>NC_142063.1:284889131-294791631 GCF_059756535.1 Pantherophis guttatus | reverse complement strand
CAAGACTTGCCTCCATCCTCCCTCCCGAATCTACCCAGTCAGAGTCCAAATTTTCCCGAATCTGAGCGATTTTGTCATACAAATATTGTACAAAGTCCTCGGCTCTACCCTCTACCCTCATTTGCATGAGATGATGGACCAATATTTTGCATTTCTTCTCAGGTCAGAGAAGGTATGTCGGAAATTGAAACTAAATTTGCAAGAAAAATATTTAGTCACCCATTTCTCCCCAATATTGTTAGTTTCACAATCCTCAAGGAAGATAAAAGTAAATAGAATATTACTATATACATTAGACTCATGGTTAAGAACAATACAGTGTTGTTTTTTAAAATAAAAACTTACTTTAGTAATAGTCTTTAAAATTGCAAGGCGATCCAAAGGTGGTGGCAAACCAACATAAAGTGTTTTATCCAGCCTTCCTGGACGCAAAATAGCTGGGTCTATAATATCTGATGGGAAAATGGGGAGAAAATATTAGATGGGTGCAAAACTTAAAAAAAATAACCACAACACAACCATGGGAGGAATTATGGACCAAATACATATTTTTTTCCCTAACTTACAACTAAAAGAAAATTGGAAAGAAAATTTTCATAACTTACAACTAAAAGAAAATTGTAAGACATTTGAAGAAATGTTTTACAGAGGGTTCACAATTACACAAATAATCTCCAAGATTAAAAAAAAAATTATACAGTAACAAATATTGAAAATACCAATGAATTTTTGAAAATTAAATTCAGAAGAAAATTACAACTTGTTCCTTTACTAAGCATCAGAATATATCAACGAGAAATATAATAACTTTTTGAGATATATGCTCAAACAATTAGAATAAATTTTGCCCAACATTGGCAAAAGATATAATTGCAACAATTTCTGATTAGGAACTTAAACTTAGAAAATATACAGCAATGGCAAAACTAACAGCATACATTGAAAATAGAAGTTTAATCAAATTCAAGCAAGAATGGTTTCCATATATACAATATATTACACAACATGACAAATAAAAAACTCTGATGGTATGGGTAGGGGAGGCAGCTACATTCTCCCCGCCCCCCACCAAAAAGGCAAATTGGTAGAAGCACAAAAAATGGGAAAATTAGAAACTCAAGCTTTTTTTTTAAAAAAATAAATAATAGTGCTTCCTTTTGTTGCTGTTATTTTATTTTGTCTAGTTTTTTAAAGAAAAAGAATACAGTATATAAATAATAAAAATAAGAACAATGCAACAACAACACAAAGGACACCTTTAGTATGAAGCATTCACTTCACTTCATCTCATTCATTCATCCATTCAATTTCTGTAACCACCCCTCCCTCCATTTCAATCAATTTACTCTGGGTGACTTATCATTCCAAAACAATAAAAACAATAAAAAGCATTTTAAAACAATAAGTACATCCAAAATAAATATACGTTATAGCCATACTTAAAACAAAGAAATGGAACGCTTCACACATATAACAAATGTTGATGTAATTTGTAATTGTTTACTAATCCCATATTTAGTTCTGGATGTAAAAATCAAAGTGGTGCTTATTAACACTGACATTTCCAAAATCATAGTTAACATTGATATATATATATATATTTCTTTATGTTGGTTCTTTGGTTCACTTTGAGTTTGGTTGTTTCCTTGCAAACATTTCATTACCAAACCAAGCAACACCATCAGTGCTTCTTTTTTATTTTTATTTATTTTATTTATTTATTTTTTCAATTTGTATACCGCTCTTCTCCTAGTGGACTCAGGGCGGTGCACAGCCAGAACTAAAACACATACCAATACAAAATTTAAAATTATTAAAAGAATTACATACTTTGGCCCAAATTTAAAACAATTCGAATTAAAACCCATTGACAAATTAAAAGCTAAAAAACTAAAAAACTAAAAAAGGGGGGAGGGTTCACGCCAGCCCTGCTTGATGGAAAAGAAAAGTTTTCAGGGCACGGCGAAAGACCCGGAGATCCAATATCCTTCGTATCTCCGGGGGCAAATCGTTCCAGAGGGCAGGAGCTGCCACAGAGAAGGCCCTCCCCCTGGGGGTCGCCAGCCGACATTGCCTGGCTGATGGAACCCTGAGGAGTCCCTCTCTGTGGGAGCGTACTGGTCGGTGGGAGGCTATCGGCGGCAGAAGGCGGTCCCGCAAATACCCAGGTCCTATGCCATGGAGCACTTTAAAGGTGGTAACCAACACCTTGAAGCGCACCCAGAAGATCACTGGAAGCCAATGCAGCTCACGCAGGAGAGGTGTCACATGGGAGCGCCCTCTCGCTCCCATAATCCCCCGCGCGGCCGCATTCTGCACCAGCTGGAGCCTCCGGGTACTCCATTTTTAAAGGTTTAAGTTATTCAAACATTAAGAGTGTTAATTATCTCTAGTCGATATTTTATAAACAACACTGTACTCAAATAATATACTATCCTGCCTATGTCTTAAAACAATATAATAAAACAAATACAAATATTATCCATCCTTTAAATACAAAATAGAGGGCATATGAGGAACATTACTGAGCAGCCCCAAATAAAATATTGCTGAGGACAAAACCAACATTTCTAGAACTAAATATTTCAGCTCAGTACTAGGAATGCCACAGCCTTAAGAAGAGGTGTGCTTCATGATTAGTGCACCTGCTAGTTTAAGCTCATAATAATAAAACAGGGGTGGGCAAATATGGCCCCTTTATGACCTGTGGACTTCAACTCCCAGAATTCCTGAGCCAGCTTGGCTGTCTCAGGAATTCTGGGAGTTGAAGTCCACAGGTTGTAAAAGGGCCACAGTTGCCCACCCCTGTACTAAAAGGATGGGCTATGATAAATCTTTGCTAGAGACATGCTGTTTCAGCCCCGAAGCCAAAGCAGTACTTTGGAACAAGGATGGGAACACAGAGAATTGTGGCACCTCCTTAAAACAGCTCTCCCTTTTCCTGGACTTATGGTTAGCTTTGAAATCCCCCCAAAATATGGATTTGATTTAAGGAGTGCTGACAACGCATGCTGAGTTCCTTGTTCCATCCTATTGGCACCATTCCAATTGTAGGAAATTACAGCTTAGTATTTTGCATACACAAGGCTTGTTTGAAAGGTTATTGCCCATGAAAATTGCTTAAGGAGACAGTTTCTTGCCCCTATGCTCCTGTATCCAGTATTTATGAACTCTGTAACTAGCTGTAAACACAATCTACCAAAGGGGCCGCTAAAACTCAATTGCACTAGATACAATAACTTACCCACTAAAGTATGTTACAAAAAGCATGGATAGCTTTAGACTGATTACTGTGCAGCGTGATCACAGAGGTCTAGCTAGACCCACTGTTTTAATTTTGTTTGCATTACACTGGACAGCTTTTTTCAAAACACTTCTCAGAAATTCCAGGTTTCAATGAAGGATTTCATTTTTTTTGTTTATCTGTAACTCTTTGTATTAAGAAGACATGGAAGGCCCACTGCCCACTAAGGTTTATATTTGGCCCACAATCCTCTTCCCAACCCTATTAATGACCGACAAAAGGACTAACTCTCTTCACCAATCAGCAGCTGATCAGCAATGAGATCTTTGATGCTCTATAGTCTTTTAAAACAGCACTGACTGATGTTACTAAAGTCATACTGAAACTTAACTGAGGAGACAAACAATTCCCAATTTTACATGGTGACTGAAAAAAAATCAACTGTCCCCAACAGTTTATGAATTTAAAATAGTCTTCATTAGTAGAAAAAGAAATTGTCTGGAGTATAATTGGCCTGCAGGAAATAGTGGAGTCAGAAGAGAGGAAAGTCATGTGCAAGTATTCATGTGGATCCAGGTAAGCACCTCAATAACTACCCCTTCATGAGGAGTTCCTCTTCTCTTCAAGCTCTGATTCTGCCCACTTCTGGTCTTTAGAAGAGGCAAAACAAAGATGATATAGTTAAAAGGTCTATTTGAAGCATAAAATGTACCTGTGTAAAGCCACTTAATTATCTGATTCTGAATCTTCAATTGGTTGTCCACCTCGATATACCCCAAAAGCAGGGGTGAAATGCTTCCGGTTCAGACCAGATCGCCTGATCCGGTAGCGATGGCGGCGGGTGGTTTGGAGAACCGGTAGCAAAAATCCCTGCCCCCCCCGCCCAGCTGAGCCGTGCAATCATCAGAGGCTTTTTTTTAATTTTTAAAAGCATTTTTTCTACAAACTCTTCAGCCGTAAAAATGCTTTAAAAAAAAAAGGCTCTGATGACTGCACGGTCCAGCTGGGATCGTCAGAGGCTTTTAAAAGAATTTTTTCTACAACCTCTTTGGCAGAAGAGATTGTAGAAAAAATGCTTTTAAAAGCCTCTGATGACCCCAGCTGAGTTTCCTGATCGTCACAGGCTTTTAAAAGCATTTTTTTTACAACCTCTTCTTCCGAATGGCCTCTCAGACTATTATTTTTTGGACTGAGTCAGTTTCTTAAAATGAAGCCAAATTTAAAAATCTTGTAAAACTTAAAAACCAAATTTCATTTCTTTCAGAAAGCTTCCAAGCCATTTTCTTGAACTTGAGCTTTTGTTATGTGAATTATTAGATCCTGGTGCTACTGATGCTTCAGTAGTTTTACATCTATTGGAGGAATTAATTGTGTCTCCAAAGCCAACATTCCATTGTTATGAGAAACTGAAATAATGTAGTAACATTAGTATATCTAGATGAACAGATCTGAACACTGTGTTTTTGTAAATCAGTGGAACATAACTTTAAAGAATCAGTCTCCTTTGATCTTATGAAATTAACACACAGAAAATTTTATGAATCTAAGAGCACAGAAAATATTTAGTAAGGATCACTTATTAAATGACATCATTTAGCTGATGGATACAATCCATGAGCTAGAAATTAAATAGATTGGATTTATCCTAATTCTCACATTTTGAGCTAAAACCCAAAATATTAGAAATAGAAATAGAATAATAGAGTTGAAAGGGACTTTGGGGGTCTTCTAGTCCAACCCCCTGCTTAGGCAGGAAATCCCACATCACTTCAGACAAATGGTTATCCAACCTCTTCTTAAAAACTTCCAGAGTTGGAGCATTCACAACTCCTGGAGGCAAGTTCCACTGATTAATTGTTCTAACTGTCAGGAAATTTCTCCTTAGTTCTAAGTTGCTTCTCTCCTTGATTAATTTCCACTCATTGCTTCTTTACTAATATAGTTGTAGCAGGGGTGAAATGCTCCTGGTTCGGACCGGATCGCCCAATCGGGTAGGGATGGAGGCAGGTGGTTCGGAGAACCGGTAGCAAAAATCCCTGCCCCCCCCGCCCAGCTGAGCTGCGCAATCATCAGAGGCTTTTTTTTAATTTTTAAAAGCATTTTTTTCTACAAACTCTTCAGCCGTAAAAATGTTTTTTAAAAAAAAAAGGCTCTGATGATCGCACGGTCCAGCTGGGATCGTCAGAGGCTTTGAAAAGCATTTTTTTTTACAACCTCTTCTTCCGAAGAGGTTGTGGAAAAAATGTTTTTAAAAGAAAAAAAAGCCTCTGACGATCAGGTAACTCAGCTGGGATTGTCAGAGGCTTTTAAAAGCATTTTTTCTACAACCTCTTTGGCCGAAGAGGTTGTAAAAAAAAATGGTTTTAAAAGTTAAAAAAAAAAAAGGTTGGTCACGCCCACCCAGTCACATTACCCCCCCACCAAGCCACGCCCACAGAACCGGTAGTAACAAATTTTACATTTCACCACTATCCAAAAGTCCAGTTTTTCCAATTCAATTTAAATCATGTGATGAAAAGCATAAACTAGGCTGAATAATTCCAGGTGGATAATTACAAGATACCACAGCTCCTACAATTTTCTAATTTGTTGTTATTTGCAGCTCTAAAATGGAAATGAAATGACGTACTTCTATTACTGAATCCTGCAGTTCTGATTATTTAAACATTTGGCTGGACCGCAAGAAGTTAATCACAAAGACAATCTGCAGAGATATAAAGATATGTACTACAACTGTTTTATTTGATCTGGAAAAAGACAGCTTAAGGAAACTAAAAAAGATGGCATAAACTAAATATTGAAGTTAATATTAAGGCTGAGTCAAGGTTGATTCAGCCTTCCATCCTTTCTAAGGTAGGTAAAAGGAGGACCCAGATTATGGGGGCAATAAACTGACTTTGTATAAATATACAAAAGTATGAAGGCTATTGCTTAACGCATTGTAAGCCGCCCTGAGTCTCCGGAGAAGGGCAGCATATAAATCAAATTTATATATACATACATATATATATATATATATATATAAAGCAAGTAAAGTCAGATCATCCTTCCATGCAGCCCCAGTGTTTTTCATTTCCTCTATTTTGAAATTCTTTCACCTGGATGAACAGCAGAATTCAGAACAAGAAAAGTCCAGTTTATACCTTGTTCCCTGCAAATGGTATTGTAAAATAATACTACATCTCTCTTTCTCTCTTTCTTTCCCTTGCTCCCTCTCCCCCTCTTCATTTCCTTTGGATATTACACAATAATTAACATGCATTTAGAAGCCAAGTTAAACTACAACAAAGACTTATTCAGGTGATGCTTTAAATAAGGATATAACAAAATAAAAGAGAAAAACTGTTTATTTATTCATTTGATTTATACACTATTCCACTTTTTCGTACAACTCTATACATAGTGCTTCCTCATCATATTTTCTCCACAACCAAGAGTGATTGGCCCAAGGTCACTCAATTGGTTTCCATGTCTAAGAGAGAACTAGAACTCACAGTCTCCCATTTCTAGTCCAGTGCCTTAACCAGTACATCAAACTGGCTCTCATCTCCAACTAGTTTCACTCAATCACTCCACTCCACTCCACCCAGCCAGTCTGTGTATTCACCAAGTTCAACAATTTTTTTACTGTGTTCAAAACTAGCAGCTTCATAATTCAGTCTACCCAAAGACCAGTTATTTTCATATATTAGATTTATATCCCATCTTTCCTTCAGAAGCAGGGTATTGGATAAACTATTTCATCTTTTAATTTTTCCTTGCTCCAACTATCTTGTGAGATAGGTATGGCTGAGAGATAACTTTGACCAAAAGGCTCCAATAAGCATATATAACTGTGAATGGCCTTGAAGCAAGATCTCCCTGGTCCTAGCACACCAAATTCTTTATCCATCACCGTACATGGAAATATCATTAGCTCATGTATACAAGCCAATTAACTTTCAACTCACAGGCATGTTGCACAGGAGCAGAATATAAAAATACTTGACATTATATCTGATTGCTTGATGATCTATACCTGGTCTGTTTGTAGCTGCCATAATGAACACTTGACGACGTGATTCCAGGCCATCCATCTCAGTAAGCAATTGGTTCACTACACGGACACTGGCGCCTGACTGTAAGAATAAGAATGTGAAATAAGATAAAAATGACAACCATGGATTTAAAAGAAAACCCCTAGAACATTCATCATTCCCATATCCTTAGTTCTCTTTCCTCTTGACCTTTGATCACTCAGAACAAACGACCAACAAACAAAATACAAGCATTTCTAATTTATTATACCATGAAATTCTAAAAAACAAAAGGGTTGTATAGCAGAATTACCATTAATGGATTTGGATATACATGGTTACATTCCAATTCCAAGTGGAAAATGAAATTTATTATAGCTACCCATCTCACAAAACAAGTGAATTTCTAATTCTTTGGATTTGCTGACGTGGTATGTATAAAGCAGGTCTGCAAAGATGGGTTGAAATTCTATTGTAGCATACAACATTTAGTAATCCCTTTCTTTCCATCTAGATGTGGCATCTGTACAATGCCAATTTTAATTTACATCACAGGGCTGCTCTAAAAACATGCAGAACAACACATTTATTTGTACACTGCAACCTGTAGTTAAAAATCTCTGGGGGAATGTTTTTAGAGACTCACTTCACGGTCTGATCTCCGAGGGCATAAAGCATCAACTTCATCGAAGAATATGACACAAGGTGCTGAATTTCTTGCACGTTGGAAAACCTGACGAACAGCACGTTCACTTTCCCCCACATACTACAAGCAGGAAGGAAAAGGAAATTTCTATGAAATTCTATGGAATCTTATTTTTGCAATCTTATTTAATAAGAAGTTGGATTGTTTAGGTCACAGATTAATTCATGCTTAGGATTCTGCCATGACCAGATACAAAACAAGTTTTGAAATTGTACATAGTTTCAACCACGATTACCACCTGCCAATTAGTGTAAATTTATGGAACTGAGACAAGATGGAACGACCAAATTCAATTTGTCAGTTCCTTCTCTAATAAATATACTAAGCAAGCCATATTTAATTAGATTTCCTTTCATTTTCTGTCTGTCTTTGACTTCTTTAGCTTGTTAGGTCTACTTTTTTCCTGTACTTTCTGTAATTCTGCTTACAAGCAGTCCTCACTTAGTGACAAGTCACTGAGGAACCATTTGAATTATGACAGACCTCCCAAGAGCTACTGACAATCTGATTTCAAAGTTCAAACAGCTGCAACACCAACACTACCCCCGTGGTGATGTGATAGCATTTTGGGCACTTAGCAACTGGCTTTATGACATTGTCAGTGTCCTGAAGTCATATGACATGATTATCAGCATTTTTTGCCAGTTTCCAATACCGTATTTTTCGGAGTATAAGATGCTCCAGACTATAAGACGCACCTACCTTTTTTGGGGAAGAAAACAAGAAAAAAATATCTGCCTCTGCCTCTCAGCAATTTGCCTCCTTGCAGCAAGCAGTAAACAGCCTGTTTCAGTTTCGTTTTCATCACAGCCTGATTAGCACAAGCAGTTGGATCAGCCTCCCGAAGATCAGCTGTTTCAGGCTGCAGGGATTGCCATAGCCTATTGCTGCCTCCGCACACCCCATTTCCCAGGTTGGCAGCGGGTGGGCAGGGCTACATTCGATGTATAAGACGCACCCAAATTTTCACCCTCTTTTTTTTGGGGGGGGGGGGAAGTGCATCTTATACTCCAAAAAATACAGTATTTACTTTCAGTTTCTGACAAAAAAGCACCCTAGGGGAAAAATGGGTTCGCTTACCAACCATCATCTTTGCTTAATGACCGCTGCAACAAACATTGTAAAATTGAGCATGGTTATATGGTGACCTATTTAACCTATTTAATAACTGCCAAGACTTATGAACCTGTATTTCATCATCAACCAACGCGACGGCATTGGTCGCGTTGGTTGATGATCTCTGGAGGGCTCGGGACAGGGGGTGCTCCTCTGTCCTGGTCCTGTTAGATCTCTCAGCGGCTTTTGATACCATCGACCATGGTATCATGCTGCACCGGTTGGAAGAGTTAGGGGTGGGAGGCACTGTGTTGCGGTGGTTCTCCTCCTTTCTCTCGGACCGGTCGCAGTCTGTGTTGACAGGGGGACAGAGGTCGACCCCGAGGCCCCTCATATGTGGGGTGCCGCAAGGGTTGGTCCTCTCGCCTCTCCTGTTCAACATTTATGTGAAGCCGCTGGGCGAGATCATCCGTGGTTTCGGGGTGGAGTACCATCAGTACGCTGATGACACCCAGCTGTACATCTCCACCCCGGATCACCCCAACGATGCCCTTGAAGTGATGTCCCGGTGCCTGGAGGCCGTACGGATCTGGATGGGAAGGAACAGGTTCAGGCTCAACCCATCCAAGACCGAGTGGCTGTGGTTTCCGACGTCCCGATATAGTCAGCTGACGCCATCACTGACTATTGGGGGCGAATCATTGGCCCCCACGGAGAGGGCTCGCAACTTGGGCGTCCTCCTGGATTCACGGCTGTCTTTAGAAGAGCACTTGACGGCCGTGACCGGGAGGATTTTTTATCAGGTCCGCCTGATTCGCCAGTTGCGTCCCTTTCTGGATCGGGACTCGTTACGCACGGTCACTCATGCCCTCATCACCTCCCGCCTGGACTATTGTAATGCTCTCTACATGGGGCTCCCCTTGAGGAGCACCCGGAGGCTCCAACTGGCGCAGAGTGCGGCCGCGCGGGTGGTGATGGGAGCGACATGGCGCTCCCATGTAACACCTCTCCTGCGCGAGCTGCACTGGCTCCCGGTGGTCTTCCGGGTGCGCTTCAAGGTTTTGGTTACCACCTTTAAAGCGCTCTATGGCTTAGGGCCTGGTTATTTACGGGACCGCCTACTACCACCAATAGCCTCCCACCGGCCAGTACGCTCTCATAGAGAGGGACTCCTCCGGGTGCTGCCAGCCAAACAGTGTCGACTGGCGGCCCCTAGGGGGAGAGCCTTCTCTGTGGGGGCATCTACCATCTGGAATGAGCTCCCCCCGGAGATACCGAGGATCCCGGATCTGCGCTCCTTCCGCCGTGCTGTGAAGACCTTTTTATTCCATCAAGCGGGCTTGGCCTAATCTCTTCCCTTTTTAAATATGTAAATTTTAATCTGTTTTTAAATTATTGGGGTATTTTAATTTGTCTGGGCCAAATAATTTAATTTGATTTTATCGGGTTTTTAAATTTTGTGTATTTATGTATTTTATTGTTGGCTGTTCACCGCCCTGAGTCCTTCGGGAGTAGGGCGGTATACAAATCAAATAAACTAACTAAACTAACTAAACTAACTAATTTGTTCAGTGACCGTTTAAAATTATGTTGGTGCTGAATGAACGGACTGAGCACTGGTTCCTGAAGTTATGGCCATTGCGGTCATGTGAACAAAACTTGAGTGGTTGGTAACCAACTTGTATTTACGACCAGCTGCAGGTCCTGTGATTACATGATTTCTATTGATGGGCTTCCCTGCATGCTTCGTACAAGCAAAATCTATAGGAAAGCTGGCAGTGACGGTCACAAGTCATTTGGATAAGTTTTCCCCCAACCTGGCCTCTCTTCGCTCTCATGCACTATGCCCTCCTTCCCTTCCTTCACTCACATGCACCCCACATCCTCTTTCCTCAGCCTTTCTTTGCTCACATACACACATATAAGCATTCTGAGCGCTCTTTTCCAGTCTTCCCGAGTTTGAGTCACACCACAGCATACACACCCTCCACTCATGCATGGCCTATGTTTCCATGTGGCAACCTACACTCTTTCCTGGGCTCGTTCCACTTTCTGCTTAATGACCTGCACATCTGGAGTTACAACAACTGCTTGGATTGCCCTCATTAAGTTGTGCAGTCATGTGACCACTTAGTGATGGCAATTACAGTCCCAATGGCTGTTGTAATTTGAGGACTATTTGTAAAGGAAATGTGTGATCAATATACAGTATATGTATGCAAGAATTATTTTTACTATACGTATATAGCTAAATTATGTAGTTCAGTCAAACAATTCTTTGTATCAGCAAAAAACCTAAAAGACAGTGGTCACCAAGCAAACTAGAAAAAAAACTCACCATATTCAATAGTTCAGGGCCTTTCACTGAAATGAAGTTCAGTCCAGATTCATTTGCTACAGCCTAGTAAAAAATAATTTAGTTACTGTATATTATGGTTGGTTGCACAGGCATCCAGATGTTTAGACCAGATGTGACATTGTTATCCACCTATTGAATTCCTTCCAAGGACCTGAGATAGGCATATGTTCTTGTTTGATGGTTTTGCAGGATATAAGCTGTTTTGAGTTTGTTGCAATGTTGCTATTTTCTCAAGTTGCTACTTTTTGTTGTTTGTAATCACTGTGAAATCTTGCAGCAGCTAGCTAGGTGGACTATTATTTCATATCATATCATCATCATCCTCTTAACATATGCCTTTTATCTATGAAAATCCATACAATGTCAAAACTTTATACTACTACCATGATGCAACACTGGCTTTCTCAAGCAGTTTTTTTAAAAAAAATACAGTACAGAAATACAAATCCAGGAAATAAGAAACATACTCAAAATAACTGAATATCACAGTGAATGTGACTGATTTGTATAAAGACAGAAAATGCATTAGGAAAATGCAATTTTTTGATGCAGAAAAATCTACTGATAATTCTGTAAGCAGAATATATAGGCCACCTTAGTTAAATATGATGTGGCTTACAAACAAAAAGTTTTTGGTCAGTTTTTAAAATCTCAGTTTTTTTTAATCCTATAAAATACTACAGAAGAATATTCTTTTGGTCCTTATATGCATCTTTAGAATGTTCAGCCTGTGCTGTTAGACAGAATCATAATAGCTGTACTTTTTCTTCACAATTCATTAGAATATAATTATATGTTGATGACATCTTATTGCCTATTTCTGAACTTCAGAAGTACTTTGATTCTGGGCTTGATGCATTTGCTTAAGGCATTTGGGTGAGTTGTGGAATACTTCATTTCTCAGTCTAAGTTAGAAATGATACTGACAAACAAATAATTATATATTAATGCATTAAATAATTATAATTTCATATATGTCCTGAATTTAATTATTTAATTATTTTTATTCCACATGCTACTTTTCCAGGAATTAAATTTAATTTTCCAGGAATTAAATTTAATTTAAATAAAGGCATGGACAGAGGTTTCTTTAGATGTTGATAGATGCTTTGTTCTTTGGGATAAATAAATACAATCAAATTTAAGGATTGGTTTTGCAGGTTAACACTGGGGAGAAGCTTCTTAATGAACTGAGGTCCAAGATCCTAAGCGTCAGCAACCAGATGCAATCAGATTGGTGGGAAGAGTGATCCTTAAGTGTTGGAATTCTCTGAGCAAAAGAGCAGCCAAAATTACCTTCGCAAGCAGTGTTTTGCCACATCCAGGAGGACCAGCAAGCAGCACGCCAGCTGGAGCTAGAAGTCCAAGGGCTCGGAATTGTTCAGGATTCTTCACAGGTGCCTGTTTAAAAAAGCACCTTACATATGTTAGTTTTCTTCTGCTATTATGATACAGGCAGTCCTCGATTTACAGTAGCAATTGGGACCGGGATTGCTGTTGTTAAGTGATGCAGTTGAAAAGTGCAATGTCACATGATCACACCAGTTCAGTGATGACAATCCCAGCAGTCCTGGTTGATGTCATAACCAAGGACACATAGTTTGTTAAGGAGAAAGAGACAGATAGGTCAGGGAAAAAGCATGGGGGAGCAGAGGAAGGTTGGAGGAAGCTGCATACGGGTCTCAAGAGGCATTGGGAGGGCCAATGGAAGCCAAGCACAGATCTGAGGAGCTCTTGGCAGGACTAGTAAAGGCCAAACCACGGCAGGAGGGGTGCTGTGGGCAGGAAAAGAAGCATCAGGAGTGACATCTGAAATAACTTGCAAACTTCCCTGCTAGCTTCCCCATTCACTTTGCTTGTTGGAAGCTGACAGGGAAGGTTGCAAATGATGAGCATGTGACCACAAGGATGCTGTGAATTCTGATGGCACAAAGATAGCATAGTTTCTGTGATTCATGCCCTAATTGGATTACTGCAAAAAAAGATTCTATGCGGGTTAACTCTTGAAAATGGTTTAGAAGCTGCATCTGGTGCAGAATGTAGCTCACCAACTGTTACAAAGAAGAGCTAAATGGGACCACATATCACCACTTCTGTAAACCCTACACCAGTTATGGTGAACCTTTTCGGCACCAAGTGCTGAAAAGGGAGCACTTTGTGTGCGAAGGCCAGCTGATTGTCACATGCACATACGCCCCAGAAACCCAGAAAAGGAACGGGAGATGCCGCAAGTGCCAGGCGACATGGCTCCGTGTGCCACTTTGGACACGTGTGCCATAGGTTCGCCATTACGGCCCTACACTGTCCCAATTCAATGTACTGACATTAGTAAGTACAGTATTTTTTGGACTATAAGATGCACCTAGCTTTTGGGGAGGAAAACAAGAAAAAAAAATCTGCCTCTGCCTCCCAGTGTCCATCCAGTATTCATGTGTTCCATTCGCCACCGCTCATTCGGCGGTGCCACCCATTCACTGCCGCCCGTTCGCTGGCGCCTGATCTGCACCACCCATTCACCACCATGGCCTGTTCACTGCTGCTGCTGCGGCCTGTTCTAGAACAGCTGATCAGCTCCGCACCAAACCCCTCCCCCCTGCTGCAATATTCCCTGTATAAAATGCACAGATATTTCTACCCACTTTTTTGGGGAGGAAGTGCATTTTATACTCTGAAAAATATGGTATTTAAATGATCTTTAAAAAATTTGCTCCCCTGCTACCATTGAATCCAAGTTCAGCTTGTGGTGCCACAGCCAGGAATAGGATCTTTCTGGTGGCAACACCCCTATTATTACACACTATTTGGAGTGAATGACAGATTGCCCCACATTTGCTCTGTTTCCTTTATCTAGGAATCTGAACTGTAAACATTATTTCAGGCCAAACTGTCTTTTAGACTATCTATTACATGGCTATTTTTAACCACGAACCTTTAGTATTTTTCATCAGTTCAAATTGAGCTCTTTTGGGTTACCATCCTTACCATCACCTATGCCATCATTTTTAGACATTATTTACTTTCCTTGGATCAATATTTTCATTATACCAACCTTTGACCAAAAGTCCTCTGATACTAAATATTAAAACTAACAGGAATAATCTTCCCTTTCAAAATGGAGCAATCAGAAGCAATTTAGTTTGCTGTTAACTTTGCAAATCAAAGCAGAGCTGATTTCCTTGCACATGTTTTTAGGCAAAAAAGCACTACGTGCCTTTAATTCAGAGCGGCTGGCAGACTCACATAGTTAATTTCAGAAACTGAGGATTGTCTCAAATAGAGTACATCAAGATTTGGTGAAAGCATCTGCCCATACCAGTATAGCCATGGTCAGCTCCTCCCGAACCTCTTCGAGGGCTCCAATATCTGCCCACGTCACATCAGGAACAGTGACAAAGCCTTCTCTCTTCGCAGAGGGTTGCACTAAAGAGAGAGCAACAGTGAAATCCTTCAACTCAATGCATAGCTTCTGCAGTTGAGCCTCCCCCACGGGATCTGGCTCCTTTAGCAACTGGAGCAATCTTTGCAATTCATCCTAAAGAAGGGAGATTAGAGGAGGAGGAAAATAAAATAAAAACAGATTAGACTGGGGATAAAAGACGCACACCTTTAAATTTACCGATAAAAATCTGGAATCCAACTGCAAGGTATTTTAAAAGGCCCACATTAATGTCAGCTAGTATGGCTTTTTCAAGATAATCTTTGTTTTTTTTTTAAAAAAAATGATTTATTTATCAGATTAACAGACTAGGAATATTGTGAAGTTTTTTAAAAACATAAAATACTGGTAAGTAATTGCCTTTAGTGGAATAGGAACATGTTTCTCCCTCTATTGAATAATACTCATTAATATCTTTTTAAAAGTTTTCTCATATATAATGAGAAACTTCCTTCATTCCAGTAGTGGTCACAACTAATGCACTAGATGAAGATATATCAAGGTCCTCTGCCCATTGCTGTTAACTGTACCTTGAGCAGTAGATATGAGTCCAAGAGGACCCTCAAGTTTCAAGACTACTCAGCAGAGGGAATGTGACCCCATCCTGAACTAAAGATGGAATCTCTCTGGAATCATATGGTTTATCAGTCTAGAACAGGGGTGTCAAACTCAAGGCCCATGGGGCCGGCCTGGAAATATCAAAGGACCGGCCTGTGGTGCCTCTGGTGGCTAAAACAGGCTGCGTGCAGCCCCCCACACCTTGTTTTCACCCTCCATGGCCTCCTGTAGCTCTCTGCTGGCCGAAAATGGCCTGAAAAACGCCCCCAAAATGCCTGGCAGAGTGCTGCAGGAGGCCATGGAGGATGAAAATAAGGTGCAGGGGGGCTGCGTGCAAACCCTTGCACCTGGTTTCGGCCGGCAGGGTGCAGGAGGAGAACTACAGTGCCGATCCGGCCCTCGAAGAAATCCAGTTTGACACCCCTGGTCTAGAATTATTCTGTTTTACTAGGATTATGCTTTAGCCAGTTCTTTGCCATCTACACCAAATTGAATCCAGCTCTTGATGGCCTGAGATTGAGATAGAACTTTATCTATCACCAGTATGCTGATGATGATTCTCATTTGCTGACAGATAATTTTCATAGAATTTATTTCATAGACTACATAATAAGTAAACTAGATAATTTCATCCACCAGTTTCATGTAGATATTCACCATGAATGGGGATAACATCAAGCCTTGTGGCATTCTATAATTGGAGCCTAGAACACACTCTCTCCATCATTATTTACAATGACTGAAAGTAACTTTTCAGAGGGGAGGAGAACCGTTACATCCATTGCTACCCATCCTTAAGTCAGGAGGAGGCAATCATAAATCAAGGGTGAAAACTATGGCGACTTTACGATCTGTGGACTCCCATGCTGTCTCAGGAATTCTGGGAGTTGAAGTCCATTGGTCATAACGTTGCCATAGCTGGCCATCACTGCATAATATGATCAATGGTATTGAAAGCTACAGAGAAATTAAGTATTATTAAAAGGGTCACATTCCTATTTCATAGCTCCTCTTGCTATATTCTTCAGACTAGAACTATAGACAGACAGACAGATGCTTTCAAGTCAGTGTTGAGTCCGGGCAACCGTCTGGACTAGTCACTGCAGTTTTCTTGGTTAAGATTTTGGAAATAGTTTGCCATTGTCTCCTTCCTAGGGCTGAGAGAGAGTGACTGGCTCAAGGTCATTGAGGTGGCTTTGCACCTAACTTTGCACCTAATTTTCTGGCCTGATACCCTAACTTCTACACTAAACTGGTTGAAATGCTATATTTAATTATACATTTTTATTTTCCTTTTTTAAATATATCTGCAGTTAATATATACGATTTTCTTCTAGGAAAATCCCCTTTTATATACCCAAACATGGACCAAATGGATACAATAAGCTACATGTGAAATATATACTTTAGTAGGAAGATCTGGTTCTTCAGCAACTTTTTTCACATTTTCTTTTGTTCTCTTTTGCATGTCTTGTCCAAGTGTTACTTCTTCATTTTTTGTAACTTCCCATTTCTTCCCATTTAGCTTAACAAGAACTCTGTTAACTGTGCACATTGCTGCCTCACGGCAAAGGGCCAAAAGGTCAGCACCAACGTAGCCTGGCGTCATATGAGCCAAATGTCCAAAATCAAAAGGTTCTTGAAGTCGAAGCTTTCGACACAATGTCTTCAGAATTCTGGTGAAAAGAAAATGAAGATGATTTTGCAGCTGAACTTACATCCCAAAATATTTAGTTAATTAAATGTAATATTGTTTTAATAATTTATTCTTATCACCTTCCAAAAGATAGAACTTGATGAAACCATTTCTGTTTAGCCCATCCCCCCTCCAAACAGCATAATCAGTGAAAAGATTAAGATATGGAGTGTTCAAAATATTAAATATATTTCCACTTCTATGCTGAGGCAATATTTACAAACATGAGAAGCATTTAAATATCTATGCTGAAACAATTCTGACTACTGGTAGTCCTCAACCTGTGACCAGAATTGAGCCCAAATTTTCCGTTGCTAAGCAAGGCAGTGGTTAAGTGAGCTTTGCCCCCATTTTACGACTTTTGCAATAGTTGTTAAGTGAATCTGACTTCCTCCACTGACTTTGGTTATTGGAAGCCATTTGGGAAGGCTACAAATGGTGATCCCATGACCCCAATCACTGTAACTGACATAAATACACGGCAGTTGCCAAGTGCCCGAATTTTGATCACATGACCATTGGGATGCTGCAATGGGTATGAAAACTGTTCCTAGGCCCCTTTTTTCAGTGCTGTGGTAACTTCAAACAGACACTAAACAAATGGTGGTAAATCGATGACTACCTGTATATGACAGCCAATAAATAAAACTTCATTTCCTTTGAATTTATTTTTATTACTTGCTGAGATAACCAGGCTTATCATGCAGTCACTTTTATTGATACTTCAATAAATTCTGACTAACTGATAATCAGAATTGAGTGCCTTCCTCTTGTGAAAAAAACCTATTAGTAATCAAATGCTCATGTCAACTATGCTCAAGATGAAATGTGCTACCTATTCTTTAAGATGACAGATATGGAAACTTCATCTCCCAATCAGGCAATGAAAAGCTTCTCCCCCCAAACATTATTGCAACTACTGGATGGCAAAAGAACACACTCTGGGAAGGAGAGGGCCTGGTGGCTCAGCAGACTGATAGCATTGTGATTAACACCAGCTGTCTGCAATTACTGTAAGTTCGAATCTCACCAGGCTCAAGGTTGACTCAGCCTTCCATCCTTTCTAAGGTAGGTAAATTGAGGACCCAGTTTGTGGGGGCAATAAGCTAACTTTGTATAAATATACAAAAGTATGAAGGCTATTGCTTAACGCATTGTAAGCCGCCCTGAGTCTCCAGAGAAGGGCGGCATATAAATCAAATTAAAAAAAAAAAAAAAAACCAAGTTCAAATCTTTTCAATTTTTGGAATATAAAAGAAATACATTCTTGAGAGAGATAAAGGAACCCACATAAGCCTGCCTAATGTAAATAAAATCTTTCATTTTCTATTGCTGTTCAGTCTGTCAATTTATTGAAGATTTTGTGGCTGGCTAGGCAAATGCCAATTATGACTTTCAAATCTACTGTATATGACAGGCAGCAACATAGTTTTCATGAGCTTTTAATACTGCAACAGTATTTACTACTCAAGCAATAGTTAAGTCCTCTAATCTTCCCTTGTTAAAAATCTATCCAAGAGAATCTTTGGACTTCAAATTAGTTTATAAAATAAAAAGAAGGCTGACAGACTTTTCTCTTGCTGCTTCATCTGGAATCCCCAAACAAATTTCTCGGTCAAATCTTCCTGCACGTCTCAGGGCTGGGTCCAGTGAATCTGGCCTGTTGGTTGCTCCAATGACAAGGACCTGAGCTGCAGTGGGCAACGTATTCAAGTCTGAAAGAGGAAGCAAAGAAGCGAACAGCTATTAATGAAGCAGCTGATGTTGTGTTACCAAAACTATAGTAATAGCAAAACTATTCACATGGCACCCAAGAGGATAGACATTTTAATATGTATGCTCATTCTGAGTAATGCATGTACTATTGCTCTCTGATATGTAAAAATAGATAAACATAGTGTTGGACACTATTGTGTTGGACAAAATTTAAAATACACAGAGACATTCTCTGTCTCTTGACAGAATTCAATCTAACAAAGCGTGCCTGCATATGGGACCTTGGCCTCAAGGACCTTGATCTGAATGGACAGTGCAAATAATGGTTCAGGGTTTTTTTCTATTTTATTCAAGCTTTTGGTAACACACGGAAACAGTTTTATTGCTAGCTAAGCTTTGCAAATATGATTTACAGCGAGTTAATTGTTTAATATTCTGCTCTAAATGCCGCCTCCCTCTCCCTCTACCAACAAGCTAGTGTTTTAACAACTTTCAGCCTCAGAGCAACTCTAAGCATGTATTTGCAGATTATAATGCAAGCTTAATATTTGCATGCACCATTCTATGTATACTCCTCTCTAGGTTCCAATTCTAGAGATAGGGAAGGCCTTGATGGCAATTCTGTCTCTTGGTTTTGCCTGGCAAATTATTTTCTGCCAGCTTTTCCTTGATAAGACAAAGCTTTGATCCCTCATCATCTGCCAACCACATCAAGCCATCTGGTTTATAATCACTTCCTTCCCACACTTCTTTTTGCTGGGGTTCAAATCTCTAAGACCTAAGCCTAAAAATATTTTTTTTTTAAAAAATCGCCTTGTGGCAAGATGGGCAGAAAATAAATAAAACTGCCGAAAATCACACTATTGAAAATTGCCAGTTCTGCTATCATTTTAATGGCTCATTTTTGAGGTGCTTTGCGAATTACAATAGGTTGGGGGCTGGATATGGTTGTGACTTGATGAATCCTGTGTTAATATAGGACTGCAAATAAATACCCGTGAAATATTTTGTTTAATTATTAACATTCAAAATCTTCATAAATATCATTCATTCAAATACATTTCTTTAAAATTTCCCAGCATTTTCCTGGAACTGCAAGGTCTGATTCTTTTGACTCATCCAAGCGCTGATCCATTGGCTATGACAGGAATTGGCCATCCAGCTTCTTGCCTGAACCTGATGTTTTAGACTGAGCAGGAGTTAACTAGCCCAAAGTCACCCAGCCAACATCCATGGCTAAAATGGAACTAGAACTCACAATCCTCTGGTTTTTAGTCTGTCTTAACCACTAGACCAAACTGACTCTCTTATTTGTTTAAATGTATGTATGATGTTGCAAAAAGCTTGAAGCACAAGCAGTAAAGAAACAGAAGGAACAGATCAGAAAAGTCAGTATCTATGTTTATTGTTGACTGGAAATGCCTTATGTTTGAATAAAAAAGAAAAACTGAACTTTTGATGTATGGTTTTGATGATTAGACAGGATAGATTATAGGAGCAAAAGAGTTTTGTTGTAACCATAAAGCAAGAGGTAAATTTATGTTTGTACTTAGAATTTACGCTTTTGAGATGGTGCTACAGGTATGTCTCTTGCTTCTCTTCTGATTAAAGGAAATAAAAATTCTCATCTCCTTGGATAAAGACTTTGATCATTGGGTAATTAATTTTTTATGATATATTATCTTGTTTTTAACAAGCTATTGGCATGGCAGCTAGACTCAAACAGTTAACTTAATTCCAACTGCGTCACTATCTGCTGAGCCGGAAAAGATGGCAGAGGAGGATTCTTTTACTAACTTGTTAAAAGAGATCCTGACTCAAGTACAAGTCTTGAAGAAATGAAGAAGCTTCTTGAATGAGAAGCAAAAGGTTTTCAAGGGAAAAAAACTCAAGAAACGCCAGTTGCCTTTTGAAACAGCACCTTTGGGACAACCATGACCTAGATGATTGAGAATCTCCATAGACATCTTGAAGCTGATCCAAAAAGAGCTGGCTCAGCTTAAGAATTATTTAAGAAAATATGACTAAATAGTAAGACCGATTATAAGCCCACAAGACCATAACTCAAATCAGCCATATTATTTTGGATAAACAAATTATTTACTTAGCATCAAAACTGAGGAGAAACGATTACATAGTATTAGTATTGAAAATCCCCCTAATCAATCAAACCTGGCTACATTTATGGATGATTATTTTCAGAAAGGTCCTCTTTTGGGGAATGGATCTTCCAGTCAAGATTGAACGTGTGCTTAAAATTCCTCTAAAGAGGTGAAAACTGGAATTAATTCCAACACCATTACCATGCAATTCCTTCATGTTAGTAGAAGATATGAGATTTTACATATATTTTACCAGGAAACAATAAAATCTCCACTGACGTGGAATTCTAGAGAAATTAAGATATCAATCTATTCCAATTCCAGTAAGGAAGTATCAGATAAAAGAAGATTGTTCATAAAAGCCAGGAGTCTCACCAGATCAGCATAACTACAATATTTTATGAGCTTCCCAGCAATGTTCTGTAACAATCAGATTCAGTGTTGATAATCTTGTGAATGCAGAAGCCTTTATCTTATTGTTGAAATCAGTTGATGGATAAGTTTAATTGTATCCCAATCAAGAATCATAGAAATGATTAAGGGAGAAATTTGATCGGGGGGGGGGGGAAGTCTTTTTTTTTCTTTTCTTTGTATTTTTACCAACTTTATGATAATGAGTCTGGGCATATTACCAATTTAGGTCTAACTAAATACTTGAATCTGTTTTGTATATTTACTTGTAATAAGAAAGTTGAATTACAGAGGTATTTCAACAAGAAATCATTAAGTTCCTTCTATTTCTTTGGGTATTTAGGGTACTTTTCCGTTTAGAATAATAGTATAAGAATATTACTAGTTTGATGTTTCTTGAGCTGTTAGCTTTCTCTGTGATTTCTCCCTCCCCCACCACATTCTTTATATTAGTTTGTATTTGTTTTTAGCTTTTTTAAAAAATATTCTTTTCCTTGTAATACATAAACAGTTGTAAGGAATGAGTACAGATGAATAGCATAAATGCACAAATATTTGCTTTTGTGTTGGATAAACAAACTACATTTTGTCATGCGAAAGTTTCCAATGCAATACATTAATTTTTAAGGTGCTACCAAACCTTTGTACCATTTGGACACACTGAGGCAGAACAACAGGCTGTGAAACAAAGCAGTAAGCAAATGCCCCTCAGAATGCGTTGCTACTCAAAGACATCTGAAACTCAGAAATCTATGAATGATATTCTGGCAAAATGTCCCAAAGGTCCTTTTTCAAGAGGCAACTGGACTTTCTGGCTTTTCTTTGAAGATATTTCACTTCTCATCCAAGAAGTTTCTTCAGCTCTGACTGGATGGTGGAAAATGGAAGGATTTATACTCCCTGCAGACAACTGGTCATTTGTATTCTTTTAGTGAGTTATTAAGGCCACCTGGAAGTTTATCTGTGTCATCAGGATCACCTGAGTGGTGCAAATGGGTGTGGATCTTTCTTGGAACTGTTACATTGGGTAACCAAAACAACCACTTCATAAATGCATGGTACAACATAGGAGAACAAATCCATCAAGACTGGATTCAGCAGTCCATCTGCATTTAAAAGACAAAGGCCACTCTTTTGAAGACAGCAAAGTCCACATTTTGGATAGAGAGGACCACTGGTTTGAAAGAGGGGTCAAAGAGGCCATCTATGTCAAAATTGAACAGCCCTCCCTCAACAGAGGGGGAGGGATACAACATCATCTATCTCCAATCTACAACACAGTCTTTTCAGCAGTTCCAAGAAGGTTCCACACCCATTTGCACCACTCAGGTGACCCTGATGACACAGATAAACCTCCAGATGGCCATAACGACTTGCTAAAAGAATGGAAATGACCAGCTGTCTGCAAGGAATATAATCCTCCCATTCTCCATCATCCATTCAGAGCTGAAGAAGCTTCTTGGATGAGAAGCGAAATGTCTTCAAAGAAAAACCAGAAAGTCTCTTGGAAAAAAAGCACCTTTGGGACAACCATAACCTGGATGACTGAGAATCTCCATAGACATTCTGGCAAAATGTTGAAATGGAAATGTCAATTAAAAGCAGATTAATCTAAGGGGAGCATACATATTTTCAAAATAAAATAAAACTTGACTGAAGTTAAAAAAAATAACAATTTACTTTAAAGAATTAAAATACAGACCATCCATGCAAGTCAGTAACTGGGATACAATTCTCCGCTCCATGTCCTTTGAAGCTATTTCTCTTTTTGGTGTGATAGCATCAATTTCATCTATGAAAAGGATGCATGGTGCATTGGTCTAGAAATATAAGACAAATACTCCATCAGTACAAGCCCAGAAATTATATAAATTGAAGCATGTTATGGTTTTCATTTTATAATTTTAAAATATACATTCACTGAGACATTGACATTTAGAATCTGAACTAAGATTTTTACTATGTATTGGATATTAAACCTTAATTATTTCCCCATGCTAGAGAAAGAGATCTGCATAATGTTTCTATATTATACCTATTTGAGGTGTGTGGAAAGTGGGATTCTGCACATGAAAGAGACTATATTACTGTGCTCCTTTCTTCCTTCTGCCATTCTTACCCTATCCTATCTCATACCAGGCTACCCTAAATCCTTCTTTATACTTAATGTTTATCAAATCATTGAGTAAGTAGTTTTGCCATGAGCAACGAACAATTAAGAATAAGAATAATTTTATTTCTATACCGCCCTTCTCCCGAAGGACTCAGGGCGGTGTACAGCCTATTAAAAGCACAAGACAAACATCAATTAAAATAATTTAAAATTATTAAATAATTCAAATTTCCATAATTTGAAAACAAGATGAAATATTTGAAATAATGGAGTAAGCAATTACTTGTTTGACAAAAATGCTTGACATCTATCAATTATTTAGCAGTCTAGCACAGTTAAAATATGAATCTCTCCAATCTTTGGAAAACACTTTTCTGTATTTTTGTCCTATTACTTTACAATATGCTATACTGTAATATACTGTAAAGTATTTCCTGTACCAGTGATGGCTAACCTTTTTGCCATCGTGTGCCAGGAAAGGGGGGGTGGGGTGGGGGAGGGTCACGCATGCGCGTGCCCACACCGATAATTCTATGCGCCCTGCCCTACGCATGCAACCCCCCCTCCCCCCACTCCTGGCACGCGATGGCCTGGTAGGCCCGTTTTTCTTTCTTACCTGGTTCCAGATCCTCTCTATTTATCTGGGAAGGGCAAAAACAGCCTTTCTCACTCCCTCAGAGGCCCTCCAAAGGCCTGTGAGGGAGTGAGAAAGGCCCATTTCCCAACTCCCAACCTCTCTAGGAGTCTCTGGAGGCTGGGGACAGCAAAAAAGTCACTTCCTGTCCCACCAGGAGTTGGGAAATGGGCCGTTTCAGGTCTTTGGAGGGCCTCCGAGGGAGTGAGAAAGGCTGTTTTCGCCCTTCGCAGATGCATAGAGAGGATCTGGAGCCAGATATGAAAGAAAAACAGGCCTTCCCCATGCACCCCCCCAGGCCCTCCGGAGGCAGGAAACAGCCTGTTTCCCTAATTCTGGTGGGCCCAGAAGGCCCGAAAATCAGCTGGCCGGCGCGCGCATGCATGCCAGAGCTGAGCTGGCGTGCCACTGATATGGCTACGCATGCCACCTGTGGCACACATGCCATAGGTTCGCCATCATGGTCCTATACTATACAGTATGTCATGTATACTTTACTTTGTATACATGACATAATATTATAAAACATATTCTCAACTGTGCAACAACTGTGCCACCTAGCTAGCCTGATCAAGAGTAAATCTTCTGTAGGAAAGGACCTATAGGTTACGTACAGGTTTACTAACTACAATATATATATATATTTCACCAATAAACACAATTACTTATAAAGAAAGACAAGAACTTTTTATATATTTGTTAAGTGACATAGAGATGGTTATCAAAAATAGTTTTCTTAAATGAACACAATACTGGATGGTTAACTGCCTAATGGTTTGACTATCCTGCTCCCAAATGGAATAAAATAGGTTCAATCTTGGATCTCCTTTGTTGACCCAAAAAGAAAAAAGAAAGAAAAGGAAAAAAAAAGATAGAAATCCACAAAAAACCAAAAATGCCATTTTGGTTAAAGGAAAAGGAAAAGAAAAAAGTGACAAAAGGAAATGCCATATTTCAGCTTCTTCCAAGTAGTTGGACTGAAACTCTTATTCCAGCCAACAGAACTATAAAGATATGACATAATGACATACAAGACACATGTGACACAGTGGTTAGAATGTAGGCTACTTCTGCTGATCACTGGCTGCCAGCAGTTTGGGTCTCACCGGCTCAAGGTTGACTCCGCCTCCCATCCTTCCGAGGTGGGCAAAATGAGGACCCAGAGTGTTGGGGGCAATATGCTGATTCTGTAAACCGCTTAGAGAGGGCTGTAAAGCACTGTGAAGTAGTATATAAGTCTAAGTGCTAGTGCTAAGTGCTATATGAGTTGTCGCTTAACACATCTGAAGCACCAGGTGCAGAAAAGTCTGTGTGTAGACAGACCCAATTCACTAGGCATTTTTGCATTTATCCAATAAAAATGTTCTCTGGGAGGATTACACAATGTGTAAAAAAAATATGACTCATGTCTACAGAACAGCAAGCTGAATGAAATGAAATAGTTAGTGACTATTTAAAAAATTTAAATAATTTAATTTTTAAAAAATTAAAAACTGAAATCCAAAACTGTGTGACCAATCATCAAGTTACAGCCATTGGGTAATGACAGGTATTCTGAACCTAGTTTTATGCTGAAGTTAAAAATAATGATAACACATTTCTGCAGTTATAACCTGATTTGAGAAGGATTCACTACTCAAGGAACAAAAAAGTGAAATAGGGAAGGAATAAAAATGAGTTAGAATCTTATGCCAGTGATGATGTAATATTAAATCTTGCTTAGTAATTTCTTCTCTCATATTCATATTTGGCCATGCTCATAATGAAGATGCCAGAAGAGGGATGAAGTAATAAAATACTTTTTTTTAAGGGTCTTACCACAGCTTGATCAAAGAGCTCCCTTAATTTCTGTTCAGAATCACCAGACACTCCAGATACAATCTCAGTTGCAGCCACTTTGAGTATTGGTAATTCAAGTTCCTAGAATAAAAAGAAAAGAAGAAAACAAACAGATTTAATCTAAGGAACAACATTTAGCAAGATTTGGACTAAACAGAGGAAAAATGAATAGTGGGAAAAAAGGGATCGGGGCTCACATTCTGTTCCAGCAGGTAATGATCAAAAAGGCAAGTGCCTTGCAGTTATCCTGCAAGTACTGCTTTGTTTAATAAGATACCACAGTCAAGGAAAATACCCTGAGAAGAGCCCTCAGATTGCAACCTTGTGACTTTCTAGAGGGCCTGAACATGCAGGCAAGAAGACAGAATTTGTTCCTGGAAGAAGCAGCATTTTAAGAAGACAAACATGTCTGACGTTTAACATTTTCAATAATGAACAGTTTAGCAGGAAAAGTAATTGTTCTAACAACCTCACCCCGGCAATTGCTTGTGCTAGTAATGTCTTCCCACACCCCGGTGGTCCGTGCAAAAGAAATCCTCGAGGAGGAACAGCTCCTAAATGAGTGTAGACTTCAGGATGACGGATATGTATCAGCATCTTACATATTTCCTACAATAAAAATGGCGATGTTGAAGTAAAATTAATTTGACTGCTATCATTTGCTGCTCTGCTTTTAGATTCCAAATCAGGATATATAGGGAAATAGTTACAGGGATTTGTTGATTATGCTGGATATCCTTTGTCGTTGTCAATGGCCTTTTAATCTCAACTTCTGTCCCTATTTTGCCTAAGGGTAAGTTGTAAGACAGCTGTAGCGCTAATGATTCTGGAGAGAATGTGGAATTCAGCCCTAGCAATTAACATTGAAGCGTGAAGACGAATTGGATTAATGAAGGAATGTTTGTAGTTTTACTGAAGAGATGCTTAACTGCTACAAGTGTTTTTTTTTTTTCCTTTTAACAACCTTGTAAACCCTTGCATCAGGGTGGAGTCAGGGTGACTGAATGGAGCCCTTCCTGATGCCTATGCGGAGCTCACAGCATATACTTTCTCTTTGCTGCTACCTTGGACTGAATTCATTGGTTTCTGATTGCGAGGTGAGAGCGCCACCTCTAGGCCACCATGCCACTCTTAACTGCTACAAGTATATTTATCTCTATTGATGAAGGCAGGCGCATTCAGAGTGAGAAACACTGAATATCTTCTCTTATTCATGAACTCAGTAACACATATTTTCCTTTGTAAATTGGACTTGAGAGTTTCGCTCAACAAAGTTAACCTATTTTACTTTTTTCAAATAATCATACCACTTATACATGAATGAAGCCTGACAAAGTAATTTCAGCGAAAGTAATAAGCAGACACGGGTGCTTTCACCAGAGTTGTTGTGATAGCAAAATTGTAATCCTAAAACCTGCCTACAATTTCTTAAAAACCGTAACTTTCATTTTGAAATTTAGCAGGTTTCTAGTCCTTAAGGCTACAAAAGATGTGCTTGAAATTTATCATTTATGAATGATATATAATGCAGTATCAAGAAATATGTCAAATTAAGGAGTAAATGTTTCAATGCCCCTTCCAATTGGTAAAGACAGGAATATGCAACTAAGCAGGCTTGTTAAGACAACTGGATTTCATTTAACAAAGAATAGTAATTGCTTTCCAACATAGCATATTCAGCATCATTTTAAATTAGATTTATGATTTACGCCTTCTATACTTCACCGTGTTTCAGCTGAAATTTTTTAAAAAGAGATAAGTTAAATCTAACCTTCAAAATCTCATCGTTGCCTCCTATATCCTCAAATGCCACTGAG
Organism: Pantherophis guttatus; assembly: GCF_059756535.1. Lineage (NCBI taxonomy): Eukaryota > Metazoa > Chordata > Lepidosauria > Squamata > Colubridae > Pantherophis > Pantherophis guttatus. The sequence continues at coordinate 294,763,928 of NC_142063.1, read as the reverse complement.
GAAGTTTGCAGCACTATTTCTCTTGATTTAACTGCAGAAAAATCAGAAAATATTAGAAGACCAATTGCAGCTGATTGGTTGTTTTAAACAGAAGGAAAACAGACACAAACTTCATAAAGATTAAGGTGAACAAATTTTATAATAACAAAGTGAAATATCCCTTTACATTTTCCCATATAGGTACAAACAGGCCACCTCTTACCTTTCTGCTGCTTCAAAACTGATTCTATTTCTTCATCTACATTAGGGAATTCAACTTTTCTCCGTTTATATTTTTTGTTCTTTGACTTCTTTCTTGCAGTTTCCAAAATAGAAACATTTTCTGCATTCTACATCACAAAGAAAAGTTTCTTAATATACTTTATCCAGCAAGTTACAATGCAAAGGCTAGGCAAGATAATGGGCTTTTAAACGAAGATACAAAGAGCTTCTGCTGCTGCCCTAGCACTTCCAACACTTGCTTCCCCCTCCTTTTATTCATTTTACTTTTTAAAATATAGATACCTTTAAATGTCTGCCTAAATAGCTCACATTATGTGATAACCATAGTTAAAAATATCTGATAATCTATTTTTAGATAAAATGGCCTCTCAGACTATTATTTTTTGGACTGAGTCAGTTTCTTAAAATGAAGCCAAATTTCAAAATCTTGTAAAACTTAAAAACCAAATTTCATTTCTTTCAGAAAGCTTCCAAGCCATTTTCTTTAACTTGAGCTTTTGTTACGTGAATTATTAGATCCTGGTGCTACTGATGCTTCAGTAGTTTTACATCTATTGGAGGAATTAATTGTGTCTCCAAAGCCAACATTCCATTGTTATGAGAAACTGAAATAATGTAGTAACATTAGTATATTTAGATGAACAGATCTGAACACTGTGTTTTTGTAAATCAGTGGAACATAACTTTAAAGAATCAGTCTCCTTTGATCTTAAAAAATTAACACACAGAAAATTTTATGAATCTAAGAGCACAGAAAATATTTAGTAAGGATCACTTATTAAATGACATCATTTAGCTGATGGATACAATCCATGAGCTAGAAATTAAATAGATTGGATTTATCCTAATTCTCACATTTTGAGCTAAAACCCAAAATATTAAAAATAGAATAATAGAGTTGGAAGGGACCTTGGAGGTTCTAGTCCAACCCCCTGCTTAGGCAGGAAATCCTACATCACTTCAGACAAATGGTTATCCAACCTCTTCTTAAAAACTTCCAGAGTTGGAGCATTCACAACTTCTGGAGGCAAATTCCACTGATTAATTATTCTAACTGTCAGGAAATTTCTCCTTAGTTCTAAGTTGCTTCTCTCCTTGGTTAATTTCCACTCATTGCTTCTTTACTAATATAGTTGTAGCAGTGGTGAAATGCTTCAGGTTCGGACCGGATCGCCCGATCCGGTAGCGATGGAGGCGGATGGTTCGGAAAACCGGTAGCAAAAATCCCTGCCCCCCCCCCCCATTGCCCAGCTGAACCACGCAATCATCAGAGGCTTTTTTTTATTTTTAAAAGCATTTTTTCTACAACCTTTTGGCCAAAAAAATGCTTTTAAAAGTTTTTTAAAAAACCCTCTGATGATCACGCGGCTCAGCTGGGATCATCAGAGGCTTTTAAAAGCATTTTTTCTACAAGCTCTTCAAGAGGTTGTAGAAGAGGTTATAGAAAAAATGTTTTTAAAAGGAAAAAAAGCCTCTGCCGATCAGGCAAGTCAGCTTTGATTGTGAGAGGCTTTAAAAGCATTTTTTAAACATTTTTTACATTTTACATAAATTTTACATTTCAACACTGAGTTGTAGAGCATTTGTTTCATATTAAGCATATTTTTCTGAGTATTATCACCAATACCCAAATTTATTAAGATATCAAGAATTATGATGATCATCCTGAGATGATGCTGGTGAAAAAAAGAACACTGGAAAGATACATTTTCATTTTATTTCACCACTAGATTCTTGATGTGTGTGTTTTAACATACATATTGACCTTTTTTTGACACAAGGGAAACAAAGGATTTATAAGCAATTTTATCAAATGTTATTAAGCTTTGTATCCCTCCCTATATTTTAATTTTAATGTTACAATGCCATGTTTTAAATATATTAGTCTATAAGTAAATCAATATTTTTTCATATTCTTCTTTTTATTTCTATATTACCAAAGTGTTTTTTAAAAGTTATTGTTGGTCTTGAGGGTTTTTTTGGCATAATGAGAAAGGGCACAGAGAAATTAAGAAAAATACCTCAGCTTTCTGTTTAGTGTTATCACATTCTTCTTCTGCACAAAGATCAATAAAAAAGTTTTTGTCCTTTGGGCCTGGAGTCGTATCAATAAACCATCCACCTTCTGAAATTTTGGTCACTGATGGAGCTTGAGAAGAAAGAGTATCTGATCTAGGCACTGTTTGTGAAGTAGTGGTAGACATAATTAAATCATTTTTAGGAGATGAAGGTAAAGAATCTGGATTTCCTTTCCGATATAAGGTTAACAAAGAGGTATTCATGTGATTTGAATTCTGAAAGAGAAATTATGGACAGATGTCAACAGGAGACTGACTTTTTCAAATGTAAATATCCTCAAAATCATGTTGAACATAAACAGAATATGAATTATAGACACAACAAATACTGTTATACATTTTAAAAGCCACTTAATCACAATGACTCCTAAAATGCATTATTAAAAATTCAAAGACAGTCAATGGTATTTAAAAACAAAAATAGGAACAAAGTAGAAACAGACACAGCATTTAAAGCATCCTAGAAACATGTGAATTATGAAAAGCCCAACTAGAAAAGAAGTTTGAGCTTTCTTGAGATGCTCATTCCCAATACTGAAAGTCACCACTAATAGGGCATGTATAGTTCTCCTAGCTCCACTATTCAGTACAGATTTTGCTTAAAAGTAGTCTCAGAATCATTTGACTGCAATATAATAGAACACTGGCTGCAAACTCTGGAGTGTTAACCCTCCGCCAATTCTTACAAAACTTGGCATACTCCTTATTTTTCAGAGGCTGCAAAAGCTGCACAAAATCAGGCTCCAAAGCTGGTTCAATAACAAAGGCCTTATGCGACTTGGAGCTGCAGTTGAAGGTAAGTAGTATTCCCCAAGGAGGCTTTGTGAATGTCAAAGTACTGGTACTGCTAGGGATGATGTCAACCACTGGACCTCTGCTTCAGGCCTTAGCGCTTCCACCGAGTACTGTTATACAGGGGTTGCCTGAGGGTGGATTCCTTGGGAGGCCTAGTGCAGGTCACGTGTGAGTTGGAGGGAGGCGTTATTATTTTATTTTTATTTTTTTAATTATTTTATTTATTTATTTATTTATAGGATTTATGTGGCCGCCCACTTATTCTCAGTAACTCTGGGTTATCAACAATAAAAAAAATATGGGCCTCCCAGAGACTGCACCACTCTGAGGCATCCCATGCTCCACTTAACGTGCCATGTAGTCTTAATGACTACAGCTGGGAGAGCCAGGATCATGACTCTTGAATGAAATGATCACATGGGTGCCTTGCTTAACAACCACTATGACTTATACCCCAAATCTGGGGTCAGTTGTTGTTTTGAGGACTCTGTAATTATGTAAGTCCCACAACTGGCTTGACCAAGATTAAAAAACAAAACAAAGAACCTCCCAGTGCATACATTTGTCTTCAGAATTATAAATACATGTTTTAAACAAGTTATTGTTACTACTAATGGCTCATGTAAGCAATCATACTTACAGGATGTTCAGTGTCAGTATCAGAAGTATCCAAGCTGGTCTCTGAATCACTTTTGGAAAGAGAGAATTAAAAATAAAGCTTCTCATATACAGTCATTTTTTTTTTTTTTTTTAAAAGCAGAACCATTTGCATGACATTTCCGTTAAATCAACTATGGTCTATTCAAAAAGGTGCAATTTATTTGCCCCATCATGTTATTGACAGTATATTAGTGTAACCCTTCTCTTTCAGGGATCAGCTGCAATAGTTCCTAGTTTTTCATGCCTAAGGGAGGAATAACAGTACTACATAGCAGAAAATTAAACTTTTACTAAGATGTAGTGCTATGTAAATTTTCTATAATTAAGCTTGATTCATCGTTTTCCCTTTTTTCCAAATATTATCAGCCTTCAGTTCTATGTATTTCTATTCTATATTAACTTTTTGCTAATTCATGTACTTTGTTACTGAATGTAGGATTAAAAAGAACACAAGTGCATATATAATGATAGCCACAGTTACTCCAAACTTAAAAAATTAATTATATCAATGCTTACATAAAAATAAAGGAAGGGAATGTATTTTTAACTACCTAATATTTGCTTGCAAAGTGTATAGGACTATATTTGCACTAGATTACCAAAAACTGTTTGGAAAGTCACTATGTATTTGATGAAGTAGATTGTGTCTTAACGAGATGTACATGATAATAAATTTGTTAATTTTTAAAGTGACATAACGCTATTTGGAATTTTTTTTATTGTGGTGATTGCAACTTACTTTTCATCCCTTTTTGCTTTCTTTGTGAAATATTCATCTTCTACAATGGCTAAATCTGTAGATTTTATCTCATCTTTGATTATCCCAATAACTACAAAAAACAAAAAACAAAAACAACAACAACCAGATAAATCAATAATAACAATAGCTTCCTCATGTGTGAAACAAGAATCAGATTATATTCTGTACAGAATGCAATCAACAGCCAGAAATGCTAGACAGATTGGAGTGTTCAAAGATATTGTTCTTAAATTAAGACCACAATCTAAAATATTAAACCTAGCTGGTTCTCACAAGACCAAGTATATATACACCTTCTTTTGTTCCCTAAAATACTTTAGATTAACTTATATAAACTAGCTTTCATGGCATAATTTCCCTTCAAATATAATATTAATAAACATACCTTTCTCAACCTGTATTCTAAAGGCGTTTCTTTTTCTTCGTCCATAATCAGCACTGAAAATCAATTTTAAAAACCTCAATGAATATTTTTTTGGTATACCTCATTTTCAATGTAGAAGCCTAGTGCAAGCATCATAAGAAAAAGTAGCCTAATGCATAATTACCAATGTCAAAGTAAAAAAATAAAACCAATAAACACATTGAAATACACATGTTCGATATTAGAATAAATATATTATATTGTGTAAATTATCCAGATTTGTAATCTGCAGTTTCTGCATGAAGAAGTTAGACTAATCCTAATACTAATCCTATGTTGAAAGAACGTATGAGGAACAAAAGACAATGCATGAATCAGTATATAAACATGGTATAGCAAATAATTAAGGTTAGGGTTTTTGTTCTATTTCCTTTTCTTTTATTTCATGCTTCTAATTTGTTTTGCTTGTTATTTATTCTTTTATGTGCTTTGTATATTATGTTTGCGTATTTCTGTATTGATTTCATTCTTGCACACACACAATACAATAGAGAAGATAATGTTAAGCCCTGAGGCTCAAACACATACTATTACAAGTTTACTGTATTTTTTGGAGTAGAAGACGCACCTTTTTCCCCCCCTAAAAGAGGGTGAAAATTTGGGTGCGTCTTATACACTGAATGTAGCTCCACCCAGCCTCTGAAATTGAAGTTTCAGAGGCTGAAAAAAGCCTCTGAAAGGGAGGTTTCAGAGGCTGAAAAAAAAGCCAGGCGCAGAGCTCACAACCAACGAACCTGTTGCTAAAGTTCACCTCTGGGAACAGCTGATTGGGGGTATTCCGGGAGGCCATCCATCACTAATCAGCTTTTTTCTTATTTCCCTCCCCAAAAACTAAGGTGTGTCTTATAGTCCGAAAAATACGGTAATTATTATGCCATTTATTATTATACATGTACTACTCTATGCCCTTTCATAGAAAATGTAAAGTACTAAATCTCTTACTACTCACCTATATATTTTCTGTAGTTCTGCTGCTAGAATTTCAGTGTTAACATACTGGCCACATTTATTACTGCTTAGATACTGTAATAAATATAGCTAAGTTAGTATATTTAAAGATACATACAATTCCTTTACAATATGCAAAAATAGTATTAGAATAAAATCGTATGTGAACAATTTAAAATAGAGGCATCTATTTCTTCATTACTCCAGTTATCTATATTGGTTTTTTAAAACAAAGAGATTAAAGTAGAATCTTTACCAGATTCCTATTTAGCAGATTTTGATCGCAACAGATCAAGTTTTTGTCCAGATATCATTCCATAATAATGGACAATTAAATGTATATTAATTTTGCAGCATCATGAAAAGTGACTTATGATCATTTTTCACATTTACAACCATCGTAGCATTTCTGTGGTCACATGATCAAAATTCAGATGCTTGGCAACTGATTCATTTATGACGGTTACAGTGTCTGGGGGTCATGTGATTCCCTTTTGCAACCTTCTGACAAGCAAAGTTAATGTGGAAACTAGTTTCACTTAACAACTGTTACTAATTTACCAACTGCAGTGATTCACTTAACTGTGGCAAGAAAAGTTGTAAAATAGGTCAAAACTCACTTAACAAATGTTTTACTTAGCAACCGAAATTCTGGGCTCAATTACGATAGTAAATTGAGGATTACCTGTAAATCTAGTGAAGGATGGCCATATTGATGTTTAGTTTTCTTTTCATATCACTGAGCTCTCTAAGTGAGCAAACTAGTGGAATTTGGCAAGACAGGCAAGTGAACAAAGGAAGAGTAGGATGAACAGAGTGGGAGAATCAAGGCAGGAGACTCTGCTGATTGAATGGTTCTGCTGATTGTTTCTTAGGAGTTCTGCAATCTAGATTTGATTGCTTTATAACCAGTGAGCAATTATGACTGTCACAGATCCCTTGGTCCTGGCTCACTTTTGACAGTCAATAGAAAATCTGGCAGTAAAATTGCAAGTCAGGGTTATATGATATCTTTCTAAACAACTGTGGCATTAGTGAGGTTGTAACTCCATCAGGGTCAGGTAAGATCTCATTTAATAACCATGTCACTTAGCAATGGAGTTGCCAGTCCCAACTGTAGGAAGACCACCTGTATTATGTCTATATTTACATGATACACTTTGTCTTCTCCCCTCAAAAACTCCTCTATTACAATCATCCATTTAATGACTATTTGATGTTACAACAGCACTGAAAAAAGTGACTTATGACAGTTTTTCACTTATGACCTTTGTAGCATCCCCATGGTCATGTGATCAAAAATCAGCCGCTTGGCAACTAGCTTATATTTATGATGGTTGTACTGTCCTGGGGTCATGTGATCACCTTCTGAGAAGCAAAGTCAATTGGGGTGCCAGATTCACTTAACTCTTGCAAGGTTGTAAAATGGGGTAAAACTCACTTAACAAATGTTTCATTTGCCAACATAAATTTTGGGCTCAATTATGGTCATAAATCGAAGATTACCTGTATAGCATAGATAGGGCTCATTTACTTAAGGGATTCTCTTCTCTAAACTTCCTTCCAGTGGAGTTGGCTTCAGGTTCTTTCGATTAAACAATGCCATGTTTTGGGAACCCAGAAGTACACCTCTGTCGCACTGTTTGCCCTCTGGGATGACCCTGTGTGTGTGTGATTGTGTGTGTGTGTGTGTGTGTGTGTGTGTGTGTGTGAGGGCATTTAAGGCCTGGCTCTTTGCCCAAATCTTTAACTCGGATGGACATGATCTCCCTTTTGAGGAGTGTGTGTGTGTGTGTGTGTGTGTGTGTGTGTGGGTGGGTAGTCATCCTTCCTCTTTTTTTATAACTATATTATTTTGTGAACCGCCAACAGTCATTGGGTGTCGGACGGTGTATAAATTAAACTAACAGTTACAGTCACGATTCTTCATTTCTTGTCCTAAGCCCGCTAGGAAAAAGAAGATGTCGGCTGGCGACCCCCAGGGGGAGGGCCTTTTCTGTGGCAACTCCTGCCCTCTGGAACGATTTGCCCCCGGAGATACGAAGGATATCGGATCTCCGGGTCTTTCGCCGTACCCTGAAAACTTTTCTTTTCCATCAAGCAGGGCTGGTGTGAAACCCCCCCCCCTTCTTTAGTCTTCTTTAGTTTTTTACCTTTTAAATTGTCAATGGGTTTTAATTTGAATTGTTTTAAATTTGGGGCAAAGTTATGTAATTCTTTTAATAATTTTAAATTTGTATGTGTTTTAGTTCTGGCTGTGCACCGCCCTGAGTCCACTAGGAGAAGGGCGGTATATAAATTGAATAAAAAAAAAAGATGGGATTCAACCGCAACCGGCCTCTTATAGAAGGGCGGCTGCACATCATGACAGAGCCAAATAGGAACGGAACAAGAACGGCGAAATCACCTGTTTAACTCGCTGTTTCAGTCTAGGGTCCCCTCCAAAAGGGTGATTTCCTCCCCGATTCCGCATCGCAGCTTCCCACGTGCAAATTCCTCCCTTCTTTCAGGCAAAGTTTTTCCGGACTAAAATAGGACCCCAGCTAAGGCTGTCTTTAAAAAGCCTAAATGTATTGGCACGGAGAGGTTTTCCAGGCCGTCCCACTAAATAGTGAACTATGGTTATCTAGGAGATAAACTGTTAAGTTTCAGTACAGCAGGGAAAGAAAGGCACAGAAGGTTAGGGTTCATATTTCATTCATATTTCTACATAGGCACTTTTTTAGACGCCTAAACCGGAGTCTAAGTCACGGAAGTCCATGTTTTGTAGTTCTCTCGGGTGTTCTTGTCAATTTTACCCCTAATTTCTTTGGGTTTTCGACAGGACGGGCGCTTCCTTTTAGACGCCTAAAGTGGGACTTCAAATCCCAGCGTGCCGTGGGAAGAAATATTTCCCAAATAAATGTATTATAGGGGCAAATCAGAGGAACTCGAAAGAAGAGGCGGAAGCGCTGCTCCGGCAGCCGCGACCAGGCTTAGAGGGGCGGGGCGCTGTACGGTGGCCGAGAGGGCGGCAGTTTCCGCAGCACGATGGAGTCGATGGTGTTCATATTTTCGCTCATTGATTGCTGCGCCCTGATTTTCCTTTCCGTTTACTTTGTATCCTCTTCGTTTGTTTGGGCGGGGTGGGTGGGTGGGGGAGGGGTGGTCCGGGAGCCGGAGAGCGCTGGCGATCGGCTCGTTCCTCTGGTCTGCAGTTGAGAGGACCGGCCGAGGCGGGGGCGTTAATGGCGGTCTGGCTGGGGCAGGGGCGGCGGTGTAAAGGGTGAGGGGGCCCAGCAGCAACAAGCGCTGGTTGGGGAAAGCGAGGGAGAACCGGCTTTTCGCCTTAGGAGGCGCGCTTGGAAGAAAGGTTGGGCGTCTCGGGAGGGTTAGAGGAATTGAAGGCATGATGGCCAAGTGAAGGTGAGGCAGGAGGATCCATCGCCAAGCCAAGACGGACTCTTAAAAGCATGCTTTCGCTGTGTCCGGAACCTGCCCAGGTCGGGCGTGGCGTGTCCTGTTTCTTACTTAGCTAGATTGTCAAAAACACAACTGCACCGGTCTTTTATAAATCCCCATCCCCTAACTATGTTTTCGCATGGGGTTGATTATATGTTGTCGGGGTCTTGTAGGAGCAGTTTGGGATGCCTTGTATTCTGCATTGGTTGCAGTGGCCAAGATTGGCTGCAGAAGAAAGATACAATTGCTTCATTCTCTTTTGATAAGTTGTTCACTAGATTGATTGTCACTACCGTTCAACTTTTTGGTTAGGTTCTGTTTGGTTATGGTAAAAAGCCTGGTTCCTGCTTTAAATGTAAGACTTATTTTCAGTATACATAATAAATACCCTCCCGTCTTAAAGTTTGCATAAAACTCCTATGATTGTGATATTGCGTAATGCATTATTTGTAGTATAAAGCTGCTTGTTGTCGATTCTGTTCAGTGATGATAATTTTTAGTTTTCAACTTGAAACCACGTATTTCTAAAAATTGGCATCTGTTGTCCTGATTGTGGAAGATTAATTTATGTGGATTATGTAGAATTGCAGTGAAGTTTCCTAATACTTATAGATGTGTTTGCTTAAAATTAAATCAGTACATGATGATCTTTATCATTCTATTATATATACACTTCAGTGGCTATTTCATATAGGATATAAGGGACAGTTTTTTAAACATGTACTTTAGATACCTTTGCAAGCACTTAAGTTATTGTGAAAAGTATAAAACTTTTTTATGTTGTCGTTGGAGGACTGCATTTTCTAAAAGAAGCTCTTCATCAGATATTTTAATTTCATGAATAAAATTTTGCTAGTTTCTTTAGGAATTAGAAGATTTTGTAAAACTTTAAAAAGCAACAAAAGGTTGCTTGTGTATGTGTATATGTATGTGTATTTCTCTTTAGCCAGGTTCTTCCTATGTAAACCAAGATTTTTATGCAGCCCTAGTTCAGTGAAATCACAATCCACTAGTTTCTAGGCTTTTTTCAGGCAGCCAGCAAGCACCCTGTTGCCCATTGGGTACTTGCTGGCTGCCTGAAAAAAGCCTAGAAACTAGTAGATTGTGATTTCACGGAACTAGGGCTGCATAAAAATCTTGGTTTATGTAGGAAGAACCTGGCTAAAGAGAAATACACATAAAGCCTAGGAAAAGGAAAGAAAACAAACAAATATATATACATATACATATTTCTCTTTAGCCAGGTTCTTCCTACGTAAACCAAGATTTTTCTGCAGCCCTAGTTCAGCCCTGAACTAGGGCTGCAGAAAAATCTTGGTTTATCTAGGAAGAACCTGGCTAAAGAGAAATACACATAAAGACCTACGAAATATATATATATGTAGTCCTCAACTTATGACCGCAATGGAGCCCAAAATTTATGCTGCTAAGGAGAATTTTTTTAAAGTGAGTTTTGTCCCCATCGTACGACTTTTCTTGCCACATTTGTTAAGTGAATCACTGCAGTTAAATTAGTAACATGGTTGTTAAGTGAATCTGGTTTCCTCGTTGACTTTACTTGTCAGGTCACAAAAGGGAATCACATGACCCTGGGACATTACAACTGTCATAGATATGAGTCAGTTATGTATATCACATGACCATGGGGATGCTGCAACGGTCATAAGTGAAATATGGTCATAAGTCACTTCTTTCAGTGTTGTTGTAACTTCGGTCACTTCACTAAGTGAACTGTTGTAAGTCGGGGACTACCTGTATATCATATACCTGTATATCATATAGCAAAATTTGATATGTCAAAATACAGAGTGCATCATTTCATATGTGAGGTGTAATACTATATATACTATATAATACTAGAATATTATAGTATTACTTTATAATATTACAAATGCAGTCCTAAAATGCATTAACACAGGGATAAAATAAATATAATGTGAAATGTTAGTAGGTGAAGTAATTTAGCAGTAAGGAAAAATTTCCTGACAGAATGATTAATCAGTGGAACAACTTGCTTCCAGAAGTGATGGGTGTCCAACAATGAAGGTTTTTAACAAGAGACTGGAAAGCCATTTTCTGAAATGGTACAGAGTCTCTTGCTTGATCAGGGGGTTGGACTAGAAGACCTCCAAAGTCCCTTCCAGCTCTATTCTGTTAAATAAGTCTTATATCAGTCAACTTTGGTCTTATGCAGTGTTATGTATTGTTGGTGGCTTGTGTTAGGATATTCCAAAATTTAAAAGGATATCTCTGCTGTTGAGATGTATGTATGTATGTATGTATGTATGTATGTATGTATGTATGTATGTAAAAAGTTAAAATCTCGGGTGTTTTCCTGCATCATTAAAATTATATATACATATACATACATACATACATACATACATACATACATACATACATACATACATATATGAAAACCATAGTTTCTTATGCAATTGGATGAAGATGATAAGCCTATCTGCATATTATGCCACATTTTTATGACTGTCCAGTCCAAATTTTGGTCTGACGTTTAAACCTTAGGAATTTTGATTTGCTTTCAACAGATGTTATTTTAAACAATGAGTATCAAACAGTGGATTCGAATTGTCCTTGTTAGATTTTAAATAGCTCAAGTTCTCCAAATTCAGACATTAGAAAACTCTGGTTACTTTAAAACTTGAAGCAAATGTTTTAACTTTTTACTGTACAGCTAGGTGGCAATTGGCTCCCTAGTGCAAATCTAAGTATAGTTATCTATAAACCCCTGTATGGCATAAAGCCTGGATATCAGAGGAACCATTTATCTTCAATCGTTTCTGCCCATAAAGTATGTTCTGGCAGCATGGGTGCAGTCCAGCTCCCCTCTAGTAAGGGGACTGAGGAAGTCGCAGCCCCCACCTTCTGAAATAGCAGCCCCTCAGTGATAAGGACGGCATCCTCTCAAGGTTCTGCCTGGAAAGTTCTTAAAATCTGTCTGGCTTAATGTGTTAAGGTGGGGGGTTTCCTTTGTGTCATTTTTAGATGTTATTAGTCCAGGCTGTTTGCATGGTTTTAGATTCCCCCCCCCATTTTTATGAGGGAGATTGGTTTTATACCCTGTCCAGAGTCCATTGGAGTTGGGTGGCTATAATAAACTAAAATAAATACATGATAAAAAGGAGGAAGGAGAATTTGAACTCAAATATTCCTATTGATAATAATAGGAAACTATCTTAGTGGGGGAGGGGCAACATCTGAATCAAATCAGTAAGTGACTGTGCTTGTGCGCCAGCAGAAGTTCTACCTTACTTACTCAAATTTTAACGTGGTTATAAAGAACCAAATTCACAAAACAAGCTGCTTTGGGAACTAATGAGTGATCAATATGTCCCAGCTACATCTATATTGTGCACAGGGTGGATTAAAATCAATGATTTTTTTAAAAAAATCAAAAAAATCAGATTTTTAAAATTTAAATTGGATTTTTTTGATTTTTATCGAATTTATTTTAATAAAAAACTTTTGGGGTAAAAATCTATCGTAAGATAGTTTTCTATTTAAGATACATAAATAATTTAGTTTATTCAGCATGAAATGGAGCTTAGTTATGTAGCATGAGGCTGTATATTCTGCAACACTGGGACTATCGGTGAGTCAACAGTGGGCCAAAGGAGTAGCAGAGATGACAGTTGCTCTTTAAAAATTATCATTTAAATCGAGTTGATTTAAATCAAGCCTTTTTACTAATGATTTAAAGCATGATTTAAATTGTGATTTAAATCAACTCAATTTAAATCAAATCCACCCTGATTGTGCATGTTATAGTTTGGAGTTTGGATGGCATTGGGCAAAGTCACTAACACAGTTAACGGGTATGGATTCTGGTGTTGTCTATATCTTTTGCAAAATGCTTTCCTTCTTCTGGAAGTCCTAAACTGGAGGCCCGTTTGCTGAGTTTTATATAAAATCTCCTTAGGTTGCCATTTACAATTTGTCCAAATAGTTTAATTCTTACCTAGAAAGGGCAGGGGTATAGCTGACATAATAGTTGTTCTTATCTTGATCATCAGATAATTACACTATCAGATTTGGAATGTGACTACATTAATGCCAGATCTTGCTGCTCAAAACTAAATAAAGTAAGTTGTTTTTCTTTTTCTCTTTAATTTTTTAAAATGTTAATACAATAATGTGGTAAATGTTGTAAATTTTTACAAATGTACTATTGGTCTCAACTCTTAAGATGTATGTTTGCAGAGAATGACTTCTATGTTGGTTACTTTTAGTATTTTAGTTTTCTCCAGGGGGCTCCATTTCGTTTAGTAAGTAGAATATGCAAACCAACATAGCCCAATCATAGGTACTTTGGAGACATTGGCAGTCCCTATTTCTAGGCATATAAGATTATATATAAGCTGTTACCATCTGAGAGTAACTACTGTTATACGCAGTAGGATTGGCAGGCATAGGACTACCCTGATAGTTGGAAAGTATATTGTGATTATATGTAATTCATAAACACACTAAAGAGTGCTTTGGACTGATGTCTTTCTAGAGCAGTAGTAGTTAACTTATGTTCTTCAGAGATTTTGAATTAACCCATCAGCCTCACTACCAAAATATTGTGAAATTGCAGTTCAAAATTATATCATTAGTTTGTTTCAAAATTATATCAAAAAGTTTTCAAAAATAATCTCCTTTCTACAGGTGGTCCTTGACTGACAACCATTCGTTTAGTGACTGTTCTAAATTATAATGGCACTAAAATAGTGACTTGCAACCTGTCCTTGATTTTAGAACTGTTGCAGCATCCTCAGTCGTGATTAAAATTTGGGCACTGGGCAACTGGCATGTACTTATAATAATGGCAGAGTCCTGGGGTAATGTGATTGCCATTTGCAACATTCCCAGCTGGATTCCAAACAAAGTCAATAGGGAAAGCCAGACTTGCTTAACAACTGCACAGTTTGTTTAACAACCATGGCAAAAAGTTCTAAAAAGTTACTTAACGGCTTTCCTTGGTCTTAAATCAAGGACTACCTGTATTGTTAATTCAGAGAGGAACTACAGTGAACCTAGAATTGCTTCCTTAATATAGTTTTCTTAATACAAAACACATGAATTATTGTTGTGGGGAAGAATGTTCATCATGGAGACCTACTGCTAGAATCTGGATTGCCTACATGAGTCTCAGACACTTGTATTTATTCCTTGTATTGTATTTTTTTCCTTCAGTGTTTCATACACTACATTTCCCTTTCTTTGCTGAATGCTTATTATGTGTAGTCTTCTCCTCTTGCAGCATCTCAGTATTTTATGTGTAGCTTGCTTGCAGAATATATTTTTGTTCTTGCCTTCTTATTAACAAGTTTATTGTCAGTCACCTTTGAGTTGTCTAGAATAAGACTTTTTTAATAAACTATTTTATTTAACAACCTGCCATGGATTAGAATCTATTGCTACCATATGTCAAATGTATATACTTACCCTTTTTATAGTACCATCTTGATGCAAGAATTCAAATTGATGGGTAGCAAATTCTTAATCATGAAAAATAAATCTAATTTGAAAATTAGGTTGAAATATATAAACCTGTTACTAGCATTTTGGTTTACCCAGAAGTGTTGAATATATAGGATTTAACTCGAGACTGTTGCTTGCTGATATTCCTTATTGATCATATTAGATATGCTGATCAGGTTCTCATAAATAATATTCCAAATATTCTGATGATATCCTAGAAAATAATCCATAATTTGCAAATTGCACTTGCAATTTATATCTGAACCATCCACTAGAGATCAATTACTGATTCTTTTTAATCAAATAAGAGTTTTGCAGTCCTTGTCAGCTTGCAGGTAGAAGATTCCTGCTGAATCTTTATAAAGGTTTTTACTTTACTGTTTTAAAAATCTTTCTAGTGGGTGATCCCTGAATTGATTGGCCATACCATTGTCACTGTATTAATGCTTATTTCACTGCACTGGTTCATCTTCCTCCTCAACTTTCCTGTGGCAACGTGGAACATATACAGGTAAGACCTTTGATGGCTTAAGAATTGCATGATGTTGTTCATATTTTTTCCTCTCTTAATGAACAAGCATTTTTATAAACTCTGCCTTGTTCCATAATTTATTACTCCAGCCATGTTAGCAGGAAGTGATAGAAATGTAATATTACTTTTCCTTTCTCACTGGATTTTAGCATGGACTTTGGATAACAGCAACAATAGATATACTAGACTTTCCTTGTCCCAAGGAGTATATGTACATATATAACTTTTGTATCTTAAAAGTGTTGAGTTTAAAAACACTTTTAAACTCTTTTAGCATGGATCATGACTTTTAGCAAGGATCATGTGAAAATCTAGTGCATCATTGATCTTACTCAAAACCTATCCAATCCTGAGAAGAAAACAGTATAAAATCACTTTTGTATTTTGCCAGGAGCAAGTATCATATTTGTTGGTACAAAAATACCTAGTAATATAGTAATTAGTAGCTAAGCATTGAACAAGGACTGGAAATACTTGGATTCCGCTCTACTCTTAGCTGTAAAAGTTACTGGAAGATTGTGGACTAGTCTCCCTCAGCTCAACCTTGTTCATAGGGTGGTTTTGGATGTAAAAATAAAAGGCTTCTGGAAGGCAGGATATAAATCTAACAAAGTACATATCTTGAATGTTCACAGGGCATGAGCCACTACTTTTGGAATTTTATCAACTTTGCTTTCTCCTAAAGGAAAAAAGGAGAAAGTTGAATTCCCTTTTAAGATTTTCTGCTTGCAAGTTACAGCCCATGCTTCAATTTTGCCTCTAATAAATGTACTTATTTTTATTTTTTCGATTTTGGCAACACTTCTAATTTAGGATGCATATAAGATGCATAAGGTCTCATATACATAGCTACATAATAATGCTTGAGACTGTAACACTTTTGAAGCAAATCAAGGTGCTGGTAATTTCTTTGGATGTGGATTTCCTGGAAGAAGAAAAATGCAATATTTCTGCTTTGAATTGACTTTGGGCTAAGTCATTTTTATATTTAGTAAGCAAATAAAAAGCATAGGATATTGTTTTAAATATCTCAAGTTTTTTATGCATATATTTATTTCTAATGCAATACACTGAATAGAAAATGTCAGTGATTTAAATGTAGAATTTTAAAGTTTAATAAGTTAAATATTTTAACAAATGATATGC
Organism: Pantherophis guttatus; assembly: GCF_059756535.1. Taxonomy (NCBI): domain Eukaryota; kingdom Metazoa; phylum Chordata; class Lepidosauria; order Squamata; family Colubridae; genus Pantherophis; species Pantherophis guttatus. The sequence goes on along the minus strand of NC_142063.1, from coordinate 294,747,435 downwards.
TAATGAGCTCACCATTTCTAAACAGTGCCCAAGCTTTTAAAGATGACTTAAGATTGATTGAAAGCTGCATGCAAATTTTAACATGGCAAATTCAGGCATTCATATTTATTGGAGAAAACACGCGCTGGCATATCCGATTTGAAATGTCTTTTGATTAATGACAGTAATGCATCTCCACTGCACAAGGGTATTTGTTTGTCCTGCTATTTACAGCTTCAGAGGCTTGACAGACAGCATTTGAGTAATGCTAGGAGCTCAAAACTGAACCGTTTTTTTGTTTCACTCTTCTGAAACCCATATGCAACACTTTTAAATGTTATGTATTGTTTGAAAGAACTCAACCACCAATTCAGTTTCATTTTGTTTTGCATGTTTTGTCTTTTTTGATATGGAGATCATTAATCTATTGGCTGGAGCAGAGTTGGTACTGAAACAATTTTCTTGAAACCATTTTAGGTATATCATGGTTCCCAGTGGAAACATGGGAGTATTTGACCCTACAGAAATCCACAACAGAGGGCAGCTAAAATCACACATGAAGGAGGCCATGATAAAGCTTGGTTTTCATCTCCTTTGTTTCTTCATGTATCTTTACAGGTAAGTTTCAAGGCTTGCATCTTAAGGTTAGTAAAGCTATTCTTAAGATTCCTACTAGAATAGTCTGTTATAATTTTAATGTGGTTTAACTCTTTGGAAGAGCCTTAGTGGAAGCAATATTATTCATCATAAAATATCCCAAACTGTTCTACACTTGACTTTGTTTATGCCACATTTTCTGCCTCTGATGGGGATACTATTTTAAACTAGGAAATCTAATTGATTATATGCCACTTTACTTCAAATAGGATCTGTAGTTCCATAGATCTTGGATTTGTTAAAAATACGCTTTTCTGTCCCCTCAGAAGCATTGAGTTTTGCTGACATAATTTCAGGAGCAATCATGTTTATTTCAAGCTCTACACCTTTTGACATGGTCTCTTTTTTCACTCTTTATAGTATGATCCTGTCTTTAATAAATGACTGAAATGTGGCCAAATGAAGTATTATGGTTGCCAAATTGATGTTACTCCATTGAAATACTATGAAGCCACGAGCAACTCTCAAGAAAATCCAGACCAGTGTCATGCAGTATATTTTTTCCTCTTTGAACAAAACATATTTTTGCTGTATTTTTAACATATAAAATATTTTAGAAACTACAATACTATGTTTTTGCAACTATTGTTTTGTTTTTACTCAAATCCATTTTCTTACTGTATTTAATTCTTATGTAAAGATTATGCAAGAATACTGGTTACCCAATGGAGCAAATTCACTTATTACAGTGAAGCAGCAGCTATAACCATTACATTGAAGAAGATTTTATTATATAAAAGGAAGCTTACCAGAGACAAATGACCAATGTTTTCTTTCCTAGAGGCAACATTTTAAATATGGTTCACTTTTGTGTTTTTTAAACTGAAGGCTGAAATATGTTCAGTGTATATATGAGGTGTTTAAGAAAGTACTTCACGAAATATTGTAGCACCTATGTGAGACCTATGAATATATGTATTCATAGTTTGCCTGTATTATAATGGCAGTAAGCCACATCTAAATTGAAGCTGTGCAGTGTAACTGCAATCCTATTTGTTGTTGGACATTTGGTACTATAATCAGTTCAATACAGATTGCTATCTTCCAAGCTGAAGATCACACCTACAGCCACTGGTTCAGTCAACAGCCTGATGTTGCTTGCCTGTTAAGACAGCTGCCGTCTAGCTTTTGTAGCATAAGATCTATGGGGATGGCTTTGTGCTCCAAGTGAGTAACTCAGCTTAAATCTGAGCAGTATGGGATCCATTGTCACAAGAAATCTTGCTGGATATTCATGGATTGAGCAGTTGCATGATCATATGTGAATACATCTTAGAAAGGAAAGGAACTTCTGTTCCTCTCTAGAATGAAGTCAAAGCTTATAAAGCTAAGAACTAATCAAATCCAGTTATTTATTTTGTTTATTGAACTGGAAAGAGGGAATACAAATATTTGTTAAGTGCTGTGCACCAACATGGAAAAGTTTAATTAAAAAAACTCCAATAGACAATCAGGAATTAATGTAGCTTGACTTGAACGATTTAAGATATGTTTAATATACTACATATTTATAAAATAAAAAATTAATGTGCCCCATAAATTAGTAAAACCAGTGAAAATAAATACGGAGCCCCAAAATTCATGTTTTAATGTCATAAAAGAAATTTAAACTACTTAATATAATTCAAGAGGAAAGTAACAAAATCCAGAAAATTTAATAACGCAATCCTTTGAAACATTTAATATCAGTCCATAGCAAATAGTCATTACATACCAAAAGCTCTAAGTGTTAACTAGTTCCACCACAACTCCATATAAATCTTGACAATTTAGAAATTTGAGAACAGTAAAAGTTCTTTTCTTGATCTCTACAGCTTGGTTTGTAAATACACACACACTTTGAGAATGTTTCTTCCTCTTACATTTTTGGAGCCAATAGCTTTTTCCATCTGTGCCAGTAAGTGTTAAGAATCAAATCTAGTACACTTATTTTTTAACAATGAAACACTTAAAAAATGGGGCACACTGTACTTCAAATTTATAAAAATATATTTGTATTAACCAAATTTTAATGTTAGAGGACAAGACAAATACACACAACATGACTTAAAATTATTCAGTAAAACATGACATGTACCTAGTTGGTTCCATGACTGATTCTGTTTTACACACACATTCATACCATACACACTTTGCTGAATTCTTCTACATGAAGTCAGCAAGTAGCAAACAGGTTTCTAGTTTGTGTTCCAGCAACAAGAGCAGCTATTGCAGACAACACTGCACACATCAGTTAAGTCCTCCCTATTCAAAAATGTTTCCAAAATTATAATTGTGTCATACAAGTGGTTTGTTGTATGGCAGCTGAAAATGGATGCAAGCCAATGCAAGTTATATATATAGATACATATATATCTACATATATGGAGTATTAACGATACATGGTTAGTAATTTATCTGAAATGCATCAATCCGAGGCAACCTGTGTGCTTTGGGGTACAGATAAAGGGCACCAAATCTTACTGAAAATTGGTTTATTTTCCCTTTCTGCCCCAAATTACAAATTAAGACATTCTTCTGCTGTTAAAAAGGTTACTAACTCTCCTTTCCCTAATATATCTATTGCCAGCATAAAATTAGTATGAGAAATAATTTTAAGCCATTTTAAAAGGGTGGGAGATTTTTGTAGTTAACATGGCACTAAACACCTAGCATTATTTAAATGTCATTCAACAATACCAGTTTGGAAGTCAGAATGAAATTATTGGGAAAAATGGGTAATTTTCCACCTGTGACTCCATATTAACTTTTTGTGTTCCCCCTCATTTTAAAATTGAGGAAAGCTAGCTACACATTTACAAGGCTATTTATGGGCTACATAAAAATTAAATTCTTTTTTCTCTTTTGTGCTATTTTTAAAGTGACTTACCTGATAAAGATGAGAAGCATTGTGGCAAGATAATTTATGGTTGGTGTGCCTAGTTTGGAATAGATGGTCAAAATGCTAATATGTTTTCATAGATCATCTCTGTTGTATGAACAATTAATGATTACTCTAGAATTTACAGCTGAGATTGAGAAATATCTACTGTATGAAAATAAGAATATTGCAGATACGCCTCTTCCATATCTTTTTACAATGATGAATTTAGTTTTTAGTTTATATGAAAAGTGACAGATGCTTTCCAATCCACATGCCAGAAATATTGGTATGTTTGTCCATCCACAAAAAGTTCTAGCAGTGTTAACACTGTGAGACAATTGGACAAATTAGTCTCACAATGTAGTCATAGGAAGTTGAGCCTGGCAACAAATGATAATTCTACATCTAGAGCTGCTACTTAAGAACTGCATAGCTTACATTATGCAGTGACATTTAGAAGTGGCACTTTCAAAACATGACTCTTATTCATTTCCATTCTGAAATGCTTTTATATGTATTTTTTGAATTCCTTAGAAGTAAACTCATAAGTAATGTGCTCAACTTCAGTGCTTTTAATTTAGTTTCCCCTTAGTATTATATTTCAAAGAAGGGTAAACTATAGGTTCAAACATGTTCATTAAATTCTATGCATGAAATTTTACTTGCAAACCACCAGATTGTTTTGAATAACCCGAAGAAATTAAATTATGCAAATTGTTTCAGGTTCAGCCACTCCTGATTTTTTGCTCTAATGTTCTAAAATAGTTTTGAGTTAATAAGCAATTTTAGTGCCAGTACCATGTTGGTTAGAGATGTAAAGCATTTCAAGATGTTGAATGGGAGTATCTGCAAGTATCTGTAATAAATAAGAATTGCAGAAGCTCAAAAATAACTATTAAGCAATTTCAAATAAAAGAACATAATGTCAAATGAACAGAATATATATATGAATTGACTATAGCAAACATAAAGAAACACTACTCCATAAAATGAATTGAAATAAAATGAGCCACATATAGAGTTCAATCTATTAGAGAACATAAAAGGAAAGCATTGTTACTTTAAAAGATTTCTGTAAACCTGGTCTTCTAAAACATTTTTTGTCATTTGAGTTATAAAAACTAAGTTATTACATTAAGTAATTGGAGTACCAGCTTTCCTAATTTGGTAGAGTTAAAATAAATTTTGTGAGACATAACTGATTTAAATCATATGCTATGAAGATAAGCACGTGCTAAATCTGAGTTAAGAAATACACTGAAGTGCACTGACTGTGATTGCTTATCACAGAATCTGAGTATTAAAGACCATGCTTAAACTCAAGCAATGTACATTTTCTTCCAAATATGGGACTTTCCTCAAAATTAAAGAGCTTTCGATTTATTTTAGCTTGATTGGGCTTGATTTTTTTCTACATGAATTGTTATTATTTCATTGTTACACAGAGGTTATGTCCTTCCATCTTTTAATTTAAAAACAGTTATATAGGTCAAATACCAGGCCATTGGGGGGGGGGGGGTTGCATATAAAAACTAAAGACAACAACCCATTCCTAACATCAAACTATTAACAAGCATCCCCTGAGAAAACAATTATCGGGTGAACATTATGTGGAACACTTGTATAATGTACATATTTAAATTCACAAAGTCAATCCACTAATTTTGGAAACTGATCCTAAAATATTATCCCATTCCCATTTTAGTTTTTGTTTCAAATAAGAATCATTGCACAAGTTTTAGCCAATCTGGAATTTTCATTTTATTAACTTCAGAAATTACATTGTAATAGTTTTATTGGTGACTCTGAAAGCTTTCAAATTATTATGTTGGTAAACAAAGGTTTGTTTTTAAATAATACTTTATATAATCTGTGTAAAACTCCTGCTAGCCAAATGGTCTTACACAACACTCAGAAGGAGCACCAATTATACTGCATTAACTTGTAGATGACACTTTTTAAGCTGGTTTATTTTCCAAAGTATACAAATCAAAGTCATTTTAATGCTATAAATAATTTATTCTTAAAAAAATTTGTGCTGTTCACCCATTTATAGGGTTACAAGCTACGTGAAAAGTACAAAACCTTTTTGTCAAGTGTGATACTGAGAGTGCTTTTCATGTCATTCACTGGTTTTACATCTGGATTTGGATATACTGCGCAACGGGCAAGGCTAGAATCCATGAACCAAGCTGCAAAGATCTCGAGCTAAATAAGGCAGACTCAGAGAAACAAGAGAAGGAAATTACTTTCCTATCCAACATGTACTCTTCAGACTAAAGCACTCTTTCTATCAAGCTTTCTAAACTGTTAAATAAAAGGTTTTCCAAACAAGCATTTAAACTTCATTACACAGAAGAGCAACAAGAACAGTAGTCTGCCTGACAAAATGGCAGAAGGGGAAAATGTATATACGGAGTTCAATGGTTAGCCTGAATGTAGCACAGTTCTTCACAACCGATGGGGGGTTACTTCAACATGGTGTCCAACAACGTTCTAACGACGTGCTTCATCTCAACTGTTTACTATGAAGCAAGGTGGTAAAATGTTTGGCCCCAGTCGGGCTTAAAAAATGGTTCATTTTCATGATGAGCATGTCTGTCCAGCTATCAATCATGTTTGTTTGCACCAAATCCCAAGCCATTTAAAATACGACTAAATTTAAGTTAAACAGAAGTCGTCTGCTCCAAATTCACCATCAACTATCCATGCTACTGCATTCCTCTAAGGGGAAGAGATAAAATGTAAACAAAAATATATTAAGAACGTCCATATTGTCTTGTATATCTCAATCATGATATATGCACATTTTAATCACACAAAAAGAAAATCAATCACTGTAAATTCACTTCATTCACTGTAAACTAACTGAACAGCAACAATAAGGATTGCATTGTTTGTGGCTACCCAGCAAGAACTTTTACAAGTTTCTTGTGCAAAACTGCAAGAAATGAAATGGAATGAAAGAGCAATTGATAGAAAAAGTATATGCAGAGACAAAAACTTGGGGGTAATGTCTAATTTTCATATCAATGTATATTGCTCAATCAGCTGAAACCAGTCCTTGAGAATTTCCTCCTTTATACCAATTATAGGGAGGTGATAGACAGAATCCACATTCCAGCAAATGTGTACTGAACATGGCTTCTGCAACTGAAGTCTGGAAATATTTTCAACTTTCAATTAGTTGTGATCATATGCTTTTGTGTGTGTGTGCACCAGGTACCTTGGGGCAGACTGCATATATGCCATTCTGGATCACACTACTGAGGAGATCTTGGGACAGAGTTCTGACTGATTTAGTGAGCTGTAGATCTCTGTCTAATCCAGCCCATTTTCAAAGTTTTTCAGGGAGGAGATTGGGTTTTCCTTTAACAACAATTTGATTTGATTTTACTTAGGTTTTAGGACATTTTTATGCTGAAGCCGTTTTATATAATTTTACCCCAAATATATTTGAACTAGAAATATTAGAAAAGGGACAGACAGGACTGTAATCCCACCTATAGCTTGGTGGAGCTCAAGTAATTCAAATGACAAAATGAGAAAGGTTGCTATCTGAAGTGCAACAGGGTCAGGAGAAATTTTTATTTATTAAATCAATTTTTAAGGTTGCTCACTTGTCAACAATTCTGGATATGATGACTGTCTATCATGAATACTAATCTGAAAGCAGTACCAAAACACAGTTGGGTCAGATGGGTTGGGCAGAAGTTTTTACATAGATACAAAAATATATATACTTCATTGTCTGTTTGTAAATTATGTGGATTATGATAACGTTGAAAATAATATAAAATTTATGATGATACAAATGGCAATACAGAAAAAAAGAGGAAGATTAAATTACTCATTACAAAGATGGGCTGAGCCTCTCTGCCAAACTTTTCTGGGTGATACTGTCAAGGCCACTTTTTAATTCAGTTCAATAAAGGACAAGGAAGAAGGCAGAAGCAGCGCCACTGGAGCAATCCATCATATCTTTTTGGCTGAAGCCTAAGAGACTGGCTTCTGGCCAAGAACTGAATGCCCATTTAAATTCCAACTTAAACAGCTGCAAACCTAACCCTTAAACACAATTGTTCTTCCAGTTTGAGAACTCCTGCAATATAAACTATCACTGTTCTATCCACAAACAGCCAGCATCTACTACACTACACCACACATGTACCAGTACTTCAATCCATCAACAATAGAGTACAACCAGTGTATCAGCTGTGCAAAATATACTTCCTTGCCTGAACTTTTGCAATTTTTAAAAGGAGCTTGCAATTCTTTAAAATGTGGTGTTCCACATGATTGCATAAGCTACTGGATTTCACTGACTCCTATTTCTAATGCAGCTTCATAAGCTTTTGCTACATTCATAATATAGTAATGGCAAAATCCTAACCTAGCCTAACCTCAGTAGTTTATATTGTACTAACACCAAGGAGACAAGATTCAAACCTCCACAGCACTTAATTTGACTTGGAAATCTTTATGTTGTTGTAAACCGCCCAGTCACTAGGGTAAAATGGGGGCACAGAAATTTAGTAAATAAATAACATTTAAGCTATGACATTTTCATCTAGTTTGATGTGACAGGTAGCTCCAATGATTGTTAACCCCCGGTGTTGAATAGGATCACACAGTAAAAGTAGCAAGATTTCTTTCTACTTTCATTACACAGAGCATGTCCTGGGAAGTTTGTTTAAAAAGGTCTTTATCAACTTAAGAGTAGCCCAAATCGTGGTTCAATATTAACCACAACTAGGCCTGGACCAAATGAGTAATCTAAAATCTTTGTGTGATTTGTCTATCACAGCAATCCAGAACAATCAATCATATTCCATGTCCAACATTTCCTTCATGTCTGAGGCCATCCAGCAATGATATGTGAAAGCTAACCTATTTTACAGAGAAAAATAAAAAGTAATGCAAAGAAAGAGAAAAGCGCTTTAGCATTTTTTTAAAAAACTGCTTCTGCTTTGACAAATGTATTCAGTCTCCAATGTTTAGTAAATACATAAATATATGAGATTGTAGCCTTGCCTGTCACTACGTAAAGTGTATCACTGGAAAAGATATTGAATATAGTCATTGTAGTAATGTGAATTAAGGTACCAAATGATTTAGTCAAATGTTGCTATACGTGGGCTCTATAAATCTAAATCCATCTGGCTCTTGCAGTGGTTACAACCATTCCTCCAAGAAGGGGCAAGGGGAAAAAAATAAATATTAAAGTCCTGAATACCAAACACAGGTCTCAACCATTCAGCCAGACAATATCTCCTCAAAGGCATGAGAAGGCTGAGAAAAATGTAATTTAGGTTTGTGAGACTGTGCTTTACTTCGATAGCCATTAAAATCATGTAAGATCAGCCCTCTACATAGTAATGTTCTTTCATTGTTTAGGTATGAATGAGATCTAAGCTACTTAGGTACAATTTTTGAAAGAACTGAAGAAATCCAAATCATATGGTTCTTCTTTTTCTGGGGTGATGGACTTAACCCACCATTTTTTTCCTCCTTATCCTGTCTAATGTCCTTTCCAGTCCTTACATTTTATGATATTAGCAAAATGCTTAGCTGCATATAAACCAAGGCTGGGTGGTCATGGGGGAGGGGGGATATTGTAAGAGTGAATTCCTATAGGATAGGATAGGATAGGATAGGATAGGATAGGATAGGATGACAGAGTTGGAAGGGACCTTGGGGGCTTCTAGTCCAACCCCCTGCCCAGGCAGGAAACCCTAAACCACTTCAGACAAATGGTTATCCAACATCTTCTTAAAAATTTCCAGTGTTGGGGCATTCACAACTTCTGCAGGCAAGTTGTTCCACTTATTAATTGTTCTAACTGTCAGGAAATTTCTCCTTAGTTCTAAATTGCTTCTCTCCTTGATTAGTTTCCATCCATTGCTTCTTGTCCTGCCCTCAGGTGCTTTGAAGAATAGTTTGAGTCCCTCTTCTTTGTGGCAACTCCTGAGATATTGGAACACTGCTATCATGTCTCCCCTAGTCCTTCTCTTCATCAAACTAGACATACCCAGTTCCTGCAACCGTTCTTCATACGTTTTAGCCTCCAGTCCCCTAATCATCTTTGTTGCTCTTCTCTGCACTCTTTCTAGAGTCTCAACATCTTTTTTACATCGTGGCGACCAAAACTGAATGCAATATTCCAAGTGTGGCCTTACCAAGGCATTGTAAAGTGGTATTAACACTTCACGTGATCTTGATTCTATCCCTCTGTTTATGCAGCCCAGAATTGTGTTGGCTTTTTGGCAGGTGCTGCACACTGCTGGCTCATATCTAAATGGTTGTCCACTAGGACTCCAAGATCCCTCTCACAGTTACTACTATTGAGCAAGGTACCACATATACAGTACCTGTGCATTTTGTTTTTCTTCCCTAAATGTAGAACCTTGCTTTTTTCACTGTTGAATTTCATTTTCTTAGATAGCACTCAATGTTCAAGTCTGTCAAGATCCTCCTCTATCTTGAGCCTATCTTCTGGAGTGTTGGCTATTCCTGCCAGCTTGGTATCTTCTCATTTGATGAGTTCCACTAATTTTGTCACTTTGTCAAAGAGTGCAATAAGGTTGCTTCTAGGTGTTCGGTGATTCGTTGTTTGATTATCTTTTCCAGAATCTTTCCTGGTATTCAGGTCAGGCTGATAGGTTTGTAGTTTCCTGGATCTATTTTTTTTCCTTTTTTGAAGATGGGAACTAGATCAGCTCTTTTCCAATCCTCTGGCAGTTCCCCTGTGCTCCAGGATCTTTGAAAGATATAGTTCAGTGGTTCTGAGATCTCGTCTGCCAGTTCCTTCAGAACCTTGGGACGTAATCCATCTAGTCCTGGTGATTTGAACTCGTCTAGGATAGATAAGTGTTCACTTACCATTTTCTTCCCTATTTTAACTTGTGTTCCTAATCTGTTTTTTGTGATGCTGTTTTTGATAGATTGGACTGTTTTTTCCTTTTGTGTAAAGACAGATGCAAAAAATGAGTGGGCAGAAGGTTGGACTAGAAGATACTTAAGGCTACTCAAACCTTTCACTGTATGATTAAATTATGCATACACCATGAACTTTGCAAATCACTGTATTTAAATGCAATAAGAAAAAATAAACATAATCGAATCTTAAAATCTTTCTCTCTCATAAAATTATTTTATTTTATTTTTTTACCTTCAATATCCTGGCTGTCTACAAAAGGTGATGGTCCCCATATTCTAACAGTGCCATCATCAGAGGCGCTGGCCATCATGGATGGAATTTGTGGGTTCCAGCTCACGCAGTTGACTGTACGTGTGTGCCCCGTCAGTTCCGCAATTGGCAGCTCACTACGTTTGTGCCAAATATATACTTTATGATCTAAGACAGATAGGTTTGAAAAACATGAGATCCATCCTAAAATTTAAAATATGCTCTGTAATCAACATAACAATCCATGTTTCCATTTTAAAAATTCCATGCATATCCCAAAACAAAAATACTAAATGCTATATCCAACAGTTTCAAGGCCTTTAAAATTCCACATTTAAACTAACAATATGTACTGATTTTCTTTCCAAAATGAAGACATTTGTAGAAAATTAAGTATAAAGGCAGGATTTATATTATCTAATTAGGAATCTGTTTATATGCTAATTTCCACTAATAATACATTTATATACAAGAATGAAATTGAAATACAAAATTGAAAAGCTCTGGATTCTAATTCTTGAATTTTTTAATTTGACCATTTTAATGATAGGTATGGGGATTTCTCCAGAAAACTTCCTGCCTTTTGAATAAAGGACTTCATTTGTGATTGGAAAATAAAATGTTTTTAAACATGATACTTTATCTATGACTTTAGTGAGCCATGCACTAAATTAACTGTGTGATACCCTATTCAGGAACTTACTGCTGCATGAAAAAGATAGTGGAGAAACCAGTAAATGCCAGCCCACATGCAGAATAAGAGGAAGTTACATTCAGATAGCTCGTTTGCCTTGAAGTATAATGCCCAATACAATGATTTTTGTCAGTATACTTTAGCCAATAAGCAATCCATTTCACCATTTGAAGAAATTCATGACACAGCCAAGTTGTAATTTATAGCTGTAATTGTGTTGGTGCATTCTATTACATTCACATAAAACATTTACAAAGCTGAACATCTGAATGGAAATTTCTTTGCCACTGCTAATCCTGACACGCAAATTGAATGATCATAGAAAGGGTGGATGAAATCTTAAATGTGCAAGTGTCTGCATTGTGAAGAACCATGTATCAAAGTAGTTGCCAGTAATTATATTTTTTGCTAAGCACTAGAGTAAGTTTGTGGTTTTACTTAAATATCTGATTAAATAGAACCACCATAAGACAAACTTTTAAGATGTACAAAAGTGTTAAAATCATTTGCTTTAACAAATTCAAACAATGATAAAGGATCCAAAGTATTTTAGTCTCTTCCCAAGTATTACAAATCCTTCTACTTACATGCCACATTATTTAACAGAAATACTAGCTAAATCAGCTCATGTAAGATTTTTAAAAATAAGTGCACAACATCTAAATTACATCAAACACCCTTGTTTATATTTGTTTACTCTCCCAATTTTAATCTGATTAAAAATTTTAATCTGATTACACATTATCTGCATAACTTCAAGGATCATTATTCATCTTAAGGCAACAACACTCAGACTTACTCCCATGAGAGATTTTTTTTATGGTACCTTAATGCTTCTTAACAGAATTAGACGTGAAATTTACTCCCAGGGCAGATCATTTGATGTTTGGGGCTGGTAGGTGAAATGCCTACCTAGCTGAAAACATACCTTTACATTTAAGAGGTTATGACATTTAAATCTGTTACTTTTTTTGTACATAGAGACTTTCACAGCAGCCATATTTGCAACAATTCAGTGCAAAGAGGCAACAGCCTCAGGCAGTCCGAATCTAAATAAGGTGCCATCAGCTTCAACTACAGCTGGGTAGTTTTTAGACACTGAAAATGAAAAAAATAAAAAGCTGTTCTAAGTTGACCTGGATAAGTTAATCGGCATATTCATGTCAAACAAACAATAGGCTGTAGCTAAGTGACTTGTCCACGCTGTCCTAAGTGGTGTATGAATTATTTGATACACCAAAAAGTCAATAGGCTGACAGATATTTCTGGGCCAGAGACTGTTTGGAAGGGGAAGGGAGTTAAAAATGCATGCATATAATGACTGACAAATATTTACAATGACAAGTTATTAACATAAGGTCCAATAAAGAGGTGCTGTTCTCAGTTGAGCATTTCACCCGTTAAAGACAAATAATGCATTAAGATACGATTTTTGTTGACTCAACCTACGACTGCATTCCTGTTCAGACCAAAACCACATCTTCCTGAAGTTTTTGGGGTACAGGAGTATTGTTGCCCACTCTGTATTAGCTCCAATTCTACTAGCAATACAGAGCAAGAACCTGAGAGTGGATCAGCACCCTTAATGCCAAGAACATATGATAACTGACTTCTCACACAACTGACAAGGAAACCTGCTAAAAGATAACCATGATTGTTTCAAGTTGCTCACGATGGACGATACTGAATACAGTAGATCCTGTTGCAGTATAGGAGACCATCATTCTCTTACCAAAATTGATTATAATCGAAATGACAGGTGAATTTATATACCCTACACCTACCTTTAGAAAAAAATATCTACAGCAAATACAGTTAATACCTCAGAGAACTATTAGAGCAACAGTACTCAATACTGTACAAATCGTATCAAAATTACAGACGTTATTCTCAAAAAGATGTCACACATTTTACTTGTGGATCCTACCATTCTCTGAAGTAGAATCCTTCTTTTCAATGAGTATTTAATTAACACCATTTATGGAAATGTAAGGCACACCCACCCTGCTTATTAAAACTCAAAGAGTGAGAAGACTATAATATTCACTAATGCAGAAAGTTTGTGCCGGAATGAGAGAGAGAGAGAGGGAGGGAGAGAGAAGAGAGAGAGATTTTTTTTTTTTAAAAAAAATTACCTTCACTGCCACTAGCGATGAAGTCTTCGTTATGGCCTCCAAAACATGAATGAATTGTGTAAAACCCTTGTGTAACACCTTGGTACTTTCTCACTAAAACTCTGTCTTGCAAATCCCATAAATGAACTCCCTGAGGACAAAAACCATTGTAGAAATAGTTTACTGTAAGAAAGTTTCCTCTCCATTACTTAGCTTCACTGTTTAATAATTTAATCTGAATAAGATTCAGTACATCAATATAAAATTGGACTATTTTTCTTCACAAGCAAAAATCACATGAGCATTTGTCTTTTATACAGCAGAACTTTTCTTCTTATTTTTCACCAAAGCAGAACCCATTTACATTTCCTGAAAGCTTTTATCTTGAAACCTTCAGGAAAGAGAAATAAGTGATGTAGGGTTGCAGCATGAAAAAAATCACCAGTAAAATGTGAGCAGATGCTCTTTCCCACATATACCAGCTGCTGTAAAATTTTCTCTAGTTCTCCCCACTCACTATACCATGTGTCACATCTTAAGGCTTCTAATAGATGCTTTTGCATGTGGGAAGGTGAAGTAGAATATAAGAAGCCATCTTAACTGTTTCAAAACATCACACCAATTGATAAAAGCTTTTCCAGCTTTCAGTAAGATTTCCTTCTTGCTCCAAGAGATATCAGGGACTGAACAAGGGATTTTTCTCAAGAAAAATACATGTCCTACTACTCTGGTCTTTTCCTAAATTGTAGAGGGGACAAAAGGTATTGCACAAATTGCCTTTTACTTGATAATGTTTGGATATAAACTTTCCATAGCCCTCTTGCATTTGCCAACCACTGTATCTGTTCAAGTGTTTAGTTGCAAACATTTTGGGTTAAGCAAGCTTCATTTCCTTATACAATTCTTTAAAAAAAACAATTTAACTACTTGAACTGGAAAAATAAAAAGACTTTTGGATATAGTTAACTTGTTTTGGAAAAACAAGTAAGGTATGACTTTTTAAGAGAAGATCTAATATAAGCTAGAACATCCATCTAAGATTGTAATTGGAAGTTTTGTCCTCACCATTTTATGATACTATTTTTACATTTTAACACTAACCATAGGAAGAGAATGTAAACTGCGTACAGTCTTCTTGGACTGGAATGGTATACAGATAGTCCTTGGCCTAGGACCCTTAGTGTCCATGCAAAATTACAATTGCACTGAAAATTGACAATTATGATTAATCATCATACTTTCAACCATCATAGCACCCCCCCCCCCGGTCATATAATCAAATTTTGGGTGCTTGACAACTGGCATATATTTTCAATGATTACAGCATCCCTGTGTCATGTGATCACCATCTGCAGCCTTCCCAGCCAGCTTCCAACAAGCAAAGTTAATGGAAGAAAGTCAGATTTTCTTAAGAACCCTGTGATTCACTTAACTACTGAGTTGGTGACTTGCTTAAAAACGCTTTTCCAAAGAGGATGGAAACATGTATAAGAACATGAGATCTAAGGAAACAGCTTTGCGCTATCATCTAGAGCAGGGGTTCCCAACCCCTGGGCCGCAGTCGGTTCGGAACTGGACCGCACAAGCAGTGGGTGAGTGCACGCAGCTCCACTTGCGTGAGCAGTGAGAATATGAAATCATCCCCTGCCACCACCGCCTGTCCACAAAGTTGGAAAAGTTGAGGACTGCTGATCTAGAACCTGTTGTGACTCCGACCCCCGAGCCTGTCTTAACAGAGGGAGAGGACTCAGAAGGTGAAGGAGAGGACTTGGCAAGGCCTCCCTCTCCAGGACCCTCCTCTCTGGCAATGCCTCAGGTTTCCTCCGAAGGCCAAGAGATATGCCAGAAGCAAGGCACTTCGGATCAGCCGCAGATAGAGAGCGAGGGGGATGAGTTTTGGCTGGATACCAGACAGCGTCGGAAGGATAAGCGCACGCAGCAGAGAAAGAGGCATGGGTGGGCCAGAGATTGAGCTGAGTCACTGGACCACACCCCACAAGGGATAAAAGGGGGTGTGTCAGCTATTCAGGCCTTGTGACGGACAAATTGAAAAACTCGGAAGTCATATTGTGTTTCTAGAACCCTGTTAGAATCTCTTTTTGGATTTCTTTGGACTGGACTTTGACAATTCTTTGCTTTGTGGAATTAATTTGATATATCAGACTGAGGAGAAAAAACTTCCCTTAGTGAGTAAAATCTCTTGGCAGGCAGTTCATGGTTCGCTGCCAAGACTGTTATCTTAAAGGAATTCCTGACTGTTTGATTCATTAACTCCTGTCTGTGTGTGTGCGTGCAATGGGGACAGAAGAGAACCTGGAGATTTTCCAAACGTGAATGATCAGTTATGGGGTGGGGAGAAGGCGGAAGCAGTTGTGGGGACTCCCAAGAGGTGGGAAGAGGAGCATGGGATATCTCAGTAGGTGGGGCTTTTGGTGGCCAGAGGCAGTGGGCTTGTCCCTGCACTAGGCCTCCCATGGTCTTTCCTACTCCTGAGATACCTCATGTGCTCTTAACAACCCACATATTCAATTAACACCTGTATGCCATTTCATTTCAAAGCAGCATACATTCCAATCCCAATAGATAACAATAATATAGCAATGCAATACAACAATGGTCTACTGGTTAAGGCACTAGACTAGAAACCAGGAGATTGAATTCTAATCTTGCCTCAACCTAACCCACTCTCTCTCAGCCCAACCCACCTCACAGGGTTGTTGAGGAAAATAGGATGAGGATTAGGTACTGTATGTTCACTGCCTTGAGTTATTTATAAAAGTAATAGAGGCGGGATAAAAATCTAATAAAATAAAATACAAATAGCAATCATACAAAAATCTGACAACATAGTAACAATAAATATATATCAATCTTATCATACAAAAGCTAAAATAATAAAAAATAACAGATTTAGGGACTTAAAGGTGAAAATGGCAGTTATACATCTGCTCTCATTCCCACCCTTTTTAGTTTTTTTTAAATTGCACTGCAAAAAAATTATCTACTTGCAACAGAATTTTGGTATGGCAGTCACAAGACATACAGTAATTCCAAATAGGTTCCTCTGAATTAGAAGAAAAAGAATCAGTGTAGGTTCGTACATAATTATCCACAGTAATTTAATAAAGAGGGGTTTTTTTTCATTCAGCTTTCCAGAAAGGAACACTGCCTATATGCCCCATTGTGCTGGGCACTATCAGAAATAAAAAATTCTGACCTCTTTCTCTCTCTGACAAGAAAGAACCATAGCTAGAGTTCTATTGACAAGTCAGGAAACAGACCATATTCACCAGAAGCAAGTTACATTTTTTGTGCCAAACTGTAAATATTTTTCAAAAGGGTATGCCTATTTAAAACAACAACAACAACATCTCCTTACCTGAGTTGCGACATTTAACAAAGCTAGCCGACCATTTTTCGAAATAGTAAAAGACATAATTGGATGGTCTTCTTGTACTCTGAAAATATAAACAATAGTATTAGAATTATGATTAAAAATTATCATTTCTACAAAAATGTAAATATAGTTTCAATATTCTTTATTACAGGGGTCTTACAACGAGCCCAATTATGACTGCACTAGTAGTTCACACATCAAGGTTTATTTTTTATTAACTCCTCATTTATATTCTTATTATTTATATAGGATTTTTTTTTTGAAAAGCCCAATTTAGAATTAACACATGTTCCAGAAGTCATGTGAAATATTATTTTCATTGCTTAGCCAACTATAGGATTAATTTATCTAGCGCAACAGAAAAACAATGTAGTTACATATTTCTGTCTGTAAGGTCCTCAAAGTTATAGCCCCGAATTCGCTGGTGTGTGTCCGATGCCAGTACAGTCTTCCCATCACTCAAGCACCACAGGCACTGCACTCTTACTCCTTCCCAGGAGTCTAGGAGATTACCATCTAAATCCTAGACAGGGAATAAAGCAAAACCCTTATAAAAAAGCTACCAAAAACATGAAAACTATGGTTTTACTTCCATCATGAAATGGTGGGGCTGTATTATAACAAGAGATTCCATGGGTATCACCTAAAATTTAAAAAGCAGACTTTGTTCTGTTGAACTTTCTTTCTTGCCTCCCTAAGTAGGATCTTTTTGGTTCACCTTGAGACCGTGTGTGTGTGTGTGTGTGTGTGTGTGTGTGTGTGTGTGTGTGTGTAACACATGCTGTTTGTTTCCGATGGATATTCAGGGATGCAACTTTTGGTTTGTTTAGAAAATGCAGAAAGGAATATGCAGGATATAGATGGTTTATCTTGCATTTCATGGGTTTTTTCCCCCAATTTTGTTTATATACATGTGAATATTTTCTAGCTAAAGATGGTAATAATTATAATGACTAGAATCCTTATTACACATACTGATTACTGTATTTTTCGGAGTATAAGACGCACCTTCCTCACTTTTTTGGTGAGGGAAAGAAGAAAAAGAAATCTCCCTCTGCCTCTGCCTAATTTTGCCTTGTTGCAGCAAACAGCAAACAGCCTACTTCTCCAGCAATTTACCTCTTTACAGCAGAGCCCTGCTGAGAGCAAATCAGCTGAGAGTCAGGAGGCCGATCCAATCAACTTGTGCTAATTAGGCTGTACTGAAGCTGAAAGGAGTTGTTTTTCTTGCTGTTTGCTTGCAAGGAGGTAACTGCTGCGAGGCCAAAGGGTGGAGCCAGTGGGTAGGCGGGGCTACATTCGGTGTATAAGATGCACCTAAATTTTTACCCCCTTTTAGGGGGGGGAAAGGTACGTCTTATACTCTGAAAAATACGGTATATGCCAACATAAGCTCTAGTATATGAACATGTACGTCATGTTGAATATATTATTTGACTGACATCATGGAATTCATTTTTTGTAAGAACAGCAATATACCCAATTTCATATATATTTCAAGTAATAAGTCCATCAATGCTAATATGGCTTTTACCAAAGATTTGTAACAAGCCACTTCTAAGCAATTTTTAATTGTAAAAATAGGGATGGATGCATTTTGGTATAGTAAAAGACCCGCTTCTTTATAGCAGGAATGGCAATCTGTGTAGGTAGATTGCCTGAACCCCCCAAATGTTTCTACCCCTTTTGTTTATAAAAAATAGGTGTTGAGCCTTTTCTAGGTTTAACAAATCTGTTTTCCAGTGAACCCCCCCCCTACCTACAGCATTCACGGAAAACCCCCCAAAACAGAATGAAAATTCTATCTCCACCCACTCCAGTGGCTTCAACGTGCACACCCAATGTAGTTCTTTGCAAACAATTAAATAATAATAACAATTTAGCCAATGGCTGCAAAAAGGTTGCCCACTCCAACTTACACACTGGTAAAATTGCCCACGCTGCCCTCCTGTCACAAAACGTTTTCCATCTGGATTCCAGGCCACACTGGTTAAGCTATCCTCATGGGATTGACTCATCTTTGTCCTTAGCTCCCCCGTCTGCAGATGAAGTTATATAGTTAAAGGTTCTTTGAAATAGTAATATACATGGGCATCAGTGTAGTTGAAACATTTAAATACCATGTCTAATTATTGTTTACAAAATTGGTGATAAAATACAAAAGTGCTTTCAAATATATAATAAAGTAGCCACTGAGTACCTAGAGTAAATCAACCTTCCTTAATGTCTTCGGGCAATTCTAATTTCAGTACACCTGGGAGGGGGCAAGGAAGGCTGTGAGTTTCATTCTCTCTTTCTCTCTCTCTCTCACACACACACACAATCTTTCTCTCATTCATTCGTTCATTCAAAAGTATGGCAACAAAATAATAACACGGATCACTTTAAAAATAAGCCAACTTCTAGTAACGAGGCAATGTAAGCCTTTAATTATCAAATCAGAACTCAGAATTACAAATGTAATTAACAAATGTAGTGCTAGTATAATCTATTGCCAATGTGGTAGGCTTATTTCAGCTCATTGCCAAAATTAAAGGAGCAGTTCCCAATTTAATAAAGTTCTAATCTAAACCAAAATACTATTACAAATAACATGTTACAAAGTTATCTTAGTAATTTGCAACAACCAACTAAAAGTTATTATAGTATATAACCCAGCTCATTCTTGCTTTAAATTCATCTTTAATCAAGAGGACCCGTTTAAAAATGTTACAAAACTGTTTTTGCTATTGCCGAAACATGCAAGTCTAGCAATTAGGAAAATACAATCCTTGTATTTCAAATCTTCCTACCATTAGTATCTCACCCAGTCTGAATTTATCTTCATTTATTCTCAACCTGCATGTTGGATGGAAGACAGTAGCTATCATGGCCTTAATGTGAAAACCAGGAAAATAAAAGGCTTACCCCATGGCTTCCTATAAACAAAACACTAAAAACATTCAGAATGTTGCTCCATTGCAATATGGAACACTCATTCTAAGTTTTGTCAAAATACCAACATTTGGAATTTTTCATATGGAGTTATCTAACATCCATAATAGCCAAGGATTTCCTCCAAAAGTATCAAATAACCTGAGTATGGTCCATATATCTAAGCTATTTAATATGGCATGCCAACACCTCAAATTTATCATTCTTACTTGTACATTCCAGAGCCAAAGCTCAGAGCAGTCATCTGGGCCACAGGCAACCAGGTAGTTGTCGTCAGGGCTCCAAGCGATATAGGAGACACCATATGCATGGCCTTCCAAAGTCTTGAGCAGTTTTAGTTGATGTGTATCCTTTAAAAGCAGAAAATTACAGTAATTTAATTGATTGGTAAGCCTTTTATATAGCTTAAGTAGCTAATCTAAAAGAGTAATTTATTCTGACAATCCTACAAACCATTTAGCAAAGCAACATATTAGGAACCAAAATTAGAAATTTTGTTTTTAATGTTCACTTATCTAAAAAAAAAAAGAGTCAGAACACACTAATTTTTTCCTATCTAGAAGAATAGATGTCCGGAAAGGCTACACGAGGTAATCAGTAACTCTCTTAAAAATGTCAATGGCTTTTCTTGAGACTAACTCATGCAAAACAAAATATTCTCAACAAGATTAAAATAGTACTATCATAGAAAAGAAACATTAAAAAAAAATGTTTTCACAAACAAACAGAAACAACCACTCTCTGGTGTAACAAAAAGGGAAAATTCTATTTGTCTAATCTGCATAATTACAATAGAAAAAGTAATAGTTTTCGAATTTTTTTAAAAATAAAATATATATGAGAAAAATGTTTTTTTGCTTACTCTGGGGTCCCTTTTGTACATACACAAATATACTGCTCAAAAAAATAAAGGGAACACAAGCAAAAGACATCCGAGATCTGAATGAATGAAATAGCTTTATTAAATACTTTGTTCTTTACATACAGTTGTTTATACACTGCTCAAACAACTAAAGAGAACACAAAACTACTGTATGTAACAAACAAAGTATTTAATAAGGCTATTTCATTCATTCAGATCTCGGATGTCTTCTGCTTGTGTTCTTTATTTTTTTGAGCAGTGTATATAGCTTTGTATCATTTTCCTTAACAAATAAATAACAAGTATGTTTGACTCATTTGGTTAACTGGTTCTCTTTATCTAGTTTCAGGACTTGTGTGGAAAACGGTGAATATTTAGGTTCATATTAATGCAGAAATGTTGAAAATTCAAAAGCATTCACAAACTTTTAAGCATCACTGTATATTTAAACTTCAAGCATTTTTAATTTTAAAATGTTAAATTTCTTCATATATTAATTATTAATGGGACATACTTACTGTAACTACTAAATGAACATGCACACATAAAATTAAAAGGAGTAAACACAGTTTTGGAATATTGAAAAAAGAACTAGAGGAAAATAACACAAATAGATTACCTTATTTTCAACATCTCATAAATCCAATGTAAGCCTAACAAATACTTTTTTCAGGACATTTTGAACTGCTACAGATGTGCACATGTTAATTAATTGTCTATCCTAAATAATTTACTCAACCATAATTTGGGGTATATTTTTTGGAAATTGCAATATTGGAATCAATTTTTTTAGTATAGAACTGAATTTGTTATATTTGATATTCCTGGCTACCGCAAATCTTTATTTCAATAATTTAGTAGGAATAATATTACTGCAACTATTAAATAATTGGAAGGTATTGCAAAGTACCTAGTGAAAATTGGAAAACAGCTATTTTTTTCCTGTCTGTTTTTTTTGGCTTCTGAAATGGCCACCAAATCATAAAGAATGCTCATATTCTTGTTCTTCAAGAAACCGAGACACAACATTGCAGTTATTCAAATTGTAGCTAGTTTGCATACCTTTTGTTGGATTATACTTTCCATAAATAAAGAACAAATAAATTAAACAAGAGATAAAAGCTTAAGGCAAAAATACATGCAAACAGAACCATGACAAGGTATTTAAAAATGACATGGAAATCAAACGGAGAAAAAAAGCATTTAATTTTATGGAAAGAGTTTGCCATATAGAATGATACTTACAGGGTCAACCTGCCATATAATAACAGTTGTATCCTTGGATCCTGTTGCTAGTTTAGTGCCATCATTGGAGAATTTACAAAACCATACTTCATTACAGTGCTCTGTAAGTATCTGCTGAGTATAACATGGAAAATGTTTCCTAAAAAACAATTATGTAGAAAAAGTATCAGTTTTATGTGAACTAATATACAATGGAAACCAAAAGTTTGTGAACTTTTAGAACAATCCATCATCTTGCAGACTGTGATCTACAAACTGAACTGAGCTTCTTATTCAGTAAAGAGAGTCTAATTAAACAATGCATAAGAAAGCATAGAGTATCATGTCTCCACTGAACATACTGAACCAACTTCATCTTTGTTGAAAAAAAGTATGCAATGCATCAGATTTAATAACTGGTGGCATTAGCAATAATGACTTCAGCCCAATGTTTCTTGTACCAGCTAATCAATCTTGCACATCATTTTGGAAATACATTTTTGGTGTTTTTAAAATGCTTTTTTTGTTTTTGTTTTTATAGTTTTGGAATTGTAAGCCACCGAGTCATTGACTGAGATGGAGCAGTTATAGAAACTATAGAATATCTTCT
Source organism: Pantherophis guttatus (assembly GCF_059756535.1). NCBI lineage: Eukaryota > Metazoa > Chordata > Lepidosauria > Squamata > Colubridae > Pantherophis > Pantherophis guttatus. The sequence goes on along the minus strand of NC_142063.1, from coordinate 294,724,912 downwards.
ATATATATAAAAACGAAAACCACTCACGCATTAATCACGAAATCTCCAGAACCGTAAAGCCTACAAACTTGAAATTTGCCACGTATGTTCCTCTTGGCTTCTAGGTGCTCACTAAGAAAGGATTTTTTGAAATGACCATCAGAGCATTAGTATTTCCTATATTATTATAACACGCTCTGATGCTAATTAGTTAGACATTCTACTCCCCCTACCAACTTGAAAATAACTCTGGAGAGAATGGGATAGCATAGGACAGGCTTCTGTGGGGCAAGCCTCATGGAGAGAAGGTGCTAGAAAGCCTGAGGGAGAGAAGGGGAGAGGAGAGGCTTCTGTAGGGCCAGCCTGAGGGGAGAAGGGCTTCTGTGGGGCCAGCCTGAGGGAGAGAAGGGGAGAGGAGAGGATCTATGGGGCCAGCCTGAGGGAGAGAAGGGGAGAGAAGAGGAGAGGCTTCTGTGGGGCTAGCCTGACAGAGAGAACGCGATCGTAACTACTGATTAATTTTCAAACTCTAAGTGTCAATTTATCAAGCCCCATCACATAAGTTTCGTAGCGAAGCACGGATATCCAGCTAGTACATATATATATAATTATATTGCCCAGTCCTTATTTACATTTTAGTCTATCTTGCATAAACTGCCCACTGAAGGTAAGGCCACAATAATTTTGTGTGTGTGTGTGTGTGTGTGTATTTAATGGGGAAATTGTTCAAAATCGTATCTGATAATATCACTGATTAGAAGTTTTGTTGTACGCTACCCAAAGTCACATTGTTAGAGTTGGATGGCCTATAAATCTAATCAATCAATAACAATCTCACTCCACTGATCCATTTAACAGAGCTGCTTATATTAGTTTTACATGTTTTTCCCATAATAGTAAATATTAGTTCAATGTGTTCAATGAAGATATGAGACAGTACATTGTTTTATCCTATATTTGTTTAATTAACATCTCTCTGTTAGACTTAGATGAAGCTTTGAATACACTCTAGGCCAAATACTTCAGGATTGCAGATAGTACTAAAGGTTCACAAATATTCTTTCACCACTATAAATATCCATATTAGCATCAGGCAAATGATTACTATTGCATGCACAAAAAGGAAAAAAACACATTATAAATGCTTATCAAATATCCTGTTTTCCTATCTCCTATCTTATTTTTTTCCTACTTGTCATACTCTTTGTGCAGAGATAGATATGGGGACTGCCAAATATGACCAGGATCCAAAGGGCCATGAAACCGTAGTTGTTTCAAAGACAGCATCCCAGGATGCAAGATAAATTAGGTTTAAAATATAACCAACTTTCAAAATCGGTTGGTGAAAATACATGAGTATGTTATTTATTATAAACCTTCCTACCCTCACCTCAAGTCATGACTCCTGACATGAGCTCTGAATCAACATCTTGAAAATATGAAGACAAGTATGGCCTCGGTTCTGATAAGAAGGGTGTCCAATGCATTTGAAAGAACACTTTGCAAACCATATTGGCATGAGTAAAACACCCCTCTTTGAAGCACGGAGGCAGCTGCATGCTCCAGAAAGGCTAAAGCAACAACTTTGGAGGCTTTCTCAGATTGTCTGTGCATGTCTGTCAATGCAATTGCTGAGACTCCAAAACAAAGCAATTAGGCATGCAGATATGATCAGAGAACAATCTGATGTTTTGGTGTGTTGTCTACACTTTGCAGAGTGGTCTTTCAAATGTTTTGCATTTCTCTATTGATTAGACTCAAGCCTCACTGCAAAACTAGCCTCACAAATTTATTTTTATGATTTTTCAGATTTATAGAAAGAATTCTTAAATATATTTTTAAAATTAAGAATTTCTGAAATAAAGCCTTGTCCTCCAAGCTTCATTTCTAACTTACCACTTAAAAGTCTGATAGAGGAATCTATTCTTGCAATCCTGCATACAGCAAGGCTGCCTGGATCTTCCTGAGTTCAATAGGATTTAACATAATGCATATTAAATGTGTGAAGAACTGCCATTCATGTTACCATTCTCTGTTTTAAAAAACTGAAATCTTTTTCTGCAGTCTTTGTCATATTGTTTGATGGAAGTAAGCTCCATTAAGTGAAACTCACTTCTAACTTAATATTACAGGAGACCACTATTAGCTCTAAGTGAAAATCACCCAGTTTCTGCAAAAGGCAGAATTCAGACATTCTTAACTATTTCAGATAAATGTGGTTAACAAATATCTTATGGTCAGTGAATCAGGATATAAAGCCTATATAATTCTACATCTTTATTATTGTTCTTTCAAGCTGATCCTTAGTACATTTGTAAAAATGCAATATTCTCCGAGAAATAAACTGGCTAGGTAAAATGTTTTTCCTGCACTTACTATATACTCAAACAAAAATATACAATGTTTATTTTTTTTAAATTGTTGAATATAATTTAAAACACTAATTTTTTATATTTTTGCTGGCCATCCTGAATACTTACTTGTGTAAAACTGAAAATAAATCAACCATTACAAGTTAATTACTTTTAATTGTTTAAAATTAAAAGTAATTTTGTTGCATTAAAAGATATTACCATAGCCCATAAAATTAAAAAAAAATTCTCTCACCTATTGCAAACATGGTCTATGAGTAGTGACACAGATTCTAGATTATTATCAAGTTTAGTATTGTGATAGAGGCACCGGTCCCGTTGTAGCTCTACAGCCTGACGTAGCAGATTCTGCAGACGCCTTGGGGGGAGCATCACTGATGGGGGTAGGTAAGCTTAAATAAATAAAAAGGCAATTTCAGTGCAATCAATTCATTTAAAAAAAAAACAAATTTGTGAAGTACATTTTCCATATACGTGTCTAACTTATTTAAGCCAAAGATGCCTAGATAACAAATTAATTATCATTCTGTAAGATTTTGTTCACATAATGGCATTTTCTTCTTCACTGCACCCTTTACTTTCTAACATGTCCCAATCTGCCCAAGAATATCCCAACTTTCCAAAATAGATTTAGGAACTGTAAAAGTGGGAATATCTCAGAGAAGGAGAATTATGCATTTCTCCATTCTACTGAGAAAAATAACCCACAATTTGATAGCATAACAAACACGTAGTTAGTTTTACTCTGTCTTTATGAGCACTGAAGTGAAAACTGACTAACAATAATGAATTGTCAGGCCCAGCCCAAGAATGATATAGAATAATCCATCCAAAGTTCAGTTCTTCATTTGCTCACACCAAATCAGAATCTTGCTAAATTAAACCTATTCTACTCTCATCTAACAGATATACTTTGGGAGGTATTAGGGAGTGGCTATCCTCTCTCTCTTCCTCTTATCCAGCTCTAGTCTGCGTTGCCTCTTGTCTTGTCCCTTCCCCCCCCCTTTCCTGGGAAACTGCCACTTCGCTATTGTCTATCAACCACCTCCCCCTTCACAGGTACAAATCATCTGTGCATTAATCAAACAGGTGGCAAGAAAGCAGGGGCAGTCAGGCACAACACAGGTTATGTAGACAGGAAACACAGGGTCAATCAAAATGGACTCAGATGTCTATACACTAATGCACAGAGTATGAGGAATAAACAGGGTGAATTAGAAATTCAAGTAAATGAGGGCAGATATGATATTGTTGCCATTACGGAAACTTGGTGGGATGAAATCCACAAATGGAACATACAGCTAGAGGGATATAAATTATTTAAAAGAAATAGACCAAATAAAAGAGGAGGTGGAGTTGCACTATATATAAGAAATAACCACATCTCTACAACAATGATGAAAATTATCTTGAATGCATTTGGGTCAATATTAAAAGGGGGAGGAAATGACATTGCCATAGGTCTATACTATAGGCCACCCAACCAGAGGAAGTAGATGAACTTTTTGCTAGTCAGCTAACTAAGGTATGTAGGAAGCACATCACAATAGTAATGGGGGATTTTAACTACCCTGATATCAACTGGGAGACAAACTCTGCACCAAGTGGAAGATCCAACAGGTTCCTAACAAATCTAACAGACAACTTTGTTTCCCAAAAAGTAGAGAAGGGAACAAGGGGATCAGCCATATTGGACTTAATTCTCACTAACAGAGACGAAATGATAAAAGGTGTTGAAGCTAGAGGAACCTTGGGGGCAAGTGATCACGCAATATTGGAATTCAATATTATGTAAACACAAGTAGTAGAACAAAGTCAAACTAGAGTCTTAGACTTTAAGAGAGTTAATTTCAATAAATTTAGAGAGAGCTTGAGAAGGATTCCATGGATAAGAATCCTCAAGGGGAAAACAACTCAAGAAGCTTGGGAAATTTTGAAAAGTGAGATTATAAAAGCCCAGTCTAGCACAATACCAATGACGAAGAAAAATAATAGATCGCAAAAGAAACCAGCATGGCTGCATAAAGAACTCTAACAAACTGAAAGACAAAAAGGATAAGTATAAAAAGTGGAAAGAGGGGCAAATAACTAAGGCAGAATATCAGCAAATAGCCCGAGCCTGTAAAGATGAAGTGACAAAAGCTAAGGCTCACAATGAACAAAGGCTTGCAACTAAAGTAAAAAATAACCCCCCAAAAAAGCTTCTTCCAATATATTAAAAACAAGAAAAAAGTCAAGGAAACAATTGGCCCATTGCTGGGAGAAAGTGGCAAGAAGGTGACAAGCAACAGGGAGAAAGCAGAACTACTTAACTCATTTTTTTCATCTGTCTTTACACAAAAGGAAAAAACAGTCCAACCTATCAAAAACAGCATCAACAAAAAACAGATTAGGAACACAAGTTAAAATAGGGAAGAAAATGGTAAGTGAATATCTGTCTACCCTAGACGAGTTCAAATCACCAGGACCAGATGGATTACACCCCAAGGTTCTGAAGGAACTGGCAGACGAGATCTCAGAACCACTGAACTACCTCTTTCAAAGATCCTAGAGCACAGGGGAACTATGAGAGGATTGGAAAAGAGCTGATGTAGTTCCCATCTTCAAAAAAGGAAAAAAAAATAGATCCAGAAAACTACAGAACTATCAGCCTGACCTGAATACCAGGGAAGATTCTGGAAAAGATAAACGAATCACTGAACACCTAGAAGCAAACCAAGTAATAACCAAAAGCCAACATGGGTTTGTCAAAAACAGATCATGCCAGACTAATCTTATTGCATTCTTTGACAAAGTGACAAAATTAGTGGGCCAGAGGAATGCTGTCAATATAATTTACTTGGACTTTAGTAAAGCATTTGATAAAGTAGACCATAATCTACTACTAGATAAAGTAGAAAAATGTGGGTTTGACAGCATCACCACCAGATGGATTCGTAACTGGCTGACCAACCGCACTCAACGTGTAGTCCTCAATGGAACTGCATCTACATGGAGGGAAGTATGCAGTGGAGTACCCCAGCGCTCTGTTTTAGGCCCAGTGCTCTTCAACATCTTCATCAATGACTTGGATGAGGGGATAGATGGGGAACACATCAAATTTTCAGACGACATCAAGCTGGCAGGAATAGCCAACACTCCAGGAGATAGGCTCAAGATAGAGAAGGATCTTGACAGACTTGAACATTGGGCGCTATCTAAGAAAATGAAATTCAACAGTGAAAAAAGCAAGGATCTACATTTAGGGAAGAAAAACAAAATGCACAGGTACCATATATGTGGTACCTTGCTCAATAGCAGTAACTGTGAGAGGGATCTTGGAGTCCTAGTGGACAACCATTTAGATATGAGCCAGCAGTGTGCAGCACCTGCCAAAAAAGCCAACACAGTTCTGGGCTGCATAAACAGAGGGATAGAATCAAGATCACGTGAAGTGTTAATACCACTTTATAATGCCTTGGTAAGGCCACACTTGGAATATTGCATTCAGTTTTGGTCGCGATGTAAAAAAGATGTTGAGACTCTAGAAAGAGTGCAGAGAAGAGCAACAAAGATGATTAGGGGACTGGAGGCTAAAACATATGAAGAACGGTTGCAGGAACTGGGTATGTCTAGTTTGATGAAGAGAAGGACTAGGGGAGACATGATAGCAGTGTTCCAATATTTCAGGGGTTGCCACAAAGAAGAGGGACTCAAACTATTCTTCAAATCACCTGAGGGTAGAACAAGAAGCAATGGGTGGAAACTAATCAAGGAGAGAAGCAATTCAGAACAAAGGAGAAATTTCCTGACAGTTAGAACAATTAATAAGTGGAACAACTTGCCTGCAGAAGTTGTGAATGCCCCAACACTGGAAATTTTTAAGATGTTGGATAACCATTTGTCTCAAGTGGTATAGGGTTTTCTGCCTGGGCAGGGGGTTGGACTAGAAGACCTCCAAGGTCCCTTCAAACTCTGCTATTCTATTCTATTCTATTCTATTCTATTCTATTCTATTCTATTCTATTCTATTCTATTCTATTCTATTCTATTCTATTCTATTCTATTCTCTCATGAATTTATACTTTCAGATCAAGACTTGTCTGTTCAGAATGAAATATGCTGAAAATCTCTTTATGTGTGTGTGTGTGTGTGTGTGTGTGTGTGTGTGTGTGTGTGTGTGTCCTTTTGAAACTATTTTTTCTTACTTTGGAGCTTGTCCAAAAGTTTAGATCTAGACGTTGTTCCTTTTCCTTCCCATTCTGCTTTAGTGCGCAAGTCTTCTGGATGACTACACATGAGATACCTGTATATTGAAATAAACACAAGGATTAAGCATTCTGGAACTATATGCTAAATTGATATGAATCAATGCTCAGGGTATAGCTTCTATATAGTCAGAAACAAGTGACTGATTTAATGAAGGAGCTGTTTAACACAGGAGTCTGAAGCACGCTTTAATATATGAGGAAAATGTTTAATCTGCAATGTTCAAATAACTTTATCATCTAAGTAGTTTAAAGTACTATAAAAGTATAAAACTCAAAGGGAGTTCAAGCATGTAATCGATGTGAGTGATCGAAACAAGTGCGTCCTGGTCCAGGAAGAAGCTGGGAACACCGCCTCAATCAAGGATGAATTCACCATCACTTGGAAACTGTACCTTCCCCCCCCCCAGTAGTCTCGGCCAGCCAAGGGGAACATGGATCTAATTCACCGGAGGCACTACAGTCCAAAAGACCTTACCCATCTACTTGGGTCCAACAGGATCAAATTGTTCCCAGATAACAGAATAAGTTTGCTTCCTAGGCATCTCCACAGACTTGCCCCCTATGCTTGGCATCCACCTATGCAGGTCTAAATTCAAGTATGCATAAAATTTCAGTCTAAAACACTTACCCACTAAGGATGTGAATGCGCTCAGTGTTGTACTTCAGTGGTGTCAACTCACCACGCAGAACTTGAAGTGCCTCCAAAACTTTACCATCTTCCAGGTATTCTAGATATTTTTGTTGCAGCAGCAAAAACTTCATCTTCTGACATGACAGAAAGCAGCAGATCAGATGGGGAGAAAAGGCTGACTGAAATTTCAGAAAACATTTGAACCTAAACAAGATATATGTACCTTTTTACTTGTCCTTTAGAAATAGAAATAAGTACCCTTTCATGATAAATGGGTGGTTTGAAAAGCCTCAATACTGAAAAGATGCACTGATTTATAAAGATCATTTATAAAATTTATAAAGATTTATAAAATTTATAAAGATTTATAAAGAGTGATGGGAGCCTGAATGATCTTTATCCAATTTCTAACTATCCATGACCAGTAATATTTAAATGCTCATATTGCATGTTCCTCTGCAAACTGATCTTAATATAAGCTCATTTTATAATATTATAACCAATAAGAATAAAATCAGACTTCAGGGATGGGATATGGTAAACTGAAGCTTTTGCAACCATAACAAAGACCAAAGAACTGATGAATAAATTGATTTCCTGGAACCTCTCTCGATAAGGACAGGACAGGAGAGGCAAATGTTTCATGCATTAAAATCAAAAGGAAAATGACTATTCAAAACTGTAACATAAAATAGAATTTAAATGGAAAACTAGAAAATAATGACCTGTTTTTCAAAGCTATCCCATTAGTGAACATGTGTCTCATTACAAATAGGAAACAAAGCATAACTTCAGTAACATTGCTAAGCTGTTTCAGATTGGCCACACTTTGGTAGAATGAGATCCTAAAATGCTTTCAAGCACTTCAGCTATGGAACACAGTGAGATTCAGAACAAGCCTTTAAGGTTAACACAAATATGTATAACTACTAGCAAAGACACAAAAAACCTGCAATTATTTGCAGCTTTCTAGCTACTCTCTGGACATTTTTAGCCCTAGTAGCTTTAACTTAGCTTTCTGACATTTAGAGCAACAACCTTCCCTGAGAGTATAAGCATTTTTATTGAAAGGAACGACACAGAAAAATAAGCTAACTGATCTGATCAAAACATATTAACACTTGTGTCTGAACTTAAGAATGCTAGTGCTTGTAAACATACACAACTTTACTGTTGCCTCCAGCATTCCACCTGCCTTTTTTAAAAAAACCATCCATAAGAAATCCAACTTTCTCACATGCATTTTTACAAAAATCAACCATAGCTTACACTCCAGGCACTCAAGCAGTAGCCTACTAATTATGGAAGCATAGTTCTCTTTTTCTTCCATCTCGGCAATGAAGTTTGCTATTGACAGGATATTGTCTCCATTGCTGCACCTATGGACACTATGAGTCCATGGGGCCTCTGAGCCAGTTCACTATTGGTAGTCCTCAATTTACAACCACATTTGAGCCCAAAACTTCCATTTCAAAGCAAGACAATTGCGAGTTTTGCCTCATTTTGTGACTTTTTTTGCCACAGTTAAATGAGTCATTGCAGTTAAGTTAATAACATGGTTAAGTGAATATGGCTTCCTCGCTGACTTTACTTGTCAGAAAGTTGCAAAATATGATTACATGATCCTGGGACACTTTAATCATCATAAATACAATCCAGTTGCTAAGCATACAAATTTTGATCATTTGACCATGGGCATGCTGCAACAGTCATGTGAAAAATAGTCATGTCACTTTTTTCAGTGCCATTGTAATTTTGGTCACTAAATAAATGGTTGTAAGTTGAGGACAACCTCTATGTTAGACCAAACAGGTCAAGATTATAGTTCAGTAACAATGCTGATAAGTAGGTCATATGAATAGGATTGAGGGAGAGTGGGCAAGGTAGAGAAGTGGATCAAACCCACTGCAACTCAGATAGTACAAGGACCAAGTTAGTTGAATAAACAATACAACCGATATCAACAAACTATCAACAAACAACCATGAATAGGTCTTCATGGTTAGACCTATTCTCCATGTCCATTCTCATCTCACCCCTACTAGTACACAGAGAGAAGTTTGTATACATAATCTTACCTAGACTGGGTTAAAGACTAAATGCCCATACTTACTGCTTGCAGCAGTTCTAAATCTTCCTCCCCACTACACTTACTCAAAAAGGGTATCAATCATTGCTGAAGTAGTTGCTTGAGGGAATCTGATAATCACGGTAAATCAGATGGAATTGCTTCTGGAATCTAGCATCCTCCACCATGTTGAACAGCTGATCACACAAAGCCATTATCTGTGCAGTAGCACTTACTATGTATCAAAATCTTGGAAATGTAAATTATCTCTGAACTCAAATATTAGTCACTGCTGAGTAATCATAAGCAGACTCTATTTCAAAGTAATTGTGTGCTAAGTTCAGAAAAGGCATGTTACTCCAACATTCAGAAATTCACAGGATCAAGAACTTTTCTTTTTCTGAATATCTGTTAATAAACATTACCGTATTTTCCAGCGTATAAGATGACTTTTTAACACATGAAAATCTTCTCAAAAGTCAGGGGTCGTCTTATACGCCGGGTGTCGTTCTCCTGTAACCAGGCAGACCAGCCCGAAAGGCTGACGAGCCTTAAATGGCTCTGGCGATCCAAGCTCTGACGATCCCAGCTGAGTTGCCTGCTAATCAGGCAACGCAGCTGGGATCGCCAGAGCCATGTAAAAGGAAAAAAGTTTTCCCCCTCCAGCTTGCTTACCTCAGCTGCTAGTCCCAACGCTTGCCTTGCTTCGCTTGCCTGAATCTATTCCATCAGCAAGCAACTCCCTGCCTGCAATCAAGCAGGCAGGGAGTTGTGGACTTCAACTCCCAGAATTCCTCAGCCAGCAAAACAAAGCTGGCTGAGGAATTCTGGGAGTTGAAGTCTACAAGTCTTAAAGTTGCCAAGGTTGGAGACCCTGTTCTATTGGGTAAGTTTTTTTTCCCCTTTGGGAGCTTTAAAAAAAAAAAGTTAATTGGGGTTTTTTTTAGTTGTTCTTTTTTAGACCTAGCCATTTAAAGTTTAGGAAGTTTTAAATTTAGTTTTCATATAAAAATAAAAATAAAATAAAAATAATATTTGTGCAGCTTTCTGAGATTTAGTGTGTTTCTGTAGTGTTTCACTCTAACTACACACACACACAAAATCTCACAAAGCTGTATGTGGAATTTTGTGTGTGTAAAGTGTGAAAGTTGTTTTTTTGGGCTTTTTGTGGCTGTGTGAGGTTCCTGCTTGTTGCAAGGGCCATTTTGGGTCTAGCACAGCTGCTTTGACATTGTGGGTGAGCCAGTTGATGTTTTTTAATTTTTATTTGGTGTGCGTTGGAAGAGGGGTAGTCTTATACGGCGAGTATAGCCCAAACCCTATATTTTAACAGGAAAAGTTGGAGGTCGTCTTATACGCCCAGTCGTTTTGTACGCCGGAAAATACAGTACTTGATTACTAACTCAAAAGAAAATTTAGCACTTTACATTCCATACCTGAAAAACTATAATCACTCTAGCTTCACAATATGAAACAGTATTAATATCTACACATTTTCATCCCCCATATTTTCTATTAATTACAGCTATACAACCCATGTATCACAATTTCAGTTTTTACCCCTTTTTACTGCTCTCCCTATCTCAATTTTTGCTTTGTTCACCATCTTGCCATTTAACCACTTTACAAGTCCAATAAATAATTTTTGCTTAGCATGCTTGTGTACTTTTATAGCTATACAAATAAGTTTATATTTTACAAATACTATGTTTTCAAGTGGGTATCACATTAACTATGGGACCAGAAGTTTACAATATGCCCCTAGATAGTATTAAAGCTTTTAATTATTTGTAAGTAAAGTTTTAATTGTTAACCCAATCACTTTGTACTTTTAAGAAGAACACTAATTATAAACAGGAAACAATATGACTTGAAATCCACTAATTCCAGAGCTATATGGGAGAAACATGTATAACAACATTCCAAGGAGATGTAGCAGTAGTAGTAATAGATGTCTTCATGTGACTCATACTAGACTCTTTTCTTTCAAATGATTACAAGTTTAAATGAGTTTTAAAAATTAAAATTAAATAAATTATGCAAATGACTTTATATCATTTATTGTATCATAATACAGTGGTACCTCGATACTCGTCAGTAATTTGTTTTTTGTTTTTGTTTTTTTAATTTGATTTATATGCCGCCCTTCTCCGAAGACTCAGGGCGGCTTACAATGTGCTCAGCAATAGCCTTCATCCTTTTGTATATTTATACAAAGTCAGCTTATTGCCCCCACAAACTGGGTCCTCATTTCACCTACCTTAGAAAGGATGAAAGACTGAGTCAACCTTGAGCCTTGGCGAGATTCGAACCCTGCAGTAATTGCAGGCAGCTGGTCTTAATAACCAGCTTAATAACAGGGTGCCTTAAACCCCTGTACTACCAAGGCTCTATGGTATTGTTCTGGAAGATGTGATGAATACTAAAAATAACGGGTACCAAAAAAATAATGACTTACCGTGTGACCCGCTATTTCGGCTAGAAGAAATAACAAGTCATGAGGCAGCCGATGTCAGCAATGCGTCCCTATGCATCGAATACCGGGAGAAAGATGAGTGCTGGGACAAGATTTCTGCTTCAAAATGTGTTGAATACCAAATTTGAAGAGTTTTGAAGCAGTTGAGTGTCAAGATATGACACTGTAATGGTTGGGAGGTGCTATTCTAAAATGGTAAAATGCCTCAATATTAGAAAGGGGATAAAATTGCTTGTGGAAGACAATGACTTGTGTGCTTTTCACAAGGAATGAAGACTATACAATACTATGTTTTTCATACAAATATTTACCTGAAGCTACAGGTGAGTTCTCACTTAACCATTTATTTTGCAACCATTCAAATTTACGAGAATGCTGAATAAGTCATAGTTCTCACTTAATGACCATAGTAGTCACTTAACATCAGCAACTGGAAGTGCCAGTATTTCTATTGTTAAGCCATGTCATCATGTCACATCATGTTTCACAACCATATAGCTTGATGACAGAAATTTCATGGTTCCAATTTACCTTTGTTGAGGATTATCTGTATATAGTACATGGTTTATATTTTAAATCATGGTTTAGAGCATGAATTCCTGCTCTACAATTTGTATAGAAATCTATACTAAGAATTTTCACAGTTTCTATAAAAAGCATGATTTCTTGAAACTTTTAGCTTTACTGTATTTGCCACCTAGCTTTTCTACTTTGGAGAATTATTTACACCTTTTTAATGAGACACAAATAAAAATATGTGTTTGATTGTAAGTTTTGTATTTTATGACAAATTTAGTATCCATTATAAATCATGTTTGATTTTTATAGTCCTAACAGAGTACCATATCTGATCTAATATGAATATAATTTAAAAATTATCTATTGCATCATAACGTACCTTTACAATTAATAGCGATACAAAAACATGACCTCCAACAGGAAATCAAATAGTTAGAAAAACAGTGTAAAAAACTGTCAGGCTAGATAAATTTCATTCTGAAAAGTGGTTAAGGTAAGCAGGCTAGAAACTGAGAGACCTGATTTCTAGTACTGTACTGTCTTTGCCATACAGCCAGCTGGGGGCTCTTGGACCAGTCACTTTTTCTCAGCCTTAGGAAGGAAGCAACAACATCCAAACACTCCTGAAAAATGTTGCCAAGAAAACTGCAGTGTCTTGTCCAGACAGTCTCTGAGACAACATGATTAAATGAAAAAATAATTCACATAGCAACTAGAAAAGACTTGAATCATAACTTGTCCCAAATCTTTTATAAAGCTTGTTTCAATTTAGGGAAACAAGGTAAAGTAGCAAACTACAGCTAAGTCACAAAGATGAAAAAAAAAATGGATTGATTCACACACTGTATCAACTGACCCAATGCAAGATGTAGAAGCTAACAGATTATATTGTTATGCCCATGTTAAAAAATCACTTGAAACATTCTTTGTAGTATAAACAACCAGGATAAGAAATTAAAAAGTAAAAAAATCACAACAACCCAAATTAAAGTAGAAGTGAAAAATCTATTTCATATAATGGTTTTACCTTGGTTTTGAGTACCATTTTAATTACAAATCGGTGACAAATTTTGGGAGGATTCTGAGAATCACAACTAGGATTTTTGGAAAGTTCAGATTCTGAATTAAGAAAAATAACATATGTTTACTGTAAAACTGCAAAAATTACATACCTGTAGAGGCAAGGTTAAATAAAATAAATTGCCCCAAATTTGAAAGGTCAATAAACCTTAACCTGGAAAATTCTACATTGTTTATGTAGAAACAATGAAATCTGGTAAGACTTCTTGAGGTTCTATTTACTCCGAAACTTTTAAAATTTACTTTTCATTTAATCTGGAGAGTTTGTGGGACATTTTCCTATAGATGTTACGGTTTCCATGTTGTCTACTGGCATCATGATATGCCAGAGAAAATTTTATTATATTGGCTGGGAAAGTATTCCAAAACTCAAATTAAAAGACTTATTTAATGAGATTCCTAAAATGGTACTCAGATGTGCCAATGTAAATACAGACAACTTATTTGGTACCCGGCAGGCCCTTTGCCTTCCCTATTTTACCAATTAAAACAAATATTATTAAAAATGGGAAGCTGCCATGCTACACAGACTCCGTTCCGTGTCCAACACCATCAATTTTTTAAGAGAAAGTCTTTGGGTACCAAATGAGACCCATTCGCTTTTTTAGAAAATAAAATAAGCAAATATATAAAAATATCAGTCCTAATGAAAAATAGGGGCCTACGAGGAAAAAGATATTATAGAAGTGCTTTTTTAACTGGCTGTATCTCCCACAACAGCCTTTTCTGATATACTCACACCATTATCTCAAATTTCCAAACAAAACACTGAAGAACCTTGAAGTAAAAAATATGGTAGTATTGTGTGTGTGTCATTTTTTTATTCTGTAGGCTCCCTATAGACTTCTATCACCTATTTTTAAACTTAAACTTCAGGAAAGATTACACCATTCACTTAAATTTGCATTCATGTAAATTATATGTTTTTTATATGATTTATATTTATATGATCAAGCTATTAAACTAAGTCTAAAGTGAATGATTTTTTTAAAAAGGTTACTTTTTTTTGATACCACTAACCTAGAATTTTTTAGCTTTGTTTTTTTGAAAAAATTATAGTAAACTGATTTGTACATCATGCTAAACAATAGTAAGTTAGTTCACATGTTATTCTAAGCCAAAAGCAAACAAAAAACATCATGCTGTTATGCAAGAAGTAGGCTAACATGTTTGTTTATTTAAAATCTGAACACCACCCTTCATAACAAAGCCTTTCCAGGGCAGCTTACAAGACATTTTAAAATCACAATTAAATATATTACTCATAGTTTCACAAACATTTACATAATGAAACATCTACACTAATATTCTCTGTCTTGTAAATAATGGAAAAGAAGATATTAATTATTCCATTTCAGAATCTGCTAATTATTTGAGATTGCAGACCTCACTAATATATCTTAAATAATGGGGAAAAGATATTAATTGTTCCATTTCAGAACCTGCTAATTATTTGAGATTGCATACCTCACTAATATATCTAACAACCATATATAAAGTGAGGGAAAATAAATTTTCACTTACAAATCTTTTTCACAATGTGAAACCCTTTCATCTATTTAAAATTGATAAAGTATCTGGAAGAATTGTGCTCTTTCCAACAATCTCTCCAGTGCTTACTAAGGAGGCACATACCACAAGTAAAAATGCTATTATGGAATATAAAAAGCAATTGCTATGATGCACATGTGAATGAACAACTAGAACAAATTATATTTGACAAGGGACTTCTGTCCTGCTTCTCTCACAAGTATTACAGACCCTGAACATATTTGCACTGTGTTTATTTATAAGTCATTTCTCTCCCTACTACATTTTATAGAATAGTGTCCTAAAACATAAATGCTTTTTAAAATTATTTTAATTGCCCAAATTAGTACATCTGAAAGATTGATAGTGGGTTTAGAATAATTTATGGAATCATAAAGATATTTATCTACAAAATAGTAAAAACGTTTTCTTTAAAAATATTTTTTTTAAATAAGTTTTTTAATTTTTTTTCCTTAGGTTTTTAAAGAGCTGACATAGTTCTAAGAGATAATCATAAATATAACTGATTATATGTTCTGCTTGCTAGTAGAAATAAAAGCTTACAGATCTGGTAACTGATCATACTTTAAAAATATAAAAATAAATGTATAACTTACAGAATGAGGTGACAAGAGATTTGTGCAAGAAAGATACAATATTTAAATAAGAAGGAAGAATTTCCATATAAGCAAGATGTGAACAGACACTGACTCATAATTCTGATGATTTGAGGAATATGTTTTGAGTCCTGAGAGTACTTTTTATTTGGCTAAATGTAATCATGAAAGTAAGCATTAAAGGACCCTCAATGTTAATATTTTTATTTTATTTATGAAATGTATAATTTTGTACATATAAAGTTCCTTTGATTGATATTAGGTTTGTATTTTGTGTGCTTGCATTGTTTGCAAAGCTTAGATGTTGAACTGAAGCTTCTTTATAACTGCTCCTGCTTTGAAGATGCTGAAGGTAACATGTATATATTTTAGATTAGCATATCATCATGCTTTTTTCCCCTGTCACAGGGTAAGTCATGTGACTTTGGAATTTGCATAGCCGAACAAAAATATTTTGGTAGTTTAATACATATTCTTACTGTTCTATTTTTATAAACGCACATATTAGGTACTGCTAAAGAAACAATTGGTAAATTAACTGCATTAACTTGTCTGATCAGATCCATCCTCAAAATACAATATTCTGAAAGAGGTCCACCTGCATCATTTTTAATATTATGATCACTATCTACTATTTCAGAGCTTTCCGATAGTATTGTTTCAACATCACATATGCTACAAAATCTAGCATATTACATACAGCCACAAAAATAAACTCCCATCACACAGAAATAGGCATAATTTTGTAATAAAAACAGCAATAAACTACCAATACAAAGCATACTGAATCCTTTCCATATAATTGATAATGTTTCATTAATATGGTTCAATCACTTCAACCAAGGAACACTCAATCCATTATAGTATTTACAGGAAATAAATTGATATGTTAGGCCAGTGATAGCTAACCTTTTTGCCGTCGCATGCCAAAAGTGGGAGGGCGCGCAGAGAGGGTGCATGCATGCATGCCCACACCCATAATTCATTGCCCCGCCACGCCCCCATGCATGCATGCGTGACCCCCCCGTACATGCGCGCACAACTCCCCCGCGGCCCGTTTTGGGCCTAGCAGGCCTACCTGAAGCCTCTGGAGGGCGAAAACGGCCTTCCCCCCTCCCTAGAGGCCCTCTGGAGGCCAGAAACAGTCCGTTTCCCGACTTCCGGTGGGCCTATTTTTCACCCTCCCCAGGTTCCAGAAGCTTTCCTGGAGGCTAGGGAGGGTGAAAATGGCCTTCCCCACATCCCCAGAGGCCGGAAACGGCCTCACAGAGCCTCCGCGCGAGCCCTGTACTTACCTGGCATCCAAAACGGGCCGCGTGAAGACTCCTGGGAGGAGAGGTGTGGGCGGGGCCAGCTGAAAATCAGCTGGCCAGCACACGCATGCGTGCTGGAGCTGACCTAGGGCAATGGCTCACATGCCCAAAGATATGGCTCCACGTGCCACCGTTCGCCATCACGGTGTTAGGCAATACTCACAATAATTCTTTAATATGGGACATATACTCATAGAGCAATCTTTCCTATAAAATATCTGATATATCAGAAAATGCAAACACTGCTATATATTTACAAATATCATCACAACAACTAATTTCAAATGCTTACCAGCCTTACTATTATTCATACTGCAAATGCATCCAAGATAAACAACTTAAAAGGATCTCAACATACAATGAAGAACTGATTTTACATATTTTTTGGCAAAAGACTTAAATACTCCAAAAACAAAGACAAATGAATTGGCAAAACAATACTTCTGAAGCAGCTGCTCTAAAGAATGCAGGGGAACCAAATCAACTCTCCCACAAGAAGTCCAATGGCAGATATTAAAAGGATTGTTTGGAATGCTATATTAAGAAATAGCTTATGTTGATGGCAATTTGTGAATAAAATTATGAAGAGCTGCCAGCTGGATATATTTACGAAATACACCTAACCACTAAAGGCATGTGTGGAAGCTCTCATTTTCTCTAGAAGCATACATATTTTATGTATGACTTCCAAACTACTGTTGTCACTGAAGTTCACCATTGTGCTCTCCTTCATTCATCCAATGTAAGTTCTGCAGTTCTAAAAGTGCTCTTGTTGTTAGATCAGGATCAAAAACACTGACCTGGCAATAAACTAAATAATAGATATAAATAATAGATACCAAACAATGTCAGAGTAATTATGATGATTGCATGCATTACTTGTGGATTGCCTTGAGGAACCCTGGTTGTCAATGCTATTAGCATGATGTGGTTTTATCTGGCTGTTTCTTCAAAATATGTAAAAGATTTCAACTTGAATTATTTCAAATTCAAAGCATCATTTTGTATGGAAAACTGGGGTGTCTAACTACTTAAGAAATATCCTGTGTACATAACAGTGGTTTAAACTCAGAACATTTCTGTAACTGCTTGTTATATATTCACAATAGCCATTTCACACTTGAAATGTGACTTTGTGAATTCAAAATTGTTCAAATTTGAAGCATTTTGCACATCCCTAATTCTTCAATGCTCTTATGAAACAAGATGCTAGGAAACAACAAAAAATGAATTCATGTAAGATTATAATTGATACATTAACTTTTACTAAATGCATTCAAACACTGGACAACTAACTGTATGGGATACCTTAGACTTCTATAATGAGTATTGGTTGTCTTGATATATCAACCTTATCAACCTTCAGTGCTATGACCATTGTTTGAAATGAAATGAGAAGAAAAAGAGTGGATAGCCTAGTAAAATTGATAAAATTCAGAATTCATTATAAACTTTTAATTTCGTATTAGTAATAAACCTCCTAGGAGCAGCAAGTCTTGCTTCTAACATTTAGAAGATAAGGATGTGCAACATCAGAGTTCAACATAGTTTATCTAGAAACTCTTATAAAGATCCAAAATATCAACAGACTACAGCTATTACAGCTTTATATAGGTAGTCCTCAACTTAGAACCATTTGTTTAGTGATCATTTGAAATTACAAAAGTACTTAAAAAAGTGATTTATGACCAGTTTTCACACTTATGACCAGTGCAGCACTCCCCTTTGGTATGTGATCAGAATTCAGACACTTGGAAACTGGCATGTATTTATAATGGCTGCAGTATGATTACCTTTTGGCGACCTTCTGACAAACAAAATCAATGGGGAAGCCAGATTTATTTAACAACCGTGTTGCTAACTTAATAACTGCAGAGATTCACTTAACAACTATGATAAGAAAGGTCATAAAATGGGGCAAAACTCATTAAACCACTTCTTGCTTAGCATCAGAAATTTTGGGACTATGCATGCATATGTAGATTTTGGAAATAACTGGCTCATGTGCAGAATTTTTTTCCTGCCAATCCATCAAAATTCAGATATAAACATCTTTCAAAATTATTATGAATTTTTTTTCTGTTAGTTTTTGATATCTCAATAAAAGGGCAAATAGGATGAGATACATATGGTTTTTCATGAAGGGGAAGCAGGTACTGTATATTTGTCTTTAACCTTAAGGATTAGATTAAAGGAAGAATAAACTTCTAAGTATAGCTTTACAAGAGAATACTACCTTTCAATTAGCAGATACAAAAGTTTATTTTACACTGGCCATAACGTAATCCAATATAAATAATATCCAAAATTTCAATTTTACACAGCCACCACACTTCAAGGAAATCTTCCATCACTTTATTTCCATCTCTTAAGTCATACAGGGTCTCCAAAAATTAGTTCCAAGGTTATCAACTATTCTCTTAATAAACACTTGCCTAAGCCAAAATTTAGAATTAGTTGCCCAAACAAGGATTCTTGTAAATATTGTTTTTTTAAAAAAAAATCATTGAGTTCCTTTAACAAAACAGGTTATCACTTCCTATAAAGCAGTACTTCACAAGTCACTGAGCTACTTTCCTGCAACATGTTCCAGAGTATAACATAATATAAGCAAAATAAATCAAATTAATAGATTCAGGAAAATAATTAAAGGGGCATGATTTTGAGTTTTCCCATCTTACACAATATAGCAATTTGGGTGTGAAGATGACAGGCAATATTGCTGTTTCTATTCTTATAAATCAACTGAAGGGCAACTGAAAAAAGATTCTAAAGATACCTCCAGATTCCAATTTTAATTACTTATGAATTGAATGGATTTTATACACCAATATGAATAGAATGAAAGATTTTTCTTACTATAGATTATTGGAATTCTTATATGAAAATATTTTAAATATAGTAATTTCATCTACACAAAAACCTTAAGAATGTTTTATTCCATTTACAATAGAAGGTAATTTGAGCATAGCTCAATATACCATTAGCAAATTAGCCTGTGTATACTTAAACAAGATGATGTTCAAAGTAGTGAAAGGATAAAAGGTAAAGGGTTCCCCTTGCACATATGTGCTAGTCATTCCGGACTCTAGAGGGTGGTGCTCATCTCGGAAGAGCAGAAGAGTCAGAGTTGTCCGAAGAAGTCTCTGCGGTCATGTGGCTGGCATGACTAAATACCAAAGGCGCACAGAATGATAGCAATCCATAAAGAACTATTTTAACTTTTACAAAAAACAGTGTTCTACAAAAGGTGTGTTTTGCCATTTTTTCATATTAGGCCTTAGATGACCTCTTTGCTTTTTAGTACATTACTCATGCTTTTTTGTATACTACATTTACATTATCTACCTATTCACAGGAAAGCATATACTAAAGTACTTGCTTGCAAGAAAAGATTTAACTTGATTAGCCTTCAGACTGAGTAAACAATATATACTTTCACAGTGAAGAATAAATGTAGCAAAACATCTGTTTTGCCCACCACTTCCTTCGTGAAGTGGGAGGGTGCAAAGAACAGGAAAAGTATCCTTTTGATAACAGAGAAACCTCAAGAAAACTAAGCAGACATCAGTAAATTCCTCTGTTTTTAGAAACAGGGCTATTTTCCACTTGAATCAGAGGAAAATATACTGCACTTTTATCAAATGTAAGCCCAAAACAAAAAACATACCAAGAAATGAGTAGTAGTAGAAATATTTTAGTGCCTCTTTAATATGCTGTTAATTACATAATTGAGACATAATTCTACATATTATAGCCCTCAGTTATCACCAAAATGATTTTATTGCTTTATTAAGTGAAAAGCAAAATGACATTCTAGGTAACTGCAAATATGCCAACTCTGTACAGTAGCCATGCCTCTAAACTTCACAAACCAAACCAATGATTTCAAAGTAAAATATAAAAACTGTATTACTTAGCTGCAAGTTAAGCAAATCTCAAAGATATATGTATTTTAGCTACATTGTTACATCAGAATGTTCAAAGTTTGCATACAAAGCATAAGCTTTTTCATTTTTTAATTGAAAACTGAAAAATATATTGCTCTTGACAAACATATATAACTAAGTATGCACATCTCAACGTAAACTATTAAAATATATTCTTTATATTTGGAGTTTATTGAAGAGCCTCTCTTACCACAATTGCATTAGAAGAGTGCACCAATGGCTTCAGTTCATTCAGGTCGTTCTCAGCCTAGAAAATGCAATGTTAAAAATAATTAAGAGAAATTAAAAAGGTAAACCAAAGTTGGTGAAATATACTCTATTATCTATAAATTAATAACCTAGATTTATTTTTGTTTACTTAGAATTAAGCCTCATTGTAATGAACAGATTGGCTTTACTTTTAAGATACTATGCATAAGGTTGCAATCACTGTTACAATTTGGCAACCTTATGCCTCTTTTATTACCTTATCCCATTCTCCTTCCATGACATGATTGCGGAATTTGGTGGCAGAAGGGTGTTCTAAACGACATCCTGACTCTTGCATGAGAAGATCAACAGTCTGGCTGTGAGAGAGAGGCATAGTGTTCTTAAAAAGTTGACCAGTCTTTATTCTTATCCTTATAGATAAGCCATCCAGTGTAGCCTTAGTACAACATGTTTTAAAAATATAACAAAAATTACCTGGGCTTTCTCAATAAATTCTAGCAAATATGACATATTTTTCTACTATTTTCATGATAAAGAAATATTTTCTGTCAGGAAATTCTTTACTTAATAATCCATAAACCTATATTCTTACTTTCCCAATTATTTAAAATGAACAATACTGTTTTCCTTGTGTTAAAACTCTAACAATAAAAGGTTTGCCACTTGCTATAAACCTGACTTCTGTCAATCCCATTTTTATTTTGTGTTGTAAATTAATATCAACCTATTCCTGCAGTGGTTCAAGTTCTCACCATATGAAGACCTTAGTTTTCCAAGGATACACTATATATATATATTATCAAAATTAAACTAGCTGATATTATAATACACAACTGTCAGGTTTGTTTTAGTAATCCAACTACTGATGTACCATGTTTATTTGCTTTTCACCCTCCCCCATTCCAGTGCATGCCTATTACTCAGCTCAAAGTACTGCAGTGCTGCAAGCTACATAAGAGTCAACATATTTGACATTAATTTTAAGTACATTCCAAGGGGGTTAGACACAGGTATATTCAAGTTCAATTTTAATACTATAAATCTACAGTTTAAAATATTAGTTTAAAATTATAGAACATCTATCTAGATGTGTAGGGATGTTTTGCTGTAATCTAAAATGCTTCTGTATTAGACCCATCTGAAAAAATTTCATAGTTATATTCAAAATGCTAGTTTACCAACATCACCTCGGTAATTTATTTGTCTTTAAATAGTGTGCTGTTGGGCCTCACAGAAATTCTACGTGTTGTCTTAAAACGAAGTTCACAATGGACTAGGCCTGAAAAATAGGCTCTGTCGTCTCACTGCCTTCAACTCATTCACTGTTTTTATTTATCCCTCACATTTCTGTCTTTGTGATTAAACCATAACATACTAATGTGAACAAAAAAAATCTCCCCATTGGAGAAGAATAGATCAACATACAAATGTTGGCCTTTTTCTCCTTAGGTATGTCTTTAAAATAAACAAGTCTGTCAGAGTTATTGTTCTCATCAACACAAACCTAGATCCATATTCTCGCCAAACAATCATCCGATGTTGCTTCCTACAAAAACAGATATTAGCAAGAGGAATGTCATCCGTCTACTCTCGAAATCTCCCTCCCCCCCCCCAAAAAAAGGCCAGCCGAGGAAGGGGGCTGGAAGTACATGGTGGGCAAAGTCATCCTCCGGACGATCCCCCCCCCCAAAACACACATTCCTCAGGTTTAAGCCTACGCATTATTTGGGAGGCGGGATGGATCGCAACACCTACTCGCCCCACTTACTTGAGGCCCAAACCGTGGAGGTGCTGCCCGATGAGCCGGATCACGTCCTCATCGGATTGCGAAAGTCTCTTCTTCTTCTTCAGGGCACTGCTGCCGACGCCGACACCGCTGCCTCCCCCCATCTCAAGCGCGGAGCCGCCGGGGGCCGAGACCCCATTATTGACACTCGAGCCGCCACCGCCGTCGCCGTTGTTGGCCGACGGCAGCAACCCATTGGCGTGAGCTAACTGCTCTCCAGTGGTCAATCCCGACGAGGCCTCGCCGTTTTGGGCGTTGAGGCAGCCCAGATCCGGACCCTGTGACGACGACGACGAAGGCGGCGGCGGCGGCGGCTGTTGCTGCTGACCCCCTCCTGCTCCGTTGGCCTGCATGGCGCTGCCGCTGGCTCTGAGGGGGGTGGCAGCCGGGGGGGCAAGCCCGCAGGAGAGCGAGGGGGATGAAGACGAGGTGAGGCCTGCTCTGCCCGCGGAAGCCCCGGGCTCTCCTGCTCCCTCCGCCGCCGCCGCCGGGGAAGCCCGCGCTTTCTTCCGCGGTGGCGGGGAGGCTCCGCCGGTGTCCGAGTCGGAGGAGGAGGAAGCGGAGGCCAGAGTTTCCTCGCCGAGAGCGGCCGTGGTGGGAAGCCGGGGGGGGAGGGGAGTGAGGAAGGGGAGGAGGGGGTAGGGTGGGATGGGGGAGGTGGCGGGGTAAGGAACGGGGAGCTGTTCCTCTCCCCGCGGCTGTTAGACAGCAGCAGCTGCTGCTACCCTTTCTACGGTCCCGCCAGAGAACGCGGCCCGAAACAGCCCCCGCCTGGCAGCCCCAGGCACACAACCCGCTCCTCTCCACTAGCTGGTCGGTTTGAGGCTCTTCTGCCTAGCTGCAGCCTAATGGAGTCTGGGCCGGGACGTCACAGGAAATTCCTATACTGCCCCTTCACTCACTTCCGCCGCCGCCGCCTGGGGTAGGCTTCGGGGTATGGCTGCGGAGGAGCTCGGGACGCTCTCGACAGCACCACCCCCTGGGCGGGCGCAGACCCCCCGACTCAGGGGGCTTTTGTCATAACACCTGCCGGAGGGGGGAGGGGACTTCCCGGTGATGATTCGCTTCAGATGCCCATATAGGGAATGGCAGGTAGAAATACCAATAAAGGGTACGCTCACTTGGACCTCTTTCTAAAACAAAACAAAAAAATTCTTTCTCTGTGGCTCTGCGGTTTCAAATTTTGAACGTCCTTCTATATATTATCCGATTTAAGATCTTCTTCCCGAGTAATAAAAAAGTCTTGTGGCTTCGTAGCTTTAAGTATATTATTCCCTTTTAAGATACCAACTCCTTTGTTTTTAACTCCCGCAGACTGACATGGCTCCTCTCTTAAAATGGCATCAATGGCTTCTTTTTGTACTTTGTAAATAAATATCGAGATGTTGTGCCGTGATATTTGTGAAGGAATGTGGGTTATATAGTTTTTCCGAAGTAGCCGGAGAAAAACTTTTCCCCCTTTATTACCATCCGTAGTTCAAAACTCATTTGGTAGGTTAGATATGACAAGCTCTATCAAGCCTGGCACAGCTGTAGAAAACTTTTTTCCATTTATTTTCAAAAGTGGGGAAAAAAAATTAGGGTGTGGTATTGGAGGAAAATTATAACATTGAGATAAGAAAATACAGTATTAAAACACATTGGTAAAAACTTAATATGGACCTTTCTGTAGGGCAATTAAGTAGCCTCAGCTATGTTTACTTTCTCTTTAAAAATTAAATAGTTCTATAATAGGACAGTTTACATGACATACTAAAGTAAGGGTGTCAAACTCACATCATCACTGCGGTGTCACATGACGTATCAGGACTTTTTTTCCCTTCGCTAAACCAGGCGTAAGTTTGACAGCCTTGCACTAAAGCATAATATAGTACCATATCCCCCCACCCCCAAAACTACCGTATTTTGTGCTGCTGTCACCCCCCTACTACCTCGCTCTGTTCATTAAATAGGGTAAAAAGCTTACCTAACACTGTGTTGTGTAAATTCAAAAGTTGTCAGTTGGAACATTTGGCCTTGAGTTCCTAGAGGAAAGACAGGATATAAATTTAATAAATTCAATTAATATAAATGAAACCCATTCTAGATTTACTTAATACAATTAGCCTAAGGTATGCTTTTTGGCATACTGTATGTGTTTGGCATACACATACCTAAGGTATGTGTAAAGTATACACAATGGGGAATAGGAATAGGAAACTGCGTGTATGTTTTTATTCATCAGGTTGACTTGCTCAGTTTGTCCTGTCGGCCATAGTAGGACAAGCAATGCTAGATCATATTATGGTACTCAGGAACCAGCCTTCCTGTCTTCCAAGTTCTCTGAATCCATTTCAGACTGATCCAGGTTAGTTTGATTATAGACACTGAGAGGCTAGAGCATGGGAATGTTTACCCTTTTTAAGTATACAGGGCACACTAAAAATTAAAGCTAGTTAGTACTTGCCTTTTCAGGCCTGTAACTGAGCACAGAGAACCATGAGCCAATCGGTACTCACTTAACTGCCAATTACTCAGAATATCAACCTGTTCCTGAGAATTGCACCTAAAAAATACAACCCTTCTTAAACACAAACACACACAGAGAGAAAATTGCTAGCATTTATGTGACAAAACCTCATTTGCCTTTCAAGTTCCTTAGGCTGATTTAAATACTACTCTTTATGTTGGTCCCATGCCATCATCCCACCACAGTAAAGTTATAGGAGGCCCTGGGAAAAAATGTCAAACTAAGTGTCCCTTATAATACAGTTATAAAAATTAAGATCATTCTGGTAACCAACCTCCAGTGAGAACACAGACCACTCCTTAAAATTCAATGTAGCCCTATGCTATAGCTTCTATAGAGGCAATTTCTGCTTAAAATGTTATTTCCTCATCAGTGAATAGAACACCATGGATACAGGAATAATTCCGTAATAATCACAATCATATATGATTTATTGTGGGCACCCGTTATTAGATTTGTACCCCTGTCTGGAAGAATCTGTAGTCAAGCTAGCATTCTTTCTTTGCTGAGATTGACTAAATGCCTTTGGAAGTTTACAGTAGACCATGAATATATGCACAACCTCTTATGTATTTCCTTAAAACTGGTATTGAGAGGAATACATTTTCCAATATTGGACATATAAAAATTCAGTTAATGAATGATCACATATGATAAGTTGCCATTGATAGCTTCTTTATTAATTTGTTTATATTTTTAAAAGTACCACTACGCCTGAAAAATGCAGTAAAATATTAAACCATTTCATATGTGATACAATAGTGTATACAAGAAAGAATAATTAGATATTACTATAATAATATTCCAGGCATTATCCAGTTCATGGTCATTCTCCACACAAAACATATCCTATCTGACAAAGAATTAATGATTTGCTGACTGTTTATTGAGTGAAAAATAAGCATATATAAGATGTCAATATGTAAATTCCACAATATATAGTAAATGTGTTCTGCTATGTGAGCTGCTAAATGACGCTTGAACTCCCATGCCTGGCCAAAAATTCAGAATTGTACAGGATGTGTAGGTAAGAATGTCTCCTATTTATGACTCTTTTGTATTTTCCTACCACATTCCCATTCTTTCTCCATTCCAGAAATGATCTATTAAAAAAGAACAAAAAAGGAACACTGACAAAATGCCTTTAAATTCTTGTGTAATCCTAGTTGTTCTAATTTCCAAAATTCTACAAGCACTGCCACATCACCAGCATTTCCACACTTTAATTCCCTACAAAGCAGTTTGAAACTACATGAAAGGAAATTAATCCAATCAGTCTCCTGCTCCAGTGTCACTTTTATCCCATAGAAAAAGGGAAAACAAAACAAAACAGGACTAGGACTCTCTCCTCTCATGCTTTCCAGTATATGTGTTTGCATGAATTTGGTAGCTTAGAAGGGCTACAATGAGAAGTTATACAAGGAAAATTTTTATTTATAACAAATACCAATAAACGTTTTATCTTTTCCAAAGGCTTCCAAGCTGCTTTGCTATCGTTTCCCTATGTTTAAGAGCCCAGGTAAGTTGTGAAGGTAAAAAAAGTAGTATATCAGCAATTTTGTCATTTGGTTTTCTGAATATCTCTACCCAATGTTGCTGCAATCGCTGTGGGATGTGTGTTTGGGTGAATCAGCAGATTGTCAGTTCTAACTAATATTAAGATAGGAATATAATGCTGAAATCCTGGGTGTGGGGTGA
The DNA here is from genome assembly GCF_059756535.1 of Pantherophis guttatus. Lineage (NCBI taxonomy): Eukaryota > Metazoa > Chordata > Lepidosauria > Squamata > Colubridae > Pantherophis > Pantherophis guttatus. The sequence continues at coordinate 294,697,924 of NC_142063.1, read as the reverse complement.
CGTGGGGAAGAAAGAGGCACTAATTAATAGCTTAAGCTCCAGAAGGTGACACAAGGCAACAATGTCCACCAAGAGAGAATTTGACTGTCTACAGCAGGGGTGTCAAACTTGCATCATCACGTGACGTATCACAACTTTTTTCCCCTTCACTAAATTGGGCATGGGCGTGGCCAGCATGTGACACATTTGGCCTGCAGGCCGCAAGTTTGACACCCCTGTTTTGCAGCTTTTTCTAGGAAAGTAGAGTAGAGTCAGAAATAAACTGATTCAGCTTCTCAAACAGACAATGGGATTGGCCTAGTTAGTACTGATCTCACAAAGTGGACCAAACCACTGGTGAAGAAATGCCTATGCATAAACAAGATATAGCTAAAATTAGCCTGTCTGGATCATATATCATTTCAAGATTGGTTTGCTTTAATCTTGATAAATATTTTACTAATATATAATATTTTAAATATTAAATACTTATTTCTAGAATATGCACAGATTCAAACAACACTAAACACCGTTTACTAACTACAGTGGCTTGGTTCACTTACCATGTTAAGGCAGAATGTTGCTTGCTTAATTTTAGCTCAGAATATGATGTGTACCCTGTCAGCATAGAATCATAAAACCTAAAAACCCAGCTGGAATGAGCAAAATGTTTGTAGCAGGAGATGCACTTATTTTTTGGGAAAAGTGATATTATATTTGATAAGCCCGCAATCACAATATTTTTTCTGTTGTATTTTTAGGATAGTCTTTCCTTATACCTCTTCCTATTGTTTTTTTCACATATAATAAAACCAAATATGGGCCTTTTGAAGAGGTTTTTAAAATGGGATTATATTATTTCTCTTCAGCAAAAATTCTAATACATTTTTTACAAGATATGGATGTTATTCACTGTGCTTTGTCTAATCCCAGTTTATAAAATGTGAGGTACTTGCAGTCTCCTTAAATAATAGAACTTTAGGGACTAGTCCAGGCAGTTGCCAGGAATCAAAAACTTACTCAAAGGCACACACACTTAAATAATACTTTCAATCTCAATGGAGTGCAATTGTTTTTCTCATTTCCACCAATCTATTATTGTGGGTAACAGTCACAGCCATTGTGTGTTGTCTACATCGTAAAAGTAATTTGTCTTCAGTTTTGTAACACTATAAATATAAGACTATGTCTTGTATCACATTGGCTGATGCAATAAGCTTTATCTGTACTTTAATCACAATAATATATAATATATAGGCATATCACAACAATTTTATTATATGTATACAATGAATAGTGCCTCCATTACTATTTTAAAAATATTCCATTTATTGTTGAATATGTCATCCTCACCAAAGTAGCTTTCTATTTCATTGATTATTTGTGCTACTTTACTTTTTTAATTTAATTATGTTTATTTAGTATCAGCAAGATACTAGGTATCACATTACTTATACTATAAGATAAGAGATTGTGAGTTATGATGTCATTGATATCATAGGCACAAATTAAAATATATTCAGAGAGTTGCTATGTGTATCACTAGTCACATTGCACTATATTTGCACCATGTCACTAAAAGAGTTTGGGACATTTTAGCTTTCTAGACAGCATTCTTCCCCTCAGTCGTGCTGTGGTGTCTATATCTACAAAAATCAGTGTCATGTAGGCAACAGTATTGACAATTTTCTGGAAATGAAATATGGACTTGAAGAAGCAGGATAGGAACAGTATTGATTCTTTCAACTTTGATGTTAGAGAAGGTTCCTCAGAATAATGGAATAACAGAGTTGGAAGGGACTTGAAGGTATTCTAATCCAACCCCCTGCTCATGGCTGTCAAGAAAAGAACAAATTCATGTAGAACAAATCAATGTTCTCTCTTGAGGCACAAATGACCAGATTCAAATCATCAAATTATGGCTCCCTTGAGAAGTCTATAAAACTGAGAAAGGTAGAAGAAGAATGAAAAGACCACCAGCAAAATGGATAGATTCAGATATAGTGCACTATTGAAAGATCTGAAGGACTAGGTGGGACAGATTATCCTGGAGAAAATCTTTCTATGTGATCGCTAAAATGGTGCATAATCATCAGGCAGAATTATTTGTTTGCATGGTTTACTTTTTTAAAAAAATTAAATCACAAAATATTATAGATTAATCATTGAAGTCATAAATTTACTTTTATTTTGAAAGCTAATTTAAATTTTGTTCAGCTAGAACTTAGAAAAATATTGTTAAAATGTATTTGAAAGGTATTTTCAAAGAAAAGGAAGTACGCCTAATTCTTTATGTATGATATGTAAACTAGTTGTAATGCTGCATCATCTAAAAGCATCAATTAAGTTCAATTATCGCAACCTGACTTGTTTGTCCTGGTATTATAATGCTACTTTGTATTCTATTTAGTTATGTATTTAGAACTTCTGGTTTTGAATAATTTTGTTTTTTCAGCTTCATAAAGAAGATATCTAATCTAATCTCTAAGTATCTCCAATATTTAAAAAGAGATCTAACAAAAAAATAAAGAACTAAAACAATATGTAGACTTTGTTTTAAATTCCTATATGGCTATAAGTGGGAATAATACCATGAAAATCAAGGAAAGGAACTTTCTCCTAGCCGTTACATAACTGGGTCTAGAAAGTGGCTAGATTAAGAACTAGTCTGCATACGAAGAAGCAAGGGGGGGAAAGCAAGTGTTCAAAGCAGTGGTGAAATCCAAATTTTTTTACTACCGGTTCTGTGGGCGTGGCTTGGTGGATGTGGTGTGGCTTGGTGGGCGTGGCTTGGTGGGTGTGGCAGGGGAAGGATACTGCAAAATCTCCATTCCCACCCCATTCCAGGGGAAGAATACTGCAAAATCCCCATTCCCTCCCTACTCTTGGGGGAAGGATATTGCAAAATCTCCATTCCCATCCCACTCTGGGGCCAGCCAGAGGTGGTACTTGCCAGTTCTCTGAACTACTCAAAATTTCTGCTACCGGTTCTCCAAACTGCTCAAAATTTCCGCTACCGGTTCTCCAGAACCTGTCAGAACCTGCTGGATTTCAGACTAATGGATGAATACTATTTACCTATCTCCTAAACCAGAAGCAAAGAATTGACAACATTCTTCCCTTCTTTTCTCATAGACCTGCTGTTCATGCACACACATTCCCTCTCTCATCCTCTTTCTCACAGACTTATTCATACAATTGGAACTTTCTTTCATTTAATTTACTGTACTTTTTTCTAAGATTAACAAGGGGACTGTGTTGTGTAAAGGTTCTTTGCTTTCCAAGGACTGGACGCACCACAGCGTAGCAAATCCGTACACAATGCTTTATTGCAGCACACAACTTCCCTAACAACAGGCTATTGCTCTAGGTCAGCTCCACCCTTTTAGGTTTTGCAAGGTGATGTTACCACATAAACATGTTTTTAATGTCAGTCCTTTATGCTCAGTATTTCTATATTCAGTTCAAACAAGTCTCCAAGTCTATACACAACTATTGTCTTTCTCCAAATGTTCTTACACTAGTTAGGATGAGATACAATCTCAGTATGGTTGCTCTTTTTCCAGCTGTTACAGAGCTCTTGGCAAAGCTCCAAGCTCAAGGTAGGACTCCCATCAAGATATGCTGCTCACCATAGTTTGTGATTCTGGCAGCTGAATGATAGTCTGCTTACCTGCTTGTGATAGCTGTCAGTCTCCAGAGATCGTTTTCATTTCCTTATCTGTTTACAGTTTGTTTATCACCTTTCCTCCCTTTTCCACTCTGTTTTAGCATTTGTTTTTGTAAGCTAAGGGCCTTGGTGGGGTGAGGGTGCCTCTGGATACCTACATGTCCTTGAAAACTCCAGGGTGTGGCTCAGTTGTCAAAGGCAGCTGTAAAGCCAGCCTGTGAGTGTAAATGTAAGAATGTATGTATGAGAGAAGTGGAGATGGCCAAAAACCAACACTTACTTCTCGTTTTCAGCAAAATCACACGACAGCAAATGATGGGTTTGCTTAACAACTGCAGTGTTTGCTTAAAGACAGCCGTTAAAAACTTCATAAAATACAACTGCTCAATTACAGTCATAACTCAAGGACTAGCTGTATTTTTAACCATTATATTGTTCTTCCTTCATTGAAAATATTTGTGAAGTACTCAGGAAAAGAAAGCAGGATGCAAGAAGGCTTATGTATATATGTAGAGGAGTCATAAACAAGTTAGAAAAAGAAACTGCTGAGAAGGATGATAAACTCCTCTAACCAGATTTCATCATTCACCAACCACCTTTAAAAAAAAAAAAAAAGTGTTCTTACATTGAATATGTGTGACATACTATTGTGCATGGAATGGCAATAGCATTATCTCATCTGATCATATGTAATGAAAATAATATTTTTCTATGAAAGTAATTGTATTTATTTACATTTATACTATGAAAATTGAAAGGTAACTTTCTAACCTTTTTCAATTAATGTAAGGCTTGTTAAATGGACACTGTGGAAGCTGGATTATCTTTCTTTAGGGACTGTGGATATTTACATATTTTTTCTGAAACCAGAACATTCATAAAACTTCATATCTTAGTATGTTCTTTTGGTTTATTAAACATTGTAGGAATTCTCTGTGATAATAACATTGCTCTCCACAGGAGACTAACATGGTCTGTATAATTAAATATTTTGAGCAGTAATCAAAACTTATTTTCCAAGGCTTTTAAAAGTTTTAATACTTGTAATATTTTTGTTCAGATAACAATATTAGGATTTTAAGGGATGAAACATAGAAAAACAAAAACAAAGCAAATTAGATACCTTCCGTTGCGCTCTCCAGACTTTTTTATTCCATCAAGCCGGCCTGGCCTAAATCTTTCCCCTTTAAAATGTAAATTTTAATTTGTTTTTTAAATTATTGGGTGTTTTAAATTTGTCTTGGCCAATTGTTTAATTCGGTTTTATTCTGTTTTTAAATTTTGTATTTATGTGTTTTATTCTGTGGCTGTTCACCGCCCTGAGTCCTTCGGGAGTAGGGCGGTATATAAATCCAATAAATGAAATGAATGAAATGAAATTTACATCAATATTTGGTTTGTCAAAATTGGCAACAAGTAAGCGGCCACTGCAGTGAGCCTTGAAGCCCTGGGTGCGGGCGCGGGTGGAGCCACTGGGTTCAGATCTTGGTGGGAGTAGCAAATATTCAAATGAGAACTTTGAAGGGCGAAGTGGAGAAGGGTTCCATGTGAACAGCAGTTGAACATGGGTCAGTCCACACTTCAAACGGAATCTTACTGCCTTCTAGGAACTGCATCCAATCAGCAGTGCCCATCGAACAGCATACCCTTCCTTTTCCCACACTGCCCAATGTCTTTCACTGCCAGTCAATTTCCAGGAAATATAGGGGCAGGGTTGCACCGTCCCCTTTGCATTTCTTTGGAGCAGGACAGGACAGCCCCCACCGCCACATCACTCGCATCGGCTTGTATTATAAACAGTTTCTCTGGGTTCGGGTATTTAAGGGTTAGCTCCGCCACAAAAAGCCGTTTAAGCTTTTTGAAAGCCGCTTGGCATTCCATAGTCCAAGGCTGCTATATTTTACTTCCTATATTTTATATGCTGGGTTAAATAATACAATTTGGCCAAAACAAATCCAAGCATGAGAAAATATATAGTTGGGTCCAAAACAGGGGTGAAATGTAAAATTTGTTACTACCAGTTCTGTGGGCGTGGCTTGGTGGTGGTGGGGTAATGTGACGGGGGCGTGGCCAACTTTTTTAAAAAAAACTTTTCAAAGCATTTTTTCTAATGCTTTGAAAAGCCTCTGCCAATCAGGTAACTCAGCTGGGATCGTCAGAGAGGCATTTTAAAAAATACCTCTCTGCTGATCAAGCAACTCAGCTGGGAGTTGCCAGAGACTTTTCAAAGCATTTTTTTTACTACCTCTTTGGCCAAGAGGTTGCAGAAAAAAATGCTTTGAAAAGCCTCTGATGATCCCAGCTGAGCCGCGTGATCATCAGAGGCCTTTTTTTTTTTACTTTTAAAAGCATTTTTTCTTTGGAAGAGGTTGTAGAAAAAATGCTTTTAAAAGTAAAAAAAAAGCCTTTGATGATCGTGTGGCTCAGCTGGGCATGGTTGGGGGGGGGGGAGGCACAGGGATTTTTGCTACCGGTTCTCCGAACCACCCGCTGCCATCGCTACCGGATCGGGTGATCCGGTCTGAACCGGGAGCATTTCACTTCTGGTCCAAAACATAGGGCAATATGAAGAACAAATTCAATTCTGAGCAAGACCTTAATCAAGAATACAGGACAAATGAGGATAAATTTCTTTTTCTGGGTCTAAACGTTTGATTGTTGGAACTCATGTGAGGTCTTAGAACACAATTTTTTTTATTGTGTGTCAAATGTGCCCCTTCCTGTATCAAGAGGCCCTCCTCTCAGCCACTCATGCCCTATTATCACCCATATGGATTGTGCAATGTGGTCTCCATGGGGCTATCCTTGAAGAGTATCCAGAAGCTGCAGCTGGTGTAGAATGTGTCTGCATAAGCAGATTTGAATGCATGTAACATCTCTGCTGTGTGAGTTGCATTGGGTCTCAATTTGCTTCCGTGTCAAATTCAGAGTGTTGGGTATTATCTTTAAAACCTTACATGGCATGGGACTAGGTTACTTGAGGAACTGTTTTGTCCCAATTACATTGACCTGTCCCACCAGTTAGGGAGACAGAGTATGTTATGGACCCTGTCAATTAAAGAATTTTGTCTGACAGGGTCTAGGTCTAGGAAAAGAGCCTTCTCTGATGTTTCTCCTGCCCTATGGAATATTTTGCCCCCAGAGGTGAAGTTGGCCCCATTGTTAGCCCTTTTGGAAGAGCATGAAGACCTGGCTTTGGCAACTGGCATGGCACTGAAGAGTGGCACATGGGACAAGAGTGGCCAACCTGAGGTTGATTGGTGGCTTGAGGTTGTTCCCTCTGTCTTTTAACTTGCCTGTTAAACTTTTTTCTTATTTTATTTCACACTTTAATTCTATTTTTTAATTCTGTTTTTAAATATATTTTTATGGTTTGTGATTACCCAGAATCACTTATGTCAGATGTAAATGCCTTATTCTCCAATGTGTAAATAATGTATATATGGAACATCAGAGGTTAACTTATTCTTTGGACTTTAATGTATTCATAACTTACCACTCCCATTCCTAGCTCCACCCCTTGTATATATATGGAGCCACCCTCACCATTCTAACTGCTTCTACCTTGAATATTCGGTGAATATAGAATGCCTATCATAATTAAAAAGAAATATATTTAAAGCTCTAACTCCTATTATCTTTATTGAGTCTGATCCTGAAAATATTGCAACAAGCTGGTAGCAGAGGATGGTTAATTGACTCAATAAGTAATTAAAAATGTCCAAGAAAGATAGACCCAACACCAGGGCCTACAGCAAAGAAATAGAAACTGATCAAGAGATGATCAACGAATCCACCAATGCGATTTCGAGAGAATCCGAAGAATACACCACTGAAGAAGAAGAACTAATGAGTGAAAATAATGACCAGAAAGAAATCGAAATAGAAAATAACGAACTCAGGTCAGAGATATTAAAGATACTAAAAAGCCAAAAGAATGATGAAAGTCTCATCGCGGACCTCCAGGAGATGCTGAAGAACAGCGGAGCAGCGAGAGAGAAAAACGTCATTAAAGAAAAACCCAAAGATCAAAAAACCGTAAGTGAGATGACTACTGAGAAAATAGTTGTTAAAAAGAAAAGAAGTGATCCCGCGCGAAATTTTGAATGGCAGCCATCTTGGTTTCAACGAACTTCAAAAGAGAATGGAGCAGAGCCAATCAAAACGCTCAGTTCAAAATTTCTGGCGCGAAAAACACTATCAGACGAAGAAAGTGAGAAAGAAGTCTCAAACTCTTCAGATGATCCAAAATCAGAAAGTGAAGACGATTTAACAAAATCTCAAGTAAAATCAGCAATGAAAACGCTTTTTGCTGCTTTTGGGCCAAGACTGAAAATTACCAAGACATCTACGAAGAAGCAAGAAATCAAACCGGCGACTCAAGACCTGCACACTCCCATCCTGACTTCGAAAGCGACGACGCCCGAGCCCAGAGAGCCATGCCGATTTCGCCCTACACCACAGATAAGATCGAATGCCAACGCACACAAAAAGAAAAAAAGAACCGTCGCCACCACCAGAACCCCAAAAACCGAGCCAGAGACCGACTCATCTGAGGAGGAGCGGATCGAGAGAGCTGAAAGAGAGAGAACCTTCCACGACGCCACCAAAGAAGAAATGAGCAACGCGCATGTGCGAAACTACGTAGACGACCCAGAAGGACTTGAACTGGCCAGAGAACCGCGCAGACTCATTGCAAGCATCCCAATGCCGTTCTGTAATTTCCTGCACTTGAGAGATCACGGACTGCCCCAGGTTGTAAGTAATGGACAGAATAATGTAGGTAACTTACCCAGTGACTTCCCAAAACTTAGAATTGATGGCATTAATTTACAAGAGTGGTATCAACAGCTTCAGGTTATTTTCATGAAAGAAAATTTACTATTCTTTATAACTAGCCCTCCAAGAAGACCTTGGACTTTAAAAATAGATTGTTTACATCATAGAGCATTTTTCATAATAATATCTAGCGTGTCTCCTGCAATGTATCATAGCATCAAACCAAACCTAACTGTATCAGAAATAATTCAATGCATGTTTAATCTATTTCACAGCGATAGCGTAGCTACAACCACAAGAATGTCTAAGGATTTCTTTTCCTCTAGAGTAAAACCAGGGGTTTCTATAAGTGAGCATTTGATAAATCTAAACAAAATAAGAGCTGAGCTACAATTGAGGGGGGAAGTGATTTCAGATCAAACAATGAAAAGTGTTATTATCAATTCACTTGATCCATCATGGGATAGCTTTATGTCACACTTAGATACCATTAATTTGGGATATTTATCCATAGAAAGTCTATCTAACAAATTGATAGCAGAAGACAATTCAAGAAAAAATCGATCCAGTAACCAAACAGACCACAAACCTTTTAGGAAAGTAGTCTTTCAAGATAAACATAATGAGGCCTTTAGATGCTACAATTGTGGATCCAGGGAACATAGTAGAAGAGACTGCCCCAAAGTCTCAAGAGAGAGACATAGGCCAGAATATAGGAGCAAATATAATTACAGACAATCTTCCACAGATAGACACGAATATAGAAGTCCACCAAATTACAAAGAAGGTAGAGGGGGTAGAGAAAATTCAAAAGAGAGGAAATCTGGGTCACTGAATGGGCTAAATAAACAAGACAGCACCAGAACACAGCAGGATGAGAATAACAATTGGCTTATTGATTCTGGTGCAACAAATCACACCACCAACAACAAAAGTATATTATCTTCATTTATAGAAGATAAGTTTGTGATAAAGGTAGCTAATCAAGAAAAGGTTCAAGTACTAGGCAAAGGAAATGTGACCTTGCCTGGTCTAGGGAAAATAGAGGGGGTATTATTAATCCCAGAAATACCTCACAACATACTAAGTGCCATAAAATTAAGCAGAGAATCTGATATCAATATAGTTTTCTCAAAGGGGAAAGCAACTATAGAAAAGAACAAAACAAATGTAGGTACTGTAATGATAAAAGGAGGTCTACCCTATCTGATAACTAAAGAAAGATGTTTACATAACATTGATTCAAATATGGAAGATTGTATTGAAGCAGATGATGAAAATGTCAGTAACAGTGACAATGATGAGTGTAGAATAACTCATGATCACAAAAATACATACAAGGAAAAGAAACCAAAAATAGGTAAACCAATTCATGATGAGTGTGCTCACATCTTACACAGGAAGTTAGGACATGCAAGCTTTCCTGTAGTACAAAAAATGACTGAACACGCAGAAGGTGTCAAAATAAAAAATTGTGAAAATTATTTGGAATGCTCAGTATGTAAATCCACCAAACTAAAAACCAGTCCCAGACCAAAAAAATCTAACAGATCAACTAACAATATTTTTGATTTGGTACATATGGACTTAGTTGGTCCATTAAGTCCCTCAATTACCTATAGAAAACGTTACTTCCTAACAATAGTGGATGACTACAGCCGATATGGTTTTGTTTACACATTAAAGCACAAGGATGAAACATTTCAGAAATTTAAGGAATTCTACAAACGTATAGAAACACAACATAATATCAGAATAAAGCAAATTATGACAGATAGGGGATGTGAGTTCATGTCTAAAGAATTCTCCCAATGGTTAAAGGATAGAGGAATGTTACATTTCACGTCCAATCCTTTTTCTGCATTTCAAAATGGAGTTGCAGAGAGGAAAAATTCCACACTACAAACCATGATTAGGTGCACATTAGAGGATGCTGGTTTAGGCAAACAATTTTGGTCAGAGGCATTACATTATTCAAATTACACTCAAAATAGAACCTGGTCCAGTATTGTGAATAAGACACCATATGAGGTGATGTACAATAGAAAACCCAAATTATCACACATGCACATATTTGGAGTCACTGCAGACGTACACATACCTAAACAATTGAGGAGAAAGGGAGAAAACGTATCCAGGAGATTAAGATTCATGGGATACGAAACTGGAACCAAAGGGTACAGATTTATTGATAGTAATAACAAATTTATAGTATCCAGAACAGCTGTGTTCCATGAACAGGCCAATTGGTCAAAATTGCACCTTAATGAAATATTTCCTAATAAATGTAAAGATACGATATCTTGCGAGGAAGGAACAACAGAAAATCAAAATATTAACAAAAGTAAGAACAAAACCAAAACTTGGACTAATAGTCAGCATAAAATAAAGACAGACACATTAACAAAAAAGGAAGCTAGATATTTGCATGATAACCATAGCAAGCCTGAAAGAACTATTAGAAACAATAGAAACCAAATACCAAATAAATACAAAGATTACATAATGCATATGAATGGAGAACAAATAACACCTAATACATATGAAGAAGTATTGAAACTTCCACATGAAGAAAGAGAAAAATGGGAACTAGCTATGGAAAAAGAGATGGAAAGTTTACAAGGATTAAATGTATTCACACCTGCGATCGCACCTAAGGATAAAACAATTATAGGTACCAGGTGGATTTATAAAATTAAGAACTTAGAAGGAGGCAATACCTTATACAAGGCTAGACTAGTTGCACAAGGCTATGCACAAAAATATCCAGAAGACTATACTGATACATATTCACCCACAGTGAGAACAGAGAGTGTCAAAACAGCCCTTGTAGTAGCATCTGCACTCAATCTGGACGTATTCCAATATGACATACAGACCGCATACTTACATGCAAAATTAGATAAGGAAATATATGTAAGAGCACCACACAGTCAATACACTAATAAGAACGAAATCTGGTTATTAAATAAGAGTCTGTACGGATTAAAGCAATCCGGCAAAAGATGGTACGATTGCTTGGTAAAAGTACTTAAGACCATGGATTTCAACGCCACCACTGCTGATAACTGTTTCTTTGTAAAAAAGAGTAATGATCATATTGAATTTGTATTAATTTACGTGGACGATATTTTATACATTGGAAAGCATAAAGAGAGCAGGGAAATCTTTGTAAATAAGTTAAATGAACACTTCTCACTGAAATCTCTGGGTAAAGTGAATAAATACCTTGGTGTGCAAATTAACAAAACTAAAAGGGGATTCAAACTTACACAGAAAGATAAAATCATCGAACTCCTAAACAAATGTAACTTAAATAATGCCAAAATCTGTGACACCCCTATGCAAACTGATTTTCTTAGAAACACTGATGAATCTTCCCCTGAGTTTAAAGACAACACATTTTACAGATCAGTTATAGGTTCACTCCTTTATATATCTAATTGGACTAGGCCAGATATTGCATTACCTCTCAATCTATTGTCAAGATATGTTAGTAAACCAACCTTGTATCATTGGGAAGCTGTCAAAAGAATTCTAAGATATCTGAAGGGTACATTAGATTTTTGTTTAATGTTGGAACCCAATAATGACAGAGAACCAAAAATTATTTGTTATGCTGATGCAGATTGGGCTGGTGATACATCATGCAGAAAGAGTACTTCTGGTTATGTTTTTCTATTGAATGATTGTCCAGTTTACTGGTATACTGGTAAACAAGAACTAGTAGCCACTTCTACTACAGAAGCGGAATATGTTTGTTTGTCCAAGGCTGCAAATAACCTTGTATGGTTCAATGATCTGATCACTGATGTTTGGAAGAAACCCACTTTACCATTTATTATGCATGAAGACAATAAAGCGGCCATTGAAATATCCAGATCCGATGCAATTGGACAAAGGTCCAGGCATATTGATATAAAGTTTAAGCATGTGAGACAACTGTCTCAAGACGGATTCATTAAAGCAATACATTGCGATACTTCTGAACAATTAGCTGACATATTAACAAAACCCTTACCTTCTAAACAACATAAATATTTAACTTCTAAATTATATGTATTATATTGTCCTGAATCAGAATGTAATTGGTGTTGTGTAACGAACCGGCATTTAGAGGGGGATTTGTCAGATGTAAATGCCTTATTCTCCAATGTGTAAATAATGTATATATGGAACATCAGAGGTTAACTTATTCTTTGGACTTTAATGTATTCATAACTTACCACTCCCATTCCTAGCTCCACCCCTTGTATATATATGGAGCCACCCTCACCATTCTAACTGCTTCTACCTTGAATATTCGGTGAATATAGAATGCCTATCATAATTAAAAAGAAATATATTTAAAGCTCTAACTCCTATTATCTTTATTGAGTCTGATCCTGAAAATATTGCAACAACTTACCTAGTGACATTGGCAGTGTCCAAATTTGATAAAGAAAATAAAATCTCTCTAACATTCACAACAAATATTCTGCTTTTCAGCCAACAACATAGTATCATCTGCATACAAAATTCATATATCATACTTTTCGGAGTATAAGACACACTTCCTAAAAGTGAGTGAAAATGCAATACGTCTTATACATCGAATGTTGCCGAAGCCCCACCCATCCACCAGCCCCCACCCTTTGGCCATTTTTGGCCTCTGCGCATTGAGTTTTCAACCTCTGCATGCCCTGTTTTAGACCTGTTCCAGGCTGCGGGGATTGCCACAGCACATCGCTGCCTATTACTATCTCGGTATGTTCCAGGCAGTTCCAGGCAGCGGGGATCGCCGCCACCAATGTGCTGTGGAGATCCCCGCAGCCTGCAATGAGTCTAAAACAGAGCATGTGAAGGCAAAAAACGCAATGTGCAGAAGCCAAAAACACGACGCACAGAGGTGGCAATGGGCTCTGGCTATCCCCGCAGCCTGGAACAGCTGATTAGCAGTATTCCAGGAGGCCGATCCAACCACCAATCAGCTGTTTGTGCTAAATCAGGCTGCGATAACGTGCTGAACCTGACCAGGCTGTTTGCTGTTTGCTGCAAAGATGCTAGCCAGATGAATACCAATGGATGCTGGTAGGCAGAGGGAGAATTTTTTTTTCTTGTTTTCCTCCCCCAAAACTAATGTGTGTCTTATACTCCGGAGCATCTTATACTCCGAAAAATATGGTATATTTATTTCCCAATTAACATACTTCTAATGTCACCGCAAACATTCCTTATACCCCTATCATTTAACAAAGAAAGGCACATCATACAAGATTGTCTTCCTTCCATTTACTCTTATATATGCTTGGTTTTCATCCTACATCATTTTTATCACATTCATCAATCTTCAAACTCATGTAAAACATTCAATAATTCAAAATTATTCATTTTGTCACATCCTTTTTCTGAATCAATGAACATGCAATTAGCTTTATTTTTGATTTTAATACATTTCTCAGTGTCTGCCAAGAGACTGAGTAGACTGCACACTCTCTGCTTGGTATAAACTTGCACATTTTGCTCTTTGTTACATCTTGTATCCTTTCAATCACAGTTCTGGACAGAAATGCAGTCTTCACAAACCTGTTAAACAAGTTCAACAACCATTCCAATAAGCAAGCCACATCCATATCTTAATGTTTAAAGATCACTTACACCCTCTTTCCAACAGCCTTATCATTTTTTCCACCTCCTCATAATATTTATGAATATTTCCATCAGTCTTTTCTTGGACACTAATATTTATCACATTTATTTCAATTCCATTCTTCATACCCTCAAATCTTTAAAATACTCCTTCTAGCATCTTGAACTTCAGTTTCATCCCACATCATTTATTCATTTTTATTTGTACTTTCATGCACTCCACTGGATCCCACCAATTTAGCCCCTAGTGATAGGGATTTTGAATTCTGATAGCATCATAAGTCTCATTGATTAATTAAAGTCCAGTACATGGAGGGTAAAATGGTGTCATGCACATATCCATTTAATGTTTTAACTTAATACATCCTGAAAAAATAGCTGAGAGGCACGAAGGCAAGAACAATTTTTGGATAATCCTCTTTTTAATTCATTGAAAATGTTGTTTCTGGATTTTTTAACTGATGAGTAGAATAAAAATGCCATAAATGAATCAATCTGTCTGTCTGTCTGTCTCTCTCTCTCTCTCCCTACCTACCTACCTATTTTCCTTTCAAGAAGGTATTTATATAACATACTGCATTTAAGTAAGATATGGGTTACTTTATAGCAGCTTAAATATTAAATGAAACCATCCTCTGTTGTTTTAGCTCTGTGTGTTGTATAAGCCTGCCAATTATATTAATACATGTGGTAATGTTATATGAGAAAACAAGGAAAAATTAAGAAAAATCCTGATAACAGTTTTGTATATTTATAATTTATTTCACTGAATTTAAGTGAACTGTTAATTGTCCAGAGTTGCTGGTTAGAACTTAATAATGTGGAATGAGCTAAAGAAAATTATGACACCTAGTGGCTTTGTACAGAAATACCTAATATCCATAGCTGAGAGTACTATAAAAATCATAGCATGCCTTTTAATATTAAGCTTGCCTAAGAAGTTATATTGAAATAAAATTATAAGAAAATAAAACAATGCTTTGATTCTGTTAAATATTAATATGGTTTAAGCTATTAGAATTTTCCATTATTTCTCTTTCTGGAAAAAATTGAGAGACAACAATAATGTATTTTCATCCAAGTACTATAGAAAGAGACTTTTTTCTTGACCTTTGGGAACCTTTGCCAAAATATCCTCTGGTGGATTTTTTCTTGCACTGGGTGGCCCTCACACTTTGACTTCCCCAATAATCACTCAATCTTCACCCAGTTGTTATTTTTAATAATTATTTGTACTTCTATTCAGATAAACACATAGCTATCAAAAGTTTTTAAAAAACAATCCAAAATATAAAACATGGCTTTATTAATGCTAATATACAACAGTAATGCCCTGGCTTTTTCAAATGACACACTTAGCCATATGGCTTGGCAGTAAACATATCTGACTCACTACCTGCCTGTCCCACTTGCTCCTCCCTAGGAGTGGTGAAATGAACGCATGGTTTCCAAACTCAACTCAGGAATCAGATGCAAGCAGGGCACTGGGAGGATCCCTTTTCTGTTAAGCCACATGAACGTTTAGTGTACCATGTACTCACCCCTATGTCCTGTGGAGAATAGAAAATAGTGACTGCAAACTAAAATACGTGGTATGTGGAAGAGGCATCAATTCTATTGGTTCCAGGGAACTGTCTGAAACTGAGATGCCTGGCCCATGCCTCCAAAGAGAAGCCTATGGGTATAAATTTTGGGAAGAAAATATTTAGCACATTATTTACATTACAAAGATGGTATCATGAGAACACAGTTGTTAATGGCATCATCACTAAGAAAACTCCACATCGAAGACCAGAGAGTTTTGGTTTTGTAAAGGCTATATCATATGGAGATATACGTGGGAGGAAAGAAAATGTTCATGACAGAAAACAAGGAAAATGTAAACCTGTACACAAAGGAATTTTGTCCTCAATCAGCTTAAAAAAATTCTATAACTATATTCCTAATGGTTAACCTATCACAAACTTTCAAGTTCTAGCATCCAACAGCAAACTTTACTCAGTGCCAGTTGTTCCACAGTTGTAAAAAAACGGGTGAGGAGCATATACTCCTTAAATGTAGCTTCGTGTCTATCTCATTTCTCTCCTATATCGATCAAATTTTATCTCTGTAATAAGTGGGAGCAGTTTCTCCTACACTTAGGATAGCTGATTATTGCCCCATTTATGGCCTTTATCCACTATTGAATTAAAAATAATATGAAATAAATGAAGATATGGAAAGATACTAAAGCAGATATAGTGTCAGAGAGAGGATTACAGATCCTGCCATCACTATATACTCTCATGAGCCTGAAATAATTGAAACTGACTAACAGTTGAGCAATCAGATTGCTTATTTCACTAGGAATAGGGAGAAAATTATTGAAATTGACAAAATATTCTGTGAAAAATTGAGAAACTATCTAAAGCCACAAGCTCCCTCATTATTTGGTATCCCTCACTATTTTTGTACACTACAATAAAGGGAAAATAGGCTATCGTACCTAAAAATAAATACAGATTTAAGAATGTGATTAAGTGGAATAGGGTAAAAATATCCCCACTTCCTTAAAATAATAGTGGAGGTCATTTCAAAATGCAGTTTAAATAGTATATGAGTAATACAACCTCTTTTCTTCCACAAATAAAGTTGAGGACTATGTTTACCGTTCCAGTATTTTAGTGGAGGCCTGCAGAAAAAATTGTTTCAAAAGGAGGAGACAGGCAGAAGATAGGGCTGGAAAGAACCTAGCATACGGAGTGCTAGTAGAGCAAAATGGCTTATGCTTATGGGGAAAGAAAAGGCTTAAGCCTCTAACTATGGAAACTGAAATTCCTAAACATGCATGTGAACATTACTGGGAGCAGGAATCTGAAACTTTTATAATTGTAACAGAAGGTGATTTATTTACAAGCAATGGTTAATAAGAATAGGAAGAGTCTAGCACTTCAGGTAATTACAAAATGAGTTTCCAGGAGGAGAGTCCAAGAGCATGTGCTCTGTGTGCCTCTGTATATTTCTGGGAAGAAAAGCAGAAAGTAGTG
The DNA here is from genome assembly GCF_059756535.1 of Pantherophis guttatus. NCBI lineage: Eukaryota > Metazoa > Chordata > Lepidosauria > Squamata > Colubridae > Pantherophis > Pantherophis guttatus. Next base: position 294,680,842 of record NC_142063.1, on the reverse strand, counting down.
GAATCATCAATCTTGTGAAACAAAAGAGCAGAATGACAGACAAAAAGGGTCTCAGAGAAATTCTTAGCTCTGTATTAATACCACTCTATCCCCTTACAGTCACTAGGTCATGAAGTATTGAAGAATCAGTACTATTGGATTCACACCTCCAACAGCTAGAGAATGGAATGGAATGGAATGGAATGGAATGGAATGGAATGGAATGGAATGGAAGACAAGACAAGGCAAGGCAAGGCAAGACAAGACTAGACTAGACTAGACTAGACTTTATTTGGCTAAGTGTGACATACAAGAAATTTGGCTTCAGAGCAGAAGCTCTTAGTGCAATGCAAAGCATCATTATTATCATCATCATCATCCCAATAAAAGGGGGTACTAAAGAAGATAAGGATAATAATAATGCCATAGCTATACAACACGGGCACATAGATATTATACAGAAGATATCTTATGAGAAAACTGTTTTATAAAGGAAAGTTACAGCTAGAATATCAACTACTATGTTACATATAAAGTGCTCACTTGTCTAAAGCTACAGTCAGCATCCATGAGGCTATCTAGTCCAAGAAGCACTCTCAGATTTCAGATTTATTTGGTGAAAATGGAACCTATCCCAAAACAATAAATCATGTCTCTAGAACTACGTGGAAATTATTGTTGTACTCCATCTTAGGGACAGTCAGATACATATTTAGTGAACTCACGTTCAGTGAACAGTGTTGCTGGAATGAAAATGAACTTGATCACACTCAAAAAATAGATTAGAAGCCAGATGAGTTGGTTGTAATTTTACTTAGAAAACAAGGGAATGTGAGCTTAGGGAATATCTGAATGTATACTAGTAGGACAATAACATTGTTACAATAAAATCCATATTTTACTATGAATTTTCATACTTGCAGTACAATCCTATGCCTTGTATGCTGTTTTAAAAACAGTTCCTACTGTCAATATATTAAAAGAACTTAATTACAACCGTGTTTCCCCGAAAATAAGACCCTGTCTTATATTTTTTTGAACCCTGAAATAAGCGCTTGGCCTGCCAGCGGCCAGCAGAAGTGGCAGCAGATTTGGACAGTGAGGAGGAACGTGGGCCAGTCCTGGAGCCTGGGGAAAGCTCGGATGAGGGCTCTGCATTGGAGGCAGAGAGAGGGCCAGGGCCATCTGGTAGTTATGTGCTGCCTCCAGAGCCTCCGGAATTTGACATCAGCGAGGCAGAAGAACAGTGTGAGCTTGTTCCCAGTGTGCGCATGTGCAGAGCTGCCAGAAAGTAAGAACAATTAAGGAAAAAAAGGGTGACTCGGGAATAAGGCTTGAAGAGGAATGGTCCCTCCCATAAGACATAAAAGAGGAGCAAACGGAACATGAGCCTTTGCAAGAAGCAATTAGTTCATATAGTCAATTCAAGCTCTGAGAAGTCCGTTTGACTCTGTGCTCCATTTGGCCTTGCAAAACTAATTGACAATTAGGTCTCTGGCAGTGTTTCAAGGGAGATAAAGGTGGGTGCTTATCAACATTACCCTGAAAGACTGTGTCAACTTGAGCAAACATCTGTCGGAATCTTCACAGACTGTTTGTGAATCATTATGGGCTGTGAATGACCATAATTCACAGCTGTCTCAATAAAAGAGGAATTGGGACTAAGATTGTATCCCAAATGATGCTTTCTTAGAAAGCCTAAATCAGAACAGTAAATATACAGAAAGTACATTCCCATGGACAGCTCTGTGATTCTTTTTACATAGTTTATGAAAATTAGTGTAGGGAAGAAAAGAAAGAAATGGCATTGTTCAAACCTGGTTTGAACTTTGAAATTATTGTATATAAACTCAAGACAAATATGAAAATAGATATTGGGTGAACAAGATTGTAGACCCCTGCCTTGCCTAATATATACTTGAATGCCTGTATAAAATTTACAGTAATACATTAGTATGTGGACAGGGCTGTATCTCTACCACCAAGAATCTTGAGAATGGTGTTAACTATATTCAATGATTTTTTAATGCATAGTTCTTCAAATAAATAAATATAATTCAGGAAGCAGAAATAGCTTATTTGGACAATCATAGTAGCCAAATAACATGCTTATTTAATACTTGTAAAAGACAAAAGAAAAGAAAAACTCACATCCATTCCAAATAGATGCAGCAAACAGAAGCAATGTATGTTGGAAGTGACAAAATGGGGGTCTCTGGTGTGAGTCATGTCTGACTGAAGACATCTATGTGAACAAGTGGAGATGATAACCGCTGTGAAGATAAAAGGCTGGTGAGTACAACAGTCCTTCAAATCTCCCTAGAGAAGGGGAGACTGCTCGTAAGTACTCTGTGGAGACTGTATTAAACAGCCGTCTCCTGCAGATTTGAGAACCATGAAACAAGGAAGACAACATCTTTTGTCTCAGCAGCAGGGAAGCCTTTTATAAGGATAGTACACCAGTCTCATTTTCTGATCACATTCAGAAATGTTTAATTTCTTAGTGGACATTATGGGCCTTCAAAACAGTCATCTTAATTAGACATCTGGTGAGTTTTACCAACTTTGGATATAAGAAATTTGAAACAGAGACCACAATTTAAAATAATATACAATTGGCAAAAAGCCCAAAGCATTTAACAAAGTTTTAAATGGTTTGGGAGACTAGAAAGATTTGTAATATTAGTTATTTTTGTTGAAAGATTTGAAAAACTAGTATATAATTAAATAATATATACTGAATGACTGAAATAGAACAGAGGCTTGATGAAAATTGCAAATGGACACTAGAGGGAACTAAAGAACCAAGCAAAAATGACTAATCCAGTTATCTTATCTTAGTTGTTTTAAACATGACCTGAAATATTAATAATTAATACCTTAGAAAGAATACTAATTTAAATGTTTTTTTTAACTGACACATACTTTATAGAGTTTGAAGACATGGAAATAACAAAATTGAGATTATCAAAATGGGAATACAAAAGACAAATCAAGAAAAGAATCTGAATGTATAACAGTTACAATAAGAAAATCAGGATGATGCCTCTTTATGGAAATTCAAAGTCGGCTGATGAAAGTTTTGAACACTGCGTTTTAAATGCCAGAGTGATGAAAGATCAGATCCCGAAATGAAATAGGAAAGACTTAAAGATTGATACTGAGCAGAGCAAAAAGGAGGAATATAAATGTGGACTATTTGACCAGAGATAAACTGTTTGATATTTCTGATAATTTCTAATGGATTTTTTGCTGAACTAGATTCCAAAAAAGGGATGATATCTGAATTGTGTATAGATAAAAATTAGGCTAAAGGAAGATGTTTAGTTTACTTGTAACTTTCAAAAAGTGTGGATAGTTACAATATTACCTTATGCTTAGTGTACAAAAGGTTGGAAGCCACTTCTTTATTATTGTTTTTGTTGCCTTTTTCTTTCCCACATTTTTCTTTTTTTCTTTAGTTTAGTTTGTATTATTTTTTACTAAGTTTATTAAATCTTCAATAAAATTATTATATAAAGGAAAGTGACAGATAGGATAGAGAATTTAATTGTATCCTGGATTAGATAGGATTTTTTAATTAAAAATAATTGGAATTATCCATTGATTAAAAAAATATTCACTTGTTTTAAGTGAAATGACAGAATGAGAGAAACAGAGAACTTGGTTTCAGAGATCATAGGAAACAAAGATATAGGCTTATACCAAGCTATCATAGTTTACTAATAAGAATGGTTAGTCCACACAATGTGCTTAGTCCTTCCTACTCTGAAGAATAAGGGCTTTGGGTTATGCGTGACCCATGCCAAAGCACAAAGCACTAAATGTGATTTATTTTTATATGTCAGTGGGTATTCTAGATCTAAATCTTTTATGATATCCAATTGTTCCACATTTAAATGGTTTTAAAGGGCAACAGGAGGCATAAAATCTGTTTATTTTGTCTACATTTTGTTTAAGTCCAGATATAGAATAAAAAGCAATCATTTAATAGTAGTGCATTATCGCTTCTGGATTTTTTTGCTCAAATCAGGGAAAAAACTCCTTTGATTTTAAGTTTTGATGACTAGAACAATCTTGTTGTTATAGAAATGACTTGAGATATTTAGAAATGTAAAGCAAAAGGTTGAGGTTGCAATTTTCTTTGTATTTTACTGCACTGATAAAAGTCAGTTTACTGCACTGATAAAAGTCAAAAGTCGCTACCTAAAAATTTCCAATTATTTTTATTCAAATATTAATGTATTAAAAACTGTATGTAGGGGGGAAGTTGCACATGTTTTTAAAGGGGGGCCCAATATTATAAAGTGCCTGTCTTGTACTTTTGAATACAATTGCTAACATTGAAAGAAATAAGAATAGAGTACTGATTTTTGTTAAGAAGATTCTCTCTTCCATTACTTCTTTTGTTGCTGTAAGAATGCAAAATTATCAAAGTTTCATAAAAACAAAATATATTGTAATAAATATTGCATAAAATTATGCTTCTTTCTGTTATACAAGACTGGATAAAATCCACAAGAGCTATATTGAAAATATACTTCCACTTGAAGCCAACAAAAAATGTACAATTAAAATTAAAATGTATATAATCTTTAATTACTATTAAATGTTTATACCACCAACAAGAACCCTAATCTCTTTATGGTTTAAAATACATAAAGCAGATTGACAAAAATATCTATATTTTTAGTTATAAAAATTACGCATTTTTATTTTAAACATTTAAAAAATAAATAAAAACATTTAAAAAGTATGTCCTCCTGTGGGAGAGCAAGAAGAATGCTATTTTAAGTTTTTTGTACTTAAAATTATAGACAGACATTTGACATTTAAGCTAATTTGTCTGCTACCAGAGGTGTGCACTTGTGAGTGCTGTTTATTCTTTATTTCTTTTTGTTTCAGTTATAATTTTATTTGTAGTTTTAACTTACAGTTATTAATAATAATGTCCTGTATAGAGGTGTAGAGATGGATGCTTTGAGGAAGCATACTTTTAGAAGCATTGTAAACATATTTTCCATATCTATTAATCAGTTAATCATTTATTTATTTATTTATTTTATTTTGTCAAGCATGTATAAGATAACAGATATAAGTATAAACATGATTATGAATACAGGACATGAATACAAATAAATGGGGACAGTAGGACAGAGACGGTAGGGACATTGGTGCATATACATACCCCTTACAGACCTCTTAGGAATGGGGTGAGGTCAACAGTAGACAGACTAAGGTTAAAGTTATGGGGGTTTGGGGGTGAAACCACAGAGTCAGGCAGTGCATTCCAGGCATTGACCACTCTGTTGCAGAAGTCGTATTTTCTGCAATCGAGTTTGGAGTGGTTTACCTTAAGTTTGTATCTATTGTGTGTAGCAATAGATATTTTTCTCGTTGTAGCAGATAATTTTGTGTACTACGCTTAGGTCAGACTGAAGGCGGCATAGTTCTAAGTTGTCTAAGACAAAAATTTCAAGCCTGGTGGCATAAGGTATTCTTTTGTGAGCAGAGGAGTGGAGTACTCTTCTCATTAAATATCTCTTTTAAGTTCTGAGCGGAGTTCATGGGAGCGGGCATGTTGCAGTATGGATAGGTCAGGCCGTCAGTGAAGTTTGTTATGGATGGTGTTGGTTTTGGCGATTGAGTTTATTGTATAAATGAATTTGCGTTTGCTGGACTCATTCTTGCAAATGACTCTGCAAAAGCATGGGGCCAACAAACCATCACTGTTCTTGAACTCAGGGCCATCGCGGGAAATGTCAATGATTTCATTGGATAAACTCTGAGCATGGAATTGTTTAAAATTGCAGTCTAAATAAGTGTGTCAATGAAACTAATTTCTGAATAAATATATGTAGATTTATATTTCATTATTTTTTTCCTTGTTGATAGCTATTTAATAGACTAGCCAGACTTTAAGAAATGCAAGGTTCAAGCATCTTCATTAGAATCTTCATATTAGAGGAACCTTAAATAAATTTACTTGGACTTTAGCCAGGCAGTTGACCAAGTAGATCTCAACCTACTACTTGATAAGGTAGAAAAATGTGGGTTAGACAGCATCACCACCAGATGGATTCATAACTGCCTGACCAACTGCACTCAATGTGTAGTCCTCAATGGAACTACATCTACATGGAGGGAACTATGCAGAGGGTTACCCCAAGGTTCTATTTTGGGCCCATTACCCTTCAATATCTTCATCAATGATTTGGATAAGGGGATAGATGGGGAACTCATCAAATTTGTAGATGACACCAAGATGGCAGGAATTACCAACACTCCATAATATAGGCTTAAGATGCAGAAGGATCTTGACAGACTTAAACATTAGAGGTTATCTAACAAAATGAAATTCAATGGTGAAAACAGTAAGGTTCTACATTTAGACAAGGAAAACAAAATACATAGGTATAGTGTAGGTCAGGGGTGTCAAACTGATGGCCTGTGGGCCGGATGTGTCATGCACAGGCCACGTCCACCCCAGCTCCACAAATGGGAAAAACATCACGAAACATCACATGACAATGTCAAAAAAGCAAACACAGTTCCAGGCTGCATTAACAGAGGGATAGAATCAAGATAACATGAAGTGTTAATGCCACTTTGTAATACCTTGGTAAGATCACACTTGGTATATTGCATCCAGTTTTGGTTGAAATAATGTAAAAAAGATTTTGAGACTCTAGAAAGAGTGCAGGGAAGAGCAACAAAGTTGATTAGGGGACTGGAGGCTAAAACATATAAAGAACGGTTGTTGGAATTGGGTATGTTTAGTTTAATGAAAAGAAGGACTGGGGTGACATGATAGCAGTGTTCCAATATCACATGGGTTGCCACAAAGAAGAGGGAGTCAAGCTATTCTCCAAAGCACCTGAGAGCAGGACAAGAAGCCAGGGATGGAAACTAACCAAGGAGAGAAGCAACCTAGAACTAAGAAGGAATTTCCTGACAGTTAGAACAATTAATCAGTGGAACGACTTGTTTCCAGAATTAGTGAATGCTCCAACACTGAAAGTTTTAAAGAAGAGATTGGACAACCATTTGTCTGAAATAGTATATGGTTTCCATCCTGAGCAGGGGGTTGGACTAGAAGACGTCCAAGGTTCCTCCCAACTCTGTTATCCTAGACTATTCTAAATACGTATAATAAACTAAATATATATGGAAATCCTTAATTCCACATAATATTGAACTTCTGTTTTTCAACACTGAGATTACCTATCATGATAAGCCATGATTTGTTCAACCAGTTTATTCAATCAAACATAATATGCTACATAAAATCTGAAACAAACATCACATGATATAAATGCAGTCAGTGTTTTAGAAATTTTTAATTAAGGCAGAGAAAGGTCTTGAATTAATTCTACCTTTGTCTTTCTCAGTTGGGTTACTGGTGTAGCATGCCAATTTGTTTTCTCAAACTAAACAGAAGACTTTAAATTCAGTCATTATAGTTTACAAATCATAATTGATGTTTTAGCATTATGCTTTAGTACCGGTATTACCCACAAATTTGGGCTGATTAAACAAGCTATGGTTAAAACTAACAGTGACTGGTCAATGTATGAACTAAGCTTTTGCCATTGATTTATTGGATACATACTATTTCATATACCAATTACACATAAAGAACTGTAAGACATTTTACTGCCAAGGCACCAGAATCAATGTGGAAAAATTTAAACAATGCAGGCAGATATATGAGGGCTTAATTGTCTGACTATATGAATGCAAAAATCTGAGGTCCAATATTTTCTACTTCATTCCCAAACTGACACCAGCACTCCTTTGTAATACCTTTGAGATACGAGTTTATTTCCAGTTAGGTTTGTAAAAGAAAATAATATTAGAAAAAGAGCTTACAAATTGTTTACTTATGTAATAGGAAAAATTTTAAAAACAAAACTTCATTCAAGATTAAATACAGATAAACTAATGTATTTGGTGATGATGTATTTTAATAGTAGAAATTGAAATCGTTATTAAAATGGAATTGAATTAAATAAATCTTCATTTAAAAAATGTGTCTTAAATTTCTGGGTTTTATTAACAGGGTGATTTATAATTAAACCTTTTTTTTTTTTTAACAACAAGCATCTACTGAGTTAATTCTTTTTTTTAGAGTGATCTCTAAAGATTATAATTGTGTGTAGTGACTAGAAACAACTCTTCATTCATGGTAAAGAGTAAATTCAGACCCGGTGTATTTTTATTTAGTTGTTGAATAAGGCTGATGCAATTAAATAAGTTTTAATGCTTGGCTAAACAATAGTTGGGACCAGTGGCAGAAATCTTGAGATAACAATAACATGAAGATTGCACCGCTTCATCTGAATGAACAAAATAGTGTATGGGCGATCATTATGCAATTCTTGGTGATGTGTAATTCAAATAACAGCATGCACATTTCTTCAGGCAATGGTACTTATTGTCTCTTCATACTTCTCAAAATGACAAGTGTTATTATTCTGATTCAGGTAATGAATAGCTGTAATTATATTTAGCATATTCATTTTTCCAGAAATGATATTCCATTGATCTTCCAATCAACGTTTCCTTGAGAATTCAGAATGGAAGAACTCTTTAAGATTCTTTTAGAAAATTATTCAATATACATGCAGAGGAAAGGAACATGATGAAAAGAGATGATATGTCCATGACACTTAAATCATGAAAGTAAGAACTGTTTTCAACAGAAATGAAACAAAATCATACAAACTATTAAACTTTATTTATGAAGATATCTAATCATTTAATAGTTTCACTCAAGGTGTTTAAAACAAAACAAAATGTAAGGCATGGAGAGAATCATATTTCATTTGCATGGAAGGAATGATTGTGCTTCATATAGACATAATATTTATAGGTATCTGTGCATTCTAAGAAAAGATGTGGTTGCTTTGAATTTATATTTGAGCTGTCAGATGCTCTGAAGGACCTTTCTGGAATTAAATCCAAAACATTGTATAGAATTAATAATTGGTAGAAAGCTCACTGTAAACGTTTTGGACTTCAGAGAACAGAGAACACCTGGATTTTCTGACACCCCTTTTAGTACTTGAAAAGTATTCTCATCTCCCTAGAGAAAATATTATAAGATAATAAATAATATATTTTAATATGTTAGTATAGTACTATCTTTTCTCTAGATAAGTATTTCTGTTACTTCTAGCTCTTCTCAGAGGACTTAATTTCTAATGCCATGATTATCTATCGCTGAACCTGTTTGTCCCAAGCCTTCTTTAGGTTCAGTATCTAAAACTTGGCACACAACACACAAGCCCTGGTAGCGCAGCAGACTAAAGCACTGTTATTAACATCAGCTGCCTGCAATTACTTCAAGTTCAAATCTCTCCAAGGCTCAAGGTTGACTCAGCCTTCCATCCTTTCTTAGGTAGGTAAAATGAGGACCCAGATTGTGGGGGCAATAAGCTGACTTTGTATAAAATATACAAAAGTATGAAGGCTATTGCTTAACGCATTGTAAGCCGCCCTGAGTCTTCGGAGAAGGACGGCATATAAATCAAATAAAAAAAAAAACGTGATCTGAATAGTGAAATGGTTTTTGTGATTTGGAAATAGTGCTTCTACTGGTACAGATTAAAATAGCATTTATTATTTTTTAACAGTTGGGTTTCACTGTTGTATTTCAAGATTCTTTTCACAAGTAGTACAACCAGATCAAATAATCCTCATTCTAAACCAGTGCATTTGGTTTCTTTTTCCTAACGAAGAACTTCGCATTTGTCTCTGTTAAACTTCATTGTCTAATTTTGATCCACTTGTCTAACTTACAAATTCATTTTGAATTATGTTTCTGTCTTCAATGGTATTAGCCAGCCCACTCAGTTTTATGTCATCTGCAACTTTAGTAAGTCTCTTCATCCAGTCATTAATAAAAATGTTGAATAGGACATGGGCAGACCAAGCCATGTGGCATTCTATTTGATTCTGCTCTTTGGTTTAACATTGTTGGTTTAAACATTAAACAAGAAGGCATAATAGGCTACTGGGATGGAAAGTAATGAGTCTGAATCAGGGTTACTGATTACAGAACTGGTAGCAAAAATCCCTGCCCCCCCCCAACATGCCCAGCTGAGCCGCGCGATCATCAGAGGCTTTTTTTTTTTACTTTTAAAATCATTTTTTCTACAACCTCTTCGGGTGAAAAAATGCTTTTAAAAGTAAAAAAAAAAAAGTTGGCCATGCCCACCCAGTTACATTACCCACCCAAGCCATGCCCACATAACCGGCAGTAATAAATTTTACATTTCACCACTAGTCTGAATGTACTGTAAAGACATTTTAAATTTTAATTTAGTTTTTGCCTCAATCCACAAATTATTTATTTTATGGATATGATATGGATATCAGGGAGCCACCGGCTTTGTTTCCTTTTTGTCTGCTATGGGTAATTTATCCAATTTTTCTTTCCAAGCTATTTCCATCAAATCAGAACAATGTTTGATTAAATGGTAAAGAACATGCCATATTGTTGGAATTAACCTTTCCATCTAACAGCAAAGAGTGTTAATTCCTTATGTGTACCAAGCAGTAACAGTTTCTGATTAAATGCACTGTATCTATAAGTCATTATGCAGTGAGCCAATTTGGTGTAGTAGTTAAAAGCACCAGGCTGGAAATTACAAGACTGTAAATTCTAGTTCTGCCTTAGACATGAAGCCAGCTGGGTTGACTTTGGGACATTTGTTTTCTTTCAGTCCTAGGAAGAAGAAACTGGCAAGCCACTTCTTGCTAACTTTGCCAAGAAAACTGTGGGGGACTAGTTCAAGCAGTTGCCAAGAGTCCACATTAACTGAAAAGTACACATATGCACATATTAATGTAGCACTGCTACACATTTTTTTAATTTTTAAGACCTCTATTTTTTTTTAGCTGTGATATTTTTCTTTGCCTGTGCGGGACATATTTAAATTAAAAGAGGAGCACTGGCTTAGATAAAAGGAAACAAGATTGCATTCCTAAGAGTTAGAAGTAATGTGTGGATTGTTTGGTTTCTCCTTTAATTCAAATCAGCCCAGTATTTCTCTGCAAAAGTAAGGATAAGAAAAGACAGAAAGTGTCATACATTTAAGCTAGTGACTTGAAGGTCCCATCAAGGGCTCAGTGTTTCCTCCAAACACTCAGTGTTTGGAGGAAAGCCAGATCAGAAAACCAATTCCACCAATTTGATTGGAACTCTATTGAGATTACCACACAGTCCATCAGAATTTCTTCCTCTCTTTTTTTGATTAACCAAGTTTAAAATATATGTCTGTACACGTTTTTGTAATTGATGCTGCATAGTTTCTCCAAGGTAATTTCTCTGCAGCTGGGTTCCCACAATATGCCTGGCCCTGGCTGATTTAGGGACAGAGGATATGAAAGCCCAGCATTCAATAGGATTCCCACCTGTCCTAAAAGAGGTTCATTTGGAAGAAAGAAAGAAGTTGTAAAAGGAAATGAAATAAAACTGAAGACTCTAACATCATGAATAATTAATTGCCCAGGAGGTGATTTAATCAAAGACAGAAAAAAACAAATAAAACAGCTGACAAAGTATAGTTTGAGAGTGCAACCACTCATCTAAGGATTATCTGGCTGGTTTTATATTCTTGAAATTTCAAAAACGGGACAATATCTGGTTCCATCTCATTGTTGGCATGTAATTATCACCAAGCTTTTATCCAAAAGGAAGGCAAAGAAAGGAAACTTTCTGACAGAAAAAAGAGAATTTTCTGCAGCTATCATAAAGATAAGATTGTAAGGACTTTTTTTTTTTGGTGTTTTTGTTTTGCATAAATAAAATCAAACTCTGCTTGGTTCCCTTTTTCACTCCTTTAAAAAAATGTTCTGAACTAATGTGAAGGATGAATATATGAGAACCAGTCAGCAATGTCTACATTTTCTTTGTTCTTTTGGCCCCAAAATTAACAGAAAATAAAATTTTTGGTTGTACCTTCAATTAGGGCAAGAGAAATATTTTGGTCCACAAAACAATCACTTTAATGTTTATTATGAGATATTTCCCAGCCTTTGATATTAAGTCAAACAATGGCGGGGTTTTTTTGTATTTCAGCTTTTCACAACTTAATGAGGATCCATGGCCAGATGCCCCTGGCCTTGGCTCCAAATCTGTTATTTGCCTTAAACAATTTGTGTTCCTTTACCTTTAATTGCTATAGCCTGTTGGTAAAATATGCAACTTTTTATCCTACTTACCACAAATATTATTATCTGCTGGGGCTATATTTATTAATTAAATTTATGGGGTCTCTCATTTCACACAAGGTAACTGTGGGTGGCGTACTGATAAAACCAAGGGTTAAAACAGTATACAAAATTGGATAAAAACAAATATAAATGCATTTATTAGATGGCTGAAATCTTATTTGAGCATAGTTAACTCTATTTGCAAAAATGAAAGGTGGTTTAAAAGTGGTTTCAATAAACAAATATACAAGTTACAAATAAACTATGTTTATAGAGAGTCAGCAAATAACAGCAGCTTTCATACTACATTGCTATCACAACCTAGTATATTTTATTTATAGTCGTACTATAGATTTACTTCCAAACAGAATGTTTATCCACAGGCAGCTGTTGTTTTTTATCCATAATAATGTGGATGGTTATTATTTAGGAACTGATGAAAATGTAACATAACACTGTATGAATGAAGATTATTTCTTTGAAGACTGTATTGGAGTTCTTTTGAACTATGTCAGAATGCAGTGTGATACACGTTTATGTCAAATATGAAGGAAACAAGATGTAAAGATGCTTGCAGATATAAAGAAACAAAAAGAACTCTATGTATTGTAAAGTTACCACAAAATAGGATAATTATTAAAGTTCATCATATCTGTAATAGTTAGCATGCTATTTGGAGTTGTTTAATAATCCTGTTTTTCGCAAACAATTCTCTGGGTAATTATTTTATTGATTTTACCAATGAATCAATCAATAATATTTATTCAGTCAATGACCAGTAAAATTGGAGATGAAAGTAAGCTATAGTTCAGGGGTATCAAACTGGCGGCCTGCAGGCCAGATGCATCATGCGCAGACCACGCCCACCTCAGTTCTGTGAAGGGAAAAATGTCATGAAACATCACGCGGCAGCAACGTGATGCTGCAACTTTGACACCCATGATATAGTTGGTTAAGATGTAATTAACATTGATTAAAACATTACTTTTAGTTTGATACATAAATTGACCTTGTCAATGAAGTCAGATGAACTCTATTCTATTAGACAAAAGTGCTGTCAAATTTGATTATTTGAGATCAAAGCTGTTAGAAGGCAGTATCTTAGAATCAGGTTTTACCATGTAATGGCTGAACTTGATTTGTCTATGCTGGTTTAGATCCAATTACTAATTAGTTCAGTATTGAAGAAATTAACCAATACTTTGGTTAATTCAATACTTTTACTGCCACTCAGGCCTATATTCTAGTTTTGCCAGTGGTATCAGCTGAAGGGTGATTCCAGCACAATTTGTTCTATTAAAAACCATAATTCAGGACCTTATATAATAATTTGATCCTCTGCCATAATTTGTTGTTATTTAATTTATACAATATAATTATTGTATATCTCATTTAGTTTTAAATTTATGTAGCTTCTTTGCTGCACCTAGAGGGTGATGTGAAATAGAGCCCATTTTAGCTCTAACTAAAGACATCATAATTTTCTCAAACAACTGGAAAATCTTTGTGAACAACACAGAATGAACTTTTGAGTGCTGCCACAATTTGATCGTTTTGGGATGTTAAATTCTAGAGTATAATTTATAGAATAGAAAATCTTAGTCATGTAATTTTTGGATCTTGATGATTGTTTGAGAGGATGTCAAATAATGAAATTATTAAATGTACTAACTTCACAATCCATGCAGCCAGAGTTGAAAAATCAAATTTATGTCTGAATCCAAGATAAATAGATTCTGTAGAGGCACAAGCAAACATAGACAAGCATCTGTTTTGAGTCTGAAAAAGTTGGGAGGAATTTAGGGGCAGCAGTATTTTGGGAAGCCCAAAGATGAACATTAGATGACAAAGATGTACGTTCAATGTGGTGGATCCAAGCAAAGTTGAGCATTCTATGCGACAGATCCTTTTCCACGACTGTATTTCTGAAAGTTTTAAAAAACAAAACATTGCCAGCAACAAGATGAATAAATACTAAACAATTTAATAAAATCTACTTTTACTGAAATCTCAATATAAAGTGCATTATGATCAGTAAGATGTGCAATGGAACTTTCCCCATTAATAAATTTACTTAGCAAAGGCAATCAAAGGTGCTTTCTTCCACCCCAACCTTAGTGGGTCTTGACATTATTTTGCCTACTGCATGGAGGAAAAGAGCAGCCTTCAACAAAGCAAGTTCCCACTTCTCTCTTGCCTGCCAAGAAGGATGTGTGAAACATCATTTCAATCCACCCTGCCCTTGCGATTCCTTCCCCCCCACCCCCGTTTCCTTTTCTGAACGAGGGACGGCGGCAGATGGCCTCGAGTGGGTAGAAACGAAGAGCGTTGATCAACAGTTAACTTGGCTCAGAAGCCCATCTAGGCTGGCGCAGTTCCCCTATCCGTGTGCCAGAGAGAAAGGGCGCGAGTTAAGTTTCGCCCCTCAGGAAGAGAGCGAGCGGGCTCGCAAGCGGAGACTCCTCTTGACCCCTTGTTGCTTCTTTCGGACTTCCAAGAAGAGGCGCCCAACTGGAGGAGACCCGAGCGGGGTCGGGCTCCACTTTACGGCGTCCTCTACCTGTGGCGCTGCAGGTGGGAGGCGAGGAGCTGCTCCTGTGGAGAGGCGTGAGGCATCAGGGAGCAGCAGGTGGACCGGTTTTTCCTGCTTTCTGACCAAACCGACGGGCATCCGCTGCCGGGTGCTGGAAAGATAAGAAGTCCCTCTCTCCCCCACCCTCCCTCTTTCGTCGTGGTCGGTCGCGGAGGCGATAATGGGGGTGGGGGTGGGGGGCGGATGACGCCACTGAACCTCTTCGCCTCGTGAATGTCGAACAAAGGAACTCCTGCTGAAGGAGAAAAGGTGGAAAGGGAGCCGGTGCTCTTCCCCTGCCGGAGGCTCCTGCCGTGAGCGAGAATGCGCGCGCTCCTTCCGGGAGATAAACGCCACGAGCGGACCGGTTTTCCGCCGCTCCAGTCGCCTTCTCGCCCTGATTCCCTCACGGGTTCGGTGAAATTCGGTGTTCGGGACTTTCCCGCTCCCGAGTCCATTTATTTTCCACTGGGGAGAATTGGCCTTTGGGTTGCTTTCTGAATCATCCCGCCCCCTTCTTTCTTTCTCACTGTCGGTTCGTCTTGGATGGTTTCGAAGTGTCGCCCATTTGGATGCGGGAGTATTGCTGGAGGTGTCCTATTTTCATGTGCTGCTTGCCTTGTCGGAAGGTGTAAGAGAAAAAGGCAAAAGCCAGAACTGCGCTGTGGTACGTCTAACCGGACCTCGTTGTGCTCCGACCAGGAGCTCTCCTTTCACTGGAAAACAAGAAGCTCTTCGCGCCTTCCTTCGAGAATCTCTTGGCTTCCCAAAACTAGGCTGGAGGCGCGCCGCTTCCACGAGGTTCTTCTCCTGGTCCCGCCATGGCCTTCACGTTTGCTGCCTTCTGCTACATGCTCTCCCTGGTCTTGTGCGCTGCTTTGATCTTCTTCGCCATCTGGCATGTGAGTAGATCATTTCTACAAGTTTCCCCCAAGTCCATGCATTTAACTTTCCTCCACACTTAGAACAAAGAACTTAGAATAATAAGAGTTGGAAGGGACCTTGGAGGTCTTCTAGTCCAATCTCCTTCTCGACCAGGATTCTCCATACCATTTGAGACAAATGATTGTCCGGTCTTTTTTTGAAAGCCTCCAGGGATGGAGCATTTACAACTTCTGAAGGCAAGCTAGTCCATTAGTTGATTGCTCTCACCATTACTTAGTTCTAGGTTGCTTCTCTCCTTGGTTAATTTCCAACCTTTGTTTCCAACGTGCCTTTTGGTGCTTTGGAAAATAGTTTGACCTGCTCATCTTTGTAGGAGCCCCTCAAATATTGGAAAAGTGCTATCATACTAACCCTAGTCCTTCTTTTCGTTAGTCATACCCAATTCCTGTAACAGTTCTTCATATGTTTTAGCCCCCAACCCCTTATCATTGTTATTGTTCTTCTCTACACTCTTTCCACAGTCTCAACACCTTTTTTGTCTTGTGGTGATCAGAACTGGATGCAGAACTTCATTCACACATAATAGTTATATGTCTGGGAGATCATTTTGGGATGTAACCAAAATGGAATCTTTTAACTACTAGTCAACTCAAGCATGAGATAGATCAGTTAGAAATTATAAGACTCCTCCAAAAAATGTTTTTCAGTGGAGGAGCTCAGTTTTCAGCTACAAATTCAGAACACACCTTCCTATTCAGTAAATGAGAGCAGGCAACAAGAGAGTGCCTTCTAGTTCCACTACCTAAGTGGTTGTGTGTTAATTTGGAACAACAGAAGTATGAAGCAGCATGGACAGATGTACATAGAGTTTCTCCTTGTCATGTATATGCAAATGCTGGTAGGGCATGGTTTTTTTACTTGAGCACACACTTTGGCATGAAAGGCTACATATGATCCTACTATACTTGTCACAAACTCATTCTTGGTATGTCTATGGAGATTCTCAATCATCCAAGTCATGGTTGCACCAAAGGTGCTTTTCCAAAGGACAAATGAACTTTCTTGGTTTCTTCCTTGAAAATTTTTCACTTCTCATCCAAGAAGCTTTCTCAGTTCTGACTGAATGGTGGGGAATGGAAAGATTTATATTCTTTGCAGACTTCTGGTCATTAGCACCCTGAGAGACATTGAGGCCACTGTGCTGTAACCACAGAGTCACCTGAATCACAGTGCAAATGGATGTGGAGCCTTCTTGGGACTGCTTAAAGGACTATGTTGTAGACAGGAGATAGATGGTGTTGTATTCCTTCCCCTCTGTTGGGAGAGGCCTGTTCAGTTTTAACATAAATAGCCTTTTTGACCCCTCTTTCATTCTAGAGGTCTTCTCTATCCAGTATGTAAACTTTTCTGTCTTCAAAAAAGTGACCTTTGTCTTTCAGATGCAGATGGACTGCTGAATCCTGTCTTGATGGATAGTTCTCCTGTATTGTGCCATGCGTTTGTGAAGTGGTTTTGTTCTCCTATGTTGTGCCATGCATTTGTGAAGAAACAACCACTTATTTATGAATAAATAAATTTCAAACCAGAACAGTTATTACCTAGAACAGTCCCCCTTTCTTCTTCTCTTATGCTTCTAATGCAGCTCTCTATTTCCTTTCTCATTTCAAAGTGGGTGTTAGGGCCTTAAGGTATGGTTACTGAACAGTCAAGGTAATTTGGATGTCTTGGCAATACCTTATCCAGACTTGAATTTCTGAAGCTCTTCAAATACGTTTGCTTAAGGAGGAAGGGGAGAAATAATAGAATAAATAGTTGGAAATGGACCTTGGCTGTCTTCTAGTCCAACCCCCTGCTTAAGGCATTTATAAACATATTTATAAACATTCTCATACATCAGTAAAATAGTCTTTTACTATAGTCTTGAAGGGATGTTCTCTCCCCCACTCTGAATTCCAAAATGAGGAGAAGTTAGTTTGATGCCTATTGTGCTAGCTGAACAAATGTGGTACACTGGTCTTTCTCATCATTGCCAAATACATTACTACCATAATTTAGAAGACTGTATGGGGTATCAGGCCCACTCAGATTTATCAAGAGACTACTGAAAACAAAACACTGTTGTTATTCTGAATATGGTATAATGTTGCCTTTTCTCCTTCCTGCTGTATCAAGTGGCTTACTTATGGCTGATTTACATTGCCAGTTAGATTAATAGCTCTTAGGTTGTCATTGTAGTGGTGTTTTTCCTCAAGGTGTTCTAATCTACGTCCATTCCCCTTTTGTTTTCTTTAATCTGATTGTAATTAACAATTTCTTAATTAGCTATCTGCCAACTGTTATTTTCACATAGAAAGTTGGACAAGGCGCTCTTCATATCAGGAAATGACTAAACACTAAATCTACTTGCTTTATGTTATCACATAGAGTAAGCATTTATATGTTCTGACTGACATGTTGCTTAAGTCCTATAAATATCTTTGAATAGGGACATCTTGTTCTGACAATTGATACAGGCAGTGGGTAGGCTGAGTATGTTCCGCCTTTGCCAATTCTCGCATTGATGCAGAATTCTCAGAATAAACAACATCTTGAAAGAAATCATTTTATTTGAAAGTAAAATCATAACAGAAACCAATCTTATTTTTCTAAAATTCTATACTTGTCCATTGTATAAGTATATTGGAACATCTTCCCAAATAGCAAATCATGATGTTTTAATTTCTGCTGTAAGCATGATCTATTATATTTCAGCACATTTAATAGCAATTGGCTACTCAAAATTTTAGACAAAAGTTTCAATTTCACATTTACTACTGAAAATGAAAAACTGTAAAACCACAGATTTGGAAAAACAGGTGACAGTAGCAATAGCAATATCATTTAGACTTATATACTTCTCCATAGTGCTTTACAGAACTCTCTGAGTGGTTTACGTCAGCATATTGCCCCCAACAACCTGGGATTTCATTTTACCAACTTCGAAAGAATGGAAGACTGAATCAACCTTGAGTCTGTCAGGACTGAACTCCTGGCTGTGGGCAGAATTAATCTGCAATATTGCATTCTAACCACTGCACCACCAGAGCTGCATCAATTATCAGTACCTAAAGACGTTGGCAAATTTAAAAAAAAATCACTAACCCACTAAGTAAGGGCAGACTTGTCCTGAAAGGAGGCAGTGGAAAATTATTTAAATATTGTTGCCAATAAATCCATATGGATGAGTAGATTTCGTCAACAGAATCTGAGCAGCACCTAACCAACTTTGGCTGGTCTTAAAAAGAGAAGGAGGGTTAGATCTGATCAGTGCTTGGATGAGTGATTATTAGAAATCTCAAGAATGTAAACTTGGTTGCCAAGCTAATTACATAAACTGTACTGTAATCACCAGGAGTCATGCTTGATTCAAAGCAAACTTAATTATTTAAAGGCAGCAAGTCATTTATTTAATACAATATTTTTACTCATTGTACTATTGAGATATTGAAATACTTCAAGTCACCTCCAGAGGATAAAGGGGAAAGGAGCAAACATATGACAGATAAGAAATGAAGAACTGCTTGAAATGGTTAAAATGTACCCAAGAGTTAATGGGATTTATATCCACTACACTAGTAGATTAACATAGGCTCTACACAGTTTCTCCTTTTGATGCTAGGAAGGCTATAATGACCCACAAATTAAGCCTTTCCATTTTGTTTTCTATTATAGCAATTCAGGGAATTTGAATGACAAAAAAGCTCTGCCTCTTTTAGCTACTGAATTTTTCTTGCAGTCAAGGAAGTAACTATAATAACTGAATGCTTCAAAATGTCACTATAAAGTATCTATGGGAATGAAAGCTGGACATAATAGGAAAGACACGAGCATCATGGAAAGTAAGCAGAGACCTGTAAGAATTTTTTGGTTGAAAGATGTGTTCTTAATCGGTGCTCTAGAGTTTGAAAATCTGTTTGCTTGATCTCCATTTGGTTCATGTGTGCTACCAAGAAAAAGCAAACTCACTGCTAGAGAACATTAGGGGAAAATGTAGCAACAGTAAATCAACTCTTAAAGTGAAAACTCATTTTATAATGTAATTTATAATGGGACAGATGTTCCATTACTGCTTTTGGATTGTTGTGAAAAATAATCTATGATTGTATACCCATACTGATATTTAAATAGTACAGAATAATGTGCTCTTGAAATAATCTGCTGGTTGAACTGAAACAAAGTAAACACTTAACTTTCTTTAAATAATTTTGTTTAGTAATGTGTTGTCTGACTTCTACATCACATTTACAGTAGAATTTTGGCACTAATAAGACAGTATGCAAAATCTCATAAAATAATTATAGATATGGAATATAACAACCCAATTAAACTCATACTGTCACCCATGAATACCAAACAGTAACGGTTAAAAGCTGCACTTAGACCTTATAAGTATAATTTTATAAAAACTAGATGCATGTGCTATAAATGGAGACATTTTCTGCTTTAAGTGGGGTGACATTAGTTTACCTATGCAGGACCAAAGTAAAGACATAATTTTGAAAAAAAAAGGCACTTTAGACAGTTTATAATTGTGTGTGTGTGAGAGAGAGAGAGAAGAGAGAGAGAGAGTTAAAAGTATTAGTTTTGCAATGCTGTATCCCCTAATTTGTTAGCTGTCAAACTATCCTAATTTTTGAAATTTTCTTTCTCAAGTTTTCTGCTTTCAAGTTCCTTGTCTCATCTGAGCTCTGAACATATTTCCAATTACTCTTCTGTACTGTAACATAAACATATCCCTTTCTCATTACAGGTAGTCCTTGACTTATGACTGTTTGCTCAACAACATTTTGAATTAACAACAGCCTTGTAAGGGGTGCTTTACAGCCTTTACAGCTTGTAAAGCACTCCTGACTGTTGCAAAATGTCACAAAGCTCCCTCCCCCCGCAGTCATGTGATTGTGATCTGGGTGCTTAGCAACCTGTTTGCACTTACAATTGCTTGGCAAGCGTCCCATAATCATATGCTCACCATTTGCAAACTTCCTGACTGTTTCCCCAGAAAATCAATGGTTGCAAGCTGCTGCCTGCCACCTGCCCTTCTTGTCTCTGAGGGCTGGCTAAAAGAGCTTCCTGCCAGAGGATTATCACTTTGTGCCTGCTTGCATGGTGCTGAAATCCTTCATGCCTGCTTGCACAGAACTGAAATCGTTCAGCATGGAGTTCTTTCAGTCAGTCCTCAAGACAAGAGGGAGCTGAAATGCAAGCAGAATTTTCAGCCCCTGAGCAGAGAGGCAGTGCAGTAAGGTAAGGAGTGCAGGGTGCTGTGGAGTGTGTGTGTGTGTCAGTGGGGGTCTCAGTGCACGTTACATGTTAGTATCCAGGGGCTGAAAATCCTGCTTGATCTTGGTGGGGAGGATAGCATGCAGCCTATGCGAAGTCTCCCAGGGTTTTCCCCAACCCTTTGAGGCGCTCGACACTCCTTCCTTGAGATTCTGTCTGCTTAATGACCTGCAACAACATTTAATGACTGCACTTGGGAGTGCTAAGAATGCGGTAGTTAAGCAAAGCAGTCATATGACCTCTTGCTTAACAACTGCTTCAGTCAATGGCCAAGATTTTGGTACCACTTATGTTCAAAAGTCAAGGACTACTTGTATTACGATGAGTAACTTGTATGGTACAATTAATTATAGAATAAGAGACAATGGTATTCTTTTTCAAATACATTTCTTTCTCTTCCCCACACATTATGTGTATTTTTCTTCAAAACACAATATTTCTTGTTTGGTAATATTTAGGTTTATCCTCTTGTAACATGAAGCAGCACTGAATCAAAAGGAAAGAAATAAACCTGCAAAATAAGTTCCAACATTCACTTGTTTGAACTGTATATTCTGTTGATTTGCCACTAAGATTGTGTACCAGACTGATATTAAGGCATACAGATTTAGCATAACCTGAATATGTCTCTGGAAGCATATTTCAGAGTATGTAGCAAGTACAGAGACATTAGATCCTTTTTCTGCTTTTATGAGTTTTAAAAGCTGCAACCTCTCACAATATTGCATACATTGTATGAAAAATATTGATCAAACTTACATTAGAGTGTGGTAGGTGACTTTCTACATTTTGTTCTCTTTCACATCATAGAATACATATAAACGTTGTTGCAGATTTTTAACGGTAGCACTCGTGCAACCAGTTCTAATGAAAAATATACAGAAATGTTGCTACGTAATTAGAATGTATTTTTAAAATTAGTTTTATTGAATCCTAGGTTGCTTTTAAAACAACAGTTGCCTTTTGTTCAGCCTTTTGTAGCTATAGATTCCTTTTGAAATCTATAACATGTAAATAGAAGTTCTTACTTAAATAAATTCTTTATTAAGACCTTTCTTCCTTCCTCATTCATTCATTCATTCATTCATTCATTCATTCATTCATTTATTCATTCATTCATTCTTTAAGCCCTAGTCATCTCTCATCTGCACCATTGCACTATTGCAATGCACTCTACATTGGGCTATCCTTGAAATCCATTAGAAAGCTTCATCTGGTGCAAAGTGCAACAAGAGCAGGCTTTGGGGCCCCTAGATGGCCAATATTATACCTCTGCTCCATGAACTTGATTGGCTACTGGTCTACTTTCGAGTGCAGTTCAAGGTGTTGGTTATGACCTTTAAAGCTCTTAATGGCATAAATCCAAGCTACCTGCTGAATCGTGTCATCCCCATAAGACAAGCCCAACGTGGTCACGCTGGCAGAGAGGGCCAACTATAGATCCTGTTGATCAAAGAAATCTGAATATTGGAAGAGATTATCCAGAAGAAGAGCCTTCTCTGCCACAGCACTTGCCCTTTGGAACATTTTATTCTCTAGGGTAAGATCTGCCCCCCATCCTACCCTTCTGCAAGAGCCTGAAAAGCTGCTGCTTGGCCTGAGGTCCAAATGAGGAAGTTCCACACTAGAGGTGGCTGCTGGCAGACCAGTGTAAGTGCTTACACTTTTTTCATTTCTTCCTTTTTATTGTTGTAAATCAGAGTAGCCCTACAGTGAGATACACAGCAAATAAATAGACCAAATAATAAAATAAATAAATTAAATTTCTGGGTATTTTAAGTATATATAAAAATAAACTACATACTATCTGCAGTCCTTATATTTTATACATTTAGTATAAAAGATAGTGTAATTTTTAAAACCGCTTTTTGAAACATTGTAGTTTTACTGAATATACAGAAATATGATTGCAAAATTAGAAAAATAAGGAAAAGGATTTTTCTTATTGAAAATTATTCTTTTTAACAAAGCAAATTCTTAAGGGGGAGGGGTATTGTGCTAGTATGCATACAAGGTTATGTCCAATAAGTAACTGAGTTGGCCCTCAGTTCAAGTGTATGTGAATGTATAATTAAGAACAAGAAATCAAACAACAATGCAAGAAAGCAAATCAAACAACAATGCAAGAAAAAAAATGAGACACTGCAGCCAAACTGTTTTAGCCTCCAGTCCCCTAATCATCTTTTTTGTTGTTCTCTGTACTTTTTCTTGAGTCTCAACATCTTTTTTATATCATGGCAACCAAAACTGGATGCAATATTCCAAATGTGGTCTTACCAAGGCATTATAAAGTGGTATTAACACTTCACATGATCTTGATTCTATCTCTCTGTTATTGCAATCTAGGATTGCATTGGGTTTTTTGGTAGCTGAAGCATACTCCTGGCTCATTGTAAGTGATTGTCCAATAGGGCTCCAAGATCCTTCTCGCAGTTATTACTATTGGAGCCAGGTGCCCCCTAGTCTATATCTGTGCATTTGGTTTTTCTTGCCTAAATGTAGAACCTTACTTATTCACAGTGGTGGGATTCTGCCGGTTTTAGGGGGTTCGGCCGAACCATTTGTTAAATTGCTGGCTCGCCCCGCCGCTCGCCCGCCCCTCCGCACCACTGGGCGAGGGGTGGGTGAGCCAGCAATTTAACAAACGGTTCGGGTGTTTTTTTATAATTTTATTGGCCTCGCAGCTGCCGCGGGGCTTCAAAGAGCCACCCTACAGCTGATCAGTGTTAAAAGAAAAGAAATGAGTAGACCGACGCCTGCAAATATAAATGGGTAGACCCAGTGGTGGGATTCTACTTTGGTAGAACCGGTTGTTAAGTAGTTAAGCCAGTGGTTGCCAAAGTGGGCGGTACCACCCCCTGGGGGGGCGGTGGGATGCCTTAGGGGGGCGGTAAACGGCAAGGGGGGCAGCAAGAGGGACGCTAGAGGCAAAGGGGGGCGACGGGGGGCTAAGTGGCAAGGAGGGTGCCCCCCCCCCTTTGACCTGTGCCTCGCAGCACTTACCTCCTTGCAAGCAAACAGCAAGAATAAAACAGCCTCTTTCAGTTTCAGCATAGGTTAATTAGCATGATTAGATCAGCCTCCAACTCTCAGCTGATTCGCTCTCAGCTGTTTTGCAGGCTCGTTTGCAAGCTCTTGTTTTGCAAGCTCTTTGCTTGCTGCAAAGAGTGCTCGAGCAGATTTTTTTTTCCTAGCTAAAAGGAAAATGAAAGTAAAGCAGGCTCTGCTGCAACGTGACAAAATGAGGCAGGGAGAGAGATTTCTTTTTCTTTTTCTTTCTCCTCACCAAAAAAGGTAGGTGCAAACAATGGGAAATTTAGGGAAAAAGAGGAGAGGTCAAGATTTTAAAAGACAAAAGAAAAAAAGCTCTATTTAACTAGGGAATTGTAATAATTGAGATACTATTAATTGTATATTGTGTTGAAAGCAGAAATGGTTAAGTTGTGGTTTGGAGGAATATATGGGGGAAATTATTTGGTTTATTATTATTGGTAAATATAATTAATTGATTTGTAAGAAATTGGATTGCATGGAAATAATTGGAATATTCATGTTCATATTGATTAATATACAAAAAAGATAGTTATATAACTAATTGATTCATATTAAAATGTTGAATTTGTATTAAACAATTGTAATATTACATAATTAACCAATGTGAGGATGGATATAAAAATAGATGACAATGGGAAGGGGTATAATATAGAATAGAAGGGAAAAATTGAATTTGATTAAGATTAGAGATGAGGATGAAGGGTAATAGTTTTTTTAAAAAATAGATGAGGAATAAACATGGCAAAAAGGAAATATAGAAATTGTAAATTTAATTGAAATGACTAAACACTGTTTAAATTTGTGAACCAGCCAAATACTCTGTTCAAAGAAAATACATTGTATGTTTGTATGTGTGTTTCTAATTATTGCTATTTATTCATATTTGTTCTCTTTTATTCTTTAAAGTTTAACAATTCATTCTTTATCTTAATATCTTTATATTTGTTTGGGGTTGGCTTTCTTCCCTTTCATCTTTTTTATTGTACAGCAATCTTTCTCCTCAAACCTACCACCCCTCTTTTTTCTTTCCTTCTTACTTTCTCTTCCCCCCCTCTTCTCCTCCCTACTTCCTCTTCCTTTCTCCTTCTCCTCCTCTCTTCCTCCCTCTCTTACCCTCACTCCTACTCTAATTTCCCTTCCTTCATCCCTCTCTATTGCTGTATCCTTTTATGCATATGGACTACTCAGAGGACTGAAAAGGTTATTTTTGACTGGTCCTCGCACTTTTGATCAGTCCTCGAACTTACGACTGTCCTAACATTTTATGTTTTTGCCCTATCTTGTCACCATGGTGAAGAGAAGCAGTTGTGAAATGAGTGACACGGTTGTTAAGAATGCTACAATGGGCATAAATGATGACCAGTCATAAGTGCGAAGACTGGTCAAAAGTGCGAGAACCTGTCAGAAATCACTTTTTTCAGCCCTCTGGGTAGTCCTATTGTGCATATGGACTACTCAGAGAGCTGAAAAAAATATTTTTGATTGGTCCTCGCACTTTTGACCAGTCCTCGAACTTACGACTGTCCTCACATTTTACGTTTTTGCTCTAGCTTGTCACTATGATGAAGAGAAATAAGTGACACGGTTGTTAAGACTGCTGCAACGGGCATAAATGTGAGGATGGTCATATGTGCGAGGACCGGTCAAAAGTACGAGGACCAGTCAGAAATGACTTTTTTCAGCCCTCTGAGTAGTCCCTATGCAGATAGCCACGCCCACCCGGTCACATGACCAGCTAGCCATGCCCACCCGGCCACATGACCAGCTAGCCACACTCACCCAGTCGCATGACCACCAAGCCACACCCCCAACTAAGCCACGCCCACAGAACCGGTTGTTAAAAAAATTGAATCCCACCACTGCTTATTCACCATTAAATTTCATTTTGATAGTTAGTGCCTAGTGTTCAAGTCTGTCAGGATTCTTTTGTATCTTAAGCCTATCTTCTGGAGTGTTGGCGATTCCTGCCAGCTTGGTGTCATTGTACATTCAGAATTTTAGGACATGTTGAAAATGCTTGAGTGAAATGATTATTCTGAAGAAACCAAAACCATGAGTACTAACAGAAATGTAAAGTCATAGTACCAATTTGAAAGCACGTCTTCCCTCCTTTACTTTCCAGAGAACTAAGGCGGGATCTTTCTGAGGTGTTTTCCATACCCCAGTTCCTTCTGTTAGTTACGTTTTGTTTGATAATTGCCTAGGCTTTGGCTCCTGTTTCCCAAGGTTATTCTCATAGCCCTTAGGTAACAGTGTGTCATGGATACATGGATAGTGATGGTGGGGCCATAACCAGTTTCAAAGCATGAACTTATTGCATTGCTACCTTTTTCCCTTGGCCAGTAGCTAAACTGCCTCCCTGCCAAATTAAGCATTCCAATATTGAAATGAATTTCAACCCTGATGTTATTTTCACTCCTTATACATTTGGAATAGATCTGTATTGAGCTTGAACCACTTCCCAAATTCTAAATGGACTGTGTTGTGATAGGACTTTCAGTTTGCTCCCCTGTAAAATAGTATTGCCCATGCTTAAATACTTAGTCGTACATAGCATCTTGAACAAGAATGCAAATAGCGAAACTCATGCCATAATGTTGGGTACATGGTAAATTTATTAAATGTCAATAATTGCTCATCCTTTACTTTCACTGTTGTAGTTTAGAAGCAAGAAAAGATCTGATGAAATTACCATAGATCTAAGTAATATTTCAGCTTTTAATTACAAAATATTGGCATACAAATCGTAAGAATAAAAGCTATTAGAATCACACAGAGTTAACTGTATTCCATATAGAGAAGACTAAGAGATTACCACACCCACACACCTTTTCCTGCCTTGAAAAACTGCAGTGTGGGAGAGGAAAATGCTAATCTTTCTGTACTCTTATAATTGGGACAATAAATGCACACTTAATTGGATTTATAATTTGTCTCCTAGTTGTTGTGCCTAAGCAATGTGGGGGCAGAGAAACTTTTATCACAAAATGATTACAGCCACATAATATATTCAACTATATTTTTTTATGTATATAGGAATTTGGAAGATGATGCCCCAAGGATATTGGAAGTAATCCTCTATAAGGTTCTCTTTGACAGCCTGTTTCTGTACAAGCTATTTGTATTCTGAGGTAGTGTTTGCATTAAATGATAAATCAATAATAAACCATAATGTTTTAAATTATAAATCATAATGTTTTAATATGGCATTATTAAATAATCCATTGTTAGAAAACATAGAAAGAGTTTGAAGATTATTTCTCAGTAATTAGATATGAAAATGTATTGGCTTTTTATTTATTATTTAAGCTTATAGTATATGCTTGATTTCCAAAGATTTTGAATGATTGTATAGTTGCATAGGATGATTTAGAACATATATTACATTGTTACTTTATGCCACATACATATGTTAAAATAAAAAAGTTAAATAAAAAATAGGGAGAAAAAGGTTAAATAGATAGATGTTTGCAATCAAGCATCAAAAACCTCTGCCCCTACCATTTTTACTAGATCTGAAGTTATAGGGAAAAACAAGATCTGAAATACAATCGCCGCTTAATATTGTCCACATATACAGCCAGTATATTGCAATACACTTTGGCCTGGACAAATGCGTCACCCTTACCATCACCAGGGGAAAAATAGTAAAAACTGAAGGAATCAAGATGCCCTATGGAAATATCATCAAGTGTCTGGATAAAGAAATTCATTACAAATATTGACAACATCAAATATATGGAAGTCAAGAAAAAGGTTAGTAGTGAATACATCAGGAGACTGAAGACGATCTTAAAATCCAAACTCAATGGAGAAATACCATCAAGTCAAATAACACCTGGACAATTCCAGTCATTTGATACGCAGCTGGAATAGTGGGCTGGATTCAAATAGAACTAAAAGTCCTGTATTGCTTGAGCTCTATTGAGGAAAATAAAACACAAATTTAGTAAAAAAAAAAAAATTCATGATACATTGATAGTACCTTCAACATAATGAAGCCAATGACCCAAACATTGACCCAAACATTTTTTCTGTCTAATATATCACATACTTGGTTTCCAAGACCCTATAATAATATATAAAAATGATGTTATCCAATGGAGACAAAAATAATTAGAAATACCTTATTTGCTATTGCTGCAAGAAATCAATAATTTTTTTAAAAAGTTGTTATAAGTATGTCATTTGTTCAGAAATGTTATTTTTCTGAAACTTCATAATCCTATAGCTTTATTTTATGGCTATAATCTTGTAGTGTACCATATGTTATTCAAGACAATGGTTCCAATTAAACATTCACTGTATGTTATTTATAAAACATAATTTATTCCTGATATCAATATTATTATAATGATAACTGCACAAAATATGTATTGAAATTAGGAGTATGATAACTAGGCTGCAGAGTCTGAACAACCAGTAGATGACAGTTAACAAATACAGAAAATATTATCTTTGTTATGTAGAGGTAATCTGGATTACTGCAACCCAGCAACAGGAGCTTTACTGAATATATCTAACTCCTGCACCTTGCTCCCATTTGCCATAAGTTATTAATTATGATAAGTATGTACACAACTTCTTATTATGTGGTGTATGAAGTTCCTTGTAACCTTAGGAACAACTTTACCATAAGCAGGTTTCTGCATTAGTCTGAAAATAGTTCCAGATGTTCCAAAAGTCTTTGAATTCTGTATTTGAAATGAACCATGAATTTTCTTATAGTCTCATGTCTAGTTCATTGCAGAATATCAGCCAACACATTTTGTATAACTGCTTTTATCTTGCTAGCAGTAAAAATGTGTTTACTATTGCAGAGTTACCCCCAAAACTACTTTTAAAGAAAAGTAATGGTTTCTGAATATAGAGAGAGGTATAGTAAGTAAAAAACTTAAATTTGCAAATATATTCAATAACATGATTTGTATCATTATTTTTGTATTTTTATCTGCTGTGTCAAATGTAAATTTTAAATATTTTATAATTACCAAGATGCATTTGGAACAAGACAATATGAGGATGAGAAAATATAACATGTTTATTTTAACACAGTACTTTTATAATTAAATCAGATTTATCATCTGATATTGTGGTTAATTTTTATCAGAAATTATATAAAATCATTGTAACTCTGTTTTGATTGTTCTGACTCTTTCGAGCTATTTTCAGTATTGTCCAGTACTTCTAAGGTTACTATTTAAATAATTCTAGCATTCCTGGAGCTTTAGAGAATTAGAGATGGGGTCTTCTTAATTATTCATGGGAATCTGTGTGAGGATGAGAAGCAAGTGATGAAACATACATCGTAACATGGCAATGCAAACTATATCCTTCATATATTTGCACTGCAATGTCACAAAGCAAGTACAGAAGGGTCTTGCAATATGTTCTATCATTTTGGTTTCATCAAGTTAAAGAACAGATGCCAATATAATTACTGCTGTTTAAAGATGAGAATATTAAGAAGTGGTTATTGTACCTACTACAAATCTTTCTCAGATTCCCAGGAAAATAGTGTTGATAAATTGGTACTTTGACTTAGAGATATAGAAAATGTCTCATTACAAAACATTCTGATTGGATGCTTAGTATGCTTCAGGTTGCAATCCTATATTCATTTGCTAGTAAACCTCAACTTGGCGATGTTTATTTTTTAATTGGACATATATAGGATTGTGCTTGCAAGTACTGCAACCGGCAATAAAGGATAAATATGAAGTGAAACGTATTTCATATTTCACTTCAGTGAAAAGGTGACAGTATGGAGGGCTCTTGTTCCATGTATCAATCAGCTGTCCCACTTCATGGTACTCCATATCATTCACTGTCATAGCCTGGATTCTATAGCTATTTATAGAACATAGTTTTTTATTAACCATTTGGGGATTTTCTCTCTTCCTGCTGAAATTTATTCCCAAATAGTCTTTTTGAACTTCTGGGAAGTTTTGCTCATTTTCCCACTTGTGTGTAAGCATTATACACCCATTATACATCCATATACTATATTACAATAATATCCAACTTCTATTGGCTTAGAGAGCTGCAAGAATATTCCTTATTTATGTTTGTGCATGGAATATTGACATTTAATACTGTTAAATTCCTTCCTCTGTAAATAATCTGCAGTTCTTTCCTTTTTAGTAGAGGCCCTGGGACACAATCCTTTTTCAGTACTTTAATTCTCCTTTCTATAAAGAGAAAACATTACAGCCTTTTCTTGCTTTTTTTTTTTTTTTTGACGGAAGGGGAAAGCTACTAAAGTAGGAGGCCAAAGACCTGTTTACAATGCATTTTGAATAGCTTTGATAGATTTTATGGAGGGAACAGTCACCCTTTAACCCTGCCAAACAAAAGACCCAATACAATTGGTTTCTTTAGAACTTTTAAGCCTATAATGGTTATCTTAAGTTTATGCAAGGTTTAAAGGACCCCTTTATCTCCCTAAACCTATTCTTAATGGCTCTTTCATTTTGGAGAGTTCTATGAGCTCAAGAGAGATGTCGCTTTTGCACTCTTGGTGGAATGACAGCACTCATGATGGCCTACTTGAAGATTTGGGGACTTCCCATCCTCTTTCTTTGCTTGTTTTCAGAAATTTATTT
This sequence comes from Pantherophis guttatus, assembly GCF_059756535.1. NCBI lineage: Eukaryota > Metazoa > Chordata > Lepidosauria > Squamata > Colubridae > Pantherophis > Pantherophis guttatus. The sequence continues at coordinate 294,650,206 of NC_142063.1, read as the reverse complement.
TAAAAAAGAATTTTTTATTCAAATTTTTGGGACTGAATTTTTTAATTATACAAATCAGCTGTTTGATCACTTCATTGCCAAATTTTTATTGATTTTAATTTATTTCTTTGCTTATTGATAGATTTTTGGTAAGATTGTAAGTCATACTATACAGCAAATGAAAATAATGTTTGTCCTCTGCTTTTGCTGAAAGGAAAAATTAAACTAAATTTGGAGTCAATATGTACACCTTCAGAATTTGGTTCTATAGACTTGGACAATATTCAATGTAACATTCAAGTGATGACGTGATTTGTATTGTGTGAAGTTTCAAATCATGCTCATTTAAATGTCAAAGTTCTTTGTGTTGTGAGTCACCCAGCAGAGATTTCAATATTAATTTTCAAATATTAACATTATGCATGCTTAAATACCACTGAGTTTCTACAAATATAATTGTTTGTTGCAAGGAATGCTGTTTTGCAGGTGGCTGAGTGCGAAACTGAATATGTGAGATTGGGATAAACAGGAGTTGCTACTATTGTAGCATTTTCCTAATTACATAACAGCATGTATTCCTGACTAGCTTGATCTTTATGCTGGGATAGTTACGAATTTACCCAAGTTGTTGAGCATGATTTTAGTGTCCTTCTCATCCTGTGTTTGGAAGTGGTTTGGAAATTTAAGGCTGCCATACCTTCTTTATGCTTGTTCCACAAAATCATAGGCCACAGTGCTGATGGACAATGCACCGGGCATTATACACTGGAGGGACATTAAATGAAATCTGATATTGAGGAATATTTATATTTGTCTCTTGTCATGGATAGATAATTTCCTTGTGACCCCTTGGTAGCTTAGACTAGAGCTACTAGCCTCTGCAGAGTGGTTGGGTCAATTTGGATGGCCTTTCCCAGGCACCTGGTGAATTCAAAAGTTTTCCACATGGCACCTGAAAATTTCTTAGCAGTTTGAAAGGCAACTCATTTGGATGTCTAGTTAGCTTCTGGAGTGCAGAGGTAAGTGGGATGCAAGATAGGATTGTTCCTGAATGATCTCTCTTACCCATTAAACCTGCACCACTCTTTGGTTCTCTGAGGAGCTCTGGGAAATGAATCAGATGAAGAAATATAATGTGCACTGATAATGTTACCTAGTTCGGTAATGAAAATTATGCAAACAAACATACAAACAAACAAACGCCAACCAAGCTCAGGGATCACCAAGGACCCTCATGAAGAAATAGTTTAAGCAACCCTGGTAGTACATGAGCAATTAGTATTATTGCACATAGATCAAATTCAACAACTCTGCATTGATTAGGGTGGCAAAAAGAACAATTTCTCACTGCATCTGTAGAAGGTCAACAAGATGCACTATTTAAAGGACCTTTCTTCTTTTTTGAGTGATGGATTGGAAGAGCCAGTCAGTGCAAGTTGTTATCAGCTGGCTAATCATTTCTTGGATAAAATTGTTCATATTTTCTCCAAGTTAGAAAGCAGGCTCCAAGCTAGACTGGATCTCATGAGATGGCTTTGAACTTGTGACACTCAAGGAAGGAAGGTTTGTTGTGATCTTAGGTCTTCTACTTGTGGACTCACTTAACCCATGGCATCCTGGTGAGAGAGATTAAAACAAACAAGGACACACCAGGGAGATGGATCCATCTAGTAGTCATTATATCTCTTGCAATGTAGACCCTGGGTGAGGACCTTAATTTTCCAGTGTCTGCATTTGTACAGAGAACTCCATACATAAAGTGTTACATTGCAGACACTGATTGTCGATGTGAGGAAGGTGGCAAAAAAGTTGTCCCTAAGAGAGCTAGAAAACATCATTCTCATTAGTAGGCCCCCTCTCTGTGGAACAGCTAGTCCCCTAGCTTTTTATTTTTTAGGAGGCAACTTCCTCTTTCAGGGGATTATTGGCAGAGTGAATTTGGAAGACTGCAGTAGTTTTGTTTTAAATAAAGATTTTAATATTGTGGATTTTATGAATGTCTTTAATATTTTATGTTAAACCACCCAGAATCACTTATGTTTAAATTTACATAAAAGTAACTGTAATATTAATAAAAAAAACCAGGGCATTGAGCAATACTGCCATTAGAAGAAAGCTGAGCAGCCACTAACATACTTCATTAAATTGAAACATGCTGTTCAATTTTATATCCCAATAGCACAAAGCAATATGATGAGAAAGTAGATAACAAAATTGGCCCATGCTTAGAGAGAACTGTGGTCTACTTCCTTATATACTTCCTAGCAGGCTTTTTTTTTTGGCCTTTAAGTGTTTTTTTTTCTTCTTGCTCCCACCCACTGTTCTTCTGCTGTTCCATATGTTACCCTTTGGGTAAAATTCTGGAGTGTATGTTTTAATTTCCTAATAGGTTTCCTTTCATTTTTAATTTTCTGTAGGTCAATTATTACTAATGCATTAAGCCAGATAAAGCCACTTTATCACTTCCTGCTAAGAAAAGTATCCATACTTTTTTATATCTTTCTTCTACCTTCAGGGGTTACTGATATCAATAAAACATGTGTAACATCGATGAAGGCATTAAACAGAAATGTAATGGATGTAGGGGGAAGAATGGATAAAAATCTGAATTATAAAGAGTAAAGATTATGATGCTAGGAAGTTTGTACTTTAAGTGGCTTACTAATTATTTTTTCTTTGAAGAATTTTAAGACAAATGGTAATTTAAGACAAATGGTAATTGGCAAAAATAAATATAAATATACATTGTATGCTCATATTGTTTTTTATTGCAAATTTGGAATTAATAAATAGTTTGGATGAATGAAAGTGTAAAAAACAAGCAATCTACTGGTACTTCTTTTTAAAATATCATACGATTATGATTCAGAGCTGCAGTGGCACAGTGGTTAGAGTACAGTACTGCAGGCTACTTCTGCTGATCACCGGCTGCCAGCAGTTTGGCAGATCGAATCTCACCAGGCTCAAGGTTGACTCAGTCTTTCATCCTTCCAAGGTGGGTAAAATGAGGACCCAGATTTTGGGGGGCGATATGCTGACTCTGTAAACCGCTTAGAAAGGGCTATAAAGCACTGTGAAGCGGTATATAAGTCTAAGTGCTATTGCTATTCATTTGGATTGAGTTAAGACTAGTCAATTGGAGCCAGTAAAAGGCCAAAGATAGCTGAGAGTTTGAAGTTATTTGAGATGTTTCATCTATGATAACTAGTTGTTTTATTTTTAATAAGGCATGTCTTTTGTCCTACTGTCTGGTTGTTCAGATTTTGTTTTAGTATTAGAAAATAATACTCCTGTAAAATATAAACTGTAGGAGTGACTTGGGTATATGCACCATGACCAGCTATTCTTCTTCTTCTTTTTTTTTTGATTTATATGCCGCCCTTCTCCGGAGACTTAACGGCTTACAAGGCATTAAGCAATAGCCTTCATACTTTTGTATATTTTTATACAAAGTCAGCTTATTGCCCCCACAAACCGGGTCCTCATTTTACCTACCTTAGAAAGGATGGACGGCTGAGTCAACCTTGAGCCTGGTGAGAATTGAACTCACAGTAATTGCAGGCATCTGGAAGCTAAATACTACCTTTAACAGTAGCATTAGTCTGCTGCACCACTCAGGCTCTACTCTTAATTAAAAATGCTGATTCAAAAGTTCTGCTTCTTGCCATTTTGTTAAAATTATGAGGTTAGAAATGACCAAATTAAAGCAAATAATCACAGTGGGTGGGCATTTCATATTTTTAAGTATTCTGTATTTTCTATAAAAAAAATAAATATCCTGAAATTATTAAAATGCAGCATTATGGCAGCTGTAATCATCCAATAGTTTCTTCCTGTGCAGATAAGTAACAATAGACAAACTCCCCTTGGTTTCATTTTAAAATAGGTCACCAAACTGTATGTTCTATTAGAAAACTTTCAAGAACAAAAAGTAGACTTTGGGGAGGAGGAATGTTCTAAATAGAAATTTAAATTCTACTATATTAATTTGTTTTTCATTTTAATCCTTGGACATGTACAAAGTTTACTGCTCATACAAAAGCTATGCAACTTCTCCTGCAATTAAGTTAAAAGTGAAAGCATAAGATAATTTTGTGTGTGTGTGGTGGTCGATAAATGAATTTGTGCATCTCTAGAGCCTTTTTAAAGCTGGTTTCAGTTTCATCCCTTGCCAGTTTTCAGTCTCTGGCAGATTGCCCATGAGTGAGTGGTCTCCTAACAAAAAAGATGAAGCACCCACCCATGCTGGGCCATATGGAGGATTGTAAAGATTTCTGAATCAAGAAATAAGGTACAGAATTACTAACTGGGACATGTACTTACCAGTGCTTCTAGAGAATACAATTCATTTAAAAATATTTGACAAGCATATTGACTTGGTGGCCTAGGAAATAAAATGCTGGAGTCTAATTGCTTAACAACTCAGATGATTAGTGACAGTAAAAAAATGCAGATAGAAAGAGAAAAGTATGAATGTCAAGATGGAGCTTATGGCTACCATCATATAATTATATATTTGGGAATAATCTGCATGGAATTTAGTAAGGTTTATTTCTAAGTAGACATGTGTACTTGAGTAAAAGCTTTTCATGAACATTTATGCTGGGTTCTACATGCTGCATTATTTATTTATTTATTTATTTGTCAACATGTACAAGGAAACAAATAACAGTATAGACATAGACATGGACACATGAAAAAAATTGGCACAAATAAAAGGATATAAATAGGCAAAACATAGCCATAAACACAGAGAATGATTATATATAAATGGGGACAGTAGGACAGGACAGTAGGCACGCTGGTGCACTTATGCATACCCCCTTAGGGACCTCTTAAGAAACATGAAAGGTCCACAGTAGACAGTTTAAGGTAAAAGATATTGGGATTGGTGAGACTAACAACAGGATCAGGTAGACTGTTCCAGACATTTACTACTCTATTGTAGAAGTCATATTTCCTATAATCAAGATTAGAGCGAATTACATTGAGTTTGAATCTATTGATAGCCCTTGTGTTATTATGGTTGAAATTAAAGTGCTCATTTATAGGTAGGACTTTTTAGTAAATAATCTTATGAACTAAGCATAGGTCAGAATGTAGACGGCATAGTTTGAGGCTATCCAGACCTAAAATTTCAAGCCTGGTGGTATAGGGAATTTTATTTTAAGCAGAAGATTTGAGTACTCTTCTAGTAAAAATCTCTGGAACCTCTCTAATGTATTGATGTCTGAGGATGCCTGAGGATTCCAGGCAGGTGAACAGTATACAATTATAGGTCTGGCAAAGATTTTATATGCCCTAGTTTGAAGTATAGCGTTACCAGAGAGAAAACTTCGTAAAATGAGATTGACAACTCTTAATGCCTTTTTTGCAATGATGTTACAGTGAACTCTGGGACTTAGATCTTTTGAAGTGAGTACTCCTAGGTCCTTGACAGAGTGTGGGTCAATTTTTAGATCGTTTCCAGCCAGCAAATATTTGATGTTCTTATTTCTATTGCCAATGTATCGGACTGAGCATTTGTTAGCAGAGATCATTAGAACATTACTGATACAAGGTGGAGTTTGAATTATGCTTATTCCTAGAGAATCAAATAATAGGATTAACGCTGGTAACATAATGTTTTATATTTAGTATTTTGAGGACCACCACTGATCATTGAATAATATCTGGAAGCTATTATAGTTAGATGAAAAGAATAGTTGTTTGTTCTATTATAAGCATAGCATGAATACAATTCTGCTTGTTCTTTTCTTGCTTGTTTTAACAATCTGCCATACCATATTCTAAACAGTATGTCATTTTTGTTACCAGAATTCTGAATTAAAATTTCAGGGACCAGAAAAAGTAGGGATGCAGATTTCTGTTCTGTGAGTAGCATTCAAATGGCCCCTCTGCCCCCAGATGACCTTTGTTGTCTTCTTCCTCCTGCTGCTGGTCGAGGATCCTGGGAGAAGGTGATTGCAGGATGGGTGCAGTGAGTGTGGCAGGGTGGTGGAATTTCATCTGCTGAAGAGAGCTTGTCAGGTATAGGCAGAGAGGAGGCAGGTAAGTTAATTATACATACATACATAAATATATTTGTCTCTTCAAATGAAAGGACATACCTTTAAACCATTCCAAATTTAATTACTGTAAATAATCCCACGACACCATAGAATCTTATGCTGTTTTAGGGAAGCAAATAGGCAGTGGCTTTTGTTATTTTTTAATAATAGACTCCTTTGCTGGACCTAGTTTGATGGTGAACTAGAAGAGGGTTCAATTTGCTTCTCAGAACTGAAATGGTATAAAATTTCAGAAGGGGCACTTTCCCATTGGGGGAACTCTTAGTATTTGCTCTATCTTGAAACATACATGTTTTTGCTAACTCTTGATTTCATTTGTCAGCTTCATGTATAATTCCATGGTTATAGAATACATAATTCCATAACATAATATAACTTTATGTTTTCAGCATTGAAGTCCAAGTCCTGAGCCATACAACCAGGTTACTCAAGCACATGTACGAGGCACCAATTCCTACTTCAAGGGCTGGAATGCATGATATTATCCTTTATTCACCCTCAATCTGCTAGGAAAGCAATCCACACAATCTTTTCTTGTTAAAAAAATAATCGTTTTACCAACTTGAGATAACTCATATAGAAAGGTTCTTTTATCGGTTTTAAAACCTGAAATCAAATGAGATTGTGTAGCATTTCAAAACGCTACAATTGTGTTGAATTTATATTTACCAACAAAGAAATAAAGGGAGACTAGTATAGATCTAGGAAGGCTTGGAGGAATGTTGTCCATGGGGTCACGATGGGTTGGACACGACTTCGCAACTAACAACAACAGTATAAATCTATTTTAAGCTATTTAGCTTTTGTTAACTAGCCATACCCTTCTGGGATTTGAACCCAGGTTACTTACATGTTAGGTAGATGTATTAACCTAATGTATTATGAAGAGATTAAGTGTTTTTTCTGGTGAGACCAGTCTATCAGGGCAATCTGGTCTACCCAAATATGGGACGGAACATACTGCTTCTACTTTTGCTTTTCAGACCAAATCCTGGAGCCTTCGCAGGCAGTCACTTTCACGACAAACTATTTTTGTCAGAAGCAGTATGGAAGCAGTATGCTCTGTCCTATATTTGGGTAGATTAGGTTGCCCTGATAGACTGGTCTCACCAGAAAAAACTACAATCAGACATTTTGAATTATATTTAGAAATAGACTAAGCATTAGTAACGCTTGCTCCAAATGAATTAAAGCAGATTATGAGATTTTGATACAAGGAAGAAATTATAGCTATATTAAACTCTTGTCAAGCCAGAATTTCAAGTGGAATCATGGCTTATGTTCAGCAATCTCTTTTCTTGAGCTAGCATTTCATTATTCTTCCACAATGAAAATCAAATTCAAATGGTCAGAGACATAGTTTTGTTGGGAGAGTGCCAAGAGTATCACAGACTTATGTTCCTCATCTGTGCATTCCTGAGACTGTTAATATTTACCCACAATTATGTTTTAAACAAAAAATGCACATTAATTAATTGCATTGACAAAAAAGACAATTTGACCACTTGAAATCATCCAAGACTTCCCATCTTCAAGAACATCTGCCCATGCCATAGGAGATCAAGGTAGAGGACCTCTTTTTCAGTAGTAGATGTGTCATTGTGGAACAGCTTGCCCCCATGGTTGATTTGTTAGTTTTTCAGAAGTTGTTAAGATGGTACCTTTTGGAGTACTAGTGGGAGTGTTACATTACTTTATTTTTTTTTATTCTGGTCATAGCTTTTATGTAATGAATGTTTGGATTGTAAGAAGGGTTAGAAGATGGCTGAGATTTTTTTTTATTGATTGCTGTGCATTTTATTTGGTCTGTTTTTGTAAATTGTCTTCAGTCTTTGTGATTGGGAAGAATATAAATAATTGCTGCATTGGTCTTCGACACCTGCAATTTTTAATCAGTTGGGAGGGCACCAGATTGAAGAAGGTTGAAAAGATGAGGCATGGTATTCAAGGCTATGAATTAATATTATTAGCAGCACGGATCAGATACCTACCTTTTCTGGTAAATCTCTTAAAAGGCTGAATTGTGCTGAAAATGGGAGGGGGTGGTTCAGTAATACCATGCTTGGGTTTGTCAATTTTTTCATAACACTTTATGAAAAAGCTCAAAAGTTCATGGAAGTTATACATGTCAACCTACAAACTAAAATCTAGGGGGGAAGCAGTCTAGTTACTATGGAAACCAGGAATTTTGCAAAAATCCATTGAACTGGCTAAGTAAGAGATGGAATTATACATGAAGCTGACAAGTGAAGTCAAGAGCTAGAAATTAAAAGGATGAATAAATAGTGTTGCTGAGTTCCTCAAATCTGGGGACAAGAGGAAAGAAGCATAAAGCAGAGGAAAGATTGTGATGAGCTAAAACATTTTATAGCAAGATTTGGGAAACATGAAGAACTTGATATTTACCCAAAATTGAATTTACTCATGTTGTGGGAGTAATGACACGCTTTAATTTTTCATCTTTGTTCCAAGCCCAAATTAGGTCCAAGGTGATCTTTATAAAAACAGTCCTTTTACCTCTTATATAATTGTCTCCTCATAAATGACAATGTAGGATTTCAGAAGAGAAGCTGGATCTTTATTCAGCAACAAGTGTGCTAAATGCCCAGATCTGCCCAAACCTTCTGATAACTTGCTAAAAATAAAAAAATAGTGAATATTACGGGTTGTCCTTCACTTACAACCAATATTTTAGTGACTGTTCAAAGTTACAATGGCACTGAGAAAAATGACATGGTCATTTTTCACACTTACAACAATTGCAGCATCCCCATGGTCACATGATCAAAATTCAGACATTTGGCAATTGGTATTTATAATGGTTGCAATATGCTGGGGTCATGTGATCACCTTTTGCAAACTTCGGACAAGCAAAGTCAATGGGGAAACCAGATTCACTTAACAACTGTGTCACTAATTTGACAACTGCAGTGATTCACTTAACAGCTATGGCAAGAAGGGTTGTAAAATGGGGCAAAACTCACTTAACAACTCCTTTGCATAGTAATGAAAATTTTGGCCACAACCGTGGTCATAAGTTGAGGACTACCTATTCTCCACAGTCAAATAACAGAGAGTCAGTGCAAAGTCAGCAGGCCTTTGGAGCATTTCTCAGGAGCTATTAGAGAGTAGCATCCTCTGTATGTTAGCTGAGTAGTAACCACCCCAAAATTATTTTTTTGCTTTTCAGCTACTCTGTGAATTGAAATATATAGTAAGCCAATGTGGATGGCCAATCAAGATACTTTCAACAAAGGTTTATATTGTATTTGTGCTTTATGCTATATTTCTCTGTCATGCAGAATTGTTCAAAAAGAAAATGGCACTCTTCCTGAAACAGTGCTGGGTGCAACTGATACCCTTAATGTATGATATAGTAATGCATAATACAGTCACATTCTTGAAAAAGAAAGAAATATCTTTAAAGGCCTATTACCAAAATTTGGGCTTACTACGTACTATGAAGGTACCTTAAATATATTATAGATTTACCTGCAGTTTATGCTTCCAAATACTAAGACAATTGAAGATTTTGTAACAGATACATGAGTTCTAGCAAAGGTATTATCAGCAGGCAAAAACATTTGAAAGCCAGGCGCAGTGTATGTAAACAATGCAGCCAAAGAGGAATGAAGCATACCTATACTGTAAAAGTCACACGTGTTAAGTATAACCACAGTTAATATGCACAAAGCAACAAAACAAGTCAAGAAGTATACACAGAAGTGTCAAAGGACTATGAATCTGAATACAGTTTCTTCATAATGTGGGTAGGCTGCAATGACAGAAAGAAGACTGGGTTTGAACAATATCTCCATTGTTTTATCAGAGTGATGCTGGTGTACAAGTTAATCTAATTGCCAAAATTGACTACAACAAATAGAATCCTTTGTCATATTTATGCATGTATCTGAAGTCATGTAATGGGACCCAATAGCTACTTTGGATGGCTGTGAATATAAATGCATTAATACTACTAAATTCACAAAGAAAAAACCTGGGGCTACAATCAGACAAGTTACAAATTACAAATTGTCTATCTTGTTTGCTCAATCAGTATAGAAAGTCATCTTTATATCTACTTATCCATGAAGATTTTTTTTTCTGTGATAGTTCTAATCTCCCAGTAAATTGTTTTCATTATTGTTAATTAAGATGCACAACCAGTAGCACATGCTATGAAAAATTTATCAGTACTGCAAAATGAAAACAAAACTGGACTGAATGAAAACAAACAAACAAAAATATTTGTCAAATTGAAGAAGGTTTTAGTCACAATGGAAGTCCCAGGTTTAGCCTGAAACCCAAAGTATTAAGTATGTTATTACAACAGATTTAAGTGTAAGCCAGAACTATATCTAGTAACTACATATATGAAGTCATATATTATAATCACTTCTGATAATCACTATGGGAAGATATACACTTCCCATAGACTCAAAGAGAGCATTACTACATCCTAGCATGAAAAGAATGCTTAGAAGAATTCCAAGGGCAAAGATATTGTCCAGGGAGATGCAGTCAGGTTTTGACACAGATGCTGGATGAAGAAAACACATGCCTATGTACTTTTAATATGCTATATCCTTAGTGCAGCTTTAAATACATACTTCTGCTCCTGAAGTGTTTCATTGCATCATGGAACAATTGATAGAAGGCATCCATGAACCATGGATGACATTCTTTTGTGAGCCACCAAAGAATAAAATTCAGATCTCCACTTCAGTTTTTCTAGATTGGATTGGTTCCTCACCTGCTGTGTGTGTTGCTGCATTTTACATATTTTTATATTATTTTAAAATGTTATTAAGTCTCACAGAGTTATTATGACAAGGGTGGCTATATAAATAAAATATAAACAAATAAATAATAAAACTGATATTACAAAAAAGCCTGTTAGCGGTAGAAGGAAACTAGGCCATCAAAGAATACAGTGGCTGGACACCATCATAGACAACATTAGCCAGAGAATAGAAAAACTCAAAGAAATAGTACAAGATTGGAAGATGTGGAAAGACTTGGCCCATAGAATTGCCAAGAGTCAGACTCAGCTAAATGGATAACATCATCATCATCCTCAAATATAAAAATGAGAAAAAAGCAAATGTTTTAAAGTTCAAGAGAAACACAATCTATTTTGTACAGTAATAGCTAGCAAATTACTAATAAAGGATGTAATTAAACCAGGAAATACTAAAGTGCAGGCTATAATAAGTAAATCAAAATTAGGATGCCAGAAAAAGGTTGATAGGATCATGAAAATAGTAAATTATGTCTTTGTCAGTGTATAAGAATTTATGAACTGGAAAAGCCATGGCAACAAGTCAACCAATAGGAACTGTTTGGTGACTGAGACACAGGATTTGTTGTATGAGCCATGTGAGCCGGCTTGGAGCCTGGGCATGGCTTAGCTTAAGTGTTCTGTGCTGTCAGAGTTTGTTTGTCTTTGCTTGAGAGTACTTACTACTTCTTCTCTCTACCATGTTGCAAGAGCTGCATGGGTATTGTATACATGCACCATGTTTTATATTGTTGTATATACAGAACTTTCTTCTATATAATGAACCTTCTGAATTATTTGCTTGTTTGCTGGCTGGATCGCTACAAACTCCGACAGTCTTGAAATTCATTCCTCTTGGGCTCAAATAAAAAATCTGGGGACATTATCATGCAAAGATGTGTCTGCCATTGAGCTTTAGCATGTAACAAAGGATATCCAGATGCCACTTTATACGTTATATGCAGCAAATGTGTAATCAAGAAGCTAACTGAACAGTGTTGACTATTGCACAAATAAGCCATTTTATTTAGGCAGAAGGATTCAACCAAAAGTGATGGTAAATAATGACATGTTCCTTGCAATATGTTAAATTTCTTTTGTCATAGTCCAAGCTGATGTTAATAAATATAGTTAATTCATCTCTCTTTTCATTGCCTCCTCATATATGAGGAACACAGGAAATGGAGAATATTCTAGCAAAGGTTTAGAACAAAAACAGGGAACAGAATCCTGATGGGCACTGATATTCCTGCCAAAATCTCTTATGATGTCATTAAACACCCTGCCACAGCTGACTTTTAATTGTTCCATTTCTTTTAATTAAACAAACAAATCAGATTTGGCATATTGCAAATGAATGAGCTTTCATCATCACTATTATTTCCATCAATGCCTACAGAGTCCACATAAATCTTACAGGAAGTTTGAGAAAATAAAAAAACAGATAATTGGCTACTTTCTGTGGAAATTTCCTCTAATATTTCTCCTATTTCCTTTTTATACAGGTCTTGTATTTCCTCTTTCTGCAGTCATCAGTTTTCACACTAGTTACTTTAACTTTTTTTTCTTTCAGATTCATTTTACCCCCAAATCCAGTAATAATATAATCTGTCTCACAACTTCTTTTTTTTGTATTTTTCATTATTTTCTTCAGTTTTCTAGCATAACCAAACAATGCAAGCATGTTTTAGGATAATTTCCTATGTATATGCAAGACTTGAATACATTATTTAATACTCTCTTATATACAATTTAGCCCTTTCACTCATAATCTACACCTTCACTTCCATACTTATATTCATCACCCCTGTTCCCCAAGATTGGGGTGGGCAATTGTCACTCTTTTACAACCTGTGGACTTCAACTCCCAGAATTCCTGAGACAGCTTGGCTGTCTCAGGAATTCTGGGAGTTGAAGTCCACAGGTTGTAAAAGAGCCAAAATTGCCTACCCCTGCCCAAGATCAAACATCAGTTGAATTTGTTACCTCATTCCTTTTTTCTATTAGTTTTATACAGAGTATAACCATTTTCCTTTCACACATTTTATACATTAATTCATGTTGTTTACTGTGTACATCTCTTGCATTCCATGTCACAGTCTTACAAATGTTGTGGCTGTGCTAGACTGCTAGTTGGTACATCTTCATTGCCCATCATGGCTATGGTCTGTTGAGGCTTTGTGTGCAATTTTAGTTAGATACAGAAGATGTAGATTAGATTATCAGTCTTAGTTATAAGGATAGATTAGATAGATAGATAGATAGATAGATAGATAGATAGATAGATAGATAGATAGATAGATAGAATTCTTTATTGGCCAAGTGTGATTGGACACACAAGGAATTTGTCTTTGGTGCATATGCTCTCAGTGTACATAAAAAGACAAGATACGTTCATCAAGAATCATAAGGTACAACACTTAATGATAGTCATAGGGTAAAAATAAGCAATCAAGTCATACTAGGAAACAATATAAATCGTAAGGATACAGCAACAAATTACAGTCATACAGTCATAAGTGGGAAAAGATGGGTGATAGGAACAATGAGAAGATTAATAGTAATGCAACTTAGTGAATAGTTTCACTAAGCACAATTAAAAGCACAACAAAGAATGTTCTTTCTGCGCCAACTCAGAAAGTTCAAACTGCCCAAGGAGCTGCTGATAGCTGCTGATACAGTTCTACAGAGGAATTATTGAGTCTGTCATCTGCACCTCTATAACTGTCTGGTTTGGCTCTGCAATCCAACAAGACAGACACAGACTTCAGAGGACAATTAGAACTGCAGAAAAAACAATTGCTACCAACCTGCCTTCCATTGAGGACCTGTAGAGTCAAAAAGAGGGCTGTGAAAATTACAGACCCCTCACATCCTAGACATAAACTGTTTCAACTCCTACGCTCAAAACAACGCTATAGAGCACTGCACACCAGAACAACTAGACACAAGAACAGTTTTTTCCTGAATGCCATCATTCTGCTAAACAAATAATTCCCTCAACACTGTCAAACTATTTACTAAGTTTACACTACTATTAATCTTCTCATCATTCTCACCACCCATCTCCTTCCACTTATGACTGTATGACTATAATTTTGTTGCTGGTATCCTTACGATTTATATTGATATTGTTTCCTGATTGCTTATTTGTACCCTATGATTATCATTAAGTGTTGTACCTTATGATTCTTGATGAACGTATCTTTTATTTTATGTACACTGAGAGCATATGCACCAAAACAAATTCCTTGTGTCCAATCACACTTGACCAATAAAAATTCTATTCTATTCTATTCTAGTTTGACAGTGTTGAGGGAATTATTTGTTTAGCAGAGTGATGGTGTTTGGGAAAAAACTGTTCTTGTGTCTAGTTGTTCTGATGTGCAGTGCTCTATAGCGTCGTTTTGAGGGTAAAACCATGTGCTGCCTTGAAGAATTTTCACCACAGTAGAAGAATAAATAATTGTTAAAAGCACAAATTTGAAAGTAGCATAATGGTTTGAATTTTGATTTTTGTAGATAATTGCATTTGATGAGTTAAAGACAGACTTCAAGAGTCCTATAGACCAGTGCAACCCAACACATGCGGTAAGTACTGCTCTTTGATTTAATAATAACTAACTAATTTAATTAAAACTATATTTTGAAAATGTAGTGTTAAATGTAATCTTATGATTTTCAATAAGCATTGAAAAATGCCATTCCTAGTACCTTCACGGACAGGCCCTTATAGTTTTCTTGGCAACTGTATGCAAGTTGGTTGCCATTGTTTTTGACCTCCCTGTCCAAACCTTCTATAAGTGATTTTTATTTTAATATGTAAATATAGTGAGCCTGGTCTTGACCTAATTATTTCTGATTCAGAAATGAAAGTTCCTGCAATAAAACCCCATAAACTAAAGGCTGATTCATGCAATCTATAATTGGCTAAGGTATTTAATGCTGGTTGCATGCTGTAGCTGAATGCTCTGTAATTCTTTTCAGAGAGACATACTTTCTATAGAAGCGATATAAATACACATAATTTATAGGTGCACTTCTCAAGGAGAATTTGTGGCCCCACTGTCTTCATTAGACTCTGAGAAAAAGCTAAATCAATCAATCAATCTTTAGAAAGGATGCCTTTGGAGGTCAAATAAAATCATGGTTTCCTGCAGGATGAACTAGATACAATTATTTAATATTAACCTCTTATTTATTGAATGTTGAATGTTGACAAATGGCTAATAATATAAAAATTAAAATTAAAACATGATAAAAACAAGGCAAAGTAATATTGTGAGACAGTAACAAACTAAAATAGTATTATAATAATGTAATGTTAGATGGGCATGCCTAAAGAAATGTACTGTATGTTAGCTAACCTTCTAAATGCAAAGAGATGTAATAGTATCTGCACACAATTTCATACAGAAGATATTCCATAACTTTGAAGTGATGGGGAACTTTAGTATTTTTCAAAGGATACTAATAGCAGTCCAAGGCAGATAGTCTGCAGATATGGATTGAGAGAAGCAATTAACACTCTGGCGTACATTTCAAGAAGTTTGGGAGAAGCTCAAGGGATCAGGAGTAGATTTGATTGCAGGATGCAAATGCAATAAATAGACAAAGAATGCAGATGACACTGTCTCAGATTCAGGCTAATACAAGCCTATTGTACAGTTCTTAAATCTCTTCTGGAATTTCCAGGAGGAGACTTGAATCATCCATATTCTGTTTTTAAGCAATCATTGTTTCCTAGAATTCATGGAACTGTGTTTTGTTTAAATTGTAATGCACAAAACAGGATCAGGTGCCATAGTTTGCCTTTGGACTGTTTGACATAATTGGAGTATAAAATCTCCAGCTGAAATTAGTGTCTTTTAATGTGGGATGTAGGAGTCCTGGTGGCGCAGTGGTTAGAATGCAGTATTTCAGGCTGTTCACAGTCTGGAGTTTGATCCTCACACGCTCAAGGTTGACTCAGGCTTTCTTTCCTGATTGGAAAGGATCCGGATAATCCACTTCCTCCAAGGCCCTTTGAAGCTGTTGCACAACCATCTTCTCCACCACCCTCCTCAAGAAAGGGAAGAGAGACCCTGGACAAAAATTGTCCCATATGGTGGGATCCAATGATGTTTTCTTGAGGAGGGGTGAATCAAGGCCTTCTTAAGAGATAAAGGAACAACTCTCTCACTCAAAGAAGACTCAACCTTCATCAGAACCCATTCACATGACACCTCCCAAGCCACTTTGACAAACAAAGCAAGGTATGGATCTAAAAAGCAGATGGCAAAGCTTACAGTACTGAGGAACCTGTCTACTTCCTTAGATCTAAATGGTTGCAAGAAACCAGGCAAGACTTCTCCCTGGGTATCTTCTCATCATATTCTTTTTATCCTGACATGTGAGCAGCACATATTGTCTAGCATGCACTAGATGAAGAGAGAAGTGAGAATATGTGAGGCTAAGCCTTCCCACAGTTTTTGCATGCAGTTGGAAATCTGTCTTCATTGTATTTAAATAATTTAATGGCAAACTAGTGAGGTTTGTAAATTGCCTTGCACTGATCATTATCTTCCCCCTTTCTCCCAATTTTGTTTTCACTGACTGACAGTAGCTCTCAAATATTTCAGATATAGATCTTTATTAAAGTGTGTGAAGCACCACAATTTCATTGAGTAAAGCATCTGTGTTCTTTGGAAAGCTCGTGCAGCTGGTTATCTTTATATTTGTGTACATATGCTGACCACACTTTCTCTGGAATTACCAATGAAACGAAGCAGCTGCACATGCATTCACACATGTTGACAGCCAGGGAAAAGGAGCTGAACAAGCCTTCCAAATGACATGCCTACTCTAACATTTTGAGGATGGGAGGCCTTGCAATTTCTGGTGTGCTTAGCAAAGCACTCTCTTTCAAATGCTTTGTGCAGTCCCAGTGTTTAGTCATCCAGCCGCTGGTTTTTTTTAAACTCAAATTGCCACAGATCATACTTGGATCTAAAACAAGGAAGCAAGTGATCTGATTTGCAACTTTCCTCATAGGGCACAGGACTATATTTCTCAACAGAATGTAATGTGGTAACCCAATCCATAGATATGACCCTGCAGTTTGCTATGTAACATCTCCTCAAATTATGTAATGGGAAAACAGTTCTGTGAAACCTCAGCCCCAAGGTGATCCAGTTTAAGATGTAACTGATAGAAAATCTTGTATGCTTAAGTCTGATAATTACAATTAACTCTGTTGTTTCTAGAAAAGTACCCACAATTCAAGTTTCTGCTGATCTCATTTAGACAACTGTATTGTACATCCTCAGGAAGCATTTTTTTCTCCTTAGAGAACATTTTTACATTTAAACTCTACAATAAAAGCTTAGCTACTTCAAGGCAGCATGAAAATACCTGCTGATCATGCAAGAATAATGGTTGTTACATATATACTATATTTCGAGAAAATAAGGTGGGACTTTCACAGTATAAGGAGAACTTATAAGATAAAGCAAAAAGCATAATGTTCTTTAGTACCATTATGTGTTTCTGTCTTCCATAGTTCGTTCCTCTGTGGCAGCAAGCTCATCTTATATATCATCAAACTATAAGCTCCTAATTTTATCCCTTGCATGAATTTCCAGGAATCAGTTGCTAACTTTAAAGTTGCAGTAGAAAATTTGTAATTAACCAATCACTGCTGAACTACAGTTTCTAATATGCTGGGAGTTGTAGTTCAGATTTGGGACTAACTTCAGTTGTCTTGGCAAAAGTGAAAACATTTGATATAATTGAAATATGTTTAGATGATCTCAGTAGATTACTAAGGCAGTACCATGCAAATTATACCAGAGGCTAGTATATTATAGACTTTCTTCTGAGATCAGGTAAAATATTTGTTGATCCACATGATTTGTTCAATTGTAGGTCTCTTAAATTGTATAGTTTTACTCCATCTTTTCCCACTTTCCTTTGACAGAGAGAGCGGTTGAGAAACATTGAACGGATCTGCTTTCTTCTGAGAAAGGTAAAAATTAATCCAGATTGGTTTTGTTGAAGGGAAGCAAACCATCATGTTCTTATGAGCAGCAATACATTCCCTTTTTTAATAGTAATTTTATTAAAATTACAACTATGATAAAAAATGAATACAAATCAAAAATATAAAAACAGAAGGTACAGAAAGAAAAAAAAATATAGTAGAGAAAAATAAAAGAAATATATAAATGACTTCCGTTCATCGTAATATATAGTAGAAACAATTTTTAACTTAGTTCCTTCTCTTAAAGTACAACAGATGATTTATTCTTCCCATATCACATCTCTCATCTATAAACTAATCCTTAAAACTTCATCATCTCAGTCCTGATGTCAGCAAAAGTCCATTAAAATTATCAGAGATAACAACAGATCTATTTTAACCTTGATCAAATAATCCACCTTTATATTCCTTCCTTTTAATAATCTTGATCTTTAGTTCCTTCAAATAATGTTCTAAAATTTTATGTCATTCCATTTTTCTTTGTTCCATCTCACAAAATTTTTCAAAGCTTTATCAACCCTTTTTTGTAGATCCAGTATGGGAAGATTATCCAGGTCATTCTCCTGGTTTGTTATTTATGTATCCCTTTTACTTGTAAAGGAAACAGTTGGTTTCTTTCGTATTGCACTATTGAAACTAACTTCTGGGTCCATTGTTGAAAAATATCCTTCAGTAAATTGAATGTTAAAATATTTTGCTCCATTCTGTATTAGTAAATAAAATTTAAGTGTTCTTTTCTTTTAATTGTCATCTTTAGTTCCTTTTAGTTCCTTCAGTGTCAAACCTTCAAGGACCCAGACTTTTTTTTAAAGAATTCAAAATAAAAAAATATTTTCCCATAGGAAGGATTCTTATACTTAATTTCAAAATCTTATTTCAAATTTATCTGGAACCTCTAGTCTGTTTGTAACTTTTTAAATCAAAGTTTTGTTCACCCTTGCTGTTTATTCCAGAATAATTTGTTTAAGTCTTTAAACTTTTATTTAAATCTTCTTTCATTAAGAAATGAAAGAAATTCACCTGGTGTTGTAAAATTTGTCGATCCAAAAGTCCTAATAGCTGAAAAGCAGTTAAGCAATTTCTGAAAATGATTAGAAGAGGAAATATGCAAACTCAGTGCCCTTCAAAGTTCCAACTATGGGTTGACCAGGATAGCTATTCCCATATCTTCGAGAGCACTAAATCCACTGGAGACTGCTGTCTTCTGATCTCCTTATAAGGAACAGCTTTGAGAAGAACTTGTGGATGATCTTGATAGTCCATTGTGGAAAGTCCATTTCTTGTCGTAAGAACTGGTCTCCTTGCTGGCTCTTCATTCTGCGGCAGGCTTCAGCTACGCTTTTAACAGAGATAACTTCAGCTTGCCATTTCTTCCCTAGAAGTCAATAATAATGCATGGTTACTTATTTTCTAGAGAAGATTATAAATGGTAAAGAAAAAATTGACAGTTTGATGAACTTTGTAGGAAAGGAATGAAACTAATTACAAGGGACTTCCATTCAGTCTACAACATTCCCTCCCCCCCCAAAAACCCCAAACTTATGAGAAAATCATTCTGTTCAATCCCCTCATTTTTAAGACAATTTATAACTTCTAGACGCGTAATTGGTGTATGGCATTTATCTTTATCTTTCTGTACTTAGACTTATGATTGGTGTAATGATCCTAAATTGGGATATAATAAAAGGAATAATAGATATATAATAGAACGTTATGCATAGTCTGAAGAAAATAGAAGAATTTTTTCTCATTTTCTCCTGTGGTTTTAGTTATATAATGAAGCTGAACTTGAAAGCTGAGTATTTTTATTTTTTACAAAATAAAGGGTTGCAAGGTGGCATGTTTTTTTTTCATTTGTTGTTTAACTGGCTGAGTGGTAAATGGCTTTCTTTTCCTCTGTACTTTAATATCCATTTTTCTGTATGGTTGGTTCATACAGCAATTTTGTATAACTGCAATGAAAAATAGTATAAAAATTCTCTTTCCCTTCACACTTGTTGAAAATCATTTGCATTCATTTTTACACAGTGCTTGAACAGATTGGACACTCTTTGCCTACATGCCAAATTTCTAATAAGGAATTGAGAAAAATGTGAGGAAATTGGAGGAAACACTGTATACACAACACATATAAAATTACAAGAAATAAATCAGATTTATTTTTTTTGGATTTGTTTTCTTATTCACATGTGTCTTGTCATGAACATGCTAGAAAGGAAACCCAGGATCTATGCAAACATGTCTGAAAATAAGTGGTATGCCCTCCACTCTCATTCCACCTCTCTTTGAGCATTTTATATATCAGAAACATTTTTTTACCTTTAGAAACTGCAAGAAAATATTATGCTGTATGCTTGCAAATATTTCCTTGTACCACAAAAAATATTTTTTCTTCTGATTATATTTTTCTAGAGGATTCTTTAAAAGAAATGGTAAAAAATTGGGTATATAAACATAGCCATAAGGATTTTAATACTTTTATTATGTATGTGGGGTCTATTCTCTTTTCATCATGCCTCGTCCTTTTGCTTGTGAAAAAAATGAGGAAAGAGACAAATGACAAAACTCATATATGAGTTTTAAAGACTAAGACAACTTCTATATGGCAGAAAAAATGCAAAAGACTCTTAGTGCTTTGTCCCAACTGAGCTGTTTGCCTTGGGCATGGACCACTCTCCTTATGCCCCATTATGGGTTTAATTTGTTGCTACTTGTGGAAGGATTTATTTGATTTAGATAAATCTGCTGTTGAGATACTCTGTTCTCTGCCTGGGTGGATTGAAGAGGCTAAAATGGCCTGGTTGGATGGATGCTTTACCTTCATTATAAAAAATGGCAGACTTAGTATTAAATCAGTAGAGATTCTATCGATGTTCATGTCTTTGGTTTTTCGAATATGCCTCTCAACTTTAATCTTCATAACTAGACAGCTGTATACAAACATGCTCAACATTTTTATATCTGTTTAATCAATACAGTAAGATCTTGTTGGAGTTATACAATATGCTTGATAATCTTTACAATTCTGTTCAAAGTGTAGTCTTCTACACTTCTTTATTATTGAAGAAGTGTATTTTCATAGTGGCTTGTACTCCAAGATCAAATTCCTAGCATTTCTACATTGGCCTTCAAGCTGCTTCTTGTCCTTGTAGGTGATACCACCAACCACCTTAGTATTGAGATGAAGTCAAAAGCTCTTCTAAAAATAATATAACTGTTATTTGCTTAGCCACCTTTTGGTTTTAAGCTGTGACCCAATTTTTATAAAGCTAGCAACAGCTGGTGATCATTTTATTAATATATGCGCAAGGCATGGAGATGTCTTGCTGACATCAGCCTTTAATTTCTTTTGAGTCTAAATATCCTTACTTACAGCAGAAATGGCAGCTCTTGGCTAATACAGACTAAAACTGTAGAAACAACAGACTGAAAGGAATAAAAGATAGCATATATTTCATAAACTCATTGGTTAGTGCAGCTTGTCTTTGCTGATAAGCTGCTTTTTGGTGGAGTTTTTTGCTTTGGGAAGAAAAGAAAACAGGATAATTCAAGAAGCAATTGAATGGAATTGTTTTTGCCTACTTAGCAATTGTGAGGCATTCATGGTTTGGCAGCAGAGCTTTGGGGAGCAATTAGAACACAGTACTAATAAAACAAAAATTAGGACACATGCAGCTTTTAACAACTCCTGAAGATATCTGACCTCATTATAATATGGCTCCTCATGCCATCTCTAGTAGTCAGATATTTGTGTGCCTTTCTTCTTTTTAAAATGCCTGCCTGCCTATCTTCCATAATCACAAGACCTTTCTCTGACTCAAGACATTATAGATTTTGAAAGGATCTTGGAGATCTTCTAGACAAATGGATGTCCAATTTTTGCTTGAATATCTTCAAGGAAGCAACATTCATGACTCCAGGAGGAAGGCTGTTCTACTGTTTAACTGGTCTTGTGATCAGAAAATTACTTCTTATTTCATCTCTCTTCCTCCCCCCTCTCCCTCCCTCCCCCATCTCTCCCCCCTCCCTCTCCTTTCACCAATAATTCTTTTCATACTCTTGGGCATTATGAAAAATAAATTTACACTCTCAGTTACCACTAACCCTAACCCTTAGTTTTCTCTTCTTTAGGCTAAATATTCCGACCTTTAAAAATGTTTTTTATAGGATTTAGCCTCAAAGTCCCTCACCATCTTTATTACTCTATTTGCACTTTGAATGCTCATTATTTGGTCTTTTTGTTCCCTTTTTGGCTTGTTGATTGTATCTTTTGCACAGTATGTAGATGTTGTTTATGTCTATGTGTCTATTGATGGCCAATATGTCAGAGTGCCAGGCTTCCAGAAATTTTCTAGCATTTTTTGACTTGGTTTGATTTAGGATGGCCACAGTTTCCTAGTTGAAACTATGGTTAATTTTGTCCATATGTTGTTAAATTAAGGACTTTTTATCATGTCTTCTGACTGCAAGTTGGTATTTATGAATGTGTTCTGCTAGTCTTCTGCCTGTTTGTCCTACATAGTGACTGTTGCAGTCTTTACACTTTATGTTATAGATGACTCCTGTTTTTGTCTTCTGTAGCTGCTGCATCTTTTGGTTTACTTAGGATGCTTTGGAGGGCTTTAGTTCATGTGTGTGCTACACTGATTCCATCTAGTTGTAATAGTCTCTGTTGGTGGTTTCTGATATGTTTTTGATGGCAGTGTTATTTTTACTACTTGTGTTGGTTGTGCAATAGTGGGTTGAGTGATCAGGCACTTTTTGACAAAGCTGTGTGGATATCCATTTTGTTGGAAAATGTTGTATAGATGCTCTATTTCCTTTTTCTACAAGCTAACAACCAAGTTCAGAGAGCACCAAGGACCTCTCATTTCAACCTGAGCTACAAATATTCTCCTTTTTCACTTGAGAAATCCAATATCACTATTTGTATTGCTAATATTCACTTAGATGTTCAAGGGCTTTCTTAATTCATTATATCCAAGTGAGGTAACACTAAACACGCTTATTCAGAAATCAACATCTGTAGAATTTAATGGGTTTTACTAGTTTTAAATATATTTAGGATTAGGACTTATTTATCTGTGAAACCAGCCCTGTCTGAGACCCTGCAAGAAAGTAACAAATTTACAAACAAAACTGAAAATATGTGAAATATCCAAAATTAAAAGTAAGCTTTGAGTAACACAAGTTAAGCCAGGATTTTACTTTTAATTTTGGATGTTGAAGAGCTGGTTTATTTGAGATAGGCTGCAGTACAGGTAGTCCTCAACTTGTGACCACATTTGGGGCCAGAATTTGCATCATAAGTCATTGTGGTTGTAAGTTGAGTTGGACCCAAATTTGTGACAATTTTTATGACAGTCATTAAGTAAAACTAGCTTCCTTAATGGGCATTTTTGCTGTTTTTGCTGAAAATTGGCAAAGAAGGTAGCAAACAATGATCACATAATTGCAGAATGCTGCATCAGTTGTAAATGCAAACTGGTTGCCAAGCACCCGAATTGTGATCAGGTGACCATAGTGATTGTGTGTGTGTGTGAGAGAGAGTGGGGGGAGGGAGGGAGTCATAAGTACAGGTTGAAAATTGCTTTTTCTGAGGCTGTCATAACTTTGAACTATCATTCAATGAACAGTCTTGAGGACTTCGTGTAACAGAATCTTGCAAGCCTGCCTGTGTTTTCCCTGGGCTTCTTTTTATACCAGGCAGTTGTGGAGATAACTGAGTCCCTTTCTCATTCTCTCCCACCTGCCTGGGCTTAATGCATGCTTCCTCTCTCCTGATATTTTCCTAAAGCTTCTGGTTGCTTTCTCCAAGGTCATCTCCATGGTTCCCTAGAACATTTGAGTAGCACTCTGTTAATTTCTGCATGATTCTCTACCTTCTCCTAGAAGTACGTTGGTTTTTGTTTATTGCACAGGGATTAGGAGGAAGTTGTGATCATCTGTGTATTCTGTCCAACCTCTTCCTCATTTGTTCAGCTATGCAATAGCTGCTTAGAAGGATCACATATCTGACTGTTGAAAGGCTACTCCATAGTAAATGGGGTTAAGATAAGGCTCCCTTTTCCTGTTAGTAAACTTACTTTGCCATAACAACAAATTATGTTATTTGTGCATGATTTCATGGGAGGCATAAGCTATTAAAGTTTGAACTGAGCAAAGTCCTGAAAGGCCGTTGCATAGTTTTTACAATTGCTACTTAACAAAAATTCTAGATTATTTATGAACAAGTTAAAAAGCATTAGTACAGATGCCTGTGCAAAAAGCATCATGTTTTATATCTGTTTTGCAAGAATAGTGTATTATTTTCATTCCCTGCTATCGGTTCTTTAACCAATTGCAGTAATGCGTGGTTAAGGAATGAAGAGATATTTTCTTGTATCTAATGACTGTCAAGCTTTTTAAGTATATTTTTTAGTAAGAAACTTTGTTAAAAGCTTTTGAAAGTACAAATAAGCAGGGTGCTCTGGATCATGCATTAGCTGCATGTGGTTCCTCACTCAAAATCCAAGATGACACCATTATCTCCATATTTCCCCCTGCTCTCTGTGGAGAGGCACTTTTAAAGATGAAACAAAGGCCAGATTTAAGGATGATGCTAGGCATACATGGCTGAGTTGTCCGTTTGCTTTTCTTATGGTATCATTTTGATATAAATCCTGAATTGTCAGCTAGTAGCAAGTAAGGAAATTTGAAACTGTGGCAGTAGAAAGATGTATTTTGGCAATTTTACTTACCACAGCATGGGAGAAATTCTTAGTTTGATAAATTCTGACAAAAGACATAATGAGAATAGAAAAAATGCTCTCTATAGGGTTTTTCAATTGACAGTGTTTATGGACAGAGATAGAGTGTGTGAAGTTTGCCTGTTCTCATCATAGTCCAAATATGAGATTCAGGGTTTTCAGTTTACCTCTTTTCATATTTGAACCTTCCTTTTAAGACAATATTGAATCTGTCTTTTGTGATAAGAAAAAAAACCTATTGAAGCCTTCTCCAACAGGAGTTAGTACCAAAAGGTTAATTACTAAGTAGTACTTATAAAAACTGCAATGACTTTTCAGATGTTTGCTCAATTTATACTAATAGCTTAAATTCCTATCAAATAATGCATGAATACCAAGATTTGTTTTTGCAGCAAAGGAAAATATGTGCTCATTTTCAAAATAAAAGTCATTTATGGTTAACTATGCAAGTCTTGTAACAATTCTCAGTGAAAAAGGAACATTGAAAAAACGTTGTTATATAGAAGTTATATTTTTTTTCCTGTGACAAGAAATGAAATGTACCTTGTGCCACTTAAAGATAAATTTTGATTGATTGAGTAAAGTATTTAGTGACTCAGGTGGGGCACAATCCTAGTACTTTTAATCTTAAATAAAAAAGGTTTGCTTTATTTTCTGTTTTGTTTGCCACCCACTCCAATAAGGTATGCTGCTGAACAAAGCAGTGACATAGCTGCCTATTCCAATTGGCCAATATCGTGGAAGAGAATATCCGTTGTTTGCAATGCAATTTCATAACAATGTATTTCTCAAAGCTGTTCTTGGAGAGAAAAGTGTGAGTCCCCATGAACAACTTATTCAGCCTCCCTGAAAGTCTTCTAGAACTTTTACGATAATGTTGACTTGAACTTTAGAAATACTTTCTCCCTAAACCTCCAGTAATACTAAAAAAGCTACATCAGTTTTCTCCGGCACAGCAAGACTACTTAACATGTGTTTCTGAATCTTTGTGTAAACCCATGGTTTCTAGAATAGACCCCACATATATTGTGTGCTGCTCTTCCATTTGTATCATGAAGTACTAGTTAAACAGGAATAATTTGATTTATAAGAGATTGACTGTAGCTTTACTTTACTTTACTTTATTCAAATTTCTATACCGCCCTTCTCCTTTCGGACTCAGGGCGGTGAACAGCCAAGATAAAAACATCTATACAAAACATCACAGTTAAAAAATAAAGTTAAAATAATTTATAAATTTGGCCCATAATTTAAAACTTGTCAATTTAAAATCAATATTAAAATTTTAAAACTAACCCTAAAATCAAGACAGACCGGCTAACTGGAAAAAATAAGTTTTTAGGGCCCGACGAAAAATCCGAAGGTCGGAGATCACTCGTATCTCTGGGGGTAGATTGTTCCATAGGGTAGGTGCCACCACAGAGAAGGCTCTCCTCCTGGGGGTCGTCAGCCGGCATTGTCTGGCCGACGGCACCCTGAGGAGGCCCTCTCTGTGGGAGCGAACCGGCCGGTGGGAGGCTATTGGTGGCAGAAGGCGGTCCCGTAAGTACCCTGGCCCTAAGCCATGGAGCGCTTTAAAGGTGATCACCAACACCTTGAAGCGCACCCGGAAGTCCACCGGAAGCCAATGCAGCTCGCGCAGGAGAGGAGTCACATGGGAGCGCCCCGTCGCTCCCATAATGAAGGTTTAATCAGTGATAGGCAAGAGCAATTTAGTCAGGAGAAAAATGTAATTTCTAAGGTGACAGAATTCAGGTTCTGAGCAAGGAAACCAGTAGCAGGGGGCTTTTCTTCAGAAATATAAACACCTACTTAAGAAGATAGCTACTACACTAAAGGGGAGACATTTTAAAAATCCACCCCTTTCCCTACTGGGGAAGAACCTTCAAAGATAAAGATAATCTTTAAGCAGGTTTTTCAGTATATTTTATGTCCCAGTTATTTTATAAACCATTGAGTCATAAATTCAGGCTTTAATGTGCACTTCTACAACAATAACAACAACAACAGCAGCAGCATTAAAAACAGTCCAGTGTAGTTGAATGCCATCAGAAGTTTTTTTTTCTGGTTCTTTTATCAAACCCCTGAATGTCCCATAATATTCAGAATAACACTGAGACTATTTTGGCGCTGCAGTTTTTGATAGATAAGTTTCTATTTTTTTTTTAAGGGAGGGGATTGGGAGGCAAGAAAGAAAGGTCCTAGATGAGGTATTAAATAGAGCACCTCCCTGGAGTATTGCAGATCCAGGTGTGAGACCCAAATCCTTATAGCAAGACTCTTTCTTAATGATGGCCCAGAAAACATCACTTCCCTCCCTATTCATAATCCCTCCTCCCTTTCTGAGTGCACATGTTGTTGCTTGGATTCACTTGCCCTAGAAATAGCTTGAGAACATTCACAGTAAGCTTTTTCTCTGTGTACTTTACAGCTAGAGGACCAGCAGAAATGTTTTTAAAAAGTGAGTTTGAAAGGTGTTTATTATTTTTTTAATGCTGCTTTGGGAAAACAACAAATGTTCAGTAAACAACAGAACTTGGAGATGTTACTTATAAAATCTGATATGTGTGCTCAGTTTTATAAAATTAACTTATTTCATTATTCTTCAGAAATATACTTGTGTGTCATCTGTGACTATTTTCTTAATTTCATTGTTAGCATTTAAATAATCCTTATCAAAAGAGGAATGTGGAACAGAGATACATAAGCTTGAATAATAGAATGATAAAGAAAATTGTTGTGTATTATATATCACCATTTCCCCTAATATGGATGAATTGAGGATATTGTATTAAAGACAATTGAATAGTGTTAAATAAAAATAGATTTTTGTTGGAATAATTGAGTAGTACTTATTTTTAAGTCAAGATACATGGTTATATACGATTCAAGACCATTTTTCTCCTCAGGAAAGCTAACAATAATTTTCTGTTTAAATGAAAACAGCATCTTGGAAACTGATGTGTGAAAACAAATACTAGTATTTTCTACTATTAAACAGTCTATAGTAAACTGCAATTGGGTCTGATTGATCATCAGTTGGGATGAACCTTATATTATTTGAAATGCTTCCAGATTATATACGGTTCTGTGATCTTTGCATTTGAACTTTAAATACTATTTACGTTCTACCAAGATCTTGATTTTGTTCCATAACCTGCCCTAAGTTTGTTCATATTGAAAATTCAATTTTAAGCAGTTCACTCTTTGCTGGTTATTGGAAATCCTTCCCTCCTGCATGAATAATTTATTTTCAGCCTATTTGGGGAAAAGTGTCCTGCAGCTTGTCAGAGAAGAAATGGAATATTTTGCTGCCTCTTTTGGGTGAGTCATTAGAACAGATTTCTTCCCCCTTCCCCTTAGTTAAATGGATGATGGCAGTGAAGAAGTGAAACGATTCATTCTTGAGAGGCTCTGCTTTTAGATATTTCAGCAATAACAATTCCCCTGTGAGAAGCTGTACTGTATGCTTTTCTTACTTTCTTTAGAACAAGCATTAAAAGTAGCATTTACTTTCCAAGGTATGTTTGGCAGATTATGGGAGTTTCTTTTATCTTGAGAAACTTCCCAGTAAAACTGCAAGAGACATGGACCAAGTTAGCAGATCACGTGAACCCTCTATTATGATATATAAATCATAGATTATAATCTACCATGATATACAAATCATTTACTATGGCATAGTTAACAAATCAGAATTAGCAAACTCATAATTTTTACCATATGTGAACCCTGCCAAGGTTTAATTATGTGCAATATGAAGCTTTACTAAGAAGAATTTTAGTCTTACCTATTTTCTACCCTCTCTGAAGGATCAGATGTGTGTTTATGCAACGTTCTTGGATTCAGCATTGGAAGTAAGGAGCCTGGTTTAGCTCAACAGACAGAAGCACTGTAATTTAACACCAGCTGTCTGCAATTAAAAGTAAGATCGAATCTCACCAGGCTCAAGGTTGACTCAGCCTTCCATCCTTTCTAAGGTAGGTAAATTGAGGACCCAGTTTGTGGGGGCAATAAGCTGACTTTGTACAAATATACAAAAGTATGAAGGCTATTGCTTAATGCACTGTAAGCCACCCTGAGTCTCCGGAGAAGGGCGGCATATAAATCAAATTAAAAAAAAAAAAGTACAATTGCACAGAACATCTTTTATCAACTAAGGCTGATGAATGAGGTTGTGAGGGACTGCTCAGAACTTTAGAACTATTGAGCTTTAGCTATGGATGAGATACATTAGTTTTGCTACAATTCTGTGCTTGGTGCTCTCAATTTGATTGTTACACTTAAAAACCATCTGTAAACTAGATTCAAAATAGTGATGTAACAGGAGCAGGTTATCAACTTCTTTGGCCATCTTACTTATCTCCTGTTTTTAGGTTCTTAGAGGTGTTTTGATTATGTGCCAATCATAATAATTTATGTCAATTGACTTTCTCCAGCAACTCAAGTAATTGTTAACTCTTAATTTTTTTTTTAAATTTGATTTATATGCCGCCCTTCTCCGAAGACTCAGGGCGGCTTACAATGTGCTCAGCAATAGCCTTCATCCTTTTGTATATTTATACAAAGTCAGCTTATTGCCCCCACAAACTGGGTCCTCATTTCACCTACCTTAGAAAGGATGGAAGGCTGAATCAACCTTGAGCCTTGGCGAGATTCGAACCCTGCAGTAATTGCAGGCAGCTGGTCTTAATAAGCTTAATAACAGGGTGCCTTAAACCCCTGTACTACCAAGACCACATAAACAGGTTTTCTACATGATGAACTGCCCCTAACATGGTCTTTTTGGTTTTCCAACAGTACATGCATCACTACTGTGACTATCCATCTTGCCAGTGGTCACCCCTTCTTCTCTTTCCTTCTACCTTTTCCATCATTAGAACGATTTTCAGAGAGCATAATGAATACAAAGAAGGATCATTTGAGCCTGGATGTTTGTACCTCAAGTGAGAACTCTGGATTGATTTGTTCAATGAACCATTTTTTTTCTTGGCTGTCCATGGTATTCAGAAGAGTCTTCTCCAATACCAAAGTTTAGAAGCATCAACATTTTGCCTGTGTTGCTTCTTCGAGTCCAACTTTAGCTGGTCTTGCCCTGGGGAACACTCTGTTCTCTTAGCCTTTCATAAAGCTTTGAAGCCTTAATTTTCTCCCCAAGGCTGGAATAAGATTGGATAATTGCACATTAGAAGATTGACCTGGCACAAAGTCTTTGTTGTTTTTCATCTTTTAATGCTTTAATCTAATTAGTTTTATAGCAGGGGTGAAATCCAACAGGTTCTGACAGGTTCTGGAGAACCAGTACCAGAAATTTTGAGTAGTTCAGAGGACCAGCAAATACCACCTCTGGCTGGCCCCAAAGTGGGGTGGGAATGGAGATTTTGCAATATCCTTCCCCCAGGAGTGGGGAAGGAATGGGGATTTTGCAGTATCCTTCCCCTGGAGTGGGGTGGGAATGGAGATTTTTCAGTCTCCTTCCCTGGCCATGCCCACCAAGCCACACCACGCCCACCAAGTCTTGCCCACACAATCGGTAGTAAACAAATTTAAATTTCACCACTGTTTTATAGTTTTAGTATATTATATGTTATTTTAATTTTTGATTGGTAGCTACCTAGATTTCATTGCATGATAAGCAGCTGTATAAATGTTTTAAATAAAATAAACAACCATTTCCATAGACTGTCACATGGCTTGCACAATTTCATTCCTTGGAAGTATGTATTGAAATATTACAATATTTGAGTATCTTACTAAATTCATTTTTAAAGCTCAATATTCAAATATTTTACTGATACTTTACTGTTTTATTAATATTTAAAGCTCTGAGAGACTTGGGCTCAAATTACATAAATGATGACTTCTTTCTATATATCCCTACCTGGAATTTAAGACTATACTCTGAAGCTTCTTTTTTTTTAAATGATTCCAGAAAGAAGCATAATAGCTAGCTGACAGCAAGAAGGCAGTAGTAAAATAAATGAATGAATAAAAAACTAATACCAAACAGCTGAGTAGACTTAATGTGAGTTACTGCAAGAGATAGAGGAAATAAGCTGATAATCACCAACAATTTGTATGTTTACTACTAGAAGCTATTTGTACCCTCTGCCCTTCCAAAGAAAAAGCCCATCAATGAAAGCCTTAGCTTCTCAAATAATGTGATTGATTTTATGCACAAATAAGGAGGTTAAACAATCATTTGCAAGTATAATAGATGAGAATAGTTAATATAGACTGGCTCATTAAACAAAGTATTAAAGGTATTATCAGGGAAGTCAAATCCTGTCTCCAACATGGTACCTTCAGATGTGAAGGACTGTAATCCAGGGGTGAAATGCTCCTGGTTTGGACCATATCACCCGATCCGGTAGCGATGGCGACGGGTGGTTCGGAGAACTGGTAGCAAAACTCCCTGCCCACCCCCCATGCCCAGCTGAACCGCGTAATCATCAGAGGCTGTTTTTTTTTACTTTTAAAAGCATTTTTTTCCTGTAACCTCTTCGGACGAAAAAATACTTTTAAAAGTAAAAAAAAAAAGCCTTTGATGATCGGGCGGCTCAGCTGGGATCGTCAGAGGATTTTAAAAGCATTTTTTTCTGCAACCTCTTCAGCCTTTAAAAGCCTCTGACGATCCCAGCTGAGTTGCCTGATCGTCAGAGACTTCTAAAAGCATTTTTTTCTGCAACTTCTTAAGGTTGTAGAAAAAATGCTTTTAAAAGTAAAAAAAAAAAGTTGGCCACACCCACTCAGTCACATTCCCCCTACAAACCACGCCCACAGAACCAGTAGTAACAAATTTTACATTTCACCACTGCTGTAGTTCTTTCATTCTCACTTAGCTATGACTATTGAACATTGCAAAATCAGAGAAGAGACTCTGGATTTTACCTTCTGTGATAATAATATTTCCCCCTTTCTTCAAGTTATTAGATATCTTTTTTGCATTTCCTTGAAGAGCTTAAAGTGATGCTTGTTGTAGTCTCCAGTTTTATAGACAGATGCAAAGAAGGAGCATCAGCTTATTTTTTCTCTATCCTATTAATGCATTGCCAGCTGTGATCTGGGGTAAGTATGCTGAAAGTTTGCCTTTTGTTTTTCTCCCAAATAATTGGAGACAGGACTGAGGAGACAGGACTAAGAATTTTGGAAATGAGTTAAGGTGCAAATGGTTACAAACATTATTGTTAAAAATAGAGATTTGCTAGAGTTACTCAGTGAGTGAAATGGGCAGTCTCTAAATGTGATCTATAAACAAGCAAGCAAACAAATAAATAAATATACCATGTTTCCCCAAAAATAAGACCCTGTCTTATATTTTTTTTGAACCCTGAAATAAGCGCTTGGCCTTATTGCCATGCGCTCAAAAGCCCGATTGGGCTTATTATCAGGGGATCGGGTGGGTTCTAAAATTTTTTGCTACCGGTTCTGGGGGCATAGCTTATTTTGTGGGTGTGGTTTGGGGGGGGTAATGTGATTGGGTGGGCATGGCCAACTTTTTTTTCTTTTAAAAGCATTTTTTCTACAACCTTCGGCTGAAGAGGTTGTAGAAAAAATGCTTTTAAAAGGCTCTGATGGTGGGTGAGAATAGAGCTCCCCGAAAGCCCTATGGAACATTTCCAGAGGCTTGGAGGGTGAGAGCTCCCCAGCCAGCCCGCCAAGAAGCTCCGGAGCCAGGACGACTCTGCAAAGGCAGAGCGAGAAGCCGCGATCCGATCCTACTTTTAAAAGTGAGTTTGACTGATTACAAGCGCAGGCAGAGCGGAAAACAGGAGATCAAGCCTTAAAAGTACAGAGCTTAACTCTGAAGTTACTTTGTTGCAGTTTGAATCTTATTGAGCTGGAGGCTGAAGATGGCGTCTTTGTTATGGTTTTGAAAGTGAAAGCCAGAAATTAAAGTGCTTGAGAACTTTGCGCTGGGAGAGTGGATTAGCTGCTTATTAACTGCTGGGAGCTGAGAGCTTGTGGAGGGAAGGAAAAAAAAAACTATTCTGCCTGGCAAATTAGAGACTATGAATTATAAACATATTCAAAGACTTTGTGGCTTTTAAAGATCTCCTTAAAAGAGGGGAGGAAAAAAAATGGCTTCTAGACAAGTGAAACCAGGAGTTGCTAAAAGAGGGGGAGGTTCTCCAGTTGTGTCAGTGGTGACACAGAAAGCACAACTTCCAGTTGATTCACAGAGCCAGACTCAGAGTCAAGATGCAGCACTTAATGATTTTAAAGAATTTATGAAAGAAGCCATGAATAATCAAGCAACAGCAATGAGAGAAGCTATGAATAACCAAGCCACAGCAATGAATAATTTAACACTACTTGTGGAAGGGAAATTTAAGAAAATTGAGGAGGATATAAGTTCGATCAAGGAAGCGGTTGCAGAGGTGGTGGTTTTGAAAGAGATTCCTCCAAAGATGTTGAGAACTAGAAAAGACTTTGGCTTTTTGGTAAATGAGCTGAGAAACCAACAAGCGGCATACAGATGGGATGTTCCAGTTGGTCTAATAGTGACTTATAACGGAGAAAGATACCGGTTAAATACAGTTTGGAAGGCAAAAGATTTCTATGTAAATGTTTTAAAGGCTGGATACCCACCCTCACCAGGGGGTGGGGAAAGGAAGAAAACAGAGTTGTTACAGCAAGAAAAAGATGGAAAACAAATACAAACCTATGCTGAAGTTGCAGCTGGAGGAATTATCGTGGAAGAAGATTTGGATCTTGGGGGCTTATCCCCAACTTTAGAACCACCTAAGAAGGGAGAGCCGAAAGTACAACGACTGACACGATCTGACTAAAACAACAGAAGAAGCGTAAAGAGATAGAGGAAGAAATAAAAAAGAAGGAACAATTACTTATATTTAATCCAGGAGATAAGAAAGTAAAAGAAAGGCATGCTTATTTGTTATATGAAAAAAAAGTGGATAAAGTGTTTAAGGGTCATATACTCAGAAATACGTTGCTGAGGGTTTGGAAAAAGTACCAATACAAGCTGAACTATAAGATACCCATATGGGCAAATCCCAGACATGCAATAGAAAATATAAGTATAGAGCAAAAAACAGAGGTGATTACTTATAAAGAGCTTCTTCTTTTGGAAAGGGGTAAGATGCAGTTGAAATTTGTAGATGAATTAAAAGAAGGAAGGATAATTTATACTTGGTTTCAGTATGGTCAGCTCCAAGCTAGATGGAGGGAAGATCAAAAATTTGGTGTTATGCAAAATGAGGAAAATCTGATGAAACAGATTAGAGACCAAAGCCAGATGCATATTAAAAGGTTGTATAATGCATTATTGGAAATAGATTCAGAAACGGAATTGGTTAAGGATTGTATGATAAAATGGGCACAAAGAACCAGTGATGATGGAAACATGGGAAAAGATTTGGGTCAGAAATGTTAAATTTACACAAGCACAAAATCTGAGAGAGAATTTTTATAAAATGTTTTATAGATGGCACTTAGATCCTTAAAAATTGTCATGTATGTACCCTAATTTGCAAGCTAAATGTTGGAGATGTGAATGTAATGATGCAAAATATTATCATATATGGTGGACCTGTAAGAAAGTCAAGGCATTTTGGATAAAAATTTGGTGGGTGATGCAGAATATTTTGAAAAGAAGGTTGAAATTTACTCCTCAATTGTTCCTACTGGGTATAACTATGGACTGTACAGTAGTAGAGACTAAATTGATTTTGAATCTAATATCAGCAGCTAGGTGTTGGTAGCGCAATATTGGAAGAAGGACTTTTTGCCTACTATTGAAGAGTGGATACTGAAAGTAACGAACCTAGCAGAAATGGTGAAAATCTCAGCGTACTTGAAGGACTATACACAAGAAAGATATGTATCGGAATGGAGAAGATGGATTGACTATATTCAAAATAAGTATCAGACAAGAAAATATCATATAGCTTATGATTGAACGTTAAGTATTAGAAGTATTTAATTATCTATACTGGAGTTAAGGTTTCAGGGAAGGAGTTAGTAGTCTGAGGATAAGTAGCATAATCTAGTTTATGATTGCTAAATGAAATACCTTGAATTTTGCTCTGGGAAGTCTGGGGGGGAAGGTGGGATGAGGGGAGGGAAAGGGCGGGGGGAATGTGGGGGGGAAGAAAATTTTTGTTTTTTGTAAAACTTTTCAATAATAATAAAAAAAAGGCTCTGATGATCCCAGCTGAGCCGCACGATCATCAGAGGCTTTTTTTTTACTTTTAAAAGCATTTTTTCAGCTGAAGAGGTTGTAGAAAAAATGCTTTTAAAAGTAAAAAAAAAAAGCCTCTGATGAGGTGGGCGGGGTAAATGAGTGGCAACCGGGCCAGGGACTGGTTCAGGGTGTGTCCAGCCAATATTATTACCGGTTCTCTGAACTACTACAAATTTTTACTACCAGTTCTTATGAACCAGTGTGAACCGGGAGCAACCCACCACTGCAGGGGATGTCTTATTTTGGGGGAAACAGGGTACTTTCTCAAAAGTTTACTTGAAAATTAGCAAATGTGTGACCAGTTATTTGCCTGGAGAATTTTATTCTTTTTGTATTTTAAATTTTTAAAAATTTCTTCAAAAAGTTAAGTGATAGACTGAATGAAGGGCAGAAGTTTTGTTTCTCAAGAAAAGATCCTTAGCTTTCAGAATTTAGACTTATAAGAGGAAAAGATATGTTGGAAGAAATGTCCATTCAGTTCCAAGTGGGAAGAAATACACTGGAAACATGGAGACTGCTTAGAAAGATGGTTTAATGGTGGAGAGGACCACATGGTTTGAGGTCCTGGACAAAAAGAGCACATGGGTGAGAGAGGGAGAAAGATTTATATCCTCTCTTGGGCCCCACCTTGGAGCTTCCTGTTCCTGTGTAAGGAATGTACTCTGATTGGTTGTCAGACTCCCAGGCCTGGTTGAATCTTGCTGGGTGATGATGTAATGAAGGAGCTTTGGGCAATTCCTATTATGGCTTTGTCCTGGTTTGGCTCTTGAGTGAGGGCTAATCCTATCATGTCCTGAGGGCCATGTCTTTTGTGTTGTAGATAATCTGGCCCAGCCTTTGTCTTGTACATAGGTTGGCACCAAAATATCTGCTGGGAGGGGGAAGCAGGGAGCTGAGGCTCTGAGTTTGTCTTTAGAAACATGTTTCTCCTTTAGGAAAAATATAATATTCTGCCTTTTTAATATTTCCTAGAATATTTCATTTTCCTAGGAGAGGGGTGGGTGTTTACTTCCTACAGATAAATGAATATTAGTACACATTTTGGGCTGCAAATGTTAGATGATGGTAGAAACCAATCTCTTTTCCTGCCCTCCTGATTTTTAGCCCTAATTAAGAGCAAAGACAACTGTTTCTTAATGATGAATAGACATTTTATTCATAAATGCATTCCATGGCCACACTATGTATTTTATATACTATATTGTATTACTATTGGTATATATTACCACTCATATGATTGTCTAAGCTTGGGGTGCATCTACATGGACATTTTTCATTAAAAGATTGGATGAATGGATAACATTTCTGGATTGTAAATGAATTTTTTTTTTATTCTTGACTATGTAGTATTTCTTCATTCATGATTATGTCTTATGATAATTTTTTCCATTAATATTAGTTTATGTTTTATGTTCCAGCTGATACATAATATATAATTAGGAAATGAATATACTACTCATATATCCATCTAGTCTATATCAATTTCATATGTCAGAAGTTGCTGCTTAATTCAGTGACATTTTAAAATGCTTTTAATTGTGCATGTATAATTTTCCCTAATACATGAAATTCACTAACATTTTCTGTTAAATATATTGAGGAAAAATAATTTTGTTTTATAACCATTGTTCACAGTATTAACCTGCTTAGTCCAAGCAACCCACAGCAGATCTAATAAGGCTTTTCAGCACTTCTTAGAGAAGATATTGATCTAATTTGGCATCAGTACAATTTGGATAGATTTTAAAGAAATTATTTGTATTAATGTTTAAAGGGATCATGGGAATGGATTTCTCATGTAGGAAATAATTAATAATCTTAGAAGTAAATGTCACTTTCAAAATTCTAAGCTCTGCCTAGAAGACAAGAAGTCTTTTTTGGTAATGGGGCATTGCTGAATTACCATCGTAGCAATTTACCCAATATTCAGAAGTAGTTAAATGTTTTTGTGATTTGTCCATGCAGAACTTATTTGCAACAGCACAGTATGACAAAATCTCCAGTAAAATTTGGGCCTATACGATTTTGAAAATAATGTCAGTAACTTTGGAGAAATAATGTTCTTAATGCTTATGTGTTATGAAATGTGCCTATTTTGTTGGTTGTCCCAGATTTTTGCCAATAATAGAGATGGGTAGATTAGTATTTTATCCTATTATTTCTTGTAGATGTATTCTGCAGCATTTCAAGATCTACTACATAGGGAGGAAGCTGCCACCATATGTGCATCCCAGCTGGAAGCTTATTCCAATTCATTGCACACGTCTGAAAATGCTTCTCCGTGCTTGTATCATCCTGTCCTCTTGCTTCCCCTTGTTTTCTCTAAACCATCCTGCTTGTGTTCTATAGCTTGCAATTAACACCACTTAATAGCTGTTAAATAGGGTAATTGGCTTTTATCCTCGCAGAGGTCTTCCTTCAGAGTTGATATCTCTCAGTGAACCCAGGCTAACAGCCCTTGAGCTGCTGGAGGAACTGAAAGTGAAATTCGGTTATTTCCTTGCTCTAAAAAATTCCTTTCTGATCTGTAAAATTGGGGCTGAGGGCTACAAAGGGGTGAAGTGATTCTTTCTTTTCCCTTCCTTTCTTTTAATGTAGAACAAATAACAGTAGAACACAGATTTCCCCAGAGTTTTCCAAAAAAGAGTTAAATGTTGTTCCTTACAGCTTGTCCTTCTGTACTTTTACTATAAATCAGTGAAAAAAAAAAGCTGAGGGAAGTACAGCATCCTCCATGTATGATCTGAAGGGAAGTTTTTGCTTTTTGTCTAATAAACTTTGTACAACAAGTAAACGTAATCACATATCAATCTTCAAAATAACTTTAATGAAAAAGCTTAACCTGCAAGGAAAACATAACATATATGCTCCTCACCATCTAGGCTGAGATACTGTAGCATGGTGTTGGTATTTGCTAGTGTCAGTCCTTCAAGATAGGCAAACTCAAGAAACAGGCATGGCAGAAATTTCAGCAATGTTCTTTATTTTTGTAGAATAGAATAAGAGAATCTTGAAGGTCTGTTTGAGTTTTTCTCTCCCCATTTAATACTAAACAGAGGTGGAGGGTTTTTTTTTTAAAAAAAATCTCATGTTCCTTTCTCATGACTGAATAAACTTTTTCTCTTAGTTTTCTTACAGTTTTCAGTATTAAATAAAACCATTTGCTTCTGGTTTTCTAGCCAGTTCAAATCAAATATAGGTGCCTATTATATGTATAAATGCTTAGGAACATTTTGCTTTCTAGGGGGATTAGTTCATCAAAACTGAAAAAAAGATGGGTGTCAGGTGCATCCAAAGTGTCAAAATATTAAGTTAACACAAAAATACAAGGAAATCCAGATCTTTAATGGTTAGATGTCTATCTACCTCAAACTAAACTACTCTGTAAGTGTTATTAATAGTTCTAGGCTGACACCATGATTAAAGCATTGTACTTTGTCTTTCTATTTTTCTTTTTGGTGAGTGCATCTCCAGTATGTTCTGTTTTTACAGGTCATAAATCAATGAATAGTTTCATGAGCTCAAAGCATTGGCAAAATTTATAACAATTGGACATTGCTTTTCAGCATTGATTTATAGCATAACTATCACTTTTTCAGCAAGAAAAATGAATTATGACCATAAATTTATTAAAAAGTATCAATAGAAGAGAATCATTATTAAATAATTATTAAATTAATAACTAATTTTAAAAGAAAATATTAAAGAATTAAATAATAAAGAATTATTATTAAAGAGTGTTTTAATGGTAAACATTTATCAGAACAAGCCACTTAACTTTCAAGCAATTTAAACTAAGAATGTTTTTTTTTTGTTCCATTCAGTTATGTCCAGTTCTCAGAGACTGCCTGAAGTTTTCTTGACAAGGTTTTTCAGAAGTGATTTAGGGCTAAAAGAAAATGACTGGCCCAAGGTCACCCACTATCTTTTTGCCTAAAGTGGGACTAGAACTCAATTCTAGTTTCTAGCTTGATGCCACTACATCTGATATAAACACTACACCAATTGTTTAGCAATGTCTAAATGATTGCAAGACAGGAATGTATTTTGGTATTGTTGAAAGAAAAACTCTGGAGTTCATTCCCAGTTGGGACACACCATAGATGCTGAGAAGATAAAGAAGCCAGTTGCCAGAAAGCGGAATTCTTTTAATGTAGGAAGGCAAGAAGCAAAAAGTGACACAGCTCGAGCGTTCCTGGTTTGCAAGCAGATTGGGGAAGTAAACCCATGCCTTCTTATACTTGATTTTCCTTTGAAGCTCCTACAGTTTGATGGGTTTTTATGTGTGCCTTTGGTTGAAGTGATTGCCCTGGATCCTGCCTTCCTGCTATAATGAGTTAATCCCAGTGGTGGGATTCAGCCAGTTCGCACCACTTTGGGAGAACAGGTTGTTAACTTTGTGAGCAGTTTGGCAAACTGGTTGTTGGAAGAAATCATTAGGGCAGAGAACTGGTTGTTAAATTACTTGAATCCCACCACTGGTTAATCCTGTCCCAGGCCAGGACCTTTGTTTTTCCTATCCTGGGGGTTAATCCTGTCACGGGGCAGGAAAAAGGGAATTCTGGTGAGTTATTTTTAGCTGGTTTTGAGTATTTTCGGGATCTCCTTTGTTATTTCTAGTAATAGCTTTTGGCAGTCTGCCCAAACTTGCAATTATCTCCTGAGCACTGGCTTCTGGGTCTTTACTCTGCTAAGGGAAAAGGCTGTTTTTATTTTCTGCACTGTTTCAGGGGTTCCTGGCACTGTCTTCTTTGGGGTACACTTTCCACAGTATAATGTTTTGTTTAAAATGCAGTTCATAGAAGGCTTTCAGAAAATGGCAGAATAGAACTGTAACCAAAAAACATTTCAGTACTAAATACCTGATACGATTATTACATGAAGCAGCAATTGGTCATTTGAGAGATTTCCCTATCTCCTTTCAACCATTAATTCCAGCATATTTAGTTGCAAAGCTAGAAAACAAGATTTGAAAAATTAGGCTTATTTTAAGGGCTTGCTAGGTAAATTATATAATTAGGTATGAAAAGAAATTAAAAACTAAGCCAAAAAACTCCAGAGACATATTTTTTTAAAATATATATATATTTTAAAAAAATATTCTAAGGACCACCATTTGTATCAGTTTAAAAGGAAATTGTAGATTGAATTTTTGTAACTACAAGTACCATATTGTAAAAATCCAGAGAATTATATGGTGTCAGCAAAGAGTCAGAAAGAACCCAGTTGATGCTTGATTTTTGCAGCCCAGATATGGAAGCCTTAGGACTGCAAAGTGTAGCATTTCATACAACCAGTTACAGTGTACAGGACAAGATTAATGCTGGAGCAGTGGTGGGTTCCTCCCGGTTTGGTCCGGTTCCGCCGAGCCGGTAGCGGTGACGATATGACGTCACCAAACCGGTTCTCCCTCCCTGCCCTCCCACGTTATTCTTACCTTTTATTTGGTCCCACCCCCAATCTATTGCTGCCTCCTGAGTCCCAGCTGATGACTTGAGGGAAAAAAACTGTTTAAACTCTTGCCACGGGGCTTCAGAGGGCCGTCCTACAGCTGATCAGTGTTAAAAGCAAACAAATGAGTCGGGTCGTAAGTGTGAGGACTGGTTGTAAGTGCGAGGACCTTCCAGAAATGATTCTGACCAGCTAGCCACGCCCACCTAGTCACATGACCTCCAACCCACACCCCCAAAATAAGCCACGCCCACAGAACCGGTAGTAAAACCATTTAGAACCCACCCCTGTGCTGGAGGGTAATTTTATTAATGCTTTTGGGGAAGAGTCCTGGAATTATACAGTCCGTAGTTTATAAACTTTGCCTTCAAGTTTACAAACTGAACCAGTAATGCTTTCATTAGGTTTATCAAAGATTTATAAGGGACGTGGCAAACTTTTGAATTTTCAGGAAATTTTCATTGTGGTTCAAAATATCAGAAAGAAAAGGCAAGAAATAAAAATGAAGCTGGTATAGCTTTGCAACAAATTGCAATCTAAGATGGAGCATCTCTGGAACTATGGGAATTGTACTCAATGTGATATATTGGTAAGATTGTTGGACTCTAACCAAAGAGGGCCTAGTTTGTGGCTGTTCAGATGTGTATGTTTTTGGCTTTGCATAATGTGTGTTCACAGTCATTATCTCTCCCTGATTATTGGAAGGATAAAATTAGAAAGTGTTCAGGATGCAGCTTTGAGAATTGGGGGGAAAGTAAAATATAAATGTAATAAGT
The DNA here is from genome assembly GCF_059756535.1 of Pantherophis guttatus. NCBI lineage: Eukaryota > Metazoa > Chordata > Lepidosauria > Squamata > Colubridae > Pantherophis > Pantherophis guttatus. The sequence goes on along the minus strand of NC_142063.1, from coordinate 294,609,172 downwards.
AAAATAATCACCTGCAAGATCACCTGCTTTCTGGTTTCCCCAAGTGGGCTTCAGTAGCTTTTTCATCTGGCTTTCAAGCCTTTATATGTCTTTATAACAATTAGTGCTTGGATTTGCTTGCTTTTCTGTTAACTCCATATCACCTCTCCCTCTTTGACATCTTTCTATGACCTGTAGAAAATGTTAGGCATCTGATAAATGAAATTAACCAGATAAAAGAAAGAACACCAGGAACTTTTCATAAATTTTTCAGTAGACTTCTTAAGCTTGGTATGGAAATCCACTTGATTTAAGGCCAAAAATATTTTTACTATCATAGGTCATGTGTCTATGTAATGTACATACGTTTTTCCTACTTGCTATGTGTTTACAAGGATCTGTTTAATATATAGATATGTCATAAAATATTGCATTTAAGTCAGAGCTGAGATTCAGATTTTGGTAGGTCCCCTGGAATTAAAAAGCTTCAAATTTTACAATTAAAAAAAAAAATCTTCCATTTGTGTCTGATTCACAGAACATAGTGCTGGCAGGCCACCTGTTGAGAGATCGCAAAGCTTACTACATGCTGTGCTGCCAGGTGGGCCAAGTGAAGTCACACACTGTTTATGCAGATGACCCGGTTTTCTTCACAGTAAACACTTCTGTCCCAAACATAAACAAATGCTGCAGATATAGCAAGCTATAGAAGCATATTTCAAATGAACAAGATATGGGATCAGGCTGGACCTACTGGCAGTGCCTAGGAGATACAAAATCAGTTACTGAGAGAGAAGAGAGGACTTCAGAATCATGGGATAAGTTAGGAGGCAAAATTGAGATTCATGCGAGCAGTCAGAATCAGAGAACAAGTGACTCTCTCCAAACAAACCAGGCTAAGGATATCTTCAGGAAAGGGCACCTTTCCCGAGCAGCAACCTCAAATTGTTGATTCCCAAAGGCATTCCTTGCTCTATCTTTCTTAATGGAAAAATTGAGGAGTGAAGAAATGGTGGGGATTTTTGTCTCAAAAGCCACCTTGTGGCTTCAACAGAATGCTTTCTCTGCTGAGGTTGGACAGTTGGCTGAGCAGCAAAAAGAGAGGTATGAGAGTAGGGAGTCACAGGAGACCCTTAGCTCCCTATTACTGGATGCAGTGAAGCAGAGGCTGAACAGTGATGCTTAAATTTGAGTTCTTGTTCTGAATAGGAGGTGGCTCAGTGGTCTAAATAGTCCCTTTTAACTTGGTGATGCTATGGCTCTCTAGCACTATACTGTACAGCTTATCATGCTTGCAACCAATTTTCTCTTCACTGTTGCTCATCTATTGCCAAAAATTAAGCTATTCAAAATTCTTCAGGTTTTGATACTAGCTCCTCATCTCGTATCTGTTCTGGATATAGGCCAGATATATAACTGATGTACTTAACAAATTCACTGGAATCTATCAGTGCAGATATAATAAACTTTATGAGTTCTGGCTCAAAAAGGATTAATTTTTACTAAGAAAGAGTTAGTGTTGATCATCCTCCAGACAGTCATGTCATTTTTTTCCATCACAAATTGTAAGATTCTTACTTACATTCCCACATAAAACTGAGGCAAAAATTATGCATTTTTAATGTTTTTCTAAATAGTGAAAAAAATCCCTGGCTTAAGTACAGGTAGTCCTGAAATACAGGTAACCTTAATACAGGCTTAAATACAGATAGTTACAATGGCAAACAGGACCAAAATTTCCATCACTAATCAATGTGGTTATTATATACAACTACATGACTTTGCAATGGGAGTCACTGCAGTCTCAATTTCTGTCATTAACTGAATTGCAGTGGTTGTTAGGTGAGGACCTCGTTGCAATTCCTGCCAGCTTTTCACAACCAAAATCATTGGGGAACCCAGCAGGAAGTAGCAAGTCAGAGGTGGCTCACAAGCAGGCTAGCATTCAAGTAAATGACTGCTGCTGGGTGGGGGAGAGCATGTGGGGTGCAGAAGTGACTGGAGTGGTGCAGGGTGAGTGCAGCTAGGCTTGAGGTTGTTGTTGCCGGGGGGGGGGAAGGAGTAACATGAAGAGAGGGAGGCATGGCAAAATTCAGGGAGAACGTGTGAGAGAGTAAGACAGCGAGGCTCAGGAAGGGTGTGTGGGGGTGCACAAGTGGTGGGTAGGCATAGCAAGATTTGGGGAGGGTATGTAGCTGTGCAAGCAGCTGGTGTAAGCACAGAGGAGCTTGGATGTGTGGATGGGGATACTTTCCCCAGTCTCCTGCATCTTTTCCTGGCAACTTCCCATTGAGTTTAGGGGAAGCTGGCATGGAAGGTTGCAAATGGCAATCATGTGATTGCGGGGTGATGCAACCGGTCATAGGTATGAGCCAGTTGCCAATGTGATACAGGAGTACCAGGATGGCCAGTTGTAACCATCATTCATTCAGCGCTGTCATAACTTTGAATGATTGCTGAACGAATGGTTGTAGTTGAGGATGACCTACAAAGAGCAGGAGAAATGTGGCTTGCATTCAGGATTTATGTTGCTCAGAATCACAATATTATACAATGACTCTTCAATTATATAGATAAACTGTTGTAATAGACTAAAAGACTTGCAATTATGACTGATCTTCTGGCAAGGAGAATTATTTATGTAATTTATCTTTAACCTTATAACCATGTCTTTGTTTCCTTTCTCTTTAGTTAGTGTTGCCAGAATATTCCATCCATAGCCTTTTCTGCATAATGTTTCTGTGTGCTCAAGAATGGTTAACTCTGGGCTTGAATATTCCCCTGCTTTTCTATCATTTTTGGAGGTAAATCTAACTCTATTTTGATTCGTTGGTGTTCAAAAATTTGTCACCTCTAGCTCCCTGGCAGAGGTTCTTGTGTTGTGATTAGCTGCCAGACCGGCAGAAATGTAATAAATAAATATCCTTCCTTACATGGAGATAATGTTATGAAGAGAAAATTGTATCTGCTGTGAAGTGTAAGATTGTATGTGTTAATTTTGCCACCTGACATGGGGATATCAAGGGCATGGGTACATCCAGCATGTAAAGCATTGTCTTCTGATGTAGTGACTGATGCAAGGTCTCATGACTTGGTGATAAAGTCCATGTTATATGTTAAAGATACCAGGAGTGGCGAAAAGATACTGTCTTTTGTTTATGTTTTTTGATATGTTTAACATATCATAAAACAAAAGAGCCATTTTGTTTTTGTTATCAAGGTACTGGACTAGGTATGGAGAAAATTAGTTCTACTCTTGCCTTAGACATGGAAGCTAGCTAGGTGACTTTGAGTTAATCTTTCTCAGCTGTAGGAATGATGCAATGGCAAACTGCTTTCAAAAATGTTTCCAAGAAAACTGCATGGAGTTGTTTATATTATTGTCAGGAATCAAAATTGAGTCACAAGTAAAATAATTATAACGCAACTTCATAATTCTACTCTAATGCTCCTTCATCTATGTATGAAGAGAAAGAAAAAGGCACACTCTATAACAGGGGTGGGCAAATGTGGCCCTTTTACAACCTGTGGACTTCAACTCCCAGAATTCCTGAGATAGCCAAGCTGTCTCAGGAATTCTGGGAGTTGAAGTCCACAGGTTGTAAAAGGGCCACATTTGCCCACCCCTGCTCTATAACATGCAAGAGACCTTATTCTTATCCCTCATTGTGCCTCACAGCCTTTCCCATAGAGAGTTAATTTTTTTATAGCATAGAGCCTGCTCTTGTGGTGAGAGTTTTGATGAGAAGAGAGTTTTCTTAATTTTGTAAAGAGCTTTGCACAAATAGAGAAGATTCTTACCTGTACTTTAGCCTAATTGCATAGAGGTCTATGACGTTGTGACAAGAATGAAATAGTGAGAGGACAATGAATCACTTTGGGAACAGAACACATGATTAAAGACCTTCTTGTGGCTTGATATAATTTTAGTGAGAATCTTGAAGATTTTCTTGTGTTCTCTTTCAGGTATTTCCATTGTCCAGCAGACAGCACAGAGCTAGCCTATGATCCACCTGCAGTTATGAATGCAGATACTTTGCGTTATTGTCAAAGGGAAGCCTGGTGTAAGCTAGCTTTCTATCTCCTCTCATTCTTCTACTATTTGTACTGGTAAGTATGGCCTCATTTCTTCTAAAAGGCAATTGCTAACATTTAGAAATCTTTCTTTCCTCTCTATGTGCTGCATTGTCATCCTATCTGTTGAAGGGAACAGCTTCTACTAATTCAAGAGCCATCAGGTTGTTAACATTACCCAAACGTTAACCATTAGGTTTGTAAGAAAACTAACTGGATCACTCAAAATATCATAATTTATATCATATATTCAGGTCTTTTTGCCATAAATAAAAGTAATTATTAATTTACAAATATGGGACTTGGGAAAAAACTACTAGTTTTATGGATGACTTTTTACCAGAAGGATTTGGGAATGCTGTTTTTAACTTTATAATGTTGTACATCAGAGTGATAGTTTTATTTTTCTAGCACCAGGCATCAATATTTGTTCACAAACTATTTAGTGAATTTCTGTATGTGAAGCAGCAGACTGCTCCAAATGAAGCACATTTCTTATCTCTTCAGCCAATAAAACAGATTCTGTAAAATGCACTGTAAAAACTAGCATTGTATTTCTAAGAAGGCAGTTTTACTACTAAGGCTATCCATTAATGCTGCTCTACTTAAGTGATGTGCAATCTCATTGTAAGAGCATTATTTGGTATATATGCCAATATTAATTTTATAATGCTTTATATTTACATATGGGCTGTTTTTTGAGAGCATGATTCCAGATTGTGGATAAAACAACATAACTTATGGGAATCATACAATAAATACTTCGTATACATTAAGTAATTGGTCATCATTAATTTACCTATGCAAATTGTTTATTAGCAGTAATAAATGGAGAAAGAACAAAATAAATTACATTACTGTCTGTCCTGCATTTGGGAGGGCATTTGGCATAAACTATAAACTAGACGACCATTCACTCAGACATAGCTGCTTATTGTTCAATCTGATAGCACAAAATCATACTAACTAAATCAAGGATCACCGTTCACAGAAATTTCCTCCGATGATTCCTCATATCTTATGAACAATAGAAGAGAACAAATGTAGCTCAGGGTTAAACTGTGAGGTGCTTGATATTCTCTGAGCTTAGTTGTTTCCTTGCCAGATGTTTTATTACCTGACTAGGTAACATCATCATTGCTAGTGAGTATGGGGTTTGCTCCCTCTTTATTTGCAATAGCTTGCCCTAGTAGTGTTGGCTTTCTTCTTGATAGTTCTTTGATTAGGGCACTGTTCTTGTCCTGATTGTTTGTCTGGTATTAATCTCTGTTTATCTGGATGTTGGTTGTTGGGGAGTTGCTCTGTTCTGATCTTTTTGTTTCCTTATATAAATCACATTTATACATCATTCAAAAAAGGCAATTAAAAAAAAGTTACATGTGTTACGGTCAGAAATAGTTTTTGCTTACCCTTTTCTTTTAAAATCTAGACCACTTATCTCTCATGTTCTAGATAAGTGTATATTACACATACAAAAACCTTGCTGAAATTAAGTGAATATGGACAATTTCACAATGGAATATGATCTTATAAATTTATGCATGCAGCCCTGAGCTCCATGGAAGAAGTAAATTCACAATTAGATGCCATCTACAATATAAAAACAAATCACCATATGTAGAAATAGTCCTATCTCATTTAACTACTACTGTAACATTGAGTGAATTTCATTTGGAATTGTTCTACAAAGCAGTGTTTTATAATTAAGGGCATTTTTAATGGACGCCACAGTATAATTATATTTCAAAAAATTACATTGCAGCTCTTTTAAAATTCTCACTAATTATTGTTCCTTCTGTCCCAGAGGAAAAAAAAGAGAATAAAATAAAGAAGCAAATATATCAGAGAGATAAAAATTCAGAGATGACAAAAATTCCAGAGATAATCTTTCAGAGCTATTGCATAAGGAATGCAGTGACTTAGTGTCAGATTTGTGAAGAAAACGGACATTGTAAAGAAAAATGTATTGCATATTTTCTTGTTAGCAGTGTTGAGTCCATTGTAATTTAAATATAGCCTGTAGAGATAAAATGGTAGCATACTCCCCAAGTAAAGAATTTCATGGTATAAAATAATTTATAAAAATATCAGAGATATGCATCTTTCAAGGAATCTTTTCATATTCTTTTTTTCTGTTTATGTTCAGCATGATCTACGCTTTAGTGACTTCCTAATTCAAAGATTATGTAAAAGACTGAAAACAAAGGTGACCGTATAAAGATCCACCCTACAATGATGCCTAATACTAAAACGCAGCAAAGAAATGGAAACTTTAAATCCAGGAACCGTACAGGATATAAAAAAGCGAGAGATAAAGCCCTATAAGAATAACAGGTGACAGCACAAGTGGAAAAAAATCAAGTGATGGATGGCTGAGCAACCTCATTTTCTTCTTTCCTCCCTTTGTTTTAAAACTTGCATTTTTTTTATATCCTTGGATAAAACAAACTAGATATTTATAATGTGTGAAGTAGACAGTTTCATCTGCATGTGATGGAGTATGACTTTTATTATGTTAATTTGTCTTCAGAGTGCAGGTTCTGCCACCAACAAGATTGTTTCTATAGCCTTTTTTCCCAGAGGGACTTGAAAGCAAGGCAACTATCCTCTGGACCTGCGGTCAAGTAGATGCAGATAATAGATGTGTGCAATATTCTGCATTCAATCATATGCTAGAGAAAAGTTGAGAAACATTTGGCTTTTTGTGATTTCGGTGACTGAAGAAAACATATCTTGGGAGAAAACAGGGCCAAAATACATTCAAACTGCACTCAGTTATTCTTCGTGGTTGATGCTAATGTTCCAACTATGCTGAATTAGGGTAGGTAGTGTGGTAAAATAATATTATGTTATATATAATTATACAATTATGTCAAGCATTCTATAATATTGCATTCCTCTTACTGGAGGAAAAACATGTCCTAGTAATGTAATGAATGCCTCAACAATGTTTTACACCCTGCAGTACATATTAAAAGGTCCAATTTACTTTTGTCTGGAGCTCTGTCTTATCAAAGTAATTGTTTCAGTTGAATTAAATCAACAGCCTTCCCTCCTTCCTTCCTTCCTCCCTCCCTCCCTCCCTCCCTTCCTATGTATCCAGTAGACCTACAACATGGTAGATGTTGTAGAACAAAATGCTGATTGTTTTTCATTTTGTGTAGTATCTTTCAAATTTTGTTTTGAGATATGCTCACAAAGACAGTAAAGATCTGTGCTGATATATTTAACGCTACATTCCCAAACATTGGTTGTGGATAAAACCAGTGAAATTTTCTTCTGAATTAATACAACTAAGAGTTCTCCCTATGCAAAGAACTGCCATAGCTTATGAATTTTGAAGAGAGAAAAGATAAATAGTATAATAGCCTAAAATCTCAGCAGGTGTGACACATTTGCATTAATTGATATTTTATGTTGAACAGAGTGGAACAGCTTATTCCTTCAGCCTCTGTTTTTTCCCATCAATGTGCCAGCTGCAAACTGAAAACATGACTTCCTAGAAAGAAGGAGAAACTGGTAGTGCAACACGTATGTTTTTAAAAAATATTTATTTATTTATTTATTTAAATATCTATGTACCTGCCAATTGTATGCAACATAACCACAAGCAGCTCACAAACAATAGTAACTATAATAAAAACAAAGACTAAAATACAATTTTGCTAAAGTACAAACAAATGTAGAAAGAAATTATGGAACGAAATATAAGATAACATATATTACACTTATTTATTTATTTATTTATTTACAAATATTTATATGCCGCCCTTTTCCCAAAGGACTCAGGGCAGCGAACACAAGTTAAAAAACATACAATAATAAAGGAAAATCCTAATTAAAAACCAATTAAAACAGGGACAAATAAGTAATAAAACCCAAGAATCAGCCCATTTGTTGAAACAGCCAAGTCTTTAGGCCTCGACAGAAGGAACGGAGATCAGGGGCCGACTGGAGCTTGGTGGGTAACTCATTCCAGAGGACAGGAGCGCCCACAGAGAATGCTCTACCCCTGGACATCGCCAGCCGACATTGTCTGGTCGATGGTACCCTGAGGAGGGCAGCCCTGTGTGAGCGGATAGGATGGTGGGAGGCGGGTAGGAGATGGTCCTGCAAATACCCCGGACCTAAGCCATGTGTAAATATATGCCTGTGTAAAACACAATACCATTATATGATATTGCATACCATTATTATTTGTATAAAACAATACCATTAAAAGCAGCTCAATTTGAACAAACTGAACCTTGACTGCACAGTCATATAATCCTTTGTTTATATCTTCAAAGAACCAGTTTAAAGGTGGAAAGTGAACACATTTATTCAGCTCACAATTTTATACCTGGGCTTGCAGTGTCTATCTAATTGTGAATTTTATTTATTTATTTTATTTTATTCAATTTATATCCCGCCCTTCTCCAAGTGGACTCAGGGCGGAGCACAGCCAGAACTAAAACACATATCAATGCAAAATTTAAAATTATTAAAAGAATTAAATAACTGTGACCCAAAAATTTAAAACATTGAAAACTAAAACCCCTTTGACAATTTAAAAAGCTAAAAACTAAAAAGGGTGGGGGGGTTCACGCCAGCCCTGCTTGATGGAAAAGAAAAGTTTTTAGGGCACGGCGAAAAACCCGGAGATCCGATATCCTTTGTATCTCCGGGGGCAAATCATTCCAGAGGGCAGGAGCTGCCACAGAGAAGGCCCTCCCCCTGGGGGTCACCAGCTGACATTGCCTGGCTGACGGCACCCTGAGGAGTCCCTCTCTGTGGGAGCGCACTGGTCAGTGGGAGGCTATCGGCGGCAGAAGGCGGTCCCGCAAATACCCAGGTCCCATGCCATGGAGCGCTTTAAAGGTGGTGACCAACACCTTGAAGCGCACCCGGAAGACCACTGGAAGCCAATGCAGCTCACGCAGGAGAGGTGTCACATGGGAGCAGCCCCTCGCTCCCATAATCCCCCGTGGGGCCGCATTCTGCACCAGTTGGAGCCTCCAGGTGCTCCTCAAGGGGAGCCCCATGTAGAGAGCTTTGCAGTAGTCCAGGCGGGAAGTGATGAGTGCCTGAGTGACTGTGCGTAGGGAGTCCCGATCTAGAAAGGGACGCAACTGGCGAATCAGGCAGACCTGATAAAAAGCCCCCCTCCACGGCCGTCAAATGCTCTTCTAAAGACAGCCGTGCATCCAGGAGGACACCCAAGTTGCGAGCCCTATCCGTGGGGGCCAATAACTCACCCCCCAATAGCCAGCGATGGCACCAGCTGGCTATATTGGGACGCTGGAAGCCACAGCCACTCGGTCTTGGAAGGGTTGAGTCAAAGCCTGTTACTCCCCATCCAGGTCCACACAGCCTCCAGGCACCGGGACATCACTTCAAGGGCATCGTTGGGATGGCCTGGGGTGGAGATGTACAGCTGACTATCATCAGCGTACTGATGGAACTCCACCCCAAAGCCACGGATGATCTTGCCCAGCAGCTTCACATAAATGTTGAACAGAAGGGGCGAGAGGACCGACCCCTGCAGCACCCCACAAGCAAGGCGCTTCAGGGTCGACCTCTGCCCCCCTGCCAACACTGACTGCGACTGGTCGGAGAGATAGGAGGAGAACGACCGCAAAACGGTGCCCCCCACTCCCAACCCCTCCAACCGGCACAACAGGATACCATGGTCGATGGTATCAAAAGCCACTGAGAGATCTAACAGGATCAGGATAGAGGAGCAACCTCTGTCCCGAGCCCTCCAGAGATCATCCACCAACGCGACCAATGCCGTTTCCGTGCTGTGCCCAGGCCTGAAGCCGGACTGGAGCGGATCCAGATAGACAGCTTCATCCAGGTACCCAGGAAGCTGTCGCACCACCACACTCTCAACAACCTTCGCCAGAAAGGGAAGGTTGGAGACCAGACGATAGTTAGCCAAAACAGCCGGATTCAGAGCAGGCTTCTTGAGGAGGGCCTCACCACCGCCTCTTTCAAGGTGGATGGCAAGACACCCTCACTCAAGGAAGCGTTGATAATCCCCTGGAGCCAGCCTCACATAACCTCCCAGGAGGCCAGCACCAACCAGGAGGGACACGGGTCCAATAAACATGTGGTCGCGTTCAGCCGCCCCAGTATCCTGTCCACATCCTCGGGGACGTGGTGTAGTTGTTTATTACACCTAAGCCTAATGAATCTTTATAAAACAACAAATTCTAAATTTTTTGTAAGCGTGTATGTTTTATGTTTCACCTGTGAAAAGGCATAAAGCATGCTAACTCAGAAATTAGCTCTATTATATTCATTGGTTCATATTCCCAGATATATGAGTTATTGTCTAGCCGCACGGTATGCTAGTGCCTCCGCCGTGAGATGGGGGGATGAAGCTGCCCCATGCGGCCTCAAGGCCCTCACAGCTTGGACAGCTCATGACCTTGTGGCCATGGTACCAGCATGCAGCTTGGGCTCCTGCTCTATTGCGGCTGGGAGCAAACAGAAGAAGTGGGCCGGTGGCCATGTGGGCTCCTGCTGCACATGGCTGCTGGTGCTGCCACTGCGAGGCAGGTGCTGGGGCATAGATTGCCTGGCTGCAGGGGACCTGAGGTATTTTTCATTTTCATTTTTTCATTTTATTTGATTTATATACTGCCCTACTCCCGAAGGACTCAGGGCGGTGAACAGCCACAAGATAAAACACATAAATACAAAATTTAAAAGCAAAGTAAAACTGAATTAAACAGTTTGGCCCTAGACAAATTTAAAACACCCCAATAATTTAAAACAGATTAAAATTTACATTTTAAAAAGGGAAAAAGGGAAAAGATTAGGCCAGGCCAGCCTGATGGAATAAAAAGGTCTTAAGAGCGCAGCGGAAGGTGCGCAGATCCGGGATCCTCCGTATCTCCGGGGGGAGCTCATTCCAGATAGTAGGTACCCCCACAGAGAAGGCCCTCCCCCTGGGGGCTGCCAGTCGACATTGTTTGGCTGACGGCACCCGGAGGAGCCCCTCTCTATGAGAGCGCACCGGCCGGTGGGAGGCTATTGGTGGCAGCAGGCGGTCCCGTAGATAACCAGGTCCTAAGCCACCTTTGGTTACCTAAAGGTGGTAACCAAAACCTTGAAGCGCACCCGGAAGACCACCAGGAGCCAGTGCAGCTCGCGCAGGAGAGGTGTTACATGGGAACGCCATGTCGCTCCCATAACCACCCGCGCGGCCGCACTCTGCGCCAGTTGGAGCCTTCAGGTGCTCCTCAAGGGGAGCCCCATGTAGAGAGCATTGCAATAGTCCAGGCGGGAAGTGACAAGGGCATGAGTGACCATGAGTAAGGAGTCCCGATCCAGAAATGGACGCAACTGGCGAATCAGGCGAACCTGATGAAAAATCCTCCCGGTCACGGCCGTCAAATGCTCTTCTAAAGACAGCCGTGAATCCAGAAGGACGCCCAAGTTGCGAGCCCTCTCCGTGGGGGTCAACGATTCGCCCCTAATAGTCAGTGATGGTGCCAACTGACTATATCGGGACATCGGAAACCACAGCCACTCGGTCTTGGATGGGTTGAACCTGAGCCTGTTCCTCCCCATCCAGATCCGCACAGCCTCCAGGCACCGGGACATCACTTCAAGGGCATCGTTGGGGTGGTCCGATAAGCCAGTGCAGGGCACATGGGACAGTTCCATCACCCCACTTCACCTCGTGGCCATGAAACCAAGAGCAACCAGACAGAATGGTTGGGCGGGTGGCTGTGCAGGCTCTTAAGTAGGACTTATTTTGGGGGGTAGGGCTTAGATGCACATGTAAAAACATGCTAGGTCTTATTTTCAGGATAGGTCTTATTTTGGGGGAAATTGTACCTATCTTGCATTTTTTTCTGATGAAAAATTCTGGAGGCTGAATAGCTTGCACATCATCTTGTATTATCTTCCTTGTATGCTATAAAAGTATTACTTAACTATGGATTTGGAATATTTATATAAATTGCTATAAATTAATTTTTCTAGAACTGGATAATATTAAACTTCACGCTTTCAGTGCATATGTTCAGTAAGGTACATAAGGTTAATGGGTGTTTGGTAAAATAAATTAAAACAGTAAATATTTTTAGCAGACTATAACAATGACAATATTGTTATATTGTCAAATGCTTGTCTGTAACACTGCTGAAATTCAAAGTTGGAATCTGTATAATTCTATGATTTATTAAAATAAATCTTTGCATTTTTTGTAAGGTTTGAGCTATCTGTAATAATTTTGTTGAATGCAGTTAGAATAATTTGTGCTTTGTTTAAAAGTAAAGTACTCAGTTAAAAGGTGTCTTACTGTATTGTATTGTGCAAACTTCAACCTAGATTAACTTGTGTGCCCAAATAGTCCAATATTTCAATTATATTTGAAAAATGTCTTCCTTTAATTTGTAATATTGGTCTTGTTTTAAGAATGGGGAGACATAGTGATGAATGGACACAAATAAGATGTGATCCAAGTATGATTGTCCCATTGAGGCATCTTCTGCTTCCTATCTTTGTGCTTAAATAGAGGCAAGAGAAAGCTGTTTTGAATCTCCATTTCTTTGCATGTGAATGCTTATGTCCTTATGGTCAGATCTACTATGTGTTTGTGTTGAACAAACTTTGAAGGATCTTCTATTGATAATTGGACACAATTAATGAACAATTAATGCATATAACCAGTGGTGGGTTTCAAATTTTTTTACTACCAGTTCTGTGGGTGTGGTTTGGTGGGCGTGGCATGGCTTGGTGGGTGTGGCTTGGTGGGAGGGGAAGGGGAAGGATACTATAAAAATCTCTATTCCCTCCCCACTCCAGGGGAAGATTACTGCAAAATCCATTTCCTCCCGATCATCTGGGACTTGGGAGGCATTGAATAGATGGGGCTGGGGCCAGCCAGAGTTGGTATTTACCAGTTCTCCAAACTACTCAAAATTTCCGCTACCAGTTCTCCAGAACTGGTCAGAACTTGCTGAAACCCACCTCTGCATATAACCATATGGTGTTCCATTAGTTGTGATATACCTCTTTGTCACAAGATTGGAAGCAACCACAGAACATAGAATAATAGAGTTGGAAGGTAGTTGGAGGTGTTCTAGTCCAACTGCCTGCTAAAGCAGGAGACCCTATACCATTTCAGACAAATGGCTGTCTCTTTCTGAAAGCCTTAAGTGATGGAGCACCCATATCTACATTGATCTACAACCATCTACACCTTGTTTCCTCTTCTGCTATGAGCTTTTGGAGAACCTTCTTTCGCTGCTCTACAAATTTTGTATGTATTCTGTTCAAATACTCTTCTGTCTTTCTTGGATGAGGTGTCTGTTTACTATATAATCTTGAGTGATAGTTAACAAATTGATCCATCACATCTGTCATTGTGAAGATATTCTTAGTTCTATCCCAAATAAAAATAATATTTATTTGTTCTTTACACTATAAGCTAGCTATTTATCTGACTTCTTGATTTTTCCCTAATATTTTGGTTGAACAAAAACATCTTGTAGCTCTTTTACTTTAAAAAACTTTGTTCTAAGCCTCAAACTAAATATTCTTGGGCTTTAATTCTAATTGCTTCAGTTCATTCACTAACATTGTTTTTGTTTTTGCATACCTTTCTTTTTGATGCCAGAGATATAAACAATTCTGTCTCATAAGTGCTTGTCTGGTGTCCCATACTGTAGTTAAACAAAATTTATTAAGCTATCAGCAACACAACCTCCTTTAGTCTGGAGTTTAATCTTCCAGTTATTGGATTGCAACTTCTGCATCTGCATCTGTAAGACTGGTAAGTTTTAGAGCAAGTTTTATGGACTGAATTTTATTATGTATATTCTTTCTCTGCAGGAGTACTTTTATCACCATGCTTTGAAAAGAGATGTTAAGGACATATTTTGAGAGAATTTATGTATCTATTTATCTAATTTATATCTTATCTAATTTACACTTTTATATAAAGCAGATTTATCTATGTTTGGAGAGGAAAAACGTCTACAAAAATGTAATATTCCTCTGCAATTTGAAGAAGTGATTGAAAATGTTTTGCAGAACTTTATTTTGTTGCTATTTGAGGCATAAATTGAAGCAATTGTTACAAATCTCCCTTGTTCATCTTGGATTTATTTTTACACACAGCTTTTTTAAAGACCCCGAATACAATGAAAGTGTTCATCAAAAAGGAGAAAGGAGGTGCATTTTACCCTCTCCATGTGCCCTTTCTTACCCCAATCTCAACAAATGACAATACTAGTTAACTTAAGCAGGGCTGAATCTGGTTAGAACTTGGGTTGGAGACCTTAAAGAAATAGCAGGACTCTAGGTTAAACTGCAAAGTAAAGAAAATTGCCCCGAGCCAATGGGAGTCTGCCGGCATATAAAGATGATGATGATGATGATGATGATGATGATGATGATGATGATATAACTGGGAAGTAAATGCTGACTAACCAACCATTCCCATACTGCTGCATGCATGCATGCATGAATGAAGACACCAGGGCTCAACTTCAGCTTGGATGAGAAAATTTTATTAGAGATAAAAAAGTAGAAATCCAATTTGTTCAACCAACCCTATTGTTTTGGATATGCAAGAGTTGTATTCGAGACATGTAATTATCCATTTTGAACTGGCAATTTTTGCCACTTGGCAGTTCTAAACTGTCTGTCTAATTAGAAGCAGACTGACATGATCTTGTGATCTGCCAGGACTTTGAATTTTCCTGATATATTTTTCTAGTGGAATGTTTTTTATGGTGCTGTTGCTGATTTGTGTATCTGTACATCTTGGATCTCCTTAACTACTGAAGTATTTTTATGTTCCCCTTTTGTTTTTTTTTAAAAATAAAGTTTTATTTTATTTATTTGTTGTAAGATTGACCTAACTTCCCAAAGGGTGGACAATGAAAAAAGAGGATAATTTCTCTAGTCACACATTTCAATTTTATTTATTCATTTAATTTTTATAGCCACCCATCTGTGATGAAAGTGCAGCTGAAGGAGAAGTGGGGGAATTTTGGTAGTAACACTACAGCTTCCCAGGGAGGTGGCAACACATTCTGGAGAGGGTCAGAAAACAGTAAATGCATATTTCTGAATGGAAGGTGAAGTGCAGGTTCGAGGTAAATATTCAGGCTAGCCACATCCTAAAATAGGGATATATTTGTTAGGTTAGAAGATTATAGCTTTAGTCTGGCAAGATTCTATCTGTTAAGTGCAAGCAAATAAAATTCTGGACTTGAGTGGATCTCACTGTGTCATTTCTGGGGCTTGGGCCTGACACCATCTCAAACATCTCAAATTCTGAGTAGCAAAAAATTCTAAAACCGTTAAAACAATTAAAGCTGTACAAGATAAATATATACAGCAGCTGAAAAAAATTATAATTTTCAATAAAGCCAAGAAATGGCCCTTAATGCATCAGGGTCCCAGGCCTGGGCCCTTAGGCAGGTTTTGGGATTATTCTAATCTCTGAAGCAGGGGTGTCAAACTCACGGCCTGCAGGCCAGATGCATCATACGTTGGCCATGCCCACCCCCTTTTTAATGAAGGGGGAAAAGTCATGATACGTCATGTGACAACAATGTAACAATGCGAGTTTGACATCCCTGCTCAGAAGGAAAGATGTTCCAAAGGGCAAGAGCTGCAGCGGAGAAGGCATGTTTCCTAATCCCTACCAGCTGACATTCCTTGTTGACAGGACCCGCAGCACGCCCAACCTGTCAGGCTGGATGGATAGAAACTATTATGAAAAGTCATTCCTTAAGTAACCCAGTCTTAAGCCATGTAGGACTTTAAAGGTAACAACAAGCACCTTGAATTATACCTGGAAAC
Source organism: Pantherophis guttatus (assembly GCF_059756535.1). Classification (NCBI taxonomy): domain Eukaryota; kingdom Metazoa; phylum Chordata; class Lepidosauria; order Squamata; family Colubridae; genus Pantherophis; species Pantherophis guttatus. The sequence continues at coordinate 294,593,302 of NC_142063.1, read as the reverse complement.
ACACTGGCAACTAGTGCAGCTCATTGCATATCCAACACCATTTATTTGGTGCAGCCAAAAATTCAATATAATGTATACTTTTTATCTTTTAATATAGTGGTTAGGGAGATTATTGTTACTTCAGTACTATGGTATATCTTTGATATGAAACAAAAATAGTATATGTTTATTGATCACTTCATAAGATACAGTTTTCATAGGAAAACTTGACCTAGTTACTTCAGAATTATGTGGCTATGTGCTTCCCAACTAGACAATAAGATTGTATCCATGGACATGAAATGCTTTGTAATTAACTTGAAGATGCAACATTTACAATTATAATAATATTTCATTTTAAAATATTGCCTAGCTTCAAAATGTTATTTTAAAGTATGTCGCACAGTGAAAGCATAAGCCTTTAGAATAGTAGTATGGAAATACCTAGGGTTTAGGCAGTTCGAAATTCTTAATAGCATGGCAGGATTAGTTTCAATTCAGGCCTATACTATTTTGAATAAAAGAACTCATGCATCTATTTGTTATGTGGGTGTATTTTAATACCGACTGTGTGACAATTGCATGATAATTATTCTTAGTAGAGCTGTTGGACAGCAGTCAGAATTACTGAGGGTTACTGAAGTCTATAGACTATAGAGGAAGGAAAAAATATCCCATTCAGTTGACACAGCATGGCTTGGCTTGAGATGGAAAATGGTGTAATGATGAAGAGCATGGAGATACTAGATCAGAATCCTGATACAACTCTCCAAACCTGTCTGAACCTTGAAACAATTGGAATTCATTCATGCCACAAGGACTGCACTCCAAATAACTGCCATTCTAATATTGCTGATGCATTCAATACGAATTAGTGGAAATATTGTGCTGTTTTTGCTTAGGAAGTAGGGAAATTGTCAAGGTCAAGTAGCACATAAAGATTCAATTGGACACCTGAGCAGAACAGGCTGATAGCTTAGCATTAATTGAAGTTCCACAAATTCAAAAAGACTCTATTGTTTGCCTCTATTGAGTGTCATTTCACTTTCCCAGCTCAAATTCACAGGGAATTTTTATAATGCAAATAAAAACAATATCAGCACAAAAATAGGAACAATACTGAACAGTTGCAATTTTAAATCTTTCTCCCTCTGTAGTGTCCAGTAAAACACTTGATATAGTATATTAGTAGTGAGTGTTACCAGTGGTGTGGGAAGGTAATGCACAGGTCATAACTACCAAATACAATTAAAGCATATGCTGTCATTTTTGGTTTAATGTAATGCCATCTTCCACTTTAAATTAGTATAACATTCTTACTGATGTGCTAACATGAGCACTCATAATATTGCATTGTCACAATGCAGATTTATGGTGAGCTGGTCCAACATAATTGCAAATATATTTTGAGATTAATGCTTGCATAACTAATTTAGTGCACAACAATCTCATTTCTCAAGAAGCAAAAAACATGTGCACAAAATATCTCAGAAGTAAATGCTAAGCTACAGGAACATTAATGAATTCAGGCACTTACCTAGATGTTCACTTGAAGAGTCTTACATTATAACAGCAATGAGCTATTATATTAGTTGCGTGACATGTTCATGCCATGCGAGTGGGAGAAAAGCAAAACCCAATGATTTGTTTAGATCAAGGAAAATTAGATGGGTGTATGACCCCCATCCCAAATCTGCTGAAGGTCATCATCAGGTGTGATCAATGCAGTCTCAGCTTTGTAATCTAGCCTGAAACCTTACTGAAAAAAGTCTAAATAATCTATTCTTCCCCCACAGTCCTTAGGATGTGCAAGCCTACACCTTCTGCAAATGAAAGTTGTCCAGTTCTACAACATCTTGGGGGGTGGGTGGGGGGGGAAATCTCATACATGGGACTCAAAACAGAAAGAAGCAATAATCAAAAAGACAATATAAACCTGCATATAGTGGACCTATAGTAATTACTTAAAATAAGAATCATAGAAGAACTTTCAGAACTTTCTCTCCCTTAAAGAGACAATTGAGGAAAGGGACCAAATAGTTATTTAAAAAAAATTTTTTTTTTCAGAACAAACAGAGGCTTGTTATTTTATCTACCGCAAGATTTACTGGTGAACCAACGTGATATATTTAGATACATATTCATGTATTTATATCTACTTATATTTATATATCTATATTATTTATTTATTTTATAGACAATATTTATCATTAATGTATTTAATGATAAGTATACTATAATGATTGCTTGATATTGCTGGATATATGCAAGTATTTGAATGCTAGTGTTTAAATATACTAAAGATAGTACTGTAATTTAAGGAATAGAGATATATAGCATAATATAACACACACACACACACACACACACACATATATATTTCAGGTAGATAGCCTTATTTGACTTTAAAGAAAGAAGAAATTTATTCAATAACTATCAATTAATTAACAAAATATTTAATTGTATTATTAAGTCAAATTAATTTGAATGTAAAGTAAGCATTATAGAGGAATTTTAGAGGTATTTTGTTGATTAGTGAAGTATTGAATGTTAATGATATTGAGAAAGTAGAACTAGATAGATTGCTAGATAGATTGCTAAATAGGGAGTGATACTGGGGGAGGTATTATAACATCTATTTGGGAAGGAACTTCGAGGAACTAGGATAGAGACTAAAAGAAAGGAAGAGAAGAATAGGGGTGGATATATGGTACTGTGGAATTTTTTTAAAAAAAATATCAAGATGACGAGTACGACCACCACAGTTATAAAAATAGGGAGGGGGGAGCAACCTCGATAGTAGCCTCCCCCTCAGGACCACGTTCAGTGGAAAGCATGTTGGAAAGTGAGAAATCAGGCACCACTGTGAATTTGCAGAGTATGCAATCAACTTCGATGGCAATACAAGAGACAATGATGAAGATGCAGGAGATAATGACAAAAATCATGAAGACATCAAAAACGATATGGGAGAAGTGAAAGGAGAGCTATGCAAATTAGACAACAAAATTGGCACAATGCAGGAAACGATAACAAAAAATGAACAGAAGATAAGTACGGTAGAGGTCAAAACGGAACAAGTGGGGAAAAAACTAGATATAACAGAAAGCAGAATGGTGGCAGCAAATAGAAAGTTAGAAGAGGCCATAATAAACTTAGAGATGGAAAAATCAATATTCTATCTTCGATTCCAAAATATAGTGGAAAGCAAGGAGGAAGAGCTTCCAAAATTGATGGCAGAATTCCTCGTGGAACCTCTGCAAAAAAATAAACAAGAAGTTGAAAACGAGATAGATGAAGTTTATAGGATACACACGAACTATGCATGTAGACACAAACTACCTAGAGAGGTGCACGTAAAGCTCATAAGAAAGAAAATTAGAGACAAAGTCTATAGTAGAACAAGAGGATCCCCCTGGTTTACAAAGGAAACCCTTTCTCATACCTACTGTACTGTTAGGTGTGCAGATCAAGGAAATTTTCTTTTGCATAAGATAAATCTATCATTCAAAAAAATTGGAGTGAACAAACCAGAATGATTTTTTGCTAATTGTATTGGAATCATTTACAAAACTCACACTTATTAAACACCAGCTCAGCAATATTTCCTAAATTCCTTAAGACATCATAGGAGATAAGTGTTTAGTATGTATCAGGATTTAATTAGGAAAGGGACTGAGAGATAGCTAGAATGTGTTTGGGCAGTTTACATTTGAGCAGAAATGGGAGACGGCAGAACTGTTTAGTTGTAACCTGCCTGCAGATGAAGTACCTGGGAGAACACTTGCTTCTCTTGTAGAGAATGAGTAAATGAAAGTTTACTAAATTATTATTGCAAAGAGACCACAAACCTTAGTGTTTCCTCAACCAAAGAAAAGTAAATTACCTTGCATAACTTACCTTAGACCTCTGAAAACTCAGGAGAACACATAATAGTAATTTGTATGTTTATCTTAGTATCTAAATTCAATATTGTTTAGCAAGCAGGTTTGCTCAAAAACTCAGAAAACAGCTGTTAATCTGACAGGCAGCACACTAAGTAGCAGTTATATTGGAATGATTACAGGATGCTTATAGGGAGGGGTTGCAGCATCCTCCTTTAAGCAAAGAGTTGGACTAGGTGATTTTTACATCTCTTCAATACTGATAGTATTTCTGATATGAAATATCTAGAATGGAAGAGCAGTGTAGTTATCAAGTTACATGATATATTATCTGTTTTGTGAACCCAGACATTACAGATTTAAAACTGTATCTTGTGGATTAGAATATTAAGTGCTTTCAGACAATTGTGGCTTAATCCATAAGATTTGGTTAAGCAATCCACTTTATTATATGCAAACCCAGTTTTAATCTTTGCTCTCTATTTTCTACATTCAGTTTATTTTGTGTTTTCATGCTGTTTTATTGTATTGTATTGTATTATTTATCTGCGAAGGTTATTTAATGCATCATGCATACCACTATTTGTTATATCTTAGTGCTGTGATGTAGAGCTTTGTAAGATTACCCCAGAAAAAGAAGACAATTAGAGCAATAAAAAGGAAAGTGTTAATATCTTAATGACTTTAATCAAATCTATGGTGGGATGACATTTCCCTTTTGTATAAATTGTAAATTAAGAAACAATACAGAAAAGAACAATCAAAATGATCAAAAGTTTTAATTAGGGAATATATGCTAAAATAATTTTTCAATAAATTTTGTGGGAGGAAATCCCTCTCCCCACAAATGGGCTACGTAGCATAGCAGAAGCTTCATAAATACTTAATATTGCAAATTGAGTATTTGAATATTAAATTGGTCACAAAATTATATTAATTGTCAGATGGAAAGACCTAAAAGCAACAGCTGGGGTTTTACCAACTCCTATCAGTTTCATTACTTCTTTTTAACGATGAGGTGGTACCTATTTCAGCAATTCAACAAGTAGATTGACTAAAGGGTGCAAGGAGGACGACGTGTAATTCAGTTGTTTTTTTTGTGTAGATGTTTCTATTACACTGACTTGAGCATACAGTCTATTAATGGATCTGCCAGTTCTTGTTACTGTTAATAACTCTATCTAGTTCTTCAGGGCTTCAGAAGTGGCATTTAAAAAGGCTTATTTCATGTTGATGTATGGAAAAATATTACCATGCAATTTACTCCTACAGATGATTGTTTCATTCAGAAATGCTCTGCTGCAGTTTTAGCTTTGCATTTTGTTTTTCTCTGTTGCATCTGGTTTGATAGTTCGGCTCCAATAATGAATTAATTGATGAGTAGGCCAATGTAGTTGTGGGAATGGCTTTGTTTCCCTGCTGCTTTTATTGTGGCTCAGCAATATCCTGTGGCTTCCTTTATACTGAGCTTCTAATATAAGGTTATTGCATCAGATTTTATATAAATGGATCAGGGAATCCATATCTTTATATTCTCTTATTGTTCAGAAGCAGACCTCTTTGGAGAAACAACTATTAAAGTGCGATAGGGAACAACAGAATTTTCAGTCTAGACGACTTTAAAATAAACAAGGGCCAATTTTCTTCATATTTTTGTTTTTAATTAAGTGTTTAACGAATCAAGGCTTTGCTAAATAATTAGGCACAATTCCTAATCCCATTCCATAAACAATTCCATTTTAGAAGATGAACAGGTCATTCTGTTTATTCCTTTTAAATGATAATTGCACTGAAAGGGTATGGAGATTTGTACCACTAGAAGACAGTAGCCTTTTATACTGTGCATCCCTTTTTAATAGCTTGGACTACCAAATTGCCTTTACTAAGTAAATGTTTAGAGTTTTAAAATGTTTTCATGTTTTCCTTTATCAACAATTGCTAGTAATAATAGTAGTAAAAAAGGCAGAATAAAAATCCAATGAACAAACAAATAAAAAATAGTTGTATATTTTTGTTAAGTTACTGAACCATGAATAATACTACAGGTAGCCTTCAATTTACAACCAGTTATTTAATGCCTATGTGGAATTATAACGGCCCCAGAAAGGGTCTTTTACAGCCCCTGAAAGCACTTTTAATAATTGTGGAATGTTACTTGCCCTCCTCCCAGCCATCAAATGACTGTATTTTGGGCATTTGGTAACTGGCTTGCATTTACTTTTAAGTTTGCAGCATCCTATAGTCATGTGATCTTGTTTTGCAATGGTTTCTGGCAAAAAAACACCCTTTCAGGGAAGGAATTAGTTTAACGACTGCATAAGTTGCTAAATGATCACACAATTCACTTAATGACCATGAAAATAGTTGTAAAATCAGGTCCAGTCATGTGGGTGCCTTGACTTACGACTGCTATGATTTATGACAGAAAATCCAGTCCCAAGTCTGAGTCAGAACTCCCAGACTACCTGAAAAATCAATAATCTTTAGAACTGTCTCAAGAGATTACTTGCAATATAGCATTTGAAGAATACTGTACCAAATATATTTCTCTGAAGAACTTGGTTTATTGATGTGATTGGAGGAGAAACTTCAAGAATAGTCTACATTTGACTCTCCATTACACAGGAAGGGGATTCATAAATCATACCCACAAATAAAAGTTTTATTGCTCCCGTCTATATTCTCAGCTTAATCAGTCCTATAGTGAGATCCAATAAAAATTCTCTGTGGATGAAAGACTACTCACTAGTGGAATAAAAACAGTAGACCCAGCCTGTAATATATATTTTATGAATATCCTTCATTATTTTATATGGAATATAGGAAGCTCCTTCTCTTATCAACTATTTTCTGGGCTGAACTCATATGAATAAGCAAGATTACATGATTGCATGACTTCTCCAGATAGTGAAGGTTGTATACATAGAACTCAATATTATCATCATGTCAGCTTTTTAGGAGATCTCTCAAGCCCTTTGCACATTTAAGAAAAGTGCAATTATTCTAAACCACTTGTTAAATGTGAGAAAGCAAGCTAATGAACTTGTAATTGTGATTCAAACTTTAAGTCCCATATTCCTCTATGACTGAATGATGTAGAAGTAGTCCTCAACAATTGAGCTCCGAATTTTTGTTGCTAAGTCAGACATTCATTTTGCCCTATTTTACGAACTTTTTTGCCACACGTTAAGTGAATCACTGCAGTTGTTAAGTTAGAACACGATTGTTAAATTAATTTGTTTGTCCTTTGACTTTGCTTGTCAGGTGGTCACAAAAAGGGATCACATGACTCCAGGACAGTCCAACTATCATAAATATGATGAGTCAGTTGCCAAGCATTTGAATTTTGATCACATGACTACGGGGATGTTGCAATGGTTGTAAATGTGAAAAACGGTCATAAGTCACTTTTTTCAGTGCCATTGTAACTTCAAAGGTTCATTAAATGAACTGTTGTAAGTAAGGACTATATGTAGTATTATTCTTGTCCATTAAGCTTCCCCACTACTAATTAAAAATAGAATATATTTTCTTTTTTTTCATTATTGGACACTTCTGTTAGGGCTCCAAATCCTTTGAAGCTGTTTCATGCAGCTCCATGTTTTTTAGCTTTCCATGAATTAATATGTATTTCCTCCAATTGACCAATGGCAGTGTGTAAAAAACAATAGCCAGCCAATGGCTCACTGCTATCCTTTCCTTGCTTTTACCAACTGTACCTATTTTTAGGGAAAGTGGGGGGGAGAGCTGTGCTTCTTCATTGAATTTATAAGAAAGTAGTGGCATAGCACAACAGGGCTTTTTAACTTTGACAATAAGGGATAGAATTCAAGGGGCCAGAAGACAGAAAAAGAATTTCCATCAGCAGGAAATTGCCTACCCCAAACTCTAGAGGAAACACTGCAATTCTATCTCTGCAGCATTTCCTACTCCCAGATCAGCAAAATGCCTGTATGTGTAAAGACTTAAGTTTCCCTAGGAAATTTCTTTTACTCCCTGTCAAAACAAATACTGTGTTGAGACACATAGAGATTCCTGCAGTTAACTGTATTAGAATATGACATGAATTAGCTTGAATTTTTTGTGCAATTTTCTATTTATCTTAAATGAGTTAATTGAATGTTTTAATTACAAAACTGAAACTCACTGAAGAATTCTTGAAAACAAATACTGCTTCAACTCTTACTTAAAATTATATAAGAAAAGCATTAAAAAGAGATGAGTCCTTTATCTCAATAAGGAGTGACCTCATCTTCAAATGCATCAGAATAATTTTGAGCATGCTAACTCTGTTCATGCTCTAGAACATGAAGATTATCTCTCAGCTTCTCCTGCTTCATAAAATGTAGGTTCACGTGTACTTTTATAAGTACATTTGTCTCAGCTCTCAGGCTGGGCAAGAAATCCAAATCCAAATTCTGGACTTGGGTATATTAAATATATGTCTTCAATGTGAGGTTATAAAAGTCCAGAAGTCAAGTTCCTATAGATCCTTTTATAGGAAAGTCTCTGTATTGTTCCTAGAAATGAGTAAACCCAGACAGCCTTCTAAATCAGGGGTCCCCAACCCTCGGTCTATGAACCAGCACTTGTCCGCAGCATGCCAGAAACTGGGCTGCGCAAACAAGCAAACCCCCATCTACCGGATGCAGGCAGCACGTGAAACCATGGCCCCTCTGGGCCGCAGAAAAACCTCTCTCCACAGAACTGGTCCCTGGTGCCCAAAAGGTTGGGGACCACTGTTCTAAGGGAATATTGGAAAGTGCAATTGGTCAATTGAAGAGAAACTGCAATTGGGCGCCCTGCAGGCTTTATGCTTATTTTTTTTAAATTAAGGATGATGATCTTGGGAATGAAGGTGTTTTGTGAAGGACTCTTTTGACAAAATGGGGAGCTCAATATTTTTTTCTTACTTGAGTAAACTGATACCTTTTGCAAATTTCATCTATCAAAACATACTTTGTCCATTTTAGCCTTGGTATCAAATTGCCTTAAATAATCTTTTGTTCTGTTGCCTGGGTTCACTGAAAGCTTAGGTAAGAAGTGGGGAAAAGTGACTGCTAGAAAGCTTGGTATCCTTCCCATAATACTAATTTCATTTTGTATTTCAAGCATTCAGACCATAGATCAAAATAAGTTCTGAACTTTCTATTAGCCTAATTTTCTTAAACTCATTATGCTCCAAGATTTGTGGAAAAGGAGAAAGATGACTTGAAATGCTGTATCTGTACCTCTTAGCACCAATGGATTTAAATTGGTCCAACTCATTTTTGTATCATTTCTCAAACATTTGTCATCTCTTGCTATCTCCATGTTCTGCAGACACAGCTACATTATAGATTGTTGGTGAAGAATTAAACTGATGAGTGGTATAAATACAACTGAAATTTATATTATTATTTATATCACAGAAAGCCATTATTTGAAATAAAGAGGACTGATTTAAATCAGTGTGATCAAGGCAATTTTATTTCCTTTCTTATGTAAATAGGAAATCTGACCTCTAACAATGAAAATATATTCAATAAATGCATATGGGCTCAGAATTATGTCTCATTTAGTTCAATAGTCATCTCACAAGAAAAGTGGATAAGACTGCTGCCTGAACAATTTTAATTTGTGACTAAATTGAATCTTATTTAAAGAATGGAATAATTTAAAGCCATTCTGTGAAAACTTTCTCAAGAGGCAATAGTTCTTTTACTTATCCATCATCTAAGACACACTCTGGAGGGGTTCTCAGAATGACATGTTATGAGATAGGTAGGTTAACTCTCTGTATTAAGCATCTTCATGGCTAAATTCTCAATCTATCATTGTGAAGATCCCTTCAATCAAGATGGTTGGTATGATTGTGTGAAGCCCTCTCCTTTGTACTTGTAAATGCATCTTAGTAAGGAATCTGCAGGCTATACAATTGTTTAGGATCCTCTTCTGTCCAGTATTTGTTTTACTCCATCTTACCTTGACACAGAAACAAAGAATGAAATGCTTGTGATTGAGATTTAAAAGTAAACTCTCTAGGCAAATTAAGTTGTTTCATCATGAATATGAAATTGCCTAAATTGGAGACAGTAGTGCAATAAAGAAGAAATGAAACTATTAAATCAATTCTCCACTTATGCAAAAAAGGCATTTTCACTCAGTAAGATGTTTGATCTTTTCAAGTCTTCAAAACTGTTTCAGAATGGGCAGTACAGAAAGCAATGGATGGGAGAAGAACAGAGCAGATGATCTTGTCAACTATCAAATTATGGATTTTGATTATTATTATGTCTTAAATGAATGCAACTATTCCAAAAGAAAAGAATATATCTAACTCAGGGTTGAATATGTTATGACCCAGGTGGTCAAGGCAAAGCAGGCCTCTAGGAGTCCTTTATTTCTCTCAACAAACAGCCCTCCAATTGGTAAGGCTCCACTCCCATGCTACCCTGAAGGCAGCAACCCTCAGTCCTGCAAACAACAGCCCCTATAGTACAAATAAAGTCCACCGAGCAAAAGCATACTCACAGGACAAAGTACAGGGTTCCAAGTCCAGTCCACAAGGCAGAGTCCAGGCTCAAGACAATGGCTGTCCTCTGGGCAAAGAAAAGGTCCAAGGCAAATAGCAGTTCCAAGGGCACAGCAAAGGCCAAAAGCAGCCCACAAGACAATGGCAAGGTCCAAGACAAAAGGTGAAGAGCAATCTTTGAAGCAAGGCAAGACAAACAGCAACAGGCATGAGTCAAAGCTGGAAGAGTGTAAGCCAATGTAAACAATTGTTCCTGACTAACTGCCCATGGCTTCTCCTTAAGTTACTCCACTCCAGGTGTTCCTTGTGAAAAGGGGTGGGCAAGCTCCTCCTGAGTACTCCTGCAGCCCTTTTCTGGGCTTGGCTCTGCTCCGCTCTCCTTGCCCTTGGATTGAGTGGAGGAGGCAGCTGTTCCTCATCAGAGGAAATCTGCTACCAATCAACAATACTGCCTGTCAGCAGTGGATCCTCCCCTGTTCTGTGCAGGCACACAGCTCTCCGTCTGGTCAACCACCTCCCCCAGTGCCTGAGGGCCCCCAGACAGAATGTTCTCAGCCCCTGGCCTCTCCAAACATGATAAAGGAGATGTACCATCCCTGTCGGACAGTCCCGGTTCTAACTCCTCCTCCTCCAAACTGGGATCTGATGGGGACGTGACAGAATTATGGAGTTTTAGGTGGTCTCTGAGCTTGATTATTTATTTTCAGACATTTCATTACCTAATTAGGTAATGTCATCTCATTTGATCTGCAATATTAGAAAAATTGAAAGAAATAAACTTCTAATAAGATAATACCCATCACTCATCCCAGAATAAACATACTGAGAATTCTCTTTGTTTCTGCCCCCCCCCCCAATTTTAATGGAGCAATCAAGCTTTCTATTATTTCCCAGAATATTAAGAGGAAACTATTCTTATTTTTGGAAGAAAGAGAATAAGATATTTTAATATAAGGAAAGTCTTTCTTTCCACATACCTCATAGGCAACTTGTGGGATTTTTAGATGCATTTTAAAGTTTTGGTTGCCACAATGTAAAAAAGATGTTGAAAATCTAGAAAGAGTGCAGAGAAGAGCAACAAAGATGATTAGGGAACTGGAGACTAAAACATATAAAGAACATTGCTGGAATTGAGTATGTCTAGTTTAATGATCAGAAGGACTAGTGGTGACATGATAGCAGTATTCCAATATCTCAGGGGCTGCCACAAAGAAGAGGGAGTCAAGCTATTCTGCAAAGCACCTGAAGGCAGAACAAGAAGCAATGGGTGGAAACTAATCAAGGACAGAACTTGATGTTCTAGGACAACCTAGAACTAAGGAGAAATTTCCTAACACTTAGAATTTAGATTTAACTTAAAATTATAGCTCCTATAGTAATAATGTAATATGGCAGTAAGACCTGTGTACAGTTGAACATTTGGGTGGTATTGAAGGATAACCCAGAATGAGCAAATTATTTTGGTCCAGATGTGAGTGACGAAGGCATGAGTGACTGTTGTATATGCTTTCAGTAGTGAAATTCAGCTGGCGCTATCCGGATCACGCGATCCGGTAGCGCCAGCGGCGGGAGGGTCCGCCCACCTGCCCGGACATCATCACGAGTGCGCATGTGTGGAGGTGCATGTGAGCATAGCACGCATGTGTGGAGGTGCGCATGAGCATAGCACGCATGTGTGGAGGTGTGCGCGAGTGTAGCACGCACGTGAGCGCTCACATTTGCGAAATGGTAGCAAAGGTAAGTGAATACCACCCCTGGTATGCTTCTATTTTTTAAAAAATAGCTCACATATGAGCTGAAGCTGAACAAAGATTGTCATAACCTTCACTTGCTCTTTGAGCAGGAGTCTGTAGGAGAAAAGCAGGCGGAACTGGAGGGTGGAATTAAATGCAACATCAGTTTAGAGTCTTTGGGCTGCCACAAGAGATCCAAGTCCAACCCCTTCTTCCCTTGAATTCCGTTGACCCTTATCAAGTACCAATTTAGTGATGAACTTCAATTGAACAGAATCTTATGTATAGTCTTGAATGGATCTTCTATGCTACCACCTTACGAATGGTCCTGATTCACTGCACCTTACAGAACCACAAGCAGTGATGTAGGTAGCATATTTGATACCCGAAGGAGATAATTTTTTTAACATTTTCCTCCTTCATAGTTGAAATCCAATTTGGTGTAATGGTTAAGGCATCAGGCTAGAAACCAAGAGACTGTTAGTTCTAGTCCTGGTTTAGCCAAAGCTGGTGGTAACTTTGGACCAGTCATATCTCTCAATTTGGGAAAGAAGGGATTGGCATGCCATTTCCAAAAAAGGCTGCCAAGAAAACTGCACAGGGTGGTTGGCAGTGGTCAAAACAGATTCAAACAGACAATTTTTTTTTAGTTCCATCACTGTTATGGCATGACTCACTACCAAAAAGGTGATCTATGAATGGACAACAGAAATCTAACTCCACACCCACCGATAACCTTCAGAAGCAACCCCTAATTGTCTGCTCCCAGGGTGGACCACTCTCCTGCCCTCCTCCATAGTAGAGCACTGGCCACAAGTTTAGGAAAATCCAGATTGCAGCTTTGCTGTTTCCATGGAATATGGCCCGCTTTGGACCTGTAATTGGTACCATTCCAGAACCCCATAGCCTTTAAAAAACAGCTGCTCTATCTTGCTTGGACTGAGTCTGTTTTTTCCCCAGCTAGTCCCTTAAAACTTCGAGATGTATATAATAAAACTCATGTATTGTAATTTGGAACTTGGCTAATTCGACCTATAATCATCTTTACTAGAATCAACATAAGAATAGGTAGTGCAACATATATATATATATTAAAGTGCTTCAGGATTGTGTGGAGAGATAGTATTATATTGCTCTAAGAGCTTTAATCATAGTAGCATTTGGAAAAACTAAAATTTGAGAGAGAGATAACTTTTGTCATGCTATGCTATAACAAGCATATAGCACCAACCAAAATTCTTTTATGTAATGATTTCTCAAAACAAATATCTATTCAATTCTCAGCAAAATAAAAACATGTACCCTTTTTTTTTACTTGACACACATGCCTTTTCTCAAAACTATGACATCCCCATTCAGGTAGGCAGGGGGAAGTGACAGAATGTGTCATAATGATGTGTGCATCATTTGTGCAGTAATACCATGACATGTGTAACATCATTGCGATTTCTGCCAGATGCCCATACTTGACTATTTCTGTATTTTTAGTTAATTAACAATCCCAGCAGTCAAGTCTATGTTTTTAAGGAACAACTTACTGTGCACTGACATTTAACACAAAATGTTCAAGGGTTTTAAATTATGTAACTCTGACATTTTTAGTTATTATGTATTCATTATCTTGTCTGTTGCTCCTGTCTTTTTAAAAACTGAAATGAGACATTAATGCAATACTTCTTATGATTAAGTCTCCTAGCAACATTGAGCTACCTGTAGTCAGCTCAAGAGGAGAAAAGACATTATACAGAAATGCTTCTATGTATTCAATGTTTCCAGAAGTTTAATTTATGGCTATTTATGTACTCTGTTAAGCCCTATGGCTTATATAACTGGAATTTATATTAATGAGTCCATAAATTGCATATAGAGAAGTGCCGTAAGCAGTTTATTATTATGCAACACAGCATGAAATTAAAGGAAGACTCTTTTAATAAATGACTAAGGATGTTAACATTAGACACAGAATCATAGATTTGGAAGAGATCATTTAAGTCATTGAATCCAATCCCCTGCTTGATGTAGGATCCAAATTAAAGCACTCTTGATCCTTCCTTGAATAGTAGGAAACACATCTTTTTCAAATTTACGATGCAAGTGAACTATGCAAGTAAAAAAATACATTAGTAAGAGTACCGTAAAGAAACAACATACATTATAACAAAATAAACATACAGGAGAAAACAAATGAAGGAAAAGGGAACTCATGTAATAGCAATATGAAACTAATTCAATATTTAAATCTAGATTTTATGGAAACATATTCTATTTCCATTTTAAAGACATTGCAAAAATTGATAAAGAGCACATATATTGAATTTAAACATAGTGAGTGTAAATTTCTTTTCATCTACATAAAAGAATTCACTTTGCTAAGACTTAAACTTAAGAATGCTAATGTTTTTCCTAAAATGTCAAACTCCGAATTTTAGGAGCATAATTCAATACCATATTTACATCTCTAATTATTATATTTCCCCCCAAAATATTGTTTATTGTAATTTGAAACCAAAATGTGGCTATAATTCATCATGATGAAATCATGTGAATTAAATAATCTTCCAAGTTTCTTCCTACACCAAGCATTTTCTGATTAATATCCTTTCAGTACAGTATTTGAAGATTGACATCATATCCACCCTGTTTACTCATTTTACAGGGGATTAAACATTCCCAGTTTCTTATATATCTTGCCACAAGCCCAGCTTCTTCAACTTTTCCTGTTTGTTTTTGTTTTTTCCTTCTTTAACATGCATAAACAACAAGCAACAATACACTAAAGGCAGTCCTTGAGTTACAACAGCTTCTTCAGCAGCTGTTCGAAATCACAATGATGCTGAACAAGGGGGACCTACAATCGATCCTCAAAATTGCAGTCACATATTCAAACACGGTAATATTGAGATACGAGTGCTTGGCAACCAATTTGCAATTACAATAGTTGCAATGTCCCACAGTCAAATGATTGCCATTTGTGACCTTCCATGCTGATTTTTCACAGGCAAAATCAATGGGGAAGTTAGCAGGAGGTTGCAAGTTGCTCCCGCCATTATTTTGCCCATCCCCTGCCTGCCTATGTTCCATAGAACTTGCTGCCAGTCTGTGTTCTATAGTGCCTGTTTGCAGTACCCATCTGCCTATATTCCCTAAGAACTGGCCCCGGAACTTGCCCATCTTCCTCTGCTCTATAGTATCTGCCCACAGCATTTGCCTGCTTCACTATTGTTATCACCTGCTGACCTGCTTGGGACTCCCACCCCTTTCTATACTGTGGTCGTGTGAGGTCTTCCCTGCATCATCCTGGGATTTGATGGCAACTGAAACTGGTGGAATTCTGGCAATCACTAAGCAATGTGATCACCTGATGTTGTACTTTACAACCACACTGCTTAGCAACAGAAATTCTAATGCTAAATGCCATCATAACTCAAGAACTATCTATAAAGAGTGTAGTATTATTAAGCTTAAGAAATAATTTAGTGCAGATTGCAGCTCTTTATCAATACTACATTCAGCTTTAGATGTGTGATTTAAACCTTATCTTTATTAATAACTACTATAATTAATAATGAAACAATGATTATATTTATTAATATAAGCAATTTAGAAACTGTAGTTAATAATGGTAACTATTCCTCCTTAGCTTTAACATTTTTTCTTTTGATTCCTTTGACTCAGTATTGATTCCTAGTGACTACGTGGACAAATCCCGGCTGTTTATTTTGGCAAGATTTCAGAAGTGGTTTGCCATTGCCTCCTCTACTTTTTAAAGGTTTAAGTTGCTTATGTCATCTTGATATTCATAATTTCTCATTAATACTGTACAAATAAAACTGCATCCAAATAATAACTCATATTAATTGTGTCTTAAAATAATACAATAAACTTTTTTAAAAAGATGTTAGGGCTTTCATCATGTAGTTATTCGTCTTCCAAGAGTTCATCAAAGTTACAGGTCTCTTCTCAAATAGAAAGACAGAAAATATATTACTGAACACAGATAAGAAAATGAAAATTATAGATGCAATACTATACAAACTGAGAGAAATTCTTGAACTACATGGAATTTAAATTACCATATGGATAGGACTGAATCAAGCCAGCTCCATGTAATAAACACATTAATTAATTGGCTGCCTGACTCTCATATGACTTTGAGCAGCTTAAACTTAAGAACCAAAATATATAAAAAGAGACATATAAATAAAAGCCTTGACGAAGGAAGTAAACAAAGCCAGATCAAAACAAAACCAGCGAAGGAAAAAATCCCAATTAATGAAGCCAATGAACATTCTGCCAAAGAAAGTGAAACGTTTTAGTAACTTAGCAATGCATCTTTTAAAGCAAGCGTAAAATGGTAAAATAATACGCAGCGAGGCCAAGTAGGAGCAGTGCTTCAGGAAAGCAGCTTTGAAGCAGGATTAAAGACATTGTCACTTATGTAAGAAATATTTCATTCGCGTTATACCAGGGCGGAAGAGATTTGGTTATTTTCCATTTCCGGAGCTCTGGAAAGAAACAACAATAGTTCGTTATTATTATTATCATCGCGCTGCTCATGATTCTCTCTCACACACACACACACCTCCGCCGAGGATGGTGCTGAAACGAAAAGCACCACTGTTCAGCTCGCTTTAAACCCTCTTAAGAAATGGAGGCGGGCCTGAAGAGCCGCCTCGAGAGACTGAGCTCGCTAAACTCCCCCGAGTTCTTGCGCCACAGCGCCTCCTCCGCCCGCTTCGCGACCCTCTACGCCTCGGGCTCGCGCCCTTCGCAGCCAAAGCGGTGCGTGGATGGCAGAAGGCGGGAACCGGCGCGAGACGCTTTTTTTTTTTTTTTTGCTGTTGGAATAACGGTCTCTTTCGCCCGCGGCGGCGGCGGCGGCAGCGGCAGCGAAACAGGTGGGACCGACCGTCTGACGGAGGACACGGTGAACCCTTTTCCATCTTTGAGTGGGATGCTGCCTGGGAAAAAGCAGCGCGGTTTCATAGACGGGGATTGCGAAGAAATGAAGACGAGCGTAGGAGGCGGTGGAGTGAGATAGTTGCTCAGGTCGTGCGTTTGGCATGCGGAGTAGGAAATGGGAGCTTTGTGCAGAATTACCATCTGTTGAACGCTTAGTTATTTTGCAGTTGTTTGAAAAACGAGGAAATGAAATAAAGGAAAACGAAAAGAGGGGAGGGGGGAGAAAAGAAGCAAAACTGCTAATTTTAATATGACTTGAAGAGAGAGCTAGATTTTAATGTGACTTTAAAAGTATATGTGTTATAAAATACATGTATGGAGATATATGGACAAATTCATAGGTTCATTCCTCCAGATTAGTATTTTTCTGCTGTACTGGTTAAAAAAAGTCCAACAAAATGATGAAATGGTGTTGAAAAAGATTTCATTTGGAACTTTTAGCTCAGGATAAAGGGAATATAGGTAAAATTGACTCCTTTTATTCCAACATAGTTCCTCTAAATTTCATGTGACCATTTAGGTAAGAAGCACAGGAGCCCATTATTACATGTTATGATCATGTCTATAATGCTGTCTGTCATCTATCTATCTATCTATCTATCTATCTATCTATCTATCTATCTATCTATCTATCTACCTACCTACCTACCTACCTACCTACCTACCTACCTACCTATCTATCTTCTATTTAAATTTTTACCCTGTTTTTATTGCAAGACAGATATATAATATTCCTTCCTCCTCTTATTTTCTCCACAACAACCCTGTGAGGTAGGTTGGGCTGAAAAAGAGTGACTGGCCAAAAGTCACCCATTTGGCTTTCATGTCTAAAGCGGTACTAGAATTCAGTCTCCTGATTTCTAAGCCAGCACTTTAACTACCATGAAACTAGCTTTCGGAGCTAGGATTTTTTATTTGACGAATTCATTTAATTTTATGGAACTAAACAAATCAGGCTTGACCATGGTACAAAACTGTGGACATTGTATCCACATTTTTTTTTCTTTTTATGACCCCGTAATCCCTTGCTTTGGGATAGGGTCTTGGCTACTGAATGAAGCTGGACATTGTATCCATATGAAGCTGACAAATCACATATTCAAATCTGTCTGCATACCCTGAGTCACCACAATTACAGATTTAACAGTTTAGATACGTCTAGAGTCTAGACTGTAGAATATTGTTTCTGAACCTGGACAATTTTGAGATGAACTTCAACCTAAAGAATTCTCATACAGCATGGACATTGGTAAGACTTATAAGTATTGAAATCCAATATCTAAAAATGACCAGGTTGGGAAACACTTCTCTAGATAATGTCTAAGTATTCTTAAAGGGGCATTATGGAATTGTCATGCAATTCATATCTGCTATGTGAAGGAGAGATGGAAGATAGAGCATGTATGTTTTCAACTGACACTGATTACAGTTAATTTTGGCAATTTCTGTGAATTGTCTTCAGAATTATAGACAAGCATTTGATTAGCTGATGGATCCAGTTGACATTCTATAACTTTTTAATACTAGAACATATAATGGAACCAAAGTCTGGAAGATTCGGCATCCACTTAAAATTTAATACTGACTATTTCTTGATTTAATTGGATAATTAATAAAATTAGGAAGAATAATGATATTATTGGGAATTAATCATGTTAGTCCAATACTAGAGACAGAATAAGACAAAATTAAATTTCTAGCCTGTTTCTGGGCTTATAAAAATTGGGGTGCTTGCTTTGTGAATAGAATGCAGGTCTGTATAGGCCTTTATCTGCACAATTTATATTCTTGAGTTTTATCTATTGCTGAGATTATTTCTGTACTGTACTGTCTCTTTTCAGCAACTAGAATGGGTAGACATCAGTTATTGGATAAGTCACTTTGACACATATTTTTAATATTGTTACTATCAGGGTGGATTTGATTTAAATCGAGTTGATTTAAATCACAATTTAAATCACTAGTAAAAAGGCTTGATTTAAATCAACTCGATTTAAATCATAATTTTTAAAGAGCAACTGTCATCTCTGCTACTCCTTTGACCCACTGTTGACTCACCAATAGTCCCAGTGTTGCAGAATATACAGCCTCATGCTGCATAACTAAGCTCCATTTCATGCTGAATAAACTAAATTATTTATGTATCTTAAATAGAAAACTATCTTACGATAGATTTTTACCCCAAAAGTTTTTTATTAAAATAAATTCAGTAAAAATCAAAAAAATCCGATTTAAATAAAAAAAAATCCGATTTAAATAAAAAAAATCTGATTTTTTTTTTAAAAAAATCATTGATTTTTATCCACCCTACTGGAATTACTATAATTCCAAAACAGCTGTAGAAGTTGAACATGGAGTAAATAGAGGTTAAAAAGTTTCTTGTTAAAATACAAAATATATTTTCCTCTTCTTTATTTTCTTATTTCAATAAAATAAGGGAAGTAGAATTTTGTTGGTTCTACTATGCAGGAAATTCAGGATCAGAAGAAAAGAAGAAAAAATATCTGATTTCACAATATAAATAGAAATCTATCTTTTTTTAGTGTCTTATTAAAAAAAAACCATCTGATGTCTGTTTTTAATAGAAAATTCTTCTTTAATTTTTGTTAATTCTCTCAACATTAGAATAAAGTTTACCAGTCCATGATGGATGAGAAAATAAGACTTCAACAAAAACCTCTGATTTCCCGTCTTGAACATGGACCAAAAGACACCAAAATACCACATATGGAGAAAGGAAAATTTGTCAAGCCTGAACAAATTTCTAGTTCTGAAGAAAATGAAAACCTACTAGTGAGAACTTTAAGATTTGAGAATTTATACTGAGCAGCTTGTTTTTAAACTTTAGTACATGTAATTAATGGTCTTATTGAAAGCTACATAACTTTGATAAATGTAATATGTTCTGCTAGTAAGTATATATAAGATGGCATTGGGAGTAGTGAAACACTAGTAGTCAATGAATTTTAATTGCTTAGTAAAATTCATCCTAATGTCTTACTATAGTTTTCCTTTATCTTAAATTAACTTTTTTACTAATCTTTGTAGAGAAAATGGATTTGGTTTCGGTTATTAGATTGTACAATACATAAGGTACTGGATATAATGTGGTTTCTAAAAGTAATCAGAAAAATCTGTTTGGCTCCAAATGCAGAGTTTTGTTTCAGTTAGGCATGTTGAGGAAAAAAATGATCTGTTGTTTCTGGTTTATAGTAAAAACAAAATGTTCTATGATTGCTTAATAAAACATAAAGACTAGAATATACTGAGAATCACTGTTGGATTTAAAAAAATAAATATTTGGTGTTTATTTGGTGTTACAAAATATTTTAAATTGTAATAATTAAATATTTTCTGATGCTTCTTATTTTTACATAATTTGTTTCAGCATGCTTGCTCAAAATCTGGACATAGGAATCTGCAGCTTGGGCTCCATATATATGCTTTTTTATTATAATAATATTTCAGTTTAATACACCATTGAGGGGGGAAAGTATGCATTAAATTTAGAATTAGGCATTTGTGCAAATGTATTATCTGTGTAACCACATAATTGACATTTTATGCATTTGCATTAATTTTGCCTCATTAATGATGCAAAATTGATACAAATGGTACTGATTGATTATGTGCCATCAAGTCTGCCCAGACCGCTTCGAAGACAAGCAGTTTGGATTGCTGTTGTTTGTGACATGTGAAGTATTTTTTTTTCTATTATATTTGAATGGAGGACTAAAGAATTAAGATTTTACTCCCTGATTTTGGAGGTTGTAAGGGGAATGAAAGCAATTTTTTCGTCTTGCTGTGCCCAGGGGTAGGACGTTCTCTGTGGGTGCTCCCACCCTCTGGAATGAATTACCTACCGAGCTCCGGACGGCTCCTGATCTCCGTTCCTTCCGTCGGGATCTGAAGACTTGGCTGTTCAAACAAATAGGCTGACTCTGATTCTGGGTTTTATTATTTACTATTAATTAGTTATTTGGTTTAAAATGGGATTTTATTGCACTTGTTTCTTAACTTGTGTTCGCCGCCCTGAGTCCTTCGGGAGAATGGCGGCATATAAATACATGTAATAATAATAATAATAATAATAATAATAATAATAATAATAATAATAATTTGCTTCCAAGGGAGTTGTTCTTTTTCTATTTGTATACTTACAAATGGAAGTAGCTCCTCCAAATGCACTGAAAATCAGGACAGCCTCTTGTGATTTGAAGAAGACTGGGAGGAAGAGGTGGACTGCTGCTCGTTTGCACCGGTTCGGGTGAACCAGTAGTTAAGATCATGCGCAGTTTGCCGAACCAACAAATGCCACCACTGGCTGGCCCCGACCGTCTCACCCTGCCCTATCTCACTGAGCCTGCCTTGGCTGGTGGCTAAGTCACACCCATGCCCAGCTACTCTCTGGCTCCTTCACTTGCTCGCCCAGATCACGCGGCCCAGCTGATCTGCGTGCCTTGCCCACTTGCCTGCCTTCACTGCAGCCTACCATGGCGGCCATGTGGCTGAGCTATATCCATGCTTTGCCTGTTCAGCTCACCGGGACTGCCTGTGAAGGTAAGGCACTCCACCAACGGGCCGCCTCGGGGTCGACATGTTGAGGCCCGGCCACCTTTCCGGCCTGGCTCTCACCATCATTCTGCCCACATGCTGCCTGCTCTCCCTTCGTCTTGGGTCGGGGGACGCACTAGTCCCTGGCTCTGGTATTTCCTGGGGCCTCCTCCTGCATGCCATCCTTTCATCCTTTGCCTCAGGTCGCTCCATTTCCCCTCCTTCAGAGGCCCTGGCCTTTACTCAGTCTCCCCACTTCTTTCCCCACAACTACCTCTTTCTTCATCCCATGACCTTACCTTCCTCCCATGGCTGGTGGCAGAGGGGAAGGCAAGCCAGGGCTGAGCCATCACTGCTTGGCTCCCCACTAGCCCACATCTTGCCCCTCTTGTCACAGGCTGGATGTGGAACTCAAGACGGAGCAGATGTCGAGCAGCCGGCAGCCCAGAACAGGGACCGAAAGGTGGCTGAGCCTCGCCGTCTACCCCCTTCCCCCTCACTGAGACACTTGCAGCAGCCATCTCTTTTCTGGTGCAAGAATCCTCCAGCTGCCAGTCTTTGCCAGCATGAAAAGCCTCCAGCTGCCACTGTCACCTCGGTTCCGGCCAGCAAAGAGGCGGCTGCTGCAGGCCCTTTGCGCTGAAAAAGAGCGATGGCTGGAGGCTTCTCACCCTGAAAAAGACCGGCGGCTGTAGGCTTCTCGTGCTGGCAAAGAGTGGCAGCAGACCCCAACATCACTGAAACGGCCCTTCGGCTGAGTGCAGCATGCCCAGAGCGGATCTACTTTCCCTCTGTCTGCCTTACCTTCCAGCAGCCCATGGAGCTCGCACCATTCTCACAGTGGCAGCCCACGCTTGTCCGAAGTCCACAGGCTGGTAGGCGAGGGAGGTACAGAGGTGGATGGCAGAGGGGTGATGTGGGCCGCATAGCCTCATGCCCCCTAGTCACCCCCTGCCTGCAGGCAGGCGAGGCCCAGCAGCTGTGGAGAATCCAGGTGGAGGGCAAAATGCAGGCTAGGGTGAAGCCAAGTGGCGACAGCTCAGCCTTGACTCGCCTTCCCCTCTGCCACCAGCTGTGGGAGGAAGGTAAGGTCATGGGAAAGCCAAACAGAGTTGCTGACCGAAGTGGGCAAAGCTGCAGCTCGCGCCTCG
Source organism: Pantherophis guttatus (assembly GCF_059756535.1). NCBI lineage: Eukaryota > Metazoa > Chordata > Lepidosauria > Squamata > Colubridae > Pantherophis > Pantherophis guttatus. The sequence goes on along the minus strand of NC_142063.1, from coordinate 294,570,525 downwards.
TTTGAAGTTCCCAGCCCTTTGTTAGAAAATCTCCCAAAAAAAGAGTGGGGAGGAAGTCCCGCCCTCAGCCCCTTTGTTGGACCTGGAAGCCATGTGTGATTGCGGCATTGTGCCTGGTCTCCGGGAGACTGGCCAGGAGCACCTGGTGGGCTTAGACTTTTTCCTCACTGTTTCCCTCTACGACCGGCCTTGGAAAAGCCTGCCCTCACAATCAGACTCCCTTTCTTCCAATACTCGTGTGGGGAACCCAGGCTTGGAGAGCAGCAATGGTTTGGAGCTTGTTCAGGAGGACCCTCTGCCCCAGCCATGTGTTTTCCAGGGCTGCTTGGAGTGAAGAACATGCAATATGCTGCCGCTAAGCTCCTCCGGGGTTCCTTGCACAAGTGCTGGAAGAAAATTGGCTGATGGTTGGCTGCAACCAGGACTTGGAGCAGCAGCAGATGGGGTTCAGGGTGCACAAACTACTCTTCCAACTCCCAGTGCCCAAACCGGCGAGCTGGAAGAGAGATTCTCCGTTGTACTGGTGAATACGCACGGACTGAGTGGGCTTTTTGCTTCCCCCCCACCTCCCCATCCCGATCTAGCATTGTGCAGACAGCTGAATGGAGACGGAAAATGGGATGTTTCCATTGGTCCTTCTCTCATTTTCCCTCTAGCCTCCTTTTGCCAGTATGTACCAGGCAGGCTCGGCAGGCAGTCGCAATCTTTAAATGGGCTTTTATTTTGTCAGCCCAAGGGTGGGGGAAAGGGGCTCAGAATGGTACGTAGGAAATCGCTCTGTCTCTGCAGCATCTGCCCGCCTGCACAGCCCCACCTTGCCATTAGTGACATCGAGTTGGCCACATCCACTTAGTCACATGACTTCCCAGGCCACGCCGACGCCCAGTCACTAGGGTTAGTGACTAGGTTAATTCACTAGGGTAAATTAATTGCAGCCCACCACTGCTGGGAGGCACAACTGCAGCCCTTAGACCTCAAATGTTGCCTATCGCTGCTATAATCTAATATGGATGTAAGTCAGCCAAACATACTGGAACTGACCTAATCACTTCCAAAGTATTCTAGTTCTAAAATAATAAATTCTTATTTGGTTTTCTCTTCTAGGAATTCCCTGCTTCCGATCTTCGCACAGCTGTTTACAGGAGGACAGACACTACAAGAAAGCACAAAATAAAAACGGAAGAAAAAATTGGTTTCGAATATATGTAAGTGAATTTTATGTTATGTCTACAGTTAGTAAAGGATAAATGCATAGGCTGAAATCCGGTGTTTTCTACTGATGCATCTAGGATGGAATAACAAAGACTGGATACTTTCTTTCTGTCTCATTTACTAAATATATTTTGGATTTTAGGAGACTTAAGATGATTTGAGAAGTTGATGACTTCAGAAATCTTATCGGCTGAGTAAAAGTCAAATGATACAAGATTTTTACCCATTGCATTAGATATCACTTTAAATATATGAATATAACTAATTAATGTCTGGTTTGGTGTCCCTCAGTTAGGGTGAATAGATTCCAATAAACAGGCTCAGGCTCAGGATGGCCATTGTGGGAATTGGTTTAACACATTTGGCACTGGATTGGGAAAAACTGCTTCAGTATGTTGAATTCTTTCATGTAAATGACAGACTTTAGGAATCTGGGTAACCTACATAGAAATATTGTTGAATTTCAGCATACTATCAGTTCCCACAATTGTATGGTTTTCAATGCTGCTCAGCCGCAGGAGGGAAGTTTTCTGATTATCTGAGTCACTTGAAAAGGCACTAGGAGCAACATCCATAGCAGCTGTGTGAGTCTTAAAAAGGCATTGCTGATTTAGCAATTTAAAAGAGGTGCTTTGAATGAGCTTTAAAAAAAACTTTTGAAGGAATTACATAGTTCTACTGCTGGGCTCTTTGCAAATAGCATGGCAGGAAGCAGGCAGTCTGGGAGTGAGATGTTAAACTATGAACAAATTGGTTACAAGGCATTTTTAGTTAAGAAGGCTTTGTCTGGAATTTAGTCTGTTGTTCTTTCTTCTATATAATTCTGGTCTGACATGTTTTCTCTTCCTCCTTCCCTCCCTATCTCTCCACCCAGGTTTTTTTTCTGGCTTTGGCTGGAGGATGATTAAACAGGATGAGCCTAAATAGTGAATTGTTCATTCATCATACTCTAGTAACTACTTCTAGGTTTAGTTTATATTTCTATTGCATTAATTATTTTTATAGCTGACGTTCTCAAGTTAGATCAACTCTAACTTGTTTAAAATGTTTAAACAGGTGTTTAAATGTTTTAATGTTTAAAAATTACTTTAAATAGATTCATTTACTCTATGCATAAATACTGCTTAAGAGAAATGCATTTATCTCAGTAAGAAATTGGCAACCTTGTAGTAGTCAAGGCAAGGGATAGAACAGTTAGAAGCCGGCAACATGAGTAAGGTCACATTGTACATGTGGACCAGAGTGGGTTTTGGAGCCAGTTTGGTGGGTTTTCTTTTTATTTTACTGTGTTGTTCCTTTTTTCAAGCCTACATTCTATTTTTTTATCTATATCCAACCACAGAATGGCAGGAAACTATGCAGTCATGACCAGAAACATTTTTGAGAGACAGAAAGAGAACTCAAGGGGTATAGGTTGCCCTGTTCACAATTTTAGTAATATTTGCATAAAATTCAAAGCTAGCTCAGAAAATTACTTAAATAAATAAAATATTTATTTATCAATCTAACATGAATATAGACAGGAAGATTCAATTTCAGCATGAAATATAAGCAACAATGATATCCATAGCAAACTACAAAAAGACCAAAGTTATGATCTGTCTAATGATATAATTATGTACTTTTCACAGGCTGTGGAATACAAATGCATGTCAATTTATTGGTGAGATAGTTGGTATTATAAATGTAATAAATAAAATAAATAAAAAATTGCAACGTTTTTGTGATCATTCACATGTTGTTATTTCATCTACCATGTATTATAGTTCCCATAAGAGGAAATCTGCTAATTCTTTTTCTTCTTGATCATTCTTTCTTGCAAGCAGCAGTGTCTTCAAGGAAGAGAGAGAGGGAAAAAAAATGAAGATGCAGGAATGATCATGTGATTAAAGTCCACCCCTTCTATATTTGTATCAGTTTTGAATCACTTGAATCATAGTGTAAATGGATGTGGAACCTTGGGACTGATGAAAAGTCTGCATTGCAAACAAGAGATAGTTGGTGTCATATCCCTCTCCCTCTGTTAGAGGAGGGATGTTCAGTTTTAACATAGATGATCTTTTTGACTCTTCTTTCAAATTAGTGGTCCTCTCTGTCCAGAATGTGAACTTTTCTGTCTTCAAAAGTGTGATCCTGGTCATGCAAATGCAAATGGAGTGCTGAATCCTACCCTGATGTGTTTGTTCTCCTATGTTGTGCCATGCATTTGTGAAGTGGTTGTTTTGTTTATAATGCAGTCCTTTCAATAGTCCCAAGAAGATTCCATACCCATTTACACTCTGAGATGACTTGGAGGATACAGATAAAACCTCAAGTGGCCTCAACAACTTTCAAAGAACTAACAGCCAGATTATTGCAAAGAATATAAATATTTGTGATAGTGGTGAATATCTAACTCGGGTGAAGGATGAGGGTGGAGGTTTGTTCTCCAAGCTTGTGGGTTGGTTTTGTTACCAGGCTAAGTAATATCTTTGGTTGAATTTAGGGAATGTCAGTGTCAGTGTTCTTTTTGCTTACAGGGCTTCATGTTGTCAGTAGGTCTTGTGATGGATCTTGTGATGAGGAGGTCATGTCAGGTGAGAGTCATTGGGCGGTAAAGTGCTGGTGGTGGTGGGGTTTGCGTGGGTTAGTTGAGAATTGGTGCTGCCACTGGTTGGTTGTATGGTTAATTTGAATTCTCAGGTTCATAGTTGGTTGTAGATCGATGTGTTTGTTGATGGAGTTGCTTGTGGAGTGCCAGGCTTTGATAAACTCACATGCGTGGTGGATATTGGCGTGGTTGATGATTCTTGTATTGCTCCAATAGAATTGGTGCTGTTTGGTGTCAATGTGGGTAGAGACTAGGGATTTGGGATTGTGGTGATTGACTGCCAGCTGATGTTCATGGATTCTGGTTTTCAATTGCTGGGATGTTTGTCTCATGTAGACTTGGTTGCAATTACAGATTTTGTAAATTACATTGTTTCTTTCATCCTTCTGTATCTTGTGTTTGGTTCTGGATAATTCCTGATGGGAGGACCAATTCCATCAACAGACACATCGACCTACAAGTAGTCTATGAACTCCTGAGAATTCAAAACAACTGCACAACCAACCAGTGACAGCACCGACCCTCAACTAACCCACGCAACCCTCCCAACTGGCACTTCACTTCCCAGTGACCCTCACCTGCCATGGCCTAACCATTACAAGACTGTCACCTGACATGATCTACCCATCACAAGACCCATCACAAGATCCATCACAAGAACTTCACCTGACCCATCACAAGATCTTTCACAAATCACTCACCTGATGTGACTCTCCCATCACAAGACCTACTGATCACATAAAGCCCTTATAAACAGAAGAACACTGACACTGATATTCTCTAAAATTCCATTGAAGATGTTCCCTTGCCTGGTAACGAAATATTTGAAACCAACCCACAAGCTCAGAGAATGAACCTCTGTCCTCAATATAAATATTTCCATTCCCACCAGTCAATAAGAACTGAAGAAGTTTCTTTGATGAGAAGAAAAACATTTTCAAACAAAAGACAAAGTCCACTTGCCTTTTGGAAAAAAACACCTTTGGGACAACCATGACCTGGATGATTAAGACTTTCCATAGACTTTTATCCTCCCCTCCAATATTCTTACACTCCTTGCTTGGGACTCTGCCTCTTCCCACTTAATGGCCCACATGTCCTGGGGTTACATTGGCAACCAGGATGCTGGGACATCATGCTTTATAATAACATCCAACCTGGTTCTAAATGCCATCATAACCCAAGGACTAACTGTATTTTTGTTTTGAATCTAGTTTATTCACAAAAATTGATGTTGGATAGGTAAGGGAAGGTAGAGAAGGGTTTCTCCCACCAATTTGCATTATAAGAATTATAAACATGTTCATACATTATAAACATGTTCAAAATCACATGTTACAATATTGATAAAGCATAGAATAATCTAAATGTTTTGTTTCTTTTCATTTTTAGTTTCTCAAGAATACATAAGGACAAAGCAAAATTAATTGTTGATCAACATGCTGATATGATACAATGGCCTCAGACCAGGAGTTTGGAAGATTTTAATTTGAAAAAAATGACCACAGAAAAACTTCCTATAATTTCTTCTCATGAAAACTCTGATTATATTGTTAGTGAAAATGAAGGAAAGTATAACAGATTATTTAGTCCGTGTGGTATAGCAAACCATTCTTAAATGACTAACTTAAAGAGGCTTATGGCCTCTTAAGGACTAAGAAAATTATGATAGCATAAACCTACTGTACATGGAGTACAATCTATATCCTTAGACACATTAATTATACTCTTTAAATTTCAATTATATAAATACCTATGATGTTAGAAATAAGGAATTATAAGGAAAAATGGCTCTGTCTCTTTATAAAGATATTTATTTTTTGTTGATCAAAATATTTGATCAACAAATATTCAATATATACATATATTCAATATATTTGAATATAATTCTATTTTTGTAGATTGTCCATACCATACCAATGCAGTATGTAAATAATGTAGACACTATATTATATTATATTGCATTGTATGCAATACAACGTTACTCCTCATTATATTGTATTATATTGTATGCAATACAATATATGTTACTTCTCATTGTCCAGAAGAATAGCAATTTTCTGTTATAGCCCACACTTTCAGTTCTGCAAATTTTAAAATGAATGTGTAAGGGCATAAATTATAGGACTACCAGTTATGGGCTGAAAACTCAAGGTAATCAGTAAAAAGCAGCAAAGAGACAGACAATGTCCTGCCATCATATTGCCTTTATAATTATAACTAATAATAATAATGTTAAATCAGAATTCTCTATCCCTGAAATTGGCAATTAACCAAAAGTACTTATTCCATTGAGTACAGTATTCTAAACAAAATTAATAATTTTCCATAGTGTAGGCTTTTGTTTTAATTCAAATAAAAAGGCTAAAGTGAAGTAGTTCCATTTAGACTATTCATTCATTCATTTATTCATTCATTCAGAAAAAAAATCTAGCTTTCCACTAGATGGCAGTGAAAGGATATAGAAAACTCAAACATACAATTAGTAATATAAAGTTGAGCAATAGGTTTGATTGCTGTACCAGTTATTTTGCTGCCCTTCCAGCATCTGGAAAGATGAGGCTTTGAAAAATAAGCATAGTCCCACTCCTGCCTCATTAGTAGACAACTCTAATTAACTTTTTTAACATTTATATTATATGTATTTTATTCGGCTGTTCACCGCCCTGAGTCCTTCGGGAGTAGGGCGGTATACGAATTCAATTAATAATAATAATAATAACAACAACAACAACAACAACAACAACAACTTGATGCAGCACACAAGTTATTTAGGAAAAATGACTTTTCCACAAGTACCTCCTTATTCCGCTTCTTGTTTTGAAAAAAGTCTGGTATTCTTCTGTTTCTTTATCCTTTATCAACCTGTTGCTTGTGATTTTATTTATTTATTTCAAAGTATATGGCATTCATATCACCATTATTATTAAGAATTATTAACATAACTTTATTAACTGCCCAAATAAATGTAAATGTGTAACAACTATTAAAAATACAATATCACAAAATAAAATTTGCAGATGAGATAAAAACAACCACCACTGTCAACCATTCCATGGACTTCCGCCATGCATGCTGACCCCAATGCCTGATGACAGAATAAAATCTTAAAGGCCTAGAGCAGGGATGTCAAACTTGATTTCATTGAGGGTTGTATTTGACCTTGGGGGGCTGGGATGGGTGTGGCCAACTTGATGTCCCTCGTGTCAGGAACACCTGTGTCGGCCTGACCGTTCTGCCAGTGAAAATGGGCTCCCAAGCTCAGTTTCAGCTGCAATGGCCTCCTGCAACCCTCTGCCAGTGAAAATGGAGCTTGGGAGGGCCACACACAGCCCTCCCAAGTTTTCCCTGGCAGAGACACTGTGAGTCGGTCCTTCACTGTTTCCAGGGCGGCCCCATGGGCCAGATCTAAGCACCCTGTGGACTGGATCCAGGTTCCGGGCCTTGAGTTTGACACCCCTGGCCTAGAGGGTTGAGGACACTTTGTTGGTGATGTTCCCCAGGTCTGCTCAGGGACAGAAAAAGTTTTTGGGATCTTGGCTATGCAGCCCTTTTTTAATAGGGAAGACTTGAAACATGCTTCTCCTGCCTGTTATGATGGAGTGGATAGACACAAGCAGAGACAAGACAATTTACCAAGCTCCATGAATGATTTTTAGGTAATTACCTGCATCTTGAATTTAGGCCAGAAGCACTAGCAACCAATACAGCTCATGTAGCAGTGGTTTAATATATGCCAATTGAGGGGCATGTTTCATTTTGAGCCAGTTGAAGCTTTCACATGTTCATTCAGCTTCAGCTTCATTTTGAGCCAATTGAAGCTTTCAGATGTTCTTCAAGGGCAGCCCATATACTGCATATCAAAAAGTGGACAATTTTGTCCAGACTACAGAATCAGAGGTGTTTGGAGTTATTCTGTCACAAATTCTGTTCTGGATTTAGATCTCAGATGAGGAAGAAGATAAAATAGAAGAGAAGCAGATAACATAAAATTAGAAAACAGGATGAATAGGATAAATATTAAAACTTGTGCAAGGAACACTTGGGTTCTAATGAATTTTGCAAAAGCTTCTGAAACCATTGCTTTAGCTATCTGGGAAACTTTATGAAATAGCCTGCTGCTCACTAGATAACTGTCAAACTGCTTATTCATAAGCCCCATCTGTTTTCATAAAGGTGGTGATTTTATGCTAAAAGATAATAATATTAACACATAACAAAGAGAATATTAACTGCAAGAGTGATAATGATTTTAGATAACAAGTATCTTCTAGTGTTTGGCTTAGCACAATGATTATGAAATTTTATTGGCTATCGGTTACAGATGATAATAAAAAGACAGACAGTCAAGCTGTTTCAGCACAGTTAAGTTGCCATACAAGGACTTGCATGAAATTTCAGTTTGGTGGTGAACACAAACCTTCCAGGGTGAGAAAATCTCCTTCATATGATAAAACTGGTATGTACATCAAAAACCAAATATGCTTAATGTTATTAAAGCCAGAAATATTAAAAATATCACGAATTATTCTAGTTTTTATCCTTTGTTATTCAATTATATATGTGTGATCACAAGCATACAATCAATTAAAAAATGTTATTGTGGTTTGTTGCACAGTCAGCCCCCTATCAAAACCTTCCCAAGGACCTGGGATGGGCAAGGACCCAAGGACCTGGGATGATGTTTGATTATGTTAAAGGTATCATCACAGGATATAAACTGTTCCAAGTAAAGTTGCCTTTTGCAATTGATTGATGGTGATTTTGTCAAAGCTGATGGTGTTCAAGTGCTGCTTCAGTAGTCTTGGGATTGCACCCAGGGCGCCTCTTACTATTGATATTACCTTTGCTTTCTTTTTTACAGTTGTTCTATTTCTATTTGCAGGTCTTTGTATTTTGTTACCTTCTCCAGTTCTTTCTCTTCTATTCTGCTATCTCCAGGCACTGCCAATTTCACTATCCAGATGTTTTTATTCTTCTTATTGACAATTGTTAAGTCTGGAATGTTAAGTGGCAAGTGTCTGTTTAAATTATATAATCCACAGGGCATTTTGGCTTCTTCATTTTCTATTTTTTTCTATTTTATGGTCCTATCACTTCTTGCTGGCAGGTAAATGGTATTTCTTGCAGATCTTCCAGTGCACCATTGTTGCTACTTTGTCATGCCCTTGTTTCTAGTCAGTTTGTGTGATCTTGCAAGCAGCTAACCATGTTGTCTACTGTTTCTTCAACTTCTTTGCAGAAGTGGCATTTGCTGTCAGTTGCTATCTTCTCAATTCTTTATATTTAAGGTTTGGTTTTGTACAGCCAGGATTAGCCTCAATGTCTTTTTCTTCAACTTTCCTGATCTTAGCCATTACCAGCTCTTGTTATTAACTGCTTGCTTTTTTTTATGTACTGACACTGTAATACTTTGCCTTGCCGCTTTTTTATTCTTCATTTTGTTTTTTTGTAGGCCAATCTGACCTCTCCAATACTTAGTAAACCTTCCTAGTATTCTGCTTTCAGTGCACTGGTTAATTGTTTTCACTGTTAGGAAGTTTCTCCTTATTTACAGGTTGTTTCTCTCCTTGATTAGTTTCCATGCATTGCTTCTTGTTTTGCCCTCTGGTGCTTTGGAAAATAAGATGATCTCTTGTTCTTTGCAACAGCCCCTCAAATACTGGAATACTGCTATCATGACACACCTAGTCCTTCTTTTCTCTAGACTAGCCATACCCAATTTCTGCAACCGTTCTTCATATGTTTTTGACTTCAGGCCTTTAATCATCTTAGTTGCTCTTCTTTGCACTTTTTCCAAAGTCTCAACATCTTTTTTTGTAATGTGGTGGCCAAAACTAAATGCAGTATTCCAGGTGCGATCTTACTAAGGATTTATAAAGTAGTACTAATATTCCATATGATTTTGATTCTATGCCTCTGTTTATACAACCAAGGTTTGTATTAGCTTTTTGGGCTGCTGCCACACACTACTGTCTCATGTTTAAGTGATTGTCCACTGGGATTCCAAGGTCCCTCTCACAGTTACTGTTTTTGCCTAATCTGTATTTGTATCTGTGGTTTTTCCTGCCTAACTGTAAAACCTTGCTTTTCTCCACATTAAATTTCATGTTGTTGGATAGGGCCCATTGTTCAAGTCTGTTAAGAACTTTTTCTACTCTGAACTTGTTTTCTGAGGTATTGGCTATTCCTGTCAGTTTAGTGTCATCTGCAGATTTGATGAGCTCCCCTTCTATTCCCTCATCCAAATCATTTATGAAGCTATTGAAGACTACTGGTCCTAAGACGGAACCTTGTGGTACCCCACTGCCTACTTCCCTCCATGTAGATCTGTACTACTACAGGACTACTTGTTGAGTAAGGTTGTCAGTCAGTTATGAATCCACCTTGTGGTGATGCTGTCTAGCCCACATTTTTTCTAGCTTATCAAGAAGTAGGTTGAGGTCCACTTTGTCAAATGCAATAAGTATAGCAATAGCTTTACAGCCCTCTCTAAGCATTTTACAGAATCAGCATATTGCCCCAACAATCTGGGTCCTCATTTTACCGACCTCGGAAGGATGGAATGTTGAGTCAACCTTGAGCCTGGTGACATTCTATCTGCCAAACTGCTGGCAGCCGGTGATCAGCAGAAGTAGCCTGCAGTCCTGCACTCTAACTACTGCGCCACCGCATATCTGCTTGATGTTTTTGACTGTTATTTGCTGCTTTATTATTTCCAGTTCTTCCTCAATCTTCCTTGTTCCTAGGTGATATTTCTTGATTAGGTATTCTTTGACTGAGCTATTCGTTTCTGTTAATTACATCTCATCATATTTTTATGGGAGAGACACTTCATCTGGATCCTCTGGTGAGAACTTTCCATATGGTTGAACTTTTGGTGTAGCTTTCATCTTCCTCAGAGCATACAAGCACCACAAACATATAATACACAAAGTAGTGCCTCATTGGGGGCTTATTATTATTTTGTTACATCTTTTTTGTACATTTCAATTCAAGGTGGCATATATACACCTTGAATTGAAGGGGAGGGCCTTCTCTGTGGGAACACCCGCCCTCTGGAACGAGCTACCTCCCGGAATACGGCTGATTCCGGATCTCCGCACTTTCCGTAAGGCGCTGAAGACGTTTTTATTTCAGCAAGCCGGCCTGGCCTGAATAGGTTTTTGGGGTTTTTAATTGTATTGCTAGGGGTTTTAAATTGGGGTGGACGTTTAATTTAATTTATTTTTAATTATTTTAACTTTTATATTGCATGTTATTTTAATTCTCGGCTGTTTACCGCCCTGAGTCCCTTCGGGGAGAAGGGCGGGATATAAATTTAATAAATAAATAAATAAATAAAATACCAATATTCCTGCATCCTATTTTCCCCAGAACAACTATTTGAGTGGGTTGGGCTGAGAAAAAGTAATTGGCTCAAAGTCACTCAGCTGCTTTTCATGCCTAATGGAGGTCTAGAACTCAATCTCCTGACCTCTGGGCCAGCATCTTAACTATTACATCAAACGTCATATAGGAGCATTTAGAATTATAAGGTATTTTTAAAAATGTATAAAATTGCAATAATAAAATAGCAACCACCTAATGCTTGGTCAGCTGTTCATCCAGCTCATTATATATGCTTTCAAGCTTGTGTTGCACTCCTTTGCAAAGATTTCTGAAAGCTCAGTCTTTATTACTTCCCTGAATGACCTAAATGTTTCATGATGAGCGAGATGTGACATTCTCATTACCTGCTGGGAATCTTCAGTGTGCACTTTCAGCCTGCTTATATTGGGCAGGCTTATTCTATCTGGTGTAGATAATTTCAAAAGTTAACAAGGACCCAAGCCATAAGGTTTAAGAGACTTCTAGACTAGGAATGTCCACAACTGGTAAATCAGCTGCCCAAAGGATCGAGTTATCTGCTGCTTATCAAGAGCTGGGAAGTCAGGAAGTCTCCCAAATTGTACATAAGTTCATTGAGATGGAATGCTGTCCTATCCAAAGCTAAATTTGGAATTATCTTGGTACAAGAAGGTTCCTGAATAAATCGGAATTTTTTTCTTACTAGTATTCATTCCAAGTCTGTTTCATCCTTTCAAATTTTCACAGCCTCCAGATACTTGATCAAGATGAACAGCATGGGATGGAGATATTTTCCTTATTCTTATAGCTGAAGAATGGATTACTTCAAAAGTGGCTCATTCTTAATAATTTGACTATGATGAAATTCACACTTATATACACTTTGATATTTAAACATATATCTGAACATCAAAAGTCACTATATTACCTTTCTACAGTATATTGACATAACCTAATAATTACTTTCAGATGTTATGCTAAGTCATGTGATACAATTAAGCTCAACCAAATTCACGCAGCCTTCTTCACCTTTCTCCTCTTCATTATCAGAGCTAGAAACACTTGTTTCTCCTTTTAGCTATCTGGTTTCTATTTTTTCCAAATAAAGAAGAAGGGATTAATATGCATTACAGTTTGTTTTAAAGAATTATATTAAAAAAATATGCTTTCAGTTTTGTTTTGAGGGAGGATGCAATTGTATTGTATAATAACTTATAATATCCTAATTTGTTGAAATTAATTAACAGTCATGAAATTTAAGTATAACTTCAGGGAGTTACCTTAGGTCATGCTTACAGTATATGCTGATTGGTTTATGTTCTTTTCTAGGTCCCATTAATGATGATGCCATCTTGCATATTTTGAGACTCAGAGATAAACTTAGCTGGCAGACATTATTACCACCTTGTGAATTTGTTAAATCAAAAGATGTGGCTAAATTTCGGAAGATCCCATTACTGGTATTTTTCTTTATAGTTCATGTCAATTTATTCTATTTGTTTAAGATTCAGTCTATTATTTGTATAGGGTATATATTTGTGTAATTTGTTTATACATTTCCATCTATTGTGAGGATTATTTATTGTGGTAATGCCATAAAGCGGGGTGGGCAAATGTGGCCCTTTTACAACCTGTGGACTTCAACTCCCAGAATTCCTGAGACAGCCAAGCTGTCTCAGGAATTCTGGAAGTTGAAGTCCACAGGTTGTAAAAGGGCCACATTTGCCCACCTCTGCCATAGAGCACAGGTGTCAAACTTGATTGCATCATGGGCCAGATTGTGATATATCGCAACGTTTTTTGCCTTTGTGGAGCCGGGGTGGGCATGGCCTGCATGTGACATATTTGGCCCGTGTTTGACAGGTCTTCTATAAAATGTCATCCATCCCATCCCTCCCCCCCTTTTTTTTCTGGCTGTAGATTTGAATTGTTATGTGCAAGTACTGTGGTCAGCATAGAGGAGGATTATTCATTTTCCATCTGGACAACTCTTAAGTCAGCCTTTTTTCTTCTAATATAGTTTCCTTTAGATATTTTTTTACTACAACACTATTTTCTTTAAAAAAAAAACTTTCTTCTGACATGTTCTATATAATCTCTTTAGTCATTACTCTGAAGTAAGTATTAACCATAACAGGAATTGATGACTTTTCTTGGGACAGATGTTATAATTTGCTGTCAGGACAAGATGAAGGCCACAAATGATACCAGAAGAGTGGTGGTAAAGAGAAAGAAAAGAGCTAATGGTTTATAACCCACTTTTGGGAATTTACATTTTAAGAGAGAAAATTGGAGCAGAAAGTCTCTTCAAAGCAAATTATTTCATTTTCATCCCTTAGAAAGCTTCTAATTGCCTCCCAAATAGCCCAATATCAAGTTTATGACTTTTAGCAGTAGAATGGCCAATTTTGAGTGACATAATTTTGGACCATTTTAGAGGGCTTGGTTGTTTTAAGGCTGGGATTGGTGTGGTTTTCCTCTCAGAGACCACCAACATGTTTATCATCTTATTTTCTGAGAAGAAAGCAAAAAAATTAAGCTTTTTTGCTGATGAATTTTGGAGGCACAATCTATGAGTACAGGGAGGCTGCATGCAGTGTAAGGGATGTCCACATCCTCTGTAGAAGAAATAACGTAATTTATACTAATAATATTTTCCTGTTGTAAAGGTTAAAGCTATTATATGTATCTTTGGAAATAGTCATCTGATTCCTGTCCTTATATAGTAGTCCATTTTGGATTAGCAACAACTACAATAAAGATTATCTACCTTGATATTTTAAATATAACTATTTTAAGTATATAATCTCATAAAATGTTGTATCATTTTGGAAATGATTAGTTTCTAAGATCAACTCTTTATTAAAAGTATTTTAGATGGGGCTTCTTAGATTAATGTCAACTTTGGTGTTATGTTTCTTGGAAATGTATCAAATTTTAAAGAAAAAGTTTTATTTTTTATTTTACTCTATTTTTATTTATGCCTTTTATTTTTTTTTCTTCCCATGTTACCAGTAATAAATAATAAGTTGTATACAATTTTTTTTAATTTGGAAAAAAAGACTAAAGCTGAAGTATTCTGAAGTATTCTGAAAATACTTAATTCAGGAGTAGACTCTAATTCTTCAGGGGAAAGGAGTTTTGCTCAATAAAAGTCAAGAATATCCTTGAACCAGAGAAGGAATGCAGCTACAATGTATCAAAATATGAAAGCAAAACAACAAATAGAAGAGATGCTGGATCAACTCAACAAAGAATAGAAAATACAGGTACTTACTTTTCAGTAAGTACAGAAAGTACAGACACATGAAATGTGAGAAACACAATTAACGAGTTAATAATGTAATTTTCAAAACATAACAATTCCATTAACAATGAACCTGTCTGCCAATATACATTGTGACAATAATATTACCGAGAAACTACAGATGTTATCACCATAGTCTTTAAAATTCTAGGAAGAATTTTCAAGAATATAGGGACTCAACTATCCTTCCAGATGGTAGAAAAAAATGGAAAAAGAAAACAGAAAACTACAAATAAAAAAATAATTCCAGAAATGATATTGGTGAAAAAGATTTAGTTTTTAGTTATTTCATTAATGGACTGCTGGCGTAAGATGGGTTACATCTCATAAGAGCTGAAGAAATTACATTTGGCAAAAGTCTTGTAAACGGCAATTCTGTGGATGTTAGTATGAAAATCCCAGTGTATCAACTTGAAAGACTTCTGCATCAGAAAAGTGAAAATGTTGTTTTAAGGGGGCCTATTATGCAGTTATATAAACCAAAAAGAATATTTGTTTATAGGTTCATGGCTTGTTATCTGTAGATGTTCCAGATATTGGATGTGAAGGAGAACTCTTAGTACAGGAAGGTAAATATCTTTGTTACTATCTACTCACCCATTCAACCAACATGTAATTAAATTTTGGAATTCATTACCATGATATATGTATGCTGGTTTCACAAAAGGATTGAGCCAACTCATGGAAATAATGGGGTTCAGTAACAATTAGCTTTGATGACAGTGTGACTGTCTCTAAACACTATATGTTGGAAGACTAGTGGAGATTTGTATTGCCCTCACCATACTTGCATTTAAATGAGTTTTAAAAACTTGGCTATAGAAAGATCTATTTTGAAATTAGAATAGTCCATTTTGATTCCAGAATATTCCATGATGAAATATTTTGCACTACCTTACAGGACAACTTGCAGAATTTCCACATGACCATTCATGACAGGGAAACATTTGGATATATTGAACTGCAAATTTGGATATATTAATCTGCAATTCAGGATACTAGTTTTGGGGGCATGGGCCTCATATATGAAACTAATAGCTTCTTTTTTATAAACATTCATTGAACTGTCAAAGAATGTGACAGGAAAATTCTGACTAAAGATTCTCTTCCTGGCATTTAACAACGAGTAACAGTTTGAAACTTTATGGAAAGGAAAATGTGAGATCTATTACAGAAAAAGGCTATAGGAAGGAGAGAACAAGCAAGGTAAATGCTCTGCCTAAGAATTCTGCAGTTAACAGATGTGATCTTAGCTTCAGATAAATTTACAGTCATAAATAAATAACCAAACCAGTGTTGTAAAAATTGACAATTACTATGTGAATGGAACAATTAGTAATTAGTAAGCAAATAAAATACCCCACAGAGTTTATCAATTCACTAGAAATCAGTATTAACTGCATATTAAATTTTAAAAGAATAGCAATTATAATATTTGAATAAGAAACAATGGATATTAATAATTAAAACTACTGCAAATTATGCATGAGTGAAATCAAATAGAGTTTAAGTTTCTTACAAGTTATGCAATTACTTCCAAAAAAAGTATTTCTGGCACTTACAGAAAAAATTTTCAAAATACAAATCCAACCATTTTATATAAAGCTTGAATTTACAATGGAAATCAGAATCAAGGACAAATAACAATGAATTACACTATATCTGCAAGGACCTAAATATATAATTAGCAATAACATCTATTTCCAGAATCAAATCATTTGAAAACTTGCCAAAAATTCACTGAATAAATTTATATTTTGTATGTAGCCTTTAAAAAGTGTGAAATAGGAAAAATTAAGACCAAGGTAGGAAAAATACACAAAGAGATGCCTTGAGAAATCTTTTATATATTCTCTTGTACATGACTATTTACTCTCACTTATTCTTGATCAAAATACTTACATTCATTGTTTTGAACCCTACATTTATCAAGCTGCCCATGAGTGCTGTGTTCTGTCTCTCCCTCCCCCCCGCCTCCCCCCCCAATATCAATTGTCAGATGATTCCTCTTCAAAATAAGAAGAAACGGGTTTGGGAAGCATCATATCTAATCTAATCTGAGAATAACCAACCATGAAACCAACAAGGTTTTCCTGAGATCTTTGGAAGACTTGCTTGCACATAACTTCAGCATTACAAATTCCATTTTTAACAAACAAACAAAATTGAAAATAGTTTTTTAAAAAACACAGTTGGGAATAATTTTACTGTATATATAATTGCTGATATAATTGTCATGTCACATTCCTTGATTACCTGAATTCTGGAATTTTAGTCTGCTCCTTGTGTTTTTGAAAATTTATCTGTTCTTTTTAATTTGTCATGTTGGAATGATTTTTTTAAAAAAGTTTTTTTTTATTTTTTACACAAACAGACAAACAAACATACAGTGCATTTTTTCTGAACAGAGTATTGGCCGATTCCCAAATTTAAACAATTTTTAGTCATTTTAACACAATTTATATATTTCCTTTTTGCCACAGTGTTTATTCTGTCTATTTTTTTTAATAAACCAATATTACCCTTCATCCTAACCTCTAATCTTAACCAAATTCAATTTTTCCCTTCATCTCTATATTAACACCCTTAAATTTAAAATCTCAGATAGTATACTTCCTAATATCACAATAATTCATTTCTTATCAAAATATGAAAATGTTTTATACCATACATTTGTTTAAATCTTATTCCACATCTTGATAAAGATCAGTTAATTGTATAACAATCTTTTCTCTTTATATGATAATATTAAACCAAATTACTTTATACCATATATTTCCTTGAATCTTATCTCTAATTTTCAATTACTTTGTCAAACATATGTATTTATATCTCTTCAAACAACATCTTAATCATTTCTACTTTCACCACAATCTAATTAATTCATAATACAATATCATTTCACCTTTTTTCTTTTTTGATTAGATTCCAAATATACAGTTAAAAATATTCTAATGTATTACAATTTCCTTATTTCATATTTCTAAAACTTATCATTATATAAACTCCTTCAATACAATTAAAAATATAATAATTTTAGGTAAAAATATTCCAGCTATTACTATCTCATTTATCAAACTTATTCATATTTCTGACACTTATTTCAATTCATTCATACATCCATATAGTTTTCCATTTTATATTACTTAATTAGTATCACATTCTCATCTTTTTTCTAACATTCATTAATCTATAAATCTTAGTTCAATTCATATTTCAATTCAATTTCCATTCCTATTTTTTTTATTTTTCTTTCCCCTTCTTTTCATTTGTGCTTTAAAAGCCTGAACTCCCCTGTTTTGCCCTGTATCCATTATTTTCCATCTCTTTTCCCTTTTTCTTATTTTTCTACTGTTAATTCCAGTGTAATCATTTTGTATTTTAAAGTCATGAACTCTTTTATTTTGCCCTCTTTCCCGTTGTTTTCCATCCCTTTTCCCTCCTTCTTGTTTTTCCACTGTTAATCCCAGTGTAATCATATAAATTTTTTATATTCTTTCTATTCCACCCTTTTTTCCCTTTTTGTCTCTTTCCACTCTTTCTATTTTTTCCATTGTTAATCCCAATGTAATCTTTAAAATTCTCCTTTTCATTGTTACTACCAACATAATCATTTAATTTTCCATAGTCAATCTCTTTGTCTTTGTCTTCTTCTTTATTGTCAATCTCTCTTTCTTGCTTCTCATTAGTTATTTCCTTGTCAACTTGCATGTGCTCTAACACAATTTTTGAATCGTCAAGTTTCAATTTTCCATGCACCATTATAGTCATTTCCCTTACTTCCATTTTCAGTGACAGGTACATCATTTTCATCATTTCCTTAAGTTTCTGCACCATTTTATTCTTTCAAAGTTAATATTATTTCACTTTAAAGTTGCGTTGTAATCCTCCTCTTTTAATCATCAAAGTCAAGCCGCTTGCAGACAAAACAAACCGTCTTCAGAAGTTCTCACAGCTGTTATCACTATCAAAGGTCAAGGTTTTTCCAAAGCAAAAATTCAGTGTTGTAATGATCTTATTTCTCCTGAAGAGGTCTCTCTACAATCCACAATTCCAGTCAGCAGCCTGAAAAAGTATCCATTTTGTTTGCAATCCACTTTAACAATCTTTACTAATTTTGTTTTTTCCTCTTCTTCTTTTTTACCTTCATATACACTAAATCAGTTTAAAATTCAGTTCAAATCACAAAGTCTGTTTTTTCCCTCTTTTTTCCCCCCACGGTACAAAACTTCTATTACAGGGCTTAATTTTAAGTTTCTCTTTAGTTTTTTCAACATTCAAAAAAGAAATCTTTTTTCTTCCCAGTCCTCTGGACAATTATGGGGTTTTTCTTCTAATTTTTAAAGTTCTTCAAATATTTTTATCCAAAAGTCAATTTTCTTTTTGGGTTTTGTCACTTTAAACTTCCGTTTTAGCCTTCTTCCTTCCTTTCTCCCGTGCCCATTAGCCACTGTTATTCCGCTGGAGTTCTTTAACAAATTTAAAAATCTTTGCCTTTTTTTGCCTGTGAGCTGGCAATCACTCACCTGGGGTTCATGCTCCGTTCAAATCACCACTCCTCAATATTTGATCCGGTTGCCCCAGCTTCTTGACAGTCACAATGGCCGCCACCCCTGCTGCTGAGTCAGAGTTTCCTCTGACCTTCAAGGAACTTGCCTGTTCCTCTTGGTCTTCCAAGGTGCCCCTCCTTCTTCTCCGTCCCTATGAGATAGTTCTGGTCCAAAGACCCCTCGGCAGCGGCTTGTCAGCCCGGGATTTCACAGAGCTCATTGGAGCCCGCTATTTCCCCAATTATCTCGCTGCGACGCTTCCGGTCAAATCCTTCATGTTGGAATGATTGATTCTTTAACTCCAGCTTTGATTTTCTGGAACTCTCTATTTTTGATTTTATGAAATCCGGCATTGATCAGAAACTCTTGTGAGTCTCTTTTTCCTCAAAATATGCAGTTTGACTTAGGACCAAGTGGCATATCTAACACTAATAGTCTATTCCAATTGATGAGATTTACTGACATAACTCACATAAAACATATTCAAATTGTCGAGCCCGGCGAGCTTGACATACGGAAGGGACGGGAAGGACAAATGGTGGAGGCTCGGGGACAGATATAACTCACAGAATCCTGCGCTAAATTCACATGATGATAGATCAGTGGTGGGAAACGCGACACGCGAGGGGGTGGAGGTGCGTCGGGCTAGGATAGCCAGATTAGCGCAAAAACTGAAGAAAACACCAGAAACGCAATTACAGACTATTAACGCAGACGATCATTATGAAAGGGGTGGGGAACGGGGATATAAGGCGCTACGAGGCGGATGCTCGTAGCGCCAACTTTGTAGGATTTTGAGGCTTGGCGTTGTCTCGTATCTGACGAAGCATTAAACCAGGATTCACTCACAATTGATGTGTCCAGCTGTGTTTTATTGCTGTCTCCGTGTTGTGCGGGACAAGGAGCTGAGAGAAAGTTGGCGCTCCGTTCATTCTAGTTTCGCTCTTGAGGTACGCCTAGATATTTGGCATGGCGGAAGGAACGGATCCAGAGGTGGAGGCGTTGGTGGAGACACTGGCGGAGGAGGTGGTGACCACACACCCGACGGCCTCGGACGAGACGCAGCCAGCAGTGAGGCCGAAGGAGCGGCCCACAGGACAAGGCGAGGAGGGTGAAGGAGGGGGTGAGGGCGGAACGAAGCCAGCAGACATATCTCTGCCAGCTGGGTGGTGGCCTAACCCAGTGGGGGCAGATTCAGGAGAAATGAGAAAAGCTCCTACCATCACCCCCTCGGGTGAGCCATTTCGGCGCTGGAGGAAAAGATGCTGGGTGGACGATGATGACGGGGGTGAGTGGAGTTACTCCACCGGCCTCGGTTCCTCCACATTGGATATCTTATGGGAGCGGTTTGGGGAGAGTAGTTTCCGGGATGCTCCATCGTGGCAACCATGGGCCGACGGGCAGGAGCCCACCTCTACGTGGCAGAGCACTGGGATGTCCGGGGCAACTCGGTTTTGCTTGGCTAGTCCCAAACTTCGGTTAGACACCACCGCATGGAGAGCGCGAAGCCCGGAACAAGCAAACCCAAAACCCGAGAACAGGTCTCATGTTGCAGGGGCCGATGCGGGAGCTGCCGGCCGGGGGGGGAAGACACGCCCCGCCTCGCAGACCTTCCAAACGGATAGCCGGCAAACCAACACGGGGTGCGGTGCGGATGTCCAGCAACAACGAGTGCAACGACCACCCCCACCTCAACCCTATCCCATTCCCGGATATGCAGGACCTCCAGGACTGGGGCCGTGGCAACGGCAGCCGATGTGGGGCCCGCCCCCGCTACAAGCATCCTTTGATGGCAGCGCAGACAAAGTGGCTATCTTTTTGAGTCAGGTCATCAGTTATTTTGACCTTTACAGACGGTTCTACCCCACCCAGTGGTCCATGGTGGTGGCGGCTACAACAACCTTGCAGGGAGAGGCAGCTGATTGGGTAGCTGACCTCCATAGCGACCATGCACGGGAGCTGACAGACGTGGGTCTGTTTTTGGAAGGTCTTCAAACCCGTTTTGAAGATGACTCCCGCATCCAGCAGGCCGAAGGGGAATTGGTGGCTTTGCAACAGAGGGGCCGGCCAGCTAGAGAGTATGTCAAAGAGTTTCGATCGATAGCTGGTTGGTTGCGGGCATGGCCTGAACGGATGTTAGTTCACCAGTTTCACCTTGGTCTGGACAGAGAAATACGCCAAGCGTGCGTATACCGGGGGCTGCCACCCTGTTTAATGGAGTGGTTCAAAGCAGCCATCGACCTGGATGTAGGGCTGAAGGAATTCCGGTTTCAAGGGGCCATGGGGACTATGTCTGGAAGAAGGCTGCCTGAGAGACCCTCTGCTGTTCGCGACCCGGGGAAGCCCACTTCCACGCCTGGGGCATCCCCCCGGAAAGCTCCTTTCCGTTGTTTTCTCTGCAATCAGTCCAGGCATAGGGCCGCTGACTGCCCCTTTCCCCCGCCGCAATCGTTAGCAGGGCGCACACCTGATCGGGCTGGTGGGAAGGATAGAGCCCGAACAACGTCTGAACGATCCCGGGTGGCTTCGCAGGCGCTGGACAATGAAAGTCCCAACAAGGAGGAAGGAAATTCTACAGGACCCGGAGACCTACCGGTGGTATTGGGGGATAGCGACGAGGAAGATAACCGTGACCCAATGGTGACTGCTCCCATTCGCCCGTTCGTTATCCAAGTCGGTCTTCGGAATCTCCGTACAGACTTTAAGGTTCACAAGGGAGCACTGATAGACTCTGGGTGCACTAGGTGTCTGATCCGAGTGTCTCTAGCCAGGGAGCTAGGCCTACACCTAGCCCCGTTGAAAACACCCATCCGTTTCAAACAGATGGATGGATCCCTTTTAGGAGGGTCTCCGGCAACCCAAGTTACCGAGACGGTGGGACTGGAGATAGGGGAACATTGGGAGCGCATTCGCTTCATAATAGTAGAGAACATTATAGAACCCCTCATATTAGGCCTAGCCTGGTTAGACAAGTGGAGGCCTACCATATGGTGGGAGGGGGGATATAGAAAACTACGCCTGGAGCTAGGTCCCGAGCCAAAAGAGGAAAACCCTGCTGATCAAACCCGGGGCGTCCAATCACAAACAAAAGTTCGGTAATCAGGTGTCCCTGAGGTATACGCAGATCTGTTAGATGTGTTCAGCAAAGACCATTGCGATACTCTTCCACCACATCGAACTACCGACTGTGCGATAGAGTTGATCCCCGGAGCCAAGTTGCCTAAACCCCGCATGTACGCGATGACCCCTAAGGAGGTAGAGGATTTGCGGCGATATATTGATAACAACCTAGCACGGGGTTCCATAGCCCCTAGCTGAGCTCCCATGGCGGCTCCAGTCTTGTTCCGCGAGAAAAAGGACGGCGGTCTTCGCCTTTGCGTTGACTTCCAGGGCCTGAATGCCGTAAGTGTCGAGTCCCTATACCCATTGCCTCTCATTAAAGACCTCCTGGCCACTCTGGCCACCGGCCGGATATTTACTAAGCTAGACCTACGGGAGGCCTATTATCGAATCCGGATAAAAGAGGGGGATGAGTGGAAAACCACATTTAACTGCCCCCTCAGGAGTTATAAGTTCAAGGTCATGCCCTTTGGGCTGCAGGGAGCTCCCGCTGTTTTCATGCAGCTTATTAACGAGGTCTTGCATGAACACCTTTAACGAGGGGTTTTAGTTTATTTGGATGATATCCTTATTTATACTAACACAATGGATGAACATATACGTCTGGTCCGTCAAGTACTCAAGAAACTGTTAGCCGCCAAACTGTTTGTCAAAGTGTCAAAGTGCGAGTTCCACTGCCACGAGCTTGACTATCTCGGATATAGTATCTTGAAGGGGGGCTTGCGAATGGACCCCAAGAAAGTAGTGGCGGTCATGGAGTGGCAAGCCCCAAAGACGAGGAAACAGGTACAAAGCTTCCTCGGATTCGCTAGTTTCTACCGCCAATTCATCCCGGCATTCGCCCATATAGCGTTACCACTTACCAACCTATTACGGATGAAAGGGGGTGGTTCCCCCCTTAAACCAAGCCAACCTATCCCATGGACAGCGGAATGCCAGAAAGCCCTCAATACCCTG
Source organism: Pantherophis guttatus (assembly GCF_059756535.1). Taxonomy (NCBI): domain Eukaryota; kingdom Metazoa; phylum Chordata; class Lepidosauria; order Squamata; family Colubridae; genus Pantherophis; species Pantherophis guttatus. The sequence goes on along the minus strand of NC_142063.1, from coordinate 294,547,439 downwards.
AAAACCCTGTTCGCCCAAGAACCTATCTTGCAACACCCCAACCAAGACAAACCATTTGTGCTACAGACAGATGCCAGTGACGTAGCGGTGGGGGCTGTACTGTTGCAAGTGAATGATCAAGGCCACTTACAACCTTGTGCCTATACCTCCCAAAAATTTACACCCACCGAGCGCGGATGGGCAGTTTGGGAGAAGGAGGCACTCGCGATTAGGTGGGCACTTCTTACCGGGCAACACTTCCTGGAAGGATCGAAAGACCCATTCGAGGTATGGACTGACCATCGAAAATTGATATCTCTGCAAACCGCTCGTAGATTGTCGCCTAAACAGGTGCGGTGGGCTCAATACTTTCAACGGTTCAATTTCACATTAAAATACGTCCCCGCCAGGAAGAACTTTCTGGCAGACGCCCTATCACGGATGCCGCAGTACCACAGCCAGAGGGATGAGATCATTCAAGCCTTGATACCCACCAAGCACATAGCTGCCGGAAATAGGACGTCAACCAAACCCTCGCAAGGATGGAAGGCAAAGCTTCAGGACGCCTTACGGACCGATAGTTGGTTAGCAGAAAATCGTCAGGAAGTGGTATTTAAGGACGGGTATACCTGGAAGGATGACAAATTGTACATTCCCATGGAACTACGGAAGGACGTACTACAACAATGCCACGATGTTAAAACTGCTGGACATTTCGGGTTTCTAAAAACATTACACCTGGCTAGATGCCAATTCTGGTGGCCTCACATAAGACGTGACATAGAGGGATACGTGAACAGTTGCATGATCTGTGCTAAAGCTAAACCCAGACCTGGACGACCACCTGGTCTACTACAAACCGTAGCCAAGCCAACGCGACCATGGGAAGACATAGCTATGGACTTCATTGTAGACCTTCCACAAAGCAATGGTTGTAATGTTATCTGGACTGTGATAGATCTCTTTTTGAAACAGGCCCATTTCATACTCTGCCCTGGACTACCCTCAGCCAGAAAATTGACCAAATTATTTGTCCAGCACATCTATAGGCTACACGGAGTACCCCGTAGAATTATTTCCTTTTTTTTTTTAAATTTTTATTTATTTAAAACAGTACATCAAACAAAAAAGAAATAGTCAAACAAATGATCGCGACAGAAAGTCCCATGTTATTCCATGTTTCCAAAACATATTCCATGTTTTGGAATATTACGAAACCCATACTGATAAACAATTGGCCCTGGTATTCATGGATGCACATAAGGCCTTTGATCGTGTGAATTGGAGTTTTTTAATAAGTTTACTGCAACATATGCAATTTGGAGAAAGATTTATCCGGGCAATCCGTGCAATTTATTCGAAGCAGACTGCTAAAATTTCAATTAATGGTGATGTATCCAATCAAATTGATATTGAGAAAGGAACTAGACAAGGGTGTCCGCTTTCCCTGTTGCTATTTATTCTGTCATTAGAACCCTTATTGAGGGAAATTAGACGTAATATGGGGATAAAAGGTCTTTATATCCAAAATCAACAATATAAGGTGCAGGCTTACGCTGATGACTTAGTATTTATATTAGAAGATCCGTTGATATTGGGACCGTGTCTGACCCAGGAAATAGAAAAATATGGTAAGGTGGCGGGATTAAAAGTCAATAGGGAAAAAACTAAAATTATTGCCAAAAATTTAACAGTAAAGCAAGGGAAAGAATTAGAAGTGAATTTGGGGTTCCAAATTGTAAACAAACTAAAATACCTAGGCATTATTATATCAGCCAAATGCTCCACGATCAAAGAAGACAATTATTTGAATCTTCTCAAGAGAACAGGTCAGGATCTAGAGAAATGGAAGAGCATGCAGATATCACTACTAGGTAGAATAGCAATTATAAAAACTTATATACTTCCGAAATGGATATACCTATTCTACACAGCACCAGTTAGACTGGATAACAATTTTTTTAAAAAATTAAATTCTTATGTCCTTAAATTCATTTGGCAAAATAAAAAACCCAGAATTAAACTTAAAATGCTTCAAGAACTTAAAGAAAGAGGAGGATTTGGTGTTCCAAAATGGGAATACTACTATCAGGCTGCAAATTTAGTCTGGATTAGGGATTGGATATTGCTGAGAAGAAGGAGGTTGTTGATTTTGGAAGGTGAGGGGTTACATCAAGGATGGCATTATTTTCTTTGGCAAAATAAAATCCCAAAGCACAGGTGTCTTGCAGGACATTATGTGAGGAATATTCTAATTGAGTCGTGGAGGAAAATTAAGGGTAAATTCTACTTTTCAGTCCCCTCCTGGCTGGTCCCACTCGAAGCTATAACGTATAGGCCTCTATATAACAAAGAAAATCACCTCTCTTACCGGGAACTTTTGGACCCCCATGGCAGTCTGAAAACAAGAAATGAGTTGGAGTTGCAGGGAAGACAACTGGATTGGTGGGCTTATGCCCAAATTTGCTCGAAATTTAAAAAAGATAGGGAACAAGTTGGTATTAATTTGAATCAGCATGATCTGGACAATATCATTCTAGGAAAAGAGGATAAAATGTTATCAAGGATATATAAACTTCTAATAGACTATTGGATAGGGGATGAAATAGTTAAAGACTCTATGATTGCCTGGGGGAGAAATATTGGTTATCCAATTGATTTGACCAAATGGGAAGAAATCTGGCTCAAACATATGAAACTCCTGTGGGCAACATCATATAAAGAAAATGTGTACAAGATGCTGTATAGATGGCACCTTCCACCTGCCCGTCTTTCTAAAATGTATTCAAATCTCTCATCAAACTGTTGGAAGTGCGGGGAGATCGGCACCTATTTCCACATGTGGTGGACCTGTCCCAGGACGAGGGAATTCTGGAAAACCATACAGGCATGGATTATGGAAATCACAGGTTATAACCTAATTCTGAAACCAGAGTACTATCTACTGAACATTAGGCCAGATAATATAGGCACAAATATATGGTGTCTGTGTGTATTTATCACCACCTCAGCAAGAATATGTTTCGCCCAACATTGGAAGGGGAAAGACCTGCCGGCTGAAGATTTGATTCTGGAGAAAATTTTGGATTATGCGGAAGCCGACAGACTGACTAAAGCATTGCGAGATCAAAAGGACTCCGTATATTTCCAATGTTGGGACAAATGGTATGTTTGGTTGAACAACAGACACCCAAAAAGTCAAGTATAACCAGGACTATGTTTAATATTTGTTAAATTTGACTGAAGCCTACATACCGTAGAAAGCGTAAATATCATGTAAAGTTTCTGTCCCGTAGAATTATTTCCGATAGGGGAGTCCAATTTACCACCCGATTCTGGCGCAATTTCCTCCAATTAATAGGTTCCACGCAGGGCCTAAGTTCAGCGTTCCACCCTAGCACCAATGGCGCAGCCGAAAGGGCTAATGCGATGGTGGAGTGCTACCTGAGAAGCTATGTATCGTACCAGCAGACAGATTGGGCTACATTACTACCTTTCGCCGAGGTGGCGTATAACAATGTTGTACATCGAAGTACCGGACACACTCTATTCCGAATAGCCACAGGACAGGATTTCCTAGCTATTCCAGAGCTTAGTCCTCAACAACCAGAAATAACTCCTAGCGGGTGGGGGGACAAAATACAGGCGCTATGGCCACAAATACGGTCCGCTCTTGATAAAGCTGCCGCCGAGTATAAAACCCAGGCTGATAAGAAGAGGACCCTGTCAAAACCATTCAGAGTAGGCGACGTGGTCTACTTATCTACGAAATACATCAAACTACGGATACCCAATCGGAAATTGGGACCTAAGTATATAGGCCCCTTCCCTATCGAGAAAATTTTCAACCCTGTTATAGTAGCTCTGAAACTACCCCCTCTTTTAGGGAAGATCCACCCGGTGTTCCATAGCAGCCTCCTTAAACCCGCTAGCGCTAGAAGACCTACCCCTGCTCCACCTCCACCTATACAGAGAGACCACTACGAGGTGGAGGATATCTTAGATTCCCGACTCCACCACGGTAGACTACAATATTTAGTGAGATGGAAATGATACCCCATAGAGGAAGCCTCCTGGGTTCTAGCAAAAGACACCTCCGCAAGGCGTTTAATACAACAATTCCATAGGAAATACCCGGGAAAACCATCGGCCAATACTAATATCTCTACTTTTCTGTTTTCCAGAGAGGACCCTGGTGAGAGGGGGCCGCCTGTCGAGCCCAGTGAGCTCGACATATGGACGGGATGGGAAGGACGAACGGTGGAGGCTCGGGGACAGATATAACTCACAGAATCCTGCACTAAATTCACACGATGATAGATCGGTGGTGGGAAATGCAACACGCGAGGGGGTGGAGGTGCGTCGAGCTAGGATAGCCAGATTAGCGCAAGAACTGAAGAAAACACCAGAAATGCAATTACAGACTATTAACGCAGACGATTATTACGAAAGGGGTGGGGAACGGGGATATAAGGTACTATGAGGTGGATGCTCGTAGCACCAACTTTGTAGGATTTTGAGGCTTGGCGTTGTCTCGTATCTGACGAAGCATTAAACCAGGATTCACTCACAATTGATGTGTCCAGCTGTGTTTTATTGCTGTCTCCGTGCTGTGGGGGACAAGGAGCTGAGACAAATACCTTATGTGTGGAGACTTCCGGTTGGTGACCCGCGGCGATATGGCGTTGAGTGAGTGACTGCTGCTCCTCAATTCCATCAGTCACTGTGTTTTGGGGACCCCCTGAGGGGCGTGGAGCCCGGAGAGCCTCACGGACGAGAGAGCGAGCCGGGTGAGCGTGAAAGCGGGCGCAAAACGCTGATCGCAAGACCGGGCGGCTCTGTCTAACCCAGCACGCGTGAGTCGGCCAAACTAATGGCTGACGCGAAGCTGTGGTAACCAGCAACCAGATGGAAGCGAGGGAGATCGGATGCTGCAGTGTGGATCGATACACACCTTTCCTGCATTGAGGAGAGAGGACATCAGGAAAGGGGTCGGCGAAATCGGGCGGGAGAGCCTTACAGATGAGAGAAGCGGCGATTGAAAGCTTCCTGTGTATTCTGGCAGAGAGAGAGCCCGACAAGCCGGCATCGAAATAAGAAAGAAAATTGTACTGACAGTGTGCGTGCCAGAGAGGATCGGTGAGAAAATTTAAGACCAGCACTTATTTCCTTTTTTTACTGTGAACACAAGTAGACCCAGCGGAGGCTGAAATTGAGTGGATCAAGTTTGGCTTTCTTTTTTGCACTGAACAGGAAGCTCAGCCATTAGAGTGACTTGACGGAGGAATAGCCTGCCTAGCGGTGGACAGTTTCGTAGTAAGAATACGATAGAGTGCTGAACCTGGAGGACTTATAGAAGATCAGAGACTGGGCAAAAAAGACTATATCCCAAAAAGGAATAATAAGTGTATATCTATCTATCTATCTATCTATCTATCTATCTATCTATCTATCTATCTATCTAAAATTTAAATTAACAACAACACTTGAACCTTCAGATAATTTGTCTTCAGTATCCTGATTATTAGATCTGTATATACCTTGATAAATTGACTTCCTTTTTTTTGACTAGATAATATAATACACTCTTAAGTTTTGATATTTTAAATCTTTCTATATATATATTTAACTGTTTAGCATTTATAGTATTTACCAGTATTTTTATAGTATCTAAAATTATAATTATACATTTATAATCGTATTTAAAATTAAGTATTCAAAATTTCTATTTATAGTATTTATAGTATTTTAAGCATTTAAAAAGTATAATATTGAGCCAAATTAATTGCCTTATTGATATATTGTTTGTGAACTGCTGATTAATTGATATTCTGATTTGTATAGTATTGAACTGTCTAACTTATATTTACCAAGCCAATTTAACATCAAATATATTTAAATAACATTCTGAGTATAAGATATTGTGAGGAAGAGATTAGAATCATCGTATAGATATTGATATTGATTGCCCACCGGAAAACTAGCTATACTTGTTTACAAATTTAGAAGGAAAAATTAGATATAGTAATATAGATATATAAATATATATTTATATATATATTAAAAAAAAAAAAGATAATAGAGGCGCTAAGTGGCGAATGAGAATTTGGAGTAACATCGACAGGATAATTAAAGAGCAAAAGAAAATTTTAAAAGAAATGACAAGCATGGCATCTACTGTGGGGAAAACAGGAAAAAAGACTCCCTCTAACCCCACTATAGCGACAACCTCTCCGGCGACACAAAAATCAACAGAAAGCCTGGCAATGCAAACTCTGCAAGCATCATTAACCCTGATTCAAGAAACGATGATGGCAATGCAGGAAAAATTATTAAATAACCATGTCGAATTAAAATCAGATATACATGCATTGGACCAGAAAATGAATGATATCCAAACATCAATAGTTAATAATGAACTACGAATTCAAAAAGCCAAAACAAGAATAGACCAAACTGAAAAGAAATTAGACATTGTGGATCAAGCACTAACCAGTCAAAATAAAGAGATAGAAGATACAATAATCCAATTGGAGATGGACCGGGCTTCCTTTTATTTGCGATTTCAGAATGTTGTCGAGGACAAAGAGGAAGACCTAGGAGAAAAAATGGCGGAGCTGATAGCCGATGCACTTCACCAAGACAAACAGGCAATAATTAGGGAGCTGGACGACCTATATAGGGTCCAGACTAACTATGCAAGAAGGAACAAGCTTCCTAGAGAAGTTCATATCCGCTTCGCACGGAAAAAAGTTAAAGATATTCTTTATAATATGGCAAGAGACGAACAGATTACATATCGAGGAAAAGAAATAATAATCCTAAAACAGATACCAAGAAGAGTCCGGGAGATGAGGAAGGGATATAGATTTTTGGCTATACAGTTGAACAAAAGAAAGATACTATTCAGGTGGCTTCTCCCAGAAGGGATGCTAATAACCTGGCAAGGAAGAAAAATTAAAATAGAAAATCTGAGTACAGCACAAGACTTCCTTGACCAGCTAAGAGGCGCGGAAGAAGAGCAGGGGAGTAAGGAAGATCTAGAAATAGCAGTAGTGGAGGAGGAAGCCCTACATCAACAGAATACGAACGAGGCAACTGTAGAGGAGAAGACTGAAGAAGAAGGAGAAGCCAAAGAAAAGAAAGCGAGACCAGTAAGGGCCGTAAGAAATAAACAAGAACCAATAATCAGATAGGGGTTTAGAGATGAATGGCTTGAAGTTAATATCCGTAAATGTCAATGGACTAAATGATTACAAAAAGAGGAAAAGAATATTAACAAAACTAGGTAAACAAAATGTTGATATAATGTGTTTACAAGAGGTGCACATAAAAAAAGAAGAAAGTAAATGTTTAGAATATAAAAAATTTGGTCAAACATTTGATTCGCTGGCAGAGAAAAAGAAGAGGGGGTGGCTATCTACGTAAAAAAAGGAATTGAAGCAGAATTGAAATTTAAAGATACAAAGGGTAGGATCCTTATGATTGAAATTAAGAGAGGGAATTCCAAGGTATTATTAGTGGGCATTTATGCCCCGAATAAAAAACAGGGAGAATTCTTTAAGAAACTGCATGAACAATTAGTGAAAATGGCATATACTGAAATTTGTATGATAGGGGATTTTAACGGCATTGTAGATCCGGAGAAGGACCATAAGAGCAATAAAGTTAAAAAAAATAAAAGGACAAACTTACCGAGAGCATTTTTTGAGTTAGTCGATGAATTAGATCTAATTGATATTTGGCGTACCCTGCACCCAAATGACAGGCAATATACCTTCTTTTCAAATGCACAAAAGTCGTGGTCCAGAATTGACATGGCATGGGCCAGTAGAAATTTGGGGTTGGAAATTGAAACTGCAGTAATTAACCCAAACGATTGGGCAGATCATAATCCATTAGAAATCAGATGGAAGTCTCTCCAGAGAAAATACCAACGGAGGTGGAGGTTTAATGCCAAATTACTGGGCGACGAAGACTGTATACAAAAATTCAAAGAAGAAATAAATTTCTTTTTTAAGGAAAATGAAAACAAAGGCACATCCCGCGCAATAGTTTGGGACACAATGAAGGCCTATCTGAGAGGAGTCGTGATTTCATATATGGCACATAAAAATAAAGAAGAAAGGAAGACCCTGGAAGAGTATTTAAATCATATAGGAGAATCAGAAAGAAAACTCCAAGATAATCCAGAAGATGAAGCAGCCAAAGAAAATTGGATGATGTGGAAGCATAAAGTAAATATCATGGAGCAAGAAGAGTTGGCACAAAGAATGAAAAGAACGAAACAATATCTTTTTGAGAATACCAACAAATCGGGGAGGTGGTTGGCCTATAAATTAAAAAAGGAAAATGAAAGGGGAATAATTCATACTTTAGTAGACTCTAAGGGCAAATTACTGATTAACGAGGAAGAAAAACGGGATAGGGTGAGAGATTATTATGAATCCCTATATAAAGAAGAGGAGATATCGGATGACAAAATAGAACAATACTTGATAAAAGCAGAGCTCCCACAAATAACTGATGATGAGAAAGAAATGCTTAACAGAAAGATCACAATTGAAGAATTAAAAATAGCCCTTTCCAAATTGAAAAATAATAAAGCGCCAGGACCTGACGGATTTCCAGGGGAAATATATAAAAAATTAGAAGCAATACTCCAACCGAAATTAGTAGAAATTTTTAATGATGCACTGTTAGACCACAAAATTCCAGAGTCATGGAAAGAGGCGCATGTCACACTTGTGCCGAAAGAAGGTGCCGACCCAAAACAAATTCAAAATTACAGACCAATCTCGCTCCTAAATACGGACTACAAATTATTCATGGGCATAATGGCAGAAAGAATGAAAAAGATTTTAAATAATTGGATATATAAAGACCAGAATGGATTCTTACCGGGGAGACAAATTAGGGATAATATGAGAATTGTACTAGACACGCTAGAGTATTATGAGGAACACCCTGGAAAACAGATGGCTCTGATTTTTGTCGATGCTCAAAAGGCATTTGACAATCTAAATTGGAAATTCATGATTAAACAAATTGAGATGATGAAATTTGGTATAAATTTTGAAATGATGATTAAATCCATTTATAATAACCAAAAGGCGAGTATCTTGGTGAATGGGGATAGGACTAAAACATTCCAAATTAGTAAGGGAGTAAGGCAAGGTTGTCCCCTATCCCCTTTATTGTTCATTCTGGCCCTAGAAGTTCTTCTAAGGAAAATTAGATTTAATGATGAAATAAAAGGATTGCAGATCAGGAAGGAGATTTACAAGACGCAAGCATTTGCGGATGATGTAGCCCTAATCCTTGAAGACCCTATAGAGTCGGGACCTAAGGTATTGGAGGAATTAAGTAAATATGGAGAGGTGGCAGGCTTCATACTGAACAAAACCAAAACCAAAGTATTGATTAAGAACACAACTGAGAGCCAGAAAAACGAGATAGAAGAAGTACTAGGATTACAGGTTGCCAAAAAAATTAAATACCTAGGAATTTGGATTACATCAAGATGTTCGACCTTGAAAGACGATAATTATATTCCCCTAATCAGGAAAATAAAACAAGACCTAGATTGCTGGAAAAAAATAAGACTATCACTTTTGGGCAAGATAGCCACAATTAAGATGAACATTCTCCCCAGAATATTATTTCTATTTCAAAATATACCCATAAATTTAGATAAAAAATTCTTTTTAGAACTAGACAAAATTATTAGAGAATTCATATGGGAGGGGAAAAAACCGAGATTTTCCATTAAAATTTTAAGGGGCAAAAGAGACATAGGTGGATTTGGACTCCCGGACTGGGAAACATACTACAGGTCAGCCAAGCTAGTATGGATAAAAGATTGGATCACCCTGGAAAATAAGAGAATTCTTACCTTAGAAGGCCATGACCTGCAAAAAGGCTGGCACGCCCACATCTGGGAAACGGAGAAGAAAAGGAAGACACATTTTCATAGACACAAAATTAGAGATTCCCTGATACAAACATGGACCCAGATTAGGCAAAAATATTACAAAAAAATCCCAAATTGGCTCTCAACGTGGAGGCCCTGACCCACCCAAATAGGTGGGAGAGGGAGAAAATGGGCAGATATAAAGATATCCTAGACGAAAGAGGGTGGCTTAAACCAAATGATATCTTACGAGAGCAAGGAATAACTTTAGATTGGTGGACTTATGCACAAGTAAAATCCAGATATCAGAAAGACAAAGAACAATATGGTTTAGAACTGGGATCAAACGGACTGGATAAAGTCTTGATGGGAACAAACAAAAAGATTCTGGCAAAACTATACAATTATATATTAAACGATGACAAGTTCGAAGATGTCACGAAGAATCAAATAATTGCATGGGAGAAAAATATAGGGCGCAATATAAATTTTGGGGAATGGGAGAAGGCATGGAACAGAAATCTTAAATTGACTAGAGCGGTGACATATAAGGAAAACCATTACAAAATGTTTCATAGATGGTACTTAGCCCGGCCAGACTAGCGAAGATATATCCCAATATACATCCCAATTGTTGGAAATGTGGCCACGGTCAAGGCACCTTCTTTCACATGTGGTGGACATGCCCGGAAGCAAAAGGATACTGGAATAAAATTAGGAGATGGTTATATGAAATAACTGATGAAGATATTGCATTAACACCAGAGATTTTCCTCCTGGGAATAATAAAGAAGCCATATAGAAAGGAAATGATGCATTTAATGATCCATATAATTACAGCCGCTAGATTGGCATACGCACAGTATTGGAAAGAGAAAATTCAACCACCAGAAGAGCTTACAATTAAGAAAATACTCGAGTGCGCAGAGATGTCTAAATTAACCTATGAATTAAATGATGAAAAGTCAGTTTACTATATGGTGTGGGAAAGGTGGTACAAGTGGTTGCATGATAGAATGAAAGAAAGATCTAAAGGTGTATTAAATAATGGTTAAAAGTGAGTTAAAATGTCACCAAGTATTATCTATGGAAATAGTTAAAACACTGCACATCCGATACAAATTGAAAAGCTATATTATGTATATGTTGTTTTATGTTATTGTTTGAATGTTTGTTTGTTTTTTCTTCTTATTTCTCTTTTGTTTTTGTCCTTTGCTTTTTGTTTGTTTTTTTTTAAAAGAAAACCTCAATAAAGTTTAATTAAAAAAAATACCTTATGTGTGAAATAGTAAAAATACAGGACATTCTAATACTATTACCATTCTTCTTCTTCTTGTGCCATATCCGTCATCAGACGTTGGCAATCATGTTGGCAATAGCAATCAAATTCTGAAGTGAAAATATTTGTGTAGAATAAAAATAAAATATATTTTAAATTAAACCCCAAATAGATGTAAACAATATGAATCTCAAATATTTAGTAAAGGGACCGTCAAGGCTGGAGTTATTAAATTCAGATTCTCTGGCTTCAGGCTATATGAGGATTGTTAGAGAAGTTTAAATTTAGCAAATTGAGTTGCCTAAAATAGAGGAAGGAGGAAGAAAAAGATACCAGAAGGGACTTTTGGGAAAAGAGAAGGCCTTGGGAGATTCTGAAGTTTTTCTGTATTTTGACTTGAAAGAAACATAATCAAAATAAATTATGTTCTTTGTAAAACAAATGGCTAGGTAATAAGAGACATAGTGAAAATAAGGAGGCAGAGGTTTGGGAGCAAAGAGTCTAACAAATGTTTGAAGATTTTGTGAAATAGTTGTGATATGATTTTGTATCTGTTCATTTTTTTTTCTAGAAGATATAAAATAGAAGATATAACAGCAAGGCAGTAGTGGAAATCATCATCACAATCATCTATGGCTCTGAGCCTTATTGTTGTGGGGCTACATTCCTTCATTTTAATAGTAAAGGAGCAAAAAAGAAATGCTGTCTCTCTGACACACAAATCTTAGGAAGATCATTAAACCTGAAACCCTTGTCTATCTATTAGAGCATCTAGCACAGCATTGCAGAGAAATGTTACTGGGTCATTCTATACCACTAAAAGAATGTATTAGCATGCAGCTCCTAGATTATTTCCCATACCTTAGTGGTAGATGGCTGAACTTAGAAGCATGTCTTTTACTGAGTTTTGGATATTTTTTAAAAAGGTTTTTTCATTAATAATACAATTAAAAACATTGGACATGGTGTGACTTTTCCAGTTTAGACATTTCCGTCAAGTTTTACATTGCAACAAATACCGTTCCTTTTTGCTATACAAGTATATACCATCTATCACAATTCAAACACGTAAATTCTTTCATCTATAAAAGTTACATCAATACCAATTTCATTCTTATCTATCGCAGAAGATTTCTAAATTTTCAACTCATCAATGATCCTTTATCCCAGCATTCCTCCTCCTCTCCAACCAATAATACAATTTATTTCAGATTTCGTAATATTCTGTTTCACTCTTATATTTGAGTAGTTCCAAAGTCAACCTGTCCATTTCAGCACAAGTTAATATCTTAGCTAATACTTCTGAGGGGGTCTTTTTATTTTTCCAGTTTTGTGCGAAGGCCAATCTTGCTGCCGTTAGAATATGTAACATTAGATATATTGTTCCCTTGTCATATTTGTCCATTGTAATACCCAGTAAAAAAAGTTCTAGTTTTAACTCTATATTTTACGTTGATATCCCTTCCAGCCATTGTTTTATCTGATACCAAAAGTCTCTGGCTTTTGGCTCACATATGATAAAAAGTCCCTGGCATTGCCTTGCATTTCCAACACATTGGTGAATGATTTTTGCTCATTTTGGCTAGTCTTGTGGGTGGGAGATGCCACCTATTGAACATCTTGTATAGATTTTCTTTATACGTGGTAGCTAAAGTAAGTTTTCTATTTCTTTCCCATAATTCCTGCCAATTGTCTAAATCGATGCTATAACCAAAGTTTTTACTCCAAGTTAATATGGTTTCTTTCACTTGTTCTTCAAACATAGCTCTGCAGTTCTGGATATTTGAAGGACTCTACTTTCTAGATTTTCATTACCTGCTTCTTGCATGAAATGTACTAGTTTGGCTAAAGTAAAAGACAATTGAATAGGTGGCACTTTTGGCTTAGTAGGAAAACTAGGGATTCTTCCTTCAGACCCTAACATCTGTTCTCTTGATGGCTATTGTTTCCCTTGGCAATAATAGTTATGTGTTTTCTCTAGACCATAGTCTTGGTTCTCTTTTTTTCAAAGAAATAATACAAAAACTTAGGAGATAACGTGGTTAACTATATATATATTTTTAGGTTGGTTGTTAGCATGAAGTTAGTCCAAACACAGAGGTCCAAGCAAAGACAGTTATAGTTCTGCTCTGCCACTCATAGAATACAATAGCTGAATTACATTTGAGTGGCTTAATTAAATATTAAAGAATACTGCTCAAGAAGGAATGAGAGGGACAAGTGAGAGAAGAAACCAAAAGAAAAATTATTAGCTGGAATGTAAATGGTCCTACATGATTAAATTATTAACAAAGGGTACTGGATTTATTAATGCTCAATTAATGCTCCTAACCAATTGATAATTGATTATCAATTAACCAGATAACCAGATACCTTCCCTCAGGAAATGCTAACAGCTACTTATGTAGTTTATCTAAACATGTAGATCAGAAGTGTTAAACTGGCAGCCCGCGGGCTGGATGCATCATGCATGCCCACCCAGCTCCATTAAGGGAAAAAACATCGCAAAATATGTTTGTCAGAATATTCATGACTGGGAAGACATGGTAACAAAGTGAGCCAATGAATAGGCATAGCAACTGGGTCAGCCAATGAGAGCTGTTTAGAAACAGAAACTTAAGCAAGAAGTCTGAGCGTCGCTTAGATTTTAAGCTCTGAGCTCTGAAGCTGCAAACAAGTCTGAAGTAGTCTAGTCTGCCTCTCTGAACTGATCTGAAACTGAAGAACCACTTTTGGTATTGTATATATTACTTCATGTGTTATTATGTATATAAAGTAGTTAATGAAGCCTGCTGAATCAGTTTATCTGTGTGTGCTTTCTGGATTTGATTTTGCAACAAACTCTGTCAGTGTTGTGATGGCAACATGACACCGCAAGTTTGACACCTGTGATATAGTTTATTTAAGATTTTAAAACCATTTACCCAAGAAATAATTTAGTTTTTCTTTAATTACAGAACTTGATTTTGCTGGAACAGCCAATGTATGAAAATATTTCATGGTTCCTGTGACTCTGTCAATATCTAATTGATTGCAGAACCATTACAAAGACAACAATTATTTTTAAAGCCATCTCAAAATTTTGGTTAAGAACTATGCTTAAATTGAATAAAGAAGTTCTTTATAAAATGGTTTCAAATGTTTTATGCATTATGGAGGAGAAATAGAATACTGATGGAAATTTTATTATACTGATTGCTGAATGAGAGGAAATGTTTGAAAACACTTTCTAAAGTTATTGAAGCTTCCACAATGTAGTTCTTCCTATTTCCTAAGTAGAATTTATGGTTTTCCTTGATCTTTTATTCATTTTATTTAATAATTGTATATAATCATTGGAATGGACTACTTTTAGGTAGTTGAAGAGTACCATTACACTCTGCTATCATCTTTCTGCAAAGCAAAAACGCTTAGTTGTTTTAATTTCACTTCATGGTTTCTAGTTCCCGATCATTCTAAATGATCTGGATTTCAGGACCTTTCTCTGAACCTGTTTCAATTTTTCTGAATATTACCTTTAAAATGTAAAAATACATTTTACTTTATTTTACATCAGTTCAACTTAAATAAGTGCCTCAACTATGGTATATCCTATATATTTTAACAAAATGAATTATGATGTCTGAGTATTAACAATTTTAGTTTTTATAAATAATTCACGTTTAACAACTTGATTACTGTTTTCAGGATGACACATTAAAGAAAGATGATGGAGAATACATATACTGTCTTATAAGAAGTAGGGATGATCCCAAAGCAACCTACAATCCATATGATCTTCAAGTAGTCTCTGCAAATATGGCTAGACAAAGTAAAGAATATTGGACTATTAGTGCCTCATATGTATCCAAGGTAACAAATTGCTTTTCACAGTCCAGAAATAGTAAATTACTGTTTCCTGATTATTTCTTATTTCTAGTTTTTTCCCTATACTTCTGTAGAAATGTAAAGTCCTTGTGCAGTAGTTCATGCCTTAGAATTCAATTGAATTGAAGCATAAAATAAAATAACAAAATAAAATAAAACTTTATCTGCATTTCCCTGAGGAAAGATATAACAACAAAACACAGACAAGCAGTTGAAAAATATTAATTCACACTTGTACTCCGTAGATGTTTTTTCAGAAGGACAGCTTGTGCAAGAATAGAACAGTAAGCACTGTCAGACCGGTTCTGACCTTTTTCTGACTGTGCTTCTGAACTGTTGAACAAACTGTCGAGCCTCGGTTGGGTCTCGCCATCACTAGGGAGGACGAGGAGGAGGGGGCAAGCTGTTGGACTCTCCGGGGGTGTGTCATCAGCTGTTTGAGAAGTCTTTACCACCCGCACACAAAACGAAGCAAACTCTTTCATTGGAGATGGGGGGGCCATGGTGTTTGCAGATGACGCTGCCTTGTGCTGTAACAGAGGCGCGCTCCTCCTACAGGCCAGCTTGAGGAAGGAGGGATGATGTTGACTGTTTGATTGTTAATTGATTTATTGTGCTCCTCCTTCAGGCCAGCTAGGGGAAGGAGGGGTGATGTTAACTGTTTAATTGCCACTTGATTTATTGCTGTGTATATAAAAGGCGCTACACTGCGATTGCGTGTAGCGCTAACTTTAAACCTTGTTTCCGGCTTGTGCCTTTCTCCTGCCTGTGTTTGCTGTGCTGAACCTAATTAAAGGATTGCAACTGCTTTATTCTGTTCTGGTGTTGGCTTGTTTCCAGTGCAGTTGGGTGGACTGGCCGAGACAAACAATGAAAAACTCTAATGTAAACTCTAAAAGAATAGAAGAATAGAAGTGTTCTGAAAATATCAGCTCTGCTCATTTTACTTCCCCCTCCCAACAAGAACAAGGAAGAGTGGATAAAACATTGCTTTTTATTCATTCTTTTGCCTTTGGGATACCATGTCCATTTGAGCCACTATATATTTTTTTTCTCAAGAAAGTGTTTTTTCCAATAAAATGCCAAGTGACGTCACCCTCCAGCTATCTTGTAGAAACTGTTAAAGACGGCTGGTCCCCATCATATTGGGTATACTTATGTATATTATTTAATGAAAAAATTGATAAAAATAAAAGGGTTTGAATAAAAAAGTATGGGTGGGTTTGCAGGCCACAAAGATAATTTGTGTACAGTATTCTCCCCCCCCCATCCTTAAAAAAATAACTGCAAAGAATGATAGCTGCATCACTATTTATTCTTTTTGTAATTCACCAGCACCCTCTAAAGGTAAAAATATAGAAACATTACAATGCAGTGGAGCAGAACAGATTTTTCAGTTTCAGTTTTCTGTCACTGCTGTCTATTTATCTTTCAGGAGTAAGTAATATTTGAGGAATTAGTGATCATTATCAATATTTAGCTTCTGAAATTAGAAAACTGCAAGAGAAGTGGTGGTATTAAATTGTTTATGATATTTCTTCCATGGGGTAGAGTGGTAATAATGAGAATAGGAGCAGTAGGTTTCTTGTAGCCAAATGGCTTCCATTCTGAACAATCACTTTGCAAAATTCAAAAATAATTGTTAATTTTTGGTGCTGAATTTTGGTAGCATAATTATGAAACAGGGTCCCCCCCCCCGCTTTTTGGGTGGGAATTTAAGAATGGGAATTTAAGTGGCTTGAATTGGAGCTCTCAGAGCTTCCAGGTTCCATCCCCACCCTTAATTTTGAAAAGTAAAAAAAAATAAGCCATTTTCTCACCAAACTTTAATATAAATTTGAGGTGCTAAGATGCAGATGGAGCTGTACATAGTCTGTGGACCAGATGCTACTCACTCTTGCTTTATACAAATATTGTTGTGGTTTCCTTTGGCAGGAATGTTGAGGAATGTGCTATAAATCTGAGCAATCAGATTTTCCTTTAAAAATTATTTAAAAATTATGATGATGGTGTAGAAAGTTAGGACCCAACCCGTTCCTTGAAGAATGAAATATTTTATGAATTATTAAAAAGGAAGAATATTATATTTCCCTAAAGGGAGAAATATGCTCTTGGAGACAGAAAGCAGCCCTCACCTTTTTTAATAGCCCTCAGCAAATGTCAGGACTTAAAGAGATAGATAGCTCTCTTCATAAGCAAATACCCTCACCCAAGATCCAACAAAGGTAGGATTAGCCCTCAGCCACAATAGGAATTGCCCAAAGCCTCTTTATTGCATCATCTCAGCAGTTCAAACTTAACTAAACCTGGGAGCTCAGACAACCTCAGCTATGACCCCTACATAACCCCTACATGCCCCATGGGAGTCTGACAACAGCCAATAGAATACATTTTTTGCACAGGAACAGGAAGCTGAAGTGCAAAACCCAAGAGAAGGTATAAAAAAAAACCCACTCTCAACTCCATGTGGTCAGTTGCCCAGAACCATCCATGTGCTTCTGCTTCATCAATAAATGGACCATTTTTCCAATCAGCCTCCAGCCTCCATTTTGTCTCCAGTGTCTTTCTCCCAGCTTGAAACTGAAGCAGATGGATATTTCTCCCAACAATGGAATGTAAATTCATAAATACTGAAATATAGTTAAATATCCTAATTAGTTTTTGCCTCATTTTCCAGTTCACTTCCGTGTGTGGAAAACAAGAAATGGAAATAAGTCCAGTAATGGAATGGTTATATGAAAGGCAACTTTATAATGTGTTACATAGCATGGATTTATATTTTAATTTCAGGTAAGAGATATTTATGGTACAAAGATATGTCTGCAATTGTTAACTCAATCTATAGTAGGATATTTTGGATGATGTGATTGGCTACGTGTGACAAAACAGTTCAGTGTGGAAACTCTAGCATTTTGCAGCTATACAGATTTTTTATAGAAGTTCATTTTCCCATATTCATTCATCCATAACTCTCTGTTATGCATCAAAAGATGATTACCAACTCAAAGCCTTTCCTTTTTGCACTTTTCTCTATATCAGAAGTGTTTAGAAAACTTTTTATAGAATTGATAAATAAATCTCATGACAGAAGATTCATAGTCAACTGTATTCAGGGAATTCATTATGGGGGATTTTTTTCCCAGAGTTTTGTTTCAAAAAACAAAAATCACAATGTACATTGAGGGTTACCAATTTATAGCACTTTTTATTTCAGCATTTGAGATAGGACAACATAATCTTAATATGCGCAAATAGCAACATAGATAGATCCCCCAGGGATATTTCTTCTTGTACCTTAATATAAAGCTAGCTTCCTACTGTACTGAACATCTTCATTTCAAACCCAGCTATCAAAACACATGCAGTGAGATTTAAGACTACACCAGATGGTATGTCATAGAATCACAGCGCTGAAAGAAAACTTTGAAATCTCCAATATAACCCTTTCCCAAAGAGGAGACATTATACTATCTAGGACAAGGGATTGTCCTATCCTTTTTTGAAAACCTCCAGTGGCAGAGCACCCACAACTTCTGGAGGCAAGTTGTCCCATTGGTTAATTGCTCTCACTGTCAGAAAATTTTGAACTAAGGAAAAATTCGGATCTCTCTTTAACAAGCTTCATTGCTTCTTGTCCCACCCTCAAATGCTCTGGAGAATAAGTTGACCCCTTCTCTGTGATAGCTCTTCAAGTACTGGAAAACAGCTGTGTCATCCGTAATCCTTCTCTTCATTAGACTAGACATGCCTAGTTCCCTTAACTGTTTTTTATATGACGTATTTCCAGACAACTTATCATCTTCGTTGCCCTTCTCTGCACTCTTTCTAAGACCTCAGCATCTTTTTTATATCATGGTGACCAGAATTGAAATCAATATTCCAAGTATGGCCACACTAGTGCAGTACAGGTGATACTATCATTTCTTGTGATCTTGATGCTATGCCTCTGTTGATGCAGCTCAGGACTTCATTTGCTTTTTTGGCAGTTGCAGTACATTACTGATTCATACTTAAATGATGGTCCATGAGGACACCAAGCTCCCTCTTGCAGTTATTGTTGAGTCAGATACCACTTATTCTATATCTGTGCATTTGGGTTTTCCTGCCTACAGTAGGTGCAGGACCATGCTTTTTTCACCACTGAATTGCATCTTGTTTGGCTAGGGCCCAATGTTCATGTCTGTCAAGATCATTTTGAACCAAAGTTTATCTTCTGACAAGGTGTTGACAATTCCTTCCAAATTTGATGAGTTACCCTTCTCTTCCCTCATCTAGATAATTTATGAAGCCTATGACAGAATCTTGAGATACCCACTGCATGCTTCCCTTCTTGTAGATATAGTCTCATTAACGACTACATATTGAGTGCAGTTGGCCAGCCAACAGTGACTCTATCTGGTGTTGGTATAGTCTATCCCACATTGTTCTCTCTTACCAAGAGGTAGGCTGTTGAAGAAGGAGTAATGTCAAATACCTTACTGAAGTACAAATAAACTATATCCACAGCATTTCCATCATCCGCTAATTTAGTCACTTTATCAAAGAAGGCAATAAGATTTGGCTGGCATGATTTCTTTTTTAACAAACAAATGTTGGCTTCTAGTGATTGCTTTTTTCATTTCTAGGTGTTCACAAATCTGCTATTTGATTCTCTTTTCAAGAGTTTTCCCAAGTATTGATACCAAGCTGATTGGTCTATAGTTTCTTGGATCTACTTTTTTCTCTTTTGAAGAGTGGAATTATATCATCTCTTTTCCAGCAGTCTGGCAGTTTCCCCATGCTCTGAAGGATTTTGTTCAGGAGTTCCGAGATCACATCTGCCAGCTTTTTCAGTACTGTGGGATATAAACCATCTGGTTCTTGTGGATAGGTGTTTTTAATCAATTTCTTATTTATTTTTATTTGTGTATCTGTTCAAACTCCCACTTTGTTCCTTTTGATGGGTTTGGCTTTTTTGTTGCTATTATTATTATTGGCATTTGTTGCAAGTCTTAGTCTTAGCCTACCTTATTCCATCTCTGCAGATTCAGGCTATTTGCTCGTATTCTGTTTTAGTTATATATCCCTGTTTTCATTTTTTATACTCGTTGTTCTTGTCCTCAGCTTTTCAGAGAGCTATGCAACCATGTTGGTCTAGTCTGGTGTCGTTTATTTTTATTTTTATGTGGTATTGTTTTAGTTTGGGACTTTAATATTTTGTTTTTGTCTGGACCTAGAATAGCTACATTTAATTTTCCATGGGGCCAATATTCCATGCCCTATGCCCCACTCCCACCTCCACAAAAGTAGGCTGGTCAAAGCTAGGTGTCTGGTGCCTCTCTTAGCCAAAGATGGTTGATGTGGCAATGGGAGTACTGATATTAGATTGCACAAATTGTTTTAGCCGTTGCATTTTGTATAAAATAGAACACCACTTGGGGGGGCCAAAAAGCCCTATTAAGCAGATATATACAAAAGTATGAAGGCTATTGCTTAATGCATTGTAAGCCGCCCTGAGTCTCCAGAGAAGGGCGGCATATAAATCGAACTAATAAATAAATAAATAAATAAATAAATAAATAAATAAATAAATAAATAAATAAATTTTGGATGTTTAGTTGTCTTCATTTCATGTCCCATATATAACATGTTTCAATAGTCTAATTGGCAATGAAGTAATGAGTTGTAGGTAATCTTTGACTTACGACCAGCTGTTATACAACCATTTGCATTTATGATGGCCTTAGAATGGGTCCTTTACAGTCTGTAAAGTACTTCTAGCCAGTGTAAATGGTCATGCCATGTCCCTCCCCATAGTCATTTGACCATATTTTGGGTGCTTGGCAACTTTTTTGCAGTTGTCAAATGCCCTGCAATCATATGATTAACATTGCCATTTTCTCTGCTGGTTTCCTCAGCAAGTCAGTGGGTAAGCCATCAGGGAAGGTTGCCATATTTTGTTAAAATAGTTACATTTTAGTCATATGAAATTATGTTAAATGTGTAATATTTGTGGGTAATTGTTATACAAAATAAATTACATACCTCTGGCTCAATAATCCTTGATTATACAATCAAATCTGTTTCTCTCTTTCTCAAAAAATTTTTCTTTTCTTTTCAGAAAAAAGAAATATTTTATCCTCTGGAAAAATATTGTTAAGTATTTAAAAACAAAAAGAAACCAGTAAGTATAAAGACCAGTTATTTATACTGAGTGAGTTGATTACCCTTTTTTCAGGTGGGAGGCATCTTTTAAAAAGTAATAAATATAAAACACCAGTCTGAAGAGGAAAAATCAAATGCATAACTACCACATTGAGGATATGTGCATGTTTTAAGGATAATAGTGCATGTGTTAAGGATCTAAGAATGCATGGTCGCATTGATTAGGGATTGTCATCTGGTAGAACCACAAAAATGGGCATTCTTGGTAGTGATTTATTTATGGAACATCATTCCCCCTGTGGTACAATTGACCCCCACCTTATTGCTTTTCTGAAAGGCCATAAAAACATGGTTTTTGTCAGTGAGTCTGGGGATGGAGACAGTCAACAAGAATTGATTGTGTTGTTGCTACCCTGGGAGTTAGCTGCTCCGTGAAAGATAGTAGTTCCATTGCACTCTGAACTGCTTAGACTAAATTGGAATACCATGGTCAGCTCTGGATGGTACACTTTAAACATGGAAAATGTATAACAAGTTTAGAGGAGAATTAGAAGCTTAGACATTTGGAACCTAAGTCCTATGAGGAACACTTGCTGAGAATGTTTAGTATACAAAAGAAAAGATAAGGGATAGCAATCAACACCTATTTAAGGGCTGTCATAAAGAAAGGTTGGATCTGTTAAACTCTTGGAACTATGGGCAGAATAAGAACCAATGGTATTTCCTGATAGTAGAAACTCAATCTTCCTCTTTCTGATATGTATTCAAGATGCACAGTGATAATATATATTGATATACATACATACACACACACACACACACACACATTTATATGTATGGTATAGCTATATGTGTATACTTTTTAGAGCAAGCAACATAATTTCATTTTTAATGTGTGCCAGTGTGTCTACTGTAAAAAAAAGACAGTAAGCGTTACCTACCTATCTACCTATCTGTCTGTCTATCTATCTATCTATCTATCTATCTATCTATCTATCTATCATTACCTATCATTTCTTAAACAGTAAAACATTCTGCATTGAAGAAGTGGATGGCCACCTATCAGTGAGACCTGCATGTTATATAAAACAGGCATCTCTAACTCATCCAATTTGTGATTCAATGATTTTAATGGGGTTTCATGTTGGAATGTTGGAATGTTGGAAAACATTTAAAATAATTTCTTAGTTTTGTGTGAGATGATAGTCATAACAAGAGTTCACTCTTCCTATTTCCAGGAAAAGCAGAGAGCACAGGATCAACAATTATTTTATTTCTTCCCTTTTATTCTGGAGAGCAGGTCAAGTGTTTACATTTCAGATAATGACTTTCTTTTTTTCAATACTTTATTAAATTTCAAAAAATATATAAAATACAAAAAAGTAGAGGGAAAAGGGAAAAAACTATAGAAAAAAGTAACTTTTGACTTTACTTGATACACATATAAACTTAAAAATCAATGACTCTTTGAATTAGAATAAACCATTATAAATAGTACAACCCAAGGTTAAAATTTCATTTCTTTCAATTTCAAACAAAAAATACAATAATTGTTTCCAAGTAAAAACAAAGCTAAATAAAATCTTTCCCTAATCAGAGCTGTCAATTTTGCCATCTCTACCAACTCCATTAATTTCACCATGCATTCTTCCATTGAGAGTATATGTGAGTCTTTCCATCTCTGTGCATAGAGAAGATATGCAGATAATTGTAATATATAAGAAAAGCCTCCGGTTTCAATTGTACGTTCAGTCCAAGAATTGTCAGAATTAAAAATACTAATCTGATTCCAAAAAGTCTTAGTTTCCTTACATGGCCACCAGAAGTGATAAAAAGTGCTTTCAGATTGTATACATTTCCAACATGTATTTGACACACCCTTATACAAACCCTCTGACAATTAACTGGTGTTAAATGCCAATGATATATCATCTCTCTATTTTAAATTATTATTCAGTGTAAATTTCAGTCCTTTAATCCACATATTCTCTCATTGATCAAGGATTATGTTATAACCAAAATTTCTTGCCCATTTGATCATACAATCTTTAACATTTCATCCTCCATATTCATTTTCAATAGTAGTGTATGCATTATTAGTACATAAATCCAACTCAAAATCAGTTTTCCCGTTGCTAACAAATTCTTCCTTATCCAGTTTACATCTTTCTGTTAATTGAACAATAGGCAAACCATTGAGACAAAGTAAATAAATCCATATATGACAACCAAATATGTGAGATAATGACTTTCAAGATGAATTGCAGAATTCCAAAGCATATGTCTACTTATATTTATTATAAACTGAAAACTTGTAGTAATTTAAAATACTGATATTATTCTGTTTGTAGAATGATATTGTATAAGCAACTATTTTCTGCTGATGAGATATTGCAAAGTTGCTTACTTTATCTCCAAACCTCGTGTGTAGATGCGAGTAATCCAGAAAAGCCCAGATCATCTGAAAAAACAACTATAAATTTCATAAAGGTAAGAGTAAATATTTTAAATATGTAAAAAAAAAGAAGAAGAAGAAGAAGAGCCAGTTTGATGTAGTGGTTAAGACATCAGGCTAGAAACTGGGAGACTAAGTTCTATATTGTGCCCCTCTTAGGCACAAAAGCCAGCTGATGACCTTGGGCTGGTCACTCTCTCTCAGCCCTAGGAAGAAGACAATGGCAAACCAAAATCTTGCCAAAAAAGTTTCAGAATTCAACACTGACTTGAAGACACAAATAATAAATATACAGGTAGTTCTCAATTTATAATTGAGAATTGGTTATGGGCGCAACCCATAACCAATTTATAATTGAGAATTGGTTATGGATGCAACCCGTGTGCCCACGTGACACCCCTCCTGCGCGAGCTGCACTGGCTCCCAGTGGTCTTCCGGGTGTGATTCAAGGTGTTGGTCACCACCTTTAAAGTGCTCCATGGCATAGGACTTGGGTACCTTCGAGACCGACTTCTGCCACAAACAGCCTCCCACCGGCCAGTTCGCTCCCACAGAGAGGGTCTCCTCAGGGTGCCATCTGCCAAGTTATGTCGGCTGGTGACACTTAGGGGGAGGGCCTTCTCTGTGGGAGCCCCTGCCCTGTGGAATGAACTGCCCCCGGAAATGTGCAAGATCTCCGACCTCCGTGTATTTCGCTGTGCCCTCAAGACCCTGCTGTTCCGCCAAGCCAGGCTATCTATTTAATGATTTTTAAATTGGGTTTTAAATTTTTGGGGTTTTAAATTTCAGCCAAATTATGTAATAATTTTAATTATTTTTAACTGATGTTTGTCTTTGTGTTTTCTAATAGGCTGTACACCACCCTGAGTCCTTCGGGAAAAGGGCGGTATAGAAATAAAATTATTTATTTATTTATTTATTTATTTATTTATTTATTTATTTATTTATTTATTTATAACCATTCATTTAGTGATCGTTTTGAAATTACAACAGCACTGAAAAAAATTCTCACACTTATGACTGTCACAGCATCTCCAGGGTCACATGTTCAAAATTTGGGCACTTGGCAACCAGCAGGTATTTACAATGGTTGCAAATCCTGGGTCATGTAATCACCATTTGTGATCTTTCTGGCTAGTTTCTAGCAAACAAAGTCAATGGGGGAAGCCTGCTTTGCTTAACAATATGATTCACTTAACAGCTTCAGTGATTAACAACTGTGGCAAAAAAGTTGTAAAAATGGGCATGGCTCACTTAACAACAGCCTTGCTTGGCATGAGAAATTCTGGTCCCAATTGTAACTTGACGATTACCTGAATAGAAAAAATGTAAAGAAACATATAATTTGCATATGTTAATGTACTGTTCTTTTTTCGTTT
This sequence comes from Pantherophis guttatus, assembly GCF_059756535.1. Lineage (NCBI taxonomy): Eukaryota > Metazoa > Chordata > Lepidosauria > Squamata > Colubridae > Pantherophis > Pantherophis guttatus. The sequence continues at coordinate 294,522,423 of NC_142063.1, read as the reverse complement.
TCTATTTCTAACCACCAATATTATTCTGAACTGTTAGTGTGAGTTGACAGGTTTTGTTCCGTTCAGTTATTACCTAATTTTTTAGTTTGATTCAGGTTCACGCTTTAATTCTGTGTTACATGCAAGTTTATTGCTTGTATGAGAAACTAGAAAATGTTAAAAGAAAAACAAATTAAAAGTTGTGTTTCTATGTTTTTACTTTCATGATTATGCTCTACTATAGAAGCATTCATTGTGGCATTCTTGCTACTGTACATTCCTTCTTAGGAAATGACATATTTCCTAATAATTTCCTGATCAACTATTAATTACAATATTTATACTAAAATTAATAGTAGTTTGAAAGTGTGATAAGCCATTCAATTTCTTCCTTTTCCCCCTCTCTCTGCACATTCATACACACATATCTGGGCTGACAAGATATCTAGAGGCATCAAATTTTGTATTGATGAGTTTTGCATCTGAGGGTCAGCAAGTGACAGGTCTAATACTAAATAAATTCATTCAGATGGACAACATTTCAAACTGGGGATTTAGGGCCACATTTTCCTTCTACTTGCTCCCTGATTTTAAAAATTTACAAAATTTTACACCTCAAGTTTTGACTGCCCATTAATGCAGCAGGAAAAACTATTAGCAGCTATATCAACTGTGATATGTTAATAAGTATATTTGCATGTGTGTGTATTGTTCACACTGTACTGTTTTTTACATTTTATTGTTGATGTGCCAATATTTATTCTTATGCAGAATAGAAAGAAAAATACATAAGAATTTGTATCAATTTCAGAGAAATTGTAGTTACTTATAATATTTTTCTTTTGTTCTTAGATAAATACGTCTTATACATACACATTGGATAAATTTTGTGAGGAACAATATCAACAGAGTCAACATGCTTTATCTCAACTCCAAGCTTTTAAAGATAAAGTAGTAAAAGTAATTAAGGCCTGCTTTTTAAAGGTAATTAATGAATTTGTATATAATTTTTGCAGTTTTGTCTTGAGTATGTTCATTCTTGAATATATTTCCAATATACTTTAATATTTTTCTTATGTTATATTGTTAAGACTTTTAACTCTCAGTAAGTACAATAATTATTTTTTTCTGATCTGATGGAGAAAGTAATGATGAATAAGATATTTTATAATTTGTTCACAATTATCTTACTCTCCTTTTAACATTCTTAGCAGACTAATGCATGATTTTGAAGTTAGATGCCTACATATACTATTTTCTCTCTTGAGGATACAAGTTATTTCTGATGGATTAGTTCTAGTTTTGGTTCAGAAGTAACTAAAAAACATTTTTCTGGAGGTAAAAGGGCCACAGAAAACTGCATTTGAAAGGACCATAAATATTATCTTATTCAATTACCTTCTTAGTGCACTGAATAGTGCAGTAATCTAACACTTCAGCATCAATGATCAATGCATCTCTCTATATCTCTCATTGATAAAATTAAAAAGGCATACAGCATACATATACAAAATATGTAAAAGTATAACTGAATAACAGAGTTGGAAGGGGCCTTGGAAGTCTTCTAGTCCAACCACCTGCTCAAGCAGAAAAACCTTTCCCATTTTAGAGAAATGGTGGTCCAATCTCTTCTTAAAAACCTCCAGTGTTGGAACACCTACAATTTCTATAGGCAAGTCATCCACTGATTAATTGTTCTAACTGTATACATATAACTGCAACTAACTACATATACAAAAGTATATAAAATAAATTTAAAATACAAAATGATAACAAGGATAGTGGTAGATGTCACAAGTACTTACCACACCAGTGTGGATGTTCTTTACCATTAATTTCTGAAAGAATATAACCCTTTAGTTATGCTGGAAAAATTTCAGGTTTTCCATGACACACCGATTGGTGATTCTGTTGTGTTAGAGGAATTGTCCTCTCTCAGTATCAGATCCTTGCTGCCCTTACATAGTCTTCAACAATAAGATCAGGATCATCTAACAACATGTTCCAAACTATGATCATTCTGATAATGACTTAATGAGTTTTCACCATTTCCATATAGCTTGCATATATGATGTCTATTTCACAGACACTGCCTTCCATCAGAGTCTGGTTACCCATATTTTTGAAGAAACTGCAGTTGGCTCACCTTCCTTGATATATTCAGACATTTCCCTATCATTCAATGGCTCAAGAGTCCAGGCTATAAATCATACATTTTTCATATACACTGCAACTTTTTATCCTTTTTGATGCTTCTGTTAATTTGAATAACTCACGTCCTATGATTAACATATTCTAATTGTGTCAGTCATGATTATGTCCAGCAATAGTTGTCAAATAAAATGTGCATACTATTTGCATGATCAGTGAGGCTGTTGTAGTATTTCTCTTTCTCATTCCAGTACTTTTCCATGGAGCAGCCATAGCAAAACCTACTAGCTCTTTGAGTAAGAAAACATTGCAACACAAAGTTATAAGAAAGGCCTTCAATTTCAAAAAGTTGTGTTTCTTTATTTGTTAAAATACAGCACATATCTAAAAAGTTTATTTTCACATCTCATTTCATCCCTCCCATTGTTGATTCATAGGATTTCTGGAAATTTGATATGAATTCTTAATCTTATCATTAATCTCTTTCTTTTTAAAAATCCTGGGTATTTCATCTTCAATTGATATGACTATCCTAATATTTTGATCTCTGTACTGTAATTACATGAGTTCTGAAATGTGACAGATCTTTGTCTCTTCAACTTGTTAATTTCATGCACAAGCAATGACAATGCTATCAATTTTCTATGCCAATGGATTGTGGAGTATCATTTCTACCATAATATTCTTAATTTGACTGTCTTGGTATGTTAGAAGTTTCTGATTCTTAGAGGTTCTGGACTCTTTTTCAAAGTAAGATTGGTTTTAAGTCCAGCTTTCCGATTTGTCTTCCATAAGAGTTTCATAGATATCTGGTATTGTAATCAAACTTAGTCAATTTTCAATTGACTAAGGCTATGGTTGCAGTTGTTATTCACTACCACCACTACCACCCTTTTTGCTATATGGCAATTCTGATAAGAAATACTTATGTATGAAATGTCTTCAAACTTTGTTTTTCTTGTTGAAAAAGGATGAGATGAAAAGTAAGTAATACAAAATGTCTACATGATGAAAAAATACTGTATATATTTGCTACTTTTGCAAATTTATTATTTCATAATGCTATAGGTGGCAAAAATGAAGGGAGCAGAAACACTTTTTCAGCATTCACTGCATGATTTCAAAGAGAAACCAAAATACTTTGAGATAGCTGAATGGCGGCACGTTATGGAACGCTTTTCTAAGTTTCTTAAGCTTGTAGATAGAATCTTTCAAGAATTTCTTCGCAGATTGGTAAACAATGCCTTAAATACTCTTTTGGAGATATTTAAAGGTTCCAGTAATATGACTATTTCAAAAAGGAAGACAAATGAAAGCCTTATGAGGTTAGTTTTGCCTATTTCATGATTAAAACACTGGCTCTTACTTAATAATATTGTTCATCAAATTCTCTCTTAGATTCCTTATTATTATTTAGTATTATTGTTACTGTTATATTTCCTTTATTTTTAAGGTTGGGTTACTTATTACAAAAATTATAAAATAATTCTTGGAGTAAATGCTTATTATGGAACATAAGTGAAGGGCCAAATATTTATATTTTAAATAAAAATGGATATACTGTATAATTAAACAAATGAATAATAATTTATTTCTCCTTTTTGTCTCTGAGTTACATGTGCTAGCTTTATTCCTATAAAAAAGGAAATATCTATAACTAAGCTATAATTTTATTTATTTATTTATTTATTTATTTATTTATTTATTTATTTATTTATTTATTATATTTATCTCTCACATGTGTGCATGGCTCAAGATGGTCACCTCCCCTGCCTTCATTATTTGTGAGCCCCTTCTGACTGGAGAATTCTGGGAGTGTCTTAAATATCTATCTCCTAGTATTGCTACATCTTACTATCTCCTAGGACTGCCACAGCATCTTGATGTATTAAGTAATCTTGAGGTATTGTCAGCTATTAAAATGAATTATGCTATTTAAACTATAAATTAAGATTTTTCCATTTTTTCACATATGCAGAGCATATAAAGTTACAATTGATAAAGCACTTTGCTTATTGACTGAAAATAGATGCCAGTGGGTATATGAAAATGAGCATTTTGAAGGCACTCAGAAATTATTGCACCGTTCAAAGGAATCAGAAGCACAACGTGAAATTGTTACTGTCAGTGATATAGACAAGGTGAATTGATTTCTAAATGAAGGTATTTTACAATACAGATTATCCAATAGTTCATATTATCTTAATAATATGTATAATAATGATTAAATTTAATGATTTAAATTTAAGTTTAAATACATGTTGAAAGCTATTTATAGTTATACCTTTAAAGACAAAATCTTGCCTTCAAATACAAAATCTTTTCATGGTTCCTTATGAAAAAAACTTATGAAGATTAAATACATTTTCCGTATTTCTCAATAATCTCTTCATGCTTTACAACAGATTCAAAAGCACATTATCACAATGTAGTCTTCTCTATTGATTAGTATCAAGTCAAAAATAATGGATTTTTCTTCTGCTTTTATTTGTTCCTTGTTTTAGATTGAAAATATTTTGTTTTTAATGCTCTCTAGTTCCATATGAATGATTTTTTTAGAAAGAATATTCTATTTTTATTATATTTTCATAACTCTTTAGATCCTAGAAGAAGTGAAAAGAGAACTAAAAGGAGAAGAGGAATATTCCCCAATATTTGAAATAAATATTTGTCTGAGAATTCCCTATGAAAAGGAACATCGTAGAAAATATTACCAAGATGATGATGATTATATTACAGAATCTTCAGCAGAATCTTTGAAAGAAATATTAGACTTTGATGAAGTTTTGAACAGCTCATCTTTTGAAGATGATAGCCAACATGAAGAAAAATCAGAAAGTACTACAGAAGATTTGGGTACCTTCAGGAATGAAGAAAAATTAAAGCCATTGAGTAAGATAAATAAGGTTCTTTGAAAATAAGACTGCATTTTACATTACAAATGCACAGAGCCATAGCTCAACTCATAGATTAATTAGATGCACCATTATTCTATCAGTTCTTTTGGTAGTATAATGATACGTGCTCTTTGGTATTGTGTCTTAGCCAGATTTCTTGCCACGTTATTTCTTTTTCCTCTAATTTCTTTTTCCATTCTATTATTAATTCTAAAGAATGAACACTGATCAGAAGATTGAGTTTGTATCCAATATGATGTTTCAGAAATGTAGATAATTTAACTTAGATTGAATCAGGAGTCTGGTCTGAAACCAGGACAAGATTGATGTTTCAAATTGACTAGAAAGAGACAGTCACATATAACTGTAATTATTTTTATTTAGCAGTACATTTAGGCATGGTAAGCACTTCTATTTTTTATTGTACATTTTTTATTTTTTAATATAATAATACCATCTTCATTTAAACAGTGTGTCGTCCAGGTACAAATAATCAAGATTTACAACAATATTCATTACATTAACATTAATTCTATAATATTAAAATGATAATATTAAACATAATAATCATATTATTTGCTTTTCTCTTAACATATCTTCTTTATTTCATTAATCTTTTTTTTTGTTTCCCTGTTTCTAACTTCAATTTTTGTTATCTAACCATTGATAAAACGTCCTATGTCTTGTAATATTCAGTTTGTTCTTTCTCCTTAATTGCTAGTGTTAGTCTATTCATTTCTGCACATTCTAATATTTTCCTGATCACATTCTCATCTGTGGAGATCTCTTCACTTTTCCAGTTTTGTGCAAATACAATTCTAGGTGCAGTTAATATATGAATAATTAAATATGCATTCTCCTTACTATATTTTTTGGGTAAAATCCCCAATAAAAATATTTCTGGTTTTAAATCAATATGCTGCTTTATCATTTTTGCCAGCCACGTATGTATTTTTGTCCAATATTTTTTTTCTTTTGACCATGTCCACTACATATGATAATATGACCCAGGTATCTGCTGGCACTTCCAGCATTTAGCCGATTTATCTTTAAACATCTTTGCCAACCTTACTGGTGCAAAATGCTATCTATAAATCATCTTATATAAATTTTCTTTGTATGCAGTTGACATAGTTAATTTATAGTTCCTATCCCATAGTTTCTGCCATTTATCTAATTTTATTGTATAACCAAAGTTTTTTTCCCTGACTTTTCCTGTTAAAATATAGGGTTTGGGCTATACTCGCCGTATAAGACTACCCCTCTTCCAACGCACACCAAATAAAACTTAAAAAACATCAACTGGCTCACCCACAATGTAAAAGCAGCTGTGCTAGACCCAAAATGGCCCCTGCAACAAGCAGGAACCTCACACAGCCACAAAAAGCCCAAACACCCAACTTTCACACTTTACACACACAAAATTCCATATACAGCTTTGTGAGATTTTGTGTGTTTGTGTAGTTAGAGTGAAACACTACAGAAACACACTAAATCTCAGAAAGCTGCACAAATATTATTTTATTTTATTTTATTTTTATTTTTATATGAAAACTAAATTTAAAACTTCCTAAACTTTAAATGGCTAGGTCTAAAAAAGAACAACTAAAAAAAAACCCCAATTAACTATTTTTTTTAAAGTTCCCAAAGGGGAAAAAATCTTATCCAATAGAGCAGGGGTCTCCAACCTTGGCAACTTTAAGACTTGTAGACTTCAACTCCCAGAATTCCTCAGCCAGCTTTGCTTTGCTGGCTGAGGAATTCTGGGAGTTGAAGTCCACAACTCCCTGCTTGCTTGATTGCAGGTAGGGAGTTGCTTGCTATTGGAATGGATTCAGGCAAGCGAAGCAAGGCAAGCATTGCGACTAGCAGCTAAGGTAAGCAAGCTGGAGGGGGAAAAACTTTTTTCCTTTTACATGGCTTTGGCGATCCAAGCTGAGTTGCCTGATTAGCAGGCAACTCAGCTGGGATCGTCAGAGCTTGGATCGCCAGAGCCATGTAAAAGAAAAAAAGTTTTTTCCTTTTAAATGGCTCTGGCGATCCCAGCTGAGTTGCCTGATTAGCAGGCAACTCAGCTAAGATGGTCAGAGCTTGGATCGCCAGAGCCATTTAAGGCTCGTCAGAGCCTTTCGGGCTGGTCTGCCTGGTTACAGGAGAACGACACCCGGCGTATAAGACAACCGCCAACTTTTGAGAAGATTTTCATGTGTTAAAAAGTCGTCTTATACGCTGGAAAATACGGTAACCATGTATTTTATTTTCCCCAAACTACAAGAAAATTATGCCCCTCCAAAGTCAATAGTCTTGTATGCCTCAATGCAATCCATTCTTTCACCCATTTGAGTACCGCAGCCTGATAATTCAATTCCCAATTCGGTAGACCAAAGCCGCCTCTATTTCTTGAATCTTGCAGCATTTTTAACTTTATTACTGCTTTTTTTCCTTTCCAGATATATCTTAATATTACTTTATTGAGTTCCTCAAAGTATTTTTCCCCCAATTTTATCGGAATTGTTTGAAACAGGTATTGCAGTCTCGGCAATATATTCATTTTTATTGTAGCTATTCTTCCTATCAATGATAATTGCAGATTTTTCTATTTCTCCAAATCTGCTTTAATTTGTTGCATCAGTTTATAATAATTATCTTCCTTAATAGTTACACATCTTGCTGTCAAATGAATCCCTATGTATTTTATTTCTTAGTAATCTGTAAATCCATTCATTAACTCTTTTTTCTGCAAGTCTGTAAGATTTTTAACTAATATCTTAGTTTTCTTTTTATTTATTTTCAATCCTACCACTTCGCCATATTCTTCTATTTTTATTAATTTAGGCCCTGATTCTTGTGGATCTTCCAGAATGAAGACTAAATTGTCTGCAAATGCCTGTAGTCTGTATTTTTCCTTTTTTATTTCCATACCTTTTATCTCTATGTCCTGTCTCATATTTCTGATTAATATTTCCAGTGTCAATATGAATAATAGTGGAGACAAGGGGCATCCTTGTCTTGTACCTTTTTTAATGTTAATCTTCTCTGTCATATCTCCATTTACCATCACCTTTGCTGTTTGCTTATAATATATCGCCTTCATCATGTTAATAAATCTCTCCCTAAAATCCGTATCTTTTAATTGTGCTAGCATAAATTGCCAGTACACATTATCAAATGCTTTCTGTACTTCTAGAAAAATCATTGCCATTTGCTTCCCTGGATGTGCTTCGTAGTACTCCAGTGTATTTAAAATTATTCTCTTATTATCTTTAATTTGTCTCTTAGATAAAAATCCATTCTGTCTGAATGTATAAATTGATTTAAGAACCTTTTCAGTCTTTCTGCTATTATTCCCAGTATGATTTGATTGCTTATTTGTATCCTATGACTATCATTAATTGTTGTGCCTTATGATTCTTGACGAATGTATGTTTTCTTTTCTTTTTATGTACACTGAGAGCATTTGCAGCAAAGACAAATTCCTTGTGTGTCCAATCACACTTGGCCAATAAAGAATTCTATCTTCTATTCTATTATTGAGTCCCTCGGGAGTAGGGTGGTATATAAATTTAATAAATAATTTAATTAATAAATAAATATATTTTATAGTCAGCATTCAATAAAGATATTGGTCTGTAATTTTTTATCTGTTGTAAATCTGAATCTTCTTTCAGTATGAGAGTGATATATGCTTCCGTCTATGAATTTGGTACTTTCACTTCTAGCAATACTTTATTTAACACTTCTAGCATTGGTATATTTAGAATATTTTGTAGGTCTTTATAGAGTTCTGCTGATAGACCATCTGGACCCGGTGTTTTACCATTCTTTTGTCTTTTAATTGCTTCTGTTAATTCCATCATTGTTACACATTCATCTAACATACTGTAGCTTTCACTGTTTCAGGTATTTTAGGTAATTCTGCTTTTTCTAAGTATTGTTTTATTTTATCTTCTGAAACCGTCTCTTGATCATATAATTTTTTGTAGTAATTTTGGATCACTTTCTTTTTGTCATCATTTTGATGGAGAAGGTTTCCTTCCTCATCCATTAATTGATGTATCAATTTTTCTCCTTTTCAATTTGTATGCCAGCCATCTTCCTGGTTTATTTGCATTTTCAAAGAAATTTTGTTTAGTGTTTTTGATTTTTTGTGCTAATTCTTCTTTATCTATTAAATTCTTATATTAACCTCTTATATTTTTCTAATATCTTTTGGCTTTGTTTCTTCTTATTATTTTTCTTTCCCATATAAGTTATAGCTAAACCTCTAATTTATTTATTTATTTATTTATTTATTTATTTATTTATTTATTTATTTATTTATTTATTTATTATATTTCTATACCGCCTTTCTCCCGTAGGACTCAAGGCGGTGTACAGTCAAGAAAAATATAGACACACAAATATCATAAAATTGCTAATTAAAATTATTACTTAGTTTGGTCAATTAAATAAAACCCAGAATTAGATCACATTTAAAAAATCATTCACATGTTCATATGTTTAGCTCCGCCTGTTGGAACATCAGGGTCTTGAGGGCACGGCGGAAAGCACGGAGATCAGGGATATTCCGTAGCTCCGGGGGCAGTTCATTCCAAAGGGTTGGAGCCCTCACAGAGAAGGCCCTTTATATTTATAAAAGAATAAAGCACTGATTTCAAAAATAATTCAACTGAATAAATACAACAGGAAAAGATTATTTTACATTTAAAAATTTATACAATTGACCCAGGTGAATTTCATGGGGTACAGAATGGCAGACTATAGAAGCAGGCACTAAAGAAAAAAGGCATTTTTTAGGTTTCTCAGTTGTAAATTCCTGCAAACATGGAACAAATCTTAAGGATCATTTATCCTAATGTAAGCCATAGGGATTCAGAATATTAGTGATAAAGAAACATGGCACTGTTGTCCTCTGCAATACTCTTTCAAAAGACCTTAAACCAGAACTCTCTTATACTTATCCTCAAAAGGTATAATTTTATTTTATTCCTGCATGGTAGCATTCCTTACATTTTTTTTCTTTTTATGAACATGTAATTCCTTAATTTGGGGTAGAGTCAGGGCAACTAAATGAAGCTGAGTGTTTGCTGGCTGGATGCCCTTCCTGATTCGTATGTGGAGTTCACCGCAGTTATTTTCTTTTTGTACCGTGAGAGAGAAACATCTACTGCTACCTAGGATTGAACTCTCAACCTTCCAAATGGGAGGTGAGCATCTTCATCACTAGGACATCATGCTGCTCACTAGTATTCCTTACGTATTTATCATCAATATATTAAATTACAAAAGGGATCACACATCTTCATCTTACGTTCTGCTCAATGTTAAATCATTTAGTAATAATTCCATTCTCCCATGTGCTTTACTTTTTGCATTCAGCAACCAACCTTCAGCTCCTTATCAGTGCAAAACATATCATAATTCAAGTTCATTTATTTTATTATATATTTTTTCTAAACCACAAACATACAATAATGTACATTTGTACCTTTTTGATGTTTTGCTGAACAATAGAAATTTGGTCTGCATGCCCTGCATAAAACTGCATTGTAGTCCCAAGTTGCTCTGTGTGTTTGTATCTATGTATGAGTGTGTCTGTGTTTGTGTGAAGAGACATATGCTTAAACTATAGGTTCAAAATGAATAGTCTCTCTTTTAGCAGATACTCACCAATCTTTCTTATTCATTCTTGGGTCTCCAAATGGTCCTATCATTTTTTTTCTGCACATTCTTGTCTCATTCTGGCCCAATCATTCATGTTATCTAGCAGAAGTTTTTTTGTGAAATCCTTGGAGAGTCCCACCCTCCTTTCTGGATCATAGTCATTAGAATGTTGCAATATTTCTTCTGTCTCTGGTTGTTCCACAATTAAATGGAGAATAACATGAATCTATGGAACCTTTTTTCATATACATCCATAAAAGCCTTGGGGTTGTCAATTGATACTTTCTGACATACATTTTAGCCCCTTCATTTTTAACTTCTATGCATGTACTTATCAATTCTACTCTACATGGTAAGAGTCTACTATATCTTTTCACTTTTTCTTAGTTTAATAAGAACACAATATGCCATTAAAAAAAATAACAGCCTTTATTTTTGCTTTATATTAATTACTACTATTCCATATCTGTCAGTCTTTCATGGTAGTTCAGACAAACATAAACCATGAATTCTAATACTACCTTAATTGTAAGATTACAGTAATGGAATCTTGCAAGTCTGAAAGCAGTAGAGAGGGTTCGTTCTGAGATGCTTTCCTCATCCCTTTTCCTTCTCTGAGCTGAGATACCTTTCACAGATATATTTTTCCTGTCCCACAGTGTCATTCTCACATGCCATTGCCAGGGCCGGATTTAGATGAAAAGAGGCCCTAGGCTATTCCACTTATGAGGCCCTTTCACCTATAGTGAAAGTGTAATTTTAATTTTGCTAACAATTTGAATGTAGGCCCCTCTTGATCTTGAGGCCCTAGGCTGAAGCCTAGTTAGCCTATAGGAAAATCCGGCCCTGGCCATTGCAATATCACAATCAGTCACATATTTTGATCATCATCTGTAGACAATCACCTTTACTGCACATCATGGTTTTGCTGAATCAGTATTTTTGCCCCCAGGCAATTATAAAAATTAAAGCACACTGAATGAGAGTACATTCAATATGATTTTTTTTTTTTATAATTTTCTGTAGTTTTTAACATAAGAACATAAGCAGCGAAGCCTTTTCTGGCAGTCTGTTCTTAACAATGGCCAAATAATTGCATAAGAAAGCCACTAGTCTTCCAATAGATGGCCTTCAAAGGTACTCACACTTCAATGAAGGCTCATAGCCATTGATCTTAATATCTTTTTTCCCCCTTCTTTGTATGTTGCAATAAAAGGTAATGTTAAAATTAGGTTGCCACACTACAATATTCCTTTTACCTTCTTTATGTACTTTCTGTTAGGAAATGACTATTACCTAACTTGTTGGGTTGGCAATATATATATATATATATATATATATATATATATATATATATATATATATATATATATATATAATATAAATATATAATATATTTATATTATAATCCCTCAATATAGCTTTAAGACTGCTGTATTGTATCATACTGTGTCCTGATTGGTTAGCTCTGTAGCCAATGTCCTTAAGAGGGAGCTAGAAACATGGTTTGTTCTCTTTGCTGTTCATGCTCTTTAATATCTCTGTATGCTACTGTTTGCAAATCCAGGAGAACTGTTTATTGTGAATGACTACGATGACTGGTAAGAAGACTTTGTTATTGGATTATCCCTGGACTGTCATTTTTACTATCTACTGCTTTATATGTATGACCTGGACTGTTTTTTTTTTTAAACTTTTATTTCATAGTCAACCTACATCTTGAACAAAAAATCAATCATATATATATATATATGGGTAAAAACATTTAACAAACCTTAATGAAAAACCCCACAAACTAACTATCTATAGATTTATCTATCACTTGTACTTTAACTCTTCTTGTTCAAAACAAAATATAACTTTTCTTGCTTAAAGGTAGTTAATCCCAATTAGTTCAACAATAAACAAACAATTTAAAGCCCTTGAAAATATATTGAAAAATCTATAGCCTTGAATTTAACATCCAAAAGGAAATTTCTCATTTAATCCATTACTTAAAATAATTTTTAGATATAATCCATCCATTCATAACCAAAGAGATCATATCCTTGTTCACATTTATATAACAGTTGAAACCTCCAGTCATTTAACATCCAAGAGAAAATTTCTTTTTTTAAAAATCCGTTTTTATAACAGTTGAAACACCCAGTCATAAGTAAAGAAAAAAAAATTTCAAAACCAAACAAATCATATCTTTAGTAAAAATCTTGAATACCAATACAATCATTCACCATGTTATCCTGCCTAACAAAGAAGAATAAAATTCTTCCACTTCCATTTCCCCCTGGTTTTTTTCCGAGCCTTCTTCTTCCGCTTTATTCCACCATCTTTTATTTTTACAAGCTTTTGTGTATTCAACTGTAATTTTATCTTCCAGTCCTGTGCAGCTCGCAATGTAATTCCTTTTAAGCAACACACCTCTTTAAATAGGATTAAAAATCCATTTTTGTAAAGAAATTGTAATGTTCCATTTCTAATCCTTCTTGATATCTTGAAAATCCAAGCTTCTCCCAGCACTTTTCCTCTCATCTGGTCAAAACCTCTGGATAGATCTCTCTCCATATCTCCGGATTAACCTCCTTCAAGCCCATCAGTTTATTCATAGTTTGAAAAACATCCTTTCCATGTTCCTCAGGCGCTTTTTGTTCTTCCTCCTCTTTCAACATTGCAACTTTATTAGCAATTTGAGTAATAAACTTCTCAAAGATCTCATCCAGTCTTTCCATAAATGATTTTTGCCATGCATCCACAAAGTCCACTGTCAGTATTTGTACACTTGCTGAATTATGTGCTGAGAAACCTCTATTCTCTTCAAAAATCTTTACTTCTGCCATCTTTTCTTATGCTGCAAACTTCATTCAGCAAAGCTTCAAAGTACTGACAGCTATAACGACCTTAACAAGCGCAAACAAGCTTTAACAATCACTTTCCTCTTAAGCTTCCGTCCTCAATCAGCGCCATTTTGGATCTCTTTAAAGCTTTCACTCGAATCTGAAAGGACTCATTATTCATCAGAGTTAAAGAAAGAAAAATACTTGTGAGAAGCTGTCCTGTTTTGTTCTGCCTGCGTGAAAATCAATCCTTGAAATCACTTGTTTCACAGGGATGGTCGCGACGCCTTAATCCATCAAAGACAGAATCCCGAGTCTGGAGCTGCTTTCCAGGCGTTTGGGAAGCCCTCACCCTCTGCGCCTCCAGGGTTAATCCTGGAGATTTTGGGGGGCTCTACCCTATACACCTGAGCACTCCCCCCCCCACTTTGCCCAAGGGGGAAGTTCCAGCCGCCAAAACAGCTGATTTATGCTGTTTTGGTGGTTTTACAGATCCCGGGAGTAGCAGCTCACAAAGGAGCTGCAGTGGCGCCGGCGGTGCCAGCGGAAGTCTCGACCTGGACTGTTTATTGGACTGTGCCTTACTATTTCCTGAAAGTAAACACAACTCAGTGTATCTGTGTGTTGGCTGTGTTTATTCGTAACCACTCTCAATCGCTTTCATGTGCACACCCTTGCTACTCAAGGGTTACTCTGCAAATTCCTTAACACTTTCTATGAATGTATAAGATTTCATATTATAGAGATACAGTTGTACTCATCCTTCTTACTGAACCAACAGCTGTGCTCGTGTTTTACAGTTGTCTCTTGGTTTCATAATCTTGGTCATGAGGCCTATTACAACTTAGAATGAAACAGTACTTTGGGTAGTTAGATTTGAAAGTAACTACTGTACCCTTTTTATCATTGCTTGGAACTTTGTCTCATTAGAATTTATAAACAGGATCTTCAGAGCAACATTGTCACACTGAATATCAATTTAGCGTACATTTCTCTGAGAGGTTTTAACTGCAGTGCATTGTGCGGTTGGTGTGGTATGTCATGTTTATAGACCTAACAAGCTAGCAGTGAGTGGTAATTCTTCTGATGCCAAGGAGAGGATCTGGGAAAGAGCATGCAGTAGATAGAAATATAGATGTTAGGATTACAGTTATAATTAGTAACTGTGCTATATAGAGTTTGTCCATTCCAATATCAAATTTGAGAAAAAGCATGAAGAATTACTAATAAGAGAGAGAAAATATAATTTTCTGTCAGATTTTTCTTTTTTATCAGTCAAGACTATACAATATTTGATACAGGTTAATATTAGGATTACCAGATTTTTACAGCTGGTTTATAAATTCAGCGGAAATTGTATTGAAGGTAATTGACTATTTTCCCTCATAGAAGAATATCAGCTTTAAGAAAGAAAATGATATAAAGTTTAAAATAAAGATTTTAATATCCCTTTCTGTAATATCAAGACCATATTCTTTTTTTGTTCTATTTTTATAGGGGCAATTTTAAAACAGGCAAATTCTGAAATCCTATGCTTTGCCAAGAGCAGCAGCTTATTAGACTTCTTCTCTTTTGTTTCTGTTGCCACAGGCAGACAGAATAGTGGTGAAATGTAAAATTTGTTACTACCGGTTCTGTGGGCGTGGCTTGGTGGTGGGCGTAATATGATTGGGTGAGCGTGGCCAACTTTTTTTTTTTTTTACTTTTAAAACCATTTTTCTACAACCTCTTCGGCCAAAGAGGTTGTAGAAAAAATGCTTTTAAAAGCCTCTGACAATCCCAGCTGAGCCGCAAGATCATCAGTCTCAGCTCTCTCGCCGTCACCCAAAGTCGGAAATAAGCCATGCTGTGATCAATGCTTTTTTGAAGCAGGAAACGGTTTATTCAGCATCCAAAGGTGGTGCAAAACCTTGCTGAGTTCAAGTGAAGATAATACAAAGTCGGCGTTGGGCGGCGCCGCCACTCAATGCAACTTAAATAAGCGCGCCCACCACCGCCCTTCCGGGCCCCTCCTTGCCGGCACGCCCCACTCAAGTGCGGTAACGCGCAGCAGCTGTTCAACGCCCTACCGCGGCCGCAGGGTGACCATCCGCCTACCTTCCCTAACACCCCCTCCACCAATCCGTGCTTAGAACAAATCAACCCAAATTAACCCAGCTTCCACCCCCATTGCCTCGTCGTGTTGCTTCCGCATCTGCAGGAGGATTCGTCGGCAACGTGTCGAGTTTGGGATCTCGACAATCAGAGGCTTTTTTTTACTTTTAAAAGCATTTTTTCGGCTGAAGTGGTTGCAGAAAAAATGCTTTTAAAAATAATTTTAAAAAAGCCTCTGATGATTGCGCGGCTCAGTTGGGCATGGGGGGGTTGCAGGGAAGTTTGCTACCACCCGCTGCCATTGCTACCGGATCGAGCGATCCGGTCTGAACCGGGAGCATTTCACCCCTGGACAGAATCCTTCTCCATGACAGCTGCTTGGCAGTGTTCTTTTTTCTTTCCTGCAGAACTGTCCAAAGAAGATGCTTCATCTCAATATTACTGAGGTGGAACTGCTAACATTTTAAAAACAAAAAAGCTGCTATAATGCTATTTCCAGTTTTTGGAAATGTAAAGGGAATTGCAAATTTGACTCCAAGAGAAATTAGTTACTTTACTATCTTTGTTCTAATCATGAGAAGAAATTTTTTATTATGTTTGAATTATTAGTTTTTAAGGATTGCTTTTGTTTGTTTTTCTTTCTTTTCAAGGAAAAGAAAAAGGGGCCATCTCTGATTCAAATAAACAACTAATCGCATATGAGAGGTAGGAATAATTTAAAACATATTTTTATTTTAACAATATAATAGAAATATATATTTATTTTAATGGCTTATTGTGTTTTATATATGTGGCAAGAGTATTTTAATTGCAAAAACAATATACTTTCGCTCTTAAAAGTGATGTGATTTCTAGACCACATGAAACCTGGAAAAGTATCTCCTTCAAATTTTTCTTCTTTGCTCATAGTTTATTTCTTTTCCTGCTCTCCAATCACTTTTGCCATAATCTCCAAGAAAAATAGCTAATCCATCTGAGATAAACTAACTTCAATGAAATTCTTCTGATAAGATATCTCTTTCATTGTCCTGAAAACACCTGCAGCACTTACACTTCTTCCAAGTGTAAGAAACAGTACAAAAACGGGAGAGATGACAATTTCTCTCTGAACCTCCTTAACTTAGGATACATATCTGATTCTGAATTACTCTTTTTCCCTGCTGTCACCTGATGGCCCATTGCAGGTTATTCAAGAAATCACTCAATCTTCCAAAGAGTCATTTTTGAGTTTGGGAATGAAGGAAAATGAGAACTTCTCATGAAGTGTCTTATATTTATTTTAATATTCAGATTTTGAATCCTCAGACAGTCACAGGTTTTTTGGATGCCCTTTGACAATAAAAATGCAATATTTTATTTTCTAGCTCTCTACAGTTCTCTACAGATGTATCACTGATTCCTAACAGAAAAACATTTTCCATACAATTACAAGGGATTGTAGATGGATTAGAAAACATCATTGGTAAGTAATGTATGGACAAGGTGGATACTATTGGTGCCCACTGGAAAGAATATTGATGTAATATAGATTATTTACTATCCATCCAACAAAGCAAAATAAAGATCTAACTGCCAGATCTAATCTCGCTAAAAAAATGCAGCTGGTTTGAAGCAATTTAGAACATTAAAAATGTGTGTGAGACCAATTTGCTGAATATTAGTATTGGTCTCACATTAGATTCACATCACTTTATGATATTTCCTCCACTCAGATTTAATCTCAAGATTTTCCAGCTATTTGTTGAAGTAGCTTCCTTGACTAGGTTGTGCAACAGGTCAGAAGCTTCCAAAAATCCTAAGTACTTGTCTCCTCCTCCTCCTCCTCCTTTCTTCTCACTGTGCTTCTGTACTGGAGACAAATTCCTTCTGTGTCTAATCACACTTGGCCAAATAAAGAATTAAATTCAGTTAAATTCAATTCAATTAACATGTTGCAAATAGTGGCTATTTGATACTGCAGCAGCTGCTATTCCAAAGACCAGTTGTAAGTAACACTCATTTAGTATCATTGCAAGATTGAACAGTTGCTGAACAAGCATCATATACTGGGACTAATACTCTGCAAAACTAGTATCAGACTTCTCTTACTTTAAAATATTCTGTAAAATATTCTTCAAACATTAGTGCAACTCCCACATTTATGTATTTCTTACTGGGTTAATAGTATTTATTTTCATTTGAGCCATAATATTCACTCTGTTAGCAAAGATAAACTTAAATATGGATTCTATCTTAGAATAAGCAAAAGCAGAATTAAAAATAAGTTTAAACTTAGCAATTATGGAACATGACTATATGCATATCATTGTGTTCAGTTGAGTTTTATTTTAAGTAAATGTGCAGAGGATTGCTTTCTTAATTTAAAACATATGACAGTGCATTTGACTATGCATGGGACAGTGCTTCTCTTTGGTAATGTAGTTCATAGTCTTTAATGGAAAATTTCAAAAATCTGTCTAAAACATGGGTGTCAAACTCTGCGTCACTTTGATGTCACATGGCATATTGTGACTTTTTTGCTTTTGTGGAGGCTCACAGAATAATACTCTGCTTCTTTACTTGGAGACCGAGTTAATTTTTCTTGGCGACGTCTTCCTTGTCTGGGTCCTCCCCAGTTCAACGAAGGCGTAGCGACGATGAGGCTCACCACCTACAAAAACAGGACCCCCTCCCAAACTATGGATCAGACGGTCACCAGGGTGGGGTTGGATGATCTTCACTGCACCCTGAGAAGGAGCATATCAGGTAGGACCAACACTCCTTCTCCATTGTCGGGGAAAATCATCCAGGAATGGAACTTACCAAGCTGGTCAGTCATACAGGGGAGGAAACAGTCTGGTCCCAAGTCCCCCGCTCAGCGCGAGCCCTCCAAAAATCTCACCTTTCCGAGGCTGGCTCCTCCTGAAGGAGGAGACCCAATGGGTCGAAGACCATGTGTCCCATGGACCCTGCACAGCTGCATGACTGTTGGAATCATTGCGATGCCCAAGGTAGCAGAAACATCTGAACTCTGCATGAAAGGGCATGTTCGCTGACCCCCATCTCCCGAAGTCAAAGGAACAACTATGGTGTCGCCAGAGAACATCTGGAATCAAGAAAGAAACCTTCACCCCGCGAAGGGCGGAAGACCCCACCAGGCCACAAGGCGAAATGGGTGAGCTTGGCCTGCATATGACGCATCCAGCCTGTGGGCTGCCTGGTCTAAATGTTTTATTTAAAAATATCTTTTCCAAAAACATCCTGGTCAGTATTAAAAAATACTTTTATTTTTTAGTGTTCCAGATATTCAAAGCCTACATAAAGTATAATCACTTACAGGAATTTGCCAAGTTCAGCTCCAAATTAATCATTAAACAAAATAAGCATATGCCTAGGACACTAAGAAAAAGAGCACTACAGGTATATTCCAGTGAGTTACTAAATCTAGACCTTCAAATATATGAGAATTATTGGGGAAAAAATAAATTGATATTTCTGTTATATTTACATTTTCAGTTAAAATAGTTAAAAGTCCTGAGAATATTTACCCATCCTGGGTGCTCAGCCAGCAATTTTTAAAAAATTGTTTCATAATGAATTCTGATTTTGAAAATATTTTTAAATTACCATATTTTCCATTAGATCAAGTTACACCATTTTCTCAGGATTCTCGGCTTTCAATCTTCATTGATCAGTCTTTACATAAAATAATGCAGCAATGTGAAGATTACATAGATTTTGAACCAGGACATTATCAATCAACATGGCCAAACTGTGATCTCATTCTTGGGACAGATCCAGATTACCAAAACAAAGTATGTTTCAGAAGCTGTACTATATGAGGGTAACAGTATGATGCCAAATATATTTCTGAATATTTTTTCTTAGTATTATATTTATTCAAACCATGGACAATGGGCTACATGTAATCTTTCAAATCCTTTTGTTATGGCCTCCTAAAACTGAAGTTACCAAAATTTGGCTGAACAAAATTTCTAACTTTTGGCAGAAAATTCTTACATCTCAGTGTAAGAAATTGATAAGTAGTCATTTCTAAAATAATTAACAAATACAGCCTGCCCTTCTTTACAAAAGTCTTAAGCTTCATTCTCTTTATATCGAAAGGGCACAAGAAATATTATTTCCCCTATTTCCCCTATATATACTGTAGATGTTATCAGTAGATTAACACCAGGCATTTTGTATTAATACTTCAATCTCCTTATAAATCTTAATTATCAGAACACTAAAAGATCTTTTTTGTAATCTACTGCTTCCATTAAATTATTTTCCAAACTCCAATTCCTTCAAATTCACATCCCAAAAAAATTATTCCAGAAATCCTGTGTTTTACCACTTGTGTGATATGTAATATTAGTACATTTCCTACTGTGTCCCTTAGTTTCAAAAATAAGAAAAAAAGGAAATGAAATGAAAGAAAAGAAAATCTGAGAACATGTGGCCCATGTTTACTAAGTGGCTCTTCTTAGCCAAGCCTTTTCAGTATGCCCTACATTTAGAATTTAACTTTTATGAGATTACAAGAAAGTTTTTTTTTTAAAACCATTTTAGTGTTATTACAAAAAGAAATGCAGGTTTATTTTCCACTGTTCTAGGTTTTAAAATGTTATCATATTACATGATGTTTCTGTTTTGAATTGAAGCCAATGTAACCCCTTGACTTTTAGGCTTTGTTTATTTAGTGCTTGTTTTTAATGTTCTTGTTTAAACATACAAATGGTATTGATTAGGGGGACTAATTAATAGTATTTCAGCAGGAGTATACAGGAATTTAATTCTTTTCTTTGCTGCAGACCTGAAAAAAATGTATTTCTTCTGTAATGCTGTTTGTATTGAAAGGAAATTTTCTACGGGCATCAGTGAAATTAAAGTCCTTGTCTATTCCTGCTTTGACACTGAAAATTTATTTCTTTTAATCAATTATATGGCCACCGTACTTGCAATAGCAACTCTGGGAAACTAATAAACTTAAAACTCAAAATGGACCAATAACAATAAATATACTTGTGGCAACCAAGGACCATGACAAGAACAAGCGTTAAAATACCACCCATCCCATTAACTGAGATCTATTTATTCCTGAGGCTCAAGTTAGCAGGAAATGCTATTGGTACAATTTGATTACATTGGGTTAAAGCTATGTCTACTAAGAATATAGTTCCTAAAAGCTAATCAGAGGAAATCGTCACCATTCTAATGTGAATGGTATCAGTGCCGTTTAATAACAATTTTGAAAAATTGTAGCATTATATGTCTTTGATTTTTAAATTTGTTTCCATCTTAATTTTTTAGATTCTGGACCTTCTCTCTCTTCAGAGTTCTTCACTGGCCCGAATAGAATCTTACAGCAGAAACTTTATGGAATATTGCAGTATGGTAGATAAAGCAAAATATACAAATGACAAAATAATAGCATTGCAAAGAGAGATGACTACAAAGGAGTTTAGAAATATACTAGAAAATTATACAGTTGATGTAAAGGAGATTGTATGTATGCTTATTGAGAAACGCATCTCTCTGTTTAGAGTAAACAGTTTGAACTTTCAGACAGACTGCCTGCCATATTTTGAGGGTCTGCTTAAGACTATTTATTTTAAATTTTATGCATCAATTGATACAAAGAATGTACATCTTGTTGAAGTAAGTATATAATTTTTATTTAATTAATTTCTTAAATTTCTATTCCAGCTATTTCACTGCAAATGTTTAGGTCAAAGTGCAGTATATGGAAGACATAGTTGGAGATCAAACTTTTGTTTGGTTATATTGCAGTTGAAATGAGATAGCCAATAGACAGATAGTTGCATTTTGGTAAATTATTACAAAGTGAAATATACACAGAGGGAAGGGTAATGGGTAGTCAGGCTGATTCAAAAGTTGAGCTCAACTAAGATAGGCAGGGTATGGTATATCAATTTCACTGGATCCGAGATAGTTTTCAATCCTAATTCAAGGTGCACCATGGTACTTGAAAAAAAATGTTTCTTGTAAGTTCCTATTTGGACTGTAAATTCGTCTTCAGAAGCATTTCTCCAGATACTCCCCCATGTTAAGATATGGTTAGTAGCAATCCAGGAGTGGACATTTTCAGTGCTAGCTTGTAATCTTTGGAATGCCATCCCCATTGATGTATGAATTATACCAACTTTTTCATCATTTCACTACCAGGGCCAGGAAAATTTTTGTTGTTGTTCTTCTAGGCCACAGGTCCCAACCTGTGGGCTGTGGCCCACTAGTGGGTCATGAGGGGATTGCAACCAGGCTACAGAAATGGACAGTGAGCGCGCGCGCACACTCTTGCATCCTCACTATCACGAGCAGCATGCTCCATTTAAATGAGTGGCAGACATATGCACGCCACTGGCAGAAATGGAGCTGCATGTGTGTCTGCGAGCACTAGCCGGCCGTTCGCAGAACCATCCCCTGTTGGGGAACTCTGCTCTAGACATTTTAATCAATATTTGTTGTTCACCATTCTGAACAGTGCTTATTGCCTCTGAGATTACAAGAAGCAGTTTTGTGATTTAGATGTTTTTAGATATCAGTAAGCATTGTTGATTTTGAAATAGTTGTAGCAGAGATATACAGTATGTATAAATTAGAAATTAAGTCCAATGAAGAGAGACTGAAAAAAACTGGGAGTACAGACCCTTGAGAAGAGAAAAATCAGGGTTTGTACAATATAACTCTTTAAACAGCTGAAGGGATGGCCAGAGAAGGAGACCAAAATATGGCCTCTTTTGTTCCAGAGCCCAGGATACAGCATTGTTAGCCCTTCCAGGTAAAGCAAACAAGAAACAGGACCAGATGAATTAATTCTACTTTATTGTAAGATTACATTAAGAGACTCTTGCAAGTCTAAAGTACAAACTTCCTGCTGCCACTTTTAACTGTTTGATCCATTAGGCCAGGTCCTTCCTAAATTTCTTTCTCTGACCTTCAAGCCACTGGAGGCCATAGACTCTCCTGTCTGTTTCCTAGGCAGCATCTCTTCCCGTCATTCCCCAAGGTCATTCACACATTCCATCACAAGAATAATGCATAAGTTACAGGAAGATGAACTCTGATTGACAGAAATAAAATTCCTAATTGCAAGTGTGGGTTGTCAGTGGAACTCATTGTTTATTTATTATTTTATTTTATTTATTATTGCGATTTATATGCCGCCATTCTCCCGAGGGACTCAGGGCAGCTTATAAAAACAATATCCAATACATATCACAATGAAATTAAAATCAAGAACCCAATTAAAACAGTTTAAAATTATAGCAATGTACACCCATGGCGGATCAGCTAAGTTGACAAAGAACCACGTCTTCAACTCATGACGGAAGGAAAGGAAGTCGGGGGCTGTCCTGAGCTTGGCGGGCAAATCATTCCAGAAGATCGGGGCTCCCACAGAGAACGCTTTCCTCCTGGGGCCCGTCAGCCGACATTGTTTGGCTGAAGGCAGCCTGAGGAGGCCCACTCTGTGAGAGCGCACGGGATGGTGGGAGAGCGGCTAGAGGTGGTCCTGCAAGTACCCCGGGCCTAAGCCATGAAGGGCTTTATAGGTAAGCACCAACACCTTGAAACGAATCCGGAACGTCACCGGCAGCCAGTGCAGCTCGCGCAGGAGAGATGTTACATGGAAGTATCAAGAGGCCCCTGTAATTACCCGCGCGGCCGCATTCTGGACTAGCTGGAGCCTCCGGATGCATCCCAAGGGCAGCCCCATGTAGAGGATGTTACAGTAGTCCAACCTAGAGGTAACGAGGGCGTGAGTGACTGTGGCGAGGGCATCCCGGTCTAGAAAAGGGCGCAGAAGATGCACCTGTGCAAAGGCCCCCCTGGTTATGGCCGTCAGATGGTCAAGTGGTTAAGGAAAGTGGCAGGCTCCTCTGCACTAGATATGCTCAAGAGGAGACTACTTAGCTGACTGTTCAGGCTGCTTGAATTTGGATTCTGTCAATGAGCACATGGTTGAATTTGAGGGCATAAATGGATTCTTCCAACTGTACAACTCTATGAAATAATGAAAAAAAATTGTACTGCAATCTATGAACTTTTACAACCTGCATACGTTCAAATTAGATTTGATGGCACTTGTAGTGCAAGAAGAATTAATTGTAGAAAGACTGAATTAATTGTAAGGAGTACTTCATTATGAATGAAACAAGTAAAATATAATTAGCAAGTATGAATTGATATTAGCTGAATTATCCTATGAAATAAAAATTCATGGGATGGTGAGAGCTGCATGTGAAAGCCTAGTGAATGGTAGTGATGGGAAAAGAAAATGACTTTGGAGTGAAATTTTGTAACATTTTGAATGAATACAATCCCAGGGAAATGTTGTTGTCAGGTGACATGAATAGATAAAGAAAGGAGAATAAGTTCAGAGAAAGTTATTGGAGGGTTCATAAACCAAAGAATGAATGAGACAGCCTGGGCCTCATTGGGCCTCATTTCAGAACTATTTCCTTACCCAAACACCTGATACAGAATGATCAAGGGTGGCCAAAGGTCACAATAATGACAGTTTTAGAAGTAGGTAGTTTCCCCCTTTTTTTGTATAAACACAAAAATTAGTTCAATAGTTTGGATTTAAGATTATCAATACAAAAAAAATCTTTCTATCTTGGTTTTTTGTAATGTTAGTCAATAAAGTTGTCTGTGATATGATTAGCTACCAATGTGGGGTCCTTTGTGCTCTCTGCGTTTGGTTGGTTGGTTGTTTTTTGCAGATGTTTCATTATCAAACTAGGTAACATTAGGTAATCAGTAGGGAGTAGGGTTTGTTCTCATTTTACATATTAGTGGCTTGCCCTATTAGTGTTGGTGGGAGCGATCTTAGTGGTTCCTTGATTGGACTGTTATTTACTGACAGCTTGTTTGTCTGAATTGGAAATTCCTTGATTGGGGTATTATTTGGTTCTTGATTGTTGGTCTAATGTTAATCTTGGTTAAGGTGACCAGATTTTGACATTGGTAAAGAGGGACATTGTGGGCGTGGCTTATTTTGTGGGCATGGCTAGCTGGTCATGTGACTGGGTGGGCGTGGCTAGCTGGTCATGTGACCGGGTGGCCATGGCTATGTGTATAGGGTAAGGTGAACAGATTTTAACATTGGTAAGAAGGACACCATTGTGGGCGTGACTTATTGTGTGGGCGTGGCTTGGAGGCCATGTGACTGGGTGGGCGTGGCTAGCTGGTCATGTGACCGGATGGTCATGGCTATGTGTATAGGGACTACTCAGAGGGCTGAAAAGTCATTTCTGACAGGTCCTCACACTTTTGACTGGTCCTCACACTTATGACCATCCTCACATTTATGCCCGTGCAGTATTCTTAACAACCATGTCACTCATTTCACAACTGCTTCTCTTCACCATGGTGACAAGATAGGGCAAAAACGTAAAATGTGAGGACAGTCGTAAGTTCGAGGACTGGTCAAAAGTGTGAGGACCAGTCAAAAATAACTTTTTCAGCCCTCTGAGTAGTCCATATGCACAAAAGGACTAACCAGAGGGCTGAAAAAATCATTTCTGACAGGTCCTCGCACTTTTGACTGGTCCTCACACTTATGACCATCCTCACATTTATGCCCGTGCAGCATTCTTAACAACCATGTCACTCATTTCACAACTGCTTCTCTTCACCATGATGACAAGATAGGGCAAAAATGTAAAATGTGAGGACAGTCGTAAGTTTGAGGACTGGACAAAAGTGCGAGGATCAATCAAAAATAACTTTTTCAGCCCTCTGAGTAGTCCATATGCACAAAAGGACTAACCAGAGGGCTGAAAAAAGTCATTTCTGACAGGTTCTCGCACTTTTGACTGGTCCTCACACTTATGACCATCCTCACATTTATGCCCATGCAGCATCCTTAACAACCATGTCACTCATTTCACAACTGCTTCTCTTCACCATGGTGATAAGATAGGGCAAAAAACATAAAATGTGAAGACAGTCGTAAATTAAATGACTGGTCAAAAGTGCGAGGACCAGTCAAAAATAACTTTTTCAGCCCTCTGAGTAGTCCATATGCATAAAAGGATACAGCAATAGAGAGGGATGAAGGAAGGGAAGGGAAATTAGAGTAGGAGTGAGGGTAAGAGGGGGAGGAAGAGAGGAGAAGGAGAAAGGAAGAGGAAGTAGGGAGGAGAAGAAGAGGGGGGGAAGAGAAAGTAAGAAGGAAAGAAAAGAGAGAGGTGGTAGGTTTGAGGAGAAAGATTGCTGTACAATAAAAAAGATGAAAGGGAAGAAAGCCAACCCCAAACAAATATAAAGATATTAAGATAAAGAATGAATGGACTTCCGGGTTGCTGTTTGTTGCTGCCAGACGTTCCTTTGGGATCGTCAGCTTCCATCGCCTGTTAGAGCCGCCTTCACGGAATGGCGGCTCGAAAAAACTCCCGTTTCCATGAGGAAACGGAGATAGAGCCGGCAGGGGTGGGTAGAACTCTCTGCGGAGTCCCAAAAGTTTTTCCTTTACTTTTGGGACGGAGCGGATGAGATGCCCCGTATCCCCAGCCGCCGCTCCGGGCTTTGGGAGACCTCTGCTGATGCAGAGCCAGGCGTCAAAAGCAAGCCTGCAAATTTAACAGACTACTCAAAGAAAATGTGAGCTGGACCTGTAATACTGAACCGCAAGTATTTTACTGATTTTTAAAAAAAAAATTACTTAAGAGAGAGGAGGAAAAGAAAGAGGAAAAAAAAAAGCCTTTTAAAATGGCGTCGGCTGGAGGAGAGGCTGAAAGGGAAAGTCCTTCCGTTTTCTATTACTACAATGTAGCGGAATAAATACCACTGGCTACATTTGTAGACAAAACTTCGCTCCTGTGTCTTTTTCTCTTTTTTTTCCCTTGGAGACCTGATATTGTTGTTGATTGGAAAGAAGTCCTTTTTTTTTTCTTGCTTGCTTTTTTTTTAACAAAGCCTGCCTGGGCGGAAACATGGCACTGAGACTCATAAAGTCAGATAAACAAGAAGGGGGGGGATCCCCACACCAACAACTTAAAGGAACAAGTCTTAATTCTTCAGTCTCAGAAACCTGATTTTAATATAATAGAATTTTTTATAGAGGAGATTGAAAGAAGGGAGGAGATTGTGAATCAGCAATTTGAAAAATTTAAGCAGGAAATTAAAGAATTGGTGAAATCTAAGTTTGATTTTTTGGAGAAAAAATTCTCAAAAGTGGTTAATGGTTTTACAGGATTTATGATACAGTTGGACACAAATACTAATGTACTAGAGTCTAAAATGGAAGAAATTCAAGATAAATTGGACAATAGAATTCAAAAAATTGAAAATGATTTGACAAACACTCAGGATAATAGCTTAGAAGAAAAACCTAAAATGGATGCTGATCAAAAGTATGGTAATGCAGAAAATCTGCAACAGAAGATTGAAAAAGAGATTTTAATGGTACAATATAATTTCACAGAATATGTGATAAGATTAAGAGGTTTGCAGGAAAATAATAGAGATGATTTAAGGAAAATATCTTCTGAATTTCTAGCTGGGATTCTAAAGGTTCAACCTGACGAAGTGTTTTGTAGGATCGACAGAGTTTATCAAATCAACTCCTGGATTCCAAGCAAAGGCAATTGCCTAGAGATGTGGTGATTTATTTTACAGATAAAGAAATTAGGAATAATATCGTACAAAATTCCTTCAATTCTAATTTGCAATTGTATGGAAGAAAGATTTGGATTTACAAGGAACTCCCACCTAAGATATTGATGGAAAGGAAGAAATTTGGTTTTCTGGTGAATGAGTTAAAAAAGAGAAATATCTCATACAGGTGGGACGCCCCAGTTGGTATTATATTTAGATACCAAGGAGAAAGATATCAGCTAAATACTGTTGAAAGAGCGGAAGAATTTTATCAAAATAGGTTGAAAATGAACTTAACATCTTCAGGTATAATACAGGATAAGCAGAAGGAGCCGGAAATAAAGGTAAAATATCGAATTACAGAGACTGTACCAGATGAATTGCCTTTGGATTTATTGGATACCCCAGCTGGACTATCTACAAATTTGAGAGAAGAGGCATCTAATCTTAATGTGATGACTTATCAAGGCAAGGATAAACATGGAAACCAATTAGGGGATATACAAGGGATAAAAAAGAAACATGAGATACAAAAGCAAAACCAACAAGACCAATCTACAAAGCAGAATAAAAACCGACCAGATGATACACATTTTGTAGAAAGGGAACCAGGATGGAAACCAAACCCACAAAAAGAAAAGAAAAAAAGAAATAGGTGGCATAAAAATAGAAATTTCTAAATCAGGCAACAGTGAAGCCAGTGATTTTAAAATATGAACGATTATGTGTAAACACAGAAGAGGCGATGTATTGGTTAATATCATCCTGAGGTTTGTGGCAGATCTCTGCATGGCCGTAATCTGGGGACGTGAAATGAGCCTTAAACTGATGGATTTGAATTATCCATTTTGGAATTTCTTTTTGTGTTGATAAACATATTATATTATCTTGAATCACAAGGCAAGAGAATTATGCTGGGGCATGCAGAAGATCGGGTTGTTACCCACTACGATGATGGGAATTAATAATCCTGATGAAACCCACAATTATTACTATATGGAATATAATTATAATGTCACTCGGGTGGTTGTTTTTACTTTTATACATATAAGAAGATATTTACTACTGATGGGGGCAGATATGATTGAAGATCCTGAATAAACTGTTGCACCAGTAAGCTATGTTACCCGATTATGGATGTTGGTTCTACCAATCCAGTGGAAAGACCTCAAAGAAGATACTATATGGATTATAAATTTAAAGTCATTGTCTTTTCTTTTTTTTTATTTAGATATAATGGAAAATATAGACATATATTTTTAAGTAGTGTGGGCAGTGAATCAAAGATGTTAAGAAATGTTGTGTATGGCAATTTTGCATGATAGTGGGTGAATAAGCTAGTTAGTAGATTGATTAGTCTAAGAAAAGGGATTTTTAAGTGTTATATTTAGGGGAGTGGAGGAAATGGATAGAGTGGAATAAATGTTAAACTAGATTTTATGGGGAAGGCCGCTTTGAAATGTTATAGTAATATATATAGAAGATTGAATGTTAAAGTAGGACTTATCGTATAGTTTTAAAGTGGAGAAGTTATTCTATAATGTCATAGTATAATGTCTTTTTTTTTTCCTTTCTTTTCTCTTTTCTGATATGTATGGATAAAGGGGGATGTTATAATATTAATAATATTTTTAGTAAGTAAAGGTCAATATCTAGAGGAGGGAGTAAGTAATCTGTTATGAATTAGGTTTTTTTTTGTTATGAAGAAGTCACAGGGGGGGATGGGTGGGGAGGGGGGGTTAGGGAGGGGGAGGGAGAGGGGGGGAAAGGGGGAAAATTTGTATTTGAAAACTTTTTCAATAAAAAAAAAAGATAAAGAATGAATGGTTAAACTTTAAAGAATAAAAGAGAACAAATATGAATAAATAGCAGTAATTAGAAACACACATACAAACATACAATTTATTTTCTTTGAACAGAGTATTTGGCCGGTTCACAAATTTAAACAGTGTTTAGTCACTTCAATTAAATTTACAATTTCTATATTTCCTTTTTGCCATATTTATTCCTCATCTATTTTTTTAAAAAAACCAATATTACCCTTCATCTTCTATTCTATATTATACCCCTTTCCATTGTCATCTATTTTTATATCCATCCTCACATTGTTTAATTATGTAATTATGTAATACAGTTGTTTAATACAAATTCAACATTTTAATATAAATCAATTAGTTATAAAACTATCTTTTTTGTATATTAATCAATATGAACATGAATATTCCAATTATTTCCATGCAATCCAATTTCTTACAAATCAATTAATTATATTTACCAATAATAATAAACCAAATAATTTCCCCCATATATTCCTCTGAACCACAACTTAAACATTTCTGCTTTCAACACAATATACAATTAATAGTATCTCAATTCAATTATTACAATTCCCTAGTTAAATACAGCTTTTTTTTCTTTTGTGTTTTAAAATCTTGAACTCTCCTCCTAAATTTCCCATTGTTTGCAGTTTTTCACCTACCTTTTTTGGGGAGGAAAAATAAAAATAAAAATAAATCTCTCTCTGCCTCATTTTGTCATGTTCCACCAAAGATCCTGGTTTCGGTTTCGTTTCTGCAGCTTAGCTAGGGGGAAAAAAAACTGCTTCAGGAACTCTTTACACTGATTGCCTGTAGGGCGGCCCTTTGAAGCCCCGGGCAAGAGTTTAAACAGGTTTTTTTTTCTTCTAGCCATCAGCTGGGGCTCAAGAGGCAGCGGGACTGAGGAGGCAGAATGAAAAATCGGGACTTTTTTGAAATGCCGCGGGATGCGGGACAAATTGCTAAAAAGCGGGACTGTCCCGCCAAAAGCGGGACATCTGGTCACCTTAATCTTGGTAGTAATCTCTGTACATCTGGGTGTTGGTTGCTGGTGAGGATGTGTTTTGGTCTTTTAGTTTCCTTTTTTATTGTATCTTTTGAACATAGAGATGTTTCCAGAAATATTTTCGTGTTTTTGGACTTGTTTGGTCTAGGATACTGACATTTTCCCAGTTGAAACTATGGTTAAACCTGTTCATGTATTGTGAAATTAAGGAGTTTTCATCATTTCTTATCACTGTTAGTTGATATTCATAGATGTGCTCTGCTAGTCTTCTGCTTGTTTGTCCTTCATAATAGATGTTACAATCCTTATACTGTATGTTGTAGGTGACTCCTGTTTTGTCATCTGGGATTGCTGGGTCTTTTGGTTTGTTTTTGGAGGGCTGGTTGTCATAATCTGTTGATGGTTCCTGGGATGTTTTTGATGCATGGCAGTATTATCATTTTCCCAGCTTGTATTGGTTCTGCTATACTGAGTTGAGTGATCAAGCACTTTTTGATGAAATTTCATGGATGGTATTCGTTTTATTGGAAGATGTTGTACAGATGATCTAGTTCATCTTTCTGATGTTCAGGGTTGCTGCAGTGTGTTTGTGCTCATCTAAATAGTGTTCTTACACAGATTCTCTTGGGGGAGGTTGGGTTGTTACTATGGTAGTGGAGCACTTGGTTGGCATGGGTGATTTTACAATAGATTTGTGTTTCTAATTTGCAATCACTATTTCTGCTGATAGCGATATCCAGGAAAAGTAGCATGCTATTGTTTTCTTTTCCCCTAATGAATTTTATTCATTTGAGAATGTTGTTGATGGTTTCGTATGTGTCCTGTAGTTGGTCCATTTTTATTATGACAAAGTTGCCATCTACTTGCCGGCTATCAATTAGCTATCAATTTTAGTATTGCAGTGCTATACTTCTGATGCTGATAAGAAAGCATTTTCTGTATACTGCAAATACTTTCTTTCTGAAGAAAATTTCTCCTACTTCTCTAACATTCCCCAGAGATTCATAAGGTCTCAGCAGAAATTCAGAAAAGCCCTCAGAAACGTAGTTATTCCAGCAGGTCTTGGGGGTTGAAATGTTATCATATACTTCTTTGTACTAATAGAGTATCTGTTTAAACCTGATCTATGTTCCCTAAAATGTAAGTATAGTATAGGTGCAATCATATTCTATATCATAATTGATGTCATTGTTTTAATTTTATTATTTTAATTAGTTACTCTTTTAACTTGATTTATGCATATTGGGTATCTACACCTCTCACAATATATAACAGTTGGAGTAATTAGTAAGCGAAGTAATAATCTATATCTCAATTGTGATCAAAAGCTTCAGAAGGTTTTCCAAACAGTTAAAATGCTACCATAACAAGAATAATTATATATCTTTGGATATGTACTTTTTACATCTTTGGATACATCTTTAAATATTTACTATTTCATTACTTTTAGGTCACCCAGTCAGCGGTAGCGAAGCTGAACAAAGAACTAGTAACAGTGGATGGCTTTGTTGAACATTTGCTATATCTTCAGGAAATTTCCTCACAACTACCAAATATAAAGGTTGAATATCACTATCTTTCTGAGCTCCACTTCATTGCAAATGATTATAACATCTTTCTCCCACATCAGCAGCTTGCTCTTTATCAAACTGTTGTGCGAACACTCCAGAATCTTCAATCAACTATCCTTATCTGTGAAAAACTGAAGGATGATTATGTTATAAAGTTTAATGAAAGTTTGGGAGAATTTATGGATAATTTACAGGTTGAAATGAAAGAATACAAAAGCAAGGTAATAGGGTAATGACAAATATATTTGCATCTGCTTCATAGTAGCAAGATAAAAAACCTCAAAGCAAAATATATACAATTTCTATTATTTTATTTTATTTATTTGTTTGTTTATTAGATTATTTGCTGCCCATCTTGCTGTGGGGCTACTCTAGACAGCTTACAACAATAAAATGGAAAAATTATAAAAAAAGGAATAAAATTATAAAAATAAATAGTTGAAGTACAATAATATGACATTAAAAAGTTGAGCGAAGGGAGAGCAGGAAGCACAGGGGCATGATGGGATCAGTTAGTGTAGCAGCCATCTCTAGTAATATACTTCCCTATTGGATCCCCAGGCCAACTGGCAGAGCCAGGTCTTCAAGTCCTTGCAGAAGAATAGGAGTGTGGAGGTAAATTTCACCCTAGGGGGCAGGATGTTCCAAAGGTCTGGCACTATAGCAGAGAAGGCTGTTCTCCTGGATACTGTGAATTGGAGTTCCTTGACCAATGGGATCCTCAGCAGGCCTCTCTGTCAGCATGAGTAAGGCAGGTTTGTTTTAGTGGGACAAGATGGACTTGTTCATTCCACAGGCCCCAAAGACTGATGGTGCTGCCACTCCTTGTACTAGTTGAAGTTCTGAATGCAGTTCAAGGATACCCCCATGTAAAATGCATTACAGTATTCCAGACGAAAGTTTACTAAAGCTTGAATACCTGAGTACATGGAGTCCTAATCCAAGAATGGCCGCAACTGTGTACTAACCAAAGCTGTGCAGAAACTATCCTAGACATGACTGCAACCTGATCTTCAAGCAGAAGTCATGAATCCAAGAGAACCCCTAAGTTCTTCGCCCGCTTTGAGGTTAAAAGACCTGTCTCTGTGGCTCTAGCCCAAAGGCCCTCTAACCTCCAGCCACTCACCCTGCATGAACATCAAGTGAGAGTTGTGCTGAAGGCTGTAAACAGCCTGAATGACTATAGACCCATTGCACTGGTGTCTATAGTGATGAAGTGCTTTGAGAGACTGGTCCTACAACACTTCAGGTCCTGTCTTCCACCAAATTTCAATCAATACCAGTTTGCTTATAGAAGCAACAGGTCGACAAGGGACACCATTGCCACTGCTCTACATATTGTATTGAGACACCTTGAGAAATCTGGGAATTATGTCATAATGCTTTTTATAGACTATATCTCGGCCTTTAATATCATCTTACCAGGCTGACTGACCTGAATTTCTCTCCCCTCACTTATGACTGGAGCAAAGACTTCCTGACGGATCATCCACAAACAGTAAGGGCTGGGTCCTTTACATCTTTCACCCTGAAGCTCAGCACAGGGTGCTCAGGACTCTGTGCTCAGCCCCTACCTGTACTCGCTTATTTACATGACTGCATATCCTCTGAACCATCCAACATCATAATAAAGTTTGCAGACGACACAATGGTGCTGGGTCTTATAACTGGAGGGGGCAAATCAGCATACAGGAAAGAAGTCCAGAAGTCCAGATGGTGTTCAAAAAACAACCTACATCTAAATACTAGCAAGACAAAGGAGATGGTACTGAATTTCCAGAAGCAAAGAGAGAAACCTGCCCCACTGTATATCAAGGGGGGGCCGTGTGGAGAGGGTTTCATCTTTTAAATTCTTGGGAGTGCTCATTAGTCAAGACCTCACCTGGAAAAGCAATACGTTCCTGGTGGTTAGTAAGGCTCAACAGAGGCTTCATTTCCTTAAAGTCCTGCGGACAAATCAGGTGGAACAATGGCTGATGACTTCTTTCTATCGGTCTACAATAGAAAGTGTACTCACATACTGTATAAAAGTATGGTATGCTGATTTAACAGCTGTGGGCAGGAAGGCACTACAGAAAGTGATTAATTCAGCACGAGAAACCATTGGTTGCCCCCTAACATCACTGAATGACATCGCCAGGTTTTGCTGTTTCAACAGAGTAAGAAAGATACTTAGGGATAATTCACACCCTGGCCAGTGTCTCTTTTCAGTTTTACCATCGGGCAGAAGACACAGAAGTATAGCCAGGCAGACAAACAGGTTTAAAAACAGCTTCTACCCAGGGGCTGTCAGACTTCTAAACACAATATAGCACCACAAACAGATTAATATGACAAATTTCACTGGTGCCAGTGTAGTGTGTAATATGTATATACCATGATATAAGATCATACACCAGAGTAATATACATGTTGCACAGAATATGACGTACATATGGAAACATATGACTAGTTTTTTTCCCTAACTACTTGTATAAGGATTATTCTTTATATTATTCATGTTTTCTTGTATTATAAGAATACATTATTCTTGTATGGACCACCAGTAGGGGCTTATTCAATTTCATTGTATACATGATGTACAATGACAATAAAGGCTTTGAACTTTGAAATTGCAAATTGGTTCTGAACATGATAAAAATGCCAAAGTCATGCATCTTGAAGCTCCATGCACCCAAAGTCGCTCTGTCTTGCCAGGGTTCAGTCATAGCCCACTGCCCTCCATTCAGTCCCTACAGCCTCTACCTGTAGATGGCTGAGAGGGTTGTAACAGCATAGAAGGATTTTATCTTCTATTCCCCATCAATTAGTCAGAACTAAAGAAGCTTCTTGTATGAAAAGTGAAACTTTTCAAGGGAAAAAAAATCAAGACGGTTTAGTTGCCTTTGGAACAACTATGTCCTGGATGACTGAGAATATCCATAGGCATTCAGCATATTGATGATATTTTGACCCATGGTGACGGATTATTTTACCCAGTAGCTTCATGTAGATGTTAAAAAGGAGTGGAAAGAGTATTGAGCCCTGTTGTACGCTATAAGAGAGTGGCTAGAGAATGACAATCAACACCAATTAGGAACAACCTTGGAGAAAGGAGCTAATTTAGTGCAGATGTGCACTCAGTCCTAAATTCCATAGTCAGCCCAAAGTTCGATGGTCAAGGAGAGCCAAGATGGTTGCACTACCTCCATCCCACTCTTGTCAGATTTTGCTATGACCTCAGAGTTTTTTCTATTTTTTAAAAATGTCATTTAGAATTTATTTCTATTTCAGGTTTACACAGAATGGAAATGCTGATGTTAACCTGATCTAGGCTTAGAAATAACACTCATTGAGATTCACTTCAAGACAATAAGCAAAAACTTATTCATACTTTAACAATAATGAAAAAAGTTCCTGCTTCTTTTCTCCTGTGTATGTCAATTGTTCTTCCATTATTCTTTCAAGTTATTCCCATCTTTCCTTTTCTGCCTTGAGCACATGCAGTAGTAATTGTGTGTGAAAGGCAGAAGAGTAGGATAATTTAATCTTCCCTCTATTGTCTACTTTTGCTAATTGGGAAATTGAATGCATTCCACTTTGGAGGTGATAATTCTTTAAAATTCATTGTCTTTATTTTAGTGTTTACAGTGGTAGTAATAGCAGCCGTTTTCTATGTAGTAGCACTATTATAAAATTAAAGCAGCAATCACCAAACTATGGGCTTTGTGAAATCCTGTCACACCCAATTATGCATAAAAGCATAGCCATCCTTCTCTGAAAAGAGAAAGAAAGAATGTATGTTGTACTAAAAGAGGATATAGGCAACTTTGTTTAGTGTAATGGATCAATTTGAATTTTTTAAAAACTATTTTCCTTAATTTTGCCCAACTATAGTTATTTCTTTGTCATTAATTGTTATTCATTTTGTTGTTTAGGTGAGAAATCCTGTCCTCCTCCTTAGTGAAACTCTGCCTAAGACAGCTAAAGAAATGATTGGAAATCTTATTGAAGAAGCAGGAATTATCAGTGAGAAAATTTTAAATTATGCAAATTACCAGCATGTGCTTGATGGTGCCATTGGTGACATGAAATCATTGTCTGTGGAAAAACTGTCTCACAGAAGTCAGGCTGGAGATTCTCAGAGAGTGCATGCTGAACTCTCAGAAATTGAAGGTGAACTACAGTTACGTAAATTGTTATGGGACTCACATGAAGATTGGGCAAAACTTATCTTTAAGTGGAAACACACAATCTTTTGGAATCTTGATGTAGATGTAATTCAAAGTGAGGTTAACCGATTCATGCAGAGAATTCATATTCTTGAAAAAGGTAAATGTTTGATAATTGCAATAATTATAAATTAATCAAAACAAAATATTTTATGAATTAAAATTATTTTGAGATAATTTCATAATAATGATAATTTCATGAAGTAATGACCAATTTTGTTTTAGCCAAATGGTAAAACATTATTAAAGGAAGTCTATCTTTTTTGTTTTTAATTGTGAGATTATTTTGATTTAATGCAGATAACAAAATGTTATTTATACAAAGATCATACAAGTCACACTTTTGCAAATGTTACCCCCTTTTCATTGATTTATCGTACAAAAATATTTTTTAAACTATGAAGAAGGTTTTGTGTTAAAACTTTTTACATGCATATATGGATTATAGTTATGTGGAGTATTAGTAAATATTCACGTACTAGCTATTAGAATTAATTGTGATAATTAAGATCATAATTAAATATAATGAAAATCTTTAATATAAAGCCAACAATGGATTGGTGTCACAGGGGATTAGAAAGATAGAAAAGAAAAATTGGAGCATAGCCATATCTGCACATTAGGTTTCAGGAGAACTATTTTCAATAAGTTTGGAGATGTACTAGGCAGGATCCTGTGAATAGAAATTAACAAACAGAATACAGAAAAGTTGGCAACATCTCAAAAATTAGATACTGAAAGTACAGTTGGGCAACATGTCAATGGGAAAAATAGAGGGTAGCTTACAAAACATTTGTTGATGCATAGGAGCTTTTGACTGGATTATGATTTTAAAGGAAAATGAATGAGAAATGGAGGATATGTGTAATCATCAAAGAAACACATTATGAAGTTGCTAATATCTGCAGAAAGAAGCCATAAAGATTAAATCATGCACACAGCACGAAAAGGTGCTTGAAAATGCTTACAAAGGAAGCTAAAGACATAAAAATAGTTTTCACTGTATCAATTATAAATGGGAAAAAAGGAAGGAATGGTCCCACTGGTTGAAAAATGAAAGGATAGTAACAGGAGAGAGAGAGACTGAGATAGGAGAAGGAGTAGAACTTTTCAATTTTTGCTGTGCTTCAATCTTCTTCCAAGAGAGAATTTTGTTCAAATGGCTGAAAGATAATTAATGGGGTTTATGAAGAAGTGCCTGTATCATATGCAGTATGAATTTAAGACACCAGGACCAAATCAAGAGTCTTAAAAGATATACTTTTATTTTATGGATATAATCCTGAAGTCCTTTACTGTGATCTTCAACAAATCCTAGATTACAGGGATATGTCAAAGGATTAAATAAAGTATTCTGATCTTCAAAAAGAGTAAAAAAGAGAAAGGTAAGTTGTTCAGCTTGTCATTACTCCTGGAATCAGAAGACCAGATCGCCTGAAGCCTAGAACCTGGAAGCCATAACTGGAAGCTCTGCCCAGAAGAATATACAGCAAGGAATGAATAGTATTGTAGGACAAAGTAAAGGCAGGAAGATACTGAGGTGTTTGTAATCAGATACTCTAAATACAAGAACCAGTGGGCTCTGGGTTGAAGAGAGAAACAGTGAACAGCCATGCACTATTAAAAAAAAAGAATGAGAATAGTATGGAAGGCTCAGAACAGCCTGAACAATACTGTTCTACTCTAGGATCATGGGATCAAAATAGAAATAGGGAACATAATGTCAGAAGACTATTCCAGTAAACCAGGTGTGAAAAAACAAAGGCATATACCAATGAAGCTGCTGTATCATCTGTCATAAATGCAAAGATCCTATAAAATTTCGTCAAATGAAAATCGGGGACTATTGCTATAATATCAGTAATTGGCCACAGAATCAGATGATCATCTATCAAAATCTGAGACTAGAACAAAGGAAATAGGGGCAAGCTAGGTCTGGAAGATAATTAGAGACATACTACAAGGTTGGGAA
Source organism: Pantherophis guttatus (assembly GCF_059756535.1). NCBI lineage: Eukaryota > Metazoa > Chordata > Lepidosauria > Squamata > Colubridae > Pantherophis > Pantherophis guttatus. The sequence continues at coordinate 294,484,626 of NC_142063.1, read as the reverse complement.
GAATGAGCAAGCCAAAATAATTATCTCAGTCATATTCATTTTTAAGTTTAAGTGATGGGAGGACCCTCCAGACAAAATACTAATTAAACTTTCATTCATTTTTGAACACACAATGTCATCAAGGACTACAAATGATTTATAGACTTGGAATAACAATGACACCCAAAACCCTGAATCATAACATTCAAGGGAAGGATATAAAAAATACTCAGGACTGCTCTTTCAGGGAACCTATTATAAAGGGAAATTTCTGTAAGGAATAGTAATGTATTAATATGTTTAGTATTAACAAATAATAGGAATACAAAAAGATTTGAATCAGTCAAATGCACAGTGAATCTTGTGTGTGTTATGGGTGGGGAGAGGGAACAGACTGTCACCTAGACAGCATTATCAAGAGTATCAGTGGTTTCAATTATTAGATATATTTAGCTGGGAGAAAATGAGGCTATAAAGAGACACTATATCTTTCTTCAAAGGGATGCCTTGTAGAAAATTGGCAGAATTGATAAGAATTGTTCTAGAAAATTGGTCAAGAAATAATGGGTTTAAATTGGAAGTAGATTTGATTGCACATTAAGGCCACCTCATAAGATGGTGGCTTTTCTGTTTTTGGAAATGAACAGAGTTTGGATGGTCTTCTGTTGGTCATGTTGCATTAATGGATTCCTGCACTGAGCAAGGACTTAAACAGAGTGGTTTCTTCCAAATTGGACATTCTGTGAGTCTATAATTTCAAGGAGAAGTCCATCAAAAATTCAAAACAATCTTATGTAAAGAAAGATCAACAAAAGCTCAGATTTCAAACATTTTATGAAAAGTGTTCTGATGTAACTTTTTCATATTTGAAGGCTTGCCAGAAAATACTATTTTACCCATTATGAAGAAATCATTGATGGATTTTAAGGAATCTTTGCCTATAATCATAGCTTTAAGGAATCCTAGTCTTCAGCGAAGGCATTGGGAAACAATACAGAATATTGTTGGAGAGTCAATTTCTTGGGATAAAAGACTTACTCTGGAGAAGATCCTGGAACTCAATGTAATTTTATGATTTATAATTTAGAAATGCCACTTCTAAAAACATATATATATATTTGTTATTTGGCACACATTCTATTTTTGTAGTCTGAAGTGAACATTTTCTTAGATTTTCCATTTAACGTACAGCATTTTCTCCATGTTTTATTAATTTTCATCAATTTGAGTTTTGGATGAATTCTGGCCATTTTTGAAGGAAGTAATGCATGATGACCTTGTACATAGGGAATACGTGTTTCTTATATTAGGCTTTTATACATTTTTTGATACTATGCATAATCTCAAATAGGTCTGAAGAGATTTCCAGATTCCTTTTTCCATATTCTCAGAGTATTGTTCAAATACTCCTCCCCAAAAAAAGTTTAAGATTTACGGCAACTTTTTAAAAACTGCTTTCATTTTTTTATATATACAGATTTCTGCTACTGGAGAAGAATGTAAGGTAGCAAACTTCCTCCAGTGCTTTTGTCCATGCTGTGATACAATTGTTTTTGATAAAATTGATAAATATGCTATCATTGAAATATGTGGCGCTTGATCTTTTGCATCTCTGTAGAAAATATTTGCATGACTTGGGGTTCACAATGCCTTGGATCTGAAGGCAAAAAGTGTGTTGGATTGCACAGGGATGTAAATACAGCATGCATCTACTACTGAAAACAAATACATATTTTTCTGGGATCAAATGGCAGATCTGGAGGGTTAGTTGCATGACCCTGGGAAAAGGATGGCTGGGCTGAATTGCAGATATTTATTTATTAAATTTATATGCTGCCCATCTAACTGTCAAGCGACTCTTGTTATGTTCATATTTCCATGCATTGCAAAGCATCTTTTTGCCTATGAATTAAGAGTGTGCATGGTTCCTCTAGAGCCGTGATGGCAAACCTATGGCATGCGTGCCAGAGGTGGCACGCAGAGACCTCTCTGTGGGCACACACACCATCACCAGCTGCTCTTCTAATTTCTGGCACATATGTTGGTCTTCGCACGCATTGGAGCGCCGGAAACCCAAAAACCAGCTTGTCTTCGGGTTTCCAGCACTCTGGCATGTGCACCCACATGCACGTGTCCTGTTTGGGCACTCAGTTCGCCATCACTGCTCTAGAGAGCATGGCAATGACAAAGTCAGCAGTGATCATGTGCTTATTTTCTACAAGACATGATTAATGTGTATAATGGATGGTTCTGGGTTTTTACATTTTTCTGAAAATTCACATTTGCTGAATGTGCATCTTAATTATTTATATCATTTGTTTTGTTTACCAGCATACATTAGTAAATCTCCTATTTCTTTCTTTAGATGTTTCAGCATAGAAAAGATATTAATGAAATATCCATAAGAGCTTCCAAAGAAACAACTCTTGAAGTAATGTTGAAAAAAATCATTGGCCTTTGGCAAAAAACTGATTTCCATTTATGTCCCTATTACACTGAAACATCTAGTATTTGTATTATTTCATCTGTGGAAGATATAACTACTCTGTTAGAAGAGTCTCTGATGACAATCTCAACCATTAAAAGTTCTTGTTTTGTTGAACCAATTAAGGTAATCTTTCTTTGAGGATGTTGTGAAATAGTTTGAATATTGAGATGTTCAATTATTACAAATAGTTGGTTCCCCTTTAGAATGTCTGAGAAAAATTAGAAATAACTTATTTTTTTAAAATCAGTATAGTTTAAAATTTCGTGCTTTGCCTACGATTGTAGCCAGTGAATATTTTAAATAATAAAATTTAAATAATCAAATTTAAAATATTAAAAAATGTGTCCCGCGTCCCCCTTTATACTTAAAGAGCAGATTGTTTGCCTGCCTCAGATAATAATTATTCTGCTTTTTTTTAATGGTAGAATCTTGTTTATGCTTGGGATCATAAGTTAAACCTCATTTCCTGTACTCTGGAGGAATGGTTAACTTGTCAGAGACACTGGATTTATCTGGAGCCAATCTTTCAGGCTCCAGAAATAAAAAGGTATGCTTAAGTGCTTTGGTAATTAAATTTTAATATTATATCCCAAATAAAATATAAATTGAATAAATATTAAAGTATTAAACATTAGCTGTAGATCAGCAGTTTTCATTTCTGTGCTGCGAAAAGTCTGCATATGTGTTGCATCAGTGAGTCACAAATAAATGACAGGAAATGCTGCACAGCCTCACCACCAGAACTCTTCTTCAATGACATCACCAGGGATAGACTACTTCCATTTCTTCTTCTGAGTCCAATAACCTATGACATCATCTGACTTCCCCATGGGACATCATGGGAATTCCGGAAGTCCATATGAGATGTGTGACTGCTCAAGTTAACATTTTCTCAGTGTGCTGTTAGATGAAAAAACTTAAAAGCCACTGCTGCATATTGTGCTGTAGGCAATGCCTTGGAATGCAATAAATTACATTACTAGTGTTTCCTCATTTAATATAATTTATATAACTGTTCATTTCCTCTAAGTATTCTTAGTGATGTATAAAGATTAAAATAAAAGGAATAATAATATAATTTATAAAACAATATAACAAAAACCCCTGAGGAGGCATAAACTACGGTAATCTGCATTTTTGTTTAATGCTGTTTTCTGATGTGTCATTAGTAGTCATGTAAAATAAGTTCATGAAAATAAGTTGAACATATTACACTGTGTACTTAACAGATGAAAAGATGTTTACTATACTAACAATGTGCAAATCATTTTGAATTCAAGCAGTTCTGTTCAAAATAGGCTATTTTGACCTTATTGGAATAGTGTAAAAATCAGTAATCTTCAAGTGAAGTTGGAATATCCCATTTTGAGCTTGAAACAGCTGCTTTGCGTTCAAAATAGTTTGCACACTGTTAATATGTATCAGCATATATTTCTGTAATAAAGATTCTGAATTTAGGCATTTAGACCATACATAAATGAATAATGTTGTTATAAGTAAGCTACCTCTAGTAGCAGATATTTCTTATATCTCTAACTTGGCAATAATCAATGTTTTCTGGAGAAATTAGGGAGTTACTTTAAACATTAAAATAATTTAAATATAAAAATAATAAAAGAGATCTCAAATAGTGGTCATGAATATTTTTGTGGAAGTGGGTTCATGCTCACTCCTGGTTTTGCTAAACTACTTGTACCAGACCAGACCATGCATACAATCCAGGTGATGAGTCCCTCCTTCAATGCCCTTCGAGCATACAGCAATAAATTCTTGCAAAATTCACTTTTGAGCACCATCCAAGGGAAATCAGAAAGGATCAAAGGACCCTTACCAAATATGACTATCCCTTTTTTCTGGAGCAGCTTTTCCTAAGGAATATCCCATTTGGTCCTGAAGCTCAGGATCTATGCCTGAGCATTGTGCTGCTGCTACTTCTTGTAGGAGGAGTATGTATGTGCACATTTCTGCATATATGGAAAAGTGTTATGCACAAAGCACAGACACTTGTTTATCACTTAGTTTTACTTCTAGATCAGGAATTCCAGGATATTTTTAAATGACAGGTTCTATGGACTGAAAAGTTTGAAAATTCTGTTCTAATGTAATTATCCATGCTAGATATTGTTTGATTACTTTTACAAATAATTTTGTATTCTTTTTATTTCAAATGTGATATTGCATGCATGTTACTATTGCTGGTTTTTTTTTTCTTTCTAAGTTACTTTTGGCTATGGAAAATTAGCATAAAATTTTGCTTCTTTGTCTAAGCATATGGCTTAATGTATTACTACATTTTTTTCTAAATCTAAATTTGAGTGATTAGATTTTTTTACTATGTGTGTATGTATCATATACATATTCATATACATATGATTTAATAACAGACAACTTCCAGGAGAAGCCAGTCTCTTCTCTGTAGTTGATAACAAATGGAAAGAACTCATGACATTTGCAGCAGAGAATCCAAATGTTACTAAAGCAACTACAACAAGTGGAATTCTTGAAATACTGCAGAGCAACAATGCATCACTAGAAAAAATACAGAAGGCTCTTGAGGTAAGTCAAAGAATCTGTAATGTCTGGCAAAGAATCATGAACCACAATGAATAACATTTTGTAAACAGGAAAAAACAAGAAGCATAGACTAGCTTCTGCACTCTACATGTAGCATTCTGTTGTTGTAGGAACTATAGTTTTATTCCTCTTGCAAAGAGAAATGGGTAGGAACTGGGATGCACTTTTAAGACTGTGGCCTCTTTTTCTTTGGTCATACCTATAGACAAATTTATTATATACACACAAACCTGTCAGTCTGCCTGTCTCTTTAGTATTGGCAATTGCTTTCAGAGTAAAATACAAAAAAAAAAAAATACAAATAAGAGCACAATACTGTAAATAATGCAGTGATATAATTGTTAACATATTAAATATTAAATGTCTGCCAGAAGAATTAACTAGTTTAACTTAAATTAGCTTCTGATTATATTTTATCTTGAAATCACTAATTCCAAGTTGCATTTGAGTACTTTTTAGAAAGAAGATGCTAAACATAATACTTTTTGTAATGCAAATAAACCAGGTAGATGGTTGGCATACATGCTGAGGAAAAACAAAAATCTCGTACCATAGAGAAAATAGAGTATAAAGGTAAAGAGCTGTATCACCAAAATATGATTAAAAAGGCATTTTTAGAATTTTATGCAAGACTGTATACTGCAGATAAAATACAAGGTGCAGAGGTAGAGACATATCTGGATAGACAGAATATTCCAATAGTTACAGAGGAACAAAGAGAACGGTTAAACCAATTAATAACAGAGGAGGAGATCCTCTCAACAATTAAACAGTTAAAAACTGGTAAGGCTCCTGGTACGGATGGATTAACAGCTGTGTATTATAAATATTTACAACTGGAGATGGTTTTACCTCTTAAAGAATTATTCAATAGAATTCAGCTGGGTGAAGGGGTACCACCTTCATGGAAAACAGCTTTTATTTCGTTAATTCCAAAAGAAGATCAAGATTTGACACAACTCAAAAATTATAGACCTATATCCTTATTGAATACAGATTATAAAATATTTGCTAAGATATTGGCAAATAGGTTAATGCTAGTAATGCAAAAGATGATTCATGCTGACCAAACTGGTTTTATACAAGGTAGACAAATGAAAAATAATGTAAGACAAATTGTTGACATATTGGAACATTTGGAAAGGAATAACCAAATCCCTGCGGTGCTTATATTTCTGGATGCGGAAAAAGCTTTTGATCGATTAGATTGGCAATTTTTATTGAGAGTGGTTAAAAGGATGCAATTTGGGAATTGCTTTATGCAGTCCATAAAAGCAATATATCAGGAACAGACAGCTCAGATAATTATTAATGGCAGTTTGACAGAAACTTTTAAAATTGAAAAAGGCACGAGGCAGGGATGTCCCTTATCGCCATTATTATTTATATTAACTTTGGAGTTGCTGTTAAATAAAATACTTAATGCAGATGGGATAAAGGGAATCAAAGTTAGAGATTATGAATATAAGATACGGGCATTTGCAGATGATTTGGTTATGACCTTAACTCATCCAGTGGAATCAGCAAAGGTTTTGATTGATATAATAAAACAGTATGGTCAAGTATCTGGGTTTAAGATAAACATTGGAAAAACAAAGATGATAGTTAAAAATATGACAGCTAATCAAAAAGAGGAGTTACAAAGGGTAATGGGATGTGAAATAGTTAAAAAAGTCAAGTATTTAGGAGTTTATATTGCATCTTCTAATGGTAAATTGCATAAGTATAATTATGAATTGATATGACATAAAATACAAGTTGAAATGGATAAATGGAAAAAACTACAATTGTCCTTGTTGGGTAGAATAGCAGTTATAAAAATGAATGTGTTGCCTAGGTTTTTGTTCCTCTTTCAAATGATACCAATACTAAAAAAGGATGCCAACCTGGAAGAGTGGCAGAAAGGTATTAATAAGTTCGTATGGCAAGGTAAGAAACCAAGGATAAAATTGAAAATAATGCAGGACATACGAGAAAGAGGAGGATTGAAAATGCCAAATTTAAAATTGTACTATGAAGCAGCTGTTCTATCAGCAATTAGTGATTGGATTAATTTAACAAATGGAAGGATATTGAATATTGAAGGGTATGATCTGGTCTATGGTTGGCATGCTTATTTAGTGTATGAAAAAAGGGTGGATAGAGCATTTAAGAGTCATATACTGAGAAATGCTTTATTGCGTGTCTGGAAGAAATATCAATATAAGTTAAATGAAAAAATACCTATATGGACAGCACCCAGGCACGCAATAGAGAATACGAGTATAGAATGTAGACAGGATGTAATTATGTATAAAGATATTCTCATTATGGAGGGCGGTATATTAAAATTAAAATCTGTGAATGTGTTGAAAGAGGAGAAAATAATTCAAACATGGTTTCAATATGTACAATTACAAGCCAGATGGAGAAAAGACCAGAAAACTGGTGTTATACAAAGTGATGAAAATTTAATTAAACAAATTAGAGACCAAAGCCCAGTGCATATAAAAAGATTGTATAATATATTGATAGAGATGGACTCGGAAACAGAGCTAGTTAAGGACTGTATGATAAAATGGGCGCAGAATTTTGAACAGCCAATAATGATGGAAACGTGGGAGAAAATATGGGTAACAAATGTGAAATTTACCAAAGCGCAAAATTTAAGGGAGAACTTTTATAAAATGTTTTATAGATGGCATCTAGATCCAAAAAAGTTATCTCGTATGCATCCGAATGTACAACCAAAATGTTGAAGATGTAATTGTGAGGATGCTACTTATTTTCACATTTGGTGGACATGTAAAAAGGTTAAAGCGTTTTGGATTAAAATCTGGTGGATTTTACAAAATATTCTTAAAAAGAGGTTGAAATTTACACCACAGCTGTTTCTTTTGGGTATAGTTACGGATTGTACAGTTATAGAGACCAAATTGATTTTGAATTTAATAACTGCAGCAAGACTGTTGGTGGCACAATATTGGAAGAAGCAAGATTTACCTACAATCCAAGAGTGGACAATGAAAGTTACAAATCTAGCGGAAATAGAAAGAAGAATAGCATTATAAAATTAGACATCTGTGAAATTCAAAAAAACATTAGGCTTTAATTCACACATTCATAAAAATGATATGGGTTAGGGTATTCTGGATTTCACAAATTTTAGGTTTCTAAAGTACTTCAATGTTTCCAAATTAAATAATGACCCCATTCAACTTTTTATATTGCTATGAAAAAGTTAAGAACTAGTAGATGAATAACAATTTATATGAAAAGTTCTAGTTTATTGTGCTACCAAGGAATTGTTAGTGGGTGAAGATGACATGTACTGCAGATACATGTTTTATATTGGTATTGTATATAAAAAAACCATGTACTGTATGAGCAGTGATGTGCTGGAACTGGCTCATAAGAGCTCATAAGAGCCAATTGTTAAAATTCACAACTGGCATTTTGTGAACTGTTTGAGAGTATAGTTATACAATTAGTTGAACTATAATGGCTGACACACTGACTAGCTGTTTGATGACTAGTGGTATGGTGTGACTGTCTGCAATGGACCTGGACAAGTGGTTGTTAAATATTTGCCAGCGCCTTATCTACAAAAACTACATAGCTGCACTGTCTTTTTTGAACTAAAAACTACACTTAAGTGGTTCTGATAAAACTGAAGCCAGTGAAAAATAAGTCTATTATAGAGCTTACAATTTTATTTCACTTTATTATTTTTAATTTTAAAAAATCTACTTTCTAATTTTCTGTCAGGAATATCTTGAAGTTAAACGTATGATTTTCCCAAGATTTTATTTTCTCAGCAATGCGGAACTCCTTGAAATAGTAGCTGAAAGTAAAAGTCCTGATGTTGTACAGGTAAGGTTCAATATCAGATATATAAACTGTCAGTTTAGCCATTTTAATGCAATCATTTCTAATATTATGCTAATTACTATTAGATTTTATTATCTTTCTAATATTTTAACTTGTGAACAAATAATTTTTATCATTACTTTCTAATTCATCCATCAAATAAATAATATTTGCCTCATATCTGTGATACAGCCTCATCTTATGAAATGTTTTGCAAATGTGAGGAAGTTATATATACGGCCGCAACATCAGACACCTCCAGTGGTTTTAATGATCAGATCTGCTGAAGGAGAGATTCTTCTAATACCAAAGTACAGTATGCTGTTACTTTAAATTGATCAGATATAAGTCAAATGCAGTAAGAAAATGTTTTCATAGACATGCAAGCATTTTTTTCAATTTTACAGTATATTTTTGATTCCAAGAAAAAGAATTAATAAAATGCCAGCGTTATAATAACATATAAAGAAGAGTATAGTATACAATACTAAATTTGTTATAACTGAGTGATATGGATAGGAACTATTTAAGATCATTCAATTAAATAACAAACTTCTGTCTATGTATTGTAAGCCACTTCTTGAGAATGCATATGAAGGCCAATAGCTAAAGAACCAACATATGATTTCACATTGTTGTGAACAGATAACAGTAAATCTAATTTATATACTACTCAACTCCCTGCAACTCTGCACAATTTACAGTTGTTAAAACATTTAAAAACAAAGAACTATAAAAAAAGCACAAGATGAAAGAATAATGATGGGGGGGAAAAAAAGTCCTGAGCAAACAGCCAAATTTTTAAGGCACTTTCAGATCTTCAAGGCCCTTTGAAATACCAACAGGGTGGAAGCTCTTCAAATTTTGCAGCAGAATCTCATTCTAAAGGGCCAATATTTTTTTAAAAATGAAGTACCGTATTTTTCGGAGTATAAGACACACTTTTTTCCGACTCAGGCCAAATTACTGATACTGGTTCGCCCGAACTGGTGCAAACCGGTAGAAACTCACCACTGTTGCTTTTACATGCTGTGTGTGCTAACCTTTGAAGGTGACTCTTCAACAATGCAGATAGTGTTCCTCACAAAGCTAGGGAAAATAATCTCCTGATGAAATTTATATAGCCATCCATCTCAAGTACATGGTACAACACTAAAAAATACTAAATATTAAAATAAAACAACAAATAAAGACATATAGCTAGATAATCATATAAAGCCTTCAACATAGCTAAAAAAATTGACTCTGTTCCACAGTCCCCTAGGCTTGGACACAAGTCTGCAAACTGCTATTTGTTCTTGAAACATTGGTTTAGTTTCAGGACAAAATAAAGTTGTATCCTCAAAATATATTTTTGTTCTCAAATGGTTGATACTGGCCATTGGAAGGTGTATTTTTAATAATTTATAGAAATATGAAATATTAAAATGTGTCTTTATTCCTAAAAAACTCAATTTTAAAATTCTGTTTCATAGAGGTGTTCGTATTAGAGGTTCTGTCGAACAATGGCTTAAAAATGTTGAGAATACCATGTGCAATATGGTAAGAAAGTAAGTATATGTTAATCATATGGAAAGCTACCAATATAACTGATCTACTTTTTCTGTTACAAAAAAAAGTCATCAGGTTTTTTTAAAGTGGTATGCAATTTGTTCAAAACAAATTCAACTTTAAAATTATTTATTGGCAATTGAGAGCAATCATGATCATTCAGATGAAGAAACAAATTGAAGGGCTGAATAATTTTCCAGGTCCCCACCCTGGGATCAGAATATATTAATGAGATCAGAGTGCTGTCTACTTTGTGTTATTGGTGGCAATTCTTTGTCATCAGTATACTGTAGCATGTAGGATGCTAAATAGTAATATTAATCTTATAAGGGAATTATATATTATGAGCAATAAATCCCTGTCTCTTGAAAAATAAAATTCTATTATCAATAATAACTTCCTTTAAATAACTTGGAAATGGCTTAGTAATTTCTAAAAGGTAATTTTTCAAAGATTTCATGTTTTTCTGACTATATAATATACTTTAAGGTTTATAGAAATTGGAATTACAGAGTGGAATCAAATGGAATTTAAAGAATGGTTTTTTACCCACCCAGGACAGGTGATATTGATTGTGGTAAGCAAAATATAGTACTATTTAACTATATGAACTATACTTGATTGGAAAACGTAAGGCTCTATAAATGTTTTAAATTAATAAATAAAAATAAAATTAGACAACTTTAGCAAAAGTTTAGAGGCTTGCCAGGATCTAGCCCTCAGCATCTGAATCCACCCTCATCTACTCTTGCTGATTGTCTGCCTGGTCACCCTTAAATGATTGATTGTGTGCAGTTTGTGGGCTGACAACTTGATGAACTAAGGCCCTCAGGTTGGAGTCAAAGAAAACCATAACAATGTTCAAGAAAAATTGGAAGAAAAGTGAGTTATAACATCTGTAAGAATGTTTTTAAAAAATAAGATTGTAAGTATAAATGTAACTGGAGAAAAAATAATATAAATGCATGTGGATTGTGCGGGAGTGGCTGTATGACATGTAAATGAAAACTGCTTCTGTGCCTATGGAAAGAATGCTGGTATTACTCTCCTATACAGAGGGAGAATGCAAGAATGAATGCAAAAATTACTAAAGATTAATTTGTTATGTCTGCTTGGAAGGATGACAATAAACAATATTTCAGAAATGCAATGTAGTTTTATCCTGGTAAATGTGTGCAAAGCAGATTTTTGTTTTGTAGCAGACTATTGAGAAATGTATGGATATGAAAAAAAATTCTCATTTGTTGATTTAAAGAAAGTACATATTACAACATAGATGTGAGCCACTGTAATTTGCACCAGTTGAAGTTTCTGAGTAGCCTAGGAAGCCCATGTAAAGTATATTGCCAAGTTGAAACACCAGGTGTCCAATATATGAATGATTGCTATTAGGACCTCCCATTTTAAAGAGGCTTGCAATTAATGTATCAACCACAACTCCAGGTTGTGGACCTGCTGTTTCAGGAGGAGTATAACTCTACCCAGCATAAGTATAGTAGTTAACAAACAACCAGATGTAGTTGTCTGGGGGACAACTAGTTCTCCTGCCTTATTAGGATTCAACTCGTTTCTTCCTATCCTATGTTCCACCACATTTGGAATTTTGTTTTTGTTCCTTCTATTCTTAGGACTTAAATTTGATTTCTTTCCCTTTCCTCAAGTTTCGTTTAGGGAATAAGGGAGATACATTTTAATGTGACTTGCCTTGCCTTAGTCTAATGGGGATACTTTGAAGGATGTTTAAATACTTTCCTGTCTCAAGAATTACATTATTTGCAAGTAAATACAAATAAATAATTTAAAAAGTTATTATCATTACTAATGTAGTATTTCACTTTTAGAGTCACATAAAGTTTTCTCAGGAATGTGAAGCAGCTATGTTGAGTTCTAATTCAAAAAAGGAGATGATAGAAGACCTGGATGATTTGATCAACATTCTAGAGCAACTTACAGAGATAGCATCAGATATTCTTCCCTACCACAAGCAAAGCACTTTAGAAGCTTTGATTTCTTTGTCTATCCATAATAGAGATATATTATCTTTACTGATAGATCAAGAGATTGGCATTAAAGATTTTGAATGGACAAGGTATAGTTTAAGAGTTTACCTTAAATGCTAAGATATATTTAAGAATAAGTATTTTAAATAAACCAAAATGTAAATGTAATATGCAAAGCAGATATTTAATTTCAGATGCAATATTATTTCATTCCCTTTTATGTGTGTTCATAAATTGACTTTATGCATTTTACCCAGGGGTTCCGAGTAGATATACAGAATTCACTGCCTTAGTAACTTCTTAGCTGAATTACTGTAACACTATGTGTGCCTCAGGGGTGGGTTCTACTTACCTTTACTACTAATTCGCAACGGGATTGCACATGCATGCGAGCAAAGCTTGCATGCGTGTCTTGCTTCTGAGCATGCGTCTTGCTTCTGAGCATGCGTCTTGCTTCTGTGCATGCGCAGAACGCCGATGATGACATTCGGGGTGGTGGACGGGGCCTCCTGCCAGTTTTACTACCGGTTCTTATGAACCGGTCCGAATCGGGGGCAACCCACCACTGGTATGCCTGCTCTTGAAGACCACTTGGGAGTTACAACTGTGTGATACTTGTATTTCTGTTCCCTAAATTTTCATGCTGGAATCTTACCCTTTAAAAATGTAGACATTTTGTTAGCAATTTTGTAGAAGCAGTATTGGTTTCTTTTTAGTGAGGCGGGATCTATGTTTCTCAATATAATCTCTTTAGAGATACTTTCAAATGTTGTCTCCATAACTGAGGTTAAGCTAACTAGCCTTTTCTTGTTCTGTGACCTTTAAAAAAAATCTAGTCACATTGGCTACTTTCCAGCCCTTGAGAACAGATGTACTTGGTATGGAGCAAGTGGAAATGAAGACTTTTTTCCTTTACTTTCTGAAAGTACTAAGAACCACTTATTTCTTACTATTTTTAGCATAACTGTAACTTACCATAAATCATCCTGGTATTTTCCACTGGCATGAAAAAGCAAAGAGCAATTCAATAACATACAATTGCATTGCCTTTTCCAACAGATAGTTTTTTTAAAAAAATCTGGTTTATGTTGACATTTGAATGTAAATGTTTCACATAAATAAGACATTTGAAAGTGTATTATGCATAAAAGCTTACTTTGATCTCGAGGTGAACTCATGCCAGTGCAGGATGTTTATACTTGAACAAAATGTTCACATTCCTGTCACTAAAATAAAAGCTTGATTTTAGATACTTCATTGTACTGTTTTTTTAGAATTTGTCCTTGCTTGTTTTACCCTGTGCTCACCTAGTTCATATGGAAAATGCATGATGTGACAGATTTTCTTCTTCAGACACCATTTACAAAATCTGATACCATTTAAGAGTGAGAGGAAATGAGTGGCCAAGATCATCCAGCTGGTTTCCATGTCTGTGAAAGGCTTAGAACCTGAAAGTCAGAATAATAGAATAGGAAGGGACCTTGGAGGTCTTCTAGTCCAACCCCCTCCTCAGGCAGGAAGCCAACCCTATACCACATAAGACAAATGGTTGTCCAATCTCATCTTAAAAACTTCCAGTGTTACGAGCATTCACAATTTCTGAAGGCAAGTTGTTCCGCTGATTAACTGCTAGAAAATTTCTCCTTAGTTCTAGATTGCTTCTCTCCTTGATTAGTTTCTAACATTGCTTCTTGTCATGACTTCAGGGGCTTGGGAGAATAATGGAGAAGCCCCCATTCCTGATCTTGTATTTCAATCTTTATAACACACCAGTTCCCAGATACCTAATTTTCCTAATCTTTTAACATTTTGGATTGATTTTGGTATACTGAAAAATTCAATTCTTACAACACTGAATTGTTATGCCTGTATAATATGATATCTATAACATTTGATAATCCATATGATTAACTGCTATTAAACATGTTTTATTTAGGCAATTGCGTTACAAATGGCATGAATGCAACCTGTGCACAGTTATTCAAGGTTATGCTTCCTTTGAATATGGTTATGAATATTTAGGCTGCTCTCCACGATTGGTTATCACACCTCTTACTGATCAATGTTGGTTAACCATTACTGGAGCACTGCAATTAAATCTAGGATGCTGTCTTGCTGGGCCAGCTGGTACAGGAAAAACAGAGACAGTTAAAGATCTGTCAAAAGTAAGTGCTATATTCTATATCAAGATATACTTTTTGTAAAATGTATACTATATTTTATACACAATTCATAGCAAATACATATTTCAGGACAACACAGTTCTGCCATTTGCTACTCAAATTCCCTTCAAATTCTTACAAACTGATATCATATAAGTTAAATTAAGTTAACTTTACTTTATTGTCATTACACCTTGTACAACGAAATTAAATGCCATCTTCAGTGTACATTATAACTATAAAAATAAAACACAAACACACATCCTTCACATTCTTTACAATTGAATTGAAAACCCGATATTACATTAATATTGGACTATACAGTAGAATTTAATATAGTTACTGCCCTGGGATAGAAGCTTTTTTCAACCTATTTGTCCTTGTTTTTATTATCCTGTACCGTCTGCCAGATGGTAAAAGTTCAAAAAAAGGGTGCCCAGGATGAAATGGATCTTTAAGAATGTTTTGAACTTCCTTAAGGAAGGGGGGAGAGGGCAACCAATGATCCTCTGGGCAATGACGTTAACTCTCTGGAGTGCTGTCCTATCTGCCACTGTGTACTCTGCCACCTGTGTATTGGTAAACCATACACAGGTGCAGAGAGTTAAAATACTCTCTAAGTCCCACAGAACAGAGTAGAGTAGAGTAGAGTAGAGTAGAGTAGAGTAGAGTAGAGTAGAACAGAACAGAACAGAACAGAACAGAACAGAACAAAACAGAACTCAATTCTTTATTGGCCAAGTGTGAAGGAATTTGTCTTTGGTGCATATGCTCTCAGTGTACATAAAAAGACAAGATACATTAGTCAAGAATCATAAGATACAACACTTAATGATAGTCATAGGGTACAAATAAGCAATCAAGTCATATTAGAAACAATATCAATATAAATCATAAGGATACAAGCAACAAAGTTACAGTCATGCAGTCATAAGTGGGAGGAGATGGGTGATAGGAACGATGAGAAGACTAATAGTAATAGTAATGCAGACTTAGTGAATAGTTTGACAGTGTTGAGGAAATTATTTGTTTAGCAGAATGAAGGCATTTGGGAAAAAACTGTTCTTGTGTTTAGTTGTTTTGGTGTGCAGTGCTCTATAGTGTCGTTTTGAGGGTAGGAGTTGAAACAATTTATGTCCAGGATACGAGGGGTATCTAGTATTGTATTGTGTTGTCTAGTATTGTAAGAGATGGTAGTATGGGAGGGTTTCTCCTAAAGTCTACCACCATTTCTACGATTTTGAGTGTGTTCAGTTCCAGATTGTTCCAGTCGTACCACGAGGCTAGTTATTCAACCTCCCATCTGTATGTGGATTCATCTTTGTCTCAAATGAGACCAATCACTCTTGTATCATCTGCAAACTTCAGTAGTTTAACAGATGGATTGTTTGAGATGCAGTCATTGATATATAGAGAGAAGTGGAAAGCGCACACATCCTTGGGGAGACCCTGTTTACAAAGAGGACCCTTGCATAGATCTTTGGAGATTCAAGATGTTTTAGGATGTAGTGCAGAGCCATATTGACAGCATCATCTGTCGATCTATTTGCTCAGTATGCAAACTGCAGGGGGTCTAACAGCAGATCCATGATGGTTTTCAGGTGGGACATCACTAGCCTTTCAAAGGTTTTCATAACTACAGATCAGGGGTGAAATGCTCCCGGTTCAGACCGGATCGCCCGATCCAGTAGCGATGGAGGCAGGTGGTTCGGAGAACTGGTAAACAAAAATCCCTGCCCCCCCCCAAGGCCCAGCTGAGCCACACTGGGGCTTTTTTTTAACTTTTAAAAGCATTTTTTCTACAACCTCTTCAGCCGAAAAAATGCTTGTAAAAGTTAAAAAAAAAGTCTCTGATGATCACGCGGCTCAGCTGGGATCGTCAAAGGCTTTTAAAAGAAAAAAAGCCTCTGCTGATCAGGCAACTCAGCTTGCATCGTCAGAGGCATTTAAAAGAAAAAAGTCTGGGAATGAGGTTTGCCATAACCGGTGATATTTTTAAGAGTTTTCCACATGTTTGCTGGTCCGTTTGCTGAGAACTGATTTCTTAGTTTTTCAGAGTAGCTTCTTTTTGCTGCTCTGATCTCCCTTGTTAATATATTTCTGGCCTGATTGTATAGCATTCTATCACCTTTTCTGTAGGCTTCCTCTTTGGTATGACGTAGTTGCTTAAGTTTAGCTGTGAACCAAGGTTTATTCTTACTGTATATTCGCAAATTCCTGGTTTGTACACATAGGTCTTCACAGAAGCTGACATGATGTTACAGTATCTGTGAGTTCATCTAAGTCTGCAGAGGTATTTTCAAAAACATTCCAATCAGTGCAGTCAAGGCAAGCCTGTAGCTTTAGCTTTGCCTCCTCAGTCCAAGTCCTCACTGATTTAATTGTTTGTTTTGTGGTTTTAAGTCTTTGTCTGTAAGTAGGTACAAGGTGAATCATGCAATGATCAGAGTGTCCCACAGCTGCTCGTAGTAAACACTCGTGGTAAATGCTCGTGGTCAAACACTACTTTCTGTCTCTTAAACATGTGCTCTATCTTCTCTCTCTTGCTTTAATAAGCTGTCCTCAAGTGAATGTGATTGACCCACTTAATGGAACAAAACTTTTACAGCAATGGTAAAGAGAGGAAATGAATTTATTTAGAGAAAATATACATGCAGCACTCAGGGAGATTCCTTTCCTTAATTTTCCTAATGTCATGGCCCTATTGGAGCCTGGGTTCGAGGAAGAGGGTGTCAGGGCACTGATTAATCCCATTCTGCTTTTGGGATAATCGCACCCTGATTACGAGGGGTGGATCGAAACCTTTCCTTGCAAGCATACTTTAAGAAAACAAAACCCAAAGATATTTCTTCTAAGAAAACTCATTTATTTGTTATAAAGAAAATAAAACATCTAACTGATCTAATTAGTTACATTTTGAAAAAGTTCATGCCGGCTATTTCTCAGCCGGACCTTTCTGGCAAGAGAAGAAAGGGAAGAAAGTGTGTGAAGGAATGTGGGTGGACATGCGCAGTTTAGCTTACTGATAAGGATTCTTGGCAAGCTACGGAAAGTCTGATAGTCCAGAAATAATGAGCTCAGCTGGTAAATAAAAGAACGCGGTGACAGAGGGAGAGTTGGAGCTGGGGCTGATGGAGGAGGGTGGAGTGGCCTCTCTGACCCCAGAGGAGTGACCGGGGGAGCAGGCCAAAACAGTCCCGGGTCCCTTGGGCCTTGGAGAGATGGCTGGCAATAGAGAGGGCACAGGATGACCTAGTGAGGGAGGAGGAGAGGGAAAGAGTAGGCAGAGCAGCAGAGGAGCGACAGAGCTCCGGGGAGGAGCGATTGCCACCCCCACCAATCCTCTAATGTGGAAGGCGGAGAGGAGGTGGGATCAGCACAGGGGGAATCGATGCCTCCTCACAAGGCTCACCTGGAGAATAAGATTTAAAGAGATGCCATAGTGAGGAGCACTTGTCGGGAACAAGCGTTGCTTTTTTCCAGCCACGCTTGTAGTTGTTGACATCTTGCCACCTTGTCTTACTGTACTTAGCCTTGCTTTGCCTGGGTTCGACTTGCCTTGCTTTGCCAGTCCTGGCCTGGCCTGGCCGTGGGCAAGTACTCAGTAACACAGCTCTGCTTCCGGTTGTGCTGCAGCCTTCGTGCAACAAGGAGTCCCTGGAATCAAGTTTCCTGAATTGTGTTTGCTCTCAGAACTGATTACTTCTCTAGACTCACAGCAGCCAGGAACTAGTGGAGGGGTGTGTGTGTGTGTGTGTGTGTGTGTGTGTGTGTGTGTGTGTGTGTGTTTGGAGCGTTGTTCTTGGGCTTACAGTGAACTGTAGGAACTTTGGGGAGGAAAGTTGGAGCAATAAAAGGGAGTTAAGCCTTCACTCTGGCTGTGTTGCTTTTGTGCTGAGCCCCTATGCATCACATCTATGCACTAATTAGAAATTAACTATTATTATAATTATAATAATAATAATTATTATTATTACCGGTATTATTATAATTAACTATGCACCACACCTATGCACTAATTAGAAAGGCAGCTTAGGATCTTTTATTGAGTTAACAGCACAGAGTTCCATGTGTTACTACTCTTGACTGAAATAGAATATTCACTGCTCACATTTCCACTCTTATATACTGCTTATTCTTCCCTACACATATCTGACTCTTGCAATCAGAGCTGTTCAAGAACATAAGGACTCTACTCAGAAATATTACACAGATATCTTTTGTTTCAGACCTTTTATAATCTGTTGGGTGTTGAGCTAAATTGCTTTGTGCAATACTGATTTACAAGCTGCCACTGAGGTATTTATTAGATGTTTTAAGGTTGCCTAACTCCCAAAAATCCTTTTTGATTATAGCAATAGTATCTAGACTTATATATCACACCATAGTACTTTAAAGCACTCTCTGAGGAGTTTACAATACCATCATATTTCCCACAACAATCTG
Organism: Pantherophis guttatus; assembly: GCF_059756535.1. NCBI lineage: Eukaryota > Metazoa > Chordata > Lepidosauria > Squamata > Colubridae > Pantherophis > Pantherophis guttatus. Next base: position 294,465,577 of record NC_142063.1, on the reverse strand, counting down.
GGTCCTCATTTTACCAACCTTAGAAGGTTGGAAGGCTGAGTCAAACTTGAACCGGTGAGGATCAAACTCCTGACTGTGGGCAGACATAGCATGCAATACTGCATTCTAACCACTGCGCCACCATGGCTCCAGTACATAAGTTTATCCAATACATAAATTAAAAAAAACACGATTAAAGCAACATGATTGCCTGAATAAAAATAGCACTCTCAACCTTCAGAAAAAAGACTGAGCAGGGATTCTACAGACACCATAATCCAGGCCTGGAAACAGAGCCAAGTCTTTAGAGACTCCCAGAAGACTCCAGCCCTCATTTTTCTGGTGTACACTTCTTATCTCCCCCTTTTGATAACTCAGGTATCCAATAAGATGTGGATGTATGTGTCTTTTTCATTTTCAGATTATGTCTTATGCTCTCTTTTTTTATATCAGCGCTAGCTTTAACTTATTGTCATAAAATTTCTTAGTTTTATTAGGTACTTGAATCTGAAGATTAACATATTAAGATGAATATTAAACTTTGTAAGCCATTTTAGGAAATGCTTAATAATGAGGTAAAACTGCTTTAAATAAATAATGTCCACTTTTTCATTATAGGCGACCTTGAATATAAATTTTACTGACATCGTTTGGCCAAATACAATTAACTTGTAATCAGCTGTTTGAGCAGATCAGCAATTTTACTTTGTTAGACACTATATATATGATAGTAGAGTTTAATTTTTTATCTTGCAGTGTTAATATTCAGCTAACAGGGTAAACTGAATTCACATGTGTGGAAATGAAATGAAATTGCTCTCATTCCTTACTGTGCATTTTCAATGAATTAACTGTTGGTTGCTAGTGAAAGATAGTTTATTTTGCTATGAAGGATTTTTAAAGCTATGAAAAATAAACATGCAATTTTCATATTTAGACTAGAGATTAGCTTGAATCCATAATTAATATAATAGTGATGGAGACTTCATTGTCTCATGGCATGTTATTTAAATATACTTTATCTGATCTGCAAAAAAGTTAGGGTAATATTTATTTTTAATCCTGCATTTAGAATGTGGTTTCTTTTGAACCTTCAAAATATGCAAACTTTTTAAATGTAGCTATCTTAGACAAGTAGCTATTTGTAAGTTTAGCATTGCCTATATATATATGTGTGTGTGTGTGTGTGTGTGTGTGTGTGTGTTTTTCTTTCTTCTTTTCTTATATATATATTACATAAGCTTAAGACTCAAAGTACCAAAAATTTATAATATATTACAAAATTCACATGTGTCCAAAGGTGAAAAGACATTGTTTAGCTAGCAGGCATCCTGAATTAGCAGAAATACTTTTTCTTTGCTAAGGCATTCCATATACTGTATATATTCTATGTTTTTAAGAGCCTTCTTTTTTTCAAAATTGTATTTCAATTTTTAAATTTGAAAACATAGATCTCCTTTAGGAAAGGGGCAAAATAATGGAATGTGCGTGATAAATCTAACCCAAAAGCATATAATCTTATTTGATATTTAATGCTTATTTGATTACAATTCAGTTCCATAGAACTTCTTCTGTTCAATATTATATTTTTTTACTTTTAGGCTTTGGGAAAATTCTGTCTTACATACAATTGTTCTGGAGATTTGGATGATAAGGTATGATAAACAATTTTATTTTAAGATGTAGAACATGGGTAGGCAAACCTTTGAGACAATTAGCATATTTGGAATTTTGAGAGCATGTTGTTAATATTGTCACATTTTGTGTGCCATGGTGGGTTTGAGCTATCATAAAGTAAATTTGGCTTTGACCATTAGTTGACTAGATTTTTGTATAGAGGTAGCAATAATAAACTCTTCTGTGCTTTGAACTCAATGAATGCTCCAAGTTATTTGTGCCTGACACTAATTTGCATAAGACAGAAGCCATGGAGGGTACAACATACCATTAGATGAGGACAATTATAGAACAGCTATCCAAGACAAGGTTACAAGCGATTCTGGTAGAGGTCATGTCAATTTGAAGCAGAATCAAAGGCTCAGTGATGTATGAAATGGGCCAAAAGCTACTCAGACTCTGAATGCAGTCTTAGAGACAATGCAATGAGCAATATTGGACAAAAAGCAGGCTTTTAAAACGGGCTTACTATGTATAAAACGTTTCCATAAGTACATGTATAAGTATTACAAAGGCAGATGTAGCTGTTTTACTTTTGAGCTTGGTGATAAATTGCATGAGACTTTATTCCTCACTTGTTATGCTTTATCTTTTTTTGTATATTTAAGGTAATGGGAAAATTGTTCTTTGGGCTTGTTCAATCTGGATCATGGTGTTGTTTTGATGAATTCAATCGGATTGATATAGAAGTCCTCTCTGCAATTGCTTCACATCTTCAGGCAATTAAGGCAGCTAAAGATAGCCTCAGTGTCAGGTAATTATTTGAAATTGCTGTGAGATTTTATTAATAATAATACTTTATGTTCAAAGTTGTGTGTAGTTTTGTATCATTAATATAAGAAACTTTCTGTGAAAGAAAGTTTTCATCTTTACGATTCTTGCCTAGAGCTGAATGGATGTCTTCTAATGATCTAAAAAGGCAAGAGCACAAATAACAAGTACCTTAGTTTGAAGATTTCAAACTACATGACTTTATTACTATATATTACTTACCAGATCTTGGCCAATCACGTGTTATAAAACGATGGCAAGCATCAGAAAATATTGGATTAGTATAAAATCAAATTAAGTGGATTTGGCAATGGATCTTGTGTTCATGATAAAAACTTATTGTACAGTTTAATTTTTTGAAACATGTGCCAGTTAATTATAAATTTATTTTCATTTTTGTTTATTATATTAAAAGGTTGTATTCTGACCTTGTTAGCTGGCTATCATAATTGGAATAATTTCTTTGTTGATTAGAATGTCACATAGAACTGATCAATGTCCTATGTTTCCTCCTTATAATTTGATTCAGGAACTACTGGCCTATTTTATTAGGCAATTGAAAGAATGTGGGATATTAAGATGACCAATGTCAAACATAAATTCTTTTGTATGCTGACATTCTTTGCTTATTAATCATTCCTAGTCTTCTGAAGTACTTTATATTGGTACTTTATATGGATGTTTATAAAAAAATGGGACCCAACATTTTGTTTGAAAATCTTTAATACCGTAATTGTTTCCAGAGATATTTTTTTGTTGATAAAAGCCATTATTTCTAAATGTCCATCTCAAATTAATGCAGATAGACACAAATTGGTAAAAATCAACATGAATTTATGAGAAAAAAATACTGTTAAAACTAATGTTGCTACAAGATTAATATTTATTCCTAAAGTTTCTATGTTGGTAAGTTATTTTAAGGAGATAGATACATTATGGAGAACGTTCTTATGAAATGGGAACAATTATGAGTTTCACATGAAGGTGTGGATTTTAACTTTCTTGACTTGTGCCATTGTATTTTTTGACCTTGTGTTTCATGAAATTTAAATGATTAATTAAAAATCATTACAGACACAGTTAGAATATTATTACTATCCTCTTTAATATCTTGGCCAGAACTTTCTTCCCATTTTAAAAGATGCAAAATATAAAGGGTGTACCAAAAGTCAGACCCTATAGACAATTTATTATATAAATTACATTAAATGTTGGTTGTCATTTTCATCTAAATACTTCCTTTGTCTTTTGATGTACATTACGATCAGTAATATTTTCTCTGAATAAAAAAAAGTAATAAAACATATTGTGGTTGGTCTGATTTTTGGTAAACCCAGTATATAGATGATGTTGGGAAGGAGCCTTAAATCTGATCCTACTTTTCACTAGAAACTGACATTAGGGAATAATTGTAGCTGGAAATTATAGGTAAAACTTTTTTGGGAAAGTTCATAGGCAAAAGGTTCATAAGCAAAAAATGAGATCACAACTTTGGATCAGCTCATTGTTCACCATTTGTTTTTTGCAAGAAGAATACTTTTTTCTAAATATACGGTTTCTAAATATGTACAGTATATAGTTAGTTTTTAGCTGTAACTGAAAAGCTTAGTTTAAATAGATGTGGGAATCTATAAACAAGTTTGAAAAAAAGGTTGTGTGAGTGATAGATTCTGTTATACTTAGATCTGCCAATTAACGTACTTTTATTTTATCAGAGCTTAATCATTCTGCATAAGCAGTCTTTGTATATGTGCTGCTTTTTGCCAAATGGGCACCTGTGGACATTATTGTAAGCCTATATAGGGGCATATCTATCTACATTGATCAAACATTGTGGCTTGGATGTCTGCACTGTGCCTTTGGCAAAATAGTATATTCTGTATTTTATAGGTCAACTAATTGCCTCAACTATTTGCCTCCTTAAGCAGAACCTATTTCTGCTATATGTATAATATAGAAAAGCAGCACAAAGAATGATGGCAGATTGATTAGCAATAACTCTACTTCTTCAAATAGTCATTTCTGCAGGTACATAATACCCCTAATTTGTTCTATAATGGTGTATTTATTCTGAACTCCTGTGTTGGAATCAGAACTGAGCTCCTTTGCATTACACTCCATATGACATATATAGACAGGTCCTTAGTCCTCCCCTCAAACTTAGACTCTTCCTGATAGTGGTCTATGCAGATGCAAACCTCATATGTGTATATATTATCAATGTGTTATGCTAATATTGAACCATCTTCAATTGTATCTGATGTTTTAGGCTTAACTCTTTATTATCTTTAGAAGATCATTTGACGGCCGTGGCCAGGGGTGCCTTTTATCAGGTTCGCCTGATCCGCCAGTTGCATCCCTTTCTGGATCGGGACGCCTTGCGCACCGTCACTCATGCCCTAGTTACCTCCCGTATGGACTACTGTAATGCTCTCTACAGTGGGCTCCCCTTGAAAAGCACCCGGAGGCTCCAACTGGTCCAGAACATAGCCGCGCGGGTGATTATGGGTGCAGCTCATGTAACACCTCTCCTACGCGAGCTGCACTGGCTCCCGGTGTCTTCCGGGTACGATTCAAGGTGTTAGTTATCACCTTTAAAGCGCTCCATGGCTTAGGACCTGGGTACCTATGAGACCGTCTTTTGCCATCAATAGCCTCCCACCGACCAGTTCGTTCTCACAGGGAGGGACTACTCAGGGTACCGTCAGTCAAATTATGTCGACTGGCAACTCCCAGGGGGAGGGCCTTCTCTGTGGGGGCTCCAACCCTTTGGAATGAACTGCCCCCAGAGATATGGAATATCCCTGATCTCCGTGCTTTCCGCCGTGCCCTCAAGACCCTGATGTTCCAACAGGCGGGGCTAAACATACGAACATGTGAATGATTTTTTAAATGTTATCTAATTCTGGGTTTTATTTAATTGACCAAACTAAGTAATAATTTTAATTAGCAATTTTATGATGTTTGTGTGTCTATATTTTTCTTGACTGTACACCGCCTTGAGTCCACCTTGAGAAAGGTGGTATAGAAATATAATAAATAAATAAATAAATAAATAAATAAATAAATAAATAAATAAATAAACTCAAGGTGCTTAACATATGTGGCATAACATCCTTAGAAGCTTAGGGCCACAGTATTTACGTGCTGTTTTTTGTATAAGGCAACAACTTGATCATTTTCTCTGCTTTTGTACACTACTTATTCTCTGACTGTAGTATATTGGAGCTGTTTTTACATTTAACACAGATTTGTACTGGAAGGAAAAGAAATTCGTCTGAGACTACACTGTGCAATTTTTATTACCATGAATCCTGGGTAAGTGATAACTACAGCTATCATTGTTCCATAACACCAGAACAAAAAGAACCTTTTTTGGGGGGGTGGGGAGTATTTTTTCCAAATAATGAAGCTGTGTTACATGAACTGGTAATTTCGATACAATGAGTTTAATATTGCCAATAGCTTTGCCTTTTCAAGATTTCAGAAAACAATATTTCTTAGCCTAATTTATTGATTCAGGGATAGATCATGGAATCTTTTAAATGCAAGGTATGTACTGCCAATGAATTATATTCCCATTTTCCAAATATTGTGGTTTTAAATTACCACTATTATTAATTTCAGAAAGTTAAATATTTTTTTCACTTGCATTTAAGCATCACTTATTACCATCATCCGCTATCATAATAGTGATCATACAATTATTTTCTCTGTGAACTCTACTTTTTCAGACTAGTACTGTATCTTTGTTGAAAGGAATTTTTATTTGTATGTAAAGCTAACATATTAAAGTGTTCTTAAGGAATGTGATGGCATTAACTTTTCTTTTAAGATACAAAGGTCGTGTGGAACTTCCAGACAACTTAAAATCATTATTTCGTCCTATGTCAATGGTTATACCGGATTATGAACTCATTGCTGAAATAATGTTGTTTTCAGAAGGCTTCAGATCAGCAAAATTACTCTCAGGGAAGATAGTAAATCTTTACCAACTTTCTAGCAAAAGACTATCGCAACAGGTAAAATACAAAGAATATATTTTTATTTTTTATATCCTAATTTTCTTCTGGAATGGAACTCAAAGTAGCTACATGACATTCCAGGTGATGCCCCTTAGAGGCAATGATTTGGAAAAGTAATGCAGAAATTACGTGTAAATACAGTATAAATTTACAGATAAATATTAGTCTGTGAAGCTAAATAGAATGGTCTGCTGTTCATAATGAGAGCAAACTAGTTGAGGAAGTACAAGATAGGCCAAAAACCATACAAATGCACACCTCTTTGCTTGCCTGCCTCTATGAATTTTCTAGAACCAAATATAATTTTTCTACAGGAAATGCACCTTTCAGTGAATATGCTCCTGAATCCAGTATAGGATTTTTCTTTTGGTTTCATTTCAAGTGCTATAGCAATGTTAGCTATCCAAAGTCAATAGCAAGTGGATGATCTTAGGGGAGAGAGAGAGGTAGAGATTCTTTTCAGCACTTATTGGGCAAAACCCTTCAATTTCTTGAAAGGATTATATTTTCTGGTCATTATCCTTATGTCATGCATTCATATTTTTAAAAGAAAGCTTCAAAAGTAATTGAGAATTGGTATCTTCCTGTAAAGCACTCAGGGTCTATGGTTAGGCAAATGCCCTTGCATTAGTGTATGAGATGTAGGAGCAAAATTCCCAACTGACAACTACACAGTACTATTATTTCCTACAGAGGGGCAGAGATTTCTACTTTCAGCCATCTTATCTTCTTCCTGTACTTTCATTGACAAATATCCCACTGGATAATTAGTATTCTAGAGTTCTTTTGGCACTTGTTAGGTTCAGTTAAGTTTCATTCCTGCACTCTGAAATGAAAGACCACAGGATTTCTGTGATATTCTTTCAGATATTTGATATAATATCATATACCCTCACAACTGCCTTTTCTAATGTTAAACATATTCAACTCTTTCAATCCTTGTTCATATAACATTGTTTCTAGACTCTTTATCTTCATTACTGTCTTTCTGTAAACCTGTTCCAATTTCTCTAAATCTTTCAAGTGTGGTGCCCGAATTGGATGTAATAAACAAAATAGAGTGGAGTGCATTTCTTTTTTTCTTGCAGCCACACAAAACTGATGCCTCATATTAAATTTGTAGTCACTTATTATTCCACTGTCTTTTTTTTTTTTACAAATACTGTTATCAGCCTAGTTATTTGCTATCCTGTATCTGTGCATTTTTATTTCCTAAGTAAAAAAAAGTTGTGCTCATCTCATTACATTTAGGGTTGTTACTTTTGTTTCTCCAATTTATTTTGTTTCTATATTAGCTATCTACCCAATTCTGTATCATCTGCAAAATTTATAAACATTCCTTCTACTTCCTATGAACACCTCTAGAATCATTGTAGTTTCCTGGAACCTGTTTTTTCCTTACCCCACACATGTGGCAGTTCCCTTATTGTGTTTTTAACAACCATAAACTTCTGCATAATTAATAGATATCACTGAACGAAACAGGATTAGTGTAGCACTGCCTCTTCTGAAAAATTGTTAGCACTTTGCCATCTTAACTGAACAATTAGTACATCTTTTTATTTTATTTTGTTTTGAATATATCTAATGAAACTCTTTCCAAATATCTTTGAACCTCAGATCATTAGTCCCGTCTGGACTACTGTAATGCTCTCTACATGGGGCTCCCCTTGAAGAGCACTCAGAGGCTTCAACTGGTCCAGAATGCAGCCGCGCAGGTGATTATGGGAGCGACACAACGCACCCATGTAACACCTCTCCTGTGCGAGCTGCACTGGCTCCCAGTGGTCTTCCGGGTGCGATTCAAGGTGTTGGTTATCATCTTTAAAGTGCTCCATGGCTTAGGACCTAGGTACTTACGAGATCGCCTTCTGCTACCGATAGCCTCCCACCGACCAATACGCTCCCACAGAGAGGGACTCCTCAGGGTGCTGTCTGTCAAACAATGTTGACTGGCGATCCCCAGGGGGAGAGCCTTCTCTGTGGGGGCACCTGCCCTCTGGAATGAATTGCCCCCAGAGATACGGATGATCCCTGACCTATGCGCCTTTCGCTGTGCCCTCTAGACATTATTGTTCCAACAAGCTGGGCTGGCCTAAACATGAATTTTAATGGTTGTCTTAGTTTTTTAATAATATTGGGACCAAATTATTTAATATATTTTAAATTGTTTTTAAATTTTATGTATATGTATATTTTATTGCTGGCTGTGCAGTACCCTGAGTCCCTCAGGAGAAGAGCGGTATAAAAATTTAAATAATAAATAAATAAGGTGGCACAGCAGACTGATAGCATTGTGATTAACACCAGCTGTCTGCAATTACTGTAAGTTCAAATCTCACCAGGCTCAAGGTTGACTCAGCCTTCCATCCTTTCTAAGTTAGGTAAATTGAGGACCCAGTTTGTGGGGGCAATAAGCTGACTTTGTATAAATATACAAAAGTATGAAGGCTATTACTTAACGCATTGTAAGCCGCCCTGAGTCTCCGGAGAACGGTGGCATATAAATCAAATAAATAAATAAATAAATAAATAAATAAATAAATAAATAAATAAAATAAATTAACATTCCTCACACATCTCTATAAGTGCTTAATTGATTTAATATCCAACCCTCATATGATTTAATTTAAAGCTCCTGTGCAGTTTACCCTGCTTTGACCAATCATGTTTTAACCAATTCTTTTTACATACAATCCATCTCATGGCAGCAATCTATAATCCAGCTAACTCAAATCATGATCCCATACATGGGCGGGTTTCAAAACCCGTCACTACCAGTTCGCTCATGGGCGTGCACACGCGCATGTGACACTTCTGCACATGCACAGAAGCGTCCAGGTAGGTGGAGCCTGCTGCCGCTACCTGTTCGCCTGATCCAGAGCGAACTAGTAGCAACCCACCATTGGGTTGCAAATCTTTCCTTAGCCTATATAACCATTCATTTGTAGTGGTTTTTTTTCCTAGATTTTTATAGTGGATAAAAGGGTGCAGAACACCCTTTGTTTTTCTTTCCTAGATTTTGACTTTATATCAGTATGAAAGGGTGCAGAACACACATTCCATGTTGGGGAACATTAAAAAAGGGATTGAGAATAAAAATCACAATATTACAAAATTATATTTGCACCTGGAACATTGTGTACCATTCTAGTAGCCATAAATAAAAGAGCATATAATAGAGCTGGGGAAAGTGCATAGCCAGTTTAGTGTAATGGTTAAGGTGCTGACCTAGAAACCAGGACCCTGAGTTCTTGTCAGGTACAATTAACCAGGTACAGGAAGTGAGTTCAAAGTACTAAAGGTTTATTACATGCCATCTATAGACAAGATTCTGGTCTATTAATGGTCAAGTCAAGCGGCATATTGGTTCAGTGATTAAGATGCTGAGCTTGTCAGCTGGAAAGCTGACAGCCCAGGTTTGAGACCCAAGCACTGCACAATGGGGTGAGCTCCTGTTACTCATGTCAGTTCTTGCTAATCTAGGAGGCTCTTTCAGCCAAGAATTAGAGATGAGCCTTGCCCCCTTGAGTCCATTATGACTGGACTGGGAAAACTTTTAAATCTTAATGGTGCTAGATATCAAATTGGCACTAGGTCAGCAAAATTTATGGGCTAGACTTGGATTTCATGTGAGTCTGCAGTGATTCGAGATTGATGATACACTTAATCCTGCCCTTTGGTTCAGCCAGCTCATCTGCTACAATTCTAGTCCTACCTTAGGCATGAAAACCACCTGGGTGACTTTGGGCCGGTTAGGCTTCCACCCCATAGAGTGTTGTTGTGGGAAAAATAGGAGGAGGAGGAATGAGCTTTATGTACGTTTGCTGTCCCAGGTTACTTATAAATCTTATTGTTATTACTTATAAAGTAATAACAATGGGATAAAAAATTCTATAAAATAAAATAAATAAAAATAATCAGTATGTTTCAAGGAGCTTTGCTTTTTTATCAGAAAAAGCTAGAACATTTGGAAAGAAGATGACTGGGGATAAACACTATTGAGGTATTTAAAATCATCATGACATAGAGAAAGTAGACAGGGAGAAATTTTCCCCATTTCTCAAAATGCTAAGACCAAAGGCGATCAGCGAAACTAATTAGAAGTTGATTTAGGAAAAAAAAAATACTTTGCCTAGTGTATGATTAATCTGTTGAATTTATTTTAACAAAATATCATCATGGCCACAAAGAAATTTGGTAAATTCATGAAAAACAAATTATCCAGGGTTACTACTTAGTGTTACTTCCAATCTGAAAGTAGTGTGCTTGTAAATTCTGACTTCAGAGTACGATAGTGAGAACTGTTTATGTCTCCATCTTCTGCTTGAAAGCAGTCCTGAAATATTTGCCTTACTGTGAGAAACGAAATGCTGAAGTTAAATGCATTTTGATCTGATCTAGCGCTATTACTCTTCTCTTAGCAATTTTGGCATGGTGTATCTGTTCATACCAAAAAGAAAGAAAAGTAGAAAGAAAGAAAGAGATAAGAGAAGGTACGCTTCTTCTCTACTGGCCAAGTAGATAAAAGAGATTCCAAAGAGCTCTTTCTGGGAACATCTGAGCATTTCAACACCATATTCTATCTTTTATATTATACAGAGCAGGGGTGAAATCTGAAATTTGTTATTACCGGTTCTGTGGGCATGGCTTGGTGATGGTGGGGTAATGTGACTGGGTAGGTGTGGCCAACTTTTTTTTTTACTTTTAAAAGCATTTTTTCTACAACCTTAAGAGATTGCAGAAAAAAATGCTTTTAAGAAGTAAATAAATAAATAAATAAATAAAATAAATAAGAAGCCTCTGACGATCAGGCAACTCAGCTGGGATCGCCAGAGGCTTTTAAAGGCATTTTTTTTTCTACAACCTCTTCGGCCGAAGAGGTTATAGAAAAAAAAATGCCTTTAAAAGCCTCTGACGATCCCAGCTGAGCCGCGCAATCATCAGAGGCTTTTTTTTTACTTTTAAAAGCATTTTTTCAGCCGAAGAGGTTGTAGAAAAAATGCTTTTAAAAGTTAAAAAAAACAGCCTCTGATGATCGCGCGGCTCAGCTAGGCATGGGGGGCGGGGGGCAAGGATTTTTGCTACCGGTTCTCTGAACCACCTGCTGCCATCATTACCGGATCAGGCGATCTGGTCCGAACCGGGAGCATTTCACCCCTGATACAGAGGTATCTATGCTAATTCTCACAACACATTTTCAACTTTCTTCTGGCCTTGTATGTCTATGGAGATTCCCAGTCATCCAAGTCATGGTTGTCCTAAAGGTGCTTTTTCAAAAGGCAATTGGACTTTCTTTGTTTTTCCTTGAAGACGTTTAGCTTCTCATCCAAGAAGCTTCTTCAGTTTTGACTGAATGGTGGAGAATGGAAGGATGTATGTTCCTTGCAATCATCTGGTCATTAGCACTCACTCTGAGAGTCATTGCGGCCCATTAAAGGTTTATCTGTGCTCTCAGGATCACCTGAATAGTGCAAAATTGTGGAACCTTCTTGGAATCACTGAAAGGACACATTCCTTACAACACAGCTCTTTCGGCAGTTCCAAGAAGGGATCTGGGATCCACATGCATAATTTACAAGGTGTAGTTTGACCATCCTCCAATACCTGCTTATTTAAAACAGCAGTTAAAACATCAGCCAAACCCTGTACCAGAGCTTTGAGATCTATCCCAGATTTCGTCTGGAACTCCACCTGAGCAGCTGATCAGGAGATTATTTGTTCCTGACCAAATAACTAACATACCAATAACTAACATACTATACTCTAAATCACCATCAGTGCCATGGGACAAATTACACATTAGCTCTGGAAGAGTTCAGTTGGAAATCAAATTAGTTAAATTGATAATAATTTTGACAAACATGCTATATAATAATTGCAAAGAAGATATTTGCAGTGCACAAAAATAAATTGTGTACTTATCTTATTTTTAGGATCATTATGATTTTGGCATGAGAGCTATAAAAACTGTATTAATAAGAGTTGGTCAAAGGCGTCAAGAGTTGAAACTACAGTAAGTTTTCTTAAGTGGTTTATATTAAAAATAGAACATTATTATATCTCAATTTGTGATCTACAGATTTTATATAAAGATAAGACTCACCGCTCTGAGTCCGAAAGGAGAAGGGCGGTATAGAAATCTGAAAAATAAAATAAATAAATAAAAGTTTTAGTAGAGGAGAGACCTGTTTTACTGTAATTCTATTTGTATTTCTTTTGAGAAAGCTGAAAGAAAACTGAAATCAATAGATTTATCTATGCATGCTTATTTAGAATATAGTCTTTTAAACTCAGAAGGACATATTGCTTCATAGAATTGCAACCTAAATTACCAAGATCCTAAATATTCCTATAGGAATATCTGCATTCATTAACCAACAAAAACTATCTATGAAATTAAGTTTCTTGATCAGTTTTGTTTCTGACTTCCAAAGCATTCAAATTACAGTTCTGTCATACCATAGAATAATGTTTAATTTGTAAGGCCTACCAAGGGAAGGAGGGAGGAGGGAGAAAAGAAAAAAGGAACTTTGACTGACAATTAATTAGCTATTATGCAGTTAAATATTAGGCAAAAATTGAGATATATGGATTACTAAAATAATTTATTAATTTTTAGTTTAGAGTAGACATATTGATATCCACGTTAGTGGGAATCTTCTGCATATTTTTTGGTATAAATTTAGTTTCTCTGGGTCCTTTTTGCCATATTTATTTACAAACCATACAAATTAACTTTTTCATTTTTAGATGAAAGTTTTTGTTTGTTTGTTTGTTTGTTTGTTTTGAACATGACAAAAATTCAGTCTAATATAGGAAAAGAAGCAAAACAGCAATAAAATGCCCAACTTTAGCAATATATGATCAAAAATGTGCATTTAAGAATATCTCCTTAAAAAGTATAGCATGTGTGGATTAATGAAAACAGTATGAGACTTAGAATAACTCATGAAATTCTAATTATTAGTTTTCTTGTATAATAGATTATATAATAGATACAATACTATTATTGTATAATAGATACAATAAAAAAAGGTTTTCTGCAATGGAGGAAACTCTAATCACAATTGACATACTGAAAGAAGTGAATTTACCAAAGTTAATTGCTGACGATGTTCCAGTATTTGAGGATATTATCAGAGATCTCTTTACAGAAACGGAAGCTCCAAAAGTAAATCCTAAACGATTAGAGGTAATAAAAATAAGAATAATTATTGTTGATACTAGCTATAGAAAGATATTTTTGACATTGGGGTTTTTTAATGTTATTAGCCATTCAGTTTGAGTATTTCAATGATTTTGTAAAGGAATTTAGAGCTGACCTTTGCGTATGTATGAGTGAGCCGTCAAAGAGGGACTTGGACAAGAGTTGACAAGATCCAGAGATAGGAGAAAGTGGGAGAAAGAAACTCAAAATAACTCTGCCTTAATTTTAGGATAAGATGGAACAGAGAAAAGTATAGTATAGCCTTTATTGTCATTATACATCATGTATACAACGAAATTGGTTAAAAACGTAGACAGGCTTTAAGGATCCTGTTAATATATGCTACAACAGTAAAGCAATATGCCTGGAATCCCAGTAACATTGGTGCCTTAACTTGGTCTATCTTGAAAAACTGACAGATATTCAGGGAACATGGGGCATATTCAGGTGTACATTCAGGCCTACTCAATGTCAAGACAATGAAATTGATTGTGCCTCTTTAATTTTTTTCCCTAATGTTGCCAGAATATCTATATTTTTTCTTAATACTAAAGTTTGGTTATTTTATATATTGTCAAACTATTGATCAGTCATAAAACTTCTAACCATCTGTCTATGTTTTTTAAATAGAGTGCAATATATCTTGCAATACAGCATTTATCTTTGCAGCCTTGGGAAAATCAGATAGAGAAAGTTATACAACTATACAATCAGCTTATGGTGAGTTCAATGGGACAATCAGGTAATGATATAGAGGTTAAATATGATACAAATATGTAGAACTTAAAATTTTACAGTGAGATCTTCCATTACAGGAATTGTATTTCTCTAAATGACAGAGATGGATGTTTATGGTGGAATGTAGTCAGGACTCACAGGAGGTAGGGCCTATTTCCCAGAGAGCAAAGAGACACCAGAGCTTGGAATAGCTGGTCAGCAGGAAGAGAACAAAGTTGGAGCCTCCCTAGCAATACACAGAGTATATCTAAAATTATTACAAGTAATTGCTTTAGTCTGGCAAGATTTTGCTGTAGACGAATAACAATAAAGGAACTACTCAGAAATTTAACTCCATATAATCGTTCTTGGTTATTTGGACCTGACATGTTGCAGCAATTGAGGAGTACAAAATCCCCATCAGCATATGCTTATAAATATACACTTTGTAAGACCTTTAGTTTGTATTTACTAAAATCTAAGCATTAATCATCTAAGGAATATGAATGTTGCAGATTTGATATTTTAAAATACATTTTCAGGCTCGTGTTGGTGTGATGCTTGTAGGCCCCACAGGTGGAGGAAAAACTACCATCAGAACAATTTTAGAAAAAGCCTTGATAATCTTTCCATTAGTTGATACGGAAAGTGCTACCAAACTTGATGTTTTTCAGGTAAGGATTTTTTTTTAAGTTACTCTTATGGTATGTATTAGTAGTTGCTCTCTTTTCTTGTAACCTTTCAGAGCAATAATCCATATTTTAAATATTTACTAGTTATTAAACAATGAGTAGTTGGCAGTCATGTTGAGTTATTGCCATAAAGTGTTCTGGTGAGATTTCTGACACAAAGCTGAACATCCAACAACTGAAAGAAGCTGTGCTTGATAGGTTAACGTGGAGAGTGCGTCCCTATAAAATTGCCAAGAATCGGACATGAGTGAATGGTTAAAACAAAAAGCGTCAGCAGTACTCAGTCAACTTTCACTAATTTCAGAAGGAAGCTTTGGTTTAGGTTGATACTTGAATGGGAACATGCTAAGAAATTACAGGACAATATGTTGAATAGAAATAAATTATTCAGGAAGAAAGCAATGGCAAAATATGTCCATATTGTTTTCAGAAGATTACTTAAATGTGTTCATCAAATCACCAAAGATCATACTTGATTTGAAGAAGACTTTACTAGGTCTTTAGGTCCTTGCTAAAGGTCCACTTGTTCAGTGATCATTCAAATTTAAGATGGTGCTAAATAAGGGAGACTTATTATGGGTTCTTGTAGTTGGGACCATTGCAGTGTCCCCACAGTCATGTGATTATGATTCTTTGCTACAATTTGATTATGCAATCAAATTGCAGCAAAAATGTTGCAGTTTCTCCTAGCCATGTGGTCATCATTTGTGATCTTGTGTACTTAGAATCAATCAATAACAAAATACACAAAACCCTTTTTATGGATTTGTACTTATAGGAAATAAAGGTAATTGCTCATTTAGAAGGATTTTTTTCTTCCTTAGAGTAATTCAAAGAGAAGCAAAGTGGATACATTTGTTGTAAACCCAAAGTGTGTTACTATTGATGAACTCTTTGGACAGACAAATCCTAGTACAATGGAATGGTCAGATGGATTATTATCATCAACAGTTCGAGGATTTGCCAAACTTGGGATCAAAAAAGCTAAAAGAAAAGATCCAAGCCTTGGTATAAATTCAGAAATGCAGGATTTATATACAGTGAGTACACAGTAATGTAGTAGGATATTGAGATATTTTTATTTCAAAATGTAGTTACATTTAGCTTACTACATTTAACATTTAGATATTACTAAGCATTTCATTCATTTTTTCATTTAATAACTTGCCAAACCCAGCACATTCTTCTTCAAAAGATGGAAATTATTTATTTTAAAAAGGTAGATGAAATGACACATTGATGATAGAAATGAATATCATTTAGTTTAATTTTTAAAATCCTCAATTTAAATGGTTACAATTATTTTAAATGTATGATTCTCTGAGTTTTAAGTTGCTGCTCTTCTCTTGTTTATTTCCCAGTAGTTTACTTTTTTGTTGGGTGTCCTCTATTCTTATCAGTCATATGCAAACACTTTTCTTTCTTTGGAAATCCTCGAACCTCTATTTGTTCTGAATGTGTTGGAAGCATATTCCAATCTACTTTCTTTTCTAGCTTCCCAGTTTTGCCTATTTAGCCAACACTCTTATGGTGACTCCAACTAGAAATAGAATTCACAACCTGATTTTATTTTGCTTTATTTCTATTTGTCTAAAATTCAAGAGATTTCAGATTGAAATTGTCTTTGATTGGGAACTTCCCAAAATTTCTTACAAAATTAATTTAGTATTTGGCTTTGTAATTGTAGTCTTCCTTTCACCTCATTATTTTAAGGAAATCCAGGATCTTAGTTATGTTTACCTTTTGTAAGTTATAATTATGTGATGTTTACCTAATGTTATATATTGCAATATAATTACTCTTATTTCTGCTTTTTAGCTGAATACAGTGACTATAGCTGATGCAGTTGTGCCTGATGAAATTGTACAATCAACAGAGAATATTCAATGTTAGTATAATCTCATTATAACAAATATGGGAATTATTTCATTATTGTGTGTATCTTAGTTAAAGATTCAGGTAGACAACTTTTTGATGTTTAACTAATTATGAACCAGCTCTACTGAAATTAGTTTCAACATCCTCCCTAGGAACAAAAAGGTAGCAATGGAAATCAAAAAACAAATGGATGTGTGATTTTTTAAAAAATAAAATGTGAATATTGTTTTTAATAACTATTTTACATTTTTAAATGCGCTTAAACTAGCTTTTTTTGTTGTTCTTTTAGGTGAAACTGCTGTTGACTGGCAGTGGATTATCCTGGATGGCCCAGTAGATCCACTTTGGATAGAAAACTTAAATTCTGTGCTAGATGACAGCAGAACATTATGTCTTGCTAACAGTGAAAGAATTTATCTATCACCAGCTTTCAGAGTGATATTTGAAGTGGACAGTGTGTCTCAAGCCAATCCAGCCACAATTAGTAGATGTGCCATGGTTTACGTGGTAGGTTTTGTTTTAAAAAGTAATAGTATACTTTCACATAATATTCTATATTTTTCATTTGCCGCCTTTAGCACACTAGCAAATAAACAAAATAATTATATTTGCAAAGAGATGGATGGTTTAATGCCCAGTTAATGAATTTCAGATGTAAAATGTGTGTACTTGACTAGATAAATATATTCCATAATGAATATTTTATAATTCAGTTTCAGTATGATTTCGTGACTATTCTAGAAATTAGTGAGATCAGACCCAACCAAGATCCCAAGAAGAATGAATCCATTATAAATTCATTGCCCACCCACTTTCTCTTCTGCTGATTCGTTGTTTGCTGCAAATATACTTTCCATTTTAGTTTTTTTGGGGCAACAAAGATTTTTGGCATCAAAATGAATGATCCTAGCAACAACTGGAAACTTTTCTGAGTTTGCTATTCTTATTCTTGGGAAGTAAGCAATAACTTTGCATAATAAAACTCAGGAATAGATCTGAGAATTATCAAATGACAGATTTGTATAAAAGAGATTTCAAGTTTTCCCAAGAAGTTTCATTTTGTCCTTTTTCTTAAATAATGTGACTTTCTACTGAGTCCCAATCCATTTTTCTAAACATTTCTTCATTGCACTAAACCAGGGTTGTCAAACTCAAGGCCCACGGGCTGGATCCAGCCCGCATGGTGCTTAGATCTGGCCTACGTGGCCGCCCTGGAAACAGTGAAGGACTGGCCTGCTGTGCCTCTGTCAATGAAAATGGACCTTGGGAAGACCATGCGCGCCCCTCCTGAGCTCCGTTTTCACTAGCAGAAGGCTGCAGAAGGCCATCACAGCCACTCTCCCTGATCTCTCCTTCCTCTGCTGGAGACAATGGATCCCCCCAGCCCTACCTGGGCTACCACAGGCGCCCCTGACACAAGTAATGTCAAGCTGACCATGCCCACCCCACCCACACCCATCCTGGCCATGTCTACCGGCCCCCCAAGGTCAAACACAATCCTCATGCGGCCCTCAATGAAATTGAGTTTGACACCCCTGTACTAAACTATCTGAATCCTATCTTGTGAAAGTATAAGATTTTAACTTGTACTTCACTCTCCTGTAAATTAACATGTATATGCTAACACTATTAATCATATATTTCATTATTTAATAAACCAAATTGTAGGCATTATGAAAGAAAAGGTGAGTATTTAGTTAGTTATTTATTTGTTTGTTTAAACTTATATGCCTCCCTTTCTCCGAGAGGACTCAGGGCGGCTCACAACAATAAAACAGAAAAATAAAACAAAATTCCAGATTAAAAATTACACATAAAATCCCTAAAATCAATTAAAATCCATTTTAAAAACCCCCATCAGTCCAGGCCGGCCAGGCGAAATAGCCACGTTTTTAGTTCGTGGCAGAAAGAGCAAAGGTTGGGGGCCATCCGGAGCTCCAGGGGGATCTGATTCTAGAGGGTAGGTGCGCCCACAGAGAAGGCCTGCTCCCTAAGGGTCGCCAGCCGACACTGTCTGGCCGACGGCACCCTGAGTAGGCCCTCTCTGTGGGAACGCACTGGGCGATGGGGAGCTATTGCTGGCTGCAGAAGGTCCGCCAAATACCCTGGTCCTAAGGCATGTAGGGCTTTATAGGTAATCAGCAGCACCTTGAATCTCACACCGAGGGCAACCAGTAACCAATGCAAGTCGCGCAGGAGGGGTGTAACATGAGAGCGTCGGGACACTCCCATCACTAGCCGTGCGGCTGCATTCTGCACCAGCTGAAGCCTCCGAGTGGTCTTCAGGGGCAGCCCCATGTAGAGAGCGTTGCAGTAGTCAATCCAGGAGGTGACCAGCGCATGAGTGACCGTGCGTCGGGCATCTTGGTTCAGGTAGGGACGCAACTGGCACACCAGATGAATCTGGGCAAATGCCCCCCTGGTCATGGTTGTAACATGATCTTCCAGAGACAACAGTGAATCCAGGAGGATGCCTAAGTTGCGCGCCCTGTCAACAGGGGGCAACACCTCACCCTCTGTAACCAGCGGTGGAGCATCCCCATGGAACCGAGATGCCGGTACCCACAGCCACTCTGTCTTGGCAGGGTTGAGCCGAAGCCTGTTCTTCCCCATCCAGAGCCACACCGCTTCCAGGCACCAGGACATCACGTCGAGGGCATCGCTGGGCTGATTCGGGGTGGATAGAAAAAGTTGGGTATCATCAGCATACTGATGATACCCGCCCCAAAACCACGGATGATCTCCCCCAGCAGCTTCATATAGATGTTGAACAAAAGGGGAGAGAGGACCGACCCCTGGGGCACCCCACACATAAGGGGCCTCAGGGCCGACCTCTGTCCTCCCGCCAATACCGCTTGCGAACGACCCGAGAGGTAGGATGAGAAACACCGTAAAACAGTGCCTCCCACCCTAACCCCTCGAGGCGTCGCAGTAGGATACCATGGTCGATGGTATCAAAAGCCGCCGAGAGATCTAACAGGACCAGAACAGAGGAATGTCCCCTGTCCCGAGCCCTCCAAAGATCGTCAACCAGCGTGACCAATGCAGTCTCCATGCTGTACCCGGGCCTGAAACCTGACTGGTACGGGTCCAGGTATACTGCTTCCTCCAGGGCCAACTGGAGCTGATGTGCCACCATGCTCTCAACAACCTTCGCAATAAAGCGAAGGTTGGAGACAGGACGAAAGTTGTTCAAGATAGCTGGATCCAAGGCAGGTTTCTTGAGGAGGGGTCTCACCACCGCCTCCTTCAAGGTGGCAGGGAAGCTCCCCTCACCCAAGGAAGCAGTAATCACTGCCTGGATCCAGTCACATGTAACCTCCCGAGCCGAATAAACAAGCCAGGAGGGACACGGGTCCAACAAACACGTGGTACGAGTAGTTAGCTTTAGAAATGGAGCAATGAAAAAATACTTCTGGATCATATTGTGTACATATATGCTACACAGGAAGTAGAATAATGAGATAAAACAAATAGCATTGACATAATTACATATTGAGGATATGGGATCATATTTTTTGTTAAGAGTTTGTTGCAAAAAACATCCAGAAGCACACACAGATAACTGATTCATTAATTTCTTTATATTCACACAAAGTATATTTACCATACCAACAGTTGATTCTTCAGCTCAGATCAGCAGACATGTTCACAAACACAGAGTACAGTAGAGAGCTTTAGTTTCACTTTTAGCTCTGCAGAGACTCAGAAGCTCCAGACTAAGACACGCCCTGGCTCCAGTCTGTCTCAACTCCCAATTGGCTGACTTTGTTACTATGTCCTATTCCAGTTGATGAATATACTCTGACACTCCTCCCTTCATAATTGGAATAAACATAAATCCAATTAACTTAATATTCTTCCCATGGTGCACTCCACCCAATGACTTGGTCATTATGTCTGCCAAATTGTCCTCTGAAGAACAGTGAAGCAAGCTAATCAGTTTATATTTTATGACTTCCCTGACATTACAATATTTAATGTCCACATGCTTGCTTTTATTCTTTACTCTGTCACCTGTTGCCATTTTAATGCAGGCAGCATTATCTTCATACATCGTTACAGCTTCATTTACCTTTACATTAAAATCCTGTAACAGCTGTATATACCAGGTTACCTCTGAACAGAATTCAGACAAAGCAATAAATTCTGCCTCCGTAGTTGAAATGGCGACAGTTATTTGCTTCTTGGACTTCCAACCAATTAAAGCTCCACCAAACAATACCACAATCCCAGAATTGGACTTACTAGTTTTTACATCATTTGCAAAATCGCTATCAACATAGCATTTTAATTTTAATTCTTCAGAGACTTGTATTTGAAGACCCAAATTCATAGTTCCCTTCAAATACCTGAGAACCCTTTTTACACCCACCAAAGCAATTGCGTTGGTGCAGCAGTAAAGCGACTCAAAATGCTTATTGCACAAGCTACCACTGTGACAGATATAACATGCTCCCTATTGCTGACTGATATATCTTGTGATCACAGGCTTCACTTTCGTCCTCACCCAAACTGTTATGAAAATCTGTGCTCATAGGTGTTGGAGCAGTATTACAATCTTTCATGTTATATCTCTCCAACAACTGTTCAATTTTTCTTTTTTGACTAAGAGCATAACCACCTTTCTCAGTCTTTTGTATCTCAGTCTTTTGTATCTCTACATTGCAAAGGATGTGATACACAAAGATCACCCACAAATGCTAATAGTTGACAATCCCCACCTTGTAACTTTCCAGTGTATATACAACCACCAGCCTTGCAACTCTTGAACCCAAGACCCTTCAATGCAGTATCCAAACATATATTCCAATTCCTGGCTGACTGCTTTAGCCCATAAATGGCCTTGTTCAATTTATACACCGGGTTAGGACTTTTACTTTCATACCCTGGTACTTGAACCATGTAAATTTCTTCCTCTAATTCAGCATTGAGGAATGCAGTGGTTATGTCAAAATGCCAAATTTTATGGCCATGTGCCACTGCCAACGCTAGTGCCAGCCTGATGCTTTCATTTTCTACAGTTGGCGTGAATACCTCACCATAGTGCACATTTTTCATCTGTGAAAAACCTTGTGCCACTAACCTTGCTTTATATTGTACCTCATTATTGGGCAGTAGTTTCTTCTTGTATGCCCACTTGCATTTTACAGCTTTGCTACCCTGTGGCAAAGTCATAGATGTGAACATGTTATGTTCCCCCATGGATTTCATTTCCTTGTCCATGGCTTCTTTTCACTTTATTTGTTCAATTTTAGGTAATGTCAATACTTCCTTATAGTTCTTTGGCTCATACCATACATTGCACACTTTTACTTTACTAGCAGAATACCTGTCAGGTGAAATCCCCTTGTTCTATCATTCTGACCTGCATGGCATTGACTGCTCCTGTTTCAACCCTTTCTTGCTTCATAGCTTTTCCAACTTCTTCAGTTTCTCCTCCTTGAACGCGGACACCATCACTAATTGAGTTACGCTCACCAAGAGAGTTACTGTCACTAAGTGAATCATTCGAAAAATTTGCATCAATTCTGTTCCAATTTTGCTCTGCAAAGCTTGCAGACCTTGAAATCACTATTCTTTTGCTCCCATCGCTAAAACAATAGCTTTTTGAGCCTGGCTCATAGCCCATCAACCTGAGCTTTCTAGCCTTTGGTTGTCCCTTTCTTCTAATTGCTTTTAGAATA
This sequence comes from Pantherophis guttatus, assembly GCF_059756535.1. Lineage (NCBI taxonomy): Eukaryota > Metazoa > Chordata > Lepidosauria > Squamata > Colubridae > Pantherophis > Pantherophis guttatus. The sequence goes on along the minus strand of NC_142063.1, from coordinate 294,442,941 downwards.
TGCACCCACACATTACTTCCAAATATTCTTAAATGTGCCAGAGATGGCTTTCTCCCATATAGCACTGCATATGGAGTATCATTAATAGATGAACAACACAGCCTATTCATTAAATAGTTAGCAGTCAATATGGCTTCACTCCAATATGACCTGCTCAGACCAAAATCCTCCAGCAGTAAGTCCTTCATCATTTGTAAGATACCATTCCACCTCTCAACTACACCATTCTCAGCAGCTGTGGTACGGATTTGTGTGTCTGTATTTTATACCTAACTGTCCCAACCATTGTTGAAAACTTGCTGAGATGAATTCTGAACCTCTGTCAGTCTGCAACTGACATACATATTGTTTATACCTTCTTTCTACAAAGCTTACCCATTGCTTAAATTTCTGTAGCACCTCTATTTTACTCTTTAGTAAATAGCAGAACCCAAACCTTCTGTAGTCATCTACAATAACCAGTGAATATTTTGCTCCTCCCAAACTGGTTTGCATTGGCCCCAAGGCCAAATCTGCATGCAAGTCCAAATCTCCATGCATCAGCTCTAGAGCTCTTGTTGTCTGTCTTGTGCTACACTTGCTTACTGGGAATGCTTTGGACTTTGATGATTTGCGTACTGCACAATCCAAGTATGCCTTACATCCCTTTAAATTTAACCCTTCTGCAAACTCCTGCATTCTCTGAATGCAAAACTCTGAAACTAGCATGGCCAAGCTCCAAAACTCTGAAACTAGCATGGCCAAGCTCCAAAACTCTGAAACTAGCATGGCCAAGCTTCCTGTGCAAGAGATGAACACATGAATCATGCTGTGGTACATTTCCAAATATTTGGCACATTGAACCTTTTGTCCCTGCAACACATAATGATTATCCTCTTTTATGCCTTGTGCACATACATTCCCATTTCTCTTTATGAGGCACCTCCCATTTGCAAATGTGGTCTCAAATCTTTGCTTGTCTAAACTTGAGACACTCAGCAAATTATGCTCCATTTATTATTATTATTTTATTATTATTTATTATATTTCTATACCGCCTTTCTCCCGTAGGACTCAAGAAAAATATAGACACACAAACATCATAAAATTGCTAATTAAAATTATTACTTAGTTTAATTTCAGGCACACATAATATATAATTAAACCTTGTTTCCAGATATGGAATTTGCAAACTGCCTCTTCTAATGACTTTAGCCTTCTGGTCATTTGCCAAGGCTACTGTATTTCCAGATGCTGGATCCAATCTGTAAAACAATGTAGAATTGTTAACAATTGTTTGACTTGCCCCACTGTCAATCAACCATTTGTCTCTGTTATTGCAACAGCCAATTTGTGCAACACCAACTTGTTCATCTTGCAATTGTCCTTGCAAACAGTTCCTGTCTTGCAAATAATTTCTTCCTTGCAAACAGCTTTTTCTTTGCAAACAGTCTCTCTTTAGATGTGTTGTTTCACCACAAATGAAGCATGTCCTCTGTTGCTGTTCTTTCTGCTTGCAAAGTCTTTGCTGAGCTGTAATCTGATATCTTCTGCTGCTACTTATCTCTTTACAGACATCATGTCTGTTGCTAGGCTCCCTGGAGACTAGTCTATAGCCAGTCTATGGAATCTTCCTGTTGCATATTGAATTAGGGTGAGCATAGGTTTCACTTAGGTTCGCCAATCCGGCAGGAAAATACTCAAACCTCATTGGCCGACCCGTCCGACAGCTCCCTATAAAAAGGCAAGCAGTCAGACAAGCCAGCTGCTGGGTTGCACCGATCTGCCAATAAAAAGTTGTTGTTGCTGTTAGCATTGAGTCCTGTTTCTTCCATCGCCCGATCTAACACTGGTGACGAAGGTGGGATCGGAAGAGCAGTGAACAAAAAGAGCTTAATTAGATCGCAATCCCAATGGAAGAAGGAACCACCGGCAGGCATCTACAGGCTACAACCGCAGCGGCTGAACTGCATCAACCATCATGATGACTGCTCAGGCCCTGCCAACTCTGTTCAACCCAGCCACGGACAATTGGGACTCATACATGACCAGGTTTGAGTGCTTTATGGAGGCAAACGACCTCCTGGGGCTATCAGACAACCAGAAAAGAGCATTGTGGAAACAACATGTTTGACACGACCAAGGCACTCGTCGCACCAACTGCTGTGCAGACGGTGCCCTGGGCCAATCTCCAGCATGCACTACAAGCACACTACGTTCCAGTGCAATCCAAGTTCATTCAATGGTGTGAATTCCATAGCAGAATGCAGGAGGAAGGCAAATCTGTTAACCATTATATGGCGGCGCTGAGGAAGGCCGCAGCCTACTGCGAGTTTAGAGACCTGGAGGACGTGTTGCTAGAGCAGATCATCGGTGGAGTGAGGGACATTAGCTTACAAAGGCAGCTGTTAGCAAAGCCTAACCTCACTCTACAGACAGTGCTCGATGAGGCCAGAGCAATGGAATCCTTGCACAAATCTGAGGCAGCCCTACAAAATGCAGAAAACGCCACGGCTTCGCACCAGTCCTCCACAGTCCACCAGGAGAGCCCCAAATTAATCGAGTCATCAGAAGATGAAAATGACATTTGCTGGCTACAATTGGAGAGGGAGAAAAAGAAGCGATACCCAGACGCAGAGGAAAGACAGCCACTGTGTGCAGGATGTGGGGGCAAGCATGCCAGGCAGCGTGCAGGTATAAGGAGACAGTGTGCCAGAGATGCGACCACAAGGGGCATTTCGCTAGAGTCTGCTGCGGTAACCAGCCAGCCATATTCTGTCATGACCTTTAATCCAGCTAGCAAGGAAAAGGCATTATTTTAACCACTTTTCCCGTTCCTCTACAGTTTCTCATATTCCAGAAGATAATTAGAGCAAATTTTTATAATAATTTTAATTACCATATTTTTCGGAGTATAAAAACACACCTTTCCCCCCCCCCTAATAGAGGGTGAAAATTTGGGTGCGTCTTATACACCGTATGTAGCCCCGCCCAGTCTCTGAAATGGAGGTTTCAGAGGCTGAAAAAAGCCTCTGAAACCTCCATTTGAGAGGCTGAAAAAAAAGCAAGTCGCAGAGCTCACAACCAACGAACCTGTTGCTAAAGTTCACCTCTGGGAACAGCTGATTGGGGGTATTTCAGGAGGCCGATCCACCCCCAATCAACTTTTTTCTTATTTTCCTCCCCAAAAACTAAGGGGCATCTTATACTCCGGTGCATCATATAGTCCAAAAAATACGGTACTTCTAAAAGCAGATCTATTTCATGAAAAGGACGTTTTTAAATGAGAGATTTATAATTATCCAGGTAAATGGCCTCTACGTGGATATAACCAATATTATTTAGTACCATTATCAAAGAGGACTATTACTTCACTATACTTGAAAATAAACTTCAGCAGGTTTTCTACATCTTTGGAGAGTCCAGGGTTTGCTTTCTGTTACCAACCACTCTGTCTACAAGGGTCTCTGCCATAGATACATTGTCATATATGAAAGCAATTTGAGGACAGATACCTTTTTTCTCTTCCTTGTACTTCCTTTCATCTGTTTCTATTCTATTTTTGATGTGGGTTGTATCTAGATATGTACTTGGGATGCTCAAATAAATAGAGTTTGTTGTCAAATTATTTAAATTTGATAAATGTAAAGTGTTTTTGTCAAATCAGATTTGTCTCCATTCATGCATTTGAGTAAATTAATTTGATGTAGTCTATGTGATATTATATTACTTTTTAGAATTTAGAATTTTAGCTGTTCCAAAATGCAGTTATAAGTTTTCTGACAAATGTGTTTATTCAAATCATTGCTACGCATTCTTCTAAGTTTGGCTTGTGGTCACTCCTTCATGCACATAATAGTTTCTTGGGTCATGCAGATCTTGTAAATCCCCCCCAACTTCACACTTTCTATCTAGGTTTCCAGACAGAGTCTGCTAGAGCATACAAGATACACAGCCCTGGTCAACATCTAGAAAATAATTATATCCAAATAACTTTCAAACCAAACACAGAGGTACATCAGGCTTTTTTGGAATCCACAGAAAAATCCAATGAATTTAAAGTAGTAGCAAAACTTTACTGGTTACAACATACACTCTTTCTCACAGTCATAAACACAGACTTGTCCCCACACCCCTACTTAGCCACATGCCTTTCAACTAGGCTGCTAGGCACCACCTAAAGGGATAAAAGATGCCAAATCCAGATATAGAACAACACAAAGTTAGGTGAGAGAGGGAAGTTCAGGACATATTTTATTCTTCTCTTCTCTTGAGCCTTTTCTAGAGAACTAGATCTTTGCATAAGTAGGATAATTTGAACCTGATCATTTGTGCTTCAAGTGAGAACTCTGGGTTGATTTGTTTGATAATCCATTGTTTGTTTTCTTGGCTATCTATGATATTTTCATGAGTCTTCTCCAACATCAAAGTTCAAATGTATCTTCCTATCTTGTTTCAAAGTCCATCCAACGTTTTCTTTCATAGTGTTACAGAGAAATTAATTTTAATTTATTTCCTACCTTCATTATTTTTACAAATAACTCAAAGTGGTGAACATATCCAACACATCTTCCTCCTATTTTCCAAACAACAACAATCCTGTGAGGTGAATTGGGCTGACCAACCCAAAATCACCCAGTTGGTTTTCATGGCTAAGGTGAGACTTGAACTTACAGTCTCCTGCTTTCTAGCCTCTGCCTTAACCACTAGACTGGTCAGCCATGGAATACTGGGGCTTACATGGTTGAAGATATGGAAATGGTGGCTAGCTTCTGCATAGCTGCTCAACAAGTGCTAGTCTGCGACATTGTCAACTCGGAATTGAACCTGTCTGAAGCCATCTTGTGCTGCTTCACAGTTGCCACACACTATGGAGGGAGAATGAGGGGGAAATAGCTAGACCAGCTCGTAGACAAAATAAAGAGTGCTCCCATGGGAGCCAAGGTCACCCAACAGGTGGCAGTTGGAGGAGGAACAGAAATGATTGAGGAAGCCCGCCACCTGCTTTGATTGGACAATGTGACCTGTGAAACCTGGGGAGGGAAGCTTTTGCTCTTTTAACTACATGGTAACCAGAGTTGGTTTTTACTAGCTGTGCCGATATGATGTGTCCAATAAATATGTTCTCTGGGGAACATTCATGCCTTGGATTTCTGATTTCTTTGGATGCATTACTCAGAACATTGACAGGCATATTTCTTGTCTGCTTCTTTCTTTACTGTTGACAGTTGACTCTAAAAGGCAGAAGCTATCCACCACTTCCTTATCTTCACTATTACTTATAAGGTTGGTTTTTGTAGCTATTGACCTTAGTATGATATCTTTATATTTAATTTAGTCCTCTTTTCTTACTGTGAGATGTTTTAGGATTTCCATTTTTTTTGAGCATATGACATGATCAACACAATCATTCTCAATAATCAATAAATTTCTCTTTGGCTTTCTTGATTATCTACCATGCATCAACAATAATGTTTCACGTTCTGCAGCCTTTTTAAAAGGCAGATCGAACATCTGACATCTTCTTTTCCATGTAAGGTTCAAGTCTACATTGGATGATCCAAAGGATCATTTTGCTAGTGTGTAAAATTAAGGATATTGTACAATGCTTTGCACGCTGTTAAGTTAGGTTTCCTTTGGGTGGGTGGGTGGGTATTGGAATGTAGCTTAACCTCTTCCAAACAGCCATCCAGATTTGTTGGCATAGCTTGGTTAGAATCTTTACTGATTTTTCTCCTGCTACTTTTAGTTCTACAGATGGTTTTCCTTGTATTTGTTTATTTTACTGCGTAAATTTAATAATGGCTGCATATAAGTAATGAACTGGGATACTTTTAATTATCATATTTGGAAATATTTGTCTCTGCAGAAGTCTGATATATGTATATCATATATATGAATTAATATGGTACATCCATTCGAAGTATGTGTATCATCCTATTGGATAAAAATATATACGCTATATTGCATATACAAATAATTAAATGAAATCTTCAAATATATATATTGCTGAACATCTCTTTGTGTATTTTATTTATTTGCAGGACCCTGCTGATTTGGGATGGGAGCCTTATGTCAAAACATGGCTGCAAGGCATTTCTGAAATAATACCAGAAAATAGTATTGAATATCTTGAAAGTTTGTTTCACTCAAGTATAAAGATAGGGTTATCTTTTCTAAATAAACATAAGAAAATGCAAGCATTTCCAGTACATCAGTTGGGGATAGTAATGAACATTTGCAGAATTATTGGTTCATTTATTCATGTAATGAAACTAAGTCAAGAATCACAAGATAGTAAGTAAACTTTAACAAATGTTTATGGCATAATTTTGTATGAATTACCTTGAAATATGTTTGACTTTGAATTCTTAGAATTCTCAGTAATGGACATGATAACTGGGGAAATGCTTGATATCCACACATCTTAGAAGTGTCCTCCAAGCAGGGGAAGAATGAATCAGAAATCATATTTGATAATTTAAATAAGAATAGTTGTCCCATTAGGAAAATCCACTGACCATAATTGATGTTAATGTAAGTTAACTTTAATTACTTATTTTATTCAAAAAAGTTAAAATACAAAACTTCAAAAAATGTTTTTATAAAAATGAAAACAAAACAAATAAGACGTTTAAAAAGTGCTTTAAAAAGGATACAAACACATATATACATATTATTAGCCCTACTTGAATACTGATTATATATGTTGCAGCAGTAGTTTCATACCCCTTATGAAATAGGCCCAGAAATTTTTAAACTTACAATTCTATTTGCAAATTATTGGCCTGTCATCTATCTACTATATTAATGACAAAATAGTTAACAGGTAGAACAACAACAACAACAACAACAACAACAACAATAATAATAATAACAAAAGATAAGATTAAAATTTCAAAACCCTCTGCTAACAAACTATTATTCTATCTATCTCATAGAAAGTTTACCATGGGTTCTTATCTATCCCAAATCATTCAGATAGTTAGCTCTGATTCATTCTTGATCAAATTTTCTCATTTACTTCTTAATAATATCTTAATAATGTCAATTGTGGTATGGTTAAATATAATAAATCCATTCTCCAAAATCGATCTATCTTCCCAAAAGTCCAGACAAAATTGTTTTTCAGCTGAATGTAATAAATCCATTCTCTAATCTCCTTCACTCTTCTTAGAGGAAATCAATTTATCACTTATCAACTCAGTCAGTTATAAGTCTATAAAATCCATATTTCTTTCAATCTTCCCCACTGAATCTGCCAGTTTCAAACCAAGTTCCTTTTGTAAATCTGGTGTAACTGCTGTTACATGCATCTGGGCATTTTGTAGCCATTATTATTTTGTCAAACTTTTCAAAAAAAATTTCAAAAAACTCTTCAAAGACAGAGATCAAAGACTGTTGAAGTGATATCCCTCAGAGTGAGAAAATAGATAGAGAAGCAGGGAGAATATTTTTTTGAATATCTTGATCCAAAATTAAAAGAAAATTTACAAAATAAGTTCCAAAGTTTTTGCAAATTAATAAAATGAAAAATCTCTGTAGTTAAAGTCTTATATTAATGTAAATCAAGTCAAAGCACTTTCACTACAACATGCTGTGACTTGCTTATGGAGAAACAAGAGTTATTCAAAACAGCAAAATAAATCAAAGGAAAGAGACAAAAAAAAAACCAGATAAAGTATAGCAGGGGATAAAATAAATCAGCATTTAACAAGCTTTTCAACTTAAAAATAAAAAGCAAACTTCAAAAAATGTAGGCAATATTAAAATAAACAATATGTCAAGAGGAAAAGATGGATGGATGCCTAACTTTCCAGCAGTCCCCAGTAGGAACTGCAGTCTTCAAGACTGAAACAGCTTTGACAGCAAAATTAGCAGATCATGGGCAGGAGGGAAAAAAATCTTCCTACCATTCAGCAGTAATCTTGGGGGAGGGTTCCCAATGTAACCGAGCATTACAGTTTTTAAATGGATGTTTCATATCTCAACCATATTCAAATTCTATAGCATTGTTCAATACAAGCTTCCAGAGTAATATTTTTTTCCAGCTAACAACAATTATGAGGGGATCACAAATGTAAATGACACTTCGAGGAACACCACAAGGGAAAAAAATTGATAACCCCTACTTTACATGGAAGAAGAAATTTTCAGAGCTAACACTTGAAAGGGATAGATAATAATAAATAATACACACATAACACATGTTAAAATTTATTCATTAACTTTCTTTAAATATAATTTGTGTATGGAGGAAGGTGGAATTTCAAGGAGCCCAAGTAGCTAAAGTAATAGAGGAGGAAACAGGAAGTTTTCCTTTTGTGAAAGTTACTCCAATCACCTTAAGACTGAAACCAATTTAATCAACTTGCTCACATTTATGCATCTTTGCTTTGGTTATAGTAACTTGGCGATGGGATTCTACAGGATTTCCAGCAAAAAGCAGAATTATATTTTGTTACTATTCTCTTGTATGTTTTCTGTTACATGTTTCTTTAATATCTAATGCAAAATGTATTGGGCCAAAAATTGGTAAAAATAATCATATGTTAAGGGAGTATTTAACTGAACAGTTAGTGTAATCTATCCTATGTAAGCAAATTGCATTGTCTAATGCAACTGAACTAATCCTGATATGTTAGGAAAATCACACACACACACATATTGCATACAAATAATATTGAAACACTTTATACACTGAAGGTGTATCTACATGACTTATTTTCTAAATTATCAATGACATTTTGATGTTTCCCAATGATTACATTTTGAATTAGATTAGAATCAAAGTAAAATGTAGTCACTCTAATCAAAATGTAAAATCAATTAGAGAGGATAGTATAATTGAATTGTACAATGTATTCAACTATTTCTTGAAAGAGTATAATTAGAAACATTATATTAAAGGTAAGAAAAGACGACAAAGCAGCACAGTGAGTTTTTCAACAGTAAACCAGAGGGATTCTCCACAATTTTTTCATTCATTCAGTTCATTCAGTGGAACAGTCCCATCAATAATGAAGAAAAGGTCAGTGAATTATGAGAACATGAACACTTATTCACATTCCTGTTGAAATAGGTTAATGGCTCTTCTAGCTCAGCATGGTGTATAATAGTGGTCAGCTACATGCATTCAGGAAGCTTGCAAATATGATGCTAGCATCTGATGTTTAAGAAATGCTGTCCATGATTTAGAAGATAGTAATCAACCATCAAGACCAAGACACACTGATCCTCCATGAATTTGCTTAGGTTCTTTTCAACTATCTAAATCATTGACCAATTTGTTTGCCAATGTTTGAAATCTCTCTGCATCTAGTTTTAATGGCTAACACAATATTCTTATACAATGAAAGTGGGGTAAATCATTTCATGTATGATTTTCTACATCCTATTATCTTTTGCCTTACCTGCTTCCTCACCAAGCTAAAACTCTAAATCGTATTCATGTATATTTTTAATCACTTGAGATTTTTCATTTGTTTTTTTTGCAGTTGAGGGTTTATTGGTTTTTTAAAAACATAATGCTACTCTGCTCATTTCCTGCAAAAAACATAATACCAGTTAACTAACCCAAATTACTTCATTAAAATCATAACAAAATACTAAACTATCATATCAGACCAAATAATAACACTAACAATAATTTATTAAACTTGTATTCCATCTAACTCTCAATGACTATGGGTAGCTTATAACAATCTAACAAATTATGATAAAACTGGCAAACAATAAAAGATGGCAAGCAAATCTTTATACCTTAAGTCTAAGACATATAACTTACAAAATGATAAATACAGTGTCTTTTTTTAATGAAGATTTTGTTAATGTGTCTGATGGTGATTTTGTCAATGATTTATTAAACTTGTATACCATCTGGCTCTCAGTGGCTGTGGGCAACTCATAACAAACAGATTACAATGAAATCAGTAAACCACAAAAGATGGCAAGCCGATAAAGTGTGGGATCTCACTCTTCCTCACCAAAAGCCTATGTAAAAAGCCAGTTCATTCATAAATAATAAAATATTCAGGTTCTTAAAAAATTAACTTTCAAAAGTATAAATATAGTATCCTTTTTGAGGTTTAGCAACAAGTTTGTATTAAGATAACTTCTTTTATTCATTAATTTCAGGGGCGGTGAGATATGGTTTTGGGAAAAGGAGCCTAATAAAATGCTTGTATTATTGGGGAAAATTTTCATATTTGCATTTACTTGGGCTGTTGGAGGAATTTTAAAACGAGAAGAAGAACATGAAGGTGAAACTCTCATTGATATAAACACTAGCCAAGATGAACTTGCACATGTAACATGTGACTTCAATTACCTTGTTCGTGAGTTATTTGACAAAAAACCACCTACTAGTAAGTTCTAAATTTCTACTGCTTTCACAATATAGTTATTGTATATATTCTAATTGCATTAATTGAATAAATATTTATATTAAGTAACAAATTAGTGGAACAGAAAAGGGCCAAACATATAATTTTATATTTCAATGAAGTTGAACTACATAGTTTGGGTTCCAAAATAATGCAGCTGAAAAATATATCTACTTATCTATAACTTCATGTGTATATAGGTATGTAAGTAGCATCTGTGTGACTGTAGATTTTGAATACAAAAGAGATTCCAATTGAATAAGCTAGCTGAGAAAGACAAGACATGCAGAACAATGGAAAAGTCGGATGTTTCATGTAAAAGGACCTGAGATTAGGGCAGGGGAAAAGCCTTGGAAGTTGCTGCTTGTCGGCAATGCATAGACTAATTTAGTTAAATTAGCATTATTGCAATATGAATACACATATGAGAAGTCAACCAATTAGCAACAGAACCATTAATATAAATGTAATTAGATTTTTTAAAAGAAAATGTTTGAAACATGCTTGTAGAGTTGTGAGTTTACTGTTGTGTCCTTTCTTTGTATGTTTTTAGCTTAAAAGAATGCTAATCTGAGGACACTTTTGCCTTTTTTCCCAGGCACATAGGCACAACAGACATGCTCTTAGATTTGTCTCCTGCTAGACTAGAGCAAGCTAGATGTTAAGCTTTGCCTATGTGTTTCCTAAATATAAATCTCCTATTTGTTGTAACATTATATAATTATATTGTGTTCTAACATAGTTTTGTTAATCCTTGCTCAGGTCAGATTCCTGCTCTCAGGAATGTTCACATGCACACAGTGAATGTTTCACCTCCAACAATCTGAAGGGGAGCTGTATTTGAGCTTGCTTGGAAATAAGTACAGCTGTTAGCAGGCTCTAAGATCCAGGTTTATTTGGTCCCACTCCCCCTGTTTTGACTGTACATACATTTAAGCCAGTGCAAGGGGTGGATAGGGTGGGGTTATATGACAGAAACATATCTGCTATACACTTTATAGAAAATATGCACTATTCACCCATTAATTTTACACTATTTATGTAATAAAACACGTCTTTCACTTTTTGCTTTCAGATATTCAGATGCCATCTGGAGATAAAACTGTTTTTGATTATTTTGTGGATTTACAAACAGGAGAATTTGAACCATGGGGACATTTAGTTCCTAGCACACAATTTCTTATCCAGAAAGGTGAATATAGTTGCAACTGCTTCACGTTATTAAATTATTTTGAAAGTCCTGGAAAGCATTTAATAGGTTTAGAGTTTAGAAACACACACATTTCTGAGAGATGAGGTGAGACACTCAGTGTTTGGAAGGAGAACAATGCTAATATATCAGAGATAAATTCAATGCTAAATGCTGAAGCCTAACTCTAGAAATTAAAGCATAATACTGTATGATTGAGAATAGATACCTAGACATACAAGTAAATTTTGAGCCACTAAGAGCTGAATATGTCATTGTCATCATGTGTAAAAAGAACCTGTGATGCATGTCTTTTCTGTTCATATACAGCCATTATGATTTCAACAAACGTAAGTTCCACACAAAGCTCAATATCACCTAATTCTAACTAGTAAATTTTTACCAGGATTTATATAATTTCTCCATCTGCTTCTATTTATCTGTACTTTCAATCATCTCTTTTTTCCTGCTTGTTCAGTGACTTGAAGGTTAAAAGGCAATATGAAAAGGCAATTTTTTTTCTGGTAATGTTGAATGTCATAGTCTCATCTATTTATCTATTTTTTTCATCTGGCCATGATTTACAATATTTTAACAATTTTTGATATTTTAAAATAATTATTGTAATCTTTTAAACTTCAGAGACATCAGATCTTTCCGATTCCGATAATAACATGTTAGAAAATCAAGAAAAGACAATAGAGACCTCTGCATTTATTCCTAATATTGATACAATTCGTCACAGCTTCCTAGCAAGTCTTCTTTTATTGTCAAAACATCCAGTACTGATTATAGGTAAATTCATATTTAAATATTGAAAAACAAAATAGACTCTTATCTTGTACAAATACTTGCAATTAATTGTTGGATTATTTTGGTATAATATTTTCATTCTATTATTTGAAAGCCCAGTCAAAAAGATAACTATAGAACTCTTGTGCAAATAAGTTAAAATCCTATGCTGGTTTACTGAAATTTTTAAATAAATCTAAGAACTGTAAAACATAGTACTTTGCATTGTCTAAGAATAGTTGGAATTTAATTGTTATTTTCAACACATGGAAAGTTAAGATTGAAAAAAAAAACCCTAGCTAAAAACCCTATGACAGATTTGACCTATGGAATCCAAGAGTTGTAAGCATATAACATAGTTATGAGTCATTTAATCCAGTCACTTTAATTCCATTTATTTACAAGTTATATTTATGCCTTCTAGATTTTTTGGGAAACTTTCCTCCTCCCAGTAAGTGACAGGGGCTTGAATTGCTCCTCTTGATATTGTCAAGAGAATTGTTATATAATTCTCATGCAGAACATAGTTATCAGATTATCAGGTGATTTAGGAAGATAGAATCCTTTTTTTAAAATATAGTGTACAATGTATTGTGAAAAAATCAACACAAGTTGAACCAATATCTATCCTTGTTTGAAATCTGACTGATAATAATAATTTTAATTTTTAGCTTTAATTTTTATCAATTTAATTATTTAAAATATAATTTCATTATTTTAAAACACTTTAATTATTATTATTATTAGTTTTAATATTGTAAGAACTTTATTTAATTAAAGGGTACCTTGCATAAAGTTTACGTGCCATAATGAGCAAACTAATAATGCAACAAGTTGCTGGATCAATTTGCTTACTTTTGGGCCTGTAATAGCATGTCCCTAGTCTTCCAGTATCTACATTACTCAATCTTTGGGGCAAAATGGCTACGTATATTTTAAATACTTCAGGGAATATCAACACCACTATTTGTTTCTCCCCTTTTCAGCTGCCTCTTTAGGTTTGTTATTCTTTCAAGGGAGGTGACAAGGATTAAACATTCTCTGTTGATATATAAAGTTCTAGCACAACCTACTTTTAAATACTGCCATGCATTGTTCTTCTGAAACTACATGAGAAATAATACTATCTAATCTCCATCAGTTTATAAATTCTACTATTTTATAATCACATTTAGATGATTGGAAGTTTATGCCATTTTGCTTTTTCTAGGCTTTTTCTATCTCATGCAAGATCAACGATGGAATCTGGCTGAAACACTCACAGTTTATATTGCATAATAAATGTACAAAATATAGTGCATACATTTTGATCTTTTGCTCACTTGAAAATACATAATAAATTACAGTGTATACAGTATTAATTTCCCCATAGTAATTCTTGTTAGAATAGTTTTCTTTTTTTTTATTGAAAAAGTTTTCAAATACAAATTTTCCCCCCTTTTTTTTCCCCTCCCCCTCCCCCTCCCTAACCCCCCCTCCCCACCCATCCCCCCCGTGACTTCTTCGTAACAAAAAACCTAATTCATAACAGATTATTTGCTCCCTCCTCTAAATACTGACCTTTACTTACTAAAAATATTATTAATATTATAACATCCCCCTTTATCCATACATTCCAAGAAAGAAAGAAAAAAGACATTATACTATAACATTGTAAAATAACTTCTAATTTAACATAATAGTATTATAACTCCCAATTTGGCAATAATCTGCCCTTTTTTTTTCTTTTCCCAAACTTATATCTATATATTATTACAACGATTCAAAACCACCTTCCACTTTAAGACTATACAATAAATCCTACTTTAACATTTAATCTTCTGTATGTATTACTATAACATTTCAAAGCGGCCTTCCCCATAAAATCTAATTTAACATTTATTCCACTCTATCCATTTCCTCCACTCCCCTAAATATATCACTTAAGAATCCCTTTTCTTAAACTAATCAATCTGCAAACTAGCTTATTCACCCACTGTCCTGCAAAATTACCATACACAACAATTCTTAATATCTTTGATTCACTGCCCACGCTACTTAAAAATATATGTATATATATTCCATTATATCTAAATAAAAAAGAAAAGACAATGACTTTAAATTTATAGTCCATATAATATCTTCTTTAAAGTCTTTCCACTGGATTGTTGGGACCATCATCCATAATAGGGTAACATAGCTTGCTGATGCAACAGTTTATTCAAAATCTTCAGTCGTATCTGCCCCCATCAGTAGTAAATATCCTCTGATATGTATAAAAGTAAAAACAACCACCCGAGTGACATTATAATTATATTCCATATAGTAATAATTGTGGCTTTCATCAGGATTATTGATTCCCATCATCGTAGTGGGTAACAGCCTGATCTTCTGCTTGCCCCAGCGTAATTCTCTTGCCTTATGATTCAAAATAATTATAATATATTTGTCAGCACAAAAAAGGATTCCAAAGTGGATAATTCAAATCCATCAGTTTAAGGCTCTTTTCACATCCCAAGATTACGGCAATGCAGAGATCTATCACTATCCTCAGGATAATATTAATCAATACGTCGCCTCCTCTATATTTTCACATACTCATTCATTTTTTAAAGTCACTGGCTTCACTGTTGCTTGATTTAGAAATTTCTATTTTTATATAACCTATTTCTTTTTTTTCTTTTCTTTTTGTGGGTTTGATTTCGATCCTGGTTTCCTTTCTACAGATTGTGTATCAACTAATCGGTTTTCATTCTGCTTTGTAGATTGGTCTTGTTGGTTTTGTTTTTGTGTCTCATGTTTCTTTTTTATCCCTTGTATATCCCCTAATTGGTTTCCATGCTTGTCCTTGACTTGATAAGTCATCACGTTAAAGTCAGATGCCACTTCTCTCAAATTTGTAGATAATCCAGCTGGGGTATCCGAAAAATCCAAAGACAATTTATCTGGTACAGTCTCTGTAATTCGATATTTTCCCTTTATTTCCAGCTCCTTCTGCTTATCCTGTATTATACCTGAAGATGTTAAGTTCATTTTCAACCTGTTTTGATAAAATTCTTCCGCTCTTTCAACAGTATTTAGCTGGTATCTTTCTCCTTGATATCTCAATATGATACCAATTGGGGCGTCCCACCTAAATGGGATATTTCTCTTTTTTAACTCAGTCACCAGAAAACCAAATTTCTTCCTTTCCGTTAATATCTTAGGTGGGAGTTCTTTGTAAATCCAAATCTTTCTTCCATACAATTGCAAATTAGAATTGAAAGAATTTTGCACAATATTATTCCTAATTTCTTTATCTGTAAAATAAATCACCACATCTCTAGGCAATTGCCTTTGCTTAGCAATCCAGGAGTTTATTCTGTAAACTCTGTCAATCCTACAAAACACTTCCTCAGGTTGAACCTTTAAAATCCCAGCTAGAATTTCAGAAGATATTTTCCTTAAATCATCTCTATTATTTTCCTGCAAACCTCTCAGTCTTATCGCATATTCTGTGAAATTATATTGTACCATTAGAACTTCTCTTTCAATCCTCTGTTGCAGATTTTCTACATTACCAGACTTTTGATCAGCCTCCATTTTAGGTTTTTCTTCTGAGCTATTATCCTGAGTGTTTATCAAATCATTTTCAATTTTTTGGATTCTATTGTCCAATTTATCTTGAGTTTCTTCCATTTTAGACTCTAGTAAATTAGTATTTGTATCCAACTTTGGCCCCCACTGAAAGGGCTCGCAATCTGGGAGTCCTCCTGGATAGGCAGCTGTCTTTGGAGGAACATCTGACGGCTGTTACCAGGGGGACCTTTTATCAGGTTCGCCTGATTCGCCAGTTGCGGCCCTTTCTTGATCGGGATTCCCTGTGCACAGTCACTCATGCCCTCGTCACCTCTCGCCTTGACTACTGTAACGCTCTCTACATGGGGCTCCCCTTGAAGAGCACCCGGAGGCTCCAGCTGGTCCAGAATGCAGCAGCGCGGGTAGTGATGGGAGCAACATGGCGCTCCCATGTAACACCACTCCTGCGCGAGCTGCACTGGCTCCCGGTGGTCTTCCGGGTGCGCTTCAAGGTGTTGGTTATCACCTTTAAAGCGCTCCATGGCATAGGGCCTAGCTATCTCCGAGACCGCCTGCTGCTACCGATGACCTCCCATCGACCCGTGCGCTCCCACAGAGAGGGCCTCCTCAGGGTGCCATCAGCCAAACAATGTAGGCTGGTGGCCCCCAGGGGGAGGGCTTTCTCTGTGGGGGCTCCCACCCTCTGGAATCAGTTGCCCCCGGAGATAAGAAGAATCCAGGACCTCAATGCCTTCCGTCGTTCCCTGAAAACCTATCTTTTTCAGCAAGCCGGGTTGGCTTAAGAAGAAATTTTAAAATTTTTAAATCCTTTTAATTAGTCTGCGATTTTTAATTTTTTGGGCCAAATTTTATATATATTTTTAAATGTTTTAATATTTGTATTCTATGTTTTTTATCTTGGCTGTACACCGCCCTGAGTCCTCAGGGAGAAGGGCGGTATATAAATTCGAAATTAAATTAAATTAAATTAAATTAAACTGTATCATAAATTCTGAAAAACCATTAGCCACTTTTAAAATTTTTCGCTCCAAAAAATCAAACTTAGATTTCACCAATTCTTCAATTTCCTGCTTAAATTTTTCAAAATGCTGATTCACAATCTCATCCCTTCTTTCAATCTCCTCTAAGAGAAATTCTATTATATTGAAATCAGGTTTCTGAGACTGGAGAGTTAAAACTTGTTCCTTTAAATTGTTAGTGGGGGAATCCCCCCCCACTACTTGTTTGTCTGACTTTGTGAGTCTCAGTGCCATGTTTCCACCCAGGCAAGCTTTGTTAAAAGGAAAAAAAAACCAAGAAAAAAGACTTCTTTCCAATCAAAAACAATATCAAGTCTCCAGGGGAAAAAAGAGAGAGAAAGACACAGGAGCGAAGTTTTGTCTGCAAATGTAGCCAGTGGTATTTATTCCGCTACATTGTAATAATAGAAAACGGAAGGACTTTCCCTTTCAGCCTCTTCTCCAGCCACGGCAGACGCCATTTTAAAAGGGCTTTTTTTTTCCCCCTTTCCTTTCCTCTTTTCTCTTAAGTAGTTTTTTTTAAAGATAAGTAAAATACTTGCGATTCAGTATTACAGGTCCAGCTCACATTTTCTTTGAATAATCTGTTAAATTCGCAGGCTTGCTCTTGACGCCTGGCTCTGCATTAGCAGAGGTCTCCCAAAGCCCGGAGCAGCGGCTGGGGATATGGGGCATCTCATCCGCTCCGTCCCAAAAGTAAAAGAAAAACTTTTGGGACTATGCAGAGAGTTCTACCCACCCCTGCCGGCTCTATCTCCGTTTCCTCATGGAAACGGAGTTTTTTTCGAGCCGCCATTCTGCTGTGAAGGCAGCTCTAACAGGCAATGGAAGCTGATGATCCCGAGGGAACATCTGGCGGCGGCCAGCAGCAAACCGGAAGTCCTTGTTAGAATAGTTTTCAATTAAGATAATTTTGGTGAGGTTTTTTGTCTGAAATTTATTTTCTTAATTACAAATTATAAATTAATTACAAACCCAGCTGAATGTTTTTATTCATTGGAATTACAAATTTTATAATTTCTTCATCTCCTTCATTATAACTATAGAAGCCTGATAGTCTCTTCTATAATTTTAGGCGATCCTGGCAGTGGAAAGACTACTATGATAGATAATATGCTTGGAAGACTCCAAAAAGATGGATTAAATATAAGGAAGAAAACAATATTAGGAGAGGTCTTTTACTACAACCAAACTAAAATAACAAGGTAACTGCTAAGAAATTTAGAGGGCAATTCAAGCTCTTTCTTGAATATATTGATCCTAAATATTTCAGCAATATCTGACTAGTATGTTAATGATAAAACAAAAGTGAGAATATATCTTTTCTTCCCAGTGGCATTGTTTAATTGAGTCTGATTTGGGGTCATGGTAGAGGACTGGAAGACTTTTGAATCCTTTATATTTACATCTCCAGTCTCCAGTTTTTTTCCTCCTTTTTTGATTTATGACTTCTCAATTCGTGGGAGGAGTCACTGGGCTTCTATAAAGCTAAATCACAGTCGACCATTCATGTCTGATGCGATTCAATGTCTTTTCTTTGAATAAAATTGTTAATGTTGATGACTTATCTATATAAATAAATTAACAATAGTATAGTAATAATAGGTTTAGTTATATACTGGAAAATTCTAGAAAGTAATAATTCCAACCAAATTTTTTTTGATGATTTTGTGGGAGAACTGGCAATCTTGTGATTTCTTCATTCTGTGTTTATGTTTTACTGTCTAGCTTGATGAGGAACTACAGTATACTAAAAACAGATCAATTTCGTAGCTCTTGGAAAATAACACATTCTTCAACCAAAGAATTACGTATGTCATTGATTTTAAAGAAAGAAGAAAATGTTTTAGGGTTAGATTTTCTTTTTTAAATGAGAATATATTAAATTTTAAAGAAATAAGTTATTTAAAGTCCAGATTATGCCTAATGTTAAATACTAAAATCACATCCTTAATGAAAAAAAAAAACCCTAAAGAGATTAAGATTGGCCAAATTTAAAAGAAAATAAAAAATGGTTCCATAAAATAGCTAAGAATTTTATTCCTTTGACTTTATTTCATTTCTCTGTGCACATCTGGATTTTTTTTTAGTACATATAGAAAGCATGTTGGTATCTTTCACTGTCAGTCTAATATACCAATTAATTTATAAGAATTATAAATTGACTCCATAAAGTTTTAAATGGTGTATATAAAATTAATAACATAATCCGGTAACAATATAGAAAGGGAAATCAATTTATGGCATATTCTTTTGAACCTTCTTACAAGTCTTTTAAAACATTGATATCAGTGGTGGGTTGCTCCCGGTTCGCACCGCATTGGGCAAACCGGTAGCGGCAGCGGTGCTTTTAAAAAGGTTTTAACCTAAAAAGGTTAAAAATTATGTAAAATTTTAACAATTTAATTTGTTAAAGTTTCAGCTCTCAGCTCAATAAGAGAGGATTCTGATATAGAAGAACCATCTTCAGGGCCTATCATCTGTAAATTACAATTAGGTGCCCATACAAGTGCAGCTCAAACGAAGAGTTTGATCACCCAGAAATTAATACTGAAAAGTAAAGATGTCATGGGTGCTCCACAATCTAAACAAGTAAGAACTTTAATGAAAGCTTATTTGTAACTCACATACATAATCAGTTTATTCAGTCTTCATTTCAAAGAAATTGATTTGATCCACAATTAGTCTAATGCAAGAAACAGAACATATTAACTTTTAAATTTTTCAAGAACTTCAGATGCTCATGGTCTCTAGAGGTCCAAATTAAAATATAAAGTAAAAATTTACATTTCAGAAAGTTGCCAAATCTCAGAAAATTTCTGAGATCTTGCAAAATCTAATGATTTTAGGAAACCTGAGCCATTTTAAAGAACATCCAATTTTTAAGTGTTCATTGCTCAAAAGGGTGCTGATCTAGAGTGCAATTTTTGGGATCCAGTTCCCACTGCCATTGGTAAATATTCAATTGATCTGGAGTAAAGGCGACTGTTCTCTTTTCCTTTGTATTAAAAATTGAGCATGAATAGAGAAGAGGATCTTTTAATCATGAGTGTTCTCATTCACTCAGGTTGATGATTACTACTCTTACTGGATAGGAGCCACTAAAACTTTAGAGGAAAAAAATGAATTAATTCTACTGCTACCATTTCTTTCTTTCTTTCTTTCTTTCTTTCTTTCTTTCTTTCTTTCTTTCTTTCTATCTATCTATCTATCTATCTATCTATCTATCTATCTATCTATCTTATCTATCTATTTTTAGCAAATAAAACCCATAGCAAAACAACTCTCGAAGTGGTAAAATTCAACAATAAAATAAACATTTTTGAGTAATGCAATCCTGACAAAAAAAATAATTGAATAAATGGAAGTTTGAGGTATTCGAGAGATGAACCATTCTCATCCTTAGTCACCACCAGTGGGGGTGGGGAGTGGGGGGTGAGAGAAAGGCTAAAATTATGACACTGGAATTTGTCAGCAAAATTTAGCAATGCAATTTGGACTCCTTTTAAAGTTGTGTTTTGAATGCATTGGTAGGAATTGTAGTGGGAGTACTCTGGGAGTAGTATTGTTCTGTTATCATTTTTAAATCCCTATACTGATAGTCTTCATTTAGCAACCACAATTGGAACTGACAATTCAGTCAACAAGTGAAGCAGTCATTAAATTGAAATCGCAACTGTGCTTAAGATCTTACTTCAGTTCCTTTTCCTTTATAGAACTGCAAAGGTCATAAATGTGAGGATTAGTCATAAAGTTACTTTTTCATCACCGTTGTAACTGAGTATATTTGCTAAATGAGATAGTTGCTAAACAGGAATTACATGTAAGATAACTGAAAGCCACAAAAAAGTATCAAAGGTTTCAAACATCCTCCTTTACTGACACTATCAGAAAGCTTTTGGCTCTCAAGAAGCAAGTTGTGTTCTCCAGCCTAGAACAAATTGTCTATCTCTGTGTTATACAGAAAGGAATGAGGAAGAAAACAGGAAAAGAGTTATACAAAATTAACAACATCCATCCCACCACCAAAAAACAAATTTTCGGAGAGAGAGAGAAGGAAATGGGTTACAATTGGGCATGTATTTCAATATTTCTAGGCTCAATTATATTACAAGCTGCATCTGGAAAAATGAACAAGAAATGGATTTACTTAATATGTTCCATTAATAGTGAAAAATAAAACACCACACATGCAAACTTTGATTATTGCATAGAATAGTCCCTTCAAATGCTAATCCTAATTCAGATAATTTATTAAGAAACTCTTTGTTGGAGCCAATTATTAATTCTGTGAGTATTTAGGGTGATTTAGGATGATTTTCTAAGCCACCTCTTCAATGACTGAGTACAATATATACTGTAGAATAGAATAACAGAGTTGGAAGGGACCTTGGATGTCTTCTAGTCCAATCCCTTGATATATATGCATAATGGATCATACTTATTATATGTAAAAACAAAAATACACAGATAGAAATTAAGTGTCTAATGTTTCTGTTAATATACTTTAGATGTGATAGTCATTTGTGGTTTTTATTATACTTATTTCAAGGCACTACTGTTTATTGATGATCTGAACATGCCAATCTCAGAAGAATATGGATCCAAGCCACCATTAGAGTTCATCCGTCAGTTTGTGGAGTTGGGAGGATTTTATGACATTAAACACCTTGATTGGAAAGTATGTTTAATATCGGTAACATTTCTTTTGTTATTTTTGATTTTTGTTAAATTAAGATCTTTTCATTAAAAATTTGTCATGTAAGTATAGTATTCTGGATCAGTTGAAATTCATTCTCATGTTAGATGGTCTAGATTCTTAGGCACATAGGTTTAGGAGAGAAATTAGGACTTTTAAATTCATTTTTAAAGTACAGGTAATCCTTGTGCTACAAATTTAATGGAGCCTTCCAATTACATTAATAATCCAAGGATTTGTTAATTGGAACTCATTGAATGAACAAGTCTCATCCCTCTTCTCCCCAAAGGATTTGTTAATTGAATATGCGGGTCGTTAAGAGCACATGGGGTACATCAGGAGTGGGGAAGACCATGGGAGGCTGAGTGCAGGGGCAAGACCACTGCCTCCAGCCACCAAAGGCCTCCCCCCACACACTGAGAGATCCCGTGCTCTTTCCACCCCTTGGGGTCCCAAATTGCTTGGGCCTTCCCTCCTCAGCCCCTCCCCAATCACTCACTCACCTTTGGTGCCACGTTTACCTCCTGTGCAGCCTTGGATGCTGGAGCCCTTGTCCAGCCAGGGGAAGAAGTGCTGGGCCAGCCTCTCCCCTTCCCCACAGAACCCCAGCATCTCTCATAAGTGCCCCTCCACTTGCTGGAGTGCTGAACCACCTGGATTTCAGCAATTGTGCTACCATGAAACTGGAGAGCTTGGTGCGTCCTGGCTCTGCACCTCTCACTCCGGCGGAGAACTGGTTGCCCCCGCCCCCAGGGTGACTGTTGCAGCCTGAAGGTGCCTTCCTGCCTGCCAGATCTCTTGCCCTGATTTCAGAAATTGCATACTGAGGAGCTACAGAGCTTGGCACGTCTCCTGCCTGCACTCCTCCCTTGCCGGACGCACATCGCAAGAGGGGTTCCTAATCAAACCTGCCTTCCAGCTCTGTCTCATTTCTCCATGCAGCTCAAGATGCTCTTCTTTCGCTGGAGAAATGGAAAAGCTGTGTTGCAAAAGGAAGAAACATATAGGGAAACTAAGAATCATCCAGAGTCATTGCTTTCCCAATGCAGATCAGGAGAGACCAACCAACTCCATGAGGCAACTTTCATGAGAAGTTGGAAAGGCTGATCTTACTTTTTGTTTTTTTAGCCTCACAGAGAAAGCCACCAGACAACGGACTTGGTTATTCCCAGAAGTTGTCTTGTGGAGTTGGTGGAATTTCTCCTTATTTGTAGGTTGGATCTTATTTTAACAAGCTTCCACACTTCTTTCCCTGCACTCTAGTGCCTTAGAGAGCAAGTCTTTGTGACAGCCCCTCAAATAATGGAAGGCAGTTATCAATGTCTCCCCATCTTTCTCTTTGAGAGGCTGTACATATTTAGCTTCTTCAACCATTTGTCATACGATTTAACCTCAAAGCTCTTTATCATCTTTGTTGCTTTTCTATACACATTTCCAGGGTCTCAATATCTTTTTTGTATTTTGGTGATCAAAGCTGGATGCAGTACTCCAAGTGTGGTCTCACCAGCATGGTGTAAAGTGATGCTATCATTTCTCATTGCCTTGACACTATCCCTCTGCCTAGAACTGCATTGGCTTTTTTGGTAGCTGCAGCACACTGCTGGCTTATACTTAAGCGGTGGTCCACAAAGACACCTAGATCCCTCTCACAATTACTACTGTTGAGCCAGTTACCGCCTATTCTATATGTATGCATTTGGTTCTTACTGCCTAAGTGCAGGACTTTACTTTTCTCACTATTGAACTGCACCTTGTTGGATAGGATAGGACTCGGTGCTCAAGAATGTATTATCAGTTCATTATCAATCATCCTGAACCAGTAAAACAATATTATAAATATGTTGATTTATAGGGCTTTTTTTTTTTAAAAAAATGCTATTTTGTATATTTTTCTAACAGCATATTCAGGACATTGCCACAGTTGCATGCTGTACACCTCTAAATGTAGGAAGTAATGAGATTAGTACTCGTCTTCTGTCCCATTTTTGCATCTTAGTTTTGCCTGCAACTTCCTTACAGTCTTTGCAACGTATTTTCCAGGTAACTGTCCCAAAACATTTATTTATTTATTTATTTTTACAAAGAGCAAAAAAATGTAATGAAACGTAACTGAAAATTATAACAATAGCAATAGCACTTAGACTTACATATCATTCCATAGTGCTTTACAACACTCTCTGGGCAGTATACAGAGCCAGCATATTGCCGCAAACAATCTGGCTCCTCATTTTACTGGCCTCAGAAGGATGGAAGTCAACCTTGAGCTGGAAATAATTGAATTCCTGGCTACGGGCAGAGTTAGCCTGCAATACTGCATTGTAACCAGTGCATCACCAGGGCTTTTATAGAAATATCCTTATATAAAAACGGAATTGAAGACTGAAAAATTGCTGAACACTAGAACATTGGATAAAGATGGCACTTACAATCAATTTAGCAACCTTTTTGGAAGTATGCAATTATGGTCAGCTAAGAGAAGAAGAATTACCCTTCTCTGAACAGTTGTGAGAAAGGTTTAGAAAAGAAATTGTTAAGTCATCTCACCACAAAATCTAGAAGACAGCAAAAGGGACTATTTCTAGCAGCTAATGGGGCAAAGTTTATCTTCTGAAATATTGCTGAATTGTCCTTCTAACAACAAAAGTGGCAAATATAACAGGCAAGACTGGAATATTTGCTGCTTGAAATATTGCATTGCATTACCTTTTTTTTTTTTTTTGCAATATTTCAAGTTCGCTGACAATGTTGTGTTCCTGTGGAAGACAGGCTTATTCCTCAATTAATGGTTATCAGCTACTATCTAACTGCTGGGCCTGACAGATCCTGGATTGACACAAACACTGATATTCTTCGTGTCTTTAGCAAAAGTTAGTTCCTCTATGAAACAGGCTTTTTGGGATGGATATAATGGGGCTATTCTCCCATATTATGTATTTAGCAAACATTCTCTGCTCATCCCATAAAAAAGCTTTTACTAATTATTTATTTAAAATATTTATATGGCCATCCATCTTAAGCAACTCTGTGTGGTTTACAACACAATACTAAAACAGTAAAACAATAAAATATTGAAACAAAACCTTGTGCCGTAATAATCCCTCTGGGATGCCCCACAGCAGGCTCAATTACCCTTCTTCCATATTATCTTCCTATATAAATTTAGTTTACAGATTTCCAAAATCAAAATAATGAGCAAAAGAGTAGTCAGATGAAATCGAAAGGCAAAGAGCCTATAGCAGGTTTGTCAGCCGTTCCAGGTTCAAAGTCACAATCATGAGGTCCAAGAGTCAAGGCACATGAGCAGTGGTCATCAACAGGGGACTTGAGCTTGCCACTCTGTTTTAATAGGTGTTTCTTGTTTAGCAGGGTAAAACTCCTTCCGTGCAAGCAGTTTTGCAGAGTGCCTTTGCTGTATTCTTTTTGCAAGCCACCATGTTCTTCCATTGGGATGGAGCAGTAATTCTGCATCTTCATCTTTGGAATACAACAGCAGCTGTGTCTGCTGGTATGTTGACCAGTTCCACCTTCTCTGCCTCTCAGACAAAAGTCCACCTGGTGACTTTAGAGCAACTGCTCATGATCTGTTACCACATCTGGAGCTGGCTACTTGTCATTGGTTTCCTCCTTTGACTCTGAATCAACCATAACAATCCTATCCAGTGCCTCAATAAAGAGCCAGGTTTTGCTAGCTTTCTAAAAAGATAGAAGGGAGGAGCTCTTGAATCGTTGGTAAGAGGATGTTTCACAAGGTAGGGGCAGCACAGAAAAAGTATATTTCCAAGGTCCCATTAGATGGCATGATTTCAAGGAGGGGACCTGGAGCATGCTCATCCTATCTGATCTAGTGGGATGGACACATATCCTTAGGGAGAGGCAGTCCCACAAATAATTAGGTCCTGTGCTATGCAGAGTTTAAAAACTAATAACCAGCATCTTGAATTGCACCTGGAAGAATCTGGGAGCTAGAACAGTTCATGCAAGAAATG
This sequence comes from Pantherophis guttatus, assembly GCF_059756535.1. Taxonomy (NCBI): domain Eukaryota; kingdom Metazoa; phylum Chordata; class Lepidosauria; order Squamata; family Colubridae; genus Pantherophis; species Pantherophis guttatus. The sequence continues at coordinate 294,417,334 of NC_142063.1, read as the reverse complement.
TGCAATATGGACAAACCTATGGATATCCAATACTGTGTGTGCTGCTGCAATCTAGACTGGTTGTAACTTCCAAGTTGTCCTCAAGGGCAGCTCCATATAAAGCACCTCCAAGGTGACTAAGGTATGAATGACCATGAACAAAGCCTCCTGATCCAGGAAAGACAACAACTGGAGGACAACACAGATCTATGCATCCTACCCCACCTCCCAGCCACAGTTGCCACTTGCTCACCAAGAATAAGCCATGAAACTAGAACTCTTAAATTATGCACCTCCTTGGTTTGGGGGAGTATAACCGCATAGGGACAAAGAGGCTTAGTGGCTAAGATGCTGAGCTTGTCGATCAGAAGGTCAGCAGTTCAGCGGTTCGAATCCCTAGCATCACATAATGGAGTGAACTCCTGTTACTTGTCCCAGCTTCTGCCAACTTAGCAGTTCAAAAGCACGTAAAAATGCAAGTAGAAAAATAGGGACCACTTCGGTGGGAAGGTAACAGCGCTCCATGCGCTTTCAGCATTGAGTCGTGCTGGCTACATGACCATGGAGATGTCTTTGGACAGTGCTGGCTCTTCAGCTTAGAAACGGAGATGAGCACCGCCTCAGAGCCGGAAACTACTAGCACGCATGTGCAGGGGAACCTTTACCTTTTTAACTGTGTTCAAAATCACCAGACCCTGCGGGGTATCAAAAGCCCAGTCAAAGTCAGCTCATCCCCATCAAGACCCTTACAACCTCCAGATGCTCAGACAGCCTTGCAACAGCATCAAATGTCCAGCCAGGGTAGAGATATATAGCTGGGAATCATCAAATACCAGTGATCACATACAGTGATCCCATACTATCAGGTGACTTCACCAGTGGTTTCATACATATATTAAAGAGAAAAAGGAGAGACCAGTGACCTGAGGCACCTAACTTTACAGTGGCTTAGAACTCTACACCTCCTCACCCATCCTCACCAACTGACCATGGAGAACCATCACAAAACCATGCCTTTTTTTTTTAAAATTTGATTTATATGCCGCCCTTCTCCGGAGACTCAGGGCGGCTTACAATGCGTTAAGCAATAGCCTTCATACTTTTGTATATTTTATACAAAGTCATCTTATTGCCCCCACAAACTGGGTTCTCAATTTACCTACCTTAGAAAGGATGGAAGGCTGAGTCAACCTTGAGCCTGATGAGATTCAAACTTACAGTAATTGCAACTTTCAATTCCCAGAGCCAATCCTCAAGGATAGCAATGCAGTATCAAAAGCCACTGAGAGATCCAGGACAGCCAGGACAGTTGCATGACCCCCATCCTTGGCCCATCAAAGATAATTAGTGTCAGGGTTCCAAGTAATACCCCCAACGAAAGAAGACTCTGAGGCTAGAAGTTCCTCAAAGTTCCATTTTATTAGAGATGTCATATTGGCACATCTGGGAAAACCCGAATCTGAAAGCTTCCAGGTTTTCCCCACCCAGTTTCCCACAGCACTAAATGTGGCAGCCCTGAAGATCCAAAGAAAAAGATGGCTTCCAGGGCTGACAATAAACACATGTAAGCAATACTATCTCAGTGCTGTACCCTAAACCAAGACTGAAAATGGTCCAGATATTCTACTTCATACAGGGTCCATTGAAGCTGCATACCAACCACCCTCTCAATAACCTTCCCCCAAAAGAAAAGGTTGGAGACTGGATGAAAGTTGTCCAATGAAGGCAAAACATTAGAAGTTCTGCCATTGTTGAAGGCATTGAGGAATATAGTAAGGAAATATCTCTGAATCCATGACCCTATGGGTCAGGGATTGTCCAGTATAATTCTGTAGAGCAATTGATACTGCATTTAGACTGATAATTATAATAATTATGATTGCTTGAATGTTCTCAAGCAAGTTCTCTGCTTTTTTAAGTGTACATTTAGACAGTTTGTTACGCAGTGCTGTTTCCATAAAACCTGTTTTATTACATTATGTAAAATGCTTACAATTCAGTTTGCAAATATTTCTAAAATAATGTAGTCTAATATAACTGTTAACAACAGTTTCTTTAAAGTAATGTACATAGTTTAGCATCTTTATTATTAAATTATATTAAATGGAAAATATTTACAATTTTTAAAATGTATAAAATATTTTTTGTAGGTACGTCTGGGAACATACTTTTACATTAATAGATTCTTGGTTGAAGTTCAGAAATGTACAGATAATTTAACATGTTGCTGTATTGCACTATACTATAGAATGCTTCATAAAATGCTTCCAACACCTGCTAAATGCCATTACATATTTAATCTACGAGATCTTTTTAAGGTTTGTATTTCTTGATTTTTCAATTGGTTAATGGTTAATCAGTGAAATATAGGTAGCTTCATTTGATGACCACATTTGGGACCCACAAGTCAGTCACAAGCAGTTGCTAAGTGTTTAGTAACTATGCTTATGATCTTACTTCAGTCCTCCTTTGCTTTACAGACTAAAGAAGGTTGTAAATGCAAGGATTGGTCATAAGATTACTTTTCAGTCGTTCACTATGATTCCTGAACAGTCACTAAAAAAGACTACCTGTATTCCATAAATTAGAGAATAGGAAAGCAAAAATACTTTTAAATAGAAAGGTTGCTTAAAAGAAATACATAAATAGATTATGATCAAAACTGTCAAAATGTGAAGAAGAAAGGAGGATTTTAAACCAGGATTATACATTTTACTGAATAACCACAAACTCCTTTTTTCTTTATCATCTCTCTGCTTGCTTTTACTTTTCCTGCTATGAACCCTATATCATCATACTCAATAAAACATATACATGAATAATACTATATAAACAAAGAATGTTCATGAGTTAATAATTATTAGTCAATATGCACATAACGTATGGATTTAAAGTAACAAGAAGAGAAAATTGGGTCTATGTTGGTTAAAGCTTTAGTTCGGTCCTTATCAAAAAGGGATAACTGAGAAAAATATATCAGTTACTATAGTTGTCTGAAATTTTCTAAGAAAGAAGCAAACATTTGCAAAATTATATGACATGTAGCACTCTGTAATGACCCAGACAGGAATTCTATGGGCTTGTTCTGACATGAGCTTCAGTAGATTTTCAGTAGATTTTCCTTCATTTGCCCTGAATATTGCTAACTTTTTGTTGTGATTTATTAACTACACCAAATGGAGAAAATACTTATTTTCCTTCTGAGGATAGTTTGGATTCAATATCGTTGAATATTTTGTAAATTATTCAAAATATGATCCATATTAGTAAAATAGATAACATTTGTACAGACATTATTTATGGGATATCCTAAGTATTATCAATTTAAGATTATTTCAAATTTTATCCATCCATAGAATCAAGTTCACTTTTCTGAGTTGGATAAGAAATGCATTTCTACATATTCATGGACATAATTTTAAGTGAATAGTAATAGTTGGGATTTTTTGTTTGTACTAAGGTGTTGCTGCCATTAAGATTTATTATGAATATGTTGGTATGATTAAGATTTATATTATCAATACCCATGGAACTAAAAATTTTTTGAAGGTTAATTCTGTCATCTAAAAATGGAAATCATTGTTTCTTTTATTAATATCTGAAATGGATATCCCACTCTTCGGGGCTATTAAGCACCATTGTAAAATGGCTAAAGCAACCATGGGGTAGCATAGCATGATAAAAAATTAAATCAATTCAGAAGGTATCTTAGAAGTTTTAGTAACTTCAATAATAATATGAATATAGCTTCAATTGAAAAAGTTACTTTTAAAATTAATACTATAGGTACTTGAAGGACTACTTCAAGCCCACAAGTCAGTCATTGTCTCAAAAGAAACAACAGCATTATTGGTTATGCATGAATCTACTCGAATTTTCCATGATCGTCTAGTTGATCTAGCGGAGAAGGAGACATTTTATCAGTTTCTTTCAAATGAGCTCAACAATTATTTTAAAGTAAGTATACTATAGGTATGATACATATATATATATATATATAGGATTTCTTTATCATAGACATGGAATGTTTCATGTTCAGTATACAAAATTGACTAGTAATTGATGATGCCAAGGTGATCTGATATATATTTGTGTGCCCTTTCTCTGCCTTTCCATGAGGCAGTATGTCCAGTTTATCGTCTAAAACCTGCCAGGTTTCTAGTCATTCAGTATCTGAACATTCTTAGACTTAGACATTAATTTTTTTCTGAAGGTATTACAAATAATTTAAAACAATTTAAAATAGTGAAACAATAAAAACACCCACAAAATAAATAAGTACAAACAGCAGTCATGATGATTAATCATCTAATGGAAAAGTCAAGTAGCTGGGCCTTAATACATTCCAAGTCCCAGATCAGATGCATATCCAAATTTTTAAATCTTTGTGAAAAACCAACAGGTTAGGAAAGAATATTCCAAGGAAAGAATATTCAATAAGGCAGGGGCCACAGCAGCAAAAGTCCATTTTAAGCCTGATACTCTTTGGATGATCAGATCTTCAGCATGACCAATCTGTTGGCCAGGATTGGATAAGTAGGAACTCTTGGAGAAACTCTTGGAAAAAGAGGGTTTTTTATATATTCTAGTGGATCTCTCTGTCACTGTTGGTGGGACATAAATGAGAATACATATACACACATGCATATATACATCTCAAAATGCAGTTCCATGGTGACTTTTTAAAGTTTGTCTAAAAAGACAAACTTTGTTCCAATGAAGATTTCAAATTACAAAATTATTCTAGATTTTCTAGATTCCACCATACCTGTAGATAAAAGAACTTGTATTTGAGAATTTGTATTAACATATTTCCTAATCTATACATCTCAAAATGCAGATACATAGTGGCTTTTAGTTTGTCTAAGAAAGATCATTATCCTAATAAAAATTTCAAATTACAAAATTATTTCTGTAGATTTCCTGGACAAAGGAGAAGTTGATGGAAGAGTCTCCTATATTTGTAGATTTTCTAGATTATACTGTACCTGTAGATAAGAGAATTTATAGAAATGTCACTAGCCAGAAGGTTCTTCTTTTGACATTGGAAGAATATTATGTGAGAATGCAAACAAAAGAGTCAGAGGTAATTTTTGAAATTCTGTTTAATATCGATGTATTGTAATTGCTATGTGATGTGAGCCAATACTGTATACATGTATCTTAGGTGCTAGATGTCCCTCATAAAAAAATTTATGACACTGAACAACCTGCTTTCCTCTAGTTTTCCCCTATGCACAAATAGCAGGACATAGGTAAGTGAATTTGAGCAGCTAAGTACTGTAGTTAAATAAAAAATGTCACATGGGTTTATCATAAATTCCTCCTCAAACTGCAAGTCCCAGCTATATTCAAGAAAGATGAATAACAAGGAAAATTAGAATGGATAATATAGAATTGATAATTAATAAATAGTTTCTTCCATCTGTTAGTTCAGGATCATCAATATGCAGATAACACTCAGCTTGATTTTTTAACTGTGTTGGTCTGTTCCAGAAATGCTGTTGAAGCTTTGTGCCATGTCAAGGCTGTAGGGTTCTGGATGTGATGAAACAAGTTAAAACTTGGTTGGTTGGTGCTTAGAATCAATTTATGATTGAAATGTCATATATATACTGTATGAAAGATAAATTAGCAAAATTGAACCCAAACAAAATGGAGGTGCTGTTTGTTCACCAGTTTGTTCATCAGCTCTAATATTATCTCTCAAGTGATATGGGGGGTGGTACTGCTCCTAAAAGAGCAGGTACTTGACTTGAGGACCCTCACAGCTGCTGCTGGAAGTGCAGATGAAGACAGGCTGGAAGAACCTTTGCTCAGCTATGTCTACTACCTCAGTTGCCACCTTACCTGGAACAGGAGGACTTGGCTACAGTGACTCGTATCTTTATTGCCACTTGGTTGCACTTCTGCAATATGTTCTATATGAAAAGCATTTGAAGATCACCTGGTTGGAGCAGTCAGCTTGATTGCTAAGCCAGATAGGATTTTAAAAGGCATACAGAAAGTTACTGATAATCAGGGCAAGGTCCACAATATATGTGTAATATGCTAATAGTGACGCTGTCAGTCAATGTGGGTCACTGCAAACTGCTATGTCTTGTAAAATCCTATCTGGCTTAGCAACCAAATTGCCTGCTCCACCCAGGGTTGACTCATCTGAGGCAATACTTTTTGGAAAACCTATTGGTACCGTAGTATCCCATTTTCATGAGGTGAGGCTGGCTGGAGCCAGGAAATATTTTTTTTAGTTATGATGTCAATGCTTCAGAACCACCTAGTCTGGAAATAAGATTGTTTTTTTCAGTATTAGTCTTGTCTGGAAGCTGGAAAGCTGATGAAAACACAACTCTTCCAGACAGCTTTCATTGACTGATATAATAACAATATGTATTTATTTTTCTCCATTTATTTTATTTGGTTTGTGGAAGGATTGTTCCGTTTTGGGCTATATTTATTGTAGATATAGATGTTTCTGTTTTCTTATTCTATGGCTTACTTTTTTAAGCTCCTCATATCTGGGAAGATTGAGCAGTATACAAATCAATAAAGAAATAACTGCAGTTATTTTTATGATGTAGTTCAATATTTCCTATTTCAAATTTCTATCTGCAAGATTAATTGCTTATTTTTCATCTGCATTTAGTAGCTAAGAGATTCCTGATTTATAAAGATTGAGGATTGCTCCTTTTCCAAAACTTTTTCTAGTTCATCCATTACAGATCTCTGGGAAATGAGATTATCAGGCTTTGAACCAATCCAGAAGATGTTCCAGCTACTTGTATGAGAGAGAGAAAAAACAATTAAAATGAGCTAGCTGTTCTCTGTTTGAAAAACTTACCTGAAAAAGGAATAGTCTTGGTCCTGAATATCCCTTTAGCATTAGTTTTCCCAGACTCTTTTTATGCAAGATCCCAAGATAAAAGGGTTAGATTTCGCTTGTCTTTTAACTCTTTCATATTTGAAGGGCATTTTGGAAGGAAGTTTCCCCCTATTCCCTACATTTCTGCTTTCTGTTTCCTTAGATCACCATGGTATTTTTCAAAGAAGCAATACAACATGTAATTAGAGCTGCAAGGGTTTTTCGACAACAAGATAGTCATATGACACTGGTAAGAAACTTTATTTTTAATTGGACATATTATATAAGATGTCAATGGTGTGTCTTTATTTAAAAGTAGCACGCCTTAAATCAAGGTAAATTTTAAATACCATATGTCATTAAAACATTTGTCACTAAGCCGTAATTATTATTATCCTGCATTCTAAAAATTATTTAGAAATTTTAATATATGAAGATCTGCTTTAGTAAATCATTTTTTCTTACATGATGTTTATCTAACATGTTTAATATTTATTAACAGATTGGATGGAATGGCAATGGAAAAGCAACCTGTGCATCCTTAGCCTGTTATATATCTGAATGCAGTATCTGTAGGTTATCTACTTCCTATAGTTACACCTTTGCACATTTTCAAGAGGATATTAAAAAAGTCTATAAACAAGCTGGAGCAGAAGGCAAGAGGACCGTTCTTCTTATTACAGATTCAGATATAATTCAAGTAAGCCTACACAGAATATAAATTAGTATACATATTAAATGTGTATCATGTTAATTAAATTCTTGCTAAAAATTTCCATCTCTGTTTCTCCCCTTTCTTAATCTTAATATATCTGGATTGTCTTCAGAGGTTAGAGGATGATTGGGAGCTGACTTTGTTTGTATTTTCACCAGTTTGCTAATAGTTATTAAAATAGCAACTATTAAACAGTTGACACAAAATAACTTTCACTCTTAATGCTTAATGCATTGTAAGCCGCCCTGAGTCTCCAGAGAAGGGCGGCATATAAATCAAATTAAAAAAAACAACAACAACTCATAGCTGGAGCTCCAGTAAAAGTGTCTATAAAAAACTCATTTTGTCAAAATGACAAAATCTAGATTGCTCTAACCCAAGGCTATGGAGATAATTAATTGGTATTATTTTTCTTAGGAATCATTTTTGGAAGTCCTAAGTTGTATTCTGAAATCAGGACAAGTGCCCAACCTATTTGAGAAGGATGAGTTGAATAACATTATTGAATCACTTACATCAGTTTCTGAAATGACTAAGGATTCCAACAAATTGGATGATATGTATTCTTTCTTCTTACAGGTATGTACTAGTTTCCTGTGAACAATATGCTCTCTCAATGAAATTGCTATATCCATTCCAGCTTGAGTTCCACATTAACAGCAGGATCCAGAGTTGTGCTCATTGAATTTAATTGTCCTATTATTAATAGATAAATCAAGCCAGGAATGTGGCAAGCTGTTATTTATAGATATATTGAAGACATCCATGTCTATTTGACTCTTGCCCATTGTGGTTTATGAAGGCAGAGTAAGAAATTTGATTTAATGAATGATAGAAATTTTGATTATTTCCATCAAGGATGGTTTTGTATCATCTGGTATGAAAGAAACCCAAGTTAAAAATGGACATTAAATTTCACCTTTATGAGTACTAACTGATATTTCTCTGTGCTGGAAGCTGAATTAGTGAATTGCCTGAATCCATATTATTTACATAATTGTACAAAGTGACTCATATTTGGGGGCAAATATTATCTATCATTTAAATATCTACTTGTATCACTCTACAATTTGCAGTGCAATTCTTATTTCAATAAAAATTATTTTTGCAAGTATGTACAATTATAGCCTAATAAATGATAATCCAAATATTAATGCATGTATATTTTCAAAGGAATAATTATTTTACTAGAGTTTTCACACAATATTTTTTTTTCTAGAGAGTACGCCACAACCTTCATATAGTTTTGACAGTAAATCCTACAGGACTGGTTTTCCGTCAATATTTACAGATATATCCTGCCCTTGTGAATTGCTGTACAGTAGACTGGTATGAAAATTGGCCTGAAGAGGCACTTTGCCATGTAGCAAAAAGTTATTTTAGCCAAAGTGAGACATTTAGAAATGAGGTATGATGTGAATATATTTTATCAAAATGGAATCTATAATATGTTATTCTCACTTATGAACTCTGATCGACTGAAACTGTTCATGAATTGTGATAACTCATTTTAAAGACTCTGGGAAAACATTTCACAATCAGTTTCAGTAATAATAACTAGGTGGGGTTCTAGGGTTCATGGAGAATGTTGGGGAAATCGAAATGCCAGATACAACCACTGCTTTGCTCTGAGCAAGCACCAATTATCAAATCACCATTATATAAAACCTACAAAATTTGGCTCAACTGCTCCTTGTCTGGATTTGGCTAGCTGGAAGGTAGTGATAGCAGCAGAAATTAAGTGATTAAGTATAGGTTAATTCTCATTCCATTTTCAGATATACTTGTTAGCGGTATAATAAGCGGTATTGCAAAACCATATTCTATAAGAATTTCATTTCTCTGCTGAAAAATATACTCTACCTCACCAAATAAGGCTATGACTATTACTGTAAATTGCAAGAATTCCTAATTTTAGAACAGATGCATTTAACTGGATTAGATTTTTCATGAATGAATGTTGATGGTATACAAAAAAAAAACCCTGAGAATCCCAAAATATTTCTAAAATGTGAGTTCTCACTATAGTAAGAGGAGAACTCAAGCATTACAAGTAAATCTTATCCCCAAGGAGTTAGAACTTTTAGACTCAGCACCCTCACCTTCCCCTATGGAGGGAAGAAAAGGAACAACAAAGAAGAGAGAGCCAATACAAAGCGATGAGTGTGAACAAGAAATTACTGAGAACATTACCATACATTTCAATTCTTAAATTGAATTGTACTTTGTATAAAATGTGTCGTCTTTTCATTTGTCTTTACAGAATTTAAGAGATATTCTTATCCCTATGACTGTTAATATTCACAAGAACGCATCTATAATAATTGAGAAATACTTGAAGAAAACTAAAAGACACTATTACATCACTCCCAAAAGTTACTTGCAATTTATAAATACTTTTTCCACAATATTGAGGACCACAAAAGAGAAAATGCTGAGTGAAAGGTAAATACAGATGTGTGGATGTGTCTGTAAAACAGCACTACAGAGAAGTTGTCAGGAAGGATACTATTTTATAGAAATGTTTCACGTGGATTAAAACATTTAACAATTAAGTGATTTCATTAGCATCCCAAAGCATAGCAACAATTTTGTTAAAAGTCAGCTGCAACCACTGGGTAGGTTACTACACTCTTCTTGGAAGAGGAGAATTTTTCCATGAAAAATTTCCAAGCAAATTTGAGTATTTCACTGGCAACAGATTCATGATAGGGTGAACTTTAGCCACAGTGTGATTTGATTATTGTGCCATTTATCCTGTGGTTAATGTATATATTATACATTAATCTGTGGTTAATGTCTAAGATTGTTGAGGAGTTATTCTGTCAAATATCATAGAAGCAATGGACTTAATATCAATAAAATATTTTATAAATTATCTATCTATAAAGTATATATAAGATATTCACAATTCTGATCACAGTGCTTACCATAGTTTATTCATGATAGACTTCATAAAGTTGACATGTATAGCTTTACCAAAAGGCTTCTATGCACTTAGCACTTAATATAAGGTAGTTTGTTTAGGTGATAGGATAGGATAAGATAAGGTCAGATGATAAGATAAGATACCCTTTATTTTCATTTTTTTTACTGTGAACATACTGGCCCACATTAAAAATGAAATTCTGTTGCCTGCTCTGTTTCTGTTCAAAAGAAAGTATATATCTACATAAATATGTACCTGCACTCATATACAATGAGGGAAAAAAGTATTTGATCCAGGGGTGAAATGCTCTCGGTTCGGACCGGATTGTCTGATCCGGTAGCGATGGCGGCGGGTGGTTCGGAGAACCAGTAGCAAAAATCCCTAAGCCCCCCCCCACTATGCCCAGCTGAGCCGCACGATCATCAGAGGCTTTTTTTCTTTTAAAAGCATTTTTTCTACAACCTCTTACGATGAAAAAATGCTTTTAAAAGTTAAAAAAACAGCCTCTGATGATCGCACGGCTCAGCTGGGGTCATCAGAGGCTTTTCAAAGCATTTTTTTCTGCAAAAAAAAAATGCTTTGAAAAGTCTCTGACAATCCCAGCTGAGTTCCCTGATTGGTAGAGAGGCATTTTTTAAAGCGCCTCTCTGACGATCCCAGCTGAGTTCCCTGATCGGCAGAAGACATTTTTTAAAGAGCCTCTCTGACGATCCCAGCTGAGTTCCCTGGTTGGCAGAAAGGCATTTTTTAAAAAGCCTCTCTGATGATCCCAGCTGAGTTCCTGATCGGCAGAGAGGCTTTTAAAAGCATTAGAAAAAATGCTTTGAGAAGTTTAAAAAAAAAAGTTGGCCACGCCCACCCAGTCACATTACCCCCAAGCCACGCCCACAGAACCAGTAGTAACAGATTTTACATTTCACACCTGATTTGATCCCCTGCTGATTTTATATGTTTGCTCACTGACAAAGAAATGATCAGTCTGTAATTTTAGTGGCAGGTTTATTTTAACAGTGAGAGACAGAATAACAAAAAAATCCAGAAAAATGCTTTTTCAAAAAAATTATAAATTGATTTGGATTTTAATGAGTGAAATAAGTATTTGATCCCCCAGCAAGATTTTTGGCTCCCAGGTGTCTTTTATACAGATAATGAGCTGAGATTAGGACCACTCTCTTAAAGAGCTGTCCAAGGATGTCAGGGACAAGATTGTAGACCTACACAAGGCTGGAATGGGCTACAAGACTATCATCAAGCAGCTTGGTGAGAAGGTGACAACAGTTGTTGCGATTATTCGCAAATAGAAGAAACACAAAATAACTGTCAATCTCCCTCAGTCTGGAGCTCCATGCAAGATCTCACCACGTGGAAGTTCAATGATCATGAGAATGGTGAGGAATCAGCCCATAACTACACAGGAGGATGTTGTCAATGATCTCAATGCAGCTGGGACAGTATGAACCAGCAGTATTCAGCTGGTTCTATCCGGTTCGGGCAAACCGGTAGCGGTGGCTGCTGGAGGCTCCACTCACTTGCCCAGACATCATCACATCCAGTTTTTGATGCTCTGCGCATACGTGGAAGGCTCTGTGTGTGCTCACATTTGTGAACCGATAGCAAAGGTAAATGAATACCACCCCTGAGCTGGGACCATAGTCACCAAAAAAACAATTGGTAACACACTTCGCCATGAAGGATTTAAATCCTACAGCTCAAGAAAGCACATTTACAGGCCCGTCTGAAGTTTGCCAATGAACATCTGAATGATTCAGAGGAGAACTGGGTGAAGGTTTTGTAGTCAGATGAGACCAAAATCGAGCTCTTTGGCATCAACTCAACTCGCCATGTTTGGAGGAGGAGGAAAGTTGTCTATTACCCCAAGAACACCATCCCCACCATCAAACATGGAGATGGAAACATTATGCTTTGGGGGTGTTTTTCTGCAAAGGGGACAGGACAACTTCACCGCATCAAAGGGATGATGGGCCGTCATATCTTGGGTAGAACTTCCTTCCCTCAGCCAGGACATTGAAAATGGGTCGTGGATGGGTATTCCAGCATGACAATGACCCAAAACACACGGCCAAGGGAACAAAGGAGTGGCTCAAGAAGAAGCATAGGTCTAGCCAGTCTCCAGACCTGAATCCCATAGGATTAAAATCTGTGGAGGGAGCTGAAGGTTCAAGCTGCCAAACATCAGCCTTGAAACCTTAATGACTTGGATAGGATCTACAAAGCTGAGTGGGACAAAATTCCTCCTGAGATGTGTACAAACCTGGTGGCCAACTACAAGAAATGTCTTGACCTCTCTGATTGCCAACAAGGGTTTTGCCACAAAGTACTAAGTCATGTTTTATGAAGGGGTCAAATACTTATTTCACTCATTAAAATGCAAATCAATTTATAACTTTTTTGAAATGCATTTTTCTGAATTTTTTTGTTGTTATTCTGTCTCCCGCTGTTAAAATAAACCTACCATTAAAATTACAGACGGATCTTTGTCAATGCGCAAACATACAAAATCAGCAATGGATCAAATACCTTTTTCCCTCACTCTGTCTCTCTCTCTGTGTGTGTATACATACACACACTCATATGAATCACTGTCCATTTTGAATACATAGTGAAAAGAAGTAACTTGAATTAATATGCTATGTGACTATGGCCTATGGTATAAGTAGATTTTAACTCTTATTTTTTATTTTAGAGCTTGCTATCATTCTGGTCTGACAAAAATCTTGGATGCAACTTCACAGATCGCAAATATGCAAAATGAATTGCTTGTCCTTGGACCTCAAATAGAGTCAAAATCAAAGGTATATTTACTTTGTAAGTGTTCTTCCTACGCCCTAAAAATATTGAATAATTTCCTATCAGATCTCAAGTAAGATGTTACAATTCATAAAATTGAATTGACAGTGGTATAATTGTTTTATAAAAGTTACAACAGTATAAACTATTATGTGAATTCAGTTTATGGCACATTAGATATTTTGGAAGAACAAAGAAAAAGACTAAAGGAACCTAAGTTGGTGTAAAAGAAATAACATTCAGAATCCATTTATGATAATACTCTGTAGTGGAACAGCTGATTCCATAATGTAGAAGTCTGGAAATCTCAAATACCTTCTCCGAGAGGGCCTCGTGGTCTTCACATACCGGTTCTGCCTCCTGCTCTATTGTATTGTATTAGCTTCTCTAGCCCTACAGCTATCATCTATCATTCAAGAGTTGCCTTGCACGGCAAATTCTCCCTAGCCACATAATTTAAGAAAGATAGCGATCTCACTTTTCTGGTGATAAAAAGATAAAAATCTTTTTATCATAAAAATAAAAGAAGTAAAATAATTTTAATAGTACAAAAATCTGGCTGTCAGCACAGAAGTGTGTGACTAAAAGGTTCGTCCCTTTTCCCCTTCCTTGGGAGACAGACCAAAAATCTATTTATTCATCTATTTATTTAGTTATGATACTTAGAACTCTGAGTGGTCAACAGAAAAACCACATAGAACACTAAAAAGATCTTTAAAACAGTTTAAAGTGTTAAGGCATTGAGAAGATTCACATTCAAAATAACTGTTCATAACTGGCAACTCAAAAGGAAAGCTTACTACAAATTTTGTTTGGCAGGAGATGTTGCAACTGATATTTCAGACTAGGAGATTATACAACAAATATCCACTGCAGCTTGAATTATCCATAAAAATTGAAAACACCCATAGTTCACTAGCATAGGCAGGGACTGGAGATAATCTAACTTCATACCGTGTGTAGTAACAGAGAATACTACACTTATACAAGAGTATAAGATGTCTGATGGAAATGTCTCTGCATCTTATAGAGCGAATGTTGCCAAAGCCCTACCCCCCTGCCGCCGCCCACCCTTCAGCTTCTGCTCCCAGCAATTTGCCTCCTTGCAGCAAACAGCCATGTCAGCTTCAGCACAGCCTGATTTAGCATGAGCAGCTGATTGGCGGTTGGATCTGCCTCCCAGAATATCGCCTATCAGCTGTTCCAGGTTATGGAGATTGCACTGCTGATCGCTGCCCATCGCTGCTGCTGCCTATCACCGCCTCCACACATCCCATTTTTGGCCTCCGCACATCTTGTTTTTGGCTTCCGCGCACCCCATTTTCGGCCTCCATGCGCACCATTTTCAGTCCATTCCAGGTGGAGGGGATTCCCCTCCCCCAAGCTAGTCTTCAGAAAGCATCCCTGTTGCTCACGTCTGGATTCCAAGCTCAGTACAGCAAGAGTCACTGGGTAACTGAATCCTATGGGCACATACGAAATCCAGGAAAGCAGGAGTCAAACAGGCCAGGATACACAGCACGAGCACACAAGGCACAGAACTGGGCACGTTGCTTCAGCAACACTCAAGTCCTCAGGCTGAGGTTAAGCAGGCAATGCCAGTGTAATCATTCATGAGAGGCGACGTTGAGTAGTATAGCTAACCTAGACTGTGCCTGTCTCCTCTCTGCTCTATGTGTCCTTAGATCAGGAAGAGGTGTGGACTCTACCTCCTCCTCATTGATAATAGGTGTTAGCTACTGTTGATCTTCACCTGGAACCTCCTGGCCAACTTGCTGCAGCTGTGGCTTGCCTCCCTCAGCTTCAGTCTGTCACTTGTCCGATCAACCCAGCTGAGGCTGCTCCATCAGGCTAGCCTTCTTTATTGAAATTCAATAAAGTTATAAAGTTATAAAAATAAATTAAAATACAGAAATTTAGTAAAATTAAGATGAGTCCAGATGTGTAAAATAAAATTATGTCTACAATAGAAATCCAATTGGTTTCTGTATGAAATAGTATTTAAAGTTTTACTGCAATGAAAAGACTAAATAAATATTCCTTAGGATAAGAGTTCCCTCTTGTGGCAACAAGTATAATATGTTCAAAAGGATTCTGCAAAGCAACCTAGAATGAATAATATCCACAGAAGTAAAACATGAAGTTAAATATAAGATAGTTAGTATATAATCTGAGCAAATGTAAGATACAACAAAATAACTGATGAAACATGTAAAATAATTCTATACTGAATCACCACCAAATTAGTATAGTCAAATATTTGTATAATTATTTAAGTCAGGAAAAGGAAATAACTACAACTATGGTAAATCTAAACTATTTTTTAACCAGTCTTTAGTTTCTCATTTGGATTTCCCACATGAACGCAAGCTAAAATATTTATGATTCCCACTTCAACTATTCCTTGACTTTTATTGACTTTTATAAACTGTAAAAGACCAAAATAATGGGAGGAAAAGATAAACAAAGTCTGTTTGTAGAGCCAAGAAAGCTGCTGTAGATCATAAATTGTAAATGTAAAGCCACTAAATTCCAAAGTTCGGGAAAAGGCATGGTGTAAAAAGAAGTTAATTGTTACTAAGAAGATGTAGTGTAATAAAAGCTCAATATAAGATATAATAAAACTCATATGTTTTTGTTTGGTGGCCTCTTGGGACCTAATGTCAATCCACCTTCTTTGGTCATCTGTAGAGAAGGATGTAAATCTTCTTGAAGATTTATAAATCCATCAGGTCCACTACCTCTACAGTGCCCCCCAATTAATTCTTTCTTCTGTCTTGTACTCCTGACGGTTAGCTAAGAATACTCAATGCATAATTAGGGTACTAAGATAAAGATAACAAACTTTCTCCCAAGAGGAAGTTCCATTCCCTCTTTAGGGAGCTACCACGGACTCCCACCTTGACTTTTAAAAAACCCTACAGACAGCATTGATGTAATTTTTGGAATTAATCTATATATCTGAGGGCTGTGAAGGTTATACTCTGCTGTCATATTCTGCTTCTGAGTTTCTAATCTGAGCTAAGTAAGCCTTGAATTTCATTGAGAGCCATGCTACACTAGATCAAAGACCTTATTGGTACTGCATTTTGTTCCTACAGTGACCAGTCAGAACTCAATGGAAAGCTCAGTAGCATCCTCCATTTGTTGTCTAGCAACTGTCATTAAGAAGCATACTATTACTGATACTACTACTGATAGCCATCATGTCAATTGTCACTGAGAGCTATATCCTCCATGAATTTGTCTATTATCTTTTAGAGCTATCCAGTTTACTAGCCATTATTATGGTAGTGAATTTCACCAGTTATCTACACATTGTGTGATAGATTTCCTCTTATCTGTCTGAACCACTTTTTTTCATATCATATATACATTAAGCCCCCATCCCTACCTCCTGCATTGTGCATTAGTTAAAAATCTACAATTGTAATGTTTCCTCGTAGGAAATACCATAATTATAAAATGGGGAGAAATTATGAATGTTACTATTTCTTATTTCTCCAAATGAGGACCATTCTGAGGATGACCACTTGGAAAGCTATACAGAGAATGATTATTTAATAGCTAATTTTTCTTCTGAAATTATACATGAGCTATAATATATGGTATCATTCCAATCAGCTAAAGTCTCTTTCTTTAGTATAAATTTCTGACAATGAAGATGGAGAGTAAAACTAGAGGTGTTCCCACTGCCACAGTGCAGGGCTCCAAAGTGTAACGTCTAATTATATTATATTAGCTATGAGATTTATAAACTACCACACTGCAGAGATTCTAAGATATATTGAAAATTTGAAATAGGAAAAGTTGATGCTGTATTAATACCAATATTAGTTTGTTGGTAGAGCAGAGCATTGAGAGAGTTATTGATTCCCATACAGTAATTTCTAGAATATATTTCCATAAAACATAGTGATAGAGATTAATTTGATAACTTTTTAAGATACATGTAAATGATAGATTCATTATTTTATTCATCACAATAGGCGATGTGCATAAAAAGGAGTCCAGTGATAGACAATAGAAAGTTTATTCTAATTATACCAAGATTTTCTGTGAGGAAGGGTTAAGGGTTAAACTTCTGGTTAAGAAGTTTAATAAAAAATAAACGAATCTTGTAGCCATCCATTGCTGAAACATTGAGCTGAAATAAAGATCTTTTGATCTGACCCATAAGAAAATCCTCATATTCTTTTATCTTCATAAAAATGGACTTGGAAAGTAGTTTGCAGGATTTATGTTGCTAAAGTTTTAGATTCATGATTTTTCAGAGAGTACCATAAAAATATTTGACTATTTTCTCATTAGGAAATAGAAGCACTTGTAGCTAAACTTCACAAAGATGCGTTAGTTGTAGAGCAAGTTCGAACTTTGGTTAAAAAGGATGAAGAAACTATGGCTGCGGAAACAAAAATTGTGGAAGGGTATGCTAAGGTACACAGTTTTCAAAGTTACTTCTTTTGATGACATAACAAGCATGCCAACTATTCCAATCAAATGTAATTTTCCTCCCAAAAAACTAGGCTACTATGTCTGGAGTCCAAAAATCTGGAGGACCTCCACACGGTAGCAAGAGATTAATTTTTTCTATAAAAAGGGCTCATGTTTGTGTTAAATAATTTTGTATATAAAAATAGTATTTGTACATGTATATCCTGTGAATAAAAAATGAAATTCTCCCCTTTCTTCATTTTTGTAGCAAGTAACAGAAGAACTCAATACTGTATTGCCATCTTTGGAGAAGGCCCTTAGTGCTCTTGATGCACTTGACAAAAATCACATTGCAGAAGTTAGGTAAATATATTGCTTATTTCCAAGGATTTCTAAGCTGAGGATTTCTTGTCATCAAAAGGCATTAATTTAGTAAACACAATATTCATTAGTCATATTCAGTTTACATTGATATATCCTGATTCTTGCTAATGTAAGAAACTATTAGCAGGAATAGTAAGATACAGCCAAAGCAATAGATTCCCTAAAAATCAGTCATCTCAATAGAAAATTGCTCTTGGAATGTTTCATAATATTTGTCATTTTTATATTAAACTGCAATCTCCAAGGTCAGAAATATGCATTACATTCCTTGGGCAACATTTTCATGTTGATCACTAAAATTATTGTATCTTGATAACTGAATGTGAATCAGGTTGTTTTGGCAAAAAAAAAAAATGATTTTGAATATAATATATTTTGTGTTCTTTTTCTATATAACTCAGAGTATATACTCATCCTCCTTCACTTGTTTTAACTGTTATGAATGCAGTCTGTATTCTTCTTCAAAAGAAACCAAACTGGGCAACAGCAAAATTATTACTTTCAGATCCAGGATTCCTTAAAAAATTGATTACAATTGACAAAGATAATTTACCAGAAAAGGTAAAAGAGTTCATTTGCAAATAGATTGAATGTTTTTCTGCTTTTGTATACATAAATCTTCAAATAAGAGATTTTAAAAATGAAACACATTTCCTGGAGTCTGCTTGGGGTTTCATTGCCACCAGAATCCAACTAATTTTTCCTTACCAGATTGTAAAATATCTTTTAAATGTAACAGATGTGAAT
Organism: Pantherophis guttatus; assembly: GCF_059756535.1. Classification (NCBI taxonomy): domain Eukaryota; kingdom Metazoa; phylum Chordata; class Lepidosauria; order Squamata; family Colubridae; genus Pantherophis; species Pantherophis guttatus. Next base: position 294,398,476 of record NC_142063.1, on the reverse strand, counting down.
AATACATTGTAGTCGAATTTTCTCAAATTCTGGAAAGTTTGGTTTAATCTTTCACAGTCTTAATTATCCTGTGAAAAACTGGCTCCTCATCTATTTACATTGCTTTTTGCTGTGTTATTCATCACAGGACAGCTGTTTTTCATTCCACTATATAGAGATTCAGTTGGTGGGAGTTTGAGACAAAGTCCTCAGTGGTAGAATTCTATCTGGAAATAGATAGTTCATATTTATGTCTATAGTTCATATCTAATGAACTATCTCTAATAGCTTTTAAATGCATAGTAAAATATTTCACTTTGATTGATTAATTCAAATATTGAAAAATAAACCATTATTTTGTTTTTGTGTCTTTAATCTTTATTGAAATATTATTCATTGTCTTATTTGCTTCTCTTCTCTTTTTCTTTTGTTGTTATTTGAAGATATATTGTTGTGCAGTTTATAATTTCCTTTTCTTGATAAATTCAGTGCAATTGAATTATTTTAAAAAACAAATAAATAGATATTAGTTATTGATTGAAGATATGGAAGAATTTTAGGTGTATCTGTTACACTTATTTATTTATAATTAATTATTTTGTATTCATTTTAGGTTTTTCTGCAGTTAAAAAAATATGTGAGGTCGCCTGATTTCAGCCCAGTGAAAGTGGGACTTGTGTCTGTTGCATGTTGCTCCATATGCCAGTGGATTTTAGCTCTGGATCACTATCATATTGTTAAAAGGGTATATTTACATAGGTTATTTCCAATAGTTTTTAAAACAATCCATCATATTGTTTCACATCAGCAACGTATTCCAGAATTAATAGAATATTTTCCCCTTATAAATACAATCTGTCAAATAAGGGGAAAATATTCTATTAATTCTGGAATACGTTGCTGATTTCTGTTAAAAGTCTTTTATTCAGAATGTCAGAGGTAGAACAATTCCAATTGTCTTCTTATTTTCTATTTACTTTTCTGCTATTTTAATTTTCTACCATAAAACAAATGTAGAAATGTACCTGGATTCAGGCAGCTCAGTGAAGGTAGGCCTGGAAGCAGACCTAAAATATACAGCAATCCTAATTTAATAGTTTATTAGGCAACTAATTGAATTGTTTTTCTCATTATCTCCATTTCTCATAACCAGAAGATAGTTTAAAGTAACCTTTTAGTCTCTAGAAGATTGATTTGACAAGAAATGGGTCAACTTATCTCTTCATTAAGAAAGTAGTGTTAAAGCAACTTTTCTCCTGTTCTAAGAGATTCATACATGTCAGTCTCAAAACTTGGTTTCAACTGTATGTCACTGCAACTATTAAAAGTGTTTAGTTGTTAATATAAATACAAGTAGTCCCTGACTTATGACCATAATTAAGTCCAGAATTATAGTTGTAAGTTGGAAATAAACACTGGAAACTGGCAAAAAATGTTATAAAATGTTCGCAGAATGCTGCAAACAGCTGTAAAGGTGAGTTGGTTGTCAAACACCCAAAATGCGCTCACACGACCATGTTGTGCGTGTGTGGTTATTGTAACTTCAAAATCAGATCATTAATGCTTTATGCAAATCTGTCATAACTTCGAACAGTCACTAAGTGACTGGTCATAAGTTAAGGACTCCCTGTATGTTCTTCTCTTCCACAGGGATCCTAGTGGAAAAGGATCTCTGGCATCATTTCAAGATTGCAGAGAACAGATAGTGATTCAGGAGCTGATCTTGATACCTCATTTAAAATAATTATATAGAATCTCTTCCTGGAATTTTCCATCTCCTGTCTGGATTTCTTCCCCCTAGTTTTCTAGGGTATTTTCTCTTTGCTTCTGTCCTGTCCCTGCAGAATTGTTATGAGGAGGATCGCAGGACGAGAACAGAAAGAAAGGTTGTGGAAGAGTTTCCAAGACTAAAGGGTCATTTCACCCTCAGGAAAAAAAAAAAAACACCTTCCAAATTTTCCTTTTTGAAGCTCAACTGTAAAGAGTACCTACCTACTAGCTTAACATTGCAAGGTCATTTCTAAAGCAATCCTCATCCTTAAAAAATTCCTTTTCTAAAGCAATCTTCATCCTAAAAAAAATTCTTATAGATTTTCCTAAATTTAAGGGAGAAAAACTAGTCTGTCCTTCCTAAGCCATTGGGACCTAGGTGTAGAGAATATAAAGTTACTCAGATTATATGGGTGGTGTAGAAATTTGATAAATAAATAAATAGAAGATGTCCTTGAAGGACCGAAGGAAGTTTCATTAGCAAGACAATGATCAGATAAATTATACAAGAAGAAAGAACCACATTCAGACTTGCAAGATTCTGTTACCATAGTTATTCTGATAAAAGTAGCTTTAGGTTTACACATTGTCTGTTTTTTAGTCTGGTCTACCTTCTAGGACTGACACTAGTTGATCAAAGTCTTTCCTCCAGGGTAAGTTGGTAAATGAAGTAATGACTGATCACAACTTCAGATTTATGGAAAGGGAGAAGGATTTCTGAAATAGGACAGCTTCACTTTTGGCCCCTATTCCATAAACAAAGACGACATAAATTGTTCTGAATTAGTCTTGGTTCCCATGTCCAGTAGGCATAATTGAAAACTAGCCAGATGAAACCACTCTGGATGCTCTGTGTAGACGAGTAAAACCTAGACAGACTTTCAATATCATTCACATTCTTTTGATTCAGAAGAATCAGAATATTGCCATACAGAGATGAGAAACACTCATTATATTATGAGCAATGTGAAATGATTAGGATTCCTACTACATGACAGATTATATACATTTACTATTCAAAGCCACCCCAGAATTTGTTCCTTTACCAAGGCTAATGAATAGTGAAATTATGTGCCAATAATTGTATTAATACATTATAATTACATTACAGATTTGCAGAGAAATATAAACAGCCAAATTATCATTGATGTTCAGCACAGACTGTCACAGAGAGTTATGATTATTTGGTCAGTTTGCTTGTGTTGTCATATCATCAGATTGTGAATTTCTTCAAGATGCATCACTGGCTAGTGGTCAGGACAGGAGAACATGCAATATAAAGATGTCACAATATAAATAAGTATGGTAGAAAATTAAACTGAACACTAAAAAGAAGTTCTCATAGAGATGCTGCTTTCAGGAAAATCGCTCAAGTGCAGTTAGAAATATCAGTATAATGATTATTACTTGGTCATATATAAATAAATGTGTCTATATCAAGACATTTGTAATAGTTATTTCATTTTCCTCTAAACTATTAACATTATCAATTTCATATTGAATTGTAAATATACCTTGTTTTTTTAGTTTGTAGATCCAAAGCAAGCAAAAGTAGTGGAAGCAGAAGAATTACTGAATCGTGCACTTAGTAAATTAGCTGAAAAACAAAGATGTTTAGCCCTGGTAAAATAGATGTCTTTAACATATGCCATCATATTTACATAATTTGTTAAATAATAGAAAATGTATATACATCTAAGTAATCCATATTTTTTTTAGTATAAATATTTGCTTTGCTGAAGATAAAGTCATCTTTATTAGCTAGAATAATATATTATCTCTCAGTGTTTATATATTGTATATTAATCACATCGTAGCTCTAAATGACATTTTCTCTCACCATTGTACTTGAAAGTGTTTCAGTTTGAGTAGAGAGAGTGAAGAAATAGTGATAGAAATAGTTTGTTTCTAGAATTATCTAAGAGTCCTAAATTATCCTAAATAGTTTATGATCAGTTATTTTCAGTGATCTCTATACTTTATTTAAATGAATTCTCCACTAGAATAGAATAGAATAGAATAGAATAGAATAGAATAGAATAGAATAGAATAGAATAGAATAGAATAGAATAGAATAGAATAACAGAGTTGGAAGGGACCTTGGAGGTCTTCTAGTCCAACCCTCTGCCTAGGCAGGAAACCCTACACCACTTCAGACAAATGGTTATCCAACATCTTCTTAAAAATTTCCAGTGTTGGAGCATTCATAACTTCTTGCATAGAGACTCATTCAGAAGATGATGTAGAGCTGAGCTTTTGGTGGGAGATAGTCCCACCCTCTTTGCACATGCATAAAATAAATAGTTTTCACTGTGCTTCCTATTTCCTTTCGCTGCCACAGCAACAGAATTGCTTGGTGCATAGTGCATTCTGACATCTATTTAGAGGTACTTCTACTTTTATTCATGGCCCTCACTTCTTTTTGTTCAACACCAACAGTTTGTATTCCTCATTTTTCCACACCTTTTCCACCTTAATTTCACTTATCCTAATCTAAAATCTTAATTTCATTTATCCTAATCTAAAATAAAATTTAGCAGAAGCTAGTCAGTCTACTATTCCAGCTGTATATCTAATGACTAGAATTGCAATTTGGATTTTAAGGTCACTTTCACTCTACTGATGTATTCACTACTAATCTTCTTCTTGACTTCAGTGTGCTTGATGTTGCCTGAAGGATGCCCAGGTATTTGTAATGATCTTCTTCATCTTGATGTTATTTCGATAGGACCTCTTGATGCCTTCAATTTTCACTATTTTTCCACTGGTAATGATGTGTGGCACAAATGTGCAGTTCAAGTACATATGTTCCCTCCCCTTTTTTCTCACAGTAAAGTGAGAATAAACCATTTGGTTTATTGCACTTGCAATTTTTTTTTATCATATTGATTTTATTGTAATTCCTATGTTTGATTCTTGTGCGCTGCCCACAGTAGTTGGGAATCCTGCAACATACAACATACACCCAAAGTCCGACCATACCTCACTGTGGTGGTGGTAAAAAACTTTATGGATCAACTCAAAGATGTTGAAGATGCTACCGAAAAATGAGTCCCCTGTGGAGGAGGGGAGTTACAGGGGAAGAGCAAAGAGACTATCATAATAACAGGAGTATCCATGATGCAAATCTTAATACCCCCCTCAGCAATTGACACAACTTCTACTGAAAAGAGATCTCTCTGCTGTTCAAAGTTCTTCAAATTAGGAACATGGAACATCAATGGCTTAAATTTAGGAAAGCTGAACATTGTTAAAAAACAAAGTGAATAGGCTTAATCATGATATACTAGGCATCAGTGAAATTCATTGGACTGGCTATGACTTCCTCAACTCTGATGGTCATATTGAATACTACTCTGGCAATGATACCATCAGAAGAAGAGGAGTGGGTTTCATGCTGCATAAAAAGTGGGCAGAACCATAGAAAGTTTTTGAACAGTCAATGATAGGATAATGGCAATACATATCGCAACATGACAATTCTGCAAGTTTACGCTCCCACTGTGGACTCAGCATTAGAGAACATCAAAGAATTCTATGCTGAAATTCAGGAAACTGAAACAAACACCAAATAAAGTTGTTATTGGCAGAAATATAAGAAATAGAAATCACAGGTAAGTTTGGCTTTGGTGAACAAAATGAGGCAGGAGAACATCTGATTCGGCTATCCATGAACAACAGCTAAGAATAATGAACATGTTATTACAACCCAAGCAGTGATTATACACTTGGACTTCAACAAATGGAGAACTTCAAAACCAAATTGATTACATATTATGCCAAAAGAAGTGGAGAGGTTCCATCCTCACCATGAAAACATTCTCTGGTGCAGATTGTGGGTCAGACCATGAGCTGTTAGCTGCCACAGTAAAATTCAGATGCTGCAGTATCAAACAAACACCCATGATTCAGAAATTTGATGTTAAGATTTCCCTAGCATATGCAGTTGAAGTTAAGAACACATTTGAACTGCTCAACATTACATAAAGGCAAGAGATGACCTGTGGGAGGAAATAAAAACAACCATCACTGAAATAGCCCAAGAACATATTACATACAAGAACCAATGAAATTGGCTAGATGGATATCAGAAGCTACAACAGAGACTGTAGAAGAGAGAAGAAAAGCAAAAGCCATTGGTAACAGGGAAGAAATCAAAGACTAAATGCAATGTTCCAGAGGCAAGAAAATATGAAGAAAAGTATTGGGCTGATAAATGTAAGAAACTGGAGGACGAGGGTTTCACTTATGTGAAGAAGAAACACCTCTATGGCAAGAAAGGCTATGGTCAGGAGACGTGATGGGCAGGAATTGCATGACCACAAGCAATTAGAGAAAGATGGTGGGAATATGCAGACCAACTTTACACAAATAAAAAACAAGACCAAGCCATAAAAGGAGAAGCTGACCTACCAGAAATGGAACCAGATATCCTGGAGAAGGAGGAGGAGGAGGATTGTGGGCACTCAACCAGTTGCCTAATTGCAAAGCCACAGGAGTTGATGGAATTCCTGCAGAGTTGCTGCAAACAAAAACACTGACAGCACTTTGCCAAAGTGTATGAAGTGTATGGCCAAAAGAATAGAAAAGGTCAAATATTTATCCCAATATCAAAGAAAGGTGATATAAAAGATTGTTCCAACAACAGATCATAGCCTTGATACCACATGTGAGCAAAATTCTCTTGAAGATAATCCAGCAACATTTGAATCCAATCACCAACAGAGAACTGCTCATGTGGAAGCAGGATTTTGGAAAAGAAGAGAAATGCATGGTCATATTGCCAATCTACATTGGGTATGGAAAAAGCAAAGTAATACCAAAAAGACCTCTACATGTGTTTCATTGATTACACAAAAGCCTTCAACTGTGTTGACCATGACAAGCTCTGGAATTGCCTCAAAGAACTTGGAAAATCACCACATCACATCCAGCTCATTCAGTCATTGTACTCTGATCAAACAGCCACTGTAAGAATGGAATATGGAGACACAAAATGGTTCAGAATTGGAAAAGGCACTTGTCAAAGTTGCATCCTGTCATCTATACTATTCAACGTGCACAGAAATAGTTAATGATAAATGCAGATTTGGAGGAATCTACCATTGGGATTAAAATCAGTTGTAGGACTATCAACAACCTCTGATATGCAGATGATACAACATTGCTCGTGGAAAGCAAGGAGAATCTGGAATGGCTAAACCTGAGAGTCAAAGATGAAAATGAAAAATTTGGACTGCACCTTAACATCAAGAAAACAAAGATAATATAAATGCAGAAAACACATATCTCTCACATCTTGCCTATCAAAAAGCTCTGGAACACTCAAACACTTGGCAACTTTTCTGTCATTTTCTTAGTTTTAGATTGTAACTGCTTTGCTGTTTGTGGTGTTTATTTCTCATTATTTATTTATTTACCATATGGCATATCATACATGGCCTAGCAATATTTATTAATATTTACCCTAGGTTATTAAAACACAATAAATACAAATGTTAAAAAGATCTATATTCAGGGTTTGCCATCGCGTGCCAAAAGCTGGGGGAATGCGGGGTGGTTGCGTGCGTGTGTGCCCACACCCATAATTCTATGTGTCCTGCCCCCCCACGCATGCGTGCACGACCCACCCATGCTCCCCCCGCTTTTGGCATGTGATGGCACAGTGGGCCTAGTAGTCCTGGTTTTTTTGCCCTCCCCAGGCTCCAGAGGTTTTCTAGGAGCCTGGGAAGAGAAAAAAACAGTCTTCCCCACCTCCCTGGAGGCCCTCTGGAGGCCGGAAACGGCCCATTTGCCGACTTCCGTTGGGCCCAGAAGGGCCAAAAATCAGCTGGCCAGTGCGCGCATGCATGCTGGAGCTGAGCTAGGGCAACGCTCGCGTGCCCACCAACATGGCTCCATGTGCCACCTGTGGCACGCATGCCATAGGTTCGCCATCACGGGTCTAGGCCATCTAACCATTGAAGTGCAACATTGTTTATATATGTGTGTGTGTGTGGGGAGGAGAATCAGATACTGGACCAGTATATGCCTTCAGCTTATAACAGTCAGGATGTGATCTACAGTTTAACATGGGATCCCACAGTCACACTGAGGGGAGGATACTATGCTAGTATGGCAGCTTAGTTCCTTATTTATTTATTTATCTAGCTATCTAGCTATCATGTTTACTTTGTTAAGACCTTTTAAAAAAAGACCCATCATCTTAAGAAGCAGTAACCACAATAGTATTTTACAAAATAAATTTATTCAGTTTCCTTGAACCTGAACACTAGCTTCTGTTATTTTCACTCCTCTTTTGATACTATTCAAAGCAGTTTTTTAAAAATTTGATTTGATTTATATGACGCCCTTCTCCGGAGACTCAGGGCGGCTTACAATGCGTTAAGCAATAGCCTTCATACTTTTGTATATTTTATACAAAGTCATCTTATTGCCCCCACAATCTAGGTCCTCATTCATTCATTCACTATCTGCAGAAAATCTTTCTATCTGCTTTGCACTGCCCCTTTTACAAGTACCAACAATTTTTGTGCTATCCGCTGATAATTTTTGGCAAACTAATATTTAAGCTAAAGCAAGGAATTCCTAGAAGTCTGGCATTCTGACAGATGAATTATTCACACACACACACATACACACATTGTTTTTATTCATTGTTAGAAACCAACCTTGATACAGATCCTGTGGAGATGCCTGGGGCACTGTCTTGCCCTTTTTGAGCCTGTTATACTTGAGGAAGTGGGCAGGCTCCTCATGACTCTGAGTTGGCTACCTGTTCATTAGGTGCTTGTTCCTCTTGGGTGGTTACAGTCACCCAGGAGGTGATGTGGTTGGGTTTTGATTGTGGTGAATTGTTCCTTGAATGAGGGGTTCACCCTTAAAAAGGGATTCATTTGCCCCCACATCCAGAAACCAACTTTAGATCTAATCTATTTTTAGGGAATATTGTTGAGAAGGTAGTCATGTAGCAGCTTCAGAGGAACCTGGGTGAAGCAGATTATATTGACCATTTTCAATCACATTTCAGGCTTGGGTATGTAACAGAAACAGCATTAGTCATACTTTTGGATGAATTTGGGTGTGAATGGGATGGAGGTAATGCATCCATCTTTGCTCTACTTGACCTCTACACAGCATTTAATACTGCCAACCACCATATCCTTCTGGACTGGCTTTGGGAGCTGGGAATGGGCAGCACTATATTGTGTTGAGTTTTTACTTCCTCCAAAACTAGTTCCATCAATGTTTCATTGGCAGCAAGAGGTCCTACCCTCAGTCCAGTGGTGGGTTTCAAAAATTTTTACTACTGGTTCTGTGGGTGTGGCTTGGTGGGCGTGGCATTGCTTGGTGGGTGTGGCAGGGGAAGGATACTGTAAAATCTCCATTCCCTCCCCACTCCAGGGGAAGGTTACTGCAAAATCCCCATTTCCTCCTAATCGGCTGGGACTTGGGAGGCAGAGAATAGATGGGGGCGGGGCCAGTCAGAATTTTTATTACTGGTTCTACGAACTACTCAAAATTTCCACTACCGGTTCTCCAGAGCTGGTCAGAACCTGCTGAAACCCACCTCTGCCTCAGTTCCTACTATGTGGGATTCCACATTGCTTGGTAGTCTCTCCACTCCTATTTAACATCTACATGAAGCCACTGGGTGACTTTATGCAACACCGTGAGTTCAGATGTCAATAATATGCTGATATACTCCGTTGTACATCTCTGCCATTGGCAAAATGATGCTGCTAATCTGATGCTGTCTCAGTGTCTGGAGACTGTCAGGGTTTGGATGGGGATCAATGGACTCTGGCTTAATCCTGACAAGACTGAGTTTGGGTTTGGAAGGCCTTCTGGATTCTGGAATTTGCCTCCAGGATGGGATGGGATGACAGTGCCCCATACAGAATCAGTATGCAATCTGGGGGTCCTTTTGGACTCACAACTCCTACTCAAGCAGGACACAAACATGATAAGGAGTTTCTTTCATGTTGTGTGCCAGTTGCTGTCAAGGTTCCGTCTAATTAATCCAATCAAGCAAGTATATTGAAGTATAGAATCCTCCCTCCCCCCGTTAATGTAGGTCACATTATCCAGTTAGGTGTCCAGGTGTTGTAGAAAGATTTGGTTCCCATGACAGTTTCCTGTTATCGTCTGGAATATACATTCCTAGCCCCCCCCCGCCCCCGCCCCCGTTTGTTGACAAGCTGTGAAGCAGTAAAAGTTAAAGCAAATATACTTCGAAGCTTGACAGTTGCATTTACTCAGATATTCTAAGTTACTCGTGCCCTGGTTACCTTCCAAATGGTTTATTGTAATGTTCTCTACATGGGACTATTCTTGAAGAATATCCAAAGCTCAGCTGGTCAAAAATGCAGTGGTACAGGCAGTTATGTCTCTTTCCAAAAGTACATGTCATGCCTTTGGTTTTATTGCTATGGTGCATGGCATCATTTGTAAGGGGACTCCATTTAAATTTTCTTGCATCATTCAGTAGGGTTTTTTAAATACAATATATTTCAACCTTTACAAGAAAAAATTAAGATCATCTTCAGAAAGGAACAGTAATTTATATGTGAAAGACAAGTTAGTGTAGTGTTAAAGAACTAGATTATAAACTGGAAAACCATTGCACAAAAAACAGCTGGGTGACTTTGGGCCAGGCAGTCTCTCTCTCAGCCCTAGGAAGAATTCAGTGACAAATCACTTCTGAAATCTTGCTGTCCAGGTAGCCATCTGGAGTCAATGCTAACTCAAAGGCCCACAAAAAAAAGAAACAATAGATAAAACTCTGAAGTATTTTAAGGTTATATTTAATTATCTCAATTAAAAAATAAATTAGTCTTTGCTAATATTGAGACTAAAATAGACAGAGTATTAATGCTTCTTGTTCTTTATAATACTGCACGAGTCAAAAAGAGGGCTGTGAAAATATTTACAAATATTTACCCCTTGCATCCTGGGCATAAATTGTAACAACTCCTACCCTCAAAAGGACGCTATAGAGCACTGCAAACCAAGACAACTAGACACAAGAACAGTATTTCCCCAAACATCATCACTCTGCTAAACAAATAATTCCCTCAAACTGTCGAACTATTTACTAAGGCTGCATTATTATTACTATTAGTCTTCTCACCATTCCTATCACCCATCTCCTCCCACTTATGACTGCATGGCTGTAACTTTGTTGCTGGTATCCTTACGATTTATATTGATATTGATTGTTTCCTGATTGCTTATTTGTACCCTATGACTATCATTAAGAGTTGTACCTTATGATTCTTGACAAATGTATCTTGTCTTTTTATGTACACCGAGAACATATGCACCAAAGTCAAATTGTGTGTGTGTTCAATCACACTTGGCCAATAAAGAATTCTATTCTATTCTAGTCTAGTCTAGTCTAGTCTAGTCTAGTCTAGTCTAGTCTAGTCTAGTCTACTCTACTCTACTCTACTCTACTCTACTCTACTCTACTCTACTCTACTCTACTCTACTCTACTACAGTTTAATTGGCAAACATCTGACTTTTTGGAGGCTAACATTTACAAAGCTCCTAGGACAAACACTGCCAGTTTTTAGTCAACTTCAGAAAGCATTCCTGTAAAAGACAGTATCAAGCCATTTATGTATTATTCCCAAGTAAAATGAAGGAATCCATGTAGCCCTAAGTTTCACTTAAGAGTGTCTTTGTAGATGATCATCATTTTGCCAACTCATGATTTTTTCATTACCTCCATACATCTACATGATTAGTATTCATGTCATCAACTGTCTGTTTTGTGATGTACTCCATATTTTTAAAATTATATAGTGTATTATGGTTCTCTTGATGTAACATGCTTATGAATACAATCTTATTTTCCTCTTTATAAAATGGTATCATCTCATTTGCAATTCCTATTCCTTTAGGCCATTCTTTGATGCTTTTTCATGTAACCTTAGAAGCAAACTTTCATCCTTTTCACTACAAAAAACCTCTGAGTAGAATTGAAGATTTGTAAGATCAGTTGCTATCTTGATTGATGGAGGGAAGCCCACCAGTGAAAACTTCTTTACTCAGTGAAAACTCCTTCTTTACTGTATTTATAGTTCCAGCAGTTAGAATCATAGAGGAGTACATACAGTATATGCTGTGTGCACCCATATATTAAGCTCCAATAGTAACTTGCCAATTAATTCATGTTTAAAATGAATTCTAAATAAACTTCTAGCTCTCAGCTAGAAGTTAAGAGTTCAGAGAAAAAATGTTCATTTGGTAAGGTTGTGTTAGATTATCATTTAGAATGGGAAATTAGTTGCAAAATAATGCAAACGATGCATAAGGGTGAAGTTGGGAAACAAAGTTGCTTGTCTGTTCTGATAAAGCATGGGTGAGATTCCCTCACCCATGCTTTTTAAGTGACTAAAAAAGGAGACAAATTGATAACTGATAAAAAGGGGAGGTAGAGATAGGTCTCTATTCAAACTACACAGTTGATTACTAAAAATACTTCAGCTATAGATAAGCAAGCAGACCTGCTGAATCTGCTCAGAAAACTCATGCATAATAATGTTTAAGTAGGCATAATTTTGTTCAGAGTCTGGATAGTAACTCTGTAAAAGCCTCATAGTAGATATTATTGAGTTTCTTTTTTAAAAAAATTATGCAAATATAGCAAGTAATATTGATTCAGTAGCATTTTTAAGTAGATTTTCTTATTTAGAATTTTAAAAAATTCTAAAATTTCAGATTGAACAACATCAACAAAATTTAGAAGCATTGTATGATGAAAGTATTGCTGAACAGGAAAAACTTGCAGCCCGAAAAATTCAAACGACTCGTCGTTTACATAGTGCATCTATATTAAGCACAGCTCTAAAGGATGAAATGGTATTACCTTTTTTATCTGTTCTAGTGCTTAAGTTAAAGTTTCATTCCTTATATTTTCAATTGCTTTTTCTCATTGAATCTTTCCTACATTTTACACTTAAGTGTTGGGTTATATTTTATACACAATTGTGATTTTCCTCACTGTTTTTATCTGAAATCTCATATCTGAGATTCCTATGACCAATATACTGCTAATTCGAAAATAAATACATTTCATCCTGTCTTCATTAATGATATAGCACCCTTGTGGTAGCTGGATGATGTTATGAGTTATTATTGCAGACATGATGTTTCACATATATACTGATACTGTCTGGCCTAGTAGGAACTGACCAAATAAATAGTCATGAGATTGTGACATACAGCTTAATAAAAACACAAAGCCATGTGTTTTTCAAAAATCCAATATTAATGCCCTTGTGGTTATAGTTGGTGTTACTACAATCAGAATAATTTCTATAGTACTGTGGTCATTGTGCTTCACAATGCTCACAAAAAAAACAGCAGAAAATGTGCAAAAAATAATATATAAAATCCCTTCTTTACTTCCCTGTGAAGAAAGACAAATTTGGCATGGGAAAAGTTCACTTATCATACTAGAACCCAGAAATATTACCAAGGTTTTATAAAGTATTCATACTTCATTGGATTTTGATTCATGAAGCATTGTAGAACTTGCTATGGCAAGAGTAATGATGGACATCAAATTGGATAGTTCTGAAAGAATATGGTCACATTCGTGGAGAATAAAGTATTACATATTGTAGCTACTTGTTTTGATGGCTACTTACTATTTCTAAGATAAAGGAATACCAGTGATCAGCAAATAATTGGTGTACTGCTTCTGAGCTCCTATTCACATCTAGTTGGAAGCCTTATAATCTTCTAATTGATATTTAGTTTGTATGGTGGATGAGATTAGATTACCAGATATCTGAACAGGCAAAGGAGGACATGAAATATTGGTAGTGATGACAATGAGGGAAAAAGAAGACACACTATTTATTTTTACACTTGCACTTTTCAATTTTTATCACAATAATATATGAGGAATCATGTGATCTACAGACTACAGTGATTATAGATTTGAAGGAGGTAGATTGAAGCCAATTGCTGGAATCAGGAAATAAATTTATCTGTTGAGCTTGTTGACAGTTGAGGAAAATAAAGAAGCAATTTGCAAGGTCACAGTACACAAAAGTTTGAATGACTACTGTTGTGAAAACAAAAAAACAAGATACTCAAAAGAGCTGGAAAAGGAGGATATGAAAACAAAAAGGAAGATATGTTGTCTATTTGCCCAGTGTCTGGTAATTGTAGATGAGGTGGGCCTTTGACCTTAATCAATATAACAATGGCAATTATTATTTTGCTCCTAATATAGCTGGGAGAATAAAATGTGTGCCTATTAGCCTCAGATACTAAGATTTAGTTCATATTTCAGTGGTTGTCAAGCTTTTCTTTGTTAAATAAATGGTTGTTATCCATTTGGTGAAAGAAGTAAAGCAAGCCAATGTTATAAATAATAGAATGGAATTCCTTTAGGATGATTGGATGACCTTTAGAAGTTAATAGCCTGGCTTTCTTTGTTTCTGTTTTCCATTAATGTTTTCTTGATTAGATAGAGTAAGAATGCACTGTCTCAGAACATTTCTGAACCCGCTTATGGCACTTTCAGGAGTGGGCAACAGGGGGCGGAGCTAGCTGGAATGGACGACAGATGCTGAATTTCTGCCTTCTCTGGGCCATCGCAGAGAATGAATTTAAAAAATATAGCACCCATCTAAAGATTATGAAATTTAAGAGATTATGAAATGTGAGTTATTTCCCTTGTTATTCTCCTGAAGATTGGACTGTATTTGACTTGGAATTGGACACTTTTCAGAGGAGCCTTGAGCTTGGATGTTTGGTTAAGAGACTTGAGAGGCCTTTGAAGGCAGACAGGAGAGGAAGGGCCCTATGATGGAAGACTGAAAAAGAATTTGGAAAGAGTTTAAAGGAATACAGCTGAGAAGATAATAGCTGATTTATGAGTATATAGTGTGAAGGCCCGTTACTCCCTTCTTTCAGTCGAAGTGTTGAGGTCTGGAGAAGGTGGAAGAACTAAATATTTTTTAAGACAGAGCCTTGATAAGGTGTGTGTAATAAAGTTAATTGCTGCCATTGGATCTATTTAGTTTTATTACGTTGCATTTACGGAGATAAGTTATAAGGACAAAATAAAGGAGGAAGTGACGTTTATGGACTATAGACTGTAAAATTCTTAAAAGATCAAGAGCTCTTTTTTGATGGTTGGATGTCAAAATTCAGGATGTCAAAGTGTGGAAAGTGCTTGGCAAAAACCCAAAGTAGACTTTTAGACCTTCAAAGTTACACCTGATTCGAGTAGAAAAAGCCTTAGAAATGGAAGCGAGAAAAAAATCGCCTGAGAAATCACTGACTCAATCAGATAAATTTGATGTTCTCTTACAAGAGTTAAAAGAAATGAAGATAAGTATAAAGGAAGATTTGAAGCAAATAAATTATAAAGTAGATAGTATTGATGTAAGAATAACAGATTTGGTGAAACAAAGTCAGGATATGACACAAAATATTACAGAAGTGAGGACTCAGATGGGAGAACATGATAGGGTGTTAAAAAGCCAGATAACTATGATGCATCAGGTGAAAAAGGATTTGATTGAGATACGGGATCGTCAGCGCTGCTCAAATTTACAGATACGTGTTTATCCGGAGAAAAGTGAAGAAAAGGAAACAAAGTTGATCCAAGAAGTATTGGACTGGGCTACCTCGATCCTCCCAGATGTCCCCTTTACAAGATACGATATTGATGTAATACAGAGAGTTGGTCCAAAAAGGTTGGAAAGAAAATTGCTGAGAGACATTGTGATACAATTCTAGTCTTACACAAAAAAGAACAATTGATGCATAAATTGGGAAATATGGCGTCTACCCCCCATGCCCAGCTGAGCCGCACAATCATAAGAGGCTTTTTTTTTTACTTTTAAAAGCATTTTTTCTACAACTTCCGCCGAAAAAATGCTTTTAAAAGTAAAAAAAAAAGCCTCTGATGATCGTGTGGCTCGTCAAAGGCATTTAAAAGAAAAAAACCCTTTTTTTCTTTTAAATGCTCTGACAATACCAACTGAGTTCCCTGATCAGCAGAGGCTTTCAGGGAACTCAGCTTGGATCGTCAGAACCTTTTGAAAGCATTTTTTTACAACCACTTCGCCGAAGAGGTTGTAGAAAAAATGGTTTTAAAAGTTAAAAAAAAAATGGCCACGCCCACCCATTCACATTACCCCCCACACACACCAAGCCACGCCCACAGAACTGGTAGTAACAAATTTTAGATGTCACCCCTGATATAAACGTATGTGGTGGGCAGTAGTGAGTTTCAATTTAGTTTGCTATCGGTTCGATCGTGCGTGCATGCACGCTCATGCTTTTGCACAACATTTCTGCGTATGTGCAGAAGCGTCTGGGCAGGTGGGCAGAGCCTCCTGCCACTGCTGCTACCAGTTTGCCCGATCCAGGGCAAACTGGTAGCAACCCACCACTGTTGGTGGAGTTGTGATACTGCACAAAAAAAATGGGAAGTGGTGTTCAGAGAAATTAGAGCACTTTTGAATGTAAATTTAGATATATCACCGAGGATTCCATTACTGTTGCTGGTGGAAAAACAGGATATAAATGAAACAAAAAAGGAATTGATTCTAAATTTGATAATGGCAGCTAAATTAGTGATGGCTAAACATTGGGGACGAAATTGGGATATTCAAAGTAATGAGCAGTATAATGAAATTTGGAGTATGGCAACAAATGATAAATTAACAGAAATTAAATTTTAAAAAAGGAAGATTAAAACAAACAATTATAATGAAAAAGGGAGGATTTTATAAAAACAGTGCTGGTGGAAGGCAAAAGAAATAAACCTACTCAGGAATGTATCTTGTTTTGGAGGGGATAAAAGCACAATTGGAATATATTGTATATCTTTTAGTTATAGAAGAAATTTAAAAAATGGTCTCCAGGGGAGGGGTGCACTGTAATATTTGTATTTTTTCCTCTTTTTTTTGTATTTAGATGTACAGTATATGTACTATGTTTG
Source organism: Pantherophis guttatus (assembly GCF_059756535.1). Lineage (NCBI taxonomy): Eukaryota > Metazoa > Chordata > Lepidosauria > Squamata > Colubridae > Pantherophis > Pantherophis guttatus. The sequence continues at coordinate 294,381,746 of NC_142063.1, read as the reverse complement.
TATTATTTGTATTTAAAATAAAACATATTTTTTAAAAAAGGAGTGGGCAACTCAAAACTCCCAACTTTTGACTTCTCATTGAATTATGAGTTCTATACCATATAAATCAGTGGTGAAATTCAATTTTTTTTACTATGGGTTCTATGGGCGTGGCTTGATGGGCGTGGCTTTGTGGGTATGGCAGGGGAAGGATACTGCAAAATCTCCATTCCCACCCCACTCCAGGGAAAGGATACTGCAAAATCCCCATTCCTTCCCCACTCCTGGGGGAAGGATATTGCAAAATCTCCATTCCCACCCCACTCTGGGGCCAGCCAGAGGTGGTATTTGCTGGTTCTCTAAACTACTCAAAATTTCTGCTACTGGTTCTCCAGAACCTGTCAGAACCTGCTAAATTTCACCCCTGATATAAATTAAGCAAACTAGCAAGACTAATATTCAAATATATGATACATAGCTTTGTATTTTTCTTCCTTAGGAACGCTGGAAAGAATCTGTTAATAACCTCGATCAAAGATTGCAAGGAATTGTAGGTGATGTCCTTATATCAGCAGCTTGTATTGTCTACAGTGGAATGTTATCAGCGGGGTATCGTCAACAGCTAGTCAATGACAGTTTGAAACTCTGCAGTGATAACAATATTTTGGTCTCTCCAAATTACTCATTGGTTAACTGCATGACAGAAAAGAATGAGGTAACAAACAGAGAGAAAAAATAAGAATGAAATTGTTTTATTTATAATTTTATCTAAAAACTGTTCTCAAATTTAACATTTCTTTCTCAGATTACACTTTCTATCAGTTAAAATAATTAATAAATAGTTGTATTATTTATTAGAATTTCTTTGAGAAAATATACTTCATGATTTACAGGATTGTTCATTATTACTATAATTAGTGCATGGGGGGAGGGAATATTATAGCCAAGATAATAAATCTATAAAATCATTTTATAGGTCCGCAGATGGCAAAATGCAGGTTTGCCACATGATCAATACTCTACAGAAAATGCAATACTTGTTAAACATGGACAACGGTGGCCTTTACTAATTGATCCAGAAAGACAAGCTTACAAATGGATATGTCAAATGGAAGGCAGCAAATTGAGACAAATCAGTGCTACAGATGCCAATTACTTAAGAACAATTGAATATTCTTTGCAGTTTGGTGACTCAGTCCTTTTGCAGGTAATTCAAGTTCAACACAGACAGCCCATCCAACATACAAATGAAGAAAAATATAATGCAATCAGTGTAAAAGATGAGCACTTATACCAGTGGTTCCCAACCTTTTTTTGGGCATGCCCCACCTAAGCATCTCTAAAATCCTGATGTATGAAGGCTATTGCTTAACATATTGTAAGCCGCCCTGAGTCTCCGGAGAAGGGCGGCATATAAATCGAACCAATAAATAAATTAATAAATAAATATACATATTAAAATAAAGGTACCTAACAAATTCAAAATATAATTTGAGCTCACCTCAAGATTATATTTACAACACAATCCTATGCATGTGTACTCAGAAGTAAGTACCATTGTCTTCAATGTGGCTTACTCCCGGGGAAATGATGTAGGATTGCAGCTTTAGTCTACTTAAGTTAATGAGATACTTGAGCTTGATGCAGAGAGATTTTATATTAGACTCCAATTTAGTCAGCTTCATTCTCAAGTCTCCTTGTTCAGTGATATTCAGTTGATTTCTTTTCTTCAGTAGCAAATCATTTGCAGCACTAAAGCCACATTTAGCTAAATATGAAGATGGGAACAATAACAGCAGTTTTCTTGCAAAGTAGGTTGAATTTGGGTATTTAATTTCTGTCTCATCACAAAGCCATGCCATCTCTCCTTTTATATTGCATAAAGTTTTAAGTGACTCATCATTTTGCATTTCCGAGAAGGCGCAGAAAGAGGGAAGTTTAAAAAACATTCTTAGCTTAATTTATGAATAATAAGATTCTCATGAACGAAAGGGGGGGGTGTAACCTATGACCCCCCCCTACTCGCCCACTCAGTTTGAACCTGCAGCTTAGTGGGGAAATGCTTTGGTAGTTCAGTAGGTGGAGGTGAATCACACAGGCCTGGCAAAGCCTAAGCATGCATGGCCCAGCTCCAGATTGCTCTGAGAGGAAAAGTCTTGTTTTTGTGGTTTTTTTTAATCTTGGATTTTAGAACACTCATTTCAAACAGGATGGTTAGGAGAGACAACATCTAGCTTTTTGCTATGATGTGGTATGGACAGTCTTGCTTCTTCTTCTCCTCATATTAGACATTAATTTCATGGTTCTATATAATGTAGCTTTAGGTGAAAGCCAGCCAACTGATATCTTTTAGTTATTATTTGGACAATCAAATAAAACACTCCAGTTCCAATAATACAAGACAAGTTATCAAATCAGAAAATTAATTTATCATTGACATCATTTCCCTATCAATGCAATAGTTGAACAATAAAAACATTTCTAGTTTTCTGCTAAAGGCATTGAGAGCCAATCTGGCTAATGGTTAAGAGGTTAGACTGGAAATGGGGAATTGGATTTTATTTCTGGTCATGGTGAAATGTAAAATTTGTTACTACCGGTTCTGTGGGCGTGGCTTGGTGGGTGGGGTAATGTGACTGGGTGGGCGTGGCTGAAGAGGTTGTAGAACAAATGCTTTTAAAAGCCTCTGACGATCCCAGCTGAGCCGCACAATCATCGGAGGCTTTTTTTTTTTTTTTACTTTTAAAAGCATTTTTTTGGCTGAAGAGGTTGTAGAAAAAATGCTTTTAAAAATAAAAGTAAAAAGCCTCTGATGATTGCACAGCTCAGCTGGGCATGGGGGGATGCAGGGATTTTTGCTACTGGTTCTCTGAACCACCCACCACCATTGCTACCGGATCAGTCCGAACCGGGAGCATTTCACCCCTGGTTCTGGTCCTGTTTTCAACTTTTATTTTCAAGTTCTAGTCCTCCTTAGGTACAAAAACCCAGCAGGGTGATTTTAGGCAAGTCACTCTCGTCCTCATGTTTGAAAATGTTGCCAAAAATCCACATGTTCTATGTACCTGGCAAAAGCTAAGGAGGCTGATTTGAAGATATACTGACATGCATATAGACATCATTGAAGAATTGCATGAGAAAGACAAAGTGAGAAATAAAATATGAATTCTTGTTCATTCATGCCTCTTATATTGTGATCAATTTATAATGTTTTGTGTATTGTTAGTCTGTAACAATACATTAAACAATACATTAGTGTTCCGCACTGGAAGCAATTCCTCATCAAAAAAGAGCAAAGTATAGAGTATCTTAATTACTATAGGAAGTGCCTTTTTCAAAGAACAGGAAAGTTACTTACTTATAATATTGACTGTACTCTTGGTTTTTTTAGGATTTTCCTGAAACATTGGATTCAAATATAAAATCAATCTTAAGCAAGGAGATCTACAAAAAAGGAGGACAAGAATTCATTAGAATAGCAGATTCTGAAATTCAGTACAATTCAGACTTTCGGTAATTGCTTGTATAAATTGAATAATTTTAAGCCTACACTTTATGTTCAACCTAACAAAAATTTGTACTTTGAAAGACAGAAAAAGGCTTCTAAATATTCCCAAGTCATGGGATATATTTAAACATTTGTTAGAATTTATTCATGTGGATTATTTGCAAGCAAATTCCCAATAAGGAAATATAATGGCCACTAGGTCAAAACTATATTACTGTACTAATATTTGCACTGTTATAACCAGAAATGCCATGACCAGATTTTACTACTGAATTGCTGAATGTTGTTATTTGGAAATTGTCTATTGCTAGATTAAAATTATTTTAAAAACAGTATCAAAGTATATAAAACCATGTGCAGCACAGAAAGCCATAATAAGTTATGCACTATTAAATCCAGTGCAGTTCACAAGCAACAGAGCTACTAAAAGTATCTAGCATCTTGGATTCCAGCAGAAAAGTTTATGTGTATGCATGTATAGTATCAATCAGTATCGATCAGTAATTCTTTATACCTAATGATTATGCATTTTATTATTATTTATGTGATTATATTACAGAAGAAAACGAATCTGGGAAAAGATGCAGCTATTTTAAGGGGTTAACAGTAGATACTGTGTGAGCACTCCTGTACATTCCAAAACACTTTTCTCTTCAGGTATCTTAATAGCTACCACAGTGGCCACTCATATATTATTTCTCTAGTGAGATTCATACTGTTGCGTTAGAACTAAGTATCAGTTGATGAAGATCATTAAATCATCTGAGCATATTTACCTGGAATATTTGGCCCTAGTGCTTACCTTTCCCTTTTATATTGAATAATATAAAAATACAAAAGGAGTATTTTTCTTAACAATTAAACTTAAGGCAAGACATATGTTTATCATATGTCTGTGTTCTTTTTGTCCTATAAAATTGAAAGCTTAGAGGATTTATAGATGTCCAAAAATAGCAGGGTGGAAAAGAAATCTGCCCTTTCTTTGCACCCCACAATTCATTAGTCAACTCTATTCTTCCAGACAATAGAGAAGAAGTTAGAGAAAGAGTGGAAACTACTTCCACATGCCATATTCTCAAAAGTATATGTTTTAATCCTGTGTTGTTTTATAATAGGGCATATGGATATCTAATTGGTCAATAATTAATTAGTGAGGGAGAATGATCATGGGACTAGAAACTAAACACGAGGAGACTGAGACATACAATAGTACAGAATAAAAAGAAGAAACCAAGTAGGAAAGTGCCTGAAAATGTATTATTCACAACACAGCCTAATTATTCCATCCAAGAACGTGCAAAATAATTGCTATGACTTAGAAAAAAGCAGATTGCAGATGCAATGTAAGAAAAAATAATGTTAGATCATTCTTTTTACCTTGTTAGAAGTTCCTAAAATACTATTATTATTATATAAATTTATATTAGAGATATTTTAATTTAGACTTCTATAGACTTAGTCACAGTCTTTCCGTTCTATACATTCAAACCACCCTGTTCATGAACATTTCTTAGATTCCTTAGTGATTCCTTATTGAGTCACTCCAGTTGAAATGTCCAGTTGTTCTACTCAAAATTTAAAAAGGAAAAAGAAAAATTAGAGAAAAAGAGGCCCTGAAAACATAATACAACTTTACAGATTTTTAAAATGCAGGTCAAGCAAAAGCCATGCCACATTATTATATAAATAATAAGCTTCCATATGCTGGAAAAGCTCCTCTGAAAGTGGGGGGTGGAACAAGCTTCCAAAGATGCAAATCTTAACAACCAGACAGTGTTATACTGGTATTCCCTTATATTAGATAGCCTGTTTTATGTCATTAAGGTCTTAATACACTAGCATTTTAGATAAAATGCAAGTAAGAAAATAAATAAAAATTTGGCTCTAGAAAAAAAATATTCAGGATGTTAGCAATAGCAATAGCACTTAGACTTATATACTGCTTCATAGTGCTTTTACAGCCCTCTCTAAGTGGTTTACAGAGTCAGCATATGGCCCCCAACAATCTGGGTTCTCATTTTACCCACCTCAGAAGGATGGAAGGCTGAGTCAACCTTGAGCCAGTGAGATTTGAACTGCCGAACTGCAGCTAGCAGTCAGCTGAAATAGCCTGCAGTATTGCACTCTAACACTGCACCACCTTGGCTCCATCATCATGTTGGATGATACTAGATGTTCTTTTTAATATAAAAAATATAATATTGTAATATTTTATGATATTACAAAATCTGAAATCATGTAACATATAAAAAAGTAATATTTACTTATTAGATCTGTGCAGAGGATTTTTTTTCCTAATGGATATGAGTTATAATTAAAGATTATGACATAGATTGCTTTTCTGTATGAAAAAGCTTTATAAATATTTGTGATTATTTCAGATTATATCTGACAACGCAGAAACCCAATCCTCATTTTTTGCCAGCAACATGCAATATTGTTACAATGATAAACTTCACTTTAACATTCCATGGTTTGCAAAATCAGCTTTTATCTGCGGTTGTAAATAAGGAAAAACCTGAACTTGAAAAACAGTACTGCAACTTGATGGAAAGTATATCAATTGATCTGGTAGCACTACATGAATATGAACAAAGATCACTTCAACTTTTGCAAAGAACAAGTGGTAAATAAAACTTCAAAAAATTTTATATATTCTATATCATTTTGCAGAAAGTATAAAATGTTATTAAATAGAATTCAAAGGCCAAAAACTTCATTTTTTTGAAAATAATGTTTCTGTTGCAATGTTTTCAGGATCAGGCTCAATAAATCATTTAAGAATTAATAGTTCAAATATATCTCTCTTTATTTACGCAAGGCATTCTATTTTCACTGAATATTCACAGATAGAAGCAAAGAATGAGTGCGTGCAGCTTCTTATATATACAATGGGTGGAGCTAGATATGGGAGTGGTGAAGTATGAATACATTAAGAAGTGAAGAATAAATTAACCCCTGATATCCCGTTCATATACTATTTACATATTGGAGAATAAGGCATTTACTTGTGACAAATCCCCCTCTAAATGCCGATTCGATATGCTACACCAATTACATTCAGATTCAGAACAATACAAAACATATAACTTAGAAGTCAGGTATTTATGTTGCTTAGATGGCAAAGGTTTTGTTAATATGTCAGCTAGTTGTTCTGATGTCTCACAATGCACCGCTTTAATAAATCCATCCTGAGATAACTGTCTCACATGTTTAAATTTTATATCTATATGTCTGGACCTTTGTCCAATGGCGTCAGATCTAGATATTTCGATAGCCGCTTTATTATCCTCATGCATGACAAAAGGCAAGGCAGGTTTTTTCCAGATGTCAGAAATTAAGTCATTAAACCATACAAGGTTATTTGCTGCTTTAGATAGACAGACATATTCTGCTTCTGTTGTTGAAGTGGCCACTAAATCTTGTTTGCCAGTGTACCAGTAAACTGGACAACCGTTAAGGAGGAATATATAACCAGATGTACTTTTTCTGCATGAAGTGTCTCCAGCCCAATCTGCATCTGCGTAACATGTGAGGTTTGGCTCCTTGACATTATTAGGCTCTAATATCAAACAAAAATCTAAGGTATTCTTTAAATATCTTAATATCCTTTTGACAGCTTCCCAATGGTACATTGTTGGTTTGCTGACATGTCTGGACAATAAATTGAGGGGTAAAGCGATATCAGGTCTGGTCCAATTGGAAATGTAAAGAAGGGAGCCTATGATTGATCTATAGAATGTGTTATCTTTGAACTCAGGGGATGACTCATCTGCATTCCTTAGAAAGTCAGTCTGCATAGGAGTGTCACAGGGTTTGGCATCGCTTAGATTACATTTGTTCAAGAGCTCTATGATCTTATCTCTCTGAGAAAGCTTGAATCCCCTTCTAGTTTTACTAATTTGAACACCAAGATACTTATTTACTTTGCCTAAAGATTTCAGTGAAAAATGTTCATTTAGCTTTGTTACAAATGTTTCTCTTCTTTCTTTATGTTTACCTATGTACAAAATGTCATCCACATAGATCAATACAAATTCTATGTAATCATCACCCTTTTTAACAAAGAAACAGTTATCAGCAGTAGTAGCACTGAAATCCATAGTTTTAAGTACTTTTACTAAACAATCATACCATCATTTACCAGATTGTTTTAACCCGTATAAACTTTTGTTTAATAACCAAGTCTCATTCTTGTTTGTGTATTGACTGTGAGGTGCTCTTACATATATTTCCTTATCTAATTTTGCGTGTAAATACGCAGTCTGTATGTCATATTGGAATACATCGAGATTGAGTGCTGATGCTACAACTAGAGCTGTTTTGACACTCTCAGTTCTTACTGTGGGGGAGTATGTGTCAGTATAATCCTCGGGATATTTCTGTGCATAACCTTGTGCAACTAATCTAGCTTTGTATAGAGTATTGCCTCCCTCTAAATTTTTAATTTTATATATCCACCTAGTGCCAATAATAGTTTTGTCCTTTGGTGCAATTGCAGGTGTAAACACATCTAATCCTTGTAAACTTTCCATCTCTTTTGTCATTGCTAATTCCCATTTTTCTTTTTCTTTAGGAGGAAGTTTTAACACTTCCTCATATGTATTAGGTGTCGTTGATTCTCCGTTCATATGCATTATATAATCCTTGTACTTATTTGGCATTTGATTTCTGGTGTTTCTAATTGTTTTTTCAGGTTTACTATTATTATCATGCAAATATCTTGCTTCCTTTTTTGTTAATGTATCTGTCTTTATTTTGTGTTGACTGTTTGTCCATGTTTTGGTTTTGTTTCTATGTTTGTTGTCATTTTGCTTTTCTATAGTTCTTTTTTCTTGGGGCTTTGTATCTGTGTTGTTGCTTGGGAATATTTCATTAAGATGTATTTTAGACCAGTTGGCCTGTTCATGGAACACAGCTATTCTGGAAACTATAAATTTGTTATTATTATCAATGAATCTGTATCCTTTTGTACCCGTCTCATATCCCATAAATCTAAGTCTTCTAGACACATTTTCTCCTTTTCTTCTTAATTGTTTAGGCATGTGTACGTCTGCAGTGACTCCAAATATGTGCATGTGTGCTAATTTTGGTTTCCTATTATACATCACTTCATATGGTGTCTTATTTACAATGCTGGACCAAGTTCTATTTTGTGTGTAATTGGAATATTGTAGGGCTTCTGACCAGAATTGTTTGCTTAAGCCAGCATCTTCCAATGTGCATCTAATCATGGTTTGTAATGTTGAGTTCTTTCTCTCTACAATTCCGTTTTGGAATGCAGAAAATGGGCTAGATGTGTAATGTAACATTCCTTTGTCCTTCAGCCATTGGGAGAATTCCTTAGACATGAATTCACATCCCCTATCTGTCATGATTTGTTTTATTTTGATATTGTGTTGAGTTTCTACGCGTTTGTAAAATTCTTTAAATTTCTGAAAAGTTTCATCTTTATGTTTTAATGTGTAAACAAATCCATAACGACTATAATCGTCCACAATGGTTAAGAAGTAATGTTTTTTATAAGTGATTGATGGAGTTAGTGGACCAACCAGGTCCATGTGTACTAAATCAAAAATTTTGTTGGTTGACCTTGTTGATTTTCTAGGCCTGGGACTAGTTTTGAGTTTTGTAGACTTACATACTGAGCATTCCAAATAGTTTTCACAATTTTTTATTTTAACACCTTCTGCGTGTTCAGTCATTTTTTGTACTACAGGAAAACTGGCATGTCCTAACTTCCTATGTAAAATATGAGCACACTCATCATGAATTGGCTTACCTATTTTCGGTTTTTTCTCATTATGTGCATCCTTGTGATTATGAGTTACTTTACATTCATCATTGTCACTGTTACTAATGTTTCCATTATCTAGTTCAATACAATCTTCCATATTTGAATCAATGTTGTGTAACCATTTCTCCTTTGTTATTAAATAAGGTAGGCCTCCTTTAATCATTACTGTACCTATATCTATTTTATTTTTCTCCAAAGTCGCTTTTCCTTTTGAAAACACAATATTAATATCATAATCTCTGCTTAGTTTTATGGCACTTAGTATGTTATGAGGTATTTCAGGTATTAGTAATACCCCCTCTATTTTTCCTAGGCCAGGTAAGGTTACATTTCCTCTACCTATTACTTGGACCTTTTCTTGGTTAGCTACCTTTATTACAAATTTATCTTCTACAAATGAAGATAATATACTTTTATTATTAGTGGTATGATTAGTTGCTCCAGAATCAATAAGCCAATTATTGTTCTCAGTTTGCTGTATGTTAGTGTTGTCTTGTTTGTTTAGTCCATTCAGTGAACCAGATTTTCTATCCTTTGAATTATCTCTGCCCCCTCTATGCTCTTTATAATTTGGTGGGCTTCTATATCTATGTCTATCAATGGAAGACTGTCTATAGTTGTATTTATTTCTGTGTTCTGACCTATGTCTTTCTTTTGGAATTTTGGGGCAATCTCTCCTATTGTGTTCCTTGGATCCACAGTTGTGGCATTTAAATGTTTCATGATATCTTTCTTGAAAAGCTACCTTTCTATATGGTTTGTGTTCTATGTGGTTGTTAGAGCGGCTCCTCCTTGAATTGTCTTCAGCTATTAACTTATTGGATAGACTTTCTATGGATAAGTATCCTAGATTGATTGTGTCTAAATGTGACATATAATTATCCCATGATGGGTCAAGTGAGTTGATGATAACACTTTTCATCGTTTGGTCTGAAATCACCTCCCCCCTTAAATGCAGTTCAGCTCTAATTTTGTTTAAAGATATTAAATGTTCACTTATGGAAACCCCTGGTTTTATCCTAGAAGAAAAGAAATCTTTAGACATTCTTGTGGTAGTAGCTACACTATCACTGTGAAATAAATTGAACATGCATTGAATAATTTCTGAGACAGTCAGATTTTGCTTAATGCTGTGATACATTGCAGGAGATACACTAGAAATTAATAAGAAAAATGCTCTATGGTGTAAGCAGTCTAACTTTAGAGTCCAAGGTCTTTTTGGGGGATTAGTGATAAAAAAACAGTAAGTTTTCTTTCATAAAGACAACCTGGAGCTGCTGATACCACTCTTGTAAATTAATGCCATCTATTCTCAGCTTTGGGAAGTCACTGGGCAAGTTTCCGACATTATTGGGTCCATTACTTACAACCGGGGGTAGTCCGTGGTCTCGTAAATGCTGGAAATTACAAAACGGCGTGGGGATGCTCGCAACGAGTCTGCACGATCCTTTCAGCAACTCATGTCTTCCTGGAGCGTCTGCGTAGTCCTGCGCATGCGCGTTGCTCATTTCATTCCTGGAGTCGTCGTGAGAGGTTCTCGTCGTTGTGGCTCGCTCGCTCTGCTCCTCCTCAGATGAATTGGTCTCCGGCTCGATCTTGGGAGTCCTGATGATGGCGGTTGTTCTTTTTCTTCTCTTGAGAGCGTTGGTGCTTGCATCGATCTGCGGTGTGGGGCGGTATCTGCAGGGCTCTCTGGGTTCAGGCGTCAGTGCTCTCATCGTCAGGATGGGAGCGGGTAGATTTTGAGGCGTTGGTTTGCTCGCTTGCTTTCTAGTTGATTTTTTGGTAATCTTTAGTTTCGGTCCAAATGCAGCAAAAAGCGTTTTCATTGCTGACTTTATTTGTGTGTCTGTTGGATCATCTTCACTTTCCGATTCTGATCCTTCTGAGGTGTTTAGCTTTTCTTTTTCATTTTCGTTATCTAGTAATGTCTTTCGCGCCAGAAATTTTGAATCAAGTTTTCTGATTGGCTCTGCTTCGCTCACCCTGGGGTTCTGTTGAAACCAAAATGGCTGCCATTCGAAATTTTGCGCGGGATCACCGTTTTTCTTCTTCACAGCATTTTTCTCTGTAATCGTATCACTTACTATTTTTGCATCTTTTGGCTTTTCAGTAGTGATGTGCTTCTCTTTCGCTGCTCCGCTGTTTTTCAGCATATCTTGGAGGTTCGCGATGAGGCTTTCATCATTCTTCTGGCTTTTTAACAGTTTTAATATCTCTGACCTGAGTTCGTTGTTTTCTATTTTGTTTTCCTCTCGGTCATCATTTTCATTTATTATTATAAGTGAAACCCACTACTGTCATAGTCCCAGTGTATTCCCCTGGCAATTTTTATTTACAAGAACCCCAACAACAGGCATTTCCATAAGTAAAAATATGTGTTTCTCTGGGACCAGGCAGCTACAATGTGAGGCCAGGAAAAGATGCAGCCTTTTAAAAATGGTTCCAACAACTGCAGCAAGGTTTCCTTTTTCCCCCAGGAGTTTTCAGATCCAAATAGATACATAGTTCTAGTAATGTCACATAAAACTATCTTTTACTAGTTTCATAACTTTGCTAATAAGGCTCCCTTTTTATACTGCTTTCTGGTTTGTAAAGTAAATATTTAATTTAAAAAATATAATTATTTAATTTATTCTATTATATAATTCAATTACACTTTTTTACAGGGCACCTTTTAGATGACCAAGATCTCATTGAAAATTTGCAGCGAACAAAGATTACTTCGTCAGAGATTTTTCAGCGTGTAGCAGATTCAGCAGCAACAGAAATCACCATAGAAGGATTGCGTAAAGCGTATATTCCTATAGCAACTCGTGGTGCTGTGCTCTATTTTGTAATATCAGATCTTATACACATCAACCATGTCTATCAGTTTTCACTGAATTGGTTTCATAAGATCTTTGTAGACTCTATAGACATTGTGCAGAAAAGTGACATTTCTCTCAATGATGCTCTTTCAAGTACAAAAATAAGTGAATATAAGGTACAAAGCGAAGAAACATTAACGGAAAGTGAAACTGAGATAGATCAGTTCAAAATACATATTAATGACATAATTGAGACACTAACATATCATGTCTATGAGGTACTTAAATATTATAATACATAAATTATTTTCAGCTAATAGGATTTGCATATGTATTTGCCAAATGTGGCAATGTTAATGTGTTTTTTTATTTTGCAGACAGTTTCTTCAGCTTTGTTCAATAAAAATAAGCTATGCTTTGCTTTCCTACTGTGCACAGCAATCATGAAAAATAATTGTGGTGAAAATGTGTTCACAAATAAGCTTGGATTTATATCAGAGAATGAGTGGAATTTCTTCCTGTACTCTAGCATGATAGCAAACATTAAACAACTATCAATCTCTGACTGTACTGGTAAACAAAAAATATTCATATTTTCAGTAAAGAAATGTATAAAGATAATAATGTGCTCTCAGGAATGGATTTCATCATCCTTGAGTAAATATGTAACATACATGTAAAATTATAATAAGAATTGGCCATAGAAAACTATAAGTAATCAATATACCATATTTCATTTGAGCTAAGCAATTACTTTTAGATTTTATAATGCTGTCCCTGAAATTTTTGTGAACTGGGTTGAAAATTGTCAAAATAAGAAACGTGAATACTGAGAAAAATTAATCAAAAATTTCCCAAAGCTTTATATATATTTTCTAATATAGTGGGCATTATTAATAGTATAATTTTCTAAATGTAAGGGTTTGTGTATCTATATATGTATGTGTGCATATGTGTGTGTTTTATAAGTCTGAAAAATAATCATAAGTCACTTTTTTCAGTGCTGTTATAAATTCGAAGAGTCACTAAATGAAAGATTGTAAGTTGAGAACTACCGGTACCTCACATGACTTAAGATAAGAGAAAAAGGAACAATTAAATGAATAACAAACTTTTATTTTTTTCCTCTCTTTTCCTGACATTTCTCAGATCAGATATCTATTCCTACAGATGTTTCTTCCAAAGCGTAAGCAGATGTATTTAGCTTTTCTGGTCAAACCCATGCCATCAGACAACAGGGACTTGTATACATTCCTTTTCTCTTGGCTTTTAATTTTGTTGTTTTCCTTCAGTTGCTTTATTATTTTCTTATCTATTTTAACAGTGGAGACAGCAGAAGTACCTGCTATCTATTCCCAAGTAGATATTTGATTTCTTCTGTATTAAAATCATAGAATCGTAGCTTTAGAAAGCCACACAGGCTTTCAAGATCCACCAAGCACCTATTGAGTGCTAGAATCCAAATTATATTTTCCTATTTGACAATTCTGGGCACTTAACTGAAGCATATCAGACAGGTGAGTATCTAATCTTTACTTGAACACATTGATGAAGGGTAGAGGGAAAATGATTCTCTTGATAAATTGTTCTGATGTAGGATTGTTCTTATTTTTAGGAAGTTTTTTCTAATATTTTTTTAATATTCTGTCTTCCAATAACTTAAATCCAATAACTTAAATCTGTCTTCCAATAACTTAAATCCATTATTCCAGGTTCTTTCTTTTGGAATCAGAGAAAAACTATCTTGATCTTTTTCCCTGTGACATCCTTTCTGATATTTGAGGAGTGTTATCATATCCTATCTCAATAATCTCTTCTAAGACTAAAGCAACTCTTAGAGTCATTCTTCATAGGACTTAGTTTCTAATCTCCTTGTCCACTTTGTTGTCTTTTGCTGAACTAATTCCAGTTTCTTTGATTCTTTAAATTATGGTGCCAAAACCATCTACAGTTCTGAAGTTTTTTTGATCCAATAGAATAGACTAGAATAATTACGTCTCGTAATAGTCATCCTTTGTAGGATTTTATAGAGATTGGCATCTTGAATTCATGAGCAAAATTGCTTTGCTGAACTTTTTAGCTTTTGGCCTTAGTAAATATATGCAACACTGTCTGCTATTGTCACAGTTAGCATCCCTTTTTCTGGGTTATCTTGATATAACTCAATTGTGCATGAAGAACACACTACAAAGTACCATATAAGCATAATATATCTTTAAAAATAAAGTTTCACATATTAAAACAATATATATTATTGAAGAAATTAGGAAAACTTTATATCACTATAAAGCAATCAAATGCATGTCTAGGCAGAACAAAATTCCTCTTTGTTCAATATGTAACTGATGTGCTAGAGGAGGGTTGTGTTAGCCTTTTGTTAAATTTAGGGGGCATTACCCAAGCTATCAGTTAAAATGTGAAAGAAATATTCACTCACAGCAAACTTGATTAAACCAAGTTTAGGTGCTACCACAGGATACACCTTTATTCCACAGGATGGTTGAGAAGAGGAAAGGAAAGGAAAAACTGGGCATTTTGAATATGTTATGTCTAAAGATAAATTCTTTTCTAAATATCTTCTGTGTAAAGTCCTCTTTAGGGCAGTTCTGAAACTGATGGCAGTTTCTGCACATACTGTATATTATTTTTAGTCACAACTTCTAGGATCGTGATTGGTCAACTGACTGCCTCTCAGATTGGCTTTTCAATCCCCTAGTCAGGATGATCATGACAACATGGACATATTGCAGCCAAAATTAATAATTTGGTTATAATTTATGTATTGAATGAAAATCAGAATACTTACATCTGTCCTAATTAAATGTTTCATATTATTTTATTAGGTTCATGTGTATTTAACAAAACTGCTCCATTCCACTGGATAAGTGAAATGATGTGGAAAGAATGTCAGTACATGACTACTCAAATACCAGCATTCAGCCTATTGTGCAGTTCTCTGTCAACATATCCTCAACAGTGGAAAGATTTTCTAGATAGTGAGAATGTGTATGATTTGATTAGTACATGTTATAGACCATTATCACCAAAGCAAGGTAACTGCTAAAATATAATGATTTTTTAAAAAAGATTTTTTTAAAAGAGCCTTGCTGGTACAGTGGTCTAAGCACCCTGTTATTAACACAGCTGCCTGCAATTTACTGCTGGTTCGAATCTCTCCAAGGCTCAAGGTTGACTCAGCCTTCCATCCTTTCTAAGGTAGGTGAAATGAGGACCCAGTTTGTGGGGGCAATAAGCTGACTTTGTATAAATATACAAAAGTATGAAGGCTATTGCTTAACGCATTGTAAGCCACCCTGAGTCTCCGGAAAAGGGCGGCATATAAATCAAATTAAAAAAAAAAAATGATTTTCTTGGGCTTATACAATCTCAAGAAAATGCAATTTTGAAGTATCTGTACATCCCTTACCTCTTCCAAAACCACTTGGAAGAGGATTTGTGCTGATTGTTTTTTCTAACTAGATGTTAGAAATAAATTAATTAAATTGCGTATCTAAATGTAGATGGAAAATGTATAACTGTGCAAAAGTCAGCAAGTTGTATGCTTTGTGCATTTTATGTACTTTATGTAACTGTAATATACATACTAACATGCCTTCCATATGGCACTAACCAAGTCTAGATTGTTGATGTCCTAAGAGTAAACTAATAACGTGTTCTATATGCGGCCCATAGTAATTCCATACAAATGAAACTCAATATTTTATAGTGCATTTTATCAAGATATAAATATTCAAATACTTCTTCTGCAAATAATCTCTATTAGCAGTCTACCATCCTTTCCCCTAACTCTTATATTCAAATTAGCATTTCAACTCCCTCTTTAATGAACCCTGGACATCATGCATATTTTAAATAAATAATTACATTTAAATAATGTTTTTGTTTTTTAAAAAATAAGCATGTCCCTAAATACAACGGTATAAAAAAACAATTTGCAATAAAATAATTCAAAAAGTTAAAATATTTAGATTACTGAAATCAAGGAGGGTGAAGAACTTGAAGTCACTTTAAAACATTAGTCAATGTTAGTCATATTGTCTGATCCTTTGAAGGCGAGAGATCAGTTGAATTGCTACAGGGCAGTATACTTTCCCACATAAAATAAATCACATTCTCCATAGAATTTACCTATTAATGTGAAACAATGATTTGCTGACCAATGAGTAGGAGGAGAATGGTTAAATGTAAAAGTTTATTCAACAATTGTTTGATTTGTCTTGCAGTAACTCATAGTAAAATGAGATAATTACAGAACTTATAAACATGTATAGTAAATATTCCACATTATATGCTTTTTCCTGATATATTTTTGCACATATTGTGGCCTTTTTGTTCCTTATATTATGATTATTTTCTATAAAATACGATTTTGCCCATTTAAAAGTCATGAAAAGAATTTTAGTAAAGGACATCTTGTTTGATCAAGACAATAAGCTTGGGAAATTTAATTACATTACTTTAAACAAAGTTTATAATACTGAAGAAAGTACCAATTTGTTACAATGTTTATACGGTATAATTGTTAAACAGTTCAACATTTCAGTAATTATTTAATAATTACTTTAATCTGTTAGCAGATTCAGAATCACAGCTAGCAAGAGAAAGTGATGAGAAGGAGGAGAGTATATCTGTAATTTTTCCTTGGGAGAAGCTTTCTCCATTTGAAAGACTTATATTGGCAAGTAGTGAAAATATTACTGGTTTAAACTATTTTTTGGCATCTAGAAGAAGCATGCTTCTAGCTGATTTGAAAGATATCTGACAGTTAATGATCTTGGCATACAAAATTCAGAAACTGTATTGTATTGGGAGGGACAAACATTTTTGCTTGAATTAGATTGTCACCTCCTGCTATTTCTGAGGACTGTGAGGGCATGATTTTGACATCTCAAGTGTGGGAAAGGATGAACTTTTCCAATTTTTTGCTAGTTGTTTTCATGTTTGGAAAGAGGGCTAAGGGAGGGGCAAAAATTATGTATTTGTGTTGATCTGCTAAGCAAGACCCAGAACTAAATATCACAACACTTTGTGTAAAACAAGATGTTATCATTGTCAATTTTATTTTTTCTAGATAAAAGTTCTCCGTTCAGAAATGTTAAACCGTGCAGTACAAATATTTGTAACTGAGAAATTAGGAACTAGGTATTTTCAGAATGGAGGAATTAATTTAAAAGGAATGTATGAAGAATCTGATTCTACAACTCCACTAATTCTCATCCATACTCAT
Source organism: Pantherophis guttatus (assembly GCF_059756535.1). NCBI lineage: Eukaryota > Metazoa > Chordata > Lepidosauria > Squamata > Colubridae > Pantherophis > Pantherophis guttatus. Next base: position 294,364,404 of record NC_142063.1, on the reverse strand, counting down.
GGTGAGCATTTTATGGAGTATATGTGTTCCTCTGTGTACAGCACATGTGTATATATGTATTAGTTTGTAAATTATTCTTTATTTACAGTATATAAATGCAAATAATACATTTATCATCGAACTAAGACTACTTATTACTAACAAGATCAGCACATTCTGATTGCTTCCACCCATCTTATCCAATCCAGCAGGAGAGGAATACTGTGGGTACCATTGGCCAATGAATATCTGTTGGTGGGGCCCTGTAGGAGAGTCATCCCTCCATAGTGCCCACCTTTGTATAATGTCATCCCTCCAGAGATTAGGTTAGGTCTCAATTGTATATTAAACAGATCAATATGTGTGTTTGAATTTAGAATTTTCCACCAAATCCACTAAATATCAAATATCCCTTCATTTTTTTCACATTTCCAACATAAACTTGAAGTGCCTTTATAGTTTCTGGACAATTTATCCAGTCTCCATTGTTCCATCTGTATATTACAACCATTATTTTAGCCCACTTCATCATATGTTCTTTCATTTGTTCTTTTGTTGTTATTGTTGTTGTTTTATAATGTTTTATATGTGTAAATTGCACAGAGTTTTATGACTGGGGCAGCAGAGAAATTATGCTAAAGAATTAAATAAATAAATAATAGACAAGTATAGTCAATCTGTTCTGAGTACATTGCAGAGAAGTTATACAACTTGTCCACAAATAGCCTAGATCAGCGATGGCTAACCTTTTTCTCTTTGTGTGCCAAAAGTGCATGTGTGTGTGCGCGTAACAGTCCATGCGCATGCTGGCACTCATAATGCAATGCCCCCTGCATGTGCGCATGGCACCCCTCACGCTCCCCTGCGCATGCTCATGCAACCCCCGTCCCCCCCATGCATGTGCGTGAGGTGTGGGATTCAAAAATTTTAGCAACCTGCACCACAGTGGGGGGGGCATTTTTGCCTTCCCAGGCTCTGGAGGCTTTCCTCAAGCCTCCAGGAGGGCAAAAATGGGCTCCCCGGGCTCCGAAGGCCCTCCAGGGGCCAGAAATGGGCCTGTTTCCAGACTTCCAGAACTTCCGGGAGGCCTGTCTTTCACCTTCCCCAGGTTCTGGAGGTTTTTTCCAAGCCTCCCGGAGGGCAAAAACAGCCTCCTCTGGGCTCCGGAGGTCCTCCGGAGGCCGGAAATGTGACCCCGTGACCCCTACGCACCCGCACATCTCCCACATGCACCCCGCCCCCTGCACATCCCAAAAATCAGCTGGCTGCCAGGAGGTGTGCGCACACATGCACAGTGGAGCTGAGCTGGGCGACGGCTCGTGTGCCCACAGAGAGGGCTCAGCGTGCCAGCTGTGGCACGCATGCCATAAATTCGCCATCATGGGCCTAGATAGTTCTTTCCTAGGTATGCCATTCACATTCCAATTACTGATTAACAATCTCTTTAGCTTTCCTTTGCGAATACCTCCATTAGGTGTTCCTTGGATTCACTTGGTGCCAACTTTTTATATTCATCCAACATTACAGAAAGGACGTAAGTTTTCAAGTCAATGCAGCCAAATAATCAGGCAGTGCTTTTAGCCATATTGCACTGACTGACTGCTCTATTCCTAGATTATTTGAACAACTGTCTTTTTACTGGATTACATTTACCTGTCCCACCAGATCCATTAGAAACTGTATATTCTGGGTCCTGTCTGCTAGAGAATTTAATCTCTTGGGATCCAGAAAACAAGCCTTTTCTACTGTGACTCCCATTTTCTGGAACATCATTTCACCTTAGGTTAGGTTAGGCCCATTCCTGTTAGCCTTCCCAAAGGCCCGAAACATGTTTTTTTCCGATGATTATAAGGATCTCATGGGAGCTTGCAATGTGGTTGTAGAATGTTAGGTAATTGCTATCTCCTGCAATCTTGGTTTATTTATATTTTCATTTTTATTCATGTTTCAATGTTTCAAAATTGTTAAACTGTTTTACATGTTACTGTGCTTGAATGCCACCAGAATCACATTTTGTGAGAGGGATGGCTATATACATTTACTAAATAAATAAATAAAATTCCCTTTAGATATAGCTTGCTACTTAATCTTTTCTATAATACACAGAAAAAAAGGTAGGCTGGTTTCCTAACCTGTAGCTTCAAATGTCACAGTGATCATCTTACATTCACCCCCTCCCCCATTCCTTTTTTAAAAATTTTTTTATTGAAAATTATTAAAAATTACAGAAAAAAGCATAGCAATATGGATAGAATTGCAGAGAGTAATATAATACATATAGAGTTTTAAAGTATCAATTTTTGCCTAGAGATAGTACAAACCTCCATTAAACCAACTCATCAAAAGAAAGAAAAGTTTATCCAGAAGAAAAAGATTCTCAATTGCTATGCAATGCTCCTATAAATATTTACCCATGTTCACCCTAAGGTTAATATTTCCATTCTTCTTAAGATTTCTTTTTTTGCAGCCAAGCATACCACCTGTCCCAGCTCCTATATAACCTCGATTCTTGTCTATCTCGCAAAAGTCCAGTAAGCTTGTCTGCTTCTGCACAGTCCAAGATCTTTGCGGTTAACGTAGCCTCCAATGGTGTATTTTTGGATTTCCATTCTTACGCAAACGAGATCCTGGCTGCAATGATGATGTGAAGAGAGAGATACCAATTAGATTTGTTTAAGTTCTCTGGTTTCATGCCTAGTAAAAACATTTCCGGGTTCAATTCTATCCTACATCCTATGATTTCTAAAATCCATTTTTGAATTCTAGCCCAATATTCTTTTGCTGGGGGACAGGTCCCCGAGCAAAAGCACTTTTTGAAATCATTTAATTGAGCGATTGTTACAGTATTGCAGGGATATCATGTAATGGAAGAAAATGTGGTATGTGTTGACATTCTTTCTTTTATAAAATTATGAAAGTGCAGAAATCCTGTATTTTTCCACAAAGTTTTCTTCTAACATATATTATATGTTTTCTCATTCTGTTACTATATATATGTGTATATAAGTTTATATATATATAATAATAAATGAAATAATAAAAGGTATTCTTTTATATGTTGTATAGGGATAGATATTATGGCAGTTGTCTTGCGCTTTGCCCAAGAAATAAAAAAAAGTACACAAAATGTGCAAATGCTATCTCTGGGACGTGGCCAAGGCAGCAAAGCAGAGGAATTGATATATAAAGCACAAATACTGGGTGAACAGTGGGCATTCCTTCAGAATTGCCATCTTGCAACTTCATTTATGCCAAGATTATGCAAAATTGTTGATTCGTAAGCACTTTTTAAATTTATTTCTATACATGATTTATTCTCTGTTGGTAAGGAACCAGAGTAGGCTTTAGTTCTGTTCAGTTCTTCATTGTTTTGTCTCTGAGCTTGGTTGTTTTCCTGGAGATGTTTCATTATCAGACTAAGTAAAATCATTGTTGTGTGAAAGAGTGGAATATACTGACTGGCCTACTAGTCTTGATGGGAATGTGGCTTCCCAGTTGAAACCGTGATTGAGCCTCTCCTGGCAAGGTTAGGTTTTGTTGTCTTGTTTGGTTAGTGTTCATGGAAACAGTTTGCCACTTATCTGTCTATCCAATGTAATCATAATTACAGTCCTTACATTGTATGTTATAGGTAATTCCACTTCCTGCTGCTATTTTCTATCCTGCTACATCTGTACCCAGCAGAATCTCTGGCAAAATCTCTTTATATCCTTAAATAATAACTTATAAAGAGTTAATTAAATATCTACGCCTAAGGTAGGCAGTATTAACATTAACATTATTTGTCTATAGAGATTCTCAGTCATCTAGGCCATGATTGTCCCAAAGGTGCTTTTCAGAAGGCAACTGGACTTTCTTTGTTTTTTCCTTGAAGATGTTTCACTTCTCATCAAAGAAGCTTCTTCAGTTCTGACTGAATGGTGGGAATGGACAGATTCATATTCTTTTCTTTGCAATCATCTGGTCACTAGCACTCTGAAGCTCAGTTGCTGGGGCCACTTGAGTGTTTATCTGTATCCTCAGGGTCACCTGAATCAGAATGCAAATAGATATTGAACCTTCCTGAAACTTCAGCAGTTCCAAGAAGGTTCCATACACACTTGCATTCTAATTCAGGTGACACTGAGCATACAGATAAACCCCCAAGTGGCATCAAAGACCAACTGTCAGAGTGCTAATGACCAGATGACTGCAAAGTAAAGAATATAAATCCTTCCATTCCCTACCATTCAGTCAGAAGTGAAAAAACGTTTTGGATGAAAAGGGAATTGTCTTCAAGGAAAAAACAATGAGAGTCCAGTTGCCTTTTGAAAAGCATCTATGGGATTAACATTATTTCTTCTAATTTTTATGCATTTTTTTTTTTGGTAAAATAGAATTGATGATTGGGCACTATAATGTTGTATTATGTTTCAAGTAGTAAAATTGTTATAAAATGATTACTTCCATAGCTTTATCCTACCTGAGACAACTATAAATCCAGGATTTAGACTATGGTTAAGTTCAACACCAGATACATCTTTACCCATACCTATCTTGAGAAGAGGGCTAAAGGTAAGATTTCAAACAATCTGAGATATTATTCAGTAGTTTATATAATTACTAATTGAGAGCATTATTTTTTACAAGGGATAAAATATAAGCTAATATGAGTTGAGCAATGGTAAATAAATTAATTTATAATGAAAATGTAGAGACAAATAATGTACATAATCAAACATTGACAGAATCCTGTTGCTTTGGGAGAAAATTGAGTGTTTCTGCTGGCCCAAAATTGCATACACATGGAGGAAAATAATTGATTTTAGCAAACTTGATGTAGAGAGCAAATAAGGTGGTCTTGTCAAACATATGAAGGAATTATTGCCAAGGCTAAGGGGTCTGAAGCATTTTTAAAGTCCAAAAAAGACAACATTCAAAAGCATCTCAGGCAGACACCTCCCTAATTCACTGAACTATAAGAAGAAGGAGGTATAAAATGACTGGATTTTAAAGATTCTGTTCAGGGGTGGGTTCTACTTACCTTTACTACTGGTTTGCAGCGGGGCCGCACGCATGCGCGAGAGAGAAACGAGTGTGCATGTGCACACTTCTGCGCATATGCAGAAGCATTTTGATTACGCCGGGGTCGGTGGGTGGAGCCTCCCACGGGTTTTACTATTGGTTCTATAGTACCGGTGCGAACCGGGGGCAACCCACCACTGATTCTGTTATTATAGACAATGTCAATAAAAGTTGTTTATGTGCTTATTTGTTTTATTGATAAGTTTCCTGCGGAATTTTTATTCATAATCTGTTTGTTTATTTCCTCAAGATAGTAATAGAAACTCCACAAGGATTAAAAGGAACATTACTTCAAACTTTTGGATTTAGTGACACTGCTGTAGTAACAGAAACTATATTTAATAAGACCAACTGTGGGCCATCATGGAAAAGATTGTTGTTTAGCCTATGTTTTTTCAATGCTGTCATTCAGGAAAGAAAGAAATATGGAGTTTTGGGCTGGAACATTCCATATGCTTTTAATTCTTCAGATTTAGAGGCAAGAGAAAATGTTATATAAAATTATATTTGCAAATTAACATGTATTTTGCTGTGTCTATGTCTCTATGGATCTTCTTTCAATTGGCTTTCCTCCTTTTTTACTATATTCAGTTTTTCCCCATATCCATTAATTCACTATAATTTATGTACTTTTCTTTGCCTTATTTAATATACTTTGTGTTTAACTTTGAATTGTGAGGTTGGAAACAGTATTTATTACTATTTTTAGCTTTGTAATTAGGAGAATTATATAGAATTATAAGAAATAGTTGTAGTAATTATTACCAGGCTATCAATAATCCCCACAATGCCTTGGATATGGAAATCACATTCTAGGTATTTTTGATATATAAATTATCTTCTCTGTCAAATATCTAGTCTCCTCCTCCTCCCTAAACATACCTAGGTCCAGTGATGGGCTGCTGCCCTTTCGGGATGGTTCAGGTGAACTGGTTGTTAAGATTCTGCGCAGTTCAGCGAACCAGCAAATCCCACCACTGGCTGGCCCTGCCCTGCCCACCCTGCCCTGTCCCTCCCAGTCACTCCTTGTCACCCAGCATAACTGCTGCTGCTCTCTATCTGGCTTCCTTTCTTACTTCAGCCAAACGTTCTCTGAGGGCTAGCCAGCTTGCCTGCCTTCGCCGGCACAGCTGCATCCCACGCAGCGCTCTCCTCACGGCCCAGCTGAGTCAGCGGCCCTGATCTGCCTGAGTGAGCCTGCGAGCAAGGCCTGAATTCCAGCCTAGCTGCCTCCCATGTGGTCCAACCAGCTTGCCTGCCTTTCGCCATTGCTGCATCCCATGCGGCGCTCTCCCCACAGCCCAGCTGAGCGGCCCTGATCTGCCTGGGTGAGCCTGCGAGCAAGGCCCAAATCCCGGCCTAGCTGCCTCCCACGTGGCACAGCCAGCTTGCCTGCCTTTCACATAGCGGGCACAGCCCAGCTCTTTGCCTCAACTACCTTCCTTCGCTGATCTCTGCTCCTTCTTGCTTGCCTAGACTAGATCACCCAGCTGCCTTCTTCTGCTCCCGCCTGCTCCACTTAAAAGAAAAATACAAAGAAAGAAAAGGTACAAAAAAGTACCCTAAAATAATATTAGTTATTTATCTCAATTCAAGCAAACTCTGGTATTTGGTGGTATTTGGACTTTTTTCCAGTCCAAATACCAGCAAATTTTAATTCAAAGTGCCATTCCTCCAAAATATCTCCAAACGCCATTATTATAAGTTGCTTATGGTATTATGTCTCCAAAATTAAAAATTTTCTTCCCCTTGAATGAACTTATTGTTTAAAATCAATTTTAAAGTTTTAATTTTCAAAATCAAATATTCTAATGTTTACTCACCCCTTAATCCATGTAAAACTTTTTACATCCAAAACCTTGTCTTATTTTTTGCTGTTTGTTTTGAATTCTTAAGCATTATAAATATAAAGCTTCATTTTCTTATGCCAACTAGTATTTCCAGCCTTGTCATTTCATTTAACTTGTTTAAAGCAGTTAATGGCAATTTCCAAAAGTGGTTGGCAAAGGAGTTGCAAAATTAGTGTTTTTTAAAAGTTCTGTTCTAGAATAATAATGGCAATTTCTCTCATTGCCTGATTCTCTCACCTTCTGGACACCACTGCCTGCAGTCTCCTCATGTGGAGCAGCCAGATGGGCAATCTTTCATTCTCTCATTTTCTAGAGAATGTCAGAAGAACCAATTTATTAATTGATGCCTTGTTCTTAGCCATAATTTTCAGCTCTGCTTTTTTGTCTTCAGTCCATTATTTCTTCCCCAGAAGTCTCCTATCATGAAAAAAAAAATCAAGTTACTCTAGCATGATATAAATTCAGTATAAATTCATATTGGCTCTTTTTAATTAATGAATTCTTACCTAATGCTCACAGATATCCTATTAATTATCTGCTCTTCTTTACAGAAGAACAAGTCTAAACATCCAGTCTTATTTTAATACATTTTAATTTTCTTACACATATCACACTTTCATTTCTAATTATTAATTGGCTTGGAAATATTACTACATTTAAAAAATGATTCCTCAGAGCAACCATTAAAGTTGTGTGTAAGAGCCTCATGAATCGAAAGTGTTATTCAGCTAATTATAGAATCTTTGAATTCCAGACTTTAACTCCAGATTATTTTTTTTTAAGTATTTTCTAATGATAACTTTTCTTTTCAGTTTTCTATCAAAATATTGGAAGTGCTCCTTGAGAAGCACGAAAAGATTCCTTGGACAGCATTGTGTTATTTGACTGGAGAAGTAACATACGGAGGCCATGTAACTGATAATTGGGACCGTCGATGCTTGCTTAACATTTTAGATAATTTTTATAATCCTTCTGTATTGCAAGAAGATTTTGTTTATACTGCTGATGAGGTATGAGAACTATTTTCATTATGTTGCTGTTTTAATATCACAAATTTACAACTGAGTGAGCAGAGTAGGTTTACTCGGAAGGAGAGATGGTTTGAGTCATAAAAATAATCTTCAACTATTTGTATTATTTATTTGGTTTGTCCTGCATTTATCTATCATCTATCTTTCTATCTTCCTTCCTTCCTTCTTTCCTTCCTTCCTTCCTTCCTTCCTTCCTTCCTTCCTTCCTATCTATCTATCTATCTATCTATCTATCTATCTATCTATCTATCATCTATTGTCAAGGCAATGTATAATGCATGAAATCCAGCTGGATGGCTTTGAGCCAGTCACTCTTAGTTCAATTTACTTGCTATTATTCCCCCATACACAACCCTATAAGGTGAGTTAAGAGAGTGACTGGCTCAAGTCACCCAGCTGAATTTCATGCCTAAAACAGATCTAGAACATATAGTCTCTTTGTTGCTAGTCCAGCACCTTAGCTACTACAAATTTATCCGTAGAGTATCTATGCAGAAGGGAGAGGACAAATCAAAACTAGACTTTGGAAATCAAAAATAGACATTGGGAAGAAACAATTTCCATACACATGTACAAAAGGTACTGAGTTTGCATTGCAATGGTGTGATGCTGGTTTCATCATCATCCCATACCAGATTTTTCTGCTGAGAACTTATGTTTTTTTTTGTAACTTTGTTCTTTAAATTGTCACACCCACACCCACACAAACAGAGCCAAAATCATGTAAGCTCTCACACAGGGGCTTACACCTGTTTTAACAAACATAAATAATAGTAAATCAATAGGATTTGCATAGTTGAATGAGCATCATCAGGATTGCCAATGTACGGCTTAATTCTATAGTATTCAGGGAAAGTCTGGCAGGTGAGAGAAATTCGTATCTGTGAATGAAAAGACGGCCATTCGTAGAACAAAACTATAGGTGAGCAACACATGCTTTCTAAGCCCATGCTTTATCTTCTCTTACTCTATGACAATTCAGCTTTTCTACCATTCATAATTCGCTCTTTAAAAGAAACTGTCTGCAGGAAGGGTGAAAAAGGCAAGATGGTAGACTCAACCACAAGACTGAAGCCCTGCCCTAAAGGGACATCATACATATCACACACAATTTAAAAAGTAGTGAGGCTTCAATTGCAGAATTGCACCCACCATCTTGACTTCTTTTTCCTCTCCTCTATATATGTATTTGCTAGAAATAATGATACAATACTAGCAACAGTATTATATAAATCTTGGATTTCTGATCCCTGAAGTTTTCACTATGATTTTGGAGATGTCAAGTAGATCTACAGTACATATACTTGACTTACAAAATGTATGATGCATATTTTAGCCATTCTACTAATTTTATTTCAGATCTTCATTTTTTTCTTTTGAATGCTTATACCCATGTTTCATATTTAGGGAAAGATAGCAAAAATGGGGAGGGGGACTTGTGTGGAAAACCACCTTTGGACTAAGCCAATGGGCTAACTAGAAAACCCTGGTTAATGTAGATGAAGAACCTCATAATAGAAACTACTATTTCTTCTAGAATCCTTTATTTTCCAAAATTCAAATCTTCTGAGGACTATGGAATAGCAAATCCATTTTTCAGAAAATACCTGACCATAAATTATGAGTTTATTTGTTAGCTCTGAGCAGATTTGCATTCTTCAATATATCTGATCAATTTTAAATGTTAATTTGAAGTGAAGAAGCAGAAAGATGATTGCATTAATAAAATAATGTAGGCAAAATATATGTTGAGCATATATTGTATTTGAATGGCCAGAGACAATAAAACATTTAACAATAATTTTTTCAGGTCTATCGACCAATATCTGAAGTAGATAGTTTAAAAGACTGCAGAACCTATCTACAATCTCTTCCAGAAGTGGATTCTCCGGAACTTTTTGGAATGCATCGTTGTGCTGAAAGACAATATTTAAAAGTTCAGGCAGAATTATTTATTAATTCAATTGTCAGTACCCAACCAACATATAGCACAGATATTATCAGGTTATTATTTGAAACTTCCTCCTCCTCTTCCTTCCCCTCCTGCTCCTCCTCCTTCAATATAGCATAAGCTGAAACAATTAATAGTTGTTTAAAGCCTAAAGTATCAATATATATCTATGTATGTGTCAAGAGACATAGAGAAACTTTCACTGAACTTTTTGGGGCCTTGATAACTACCTGCTTTTCTCTACTGTACTGTGGGGAATAAATGTTTGTTTTCCAACTGCAAAGAGCAATGGGAAAGTACCACATTAAATAAGCTTGCTGGTAGGAGAGAAAACAATTTATGTTATTGGAGTAAAACAGATAGAATCAGTTACTTCAGCACCTCATGATTGCTGCAGAATTATACAAAAGATGAAAAGCTTCCTTTCTCCCTATGGCTTTTTCTAGAATGGACAAAATAAGTATGGGTATTTTGTAGGTATGATCCCATTAAATGCAAACCTTAAAGATTACTTGCTGGCATTTGTAGATAAGTATATGTGCATGAAAGATAAGGGAGAGAGACAGAATGTCCATATGTTGTCCAATAGTTAAATGTGATTGTTTGCATTTGATTATGTACATCAAAATATCAAAAACTGTATTTTCATTCAATGTAGTTGGGTTGTCTTCATTCAGAATGTTAACATTATCCAGATTGTGGATATGTGTTGTGACATGTATTTACCAAGTAAACAAATCCAGAAAGGCTCTAACACAGCATCTCCTTAACAGTAAAAACAGTGAGGAAAAGGTGATATACAGGTAGTCCTTGACTTACGATCACAATTGAACCCAAAATTTCTGATGTTAAGTGAGACATTTGTTAAGTGAGTTTTGCTTCATTTTACAACCCCCATTGCCACAGTTGTTAAGTGAATCGCTGCAGTTGATAAATTAGTAATCTGGTTGTTAAGTGAATCTGGCTTCCCCAATGACTGTGTCAGAAAGACACAAAAGGTAAGCAAATGACCTTGGGACACAGCAACAGTCATAAATGTGAACCAGTTGTCAAGCATCTTCATGGGGATGCTGCAAATGTCATAAGTGTGAAAAATGTCAAGTAACATTTTTCAATGCCATTGTAACTTTGAATGATCACTAAACAAACTATTGCAAGTTCAAGACTACCTGTATAAATAGTGGGATATTAACTTTGTTACTTTCCATAGATAATTTTAAGCCTATTTTTGATCTCCCTATTATCTTAGTGATAGAATGGGCCAGGATGAAATAGTACTGGAAATAATATCTGATATTCTAATAAGGCTACCAATGACTGTAGAGAATATGGAAGGGGCATCTACCAATGAATATGTGTCTACAGAAATTGTAACCCTGAGAAGTTTCATGTCTGGACCAATTTGGGCTGCACTTGCAAAAGCTACAGAAGGTCAGAACTTCATTTCATAGAATTTTCATATCATGTCATCATTTGTTTATATATAGAGAAAATGCTATATGTGCATATACACTTGTATTATATAATATATATAGTAGTTATACATTTGTATGCAAAGAACGAGAAACACACTTTGTGTTCATGCATGCATGTTATATATAATTACTAGCCTAAATCAATCCATTAGAAGAATAAATGCTTCTTTGTTGAAGGTTCTAGATCTCAAACTCCTTTGCAGACCAGCCACAATGCAGGTTGTTAGATGTATACCCACACTAGGCAGCATGTAGTTCACAGCCTTCAGTAAAGATTCACAACTTTCAATAAAGAGACCTTCATTCTACAGTAGCTTGTTTGAGGCAGTTAATGGTAAATATACAAATATGTCTATGTGTGTGTGTTTGCACATTTGTGTCCTATTAACAATTATTGAAAGAATGAGGAATAAAATAACAAATAGTATCAATAAATAGTAATTAAAATATAAAATTTGGGAAGCACTATGCATACAGTGGGGAATTTATAATTCTTTGTATATTGCTGATCTACAACGTCCAGCATCTTTCACCTTTTCCTAAATTGATTGATCTGGATACCCTGATTTAACTTCAGTTATACCTGGATACTCTGATTTTTCCATATTTATGCACCTTCCCACCCTGGGAGCAGCCACCCCAGGCCAGCCATGCACTGTGTTGCAGCAACCATATATCCACCTGCCAGCCTGTTTGCGAGCCACTGAGGATGGCCACAACTTCTGGATGGCTTCTCTATTGACTCTGCTTTTGGAAGCTAGCAGGAAGTCACAAAGAGGTCCTCAACTACCCACAATCTTCACTTAACAACAGCAAAAGAGACTGAAGAGGTTCCATTGCTAAATGATATCATCACATGATGTCATACTTTATAACTGCATTGCTTACTCACTAAATTTCAGCCCCAATTATTGTCATTAACCAAGATTACCTCTAATATTCCATATTTCAACCCTTTGCTCTACTTAACAGGAAGGTCTGTTATGATGTAAAGGTTTAAAGGCATGAAAATTATTTCTCCTAACTGATAAAAAGAAGAGCAGTTACTAAAACAATGACCAAATATAGATTATCCTGCATCCCAGAACAAGCAAGTATATTGAAAAGGCAGGAGAAAATGAGTAATTTTGCTACCATATTGCCTGCCTCTTATACAGATTATTCTTATTTGAAAGTAGCATACTTGCTGGAATTCCTACCTTGTAACCTTAGCTTTGTTAACCAGTTCTCTCTCTCTCTTTCTTTCACCATAGATTTTTATTCTATTACCAATTCACCTTTGCTACCTGTCTTGCGCCAGGAGATTGACCATTGTAATAATTTACTATACTTAATAATTCGGTCATTACAAGAGCTTCAGCAAGGAATCAAAGGAAAAATTATATTCACTAAAAGATTAGAAGAACTTTATAATTCAATATTGAAAGGAAGAGTAGCTGATCTATGGGAGGTATGTGAACAATCTCTTATTTTACTTTTGCTAAATAATAATAATAATAATAATAATAATAATAATAATAATAATAATAGATACTCTGCAGGAATAATTGACTGGACCCAGATGGAGTTAGACAATTTGGACAGAAAAACAAGGAAGCTTATGACAATGAATCATGCCTTGCACCCTAAAAGTGATGTTGACCGATTATATTTACCAAGAGCAGAGGGTGGTCGAGGACTCCTACAAGTAAAGCAGACTGTGGAAGAAGAAAAACGCAGCTTGAATGACTACATTCAGAAAAGTGAAGAACCAGTGATTAAGGAAGTAAATAAAGGAGGCCTTTTAAAGACAACTAAAACAAAAGCAGAATATAAGAAAGAAGTAATTGAGCAGCGAGCTGAAAATTGGAAAAGCAAAGCCGTGCATGACCAATACTTGAAAAGTATTGAAGGCAAAGCTGACCAGAAACTAACTTGGAACTGGTTAAGATCAGGAGTACTGAAAAAAGAAACAGAAAGCTTTATTTTGGCAGCTCAAGAACAAGCCCTAGCCACAAACTGCATGAAGGCAAAAATTCAACATGTTACCACCAACAGCAAATGCTGCCTCTGTAATGAGAAAGATGAGACAGTCGACAGTGGGTGCAGCAAAATTTCACAAACTGACTACCTACAACGCCATGACTGTGTTACTAAGATCATTCACTGGAAATTGTGCCAGAAGTTTGGATTTGAGTACAGCAAAAATCACTGGGAACATCAGGTTGAGAAAGTTTTAGAGAATGAGAAACTCAAGATCTCATGGGACTTTAGGATTCAGACTGACAGGCACTTGGTCCACAACACACCTGACATAACAATAGTTGAAAAGAAAAAAGTACGGTTCATTGATATTGCAATACCTGGTGATGCACGGATTGAAGATAAGCAGCAAGAAAAAATCACAAAGTACCGGGACTTGCAAATTGAAGTTGAGCGATTGTGGAAAAAGAAATTGTGTGTTGTCCCGATTGTAATTGGAGCCCTTGGAGCAATACCCAAAGGGCTATCCCGCTATTTAGAAATTCTAAATTTACCGGACTTGAACATTTTGACTTTCCAAAAAACCACCTTACTCAGAACAGTTTACATCCTTCAATGATACCTTAACAGTTCCTAGGTCCTTGGTTAGGACTCGAGCTGCTGAGTTATTAACCAGCCTCAAAGGCTGTGAATCTCACTAAAGATTAACCAATAATAATAATAGTAGTAGTAGTAATAGATTTGATAGATGGACAGAAATGCCAAATGCAATCTAAATATCTGGCTGACTGTGACAAACCATAGTAATTTATCAAATCAAACCAAGGAATTTCAATAAAATCAATAAAACATAAAAATAAAAATAAAATATACCAAGGATGATGAAGCATAGAAGTACAAAAGGAATTACAAAATTACAAATACAAAACATGTTTATGTTTAACTGGGTGTTTATAATAAATGGATTTGAATTTTTGTGTTTCAAATACGTGTGTGTGTGTTAGTCTTATCTTTCTGCTTATGTGAAATGGATTCTATAGAATATTTTTTCTATAACAATAGCTAATAATTAGTTTTAAGAAAATTCTACTCCAAAAATGCACATGAAATTTAGTAAATTATATATAATTCCTGTGGATATATTACTGTGGATCAAAAGAATAATGTATATGCTAAAATATTCATGTACATATTTGAATTCTCATATATTTAATGTAAGAAAGTTATAAACTATTTGGGGAAGATGTGGAATATTTAGTTTACTCTTATTTCAAAATGCATAAGAAGAATTAGATCTGGTTGGAACATGCCACGAGAAAATTCCAAGACTATAACATAGATTGCTGAACTGAAAGACATCATAAAAGAAGATAACAGAAAATCACAAAACAATATCCAATCACCCATCAGTTTAGCCTTACAAAAATCACAAAACCAGAACAAGACAAAACAACAATGATGGCAAATAAACAAACAAACCCAGAGAGGAACCAAAAAGACAAAAGTGGCATCAATTGTCTTCCCCAAAGGCCTTGGAGAATGTTTTTAACATCTTTTAAAATAGCAGTAGGATGGAAATCATTTGAATTTTGGGGAGAACCTCATTCCAGACAATGGGTACTACTACAAAGAAGTTGCTCTTTAGGGGGTTCCAATATGTGGCTTTGTTTAATTGATAGAACCTGAAGCACGCCAATCTTGCCAGATGGATTGTCAGGCAGATACAATTATATAGCTTTATAGCTAGCAACCAGCATCTTAAATTGGATCCAATAGCAAACTGGCAACCATTGCTACTTGCAAAGTTTATTTTCAGTTAGAGCTCATTAGATAGTTATGTTCAGTTGTTTTATCAAGGCTGCCATTTATATATTTTATTTTTGTTGTTGGCTGTATTTTTAATTTGCTGTTAGCCACCTAGAGAAACAATGGTGAGATGGATCCAACGATGTTTGTTTGTTATTGAAGTAGAACAGCTTGCTATTGTTTGTCTATATCATGTTTGCATATTAATGTACTTTTAAAAAACAACAACACAAGTATACTTTATCTTTTATTAATCCTTTTGTAAATCTGTACAGCAAAGTTCTTTTAAGACAAATAAACCTTTAGGATCCTGGATTGATGATCTCATTATACAAGTGAATTTCTTTGCCATGTGGGCTGATGGAATTATCGCCTTTATGCAAGCAAGGTAATAGAAACAACAATATAAACTCAACTTTGGGTATCAGTATCAAAGACATTATAGTTATTTAAAATGAAGACATTTTCCTTCTCCTCAAAATTCATTACCTTGAAGTGGATGGCACAGTCTTATACAGATAGACAAAAAGAATTGCTCTAAGGAAAAGGATGTAATAATTACTATTTGAAAATGAGATATTTCAGCTTCTCCACAATAAAAGTGAGTGTCCAAGGATGCA
The DNA here is from genome assembly GCF_059756535.1 of Pantherophis guttatus. Classification (NCBI taxonomy): domain Eukaryota; kingdom Metazoa; phylum Chordata; class Lepidosauria; order Squamata; family Colubridae; genus Pantherophis; species Pantherophis guttatus. Next base: position 294,348,666 of record NC_142063.1, on the reverse strand, counting down.
GAATCTCATTTTCTATTATTTTGAATTCTCACTCCAAGTGAAACAAAAGCACCTTCTCCTCCTAGACTCCCCTTCTAACATTGGGGGCCATTTTCCTTTCCCAGCATATTTACTATACATACTTTGCATTAGCTTCTTAGGTGTCATGGAGTCAGATTCAGCCCTGATGCTCACCATTTGGGGAAAGAGTTTAAAAAACAATCACATAGAATTGGGATTGTAAGGGCTATTTAGATCATCAAGACTAAACCCCACTCAGTGCAGGAAAGGAAAGCATCAGAGGCATCTGCTTGAATACATTCACATCCTATTTTTTTCTTCAATCAATCAATCAGAATAGAGCTGGAAGTTCTATTCTGAATTCTTGTTCTAAGTTCTTTTGAATTCTTGTTCTAAGTTCTTGAATTCTTTCATTCAAGTACCGGTCTCCAAGATTCTTTCTGCAAATATAATTCTTATTTTATAAATTCTTTACCACTGTGTAAAATTGTCTGCTAACATGAAGACAAATGAGATATACTCTAAATTATAGTATTATGTATCTTTTCTGTTGGACTTTTCTGTTTCAGAAAATCAGCATAAAATAGTATTCATTAGCCAAAGTCAGCAACTTTGTTGGGGAGGAGAAAATACTAAAAAAAAAAAAAAAAAGTCTACAGAGCCCACAATTTTTTGTTGCATGCTTTCACATATATTTCTCCTTCTCTTTAGAAAACTCTCAGCTGATTTTCAGTCATGGAGAGGGTTATCCTTGTTTTCGTCAAGCTAGAAGGGCATCTTGCCTTTTAAATGGAAGTTATATTTCAAAAATAATAAAATGCATAGTAACTTCTTTTCTCTTTCAGTTACTTTGTTTCCTGATGTTATTATTGCACTGTTCTCCCTCCTTCTCTTCCTTCCCAGTGTAGCGCATCATTAACACTCTATTTTTTCTACATTTTTTCTTTTTCATTTTCTTTTTTTTCTTTTTTTTGGTGGAATAAAAAGAAACAACGTTTACGAATTTTTATGTAAGAGACGATGCTTTGTGTGTGTGTGTGTGTGTGTATACATAATGAGGGGAAAATGAATTTTATACAGAGACTGGCCTGTTTTACAGATAATTAATTTTAATCATTATATATGTCTTATGCAACTTTTATTATGGGGAAAGTCTCCAGGAATGGTTTCAGCTAGAGTTAAAAGCTCCAGGAAGTTGATGGTTGTTTAACCATTCAGTTGTGTTTGAGTCTTGGTGACTTTATAGGCAAGTGCTCTCCATGCTACCCCTGTCAAGCACAGCTTTTTTCAGTTGTTCATCTTTGTATCGGTTTTGATGTTGTCAAGCCAGCATGTTCTTTGCTTGCCCCTTCTTCTTGTTGCACTAACCATCCCTAGTATCACTGACTTCTCCAATGAATTTGCATGCATGACATCGCCAAAGTAAATCAGATGTAGTCTTGTGATTTTAGCTTCTAGTAATGTGTTTAGTTTTATATGATTCAACACCTGTCTGTTAGTTACTCTGCTGTCCATGGTATAGGCAATAATTTACACCAGCACCGCAGCTCAAAGGTGTCAATTCTTTAATCAGCCATTCTTAGTGTCCAACTCTCCCACCAAGCATCATTATTATTAAGACAATTGCTCTAGTTGGCCAGCTTTTTGTAGTTATATCAATACATCTGCTTTTCCAGATCTTATTCATGTTAACCATTGCAGTCCAGCCTAAGGTTATCCTGCATTTGATTTCAGGAGAACTATTACGATGATAGTAAAATGTTGTATAAAAATTGGCATTTGCAAAATGAATTTTCTACTCATATCTGTTAGAATGTTCTATAAATTGAATGGCATTCTCAGGCATTTGGATCCTGCCTTAATATGATAGAACTTAGATATTATCTTGATTACAGCAGCAGATTTTTACTTTGTCCAAGGCACAATCCACAAGTGACTGCATTCATTAAGAAGCTGGTTGCAAGTTATGCCATTTTAATCATTCCTTTTTCTCTAGTAATCAGCTTACCATTTTGGATGTTAAAATCCATGGATACATATAATATACTATATGTGTATGCTTTTAAATTGATTGTATTAATTTTGCAGTTAATTTTCCAATTGGTTTCCATTTATTTAATAGAACTCAATGAATGTATGCCACATATAATAGGAGAACTGATTCAGAAGATTTTATTGGGGATTTTAATGATAGGCAGATCATCACCTGGATCTTTACCTTCTCCATCTGGGATTTTCTCTCTCTCTCTCTCTCTCTCTCTCTCTCTCTCTCTCTCTCTCTCTCTCTCTCTCTCTCTCTCTCTCTCTCTCTCTCTCTCTCTCTCTCACACACACACACACACACACACACACACACACACACATAACCTATACAATTATATATATCACAGTGAGAGTTGGGATGTATAACTGCAATCTCCTCTGTGGAATGAAAATCATAACAGTTGGGCTGGAGGTTTTCTGATCCTTCTAGTCCACGCTTTGAGATTATGAGCCACTTTGCAATGTAGGAATCAATTGTATTGTATCAATTGAGTATTCTCTTCCGGCTTGTCCCAAGATGGCGGCGGTCGGCTGAGCTCCGCGAGGAGATGGAGAGGTCGCTGGTGTCAGGGGTCTTTGGGAGCCGCTTTAACAATCTCCGGCTCCAGTCCCAATGAGGGGAATGCCCACCCTGCCTGCTGAGGGCTTTTTCGCCCTCCGGAATATCAGGGCAGGGCGGGACGCGCTGTTTGAAGCCGCCGCGGGAGATGGGGCGGCGGCCTGCTAAAAACAGCTGTTTCCGGCTTGTCAGTGCCGGGAGGAGTGGAAGCCGGAGCGTTTCGGCGGCGGGCGGCGTTACTATGCGGCGGCGGCTTGGAGGTGCCCTTCATCCCCTCGCCCCTCACGGATCTCTGGGACGCTCTCCGGACATTTTTCGGGGGTCCTGGAGGTGCCATGGGGAGCCCAGGGTGCCGGTTACGAGCCGGCCGTGGCGGTGGTGGCGGCGGCGCCGGCGCCGGCGGAAGGCAATGGCAGCCACGGATCATCCAGCTGTGGAAAGAACTTGTAGCAGGTGGATGGGGGAATACGGACAGCCTTGCCTTGCCCTCAGGATTACCATCTGCTCTTTTTTGAGCCTTGACCCCTGTTATCCGGGGTTTGTTTGTCATCAGAGCTGAGACTGGGGATTTGGGGAGTTTTGGGACAGGAGAGGCGGGAGGCTGACCAGGGCTCTATTGGTCGCCTCGGGTGGCTTTCTCTCCCCCCCTTCTTCCCTCAGGTATGTGTGGGTGTTGGCCTTTGATGGCCACCCACCCTGGACTTGGACTGGGTTTTTTGTCTGCTATCCCTACTTTCGCCCCAGAGAAGAACTTGTGCCTGTGGGATTATCAACATTGTTTCTAATAACTTTACAAATTGCTGGCTTCTTGTGCGACCCCAAACTGGAGGAAAACTGGGCAAAATGGTGTGCAGGTGCTGAGGGGGCTGTTTGTCATCCGCCAGATGAAAGGATGGACTATTGTGACTTTATTGTCGGTGTCATCTGCCCCAGTCACTGTGAGAGGGTGACTGGGATAATTATCCTCCAGATGTGGGGGGATGTCACTGGCCCCTTTCACTGTCATGAGAGGGCAGTGAACCAGCTCCTGATATGAAGATCTACTTTGACCCAGTATTATTGGACGATCTGGTGAAGCCCTGACCAATTGACTCTCCATCTCTGTTTTTGTTCGATGTTTACGGCTGCTGACCTGCTTGCGCTGCGAGACTCCCCCCTCTCGCAGGTTTGGCCCTCCTCACTATCGAGGGCCTACCTTGATGACGGATTTTGGAATCCCGAGAGGTGGCATGCAGCGAGGAGGGGGTTGTGGGGTTTTTTAGGGAAATTTTTAGATAAGGTTTTAAAGGTTTCTGGGAGGGGGGTGGGTTCGGTGGGTTTGGGGGAGAACCTGTCGGGGAGGAGGCCAGAGCCGGCTGAAGAGCACGGCACTAGAGATGCGGGAACCGGGGTCAAGGTGGGGGTTAGAGCTTGTGTTATGGATGGTCATTACATCAGTACTGTGGGTGGGAGGGGCAGATATGGCGGGAGCAGGGGGCCACATCAGGTTGTGGGAGTACGCGCCCGCTGGCTCCAAGCGGTGGCGCGCTCCGGCCTCCAATGCTCCTCTCATTCCCCAGGTTGCACAGACCCTCAGGCCCTGGGCCTTCGGCTGATGCTGTGCAACGCCCGGTCCGTGGTAAATAAAGCCCCCCTCATTTGTGATCTTGTTCAGGAGGGGGGAGCGGACCTGGCGGGTATTACGGAGACCTGGTTGGGCCAGGAGGGGGGGTTCCCCTCGTTGAGATGTGCCCACCCGGTTTCCGTGCATTCCATCAGCCGAGGACACAGGGGAGGGGCGGGGGGGTGGCGGTTGTCATTAGAGAAGGTCTTGGTCTGAGGGAGGTCACTGTTCCTCAGACGGCTGGTTGTGAGTCCCTCCTTGTGAAGTGGGGTCATGGGGTGCAGATGGGTGTGCTGGTTACGTACCTGGCTCCCTGCCACGTGACGGCAGCCCTGCCCGAGCTGCTCAACGTTATAGCCGCGGTGGCGGTTGACACCCCCAGGCTTATGGTCATGGGGGATTTTAACCTGCCATCCGTCGGTGAGGCGTCTGAGGTGGCTCGGGAGTTCATGGCTTCCATGACGGCCATGGACCTGACCCAGTTAGTTCATGGCCCTACTCACACAGGGGGAAACACGCTAGACCTGGTTTTTGTCTCTGGTCAGTGGTTGAGTGATCTTGAGATAGGGGATATAGTGATCGAGCCCTTGTCATGGTCAGATCACTCCCTCCTTCGCTTTGACCTTCGAACCACCGCACCCCGCCGCAGGGAGGCGGAACCACTGAGGTGGTACCGCCCCAGGCGCCTGATGGATCCTGATAGGTTCCAGACGGAGCTTGGGCCATTTCCTGAGGCTCTGGCACATGGCTCGACTGAGGAGCTGGTGGCCGCCTGGGATAGGGCGGCCGCTGGAGCTTTGGATCGGGTCGTGCCTTTGCGGCCTCTGACCCGGCGTCGATCTCGCCTGGCTCCTTGGTTCACCGAGGAGCTGAGGGAGATGAAGCACCGGAAAAGACGCCTGGAGAGTGGTTGGAGGGCCAGCCATTCTGAATCTGACCGAACACTGGTAAGGTCTCATATTAGGACCTACCTGGTGGCGATAAAAGTGGCGAAGTATAACTATTTTGCCACTCTTATTGCGTCATCAGATAATTGCCCGGCTGCCCTGTTTAGGGTGACCCGCTCCCTGCTCCACCAGGAAGCGCGGGAGGACCCCTTGGAGGGTAGAGCCGAGGATTTTGTACAGTATCTGTATGACAAAATCGCTCAGATTCGGGAACATCTGGACTCTGACTGGGTAGATTCAGCGGGGAGGACAGAGGCAGGTCTTGTGAGTATTATCTGGGAAGAGTTTGATTCTGTGACGCCCGAAGACGTGGACAGGATACTGGGCAGACTGAGCGCAGCCACATGTTTACTGGACCCGTGTCCCTCCTGGTTGGTGCTGGCCTCTCGGGAGGTTACACGAGGCTGGCTCCAGGGGATTATAAATGCTTCCTTGAGTAAGGGTGTCTTCCCTGCCGCCTTGAAAGAGGCGGTGGTGAGGCTTCTCCTCAAGAAACCTTCCCTGGAGCCGGCAGTGTTGGCAAATTATCGTCCAGTCTCCAACCTTCGCTTCATTGCGAAGGTTGTTGAGAGTGTGGTAGCGCGACAGCTCCCCCAGTACCTGGATGAATCGTCGTATCTGGATCCGTTCCAGTCGGGCTTCAGGCCTGGGTACAGCACGGAAACGGCATTGGTCGCGTTGGTTGATGATCTCTGGAGGGCTCGGGACAGGGGTTGTTCCTCTGTCCTGGTCCTATTAGACCTCTCAGCGGCTTTTGATACCATCGACCATGGTATCATGCTGCACCGGCTAGAGGAGTTAGGGGTGGGGGGCACCTTCCTACGGTGGTTCTCCTCCTTTCTCTCTGACCAGTCGCAGTCTGTGTTGACAGGGGGGCAGAGGTCGACCCCGAGGCCCCTTGTATGTGGGGTGCCACAAGGGTCGGTCCTCTCGCCCCTTCTGTTCAACATTTATGTGAAGCCGCTGGGTGAGATCATCCGTGGTTTCGGGGTGAAGTACCACCAGTACGCTGACGATACTCAGCTGTACATCTCCACCCCGGACCACCCCAATGATGCCCTTGAAGTGATGTCCCGGTGCCTGGAGGCCGTGCGGATCTGGATGGGGAGAAACAGACTCAGGCTCAACCCATCCAAGACCGAGTGGCTGTGGTTTCCGACATCCCGATATAGTCAGTTGGCGCCATCACTGACTATTGGGGGCGAGTCATTGCCCCCCACGGAGAGGGCTCGCAACTTGGGTGTCCTCCTGGACTCACGGCTGTCTTTAGAAGAGCATATGACGGCCGTGGCCAGGGGGACTTTTTATCAGGTCCGCCTGATTCGCCAGTTGCGTCCCTTTCTGGATCGGGACTCGTTAAATATGGTCACTCATGCTCTTGTCACTTCCCGCTTGGACTACTGCAATGCTCTCTACATGGGGCTCCCCTTGAGAAGCACCCGGAGGCTCCAGCTGGTCCAGAATGCGGCCGCGCGGGTGGTTATGGGAGCGACGTGGTGCTCCCATGTGACCCCCCTCCTGCACGAGCTGCACTGGCTCCCGGTGGTCTTCCGGGTGCGCTTCAAGGTTTTGGTTACCACCTTTAGAGCGCTCCATGGCATCGGACCGGGGTATCTACGAGACCGCCTTCTGCTACCAATAGCCTCTCACCGACCAGTACGCTCCCATAGAGAGGGGCTCCTCAGGGTGCCGTCGGCCAAACAGTGTCGACTGGCGGCCCCCAGGGGGAGAGCCTTCTCTGTGGGGGCACCTACCATCTGGAACGAGCTCCCCCCAGAGATACGGAAGATCCCGGACCTGTGCACGTTTCGCCGTGCTCTCAAAACTTTTCTATTTCAGCAAGCTGGCCTGGCCTAACTCCCCTCTTTTAAATTCTTAAATTTTAAATTTTTTAATTCATGATTTTATAAATTGGGTGTTTTAATCTGTGTTTCGGCCAAAATATTTAATAATTTTAAGGGATTTTTAATATTTGTATTGTCTGTATTTTATCTTGGCTGTTCACCGCCCTGAGTCCTTCGGGAGTAGGGCGGTATAGAAATTTGATTAATAAATAAATAAAATAAATAAATTGCATGTTGCTCTAGTTAAATGAGAAGGTCAGTTTCTGTTAAATTGAGAACTCCATTGTCTCCCTAGAGAGCCAAAAATTGCTAGAAGAAATTATACAGTTGAATTGTATCAAAATTACTGGATTTGATTAGCTACTTAGAAACATATAATAATACACTAATTTCATTTAGCTACTGAGAAATGTAATAGTCTTAAACTTACTAATGTTTTGAACAGGTTTAATGATTTACTGGTGTTTCAGAGACAAAGCAAAATACCACCCCATCTTGATGAATATCCTGACTTTCATGCCAGTTATCAAGGACATCCTAGCTGTTTTTGGCTTCCAGGTTTCTTTTTTCCACATGGTACATAATTTTGTTATTTATTTTATTCCTAGACATTTATCCATTATCTATTTTAATTTTTTAAAATTTGTGCTTCACATGCTTGAAATAGTTTGTAGTGCTGTAGCGTTTATATTATTTTATATTTTATAGTCCTTGCCTAGCGACCATTCATTCAATATCTGTTCAAAGTTACAACAATGCTGAATAAGGAGACGTACAACAAGTCCTTGAAGTTGCAGCTGCTGCAACGTCCCTGCAGCCATGTGATCACGATTTGGATACTTGACAACTGACAAGCAATTACAATGGTCATAGAATTCCACAATAATGTGATCATCATTTGTAACTGTAACTGGTGGCTTTGGACAAGTAAAGTCAGTGGGAAGTTGGCAGGAAGTCACAAGTTGTCTTCACATGACATCATTATTGCTGGAACTGTCATCATAAGTTGGCATGGTGACATGATTTTTCACTTTTTTTGCTTAGTAAAGCAGTTGTCAGTTTCAGTTATGATCATCAACTGAAGTCTACTTGTATTTCATTAAATTATAAAGAATGTCTATACTCTAGATAGTCTAGAGCAGGGCTGTCAAATTCCCAGCCCACGGGCTGGATACATCATGCACTGGCCATACCCATGTCCATTTTAGCGAAGGGGGGAAAAGTCCCAATATGTCATGTGATGCCACCATGATGACGTGAGTTTGACATCCCTGGTCTAGAGAATCCATAGAAGATTTTCCAGGTAAAATACGATAAATATATTGTTTTCAAGTGTATTAAGTGTGCTTAGAGGTTTATAAATTATGTCCTATGATAGATATGTAGAGTTAGGATTTACCTCTGACACTCATGTGATATAAACTGGGTTACAATATGATATAACCTGAATAATGCTATTACTGCTTCCCTTTTTCCATATTTTTTTTGATCTCTCTCTCTCTCCCTCTTCAGTTTTTCTTGTCCACATAATTCCTGCAGATGTGTTTTGAGTGGGATGGATGTCATTACAGATGAGGGAAATCTTGTATTACTTTGTAATTCTCTATATTAATAATTTGATGACTAAATAAGAAACTATATTTTGTTTATTTATATTTCATATTTCTTAACTGCCCATCTCCCTTGTATGGAAGTATATCAAATAACAAATGCATTCATTCTTTGCAAAGAATAAAATGATCTTCAAGTAATTTAAGAATAAATTTAATTAACTTCTTAATAGTGGTAAGAAGTAAAGTGCACAATCTGTGTATTTTGTTCTTGAAGGATTTCTTATTGCTGTGTGTCAGAATTATGCTCGGTTGAATAAAGTAACAGTGGATTCGCTTACTTTTACACATAAAGTGCTTCCTTTAACTCACGATGAAGATTTAAGCTTCAATAGAAAGGAAAGCATATTAAACAAAGCTTTTAAGGTAAGAATGGGATTGAAACCAGTTTCTTTATTCTGGTTGACTGTGGAAGATATGGAATATCTTTTGATATGTAGTCAAAATGCAGGCATCCATACGAATATCATGTATGATAGTTGTATATATGCCTAAACTTTGGCTACATATCAAAAGTGTATATAAATGCTACAATTAAAAAACATCAGGGATATATGAAATTATGTACAAAGAAATCAGATAAAGATATTGCAAGGAAAATTATAGGCAGGGAAACTCAGATAGTAAATGGATTTAACATACCATTTCTCTAAAGCAAATCATCATTTTATGAAGTAATGTGGTTTATCTTAAGTGGATTATATGGGCTTTATTTGCTTATTTATTACTGGAATTTATATGGCCACCTACTTAACATACTAATAGGTGCAGCAAGTAAATCCTCAAAATATTTATGTTTTTCCAGGCTGGCTATGCTTTAGGTCTCCTCTTTGCATCACATCATCTGTCCTAACCTAGGAAGCGGGTCTTTTCAGGGGCAGCACCCACCCTTTGGAATGATTCCCTTATTCACAGTCAGAATTGGATTGGTTCCCAACTCTGCCAGTTTATTAATAACCTAGTTTTTCCTTTGGGGATTTGGATCAAGATGTGTTTGATGACCAGAAGATGTGTTTTGTTTTTAATTCTTTTATTGTTAATTCTTTTTATTTTAACTGCCCAGGCTCACTCCAATGAGTTATGGAAGCCATACAAATTGGACAAATAAATAAACAAATTGTTTTTGCAACAAAATAAACAAGCCCGCAAGTATTTTTCCACACAAAAGGGACAGATAGTCCTCAAGCAGCAAAAATCTTCCACTTCTGTGATGATCCGATAGCATGTAATGTTAATATATATCTGTGTCCTTGAATCAGGAAAAGGGAAATGTGTCTATCCTGATTTTTTTGACATCACTGCCATGCAGTGGAGGAGGGGGAGGGGACTGTGAAATATTAAGATAGTGACTGTGACCACGTTCCCTTTTTTGCATCACTGTGCAGATGCCACCAATTTGTAATTCCTGTGCAACGAGCTTAGTCATCTTCACTTTTAGCTCTCTGAAAAAGACTAGTTTTTAATTTTTTTGTTGTTGTTGTTAAATCTTCCATTTGTTTGGAGCAATCCACAACAATGCTGAGTAGAAATACTATCTATCTTTTATTAGGAACATTCTCAGTATGAAACTGGAGTTAAAATTTACGGCTTGTACATAGATGGCGCATGCTGGAATCCCAATACACAGGCATTGGATGAACCTGAACTTCATAGAAGATATTATCCACTACCAGACATCCAATTTTTACCACAAAGTGTGAGTAATATAGTTTCGCTATCTTGGTAGGACATTTTTGTATTTTGATTACTCAGGTTTAAGTAAATGTTACAAGTCACTGCATTGTTATAATGTAGCACATGCTTGAATGCAAATAAATATTTTTTAAACAAGTGGGAATGTTGCTGTTTGGAATTATATTCAGCCAATTGCTTTCTCCTCTAAAATATTTCATTACTGTTTCTTTCTTCCATAATTTCTTCCATTGTTTTCTTTACCTATGGATTCTCAATGACCTAACCAATTATGCTGCTTTGAGCTGTTTTGGAATTTTGCCCCTTTTGTTTTAATTAAAATGACATATTTTGCATAAGTTATTTTCAACCGCATCCTAGGATGTCATAGTTATCTTTATTTTGTAGCACAAAAATATTATCTATATTTGAATTCTGGAATGAAGAGCTGAAATTATCTTTGTGGTTATGGGATGTGGGGGCAAGGTAGAACTTTTTCCAGGTTTCCATGGTGCTTATTATGTTATTCTTTTTTAGCCTGGAACAGAGGTTCTGCAAATACACTCTTATCTTTATTTTTTTCTTATACTCTTAAAGTATTGATTTGATTCAGAAGCTGAAGTATCCTCAGCATCAGTTTTTCTTTTATGTTTTTGCTGATATTTAATCAACATAACAATTATTTTAAGTTATTTTAGAGGTAGACCTATCTTTTTTTTCTAAATTGTAAAATATTCTGGTATCAAGCATCTTGAGCTGTGGTGGCGAAGTGTTTTTATAATGCAGTATTTTTTTTAAAAGGCATTCTTTCTGGGCCCTTACTGGGACTTATAAGATCTCTATGCTGCCAGATCACTCCAGATGGATAGTAACAGCCAGAAACTGGTGTTATAGATGATAATCAGCACCTTGACTTGCTGAGTTTATCCATAACCACTGCATCTCATGGAACAGTGGGGTCACATGGAAATTTGGCACTGCCCATGTCATTTTCCGGACTAGCTATAGCTTCTGAATAGTCTTGAAAGCAGTCCAATGTAGAGTACATTACAGACATCCATTTGTGATATTGTGATATTACTAAGGTGTGAATGACTATTTGATGCCATGCTGTGTTAGGCCTAGTATCAGTAATAATATTTTATACTATTGTTCTGTGTTTTGGAAGAATTATACTTGCTAGAAAGGCTGCTTTTTAAAATATATTTGTGATGGGAGCATCAACTGATTCCAAACAAAGTTCTTGCAAAAACCTTAAGTTTGAACCCCAACAGTCAATGAGCAATATATATTTAAATTGTTCCTTTATTAAAACACATGCTGATCCCAGATGACCACTGTAATTTGCTTCTTTACTGGTCCTTAGGCGTACAATTTATTTAATATGTAGAAACTGAGGTTATTAATATTTTAATTTCATTATTTTTTAGATTACCTTTTGCCCAAGTTACTGTGGTGAAGAAGACCAGCTTTTATACGAATGTCCTTTATACAAGACACCTCAAAGAACAGGAATGCTGTCTTCTATGGGTACATCTTCAAATTTTGTAACTGAAGTTAATCTGCCAAGTCTGGTAACTCCTAGCCACTGGATAATGAGAGGAGTTGCACTGTTATGTCAACTGGATGATTAGGAAATATAAAATATTATTGCCCCTTATTTGAAATGAATATTTCACTGTTTCACTCTAGGATCAGATACAACCTAGTTTTGTTTAATGTTTTAGATTAATTAATAAACTTGTTTCCATGCAATATGTGCAAACTCGATTTATATTATGGTTATGATTTTTTTGCCTTTTTTCCTTTATTTAATCATTATAAATTAAAATGAGTATATGCAGTGATCAAAGATGGCACATGGTAAATTGGCATTTTGTCTTAGAAATTTTTCTAAGAATGTTCTACATCTACAATAGGTTCAATAATCCTTTAAAAATAGAAATGATTGATGGCTGCAGCCCAGTGGATTTGGATAGTGCCTGGAATAATGTAAAATTTAAGCAAGGTTAAAAGCAGGTGACAGATAACTGGTACGCTTCCAAATTAATTCCCTATGCCTACTACTTTAATAAATGAACTGGGCAAGCTGCTAGGAGTAATTTTATAACAGGTCTTGTACATTCTCAAAATTTCATACATTCCTGCTAATCAGAAAAAAAAATAGCATTGCTACCTTAGTACATATAATTTTATACCTCTTCATATTAATATGAGCCAGCAGTGTGCTGCAGCTGCCAAAAAAGCCAACATACTTCTAGGCTGCATAAAGAGGGATAGAATCAAAATCACATGAAGTGTTAATACCACTTTATGCCTTGGTAAGATCACACTTGAGATACTGCATCCAGTTTTGGTCGCCACAATGTAAAAAAGATGTTGAGACTCTAGAAAAAGTGCAAAGAAGAGCAACAACAATGATTAGGGGACTCGAAGCTAAAACATATAAAGAATGGTTGCTGTAACTGGGTCTGTCTAGTCTTATGAAAAGAACTAGGGGGTGACACCATAGCAGTGTTCCAATATCTCAGGGGCTGCCACAAAGAAGAGGGAGTCAGGCTATTTTCCAAAGCATCGAAGGCAGGACAAGAAGCAATGGGTGAAAACTAATCAAGGAGAGAAGTAACCTAGAACTAAGGAGAAATTTCCTGACAATCAATCAGTGGAACAACTTGCATCCAGAAGTTGTAAATGCTCTAACACTGGATGTTTTAAAGAAGCAATTGGATAACCATTTATCTGAAGTGGTGTAGGATTTCCTGCCTAAGCAGGGGGTTGGACTAGAAGACCTCCAAGTTCACTTTCAACACTGTTAGATTCTAAATTCTAATCCTGTTTCAACCTAATCAGCCTCCACTGGCATTTTTAAAACGTGTGGCTTCAGTTTCCAAAGTTCTCAGCAGAGGTCATGCTGGCTATAGATTCTCAATAGTTTTAAGTCTATGGGATTTAATTTTACTTTAGCTAGTGTTATAATTTATAAATCATAGTTTTACCAGTTCCTTGATTGACTATATGCAATCAAGCCAGTACTGTTTCTTAGCAAAAACATAAGATTTTATTCATGTCAATTATGTCCCTAATCTTTCAGGTTTCCCAAAGCACTATCACCACTGTAACTGAGTCTATCTACCTTGCTGCTCTTTTTTCCTTCCACCTTTCCCAGCATTAAAGCCTTCTCCAGAGAGTTAGATCTTCATATAATGTATCCCGAGTAGGCTAATTTGAACCTGGCCACTTGTACTTGAGTGAGAAATGTGGGTTGATTTGATATCCATTGATTTGTTCTGAGTTGTCCATTGGATTCTCAGGAGTCTTCTCCAACACCAAGAGAAGAATGTCATCGCTTTTCAAGTGATTCTAGGTAATCATCCCTTAAATTATGTACCCACACCAGCTGATTTTTCTCTCTCTTAATTCTGTGCGCTTGCAGTAACAGGATAATTGTATTGGTCCCAGGTGAGATATTGAGAAAAGCAAAACAACATTCCCATTCTAATGTCTTGGTCTGGCATGGCTTATTTTTGGTAACTCATTATAGCCCCTGCCAAGCAGAAAATGTTCTAAATGCTTACAAAAAGGAATCTAAAATTTCCTTCTGTCTAGTTTTCCCTGGCATTATAGACACCATTCATGACTTTGTGAATACTAGATATCTGCCACTTTCCGTTATTACCATCGTAACAATTTTCTGTAAGTAGATCCATCCTATTTTTTCCCTTTCTCTGTTGCTATTTGCAAAAATCCTTTTTCACACCTTTTAGCTTCTCTTGTAAACAGGTATCTTTTGAAGAAGGAATGCAGTATTACAACTTCAGGAATGTTAAGGGAGATTCATTATGCAATGAACCCTTTTGACACTGAGCATTCAGCCAGTACTTTTTATCACATTCAATTCTCACAACGGGGATCTTCTGAGATGGGAGAGTTAACACTGTAGGGATGGCAGAAATCGGTTTTGCTGGGGATTGGTTTAAACAATTATTGTTGGACATAAGGCTATGCATGCAACCTTGTCTCTTATATTGCTCAAATTAACACAACTGAGATTTACTATCAATGAAGAATTGTGGCTCCCTCACTCCATCACATCTTTGAGATTTTCCAGTTTTTTGTTTTAGATTTCAAAGCCAAATTGAGAAACTCAGAAATTCCTATTGAATACACAGACTGCACATCCAAGATATGATACCCATCTTCCTTCTTATTGACTTAAATTTTCTAGGAAAGACTATTACAATTTTAGCAGGCATGTTTTTCTCCCTTATTAAGCAGTATTACTTAAAAATAGTAATTTGAAATAATTTGTAAGTTATGTTCAATTTCTCAATAGAGAAATTCTGAACGGGAAAAAGGAAACATAATTTTTATTACAGAAATCATGCCATTTTCTTAGAACTGACTGATTTGCTGCTTACAAAGTTATTTCTGCTCATTGTGATAACTTAAATCCTAACAACTTAGCTATCTCTACAATGTATGGCTACAAGAGAAATTTATTTTTATTTGTCAAACATGTATAAGATAACAGATATAAGTATAAACATGATTACGAATACAGAATAAGGATACGAATAAATGGGGACAGTAGGACAGGGACAGTAGGAACGTTGGTGCAGTTATGCACGCCCCTTACAGACCTCTTAGGAATGGGGTGAGGTTAACGGTAGACAGTCTAAAGTTAAAGTTTTGGGGGTTTAGGGAAGTAACCACAGAGTCAGGTAGTGCATTCCAGGCATTGACCACTTTGTTGCTGAAGTCATATTTTCTGCAATCGAGTTTGGATCTATTGTGTGCTCGTGTATTATTGCGGTTGAAGCGGAAGTAGTCATTGATAGGTAGGACGTTGTAGCAGATAATTGTGTACTATGCTTAAGTCAGACCAAAGGCGGCGTAGTTCTAATTGTCTAATCCCAAAATTTCAAACCTGATGGCATAAGGTATTCTGTTGTAAGCAGAGGAGTGGAGTACTCTTCTCATGAAATACCTCTGGACTTGCTCAATTATATTAAAATTCTAAATGCAAATTTTGAACCAGTGTGTTTCCTATTCCAGATCACCAGAAATCTGTAAGTTATTTTTGCTGAAGTTTTAAAGTTTGTAAAATCAGTCTTCCTCACCTATTTCTTAACCAAGGAAAGTGTGGCCACTGAATTCTATACCCTTAAAAATGGGAGGCAAAAAATGAAGAGAGGAGATGGTCTTAGCAAAGTAGTTATTTCCTCTCCAAATGATTTACATCTCCCTTGAAAACTATCTTCCTAATATCCCACCCTGATGCAACTCTTGAGAATTGCTAACTTCCCTATCTCAAAAGAATATCACTCGACAAGGCATATATCAAATAGTAGGCTTTAAGTGGCATCCTGTGAGGCACATGCCACAGAAGTATGCAAGGGGAGGGCAAAAAATTAAGTGAAAGCAGTTATTTTTATTCACTTTAACTTGGCTAGTATTATTATCATAACCATGCACTGGCTCATTAGAGAAATTTCACAAAGACACCCCCCCTCCAATTCTTGCAGACTACACTTTTCCAACTCT
This sequence comes from Pantherophis guttatus, assembly GCF_059756535.1. Classification (NCBI taxonomy): domain Eukaryota; kingdom Metazoa; phylum Chordata; class Lepidosauria; order Squamata; family Colubridae; genus Pantherophis; species Pantherophis guttatus. The sequence goes on along the minus strand of NC_142063.1, from coordinate 294,332,845 downwards.
TAAAAATGTAGAAATAGCTAGTTAGCTAAAAAATCCAGGGTAATTCATTCCCTTGTGGATAATTCTAAACTGAGTACAAGTTTGGAAATTTTGCCAATGCAGTTAACAATCTAATTTGCTAAGCAAAACAGTGCCTTTTCTTCACTAAAGGTAACTGGGGATTATATGTCAAGTCTAACTACTGTAAGAAGATTGTAGTATCTATTTTTGTCCACTTCTTAAGATAAAACAAGAAAGAGAACAGTGAATGTATTCTTAATTGATTTCAGTGAAGAGTATGAAAGGAGAAGAATATTACTATCAAGCCAGCATGAATATAACCAGTCTTGGCCATAATTTAGTTTCTGTTGAAATTTAAGATTATGCAAGTTATTTTTTGATAAAAATGAACAGCAAACATCCATTTAATTAACAAATAAATATTAGAAGCCTGTCAAGAAAGCAATGCAATTTTTGGACTAATTTTTAATTATGCAAGTTATTTTTCATGAAATGAAATCTAAAAGTACATTCTAGATGTAAAAAGAAAAACAATAATCATGACAAATTGCTCTTTATTTTAATTGGAACTATACTCTTGGGGCAATATAGTTATCTTAAAAAATCCTTTCGTCAGAAAGTTTGTGTAGAATACCTAAAAATCATGGAATGTCTATACTACCTACTGCTTAGTTAAAAGTGTTCAGGGCCACAGCCTCCATCAAATCTAGTCAGTCTGGTCAACAGAAATATGTAAAATGTAGTTCCAAAGTTCTGGAGAGTGTTTGGGGGTGAGAGCATAATCATCACAGAATCAAAAATGCCATTATCAAGTGTGGAAGTTACTGCCCCCAAACCCAAATGTAATTACTAAAATCTAATTTAAAAATGGTTCTGTTCAAAACTAAAACAGCCCTTATAAATATATAAGGAATAAAGATTACCAAATGCTACTCAAATGTGCTAAGTTCCTTCCATTTCAAAACTGGGCAACTTATTAGGTTAAATAGACTGAATCCACATTTGTCATAAAGGCACACAATGTCCAGCAAAAGCTAGTAGATACATAAAATATAGTAGACGGAAGAAAAGAGGTTCTGCTATATTGTGTAATATTTCACAGTAATTATTGCTGCACAATATTTTGAAAGTAGTATAAGCTGTATTAAAATTAAAAGCAAAAGTTATAAAGACTATGCTACATATTCATATATACAAACTATCGGTGCTTTACACAGATATTAAATGACTACTTTTTCTACCTGCTATAAAATTATGAAATCCACGGTTTGAAAAAAATTATTTCAATACCTCTGCCTTCAAACTTTATATATTAAAATAGCAATTGTTTTGTCAATTACAGCCATTTCAATAAAAACTTTAACAGTAAAATTACTATTGTTAAAGCTATGAATTTCTTATATTCCATAGCTATAGTTAAAAGATATGAATACAAAAATATAAAAAATGCATTAGTGCATATATACCATAGTTGATTTTAATTTCCATTTCTTATTAAAAAGCTAATTTAAAAAGCAATTTGAAGTATTGGCATCTTTTCCCTACGTAACAATATAAAAAGGCAAAATAACCTACTTTGAGGTAGTAATGCCAAGTTGTAAAAGTTGAATAGTTTCCTTTTTTCATAATGCATCACCATATTTAAATGAAGTCATTAACTCTTAAAATGTTTCACAATAATACAATACTTTACATTTTTTCAAAAATATGCAAATGGTTATAATTTAAAAAAATCTGAACCTTGAAAAACAATTCCATTTTACAGCCAAATATTGTAAAACAAACTCTTTCATGTTATAAAGGAAAGCTGCAGTGTAAAGCAATGGTTCATAGGGGGAAAAATACTTTTTTTCCAGTTTGTACAATATTTCACATTTTGCATTACTTTCTATTATCACTAAATAAAGCTCTAATGTTTTTTTACCACTAATATTTTCAAACCTGAGACATTCCATGAGAGTAGTACGGGACATTTTTATATATACCCCTACAACTGCACTGTGTACAACAACACTCAACTACAGACTTCAATATGTATGTTAGAATCTTGTCTAGAACTTAAATGGAGTCTGTTTTATCAGGCAGAAGAGTCATACAGTATATAATAACTCTGCTCTAACCTCTATCTGCCAAAATCCCCAAGGCAAGGGAATCAGGTCTGAGTAAGAACAAATATAATTTAGGAAGCAAGAAAATAGTAAAAGTTGCTTTCCACTGGTTCTTGGTATACTGCTAATTTATATGATGCTTTTTGACTAAGGTACTAAAATTATAAAGAAAATATTGGTAATTAAACCCTAAATTTGGTTTTCTTTTTTACAGGACAGAAAATGAACATTACTCATCAGATAACCAGTTTATAAAGCATACAAATTACTTAATACTTTTCATGCACTCTACAACTATTGTTTCTTTAAAAAAAAATACGTCACTTAAAATGGCAAGTGGTTAAAAGGTGATAAGGCTGCATCAATTAGATGGCTGGTAAAAAAATATGGAAATGCACTATCAAAATGTATTTTTAAGAACATCCAGGACAATTATTATATATTCCAAGTGCAAAGGTAGGAGGTATGATGTCTACACCAAAGGTTTCTTGCTGAGACTCTGTATCTTGCATCAGGAGTCGCTCAATAGATGTATGGAAATATGCGGTACGGTACACGTTGGCAGTATTTTTCCCATGCCAAACCGTATTTTTTCTTACATTGGTGTTCATCACGGGCTTCTCGGTGAATAAGCAAACCAGTAAAATATATGACATAGAAATATGGTAAAATATGATTGAATCCTATAAAAAAATATAAAGTATCATTACTTTTTCCTCATCCCATCAGTTGTAATATAATTGTAAGCGCAAAAATATATACAAAAATGTAATGCGAAGTATTAAAATATTTTAACTGCAATTAAAACTAGTTAATTAAATAATTAAGACATATAAAATATTAATGTAGGTGTTTTTTTTTTTAATTATTGAAAGTTTGAATCATTACAAATGTATTAAAAATGCATAATTTTTTTTCTTTTGGTATTATGTTTAATAAAAATATAGCAAAGGAATATTGCCATGAAAGACTATCACATCGTTTATTGTATAGCTCTTTATTTTTCAATTATATTCGTTTTCTATGAAAATTCTCTTATTTTCAAGCATTTTATTACGTATAAATCTTTGGTAGTGAGAATCGTATATTACAGTCAGTAACTATCACTCCACCAACAGAATAGAGATTCAAAAGAAACAGGAAAAGTGTAAGGTAAAATTACTTTATTAACTTACCACAAGGTAAGGACCAAGCCAGGGCCATAATGATATCACCTAAATAATTAGGATGACGCACAAAACCCCACCAGCCAGATACAAGGAGGTTTTTTCCCGTTGCAGTAGGAATAACATTCAAATCTGAATAATAGACATACAATATATATATATAAAATGCAGTAGAAAATATACCTATGAATAAATAGTATGTAGAGTATTGATAAAAAACCAGTAGGTCTAAACACTACTTACGAGCAATTTTTGGATCCTTTGGATTTCTTCTAAATAAATTCTTTTGTGAGTTGGCAGCACGGAAAATGTAATACCCAACAACTTGGAAAAAAAATAAAGTACTGATTATAAGATGATTTATTATTTATTGTCACTTCACAAGAATAATGATAAGGGTAACATTTATAAGATGCATATATTTTTCAATTCTATTATCTCTAAATTCAGTCTTTAGCAAACGAAGATTCTTTTACTAATACATCATCAATATTCTACACCATACCCTAGCAGGTAACACAATGCACAATTCTTAATTTATACAAAAGATGGAATCCATATTGGTTTTCCGTATATCTGTTCCCCCTTTACTGCATTTCCTTCCCTTTCCTTTTTCCTTCCCTTCCCTTGTTTAGAAATATTTTGAGGACGATGGGGGCCGCAGGAACTGAAAATTTCTATTGCAATTCTACACGATAAAAATGAAGTGATAAGTATTAAAATGTAAAGGTTAAAATTTGAATAATGGGATACTTGCATCTTTCTACATTCTTTATTGTATCATGTCAATTATATTCCCATTTTAGGATTGAGTATACTTCCAAGCTAATTATTATGACAAATGTTTTTATAAAAAAGTATTTATACAAAAATATTTCACTATCAATCTAAACAATTCTTTAAAATATGAATATTGTAATCACAGAATTTAGAAAATAACGTCATCTAAATCAAGGGTGGACTTTTATTATTGTTAGATTATAACTTCCACAATAATTTGCAACTGACATAAGGTAGAATTTGGATATATCATCTTCAAGTTCACAATTTCCTCAATCTCATAATATCTCATCTTTTGTTGACCCTTTGTATAGTATTATCATGATTATTCCATTTCTTTCTCAGTAGGGAGAAAGAAATCTTTTGTGCTGCTCTATGCAATAATGCAAAATAATACATTCCTATCATTAAATCATAACTTACTATTTAGAATTACAATGGCAGAAGCTGCAGGCCATGAAATCTCATTTGGATTATTCACTAAATAGAATGCTTGTAAACTGTAGAGAAAGGGAACCCATACTAAGTCTCCAAATGCTAGCATGAATCCAAACCCCTCGTTTGTGATGTCCATTGTTGTTAAAATTGCTTCCTAAAATATTAACAAAAGAATATTCAATTACTTAGTATTTAGATAAGAAACTTTCAAAGCAGCTATTACCAACTTTGCTTCTTTAAATACATGCCCCATTACACAGCACCTTTTACAAGGATACATTTTAAGCTATTGAGAAGAATTCTGAATTCACACTTCTCTAAATAAATACATTTATTTATAGTTCCCATTTAGTAGGTTATTACTGCCTTCCAAAAAAATCTGTCTCTGCTACAATGTATGTGTCTAAGGCAAAACAACTTTCTGATCATGTAACTTTTAAAAGATATATTATTATAGCCTTTTCTTGTAGAGTCAGTTATTCTAATAGTGAACTCAAAGGACTTAGTGTGGAAATTTGAGACAAAATTGGGCTAATTAGCAAATAAAAGAGATATTTCAGTAAGTTTCAATTATTTTTGAGATGTCTGGAAAGTAAAGTTTTAAAACTTCCTAAACAAAGATAGTCAGCAATTGGGCAGCTTTCCAATGATGAATCCAAGTTCCCTAAAGGGTAAAGCAAAAATACCCCCTTTTAAATGGTTCTGGGTTATGAATAAAAGGAAGAATGGTAAACATTCATCTCTTAGAAGTCACACAATAGAAGAACTCCTATTCCCATCATTGTTTTCACAAATATGACTCCAAAATGATGCTGTTGAAATTCAGCCACAGCCTGGTTTGGGCATCAGTGTGCATGTCAGTGTGGGAATGGATATGGATTAACTCATTCATACTTGTTTAAAATAACAAAACAACAACCCCAAACAGAAACTAAACTTTCCCTCCTTAAAACAAAAACCCTACCCTCATCATTCATTTGCCTATTGCCTTTCAGCAATACAATCTCAAAACTCCTATAAGAACTAGTAATGGAACAATGAAGGGCTGCATATGGTCTCTGAGTTGCCCATCCCTGGCTAATAAACAGGAAACATTCTCAGTGCTTTCTGGGTGCCACAGAAATTTACCTCCAAGTGGAGTTATTGTATGTGACACGTACCTACAGTAGAAATAACGAAGTAATTCTTAAAGGAGCCTGCTTTGCAGTTTGAAAAAAAAGATGCTTCATCTGTGCTCTGGCTTGTTGTAAAATATTTTCTCTGAATGCATTGCGTAGCATAATTAACATAATTATGCTACGCAATACTTTGCGTAGCTAACATAATTTTTAAACTGAATTCCTAAAACTTGAATATATTCATCACTTTTTTTAGATGCTAAATTATGGCCATCTTGCCCAAAGACTTTGCCCAATTTGATTCATCTAGTTAAAAATGAAGCTCTATAAGGGTTTATAAAGAACAGCAAATATACAAAATATGGATAAGTGCATACTAATTCTTCAAGGTTTAAATTCTAGTAAAACTCGGTATCACTTCAGATTTTCACTAAGTTTTTAGTTCCTTGTAGTCTTCAAATCCATTTGTGGGCCTTGGGGTATCTATGGAATAGATTATGAATCTAGTTGTAGAAGGAAGAGAAAATTATTACCCCTTCTCTGTTAGTTTGTGTGGAGTAGCAGTTAAATGGTTGGATTACAATAAGGAAGATGAAATTTAAGCCCATGTTCATCTATGGAAGTTTGCTGAAAGATTCTACGTTAATCACTATCTACTTTACAAGCTTGTATATCATATTGAATTTTTGGAAAAAAGATATATAAACCTTATAACCACAGTTTTAAAAATTAACAATAATTCATTCAAGAACTATCAATTGCTAGATTACCTCATTCCAAAGAGCATCTACTACATAGATGAGCTGGAAACTATTAACAAGTATCATTGACAAAGAGGGCGTGTTCCGATCTTGCACTTTCATCTCAGCGAAAAGCATGGCCAAGTTAACAAGAGCCTTTGGAAAAATTAAATTGCATGTTACCCACTTTTATCCTTAAAAGTCTACAATGATCTAATTCAGCCGATATCATATAATGTAGACTGAATATTTCAAATGGCACCCTCCTCTTCACAGAAAACAATTCAATTATATTTTAGTACAATATTATGTATTACATGCCCATTTGTAGTTAGCTTATCTAGGAAAACTTCCAAAGTTATACATTTTTATCCTTGTTGCAACTATAATGCTGCCATAATATATTTTCCACTACTTTGCCCATTTCTTCCTTATCTCATTTTTTATTTTACTTATTATTGTGTAATGTGCAACAAGAGAGTAATACTCACCCAACCAATTAGCCCTGGTCGTAACTCACAGAAGTATTTCAGATCAAAATTTCCAATGCGAGGATTTAATTCATGTCCCATAAAAAAATCATAAAAGATATTCCCTACAAATAAGAATATATGCATGGTTCCTATGAATTTTCTGCCGATAGCCCCATAATAGGTTATAAAACAACAGAGGAATAACAAATAATTGGGGTTATTCTATTCTGAAATTTATTTTCCAATATTATTTTGACTTACCAGAATTTCCTCCATGGGATAATTCATACTCAGGTGCTTTCAGAGAACGGGCATAGAGATAAATGCTCAACAATAAACTAAAAATTGTAGCACTGACAGCAAATTGCAGGAAGTGGTCATATAAATAATAAAACTCCATTTCAAAATATAGAGAAATTCCAACAGCTATAGCTGTTAGGATAAAACTGTAGATTCCTTAAAAAAGAAAAGAAACAACAAATGAGACACGCTTTTTCAAAAATAGTAGGACAGGTACTATGATATAATAGCTTGCCACCAAATTTTCTACTGTAATTTTGATGTGGGGGAATCAGATCATTTCCAAAATCTGCTTGGAACTTTATGCAGTCCATTGTCCATCTGTGACATAGTGTCGTGTCTGAAATGACACCATTCTTTGTAACTGGCTAGAGAAATAAGAAATGCATGGCTGGAGAAATGAGTAAACATGGTTGCTCATACATCTCAGTTCAAACAAGATATCCAAAGAGCAATCATTATCTATCCCTCTTGTGATTACAGTAAACAAGCTGAAACAGGGCCTGTATATATCAAATCCCCAAACAACGGTTTGGAATAGCAATAGGACTCAACCAATTATTTCTCAGTTAAATCAGAGACAATGGATTATCATTGCAGGATGTATTGCAGCCTACCAGAAACATCCTAGACACTCCCACTACCATCAATACATATTAACAGGCTCTGTGTGACTGAATAGAGATTATTCATTCTGCAGTTGCAGAGAAAAAAATAAAATATTTTTTAAAAATAATTAACGGTTTGAGTACCATCATTTAGATTAGATTTTATAAGGACAATGTATGGCTCACTAATATCAAAATAATGTGATAAATAATAAAATCAATAGCCACAATTTATCTACTGTGTTTCCCCAAAAATAAGATCCTGTCTTATATTTTTTTAATGCTGAAATAAGCACTTGGCCTTATTTTCAGAGAGGTCTTATTATTTTGGGGCGCATGGAGCAAGACGGGGATCCTCTTGCCATCTTACCTGATTTCCAGCTCTGTCTCCCTAACCCTAACCTGAGGAAATGGCAGGGATCAGCTGTGCATGCATTTAAATATTTTTGGGGAGGGCTTATTTTTGGGGAGGGTTTATTTTCGGGGATGCGCTCAAAAGCCCAATTGGGCTTATTATCAGTGGATGTCTTGTTTTCAGGGAAACACGGTATTTATTTAGCATATGGCATATCATACATGGACTTGCAATTCACCTAGATTTTTAAAAAGCACAATAAAATATGAATGTTAAAAAGATATATATTTAGATACCAATGCCTAGGCAATCTAACCATTAAAGTGCAACATTGTTTATATGAGAAAAATCAGACAGATATAACACTCAGATTACATCTACAGTTTGATCTACAGTTTGACGTGGGACCCTGCAATCACACTGAGGAGAGGATACTATGCCCCATTGAGTCCCAGCATACAACATGTCAGATGCAAATTCTATTCAGGATTGTCCATTGCTGCCGGGAAAGTTCAAAGCCTGGCACCTTTTGCATGGGGTTATTTATATGTCCTCCTGTATCTGGACATTCAGTAACTCATTTGGCTTTCCATTGGGAATCAATGTCAAAGCTGTTGAGCAGAAGTTGTGCAAGTGCTAATAGCCACAACAGTTAACTTTTTAACAGTACATGTAATTTATTCATTGATAAATTAAAATAAATAAAAGATTAAAAATATATCTGCCTGCCACCAAAAAGCAACACAGTTGGCCATACATATTTCACCAGGGATACCATTTCAGAATTGGGACATTATAACTGAAAAGACCCATCCCTGAATAACTATTTGTTATACCTCAGCATGGGAGAAAACTCAGAATAAAAGTTCTGAAGATAATTTTAGATATGAATAGTAAAACATGGGAATATTCTGTAAGAGATTCTGGTAGCATCTTTTCAGATGAACAAATTTTATTAAAAAGTACTAACCCTTCATAAGGTATGACTTAATTCATTTAATGTGTGGATAATAAAATGATATAGGATTTAAATCTGTTAAGATATATTGATCCTAAGCAAGGCAGGGTTTTGTCATTTAATACAAGAATGTTGAGTTGAGATCAGGAGCTCGAGAGTAAAAATTGCAATATGTAACTGAAATACATGTACTAATTGTATCAACATCAGATTAGTAAATTCCAAAAAAACTGTAAATACAAATTTACCATTTATTCTATACTCCAGCCTAATTCCATTCCAAAGTGGTACCCCTTCCACAATCTGAAAAGAAAAATATATCTTCACCTAAAATATTCACATTTTCGTAGATCATGCAATAGTAAAAGAAATAATAGGATTGTTAAAACTCACCCATGACCCCCACCAACACACACTTGATATAGGAAGCAGAACTCTGAACAATACTATGAAATTTGTGCTTTCACCAATATAAAACAAAAAGTAACCACAAGTAGTCCTCAACTTACGACCAATCGCTGAGCCCCAACTTTTTTGTTGCTAAGTAAGTTAAGTGAGTTGTGCCTCATTTTACAACCATTTTTGTCACAGTTAACAAATCACTGCATCGTTAAGTGAATCATGCAGTCATTAAAGCAAATTGGGCTTCCCCCACTGAGTTTGCTTATCGGAGTTGGCTGGGAAGGTTACAGATGGTGATCACATGACCCTGGGACAGTGCAACTGCCATAAATACATGCCAGTTGCCAAACACCTGAATTCTGATCATGTGACCATGGGAATGCTGCAACGGTCGTATTTGTGAAAAAAGGTCATAAGTCACTTTCCCACTGCTATTGTAACTTCAAACAGTTCCTACCTAAACAAATGATTGTAAGTCAAGCACTACCTGCACTAGATCTTTCCATTCGGTTATAAAGACCATCTGAAAAAAGACTAGAACTACTGCATCCACCACATTCTGAAGGAAGAATGGCATTTTGTTTAGCATCCAATCCCTTGAATCTAGAGGTTTTATTCTACAGGAGTGTCCCCAAATAGAATTCCAACCAGAATTTGGTAGAAAAGAATGAAAGCCTTGCCTACTCCCTTTTCCTTCAGCTGACAGATCCATTCTATACATTGGATGATTTGTAGAATTCTATTCAATATTTCACAAGAAGAATCATTACCCTGGAAGAAAATGTGTAACAAAAGCAATCTATAAAACGCTCATTAAATAAGAAAGGCAAAATTAAAACAAGAACCCGCTACCAACATATACCCTTGGAACCTGAGACATTAGCTCTTCTTTTCATCTCATGTAACCATTTTATAATGGGAGAGTTATGTAGTATAACATTTATACTACATAAAACAGGGTTTTTAAAAATGCTAATTTAGAAGTATGAAGTTACAATGCTGTTTTATAAAATAGATTTAAAAAAATCAAATTTCTACTTCCAGAAGTTTTACCTTTCCTATTGGCAGTAAGTAAAATAGGGCTTGGAGAAAGAACCAAAGAAGAAAGACACCAAACACTCTCGTCTCCCATAAATTTTGGAAAGCTGGTAGTGGAGGAGGAAAATTCAGAAGGCTGGGGTCTTTCTGTGAGCACATTAGCAACAAGCAGAACACAGTTCCAGGCAGAAGAAATATCATAAAGAAGGCACCTTAAAAAAAAGTTATACAATTATTAGAATCAATTCAATTCCAAGGAAGCTTTCCAGCAAGAAAGATAACTGATATCAACTAAAACAGTAGCTGTATCTACTCTTATGTTCAAAATCATTTTCTCTATTGATGTGAATGGAGAGTTTAAAACTTTAGTTATGCATCAAAGGCTCCAGAGTATATGAATCTATAGTTTATGACTTTCAAAACTAGCATACCGATTTTTCCTCCAAATACCAGTTCTTTTGTCTTCCGGCATACTTTTTCAATACTTTTTGGTGTTTCAAAATTTTTCTCTTCTTCATATATCTCCTCTCTTTTCTTCTCCTCCTTTCTAGAATGCAAATTATATCGTTCCAGAATGCGTTCTCTTCTTCGCTCAGACTCAATTCTTTGCCGCTACACACAAACAGCATAAGGGGGAAAAACAAATTGTTATCATCATTAGTATGTACTAAAGAACCCTCCTCAGGTCAATCATCGCTCTCATTTGATTTTGTTGTTGGCCATTATTTCCAAGTCCATTTCTTGGATTGGGAGTCCCTGCACTCAGCCACTCAAGCAAGCCCCTGGTCATCTCATGCCCTCTACATGGAGCTATTCTTGAAGAGTATTTGGAAGCTAAAACTGGTGTAAAATGTGGTAGCAAGGTCAATTCTTGAGGCCCATGGGGTGTGTATGTCCATGTTACATTTTTCCAGCAAGCCGGGCTGGCTTAAGAAGAAATTTTTAAATGTTTTAATTGGTTTGTGATTTTTAATTTTTGGGCCAAATTTATATATATTTCAATTGTTTTTTTACTATTTGTATTTCATGTTCTTAATTCTGGCTGTACACCGCCCTGAGTCCTCAGGGAGAAGGACGGTATATAAATTGGAAATACAAATACATACATCATTGCTGCCAATTTGCTTCTGGGTACAATTCAAGGTGTTGGCTATCGCTTTTGAAGACCTTCATGGTATGGGCCCACACTATCTGAGGAACCGCTCAATGGGACTGACCAACCTCACCCATGCTGCCAGAAAAGGCATGCTGCAGATCCCATCAGTCAAAAAAATTCATCATATTTCATATTTTATACCTCTAAAGTGGCATGAGTAGAATAATTCACTTCTGTGATATCTGGCTCTCCATTATACTGATTTGTATTATTTTCATGCAGCCTCTGGATTGAGAAAAACAGGATATTTTAAAGAGAAATTATTTTATTAATCGTTACAATTAAACTTTGTAGTTATTTATATATTATTTATATTTATATTATATAAATATAATAAATATTAAGTATAGACATGAAAGGAAACCAGATTTATGGACGATGAATAAAGATTTGAATCATATTATTTTAAGCTTTTTTTGTACTAACAATTATAGAAAATACTCAAAAATGCACTAATAATAAATTCGATTACCCTTTGGTTGGTAACATTACTAACATGCAAAAACACAAATTAACATTCAATTTATTGGCAAAACATAAAATCCAAACTTCTATAACAACTTTTAACAGTTTGTTTTAAAATGTCTTAGATACCAAGATGCTTTTCCATGGGGGGAATGGTTCTGCAATTTCTGCAAGTAAATCCTCAAAACTGGAAGCAATTTGAAGTATTCTGTTAATATTCTAACCCTGAAACAAGCCTATTTCATCAGAAACATGTCCCAAACAATTTGATCTGATTCCATTTCTGAGAATATACTTCCAGAAACTTCAAACTACTCTCAGAACATTCTTTACTCTATAGATTGATCTGAGCTGGTGTTTTGTTTTGTATCTTAGTCTCTCTGCCTATATTGTATGTGTGCCTGATATGTACCTTGAAGATTTATAGCTAAAGTCTGAAGGAATCATAATAGTTTCTTGCCCCTCTCCATTGTTCTCAACACATTTAATTCTTTAACCTTAATAGACATGATAAATGTCTTAAGATTATTAATATAAAAAAAGTACTATAAAAAGTTTTATCTTTAAAATTATGTGATGCAGAGTATGTGCAACATTGGCAATCTGGGGCCAAGACATTTAGAGTATTACAGAGCATTCTATTTCTCTCCAAACCACTTAGCGATGGAAATTCTGGTCCCAATTGCTACTTAAGGACTACCTGTAAACCATTTCTGCTAATGAAAACTGGATCAATTAAAAGGTTTTTAAGATAAAAATATTGTACTGGTATCAAAGAGTGATACATGTCCAAATACACTGCTGCTCTGGTTAGAAGTCAATGCAGGAATCCAAAGTGTTTCAATAGCATAAGGGCATCCAATCTCTTCCTAGAATAGGATGCTGTCATTGATGGTACATCTCTTCCCTATGGAGATGATTGGTAGGAATCTCTGGCGTGTTACTGAGTCTTTTGTCGTTTCAGTGAAACCTGCATTTGCTTAAATAGTTTTGAAACCCTCAAAAACTTAAATTCAGATCTGGGGACAAATAGGGCTAAATGCAACCTTCTTGGAGGTTTTCAATAGAGCAGAACAGAATAGAAAACAGAATAATTTATCTCACCAAGTGTGGTTAAATACACAAGGAATTTGTCTCCAATTTAGAAGCACAACTTGTTTTCAGTTAAAATTTCACATGCTTTGAAAAGACTTTTTTCCCTGATCACAGGCAAGCAATGACACAGTTGACATTCTAATTCTTATATTATCTCCTGTCTAGGACATATAAACCTCTAGCTGTAAATTGAACACTATCTAACCTAGAATCAGCCAGAGGACTGCAGCCTTTCCCTAATTATTGTTTCTTTGTCTGATCTCACCAAGAATGAAATCAAACAGCTGTTTCAAGTACAGAATGAAAACCTGGCAAAAGAGGTGGTATGGCTGCTCTGCTATCTCCTGCAGAAGCTTTTCTGAGAAAGCTATCATCAAGCTTTTCTGAGAAAGCTATCATCAGATGACCAGCTGTCATCGGAGTGTTTTGAAATATCTTTTCCATCCTGAATAAATTTGCTATAGTCGCCAAGAATGCTAAGAGAGTGTTTATGAAGGGAACCTGAGAAAATCAAGGACCTTCAACTGGAAAATGCATAGATCCAAAGAATTGGACTTATCCATTCAAATATTAATATTTTACCAAAAACTTCCAAAAAGGAAAACAGAAAATCCCAAGCCATCTTAATGACTCAAGCTTTATTTTGAAGAAAGAAAACTAGCATTTTGGAACTGTATAATTGTATCTGGTCAATTGTCAATCTCCTCCTTGGCCAGTGACTTTCTTCCTTTCTGCTTGCAGGAATGAGGAAGGCAGAACCATCACAAAATGAATGTGGGACATGAAAGCTAAGCAGACTTGTGCTCCAGAAGGGTGAAACCAGTGGATTTGTTTTTAAGAGACGGAGGAATAATGCTACTGTAATCATAAAGGTTGAGGAAGAAACCTGTGACACTTACATGCTGTTTATCTGTAAATCTGACCTCTGCACCCTGAACTAAAGAGTAATGCTAAAGCCAAAAAGAGAAATGGTAAATTTCCAGGATTTTTGCTACCAAGATGGAAATCATTAGAATTAACTTTTGATTCTCCTCCAACTTGAAAAGTGAAGTTTCACTTCACTTTTTTTGGGGGGGGGGGGCAGATTTTCCACAATTATATGCCTAATTATATGCCTAATGAGCCGAGGTGGTGCAGTGGTTAGGGTGCAGTACTGCAGCTACTTCAGCTGATTGCTAGTTCAGCAGATCAGCGGATCAAATCTCACCGGCTCAAGGTTGACTTAGCCTTCCATCCTTCCAAGGTGGGTAAAATGAGGACCCAGATTGTTGGGGGCAATATGCTATTTAGTATACTGTCTTTGGTGTAAGCCACCCAGAGTCCTCAGAGAGTGGGCGGCATAGAAATATGAATAATGAAATAATAAAAAATAAATAAACTCAATTTTAGTATTCCAGATGAAGCAGGTTGCTCCTGATCCTAAGTGATGAAGAGATAAGCTATCTAATCTGCCTAGGTTGTGTCCAATCAAGTTCCCTAGAGAAGCATTTGTTTCTGACTGAAAGAAGCATATGGTATGTAGCCAACATTTCTGCAATACAGCTAGTTAAATATTTTTGAGAAGAGAAAATACACCAAGGCAGGTGATTCTACCAATGCATTTGAATTCATTCCCTTTGGAGTTCTTTAGAAACAATATTTCTTTTTTCCAAGATTTCTATTTGTTAGAATGTTGCTCCACAGTGCTTAAATCAAATCTTTATCACAGTTACAAAGACCAGTAATGCTAAACGTTCTCTAGCCTTACTCTACTTAATGGAGCATTCTGATATAAATGAGAACATTAGAACAATAAAACATTCTTTTATTGCAACAATGCTTGAAGATTTTTCAGTAAAAAAGCCCTAAACTGAAGCATAGCTACTACTGAGCCATATTTTCCTGTACTTCTCATTAATGTCAATAGTAGCTGGACAATGTCCAAATATAATGACATATAAATACATACTTTTATGTTCAGCAACATGCTGTACTAAACTCCATCATCTTACTCTCATTTTGATGAACTTTTCAGGTACTAGTGAACTGCGACAAATTACTTGAGTTCTTCATAGGTATGCACAAAATCCATAATTTCAGAAATGGAACATCCTGGAAAGTTCTGAACTAATCTCTTCTAACCCATGCCAGTCCAGCCATCCCAGGAGTAATTAGGCAGTTTTCATGAATGGGAGGTTCTGTATATCCCAAGTTCTTATAGAATCTTATCATGTATTGCTTCTTTGGTTTAACCAAAGTAGAATGAATATATCACACAATCATCTAAGTAACTTAAGTATCAAATTTTAGTTAACATAGTTTACAGCTATTGTTAGTATTGATTAGGTATAACAATAGGTGCAACTGTAGAGCATGGATTGCCTTGTAACAAACACATGCAACAAAAACTGAGAAGTTGCAGGAAAGTGTAAGTTCCTGAAGTAATAATACCTTACCTCCCTTGGAAAACTACCAAGTAGTTCTTATCATTTTCACAGATGCATGCTCTATTCCAATTCATTCCAACCCTTTCATGTATTAAATTGAAATGTAAACAAATTACATTTCTAAATATCTTTACCATATTTTCCTTCAAAATAAGTATTTTCAATCAAAAACTACATCAGGACATTTGAAAAATACTGAAAGTCAACATGGTTACATATTTCAATCTGTATAAGTTTTAAGAGCCTATGTCTGAGTAGGTTTTTTTAAAGCAATTAAACTGATTTTAAAGGTATCCTTAAAGCTGCATGGCTTTATGACAAATAGATTTTACTAATTGACAACAGATTAATAAAATTGCTGTTATCTCCCATATTTTTTTAGTTCATCTTGATTTGGAAAGAAGTGTACCTAGATAAAGTTTCTACTTCATTACACCTAAGTTTTAGCAACATATAAATAACTAATGAACATAGTTTTTAGATCAAATTGATGAACGATTTAATTAAATCTAAAGGAATTCAAAGCAATAGAAAACAAAACATGAATACAGCTTTGTAATGCAACCTCCCCACCATAAGAGTCAAGAGAGATCAAATCAAATACCAAAGGAGTCAGATTAGGTTCCACAATATTATTTTCATTTTTTGGTTCTCTGCTTCGTGAGGAAGAACGACGTTTGTGTTTTGCTGGTCGACCAGGTGAACGAGATCTAGAGCCTGATCTAGATCTGCTACCACTGCGTCTTGATGGAGAACCTGAGGAAGAGCTGCTTTTTCTAAATCGAAAAGATGACACAGACTAGAAAAAAACAATTAAATAAAATTATTCTATTACAGTTTAACCAGCTAACAATAAGAATTGATATCTATATTTTCATTTAAAAGTGGCACATTATTTTAAATAACTCAAGTTCCAGAAGCATTATCTAAAAGAATTAATATAATAAACTGATAGGAAAATGCAACAACTGATTCAGAAAACATGATTTCTAATAACTTTGGCAATATATAAATAATATATTGATTATACATCTAGAGTATAAGACGCTCCGGACTATAAGATGCACCTACCTTTTTTGGTGAGGAAAACAAGAAAAAGAAATCTGCCTCTGCCTCCCAGTAATTTTGCCTCATTGCAGCAAACAGTCTGCTTTACTTTCATTTTCATTTTCAGCATAGCTTGATTAGCACAAGAAAAAAAAATCTGCTCCCAGTAATTTACCTCCTTGCAGCAAGCAGCAGAGGCCCGCGCAGCAATAGGCAGTGGCAATCCCAGCAGCCTGAAACAGCCGAGAGTCAGAAGGCTGATCCAATGGACAATCAACTTGTGCTAATTAGGCTGTGCTGAAGCTGAAACAAAGTTTTATATTGTCATATTTCACTATGTGATTCCAATATTTAACAAAGATCTGGTATACAGTGGGGCAAAAAAGTATTTAATCAGCCACCAATTGTGCAAGTTCTCCCACTTAAAAAAACGAGAGAGGCCTGTAATTGTCATCTTAGGTAGACCTCAACTATGAGAGACAAAATGAGAAAACAAATCCAGACAATCACATTGTCTGATTTGGAAAGAATTTATTTGCAAATTATGGTGGAAAATAAGTATTTGGTCACCTACAAACAAGCAAGATTTCTGGCTCTCACAGACCTGTAACTTCTTCTTTAAGAGGCTCCTCTGTTCTCCACTCATTACCTGTATTAATGGCACCTGTCTGAACTTGTTATCAGTTCAACAACCTGTCCACAACCTCAAAACAGTCACACTCCAAACTCCACTATGGTGAAGACCAAAGAGCTGTCGAAGGACACCAGAAACAAAATTGTAGATCTGCACCAGGCTAGGAAGACTGAATCTGCAATAGGCAAGCAGCTTGTCTGCAAGCAGCAGAAATCAACTGTGGGAGCAATAATTAGAAAATGGAAGACATACAAGACCACTGATAATCTCCCTCAATCTGGGGCTCCATGCAAGATCTCACCCCGTGGGGTCAAAATGATCACAAGAACGGTGAGCAAAAATCCCAGAACCACACAGGGGAACCTAGTGAATGACCTGCAGAGAGCTGGGACCAACGTAACAAAGGCTACCATCAGTAACACACTATGCCGCCAGGGACTCAGATCCTGCAGTGCCATACGTGTCCCCCTGCTTAAGCCAGTACACGTCCGGGCCCATCTGAAGTTTGCTAGAGAGCATTTGGATGATCCAGAAGAGGATTGGGAGAATGTCATATGGTCAGATGAAACACAAAGTAGAACTGTTTGGTAGAAACACAACTCGTTGTGTTTGGAGGAGAGAGAATGCTGAGTTGCATGCCAAGAACACCATACCGACTGTGAAGCATCATGCTTTGGGGCTCTTTCTCTGCAAAGGGACCAGGACGACTGATCTGTGTACAGGAAAGAATGAATGGGGCCATGTATCGTGAGATTTTGAGTGCAAACCTCCTTCCATCAGCAAGGGCATTGAAGATGAAACATGGCTGGGTCTTTCAGCATGACAATGATCCCAAACACACTGCCCGGGCAACGAAGGAGTGGCTTCGTAAGAAGCATTTCAAGGTCCTGGAGTGGCCTAGCCAGTCTCCAGATCTCAACCCCATAGAAAACCTTTGGAGGGAATTGAAAGTCCGTGTTGCCCAGCAACAGCCCCAAAACATCACTGCTCTAGAGGAGATCTGCATGGAGGAATGGGCCAACATACCAGCAACAGTGTGTGCCAACCTTGTGAAGACTTACAGAAAACATTTGACCTCTGTCATTGCCAACAAAGGATATATAACAAAGTATTGAGATGAACTTTTGATATTGACCAAATACTTATTTTCCACCATAATTTGCAGATAAATTCTTTCCAAATCAGGCAATATGATTGTCTGGATTTGTTTTCTCATTTTGTCTCTCATAGTTGAGGTCTACCTATGATGACAATTACAGGCCTCTCTCATCTTTTTAAGTGGGAGAACTTGCACAATTGGTGGCTGACTAAATACTTTTTTGCCCCACTCTCTTCATTTAATGACCCCCAATTGAACAGACTTTGGATTTTTTAGACCTATCAGATCTGGATAGCTGTTATATTTGGTACTGTGCGGCCCTAGTCAGTTGGTCTGTTTACTATCTCCAAGAGATTCTCTGATTTGTAGATTGGCCTAATCTATTAGGTTGGGTGACTGTTCTAGCTCTGAAGTTCCCAGCTTAGAAACTCATATTTCATTTGACTCCTTAACTCTGACATGTCTTATCAGCTACCAGATCAATTTTTTCCTCATATACAAAACATATTTTTCAAATCAAACATTCCATTTGTTGTGTTAGAGACATTTAACTTGAAAAGACACCCTTTTGTCTATCGGGATGTTAAATCTGGGTTTTGCTATACTGAACAGCTAAAATTCTTATATAAAAAAATAGAACTGATTAGAACATTAAATTTAATTTCCTTAGAGTTGCTAAATAGATTGAAAACCAAAAATAGCCATAAGATTTTTTCTCAACTGAAATTCTTTAGTTCATCAGTTTTGTGACACTAATCAACATACATTCAGAATCTAGTCCATTTGAGGGGGTGGGGGGTGGGGAGGGTGGGAAGGTGCTTCAAAACTTTGCAAGAATCAAATGCAAAGTCAGTAAACCTATATATAGTAACAATTACTAGACATCTGCAGATTTTAAAATGCCTCTGGAAAGCAACTGAACTAATCCCAAAATGATGTGCTTCAGATTTACAGTTAAAGCAACTGAACATCTGTAAACTTTCAAATACAGAGATTAACTCCCATCATATATGACTTCAAACAAACTTATAGAATACAACATTAACTATAGAATCAGAATTTGTCTACACTTTGCTTCACAAAAAAGAAACACTTTTAACATCGTGATACTTTAAAGAAATAATGCTTCCAGAAGAATGTACGTATGGTTAGTATTAGCAGGAGAAATTCTGATGAATTTAAACTTGGACAGAAGGAAGACAGCAGGCAACAGTCACAGAAGCTTGCTCCCTACGACTCTTCTTTCCCTGCACATAGGGCCATAACTACCAACTGCTTTGTTGGACTGATTCTAGAAATTTGTCAATATTTATTGTATTTTATAGCATGTTAGCTGTTTTGGGAGCATTATCATAAAATAGGGAAAGATAATAAATAAACAAAGAAACTTAATTTTGGGAAATGATGCAAAATTGTTTTATAAGTGACAAAAGCTTCACAAGAAAGTTAACCAAAATTTTATATATTTACTGATTCCGAAGGTTGCTTACCCTCATATCATTTTCTTTCAGACTAAGTTCAGTTCCATCTTCATATTTAACTGTATAAAGATGTGTATGTTCATCATAACTGATTACTTTTACTTCATAGTATAACACACTTCCAGGCCATCGGCCCATTACCACTTCTTCATCTGCAAATTTTCTCCTGGGCATTTTTCAACCAATACTAAAAAAAAAAAAAAAAAAGTATATGTATGCATGGAGTAATACATTAAATTTCTGTTTTAAAAACTGTGGACATTCAAGTTCTATCTTAACTTCTGTTTGGTAGATTGGAAAAATAAAGTTATATTTTGAACAGTAGGCCACATAAAAATCAAGCAAATAAATCAGTATTCCCTCCGATTGAATGAGGGGAACAAAACAGACACGTGGATACTGATCAGATTTAGTAAGGTGTAGAGTAATTAAAGGATTGGATGCGGATTCCATTTTTCCTTCTTCAAATAATCATGTGAAATTATGAAATTAAACACAATGTGCACACTCTGATTTATATAATAACCTGAAACAGAAATTACAGATTTCTTCATTTGATTATGTTATGTTTTATTCCAAAATCATAGTAATTCAAGACATACACTAAACTCATCACCATCAATCTTTGTTTCAGTTGTTGACTAAGATTACAATCATCCTGGGAATAAAAATTAAGATTTAACATTTAAGGTAATTTAAATTTAAGTTAAGTAAAGTAACTTAAATTTAAATTTAAGGTAATTAACAGATTAATAGCAGTTATAGGGACTACTAACAAAATTCTGTAATCATATAAGAATAAAAAAATTACTAATTATTGATATTAAAACTATAAAGACTAAGATATAGCAATGCAGTACAATAAAACAGCAACATATCATAATTTAGAACAAAAAAATCATCACATCAAACAATATAGATCAGGAGTCCCCAACCCCAGCCGCACCCCATTCAGAACCGGGAGGGAGCATGTGTACATGTGCAGCCCTACTCAACACGAGTGCTCACAAATGAAATTGTGTGTGTGCATGCATGCATGCCTGCCCCTCATGCAAAACCATCCCCTCCTTCCCCCACGCCTCCAAGAAAGAAAGGTTGGGGAACGCTGATCTGAACTATATGTTGTAATAAACTAATCTAATCAAATCAAACCTTTATTGTCAATGCACAACTTGTGTACAATGAAATTTAATAATTTACATTACTACCACTATGATGTAGAGTCAGTGTGTTTCAAGATCAAGCACTAAACTTTGGATTGAAAGAAATGGTAGTCCTCCCTACTGAAATATTTTTAATCTCTTAAATTGACTTTTCCAGGCACAGTTAACACTAAGTGTACCATTCAAATGAACAAGTGTTATAATTACCAATAACACACAGAGAGAAGTCAGTTTGCTATAGTGATAAAGGCATCATGCTAAAAACCAGAAGACTATGAATTCCAGTTCTACCTTAGGCCCAAAGCCAGCTCAGTGACATTGGGCCAGTCACTTTCTCTCAGCCCCAGAAAGGTAGTAATGGAAAAAAATCTTCCAAAAAACTGAAATAATTACCCAGTTGCTTTATGATTCAGATTTTTATATATGGGAATGACAAAAGTTCTAAAAGAGCTCTAAAACCTGTCAAAGCAGATATATATATGAAATATGAAATATCATATTTCATATCAGTATGCCCTTTAGATAATTAATAAAAGATCTCTATTCTCCCTGCCTGACAAATATGACTTAATGACAGGTATCAGACAGCCTCCCTACTGACACTAAATGCTTTGCCCTTCAAGTTACTTAAAGGAAAATACCATAACATCCCCAAAATAAAGCACAGATGTCCATGTAGATTAGATTTGCAGAAATAATGGACATGTAGTATTCCATTGAGCTATGTATGCAAGTCTTCAAATTAATTTAATATAACTACATGTTGTTACATAACTCAAGTTAGAGACAGCATATATAAATTTATTACAGAATTATCAGTTCCATATGTATGAAATAAGATTGCAAAATTTTGTTCAATCACTATTTATAGTGAAATGGATGGAATTTCATATCGCCAAGAATTTTCCTCTTTTAATAATGTAGAGCTATCTAATTTCAATGGGCAGAATCTTATCCCATAATAGCTTTGCAAATGATTTATTTTCAGAGTGTATTGCAAAAAATATTCATGACTCCTCGGCTTGAAAGAAGTGATTTTTAAAAGACCTTTTTATTATGTTCCATGTAAATCAGTTTTTCTTAGTGCAAAGGGCATATGCAGGAACCTGCTTTCTTCACCATCTGCTTTATGTAGTAGTATTAGTAATAAGTGAAAGGCCTCTCAGTCCTAGTGTCTTTAGTTCAGCTTTGGGATGCAATAGGATTTTGAAGAGAACAAATTTATCGTCACAATCAGTTTGCCATACAAACATGTCATCTGTCAGAATCACATTTTAACTGACTAGCTTGAAGATCTGCACTCTACAAATATTTGATTTTTTTTTCCCAAAAGGGACACATTATATAAAACAGTTCTTAAGCTATTATTTAAAATATAAGCAAATACTTTAATTTCAAAAGGTAAGTGAGGAGAAGAATGTTTGACCTGGTGGAGTGGAAATCAGTCCTATGGCCTGGGAGAACCAGGTGGGAGTGAGAAAAGGCCTGTTGGGACTCAAGGCATCTACAGCTACATGGAAGGAAATATGCAGTGGGGTACCACAAGGTTCCATCTTAGGTCTAGTACTCTTCAATATCTTAATAAATGACTTAGATGCGAGAATAGACAGGGAACTCATCAAATTTGCAGACAACACTAAACTGGCAGGAATAGCCAATATCCCAGAAGACAAGCTCAGGATCCAAAAAGATCTTGATAGACTTAAACAATGGGCCCTATCCAACAACATGAAATTTAATGTGGAGAAAAGCAAGGATTTACACCTAAGCAGGAAAAACCAAGGGTACAAATACAAATGAGGTGAAACCTGGCTTAAAAACATTAACTGTGAAATGTCTATGGAGATTCTCAGTCATCCAGGTCATGGTTGTCCCAAAGGTGCTTTTTTAAGAGGCAACTGGACTTTCTGGTTTTTTTTTCTTTGAAGATATTTTGCTTCTCATCCAAAGAAGCTTCTTCAGCTCTTCAGTTTTGGGAGTATCTGTGAGAGAGACCTTGGAGTCCTAGTGGATGATCACCTAACAGGAGCCAGCAACGTGCAGCAGCAGTTAAAAAAGTTAATATAACCCTTAGTTGTATAAACAGAGGCATAGAATCAAAATCACGTGAAGTATTAGTTCCATTTTATAAATCCTTAGTAAGACCAACCTGAAATACTGCATCCAGTTTTGGTTATCACATTACAAAAAAGAACGTTGAGACTTTGGAAAAAGTGCAAAGAAGAACAACATGATTAAGGGCCTGGAGACAAAAACATATGAAGAACGGTTGCAGGAATTGGGTATGGCCGGTCTAGAGAAAAGAAGGACTAGGGGTGACATGATAGCAGTATTCCAAGGGCTGCCACAAAGAGGGAGTCAACTTATTTTCTGAAATAACCCTATCTGAAAAGGTACAGGGTCTCCTGCTTGAGCAGAGTTGGACTAGACCTCCAAGTCCCTTCCAGCTCTATTCTGATTGATTGATTGATTGGAAGGCGCACGAAGTGGAGCATGGGATTTCTTGGGGGTGGGAGACACCTTGGGAGGACCAGAACCAGCAGCCCTAGACCTGTACTAGGCCTCCAACAGCCTCCCCCACCCAAAAGGCACTCCACACTCCGCTTAATGATCCGCACATTCATTTAACATTTCATTGGGGAGAGCAAGGATGGGGTGCATTGGATGATACATTTCACCTAACGACTGCTGCAATATGTGACCATAATGGGCAGGCTTCATTATGGTCGTATCGCAAGGACTACCTGCTCTGTTCATGTTATATATTCTTAACTTGGTATGAATTTAAGAGCACCTAGAAAGGATCACTTAACTATAATAGTCAAGTCTTAGCCATATTTTAAAGAGTAAATTCTCAACTACCCTTTCCGATCTTTCCTGTGATGGTCCTTCAATGTTTCACTTTAATTATAAAATCAATCATGCATTTTGATTGATACAGCTTTTCCATGTGTGTGTGTTTATTCAAAACAAACAGAACTTTTTCTAAGCAGATATTCATCAGTCACTATTGTTTTATTCTTGGGTCTCTGAATAGTCTATTCATTTATTCTGTATCTTCTTGACTTGTAACCACCCATCAGTATTATCTGACAGAATAACTTTCTCCACTAGATGGCATTTATTTGAAATTTTATTTTTTCCCAAAACTATTTTTGGTATTTTTATTATCAGCATTCATTGGAAAGTATACTGCAACTATTGATAGCCTATGGACATTCATTTTCATATGCACCCAATAATACTCTACGTGACACCAGTTCATATTTTAGCCCTTTCGCTCCTGATTAAAGCTACATCTTTACTTCTGTACAACCAGCCATCAATTCCTTAAGATCAGATTCTATCCTTCCTCTTTTTCTTAGTTTCACAACATATCTATGTTCAGTGACACAAAGTATCTATTTTTGTTATAATTTGATACATTCATTCAGACACAAAATATTTTTGTTATAATTTGATACATTATTTCATGCTTTTCTTACAGAATGGCCCAAATCCCTATTATATTCAACCCAAATGTTAATTAACTAAGAGCACTGCAAAACAATAAGTGAAACCTAAGTTATGCTTACTTACATCTATGCCATATTCAACAAACCTAAGCGACTTTCCTAGTTGTGATGTCAAATTATAAATTACCTCCACCAAGTTTTCAGTTTATTTTGGTGCCACCTCACGCCTCTTTGGAGATATGTTTTATTATAAAAATATTTGATTTGATTTGATAGTAACTAAGTCACTTTGAACAATGTGTTTGTTCAGATGTATTTGTTCTATATTATTTACTGTACTAGAATTAACAGATACTGATCAAAGTTAAACATTGTAATAAAACTTCTACAATTCCACTATTTTTATCTTTCAGAAACTGTTCTGACAACCTCTTCAGGATCTGAAGGTTGGTTGTTTGAAATAGAAACTCGTAAAAGGTTGTCATTTATTTGCTCCTCGTTTAAAGCAATAAAACTATCCGACGCAATAAACCACATTCACATTTCAAGGACACGTGCGAACCTTTCCCAAGCATATTAATTTCGAAATGAGTATAAACTTTGATGGGATTATCCTCACTAATTGCCTCACTCGCTTTCATTATTAAGTCCCTCACGCTCGTCCCGCCTCTGAAAGGAGCGAGCGATCAACCTCATACAGAGAATACGGCTCCTTTCAACGGGCTCGGCGGCGCCCCCTCGCGGCCCCCACTGGAACGATTCTAAGGTTTCGTTCAAAAACGCTCGCTCGCTTGAACTTCCAGGATTAAATTCGAGCGAAAACTAACGTCAGCGGGAGTGAAAGTGCCGGAAGGAGCGAGAAGAGCGGCGCTCAACGAGAAAAGAGCCCGAAGACGACTACATGAAGTCCGCCGAGGCCTAAGAAAATGGAGGAGAAAGGGGGAAAGAAGGAACCGCAAGAGGCAAAGGAGGCGGCGACCGCCCGGTGCCCTCCCACCTTGGGAAAGGCGCTTGAAGGGGTGTGTCCCGGCCCGCATAATATGAACGCGCCCTCACCTGGCGGCTACTAGCCTCCCTGGTAGTTGGATACTGAGAGCGGGAGTCCTCGGAGACAAAAAAGGAGCGCAGAGCTCAACAGCGAGGCGAACTAACCGCTTTTAGCGACGGTTGCAGGCGGGAGGACACGGCGACGTTCCAAACCCCTCCCCCCCGTCCTGCTGGGAGGCGCGAAGGCCGAGGCGCCAACCGCCGCCATTGGGCAAGGCTAAGCATTTGAATCGCTCGTAGTGCCCGCTGATTGGCTGCAAGTCGGTGGCGCGTTCCTCCCTCTCATTCCTCCGACTTTCGCACCAAGTTCTGCCTCCGGTTTAGCCAATGACATCGTTCACTCGAGGGAAATAAAAAGGGAAGCCCCCGTGGCTTAAAGGGGTTCGAGTGCTCGCGCCTCTTCGGTTGGGCGAGCGCGTTAAAAACAATAACGAGTCCCCTTGTTTCTGTCGCCGCTGATCCGAGGACATGCAGGGATGACGGAGGATCAGAGTACAAACAGAGTAGATGCGGTGAAGGTTCCGCTTTTTACGCTCAGAATGTGTTCAACCGAAAACCAAATAGAAGTAGAATGTGTGAATGCAGAAACTGATTTACTGAAGAGGGGTTTTTGCGGGTCGGCAGGCAATCGTGATTAATTCTGAAAATGTAAAGAAATCCTTTGAGGGATGCATGAATGCCATTGGGACACATGCGAACAACACAGCCACTATGACTTTACCAATTGTGATTTTTAAAACCTGGTGTACTTTTTTATTTAAATGCAGCCATAGGTTAGAATGAGACCCAGTTTGGTGTAGTGATTAAGGCATTCGGCTAGAAACCTGGAGACTGACCTAAAGCTATCTGGGTGACTGGACCAGTTCCCACACTCAGTGGTAGGAGGAAGGTATTGACCAACAGTTTCTAAAACACTGCCAAGAAAAATGCAGTCCTTGTCCAGGCAAGAGTCAGTACTCACTTGAAAGTACTTTAAAAAACAACAACAACAACCCCCCTGAACCTTCCTTCTGAAACTGTTTAGTAGGAAGCATAACTGAAAACTATATAACCTAATTCCAAATGAAAAAAATGCTGGCCCAAAATGAGAGCCTTCTGATTTGCTGTTGCCATCTTTATGGTCCTTTTTAGCATGATTATTTAAAATTGTACTTTGTGTAAGTTTTCAAGAGTCTTTGAGATGCCTAGGAAATATTTAATAAATAAACAAATCGGGACTAGGCAAGATTCTGTGCTGGGTATATGGTGTCCTTACTCTTCTGTGTACAGAAAGCAATAGTAGCAGCAGCTGAACCTTTTAGCAACAGTGATGAGTTAATATCCTCTATGCAGACCTGTCGAACTGGTGGCTCATGGGCCAGATACCTCACACACAGGCCACACCCACCCTGGCTCCGCAAAGGAAAAAAATGTTGCAATACATCACCGTCTGGCCTGTGACGAGATCAAGTTGACACCCGTGCCAGTCTATAGTATCTCACACTTAGTCCAATCATTCAGCAGAGGATGTCCAGAGAATGCAGAAAGAATAATTGGGAGGTTTCCACTGCTGCCCCAGGCAATTGCTCCCTCAAGCAATGCTTCACTTTGCCCCAAGAACAAGTTTAACTTAAATGACTCTCACAAATGATTTGTATGTATTGCAGAATTACTAGGGTTGACAATGGAAAGATTAGAAGGGAAGCCTGTTTGCTGACATATTTTATAGTCTTCAGGAGCATCTGTGCTGGCATGAGTTTCTACATGTTTTCAATAAAAAGTGTAGCAGGTCAACTTCTGGTTAGAGCAACTTTACCTCAGCAATGTCTGGAATTTAGTTTCTTAATAAACTTGTACTAAACCAGCAAAGCACAGAAAGACAATATTTGTTTATAGATGTTATTGCATTTTTGTGAATTTAGGAGGGATGGAAATAATCATATTTGAGCCCCTCCAAGAACATTCTTGACCAACAAGCTACAAAGATATTTTTCATATATTTGTAAGAAAAAAAAACTTGGCATAAAATTATCCCCTAAACTCAGCTGAAGATGTTACCTAGCCTGGTAATGAAATGTTCGGAAACCAACCCACAAACCTTCACCCTCATCCTACACCAGAGCTACAGATATTTGCCACTATTGCAAATAAATTTATTGCAAAAGAAATATAACAGTGTATTTAGACATCTTGGATATTCTACTTTAAAGTTCTCTCACAGGTACTGGGAGTAGAAAATTTGATTTATATATTCCAAGGAAATATCCATAAGAATATGGAATATAGAAATAATCAGTTTCAGCAAAATGACAAAAGGAATGATGTAATGCAAGCTTTGTTCCTTATATACAGGTATGCAATGTCTTGATGCACATGTTGAAATAATCCTCAACATATGATTAATTGTTCAACTGTTTGAAATTATAGTAGTACTGAACAAAGGGAATTATAATTCATGCCCAAAGTTACAGCTGTTGCAATTTCCCCACTCTGACTTAATCAAAATTGCAACCTGCTCATTCTAACAACCACAAGAGTAGTTCAATTTTCCCACTTGCCTGTCTATACCATCCTATCCCCATCTTTGCTTTTTGACTCTGTTGCCAAGTCCTCTGCCATCCCAGTGGACTTTTGAGATCTTCTTGCTCCTGTTGTTGATGAGGCATGCTGGCTTGGTCTGGCCCTCATGCCAAGAAGTCCCACTGATTAAGTCTGGGGCTGCTTCTTGCTTATGCCCAGACCCATCTTGGGGCACCACAAGAAGCAGAAACCATCAAGTAAGAAGCATCTGTACCATTGCACCAAAAAGTGGGATGCTTTTTACTTTTTTTTTTTCTCAGCATGAAGCCCAGCCAAACCATCAGTCCAGGCATACATTGTCAGTAGTGAAAGCAAGGGACTGCAAAATCACCCGAGGCAGGAGTGCAGCAGGGGTCTCAGAGTGCAGCGTAGCAGGGGCAGATATGGCTGGGACTGGATTGGGGTAACTGCATCTTTCTGGAACCCTAGAGTTGTGCAGATTGGGATCTGCTTGCTGTCGTATAAGGCAGGGGGATTATGACCAAAAAGGGCAGAGAGGGGAGGAGATAGGTCAGTGGGAAAGTTGGAGGCAGCACCTTAATTTACTGAGGTTCAATGCTAAGCCTGGAATTGCTTGGATTGGATTGGGTATTTGCTTAACAACCCAAAATTCATGATTAACAACAGCAACTAAAAATGCCAGGATTGCCATTGTTAAGTGCTACAGGCACGTGACAACTTGCTCTATGACCTCATTGCTTAGCAATGGAAATTCAGGACCTAACTCTGGTCATAAGTCGAGGACTACCAGCACGATACAAAGATATCAGAACTTGTGCTATGATGGTATTTGCTCCCCATGTCCCCACCAGCAGATGCCAATGTAGATGGAGATGTTTGTATAATAAAATTTCTAGACATGTAGTCCTCGAGCTACAACCACAATTGAGCCCAGAATTTCAGTTGCTAAGTGAGACATTTGTTAAGTGAGTTTTGTCCCATTTTACCATCTTTCTTGCCACAGTTGTTCAATGAATCACTGCAGTTGTTAAGTAATAAGGTTGTGAAGTGAATTTGGCTTCCCCATTGATTTTGCTCGTCAGAAAGTCGCAAAAGGTGATCACATGACCCCAGTACACTACAACCATCACAAATATGAGTCCATTCCCAAGCGTCTGAATTTTGATCACGTGATCATAGGGATGTTGCAATGGTCATAAATTTGAAAAGTGGTCGTAAGTAAGGGAGAAGAAATCACTAAATGAACTGTTGTAAGTGAAGGATTAACTTTATATCTCATCTCTGATTATTCTTGAATTACTGATAAAATACAGTTTGCTACAATTTATTTGTGCTTAGTTGTGCCAAAGGAACTTTAGTATTTTGCTCTAAAAGGAAATGTTTGCTTTGAAGCAGAGCATTTCTCGTTTGCCTTCCTGTCACAGCTGCACACAGGCTTTTGAATATTTTTTTTGTTTCAAACTACATTTCCTCCCTTCATTTTTTTTTAAAAAAGGCTTTATTCTTGTAGCCCCGGTTATTTTACAGACACTTAAAGCAGGTGTGGTTTTGTTCTCTGTGTGTGGTGTTTGTTCACACATGTTCATATATGTATGAATAGCATATACACTATGCCTGTGTGTATAACCCACATTCTTGTGTATTGTGTATACATGTTACCTTGTGTTCTTATTGCTCTTCTATATTGATCTTGCAAAAGGCTGTCAGATACTTTCAAGTTCCCTTCAATATGTGGAGAAGAAGACTATTGCTGTGGGCCTCCCTCAAATTTCTATCCCCACGTGGACTATGTCCTGTATAGTAACTGTGACAAGGTAAGGAGAGCGCTTTTCAATCACTTTACCAGCAACAGCCACGGAGGGGATCTGTATTTTTTTCTTTACAAGGAAGTAGCACATTGTGTCAAAGTTGATTCTCCCCAAGTGCTGTATCTATGTGCCATTATATATTTGCTATTACTACTCAAAAGAGCAGTAGTATTTTGTACAGACAGCGTACAAAGTTTATAGCAGTATTTTAGATTTTAGGGTAATTTTATTTTTCAGGAATATGAAAAATTGCATAAAGAAAATTAAGGAGCTGACTTGTGAAGTCACACAGTGATAAGCAGTACTTAACATTTTCAGATCATTTTTTAAAATTTACAGAGTATGTAAGGCTATTTTAACATTCTAGAGATTATCAGTGTGAATGTTTTCAGAACATGGAGAATCTATTTTCTTCTTTAGAAAGCTGCTGTAAAATCCATTTTATAGTCCAAGCCTATGTTGGAGGAGGAACACAGATGAAACAGCACATAACACAGAAATGGTCCATTTGAGATATTTGCTTTATTTCTTTACTTGCTATATTGTTTTATAGGCCAAGCCTATAAAACTGAGGAGTGTCTGCCAAGTATCCTCAAAGACAACTTCCGTGCTAAACACCTTTTATTTCAGCATGAGCAGTGGCCAGAGATGATGGGACTTCTAGTCTTAATTTCTGAAAGACCAATGATTCCTTGTATCTATTTTTTAAAAAAAGATTAACTTTAAAAACAGGAAATGGCCCAAACAAAATTTATGTGCACATTTTTGCTATTTGTCTCCTGTTTTTCAGATCAGCTCCTTACTGAAGAATGAGATTTGCTTGTTTAAAACATTTGATACTCCATTTAACATTTTAGAAAGTTAAAAAGAATGAGTTAAAACATGCAACAATTCTACTTTCTACAAAACTGAAATGGACGCACGCTCACACACACAGAACTTTGAAAGATACTAATGATTGAAACTTAAAGCAAACCTTAAAATTGGCTCAAGATCAGTGGTGTAAATAGCACTATAGCAATAGCACTTAGATTTATATCCCACTTTCTAGTGCTTTACAGCCCTCTC
Source organism: Pantherophis guttatus (assembly GCF_059756535.1). Classification (NCBI taxonomy): domain Eukaryota; kingdom Metazoa; phylum Chordata; class Lepidosauria; order Squamata; family Colubridae; genus Pantherophis; species Pantherophis guttatus. Next base: position 294,301,897 of record NC_142063.1, on the reverse strand, counting down.
TAAGCTGTTTAGAGAGTTGCTCCAACAATCTGTGTCCTCATTTTACTGACCTCAGGATGGAAGGCTGAGTCAACCTTGAGCCAGTGAGAATTGAACCCCTGGCAGTGAGCAGTGAGTTAGCTTGTTGTACTACATACTAACCACTGCACCACCACGGTAAATCTTGCTTTGCATTACCAATGTAGTACAGCTAGTTCTCGACTTACAACAATTTGTTTAGTGACCGTTCAAAGTTACAACACCACTGGAAAAAGTGGCGTATGCCTTTTTTCACACCACTATTGTGGCATCCCCATGGTCGTGATCAAATGGTTGGAAACTAGTTCATATTTATGATGGTTGCAGTGTCCCGGGTCATGTGAACAGCTTTTGCAACTTGACAAGCAAAGCTTACGGGGAAGCCTAATTGTGGCTAGAATGGTCATAAAATGGGGCAAAATTCACTTAACAAATGTCTCACTCAATAATGTAAATTTTGGGCTCAATTGTGGTCTTAAGTCAAGGATGACCTATATGCATTTTGAAACCATATTTTCAGGTATGAATGACAAGAAATATAAATCAGTCAAGAAACATACTTTTTATAATAAAATAACACTGTATTTTGTAAGAAGTGGTCTTCAAGCTTTGCATTGTATAGAAGAACCTACTTAAAATCCTATTTTCCCTCTTATTCGAACAAAAGGATTATGCGACATAATCAAAACTGTTTTTGAATGTTGAACTAGGCAAATCCAAGACCCAAATTTGGGTAACAGCTTTGGAAGGGAGAAGAAATCAAGATCATGCCTGGTTCTTTCTCTGACTGTATCAGATTTCTTTCTTCAAATAACTTGACCTGATTTGCTTGTCATCATACAGTCAATATCACATTCCTTAATTCTTAAAATACATTGGCAGAGTGGGCTGGATAAAGGAAACCATTCAAGTAATGATTTCTACATTTGATTTTGAAGTATGGAACCAAGGAAATTCATACTATTATCAATTAAAAGACAAGCCAACAACCAATATGTAAGTACATACAGTATTCTGTCACTATTAAGTGTATTTCTATCCATTCAATGTATTAATAAATAATTTCTATGGTGAAGAATCCTATTTTCTTCATAAATTATTATAGAAAAATGGAGATGTGTGTGTATTTTTGATAATTCCTGCACCTCCCCTCCATTCTTTTGAGTTTATTCATCTATCTGAACCAGATCTGAGTCTATATGTTTCTGAGGGTTACACAAACATGGAATTGATTAAATGTATATTTTCCTGTTGAAAGAAACTTCTCTTATCAAAGGGAAACTTTCCTTTAGATCCTGATGTGCTTGGCTCTACTCCCTGAATAGAACCAAATCGTGCTAGCATACTATATGCAGCACTCAGTGATCACTCTTATTCACACATTTAATTGCAGAACAAGTGATTCCTAAAACTGGAGGGACTTCTTCTTACGCATGTGGAGAACTCCCTTCTCCCTGAACCAGTGGTGCTTAGCCACCCAAGCTGTCCACTATTAGAACCATTTTTAAATATGCACAAGGCTGCTAGACATGTTTGGGGAAAAAAGTTTCCCAAATGAGAGTTTGCATTGCGAGAAGTACGAGCTACCTCTCAGGTCACATATATTTTTGTGAAACCTATCACACATTATGGAGGCTGATGTAAGGGTAAGGAAGATGACCTTGACAGAGATTTGCAGAACCTAATGCCTAGTCAAAAGAGAATGAAACATTTTTTAAACCCTGAACATCCATGTAACAGTCAGAAGCAGCTCAGTCACATATTTCCCTAATTTTCTGTATTATAAGAAAGAGAGGGAGCTATGCTATAATCAGAATTCCAAGTTTCTGCTTTTATAGCAGTTTATATAATCCTAGTAAAAATAATTTTTATTTTTCTAAAATTGCAGCCTCTGTGGAAACTAGGTGTGTAATACAGTTGAAACCATGTCAACCAGTGGTGAAATGCTACCGGTTCGCACCTGTTCGGGCGAACTGGTAGTGATAAAAGTTACTGGTTCGGGTGAACAGGTAATTAAAAAAAGCTAACGGTTCGTCCGAAGCAGTATTTCCGACGATCAGGTATGCCGCGCGATTTACATTTGCTAGAAAGCAGAAAATCCTGCTTTCTAGCTGCACTGTTCTACTTACCTTGTTAAGTCTCCTTTTTCCACGCGAAGCACATGTTTGGTGTGTACTATGTATGCATGTGCAACGTGATTTTGGTGTGTACTGTGCATGCGCACGCAGTGTGCTTTCGGCATGCACTGCACACACAGCGAACTGGTAGCAATCCGCGGAGGATTTCACCACTGATGTCAACCATTTCAGTGACTAGGAGTAAGAGGCAAGTCTTCAGCAATTGAAAGTGGCCAGTAGGAGTTAGACAGATTTCAGCCCATATCTACATCAACAACTGATCTTGCACACCAAATATTTGTACAAACATGATTTGTGCCAGAAATATGTTATTTTATAATACACACATTGTATTAATACTAGTTAATTGTGGCACCCTGTAATTATATTGATTTATTATGGCATAGGTTTTATCTGTGTGCATTTTGTAATCAGATGAAATTGGCAGTTGCCTAGAAGGTATATAATGTGTTAATTTTTAATTAATATAATTCATTGTTCCAACCTATAATTATAACACTATTTCTCAGTCTCAGCAATTTTAAGATATGTGGACTGCAACACCCAGAATTTCTGAGCCAACATGCTGGGTGGGGAATCCTGAGAGTTGAAGTCCACACATCTTGTTCCTGAGATTGAGAAGCACTGTGTTATACACTTGTCATACACTGTGTTATGCACAGCATCAGGTGTTCAATAAAACAATAAAAAGTAATTAATGAACACATTTTTAAAAAATGTTATAAATTTCTTAGTCTTAAGAAATTATTCTCCACTAGCAACTTATATTGTTTCTGTGAATTTTATTGCAGCTAATTGTGGCTCAGAGGCATCCCATTAACTGTTTTTATAGAGCACGTTTTCATGACACAGCAACCTTTACTGTATTAGGTGGCAAAGTGACTGTGTGTCTAAATTTGTCTTTAGCTTTCCCAGTTTAAAACAGTGTTTTCCATCTTCCGTAACCCTTGGAAAACAAATGATTACTGATAACCTTATTCACAATCATAGTCATAATCATAATATAATTTATTAAACCTATGTCTAATAGGTCTCTCAGTGGTTCGACGACTCACAACAGTCAAATAAAAAAAAATGATATTGCAGTCAGTAGTTGGCCTTTGCCACTGGAGCCTGCTACCAGCCTGCACCCTCTAATCACTAGTCCCTGTCTCTAATCAATTTGCCTTGCATTGCAAGAGAAACTAAGAATCAGACTTAGAGGCCTGTCCATGTCATGCCTTCCTGCACTTTACAAAACACTACCCAGATATTGTTCATGCTCCTTATGGACATTTATCTTGAAGATGGCTAGGCTTGTTATTAAACAAATAATAGATCTCTTAACAAGCTGCCTGAGCTCCTCCTACAATCCACCAAGTTGTCAACTGGGCTCTTTCTTGCCACAAATTTTCCAGAAGATGGCCAGTGATACAGTGAAGAAGCAGCAAAGAAATTCTCCTTTAGACTATTTGTTATAAAATTTGAGAAAACTTAATGTGACTTTGAACATTCTGGGCAAATGTGACAACTTTATACGGCCCAACATTCACTGAACATTCATAACATATTGCCTGGGATTATACCATGTGAACACTGATACCATATTTCAGACCTTATTTATATATCAAAATGTCCAGTCTTTTAGAATAGTTTTGTTGTTTGTTGTTAGTTGCGAAGTCGTGTCTGACCCATTGCGACCCCATGGACAACTTTCCTCCAGGCCTTCCTGTCCTCTACCATCTCCCAGAGACCATTTAAGCTCATTAGAATAATTAGTACTACTCAATATATTGCATCTCTAGAGAAACTTGAGTAACATCTTTTCAGAACTTGCAGATCAATCCAATTTTTAAATTTTGGAAATGAAAGCAATTTTCTTTATATGCTAGTACATTCTAAAAGTATGTATTAAAATCTCTCCAACTTTCTTGTTGCTTGCTTGCTGTCTCAACCAGGAATATTCCTCTTGACGGCACACTCACTCATCAGCTCAGCCAGAGCTGTGGTTTAGATAATTTCCTGTCAGTAAAGTCTGATTAGCAAAAACATTTTTCTTTTAAAAATCACAAGCCTAACTTTGACAAATTAACAATTAGACTTGATATCTTTCTCTTTAATTGCCAAAATAAATGTATCTACATTATTGTTTATTTCCTGTAATATCTCAGATTTAAGCCACATTGTAAACACTTGAAAAGAGTTAAAAATCTATTTGAAACAGCTCTTCCTATATGGACTTAACTTGTCTTTAATAAAATGGAGATTTATAGTACAATGGACTTGCGTTTTCCATATTACCTCTGTCAAAGAGAAACAGATAGATCCTGAGTACTTGCTTGTGTCTCTTTTCTGTTCCTTTCAACAGCACTCTGGAATCCAGATGTGAGAGACAGCTGTTATACCAAGCTCATTAAGACTCGTTTTTGATCTCAGCCCTCATTATGCTTAGGCTTTAAAACAAATAGTTTCTTGTTTCTTGTTAAGAAACCTTTATTTTGAACAGGGGCTGTAAAAAAGTCTTAAATTCATAAATAAATCAGGTTTGGATTCTCAGTTTTTATCACTCCCTGGTAGAAATTAGTACTGGCGTTATTCAGGTAAGGAAGAAGTGTGCAATGTGCATGCTTGCAAATTGTTATTGTGCCACATCTGGAATTCACTTTGACATTTTTCATCTCAGTGTGGTAACTTCTATTGACACATGCCAGTTTTATCAATTTCACATTTAAGCACTTTTCAGTTCACAGAGAAGAGAACTGTAAGGCAAATCCACTATATTTCAAAATGAAAACTTAAGAATCAGATGAGCTGTAAGCAAGCTGATGCTTAACTGGAAACTGGCACGCAACATTTAGATCAGAAGAACATTTCTGCCCTCCAGAAACAGCTTTGCACAAACCACATTGCCCAGGAAAAGGAAATGATGGTCTCTTGGGCAACCTCTGAGGAAGAAGCAATATGCCACACATCTCTTTGTTTAGGGTTTAGTAGCACAAAGAAGTCTTTTTAGTTGCAGTTGTACAGTCTGATCTTTATCGTAAAGGGTTGAAATGGATCAGGGAAAAATTTTCTATGACATGCCAATAATAACTAAGAGTAGTAAGATCTACCACATTTTATATAAAGTTTTGTTTCCTCTATTCTTCAAAATGGTTTGAAAAACACTGTAATTATGTTTTCTATTTATTATTAAAATTATTATCATTATTATCCCATTGGCATTTACATTATTTGATAACCAAACTCTTAAGAAGTTTTTTAAAATTGTGACAGGTAGAAATCCAATATATAAAATAATCCAAAATGAATTGAAATCCCCCTTTCCCCTCTGAAGTTTTTGTCTGAATTTCCGGTAAATGATAACACTGATATCATTACTTCTGTTTGTCCTTCTGAACATATCTGGGAATCCAGTGCCAGAGATTTCTGCTATAGCAGGTAGTCATGCAATCAAAATATGATGCTCTCTCACCTAGTCCACAGGATGGCTTTTCGATCTTGCTTTTAATCTGCTTTATATTCCTGTTATGGGTTTTGATTTTAAGCTGTTTTATTTTAATATTCTTTCCAGCCAGAATTTATTTGATTTCATCATCCCATACCTACTCACTGGGATCTTGCTATACCAACCATGTGATTGTTAATTTTTATGTGTTATATTTTGAATAGTATCTAAGCCCTTTCAGAGCTAAAAGGAAGAATATAATTTTTTTAAAAAAAGCTATAGCTCATTGAAAGCTCTCTGTTACCCAGTTCCAAAGCTAAGTTTTCAGGGTGTGATTGGTGACACTGGATTTTAAATCTCTCTTCTGTGTGATTTGCCAAGTATATCAGAATTTTTGGTCATGGCAATTTCACACTTGCCATGCTCACTTTTATTGAAGCCCTAGAGTCACAAATTACAGAACTGCTAATGGGTAGGTATTCCCATCATATTCTGGATGCTTTCAACTGACCTCCTATGAAAGCGATGCATATCTATTTCTCCTGTTAAATATTAGATTGTAAGCATATCAAGGCAGTGATTCTCTTGCTGTATGTAATGCCATAGCACTGATGGTTCTATAACAAATTAATCACAATAAAAATAATAAGCTTGATCATACACAGGAGATGTTATTAAAATATTCTACTTGAAAAATGATCAAGTTTGTTTAGCACAGAATCAAAGTTCCAGTAGTTATTCTCTTTCAGTCATCTAGAATAAACTCAATTTCATTGTAAATTACAGGCAACATAATTACTATTTATTACCTTTGATTCATGGAAGTTGAGTCATGGTAATTGACTTTTCTTTTTTGGTTTGAAACGTTTCGCTGCTAATCCTGTAGCTTCAGTCTGAGTCTTTGATGTATTAATTTCAATTTAGCGCAATGTTAAGTTTACCTCTCACTGACTGTATTTTTACAATGCATAACTGATGTAGTTCCAACTTACTGTTTTAGGGAAGTTTAACTTTCTATTTGTATATAAAAGGCTTAAGCCACTTAGTGATTATTTTATACTAGCCTCTGGAACTTCCTTAAAAAGCTTTGTGAGCAGAAACACTCATTTTTGTTTTCACTCCTCATTTCAAAAAGTCTGATGTCCCAACTAGCATCTTCAACAACATAATCTATATTATTTTGCTCATTTGCTAAGGTAATTGTAGTTGATTGTAGTTGCTATACATAAAAATGTGCATCTGCACACACTCTTTTGTATGATTGTTGTTTTTACCAAACCCAATTTAGATTTCTTAGGAATATAAGATTTGTGAAAGGATTCCTAAATCAGGAACGGTAATCTTCCCCGTTTATAAAAAAATAACTATGAAATGCAGGTTCATCATGAAAAATTGGTGAGCCACAAGGCAAAATATTGCACCTTTCCAGAGAAAGGTCAAACTCACCACATGAAAAACAGTTAACTAGCAGCCATGTAATTAAACAATTGGCTTGCATCCTGAGATTCATCAGAGAAAACATAATATGCTCTCTACATGGGGCTCCCCTTGAGGAGCACCCGGAGGCTCCAGCTGGTCCAGAACGCGGCCGCGCGGGTGGTTATGGGAGCAGGGTGGCGCTCCCATGTGACCCCCCTCCTGCGCGAGCTGCACTGGCTCCCGGTGGTCTTCCAGGTGCGCTTCAAGGTTTTGGTTACCACCTTTACAGCGCTCCATGGCATCGGACCGGGGTATTTACGAGACCTCCTTCTGCTACCAATAGCCTCTCACCGATCAATACGCTCCGATAGAGGGGCTTCTCAGGGTGCTGTCAGCCAAACAGTGTTGACTGGTGGCCCCCAGGGGGAGAGCCTTCTCTGTGGGGGCATCTACCATCTGGAACGAGCTCCCCCCAGAGATACGGAGGATCCCGGATCTGCGCATGTTTTGTCGTGCTCTCAAAACTTTTTTATTTCAGCAGGCTGGCCTGGCCTAACTCTCCTCTTTTAAATTTTTAATTCATTTGATTTTATAAATTGGGTGTTTTAATCTGTGTTTCGGCCAAAATATTTAATAATTTTAAGGGACTTTTAATATTTGTATTATCTGTATTTTATCTTGGCTGTTCACCGCCCTGAGTCCTTTGGGAGTAGGGCGGTATAGAAATTTGATTAATAAATAAATAATAAGGGAATATTTGGCTATAAAATTAAAGAAAAATTCTGATTTCACACAGGAAGAATCATATCTCTTGTAATCTCATTTAAGGAGACATTTTCTACATAAAATATCACTTTTGTTTTGCTTTGTTTTGGCCATTCTATCTTCATATATTGGTTCATTCTTACAGGCCTCATAGCTTTGCATATACCTCACTTCTCTCAATGAAGTACTTTACGCAAGTGCTTTTTTGTCTTTACACAAATGGAAAAAACAGTCCAACCAATCAAAAACAGCACCACAAAAAACAGATTAAGGACACAAGTTAAAATAGGGAAGAAAATGGTAAGTGAACAACTGTCTACCCTAGATGAGTTCAAATCACCAGGACCAGATGGATTACACCTCAAGGTTCTGAAGGAACTGGCAGACGAGATCTCAGAACCACTGAACTATATCTTTCAAAGATCCTGGAGCACAGGGGAACTGCCAGAGGATTGGAAAAGAGCTGATCTAGTTTCCATCTTCAAAAAAGGAAAAAAAAATAGATCCAGAAAACTACAGACCTATCAGCCTGACCTCAATACCAGGGAAGATTCTGGAAAAGATAATCAAACAACGAATCAGTGAACACCTAGAAGCAAACAAAGTAATAGCCAAAAGCCAACATGGGTTTGTCAAAAACACATCATGCCAGACTAATCTTATTGCATTCTTTGACAAAGTGACAAAACTAGTGGACCAGAGGAATGCTGTCAATATAATTTACTTGGACTTCAGTAAGACATTTGACAAAGTAGACCATAACTTACTACTCGATAAAGTAGAAAAATGTGGGTTAGACAGCATCACCACCAGACGGATTCAGCAGTGTGCAGCAGCTGCCAAAAAAGCCAACACAGTTCTAGGCTGCAAAAACAGAGGGATAGAATCAAGATCACGTGAAGTGTTAATACCACTTTCTAAGGCCACACTTGGAATACTGCATTCAGTTTTGGTCGCCACGATGTAGAAAGAGTGCAGAGAAGAGCAACAAAGATTAGGGGACTCGAGGCTAAAACATAAAGAATGGTTGCTGGAACTGGGTCTGTCTAGTCTTATGAAAAGAAGTAGGGGGTGACATGATAGCAGTGTTCCAATATCTCAGGGGCTGCCACAAAGAAGAGGGAGTCAAGCTATTCTCCAAAGCACCTGAGGGCAGGACAAGAAGCAATGGGTGGAAACTAATCAAGGAGAGAAGCAACTTAGAACTAAGGAAGAATTTCCTGAGTTAGAACAATTAATCAGTGGAACAACTTGCCTCCAGAAGTTGTGAATGCTCCAACACTGGAAGTTTTTAAGAAGATGTTGGATAACCATTTGTCTGAAATGGTGTAGGGTTTCCTGCCTAAGCAGGGGGTTGGACTAGAAGACCTCCAAGGTCCCTTCAACTCTGTTATTCTAAATAAAAAGTATTAACAGGAGAGCTGGCTTTTCCATAAAGAAGAAAAAAAGCACTAAAGATTACTGATATTTTTGCAATGTTAGACAAGTTTTATTTACACATCTATAAGCAGAAAATAATCAGAATAACATGTATCCATATCCTGTGCAGCAAATTTCCTGCCACACATCACTCTTTCCCCATAATTCTGCACACATACTTTTACAATGTATTCTCAGAAATACCCTCAAAAATGCAATTCATTTTATTATAATAATATATTTCATAAGAAATGTGTGTATGTGGAAGCTGGAAAAAGAAAGTAACAAACTGCAGTGAAGAAAGCAAGCAAGCAACAAACTTGCAGTGATGTGGAACATTAATTTCTCCACCTGGTGGATTGTAGACCAAACTGCATATCATCCTCCAACTAAGGGTACTATTAACTAGAGAGGGAATGGGGATTTTGCAGTATCCTTCCCCTGGAGTGGGGTGTGAATGGAGATTTTGCAGTATCCTACTCCTACCGCACCCACCAACTACGCCCATCAAGCCACACCACACCCAAGCCACGCCCACAGAACCGGTAGTAAAAAAATTAGGATTTCACCACTGAACCAAATATTATATATCTTGTACTATGGAACAATAGAGAACAAGTCTTCATCATTTCTGTGTGTCTTCTTTTCAGGGATTTGAAAAGTGCTGCCATATACAGTCTTCTTTTCTCAAGGTTAAGCATATCCAGGTCTTTCAATCTTTTTTTCAAGAACCTAGTTGCCAGTTTTCTGATCATCCTCATTGCCCTTCCTTAAATCTGTTACAATTTCTCTAATTGCTTCTTTTAGTATTGTGCCTCAAAGTGGGCATGGTAGCCAAAATAGGTCTGACCAAATTAACAGAGTGGATTTATTCCTTCCCTCTTTTGGAAATTACCGGTGCAGCTTCTGTTGATACAGCTTAAAATTGCACTTTCTTTTTCTTGCAGCATCATGCTGATGACTTATAGTCAGGTTGTAATCAACTACTATTTTTTTTTCCACATATATTATTACTAAGCCAGGTGTTTCAATCCTGTACACTTATTTATTTGCATTTGCTGTACTAAATTTTATTGTTATTCTCAGCCCTTTTCTAGCCCATCAAATTGTTTTGAACCTTAATTTTTTCTCCTCAGATATTAGCTATTGTGTCACTTGCAAATCTGATTAAGAATTCCTCCCACCTCATTAATTAAATATTGAAGTATGGAGGACCCACAACTTAACTTTGTGGTGCCCTATTAATATATCCACCTATCTCACATCATCCAGACCACATTCTCTCATATTGTAATCACAATGTTATGGGTATATTCTATGAATTCTTTTGTTGAAATCCAGATATAGTGTGTGTGTGTGTGTGTGTTTGTGTGTGTGGTGTATACACACACACACACACACACACACACAAACACGCACAGAGTGAATCCCACAAGGAAGTTCCTACATTAAAAATGGTATAAAGTTAATCTGACAAGATGTGTGTTTGAAAAATGCAGGTTGACATCTAGTAGTAACTGCAATGTTTTCAAGATGTTAATCTAATGGTTTGCCTTAGAATCTTCCAGTATTAATAGAAAATTGATAGTTGTTTTGTACTTCAAATCCTCCTTAGTTTTATAATTATTTAGATACAGAATTGTGTATCTCATTATCTTCTCTGATCCCATTAGCGAAGACTGGCAGGTTGATCTTTATAGCTTTAAGTGATTATTCCATTCGTGCTGAACTCTATTTAGCTGTGTCTAAGGTGAAGTAGGGTTTTCCCTTCCTGCCAGCCAAGTATATGTAATCTCTGAGACTTCCTCACTCCAGGATCATGGGAAAGGAGACAGTGGTATTAAATTCCATGCTTATCTGTATCAGAAATAGAGAATTGGCTTTAAGAATCCCTACTCCAATTCTTTTAGTGCGTTAGCAAGAATCAAAATTAAAGAATCTATTTTGACACTAAACACTTTTTTTTTTCATATACATAAAACCAAATGATATTGAAATAAATTCAAGGAAGGTCTTCAATGCTCTTCACAGGGTTTGTTCAAATCCTCAAATAACTGTTAAAGTTTTTAAAAAACTTAAGTTTCAGCCTATGCAGAAATAAGGCATACATTTTAAAATAAGGCATACATAAACAGACTATGAGCTGTATCTTAATTGAAGTAGATTTTTTTACAGTGGATGGGTTAGGTAATTTTTTAAACAACTATACAAAGTGGGGAACTTTAAACAGTTTCTTAAAATGAAACTTTAATACCAAAAAATAAAGGAAAAACTAATTTGGTAATCTGTCAATAGTATTCCAGGACTGCAAATGGGCATTATTTGGGGGTGGGGTCCACTAGTTCTGCAACTGTTCTAGTTTGCAATAATGCTGAATAATGGGGAGTTATGACTATTCCTTGGAGTTCCAGCCATTGCAGTATCGCCATGGTCACATGATCATGATTTCCAACATTCCCTGCTGCCTTCCCACCAACAAAAGGAAAAACAGCAGGAAGTTGGAAGTCACTGACATGAGATTGTTGCTTAATAGCAGCAACCAGGAGTGCCACAACTGCCATTGCTAGGTGATGCAGTCACATGGCATTGAACTTTACAACTGTGTGACTTGGAAATGGCAATCCTAGCAATTGCCATTGTAACTTGAACACTCCCTGCATAGAGGTTGAATAAGCTCAAAAGCTCACTATTCATGGTCATTTTCAAGAACCAGTTCTAAATAGCTATTCAGCTATTGCAATTACTGGTGTACATTAATTCATTACATTTACAGGAAATTTCCTTTAATGATGGTTGGTCATTTAGTCTAATGCAATTTGCAACATTATGCTTTGTTTCTGGCAGCTTCATTTTTCCCCCTTGTGTAGAAAATAATTCGTTATATATCATATATTTGGCTTGGCAAGTCACAGATTTTACAGATCTAGTTTAGATAAATCCATCCAGTCTTTTTCTATCAAAGTTCATTGTGGATTTTCATTGAATCAAAACCATGTAATTAGCCAGTACCTGAACCACCAATACCACTAGTTAAAACATCCCATTTTCCTTGCATTGAATTCCTCTTTACTGTGTGGCATATTAGAGGGGAAAATAATAAAACCTTTATTTGTTATATAAGAACAACATTTATTTCATTAGAAAACTTGTTATCAAGAGGCATAGCAGAAAAACAGCAAGGCAAAAAAGCAGGAACATGATGGAAGAACCAAAGACATGGAAAAGCCAGTTAGACTTCAGTGATAACTATTTATGCTGACTTGCATATTTTTTTTGCCATACACATTAAGTTTAGAAAATACAGAAAGTCAGCATTCCTTTCACATAGCTTATTAATGTAGCTAAGGCACTTCTGCTTTATAAATAATATTGTTTACACTTGCACTTTCTCCTCCTCTTTCCCATTTTGTGATTGTAATTTTTATCGTTCCATCTTTGGCAAATAATCTATCTCAGTTAATTAAATAACTGGAATTTAATTTATATTCAAACAGTACTCAAGCAATTCATGGATATTTTACAATCATTTTATTACACTCAAAGTACACACATAGATTTCAAGAGCTACAATTTTTTTTTACAAAATCAAGTGATATAGTATGTTTTATCAAATATTTGATATACTTATTAATATAAAAACTATTGAAGAATTTATTAAACATTTTCCAATTGCTAATGTTAACATCCTGCTTTATTTAAATGAGTTTGATGGACTATTTTGCTCCCTTAAAAGATACACTTAAGTTGCTCCCTTAAAAGATACACATAATTTAAAATTTATATTGTTATTAAGCAATATAAGAAAACATAATGAGCCAGGATATTATAATTTAGATTTGTTGTTATTACAAATGTAAAGAGAGCATAAATAGAATAGAATAACAGAGTTGGAAGGGACCTTGGAGGTCTTCTAGTCAAACTCCCTGCTTAGGCAGGAAACCCTACACCAGTGATGGCTAACCTTTTCCAGACCGAATGCCCAAAGTGCCTGAACCCCCAAAAAGCAATGTGTGCACGGCCCCCGTGTGCCCTGTCCCCTGTGCATGTGCACGTGGGCCCCCACATGTGTGTGCACCCCCTGCCACCTGCGCATGCACAGCAGGGACCAGATGACCAGCTGGCCAGCAGGAGGCGCACATGCGTGCACAGCGGAGCTGAACTGGGGTGACAGCTTGCGTGCCCACAGAGAGGGTGCTGTGTGCCACCTGTGGCACACGTGCTATAGGTTCGACATCACGGCCCTATATCATTTCAGACAAATGGTTATCCAATCTCTTCTTAAAAACTTCCAGTGTTGGAGCATTTACAACTTCTGGAGGCAAGTTGTTCCACTGATTAATTGTTCTAACTGACAGGAATTTTCTCCTGAGTTCTAGGTTGCTTTTCTCCTTGGTTAGTTCCCACTCATTGCTTCTTGTACTGCCTTCAGGTGCTTTTGAGAATAGCTTGTCTCCCTCTTCTTTGTGGCAGCCCCTGAGATATTGGAACACTGTTATGTCACTCCTAGCCCTTCTTTTCATCAAACTAAACATACCCAGTGAGTTCCAGCAACCATTCTTTATATGCTTTAGCATCCAGTCCCCTAATCATCTTTGTTGCTCTTGCTGTTAAATCAACATATGCATAACATTAAATTTGGATTGACTAGTTCATACAGGAATGCTAAATAGCAATAGATCCAGATCCAATTCTCGTAGAGAATTTCACAGCACCAAGCTAGTCTGTTGTGTTACACGAGGAATCTGTGAATTCTAGTAATAAATTTCTGTCAATACACTTTTTATTTACTTATTTGTTTTAAATATTTTTATCATTGCCCATCTTAAGAAACAGAACATAACATTCAAACCTGGTGACCCAGCCATCCAACAAACCATCTCAAAACTGGCCTCCCTCTATTCCGGTACTTGGGAAAAGAGCCAGCTCTTAACAATCTTGCCATAGGCAATTTTTGCTACATGTGCCATAGGTTCACCATCACGGCACTAGACCATGAAAATATTTTTAGACCTTTGTTCCACTATTTTTGTTACAAAAAACACATTCTTCTTTGCCATTTTTTTAAATGAAGTAATAAAGTGGTGTGTTTTAAAAGTGGGGATTTGCCTTTAATTTTATATTGTTATTTATACTCTCAGCAATTAAGAACAGCTATATGGCAATAAGCATGTAGTAAATGTAGAATAAAAATCCATAATATAAAATTAAAAATTTGCAGTGAAAGCAAATATAACAATAATAAACCAATGTTATTATCTCATCCTCTATAGATTTTCCAAAATAAGTTAATTTTCAAATACTTACAGAAATGTGATAGCATAATGTACTGTAATGTTAGGATTAAATTTGCAATTAAAACATTTAAACCAAGGTTTCAAAAAAGCATACTTTCTTACGTCCTTACATTCTGGATACATCTGCTTACTGGATTTTTTATACACCTCTGTCTTCTTACATCTTCTTTTTATTTCATGTTCTGCTTTATATGCCATCATTCCATTTTTGTCAAATTAAACTTGGAAACTGCACTGCAGTCTAGAAATTTGGAGGTAACAGGATTTTCAAAAAAAATGGAATTTCGAATGTGCTCTAGTTAATCTTATTGGTTAGGTCTGTTAGTATAGTGCTTATAAGGATCTCCAGAAAGACAAATTCCTTGTCTTCTGCATCCAACTTCTCCAATTGCTGAAAGTGCAGTCCCTTGTCTGCCATATTTTAAAGTTCATCTAGCTATTTAATTTTTTAAAATAGCTATTAAAATAGATAATTGCCTCAATTTATTCACAGTATTTTGAAGGCTCACCTTCCAGTGTAATGAAGAGTTTTTCTATGGGATATCATGGTACATTATATGAGCATAATGTATTTTTATGGAGAAAAATGATCATGTAACAAATGTACTGTACTTCTAGAAGAGCATTAAATAGTTTTAATAAAATTCTGATGGCACTGTTCCTAATCAATTTAACAGCCAGGCTATAATTTAAGATGTAATCAACAAACATTTTAAATGTTACTAGACATATCATAGACATGTGCCTAAGTCACATCAGCATTTATTTTAAAGCAACAGCTAAGGCCGTCACTTGCACCAGTTGGTATAATCTTCCAAAGAAAGATATGACAGCTTTAGGTGGTAACGCTATCTGCTGATTTGAAGCAATGCCCATCCATTTTGAATTGGCCAAAACCTATACTGGCATAGAATTTTTGACCCCTCTCCTATTCTATGTCTGCTTCCAAGTATTGCTGTCGATTCCTTCCAAAATAATGGGTAACAAAACAGGGTTTATATACCTTGGGTGGGCCTTGGACCGTGTCAGAATAAGGAGACTTCTTCACACAGTTAAAATGGATTTAAACTCAACTCACTCATGGGTTGAGGATCAGATGAAAATAATGTCATAGGTTCACACTACCAAAAAGATGTTGTCAAGTTAGGTCCTTAGGTGCGAATGTAAAAGCCCCAAAGAAGAGAGGTCAGTTGTGGGAGAGAAATATGGCATGAAAAATGAGAAATTACGGAAAAACTCCTGCCAAGTGAATCAGTTTGTGTTCATATGCAGAACAGCTAATGAAAAGGCAGCCTTGCGAGGGCTAGTTTCTTGGTGAAATGCACATATTAAAGATTTTTTCTTTGATTCTTAACAATTTTATCACTTCAACATTTAGTAATATTTTTCCCTTGAACAAACAAAATTGGAGAGAAATAACGGGTTTTAAATGTATATATAGTCATCTAAATTCCAAGCCAAATTTTAACAAAAAATTGGTCTCATTAAAATTGGGAAATGTTATTGTTTGGCAAACTTTAAATTTGACCAAATAAATATAAATTGTTACTTACATTAATATAGTCAATTCTTTAAGTGTGTGTTTGAAATTGCCAGAGACAATGCAAAAAAGAAATGCTCACAGCAATCAGCAGAAATATGCAAATAAGGCCATCATAATACTGCTTTCTGTGAGGTCAGTCAAGAAACTTATTGAAATGAAACAACTTTATTTAAATGAAAGGAAGACAACCTTGGATATAAGATGAATTCCTCCTCCTGAAAAAAAGATTTGTCAGAAAAAGTCTTAAATATACAGAAAAATCTGATACATGGTCTGGCATTTTTACCTTGTCAACTAAGATTACCAAAACTATTGGAGAGAGTTATTTTCCCTAAAAAGATCTACACATAAATACATATGGTTGTGCCTGTAGGTATACAGCTACAAATTGTGTTTGACTTATAACAATTGAGACCAGAATTTCTGCTACTAAGCAAGGCACTTGTTGTGAATAATGCACATTTTTTTTTACCTTTTCTTGCCATGGTTGTTAAGCAAATCACCTGTTATTAAGAGAACATGGTCATTATGCAATTCTGGTTTCCCCCATTGAATTTCTTGTCAAAAGCTGGCTGGGAATAGTGCAAATGAAGTTCACATGACCCCAGAACACTGCAACTGTCATAAATACATGCTGATTGCCAAGAACCTGAATTTTGATCACATGACTGTGAGGATGCTGTGATGGTCATAAGTGCAAGGAACGGTTTTAAGCCACTTTTTCTCAGTGCTGTTGCAACTTCGAAAGGTCACTAAATGAATGGTTGCAAGACCGGTAGTCCTCATTTATCGAGTACCTTGGGGAACAGCTGTTATGATGATAAAAAATCCCCACATTTATTACTTTCACAGCACATCTCCCTCAGTCTATTGTTTGCCGTTTGTCAACTAATACCCATTTCCCTAAGCCACAACATGTTCTCCCCACACCCAGCAGAGTGCCCAAACAAGCTATCTTCTCCTGGGCTGCTTTTATCCACATCACATTATGTCCCTAAAAAGTGCTAACTGAAAGTTAACAAGCCTCACTCTGTGACCTCATTTGATTAGATCCTTCTGCCAGCTCATGCTGTTGCCTGACACTGACAAGATCCTAATCAGTTTCACACACAAGTCTTTGCCTCCTAAGCAACTTACATCTCACAACCCAGAGCATGCTAGACCAACAGCTGGTGCTAGTGCATTCCTTTCCACATGTATTCCCCACTGTCTGTCTGCTTATTCTCTTGTAATCCATTTTTCACCTATGAATGTAAAGACAAACATTCTCTTCTTGCTAATTATCCCAATGCCACGGTGAGCTTTCTAAAGAGCGGGTACTGAGAAGAAAGAACTATAACATTTGCTCTTTACTCAGCTTTTTAATGAGTTCCATAAACCCCCTTCACCATTTGGGCTCACCCAGCTACATTGGGTCATGTCTGGCAATGTAATGCAAGAAAAGCTCTAGTAAAATCATAAGCTCAGTTGTAGTCATATGATATTCAGTTAACAGCCAAGTTTCCAAGACCAATTATAGTTGTTAAACAAGTTGTTACCCTATCTGTACACACACTTACAAACCAGAAACTATAAACTTAAAAAAGGAATATAATAAACAACACTGTGTTATAAATTAATTACCTACTATATAAAGCATTTCATCAGATTTGTAAAATTAATTCTCTACTTACATGACACTGAGAATGGCAACCTTTCTGTCATACTGTATTCCAAGGGAGGTACATTATGCTGGGGATGAATCACTTTAGCACATCTCATTCCATGTATGTTGCCACAGAAACTAGGTTAAGAGATTTTGGTTGAAATGAATTTTTATGTTTACTAGAGATAGTAATAGATGTCTTTTTAGGGTAACCTGCCTTCACAAGATTTACTGTCTAATAAATCCTACTGAATTGTGTTCTTATTCACAGGCATGTAGGGTTTTTTGGGGGAAAAGTATGCACATAATGATTCAAAGAAGTACATTAATCCATTGACAATTCTTGAGGACGGCATTTAATGTTGGCTAATCTGACTGACAATGCTCCTATCCCTGTGGATTCAGGGAAGATGCTTTGGGGGTTGAAAGATGTTGGTGTGCATGCTCATGAGTGTAGAAATAGGGTTACATCCAGGGTGACAGCCAGAAATAGCTGGGACAGGAGAAGGGTTCAAATTCCACTTGACTTCTTGGTGGCAGATAGAGCGTTGCAAAGTAGTTGAAGTGAAGCCTTACTTGCTGCTTTGGAACAGGGGTCCCCAATCCCTGTGCTGTGGCCTACTACCGGGCCATGGCATATTCGCAACCAGATCACGGGCCAGCACAGGCACACACATGCAACTTGACTAGCACTAGTGGAGGGCCAGCGTGCACGCACATGTAGCCCCACTTGCAGTTGAGCTGTGTGTGCATGCGCACTGGCCTGCCACTTGTGTGGCCCAGTTCCTCTCCCCAGCCCA
Source organism: Pantherophis guttatus (assembly GCF_059756535.1). Taxonomy (NCBI): domain Eukaryota; kingdom Metazoa; phylum Chordata; class Lepidosauria; order Squamata; family Colubridae; genus Pantherophis; species Pantherophis guttatus. The sequence goes on along the minus strand of NC_142063.1, from coordinate 294,283,429 downwards.
GCTGCCACGCTGCAAAGGTTGGGGACCGCTGCTTTAGAAGATCTAGCCAATCTGGCTGGTAAGTAGCAACAGAAGCATTCCTAATTGTTTTCTTACTTTGATGCTGGGTCGAGAGATTTCTGTTTGCATCTGTGTGAAAATGTATGCAGATAAAGGGTATCTGTTACTTTAAAGAACTTAATTTTGCTCCTCTGCAATGTCAAATTGGTCCAAAATAAAGCAGAAGTCATCTATGATTTGATTGTGGATGAGAAAATTTACTTAATTTTTCTAAGAGATATTCAGGGAATATAGGCCAGCTAGTATATGTTCACCTTCTCCTGCCAGAGTACTCTGTAGGAAGTGATGTGATTATGATTCATAAAAAGAGTTTATCAGAGTGCCTGTGAGAGATCTGGTTCATAGTGAGGTTGTACAGCTGGAGATAGATTTGGGATTTTGTTTGCCTACCAACTCTACACTTGTGTAATAGAATACCTCATTGAGCCGACAGTTCTCCTGGCCTTGAAGTTAGTGCTGGAGACCTCTATGGTTATGATATTCAGGGATGTTAATATCCACATTGGATTTGTTTGTTTGAGCCGTGGCAATGTGCATCTGTCCCAGTTGGGAACAGGACCAACATAAAATATTATCTTATCAATAACTTTTTTTTTCACGGAGAAGTATTCCATAACTGGGGAAACCTCAGGTTTTCCTGTTGTTATGATTGAACCACCTCTGCAGGGAGATTGGTCTAATTAGGATGGCCTGTTATAAAAATATTTTGTGTCAAATTGGATTCTCTGAAAACTAGGAAGTGTTTGGGACTGAATTCAGTAGAGATTTGTTGATGCCATGGTTGGTACCTGGAAGAGGAACTTCAGTAAGGCTGTTAACACAAGTGCTCTCTCTGAACCACTTCAAAACTTGTCCTATGGTACTGGGACCATCTGATTTTTAATTTCTTGATTCCAATAAAGGAGACTATTTGTAGCTCAGGGTTGAAATGAGGGGTCCTTGGTGCTTGGTTGTTTTCTTGCAGACATTTCATTACCCAAACTAGGTAACATCATCAGTATACCAAGGACCCCTAATGTCTTGATTTTTTTTTAAAAAAATGCAAACTGCTGAAAGACTATGATATTTCTTATAGCAATAAATAAATTTAAATACATTTTAAAATAAGAGTTTTAAAAATTTATGATATTTGAACATTGTATTCAGAGCAATTAAAAACTTGGATATGTGGAGGAAAAATGCTTTTACTGAAATGTTGAAATCAGTATTAGATAATAGGCAATAATTTAACATTTTAATTTTTTTAAAAAATAATCACCTGAAATGCCAACATCATACAACATTGTAACTGCCAAATATGTTTGAAGAGGAAAGTTTTAAACATGGGAAAAGTTCTAGGCCACATCTCTTATGAGAATGTTCAGGGGTTCCAGACCTCCTTTATTCTCATTTCTCCCCAAACTATTTGCCATAAAAACCCTCTGTATGCATGGACCAGTGGTCCAAAAAGGATGATTAGATGATACTACAATAGTTTCCCCAATTTCCTCCCTCCAGTGCAGCTACTTGCTTACTTCTGAATATAAGAAATCTTCCCTTCTACCTCCAATTCACAAGTAGGCATCTAATTTTTTTAAAAAATATTTTTATACTACTTTTCATTAAAATGACAAAATAAAGCTCTGCTTTTGTAAATACAATACACTTTTAGTATTTTAGCAATTATTCAACATAACACCCATCCCCAGACAATAATCTACAAATTATCTCTCAGTGTGTTCTTCAATGTAGCATTTTAGAACCTACCCCTTTCATCACATTATTCTGCTGAAATTTGGTCAAACTCTCTATTTGACACTATGATAATAAAATTTCATTAATGAAATTATTTTATTAATGCGGTTCTTGTTTTTAATTTTTTTTAAAAAAAATTATTTTAAACGCACGGGGCCTTTTACAACAGCCATTTTTTATAAGGATCTATTCTTGTCAAATCATATACATGGAATTATCTAATGTGATAAACAATTTTATTAGAAACCTGTTTCCAGAACAATTTTAACTGTACAATAACTTGACAAAGCAAAATGCCAGAAGAGGGAAAAAAGGATGGAAATTATTGTATTACAACCAGGAAATTCACTGTGAAGATCTCAACAAAGGCAAAGGTCTTGAGCAAAACTGTGTGAGTGATTTTGTGGAGTTAGATATACATTTAGAGCATAAATAAACAATGTGAAGAGAAATCAATGTGGAGAAGCAACATCAACATGAACATTAAGCATCACTGTTGAATTATGAACTTTTTGGTTGAGGTAGTACTTTTAATATGCTATGGATTCAGAAGGGTAATAAAGGTAATGTAAAGAAAACAGGTGTAAGTCCCTCCCGCCCCCTAACATGAAGTTTCACAAACAATAGTAAGAGCACGTATATATTGCAATTTTATTTCTTCTGCTCAAACAAAACAGCGTTAGCATTTAAGAAATTTTAAAATGACACAATATGGTAAAAATAGCAGAGAATTAACTGAGAAACTCAAAAAGAAGTAAAATTAAATGCATGAAATTGTAACATTCATTAATGTTTCATCTTCAGTTTTGATTGACACTTGATGCTTGCAAACCTTTTAAACAATGAACTTTTTTCATGACAACTCTGAAGAGATTTCAGCACCAGCACTAAGATTTGTACATTCAGTTTGTATTCAATTGACTTATTAGCCATTTGTGTATGATAGGACAGGTTTATCACAGATCAGATCACAGTGTTGAGGAAAGCATTGCCTTCCTGGAATTAAAAGTGATCCCCTAAACCATATTCAGCTTAAGGCATCTACTTACAAAAGCACAGGAACCATCATTACATTTTCAAAGAAGAATTATTAAAAGAATCTAATAACCTGTAGCTAATTTTACTTACAGGATTATCTGGCAATGGCATAACTGTCACTATTACAGCCTGATTTAACAGTTTAACTAAACTGAGATTCCTGAAATGGTTCAGTTCAGGATCATGTTAACTATGCATGTTGAAAGACAAGGTCTCAGTTTCATTTTTTCTTTTTCCCTTTACACAGAACTCATTAATTTTAGACCAAGGCACAAAACGTTTAGTGCATTAACCAGTTTCATTCACAATCTAGTAACTTAATGTTCTTACCTTTGGACCACTTACATGTTTAAGATTCTTGCGAGCCCATCTTTGAATTTTCTTTACAAACAAAATCAAACATGATTTCTGACAGGAATAAGCATTTTAGCTTATACTGCTTAAACATACATTACTTTCGAAAGATGAAAATGCCTCCTCTTAATTTCAAGCAATTATTTGCTTTGAGATTTAAATGCCTTCAATTAAAGAATATGGAAAAAATAATTTAAAGCCATGGCCACATGTTATAAGCCATATTTCTGTCTTATACAAAGAGGGAAACAAGACTGTTTCTCTGAAAACAGCCGAAATGGGCTGTTTATTTGCTTTGGTGTTCAATACTCAGGGAGGATATGCTAGTTAAAGCTTTCTTGTGAACTAAACTGGACGTTAACTGAGTAAATTAAGAAAGCAAGTAATTAAACTCAAATATTATTTTGAAATCAGCATAGATCATTAAAAATCAGTATTCCAATATTGCAACATGGAGAATTTAAGATGTAATCAGGAATACATATATTTTTTCCAAATCACAAAACAGATTACACACAAAAGTTTAAAAAATTGTAACGCAAATGTATAAATGGGGAAGGAGATAAAACTGGATATGTGATTTTTCTTCCCTCTAAAACTAGATTGCTACATCAATTCTTAAGACTTTTTCCATTTTTTCTTTTTTCCACATGTTAATATTTAATTGTGAAATAAAATCCAATGCATGGTGACAAAAATAGGAGCAACCCAAAAAATACCAATTGAGTAATACTTTCCCCCCAATCCCGTTTCTTCTCACTTTACTGACAGTGATCATTTACAAATTCAGGTTAAAACAAACTTTGTTAAGGTCAGTGATGGAGAAGGGTAGAAAAATAACACATGAATTATTTATTTTAGGATCATACCAAAATTTAATTCAATGAACAAATGTAGGTAGCCAATGTGAAAATAATATGCTATTACTTTTCATTGCCTGTTTTAAAAATTTCTTCTAAGTATTATCCTGACGCTTAATGCTTAACTTTATATCAAGCTGAAAAAAGAAGCAAAAAGCAGGGTTTCAAGAACTGCTACTGAAACATTACTAAGTTTGAAATACAAATGAAATGATACAAAAAGTATTAAGTACCTGGTTCTATTTAACATGTTTACTGATAAATCACATTTTCCTTATTATTACACATGCATGCAATATAAGGAAAAATAGTGCAGCAATTAATACAAATTGTTTAAATAAAAAAGTTGCCCCAATTCCCAACCCAACACCTCCCCAAGTTTGCCTGGGCATTAACTAGGCCTTATTGTAAAAAGGCTATTTAATATTTGTGGCATGCAAGAATGGTTTAAATTAAAAGCCAACTCTGTGGTTATTTATGTTACAAAAATGTCTGCATGCATAAATCTTAAAAGCTCAAAAACCTATGGTAAGTCTATAACAATCTAACAATTTACATTTGATCATATTGATTTGTATTCAGGAGAAGTCTCAGATTTGGTAAAGCATATCATTTTAGGAAGGCATCTATATCTTTATAATCTGGGCAGCATTTGCATTTTTCTTTAAAAAACTTCATGAAGGCCAATCAGAGAGGCTTGCTTATCCTAAGAATCAATATTCAATATACCATGATATTCTGGATCTCTCATTCATCAATATTGGGTTTTACAGTTTCTATGCTGTGAATTGAAGTCATGCCTTGTTTTTAATCAAGGAAATATCTAATGCGATAGGAAGACTACCTGAGATACAGTTGTCAATCTCACTTGCTAAATTCTTTACTAAGAAAACCTCTCTGAAAAGCCTCCTTAAGTTTTTCTCCTTTTTAAAAACTTAATACACTGTAAATATGCAGCTTCAATATTGATATTAAACATTTCAATGCACCTGCCTAACAGGCTTATGATTTTCTGCATAAATCATTGCCACAGTTTAAGACTATTTTCCATCTTGTTGAAAGTCAGAAAACAGCAGCAAAAGGAAATAGTGTATCACCATATTGTTGTCTGAAAGTTCAGAATCTTGTTTTCTCCTTCTTTCAAGAATATTTTTCCATTATCTTCCAGCAGCTCACAAAATGTAGCTGATTTTGTGCAAGACCAGTGGTCCAAACATCTTAGTCCTAATCTTTCTACACTGTATTTGACTTGTTCAGTTCTTGTCGAATTGCTGATTTGAGCAATGGGAAGAAAAAAAGAACAGTCTGTTAACTGATGAAGAAAAATGTGAACTGATACTTTTGAAAAACATGTCTATTAAAATATTAAAGCTCAGATAGCACCCCAATATTACTGTATTATAGTAGTGGATTCACAATATTTATATGACTGATTTATCAAGTAAATAGAAAATGAAGAGGAAAGATTGTTGAACACTGTATTTGGACAAATAGCACTGTTTGTTTGAGGGATTATGTTCAAACTGAAATTTGATGAAAACTGAGAGACAAAAACATAAAACAATTATTCAAGATACATAGTAAAGTGAACTGAGTAGAAGAGGCATGAAAACATGAAAGGTAAATTTCAAAACAATTTAGGCTTATGTTGCCTAAGAATAGTTATGACTACCCGTGTTTCCCCGAAAATAAGACCCTGTCTTATATTTTTTTTGAACCCCGAAATAAGCACTTGGCCTTATTTTCGCAGAGGTCTTATTATTTTGGAGTGAGTACAAGATGGGGCTCCTCTTGCTGTCTTATCCGATTTCCAGCTCTGCGTTTAATTATTTTCGGGGAGGGCTTATTTTAGCGCATGCGCTCAAAAGCCCACTTATTATCAGGGGATGTCTTATTTTCAGGGAAACAGAGTATATATGGGAGAAAGATTTTAGGGAATCTATTTATTTGCTACTACTATTCATAGGTAACAGTGATGGAAATCCAACTGATTACAGTAAAATATAATATGATCAATTAAAAGGATCATTCGAGGGGAAATGATGTCTGTAAAATCCAAGTGATGTAAATGATGAAAATGTACATAATATACATTTTTGGGTAATCTACACGTATTTCATATAAATTACAGTACAAATGTATTGCCTGATTTGCCAAAAATGGCATTTTCCCATTATTTCAGAATGAAGTCCAAACTTAATATTCTATCCACCACACCAAAAGCAAAAATTGAAGTGTTTTATCTATAATTGTACTTATAATTGTTTATATTTAACACGAGTCACTTCATGTGAGATAAGTGGTCATATAAATTTGACAAAATAGATGATTACTGTATATTAATGAGTTTTCATTATATTTTTTTCCTGTTGTAAACTACACCTTGGGAAGAAATGATTTAAAAAATCAGCTAAGAAATGAAGATTAAATTAAATAAAATGACTGATATGAAGCTTGATGAGTTCCTACTGGAACTGAAAAATCATAACCTAACCCACTCAATAAAAACTGAAATTATGATAGTGAAAGACTGGGAAGGAAAAATGAGGCAAATGGAATTTTCAAACTTCTTTTGCATTTCTAAAATTTCATAGGAACTCCCCTCCCTAAATAATCACAAATTTATATACTTACCATCAATTAATTCTTCTTTTAGTTTTGTTAATTCCTTCCTCATTTCCTCTAAAATATCCTGATAATAGAACAAGATTAAGTTTATTTTTTCCAAAGATATTCCAAACTGCCAAAAATAGTGTCTGTTCTTTGATGTAAAGTAAATTAATTAAATGTATTGAAATTAAAATTTTCAAGAGTCTAGGTGAAACATTTTCCTTACTTTTACAAAGAATTTATATGCCTACAAATTTGTATGTTCACATGTCCAAATTGAACAAATGTTGATATCTAGTTAAGACATTTTAAAAGTTTTTGATGTTTGGCGCATTGTTTCTGTAGATCTTATGATAAAATATTTTAGGAGTACATAATTCAAATTCTTGTGCATTTACTGATAATTGTAACATTTTCATTTTTTATTACAAGCAGTGCCGATTCAATACAGAAATAAAATAATTAAAAACTGGACAATAAGCCATATTAAGCTAAGAAATTTTATTCTAGCAGAAAATAACTACCTGTTTCAATCTGTCATAGTCTAGTCCTTCAGACTGTACTCCATTAGTATTTGGTTGCCCAGAAGATGCAGATTTTGGTCTAAAAACAAAAACAGTATTCAAGTTAACTGCACTCAACAAATTATAACATTTCCATACTGCTTATCATGACTGCAATTTTTCCAAAACAATTGAACAGTTTCTTAATGCATATTGGAAATTGAACATGCTAACCAGCGATTATAGGGATTGAGGTACAAAATTACTGGAGGGCTAAAGGTTAATTTACCCAGTTGCAACTAAAATAAGCTATGTAAAATTGGTTATGTCATAAAAATAGAAATAAAAATACGTCTGAAAAAATCTACAACATTTGACTCATCTTCAAGAAGGGTTTCATTCCAAAATTTCCTATGTTTCAATAGCTGGTTTTCAAGAAAATCAAGAACATTTTTTCCTTTCCATACCTTAACACAGGGGTGGGCAATCATGGCTCTTTTACAACCTGTGGACTTCAACTCCCAGAATTCCTAAAACAGCTTGGCTTGGCTGTCTCAGGAAATCTGGGAGTTGAAGTCCACAGGTTGTAAAAGAGCCACAATTGCCCACCCCTGCCTTAGCCCATCACAAGGGATATTTTCTATAATTTATAAAAAAATGTAAAAGATAAAACAGCAAAGATACTTTATTCCTTCTCTTGTCTTTATGGTTCTAAATATACAAGCTACTAATCAAATCTAACTTAAAACTCTTCTATTCCAGTTATTTGTGGGTAATATAAATGACTTTTAAAATAAGTGATAAATACCTTGAGATAATAGGTGATTTGCTTCCATTCATTGTATTTGTTCTTTCCCAAGGCTTTCTTGTTAATTCTGCAGGAAATAAAATGTCTAAATTTTAGGCTTATATGCACTGGATAACTCTGAAAGAATTACCATGCTTAAAGAGAATAGTGTTTTGTACTACTTTGAATAAATCACTGCTTGGCAGAACTAAAATGTAGGCCAAACCAAAAAACTTTGGTTGTTCCGAGCTTGAACAAAGCAAAATCCAGATGAACAAGAAGGGCAAGACTCATATGTATCTTCCCTTTTCCTCTATCAACTGCACCCATTATGGCATATCCTAATAGCAATAGCAATAGCAGTTAGACTTATATACCGCTTCATAGTGCTTTTACAGCCCTCTCTAAGCGGTTTACAGAGTCAGCATATTGCCCCCAACAGTCTGGTTCCTAATAGTCTACTGGTCCCCATTTGCCCAGTAACAACCCAATGTCCCAGAACTTTGTACTCTATCAATCTGCCTTCCACCCCATCTCACTGCAATGACTCTGGGCAGCTAAGAACAGGTAAGAATACCATAAAAAATAAAAACAAAAATATATAAAACTGATAATGACTACCAAGATAGTCAATTAAAAGCAACCATGAGATCCCAACCGACTCCTAGTCCCTATGCCTAGACACTCTTTACAGCTTTTTCGAAAACCATAAGGCTATGGCAAATCTAAACTTTGAGGGAAGGGTGTCCCCATAGGGCAAGGACAGGGTCAGAAAACTCCTGCTTTCTGAATTTGCAGGATGATATTTTCCAATGAAGGAATTTGCAAGTGTGTTTCTAATGAGATGGGTAGAAACAATTGGGAAGAGGCAGCTCTGCAAATAACCTTCCCCCATCCATTCCAAAGCTTCAAGCTTTATAGCTTGAATTACACTTGGAAGCATTCTGAGAGCCAGGGGAATGTCCCTTGTTTTTTCCCCATTCTCCTCCAACCATTTCTCTTCAAATGAAACCATCCTCCTTTATTCCATTCCTCTTCCTTTTAACCTTTTTCTGTTCCCCACATACATTTTTGCTCACGTCAAAAGCCTTGTTTTGTGCATTGATTCAATCAAGCCTTTTTATTCATTAAATGGTCCATGCAGGTTTCATGGCTTGGGGCCAGCCTATTTGAAGGACCACTTCTCCCCCATGACATTCAACTAGTCCACCAGATGGGAAGGCAGGATAAGTTGCTCTTACCATCTATTAGTGATATATATCTGGTGGGACCATGGAAAAGGGTATTCTTGCTGGTTGCCCTTTCTCTATGGAATATCATTTCCCCTGAGATATGATTGGCCCCCAACTTATTCCTTTTCTGAAAGGCCCTGATGACATGGTTTTGTTCTTGAGCCTGGGGACCAAGAATGGAGATAGAGTCAATCAAGTGTTGATTTGATTTTGTTGCTGCTGCCATTGATGGTGAGGGAGGGGTATGGGACTTTTATGTTGTGGATTTTTAATATTGTAATCCATCTGAAGTCACCTAATGTGAGTTGGGTGACCATATAGATCTGTCTAATAATAAAATAAATAAATTTTTGGTTTGGCCACCAAACCCAGTTGTTCTGTAGATTAAATGATTCATGCACTGAATGTTTGATAAATACAGAAACTTTTTAGTAAACACTTTAAATATGTAAATGCATTGAATTACAAGGAATACAGATGATGATTCTGCTTTCCTAAACCAAAAGGAGCTCTGAATATAGAGTTACGTATTTTTTTCTTAGATGAACCATATTAAAAATAAGCAAAAATCTCTCCCCAACTTCATAATTATTATTCTGCAATTTATGTCACATATTTCAATACTGTACAAGAGTATTGTACCTATGAGTCACCTATGCAAACTCATGTTACACAATTTATACAGCTTACCAGGTGTGCTTGTTGAAGGAGGCTTGGGAGCTAAAGGCTCTGGTTCTTCCTGTTCAATGGGACAAAAATGTAATATTTTATAAATCTGCTTAAATTTGTGACTCAAGGAAAAAGACTCATAATTTCAGAACCAACACAAAAATCATAATTCTAAAATCTCAAGCTCTATTAAATTTGAAATATAGAAGCCATATTTTTCAATTAATTTCAGATTAATTTCTATGATTATACCAATTTAATTGCTGAATGTCATATAGTATTTTCAACTTACACTTTTTTCTTCTTTTGTTTCTGTTTCTGATGACCCCTTCTCAGCAATTCTTCTCCTTCAAGTAAGGATGTAAGAGTATTTGGTTACTATCTGCCCTATATCTGACTCTTATTCATCTGTTCTAACATAAATACTGATAAGAAAAGTGATAAAAGAACAAGTCTTGGTGAGCGAGGTGGCACAGTGGTTAGAGTGCAGTACTGCAGCTACTTCAGCTGACTGCTAGTTCAGCAGATCAGCAGATCAAATCTCACCGGCTCAAGGTTGACTCAGCCTTCCATCCTACCGAGGTGGGTAAAATGAGGACCCAGATTGTTGGGGGCAATATGCTAATTAGTATACTGTCTTTGGTGTAAGCCACCCAGAGTCCTCGGAGAGTGGGCGGAATAATAATAATAATAATAATAATAATAATAATAATAATAATAATAATAATAACAACAACAACAACAACAACAACAACAACAACAACAACATCATGAGACTTGGTGTGATATCACTTTTAGTTCTGTGAAAATTTAGCTGGGTCCCAGTTTTGTGTAGGAGTTAAAAGGCACTAGGAGGCAGTGTGTTCTAATCCTGTGTTGTGCAAACCAGTTGGATTACTTTGGGCTAGTCATCTCAGCCTTAGGAAGAACACAATGACAACTACTTCCAAAATATCTTCTTAAAAATATTACATTATCTTCTCCAGATAGTCATCAAGAATCACAAGTTCATTCAAAGGTGGATACATTAAAAAAACACTATAGTTAAATTCTTACCTTCTTGCAAGTAGAGCACTCATTTCTTCCATTAATCCACTTCCTCCAAGTGGCAGTGGCCCATTTCCACGACTAGTATCTGTTTTGGGTGAAGCAGAATTTGTTCCTCCACTTGGAACAGGAGAATCTTCATTCTATAAGTGATATGCAGAAAAGCAATGATGACGGTACCATTATTATTAAGAACATATAGTTGACACATAACATTTCAAAATAGCCCAGAGACATTTTTTAAAAAAAAAATTAATCTGGATTTGGCTGGGGGGGAAAAAATACAGCTGCCATTATATTGTATCTGAACATTACATACTATAGTGGAGGGTTTTAGACACTTCTTGCCATTATTGTGAAAATCTGAAACTAAGATTTTAAAACTGAATTTAAATACTTGAATTTGAATCGTACTTACCCGTGATACTTTTCTGAGTTTGGCTCCAGCAAGAGCAGCAGCCAGTCCTGTTAAAGGTCGATAATCTTCATACATCATTCCCATAGAAAAGCCAGTAGCAGGGAGAGGAGGTGCAGGAGGTGGAAGAGGCACCTGAGTAGGAAGGGGAGGAGGTGGTGGTGGAGGTGCCCCTAAAGATGGAAGAGGTGGAGGAGGTGGTGGTCCAGGGGGAGGTGGGACTGCTGATGGGGACTGAACAGGGACAGATGGAAGTGGGGGAGGAGGAGGAGGGGGTGCAGGTGGTCCTTGTGTAACACCTGATGAAAAATACATACACACATACAGAAACCAAATACAGGAATTGAGATACCAAGTAACATTCAAAAGAACTAATTCTCTATTACTTCAAATGAAAAAAAACCTTTATATATCCTAATGAGATTTTCATTAGGAAACTGGTCAATGTCATTTCAGAAAAATATCCAGCCATATTAATTCATATGCTTCAACTAACTGTTTGGAAAAACAGCATTCAAAATTTCTTAAAATAATGATGAAAATAATATTTATGTCAAGTGTAACAATGGAAAACCTTTATTTTTAAACTGAATTGCAGTAATATCATAACATAATATAATTTGTGCCTTCTTTGTATGCACCTAAAAAAGTGCATTCTCCGTTCTCCCAATTCTATCACTTAAGCTTGTTTTAAATACAAAATACCAGAAAGTAATATTTCCATTTCCATTCATATTTCATGCTTTTGGTTTTTCCCCAGAAGTATTAATAAAACTTATTAATAAAACATATATTAGTGTGTTAGAACATTTCAATCTGTTGATGAAATGATTATTTTCCCCTACAGCATCAATGAAAACAAAAATATTCTATAACTGGGATATAGTTTTGCCTGGAAATATACATTATCGCACAGGTGTCAAACTCGATCACGTCACATGATGTATCGTGACTTTTTTGCCTTTGCAGACCCAGTGGGCACGGCCTGCACGTAATGCATCTGGCCTGCGGCCGCCAGTTTAACAGTTTAACTCTGTAAGAGTTTGCCTAATCTTGAATTATGTCTTATTTGGAAAAAAGAGATCCCTTATGTTTATCTCAAAAAATAACCCCCATAGTGATATTTACCCGATAGGAATATGACCTTGTATTTCAGATATTTCTCCCAAAAAATAATTAAATGGCAGAAAAATTAAGCACCTGCAAACATTTTGGACACTTCACCACTTCCTTATTTTATTAATTAGAGTTGCCAACCTCAAAGGCAAGATTTATTTTCACCAACAAATATGTATATGTGACATTTGTGTACATATATACATACGTTTGTCTGTGTGTGAATGTGTATCTGTACTTCCTCTCCAAAATAAAAAAAGAATCCATATTAATGATTATTAAATTTATCTGTAAAAAAAAGCTCCCCATTTGCAAAAATAAACTGATTCTCCATCCACACAATTCCACAAACACTCACATAAACAAAAAGAATTTATCTGAAGAAAGCTATGTTTTATAAGCATAAGACTATGCATGTTCACCCTGTGGTAAATCCCATAAAGTTTAATAGTGCTGTTTTTTCTGGGTTTTTTTCAAAATCAGGATATCAACTCATGGCAGGCAGGCTTTCCATTACAGGCACTCTATACAGTGACTAGGGTCTTCATACCTGTTCCTTCTTGAAGAGTTTCCTCTACCTCTATTACAATATTTACTGTAAATGTAAAATAACTCTCTGATTTCAATCCCATTTGGAGAAAAAAAAACCCTCATCTTCCTTTCGGGTAAATATGATAGATAGATATAAATCACAAAACTGATTTATAAAAACACATCAGTTAGATTCCTAAGAATTTTCAGCTAAATTGATTAAGTAAGAGGAGCTTAAAGTTATCAATATATACAAATGGCATGAATGAATCTGCTGTCCGTCTGTTTTACTGTCTATCTCCATTTCTAATCCACCCTATTCCCTATTGATAATGGAGTATCAATGGAAAGGCTCTCAAAAGAAACAATAAAGTAAATCTAAATATTTTAAGAAATAATATTAAAATACCAAAATATCAATTCACTGTCAAGAATTTTTCATTTAATCAAGTCTTATGTTTACTTTCAGTAAGTCCCTTTCCCACAAATAACAGTTTAGAAACTATTTGAAAAAATAAGCAAACCATTCTTCCAAAGCATTTTTCAAAAGTAAGACACTGATAAATTTAACATTTTGCTAAACTTTGGTTGGATATATGAAGATTAGGAGAGCTTTAAAAGTGTTAGTTCTTCAGGATAAATCAAGTTTGGGATGCAAATTAGTTTGAGTGCATTTTTTATTAGTTAATTAGTATTAACATCAGAAACCTTACCCTGCTGAGACGTAGGTTCAGCCGGCTGAGAGGCTGTCTGCAAGACTGGCTCAGAAGCAGAGGAGTCTCCCAGCACAGAGTTTAGAGAGTTCTCAACAAAGGCAGGGGGAGCTGCAGAGGGAGAAGGGAGAACACTAGGCTTGGATGAGGGAGCTGAGGCATTAGGGGAAGTTGGAGAAGAAGCTTGAAGTCCAGAGACTGAGAGAGGTTGAAAGGAAGATGGTGGTAGTGGTGCTGGACCTGAGGTAGGTGGTGAAGAAACTGAATAATTTGCCAATTCCGGAAGACCATTAGGTGCAGTGGGGGACATCTGAGATAACTGAACAGTAACAGGAATTGGGAGAACAGGCTTGGGGCCAGTGGCTTTGCCTGGAGGACTGCTAATCATTACAGGAGGTGAAGGAGGAAGGGGTGCAAAACTAGAAGCTGACCAAGTAGTTGACTTGGTAGTTGGAGGCAAAGAAGGAGGGGGGTTTACAGGTGAAGGTGGTTGAGAATTTTTATTTACTGGACGAGGAACCGTAGCATAATGGGGAAGAACAGGGTGGAAGGCAGAGCCCAAAGATGTAGCAAAACGTGATGCAGAGTGCCTTAGTGGTGGTGTAGGGGGGGAGGAAACTGACTGTGCAGAAGTCACTATAGCATAGTCCGGAGTAGAGTCTGACATTGCTTTAGCATATGAAGGAGGTGGTGCTGAAGGAGGCTGGCAACTGGCATATTCAGGAAGTGAAGGATTATACAGGGAGTTGTCAAAAGATGGAGCTGGACAGAAGATAGCATCAGCAAAGGCAGGATAAAAGAGGAGAGAAAGAGAGAGAAAAAGGGAGCTAATGAAGCAACAAAACCAGCATTCAAACGATATTTACAATGCAGACTACAGTTAGTACCAGAGGATTAGGCACAAGTAAATTACTGTTAGGAGAGTTTATACAGTATCCATTTTTTAATTCATTTTTGCCATTCATATTTACATCAATATCTAAAATTACAACTTTGCTCTATAAAAGAAGCTGCCCTACAGAATATGCTTTCAAACTGTAATAAAAATTAACTGGTTGGAATTACTTGTAGTGATTTCCTTTTATTTATTTATTTATATTTATTTATTTATTTACATAGCTGCCTTATTCAGCACGACTTGGGATGATGCACATCAATAATAATGAATCAATAAAAACCATATAATAAAATTAAATATTAAAAACATAAAAAACAACATACAAACACATAAATGCCAGGAAAAAAAATGATCCTATGGAAAATATCAGTCCTGGACACTAAGTTGGGTGGAGTGACCATGGAGGCACTGCAATGGTGAGAAGTGTGAAGACTGATTGTAAATGGTACTCATTCAGTACCATTCCAACTTTGAAGGGTTGCTGAATGAGGGGTCAGTAAACAACGGCACATTTCCTGGATCCAGACATATGAGTTTGACTCAGCATAAAGTATAATGATGTTCCCCAAGAAGGGAAATTTGGAGACAGGCCAGAAATTACCCAGCATGGTCAGATTTCAAGACTAGCTTCTTGAGGAGAGGGTAAACTACTGCTTTTTAAACATAGGGTAGGACCTCTCCTTCTATCTCAAAAAAGTATTCACCACCACTTGGATACAGTCACATTCTAACTCCCAGGAGTCTTAACTAACCAGAAATGACATGGATTTAAAATACAAGTGAATGCACTCACAGCTCCAAATACCCCATCCATTTTTTCAAGCCTAACAGGATTAAATTCTTCCCAGTTAACCATGTCAGATCATGTCTCAGCCAACTGCATAGTACATGCACGATCAGAATCCAAATCCATGCAGTACTAAGCAACTTTATTTGAAAAATTCCATGAGAAATCCTGCCTGGTTGTCAACCCTCCCAGGTAAACCTAACAGAAAAAAACAATTAGATGAACTAATTATACTTTATTGTAAGACTACATTAACAGAATCTTTTAAATCTGTTGCCACTTTTAACTACCTAAGAGTGGGCCCTTCCTAAATTTCACTCTCTGAATATTAAACCAGTGCTCCTGCCTCTCTTGTCTGATTGTCTCTTTGCCTCATTCCCCAAGGCCATCCATCACACTGGTACACTGGTCATCAGCATGGAATCAAGTCACTTTAAATAGGGCTGTTGGATGGCAACCTGTGGGTGCAGATTAAGATAAGAGTAGCAAAATATCTCCGTTTTGCTGCTCACTGTTTTGTACCAGAGTGTAGTACTTAACAAAGACTCTTACCTATGTATGTTCAGAATATTTATTTTTTCTTCTAGCATTGTAGTAGAAGTCTACTCTTCCATTTTATTTCATGGAATGCTTCTGAAAATCAGCTGGCTAAGGCACACTCATTCTAAGTAGTGACTAAGGCCATAGTTAAATAATATATCAGATCCTCAGGAATATTGCCTTGTGTCCTCTGAAACATAACTAGGTCCATCAGATATCCAAACTGAACCAGATGTATAAATCCCACCTCCTTATGGGGAAAGTAGATAACAAAAATTCCAAAGCAATCAAAGAGTCATTTGTTCATAACAAGAGACAAACAGAACACTTCCTAACTTCAGATCATGTCGCCATTGACTTGACATTAAAACAGATCCAGAATGTATCAGTCATCAATGAACTGAACAGCATATGGTTGCTATGGTGGTCATGAAGTCTTGAGCCACTCTGGCGCCAAAGGATCGCAGAATAAAGTTCCCTAGAACCATAGGCCTGCCACATTCTACCATCAGCCAAACAACTGAATTGAGCAGTTCAGACAAGTATATTGCAGAAATTGCAGACATTACATCTATTTCCTAACGTCACAAATAAGATCTTTGGATAACTCTAAATAGTTATATAGGGGACAGTGCCTCTGAAAGCAATACAATTCTCCTTGACAGCAGCCATTCTTTCATCCTTGCCTTTGAACTAAAGCTGATACTTGCATCCTAGGGAGACATGTTTATAAAGCAGGATGACTTCTTTCTATGATCCTCAAGTTTCTGTAATTCAAACCAGATTGGCCCTCTCCTTCAAAATAAGATATTGAATGAGAGCCTTATTATTAGTCAATCTGATTTTAAGCAGCAGTAGACTGAGACCAGGACCAAGAAGCTAATGATCAGGTCTTGGGGTTCATAACATGGAGCTAGAAGACAGAAATGGTACATGACACCAAGGGTGCTTTCTCCATGAACAGCCCACTGCCTGTCTCCTGTCATATTTCAACAATTATCCTAGGTCATACCTTAATAGTTTTCGGGGTTAGTTCTGAGGGTTAGTGTTCTTAATGGTTTTTACAGAAGAGGAGGGTGTAATTTCACTATAGGAATAATATAATCTTGTCTACCAGGGCTTTGATTTAGTTTAAAAATGGAACATACAGGAGCAGCTGTACCTTTTTGCAGCCACAGCTATTTTCAAAACTTTCAGGACTGCACAATTGCAGTAAAAACCCACAATGGCAGTAGCCATATGAACCTGGAAAAATATTATTCTGTTTACATTTATCTCAGAAAGATTATGGGTCTATGTTCCAAAACAACTCTTCTGAATCAAAGTAATGCAACTGTAGTGCAATAGTGCTAGAATATTTGTGAGCCTTTTTGAATTTTCCATATTTCTGCATAAATTCGAGCTAAATACGACCATTTCTCTATATTTTAAGTGTGGAGAAACAGACATGTTTGATTCACATTTAGCTCACATTTTGAGATAGAGAGAATTCAATTGAACAAATGAGTCAAAAACATTATACCTGTTCACTGATTTATTAAGGAAAATGGCCCAAAGCTATACATTTGTATGTGGTAAAAGTATGTGAACCTCTAGATTATCAGTTCATTTGAAGGAAAAATTAGAGTCAGATTATTTATTCAATTGGATAATAATCAGACTGAACAATGGTGTGCATGGCAGGGTTACAAGGAGAAAGCCACTATTCTCCAAAAAGAACATTGCTGCCATCTACACTTTGCAAAACACTACATGGGTAAGTCAGAAGGCTTCTGGAAGAATGTTCTGTGGATGAATGAGACCAAAATAGAACTTTTGGGCTTCAATGAAAAAGTAAACACAGCATTCCAGTCCTGGAATCTTATCCCATCTGTGAAACATGGTGTGGTAGTATCATGATTTGGGACTGCTTTATTGCCTCTGAAGCAGGATAGCTTGCCATCATCAATGGAACTATGAATTCTGAATTGTACCAGCAAATTCTAGAGGAAAATGACAGGGTATCGGTCTGTAAATTGAAATTCAAGGGAAAGTAGGTCATGTAGCAAGACAACATATTAAAGTTAATGGTTTAGAATGCCAAGTCAAAGTCCTGACCTTAATCCTATAGAAATATTATGGGAGGAGCTAAAGCAGGCACTTCATACAATGAAACCCACCATATCCTCCCTGAGTTGAAGCTGTTCTGTAAGTAGAAATAGGCTAAAATTCCTCCAAGTAAATGAGCAGGGCTAATCAACAAGTATCAGAAACATTTAGTTGCATTTATTTATTGCTGCCCGAGGGTGGCATACCAGTTCCTGAAAGCAAAGCCTCACATCCTTTTGCCACACACAAATATTTAGCTTTGGATAATTTTCCTCAATAAATCAATGAACAAGTATAATATTTTTGACTGATTTGTTTAACTGGGTTCTCTTTATCTAGTTTTAGCAGTTGTGTGAAAAACAGATTATGCTTTATGCAAAAACATTGAAAATTCAAAAAAGTTCACAAACTTTTAAGCATCACCATACCTATTCAGAAGTAAATCCCACTGAGTCCAATGGAACTTTCTTTCAGATATCTACAAAAAATAAAGGCTCCTTTAAGATAATGTCACTTCCTAGTAAATATATAAACATGTTCATCTGATTTGCTTGGTAACAACACAAGTGATTTACAATTGTCTTTCTTCAAGACGACGACGACTTCCCAATCTGGCCTAAAGTTCTGTTCTTCCCGATGGTCTATCATCAGCTGCTAACAAGCTTTTAGCCTCCTTATTTTTTTAAAATCAGACAAGGTTGGTTAAGGGCTGCTCACTACTATAGACCTAAATTGTTCTAAAATCTCAGATTTCCTTTAAAGAACGTAGATATCACATTTCAAATAAATAATCTACGACAGCATAAAAAATGAAAGCATTCTTTCTTCCTGAAATGAGTAGCTAAACCTACTGAGACAGGAAATACAATAGGGCAAAGGAACTGCTGTAAATTCAACATGTAAAATAGCTGTATGTCTGCTTGTCAGGGTTAAAAAGACTTTTTAGATTAAAAGGCAGGATGTATTTTTTTAAGCTGAAATAACTTATTGTTTTATGCAATTGATATTCCTGAATAATGAGTAATAAGTGTGGGAAGGGAAGCTAGAAAAAATATTGTAAGCTAATAATAGCCATTTACAAAGTTGCACAAATTAATCATGTTTTACTACAAAAAAGGTTCTGCAAAGCTATAAGGCAATAGTACTACATGTTTAGATTCATGGTCTATAGTATGATGAGAATGAACTTGATATCACTTACTCTCCAGGTTTACAATCATGTGAAAAAATAAATATATCCCATTGAATGTTTCAACATATTTTAATATAGATATTTGATCATTTCGACACTATTGATAAAGGAGATAGAAGATAACAAATGTTATCCACCAATTACACTTTGTATAATTTACACCACTGCATAATTTAAACAAACATGTAGACAATTTTTTTGTGTGAAAAAAGTAAATACTCCCCCACAAACATTTATCCCTAGCTCACAGAGCTAAACTTAGAATCAGGTGCACCAGGATCAGGTACAAATTATTAGAAAATCATTAGAGAGGATCTAGTGGCTAAGACACTGAGCTTGTTGATCAAAAGGTCGGCAGTTCAGCGGTTCAAATCCCTAGTGCCGCATAACGGGGTGAGCTCCCGTTACTTGTCCCAGCTTCTGCCAACCTAGCAGTTTGAAAGCAAGTAAAAAATGCAAGTAGAAAAATAGGGACCACCTTTGGTGGGAAGGTAACAGCATTCCGTGCACCTTTGGCATTTAGTCATCCTGGCCACATGACCATGGAGATGTCTTCTGACAGCGCTGGCTCTTCGGCTTTGAAACGGAGATGAGCACCGCCCCCTAGAGTCGGGAATGACTAGGACATATGTGAAAGGGGAACCTTTACCTTTAGACAAACATGGAATCATAACGCTGGAAGGGAACTTGGAGATTTTCTAGTCCAATATATCTTATACCATCCTCGTCAAAAGGTTGCCAGTCTATCTTTGAAAACATGCAGTGATGGAGCACCTACAGTTTCAGGAGGCAAACTAATCCACTGATTGTTATGTCAGAAAATTTCTTTTTACTTCTAGGTTGGATCTCTCTTTAACAAGTTTCCACCCATTATTTGTTGTCTGCTATTTGGTGCTTTGGAGAATAAGTCAATCCCTTTTTCTCTGTGACAGCCTCTCAAGTTATATTTCCCCAAGTCCTTCTCTTCAATGGGTTAGACATACAGTACTTAGCTCCCTCAACTCTCGTATGAGTTAGCCTCCAGACCCTTTATCATCTCGTTGCTCTTTTCTGCACACTTTCTATGGTCTCCGCATTTATTTATTGTTTTTTGCATCATGGTGGCCAGAACTCTATGCAATATTCCGATTGTGGCCTCACAACTACAGTATAAAGTGATATTATTACTTTTCGTGATCTTGATATTATCCCTCTATTGATGCAGCCCAGGACTGAATTGGCTTTTTTAGCAGCTGTGGGACTTTGCTGGCTCATATTAGATCTAGACTCCTACATCTCTCTCACAGTTACTTCTGTTGAGTCAGATGCACCTATTTTGTACCTATGCATTTGGTATTTTTCCTGCCTAAGTGCACAAACTTACTTTTCTCACCACAGAATTGTATCTTGTTGGACAGGGCTCAATGCTCAAATCTGTCAAGCTCCTTTTGAATCCTGAATTCATTTTTCAAAGTGTTAGCAATTCTATCCAGCTTGGTGTCATATGCAAATTTGATGAATTCCCCTTTTATCCCTTCGTCTATATAATTTATGAAAATGTTGAAGAGTACTGGGCCAAGACAGAATCTTGAGATAACCCACTGCATGTTTCCATCCATGTAGATGTAGTTCCATTAAGTATTATATGCTGGAGAAACCTGTCTTATTTAAATCTCAGATGTATAGTTTATTTGCCCTTTGTTGCAGAAGTGCATGATATCACCATACTTAGATTGAAAGAGCTCACAATTTCATCATGTGACCTATGAATCTCAAAACAACTTATTTGTGAAAGTACATGAGTCTACCATTACTTACTTTACTTTACTTTATTCAAATTTCTATACCGCCCTTCTCCTTTCGGACTCAGGGCGGTGAACAGCCAAGATAAAAACATCTATACAAAACATCACAGTTAAAAAATAAAGTTAAAATAATTTATAAATTTGGCCCATAATTTAAAACTTGTCAATTTAAAATCAATATTAAAATTTTAAAACTAACCCTAAAATCAAGACAGACCGGCTAACTGGAAAAAATAAGTTTTTAGGGCCCGACGAAAAATCCGAAGGTCGGAGATCACTCGTATCTCTGGGGGTAGATTGTTCCATAGGGTAGGTACCACCACAGAGAAGGCTCTCCTCCTGGGGGTCGTCAGCCGGCATTGTCTGGCCGACGGCACCCTGAGGAGGCCCTCTCTGTGGGAGCGAACCGGCCGGTGGGAGGCTATTGGTGGCAGAAGGCGGTCCCGTAAATACCCTGGCCCTAAGCCATGGAGCGCTTTAAAGGTGATCACCAACACCTTGAAGCGCACCCGGAAGTCCACCGTAAGCCAATGCAGCTCGCGCAGGAGAGGAGTCACATGGGAGCGCCCCGTCGCTCCCATAATCCCCCGCGCAGCCGCATTCTGCACCAGTTGGAGCCTCCGGGTGTACCCCAAGGGGAGCCCCATGTAGAGAGCGTTACAATAGTCCAGACGAGAAGTGACGAGTGCTTGAGTGACCGTGCGTAGGGAGTCCCGGTCCAGAAAGGGGCGCAACTGGCGTATCAGGCGAACCTGACAAAAAGCCCCCCTGGCGACGGCTGTCATATGCCCTTCTAAAGACAGCCGCGCATCCAGGAGGACACCCAAGTTGCGGGCCCTCTCCGTGGGGGCCAATGATTCGCCCCCAATAACCAGCGATGGCGTCAGCTGGCTATACCGGGACGCCGGCAGCCACAGCCACTCGGTCTTGGAAGGGTTGAGTCGAAGCCTGTTTCTCCCCATCCAGACCCGCACGGCCTCCAGGCACTGGGACATCACTTCCAAGGCATCATTGGGATGGTCTGGGGTGGAAATGTACAGCTGAGTATCATCAGCGTACTGATGGAACTCCACCCCAAAACCACGGATGATCTCACCCAGCGGCTTCACATAAATGTTGAACAGGAGGGGCGAGAGGACCGACCCCTGCGGCACCCCACAAACAAGGCGCCTTGGGGTCGACCGCTGCCCCCGTCAACACGGATTGCGACCGGTCGGAGAGATAGGAGGAGAACCACCGCAAAACGGTGCCCCCCACTCCCAGTCCCTCCAGCCGGCGCAACATGATACCATGGTCGATGGTATCAAAAGCCGCTGAGAGGTCTAATAGGACCAGGATAGAGGAAGAACCCCTATCCCGGGCTCTCCAGAGATCATCCACCAACGCGACCAATGCCGTTTCCGTGCTGTACCCAGGTCTGAAGCCGGACTGGAGCGGATCCAGATAGACAGCTTCATCCAGGTACCGGGGAAGCTGTCGCGCCACCACACTCTCAACAACCTTCGCAATAAAGCGAAGGTTGGAGACTGGACGATAGTTAGCCAAAACAGCCGGGTCCAGGGATGGCTTCTTGAGGAGA
The DNA here is from genome assembly GCF_059756535.1 of Pantherophis guttatus. Lineage (NCBI taxonomy): Eukaryota > Metazoa > Chordata > Lepidosauria > Squamata > Colubridae > Pantherophis > Pantherophis guttatus. The sequence continues at coordinate 294,260,892 of NC_142063.1, read as the reverse complement.
GGCCTCACCACCGCCTCTTTCAAGGCGGCCGGCAGGACACCCTCGCTCAAAGAAGCGTTAATAATCCCCTGGAGCCAGCCTCGTGTAACCTCCCGGGAAGCCAGCACCAACCAGGAGGGACACGGGTCCAATAAACATGTGGTTGCGTTCAGCCGCCCCAAGATCCTGTCCACGTCCTCGGGAGCCACAGGATCGAACTCCTCCCAGATAACACTCTCAAGGCCTGCCTCAGTCGTCTCCTCTGAACTAACCCAGTCGGCGGCCAAGTCTTCCCGAATCTGAGTTATTTTATCATCCAGACACTGTACAAAATCCTCAGCTCGGCCCTGCCATCTCTACAAGAGAGGTGTGCCAGGAGGAAACTTTGCCATCTAGAAAGCATATCAAGGCAAGACTAAAGTTTGCTCATGAATTTGTAGGCAAAGACCATGGAACAATGAGCTGTGATAGATGAGGCAAAGATAAGCCACCCTACCAAAAGACATATTTAGCAAAACCCAAATACAGCATTTCACCAGAAGAACCTTACCAACCTGTAAAGCATAGTGGTGTAAATGTTATTATTTGAGTCTGCTTTACTGTTTCAGAACCTGAGCAGCTCTTCATCATGGAATCCACTATGAATCCTTCATTATATCACAGGGTGCCTGAGGATGTGAGAGCAATTGAAAGTGGATCTTGCAAGATAATAATGGCCCTAAATATTCTAATAAATCCACCAAGGAATGGCAGGGAAAAAAGACAAAGAAATAGAGGGTTCTCCCATTAAGATGCTATGGTGTGCATGCAAGAAACATCTCACAGTTGAAAAAAAATTGTGCATGGAAGAGTGGGGAAAAATTTCTCCCAGTCAATGTCAGAGATTGGTAGTTGTAAGAAATGCCCACTTGAAGTTTTTTTTCCTGCCACAGAAGCAATACCAGTTGTTAGAATCAAGAGTTTACAGTACTTACTTTTCCCACAGAATTAAATGATGTACCTGTCAATTTTTGTTGAATAAATGATTGCTAAGTCAATTTTTCAGGTTTTTTGTTCAATTATATCACCCTTATCTTCATGTACTGTTTGAATGAAAATAACATATTGATATATTCACATATGTTAAAAAAGAAAAAAAATTAGATGGGGTATACTTAGTTCTTCACATGACTGTATATTCAGAGATATTCATGGTAACAGCGAAAAACTATGGTTCTGTTTAAGATTTATGGTAGTTTAACTGTCAAAATAAGTAAACAGTTATCCAAACATTGTGTTTTATTTTAGCTGTGGCTTTTAATTAGTTTTCACAAACTGTATTTGAAAATAACTATAGTATGGCCAAGTTAAGACTAGATAACAGCAATAGCTAGCTCCTAGAACCGTGATGGTAAACCTATGGCATGCGTGCCAGAGGTGGCACGCAGAGCCTTCTCTGTGGACACACCCGCCGTTGCCAGCTGCTCTTCTGGGTTCCGTCGCACACATATGTGCCGGCCAGCTTGTCCGGCACGCATGCGCAATGGCCAGCTGCTCTCTACTGGGTTCTGGTGCGCATCTGGTCTTCGTGCAAAGACCAGATGGCTGGCATGCATGTGCGTGCCAGAATCTGAAAGAGAGCAGCTGGCCGGTGTGCATGCGGGCTAGGCTAGCTGGCTAGCACGTATGCGTGTGATGGAACCCAGAAGAGCAGCTGGCTGCTGCATGCATGCGCACCAGCCAGCTGCTCTCTTCCAGGTTCCAGTGCTCCGGCATGCGTGCGCACACACACGCGTGCTCCAGTTTGGCACTCAGTGCCGAAAAGGTTAACCATCACTATCCTAGAAGCTATTTTTATCATTCTAAAATATGCATTAAATTTTGTACCACATAAATCCCTGAGCCATTCAACTTCAAAGGAAAATTCACACACATGCTTCTGTTGAAAACTGAAAATAGTTTTACACTGCAGATTTCTACAATAATTTTCTGAAACAGAAAGTTTTGAAAAAATGCAATCTGCATAGTTCAATTTTCTGTTCACATAAAACATGTAATAATCAACTATGTACTGACAATACAGCTTAAATCCATGTCCTACTTAACTTAAAATATCATCTATATAGCTGCCAAAAGATTTAAGAAAAAATCTTCATGTGATCAGCCTAATAATATTATTAAACTCTCATGCTACTCATGCAATTACAGACAACTAGCTGTTAAAAGTTATCTTTTGTTATCAAATTAGTGAATAAAACAGCCAGAGAATATAGCTACTAAATACATAGTACGTATAATTTCAGCTTAGTTTATAATTCATATTGCCTCATACATGCTATGTTTCCCCTGTACGTCCAGTTGATTTGAAAATAACTTCAATCGTATGTTTCTCCTCTAGGCCCTAAAACCACATTGCCCAGACTCAACGCTGAAAATGGCTACCTTGTTATTTGGCATGACAGAGGAGGCTACAACTAAGAAAAAAGGAATAGAAAAGCATAAACAAAGAGACAAGAACAAGAAGGCAGTAACAGAAATAAAGCACTTGAAATGAAACAAAGCAAGAGATCTTAAATTCCGGCAGTAGGATTAGTGCTAGTAACAGGACTACTGAATAGCAAAAACAAGGACTTATAGACACTTTTGAAGGACAAGGTACAGATATTTTGGAACAAAATGGATATTTACATTCTAGTCTCACTGTATCAGCACAGTAACAATAATGTTGTCCAAGTGTTATGTTTTCTTTTTTTCATAAGATTTTTCTAATTGCATGCCTCTGATTGTTTAATATGTACAGAATGAAGCCAGAAAATTTGTGTTCATATTAATGAGCATTTTTTTTTTGCAAAATTTACTATTCATAAAAAATAAAATTTGGAAAACACTGAAATCTGACATAATGCAAATACTTATAATTTTAATTCCCCAAGCAAAATAACAGCTCATTTTCATTAATTATCCTAATTCATTCTAAAGCACAGAGTCTATAGTTTTTCTGCAGAAAAGGTAAGACTAGCTTATTAAGTGAAAAGACTACTTGCTTACTAATTAATATTAAATAAGCATTTTTTGAGATATTACAATCCCTCCAGATACTTTACATTAAAACTCAATATGAATATAGTCACACTGGCACATTTTATATTTCAAAAGCAGAATAAATTCAATCTGGATATAACTGCTTTTGTTAATTAGGTAACTTACAAGTAACTGGGAAATAATTTTAATCTTTGTCAATCAGAAAATCTGTATTTTAAAAATTTTGAAATTCTTACCAGCACTTGACAGTTTCCTCTCTCGTTCCCATTCCAGCTGCTCTCTTTCTAGTTGGTCTTGCCGCTCTCTTTCCTGTTTTTCCCATTCCAATCTCTCCCGCTCTTGTCTTTCCCGTTCTTGCCTCTCTCTCTCTAGGCGCTCTTGCCATTCTCGTTCTCGTCTTTCTCTCTCCTGACGTTCCCTCTCCAGTTGCTCCTGTTCTAATCGTTCTCGTTCCAGTCTTTCCTTTTCTAGCTTTTCTCGTTCTAGCCTCTCTCGCTCTAGTCTGTCTCGTTCCAGCCTTTCACGTTCCATTCTGTCCCGTTCCAGCCTCTCTCTTTCCAACTCTTTTTGTCGTTGTTGTTCCTGCAATTGCCTAAAATAAAGAAAATAAGAAGAGTTAAATGAAGTATTTAAATCAGAATAAAAGAAACTTAATCATTACTTTTTAAATACACAGGATGTTATGATAAAAGATTTGGTCTTATATACCACAGTATTACTTAATTTACTGTTTAGCTTGTTTTTTGATCCAGAATTTATTAGTTAATGTAAATAGTATTCTGTTGCTATTTCCATAATATCTATGGACAGATGTTTGTCCGCACAATTCTGTTGAAATTTTCACTAATCATATCTGCAATACTCAAAACTGCTCAGTAGGATAATGGATCTTCAGCAAGTAGAACAAAAGTTCAATTTAAACAGACCTGTTTTAAGGCTGGAGTACTATGAACAACTTCCATCTTGGAGGATTTATTTATAAAAACCCTCTGGACACCCACAGAATAGCATAGTCCAAATGGCAGAATGGAATATGCTTAATTCCTAATTCCGTATGCTCGTCATAAAATATTTAAACACATATTTTAAAAGGACATTTTTTTCCGTGTTTCAATTTTTTTTATTAGCTTATCAGAATATAAAACACAAAAAAAAATGAAAATAATGAGAAACTAGAGGAAGAAAAAGGGAAAAGGGGAGTGTGTAGGGTTAGGGTTGGGGGGAGAAAAAAAAAGGTGTGCACATCCAACTCTTTTTAGCATAGTGATAATAACATTACAGCCTCAACTTCAAAAGCCCCAAGTCTCAAAAATGGCGAAGATCTCCCAAAAATGGAAACATGTGGCTAAAAAGAGTCTCTTTTATCTTAATAAAGATAATAATCTCATAAAACAATTAAGAAATGAAAGACACAATTTATTGTCCGTTTGATAAATGGGTGCTTTTTTAACAGTGAAGTAATTGCAGCTCCGCCCACAGCTGAATGGTTCACTGGCTGCTCTGAAGCACAGCTGCTGAGGCTTCCTGCAGACCACTTCTATATGGAGAATCTTGTGAGGTGATTCTAGGACTCTCCTTAACCCCAGGAAAAAATATATAAATAAAAGCAACATGGTTCCCTTGTTATTAGTTGAAGAAGCTTCAATACAGAGGGAAGTCCCTCGTGACTGGACAGTCAGCCATGTTCATTGGAAGTCACAAAAGAACATTCTTAACAGAACAGCAGAACAAAAAAATAACCAAGTACAGCTTTAAGGAAAAAGGAGCTGAAGCATATTGTATTTTACAAATTTAATAGTTAAGCCAAAACATGAGAAATGCAAAATTCTAAATTATGCCACAGTCCAAGTGATCTTGTACTGTACTGTGTGTTTTTTTCATTGTTTGGGGTTTTTATTTTTATTTTTAAAAATTGTAAATACTTTGTAGCTATCCAGGAAGACAGTTGCTTTGAAGTATACTAGACAATAATAAATGATATCAATGATAATGACTTGCCTTCAAGAGTTCTAAATAACATAAAGAATCCAGTCAAAAGTATGTCATGGTCAGATCACAGGGAAAATAATGTTTCTCTCTCTCTTTTTGTTTCTTCAAATAAAAAAGCAAATGTGAAAATTATCTGGCTTTCATTTAAATTGTTTATACATTGTAAGACAATAATTTAAGCTTCTTGGAGTGAAAAAAATAAATAACTACATCATGTAAAGTTAGAAAAAGATGTAAACAAAGCTTTGAATGTTAATGCTATACATCATACTTTGGAACCAAATACTTGTTCTGACCTGGGCTTCCTGATATAGTAAAAAGCACACAATTAGTCCCAAAACCCCTTTTTTAAATTTTAACAGCTGTGAATTCCTTTCATTCACAGCACAAGCTGAATCACCAAGCGTTTATAAATAGTCCAATAGAAGTCTGCCACAGTCCTTCGGATAAGGCTGGTAAACACCCACCTTTATCTTCTTTGACATGCTGCCAAAGACCTAATTGGCAATTATCTTGGCAAGGCCACATGGAAACACAGAATCAAAAACAGAGCTTCAAAGTAAACCGACACCATCCACAATGTTACTTCCTGCAAAGGTCCATGTGCCTTTGCTCTTCCTTTATGTCTTATGGGAGGGGCCAATCATCTCCAAGCCTTACTCCAGAGTCGTCCCTTTTGTTTTAATTGTTCTTGCCTTCTGGCAGCTCTGCACATGCGCACATTAGGAACAGGCTCCCCCTGTTCCTCTGCCTCTCTGATGTTCAACTCTGGAGGCTCCAGAGTCTGTACATAACTCCCAGATGGCCCTGGCCCCATCTCTGCGTCTGATGCAGAGCCCTCGTCCGAGCCTTCCCCAGACTCCAGGACTGGCCCATGTTCCTCCCCAGCCTCCTCTCTGTCCGACTCTGCTGCCAGCTCCACAGGCTGCTGGCGGACCACAACAATACTTTTAGATCTGGTAACTTGTGCTATATGTGTTCAAGTACTGAATATTCCTTAAAGCAAATATATTAGGAACACGAGAAAAACAAGTTAACTGCTGACTTTTTTGAAACAGATGAAACAAACTAATGTAATGCCTTAGCATAAGAGATTCTTTTTTTTTTATTAAAAAATGTTAACAAGTATTACAGCAATTTTTCCCATCCCTCCTCCCCCCGTCCCCTCCAACCCCCCTCCCACCCACCCCTGGACTTCCCAGAGCAAAAACAGGATATAGCATAACAAACATAAGCTAAAATAAGCTAACTTTCTGTAGTCCCCAAACTCCCTCTTGCTCTTTAACTCCCCTTTCAACTAACAAAACATGATTTAAAAAGAAAATATTGGTTTCATTCATAAGCTATTTGGAACTTTTTAGTCCGATATTTGTTTTGAATATAATCAATCCATCTTCTCCATTCCGATATATATCTTTCATTTGAATGGTCCTTCAAATACACTGAGATTTTAGCCATCTCTGCTAAATTCACTACTTTTAGTGTCCATTCTTCAATGGTAGGCAAGTCTTCCTTCTTCCAATACTGTGCCACCAAGAGTCTGGCTGCTGTTATTAAATTTAAAATCAGCTTAGTCTCTATAACAGTATAATCTGTAATTATACCTAACAAAAAGAACTGTGGAGTAAATTTTATCTTCTTTTTGAGAAAGCATAAGAGATTCTGTAAGGATGATTAATGCTTTAATTCTCAATATTCAGAGCTTTACTTAGACTTACATATTCAGCAAATATAGAGATAACTATGGAGTAAATAGATGATTTAAAAAAATAACTTGTAAATCTTCCAAAGATTTTAGAGCACATTAAAAAGATTTAGTCATATATTTAGCTCTGCAGGAAATATTTTATATTTTTGAAATAATAAAAACCCAAAACGCTACTGGGCCAAAAAGGAGTTCCATCAAGTAGGGGAGGGAAAAGAGATTCTTCTATTTTGTTAACAGTGGTATACTGAAACTTTAAATAAAGGGATTATGCTTTTATGTTATAATAAGGCTTATTTAGTGGTATTCTAAAAAAGGAAAAAGGATCCTTTGAATTGTTCAAGTTACTATTTGATACTATTGTTAAATTGTAAGATTTTGACAAATTTTACAGAAGGTTCAGCCTTCAAAAATTCATCCAGCACAATCTGGTTTAATGAAAGCCTCTCATAACATCAGATTACTGGTAACTGTTAACAAATCATTGTATTCTGAAAATAATGAAATAGGCTATTAGCTCTGAAGGACTTTCATATGGTGTTCTGTCAATGAGCAATTGTTTTTTTTGAAGTTTCAGAGATAATAAATGTCAAAGATTTACCCCTGTCTTAAAGTTTAATGATACACACACACACAAACACACACACACACACCACTTCAATCACTGGGATTCCCTGTAGATAGATAATTTTATTTTGATCTATCATCAGTTTCAGAAAGATATTAGATCTAGCTGTAGAGAAATACCCGTAACATACTTAAGTATAAATAAAATAATTCAGCATTATACTCAAGGTTGAGCCAGTTTGATGTAATGGTTAAGACAGGCTAGAAACAGGAGACCCTGCATTCTAGTCCTACTTTAGGCAAAAAGGCAGCCGGGTGATCTTGGGCTAATCACTCTCTCTCAGTCCTAGGAAGCCATTATGAAAAATCTCAACAGCAGAATACTATTATAAATAATGTCAAAGTTTCTGGTTTATACACATCCCTACGCAAATATTTCAGACATAACAAAATGCCAACATGGTGAAACAGAACATCACCCTGATAATTTTTCTTAAAGTAATAACTTTTGTTTATTTTCAGTGAACAATAATATTAATTCAGTTAAACTGACTATTTATATGGATGGTTTAATATTACTTCAACTTTCTTCAAAATACAATTGATTACTTACAGCAGAAGCCAATCAACATTTGGTCCATTATGTTTCTGAATGTTAAAGAGATGTCTATACACTTTCATATTCTGTAGTCTATATAGTTATTTTTTTACTGTTCCTCTCTTTATATGTATTGGCATGTTGTAATAACTTTATTTTTAGGCACTAGCTAAACAAGCTATCAGCTGATGTAGCAATGGATTTACCTTCATGACTCTATACCACTAATGATGATACTATATTAACATCATGAATCATTTAATGTAATAACATGAACTAATATTCTATTTAAAAACAAAAATTATGCCAATCATTCTAAGAAATGTAATACTAATAATTATATTCATAAGAATATATTGACTAATGTTTCTCAACCTTTTTTCACCCAGTTTTTCTTCTGTAACACCCCCCCCCCATCCAAGTGCCCTTACTGGGAAAAAGAATACACACATTGCTTGTAATAAATAGACTTTGTTTTAATTTATAATAATTTTAATAATTCAATTTGTAATATACAATTATATACAAAATATTATTTTTAACGTAATTTATTAGACAATGAATGTGACCCTTGGGCTTAGTGAACGGATACAAGGGTGGCGGCGTTTTTTTTATCAATTTCCATTGGATTAAGTGTTAAGTGAAGATCCCCTCTACTCACTATATCCAGGCATTTGTATTAACAAATAAATGATGTAATTGAAATCTGATTCTTTCAAATACAAATAGTCCTCAATTTATAATTGCAATTGGCACCAGGATTGGTCCTAAGTGATGATGTTGTGAAATGTGACATCACATAACAATGGCAATCCAGTCCTATTGTAACCTAAAATGCACAGGTCGTTAGGTGCGAAGTAGTAGGAGTCCTAGATAAAGAGCACAGGGATACCACAATGGGGTAGGGAAGCCCTGACACAGCCTGTGAAAATCTTGGGGACAGGGGTTCTGTGGTACAGCAAAAGCTGCACAAGCTCAGGAAGGCTGGAGAAGAAAGGTACTGGGTGCATGAATATGTGTGAATACATGCGGCTCAGAAAGGAGGGCACAAAGAGGGCATGGGGGTGGGATCTAGGAAAACTTGCTGTCACCAACTTTCCATGGGACAATTCAACATTGTACTAATTGTTTCATTGAGGTACTTTTATTATTGGTGACATTTCTGTCAAAATTATTGTAACTCTTGCATTTTCTGGATTGAAAATGCAAGAGTTGAAAATTGCATGAAAATTGCAATTATTTTATTATTATTGACCATGGTTCCATTAAAATTAATTTGTTGAATTGTCCTATGGCGAGTTATCTCATTCCAGGGGGATGTGAGCGCAGGGAGATTGGAGAAAGAGGATTTGAATGCATGCAAGTGCAGGGAGGCCCAGGTTGTGTGCAAGCACTAAGAGGACAACGAAAGAGGAGAGGGTGTGAGCACAGAGAGGTCCAAGGAAGAGGGCACTTGTGGTTGGTTGCATGTGAAGGGAAGTGCAAGAGGGCCAAGGAGCAAGTGTGAGCAAAAGTGAAAGGGGAATATGGTAATGATACATATGAGTGAAGAAAGTTGGGGTGTGTGGGAAGAGAGAAATTTACCCAAGTAACTTGCAAGCTTCCCTCCCAGCTTCCCCATTGTGTTTGTTTGTGGAAAGCAAGGGAAAGTTGCAAATGATGATCACATGATGGTAGGATGCTGCAATCAGTTCTCCTTATAAGCTGGTTGCCAAGCATCCATATATTGTTCACATGATGTGGGGGCACTGTAATGGCTGGAACTTCTAGGAGTAATGGTAAGTTCTTTCATTTAGCATGTTGTAATTTCAAACCATCAATGAACAAATGATCATAACTTGAAGACTACCTGTATGATGTGGGAAATTTCAAGAAAAATAATTTTCCCATTTCCCAAAGCTGGAGAAACTTTTTGAAAATCGCACTGTTTAATCCAAATTAATGTTTGTCTTGGACATCTGTATCACTGTGTAGTTTTGTGTGTGTTTGTCTGCTTTAGCAGCATCTTTCTAGAAAACCAGGCAGAAAGCAAAGGGGGCTTACAAGCCTCATTCCTCAACAGGCTATGTGTATGAGTAAATGACCATAAGCCAAACCCGGGAGTGTACAGTAGGTAACACCATCTCATATAAAGGGAGTCTTCATGTTACAACCATTCATTCAGCAATTGTTTAAAGCTATATAGAAGTTGAACAAAGGGACATATGACTAGTCCTCAAAGTTTGGTGTCCCTGCAGTCATGTGAATAAAATTTGTGTGCTTGGCGACCAGCTTGCATTAACAAAAGGTTGTAGCATCCTATGCTCACATGATTACCATTTGCAACCTTCCTGCCAGATTCCCACAAGCAAGTCAAAAGGTAGGTCAGCAGGGAAGGTTGTAAATCTATTGGATAATCTCCTTTTTCCACCTTTCTTCACTCACATACACCATGTCCGCCTTTCGCCTTTCCTCAAACATGTTTTTCCCCAGCCTCTCTGTAGCACGTGCAAGCAACCTGCACTCTTTCTCAGGCCTCCCTCAATTCACATACATCTCACACTCTCTTTTCTGGCCTCCTTGTGTTCACACACATCCTTGTGTACCTCTTTTTCAGACCTTCCTGAGTTCACACATACTTTGCATCCTCCTTCCTGGAGGTTCTTGCATTCAAATCAAAAGCAATTATTTGTGTTAAGCTGCATAAAAATGAAAAATTCAGAGATATTGGGTAATATCTGCCAATTACACAAAAGGCTGTGTACAAGTTTAAGTTCTCAGAACTCATCATCAAGAAATACATTACAAAAAATAGAGGATATAAAATGCACAAGCAAGCTTTTTAAAAAGGTGGGTGCAATTTAAAATCTTAAACTCAAAATCATAGGCACTCTCTCAGCTATAAAAAGAAGCAAATGGCAAATCACTTCCAAAATCTTGTCACAAAAAACTGCAAGGACTAGTTCAGGAAATTACCAGAAGTCACATTGATTCAAAGATACCCTCACAAAAGGAAATAAATAAATAAATCAAAGTCAGTCTTGTGACTGATACTGTAAATTCAAAATTTTAATCTGCTATCATTATCAGATTATACTTAATGTTCAAGGACAAGGAATAACACAAGTGGTGAAATCCGAACTGGTTTGCTACGGGTTCACTGGCCGTGCATGCACAATGTGTGCCGAACGTATGCTTTGCGCACATGCACACCAAAAAGAGGTTTGGGAAGATAAGTAGAAGCGAGGGGGGGATCAGCCGTGGTGCGCAATTTAGCTTCGCTAGAAAGCAGGATTTCCTGCTTTCTAGCAAAGCTAAAGCCTGCTGCACAGCAGATCATTGGAAATACTGGTTCAGAGGAACCGGTAGCTTTTTTAAACTACCGGTTCAATTGAACCGGTAACTAACTACCAGTTCGCCCAAACCAGTAGCTTTTTTTTACTACCAGTTCGCCTGAACTGGTAGTCTTTATCACTACCAGTTCGCCCAAACCGGAGCGAACTGGTAGCATTTCACCCCGGAACAACATTTGCTCCCTGCTTCCACCTCAAAATGTTACAGCTCTGTCAGCAATGTTGAGCTAAGCTAAGTACAGATAAATATTTTCAATATATCCTTTTAAACATAGCCTTTAATCCAGGGGTCCCTAGCCCCTGGGCCCATTACTGGGCTGTGGCCCATTGGAAACCAGGCTGTGGAAGTGTCAGATGACCATGCAAAGCTCTATTTGTGCAAATGGCAGATGTGGGCAGCCACCGCTTGCGCGGAACCATCCCCTCTTCCCCCCTCCCATCGCTGCTGGTCCACACAACTGAAAAGAGCCTTGGTAGTACAGTGGTTTAAAGCACCCTGTTTAAAGCACCCTGTTATTAACACAGCTGCCTGCAATTACTGCAGGTTCGAATCTTACCAGGCTCAAGGTTGACTCAGCCTTCCATCCTTTCAAAGGTAAGTTAAATGAGGACCCAGTTTGTGGGAGCAATAAGCTGACTTTGTATAAATATACAAAAGTATGAAGGCTATTGCTTAACGCATTGTAAGCCGCCCTGAGTCTCCGGAGAAGGGCGGCATATAAATCAAATAAAAATTTTTTAAAAAGGTTGCGGACCGCCATTTTAAACTTATCACTTAATCAGCATCATTGTCTTTTTGAAACTATTTGTTTTCTGAAATTTTTTTATAGCAAACTGCAAGCTAACAGCAGAATTCAGTAAGAGGAAGACAAAAGAACAAAGAACAGTGACCAAAAAAAATGTTTACAAATATCATGTGCTATATCATGAATATAACTTCTAAATAAGCAACCCTGATCCTGATTCAGAGACTATAAAAGGAATAAAAGGCAACCAATTTTCTAGAAATGAGAAAAATTTGTGAAAAATCTAATAGTAATTACAAATTAATTATGTAACAACATAAAACACAATTACTTACGAGTCAATAATGATATGGTTGTAAAAAAAGCATATTTTGCACTACAATAATTATTTTGTGCCCCTAGATAATACCTGGCAGAAGAGGATATGTTATGAGTAATAGAATGTGATGGATGCATGACTATATTTTCTATTTATTATTTTAGTTTTGTTTATATTATGAATGGGTTTATTATTTGATTGCTAACTGCCCAGAATCTTCAATAATGGGTAGCATGCAAATAAAGTAAATAAATAAACTAGTGTCTAAATTGTAAGAAGTAATAATTTAATTTTGTTTCATTGAGCACTACAACTTTTTAATTAAAAGATTTGACTGCATATACTTAGTAAAAACAGTTTCTGGGTAGAGGAGAGAAGAAAAAGAGAAAGATAAAAAATTATATATACTTTAACTGTGATATCAACATTTCTCTCAAGACTGTAGTTGCACTTCTCCTTTGTCATGTTTTAATTCTAGTGATTCAAAATGTCTATTACTTTAAGATGGATAACAGCTTGATATATTACCAGCTCAGAATGAAGTGATGTCATTATTGTATTGATCATTAGAGAGAAGGGCAACTATTGTGAATATCCTGCTGCTCTCACTAATTCCAAAAGAAAGCTGCAACAAATTATTTGGACATATTGCAAAGAAAAGACATTGAGGAAATTATTTGCCACCTCTCTTCCAGATGGAACTTCAAGATTTGGCAGAAGACAAAGGATCATTACCACTGTCACACTGGAGCTGTAACACCAATGCAGATTCACTGAATTTCACATAGAATTTCATACAATTTTTATCTAAAAATACTTGTTAAGAGGAGATATATTTTCAGAAACCTTTTGCTTTATTATTAAATTATTTACTTTTTTTAAAATAAATGATCATTACATGTCCAATCAGAGAAGGCCGTGATAAAGTTTCTGGAGAACAACAAAAATTGTTAAATTTCAATAAAAACATTTAATTATCACCATAATTATTATAATAGTTGTATCCTTTTAAAAACTGAACTAACCTTCTCTGGCTTTCCAAATCTTCTTGTGCTGGGCCATTTTGCACTTGTGGGGGAATTTGTGCATTTTGTCGAGGCAATGTTGGACCTGAGGAAAATTAAGTTAAAATTTATATTTTATTACAATATCATTTGTAAAGATGGTCCATTTTTTGAAAAACAAAAGTTCCATCAAGTTTTGACCTCTACTAATGTGTTAATTCTGATAATTTTAAATAAAACCATATTCAGCTCATCAAATTTAGTATCACTATAAAACTGTCTTGTATCTTTGGGCAAGCAAAGTTTGAAGTCAAGTGTTCACCTAAATAAAATGCTGATAGAGGGGAGAAGGAGGCATGATTGCCAGAAGAATCAGTAACACTTTCTAAAGGTAGGTAAGGATACATTGTTTTTATTAGTATCACAAAACCGAATAAAAGCCTGCACCCCTCCCCTTTATTAAAGGATGAACTCCATGCTCTAAGTTTCATTCAAGGAAAAATACCACAATAAGCCAATCTTACAGACACACACAGATCTGCATTTGCATTTGATTATATACATCAAATGGTCAAATTTGTTGACCATTGTTTAAGAATCCAATTGGATGATACGGAAAATGGAATAACATATTTCATATGATCGGTTTACAGTATTTCCCTGAAAATAAGACAGGGTCTTAGTTTGTATTGACCCCCAAAATATGGCCTTGGCCTTATTATTAGGGGTCTTATCCCTAAACCTCAGCCAACCATCTGCTTCGCCAGTGTTGCTCAGACCGCTGCCTCCAGCAATCGTGGCAGATTTTTCGTTTCTTCCCATGCAAACAGCATGAGGAGGAGGGGGAAGGGGGGAACATACCCCACACGTCCCTGCCATCCACGCAGAACGGCCTCACGGAGGCCACTCCTGCAAACCCTAGCTCATGCGCCCATTCTCTTAGTGGCGAGCCGGACACACCGCTGCCACTCGTGAGAAGGAGAGAGAGAGAGGAGGCGCTGCAAGAGAGCCCATTTCTGACATTCTTCTCCTCCCGGGCAGCAGCAGCGTGTTCAGCTTCCCGAATCTGGCTTGCCGATCTTGGCCGGTGAGGGGGTGTGGTAGGTGTTGAGGGGTGGAGCGGCGGAGAAGTGAGATGCATGGAGCAAGACAGGACTCCCCTTGCTGTCCCCTCACCCAGCATGGCAGGACCTGGAAGTCAGGTAAGACATTTAGCCAGATCTCAACTCCACATCCTTTGGAGATTTGGGAGGCGACTAGTTTTCCCCCTCGCTTTTCTCCCCCCCCCAACTTCATTCTTTAACCGGGAGGGGAGGGTGTGGGATGAGGCGTTTCTTGCTTCAGCTGCACAAGTGGCCTTAAAGAGCTGTCCACCTCCCTCAGCCCTGAACCCGACAGCAGAGTGAAACCTCCCCCCCCCGCCTTCAATGTCCAGGCCACGTGAACTGAACACAAGAGATACAAAGAAGCAGTTTGGAAAGGGCCGGCTGCAACTCACGGCATGGTCGTCCGTCCCAGCTTTTTCCACTAACGGAAAACTGATCCAACTTTCTGGGCTTACTCCCCTCCAGATCTGCCTTGGCCGCAATATCCACTTATGCAAATTCGTCATCGGCCATGGTTTTGCAGAAGAAGACTAGACAATGAGATGCAGGATTGCAAAGGGAGACTTGGACTGCTTTTCTAAACTTGGATTAAAGTCCGAGGTTGGTCTGCTCTCCGCCTAGCAATTTCAAGCTCCTGCTGCATTCCTTACATTCAAATGGTCGCTTTCAAATACGGCTGGCCCTTTCCAATCTGCTTCTTTGTATCTCTTGAGTTCAGTTCATGCGGCCCAGACGATGAAGGCTTCACTCTGCTGTCGGGTTCGGGACTCGGGGGGTGGGCAGAGCTTTAAGGCCACTTGTGCAGCTGAAGCAAGAAGCGCCTCATCCCACACCCTCCCCTCCCAGCTAAAGAATTAAGTTGGAGGGGGGGAGAGAAAAGGGAGGGGAAAAAATAGTCACCTCCCAAATTTCCAAAGGATGTGGAGTTGAGATGTGGCTAAATGGTCAGTCTGCTATAACCAAATAAAAGCAGACGGGAGGCTATTCACTCCTGTTGCTTCTCTCCCTGTCTGTCTCTCTGCCTGTCTTCTCCACCATGTCTTACCTGACTTCTAGCTCCTGCCATGCAGGGCGAGGGGATGGCAAGGGGAGTCCCGTCTCACTCCATGCATCTCGCTTCTCTGCTGCTCCACCCCTCCCCACGTGCCACACCGGCCTAGATCAGCAAGCCAGATTCGGGAAGCTGAACGCGCTGCCGCCGGCCGGGAAGAGAAAAACGCCAGAAATGGGCTCTCTTGCAGTGCCTCCTCTCTCTCTTCTTCTCCCGAATGGCAGCGGTGCATCCGGCTTGCCACTAAGAGAAGGGGTGTGCGAGCTAGGGTTTGCGGGAGCAGCCTCCGCGAGGCTGTTCTGCATGGATGGCAGGGGCGTGTGGGGAATGTGGGGCATGTTCCCCCTCCCTCTCCGGCCTTGCTTCCTCACATCGTGTTGTTTGCGCGGCAGTTGTGCATGTATCTAAGTATTTTGGAAGGGCTTATTTTCAGGGGGGGCTTATTTTAGCGCATGCACTCAAAAGCCCAATTTGGCTTATTATCCGGACATGTCCTAGTTTTGGGGAAACACAGTAAAATAAACAAATCACAATGCATGTCGCAACCATGCCATAGTCAAGATGGAAACTAAACAAAAATTGCCTCCAGAAATGTTAGTTATTCAGAACTTCCTAAAGCTAATAGCATAAAAAATAGTTTAGATACCTTCACTGCAATAACTAACCTGATCCTAAAGGGTTATACTGAATTCAGAACATTGGTCAATGTATCACTGAATGCAGAGTTCCTATATTTTAACAGACAGCCATGAACGGGGGGGAAAAACACTTTAATGCTATTTTAAACTATGATTTCTACCACATAAGAAGCCTCTTTTTAAACACCATGAAACCTTTCAAGGGCAAATATTTTTCAACAAAGTGTTCTTTATTTCACGAGGCGGTAATAAACTTACAAATTTAAAAATTTGGAATGTTGAATAAAACTGTCTATTTTTCTCCAAACAATGAAAATATCTCCTTACCTCATCCACTAGACTTGTAGGATTTTGATGATTTTAAAATTGAAGGCTGCCCCATGTTCCAGTTCACATGGACTTCAGTCGACATGTAAGTTAGGGCAATTTGAGACTCCCCCCCCAATTCAAACCACCAGCAGCTGTAGCTGCTGCAATCAGTGATATAAGATGCTAGAAATTATAGTGGGTTCACTATGGTGACTGCCTGATCTATTATCTCAGTCCCCTCCCAATTTTGAAGTTTTCTGTTAATTTCAAAATGTTTGGTTAATGTGTAATATTGTTAGTATCTTCTTCTTAGTTCACAGTTCTTTAAGAAGGAGATAATGATCCAAAATCATCCCAACAGAAAAAAACTCTACTCCTGCTTCGCCGACTTTCTGAAGAAAAAAAACAATAAGAAGCTATAGCTGCAACTAAAGCAAGCTGAATCTGTACCTAAGTTAAAAGTCCCAGTCTCCAAGGAACTTCAAAAAGCTATTTTAACTCTAGAGTTCTCTGAAGATACAGAGACCCCAGAGAATCCATCTACTTTGGATGTGCTTGTAATTTTAAAACTGCTTTCTCATGATTTGAAGCAATTAAAAATTTATGTAGATGCTCTTAATATGTCTTTTGAGACATAGTTTCTTCCTCTTAGATAAGAATGTGCTGGAGCTTCAAGAAACAGAAACTGGTTCTCATGAATACTGATTAAATCAACCTGAATTTGCTGATAAGTAATACATCAAAGTTTTTGATGGGATGCAGAAAAGAAATAAAGCTACCCAGAATGAATTATCCTATTTACTGGTTTCTGAAGCAGAACTAATGTACATTTTTAATGTTCTTTATGACACCAAATCAAATCAATCTTTAATATTTGTGGAGTCTAGGTGGGCCGTATCTGCATATGTAATTACATTTTTCTAACTATAATTGTCTCCAATAAGGAAAGCGTAAAAAGGAGAAAGTAATAATGGTGAAATTGTTGGGTTTATTATTTTCCTTATAGAATTGCATATAGAAAATGGTACATAGAGTACAGGGAACATCTCATTTTGAAAATATATACTTTCAGGTATAAATCACAAACTATTTACATCACCATCAGAAAGTTAAACAATTTATAATACAGATATGGGATACACAAACAGAAATTAATATAGAAATGATATAGAAATAATAACCTTACCGGAGTCTTGTGAATTTAACACTTCTAAGGCATGCATCATGGCACTTGCAAAGACATTGGCATCTTCTTTGCTGCCAAAGTTGAGACCATATACTTGTCTAGCATCCCGCCACTGATGGAAAGTCTGTGTTGCTTGATTGTATTTTAATCCTTTTGGAATGGCACAATTGATTACCACCTAAACAAGCAATGGAAAAGTTATGCCCTACTTGGGTTTATTATGATGCACACAATTTTATCTTTTTGCTCCAAAACAATTAAATGGATTTAGTTTTATAGTTGAAAACTCTAAAATAACATGATACTTAGTATACAATCTTCCAAATAATTGCTAAACGTGAATATTTAACTATAATTACAAACAGGATGAGATAAATCATAAAAGACAAAGTCCATATGCTGAAGATAATAGAAAAAGTCTGGATCTGCATAAGATGCTGAAAGGATCCTAAGCATATATTTTCTTTGGATTTATTCATGGTGGAACTACCAGAAATGATGGTCCCAGGCCATTTATATCTGATTTCTAGAAGCATGCAAGACTAATAACACATAAACGCATACTTTAGCATACAAAAAGCTGAGTTACATTCCAAAGTGATGTATAAAAATGCTTGTATGTAACCTTTTGTGTCAAAAGTAGGCTGTGTATGTGTTAACTGTGATTTTTCAGGTTATTATCATGTATGCTCTGGGTCTGCCTGCTCATAAGTACAGCTTTCATTTCCCACATCCATTTCCCTTCCACAGTAGGTCAGAAAAAAATATATTTGGAGATTGACAGGCTGTATCAATAAATGGACAACACTAAAAATTATAAATAAATACTCTAATTGCTTTTCTTTATGACTGTGTCACATAGAGATGCAACATTAAACAACTTTTACATATGTATAAAGATAATGATAAAAACATTATCTAAAAGTGTCTTCTGGAGTACTGGAAGCATACACCTGCACAACTTCAGAACTCTCATGTCTTGAAGAAATGGATAAGGCATTCAGATGGAGTTTAGTAAAAGACATGTTAGCTGTGCCCATTACATCACAAATGAGGCTTCCCCCAAGATGGTGTGCTGAGCAGCAGGGTGATTTTTTGTCTCCTGCCAACAAGCATCTACTTATACCGCCAAAGCTGGATTAGTCAGCCACAAATTCAAATAAAATTTACAGTAGGTATTCCCTATTTATTATTATTGTTATTTACTTTATTCATTAAACATGAAACTCTGTATTATTATTATTATTATTATTATTATTATTATTATTATTATTATTATTATTATTATTAAAGTTCATTAAATTGGGGTTTCCTTAAAAATCTCTTCTTCCCAGTCCTTTCACATCAGTTTAGGCTTTAGAAAAGGCAAAGAATAAGACACATTATTGCTGATACATATTGAATAAATCAGAAAGCTAAAGAATATAAAAAATAAGTCAATATATGCTTCACGTATTATAGAAATACCTCTGATTTGATTACCCATGTCAAGTTCTGCAATGTCGCTGGGAAAAATGGAAATCACATAATGCAAGACCTACAGACAGGTCAGGAAGCAACACTCCAGCTGGAACATGGCAAAACATGAGTCCAGGTCAGCAAAGGTATGAAACAAAGCAGTTTACTGTCCCCTTATTTATTCAAGCTACATGCTAAATAAATACTGAGAAAGGCTGGATTGGATCAGTATGGTTTTAAAACTGCAAGTAGAAACATTAATAATCTATGCTGATTACACAACTCTGATAGTTGAAAATACAAACTATCTGCAAGCTGTAAAGTGAAAGTGTAGACTTCAAACTGAAAATAAAGATAAAAGTTGTCAACTATTAACACTGAAGAAACCAGCAATTAAGAAATACATCACAAATGAGGCTTCCCCCAAGATGGTGTGCTGAGCAGCAGGGTAATTTTTTGTCTCCTGCCAACAAGCATCTACTTATACCGTCAAAGCTATATGGTGCACAAACGGGAGCAGCTAAGAATGATCTAAGACAGGGGTGTCAAACTCAATTTCATTGAGGGCCACATCAGGGTTGTGTTTGATCTTGGAGAGCATGGCCAGAGTGGGTCTCGCCAGCTTGACATCACTTGTGTCAGGGGTGCCTGTGGTGGCCCGAGTGCTCTGCCAGCGAAAACGGGCTGCCAAGTACCTGTGGAGGTACTTATAATAGAGAAATCTGGGGGATGGGGAATGACAAGCAATTGTTGGAAAAGATACCAATCAAAATTTTAAGGGACTTTTTTTATTATTAAGAGGCAAATGATGGATGGATCAGAGATAAGGATTGTGATTTGTGGTAGATAAGAAGCCACTGTAGACCCTCTACAAGTTAAATACAATAATAGATTGTTAATAGAGAATTTGAAGCTTGACTTTGCTATTAGTTTACCTGTTAACTACCTTTTTTAATATACAGTAGATAGCTGACTGATCAAATTGGTTGCAAACAGACTTGTAGAAGTTTATAAATTGTGGGCCTGCTTCACAAGAGAGGAAATTATTATTGCTGCAATATACTTATTGGTATTCAACTGGGGGAAAAATATAGGTATATGTGTCTTTGTCTTTTTTTTTTTTCAAATGCACATTTTTGTTTTTTTTAGCTTTGTTTTGTTTTTGTAAGATTTCTTTTAACTTTCTGAATAAAATAAAACATTTATGGGGGGCGGGAAAGAAATACAACACAAAGTTACACTGGAAAGTGCAAAGAAAGCCTTGGAAATAATATCCAGATGATATAATGGGGATCTATACCAACAAAGACTAGGATCGTATCAATAATGGTTTTCTCTGTGCCAGTGTGCCACTCTATGGAAACAAAAACTGAATTTTGAAGGAGCAGAATAGAAAGATTATTAATGCTTTTGAACTTTGGTGTTGAGGGAGATCTACACAAGGGACAGCAAAACAAACTAATTTATTTTATTTATTTATTTTATTTGATTTTTATACCGCCCTTCTCCAACAGGACTCAGCCGAGATAAAACATAACATATAAAATTTAAAAAACAGTTTAAAAGACATTAAATAATTTCGGTCCTCAATTTAAAACAACCCAGTTAAAACCAATTTCAAATTAAAACTGAAATGATGGGATCAAGCCAGCCCGGCTAGATGAAATAGATGTGTTTTCAGGGCCCGACGAAAAGTCCGGAGGTCTGGTATCGTGCGTATCTCTGGGGGTAGGTCGTTCTAGAGGGCGGGTGCCGCCACAGAGAAGGCTCTCCCCCTGGGGGTCGCCAGCCGACATTGTCTGGCCGACGGCACCCTGAGAAGGCCCTCTCTGTGCGAGCGAACTGGCCGGTGGGAGGCTATTGGCGGCAGAAGGCGGTCTCGTAGATACCCCGGCTCTAAGCCATGGAGTGCTTTAAAGGTGGTCACCAACACCTTGAAGCGCACCCGGAAGACCACCGGAAGCCAGTGCAGCTCGCGCAGGAGAGGTGTCACATGGGAGCGCCCCGTTGCTCCCATAATCCCCCGCGCGGCCGCATTATGGACCAACTGGAGCCTCCGGGTGCACCCCAAGGGGAGCCCCATGTAGAAAGCATTGCAGTTGTCCAGGTGGGAAGTGACGAGTGCCTGAGTGACCGTGTGTAGGGAGTCCCCATCCAGTAAGGGACACAACTGGCTTATCAGGCGGACCTGATAAAAAGCCCCCCTGGCCACGGCCATCATATGCTCTTCTAAAGACAGCCGTGCATCCAGGAGGACGCCCAAGTTGCGAGCCCTCTCCGTGGGGGCCAATGATTTGCCCCCAATAACCAGCGATGGCACCAGCTGGCTATATCGGGATGCCGGAAGCCACAGCCACTCGGTCTTGGAAGGGTTGAGTCGGAGCCTGTTTCTCCCCATCCAGGCCTGCATGGCCTCCAGGCACCGGGACATCACTTCAAGGGCATTGTTGGGATGGACTGGGGTGGAGATGTACAGCTGAGTGTCATCAGCGTACTGATGGAACTCCACCCCAAAGCCACGGATGATCTCACCCAGCGGCTGTACATAAATGTTGAACAGAAGGGGCGAGAGGACCGACCCTTGTGGCACCCCACAAACAAGGCGCCTCGGGGTCGACCGCTGCCCCCCTGCCAACACAGATTGCGACCAGTCAGAGAGGTAGGAGAACCACCGCAAAACGGTGCCCCCCACCCCCAACCCCTCCAACCGGTGCAACATGATACCATGGTCGATGGTATAAAAAGCCGCTGAGAGATCTAACAGGACTAGGATAGAGGAACAACCCCTATCCCAAGCCCTCCAGAGATCATCCACCAACGCGACCAATGCCGTTTCCGTGCTGTGCCCAGGCCTGAAGCCGGACTGGACCGGATGTAGATAGACAGCTTCATCCAGGTACTGTGGAAGCTGCCGCGCCACCACACTCTCAACAACCTTCGCAATAAAACGAAGGTTGGAGACTGGACGATAGTTAGCCAAAACAGCCGGATCCAGAGAGGGCTTCTTGAGGAGGGGCCTCACCACCGCTTCTTTCAAGGTGGCCGGTAAGACACCCTCGCTCAAAGAAGCATTAATAATCCTCTGGAGCCAGCCTCGTGTAACCTCCCGGGAAGCCAGCACCAACCAGGAGGGACACGGGTCCAATAAACATGTGGTCGCATTCAGCCATCCCAGAATCCTGTCCATGTCCTCGGGAGCCACAGGATCAAACTCCTCTCAGATAACACTCTCAAGACCTGCCTCAATCATCCCGTCCGGACTTACCCAGTCAGAGGCCAGACCTTCCCGAATCTGAGCGATCTTGTCATACAGATACTGCACAAAATCCTCAGCTCGACCCTGCAAGGGATCATCCCGCGCTCCCAGATGGAGGAGGGAGCGGGTCACCCTAAACAGGGCAGCTGGGCGATTATCTGATGACGCAATAAGGTCGGCAAAATAGCTAGATTTTGCCGCTTTCATCGCCACTAGGTAGGTCTTAATATGAGACCTCACCAGTGTTCGGTCGGATTCGGAACGGCTGGTCCTCCAACCGCTCTCCAGGCGTCTTTTCCGGCGCTTCATCTCTCTCAGCTCCTCGGAGCTAAGGAGCTAGGTGAGGTCGGTACCGGGTCAGAGGCCGCAAAGGCACGATGCGGTCCAAAGCCCCAGCGGCCGCACTGTCCCAGGCGGCCACCAAGTCTTCAGAAGAGTCATGAGCCAGAGTCTCAGGAAATGACCCAAGCTCCATCTGGAACCTATCAGGATCCATCAGGTGCCTGGGGTGGAACCACCTAGTCAATCCCGCCTCACTGCAGCGGGGTGTAGCGGTTAGAAAATCAAGTCGAAGGAGCGAGTGGTCAGACCATGACAAGGGTTCAATGACTGTATCCCCTGTATCAAGGCCACTCGACCACTGACCAGAGATAAAAACTAAGTCCAGAGTATGTCCACCCGTGTGAGTAGGGCCATGAATTAACTGAGTCAGGTCCATGGCCATCATGGAAGCCATGAACTCCCGAGCCACCTCAGATGTTTCACCGATGGATGGCAGATTGAAATCCCCCATGACCAAAAGTCTGGGGGTATCAACGCCACCTCGGCTATGATGTTGAGCAGCTCAGCAGGGCCGTTGCCACATGGCAGGGACCCAGGTACGTGATCAACAAGCCCATCTGCACTCCACGGCCCCACTTCACAAGAAGGGACTCACATCCGGCTATCTGTGGAACAGTGGCCTCCCTCAGATCAAGACCTTCCTTTATAATAACCACCACCACCCCGCCCCTGCCCTGAGCTCTCGGCTGGTGGAATGCACGGAAGCCTGGTGGGCACATATCTACGAGGGGAACTCCCCCCTCCTGGCCCAACCAGGTCTCCATAATACCTGCCAGGTCTGCTCCCCCCTCCTGAGTAAGATCGCAAATGAGGGGGGCTTTATTTACCACGGACCTGGCATTGCACAACAACAGCCGAAGGCTCGGGCCCTGAGAGTCTGAACAGCCTGGGGAACGAGAAGGGCTATGGGGACCGGGGCATGCCACCGCTCGGAGATAGCGAGTGCACGCCCCCACCACATGATATGGCCCCCTGCTCCCGCCATAACTGCCCCTCCCACTCAGCGTATTGATGGAAAAGGCCTCAGCAGAATGAACTCTAATGCCCCCCTTACCTCCGGAATCTTCACCCTCCGTGGCCCGACTGACAGCTGGGCCAGACCCTTCCCCCGTGGGTTAAACCCCAAACCCACACAACCCTCCCGCCCCCTAAAACCCCTTAAAAATCTATCTAAAAATTTCCCCAGAAAACCCCTCAATCCCCTTTTTGCAACATGCCACCTCCTGGGGTGCCAAAGCCCGTCATAAAAGTAGGCCCTCGATAGAGTGGAGGGCCACACCTGCGAGAGGGGGGAATCTCACAGAATAAAAAGCTCCGCTGGTGCATACATCTAAATAATCGGGGGAAGCCCACGGCCAGGGGGTTAATCAAGTTGGTCCAAATTCTGGAAGGTATATCCAGTTAGGTCCAAGTCAATAAACTCCACTGCTCTCTCACAGCAGTGGATGGAGTCTTAAGCCATTTTGGGGCCAGATGTCGACACCAGCCGCCCTCTCACGAAAACTGGGAAGGGCCAAGAACCGCAGTCATCGTCCGACTCCATACCAGACTTGAAATCCAGGGTATATCCCTCTACAATGGGAAGCATTGATGACAACCATCAATCTACAGGACCACGGGCCAGGAAGAGACTCCGGTGGCTGCACCTTAGGTGAATCAGGAGGCCATAAAAAAGTCCATGGGAGGCAGATGTCACATTGTCCAGAGGCCACCTCCAAATGATAAATAGCCTCACAGAGGCTAATAGACCACACGAGGCACAGAAGACCTGGCCAGAGATCTTTCACGGCCAATGGGGTCAACAATGCCTCTAGCTCACCCCCCATCCACATGAGGGAGGGGGAGAGCCTCTGGAACAACCAGGGGTGGGCCCTCTCCAAGTGGGTCACCCCCCCCATGGCCGCAACAGGCAGTCCCAAAAACAAACGTTGGTAGCATAGTTGGTATAATGGTCAGAGTGCCCCTCGCTCTCCCAATACAGGCCTCCTGTCCCTCTTCGCCCTCTCTGATGTCATCCCCCGCAGCCGTTCATCCCAGCGTCGCAGCCAACGCCAACGTCGACATCGCCAGCCCTCCGAAGTCGCCTCCATCCACCACTGGGTCTCGCAGGAAACTCCTGCCATCCCCACAGATTCCCCTGGAGCGCCAACGAGGGGTAGCATCGCCGACGCCATCGCTGCCGCGGGGAGACGCCGAGGCCGCTCTCACCCAGCTGCAAAGCTGCAGCATAGCCGTCTCCGCCCTCGTCCTGGCCGTCGCATCCTGGAGAGCAACGAGCTCTCAAGATATCAAAAGAGACCGGTGGGAAGCTCCCCTCACCGGGCATGGGGCATAACTAGCTGGTCCAGCCCCCCAAAGCCCCCAAAAGCCGGGAATATTTCCACTGGCATCGCCACCGCTCAGCTGAGAACGGCCATCTTGGACATGCGCAGAAGATTATGTTGTTGCACTCAATATAGAAATAACCAGATTTAAATCATTTGACTATATGCCATTGTGGGGGTCACAGTTAGCAACAATATAGATAAAGTTTCTCCATGGCAAACTGTTCCTAACTTGGTCATTCAGGTTTGCTGATGATGCACTCATCACCACCTTACTCCTAGATGTCCTCTTCTCTTTCCTTCCATCTTTCCCAGAATTAGAACCTTCTCCAGAGACCTTGATCTTTGTATAATGTCTCTGAAGTAGGATAATCTGAGTCTGCAAATTATTATTATTATTGGGGGACATATTATGCAAAGACCCAGCTGTCTTGAGAAACGTAAAATGCTGGGCATGTAGAAGAAAAGACAAGAGAATAAATTGCAGCAAAGTGGATGAGTGTACTTTTGGAAGATATGAAAAACAAGGTTAAGGCAGATCACTCTGAAAAGGATCTATGTCATTCCCAAAAATCAAATTCCAATTTGACAGCACATTTTTTAAAAAATCAATCTGATAAAACAAATACAATTATTTTTTTCCCACTTTAACGCAGTGTCTTGAAAAATCCCATTTTTTTTCTATGTGAACTGAAACATCTGTGTGAACTTCTATTCTTATGCAGGCTTTAGAAGTATCTTTTCTGTGGGTATTGGTATGGCCAAGAAAAGTTAAGAACTACCTAACATTTTATATTATAAAAGTCAAATATTTATTTTAAACATTCGTATAGCTGCTCATCTTAAAACCAAACTGTGGATGGTTTACAATAAATAAAAACAATATATGCAATCATAAAAGCAAAGACATGATAATAAAACCAAAAGCAGGGGAAAAAAATGGTACAACCACAATACTTCCCTGATGCAATCTGCAACATTCTCATCCAACTTTGTCTTTACCCTGTCCTAGAACAACCAGGTCTTAAGTGTTCTCTGGAAATGTTAAAAGGGTGGGGGCTTGTCAGGTTTCAAGAGGCAGGATGTTCTAAAGGGTAAGGTCCAGGCACACTTCCAACAACCTGAAAGTGGCAATGTTTAAGGGAAGGGACCTGGAACATGCCTACCTCTCCACTCTGGTGGGATAGACAGATACCCTCAGATAGCCTGGTCTCATGCCATGAAGCACTTTTAAGGTGATAATGAGCACCTGGAATTGCACCTGGAAAGAAACTGGGAGCAAGCACACAACAGGGATATAATATGGGCAAACCAAAGGGCATCCAACACTGAATGCATCATTGCATTCTGGACCAGTTGTAACTTCCAAGTGGTCTTCATGAGCAGCCCCATGTACAGCACATTGCTGGAATCCAATAGGAAGTGACCAACACAACTGACTGTTAGCAAGACCTCCCAATCCAGGAAAGGGCACAATTGGTTAGTAAGGCAAATCTGGGCTAAAAATCCTCTAGCCACAACTGCCACCTGCTCATCAAGCAGTATCTGCAAGTCTAGGAGGACCTCTAATCTGCATACGAGCACTATCCATGGAGCGCCCATTCAGAGTAAAAGATGGGATATCATCAGACCCCAACAGGCCAAAAAGCCACTCCATCTTGCCAGGTTTAAATCAAAGCTTGTTTCTCCCATCCAGATCCTCTTAACTTCCAGGCACTTGTTCAGTACCGTGATCGCCATTAGTTGACTCATCAGAGGTAATATAACAGCATTGCATACTGGCAGGTGATCTTACCTGTTTTATGTAGATGTTGAAGAGGAGAGGAGAGAAGCCCAAGCTTCAGACACCCTACACTGCAGGGCCTAGAGCTCAGACTCTCCTTGTCCCACCAACACTGAATGAAACTGGCTGTGATGAAAGGAGAACTGCCACAAAACAGCATCTCCCACTTCCAGTCCCTGAAGCCAGATCAGAAGGATACTATGGTTTATGGAACTGAAAACTGCTGAGAGATCCAGGACAGTTATAGTTACACTACCCCCATCTTAAAACCTCCATCTGAAAGTGCAACCACTGCTACCTCACTGTACCTCAGCCTGAATCCAGCCTGGAAAAGGTCCAGATACTTTTAAATAATTTACTTTATCCAGGGTTATCTGTAAGTAAGTGCCAACAGCCTCTCAACAACTTTTCCTAAAAAGGGAAGATTGGAAACTGGACAAAAGTTGCCTAAAACCATTGGGTCAATAGATGGCCTCTTGAGAAGGGGGCAAATCATCACTTCCTTCAAAGCAGTTGGCACATCCACATCACTATTTCCTTCAAAGCAAGTGGCACGTCTGCATTAACCATCACTTGGATTCAAGTGCATATCACCTTCCAGGAGGCACTGACCAACCACGGGGGATATAAGACCAGAATACAGGTAGCCAAACTCACAGCCATGAGGACTCTGTCCATTTCTTCAAGAGCAATTGGCTAAAACTCCTCCACATTTTTGTGTAAGAAGTTGTTTAAAAAAAAAGATTATTGTTCAAAAATTTGTAGGGAAAAGTTTTCTCAATATAACTTCCAATTAATGTTATTATCATACTATTAAAAATCTACTTTTTTCTAAATACTGAAACATGCTATATTCCTTAACATAATAAGACTTGATAAGATTGTATATCAGGTAATATTTTACTCTTTATAAAGCCTTCATACAACTGAGTTATTGCTATTGTAATATCTTTATATTTGAGTAAAGCATTATATTGATAATCAGGGTTTTTTTTCTTTTTTTGAGCTAAAGATATTACTATGAGTTTTAGATTCCAAGAGGCTTCTAGGCTTAAAGAGATACAATTTGCATCTAAAGAGATCTGTATAGGCCCAATTGCTTGCCTGGACAACTGAGTTTCAAACAAAAAATAGAACCGTCCATCTCATTAATAGTTTAGGCAGAATTGTTTTGAATCCAGCTAAAATTGTACCCCATTAGCATTTCAATTCTGGAAGCACATACTGTCTTACTTATGGAGGCAGGAATATTTTCAGCAGGTTGTACAGTAATGAAATAACCCTGGGAGAATAAACGAGTTATCAAAACTATTTTATTAATGGGATGATGAAAAAGTCTTTAAACAAAACCATTTGATTTTTTATCAAAAGGAATATTTCTAAGTAGAAGATAGAGACCAAAAAATATCTTGGATAAATCAGTTGGTGAATACTGGTCCCCACAAGCCTACAATATTCCTTATATTTTTATTTTTCCAACATTCAGCCACTAGCACTTACTTCAGTTAATATTGTCTGCTTTCAGAGAAAGACCAATATAACAAACTTTAATTAGTTTTGTAGTTAATAATATTTAGAAAACCTTAAAGTATGACTGAATAATACAGTAAACTTCCCTTTCATCAGTTTTATCCTTGCACTGGTTTTAATCAACTAAAAAGACAATGTTTATTATTTGTAAAAAAAGAATATTAAATAACTCACCTGATGATCCTGAATCTTCCTGCCAACTACTCTGAATGTATTGTTGCCTGTATGATGATATATATGAACTCTGCTAAATCCAGTAGATCCACCAGCTGGTACCCATTTCTTATTGGCATCATCATAGACCATTACAGCAGCTCGTGCTTGGCAGATGCTCTGCTCACTATTAAGGCAAAGAAAAATAAATAGGTAGAAAAGAGTATAAGCACAAATCTGAAATGTTTTTCATGAAAATAGCATCCATGCCAACAGAATCCATGCCAATATGTGACAAATGAAGCCACAACTTTGAAACACTATAGGATTAGTGGACAACCCTGCACCAGCTAGACCTGTAAAATGCTTGAGCAGATGGGCCAAGATGTCATTTAATAGGAAATTGAAATAAATGTATCATGACATTTAAAATGTCATGATTTTAAAATAAGATGTATCATTACATCTAAAATCAAAGCTGCAATTATATTTTTTCAGAAACTATCCCTAAAACCTATATAAACTCATTTTTCTAAACATCATACTCAAACTTTTTCTCTAGTCTGATATTTTATTTCAAGAAAGCTACCATTTGGCAAAGCATTAGGATACTTTTATGGTATATTAGAAAACCCAAGACTCCCGTGTCATCATTTTAGAGATATTTTCTTAATTAACACCTGGGGACCCACATACACACCCCACCCCATGGTGCCTTTTGCACACCTCTGCATATCCTCTCCAATGCAGAAAGTGCACTGGGATGCACTGCAGGTTGGAAAGAGTACACAGGTGTGCATGAGGAGCTGCAGGGGTGGGGGAGGGTATGCAGGGGTGGTGACACAGATCAGGAAGAGTACACAGCCAACGCACTGCAAGGACAGAAGGGCCAAGAAGGTTGCGTGGGTTGGGGAAACCTATCCAAGCAATTTGTAACCTTTCCTGCTGCTTCCCCATTGTTGATACTTCTTGCTAGCTTCCAAAAATCAAACACTTTGCTTATGGGAAGTTGTCAGGGAGTGCTGGAAATAACCCCAGCTGATTATGGCAGCATTGAAGCGGCTACAACTTCTCCAAATTTCATTCCCAAAGGAGTAATAGGCCCTGGCATTCTGTAAGTTTGAGGTAAATTGGTTCAAAAACAGATGCCCTACAATGCACCATTTAGCCCAATTAAAGGTTACAAACAGACACAAGAGTTTTAGTAGTATATAGGTCAGTATTTATATCTATCTATCTATCTATCTATCTATCTATCTATCTATCTATCTATCTATCTATCATCTATCTATCATCTATCTAAAATATAACTCAGACACAGGTTTTCATGAATTTAAGATAGGGTAAGGAAAATGTTGAGTCAAACCTAGAAAATTAATAACACCGTACTAAGCCAAGAAACTATATCACATCCCTCTGTACTTTTAATATAAAGTACCCATTCAAGTTCTATCCTTCTACAAGGAAAGCTTATTACTATGAATTTGAAGCATAATAAAATATGAACTAGAAACATTAGAAATAATGTCTACTTAGTTCAGCCTCAAAGAAACTTCAAGGACATCTGTTGTGAATGAGACAAACTAGCTTATGGTAATTGACACATACTTTCCCACCTGTTATTTGCTTAGCTTTTTTTGGCTCTAACAGTTTTGACTTCCAGATCAATAAAAATGTCCAATGTAGAAAGCCTTTTTTAAAAAATTAGGTCATGACATCCTTAAAGGGTAATGAAGCCCAGTCATTTACACACATCTTATTTAAAAACAACCATATAGTTATATAACCAGCTTTCTACCTGCTCTTTAAAATTTATACAACTGAGATACGGATTTCTACTTTGGAAATGTGCAATTTTAGATAGCTGGCATCTAAACCATTACAAATTTCTCCAAAGCATCCATTATCAGCAAATACATATGAAACATGTATTATTGTTGTTTTAAGAATGTAAAATTATTATTTAATACGTATGTAGCACCAAACATGACTACTGTTAATATTGATAGTATTCACTATATCTATTGATGTGCTATGCTTGGTGTCAACTTTCAATAATCATCTAAATCTTGTCCAGGATGTTCTGTCCCCAACCAGGTCTTCCAATAATATACCATTACTCATCATTATATACTGGTCCATAATACATAATGCTCTAATGTTTATTAAATTAGCTTTTCTGGAACTTATGGTAATTGAATATATTGTGCATAATAAACCGTTATAGTATTTTTCCTACATTAAAATTCTACTTCATAACTTGTTTACTGGAAAATTTGCATATCTATATTTACTTATCACCATATCAGGAAGAACCAAGGAGGAATCCAGTGCTTGGATAATGAAATGAAATGAAACTATCCAATAGGGCTCCTGAAATACACAGTCCTTCCGATGGCCCCCGAGACCCACCATCTGAGGGAAGCACGTACCTTGGCCAGCAGAGTCACCTTGGACTTCGATGTGCTGTCCGGCCCTCTGCGCTGGTAGAAGGAACCATTGAAACTGGCGTGCATGTCTGCATGCCCAAGGCACTATTGAAATACAGGAAATAAATTTGCCTAGCAGCTGAGACAAGCTAAGCAATGTCACCTGTCTCTGGGCTAAAATATGCTCTAGCAGTGTCCTGATGTCCTGTTGTCTGTCGGGCGACAGGAAGACCTGGCCCTTTACTGAGTCAATCAGTGCCCCAAGGTGAGTAATGCATGTTGTGGGCTGCAAGTGACTCTTTTTCCGGTTGACTGAGAAACTGTGAAGAGTGAGAATGTGGCATACAGTCTGTAGATCTTGTTGAGCCTGGTGATGGGAATGAGACAGGACCAATATATCGTCTAGGTAACATAAAACACATACCGGGACGAGGCACGCGGCATATTGAAGTCGCAACTGCTGCCAGCAGTTTGGTGAATGTTCTCGGGGCCGATGACAGGCCGAACAGCATGGCGCGATATTGATAATGCCTGTTGGCATACGCAAATCTCAGAAATCTGCGGTGCTCCTGATGTATGGGCACGTGGGGATACGCCATCTGTAGGTCTAGTGATGTCATGACATCCCCATCTCTTACACAGTCTAATAATTATTCACAATGTATTAGTCAGAGACTGAGTGTATGTTCCTTTAAATTTTGACTTGGTTCCGCCTCCTCTGCTCGGCTGACGTGTTTTGTTCACTAACAGAGAATGAGGAGCCCCAACGGTAAGTCAGCAACTGGAGCCAACCGGACCTGAAGACAGACTGAATAGGGTGGGTTGGATTCTCCAGCAGCGCGCTGAGAAGGGATGTTCAGGTAAGCAACGTCTGTTCTCCAGCGCGCTGCTTGGAGAATCCAAAGCGTGGGATATACCCAAGCAAGTTCCATTAGGGGGTACATCAGAAAGGTCCGGGGAGGCCTCCAAAGCAGTAACAGATTGCAACACACGGCGACCAAAGGACGCTTCAGCCGATGCAAAGGAATCGATCTTATAGTGTCTGATGAATGGAGACAAGGTAGTCCATGTGGCTGCTCTTCAGATTTCAGAAACTGATGCTTGAGTTGCCGAAGCTGCGATTGTAGATGCGCTTCTCGTAGAGTGGGGCAGGATCTTTCCCGGTAAGGGCTTGCCCTTCAGGGAGTAAGCCTTACAGATGCAGGCCTTCAGCCATCTCCCTATGGTAGTAGAGGAAACTTTCTTGCCCAGTGACGCCGGGAGGAATGAGACAAACAGGGCTTCGGAATGGCGAAAAGGGGCAGTCCATCTGATGTACCAACGGAGGGCCCTCCGAACGTCCAAGGTATGCCATTGGTCTTCTAACGGATGCCTCGGGTTGGGACAGAAATCTGGACCAATTCTTGTGCATGATGATAATTCGGGGTCCGCTGTGAAGTTAACGGTCTGTTTTTTTTTTTTTTAATTAAGAGGAACGGAAAAACTGCAAACGAGTTCCAACTGACAGAATGCGAAAGATGAACAAATGAACTGCACTTTGGATTCTCCAAGCAGTGCGCTGGAGAACACATACCGGGACGAGGCATATTGAAGTCGCAACCGCTGCCAGCAGTTTGGTGAATGTTCTCGGGGCTGATGACAGGCCGAACGGCATGGCGCGATATTGATAATGCCTGTTGGCATACGCAGATCTCAGAAATCTGCGGTGCTCCTGATGTATGGGCACATGGGGATACGCTACCTGTAGGTCTAGTGATGTCATGACATCCCCCTCTCTTACACAGTCTAATATTCTCCTGAGGGATTGCATCGTGAACCTCTTGTATTGAATGTATTTGTTGATGAATTTGAGTTTCAAAATGCCCCTCCAGCTCCCTGAGGACTTTTGTACTAGAAATAGTACTGAATACACCCCTTCCCTTCCCTTCCCTTCCCTTCCCTTCCCTTCCCTTCCCTTCCCTTCCCTTTCCTGCCCTGCCCTGCCCTGCCCTGCCCTGCCCTGCCCTGCCCTGCCCTGCCCTGCCCTGCCCTGCAGGAACTGGTTCTATGGCTCCTATATCCAACTAATGTTGGATTTCCATAGCCAGTTGCTGATGTTTCACCAACTGCCTGGAAACCGGACATGGAATGAAGCGGTCGGGATGATTGGCCCTGAATTCTAAGGTGAGACCCAGTCCCACCGTCCGAAGAATCCAAGCTTCGGACGTAATTACTTCCCATTGGTGGATGAAGTGACCTAGGCGTCCACCAATGGGAAGAGGAGACAGTGAGTCACTTGCCTCGCTTAGTGGGCCTGGATCCCGCACCCCGGTATCACCCTTGAGGAAGGGTGATATCTACCCTTCGGACAATCTGTCAAACCTTTGGGAGTAAGATCTATTAAAGTCAGACCCGCTGGGTCCAGAGTCCTGCCGAAAGGGTTGCCTCTGAGTGTAGGGAGAGAACCGGCGGTCTGGTCTTCGATAAGAAGACCAGACCGCACCTTCCTTTTATCCTTTCCCTCTACAAGTATTGGCTCTAATGCTGCTCCAAAGAGGTCAGCTCCCTTATAAGGGGCTGAGGCCAGCTTCCATTTTGATTTTAAATCAGCTCTCCAAGGGCTGATTTTGCGGCATCTAGGGACGTGCCCACCAAATATTCGGTAGCTGTGACTATTTTATTTATATCCTGCTGGAGTCGTATGTCATCAGGAGGAAGGTGTTCACGTAATTGTCGCAGCCAGATTAAAGTGGTGCGATTAAAAAATAATGCCGATGTAGCGGCCTTCATGGCCCAAGCTGCCGCTTGGTGGGTCTTGCGAAAGGAAACCTCCACCTGCCTATCCTCTGTCCTTAATACTTCCACTACGTCATTGGACAAGACAGTGGAAGATGTAAGGCCGACTACTGGTGGATCTACCGTGGGGAGAGTCAGCAAACCTTCTAAGACAAGATCAGCGCAGTAATTCTTTTTATCATGACCAGTAGGTGCCGATAGAGCCCCTGGCTGGTCCTACTGTCTCTTATGACCTCTGAAAACAATTCCGGGCATGGTATGAAATCATGGTTTGGGGTGGGAACATCGAATAACTCGTCCTGAGGCTTCAACGCCCCTTAGTCCTGATCTTGTGGATTCACTATAGACCCCGTGTTAGTTGCTATTTTGGCCTTGCAAAGCAATGTCCTGAATACAGGCGGACGAAAAAGAGTTGCGAAAGCCGGTTTGTCCGGTAACACTCTTTTGTCCTCTGAAAATTCAGGGTCCCCTGTATCCCCCTCTGCCTGCCATGAATCCTCGCAACTGACAGATTCCTGGTGGGTAAGAGGCAAGGGTCTAGGGATTGGCTGGGTGAAAGGTTGAGGCTGCCAACTAGGCAAATTGGATAGCATGTGACCTTGTTGGTTAAGGCCCGAGGCCAAAGCCTGGGCCAAGGCATTAGTAAGTAATGTTTGAAAGTCAAGTGGTTGGGCAGGTCCCTGCCCTTCCCCTGCGTGGAGCCCTGCTGCTGTCAGGGTAAATGTAGCTTCTGGAGCCAATCTTGTCCCGGACTGCACTACCTGCGACCCCCTTAGGGTATCTTGGACAGTATCTGAGCCCCTATGATGTGGCCCCTGATGCGATAAATCCACCACAGAATGAGATCGGGCAATACCAGGCTGTGATAAGGCATCCCCTTCCCCTAACTGAGAAGAAACAGGAGCAGCTATTGGTTGGACATGTCTCTCAAACTGTTTCTCTAGAGCACTGTGCCTTCTCTGGGCATCTCTGTCCCCACTGGCAGAACTGGGAGTATTAAGACCAGCTTCTTTCCTGGCCGAAGATGCAGAGCTCTTAGACCTAGATTTAGAGGTTTTCTTAGCTCTGGGGTGAGTTTGAGGCTGCTCGATGTCTGATGAAAATTCTTGATCAGCCATAGTGCCCCAAGTCTGAGATCAATAGATCTGATGTTAAGAGTTACTGCCAGGCAACTTTGCACCGCTGAGGTAGCCGTTAAACTTGGCGCCAAAACAAATTGTCAGCCAGCGCATTACAAAATGGCGCGAGATCAAACGTCTCCCAACACCTTGACACTCCGCACAGAGAATGTTAACCGTGGGGTAAGCTCCTCTGAGCCCTGCCTCCCTCTACAGCCTTCAAGTAACAGGAGATTTAAACAATCCCCTCATGCCGCTCCGGTCTGTCAAACCTGCTTTCAAATGGCGCGAAGCTGATTCCTGGGCCAAAAACCAATCGAAGTGAAGATGTCCCAAGAGTAAAGAATGTCGGAGCAACGATGCATGAAAATGGCAGTGGTGGTTATTCCGGCGTGCCGGGTAACCAGCGCACTCACCGGCGGCCAAAAAAACGGCACAAAGCCATCCGGAGCTGCCCAGCCGGGACAAGACTCCAACTGCTGCTGAAGTGTGTTGGGCGAGGGTGGTGACCTGGAGCCCCAGTGCCACTCAGCCACCGCTAGCAGCGATAAATCAGCTCCCACTCTCAAACAATGCAAAATAAACAAATAAAAGAATAAAATCTCAAACCTAACTGAAACCATCTCACTAACTGCTAGAGCAGTGTCACACAAGTCCCTACAGTTAGACTGAGCGAAATTATTGGGGATCTAAGGGGCAGAGGAGGCGTGGTCTCAGCAAATTTAAATAAATACTACGCTCAGTCCCTGACAGGCAGATGAGGAAACCCCATGCATGAATTGACTAAGCAGCGCAATGGAAAATGAAGTGTACCCAATTCCCAGGCAACTATCTTTTCTTACAAAAGGTTCTGGTGTTTGATTTACCAAAAGTAGAATTAAAAATACTGAATAAAAAGGATTTCAATTCAGGCTTCTAAGTAAGAATCTCAGCTGCTTAAAATGAATTGTAAACTTTAGGCCAAATAATTTTCATTCAAAGATGCTAAAAGAATTAGTCAGATCGGAGATGATCAAACTGGACTTTCTTTTTTCTCTGAATTGTGAAAGTGAGGCAAATTATTTCTTGGTAATTAAACTGAGACATCAAATAGGTTGATGTTCTCTTCTCCAGGAAACAAGCTCATTTTACCTTTTCTGCAGAAGCACAAGAAGGCCTGCGGTAGCTCTTCATACCAAGAATGGAAATACTCCACAAGAGTATATAGCATAGCCACCTGAAAATGGATCCCTGTATGCAGGGAGAGGGCAGCCGTAGTTTTCCTTGGTAAAGATATTATACTACTTACCTACTTAAAACATCACAGGGGATGTGATGTATTTGGGCTAAAAACTAGGTAGACCTTGACTTATGACCACTCAAAGTGAGAAGCACTGAAAAAAGTGAATTACGACAAGTGAATTATGATCGGTTCTCACACGTATGACGATCATGGCATCCACATGGTCATATGATCACACTATGGATGCTAGGCAATCACAAGTTAAGTGATTGTCTTTGTGATCTTCCAAAAACCAGTCAATGAGAAACACTGGATTCACTTAATCACCACGGCAAAAAAGATCATAAACTCAAGCACAACTCACTTAACGACTGCACTTAGCAACATAAATTCAGTCCCAATTATGATCATAATTGTAGTTATTCAAAACCACCTGTGTAATTTCTGGCAAATATCTTTAATGCCCATAATAATTTGACGCTAGGTATCACTGAAGATAGTTATTTCAGACAGTTTTCCTATGTATAATTCTTACCATTCCTTAAGGTATGGTAAGAATTCCTTACCATTCCTTAAGGATTCCTTACTTAATTCCTTACTTAAGTCATTACTGGCTTTTGAGGTGGGCTTTCATGATAGGATTTTCTCAAAATACCTTGAATGCCTTCCTATAGGAAGGCTCATATATTTTGTGGTCTTTAAAAGACCACTTCCCCATCACAATACATTTTTGTGGTCAGGGTGCTAACCTAATTTCTCTAAATAATTTTAACTATTTACATTAAAATAAATTAACAATAAATCATCAGTTCAATGCAGCACCATTGGGCAGTATGATTTTACCTGTCCTGAAATGCCTTTTATAGTTCTCCAAAAATAAAAAAGGGCTAGTTTGAGTATCCAGAGTAAGCTATGCTATATAAAGGAGACATTGTTGAGAAGGTTCTAGCTTAAATAAAGAGTTATTTAAGATAGCAGTTCTTTACTGATAGAATCCTCAACAAAATCTCACTCCCAGATCTTACTGGAAAGACAGACTCAACTATGAGAAGGCACTTACATGATTTATGTCCTTGCCTTGACAAAGTTGAATCTACCAATCCATGATCAGCAGCATCTTAATTGTACTTGGCAGCCAGTGCAGCTTTGGTAGTAGTGATATTACAAGAGGAAACAGACTCCTCATTTTGCATCCACTGAAGCTTTCAGACAATTTCAAGGGCAGCACCCTACAACAATCCAGCAGCAAGGCCATGGGTGACAATAATTAAAGCCACCCAATATAGGAAAGGCTGAAGCTAGTATAGATACGATTATGCAAAAGTTTTCACTGCAATAAAAGGCAATGGCTATCAACCCGTATTTCTACAAATTCCTAATCTTTCCAATCCAGGGTCTACTCTCACCAAAGTCAAATAAGGGGAGGTTTCTGCAAAATTAGTATTCTGGATGGAATGATAGTCCAATATCACATATTTAGTTTCATGACACCAACACCAGCAATCCACACTGCTCAGTCTTGCTAGATTAGAGTGGCATAAAAACTCCAGTAAATACTTTTATCCAATTCACCAACTTCTCCAGTCCAATTAGTTCACTACCTCCAATCACCACCTTCAATTCTGTACTTTTTCTTTCCAACAAACAAATTACTTCCTCAGATAGATACCACTGTACTCTAATGGCCCTTCTAGTTCACTGCTCAGTTCTTGCCTCAGTTCTGGAAAACAGGGAGCCCTCCACTTAATTCCCCCACTAACACTTTGCTGAATGTGTATTCTGAGGGAGCCAAGCAGCTGCTTGTTGACAATCACACATGCCAGGTTCTATGGTCTCCTAACAAATGTTTTTGAAGAACTTCAGTATTTAACAGCTGCTGTATAATAAATTGCCAGCAATGGTAGCAGCAGCAGTTCCCATACAGCCTCACCCATGAGTCTGGACCTCCTTTTCACTAATGTTAGCAACTTTCTTTTATTTTTTCCTAACACCATCCCTTCATTGCTTTGCACAGGCAGTGATGCATCGATTTCTAATGATTTCTTTAGCACCCTTGTCCCATTTATGCTTTCTCACTGTTTACTTTCTATATCAATCTCATACAAAAAATGTCCATTCTTTTGTCTATATCTCTCTCTCATCTCGCATCTCACAATTTCTCTGCTGCATGCCAGAAGTCTACCTTTCTTCCTTCTGTTTCAATTTCCGTTCCCCATTCTTTCTTCTTTTCCATTTCCAGTTTTCTTTCCACATTCCACTCACTTCTACATATATTCTTCTGCTTCACTATCTTTATCTTTTCCACATTTAGAACTGTCCATTTAAATTCCTTCAAAAGATTCCTGGCCTCCAGCTCAATTCAAATCTTCCTCAGTGTACTTGAATCATTCTCAATCTAAGATCACAGAGAATAGTTTGCAAAATTGTTACAGAGAGAGAGACTCATTCTATCATTTCCATTCATTCAAAACAATGAATGAAAGAATTTTGATTTTTTTTTTTTTAGTATTTTATAGGTAAAATTATGAAACAATGGCAAGGCAATACAACAATAATAATATAATAAAAATAATGAATTGAAAAAAGAAAAAGGAAGAGAGAAAAGACCCATATAACAAGTCCCAGCTAAAAATATTAATTACACTCAATTTAGGCACTCACACACCCCAACTCAAACTGACTCTGGGCATCTCACAATGATATATATTATATAAATTACTACTAGCAATGTTGGCAATTTATTATTCAGCAGCTGCTCAATATATAGCAAACTCAGCTCTTTTAACACATTAGTAAATGTAGACCACATAAAAACAAAATCCTATTTAAGAACATTTCAAAGATAGAGAATAAATGTCTGGAATCCACTCTTTTAACATTTAAAAACTTAATATATTTCTTCCCTCAAGCTCAACAGAGCCAAAGTTCTTTATAAAACTGTCAATAAAGGGTCCACCCTAGCCCAAGGCCTGAAAGTCAGATTTTAAAGACTTGTTTAAATAAACTAAGAGCTACATAAAACTGGGAGAATATCATTCCAGAGGGCTTATACAGCAACAGAGGCCCATTTATGGGGTCCCATCAGCTTATACCAGTGTGGCGAACCTTTTTGGCACTGAGTGCCGAAACAGGGGTGCATGATGGCACGCACATGCCAAAAACTGGAAGAGCAGCCGCCCGGTACACATGTGCGTGCCAGGAAGATGATTTTCTGGTTTCCGGCACGCATGTGCCGCAAACATCAGCTGGCTGGGGGTGCATGCACGCACTGGAAACCAGAAGATAATCTTCCCAGCGCGCACATGGGCTTCAGGTGGCTGCTCTTCTGGTTTCCAGTGCTCCTGTGCACATGAAAACCAGCTGGCCGGTGCGCCGGAACCCAGAAGAGCAACGGGCAACGGCTCACGTGCCCAGGGAGATGGTTCTGTGTGCCACATCTGGCATGCGTGCCACAGGTTCGCCATCATGGGCTTATACCATTTAATTGATGGGGTCTGAAACAAATAAACTTTACCCAATTGTATGGTAGAGGTAGAAACTATGGAAGACAGAAGGTCTAACGATAATGAGTACCCTGAATTGCATCCAGAAGCCCTAATAATTAGTGCAGCTCAGAAAACAGAGGCATTACGTGGATATACTGTGGCTGGCACACCCATAACTGCACATGCCACTGCATTCTGGACCAGCTGCAGCTTCTGAGCAGAATTCAAGAACAGTGCCACATAGAGTCCACTGCAACAGTCCAAATGAAAGGATAAAACCCACATCATGGAACATTGCTGATTTAAGGTAGCAGTCGCAGCAGTTCCAGTTGCCATTGTTTTCATGAATACTGTGCAGCTACAGTATCCCAGTCATGTGATCACTATTTATGACCTCCTGTCAGCTTCCCAGTTGACTTTCCTTGTCAGAAGCCAACAATGAAAGTTACAAATGATTGTGTGACCACAAATGTTGCAACATTGTAATTGCGAGCCTGCTGCCAAGCACCTGAATCATGATATGACCACAGAGACATTGCAATGGCCCAACTAAGAGGACCTATGGTAAACACACACGTTCAGTGCTGTTGTAATTTCAAATGGTTACTGAAAGAAAATTTGAAGAAATTTGCATTTGAAATATTCACATCAAATCAGGAAACAAATTAATACATGAACAACAGATGTGTTTTCCCAATATTCCCAATACTTTTTTCAATCATAAAAACAATAAAAGTAAAAATATTGAGGCCGAGTTTCTCAGTAACTTATTATTAGCTAACATGTTATTAAATCTATACAATAACAACCGCTTGGCCAATGCACATTGTCAAACCACTCAGAACACTGATCAAGTTAAGCACATAAAGGATGAGGACGACCGACTCCTTCGAGAGCCACCTGCCATCCTCCAGAGATGGAGCAATTACTTCTCTAAAATTAGCAATGAGAAATTTTACCATCCAAAGTGCTGATCCAGTCTCTGGACCTGTGCCACTAATTACCATCAACAAAAATGATGAAAAATGGGAAGACAACCAGCCCCAATGACATCCTAGTCGAAGTGTGGAAAATCCTTAGCCGCCAAGGTGCTAAGATTCTTGCTGCCCTCTTTAATCAAATCCTCAAGGAGGGTGCAGCCCAAGCGGCCTGAACAACCAATATTACAGTGCCAATTTGGAAGAGCAAGGGTGAGATGTCTGAATGCTTGAATTATCGGCTGTTTAGGCTCCTGTGTCACACCATGAAAATATCTGAACACCAGACTCCACAAGATTGTCTCTATCACTCCAAATCAATATGGCTTTATGAAAGGAAGTGGAACAATGGACGCCATTCATGCTGCTCGGGTTGCTTTTAGAGAAGCACCATGAGAAGACCAAGCGCGTCCACACAAACTCATTTGGCACACTCTATGATTTCACAATGTGCTGGAAGCCTACATCCAGTGGATTCAACTATTGGTGTCAGTAGCATGGTCTGATGGACAGTGGGAATATTGCCTCCCTTCAGCATCAACATTGGAGTACATCAAGGATCTGTGTTTTTGTTCCTACTATTCATCCTTTGCATGGACACTGTGATGCTTGACCAACCACCACCCCATCCATGGTCACTTCTCTATGTCCGTGCCCATCAATGCTGCCTGGATGAAGTGGCTCCAGGTAACTGGAGTCCTGTGTGATCCTCGAGTGCCCCATGCTTCAAGTCAAAGATAGATAACGGCAGTGCACCCAGTTGCCCTCGGAGTGATAGCCAGCGATGACAAAACATGAGCACGTCATGCAAGTAATGGAAATGCTGATGCTCTTTTGGTGCCTTGAACTAACATGATTCAACCACACTATGAACAATGACATCTGATGTCGATTGGGAGCGATGCCAATTGTAGCAAAAGTGCGGGAAGGAAAATTTAGATGGTATGAACATATTGTACATGGTAAAGAAGACTTGGTGACAAGGACAGCCATGTGTCTGGATCGTAAAGGCCAGCAACCACATGGCCGACCCAAGAAAGAGTGGATGGATCACATCAAGGAGGACCTGAAATATAAGGGCGTCGCCCCTGAAGATGCCCTGGATTGATCCAAATGGAGACAGTTTTGCCAACAAGTGGATCCTGCCATAGCATGGGAATAATGCTAGGAAGAAGAAATCTATACAATATTACTTATTTTATCTGCCTTTCATATATTCTGCTGTACCCAATTTCAAGTAAACAAGTTTTCAAAATTATTTATCATCTTGTTATAACTTTACAACACATGGATTTCTTTTATAAACAGCACATATTTTTATTTGCACACACACACAGAGAATTTTCTTTTTAGATCATTTGTTGTAAATCTGAAAATAGTTCCAATGCTCACCACACTCAAAAAAGAACCACTGATGTCATTACAAAGGCATTCTGCACTTAAGATTGCTCTTTTAGACTGCTGAGAAGAAACAAAAATGGGCCAATCACTCATTTTTGGAAATAGTGACTATATCTAAACTGACTTCATCTTTGGTCTGAGCACACAGATTCTTTGAGAGGAGCAAACTAGACCATCTTTATATCTCAGTCCAACAGCACGAGACCTTGCTAGAGCTAAGCATAGATGATTCTGTTCAGTTACTGAACAAATCACTGCACCAGGATTCCATGTAGCACCTAATCCTTAGATTTTAGTGCAGCATTAGCAGACATATGTCTTCCAAATGTTCTGAATAATTTTTTAATTTCTTACCAATAGTCACAGTAGTAAGATTTATGGGGATTGCAATCAAAACATCTGGATGACAACAATTTGCCCAACCTTGACTTAAAATATATGTCATGATTTAAGGGGAAAAAAGTAGTTCTGTGAAGCCTTGAAGTCTGCCAACTCTTTTTTTTAAGGTTTAAAGTATAGCCTTTCCTATATTAACTAGCACTTCAAGATCCAAGGCATATTTCAGAATGAAAAACAAAATTATTATGCAAGTATCAGTAGTAGCATAAAATTATAGATTCTGTAATATTGTAATGTTTAGATTTTGTAATATTGAAATTTAATTTTAAACTGTTTTAGAATATTCAAAATTACTTTAAGAAAAACTTTTTACGCTAAGCAAATTTCATTATTTCTTAAAGCTACTATGGTCAAAACTTTTTCTCAGATTTTTTGTGAATATTTTCCATTTTCTTTCCAGTCTATGATAAGAAAAAAATAGTAACATACACAAAGAACATGTTTTAAATCAATTCTTGAAATGTCATATCCCAAAATGGCACTGCCTGTTTCTTTTCTGTGTACAATTTTATTTAGCTCCTCAGGCACATATTATCTGTGTATGTGAAACAAATGCAGTACACTAGCAATATTTTTATATCCAAAATAAATAAACTAAATTTTTAAACAACACCAACCAAGCATATTGTTTTATAACAATGCCTGAATGCTGATGTCACTGCCAAACTATAATCTAGCTATCAAAAATGTGTTTTCAATAATTTTACCCTGCACCATAAACCATAACTGAAACCCCATTTCAATAGTAATTTCTAATTATATTAAGCATAATATAAATATATATTAAGATTAATAATGTGCACTAACTATCAAATTTGGATATAGCAACTAAAGACAGATACTGCATTCAGATTGTATATGATGGCAGTCAAGGAGAGCAAGCAATACATTCCATTTAATGTGAACTGAATGTTTTTCCTTCCCTTTAACAACCAGGATTTTAATGCTATGCATTATACAAACGAATTGAATTAAAATTCAAACACTGTCATGCTGACCTGAAGAATAATTATTTCATTATTTTAGAAGTTGTTATCTGGGCTGTTAAGCAGATCTTGCTCATGTAACTAAGATATCTGAAAGGTGATCGGAGATGATTAAATTCAACCCCTCTGGAAAACTTCACACTGGGGAAGGCTCCTGGAAAGAACTTTAGAATTTATTAGGTAATCAAAATACTGAACTATAATGGCAAGCATTTTTTTCTGAAACAAGGTTAGCAATTACTGCTTAATGTCTTCTACAATATATGTTTACAAGCCAGCCATAAATCAAAATTAGGTATTGTTTGTTTTTAAATATTTATAAAATTCTGTTTTACAGAGCAACAGTCAAAATCTGTGTTAAAGGTAAATAACCTGACGCTTTGCAGAAACTCTGGATTCTCACCAGAGAATCTACCTACCCTGTTTCCCCAAAAATAAGACATCCTCTGATAATAAGCTCAATCGGGCTTTTGAGTGCATGGCAATAAGGCCAAGTGCTTATTTCAGGGTTCAAAAAAATATAAGACAAGGTCTTATTTTCAGGGAAACACGGTACATGTCCAATAACTGCAAATTCGGGAAACAATGAAATCTTGATCTGATCAAGTTC
This sequence comes from Pantherophis guttatus, assembly GCF_059756535.1. Lineage (NCBI taxonomy): Eukaryota > Metazoa > Chordata > Lepidosauria > Squamata > Colubridae > Pantherophis > Pantherophis guttatus. The sequence goes on along the minus strand of NC_142063.1, from coordinate 294,217,094 downwards.
TGCAGGGGATAGTAATGGGGATCATTGGTTGATCTACGTTAACTGCACCAGTAGTAAAACTACGTATCTACAATTATGCTTAAAAGTTTGGGAATCCATTTGAATTTTCAATATTTCTGCATATGTATGTCCTAAAACATAAACTGCTTTCCCCTCAAGTTCCAAAATTAGAAAAAGATGAGACAAATGAGTCAAAAACATTTGGGCTCAAGATTGGTTCAGCCTTCCATCCTTCTGAGGTTAGTAAAATGAGGGCCCAGACTGTTGGGGGCAATATGTTGACATTGTAAGCAGCCCAGAGAGTGCTGTGAACCACTATGGGGTGTTGTATAAGTCTAAGTGCTGTTGCTATTATACTTTATTGATTGACTGATTGATGATATGATACAAAGTTACATATCTGTTTGTGGCAGAAGTATGTGAACTTTTGCTTTCAACTAGTGTGACCTTGGGCAGCAATAACTGCAAACAAACATTTCCAAAACAGTTAATCAGTTCTGCACTACAGAGGAACATGTTAAGTCATCCATCAAAAGCAAACTCAGCTTGCACGTTATGGTCAACCAGATAAAGTGATCTCAGATAATGGTCCTCAGTTTGTGAGTTTACAATTTAGGAAACTTGCCGAGTGGAAGTTCGAGCATGTGACCTCTTCACGTCACCCACAAGCTAACACCAAAGCTGAATCAGCTGTGAAGATCACGAAGAATCTATGTAGGAAAGCTCCCAGCGAAGGTGAAGATCCATGAAAAATTACGGCTGAAGAGACAAGTGGTCAAAGCAAGATATGACAACTCAGCTAGAGATTTGCCAGAATTGAAGATTGGGGAACGGATTCGGATGAGACCGCAGCCTGGAGATCAAACAGGCCGGTGGAAAATGGGTAGCTGCTTACAACAAGTGGCTCCACGTTCCTATTTAGTGGACATTGAAGGAACTTTGTATCATCGCAATCCGATAGATTTGCATGTACCTGAGCGGTCAGATTTTACATATCCTGTGGACAGGCCAGATATATCTGGTATTACCATGTTGCACTTACCCATGGACAATGAGGAATGCACAGGGATGGGGCCTCAGATTAATGTTGATGAGAGCTCAGAGCAAGCAGGTATACCCAATAGCAGTCAAGTGCCAGACACTCCAGTAAGCGGCGAGAAAAGCCCAGCGGTCCCAGTGAGGTTGGAGAAGCCCATAGTGCAAAGAGAGCCAGTCGGCACAAGAGGGCCAGTCGTCATTCGTAGCAGCCGATGTTCACAACCACCTGACAGACTTAATTTGTAGAAAGTATTGATATTGTTCCCTTTTACAATTTGAACTTTTTGTTTTATATTATTTTATTATGTGATAGTTGTGTCAATATGAAAAGGGAAGATGTTATAGTTGCTTGCATCAGAACTTTTTTTTTTTTTTAATTTGATTTATATGCCGCCTTTCTCCGGAGACTCAGGGCGGCTTACAATGCATTAAGCAATAGCCTTCATTCTTTTGTATATTTTATACAAAGTCAGCTTATTGCCCCCACAAACTGGGTCCTCATTTCACCTACCTTAGAAAGGATGGAAGGCTGAGTCAACCTTGAGCCTTGGAGACTTTGCATGTCTCACAATGTTTTATAATGTTTATAATGTTTAATAAGGTTTTATAATGTTTTAATATGTGATAGTTGTATTAATATGAAAAGGGAAGATGTTACAGTGGTTATGTCTGCTGGGTTGGCAGGATTAGTCTGAGATATATTCCCTGCCTCTCGAGGAGCTGCCTTCAGCTGTTCCTGTGAGGTATTTCCGGTTCCTGTCATATGTAGACATATACTTGTAATGATGGCTTATTGTGCATCTCTCTTACGATTAAACTTCTTGAAACAGTCTGCTCTATGGACTGTGGAATACAAAACAGCAGATACCAGTCACCTGAATCATTTTCAACTTATTTCAGGGCAAAGAGATTCTTTAGGGAAAAAATGGAGTACCAATACATTTGGCTACATCTTTCTCAGCTAGAATGGTTAGAAGTTTTCACTATTGCTTATATTACCTTTCAAGGCATGCTCCAACATGGCGATGCCGGCCTGAGTCGCTGTCAGGACGGGCAGCATTTTGGGGGTTTCGGGGTCTCCTGGGGCTGTCAGTACCATCGGCAGCCCCACCCCCGCCCGGGAGAGTTTCCCCTCAACCCGTTGAGGGCTTTTTCGCCCTCCGGAATGCTTGGGTGAGGGGAAGGCAAAGAAGAACGCCGCGGGAGGCTGCAGGACGCCGCGAAGCGCGCCGCGAGGCGCCCCGTGAGGAGGATTAGGGAAATTGGCTGCAGCGATGCCGGCTTCTTCCCCGCTCGCTGGTCGGCGGCTGTCAGAACAGCGGCGACGACGTGGCAGGACCAATGGTGCCGATGGTGGACTGAGGGCGTTCTGGCACTGGCGGTGGAGTTGCAGAGTTGCAGCGGCAATGGCAGCCGCTGCGCAGCGATTGGGAGGGGATGTTTAGCTGGATAAAGATGGCTGCGAAAAAGGGTGAGGTGGAGGTTGTTGGACATTCGATGCTGGCGGAGAGGCGAAGCAGAGGCCGCCAACGGAGGCATGATATGGCTCAAATGACGAGGGGATGGAAAGATCTGGGGTTGGAGAGTCCGGTGGATGGCTCTGGGATGGGGCCTCCATGGGTGGCCTCTCCTCCCCCTCCTCCCCCCCCCTTTCTGGCCCTGTTATCGGCCTGGGAGTCAGCCTTCCTCCCCCCCCCCTCACCCTCTCCTCTCCCTTGTGTATACTTCTATCCTCCTACGGAATTACGGAATTACTGGGCAACTACTGGGCAGCTTTATTTGTACCCCGCTTCAAATCAAATCATATTAATTACTTCCATCGAAACTCCCGGCAGATGGGGACTTGGACAGTATTTTGTGGACCCTGAGGGAAGTTGGCTGTTTGAACCATCTTTTATCAGAAGGGATGATACCATCAAATTCCTTGCCTTTGGACATCTGGCCAACCACTGTGAGAGGGTGGCTGGGAAAAACTTTTCTCCCGCTGACTGTATAAACCAACTCCTTCCGCTGCTGTGAGAGAGCAGGGGATTCCGGGTTGCTGCTTATAAAAAGACCTTCTGTCCTAGGACTCTGTGGACCCTACCAAACTACCTTCCCGTTCTGATTTTACTTGATGTACTCGGCGGCGGAGCTATGTGCACTGCGAGACTCCCCCCTCTCGCAGGTTTGGCCCTCCACTCTATCGAGGGCCTACCTTAATGACGGGCTTTGGAACCCCGAGAGGTGGCATGGTGCGAGAAGGGGGTTGAGGGGTTTTTTAGCTAAATTTTTAACCAAAATTTTAAGGGGACCCGGGAGGAAGGGAGGGGGTTGTAAAAGTGGACCCGGGGGGGGTTCAGATAGCAACTGAGCGGGGTGATGGGTCGATTGGCTGCAACAGAGGGGTCGTGAAAGGAAATTTAACCGGGGAGCAGGGGGACGATAGGAAGGGCTGTGTAATTGAAACAATGAGTGGGAGGGGCAGGTATGACGGGCGCAGGGGGCCATATCATGTGCTGGGGGTGCGCACACGCTGTTTACAAGTAATTACGCACCCCGGCCCCCAATGCGCGACTCGTGTCCTGGGTTGTGCAGAGTCTCAGGCCCAGGGTCCGCGGCTGATGTTGTGTAATGCCAGGTCGGTTGTTAATAAAGCCCCCCTCATTTGTGATCTTATTTTAGAGGGGGGTGCGGACCTGGCAGGTATTACGGAGACCTGGTTGGGCCAAGAGGGGGGGTCCCCCTCATTGAAATGTGCCCACCAGGTTTCTGTGCATTTCATCAGCCAAGGGCCCAGGGGAGGGGTGGGGGAGTGGCGGTGATTATTAGGGAGAGTCTTTGTCCGAGGGAGACCACTGTTCCTCAGATAGCCGGATGTGAGTCCCTCTTTGTGAAGTGGGGCCGTGGGGTGCAGATGGGTTTGCTGACTGCGTACCTGGCTCCCTGCCACGTGGCAGCGACCCTGCCCGAGCTACTCGACGTCATTGCCGGGGTGGCGGTTGACACCCCCAGACTTATTGTCATGGGGGATTTCAACCTTCCGTCTGCGGGTGAGGCGTCAGAGGCGGCTCGGGAGTTCATGGCTTCCATGACGGGCATGGACCTGACCCAGTTAGTTCAACGCCCGACTCACATAGGGGGACACACTCTGGACCTGATTTTTGTCTCTGGTCAGTGGTTGAATGATCTTGGTAGAGGGGACCTAGACATCAAACCCTTGTCATGGACAGATCATTCGCTCCTTCACTTGGACTTTCCTACCGCTTTCCCCCGCCGCAGGGAGACGGAACCGACCAAATGGTTCCGTCCCAGGCGCCTGATGGACCCCGAAAGGTTCCTGACGGAGCTTGGGCAGTTTCCTGAGACTCTGGCACACGACTCGACTGAAGAGCTGGTGGCCGCCTGGGAGAGTGCGGCCACCAGAGCTTTGGACCGCGTCGTGCCTTTGCGGCCTCTGACCCGATGCCGATCTCAATTGGCTCCTTGGTTCTCTGAGGAGCTGAGAGAGATGAAGCGTCGGAAAAGACGCCTAGAGAGCATTTGGAGGACTAGTCAATCTGATTCCGACCGGACACAGGTGAGGTCTTATATCAAGACCTACCTAGTGGCGATAAAAGCGGCGAAATCTAACCATTTTTCCGCTCTTATCGCATCTGCAGAGAACCGCCCAGCCGCCCTGTTTAGGGTGACCCACTCCCTTCTTCGGGGGGGAGTGCGGGAAGATCCCTTGCAAGGCCGCGCTGAGGATTTTGTGCAATTCCTGCATGATAAAGTCGCTCGGATTCGGGATGGCTTGGACTCCGATTGGATGAGTCCAGGGGAGGAGACAGGGGCAGGCCTTGAGAATATTATCTGGGAGGAGTTTGATCCTGTGGCTCCCGAAGATGTGGACAGGGTTCTGGGTAGGATTAGTGCCGCCACATGTTTATTGGACCCGTGTCCCTCCTGGTTGGTACTGGCCTCCCGGGAGGTTACACGAGGCTGGCTCCAGGGGATTATAACTGCTTCTCTGAGTGAGGGTGCCTTTCCCGCCGCCTTGAAAGAGGCGGTGGTGAGGCCCCTCCTCAAGAAGCCTTCCCTGGACCCGGCTGAATTAGTTAACTACCGTCCGGTCTCCAACCTTCGTTTTGTGGCGAAGGTTGTTGAGAGTGTGGTGGCACGACAACTGCCCGGGCACCTGGATGAAGCTATCTATCTAGACCCGTGCCAGTCGGGCTTCAGGCAGGGGCACAGCACAGAAACGGCATTGGTCGCGTTGGTGGATGATCTCTGGAGGGCTCGGGACAGGGGTTGCTCCTCTGTCCTAGTCCTATTAGATCTCTCAGCGGCTTTTGATACCATCGACCATGGTATCATGCTGCGGCGGTTGAGAGGGTTAGGAATAGGGGGCACCGTTCTGCGGTGGTTCTCCTCCTTCCTCTCCGACCGCTCGCAGTTCGTGTTGGCAGGGGGGCAGAGGTCGACCTCGAGGCATCTCGCATGGGGAGTGCCACAAGGGTCGGTCCTCTCGCCCCTTCTGTTCAACATTTATGTGAAGCCACTGGGTGAGATCATCCGTGGTTTTGGGGTGAAGTGTCATCTGTACGCTGATGATACTCAGCTGTACATCTCCACCCCAGACCACCCCAACGATGCCCTTGATGTGATGTCTCGCTGCCTGGAGGCCGTGCGGGTCTGGATGGGGAGGAACAGGCTCAGACTCAACCCGTCCAAGACCGAGTGGCTGTGGCTGCCGGCGTCCCGATATAGTCAGCAGGTGCCATCGCTGACTATTGGGGGTGAATCTTTGCCCCCCACAGAGAGGGCTCGCAATCTGGGTGTCCTCCTGGACGCACGGCTGTCTTTAGAAGAGCATATGACGGCCGTGGCCAGGGGGACCTTTTATCAGGTTCGCCTGATCCGCCAGTTGCAGCCCTTTCTGGACCGGGACGCCTTGCGCACGGTCACTCATGCCCTTGTCACCTCCCGGCTGGACTATTGTAATGCTCTCTACATGGGGCTCCCCTTGAAGAGCACTCGGAGGCTCCAACTGGTCCAGAATGCGGCTGCGCGGGTGGTTATGGGCGCAACTCGTTGTGCCCGCGTGACACCCCTCCTGCGCGAGCTGCACTGGCTCCCAGTGGTCTTCCGGGTGCGATTCAAGGTGTTGGTTACCACCTTTAAAGCGCTCCATGGCATAGGACCCGGGTACCTTCGAGACCGTCTTCTGCCACCAATAGCCTCCCACCGACCAGTCCGCTCCCACAGAGAGGGTCTCCTCAGGGTGCCATCAGCCAAGTTATGTCGGCTGGCGACACCCAGGGGGAGGGCCTTTTCTGTGGGAGCCCCAGCCCTGTGGAATGAACTGCCCCCGGAAATACGCAAGATCTCCGACCTCCGAGTGTTTCGTTGCGCACTGAAGACCCTGTTGTTCCGCCAGGCAGGGCTATCAACTTAATAATTTTAATTGGGGTATTTTAAATGTTTGGGGTTTTAAATCGGCCAAATCTATGTAATTATTTTAATTTTTAATTATTGTTGTGTGTTGTGTTTTTAAATTGGCTGTACACCGCCCTGAGTCCTTCGGGAGAAGGGCGGTATAGAAATAAAATTATTTATTTATTTATTTATTTATTATTATGTTGAAATATTAAAGACATATGTAATCTTAAGCACAAAGGTGCTTTTCAAAAGGCAACGGGACTTTCTTGGGTTTTGGGGGGATTTTGTCCTTGAAGACATTTTGCTTCTCATCCAAAAGCTTCTTCAGTTCAGTTCCCAGAAGCGATGAGAAGTGAAACATCTTCAAAGAAAAAAACCAAGTCCAGTAGCCTTTTGAAAAGCATGTTTGGGACAACCATGACTTGGATGATTGAGACTCTCCATAGATTTGTTAAGCACAAAAGAGTGTTCCAAAAACTATATAAGGACAATGTTGATTGATTGTTCAGAGATTTGCATTTTACATGATGAAAAAAAATGTCTGATATTGGTAGGGTAAGTTTATAATATATTCATGATAATGGTCCTTATCGTGATAATGGTGGTTTGGGTTTAGATTTTATTTAATCAATCCATAAATAATTATGGTTCAAGAACATTTGGATGATATAATGGAATGCACTGATGATCTTGCAGAAGAAGGGGAAAAGATGCTGCCTAGGAAACGATCAGACAAGAGAGGCAGGAGCTCCCAGTGGCTTAAAAGGGAGAGGAAAAAACATAGGCTGACCCCCTGAATTATTAGACAGTTAAAAGGGTGGAATCTGTACTTGCAATATTCTGTTAATGTAGCTTTACAATAAAGCTTTACAATAAAGAAGAATCAGTCTAGTTTACTGAGTGAGCAGACATTGTTCTTTGTTCAATTTTTTTTTTCATATTGTTGTAAGACCTATATGTCCTAGAAAAAAAATAGGGGATTTGTACGGCATGTAAGCATTAAAGCATTTCATAAATGTGTTTCAACATTGCTTACTACTAATTTCACTATTTCATCATTGCTGGAAATTTTAACCTTGTGATTTTTCAAATAGGTAGAAATATTTTAGCTAAAATGCCTTTATAATCAAAATCGAAGAGAGATGCAAGCTTATGTACAAGAATTTGATTTGAACTCTGTTTGACAGTTGCTGTAGGAGAATAATGAGGCGAGTCTTGAAAAAACATACAGACTAGCCATTACAAAAACATAAGCTCAGCCCTAAAAGAGGGAGTGAAGAAGAAATTCAAGGTTGGCCTTGATTCTCTTTGGTATAAGGAGAGAAAGGGAAATGGTCAGGCTTTCAATATTCTATAAGTAATATATGCATCAATAAAGTAGACTTACAGTAGTTCCTGTGGTGTTTCTGGGCTTTGTCTTACCTGAAATCCCTTTCTGATTGTGGTGGGTCCGGTGGTCATCTTCCATGGGTATGCTCTTCCGATGATGACGGATCGGGTCTGCTAGCTGAGAAGCTCCTCCCTTCCTGTAGCCTCCCAGCTTTCTGATGAGATACGATTTGAGGCAGACCTACATGGTGAGCTGCAAGAAAGGAAACAGGACACCAGGACCCCGCCGAATCGGCCCTGGGCATAAACAGGGCGGGGCTGACCACCGGACCCACCACAATCAGAAAGGGCTTTCAGGTAAGACAAAGCCCATTCTCATTGATCGTGGGTCCGGTGGTCATCTTCCATGGGACATACCAAAGCCTGGAACTATAGGGAGGGACTTGCCCTGGCCGATGAGGTGGTCTGCTGGAGGACCTGTTGGAGTACCCTACGTCCAAATGCCGCATCCGCAGATGCGAACTGGTCTAGGCGATAATGTCTAATGAAAGGGGTCGGGGACGACCAGGCCGCAGCCCGGCAGATTTCCTCCAAGGAAGCTTGGGTGGCCCAGGCAGCTGAAATGGCCGCACTGCGGGTGGAGTGGGCCGTGATCCTGGGGGGAACTGGCAACGCCTGGGACCCATATGCTGTGGCTATGGTGGCCCTAATCCAACGCCCCACCGTAATGGACGAGACTTTTTGGCCCATACTAGATGGCTGGAAGGAGACCAGAAGGGATTCCGATCTCCTGAAGTCAGATGTCCGACGGATGTAGATCCGAAGGGTTCTCCTCACGTCCAGGGAGTGCCAGGCTCGTTCTAAGGGCCGGCTGGGACATGGGCAAAAATTCGGAAGGACTAGTTCCTGTGCCCTGTGATAAGGGGAATTGACCTTAGGGAGGAACGTGGGGTCCAACCTAAGCACCACTCGGTCAGGATGAAAAACACAGAGATCAGTCCTGATGGAGAGGGCTGCCAACTCTGAAATTCGCCTGGCTGAAGTTATGGCCAGCAGAAAGGCGACCTTATCAGACAGGAAACGTAGGCCCACTGACCTTAGGGGCTCGAAGGGAGCCTTAGTGAGGGCGTCTAGCACTAAGGGCAAATCTCAGGAAGGGTATCTGTGGATAGACCCCGGGCGAAGGTTAGAAGCCCCCCTGAGGAAGAGGTGGATAAGGGAACGGCTCGAGAGGGGGTGTTTAGAACCACAACACAGAATAGTGGACAGGGCGGAGACCTGTCGGCGGAGCGTGTTAGGGGCCAGGCCCGCTTCCAAGCCGTCCTGTAAGAACACCAGTACCTGCACCGTGGAGGCCGCCGTAGGGACGATGGAGCGACGGTTGCACCATGACACAAAGGAGCGCCAGGTGGAGTTGTAAATTCGTGTCGTTGAAGGGCGTCGAGCCGCTTGGATGGTGCTGGCGACACAAGAAGGAACCCTGGCTGCCTTCAGCAAGCTCCGCTCAACCGCTAGGCGGTTAGCTGAAGCCATGCCGGATCCAGGTGGAGCAACGGCCCTTGACGAAGAATCACTTTGTCGCGAGGAAGACGCCAGGGATGCCGGACGGACAGGGCTTGGAGGTCCGCGAACCATGGCCGACGGGGCCAGAACGGAGCAATCAGCAGGAGCTCCGCCCGGAGGAACAGCATCTTTCTGATGATTTTGGGAATGAGAGGCAGAGGCGGAAAGGCATAAAGGAGGCCGGCTGGCCAGTCGCTGTGTATTGCGTCCACGGCCTCCGCCCCCGGTTCCGGGTAGCGAGAGAAGAACCTCTCTGTCTGGCGATTGGCCCGAGTGGCGAACAGGTCCACCACAGAGAGACCCAGGCGGTCGGTGATCATCCGAAACAGGTCCGGGTCGAGTGCCCACTCCCCTTGGTCCACTGACTCCCGGCTGAGCCAGTCCGCCTGGGTGTTTGTCACGCCCGATATGTGAGATGCCCGGAGGGACTTCAGGTGAGACTCCACCCAGGCTCCCAGACTCTCGGCCTCCTCCATGAGGTGGCGAGACCGGGTCCCCCCCAGGCGGTTTACATGAGCCTTGGCGGCTACATTGTCCGTCCGTACCAGTACGTGTTTGTCTGACACCTGATCCTGGAAGATCCGGAGAGCCAGATGGATGGCCCGAAGTTCCAACCAGTTTATATTGTGTGTCAAGTCGGACTGGGACCAGCACCCCTGGGCCATGGACGAGGACAGGTGAGCCCCCCAGCCCAGAAGACTGGCATCTGTTGTCAGAATAAGGTATTGGGACACCCTGTACTCCCTCCCCTTGAGGACTGCTGCTGACGACCACCACTGGAGGGAGAGGAGAACCTTGTGGGGAAGGAGGACCCTGAGGTCGGAAGTCCCTAGTTGACGCTTTTGGTACGGGAGCAGAAACCACTGCAGATCCCTGCAGTGGAGACGCGCCCAAGGAATGATTCCGATGCAGGAGACCATCTTTCCCAGGAGCTTGGACAGGGACGCCAGGGAGACTGGTCTCCCTGACGACACTGACCTGACCAGAGACCGCAGGCTGGACAGGCGGTCCTGGGAAAGATAAAACCTGCCCTCCACCGAATCGATGGCGGCCCCCAGGTGCTGTATGCGAGTCGTGGATATCAAATGGCTCTTGGCCATTTTGACGGAAAACCCGTGGCTCTCCAGGACCCGGAGGGTGGTTTCCAAGTCCCGGCGCGCTAGATCCTCCGAAGTCGACTGGACGAGGAGGTCATCCAGGTAGGCCTGGATCCTTACTGGAAGAGTCCGGAGGTAGCCCACTAGCGCGGCCATGATTTTTGTGAAAACTCGGGGCGCCGAGGATAGGCCGAATGGAAGGGCTCGATATTGATAATGACGACCCGCATAACAGAAGCAAAGGAACTGCCTGAAATCCACGTGGATGGGGACGTGGAGGTAAGCCTCTGTCAGGTCTATTTACGAAAGGAGGTCCCCGGGCCTGATACCTTCCAGGATGGAGCTGAGGGACTGCATTTTGAACCGACAGTAGACGATCCGTCAGTTCAGGGATCTGAGGTCTAGAATTGCCCTCCAACCCCCCGACGACTTCTGGATGACGAACAGGCGGGAGCAAAAGCCTTGTCCGTGCAGCTCCTGAGGAACCGGTTCGATGGCCTGAATTTCGAGTAGATGTTGAATGGCCGATACCATCAGGAGCCGGTGAGCCCGATCCTGAGAGAAGGGGCATTTGAGAAATCGGGTCGGGGGGGGGTGGAGAGAAATTCGAGGGAGAGGCCCACCCTGACCGTCTCCCTGACCCAGACGTCCGAGGACGTGGCCTCCCATTGGCTGGCAAACAGGGCCAGGCGGCCTCCGATGGGAAGGCTTGATGAACCGTCAGCGGGATCTGCGGGCACAGCGCCCACGATCCCCACGGAAGGAGCGTTTGAACTGGCCCCGCTGAGATTGGAACCCTTGACGCTCGGAGGGGCGGAATTGTCTAGATGGGAAGGACCTCTGACCTTGGCAAGGGTAGGAATTTCCTTCTGGCCCTCGAAAGGGACGAAAGGAGGAGGAGGAGGAGAGGAATCTTTGTCCTGACCTACGAGACATGGCCAGTAAGTATTTACATTTATCCCTGGATTCTGCTAAGAGAGGTTCCAGTGGAGCCCCGAATAAGAGGGAGCCTTCAAACGGGGATGACGCTAGGCGCCACTTAGACTTGGTGTCTGCCTGCCATTGCCTGAGCCAGGTAAGCCTACGGGCTGTGATAGTCGCCCCCATGGCCTTAGCCGTGAACCTGGATGAATTCAAAGTGGCATCGGCCTAAAACTCTAATGCTGCCAGTACCTTGTTAATGTCCTGATGGGAGCGTGAGTCGGACACTGGAAGACGTTCTTGCAGCTGCTTGAGCCAGAGAATGGAGGCCCGGTTGAAGAAAGAAGCTGCCATTGTAGATCTGACTGCCCATGCAGACGCCTGGTGAGACTTGACCAATACGTGCTCCAGACGGCGTTCCTCCGGCCGGAGGTTCTCCTCTGGAGGGCCCGCAGTATACGATGAAGCCGAAAGGGCAGCAACAGGAGCATCAACCGAGGGCACCTGTAGAAGGGAAGAAAACTCCGGGGCCATATTATATATGCGCTTGTCCAGTGAATTGGGTCTAGGCCCCGATGCAGGAGCAAGCCATTGCTTAGTGAGAACATCCCTGAACAACTTGGGCCCTGGGATCTCTTCGGTCTCAATGAGGGGTTCCTCAAACAGAGGTACAGAAGAAGAAGTCCCCTCCCCCGCCGGATTAGGGCGGGGTGTCCCTAAACCAGTCGTTATCTTAGCTTTATGCAATAAAGATCTGAACATCTGTGGTTTGAATAGACCTATGAAAGAAGGTTGGTCTGGGGATAAATCATCATCGTCAGACAATTCAGCATCCTTCACATCCTCACCAGTGAGAGAACCTTGGACAGAAGAAACTGATGAATGAGCTCTGGCAGAGGGTTGAGCCCTGTCAGACATGAGACAGGAACCTTCCACATCTATGTGAGAAGGTGAGTCAGAGACCCATGAGGCTGTTCTTCGCTGCCTGTCAGCTTGAATACCCTGCTGTATGGCCTGATGTATGTAAGCCACCAAATCTGGGGAAATTACAGGCCCCTCTTGAACTTGGTCACCCGTACTCTGCATGGCTGGAGTAGGAGAAGCCCTGGGCACCATAGGAGATTGAGCCCTAGGGGACCTTTCTTCCTGATTTCCAAAAAGGGATTCATTAACTTGTTGCTGTGGCTGCACACAAACCCCCTCCCCATCCGGGGATAAGGCTGGAAGTTGGGCCTGAGGGATGGATTCAGGTCTCACAGGGGAGGAGGCCCGAGCAGGGATAGAGGTTGAAACATCAGCTTCCTTAATGGAGGCCTCCTTGAGGGCCTTTTGTATTGAACGTTCAATGGCCTGGTGCAGCCTCACTTCCTCCCTTGATCTAGACTCAGATTTGGAGGAGGATTTCTTAGTCTTTTTTGTAGGGACCTCAGCTGAAGTTCCAGGCTGGTCCAAGGAAGTGCCCTGTCTTTTGGGCTTGGACTGCCTGGTGGATGCCATCGTGAGGAAAGGCCCAGACCACGCAGAATTGCAAATGGCGGAGGGAGCAGGAGAGCCAAAATGGTGGACGCCACGAGGAGAGGAGGGATCCCTGGAGTGGCCTAGCAAGGGCTGCCACAGCCGTCTGCCAAAGAAAAGGCAATTAGGGCAAGGAAGGGAGGTTAGATCCTTTAAGAACCACCCCCCCCTTAGGGAGAAACTCACAGCCCCTGCGTTGTGCTCCAAACCTCCGAAGCTCTGCTGCTTCTTCTTTAAAATCCCTCCAGGCGCGTGGGCGAAAGCCCAGGAGGCGCCGAAATGCTGCTGCGCTGGGCAGCCGAACCGCCCTGCCTGCGGTCCAAAAGGAGCTGAAAGGCGAGCCAGTGAAGCCAGAGGCGATTCTGCCCCTGAAGGAAGGCTCGCAGCTCCTGTGCCTTCCGGCACGATGCAGCCCAGCAGAGCAGAGAAGGCTCCAACTTTCCCCACCCCTTCTGAAGCCGATGCGGGGGCGGGAGAAACGATCAATTAATTCCTGCCGAAGGGCTGCTACAGCGGCATAGGGAGGGGGCCCCTCTCGCTGTCAGGGAAGGCTCTACCTGACGGGAGCCTATCCCACCGCAAGCGGTCTTCAGCGGCCTTGGGACGAAACCTTGCTCGCTGGAAACTTTTCCCCCCCTCCGGGGGTTAAACAGGCAGGAAGGCAGGAACCAATTTAGAAAAATTCCAATTAAAGGCTAGAGAAAAAACCAATTCAGGAGCAGCTCAAACCGTGACTTGATCCAAATTGGATCGAGTCTGAAAGCTGGGAGGCTACAGGAAGGGAGGAGCTTCTCAGCTAGCAGACCCGATCCGTCATCATCGGAAGAGCATACCCATGGAAGATGACCACCGGACCCACGATCAATGAGAACTTCCCTATTTTAAATTAAATCCTTAATTGATAATGTTTTGGATTCAAGAATTAATCCTATTGCGATGTCATTAAATTTAAGCATTTATCAAACCTTGTGAGGCTGGCAAAATTAGAATATAAGAAACATTTGGATCTTTAAAAAGGTATTTATGGTTATTTAACAGAATCTTAAATAAAGTAACCTCCTGCTCAATTTATATCTAGAATAATTAAGGTAAAGTTGGTCTGAATCATTTTTTTTTCATGCTTCCCTCCCCTCCAGGGCAAAGATGTTTCTTTTTTAACAGCCTGTTTCATTTTCAGCTTTCCCAAGCCCTATTAACATATGCTACTACCATATAGCATCTGAACATACAAGTCTAAACTATACTTTTCTATTTAGATGGGAGAATCCAGTGTTTAGGTGACCAGGCGGATAGTCTTTGGGATATAACTCCTTTATTCTAAAGGGGATGTTAAACATCCCAGGTGAACTTGTGAAGTGCCTTAATCTTTCTGGGGACTGATCAAATATAAAAAATGGAGACAGGTTGTGTCTGAGGCTTCCACCTTTATTAAGGGAAGGATTTTCAACTTTCACATAAATGGATTCCTCCATTCCTCTCTCAAACCATCTATCTTCCCTGTTCAAAATGTGACTTTATTATCCTCAAAAGAGTCTCTTTCTTTAAAAAACAAAACAAAGTCATACTGGTGATTCTGGTCCTGTGGTGTTGCCTCTGCTGTACTGGGCCATCATCTTGTGTAAAGGCTGCTTGGGTTCTCCAATGTAGACCTCACACTCCTCACTGCACTGGACTGCATACACCACATTACACTACTCATGTTTTGGTGTCTGATCTTTAGGGTGGACAAGCCTGTCTAAATGTGTTGATGGGTTTGAAGAACACAAATTATGATAATGTTAATTCAAATATATATTATTGCACTAACTCAATAAAGCAATAAAGGAAAATCATATTGTATTTTGAGGAATTTAAATTTTAACTTCTGTATTTCTAACAGAAATTAATCTCTAAAAATTGCTATCTGATGTGAAAGAGAAACACACACACACATAAATACAAAACAAAGAAAAAAATTAGAAAAAGGGAAAGCATTACTGAAATTTACGTTGAATTATAATTTAAAAGACAACTTTCATAAGATTGATGTATTGCTAGTATTTAACACTGATAAATTATCAATGAGGTGCAAAGATGAGCCAAATGTATGTTGGAAATGTAAGCAATTTGAAGGTACTTTTTATCATCTTTTATGAAACATTATTTGTTTACAAATATGGTAATAAATAGTTAAAAATCACTAACTGAAATAGTTGCTAAATGAAGACTGTACATCCATGCAGCCACCAGGAGTCAATCTTGATTTGAGAGCCTCTTAAATATTACTGTTTTAAAAAAATATTTAGATTTAATCGGAAAATCTATTATCAACATTCAAATTAAGTTTCCTTTTTCCGAAAACAGGACAAAAAGGGGGACTTCTTTAAAAAGCTCTTTAGAATGTAATTTTCCTGGTTATTTTTCTCCTTCATCCACACTTTTTCTTTTTTCAAAAGTAATTATTAGGTCACATTGTCCACAATGTTTTACCCAAACTTTCTGTTGATTGATTTAAAAGTCTCCATTTTCACACAAGATGTCATGAAATTGTGGCTATTTTTAAACAAGAAGCAGATCAGATTCAAATCTATACTTTTTTGACTTTGAGTCAAACCGTATTTCAGAGCAATCTACTCATCTTATCGGGTTAACACTGTAGAAATAAAATCACAAGGAGGTGGCATTCTCTTCAGATAGGCTTTTTTTAGTTTCGAGTTACGTTTTCACAGACATTTTAATGATTTTTGATAGCTATTTTGTCTGTCCCATGTCAGAAATGCGGAATATGAATTGCAATAGTTAAATAAAACTATCGCCATTTGTGACAGCAGCAACATTTACCATGCTGCATGATCATGAACAACTCTTATGTGCAGAAAGAAAGAATATGAATCAATATATTAATTTTTAATCTAAACCATGTAATTTATCAATATATTGATTCATGTTCTGAAAGTATAGGACAGCAAGCTACAAATGCATTCAACATTAACTACGTTTTCCTGTTGCCTTCGGGCAACAAAGATGGTGGCATCTGTATGTAGTTACATAGGATGTAAAAATTGGAAAAGACCACCCAGTAAGTGCAAAGTGTAGGAATCCACTATTATAACACCAGGAAGAGATATGGCCAACTCTCATTAATACTGCAGTAAAAAACTCCAAATGATCCCTATAGTCCAGGGTTGTCAAACTCAAGACCTGGGGGCTGGATCCGGCCCATGGGTTGATTATATGTGGCCCATGGAGCTGCCCTAGAAATAGCAAAGGACTGGCCCACGATGCCTCTGCCAGCAAGACGGAGCTCGGGAGGTCTGTGTGCTCCGTTTTTCCTGGCACAGGGTTGGAGGAGGCCATCCCAGCCAAAAACTGAACTTGTGAGGGCCGTGCTTACCCCCCAAGGTCCGTTTTTGCCAGTAGAGGGTTGCAAGAGACCGTCCCAACCAAAACCGGAGCTTGGGAGCCTGTTACATTGGCAGAGTGCTCGGGCCACCACAGGCCCCCTGACACGAGTGATGTCAAGTTGGCCACGCCCACCCCGGCCCCCCAAGGTCAAACACAACCCTGATGTGGCCCTCAATGAAATAGAGTTTGACATTCTTGCTATAGCTTAGTTTTTTACTCTTGCTTTTGGATCCCCCACCCACCCCCACCATTTTTTTCAGAAGTCTTCAAGTTCAAAAATATTCTTGGGTTTCCTCGCATACACTGTTTGAGGTCTTTCCACAAATTTTCAGTAAAATGAAAGCTTGAGCCCTGTTAAGGCCATGTTAAAACCTTTGTATTTTTTTCCTATAAGTGTTTCATGGTTGATTTGGAGTTATGTTTCCAATCATAGGCTTATTTTCCTGAAATATCGAATCTCTTTTCAGATTCAATTTTCTCTCTGACTGCTGGACATTACCTTAAAGATCAATAATAATCTCTGCTTAAACTACACAAAAACCTGGACAGATCTGCAAATAAGTTGCAAATGAACTGCTAAAACGTTTAGTTCACATTGGACTACTTGTGGGCTTTCTGGTGGAGAAAAATGATGAACTGACATGCCTCTAAAGAACAGAGATTATATTGAGGTGATGAAGAACAGTGACCAGGAA
Source organism: Pantherophis guttatus (assembly GCF_059756535.1). NCBI lineage: Eukaryota > Metazoa > Chordata > Lepidosauria > Squamata > Colubridae > Pantherophis > Pantherophis guttatus. The sequence goes on along the minus strand of NC_142063.1, from coordinate 294,200,149 downwards.
GCTAGCCCAGTTCATCCAAGCTTCTCCAGATAAGAAGCCAAAAAATTGCCTATATCTGTTTTGGAAGGCAACTCCTTGCAATGACACCCGTAGGACCTGGAGGGAACATGCAGATAACCCATGGGAAAAAATACTGGGAGCCACAGAAGAAACATCAGGCTCACAACCTCAAGCAGGACTTGCTAAACGACACTGACTTTGCCCAAACTCCACTTTTTAAAGCACATTTGCTTTACAAATAATTTAAAGCTATAGAGATCTTCTAAGCCAGAGGTCTCCAACCTTTCTAGAACGGTGGAGGCAGCAGCAAGGAATGGCTCCATGTGTGTGCAACTTTCATGAATGCAGCATTGCGCATGCACCACACACTCATCCACCATTTCTGCAGCCCAGTTTTGAATGGGCTGTAGCCCAGCAACATGCTGCAGACTGGGGGTTGAGGACCCCTGCCCTAAGCAGCAAAGCAACTAGATCACCTGGTGAATGTTTTTTTTCAACCTGGGGTGCAATTAAAGTGAAACACAAATAACTATAAGGATTTTAAAATAATTAAAAAGAAAAAAAGCTAGCCAAGATTTTGAATTATGAAAATTTAAAACAGATAAAAGTAAGTCAAGTTTGGAAAAATGGTACTTTAAAGTACTTTTTAATTAAGTAAATAATATATACCACTAAGGAAAAGAGGACTGTTTAAAAATTCCAAGAGAAATGATTAGTTGTCTTTTTAAAGCAAAGAGATGATGAAAATTGCAAAAAATCATAGACTATAGTGCTTCAGAGTCCTGAGGGGACCAAAGAGTTAGGATACAGAGAAGGGTGAGGGAGAAAAAAAGAAAGGCTCTCTTTTGTTGTTGTTTTTTGGATTATAAATTAAAAGAGGGAAATGGTTATCACAGGGAAAGCAGCAAAAGAAGAGGAGAGTATCATTAACAGAACAAACAGATTACTAGAGATTCTACAAAGGATGTTTGAAAAATTGGAGGAGTGTGTCACAGGTTCAGTGACAGCATCAGTGACTGAATCTGTTAAGAAAGACATGCTTACACTTGAAGGAAGAACAGAGGAAAGATTTGCAAATATGGAAGAAAAATGAATACAAAAATTGAACTAATTAAGAGAAAAATAGAAATTTTGGAAATTTACGATAGAAACAATAAGCATGACAAAATTTGGAAAATTGATGCAAAAGTGAGCATGGTGTACAAAATTAATAAACATTAAAGTCAAATGTTGTGCACTTTGTCAGGGCAAGAAATAGGCTTTACGATAACTGAGTGACAGAAATGAACACATCTCCCTGATTGATAAACTCAAACAGAAAAAGATACCCTCCCAATGGGACTAACTCGAAGAAGCAATTAGATTCAAACAGAAAAAGATGCAACACTGTTGGGATGACTGGGGTAAAAAAATTATATACAAAAAAGATTGTAAACTTTTTATAGACTTTCTCTATGTTACCCTTCTGGCCCTTTTCTAGACAGATTAATTGAGCATTGGAATTTTCATAAACAAGTACTTATATTTTAAGGGTGCCTATTTAATAGTACTTTATATAACTGAAATAACCTAAAACAGTTCTTCTGCATTAATGAGTTTACTACGATACATTATTTTTCAACTAAATGATCTTAATATTAGTTTATTTATTTAATTTCTTCACCACACATCTCACCTAAAGTGACTTTGGGAGATTCACAAAAGTATAATAAAATAATACAAACACATGAATAAAAGTATAGATACAAACAGTTAACAACAAGATTAAAATTTGCAAGTTAAAAATAAAAGTCAAAGTTAAGGCTAAAAAGGCTAACAGGACAGAAGTGTCCTCAAGCCACCAGCCATCCCCAGGGTTGCATCACACTCTTAGACCCTCATGCTAATTGGCAGAGCCAGGTCTTAACACTTTTCCAGAAAACCAAAAGCATGGGGTTTTGCTTCACTCCGAGGACAAGATATTTCAAAGGTCAGGGACAACAGCAGAGAAGACCCTCCTCATAGATTCCACTCATCAAAACTCCTTGAGTCACGGGATATGCAACTTGGTCTCCCTGCTTGATTGGATGGAACGAGTTGGTGCAGCACATTTTAGTAATCTATCCAGATGACCAGGGTATGAATGACTGAAAGGAGGGCTCTTCAATCCAGAAAAGAGCATTACTGGCCCACAACTTGGAAGTTGAGCAAAGGACCTCCTAGCCACAACTGCCACTTGCCCCTTGAGAAGGAGTCATGAGTCCAGAAAGATCCCAGGATTTTTTTTATTTTTTGATTATTATTTTTTTGCTTTAATTTATATGCCGCCCTTCTCCGGAGACTCAGGGCGGTTTACAATGCGTTAAGCAATAGCCTTCATACTTTCGTATATTTATACAAAGTCAGTTTATTGCCCCCACAATCTGGGTCCTCATTTCACCTAACTTTGAAAGGATGGAAGGCTGAGTCAACCTTGAGCCTGGTGAGATTTGAACTTGCAGTAATTGCAAGCAGCAGATGTTAATAACAGTGCTTTAGTCCACTGTACTACAGGCTCTTCTGTAGTACAGGATTACACAACAGGCCACTATGGGGCAGTGCTATCCCATCCAGGATCTAAAATGGTAAATCGCCAGATACAGAGGAGCCTCCTATTTATAGCCATTCAATCTTACCAGGGTTCAGTTGAAGTTTGTTGTCCTTCATCTAGGCATCCACAGCCTCCAAGCATCGTGAGAATACATCCACAGCATTGCTTAGTTCAGGATAGAGTTGTACATTTGGGTATAATCTGCATACTGATACCTCATCCCATAATGACAGATTATTTTACTCAGCGGCTTCAGGTAGATGTTAAAAGGAGTGGAGAAAATACTGAACTCTGTGGTACCTCACAAAGTATGGGCTGGGGACTGAACCACTTGCTCCCTATCAACATCAATTGAGACTAGTCCTGGAGGAAGGTGAACAAGTGCAAGACTGTGCCAGCCATCCCCAACTCCCACAGTTGACCCAAGATTAAGGTGACCAGATTTTAACATTGGTAAAGAGGGACATTGTGGGCGTGGCTTATTTTGTGGGCGTGGCTAGCTGGTCATGTGACTGGGTGGGCGTAGCTAGCTGGTCATGTGACCGGGTGGCCATGGCTATGTGTATAGGGACTACTCAGAGGGCTGGAAAGTCATTTCTGACAGGTCCTCACACTTTTGACTGGTCCTCACACTTATGACCATCCTCACATTTATGCCCGTGCAGTATTCTTAACAACCATGTCACTCATTTCACAACTGCTTCTCTTCACCATGGTGACAAGATAGGGCAAAAAACGTAAAATGTGAGGACAGTCGTAAGTTCGAGGACTGGTCAAAAGTGCGAGGACCAGTCAAAAATAACTTTTTCAGCCCTCTGAGTAGTCCATATGCACAAAAGGACTAACCAGAGGGCTGAAAAAAGTCATTTCTAACAGGTCCTCGCACTTTTGACTGGTCCTCACACTTATGACCATCCTCACATTTATGCCCGTGCAGCTTTCTTAACAACCATGTCACTCATTTCACAACTGCTTCTCTTCACCATGATGACAAGATAGGACAAAAATGTAAAATGTGAGGACAGACTGGTCAAAAGTGTGAGGACCAGTCAAAAATAACTTTTTCAGCCCTCTGAGTAGTCCATATGCATAAAAGGATACAGTAATAGAGAGGGATGAAGGAAGGGAAGGGAAATTAGAGTAGGAGTGACGGTAAGAGAGGGAGGAAGAGAGGAGGAGAAGGAGAAAGGAAGAGGAAATAGGGAGGAGAAGAAGAGGGTGGGGGGAAGAGAAAGTAAGAAGGAAAGAAAAGAGAGGTGGTAGGTTTGAGGAGAAAGATTGCTGTACAATAAAAAGGATGAAAGGGAAGAAAGCCAACCCCAAACAAATATAAAGATATTAAGATAAAGAATGAATTGTTAAACTTTAAAGAATAAAAGAGAACAAATATGAATAAATAGCAATAATTAGAAACACACATACAAACATACAATGTATTTTCTTTGAACAGAATATTTGGCTGGTTCACAAATTTAAACAGTGTTTAGTCATTTCAATTTAATTTACAATTTCTATATTTCCTTTTTGCCATATTTACTCCTCATCTATTTTTGTAAAAAACCAATATTACCTTTCATCCTCATCTCTAATCTTAATCAAATTCAATTTTTCCCTTCTATTCTATATTATACCCCTTCCCATTGTCATCTATTTTTATATCCATCCTCACATTGGTTAATTATGTAATTATGTAATACAGTTGTTTAATACAAATTCAACATTTTAATATAAATCAATTAGTTATATAACTATCTTTTTTGTATATTAATCAATATGAACATGAATAGTCCAATTATTTCCATGCAATCCAATTTCTTACAAATCAATTAATTATACTTACCAATAATAATAAACCAAATAATTTCCCCCATATATTCCTCCAAACCACAACTTAACCATTTCTGCTTTCAACACAGTATACAATTAATAGTATCTCAATTATTACAATTCCCTAGTTAAAAAGAGCTTTTTTTTCTTTTGTGTTTTAAAATCTTGAACTCTCCTCTTTTGCCCTAAATAATTTCCCATTGTTTGCACCTACCTTTTTTGGTGAGGAAAAGGAAAATAAATCTGCTGCCTAATTTTCCAACGTTGCAAGCAAACAGCAAAGCCAACAGCCTGTTTTACTTTCAGTTTCGTTTTGAGCTTGGTTTGCACAAAGAGAAAAAAAAAACTGCTGAGCAATTTAGCAAGAGCAGAGCCCTGCGCAAATCAGCTGAGAGGGGGAAGCCGAGCTAATCAACGTAGGGCGGCCCTTTGAAGCCCCGCGGCAAGAGTTTAAACAGGTTTTTTTCCCTCTAGCCATCAGCTGGGACTCAGGAGGCAGCCGGGACTCAGGAGGCAGAATGAAAAATCGGGACTTTTTAAAAACGCCGCGGGACACGGGACAAATTGCTCAAAAGCGGGACTGTCCCGCCAAAAGCGGGACGTCTGGTCACCTTACCCAAGATGATATCATGGTCAATGGTATCTAAGCCTATTGAGAACTCAAGAAGAGATCACTACCCCCAATCCCATTCCCACCACGTGCCATTTGAGCGCCTGTTTCCATCCCATATCCAGGCCAGATAGTCTGTCTTAAATAGCCATATAATTTTTGCACTGCATATTTATATTATATTAAAGGAAAGAGATGAATAACAATTTGAACTTACACATTTTGTTCAATTATCTGAATGCATATTTATTTCAGGGATTTATACCCCACCCTTCAATAAAGTATAAAACTTACATTGTCTGCTAAACAAGACTGTACTGTTAGAAACACGAGTCATGACCCTGTCTATCCTAACTATCATAGAAAAATAGACCTAATTATATTATAAAGCTACACTTATTAACAAAACACAATAGTTTCCCACTTAGTTGTTCATATATTTAACATTATTTGAATAGGCAACATATAATATTGAAAATAATGCATAAAATCTTCAAATTATAAATTCAGATTATTTTCTGATGATCAATTGTACATTACAGTCCATCAATTTAGGCATCACATCAAGAATTTAAAATTCCTTATTTGCAGTTAGATTAAGTTTCAAAGTCTAAAAATTCTGTGCTGCATTGGGAGTCCAACTAAAATTGTGACTGATACTTTATTTTGCTTATCCCTTTGACAAGATCAGTTAAGGAACTCTATGACTCCACATGAAAAGGTAGAACAAAGCAAACCAAATTTAGCCATTGTTGCACAGAAATATCTAGTGCAGCAGTCAAAAATGGTCTTATTGTCTTCCTTTCCTGTACCAAAGCATAAAAATATGGAACTTGACAATTTGTTCCCAACTGATATAAATGTCCTAAATGTCTCTCTAGTCTTCGTCCAAACTTGAAAAATTTACCAGACAATCTAAATACTATCACTCTATAGTTTCAACACTGAAATAAAGTTTGCTTATATCAAATTCATCATAGAATGGTAGTTTACTTACCATAGTTAACTTGTCAGAACCTGCTTGGTTCAGAGATTACATTACATCTGAACAAGCAAATTATGGTTTGCAATTGCTTAGCAACAAGGTCTGCATAATAAACCTATGCATTGGTTTTATGGGTGAGTAAAGCCAATTTCAATTTGATAAAGATATTGCTTAATAGTATGGTTAGATTTATAGCTAGATAGGAATTTAGCATAAAATGATTATTTCTAGACAATAGATATCTATCTGTAATAATGCACAATCCCATATGCAACCTCTTGACCTGTCTCTAAACATCTCAGATAACTGATTTTTTTTTAAAAAAAATCTGAAAATACTGCTAAAATAGATGGCTGAAGACCACTTCTACCTATATATTTTATTATATACTGATCACAGAATTGCTGTAAAGGTGGTCTCAATTTACAACAGTTTGTTGCATTTGAAGTTACAATGGCACTGAAAAAAATGTCTTATAACCCTCTGTCATTCTTACGGCTGTTGTAGTATCCCATGGTCACATGATCAAAATTCACACTTTTGGCAAGTGACTCACATTTATGATTGTTGCAGTGTCCCAGGATCATGTGATCACCTTTTGTGACCTACTGACAAGCAAAGTCAATGGGAAAGCCAGATTCATTTAACAACCATGTTACTAACTTAACGACTGCAGTGATTCACTTAACATTTGTGGCAAGAAAGGTCATAAAATGAGGTGAAATTCACTTAACAAATGTCTCATTTAGCAATAGAAATTTTGGACTCAACTGTGGTCATATGTTGAGAACTACCTGTACTTTTGCTTCTGAAAAAGAGGTGCGATTATCAAGAGATTTAAAAAATGCCAAGTGACACATAACTTTGTAATAAATGAACAAACATTAAAGGGGAATATATACCAAAAAACGACTATATCCAAAAAGGCGTATTTAACACACTTAATCAACTTTTAAACCAAATCATTTGTGAGATCATATTCCAAACATTTTCTTCATAAATATGCTTACATGTGAGCGTACTGCTTCACATTATTAAAACCTCTGTTATTAGTACTGAAAAGGAAAGGAACAAAAATCTTGACTTTAATACATTATTGGTTTCCCTACCATCTGGAAGGATATATTAAGCTGCCAACACAAAATTGTAAACAAAGAGGTAAACAATCTGTCTCAGCAAATTTATTAATATCTGTTACTATTTAATGTTTCAATTTATGAGATAACTAATCCCACAAATTGTATTTGTTAGTTACCACCCTTAATTAGATTTCTACTCAGAAATCTTCCACTGAATTATATTACATTTGGAAGAAAAATGGATGAACGAAAATACAAAATCGTGGAATTTGTTAAATATGACAGAGTGTGGATCATTTTGATATCAAATATTATACTTTTTTTAAAAAATGGACAACATACGTTTCCAAAGCAAAGGAAGCATTTTGACAGTTTGCTGAATTTAGAATAAATAATATAATCAATCTTTTTTCAAAGTGGAAACTAAAAGTATTTGTGTAATACAACCATCAAGAGAAACTGAAATTCTTATATTCAAAGGACATGTTGATGTAATTTATAGTTTTTACCTTGAGTGTATGACTTGAAATTGGCATTTAATTTACAAATATTTATATATTTAGGTGCATTGCTTCTGCTATTGCCTGTAATCCCTTATTTAAATATTAAATAAATCAAACTGATCATAGTAATCCTTGGTAAAATATAAAATCCTTGCAAATCTGATATTTTCCAGATCTTTTAGCAAACAGTGTCTATCATATGCAAGCAATAGTCATAATAACTTTCCTTAAGTGTATCAAAAGAAATATAGAACATTAACAACAGCCCATAAATATTCCAGTGATATATTTGTTTAACAGATCCTTTCCTTATTGGATGTAATAATCCTTACATAATAAGAATTAGCAAACAAGTAGCCCATCAACTGAGTACTAGGTACTTTATCGTAATCAGGAAATTTAAAGCTATTTAGTTAAATCTTATCAAATAGTGATGTGGGATACCCTGCAAACTAAACTATCTGAACTGTGAACTCAGTTACGAATACAAATATATTTCTTTGATAAATATATTCTAGAGTGAAATTCTGTCAAATCTCCAGTGAAACAGATCTTAAAAAGCCAAAAACTACTTAAGGAAAGTACTGCAGGATGACATCAAAAGGATACAATAGTGGAAGAAAAACTGCTTTCTATCTCTATCACTACTTGATAATGAGTTCTTGCTCAAATTTGATTGCATTTGAGAAGTGTTATCTTTCATTTGCATTCCATTTGTATCCCAAGAAAAAACATTTATGATTACCGTGTTTCCCCGAAACTAAGACATGTCCCGATAATAAGCCCAATTGAGCTTACGAGCACATGTGCTAAAATAACCCCCCCTGAAAATAAGCCCACCCAAATACTTAAGACACATGTGCGAAAGGGAGGAGGAACATCAGAGCCGCTGCTGCCTGAGATCAGCAGGCCAAATTCAGTGAGCCAGAGGCACTGCTGCCACTCGGGAGAAGAGAGAGAGGAGGCACTGCGAGAGAGCTCATTTCTGACATTCTTCTCCTCCCGGGGGTGGCAGCGCATTCAGCTCCCTGAATCTGACTTGCCGATCTCAGCAGGCAAGGGGGAGTGGCAGGTGGGGAGGGGTGAACCAATGGAGAAGTGAGATGCATGGAGAGAGACGGGGCTCCCTTGCCGTCTCTTCTCCCCTTGCCGGGCATGGCAGGAGCTGGAAGTCAGGTAAGACATGGTGGAGAAGCAAGATGCTTCCAGCTCCTGCCATGCCCGGTCAGCATGTGATGAAGGAAGCATGGCTGGCAAGAGTCCCGCTGGCGTGGCTGGCCCCTTGGGGGGAGAGGGTCGCTCAAAGCCCAGTGAGGCACCTGCTCCCGCTCAGCCCTTGAGATACTCTGTCTTGAGGCGGCTGAGGTGGGTTCCGTGGCTCCGGACGGTGAGCACAAACAGCTTGCACTTTGTATGTTTCCTTGAGGAAGGCCCATGCATGCACCAGCATTCCCAGGAAGTCGTCATTGAGGTGGCTCTTCTCGTGGCTCTCATGCTCCTGGCCCTGCCGAAACTTGTTTTCCAGCTCTCCCAGCGACTTCTCTGAGTTGGCGGGCATGAAATACAGATGCAACGTCCCATTGGACATCTCTGGATAAAGTGGGTTGTCGAAATAGCCGTGGCACAAGCTGATCGAACAGCTCAGCAGCCACACCAAGAGGAGCCACAGCAGCATCCCAGGGGTGGGGGAGGGAAGCTGCCCCGAAACCCCAAAGCATCCTGAAGTGGAGGAGGGCAAAGACAACTCCTGACATGCCTAGTTTCAAGTCCTCTGACTTGTGGCTGCCTTTCTCGCAGGGCTTCATTGGGACCCACTCGGAAGCCATCGCTTAGCCCTTCTCACTCCCTGCGGAGAGTTCTCCTTTGCACATGATTTGCCCGCGAGAACTTCGGGGGTTTTTTTTGTGACCCGATCTTCACTGGCAATGCTGCAGGCAAGAACCAGCCACACCTATCCCGCTTCAGGGATAAGACCCCCGATAATAAGGCCAAGGCCGTATTTCGAGGGTCAAAAGAAAATAAGATCCAGTCTTATTTTCTTAGAAACACGGTAACATACAAGCAGTTTTAACAATGTTAAACCCACCCACCCCCCATTTATATGTACTTACTTCTACTTCTCTCAATACAAAATAAAATTAAGTAATGCTAGTTAACAAACTTGTTACAGAACAATACATTATTTTTCTAATTAAGGTAATGGTAAAATACTTTCTTTTTAAGAATGGAAATGTTTACATTTTGAATAACTGTAGTGGCAATGTATACATTTATAGTGTTGCTTAAATTCAAAGTTTAATAACTATATAGAAATTATATAGTATTCTATATACTGTATTGCATTCTAACCAATGAGCTGCGGTGGCACAGTGGTTAGAATGCAGTATTGCAGGCTAATTCTGCTGACTGCCAGGAGTTTGATTCTGACTGGCTCAAGGTTGACTTAGCCTTCTATCCTTCCGAGGTTGATGAAATGAGGACCCAGATTGTTGGGGGCAATAAGCTGACTCTGCAAACCACTTAAGAGTACACTGTAAAGCACTATAAAGCGGCATTTAAAGCTAGGTCCTATTGCTATATTGAAAGTAGAATTCAACAACAATTACTAATACCAATATTTCAGTGTAAGCTTACATTTAAAATTATACACATAACACTAGCCCTAACCCTAATAGCAATTCATATACACTGGTCTACCTTTAAATATTTCAAATTATTTATAATCATTTTCTCTTTTCAACAACCATTCCTGTTTTAAAGCCTTATCAAGAGCAGCTGAATATAACATAGATTGAAACAAAGTTTTGAAAGGCAGCAATGATAATTTTCCACAAGTCATTTAAAATAATTAACAGCAATTATCTACATATATAATCCCTTGTTTATGCAAATATGTGTTAATGGTCAAAACTAAGATTGTAGTACCACCTTACTGTACAACTATTTCAAAGAAGTACAGAGCAATTTAGGATGTCTTTGACGCCTGAAGTACTGTCCTAAAATTCAAGTCCTGTATTACTCATCTCATATATAATTCAGTGCACTGAATTGAATAAAATTTAGTGTACTGGGTGGAAATGACTGATATAACCCCCCCCCAACATTGGCAATCACATAACCCCAAGATGCTGCAACTGTCATAAATACACACCAGTTGCCAGATGTTTGAATTTTGATCACTTGACCATGGGAATGCTGCATGACTGTAAGTCACTTTTTTCAGTGCTGTTGTAAATTTGAACTGTTACTAAATAAATGTTTGTAATATGAGGATTTCCTATAACAATTTTTGTTCAGAGCACAGGTCATCCAGGTCATGATTGTCCCAAAGGTGCTTTTTCAGGAGGCAACTGGACTTTGTTTCTCTTTAAGAAGTTTTGCTTTTCATCCAAGAAGCTTCTTCAGCTCTGACTGGATGGTGGGGAATGGCCTCAATAACTCTCTAAAAGAATGCAAATGACCAGCTGTCTGCAAGGAATATAAATCCTTCTATTCCCCATCATCCAGTCAGAGATGAAGAAACTTCTTTGATGAGAAACAAAATGTCTTCAAAGAAAAACAAGAAAGTCCAGTTGCCTCCTGAAAAAGCACCTTTGGGACAAAGAAGAAAAGAGCAATATCTCCATTTTTTTTGTACTAGCCTGCTGTCTATCACAGCACATCAGACTGAACATAAGTACTATAGTCTGATTTTTCATGGTGCCTTGGTCCTAAAAGAATGAAAACAAAGTGGCTACATTACACACACACATATATTAAAAAGAAGGCAGAAGAGGGGATTCCATTATTTCATGAGAGAATAGACAAATCTGACCAATACATATTTCATATAAGTATATAATAAAAGTTCTTCTATAAGTTAAAATTCATCAGTATTTTAAACAACTGTTCCAATTTTATGAGGGGGGAGGGGCAGAACAAAATAAAAGTTACCCCATCAAGTTCAGTAATCTTCTCAATGCAGGAATCCAAAGCAAAGCATTCTAGATAGCTCCCTTCCCTTTGTTTGTTTGTTTATTCATGTCAGATACATTGAATATATTCAATATAGGGTAACCAACTACTTTTCTTTATGACTTAACTCTGCTAATAGGTTAGGAAAATATAACTTAAATTATTATTAATTGCCCTGCAGTCTTCTTCTACAAGACATTGTTTCAAGCTATTTAAAAAATGCTATCATATCTCCCCCTCCCAACACACACACCAAGCTACATCCCAGTTGTCTTTTCATAAAGCTAAATATACCCAGCTTCTTCAATTTCTCTTTACAGAATGGAATTTCTAATTATCTTAGGTTACATATCAAAGGAATATCTGTTCTCAATAAATAGCAGAAAGGTGATATTGTTAAAAATCTGGAAAGGTAATATTGTTAAAAATCCTTTTGACCACTTGGAGAATCCAATGAGATAATTCACCCCAAAATAAGCAGTACTATTTAATGCTGCAGTTGGCCAAAAGCCATAAAATATCAGACCTTTGTTTGAATTAGGATAATCTCTGTGTTTACCGTCTTAATCATACTTACAATAAATCCAATGAATTTAGAGTCTATATTTCAGAGGCATTTAATAGAGTAAAACTTAAGAAAATAGGGCAGTGGATTAACAGACTAATAAAGGAAGCCAATTTTGTATAGCCTATATTGTGGTAATTTCTAAAGTCATTATTTACAGGGAATACAATTTGTTTAAATAAACTGACAAATACTTAAATACATGGTATTTACTGGAGCACATACTAATACTTCTTTTTACCATGTGTTCAACTCATTATATAGACACACCCTATAATTAATAGTGGCCACCCTATATGAAATCTCAAAAGCAATACAAGTTCCTGAAAATAATTTTTGCAGTATCTAGCCATAATCTCATGAAGTATTAAAAAACCCAAAATATTCTGACTGAAATGTTTTAAAGATACCAAACATTTAAGATATACATTCAATTTCAGTTAAAGCATAAAAATATCCAGTATTGTCAAAAAGTGCAATAGTTAATTGATTTTACATAATACTAAAAAAAAGATAACTTGGCAAAACCTTCACCCCAAAACACACAAAGGGCAGCCAACAGTAATCAGAATATTGCAGACTTATAAGCAGAAAGTAGGAATCAAGAGAAGTAACCTGGCATCTTGTTAACAGAAGTTTTGAAGATTATACAGCTCTCATGGTGGGAGAAAGGGCACTAATTCCTTGGGAGGAAAAGTTTAAAAGATATTTAAATTTTATGTAGAGTCAAATTCTTTTTGTCTCACCAACATATTAGGCTATATCATGTGAATCTTATTGTATTATAAAAGCTTACCAACATTTACATAAATTTTATAAAAATAATGTCATCTGGAAAGAAAGATTAATTTATACCTAACCTACACTGTTTATATTAAGAAGATAGTTTCCTTGGAGCTGATGTAGAGCCTAACAAGCCCCATTTCTAAGTATTGCGTCAAAGCCAGAGAGGTGGTCACAGAATGCAAAATACACAGGGAAAAAAAGGTTTCAAAATGAAAGGAATCCCGGCATGGTTTAAGGGGGAGGGGGGAGAAAGACAAGAGAATGCCGCCTAGTAATGACGCTTTGGATGGGGCCCCTTTAAAAATTCTACATGCAAATACATACCGTTGCTGGGGTATTATGTCAGTGACTTTTTCCTATTTATTGATCACACAAAGAAAAACCCAGTATGAGCTACTGCAATGCAACACACGTCAATTTGGGGGGGGGGGGAAGGGGGGGTATTACTTTTTCATTCCTCCATCTAATATTCTGAAGCAACGGTTACAAATCTTAAAAGGCGATTTTTTTTTTCTTTTAAATGCACATAAAATTTCGGAAAATAGCCAGGGCCTCATCATCTTTCCCTCCTCCGGTTCCAATCCTTCCCTCCCGTTTTTAAAAATGCTGCCTTTAACTCCTTTAAATGCAATGACCTCACCTCCCTCCGTCTTCTTCTATCTTCCCTATACCTCTTGGACGACCCTGCTAATGCAACAAAAGCTGTACATGTCAAATGAGCCATTGGTCCTGGGGAACACAGCATCAGCGGCACCTTTCCTTTTTTTCATCCACCGACTAACATCCACTCACAAACTTCCCCCACTTTCGAGAAAGAAAAGAAGCCCAAACACAACACTGGGGAAATAGAAATTTCATCGCCAGATACCGGGTTAAGGGGCCGGGGTGGGTGGGTGAATAATGAACACGCGTGTCCAGCAGGGGGAGGGAGTGGGGAACACCCCCCCCCCACGCCCCAAGCCGACTCATGGTGGTCTTTCGTGCATCTTTCGTCTCAACCGAGGTACGTTATAGTACACGAGGCTTCCCTATTAGGACTCTCCTTCTCCATTTCGCCGGGGTTTCCCGGTCAAGCCCTCGCTTCATTTTGAGGGGCTGGGCCCCTTCCTCAAACTTACCCGCACACGGTTTCCATCGAGCATTCCCCACCGCCGCCGCCACCACACACACACTGAAAGGACGAGCCCAATGCTTGTAGGGGGGGGGAGAGAGAGACGCCTTCCCCACCCTCCCCGGTGATTTCTCCCGTTCGAAGAAGCCCCTACTTCACCTCATGTTGCTGCTCGAGGTCCGGGGGGGGCGTTTCCCCCCCCTCACTTCCCCGCCGCTCCTCGCTCTTCTTTTATGAGCCGGCCCGGTTGCTCTCCGTAGGCGCCGAGGGCAGGAGGAGGAAGGAGGGGGGTCTCCCCTCAGGCGCCAGCCAGTCCCTGCCTTGGCAACCCTCGGGCTGACTCGGCTGCCTGCACCCTCCGGTTTTCGCTGCTTGGCCCACCCCGACCACAGCGGGGAGTCGAGGGAGGGAAGGAATGGCAGGGAGAGGAGAGGGGAGGGGGAAGGGAATAAACCGACGCTGGAAGCGCCGCGAGGCTGGCGCGCGAGGGGCGGGGAGGAGAAGAGAACAAGGGAAGGTGGGAGAGTTGGGGAAAAAGCAGAAAATAACGCAACGCGCAAGCGGATCGCTCGAGACACACCGGCTCGGGGAGGCGGGGGGGGGTGGGGGCGGGGGAAAAAGGAGGCGCGGCGGCAGGCACGCAGGAGGACGCCAAGGGGGTGGAGCGGAGGAAGCCACGCCTCCTTCACTGGTCTGCATTCTCTGAGCGTTGCATGCGGCTTGTAATGCGGGACTGGGCGAATATAGAGATTTAGCCGGCTGGAAAGATGTCAGTGGGCTGGCTGGGCGTATGTTCTTCGGGGATTGTCCGGGTTGCTTTATAAACTCCTGCGCGCATTGGGTGTTAGTAACCCCTTTCCGTTTTCTTCGTTGGCAGTCGGTGGTCGCGGCTACCAGCCCCCTTGCACGCTTTAAATCTGCAGTCGAGAGTGCTCCGGATCGGGCCGTTCGTGCGTCGCGATTATGGATCTGTAATTGTGGAGTGTTAATTATTCTTGTTGATTATTCCCACAGAGTTGCGGTTCTGAAACATCTCTTTGTCTGTCTGATGCTCTGCGTGCATCCTATACTGTAATGCATTTGTTATTTGCTGAATATTGTTGGGTGGCATATATTATTGTTTAAGCAATGTGGTTGATGTACTATCGTCTCTACAGCTAGCCTTAGATTTCTTAATTATTAAATGTTACCTCGTTATCAAGCACCTTGTCAGTCAGTCCACGCCAGTTTTCTTTTGTACAGTTTGTCAGTATGTTCTGGGTACAGATTATCTCACAATAGAAAAAGCATTCCTCTTTTACTTCCTAAAGCCAAAGCTATTCTAATTTTATTGCGGGGGGGGGGGGGACTCTGTTACTTGTTGGAACTTTTTCCAAGTAAATTTGATTATGGCTTCATGCATAATTACTTTAACTTAACTTCACACTAGATAGGTTTCATAGGATTGGACTATACATTTAATTGCAATCAAATATTCCGGCTCCTGCTCAAGTCCATGTGTGCCTTTGGAAATACCCCAATTGAATTTAATGAAGTATGTACAAATAAGGATGATCATTAAATTAGTGAAGACACAGATCAGAAAGATGTGTGACTGACTTTCCTAATAGCAATACTATTGTGATTTAGCTACCTGACAAGTCTAATTTTCATTTGTATATCATTTTTCTCTTCTGGTTTGATTTAAAATAGAAACTGAACCCATACTGATGACAAACATTGTCTTGTTTGATTGAACAATCAATGAAGATACTAGATTACTGTAATTAATTAAAATGTTTACCTAATCTTACAATATTACTTGGCTGGCAAGTGTAGAAGAGTTCCGAAATAGCATTGAGGAAAGTATATGGCAAGTGGAAAACATAAACCAGGGGTGTCAAACTCAAGGCTTGGGAGCCGGATCTGGCCCGCGGGGTGCTTAAATCTAGCCCGCGGGGCCGCCCTTAAAACAGCAAAGGACTGGCCAGCGGTAACTGCCAGTGAAAACAAAGGTTGGGAGGACTGCACGTGGCCCTCCCAAGCTCTGTTTTCGCTGGCAGAGGGTTGCAGGAGGCCATCACAGCTGAAAACAGCTTGGGAGCCCATTTTCACTGGCAGAGCACTCGGGCCACCACAGGTGCCCCCGACACAAGTGACATTGAGCTGGCCACACCCACAGTGGCCATGCCCACCCCAGCCCTCAAGGTCAAACACAACCCTGATGCAGCCCTCAATGAAACTGAGTTTGACACCCCTGACATAAACCTAGCCCAGAAAGATAAGAAAGGCACTCAAAATTGCCCCACCTTGATTCTCTTTGTTATAAAAGGGAGAGAGAAATGTGGTATGACTTTCGAGATTCTGTTATTACACCCTAGAGCAACAAAGTAGAATTCCTATAGTTCATCCTGTCTCTGTTTCCTAACCTGGCTTACTTCAAAGAGCTGGCAAGGCTTCATTACTTCAATAATTCCTTCCCCATTGTCCAGCCAGGCAGCACTTAGCATGACTTCAATATTGCATCAAGTTCTGAAGATATGTTTTATGGCTGCCAGGCTTCAATGTATTTTGTAAGGAAGAGTAAGTTTATGGGAATTGTGCTTTCAACCACCCAACATCAGACAACTGATGACAGGGCTTGGAATTGCCTCACATTTGAATGGGCAAGTTAACTACCTGACTCTTAACTATGGCATACTGTGGGAGTTACATTATGCTCTTCCACACAACTTGCTAATCATGGAGCCGAAGTCCTTCAGTAAATAATGACTTGCCAAGAAAGCAGTTGAGATGGCTTTTTCCTCCTACACTTATAGTTTTCCAACTTCTTCCATCACAAAACTAGTCTGTCTAAAATGCAACATGTGGGATACTTGATGCTCTTTGAGCTTAGCTGTTCTCTTGCAGATATTCCATTACCAAATTAGTAACTTCATCAAGTGTGCAGTTCAACCTTACAAATATTTTCTAAAATACATCATATCAAGGTAAGTTTAAGAGTAGGGCACATACACAGAGTGGTTTCTAGGACCATTTTACCTCTTATTGCGAGGGGGAGTTACTGTTCTCCCACTTTGCCCAAAAGCCATTTCTTCCATCTTTCTTGTTGAGGTGACCGGAGAAGTGGGCCTTTTTGATGCATAGGAGGGGATATCAAGTGGCACTCTAATGGAAAGTTACTTTTACAGCAAGAATGCTGGCTGCAGAACTGCTTACTTACATAGTATATGTGCAGTACCTCTCCAGGGAGAGGGGGCTTATATAGACATGCCCAGAAGAATATTGCACACATGTAAAAACTTGCTGCTTCAGTGAAAGCTGCAGGGGAAAGCTGGGGGTGGAGAGCAGTTCTTCATTTGTTCCTTTTGGTAAAGCTGCTCTTGATTGGACTTGAGGTACCAGATAAAGAACTATCTTCCCTGCTTCCTTTGTAGGAGAGAAGGGAAGCAAGATAGCACTCATCAGCTGCCTGGCAGAGGAAATGCTGGCTCAAGATCTACTCACTCATAAACTGGGGTTTCCTTCCAGAGGAAAGAAAGCAAAGGGCAGCAACTCTGTAGGGAAAGGGGACCCATTTCCCTTCCTTGGTCACTTAATTTTCCTATCAAGGCATAAGAAAAAGAACCAGGTTGATTCTTCCCCCCTCCCTTCAGTATCAGGAGTGTGGAAACTATGATTAGGAAACCTGCTTTCCTTCCCTCAACTTTTTCCTGCAACAGAAGAGGAAAGCAAATGGAATAATCCTGGTCATCCTAGGTGATCGCTCCATGGAACTGGAAATTTGACTTGCAGGTTTTGTGGACCTTTTACTGTCAGCTAATAATACCAAAGGAAATGTTCCCAGCCACCCTCTTCCCCCAGCTTCTCAGGTAGATAATATAATACTTCTGTTTCTGGTCAAGGCAGAATAGGAGCTTGAACTGCAGTTAGCACTTCATAAATCAGCTACTTTTCTAATGGCTTCACTACCAGTTTATAGCTCTCTAATACTGATTATGCTAATTAATAATTAATAATTAATAATAATGCAGAAACTAGAAGATATCCCACTGCTGTCCATCGCAAGCAAGATCTTTACCTGCATTCTCCTGAACAGACTTATCACTGTCTTGGAAAGGAATCTTCCACATTCACAGTATGGCTTTTATACAGCAGGCGTGATATTTGCTGTGACGGAAATCCAAGATTGTGTTGTTGTTTTTCTATTCTTCGTTCTGTCCGTTGACCTGGCAAAGGCATTTGACACTATAAATGGGAAGGTTCTCGACCATCTTGAGACATTATGGATGCCTGAGGAAATTTGT
Organism: Pantherophis guttatus; assembly: GCF_059756535.1. NCBI lineage: Eukaryota > Metazoa > Chordata > Lepidosauria > Squamata > Colubridae > Pantherophis > Pantherophis guttatus. Next base: position 294,181,874 of record NC_142063.1, on the reverse strand, counting down.
GAAGTTGATTCAGTTACTATACACAAAATGCCATGACAGGTCATTCACAACAGTGATGTCAGCTGAATTTGCCACATCCAATAAAGTGAAGAAGGATTGTGTGCTAGCCCTAGTACTGTTCAAACTGTTCTTTGCCTGCATATTGTCACTTGTTGTCCAGGCTCTGAAGTAGGGAGTTTACATTAGGTACTAATTGGACAGCTCTCTGTTTCACTTTGCCACTTGAATACATGGATGAGGTGCCTCTATGTTCATTCAGGAAACTCTCTGTGGATACCTGTATGCCGGGGTGAAATCTAAAATTTTTTGCTACCAGTTCTGTGGGTGTGGCTTAATTAGTGGGCGTGGCTTGGTAAGGTGACTGGGTGGGCGTGGCCAAGTCCATGTCACTTCTTTGCCCTTTTTTAACCTACAAAACACAACACAACACAATTGGCTCACCCACAATGTAAAAGCAGCTGTGCTAGACCCAAAATGGCCCTGCAACAAGCAGGAACCTCACACAGCCACAAAAAGCCCAAAAAAAAACAACATTCACACTTTACACACACACAACACAACACAACACAACTTGCTCACCCACAATGTAAAAGCAGCTGTGCTAGACCCAAAATGGCCCCTGCAACAAGCAGGAACCTCACACAGCCACAAAAAGCCCAAAAAACCAACTTTCACACTTTACACACACAAAATTCCACATACATCTTTATGAGATTTTGTGTGTTTGTGTAGTTAGAGTGAAACACTACAGAAACACACTAAATCTCAGAAAGCTGCACAAATATTATTTTATTTTATATTATTTTTATTTTTATATAAAAGCAGCTAATTTTAAAACTTCCTAAACTTTAAATGGCTAGGTCTAAAAAAAAGAACAACTAAAAAAACCCCCGATTAACTATTTTTTTAAAGCTCCCAAAGGGGAAAAAAACTTACCCAATAGAACAGGGGTCTCCAATCTTGGCAATTTTAAGACTTGTGGACTTCAACTCCCAGAATTCCTCACCCAGCTTTGCTGGGAGTTGAAGTCCACAAGTCTTAAAGTTGCAGATAGAGCTGCTCACCGATGAGCTTGATTGCAGGCAGGGAGATTCAGTTGCTTGCTGATGCAATGGATTGCAGGTATTACAGCGTTGCGACCAGCAGCTAAGGTAAGCAAGCTGGAGGCTTGGGAGGGGGGGAAGAAACTTTTTTTCTTTTACATGGCTCTGGCGATCCAAGCTGAGTTGCCTGATTAGCAGGCATCTGATGATCGCACGGCTCAGCTGCGCATAGGGGGCAGGGGCAGGGATTTTTGCTACCGGTTCTCCGAACTGCCCGCCGCCATCGCTACCTACTCGCCCGAGCCGATCCGAACCGGGAGCATTTCACCCCTGCTGTATGCTCCTGGCACCCCAAGTCGGTGAACTACTGTACATTTGATGCTGAACAAATTCTCAGACATTGCCATCAGTCTGACTATCAGACTGACAAGACTGAAGTACTTCACCAGCCCATGCCAAATACCAAGCCCGTAGAAGCAAAATCACTGTTGATTATACCCAGCTGACAATGTAAACAGCTTCAAATATTTGGAAACATCATATTGAGCAATGACTCTTTGGAGAAATAATTTGACTTATGATCAACAAAGCCGGCCAGGCTCTGGGGTGGCTGTGTACTAGAATGCTTATTCAATACAATGCCCATATCTCCACAAAACTGAAAGTCTATATGTCTCTGGTTAACCCTTCTCTCCTATATGCATGTGAGTTCTAGATTCTGTACCAATAACACATCAAACAACTGGAGAAACTTCACATGACCACTCTCTGCTCCATCCTTGGCATTCTTTGGCAAGGCTGTCTCCAATCTGGAGGTCTTGAATTGGTCAAAGTCTTCCAGCATTGCATCAGCCAAATTATTTAATTCGTTTACTTTATTTTAAATTTTGTATTTATATGTTTTATTCTATGGCTGTTCACTGCCCTGAGTCCTTCGGGAGTAGGGCGGTATACAAATTGAAATAATAAATAAATAAAATAAATAAATCTCTCATTATCGGACCCCAGATGCAGTGGTGAGATGTGCCATCAGAATGGATGACCACCATATGCCTCATCAATTGCTCTATGGTATACTAGAGATTGGGAAGAAACATTCAAGATTATCCATGGAAGCACTACAAAGATGCTGTGAAGGAAATCCTATACCACTATGACATCCAGCTAAGGGAAATAGAAGCTGCAACTGCTGACAAAACCTGTTTTGAATACAAGTGCCACCAAAAACATAGAAGACCATGAAAAGCATCACAGAATAACACCCACAGTTCTTATAACAATGGACTTCCAGTGCCTCCATTGTGCTAGACTGCAGTTCCAAACTGGGACGGCAGAACCGTCTCCATGTCCACAGATGAACTGCACAACAGGATACCTTTTTTGAATCCAAAGGACTACTTTTATAATACTTGATTATGGAAGATGCCTTTGAAAGCTGTATTGATCACAATTCTGGGTCAAGACACACAATACTCCAGTTGGCAGGGGTGAAAGTTAAAACATGAAATCTCAGTTTATTTTTACTGGCCAGAAACACTTACATTTTATTCTGGAAAAGTTGTTGGACTGGAATTGTTAAACCATGTATCCTGTTCTTAGCAAAAAACTGAAAAAACAGTACTCTTTCTACTCCACCCAGTCATCATTCATGAATATCACTTTATATTATATTTTGGATAGTTTGAGTAATGACTGACATATTACTTTGAATCAGTTCATACAAGAAAAAGTAAGAGTTTGCTTATGTCATCATTAGTCATGCTACTTGCTTTTAGCATGTAATGACACTGTCCTTTTTTTTTTTAAAGCCTCTTATTTCCCCAAAAAGAACTGTTGGCTGATGTAGGATTTATAAAGAGATTAAAGGCTTCACATCTCCATGTGAACAATTAAGGTAAAAACTGAATGGAGACTCGTCATGATAGAAACCAGAGAAAGGATATCTTAGCTTGAAGACATTGTGTCGGTTCAAAATGACTTTAGATGAGTTTGATCAAATGAAGTTGGCTTACTCTGAGAGCTGACTCAGCTTTTTCTGATTCCACACTAATCTGGGAGAATCTGGCTAAGTGGCATTTTTATATTCTCCTCCTGATCATCTAGAGGGATGTTTGATTGGATCACCCTGATCTCAGCAAGTTCCCTTTGAGGCTGGCAGCCTCATTTGCAGGTCACTTACAAACTGCTTTGAAAATAATGGTGACATGGAAATGCTTTGAGTTTTCTTCACAAGTGAAAGAAATGTTCTAAACTGAATGAATCTGAATAAATGTGCCATTAGCAATATGCTGGGATATATGCTGTTAGCCATGCTTTAATTCCACTAAAATCAAAGGAACAGTTAATCATAAAGCCTAATTAACATAATGTGGGATCCACACCCTATGATTTAACTATTTATATATGCTGAACACAGAGCCCTTTTCAAGTTATTATCTGTCTATGAAGATATTAAAGTAAATGAGTAGAAGGTAAGGCTACAAGTATAGTTCATGCCTTCTACTTTATCTGACTATCAGGTCTAATTGGGATTTTGAAATATACTACTAAATTTCAGGATGGCTGTATTGCAGATTGAAAGAAGTTTCAGAGATTAACTAGTGAGAGAAGAAAATGGGTCAATACTTTTAATAGTTATCTTGAAAATTAACAAACTATACTATATCTGCACCAGTGTGATGCATAAATTGGGACAGTAAAGTCTACATATTTTTAAAAAATATAGCTCCTGACAACTTCAGCAACATATCCATGGAATTATTTTTTACAACATACCAATGCTTTCCTATTGCCTTACTCAGTGATATTTTTGATTTTGCAATCTGTCCTACAGTCTTGATAATTGTACTTGATTTCTCATTCAAGTACAAATCAAAAACAGTCCTGCTTAGCATTTAGGGATCAGCCATGCTTGGCTAAATGCTACTGCCTACCTGGTTCTACTCTTCCCCAAAATATTTTATAATCCTACTCAACGATAATATCAGCTTTTTAAAAAAAAAAATGCTCATAAATTGCTTTAAAATAATCTTTTAAACTTTGAATGTTTACAGGACAAAAACCTAAGAGATAAAAAGTATGAATTAGAAGAATTGCAATGAGATCCCTTTGTTGTACAGAGGTATAAATAATATACTGCATCAATGGCCATATATAGAGAAGTTGTCCCTCTCCATAATAGACAATCTGCTGTCCCCTAGATATGTTGTGACTACAACTCTCAGAATTCTGACTCTATTAGGGGAAGATGATCCAGGAGATATGGTTTTACTAGTTACTCTAGAAAGTCCTTTCAGTTCATAGTTTTGTCCTCATAGAAGGAAAGTTAGACACTTATATTTTGTACATAGTCATTGTTGATGTTTATTGCATCCCCTGTTTACAATATCTGTTTTGGGATGGAGGCTTGACTAGATAGCATTATAGGGAAAAATAGTCTGAAAACAATAAAAATATGCTCTCTCTCCACTCACAGTTGTGTAGTTTTAAAAAGTATATATATTTTAATATCGCAAAGAAGTTCATTTTATAGAATTTAGTCTTTTTTTCTATTCCTGTGGATTATGCAGCTCTTATGGCTACCATACTGGGAATATGCTAGGTATCACTGACATTTTCAGTTTCAAGTACCTTGAAGTTCAGCCTCCTTTTCAGAGTGTGTAGCCAATACCTCCTTTTCAGGACAACTATCCATGCCATCTTCATGAAATTGCCTCTGGATGATCTTACTATTTTCCGGAATAAATTGGCAATCCATTGATTTCAAACCATCTATATAATGCTGTATTGTACCATTGTCCTTCTATGCCAGGAGAATGAAACTTCTGGTATATGCCTGTCAGGTTGATTCTTTCAGTCTGATTTTACTGCAATGCATAATGCTTAAACACATTTCATAAATAAATGTAAAATAATTCAGCTGAGAATATTCCTGTCAGAGTTATTGAAGTCAATAGAAGTTCAGTCATACCATCAGATCTTCAAGGACTGGTTCAACAAAAATACATTTCAGAATGTTCATCTATGAACAGCCTAGGCTGATTTTAGCCATGGCCTTTTGATTTTAGCAGTCCAGTTCTGAGTCTTCTTTCTAATTGGCTCCTTCATTGTTAATTTTTAATCAGATGGTTAGGATTTCTTTTATTGTGTTTCCCCAAAAATAAGACATCCCCTGATAATAAGCCCAATTGGGCTTTTGAGCACATGCGCTAAAATAAGCCCCCCGAAAATAAGCCCTCCCCAAAAATAAACCCTCCCTGAATATATTTAAATGCATGCACAGCTGGTCCCCGCCATTTCCTCTGGTTAGGGTTAGGGAGACAGAGCTGGAAATCAGGTAAGACGGCAAGAGGAGCCCCATCTTGCTCCATGTGCCCCAAAATAATAAGACCTCCCCGAAAATAATGCCAAGCACTTATTTCAGGGTTCAAAAAAATATAAGACAGGGTCTTATTTTTGGGGAAACACGGTAATACTTCCTTGTGGATTTATTTTGATGGCTTGTTTCAATACTTTATAGTTACATCTATTAGTTTGATTAATTTGTATTGTTAAATAGGTCCTTTGAGGGTGAAAATACGTTTTAGAAATGACTGGTTACTGTATATAAAATAAATAATCATAAGTTATAAGTCATATTACAGAATGATTCTTTATCTTTACCCGTGTCCCCACATGCCAAGACCACCTGGAGCTATTGTTTTGTGTATTTGACATATGACTCAGCTGCCCTTCCCTGAGCAAAATTCATAGTAAAACAGATTGAACTAACTGAATCAAAAATGACAATCCTAAAAATAATTCATGTCATGTTATTATATTACACTTGATGCATGGTCTTCATTCCCTTATATCTTCCTACATTCCACTGTGAAAGATAGCTTGATGATGTCACTTCATATTCAAAGTATTAGGCTAAATCACAAAAATACATACAAAAGGTAATGATCATTTGTATTTTTGCAGTGGCTGTTGTATTATTTGATTTCATGGATTGTCAGCATTTAATGTAGTATGTTATCAATTAGAATGAGGGGAGGGGGAGGGGAAGATATGCTCAAGGAGAGTTGTAGGAGACAGAAATGGGGGAGGCTTCTGAAATCTACTTGGTAGAAATAGCTCTATCCAGAAAGGATCCAGACCAGTCTCATGAATTCACAGAGGGAAGAGGCGAGTCAAAAGAACTAGTTAGCCAGTTCAGAGGTCAGTCTATTGCTTTATGACATACTCCTTTGATTGGCTCAGGTATGCTGTGGTCATAATACTTTGTATTAAAAAACCATAAGTCACAGATTGTCTTTGGCTAGTCAATATCTCATGGTACAATCCATCTCCCAGGGGCAAATGGAGGCACATGATGTATGCAGATGAGCTTCTGGAGAAAAAGACAAGGTATGAATGCAATGAACACACAAATTGGCTTTATTTGCATGCATACTACCAAGCACATATATAGGTATACCCTTAAGATTTTTCTTTCCTTGTTATTGTACTAAAAATTGATTCATATATGTGGAATACAAAGAGATTTAAACCCTTATGAGGACTAATTCTATCAATGCTGGATTGACAGATTGATGCCTCTATTGTGCCACATATTGCTTAAGTGGTGAGAAAGTGCTGGGTATATGTTGGAAACATAGTCCCATTGTTTTGAGCTTACTGGATTTTTCCTTCTGTCAACGGCATGTGAGTCTTGTCAGGCATATTTAATTGGTTTATAATAGTGATGTGTGTTTTGTCTTGGATAAAGTACATACACTGTACATAGCCCTTCTCTTATTCACCCATCCAAATGTGGTTATACCAGATCTCATATCTATGTTACAATTGTTAGTAATAATATATGGTTGCACAAGCCCATACCCATGTATGCATATAGATATGGAAATAGTACCAGTATGTAGGGGAGATTTAAAGAAATGAAGGTAATATTTGCAACAGTGCAACATGTATGTGGTAGGATACTGATTCAATTCAAAATGATCAGGGATTCATTCACGCTGCTACAAATACTTAATTTTAACTTTTCTTTTTTTAACTGGCCCTACAGATGCCATTGTGTGTATGTAAGACATGCCACATAAAAGCACCCGTATAAAACATCTTGGTTCTAAATAAAGCTGTATGTAAATTGAGATCCCAATGTCCTTTTTGTGTTTATCCAGTGCTTATTATCTTTTAGGAAAATTATTTGAGCTATGCATAGACAAATTAGTGCAGTTATTTTACTAGCTTTAAAGAATTTGTAAAAAATCAAAGTGTAATGATCACTTTAAGTCCAATTTTTCTTATATAAAATAGGCATTTTGCAATTTAGCTTTATAGACATCTTTGACTGATATCCATTCCTCCATAAAATAATCCTGTCTAAGGTTTTATTACCCTAGAATTCTATTGGTTCACTTGATGCATATTTTTAAACCGGTGTCTTTTTACTGAAATGCCAAATTTATTTTTTGGAACATAGATGAAACTTATCCCAGACCTTAGGCCTTTCCCTGGATCTATAACTCTGATCTCTAATAAAATGTTGCATGTATGAAAAACATAATAAGAATAAATTATAAAAGATACATGAGTGTTAATAAGTTTGCAAATTATTGAAAACAAGAATACCACCCTTATTATTTATGATGAAAGAACTGGTAGAAATAAGTGCGTTGATCAAAAACAGATCAAACTATACGCTCTGTAAATTGAATTCAGTTGACACCTCTAATGGAAAGATAAATTTCAGTTTAATAAATCTATCATTTCTGTTAGATTACTATATTTTTGGTAACAATGAAAGGGAGAGGTCCTACGTTCAAGATGGCATGCTGCATAATCATAGTGCCTCCTCCAAAGAACTCATCCTAAGGAAATTCTTCAGAGAAAAAGAAGCACCACATTCTGTTCTAGTGATCAGCAAGGCTAGAAAGGTTGTCTCCAAGTATTCTTCCTTGAGTTCATTGAATTCATTGAGAGGTTTCCTTAACCCAATGACTTTTGCTGCTGAGCAATAACACTCAGTCCTTCCAGTTTAGAGAACCATATTAATCCATGGCAATACATTGAAATATGTAATTTTGACTTTGCCAATCTATTGCTTTCCATTTGTGTTGATCTATTTATCATCATTCTAATGTAACATAGCTACAACTACTTGAAGGTGATGAGTTGTCATCCAATATATACCGAGGGAAACAAAATGCTGAAGACTGATTTCACCCATTTTTAATTTGTTAAATTAAATACATATGTCCATGTGTCCATGCCTGCCTGCCTGCCTGCCTGCTTACCTGCCTGCCTCCTTCCCTTCCTTTCTCTCAAAATCCAATCTTATAATTTTAACAGCCCTGACTCAACTGATTCAAGTTCAGAACATCACTTAGTCTGCAATTTTCTATTCATTTAAGAAGGAGTAATATATTTGAACATAGTGGATCTTATTTCTGAGGGTCATCAGTGCATCATCAGTTAAAATTTAAATAATAGTTGCTAAAGATGAAGCCTTGCATGTGGCACTTTTGCCAATCATCCAGTTTCCAACACACCCCAAAGATCCTGTTACCAAACTTTAATCTCTCTTTGAAATCACTTTCAGCTGAGTGGTGTCCCTGCCCTTGATCCCAGTTTTTTTTTTTAAATAAGTTCTGCTTCAAGCAATAAAGTTGGATACCATTGTGGCATTATTTCTGTTTCCAAACTGTGGGCCTTTAACTAGTAAAAAAAAATGCTTAAGAGAAAACATTTGGAATGACTTTCTCACTATGTTACAATATGGGATATGTTATACTTGATTCTAATTTGGTGTTAATGCTAATGGCAATGTGGCAGCAGGCCTTCCCCTCCTCCAAAGTTGCCATGTGCCTCTGGCATTGTCTGCTGAGTCTCTGAGCAAGTTGCCCAGGTAACCTAAGTGTTGGCGCCAGCCCTGGTTTTTTTGTATTCGCTCTGCTCAGTAACACAGGCAAATATAATGTTTCCTTGCACAGCAGAAATGTAGAAGTTGACAATCTTTTTATTAAGGGGACAGGTTAGAACCATTTTAGATACTGACTGAGAAGATCCTTCCTACATGGACTTTATTTCAATCTGTCATTCTTTTCTTCAGTAACACTCCTATGTCAAAGAGAATAAACTTGTTATTGGGCACCTGCCTAGCAAAATACTTTTTTTTTTCATACTAGCAGTAACATACTTCTATTGCTTTAAGGATATTAATAATATGTCTCTTGTAAAATATTTCTCACACACTAACATAGCAATTATACAATGAGTTATAGCATGCTTAGATTTTGAATTTCTGGTGTATTGGCCTTCTTGTCATATAATTTATTCTTGAATATAGCGCACTGCAAATTTCTCACACTTTTGGTATTTCCTATAATTTACATTAATATTTTCAGTGTCCGATATCATCAACCTCATTCTCTTACATGCAAATCTAAGTTCTTATTTCCCTTCCTGCTTTTTATTGGTATTATTTGTCAGTCTCTTTATATGTATGTATGTGCATACATATGTATATGTATGAATATATATATATTCAAGTATGTACATATAATGAACACAATGATATTTTTCTGTCAATTTTTCTCAGTTATTTTAGAAATTCTGCACTTTGTTCTTCATTTATATTGAAGAAGTAGTTTGACAACAGATTAAATAGGGATTTGGAGAAACCAAATTTTTGCAACTCCACATAATTAATTATATTGTCACAATTATTGATACAGAATGTTATTTATAAAAGCCAACTGCAGAGTCACAGTTATACAGTATATACTAGAACTGAATCTAGATTAAGTCATAGTTTTTTGTTTATATAGAACCACTGAATCAGTGGGTTAACCCTAACAATCTTAAGCGATCTAATACTCCACTCTAAATCTGAATCTACACCTTTGTTTACGTTCCCCAAGAATCCAATTTTTGATTGAATCAGAGACACTAAAATAATCAGCTAATGGCTTTTCTTTTCGTTCTTTTCTTTCAATTGTAATGTTTCAATATTGCAAGATGCCCAGATTGTATTGGAGTGAGCAGCCATAATAAACCTAATAAAATAATAATAACAATTCAGTGCAGGAACAGAATTTTGCATATAATTGCATTTTTAGGACAGTCATGGAATTTACAATCCCACCACATATGTAAATATGTTCCTTTTTCCCCACAACCTCTCCAACAGTTATCTGAATAGTGCTGATTCATATTGCTTAATCTAGCCGGAGTTAAGTACCACCTCCATACCATTTTGTAGTAATTCTCTTTTATTCTTACTGACATATTTCTCAACACTCTTTGTTGCCAAATTCTGTCCCAACTCTGTTGCCCTATTTGTATCTTCAAATCGGTTTCCCATACCATCTTTCCTAAATTTTCCCTCTCCTCTTCCTCCAACAATATTTTATAGATTCCACTCATTAAGCCTTTTATCCCTTTATTTTCTTCCTTTACAGTTTGATTTTTTTCAATTAATTCCTCAAACCTCGTTAACTCTCTACACTCTCCATTTTCTCTTATCCAATTTTTAGTCCATTGTTCCACTTGGCTATAATTTAACCAAGACAACCGTTTTCCTCCTAGAACCTCTTCCAATTCCCCACGTGTCCTCATTCCTCCTAACCATTCCCTTAAAAATTGTGGAAGATGGTGTTTAAGGAGATAGAAGAAATTGTAGGAATAAAGGTAGGAGAGGCACCAAAGGTAGCATTACTCTCACTATTGGAAGATATAAAATGTAAAAAAGAGACTAAAGAATTGATAATAAATTTGTTGATCGCAGCAAGCTTAATGATTTCTAGGAACTGGAAGACACAAGGTGATTATTGTTTGGAAGAATGGTATAAGGAAGTATGGGATATTGCCATAAATGATAAATTGACTTGTAATATTAAAGTAAGGAGGGGCATAATGAAAGTAAACGAATTCAATGGAATCTGGAAATAGTTCCTAATATATGTGTTTTCTGGAGGAAGAGGGATACCACCACCAGAAGAAGCTTTAAGATTTTGGAAGCAGGAATGATCCCGAGGGATGGGGGAGCACTTGTTGATTGTTTGTATTGTGTATATTGTTATATAATATATATTATGATTCATGTATGTTATGTATGTTAATTTCTTTTTTTATATGTTAATAATAAAAAATATGAAAAAAAGGACAGTCATGGAAGAAGAGCTGAATCAATCAATAATCAATAAATTTGATTAGTTTTTTTAAATGATGGTTATTAATATTTTAATGAATTTAAATTATTGATATCATTTAATTCGATTTAGAGACTTGTTATACAAAAAAAAAGTCACAGGTCATCTTTGTTATATTATGTATTTTTGTCACTTTTTAATTTTGCCTTTTATTCACTTCCCCTTTTCCCTTTGATGTTAGTTTGTATTTTAATGTTTTTTTAAAAAAATTAGTAAAGGTATTTTTTAAAAAATAAAATAAACTTGATTTCAGTCATTTATGAATTCAAAAAAGAAGAAACAAAATAACCTCTGAGATAGTAAATACAAATTGTAATGTAAGTGCATTATTATAAAAATTGAGATGGTCAAAGTATTACGAAGGAGGGCTTTGAAGGGGACCAAATTGGTTGGACACCAATATGAGAATTCAAATGAGTCTCTTTCTCCAATGAGAACACACTGACCCCCTTCCAGATTGGAGAATTTTAATGAGGCAGGCATCATTTCCGCACAAGCCGATTCTGGATGCATTGTTTGAAATAATTAATTCTTGATTAATTGAATTTGAACTTAATTTTAAATGTATGGATCTTATTTATTGTTTTAATGTTTTATATGGTAATTTTGATTGTATGACTCTAATCTGCCTAGAGTCGCCTTGGCGAGATGACTGGCATAGAAATGTAATAATAAATAAATAAAAATTATATACTGCCAACATTGATTGTGAAACTTTTGAAGGTAAGAGATGCAGGTGGCCTTTTCTTAGCTGAATTTGGGAAATGCAGGTGTACTTAGAATGTTAGGTAGTATGGGACTAGCTTTGTTGTATTTTATGGTAAAGGACATTGTTAAGGATATTCTTGGCTCACAACCGATGTTGTGGGTTATTGAGAAGAGTACCCTTTGAGTTTATGCACAAAAGCGACTGAGAATGATTGTGGATAATAACAGTTAACATACAAACAAATGGGGGTTTGATAATATTTTACTTTTAGGGAAAAAGCAAAATCATAGTCCAAAAACAATCCAAGTCATACACATATAAAATGAGATAAAGATCAGTCCAGGGATATTTTCCAAATATGAAGTCTTCTTACCAGTTGTAGAAAAATACAATAAAACAGATCTTCTTTAGTTTCAATCAGGAACACAGTTTAATATAAAAACATTCAATATTTATTTATTTATTTATTCAAACTTCTATACCGCCCTTCTCCTTTCGGACTCAGGGTGGTGAACAGCCAAGATAAAAAACATTTATACATAAAGTTAAAAATAGATTTAAAATAATTAAATAAATTTGGCCCGTAATTTAAAACTTATCAATTTAAAAATCCGTATCAAATTTTAAAACCAACCATAAAATCAGGACAGACCGGCTAACTAAAAAAAATAAGTTTTTAGGGCCCGACGAAAAGTCTGGAGGTCGGAGATCACTCGTATCTCTGGGGGTAGATTGTTCCAAAGGGTAGGTGCCACCACAGAGAAGGCTCTCCTCCTGGGGGTCGCCAGCCGACATTGTCTGGCTGACGGCACCCTGAGGAGGCCCTCTCTGTGGGAGCGAACTGGCCGGTGGGAGGCTATTGGTGGCAGAAGGCGGTCCCGTAAGTACCCCGGCCCTAAGCCATGGAGCGCTTTAAAGGTGATCACCAACACCTTGAAACGCACCCGGAAGTCCACCGGAAGCCAATGCAGCTCGCGTAGGAGAGGAGTCACATGGGAGCACCCCGTCGCTCCCATAATCCCCCGCGCGGCTGCATTCTGCACCAGTTGGAGCCTCCGGGTGTACCCCAAGGGGAGCCCCATGTAGAGAGCATTACAATAGTCCAGACGAGAAGTGACGAGTGCTTGAGTGACCATGCGTAGGGAGTCCCGATCCAGAAAGGAGCGCAACTGGTGTATCAGGTGAACCTGATAGAAAGCCCCCCTGGCCACGGCCGTCATATGCCTTTCTAAAGACAGCCGTGCATCCAGGAGGACACCCAAGTTGCAGGCCCTTTCTGTGGGGGCCAATGATTTGCCCCCAATAACCAGCGATGGCGTCAGCTGGCTATACCGGGACGCCGGCAGCCACAGCCACTCGGTCTTGGAAGGGTTGAGTCGAAGCCTGTTTCTCCCCATCCAGACCACACAGCCTCCAGGCACTGGGACATCACTTCCAAGGCATCATTGGGATGGTCTGGGGTGGAGATGTACAGCTGAGTATCATCAGCGTACTGATGGAACTCCACTCCAAAACCACGGATGATCTCACCCAGCGGCTTCACATAAATGTTGAACAGGAGGGGTGAGAGGACCGACCCTTGTGGCACCCTGCAAACAAGGCGCCTTGGGGTCGATCGCTGCCCCCCTGTCAACACGGATTGTGACCAGTCGGAGAGATAGGAGGAGAACCACCGCAAAACGGTGCCCCCCACTCCCAGTCCCACCAGCCGGCGCAACATGATACCATGGTCGATGGTATCAAAAGCCGCTGAGAGATCTAACAGGACCAGGATAGAGGAATAACCCCTATCCCGAGCCCTCCAGAGATCATCTACCAACGCGACCAATGCCGTTTCCGTGCAGTACCCAGGTCTGAAGCCGGACTGGAGCGGATCCAAATAGATAGTTTCATCCAGGTACTGGGGAAGCTGTCGCACCCCAAAATATTAGGGAAGCAATAAATAGCCATGATCAAGCAATGATCATGCAGAGAGATCAAATATAGAGTTACAGCATATTAGCAGGTGAAATGGTGTAGTGTCCACACAAGCCATAAATCAGCTTTCCTTAAGTACATTGGCTACAGAGCTCAGCCAATCAGGATGCATGATGATGCAACACAGTTTTTAAAGTTACATAATACTTTTAGCTACAAACACACAATGTTGGTTTATATATTTCCTGACCAACCAGTTGGGCAATAACAATTTCCTAACAGACATAACTAAGTTTAGCTCTCCATTATTTCCAACTCTGTATTGGGTCAAAGGAACCTTTTTGAAAGAATGGCATCTCTAGATGGTAGTAGTGAGAAGAGCTCACTCAATCCAGCCTGGAAAACATGTAGGTCCATTCTCTCTCAATATATCACAAAGAAAATATGAGCAGCTATACATTTTTCAAAATTCTCACTAAACTGAGATTGAAGTAACATTGGCAGACAAGTTACAGTTTTATAAGAAAATTGAACATGCCAAATGTCATAGAGATTGATGCAAGTCGACTGTGCTATGCTTCTTTAAAACCTACTAAATGTCATCAATAGGGGGAAACATGTGATGACATTTGCAATGGGAACTTAGTGGGAACAGCCATGCCAAAGTTCAGACACTACAAAAGAAATGGCATTCACAAGAAATCATGACCCTTCATAAATAAGCTAGAGATCATTGTTAAAGGCCAAGGGGGCAATTTAGGGATTAACTTTCTGGTGTGGTCTGAGGGATAAATTACTTAGTAGGTCAAATCAGCTAGCAATACAGTTTGGAGAAGATCACTGTAATTGGGACAACAGACTGCCAACAATCATTCATAGTCACAAGGAGTAAATAATACAATCACAAAAGCTCTCTATCTCATGTTCCCTCCATCTGCTCAGATGCTACTATTGGATTGCCAGAGGTGGTCTGATTGCAATGCTGATTTGAAAGCATGAGTGTTAGTCATTATAGCTAAAACTAATTTCTCTCTCTCCCTCCCGCCAACCTATGCTTTATATCTATGGAGATTCTCAGTCATCCAGGTCATGGTTGTCCGAAAGATGCTTTTTATAAGGCAAGTGGATTTTCTTTGTTTTTCCTTGAGGATGTTTCACTTCTTGTCCAAGAAGCTTCTTTGGTTCCAACTGAATGGTAGGGAATGGTGGGAAGTCCATTCCCCACCATTTAGTCAGAACTGAAGAAGCTTCTTGGATGATAAGCGAAACATCTTCAAGGAAAAAAAACAAAGAAAGTCCAGTTGACTTTTGAAAAGCACCTTTGGGACATCCTCTGCTTTGCTATCTGTTTCTCAGAGAAACAGTTCCATAAATTGTTGAGGCTCAATACCAGAATGGAATATATTGTGTTATGTTCAGACTCATCTGCTCCATCCTAGGAAATGGAGTAGAGGGAAATTAAATCTCTTTCCCTTTGCCTTGAGATCAAAGGTCAGCAACATAGCTTATCACATGCATGCATGCATATATACATATGCATAAGCATATACATATGCATATACATATACACATATACATACACATAACACAAACACACACATACACGTATACACACATAAACATGCAGCATAGACACACACACTATGTGACAATCATTTACAAATCTTTTCTTGTCTCTGTTCACATACACATCAATAACTAGATAACTAGATGTATCATGTCATTTCTAAAAATAAAATGAATCGCTATATTGATAATGTGACTACTCTGAAGCGAGCTTAAAATTGGAAAGTTAAGGAGATGATAATTGTTTCTTGTACTGGTAAAGCATTTGTTTTCTGGCATCAACCATAGTCCAACTCACAATTTGGATTTCAAATTTAGTAAGTGATCAATCATCCATGAGATTTAAAATACACAGAGTTGCTATTGCAAAAATATCCTTTCCATGTTTTAGAAAGAACACTGCAAATATGTTGCCAGATAAATTAACATTTCTATAAAAAGACAAAAAGTGTCCTATAATATTCTACAACTCCAACACAAGTTATTATTACTATAGCTAACTTTAAGCTCCATGGAAAAGTGCAATCTATAAAATAAATTATAAAGAGCAATTCATAAGAACATCCCCATGTTACAATTTAAGAGTATGACTTAAATTTGAATTATTTGTAAAAATAATAAAGGCGGGAAATAAACAAACAAATACATTAATTTCTAGTGCAGCAGGCCAGTGAATCACCTTTCAATATTCATGGCATTCTCTCCTACTCATCCTCATTTTTAACATCATATACTTCCTACTCATATGATAAATAACCTGCTAAGTGGCAGTTGTTATTGCCAATTTTCCTCCTTTATTTTCCAGAATGTCTTTGATAATGTACATATTACTTGGAAAAACAACCAGCTTCAGAATTAACTTTCAGTCTAATTCCTTATTACCTAACTAGCCTACAAGTCAAATTCCCATCACTGGATGAGGATATTATCAATAGTTATTTAATTGTTTTTTTCTAAATTAATTGGTTTGCTGATATTTTGTCCTTTTGGTGAAAGGACAAAGTGAACAAATATCACACATTCATCAAACCTAGATATTATCCAAAATCAGTGTATTAAAGTGTCCTACCAGAGTCTAGGTGATGGTAATACCTGAACAGAACCAAAGTGATTCAATTAAAACTAACATGCTTTAATGAATATCATTATTATTTATTATTTATTTAGTAAATGTCTATGCAATTCATCTCACTAATACAGTGACTCTGGGCAGCTTACAATATAATAAAAAGTTTAAAAGTACTAAAAAACTATTAAAATTAGAATAAAAAGATTAAAAGTCCAGATCCAAGATGATGGGCAGCCTGGAGACAAGAATCTTCTTCATCTCATCAGCCATCCTCAATAGAGCAGGCTTGGACCAAGCAGCAAACCAAGTTTTTCCTTCTCTCCTTCAGAAGGCCAGGTGTGTGGAGGTGGATCTTAACACTGATGGGAGAATATTCCAGAGGCAGGGGCCATAGCAGAGAAGGCTCCATGGACTCTGTCAGCGGAAATTCTTTGGTCGACAGGATCTGAAGTAGGCCCTTTCCACTGGAATTAGTAAAGCAGGATAATCCTGTTGGGGTAAGACGGTTTCTCAGATATCCTGGATCCATAATAGAGGAAGGCAGAGGTGGGCTTCACGTACTGTAGCAACTAGTTTACCCAGCACCGGAAATGTGCGTGCGCGCCATTCGCACATGCGTGCGGCATCAAAAACACAGTGATATAGGATGGGATTGTGCCCGGGCGGGTGGCCGGGCCCACCTGCAGGTCACCACAACCAGTTCGATCATAAACTGACAATTGGAAAGCAGACATATACATTCTTTGTCAAAGAAAGATTTTTCTGTTTGGGGAAGATTTAGGAAATTAACTGAGTTTGGGGGATTTAATTGATTTTGGTCAACAGAGTTTTTGATTAAGACTTAAGTTCCATGGAGAACAGTCAACTGTATTGTGCCTGAGGATCCATTGTGTGTATTTCACTGTCAGCAAATTCAGCCAGAAATAAAGATTTATGTAGATCTTTGATCACTTTCAACTTTATACCCCTTGTAAATGTGTGTGTTTTTACCCAATTAAAATACTTCATTTCTGCTGTTTTTAATACATTTCATACAAAGGATGAATGCCACAGCCTGTGGGTTAATCCTGTGGAAGCTCTCTTGAGCAGGTAAAATTAGGATTTTCCTTTCCTACATTCTTTTCCCAAAACTCTTAATTTCATTTTCATTGTTTCTTTATCATAAAAGGACTCCTTATCTGGGAACTATGTGGTCAGAGCTAAGAGGACTTACTTCTTGCGCAAATCAAATCTATAAACCTTTCTGTCTTTTCAATCTTAACAAGATAAGCGTGCCTTACTTGTGAAGGTGAAAATGCAATTTAACAGAAATTGGGTACGTATTCTGTTTTTAATGCAAATAGTGGGGGTGGAGGGGGAGGGTGGTCTGGGGGGGAAATTAAATCTGAAAGGCTATAACAAATGTTAGGTGAGATTATAAAGATTAGCAGATTATAATTTTTGGTAGGCCTGTTGTACAATTGTAATTTAAGGTTCATATTGATTGTCTGGTTTTAAACAATACTGGTGCCCATTACAATTATTAAAACTGAAATTAAAATTTGCGTTAGTAACTTACAGTCTCAGTAAGAACATAAGCACGGGTGGAAGGAGAATTCTTTGCCCCATATTATTTCAAGAGTAATATGATGTGATACAATGCTTCAAATGCTCTCCTTGTTAAGAAAGATCATCTTCATTTTGAAAGGTTTTCCTGTCTGCCTTTGTTGGCTCTAAGAAGTCAGACATGCTCAAACATTCCACTTTTTTTAGCCTCCTGAGAGCAACAGGAGCTTTGCCAAGTGTGAAATGTGTCTCTACATGAGATGTATTTCAGAGGTACTGTGCCTAAAATCCAGCCAGTTTTGTGGGTATATCCAAAGTCTGGTGGGATTTTTTTATTCGCTTCCTCTTTAAACAACAGAACTTCAAGCTTTATCTCATCTGACTTGTGAAATTCTCTTTGGTTTCAAAAAGAATACGCTCATGAGATAAAAGCCTGCTTTCTTAAATCCAAAATCCAAAATGTTTCCACCCAGGCAAGAACTTGTTTGGCAACTCACTGGATCCCCGCCAAGCATTCTTTGTCTGGGTTGCCCAGCACCATTTTCCATTACAATAGTTACACTGTAGAAATGGTGTTGCCAACCTAGGAAGACACATAAACAGAAATAAGTCTAGCTATGTGAACACATTTATAATACTGATGCCTTAGGGATGTTCTAGTCCTCAGTTTATTTAATTGTGGGGACTGGCTGAACATCCCTAATCCTGTAATTGTCAAGAGAAATTGCCTTAAGCAAAGACTCTTGGAAAGGCAAACCATTAATTCTTCAGCATCTGTGCTAGTATGTGGAAAGGCATTGGGCTTGTCAGATTTGTAAAATCCGAAGGTATAATTTTAATAACAAAAGTATAGTGCAAGGACTGTCAAGCCCATAATCTTTTGTATTTCACCACCCACTGGGAGTTTAGAATTAGCAAGCATTTGGAGGACAGATATCAAATGTAATTGAATTTGGAAGACAGGATAGCAAAGGTCAATATGTAAGTGTAGATATAATCTCAATTGTCTGAAAAAGCATACTTTTCTGAGGAAGTTGTTCTTTGCTACGAGATCAATTGGCATTTTAATAAGTGACACTGGAGTGCTTATTCAGTTGCTTGTGAGAACTAGGCCTCTCCTGGAGGAGAAAGCTATTGCCAGAAGAGACACAATGCCTCTCATTTGCCTGCTGCAGGACAAAGCAGATAGGATGTGGGGAAGACATGGAATACAGCTGAATGTTGTGCAATAATCTTCCTTCTTTTCCTCAAGCCCCATTAGCCAAAGTTTTTTTTTTTTTTAAAGAGGTTTGAGCTAGTTTTCTAATTTTAGAGAAAGATAGAAATTGTAGTAGAATTGTCTACAGGAAATTCTTTTCCCTATACTTACTGTTTTGGAACCAGATGAATAAAGTCTTGTGGCATCTTTTAACAAGGCTAGGCTACCTACAATCTACAATCCCAAAGCTCTATGCAGGTTTCACTCAATCCTCCTCCAATCATACTAGTGAATTTAATCCATGTAAGTGTAGAAAATAAATAATGCAATTTCCTGCCATTTTGAAGCAGAAAACATATAAAAACTGCATCTAAATTCCCAAAATAATTTAATCTTGTTTTGCTGCTGCTGTTGTTTTTAAACAAAAACCCTAAATCTGCAAACCAGAAAAAAAAGGAAAAGTAGATATATGAGACATAAGTCTATGCACTTTGCATTATTACATCCGACTGAAAACTGGCAGAAAACTAGTCATCTGGACCGGTTGGACTACTTCTGGCCAGTAAGCAAGAAACAAGATGTGCTTTGAAGGTGGATGAGCATGCACAGTGACATCACTACACACACCCCATCCTGAAGAGTTGCCATAACATGGGCATATAAAGGAGGAGCTCAAGCAATGATGCTACTGCAGAGTTTTCCATTTGCTGCAGACACCCCTAGGAGAGCATCTGTATACTGTACCTCACAATATGTAAAGTTGGATTTGTATTCAATATAACACAAACATAAGAATCAGTATACACAAAGCTGATGTATGTTGAAAATGTACATTGAAATTGGAGATTCATGGGATTATAGTCAAAAGAGAAATTCAAACTGCTGTGTAATAGATACATTTCCTGTGCTTGCTCAGAATACAGCAGATGCAATATCAATGTTGTAATTTAATAAAATGAGCCGTCTAGAGCTCAATGTGTTCATACATTATATTAAATCATAGTTTGTGGCAACTACATCTTATAAATTAGAAATAAGTTACATTCACTGATAAGGATAACATGCTGTAATGACAAGGTTTTGACTAATTCATGGTACATTATCTCCTTTTATTCTTTTCAACCCAATAGAAAGTTTGAGATAAATTATGAAAAGGATCTCAGAATTCTGTCCATCAGCAAAATAATTATCCAGTAAGAAAACAGAATTTGAGGCTTGCTAATGCTCCCCTCAAAAAACCCTGAGATTGAAAATGGGCTAGATTTGGCCTAAGGCTGCGAAGGAAAAAAAAAAATCCAGACCACTGCCTCTCCATCTCTATTGGAGAGAGAAATAACATGGAATGTTAATGATTGCTCAGTTGTAAGCTCCTCTCTGCTTCTCTTGAGGTCACATGGCCTGCAAGGACCCAGGTGTGGCATAATGGGGGGAGATAGGCAGAGAGCTGCTGTAGAATTCCTACAGTTGATCTTCAAAACCGGGTCAAAACCAGCTTTTGGGGAGAGGAGTTAACTTTGAACTGTTGTCAAATGACCAATTGTATAATCTTATTAACATGAGAAAAGCATAAAGGATTAAAAAAGCCTGTTTTTCTTGAGTTTCTTTATGGCAAACTTACATCAAATTCTGTTATTGTGTAGATCTTTGAGATTTGTTGGAGCTGGTCAGAATCAGTGTTAGAATGTATTTGATTGGCTAATTGATTTCCCACTTTTTTTCTTCAGGAGCTCAAAGTAGCATACACAGCATCCCCTCCTCCAATTTTTCACTACCGCAGCAATCTGATGAGAGGAAGGTTGGGCTCAGAGAGATTGACTAGGTCAAAATAAATAATTTAAAAGAGAGAATGATTTATGCTTCCCTCCATGACTTGTTCTCCCAAGAACTATCAATTCCAGAGTTCTTTTTGCATTAGTAAAAGGGATGTCAAGTTGTTCAAAACATTAGAATAATCAGATACTGATTTTAAAGAGCCTGAAACTGTGTCCCTGTTATAGCTTCTTCACCAAAACGTAATTCATCCACACACACCTTCCAGTGATTTTTGCCAATAAGGACTGTGGCAACTGTAAGGAAGGGAGAGCCCAAATAATTATATGTGTTCTGTTCTTGTGCCACTCATTCCAGTGATTGAGAGAATAGTATAGATTTGTACTGAGCTACAAAATGAACATAAAAGCTTATCAAGTTTTTAAATGTGAGAAACTTACATAAAAAAGGAAGAACATCTGAGAAGAGGATTCTTTATCAGGACTAGCTCTTCCTGCTATGGTTTTACCTGATCCTTTATGCTTCATTGGCTGCTGAATCAATTGTTATTTAATGAATTTCTGTCCCTGGAGTGCTTAAGTCTTGGCAATTCAGCCCCCAAGATTTAAGGCTAGATCTCCTTAACATCCTGTGTTGCATTGTCTCTTCAGCACTTTTGCTTGGAAATTGGCATGGGCAAATGAGCTGAATAGCTTCATCTTTTGCTCTTAAATCTTTCAACGCCCATGTTGCTACACACATTCTTTTCACTGTTATTTATCAGGTCATTTTTTTTCTTTTCAATCACAGCTACATGATAAGGGATATCTGAAAGTGCAGGGCTAAAATAATCTTTCAAAACAGGTTTAAAATAGGCTCATATTAAAGGCAACCTCAAAATAAAATCTGCAGTACCAGTTCTCTAACATCCAGCATCTCTAAAGTTGGTGCAAATAACAGCTTCCTGCTTCCCTACCATAAATTATCATGCATAAATGCTTGTTTTGTCATTTGCATCACCAAAATAACCTGCTATCACTGCAACAAATGCAAAAACATTGTGCATTCATTCCCACCTGTCTTTGTCCATAAAATTATCACATAGGAGTAATATCAATGTAAGAAATCTGACAACCATATGTGAAAATGCTCTCTTATTTTTTTCACAAATGAAAACTCCATTCCACGTATGGCATGTATGGCATGCAGCATTCGACTTATCTGTGGTAGGAAATAACAGCAAAATTTAAACTAGCCAGGGAGAAATCCCCACTGCTAATGTCAAAATAGACTAGAAATGGAAATAATAAATGCCAATCTTTCAAGTTTCTTAAATTACAAAATTTAAGAAGAAATCAATTCCACAGTGTTGTATCTACTGTATAATAGTCTGAAATAGTCTTTTGTTTGCAATCCTATATTTATAGAATTGATTTATATTTACTATTATTGCATTCAGGGATTTTTTTTTCATTCAAACTCCCCTTCTGGCTTACTTTAGTTCCTTGGTATCTGCAGTTGTGTGTATGCCTGGACCCAATCTATATGAATAACCTATATTCTGTGTACTGTGAAAGAGTGTACATAGTATATGTATACCATGGAGGTTACAAACTAGATTGTGGCAAACATGTTCTCAAGTTGAGAGACATTGTTATTAGTTCTTTTTCATAGATGGATCACTCCCTGCTGGTCTTGGGAGTTTTTCAGGTTGCCTTCTGCTGCAGTGGAGAAGGATCTGTTTAATCATCCACCCCATGCTTGATGGATCCAGTGAGGATCCAAATGGAATTTGGGGTAGTTCCTAAAGCATTGGTACATGTGTCAAAGATGTATTAATCACTGCTTGGAATGAGGAAGCAATAATGGCCTTCAATAGCCATCATGACTATGCAAACACGCTATGCAGATTGGTCTTGAACACCCCCTGGCTCTCAGAGGAATTCCAGGAGATGAAACAGTATAAGCGATGTCTGTAACACAACTGAAAAAGACAATTAATCCAACCAGGCACAGGTAAGATTGTATATTAAAAACTACATCATAACAATAAAGGTGGAAAATACACCTATTTAGCAACCATGTTTTGGGTGACTCAGTCCCTTCTAGGTAAGGAGAAGTCAGGGGAGTTTTTGAAAGGTTTCTGTAAAGATTATGTTGAACATTTGTCAGATAAATTTGCTCAGATTCACTTGGAGCTGACCTCTGGCTGTGCTGGTCCAATGAAGATGATAAGGACCTAGTCTTGTCCAGTTATCTGGCGTCTGTACTAGCCAAAAATTCTGGAGAAGTAAACAGTCTTTGGGACTATGAACTGTGCTATTTGTTTGCATGTGTGTGGGGAGGAGACCCACAGCTATTATCAAAGCAGTGGTGAATGCTTTATATTGAAAAAGAGCAGTTCTGCCTCCTTAAAGGAGGCAATGATCTGCTGCCTTTTCAAGAGAGCATCTTTGGACCCAGCAGCACTTAACAATTTTTATCTAGTCTTCAACGTTTGGGAGAAAGTTGTTGAGTAGATGATAGGCCTTTGGCTTCAAAGGACTCTGGAGGAAGCAAATTATTTGGATCCATTGCAGTCTGGTTCCAGGCTTAAGACAGCATTGAACACACTTGTGAATGACATCTGGAAAGCCCAGGATGAGAGTAATCTATCCATTGGGTCTTCTTTGATCTCGCAATAGCCTTTTATACCATCAATTATGGTAAGGGAGGGGCGGTTGAGGAGATAGGCAGTGGGGAATCATGGTTCCACAGTGGTTCTCTTCCTTCCTCTGTGTGAGTTTCAGTCCCTCCTCTTGTGGAGGCGGGTAAGAGACAGGTCCAGGTATGGGTGTCTGGTTTGTGGGATGCCAGAGGGTTCAACTTTCTCTCTGCTTCTATTTAACATTTACATGAAACTATTGGATGAGGTCCTGGCAAATAGATGAGGAAGAAATGATCCTGGGGAGGAAAGCTATGGCTAATCTAGACAGCATACTAAAAAGCAGAGACATCAACCTGCCAACAAAAGTGCGTATAGTCCAGGCCATGGTTTTCCCAGTTGCAATGTATGGCTGTGAAAGTTGGACCATAAGAAAAGCTGAGTGCCAAAGAATTGAGGCCTTTGAACTATGGTGCTGGAGAAGACTCCTGCGAGTCCCTTGGACTGCAAGGCAATCAAACCGGTCAATCCTAGAGAAGATCAACTCTGACTGCTCTTTAGAGGGCCAGATCCTGAAGATGAAACTGAAATACTTTGGCCACTTAATGAGAAGGACGGACTCACTGGAGAAGAACCTAATGGTGGGAATGATTGAGGGCAAAAGAAGAAGGTGATGACAGAGAACGAGGTGGCTGGATGGAATCACTGAAGCAGTAGGCGTGAGCTTAAATGGACTCCAGAGGATGGTAGAGGACAGGAAGGCCTGGAGGAACATTGTCCATGGGATCGTGATGGGTCGGACATGACTTCACAACGAACAACAACAACAATTAGATGAGATCATTTGTTGACACAGGGTAATAATCATCAGCATTCTGAAAACAGTCTAATATAAATTTCTGCTCCAGGTCATCCAAGTGGTGTGATTGAAGGGCTTTTCTAGGATCTGATATCTGTATGGGTTTGTAAAGGAAAGAACCAGCGTTGACTCAACTTTTGTGCACTAATTGTGCATATTCCTAAATAGACTCTTCTCACAGTTTCTCATGCCTCCCATTTGGAATTCTGCAACATGCTGCATATGGAGTTGTCCTTGAAAATTATTTAGAAGCTTCAGCTGGACCTAGATGCAACAACACTTATATTATTGAGTGCATCATAATGCACATACATAACATGGTTATGTAAGCCGCGCTGATTCCCATTTGGTTTCTGAGTGCAATTTAAAGTGCTGGTTATCATATTTAAGGCCCTACATGTCATGAGACCAGATTACTTGCAGAGCTTTTTATTCCTGGTATATTCTGGTCATCCCACTGGGACAAGGAGGCAATGATGCCAGTAGGCAAGCTCTTTTTCCTTTATTTTGGGAGTTTTTCTTGAATGGGGTAGGAGAAAGGTTATGATGTTTAAGTATCCTATGCCTATTCCAAGACATGTGTTATTTGTTTTATTTCCAAGGAAATCACAGGAAATCATACACTGTTAATTATTATTAACTAATAAATGTTGCCATTGAGTTTTAGGGAAATAACTCTAAAGGTTATAAAAAGGAAGGTTATAGCTTATCCATCCATGACCTAAACCACTAAATTTAATAGAACTAAATTGTGCAGTTCAGACTGAATGAAAGCAAGAGTTTCCAGTCCCTTCTTGTAGCTAAAAAGTTAAAAATGAGGTTCTCTCTCTCCTTCCCTCTCTCCCTCTCCCCTCCATCTCTCTCTCCCTCCCTCTCTCCCTCTCCCCCTCCATCTCTTTACACCTCCACACACAAACACACACGCCTGGGATGTCTTGCATTTTCTCTCTTCCTCCCCAGGCCCAAATGCATTGCATTTATAGTTATACTAGGAAGAAGGGAATAATTTTTGAAAGATAATTTGAATTTCAAACAGGAATGCACTGAAGACTTTTTTTTTTTTTTTTGCCTTGGGCAGCAAGTTGTTCACAGCCTGATTGAACACACTTGATTGTCCCAAACGTATCCTTCCCAACCAGTGCGATTTGTTTGGACTATAACTTCCAAAATTCCCAGACAGCATGAGAATCCATTTTAAGGGGCCAAATTGGAATTAGGTTTGTAATAGTAGTAACAACAACAATAAGAACAATTCCCTTCATATTCAAAGTCTTTAACATGACCGAAATACCATATGGAGAAGTAGATGAAATGTTGCAATCGTTACTTCCTGCTATTTTAATAATATTTATATAGTTAATTTCTAATGAAAGTGGTTCTTTTCAAAGTAAAACATTCATTTTAAGGATTTTAGAAGAATGTCAGATCTGAAATGTTTATGTAGCAACAAGTCTCTGAATAAACTGAGGTTTGGCAATAAACTTCTAAAATATGAAGCACTTCATTAATGTAATTGTTAAGTAAATTCCTGTCACTGGAATTTCAGTACAAAGGAAGTAGAAGTTTCATGAATTGTTTCCATATGGGCTTTAAAAATACTTCATTATTGTAGAAATGAGACAATCAACAATTCTAGGACTGAAAGGTTTGGTTAGTTTCAATCAATTCAAAGAACCTTGGAACTGTATCCCAACATTGTTCTTGTTGTGATGGGCCATTCCTCGGTTTTGAATGTCTTAGATGGCATATGGTTATGTTGTCATCATCAGAACTGTACATAAGAGAGACTGCAGTGGTTAGCTCTTTTTTTTTTTTAGTGAGCATGAGCTTTGATACCCATCTGGTAAAGAACCACAATGGTTCTTTAAAGAATTGTTAAAGATATTTCCTTGGAAAATAAATGAGGAACAGAGCTTTTAAGTACAAATTAACAAAGGAGGCCAGAGGATGAAAGACATAATCAAGTAATGATTGGATTATTTTCTTCCTGCTTTACTTGTGATTTAAATCATAAAAAAGCATATGCATTAATGTTTACATTACCTAAATAAAAGTAAATGTTATATTTCAGTGGCTCAAGATCAAGTACATTTCAACAGAGCTAAGGGGCCAATTGTAGGGCTGTAGTGAAATCTTCAAAATAAAATACTGTAGTAAAATTTGATGAATGAAATATTTTGGATGCCCTGGAAGTAACTGAAGTTTCTCCTTGCAGTTATAACTATTAGCATTGTCATGAAGACTTCTTCTACTTCAAAGGTTGCTAACAATCATTGGCAGTGATATTTGAGGACTGGCTGAAAGCTGCATTAAATGGACTTGTTGCCCAAACAATGGCTTTAATTTTTTAACAGCTGCTACTTCCTGTAGTTTTAAAAAGCAGACACAGAGGGTTGAGCAGCAACTCTCAGTTCAGTTCTGTATGATTCCCTTTTGTCCAAATCTTTGCATGCAGGATTTGAAATTGAAAAGCAAAATGATTAGTATTAGATCAAATAATGTCATGGAATATATCCCCACAAATATGTTCCATACACCTCCTTTAGAAGACAGAACAAAACAAAAGCATGAGTTTTACTGTGAATATGCCTGTTTGTTACTATTGGCTCTTTTCCAAGAGCATGAGTATAAAATAGCTAACCACAATTTGTTATCAACAAACATTATTTCCATGTCATGCAGAGTATTTCAAAGCACACTTAATCAGAGAGTGTTCCCATGAAACTAATTTGCAACAAACTATGAGATTAATCTCTGCTTATTTATTAATGTATATCCAGTATGCTCACAGATATTGTACCTTCGTTTGGTTTCCCTGTGCCTACAATGATATAAAGTTTCCTCAAGAAGGAGCAGGTGGTATTCTAGAAAAAAGTGTGTTGCACCTGTTTATGTCTCCTGTAGAGACATAATTGTTGGTGACCCTCATATTAACTTGCTAACCTAAACTCTTACCTAAAAATATAAACACATAACCATCTGGTCCCAGTTGTTTCTACCCATCCTATCAGATGCAACGCAAAGGGAATACTCCAGATCCCATCAACTAGGGACTGCCATCTGGCAAGCTTTTGGAATAGTGTGCCTTTGGAATATCATCCTTCCAGATAGCAGACTGGCCCCAGCCCCACTGGCCTTTCATAAGGCCTTGAAAATCTGTTTCTGTGTCCAAGCCTGGGTATGTGATGGAGCCTGTCTCCTGGCTATGTTAGTAGTGTTTTTATGTTTCCCAGCTGTTGTGTGTTTTTATTTTATGTTTCATCTACTTTATTGTAAGCTGTGTGTGGATGGCTATATAAATGGATGAAATAAATAAATAGTCTGATACAATGTGTACTCGGGATTCAAACAAACAGAATATAAATGTTATCTTAATTATATGCACACAAACAAATTCATCGCGGTATTCCTTTTAGAGGTAAACAATATTGTGGAAAGCATGTTCTGAATGTTATCAATATACTAGCCACAACTCCTGGTTGTGGAGATGTAGATAATGGTCTGCTTGCAAGACTATCTCTAGTTTAGAGCTTGTAACTTGCATAGAACTGTATGACCATGTTTGGGGTAAAACTGGCCTTGGGTTTTGTTTGTAGCATACTAGCCAAAATGGACTGACCTGAGCATAAAGAAGAAATCTACATGTGATACTAACAAATCAAGGCTGGTAAATCTACTTTATATCTTCTCTATATTACTAAACGGTGTTATGTGAAAATCAGAATCTTACGTTTGAAAATATTGTTTAACCCAGGATAATTTCCTAGAAGTTGCATCATAGGTATATTTGTGTGCACATGCAGAACTGGAATCCAATAAGATTTTTGAGAGACAGGACCGGATTTTACATTTCTCCCTTTCCTGACATTTTCCTGCACCTTCAATTCAGTGACTTTTTCTTTCAGCCCAGTGTTGATCATTTGTGACTTTTCATGCCTCTAACTGGTCTCTTAAGAATAAACACAATAAGGAACCACTTTCTGAAGAGTAAAGGCCTGTGATAGGCAGAAAACATTTGGGACAAAAGAAAGGCTATGTCACTAGCATTCTTTGATTTGGTGATTCAGGGTTGAGGCTACAATTTCCAGAAATTCCAGCCAGCATAACTGCTTGCCCACCCTCAGCATTAATATATCTTTACGATCATAAAAATAACTTGGAGGCAGTGCTTGGTCACAGCTAAGAGAGTTGAACCACTTGGCTTTGAATATGCATCATCCTTAACTTTTTCCACAGACAATATTTTGAGTCCAAAATGTCTTCATTACACATATTTCTCAGTCATGATTCCACCAAAGGTAGATGAAATAACCTCAGTATAATTGGAAAGCAGAAGAGATCCTAAGAGTGATATTCTATAGTTCCTCAGCAGTGCTCAAGGCCCAAACCAAAAGAAAGAATGCTTGATGGAAAGCATTGGCAGACACCTAAGCTGGCCCCCCATTTGACAAGCTTACAAGTAGTAAAAATATGGCTTAGGGTCAGATTCTATTCTTTCCTGCATAGACTTAATGAATGGAATGCATGATGTGCTTACTAAGCAAGGGCTAGATAAACATGGAAAAAATCTAGCAGAGCTGTGTCACTGACCACTGTGGTTACATCGGCTATGTTGCTGGAAAGAGAAATTCCATTGCAATGTATCAGTTACTTTTTATATATCACTGCTAATGAATACTTCATAGCCGTTAAGTCTTCACCATGATATATCATAACAGTTTAGATGAGATCAACACATTCTTGTGTAGTGTCACAAAATGTTCCAAAAGCAATTTTACTGAGGCTTTCTTTAAAAAAAAAAAAACATTATTTTAAAATGCTGTGTTTTTTCACCTTTGCTGCAGTCAGATGTATTACTCCTTATCATTTTGAAACGGACATCTCCTTTATATTGGGGAGTGGGGTGTGTTATCTAAGTCCCTCAACCCCAAACAGAGGCCTTGAGACTTACTGCTGGTAAGAGGAATCAGTTAGGCGGGATGCATTATTATGAAGAGTTTGCATATTCTTTCCTTCCATTCTTCTTCTTGCTTTTCTCATTCCTAACTTTTCTTTGAGCACAAAAAAGGGGCTGCTTGAAGACAAGAGAAGATGAGGCCTTCCCTTTCAGAAATCCTGTCCTCTCAAGCAGGCAGAGCATGCGTTCATTGTGTTAGATACAAAGACCCATGAAACAGAAAAGATGATCATTTATATAAGTTTGAACATATAAGGCTACCACTATTTCTGTCTGCTCTGGCCGTTGCTCTCTGAGGCATAAAAGGATACCAGCTTTGAGCAAATTCTCTTGAGATTGTAAAAATCCATTTCAGAAACCATTCTGCTTGCCTGCTATGTGCAAAGCCTCATCTAGAAGCCTTCTTTTTAATTACCTGTGAGCAGGCACCTTTGCCTTTTGGTGAAAATGTCTGAGGCAGATTTGTTAGACAAGAGAGGAGATTGTTGGTGTTGTGGTGTGTGGACTGAGATTTTATGTCTGTCAAGGAGCAAGGCCTGGCTCTGCTGGAAGAAAACAGCACAGTTGGAGAAACCATCCTTGGGGGAAGAAGGAATCCTTGTGTGGCAGAGGATCCTGCAGGAAATACACACAATCCAGAAATGTTATGTAATGACAATATGCACAAATTATTTGCTAGAAAATCACTGAAGCTATAATCAACACTTTAGGAAAATAACTGTAGGTGTATGGATGAGTGTCTGGATAAGCCCCTATCCCTTTCCCACCTTCCCACCAGGGTCCCAAAACTGACCATCTAGAGATAGGAGTCCCCAACTCTCAGACCATCACCGGTCTGCAGCATGCCAGAAACTGAGCCGTGCAAATGAACAAAGCCCTATCTGTGCATGCACGGGATGTAGGCAACATACAACATGTCCTTGGGTCCACAGAAAGACCTCTCTCTGCAGGACCAGTCTCTGGTGCTCAAAAGATTGGGGCATGCTGATCTAGAGTGGGGGCCTGATGCCTCTACCAGGGACACCCATGGGGGAATAAAAAAGACAAGCTGGTGGCCATAACTGCAGGCCATAAAACCTGTCACTTTGTGCATGTGTATGGATGCTTGTAAAAAAAAGGCTTCTGTCATGTGGTTGCAACTTCTGTCTTGCCCTTTTAAAAATCTGTGGCCCATCCACCGAGCTACCACACCCATATTCTTTCTTTCTCATCTTCCTTTTATTTTTTTAACTGTAGCTATGTGCCAAAGATAAAGTTTGGGATTAAAATTATCCTTTAATTTCGCTTTTAAAATATATTATCCTTTTCCAGAACAATCTTGCCGTTATTTCTACATAACTGTTTTTGCACAAAAACCAAAGAAACAGGTTCTATTTTATTTAGTCTTGATAGTACTGTACTTTACAATTTAGTGGCCAGAATTGGGACGGTCATTAAGCAAGAGTTGCTAAGTGAAACTGAGAGTGTTATGATCTAACTTTAGCTTTCCTTTGCTTTACAGAGCTGCAAAAGTCATAAATGTGAAGATTGGTACCAAAATTATCTTTTCATCATCAAAGGGCTCGCAACTTGGGTGTCCTCCTGGATACACGGCTGTCTTTAGAAGAGCATATAACAGCCATGGCCAGGGCGGCTTTTTATCAGGTCTGCCTGATACGCCAGTTGCGTCCCTTTCTAGATTGGGACTCCCTACGCATGGTCACTCAGACACTCGTCACTTCCCGCCTGGACTACTGCAATGCTCTCTACATGGGGCTCCCCTTGGGGTGCACCTGGAGGCTCCAGTTGGTCCAGAATGTGGCCACGTGGGGGATTATGGGAGTGATGGGGCGCTCCCATGTGACACCTCTCCTGCACGAGCTGCACTGGCTTCCTGTGGTCTTCCGGGTGCGCTTCAAGGTGTTGGTGATCACCTTTAAAGCGCTCCATGGCTTAGGGCTGGGGTATTTACGAGACCGCCTTCTGCCGTCAATAGCCTCCCACCGGCCAGTTCGCTCACACAGAGAGGGCCTCCTCAGGGTGCCGTCGGCCAGACAATGTCGCCTGGCGACCCCCAGGGGGAGAGCCTTCTCTGTGGTGGCACCTGCCCTCTGGAACAACCTACTCCCAGAGATACGCATGATACCAAACCTCCGGACTTTTCGTCAGGCCCTGAAAACACATCTATTCCATCTAGCCGGGCTGGCTTGACCCCATCCTTGCGGTTTTAAATTTATAATTGGTTTTAATTGGGTTATTTTAAATTGATGGCCAACATTATTTAATGTTTTTTAAATTGTTTTTAA
Organism: Pantherophis guttatus; assembly: GCF_059756535.1. Classification (NCBI taxonomy): domain Eukaryota; kingdom Metazoa; phylum Chordata; class Lepidosauria; order Squamata; family Colubridae; genus Pantherophis; species Pantherophis guttatus. The sequence continues at coordinate 294,150,134 of NC_142063.1, read as the reverse complement.
ATTTTATATGTTGTGTATGTATGTACTGCTGGAAGATTTGAAAGACCAGTTTGAGGTCTGGTTATCCTGAATAAAATCTATGCACTTTCTCACACTTGATGGCAACTTAATGGCATATAATCAAACATTGAAACATGTTAACATTGAAACTTGCTGGAAAAAGAAGGTTTTAAGGGCACGGCGGAAGGCACCGAGGTCTTGGATTCTCCTTATCTCTGGGGGCAGCTGATTCCAGAGGGTAGGTGCCCCCACAGAGAAGGCCCTCCCCCTGGGGGTCACCAGCCTCCATTGTTTGGCTGATGGCACCCTGAGGAGGCCCTCTCTGTGGGAGCGCACAGGTCGGTGGAAGGTCATCAGTAGCAGCAGGTGGTCTCGAAGATAACTAGGTCCTATGCCATGGAGCGCTTTAAAGGTGGTAACCAACACCTTGAAGCGCACCCGGAAGACCACTGGGAGCCAGTGCAGCTCACGCAGGAGCGGTGTTATATATGGGAGCGCCAGGCGGCTCCCGTGATAACCCGCGCGGCCGCATTCTGGACCAGTTGGAGCCTCCGGGTACTCCTCAACGGGAGCCCCATGTAGAGAGCGTTGCAGTAGTCCAGGCGTGAGGTGACGAGGGTGTGAGTGACTGTGCACAGGGAATCCCGATTAAGAAAGGGCTGCAACTTGCGAATAACTGACTATAACTGACTAACCCCCAAAATTGAGCATATATAGTAGCAGAAAATTTTAGATCCTGGATTTTAGAATTTTAAACTATCTGTTAAATTGTAAGTGTGGGGTACACAGCTAGTATTTATTGAATGTTCTTCTTTTATATCACAATTTATCATTACTCTTTGTAATTCTTTCTACATTCTTGATAATTTAAAAGAATGAAAAAAAATTACTCTGAGCATGTGAATGCTCCTATTGTATTTAATTAATGTACAGGTAGTACTTGTTTAGTGACTGCCTTGCATAGTGACAATCAGGGCCGGATTTAGATGAAATTGTAATTGAGTCCATCCACTTTGCTGTTGGTTGCCTTTTTTTCTTTCCTTCAACCTTACCCAGAATTTAAAAACTCTTCAAGGGAGTTGGATTTTTGCATAATGTTCCAAACATTTAAACCTGGTCATTTTGTTTCCTAAAACTGCTTAACTGCTATCACACTCTAGTCATTCATTTCCTTCTGTCTTTGAGTTCAGACTACAAGATCTTGATTGCAAAAATCAGAATGATTATCCTACTGGAGGAAAGAGATAGAGGTTTTAATATCTCTTTGGTGTCATCTGGAGGTTGTCTGGACTTTTGCAACTGAGATGGCCTATTAGAACATGTATTTAATTTCATCTTTTTCTCCCTGTTTCTATATGTTTTTTTTCTCTTTGCTATCTTCATTATATTTATTCCTCTTTTCAAATTCCACAGGAAGTTTTGTCATGAATCTTAACTGCAAGAAACTTGGGCTCCTTTGTAATCTCAGGGCAAGCTAAGACTAGTGCTCACAATATGCATGTTGAAAAAGTAATTCCAATCCAGAAAGGGAGCATGGTTTGTGAGCCTTCAGGAGCAATAATACTGCAATTGAATTCTGGCAATTCTGGCGCAGGCACAATGAAATTTTCAGAGTTCACATGATTATTACAGTATGCTATTAGCCCTAATAAAAGTTTTGATGTAAAACTTATTTAACAACATGCTAAAAAACAAATGCCCAGCATTTAATGAGCAATTATACATACTGGAGCAAATATATATTTTACTCTTCTGAGTTATAATAATTAAGGCAGGAGCCAAATAATAAGCAGGGCAGTTGGGCTAGGGACAGTTAATAAGATTAGGAAGACCTAGAGTAACCTCAGCCCCTCTTCACTACACAGGAAAGTAGCTCAATCCTTTGCAGTCTGAAAAGACAATACTTGTGCTTTAAGGAATTCACTCAATAAAATTACTTTTAAAGCAGTAGCACCTTTTAAAGAGTTTGCATGTTGTACACAACATTAATAAGCAAGCGAGAGTTTGATGGAGACAGTAAAATCTTTACCAAAATGTGCAGGAGGTATCCTTTTAGGCTCTACAATCTTTTTACTGGCAAGGGTTAAGGTATTTTGGGAGGGTTCATGGGTATAAGGTGATGTTGCTGAACTGAATTTTTAAAATGGGAGATGGGTGGAATGTTACAAATAGATTTCAGTAAAATGAATAAGTTAAATCCACTGGAGGTCTAAAATTCCTAAAATATTTAAATATTAAAAGATAGATGATATAATTCACAATTGAGTTAATTTCAAGGGCATAATGTTCAGGGCTCCAGACCCTGAAAAGAAAATGTAGTGAATAAAAATCCAGTTGATCTGGTACATATTTGATGTTTATTGTATCTTCTGACTGTAAAGACATAATAAAGATTTATTTAATCTAAAAATCCAATTGGGATACAGCTGACAAAGTTCAGTTGAGAACAGAAGAATTTCCCCAGAGATGGGTTTAAACTGGAGACCAGGAAAAAAATGTACTGAAGCACAAATCTGTTTATTGACAGGGCTAGAGGCAAAGGCAGGTCTAAAGAAGGGAGGGGTTACAACCCATTTATAATTAATGCAAATTAGTATATACATGTGATTGAATGCAGGTGCAAAATATTTGATTTGATATAAACAACAGCAACCTTTTGCTTGCGTATAACATATTATATGAGATCAGTGAGACAATTAGTGTGCAACTCTGAGGTAATGGGGCAGAACTCCAAAGACAATTGGTTTTTGAAAGGTCAACGGGGTAGTATCCATAAGCATAATTTCTTTCTGAGCTTGGTTTTCGTGCAGAGGTTTCATTTACCAAACTAGATAACATCATCAGTGCACTGATGATGTTACCTAGTTTGGGTAATGAAAGTTTGCAAGCAAACAACCAAGCTCAGAGAGCACCAAGGATCCTTCATTTCAGCCCTGAGCTGCAAATATTCTCCTTTATAGTTTCTTTCTAAGGAGTTACTTTCTTTTGCTTTCCTCTGCTCATTTCCACTATCTTTTTTCAGTTTATTAGCATTACTTGATCTTCCAAATGTTTAATGGCTAAGCTGACAGTAATTTCCCTAAGAAACTATATTTCTGAAGGGGATGGTTGTCTAATTTGACTCCATGTGCCTGAGCCAGCCACTGAGAAAAGGTGCTTGGGTTGAAGTCTTTCAGCTTGACTCCTCTGATTCTCCTTCAAAAAATGGAAAATCTAGAAGGAACCTGGGCAGCTGTATCATTATGTAGATTGAGGCAGTCTGCTTTGATGGCAGGCTATGGGATGAATTGGGGTGAAATGACCTCTTCCCAATCACTTGTCTAGAGCATTAGCTATCCTTACATCTTGCTGTGATGGCTAGTGTGAACAAGATATTGAGACAAGATTGTTGTTTTCTGGAGAAGCTACCATCTTCAATCTCAAGGCACCTTCAAAGCAAAGAAGACAGTTTTCTCTTTCTCCACCTATTGCTTGGAGGAGCCCTTGAGAGAATTCCTGAGCTTACTGTGAATTTCTAAAGCATCCACATTCCTCACTTTGAGAAGATTCTCAAAGTGAGTCATTGACTGAGAAGCAAAGGCTGAACATTGGTACTGGTAGATACAGGATGGAAATGCAATCAGCACGGCAGGTGATGCTTACAACTACCATTACATCTTAATGGCAGGTTTCCTTCAGGCATAACTGCAAGAGAAAGTTGGGCTCCCCATAAGTATCTCTTGTTCCACCTTTTATGCACACCTTCCAATTGATCAGATTAGAACATCACAGTAGTGTTAAATATATATATTTATAGTTCTCCTAGCCTTTCAACTTTATAATCTATCATAAATTAAGTATAGTAAATGTCAAGCTTTATCCAAACCACTACTGAAATTAGAAGACTCGCAGGTGAAGATTCAAGAACATGGCTTTGAATTTATTACAGAGACTAGAAAATCCATTAATGAAGAAATCCAGCACCTGCTAGCATAAGAAACAAGCCATGTATACAATAGAAGCAAGATTCACCTCTTTTGCTTCTTTCTCCAGTTTGTTATGCAGCCTGCTGTAATGACTAGAGAACTTCTTGTTCTTAGGCAGAAGGTGTGGTTGATATCAGTGCATTGTAACAGACAAGTCTGCTCTCTGGCCCTTTACTTTTGATCTTGTCCAGTTTGGAGCATCTTCTTTCCATTTACCATGTTTTCCCGAAAATAAGACCCGGTCTTTTATTTTTTTGAACCCTGAAATAAGTGCTTGGCCTTATTTTTGGGGAGGTCTTATTATTTTGGGGTGCGTGGAGCAAGACGGGGCTCCTCTTGCCATCTTACCTGATTTCCAGCTCTGTCTCCCTAACCCTAACCAGAGGAAACCAGACCGGCTGTGCATGCGTTTAAATATTTTCAGGGGAGGGCTTATTTTAGGGGAAACAGGGTACTTGCCTTCCTTTAGGAGCGCTGACCCAGAACAGAATATGATCCTTCTTCTCCCTTCTTCTGTTTGTCATCTGAAACTGAAGAAATCTCCCTTCCACTGGTGGGTTGCTACCAGTTCGCCCCAGATCGGGTGAGCCGGTAGTGGCGGGAGGCTCCACCCACCTACCCAGATGCTTCTGTGCATGTGCAGAAGCGTTGAGCGCATGAGCACGTGAGTGCCCACAAGCAAACCGGTAGCTCCCTTCCCCTTATTAGCCTACAAAATTGGGGGTAGATAAATTCTCATATCCTCCAGAAAGCTGAGAGCAGGCACAAGTGAGATACAACAAATACAGTCCGATTTGCTTTTCAGGATCTTGGAACCATATAAAGAAAAACTGGATAAACTTGATTGTGTAGAAAGAGCCATTTTATTGTTAAGAAACACTGTGTTTTTTAAACTTGGCAGGGCATTGGAAATAGTCCTTGTTAGCAAGAAGAGAAACATTGATGGGATTACTGGTGTTTTGCCCAGTTACTTCATTGCAATGTCCTTATTAGGTCTGCCTCAAGCAATCATAAGGCCGGATCTCTGCTGTCTCTACTTTATCTCATTCTGTAAGAGTGAGCAATACTACTTTCTTTTTCACCAGGGAAGTATTTGGGGAGGGATTATTTAGGGGCAGGAATAGTTCCTTTGGTCTGACAGAATGATGTAAAGAGGGGAACTGAATGAGATGTCCTGAAAATAAACTCTCTTCTTATTTTAGCCATTACAAACAGAGAGCTAAGTATATGTTCATGTTCACCGTAGCTAGCAGCTGCAGGCAAAAAGCCAAACAGATTGGCCTCTGCACTATGGTGAAAGGTCCAATAAACTTGGAACCCAACTTTTTAGACAGTTGTGCACAGGGAAAGGAAGCCATATGCAGTCTGCAACAACTTGGGTGGTGGAGACCTTCCTGACAATAAGAGTTTGTAACTTTGCTAAAGCTTTTATGAAATTTTAGTAAAAGGAGCTCTTTGAAGGATTATTTGTACGGTTTAGGGATCCTGGAGAAAGGAGGTGTCTTCAGGAATGGAGTAGGAAGAAGTATTAGGTTACTGGTATATGTGGTAGCCCTACAAGCCCTGGAATGGGGATATGAGTATGTAAAAATGAACTGAGTTATTGCAGATGAACTCCGACATAGGCAAAAATTCAGGCCAGCTGTCTTGTTGGTAGTTTATATATGAATGAGAGTGCCATCTGTCCTCTCAATCTCATTATCAAATTGAGGGTGATAGGCAAGAGAAAATTGGAGTTCAACATCTAAGGGTTGGAAAAGAGTCTTCCAAAACTGTGTCATGAAGTAAATGTATGTAAGAGATGAAACAATTGCCTTCAGTGATAGCAAATGTGGTGAGTTGTCTTAGGGACAGAAGGAAATCCACAACTGGAAATGTCATGAACTTTGTTTTTTTGTCAGACATCAGCAAGTAAATTCTTTTTTTGCTGTATAATTTTTTGCATACTGATATGAAGAAATTCTTTGATTTCAGGAACTGCTGGAAACTGCTGGAAACTGCTGCCAACTATGTGAAATAAAGGCTGGACATTCACTTTATGACTAAAATACCTAAACAGTCCACTGACCTATAAAATTGATTATATAGGAGGTGAAATAGGTTTATTTCAGGTATCTGAGTCTGTAAAGTTAGGAAGTTTCTCTTTGGTCTATCCTAGGGTATGGTGTACCCAGATGTCAAGTTTTTGACTGTTACTTTGGGATTAAGGTTAAATTCCTTTCAATAATGCACAATTTTATTTTGTGAATAGGTGACAAACCTCTGACAATATTAGATTATTAATAAATATTTTAGTATTATGCTCCAGAAATAATAAAGCTGCTATAAGTATCATTGTTAGGCACAGCAAAAGCCCTTGATATAGGGCAAAGTAAGTATCTGGATGAAGTTATGAAAAGAATTGGATTTCTATCATATTTTATTTTATGGATACAAGTTTTTTTTCATGTAAGAAAATATTATTCTAAATTTTCTGCTTCAACCAGAATCAACTCATCTAAGGAGATCCTCCTGGAAGAAACTGCTAGAGGAGTGGTAAGGCCAGGACATGATGCTCTTTTATCACCATGCTCTGGAACAGGTTCCCTCTAGAACACAGGTGTCAAACTCACGGCGTCACGTTGCCATCACATGACGTTTTGTGACATTTTTCCCCTTCACAGAGCTGGGGTGGGCATGGCCTACACATGATGCATCTGGCCCACGGGCTCCAATTTGACACCCCTTCTTTAGAAGATAGATCATCCTGCTCAATGAAAGTCTTCTGGAAGTTAACAAAGACTAAACTTTTCTGGAAGGCCTTAGGAATATGATTGCTATCAATATTTAATTACTTTTTCTCATGTATTGGAATCATTTGGGATTTTTATTTGTTCTGAGCTTGTTCAGTATAATGTTGGTACTTGAGACTGTGAGTTAATTCTTCTTACATAGGACATTATATCATGTTATTTTTTATGTTGATTTTTCTTGTGGATGTTTTATGATTTTTATGTTATTGTAAGCCACTGTGACTCAAGATTGAGTGATGATATGTGGTTGCTGTTGGTATTATTGCTACTGTTATTATTTAATGGCATTAGAATGATAGAGTAAGGACCTAAATGAACATAATAGTGGACTAACAGCACCCCCATTGCCTCCTGAAGAACATTGAGGAATTTGGAAATCAATATTATCATTTATATAAATAAAGGTTCAAAAATCCTAAATAAACTTGTTGCTTGTGCAAGAGTACCATGTATTTCTCTTTGCTATCATCTACGGTTGTCCAGATTTCTACAGCCCAGGCTTGGTAGCCCTCTACCTATGACTCAACTACTTTCATTTCACGGATTTTATATTCTTACTCAGATTTATGTTGCAGGAACAATACCTCCTGTGAAGGAGGAAAGACACAGAGAAGAGCCTAGAGATGATAGGCATTTTTGCTGCTGTGGATGCTTGGTGACTGTTTTCCCTGCCAGCTATCAACAGGTTGATATGGAAGGGCAGCAAAGCTGAAGGAATCATCCAATCATCACTTTGTTTACCACATACGTATTCAGAATACCATCAGAACCCCATTGATCAGTGACTTGGAACTGATGCCATAAAGGCAGCATAATGGTCAGCAATTAGTACTGCAAATTTCATCCAGTTTTTGCCATTTTTGTGGATAGATAGAGTTATTAGACTGGGTATAACAATCTGATTTCTGATACAGTTATCAAATTGTTATATCCAGTCTAACCGTAGAACCGTAAAATTCTGAGACACCCAGGAAGAAACCATAGTAAGAAGTTGTTTCAGAATCTAACTGCACTTGAGCAAAACCTTAAATGCATACCTTCTCACTGTCTGTCCAAAGCTCAGCTGAAGCCTGTTAGTATTCATTAAAAAGCATAACTCTTCAAAGCAGGTAATCCCGCCCTTGGTTTATGCTTCTCCCGGCAAGGGTACTCTTCTTTTGATCTTCTGGCTTTCTCACTGAAACCAGCAACATTCCTGAAGTCTGGGATTTAATTCAAGGCCAGAGACTGAGGGGGCAAGGGTTGAAGTGCTTTCTAAAATAATCTCTTTGGTGATGTTGGAGACTGAGCCTTCAACATTTGTGCTACTGGATAGCTCAGACTCTCTATTTAAGCCTGGGAAGAAACTCTTTCTTGTTTCTCCTTCTTTTGTATAGAGAAACTATATCCCAGGATTCTAATATTATGCTATGATTCTATCATTAATTAATCATTTTAAAACTATTTACCCTATGGAGATTCATTGTCATCCAGGTCATATTGTCCCAAAGGTGCTTTTTCAAAAGTCAACTGGACTTTCTTTGTTTTTCATTGAAGACGTTTCACTTCTCATCCAAGAAGCTTCATTCATTCATTTTCTCTGCCACAATATAAAATGTCTAAGTAAATAGGAGACTGATTCAATTTTCAAGAAGCTAGATTGAACACTTGTTAAAAAATAGCAATAGCAATAGCAAAAGTAATATTAGACTTATATACCACCCGATAGTGCTTTACAGCACTCTCTTGCCAGTTTACAATGTCAGCATATTATCCCTAACAACCTGGGTCTTCATTTTACTGACCTCAAAAGGATGAAAAGCTGAGTCAACCTTGAGCACATCAGGATCGAACACTAGGCTGTGGGCAGCCATACTGCATTCTAATCGCTGCACCACAAGGGTTCCTTAAATAAGTATGGGTTTTTTCCCCTTTTTTTGACAATATATGTATTTATATCTTTGTTTTTTGTTTTTTTCCACTTTCGTCATTTTAAAAGCAATAAAAGAGAACATAAATTTTAAAAAATCCTCCTCTCTCGTAATATATCCATTGTTTTATTTGCTTCTGGTTCCCTCTAGTGTCCTACCTTCAAAGTCCCACCTTATCATTTTGTTTTTCTTCCCAATACAAAAACATGGGTAGTTTCCCACAGGAAGGATTTGTTAAAATTTAAATCCATTTATATTGAATCTTTCTGGACCCTTAGTCCATTTATAATTTTCTAAAAATAACGGTCCAATCACCCTTTTGCTGTTAATGCCAAAAAACATTTTTTATAAATCCTTAAACTCATACTTAAAATTTCTTTTATAAAGGACTGAAAAAAACTCACCCAGTGAATACCATAAAATCTGCCATTTCAGAGGTTCTCAATATTAAAAAAGCAAAAAAGTAAAATAAAAATTCAAAGAGGTTAAGAAATGAGGATTGACTGAAAGTTGAGTCCTGAAAGATCACATTACCTCAGATAGAATCCCTCAAATCCCAGCCACTATACTTATTAGCTCATCACAAAAACACAAATTCTTGTAGTTTATTCACAAGGAATAGCTTATCTGGTGTGTTTATGGGCAATCTCAAAATATCTCATTTCTCTGGCCCATATCCTGTATTCAATCAGTAATTTCAATTGTAATGTTGTCTGTATTTTCCAAGGTCATCTTCAATTCATCATACCCTCACTAGAAGTCCCTGCTGAAAGGAAATTCTTGATTTCCTTTTAATTATAATGTATTTTGACTAGGAACATTTCTCATTGATTAGGAACATCTTTCAGGAAGCATCTTTTAATTGTTTAACCTGACATGTAAAGTGTCCTGGTTAAAAAACAGATTAGAGATGCCTTAATATTTTTTATTGTGTGATCCCCTTGTTTCATTTATAAAACAATCTAGATAATGCTTCCATCACTTCTGTCTCATCACAGAAGTTGTGTTAGAGATGGAAAGACAGAATAGTTACCTAATTAAGTAGCTATTGGTATCCACCACACCCTTTAAAAATCCTTTAATGAGGACTGATTAGGTGCTGCACATAAGTATTTTCTAACTCAGCAGTGCAATGCAAACATTGAACTGGGATTGTATCTGTTAAAGTCCATACCAGGTGTATTAAATATAAGCAGAATAAAATAGCCAAGTTGACTTAAATAATTTGTTATCCTTTATTTTATACTGATATATAGTAACTATACAGCATGAAAGTGAAATTAAAATTATTCATATAATCATCAAATTACATTTCCGGCTGAAAACAATATAAGGAAACAATGCCACAGACCTGTTCCTTGAAAGAATTCAGTGGGGATTGCTTCTAATTAACTGTTCAGAGGTTTGCCAATGAGAAGGCTGGCATCAGTTTTGATATTAAAGCTTATGTTTTATTTATTTATTTTGCATGGGAACCTAAGCAATTTTAAATGTTGGCATTTCAAAAGATTGTTTGACATGATATACTTTTTACTTTCTTGTTTTGGTTTAAGTTCTCTTTTAGCTGCCTGAAATTGGGAGGCTGGTTTTCCTTGAGCTTTTATTTACTTAGTGTGTTGCATTTCTGTTGGCCAATACACAATAAAAGACATTGTGCTGCTCATTTCTTCTCAAATATCTGCCTTGCTAAACCTATTCTCCTCTGACATGTTTCACACAGATGAGCTTAATTGGATTCAGCTTCTCCCACGATAATCACTGCTACAGTGTTTGTGCTGCAGGAACTCCAGATGAACAAATGTATAAACCTCAGTACAGTCTTTGTCTGGATTTGAAGACAAGAAGAAGGCAACCAGGCCAAGAGTTCTACATTCTAACATTTCCTGACTTTGAATAATCTGTTTTTAAAAGTATGTTAACCCTTTAAGAGTTCAAGGTGCAAGTCTCTTCTAACTTGGTAGCTCCAGAAGTTACAATTCCCAGAATTGCAGTCAATATTGAAGACAAAGATTGGTATCAGCCTTTTTGTTTGCCAACTAGCCTTAGCCTGTTAGTGATGGCATTTTAAACTATAAGTACTGGATCTTTTTTTAAAAAAAAGATATTCAACATCTTAATTTAAAGTTGGTGCTTTCTGTGTATTTGTATATCTTTTTGTTTACTCCTTTTAGGCATGTGCAGTAATTGTCATCTCTAAATAAACATTTTGTCAGAATAATTCCTTGGACTGCATTATTGCACCCTAGCCTTTGCAGGTCTTGTGATCACTATCTTTAGTCAAAGCCTTGCCACCAACAATTAAAAACATGGTTGTATTGTTTTATCAGCTGAGTTCATTCTTCCATCTTGACTGATGTTAAGAGAGCATCAAGAATTTCATGGTTCAATCCTGATCTACATATTTTCTTTCCTGTTGAAATTAGATGATGTTGGAAATATAAAATCGTACATGCTCTGCTTTCCTTAACTGGCACTCGAAAAATGCTATATCAAGTATTAACACAGAAACACAGAGAACTGCAATATCATGAGGAAAACTGTTCATCTAAGAACCCCCAATTACACTGATTGGTGGCGTCTCTTCTGTTTTAGATAAGAATATTTCTAGCATTAAAGCTAGTCTTGTAAATATTTAGAAAGAAGTATTCTGCCATACATGCAAAAAACATTTCTCTGCAAACTAATATAAGAACTTTGCTGAGGAAAAAGTGAAGCAAAATAGCTGTGCAGCATGCATACACAGAGAGAGCTTACAAGGCTATGAGCCTGGAAGATGTAGCTTTTACTTTATTGCTTTCAAAAGATTAAAGATTTGCATAGCCCTATTTCCCATATCTGGAAATACTAAGGATAGGACACCAGACCTTAGGCAAGCTGAGCTTGTTACTAGCATTCTTAATAAAGATATAATCAAATTGTTCTATTTATTTTTGTTACATGGTATTTTATTGTATGTCAACATACAACATTTTATTGTATGTAACACATTATCTCCTGAACAGGAATTGAAAGGAATAGATGTACATCAGAATTGTAATATATGTTAATTCCTGAGCAGAAATTGTTCAATGAAGAACAAATTTTAATGTTTAAAACTCTTATTCATAAACCCCACTCAATATGGATTGAGCATAGCCTTTGCAGATTCAGGGAAAAAAACATCTTCATGATTTCTTAATCAGTTCCATAGGCCCCTCATCACTATTAACTCTATACAGAAGGTTCACCCTCCTCTTGACTTTGATCAATTTTCTCGTATTTTAGACCTTGAAAGTATATATTCAGTTACCAGCAGCTTCTGCTACTCATATGGTAAAAACATCCCTCTTGCATTATTATGTTTTTCTTTTCAGCTTCCCTCAATCCCCTTTGCACTGTTAGGACTTTGCTGTTGCTAAGCTTATGTGATCTTGGCTCTCTTCCAACATAGGTAATTATATCCTGGCTGATCTAAAAATTCCTCCTCTTGTTTCATATGGAAAAGCAGATCTGTCCTCAGTGGTTGCTGGCTATCCATAAATGATAGAATACTCTTCCTTCCAGCATCCCAAAAGAGGATATACATTTCAAGGCTGGATAAACAAAGGTTTTCTGAAAGAAAAAAATGAACAGCACAACAGTTTGCAAGGAAAAATAATTTTCTATGAAAACCATTACATTGTATACAAATAATGGGGAGGAAGGGAGGGAGGGAGGGAGGGAGGGAGGGAGGAAGGAAGGAAGGAAGGAAGGAAGGAAGGAAGGAAGGAAGGAAGGAAGGAAAGAAGGAAGGAAAGAAGGAAGGAAAGAAGGAAGGAAAGGAGGGAGGGATTCTGTACCTGAAATTCAGAGACTGCTGATTTTTAGCTCAAAGCATGTTGTTTCTTCAGCTACAAGGTGAGGAGTTACAGATGACTGCTCATGAGAAGAGTGGCTGATTAATTTATTGACCAGCCCAAGAGCAATTCTTTACTTCTTGGAGCAAGTTACTTTACTTAGAAATTTTACCAGTTTTACAAGAAAAAATGCATTCAGTGTTTGAAATCCTTGATATTACCAACAGAAAGTCTAATTGCCTATACCAAGGGTAGAGAAGTCAGTAGGATCTAATTTCTGACCCATAGGAGCATCACTATGGAGTTATCATCTTTATTAAGCTACATTTACGGTACAATTGGATTAGATAACTTGCTGCATCAGTTCTTAATTATGTGTCTTGACTATCTAGAGCAGGGGTGTCAAACTCAATTTCATTGAGGGCCGCATCAGAGTTGTGTTTGACTGTTCCACCGCATCAGGGTGGGCCAGGGTGGGTGTGACCATGGTGGGTGTGGCCAGCTGGACGTCACTCGTGCCTGTGGGGTCCCGAGCACTCTGCCAGAGAAAATGGGCTCCTAAGCTCCATTTTAGGCTGCAACGGACTCCTGCAACTCTCTGCCAGCAAAAATGGAGCTTGGGTGGGTCGTGTGCCAGATCTAAGTATCCCACAGGCCAGATCCGGCCCCCGGGCCTTGAGTTTGACACTCCTGCGAGATGGGTAGCAGATAAATTTAATAAAATAAATAAATAAATAACTATTTTTATGTACTCCAAAACTTCCCAAGAACCTGAACATTAGGTCAAGACATTCTTCTATTAGTTATGCTACTACAAAACATTCTCAAGAGGAAAAAAATACATAAAAGTACTTTTTTTTAAAAGTGAAGAAATAAAGTATATGATTATAACAATTAACAGTTGCAATTCTCTAAATACTTATCTAATGTAAGTATTAGTCAAGTGTGTATATATTTACTTCTAATATAACACTCTCATTCTTTTTAATCTACTGTATTTTACATATATGAGTTCCATATTTCATTATATTTGTCCATACAAAGTTATGTCAATAGGCAAGCTGCTGTATAATCAGGTTTTCAATTCTTTGAATAAATGGAGCTATACATTTATCTTTCCAATATTAGTTTTTGGTCCTAGTAAAGGCACGGAGAATCCTTTTACCTTGTCCAGTTGTCAGATTCCATGTAATAGTATGTAATTCAGGAGAATATTATCCTCTGAAAAATTTAGGGTTTTGATGCAACAAAAGCTAATTTTTTCAGAGGATAACGTTTTCTTTAATTATACAACTACGATTCTTTAAAAAAACTGGAGTAAACCAAGAAAGATTACAATGTTTTGCAGACTACTGATAATAAGGATTTTCCCTTCAAATAGGCAGAAAGTGTGGTTGTCTACAAATATCTGCCTATGAAAGGTGGGATATGAAAACTAGAAATCATTAGAGAAAACCAGCCTTCTCCAGCATTGCATTGCAAGTTCCAGCTCCCCCCAATTTTTAATCCAGATTCCACAATCACCTTCTAGTTCTAGACCAGGGGTGTCAAACTCGGGGCCCGCAGGTGGGATGCGTCACGTGCTGGTCCTACCCTGCCAGGTTTAGTGAAGGGGGGGGGAAGTCCTGATATGTCACATGACGCTGCTGTGATGGTGCGAGTTTGACACCCCTGTTCTAGACTATCCAGAACATCCAGTTCTGTATTGTGTACCTTTAATATGGAACAACCGATGAAATGAAGTATAATACACAGCAGAGTTTGAATTCTTGATACCACAGGTAATGGAATGGGGACCTTATAATGCTTCATCAACTGAGAAGTCTATGGGCCAGAAGAGAGATCCTGAAGAAAAGCAACGGCATCATGTTTAATTTCTTAGTTCTACAAGAACTCCCCAAATTAAGGCCAAAGAAAAGTGAAGGGGGCACTGTGAAGAGAGGAGTAAAATTAGGGCGATATCATCTTACTCAAGAAATGATCAGGGTGAGGAATCTGGTATTTCAGATACCAAGAAACCAAGCCCCAGTAATAGCTCTAAAATGCCAGAAGCAGGTTCCACTATACCTGACTTTGATGCTGAAGTTTCAGATCTGGAATTAGAGACAAGGCCTTGAAGGCCACTTAGTGAGAATATATAAAACAGAAGTAGAGAGACAGAAACTAGTCTGGTAAAAAAAGGAGCTGCTCTAAGGAAGACTGATGATGACAAAATCAGGGCTGCAAATCATTTCAATGAGGAATACAGGAGACAGATATATTTAAGATTTTTTGGAAGGCTTTTATGCCTCACAGGAAGTTTGTATTAGTGACAGCCCATTATTGGTGCCAAGAATCTCTTGTCTGATTTCAGTGATACCTTGAAATTCTCGGTTGGACTTTTCTATCCCACAACTTGCATCTAACCCCTTGGAACCCTGATGGTGAACAACCTTTTGGACTTCTGGGTAGTGTTTCTGCCTAACTTTGTAAAATTGTCTATGGACTGATTTGTAGTTTTACCACCCCACTCAGCTAATATGTGAATTGATGTATACCCACTCTGGTTAACTTCACAATAACATTTATTAAGCTTTGAAACCAGGCAGAGGAATTGCTAGGCAGCAGTGTGACCAGTTCACCAGAATTCCTGGTTTGTCCCAATTATCCACCACAAGATACAGCCACTTTAGATTTGTACTAGAAATTCAGGAGAGAGAAAGAACATTTGTATAAAATACCAAAATTATCTCTGTCTCTCTCCAAATGCTTAGGAAAATAGAGGTGGAAGAAATGAATGAACTTCAGTTCTCTGATCCAGGTTTTGATTATACACACCAAGATGATCTTGTCTTCCTAAGTCAAACCATGGATGAGAGAGGTCTTATTTATTCGAGACTCTCCCAATGTATACTTCCCATACTTCCTGACAGTAGATATTTTGAGATATACTCACTTGGTTTGCATACTGTCAGATTGTTTAACCATAGTTTACTCAATTAATAATAACTAATTGGTTTGCATCATAGTAAGCTACTATCCATGGTTTACAAATCCCATATGTGAGGCACACATTGTATTAAGCCAAAACCAGACAAACTATCTCATCATTTATGGCCATGGTTGGTTTAATAGGTTATATAATGTTTTTAACTGGAATTAGTTGAACAGATGTGATGTCTGACATGTAATGCTAAGCCCTGTAATAGTTTAGTATCATACTATCATAATTTTATATCAATAAATCATATTATTGCTTAGCATTATATATAAACTAGACTCTTGCCCTGAATGTAAAGATAATGTACAGATATCATAGCTAATATCATCAATAGATTTCTCCATGAATATGTCTCTAATCCCCTTTACTACATTTTATAGTAAATCCTATGTTTTAATTTTGCACTCTGCCAAAGAATAGTTCCAGATTTAGAGGAAATTTATTACAACTGATATAGGAACAGAAGGGTTAATCCACAATTCTAATGCTGATTCCCCCCCCCTTTCCCCCTTGCTTTGGGTTTATTTGGCATTATATCTAGTATGACATAATCTTGTCATATAATATTATACTGTCCTTCAGATTGCTGTGTTTCTATTTATGTATAATAGAGGGTTTTCAGTACTGTATGGTTGTGTTTTAGTTTTTTTCATGCTGTTCTAAAGCTCTTCTGGGCCCATAGGAAAAAAGTGGGGTACAAATAATAGATTAAACTAATTAAAGAGCTGAACTATGTCATTGCTTAAATTGCTTAAATTACAGGCTGGAGAGGATATTAAACCTTCTAATTTTTTAGAAGGCTCCTGCAGCAACAGGCAAAATAATTTGGCTAAAACTGCAGAACCCCAGCCAACATAGCAAATGATAGCAGTGATGGGAATTGTTGTCCGAGACTTCTGCAGCAGATATGATTTATATGTTTTCCTCAGTTTTCATCTTCTACCCCTCCTATGACTTTTTTCCTAAATGTTTTCACTCACTATATTATTCATATGTTTTAATATTAAAATCTTTATGTCCTAAACCAGACCATGCAGTGCTGAGGAAAGTCTAGGAGACCTAAAACACAGCAAGGAAGAAAGGAAATGAGGTAATACTGAAGAGTAGGAGTCCTGTTTCAGAGAACTGATCACAATGGGATACCATATAATCGAAAGGATTTGCAGAATAAGTCCAGGCAGACTCACATTTTGTTTGCTCTTGAGGCTCACTAATTGATATTGGGCCAGCTATAATTTCCTTCCATAAACTATATTCGAAAGCTTCGTGGAGACAAAATAGATAGAGGCCAGAGGACTACAAATATTTTGAGCTCCTTACAGAAAGATGAGCTATAAATATCATAGCATTAATTTAATTAGAAGTCAAAAGGATCTACTCTGGATTATGTGTACAGTTTACACCTACCGCCTTCTGTAAAGAAAATGCATAGGCCAGCCTAGAGGCACAAATGTTTGCTGCCAGACTTGGGTGGAAAAAATCCAGATGAGCCCTAGATGGCAGCAAACAATGAAAAAAAAAAAAGACATGGTTGTCTGAACATTTTTTTTAGCCCTGAGATTGGAAGCTCACTTTAGATTCCTCCCCTAAAAGATCAGGACTTGCATTTTCTATGTTCAACACCTAGTAGCCAGGGGTGAAATCCAGCAGATTCTGACAGGTTCTGGAGAACCGGTAGCAGAAATTTTGAGTAGTTCGTAGAACCGGCAAATGCCAACTCTGGCTGGCCCCAGTGGGAATGGGGATTTTGTAGTATCCTTCCCCTGGAGTGGGGTGGGAATGGAGATTTTGTAGTATCCTTCCCCTGCCATGCCCAGCAAGCCATTCCCACCAAGCCACGCCCACAGAACTGGTAGTAAAAAAAATTGGATTTCACCACTGCTAGTAGCCTATCCCCTTTTTCTTAAACTAATAAAACCAAACTTTAAAACTTCATTGTGGTCTTTAACCAGTGCGGTCTTAAACTACTGTACTTCTCCAGGGTTGAAATTTGAAAGTCAGTGAAGTCTTCCAGGCTCATATGTTCATTAATGGAGATGCAATAATTCCAAAGAAAACTAAATGTTACACACTTTTTCTGTCTTCTATTGCTAGGATTGAACCATACCCTAAGCCATAATGGTTTGTGTGATGTTGACTCATTATGTTGTTTGAACTGGCCATTGGGAATCATAAACCACAGTTTTAAGTTTAGTGTATTGTGCATGACCACCTGCAATTTCATACTCAACAAATCATAATTAAACTCAATCATTGCATTGCACCAACTACAAAGATGGCCTCATTTCAGCAATGTTTTCTCTATTTAAAAATAAATAAAATTTCAGGAAACTCAAAATATGAGATCATATTAAGGAGAAGGGGATAAAAATCATATGAGAGAAAATAGTCGGAAATACCATATTCTATACACCTAAAGTGTTATCAGAAAACTACAACAAAATTGTTGACTCATAATATGGTATAATGCCAAAATCAATAGAAAGAATTTATATGAAAGAATAAATATTGCCATCAAATTATAAATATGATTGAAAAACATTAAATGTTTAGCTGCCTAACATTAGATGTCCAGGTTCACAGTGGACCTAAAATATCAAAGCTGCTTAGCTTTTATAATCCATTTAAGATTAGGATTTAAGTGGTAGAATGCTTCTATCCATATTTTTTTCTATAGTGGAATTGAAAGACATACAGCAAAGTTATCATTTACCATAATATCTTCTTCCACCCGGATTCCTGTCTTCAAAACTATGAAAGAGCATTTTCTTTCCTATGTCCTGCCTGTGTGTCTGCAAATGAAACTTATATCTTAATGCAACAATCATGATGGGCTCTTAAAATCCCACCTCCAATTAAAAGCGTGCCTTTGATTTTAGTATGTTGAAATTATATGCTATCTTGATTTAAAATCCCACAGAATTCCTTTCCTCTCCACCCAATAATAATGTCTAATCTCCAAATTTCTCTGCCCAAAAACACCACACTGCCTTTCTGCTAGGAGACAGATGATCTTAGATGTATATTATTTAAATCAGTATTCCTCGCTATAGAAACCCAGACTTTAGTCAGTATATATCAGGATGTGATTATCTGATTTTAAGGGTCTCTTAATGTTCCCCAGAAAGTACAGTATCTATAATCCTTTCCTTTGGTATTTCATCCAAAAAGCTTATACCTACACTATACTTACAGGTCAGAGCACTTCTGTCATTCAAATTGTATCCATCCTTACCTAGCACTGAACCAGTTTGCATTTTAAGTATTTGAAGCAGTTATGTTGAATAAGACTGACAGACTTTTTTTCAGATGAGTTTTCCAGCTGCCAGATACTTCTAGCCATGGGAGCTTCACCACAAATGGGAGGAAATACAGCCAAGGAGAACAGTAACCTGTTTACCATACTGACAAAAGCTTCATTGTGGTCGGCATGGGAAAACATAAGCAGTCACATTCTGGTTTTGCAGGAAAGAAGATTTACCCCAGATCTTTAAAGTACATTCAAACAATTTCACTTTGGGAGATGAAGCATGCTCCAATTGCAGTTTCTATTTTCAGTGTTGAAAAAATACAGTAAAGGAATCTGTTTCATATCCAGGCAAACTATTAGTCAAAATAAATTTTGTCTAGACTAAAATGTGGATGACTTCTTTGGGGCTGAGAGTGTTGTATGAACCTAACCTCGGAAGATAGCTTGTCTATCCCTACTCTACCATCTACTACGGTAATAAGAGCAGCATTTTGTCATACTATTTTTACCACCAGGTGGCACTTTGTCAAAGGCAAAAAGAAAGTCAGGAGACAGGTATCTTCAAGGTATGGTTGCCACATGTGTAACACACATAAAGATTCATTGTGTCAAGCTTTAATTACACTGTCAGAGTCACAACTTGACATTTTTACCTTACCCTGAAACCACTCCTGCCAAGAAAGCAGAGCTGTCCATGTGGGTAGGAGGATACAAAAAGGTGAAAATGGCAGTCATAACAATGTCACTGAAATCCCATTCATCTTGACTTCTGGGGAGGTTTGGAGAACTGTTGCAGAGCTGATGACCATGGCAAAGATCAAGGAACTATTGAAGAGACCAGTTCCCTGGAGTTTCTCTGGATAAAGA
The DNA here is from genome assembly GCF_059756535.1 of Pantherophis guttatus. Lineage (NCBI taxonomy): Eukaryota > Metazoa > Chordata > Lepidosauria > Squamata > Colubridae > Pantherophis > Pantherophis guttatus. The sequence continues at coordinate 294,130,555 of NC_142063.1, read as the reverse complement.
AAGGACAGGAGATTGCCCCCATGTGCTCTGGACAACTGCTTTTCACGAGGAGACTGCAGGACAGCTGATTTGCATGGGTTTGAATCAGTGGTGGGTTTCAAATTTTTTTACTACCGATTCTGTGGGTGTGGCTTGGTGGGCGTGGCATGTCTTGGTGGACGTGGCTTGGTGGGCATGGTAGAGGAAGGATATTGTAAAATCTCCATTCCCACCCCACTCCAGGGGAAGGTTACTGCAAAATAGAGAGGGGCTCCTCCGGGTGCCATCGGCCAAACAATGTCGACTGGCGGCCCCCAGGGGGAGAGCCTTCTCTGTGGGGGCACCTACTATCTGGAACGAGCTCCCCCCCGAGATACGGAGGATTCCGGATCTGCGTACCTTCCGTCGCACGCTGAAGACGTTCCTATTCCAGCAAGCCGGCCTGACCTAAACTTCTCCTCTTTTAAATGGGAATTTTAAATTTGGTTTTAAATTATTGGGGTTTTAAATATGGTTCAGCCAAATTTATCTAACTTGTTTTATTTCTATTTTAAATTTTGTATTTATATGTTTTATTTCATGGCTGTTCACTGCCCTGAGTCCTTCGGGAGTAGGGCGGTATACAAATTTAATAAAATGTAAAATGTAAATGTAAAATCCCCATTTCCTCCCAATCAGCTGGGACTTGTGAGGGAGAGAATAGATGGGGCAGAGCCAGTCAGAATTTTTACTACCGGTTCTCCAAACTACTCAAAATTTCCACTACCGGTTCTCCAGAACTGGTCAGAACCTGTTGAAACCCACCTCAAGGAGGGCAAGAGATTAGTCATTTTGCTTGCAACCATGGAACAGACTTTTTAAGGACACTAAGTTCGCAAACCTCACTTTCTAATCACTTACAGAAATTGCCTATTAACCATTTTAAAACTATTGGAGACCTTCAGAATGACAAGTTTTAAAAAGCTTCAGCAAATGAATTATCTTCAACTCTGAACAAAAGAAAACTTAATTATAAATCTAAGAATTAAAGCATATGAAAGAAACAGCAAAAAGCCAAATATTTTTTATCCTAGAAAGTTATAAACAAACTAAGGATCCAGATAAATTTGGAATATTGAAAATTTTACAGTATTTTTTTATTATTAATAATTATAAAGAACACCTTATAGTGGGAAATAGAACTGTTTTGGTTTTTGGAAAACAAAACAGAGATAAGTAATTTCATGATTTAAAAACTGTACATTAGAAATGACTGAAGATTTTAGATAGAGGAAAGATTTACAAGCTGTAAAATGCTACAAAATGTTCCCTTTCTTGATTTCAGTGATAGGCTGGTTTTCTGTCTGGACTATTGTTACCCTAGGCACTGACTTGTCGATTCCTCTGGTGCTTTACTCAAATGACTGGTGCCAGGAAAGCAAGAAGAAAATCCTATCCTTCCCACAGCAGATCTTTGAGGTCATGTGATTTCACCTAATAGATTTTCATCAGTGCTCCTTGGTTGACACTTTTGCATTCCTTCCCCTCTGATGCATCTACTGGTAGATCAGGAAGGGAAGGGAAGGGAAGGGAAGGGAAGGGAAGGGACACTGTTTACCATTCCTCCTGTCACTTGAGCTAGGAGGGGAAACAGACACTCAGGTCAATTCTACCTGTTTTTTAAAAAATAATCCATTGTTTTACCACTCCATAAGTGAATTTGTTAAGGAAAAAAAATAAGTCCAGTCTTTCATCATTCCAGCAGCCCAAATCACTCTCTCGGTCTTTGGCTCTTTTTCCACCCAAACTCATAATTAATCACTGGGGATGCAAACTTACTGCAAGCAGATGGCTGAATGGAGCAGAAGTGAGGGGGAGAGAAGGCAGGCATAGAAGAAAAAAAAAAACCCCAGCTGAAAGGCTCACCATCTCACTGGTGAAACAAAGATTTTTTTTAAAAAAAATCCACCAGGTTTGGTGATCGAGGTCCCTTCAGAAAGAGGCAGAAAGCCTAGCAACACTCCAGGACAGAATGAACATGGAGGACAATGACAATGATTGGGATAAGGGGCTTTTCTGCCACAGTAATCAATTCGAGTGGAAATGTTTGGTTTCCAATGAAATGAAGCATTGTAGATCACCAAACAATACCATTTATATTGGCAAAAACACTACGTTTAATGTTCAGCAGAAAAAAATGGGTGGAGGTGGCATTGCTTGTGGGCTAGGAATGTGGAGAGAGAGAGACAATGTTCCTCTGCTCTTGGAAAATGGTTAATGGCCTGGGCTTACACTGGCACAACCAGATAAAACAAACAAGCCTTAAGGCCTGTCTTTTCACAAAGGAAAGAGAAGGAAAGCTAGGAGATGTGGAGAGCAGCTGGCCATGATCCCTGGGGAAGCTACACTCTCTCTAAGGGCTCAGGTTTCAGTGAATGCTGCTGCTGCTGCTAACAACTGACAAGAATGGCAGCAGAAGAGGTGCTACCAGCCACAGTGACAGCAACTATTGTCTTGCTTGCTTGCTCATTCCTTCCTTTTGCACTGCTTTTTAATTATGGCTCCTCCTGGCCACTACACAAATGTATCTAAGCTGCAAAAAAAAAAAAAAAAACCCAAAACACTTTTTCGCTACAAACACAGAAATCTCATGCTCTTTGCTTCCTTCCTGTGGTCATGGGAACATTTGCAGCCCAGGTGCAAGAGCTCATTTGGCGTGACCAGGTTTGTTGAAAGCATATGTAAGGCAGCAAGAGGGAACTAAACATGATCCCTGTGTCTGCAGAACCCAAAGCAGTTGCCTTTATATCACTGGGCTTCATGTATAGTACAAATATGGCCTTTACTAAAGAATTGTAAGGTAGAAATAATAAATCCAAGATTTACCATATTGTATGGTATCTAGAGACTCTCCAAATTTTCATTGCTCAGATGTGATTCTTCTATCTTATTCCTTGATTTGGTGTTCAGGTACGTATCATCTTGGAGATTTGGCCTAAAATTCAGTTGTCGTGATTCCACAAACAATTCCCAATACTACTTCCAAGTAACACCTGCTCTTGCTTTTACCAAAAACAGCTCAGCCTTGTCAGGGAAATCAAGGAAACTGTGTTGTCAGCCATTTGTTACAAAAAAATCTATTTGTGGTGAGAATTCATTAAAGGAAATACAGACGGTTTCTAGGCCCCTTCCTCTTAATCTGGCAGCAAAAGCTTTTCGTTTCAACAGCACAGTCCGCTAGGGCCTCATCATGAATACCACCATCAATGGTTTTCTGATTGGGGGTAATCCTAGGATTACACTCCTTGCCAGAATCCTCTAGCAAAGAAGCAAACAAATCTACAGGGAAATAAGTGATTCTCACGATATTTCTCTGATTATGTACAGAATACATAATAAGCTTGATGTAGTATGAATTAAGCTTGTTCTGGGAAAAAGAAATCTCATAGTCTCTTTTAGGTTTGAGAATTAACAGTGGCTGTTCCCATGCCTCTATGTCCAACATGGTTTGTCCCGTTTCCATGTAGGCAAAAGCTTGCTGCCATCTGGTAAGAGTTTAATTTTACCGGGTCGCATGGAGTCTGCTACAACTAATCTGCTAATCTGCTGCTATCCAAATGTCCAAGAACATAACTTCCTGCACATCTGGATACCTGCTTTTTTTCTGTAAACTATATTTTCAATAATGTCTACAGTTACATTGGTTCATCTTTATCAGCATTTAATTTCCATAACAAAATGAACTTTTCAATCCTGACTGGAACTCGTTTGAAATAAACAACTAGAAATATCATATCTTTTATTTCTGTGGCAGTTTCTATTTGCTAATACCATGATTGGATATACAACCTGTAAATGAATATTTGTTTTGTTTCATTCACTGCATTGGAATAAATGCTGGAATGGTCAACAAAGATAATATTGTGCAAAAAAGATCTTGTAATCTGCAGGTGATGAATGGTTGACTATTATGGCTACCCCTTTGATCACCTTACTGGATTCTAATGACTACAATCTCATTCTGTTCATCATGCATTACTTGAAATGCACTGGATAAAGTTTTCCCTCTAGTAAATCCTGTTTGCTAGGAACTAAGATTTCTCTCTAGTTTGTAATTCTTTTATCCTAACAAAGGCAGTCTTCTCTAGCCTACTGGCTTCCAAATGTGTGAGAGAAAAGTGCTCATAATTCTCAGCAAACACAGCCAATGTGAAAAGCATCACACTGAAAATATTGAATAATCTATGCTATCATTTATGCCACAGGTGTCAAACTCGATCGCGTCTCGTGACATATTGTGACTTTTTTGCCTTTGCAGAACTGGGGTGGGTATGGCCTACTGGTGACATATCCAGCCCACAGGCCGCCAGTTTGACAGGCCTGATGAGCCTGTTTTATGTGATGAACCTATTATCTGGAGTAATCCAAAGCAATAATGCCTACCTGTCAACTGCTTTGGTTTGGAAAGGAGAATCATTATTTGACTACTTTCTTGGTTTGAGTTTTGGGGAAGGCTGTCCTCACAATGGCAACTTCTGTTTCCATCACTATTGCAAATATCCTATTTCTATTGGATATATCCTACCAGGTTATATTTCTCATCCTGATGTGTTAGTAAGTATAATAGTAGTCTTGCTAGCTGATTTGATTTTTCTCTCCCTTATCTTTTCATGTGCTTTATTGATCTCAAGGATAGCATGAAATGTTTGTTTACAATGTTGTTTAGAAATAAATTCATTCTTTCAAATTCATTTAAAAATAACTATCTCCATGTCCATTTCCTTGTGACTTGTAAAGAAAGGATAATTTTGGAATAGTATCAAAGTTACCAGATCTTTCTTTCGTGCTGAGTGAGAGAAGATTGGGGAAGAGTTGAAAACAATCTGTTCATCCTTCCTATTATTTTTCCCCCTTTCAGAATTATAACTGTTTCCAGTTGGAATCTCAGGTTGCATACCAGACAGCCTGTGACCTGTTAGATCATTCTTTCAGAGATTTACTTACCTAAACAGAGAAATAGAAGGATTAAGGGGGGGAAAAAAAGCAGTGGGAATGGGAGCAGCTTCCAAATTTCTGATAGCTTGACCAAAGCTGATTGCCCTCTGGCAGTTGATGATGGGCCCAGTCTCTGCCCACCCCAGGTCGGGGGGGGGGAAGCTAGGGAGGGACTAGTCTACCTGACCATTAGCAGCTAAAGAAAGGGCTGGTCTACCTGGCCTTCAAAGGACTAGGTTGGGACCAATCTATTGAAGCTCCAGACAGCAGCATGGCAGCACTGAAACAACCACAAATTTGCCAAATTTCAACCCCACAGGAGTTATGGATCTCAGATTTTGGACACATTCTATAAATTAGCCCATCTGAGATACCTTGGTTTTAAAATTATTGTCCTAAAATGCATTGTTTCACCCAGTTAGAACTTACAGACACAAGAATTATAGTAATATGCAGATTTTGATCATAAAAACAATATTTTCCTACAAGCAGATTTTTTTTTTTGCTCTGAATTAGAGAAGAGAATGGAGAGTAGACTGGCTGAAACTCAGTCTGAGCTTAGCTAGTAATGTCCAGCAAATAATAGACCAGATATTTTGCAAATTCACTTTATCTCAGCAGGCAAGGTCTCTTCAAGACTAGTAGCAGAACTGAAGAAATAAATACTGCTGCACAGAGGCTTGAGTTTCAAGGAAACTGTACAATTATTTCGCCCATCTTATTGCTGGACTAATTGTTTAAAGTTGGTGAACTGATTTTTAAGATATTTCTAAAGCAACTGTCAGATGTGAAAAAACAGGGCCACACGTGGAGGTTCTGATTTATTAATTAGAAGCCTATGCACGTGAATCTTCTCAGATGAATGCTTTGGATGGAACTAGTTAATTGTCAACAGCATTCAGGGGAGATTGGACAAAGTTCTTTTATGGCTATGTAAGGATGAGCCACGGTGGCGCAGTGGTTAGAGTGCAGTACTGCAAGCTACTTCTGCTGACTGCTGGCTGCCTGCAATTTGGCAATTCAAATCTCACCACGCTCAAGTTTGATTCAGCCTTCCAGCCTTCCAAGGTCAGTAAAATGAGGACCCAAATTGTTTGGGGCAATATGCTGACTCTGTAAACCACTTACAGAGGGCTGTAAAGCACTGTAAAGCAGTATATACTGTAAGTCTAAGTGCTATTGCTATTCCAAACTGATACCTCATTTAACTCAATCCCCCTGCCTCTTCCATCTCTTTTCCGCAGCAACCAACTGACCAAAGTTAGAGTAAAAAATGTTGCATAATCAGACCAAAGGGGTACTCAGAACAGTGTTTCTTAACTTCAACAACTTTAAGATGTGTGGACTTCCGTTCCCATGCTTGGCTGGAGAATTCTGAGAACTGAAGTCCAGATTTCATAAAATTGCTGAGGTTGAGAAAAACTGCTCTGCAGCAATATTTTGCCTCTCCCAATAGTCAAACAAGACCATTTAAAAAGCTCAGAAACAAAGCTTAAGACATCAGCATTCCCACTCCCTTGCTCCCCAGCTCCTAATGGCCTATTGCAGATTCCCCATGACAAATATTTGTGTGTGCCTGGTAAACAATTGCCAACATTCTCTTTAAAGCTACATAAGCTACTAGCTACCATCAGAATGAAACTGGTAAATTCTAGAGAGGCACAGCATTGGCCTGTTTACGAGGCAAGAATCAATTTGCTTATACAATAGCCTGCCCTCCATGGAAGTCCTTACCTATTATTTCACTTTAGGTATTCAAGTTTTTTGCATTCTAGGGCAAACTCCACTTTGTAAGTCGAATGAGGCAACCATCTTAAGCAGTAAATGCAGGGAGATTTAAAAAAGCAATGATGCAGCTCTCTGCTTATTTCCCATGCACTGGACTGGAGGCAGGGTGGCACATTCTGGGCAGTCTGCTTTGCATCCCTGCCACCCTCAAGCATGATGGATGAAGCTATTTGATTGCCAGAGCTAACATAAGACTCAACGGGTAGACGACTAGTGAAAACAACACTTTTTCAAGAAGCTTTTGTGATTAATCAGACTCCCTAATTTTAGGATTCATATTTATTGCAATACACATATTTGGGTTTCATTCTTCCAAACTTGTTGCATTTTATTTTACTTTCCGTATTTTTAGGGTAGGGATCCTTGTGGTTTTAGAAATGGAAGGATGATTCAGAAATACATTAAAGAATACACTTGAGCCAGCATTATTCATATTAAATACATATTGCATATAGGGAATGGTGTGATTTTACAGTGGAAAACAATTTTATGAATGGTTTAGTCATTGTTTTCAAGCTTCCTAAAGAGGGGAAAATGTCAGGCATTCAGCAGTAGGCATACCAGCAGAGTAAATAAACATTCCCTTTTCAGGTGGAGCTTCAAATTAATGTTTTGGCAGAATAGAAAAGGAACAAGGTTGTTACATTATGATCAGAAGGAATCTTTCAAAAAAACCCAACCTCTGGGTTCCTGGAAAGCTGTTGATGAGAAGCTGCAGTCTTCTAAGATATGAATGTCTAGTAATCCTTCACACCTCGGCAGGAAGTTTAGGTCACAAAAGGGTGCCCACATATGTTGTGGCAAGCACTAGAAGACTAGCTTTCGCTCCGAAACAGATGCAAAAGGGTCAGAAAAAGAGCTGGCATGAACTTGTCTTTTTCTTCCTTATGTAGGGAAACAGAAAACAAATGGTTTTGAGAAACAAGAAAAGTTTTTTTAAAAAATGTGCTGGGACTCACATTTTTGCTGTTCACAGACAGCAACTATACGGTAGACCAGAGATAATAGACTTCTACATCTAGATGCTTTCTAGATCAGCTTCAGTCACCATGTCCAATAGCAGGGCTGTAAGATATTATCTTCAAACTGGGAAGGCTTCAAACTGGGAAGGCAGCTCAGAACATTGATATTAAGAAGTTTACAATAGTACAAAACAGAAGTGAAATAATATAGACTGGTTATCTCAAGAATTGCTGGAAAATCATCTCACCAGCCCAAAGCAACTTATGCTCCTCCAATGAGAGAAGGTTTTAATTCAGATAGCAAGACACACTGAACCACAAACTAGCCAATCACATGTAAATAGGGCTGTCATGTCTGTATCTCAAAACTCCTGGCAACTGTGAAATAAACCATTTATTTTATGTTCTATTCCTAAAGGCAATTTTACTAAATCTCAAACCAGAAGCCTTGGAAAGATTGCTTCAGCCTAAAACTCAAAGGAGGTAAATACTTTTCAGGGACTGTAATGAAATATATGGATGACCTTGGTGAATGAGGGGAAGAGAAACTGCCTAGGAAACCATCAGACAAAAGAGGCAAGATCCCCGTAGCTTAATGATCAGATAAAGAAACTTAGACCTAATTGATTTTAATTGCCATGTGACTGGGGTATTCTGGGAGTTGAAGTCCACCTATCTTAAAGTTGCCAAGTTTGAAAAACACTAGACTAAAGGCTGCAGCTGGTCTTGGTGGAACATCCCAAAAGTTGGCTCCAGTCTAATAGAGGGTTGCACAGGAAAACAACCATTCACTCTATTAAATGGAATAAATAATGTTCCCTTCTGTCAGACTGAATGACAATTTTAGAGGAATCTTGGAAACATAATGCTGCATAGCATCTGCTCCAAAGACCCCATTGGTCTTGCATTTTTTTTTAAATTTTACCCATTTTGATTTAGTTGTTTCTCATGAGATTTGACACTTCAGACATAATATTCATTTTTTCCATCTGATTATAATGTAATTAAAAATTGTAAAGGATTATGGTGACCTAGAGGTAGCCTAGATATATTAGCTCTAGATTCATATGACATGTTAGGTCTAAAATTAACTTAACTTAATAAGCCATGCAAATTTGTCTACTGGTTTTTTGCAATCCCTTGCAGAAATGCACAGATTGAATAATTTATTCTAAACTGCACAGTGGCTTTATTCAAACAATAGATTTAACTTGGTTTGCTAAATTAAACTCTTTTCTGGGTTTGCATAATAAGCAAAATTCCCATCAAGTCTTGCTATTGCATAGATATATCTACATGTTTATCTTAATATAATACGGAACTGGTTTGCTATTTTATTCAATTTTCCAGATGAGCCTATAGTGATGGACTTCCCAAAATGCCCCGTCCGAGTATTAATCAGGGTTGACCCTGCTTAGCTTTCCAGATTAGCCAGGTTTGGCTAGTGTTGTAGAATAACAATTCCCTGATCAATGAGTAGAGGCAAAAGCTAAAACAAAAAATGCATTCAACAATGATTGTCAGATCTGATCCACAGTGGCAGATAGGATGCTTACAGAACTTTTAATCATACATAACAGGATGTATTCATTTCTCATCAATTTAATGTATGCTTTTACATTTTTATGATTAAACTTTATGTTTGTGCATTTACAAAGATACTTTGTTCTCTGTATGATCTTTTAAAATACTGATTGGTCCCTTCTCCATCCCAGAATGTCCTTAGATATACATTGATGTCTGATCTTGATTTCCTTGTCTGTGACCAGTCATTTAGAGGTAATGGGGAAGAACCATTTTGTTGTTGTTGTTGTGACATAAAATGTTGTTCCTAGTTAGGCCCTAAACTTAACAAATGGCTGGATTCACACAACACAATAACCCTTCCAAGAGGTAATTATAGTTAAAAGTAACCAGCATGTGAGAATAAGCCATTATGCTATTGCGTATAATGATTAAGTGCTTTTGTGAACAAAACCAAGTCAAATACAGGAAAGATTGTTGCCCCTTTTAGCTATTTTTAATCTTTGCATTGGTCAGCCTTTTTTTCCAGCCACTGAGCATATAAAATGGGTGCTTCTAAATTTGCTGTTTCCTATAAACATCCAGGATACCAGAAAACCAATCCTATTTCTGTAAAGGTCACTGGTGTCTTAGTAGAGTCCTTTGTATCTTTTGAAGAGAAGTTAAAAAAACAAAAACTAATATGGGAAGAAAAGGTTTTACTTAGCAAATGGCCAGTAGCTTTTCATCACCGCTTTGTTTAGTTAATTTTCCTGCAGTAACAAGTTCAGAAGAGAATTTTTAAAGGAACAAAATCTGGTAAACAGTTACTGACTTGCAGCAGGAGTGAGCTGCTCTGTTTATGCAATTATAACTGCGCCTCTATAAAGAGAGCAATTCTATCTTCTGTCAGGAGAGCTCAAAATAAATAAGATTATGCCCAGGTTCTTCTATTTTCGCACAGCTTCAGTTTCCAGATTGCCTCAGCTGCACCCTGTGCTCAAGCAAACTTCAAAGGCTTAAGGAGATGCAATCCTATACGTGCACTTCTCCTAGAAAATAAGTCCCCTTGAACAATGCAACCACAAAACATTCCTTTTTCAGTAAATATAGAAAGAGTTCCACTTGATGAAGATGATCAGCAACATAATTTATTTCAATATAAGGCACTTAAGCATTATTTCCATTAATATACAGTATAACTGTGTCCCACTTCTCCTCCATGTTTTAAATGGAGAATTGTATTAAAACATTTAAAATGTAGATATTACACCTTGATTTGCATATTGCTTCAAAAGCTAACAAATTAGATGGATTTGTATTAAAATGATAAGAAAACTAACTCCCCCCCCCCAATTTCTAGTAATCATCCCTCTTTTTCCCCAAGAGAAAATTATTAGTGATACTAGATTATTCTGGTTTCGCTACACTATAGGTAGTACTTGACACAACCATTCATTTGGTGACCAAAGTCACAATATTCTCGGTTGCATGTACTGTATGAAGAATAATACTCTATGATACTGTATGAAGAAAACCATATGAAGAAACAGTTGCAGGAATTGGGTATGTCTAGTCCAAAGAAAAGAAGGACTAGAGGGGGCATGATACCAGTGTTCCAATATCTAAGAGGCTGCCACAAAGAAGGGGGGAGGGACACGACCTATTTGCCAAAGCACCAGACGGCAAGACAACAAACAATGGATGGAAACTAATCAAGGAGAGAAGAAACCTGGAATCAAGGAGAAATTTCCTAACAGTGAGAACAATTAACCTGTGGAACGGCTTGCCTTCAGAAGTTGTGGGTGCTCCATCACTGGAGGCTTTTAAGAAGAGACTGGACAGCCACTTGTCTGGAATATTCATTTATTATTTATTTATTATTTGGATTTATATGCCGCCCTATTTCCGAAAGGACTCAGGGTGGCTCACAACAATAAAATACACAAAGTTCATTTTTAAAAAAAAAAAATACCCAATAAAACTATAAAAACCATTAAAATCCTTCTAAAACCCCTTCAGTCCAAGCCGGCCAGGCGAAATAGCCATGTTTTAAGGCCACGGCGGAAAGAACAAAGGTCAGAAGCCACCCGGAGCCCCAGGGGGAGCTGATTCCACAGGGTAGTTGCGCCCACAGAGAAGGACTGCTCCCTAGGGGTCACCAGCCGACAGTGTCTGGCCGACGGCACCCCAAGGAGGCCCTCCCTGTGGGAACGCACCGGGCAATGGGGAGCTGTCGCTGGCCGCAGATGGTCCGCCAAATACCCCGGGCCTAAGCCATGTAGGGCTTTATGGGTGATTACCAGCACCTTGAATCTCACCCGGAGATTCACCCAGAATAGTATAGGGTTTCCTTCTTGAGCAGTGGCTTGGACTAGATGACCTCCAAGGTCCCTTCCGACTCTGTTATTCTGTTATTTTGTATATCTGTGCTGGGAGGGAGTTTTAAAAAGTAAAGACAGTGTCCATGATCACATGACTGAACCCTCACCTCTTTTTTTAATAAAAGGCAAAAAATTAAAGAGTGGCTTTCTGTTTTTGCAGATATCATCTTAATTTTTTGATCTTCCTATGGATGCCCTTGCTGCACACTACACTGAAATGTACTTGACATCCATATTTCTCATAAGCCTGTGGCAACTTTCCTAAGTTTGGAATTGTTCAGCCTCAAGAACACCTGATCACAGAGATTATTTGGAAGGCAAAAAGAAATCTGATTTTTGATTCATGGTTGCAGTTCTATTACAAAAACTATAGGATTACAATTAATAACCCATATAGAGACTATAGGATGTGTCTCAATATGGGTAACTAATTGCGATTAATCTAATTGGACATAACAAGATCCTCAGCAGTGTAGTGGTTAGATAAACTTCGTGCCTCTATTAATTTGGATTACTGTTTTATAAAACCCAGCCAGCATGGGCAATAATCCAATATATTTGCTGAGCCTCATTTGTTTCTTAGAGTTTCAGCTTTGCATTGTGCAAAAGCTTATGAAATGACCTTGTTCCTGTTGCTACTTTTCAGTCTGAGCAACATCTTGAGGTTCGTGTGAGATTAAGATGGGAGGGAATTCCTATGTACACTTTAAACTTCTTGGAGGGGAAGTAGGAGAGAATGGAGATAAATATTCAACCACTGGATTGGGTCAGCAGTATCTGTAGGATCTTGCCACTATTGTCAAACTAATGAAAGTGGTGTAGCAATATTGTGCTGCAAAGTCTACTCTTTTGAGTGGATATCACGTGTCGAAAAGGGTAGAGCTTGTGTTGTAACACCATTGTCACGTCTCTATGAACACTTGTGTGCGTCCCCCAGACATCATTGGACTGGCTTTTACTAATAGTGTAATCAGTAGGCAGCAGCAACATAAACATGTGGTAGGAGCAATCATAACACAAATGGCATGAATTATGCAACACATGCCATGTGCATGATGAGACTATGATGCACATGACATCATTTGTTATGCCCAGCTGTATCTTCCTCCACTATTTTCTTTTCTCCTTCTCCCATCACTTCTGGCAAAGAAATGGGTGACTTGCACTTTTTTTTAAATTTTGTTTCTAGCTAGAGCCCAAAGCTGTTGCTCTGCATAATCCAACTTCGCATTTGCAGAGCAATTCTGTAGGTTGCTTTGCTACTTGTTTACACAGCCATATGGTTTGTTCATTTCAGCTAATATGAAACAGAAGCTTCCATTGTGATTCAGATCAGGAACTTCTGGGTTGGCAGTACATCTTCCAAGGCAGATAATAGAAGTGGATATTTTTGCTAGTTATATCATAGCAATTGTATAATTAAAAAACAAAAACAAATCTGGGCAGGAACGAGGGAGAATCTTAGTTGCAGTCATAGGACAAAAATCAAGTATCCAGATTTTGTTTTCTTTAAAAATATTTTCATTACTTCTGTCTGAATTTAGGAAATGTAGTATGTCTGTAATGGTTTGAGCTCCAGCCTCTTGGTGATACAAATAGCTTTCATGTCAATTTCAGACAAAGAACTCGTCCTTATGTAGGCATTTATGTCTATTCCTCCGGTTCTCGAGTTAGCAAAACGAAAACAAAAAAACATGCTGATGTAAATTGTGCAGTTCTGATGGCCAAGTCCTACTCTGTCAAAATGATGGGGCAGGAGACTGATGCTGTTCTTAGTTCAATACAAGCCAATTTATGGGCAACAACCAGGGGTAAAGTCCAGCAGGTTCTGACAGGTTCTGGAGAACCGATAGCGGACATTTTGAGCAGTTCGGAGAACCAGTAGCAAAAATTTTGAGTAGTTCGGAGAACAGCAAACGCCACCTTTATCTGGCCCCCGAGTGGGGTGGGAATGAAGTTTTTGCAGTATCCTTCCCCTGGAGTGGGGTGGGAATGGAGATTTTGCAGTATCCTTCCCCTGCCACACCCACCAAGCCACACCACACTCACCAAGCCACGCCCATAATTGGATTTCACCACTGGCAACAACTGATGGATTTCCGTGGCTACATATACCTTCCCGCCCATCATCACTTGCCTATGGAGAAAAACAACTACTAATTGGAGTTGCCTATGGAGAAAACAACTACTCTTTATCTTGAGTGAATGTGGGTGGGTGTCTATGCTGGAAGCTTTCAAGTTGTTTCAACAATAAATCACTTATCTGCTAACTTATCACTTGGACATTTTTTAAAAAAGAGGCCTATCATTCTTCTAAAGCAGGGGTGTCAAATTCACTTTGTCACGATGGTGTCACATGATGTATCGGGTCTTTTTCCCCCTTCGCTAAACCGGGCATGGGTGTGGCCAGCACATGACACATCTGTTCCATGGGTCGGGTGTTTTGACAGCCCTTTTCTAAAGGATTGGCAACCCTACTAAACAAGAGCTTGGTGGACAAATGGTTAGAGTAGAGAAAGAGATGACTGGAGAAAAAATAGAGCTTATCGAACACATCTGTTAATATTCCCCCCAACATACACACACACACACACACACACATCACTCCATTTCCAGGGAAATAGATAGAACTTTTATTAATTTCACTGAGGCCAAATATAACTAAAATTGATAAGTACTTAAGGGAATCCCAAAGGTGCTTTTACCTGGATGACTGAGAATCTCCATAGACCCTTAAGGGAATGGCGATGGTGACAAGGGATCGCTTTGGTTACAGCCCCCAGTAGCCTTTGTGAGAATGAAGGCTAGCAAAATCTTTAAAATTTAAAAAATTTAGAGCCAAATCAGGTTCCTTCCCCAAGATGCCTAATGCCCTATAACTGCTGCAGGAGAGAAATATATATCTTAATTATAATTAAAGATAATCTGTAGCTAGCCTCAGTCTTGGGATATAAAAAGAAAGTACATGTTCAGTGTACATGTTCTGAATTTTAAATTGGCATTGTATATTAATTAAGATAGTTAGAGCTCGTCTAAGGTGACCCATATTAGTGGATTTAGTTGCTGGGAAAGTCCAGCTTTGGAAACCCTTTAAGTTTAAAATATTTTATCTGATACTTCAACCATGATTCCTGAATACAAATAACATAAAATTTACAATAACAACAAAATGAACATTGTCCATATTTCTGTTCAAGAACTATCCTGCCATATCCGGACCAAGAAGAATAAAACAGTTCTGGAAAGGGTTTATTTGTTTGTCGCATTTTTAAATCACTCTTTTACCCTCACAGAGGCAGAAAACAGTTAACAGGAAAAAGAAAATCCTAAGGCTTGCCTGGTATTGTTTTATGAATAGGATTTAAATCTGTCCTGAAGATTAGAAGGACCTATATCCCTAGCCAATATCCCTAGCTAGCTGGTTTTGGAGATTTCCCTCCTTCTAGGTAAGAGACTCAATTGTTCAGGGGGCTATTGCACTGAATGTAGAACTCTGGTAAGATTCTGTACACTTTGATACAAAAATTAAAATCTTTTGGCTCAGAATCAGCAGATTGTGAAACTGTTAAGACCAATTGTAGTCCATGATGTCTCTGTAGGGCCAGCACTTAAGGCCAGTTCTTCTTGGTTTGATAAAGTGTGGAAAAGCCTATTATCTATCTTGTTGAACATAATCCTATGTTTGTATACCGATAGTCTTTGACTTACAACAGTTCATTTAGTGACCTTTCAAAGTTACAACGGCATTGAAAAAAGTTACTTATGACCATTTTTCACACTTATGACCATTGTAGCATCCCCATGGTCACATGAATAAAATTCAGATGGCAACTGATTCATATTTATGATGGTTATGATTTATGATGGTTGCAACGTCCCAGAGTCCCAAAAGTGATCCCGTTTTACAACCTTCTGACAAGCAAAGTCAATGGTTCACTTAACAACCCTATTACTAATTTAACAACTGCAGTGATTCGCTTAACAAATGTAGCAAGAAAATTCGTAAAATGGGGCAAAACTCACTTAACAGCATAAAATTGGGGTTCAATTGTGGTCGTAAGTTGAGGACTACCTGTTTGCTTTGTTCTGCTTATTTTTCAGTATAATTTGACTTTAGTTTTGTAACCTGGTTTATTACAGCATTAAGTGCTACATGCAAACTGTTGGATATTTATCCTATGGTTGGGTAGGTAATATATAGAAAAACTATGTTTGTAACTTTAAATGTTATAAGAAGAATGCTTGGCTGTGCTATTATCAGGCAGCCATAAAGGTAGACAGGAAGCCAGGGAGCTCCTGCTCCTGCTATTTGATGATTGATCTTCTGAAGAGGGACTGTGTGTGACTGAAGAGAACTGTAAGCAAACTATGTTTTGTGTTGGAGAGTGATTATTCGAAGACGTGTTATCA
Source organism: Pantherophis guttatus (assembly GCF_059756535.1). Taxonomy (NCBI): domain Eukaryota; kingdom Metazoa; phylum Chordata; class Lepidosauria; order Squamata; family Colubridae; genus Pantherophis; species Pantherophis guttatus. The sequence continues at coordinate 294,114,555 of NC_142063.1, read as the reverse complement.
TTGTTTTGAGAAACCAAGTTTGTTTTTTCACTAAGAGTAAACAATGTTTTTTCTTTTTCACCGTTTAGAGTCTGTGAGTATCTGTGTGTTTAACCAGCAACGTATCTCTTTGCTGTCCGGTCTGTTGCCTACTATGCAGAGGGAAGTTTTACCCTCAACACAAACATTTTTAAACCAAGCTGAATTGGGGTAGGAAATGATGCCTCCCCCTTGCCTCCAAAATAAAAATTGTAAAACATATAGCCACATAAAACTCCTTCTCAGCAGAAACAGTGACAAATACACAATGTGCTAATTTGGGGCAGAAGTTACAGTGGTTGGGAAAACAAAGGAAATATTTCAAAGTAGGACAAAGAAAGATCAGATTATTTCAATATTCTTTGGCAAGATTTTTCAACCGTGGCAACTTTTAAGATATATGGACTTCAACTCTCAAAATTCCCCAGCTAGCCTTTGATAAAATTCAGTTAAGTAATTTGGGGAAAGGAAGTTCAAACCATTCAAACTCCACTATAATAAGATCATAAGTAAATGAAGGCTGAAGTTTTAGTTATTTAATTCGTATGGGTTTTTTTTAATCCCACCCCCTTTTTTCTGGGATTAAGCCTGATTCAAGCAATTCAGTGCAAATTTTCCTTCCTTGATCGTGTGTTGCTATCAGGGGCTTGTCAAACAAGTTTTTCTGGCAAAATCCAAATCTTTCTTAATTTAAATTGACCTTCTGAGCCACTGCTCTATCCAGAGCTTTAGTCCTATTTTTAAATACAGGGTTAGTGGCCTTTCCACAGGCAGTTAGATTTTTTCAACTATTCACACCCAGCCCTGCCCCAGCTTTGCCCTCTCTTGTAAAGATTCACTGGTGGTCTACAGCGTCTTTAAAATTCCCTGATGGTTCCATTTATCAAATTAATTGCTGAGATTATGCTTTTTATTTCTTGGAAAAACAAATAAAATAGCCTCTGTGAATACTTCAATCAACATCTGTTTTTATTGACAAATTTATTTATTACTTTCCTGGGGCCTATATGCCACTCCCATCCAACAGGAATGTGAATAGTTTACATTCTCTTTGATAGTAAAAGCATTAAAATACAATAACATTATAAAAACGAAATAATAACATAAAGCGATAACTACCTTGTTTCCCCGAAAATAAGACCCTGTCTTATATTTTTTTTTGAACCCCAAAATAAGTGCTTGGCCTTATTTTCGGGGAGGTCTTATTATTTTGGGGTGCATGGAGCAAGATGAGGCTCCTCTTGCCGTCTTTCCTGATTTCCAGCTCTGCATTTAAATATTTTTGGGGAGGGCTTATTTTCAGGGGGAGGCTTATTTTAGCGCATGCGCTCAAAAGCCCGATTGGGCTTATTATCAGGGGATGTCTTATTTTCGGGGAAACAGGGTATCCAAAAATACTTTTAAAAAACAACAACTGAAGCCTGGCATTCTCTCACCAATTCCAGCAGTTCCCGTAACCTGCATGTTTTACCAGGAAATAAAAGGGAAAAAATGATAAGAAGGACATATATTCTATTGTACCATCTCCTGGCACTGTAATGTTGAACTGTGTGACTAGGGAGATTAGCCCTTCCTCTCCACCTCCTTTGTGGGGAGAGAAACCAATGTGTTAGCCCTTTGAGATAGGCCAGATCAGGAAACAAGACAACACAAGGGTTAGAGGAATGTTACTTTATTTTGTAAAATATATGAACAGAACTGAAAATCTGCTAAACAAGCACAAAATGAAGTTTCTAAAGATTTTCCTCTTCTCTTCTCCTTTCCCAAGACTGAGTTGAAACATTTGTAACACCTCTTGTGCATTTTCTGAGTGATGTTTCTTGTTTTAGGTTCCTTCCCATTTCTGAATATGTGCACCTGAGCTTGCCCTAGGAAGGAGATTATTATTTGATACATTAGTATGTGATAGCATATTGATGTATTTGCATGGTAGACAGGATAGGACATTGTATGTGAAAATGCAGTTTTAATAAATTTATATTTTTCAGCAATGCCAGTTTATCTGATCAGCTGGATAAATTAATTGCTGAAAAGAATATTTTAATAGATTAGAGATGTTTAAAATGTTACACTAAATACAAGGTTAATACATTATGTGTAATAAAGGTATATGTATTCAGCTTAGAGGGAAATTATTAATGCCATTTCGTGGAACTCTGTCAGTGCCTTTATTAATGTCCTGGATGAAATGATTGACAGGATGACTATCAAACTTGCAAATAGCCAGCAATGGTGCCATCACTGGCTATTGGGGGCGAGTCATTGGTCCCCACGGAGAGGGTTAGCAACTTGGGTGTCCTCTTGGACGCGCGGCTGTCTTTAGAAGAGCATATGACGGCTGTGGCCAGGGGGACTTTTTATCAGGTTCGCCTGATCTGCCAGTTGCGTCCCTTTCTGGATTGGGACTCCCTGCACATGGTCACTCATGCCCTATCACTTCCCGACTGGACTACTGCATGCTCTCTACAATGGGCTCCCCTTGAAGAGCATCCGGAGGCTCCAGCTGATCCAAAATGCAGCCGCGCGGGTGATTATGGGAGCGGCAGGGCACTCCCATGTAACACCTCTCCTGCGTGAGCTGCATTGGCTCCCAGTGGTCTTCTGGATGCAATTCAAGGTGTTGATTAACATCTTTAAAGCGCTCCATGGCTTAGGACCTGGGTACTTACAGGACTGCCTTCTGCTACCGACAGCCTCCCACCGGCCAGTATGCTCCCACAGGGCAGGCCTCCTCAGGGTGCCGTCGGTCAGACAATGTCGATTCGCGACCCCCCAGGGGAGAGCCTTCTCAATGGGGGCTCCTGCCCTCTGGAACAAGCTGCCCCCGGAGGTACGGAGGATCCCGGACTTGTGCACCTTCCACCGTGCCCTGAAGACTTTGTTATTCCAGCAAGCCGGGCTAGCCTAATTTTAACGGTTTAAAATTTTAAATTGGATTTTAATGGGATGTTTTTAATTGTGGGCCAAAGCATTTAATCTGGTTTTAAATTGTTTTTAACTTTTATATTTATGTATTTGATCTTGGCTGTTCACTGCCCTGAGTCCTTCGGGAGAAGGGCGGTATATAAATATAATAAATGAATGAATGAATGAATGAATGAATGAATGAATGAATGAATGACACAAAACTAGGAGAGGCTAACATTTTGAAAGAGAAAGAGAAGGTCCCAAAAGATCTAACTAGGCTTCAACAGCTGGTTGATACAACAGGATGAAATCTAAGAAAGAAATGTAAAATGCTACATCTGGGGATAAAAAGAAAATCGAAGGCGCAAGGACTGGAGAGACCTGTCTTGGCAATTGTACAGGTAGTCTTCAGATTATGATGGCAATTGGACTAGGATTGCCATCACTAAGCAATGTGGTTTGTTGTAAGAAATGTCCATCTGGGTTAAGTTCCAAGCAGGAAGAAAGACACTGGGAACATGGAGACTGCTTGGAAGGATGGTTTAATGGTAAAGCAGAACCACCAAGCATGTGTGATTCTGAGTAGCTGACCACATGGAGGATATATATACATATACATATATACAGTCAGGTCCAGAAATATTGGGACATCGACACAATTCTAACATCTTTGGCTCTGTACACCACCACAATGGAGTTGGAATGAAACAAACACAATGTGTGTTAACTGCAGACTGTCAGCTTTAATTTGAGGGTATGTACATCCAACTCAGGTGAACTGTGTAGGACTTACAGCAGTTTGCATATGTGCCTCCCACTTGTTAAGGGACCAAAAGTAATGGGACAGAATAATAATCATAAATCAAACTTTCCCTTCTTAATACTTGGTTGCAAATCCTTTGCAGTCAATCACAGCCTGAAGTCTGGAACGCATAGACATCACCAGAGACTGGGTTTCATCCCTGGTGATGCTCTGTCAGGCCTCTACTGCAACTGTCTTCAGTTCCTGCTTGTTCTTGGGGCATTTTCCCTTCAGTTTTGTCTTCAGCAAGTGAAATGCATGCTCAATGGGATTCAGGTCAGGTGATTGACTTGGCCATTGCATAACATTCCACTTCTGTCCCTTCAAAAACTCTTTGGTTGCTTTTGCAGTATGCTTTGGGTCATTGTCCATCTGCACTGTGAAGCGCCGTCCAATGAGTTCTGCAGCATTTGGCTGAATGTGATCAGATAATATTGCCCGAAACACTTCAGAATTCATCCTGCTGCTTTTGTCAGCAGTCACATCATCAATAAATACAAGAGAACCAGTTCCATTGGCAGCCATACATGCCCACGCCATGACACTACCACCACCATGCTTCACTGATGAGGTGGTATGCTTAGGATCATGAGCAATTCCTTTCCTTCTCCATACTCTTCTCTTCCCATCACTCTGGTACAAGTTGATCTTGGTCTCATCTGTCCATAGGATCTTGTTCCAGAACTGTGAAGGCTTTGTTAGATGTTGTTTGGCAAACTCTAATCTGGCCTTCCTGTTTTTGAGGCTCACCAATGGTTTACATCTTGTAATGAACCCTCTGTATTCACTCTGGTGAAGTCTTCTCTTGATTGTTGACTTCGACACACATACACCTACCTCCTGGAGAATGTTCTTGATCTGGCCAAATGTTGTGAAGGGTGTTTTCTTCACCAGGGAAAGAATTTTTCGGTCATCCACCACACTTGTTTTCCGTGGTCTCCCAGGTCTTTTGGTGTTGCTGAGCTCACCGGTGCATTCCTTCTTTTTGAGAATGTTTCAAACAGTTGTTTTGGCCACGCCTAATGTTCTTGCTATCTCTCTGATGGGTTTGTTTTGTTTCTTCAGCCTAATGATGGCTTGCTTCACTGATAGTGACAGCTCTTTGGATCTCATCTTGAGAGTTGACAGCAACAGATTCCAAATGCAAATAGCACACTTGAAATGAACTCTGGGCCTTTTATCTGCACATTGTAATTGGGGTAATGAGGGAATATCACACACCTGGCCATGGAACAGCTGAGAAGCCAATTGTCCCATTACTTTTGGTCCCTTAACAAGCGGGAGGCACATATACAAACTGCTGTAAATCCTACACGGTTCACCTGAGTTGGATGTACATACCCTCAAATTAAAGCTGACAGTCTGCAGTTAACGCACATTGTGTTTGTTTCATTCCAACTCCATTGTGGTGGTGTATAGAGCCAAAGATGTTAGAATTGTGTCGATGTCCCAATATTTCTGGACCTGACTGTACATACATACATACATGCATACATACATACATACATACATATATATATATTTATGTAAGTTTTCACGGGTATATATGTGTGTACAGTTAATATTTCGGGTTTCTTCCTGTGTAATTGTAAACATATCCTTAAAAGGGTAGTAGCGACGTTTCGACGAAATCGCATTCGTCATCTTCTGGCTGAAGTTCTCGGTTTGGTGCTTATGGGCAAACTGTGTGATCGTAACTGACGTTTTTCTATGAAAAGAGGCAAAGGTGTATTCTGATTAGTCGACAGTGTTGTTGTATTCTGATTGGCTGGTGACGTAGCTGTATTTTGATTGGGTGGAAGCGCTGTTGCTCGGTTGTGGGTTAATGGATAAGTTATGCTGGAAATGGTGGCAACACAGGCATTATGATAAATCTTTGATCTATGGTTTATATTTTGTGTTATTAACACAGGAGGATATTGTAAAATCTCCATTCCCACCCCACTTCAGGGAAAGATTACGGCAAAATCCCCATTTCCTCCCAACCAGCTGGGTCTTGGGAGGCAGAGAATAGATGGGGCGGGGCCAGTCAGAATTTTTACTACCGGTTCTCCGAACTACTCAAATTTTCCACTACCAGTTCTCCAGAACTGGTCAGAACCTGCTGAAACCCACCTCTGATTTATACCCTCTCTTGGGGCCCGCCTTAGAGCTTCCTGTTCCTGTGTAAGGGCAGGTATACCATTGGTTGCTGTAGGGGTCATGTGCAAATCCTAGGAGTTTGTCTGGTTTTTTTGTTTGTTTGTTTGTTTTTTATTTATTTTTATATGCTGCCCCTTCTCCGGAGACTCAGGGCGGCTTACAATGCATTAAGCAATAGCCTTCATACTTTTGTATATTTTATACAAAGTCAGCTTATTGCCCCCACAAACCAGGTCCTCATTTTGCCCAGCTTAGAAAGGATGGAAGGCTGAGTCGACCTTGAGCCTGGTGAGAATTGAACTTGCAGTAATTGCAGGCAGCTGGATGTTAAACTGGTTGAACTGTGGGCTGATGTAATGTCCCTAGGTGATTTCGCAATGCAGTGAGCCCTGCTGTTAAATGGGTAGAGGGCTAATCCTATCATCTCCTGAGGGCCATGTCTTAATCCCATCACTCTGGAACTGAAGGGGGGGATGGGGAGTTGCAGGGAGCTGCTTTGTCTTTAAAAACATGTTTCTCCTTTTCTCATCTCATATAATATTCTGCCTTTTTAATATTTCCTAGAATATTTCATTCTTCTAAGAGGGGTGGGTGTTAACTTTCTTCAGGTTCATGGCATCACATGACTGCATTGCATAGCAGCAATCATGGCAATTCTGGTTACCATCATAAGCAGAACACACATGGGTCTTTCACCAGGAAGCAGCAGGAATCCTATGTAAGGAGGATGGGGCTGCCATGGGGGGTGGGGGAGGTGCAACACAAGGCTTATGCAAGCCATGGAAATTACTGGAGTAACTTGCGACCTTCCCTGCTGGTTTCCCCTTTGACTTATGGGAAGTCAGCAAGGAAGGTCGTAAATGGTGATCAAGTGACCATGTGGCACTACAACCATCCTAAGTGCAAGCTGTTTGCCAAGCACCCAGATCACGGTCATATGACAATGGGGGTGATGTGATGGCCAGAATTTTGAGGAGCAGTTGCAAGTACCACTCCATTCAGCATCACTGTAACTTCAAGAAGTTGCTGAATGAGTGGTCAGTAAGCAAGGACTACCCACATATGAGAAGATCTGGATGTTCCAACCAATCACAGACTGAATATCTAAGCCAACAATGTGATGTAGCTTCTAAATAGCAAATGCTATTTGGGGATGTATTAGCAAGAAATTGGAGAAAGTAGAAAGTAGGAAATAATTATCCCACTCTTTTTTGCCTTGGTCAGAACCCACTTGGAATACCATATTCTGTTCTAAGCACCACAAAGGTGTTGGTTACCACCTTTAAAGCGCTCCATGGTTTAGGGCCTGGATACTTACAGGACCGCCTGCTGCCACTGACAGCCTCCCACCGACCGATACGCTCCCACAGACAGGGCCTCCTCAGGGTGCCGTCGGCCAAACAATGTCGACTGGCGACTCCCAGGGGGAGAGCCTTCTCTGTGCGGGCTCCTGCCCTATGGAACGAATAGCCCCCAGACATACGAAGGATCCTCGACTTCCGTGCCTTCCATTGTGCGCTGAAGACCCTGTTATTCCAACAAGCCGGTCTGATGGGACAATAATTTTAATCGGGTTTTAAATATGGGTTTTTAATATGGTTTTATAAGGGTTTTAGAATGGGAATTTTAAATTCGGCCAAAATTGAATTATTTTAATATGGTTTTTAAACTTGTCTTGTATATTGTTTTATTATGGCTGTTCACCGCCTTGAGTCCTTCGGGAGAAGGGTGGTATAGAAATATAATGAAATAAATAAATAAATAAATAAACAAACAATAAATAATAATAATAGTAGCAGTACTAGTAGTAACAACAATAATAATAACAATAATATATTATTATATTATATTATATTATATTATATTATTATATTATTATATTATTATATTATATTATAATATTATATTATATTATATTAATTATTATATTATATTATATTATATTATATTATATTATATTATATTATATTATTATATTATATTATATTATATTATATTATATTATATTATATTATATTATATTATATTATAATATTATATTATATTATATTATATTATATTATAATATTATATTATATATTATTATATTATATTATATTATATTAATTATTATATTATATTAATTATATTATATTAATTATATTATATTATATTATATTATATTATATTATATTATATTATATTATATTAATTATATTATATTATATTATATTATATTATATTATATTTGTCACTTAGAACACAACATGCCAGATATCACAGTTGTCGAAAATCGAAATGTACAATTTATTGACAATTTATTGGTACCAGGAGATGCCAGAGTCGAAGAAAAAGAACTGGAAAAAATTATGAAATATCGTGACCTGGCCATTGAAACTACACGGCTATGGATGAAACATGTAACAGTGATACCCATTGTCATCGGGAGACTTGGTACTATGTCCAAGAATTTTATAAGATACATCAACGAATTGCAGCTTCCTGCAATAACACCAGCGGAACTGCGAAAAACTGTGCTACTTGGAACATCGTACATCTTAAGAAGGTATTTGGTTGATACCTAGGATGCTGGCAGCAACCCGTATCAATCAATCATTAGCACCAGTCAATGGTATTTGTGATGCATTTTTTGAATGTTCAGTTGACTGTTTCATATTTAATGAATAATAATAATAATAATGAAGAAGAAGAAGAAGAAGAAGAAGAAGAAGAAGAAGAAGAAGAAGAAGAAGAAGAAGAAGAAGAAGAAGAAGAAGAAGAAGAAGAAGAAGAAGAAGAAGAAGAAGAAGAAGAAGAGCAGTGATGAAATCCAAATTTTGTTACTACTGGTTCTGTGGGTATGGCTTAGTGGGCGTGGCAGGGGAAGGATCCTGCCACCCCAGTCTGAGGCCAGCCAGAGGTGGTATTTGCCGGTTCTCCGAACTACTCAAAATTTCCGCTACTGGTTCTCCAGAACCTGTCAGAACCTGCTGGATTTCACCCCTGACTTGGAGCCAATTTAGAACACGGCTACCAAGCTGATAAGGCAGCTGGTCACATTTAGTCTGCAGAAGAGAAAACTGAGCAGAGATTCGATAGCAGTCTTCAATATTTAGCGTTATTTTAAATTACAGCTTTCCTTTTCCTTCTCTGAACTAAAAAACGCATGATATGGATTAAGAGCTGCAAAGCTGCCTAACGTTGAAATACATCTCGAAATATTGCACAGCGAAATCTTGACAAGGCAAGAAGGGAAACCTTCGCTTTCTTACATTTACCTTCTTCTGATTGGCCAGAGCTGCCACCGGTGATCGCCTTGACTTCTCTGTCACATCGGCCCTTGAGACCCAGATCTCCGGCAGCGACTGAGCTTTTTTTTTTTCCCCTCTCTGCACCACGTGGGGGCGCTGTGCTCTGCTCCGTGACCGCTAAACTCCGGAAGACGGCGCTCCTTTTACCTCTTTAACACTGTTGTAGAATTTTTCTCTCCCGCTCGTGCGGCAGGAAGAGGCGGAGATTGAAGGGAGGGAGCCACGTTTCAATAACAAGCCTCCCTATTAGTGGTAATTCTTGAGTTTACCCAATAGGAGAACCCTTTGCTCGAATGTGGGCCGTCTAAAAACGCCATCTTACTTCTTGTTCAGAGTGCTGAGCTGTACGTTCCCGGTCCGAGCGCGAGGGACCCAGCTATGCCGCTTTACCAGACCTGGGAGGAATTCACTCGCGCCGCGGAGAAACTCTACTTGTCCGACCCACTGAAGGTACTTGGGCGTGGAGGAGAAGTCGGCGGGAATTCGCTCAAAGGTTGAGCAGAAGGAAGAGGGGTTGGTGGGTGTCTTGAGTCTCGACTTGCATGGTTTGTGGGGAGGGGGGGCATTTGTTACCATTTTAATGTAAACCACTAGACCAGTTTTCCAACTCTGGTGGTGCCGAAGTAGCAATAATTGCTGGCTTTTCTGTAGTTGGCAACTATAAAAAAGCTTTAATTTCGCTCAGAGTGGAAAGATATTAATCAGAAGTTTGGATTTTATTTTTATTTATTTTTTTGCCATGTATTGAATTTGTGACAGTTGAGTGTATTGCAAATGTACGCATCTCTCTCTCTCTCTCATGTTTCCTGGCAGGACTAAATTCGGAAGTAACTCTTTATTCTGGTATAAAATGTTCCCTTTTATTTGTATCCATTTCATGCATTCATAATCATGTTTATACTTATATCTGTTATCTAATACATGCTTGACAAAGTGAAAATAAATGTATGTAGGTATGTATGTATGTTATAGTAAAGATAGGAAGTCTTCTGAACTTCTAGTGTTTTGGGTATTTGAATATCAATATTTCACTATTGAATGAACATACTCTCTTTGGTAGCAGCTGTTGCAGAGAGTTGTACAAAACCTCCTAGGCAACCAGCTCCTGTATGGTTATGCAGTATTGTGTAAAGGAGAACCATTTGTTGGTTTTGTTCATTTCAAGTGTGCCTTGGTTGGGAACTCTCATCAGATGAAAAAGCGCTAAAGGTTAAAATGCTGTGTGTAACTGGCGTTAAAGCAGATTTGTAAATAGCCGTGTTTTTTTTAACTTGTGGAAGTGTACATTGATGCTATTTTATTTTTTTATAAAATGATTTTTTGTGTCATTTCAGGTCCGAGTTGTACTCAAGTACCGACATTGTGATGGGAATCTGTGTATTAAAGTAACAGATGATGTTGTTGTAAGTAAAACCTAGGTGATATGATTTACAATTTTAAATTCTCAGAGTCCAAATTTTCAATATTGTTTTAACAGAAAAATTGGTTGATGTATCAGCTGATTTACTGAATACTTCTCAAAGAAGCAGTTGTATAAACTTAGAGGCATTCAAATCATTTTTATAAGATGCGGTGTTTTTAGAGTTAGTGCTTTGGCATTTTAAAATTCTAAAGCAGTATCTCAGAATAAATGTGAATTTTTAGAATCTTAATACCCAGAGTTATGTATGGTGCGCGGCCATAAAAATCTTTTAAATAAGTATATAAATAAAAAAGCATTTACCTACTGTTTCACACATAATCAAATGTCTTAGGCCCAGTACTCTTCAACAGCTTCATAAATTATTTAGATGAGGAGGTAGAAGAGAAACTCATCAAATTTTCAGACAACACCAAGCTGGCGGGAATAGCCAACACCACAGAAGATAGGCTCAAAATCTAGATGGATTTTGACAGACTTGAATATTGGGCCCTATCCAACAAAATGAAATTCAGTGTAAGATTCTACACTTAGGCAACAAAAGCCAAATGCCAGGTATCAAATAGGTGGTAACTGGCTCAACAGTAGTAACCTGAGAGGGATCTTGGTGTCCTAGTGGACAATTACTTAAATATGAATCAGCGATGTGCTTCAGCCAACAAACATATAAACATATTAACATATAAAAAAGATGTTGAGATTCTAGAAAGAGTCCATAGAAGAGCAACAAAGATGATTAAAAGATTGGAGTCTAAAACATGAACAGTTGCAGGAATTGAGTATGTCCAGTTTAATAAAAAGGATTAGGAGTGACATGATAGTAGTATCCCAATATCTAAGGGGCTGCCACAAATAAGAGGGAGTTAATATATTCTCCAAAGCACTTGAAGACACAACAAAAAGCAGTGGATGGAAACTAATCAAGGAAGGAGCCAGCCTAGAAATAATGAGAAATTTCCTAACAAAACAATCAGTCAGTGGAATGACTTGCCTTCAGAAGCGGTGGGTGTTCTATTGCTGGAGGTTTTTAAGAAGAGATTGGACATCCATTTGTCTGAAATAATATAGGTTCTCCGGCTTGAGCAGTGGGTTGGACTAGAAGACCTCTAAGGTTCCTTTCTGTTACTTATTAGGGAAGTGCAATCTTTGTATATATTTCATATATATTTTTAAACTGCTGAGAACATTCGTCTTTTAGATATCCTGATTAGAAGTAGCTGATTCTGCTTAAACTTTGCACTAAAGAACAATTTTTAATTAGATAGTCCTCAATTTACTACCAGAACTGAGCCCAACATTTCTGTTGCTAAGTTAAACATTAAGTGAATGTTGCCCCATTTTACGACCTTTCTTGCCATAGTAGTTAAGTGAATCACTGCAGTTAAAATAGTAACACAGTTATTAAGTGAATCTGGCTTTCCCAGTGATTTTGCTTGTCAGAAGTTCGCAAAAGGGGATCACATAACTATAACAAAATAATCTGATCCTGAGCAATTGCACTTCCTTTTTATATATTTTGTCCTCGTAATCACTGCTTCTCCTTTGTTAGGTCTTTCTGTCATAGCAGTTTATCTGCATTGTAAAACTATATTGCAACAGCTGTTTTATGTCCTCATGATATGAGAATAAAGAGCAAGTTATGTGTTTTAGACTTTTAAAAATGTTTGATTATGTGCCAATGTTAGATTGGATAGATAGATAATCAATGTTATCTATAGGTGATCACATGGATTGACCTCTCCTCTAATCTGACTCCAGCCTGGCCCTTCAGGTCTCCCAACAGTGCACCTATTGCTGTAGTAATCAAGGGCACTCACCTTGCTCTTGGTTATTTCCTCCCCCTTTTTTTCCCTAATGTTACGTACATCTGAACAGAGCAGTCTGCATAATGTATGCAAAATATGATTACTTGAACAATTTGTTCAAATGTCATTTGTGCCTTGAGTGAGAACTATGATCATGGCATCTGAATATCTTTTCCAAGATTTTCATAACCACCTTACCAAATTCTACTCTGTTGACAGCTGGCCCTTTTATTGTTGATCATTGATTCTGAGAAGCAGAAGCTATCTACCATATCACTGACTTTGTTGTCAATTCTAAGGCTGATTGCTCTCCCTGTTATCATTCATTTGGTCTTTATATTTAATTGTAGGCCCATTTTTTCATTGTGCTCATTGACTTCTATTAGTAGAACTTCCAGATCACTTACATCTATCAGACTAATGACATCAGCATTAGTGCAGGTTATTGATATTTCTTCCTATAATTTTAGTTACTCATCTTCTTCCAGTCCGGCCTCACTCAATATATTTTCCACATGTAGGTTGAATAAATAAGGAGAGAATATATAGCTTTGTCTCATTCCTTTGCAACTGTAAACAAGTTTTTAATTCTGTATAGACCAGTGTTGGCAAACCTTTTCGGCATCGTGTGCTGAAATGGGAGCACATGCATGCTGGGGAGCGCCAAAACCGGAAGAGCAGTTCTCCGGCACGCTTGTGTGTGCTAGAAACCTGAAGAGCAACGGATAACGGCTGGTGTGCCCGGAGAGATGGCTCTGCTTTCCACTTCCAGCACACATGCCATAGGTTCACCATCACTGGTATAGACTGTGGCTTTCCTTCCTGTGTCATATAAAGTATGGGCTTTGTATGAAGAAGTTGAGGTGTTTTTGGATTCTCATTTTCCTAAGGACATTCCATAACATAACGTGGTTGACATAATTGAAAGCCTTTCTATAATCAGTAAAGCATATATTGACTTAGTTTTGGTATTGTTTGGCTTTTTCAGTTAACCAGAATGCATCAGCGATGATGTCTATTCTTCCTGTCTATTCTTTTCTAAAACCAGCTTCATCATTCCACATTTCTATGGCTATAATCTGCAGAGAAAGTGAGAAAATGCTAACATGTGATATTGTATGATAATTTGCACATTCTGTTAAGTCTTCTTTGATTGTGGTATTTAGACTAAGCTCCAATAGGGTTGTGTCAGTCTCCAGGTTTGCTGGTATAGTTGAGTTAGAACTGATTTGTCTTCTGTTGCTTGTCACATTTCTGTAGCCTTCTCATTTAGTAATGACCAGTGTGCTCATCTAATTTCATTTGGTTGTACTAAGAATTCATGTGAACAGGGAATATCTTCTTAAATTTCTTGGTTGTCTTAAATATGTACAGAATTTCAGTACTGTACACAGTAATCCCCAAATTGACAGTCGTAATTTGAGCTTGACAATCAAAGTTATAAATTGAGATAATCAGAAAGTGGGTCACCATGTGACCAGAACCAATTCTACAATCTTTTTCATGGTGGCTGTTATGGAAACTGTGCAGTCATTAAGCAAATGCTGCAGTTGTTCATGGTTTGCTATGGACCAGTTTTTGCTGGAAACAGGAAGTAAATACTGGTTTCCAGCAAAACTGTTGAAAATCGTAATCATATGACCATTGGACATTGCAAACGTCTGTAAATGTGGGCTGCTCAAAATGTGATCATGTGGGGAGATGATGTTGGAACTGTGCCATAAATAGCTTTTTTGGGGGGTTGATGTCTGTGAGAACTTCAAATGGTTAAGTGACCAGTTGTAAATCAAGGACTTCCTGTATTTCTTCTGTATGTTTGACTTCTCTGAATCTGTTACTACTCATCTATTAACCTTGAGCATATCAGTTTGAGATTGGAATCTCCTGAGTTTGAGGATCTTTTGGAAGACTTTTCTTATTTATTCCATTACTGTTTAAATCTTTAGTATCTTTATAGATGTCATTTGTAATATGGTTTCTTGTTTTTTAAAACAATAGTTCTCTGAAATTGTTAAATATGTTCTTGAAATCTTTGATATTCTTGGCTTTAACTTTGCTTCTTCGCTTCTGTCATTGTGATATCAATTTTTATTTCTTCTGTTTCTTGGTTCTTGACAATTTCTTTTCACATTAACTTATTTATTTCATTTTGTTTATCATATTTAAGACCCATTTCCATCACAGAGGGATTCTGGGTGGTGTACAATAAGATTTAATTCCACAGTTCCTCTGGTTGTCAAGTCATTGAGTTCAGGTTTTAAAATGAATCCTGATGTTCTTAAAAATGCTGGGTATATTTTTAAGACCACACTATAGAAAGTGATTGGCTTTATTCATTTAGCATGTTGAATGCAGTTGAACCTGAGAGCTTATCACATAGCACTGGATCATCAAATCACTTTTTATTGTTTATCCAGGTGGTTTTTATTTTTGACAAAATAGAGGAGTTCTTTTATCATTGCTTTTTCCAGCATAGTATTGAAATGGTGCCTTTGCTAAATTGTTCTTCCTACATTACTGTTCTTCCTACATTGCTGTTGCCCAAAAAAGGTGCCTCTTTGGGGCAGCGGGGGGTGGGGGTGTGTGGAAGATCTTAATGTCATGGGTGATCCTGCTGGGAAAATGTAGTCTTAACATAATCCTGGCATTCTTTGTGTATCCCTCCCAGAAACATTCCCTCACTGCCACAATGAAGTAGCATAGCAGGACTGTGTGTGTGTGTTTAAAAATATGTTCAGATAAATCCTGATTAGTCTTTTCTCTGTGCTTTTTTTCTTTCAGTGTCTACTCTATAGGACAGATCAGGCTCAAGATGTAAAGAAAATTGAGAAATTCCACAGTCAATTAATGCGACTGATGGTAGCCAAAGAATCCCGCAGTGTTGCCATGGAAACAGACTGAATATCTGGAAATAAAATGAATGTTCTAGTCACGTATCACAGGAGGAATGTATCTGTTGGATTTGGGCATATTTGGAATGGACACACGATGGCATCAAGTGGACTATTAAAATTGAGTTTTGTAAGGATTTGGGGGCTCCACTTCAGAGTGGCTGGTAGACTATATGCTTTCATTGAAAGCTTCTATTTATTTTTCTTTCAATTTGAGTGAGGAAATATATATATGTTCTTTCCTGGAATTCTTAAAGGTTAAAGTATACTCAGTCAGATTTATAACTTCCTTTCTTAAATCTTTAGGACATTGCCTAAAAATGGAAGGAGTACTCTGGTGGGTTGAAGAATGCTGTTATATAGAAAGGGGGTTGTGGAATTTTATGTTCTGTTAAATTAGCGATGTATAATCTTTATATATTGATGTATTATTTAGTTGGCAAATAACATCTGATAAAATGTTCTGGAAAAACAAGGATGCTTGCGAATCAATTCAAATGTCTAGACTTAAAGATTCAGAACTGATTCTTGCTTCATAACCATATAAACTGAAATACATGTTCCGTTGGTTAACAGCCAATGCTAAAAACAGCTATTTCTACTGTATTTAAGATTCTGGCAAAGACACGGTCGGTGAGATGGGCAGCATACAAGTTTGATGAATAAATACCATGTTTCCCTGAAAATTAGACCCTGTCTTATATCTTTTGCCACCAAAAAAGGCACCAGGTCTTATTTTCGGGGGGGGGGGGAAGAGTGGTGTCATCCACTGACTCACCTCATTTATGCACGTCACCCCCAGCCTCTTTTTCGCTATCAGAGCCCTTCAGGAACTTCGGCCAGCAAGGCTTTCCTGAAGGCCTCTGCAGCCGATAATAGAGTTCCGGATTGATCTGGAGCTCTGTAATCAGCTACAGAGGCTTTCAGGAAAGCCTTGCCAGCTGCAGAAGAAATGGGCCGAGGTGTGCGAGGCCTGGCTGCAACTGTCCAAAGGTAAGCAGTAGGACAGCTCCACCCCCCCATCCCCTAGCTTAATTAACCCTACCTTAATTTTTACCTGTGCACCCTGGAGTGGGCGTGGTTTTAATTAGGGCTTATTTTGGGCTCACATGTAAAAATCAAGCTAGGACTTACTTTCTGAGTAGTTCGTATTTTCGGGGAAACACGGTAGTTCAAATTGACTTTGATTTTGAACGATAGAAAGGAATAAAGATGTGCAGAACATTTGATCTTCAACTGCTCCAGATATAAAATTTCAGGAGTCATCCTGCTCCTAGTACAAAACTGAAACACTTCTGCAATGCTTGAAACACCTGTGTTTCACATTTGAATGAGACATTTTGCAAAATATGTTAAAATGGTTTAATGTTTACTTGTAGAAACACCTGAGGCATATGGATAGAGTTATGTGTAGAACTTTTAAATAACTGCTACAGAAACAAGGCCTTCAAGTGTCTTATAATTTCTTTTCATATGAAGTTCTCACTTTCAAATGCTAAATTAAGTAGCGGTCTATACATGGGATTATGTATTATTAAATACAGTTGATGACAAAAGCTTCACAATCATACAAAGTATAAAATGTTAGGCACAGCTTGCCAATAATAAAATTAATCTTAGATTGTTTTTCTGAAACTAGGAAATATTCACAAAGAAAATAATGCTCCAATATTTTACTATAGAGTTATCAGCTTCTCTAGGGAATTGCAATGATCAGAGATGTGCAAAGCTTACTGTTCCAGAGATGAAATGTTTTAGGAAATAAGGAAATTTTTAAAATTTGAATTATCAATCCAGCTATTTTTGTGGTGCATTTCTCTGAATTGTTGCTTTGAATATACAGTAGGAAGTTATATAGAGACATCAGAACTAATGTTTCTCATAACTTTATACTATTGGTTTAATTACTTTGAAGACCATCATTGCATGGGAAAGGGTTTAGTTTATTATATTCATAACAATATGATTATATTGTTATAAGAAACTGTTTCTCACTCTACTTGAGCTAGTTGGCTGTGAAATCCGTTTTGTAATTTCAGAACATGTAAATAAGTGAGCCCCTGTGGTGTTTTCTTTAACTAAAATATGCTGTTATAAGCTTATGAAGAAATATAATCTAGAAAAGCACTCTTCATACTTGAACTAATAAACTGCCCTTTAGAAACTAAATTCAAATTGGAAAACGAGCAGGAAGATACTAGTTTCAATTACTTTTTCCATTTGGGAAAAAAATGTCATAGCTTGAGTGGTCAAAAGTATTTCTTAACTACCGTAGTTTGTTTTACTATTTAAATACTGAACTAATTTAAAAAACTTACAGTAAGTGGAACCTGCAGTATGTAATGCTTCTAATTGGTATCACTCAGTATTGGGTTTCAAATCCCGTCGCTACTGGTTCACTCGTGGACGCTCGCCCACGATGCACCTGCGCATGTGCAGAGACGTCCGGGCAAGTGGTCCGCCACTAGTTTGCCCGATCTGGGGTGAACTGGTAGCAATCCACCACTGGTATCACCCATGCTATCTCCCAGGACACTCCATTCACCTTTATTTCCTCCCTTACCTGTCAGTCGACATTCTGTGCCCACTCAGCATGCTTAAAAAATCCTGGAGCATTCTCAAGAGCAATGTTCCTCAACTTTAAGAAAAGTGGACTTCAACTCCCAATGCTGGTTGGGGAATTCTGGGAGTTGAAGTTCACTTGTCTTACAGTTGCTAAGGTTGAGAAACACTGCTCTAGAGTGTTTTCCACAACAACAACAAGAAAAGTTACTTTCTAGCTGGGAATTTCCAGGATTGGTTTACACACACACATATACTATACACAAGCCTCAATCCTTTTTGTGGATTTTTGCACCAAAAATTGACACTTTTGCTGAAATTCATTGTATCTAGAAAGCAACAAATTTGAGAAACCTGATGAGAAGAGTCTTCTGAATACTCCAGACCATCATGAAATCAGTTTATTTGATTGATGAATACTCATTTCATGTGATTACTTCTGCTAACAAAATATGATTTTGAGAAAAAAAATCTGCCAGCTATTCAAAAAAGCAGATGCTGCTGTAGAAATAGGTTTATGAGAATGCTAATATATCTAATTTCCTTCCTTATGCTAAGTCACACTTCTGGAACACACCTCCCATTCAGGCATTCTCATCCTTCTCTCTCCCCCCATCAATCTTGCATAAAATAAAGTATATTATTCATAGTTTTCCACTGTAATTTATAGGCCAAGTTTGTAATATTAGTAACATGTAAATATGAGTTTAAATAGTCTCCGGGGGATGGTAGAGGACAGGAAGGCCTGGAGGAAAGTTCTCCATGGGGTCACAATGGCTTGGACACAACTTCGCAACTAACAACAAAAATATATATCTTTCTTTACCTTTTCTTATAACTGAACAAGGTCAGGCCCAATGCTGAAGGCCCAATGCTGAAAGAGGATTTGTAAGATTTAGAAAAACAAACACAAGATTATTTTAGATCTCTTGCCTCTTCCAGTTCTCTGTCCTTGTGTTTTTTTTTTATCCTCCTTTTTTCCATCTTTTCATCAAAACCGCCCCAGGATATTTGGCTGCTTTGCAGTGAAGGATAAAATGGTACTAATTTATGGTATTAATTTCACATACGTGTGTGAACCGGGCAGTGGTTCAGGCAGTACTGCGCCATAATATAGGGACCTGCAGTCCAACGCCTTCAACCTCCGGGAGTTTAGGAGAAATGAGTGAAGACCTGGGCTGATCTTTATAACGCGGACCGAAGCAGGAGTTTCTTAAGAACTACATTTCCCAGGCTTCTTTAGATTTAAGCTTCCGTTCCCTGCCTTAACCGCGCCGGGCTTGGGTTGGAGGTGCTGGAGGGGAGGTTCTGACCTGTTTTTGGAAGGATGAGAGATTGATGTGATTGCGGGTTTTTACAGAGCTCTCACTTTGTAATGAAAATTTAAGCCTTCCATATATTGTGCATTCTCTCTTCTGTGTTGATTCCTTCCTCGCTGACAACATTCACACCGCTCGTCAATAATAAGCAGCCGCAGGGGAATCTTTTCGATCGTGGAAATGAGCTTCATATCTTGCTCAGGCAAGGGGATCGGGGGAACAACGTGGGCATATGGGTGGGGTAGTCCATCTCCCGCTACCGTTTCCTAACGCAGGACTATAATTGGTAGAAAACGAAGCGTGGCGTAGGTATCTGAGCCACGACACGATCTGAAAGTCTGAAAAGATTGTCTTTTTCCTCCCGATACGTGTTTTTTGCATTTACCCGATTTTGTGTTTAAGTTTATGCTCTTGAGTCCCACAGCTTGTGCAAGTAAGTACTCGATTCTATGCCATTTGTAAAGTAACGACAGCAGAATTTAGGGGCTGAAAAGTCGCAGCCTCCTCTACGGTCATTGAGATTTAAGATTTACTTAAGAAATTTCAGGGTAGGGAGACGAATGCTTTTTAAAAAACAAAACAAAACAACAAAACAAGATGTAGGTTCCAGTGACAATTTTAAAAAGCTTTAAATTGTCGGCGAAGATCTCAAGTTGGAAATAGATAAGTAGCCAATGTCAGCTAAACCTATCAACCCGAACCTCTATTTTATTAATTGGGTCACTAAAGTTCCTGTTAAGGCTGTTATTTTTTGATGTTCTGTTTTAACCTTGCCACCCCCAAATTCAGTGGTGTTGAGAAATCCTCGTCCTATTTGAGGAGCTATAGGAAAAGAGATGGAGGGAGAAATCTGGAATGGAAAGGATGTTCCTCTTCCCCCATGGATCAAAAGGAGAATTAAAATGTAGCCTTCATAGTCTGTGAAATACTGCCATTTTTCAAGATGCATTCTTCATCCCCTGACAACAGCAAGGTTGGTTTTTTTCCCACAACAAAAAAAACTTAAGAGACCCTCTCTTATAACTGCATGATTTCAGCTGACAAAACCTTTAGTTTTTTCCCTTGGGCTCAAATAAGAAAATGGGTTTTGAGTTTACTTCCCATGTTTCTTGATATAACCAGACTTGGATGACAGCATCTTATTCTAAAGACTTTTGATTTTGATTCAGAAGATCAAAACTTGAGAACAGAGAATGGAATAGATCAGTCTGGATTGCAACCTTCATTAGACATCTTTATTTTCTGGGAATTTCTAAGGCTCTAATGGCCCCTCAGAACAATTAATTTTTGCACTTTTGCTTTCGTGTATTTTTATTTATTTTATTATTCGTATTTCTATGCCGCCCACTCTCGGAGGACTCTGTGCGGCTTACACCAAAGACAGTATACTAAATAGCATGTTGCCCCCAACAATCTGGGTCCTCATTTTACCCACCTTGGAAGGATGGAAAGCTGAGTCAACCTTGAGCTGGTGAGATTTGATCTGCTGATCTGCTGAACTAGCAGTCAGCTGAAGTAGCTGCAGTACTGCACTCTAACCACTGCGCCACCTTGGCTTTTCACTAAGACTTTTAGGCTGAGCTTTTGCACTTTTTTGTTCTTGGATTTGGCTGATGGCAACCTAGCTTTCTTCTCCATGAGTTTCTGAAATTACTGTTTGAAGATGACTTGTATGGGATAGGAATTAAGAGTGTCAGTTTGAGACTGAGGGATTCAGAGGCCATGAAATTCATTGAGGAACTGCGGTGGTCATCATTTTTCAACCTAACTTGCCTTGTAAGGTTGCTTGGGAAATGAAATGGGGAATGGGCACCTACTGCTTTAGTTGTTCAAAGAGGGCAGAGATCAGGCAGCAACATCAAGAAGGATCATCAAAGCTTGTGACTCCAGATGGCAACAGCGGCTTAGCAATTCCCAGAAAATAAAGATGTCTGCCTGATGAAAGTTGTAATCCAGACTGATCTGTTCCATCCTCTGTTCTCAGGTTTTGAATCAAGTTGTCTGAATCAAATTGTCTCTGCAATAAGATGCAGGTGTTCAGTTTCCATAGAAACTAACAACAGTCCCTTGTCTGCAACTGTTAAGACATTTAAACAAAGTGAAAGAAAATATTTGAAATCATTTTTGGCTGTTATTTGGGATCTTATACATATTATTGAATAATTTATTCTGTTGCAAAAATGGTTTATATTCTTATATATGCAATACTGCATATAATATAATGATATAATATCACAATACATATATTAAAATAAAAAATTCAATAATTATCAAGATATAAAAATGCAATTTTGAAAAATTATCCTATCTTTATTATTTTAATAAATAATTCAAAGTGATGAACATACCTAATACTCCTACCACTTCTTCTTATTTTTCTCACAACAATAACCCTTTGAGGTGAGTTGGGCTGAGAAAAAGTGACTGGCCCAAGTTGGCCACCCAGCTGGCTTTCATGCCTAAAGCAGGACTAGAAATCATTGTTTCCTGGTTTCTAGCTGGGTACATTAATCACTAGACTAAACTAGCTCTGAATACTTATTCAGCTAAAAATCTAAAATCATATATATGGGTAAATTATCTACACAAGTACATACATTCTTAGCCTTGAAAACTGCACTGAAATTTTAATGAAAATCTGTGTCATACTTTGAATAAATAAATACAGCTTGTTCAGTATATACAGTTTGGCCATTGTTTTAAAGAACAAAGAAAACTAACGCTGTGAATTCTTATCTTGGAATAATTGAATATATTGGGAATATGAATATATTGGGAGTTATATATGTAGAACATTATAAGATTGCTTTGCATCTGAAATTTAAAGCAATGATAAGGTTCCACATGTTTTTAGGAAGAAAACTGAAATTCAACTCAAAATGGGTTTTGAAATGGGTTTCAGAACTTCAGAAATGTGTTTCTGAAGCCAAGATCACAGCTATGATGATCTGTATCATTTATCTTCTAGCAGAAGTTTTAATTCTGTGTTTGACTGGACTTGCAACTTCTGTTCTTTCATTTTTGTTTCAATGTCCACATATATTTCTCCAAAGTGAATATACCTATATGATCATGTGTCATTTGTCACCATTACATATCAAGAACTACCGATCCAACTTGCATGGAAGTTGGAAGTTGTCTGTCAATTTCTTCTGATTCTGATACACAAAATCCTTGACTTTGTGTACCAGAATCAGCCCTTGGCTTAATTAAGTCAAGGACTTAATTAAGTTGACATCATCAAGGCATGATGTCTGGAACTTACTTTCCCCTTTCCAAGACCTGAGTAATTAAATAGTTGTGGTTTTTCTCACGTTTCTTTCTGCCTCAAGTGCTATTATGATATTAGTTTTATGCTAATTGATTATATTAATTATTTAAATATCATCACCCTAACTTGCAAGACAGTGATCACATCCCATTGAATTGTGAGCACAGGCAGTAGAAGATCCACTTGATCTCATTGATACCTCAGCCTAAACTTTCAACTGAGAAGACATTCCCTGAATATTCCTGACATTCCAAAAACGAAGGTACTGTACACAAAGACAATCCATACCGAGGGAGACATTCCTCAAGAAACAGATAACAAGGGTACTACCTAGGACTTAAAAAGAAGATATATAGAACATCTAAATTAGAGACTGTGATTTGTCTTTTGGTATTAATTTTCAAAAAGGAGCAGAAAACGGGTACAGGTTTGTGTCTGTGTGAATAAATGCATGTATGTATGAGTGTTTAAAGAGAAAGAATCTGTTTTCTTTCCTTGTTTCAGGTTCTTTGAATAATTCGTTATTCTTTTTTCTGTTTACATTTTGTTTCTTCTTAAACCTCTTGTTTTAATATAGTGTGGTTTCTTGTGGTTTCTTCAGCTCTTCAATTACAGTACTTATAGGCATGTCATTGCCCAGCAGTGATTTTAATATAAAGTAAGTTATTTGTATTTTGCAAATTTTATATGTTATATCCTAGCTGAGAACATTCTACTAGAGCCCTTTGTGTTTTATACTATTTTACCAATATCAGTCTATTTATTACAAACATGTTGTAATCTAACATTTGATTATAGCTGAGTTCATGTGTGCTTTGCTGCTAGAATATTTATTGTTTGCTTATTTATTTCCACTGACACAACTTTCTCCAACCAACCAGCATTT
This sequence comes from Pantherophis guttatus, assembly GCF_059756535.1. Classification (NCBI taxonomy): domain Eukaryota; kingdom Metazoa; phylum Chordata; class Lepidosauria; order Squamata; family Colubridae; genus Pantherophis; species Pantherophis guttatus. Next base: position 294,091,242 of record NC_142063.1, on the reverse strand, counting down.
GAATGGAATGGATCATAAATCTCAGTATCCCAAACTTCTGTCTGCCATAGCAAATTATCCCAAAAGTGCTTTTTCAAATGGCAACTGGACTTTCTTTGTTTTTTCCTTGAAGATGTGTCCCTTCTCATGCAAGAAGCTTTTCAGTTCTGAACTGAAGTAGCTTTTTTTTTTAAATTTGATTTATATGCCACCCTTCTCCAGAGACTCAGGGCGGCTTACACTGCATTAAGCAATAGCCTTCATACTTTTGTATATTTATACAAAGTCAGCTTATTGCCCCCACAAACTGGGTCCTCAATTTACCTACCTTAGAAAGGATGGAAGGCTGAGTCAACCTTGAGCCTGGTGAGATGTGATCTTACTTTTAATTGCAGACAGCTGGAGTTAAATTACAGTGCTCTGTCTGTTGAGCTATCCAAGCTATCCAGCTTCTTGGATGAGAAGCGAAACGCCAGGAAAAAACAAAGAAAATCCGGTTGTCTTTTGAAAAAGCACCTTTGGGACATAATTATGCAAGAACTATGTACTTCACTCTGTAGACGAAGGGCAAAATAAATAGTCTTTGTAATGGATTGCATGAGCTAAATTACTAGAACTGAAATCACATTTAAATCAATGGGCAAAACTAATCTGAATTTGTTAATTCCATTAAATGGAAATTTCTAATAGCTAATTTCATCCAAATCCATGACTTGAATTACAACCCACCCCTCACCCCTCCCTTCTTCCCTCCCTCCCTCCCTCCCTCCCTCCCTTCCTCCCTTCCTTTTTTATTTTTATTTTTTTGATTGATTAAATCCTCAAGAGCAATTCAAGCAAAAAAGGCTAGCTTTTAGGAAGCTCAGAACATGCTATTGGACATACCCAATTACTTCAGTGAACAGGCCCCCACATGCCACTGTTAATTCTTCTCAACATTTTGCTATAACAATTGGCACATGATATTGCATGAAATTTAACATAAAACAAATAATTGGTCAGGTTCCTAAGGGTGTTGGCATTTTCCAGCATCTTCCCATGACACATAGCAAGGAGGCTTTAAAAAGAGTTGCATGAGTTCTATGAAAAGGAAAACAAGTCCAAGAGCCCCCTCAGTAGGTCCGGCCTTCAGCTCATTTTGTTCTCTGGTTTTCTGAATATATTGTTCGTTTATGTGATTACTATGTGTAGTACTAATTTACGTAGTTTCATTTTGATAGAAAACAAGACATATTAAAAAGAAGAAAATAATTTTGGTTTTCCACTTTCTAGCTTCCACTTCTAGGTGGAACTAATTTTCTCCTTTCATTTTTCTCTCCTTTCTTGGGAAGACATTGGGTTCTGTTATAGAATGTCTTGAATAGCAGCATTTTAAAAAGGAGGGAGGAATCAATCCATCAAATAAAATGCTGTAGATAAGATCCAACCCAGGGCAAGGGCCTAAGACACACTTAAAATTCCTCAAAGAGAAATGCTGGTTAGGCTTCTGGAGTTCCTATTTGCAAGCAGCCTTCTAATAACCATAATGTTGAGACCTGAGAGGAAAAAGAAGGAAGATAATATTTTGAGAAAAGAAAAGTAGAATCAGAGCTGAAAATGGCAAATTTGATACGTTTAAGAAGGAGAAAGAAAAGAGGTCAAGCTCGAGGGTTTAACTGTTGAGGTATGTAAGAAGAAGGGATTTTATTTGTATGGAGATGGGAACAAAGGGATCATTTCCTGTGGGACTAAAAAAATCAAGCTCTTTTTTTAAAAAATGGGAATGGAACAGTCCAGGAGGACATTATGCCATGATCAAAGTTAATAAAGTTTTCAGGATTAGGTTTTAAGAAAATGATCCACAATACCATTGGATATATTTTCTCCTTTTATTTTTTTCCTGGTTTGGGGGAGGGCAGTGTATCAGAGAAAGCAAGTGCCTAACATAACTTGCATGCCCACGTTAAACCCAGAAATACACTAAGGCAGAAGCTTGTCCACCACAAGGATAAAACACCCAAACACAAACTAAGCAATGTGATATATGCAGTACAATGCAGTGAGACATGCAGGTCTATACATTGGAGAAACAAAACAACCACTTCATGAACACATGGCACAACATAGGAGAAGAAACCCATCAAGATAAGATTCAGCAGTCCATCCGCATTTGAAAAACAAAGATCACTCTTATGAAAAAACAAAAAGTTATGATTTGATGTTAATGCCTTATTTTATTGCAACAGAGAGAGTGGAAGTCAATGTTCCTTTTTTTTCCCTTATCTTTCCTCACTTCTCTTCCCTCCATTCCTCCCCACCATTTTCCTGTTTACTTCCACATTTTGTATCTTACTTTATAACACAATAAAAATGTTAAACGGAAAAACAAAGGTCATTTTTTTGAAGACAGCAAAGTTCACATTCTGGACAGAGAGGACTTCCAGAATGAAAGGGGGGTCAAAGAGGTCCTCTGCCTAAAATTTGAAGAGCCCTGTCTCAACAAAGGGAAAGGAACACAATACCATGTATCTTCTGTTTATAACACAGCAGTTCCAAGAAGGTTCCAAACCCATTTGCACCCTCAGGGCACAGATAAACCTTCAAGTGGCCTCAATGACTCTCAGTGAGAATGCTAATGATCAGATGACTGCAAAGAATATAAAACCTTCCATTCTCCACCATTCAGTCAGAACTGAAGAAGCTTCTTGAATGAGATGTAAAACATCTTCAAGGAAAAAACAAAGTCCAGTTGCCTTTTGAAAAAGCACCTTTGGGACAACTATGATTTGGATCAGTGGTCACCAACTGGTGGTCGGTGGACCATTGGTGGTCCACAAGAAAATTTTGGTGGTCTGCAGAAAAATTATTTGCATTTTTTATATTACACTAAATCGGGGTCCTCTGTTGTGACCTAGGCTCACTTAGTCATTACAAGACACAATTAGTCCCAAACAAACCTATTTTATTATAACAGCTGAGAATTACTTCATTCCCAGCTTAGTCCAAATTAATTGTAAACCAAGTTTTTCAGAATAAGATCTTCGGGCTTATCACAAACCTTTTATCTTCTTTGGTACCCTGCCAAAGGCCTTTCTTGGCAAAGCCCCATGAAGTTCAGAAACAAGAGACACCAACTGGAAACAGATTTAGCAATGTTACTTTCCTACAAAGAGCCCAAGAGCCTTTGATGCTCTTTTAAGCCTTATGGGAGGGGCCAATCATCTCCTGACCTTAGTCCCGAGTCGTCCCTTTTGCTTTAGCTGCTCTTGCCTTTTGGCAGCTCTGCGCATGCGTGCACTAGGAACAGGCTCCTCCTGTTCTTCTGCCTCTCTGCTGTCCAACTCTGGAGGCTCCGGAGTCTGCGCATCACTCCCAGATGGCCCTGGGCCCATCTCTGCCTCCAATGCAGATCCCTCATCCAGGCCTTCCCCAGACTCCAGGAGTGGCCCATTGTCCTTTCCAGCCTCCTCACTGTCCGACTCTGCTGCCAGCTCCAGAGGCTGCTGGTGGACCACAACATCCTCAAACTATGGCCCCTGGGACGAATACGTGCAATGAACATTTGTGTTGTTGCAGAGAGTCTCCCCCTTCAGGGTCTTTTTGTGCAGGTCGGAGGGGGGCAAAAATTCTGACTTGGGGACTGCTTCAGCCTCCTGGTGCAGGGCTTTGGGCGAAGGCTGGAGGGAAGCACCGCTGGTGGGAAAGAGCCAGGGGGCCTTGTTCCAGTGGGACTGCATCATGGCCTGGAACTGGATGACCATCTCAGCCCCCTGAGCCTCCAGGCACTGGCACTTGGCCTTGCACTCCTGCTGGTCTTCTCTCTGCTAGGAAAGCCTACGCTCATAGTCATCAGTGAGGTGCTTCTGCTGAGCCTCCTTTTCAGCCAGATCCAATTTGAACTGACCCAGCTGTTTTGCCAACTCTTTCTCATGGTGACTGCTTAGCTCCAACAACTGCTTCCTGTTGGGGCCCTAAGTAGCCCGGGCAGGCAGGCGAGGAGTGGGGAAGAGGGGAGGGGCAAGTAGAGGCTGGCGAGGCGCCCCTCGATATGTGTGACATCAAGTTGGCCAAGTCCACCCAGTCACATGATCACCTACCCATGCCCATCCAGCCGGTCATTAGGCAGATCATATTAGTGGTCCGCGGGATTTAAAATTATGAATTTAATGGTCCCTGAGGTCCAAAAGGTTGGGGACCCCTGATCTGGATGACTGAGAATCTGCAGACACCCAACAAACTTTGTCCTTTGCATCCAGATGGAAGACTCCATGACACCACATTTATTGGAAGAAAAACAGCAACTGGACAGAAAGAATTGCGTAGAGCTCCTTGGGTCAACCAATACCCAAATAACCAGGAAAGAGCACTCCAGAGTTCTCTGAAAGAGAGGCGGGAGAAAGGGCCTACACTTGGTGATTTCCATGTGGAAAATGGAATTACCTTCCTTTTTTATTGATGTATTATTCATAATAGTTGCTCCAATCTGGGACCAAATCTGTTGTGTGAGGATCTCTGTTACATTTCCTGCAGTGAACAGCAAAAGCAAGCTGAAGTTCTTGTTTAATTAACCTTTCAGCTTGAGTTCTCAAATTTGCTAGCACTGACTTTTCTTAAGCTGTCTAAAGTGCAAACTGGCCATCTTTTGACAGTGAGTGCAAAAAAGAGTAAAAACAAAAAGTTGGTATTCTTTAAAACAATAAAAAAAATGCGGTATTGTGATTTTCATTTTTTTAAAAATATTTTTTTTGAGACGGTCATATTTACCAACAGGTCAAAATCAAACCACTCTGTTTATTGTGAAACATTTCTGGAAAGACTAACTCAAGAGAGCCTGTACAGCAAAATACTTTTTGAATAATGCCTTCCCTGAAGAATATTTATTTGAAATTTGAAGTGGTAATAATTCATAATTCTCAAGATAGTAATGATTGTTTAAATACAAAATTCTGTAAACTATAATCTTCACTTTGTTTATATTTTAAAAATCTCAGAACAATTAATATTAAAGAAACTCATTCTTTACTTAAGCTGTCTAAAGTGCAAGCTGGCCATATTTTGACCATGAGTGCAAAAAAGCGTAAAAACAAAAAGTATTTAAAAAATCTTTGCATTGCTTCCTTAGAGTGTATGAAAGTGTGTGAATGCAGTATCTGTTGACCACTCATTAATCACATCTATTTCTAAGATCATCTGACTGCTTTAATGAGTGGCCAACAGATACTGCATTCACATTCTCGTAGGCTGTGAAATAGCTTTTTAGAACTCAAGTTTGAAGCATTTCACAGTTCTAATGTTTATATCATATAAGGAGATCATTGATTTGCAAGAGAAAAGACAGCAAACTACAAGTATTTTAAATTTCCAACCTGTTTCTAAAGCTAGAAGATACTGTAGTTATATTGGAAAAGCCAGGCATAATCTACTGAATGTGATAGGATAAATTCCTAATAGGTGAGATCTTTTTGCAAATGATGTATTGCTTTTTCTTATTTTAGACAGAGGGAAGTAGCCTACAAGTTAAAAAGTATCTTGAAAGAGGGTGACATATCCTTTGGATCCACATATCCCAAAAAAATATCGTGAAAAAGGATAACAGCATCCTTTCTACTGCTTCTTCTGAATATAATAACTTTCCAGTGCTGTTTCGGTGATTCCTATTTCATCATATTTGCTTTCCATTTCTAATCCTCCATGTTTATTTCCCACGCTATTCTAATGTACAATATACATACCCTTATTATGGTTCTCCTTTGGCCTGTACATAGTGTAACTGCTTTGATGGTTATTACAAATATTGCCCAGAAAGCAAACTGCTGAAGCTAGTATTTCCTGTGAATTCCTCTATCAAGAGTCTGTGTGGGTAGATGTAATGTGGGTTATATGATTTGTAGTTATGTGATTTCTGCTAGGCAATAACTTGTATATTTCTGTTTAATTCTTTTTTGGAGTTGTTTTTTTTTATTTCATTTGTTATATTTACAACTTGTTTTTATTCATGATTTTGAAACATCTAACAGAAATAAACTTACAGTAATAAAGCAACTCTGATAATATGCAGCATCTTACATGAGAGCAAAATAGCTTTAATATCTTATTTATTTATGAAATGCATTTATTTATTTATTTATTTATTTATGAAACACCCAAAAAACCAGAAACGATGGCAAACAATGACAGAAAAGTGCAGTGTCATTTTTTTAATTAAACACTAGGGTAAATAAGATTATTTCATTTTATTTACAATAGTTTATTTTATCATACAAACATCTGTATGATTCCTTGATTCACAAGACTGGTACTTTAAGCATTAATAGATTTTTAGCATAAATTCTATAGTGCTGCCATTGAAAGATCTGACTCTGACTTCTTATAAAATGCTGTGTAACTTGAAATTACCAAAAAAGGCTTTGTTCTTGCTTGATGAATTCTGACTTATCTGCATTAGTATTAAGTCTCATCATTCACAGTATATATGGGATTAAATTGGTAAAGACTGTGGTAAAGAAACAATTCCTAGCTAATTATGAGTGCTCCTACTTAGCCTTTACCAGCAATTCAAATGGCTACATGCACTATACATGTATGTATATGAGGCAGAGAGCCAGTTTGGTCTAGTTGTTAAGCAGAGGTGGGTTTCAGCAGGTTCTGACCAGTTCTGGAGAACTGGTAGCAGAAATTTTGAGTAGTTCAGAGAACCGGTAGTAAAAATTCTGACTGGCCCTGCCCCCATCTATTCTCTGTCTCCCGAATCCCAGCTGATTGGGAGGAAATGGAGATTTTACAGTATCTTTCCCCTGCCACGCCTACCAAGCCACACCCACCAAGCCACACCTACAGAACCAATAGTAAAAAATTTTGAAACCCACCACTATTGTTAAGGCACCGGACTAGAATCCAGGAGACTATGAGTTCTAATCCTGCCTTAGTCATGAAAGCCAGCTGGGTGAGTTTGGGCTAGGCACTGTCTCTCAGCCCAACTCATCTCATAGGGCTATTGTTATGGGAGAAATAGGAGGAGGGAGGAAATATTAGATATATTTGCCTCTTTGAGTTGTTTATAAAAATAATAAAGGTGGGATATAAATAAAATAAATAAATAATGTACTAATATACAATGGATAATTGCAGGTATACTCCAAAATCTTAGTTGATTGTTCCTTGCATATAGGATATGTTTCAATCCCATTTCAGATAATCCTGTAATATTACTGAGCTTCATGTTCAGATTAAAATTATATAAGCCTTCTTCTTAAAACTGGAAAAATTGTTATTTGCTCCTTTCTGGGGGAGGAAGTCAGTCATTTCTGTAATGAAAATGTTCTTTAATCTAGTGTTTCTAATTATGACTTTGTAGTCATGATGTTGCTTGAAATGATACTGGCTGCTGTTTTGGGGACCATTATCTACTTGTTCTTGACTAAGAAAAAGGAGGAAGTTCTACCTATGGGAGATGGATGGTGGGCTGCAGGACAGAAGCCTGACTCTGAAGAAGATACAACGATACGTCCTTTTAAAGTGGTCACCTCAGAGGAGGAGATCAAGGTAAGACACTCTTTCATATTGAAGTACAGTAGAACATGCTAGGCTAGTTGTACAGATCTGTCCCTGCTTTCTGATAGATAATGCAGTAGCACTTCTACTCAAATACTTGTTAGAATTGCAGGCAAAGCATTAAAGTACTTGTAAAGTACTTCAGATTAACCTCACTATTACCTCTTGACTTTAATTTGAATAACTGATATAAGAAGCATAGAAAGTTGCTGTCTTCACAGAAAAAAAAGAGAGACTATGCAAGACCCTGTTTAATAGCAATAGCGTTTAGACTTATATACCGCTTCACAGTGCTTTACAGCATTCTCTATGTGGTTTACAGAGTCAGCATATTGCCCTCAACAATCTGGCTCCTCATTTTACCAGCCTCAGAAGGATGGAGTGCTGAGTAAACCCTGAGCCGGTAAGAATCGAACTGCCAAATTGCTGGCAGCCAGCAGTCAGCAACATTAGCCTGCAATACTACATTCTAACCACTGCTCAACCACAGCTTTTAATCTATAGAAAATGGGAGCCCGCATTTCCATGCTGAATGGAAAGAGAAAGAAATGTTAAACGAAGCACACAACAGAGAGGCATCAATTAAAGTGGTAGTGCCCCAACCATAACTCTTTATAGAAGACATTCCTTCTGAGTCAAAAGAAGGAAAGACTTTCTAAAAATATTACTTGCCACATGGCATATTATAATCAACAGGGTTTCATGATGCTCTTTTCCTTCTCAGACACATTGTATAAAGCATTTAATACACCATTAGAAAAAAGAATTCCCCCATCATAGTACTAACTACTATGATGATACATAAGAAATGTATGTGATTTATTGTTCAACAATAAGATTATATGGAAAAGTCCTACAGGAATGTATGGGACATTGACATCAATGATGTCAGCAAGATTGACATCAAATCCCAATTATGTTAAAATGACAACTTATACATAGTGAGTTCATGACAAACTAATTGAGAGGGCAGAAGTCACTGAATAAAATTTGGAAAGTTTAAGTTGGGCAGAATATGCAGATCAGATTTTTGTTTTTTAATAGATTATTGAGAAATATATGAATGTAAAAAAAGTATATTGTAGATTTGTAGATTTAGGGACAAAATACAAATAACTTGAATTGTGACAAGTTTTGTCTGAATAATTAGAAGTTTCTTGAATGAAATATATGATGCAAGTAGAGAAAAAAAATGAAAGCATAGCAACATTAATCACGCAATAAGATGAGAATGGGCGATGTCCTTATTGAATGTACTTATAGTAAATATATAGATTTGTTGGTTGGGGTCAGTGATGGGTTGCTACTGGTTCATCCTGGTAGCAGTGGCGACAGGCGGCTCCGCCCACCCGCCCGGACATCTCTTCACAGAAGTTTCTGCGCATGTGCAGAAGTGTCGTGCATGTGCGAGCGCGCCTACAAGAAAACTGGTAGTGGCCGAAATTGAAACCCACTACTGGTTGGGGTGATATTAAAGAAGCCTCAGTTAGGCATATAATATACAGATAATGGCATATTGTTGACAGAAACAGCAAATTTTAAGAAAAGCTTTTTAGTGAAATGACATATAATCTATAACTTTTAATTGAAATATAAATAATAACTCTTAATGATTACTTCCATGCGTAGGATAAAATACAGGAAAAAAGTAGTGATATTTTTTCAAGTCCTCAGAAGGGGGGGAAATTGAAGAATGGGGATAATATCACCCAGAAGCTAGATACAGAATGTCTGATTTGGTTTGGCTTACGGCCCATTTCTCATTAAGACTACACTATGTTCCCAGTATAGGATTTTATTTTCCTGGGCTCCAAGATCACCACACATGGGGACTATAGCCAAGAAATTAAAAGATACTTGCTCCTGGGGAGGCAAGTTATGGCAAAGTTAGACAGCATACTAAAAAGCAGAGACATCACCCTGCCAACAAAAATGCATATAGTCATGGCTATGGTTTTTCCAGTTGCAATGTATGGTTGTGCAAGTTGGACCATAAGGAAGGCTGAGCATCAAAGAATTGAGGCCTTTGAACAATGGTGCTGGAAAAGACTCCTGCGAGTCCCTTGGACTGCAAGGCGATCAAACCAGTCAGCCTTGAGGAGATCAACCCTGACTGCTCTTTAGAAGGCCAGATCCTGAAGATGAAACTGAAATACTTTGGCCACTTAATGAGAAGGAAGGACTCACTGGAGAAGAGCCTAATGCTGGGAACAATTGAGGGCAAAAGAAGAAAGGGACGGCAGAGAATAAGGTGGCTGAATGGAATCACTGAAGCAGTCGACGTGAGCTTAAATGGTTTCCAGGGGATGGTAGAGGATAGGAAGGCCTAGAGCAGTGTTTCTCAACCTTGGAAGCTTGAAGATGGGTGGACTTCAACTCCCAGAATCCCCCAGCCAGCAGCGCTGGCTGGGGGATTCTGGGAGTTGAAGTCCATCCATCTTCAAGCTTCCAAGGTTGAGAAACACTGGCCTAGAGGAAAGTTGTCCATGGGGTCGCAATGGGTCGGGCACGACTTCGCAACTAACAACACAAAGGATTTTATAATGTATTTATTATAGTTGTACCTCAGTTTTTATCCAGCAGCTGACATGGAGATCTTTTTTTTTTCCATTTTGTCCCCACCTTAATGATGGCATGTGCATGGTTGGCTTTATGTTAAGGCCAAGTAGAAACTGGCTGATGACATCAAAAATTAGGGGCGCCAACACCATCCCTTCTTTTGAAAAGGAAGGCTATTATAAAAATGCTAAATGCTCACATCAGCAGGAGGCAGTGCCAGCAGTCAGTGTGGGCTCAGATGCCACACAACCTTGAGTCAGCACTGGCGTGAAAAAAGTAGGGCTGCCACAGCTGAAGTAAAAACACTACTGAAAGTCTTGTCATTTCATTCATTCAGTCTCCAGGCCAAGAGGGATTTCTACCCAATCTGAAAAGATTATAATCTCTACCTAAGTTACAGCATCTTTGTGAAGATTTGCATCTGTGTTGTAGTTCACTGTGTTCCTTTTCCATGTTTTATATATAGCTTACAATACATGATATATTTACTTAACTTCATTGCAGTCATTAACAGGACATTACATGATATCCAAGTTTTCTTTTTTTAATTTTACCTTCTTTTTCCTGTACACACTTTGCTTGTGTTCTAGGATTTACATCAAAGACTTGACAAAGCTAGATTTGTAGAGCCATTAGAGGACAGTTATTTTCATTATGGGTTTAATGGAACTTACCTTAAGAAAATTGTCTCTTATTGGAGAAACCAATTCAACTGGAAGAAACAAGTGGAAATTCTCAACCAATTCCCACAATTCAAAACAAAGATTGAAGGTTTGCCACTAATAATTACTATAGTATGTACTATAGAGTATTTTAAGCCATTTGTGTTCTTAGCATCCATCCCTGAACTTTGCCATATCCTGTTTGCCAGTCAATACATTCTGGTACTTCCTTTAAGTTATGAGTGAACACACAACAGTTAGATGGAATCTTTACACAAAACTTTATTATATTTCATACTTTTCCCCGATACAAGAGTTTCCTCCTCTTGTTCTCTCAATTGTCAACATTCCTCTCTTTGTTATCTTTCCTTTTTCTGTGCCAAGGACATGGAGAGAACAAGATGGAGTAAGCTGGATAACCATGGATATCCACATGTCCTTGAAAAAGGACTTAGTCAGCTGTGAATGTTGTTATGCTTATAAGGGAACTTTATAAGTGTGGCCAACTGGCTATCTGAAACAATGTGTGGTGAATGGGGCCAATCAGTTTGCCTCTTTGCAGATTGGAAGGATTGAGAACTGCAATTCTTATATCCTTTTTTGGATGGTGAGGGAACTAAATTGAACTTGGCTTAAGTATTTCTGCCTAGTCATGCTAATCAGGCAGTTTCAGGGTTGTTTCTCTTGCACAGAGGGATGCTTTCAACAACATGGCTCTTTTCCTGCATATAAGTTCAGATAAAACATTTTTTTTCAGAACATCCCCAATAAACATAAACAAGCAAGGGTGGGTTCTAACCGACTTTACTACCGGTTCTCTTTGTGCGCGCGGTTTGCACGCGATCGCCTCTCCGAATCGGGCCGAACTGGGAGCAACCCACCACTGAACACAAGGGAAATATGTTTATTTTAATGTTTCTTAACATAGACTCAGGTGGATATCCCCAACTCCCCCTTTTTGCTGGAGTCGGAAAACTGGGATTACTTTTAAAAATAAGGCAAAAGCAACTGAAACCACATTTTTGCTCTCCAGAAACCTTTGAGAGTGAGAGGCCATTGCTTCAGGCTGCGGTCAATTTTATTCTGAGAATACAGATACTAATTTGAAATCCACAGGGCACAACCCAGCACTCTATTGACTCTCAGAAAATTATATTATGTTGATCTATCTATTTGGTTATTACTGATGATTCTGTGTCTATATTTTCTTCTTGTAGGAATTGATGTCCATTTTCTTCATATAAAACCTCCGCACTTGTCTGAAGGGCAGTCTGCTAAGCCTTTATTGATGATCCATGGTTGGCCTGGCTCAGTGTATGAAATGTACAAAATTATCCCTCTTTTGACTGACCCTGCAAACCATGGCCTGAATGGTGACCATGTTTTTGAGATGATTTGCCCTTCCATCCCTGGTTTTGGATTCTCAGAGGCTCCTCACAAAAAAGGTATCTGGTTTTTTTGGGGGAAAAAAAGGAAGTAAAAATAAAAGGCCCAAGGTACAGGTACTTTTCGACTTACGAACACAATTGAGCCCAAAATTTATGTTACTAAGTGAGATATTTGTTAAGTGAGCTTTGCCTCATTTTACGACCTTTCTTGCCACAGTTGTTAAGTGAATCACTGCACTTGTAAAATTAATAACACACTTAAATAAATCTGGATTCCCATTGACTTTGCTTGTCAGAAGGTCACAAATGGTGACTGGGACACTGAACCATCATGATTTAGTTGCCAAGCATCTGAATTTTGATCATGTGACTATCGGGCTGCTGTAATGGTTGTAAATGTGAAAAATAGTCATAAGTCACTTTTTTCAGTGATGTAACTTCAATCATTAAATGAACTGTTGTAAGTCGAAGACTACCTGTATTCTAGTCGGCCGTGTAGTGACTGATTGGGATCCAAGCTGCTGTGAATTGCACCACCCTTATTCAATACAAGCCACCAATCACATGTAACAGCCCCCCCCCCGAGTTCAATAAACATCCTGTGTTATCTGCATGAATTTATTTAAAAGCAGAGTAGGGGGTCTATTTTGTACAAGCCTTTAGGCATCTCTTCCATAGAGTTTATTGAGGCTTCTGGCAAGATTTAACATGTGGAAGGAGTTTCCAGTGAAATACTGTATTGGTAATTGTGATCTCATTGTTTTGGTAAAAAATTTACAGGGGAAAATGTTAACAATCTTAAATATGAATAAAAGAACAATTGCAAGGCCTGCTTATATTTGAATTTAGAAAAAAATTGTCTTACTTGTTTTTTCTTCCTTTTCCCCCCTAGGCTTTAATCCTATGTGTGCTGCCCGTGTCTTCTATAAGTTAATGCTGAAATTGGGCTTTCATAAATTCTACATTCAGGGAGGGGACTATGGGTCTCTGATATGCACAAATATGGCTCAGATTGCTCCACGGTGAGATTTTATCTTTCTAACAGTTAAATTCAAATCAGATTTGTCTAAGCAGTGCTTAAAGATGAAGTATCTTTATTCTGCTTTAGACTGTTGAATAGCACTGTATCATTCTACCGTAGACAAATTCATTTTACAGAGCCCCGCTGGAAAGAACAATAAATTTTTATTCATCAAGAGATTTCAACTTATTTTTCTTGTTGAAAAAGGTTATGAAAACAGGGTCTTACCAGACCAAATTTTGGATCATGAAATGTAAATGCCATTTTCTTGGATTATTACAACAGAAGTAGCACTGGATTGATTATTGGAATCTTTCACAAGTTACACTTTTGTATCTTACTGAATAAGTTTATGGAAAGTTCTCTCCTATTTTCTTTTTTCATTAATAGCTGTTGTTAAAATTATTATTAATATTATTCTTTATGTTATTTCCATCTAAATGGTATGTGATGTTGCAGTACTATACTCATGCTACACTATAACAATTATATTCAGAGTCTGCATTCACAAGCAATCAATTTTCTACCTTCCAAAGATAATTCAGAATAAAAAAGCTAAGCCTCCCAATACATAGTAGAGCTAGTCCTCAACTGATGACCATAATGGAGCCTGACTATTATAGTCAAAAGTCATGATGGTCGTTAAGTGAAGCACCCACATGATCACCTCACTTATGACCCCGCCTTCCTTGCTCTTCCCAATATGGTTGTTAAACAAGCAAGTCATTAAGCAGAGCACAGGGTGCCTCAGGGGCCATGGGGAAGTTCCTAGGAGGCCTAGTACAGGTTCTGCCCCAGGCCTCCAAAGGCCTCCCACACTCCCTGAGATAGCCCATGCTCTGCTTCCCATCACTTGGGCCTGCTTCCCACCCCATTGGGCCCTGCGCCTTCCTCCTCATCTCACATCACCCATTGTGCACTTACTGTTTGAAGATCTCTGGAGGCTGGGTTAAGAAAGGAGAGCAGGCCACTCTGTTCCTTGGTCACATGGTGCAATCCCAGAAATGGCTGCCATTTTCATGGCAGCTTCATTGAATTGGGGGCACTCCAAAAATAGCAACTGCTTCTGGGATGATGCCACATAGCCCAGGAATGGAGGGACTATTAGGAAATATTAGTTCCTTTATTGTCTTCTCTTCCTTTATGAGCATGGATGGGTGTCTACTGACATTGTATTTTTAATATCCCTTAACAAGGTGCTCAGTAAATTTGTCAGATGTTGCATTGGAGGGATGTGGTCAATAATGAGAACAGAAACTAAATTATCCATGGGGCTTCCTACCTCATCCCCATCTTAACACTCTAGCACAGTGATGGCTAACCTTTTCTGGACCGAGTGCCCAAAGCGCATGCACCGGAACCTACAAAATGCAATGAGCGTGTGGCCTCCGCACATGCACATGTGGCTCAGTGCTTGCACCCTGCCCCTGCACATGTGCCGCACACATGCATGCGCACCCCATCCCGTCTATGCCCTGCCCACATGCGCCCCATCCCACACACACACACACCCCTGTGCATGCATGCACGCCCCCACGTGCCCTGCACATGCGCACCCTACCCTGCACACATGCCATTCTCCCACACATGCGTGCACAGCCCTCCCCGCACACCCCTCACGCATGTGCACCCCACACATGCCCTGTGCATGTGTGGCAGAGACCTGACAACCAACTGGCTGGTGGGAGGCGTGTGCATGCGTGGCAAAACTGAACTGAGGCGACTGCTCACGTGCTCACAGAGAGGGCACTGCGTGCCACCTGTGGCACGCGTGCCATAGGTTTGCCATCACGGCTCTAGCACATAGTTGGCAGCTCAAGAGGGCCCTGCAGAGTAAGAGAGCCTCTTTTCTCTGGGATATATTTTTGATTAAAGGGAGGAGTTGTCCACAGAGGCAGTGACCTATCAATGGATGTGGTCTGGGAAAAAGAATTACTGAGAACAATAATGGCCTGCCAATGAACTGAACATCTAATTTCTTAAACCAAATTAGTCTTTCCAAATCATCATCTCAACCTTTTGAATTGCAGGGACCATCTTCTTCAGCCAATGGACATGTTATGTAGGGTTGATAGATATTGTAACTTATCACATCTGGAGGTACCACTCTAAAGAAGGATGGCTGAGTCACATGAGTATCTCCCCAAAATTTCAGTTGTGGAAGATGTATTTACATCTGTAATATCCCAAAGAATCAAGTGTGACATTTTTAGTGATAAGACATAAACATATGAATTTGAATAAATCACAATGTTGTTATTGTTAAAGTGCCTGACTTCTTTCTAAACAATTGTTTTAGCCATGTGAAAGGCATTCACATAAATATAGTATTCCTGAGCACTATCAGCTTCAAGCAGCTACTCTCCATTCTATTGGGACAATATTTCCCAAAACTATTTGGCTTCCAGGCAGAAGAAATTCAAAAGATCTTTCCTTTCAAAAAAAAAAGTGCTCTATAGAATTATTCGAGAGAGTGGCTATCTCCACCTTCAAGCTACAAAGCCAGACACTGTAGGTAAGAGAAGCTTTTGCTTTGACCATTGCATGCACTTGTTTTTACAGATAAGTCTTTATAGAATCAGGAAATGCACTTTTGTTTTTTTACTTAGAGTTGGGTGTGCTAGGATCTAATCTAGACAACCTTGGCTGAACCAAAAAACTAAACAGGGTCAAAGCTAGTTAGAAGGTAGGTGAAATCCCAAGGGTGTAGTTTAAACTGAGAGGTTAAAAAAAATAGGGAGAAAACAGAAAATAATTTCTGCATATTTGGTAAGAGTCAAAGCTAACTCAAAAGGAGACTTGTTGCCTATATGTTTTCCTAAGCAGCAAGAAGCCTCCAGGAAATTGGTACTTGGACTTAAGTTTTCTTCTAGTGAAGTAGTAGCCCTGGAATCTTAAAAGTTTCTGGCAAATATGCGAATGAAGATGAAGGCTCACAATGTGAGCATTGACAAGAAGCAAAAATCCTGTGTGGCCCTGTATGATCAGTCCCTTCCTCATGGGAAGCAACACTGATTCACTGTGCTTTTAACCAGATAGAACAGTGTTTCTCAAACTTGGTAGCTTGAAGATGGGTGGACTTCAACTCCCAGAATTCCCTAGCCAGCAGCACTGGCTGGGGGATTCTGGGAGTTGAAGTTCACCCATCTTCAAGCTTCCAAGGTTGGGAAACACTGAGATAGAGGATTTGAAGTCCACCCATCTTCAAGCTTCCAAGGTTGAGAAACACTGAGATAGAGGATTTCTATTCATTGTAATGTCTGCCTTCTTGTACAGGTAGTCCTCAACTTACAACAGTTCATTTAGTGACCGTTCAAAGTTGCAACGGCACTGAAAAAGTGACTTATGACTGTTTTTTACCCTTACGACCATTACACTACCCATGGTCATGTGATCCAAATTCAGGCACTTGGCAACTGACTCATATTTATGATAGTTGGAGTGTCCCGGGGGTCATGTGATCATCTTTTGCAACTTCTGACGAGCAAAATCAATAGGGAAGCCAGATTGACTTAGCAACTGTGCTACTGACTTAACAACTGCAGAGATTCACTTAACAACTGTGGCAAGAAAGGTCGTAAAAAAGGTAAAACTCACATAACAATTGTTTCACTTCACTGTTCTGTTTCACACAACAGAAATGTGGGGCTCAATTGTGATCGTAAGTCGAGGACTGCCTGTGTTCTGTACTTTCACACTGTTGACTGTTGCTCAGCGTATGAAGATTGGGGCTGATTACAAAATCAATGAAATAAAGAAATATGGTTCTCAGCAAAAAGGAACAGCACACATCTGCACATCGCTGGGCGCCTTTGCTTCTCTCCAAATTGTCAGGACATGTCCAGACATGTGTAAATATGGTCATATTCATGTGTTGATAGTAAAGAGAATGATGAGTCTCATTTCTCAAATGCCTCTCACATACTTCTGGCAATCAAGAGATATAATAAAGACAGATAATTCATAACTGTCTGAGCCATTAAACAAGTGTTTTCTTAGCAAAGGATCTGGCTGACCTAGGTTGATAATTACAGTTTCTTCTTCCACTTTTGCCTCTCCAAGTTCAGTTGCCAGTGTTTCTATACAATACATTCAATCTATAGTGTGTTTTTGCATAGCTGTGGATGAAGCTGACAATGATGGACACATTCATAGCATGGAATGAAAAACATCAAATTATGGTCCTTACCATCTTTACATATTGTCAGATTAATTTCTGTGGCTTCAATTAATTTATTTTTCCTACTCCTTACTTTGTTTCTAAGGTAAAGCCTCTGAAGTTCATCCTGTATCATGCTAACATTCTTCTATTACTTGGTTATCTCAGCATCTTTTCATTATAAATTGTTTGGAATCATTTCTTTCTGTGAGGAAGGAAAAACTTTACAGTTTTTCTTTCTCTTTTGACTTTGATTCCTTAGAAAACTAAAGAGGATTTAGCTTGTGCCCATATATATTTGTTTATGTGCTTCTATCTGCCCTGAGATTTCTCAAGACCCTAACCTACTCCTACTCCCATTTTTAAGGCCTTAAAATAGTAAAATAAACATTTTAAGCTTATTTTGGCATTTATAACTAACTGGAAAATTGCACCACTGTAATTCAGAGATTTGACATCCAATTAAAGAAGTGTAATCTTGGGGATTCTGACTCACGGATGATTGCTAGGGGCGATCCCAAAAATGCCTGCAATGGTGCAATCAAAGCTCTGTTCTTTGACATGCCAAGACAGGTCTTCAAATGCATTGTTGGGTCTGCTATGTTTTGACCTCTGTAGATGAATCTGTTCTAAGGACTCCACAAAAGGGGCTAGGGAACCTCCAGTAGTCACTGAGGTCTGTGGATAACTGTTGGAGCTTCTAGTGGTTAGTAAGCCATGAGTTGTGGAACCTGTACTAGTATATATGAGTAAAAGCACTGCCATTTATCCAATTAAAGCATTCTTTGAAACAGATGAGAAACACAATGAGTTTCTTTTCCTTAAGTAGTAGTTCTGCTTTCAGGGAAAGCTGGCAGGCTGACAAGGCAGGGACAAGTCTTGACTTAGTCTCATAGTTAATATGATACCAGTGGGTACATTCTTAAACTTCTGGTTTTCCCTTTATTAAAACATTGGATTAAATGGTGAACTGTTAATGTTGGTAAACAGTATGCAGTGTCTTAATTCTTTTCGGGTGTTTGATATATGCTGTTTCTCCCATAATGTTCCTTGTCATGAATCTGTTTATTAAATGTCATCTGGAGACAATAATTTATCATGTATCCATCAGTCTCACAAGTAGATTAAACAGGAATCACAACAAGATGATTTTACTTCTAATTCTGCTTAATTAGTAATGAAATTACTAATGAAATTACTAATGAAATCCCACCGGCTGGTTCGCTCCCACAGAGAGGGCCTCCTCAGGGTGCCGTCAGCCAGACAATGTCAGCTGGCGACCCCCAGGGGGAGAACCTTCTCTGTGGTGGCACCTACCCTCTGGAACGATCTACCCCCAGAGATACGAGTGATCCCAGACCTCTGGACTTTTCGTCGGGCCCTAAAAACTTACTTTTTTCAGTTAGCCGGGCTGGCCTGATTCCATGTTGGTTTTAAAGTTTGATAGTGATTTTTAATTGAAATGTTTTAAATTATGGGCCAAATTTCATTTAATTATTTTTAAAATTATTTTAACTTTTGTGTACAAATGTTTTTATTTTGGCTGTTCACTGCCCTGAGTCCGAAAGGAGAAGGGTGGTATACAAATCTAATAAAAGAAAAAAAGAAAGAAAAAGAAATCAGGTGGTAAAAAGAGACAGTGGGAGATGTATACTTTCAGATTTGTAAGATTCTGTTAACGTAAGACTACATTAACAGAATCTTACACGTCTGAAATGACAAATCTCTCACTGTTTCTCGTTACCACATACTGTAATAAGTTAAAACGGATCCTTTCCAAATTTCTTTTTCTGCCAGTTGTGGACTTCTCAATCTTTTATCTAATAGTTCCCTAGGCAGCAATCCACCCCACCTTCAAAATAAAATATTCCATTATAAAAGTAACATCTGAGATAGGGGTGAAATCCAGCAGGTTCTGACAGGTTCTGGAGAACTGGTAGTGGAAATTTTGAGCAGTTTGGAGAACCAGCAAATACCACCTCTGGCTGGCCTCAGAGTGGGGTGGGAATGGAGATTTTGCAATATCCTTCCCCCAGGAGTGGGGAAGGAATGGGGATTTTGCAGTATCCTTCCCCTGGAGTGGGGTGAGAATGGGGATTTTGCAGTATCTTTCCCCTGCCATGCCCACTAAGCCACGCCTACAGAACCGGTAGTAAAAAAAATTGGATTTCACCACTGATCTGAGAGTTATCGAAATTGAAACTCGCAACTTTCTCTTTTTTCCAGGCTGTGGCTTGTATGACTCTCCTGTGGGATTGGCTGCATATATCTTGGAAAAGTTTTCTAGATGGACTGATCCCAGTTTTAAAAACCTAGAAGATGGAGGATTAGAAAAGTAGGTGTTATTTACCACCCCACCCCCATCGTAATTTAGCTGACTTTAATTGTCCCAAACTATATTGTATCTATTTATTTTATGCTGTTCTGCTATGTGTTCATATGCTTAAAAACTGATGGCTTAGGAGCTCCACAATGTTCCTCTGAGGACTAATCATGCAATGAGTTCTGCTGATGATTGTAATTTTATTGAACTAGATAAAAAAGAACTTCTATTGAACAGAAATACTTGGCTCTCCCATGTTCCAACTTAATTCTTAGTTCAATGTGACTTTTACAGTGTGCAAAACCTACTTTTAATTTGTGGGGCATCTTTCCTGGGGCATAAGCTATGGAGTCAGGAATATCTATAAGATATCTATGTACTTTATCACTGCTCTACTTGACTAATTTTTAAAATATGGTTAATTATAAATAATGAATGAATAGGAAGCATTGTTTTAGCAGCTTCCAAGTTGATGCCCCATGAAATTCAATAAGAGACATTGATTGTCTTGGGACTAGTATAGATTGCTCATCCCTATTATAAAGCTGTTTATAAATTGTGCACTTGCTTGCAAATTACAGAGCTAATACATTATGGCATTGTGAGATAGACAGATGAAGCTTTCGTTTACATTGCACAAAATCCTCATGGAATCTCTCTGCTAAAAACTTCTTGAAAAGGAAAAGGATCTATGATAATTTTAAAATGTTTTAAAACATAATTTTAACAAAATAAGGTAATTGAGATACTACGATCTGTGATATATCAAATTATAGATCCATATAATCTAGTGTTCCATTTTACTCTGGTCAACTACTTGCTCACAGAAAGGGAATGAATCCATTAGTTCCCTCTGACCTGCATTCTATAACATCTAATATTAGGATTCAGTTTTATTCATTTAAAGCAGAGTTCCCCAACCTTTCCGGCTTTGTGGACCACCGGGGGGGGGGGAATAGGAGAAAAGAGAAGATGGTTCTACGTGAGTGGTGGGCAAGGGTACACACAGCTTGATTTGCATGAGAGGTGGGCACGGTGCAAATGGAGCACACGCACTTCCTCACTCACTGCTCTCACTAGTGAGGATATGCACATATGCTCAACCATCACTTCCACAGCCCAGTTCCAAATGGCTCAAGGCCTGGTAGTGGGCTGTGGCCCAGGAGTTGGGGACCCCTGATTTAAAGTAAAGAAATCTGCTGGTGATAGGGTTGAAAGCTATAAAAAAATCATGAAAAAATCATGTTTGCTCCTAGGATGTAGGTTATGTTCCCTGATCCTAAAGAGTCAAATTAATTTTGGATGCCAACAAATTTTATCTTAAAACGTCTTATTAATGTGTTATTACTGTTACTAGAACCCACCCAGAGCACTTGAGAGATTATGACTCTGTTTTTAAAATCTTATGATTTCCTTTCACATGAATTGATTAGAATGAAATTAAATCAAATTATTTCATTTCAGTCAAACCTTAATTTTAAAAAATTGCTTGGGATGGTAGTAGCTGGTAGCTTACCTTGAAAGCAATGGTATACTGGGCGATGAGATTTATTAGGGTGTTTATTAAAAGTGAGTACAGTTCAGAAATATTTGAATGCATTTTCTTTGCATTGAATGACAGATGCAGTATTAATAGGCAGTAATTGCTCATGTTTTTGTCATCTTCCTACTAATATATTATTAATTGCATATGGTAAGATTCAGTTCATGAATAATAAATATCACAAACTACTCATTTGCTCTTACCATTCTGGAGAGAAAACAGCAGTGACTAAAAAATCACAGCCAAAAAGAATAATGTGATTGTCAAAGTCAGTGTAAGAGATGTTTCTGCTCTCTCTCATTTTCTTTATACCAAACGTTATGGACATCTACATCTGAAATAAAATCACTGGGATTTATTCCCAGATAGGTTTGCATAGCAGCCACTCCAGGGCTCCATAGATGTGTTGGACTACAATAGCTAGTTGCCAGGTTACTTTAACCAGGAAATAACCTGTTTTTTACCCTCTGCGCATGCACAGAAGGGTTTGTGCATGTGCAGAGGGTTGGCACGTGCACATGATGCACACATGCGCACTTCCGAACCGGTAGGGAAGGTAAGTAGATTTCATCCCTGGGTCTTAGCCATATAATAATTTTACTCCCTCGGGGAAGATATTTTTAAAAGATTACAATTGAATAAAGTGATGAAATTTGCAAGCAAGATAAATGTAACACCTAGGTGGGAAGCTGAAGAAGGCTTCCCCATTGTACACAACTGCTTGGCTAATGTAAAAGGCAACAAGCCCCAAATAGATTCCAGAGACATAAAAGCAGCCTTAGGATATTTAGCAATGGAAGTCCTCAGCATGTTTCATTTTCATGTTGAAAATACCATTCCCAATATAGGGTTGCTCCAGTAATTTTGGACTTCAACTTCTTTAGTATATTGGCCTGAAATTATGGGAGCTGAAATCTAACACCTCTTTTCCTGTTGGCATATTATGTTTATTAGTTTATAATATAAAATACAAAAATCCAAAAGAAAATAGTAGGGAAAAGGGAAGTAAGGAGGGAAAAGGGAAGGGAAAAGTATGGGGCAAAGGGAAAAAAGAAAGAAAAGGTGTTGACTTCCGACCCCCTTTGGTGCAGTTGAATAAGATAATAGCATCAAACCTCAACATTTTACTTTTACATAATATAAACTAGCCATTTCTATAACAACAAACCTATTAATCAGTAAATCCCAAAATCAAAGTTCATTTTTTCTTACATCAACCACAAAGTCCAGAAGTGGTTTCCAAGCAGAAACAAAAATAATTGCATTTTTTTCTTTGATCAAAGCAGTCAATTTGGCGATCTCTGCTAAATCTAACAGTTGAGGAAGAGTGAAATGGCTAGTGGTGCTTTAGATGCCAGGAGGGGACAGAGGAATATCAATTGTACTGCCTGAAAGGGCTGGCAAAACCCAATAGGGGCCCTTTATTATGAGTCAGAGTAAAGTCAGAAGGCAACTTGCCTACATTTCCTGTGAGTTGCACTAGCTACAGTTTGTGAAAAGAGATTAATTGCAATGCATCCAATTGTATTTTTTCAGGAAGTTCACTCTGGATGACCTTCTCACAAATATAATGATCTATTGGGCTTCAGGTTGTGTGGTTTCTTCAATGCGCTTCTACAAAGAACTTTTTTGGAAAGGTATTGGCGTAGAAAAACATGAAACGTAAGTGATTGCCATATTTCTATTTTGGAGTTCTTGCTCTAAAGCAGGCATTCCTACTAGTACAATGTCTGAAGTCTATTCCGCTATCATATATGTGCCAGCCACCTTAAATGTGAATGTATGATGAAGCTATCCTAAGAAAACTCTTTACTGCAGTCACTGAGTATCTCAGAAACAATGTGAGAAACAACAGGCTTCAGCTAAACCCTGGCAAGACTAAGTGGCTCTCTGTTTTGGGGCCTTCTGAGACTTTATCATCTTTGATAATGGGATGGGGTTTTGCCAGATCCACTGCAGTTTGGGAGTCTTTCTAAACTCGCAACTCCTGCTTGAGGAACAGATAGCAGTCATGTTGAGTAGGGTTGTTACACAACTTTATGTTATGTGCTAGTTGTACCCTCCTTGGACCATAAGGCTCTATTCACAGTTACTCATGCCCTAGTCATCCCCAGAATGGATTACTGTAATGCCCTCTGTATGAACTTGAAGAGTATCTGGAAACTGCAACCGGTGTAAAATTCAGCTACGAAGATTATTATATGTATCTCTAGGATGATCTATGTTATACCTCTGTTCTGCAAACTGCATTGGCTGTCAGTTTGCCTCTAGGTGTAATTCAGTTGTTCTCTTCTTTGTCTGTTATGGAGTAGCTCCTGCTAGGTCTTTTTTTGGATTTGATGAAGGCCCAGTTGGATAGCCATGGGTTCTGAAAGCTTCCTTGATGTGTTTTAGTTCTTTTTCTTTTCCATCTTTGCTAGTAGGCAAACTTTCAGCCCGGTGGTATAAGGTTCTCTCTTCAATCCCATTTTATGCTCCAGTGAGTGGTGAGACTTAGCAGGAGCTCCTCCATAACAGACAAAGAAGAGAAAAACAAATGAAGCAACACTATCATTCCATACTTTGCAGGAATGTCTGAAAAACTCAGGAATATTTTGAAGCAACAAAGTATACATACATGCTTTAAACCCAAAAATACACTAAGGCAGTAGCTTGCCCACCCCTAGGATAACACACCCAGACATAAACTGAGCAATGTGATCTATGCAATACAATTCAGTGAGACAGGTAGAGATCTATACATTGGAGAAACAGAACAAGTATTTCACAAACGCATGGCACAACTGGCACAACGTAGGTAAACAAACCCATCAGGACAAGATTCAGCAGTCCATCTGCCCTTGAAAGACAAATGTCACTCTTTTGAAGACAGCAAAGTTCATATTCTTGACAGAGAGGACCACTGGTTTGAAAGAGGGGTCAAAGAGGCCATCAACATTAAAACTTAACAGCCTTCTCTCAACAGAGGGGGCGGGATACAACACCACCTAACTCCTGTTTACATACAGTCCTTTCAGCAGTTCCAAGAAGGTCCACACCCAATTGCACTATTCAGGTGACCCTCAGGGCACAGATAAACCTCCAAGTAGCCTCAGTGAGAATGCTAATGATCAGATGATTGCAATGAATGTAAATCTTTCCATCCTCCACCATTTAGTCAGAACTGAAAAAACTTCTTGGATGAGAAGCAAAATATCTTCAAGTTAAAACAAATTCCAGTTGTCTTTTGAAAAAGCACCATTGGGACAGCCATGATCTAGATGACTGAGAATTTCCATAGACACACTGGTAACTAGTGCAGCTCATGCAGGAGTAGCATTACATGTGCCATGTATCTGGCACCATTTACTACCAGTGCAGCCAATTGCACCAGTTGGAGTTTCCAAATGGTCTTCAAGTGCAACCCCCTGTACAGCATATTACAGTAGTCTAGCCTGGAGGTTACAAGGGTGTGAGTTACTGTGAGCAGGACTTCCCGGTCCAGGTATGGATGCAACTGACACACTACCCAAAAATGTGCAAAGGCCTTTCTAGCTATGGCCACCACATGCTCCTTGAGCCAGAGCCACAAGTCCAGAAGGACCCCCAGATTGTGTACGAAGTCTGTTGTGCAATCCCATCCAAGACTAGAGATAGAAGAACCTTGTCTCAGGGTGGTGGTGTCCAAATACAGCCACTCTGTCATCTCATCCAGGTCCCAACAGCCCTCAGACACTGAATTAAATAATAAATACAGATTCAATAAATAATAACAAACTTCCAATTCCATCTTGCAGTATAATCAGGACTGAGACCCAACAATATCTAGAGGACCGCAGTTTGTTCACTTCCTGCCCACTCTTAACCCTAAGGCACATTTTCCTGGAAATAAATCCTACTAATTTCAGTTCAATTGTCTTGTGTAGACAGAGTTGTTTTGTACCTCTTTATCTTTTGCTTCTGGTTCAAGAAAGTAATATTATTGGGAGAAGAGCATGCCTTTCATTGTGCAATTACATCATTGCTTTGCAGGTTCCCTGTGGAAGTTCCCACAGGAATTGCCACATTTCCCAATGAAGTCTTGTACATTCCTCGGTCATGGGTTCAAAAGAAGTATGTTAACATCGTTTCATTCAATTTCATGCCTCGAGGAGGTCATTTTGCAGCTTTTGAGGAACCAGAGCTCCTTGCAGCAGACATCCTACAGTTTGTAGATAAAGTAGAAAAAGCCGCCTTTGTCCAATAAAGAAGAAAGGTTCTGATTGGGTAATGGGAATAGTTTAACCTTCAGTGCAGGATTATTGAGATTAAATATGGGAAAAGGTGATTTGGGTTAAACTATTACCAATTATTCTTAGAAACTTTATAGCTCTGATTTTTCTTATGTTAGTTGATGAAAACTAAACTCAAGATAAACTGCTCCAAACTCGATTGCAAAAAATACGACTTCAGCAACAGAGTGGTCAATGCCTGGAATGCTCTACCCGACTCCATTGTTACAGCCTCAAATCCTCACAGCTTCAACCTCAAACGGTCTACCATGGACCTCACCCCATTCCTAAGAGGTACATAAAGGAGGCATGCATAAGCGCACCTGCGTGCCTACCGTCCCTGTCCTACTGACCCCATTTATCTGTACTTACTTCCTTTGTTTATGTTTATGTTTGTACCTATACCTGCTATCTTGTACATGTTTGACAAATAAATAAATAAATAAATATTCCCTCTTTTTAAAAAACTCTTGAAACAGTGGGGTGATAACACTGGCCTATCTTACAATACCTTACTCAGATAATATAGATGGTGCTCACTGGATATGCAAACTGCAGCATTCCAGGAGCACATAATCTATTTCAGGCTGAGCAAAGGTATTGAGGGGTGTCAAAAAATATCAAGATGGCAAGCATGACCATGCAATC
This sequence comes from Pantherophis guttatus, assembly GCF_059756535.1. Taxonomy (NCBI): domain Eukaryota; kingdom Metazoa; phylum Chordata; class Lepidosauria; order Squamata; family Colubridae; genus Pantherophis; species Pantherophis guttatus. The sequence continues at coordinate 294,065,180 of NC_142063.1, read as the reverse complement.
AAAATCCCATTGCTTTTTAATGCATGTGTGATGCACGTTAAGGGCCAAGTCTTTGACTGTGCAGTCACACCTGCCATTTTGACTTCTTTGAGCTCTCTTTGGATGCCCCTGCTCTAAGTTATACTTAATGGCCTGTCTGGACTGTCCTTTAAAAAAATAAGCAGGGGCAAAGTCATTGAATTTAAAACTTTATGTAAATAAATAAAACACAGTTAATATAATTATTTCTCCTATAATTCCTAATAATTTCTCTTTTGTCACATTAATAAATCATAATTTAGCTGGACCTGTTAAAAGGGATTGCATGATTTACAGCCTTGCTTTGCATGAAATACTAAGAACAATTATTAAGGTTGTTAAACCAATTGTCTGATACTTTTGTCAGTTACTTAATGTGCCTCCCAGCTGATAAACTGAAGGCATGAAAGACCGATGGAATAACTCTCATGTCCTCAGCTTTGATTTAATGATTCTGTGCTTTGTCAAAAATTATATGAACTGAAAGCCAACAAGTCAAGCTTGTGCATTTTTGAAGGCATATAAAATCAATCTTATGGTCCACAGTTTCAGTTCTGGCCCCAGAGTAAATTATACAAATGAATGTAAATTGTGTTTACTGACTTTGGGGGATAAATTACATCTCTTTGGAACAATTCTGACCATCAAGAGAAGGTTTTCAATTGTTATTTTAAAAATTATATCATGGAAGAGGGCAACGACAAACCACTTGTTACCAAGATAATTGAAGCCCGATGTCACCAGGAGCTGAGGTTTTTTTTAAAAAAACAGTCAAAGATAGAGGCAGTGAAGAATAAGCTTAGTAGAGAATGGAGGAACTAAAATGGTGGTTGTAGGGATGGAGTAGTGGAATTGTACAGAACTCAAAGCTTTAACAATATTTTTCAATCTCAAACCACATCTTCTAGAACTTCTGTCTTGCTTCTGTACAAAGTTAGCACTCACCCCTCTCCTAGAAGAATGAAATATTTTGAGAAATATTTAAAAAGGCAGAATATTATATATCCCTAAAGGAGAAACATACTCTTGGAAAGCAGCCCTCACCTGTCTTAATAGCCCCAGCAGGATTAGGAAAGCCTATCTACAAAACAAAAGACCTTCAGCTCCAGGGTGATGGGATTAAGACATGACTCTCCAGGACATAATAGGATTATCAAGCAGCAGGGCTCACTGCATTGCAAAATCTCCTAAGGACATTGCATCAGCCCAAGCTTCAACGAAACTTATCTCAGACAAACTCCTAGGATTTGCACATGGCCCCATGGGAGTCTGACAACAGCCAATAGAATACATATTCTTGCACAGTAACAGGAAGCTCAAGAGCAAGGTCCAAGAGAAGGTATCACACATGCTTGGTGGTTCTGTTTCCTCAATAAATGGACCCTCTTTCCAATCAGCCTCCAGCCTCCATTTTGTCTCCAGTGTCTTTTTCCCAGCTTGGAACTGAACCAAATGGATATTTCTTCCAACACTTGTGAACAGAGATCAAAAGCTACCCAAGTATTTCTAATTTTATGTTAATTGATGAGTGCTTCTCACACTGTTCACACATGTATCTTTTTTTTTAGAATTCAATTCTTTTACAGAGCATCTCTGATTTATGCTATTTGGTCATCAAATGTAGCCAATACAGACTTGAATCTCATTTATTTTTCACTAGCCAGGAGCATTTCCTGATTACAATTCCACTCAGTAAGCTCCCCAGTGGAAAAGTGTATCTTACTAGCACCTTCATAAATTCCCAAAAGTTCTTCAAACAATAAAGCAGATTTGGTGGTAATATAGGGAATTGAAGGATGAGGGAAGAATCAGTGCAGGCCACTGTGTTATTATGGTTAGAGTGTATATTGAAATATACTAGATGAAACAAAGAAACAGCAGAAGAAGCTATCAGTCTCCAAGCAAGTTTTGTTAGTTTCCTGAATGCATTTGTTCCTTTCTGACAGTTAAAAAAGAAAATTTCTGTCATCTAAATACATAATTAAAATTCACTCTAGAGATTGGGAAAAATTAAGATAATATTTGTCTTCAAACTTATACCCTTTGCCAATTTAAAAGTTTCAGGTTTATAAATTGCTAAAAATCATGGAATTTAAAGATAGAATATTTTATACAGTTATGCTTTAATAATAAATGCCAATTTTTTGGCTAATGAGATTTTACAAATGTAATAGTTGCATTCCTTCATAAAATATGTAGCTAATTGAGTAAATCCAATTGAAATATTCAGAATATAGTGTATGTCTACTTTTTTAAAATAGAAAATGAATCTCATAAACCTTTTTATAAAACAAGAGGGTCCCTTGAAAATCTTAAATATTTCAGGAAGGATAGTGTGGGTTTGATCTTCATAAATCTTATTACAACGTTCTGTGCAATTGAATTCCTTTTAAAACAATTTCAATAAATCATCAAGAATTAACTATGGACAATAATTCATAGATGGCTTATTCAATTAAAATTGAATTATATTAACTGTCATTTTTTAAAGATATGCGAGGGTTAAACAAATTGGTCCATATTACCAACTTTAGTGGCAAAGCTCAAAAGGCAGTGTTTTAAGTGGAAAGATTTTGAAGAAATTAAGAGATTGCCCAACAATATTTTCTTCAATGAATTCTATGTTCAGATTTCCTATGCATATAAATTGATGTAACACAAGAAATTGATTCAGTTCTTGCTGTTAGCTGTTTGGATGTTATAGAAAACACTGGAAATATAAAGTTAATCTTTCACTAAATATCACTAAAGTGCTATTCAAAAGTGAGCAAAAACCTGTTTTCTGTGGGTAGAAAAATTAACACAATAAAATAATGAACTTTCAATGCAGGTTAAATATAGCAAAATATTATTGCAATATTAATAATGTTTTCCCTATAAGATTAATGCTGGATGTTTAGATGTTATTTTGAATCAACAAAAATAATGAGCAAGTACTTTGTATTTTGAAGACATACAAAGATATACATTCATGTATATCTATTCCCAACTATTATACGATGATATTTCCCTGTAGCTTTGCGTTCTTATTCTTTTTTATTTCCAAATTCTGAATTTTGTTTTCTAAAAATGAAATATCTTTCATTCCATTTTGTGCCACAAGTTTGTGATGATAAAATGGTGTGGGGGGGGGATTTGAATGATTGTGTGTAATTGTTTGCAGTGTTTAAGCCTGATATAGCTTCTTCAAATCACATGCTAGCCAAATTCAGAGAAGTCTTTCCGTTCAAAAGCTCAAGAGAGATCAAGGTGAATTTCTACAGATCTTGATGAGATAAAAAATGAGAGAGATTTGTGCAGATTTTACACTGTTCAATGGGGTGCTCTAGTAAACTGTAATGATGCCAGAAATGACATGCAAAAATAACAGCTAATCTGGTGTTGATCTAAAGAAGATTTTAATGGAAAATTCTGACAGCCAAAGATCCTAACTAGCACTGTTGTGCATTTCATTTCAGTTGCATCTGTGTATGTGTTCATGAAGCAGACTAAACAAAAAGACAGGTGTTAAAATAGAGAGGAGGAACTTCCCCTGGGTTAGCCCATTCTCTCCTCCTCCTCACGATTCAAAGAGTGAGGATGAAATATTTCAAGAAGTAGCATCTTGTGTGCCATAGATAAGTGGTGTTGAGGATTATCCTACAAACTCAGGGATGTTAAGGTGTCAGGTTTCTATTTTTCATCTTCAATGTTTTATATTTTTATATATCTTGGTTATAGGACCTTGTGAGTCACAGCCAAACAGCCAAAGGAGGAAGATTTTGAATTCTGTTATTTTCAGAGGTTAATATTTCTGTTGTTTCAGACACTGTTATAAATATATGATTTTAGTATAATCATCCTGTATCACAGAATAATGGGGTTGTTGGAGGTGCTTTTTGATGAATGAAAGGCGGTTTTATATGTGAATAAATGTAAATAAATCTTATTTATGTGTATTGGGGGGCAACTCAAAATCTGGAGTTTGTTTGTTCTTAAAGGAACAATGAATACATGCATATGGCAATAAATGTAATTCCTAAAAATAAAGGAAAATAAACTCTAGAAGGCAGTAGGCATTTTTAAAATGGTAACGCTTTCAGGAAAGCTGGTGGGGAGGTTAAAAACATCAAGATGGCATCTGTGATTAAAGTCCCACTACAGCTCTGCTATAAAATCTTTTAAGTTCTTAGCAGCATTTTTTTTAAAGGAATGTGTATTATTTTGGTGAAAGTAAAGTCATTTCATGACTTTATTCCAGTCCCAAAGTTTTGTAGTTAGGGTTGGGAAAAATACCTGAGCCTCTGCCACCAATGGTGATAATACTGAGTTAAATGAATTAATGAACACGTTTAATATCAAATAGTATCCTGTATGTGTCATTTCTCCTATAGTCTTCCCACTGTTCTATCATAATGGCTGATATGACAAATTAATAAAGCAATAGATTCTGATTATCTGAAATTGCCTTTTCTGTTTATGTCTTGTTTTCTGTTCTTGACTTTCCCACAACCTTAATTTGCCCTTCTTTGGCTCCATCTACTATATGTGATCTGTTTCAGGCATGAGGTCACCTTCCTGAAACATATGTCAACATATGCTAAGGTTATGTGGCAGAGCCACAGCATAAATAAAATTAATGTTTCCTACTAGACAAATCTGTCATGTTACAGACAAAATAAGTAGAAAGGAGGCTTACTGAATGATGGTTGCCAGACTTGCTTTCCAATGAAGTGTGGGAGGCTTTCTTTTCGTCTTATGCCTTCAGCAGCAACCTCTTTGGAGGTGAGGGGGTCCCAGACGAGGGGGAAATCCAATACACATTCACTGAATGCTTTTCTTGGAAAGAGGAGGAGGAGGAGGAGGAGGAGGAGGAGGAGGAGGAGGAGAAGAAGAAGAAGAAGAAGAAGAAGAAGAAGAAGAAGAAGAAGAAGAAGAAGAAGAAGAAGAAGAAGCAGAAGCAGAAGCAGAAGAAGAAGAAGAAGAAGAAGAAGAAGAAGAAGAAGAAAGAAAGAAAGAAAGAAAGAAAGAAAGAAAGAAAGAAAGAAAGAAAGAAAGAAAGAAAGGTGGTCCAGTAGTAATTTAAAAATGGCATATCTATGTTGACTACCACAAGGTAGTCATTGTGGTAGTCATTGAAATTCATGAGGCATTAATCATGATTAAGAAATCCTATTGATTCAAATCTTTGGTCCATTCTGAGTGCAGGCAGAAGTTTAAGAGTTTAAAATGATTTATCCTTTAAAAAATGTCCTTGAGAATAATTGTGCTAAATATTATATGGTTGGGTAGATACTGCATCTTTCTCTGTCAGAATTTTCATAATTTCTAAATCCTGGGAAATCTGCTATTTTCTGGTATTGGACTATTGGACTTTAAAGACCAAACTGGAGCTCTGGCAGGACCACATCTCAGTCTTTGAAAATTTAGAAGTGAAAATGCAAGGGGCTAAAGTACTAGATTAGTGACAAAATCATCTTTGTTCTTTTCAAGACTAATCAAACCCAAGCCTGTTTGTAATTCCACTCTGTAATGAGTTTTGCTTTAAGCAAGTCCCATAGGAAGGAAGAAGTGGCAGAGCCCCCTTTTTATGTGTGAAGCCAAGGTGTCAAAAAGAGAATGCAATTTTGGGCATGTGGAGCTATGTTTAATTGAGTCACATTTTCTGTAAATTCTTCACTGATTCTTTCAAGGACATGCGTTACAGTATCCAAAATTGAAACATGGGGCAGGGAAGGAACTTTCTCATAAAAAGATCATGCTTTTTCTATTCAACATGGAATACTTCTCCTAACCTTTTCATATTTAATTAGTTCAGTCAACATGTGATCATTGCAGAATCAGGTGATTTAGCATGAAGACATGTTTACGTTTGGCTGCTGGGCTCTCCTTAATATTCTATTGTGGTTTAAAGGGCTTCTGTCTCTAAAAGAGGCCAGCAAGAGAGGCCCCTTATGGGATGGAGAATGTCCTGCTCAGGGTCACTATCTCATTAATAAGATGTGCCACATATGTTTTAAAAATGGTTGCCATTCTTATTTTTATTTCTTCTGTTTAGGTATCTAAAGATTTGTATGTTTTTCCAAAAGCAAGAAATAAATGTAAGAAGTTGATGGTGGCTGTGACCATGTGGTTAAAGAGCTGCAGCATTTTATATCTATTGTGAGGCATCTGAAATGATGCTTCACTTTCAATTATGTGGTTGCAGTTAAGTTCTTGATTTTTTTTGATCTCTCAGTGCCCTTCATTTAGAAATTCTAAACATCAGAATACTACAATTCCTGTCAAACCATATAATATGTGTGTTTTAAGCTACCATAATTTAACGTAAGTTGTTTTTTTAAGTGTAGGAGAAAATCAGGAGAAAAAACATCTCTATGACATAATAGATCATTTCTAATTGCTCCATTCTTGTAGCCTTTGTCTGCATGAAATTTGTCTGCCTCTGGTTTCTAATTCTAAACTTTGGTTGCTTGCTCCTTAGAGAATTGACAAATCCATTAAAGATGGTTTCTTCCACATTTGTTCTCCATTTCACTAAGTTTTTGGCTGGTGATGATTGGCTATTGTGGGTAAATTCTATCATAAACAGTTGAAGCTATTTAGTTGTAGGTGTGTGTTGCATTATCTTCCTTTGTGGGATGAAATACCTGTCAAGGGAAAGACAGCTAATCTTGACTCAATACTATTACTATATCTGAATCAAAAGACGTTCAACCTTTGCCCTTAAGATTTTAAGGCAGACTTCTTAGTGCCCTCCAGAGTGCACTGGGTGACAACTGCTCTAATTGGCTAGGAATCTATGGAAGTTGAAAGAGAGAAAAGTTGGCAAAGACCATGCTAAGAATTTATGACACTGAGCAGGGATGGGCTAATCCAGTCATCCCCAAACTGATGTCCTTCAATTGTGATGGTATTATCCTTAAGGTAAAACCACTTGGAGTGTCATGATCTAAAGATAGGAACTTCTTTTTGCCACTACAATAATTGTGTTCCTACCAATAATAAATCCACAAGCTATGCACCTGATCCTTTAGAGTAGGGAGAAGGAACCTATAGTTGGTTATTTGTTCAACTGTATCTTCTAATATTTAGGATCACCACGTCCAATAGTGAGAGATAGTGGCAATTGTAATCATAAGTCTCTGGAAATTCCCAATTCCAATTACAACAGAAATTCAGTTTCCTCCAGACCAGAATTAGAACTATTTAACTGACAGATGATCAAAAATGATTTCATGGGGATTTAGTACCATAGAGGGAAACCGCTTTATCTGTTTTGTATTCAAATAAATGGATCCTTCAATATAGAAATTATTAAATAGGAAGATATGATTCTCTACTCTTCTATATATTGGTGAATTGGAAAACATAATTTTTCAGAAAGAAGAAATTGTAGTTTGATCCATACATTGTATCAAAAATTCTGTTAGAACTACAGCTGTATGCATACTGTATTGTTCAGAAATCCTAGCCTCACTCTAAAAATAGCACTTTCTAGAATCACTTGCAGAGATATCCATAGGGAAGTAAAAAAATAGGCAAGAGGCCAGACACACTGCAATCAAAGCCTCATCTCTTTCTAACTTGTGATGTGTGATAAAAAAAGGGTGTGGCTTTGGTTACATAGTTGTGGCTGCCATCTTTTTTAATCCCTTCCCTGAATATATCCCTGATCACTTGGAACTAAAAGGGGTTTAAAGGAGCCATAGCAGTCCTTGTTATCAAGTGGAAAAAAAACAAACCCAAGTCCTAATGACTTAGTTGACATTAGTAATGGAACAGATGAGTCCATTCATATCTGAGACAATTTAGGAAAAGAACTAAGCAAAACAGGAGTCTTTTTTACACATTGGCAGCTCATTTATAGACATTCACACACCCTTGTATACACCCTTCACATCACCATTCCATCCTAAGGATTCAATATGCCTTTGTATAGGCAATCGAAAGACAGCTGGTCTACATTCAGATGCTTCCAAAGAGATCACTTTACAGGCTGGATGGAAATGAGGCCCAGCTCTATTGCTAGGCCTGTGTGAGAGAAATTGGGAGGGCTGAATTTGCCCCTGGAGAACTTTGTATCCAACACAGACTGATCTGAGATTGTCCTCTGCAGTAGCTACTTGACATGTCTGAAATAAGTAGAATAATTACACAAAATGGATACTTTTGATGTATCAAAATTAGAAGACAGTTTTCAGGGCAGTTGCCTTTCGGGTTATTTGCTGTCTCAGCTTTACTTCTTTGCAGTTGGTCAAAACTATTCAAAGCAGTTGGGGGTCAGCTGTTACAAAATACGAAAAATGCCTTCTAGCCAATTGTGTACTTCTTAAAAAAAAAAAAAAGGCTTGCGATCCAATTTACTTATCAAATGTTTTTTTAAAGATTTAACTTTACAATACTCCCCAACATTTGGAATGGAAATTACCAGGGATAAATTGCAGTTTATATTTGCCGGAATGTATTAGGTCATATTACATTTGGCAGATATCTATTATTCCTTGAGAATATTCATTTCCAAAATCAAAGTTCTAATCACATTTTTGCTGTTTATTAAGAAATGGTTCTTAAAACTTATATTTAAAACTTTTTTTTGCTAAGGACTGAAGGAAGCTCAGTGCTATAAAACTGGTTGATCTAAAGGTTCCTAACAGCTAAAAAAGTTAACAAGTAATTTCTGAAAGTTATTTAAAAAGGGAAGTATGTGAATCTAGTGGTTTTTTTAAAGTGCTGCCCATGGATTGAGGGAGACAGTTATTCCCTCATCTCCTGGAGCTCTAAACCTGCCAGAGACAAGGAGCAATTCTTATACTATTTGTGGAGCATTTGTGGGGTTCTCGAATCCTCTCCTTGTGTGGAGATGAATCTACTCACTCTTTACTCTACCATGGTTATCCACCACAGTTGTCAACTATACTAAGTTCACCATTTCTTCTCCAGAAATTCAAGTCAATGTTTCCAAAGTTCAAGACAAATTCAAATGTGAAATAATAATATGACAGAAGTGTATTATGCAGAGTTCAAGTACACACTGCTTAAAAAATTGAAGAATAGTTATTTATAAGCAAGAGGCAATGAAAGCTGTGATTGCATACATTTGAATAGACAAAGAGTTTACATATATTCTTTGTTTACAGAATTAAAAGATATGTGCAACCTTAGGGCATTAAAAGATGACCCTGCTTATGAACATAGGAAAGTAGAAAGTAGCTCTAGAATTATCCTTTGGGGGAGGGAGGGGATGCCAAAATAAGCAAGGATATGGTTGCAGCAGTGTGAGCAAAGACTCAACCCTTTTCCATGTGTACCAATGTTGTGTGTACCAATGGACAAGGCTTATATTGTACTGCGGCCGCTGAATTCCTATGGATGTTACTATTAAACTCTTTGAAAGGTATTGAAATAAAATGCAAAAAATGACAACCTTAGTAAACCAAGGAGGTTGAACCCCTTCCCTACCCTAAAAAAATCCAGAATGTTGAGATTCCTATTTTTGAAATAAAAAGGCTAAGGGAAAACTGTTATCTGCATGTATAAAATATAACTTAGTGTGGAAAGAGAGGACAGGGAGAATTTTTCCTTTGCTCTAATACTCAGACCAGGAGTCATTCAATCAAGCCGATTGGAAAATATAGAAACAACAGAACCCCTTGTTCAGGGGTGGTATTCACTTACTTTCGCTACCAGTTTGAAAATGTGAGTGCGCGCACATGCACTCACTTCGCTCGCTCGAGCCACCTACACTCATGCTCAAAGCCTTCCCTGCATGGGCACAGTGTCAAAAACAGGACATGATGACGTCTAGGCAGGTGGGCAGAGCCTCCCGCAGCTGCCGCGACCAGTTCGTCCGAACAAGATAGAACCAGCTGAATACCACCACTGCCCTTGTTCACCCAGTGCATAGGTAGGTTGTGAACTTTATTACAAGATATTGGGATGGTCAGTAACTTAGATGACCATAAGAGAGAATTGGAAACGTTCATAAAAATCAGTTTCCCAGAGAGAAATAGAGTATACTATATAGTCTATAATCAGTGCCTAGATGCTGTAGGGGCCTAGATGAGTGACAATGAGCTACGATTGAAGCCTGGCAAGACTTCAAGTGGCTTTGGGTGCATGGAGTTTCAAGATCCAGGTCTTTGACATTTTCAGTTCTAGATGGGGTTGTACTATCCCATTCAGAACCAGTTCCAGGGTTTTTTGGACTCCAGGGTTCTCCTGGATCCTAACTGCTGCTCAAAGATCAGGTAGCAGTTGTGACTAGGAGAGACATTACAGAGTTTTGGTTTGTGCACCAGCTGTGGCCTTTCCTAGATCAGGAGTCCCTGCATTCAGTCACTCAAGCCCTGAGGCATCTCATATTTAGACTACTGAAAAGCATTCCACATGGGCTACCTTTGAAAAGCATTTGGAAGATACAGCTGGCATACAGTGCAGTGGTATGGGCAGTTCTTAGGGCCCCTAGAGTGGCCCATGTTACACCATTTCTTTGCAAGCTACACTAGCTGGCCATTTGCTTCCAGATGCAGTTCAAGGTATTGGTTATGACCTTCAAAGCCCTCCATGGCATAGGTCCAGATTACTTGATAAACCATCACATTCTGCTAACACAAGCCCGCATTAATCGTGCTGGCAAAGAAGGTCAGCTGAGAATCCTTTTCTGTCAAGGAACTCCAAATGACAGGATCCAGGAGAAGAGCTTTCTCTGCTGTAGTTCTGACCCTCTCAAACATCCTGCCCAAGGTTGAGATTTGCCCCCATCATCCTATCCTTCTGTAAGGGCCTAAAGACCTGGCTCTTATAGGGGAGTACATCACTGGAGATGGTTACTGGACTTATTAGTTGGCCCCACCTCCCTCCTGTGCTTCCAGCTCTCCCTCTGCCTATCTTTTTAATTTCTTATGATTTTACTTCCATTCTTTGATTGTTTTATGCCTTGTTGTTGTTATGTTTACACTTTTTATCATTTTTTCCTGTTTTATTGTTGTTAGCCACCCAGAGTAGACTTATGGTAGGGTGGGCAGCACACATAAATAACTAATTTATTTATTTATTTATTTATTTATTTATTTATTTATTTATTAATAAATAAATAAATAAATAAATAAATAAATAAATGAAAAATAAGGGATAAGTCCATGAATACCTCTGGTGTCGATCTCAACAATGTACATTTTGGCAATATTTTACAACAGGTAGTTTCAAAATTCAATAAGAACAGTGGTAAATGTGCATTTGAATCCAGTGTTTTATTGAAAGTGATTGCTTAATTACATTTAAATTTAACATTACTTCTTTCAAAAAATTTTATCTACCTCATAATTCAAAAACAGTGTAACATATTTGTGATACTTTAGCAGATTTAAAGATTCTTAAAAAAATAAACCTTAGAAATTAAAAATAATAAAATGTTTACATCCTTTATTGTTTGACACGTTAGCTTCTTTTGTTTGAGGCCCTTAACCTTGTGACATAAATAAGAGTTCTCGGCCACATATAGTCTGTCATCCCCAAGTCCTTTAGGTTTTGACACATATTTTCTCTACTTTTTGTAGAAAAATCTTTTTACAAGGAAAAAATACTTCTGATTTGATAAACTATGGGATTACTAGAAGAAAATCAGAATGTTCCCCATCTTATATTTATCTGTTTTTTTCTACATTTAATAAAAACAGATGTTCCTTCAGACATAAACCCTCAAGTGTTTAGCAACCAGTGCTCTTGCACTTGCCCATAAATATTTCTATAAAGGCAAATAAGTAAATATGCTCAAATTTGTGTTCTAAGCATTCTTATTCAGTATGCAAAGCACAACAGAAGTCATTACCTATAAAAAATTACCTACTCGCAAGATATCTTTGTGAAAATCCCTGAATGTAGCTTCATAAATTCTGGTTCTCTACATGAAGAGGTCATACTTCTTAAAGAGATTGCACTGCAACACAGGAATCCATTTGTGAAATCTGCTATTTGAAACAGGGCTAAGTGTGCCATCTTGTGTTAGTTCATGATACCAAGATTTTTCACATCTCTCCGATACTTGATTCCTCAGCATAAGAGACACAGATGACATCTTCTTCCCCCACTGTGCCTATTCCTGATATAGCTCCATAGGATATCCGACCTGAGGAAGATAAACCAGTCTTTTCGGTAGAAGTACGCTGGAGAACACGAGGAACATAGATCTGGAATGGTAAGAGGTTTTCACATAATTAAATAACAAGGCAATTATAATTCTAAATTATCTAAGATTTTAATCTTAATTCAGTCCATACTTTACTTCCATTTTCTATAGGAATAAAACAAACACATAAATTTCTTTACTCCGATTCTACAGGCTAAATGTACATTTATGTCTCACAAATCTTAAGCCAAACATATTTAAATCCTGTTCCTATTCTTGTCCATCTCATGAAGTTACTAACTTGATATGGTGAGAGAACTCATAGCTTCAGTGATCCTGAGAGTGATATGGGGAGAAGCATGACAGGTTCATGCTCACTGGAAGAATTGAAAAGGGAGAAGTGAAGCTAAAATCATAACATGTATGAGGGCAGATGAGATTCTGCAAAAAGGAAGAAAGTTATTCCACCTAGAAGAAACTCTAGAATCAAACCCAGAATAAGGTAATATAAAAACTTCTGCTTCTGTAAAATTGTATGTCCCAAAATTGTACTGACATGGATAAAACATTTAGACAAGCATGAGTGCCAAGCACTGAGACCTTCTAGTTGCTGGGGAAAAGCTGAATCTGGTCTTGTGGCCACATCAAAGTCGCAAACCTAAACCTTGATACTGATGGTATCAAAATTAAGTCTTCATTTTACAAGGGCACATATAATGTGAAAAGCATGAACAAGAAAAAGTGATAATTGTCAGATTGGAAATGAAGTCTACTAAAACTAATAATTTAGGAATTAATGAAGTGAATGTGAATGTGTAATCAACTATATACTTAATTACATGCTTTTCAAGGATTACTATCAGCCCATCTTTACATATGCACTTATGCCCTGAATAACTCACGATCTCCTAGTTTCTACTTTGATGCTTTAACCACTACACCAAACTGGTTCTCTATAGTTAAATCTTTAAGAAAGAAATTACGAATGACAAAGCATTTGCAGAGAGAAAGCATATTCAAGAACCAGTCAAAATAGAAACTGAGATGCAACAAGCAAAAGGCCAGTTGTGAAATAGGAAAGCAGCAGGTGCAGATGAAATATTCACTGAGCTGTTTTTGGCTGCAAAAGAAGCCTTTTAAAGTAACAACAGATCTATCTCGAGAAATAGTCTGGTGGTGCAGCAGACTAAAATGCTATTAAGTAGCACCAGCTGCCTGCAATTACTGCAAGTTCAAATCTCATCAGGCTCAAGATTGACTCAGCCTTCCATCCTTTCGAGGTAGGTAAAATGGGGACCCGGATTGTGGGGGCAATAAGCTGACTGTATAAAAAAGAACACCGCTTAGGGGCCCCCGAAAGCCCTACTAAGCAGGTATATACAAAAGTATGAAGGCTATTGCTTAACGCATTGTAAGCTGCCCTGAGTCTCCGGAGAAGGGCGGCATATAAATCGAACCAATAAATAAATAAATAAATAAATAAATAAATAAGAAGTACAGTAGTCTTCTTCATATTTCTTGAAGAAGAAATATGTGGCCTAGTGATTGGGGGTGGGGGGGGGAAATCAGTTATATTTAACTATGTTCTGAAGATAGAGGAGGTAGGACTGCAAGAAAATATACAAATGATTGCCTTATTAATTCTTCATGCAGGCAAAGTCTTCTGATCTTGCACTCATATATGCAATTGTAGATGAAGAAAAATGCGAAATGGAAAGGACCGTTGCAGAAAGTGTAGATGGACACGAGATCACATAGTTAATATAAAATGAAGAATGGAGAGAAGAAAAATATTTTGAGATTTATTTTTTATTCATCAATTACAGCAGGACTATCAGAAAAAGTTCTGTATACAGACAATAATAAAAATCAAAAGTTAAAAGCAATTATTTCAAGTGCTAATATATGGCTACAGAAAAGACCTGAAGGACAAGAGAAAGAAGACAGACACTTTTGAATTACAGCTAGTAAAAATTCCATGAACTTCATAAAGTAACAAATAAAGACTGATTGCTGTCTCAGGGCAGTGACCAGCAAGCAGAAACTAATGTTCTTGATGAAAGCAGATGGTAGATTAAAAAAAGACTCTATACATTGAGGGAAATCGAGAGACAGCAGATAAGGTAGAAGTTATGAAGTGATCAAAGGAATTCCTTGAGAGGACTATGGATTATCACCACATATAGCAAGTGTTTATCATTGCATAGTTACTATGCAATGGTTATATCTGATTCAATGGCATCTACCTAGCTAATTGTTTTTCTAAATAACAGTATTTTCTAATATTATACAAATCAAGAATTGGTATGACTCCTAGGTAAAACATTACCAAAATTGAACATCACATATATTCTTATGTCGCAAGCAGTTGTCTTAACCTGTTTCAGTTGCCCATAACATTTTATCTGCAAAGAAATGTTTTATCAACAGGTCAGAATTCAAAACACAGTATTTCAGTATTTCTTAATACTGAAATCATTAATGCAACTCTCTAATAGACACAAGCCCTTTCTTAGAATATTTATTTTCCCATGTAATAGTATTTATCTGATACTTACAGAAGATTTTGGAGCTGCTACAAAATCACTTTTATTTTCTCTATCCCTGGACAGATATTTTTCTTCCTATAAATGAAAGAAAGTTAAATTGAAATAATTTTCAAAATATGTGCACAATATATTTATAATTCTACAAATAACTATTATATTTATCAACATATAGAAACTGCTTTTCTTTAATGATCATTTATGTGTTTTACGTTAATATCTAAAATACAGCTATTTTAAAATTAAATGAAGTGTTGATTCATTTACCTTGTATTGCATGGGGGTCAGATACCAGAACAAGCTAAAACAGGTATATGTTATGCAAACAACAATGGTTATGCATACAACTAAGAACGTAAGTAATGTTGTAGGTGCATTAAATCCTAAAAGAGAAAGAGAAAAAATCTGTCAACTTAAATTTAAAAGCATGATAGACTAGGCAGTGGTCTGTGTTGAAGTGGATATAGTGTCTCTTCTTCCTTTTCCCCATTCTTAAATCCCAGATTAAAAATTATTAAGTTATAACTGGAGCAGCAGATAGGTGACCTCTCAAGCAATACAGTTTTAAAAATTAGAAATGGAGAGTAAAACTACTAAAATAGAAGAATAAAAATGGAGAGCATACACTCAGAGCTGCTCACCCATCTCTATCTTGCACTCCATCTTATGCAGAAGATATTGGTAAGCCATTTTTGAAAAATGTTGCCAGAAAAAACTACATGGGCTTGCTGCTGCATTGACTCCAAGGACCACAGCAACAAACAACCACCCCTTTGGTTACTCCTGTGTCTTTACATTTTAGGATATTGTTCTCCTCGGCTCTTATCCAAATGTATTATCAGTGGATTAACAGAATACCCATGATACATAATGTAACATATTTATCTGCTGCAATGTCTGCATTCTCTTTTGGAGAAGCAGAGATATTTACCTAATCTTAAAAGTGAGAAGAAAAACAGCCAGAAAAGGCAGAGGATGGGAGCTGCTAATGCCTGACTCACAGCTGCAATATGAATCTGCTTCTCTAGTTTGGTAGGAAGGTATGCATAATAGAGGTTGTAGCGATCAACGGTATGTTTCAGCAATAGATAAATTAACCCTGAAAATAAGAAAAATATGACAGAATTACTAAGAATGACTATAAAAAAGTTTAGCAAAAATTTATATCAACATCCAAAAAACTCCCTCAACTCATCCTCCACTCCTAGTGATAAAATAAGTCTAAAAAATTAACACAAAGGTATAATGAATGGTTATAACATTTTCTTGTTTTCTTAACATGTATTATTATTTAAAACTCAGTATGTTGCACATAAATAGTGCACAATGTTAAAATGCAATTTAACAACTAATGCAAAAAACTGACACCCTGGGTATCTTTCCTTACTATCTACACAAGCATTACAGACAGCTTTTAAATATAAGTTCCCACTATCTATGGCATGCTGTTAAGATGTTCTGAGTATGGGAATAAAATATGAGTGCTAGATGTAATACACTAGAAGCTTTAAAAAGGTAAGATCAACTTTTTATTAATAGCACTTAAAAAGGGCATTTTTGCCTCCTAAAGCCCTGTCAAAATCAAACTCCGGGCCGATGGCAAAGATTGCCTGCAATACTGAATTCTAACCACTACACCATCAAATGCTATTGTTAAATATTTAAAAACCCCAACTTCTTTCAGATAACTTAAAACATAACTGTTTAATGTAAAATGATAAGTGACATTCTCTTTTTCTATCAATGGAACTACTAGATATGGCTTCAGATTCATGGATGTTGGTAAGCAGACTCATTCCATTACTCTTATGTAGATTTATTTATTTTATTTTATTTTATTTTATTTTATTTTATTTTATTTTATTTTATTTTATTTTATTTTATTATTTTATTTTATTTTATTTTATTTTATTTTATTATTTTATTATTTTATTTTATTTTATTTTATTTATTTTATTATTTTATTTTATTTTATTTTATTTTATTATTTATTTTATTTTATTTTATTTTATTTTATTTTATTTTATTTTATTATTTTATTTTATTATTATTTTATTTTATTTTATTAAATTTTTATACCGTCCTTCTGCTGCTGGACTCAGAATAAGCCCAGAATAAAAAACATCCCAATACAAAATTTTAAATTTTAAAAGAATTAAACAAATTTTGGCCCAAAATTTAAAACCTCCCGACTAAAATCCATTTACAATTAAAAATATCTAAGGGAGGGAGTGGGTTACGCCAGCCCAGCTTGATGAAATAGAAAAGTTTTGAGGGCATGGTGAAAAGCACGGAGATCTGGTATCCTATGTATCTCCGGGGGCAGGTCATTCCAGAGGGCAGGTGCTGCCACAGAGAAGGCCCTCCCCCTGGGGGTCGCCAGCCGACATTGCCTGGCTGACGGCACCCTGAGGAGTCCTTCTCTGTGGGAGCGAACTGGCTGGTGGGAGGTTATCGGCAGCAGAAGGCGGTCCTGTAAGTACCCAGGCCCAATGCCATGGAGCGCTTTAAAGGTGGTAACCAACACCTTGAAGCGCACCCGGAAGACCACCGGAAGCCAATGCAGCTCGCGCAGGAGGGGTGTCACATGGGAGCGCCCTATCGCTCCCATAATCCCCCACATGGCCGCATTCTGCACCAGTTGGAGCCTCCGGGTGCTCCTCAAGGGGAGCCCCATGTAGAGAGCATTGCAGTAGTCCAGGCGGGAAGTGACGAGTGCCTGAGTGACTGTGCGTAAGGAGTCCCGATCCAGAAAGGGATGCAACTGGCGAATCAGGCGAACGTGATAAAAAGCCCCCCTGGCCACGGCCATCATATGCTCTTCTAAAGACAGGCGTGCATCCAGGAGGATGCCCAAGTTGCGAGCCCTCTCCGTGGGGGCCAGTAACTTGCCCCCAATAGCCAGCAATGGCACCAACTGGCTATATCGGGACGCCGGAAGCCACAGCCACTCGGTCTTGGAAGGGTTGAGTCGAAGCCTGTTTCTCCCCATCCAGACCCGCACGGCCTCTAGGCACCGGGACATCACTTCAAGGGCATTGTTGGGATGGCCTGGGGTGGAGATGTACAGCTGAGTATCGTCAGCATATTGATGGAACTCCACCCCAAAACCACAGCTGATCTCGCCCAGCGGCTTCACATAAATGTTGAACAGGAGGGGTGAGAGGACTGACCTCTGCGGCGCCCCACAAGCAAGGTGCCTTGGGGTCGACCTCTGCCCCCCTGTCAACACCGACTGTGACTGGTCAGAGAGATAGGAGGAGAACCACTGTAAGATGGTGCCCCCCACCCCTAACCCCTCCAACTGGCGCAGCATGATACCATGGTCGATGGTATCAAAAGCCGCTGAGAGATCTAACAGGACTAGGATAGAGGAACAACCCCTATCCCGAGCCCTCCAGAGATCATCCACCAACACGACCAATGCTGTTTCCGTGCTGTGCCCAGGCCTGAAGCCGGACTGAAGCGGATCTAGATAAGACAGCTTCATCCAGGTACCAAGGAAGCTGTTGTGCCACCACACTCTCAACAACCTTCGCCACAAAGCGAAGGTTGGAGACTGGACGGTAGTTAGCCAAAACAGCCGGATCCAGAGAGGGCTTCTTGAGGAGGGGCCTCACCACCGCCTCTTTCAAGGAGGATGGCAAGACACCCTCACTCAAAGAAGCGTTAATAATCCCCTGGAGCCAGCCTCGCATAACCTCCCGGGAGGCCAGCACCAACCAGGAGGGACACGGGTCCAATAAAAATGTGGTCGCGTTCAGCCGTCCCAGTATCCTGTCCACGTCCTCGGGAGTGACAGGGTCGAACTCTTCCCAAATGACATTCTCAAGACCGGCCTCCATCATCCCGTCTGTACCCACCCAGTCAGAGACCAAGCCTTCCCGAATCTGAGTGATTTGATGCCCTAAATTTCTTTTTCTTTTTTGCAAGGCTTCCTACCAAACTTAGACTAAACAGCCTTTTAAGCATCTTTGCAATGAAATATTCACTTCATCTAAAACAAAAGGATAAAAGTATTAAGTAATTAATGCATTCATTTCAATGTTATTTCCAAGCCAAGTATCTGGCACTTCAGTTTGCCCCAAAATACAATCCCAATTAATTTATCAACTTACCAAATGGGACAATAATAGGACAGGTAATACTGTATGCCATGATGACCGTGAATACACATAACATCCCAGCATACATTGCTCCAAATTCAAATTGATAAGCTTGTTCCTACAAGGAAATCAAAATACATTAAGCATGAAAATAGCTTACATAAATTTCTAAGGAAACTGGTTTTTGCAAATCTACATCAACTCCAGAAACAATCAATTCCTCACTTATATAATTATATGCGAAATCTAGGCTTGTAATAAAAATTTCAGATTCAGATGGGAACATTTTGTACATACTGCAACATCCCCCAGACTTCAGGAACTAAACATTGCTTGCACAGATACCATTTCATGGGCAAAGGCTGATTCCTCATATCCTAAATTTATTAGGCCATCATTGCTCAGGAAAGTCACAATGGTGGTGGAGATCTCTCTTTGATAGTGGCTATACCCAGCTCTTACACTGAAGAGGCTCTTGAAGAACCAATTAAACATTCTGGCGGTAACAGTTGAGAAGCTCATTGTCCAAACAGAATGGCACATAGCATCTGGAATCCTTCACTGTAAAATTTGACAAAAGAACGCTGGATCTCCCTATTTGCATATCTTTGGCTATGAATCTCAGTTGGCTACTATTCCAAATGTAGCCATTACTCATTCTACTAGGAGGGTGGCTAATCTGACCAATACAGCAATACGTCCTTAGGAGATAATATTCAGGATGGCCACACTGTCTGTATATTTCTTAATTGTTCTATATAATGTATTTTTGCTTTAGCTGAAGCTTTTTCTGTGAGAAGGTGCCTGAAAGGATGGTTCCTTCCTTAGCTGCATGTCACATTCAGCATGTTCCTCTCCCATGATAAATATGAAGACCACTCTGATTTGCCTGCTGTGAAGGGTACCCTCCACCACAATAGGAAAGTGAAATGTTAGCATTTATCATACAATTTTCTTTCTACAATGGATGATTGACATCCAGCTGTCCTTGAACTAAGTATTGCTTATGGTATGGAAGCCAGGGGAGGATATATCATTGTATGTTCTTTCTCTGAGTAGGTTACTGTTGCTGTTATTCATTTTTCTATCTTTAAGTGACATAGCTAGGAGCTGATGCATCCTGCCATAACTATATATAAAGTTCTGTCTTCTGGTTTAAGTGGAAAGAACAAATTCAGTAAAGGATATCTTCTACCCAGTAATAATAAGAAGCTTTCTTGGTAAGTAGTGATGTTTCATGCTCAAAGAGTCTCAGAATGAAGGGCAGCAAACCCAATGGGTAGAGATGTAAACACTCCAATGGAAGAATTAAATATAAAATGTGTTATATGATAGAAAGATTTGATACCTGCTTAACATTTCTCCTCTCAGCAGAAGATTTGGCCATCATCATACGAATGGTGTACATCATAAGGCCTGGGAAACGCAACAGTTGTGTTCCATTGCCAATAAAAGCTGAGGCAATTACATAGTTCACAAAGAAAGCTCCCTGATCAGGCAAAAAGACACACCTGCAATGAAAAAAATAGGCATGTAATCTAATCTCCTTTTCACCCATCTGGAGACCATGGTGAAAAGTGAGCATTTTCTTTCTCTCCTGCACATCTGCCTTGAATGGAAGCAGTGAAAACAGGAACCAGTATTGTCTTCGATGTCCACTCACAACAGGGGTGGATTCTACTTACCTTTACTACCGGTTCACAACGGGGCCGTGCACGCTTGCTTTGCTCGCACACATGTGCGCTCTTCTGAGCATGCACAGAAGCAATCTGATGACGTCGGGGTCGATGAGCAGAGCCTCCCGCCAGTTTTACTACTGGTTCTATAGAACCGGTGCGAACTGGGGGCAACCCACCACTGACTCACAATATATGAAATCAATCCAGCAATGATTTGCACACACACCCATAGTTTTGCCACATACTCTTTTATTTTAAGACAACTGAAAGAATTTTGAAATACAAAAAAGTGATGAACTTTAAAAATACTGCAAATTCCTCTGAAGACAAAGGAAGTTCTCAGTCAAACTTGGAAAAAACAAAGTATTTTTTTCCAATGCTTTTCTGCTGTGAATGAGATTTGCAGAGGCTTAAGGTACCTGTTTTGCTTTTGTAAGACTTAATATAAGTATTTTTCTCCTTACCACTCATGCCTCCTCAAAAAGTTGCTCTGACTCATTCTGAGGAGGCAGTAGTTCTCATGGCCTATGAAATATATTCCAGAAGATATCAGTCAAGGGTGAACATCATAGTAAATAAAATCTATTGATTAATTACATTGGCTGCCATACACATAGCAGCCCTTTCTCCAATTTTTCCCCACAGCTTAGATAGACTGGGTTGACACAGAATGACCAGCCCAAAGTCATACTGTGATTTTTAAATCCTTGTCAAGATATCAGTGGCTTGAGCCTTGAACATCTCTGATAGATGACTGCACGTGATGTACTTGGAGCCAATGGCTGCACTAAAAACAGAAAGACTGCAGTGACTGGAACAATGGTTCTAAGTAAAAGAGACAACCTATAAGTGTGGATAGCTCCACTTTTTCTGGGGTTTTAGGATAAGTTTAAGAGGTGTTTTTTTTAAAATTTGATTTATATGCCGCCCTTCTCCGGAGACTCAGGGTGGCTTACAATGTGCTCAGCAATAGCCTTCATCCTTTTGTATATTTATAAAAAGTCAGCTTATTGCCCCCACAACTGGGTCCTCAATTTACCTACCTTAGAAAGGATGGAAGGCTGAGTCAACCTTGAGCCTTGGCGAGATTCGAACCTGCAGTAATTGCAGGCAGCTGGTCTTAATAACCAGCTTAATAACAGGGTGCCTTAGACCACTGTACTACCAGGGCTCTTTAATTTTAATTTTTAGAAAGTGATATTAAACTTTCTCCATCAACACTCCTTCTAAAGTTGCATAAAAGCCATACAGCGCTTGTACAGCTCTTTGGCTTCATAATTTATTTATTTATTTATTTATTATTTAATGCCTTCCTTTTCAATGGAATAACTTTAGGTCACACTTTTGGGGAGCAGCGCTCCTGAAGACACAAGGAGCAATGTTTACTAGTTATTCAAAATCATTTCCCAAGACAAACAAATTATCACATAAGAATCTTCATATTCAGTTCTTCCCACTGGGTGGTATCAATTTATGATTAATAAATAAAATAGTAACTGAAGACATGTTTGCATATCCTGAGTCAGTTAGAAAAAGGATGAAAGCTTCTTTTTAGATACTTACTCTAATCTAACTCTAGATTCAGATGCTTTATCAAATACCCAGCGAAAGAAGAAATCCAGACTGAAAGAAATATTTGGTGTTAATTTCTTCAATTTACTACAACATCAAACAGAAAAGAAAAATTTGAGTACAATAAATTTAATAGTTTCAAATAACTTGCATATAATTTCACTGTCTATCCCCACACATATTATGAAAACATAAAAGTTATTAAAAAAAACCCAAGCTACAGATGGTCCATGTTTAACAATCATTTGTTCAGCCACTATTTAAACTTTTGACAGCACTGAATGAGTGGTACTTATCAGTCCTCAGAATTTCAGCCATCACAATATTCTTTGGTCACCATATGCAATCTTCTTTGTTGGTTTTCGACAAGTAAAGTTATTGGGGAAACCAGCAGGAAGTTGCAAGTGATGAGCACATGACATCCTCACTTAACCACTCACAGGGATTCACTTAACAATGGCAATTGGGATTGCTAGAATTGCTGTCACTAAGCAGCGCAATCATGTAACAATTGAGCTTTACAACAGAGAACTCCTGTATTGTGTTTCTTTTGAACTTTTTAGCCAATTAAAATCAATTATAATGTGTTTAATTTTAAAATGAAATAAAAATAGAACAGGTTTTGAATAAAATGCAATGAAATTCTGCTCTTGGTGGAATTATTCAAATGGTGTAAAAAGTAAAACTAACAAAATTTTGTCCCTGTCCTACTGTCCCCATTTATTCGTATCCATTTCCTGTATTCATAATCATGTTTATACTTATATCTGTTATCTTATACATACAAATAAATAAATAAAATAAAATAAATAAATCTCCTCCCCTCCCCAAGATGGACATGACAAAAAAATCGATTAGGGCTGAAGGCACACTGGAACAGGACTAACAGTGACCTTTGAAATGCCATTATTAGAAAATTATTCCCCTGTCCCTGTATCTGTATCCCTGGAAAAGGAAAAAAAACTATTGGGTGAAATGTAAGATGGTTATGTTGCTATCAGGGCCGGATTTAGATTGAAAGAGGCCCTAGGCTATTCCACTTATGAGGCCCTTTCACCAGTGGTGGGATTCAATATTTAACAACAGGTTCTGTGGGCGTGGCTTAGTTGGGGGTGTGGCTTGGCAATCATGTGACTGGGTGGGCGTGGCTAGCTGGTCACGTGACTATGCGTGGGTAGCTCGTCATGTGACCAGGTGGGCGTGGCTATGTGCATAGACTTTTCAGAGGGCTGAAAAAAGTCATTTCTGACTGGGCCTCGCACTTTTGACCGGTCCTCACACTTATGACCATCCTCACATTTATGCCCGTGCAGCTTTCTTAACAACCATGTCACTCATTTCACAACTGCTTCTCTTCACCATGGTGACAAGATAGGGCAAAAACGTAAAATGTGAGGACAGTCGTAAGTTCGAGGACTGGTCAAAAGTGCAAGGACCAGTCAGAAATAACTTTTTCAGCCCTCTGAGTAGTCCATATGCATAAAAGGATACAGCAATAGAGAGGGATGAAGGAAGGGAAGGGAAATTAGAGTAGGAGAGAGAGGGAGGAAGAGAGAAGGAGAAGGAGAAAGGAAGAGGAAGTAGGGAGGAGAAGAAGAGGGGGAGGAAGAGAAAGTAAGAAGGAAAGAAAAGAAAGGTGGTAGGTTTGAGGAGAAAGATTGCTATACAATAAAAAAGATGAAAGGGAAGAAAGCCAACCCCAAACAAATATAAAGATATTAAAATAAAGAATGAATTGTTAAACTTTAAAGAATAAAAGAGAACAAATATGAATAAATAACAATAATTAGAAACACACATACAAACATACAATGTATTTTCTTTGAACAGAGTATTTGGCCGGTTCACAAATTTAAACAGTGTTTAGTCATTTCAATTAAATTTACAATTTCTATATTTCCTTTTTGCCATATTTATTCCTCATCTATTTTTGTAAAAAACCAATATTACCCTCATCCTCATCTCTAATCTTAATCAAATTCAATTTTTCCCTTCTATTCTATATTATACCCCTTCCCATTGTCATCTATTTTTATATCCATCCTCACATTGGTTAATTATGTAATATTAGTTGTTTAATATAAATTCAACATTTTAATATAAATCAATTAGTTATATAACTACCTTTTTTGTATATTAATCAATATGAACATGAATATTCCAATTATTTCCATGCAATCCAATTTCTTACAAATCCATTAATTATATTTACCAATAATAATAAACCAAATAATTTCCCCCATATATTCCTCCAAACCACAACTTAACCATTTCTGCTTTCAGAAATATACAATTAATAGTATCTCAATTATTACAATTCCCTAGTTAAATACAGCTTTTTTTTCTTTTGTGTTTTAAAATCCTGAACTCTTCTCTTTTTCCCTAAATTTCCCATTGTCTGCACTACCTTTTTTGGTGAGGAAAAAGAAAAGAATTCTGCCTGCCTAATTTTCCAACCTTGCAGCAACAGCAAAGCAGTTTCACTTTCGTTTCTCAGTATAGCTAGGGGAAAAAAAATCAGCACTCTTTGGAAGGAAGCAAAACAGCGGAGACAAATCAGCTGAGAGCCGGGAGGCCAATTAGCCTATGCTGAAGCTCCGGGGGCCAATAACATTACAAAAAAATACCGAACCCTTTGTTAAATTGCTGGCTCCCCCGCCCCTCGCCCACCACTATTTATTGGCAATAAATAGTGGTGCGGAGGGGCGGGAGAGCCAGCAATTTAACAAAGGGTTCGGCGGAGCCACCTAGAACACCCAGAATCCCACACTGTGTAGGCCCCTCTGGATCTTGAGGCCCTAGGCTGAAGCCTAGTTAGCCTATAGGAAAATCCGGCCCTGGTTGCTATAGTTCCTATAGCTCCTAACAGAGCCTAGAAGTTTATGAGTGAATTGTCCACTCACTATATTACACCCAGAGAAGATTTCTAAGGTGTGGGAAAGCTGTAGAAGAAAAAGGCAAGCCCCTTGGGCAAATTCTGAATTTCACCAGCAAGAAGACATAGATATATAAACAACAGACATAGACCAAAATGTGATAAGCAAGTGAAAAGAATTCTACCTCTCAAACACTTAAATGTAGAGAGTTGCTGATTATTTTTACATAGTTTATATAAATTTTGTACTGCAGAGGAGAAGTAAAACATGAAGAAAAAAATAATTAGGAAGAAAAAGAAATTATTTCTTTGGCATGGCAAAGATTGTTTCAGATATTTAAAGGCTGCAATTTTTTAAAAAAAATTGAAAAGAAAAGAAACCCTGTCATACTCAGAAAGCTAGAATTTTACAGTAGTCTTTACCTAGTCAAACCAAGCGAAGGTAATATTAGTACCATGAAGATCAAAAATGAGTAAATCTTGTGCATCATTGTTCTGTTTTCATCAGACCTATTAAAAAAGAAGAAAATGATTGATTAATAGTTGCATGTTGTCAAACGTTATTAAGTTTGATACAGTAGTTACAAATGAAAATGCTTAAAATTAAAATTTGGAAATAAATTGATTTTGGATTACTCTGGAATTTGTTACACTGACTGTTTTTACACTGGGTTCTGTCAGCTCTACCTAAAAAAAAATCCTTTAGTGCAAGCATCCATAAGTCAAATACTGAACTGGATCCAACAGCTATACAATAAATATTATTTGCTCAATCATTTAGTTGACTGCTTTCAGTGAAAAGCCAATATGTTAAATATAAAAATGATTTGTTTATTTATGATCCAAGACCAAGTCACAAAATTTAAAATATAGCACATCTCCTGGATAGGAAGGATCTACTCACAGTCACTCACACCCTGGTCATCTCCCGTTTGGATTCTATAGTGCACTCTACATGGGGCTGCTTTTGAGAAGTACCTGAAAGCTTCAGCCTGTACATAATATAGTGGCACAGATACTTATGTGTGGCCCTAGAACAAGGGTCAGCAACCTGTGGCTCTGGAGCTGCATGTGGCTCTTTCACCACTCTGCTGAGGCTCCCTGTCACTCAAAATATGTGTCACAACCACCAATGTGCGAAACCTGCCGGCATGCAATTTATTGAGCTTTTCAACCCCCAGTAGGCCAACCATGGATAAATCCAAGAAAAGAAAAGTTTCAGAAGAAAACAAAACGATTAATTCAACTACATATGTTAGTTTTGTGGCTGCTCAAAAAATAGCCAGGCACGGGAAGGGTTTTGTGGCTTTTGGTGTTTTCTTTTTTGTGGGAAACGGGTCCAAATGGCTCTTTGAGTGTTTAAGGTTGCAGATCCCTGTCCTAGAACAACATAAGTAACACTTCAGCTCTGTGAGCTGCATTGGTTCCTAGTTTATTTTCACATCCAATTCAAGGTGCTGGTTTTGACTTTAGTTCTTTGACCAAACCCTTCAAGGCATGGGGCCAGATTATCTGATTATCTGTTCCTGATTACATCTGCCAATCCCATCAAGTCCGACAGAAGAAATATGTTGCAGGTTCTGTCTTCTGAGGAGTTGCATCTAGTATAACTCAGAACTTGAATAATGCATTTTCACTATAATTTCTTCTCTTAACAGTCACTATATATTGATTTTAGATTTCTTTTCCAGCTAATTATACCATCTGTTCCATGTTTTGTAATAAATCGTTTCCATTGAATAAATGCATTATTGAATGTGTAGTAAGTATGTATATAATGTAGTGATTATATGAATTATATGAATAAGTATGTAACAAACAAAATGCATATGTATATAATTGGCCGAAGGATAAAATGGATATTAGCAAAGATTCTGGTATTGGAAAGCTGTAAAAGTGTAACTAAGATTTTAAAGATGTAAATGTCGAATAAAAATAAATTAAAAAAAGAAAGAAAAAGAACTTGAGTCATTTCTGCTGTGGCGTCCACCCTGCGAAACATCATCCCCCACAAGGTGAGGCTGGCCCTCTCCAATTCACCAACTGTTAACGTTCCATAAGTCTCTCAAAACGTGGATGTGTCAACTGACCTGGGAAACTCAAGGCAATAGTGAGTTGTTTTGACCATAATGGAGCCCACAATTACTTGTGAGGCCGGTCTGGAGAAGTAAAACCATGACCAGTCTGGACAAGTAAAAACTGTTTCCAGCAAAAACATTGTAAATCACGATAAATCACGGTCACATGACTGCAGGGTGCTGCAAATGGCTGTAAATGTGGACTGGTTACTAAGCACCCAAAATTTGGTCTTGGACAATAAATAAACAAATAATTATAACAATTCCATCAATTGCAAAAGATCACATTGCTTGGATCTGACATATATTATGCTGATGCTGTTACGTATGCACGTACGGAGTACCGTATTTGCATACCCATCGCTGATTGGTCCAACTAGCAGAGGGAAAAATAAACCACTGTCAGTAGCTGGCTAAGTTGATGGAGCTCTTTAAAAAGAGAGCTCCAGCAGCCTGCCGGTGAGTCTGTTCTGATTGCGAGTCCACAATAAAGGTGCTGAATGACTGTTCATGTCCTGCCTCTTCATTGTGCCCCCTATCTAACACTGGTGACAAAGGTGGGATACTGAAGAGGACAAAGGTGGACAAAGAGCTGACCTCCATCTTGTGGCATCTGCAGCCATCTTATTGCAAGGGACAACCTCTGCAGCGGCCAACCCAAGATGACCACACAAACTTCACCCATACCCGCGCCATATGATCCAAAGATGGAAGAATGGCATATCTACATGGGTCGTTTCCAAATGTTCCTGGAAGCCAACAACTACCAAGACCTCCCCGACAACAGGAAAAGGGCACTTTTCCACAGTTATTGCAGGAGTCCAGCGAAGAGACCTGGGAACCAAAGAAGAAGAGGCCGGGGCGGAGTCCACCACACCCAGGGAGAAGTTCCAGGAGGTTTCTTTCGAGGATTAAGGAGCGGCAGCAGGCCTGACTGCACAGGTCACCGCTGCTGGAACAAGTGAACTGTGCAGGTCCGGGTGCATCCTCAAGCGCCCTGCCTACCTGCGTGACTACGTACATGTGTTTTAACATTTTTAAAGTTTTTAATGTTTTAATGTTTTTCTTTTTAACATTTTTATGGGATTATTCACATTGTTTTATTCTTTGTTGTAAGCCGCCCAGAGTCCCTTGGGAGTTGGGTGGCATAGAAATGCGACAAAATAAATAATAAATAAATAAATACGTGCTTAGAACAAAGATGATTGGGTAAAAGCTTTCTAGGAGGGGAGGGGTGTTATGTATGCACATACGGAGTACCGTATTTGCATACCCGCCGCTGATTGGTCCATCTAGCGGCAGGAAAAATAAACCGCAGTCAGTAACCAGCTAGGCTGATGGAGCCCTTTAAAAAGAGCGCTCCGGCAGCCTGCTGGCAAGTCTGTTCTGATTGCGAGTCCACAATAAAGGTACTGAATGACTGTCCACATCCTGCCTCTTCATTGCACCCCCTATTTAACTGATACATTACGATATCCTAGGGTTTTGGGAAGAACTCAATACATATGAAGGCCAACACAAGCTAAAGAAATGGCAGCTGTGACTTTATTGTGAACAGAGAATAATACTTAATATAAATATTATTTTGTACTTTATATAAAGCTAAAATCAGAGCTGTGCAAAAGAAGAATGTGGGAAAAGTAGACATTACTACAAATTCTGAATATTATCCCTTGCCTTTCCTATCTTTTAAATCCTCCAATGTAATTTGATGAGCCAAAACAAAGAGTCTTCTTACTTTGACCAGTGTGATTCAAACACTGTTGAATAATAGACGATGGTTGGTAGCAAAGCTGTAAAGGACCACAAAAGGACTGTTGGGAAGAACTGACTAATAACAGGATTCTGGGGAAAGAATAGAGAGAAATATAACCAGTTCTATTTGTGCATTTACCACAAATGCAACCAAGCCAAACATATTTATTATATCAGCTTAACAACCATTGAAATAAAATTGGTCTTACGAAAAGAATAATGATAGCAGATAGGATTTGGAAAGAGATCAAAATCTCTTAGCAGCTTAATCCAAAAACAAAGATTTCATTTTAAAAAACCCTGGTAATTACCATTTCCAAACAAGACCCTTTAAAACAAGATGAACAACTTTTAGTGGCAAGGAACTGACATGACTAATTCTTGACATGTCTAAGGGCTAAGATTGGCATGATGCAAAGTGAATGATGCTGGGAATGTCTCCTTTTTGGGAAAGCAGAATTTTAATTGATGTTCAATTGTCCTTACTGAGGATATAATTTTGTGTTTCCTATCACAACACGACAGAAGAATGAATTCTGGCAGTAACACAGAAAATGTACCAGGGAACACAACTATAGGACTTAAAGGATGAAGGTTGCTTGCCTATATTTGAGAAATACGTGTCAGTGTTTATTAAATGTGGTTGTATTTCACCTTATCTATATTTTCTTTGCTTTACATAACTTAGAATGGTAGTTAAGTTTAACCTCAGAGCTAAATCTTTTATGAGAACATAAAGAAGCAGAGATGATTAAAATCAGATATAGTGCATTATTACTCACATTAAGATATTGAATTGGTTTGGTTACATTGAACTTGTCCATTGTTGAAATGATGATGGAAGGGGTTGTCAAGAAAAAGAGACCAACAAAAAGGAGTAAATTGATAAAAAACCATCTACCCCACCAATCCCGTCCTTGAATTGAGAGATTATTCCTGTCAAGCAAAAACAGAGAAGCAGTAACAGCGCTTATTTTCCAAACTGGTATTAAGAATATGATCTGTCTTGTTCAAAATAAAAATATGTAAAAATGAGAAAGTTAGTGGTTATCCTGAAGTGGAGATTAAATGGACAAGAGATTGCTTATGCCTTTCCCTGGCCTGCTGCCTCCCCGAGTGCAACCTAATAATCTACCCCAACCTCCCCAGTATTTCTTCACAATGTAGCATTTGTTTGCCTTTACTGAAGAATTCAGCAGGGTCCCCACTGTAATAACTTTTACCAAGAAGTGATAGAACTCTGATAAACTCTAGAACTCTATCTCTGGAACAGAGCTTGTTTCAAACAAGAGACAAATTCTTAAGATCATCTAGATTCATGAATAAAAATTGGCTAGGTTTTTTTACAATAGTTTAAAATAAGGATTTGAATGCTCAGTCTTGACTGTAAGACATGTGTATTGTTCAAGTAGAACATAGAAGTCCTGCAAAAGTCCTTGAGGAGCACCCGGAGGCTCCAACTGGCACAGAGTGCGGCCGCGCGGGTGGTAATGGGAGCGACATGGCGTTCCCATGTAACACCCCTCCTGCGCGAGCTGCACTGGCTCCCGGTGGTCTTCCGGGTGCACTTCAAGGTTTTGGTTACCACCTTTAAAGTGCTCCATGGCTCAGGACCTGGGTACTTGCGGGACCGCCTACTACCACCAATAGCCTCCCACTGGCCAGTACGCTCTCATAGAGAGAGGCTCCTCCGGGTGCCGTCAGCCAATGTCGACTGGCGGCCTCCAGGGGGAGAGCCTTCTCTGTGAGGGCACCTACTATCTGGAACGAGCTCCCCCCGGAGATACGGAGGATCCCGGATCTGCACACCTTCCGCCGCGCTCTAAAGACCTTTTTATTTCACCAGGCGGGCTTGGCCTAACTTTCTCCCTCTTTTTAAACAATTTTAATATTTTTTAATATTCAAAGTTTAAATTTGTTTTAAATTGATTGGGGTTTTAATCTGTCTGGGCCAAACTATTTAATTCGATTTTATTTCTGCTTTTTAAATTTTGTATGTATGTATTTTATTGTTGGCTGTTCACCGCCCTGAGTCCTTCAGGAGTAGGGTGGTATATAAATCAAATAAAAAGTTAAAAAGTTAAAAAGTTAAAATACAGTGATGTTTAAAAGTTTGTGAACCTTTTGAATTTTCAATATTTTAAGCAACACTGTACCTTAAACCATTTATAAAACTGTGCACTGAATTAGTTTATATTTTTAGTCTAGACATCAATGCAATTGTTTTGAGATTGTATTTTCAAGATGCTCTATCAATTTCTGGCCTCATAATTAAATACTCTGACAATAATATAGACGATAGCTAAGATAAATTTCATTCATCTTCTGGAAAAAATAATGGTATCGAATTTCATTTCTTTTACACATGAAATAAGAGGGGAAAATAAGATACATTACCAACAAATATCCTGAGGATATGTAGCGTATTTAATATTCCATTTGGAAATCTGAAGATCTTTGCTATAGGTTGATGGTTGAGGTTCTCCTCTGCATTTAAAGCCTTGACATTTACAGACGTTGTAATCTTTGAGAATGCTACAGTAAAATTAAGCATTTTAGCTTTTATGGTTGACTCAGCATACAAGACTGCACATAAAAGATTGTCCTCAATTTTATGACTGTTTTTACAGCGGGCATTAAGTGAATCATGCAGTCAGAATCCATTCCCCCAAATGGGTGTTTTTTGCTGAAAACCAGCAAAAAATATTGTAAATTTGATGTGATTGCGGGATGCTGCAAACAATTATAAATGAGAACCAGCTGTAAAACATGCAAAATGTGGTCATAAGACCGTGGGGGGAGGGGGGACAGTGCAACATTTTATGACAGCCAGAAGTGCTTTTTGAGTCATAAAGCACTTTTCTCAAGTTTGTTGTAAGTCAAAAACACACAAATAAAGCATATTATAATAAAATGTTTATACTATTACTATCTGAAAGATGTAATGATTGATCTATTCAAAGCAATGTAGTCCAATCAAGAGATCCATTTTACTAATCAATGGTATATATACATACATACACTCACAGATGCCTTTTAATAGGATTTCTGTGTTGAGGGATCCAATCTGGGTTGGTCACCGGGACCATCACCAGGATTTCTATGCATTGCCTTCGAATAGGATTTAATAGAGCTGCTTTGAATTGGAAGTAATCGTAGGAATAGACTGATGTTTCATTTCATTTAAAATAATTAATAGTAATAATAAAATTTAAAAATACACACTCACAGAGAGGCCATGGTTATCCTCTGGAATGTTACAAAAGCCATTCCCAATGGTTTATCACAAATTAGTTTTTCTTCTTTCAAGTATTCTTCTATATATTTTTGGGAAACTCCAGTATAGTAATCTATAGCATCTTCCTGTTGAAAAGCAGAGTGCTGTTACATTTTAATATTCAAGTATTTATATATAATTCTATTTCACTGTTCCATTTGTTTCTTTTTATTTTCCTTCCCTAGATGTCAAGTAGTTTCACATGCAATTATTTCAGTAATAATAAATCAAACTTCTAAAAAAAGAGTTACCATCTAAGTATATTTAGAAAAAAAAAGCATGACAAGTATTAGGGAATATAAATCATTTAACTCTGCATCTGA
The DNA here is from genome assembly GCF_059756535.1 of Pantherophis guttatus. Taxonomy (NCBI): domain Eukaryota; kingdom Metazoa; phylum Chordata; class Lepidosauria; order Squamata; family Colubridae; genus Pantherophis; species Pantherophis guttatus. Next base: position 294,032,845 of record NC_142063.1, on the reverse strand, counting down.
TTCAATTGCTGAGGAGAATGAACTTGCGAAAGCAGTTCTGTTTTAAATTCTTATTAGTCTTTTCCTAAAAAGCAAATATGGCAAACCTTACCTAATTTTAAACATTGCAATGATTTAACATTTTAACTAAGAAACACAACAGCTTCTTACCCTTTCACATCCTCTGATGTTACAGAAAAAGAACTGACCACATGGCTTTGTATTTATGCGATACCTTTTACCAGTGTGCTCAAAAGCTTGGGTATAATAAGCCATGTTCTTCTCTGCCTTTTTTCTGGTATAAACACATACATAAATGTGATAAGACAAGGAATTTGTTATTAAAATGAAGTGTATATCTAAAATACGTACTCATTTTCACAAATAATTTTCACATGATAAGCAATATACTTAAGTGGATAATACATATCATAGGTATTCCAAATATTTCTACTTCTTTAATTATGCAAGCTTAATCATATAGATACTATTTATATAAGATTCACTTTTAAGCTTTGCTGTTAATTCTGTTAATTAGAGGAACCTAATTAGGTAAGAAAAATCTTCAAAGTCCTTATAGTAATAGTTTTTGAAAGGATGTACACTTTTATTGAATTAGAAATTATTAAGAGATCATCTTTAATATTATTAATATTTAATGTGCTTAAACATTTGGAGTCTTAAACAGGGTCTTTTACAGGACACCAATGAAAGCAACTCTCTTCAAAATTCAGGATTCAAAATAATCAAACAATAAATTAAAATACAACCTTAGATTCTTGTTTAAAACAGCACTGGATTTAATGGATCAAAAAATGGGGAAGAAAATTACAGTGATTTAGGTAGGGTGTGAAATGGACATTTTGCTCCAGACCTCACATAATGTTTAAAAAGGCATTCTTTACATTATTGTCTCAGACATACTGTTAATAACAGCATCTTAATGAAACATCTAATTGTTCCATCAGCCATTTCTTGGACAAAGTGTTTGCCTTCCAAGTGTCCAAAGTCCAGGAACAACAATGGCATTTGGTACAATTGAAAATTGTAAACACCCTTCTTTCATCTTCGTTTCCACTGCATCTGCTACCTAGAGCCATATTTAAATCAGCCCTAGCAGCCTGGATGAGGAAATTCTGCCCTTTGAAATATCTGAGAGGAGCATCCACTTAGTGTTGCGTCATTTCCTCAGAGATCTGCAAACAAAGCTGTAGGCAACATCATAAACTTGGGATGAAGTCTGCAAATGTTGACTTTCTCAAATAATTTGCTTATTTTTGTTACTTTTGAAACATATTGTATTGCATCTTAGTCAGCAAGCAGAATATAAACCCTTTAAATAAATATGGTAAGATGAGAAAAAAATTAACCAGTTTTATTCACCAAACTCCTTAAGTGATCAGGCCATCTTGTATCTAAATAAATTCAGTACACACAATGTAGCATCCCCAATAGGTGCACTTCCTTGGAATTTCTCAGAGCAAGAGTCAAAATGTATGAATTATTTCACTGAGAGAATCAGACATTTAACAAATGAGATCACTCTACTGTGATCTACTATGACATCCTACCAATTTGTTCTTTATTGAGTATTTGTGCATGTACAGTATTTAATAAGTTTTACAGCACGGGTTTCAATATTTATGATAATGGCATAGAAAGCCTATTGTAGTTAACATATTTTATACTTAAACTAAGATGCTTTCTCCATAATACAGGTACCTTTCATCGGACAGGTATGTGAGTTTGGCTACATCATAACACAACTGCACCTCCTGCACAATGCAAGTTGGATATGCCTCTCTGCAAAAGGAAAAAAAATAGCTGTTACTACAGATTAGTTATAGGAGGATAAGCAACATTTCAAAAGAATATGCTTATAATACAAAATTAGCCTCAAGCCCATTTTGAACAGGATCAAATCTGACATATTTCAGAATAGATTTACTGTCATCTGCTACCATTGCCAGCTCTGTGAAACCTTACCTGCTGGCAGAAATAGTAAATGAGAGGACAATGCACCTCAGAAATTGCAATGGTGGAATTTGGCTCTAATTATGCTACGGATTATATTACTAAGATTGATTTCCTAGGGCAGCATTTTCCAACCCAGTGTCTTCCATCTGCACTGTACTACATTTCCCAAGATTTCAAATCAGTCCAATCAAAACCCATTGTGAATTATGGGAATTGCAATTCACAAATATGGAGGGTCATGGGTTAAGGAAAACTTGTGGAATTATTTCAAATCATTTTATCAAAATCATTACCAAAATTGAAAAAGGAAGGGTTGGTTCACCACTAATATTATTGCATAGGTGTAATACTGAGAACTATATCCTTCCTTACAGCACAACCATATCTACACCATCAATAATTATTATACCTGCCATGCGAAAATTATAAAACAATCTTCTCTTGTTATTTTTCAACTATACAAATTGTTTGACATAGATTTATGTCAAGATACAGCATCTCACACCTTTCCTTAGGCTACGAAACTGCTTTTCTCAGACTACATCTGAGGTACCTAAAGAATGATTAATCTTCTCCAGTTCCAAAAATGTAGATAATTTTTATTTAAATGAGGAATCCCATGATTTGATTATCCATGACTGCCTCAGTATAGTAGACACCGAGATATCAGATAGAACATGTATAATGTTAACTAATGTTGAATCAAATACGAATACTCAGCTCTTCAAGCCAATTTCTTTTAAGAAAAATAATTTTGAGGTAAAAAGAGCCTTTTTAATGAATTCTTGTTTTCAGTCCTCTTTGGAAAGCATTCTAAAACTGTTAGCCTCTCTCCCGCCATCATATAGGCTCAGACAAATTGCATCTTTCTTTCCCTGAAAGAGCCTGGATTTATTTAACGTATCCCCTCAACGTTTAAATCTTAAAGGGAAGACTTGAACATAAACAAGAGGAAGAAACTGGCCTAAGGCATCAACAGAAATGCATAAAACTTGCAGAAAACACTACAGCTCAGAACTATCTGCAGAAATGAAAATTGGATTAAAATGATGAAACAGTGTCCCATATACATTTTGCCCCTTTCATATCTTCATGAAACTTCATGACATCCTTACAAAAGAGAGAAAGCTTGCATTGCCACAACCTGACCTCCTTCCATAATTTGCCTTTCTTGCCTCCCTTTATAAGCATACAATATTTTATTCTTAATTCCAATCATAGATATATCTAAAGTAACATCAGTGTGTCTAGTTGAGCAACTTGATTTTCATTCCAAATTAGAGAGAAAATACTTCTAATGAGTTACAGAGGACATTTAAACTACTAATTCTATTCGAAACAAGAATACCAAATCTTGATCCCACTGATAATAATGGAAGAAATTCATATTTAGTAAAATTTGTTCCAAAATTTTCAATGTACAATATCAAAGCCTTCTTTGTGTCTAGGTGTTCCATATAATAGAGATTATATTGGGCCTGTTTCCTGGATATGCTCCGGCAGGACAGTGGAATCAAGACGTGATATAGTCAATGAGATATTATTTTACTGCCAAGAGTTGAATGGGCTTGTTCTTGGCAAGTAATGTAGGATTTTATGTTTTGTTGATATTGAAGAAGGTGTAGTATGGGAATGAGAACTATAACCTTAGTATTAATTGCTGGCATAGTGAACATCTCACCAAATGCCTTTGAGAATTAGTATATCATCAGATCAAATGCTTTCCATTCAGACAGATTAATCCACTTCACCCTGGACCCTCTGCCTATACGAAATATAGAAAATAAGTTATGAGAATTTTAGGGCACAGGGCAGGGGTGAAATGCTCCCGGTTCGGACCGGATCACCCGATCCGTTAGCAATGGCGGTGGGTGGTTCGGAGAACTGGTAGCAAAAATCCCTGCAACCCCCCCTCCCACCATGCCCACCTGAGCCGCAGGATCATCAGAGGCTTTTTTTTTAACTTTTAAAAGTATTTTTTCTACAACCTCTTCCGATGAAAAAATGCTTTTAAAAGTAAAAAAAAAACCCTCTGATGATCGCATGGCTCAGCTGGGATAGTCAGAGGCTTTTCAAAGCATTTTTTCTGCAACCTCTTGGCCGAAGGGTGGTAAAAAATGTTTTGAAAAGTCTCTGACGATCCCAGCTGAGTTTCCTGATCTGCAGAGAGGTATTTTTTTAAATGCCTCTCTGATGATCCCAGCTGAGTTTCCTGATTGGCAGAGGCTTTTCAAAGCATTAGAAAAAATGCTTTGAAAAGTTAAAAAAAAAAAAGTTGGCCACGCCCACCCAGTTACATAACCCCACACACACACCAAGCCACGCCCACAGAACCGGTAGTAACAAATTTTACATTTCACCTCAGCACAGGATTCTGATCAAAATACGGTGATATAGTCTACTAAAAGTTTTTAGTAAGATAAGCAATCTCAGGAGAGGGTTTTTTTAAAAAAGATAATTACCTCCCTATTTCCATGTGTACAACTCTGTTTCTGACTAAAAACAGGCATTACTTTTAAAATAACCACACAACTGCACAGAGCTATGCGCCAATTTTCTGAGCCAATGTCACAGAGGTCCATTTTGGGATATGGAAGCTGGTCCGTCCCATGGATTGCACCTGCCTGTGCACGGAGAAGGACTAATCCAGTTACTAACATATCCTCAAGGAAAACAAAAGAATTACAATACTCATTTCTCAATATACCTGACTGAACTATTGCAACAAAGAAAAAGTATATTTGCAAATCTTTTTATAAAAAAAGAAATTTAGGTTTTTCTTTTTTAAAAAAACTTACTTGAAGTGATTTTCAATGGCTGTTGCACTGGCATTTTGGGGAAGACCGGTTATGAACAATGTGCGCTTTACCTACATATAAAAAATAAGAGTTTCTCAGTGAATTGACCAGGAAGATTGAAAGGAAAACTGAAGTGATAGATCATCTCTAAAGTCCCTCCTAACCCTTTCTTTGTAAAATTCTATGACTGACTTCAATTCAATTCTCTCTTTAACACATTTATAAATTACATTATATTTAGCTTCAGTATTTAAATTGTTACCAGGGATATTTATTAAATGTCATTGCATGTTATATCTATATAGGCTAATGTGGATCCTAGAGATAAGTAAGTCAAACTAGTATTCCTTCTAAGCAGACCAGATCTGAATCTGATCTTACCCCAAGTTCTTTGGAGGGACACAGATAAGCTACTATGAATGCAAAAAAAAAAAAAATGTATTTTTTTCAGCAGTACTTCAGCCCCCCACAGCTCTGAACCTGCTTTTACAGTTCCTAGAGAACACACAGAGATAACATTACTGATAATTACTGATATTGAGTAGCAAAAACAAAACAAAAACTCAATTTATTTCACTTTCTTTTTGACAATTTAAAGCTTGAAAGCAATTAATAAGCCTTTATATAGTTATTTCTGAGCTTTAAACTTCATGTTAAACAAAAAAAATTATAAATATTTTCTGTCTGTCTGTCATGTATAAATTTGCAATCACAGTGAATAATTTGGAATATTTGAAAATTCAGATTTTGTAATCAGCTTGAACCTCGTTTTCACTTTTCTTTACATAATTTAATACAAAAACATTAAAACTCCATACTAACATATATGCAAATAAAATCCAACAAACTGTCCTCAATCTAAACTCACTTTTATTATAGTTATTTTTATGTTTTTTTAATTAGCAACAACTTGATGTCATAACTTTAAAATTAATCCCCCATCAGAAATACAGATAAAATAAAAAGCGGGATGGTGATGGGAATTGTGACCACTTTGTTCTCCAAACATACAGTTTTGCAAACTTTCAATTACATTTTGTTTGAAAAGCTACATTTTTATGAAACAGTTGTCTCAGAGAAAATCTAGGTGACTTGTTAATAGGGAAAAATCAAAGTGAGAGCAAGAAACATTATTCTCAATTTAAATAGACCTTCTATTAACTCTGCTGAGAGACTCTACAAAGCTGTATCATGGAATAGGCAATTTAGTTTGTCCCATGTTGGAGACCCACTCCTCCCATCACACTCTCAGTGATAAGTACAATATGCCAAGAAGCAATTTTCACAATCCAGTATCCCTTTGGTTTTAATTTAACTGTTCAAGTGTTAAGTATTTTTTTTAATTCATAGAAACTTACTATGCTTTCTTTTTTGTATCTAATGGAACCCACATGTTGTTTCATAAAGATAGCTGTCAAAATCAAGTAAATCACAGCAAAAATTGTATGTAACCAGAGAAGATTATTCCTGTAAAGTAGAATGTTTCAGAAAATTAGAAATGAAATAATTGGAGCAAAATATTTGCATTGATTACATTTATCATGGCCTCACTTATTTTCTACTTATAGGATGCCTCTGCCTGACTTTTTCAGAGTTGCTTGTTCACCTCTGAGACACATTCAGCAAGTGCCCCTACAGGTAGTACTTGACTGCAATTATGTCACTATTGAAAAAAATAGACTCACAACCTGTGCCTAAATTATGGCTGTTGCACCATCTTCATCAAAATTCAGACACATGGCAGCCCACCTGCACTTATGACTCCAGGGTCACTACCATTCAGCAAGCCACCTAGCCCATCAGCATAGTGCAAAGTTGTTACAACTTGGGAAGTCTCAGTTGGCCACTCAGTTCACCAGTGCAAGAGCACTGCAACTCCTAGTCCCCTTCTCCCACCCACCCATTTATGCCATTTTTCTACCCTGCACAACTGCACTTTTGGTGGAAGAGCTATGGCTGAAGTCAAGGCCTTTGGAGAAGACAGCTTTATGCCATGCTAGTGGGTCTGGTTGGTGGGCCAGATGGGGGGCTGAATTGCAGTACCCCTATGGTTCTAAGTGTGGGCAGGCTACCAAGCACCCAAATATTGATCATGTGATTGTGTGGGTGCTTTAATGGCTATAATTTTTAGGCATGAGTTGTAAATCCATTTTTTTCCAGCATGTTTTTAATTTTGAACAGTAACCGAATGAATGAATGGTCATAAGTCAAGGACTACTTGTATATATGTGATTCCTTAGTTTACTCCAAAAGTTACAGCTCAGATTCAAATAGTATTCCTCCACTGGTAGCCCACTTAGCTACACTCTTCATATGCAGATAGCCTATAGAAACAGCTGTTGGGAGGGAATGAAAATATGTCTCCATTTTACTCTTAGGCTTTGGAAATTACATTTCCCAAGTTTCATGACAAGTTACATTCTAGGATTCAAAGATAATTCATTGATAACTGTGTAGTCATTACATTTTTGTTTTCAGTGCATGTCTAGCACATCTTATTCTCTTCTACTACATGATTTAAAAATATTGTCCAAACTGAAAAGTAAAGAATGTTCAAGGAAAGTATTCTGTGTATATAGCATGCAAACATCTCATGATTACTTACCCTATTCGTAAGTTTGCTATAGTAGTTCTTCCAAAGCTAAAAGGATCTTTATCTAAGAAGCAGAAAATAATATTTTAAGTATGTTTTATTCATTCATTTGCAAACAATTAAGTATTATACAAATACAGCAGCTTGGTTATCCTATTACTGCTGCTTTTTAAGATGAACATAACATAAAATAGCTCCACTGAATCAAATCAAGAGTCATCTTAGTCTAGTACAATGGTTAACAGGATCCATCTAAAAGGAGAAAATGGATACAGGCCTTTATTTTGCCCTTGTCCCCTTGCCTCCAATATAGAGACTAATAGCCCACGATAGACCTGTCTTCTATGAGCTTGTTCTAAATCTATTCCCAATTAACTTCATCAGATGAATCCTAGTACTAGTTTTTTAAAGAAAGAGAAAAAAATGAATCTCAATTTTATGCAGCTCAAAAATGCTCACCTGTCTCCTTTTTTACAAAGACATTCTAGCCTTTACTCATAAGAAAGGCATACTGGTTGGCCTTTTCTACATTTTGTTCCAGCTCTATTATAGTATTGTTTTTAAACAAAGTGATGAGAACTATAGATCGTGTTCCAGACACAATTGCTCACTACATTCCTGTAATGGGATTATAATGTTAGCAGTTCTATTTTCAATTCTTTTCGCAATGATTCCTAGGATGGAATTTGCCTTTCATAATTAACCCTACCCCTTGTCATTATCTTCATTGAACTACTCACTGTGACTACCAGATTTTCTTACTGATTACAAGTGGCCCTCAACTTACAACCATTCATTTACTGACCATTCAAAGTTACAACAGCACTGAAAAGTGATTTATGAGCATTTTTCACACTTATGACCATTGCAGCATCCCAATGGTCACATGATCAAAATTTGGATGCTTGACAACTGGTTCGTATTTATGACAGTTGCAGTGTCCCAGGGTCATGTGATCACATTTTGTGACCTTTTGATAAGCAACGTCAATGGGGAGGTCAGATTTACTTAACAACCATGTTACTAATTTAACAACTGCAGTGATTCACTTAACAACTGTGGCAAGAAAGGTCATAAAATGGGGCAAAACTCATGTCTGTCTTACTTAGCAACAGAAATTTGGGGCTCAATTGTGGTCGTAAATCGAGGACTAACTGTTGTTCCAGGAAGCTCTGCCCCATCAGTGTATATACAACGTTTAGGGGTTTTTGTTGCATTATGCCTCAATTTTACACTTAATGAAACCAAACTTGCCAAATTTGCCATTTGGCTGCTCATCCACTCCAATTAAAGTGATATTTCACAAGATCTTCAAAATCATTTGTGGTCTAAAATACTCTGAGTAGCTTGGTAACATCCACTCACTCGGACAGCTCATTGTTTATGTTTATTTATAATCAGAATTAAGCACAGGTCCTTGCACAAATAATTGAAGTACTCTACTTCTTTCTATCCTCCAGTGATAAAACTATGTATTCTTCTCTTTCTGATTCCTAACCAGTAAGTAATTCATAAAAAGACAGGCCCTATTAGCCCATGATCACTAGGTTAGTCAAACTTCTGATGAAATTTTGTTAACAGCATTTAGAAAATTCAAATACAGTATACTGTGTTGACAGGGTGACCTCCATTCAGGTGTCTGTTGACATTGTAAAAAAAAAAATTAGAAAATTGATAAAGCAGGATAACCTTTGCAGAATCCATGCTGACTTTCCTTCAGCAATACTAATTCTTCTGCATGTTTATTTTTTCTTTGGTTATCAATTTCTACCTACTTTTTCAGATACATGTCTGTTACATTAACTTTCATCTCATCTTCAGCCCAAGATCAAGACAGAGTCACGTCATCCTTAGCAATATCAGCATTAAAATAGCATTTTCTCCTTATGTCTATCCTGTGAAAGGGCAGCCATAAGTTATTGAAAACATGCTAGACTTTGACATCCATTGTTTTGGAGAGACATCAGGTGAATTCAGTAACTTTATATATAAACAATCTAGGCCAGAGGTCTTCAAACTTGGGATCTTTAAGACTTGTGGACTTCAACTCCCAGAATTCTCCAGCCAGCCAACAGCTGGCCTCTGATCTAGGCAGAATAGAGGCAACAATGCAGACAGGACATGTCATGCCAGTATAGTTTTTGCTGACTCAAGGAGGCAAAAAAGTGCTTCCCAATGGGAAAAGAAACTGATTAACTAGAAGTATTGATATATACACTAGAAAAGTGCTAGTGACAAATACACCATCCAAGCCAATGTTCTACAACCAGTAAAAATCTAGAAAACAAAATGGAATTAAATTCTAATACAGTGGATCATCTCCATATAAATTGTCCTTCTGGCAATTAATATGTGCACTTTAAAGGTTCAGGATTCTTCTAACAGCAGCACTATCATGGAAGCTCATGTTGAAGAGAACACAGAATTAAACAGAAAGGAGTTTCTTGCCACCCATTTTTTCCCCTTAAGATTTATAGATGTCATTAGCCCTACATTTCTCTGTTCTTTCCTTGGAAAAAGTACAAGTAACTGAATTTATACCAGCTGGCTCTTCCCTATATGCACAGATATGAAAGAATCATATCTGTATAATGGAAAAGATAAACCCAGAACATTAAATGGTGACTATCCTCCTTCCCGTCCCATCTCCCCTCTTCTTTTGGATATGACCAAGGTCAAACCCAGTGTGTCTGTTTGCCTAATCCTATCAGACTCAAATTGACCCTCTCTGTCCCAGAAAAAGCTCCTGTGCAATCCCATCTAGACCAAAGAGTAAAAGCTTCTCTATCAGCTCACAGCATGGCCCAATAACAAATTGGAAGTTGCAACCTAGAAAAATCCCAGCCTTCCATCTTATTAGCTGATGACCTCAGCATTCCATTTCCTTACAATGAACTTCCTCATCTCTGCTGTCCATCGGAAAGGTCCACTTTGCCTACCAAGAGAACTTACTTCAATTACAGAGACAAAGACCTGTCAAGCTTCTCCAAACTGGTCAGAAACCTTAGGATTTCCTGTTTTGTGGCCCCCAACTTCAATTAAAAGAACTTTGCTTTTCCATTGTTCAGGGTTCATCTTTCTTGTAAAGCAGGTATCTAACTGTCATTGCAATAAATATGGATCTCTTTCTCAGTGTTGTGCTTCTTACTTTGGCAAAATTCTGTGGCAATTGAACAATTGTGAAAATTATTCTGAAACCCAATACTTTTGTAACAACTATATAATACTTTTTAAAACTTGGAAACAACGTTGTGAGAGAGAAAAGTTTTTTTCTCTCTTTATTCTGCCACTCTGTTCCCAAAGTATCAGGAATAGATGGAACACAAGGTCTCTATAGTTTTATAGCTTTCCTTGAGGAGCAGTAACTGTGGATAAAAAGACAATCTTTTTTTCTCTGTCCATTAAGAATTACATCGATAATCCACCTAGACATATTACAATATAACATTCTGCAAATATATCAATTCCTATGATGCTTTATGCAGAAATACTGGGGAAAAAACAATTTCACAAAACCCAATCTAAAACATATTGTTCATAACAAACTATCTTGTTATACTTACTGATTTCTTACAACCTTGGCAATCCTTACGCATTGCAGAAAAAGAAAAACATATATTTTAACTTTGGCAGTTTCAGTTTCCTGAACTATTAGAAAATGGCAAAAATAATATTTTTCAGGAAAATATAATCCCTTAAATCCAGACCTGTCTATATACTGAAAAAGCTAAATATGGATTGTACTAAATTCAAAGTTTTTCCATTTTAATGATGTCCTAAAATAAAAAGTCTGCTACAGTTTCTGTATTTGGAATGAACAAATTGACAGAATTCACTTATTTTCAATTATCAATAGTTAGCCTACAGCCTAGGTTTTGTTCTTCCAAATGATGGTGAACTGAGCAATTCAAGCAACTAACTTCTGAAATACAGGAGAACATTCCAGTTACTTAATGTCAATGTACATATCCACTTGCCTCTAAGCACAACTTGGAAGAAAAGTAACATGTCATCACCAAAACAAATGTATCGTTCAATAAAGATTATACTATAAGTACGTTTTGTACTTAAATAACTGTATATCATTTCAGGAGATCAAAATCTAGCAAATTAAATTACAGAATAGGGCATTTTGATTATAAAAGATATAAGATGCACCTGACCATAAGACACACCTAGGTTTAGAGGAAGAAAACAAGACAAAAAACTTTCAGGCAGAGCCTGAGAGGACTACAGATAGGTGTCTTCTCATGTGCCAGCTCTGCCTATTGATTCCTGAACTGCGGAAAAGAGACAGAAGAGGCCGGCAATGACAAAGACAGAAGAGGTGGGGTTCAGCACTGTAAAAGTAGTAGCCTGCTGTGGCCCGGCTACTATTCACCAAAGACACACAGACATTTCCAACCACTTTTTTTTTTTTTTTTTTTTGGGGGGGGGGGGAGGGAGTGCAACTTATGGAGCGAAAAATACAGTAATTTTCATTAGCTATTTCAGTAGTCTCATATGAATTATATCGATAATCTTCAAGGCATTTCAGGTAATACAGAACACTTGTATTACAGTGCTACAGTTAAATCAGATTGCTCAGTTTTGCACATATGCAATTCAAATCATAAAAAAGTTTCTTACCAAGCAAGTCACCTGATAGGTTTGCAGGAAGTATAATACACAAAGACAACACGCTGACCACGATCATTAGACAAATGAGATGGCGTTGAAAGGAGAGATAAGTAATGGCATCATGCCCACATTGATCGTAAATCTCATCATCACTGCACCACAAATAAAGAGAAGTCAATCACCAAATTTGAAAGTTGCTTAACCTTAAGGAAATTACTACATAGGAACAAATCAAAAATGCTTGTGATATCTAATAAAATAATATAAACATAATGGAAACATAAAAATGATCAATAGATACTGTTCAAATTATTGCTTCTGACGTTATACACCCTTATTTTAATAATCTTCTATTTTTCATGCCTTCTGTATTCCAGCTACTTAGAAGCATGTTTGACAAAGTATTCTCAACAGCTGTATTCGTTTTATGGAATGGTTTGTCCCATGAATGCAATAGATCCTGCCTCCATCTATTATTCTCTAAATACTATTTTATTTTAATAGACTTTTCTCCTATGTACCATGAGTTTTAAATATTTTGGTTTTTATTTCTGAGTGATCCTTATTTAAAATTGCAGGGTTGTCACTGTACATATAAATCGTTTTAGAGACTCAAAGTAATGCTACTACATAACATAAAAATTAATAATTAAGATGCAAGTAAAAGTGCATCTGTATAAAAAATTTGAGCCTATTCTGCTCCTGCTTTTTTTTAAATTAAGCTTGTCAACCATTATTCCATAGTAAATGAAAGTCTTCTTAAAATGTTGTTCTAGGTTAAAGTAGTCTTACATACAAAAGTAAAATAAAATTCCAATTTAAAACTGAACTACCTAATATAGAACAATTAGGCTTAATCCTGTAAATTCAAAAACTGATTGGATGCTATAAAAACAGAAATGTCACTCAAATTTTAGAATATAGCATTTTAATAGTTGTTTTTCTTTAATGAAAAATGCAGCAATACTGATCATAGAATTTTAAATTTCAATTTAATTTGCAGCTGATTCAGAACAGTTATTGCATTTCTGTAGAACATTAACCAAAGTACTTAACCATAAAACAGCACTTCTTGTTACAAAATCCAAAGTTGCACATAGGTTTTATACTAATCACATAATTTAGTGCATGTATATTACTAGATCTTTAATTATTCATTCATTGAAAAAATATTATAATGTTCTAACCTGAGAGAATTCATAGCAGATTCATATTTTAAGGGAAAACCTAAGTCTAAAATACGGTAATTTTAAAATTAACATCAAAACTATGAGTTGATAATATGAAGGGCAATATAGTTCCTTTAATAATTACAGTTCTTATTTACTGAATGTATAACACTAATGCATAAAATAGTCAGCAAACAGGACAATGAAATTGAGAAAAATGCAAATATTTTTTTATTTTCTTAACAATATTAAACAAAATATTCAGATCACAACTTTAGTGCATATACTTACTGCATGCGAAATGCAGAAATCATCCAAGAACAAAATCCCTAGAAATAAATATTTACAGAATTGTTATTTTGAAAATAAACCAGTCTTAGATATAACACAAAGCCTCTGGGTGAGATCATCCATCACCATGAGTTGAGGTATCTGCAGTATGCTGACAATACCCAACTCTATATTTCTACCCCTGGTGACCCAAGTGATGCTGTTGCTGCCCTCTCACAGTGCCTAAAGGCTGTGCAGGCCTGGATGGGAGAACAACAGGCTTCCACTGAACTCTTGTAGGACCAAATGGCTCTGAGTGTGCGGAGCCCCAAGCTCTGAGACTTTGTCATCTTTAGTTCTGGATGGGGTGGCACTACCCCAGATGGATCTGGTTTGAAACTTGTGGGTTCTCCTGGACTTGTGACACCTGTTCAAAGAGCTGGTGCAATCATAGCTAGGACAGCCTTTGCTGCACCAAGTCCCTGTGCTCAATCATTCAAGCCCTAGTCATCTCACACTTGGACTATTGCAAGCACTCTACATGGGGCTATCCTTGAAGAGCATTCAGAAGATACCGCTGGTGCAAAGTGTGAATTGCATTGGCTACAGATTTGTTTCTGATGTAATTCAAGGTAATGGTAATCACCTTTAAAACCCTTCATGGCATCCGTCCAGACTACTTGACGGATTGCCTCACCCCACTGGGATTGCCCTCCCTTCCCCCTCCATGCCAGCAGAGGAGGCATGCTGCATGCTCCATCAGCCAGGGTATTCTGGTGGGGTCCAGAAAAGCCTTCTCTGCTATTGCTACTGTCCTTTCGAACATCTTGGCCCCCAGAGTGAGGTCGGTTCCAACCCTCCTGACCTTCCACAAAAACTTAAAGATCTGGCTCTGACAGTTGACTTGAGGCTCCAATGGAGGGATTTCATATTGGGAGTGATTGATATATTAATAATAGATCCCACTTCATTCCCTTCTCACCCTACTCCTTCCCTCTCCATCTTTTAGTTAGGGCTCAGTTTTATCTTTTTAATATTGTAGGCTGCCCAGAGTTACTCCATGGTAAAATGGGTGGCCAATAAATTTTACAAATAAAATAAAAATAATTATTAGCAATAATCCTGTTGCAAAATGTGACTCTCACTTGCTCTTTCCAGCTATAATTGTAGTAAGGCCAGGGGTGTCGAACTCATGGCCCGTAGGCTGGATGCATCACACGCTGATCACGCCCACCCCCGTTTTAGTAAGGGGGGGGAAGTCACAATATGTCATGTAACAACGTGACAATGCAAGTTTGACACCCCTGCTCGAGGCAATTTAAATTCTGCACTTCTCAAATAAGGGAATTGACATGACCCAAACTGGTATCAGGAGATTAAAAAAAAAAAACTTTATGAATTGGTGGCACCAAAGATCCCTGTAAATTGCCTTTTGTGACCATTTAGGAATAAGCGAAGGGATATTCTTGGATCATTCTTACCTGCCAATATTTAAGAGAAGTTGTCAAATGGAAGTTTCATGGATCATCACATTTCCTGAACTTACAATCTTTAGTGAAATGGAAAACACCAAAAAGATGGGATTGCCCCAGTAATTACCGAGTAAATTTAATAAAATAATTGGTTAGATGTAGTCTATAATGGTGTCTCCCATTTGTCTAATTGCAAAGAGAGTGCCCTTTATTCCATATTTTAATAATACATATTCCTCAGAGTCAACAGGATCTTTGGGGGCGGGGGAGGAGGAATCAATTGCACATCATGATGTGAAACAGTCATAATCATTATTGGATAAATATACTGTTTATATTATTTTAGAGGAAAATCATAAAATGGTATTAATTTTATTTAATATTTCAACCATTTTATGATTTAAAATAAGTGGATCTCTCTACTTCCAGAATGTGCAATTCCTTTCGTGGACCACATTAAATCTCCTTTCGATACCAATGATCTGATCATTTCAAGGAGAGAAATACTGGCAATTTTTCAGAAGTGAATCCTGCAGGCTGGAAGCAATTTGTGCTATTGCAGACACAGTAGTCTATTCAAAACAGAGCTGTTTTGGGGACAGACCATTGCAGAACATTTACCGTAATATTGCTTCCAGTTTAGAAGATTTGCTTCAGAAAAGTAATAGGTTACTCTGGGAATGGGTTTACAGTTGTCCTGGAGATAAACAGACACTCAAAGATATACAATAAGAACAAACAGAACAGTCTGAGGATGCCATTCTTAAAATAATGAGTTCTGCATTTACCTAGTTTAAAAGTATTAACATAACTGCACAGTGACATTTCTTTACAACACTGATTCTTTATCTGTAAAATATTAAAGTTTAAAGAAAATTTCCGTACTTCCACAAACTAGTCTGTAAAGTATTGGAATAAGATGGGAGCTATACAAATATTAATTTTAAAATATTTCTAAAAATACTAAGTGGCAATATTTTATGAATAGCAAATTGTCATATGCTTAATCCAATAGGCAACTGACCTCTTCAGAATGAGGTTCTTCAAGAACAGAAGTGGACTCAATTACTTCATAATACCTAGATTCAGTAGAAAACAAAAAAACAGATTTCAATGTTAGAATTTTATACTAATATAATAGTTGTTGAAAACTTCAAACATTTATTTTTAAAGGCATTTAATTATAAAAATACCTGAAGTAAAAAATATTTTTATAGTAAAAGATCCTAAGGCCCAGAAAAGGACAAAAATAAGCAATAGGCACACACATACAGTACTACAGTACCTGAAAGGATCAGAGTAAGATTTCAAAATTATTTATCCCTATATCATTTCTCAAATTTCTGTTACTCTTTAACCTTCAGGGATCTAGGTAGCAGACCTTCCTGTTCAGCCATTTACCCTGCCAAATATGCTCTACAGTAGAGATTAAAGTTTTTAAACACACTAGGATATACAATACCAACTTTTTATATTTACCTTTCTGATACTAATGCAATGCGACCATAATCCCAAAATCTTCTTCTAATAAAGGAAAATATCAACACCAACACCTAGAAAATAAAAAGTGGATCAATTAAAGGTTCAATATTCATTTTGAATTATATGTTTCCTCCACTTTGCTTTGCTTTTAGTTTAGACAATATAAAAACTTCAAAATCAAGTAGAACATCAACACAAAGTAATCTAATATTTGGTAAGGAAGATGCATTAGTTAAAAGAATGCTCTTTTTAAATATTATAGTTGCATAGATTATATTATTATATTATAAAAATATAATGAATACTATTAAATTGCATTAGAAAAACACTCAAACAAACAAATACTACCCTTTAGCTTGGCAAACAGTACAAATTTTTTCAGATTCAAGAGAATGAAGTAGGATTCCTATCAGCATGGCAAGCCCTATTTTCCAGCACAGTTCTCTAGTGGAGCAGGGAGAATGGAATATTGAAGCCCTTCTTTTATATATATATTTCAGCAAAATGAAATAAACTATTTATTCACTCCTCAAATTGCCATGAGCCAACAATGTGGAAGAAAAAAGATCAGTTAGCTACAAAAAAAATAAATCAAGCTTACCAAAAAGCAGATTACATCAAGCAGCAGGACAGTAGGAACCCCACCAAAGGTTACTCCTTGAAGTACAGTAGTTCCTGGTGCAGAACTGTAACAGTAGGTCCCATTTTGAGACTCAGTATCATTTCTTCTACTTAACAAGTGAACCATGTGTGAATGACCAACATCAAAAGTCAGGAATGGAATCATGTTGTCCTACTTGAAAAAGAAATTGCATAGCAGGAAAAATACACTTTTACAGATTATTTATTTTTGTTTTATTTTATTAAAGTTATTTGCCGCCCATCTCATTTTGAAGCGAATCTTATATTTTACAGTTCGGGGGGGGGGAAGCAAGATTACTTTGAGCAAAAACTACCGTATTTAACTTTAAGCAATACTTAGAAGTTTTCATTAAATATTTCAAAAAAAAAAAAAGATTAAAATAAACATCCTTTAGCATGGCAACATTTTAATAATATTCCTGCATAAGGGTTAATAAGAATTATGACTGGAAGGCGGCACAGGTACAGAATCTCTTATTTTACTTTTAATATTTTCAAAGATATAGAACACTCATGAGACAGACTAAGTAAGTGGATCTCCATATTTTAGCTTTACAACCTGCCCTACAGCTTTAATCCAGTGTACTTTCTGACACCTAGGTTATGTAATTACCTAATCTATTTAAATTGAAGGACTAAAATTTTTGACATAATAGCGTTTGTCTATTTGTAGTCAGTTTTCATAGCCGTTCAAGCATGAAAGAAACTTGCTCATTTCCAGCCATCTACAAGTATTAAATTGCCTTTAAAGCTATAAAGTGGTCATTTATAAACCACTTTCAGAAAAAGAGTTGTTCACTTAAAAAATTCAAAATTATGCTTGATAAGCAGGGGCAGCTGTGCCAAGAGGAGCCTTTACACAGGTCCATTTTGTATGCCAGTTATGACCCCTCTTGGAACAGAAGTGTTTACTTCCAGTCATTTATGCCTTTGACATCATCTGACTGGATTACTACAATATACAGTCATCTATCTGGGGCTACCCTTGGAGAGAGTCAAAATGTACATCTGGTCCAGAATGCAGAGATTTGAAAGGTATGCTTTGGACTTTTTATATAATACACTGCTACAAGTGCTATACAGATTTCCTATTTGCTCTTTGATACAATGGAAGTTTCTGTTTGTCACATTTAAAGTCCTTTATGGCTCAGGACCAGAATATCTAGAGGACTTATTCCCAATAGCTTCTGTCAATCCCTTTAAGATTTGTTTGAGTGTGTTCTTCTGTGACCCTTCACTTAAAGAACATTATCTCCAGGGATCTTAGAAGTGAACCTTCTTGTTGCTGCCATGTAAAACAGCATCCTGCAGATAGGCAAATGGGACCTTCCCTACTGAGTTTCAGAAGGACCATTAAAGCATGGTCATTTTAGGAGGCTTTGGGGCTAGAATTTTATTCCTTCTGACAGTGTATTGTCCTCCTTTCCCATTTTTGGTTTTATTATTTGCTGTTGAAGATAGAGATATAGAGATATATTCTTTGTGTATATTGTTTTTAGACCAGCTGGGATGTATGCCATTGCAGATGTACACTATAATTAGATTGGTCTATAAGCCCAATAAAATAAATTAATAAATATTTCTAAGAGGTACAAACTATCATTCCTTTAACCCAATTTTACAGTTGCAATTACAATTTATTTACCTCCGATTCAGTCATTTGTTTTTCCAGACATTAATGCAGTGAATTCTGAAAGAGTGTATAAATCAGGCTAGAACAAGGCTATTCGCCCAAAATAAATTATAGGCAAATTGATTGGTGATGTAATTAGAAAATGCAGTTTTTCCCTGTCATAAAAACATAAGATTCCAACTATTCCATCAGGAAATCAGAATCCATAAAGCAAAATAATTTAGTCATCACAATTCCATAACAGATAAAACATAGTTTAATACTTCTCCTTTCTGAAATTTCAAATTGTTTCTTAAAAACAATTTCAAAAATTCCTGCAGATGGCAGAATGGAGTCATTTTCACTTGCCACCAATAATTGAGACTGAAATATTTCCAGTCTTAGAATGTAGGTATAGATAATTTACTAAAGTTTTCATAATGCCTGTGCTTATTTGGACAGACTTAAAAAAAACCTCAAGATCACTGCATAAAATATCTGAATATTGAATAGAACGTTATTCTCTCTTACTATATAAAAGTAATAGAGGCCTAACCTTGCTTTGCACTTCCTCTTTCCTTAATGTCATTTTTCACTAAACTGAAGTTCAAGAGATGTGGTCTTCTGCATCAATAATTCTCCTTTCTGAACTTCAAGCAACTGTCAAAACTGAACTTGGGACAACAGGGAGCAGCAGGAGAAGCTGCAGGGACCTACCAGATCTAGGGTGCAAAAATCTGGCAGACTATTAAGGCGATAGAGAAGAGGCAGGATTTTCTTTTTGGCTGCCATCTAATGGTCATCCGGATTTTGCACCCCGGATCGGGGAGCACTCTATAAATTAAGCTCTTAGACCAAGGCAAGATGACAGTCAGGAGGGCGAAGCAAAGTGATACACGACAAATCCCCTCGGAACAAAACAACGACAACAGTTGGCAAATTGGGAAGATTATGGGAGTCGCTTAAGGAGGCGGGGAGGTCTCGAAGACCCAAGACCAAGCCAGTCGCTCCCTCCGTCCGCTCCCTTCTCCCAAAGCAGCTGGTCGGCGGAGAGATGAGGCAGCCAAGGGGGAGCGATAACAGCTGTTGCCGTTCTCGCTCAGCTTTTTCAAAGACGCTCAGCTCCCGCTTTTCCTCCCGCACTCCTAATTGCTGGGTACTTTTGGCTTTCCCGCTTCCCAAGGTTGGCCAGCGCGGCCAACCAGAGCCTGAACGAGAGTATTTCTCGCCCCCCCCCCCCCCCGCTTCTCCTCGGCTTCGGCCACCAGCAGCCCAGCCCCCGACCTACCGTTCTACGGAAAACCAATAGGGAACAGCGCAGCTGCTTCGCTCTTAAAGCAAACAAGAGGGGCGACTCGGAAAGCCGCGCATGCGCCGCCGTTCCGGAGGACGGAGTAGATGGAACTGCCTTCCTCCCTTTTAAGATTAGGTGCGTCGGACGGTGTTTCCACAGTGGTTCAACCTGCTTGCCACGTGGGGCATATTCTCTCCCCCCTCCTCCCCCCACGACGTATTTGGGAGATTAATCCGTAAACTTAACGCTCTTCGAGGTGAATGCAGCCTTCAGAGGAGGCGGCGTTGGCGTCAGCGGTCTTTGAATCCTAAAATATTTAGAGCCCAAGGGGATGGCAAAACTTTTAATAGTTCAGTTGCGGCGTGAGAAGCCCGGTTTCAGACAGCTGCTTTTAATACGGCACAGATCAGCGGGGTACGATCTGTAGCGATAAGGGAAAGGCAGTGGACAGATGGCGATTTACTAGGGCAAAAGTGGAGGACACGGGTTTTTCTAAATTTCCAACTTCCCTATTTGGCTGCCCTTGGTTGGATTTGAAAATTGGTTCGCTAGTGATTCTCAACCTCGGCTACTTTAAAGACCTGTGGACATCAACCTCTCAGAAGTCCCCAGTCGAAGGCGAGAGGGAATTGAAGTCTATAGGGCTTAAAAGACTAAAGTTGAGAAACTCCTGTCTATGGAGAGTCTTGGTCATCCAGGTCATGGTTGTCCCAAAGGTGCTGTTGCAAGAGGCAACTGGACTTTCTTCTTCAGCTTCTTGGATGAGAAGCTAAAAGTCTTCAAAGAAAAACAAGAAAGGCCAGTTGCCTCTTGAAAAAGCACTTTGGGTTGAGAAACACGGTTAAGCAAAGGCTGGAGAGGTTCCTTCCCACAATCTCTCCTTGTGGTAAGGCTTAAACTAAAAGGCTTAAGCAATGTTACAATAATGGAATAGTGTTTTTCCTAAAAGTTGTAAATCAACAGAGACAGCACCAATAGATTAGAGAGAGATATTAGAGGGATAAAGACTCTGTGAGATGAACAGTATGCAAATCTAACAAATCAAATATTTAAAGAAATTTGTCCCTTGTTTAAGATTAATCATTTTCTCTGATAGAGATTTTTATCAAAACACCAACTGATGCATCAAGAATTACCTTCAAAAAGCATTTTTCCCATAACATGGGCAATTTATCAACAGTTGGCTAAGAGATTAACATAGAGTATTGGATTTTCTCAAATGAAAAAATAGCTCTCCTTTAAAAAGGTAAAAGGTATTTTTTGTGTATTGTATTTGCATATTAGATCTTTTTAATATTTCTAGTTTGTCCACTCATTTTCAGCTGTCCACAATGATTTATTGTGTTACCCAGCCATTTCTGTGGCAACATAAAGCCTATTTTAAACCAGGGATGGCAAAGTGATGCTATAAATCACTAGTGCAGAAACAGATGATATCTAGAGACACCTTCTAATTTGCTGCTCTCTTCCTGTAGATATTAACAATACTGGTATTTGCCACAATATCAAGAGTCTACAGAAACTGGTCTATCTTTTTACAGTTTTTAAAAGGTATTATTACTAACAGGCAACGTACGTTAATAACCTTTTTACCTAACTAATACCTGACTACTAGTAACTTATTTGCAGAATATTATAGTGGGGGTGGAAACTAGGATTGTGGATCAGATGATACGTTCTGATTGTAATGCTAACTCATTTGTTTTCCCATATATTTTCTTTAATGAACAAGTATACATCTTTCATTTCTTTAATTGACTTCTCTATCACTTGTGTGGAAAATAGATCATATTTTAGGTCATGTTAATGCAACAATATTGAAAATTCAGACGGGTTTATAATTGTTTAAGCACCACTGTAGCTTCAAAAACCATAGTGAACACTGAATATGCTAATGTATGAGCTCAAAGCTTAGCAACACATAGAAATATAAGCTCAGCATGGTAATTCTAAGAGAACATGTAGAGATCTACTTGGCTATTGTAACATTGCATTAGTTTACTATCTATTTATTAAGGTGAAAGTAACACTTTGGTTAGGATTGGTTTTGAATTTTTCTCACTAATGTGCATAAAAGCTTTTATATGAAACAATTCTACCAATACATCTGTCTTTTTCCATTTCTGACTTTATAAATTGGAGTTTGAACTGAATGGCTTGTTATACTATTGGCAAATTCAGTATCTATTTATAGTGAAAAGATAAAATCTCCCTCAAATCTGAATCAGTTCTTGGTGACTTCATGTCCTTGCAGTCCTCTAAGCATGATTTGGAAATGGTTTGATATTGCCTTCCCATTGCCTCAATTCCTCAGTATAGACTACAAGCGTAGAATAGCAAAAGTATCTATGTCTGCCATCCAAGTATAACTAGATTTGGCCTTGTTTACCTTTCCAGAGTTGGCAAAAGTCAGCTTGGTGGTGCCATATAGATGGTTCAGTAACTACCAAACATTTACTTTATAGTCCTAGAAATAAATGGAAACCTAAAGGCAAAATCTAATTATACGGATCAACTATTCAAATCTTTCATTATATTTTGTATAATCCACTTATCACTTGAGTAATCTTAACACCCAAGAGTTAGGGTGCACAATTACTTACATTTACATGTGTGATTGTATCCACATGACTTCAATTAGTGAGCCACGGTACACTCCTAAAGAGTAAATTCAGCTTCTTCTTTTGCTTCCCAGCAGGATTTTCCTTTATGGATAATCTTCCCGAGGAACACATATATCCTTGAGACAGCAGGTGGTATGAGGTGTTGTCCCATAACATCTATCTGTGGTTGTATTATTTCCATTACAGATTTTCTTCCAGTGGTGAAAGTGAAATAAAGATTAGATTATCTGTTAAATGCCTCTTTGTTAAAATTCTAGTTATTACGATTAATTCACTTTCCTAACAGTGCCTGCCTTTTAAATGTTTCTCCTCTGAAAATTATTTCACATGTTATGCTTTTTAGAAAGTTCAAAACATTCTTAAAGATCCATCTCATCCTGGGCACAATTTTTTTGACATTTTACCATCTGGCAGACAGTACAGGATAATAAAAACAAGGACAAATAGGCTGAAAAACAGCTTTAGGGCTGTAACAGGACAATAACTATATTGAATTCTACTGTATAGTGCAATATTAATGCAATACCGGGTTTTCAATTCAATTGTGTAGAATGTGAAGGATATGTGTTTATGTTTTATTTTTATAGTTATAATGTTCACTGAAGATAGCATTTAATTTCGTTGTACAAGGTGCAATGACAATAAAGTAAACTAAACTAAATTAGAATTAAATAATCTGTACATTTTTTTACAGAATCTGTTTTTAAGGTTCTGATTTGAAAATGTTTTTCTTCCATTTTTAATTTTTATTTTCAAAAATATTAAATTGTTTTAAACTCTCATTTATCTACAGAATTCCTTCTGTATATTCCAAAGTAAGACTGATATTAATTATCTATGCCGCCCAGATCACCTAATAGGAACTCATATAATTCTAGATTTCCATGTGAAAAAAAGAAGGGACAGGAAGATTTGAAATAAATAAGGAAGCCTTATTCATCTGTATGTTCAATATGCTTATACTTTTTCAAAAGTTAATACATGAATTATATTGATAAAGTATAGAAAAATTCCCTTTTTTTGTTGTTACTTTCTCCACGTCCTTCAAATAAATCCTTTGTTCTTATCTTCCTTTTTCTGTGGTGTTTCCAAGCCCTTAATTCTTAGAATTTCTTCATATCTTTAATCAACATGGTAAATAGATTGGTTGGGTTGAGTAATCTGTGTTCAGACTTCAGCCAGAAGGAGGGGAAGAAAAATATTTTGCAATCAGCAATTTATGCCTTAATACATATTCAAATACTTGAACTAATTCAAATGAATTACGGTAATAACAGTAACTATTTCTATGGTATAAAACCTTTTTATTTAAATCATTTAAACAAATACTTACTACTCTGAGTATTTGCTTTGTGGCAAAGTTTTCTCGACAAAAATTCTGGCATGTTGCACTGAGTTCCATTGCAGAGTGCAGAGTGTTTTTGTATGTATTTTTTTTTAATGTGGAATCTATAGGCAATGACCTTCAAATATGCATACTTAAGGTTTTTTTACTTGAATAGATATTCCTGCATCCAGAATCTGCCTCCAATCTAAATAAGATGGCCATGTGTCCCATATTATAGAGAAAAGTGCCCTTTTAGCCTTTTTATGAGTGTGATTAAGAATGATAAGATAAATTGATTATCTTTCCTATTATTGTATTTCTTTTAAATTCTAGGATTATTTTAACATTTGCATTCATTATATCAAATAACAAACATATACATTTCATGTAGATTTTTCTCCTTTCTCCTCTCCGCCTTCTCCCCCCCCCACCCCATCAGTATCTAAGTGGCTAGTGCAGCCTTTAAGAAACAGGAAAATCTGATGCCAGTATTCTTGATATGGAGAGTAACTATAATTGATCCTTGTATCCAACTACAATGGTGTCAAGATAATAACTGGTGCATCATTAGATCGCTGTGCAAAGGATACAGCTTAGTATTTGCACTGTGATATCTGGTGCCTATATAAATTGTATTGTTTGCAACATGGCCTACTGATATATGTGCCTTCGTGTCATAGGGTAGGAGTTTATAATTACTGGTACTGTAGTTCATTGCATCCATTGGTTTTATTTGCTTTCAGCAACTTAGAATAGATAAATAAGTTTATTTTTTATATATATAAACAGATATTACTGCTAATTGTACATGACATAGTATAAATACTACTGTTATTTTTGTTGTAGATATTCTTCTGCCATTGATTTTCACCCAGATCACTTCAAATATTACCTCTTCTCTAATTTGCAGACTTAGAAGGGAAGCTAAGCTGGTTTTGCAATAATACTTCACAGATCTTTAGCAGGGATCATTTTCTGCCATGCTTCTTCTGACTGAACTTTTTCTCAAGGTTGACTGAGAAGACACCTTCTAGAGATTGCAAATTACTTGTCTTTTATTAGCATGCAGCTTGTAGCAATTTCCTTTGAAGGTCTTTATTAATGCATTCATATAACACCTTGTAGAAGCTTCTGTTCTATTTGCAGGAGCTTTAAAGTATAGCTGCCCCTGCTGTCCCATGGTTAAATTAAATAAAATTGGGGGGAAATAAAATGTCAACAGAGCTGAAATTATAGGGAAAAGCTTGTTTTCAGAACACTGCATAATTAATTGTGCAAACTGAAGCTACAAAATGCAATGAGAAACCAAGAAAGTCAGATTGGTACAATAGAAGACAAACTTCTTGGCTTCCATCAAAGATTGGAGTAGAGATCATTGGAAGTATAACAAATCTCCTGATTGTAGTGGAATTTAAGTAAAACTATTTTGCCTTTTCCTGATGGGTGTTTTATTTTGCTGTGTTACTCACTTTTTAAATATTTCAGTGGATCATTAGGTCTATGATAGAGCTAGAAATTCTAAAATACATTAGCATAAATGCATAGTGGCATCTCAGTTCCTATTGTGGGAGATAGAGCCTGCTGTGACAGAGAGATAAGAGGCAGATCTATGAAAGGAGATACAAATATTTCAGTTATCCTGGTTCTTACTGCTGTTTCTTCCTACTTGCAAGACTGACTGCTCTCACATACACCACATAATTAGATCACGGGAGGACATCTTTTGTGAATCTCACTTCAGATTAATTGATATCTGCCATTAATTTTGCAGGATCCCAAGTTATGGAGAAAAGCACCATTGGAGCTGAAGCAAGCCACTTCTTTGCTACAGTTTAGGAGGGGATTTACTCAAGCCTCTTCATTGGTTTAATGTTAATTATTTTAACTCTCTTAATATTGTCTCATAGTATTGTTTTAATAATGTGTTCAGATTCCACATTGTAGTTTGTATATTTGCGGTCCTATGCTCTTATGTAGTTTAATTGTGCAGTACAATTTCTGAGTCATAAAATTCAAGTTTTGATATGTATGTGTATATTTATTTATTTATATCCCACCTTTATTATTTTTACAAATAACTCAAGGCAGAAAATGTATCCAACAAATCTTCCTCCTCCTATTTTCCTCATGACAACAATCTTGTGAGATGAATTGGGCTGAGAGAGAACTATTGGCCCAAGGTTACTCAACTGATTTTCATGGCTAAAGTGGACCAGAACTACGGGTGGGCTGCTGGGGTTCGCAGGGGTTCAGGAGAACCTCTAGCTAAGGTTCTGTGCAATTTGGAGAACCCCCAAATCCCACTCCTGGCTGGCCCCACCTATCCCATCCCTCCCAGGAGTCCCCATGCTGTCCTTTTTGGATGCAGGTAAGTGCAGGGCACGCGCAGAGGCTCTGGGAGGACAAAAACCGGGCCTCCAGGAAGTTCGGAAGTTCCAGAGGGCCTCCGGAGCCTGGGGAAGCTGTTTTCCCCCTCCCGGAGGCTCAATAAAAGCCTCCGGAGCCCAGGGAGGGCAAAAACGCCCCCCCCCTGATGGTGCAGGAGGCCGACTAGGCTATGCCCACAATGGCCACGCCCACCCAGCAACCGGGCAGAGAACTCCTTGCTAAAATTTTTGAAGCCCACCCCTGACCAGAACTCATGTCTCCCACTTTCTAGCCTGGTGCTTTAACCACTTAGATCAAACTAGCTCCTGACATGAGCCAAACAATATTCAAAGGAAGTCAAAAACAAACTAATTTGATTTCTAAGGAATTGAACTATATTTCCAACCTTTCATTGGCATCCAGGAGTTCTAGTGTTCACAGAAATCTTGACAGAGTTATATTGTTCCAAAACACAGCCAATCCGTACATGCTATAGAATGAACTGATGAGATCAAAGGATTTTTTTCTGTTTAAAGTTAAATATGGCTTAATCTTAATAATAAATAAGATTTTCACTGTGCCTGGAGGCTGTGAAGGCCTGGCTGGATGGGAAACAATAGACTTTAGCTGAATCCCAGCTATGAGTGGCCCCTCTTTATCCAGGAGTTTATCATCTTTGGTCTTGGATGGGGTTGCCCTACCCCAGACAAACCCAATGCATAATCTGGGGCTTCTCCTGGATTTAACAGCTCTTGCTCGAAGAGCAGGTGGCAGCCATGGGTACGAGGGTCTTTGCTCAGCTTCATGTTGTACACAGTAACTCCTTTTCCTGGATAGGCTTTCCTCTCAGACATCCATGCCCTGATCATCTCCAACCTATTCCAATGCACTCTACATGGGATTAGCCTTGAAAAGTATCTGGAAGCTTCAGATGGTTCAAAACACAGCCATGTGTGGGCAATTTTAGATGCCTAAAGAAGGGCACATGTAAGAGGCCGACAGAAAATGTGTCTAGATAGTTTCACAACCATTAATTCCTACCCCACCCCCAACCCCCCAAAAAATACACAGTTGCTGAGATGTAATCCTGGCAAACTGTTATTTATCAGGCCATATAAAGATGGAAGCAACAGTAACTGAGGGAAGCAGGAAGGCTGAAAACAATTTATCCTGAATGCTTTGATTGTCTTCCTATGGGAAGCAGGAAGAATCAGTGGTCTCATTGGTTCCTTCGAATTCTATGATCACTAAGTCACTTTTACACACACTGCTATTTTTTGTTACAGTATTGAGAGCTCTTAAAATAGGGTTACTATATCTGTGCTGCATAAATATGAAGGGGCACTTAATGGAAATTATCTCTTTGTTGTTCTCTAATCATTGACCTTTTTTTGGTTGATGGAAATGTAAATTCTTTGTTTATTGAATGAATACTTGGGAGCCCAACTAACGGTAACCCTTGAATCTATGTGAAATAAAATGCTTTCCTTTTATTTAAGAAATTTCATGTTGCTTTTCTTTTCTTTTTTTTAAGGTTACCATATATGGTCCAAGGGATTGTCAGACATGGGCAGGAAGAATTTATTCTTAGTCAGATGGGAGGATTACTGAAAGCTTTGGTACCAAGTGGTATGATCTGATTCACACATAAAATTCAGCCATGATGAGATTTCATGGGTGTTTTTAGCTTAGTGTGATATGTGATTCCACCCATTAAGGCTTAACATTATATGCAATCCAGATCATTGTTCAATGAATCATCACTTCAAAATTTTTGGTTTAATACATTTTGTGGAGTTAACCCATTCTTTTAGTCTAATCTATTTTAGAATTGTAAAAATGGAAAAGGGGGGTAAACTCAAATCTTCAGCAAAAGCAAACTAAAACTGAAATACACAATAAATTAAAAAATAGCCCGATTACAATTGTTTATTTAATTTTTTCAATTTAGACAGAAGCCCATCTCATAATAGGAACTAGACAGTTCACATCATTTACAAATAATACCATAACATCACAAGAAATACAAACATGTCAAGGAATCAAACAACATTTAAATAACCACAATGGGTTTCACTGACCCCCATGCCTAGGAACACATTCACATCTTGAGAGTTTTACCAAAAACCAGCAAGGTCAGAGCTGACCTTTAGAACACTGTTCTAAAAGACAAAAAAGCCCCCTTTCCTGGGTCCCACAATATGATATTCTTTTACCGATGGGATCTGATAATTTATTGTTTTAAATGTATGTAAAATGTGCACCATGCTTATCTTGCACCAGCTTTACAATTAGACTTAAACCAATCACAATTCCTTATTAACACCTAGGTTTAGTGATAAAAGAGCATGTTGTTAATTATGCAACAAACAGATAATACATATGAGTTTTATAAGTGTCAGTTACACAATCAAAGAATAATCTTTTATTTACAGGCATGACCAATGCAAACTTAACCTGCAGTTTTGGTTGAAAATGAGATTCTCGTTTTCTCTCTCATATTTCATTCTAAGCAGACACTTTAAATCCCTTGTCTGACATTTTAAATCCACCATGTAGGTTCCAATCCACATTGCTCAGAAAGCTCACCTACATAATGCTTGCCTTTTCTTGTTTGCATGACAAAAAAGGAATAGTAAATCCAGCAATTGGAGTAGATAATCACCATTGTGTGAAATCCTCTTCAATCCACATTTTATTTTTTCTAATTGAGTTCAGCTGTCTGTTTAATAATTTTATTTCACCTGTGGTGGTCATAAATCTGCTTCCAATACACATTTAACATTAAAGAGATTTCAGTCTATTAGACTAGACACCACGCAGAGGAGAAAACAATCTCTAATCTAGAGACTCCAGATGCAAAAATCATTCCCCAAAGACTTGGTTTTACTTACCGTGCAAGCCAATTGGGGGGTTGGGGGGAGATAATTTAGAACTGTGTACTCCAGGAAAGAGGTATATTAGTAACAGTAATTTAAGCAGATACCAGCTTTTCTCAGCAATAATTGGTCTACGTTTGCATATTTTCTGAAAATGCTTCTATTGTGCAATTGTCCCTCAGTGAATGCAGTATTTTTCAAGAGATTATGCAGATATTATTGTCTTTCTGCTTTCTTCTTTTTTTCTGTTATTTTCTTAACAGTGTTTCTTAACAAAATCTGTTCAG
The DNA here is from genome assembly GCF_059756535.1 of Pantherophis guttatus. Taxonomy (NCBI): domain Eukaryota; kingdom Metazoa; phylum Chordata; class Lepidosauria; order Squamata; family Colubridae; genus Pantherophis; species Pantherophis guttatus. The sequence continues at coordinate 294,003,453 of NC_142063.1, read as the reverse complement.
AAGGCTATAATTGCCTTTTAATTATCAGTAATAAAAATAGGTTTGTTTATATTTTTTATTGATATAAAGTACTATTCTTCCTCTTAAATGCTTGTGTTTATAAATGTTAGAATTCACAAACATCTTTTTTTCCTCAGAATAAGTTACCAATTTTGTATTAAATGCTTCTCTTATGTACATTTTCAAAGATTGTTGGATAATTGATTCAAATCACTTTATAATAATTCTCAAATGCAAGTGAAACAATAACTGAAATTTACCTTTTGAAATATGGATTGTGATATTCTTGGATTCTATACAAAGCATATGCTAGGTTAATTAGAAGAAAATGTAATCTTACCTTAGTAATACTATATAATAATAATAATAATAATAATAATAATAATAATAATAATAATAATAGTAGTAGTAGTAGTAGTAGGTACCATGTCCAAGAATTTTATAAGATACATCAACAAATTGCAGCTTCTTGCAATAACACCAGCGGAACTGCAAAAAACTACGCTACTTGGAACATCGTATATCTTAAGAAGGTACTTGGTTGATACCTAGCAGCAACCCATATCAACCATTAGCACCAGTCAATGATATTTGTGATACATTTTTGAATGTTCAATTGACTGAGTTTCATGTTTAATGAATAAAATATATAATAATAAATTAGTAAGACAAGAAAAAAGAAAGAATGGACTGGCCTAGATAAATGAAAGTGAATTATTGGGGGAAAAACATGTTCGTCTATGATGATTGACAAAAGCTGATCTGTTTTCAATAACATTTGTGAGTCTGAAAGGGTGCTACTAGATTCCTCCAGATCTGGTGCAGAAGACACACAGATTGATGACTGAAAGAAAAAGAAACAAAATCTCTATGGAGTCTATGGTGTTCTTTGAGCTTGGTTGTTTGCTTGCAGATGTTTTATTACTTAATTAGATAACATCATGACACTCACACTTCAAGGCTCAGCTATGCTTATTCTCTCCTATTGGATTAATAACTCCATGCAGTTAAACTATACCAGTAGCTACAGAAAACATCAGGTCAAATTAATCTCTCATTTTAAATATCTCTGAATACATTAAGTATTAAATTTTCTATAGTGATTTTTTTTATTGAAAATGCTCTTTGATCATCTCTCTGAAAGAACCTGCCAGTGTTACTCTTCTAACATTGCTTGCTTTTTACTTGCAAAAATCAAAGCACCAGACAGATTTTAAAATGTCAGCATTGTGCTGTTGGTATTATACAAATAAAAATTTGCTTAAAAAGGATAAGATATTTATTTATATGTCATATGTTGTGTAAATGTCTAATTTGTGTTTTAATAAAATTTATAAATTTTTTATTTAAAAAAATTGCTTTTTTTAACTGTGTGAAATCCTCCCATGGAAAGAGTTCACATGAGAACAAAAATGTTCCCCACATACATATGAGTTACATGAAACCAATTATACATGAAACAGCATCCAATTATATCACAGCAATTGTAATATATTTGTAATACAATATATGATTATAACTAAGGCACACCAGATTTTAAAAACAACCTTTTAAGTTTAATAACTGATATCTGTGTTGTCTGGTTTTTCTTTTCATTTCCCATCTTGATTTTTCTAATCAAGGAAATATATTGCTTCAGATTGGAAGCCTATCTAGATTTTATTTGTATGGAAACTGGAGAACATGCTAATGAAGTTAACACATAATAGATCAGGATATTGTTGAATGATTGCTTTGTTTTGTTTCAAATATGCTTACCCAAATAAAGCCAAACACCATGATAGCATGATGTCTGAAACTAGTCCATGATAATGCTCTGGGCAAGGCAAATATTTCTGTGTAATAAATGTGAACTGAAATTCATATAAAGACATCCTATTCAGGAAGGGCCTGGAGATTTATCTAGGCTATTTTGCCTGTAGGTCTGGCAGGAGTGGTGAGCCTTGGCAATGGCTATATTAAACGGAGGTATTATTTATATTTGCCTGCTGACTGTGATTATATTTTATTGAATTTTTAATCATGGTTTTAGAAGAGTTGAATGCTGCTGTATACTTATTTTCTCCATTTCAGGCTCAGCTGCAGCTGTTGCTTGGCTAGACCAGGAATCCAGAAGCAAGAAAAGACATGTACAACAGCACTCTTGTTCAGCATATTGGCACTTTCATTTCAAAATGGGTATTCTGAAGTTTGGAAAGGAGCATCTGCCAGGTTAGGGCTATTTTGATGGAAAGGTATGAATACCAGTTTGTGAAATTCTGCACAGTAAAGGTAAAATCAGTCTGGAAGCGGCAACCTGGACTTGGCTCCTAAGCAGTGTTGGGTCTGGTTATTAAATTGACCAGAGACCATCAAGGAATATCAGGATAGCAGGCTAGACCAGGAAGTCAAACCAGCATTCTGGAAAAAAGCAGGAATAAATCTCTTCTACAGGGAAGCAAATCCCTTTCTTGTTACCAGGAAAATTACATTGATGTCTTTGTGATGTCTCCAGGAGTTGAATGCAACTCGGAGACTGTATTCTTTATAGAAACTCTATAGGAAGATTTCTCTCTCTCTCTTGTAACTGCACAAGCTAGGCCACCCACTGAATGGTGGTAGATTCAGCATGCTAATGACTTAATTTCCTGTGCAAAGACGTAGGGATTAAGAAAAGATTAAACAAATTGATAGGGGATTAATAGCGATTAGGCATGATGGCCTTGTGCTGTTTTAGGATTTACAATTATTCCTGTCTCCAAATGCCAGTGGCTGGGATTGTCTATTATACTCATGTTCTGGAAGAGAGCTTTTCTTAGACATGTGACTGACCATTGTGGAACAATATGCCAATCCAGCATATTTCCCAAAATGCTGCTTTGGAATGAGAGTAAATGTAACAGTTTTCTTTTTAAAAAAAACAAAACATTTTTTTAAATTTTATTCAAAGCAAATCATTCAAATAGAAACTCCAAGAAAGAAAAAAAAAACACTAAACAAGCCCACATCAAAAAGTGCATAAACAAAGAAAAACAGACATATACATAAATTGTCCCTTCTAGTTGAATACTGATAAATATATTTCAAAGATAATAACTCCACCCCTTGTGAAGCAGGCACACAATTTATAAATTTCTACAACACTATTTACCTAACCCACTTAGCCTGACATCTATCTAGTATGTGAAAACCTATGTTTTAACAGGTAAAACCAATAACTAAATTAAATTTCTAAATCCTTTATTAGCAATCTATTTATTGTATTTCATTCCCCAAAAGTCCACAATGGCTTCTGGTGTACCATAAGTCACAACAATCATTGTATCTACAGTAGTCTATCCAGGATCAAATATCAAATGTAGTAGTTTTCTGAAACTTTAAAGTAGCCATGTCTTTTTACACAATTAGATGAAGGATGAGATGGTCACCAAGTTGGATGATTTTAAAAAAGAAGTAGAGAAATTTGTAATACCTTAGGCAATCTCTGGTTAATAGTCATTATGATAATGTATTATGAGCAATAGATTTCATAGCTCCTGGAAAAATTATGGAGAGGTAACAGTTACCCTAGGGCCTAGGCCATGCTTGATGACTTTTGATATATAGTACATCTTCAGGAACAAAATGTTAGAGTAGCTTTCCATGTGAAATTGTTCTTATTGTTTTTCAATGCCTTAAAGTTGGAGAGAGCAAATAACTTTAGATATTTCAGTACAAAGACAAAAAGATAAGTTTTCCTAAATTGAAAAAGTAGAGGGGGGGGTCTCTACTTTTTGTTTTTGTAATTTTGTAGTGATTGGTCTTACTGCAATAATACATTTTTACAGGCTTGAGTTTTGTGAAACAACAAATTACATCTGCAAAATAGGACAAACATGCTTTTAAGTATATATAATATACTTAAAGTTAGAGGAAACCATAACAAACACAATGCAAATACACATTCAAAAGGTTTGGTCTATATATTTTTAGGTTTTAGAAATTAAAAAGTATTATGCAAGGGCCTGGAAGATATGGTGTCACAATTAAGTACTATTTGGCAACAATGTCATTTACAATGTTCACACACCTAACAACAACAAAATAACAGCCCATAGTTACCAGCACCCGAGTATCAGAGAGATTACTTTGGAAAAGTTTATTTTAATACATATCTCTTTTGACAAAAGATATGTTTTATTTTCCTAGTCAGATACAGAAATCTTCTCCTATTTGGAACTTTCCAGAGGTACTGTGAATAAACGTACAGAATCTTCAGCCTGCATAGCAGTTTGGTAGTGCCTAAGAACACCCTTTGGGGTATATATATATATATGCCATAGTTTGTACCCAAAGTTTCATAGATATGGAATTTGAATTTCCATTTGATTTCACAACAATCTGCAGTTGGTGGAATAGGATCTAATAATTATATAACATATATAATATAATTAGTGTGCTGTTCCTCTGAATGGTGGCTAAATTATACTTCCCCTACCACCTTGCAAATCCATGTGTTTACTCCAAGAACAAAAGGCTCTTCGACTAACATAACTCCCATTGTATGGATATATTTTCTGGAATGGGGCTACCTAAGGCGAAAAATATAAATGAAGTAAGAACACTAAGCTTCTCAATATTCCTATGTTATTACTTAAACGTCGGAAGGTGTGACCATGGCTTGGATGTATCCAAGGAGATGTAACACTTCCACTTCCTCTGCCTCACTTCAGCTTGTGGAATTTGTTATGCCAATGATATCCTACTCACTATATAAAGACGTCCTATGAGTTCTCCTTCCCACTCAGGCAGCCTGCAGCTTCAAAGCACAATCTCTTCTCTGCCAAGAAAAACTTGTGCTGAGAAAGAGAGATTTAGGGAGTCTTTTCCTATTTGATTGATTGGCAAAGGATGGCTGTGAATCTTAGCTGGGCCTTAACCTCTGCCCTGTTCCTAGCTGCCACCACTGCTGGATTTAGTGAGAAAGGACTCAAGCGAATATTGCTGGAGAAACTGAAACTTCCAGATGTCCCTGCTCTCCAGATGACTGACCTGGAAAATCTAGTGATTCCAGAGAATATAAGGAATAAATACATGTCCATGCTGGAGCGGCACCGAGTGAAACGAAGAGCATTGCCAAGTTTAGCTGGGATCTTGAGAGGAGTTCCAGGCAACGCAGGTAAACTTGGTCTATGTTTGCATGAAGCTAAAAGCAAATTCTTCATCCCCATTTGAAATCTGGAAACTTCATCAATGCCAACTGCTTAACAGATTTAATCCAAACCACAGGAAGACAGGATTTCTAAAATATTTTAAGCTAAATGTATCCACAAAGGTGAAATTTGAAGTTCAGAGCTTGTCTTGAAATTTAATTTATTTCTCATAACGGGGAGATGAGGTAGTGTTGATAGCTAGTTTTAAAGATTAAAACTTAACCTAGATATTATTATATTGTAGTATTGTTCATAAAGTTATGTTACTTTCCTTGCAAAGAATGAATACATTGCATTTGTTTACTGTAATACAATCTTAAATGTGATTACTGAGAAAAATATTTGCTATTTAAGCACATTTTCTCCTAAATGAGGCTGATCCCTACTTTGTTGAATATCAGATGAAAACATAATCACGAACTATGTAATTGCTATTTAAAAACAAATGAAGGGGAGTCCCATGTTATGGCTCTCACTATATAAAGAAAGAATTTTTGGTGGCTCAAACAATGAGAAATGTTGGCAAAGGAAAAGAGATTTAATTTGCTATGAAAGTTGTACATGTATTATTTTTAAAGTATTGAAAATACAAGATGCATTTTGAGAGAAAAAAAACATTGATGATTAAAGCAATTTTGTAAAACAATTATGCTGTCTGGAAACTCTTTCCCTAACGTATCTGGAGGGTACCAAGTTGTGGGGAAAAATCATGAGTAGATTTATCTTCTCTAAATATATGTTATAGCAGATGACAGTATATGACCTCCATTTGAAACGTTAGTAGTAGAAAGCATTGTCATGAACAAATACCATAAAGTTTTTCACTGATTAAAATATGGGTGGTTGACACAGGTCTTACTAATCACTATTTACAATTTTTATACTGTGTTTATATAAAGGAAGGATTGAAAAGTGCAAGATGCTAACAAAAAATAGAAGGAATTGGATGTCCATCTGTCTTCCTCTAGAATTCCTTTTTTTAATATAATTTTTATTGTAAACACATTTAAAAAAAACACAAACATACAACATTTATATCCATAAACTTTTTTTACAGCTTTTTCATAGTGATCATTTCTTAGTATTTACTATTTATACATATTTTAACTTTATCTTATTCCATATTGCTATCTACGTTTCTCTATTTCATCTAGATTTTACTTGATCTTTACATTCCAGTCATTTATATTATAATTTATTATATTATTATTATTATTATTATTATTTATTTATTTATTTATTTATTTATTTATTTATTGAATTTCTATACCGCCCTTCTCCCGAAGTACTCAGGGCGGTGAACAGAATAAGGTTTCATATACATATAATAATTTTTTTTTATAAACAGTAAATAATAAATTGAGTCAACTTAGTGTATCTGCTAAGACCTTGGCATAGAATTTAGATGTTTATGCTAGCCCAGCTTGCTGAAACAGAAAGGTCTTCAGGGCACGTCGGAAAGTGCGAAGATCTGGGATTATTCGTATTCCAGGGGGTATTTTGTTCCAAAGAGTAGGTGCCCCCACAGAGAAGGCTCTCTCCCTTGGAACTACTAGATGACATTGTTTTAATGATTGTACTATGAATAGGCCTACACTGTGAGAGCGTATTGGTTGGTGGGAGGTTAAGCAATAGCCTTCATACTTTTGTATATTTATACAAAGTCAGCTTATTGCCCCCACAAACTGGGTCCTCAATTTACCTACCTTAGAAAGGATGGAAGGCTGAGTCAACCTTGAGTCTGGTGAGATTCAAACTTACAGTAATTGCAGACAGCTGGTGTTAAACACAATGCTATCAGTCTGCTGAGCCACCAGGCCCAACTCCATCCATTCCTTTAACCATGTTAGGCATGCTGCTTGATAATAGATCTCCCATTCCGGAAGGGCTACTCCACCTCTGTCCCTGGTATCTTGTAAAGTTTTTAATCTTATTCTAGGTTTTCTCCCTTGCCATATAAATTTTGAAATCAATAAGTGATCTATTTCATGTTATTATTACTTAAAACAGCCTTCAATAATCAGATGTCTTTCAGATATGCTGTATTATACAGTACAATCTCTACCAGATAATTGAAACATCACTCTTCCAGAGAAATAATGTCTTGTATTTCCTAGGACATGGCAGTTGGAAATAATTATTTAAAAGTGTTCCTTCTGTTTCCATCCACAAAGATATCTCAGGAGACATTCTCTATTCAGACACCACCCGTCAGAACCTGATCTTCGACATGGAGGGCAGGATTCCAGAAAACAGTGAAGTCACCATGGCTGAACTGAAGCTTTTCAAAAAGCCCCTGGACAAGAAACATCTGCCCAGCAGGCAGTCACAAAGGCCAGTCATGAATGCAAGGGTGACCGTGTACTGGGTGCAACTTCAAGATAATGGCACTAACCGGACCTCTTTAATTGATTCCAGGTATGGAAGGAGAGTCCACAGTCTCAGAGTATTTTACAGCATGGGAATATTATTTTGTCTCTAATATAGCCAGTTTAAAATTGTATAGTCAACATAATATAATTTAAAGAATGTTTCTGCAATTTATTTTTTTAGTACTTTCTAAGAACTTAATAATATATAAACTGGTTCACATACTGTGTTTGGCTTAATGTAAGTGTGTGTGAATTCAGTTACTATTGTTAATAAATAATGGTTTACAGTTTGTAGCAATGTATGCATCTATGTTGCTGTAAACCGTGTAATCTATAATACCATGATTCAATCTGATATGTGAATGCAGCCACTTGTTCTCCTGAGAAATTACGATATTAGCCTTGAAACAGTTTAAGCTGGTATCTCAATCTCAAGAGCATCAGGACAGCATCCACAATATTGGGCTAGCCATACAAAATAGATTCTAAATAAGGCATAGCTACTATTTCTGGACTTCAGAGATCAAAATAACCACTCAGCAGTAGCAAAGAGTTAAAATTTTCTGTGTCTCCTTAGTGCCAACTAAGGGTCATCCAGGTTTTGCAGTTTGGATATAACAGCCATAAAATAAGGTATTTGTCTACGTAGATATTTCAATGGTTTTCAGATAGCCTCACACGGTTTCTAAAAACATAATGAAAATTTAGGATCACAAAAATATTTTATTCCCAGTCTAGATCAATATATGTTACATTTTGGATTTATCAGTTGTGTTTAATTGGTAGCAGGAATTACAATAGGAACCAGATTCTTCTTTGTTTTATACTATTTTGTATACTGTAGCATTAATTTAATAACTGTTCTACTTGTCATTCATTTATTTATGTCAGTACCATTTGTGCATTTTGCCCATAATTTATTTGAATATAGTATATTTTTATTCTGTCCAAATGTTAATTTTTTTATATTTTCTAGAAAAAGGAAGTTAAAGTAAAAGTCTATGTTAGAAGCTATTGTTGTTAGCATTCTCATTATTATTATTCTATTCATAGTATGTTTGCATTACCAAAATATTCTAAGCTCAGCTAAGCATTTCATGCTTTTTAAACTTTAGATTAATTCCCATTATGGAGTCTGGCTGGAGGAATTTTGATGTTACTCAGGCTGTACATTTCTGGCTGAAAACAAAAGCCTCTGGACCAATGCTCCTGGAGATTTGGATTGAAGGAGAAAGATTAGGCAGCTATGCCTCTGAAATGGCCAAAGTTGTGCGTTTTACATCACAGGACCCTTCAGATAAGGCACTAGGCAAACCAGAGTTGGTCCTTTACACTCTTAACTTGGAAGAATATGGGTAAGTGTCATGTTATTTCTGCATACTAACATTGTTTCATTTCTGTCTTTCATGATGAAAAAAAAAATGCCAGGCAAAAATTTGGCAGCTTCCAACCTATACTGAATAATGTTTACTTGAAGCTAAAGTCAACTGGATTTTGAGTTAGGTTATTCAAGATAGTGGCTGTTTAGTATGTCCTTTACCTTGTTCAATTGCAAGTAAGTCCATGTTCAACAAGACTCTCAAGAAAGTTGGCATGACTTTGAATTTTTGCTTGCTTGCTTCGGAATAAATGTTCATACAGTGGCATACAGATCATTTCTCATTTCACAACTAGTACAAACACTTTACATGAACAGTAATACTTCAGCAAACCGCATCTGGGAGTGCTTCTAGTGGGGAAAAATCTGGAATTAGTCTGTCTTTGATTAATTAAAATAACACCTTATCAGAGAGGAATATAATCTATAATTGCTACAGGTATATAGTAAATTTATGTATACACACACACACACACACACACTAAATGAATGTGATGCAGAATATAGAGTGGCTTACAGTACAAATTCTTGATCATCAAGCAGTAAGTCAGGTAATGTTAGACGAGTCATTATAATCTGCCTGACATAACTATTAGAGGAAAGTCTGTAGAGAGTCATCCAGGTCATGGTTGTCCCAAAGGTGCTTTTTCAGGAGGCAACTGGAATTTCTTGGCTTCCATTCCCCACTGTCCTGTCAGAGCTGAAGAAGCTTCTTGGATGGGAAGCAAAACATCTTCAAAGAAAAAAACAAGAAAGTCCAGTTGCCTCCTGAAAAAACACCTTTGGGACAACTGTTAGAGGAAAAAAAATGGAACATGTTGAAGTGGTGTGTGAGACAAAAGCCAAGAGAGTTGAGCATGTAATCAATAAACAGACAACATCATTAAAACAACCAAAGATATATTTACGTTCTTGCCTAAAGTTTTGTATGTGTCAGTCGGCTTCTTGCTGAAAACTTTCAGCAAGTGAGTCCAGTGACTCCAGTCCTACATCTTAGATGAATATTGATTCTGCTTTTTAACAGAGGACCTGGGGACTGTGGAGAAGGAAGCACGATGGAGAGATCTACCTGCTGCCGGCAAGAACATTATATCAATTTCCGTGAGTTGACCTGGACTCAGTACTGGATTATTGAGCCAGCTGGCTATCAAGCTTACCATTGTATGGGCAGCTGCTGGCAGCCGAAGAATTTGCTGCATCATTTTGGCTATGGAGAGAGATCCTGTGCTGTGGTGGAGAGTTCTCCTCTTCCCATGATGTATCTTGTCAAAAAGGGAAACTACACAGAAATTGAAGTGGCAGAGTTTCCTAATATGATTGTAGAAAAATGTGGCTGTATAATGGACAATATAGCTGTGATCTAATAAACGTTCACAACTGGTCAGTTACAAGAAAATCTTTTTCTGCTTCAGCACAATAACTGCAATCGTTAATACTTATTGCTCAGAATCCAAACCACGTGTGGCATATTGAATCTAGCTGCTAATCTTGTAGACCCATTCATTGCACAATTCCAAAATCTCTTTTGGGGCAACGCTTGGATTAGGCAGCTTCAAAGATATAAACTTTTTAAAGATCTTCAGATTTCTTCATGAGGCAAGATGCTAGAAAAAATGAATGGAACTGGAGAGAAGGAAAATTAAACGAAAGCTTTGCCTGATCAGAGTTTAATGGAATGTAGAAGATGGAAATATTCAAGCTGAGCTCTTTCTGGGTTATTGATCTTTAGGTTCCTTCAGAATTGCTCCTTAGATGGCTGGTACAAAGAAGCAAGCAAGTGATTGTTCCCAGATGTACAGTAAATACTATTGCAGCTGTTATCAGAATTGGTTCAACTTCAGATTGGTTTAATTCGACCAAATAACAGTATTCAGAAGAAGATACAGTTTAACTGAATTTTGACAGAGGCTATAGTTTCCTAGGGAGAGCTGCTGTCCTGTTGCAGAACAGATTATTAATGTTAATGTAAAACTGTTAGTATTGGGACAAGATTGGAGACAGATGGGTCTTTTACTTTATAGCTCTTGCATTTGTATTAACAAGGGCAAGGGTATACTCTCCCACCAGACTCTCCTGAATGATCTTTGTCAGAAAAGATCAGATCCTAAGTGCCAGAAGACAAGTTTACCTGTGTTGTCCTACATACAGTATGATTTTCTCCCATTGATATGAATGGCAGCTATTCATTTCCTATAAGAAGAGTAAAGGAGCATTTCAAGAATACCAAAAGAGTAGATGTTGGAATCTATATGTTCTTAGTAATGGAGAATCACAACGGATATCATCCATAAGCTTCCTTCCTTTCATCTCTTACCTTTAACATGATTTTCTATCATGTTTAAAAATTGACCCAGAATTGTATTGCCTTCTATAAGACAAGATCTTTTTATACAGTACCAGATATACCAAAACTAACCACCTTATGTTTGTTCTGAGGGGTTTATGTTGGCTGTCAGTTTGTTTCCAACTGAGATCTGCAGTGCTATTTATTACCTTTAAAGCTGGAGATTATTTGTGTTTATACTACAAGAAAGAACAGTGCTTGTGGGAAGATCTCTTCCTCACTCACTAAGGTAATCTGAAGAGACTACCTACATCAAGCTACTCAGTTTCATTGGGCAGCATCCCATAAGGTCCTCTTCATTAAGAAATGTCTCTCTTTAAATGGATGTTTAATATTTATTATTATAATAATAATTAATTTTAATAGTCTTTGTTTTATATTTTTTACTGTATATCCATATAAATTTCTTAAATAAATAAATGTCACAGACAGACCTCAATAGTTATGGCATCTAGTATTTAAAGTCCAACTGATTTTATAGGAAGAATTAAATCTTTACTTACCTCTTTCTGGCTGTAGTCAATGAGACAACACTATTCAATGTTGGCTAAGTAAGGACAAAGATATGCTCAGTATGAAATATAATTAACTACAAATCAAACTACAGTTGAACAGAGAGCTGAGTTTTCTATCTGATTCATAATCAGTAACTATAATAACAAGCACTTATCTGTAAATAATGCAGAATTCATGTATGTGTCTTCTTAGAAACCAATATGTGTTATCTCGGCAAAGCATATTTTTTTAAAAAAAGAAAAATGTGTCCAATTTTGCATAAGCACACTGCCTCTCAGTCCCTGCTGCTCATTAAAGAAGCCCAACGTTTCCCCCCTACTGAAAATAAAGGTGCAGATGATTTTAAGAGACAACTTATTACTGTGTCTTTTTTAAGGCTTGCACAGAAGGTTGAAACAGGTTGAAACAGCTATGCTGCTTTAATGAATAGCAGAGCTATGCTCTCTTGAGATCCTGAGTATTTCTGAATTATTGTTGGACTGTGCAGAGTCCGGGTGCTTAATAACTAAACATAGAACCATAAATACTATGTGAGACATGTAAAAAAATATTTGCTTAAGCATGTTTTTGATGGTAGTATTATTTTAATGTACAAATTATGTTTGATGAATTTTCTTAATTTGTACATATGTGAAATGATATAAAATAAAATATAAAATCAACACAATGGGGCTTTTTATTTCCTCTTTCATAAGCATCTAAGGAATGTATCATTTAATAGTAAAGTAATTTTACAATGGTAGATCATTATAGTAAGTTCTAGCAGAAAAGTAACTCAAGGAGTAAACAGTCACATGAAAGTGTCTCAAGAAGAACAGCTTTGTATGCTTATTTAAAGCATTTATATGGCCATTCAATTCAACTATAATTCTGGGCAGCATACCGAGAGTATCAATAAGCAAAAATATGAAAACATATGACTATGTTGATCATCAGACAAAAAATCCACACTGAAACAATCTCTTTGTTATGACAATAGAAGATTTTCACTTTCAAAATCTTTTCATCAATCAAGACAGCTAGACTTTGGAGGAAATGGGAAGAGGTGGATGATATTTGAATAGTCTATGAGTGCTCTTGTCCTTTAAAGCCAACATGAATTATCACAATCAGAAGTAAATAACATCAGAACTGTCTTGCTTTATTTATGTCTAAAATTCAACTGCATTTTCAGTTTACCTCAAAATTTAATCTGTGTAACTCTGAAGTTCCAACATTAATCTGTTCTTAAAAAGCTGGACTAGAGAAATATCCCCTCACCTATTTCAAATATTAGGTTAGAACATTTGGTTACAGAGACAATGGAACAGAGCATTTGCTGGATTGCTGTTCACTTTATGACTGAACTTCAGATAATTATGAGGGATGGTTTTCCTTTTAGTGAAAAGTATATAATGTTTATAAAACTTTAAAAATTGGACTGAGAAGGACACTATTAAACTCCTGTTTGGGACTGATTCATAACCTACCATACTTTTAGTATGACTGCCTGAATACAGCCGAGTATGACAAATAGTGAACAAAATAATAAAGCCACATGTTTGACCTCACAGTATGCTTGACCTCAATTTGATATTCTCCAGCCTCAGTTCCCTTGAATGTTAATCCATATGGTCAGAATAGTTCCTTCTATACATAGGAAGGAATAAAAAAAAGGTGTCAGAGTTACTACTCCCATAATTCACAGCATAGTACCAACTGGAGAGCATACAATTGAAGATATCTGATCAATATTGGCCAGGTTGACAAGTTTGTTAACCATAGTTTCTTGAATAAGTCACAATTGAATTCATTCAGATAATGCACTACTAGGCCCTAAATTATGATCTCCTAATCAGAAAGCTGCCTTGAAGCCTAGCAAATTAGCTCTATGACTTAGGAAAATATGGCCATCCAGCTACTATAGCGGCAGTTTAAATCCAGGACTTAAATCTCCGGAGACTAATGTTCTTAACCCGTTAACCAGTTGTTTTGAATTCAGTAACACTCTCTTAATAAGGTCACCATGCGAGTGAAATGGGGGGAAAGAACCTTGTATACTGTTGAAGGAAAGGGGAACATACTAGAAATAAACTCTGGGGTTTGCTATCAAAAACTGGCAAAGGGAATTGTAGTAAAACTACTACAGCCCATAGAGCTCCTTTTCAGAATATTCCATCCCATTCTTGCTCCTTCCTACTGTTTTTGTTTCCCGCTTTTTCCATTACTCCTTCCTATGTAAAGAAGAACCATTTTGACTATATGGATTAACATTCAAGGGAACTGAGGCAGAGGTGGGTTTCAGCAGGTTCTGACCAGTTCTGGAGAACCAGTAGCGGAAATTTTGAGTAGTTCAGAGAACCAGTAAATGCCATCTCTGACTGGCCCTGCCACCATCTATTCTCTGCCTCCTGAGTCCCAGCTGATCGGGAGGAAATGGGGATTTTGCAGTAACTTTCCCCTGGAGTGGGGAGGGAATGGAGATTTTACAGTATCCTTCACCTGGAATGAGGTGGGATTGGAGATTTTACAGTATCTTTCCCCTGCCACACCCAACAAGCCACACCCACAAAATCGGTAGTAAAAATTTTTGAAACCCACCACTGAACTGAGGGGGTTACTAGTAAATGTAATCAGTGTATATAAATATATCCTACAGTTTCAAAATTACAATTCTCAAACTAGAAAGATATTGCTAGTTAGTAATTTTCGGGATTGTAGTTCATACACTACACTGCCTAGAGTGTACCAGGCAGCTAGCCTGACCTACATTTCCTGAAATGATCCTATATATGGAATTGTTACCCTATATCAGGGTGAAATCTACTTATCTTCCTTACTGGTTCAGAAGCACACGTGCCACACACGCGCCGTGCACACGCTTGCTTCACTTGCATGTGTGTGTATCACATGCACGTGCAGACCTGCGCATGCGCAAAACCTGCGCATGAGCAGAAGGTAAAAAACACATTACTTCCTGGTTAAAACCAGGAAGTAATGACACCCGGGTGGGTGGGCGGAGCTTTGCTCTGCCATCACTAAGAATCGCCGAACCAACGGCCAAGATCACTACCGGACCAGGCAATCCGGTCCGATCCGGGAGCATTTCACTCCTGCTCTTTATGTCTAAGGGTATAGCAGCTTAGCAAACCATTTGTTTCTAAAACTATGTGTATTTTTAAAAATAGTCTTTCCATTTATACACCCAGTGATTTATATCACTATGAACATTTTAGGAAACAGTAGCAGGGTTGGGCAGAATTAGAATTTCTTTTCACATCATTGTTACAATACTAAATAACTTAACACAACAACACAAGCAACAAGGCCACATATATTTTTCAACCACTTAACACTCTTTCCTTAGGATTGGCATGGTTACTTGTTTCTGGCCTTTGCCTTAGTCTCTATTCTTTTTTCTTCTTCAATATACAGTAATGAAGAAATGGGAATGAAGTGTATGAAGCATATATGTATGTTGTCCTTGAGTTACCTCCAGTTGTGGAGTGGATTGCTAATTTACTTTTTCAAAGTTCTCACCCTTCTGCCAAAAGCCTTAGTCTTTCTTTAAGGAGGTGGACATCAGGTTTTTCCTATCAAAGTTGCCCCAACCCATTTCTCTTCCTTTGACAAAACCTTGCCAACCCCGTCTGGCACCCTGCTTTCCAGCAGTGGCTCTAATGAGTAGTTTGAGCACAAAACAAATACTGAATCCACATCCCAACAAACGTGGAAATCAGGGTGGCTCCATTTGGCTTCTGTTTAAACCAGCTGGAGTTCTGGCAAAAGTACAGGGCAAACAAAAGATGTGTGGCTGGACACATTTCAGGATGTGCATTTGTTTTAAAAGGCATGTTATTGGATTTTTCAAAATACTGTCTTGAAATGTTCTTAGAAGTAGTTAGAACACCCTTATGGAAGAAAAATAATTACAAAATTCCTACCTGAACTTGTCTGAGAGATATGTATGCTGGTATTGCTTTGATCAAAGGAGACAATAATTTTCTATTACAAAATAACAGAGAAAAATATATTTTTCTTGCTCAAATTTTTTTCCAGTTGAGTAACATGTTATGGTGTTGGCAGAAGATAAAGACCTCAAAAAGTGAATTAGCAGCTGGCTCCAGGTATTTAAGGACTCCCATTGGAAATACTCCCAGTTGAATATCCATTCTTAATCTATTTTGTTTTCATGGGTCAAGCCGATATACTAAATCAGAGCCTTGGTGGCGCAGCAGACTAAAGTGCTGTTAAGTAGCACCAGCTGCCTGCAATTACTGCAAGTTCAAATCTCACCAGGCTCAAGGTTGACTCAGCCTTCCATCCTTTCGAGGTAGGTAAAATGAGGACCCGGATTGTGGGGGCAATAAGCTAACTTTGTATAAAAAAGAACACCGCTTAGGGGGAGGCGAAAGCCCTACTAAGCAGGTATATACAAAAGTATGAAGGCTAATTGCTTAATGTATTGTAAGCCGCCCTGAGTCTCCAGAGAAGGGTGGCATATAAATCGAACCAATAAATAAATAAATAAATCAGGATTATTTTTTAAAAACATTTTAGTTGGATAAAGTATAATACCATGATTTAGAAATTATGCTAAACCATATTTTACAAACCAATATTTGGATTCCTGTACATTAAACCACAAGACATGGCTTAACCTAAGTGAGTGAATCAGTCTGCTATATCTGCTAAATAGGGCTGTAAAATCTGGGCTGTAAAAATCCAGATAACCATTAAATGGAAGCAAAGATATTTGAAAATAAATAACTTGTTCCTATTCAATAGTTACCCTATTTTTTTGCATCTAAGATATGGTTGCTCTAGCTAAAATGTTCTCCTAACTAAAATATGTAAATGTTATATGTAGTTTAATTCAGGATTCGAAAATCTTTTGCTGTCAAGTTGACATATTATTGTCTTTCAAACAGTTAAAAGGGGGGATTATATTGTAGTCCTTCAATAAGTTTTTTTTTTTTTTAAATGCATTATGAGCAAACTCATTCTGTGCCTTCAGATTGTTTGGGCTACAATTCCTTTTATCCTTCAGTTGCACACTGAGATTTGCTTGGAGAACTATTATTGTTCTAGTGACGTATAATGCCTTAGTGAATAGACTAATAAAGCAATTAGTAAAAGATTATTAGCGTTTAGTAAGAATTGCTACATGTCTCTTTTCTCTTTGACTGGGATGTCATGAATTGCAAAGAACAATTTTCTTTTTTAATTGAACTTTTACACATCAAATAGCATTTCCTTCTCTTTAGGGTTCTTTATTGACATTTGTCACTTTCAGTTTTCACATACACATTAAGACTGCAGTCATTCACTGGTGCATGAGTGCCACTGAATATAGTAACATGTACTTGCAAGAATGCCTGCGTATGATGATGCTGTTAACTGGAAGATTTCAAGGATCCTCCAAGCACTGGAGTAAAGTTCTTCAAAGAGGGACAGACAATTGTTGCTCCAGCAAGATGCCTGAGCTGAGTTCAGTTTTCTGGACTCTAAATCAATCCAGTGATGGGCTTGATTCAATTGTTTGGAGTTTAGTAGATTATATGAAGCCAGTGGCTATACCTGGCCAACTATAGTTTATTGCTTTTTGTGTTAGAAGAACACATCCAACCATGAAGCTTATTCAATAAGTTATGCTTAATAACTGTGCAAATTCAGGCATTGAAAAAGAATATAGTGCAAATAAAGGTCAAATTTTGGGCATCAGATTTTGATCCCCAAATGTGTTGTTTAAGTTCTAGAACAAATTAAGAATTAATATACTACTAGATCCTATCAATCAAGGAATGTCAGATGGTGGGACCAGGAGGGGTGCCTTTTGTGCTAAGAGTCTGCCCTCTGAAACTTTCTTTCTGCTATGATTAGGATGGCTTCAACCCTGCTGGCCTTTTAGAAAGCCTTGAAAACCTGGCTATATGCCTTTACCTGGGGTCCTGAATGAGCCAAGGACTCAATTTCCTGATTATGCTGACACCAATGGATTAAAATACCTTTTGGCTGCTATTTCTATTTAATTTCTTTTTATATCATGTTTTAATTATTTTTATTGTTGTTTGCTGTTCAGAATCACTGGTTTGAGTTGGGCAGCTATATAAATAGAAGGAATGTAAATAAATAAATCTTCTGCCAACCTAGCAGTTTGAAAGCATGTAAAAATGCAAGTAGAAAAATAGGGACCACCTTTGGTGAGAAGGTAACAGTGTTCCGTGTGCCTTCAGCATTTAGTCATGCCGGCCACATGACCACGGAGCCGTCTTCAGCTTCGGACTGGCTCTTTTCTTTGAAACGGAGATGAGCACCGCCCCCTAGTGTTAGGAACAACTAGCATATATGTGGGAGGGGAACTTTTACCTTTTAAATAAATAAATAAATATGTTGTTCACTAGCATGAAAGAAAAGCATATAGCTCTGACATGATGCCTATATCATATTAAGTCATAATGTGATTTATTCCAATAAAGTCAATTCAGCAATCCATGCCATACCCTTGAAGGGTTGATACTGTCATCCACACATATATCAGAGAAAGGTATAATCTTCAAAGATGAAATTGCTGAAACTCTACAGTATCTCATTTGGAAGATGTGCCTTTCAATCAGTAATATTCTCTGCTATCCTCAGTGAATAAATTACCATTATTTTGCTATAAACGATAACAAAATAAATAAGTTAAACTTTAAAATTCACAAAATGTGTTTTTTTCCTGAAAGAGAGCTGCATATCTCTTGTGTATTGTACATACACATGTTAAGAAATCAAGTAGGCATTAATTGATATAACTGATAATTGTACAAATTAGGAATTTTTATTTTTCTGCTGTTGCTTAACTAAAATTGTACAATGTGTTGGATTTGATTTCAAAAAAATTGCTTTTAGAGTTTGCAAAATAGCAATGTCTGCAACATTTTAAAGCCACTCTCTTTTCCCAGGATCTCATAGGAGCTGCGAAGGATGCCATGTGAGTCTGCAAAAAGACTATATTCATGCCCGATGTGCTCAAAAACACATTTCTAAATCTCTGGGGAATGGAATTTGAAATGCTGCAAAATTCTAACAACAACATAATTTCACTGTGTAATTTATACAGATTAAGGTTATCAAGTGACCATTTCTTTATTTGTTTAAGATATTTTTTACCCAACCTGGACAATGACCAGATGTGTCAACTTCAACTCCAAGAATTCCCCAATTAGTTTAGCCATTACACATAATCTGAGAGTTAGAGTTCAGCAATCTGAAAATTGCCTAGGTTGGGACAAAGAATTATCTCAATGGCTCTAGGCAGTTTACAAAAATGTAAAACATCAATAATTTCCTTAAACAATATAGAACTGTCAAAAAACTATTTGAAAAAAGCTATGGTTTTGTAATTTAAAGTATAATAAGGAGTGGGGTTGCCATTATGAAGTGGCAATTTATCTTACTGTAGAAGCTCGGTTGTATGTTCACCCCCTATAGACAGCGATGGCATCAGCTGACTATACCGGGACGCCGGTAGCCACAGCCATTCGGTCTTGGAAGGGTTGAGTCTGAGCCTATTTCTCCCCATCCAGACCTGTACAGCCTCCAGGCAGTGGGACATCACGTCAAGGGCATCATTGGGATGGTCTGGGGTCGAGATATACAGCTGAGTGTCATCAGCGTACTGGTGTACCCTCACTCCAAAACCATGGATGATCTCACCCAGCGGCTTCACATAAATGTTGAACAGAAGGGATGAGAGGACCGACCCTTGCGGCACCCCCCAAGCGAGGCGCCTCGAGGTCGACCTCTGCCCCCCTGCCAACACAAACTGCGAGCGGTCGGAGAGGAAGGAGGAGAACCACCACAACACGGTGCCCCCTATTCCTAACCCCCTCAACCGCTGCAGCATGATACCATGGTCGATGGTATCAAAAGCCGCTGAGAGATCTAATAGGACCAGAACAGAGGAACAACCTCTGTCCCGAGTCCTCCAGAGATCATCCACCAATGCGACCAATGCCGTTTCCGTGCTGTACCCCTGTCTGAAGCCCGACTGGCTTCAGACGGGGGTACCTATGATAAGATGGGCAACCAATAAATTTAATAAATAAATAAATAAATAAATAAATAAATAAATAAATAAATAAATAAATAAAATAGACATAGCTCCAATTCCTGAATTCCAGTCCCAGTATTAGCAACAACTATAATTTGTTCAGATTCATCTTATTCTACTATCATATGGAAGCTCTTCAAATATTCAATCCTGGACTCATAAGAAAAGAAAAATATAGCTGATGGCAACTAGCACCTAGACATTTAGCATTCGGATGGCAACTAGCTCCCAAACCACTTAAAATTCTTTCCAGCAACTATAGGATTGGTCTCCCAATACCATCTTCTGATTGTTCTTAGACAGGGAAGAGTAGCATCACCATAAAGCGATGCCTCTAATCTCCAGGTTTTGAAGTGCTCCCATAATCTATCATGTTCAGTTATAGCAATCATATACCAAGAAAGAAGGGGAGAGGGGTTGTACTTCTCTTGTCTCTCTTTTAGTATATATTATTCATCTGAATGACTCAAGCTGTTTGCCAAAGAATCTAGGTAATGTGTTCCTTGACTTCAGGTAATGTATACCTCAAGAGAGAAGTTACAAAACTGAGAAGATTTTAGGCTTCTAACATAACAATATGCTAGATAAGGTATTTAATATACAGAATTACCCAGAGGGGCATCAACTTGGCATGGATTCAAGTGATTTCTTCTGTGAAGAACCATGCAATCTGCTCACAAAGCTGCCAGATATCTTCAAATGTAATTAAGAAGAAAAGAAAACCAATTCCTTATTTTCCTACCTAATCACTGGAATATAGGCAAAATAATAGCACCCACAAAAAGTTTGATCAGATTCATCCCATTTCATTACCCCAAACTGCACAGTATATCATAAGATCATAAGGGTTCTGATTTCAAACATGCAGTACTTGGAAACCACTGTAACCAGTTTTGGTATTATAATCTCAGCTAGAGTACTGATAGAGTGGAAAGTCAAATTCTCAGACCACCTGAGGCCAACTGGAAACCTTAACTTCTCGGAAGCAGAACAATCTGAGGAAAGCATGCTGCAGCAACCAACATTCACTAAGTAATCTGTCTAGGGCAATGCTGCCCCATATAAAAACCACTTTCCTCTAGAATTAACACCAGATCAAAAGTCTGACTTGTTTCAAGTACTCCATGGCAGCCACAAGATCCTTAATCACACCATCAAGTAGCCTTCAGCTGATTAAGAGCTGAAGTGGCACAGTGGTTAGAGTGCAGTACTGCAGATTACTTCTGTTGACTGCTGGCTGCCTGTAATTTGGCAGTTCAAATCTCACCAGGCTCAAGGTTGATTCAGTCTTCCATCCTTCCAAGGTCGGTAAAATGAGGACCCAGATTGTTGCGGTCAATATGCTGACTCTGTAAACTGCTTAGAGAGGGCTGTAAAGCACTGTGAACTGGTATATAAGTCTAAGTGCTATTGCTATTATTAAAGATAAGAAATTCTGAGGACTCCACCACATCTGAGTCCATCAGCCTAGATAGGAACTCAACCATGAGGTGGCCAATATACCAAATAAAGAGAATGTCCTTCATTCACCTAACAGTTCAAAATAAGGATGTGGTCTCAAAAACTGGTAAAGGCAAAGAATGGGAACCTGGAAAGGTGGAATCCAGTGGTGGAATTCAAATATTTTTACTACCGGTTCTGTGGGCATGGCTTGGTGGGCATGGCAGGAGAAGGATATTGCAAAATCTCTATTCCCACCCCACTCTGGGGCCAGCCAGAGGTGGTATTTACTGGTTCTCCGAACTACTCAAAATTTCCGCTACTGGTTCTCCAGAACCTGTCAGAACCTGCTGAATAACACCCCCGGTGGAATCCTTGTGAATCCTTGCATGGCAGGACTCTTGTCTCTACTGTATGGTGCTTGCATGGAGCATCTAATCCAGCAATCCCTCCTACATTGTTGCTGGGATCCTAAGGTATATCTAGTTAGCAGTAGGTAGAAGACATA
Source organism: Pantherophis guttatus (assembly GCF_059756535.1). Taxonomy (NCBI): domain Eukaryota; kingdom Metazoa; phylum Chordata; class Lepidosauria; order Squamata; family Colubridae; genus Pantherophis; species Pantherophis guttatus. The sequence continues at coordinate 293,981,647 of NC_142063.1, read as the reverse complement.
ACATTTATTACTGAATGGGCCTTACTTCTTTGTGTAGGTCTGATATTTAAATGTCTAGCAGCTGAATTGGTTCATCAATCATAAAAAACACTCAAAAGAGATTATAATCAGTAAACACAGTTAAAATTAGCAATTAAAATACCATTAGAATTACTAGATATTTCAGTGTCCAGATATAACATTCCTAATAGCTGTAAGGGAACAGAAACTGTAGGAGGAAGATAAATCCTCTTAATCTTTAGATCTCATTAGACTGAAAAGTTGAGTTTCATGTGTCTTTATACTGTGTAAATTATGTGTGTAGTTTTTAGGTCATCAATTTGTTTGCTTTTTAATGACTCATATTTAACAATAAAAATGAGATTTATCAGTTGTCAGACTTGTAAATATTTTCCTTTTATTTGACATTATTTTTCTGCTTTGAATATTTTTCTTCGCCTCTAAGCTTCCCTGTGGAATATGAAAGTTTAAACATGCAATCAATCAATCAATCAATCAATCAATCAATCTTACCCTGCAATAGTCTGGTCTTATACTATAAACAACTTACCGTAGTTCTATAAGTAAAGGGGGAAAGATATTCATCAGGCAGATCAAATGTTTAGCTCTGAGTAAATAATAGTAGGCTAATGTTTGAATTTATTTATTTAGTTATTTGATTTGACTGACTGGCAAGTAAATCACATAATACACTGGGATACTTGGCAGTTAATAAATACATAATGTAAAATGTTCATGGTAACTGTAAAGAAGAAACCCATAACCAATAACATCTCATAACAAAGTCAGAAGCCAAGTCAAGAGGACAAAAACCTACGCACACACATCTTCGGAAGAATTCCATCAGCATATTCTGATATGAGCCCACCATAGGAGCCATCCTGATCTCAACAAGGTACCGGTTCCAAAAACCCAGGTCCTGTCACGGAAAAGTGACAAACTCTTTCGCCCCTGAAAATAAATTTCGATCAAGCTGTTGTCAGCCAAATATCAGCTCATTGCTTCAGCAGGTGCTGACTGCCCTCTAATGGCAGAAAACTGCTATCATATTTAAAGTCAGATCTAAGATCTGTGTACAGTATTAGGATGCAGGTGAAAATAAAAATTATCAGCTGAATCATTGGTAGTTGAGTTAATATTTTATTTTTAACCAAAAAAACCAGTTTTTCATAATCAAACTAGTAAATTTATAGATTCACAACCCCCTTAAAGAATAACAAGGTCAGATTGAGTGGAAATATGATAACATTTTCAAAGACTGTTGGAATGGCTTTCATATGGCAAGTAAATTAAAAAAAAAGAGCTTGATCTAATGTGGTTAAAGCATAGAGGGTAGATCCTTTCTGAACATTAGAGAAACAGTAATGATTACAATAATTTGATAAAGGAGCTAAATACTGGGGGAGGGGAGAATGGTCTTTTCCTTGCCAGACAGTTCATAGTTGGGTATGTTCTGATCACAATTTCTTCCATAAATACTTAACTGCAGTGGTGGGTTCCTCCCGGTTCGGTCCGGTTCGGCCGAGCCGGTAGCGGTGACGATATGACGTCACCGAACCGGTTCTCCCCCCGCCCTTCCACCCCCCATTATTCTTACCTTTTATTTGGTCCCACCCCCAATCTATTGCTGCCTCCTGAGTCCCAGCTGATGACTAGAGGGAAAAAAACTGTTTAAACTCTTGCCGTGGGGCTTCAAAGGGCCGTCATACAGCTGATCAGTGTTAAAAGCAAATGAGTCGGGTTGTAAGTGCGAGGACTGGTCATAAATGTGAGGACCTTCCAGAAATGACTCTGACCAGCTAGCCATGCCCACCTAGTCACATGACCTCCAAGCCACACCCACAAAATAAGCCATGCCCACAGAACCGGTAGTAAAAAAAATTAGAACCCACCCCTGCTTAACTGCTATTGTGAGTCACCACAGTCACTCTGTTCCTTCTGTTTTTCATGCAGTGATTCCTAAGTCTTTATTTGCAGTTTTTATTCCTTCCAGCTACTTTGCCTTGTACCTTCCCTTTCTTTATCCTTCACCAATTAAGGTAGCTCTCAACTTACCACAATTGAGACCAGAACGTCTGCTGCTAAGTGATGCATTGAGTTGTGCTCAATTATACAATCATCTTGCCATGGTTGTTAAGTGAATCCAGCTTCTCTCATAGACTTTGCTTGTTAGAAGTGCTCTGGGAAAGTCTCAAACGACAATATATGACCCTAGAACATTGGAACTGTTATAAATGTATGTCAGTTCCCAAGTGCCTGAATTTTGATCATGTGACTGCAAGGCTGCTGTGATGGTTTTGTAAGGACTGGTCATGTTATTTTTTCCAGTACTGTCATAATATTGAATGGCTATTAAATGAATAGTTGTACATCAAGGTTTATCTGTAGATTCTAATAAACTGTTTCTCCATAAGAAAGGGGTACAGTTTGCTTTTTGAGTTGCTCTCACATTATGCTTCTCTTTCTCCTTTTCTGGACTTTTCCAAAGGCATATTCTCATTTACTTTAAATTGCTCCTGTCCTATGCTTGATGATATCTTTAACCCAATTTAAGAATTTGTGTAGATTGAGACAATATGCAAGAGCTTGCAAGATCTGAACAGCAGGCAACCACATCCTTGAATTAGGTAATTTCCTACTGCTGGGAACTCCCACCTTCCATTCCAGGAAAGAAATTGCCAATCCCTTTTTCTTTTCTTTTCTTTTCTTTTCTTTTTTTCTTTTAAAAAAAAATATTTTTTTTTTCAAACATAAACATAAAATATATCTTTTAAGAATGAAGTCTTGATCCGGTCATAAATAGGTACAATCGTTTACATTTTTTAACAAACTCCATTCAAAATTTCCTCATTGCATCTTTTAAAATTACAAATCAAAACAAATTTTTTTAACATAAATTCTAACATCTTAATTTAGGCCATACTATTATATCACCACAAATCTTAATTCCCAAATAAACTCCACTCATTTTTATATCCAAATATAAATCAAAGTGCATTCTAACTCTTTCCTAAATTTTCTCCATTACTTCTTTTAACATCAATATCAAAACACAAATTTAAGAAATATTTTATCCTCTTGATCTAAGTATTTACCTTACTATTTTATCATCACAAATCTTAATTTCCAATATATACAACTCTATTTTTATTTCAATTTATAAATCAAAATTCTATCTGTATTTCTTAATGTCTGGACCCATTTCATCCAATCTTTAGATCTTAAACTTTGTCAATTTACACTTTTTCCTGTACATACAAGTGTGTATTGAATTTATGTATACAAAGTATCAAAAATGCACACATAAGTAGGCACAAGCTGCTGAAATTTTTTTCCCAACTGTTTCTAATTGGTTTTAGATCTACCTTTATTGCAAATGGTATAATAGTTCTGTCCCAGTAGCTGGAAGCTGTATGGGTTTGGATGGAGAGGAATCATTTCCAACTCAATCTTACCAAGACTGAGTGGCTGTGGGTGTTTGAAATTTTCAGATGAAATATTCCATCTTTCTATCCAGGATTGGGTTGCACTTCCCTCTTCAATCGTGTGTGTGTGTGTGTGTGTGTTCAAAAGCAGATGTTAGTTGTGGCAAGGAAGTTCTTTGTACAATTCCACCTGGTATGTCAGTTGACCCTTTCCAAAATGGGGGAGCCTTAAGACAGTTGCTCACGCCCTAGACCAGGGGTGTCAAATTTGATTTCATTGAGGGCTGCATCAGAGTTATGTTTGACCTCAGGGGCCTGGGTGGGCATGGCCAGTTTGATGTCACTCGTATCGGGAGTGCCTGTGGTGGCCCGAGTGCTCTGCCAGCGAAAATGGGCTCCCGAGTCCATTTTCGGCTGTGATGGCCTCCTACAGCCCTCTGCTAGCGAAAAGAGCTTGGGGGTGGCATGTGTGCTCCCCAGGTCCTGTTTACAGCTGCTACAGTCTCCTGCAGCCCTCTGGCAGCAAAAATGGAGGTCTTCACTGGCAGAGGGCTGCATCAGGCCATCATGGCTGAAAATGGGGCCTAGGAGGGCCGCAAGTAGCCCTCCCGAACTCCCATTTTTGCTGGTAGAGGCACCACAGACCAGTTCTTCACTGTTTCCAGGGCGGCCCCATAGACCAGATTTAAGCACACCATGGGCCACATCCGACCCCTGGGCCTTGAGCTTGACATCTCTGCCCTAGACACTTCACAGCTTGACTACTGTAATGTTTCCTACATGGAGCTGCATTTGAAGACCACCCAGTAATTTCAACTGACCCATAATGCAGCAGCACAAACAGTATGATCATGGTTTGGAATTTATTTATTAATCCTATATTCTGCTCTTCTGTTGTGGTCCGCCAGCAGCCTGTGGAGCTGGCAGCAGAGTCAGACACTGAGGAGGCTGGGGAGGAACATGGGCCAGTCCTGGAGTCTGGGGAAGGTTCGGACGAGGGCTCTGTGTCGGAGGCAGAGATGGGGCCAGGGCCATCTGAGAGTTATGTGTGGATTCCGGAGCCTCCAGTCGGATATCAGAGAGGCAGAGGAACAGGAGGAGCCTGTTCCTAGTGCGCGCATGCAGAGCTGCCAGAAGGAAAGAACAATTAAAACTAAAGGGACAACTCGGGAGTAAGACTGATTGGCCCCTCCCATAAGGCTTAAAAGAGGAGCAAAGGCATGTGGGCTCTTTGCAAGAAAGCAACATTGTTAATTCTGTTCCCAGTCGGCATCTGTTTGATTCTGGACTCCGTGGGGCTTTGCCAATAGATCTTTGGCAGAGTGTCAAGGGAGATAAAGGTTGGTGATTATCCCGAAGGACTTCTCCCGAAGGACTTTTTGCAACTAATTGGAACTCAGCTGTGAATGAACATAATTCACAGCTATTGCAATAAAAGGGGTTTTTGGGACTACTCGTGTGTTTTAATGACTCAGGAAGCCTAGGTCACAACACCTTCTCATCTAGAAATGTTACATGTATGCCATGTAACATTTCTGCTTCACAAGTTGCTTTGGTTGCCAATGTGCTTCTAGATGCAATTCAAGGTGCTGATTGTTACCTATAACGCATTACTTATATGGCATAAGGCCCTTACTTGAAGATCCACCTGTCTCCCATAATATCACTATAGTCAACTTGATCCCGCATGGTTGGTGCACTCTGATTTCCTTGAATTAAACATCATCTATTGGAATCCTGGAAGCATACCTTCTCTGTAGCAGCACCTGCTGCCTGGAATGAGGTTTCCTCCACTCCTATCACCCAAGATCTGGATGGCCCACCATTCTGTTCTATTATTGTTTATTATTTATTATTGTTTAGAAGAGCCATGAAGATCTGGCTCTTCACCTTGTCCTTTGATGAGGGAGAGGGAAGGGTGTCACATCCAGCTCCCAAACAGCTTTTATAAATTGCCACACCTAAACTATTTCAGTGCCAAACCATTGTTTGGAGACTGCTAACAGTATTTTAGTCAATTCACATTTTAGCAGTCTCTGAGGAAATCAGTTTTGTCCAACGAAAGCAGCACTTCATGTTTCTTTTATAAAGCAACAGTGGTTGTCTGCCTCTTTTAAGCATTGCTGGTTTCTTCTTGGCAAGTTTATCTACATGCATGTAGGCCTCTTCTGAATGCAGCTTTCCAGCTACTAGCTTCAGAAACACGTGTTGTTTGCACAGCCAATTCGCAAGACATAAACTTAATTGTACACATTTATCACTGTTATTAGAAGCAAACATAAAACAGAATTCTATACAGACATATATACATACATACTTATACGGAGCATCCCCCACCCAAGTCCTGCTATACTACCTCACTGAGTTCCTGAGAGGGTCGAGAGAAAAATGTTGGGAGTATATGCCAAAAATGTATGTTCCCAACGGGATCAGCCAAGGTATAAAGGTGCCCAATTAAAGCAAGAAGGCACCTTTGGGCATATTGTCATGAAGAAAAACTATCGATACGGCTGCTACAAATTGATGACTTGAGAAACAAAATCACCATCAGGGTGCAGCTGGATGGAAAACTATTTGAGAACCCCTGTAACCCAATTCTAACTTTATTAGAAAACAGGATGCGAGAGGATCAATAAACTTTGTCTGTTCTATATAATTTAATCCTATTTACACCCTCCTGTCTTCTAGGAGCTCATGGAGCACATAAAGCACTCTCCCCTGCACTTTTCTCCAAACAATTATCCTGTGAGATACGTTGGGCTTATAGTGAGTGATTGGTCTGAAGTCAGCATTGAAGGGGGATATGAACTTGGATATCCCTAGTTTTAATTCAAGACCTTCATCACATTGTTTTTGTTTTTTAGACATGGTACCAGCTTTTATTGAACAGATAATAGAAGAGAGATAAGAATGTTTATGTAGTTTATCCTAATACAATCCACATTTATATGATTGTGAGCAAATCAACCCTTGGATAATTCAAAAAGTAAGTGCCCAGTCTTTGTTATGAGCAAACTAAGATTTTAATAAACATTTGACAAAAAAGAAGAGTTTATATATAATCCCAATTTAGTTTATTGAAAGAACTATCCAGTTTTGACTGTTTAAAAAGGCCTGAACAATGTTTGCTTCCAAAGTCTGAATGTTATTACTATAGAAGCCGCCTGATGGGCAATTGCCCAGACCAATAGCAATAAGTTGTTCATCTGAATTCTTGTAGCAGTTACAAAGTTAAGTATTGATTGGAATACGTTCAACAGTGTCCATGTTTGATTTCAATTATCCGTATTAGAATATTGTATTTAATTTTTATCAAACACAATTACAATTTTATTAAGCCTTGCAAAAATGTTCTTAAAATATTGACTTCTTCAATAAACGTATACTGTTATGTTTGTCACTTAAACATGAATATAAAATATACTAATATTTTACTGAACAATAACAAATTTTAAAAAAAATAGATGTCCTTGAACAAGTACTTTTAACATTATCACAAAAAATATTGTTAAAAGCATTAAGGAGTATACAAATTTACACTGTATTCACTTTTGAAAGATAACATTATATAAAGCAGCAGAATGAAAAGAATGTTGTAAAACCTGGAGTATAAAAACAAATCATTCCACCATTTTTATTTTTTCTTCCCTTTGGAAGGCTTAGCAAACAAAGCAGGATCAATTTGATCTCTAGCCAAACCTCTCACCGAAAAAAGTCGTTCTGCTCTTTCCTGCAAAGTACCTCCACATTTCAATCCCAAAGTCAATAGTTCAAACTTTAGTTTGTCTAGTCCTATGGCTTCCAGTTCCGCAACAGAATTGAATTCCATCAGATTGACTCTTGTAGTATCCTAAGAATCAGAAACATACAACATTTTAAATATATATCTCAAAAGAAGAAAGTGATCTTTTGAATGTTAACTTGACTTAAATATTAAGTGATTCTGCAATGTCCACTTCTTCAACAAAATGGCTTTGGAGGGTGTATATGCCTTATTTTTTAAAAGTTTGTGAATTAGAATATTCCTGCATATGGGGCTAAACTAAATATAATTCAGTTAATTCTTATACTGATAAATTAGTCAGTTTATGTCTCCATTTTAGAGACTGGGGAAAAACTCTTCCAGTGAGGAATGTATATGCTCAATGGCTACAAAATATTGTCTAACTGTTAAAGAAAAAGAAAAGACTGGGAGATGAAGAGGAAATGGGGTTGTTTAAATTTTGAACAGCATTTCTTGTACTTTGATTTGGTTTTAATGTTACTCTTTGATGTAATATTGTAAAGTGACATGGATAATGAACTGCCAGAATGAAGTTTTCAAAATGCACTATTTATAAAGATATCTAATGGATTTAGGAAGAAAAAGAATTATATATTTAATCAAAAACAACCATACTTACTGCATGTTGAAGCGGACTTGCAGCTTTTTCACTACATGAGGCATTTGTATGCTTTTCTTCTTTCAGAATCTGTGTTGTTTTATGTTTCTCATTGGCTACAATTTTACTGAAAGTTGAATCTTCTTGTAGATCTTTTTTAGCATTCTTTGTTCGATCTTCTGACTTCTCATCAGAGTCTGAACTGCAATTTACAGAGTCCTCTGAATTCCTGGGAAACTCATTTAAATTGTCAGTCACACTGATATGGCTGCCAGATGATGTGGAGCATTTTCCTGACGTCCCAGGAGATTCATCTTCTTCATCGCTATTAGACTCTGAACTGTTAGGATCGTCCAACCCTTCTATACCTAACCTGTCACATTTAAGTGAATTTTAAAACATGAATATAATTTCACCATTAAACAAAATTGGTGATATAAAAGAACAAATCTGCCCCGTAATTATGGAAGAGGCAGACATTCCAAATATCAGAAATCCATCTAAGTACAATAGTGGTAAACTTTTACATTATATGGAATTTTAAAATATTTTTAAACAATCAGGATAAAGCATTCTGCCTGGCAAAAGAATGCCAAAAGACTCTTTCCAATAATTTCAATATTGAATTGAGAATTCCAATATTGAAAATGAGTATATCAGTAAAATACTCCTGGTTTTTTAACACAGCTTAGCTTCTAGTTTCACTGCAATACATTACATCAACAGAAAAAATCAGTGTACTAAACAGCTTTAGAATAATTATTGCCTCAATTCCAATAACATATGCTAGCAAGCAGAGGAAGCAAGAAAATCCCATTCCACAAGTAGATTACCATTTAGAATTTTTAAGGCGAGAGCCACCAATGTTAAAGAAAGCAACTCTTTTATTCTTGTCATTTTTATCAGATGGTTATACTTAAAACTGTGGTGCTTACCATAAACACCTTTTCTTCTCTGATGGTGGTCCGGTTCCAGAATCAGCGGGCCCTTTTCGACTCTCACTGCTTTCTGGGGAAACCACTGTGCTGGAAGAAGCTTGCATACCTAAAAATAGTAAAAGCAATCAGACTTCAGCATGTTAAATGAAATACAAACATTAAATCATTAAAACCAGGAATTTAAGGAAAAGATGAACTTTTAATCTTTTGCTTCATTCCTCAAATTAAGCTTATCTGTAACTTCTGACTGTTTGCTTAATTTATTATTAATCATCTGCACAGCTGACTGCATAATGCAAACATGATTGAGGGATGGGGAGTGGGAGAGGGTTTTCCATTATATTATTCAGGGAAGCTGAATTTTCTAACAACTGCTTTTCATGGCAGGGGTCAGTTAAAATCCAGTATCTATGGAGAATATCAGACTGGCCAAATTGCTTTAATATGGAAGCAGATGATACTGAAACAGGCAAGTAATCAAAGGCAGAGAAAACAAGAGGTCAGAGCCTGAAAACAAAAGGAGAAAAATACAGAAGATGTTCAATGTCTAGGGTTATCTTATCCACAGAGCATTTAATTAAAACATCTAAGGGCCCAATAATCCAAAAGTGCAATGCAGGACAGAGTCTAAACTATTTCAGCGCTACCTTTCAGGACAGAATCTTCAAGTCTCTCTGCCATTTCATGGCACTGCTGCTGGTAATCTGGGTTAGTAAAAAAATGCTTTGGTTCCACCAATTTGCGCTTCAGTCTTTCTAAACGCCTTTGTTCCTTGTCTGCTTCCCGTTCTGCTTGTTGTTTCACCCATTCGGCCATCCTGTAAGAAAGAAGGATCCATATTAAACTGGATCTAGTTCAATGGGTGAATTCAACTATGAAGTCTAAAACAAAGAAGCCCGAACAGTACAGTACAATGAGTGAGATCATCTATCTTTGGAAAGTCCTTGATGCTGAAACTTGACAAGTGACAGTATGAATACAATTTAGTGCCAGGTTATTTATGCATGCATTGAAAAGAAAGATGCAGAGTTTTTTTGCTCTGCACATTAATTCATTTTAATTCATTTCACTGTTATTTTTAATTTGATTTATTACAATTATTTTACTTTATAGTATTATCGTATGTGGCATATTTAAATCCTATGCCTCATATATATGGTAACATTTTCAGAAAAAGACAGGTTAAAGATTTTTGAAGAATGATTATTGCAAAAATGAAAATAACACATACTGTTTAATGTACATACAGAGAAACTTTTATCTAAATGGCCATGACGAGTCAACACCATCTTCATGACACAACAACTAGAGAGATAATTGTAAAAAAAAATAATAGAAAGCAAGGAATAGCAAAGCCTAAAATAGACAAGAATATATAGAAACAGAAAATGGTAAATTTAATGCTGTTAGTTGAAAACAAGAACTGATGATATGAACATTCATGTATCTAAGATATGACATGGATTTTAAAGTTATATAGTAAAAACAGAAAATAAATGAATGTGTATACTTTAGTCATAGGGGAAATCAGGTGAAGAATTTTTAATACATGCAAATACTTTTTAATACTTTTAATGTATGCAAATACAAATAGAAAAGATAGCATATGGAAGTGAAGGCTAACCTTTTCCAGACCGAGTGCCCAAAGTGCGCCCATGCGCCCTACTCATGCGCTTGCACCCTGCACCCCGCATGCACACGGGGGCCCCTCCACACGCCCCCATGCACATGCGTGGCAGAGACCCGAAGACCAGGGTCTCTGCCACGCACATATGGGCCAGAGCTGAACTGGGGCGCACATATGGACCAGAGACATGCGCACATATGGCCAGAGCTGAACTGGGGCGACATCTCAGGTGCCCAGAGAGGGAGCTGTATGCCACCTCTGGCATGCATGCCATAGGTTTGCCATCACGGGCATATGGTATGTGAGCAATGAATATTGTCATTAAAAGTAAAAATGACAATATGTAAGAGTATGCTTTTGCCCATTTTATTATGTAGAAGTGAAACTTGAGTATGTTAGGAGACAAAAAAGTAAGTTGAATGTAGTGGGAATGATGTGGTAAGATAAAATCGTAACAGAATAGCTGCTGAATAAATGTGAATTGAATACAAAAGTGAATGAACAGTACTTTAAATTGCTTTGGTCATAAGAAACAGAATAAATGAGAACTGGAAAGAAGACAAGAATATGAAGGAAAAGTGAATGGGTTGAAGAAAAGGGAAAATAATGAAAAGGAAAAAGCTGTGATTACATTAAGCTGAGATTCTCAAAAAGAAATCCAATATCAGTGGTTGAAAGAACAAAATGTAATTCATGAAGTACTGTATTGTATCAATATGTTGAAAGCAATTATAGTCTGCAAGGACAGGGACTATGAAGCTGATTAGTTAATAATATTGGTGCAAATGAGTCTTATCTCATTTATATTTATATTTCTTATCTTTACATTTATATTTCTTTATCTCAATATCTTAATTTCTTTGATTCAATTTATTTTACTCCATTTCCGATATCTGCATAATGTTGCTTACTGCAACAAACAATAGCATGATGGGTATCTATGGATGGATACATTATAAAAATATTTTTGATAAATCTATGCAATAAGAGCAAAATACATGTGTTTTCTACTTAGTTAAATGTCTCACGCTTTTTCATGGTTAACATCTCGAAGTCTCCTTCCACTGAGATCTCTACAAGCCTCTCGGTTTGTTGTCTTCTCAATTTGAGCACCAAGCGCTCGAAGCATAGATCCAAAACCTGAGAGGTAATTAAAATAGATCAGTAACAGGAATCTAAGTGTAAGAAACATTGACTCTCCAAGAATCACAACATGATGCAACACAAAAATAAATCCTTTTATATGTTGTTAGTCTGTTTTATCCAGATTCAAAAATCCTTCATTAGATAAAATCAAGGGCCTGGTGGCTCAGCAGACTAATAGCATTGTGATTAACACCAGCTGTCTGCAATTACTGTAAGTTCGAATCTCACCAAGCTCAAAGTTGACTCAGCCTTCCATCCTTTCTAAGGTAGGTAAATTGAGGACCCAGTTTGTGGGGGCAATAAGCTGACTTTGTATAAATATACAAAAGTATGAAGGCTATTGCTTAACGCATTGTAAGCCTCCCTGAGTCTCCAGAGAAGGGCGGCATATAAATCAATTAAAAAAAAAAAGTCAAAGATACAAATGAAAGGGAAGCTTTTAACCCCATTAGAGGTCCACTTCAGATGATTCTAAACGTTTTAGAACTGTGCACTAATTACTAGAAAATAATCGACAATGGGAAGTTATAAAGGCAAACTAGCCAGTACAAGACTATCATCTTGTTTTCTTATTGTCATAATATCTCAAACTACACAGGTTTTTAGCATAAAAACCTAGCATAAAAGACCTTTAGCATAAAAATATGGGCAATATATTTCCCTCTCCCCTTTTTAACTTATTTCTTTTTCCCTCACTGCACTGATGCATTGTATCTTCCACCCTTTATGTATTGTACAATGTATTATATATTGGCGAGTCTGGATTGTTTCCAAGTCTGTAGCCATTAAATGGGGATCCACAATCTGGATCCACTACTATATTTTTCAGGACTGAGTGCATTATAATTAAAAGAAACAAATTCAATCTCAATCATGGAACTTCAGTGGATAATTTGGAGTCAGTCACTAACTTTCATCCAAGCCAATTTCACATAATTATTGATGTGGAAACATTGGAGTTGTTTTATCTGTCATCTATAAGAAAGATGAGATAGTTGTCTAACAAATAAACACACAATATTGTTTAGTATGCAGAAGCAGTAGTGAACCAACCTCCTTTTCCACCACATAATCTTGGTTCCACGCTGTAAAGAGCTCCATCTTGTAGTACACCTTCAGAATTAATACATCGACCATTACACTTTACATAAAAGTGATCTTGAGGAAGCGCCTAAAAACAATTATTTTTTAAAAAGGAAAAGAGAATTATACTAAAATTAGAATATTTATCTCAAGACCTATTTAATCTATAGGAAAGAGCAACTGCATTAATTTCAAACTGTTTATTTAAATAGCACATTGGCAAATCACTAAACAGTAAAAGAAAGATTATTGTACAAAACCTAGTTCACCTACGTAGAACACCGTGAACAATACATTTTGTACACAAAGCCACGTTTCACAAATCACAAAAAGAGGGGGGGGAGGAAACCCCCTCGAAAACGTTTGAGTTTTATGTATACAATCCATAAAAAGCAGTGTCCCATCAACAACGATCACTATGGCCACGGATCGAGAATATCTATATTCATTTGCTAAACAAATATATAAATACTAGGCTCGGGAAAGGTGATTGATGCATCCGCTTCACCTGCGAAGGAGAAAACAAAACTACTCCTCCCAACTTGTTTGTTCTAAAGACGTCAATTATAAGAAACCAGACACCCACTTCTTGTATAGTGGGGAGCCCACGCCACCCACTTTTTTCATTTGAACGCTCATTATTTACCTGCGCTTGGCACCAGGAACGGAGAAAATCCCCAACCGACCAGCCTTCAGCCGGCAACGTCACACATTGCAGCTCCGAGGTCAACGGATTCCTCACCAACACCACCATTTTCTGACTTCCTATAACGACACGAGCAAACTCCCTGCTTTTCGGCAAGACGCAAGAAAGGAAAAACCCGGTGACGTCTACGAAGTAAACAGGAAGTCGGGCATTACAAATTTTGCCAACAGAAGAGTTCCTTTCCAGGTTCTCCTCAAACCACGTGACAGGGAGCGGTGGGGCTGCGTATGCGCATGCGTAGGGACTTTCCGTGGACCCTGCCTGAAGGAGAGTAATAAAGATGGTGGGGGTTGGGAATGTTAACAGCGGGGGGGGGGTTAATGGCGCTGCTGAGCGTCTGGAGCTACCGCTTTTCTTGCTTCACCGTTCCGCTTCAAGTTATTGCCCTTCTGAGCTCAGAACAGGATATTATCCGCCTGGTTTTCTTTGGCAGATTCGGTTCATCAACCTTCTCTGTTTTACATTCTCGTTCCTTTGCTCTACAACGCAGGGAAATTACTTCGCATTGCTTTATGAGGCAGAAGGCGGGAAAGTCCCTCGGTGCCGTTATCGTCATTGACGTTTTGCTTCTTAAAAGTGACCAAGCTGAGGCTGAATTGAAAATGCAACCCAGCGTACGAACGTTTGTAATTTTTTCCCCCTGGTTTCAGGCGCAGAAAATTAGGGCAGTTGTGATATTTATAAACCTGCAGTGGAGCGCTCTGTTCCTCCCTCCCCACCGCCCTTGCGCCCACATACTTCATTGTGTTATGTTGGTTTGCGAACGCCATATTTTCTACCAATGTCAGCTTGGGAGCAGCCACTCTCGGTCTCTTCAGGCGGTAGCATAGCGAATGAGGCGGCTCGTGTCACTCTGCCAGTTGCAACGGCGACAGGAGAAATGATTGCATTCGTCTGGGAGGCCATGCATATGCTCTGCTGACTCGAAGTTGTCGGCGTGTGTTAACTAACCGCCTTTCCTGGAGGCAGTTTAAACGCCAAGGCACGAAGAAGTAAACAGATGGGGGAAAGCGTACAACTCGAATTACACAGCTGCGCTCGCCAAGATGAGCCTCCTTCATCCCGTCATTTTTCCTCTTTGCAAATCCCGAGCATGTAAAGCCCGGCCATTCGGGTTTTAAAACAATGAAGCAGGGCACGGTAGTGTGCAGTTTTATAGGGCAGTAGAACAATATGCAGATAAAAGACTAACTTTCTAAAGACTACTTTTAGTGAGGTGTGGCTGGGTGCCCTCTCTGCAGTTAAAAGTTGATCTTAAAATAATGAAGACTTGTTATATTGCTGAGTACTGTGTAGGAAGAAACAATGATACACTTATTCAAAACAGCCAGTCTAGTTACCAAATATAGGAAAGATTCAAGTTCTAATGCTGAAAACATCATTTTAGAATTAATCCTTCCAAATCTAATCAACAATAAATATGTCATATAAAATAAATACTATGACTCTGAAAATCTTGACCTGCTATTAATCTTTCCAAATCTAATCAGGTAGTCCTGTGCTTATGACCACAATTGGAACCAGAATTTCGGTTGCTAAGTAAGGCATTTAAGCAAGTCACACCTGATTTTAAGATTTTTTTTTAACCACAGTTGTTAAGCAGATCATTGCAGTTGTTAAATAAATCATACTGTTAAGCAAATTCAGCTTCTCCCATTGATTTTACTTGTTCAAGGCCGACTGGGAAGTCATAAATAGTGATCACCTAACCCCCGGATTCTGCAACCATTGTAAATACATGCTAGTTGCCAAGTGCCCAAATTTTGATCATGTGTCTAAGTCAGGGAGCCAATAACTCAAAGAGCCATTTGGACCCGTTTCCCACAGAAAAGAAAACACCAGGAGCCACAAGGCACCCTTCCTGTGCCTGACTTTCTTGAGCAGCCACAAAACTAGCATATGTAGTTGAATTAAATGTTCTGTTTTCTTCTGAAACTTTTCTTGGATTTATTCATGGTTGGGCTACCGGGGGTTGAAAAGCTCAATAAATAGTGTTCCGGTGGGTGTCACACATTGGCGGTTGTGACACATATTTTGAGCGACGGAGCTGCAGCAGAGGGGTGAAAGAGCCACATGCGGCTCCAGAGCTGCAGGTTGCTGACCCCTGGTCTAAGTGGATGCTGCAAAGGTCATATGTACAAGGACTAGTTGTCACTTTTTTCAGTGTCATTGTAACTGCAAGAAGTCTCTAAAAAGTTACGTTTGATATGAATAAATGAAGTTGTATAGGAGTACCTATACATCTCAGGAATACTGTATTATCTATTTGAGGTGTTTAATAAAAGATCTGGGGCTGGTTCTTCAGTCTGTCTAAGGCAGGGCTGTCAAACTCGCGGCCCATGGGCCAGATGCATCATGCTGGCCACGGCCACTTTAGCAAAGGTGGAAAAAGTCCCGATATGTCACATGACACTGCCGTGACAGTGCAAGTTTGACAACCCTGATCTAAGGATTTGCATGTCATGTATTTTATTACCATGAAAATATATCAGACAATATCAGACATTTCAGGAAGATCTGAAGAGTTATGAAGTTCACAAATGGTGATCGTACAAAACAGCTTTGCAACCAATCCCCATATTTATGGCTGTTGCAGCATCCTACAGTCACATGATCACCATTTGCGAGCTTCATAACTGTCTTTTCACAAGAATTAATGGGAGAGAGAGAGATTATAGATAATATGTTATATTAGTTTATTGACTACCGTGTTTTCCCGAAAATAAGACCCTGTCTTATATTTTTTTGAACCCTGAAATAAGTGCTTGGCCTTATTGCCATATGCTCAAAAGCCCGATTGGGCTTATTATCAGGGAATGTCTTATTTTGAGGGAAACAGGGTACTAAGTAAGACCAAGTTGCTAAACTTTATGCTGGCTAGGGAATTCTGGGAGTTGAAATCCACACAATTTAAAGTTACTAAAATTGTAAGGTAAAACACAATAGCCTTGTAAATAACTTCACTCTGCTTCTCTGTTCCAGAAATATCTGAAAAAAGCCTTCTTCGCACCTCATAGATCACTTCCACATCATTACCACTACTAGCCCTCCATAGCTGTTTGAAGTTGGTACAATAATTGCTCCCAGTCTTCAAACGCTGAGTACATGTAGAGATTGCCAAGAGCCAACTCTTTCCTTCATTTCCTTCAGTCCTGTTAGTCAGTTGACTAACTTGCAAAAGTAATCAGTGTCGCAATCATAAGCCAATAATTAAACCTCATCCCCTTTCTACCAAAAAAAAAAAATGAATTGCTAATGTCCTAACTACTTAGCTATTATGAGAAGTTATGTGAGGGAAGATTATACATAAACATGTGGAGTATCTTATCATCCTTCCTTCCCTGCATGTAGAAGTCTCCAAAATAAGGAATTGTTTAATGGAGATATAATTTCACTAATCTTTCTTAAATGGTGTATCTGAGGAGCCCATGACACCCCAAGGGATTAGCCTGCTCCACTCACTCAAGCAGAAGGGGCCTGCTGTGGATCCTATTCAGTAAGGAATTCCGGCTAGAATCAAGACATTGAGCTTGTCGATCAGAAAGATTGGCAGTTCGGCGGTTCAAATCCCTAGTACAGGTCTCCTGTGTGAGCAGGGGGTTGGACTAGATGACCTCCAAGGTCCCTTCCAACTCTGTTACTGTTAAAGCTGTGGCACCAGCCCTGTGGAATATTCTACCACCAGAACTGAGAACTGCTCCCATCATTCTGTTTTTCCAGAACAGTATCAAAACTTGGATTTCCCAATTGGCTTGGGGCCCCAAGGGTGGAAATGGTTGATGAGTTAAGAGCTCATCCCCATGTCACCATCTCCATGGTTCTTGTTTTTATATAGTATTGTAAGTGTAATTTTAATTGATTCAATATTTATCTTTTTTAAAGTACTGTTTCTAAGCAATCCAGAATGGCCTTATTGATGAGAGGAGCAGCATATAAATTGAATAAATAAATTATTGAATTTTGGGTTTGCCTGTCAGTTTAAAACATTTAAATCTTTTCACCTTTTCTTGAAAAACTGACCCAAGAAGTGTATGCTTATGCATGAAAGTATATATGTACAGTAATTCAATGACCAATGAACAGTATTGTACAAAGGAACTTCATCTACAAACTTTACAAACTGGTTTCCTGTAAGTTTGATGTGGAGAAAATAATTACAATATATGACTGCTTAAATGTTCTAATTGCACACGGCTTCATTTATGGGGGGGTGGGGGTTGTCAGCTTGTGTCCACTAATAACTAAATGAAACCTTTTAAAATTCATCACATTGAACTGGCATAAACAAGGAAGGAATTATATATGATCCACTAAAAGGTCAAGGGTTAAATTCAATAATTTTCAGGATTCAAAACGTGATCTAGCAGGTCTGAACTTCAGATGTACTATCATATTGGCTAAATGTCTATGGAGATTCTCAGTCATCCAGGTTATGGTTGTCCCAAAGGTGCTTTTTCAAGAGGTAACTGGACTTTCTAGTATTTCTTTGTTTCTTTGAAGAAGTTTCACTTCTCATCCAAGAAGCAAAATGTCTTCAAAGAAATCCAGAAAGTTCAGTTGTCTCTTGAAAAAGCACCTTTGGGACCATCATACTGACTGCCTGACATGAATTTCAGAATGGATTATATTTCCTTATGTTCCATTATTTCTGTGGAAACAGCAAAAGTATCTGTAAGAAGGTCCAGTTGCCTCTTGAAACAGCACCTTTGGTCTATTTGTTAGAAAGGCTGCATACATCCATTTATGTTCATACAACTAAAAACTATTTGTAAGAAGTTAAGTTAAGTTAAGTAATACTTAATAACCTATTGCTTGGGATAAATGCATGTAGTCCTTGCTTACCAACTGTCTTGTTTAATGACTGTCTGAAACAATGATGGAAAACAAAATCTTTGCAGCTTATCCTTGTGGCCATCACAGCATTCCACGGTCATGTGATCACCATTTGCAATCTTCACAACCAACTTCCAACAGCAGACTTATTTATTAATTATTGTTTTTTGCCACCCATTTTTCCTATAAAGTGACTGGACAACAAATTAATGAAGAACACAAAAGTGAAGTCAGAAATTGCAGTCACATGTTGTCTTGATTAACAACTGTAGTGATTCATTTAACAGAAAAAAATAATATAATGCAGTCATATGATTTTTTTTACCTTAGTGACTGCAGCACTTAACAGAATTGCCAATCCCAATTATTCTCTATAACCAAGACTACATGAAAGGTTTAGATCTCTCCCTTCTTGCTTTTGCTTTTGAATTATCTTTACAGAGATTAAGCAGAAATATACCAGGTAAAGAGACAATTACTTAGCGTGCAAAATTTTATTGTTAATGAGACAAATATCAAGTTTTTTAACACAGTATTCTATACTTAATGGTTTCAATATTTACACAGCATAGCTGCAAAAGGTAGAACATTGATAAATGTCATTGAATTTGAAACATCTATAAAATATTGTATATTTGCTAAGCGTAATTTATAATTTCCTA
The DNA here is from genome assembly GCF_059756535.1 of Pantherophis guttatus. Classification (NCBI taxonomy): domain Eukaryota; kingdom Metazoa; phylum Chordata; class Lepidosauria; order Squamata; family Colubridae; genus Pantherophis; species Pantherophis guttatus. The sequence goes on along the minus strand of NC_142063.1, from coordinate 293,962,845 downwards.
ATGAAATGTAACTCAGAATCCAAAAAAAATCAAAGACTATGATGTAAAAAACTCGTCTACATTGAAGTTATGAAAAAGGAATGTTTAGCTTGAAGGTGCACCTATCTGGGAGTAAGTCCCATCAAACATAGTTGGACTTGTTTGACTATCAAAGATTTTCTAAATTGGGGGTTAAAGTTTTAAAAAGTGTTCTTCATTGTCATGTAAATTGAAAAAGCATCATCTTTATGAACGGAGAAATTGGGCATGCATCTAATAGCACTGTATTCATCATTAGAGATGTAATAACCTAAATGAAGTAGATTATTCAGAAATAAGAGTTCAATGAAGTTTATTTTTAGATGAATGTAGTACAGAAGTTGGAAAGACTGCTGAATTCAACAGGTGGCAGGTTCATATGACATACTACAGTAATAATGATTATCCAAACTGGCATGGGATTGGATCTGGATTCCTACAGTAAGCGGAATTAGACTTGATAATCAAAATGGCCTCTTGCAAAACCTTGATTCTATCATATTGTTTTTTAAGAGCACAGTATACTACATGAACTAAATCACTATGGTTAGTATAGCATGAGGTGTGCAAAATAAATTTCTCAAAATAGATCTTTGGATATCAAATAAATTGTCCTAACCTTACCAAAATATTCTGATGCAGTTTCAATCCTTTCAGAAGCATCTTGAATTCAAGATGATTAAATTTAGAAGTTGAAACAAGATTTTTGAATTATGATGTATTCAGTAAACTGTGCTTCAACAATTATATTTTAGCCCAATCTGATTCCAGCGTGTCCTTTCCTGGTCCACAGAAACCACAGACACAGGTAAGTCTTTTATCTTTATTTCAAAGGTTTTGAAACAGAACTCTAATGGCACAAAGTTTGAACAAACAAGAAGACAGCTAAGGAGTTGAATACAATGAGATAAACAGAGTAGTCACTAATGGATCTGTGAGGCACACAGCTCTCCTTATATAGGGGATATGTGACACTGATATGTTCCTTTTTATGGGGCAGATTTTTTTCTGGCCAATAGTCTTACTGAGCACCTTTGTTCAGTGGGCCCTTGCATTGGGGAAAATATTAGCTCCGCCTCTTGATCTTCTGAGCCCAGCAATAGCTGCCTCTCCTGGTTGCTAGGCAACTTTTCCAGCTGAATTTCCTGAGGCTGATGTTCTTCTTCATCTTCTTCGTCTTGAGATAGCCATGACACAATGTTAGAAAGAAATCTTACCTGGTTCATTTCCAAGCTGGAAATAAAGAATGCAGGCAGTTACTTGAATCAGAGGTGAAGTTTATTCCGAGACTGCAATACACAATCAGCTATTGGAGGCGGCTGTGGCGAGTCGTCTCCCATAAGCCTTTTATATAGGACTATGATGACCTATAAACCCATGATCTGTTTGGTCATCCTTTTAGATATATTTCTTATTCCAAACTCACCACTGTGCTCTTGCCATCAGCTACAGTCATGTGATCCCCATTGACTTTCTCCCTGCCAGCTTCCTAGGTTTCCTCATTGACTTGTGGGAAGGTATCAGGGAATGTTGTAAATGAGTATCATGTGACCCTGGCAGCACATTGCTGACACTGAAATGGCAACAGCTTTCCAGAATTTATTTCCCACAGGTATAATGGTTCTCAGCATTCAGTAAGTTAGCTCATTTGAAGTACCTTAGTTGGAAATGTTTTGCTCCATTTCGCCCAGTTAAAGATTGTACAAACACAAGAGTTTTAGTAGTATATAGACAACTTGCCTTTATTCCTCAAAAGTGTGCAAAAGCACACTCTAGGAATTCCATGAGAGTGCACTTAGCTGGCATTCTCAGAGGTGGCACTCTGCAGTCAGACATCCTGCTGAATTGTGGTTTCAGCATTTGTCAATTGAAAACTGTAATCACTTTGAGGAAAGGCCTTTTTTTTTCTTATTTGATCAAAGAGATCTCAGATTAAGATCAGAGAGAGAGGAAAGTTCACCTGATTACATTGGTATTTCCTGTTGCATTTTTAAATCTTTGTCTAGACTTATTCTAATTTGTGATTTTAAATCTTCTCCTCTTTGAGGCAGGAAGACTATATGGTGGGAGGACTTGATTTCCTTCCCACATCAGCCACTGACTTCCTTTCAGCTATTATCCATTTCCAAGCAGCCAAACCTTTGCAACAGCTCACTTGTACTTGTTGGAGGCAATAGTTTGTTACCTGCTTCTGACTCATCCCCCTGGCTGTTTGGCATATCTGAATACAACGCTGACTTTTTAAAAACACAATTGTTTTTTAATAATGTTATTATAACGGAGTATACACATGGATGAGATATGACCTGGAGTCTTGCATTTCCTATTTCCAAATCTTCCTACAATTCTGCTGTTCCCTTCCTGCAATTCCTGAGCAGAACTGGCTAAATAAAGTTTTACCAATCACTTTACTTCAAATAAATAATCACTTCCACTTTATTAGGGAAAAGGTAAGTGCCCCCACTTTTCTTTTAATAGCCTGACCCTGCAGGAAGGCACATGCTACAGGCTAGATCCCTTTCCCAGAATGAACACCACTAGTTCATTAAGAATTTACATCTTAGTTATAAATAATACAGTCAGACACTCAGAAGAAATTTGAAAATAAAAACAAGGGATGATCAATTGCTATCTGATAAAGTTAATTTTGCTTTTAGCTCAAGGTCTATCTATTTCCTCAATCCCTAGTTCCTCCCCCCCCCAAAAAAAAACAGGATTACAGGCCCATATTTCAATTCATAAATTAAAACAGAATGAATACCAAGTAAGCGATTCTAGCTTTTTGCCCAACTTCACGACTTTTAGCCCTGTTTTTTTTCCCTTGCTTTTTGGCAGCCTCACAGGAAATAAAAATACAAGACTAAAAGGACAAAGGCAACATGGAGGCCTCCTTTCCTCTTAACGTTATATTCTTCTTACATTTTGCTTCTGTTGTTAAATGCTGTATATAGTTCTTTGGGACTGGAGTGGGTTGTATGAGTGAATGAGCGAGCAAGCCTGGATGGACAGGTCAGTTAATTTCCCTTTACTCTTTCAGTATCTGGACCCTTTGAAGTGGAATTTCCCTATGATCACTAGAATTACAAAACTAATAGGCTTGATGGGATGATAACCAATCAATCTTTTATATGTATTTCAGCATAAAAACAAGTTGAGAAATGAAAATACAAAGTTTTTTCAGAAAATAACTATAGTTTAAATGATACTAAGCAGAAATATTAATATTACTATTAATTACCTTCAATTCAGTGGTGTATTAACCATTAAGCAGATTAAGCACATGTTTAGGGCACCAGGCCCAAAGGGGGCACCACAAAGTTGAGAAAGAAAAAAAAACCAATTAAGATTGGTTCTTCGTTTAAAGGAGGGGGGCACCAAGATTTGTCAGTGCTTAGGGCACCACTGCTTTGCCACTGCTTCTTGCAGTGGATTGATTGGGACTAATAAATGTCTGTGTGTATACAGAATACACTCATATGAGGCAAACATAGGAAATTTTGATGTCTTTATTATTACAGTCTTTGACTAGTATTGCAAATAAGAAAAGGAAAATAGATTGTTAGAAAGCCTCCTGCCAGCAATTTGTCATAAACAGCAAAACAACACAAACTAAAACTTATAAAGTTATAAAAGTTTCTCAAGTCATATTCAGTGTTCTTGGCAGCAGTACAAGAGGTTCGCTATTGTCCTCTTCAGGGAAGGTTTTTTCTGATTTCTCAGCCTAGTTTATAACCCTGCGATTTCCTAATGGTTTCTCATCCAAATTGATCTTATCTTTCATAACTTTCTGATAATAAGCTAGTTTGGGCTAAATGCTATTACATATGCTGTATAACAGTGGTCCCCAACCCCCGGTCCGCGGACCGGTGCCGGGCCATGGAGTACCTGGCACCGGGCCGCACAGCGGCCGGGGGACATGAACGCTGCAGCGCAAAGGCTCCTGGGCCGTGCGCAAAAGCTCCTGGGCCGTGCGCAAAGGCTCCAGGGAAGAGAGCCCCGCGCAGGTACGCACGTGTGGCCCAAAGCCCCCACCCCTGCGCGCGCTCAGCGGGCCACAGTAAAATTATCAAAGGCTGATTGGTCCGCGGCGATAAAAAGGTTGGGGACCACTGCTGTATAATATATATTCTATAAGATTAGATTATATTGTAATATCACAAACATTGTAATGACTGCAAAAAAGAATACTATTACATATTAAAAAGCACTCTTTCCAAAGCCATTGTAACTCTGAGCAGTAATTAAGTGAGGACTACAAGATAGCACTTTTTATACTGAAATTGGAGAGATTATACAATTCTCAATGTGCAAATAATTTCCATATATGGAATTATGTGTGAAAAAAATCTGGTGAATACCAACTTCATAGAAATATAAAATGGCTGGACATGATCCTATCTTCCATATAAATACAATACAGATAGTCATAATTTAACAATCATTCAGCGGCCATTCAAACTTATGACAGCTCACCCAAAAGCTACTTATGACCCTGTTTAAAAGTTATTTCTACTGTCACTCGCATCCCCCACCTCACCAACCTCATCCTGCTTTGCTGGGTCCCTGCAGGCCTTGGGCCTGCTCCGCACTCCCCCAACACCCATTGCACACTTACCTTTTGAACTTCTGTGGACTTCATGTTGGGGAAGGAGAGCAGGCCACTCGTCTCTTGGTTGCGTAGCTGTCTCCCAGAAACAGCTGTCATTTTCAGTCTATCGACAATTACTTGCAGTTGCTCTGAAATGGCAGCCACTTTTAGGAGGCCCCATGCCATGTCTATGGATGAATTATTCCATTTTGATTCCCTAATAGTGTCAGTAGAGTGCTGAGGAAAGCTCCAGGGATCTTCAAAAGGTAAGAACGCAATGGATGATAGAGGTTGGGGAGGAGGCCTAAACTCTGTGGGGAGCCAGTGGGGGTTACTTCTTATTGACACCCTTAGGTGATTGTAGCCTCTATCTTGACTTTTTTGTCTCTATCCTCTGACATACAGAGGATCTCGCTCTTGTGATCTGGTGAGATCCGGCCATAAATGGCATGAATTGATTTTAAATTGACAGGTTTTAAATCATGGGCCAATTTATAAATTATTTTAACTCTATTTTTAACTGTAATGTTATGTATAGATGTTTTTATTTTGGCTGTTCACCGCCCTGAGTCCGAAAGGAGAAGGGCGGTATAGAAATTTGAATAATAAAATAAATGAATGAGTTTTTAATGTTTTTAATTTTTCAATGTTTTTTTATAATGATTTTTTAAAATGTATTGTGAGCCACCCTGAGTCTTCAGAGAAGGGCGGCATATAAATTAAATTAATTAAATTAAATTAAATTAAATTACAGTTAATTGTTGCTCAATGGTTCATTCTCTTTCAACTCTGTCACATGAAAATAATTTTGCCAAGATTACCTCTGAAGAATGACTGTTTCAAATACATCTAAGCTTCTGCTTGGGTTGTTATGATAGCAAGGGTCATCTTGCTACCTTGTTGTATTTCTGATGGCTTTCCATTTTTCCAATCTTTTCCAATTTTTCTTAACTTCACATCATCTGTTCAAAATACAGTACTGTACCTAAACCATAGGTTCATTGTTACAACTTACAGTTCAATTATTCTTTCTCCTTGAGTTTCTGGTCAACATTTGAATCTCTATGTTTTCTGAGACTGCGGCTGCATTTTCTGGAACTCATTCCAGTGTTATAGGTGTTCTCCTCAGCTGTGTATGTCTGAAAAAGTTATTGGATGAGTCTAATTATATTTTGGTACAGTATGGAGGAAGCCCCTATATTACAGAATCATAGGACTGGAAGAGATCATTTAGGCCACAAAGTCCAAGTTACTATTCAATGCAGGAGTGCAAATTAAAGCATCAAAGCCTGATGGCTGCCCAACCTCAGCTTGTACACAGCCAGCAAAAAAATAAAATAAAAAAACCAAACCACCTTCTTCCTAGGTTCTAAACACCCAACTGCCTGGAAATTTTCCCCATCATTCAAACAGAATATGTCTTTTTTTTTTTAATAACCCAGAATTATTATTTAGAATCCTGCTCTTGGCTGATACTGAATAGATAGTGTCTGTCTGAAACTCTTTTTCACATGTGTTACATTCACAGTGTCACATTCCCCCTTAACCTTCTCTTCTCAGGAATAAATGTACTATGCCTCATTTTTCAGGAGTTCAAGTGCAGATCCCTTGTGAGATTAGATATGCTTAAAATTATTAATGTTAATTATCTCACTTATCACTATACCACATTAACTCTACCTATACATCTTTAGGTGGAAATAAGCTGTTTGAATTGAGTTTGTGCAACACCAGATTGCAACTATCCTTTCTGTGTTCAGCTTTTACATTCAGCTCGGGGTTGTTGTTTTTTTCATGTTTATACCAGCATCACGTGGGATTGTTTTCCCTGCAGTACTAAATACCTTCCCTTACAATCAGCTCTGTGCATCTGGAACCAGCAGCCCTTCCCGTTTCTGGCAGAGCTGAGAAACGGGACTGAGCTAGAATGGCCGACACCTCTGGTGTAGGTCAGAAACAGACAAGACTTTTTCCCCTCGGTAATTTATAATTCAAGCTATGAGGGCGAAGAAGCTTCCAACAGCAATATGGAGACATTCCCTTTCTGTGAAGTGGAACTTCAGAGATCTGAGATAGAAAGGGAGCTTATTTGTTTTTTAATCATACTTTGATTACAATTACTGCTGAAATATTTTAGCAGTTCTTTTCCATCTCCGGCAAACCCGGAATGTCGGAAAACTAACGATTGCATTCAGCCTGTGCGCCACGGTTTTCATTCAAGGATAAACGGAGGCTGTATTACTTCCTCTGAGCCTGTCAGAGATCGCTTTTTTTTCTCTATTGAGGCAGACATAAACGTGCGCTGCAGAGGCTTCCAAGCGCCTGCGCTAAACTCCTGCCGAACGCTGGAGCAACTACGGAATGAAAAGCTCCGCCCAGGGCGATGTCCTAATATGGAAAGTAACCCCTCGGGTGACGTCATGGGCTCGCTGTGCTCTAATGTGGGGCAGGTTTTCTGCTGAATGACTGGCTGCTTGGCAGTCGGGAAAGACTGTTCCAGGAGCTTTGGACGGCTTCGTTGCAGAGGTCAACCAAGGGGAGGAAATGAGGGGCCTGCAAATTGAAGAGATGTGACTGCGGGAATCTCGAATAGAGGCACCCCCCGTGAAGACTGTAAAGAGCGGGGGGAGGAATCACATTCCCTGACAATAGAAGGAAGCTGGCAGATTGAGCTGTAGTGGGATGTCTTCCCACAGGAATTCTTCTATTTTTAAATCTCACTCCTTACTACGCTTTACTATGAATGCATCAAGCCAGCTAGGAAGCTTTAAGGCTACAGTTGTCCTAGGCTAAACAAAGTCTCTAAAAGCAAGAGGATATCTAAGGAGACCAGGATATTAAAAGGCACTGTTTTATAAACTGGATTCTTTCCATCACCAAGAGGAATATTAAATGCAAAAGGCTCAGGATGTATTCTTTTAAAAGACATCCTATTTTATTTTGATAGATTTAAATTGTGATTAGCTTCATAAGGAGAGACATATTCATAAACACTCCTATTTTTACAGACATTGATTTGCATTTACCTCTTTCCCCCCAATAAATACACATCTGATCAGTTTGTAAAGAAGAAATAGATAGTATATTTGTCAAGAATCCAGGAACATCTTGGTTTAGTGTTAAGTGCTTTCATAGACCAGCATCTACATCAGCTGCAGGAAGCTTATTTATTTTATTTTTTTATTTTAATTCGATTTATATGCTGCCCTTCTCCGGAGACTCAGGGCGGCTTACAATGCACTAAGCAATAGCCTTCATCCTTTTGTATATTTATACAAAGTCAGCTTATTGCCCCCACAACTGGGTCCTCAATTTACCTACCTTAGAAAGGATGGAAGGCTGAGTCAACCTTGAGCCTGGCGAGATTCGAATCTGCAGTAATTGCAGGCAGCTGGTCTTAATAACAGGGTGCTTTAGACCACTGTACTACCAAGGCTCTTGAAGCTTGAGCTTATGTTGTACACTAAAGTAGAGTCATGAATATATTGAGTAATAAGTGCCTTTATAACTTACAGGATTTGCTTCCTGGTGTATTTAGGATCATAACCATTTACTTGGGAATAATACTCTGGATTCAGTGGAATTACTTCTGAGTAGATTTGTGGAGGATTGTGCTGTAAGTCATTAATGTATTGCAGAAAGTTAGCACCCTCCTCTCTCCTAGAAGAATGAAATATTTTAGGAAATATTAAAAAGGCAGAATATTATATTTCCCCTAAAAGAGAAATAGAAATCTTAAGGGAGACAGAAACTCAGAGCCTCAGCTCCCTGCCCCCAGCAGATATTTGGTGCCCATTGAGAAGGACTGGGTCAGCCTATCTATAAAACAAAAGACCTTCAGCTCCAGGGTGATGGGGTTAAGACATGACTCCCCAGGACATAATAGGATTATCTAGCAGGAGGGCTCACTACATTACAAAATCACCTGAGGGACACTGCATCAATCCAAGGTTCAACCAAACTTGATTCAGACAAACTTGACTCCACATGGCCCCATGGGAGTTTGACTACAGCCAATAGTATACATACTCTTGCCACAGAAACAGGAAGCTCAAGGGCAAGGCCCAAGAGAGGGTATAAATAATCCTCACTCTCCACTCCATGTAGTCAGCTACCCAGAATCACACGTGCTTGGTGGTTCTGCTTCACCTTTAAACCATCTTTCCAACCAGCCTACATGTCTTTCTCCCCACTTGGAACTGAACCAGATGGATATTTCTTCCAACAGTATCATAAGAGTTAAGACTCCACAGTATACTAAGCCACAAATTAGCCAAGTACATATTAGCCTGCCTGCCTTGTGTGAACCCAGCCTTTGTGTAAATTAGTTTATGAGTCAATGTGTTTCAAATCCAGAAAAGTGGATTTTTTAACACTGAGTTAAGCTGCCTTACAAACACATTATGTTTTTGATGCAACAGGATAGTCAAGGTGTAATCTTTCTAAATAACTTTGATTTTTTTAAAAAAAGATGCTATAATATTTTGATAGTTTTTAGTGAAGAATAAACAGAACATCTCTGAAGTAGAGACACAGTGAAAGACAAAAGTAAGTTTTACCCCCCAGCATTAAACTTTTACCTAAAGGTTGGTGTGCTTGTTCTGTTATTGCCTCCAACCTCGTGACCTTGATGAGACCTGCTATCCTCCTGAGTTGAGAGACCAATCATCATCCTGCCATACACTACTTCCAAACCTCAAGCATATTTGTTACACGAATGGATGCATTTATAAATCCTTTTTTCCCACACAACTTAAGCCATATCTTTGCATATTTTAAATTCTGTATTAATAAAGTAAAATAAAATTTGAAATATTTTATAAAATATTTTTGTAGCACAGGCTTTGTAATGCTCATCTGATTTATCTTTACAACACTTCTTAATGGTCAACTGATCATCAGAAAATTTTAATTTTCCCAAGAGTACAAATATAACTAAGAGAATACCTGAAATATGTTTTACTCTTTCAAACTATACATCATGTTAGCTACTGTCTTGACATAAAATATTGATATTATGATAACCTACATATCCACTGTGTATGTGTTCTTCAAAAATCAAATTATTAGACGACTGCAGTCCATGGCTTTATTCAAGTGACCCCCAGCTCCCCAGAAAAAGAAAAAAAAAGAGAAATATCTGCCATGAACAACTTGAGAATTTTAAAGTAGGATAGCAAGAAACACCTTATGCATGGGACATTTATGTTACTTTTATTACTGGCACCAGTCTGCTTCAATCAGTTCTGAGCAGTGTATAGCAAAAATAAGAATAAAACAGAACAAACAGGAAGCAATATAAAACACAATGGCAACATAAAATGGTCAGATCTCAGCACTTCAAATGTTCTATCCTGAAGGGGTGCATTTGACATACCTGGCTTTCTGTTATGATGTGCAGTTTTTGGTCTGGGTTTTGTAGAGTGTAGTGTGGTTGGCCCAAGGAAGAAGGGTTTTTAAAGACATTTTGATTTTTTATGTATGTGCGTGTGCTTAGAAATGTTTTGCCTGCATGATTCCTTGAATATCTCCAGCTTGCTTTCCGTGAAACATTATTGTTTTAAAGGAGAAATATAAAAAAGGAGGGTTGGGAAAAATTGGATTTCAGGATTCATGTTATTCAGGAAAGTTAGTATAACCCTTGGCATGAGACACATTTTTTATTTTTGTTTTTATTTTATAATATTTTATTAAAAACTAAATAAATGAGAAGTTGACATGATTCGAATAAAGCACTGTCCTTAAGAATCATCTCTATGTACCAGAATACCTTTGGGTCTCACATTTAACCTGGAGACAGTCTTAAAAATTAAAATGGTGGTTTGCTACAGCCAGCTGTTTTGTCTGGAAGTATCCTCCTTGCCTAGAAAAAAAAAGTAAACGGTAAGCTGAGTTTATGAGTAGCATCTTGGGAGGATGGAGGGAACTGTAAGGAACAAGTTTACCAGTTAGAGAAAAAGATAACTGATCAAGCATATCATCCAAGCCATTTTTTTACATAATATGCCTATAATATGCTCTCAAAAATTAAAAACATACCCAATGATTGATAAAGGTTGTGGACCATTGTTTTACTTTCATAGACTGCATTCTTTCCATCAGTAGATGCATGTGTGTATGTATATGCACATTCACAAACATACATAAAAGATATTGTGCTCAAAATCTAAAACTGAAATGGCAGTTTCAAATGTTTCAGCAGTTTTGTTTTAGAATTGGTATAAAACATGAAGTCAGAAATATAAATTAAACTTTATATTAGGAGAAGTTTGATTTCATGTGGATATTTATGTATTGTCTATGCTTTATTTTGTAGACAGGTCCTGTTCCATCTTGTTCCCAAAATGGGAAAACCAGATTTTAAGGCAACTTGGTGACTTAGGCTGGGCAAGCAAAAAGGAGCAAGAGTAAACAAAATGAAGCAAAAGGGGGCTGAGGCAATATTTATAATTGATTGAGGCATTCAGGAAGTGGAAGAATCTTATTCAAGCAGCATTGAATTGGCAATCAGAATTAAACATTTCAAAAAGTTGCAGCCATAATACAACTTAGACATGAAAAATAGGGTTCAAAGGGACTTAGAAAGGGACAGACGTATATAACTAAATGTCTACCTAATGGGGAAATCTCTGCTTAAACAGAGAGACAACTGGAAAATAAAGGGCATGAAAATAATATATCTCCTGAATCTGTGTAGAAAAGGGATGATACAAGGCTCAACAGGATCTTTCAGCACTAGGTCCAGGCACAATGCTTGGGCAGACAAAGGGAGAATCTAGCTTGCTTTGTACAAAGCCAAGCTTTGTAGAAAGCTGAGCAGCAGAAGAAAAAACCTCTTGAGGCAATGGGTTTTCTTACTTTTTATCAGAATCATCTTCTCATAAACCCTTTAGTTGTACCTGGATTTCATAGTGATGCTGGGATTTCCTGTATTGGAAAATTTATGGAAGATCGTTTAAAGTAGTCACTGTATGGTCTCACACCTCAATTTACATGTACTTAACAGTATTTGATTATTTTATCCTTCCTGGCAGAATTCCTGCTGGATTTAGCTTTGAACCAATTTGTTTTCTTTTGTTTCAATTAATGAACATTCTCCCATAGGTGAATGCTCTCTCTTGTCTGTTTATTAATGAAGCCTGAGCTCAATTCTCTTCTTTCAAATATTCTTAAGTCTCTGGGTGTTCATCTGAGGGCTATCATCTCCCTTGATCTGGGCTTCCAAATACACAGATTTATATGTTAGTGTTGTTAATGCACTATAATACTAATCATCTCTAATACCTGAGAATATTAAAGCTAAAGAGTATTAGCATACTGTTGGTTTGGTTGGCTAATGAGGCTTTGGTGAGCATTTGCTGTGGTGAGTTCATCCTTGAGACAAGGTGGTCTGTTATCGCCTTAAGAAACCATCTCTGATCCTAATGATGTTGAATAAATGTTCTGTCTTAGCCTCCTTCCTTAGGGAAGATTATGAGAAGAAGCTCACATTACAACTTCAGAGAGCCTAGATAGCATGGATAATCTAGACCCTTCCAATTGGGGTGCCAGGTCTGGAAATTGGATCAAAATGGCATTGATTACACCTATGGATGATGATCTCTAGCAAACATGGGATGTGTGTGATGTGTCCATGCTAGCTCTTGATCTCAAGGTTTTGAATACTATTGATTGAAATACTGGGCCAGCTCAGGGAATTAGGACACACAGTGTTCTAGTCCTTACTCCAGGGCCAGTTCCATTCATGTTAATATGGTAAGTGTGGATAAATCTGGCCCAAGATCTCTCTTCCCTCAGGGTCTTTTCCTGTTCCTGTTTAATATCTATATGAAGTCCATAAGATCATTTGCCAACACAAAGTTAAGCATCATCAGTACACTGATGATACTTAATTATACACATTTATCCCAAGCCAATCGAGAGACTCTCTCTTAAGGGCCAGGACGTAATGGGTGGGGACTTGCCTCTGGATCCAGGGATTTTTGTTCTTAGTTCTCAGCAGGATTGCAATGATCCAGAGAGAATTAGTATAAAATTTGAGGATTTTCCCGGGCTTGCAGTTCCTATTCAAAGAACAGATAGTAGCCAGGGTCAGAGGCCCTTTGCATAAATTCATCTTGTGTGCCAATGAAGCCCTTTCCTGTACAGGGAGACACCACTTTCAGTCACTCATGGATTGGTCACCTCTCAAATGAATTTTGCAATGCACTCTGCATAGAGCTGTCCTTGAAGGCCACATGGAAGCTGAAATTGATCCTTAATGTAGCAGCACAGACCGATATAGGTACACCTTTGTAACACCACTGTTCTATGGGATGTACTGGCACCCAGTAGGCTCCTAGTTGCTATTTAAGGTGTTGGTAATATAAAGCCCTTCAATCCAATGTTTTTTTTTTGTTAAGGGTTTTGCTGACATTCAGGAAAACCTGTGCAGTCATTGTGAGAATAAGCTGAAAATTAGTCCTTCTGACCAATTTGAAAAGGGAATGTAAAACTGGTGACTTGCAGATATGGGATGATGGGGAGACCAAAACCTGGAAGTGGGATGGGGAAGGAGTTCCACTTTATAAGAAACCATAAGTTTTAATTGCAAAACTGCCTTTAGATTTACTTATTTTTTTCACACCTTTGTGGAGCTGGATTTTAATTTATTCTGTTTTCCAACAGAGATGATGGGCTTTTCCCATTTGTACATAAGAATGGTACAATGACAGCGTATGCCCTGGCAACATCTTTTTCTCCCATGTATCATGCCTTCATCTCAGCCCTAGTCCATAAAGGCAATGGGTTTTTGCCATTTTTAGATAAACCAATATAATAATACAACTTTGCCTATAAGCTAATACCATATGTAAAATCTTAGCTTCCCATGACTGTTACAACATATGTAAAACAGTTACACTTCCCAGCATTACATCAGAGGCAAAATGAGGAGGGCAGAAATGGATGGTATTAAGACAAATGTTCTTGCTCATTTCAGGCTGTGCATGCTCCCTTAGCCTAGCAAAACCTCACAATATCAAAGGTAGGCTGCTAGTGTACAATCAATTGCTTCCTGATCACATGCCTCATACACAAAATCAGACGGCACCATTTGGCAGGGAGTTGAGACAGGGAATAGATGCAGTAGAGGCAGGATAGGGACTAGCAATAGAAGCTGCAGATTTATCACCAAAATGGGTTCTGCTGACTTACGGAAGGTACATAGCACTTTAACTCAGCAGAGGGAAAAGCCCTAAGATTTATGATGTTTATGATGACATCAAGAAAGGGCCACTTAGAGAATGACACAAGTGCTGCATGAAGAAGTTTGGGAGGTGAAAATAGTAGTGGTGTGGTAGTGCCCTGTGTTCCTGTACTTAGACTATTTTAGCTGTAGTTTATCTTGTAACAAATAAGATTAGATTGGAAAATTAATTCTTTTTTTAAATCTATGTTGCTTAACCAGCAGTGCCTCGTTCAACAGTTTTATTCTCTGGTAGGTGGACTTTTTTATTGCTTTGGATTGCTTTGGCACAGAGTAGGAAAATCAGGCAAACTCATTATATGTATCGTAAACCTTAAAAAAAAAATCGCCAAATTAGGTCTCCATCTCCTTTCATTTCTGCAGAATTCAGTTCTCTGAATGTGATTTTAGATTCAATAGGTTCTGTACTAAATTACTATGTCTCTAAGAAAGGACTGGATTCTAATTCACCTCATTTAGTAACTAAACATTTGACAACCTTGACAATATTCTCAAGTTCTCAACCCAAAACTGAACATAAAGGCTGCTAAATACCTATAGGGCATTTCTCTTATCTGCCGACCAAATGCATAGGAAAGGAGAGGGCAAACCTCACATAGCTTTATAAAATGTCTCCTGAAACTGAGTTTGACACCATTTGTAATTATTTGAAGTTTGCAAAGCAGAATTAATGACATGGTGACTGAGATGATCATCTGGAGAGAGCCTGAAGAAAAACAAAACTAAATAAACACATGGGTTTCCTTGTTTTGTAAATGTAATGAAAGCTGCTTTGTAAACTCTTTCTTTGTAATACGTAAGTTGTAATTTCCAAGTCCTGAAACTCCACCCCCATCCACTTAGTATTGGCTCATCTAGAATATTTGTATACAGAACATGGGGAGTAACAAATGAGAAGAATGCATTGAGACCAAAAACCTGTAAAACTGGAAACTTCCATCTGAGTTAGCCTACTATATCCTGTATCTATCTGTATATAGAAGTAAGGACATTAAAAAATTTAAAAAACAGTTATTGGCATATAGCTAATAATTGTTGGGTCAGGAATATATTGGTTAACTAGGTTCAAAAATTGTATCTTTTAGAAACTTATTATAAACAAGTTAATTCTTTCAGCCTAACATACCTCACAAGATTGTGGCGTAGCTAAAATATGATAATTGTAGTGTATGCGCACCTAAGTAGAGCTAGTTCAACAGGAAGAATCTAAACAAAGCCAGCAGATGGAACCATTCTCTGATTCCATATTGTACCATCAAAATACAAGGAAAGATGGGACAATAAAACCTGTCTTTCACACATCTTTGCTGTCTGTAATTGGTCAGCAAAGCAAGAGATCAAAATAGTTTCACTAGAAGTCAAGGATAGGAGTGCAGTTCTCAAGAAACTTGTTTTATGTGAGGAGATTAAAACAAATATATGGTTTGCACAGGAGTTTAGATGAACCATATCGCAACTCTTGTTGCCACTTAAAAAAAACCATTTGGGAACATTTGGAGTGTTCACAAAAAAAATTGTCATGGCCTAGGGATTGGCACAGTGTATTAATAATGTCACTGCTAAGAATGTATTTATTTAAATTATACATAAGTAAAATTTCCACACTTCAATCCCATCAAAATTATAGTCAGGTCAGGCCCTGCATAGGGTTTCTTTGTTTGTTTTTGAAATCAGCCAAGGCTGTGATCTGAATATAACTTATCATTAAATTTTTCTTTCTTTAAGGGTCAGGCATTCTGTATGCAGATTCTATTACAATGGTTCTTTTATCAGCTGAAAAGCAGGAATAAAAATGTTAATGTTTCAGGTTTTTGTTTTGTATCTTATTGAATATATGAACTGCTCTAGGTATCTTGCAATATTATTGACATGCTACCATTATCATGTACCGTACTATTGAAGAATTTTGTCTTTATTATCAGATGGTAATAAGTTTTGCTATAATTGGTAAGCACATGTAAATTGCAGTTATGAATCCACTGAGAACTAATATGGCTTGATGCTGTTTATTTCCCTTAACTGGTTTTAGCAAATAAGCACAAAAATATAAGTTTTCTGCACATAAAGGGCGGCTAATGCTGAACCCTATTACAAAATCTAATCAACTGGGAGGAAAGATAGGTAAAAGTAGATTTAATTCTTTTTGTTCAATTCCAAAGTAACAGGTTTTCATGAGCATAATTGTTGCTACGCAAAACTGCACAGATGCACAAAAACAAAACCATCACCACTATTCCCTTTTGGGTTAAGCATGTAGTGCAGAATAGAGAGAAAGAGTTCTGCACCAAAGAAGTTAAAGGCCCGAGAAGGGAAAAGAAAAGGAAACGTATCTAGACATTTCTTTTTATTATCATACCTTGCAGGCCTTACAAATTGTCCATTGCTTCCATCACATCCATATGCCATTCCATATAGTGCCTCCCAGATGTTTAATATCATCAGTCACCTCAAACCATTTCGGTTCAGGAGGCCCTGTCTGTCCTACACGTTGTTCAGATAAGCTACCTTTTAGGAGGGGGAGATGTGGAATTAGAAGATTTTAAATAGGGATATGGGAGTTTTGAGATGGTGGTGGCTATTATGGAGTTGTTTGTAAAACAAAAAAATCTATAACTATATGTTTTTATCTTTGTTTTCCCAGGATCTCTTCATTCCAAGATCTTTTCCTAACTCCCAATCTTCTTTCATATATTTATAGTATTTTACAATGTTATCTTATATGATCAAACTATTTCTATAGTCACATACTCTCTATTCGACTCACATACATATAGTAACCATTTATTCCTGTCCCCCTTCTTTTACTGCGTATATTCTGTAAGCACCTAATTCTCACTAGATTCAATGTTTGTTTCTTCTGACATACCCAAGACTCACTTCTATATGATAAACTGCACAGAAATATGCTTTTATGCATAACCATTTTTGCTTGACAAACATTCATTCCTTGCAACAGATACTTTATTCTCTACCTTAAGGTATCTGTGATGCCTTAACATTACTTCATCTGTTTTCCAGTCTTAGTACATTGTCTTTGAAGGTACAGTATATACAGATTCTTCTGTTTGTTCTAGTTTCTCAGCATTTATAACATGCAATTACTTATTCCATTTTTCCTTTCAAACAGTAAAACTGTGCTCTTTGATATATTGATTTTCAGATTCATTCTCCTCATCACATCAAACAATCTACCATACCTAATATTTACTGAAAAATCATTTGGATTCTCAGCCAACAACATAGCAACATCTGTATACAAAAGAACACACACATTTCAAGATATCACAAATGTTCCTTATAATTTATCCATAAACAATCAAATGGGTATTACCCAACCTTATTCTATGCATACATCATAAATGGTTCTTATCACATTCAGCAACCAATCTTCATACATACATAACATTCCACAATACAAGCCAATTCACTTGATCGTATACTTTCTCTAAATCAGCAGATAGAACGAACTAACTTTCTAACATTCATATATTTCTTAATGACCTGGTAAAGAGCAAAAATCTGGTTGGCACAGCCCCTGCCTGATAGAAGGCCACACAGCTGTTCCCAAATTTTGATCATTTGATCAGAATTTTGCCAAACACCTTCCCAGGCATGCTTAATAAACTAGCCCTCCTGAATGTCTATGGAGATTCTCAGTCATCCAGGTCATGGTGTCATGGTGCTTTTGTCCCAATGGTACTTTTTCAAGAGGCAACTGGACTTTCTGGTTTCTCTTTGAAGATGTTTTGCTTCTCATCCAAGAAGAAGCTGAACTATCCTTTGGGATAGTCCTCCTGAAGATTTTCTCTTTTGTTTCTACTATTTTTCCATTTGTATAAGGAAACAATAACAGCATTATTCCCATCGTCAGGTATGGATATAGTCTTTGTCAGTGGTGGGTTGCTACCAGTTCGCCCTGGATTGGGTGAACCAGTAGCGGCGGCGGCGGGAGGTTCCACCCACCTGCCCAGACATCTCTGCGCATGCACAGAAGCTTCTGTGCATGTGCAGAAACATTGCACATGTGCGCAAGCGCACACACGTCCACAAGCGAAGCGGTAGCGACAGGATTTGAAACCCACTACTAGTCCTTTGCACCTTTGTTAAATGAATGGCACAGCCACTCCATAAGCAAACCACATCCTATTTTAACATTTCTCTGGTTATCTCATCTCTCATTAACCTTTAATCTTGCTAGTATAGCACTTGTAACTTCCTTTCTACTTTTTCTGGTGTTGGAGGTGGGGAGGGACCTTTAACATTTATACCATTCATTTCAGTTCCACTCCAACATATTACTATTGTTTCTATCTATATCACATTCTATCTATGTGTTTTTAAATAGGCTGTACACCGCCCTGAGTCCTTCGGGAGAAGGGCGGTATAGAAATAAAATTATTATTATTATTATTATTATTATTATTATTATTATTATTATTATTATTATTATTATTATTATTATTATTATTTATTGGTTAATCTTTAGTGAGATTCACAGCCTTTGAGGCTGGTTAATAGCTCAGCAGCTCGAGTCCTAACCAAGGACCTAGGAACTGTTAAGGTATCGTCGGAGGATGTAAGCTGTTCCGAGTAAGGTGGTTTTTTGTTCAAGTCCGGCAAATTTAGAATTTCTAAATAGCGGGGTAGCCCTTTGGGTATTGCTCCGAGGGCTCCAATTACAATTGGGACAACACACGATTTCTTTTTCCACAGTCGCTCAACTTCATTATTTATTATTATTATTATTATTATTATTATTATTATTATTATTATTATTATTATTCTCTAAAATTCTCCTTCCATCATTCTCTCCCCTTGGTTTCATCCCATATTATTTCTTCACTTTTATTTTAATCCTGATTACTTTGGAAACTCCATCAGAAGGCAATATTTCTAGCTGATGGTTGAACTGTGGAGTCCTTGATGCTCTTTGAGCTTGGTTGTTTGTTGCAAACGTTTCATTACTGAACTAGGTAACATCCCTAGTGCTGCATCTACTCCAAACTTTAGAAGTTCCTTGCTTAGCCGTCTTCATCCACTTCCAAAACAATTTTCTATTTCCATCAAAATTGTTCTGTATTTTCTCTGCCTCATTTTATCTTAACTATTTCATGTTTTTTTTTACATTCTTTGTCTCTATCGTTTCTTCTCTATACATCTTACACATAGATTATTCTCATCCATGTTTTTACAATATTCTCTTGTAACAGTTTTTCTTCTGTAGCCTCTGTCATGTCTTCATCCATCAAGCATTCCTTTTCATATTTCTATCAGCAGAACTTCACACACTGTTGTGGCTCACTCTAACAATATTCCCCCCTTCTTTTCCAAGCAGTTCCACATCCTTTTCTCTTATACCTACTTTTCTCTCATTCTATTTGTATGGCAGTCTGCTTTCTAATACTTTTTCATGCAGGATTTTTAGTTGTCTTCCTGCAGTCACTCTACATTCATTGTTTCTTTAATGTATTTTTTCCTCCAGCTTCACTATTGAAACTGCCAATATATTGTCTGTCCCATATTCAGAACTTCTCATAGTCTTTACAAATTCTCTCATCTTTCATCATAGTCATATCAGTCATGCTTTTAGATTTGTATTCATTCCTTTTTCATGCATGCAGATAAATAGATTTACTTTTAATCTACATGTTCGAAACAAAATGTCCTTTTTGCCAAAAAATGCTCATTAAGGAATCACCATTCTCTTTTACTTCTGGGTCTCCAAATGGCCCACTCACCTTTTCTATAATCTTTTGTGTTATTCCTAATCATCCATTTGTTTTATTCAGAACATTGAGATGTTTGTATCAATACTCATATTGAATTCTTCCATTATCATCATTCACTGGAGGGTAACGTGCAACTATCATCAACGTAATGAACTAATGGACTGTTTCATAAGGATGAATTTGTACTCTCTAACATACATTTTAGCACTTTCAGTTTAGTTTAGTTCTTAAACATATTCACCATATTTCACATCCCATGATCTTTTACAAATAGAACCACAGATACTGATCTCTACTTCCAATCATGGCTTTGGTCAATTAAGACTTTTATGTAATGCTTTGTAATATATAAACTTGGCCATCAACCTTAGTAACATCCTATACTACAGGTAGCATTCTCAACTAATGTAAGAATAATACTGTTTGTTTTGGCTAATATGCCATAACCAAAGTCTAGTTTTATCTCACACTTATTCAGTTCTACCCAGGCTAGACTCTATACTACCTTGTAAGTCGACATACCCTGCAAACTGCAAAAAATTAAAACAGACTTATGTACATAGACTTATATAAAAACTGGCCATGCTGAACTCAGTAAAATCTCTGTGTAGATCTGCACAGGATTATTTTGACAATTGAACAGGGCCATGCTAATGTTTTCTAAGGTAATAAAACATTTTAAAAATTGTTTTCCAGTATTACAATAAACAAACAAACAAACAAACTGTGCTTTTGAGCTCATAATGTTTTTAAAAAGACAAGGAAAATGGGAAGGGAAAAAATACCATAAGACGCACCTTTTTACCCCCAAAAAGGGGGTGAAAATTTAGGTGTGTCTTATACACCGAATGTAGCCCTGCCCACCCACTGGCCCCCACCCTTGCAGCAGTTACCTCCTTGCAAGCAAACGGCAAGAAAAAACAGCCCCTTTCAGCTTCAGCATAAGCTAATTAGCACAAGTTGATTAGATTGGCCTCCTGACTCTCAGCTGATTTGCTCTCAGCTGTTTTGCAGGGCTGTTCTGCTTGCTGCAAAAAGCTAAATTGCTGGAGCACATTTTTTTTTCCTTGTGTTAATTACGCTACGCTAGGCAGAGACAGAGGGAGATTTCTTTTTCTTCTTTTTCCTCACCAAAAAAGGTAGGTACAAACAATGGGAAATTTAGGGCAAAAGAGAAGAGTTCAATTTTAAACACAAAAGAAAAAAAGGAGAACGAAAAAGGCAAAAATAAAAATGGGAAGGGAGAAAAAGAAATGAAAGAGAAAAATATTATACATATTTAGAATTAAAATATGAATAGTAGTAAGAAATAAATGGGAAATCATGATTGTAAAAATGAAATGAATAATAATTGGAATATTTGTCTTTGTATTTTTGAAATCTAGACAATGATAAGTTTTTATTTTTTATTTTTTTTAGAAATATGAATAAGTATAAATTGTAACAACTGAAATACCTTTAATGGTATATGGTGAAAGTAAAAAAGGATTAAATTGTAGCTTGGATAACAGCTAGAACATTTTTAAATTTAATTAGGGAAATTGTAATGATTGAAATATTTTTAATTATATATTGTGATGAAAGTAGAAATGGTTAAGTTGTGATTTGGAGGATTATATGGGCAAAACTATGTGGGTTATTGGGAGAGTTTAAAATGTGAAAATGAGTAACATAAGAGGGGAAATTATTTGGTTTATTATTATTGGTAAATATAATTAATTGATTTGTAAGAAATTGGATTGCATGGAAATAATTGGAATATTCATGTTCATATTGATTAATATACAAAAAAGATAGTTATATAACTAATTGATTTATATTAAAATGTTGAATTTGTATTAAACAATTGTAATATTACATAAATAAGCAATGTGAGGAAGGATATAAAAATAGAAGACAATGGGTAGGGGTATAATATAGTAGAATAGAAGGGAAAATTGAATTTGATTAAGATTAGAGATGAGGATGAAGGGTAATATTGGTTTTTTAAAAAAATAGATGAGGAATAAATATGGCAAAAAGGAAATATAGAAATTGTAAATTTAACTGAAATTAAACACTGAAATGAAACACTGTTTAAATTTGTGAACCAGCCAAATATTCTGTTCAAAGAAAATACATTGTATGTTTGTATGTGTGTTTGTCTAAAAAATAAAAAAAACTTTTTAAAAAAAACCCCAAAAAGGTAGATGCGTCTTATACTCCGGTGCGTCTTATACTCCGAAAAATACGGTAAATTGTTTTTGCATCAGGAGTTGATACAGATTTGATAGCAATGCAGTCATATACTCCCAATAAGGATAATATTGGCAACAGTCTGACAGCAATATTCTAAACCAGCTGTGGTCCTGAACCATCTTCATAGACAGGTGCAGAGTTCCTGGATTGTTGTAGGTCAGCCTCTACAAATTCATTCTGGGACACAGCTCCAAGTTATCCTTCTAAGAGCAGGGCCGACCCTAAAAAGATCTTTAAGAAGTGCTTCCAAACAAGTTAATCACCCGTGTCCAGATTGGCTTACCTCATAGCTAGACATCACTTATGTTTCATCAATTGGAAGCTTCAGTTTCTTAACCTACTAATAGCCATCCCAGTCTTCAAGCACCGATTTTGAATGATTGCTATCTCCAGCATCTGGTGGGAAAAAAGGACACTTCCCTGCTACTGAATTAAAGCACCATCCAGCCCAAATGTCCAGATTTACAAGTATATTCATTAAAAGAGCAATTGATTGGTTTTCTTCCCTGGCTTTGCTATTGTTTCCCTTCAGTGTGTCTCCACCCAATGAGAAAACATCTGCCAGTTGAAACTCCAAAACATGAATAGAGAATTATTGCCCAATTCTACAAGTTTGGGACTTCACCTTTATCTGACTCTCTTCCTACTTCAGTATCTTTCAAGTAAAATAATAATAATAATAATAATAATAATAATAATAATAAATAATAATAATAATGAAATTCATGGAAAAAATAGCCATTGCTTGTAAATCAATATGTATGAAAATGTTTAAACTGAGCTGAACAGATTCTAAGTCAGATGCTATAGCTCAGTGAGGGCTAACCTTTTTGTTGTTCCGTGCTGAAAGTGCCCCCCCGCGCTACCCCTGCTTCCCACGCATATGCATGTGACCTACCTGTGCCTCGTTTTGGGCCTAGCAGGCTTCCCTGCAGCCTCCTGGGACCAAAACCGGGCTGCAGGGGCTCCCCAGTGGCCTGTTTTTGGTCCCAGGAGGTTGCAGGGAGGCTTACTAGGCCCAAAACGTGCCACAGGGAGGTGCGCTGCACTCCCCCGTGTTCCCACCTGCCCCCGGGCATGCCCACATGAACCCCCCACCCCTGAGCATGCATGCACAACTCCCCCACCCCTTCAGACATGCGCACACATCTCCCACATGCACCCCTCCCCCTGCGCATGCGCATACGCAGCAGAGACCCAAAAATCAGCTGCCCAGCGGGAGGCGTGCGGGCATGCAGGATGGAGCTGAGTTGGGCGATGGCTCACATGCCCAGAGAGAGGGCTCTGTATGCCACCCGTGGCACGCGTGCCATAGGTTCACCATCACGGCTATAGCTAAATGCATGCAGAGAACCACTGAGTAGAAATACAGGGCGGCTACTAATATACAGATATGCAAATATTCAAACACTGTATTTCTTCCTTTTGAAATGTCTCTTTATATATAACTGTGCCAGGTGGTAACCATGCTATGCAGTTTTTGAATAATTTTTTATCCTGGAACTGGTACCTCCATGCAGTGACTCCCTTCTGCAGCTCAGAGTTTGTATGCTGGGTGGTGGCAGCCTTGTAGGTACACATCAGAAAGGAGGGACAACAATTTTGTCCCATATGCAACATAGTAGGTCTTGACTAATCAACTAGGTAACCCCCTTGTATGTTTGAAGTTATACAAGGAATCTGGCAAATGATCTGGCAAAAAAGCCCAAGTCA
This sequence comes from Pantherophis guttatus, assembly GCF_059756535.1. Classification (NCBI taxonomy): domain Eukaryota; kingdom Metazoa; phylum Chordata; class Lepidosauria; order Squamata; family Colubridae; genus Pantherophis; species Pantherophis guttatus. The sequence goes on along the minus strand of NC_142063.1, from coordinate 293,939,312 downwards.
GTATCCCTCATTCTGTTTGAAACCTTATGAGGAGGAAAAGCAGGAGTGCTAAATCTGCCCTGACACCATTTCAGACTTGCAAATTAACTTCCTTTTACTTATTCTGACTTGGAATCAAGGTTAACTGCTGAGTCTAGGAATCTGAAGACTGTGCTTTACGTATTGTGGTCACTCCCTTTTAGTTGGTTCATTAGAAAGAAACTGGCCTTACACTTAGAAGCTTGAATCTGTCACTAGTCCTCTTATGTGAGGATGGGATTTGGTATTAACTAAAAAAAATATAGTAAAAACATGGTTTTTTTTCTTTGTCTTAGTCCACAAGCAAATAATGGGAATTAGTTCTAAGTGATTGTGGGATAAATATCCATTTCAAAGCTCTTTCAGATATGATTTTAGAATTGAAATATTCTTCCTTGCTCTGATTAGTGAATTAAGCTGAGACCTAAACAAGAAGCATATCTCTCTTTAGGATCCTGTAGTTCCTTAGCAGCATTCTATATCACTGGTCATTTGATTCTTTCCCATTGCTTTGCCAGGTTGGGCTTGGAAAAATATTCCTAGATGCTGTTTTTGGTTTATTTTATTACTATTTTTCCATAGGCTAATATACCACTTCAAAAACAATTGACTTTGAGAGGCTTTCATTTTCACATCAGTAATTGCATTAGACAGCCAGTTTGGTATAGTACTTGAGGCATTAGGCTAGAAACCTGGAGACCATGACTTCTAGTCCTACTTTGGACACGAAGCCAGCTAGGTGACTTTGGGCCACTCCGTCTCTTTCAACTCTAATAAGAAGCAAAGGCAAGCCATTTAAAAAAAAAAAAAAAGAGTGCCAAGAAAACTGCAGGAACTAATCCAGGCAGTCACCAAAAGTCAAAATTGATTTGAAATGTGTTTTTTTAATTACATTAAATAAAATATAGCCATTATTTATTATCTCCGATCTGAAAAAGAATGACCCAGTAACAATAATTGAGCTTCATTTGGGAATATCGTGGCAGTCAAGCATACTAGGATGGATGTATTTTTTATGATGAGCAATCATGTGATTGCTTGGTTTTTGGCTTGTGTTGTGTAACCTGTAACCTGTAATTGTGGCTTATTCAGCAAATCATGACAAACTAAATCATACCTTAATACAATGTTTATGAACCCAACTAATAGGGAGACAATGAGCCCAACCAATAGGGATGGAAATTTTAGCAGCAAGCAATAATTGCTGAAAAGTGTTCTTGTAAATATTCAGTCATAAATCTTGTTCCATCAGTCTCTGCTCCTCAGTCTCTAAGTACAGTACTTCTTTAAGAATACTAGAGTGCATCTAGAGTCCAACAAGCAAGAGCAGCTATTTATTAGGAAGTATTATGTCAATTACTTGAATTATTTTCCATTCTAAAGATGTGAATGTTGATCAGATGGCCAATTCTGATATCAGAAATTGTTTCCCCAAATCGTCAGAGTTTAAGAACCATAGAGGTGCTAAACTTAATTTACAATTTCAACAATTTCTGCTTTCATTTGTATTACCATCCAACTTTAGAAAACAATGTTCAAAATGTAGGCTATTTGTAATCAATACTCTAGGAGACTTTTTAGGTAGAACCTGGCCTGAAATAATTGAAGAGTTAGGCTATATGTTGTATTATAACTTTTAATATATCTAGGTGTTATATGAAAATGTAGGATAAACATTAGTCATTAGGATAAAATAACTAATCCAGATTGGGACTGTGATTTATGGAAGATAAAAGTTTAGCTCTTTTCATATAGTACAGTCCTGATGAAGCTTCACCCCCCATCCCAAAGCCTTTTCCTTGTTATGGAAGAGAAGCTGTTATGGCATCAGTCCATTTGCTCAGTTTGCTGAGGAGCTGGGGTCAATAAAAGCATGAAATTGTAGCTAAATTGGGGAAAAATGGAAATTTGGTTAAATCCAACCTAATACCGGAGGGGGAAAAAAGGTAATTTACAAAGAATCTCCCCCCATATGTCACTTCCAAGGTAATCTAAGATAATAAAGGGGGGAAATTAATTTACAAAGGATCAGTCCCTGTGTTTATTTACATAGGCAATGACTAAAAATGGAATCCTCTTTGAAGTAGGACCTTTGGAATTTTTCTCTTCAGAAAAGCTACATATTATTCTTGTAATACCTGGAAGAGATATGGTTTATTTTCTCAGGCAATTAACATTTGCATGCTGTTTGAATTTGTGTTTTTAAATTCCTTCTGTTGCTTTACAGTATTTTATTTTTATTATACAACATGGGGCTGAAAATGTGGTGTATAAATTCTTTCAGGAGGAAGAGGAACACTATTACTGATGGTGACAGTGGCAAAGGAATTTTATTTCTTCCTTGCCACTATGTTAATTCAGTGTCCTCCAGCAGATCTTTTCATATATACAGAGAGGCTTATCCAATCTGGCCAGGAGAATGACAAGGTAAGTCCCTTGGAGACCTCCTGACATTGATTTTTGGCTGTTTTATAGATAAAATTGCTCGTGAAGGTGTTGCACCAGAATTCAGGTCAGAATCAGTACCAGTTTGTCACTTGGCTTCCATCTTGCCAGGTTGTGTTAGATGTTTTGCAGTTAGTGCAAGTGCAAGAGGGTACTTTGAGAGGCAATTTGTTGCATATGCCTTCATGCTCTTTATGTATCCTAGCTGGTTAAGTTAGATGGAAAATCTGGACTATAAAGATAATAAATTACTGATAGTAAGGAAGTTTCTAAGGTCTCTTAACACATCTTAGGTTAATAACTAGCTTTTTAAAGATCTAATTTTCTTGATCAAGTTATTTAGGTTCAAGATGAAAAAATCAGTTGCATGTTTTCTTGGATAAAATTCTGTTTTTAAAAACCTTTTCAATATAGTTTTTAGCCCATTTCCAGTAATCAAAACTGCCATGTTATTTAGTCATAACGATCTGAGCCATAGAAGAAATGGGAGTGTGATAATATTATGAATATTCTGAAGCTCTACCAGATGAGAATATTAAAAGATAGTTATTTTTAATACTTTCACCTGTTCTTTCATTTTGGACCAAGTTGTTCAATTTTAGACCCTGAATTTTATTATAGACCTATAACATATTAATATGTGTTATTTCACATATTTGGAAACTTTATTATTCCTTCTGCTGTTTTGAAGTCTTGGACATCTGCCCCAGTAGCAGTTTCAATGCTTTCCTAAGTGTGATTTCTAAAATTTAAATGACCTAGATGGTTTTTTTTTTTTTTTAATTTAATTTATATGCCGCCCTTCTCCGGAGACTCAGGACGGCTTACAATGTGTTAAGCAATAGCCTTCATACTTTTGTATATTTATACAAAGTCAGTTTATTGCCCCCATAATCTGGGTCCTCATTTTACCTACCTTAGAAAGGATGGAAGGCTGAATCAACCTTGAGCCTGGTGAGATTTGAACTTGCAGTAATTGCAGGCAGCAGATATAAGTGGATGTTAATAACAGTGCTTTAGCCTGCTGAGTCACCAGCCTAAGTTTTAAAATTTATTTGAAAGTGTGAATTTTTTCTCAATAAAACGCATACAATAAAGGGTGTTGTGCTGTATAGTCAGCATTGTTTTGGGCAAGTAGAACCATCTACCATACATTAACTCATTTGTGGAGTTGCAAGAAGGGTTACTTGTATTCAGTTTAGTTTTGAACTGAGATATAATAATAACTTGTAACTTGATATTGTATTCTTAAGTCAATGTTTATTTTTTATTATTTTTTTTAATTGGCACGTTAATTTGTTACCCCAAAGTCAGGACTATTTTTACTACCAGGTTTGTTCAATCAGTATAAAATAGTGGATATAGTCCATATTTCTGAGTTGATAATAACTCCCTATTAATAGAATATGGAACTTTGCTATTAATTGGACAAATACATATAAACAAGGATGAATGCAGGAGCACATTTTTTCCCACACAATCCTATTCATAAAAATGTTACAAGTCAATATCTATGGAAGGCTTAGTAGAAATCCAATTTATACTACAACAGCACTTTAAGGACTGTGCTGTATTTATCCCAATAGTTTTCTAACAATTTATTTGAGAATGTTTTTTATGAAAAACAACTGTCCAGGAGTTGGACAACATATAACTTTATCAAACAAATCAATAAACAAAGAAATTCTAAAATCCCTCTTCTCTCAGTACCATTTTTGCCATGGACACAACCTACATTTTATGACTATGCTGAGGATGATGGGATCTACCACTAACTATTAGCCATTTGAGGCTTTGTGAGCATACTGCCTCTCCTCAGATCACTGGGATCTTCCTTCTGTGACCATTTTATCTTCAGCTACAGAAGAGAGCAAACCCTTGGCTTCTGTGTAATAATGTTTGACCAATGCATTGGAGAGGATCAGTCAGGTGTTTGTTAGATACAAGGGGATAGGTATACCTGTTTTTAAATAGTTTAGCACATTTTTGGGAAAAAAATGGTAGATGTTTAAAAAAACATGCTCTGATTAAAGCTCTAGTCCTGCCTTTCAGAGTCTGGGGAAAAAAATCAGGTTGCACCAGCCATTTGTTGCTGGTTCTGTCCCAAATAAATGTATCTTAAGTTTTGCACTCATTCTGCAAAAAAAAAATATATATATTTTGTGTGGCCATACTTTTCCCTGTTTATATTATTTTGTGGGATTGTATGTGGACATTTTCCCTAATCCTGGGCCACCTTGCATATTCTTTGAGTTCCTTCTGGGTCATGCTGGTCATAGTCACTCATTGCCAGTACTGATCTATCCTTGCATTACTTCTCAATCTGGAGTGTGTGTGTCATATCAATTTCTGTTGTCCTCTTGTAATTGAAATCTCAATCCATCCCATGTGATGTATCACTTCTGAGTAATACTCTTCTCACTGATTCTTTGCAGAACCTTTACAATTCAAATGCACAAAAGAGCCCAAGTGAAAAGACCCAAAACAGAATAGACAAGATTTCTTTCCCTTCAGCCTGAATGACCAGTTGGAGCCCAACAGTATTCTGTGACTGGGACTTATCAATTGCCCTAATTTTGAATACAGGACTCTTCTGGAATAGTATACACATGTCCAAAGATAGCCTGGCTGACACATCTCTAGTACATAGGAAGGGTACATAAAATGAAATAAAGGGGAGCATCTTGCTTCTCCAGATTACCAGTTGATCAGCTAGGTTATTTTAGGACATGGCTTTGCAAAAGGAGATTTCAGATATATTAATGGTCAGAAACATTTTTCTAATTCCACTTCTTGCAGCGGCTGACAACTTGGAGTCAAAGAGCAGAGACTGTTTTATAATTCAATGACATATGTATGCTAGTGTACCACATCTGAAACACATTGTTTTTCATAAATATCATCTCATGGAATGTACATACCATTATGGAAATCAGAAAATGAAACCATTAGACCTAAACCAAGGAATGGAATTAGTGAAGTGTTTCAAACTGTTAATATTACGGGAATTAACAAAACTTTATCCTCTAAGTATTATTTCTCAGCTGCTGCAAGAGTAATAGAGGCAAAACCACTCACACCACCAGAACCTGGAGCTGGGTTTGATTCAGATTTCACAAATCTCAACATGGCTGCCTTTAGAAAACAAGCAGAGCAATTGCCTTGCTTTCCTCATTCATTACAGAACTGAGCCCAACTATCAATGTGGCCATCATAGGTAGTTTAGGAAAGCCAAGCATATGTGACCTATAACTGGCAACTGAGCATACAAAGAACAAGCTAATAGCTCACTAATACTGAAAATATGTAAATAGCAAAAACAAATGGAATGGAAATGGATTCCTAAAAGTAAAGAATTACTAGAGAAAGTGCATATAAATATATCGTGACTGTAGGGTGATGCGCTAAAATGTTGCTCTTTTAATTCAGTTCTATATTTCAAAGACTTTTCAAAAACAAAAATAGCCTGACACATTTATCAAACATGTCCATCGCAATCTTTTTATTGCCCCCTCCATTGATGAACGATCGTTTTATCATTAAGTCTTTTGATCTTTAACGGCTCATTCACTTGGGTTTATATTCGTGACCGCCCCCGAACTAACTTGTACTGGGATACGAGGGGCCTCTTAAAACGGGACCACAGGTAGAGTGCTGAAAGCGATTTAGCAGCGGGGAACGCGAGAGGATGGAGTCGGAGTGGACTCCTCCCCGGTCAGGTACTAACGGTAGTAATAAGTGACCGTTGGCCTGACAGTTGGGGCTGCTCGCGGCTTGGCTGTTGGCCATCGAATCGGGCCGCGTGATCTCCCGACATCTGTACCGTCTCTCGCTAGGCGGAGGGAGAGGACGGCCAGGGGAATCCCTCTCTTCCTCTCTCACTTACTCACTCTGTGCCTGGGGCGCGCGCAGCGTGTCTTTTGTGTTTGTACACACGGAGGCGGCCGCGGGAAACCGAGAGTGGGTGGGGAGGAGAGCGGGTGGGCGTGGCCTCTCCTTCCCTCCATTGTGCGCCATTGGCGGTCTCTCGGGGAGGAGGCGTTGCCTGGGCGGTCGGGGGGCGTAGCTAAGCAGCGGAGTCGGCCTTCGCGAGTCAGCCATCTTTCAATTGTGCTCTCATCCGCCGTCGCCCGCAGCAGCTTCAGCACCTCCTCCTCCTCCTCCTCCTCCTTCCTCGCCTGGTCGGCAGCCGCGCTCAGCGTAAGCGGACGGGGGTAAGTCTTCAGCCTCCCTTACAGGACCCCCCCGGATCCCCGCTCGGCCGAGGACCCCTCCGAACCGTCCCCTGGCTTCCCTGGCAAACTTCTGGGAGCGAGAACCGCTGTTGGGGAACAGGAGAGTCCCTTTATCTCTCCGCCTTCCCGAGTACGGCGGAGAAGCTCGGGCTGCTCCTTCCCTTTAGACCCCCCCGGCCCCACTTTGCTTGGCCGTTGCCCCCTTCTTTTGCCCTCGCCTTCCCCCAAACCTTCACTATCCTTCTCCCCGCTCCCTCGCCGACCACCTCGCCCCATCGCCGCCCTAGATGGGAGCCGGGAAACGGCTGCAAAGGGAAGCCCCGTTGCCAGCCCCGGGAAACTCTCCTTGCCTGCCTTCCCCTCTTCCCCACAGTTGTTGCTCAGCTTCACCATCTTGTCTCTTTTCTCTGGTCACCGACCATATTTTTTTTCCTATTGCATAAAAAACAATCCGGAGGGGGAGAAAGGTGCCTAGGGAAGCCTTCGCACCCGGGGAGATTTTGGGGGGGTCTGTCCAAACTTTTCCTCTCTCCCGCTTAGCCTGCCGGATCCCACCTAGTTTGAAGCGTTTGCGGGATCTGGAGAAGGTATTGTGATGCTGCTGTTTTATTTTATTTTCCACCCCCCTCCCGTCTCTTTCTCTGCCTGCAAAGGGAGTAGGGCTGCGTTTGGCGATTGTTTCCATTTTGTTGGGGCTGAGTTTGCCAGCGAGAGGCGCTTGGGAGCGAAGCAGCCGTAGGACTGGCACTCACACAGGCAGAGGCAGCCCCGAAGAGGCGGCAGCCCCCCCCCCCCCTAAAAAAAAGTTCGCTCGTTGTTTTCTGGCTCCTAACCTCTGACTTGGCTTTTCCTTTTGTGGCAGAGCTCTGGCTCTCGGGCGCCTTCCCTTTGAATCCCCTTCGCCCGCCCGGCCGACCAAAGGGAGCGATGGCTTCTTTGCAGCAGCAGAAGCTGTCAGCCCGGGCTTTCCCCTTCTTGTCGCCCCTGCTTGAATGCGGACGTTTGCCCTTCTTTTACTCCCTTCAAGCTACCCGTCAGTTGCACGTCCCCCGACGTCTTCTGCAATCGGGGACACTTATTTCGCCCTCGCCAAGGGGAAGGGGAAGGGTGGGGGAATCGAGGTGTTGCTATTAGGTTGGAGGCACCTTGGCTGCATCGCTCTCAAATTTGGAGAAATCTGCTGAAATCTCCGGCGGATAGGTTTGCCGCTTAAATACAATTAGAGCGCGAACTCCCACCGACATTTTATCATCCAATTTAGGACTTGTAGGGAAGGCCTTTTTTTTTTTTTTTTGGAACGTTGCAAGCCGATAGCCGGAGTGTCAGGCAGGCAGGCAGGCTGCAGAAGTCTGCTCTTTGGATTGGCATCGAAGGTGCGGATCTGCACGGTTTGAATTGTTTGAAAGGTTTTTTTCTGGGGATTCTTGACATCCGAGGCGTATCTTTATTTTGGTGCGTGAAAAAACAAAAATTAAATGGGCATTTTTCGGCGGATGTTTTTCGAGCTCTAATGCCTCGCTCTAATGTGGTGATCGCGTGGGTGACTTCTTGCCGATAGGTATAAGGAAGAGAAGTTCGCGGGAACATGGCTCGTACCAAGCAAACTGCCCGCAAATCCACCGGGGGGAAGGCGCCCAGGAAGCAACTCGCGACAAAAGCCGCTCGCAAGAGTGCGCCCTCTACCGGCGGGGTCAAGAAACCTCATCGCTACAGGTATAAAAATGACCGCAAGAAAGTATTACGATGTGATCGCCCCGTAACGACGCGGAAATATTTATCGGAACGTTTTTTTTTTCTTTTTTTTTTTTTTTGCTCGAGGGAGAAAAAGATCACAGTTTATTGTTTCTAGGATCGAGTCAAGATGATTTCATCAGAGTCGTTATTTTTGTAATGCAAAACCCGACCCATAAAACATTTTGAACGAAATATGTCTGTAAACCAGTGAATGACCAGTAATAATAATGTGCTATTTTATTAATGAAAACAAATTTAAAATAGAATCGGGGAAAAATGCAGCTTTAATATTAAGCGAAGGGTTCGCTGGTTTGTAGGATGCCATAATAACGCTTGATAATTATAGTGATTATCTAATTAATATTTGGTTTATTTGTTTCAAATATATTGGGCATTTTTCATTTATAGTATTAACAGTACAGTAGTTTAATTCTTCAACCGTAACTGTACGAATGGTAGATTTTGTACAGTGTACCACTAGAGGGCAGTATCTGATCCAGAATAAGTAAATACTATAGGTTTTATATTTTAAAAATGTTTAAACAAAAGAAATAGCAACTGACATAACTTGTTGGTATCTTAGAAGTCACTCATTTTATCAGCAACCTCCATGGTAAAAAGTTATTTAATTTCTTACAAACTTTCATAGGAGTTTGAGAAAACAGAATACAACTGAATTATTGCAATTGGAGTCTTTCACAATGTTCTGTTTTTAATTTAAGTCTACGTTAAGTTTTTCTTGCAAGCTTATTTTGGTCATGTAAATTAGCTTGTGTAAATTAGCATGTATTTCTGTGAATATACATTGGGTTTTGTATATTTTTTTTTAAGATTGGAAGGGTTTAATTATTTTTGCTTTGTTTTTATTCAAAGGCCAGGTACTGTAGCTCTTCGTGAAATCAGACGTTATCAGAAATCAACTGAACTTCTGATCCGCAAACTTCCATTTCAGCGCCTGGTGCGTGAAATTGCCCAGGACTTCAAAACAGATCTGCGTTTCCAGAGCGCAGCTATTGGTGCTTTGCAGGTATAAAATTGTTATTTTAAGTTATCCTTTCAAAACACAAGTGTCCTTTGCTTGTATTGATGAGATGTGTTATAATTTACAATGACTAATTGTGCTTTTGTTATAGTAGATATTACAATTTTCTTTACTAATCTTTTCTGTATTAAAGAAAATACACATTTTTTCTGTTTTATTTTTTAAAACCTTGCTTTCAGAAAATACAGCATGGCATCTGACACTAAATAAATCCAACTTATTTAGTTGTATTATGTGAGTGGATGTAGATTTGCCAAAAGAAATTATACCCAAGTTCTTTTCTAGAGTGCAGCCATTGATAATTCTGTGCTTTTGGTATGTGAGAATGCATGCGATTGGTTGCTTCCATACAGTCACCTTATTGGTTGAGCTGTTTCTATGGTCAGTCAAAATTTCATATGATTGGTGGGTTTCAGAATTAAGGATATATGTAATTGTAGGTGAGCTGATTACTACTACTGTTTTGTTTTAAAAAGTAATCTGCTTCCTCAGTAGAATCTCAAAAACTAAAACAGGATTGTTGGAGTTCAAAATATTTTAACAATAACATTATGACTATATGTCAAATATTCTAAAAAAATGTGATGGTGCCAGTAATTTTAATTAGAGTAGCAAATATTTTGGGAATATGAACCTCATGATGCTACATGAGAAAGGGACCACTGTTTTTTATGTAAGTATTAATGGAGAGAATATGCCAGTTTCTTTTAAGCTGCAAAAGAGTGGAAATACACTGTTGCTGTATGTTATGTGATTGTCTTAACTTTCTACTAATAGAAGCCATTGAGAGAAATTCTGATCTGGGTGGACCTTCTCAAATCTTAGCTAGGTAATTTGTACATTACAGATGAAATGCAAGATTTTGTCTTGCGGTTGTGAATAAGTTATGTCTTTAAAAAAATAAAGTTAAAAGTGCTGTTTTCAGATCTTTCCTGAGTATTCCTTCAGTTTGTATTATGTGTGTGTTTTATGTGAATGTTTGCTGCACAGTACTGCCAAAGCTAAGTAGATCTACTACACTTTTCCAAAAATAATAACTTTTATTACTTTCTATATTACTTCTCTGGATAAGAATGGCATGTGGCCATTAGTCTAAGATTGCAAGATAATCTTTCATTTTTTACTGCTGTACTTGATAAGTGTTTTTACACTGGATGGACCTACACAGCAGTTTTCAAGCCCCTCTATTCAGCTGCATATTCTGCACGATCTGCATGATAAAGTGGCATCTCTTTTTTTCTCAGGCCTGAGGGAACAGATAAACAAGAAATATTTACTCCGCCAAAATCAAAATAGATGTAAGCCAAAGTTCATTTTGAGAAACACCAAGAGGCAACTTGCAGAATTCCAAATAAAACTGATTAAAACATTCAGTGCCATGCAACATAGGGACTTGGAAGTTGCAATCAATCAGAATTAACATAGTTGATTGATTATATATTGCAGGGTGTCTGGCACCTCTGTTCAAAATCCATTATAAAATAGATGAACATAAAACAGGAATTCACTAAGATAGGCTGTCATGTGTGGCCAGTGGATTCCATTTGTCACAGTGGGTCAGTTGTACAGCCCTGCTTTGAAAATAAGATTTGTTATCTGCTTGTCGTTGCATGATTCTCTAAATAAGACAGAATCATCATGAGGTCAAGAATCCAACATTTATGTCAAATATTCCATGGTTTAACACCAGATAGTGTAACAGATTAACTGAAATGGGATTTTTCTTTAAAATGTTACTATTTTTGCTTTATGCATTTTACATAATGAACATATATGCTTCATTGATGAATTGTGAAAGCCCTTGAGATAAGACACTTGGAATGTACACAAATCCAGTCTACTTTATTGCAGGTTCCTCCTTAGTTCCTCCGTACTCAACATGCAACATTGTGCAAAATAGCAAATCAATATTGTATAGTACAAGTAGTCCTTGACTTACAACAGTTTGCTTGGTGACCATTCAAAGTTACAACTGAAAAAAGTGACTTATAATTGTTTTTCACACTTATGACGGTTGCAGCATCCCCATGGTCATGTGATTTACATTCAGATGCTTGACAACTGGCTCACATTTATGATGGTTGTAGTGTCCCAGGGTCATGAGATCCCCTTTTGCAGCCTTCTGACAAGCAAAATCAATGGGGAAGCCAGATTCACTTAACAACCCTGTTACTAATTCAACAACTGCAGTGATTCACTTAACAAATGTGACAAGAAAACTCGTAAAATGGGACAAAACTCACTTAACAAATTTCTCACTTAGCAACATAGATTTTGGGCTCAATTGTGGTCATAATCCTCAATTTATAGCCATTCGTTTAGCAATTGTTTGACAGTACTATGGTATTGAAAAAAAAGATTTATGAGCAGTCCTCACATTTAATGGCCATCAGAGCATTCCCCCATGGTCACATGATCAAAATCCAGCTGCTTGGCATCCAGCATGTATTTATAACAGTTGCTAAGTCCCAGGATCATACGACCATCTTCCAACAAGCAAAGTCAATGGGGGAAAGCCAGATTCGCTTAATGACTGCATGATTCATTTAATAACAGCAGTGATTCGCTTAATAACTATTGCAAATAGGTTGTGAAATTGGGTATGACTTACTTAACAATTGTCTTGTTTAGCAACGGAAATTCTTGACACAGTTGTCATAAGTTGAGGACTACCTTAGTTATAGTTTGAAGGAAGGGGGAAAAAGATACCTGTTAAAACTCAAAAATATCTACCAACTCAAAGCATGGCATTCATTTCCACCTCTATTGAACTAGAGATTGGGTCTATTATATTAGTGAGAACAGCATTTTAAGAAATAATTATGAATTGCCTTAGTTGTTCCTATTGGTGGATTGGATCCAATCCGGAGCTGTGATTTACTTTGAAAGTTGCACTTAAAGAATGTTATGGGGCACGGAAAATACAATATAAATAAAAGAGCCAAGAAAATCTGTGTGTGGAACCAATAAGAGAGTTTTAGATACAAGATTAAAATTAGGAGTTAAGATACACAAAAGAATGTTTTTCCATTTTCTTTCACTTGGCTTGAAAATAAACTTGCCTGTGTATTTTGTGAGGATTTGGGTACTTTTTATTTTAAATGGCTAAACCATTTTCTTTTTTCAATAGGAGGCAAGTGAGGCCTACCTGGTTGGCCTGTTTGAAGACACCAACCTTTGTGCTATCCACGCCAAACGTGTCACAATCATGCCAAAAGATATCCAGCTAGCACGCCGCATACGTGGGGAGCGTGCTTAAATTCTACTAAGATGGATTTGTCATTCTCAAAACAAATAAAATCTCTTCTTCCTGTTATTGGTAGTAATGAACGTTAGATTTTTTTTCCCATGGGGTTAAAAGGTACCTAAATCTATGGTTGCAGATGGAAAAATAGAGGACAGAATCGGGTATTGGCAAGTTATTTTTCATTTTCATTTGTGTGTGGATTTTTAATATAAACGTGGGGACATATAAAGCATTATTGCTATAAAAAAAAAACCATTTCATTGAACAAATTTCAGCAGTTCAACTTTATAACAATTATAAATATGCCAGTCAGACTTTTCTGGACAATGCCAGCATTTGGGTTTGTTTTTTTTAAAGGTAAATTTCTTATTGATGGCAACTATATGAAGTCTGTATCATACAGTAGATTCCATCCACTCATTATACTTTTCTAAGTTGTCCTACATGCAAGTACATGTTTTTAATGTTGTCTGTCTTCTGTGCTGTACCTGTAAGTTTGCTATTAAAATACACGAAATAATATTTGTTTTTGTCTTAATTTTTAAGTATTTTATTTTATTAGCTATAATTCAGTAGCAATGGATATGTTTAAAATGTATTTAATGTGCTGCATTTATATGAAAATTTTAAAAATGTATATTGTAGCTTAAATATAGAATTATGATCCCATTAAAATATTTGAGGGCATCTTGTGTCTTAGAAATAAACACAAATATTCATAGAGATTCCAACAGAGATTCAGTTTTGTTGACCTGAAGCACAGCTATATCTATGATGAGCCGAGGTGGCGCAGTGGTTTGGGTGCAGTACTGCAGCTACTTCAGCAGATCAGCGGATCAAATCTCACCGGCTCAAGGTTGACTCACCCTTCCATCCTTCCGAGGTGGATAAAATGAGGACCCAGATTGTTGGGGGCAATATGCTATTTAGTATACTGTCTTTGGTGTAAGCCGCCCAGAGTCCTCGGAGAGTGGGCGGCATAGAAATAATAATAATGATGATGATGATGATGATGATGATGATTATTATTATTATTATTATTATTATTATTATTATTATTATTATTATTATTAAAAAAACATGATTAGGTGAATTCCACAGATTTGCTGTGCTTTGCACAGGTTTGCACCAAAAAGCAAGATATAAATGATATACTTTTAAGGTACAGGTGCTATTTGAAAATTACATGAGCAGCAATTATGCCAGGCTTCTCTAACCTTTTGCCCCTTATTCATTGAGGGCAAGGTAAGTTATAGTTTCTCAAGAATCTATTTTTCCAGAACAAGCCATACTCTGATGTTTCTGTCTGGAATTGCTCCAATTATATTTAAGTTTTCAGTACATAGATGGGAACACACTTTTTATGAATAAAATACATAGTTTCAGTTATCAAAACTTCAACAATTGGAATTTATAGAAATGCACTTGTCCCATTGAGTTTTTTAGGGGTTTTTTCCCCTGATTGTTCCTTCCTGAATTGACTCTTAATCCTTGCAATTCTATTAAAAACCAATATGATTGAATTGCCTTGGTAAAGTTCCATGCTTGTTTATTCCCTGTGCATGTTCAATACTGCTAATGTCCTCAGAGAGTAAGTTCAAAATGGGCCATATTATTTTGAGACATTTCTATTATTGATTGCTAGCTGCCTGACCAGTACAAACAAGGAACTTGCATTGTCCTGCTTGAGATAGAGGAATGTATTTTACAGGGAAAAGCTATAACTAGATACAAAAATATAGTTTTAAGTATACACAGTAGCAGCATTGTGTTTTAGTCTACTGATTTGTAACCATGCTTAGGTTACCAAAATTGTGCATATAGGGAAAACTACATTCCTGATTTGAAGACTGTTCAGATACGATTTTTTGTTCTAATAAAATATAATCGCATTAATTTTAATCAGAAGGTAACAGAAGCAACATGTATTTTCTTATCTCTATGTCTGGCACTGTAGAATAATGCTTTTAATCTGGAAACAATAATGCCACAACCCACAAAGCAAGATGTCTTTCAGTGTGATAATACTGTGAAGATGTAAAACTTTTGAGTAGTTGAGGATATACTGCTATTTGTTTGATTTATATCCCACCTTTCTATCCAGGGACATTTGAGGGGGCAGATTCAGCTGTGCCTTGGCACATGAGGGAGCAGCGAGGCATGCAGTGAAAGAGACAGGTACATGCCATGCTTGTCAAAATCAAAACAAGGGGAACTCTTCTTGCTGCAGAGAGATCGAAGTGTGAAGCTGAGTATTGGAATGGGGAGTGGGAGAAAAAAATTTCTGTAGGAAGTTATTTAGTGGTTCGATATTTCACCAAATACCAGTTTCTGCTCAGGTAAGCATTAAATGCTAAAATGAAAAGCAAACTATCCTTATGGATTAAGATTCCTTTTTGCAATCCCTCCTGCCAGAAAACCAAAACTATTAACATTCATCTGTTGGATGGTATCTGAATATAAGGGGGGTGGGTGTGTTAATGACTACATGGAGTAGCACATAGAAAATAGAATAAAAGCTCATCTGAAAACTGCAGAAAATTCTGGAGGCTTCTAACATGAGATCTAAAAGCTATATATTGGAATTTATGTATCACTCTTCAACAGCAAAAACAACAAAATTCCTAAGGTAGTTTATAAGTTGTAGTCAGCCAACGTACACCTTCAGAGCAGCACAACAAATCAAGCATGGACTAGTGATTAAAGCGGACTATGAGCATTCTGAAGCTGTTGCCTGAGGCAAAACAAAAATGTAGACAACTGAAAATTGTCACAGTCTTCTTCAGATGGCCAGGAGTCTGGAGGCTCTCTGTGGATGAACTCAGTGTAAAGACAGGCTCTCGGGAATCAGGCAACCCATCAAACTCTAAGCCCTAAAACCATGGTTGTCCAACTTTTTGACTTGTCTGGATTGCATTGAGTGAAGAGGAATTATCTTGGGCTGTTTATAAAATATATAGTTAATGGATATAAATAGCAAACTTCTTACTATCTATTTTTCTATTATCTCATGGGGCTGCATTGCTAACTCCAAAGCCAAATGCAGTCCATGGGCTTAGCTTGCACATGCCTGCCCTAAACCATTTAGGAAACACAACCGCTATCACTGCTGCTCTTTTTGATCCTCCTCCGTTTAGATACCTGTCACCAAATACATTTCCTACATGAGAGACAACTATATTAGCTATCCTGAATTCATTTCATTTACTTAAATCCACTTTTGTTTTGGCTCAGACTTCTTTCCCCTTTCCCTTTGATTCAGTTGTGCCCATTTGCTGTAGCCTTGACAGACCACCCTTTTTTCTATTCTTCATTTGGTCTTTTTTTGTAAGACAGTTTTTGGTCTCTCCAGTACTCGGCAAATCTTCATGGTTTTCAGTGCATCTTCTTCACTGTCCTTCAGATATTCTTCCAATGCCCTTTTATCTTCAGTTGTTTGCTGTACTTTCACTATTCCACACGCACCTATGGTCCTTGGTAAGTAGAGTCTGTCAATATAGCTTCATAGAAGGACATGATTCATTTTCATTATTTTTCTGGTCTTTATTATTATTAACTTATATAGCTGCCCATATCACAATTGTATCTCTGGATGGTAAATCTAGGAGTAAAACCGTCAAAAGCAACAAAACAACAAAAGTTGTAGAGATAACAATGTAATAATACTATAAAATGGCCCCTGAGGACAAACTGACCCAGTCAACACAAAGTCATCTTAAGACAAATCACAGATCACATGTCTGGAGGAATATCCTGGTCTTCAAAGTCGTTCAAAATGCCAGCAGGTTCAAGGCCAAATGAATTTTAAATGATGGACACGATTTAAAATGTAGGACCTGGATCATAGCCATTCTTCTACATCTAGTAGAACAGGCAGAAATGGTGGAACTACTTGAGTGCTTATTGGCTTGTTTTCAGATAGATAGATGGATGGATGGATGGATGGATATTCACAGAAGTGAGTACAACCCCTCACATTTTATAAATATATATCTTTTCACGTGACAACACTGAAGAAATGACACTTGGCTACAATGTAGTCAGTATACAGCTTGTATAACAATGTAAATGTGCTGTCCCCTCAAAATAACACAACACACAGCCATTAATGTTTAAGCTGCTGGCAACAAAAGTGAGTATACCCCTAAGTGATAATGTCCAAATGGGGCCCAAAGCGTCATGCCCGCTCCTGGCATGTGATGGCACTATAGGCCTGTTTTTTGCTCTCCCCAGTCTCCAGTGCCTTTCTAGGAGTCTGGCGAGGGTGAAAACGGCCTTCCCCACCCTCCCATCTCCCCAGAGACGGCCCCTTTGCCAACTTCTGAAAGTTGGCAAACAGGCTGTTTTCGCTCTTTGGAGGGTCTCCAGGGGGGTGGGGAAGGCTGTTTTTACCCTCCCCAGACTCCTAGAAAGGCTCTGGAGGCTGGGGAGAGCAAAAAACAGGCCTACAGTGCCATCACATGCCAGGAGCAGGGGGAGTGGGGGTGGGTCACGTGTGCATGCACAGGGGCAGGGTACATAGAATTATGGGTGTGGGCACACACATGCGCGATACTCCCCCCTGCTCCTGGCACATGATGGCAAAAAAGTTAGCCATCACTGGCCTAGGTCATCTTTATGTAGAGCAACAATTTGTTTTTTCAGATCCTCAGAGAGTTCATTGGCATGAGTTGCCATGTTGAACTTCAAGTGACCAGTATGAGAGAGAGAGCAATAACACCAAATTTAACACACCTGCTTCCCCTTCACACCTGAGACCTTGTAATACTAATGTGTCACATGACACCAGGGAGGGAAAACGGCTACTTGGGCTCCATTTGGACATTATCACCTAGGGGTGTACTCGCTTTTGTTGCCAGCAGTTTAGACATTAATGGCTGTGTGTTGTGTTATTTTGAGGGTCATTTCTTCAGTGTTGTCACATGACAAAATATACTTAAATATTTACAAAATGTAAGGGGGTGTACTCATGTCTGTGACATACTGTGTGTATGTATGTGTATGTGTGTATGTATGTATGTATGTAAGTATGTATGTATGTATAGTCCTCTCCTGTTCAGCGAAGCAGCAGTAGAAAACTTAGCTAATCTTTATGGTAATCTTTTAAATAAGAGCAATTAAATAATATAGAAGAACATTTCCTTTTCAAAGTGATGTGGCTCCTGTGCTATTTGAAAGTGGAGGGCAGGATCCCTTTGTGATCTCACTTTAATTTTTTTTACATGAACTTCCATTGGAGTGGAGCATCTCTTTGAAGATCTGCTCAGCTGTACTGTCTGACAGTGAATAACAGCCTAGGTTACAATGTCTAGTAGCTATGATTATTCATGTGAAGACATTGAAATGCTCTCACTAAGGCACAAGAGAGCAATGCCACCTATCCACTTCACAGTTCTAATTTAAAAAGATTTTCCTTGGGGAAGTAACTGATCCACATTGGATAATGGAGTGAACAGAGACAGGGACTGTGGGTTAAAGGTGCACCTTTGTTTTTAAGACTACATCCAAATTTTAAATTGTATGCTTTTAAGAGTGAAAAGGAACTAGAACAAATTAAATTTGATGTGCTGTCATAAACATTTAATTTTAATTCATATTCAGTAAAGTTCACAGATTTATATCCTGCCCTCTCCTCCAGTTACCCATTTTATCATTTCTCCTTCTTTTCCATTTAAAAATGGCAATTATGTAATAATTCAGCAATTTCTGAGGGCTGCCCTCAAGACTGGAGGGAATGCATCTCACCTTTCCTTTCCTTTGGTGTAAATTTTTGCACTTATCCTATAGGCAGAGCCAATTAAATTTAATTTGCTATCCACCAAATTCATCTTTTTCTGTTATACAAACCTTCCTGCCACCTCATATAGTGCAGCATGGTGGAGGACAAAGATTTAGCCCTTGCCCTTTATATTGTAAGCCAATAATTTAATTGTTAGCACAGTTGAGAAAATGCATACTGGAGGGTATGTGTATTAAATGATGACAATGGGTTTATTTCAAACCAGATTCGGTTAGGCAAGGAAAAAACTCTTAAGAAAATTAAATGAAAATGCTTCTTGACTGACATGGTGGTACTTCTAATGGAGCCATTGTCTATAGAAAGCACAGAAGCGTAAATGAAAATGCAGGCCTACTTATGGACACTTTTACTTGCACAGTATCATACATTAACCTAAGCATAATCTGATTTATGCTTGGTTTATGTGAATTCTATTAGGTTTAGGTTTAACAATTTGAGTGAATGAAACCATAATGGCTTGTTTAATTAATTCACTAAGGTTTATGCTTACTTGTGGACACAACCACTTTTGGTAGAAACCAGGGAGAACATTCCAGAAGGAGTCCATTCTTGGATACATGCATAAAATTCCCAGTGGTCTCCTCTCAATAACTCAGTCAGCTTCCAACAACCGCTGTCTTTTAAATATAGTTTGATTGCTACTGTATAGCCTTATGCAGGGATGGGTTCCACTTACCTTTACTACTGGTTCGCAGCGGGATCGCGCACACGCTCTTCTGCATCAATGATGACATCATGCCGGGTGGGTGGAGCCTCCTGCTGGTTTTACTACCGGTGCTATAGAACCGGAGAGAACCGGGAGCAACCCACCACTGGCCTTATGCGAATGTTAGAGACACCATTATTGAAAAATGTCACATTAGGAGAAGCTGGACTATATTTAGACTTGCTTAGCTTCACTAAATTAGCTAGATCATGTAAATGCTGAGGATTTATTTGGAAACACATTTTATGGAACTTTTCAATAAATCTTTGAATAACATATACTTGCAATTGAGCTGAGTAGCCCAGCAAATTTTAGCAGATTTTTTTCTGTTGTACCTAACAATTGGTTTGATACCCTCATAAAGAACGTATTTGTAAAAAAAAAAAAAAAAAAAAAAAAAAAAGCAGCATTCATGCAATTCCAAGGGGAAAAAACATTCAAGGGAAAATATATTTTAATCCCATTTATAAAGAGAAGCTGTAACCCCCTGATGATTTTGAACAAGAATTGAGAAGAAAATCAGTGACAAGAGTTAAAAACCTACTCTTGGATCCCTAGCATTTCAGCCAAGTGCTATTTAGCCAGTGCAATTTTGCTTAATTTGAATTATTTCAGGCTGTGAAAAGAAAGCTGATTTTGAAATGGAATAGAAAGGCATAACTATCTTAAAATGCTTTAAACTGCAGCAACAATAGCCTGTGTGGCCGATGGAAAAGTAACACACAAGTGGTAACATGATTGTGAAGAGCCAGAGAAAAAGAGCTTTTAAATGTGCTACAAAATAAATCCACAACTTGTGAGGAAAAGTTCGAATCCAGAAATCTGACAATAGATTCCCTCCCCCTCCAGTCAACAGCACAATAGTGAACACAATGGCATACCACTAGCAAAAAAATGACATCTTCAAAGCTGCATGGAACTGACGGTCTATAGAGTTTGCAGCATGTCACAGATATGACATCGGTGGGTTCATTTCTACATGGAGCCAAAAAACAAATTTAAAGCGCAAAGGAGATGGTGACAGCAGGTTGAACTATATATTCTATCTTCCAGAGGGTTCACAGTTAGATCCCTTCATGATTTAAAAGGTGAAAAGAAAGTCTATAGTGGCTCAAATCTCAAAAAGTCAAAAGTAAAATCCTCTGGTCATAAGTGCTGCCTGACCTATCCATCCTTCTGCCTTTTGTTACCACTTCCCAGATAATTCACTTATGTAGAATCACAAGTGGTTTGGAAGGCAGAGCAATGGAGAACCGAAAATGAATGTGGGTGGTGCATGGGTGATACTGCATAGATCTAAATGCCCTACAAGAGACTAGATGGCAATGGTAATGGGCCACCAATCCTAGTCATAAAGTGCAATAAGTTATCAAATTCATGTGTCATAAAAGGTGGCATTCCTACATTTTGATGGAGCCATTCAAACCAAATGCCTACATCAGTATTCCTTTTCGGATTCAAAGCAATTCTTTCTGTCAAATTCAAAATAGCTTTAGGCAGGTTAACACTAAGATAAATGGATGCCACATAAAATGTAAAAAACACTTTTAAATGTTGAGAGAACTGCCCTTAATATTCAGACAATCAATGGTCCTTGGCTAGTTTCATAGTCCCACTAAAGAAATCATGCTTCTCACAAGACAAGCTAAATAAAGAGAAGCAGCAGTAGCTTCTAACAGGCTGTGTTTGTAAGATGAATCGGAAATCTGCAAGGTCAGCAATAGTAAACTAGAAATACAAATACTTTTCTTATCTCTAGTTGTTATGACATTCACTCTGGTTCAACAATCATTGCTGGTAGTGACAGGGCAGGTGACATGAAGAGCACTGAAAGATGTAGCTCCTGCAGATACCACAGAACATAGTGAATGAGGATTTCTCCTTCCTCCCTTCTTTTGGAACAATAATGCAGATGCTCTTAGAGACATGGATTCCAGTCTTACGTTAGTAGCAGGCTTTTTGACATGTACAATAACTGAGGGTCTCTAATGGAGATATGTATTCTGCCATGAATGAGAAGATATTTGCAGCTAGTTCAATGAGGAACAAACAACTGTTGTCTACATGTATACCATTTTTACTTGATTAGGACAATAAATAGCCCCTTAGAGTGAATATACAGGCTTGGAGATGATTGGTGCCTTTAAGACAAAGTTGATTACTGGCAACCGCCAGGACAAGTGCCTGCAGTTTTCTTGGGAAGGTTTTCAGAAGTGACTTCAGGGGTGAAATCCAGCAGGTTCTGGAGAACCGGTAGCAGAAATTTTGAGCAGTTCGGAGAACCGGTAGCAGAAATTTTGAGTAGTTCGGAGAACCAACAAATACCGCCTCTGGCTTGCCCCAGAGTGGGGTGGGAATGGAGATTTTGCAATATCCTTCCCTCAGGAGTGAGGAGGGAATGGGGATTTTGCAGTATCCTTCCCCCAGGAGTGGGGAGGGAATGGAGATTTTGCAGTATCCTTCCCCTGCCACGCCCACTAAGCACACCATGCCCACCAAGGCATGCCCACAGAACCAGTAGTAAAAAAATTTGGATTTCACCACTGCCCTCATGGTCTTCCAGTTTCTAGCTCAGTGCCACAACTATTGTACCAGACTTTATAACACTATAAAAATATTAGAATTCATGATTCTGGGATAAAGTGTGAAAAATCATGAGAAACTATAAAATAAAGTCTTTGAAGTCTTACTGAGTATCAGATATGGAAAATGGCAGCAGGTTACCATCTAACATCATCATTAAGCATATGAATTTCTTCCTGGCCACAATTTTACTGTTTCAGAAACTGATAGATTTACACATTATATTCTGGACAATTTGTGATTGGAATATCTGCTTTCAGTAGGACCAATAGATTAACATTTCAGATGAATTAATGCAGAAAACAAAAGAAAGTAATTGGTATGGAACATAGGTTAGCAACCAATTATCAGTTTTGCAGATAGGCTAAATACTTAAAGCCTTATTATGTTGTTACTTTAATACATGTGGAAATAAAGAGTGTGTGGGTCAAGCATGCAATCCCTATTCCTCATCTCTGTTGGCATTACCTTCTTCATCTTTAATTTCCATATTGAGTGTAAAAGTCTGGAGGGTGATTTTTAAAGACATTCACCTGACTATATTTTCTATTGCTCATCAAGATTTTGTGCTAATCCCTACGGATTTGGAAGGAGAGCTTCAAAGAAGGAGAGCTTAGAAATGGAAGCCAGCTAGATAGCCCCTGTCCCTCTCTTTATAAGTTTTTTTTTTGGTCACATTTTAGAGTAGCTTTGAAAGTAGCTTTAGGGTTGGTAACATCATAAATGCAAGGTAAAAATATATTTATATTTATCTAGCCTCCTTTGAGATTTTAAAGAATGTTTTTTTCTCAATGTTCAATAAGTATAAATTGCAGGAACATAAGTGACATTACACATTGATGAAAGTTTTTTGAAATTTTAAATTGGAAATATTTTAATGTCTCAAAAATAATCAAAATCCCAGTAAAATGACTTTTAAAAGGAAAAAAAATAAAACAACCCTTGACAATAATAAAACAAAGGAACATCAATTTAATAGAATCATGAAACAATTTTGTAAAGTTGAAAGATGGAGTTAACTTAGAAGTTATCTCATTCAACCCTTTGCATAGTGTAGTATCCCTAGATTTGTCTGACAGGTTACCAGCCAGCCTATAAATGAAGATCTCCAGCAAAAGAGGATTCACCACTTGTGTAGCAACCTATTCTACTCACTGATACCTTTTACAGTTGGGAAATTCCTTCTATTGTCTAGCCTGGACCTACTTCTTCGAGGCCAGGCCCAGAATCATCATATCTACCTTCAGGTGGATCTTCTGTAGGCTGAACATACCTAGATCTTTAATAACCATAGGACTTAGTTTCTAGAACTCACCTTGGTAGCTCTCCTCTGAATTGGCTCCAGTTTGTCATTGACCTTTTTTTAAATTGTGATGCCTGAAACTGAACACAATACTGTAAATGGGCCTAACCCAGGTAGAGCAGACTGAAGCAATTATTTTCCCTGAAGTAAACTCCATCTTTCTTGAAAAGGGTTGAGTCCAACTCCTTGTCAAGTACAGGAATCCAAAACAGTCCCAAAGCAGAACAAAGCAGTCCCAGGCAGATGTCTAGCTTCTATTCCAGGTGTTGGAACACATCCAATGAAGAGGAACTCACCATATTTTTGAGTAATTAGTTCCATAGTTCTGAATTCTATTTAAAGTTTATCTAATATGTATCTGGAATCGGACCCCTTTTAATCCTCTCCTCTGAGATGATAGAGCAAAACTCTTGCTTTTCTTCTGTGTAGCTTTCTTTTAGAAACTTTAAGCTTTTAAATAGAATATAGAATATGGCTTTAACCAAAAATAAATGTGCATGCACACAAATCTTGGCAACATTCACTACTATGAGTATATTCAAAAGTATGTAATATGCAACATAATACTTAAACATGATAAAAATGATGATGAGGACCATCAAATTATGCTTATATCAAACCAAGAGAATTATAGGAAGGCCCTTTCAATTTGGCATCTAAGGCTAAAATCACATTCTTCACAGTAATTAAACAAACGGGTCTAGGAAACATGGATCGGGTCAAGTTGCCCCAATCAACTTGACATGAGGACAATTCGACGTGGCCAACTCGCTGCAGGACAATTCAACGCAGGATAATTCAATGCAAGATAACTATACTGTCATCTGCCACTATTTTTTTGACATTATTTTAATTTTTGGCATTCATATTTCATTTTGTTCCTCCTTTAAAAACTTTTCTTTAATGATTCAATCTCATTTCTTCAATATTTCTTTGATCCAGAGGTGGGTTTCAGCAGGTTCTGACCAGTTCCGGAGAACCGGTAGCGGAAATTTTGAGTAGTTCAGAGAACCGGTAGTAAAAATTCTGACTGGCCCCACCCCCATCTATTCTCTGCCTCCCAAGTCCCAGCTGATCAGGAGGAAATGGGGATTTTGGAGTAACCTTCCATTGGATTGGGGAGGGAATGGAGATTTTACAGTATCCTTCCCCTGGAGTGGGGTGGGGATGGAGATTTTACAGTATCCTTCCCCTGCCACGCCCACCAAGCCACGCCCACCAAGCCACCACCAAGCCACACCCACAGAACCGGTAGTAAAAAAATTTGAAACCCACCACTCTTTGATTCCCCCTAACAGTGGCTGCCATCTGCTCCTCAAGCAGGACCATGAGTCCAAGTGAACTCCCAAATTGTGCACCAATTCAGTAAGGAAATGCCACCCCATCCAGAGTCAAAGATGGAATACCTACTGGGCCCGGGGGAGCCAAAAACTCATAATCACTCCATCTTGCCAGTGTTGAATTGAAGCCCGTTCTTCCCCATCCAAACCCTTACAGCCTCCAGACACTTGGCCAGCACTGCCACAATATCACCTGTTCGGCTAAGTTAATTCATAGCTATTGAGTCTAATCATCTTGTGCTAATTATCTTTTCTCAGTTACATGGACTTTTCAAAATAATAAAAATCTAAACTCCTCCTCACAAAAATTATGTGAAGTGTCCACCAGATGTCACTAGTTTAACAGCTGTAAACTCAAATAGCAGGGAATGAAGAAGAGTAATGGTTCTAATTACTATTTCTGCCAAAAGAAAACTTGCTACTAACAGGACACCTCTTGGTCCATGAAATGTATCTCTTGTGATTTGGTATAAAACAGGTCATCACATAGGTGCAGGCGTTCACTGCTTGTGACCACAAAACTACAAAGAGTGTATCGTGGTTGATCACGTTTGAGAACTGCCCCAGTTTTCTCAGCTCAGATTTCAGTTAAACTTAGAAGTTCTTAGAATATATGAATTTCATTTTATTCTTCCTCATTTTCCTGTTTGTAAGGCTGACTAATTAATACCCTAAGCACAGCCCAACAATACCGGGTTCCCCTTGATGGAACCAAAACAGTCATGCTATGAGATGGAAACAAGTATGATAACTGACAACACCTTCAAATCAAGGTAAAATCTCTAATTTAAAGAATGCATTAAAAAATCTGGGACCATTATCTCTGCAGAATTGAGACCAGTTTTATTCACAAAGTTGTGGCCATTGTGCAGTCATGTGATTGTTGTTTCCAAAATTCCCTGTTAGCTTCCCACCAGCAAAAACAATGGGGAAGCTGGCAGGAAGCTGGAAGTGGCTCCCACTCTCATTGCTTTTTTGCCTGTGTGTAGTCACTGTGTTTTCAATAAAGGAGAATATTTGTAGCTCAGGGCTGAAATGAAGGATTCTTGGTACTTTCTGAGTTTAGCTGTTTCCTTGCAGGTATTTCATTACCCAAACTAGATGACATAATCAATGCTAGTGCTAATTAACTAACACTAGCACTGATGATGTAACTGTGTTGTCTTATATTTTTCTGTACCCTGAAATAAGCGCTTGGCCTTATTGCCATGCGCCCAAAAGCCCGATTGGGCTTATTATCAGGGGGCGTCTTATTTTGGGGGAAAGAGGGTACCTAGTTTGAAATATCTGTAAGAAAACAACCAAGCTCAAAGAGCACCAAGGACCTTCATTCTGTTTTTCTGTTTAGGCAAGTAAATACTGACTTGTTGAAATTCATTTTCCACCACAATTATTTTTTCTAATTATGATATGTACTCTTCTTAGATGATCTGAGGATTGTCCAGCACTGGGGTAAAAAAAAATATGGTCAGCCCAGGGGTGAAATGATCCCGGTTCGGACCGGCTCAGGCGAGTAGGTAGCGATGGCGGCGGGCAGTTCGGAGAACCGGTAGCAAAAATCCCTGCCCCCGCCCCCCATGCCCAGCTGAGCCGGGCGATCATCAGAAGCTTTTTTTCTTTTAAATGCCTCTGACGATCCAAGTGCTGACGATCCCAGCTGAGTTGCCTGCTGATCAGGCAACTCAGCCTGGATCGTCAGAGCCATTTAAAAGAAAAAAAGTTTTTTTCTTTTAAATGGCTCTGACAATCCCAGCTCTGACAATCCCAGCTGAGTTGCCTGATCGGCAGAAGGTTTTTTAAAAACCCTCTGATGATCAGGCAACTCAGCTGGGATCATCAGAGCCTTTTGAAAGCATTTTTTACATGGTTTTACATGTAAAAAATAGTTTTAAAAGTAAAAAAAAAAATTGGCCACACCTACCCAGTCACATTACCCCCCCCACTAAGCCACGCCCACAGAACCAGTAGTAACAAATTTTAGATTTCACCACTGGGTCAGCCTAAAATTTAATGTTCATTCTGGTCACATCAGATTGCACGATATTTCTGTAAAAGGATGACCCAACAGGTCACAGGCTTGTCTAGTTATTTTTTAAAATGTAAGACAGCATCATGTGCTACAGCAAAACCAAGATATCACACATCTCTCCAATACTAAGACAGTGCCATGTTGTTCAGAGTATATTCCAGCTATGCAGAGACTGCTCCAAATTTATTCATTAGAAACACATATAAATGCTCTTTTTATCAGCATTGTACTTTTTCACTGTTGGTGGGGACCTTGGGCAGATATTTCTGATTAAATTATGAGACTAATAAATAATGTTCAGGAAGATTTCATATGTTAAATCATACTCCCTTGGGCCACTTTGCTTCAGATCAAAGTATTTCATAATTCCAGTATGTAGCTTAGGGTTGAGCTATGGAATCCTTCAGTGCTGAATGAGCTTGGTTGTTTGCTTGCAGATGTCGTATTACCCAACTAGTTAATATCATGCAGCCCTGGTGGCACAGTGGTTAGAATGCAATATTGCAGACAACTTCTGCCCACAGCCTGGAGTTCGATCCCAAGGATACTGCAAAATCCTCCTGGGGGAAGGATATTGCAAAATCTCCATTTCCACCCCACTCTGGGGCCAGCCAGAGGTGGCATTTGCTGATTCTCCTAACTACTCAAAAATTCTGCTACCGGTTCTCCGAATTTCTCAAAATTTCCACTACCGGTTCCCCAGAACCTGTCAGAACCTGCTGGATTTCACCCCTGGGCAGAATATTATATTTCTCCAAAGGAGAAGTCAAGAAAAAAAAACTTAACCAAGGCAGAAAGCAGCCCCAGTCTTTCTTAATAGCCTCAAGCAATTAAGAGATGGATATTTTGTACCTTTTAAGAAAGTCTGGGACAATCTATTCTTAAACAAAATACCTTCAACCTCTACAGTTAATGGGATTAAGAATGTACATTCTCTACCCAAATTCTAAAGACAGGACATGACCTTTAGGACATAATAGGATTAACCCACCACCATTAGAATAGCAAAAGAGAGAAGGTTCAGTACATTGCACAACCTCCTAGAGCACGGGTGTCAAACTGGATCATGTCATGGGCCGGATTGTGACATATTGTGATATTTTTTGCCTTTGCGGAACCGGGGTGGGTGTGGCCTGCACATGATGTATCCGGCTCGTGGGCCTCCAGTTTGACAGGCCTGCCCTAGAGCATCTCAATCACAAAGTCCCAGAACCCTATAACAATCTATCCATTCACCCAGCCAAGGAGTCAGCCACCCCAGAAACATTGCTGTTGTCACTGAAGTTTCTGGAAACCAAATAAACCTTTTTTCCTTGCAGCGTCAGCCTCCATTTTATTTCTCCTGAATTGGAACCGGACTGGATTTTTCTTCCTATAGTTTAATTTTGTTTTTTTCAGTTAATTGATGGAGGAGATGGTTCTAAGAGCTGCAGGAAATCTTACAGGGCCCTGGGGATTTGGGTTCTAATTATGTATCACAGAAATTGTTGTGTAGTATTCAAGATGCTGCTGAATTACAAATATTAACACCTTCCCACTATAGCTTTAGTTCTGTTATATTTGGATAGCCATATAGGATGGATTTTTATATTACAAAACACAAAGAAAACTATCTTAATTTTAAGTTGTAAAATAAATTAATGTGAAGCACATTAGTGATAAGAATTTTCTACAGTAGCAGTAGTCCCCAAGGGAGGGAAACCAGGGAATAAGATTGACAGCATCACTGTGGTATTACAATACAAATCCCTCCCCTTTTTTACCTGCATTGTGACATTGCTCAGCCCTTTCTAAAAGGGGCAGAGTTTGCAATACAATATTGTCATAATGACAAAAGCAGAAAGTTCCTTAGTCTGCCACTCCAGAAACAGGGGATGAGGCCTTGAGAGAAGAAAAACTAGGAGAGGATTCTGCAAGCTAGTGGTAAATTCTCACTAAGTGGGAAATGTGAGAATTGTAATCCAGAATATTTGGAAGGAATCAGTTTACCAACTCGTTCACAGATCTGACAAAGTGTATTCTTCAGAACTGCCATACCATACTACACACTACTGCCTTTCTATTCCCCAGAAAGTTCAAAATATTTTGAATTTAGTCACGCAACATTTCTTTCTTACGTACCCTGAAATACCAAGGGCAAGGTTTTCTTCCATTTTGGGGTGGGGTGGGGAATATTATGAAAGATATGAAATTGTTAAATCAACCAAAAATGAATTGGTTCTAAAAAGCATAATTTATTCAAAGTCTACCAATAAGTAACATGAGGTTATTAACCATCTGGATACAATTCAGCCAGGGCCTCAAATAACTAATTCAGTCCTAATAATAGGTTGCCAACAAAACCTCATTTTAGCTTTCAACTGTAGGTCAATCATAGAGGCAGTCCTCCTACGGGTGATGAGGAGAATTCTTTTTCACTGGAGGCCTTAAATATGCACAAAAGAGAAATGAAGTGGAGAGATAATTGCGAGCCTGGATTAACTGCAGGATAGCATTGTGTGCAGGCTCCGATATGCACAATACTTACGTTCTGAGAGCCAAGGAAAACAGGGCTCAACCTCTTGGCAGCCCAGAGAAGCTACACGTTTAATATTTCTTTTTTACTCAACAGATTTTAGCCTTCCACAATGAACTGGTTGGATTGAAGAGAAAAACCAATCCTTCTGAGTTGTAACCTTGATTCATCCACAGAAGTTGAAGATAACTACTTTCGGCTAAAGATTAATCAGTGTATTTTACTTTAATTGCTTTTAATAACATGACTAGTGGAATATCTAGAATATTATTTCTGTGTATTTATTAATTTATTCCAATGTAGCTATCTAAAGTTAGCAACATTTATACAGTGCAGGAAAAGGGATCTTATAACTTTAAAGAAGCAACCTAGAATTAAGGAGAAACTTCCTAACAGTGAAAGCATTTAACCAATGGAACAGCTTGCCTTCAGACGTTGTGGGTGCTTCATCACTGGAGGCTTTTAAGAAGAGACTGGACAGACACTTGTCTGAAATAGTATAGGATCTCCTGCTTGAGCAGGGGACTGGACTAAAAGACTTCCAAGGTTCCTTCCAGCTCTATTCCGATTCTGATTCTAAAGATGTGACTGAACTACATTTCAAAGCATCCATTACTATTGACTATGCTGGATGGGGCTACTGGGAATTATAAAGGTTTGTATTAGATGATTGTTCAACAAAATGATGGTTAAGAAACCATGGGCAATGTATAAAGCTGTCCTGGATTTCATTTTTAAGTAACAGAAACTTTTAAGAATTAGTTTCTGAATTTGTTTTTCCCTTCTCCGTCTCTCTCTCTCTTTTTTTTTTTTGGTGTATTATCTTTTAGATGGCATAGTTCTACAGGGTGTGGATGAAAATAAACTAAAAATATATTAAATAAAATGAAATACCACTTAGATGAATTATGAGGCCGTCTAGGAGAGCTGATAAAATTGAATGATATGGATATTTATTTCAGTTTAGGCACTGCCTGACTTCAAACTGACTCTATACAGTTCAATATAATAAACTGTAAAAACACAATACAATACAAAATAAGATGGGATTTGGTTGCTCCACACAAAAACACAGACAAAGCAGACACAAATAAGGGGTTCCTACATTTTAACCTTTAGCCTCATGAGACCCCAACAGGGTAGGAGCCACCTACATTTCAAGAGGGCTGTCATTTCTAGAGGGTAGGCACAGCAACAGAGAAGGCACGGGGGTCCTGGCACATTTTGATCAAAGGAACTTAAGAGTAACACCAAAGTGCTGGCCTATACTAGCCAGGCAGAAATCAAGGAAGAGAAGTCCCTCAAATAACCTGGTCTACCAAAACACCTTGCAAAGCAGGGGTTTCACCTTGGCATACCAGTTGTGTGTGAAGTATATTCGGTATCCTTTTCTGAGGGACTTGGTTTCTGTTCATGTCTATATGCTTCTAACAACTTCTGAGAATTAAACCAGAGAGGCAGGATTTAACATACTGTATGTCAGTACCCTGATTTTTTTAATCAGAAGGCTTATGATAGTTTTAATACTATTTTTCACCAGAATCTAGGTAGTCCTCACTTTAGGATTACTATTGAGCTCAAAATTTCTGTTGCTAAGCAAGATGGTTGTTAAGTGAATTTTGCCCCATTTTATGACCTTTCTTGTCACAGTCATTAAATGAATAATGCAGTTAAGTTACTAAACACGGTTGTTAAGTGAATCTGGCTGCCCATTGACTTTGCTTCTCAGAAGACCCCATGACACTGCAACCATCATAAATACATGCCAGTTACCAAGTGTCTGAGTTTAGAAACATGAGCAGGGGAATGTTGCAATGGTTGTAAGTATGAAACAAGTCACTTCTTTCAGTGCCATTGTAACTTCAGACACTAAACAAATGGTTGTAAGTCAAGGACTACCTGTATGATCTTTAGCGCTAGACTGTTAGGCTTTCTGACACAGGGTTACATCCATTACCTTTCTATTTTGAATGAAATCTTATATTGTAATATTATTTTGCTATTTTTTAAAAAGAAATAAATTTGCTTGTAAGTGGATTGGTAATAATTTTCCACTTTTTAAATATAAAGACATATGTTCTTCTAAAAGATCTGGCCACTGTAATTTATCTGAGTAGTTCCATTTTTTTGTCATCTTGTCAGGTGTAATACAAGATCCCAAAGGTTGAGAGATATGCATGTGGATTACTGTTATTAGGCTTCTGATAACATGTTAGCCAACATTAACATTCATATTTATTCCTCAACTAGATGGAAAAGCACACAGGTACACACCCACTCATTCATTCTCAACAACAAGCATGGCTAAATCTCAATTTGTGTGATTTTTTTAAAATTGCTTTTTAATACTGTATCTGTTTTAGAACACTAGATAAAACTTTTAATAGAGTGCTATTTCTTTTGTTTCCTATCTAGCTTTGCAGGAGTAGTTCAGGATGACTTGATATCACCCTCCTGATAATTTTTATTATCACAAATTAGATTAATCCTCTCGAGTTAATTATATCACTAAATCATCCACAGCTGTAATTTATCATATAGAAAAATTGTGTCACATTGAAAATCAATGGTTTTTTTAATGCTTTCCATGTATATTATTTGGAGCTGCCCATTTTTTTTCTTGCAGACGTTTGAACTTTCAACTTAATCTTTTAATTCTAAGTAATTATTTCCCATATAAACTATATAATCTATACCAATTAGGAGAGAAATTTGATTTTAAAATAGACATTCACTATTTTAAAGAAACACAAAGGTTTGGTGTTATTTTTTGTGCCTTTTGAATCTGTGTTGAGTCAGCAACTGTCGAGCCCCTGTAGGTTTTTATTTTTTTGGCAACATTTTCCAAAGTGGTTTGCCACTGCACCCCCTAGGGCTGTGAGAGTACTTGCCTAAAATCGTTCCAGCTCATTTCATGTGCAAAGTGGGACTAGTACTGTCTCCCATTTTCTAGCCTAGTGCCTTAACCACTACACCAAACTGGTTCTCAATACAAGATATAATCAATTATATTTTAGTACTGTTTGAAAATTACACAGGGGATTAAATAGTATGTTGTACTAGATACCATCTCAAAGGTGGTATGGTGTGTGGGATGGAAGGATGGTCAGAACTAATCCTTCCATCTCCCCACTATCCAGTCAGAATTGATGAAGCTTCTTGGATGACAAGTGAAATGTTTTCTTCCTAAATGTAAAAAACATTTCTCCCTCAAGGAAAAAATATAGTCGTTGCCTTTTGAAAAAAAGCACCTTTGAGACAATCATAACCTGGATGACTGAGAATCTTCAGAGATATTAGATATCATGTTTACAAGAAAGATTCCTGGATTTTTAGATAAGAGATTTGGCTGGAAAAATTCTTTTCACATATATTCATTGAAATGTGTGAAGTACCTTTGGTACCCAAAATTACAAGTATGATAAAAACACACAACTCATTCGGGACATGCAGCAATGCACTTACATTCCTAGCTTCTGTTAGGTGTTCTGATTTCAAAGAAATGAACAGATTTAGAATATTGGTTCCTTGTACATCTCATCTGTTGCAGGCTGGGTTAAGCCCTGCAACTAGAATGAGAATGGTAGGTGACATGAAAATTATTAAAGTATATCCAACGTTATTCAAGTTTTGGTGGCTTGGTTCAATAGCCTACGTCTCTGGAATTATTTTCTGTACCTTCTTGAATCACAATTGTTCCTGGTTTGCAGACTGGCTTGAGTAGATTCATATGAAGAGGCTGGTGGAATGTTGCCAGCATTAGCTTCTATTTCAGGACCCCAAATTGTGACCTGGATCTCTTATATGGCTTTCATACAACTCGTTTTGAGTATTTAAGTGCACTTTTTAAAAAAAAACCAATGATAGTTATGGGTGATGTGACATACATTATCTCTCTTCCCCCATCTGTGGCTTCATATTAGCAATCCACACAGCAGCTTTTCTTTTACTTTTTTTTTGTCTTTTAGCATCTCTTCAATATCAACCTTCAATTTAACTCTGGCAATATTGCCTAATTAACTCTGGAGGCAGAAATGTTTCTGAAGCTATGGGCAAATCATGCAAATTAAACTTATGTTAACAGGCGAAGAAATATATAAAAATAAATACATGCTAATGAAACATAGTTTGACAATCTCTGAGTTAAAAATATAGTTTAAAAAGAGCTCATTAAAGGTACATTTCTAGTATTATATCTAGTATTATATCTATTTTCCCTCAGCCAAGTAATGTTGATAGAACTTAAGAAAAAGACAGAAGATCCATATAATAATTTTTAATTCAGATTAAATATATTATTCCAAGATATCTTGAACGCGCACTTATCTGCACTATTTAACAGTAAGAGGCAACTTTTGGAGTTTGGGTATCCACAAAGCCTGACAGCAAAAAATTGCTGTTGTTTACAAGTATTGCTCTCCAACATATTTTTTTTGTTTTGGATCATAATTTGTATGGATGAAAACAAATGGAACAGAATAAATGCCTACCTCTAATTTCTTTTTAAAATAACAGCTTTGAAAAAGCAAATTACTTTTCAATTCCATTGCTTATACAGTATTATGTACACATGAGGAAACATGTTAGAACAGAGCTGTCCGGACAGCATTAGTTGGACAGAAGCTTAAAACGTAAATCAAATAAGATAACTCTTATCTTATGAGAGATATGAGAAAGGAAAAACATCATGTATATACAAATATTCAAACAGAATGTCTAAAATACCAACAGATTTATTTGCAGTGGAACGAATATGTATGTCAGCCTATTCAAAGAGATATTGGTGATGGGGAGTCAAGCATAACACATCTCTACAAACTGTTCAACACCTGCACTCCTACCTTGCCTTTGGGAAGCATACTCCATACAAAAACTGTTATATAACTGAAAATAAAGAACAAAACCCCACTTTTAGTCATTGTTGAGCAAATATGTAATTTTAGTTTTGGTCTAGTCTCAATGTGAACGTTGGAATATTACTTGTGAAAGAACAAGAGGGCATGTATTGGAAAATCAAAAGTAACTTAAAAGTAAGATAAGGGTGAGCCTGGCAGTGATTTTAAGAACGTTAGTGCAATATTTATTCTACAATAATGCAACTCTCTTTGATAATGCATAAAGTGAATGTGGAAGCTTCAATTTTCAAAAAAATTAGGAAAAGATCCCTAGATTATAAAACCAGCACAGAAAAAATAGTATGAAGTATTATGTATTAGGACATTTACCTATACAATTCCAAAAGACATGTAGTCCAAAAGGAATGTCTCATACATAATATACCTGTTTTATTGCAAATTTCAAAAGCAAAAGTGGATCTCATTAATTTTAGGTGAGATAAACAAAGATATTCTTTGTTTTAAAATAAGAAGAATACACAAAACAATTTTAGGAATAGCAGCAGATACAGGGGAAAGACAGATATCTGTTATTTTCTTGATGCCCAAAATCAATTCTTTGTAAGCCTGTGATCAAACAAAATATCCCTGATGTATATAGGTATAAGCATATGCATGTATTTATGTATATGTATACTCATGGGCGTGCACACCTTTTGACAAGGACACTTGCTTGCATGCGTGCACATCACACACACACACATTTCTTTATCTCATCCAAAATCATATTATTCTAGGCTCCAAATATTTTTTTCAATGAGAACAGACAGCAAATACTTTTCTAAACTGCATCCACTAAGGTTTCAAGTTTAATGGTGTAAAAATCTGACATTCAAATACAGTATTAAGAAACTTGCTTGCTACAGTGCAGATGGCATCCAACTCCCCTGTTCCCCACAAGTAAGGCTGGTACCATCAAATGAACAGCTAACAGATTTTGTTTTTAAAAGTTCAAAGTTTATACATCAGGCAACATCATGACTGCCACTAATGAAATATCTCCCAGTGTTCGTTTGTGTGTGCGTGTGTGCATGCGTGCCTTAGAATTGAAAGCATTTTAAAAGTCAATGCATAAATTCAATTGACTTTTGTCTTGACTTCTGGCAAAGAACCATCACCAGGAAAAAATGGGAGATCCTAGCCCCACCTATCTCATTTATAATGATCGTTAGATAAAAGCCTCATTCCCAGTATCAAAATTAACAAGCACACACATACGCACACACAACCACAGATACATTAAACAGGATAACGAAGTCAAATAGTCCAGTATGCTCGATGTAAGTTCCAAATAACATGATGTCTTCCGCACCACCCCAACCTCCAACAATATAAGATCTTTATCTAGTATAATACACTCTGTAGTAAACTGTTTTTGACCTCCATAGTGAGTAAGAGTTGTCAAATTTAAGAAGATAGACTCCTCTCCCTGGGTACTGATGGCTGCCAGCATACACTTCTTCATGACAGTCTCTTCTGTACACAGGCACTATTTCATCTAGCTGAGGTTTGTTCGCATTCTTTTTGGCTTTCTCTTCAGTGCTAGCATGTTCTGAGAAAGAGACAGAAATAAAGTATTAATTACTGCATGCATTAATGCCAAATAAATCCCAATTATTTATAGACAATCATTAATAAAAATAATCCAACCTTAAAACAATTCACAGTATGAGATAAAGCATGACTTTCTGATACCAGGATTTGCAAAGAAGCAACTGAAATTACTGGTAATCCACACACTGCAATCTGGGGCAATCTTCTTAACTAATGAATGAATGCTTTTGATTAATGTAAATACATAATAACAAGTGTTAGATTTAATTCGTTTATTTTATAGTTGAGTTGTACTTTTAGAAGTTTCCCTTTCTACTATTATCAGGGCCTAACAACATGAAGATCATAGTTTTGAACCTTTCTTTAGATATCTACTGGCGATGTTAATAAAACAATTCTCAAAAACTCTTAAGTGATTTCTCAGTAAAATCTTGATCCCATTTTTTTTAGGACAACAAAGTGCAGCAGAATTATCGTCCTCATGATAAGGGAGCAAAACTGGCCTAGTTGTAATACCATTGATTTCCTACAGTTTTTGGAAATGGAAATGAAAGGGTATTTGTTAATATAACCAAAGTTGCTAAAAGGTTGTCTCCCATGAAGGAATAGTCAAAGGATGGCCTCCATAAATGTCAATACTTATTTCATTAATAAATAAATTTGATAAATAAATAAATAAATAAATTTGAATTAATTCAATTCAAAATTAAATTAGTGCAAATGAAACAATTTGAGTTAACTATCCTGCAAGCTTGTGTTATGAGTTGCATGTAAATTAAGATTCTAGCTTAAACACACAACTAGCAAAGAACACATATACATTTATCTAGCACCCACAAATACTCATTTGTTTTGTCCTTTGAAGTTGTCAAAACTTAGGAAACTGTAATTGCTATGCAATTACAGATAGTCCTCACTTACCAACTAATCATTCAGTAACTGTTCAAAATTGTGACAGCACTGAACACCTAAAACTTCAGATCAGTCCTAGAAGTTCTGGCCACACAGTGCCCCTGTGGTTATGCAATTGCAATTTGGGTGCTTGATAACCAAATTGCACTAAATGACTGGTTGCAGCACCCTCACAATCAAGTGATGACCATTTGCCATCTTCCCTGCCAGCTTTTCCCAAAGTCAATGGGGAAATCAGCAGCGAAGGTCACAAGTCACCCAGGTAAGTCCTCTTCCAACTGCACTCGCATGCACCACACTCTTTCCTCCCAGCCTTCCTGGGCTCACACCACTCCCTCCCTCCTTCCCTTCCCTTTCTGCATTTGCACTGTGCCTTTCTTTATCTACTTCCTGCATTTGCATGGCCCTGCTTGATTACCTGTTTAACAATGTCCTGGATTACGATGGCAACTATACAGCATGTTCACATAACACAACCCCAGTGTAATTGCCATTGTAACCTGAGGACTACCTGTTTTTCTCACACAATGAGGGGTAAATGTTAGGTCAATTGCTCATCAATGCAGTTAATGAAGAAAATATCACACAGAGACTGTACAGTAAATGAAGATTACTGGACAGTAAAGATCAATTTGAAAATCACAATGATAAAGAAGAAAACTGAGAAGGCAATGAAATTGGTAAGAGGATTTGAAAAATGATGGCAGAGAAAATCATGCAACTTGGAGTCTAGATGGTAATCTACATAATATAAATTTTATGTTTGCTAGAAAGGTACAAATGGTCTGATTTTTTTAGAATGGATGCTGGAGACTATAAATACTTCAAGAAGAATTTTTCTATTTTCCCACATTGATTTTTAAATTCCCAAGCTAAGAAATTTTATTGTAAAACACTGTGGGACAGCTACTGTAATTGAAGAACCTTGTAATATCAAGGTAATTTACAGCAATAATTGTGAAAGGAATATTAACTTGGTCAACTTGCTTCCCAATTAATAACCTTCAGCCCACAATGACTTAACCCACTGGCCAGCTGGGCATTCTGAAAATCACAGTCCAAACATCTTTGGAAGTACCAGGATAAAAACAGAATATTCCAGCATTTATTATTTCCTATAGGATTTGGTTTGGGTTTTTTAAAAAACTAACAATAATGTAAAACAAAGATGTGACAAATTGAGAGAGTCTCCAACATGTTTAAACCTTTGCTAGATATATAAATAAGATACCTTCTTCTTCTTCCTCATCTTCACTGGATTCACTAACATGAACACTGACAGCTGTGTTAGGGGAGTCTGTCCATTCAAAATATACCCCAAAACCAATGTCATAATTGTCTGTAGCAAACTCCCAGAAAAGATAACAGCCCTCTTCATGTGTTGGAACTCGAACTGTCACTACTTCTCCTCTGCCCACTGTGATTACAGAATCTGCATCCTGGCGAATCTTCTCTTTGAAGTCAGCAATCTGGGGCCGTGTCCACATGGAAGGTGCTGCTATTACTGGAACTGATTCTAAAAAGAAGGAGGGGACAAAAGGAAGTGAAACAAACTAAGCAATTTACATTTTCCCACAGAATTTTCTTGGGGTGCTATATCAATAGATATTACAGGGCTACTTTCTAAATTATTTAGTAGGTCTAAATGGAAAGCAGTCTCACTCTGCCAAAACCACATAGCATCCGCAGGTTTGAACCACCTAAAGGCTTGTCTGTAAACAAGGGTTAAATCTCCAGCCATATGCCATGTCCTATCTTGGTACAGATGAGAAGCCAAGGTCAGTGTAAACAATATTGGGCTAAGCAGTAGTAATAGTCCAGTAATAAAGCAGTTTCCTATGATCTACCTTGAAACACCAAATGAAAAACCATAAGAAACTGCATTTTTTCCTCCACTGATTTTTATTTAGCCAATTTCTGTCTGTGAATAGGATTCTGCACTCTGTGGTTACATGGCAATAAGTCACAGATCTGCAAGCCACTAGTTCCAATCATTACAAAGGGTGGACATACAGGCTTTAGTCAAAAACAAAAAATAAGCAGGTCTCTGCTTATAATTACTATATTCTGTAGTAATTATGATACTAGATACTCAAACTATTTATTGTGTTTTGAAAGAGTCCAATAAACATCAGTCATACCTTTTGGTCCATTCTCGAGTGCTTCTTCTAAAGCATCTATTTCCGGGTCTTTTTCAGGGCAGCCTGGATGTGCACTAGCCTGCCCATTGACTGATGAGATTTCCCCTGCAGTGGCTGAATTTGCCTTTGATACAGATGTAACTAAAGCTGTAGCAGCTGCTTCTTGCTGTTTCTGTAAAGCTGCCTACAAATTAAAAAAAAAAAGCACTTATTGCAAAATCAATAAAAGTGTGCAATGTATTTCACAGGAGTCACCTAATGTAAGCATTAGGTATAATTTAAACAGAATTTTAAAAACTGTAGCAGAACACACACAATCATTATTTAGATCTCCTGGTGACCATATTTATGTTCATACATAAAATACCAAGCTCTCCTGGTGATTGTGAATATATCCATATTGTTTTCTCAGTAATAATACAACAATGATTTGCCACCATCTTTTTCCAAGATGTTCTTTCAAATTCCCAATTTATTTTATAGCCCTTGGATTTGCTAAATCCCATCCAAACACTAGTCAGTCTGGAACTCGTTTAGCTTTTCAGGGTCGCCATTAGTTGCCTAGGTGCTGCCACTTGGCTGTAAGATATATTATTAGAATTTATTCTAGCTTTATAAGTATTTATTCTTATTATAATTTATTCTAGCTTCAGAAGTACTTACAGTATAGCTTAGTAATTTCAGTTTCAACAGAAAATTAAAAAGCTGCTATTCTGAGAGATACATTGTTACCATGGTGTACTATACCTGCTGCTGTGCAAGTTGGACCTGATAAAGTTGTTGCATATACTGTTGATAATGCTGCTCCTGGAGCTGGCGGATTAGGATTTGTTGCTGCTCGTAGTTGCCTGGGTACTGTTGGGCTGCATATTGTTGGAACTGGACAGCAGTCTGAGAGTTCAATGCTGCCATTATCTGTTGCCTGGATTAAAGAACAAAGGGCCCCAGTAAATAACTCTGCAGACATAAGAAGAGCAGCTATTTAACTAGATTCAAGCATACTAAATTTTATTTCTAAAACATATTAGTGAAGTTTACATGACAGTAAAGTGGAATATGAAGCCTTAAGTCAAATGCCGTAATTAAAAATTGAATTATGTCAGAAAATCTGTATTTCACACCTTTCCCAAAAAGACATTTGTGTTCTTACTTGACGTCACTAACATGCAAAATATGAGAAATAATCACTTCTATTATACAGTATATATACAAATAATATGAGATCTTTTGCTTTCCGTAATATCTAAAAATACAATTCACTTCTCAACATTTCCTTTTCTGTATCCAGAACAAACACCAAATATATTGGGGAAAGCCTTACGATCTATTACAGGTAGCCCTCAATTTATGATCACAATTGAACCCAGAGTTTATTTTGCTACGTGAAAAATTTGTTAAGTGAGTTTTGCCCCTTTTTATGTCTTTTCTTGCCACATTTGTTTTAAGTGAATCAATGCAGTTCTTAAATTAGTAACATGGTTAAGGGAATCAGGTTTCCCCATTGACTTTACTTGTCAGAAGATCACAAAAGGGGATCACATGACCCTGGGACACTGCAACGATCATAAATGTGAGTCAGTTGTTAAGCATCCGAATGTAAATCACGTGACCATGGGGATGCTGTCATAAATGTGAAAAATGGCCGTAAAGTCACTTTTTTCAGTGTCATAACTTTGAATAGTCCCTAAATGAACTGTTGTAAATCGAGGACTACCTGTATTATGCAGTATCCATATTATCTCAGGGTCAGATTCAGAATAAAAAAAACATAAAGAGCTTCCATTCAATTTTCCAAAAGCAGCAATCACCAATTCTAATTTTTAAGAAAACTCCCTATATTTTATCTTTTCTATTAAAAAACCATTTAATGAATTTAACGTCTGCCAGAGTAAAGGTCACATAAATGTTGGTTCTCTCTCAGGCTTGCTTTTGAAATTTTGGTGATGCATCCACAAGAAGTTAACAGCACCTCCCAATTACAATTTCACAAAAATTTAGAGAATTTTGTATTTTTCATGTTACTCCAAGAGTTCATGCTAAAAGTATTACAATTGTTATTAACTTTTCAGTGTAAATAGTGAATTCTAATTCCAGTACTAAAGTTCAGGCATCACACTTGAATAAAAATTCAGATAAAGTGATACAGGTTCAACGAAGAGTAACAAGGATGAGCAAGAATCTAGAAATAGAAACTACGTTGCATGAAAAGAGGTTCAAGGAAATTAGATTATTTAGTCTTAAGGAATAAAAAACTAAGGAGCCTATTCTTTATTATTCCAAAGTACAAGTCAAGAAATCATGCATTCAAAATACCAGGAAAAAATATTCCAACTGAACATTAGGTAAAAACTTTCTAATAGTTTAACAATAAAATCAATTACTTGAAGAATGATAGATTCATCTTTCATGCTTGAAGCAGAAGCTAAATAACTGTGCAATAATTTAAATTTCTGCATTATTGAATTTGATGGTTTAATGCCCCTTCAAGCTCTATAGTTTTATAACTTTCTTAGCAAAACTCTCTTCCAATGGACTTATTCCTAGTCCCATCAGTACATAAATTTAGATACACCTTTGAAGAATTTTTATTTACCAAATTTAGAAATTCCCTCATAGATTTGCCTTTGGTATTTTAAATCAACTCAAAAATGGTTTGCCTGTCAATAATATTAGGTTGAATCTAAAGCCTATTGTCTACAAAGTTTATTTCTTGTAAACTTCAGCTTACACCTTCAGTATATCACTTTGTTAGGGCCCAAAACATACTTTTAAAAATATTTAGTCACTTATAAAAATTATTTGTATGGTCTTAGGCAAGATGGCATTTCTATTAATGTGAGAATAAACCTCTTTTTTTAAAAAAAAGACACAAATTATGATATGACAAATCACACATTACTGAGTCCTACTTTTGCTGTTCCATTCGGAATCTTTCTTCTTCTATCCTCCGTCTCTCCTCTTCTTCCCGTCTGAGTCTCTCTTCCTCTTCTTGCCTGCGTTTTTCTTCCTCTTTTTGTAAACGCTCTCGTTCTTCCTCTTCATGTTGCCTACGTTCCTCCTCTTCCCTCCTGTAATATTTGTATCTATCACTTAATTACTCTGTAATTCTATATAGCTTCTCATGCTGCAATACGAAAAATGAAGTTTCAAGTCAAGTGTAGCTATCCTCCAATCTGTCACTGGATTTAACAATAAAGACTCATATAAAATTATCTCCATAAAACTATCAATGGCTACTACCATAACAGTTATATTTCCTCCATTAGTCATCTGCTGTAGAGGAGCACAAGAAAACAGATGCTGTCCTGCAAGGTACTTTTTTGGGGTCTTTGAGAATGTTGGCTAAAAAGAAACTATTTTTAAAGTGCCACTTATACAGCGGAGGGAGCTTGTGCTCCCACATGAAGCTCCCCTCACTCACGCTCGCATGCAAAGCTCCATTCAAATGAATGGAACTTTGTGCATGACTGCAAGCGCCCATTGTGTGAGTGGAGCTTCACACGTGCACACTTGCTCATCTCTCCCATGGTCCAGTTTCAAACAGGCTGCGGCCTGATAGTGGGCCACGGTCCAGGGGTTGGGGATCCCTAGTCTAGGCATTTCACGTAATTCATATATGTAAGTAATTGGCATCACTTTTGTCAATTGATGCAAACAATGTCAATTATATCAATTTAAATTCAACAGATATTTGGATTTAAAAGAACCCCTTTCTTCCAAATGTTCTTTTAAATCATGGTTTTATTGTAGTGCGATTTTTCGGACTGTAATCTTAGGGAAATTTACCCTGGAATCAGTCACAATCATGGCTGCATAGTAAGCCATTATTGTTGTTACAAAACAACTCAGATGGAACACAGAAGGCTTAAGTAACCTTTTCTCAAAAATAATATTGTACACAACACAGAACAATCACAAAAAAAATTAAAATCATTTATTATGCACTTGAAAGTTTATCAAGAAACCAGGAAAATGCAACAAACTTAACTATATTCTGAACTCTGGTGCAATGCAAAACAGGACAAAATGTGTTTCTTCACATGATGAATTTTTTTGTAAGGAACTGTCATCAATAAGCAACAAAATCTGTGTTGAAAGCAAATATATTTAACTTTTTGATAGCAGTTAAGATATTGGGCAAGATACTAAATAATATGCTTTTTTTCTACCACAGTAAATGAACATGGAGTTCTGAACTGATCCTACTATAAACCACATTACATATTTACAAAGATTCTTATGCACTGATGACAAGCATATATTTAGCAACATTTAAAATATTACTAATAATCCTCATACTTGTAATGCAAGCAAACAAAAATTGCAGTAAAGCAAATAACTTCATCATCAAGACTGCTACAAAATAATAAGAACTAATAGATTATTAGAAAAGATCCCCAGGACACAGGAATCTTTGTGAACTGGAACTTGGTACCAAACAAGTACAAAAGCATACCTTTTCTTCTCCTGCTCTTCTTTTTCTATTTTATGGGATGTAACATATGTTGAAAAGAGTTGACAACACCTATTCAGGAGTTTTACAAACTCTGTCATAGCTTCTTGCTTTGCCATACTGCCAAGCGCAGCCCATTCTTTCCTGCAATGATGAGATAAAATGAGTTGGGATAAAAAGGAAATAATTTCTATCAAATTAAGTATAA
Source organism: Pantherophis guttatus (assembly GCF_059756535.1). Lineage (NCBI taxonomy): Eukaryota > Metazoa > Chordata > Lepidosauria > Squamata > Colubridae > Pantherophis > Pantherophis guttatus. Next base: position 293,896,152 of record NC_142063.1, on the reverse strand, counting down.
ACACAACAGTTTATGCTTAAGTTGATGCTAGACAATTAGGCAGGAAAATGTTCCCAGAAAACAGCTCTAAACATGGATACTTTTGAAAGCAGTACTTCTGCCCAGAATACTAGGAATTCCACAAGACAAGACATAATCTTAACCTTAAACAAAATCTTATCGGATGACTACTCAAGATAACAAATATAGTAGTCATTAAATATTTCATTCATATTTCTGTCTTGTGTGAGAACAAGAATAAATGTATGTACAGTTCAGTTTAGCGATTAAATTCAAATCTGCTGTCAATAAATAACCACTTTTTAGGTTTCCAGGAATTTTAAAAATATGCTCAGGTGCTGAATTTATAAGAAATCACCATACTACAGATATTTCAACCCACAGTCCCATGGTTAGGTTAAAATGTCTTGCTCAAATAAAACAATGTATTTGTTATATTTATAAATATTTTTACCTTCTGTCATTTCCAAGTACATCAAAGAATCCAACTTCAGGGCAGGTATCTGGATTGTAAGGTCCCAGCAGAATTTGTTTATGCAGGGCTACCAGTCTGAGTTTTTCTTCATAGGTGGGATGAAAGGCTTTGCCATCTTTTTCTGAAAGTGAAAGATACAGTAAATTTAAAGATATAAATAATAAATGTCATAATGCTAGGTATTTTATAGTTAAGAACACAATGAAATGTCATATCTTCTATAACGGTCCTTCAAAGTGGTATCAATCATGCTAGCTGATTTGGTTGCTCAGTGCAAAATACTGAGGAGTGAATAGACTTTTTCAAGGCTACCTCCAAGAAAGATAATAAACCAAGATTTACTTATATTTTCAGAGGAAAAACAATCCTAGTTACAGAGACCTAAATCCATATGAACACTCAGAACATGGGTACAACCTTATCCCAGCACACGTTTACATGGAAAGCCATCAAGAATGGTAGTTTCACTTAACAACCTCATATGTGGCAAAGAACTTTATTGAAAAAAAATATATAGTGCGATAACTTAGCATACTGAACTGGGATCAAAGATCTGGATTAAGTCTCAATTTAGTAATGAACCTCAATGGGTGGCTTACCCACTCTGCAGGTATTGTGAAAATATGAATGCTATAAACCCCCCAGCACCCTTCATAAAAATAAACATAATGCGTAGCAATAAACTAAGTCACAAATCTATATATATATATATGCATCATTATCTATAATATGGTTTTGATTTTACAAAAACAAAGTGCTGTTCTTTTATTAGTTGCAATACATAAATCCTATTTTTAACTATACAGCTAGGATAAAAATACACATAGAAAGTATTATTTTATATTAAATAATATAAATTACACAATATAATTACAAAAATATTAGTAAACAAGTTTTACTTTTAATTATTAAAGAACAAATTAATGAATTATTTACATACATGACTGATGAGCTTACAGAGGGGAACAGATAGAAAGACTGAAAAAAACTTATTAAAAATTACAGCAAATAAATAATAAACCATTTCACAAATTTAATCTAGATTTTTAAACATTTACCAGAAAAGGAATATCATCCATTTTAAATTTATGTCCCATAAACATTGATCTGGCTTCAAAAGGGTCGTTTGAAATAAGGTTTTGTGAGCATATGCCAATTATAGTACATTCAGTAAATTTACAAAACACACAAAAGCAAAAGCTATTGTTTGAAAAAATGCTGACTGATGAAACATGAAACAAAGATGCAAGTGCACAAATTATTTTGTTATACAATAAAGAAAAAATTATTTCTGTTACACTATATTATCATACTAGAGTCCATATGAATGCCCACTGAAACTTGCAAAAACATGGTCTTGTTGTCATTGACATCAGAGGTCTCAAATATGGCCACACTAATTTCAAGCCAGACAACAGAGGAGAAATTGAGCCGAAGCTCTCGCCGTTGGGAATATCCCAGCGGCTCTACCATGAATGGGAGACTGCTGGTTGAACTCACAATGTTATTTAGAATGATGAAGAAGCATCCAGGAACAGGGTGGATTTGATTTAAATCGAGTTGATTTAAATCACAATTTAAATCATGATTTAAATCACTAGTAAAAAGGCTTGATTTAAATCAACTCGATTTAAATCATAATTTTTAAAGAGCAACTGTCATCTCTGCTACTCCTTTGACCCACTGTTGACTCACCGATAGTCCCAGTGTTGCAGAATATACAGCCTCATGCTACATAACTAAGCTCCATTTCATGCTGAATAAACTAAATTATTTATATATCTTAAATAGAAAACTATCTTATGATAGATTTTTACCCCAAAAGTTTTTTATTAAAATAAATTCAATAAAAATAAAAAAATTCCGATTTAAATAAAAAAAATCCGATTTAAATAAAAAAAATCTGATTTTTTTTGATTTTTTTAAAAAAATCATTGATTTTTATCCACCCTGTCCAGGAATAATCCTTTTCAGAAGAGAAACCTTTGACACGTCTGTCCAGGCTGAAGGACTGAGTCAAAAGCTGGGAAGCCCTAGCAACAGAGGCGTGGCATTACAACTTTGACAGACGAGGTCCAATCAACTGAACAGACGAGGTCAACCCATTCCTGGATGCTGTCTCCACCACTATGGAGAAATTCCTGTTCATTCTCTAACCACATCTTCTGCAAAGCCATTTTATTTGATTTTTTGATATGCTTGAAGTTGGATGGATAAGATCTGGAATTATTTTTCTTAAAATAAAACCAGCCTCCCAAGTTTTTATAATCCATTTGCATTTTGTCTTACGCTTGGGCTCTAAAAGGATGGACAATTACTATAATAAAACAAACCTGGATTGCCATTTTGAGGTACTTTACTTGGTATATTTATCTCAACATTATTTCCTGGCTCAGTCATAAACGTTAATGAGGGACTAATTTTCAGATAATATGCCTATATTTAGGAATTATTTATACCGGTGTTTCTTAACGCTTTTTTCTCAGAATCCCAACTTTTAAAAATGACGGAAGACGCCAAACAGAGCTTTTTTTATATAGATTATATTTCCAATATTTACCATATTAAAAATTATAATAGATGCATTTGCTGCCTATACTACTTTTCATGACTGTTTGGTAGGATTTTATTATTGCATTATTTTTCAACATAGGCTGGCAAAAAAACCTGACTCCATGAACCTCTGAGAGGGTCTTGGGGAGCCCCAGAAGACGTAGGTTGTTGGTCGCTAAGACCTGTCCGACTTTTCACAATCCCAAGGACCACACCATGGCAGGCCTTGCTGTCCTCCACTGTCCCTTGGAGTTTTCCCAAATTCATGTTCATTGTGTCGATTACATTATTTAACCATCTCATCCTCTGCTGTCCTCTTCTCCTTTTGCCTTCAATCTTTTCCAACATTGGTGTCTTTTCCAATGAGTCTCCTCTTCTCATTTGGTGGACAAAGTATCTGAGCTTCAGCTTCAGTGTCTGAGCTTCCGAAGAACAGTCAGGATTGATTTCCTTTAAGATTGAATGTTTGATCTTCCAGCAGTTCAAGGACCACAATTTTAACAATGCTAATTTGTACCATTTAGAACAAGTTTAATGAAGCACAAAATCCAAACTGGTACCTATGAATTATTTACTTCAAATGATATTCCTGACAATAAAGTGACAAAATCTAATGGTAACCTGCTTCTCCCCACTAAATCTTCCTTTTTCTTACAGATTTATATGCTTAAATATCTCCTATTTATCCAACAAAAGAGAAATAAACCCTTCCAACAAACTGAAATGTATGTACTGTCCCTTATCTGCTCAAATAATATCATTAAAATACCTATTCACACCAGGAGCTTAATTGCTGGGTGTCCTTCAAATATAATTATATGCTCTTTTGTCAATACTATCTTATGCTCTATCAATAACAAAGAAGTCAGTACCTACACAAGACAAAACTTAAAAGAAATTAAGACCATGAAAAAAAGAGAAAGAAATTGAAACATGAGCATGCTCAGGTGATCCTCAGATGAGCCAAAGATCTTTTTTTTAAAAAAAGCCCTTCAAAATACATTTCAATAATGATTGAACATAGTCAGTTTCTCCAAAAACCATGGAAAAGCCAGGAGCTCAAAGAGATGGTGAAGCAATCTTCTTGATACCATTAGTGCTCATCCTGAAGGAGGACAAGGTTGATAAGTAGACACCTCAACTGCTGAATTCTTGTTAGGATACAGTGAAACATTTTATGGCAGATAAAATTTCTCTCACATTACCCATGGTGCGTCTGCTGTCTGAAATGTCATAGTTCAATTATATCAAAAGAGAGGGACCTACATTAGCAGTTCTGGGCTCCATAATTTAGGATAACCACTAGATGAAAGCAAGAAGGTACAGAATTCTACCTGCTGCCATCAGGATTTCTGCAACCTAAGATCTGATAGTAATATCCTACTACCCTAACTAAAACTCAATTGGATTTAATAGGGATTAGAAAGATGGGTACTTTCTTTCCCTCCCTCCCCTTTTCTACATAGCTATATTTCACACAAAAATATAAGTAGGGATAATACTGTTTTTATCTTGTTATTTTAAAAGAATACAATAGGTATATTGTGCCTGTTGCATCATAATCTTTTGGTACTAGGATTCTATGTGCATTCATGAATCTGTATGTCTGTATAACCACCCAAGGATAACTCCACAGTTGCCAAAGAAAGATCATCTACTCTGTAACACAGCAACATAGTCTACCAACTTAAAACTTCCAACTTTTGCCACGTTCAATTTACCATAATTTTTCTTTCTACTTAACATTACTTTTATTCTTTTTGTTTCGTATTCCAAGTATAGCTCAGTAACACTTGTATATAACATTTTTAGAACAGTAACAGTGATCATATTTCTTGAATCCAGTGGCAGTAGCCACAAGCTACAGCATGGCCGTTTGCTCCATGTTTGTATTGCACTTTCTCCTGAGTTTATAAAGGAGATTTAAAATGGACTATGAGATGGTAAGTAGTATTTGTTATAGTCACTGCAATATTTTCCAGAGAAAATATTGTTTTATTAGATGGTCTAATAACTTATGTACATGTAGATCCCCTATCCTTTCACATACCAAGAAAAGAGAGCAAGAACAAGTTTAAGAAAGCTTACACAGGTGATTGTTTAGGCTGACCTTCAAAGGCGACAGTATATTTCAAGAAATGCATATTTATGATAATAGAATATTGTATATTACCTCAACGTTTTTAAATGGGCAGTTTGGGCTCACTTTGAGCCCAAAATATGTATAAATATTTTCCTCCTGGAGAAGAAACAGCAATGAAGTATTTAAATATTTCTATGTCTACCACTTGTTATGGCAAGCAAAGAAATATTGAGAATGCATTAAGTCTCAATTCACAGCTGAAACAAAATCTTAAGTATTTCAACCATTTTCCATGATCTGATATCTGAAGTTAAACTCATCACATTATAAAAGGTACAAAATGCCCAGGAATAGCACTTATTTTGTTCAGAAGTGTAATCCTACTCATATCTGATACTAAATTCTTACTATTTCATGCTCTGAAATAAAAATGAATATGACTGCACTACATAATAGATAATATTGAAAGCAACAGCAAAGATATGAGAGCAAAAGTTCACATTTCTTTTTTGTCAAATTTTTATTTTTTAGATAAAGTTCACATTTCATGGGTATAAATTTACTATCTACTCATTCCAAATGTGGATTTTTGTATGTTTCTCTATTATTCAAAGATATTACATATTGGGAATTTCTGTAAAAGTTTAGTAACTCTTCTTCATTTTGTTCCTTGATTACTTTTAAAATTCAGATAGATTCCAACACATAAAAATGGCCAAGCGCAATAGTATTGCAGAACTGCCATGCACTTGTAAACAGAACATGAGCAACAAAAATGGATTTATAACATAACTTGATGCAGCACATGCTATATTTTGGCCTACTATTTTATTCAAAAATGAATAAAGCCTTTTCCTAACTATGTCCTTCTTCATCTTTGCTTTTATATTACCTTCTGTGGTTTTATTCAAAGTATATCTAGCCTTAAAATATTCTGGAAAGGTTTTCAGAAAGGACTGCATACGTCCAAACGAACAATAGTTCCAAAACAGCAATCAATTTTAAAAGAGCAAGCAATATATATCATTTTATAGCTCCTGTATGCATAAGGCTACATAATCTTTTGAAGACCATTCAGGCTTATTTGAAAACATTAATATATTTCGCAGCCTGCTTAAATGTCACTTCTGTACCTCATATATATATATCCCCCTGCAAACCGAATAGAATATTTCATTGGAATATTTCTCTTGCTCCTCAACAAGCTTCTGAGGGTGACGGCGGCCTCTCTCCACAGACACAAACCAACTAAGTAAACGTACATCTAGTTTAAGATTCCCGGGGCTCTACGAATGTGAGTCGGGGCCGGAGGCTACCAAGCTTTCTCCCCCACAGACCCTCTTACGATGCAAAGGCCGGGAAGTCGACAGAGAGCCGGGACACTTTAGTCACTTTCCCGACTTGGCAAGAGGCAAAGGCGGGGTCACCTTTGAAGAAGCGCAGCGCCAGGCCGTACAACTCCTCCAGGCCGAAGCCCCAGCGCCGCTCCAGATTCAGCGCTCCGCCGCCGTCTCCGTCTCCGTCTCCGCCGGCCTCGTCCCTCACCTGCCCCCCCGGCTGACCAGAAGTCCCCCCTCGGCTGCCAGCCAGCGGGAGCGGCCTAACGTCCGCCTGGCCAGGCCTAGTCTCCTCCGAATCCGGGCTCAGAGTCAGGCCGTCAATGGAAACCTCCAGCCGCTCCGAACTGAGCGCCGCCGCGGCCGCCATCGCCTGCCTCACCCCCTAGTGCTCAGCTGGGCGGCCACGTCCCGACTTCCTGCTCCCGCCTCACGACCCGGATCTTCCGGCGAGGCAGGCAAGTCGCCCAGCAGCAGCAGCAGGAGGAGGAGGAGGAGGAGAGGAGTTGGGGGGGAGGGGGAGGAAGAGGAAGTGTGGTTCCTCTGGAGCGGGGCTCTCCAACCTTGACAACTTTAAGCCTGGTGGACTTCAACTCCCAGAATTCCCCAGCCAGCTCCTCTGGAGGCAGCCATGTTGTTGCCTACCTCCTCCTCCTGCTGCAGCGGTCTTTGCCAAGTTGCCTGCCTTGCCGCGGGCATATTGGGGACGTTTCCTGCAGGCAGACTTGGGGCAGCCGAGCGTGTGGAGTTCAGGGCGATTTAATCCCGTGTATAAAGTTGCCCTCTTTATTTTCGGCTAGAAATCTCTTTGACGCCTGCATGACAACCACCGTTCCACGTAGTGCTGCTTTTGAAGCTGCCGGCGAATTCAGTCAGGTTGTTGTCGAAAAGGCAGAGCGGTCTTGATCCAGAAAAGGGACGTCCACACCGTTATTTCTAGCAAGTCTGAACCCCTTGAGTGCCACCAAAAAATAACAAAACAAAACAAAAGCCAAAGGAAAGCCAAAAGGACAATCAACACGCATCCTTCAGTCTGTCCACAATCAATTTTGCTCACGACATCAGGCGGAACTGTCCTGAAAGTAGTCCCCAAACTATGCAATAATGGGTGGTGGACGTGTGACCTTCCAGATGAGTCGCTACTCAAGAGTAATCCCATTTGGTACTATTACTTGGAAGTTCATTTTGAGCAAGCAATTTCGTCTCTCTCTGAACGCTTTTTGTATATTCTCAAAACAACAAACACAACACACAGACAGAGTTTCAAATCATCTTGTGAAGGGTATGCCAAAGGGCTTTTAAAACTTGTTTTCTATTTTGTATAAAAGCAATCTTCAAAGCCTATGGAAATGATGTAATGCTACCTTCACCTCCTCTGGGACAGCATATTAAATCTTGTGAACTGCAGTATCGGCTTTATGAGTCAGGAAATGGGCTCTTCAAATCTCATGCCATTAATCCTAAACCATCTGTAAAACGGAGAAGAAAAAGAAGAAAGGGATAGGGCAACTGTTTCAGTCAAAAAATATTTACACTGGCTCTCCAAAATCTCCCTTCTGATGGAGAAAAAAGGCAGCATTTGAGAAACCTTTGCAACTGCCCTACACACAGACAGCAGGTTCTCTTTAGAGCCTTAGGCTGAGCTCTTTCCTTCTGCAAATATGAAACGCATTTTGCTCTTCCTTATGCAAATTGCAAACTGAACCACTGAACAGTAGCTTTTCTTAAAGCTTTTGGGCTGGTGAGAAACTGGCAGCCCTTAAAAATAATGCTTGTGCAAGCAGGGCAAAAGGAACCAGTTAGCAGCAAGCTGGGCAGAGGGACAGCTGGTCCAGAATAAGCTTTACTAATTTCTGGTGGTTCCTGCAATCAACTTTTTGGCTTCATGCTGTTCATTAAGTACTTGCATGTTAATTTTAGAATAAATGCCCAAGGGATACTGTTGTTCATAGCTTAACTACCTGGCAATCTGGAACTAGAGATTTACAGTGATATTTCGAAATGGGAAAAAGCTGAGAAAAATAGTCAGAGAAACAAACTTTCTTTGTCTTTTCTCTTCCATGCTCCTTCCCTGCTCTCTGTAGAGTACTACAGCATTTAGTTTTGAGTTGGCTGCCTGACTGTAACTGCAATATTATATCCCATGCTGTAGAGAAGTGAATAATAAGAAAAAAGAGGTCTTTTTAATACTTTTTTCCCAGAAACATCCTGCATCTTAACTTTCGTTTCTGTCAGGACATTTGTTATAATCCAGCTTTATTCAAACTTCCACAGGAACTCACTGGCACTCCCAGAATTCACAACTAATAATTCAATATCAGAGTTCAAAGCTGATTTTCAGACAGAATAGTTGTTCTGTTTTAGTTAAGCCTGTTACAATTTGTTTAGAGTCCCTTGGGAGTTGGGCGGCATAGAAATGCGACAAAATAAATAAATAAATAAATAAATAAATAAATAAATAAATAAATAAATTATGTTCTACATTATGCTTAATGTAACTTGGCTGATGAAGTTCTATCAATTTAATTAGATCAAGTATTTAGTATGTGTTATAAAGTATATCATTTCTATGATGGCATCTTTTTCAAAGCTGGCTCTTTAAATACAGAAATAGCAAAAATCTAGAAAAGGAACACTGAACAATTGAAACTCAACTGCCATCTGCTGGACTATATAATGAATTTTGCAAAGCAGATTATTATTTTCTTTTTGCTCAAAATCAAGTATTACTATTTTAAAGACTATCTACATTGTTAACATGAACATTTTCAAAAGAACATTTTTTGGGTGGGAAATCCTCTTTTTAAAGCACTACTGAAATAATTAGACTAAGAATGGAATGGTAAACCACTTCCATACTGTTACCAGTAAGAAACTTGTAGTCTTCAAAGGTTGAGTTCAACCTTGAAGGAGCCTTTATTTTTAAGCTATATATGTGCAAATAAAAAGATAGATATTTGAAAAAAATTAAATTTTCAAATGTTAGAAAAAGATGACGAACAGTACAATTATACTTTTTTTTTCAGAGGTTGCCCAACCAAGGCTTACAAGACTACAAAAAAACTCAGAATTCTGATAGCAGGAAAGGCAACTGGAGCCCTGCAGGTGATTCGATCTTCAACTCCTGTCAGTCACAGTCTCTATGGCCAATGAAAAAATGTTTTAATTCATGCTATCTGAAAGGCACCTGGTTACTTATTTCTGCCAGTAGAATCTTGTGCTACTTTGATAGCTATATTTTGCTTTCTATCTACAGAACTGCTCCACCAATCCAATTATGTGTGTAGAAAGGCTAGAATGGGATAAGAGAAAAGAATGCACACATTCTAGATTTCTCTTGATAATAGGCATGCTCCTGTTGATGGTACAACTTTGCACTTGGTTTGAGTGAGGGAATTTTCCTCTGCTTGTGTTCAAAGGGAAGGGAAAATAGCTGATCTCCTATTGAGATAATCTCACTCACACTGTCAGAATAGACCATAGGATATGATTTAACTTGGCACATAATAACAGCATGCCATCTCCAGTGTATTTAACCCTCAAAGAAGGAAGGCAAACTTTACTGAAACACGAGGAAGGATATAATATGGGAAACTGTTATTTCTTGTATCAAAGTAAGTACAAACTCTAATATTGCAGTAGAAGACTAGGTTCCTCTACTACAGGTGACAATATCTGGCCACAACTATAAATCAGATTGTTATATGCTAAATCAACCACATCAAAATATTGAAGGTAATCTTGTGGAGAAGGAAGTTAAAGAGGCAGGCAAACGAAATGTAATAGTGGTGGACTTCACTTAATCTCAGTCTGATCTGTTCATGTTTTGAGAAAGAAATAGATTTCTAGATACTGTATATTATGATTTTAGAACAGTTGGCCTTTGGAACTGATAGAGTTGAGGCTATCGTAGATTTGATTTTAAGTGATATCTGAGATCTAGTGCAAAGTAGTATTGTGCAATGATTTAAACAGTAACTATAATGCTAATACATTTAGCATACTTTCAGATGGCAAATACAAGGTAGATGCAAGATGGTCACATTTCATTACAAAAGGAGAAATTTCCCCAATATAAAGGAATTGATGAAAAAGACTGAAAGGAAAAGTCAAGACGACCAAACTTCATAATTCCTGAGATTATTTGAAATAATGCAGTAGGTTGGGATTCAGATGGGATATATTATACAAAGTAAGAAAAGGTAAAACAAGCCTAGAGGAAGACTGAGTTTTTAACAATTTGTAAAGGTTAGTGTCTTTCTTCAGGAAATAGAAAAAGCATAAAATTCCTGTCATAAAAGCATACAATTTGGCAGGAAAAGTATTAAGGGATGTTTAAAAAACAAGATCTGAGAATTGCACGACAAATACGCCAGGTGTCTTCCTTATGATGTCCTTAGAATTGCAAAAAGATTAAAAACTTCCTGCTCTCCTGCTTTCAGAGTTATAAGGCAAAGTGGGATTGGGTTGGAACTAGGAGAAACAGAATCCCAGGAATGAATTCTTGGTGTTCTCATGCTTTTGCAAAAACTGTTGTTGGTCTAATATAAAGCTGGCCCAACAAAAAGATATTTTCCAGCAGAGACTGGAGCAGAGTTCGATTCTTCTTCCTCTCCTGGGGTAAAAAAAAATGCCTTCAAGGAGAGTAAATCCATTCTTAAATCCGGAAAGTTTGGCTCCCTTTTTATTGTCCCTCTAGATCAGTGTTTCTCAACCTTGGAAGCTTGAAGATGGGTGGACTTCAACTCCCAGAATCCCCCAGCCAGCAACGCTGGCTGGGGGATTCTGGGAGTTGAAGTCCACCCATCTTCAAGCTACCAAGGTTGAGAAACACTGCTCTAGATAGAGCTTTTTTCCCTGGTAAAAGCAGAAGTTATCTCCCCAGGACTGCATCGCTCCCCATCCGTCCGAAACGGAAGTTCAAAACGTTGGAAGCTCGGGCTGAGGGTTCTCCCCTCCTTCCGTTCGGCGTTTCTTAGTTTGACAGCAGTTGGCCCAAGAGATCCTTCCTCCGGCCGGGGAACAATAAGCGGCTGACAGGAACCGATTCTGGGAGTGGGGAATGTCGAAATCCAGAAATCCGCGCAGGGCAGTGGGGGAACAAATCCGTGCGGGTCCCCATCCAACTTGCCAGCGCCTTCGCAGCCCTTCACTGCGAACTCTATTAAAAGAACTGATCGTCTAAACGCAGATGCCACCCCTGGAGCATACAGGCATTTCCCCAACAGCTTCTTCGAAAGGTTTTGCATGCAGGCAGCGTTTTTTATATAAGGTGCGCCTTCCCCGCATAACTTTTCTCTGCACTTAGTTTCTTCTTAGTGATTTCTCAATGTACCAGTTTGAGCTTCGGGAGAGGAGTAATGAAGGTGGAAATTTGGTGCTTATTGTTTAACTTTGGGTATTGGGGCTAAGCATCTAAATTAAGGTACATCAAAAGAGCCGCGGTGGCGCAGTGGTTAGAGTGCAGTAAGTAAGTAAGCTACTTCTGCTGATCACCGGCTGCCAGCAGTTTGGCAGATCGAATATCACCAGGCTCAAGGTTGACTCAGCCTTCCATCCTTCCGAAGTGGATAAAATGAGGATCCAGATTGTTGGGGGAAATATTTTGACTCTGTAAACCGCTTAGAGAGGGCTGTAAAGCACTGTAAAGCATATATAAGTCATAGTGCTATTGCTATATGGGGTATGATCTACTGCACTCTTGTATTCTTAAAACCAGTCTTTAGCCCCTTTTCCTCTGTCACTACCCAAAAACCAGTAGAGGTAGTCCTTGACTTATGACCACAAGCGAGCCCAAAATTTCTGTTGCTAAGTGAGGTTTTTAGTGAGTTTTGACCCATTTTATGACCTTTCTTGCCACAGTTGTTAAGTGAATCAATACAGTGGTTAAATGAATCTGGCTTCCCCATTGACTTTGCTTGTCAGAGGGTCGCAAAAGGTGATCACATGATCCTGGGACACTTCAATCATCATAAATATGAACCAGTTGCCAAGCATCTAATTGTAATCCTTACATGACTGTGGGGATGCTGCAAAGGTGGTTAAGTGTGAAAAACGGTCACTTTTTTCAGTGCTGTTGTAACATTGAACATTAACCATGGTTGCAACAATTTACTAATCAAATGGTTGTAAATTGAGGATATCTTTCCCTCCAATTATAATTTTACCTTGATTTTCACTCACAAAATATTTTTTCAGTAAATCACTGCATTTTACCATAAATTTCTCACACATCTTCCATAGAACCTTTCTCATTTTTCCTTGAAAACACTTGCTATTGCCTTTCCACTGATTGTATTAAACATACTGTATTATGTCCATTTTGGGGATTTGGGCAGAAATGATTAAAACTATTTTAAGAAGTGTTAAGGAGTGCCTAACCAAATAATATCAGTGTTCCAGATACTATTATGCTTCTGTTACATGAGAATATTGTACATTTTACTCAGAAGATAATAGAATACTAGTATCACTTTCATTTCTTATTCCTTTTGATCTTACTTGCTCTCAATAGGGACTTGAACTTCTTCACAGGTACTGGTATATGATTTTTTATATACACCCCCTTCTCCGTTTTTGATGTTTTGTCATGGGTCCCATCTCACATATCTATCAAATCATGTTTTTCCATGTTAGGATTTCTAGTTCCTCCAATGGATTAGTGTACGTACAGACTCTAGAGATGGCTTTTTACTGGTCTCCCTTCTGCCTCATTATGAGGATCTTGAATACCCATTTTTGTCTTGAGCTTGTTCCACTGTCATACACAATCATGGCTAGGTGAGCTCTTATGCTGATGTGGTTTTCATAATTGGGGAGTATTGTTTTACCTCTGGCATCAGGTGTTATTGGTTGCAGATTTGGTTTGAATCCATGTGTGCTGCCCAGAGTTGATGTGAGATGATGGTCATATAAATTATGTAAATAAATAAATAAAGATTCTCAATGCCAAGAACTTCTCTACCCAGTCTGTGTTTCTGTCTCCTCCTTTTGGTTTAATGTAATGCCTTCCTGATAAGGCTCATCAAACTTTCACTAAATACATTTTTCCCAGTCTTAAGAAGGTTTTTGCCTTACATCTCCATATCAGGTAAGAATGCATTTCTGAACATAGTTATTTCATTTTTGAAAATTATTTCAACCTTTTCATGTTTAAAATGGTTTCCAACTTTTGTAAAACATTGCAGCCTTCTCATCACTCAATGAGAATAAAATTTATGCATTTCTTAAAAGAACAGGCTTTGCTAAATATAGACTCTGCAGTTAAATTCTGAAGCAGCATAAATGCAGACACAGAATATAGATTCATTTTTAAAACTATACAAAATTTTAAATTGAAAATAATTGTTTACATTTTCTTTATACATTAACATACAAAAGACCTCATTTTATGAGGTACTAAGGAATCAAAACATTGCTACAGCTATCTGAAAATTCTAATCTGAAAACAATTTATTACACTGAAGCTTTACAAGGTTATACTAAATATAACAACTCAATACACCCTTTTTACAAGATCAACATTTTTCTACACTCCTCGGGTCTTTAGTTTTTAAGGCAGTTTGGAGGACTGGCTATCCAATTGCATTATAAAATTATATGAATTGCTTGATAACCAGTTGTTTAGTTTAAATTGTGCAAACCAATCAGTGGAAAGTATTACCAGTTATTTGTGTGAAATATCAACTAAAAAAAACTTTTAGTCTTCTTTTCTATTCCTTCATTCAATTACTTTTATAAGTTATAATAAATTAAATATTCAAAGATATTAACTGATTTACAGGGATTCCCAGTATCCACAAGTGTACAATAGTAATCTATTTGCTATTACTCCTTCAGGTATTCTATTATCCTGCTATTTCTCAAACAGGAATATATATACTGCTTTATCAATTAGCACACTGTTCAGAGGCTAAAATCAAAAAGCTATTAAGTCACAGTATGAGCGATCATGGTTTCCAATAAGAAGAAATTACTAATATGATCTCTCAACTGTGTCATATTAGTTTTACTGTTTTTAAAAACTTCTAGTACAGTTGCCAGTATTTGCTGCAACCATATTTAGTTTTTCCTTTGTTATGAAAACGTGTCTGCATAACTTTCAGTTTAAAACAACAAACACACACACATATTACAACTAAAGTTTAGCTGTTAAAACAAGATAATATTATGTGCATAGCAAGTGATGAAGTCCATAGCAATGCTGGTAATTTTATGCTGGTTTCTTCAGAAGTAGTACAAACACTCTCAAAATATCCTTTCTTCCTTTGTCTTCCAATTGGTAGAATATTTGGTAAAGCATACACACCAAGCATTTTCCTCTACTATATTCTGTACACTTGGAGTATAAATGTTTCTCTCAGTCTCTGTTAGTGTTATTTGCAGCAAAAGCATGTAAATTTCCCATTTGGCTGAGGCCACTCTGGATATGTGCAACATGGATCTCTACATTATTCTGGAAACAGCTAAAGAAAGAAAAACAGTTCTTTTTAAAACAGTCCACATGTGGATGTATTATGTGCTTAGATCCATATTCTAAGTTTATATACAACAATGTTTCATGACATCAAGCTATTTATTTGCCTTTTTTGGTATAATTTCAGGCAATTTCATGAAAAGGAACCATATTTCTCAGCATTAACCATGAAAGAAAATCATGTCTTTTAACACAGTGAAGAGCAAACATCATTCACTTGAAAAAGTTTCCATGAATTGAGTAACTGAAGGGGAGGCAGTTGGTATGTTCCATCAGGCTGGATAATTTCCAACTGGTCTCTAACTTTCCCCTTTTGGGGAAGGTGGTGGGATTGCAGCTTTAGAGAGTCCTGGAAAAAGCAGTTTATTGAGATGCTTTCCAATGGGATCTTGGACTTTAGAGATAACATTTATTATTTTTATAAATGATCTTTGGCAGGACCAGGGTAGGGGTAGTGCAACTCTCCTGCCGTTTGAGCTTTTGGTGGCCTTTGATACTAACATTATAGTATCCTTCTAAAATGTCTGAGGAGTGGAGTAGAAGGCATTGTAATAGTACTAATTTCATCATATTGGTATTGGTAAAGGGAAAAGAGTGAGACTTTGCAGGGTTCCTTGAAGTTTAATACCTTCCCAGCTTCTATTTAACATAATATGAAGCTACTAGGCGGGGTCATCCACTACCATGGGGACAGTTATCATCAATACTTAGATGATGCCCAGTGATATATCAAGACCGTTAACAACTGATTCTGTTGTGATACTATCCAGGTTTTGGACACTGTTAGTATTTGAATGAGGAAGAAAAGGTTTAGGTTCAAACCAGCAAAACTAAGTGTCTGTGGATTCATGAGATCTCTATTATGAGTGGCTTTTCAACTTTGGTACTCAGTGGGATAGCACTTTCTCAAATAGAACTTGCACATAGTTTTAGGATCCTCCTGGATTTATAACTGATGCTCAAACAGATGAAAATTTTGACTAGGAGGGCCTCTAAACAAATCCACCTTGTGTTCCCACTACACCCTTTCCTGATTGAGAGGTCTTGTTCACAGTCATTCATGCCTTAGTCATCTTGTGTTTGAATTACGCTAGCAAACTCTACATGGGGCTGCCCTTCATGACTACTAGGAAGCGTCAACTGGCCCACAAGGTACAAGGAACCTTAGATTACCCAAATAACACTTCTGCTCTATGAACTACATGGGTTGTCAGTTGTTTTATACATGTGTTTTATAACTATGTTAGTTGACGTATAAAGTATGTCTCAGGGCTTAGATAACCACAACATTATTTTTCTCCAATTGTTAATTTCCCCTTAATAAGGTGGGCAGATTCCAGGTGTTAATTGATAAAATTATGTTATCTTGTGGGATCTCAGACACTTGTTTCTTCCAAGGCTGTTCATTGGAATGGCAATCCCTCAAAGTTCATACAACCTTGACTCTGCTTATGTGGCTTTTCAGCATGTTCTGGGCAGAGCAATTTGTGACACCCTTGCTGAAATATATTTATTAAATTTATAAGGCTAATTGTCCAAAAAACACAAGAAAGTATACAAGACAAGTTAAGACTACAATATGACAATATAAAGAGAACCAAATAGCAAACATTTCTCCATGGAATTCAAAAATTGAAATAGTATAATAAAATAATAAAAAATAAATAGCTTTATTGCGAAGGTTGTTGAGAGTGTGGTGGCGCGACAGCTTCCACAGTACCTGGATGAAGCTGTCTATTTGGATCCGCTCCAGTCCGGTTTCAGACCTGTGTACAGCACGGAAACGGCATTGGTCGCGTTGGTGGATGATCTCTGGAGGGCTCGGGATAGGGGTTACTCCTCTATCCTGGTCCTGTTAGACCTCTCAGCGGCTTTTGATACCATCGACCATGGTATCATGTTGCGCCGGCTGGAGGGACTGGGAGTGGGGGGCACCGTTTTGCAGTGGTTCTCCTCCTATCTCTCCGACCGGTCGCAATCCGTGTTGACAGGGGGGCAGCGGTCGACCCCGAGGCGCCTTGTTTGTGGGGTGCCACAAGGGTCGGTCCTCTCGCCCCTCCTGTTCAACATTTATGTGAAGCCGCTGGGTGAGATCATCCGTGGTTTTGGGGTGGAGTTTCATCAGTACGCTGATGATACTCAGCTGTACATCTCCACCCCAGACCATCCCAACGATGCCTTGGAAGTGATGTCCCAGTGCCTGGAGGCCGTGCGGGTCTGGATGGGGAGAAACAGGCTTCGACTCAACCCTTCCAAGACCGAGTGGCTGTGGCTGCCGGCGTCCCGGTATAGCCAGCTGACGCCATCGCTGGTTATTGGGGGTGAATCATTGGCCCCCACGGAAGGGGCCCGCAACTTGGGCGTCCTCCTGGATGCACGGCTGTCCTTAGAAGGGCATATGACGGCCGTGGCCAGGGGGGCTTTTTATCAGGTTCGCCTGATACGCCAGTTGCGCCCCTTTCTGGATCGGGACTCCCTACGCACAGTCACTCAAGCACTCGTCACTTCTCGTCTGGACTATTGTAACGCTCTCTACATGGGGCTCCCCTTGGGGTACACCCGGAGGCTCCAACTGGTGCAGAATGCGGCCGCGCGGGGGATTATGGGAGCGACTGGGCGCTCCCATGTGACTCCTCTCCTGCGCGAGCTGCATTGGCTTCCGGTGGACTTCCGGGTGCGCTTCAAGGTGTTGGTGATCACCTTTAAAGCGCTCCATGGCTTAGGGCCAGGGTACTTACAGGACCGCCTTCTGCCACCAATAGCCTCTCACCGGCCAGTTCGCTCCCACAGAGAGGGCCTCCTCAGGGTGCCGTCGGCTAGACAATGCCGGCTGGCGACCCCCAGGAGGAGAGCCTTCTCTGTGGTGGCACCTACCCTTTGGAACAATCTACCCCCAGAGATACGAGTGATCTCCGACCTCCGGACCTTTCGTCGGGCCCTAAAAACTCATCTCTTTCAGTTAGCCGGTCTCTCTTGATTTTATGATTTTATGGTTGGTTTTAAATTTTGATATGGATTTTAAATTGATACATTTTAAACTATGGGCCAAATTTAATTATTTTAAATCTATTTTTAATCGTATTTATATATAAATGTTTTTATTTTGGCTGTTCACCACCCTGAGTCCGAAAGGAGAAGGGCGGTATAGAAATTCGAATAATAAATAAATAAATAAATAAGTCATACATACATATTAATGAGTCCACAAAATCACAGAGCCCAGGACTTGCTGAAAGAGCCAAGTCTTCATAGCCTTCCTGAAGGAAACCTGGACTTGGAAGGAACTGATATTGGGATGAATTGCTATTAATTTTTGGTGCTATAGTATTTTCCTTCTCTGATATGGTTGTTTAACAAGGTTTGAGTTATTATTCTTTTACTTTTAAAAAAATATATTGTACCTACTTTATATAATAATTAGGTACAATATATTGTACCTAATTTAGAGTCACTCTGTAATTAATGCAGCATATAAACTGAGAAATATGATTCATCTCATCATGAAATAGATTGACATGCTGCTACCTTTCTTCTTCCATCTACTAAATGGTCTACAATGGCATACAATGGTGATCTCTTTGAAAAGATTATTGTAAATATAAGGATATCTGATACAAGTGTAATTTCAAGTTCTTACCTGATATTAGTAGAATCTATAGAATTCTTAATGTCATTCAATGAATCTGTTAATGACTTAAACTCAAAGGAATTTAGATCACCTCCTTCTGCTAGACACTGGAAGAAATTTCATAAAAATAATTATGTAAGTTTTCTGTTGTGTACTGCTTAAATACACGTGTACCTAATCACATGCCAAAAACAGAGAAACATGGACAGGGTGAGGAAGCCATCCCCAGGAAAAATAATTGTGTCTTACTGCATCCTGCAAAGGCTGGGAATAAACTATTACTACCCCAATATTCATAAATATAAGTAATGGGAAGTCACTATAGACTAAGCTTTGCTAAAAAAATGAATACGAGATGATTGATGATTGTATAGGAAAGTTACTTCCTATATCTAATAATTGCCTATTTATGAGACCAGATTCAAGTAGGTATTTGGTTACAATAAGCTTCCTAACCCAAAGTGGTAGAATGTATTTCTCAAAATACAGATAGTACTCGACTTACAACCAGAATTGCAGGGTAGGGCTGAGGATTTTGTGCAATTCCTGCATGACAAAGTCACTCAGATTCGGGAAGGTCTGGACTCCGACTGGGTAGGTTCAGATGGGGTGACGGAGGTGGGTCTTGAGAGTGTTATCTGGGAGGGGTTTGACCTTGTGACTCCCGAGGATGTGGACAGGATTCTGGGTAGGCTTAACGCTGCCACGTTTATTGGACCTGTGTCCCTCCTGGTTGGTACTGGCCTCCTGGTCGGTCATACAAGGCTGGCTCTAGGTGATTATTAACGCTTCTTTGAGTGAGGGTTTCTTCCCTCCCTCCCTGAAGGAGGCGGTGGTGAGGCCCCTCCTCAAGAAGCCTTCCCTGGATCCGGCTGTATTAGCGAACTATCGTCCAGTCTCCAATCTTCGCTTTGTGGCGAAGGTTGTTGAGAGTGTGGTGGTGCGACAACTTCCCCATTACCTGGATGAAGCTGTCTATCTAGACCCATACCAGTCGGGCTTCAGGCCTGGGTACAGCATGGAAACGGTATTGGTCGCATTGATTGATGATCTCTGGAGGGCCCAGGACAGGGGCTGTTCCTCTGTCCTGGTCCTATTAGACCTCTCAGCAGCTTTTGATAGCATCGACCATGGTATCATGCTGCGCCGGTTGGAGGGGCTGGGAGTGGGGGGCACCGTATTGCAGTGGTTCTCTTCCTTCCTCTCTGACCGCACGCAGTTTGTGTTGGCAGGGGGACAGAGGTCGACCTCGAGGCGCCTTGTTTGTGGGGTGCCGCAAGGGTCGGTCCTCTCGCCCCTCCTGTTCAACATTTATGTGAAGCCGCTGGGTGAGATCATCTGTGGTTTTAGGGTGAAGTTCCATCAGTATGCTGATGATACTCAGCTGTACATTTCCACCCCGGACCACCCCAATGATGCCCTTGAGGTGATGTCCCGGTGCCTGGAGGCCGTGCGGATCTGGATGGGGAGAAACAAGCTCAGACTCAACTCCTCCAAGACCGAGTGGCTGTGGTTTCTGGCGTCCCGGTATAGCCAGCTGGCTCCATCGCTGACTATTGGGGGCGAGATCTTGGCCTCCTCAGAGAGAGCTCGCAATTTGGGTGTTCTCCTAGATGCACGGCTGTCTTTAGAAGAGCAGATGACGGTTGTGGCCAGGGGAGCTTTTTATCAGGTTCGCCTGATTCACCAGTTGCATCCCTTTCTGGACCGGGACGCCTTGCGCACGGTCACTCATGCCCTCGTCCCGTCCCGTCTGGACTACTGTAATGCTCTCTACATGGGGCTCCCCTTGAACAGCACTCGAAGGCTCCAACTGGTCCAGAATGCGGCTGCGCGGGTGATTATGGGAGCGACACGGCACACCCATGTAACACCTCTCCTGCGCGAGCTGCACTGGCTCCCGGTGGTCTTCCGGGTGCGATTCAAGGTGTTGGTCACCACCTTTAAAGCACTCCATGGCTTAGGACCTGGGTATGTACGAGATCGCCTTCTCCCAACGATAGCCTCCCACCGCCCAATACGCTCCCACAGAGAGGGACTCCTCAGGGTGCCGTAGGTCAAACTATGTCGACTGGCGACACCTAGGGGGAGAGCCTTCTCTGTGGGGGCACCTGCCCTCTGGAATGAATTGCCCCCGGAGATGCGCACGATCCCCGACCTACGTACCTTTCGCCGTGCCCTTAAGACTCTATTGTTTCAACAGGCTGGGCTGGCTTAGAAAATGAATTTTAATTGGGTGTTTGTAGTTTTTAATATAAGGGCCAAATTTCTAATATATTTTAAACTGTATTTAAATTTTATAGGTATATGTGGTTTTAATATGGCTGTACACCGCCCTGAGTCCTTCGGGAGAAGGGCGGTATAAAAATTTAATAAATAAATAAATAAATAAATAAATAAATAAATAAATAAATAAATAAATAAATAAATAAGGACTGGAATTTCTGTTATATGTCATTGCAGTCATAAGGTAAGTCGAATCCAGTGGTGGGCTGCTGGTGGTTCGGACCAGTTTGGGCGAACCGGTAGTTCCGATGATCAGTTGGCCCTGCCCCCACCCTTTCCTGTTCCTATATTTCCTTCTTTCTGGCTCAGCTGATTCGCGCGGCACAGCTGATTTCCGCACCTCCACTGTTCTACTTACAGGGGCTCCCTTAGAAGGTAAGAAGTGAGCTTCAAATTGCTGTATTTTGAATGCTGCGCACAAGCGCGTTAGGTGCGCGCACACAAAGCACACACTCACAGAACCGGTTGTTAAACCAGTTGTAGCCCACAACTAGCCAGATCCAATTTTATCATATTTTTTTAGTGTTCATTAAGCGAATCATGCAGTTGTTAAACAAATCTATCTTCCCCAATGGGCATATTTTTTATCAGAAATTGGCACAAAAGGTCACAAATCAGGGTCATGTGACTGTAAGTTGCTGCAACCAATTGTAAATATGTGTGGGTTACCAAGTGTCCAAATTGTGATCATGTTATCACAGGAGTGGTGTGATGGTTTTAAGTGTGAGTACAGGTCGCACGTTACTTTTTCCAAGACCACTGCAACTACAAATAGTAATTACATGAACGGTTGTAAGTCGGAAGACTAATGTAAAGTGTTCTCATTTTCTTAATGGATTTACCTTAATCTGCAGTAATATTGTTGTGAGTCTAGCAATCAATTCTGTCAGATTTTCATTTTGAACACAAGGTTGTCCAGTTGTTGATGTATTTGATTGTCTGACAATCTCTTGAGCTTCTTCCTCACATCTTCGTCTCAGATCTGTGGGATGGTCTGAAGGCTGAAGACCTTGTTCTGGAGCAAGCTGGAACAGAATAAGGAATTGAGAATTAAGTCGGTTTTAAGAGCCATGATTCCAAATGCTCATTTAGGCCATATTTTCTAAGATGGACACTGACATTTCAAAACTACAGCATTGTATCTTATTAACTTTTTATTTGTGACTGAAAATAGACCTCACTTGCATCTGAGTAGCTTATCCTATTTCTTCAGTCACCTACAGATACTAGTTAATTATTTGATCAAGCTACATCCAACAGAAATGAAAGATGACTTCTATACTTACATGGCAGCATAGAAGATATATCAGTAATGCATAAATATGGATAAGGCATATCATTTGGAATATATTCAAAGAACCTGTCGCTTCTCCTATAGTTACTAAAACATGAAACCAGCAAAACACTTACCTCATAACAATACTGCTGAACTTTATGTAAAACTTTATTTAGATCCTTATTCAGCTGTTCAAGATCTAAAACAATAGTTGCATATCTTCTCTGAAATTCAATACCAATAGGCATAGAATAGGATTTCTAGAAAAAATATATAAAGTTAAATGCATTAAGAAGCATGATTTGTACAATGTTCAGATTTTTAAAACACAAATTATAAGAGCATATATTTACCAATTTTTCTGCTTCTGTATTCATCTCCCTTAACTGCTTGATATGTTCCTTCTTGATCATAAGAATTTTTGATAATCTGGTCTGAGGAAAGCAGAGAAAAGTGTATAATATATTTTCCATATATCATAGAAATTTGAAGTTAGTAATCTAATGTTGTTATTCTAGATTGGTCTGTATTAAAAACCAATACTAGTACTATTTGTACTAAGGTCTGGAAACACTTCCTGAAGAGCTTGTCATGGTGTTGAAATGAGAGCAAGGTAGGTACTGTTTTCTACCCAGTCTGAATAAATTTATTTATTAAATATTTAAAGTTCACAGCGCAAGTCTACCATTTCAGTCTTGATGCATTAAATCTGCTGCAGCTAATTCTATTAATACATCTCCTGATAAGTGCAATTTACTGATTAATTAAATGTCTCTGCCTGGAAGGTCTAACCTCCACACCAAATTGTAGAAAACACTATTTTTTTGTTTTTTGACATCTCTTTAGGATCATCCAAGGATGTTGCATGTTGAATCTACCCATTGAGTAACATTTGCTTGATTAGCAACCTTAATGTACACTGAAGACGGCATTTAATTTCATTGTACCATGTGCAATGACAACAAAGTAAACTATAAACTATAAATTTAAGTTTGTTTTATAGATACACCTTTGCTTATCAACTGCCTTGTTCCCCAAAGTTATGATGGTGCTAAAAAAATAATTTTGCAACCCATGCCCACATTTATGACCTTTGCAGCCTTAGTGACATGATCACCAGTGAGTGCACATCACCACTGAGTACGCATTGTCCTGTACATGACCTGTTTTTTCTCCTCCCCACTGTTGAAGAGCAGAGAGTGGAGAAGGAATTACGTGAGTAAGAAGGCACACAATGGAGAATATACCGGCTGTTTGATTAGCATTCTCATGGCTCCTAACCCCATGCTTGAGGCTGCTGGCACCAATACATTCTGTGGTTTACGGGTGGGGAATTTGTAGTGGGTGGGAGTGTGTTTGGGGATTGTTATGTGTGTTGGACCTGGTCTTTGGGTGTTAAGTGAATTTCGTTGTATGGGTATACTGTGTATACACGTACAATGACAAAATAATAATAATAATAATAATAATAATAATAATAATAATAATAATAATAATAATAATTCCTTTCAACCTGTACTTCCCATTGTGTGCTTGCTTACTCTCCCATGATTCCCTTCCTCTTCAATTAATGTAAATACAAGGATCAATTCCATTTTCCCTAATTATTCCAGTATCAGGATGAGAAATTTAAACAACAGGGGCTGGGGGAAACGAAAATACAGTTGCAGACAGTTAATCTCCCACTTAGTGACTGCTTTGCTTAACAGCAGAGCTGCCAATTCCAATAATTTAATATAAATACCTAGTTCCCATCACACATTAAGAATATGTCTGGGCTCCTATAATAAGCTAACTGCAATCTACCCAACTTTCATTTTAGCAGAATCTGGCATACTCCGTGAACCCAGCCTTCAAATTACATACTAAGGATGGCTTTACATACTATTGCAACCTTAAACTCGGGATAAGCTAAGGATAATTTTTCTTCTCCAACCAGAAGAACAGCATGCATGCTGACTCTGGATTGCAGGATTTATAGTTCAACACATCTAGATGGTACTAAAATGAACTAATAAGAATATTATTAATTATATTAACTAACAAGGAAGAGGATTGGTTGATTCTTGACCAGTAGGAAACAGAAACTTGACTATTGTTTCCTTGCTCCTGATTTATGATTAACACTGTATAATGAAAGCTGTAAAATAAAATAAGATAAATTTTCATGGTATCTGCTTTAGAAAAATGGCACTGGAACAAATGTTTAACCACAATATGGCTATCTAGACACAATCTCCATAGAGATTGCACAAAGAATGAATAGACAAAACATAAAAATCATTTTATTCAGGTAAGAGGAAGATTCATATGAAGACAAGTATCTCTGCTGATGGTTGAGTCCCCTTCATGTAATTTATCAAAATGGGTGAAATGAAATATGAAGATTATCCATCAGTAAAAATGTCTTACTTCATATGATTTCCCCTTTAAATTGTGGAGTATTTTTAGAAGTATATTTCCTCTAGGCGCTCAAGATAACAAACATAACTTCCCAGCTCCAGCA
This sequence comes from Pantherophis guttatus, assembly GCF_059756535.1. Classification (NCBI taxonomy): domain Eukaryota; kingdom Metazoa; phylum Chordata; class Lepidosauria; order Squamata; family Colubridae; genus Pantherophis; species Pantherophis guttatus. The sequence continues at coordinate 293,871,532 of NC_142063.1, read as the reverse complement.
ATGGGGTAAACATGAGATAGTTTCTTGAGCAGAGAGTAAATCACCCATTGGAGTTCCAAAACTAAAAGTGGTCTTAAACCTCTGATGCAGTGTCTCCTTGATTCTATATCATCTTAAACAATGCCCTTTAAACTATATCTAGAGCAGTGATGAAATCTAAGAAATTTTGCTACCGGTTCTGTGGGCATGGCTTGGTGGGCGTGGCTTGGTGATCATGTGACCGGGTGGGTGTGACCAATTTGACGTCACTCACTATTAGAGCCAGGAGCTGCACATTCTGCCCTTCTGAAGCCCCCAACGCTTTGAATTTCCCTCCGCCATCTGGCTTGACTGCCCAAGCGAACTGGAGCCTTCTCTTGCCCCGCTCTTCATCCTGGAGGGTCGTGCATCCCCCCCGCCAATCCTCCGTACAAACCTCCCACCCAGTTTCTGCGAAGGCAGAGCCCCCTCCCCCTAGCAGGGTGATCCAAAGAGGGGAGGGGGATGTTGCAGAAAAGGCCGCGTTCTACCCGTGCCGGCTCTGCAGCCCGCTTGCCCTCCCGAAGCACCGCCACATCGCCTTCCTTCTCCTGCCGTGAAACGAAAGCGAACGGTGGCAGGGTTGCTTTGGGAGGTTGCTTCGGGCAGGCAGATGTCTGCAGTCAGGCAGGGAGGCAAGAGCAGTGGTCCCTTCCACGTGCAGCGCACGGAGGCGGCAAAGGTGGGCAACCTTACCAGGGCTGTCACGGCGGGGGCTGCATATGCCTCTCCGCCCATGCCATGTTCTGTTCTGGCCGGTCCCGCGACTACAAGTGCAGCAACCTGCTCTTCAGCAAGATGAAGGGCTACCTGCACTGACCTGCCTAGGTAAGCGCCGGCGCCCAGGCCAAAGGGAAAGTGCAGTGGTCTCCGCGGTGGCGCGGCCGGGCCTGACCCTCTCCCTGTGTGTGGGGCTGCTGCCCCGCTGGCCAGCGGCTTCTGCCCCTCTTGCTACGCTTCTTCGCCGCCAGGAAGTGGCACCGCGGCTGAACCTCCTTTCCCTGGAGTGCCAGAGTCCGCGGGTCAAGTTCCTGGAGAAGCGCTGGCAGGCAGATGGCTGGGTGTGAATCCAGTAGGCTGCTTTGGAGCCCCATCCCTCGGAGCCAGCATGGGAGGCACAGGTGGAAGACGGCCTTTCCTGCAGCATCCCCCTCCCTTCTTTGGATCACCCTGCAAAGGGGGGGGCATGGGCAGCAGTGCAGGGATGTCCGCTTGCCCTCCCAGAGCACGCCACTGCCCCTCTCTGCCCCAGCTCAGTGTCTGCATTTCCATCAAGGGCCGCCCGCCTACCCACTGGCCGGGATGGACCTCGGAAGGCAAGCAGGGGTGGGGGACCACCGGGAAGACAGCGTGGAAGGCAGGTAAGCATGGCAGGATTTCTTCCCCACAGCTTTGCCATGCTTGCCTGCCTTGCACGTGGCTTTCCGCTTCCTGCCTTCGCAAGCTGGCCAGGGGATGCTGGGAAGGCCATGTGGAAGGCAGGGAAGCATGGCAGGACTGTAGGCCACGGACTGGTTTGGGGGTGTGGCTAGCCAGTGATTGCTACCAGTTTGGCGAGCCAGCCCCAATCTCCGATATTGGTTCTCCGGAACCGATCCGAACTGGTAGCATTTCACCCCCGGTCTAGACGCTATAGATTGAACAGGTGACTGGTTAATTATGATTAATCAATTCAAATATAGAAACAAAACATAATTAAAAATCTTAACTGTGACTTGATTTGATGACCTAAAATCCCTAGACTTTCTACCATAATGGCCGCAATTGTGAATAGTTCTTAAAAGCAGATTTCACTGCTTTAAGACTTACTGTTTTTGAAATATACAGAATTTTCACAGCTGACTGCAGAATAGTAAATCAACTTTTAGGAGAAAGAGCTATTAGGAACCAGCTTTCCTTGGCCTGCATCAAATCCTTGTGAAATCCCATGCAACTTTTGATTTGTGTATTTTTATTAGTAAAAATGTTACAAACATACGATTGAAAATTTGACTTAAAATTGTAACATTTTCCAAATATTTATTTTCACTATTCATAATACAGACCAAATATTTGTATGCTTCTGTTTTATATTTTGGACAGAATAATTATTTCTCACAAATATTGTTCTCTAATATTACACATAAGAAGAATTTATTACTTTTAACAGCAGAGGTTTATCATTCCTGAACAAAAAGTTTCAATCCATCAGTACGGGTAAAACTGAAAACATTGAGACTCACCACTTGGATAAGGAATTCTACTGGAAAACCACCTAATGTTTCACTATCTGAACCTGAAATTTTGTTTTTCCAAGAAGATCCTAATAAAGGATCACTGTCCTATAAAAGAAAAAAGGTTGCATTTAATAATTATATTTTTAAAAAATTACCTTAATTTAACTTTAGAATGTTTTGAACGGTTAATGTTTGAGTCTTTAAAAATTCAGCTAATTAGTAAATGAAACAAAATTTAAATTTATATCACTTACTGTAATTGGTGATTGAAGGGAAGGTGTATAATGTAATTGAGGTGGTGTCATAATATATCTAGAAGGTCGTTGTTTTTGTCCAAAGGCAGCAATTGGCATGGTATCATGAGGTTCATTACTCTGAAGTTACAAAGGAAAAAATAAATTAAAATGATTTTGTATATAGGTAATCCTCTCCTTACGACCACATTGAACCAAAAATTCCTGTTACTAAGGAAGACAGTTAAGTGAGTTTTGTCTCATTTTATGGCCTTTCTTGTTACAGTTGTTAATCACTCCAGTTGTTAAGTTAGTAATATGGTTGTGACTTTGGCTTCCCCACTGACGTTGCTTGAATTGATCATGACTCCAGGATACTGCAACTGTCAGAAATACATGTCAGTTGCCAAATGTCTAAATTTTGATTACATGACCATAGGGATGCTGTAACGGTTGTAAGTGCAAAAAATGTTATAAGTCACTTTTTTCAGTGGCATTTTAATTTTGGTCCATAAAGGAATGGCTGTAAATCAAGGACTACCTGTAGCTAATGGAATGATCAAGTTTTAGTAGTGTTTTGAGAGAGAACCAAGCATATTTTAGAAACATTGATAAAATTGACAGTATTGGTACTATATCTTTTCATCCCTGAATTACCTTGTACTTTTTCATATTCTAACATTTTAAAAAATAAGAATACAATACTTACGAGGACTTCATAATCTGGGATTGTGTGTGTCCCAAGTCCTGTCCTCTCAAAGGTTACTCTGTAAGTAGCATTAAGAGTGTCAACAGCATCAATCTGTCCAGTGAAGAGTCCATCATGGGAACCACGTAACCGCGCTATGATCAATATCACATTATTAATTGGAGATTAATTAATTGGAGATAAAAATACAGTAAGCCTGCTAGGCTATGATGAAATTTAAATTCCATGGTCAATTTAGCTTTCCAAATTCTGTGCCAGGAAAAACTGAATTCTGTAACCACTACAGTGGTTACAGAATTAAGTAAGTAAGTTTACTTACTTACTAAAATTAAGTAAGTAAAAAGTATTTGATTATTTAAAAATAATAATTTAACTTATTTCTAAGTAGAAAAAGATTCAGGAAGGTTTCTCTGATTTCAGGTAGCATCTCTGTAGCCTGTGATTTTATGTGCCATTGCTCGCCTGACATGAATGGCTATCCTCATAAAATTATAAAAAGCTAGATTAGATTTTCAGACAATGCCTATTCATAAGTACATACTGTAAAGTGTCAAAACTCAAAATGGTGGTCAGTTAAAACAAAATGGTACTAGTGCTGCTCAATAATGGCGAATAAAGTTGAAATAACTTCATTCTAGAAAGCTGATTGCAATACTGCTGGGTATCAGTGGGGTTGGATGTACCCAGGATTATCATCATGATAATCAGTCAAGTTATATTAACTATTAGAAACAGATAAAAATAAAGTTTGGCTGTTCAGAAAAATAAAACACTGAAAGACATCAACCACAAAGATGATAAACATACTGTGGACATAAGATTTCATGATATGATTCTTGTCAATGATGGAAAATTCTGAAGTACTATTTTCATATATTTTATGATAAATTGAATTATTTTAGACTTGAAATATTTAAATCAGCTGGAATATCTTTTTATGGATGGATGCAATAGTGCATGAAAAAAGAAAAGTTATTTTCAAACTAAGCTAGATCAGTAAAACTCAACATTAGTTTAAAAAAAAAGGCTTTATGTAAAAGCAATAAAAAATACCTGTAACTTTTGTGCCTATTACTAATGGTAATGGAATTTCTTCTGGAAGATCTTTAAATTGAGATATATCTGCCACTTTTCGCTGTTGAAGTAATCTAATTTTTTGCCGTTTCTGTTTTAATGCTGACCTTTCCTCTTCAAAGAATGCGGAAGAACATCTGCAGACAGAAAGTGAAACTATTCTGATTTGTTTCATCTGTGCTCATGCAAATATATTAAATCCTGCAGATGGTCCTCTAGAAGTACAGTAAAATGTTTTTATGAAGTATTTACATGTTTATATATTTACTCTCTAAATAAAACTAACAATAAGCAGCATGAACTGTTTCCTGAAGGACAAAAACTAAATATTAAATGTTAAACGATGGGGAAAAAGAAAATCCAAGCCCGTCAAAAACAAATTCACCCATTAAAGAAAGAACAGAACAGTAACAGCTACATCACAGTCCAGCAGGGCTAGGCAACCTGTTGCTCTCTAGATTTTTCTGTAATTCTATTCTCATGACTATAGCACAGGATGAATTTAGAAGTGAGCTGCATGCTGCTCACTTCTAAAGAACTATTGACAGGCTACAAGAATCATGTTTTCATTTCAGCAATTAACAAATCAATTTTGTGCACTGAAAGTTTATTTGGAAGAATATTTTCTTTACTCCCTACTGCCTTCAGTGAGAGTTATTCTTATGTATATGTACATCTGGTTGCAACTCAAGTATTCTATATGACAGAGCTGGCGTCATCAGCAAATTAATGACACCTAGTCCAAAACACAGCACACTCTTACTAAGTAGTTTTGAGAAGATGAAGGGTTAAGAATAGACCAAACTGAAGGAGCTCTTTATTTTGATTCTCAAAGTACTTTGATATCAAGTAATAAATGACTTAGCCATTATGGAAAATCAAAGCAGGAAAGCTTGTTATTGTGTTAATCAGGAATTGCATTTTTCACCTGCATAATTTTTAATGCCCCAGAGAAACTAGGGGATTGTGGTAAGAAATGCATTGGATATGTTACTTTGTGATAAGGATACAATATATGATTTTAAATTTAAGACACAATGGGCCAATTTTTAAAATTTATTACCCAACTTTGTAGAATTGGTTTACATAGCAGTAAATTATATCATTTTCTATTAGATACAAAAACTGCATCTAACAGTTTTTTGACAAGAAAAGACGAAATGTCGTATTTTTTTATTCTCAATTGTATTTACAAAACATAATCTGTATTTTAAAAACTACTCAGCACTTTTTAAAAAGAAACCATGAAATAAAAGTAATTGTCCCCAACCACACATACAATATAGCTTAAAATACCTAATTCAATACACAGTAAGTTTTTACCTTCGTGGTTTTCCCATTAATCGTCGAATTTTTCCCCATTCCACTCGGGTTAATTTCCTTGTTTTCAGATTTGGAAAAGATTCTTTCAGGCAAACACAAAAGTCGTTATCTCCTTCAAACAATGGCCTATTAAAAACAAGTGATATTCTGTCACTATAGGCATAAATGTTTTCAGGAATGATGTAATAATAAGTTAGGGCAAATTTATTAGTATTTACATAAGACTTCTACATATGTATATTGAAGATATACATATGTAATATGTAAATATGTAATACGTATGTATATATGTAAATTAAGTGTCACTTAAAAGTAAATGTTGATTCCTAAATCTGTGAGGAATGAACAGTTACCAATTTAATGTAAATATCTATCAGCTTTAATTTATAATTATTACTCATAACTAGATACAAAAATAACATTAAGATATTTTACTATCATTTCCCTATATGCCATATGCCTATATTCTCTCTCTCTCTCTCTCTCTCTCTCTCTCTCTCTCTCTCTCTCTCTCTCTCTCTCTCTGTGTGTGTGTGTGTGTGTGTGTGTGTGTGTGTGTACTAGATACTATACCCAATACATGCTGTTATCTGTTGGAAATCATGTCAAGGTACAATATGTAATTGTTTACGCTATGAAGCTAAACAGATATGGATCTGAACTATACTACAGGGAAAACTAGAGATTCAGCTAAATTGAGAAGCCAAAAATATGTCTTGCAGAGCTGGAAAAAACATTTCTAGATTGCTGTCAAGAAAAAGATATAAGCATGACTATGAAGTCATCAGAAATTGAGCTTGATAGAGTTCTTTCTTATTAATTTTTTATTTTGATAATATTTAAAGTTTACCAGCAATGTTGTTTTAACGGTGTTAAATACAGTCAAATATATTTTGCTGTATTGCCATTAGTTAAGTTTTTAGAGGAATATAGCCAAGTAAAAATAAACAAGCTTAATAATCATAAACTGATTTAAAGTAGTAGATGAAAAGTCATACATACTTATCTATATTTGAATAGAACCATTCATATATACACCATTTGTGGGCCTTAGGAAGTTTGAGTAAATTACGTAGCCGCAAACCAATCTTTTGTGATGCCTTTTTGTCTGGTGTTGGTGCTGTTACCGTAAATTTCTAAGTAACAGATAAATAGAGGTTTATTAATATATGACATTTAAGCATTTAAAATGAAATATTAATGATAATAGAGACTTGTATTTGTATTGTATTGTATGTTTTGTATTTTATCATTTAGAATACAATAATCTGCAAATTCGTAGCTTTTTTACAAAATTTTAAACACCTCAATATAGTGTTAGCTCCAATTAGTAACTTCCACAAAAGGACAGGCTCATCTATCCTTAGAAGATTGCTATACAATGATGGCACAAGCAGGAAAGGAAAGTCAAAAGCGCATCTTCCAATTTCTCCATGCCCTTGCTTTGGAATGAGTATCATCCCCTTAGAACTGGGAAGTTGAACCTATGACATGTGTCAAAAGTGACATGTCACACCATTTTGGGTAACACACACAGTATTCACCAACTCACGCTCCATACTCACACAATTTTTCAAAGCTACTGAGGCTGCAAAAGAATGCTCTTGCACAGCCTCCAGAAATTGCGCAGCCTCCAAAAATTCAGTGAGTACAAGGAATGCTTTTGCATTGTTTTTGGAGGCTGCAGAGATTGCAAAAGAGCATTCTCCAAAGCCATTTCAAAAATGAAGGCCTTGTGAGACCTGGAGCTGCCTGTGGCTGATGGGTCATAGGGACCTGTCAAGAGAAAGAGAACATTGAGAGTAAGAGGTGTGCTGCAGAACCAACAGATCCTGGGGATCATACACAATTAGACTATTTTTTTTTTATTATTAAAAATGAATATGTAAGGAATTCTTTCTCTTTTGTTTGGGTTGTGTGTGTGTGTGACATGTCAGCAGAGTCAAGTTAAGCATTTTCCAAAGTTTTAACACTCTGAACCCAAAAGGTTCACCATCATTACTTCAGAACATACTTTTAATGGAAGGAAGGAATAACAGGTAGAACCAGCAAATTCCATTTTTAGAGGCAAAAAGTGATGTCCCTAGCTTTTAATAAAAGTATGCTCTATGTATCACAAACTTGTTAATAAACAACCTACTTATATATGAACAGCTTCATTTATAAGAATACCTGTGGGACCATTCCAACTCTCTGATTTCTTTTTGGTGATCTTGTATTCATTTGTCTTTCATCTTCTTCACAAAAGGAACGAGTTCGTTTTGAATTTCTGAAAGGCTGCAACCAAAGAAATACAACTAAGCAAAAACTTGATTTGCGGATTGTAATGTCTCCCAGTACCAGTTCTTGCACTACAGCAAGCTCATTGTAATTTTTTTAGGAAAAAAAATCTTTATCTATATTGAAATCTAGAACATACTTCTCTAACTTGATGTAAAGCAAGAGAGACATAACTTGAGATCAAAGGAGAAAAAAACGACAGGATGTGTGAATTCAGTGATGATCATTCAGAGATCTAATTATAAATACATGTTACCAGTTTTCTAATGATGGTCTCTGATATTCACACAGGTAAATCAGTAAAAAGCTTTTTAGGGCTTGCAGGAGGCTATTGAAGAGACAATAGCTTTTCCAAAGGTATCTCTTTGGGAATCAAGCTTCAATATATAGTGCTGGTAAGGAGGAGAATTAAGCTCATCTCTCTATCTGACATAACACCAATAGAAGAATTATCCAGAAGAAAATGTTCTAGCATCAAGGAGCATTATTAGTCTTGAGACAGATACCTACGAGTCTATTTTGTTGGATGCATAATTGACACCAATGTCTAATGAGAAGCCCTGGACTCATGTTATTTCCATTTGAGAATAGTAATTTCTCTCATAGACCATGGATAGCAATAGAAGGGAATTAATTAGGGTAGCTGCAGTTCTATCTATGCAATATAAACCACTTGCATTCCACTCATAATATCATTTAGACTAAGTGCTGAATAATATGTTCTCATCAAATGGAAGGCTTTTAATCTCAAATGGCAATGTGATGGCAACATAGTGTGATGGAAAATGTTGCAACACAATAAGCCATATTTAATTCAGGTTAGGCAAAACAAATTGCTACTATGTGAAAAATCTAAATAATTTGCCACTTCTTTGTAGATGAAATAGGCATGGAAAAAGGGATGCTGTTGCTTAATCCAACATTAATGCCTAATTTTGTTACAATGGAAGCATCACATTCAAACTTCCATGATCAGCGCTGAATTCTACCCATGGACAAGGATGGAAAATTCTTCTTCCAACACAGTCCCCCCACAGAATTTTATCTTGTGTATGAAAATTAGATTGACTTCAGAACTTTGAGGTCCTGTATATCTGATGGATTAACTTCTACCTCAAAACAAAATCAGTTTGCTGTAATGATTAAAGTACCAGTTTAGAAATTGGGAGACTATGAGGCCTAGTCCCACTTTAGGCACAAAGTCAGTGGGGTGACCTTGGGTCAATCACTTGCTCTCGGAAGCAGGCAATGCCAAACCACTTTTGAAATCTTGCCCAAAAAAATGAAGAGACTTGTCCAGCAATTGCCAGGAGTCAACACTGAAGACACAAAAACAAAACAAAAAAGGCAAAGAAACGATTGTTCATGACACCTGAACAGGTAGACTTGGAGAGAGTTATATTAACTTCAGAATCTGTCACCCTTATGGCTTGCTTCCTGATGGGGTTTCACAAATTAGAAGAATGACTACAACAAACCTTGTTGGTAAATGTCTCCTGGTACTTAGAAGCAACATACTTTTTAAAAAAGCGTGCACAGGATTTTTCTTTTTGTTTTCATAAAAAATGTTAAATTTCCAGTTTTATAAATCAAGCAAAAATAATTTGTACCCTTCATATGTTACAATGGAAAGCAAAAGAAAAGAAAGATATTTTTTAACTACCTTAATTAGCTTTGTAGACTAGACCAGTCTACAAAGACTAGACAAGAATACAGTGTTTTGGAAAAATGATATTAAATCAACCTATAAAGATAAAAGTTGCTCCTTACCATTTCTACAGTAGCTCCTGCATTTTTGCCTTTCCAAATGGGTGTTTTCTGCAAAGAACTGAATTTTTCATTCCATGTATTGGATAAACTTCCCTCTGTAATGAAAAAGTTGTATATTTTAAATATAATTCCTTTTACAAATTATACACATTCTTAATATCAAAATGTCAATTATATTCTTATTCTGCGAATGTACATTAAATTAATTTCAAGTTATATGATTTCATTTCAATCCAAGGAGTATATTTTCAGAAGCAATTTTTCAGTTTTCTTTGCTCTTAAACCCAATCAATTATATTTTTATGTTTATACCTCATTTTTATTTTCAGATTAAATTACATCCTCCCTCCCCCATAAAGGGAAGGGGGAATAGTATTTGCTGCACAATGATTCATCAGGAACAAACTTGCTAATACTCCCTGACAGAATTGGGCAGTGGCATTTGCAGGGTGTGTGCATTTGTGTGGAAAGTAAACAAGATTGTAATTGTAGCAATAGAAACCCCATGTCTTTTGTATGTGTATCAATGTTACATACATGCACAAAAGGATGAGATTTTGATTGGCGCATTGCAATAATCATTTTGACTATTTGAACCCCCACCCCATCAGAAACTGCTGCAACTGGGCATCAGCTTTGTATAAATATCGATTTTAATTCACAAAGTTAGAACTTATGAGCAAGAAATGCTGTGTGTGGCATAGTGTATTGATGTGAATTATCTTGATTTGATTTTTTTGCACCTCAAAAGCCTGGCATTTTAATGGGTATGTAGACTTTCTATATCCACTGTATATTGAAAAAGAAAGTATATTAAACTGCAAAGGAAGTACTGTGGTTATAGATAGCAAGAAATTATTAAGGTTGAAAGATGCAAAAAAAGTGCAAAGTAATTTTGATGGAAATAAAAAGTTGTTTTGGAACTGCATGAAGAGAGGCAAATAAGAAGTCTCTAGCACTCCATAAAATGATGAAATGGTGTAGGATGAAACTGAAATGAGGAATGCTGCTGTGAGTATTTTAAACATTTGTATGGGAATAATAGTGACATATTGAAGAGTGGAATTTAAACAAATGCTATAAATGTTAGCGCTGAAGAAAAAACTACAAAGAAGTAATGGTGAACGGGTGTAGGAGTGTTGAATATAGTTAAAGCTAGGTGTTGATGACGTACTAGAGAAATAAATTTAGATGCTTAAGAAGTGACTGTGTGAATTGTTTAATGTGTATGTGAAGACTGCATCTGTGCCTGACAATTGATAGAATGCAGTTACTGTTTCCTATAGAAAGAGAAAGTTAGTAAGCATGAATAATAATTCTGTACAGGTAGTCCTTTACTTAAGACCACAATTGAGCCCAAAATTTCTGTTGTTAAGTGAAACATTTGTTAAGTGAATCATGCCCCATTTTATGACCTTTCTTGCCACAGTTGTTAAGTGAATCTCGTTTCCCCATTGACTTTGCTTGTCAGAAGGTTTGCAAAAGGCTATCATATCACTCTGGAACACTGCAACTGTCATAAATACGAGCCAGTTACCAAGAGGCTGAATTTTGATCATGTGACTATGGGGATGCTGCAACTTTCATAAGGGTGAAAAATGTTCATAAGTCACTTTTTCAATGCCATTGTAGTTTTGAACGGTCACTAAACAAACTGTTGTAAGTCGAGGACTTACTGTACGTACTTACATACTTACGTACTTACTTATGTACTTACTTACTTATGTACTTACTTACGTACTGTAGATGGACTATTTAAATTAAATGTATCTGGGAAGTTTCAGCAGAATTCTGATTGAAAGTGAATGTTAGATGATAATGAACAAAATCTGGGAAGTGCACGGTTGCTTTGTTTGGCAGGATATGTACAGACTTGATTTGTTCTTCCTCAGATCATTAAACACATATACAATACTTATTATGTACTTGTTGATTCATAGAAAGTGTATGATAAAATAACTTTGCTTAAATTTGTGTGTGAATATGGACTTGAATGTTAATTACTGAATACACTAAGAATATTATATGATAGAAGTAGCACGCATGTGAGAACTGAATGCTTAATAAATGGCTCAACATTGGATGAAGTAAGGAGGGGATGTCTCATGTTCACTCATGCTTAATGTAATTATGAATGTATATGGAATATTTGTGTTGAAATTAGAAATGTATTTATCTGGAATGTGAATGCGCATGTAGTTTTATATCCAGACAATACTGTATTGTTGGTCAAGAACCCAAATGATTGTAGCGCAAATAGCAATAGAACTTAGATTTAAATACCACTTCATAGTGCTTTACAGAACTCTGTAGCAGTATTAGATTGTATGATGCAACAAATCAATTATAGTCATATAATTTTTATAATTTATCAAAAGCCATGGTAGAGAGAAAGAGTATATTTCACATAAATGTTTTACATAATGTTGAAAACAATATAAGATTATGTATTTTGCTTTTGTGAAACACAGATGGAAAATTTTTACAATATACAAAAGTTGGTAGAATGGTTGTGAATAGTATATAGTCTGTTGCAAAGAATAAATATTTGTTGAAAGAACTGAAAACAGCTATGTATTTTAGCTATGTATTTTATTATATAGGAATTTGGTATGCCAGAAGAAATATAAAAGTTGAATGCAATGAGAATGAAATACTTAAGATACTGAATAGTATTAAGAATGAATAGTGGATTGAATACAAAAGTGAGTAATCAGCACACTGAGATGGTTTAATCAAACAGAATAAAAGGAATGACTCATACAATATACTAAATATGACTTAATGGGTCATAGGAAAAAAGAAGACCCAGAAAATCAACTGGAGGATTTTCTTTTCTTACCTCATGCCTTGCGTTTCTTTGGCTTACTTTTTTAGGACTTGGCATAATATTGCTTACCCCCAAAAGGAACAAAGTAGTGTGTGTGTGAAAATGTTTTCTCTTTCCAATCTAACAGGAAATTCTGAGCATTTTAGGGGAAAAATATAGTTTTCATTTGAAAATGATGAACTACGGTACTTTTTAAAGTAGGGCTTAAAATGTTACATTTGATCTTTAATGCAGAGTATTAAAAACATTGAATTAAAATTTCAAACTTCTTAGATACAATATTCAAACAAAAACTAATTTTGATATGTTATTTAAATGGACCCCAAATTTCCCATTTCATGCCTATGAAAGTAAAATTGAAACTTCTCAATTTACTTATCTTCCTGATGTTCACATTCCCATTTCTATAAAGGAAAACTATCTAGAAATGTATTGTAGAATAAATACATATTTCATATTTTTATTTCTTGCATAATTAAAATTTTCATTCTGGAAAATTTTGTGAATTAACTTAATCTTTGTTTCTTTCACTCATTAATTCATTTGCCTTGCCTTATTGCTTATTGGCTGTTTTCACAGAACTACTGGGTATGTGTCTGCTTGATCGCTGGATATTTAACAGAAAGTAATATATACAAAAATAAAATAGAATAAAGATGAATACAGCATAAATCCAAGTACATTATACACATGCTTATATACACACACATGCACACACTCAATTTTTCCACAAATGCCATTCCCTGTAGATACATTCCAGCTGATCTGATGTCATCTGAAGTTAAACCTTTTGAGTTGAGCTTGATTCCAAAATCAATTGACTCCATATTTATATATAGTCACTTTATGCATGTTTACCCTACAGCTTGGGTTCTCCCTCTCTCATCCAATTACTAATTGGGCCCAATCTTGCTTTGTACAAAGTTAACCAAGTGCTGCTACAAATGAGTAGGTAATATACAACAAGTTCATACAACTTAAATCATGACTTTCTTTGGGCTCACTATGATGCATAAACCCAGGCACTTCACTTGAAAATTATGGTTTTATGATTGATGTTATGTGAACAAAGCTACAGTGTCTTGTTCAACAAACTATAATTAAAAATTCTGCAGCTTGTGCAATGTATAAATTCATTTCAACATAATACTCCTTAAACAAGAATTTTTGTAAGATTTAACCTTTATGAATACTATATATGAAGAAATAATCTGGTTGTCCTACCTTTCAAACTAACCAAGGCTTTTGCTGATGAACCTGAAACAAATAACAAAACTCAATAAAGTCATATTATTTCTAACAATAACATTATTAGCCTTGCTGCATTTACATCTGACGGACTTAAGAGCTCAGTCTTTAAACCCATAAATTGATAACAGGTTCAAAGACATTATATTATTCCAGATGGATCCAAAGCCTTTCAACTACGCTAGCACTGAAGTTCGCATTGCTAATTTACCCATTTATTCGAACTTAAACACCTTCTGCTTAGTCAGCATGGCACAGCAAGATTAAGGATGAAATGGTAAATTTGCTGTTCCACTTTTCAATACTCCACTATTAATATTTTGACTTCATATTTTTGTGTTAAAAGAAAGCATTTAAGCCATATCTACTTTATAGATGTAAACGGATTTCAAAACTTTTACAAACTCATACAAGGAAATATAACTGTGGAAATCTACAGTTTTGCATAAGGAGAGATTTTTTTAAAAAACAAACATTTTTATGTTGCAAAAAAAGCATGTATTAGAGATTATAGCTATAATATTCAAAACAAAATTAAAATGTAAAACAAAATACCAGAAGCATAGTAGTATAATGTATATTAAATTCAAGTTTGATGCTATAGGGCAGACCTGTCTAACTGGCGGCCCGCAGGCCAGATGCGTCATGCGCAGGCCACACCCATTCCATCTCCGCAAAGGCAAAAAATGTTGTGATACGTCGAGTGACATGATCGAGTTTGACACCTGTGCTAGAGGGCTTTGTGATTGCTCATTTCAGCACCTACTGCTTATTTCTCAATTTATAATAAACTGGTTACATTCAAATGGTCAACCATAAATTTTACTTTCTTCCAAATCAGGATCAAAGTCATACATTCATAAAAAATATTTATTGCAATTTCATACAATATATAACACAAGATGCCCACAAAGGAAACTTTCAGTGGTGATTAACAATGTATATTGAAATAGTGAATCCTACAGATGGCTTATATTTTACATTAAGGAACTGAAATACTTCAAGATGAAATATAATCTGCAAATATTGGGTTAATATATTTATGCATCAGATCAGGTTTTTCTTTAAGAAGGGGAAACTATGAACATGCTTTTAAATTTTATTTTAATATGTCTATATTTATTTTTCAATAATTCTCCTTTGATGATGGATTATATCTTCACCAACAGCGTTTTAGCTGAAAAAGGCATTCACTATGCAGCTGAATAAATTGTAAAGAAAAATATTAGCTTGAATCAAGCCACTGTCCTATCTAGTCCAGTATTCTGTCAGATGCATTCCAGAAGATTACAAACATGGACAGTTATAATGCTAAACCTAAAATTATTCCTTCATGTGGCTAACCTTAACAGAATGTTCTATAGAGAAAATTAAAAAACTATTATATTCATATTGCCAAATGAATTTGATATCACCAATGTATTATATGTTATTTCTATTTTATAATCACCAATTCATACATTGTTGTATTAAGCTAATAAGAAGTTTCTCTATGTCATAAAGCAATGCAGGTTTTCTCAACTAGATTGGCTAATCATAAGGTTTATTTACTCAGCAATAAAAAATTGTTAAACGTGTCTATATAGTCTATAATGTACTATGCTTGCAGTCCTATTCTGGCATCCAACGTACTTCAATTTGACTTCCTTCTAAATATATTCATGATTTTAGCTTAATTTGGGGAATTTAGGTAGTAGACTGTTAGAGAACTATCTAATTTTATAAAAATGAACTTTAATTATATGTATGTTAATTTAAACTGTCTTCTCAGTATATGGGCATGTATTTATGCAGGTGATGGCTAAAAAAGGCTTTTTAGAATCAGAAATTCCTCAATATTAATCTAAATCCCTGTCCTTTGAGAATCAAGTGTTTACTGCCAGATGTAGAACTTAAGTAGACTCTAACATCTAGTTGTGATCTCTTGTATAAGAAATATATAATCACATGAATCCCAGCCTACAAATTAAACCTTTGAACTAGAAAACCCAAGTAGTTTTGACATCCAGCATTTGAATTATAT
The DNA here is from genome assembly GCF_059756535.1 of Pantherophis guttatus. Taxonomy (NCBI): domain Eukaryota; kingdom Metazoa; phylum Chordata; class Lepidosauria; order Squamata; family Colubridae; genus Pantherophis; species Pantherophis guttatus. The sequence continues at coordinate 293,855,808 of NC_142063.1, read as the reverse complement.
CAAACACATCAGAAACAGGCTTTTCTAACCAGATGTTAGATTCTAGCTGTCAGCATCCAGATGATCTAACAATATTGTCTGGAGCTTATGAAAGCTGAACTCCAGCAATATTTACCAAAACCTAAGGTTGTGCACCTTAGGTGATATACTTGGAATGGCATGAGATTACAATAATTTAGAGGTGAATAAAATTAAACCTTATTTAGAATATAATTTATTTTCCACATAAAAGAGCTTTTCTAGTAGATCATACAACAACATGTGATAAACATGCACTCAGCATTTGGCTTAAGCAGTAAAAGCAAAGGCAAATGACATGGAAAGCATAAATAATTTACTATTTTTTTGTCCATGTTGATTCTTCATCATGGCACACATTTATGGGTGGATTAGTTAATTGAAAGATACACAGAAATAAAAAAAGCAATGGTTTAATTTGCAATTTTGTATATTCTTAACACATTTTCTGAATATATAATTTACACATTCTTTCAGTTACATATAGGTTAACAGAAAAATTACCTAGCATTTGACATTTTCTTACACTATATTTTGAATGTCAAACATTTCTGACTATCAATTTAACATTCAAAATTATTGACAATACCATATATTACTAATTTGTCATAAATATAATAAAGAGTATTAAGTTCTGCAGTGTGTTTATATGCCTTGTCTCTTGTCCAGCTATCATATATATACCACACAAGGAGATAGTCTGAAATCCATAAGCAAAAGTTCACTCCCCAGAGTGAAATTTTCTTCTCCCTTCATTATTACATAACCTATAAATTCAATCTAGATAGTTCCAGATTCAAAGAATCTTTGAAACCTGGAATTCTTCACATTAGATTGAAGAATGAAATCTATGATTTGATTTCTTCCATATTATAAAATAAAAATGCTTGTAATATTACATTATTATTTTAAAGCAATATGCAGTTTATCCATTAAGATTATATCTTGTGTTGTCTTTTATGTCATTTCATGTCTTTCATCAATGGCCTTATTTCAATATTCACTGTGCAACATCAATACATGTTCCACACCCCTTTATCAAATTCAATATTGCAAAATATAGACAGGAATATCTGATATTATCTTTTACCATTAAAAGTAATGGTTTCTTTTATTTATATATCTACATCATACATATTTACAAACAAGCCAAACAAACATCTTTACCAATTGCTTCTATAGTACCTCTCAAAAGTTTATAAAAAGGTATACTACAATGAACAATCTTCTTTCCACTTCATTGGTGGCTCAAATAGTACTGTATATCTATCCTGCTATATGAGGTACAGATCAGTATATATTGAAGTGATTTGCAGGGAATCAGAATTTCTTCTGCAATATTAGTAATGATGAATTCAATCTTCTCAAATTACAGTGCTGAATATAAAAAGCATGAAGTGATCTGGATTTATATTCATGTAAGGAAGAAGTATGCCATACATTCAAGTCCCAATTTTCATTTAATTCCAAGGAAATGACTTCCAGCAAGGTCTGACTGTTGACTCTCAGGATTCTATATGAAACAAAATTAGTTCTTCAGATCTGATATTTGTTCGTTGCTGCTCTATCCCCAATTGTTCAGTCAGTACTTTCAGAGAGGTGTGCCTTCCATTCTCAGTTTAAAAACATTTGATTTTGCTTCCAGTAATTTTGCCAAGCTGCTGATTTCACCATATAGATGGGGCCGCTCCCGATAACAGTAGTATAATTTCCCAGATATAATACACAAATTGTTTAAATATATAGGATGTAGACAACAGGACTACCCGAGACTTGCTTTTCTATTTACAGACCATTAAAAAGTTTACCACCTCTATAAACATTATCGTTTGGGCATATATAAGATTGGCATATACAAGAGAAGAGTTAGACATAAAACCGTACTTAATACACTTTAAAAAGAGTTTCCCAGGAACCAGTGCACTTCTCAGAGTAAAAAGTCAAACAAACAAATCCCTCCAAGCATACAGGAAGTTAACGTCATGACAACTACTAGAAGGATGCTCACTGCAAGACAAATATCACCTTTACTTTATTTACGGCGTGAAGCCGTAACTCGCCCTCCCTGCCTACCCCGGAGAGGCGTAATGCCACTCGCTGCCCTCCACACAACGCTTCTCTGCCCGATTTGAAAAAGCGTGCGTTCTTCCCTGCCAAGGACGGACTCAATCCCGGTTCCGGCCTGCTCCGAGTCTCGGGGTTCAGGGTGCGGTTCAGTCCCACCAGGAGAAGGGCAGTTTATATAATAGCGGCTTCCGGCCCTGCTCGGTTGGCCTCTCCCCCACCCCCCTTCCAAAAGTCGAGGGAGAGGCCGGAGGGGAGGCCATCAGAGAACAGAGCCGGGCCAGGCACCGAGAGAGGAGATTGTGACGCCGGCCCCGCGCAGCTCCGGCTCCTACTACAAGAGCAGCAGCAGGAGCAACAAAAGAAGTAGCAAGCGCCGGCGGAGGAGCGAGACCCGAGACTGTGACTCAGGAAAGAGGGAGCAGACGAAGGGTCCGGTAACCAGAGCCACTATTTCGGGAGTGGGTGAGCAGGAAGGGCCGGCGACGGGCAGAGTGAGGGGCAGAGATCGCTACTCACTCTCGTCAGGCAGCTGATCCAACTCCGCCATCTTGAAGGAGCCGCGCCGCTTTTTCAAAGGCTGCCTGTCGCGGTGCATTGTGGGGGAGGAGACGGAGTCCTCTAGTTTTTGCCTGACTGGAGGGAGGAGGCGGGACGTGCGCGAGTCGCTCGCTTTACCCGGGCTCTACGAAGGCTCGGGCGGGAACTCGGCTGTCTCGTGCTTCTCTCTTCGGGCTCGGCGGAAAAAAAAAAAAGAAAGAAAAGTTGTTGCAGTTTTCGTGACAGCTTTACTGTCATCTTTGCACAAGGCGAGAGGAGGCGTGTTTGGGGAAAATGGACGGCTGCATGCAGCGGCCGCATCTGGTCGATGGCTTCATCTGTGGGTGGCTCCATCACTGGAGCTTGGACACTATAATTTGTCCGGAATGGTATAAACCAGGACTCTAGAAAAAGGGCAGAAAAGAGCAACCAGGATGATTAGGGGACCGGAGACTAAAACATATGAAGAAGGCTTACAAGAATTGGGCATGGCTAGGCTAGTGAAGGGAAGGACCAGGGGAGACATGATAGCCACCTTCCAATATTTGAGGGGCTGCCACAGAGAGGAAGGGGTCAAGCTGTTTTCCAAGGCACCTGAAGGCCAGACAAGGAATAATGGATGGAAACTGAACAAAGAGAGATTCAACCTGGAAATAAGGAGAAATTTTCTGACAGTGAGAACAATCAATCAATGGAACAGCTTTCCTTCGGAAGTTGTGGGAGCTTCATCACTTGAGACTTTCAAGAAGAGATTGGACTGCCATTTGTCAGAAATGGTGTAGGGTCTCCTGTTTGGGTGGGGGGTTGGGGTTGGACTAGATGACCTACAAGGTCCCTTCCAATTCTGTATTCTGGACAGCAGATTGTACAGGTAGTCCTCAATTTATAATAGTTCGTTTAGTGACTGTTCAATGTTACAACTAAAAAATGACTTATGACCGGTTTTCACATTTCTGACAGTTGCAGCATCGCCATGGTGATGCGATCAAAATTCAGGTGCTTGGCAACTGACTCATATTTATGACAGTTGCAGTGTCCTGGCGTCACGTGGTCACCTTTGGCAACCTTCTGATAAGCAGAATCAGTGGGGAAGCCAGATTCATTTTACAACTATGTTACTAACTTAACAACTGCAATGAATCACTTAACAACTGTGGCAAGAAAGGTCGTAAAATGGGGCAAAACTCACTTAACAAATGACTCACTTAGTAACAGAAATTTTGGGCTCAATTGTTGTAAGTTGAGAGCTACCTGTATTTACAAATACTGTTTGTTCTGCTTGCACAAAGTGTTCTCAGTGGGGTATTGCTTTTGGGCAAATACAAAGCAATACCATGGTATCAACTTAGTAATAATTTCTTAATATTTAATGTTGTACTCAAGTGAACTGAGTGGTAACAATGGTATCTTATTACAACTTTTTTTTTCAAAGATATAAATACATAATTGGCCCGATTTGACAAAGAATTGGCCTACAATACCTTTGAACAGTAACTCCTGTATATAGACCACCAGAGAATTTGGCTTAATGTTTATTTCGGCCCTCAATGTTGCTCCTGAAGATATGGCACAGACCTAACTAGCAGTAAAAATGGGGTATCTGGATTTTGCATGATTTTTATAAGTGATTTTTAGATGAGATCTGGCCATCAGTTTAAAAATCACTACAGATTGAAATATAAAAATCACAGATTTTACCATTTCAATTACTGCCATATGCAACAACAGATGTAGGGTATTGTCTCACATGAATTCATATATTACACATATCTCTCTGGGTTAGATGATGTAACCTGGCACGGCTACTGCACAAATTCTATTGACGAATACCATCTGGGAAAGATCTGGGATATGTGTGAGCTTGTTGATCCCAAGGAAGTAGTTGGGGTTTTAGGATATGTAAGCTCCACAACCTGTTGATTAGATTCCTACTCCATTTGGCTAGTGAAAGCTGACAGCATGAGAGGAAGCTGGATGTAGATGGTGGTTAATAAGACCTTGTCAGAAGAAGTAATGCCACCTGCAAGACTGCATTGATTATTTTTGTTGACCCGGGAGTAAGATATAGTAGTGGGAGTGTAATGCTTCTGAGCCTGCTTGATTCCTCGACAACCTTCACCACTACTGACTATAATATCCTTCTGTTCCAGTTCTAGTTCCAGTTCCAGTTCGTGAAGGGTAGAGGTCAAGCTCTCAGGCTCCGTAATGTAGGGTGCCTTGGGGGTCTCCCCTCTGCTGTACAACATACACATGAAGCTACTGGGGGAAATTATCCCTTGGAAGGAGTTGCATTCCTGCATATAAATCATTTCTGCAATATGGGGTTTTTCCTGGATTCATGGCTCCCTCAGTAGCAGGTAAAGATGTGGTCAAAAGGACCTGCACACCTTCAATTTATGTGCCAGTTGCAGCTATTCCTGAACTAGGAATTATTGAAATCACTTTATCCTTGTCACCTCAAGCTTGGCCTGATGCTACTTGTTGTATAAGAGGCTGCCGTCCATGCTGTCCTCTATAAATGAAAATGTCTTTAGTTATCTTTCCTATACTTTAAAAACCATACATTGATTCAAAATCATTTAAAACTTGTTTTATGGGATAAGATGTATAGATATATATTAATTTTTCCGAGGTATAATATGGGTGTAATGAATACTGATAATTCAGAGCTACTGACAGCAATGCAGATTCTCATTATCGAAGCTAGATTAACTATGGATTTTGCATGAAGTTGCCTGAGATTACCATTTGGCAAATGCAGCATGAAGCCGATTATCTCTCCAAAGAGAGTGCTGATTTTTTATGTTGTAGCATGTTACCTTCTGACCACAGACAACCCTTTTTTCCCTGTGTAAAGCTATAAAAAGCAGATTTATCCTCCCACACATATCTACCACAAGGACTGTTGACAAGAATCTGTACTTTAAAGTAAAAGAAATTCTCAAATAGGAAGAGAAAATGGGGGGAAATGTGCTTCTTTGAGCTTTTAGAGAAAAGCCAAGATATAAATTTAATAATTAATAATTCCTATGGTCTTTTCTGTCAGCATTACCAGAAGCAATTTGCCATCATTTGGAACTTAAAAGATCCCCTTGTCTAGCAAACTGCAACATTCAAGTACTAATTAGTGTCAAATCTCCTAGCTATGCCAGCTGCTGAGGTATAACTGCATAGGTATATATCCACAAACAATTTGAAATAAAGAAGCAAATATAAGCTACGCACAAAGTGAACTCTTCTTTTCAAAATCAATAAAATGTAACCACCCAGCCATGTCAGAATAGCACTGTGATCTTCCAAGAATTCCAGATGACCTCCCCCCTCCAAAGGAATTTGCAAGTTACATCCCAATTACCCTTTTAAAGTATATGTATGATAATGCATGAGCAATCTAAGATCATGGAATCTTTGCCTTATAGCATTTATAGATAGCTGAGCGTTGATCACTATATACTTCTCTTCCTATTACGTCCTCTTGTCTGTTAGTCATGTGAAGTGACAAAATTAAAATACATGTGCTACCAGAATAAATCATGTGTAAGAAGAAAAATATTTTCTTATATGGTTTATACAGATCATAGATACAAGTTTGTTCTTAGAGCAGAAATCTATTATTTATTTATTTATTTATATTTTTATACTGCCCTTCTCCCGCAGGACTCAGGGCGGTGCACAGCCAAAATAAAACATAGTATACAAAATTTAAAAACAATTTAAAAACAATTAAATAATTTTGGCCCAAATAATTTAAAACAACCCAATTAAAACCGAATCAATTAAAACAGAGAGGATGGGATCAAGCCAGCCCGGCTAGATGGAATAAGTGTGTTTTCAGGGCCCAACGAAAAGTCCGGAGGTCTGATATCGTGCGTATCTCAGGGGGTAGGTCATTCCAGAGGGCTGGTGCCGCCACAGAGAAGGCTCTCCCCCTGGGGGTCGCCAGCTGGCACTGTCTGGCCGACGGCACCCTGAGGAGGCCCTCTCTGTGCGAGTGAACTGGCCGGTGGGAGGCTATTGGCGGCAGAAGGCGGTCTCCCAAATACATTTACAATACATAACTGCTTTGTGCTTTGAAGCCTATGTTACATAAAGATATTGATTTTTTTATTTCTATCTTAAAGCATAGAAGTCTCTGGAAATTCAAGTTAGTTAAAACTTTCACATGTTTACAACTAGTTTACCAGCTAGTAGTGCTCTGTGTGCCAAAAGCAGCACTTTTCTTGCCGGAATACTCAAGTTCATTTCTATTCAAATTGTTACAAGATACCAGCTGCAGTTGAGCCATAAAAGTGGAAAACAGCAAGGTTGAACGCAAGGCATTACTGTCTTCTAATGAATTAAAATGATGTCTGTGCATTATGTGGCTGCATGGGAAAAAGTGATTTGGCAAAGAAGTATCAGCTTCTTCAGTGATATCATTTGTCTGCCATTCACTCTTGACTAGCCATTATTGCAGTTAACAAGTATACTTCCTTGGAGAGTTGGTGACTAAATATCAAGCTTGGGATGCAAAGCCGTAGTAGTCCAGGTCTGTTATAAAACTTACCCCAAGATAAAATTGTGCCCAAAGATTGGAAGGAACCAAAATATCTATATCTATGGCTGATTGTTACATATCCCTACATGTACAATTGTTTTACAAGCCTACAACTTGGGGCCGTGTTATTTGACAGACCGCCTCCCAATTATATCTATTCAGAGCAGTAAGGCAGGGTATTTTGTAGGTCCAACTATCAAGCAAGTACATTTGGTGAAACTTAGGAAAAGGGCCTTCTCTATGGTGGTTCTCACTTTGGAAGATGATTCCCCCAGAGATAAGATTGACCCACACATTGCTCTTCTGCAAGATCTTGGGCTTGGGGACCCCATTTGGAATGAATCATGTGGCTTGATTGATTCTGTTGTTGCCACCCTGGGGTGGTGTGGTTAAATTGTGAATTTTTAATGTACATTACACAGAGTTGAGCAGCTATATTAATTTGTTTAATAAATAAAAGGGCCCAATTATTATTCTAGAGTCTGTTCAATATTGCAGCTGCATGATCTGTAAGTAACATGCAATCCACCAATGCCAGAAATGCCATTGAGTGTTAGTGTGCAAAGCAGTGCAGATTTTGGGCAGTCCTTTAAAAGTGCTGTCTGGCAACTTGCCATCACCTCTATGTCATTCATTCGTGCATCACACTGGTGCATAAACTGTTAGTGTGTCTATTGCTGTTGTACCATTTGTATTTCCCTTCTTGTTAACATTTTTGATCCAACTACACTGTTCCTCTCACCTAGTTTCTCGGGTACAGTATTTGTTAAGTTACTTCCCAGATTTTCCAGATCAGCTGTTTCTTTGTCCCATATTTCTTTCTGTTTGATGATGGTAGAATAGGCGTCCTACTTCTCCCATGATGCAGTATGTTTTTAAAGAAAGAAATATTGCAATATAGAAGCCGAGTGCTATGGTAAATTGTGGGTGTAGAAATGAAAGTTATTTCTTCTTTTCAACAAGTCTGCTAAAGATAGCGGGAAAGGAAGGAGGTGCACATACGTAAGAATGAAAGGCATCTGCGAGTACATGAGGGGGATATGCATATTAGGGCTTTGCATCTTAAAAAATAATGCTTCAAAGCTCATGCAAAGAACCGCACCTATCATTCATAAAACAGCTCTTCTAGTTTAGGCTTCTGTAGAAGCTTGAAAGCATGGCAAAGTCAAGTTAAAGTTAATCTAGTGTTGGCGATACATCTTTTTTCAGGCTTACATAAAATACTGTAATAAGCCATATTATTTGAATGAATGGTAGACAGGTGCTATGCTTGTGCTAGGTCTGTGGCATGTAGCATGTTTTTTGAAGCATGTAGATTTCACATATGCCTGAGTACATTCACTTCCCAGTATGCATCACAAGAGCAGAGTGGATAACAACTCCAAAAAGGTTGTTCCTTCTACACACGATTATCTAACACAGTTGTTGACTAAGCAACAGGTTATGATCAGATCCACAAACATTACACTTGACTTACCTTAAAACCTTATACAGAAATACTGTATTTTGCATACAAGCAAACATTAGTATGAAAGTAGCTTTTATTTTTACTTCAAAATAAACACATTAACATTTATTCAGAATACAAATTAAGGAAGATTTGAAAAACAAGAAAAATGTGTAAACAATTCTAAATTTATCTTCCCTGTCTTTTTACTAAAAGTTTAATTCAAGGGTTATTGACTTCCCATCCCTTTTTGGGGAGTGGGGGTTGTTGTTAGTTAAAGATGTACAGTATGTCCAAACTACAATAAGCCAAAAGGGGGAAGGAGAAGAAAAAAAAAGGGGGTGGGAGCACAAATACAAAATTGCTCATAGCATTTTTCAGCTAATTTTGCGTATTTATCAAAAAAAAAAAAAAATAAAGGAGGGGTGCAAAAACATTTGTATTATTAATTCCAAGAAGCTGATCTTCACCAGAGAGTTGTCTTATAGTTGAACTTTAATTTCAGCAGATACTTCAGTTTCACCTGAGCAATATCATAGACAATGTATCTGAAGAAAGTAATGAATGAAGGAAAAAACAAAGACATTTTTGATGTGTTCTTTTGCATTGCCAAATAAAATAGGAAGACATAAAAACTATTCTCCAAGCCCTCTCAGATTTCTAAAATGACTCAAGATGGGCGAGAATTCTAGGATTTTAGCCCAATACTTCTAAAAGGCAGCATACTGACAGATCAGTGGCATGACAGCCTTAGTAAGGTACTTGTTAAAGTTCCTGATACTGTATTTTAAACTGAAGTATGGCCTCTGGATTACCACGAGACATAATTCAATATAGCATGCTGCAGAAGTCAACCTGAGAGTACCAAGGTATGAGAACAGCAAAAATTCCTCTCTCCTCCAGAGCCAGGATCAGTACTCCAACTGAAAAAGCCCTCTCCTGTCCTCCAGTTACCACTTGAGAAGCATGGAGTATACCAAAATCCTATGCCACTTAACTGAAGGCAACTATTAAGAGAGAACAGTATTAATTTCCTTTGACTGCATGATTTATGGCATCACTATTTTATCATGTTTCGATAGTTTTCATTGCTTTTAGATATAAGATACTTATATCTTAAGATACTTAGAATTTTAGGAATAAGGGGCATGCAAATATATGGATAACTAAATAAAAAGTACAGGTTTTAAAACTCCAGCAAAGCCTATAGTACTTTCTCAGCTTCTTCTAATTGTCAAGGAGATTTATCCCAGAACTGCAGAGGTAACTTACTGTACATACTGATGCTAAAAAGTCCAAATTCATTAAGGTTAACAGTATGCACCTGGCTAGAAGCAACCACTTTCAGGTATCTCCAATGGCTATTTATATTCTGTTCCAATAGTGATCAAAGGATACTCATTATACATAAGACAAGTATTGCTAATTCCAGATGGAATTCCTTTTCCCAAAGGGACATCTGCACCATCAAGAGAAGCAATGGCTGTGGGATCTGGGGCTGTTTTGCCCAAACCTAAACAGGAAACAAACAAATGACTGTAATTAAATCTAATGCATTCACATGTATATTGAAAACTTGGAACTCATCTGACCTGAATTATAAGATCAATTAATAGAGCATGCAAAATAATTATGGGGCTAGAATAGTTCCCCTAATGTTTGGTTTTTTTAGTTTAGAAAAAGGTGACAAATAGAGTATCATACGTTTATATAAAATTATTCATAATAGGGAAATATGAGATGATTTTCCCTCTCCTATATCCAACATTAGAACTTAGGGGCCATCAAGTGAAGATAAAATGGGGAGTTTAAGGACTGATAAAATATCTCATAGCTAAATTATGGAACTTGTTGACATCAAATACTGATGGTGACAAATGTAGGCAGTTTTAAAGAAGGCTTAGGCAAATATTGTACAGAGAGGATTAAGGCTCACAGGTAACTATCTCGATGGTATCATACTATCTTTAGTATCAAAACTAGTGATTTAAAAAATACACTGTAGGAAACAGTAGTGCTATCAATCTCACCTCCTGCTTATGAACTGCACAGATGTACTGCACAACCACTTAACAGTATGTTGGACTGCTTATATAAGTAAGGCTCTTAAAATAGAGCCTTGGTAGTACAGTGGTTTAATGCACCCTGTTATTAACACAGCTGCCTGCAATTTCTGCAGGTTTGAATCTTACCAGGCTCAAGGTTGACTCAGCCTTCCATCCTTTCTAAGGTAGGTTAAATGAGGACCCAGTTTGTGGGGGCAATAAGCTGACTTTGTATAAATATACAAAAGTATGAAGGCTATTGCTTAACGCATTGTAAGCCGCCCTGAGTCTCCGGAGAAGGGCGGCATATAAATCAAATTAAAAAAAAAAAAAAATTTAAATGCCTGGGAAAAAGCTCTATAGTTTTGCTCACAATTTTGAAATCTAATCGATTCAGCCAATATACCCAAGCCTTTGTTACTACTTTGTTCTGTTTGCACTTCTTAAATAAATAAATCGTGTATGAATTGCAAAGATTTCCATCTGTCCCTTTTCCCAGCTTGATGACTTGCAAATGAGTTGGGACTGAAAGCTCCCGTCTTCTTCAATCTGACACAGCAGAAGGACATCAGGTTGGGCAAAGATGCCTTTTACATTTGGAGAGGAACTATTCAGTTATAATGCAAGCTGATGGGTTGTAGATCAGTTTTTAAGATTATAATCACTTAGCACAAGCTACGTAGGATAGATTAGGAAAAATAAATATTTTTAAATGAACAGTGCAATTCTACCTATGGTTTTTTAAAAAGTGTTTCTGCTTCTATTATTTGTTAGAATCTAGCCTGATCTTGGATCAACTTGTTTTTCTTTTCTGCCTAAAATATGTAGCATTCATGCTATATAAGCTCTGATATAGTAATACTATTTTTTCAATTTCTGTCATCACATCAGTTGGTTTCAGCTGAAATTATTAACTGGATGCCTTTTGAAGGATGATGGTGGTATCTTTGCATTAATCTGATTTATAGAATTACTGCAGTAAAGCATTTTCTCAGTGTCCTCATAAAAAAAAAATCTGGGTCAAGTCAGGCAGTCTTGAATACAAAATAAAAATCACCATCATCTGTTCTTGAAGTTAGCAACCCCATTTCCAGCAGGCACTTACCTTTGACACTGTGTTTGCCTTTTGGCAGCTTGGTTATATGGGAAGCATTTTTCAATTCAAACCTATCAAACAGAGAGGATGACCATTTAGGAAACAATATTTCACAAATTTAAAGAAATTGCCTCCTCCTTTATGAATATTTTGTTTTCAGTAAAACTAAAGGGCTTGTTGCTTAAGAATAAGATATTTCAATACAAATTCCTATAGCTTCTCATCTGCTGTGAGACACAGAAAGAACATTTTTGTTTAGAATACATACATTTCCAAATCTAAATTGATGCTCTACATGCTATCACTGTAAGAAGATTTACTCACATGTTTCCAAGAGCAACTTCTCCCAGCAAGAGTAGGCCAACAGGATCCATCTGAGAGGTGTGACAATAGTTGGCACTTTTGGACACCATATCTGCGAAGTAGATACCTTTGCCAAACATATAGCCAGTCTAAAAAAAGTAAAAAATTATGCTAAGCTTCCCAAAAGTCATCTGACTTGGAAATCCAATGGGGATTGCAACTCCCTGTCTAGAGAAAATTTTAGGTCTAAATATATACCTATTATATAAAATGACAAAAAGAAACATTTTTTCCTGATCTCTGGATGTGTTTTTTTTCCCCTTGTGAAGAAATGGTAGTTTGATAAATGTTCACATTGGAGGGTAAGATATTTTTCCCCTTTCAGATTAGAATAGACAGCAATTCTGTATTTTATTTTCCATAATTTTCGGACTATAAGATGCACCGGAGTATAAGACACACCAAGATTTCGAAGAGGAAAAGTAGGAAAAAAAAAATAGTTTTTTGCCTCTGCGTGTCTGGTTTTTGCCCTCCCCCGCCCCCAGGAGAGCTCTGCAGGCCTCCCAAACCTTCTGTGCGTCCCGTTTTTGCGAAAAATGGGCTGTGCAGAGGGTTTGGGAGGCCTGTAGAGTGCTAAAATATGACACAATATCCCGTTTTTGCAAAAATGGGATACGCAGAGGGTTTGAGAGGCCTGAAGAGTGCTCCTGGGGGTTGGGGAGGGCAAAAACACAACACGTTTTTGCCCTCCCCAGAGAACTCTGCAGGCCTCCCAAACCCTCTGCGCACCTCCTTTTTCGCAAAAAACAACCCTGTTTTTTGCAAAAATGGGACGCATGGGGCGGGGTTTCGGGAGGCCAAAAATGGCTGTATTTGGTGTATAAGACACACCAACATTTCCACCCTCTTTTAGGCGGGAAAAAAGTGTGTCTTATACTCCGAAAAGTAAGGTATTTATTTTCACCTTCAGCTCTGGACCTGCATCTTAATACTCTAGTTTAAATAAACTGTATTTCTACTATGCATGATTACACTGAACAAAATAATTTGTCAGAAGTCATTGTCTAATTGGTCAGAGGTGGAGAGATGACCTTTACACTGTCTGCAATTCTACAAAAATGCAACGATTAATCTAGAAGTATGGAACATCTAGAATTGTGATAGTGTAATTTTCCTCTATGTCCTCTCCATTGAGAGCACAGAATAAAGTAAAGCTAACTGAAATGGAAATTCCATCCCCAAAACTGCAAGATTATTAGGACAGAATGTATTGTAAATTCCTCTAAGAATCATATGTCTCAGATTGCTGAATTTTAACTCCCAGCATCTCTCATACCATTGCCAACTGAAGCCTGCTGGGAGCTGAGAGTTCGGCATCTGGAGAGTCACTAACTCTGCATTAGAAAATTAGCATATTACAAACCACTGGGGCTTCAGGTGGAGCTATTCGGAGACCCTGTGACAAGATGCCAGCAAAATTGGTAGTGCGAGAACCATGCCAGAGCAACTGGCGATTGTGTAAGTCCCGGAATGGTTCATAACGTTGATATTCTCCATCGCGTTCAATCTTGAAAATCTGGAAGAGATGGAGAAAAAGATAGGATGACTGATAAAGCAGAGCATACTGAAAAATAATTCAATATGTGGAAAACCACCCTGAATTCTTAGGTACTGTATATTCTTTCATTTTTGTAAAGCTAGTCCCTGAGAAGTCTCATAGTAACATAAACTATGCATCAAACTTAAATCTAGATGCTTCATTTAATAAAATGAATACCTTTTATTGAAAAAGCAATGTACTGAATGCCATATTAAAACTGATTCAAAAAGATACTTGGGAATGTTTAGAAGTGCATATGTGACATCTCCCTGTAGCTCTTTAAAGCACATGTGTTTCTTTTTCTAAATTACAATGTATCATTCTATAAAAAGATACAGGTGTTATATACCCGTGATGGCGAACCTATGGCACGTGTGCCACAGGTGGCACATGGAGCGATATTAGTGGGCACACCAGCTCAGTTCTGGGGTGCATGCGCACGCCAGCGAGCTAATTTTTGGGCCTTCTGGACCCACCAGAAGTAGGGAAACAGGCTGTTTCCTGCCTCTGGAGGGCCTGGGAGTGGGTGGGTGGGTAAGGCCCATTTTTCTTTCTTACCTGGCTCCAGATCCTCTCTATTTATCTGGGAAGAGCAAAAACAGCCTTTCCCATTCCCTTGGAGGCCCTACGGAGGCTGAAAGGGCCCATTTCCCGACTCCCGGTGGGACAGGAAGTGAGGTTTTTTGCTGTCCCCAGCCTCTAGAGACTCCTAGAGAGGCTCTGGAGGCTGGGGACAGCAAAAAATGTCACTTCCTCTCCCACCGGGAGTTGGGAAATGGGCCGTTTCAGGCCTTTGGAAGGCCTCCGAGAAAGTGAGAAAGGCTGTTTTCGCCCTTCCCACATAAATAGAGAGGATCTGGAACCAGGTAAGAAAGAAAAATGGGCCTACCAGGCCATCATGTGCCAGGAGCGGGTGGGGTGGGGTTTGCGCACGAATGTGCGTGGGCACGTGCACGCACGACCCTCCCCGCCCCCCCCCACTCCTGGCACGCGATGGCAAAAAGGTTAGCCATCACTGTTATATACAAATGCTATATTCATGCCTTGTGTGCTCTGAAGCACTCTTTTAGAACAGCATTTGAAATATCTATAGCTGTAAGAAAATCTAGCCATTTTTCTAAAACATCTTAAAACCACGTTAGTTTTGAAGGCTTCGAATATAATATACAAAAATTCTGACTATAAGTAAAAGAACTGGTTGCTTATTGAACTTTCTAAAAATCAGAGGCACCAGAAAGAACTTTTAAGAATGTGGTCATCCTTGAATTTCATTACTTCTCTTTTGTCCATCACTATTTTAGAATTGATTTTTGTGAAGACAGAAGTAGATGCTACATTGGCAATCTGTAACTGGATTTCTCCACATAATTCTCTTAAATTAAGCATGCCATACTTACTTATGCAGTCTGGCCAACTTATATCACCCTCTGTAGGCAGCCATTTTAATGAGATAATTATGTTGAGAAATTGAATAATACATCTAGCACCTACTTCCCTCCTGGATTTCTATGAGTGTGCAAACAGAGCATGCCCTTCCCACTTCTTGCAACTGCATCCTATAATATGTGAGATTGCCAGTGAAGATTATCTGGAAGCCCCTGCTGGTATTCTGAGCACAATTCAAAATCCTAACCACTATTTTTAAAGTACTACATGGCTTGGCCACTAGGATTCTTGCTTCAAATGGAAAAAAATCTGAAGAGAAGGCACTGTAACACTGTTCAAATACATGTGAATATACATCCCCTGCAGGTGTGTGACAGGTAGGCTGTTGGAAGTGCTTTACATGGAAGCTGAGGAAAAGGATATTTGTGTGATACACATGCAATTTGTATTTTCCCAAATTTGAGCCCTCTATTCTGGTGATTACCCAAACAAATTATAATATCAGAGTACGTAGATAGGCAAAGTTTTGCATTAAAACACAAAAAACCTCTTGGTTTATGGAACAAAAAACAGCAGGGACAAAGACCATCATCCAGTATAGCTTCACACAAACTATGTCATCCTTAGTCAAAAGATCAGGGTGGCCTCTGCAAATATTCTTTATTGACTAAGCACAAATTATTCTGCTGTGCTGTACTTCCAATGGTTTAGAATTAAGATAGTAAACTCTAGTGAAAATTCCAAACTGATCATGTTTCAATACTTCAAAACATGATTTTAAGTTTTGCTTAATGTGGGTGCCGATTAAGAGTATCTTCATATACAATTTGAATGTATTGTATGTAGCTATCTATACCATGGACAGACATTCATTTCATGTCTTTCCATGCTCACAAGACTAGGATTTGGGAGACGGGGATGGAGGTGGGGTAGAAGCACAGAATGTCCGCTCCATAAACATTTTGTATTAATTCCAAGATACAAGACTTCATGATAAGAGATTATGTTAACAGAAGTGAGGTAATCATGAGCCTTGATTACAGTTCCACAAAAATATTATTCGGCAACTGTTACCTAAATACTCCAGCAACACATACAGGAAAGACAAGTTAAATATAGACCAGTTCCTTAAAATACCATACCCCAACCATGAACTCACCTCCACAACTTTCAAACCATATGCATTGTGGGTACTTGCATGGGTGTTCTTAACATATTGTTTTATAATCTTGGCTTCTTCTGAATCTTTATCTACTACCTGGTCAGGAAGTTGAGAAAAAAATCGCTGTTGTAAATTCAATAATGTAAAAAGAGGAACCTGTAAATGTATTTGATCATTAAAATGATGAACACAATCTATTCTTGCAATCCTGATCTCACTGATCTAGGAAAAGATGTTATTTTTTTGAAAGCATCATGAGAGAGAAGCTGCTGAAGATTGTACTTGCTTTGCCAATTGTCCTTGCAGGGTGAGACAGCAGAAGAACTTACCAACTGGAACCTCCAAGCATTCACTGGGCTAAAAGAAATACTGCCCTGAGGCAGAAGTATTGGTAGAGGAGTCACTTTATTGGTGTTAGAGGTCTTAAGGAAATGATGTAACTATGGGGAATGCTTAGACCTGGGAACAAAGACTATAAGGGTAAGAGGCAGGAGGAGATATGATGGGAAGCTGATTACGGGAGAAGGGAGACTCTTTAAGCTCCCTTCTTTTTACGTTGTTGTCTAAGCAAGTCTGGGTGATAGCAAAAGTACAACCTCCAACCTAAAAGTCTTTTCTTTTTCTTCTACATTAAAAATGTAGAAGAAAATAAAATAACCAAATATATATGAGCTTCTAGACATCAAAACTTTAAAAAATGGTTGAAATTGTTACAGATGAGAAATTATCACTGAAGTACCAAAATGTACATCTTATATCTACTCATCTAAATTAACACTGGAAAGTTGGAAAAATATGGAGTCAAAAGAGGATAACGCATATCTCTGCCATTTTTACCTGGATATTGGTTTTGAGCTTCTCATAGTTCACATCTATTGGATCTTTATCCCCATCCTGACTGCCACTTCTTAGAAGGCTATAAGCGACCTCTATGTCAAGCAGATTATCCAGCATTTCCACTTTAGTCTTGACAAATGAAAGATGGAATTATTCATAACAATACATGCATTGCACAGTCTTTCTTTTTATTATTTTAAGAGACTGCTTAGGATTCTCCAATTACTATTTTCCAAAAAGTAGCAATAGTTACCTCTTCTGATAAAAATGAAAATTCCCCTATTTTTTGTCTTACACTTTATGTAAGGAACCAAAGGATGATGGATTTGATTCCTTTAAATTCCCTCAATACCCCCTCCTTTGAAGTATGAATCACTCCTGTAATAAAAGTATTTAATAAAACTGAAAGTGATTGGCCACAAATTTACCTAACAAACATTATAGGTGAGGCATATCCTGAACCTGAACCTCCTGCCCACGTCCAACAGTGTATTAACCATTCAAACTGGATTAGAAAGTTGACTGTTAGGCTGACATAACTGTCTTAAAATTACACCTATTAAAATATGATTTACATTATTTCTGTATTCAAATGTCAGAGTTAAATGCAGAGTACCTTAATGTAGTCAAGGTTGTTTAGAAGTGGTGGCTTCTTCATCCCAAAGTCATGGGGAATTAGAGTATAGAAGCGATTGGAGAGATCTAATATCTGTGAATCTGTGCCACCATCAGAAACTGCCTACATGAGGAGAAAAAGAAATAAAACTATAAGACTCTTCGGCAGCAACAAATGCATAGATTTGAGTTACTTGCCTTAGTAAAAAGTTAGTTTAAACTTAAACTTTAGTTAATGCAGCATTTTGAAATGCTTGTCTAACTTTTCCCACTATGATGCCTTCCCAATCATCATCAGTAACAAGGCGACTGAAATATGACATCATGGGATGGTAGGAGGTGAGAATTCAGGATATTAAATGTTAAACAAAAGCAAACATTGCAATATGCTATTTTCCCACATTCAGTTCAGGAAGAACTCGTCTACATGTAATTTCATGGCCGAGATTTCTCCTTCCATCCTTCCTTCCATCCATCCATCCATCCATCCATCCATCCATCTATCCATCCATCCATCCATCCATTTTCTATAGCTGCCCAACTCAACAAAATGATTCTGGATGGCTTACAATTCTAAATTTCTAAAATAATTGAAATAAATTAAAAACAATAAAAACATCCACAAAATAAGTACAAAACAGCAGCTGCAATGATAGAATTGCATACTCTGACATGTTTGCTCAGAAGGGGTATAATTTTGCCTAGTTCTTTGGAACGGATAGAAATATGTACTTTAAAATCGTGCTGACACCACCCTAACAAGCATTCTTATACTAAGATTTAATTTTATATCGATGTGATCTTGAGTTGTGGGATTGGTATTATATTCTCTCTCTTATTTACTCAGAGCACTGCTTTCTATGAATAATTAAAATACTATTGAATGATAACTGAAAATGTAGAGATTGAACAGGGTTTACTTTATTCCAGTTTATAAGTACAACTCTTCCTGAGCATTACTATTATTTTTCCTAAACTTTTGTTTTAATTATCCTGCTTCTTTCCTTTTCCTCTTTTTCCTTGTCCAATTCTCTCTTACTTAGCTTTCCAGCTGTGTATCTTTTAAAGACATGCATGCCCACATGGTCCTGTACTTGCTTTCCACTAAAACAAAAATCTATCAGTTTCATTAAAGGGATTGGAGAAAAAGCCTGCCAAAAGGATTAACAGTTTAGAGTGGTTCTTGTATAAGGAAGGACTGAACAGTTGAGATTTAAAATCAGGCATATTTTTAAGTTAAGGAACAGAGAAATGCTTTTTTCCCCATTTTATATATTAGAACTCTAGATCGTGCACTGAAAATAGATGTGGAGAGACTCAGAAGTGACAAAAGCCACCAAGAGTCATGAATTGGACAGCTACAGAATTTGAATGAATGAAGGAATAGAATACTTCTTTACAAAATGCATAGTTAAATTCTGGAGTTTGTTGCTACCAAGTAGGCAAGGGTCACCAGTTAGGTAACTTTAAAAGGGAACTACCTACATTTGTTGATGGTTACTATTCTTGAAGATTGCAAACTACTTCTGGAATCAAAGGAATATTACTTTAAATAGCTGGAAAAGGAATTGTTCTTTTTACTTACCTGTTGCACTTCATTCAGAATAGAGTAGGCGCTCTGGATCTGCCTCTCACTTAACTTCCCCAAAGGCATCTTCTGGAGATCAATCTAACAAGAAAATAAATGGTTCCAATTAAAGTAGAATTTTATTATAGGAAAATAATAGAAAACTGGCTGCAAAAGAAGATATAGAAGAAATAGCAAAACAATTCTTAACCCGAAGAATAGAAATACATGTAGGATGCAACTTTATTCTAGTCAATCAATTTGTTTGACATGATTTAGCTTAATATACCTTTAGATCTGCCCAATACAGTTGTACTCAAAGATTTTTTAAAAAGAGATAAATGATCTATGCGCACCAATTTCCAGATTATGTCTTCACATTATGGGAAACGGGTTAAAATATACATTAAGACACAACTTTCTTCTGCCAAAGAAAAATCACTACGACATTCTTGAAAGAAAAAGAATGTATTTTTCCATCAAACTGCATTCCTGCCATTATCATTCTGAGAATATCAAACTAATAACACCAAGTAGTTAAGCAAAGGATGAATAATAACCTCAAATTCCACCATGGCTTTCTTCATACTTTCTACATCAAAAATCATCTTAATAAGATCTTGGACAGCCTTAGGAAGCTTTGACTTGGTTCCTGCACTCACTGTCAGTTTCTTGACTGCTTCTTCATCCTATTGGGAGAGGGTTGGGAGTTGAATGGAATGACCTTGTATTAAAGCAACATACATGCACAAATTAAGCTACTTCTTTGCTTCTTTAGCTAAGAAAAGAGAATACATGAAATTCTCAACTGATCTTCGAAAGTTATTGCTACCCATACTTACTAGAATTTTCAGAAAATCTGGACGTTTTATATCCACAGCTGCAAGGAAACAACAAATAAAGTTCTTTGCATCCCCCTCTTCTTGCCCTCAAATAAATAAATTGATTTCTAACTGTAGAGATTCCAGTACTTAGAAAATACCAGCTCTGATCATTTTGGATGATGATGGTTGGAAGATAATGTGGCATTGTCCATTAACTAGTCCTTTCTGCTGTTTGAGAGAATCTAGTTCAAAGACAGGCAATTTGTTAGTTTTGGATGACTTTAAGCAATGCCAGCTAGCATGGCCAAGAGGATTGAAGGAACGGTAATTTAAAAATATCTGAAGGACCTAGATGACAGAACATTTTTGCTTTTTTAAAATAGGTGAAGGTTATAATCTGAGGCCAATCTTTTAATATATTACTGATACGGATCTTCAGCAGATGCACATTACAAGGTTATGAAAAGTAAGACTAAACACTATATAAGGTTGTCATGCATTCATTCCCTTATCAAATGTTATAGAATCAACAGAGTCACATGTTTCGGGGGAAAGATGGTGTCTCTTTAGAGGTAAACTCTTTCATATGCAAGAATTGAGGTAGTAAGCAAAGGACTACGAGTTCAATTCCTGCCTTAGCCATGAAACCAAGCTGGGTGACCTTGGGCCAGTTTCTCTTAGCTCACTTCCCCTCAAAGGGTTGTTGTTGTGGGGAAAATAGAAGAAAGAAGGTGCGTTAGATATGTTTGTCACCTTGAATTATTAGTGAAAATAATAAGGGCAGGATATATGATGTAAAACTCCAGTTTAGAACATAGAATAATAGGGTTGGGAGGATCTTGGAAGTCTTCTAGTCCATCCCTCCCAGGATACCCTATACTACTCTAGACAAAGGACTGTCCAGTCTTTTCTTGAAAACCCCCAATGATAGAACACCCATAATGTCTGGAGGCAAGCCACTCCACTGATTAATTGTTACTAACTGGGAGTTACTTAATTTACTTAAGCAAGGTTTGAGGGGGCAGCAGGTGACTAGTTTCAGATATTAAGTCTGCTACACAATGTTGCAGTAAATTTAAGCTACGTTGGTCTCAGTTAAACTATGTTTTGATTTCACACCAACCCTAAATATAACCCTATAATATACAAATGAATCAATGAATGAATGGAGCTAGCAAGTGTTTACTATAGCGAAGTCTTTGCTTCACGCTAAAGTTTTTCCTGGTTACTCCAAAGCATGTTCTATTATATGTAATCTTGACAAAGGAGAGCATATCTTTTTGAAAAGGATCAAGTTACCTGCCCATAGTCTATTTCCAAAGGGTAGAATTTTTTGGGATATTTAGTGAAATTTTTGGAATGCCAGGAATTGCCTGTTTTCTCTTCATACAGATCTAGGAAATGGTCAATGGCTTCTTCTTTAGAAGGCATCTTCTCTAGCTTGTTGCTTCCAATTGATGTGCCAACACGACCCCATGAGCGAAAAACCCAGTACCTAAAGACAAAAGTAAATTAAAGGAAAATATGAAATAATCTAGCAAGCTGTTCTGAAAGGAAGATATAAAACCTACAGAAATTGGTAATAAAAATGCAAAACAGAGAAGGATGACTGTCAGTTCAATATTAGCATAGAACAGCCTCCTGTGCTGCATTTAGTAACAGTATGCTTAGGAAACAAGGATAACTGGTAGGAAAGCTTTGCCTAAATGCTAATTCAGTTAATCTACAAAGAGATTTATATATACAGAGAACACCCCCGCAGGACATTAAATAATTTGGCATCATTTAAACATTGATTCAAGTTTACGCATATTCAGTAGGCTGAGCATAAGCAAATCTGAGTTTAAAAAATACAGCTGGATCATATATATAACAAAACATTACCTTTTTTTATAGGACAAAAATTGCTTGCAAGAGTATAGGTGTGAACCTATTCTAATGCAGCTGGAAATAAATATGCAATTGTGCTGAGATTTGGCCAGCATCTATTAGGTGAAAATGAGTATGGCCCACTGGATAATGTTGCTGAGAAGCATATCTAAGCTTGGGAGGGACCATGGTCATGATTACTGACAAGAGTAAATATAGAAGAAGTAAACAGACATGGAATTTCTGCTGTACTGGATCTCTCTTTTATGCCATCAACTACAATAACTGTTGATACTAGATACTAGGCTGGCATTAAACCAGATAGTTAAAAGTTGCCTACTTCTCTGCAACTAAGTTATTTTATCAGACTACATAAAAAGTAGAAAACTTGACATCCTTTTCCTGTAATGGCCAGGATGAAGTGAAAAGTTTATGATCAAGATGCAGTCTGGCTAAGGATGTCATGTCTATTAAGATATGTTTAAGTTGTGTAAAGATGTTATGGATAAAACTGCTTTATATATTGTACTTCATGAACATCTAGGCCTCTATATAATTGAGTTTTAACTAAGGCTAAATTAACGAAGTTTTAACTAAGGCTAAATTAAAAAACAAACAGAACTAAGTTCAACTGAAGTCATTCCCAGAGAACTGCAACTGAAGATTGGTTTTATGTAGGGGTACAAATTGTTTTAGTTTTGGATTCTTATCACCTGTTTAAGAGCAAGAACTGACTATTTGAATCAAACAATTCTTATGAAAAACAAATGCAACAGCACCAGCTTTTATTACTCGAGCCACACTAAGGAGAAATTTGCAATGTGGTTACTGTTTAGAAAAGGAGAACTCTCACCTGGTCTCTCTGTCATCCTCTAGCATTTGAAGTTTGTAATAAGAATTTGTTCCTTGGGCAATATCAACTAGACCCAAAGTGGCACTGAAGATTTTTCCACTTTTTTCAAAAACATGCGCAGAATCTTCCAGACCTATTTACATATATAACAAATGTTAATTCTTCCTATTCTAAAACATATTTTATCCTATTCAGATTGTTAAATTGAGCGTAATATTGGAAAAGTTGGAGTTTTGATTTCTCATCCACAAAGATGATTCAAAGGAGAATTGTAATTGCCCATAAATGATTTATGGCAAATCATGTTGCTTCTTTCAGACTTCTAGTACTGGTTGCCAACATCACAATTTATTTTTACAAGCGTCCATACTTAGAGAGTCCTATCCTGAATAACTAATATATAAAAGCCTTGTTCCAGCTCCCAGAGTGCCAACTTCCTTGTTTTATGCTAGGAAACATCACACAACAGAAGCCTTACTATTGTTGTTCATCTGATCATAAAGTAGAATTACATGTACATAGAATAATTGTGGCATCAATAGGACAGAGGCATTCATACCATTCATGCATTAGAAAAACTAGAAAAGCAGACTCAGTAAGTGAAAGCAAGAATATAAGAACATTCCCTGGATGCCCAATTTACTGATATGAGAAAAGGGTGGTAGAATTATTTTCATGAAAATAAAAATACCTGAATCAGGATCGACAGCAGCCCCTCCTTTAACTGTCAACTTCATTTTCTTCTCAGACTTACTTGTTCCTAGATAGTGATGACAGGAAACAAGGCAGTAACATCTTTTTCTCTGGGTAGATAGAATTCATCCATAAATCTAAATAGCATAATTAGGTGATTATAAAAATGCTCCTTACATTTTGCAGGAACTAACTCAACCTGTAATGCAAACTGATCATTTGCTGAGTTACTCTGTCAACTGTAAGGCAGTCTCTATATTTCTAATAATTTGATCAATAATGTTATGTAGCATTTGAATATGTTTAAATTGCCTTTGGGATTATTTTTAAGCTTTGTAGGGCTTTAATACTTTTTAAGAGTTTTTTTACTGAATATTTTTTGTTTTGTTTAAATTATTTTAACATTGTTTTAACTTTTAAATGGTTTTATTTGCCTTTGGGAGTATTTTAATCAATGAAAAAGCAGGACAATATGTAGGAGTAAAAACAGTAACAACAACGATTCTAAATAAAATATGTAAAGTTAATTGTAATCCCTCCCAGTTCAGACTACAGTTTAAAATATTAGAATTGAACACAGTGTAGATTATAAATCTTATAAATCAAAAGAACCATTTGTGTTTTGTTTAATGCCTGCTAAATCCAATCACCTACCTTGCCTTCAGATAATTCTTTTGCAGCAATTTTTAGAGCCTAGCCCTTAGAATCCAAACAGTTAGGTTACCTAAAATTCTTATTTGAGACAGAGAAGACATATTTCTTGGGTACCTGTGGTTTTGTCAATGGCATCTTTACGTTTTCCTGAGATTACAAAAGAATTCTAAAAAACGTAGGTCCTTCAACTAAATACCATAAATAGAACTACGGGCTTCTGTTTGTAACAAAATAAGGATACAGCAATTGTTTACAGATAATTCTATTTAATGACAGCGATTGGGATTACAATTCCTATCACTAAGCATTGTGCAGAGTTATGTGACCATTTCACTTAGCAATGGCAATTCTGGCAGTCCCAACTGATGTTGTTAAATGAAGATCTCACATGACTGTGACCCCTGGCTTCCTGCCGACTTTCCCATTGACTTTGCTTGTGGGAAGCAGGCAGAGAAGGTAGCAAAACATGATCATGTGACAGCAGAGGATAGATAAAATTATTCAATGCTGTCATAAGTTTAAACCATCCCTGAGCAAGCAGTTATTAATCAAGGACCACCTTATTTAGAAAGGAAGAAAACAAAAAATGAGGATTCAGATATTTCCTTGGAATTTGGAAAATGGACCTCATATTTTAGCATTCATATTACCCTACCATGGCATAAAAATTCTTAGCAATACACAATCTTCCAGTTTTAGGTTTAGGTCAGCCTACCCTATCCAGGAGGGATTTCCCTTGAACTATAGCTCCCTTCTTGCTAAAAGCTGCAGATGACATAGTCTAATATAACAAGACGGTGCCAAGATAGAGAATGATAATTTAGCAATAAGGTAACTGCAAATAAATGGCTTTAACAACAACTAAGCTTCAGGCAAGTTCTAAGGAATCTGAAGTACAGAATACCATGCATTTCTGGAACAGATCTTTCAGCTTGCATATTTGTGCTAGAAGCAACAAACAGAATCTGCTATGCAGACTGACCAGATTGAGACTACTCTTGCATATCAAGGTCTTCTTATCTAGCTAGTCTTGAACTAAAGTAAGCCTCCTCTATTCAGCTTCCCATGTTCCAGTTGGCAAGTTGAAAGCATTCATTTCTCCTGTTCTTTGAGGGAGTGGAAGGGCACACTATAATGGGAAGGGGATTTCCTTATCTAAACAATGCATAGTTCCTTCCTGTTGCCTGTTAAAAGCTGCTTCACTTATTTCTTCTTAGAAGTCAAGGGCAAAAGAAAGAAACCTGTAATATGAAATAGAGAACATAAAGGCCATTCCTATGGCCAGCACAGGTGGCAGCTTTTCTAATGTTTTTTTTCACAAATATGTACATTTCAGTCTTGAATGGCCTCTGTTTAGGATAAATCCTGAAAATGCTATTAAGGATCCTATTCTAAACGTTAACCAATGTTCTTAGTAAGAAAATGGCAGCCTGAGGTGAAAATAACAACTACTATTTTGGCTTTTACCTTGCTCTTCCTTGTTCTTCCCAGAATTTTTCATGTTTGGGTGTCCACTGGATTTTCCACTCACAGATACTTCTTTGTGTTCCTGCTTTACTTCTGCACCCCAGGGAGACATCATATGCAGTGATCGAAGCTCCTGAAAACCCTTACTGGAGCTTTTTATATCCTGAAGGAAGTCCTCAGACACCACACACAATTGGGCTTTCTTTACTTCTTCCATTTTTTTGTTCATTTTGTCAACTTCCTCTGTAAGATTTACATTTGAGAGATGGGGGAGAGAGAGAGAAGAAATAGAAAAGGCAAGGCACAGTATGTTACTCTTCTTTAGCTGAAATAGCAGAACACACTAATTTCTAGGGTACAGGAACTTGTAGCTGTCTGTATTCATGCCAGAAGCACTTACAAAGCTAACCCAAAGGTGCTGAATGAATGAGGGCTCTGCTGGACAATACCAATCTTGTTAATCTAGTATTGTATTCCAAAAGGGTAGAGCTTCATCTGCTCAGTTGTAGCAGCCCCACCTTTATTTTTCTGATACTGCCCTCTCCCCTCACACAAATACCTGACACTGAGGTAAATTACCATGGTCATACACTATATTAAGCATGATCTCAGAGCTTCTAATGCTATAATATATCCAGAATTCTATTAAATCCTATATTCTGATAGTAAATTTATTAGTTATTTGGCCATAAGAGTATCATCAATATATCAAGCAAAATCCCTGCTAAATTGAAACTGGTACATACTTTGAGTTTAGAGGATAGATTTAAAACTAGGAAAAGAGTAGAGTAGATTTCCTGGGAAATGATATTGTTGAACGTAGCATTTACTGAACACCCTCAAAGTGTATAAAAAAAATATTGTTTCATATTTTAGTTCCAAACTCAATTTTTAAAAGGGCAATGTAAAAGTTTGTTGTGATGCAAGCTGGCATTCACAGAACAGCTTTTTCTCGTGCATGAAATCACGAGAATTTCTGTCAAGGAGGAGAGTTAATACCGACTAACACTTAAACCACAGAGATCCCCTTAATCCCTCCTCTTTCTAAAAACTTAAGTTTTGTAGTTTCACAGTTCCAGATGTTATCCTTCAACATTTTCTGCTAACGCCTCAAAGTTCCCCCCAAAATTCTGTATTTCCTTTGTTCTTATTAATATCAAAGTATATTGATATTAATACCAAAGGGACTACCATCTTGCTACACTACAGCAAGAAAGAGGGTTGAAGGGAAGCATTTTCAGAGGAGACCTCCAATCTTTTGCCCCACAAGCTCAGCCTTGAACCATTAAACAGTATTACAATAGAGAAGGGAGAATGAAGTTAAGAAGCAATAAGCAAACAAAAATGAAGTAAAAACGAAAGGCTAAACCAAGATTAGTAACATTTATAGGGAAATGTTTGATTAAAAAATAGACATAGAAGCAAACTAAGGTATTACTTAATTGTATCAAATAAAAGCAGTCATAATCAGATTATATTTAAGACACAGATGAATACTCCGAGTTCCTTGCATTAGCTGCTAAATTTAATACAATCTACTCTCCTCTTTTAGGCCTCTGTTTAGTAACACTCTTACTATTGAGAATGTCCCTGTTAACAGTATCTACTCACTTTGAGAGCTGATGCACAAGTCAGCTTTATTCACAGTCGCTGTCACCTTTCCCCCAAGTTCTTCAACGGCAGATTTAATTTCATCCTTGGTCTTCGACAATTTTCCAAGGACTACTATCTTCATGTTGTTTAATGGTTTATCTGGTCAAGTGAAATCACAAAGCATATGAATATACTATTCAAAGAAAGAAGGAAATGTGAAGATATAAAACTTTCTACTTTTACTGCACATACTACTCTGACTTTTTAATGTCACTTGCAAATCTTAGGACGTTACATTCTTGAGCCAGTGTCATTATTTCCATTGCAGAATACAGTTATGCTCAAGGTATTTTTTTTTAATTCCATGAATATTACAATGCAATTTAAATACATTTTTATGCATAATAGATGAAATTTCAGTCATGTTTGATGGGAAGCTGGGGGTGAGAAAAGATGTTTAATGCCTTCCTTCAAGTGAAAATGAGTATTTCAGTTATTATGCTATAATAAGCAGAAGCTGACAATGTCAGAAAAAACCTTCCATTCTCTTCCAACAGAATCCGCCATTCATGCAGTTGCCAAGCACCAACTTTATTTAGTAATGACACCCATGTCTCTCTTTAGTATGACAGTCTCTCATTGCAGCTTCCCATTTTTTCTTATCCAGGCAA
Source organism: Pantherophis guttatus (assembly GCF_059756535.1). Lineage (NCBI taxonomy): Eukaryota > Metazoa > Chordata > Lepidosauria > Squamata > Colubridae > Pantherophis > Pantherophis guttatus. The sequence continues at coordinate 293,827,967 of NC_142063.1, read as the reverse complement.
GAATGCCACTGCATCATTTTTCTGACTTTCTTCTTTTATTTCTGTCCACTTTGCTTAGGATCTTTTTGATTCATTCCAGCTTGCTTTCTTCACTAGGGTGAACTGGGTCCATGGCTGTATCTTTCTTTTCCTGAGCATGTTATCCTAGCTCTAGCATTCCTATGTACCTCAGCTACCCTGACGTTTTAACACTTCAAATGCTTTTTGTGGAACAGAGTGGGAGGAATAGATAAGTCTCTACTGAGAACTAGTTAAAGCATAGAAAATGGATTTGTTTGTCCTCCAAAGTCCTTTGTATCACAGTTACAGAAAAATATGCAATAGTGAAAATGCTTATAGCTAAACTGAATAAACACAAAGGATTAAAACTACAAAAGTGGGGAAAAGCAAACATTAGATAATGCAAGTTGTTGTTCTTATTTCAAATTGCTTTCCCCAAACTGTTACCTTCAACAAATTTTCAGATTACAAATCCCACCATCCCTGGTCTATCTAAAGATCTAAAGAGTTTATAGATTAACCTACCTGTTATTTGCCATCTGTGGAGAACACTAAGAAATAATTTCATGTATGAAGTGTTTGTTTGAAAGTACAATTCTATTAAAATTATATTTCGGATCAAAAACATGGCTGTTGTAGAAGAGACAGTAAACGTCTTAGTGTTTAAAAGATTTTGGAGAATGTGTTTGGAAATTAATAGGTAATAACCAGGATATAATTATAATATGCCGAGTGTTCTTATAGTTGATTTTAATGTTTTAAAAGAGTTGTTAATGATAATGGATTTAAGTATTATTTCTTTTAGCTTTGTTGTATGCTGCACAGTCACTTGTTTGTGAGATAGGCAGCTGTATAATAAAATAAAGAGAAGCATATTTAGCATACTATATAAAAGTATGTGTAGTGTAATATAGTATAACACAGCACAGCATAGTAAGAATCATTTGTTCTGAAAGGATAAAGAAAATTATATTATAATTTAGTTCATTCTAATGATAAATAGCATTTTTCAGTAGGTACTTTTTCCCCCTGTAGGAATAACAACATTTTAATGAAAACTAACATTTCATATTTTTAATCAAAATAGTTCTCCACAATGGCCTCCAGTTAATGTACCTGCTGGTGCAGCCGAATTCCCTGTAATAGGATCAGAACCTGCTGAAGGAGGTACAGAATTTGTAGAAGCAGCCTCTGGCAAGAATGCTCTAGCTTGCTTTTTAAATTTGAATTTCTTTAGGTATGGGATCTCTCGGAATTTCTGTTGTGCAGAAGGATGAGGAAAAAAATTTAAAAACAGCAATAAGAAAAGAACTCTCATAAACTAATGCAATGAAAAGAAAATAGGCAAATAAATTCAAATAAGGTATACTGTTCACTGTTCCCAAACTCTCTTCACATCAGAGTGGGCAAATGATAAATAGCAATTTGCAAATATCTGAATAATTTCAAATATATCACCAGATTCCTCATAACTTAATATTTCAACTAAAACTCTAAAAAAAAGCAACAATAACTTTGTAATGGTTCACCTTATACTAAACATCTCTCCCAGGAACAAACTAGATTGAGACAACTGCAAATCACAATGATTGGGGGGAAGGAGCTCTCTCTTCAACCTCTTTTCTAGAAAAAAATTGCCTTTACATTTATAGCAGTGGAAGGTGGCACTGAATCAACTTAAAAATAATCCTGTAGACTCAAAAGTGTAAGTAATTTTTTCTTAAAAAGCAGCTGGGAAGAACTAATTGCCCCAATTCCCCAATTCTGCTGTAATTAAAACATTTAAGTGGGGTGAGATGATCCATCCCTTGGTTTCAATATCCTGAAGCTATATTGTTGTGTCAACTCTAATAAGTTGTAGTTTTATTCTTTTATAATTAATAATAAAAGTTATAAATATTAATTATATTAGGGATAGAGAATATTTGGGCTCCAGCCATTCTGAACTAAAACATCCAGTAGCACCAGCTACCTCTGTTTTATATAAGTGCAAAGGAGGCTATACATAACTACTCTTCCAATTTGTTTGTTCATTTCACTGTTTTGCATATATCCTTAGTTGGAGGATCTCTAAACTGAGAGCAGGCAACTTTTTACCAGTTAAGGATTGCACTTTAAAAGAAGATGGAACACACTTCAAGGGCAACAATGTTAAAACAGTACTTTACTTTCATAGCTTGAAACATGTGTTTTGCCTTTTATTTTAGAGAGAGAAAAAAAAGAGGGGGGGGGCACAAGTGAAAAAAAAACATGTCCCAAATCATGAAGCAACCTGGGCAGGGGTGGGTTCTAACCGACTTTACTACTGGTTTTCTTTGTGCGCGCGCTTTGCGCGCAATCGCCTCTTCGGGACATGAGATTTGGGACATCTTTCATTTTAAATCCGATATCTATTATAGTGATACCAATTGTGTATTAAATCACAAACCAAATAAGGCCTGTAAAACCAATTAAGCACTATTGCATAGTACACTTCATAGCACACTGACAGTTCTCCACCAATCTCCCTGTATGGCTTTATCCCCCATCAATCCTGTTCAACTAACAGCTTTTCGGCTAGAGTTCAGAGGCAAAATCATGTTATTTTTTCATCAAATTTGAGCAAGGCTAGGCTCATCATGTCAGGGTCAGGCTTAGCAAGCCGTGTTTTTTGTCGACAATGGAAGGCAACCTTGGGTGATAGATATGCACTTCCTCGGCTTCCCTTTCTTGCTGTAACTCGAGGTAGGAGCAGGAGAAAGTTGGATTCATATCCAACTTCCTTATATAAAAAGGAGAAAGGGCTGAGAGGGTGTAAGTGTTTCAAGAATGTTGGCAGAAAAAGTCTTTGGCAGAGCGAGAAATGGAAGAAAAGAAAAAGGGTAGCATTCTCTCTCTTATACAATCTCATAAATAATATTAAACAATGTGATAACAGGAAGGGGGTTAACAGGCCTCACAGCCTACCTTTGGGATTGTCCATTCTTTCTTGTTGGGCGTCTGTGTATTGGCAACACATTTGGTCCAACCTGTAATATACCCCGTGCAGTGATAGGCATTGCTCTTGAACACAAACTGTCCTTTGCACTCTTCACAGGGAAGCAGAGCTCCAAAAGCCATCCCATCTGCAACATGGTCCAAGATCTGAAGCAATGAAAAAGCAAAAGAAGTGCAATAAACGAGTAATGCCCAATGCCATAGAGGCCTTATTCAGAGTATAGGATGTCAAACAAATTTCAACCAGAGCTCTCCTCTAAAATTATAGGACTCACTCCTCTTTGCCTAGTTTCTACTCACTGACAAGTTGCAGTGGCCAAGAAGCCAGCAATAACCTAAACAACAGTTCCCAGGAGTGGACTCACCTGTCCCTCACCTTGTTGAGTCTTATTTTATCTTCTGATTAGGAAGGACAGCCCTGGAACTGGACGAAGAAACCTGAGAAGCTTGTTTAGATGTCAAGCTGGAATTTCTTCCAGCTTGCTTTAGCAAGATGATCTACAAAACTATCTTTTAGGGTTAAAATATACAGAAGTAAAGTAGCCGACTCATTTTGTGGCTTCTGCATGTTTTGCATTACAAATATAGTAATATAACCTCCAGTCACACAGGCATAATAGAATCCCTGTGAAAGGTGCACCAATTTCATGCTGAGGATTCTTAAGAAAAGAACCAAATATAAAACTGTCAGCACATCTATAAAGAGAGAGACCTGGAATATGTTGTTCAATTCTGGCTACCCTTTGGAGGGAAAAATGTTATTGGGAAAATTGCTGCAGTTGTTTTAAAGTGCAGAAAAAGGTATCAAAAATTAAAATATTGGAGACTGCTGAAATAATTGCCTTGTAAGGAAAAGTTACGAGTGTATTTCTCTTTCCATAATACTAGGTATCCCAGAGTCACTCAAATTAAGCCAAATGGTGAGATATACATGGCAAAGAAAAAAAAGAAAAGTTCACACATGCATCAGTAATTACAAAATCCTGAAGTACAGAGTGTCACTCATTTGGACAACTTTATGAAGGAATTACATCTATTAATGGGGGAATGGCATCAACAGCTTACATAGTTGGATGGCCATGTATTTTTCCAAATACCAAAGGCTGCATGCATCTCAATATTGTTTGTTGGAAAATATGAGGGCAATGGTTTGCTTGTGTGTTTCTTATAGGCATTCCACTAACTAGTGCTAGAACAGAATCTGAATTAAACTGGCCTTTGATATAATTCAGCATGGTATTTCTTACACCTGTTGCTCATGAAGAGGAAAACCTGTGCTTCAGGTTACAGCAGGTCTGTAGTCACATGCTAACACTTATCCCCATCGGAACTATACGACAAAATGCAGCATTATTCTTAATTGCATCAGGACCTTCATATTTTAAGAACTTATTAGAAGCATTAAAATGACTGTTTAATAACCCTTTGTGACTCCTTAATTCTATTCTATTTCTGATATCAGGACTTCCCCATAATTATTTAAGATACAGGTAGCCCTTGACTTTCAGTCACAACTGGGACCAGAGTCTCAGTTGTTGAGCAAGACACAGTGACTGCTTCACTGAACTACTGCAATCTTGGCACTCCCAACTGTGGATAAGCAATCGTGTGGGTCATTAAGCAGACAGCAAAAGAGCTATCAAAGGAGGGGTGGCAGGTCCCCTCCACTGGAGAATGGAACTCATGCGTTGGGCTGCAGAAACAAGGCAGGGATCACAAAGATTCCCACTTCATCTCTCCAGCCCAGCAAATGAGTTCCTCTTCCCTCCATGTGCATAAGAGAACTTGTGAACTGGGCTGGAGAGATGAAGCAAGAATCCTGAAGATCCACACTTCCAATTCTGTAGCCTAATGGATGGTTTCTGCCTTGACCCCTGGTGCATGGAGGGTAGATCTTTTGGCAGGCAGTAGGAGCTTGCAATTTTCCAGCTAGCTTCCTCTTTGAATTTGTGGGGAAGCTAGCAGAGAAGACTGCAAATCGCGATCTTGACAACTGTTCCCATATGCACACAGGTTGCAATGGAACATAGCATTTTATGAAATTCTTTAGAGTGTAAAGTACACTTTGTGAGCTGTCATAACTTTGGAAAGTCATTAAATGGCCATACGTTAAAAACTACCTATATTGGCAACAGAATGCCACTCTTGCTTCCTAATACATACCATACCTTTTTATCAAAACCACTAAACTCACCCTAGAAAGTTAAATTTCATTAGACGTAGTCCTTACTTACCAATGGTAATTGGAGCTAGGAGCTAAATTGCTACATGATGCTGTCATAAGGTATAATATCATGTGACCATGCTGACTTAGGACAGCAGTTCTGGCAGATCTTATTGCCATTATTAGGTGAATCATGTGGAGTCACAACATCCCACAATCACGACTGACATTTGTAACTCCTGCCAGCTTTTCTAACAACTTTGTTTGTCAGAAGCTGGCAATGAAGGTCCCAAAAGACAATTAGGTAACCATGAGAATATTGCGACAGCTGCAACTATGAGGACCCATTATTAGTCATTCACATTCAATGCTGCTGTAACTCTGAATAATCACTGAATGAGTGGATGTTAAATTCTACTTGTGTTAATAGGCCGAAGCCATAATTCTTTGAGTGCTTTTACCTTATTAATGAGATGTACACAAGGCCACCCCACTCCATAATAGCCCTGGGCAGCATGCAACACTAAAACAAGGGAAGATGAATGATGCATGTTCAAAACAGAATGAAATATCCAAACCAATAGAAGAGGGGAACAACCTAAGAGGATACAACATAGTCCTATAAGAGGCTTGCTACTCACCCTAGGCCCAGGCTTAAGGCAAAAAAGTTTTTAAACACTTTTTGAAGGAGATCAAATTTAGATCCATTTGAGGGCTGCGGACATTCATCTCACTTCAATTAAATTTGCATGAGCATTAATATTTAGAAAAAGCTCAATGTCTGTGTATATGTGTGCTCAAATAGACAAATGAATAAAAAAATCTCATTTCCACACAAAATGTGAAATAAAATGGAGCTCAACTCACAGCAGCTTCCCCAGAAGGAACTTCTTGCTTGTTGGCTATCAGGAGCTCCTTCAAGTCATTGGTGGAACAGGCTTTCTTCAACTCATCTTTGATATTCCAAATCAGTTCTGTCTGATCCTGTAAGTAAAAAAATGTGCAGAGTATCACATTTAAGATTTCTTTCCAACACTTTTCTACTAAGAACAATAAGAGGTGTGGGTGACAGGTTTATAGATCAGACTAAGTTTATATAATTCAGTGCTGTTGTTAGTATTCCTACATGAAATATTATTTGGATGATGGTTCAAGAAACAAGATATAAGAATTGCTTTGGTCAGGGTTCCAAGTAACACTCCCAATGAAATAAAACTCAAAGGCTTGAGTTTCCTCAAAGTTACATTTTATTAGAGATGTCATATTGGCACATCTGGGAAAACCCAAATCTGAAAGTTTCCAGTTTTTCCCCACCCAAAGAAAAGTTCAAGTCCCTGCCCAACACCCACAAGTCCATCACATGGTCCAATCAAAGCACCATCCCAACTGGAGATGCCTCCCAGTTCCAGCCTTCCAGGTGCAGGGCAAGATGTCCTTGAGTCCCTGAGAAAGGAATGTTATTATGACTGTATATCACCCATGCTCCATACAATCCCCCCTCCCAGTTTCCCACAGTAGTAAATGTGGCATGTCTGAAGGCCTAATGCAAAAGATGGCTTCCAGGCCTGACAGCTTCTAGATATTTAGAATAACCAAAAGGTTATTTCAGGCTAGCATCTTCTCACTGAGACTTGACTTGCAATTAAGCCAAGCTACCAAAATATGAGACTGGTTCTAAATGAAAGTTGGTAACACTGTCAGCTCCTTCAGTATTATCACATTCCACTTACTTCAAGCATTCTTCAGGGTCAAATCATATTCAGAATGGTGACAATGCAGAAGAGAGCAGTCTCCATCAAGAAGTCAAATTGCTCTTAGGGTATTTTGATCTCATCATCAAAAGATGCTTTAAATGAAACTAATTAGTCATAGCAAAACAAACCTTTAGCAGCTTTTCCTGTTTTGATAATTTTTCTTTCTCTTTCTTGGGTCTCTTTTTTGAGATTACATTTGTATCCACCTCATCTCCTTTTCTCTTTCTGAAAAGAAATAATACATAGTTTGCTAAGGAGAGTTTATTTAAGTTATTCCCCCAATTTCTTTTAACATATATAAGATTAATTTGGTGTACAGTTGAGTAATTGTATACAGTGAGTTTATATACTGTATATACACATACAAATATTCATACACAGAGTTACCAACCTTTCTTTTAGAAGCTTAGGCTGGTGTACTCTGCCTTTCTTCTTGCTTTTCCCAATCCTGAACCAGAACCTACTCTACATTGGCTGTCACTTTATGTTCAATACAAATATCCATAGCATTTCATTAAGGAACAGAGATTACATAGAAAGGTTGACTAGTACAAATGCACTGCAGCAACCCTGAACACCAGAAAAAGGAAACAGATCACCTACACAACATCTTCCACAAAATGGATACCCATACAACTTTTATCGAAAAGTGTGTGACCACTCAATCCACTACAACACAAGCTATGAAAAGGATAACATTACCATATATCAAAAACATCTCAGAAACAACAACAGACTATTACAGTCACAAAGCATCTCTTTAGCACACTAAAGCCCTCCAAGATTTCTTAAATAAGACAAAAGATCCCATAGCCCAAGAAGAAAAAACAGGACTGGTTTGCAATGTAAAATATAAGGACTGTAACAGCCACTATGTGGACAGACAGGCAGAAGAGTAGCACAGCACATCCATAAACATCAACTAACGTTCAGAGCATACAATGAAAGCTCCTTAATTTCATAACGTATGCGGTAGACTCATAGTTTCAGCTGGGAAACTATGAGCAAGCTAATAAATCAAGATGAATCCAAAAATGCTAGGGAATTTCTGAAAGCTTTGTATTCAGACAAACCAGCCATCAGTAGAGATAAACTATATTCACCCACCATTCAAAAGGCACAATAAAAACACTACGAAGATTAGAGCACATCCTCTCCAGCAGCCTACAATCAGGCCATCATTGTGGGGTATGAGCAAGACTAGTTTCTGTTGAATAGGACATCTTGTCAATATTTATATTTTAGATGTACTTGGGTAACAGGTTGATGCAAACAATTATATGATAGATGCCAGTAAAATGAAGGAATAACTTGATGCTCATCCCCACAAACAGGTATTAGATTACTGTCCTTCAAAGAAGCCTTAGCAAATTACACCATTCTGTGGTTTGTAAAACAATGTTTTATGGTTTAGAAAATTGTGAAATTCAGCTAACCATTATGTAACCACAAACCGCCCCTTTCATTTCTAACAAGGGATTTTTTTTACACATTCTTTTTCTTCTTCTGTTAGGAAAGATCCCTTCTGTAAAACTGATGGAAACTAGGTCCAGAAAGTGGCATCTATCTTCCAGTGTTTCAACCATTACAGTAGCAAACTTCCCTGATCAAAAACTATACAGTGGTGGTGTCCGTACTAAAAACTTAAGTTTTCAATTTTGCAAAAACTAACAAGATCTAGATTTGAGTCTGGGGCCAGATTTTGCATCTAAACCAATCACCATTTTATGAAGTTAGTACATAAGTGCACTAACGTGCCTATTGTCCCTGTCATTGTATTTTGTTTTCTTTTATTCTTGTTCTCATTTTTGTTTGACAAATTCTAATAAAATAAATAAATAAATAAATAATCCGTCCCTTTGGACCTCCATTTCGGCCTGCAACATGCTGGGCAAGGCCTGCAGAACTCCATTTTGGCTTGCAACGTGCCGGGTGAGGCCTGTGCAGGCCTAAAGGACGCTGCAGAGGGGTGCACGTGGCTGAGAGGCTGGAGAGGAGACAGCTTGCTAGATCTTCACACAAGTGATCCAACGTGGCAGGTTGGGGGGGAAGCAATTGTGGAGAGCATGAGGTATTTCAGTGGGTCAGGGAGGCCTTGGGTGGTCTTAGGCAGGTGGCCTGTTCCATCACTACCCCCCCTCCTCCGCCCATAGCCTTTCCCACCCTGAAATACCTCATGTGCACTTAAAGAGCCTCACATTCGATTAGAGAATGCGTGGGGCGAATGGAGGGAGTGATTCCATTCAAGGTTCGAGATTCACTCCCACGAATCCTCGGGTTACGAATGGAATGAGCACGCTCCATTATACTCATAACTCAAGGATTACCTCTATCTCTGCCACTTATGTGGGGGGGGGGTTGTTTCTGTGTGTGTATGTTGGTGTGTGTATGTGTTGGTGTTAATATTTTATTTTTTATTGCAGCAACCCTGAAATAACTCAAACAACTACTGTTAAATCTCCTGTATGAAGTCATTTTGAAAAAAATCAAAATGGGAAATTCAACAGCACAAGGATTTGGAATTAAATGATCCTAAGAAAAACTTTCACTTAATGATCCCTTCAGAATCTCCTTCATTCTATTTTTGCTTGGTGACTGCTATTATTTTCACTTTTCAATTCTCTATAAAAATTGGTAAATGATCTCCAGTCTCTTAAGTTTGGGCAGGATGCCAGCGCAATGGCTTTTTGGAAAGATGCAAGACTTGAGCATTCACTGAGGAGTGCACCAGGGCAATTTTAAGGAGAAAATTAAGGAATTTTTTCAGTTGTAGTCTCCTCAAAAAAACAGGAGGAATAGAAATAGAAAGCAAAAGAGAATTCAGCATGTAGGGGAAAATCGAAAAGGATCTGGGAGATTTGTTAAAAAGATAGTCAAACAGTGTAATGGATTGTGACTCCTACTTCTCATGCTGCCATAGAAGACTGGCTTAGATTTTTGTTTTTGCTTAAAAAAAACTTATATATAGCATTTTATGAAAACATATCCCGAAGTATAGCTAAATGGAAAACAATTTGCAATAAGATAAAAATAATTTGAAAGTTATTGTATCAGAAAACAACATTAATACATTAATAACAAATGGAATAGATCAGACCAACCCCCGGTCTGTGGACAAGCACCGGGCCGCCACATGCCAGCAACTGGGTTGTGCAAACAAGTGAAGCCCCATTCGTGAGATGCAGGCAAAATGCAAAACCATGCCCACTCCGGTCTGTGGAAAAACCTTTCTCCATGGAACCGGTCCCTGGTGCCCCAAAGGTTGGGGACCATTGGACTAGATGGATATCTAGATTTTAAAAAACCCAGATAAAGGAGTCTGTTTTATAGTTATGTTGAAAGGTAATAAAATTCAGTGCTAACCATAACTAAACTGAGACTGAATTCCACAACACAGCTATGTATCAAGAATGAATTATGTTCCTGCATTATGTGGCACCCACACAGAATCCTGGGTGACAAGTTCAAATGCTCCATCACGTATCTAGGTCCTAAAATATATATGTTTTGTGTGTCATTCCAAGAACCTTCTACAAACTGGCATCCAGTGCAATGTCTTCAGAATAAACGTGACACATTTTTGTCCTCTTCAGCAACTTAGCCTCAATGTTTTACACTCCCTGCTGATTCTGGACAAACCTCCAGACCCAGGTACAATATATTGCAATGACCGAATTGTTTAGTAAAAAATGAGAAAGAGAAGGAAAAAACCCAGACAATCTTAAGCTAAACAGAAAACAAATATTTACATCAGCTATCTAGGCAAAAAGATGTAGCTTATCTACACCAAAGAAACTGTGCTTCCTTCTGCATTTAGAGTCGCTTTGGATAGTGAGATGGGCAGCATATAAATTTAATAAATATACAAATATTCTCATGTTTCAAGCAGTACGATGGAATAAGCAACTTGTGGCCCACAAACTCCTTATCTATAACTTCAAAAGCCACTGTAAAGTGCCACCAATTCTCAGTGGAATAGTAACGGAGAAATCAAAGTTGTTATCTCCCACCATCTTGTAGAAAGGAATATATAAAAATAGTGTAAGTCTTAAAATAAACTTGTCGAGGGTTATTTTAAAAAACCCTCTTGCAAAAACAATAGAAAACTGTAAGAATTAGAAAATCTCCATCTGCCATGTTGCATTATCATTCTGATCATTGAAAGCTTAAAATCTTTAAAAGCTTAGTGCTTTTACTAGCTAATCTGCAGCTTCCTCTCCACAATGGTCACAACTGGAGATCTTCCATAGCCAACATAAGAAAACACCAGCCACACTGGTGTTTTAGAAGTATTTGTCATACAATGATCAAAATCAAATAGCATGATATGCACCTTTTTTGGCATCTTCTACATACCCTTCATTCTTGACAGAGGGTAGCTGCTTCTTTAGAGTTTCTTTGTCTTCTGCCTTCAGGTGCTCAAAGCCCTGGATCTGAGAGGCATTAAAGGTAGGAAGAAAACCCAGATCTGTTCTGTTGCTACTGAAACAGGCAAGATGGTACCAATTGTCTATCATCCCCAGTTGTGGCTTTTCAGCGAGCACCATTTTCTTTGAGATTCTAATCTGACCCTGTGTAGAGAAATTAGAAACAAACTCACAAACAAAACTAGCCAATTGCCTACTAAGGTTTCAAGCTAGAAGTTTAATATTGTTTATTTTATTAATAATAATTCAGAATAATGCATTTGGGGTTTTCTTTACTGTTTCTGAAAGTTAAAGTCAGTTTTTACAAAAAACACATTAATAGGAACTTTGTTTCTGAAATAAAAGTGGAATGAGTCCCTATTCTTCAATATAAACAGATTATTTCAGTCCCAATTTAATGTTTTCAATTTTTCTCTTTCACACTAAAATCTCTCTATTCTTTATTTCTTTAAACTGAATAGATTGCCAATAGACAGATGGATAGATACTATGTGTTACTATAAAGACCAAAAATTAGAAGGACAAAATTACCGCTCCACCTCCATTTCAGGAATAATACAGAACTATTAAAATTTCAAGATGTCAGGTTACATTTCTTCAATGTCGAAGCGTTTATTTTATGACTATTCAAGCTATTACATTTAATTTGTAAACAAATTAAATCTAGACCACATGAAATTTCAATTTCTGATCTTGCCTCTTCAATTATTATATAATTATAAATGAATTAATGTTTTAGTCAAGAGACCATATTTAGACCATATTCATTGGGATTTAAAGACAAAAATTAGTCTTGAGAAGTCTTAGAAATAACCAGAAATCCTCTGATTTGGACAGATGATTTCTGGCTTTGCAGACTGGTGTGCGGAGGGGGGAATGGTTCAGCACGAGTGGGGACCAAGCGTGCATGTAGCTCCATTTGTGCAAGCGGCAGCAGAACACCCATGCATGCACTCTCCCGCTGCTCACATAAGGGGGGATATGTGTGCATGCACTCGCTCACCGCTTCAGGTGCCCTGGTTTTAAACAGCTCACAGCCAGGCAGTGAGCTGTGGCCTGGGGGATTGGGGACCTCTGCTTTAGAAAACATATCTGCCATTAAAAACAGTGTTTGTGTAGCTTTATGTGATTGTTTACATCTTTACATATAGATAACTACCCATATGTTTACCTTTTCTATCTTTTGTTCACAACCTTTGCAAGTACTTCTATTGGACTTTGCATATTCTGCTGCAAAATCATTTAAACTTTTTTCAGGTTTGCCACCTCCCTCTTGGCCACCACCTTTTCCTGGAAAAAAAAAAAAAAGAAAGGAATAATTTTTAGGTTCTGATTTAATGAATCCCTTGGGACAACAGAAATAAGATACATAAATCAGTTAGATTTGCTCAAGAATAAATACAGACTTTCGGAGACCAGTCTAAGAAAGAGAAATTCTTGGTTACAGTTAATGTTTTCTAGAACATGCAAGAATGACCCCAGAGGAAGACAGCAATAGTAATTCACTGAAACTTATTTCCAAAGAATTTCTTAAGCAATTATATTTTGGAGACCTTCTAACATTTTTTCATTGATGAAGTCTGCTCTCAGCATAAAAATGACAGGCTCCTAAACCTGCTCAAGTCAATGGTTCACCTGACAGCCTTTTCTCTCATCAGTGAGTAGCTTACCTGCTGCAGTTCCTCCACTTTCTATGTGTTTTTTAATTTTTTCCTGATCTTCCCAACGCAGTTCTGAGAAGCCATCCAGATCAGCATGGGATAGTAGCTGAGCTCGTTTCCAGAAGCAAGAATAGTGGTGCCAATGAGGGACTTTGCCATCAAACATAGGGGACTGAAAAGAAAGAATTGGGGGGGGGGGAGGAGAAGGAGGAAAGAGAACCTCAGGCACGAAAACTGATACAACTGAATTGGGGTAAGAAATAACGCCCATACAGTACAATTAGAATCCAGACAAAAATGTATTTATTAATAAGAGTCACAGTTTCATACACCTTGTATATTATTTCCCTTCCCTATTTCATATATTTTTTCCAGTTTTGCAGATGTTTTATTTGTTTGGGTACGGTCAAATGAAGTGAGGTCAGCTCCAGCCCTCCTGACCTATAAGAGCTTAAATATCTGGCTTAGCCAGTTGGCTTGGAGCACCAACGAATGGGCTTCATGTTTCGGGGTGGTTGATTGAGTAACAACAGATTCCTTCCTCTCCCCCTGTTATCATACGCCCCCCATCTTTTTAGCTAGGTTGATTTTATAGTATTGTATTTATATTATTATAAATTATACAGTTTTATTTTTTAATATTGTAAACCACCCAGAGTTATTGTGTGGCAAGATGGACGGCTAATACATTTTATAAATAAACAACTTATGCCCATCTATGAGTACTGTTTTCGTTTCTATAACTTCCCATATGCAGGTATTATCAATAGGTTTGCTATTCAGATTTCTATAACATCCAAAAGTAATTGTGATTCTTCTATTCCTTTTGCTTCCTTCTGCTCAGGCTTTAATAAGAACTTGGAGATGCAACGCTACCTACACAGAACTAAAGTGTTTGTTTTAAAATTTTGGGCTACAATGATGATTAGATACTAGATAAAAATCTCATTTTTCCCAACCAGTCTCTTCCAAACCATTGCGCTAACAAAGAAATATAATTTAAGTTGGAGTGGTCTTACAAATCCAAACTAGCTTCTTATGGCTTTTACATGGAGTACCTCCTCACAATGGATTACAATTAGGCCAATCATATATTCCTTCGGAGGATAAAGCATGTGCAATTATCACCTGGAGGTCAATAGGAACTTTGACAATAATAGAACCTGGATCCCAAGGTTCTCAGAACCAAACAAATATCTTCACTTTCCCTACTTTGAAGAAAGGTGAACAGTGTAACATCTTGCCATCCACTTTCTTTCTGGATACATATTCAAAAAAACTTGGCTCATGCATTTGAAAAATCAAAACCATCATTCACATACTGCTGTACCATAATTAGGACACACCATCAAATAGAGCAAGGGTGTCAAACTCAAGGCCCGGGGCCTCGATCTGGCCCACGGGGTGCTTAGATCTGGCCAGCAGGGCCACCATGGAAACAGCAAAGGACCGGCTTGCGGTGCCCCTGCCAGCAAAAAGGCTGGTAGCCCTCCCAAGCTCCATTTTCACTGGCAGAGGGTTGCAGGAGGCTGTCACAGCTGAAAACGGAGCTCAGGAGCCCGTTTTTTCTAGCAGAGCGCACAGGCCACCACAGGTGCCCCCAACACAAGTGACATCAAGCTGGCCATGCCCCCCCCCCCGCAGTCAAACACAACCTTGATGCGGCCCTCAATGAAATTGAGTTTGACACTCTTGAACTAGAGTATGCCTGATTACCAAATATTTGTTTTTATATATTTGTACATCTCATTGTATATGGATTATTGAATGCAATAAAGAGGTTTGAGGCTGAACTTCCAGGTTAAGAGTACAGGGCATTTAGGGGAAGAAGCTTCTGAATAATAAATATCAGTATACCAAAATCTAATCTAATTTGGTGCACTCAGTTTTCTCTTTCAAAATGGATAAAGCAAGACATTTCATAACAATAAATCAATGAAAAGGTAGAGTGGAAGCTAAAAATAGGATGAAGTTGTCTATTACAGTATTGTTGCTGACAGATTTACATTACTGAAGATTTAACGAAACAAAAAATCTATTAAATAAAGTTACTAGGCAAGTGTACAAGTAATCCAGAAAAATAGTCCCATGATCATCAATTTTCCCCATTTTAAAGAACTTCCATTGTTACCAAGTTTGTTTGCTTATTTCTTTCATAATGCAGTCTTCAATACATAATGTCATTAACCAGTGAATGGGTGTTCCATTTTGGGGCAGAGTTTTTTGGTTGTACTTGAGAGGGTAAGGGCCTACAGAATAACTCAGCGTGCACAACTATATCCAGCAATAGTTTTCTGTAGCAAAGTTCATCTAGATAGATGAATAAGAAACTCAGTCATCTCGCTGTTCCCCTGCTAGTACATCTAAAGTTGCTTGCTCTCTTCCTGACCTACTTTTCTAGGTAAGAAGTTATGAACAAAATGCTTTTGCATACTCCTCAGAGAATGGAATACAGTACACATTCCACAACAATAGGTTTTAAGACATTACACCATACAGTATCATTATTATTCCATTTATTTGATTTCACCCTATTGCAATCAAGCTGCCGTTAGTGAGTTACAAATTGTCAGGATTACCAATTGCATTATTTTATTATTATCTCAAATGGAGTCAAATCCATAGGTTTATTGCAAAAATAGTAAACTATCAAGAGATGGAAGAATGCAGTGTTGCTTGGCGAACAAACTCCTCCTAACTCAATAGATCTGTCTATATACTGTTCTTGGCAACACATCAGACTACAGTCAAAACTGTATGCTTGAAGACTTTATGGTCCACTGCAGGATGCAGCATTCAAATACAGATTGAAAAATATGATTGCAGTGCATGGCTATTTTAACAAAGCAAGCAATAGCTGTCCTAATTCTAGACTTTAAAAATCCCTTCCAACTCAACGATTCCATATGTCAGCCACGTCCAATTTATGATTGTTCCAACTGAGTCTAGGCATCAGGATCAAGAGATTTGCTAACCCTAAGGAAAAGCCTCATTACATTCAAAGTTGTATAAATATTTATTCGGAACTGTGCACTTCTGAACAAAACCTTTAAGAGGGTTGTACTGTAAACCATATTGTGAAAAAGAGGGTATTGGACTTGGTTGTGATTTTTCACATGAAGCAAAGCCATCGACGAAAAATAGGTGATATCCACCGCCCACTGCAGGACGAGCAGCTAAACCCCGCGGCCCTAAATGGGACAACGTGGGAACTACTGTCAGCTCAAATTTCCCCACCCAGACGTAAAAAACCCAAAGAACTTCCTCTTAAGTGAAAAGATAAGAGACATGCAGCTTATGGTGGGCCCGGCAGAAAATGATTTCAAACGGGCATCTTCGGAAGATCCTCAACAAGAAGGGAAGCTATGAAAGGGAAAGGGCGGTTCCTCCTGTGCTGCGCTCCGCATCCTTCAGCTGCCTTGACCCACCGGTGGCACATAACAAAACGGAATCGAACCGATTCCGGGGATCAGGCGCAAAGGCAGCACCGAGGGGCGGCCACAAAGACGATTAATCGGCCGCTTCTGCAGGCAACGTGGCGCTCCCGGGCCTGGGTGGCCTAGGGTGAAAGCCTTGCAGAGCTTGTCTTAGGCTCTTAAGCCTGCTTAGAGGGAAGGTAGAGTCCCTACCTGCACCATGATAGCTAGGCGGAGCGAATCCTTGGCGATGTTTTCCTTGCATTTCTTGCAAGAAGACCGCCCGCTCTTGGCGTACTCGGCCCGGTATAGCTTCTCCGCGGGCTCCGCCATAGCCACCCCTCGACGCCCCCAGGGAAAGCTTCCCGCTGAGTCTCGAGAAAGAGGCGGCAATTTCTGCTCTGCGGCTGCAACGGCGGCGCCAAAAATGTGCCGAGCGCAGAGCGCGTGATCCCGCCCGGTGCGAGAGCCTCAGCTTCAGCGATTGATTAGCCGAGCCTCACTGTGGAGCACTTCCAAGGCCGCCCGGGGCGATGGATCCGTCTGAAGAGAGCGAGACTCCAGCGGAGGGGGGAACGGAAAGCCCCGGTGCCTGATAGGAAAACCACGCGGTCGGGGATCACGTGCTCACGGGGGCTTTCCTCTCTTCTCCCCGTTACGCCTCCCACTCGGGGGCCGGGACTCGCTTGTAATTTGTCAGACACCCCTGGAGTTTCCCTGCCACACCGCGACCAACGGCTAGCAGCCGGAGCAGAACTGTTGGCCTCTTCATAAGCAATTCTTTGATTTTGGGGGGTTGCAAGGGAACAACTCGGTAACGATTTGCCATTAAAATCTCCTTGGTTTTTTATTTTATTGTATTCACATTATAGGCTATAGCTCTGGAATCTTCTGGTTATCTCCGATTTAACTACTAGTACAGTAGTCCTCGACTTACAACACTTCACTTAGTAACCGTTCGGAATTACAATGGCACTGAAAAAAATGCATTAAAGAAAGAGGCATATGTTTTGAAAGTACATATGTTTTTAAAGTACATATACTTTCAAAACACATGCCTCATCACTGGTGAAATCTAAATTTTTTTACTACCGGTTCTGTGGGCGTGACTTGGTGGGCATGGCAGGGTAAGGATATTGCAAAATCCCCATTCCCACCCCACTCTGGGACCAGTCAGGGGTGATATTTGCCGGTTCTCTGAACTACTCAAAATTTCCGCTACCGGTTCTCCAAACTATTCAAAATTTCTACTACCGGTTCTCCAGAACCTGTCAGAACCTGCTGGATTTCACCTCTGTGCCTCATATATAGTTGTGTCTCAGAGCAGTGAATAAGAGCTAGGAAGAAAAAGAATCTGATAAACAGGACAATTGGGTCTTAGAGGTCAGGACATTCTGTTATGGATCCACCTGGTGATTTTGGCAGGCTAAAATGGGTTATTTTGTATTTTGCAGAAAAATTACACCTTGAGGAAATGCAAAGGTCCTGTCTGAATACAGCTGTCCACTCTCACCCGAACAGAAGGATTTTTCATTCATAGAAGTATCTTTATTATTCATGAAGTAAATACTTTATTTATGAAAGGAAATAAAAAGATAAAAAATACTTTATTCCTGAAGTAAAATAAAATACAATGGTGGTATATCTGCCCTTCTAGAGGACCATAAGTACATTGTAATAAAACCATATCTTTACTCTTTCTAAATGCAACCGGAGACTTTGGACTAGCTGTACTTCCAGAACAGAATATTCCTTAATGAGAGGTTGCTTACCAAGAAGGGATTTTGAATTTGTAACCTACCTCTCCATCACAAAAGGATGCCAAATATGCTTAACAATGGTGACAAAAGATGTAAACAAAACAATAAAACAAAGTAAATGATCAAATATTTTTTTCGGATCGCTATAGTTTCTTTAAAAACAAATGCCCTCCTCAAAGCAAAGTAAGGCTCAATCACCACTACAAAAAAAAAAGGGAGTATGTTTCAGTCAGGGAAAAACACAATCGGGCCTTTCTTGTCCAAACAGCTGATAAGGGTGTTTGTGCAAATGGCATTTTCAGAAAATCTTGTTAAGGACACAATGGCAATAGTTGTTCCAGGCCCCCTTTTGGGGGATGGGGCACATCAAAATATAGTTCAGTACAATGAGACCTTGATTTAACATATCTATTTAACAGGCTGGATGCAATGAACCACATTTCTGCCTAGGCATCTCCCCCCCAATAATGGACAAAGTGTTTATTTTACATTGCTTACAGTGATTTGTGTCATTTGTGTAATGATAGCATTACTTGTGGATGTAAATTGCTACAAGTGAGTTAGTTTTTGATTTAACAGACATTTGGAGATCCCAGACTTCCATTCCCGAAATGTCCACTTAATTTGCATTAAGTGCTAATTACTAAACTATTAGTAATTTGAAATTACTAAACTATGCATTTGAAATTACTAAACTATGTGCATTCAAGCAAGCAAAATGAATCCATCAATATACAGTTCTACAAGTTATTTTGACATTTTAAGTTTCCCCACGTACTTTATCCATCACAGAAAAAACTCCCTATTGGATCCAGAAAGAGAGAACATCTCAATTGGGTGTCATGCTTTGGGGAAGCTTCAGCCCAAAGCCTGATTCTTGTAACTTGTCCTTTGTTTTGTTTTTCAATAATGCACTGTAACCAGGGCCGGATTTTCCTATAGGCTAACTAGGCTTCAGCCTAGGGCCTCAAGATCAAGAGGGGCCTACATTCAAATTGTTAGCAAAATTAAAATTACACTTTCACTATAGGTGAAAGGGCCTCATAAGTGGAATAGCCTAGGGCCTCTTTTCATCTAAATCCGGCCCTGACTGTAACACTTTCTAAGTTTACAGCATAGCCTAAAAATATTCAGTATGAATAAAAAGCTTATCTGGAGGTTATAAGTCCCTTAAGAAGATGCCACTTCCTTCCCCTCTTTTAGCAACACAGACTAGTGGTAACAATCACGCAATTAAAAGAAAATCAATTTCAGCAATTGAAAGAATGGAATTAATTCCTAGCACAGGAAGTCCTCAACTTATGACCACTGTTGGGACCAGAACATTGGTCGCTAAGTGATGCAGTTGTTAAGTGAATCATGACCGATTTATGGCCTTTTTGCTGCAGTTGTAAAGGGAATGTGACTTTCTTCATTGACTTAGCTTGTTGGAAGCCCCCCTCCCCCACTCCGAAATTCACAAATGGTGATCACATGACCTTGGGATGCTGCCATGGTTGTAAATGCAAGAAGCAGTCTTAAGTCACTTTTTTCAGTGCTGTTGTAACTGAACAGTCATTAAACAAATTGGTCACGGTAGGACAAGGTAGGACAAAATTTGCTTGATGAAAGACTGAAATTGATAAGTATAATATTAATGATGTCTATAAGAAAATAGGTAGCATCTAAAAAAACCAATCCAGGATATTACTTCTCTCACATCTCTTAATGATAGCCCATTAATATTCCTTTACTTGAATAGTCCCCTTTTAAGGAGATGTATATCTCCTAAAAATGAATTTCATAGTTTGACCATTATTTAATTTATATCCTACCTTGTGGCTGACAAATGGCATTTGAGGCAGGCATTGGTAACAAAAGAATCAACAATAAAACCATTAACATTAATAGAACTGACAGAAACAGGTAGGATTTACCCAATTTGGCAACATTTTTCATTTCATTTTTTCATTTTATTAGATTTCTATACCGCCCTACTCCCGAAGGACTCAGGGCGGTGCACAGCCAAACAATAAAAACACATACAATACAAAATTTAAAAAATAGAATAAAATCAAATTAAATAATTTTGGCCCCGACAAATTTAAAACCCCAAACTTTTAAAACCAATTTAAAATTGAATATATAAAATACTAAAAGATATTTAAAATTTTAAAAATCTTTTCTAAAAGAGGGGGAAAATTAGGCCAGGCCGGCCTGGTGAAATAGTAAGGTCTTTAAGGCGTGGTGGAAGGTGCGCAGATCCGGGATCCTCCGTATCTCTGGGGGGAGCTCGTTCCAGATAGTAGGTGCCCCCACAGAGAAGGCTCTCCCCCTGGGGGCCGCCAGTCGGCATTGTTTGGCTGACGGCACCCGGAGGAGCCCCTCTCTATGGGAGCGTACCGGCCGGTGGGAGGCTATTGGTGGTAGTAGGCAGTCCTGCAAGTACCCGGGTCCTAAGTCATGGAGCGCTTTAAAGGTAGTAACCAGAACCTTGAAGCGCACCCGGAAGACCACCGGGAGCCAGTGCAGCTCGCACAGGAGGGGTGTTACATGGGAACGCCATGTCGCTCCCATTACCACCCGCGCGGCCGCACTCTGCGCCAGTTGGAGCCTCCGGGTGCTCCTCAAGGGGAGCCCCATGTAGAGAGCCTTGCAATAGTCCAGGCGGGAGGTGACAAGGGCATGAGTGACCGTGTGTAACGAGTCCCGATCCAGAAAGGGACGCAACTGGCGAATCAGGCGAATCTGATGAAAAATCCTCCCGGTCACGGCCGTCAAGTGCTCTTCTAAAGACAGCTGTGAATCCAGGAGGACGCCCAAGTTGCGAGCCTTCTCCGTGGGGGCCAATGATTCGCCCCCAATAGTCAGTGATGGCGTCAACTGACTATATCGGGACGTCGGAAACCACAGCCACTCAGTCTTGGATGGGTTGAGCCTGAGCCTGTTCCTCCCCATCCAGATTCGTACGGCCTCCAGGCACCGGGACATCACTTCAAGGGCATTGTTGGGGTGATCCGGGGTGGAGATGTACAGCTGGATGTACTGATGGTACTGATGGTACTCCACCCCGAAACCACGGATGATCTCGCCCAGCGGCTTCACATAAATGTTGAACAGGAGAGGCGAGAGGACTGACCCTTGCGGCACCCCACATATGAGGGGCCTCGGGGTCGACCTCTGTCCCCCTGTCAACACAGACTGCGACCGGTCAGAGAGAAAGGAGGAGAACCACCGCTTGAGAACATACCATCTTTTAAAGCCTGCAATATTTTAAACAAGTGGAATTCTTAAGAAGGTGAGATTTCCTCTTTTTGTAAAGATACAAACACCTCTCTATTGGTTGATTTATGAATTTTGTTAGTATATGGCAGTTTCTTTAGATTGGTTTTTCATCATTTTCATATACTTTATTTGGGTTTGGCTTAGAATGTGGGGGGAAACCCAAATTGCAATTTATTCTACAAACCATGGCTAAGCAAATCATTGCTTGTCTCAATCCAATCTTAGTTATTGTTTGGTTTAAACATGTTGATATAGTTCTTGAGCTACATGTGTATCCTATTTCCAAACTCATCCATGATTAGTTATTTAGATACTCAGGAGAATAAAAAATATTATATTAAGGGACAAGAAGGTGCATAATTCTTTATTTAAAAAACGGAATCAAAGGGTCTGCCTTATCTATATATGAACAAATTTTTGCGCTGGATTTGGCAGAATTCTTCAATTCAGATTAAGTTTGTAGCCACTAGATGTCAGTATACACAAAGCTAAAATACTACATATGTTTGGAAACAAAATGCTCTTAAATTCTAGGAATCAAAAACAAATTTTGTATTTTTTGGGGGGGGGACGGATGGACGGGGGACAACCACAGCAGTGATATTATCTGTAAGCATAACTTTGCTTTTACAGCTTTAATTTATATCTATTTGGCCTATTACTAATTGCTGGGCTGTCTGAAAGTGGAGGGAAACAGGATTATACCTTTGTCTCCTTGCAGATCCTGCCTATGCTTGCTTTGGTTATGAGAAAATACATCCAAACAGACCTGGCAGTGTGAGGCAAAAAGAGCAGAGAAGATAGACACTTTTAACTAAATAGAAGGGTTACTTGTGTGCTGTTGGATTTTGATATTGGGGAAAAAAACAGTCTGGGAGCATGGCAAATAGCTCAAGATATTATAATTTTTGAACATTATTAGCTGTGGGTATAAGACATGGGGCCATCCCACACTTGTATCTAACCGAGGTCCAAACAGACCTCAGCAACCTATTTATTTTGCTATGTACCTATGACATTGCATTTTTCTTCTTCCCAGCCCATGATACAAGCTTAAGTCATCCTTAACTGTTTTAAAGTAGTATTTCCTCCCATAAGCCAACTGTAACATTTGGCAGTGTCTAAATGAAGATATTGTTATGCTCTTTGCTGACTACAGATAGGTCTCAATTTACTATTTTTGGTGACTGATGTCATAACATGTTGGAATCAACTTGGCGGGCTCATCATGAATGGTCCAGATTAGAGAATACACAAACTCAGGTGCTTCTCGGGATGATGGAGCAGCGAACAAAAACCTGCCATCTCTTTTATTAGTTATCAAAATACAGCGTCATCAGAAGGCGTTATTATGGCTACACATCTCATATTACATACAAGAGATAGAAAAACATCCATATATTCTCCAATAAGTTTCACATTCTTACCTATTACAGTAAATCACGTGATTTCTAGGAAAGCGATACTTGAGGTGTAAAAAACAAAACTTAACTCTGGCTATATGGAATCAGTTACTACCAGGCGAGAGGCCCATCTCCTGCTATCTGATTACCTCACTTCTCAGGAATGTTCCGCCAAGAGATGTCTCTTATCTTTTCAAATACAGTCTATGTTCTGAACAAAGAGAGAACAAAATAGGGCCCTTTAGAGAGTATCCAGCTGAACCCGCATTCCCACAATAACAGCACTGGAAAAAATGACTTATGACCAGTCCTTGTACTTATGATTGTTGTAGCATCCTCATGGTCACATGATCAAGATTGAGTACTTGGCAACTGGCATGTTTTAGGATGATTGCAGCATTCAAGGGCCATGTTTGTGACCTTCCCAGGCATCTTATGACATGCAAAGTCAATGGGGGGAGCTGGATTTGCTTAACGATCATGGCAAAAACAGTTGTAAAATTAGGTGCGACTCACTTACCTTGCTTAGCAATGGAAATTCTAGTTCCAGTTGTGGTTGTAAGTCAAAGACTACCTATATTGATTTGGCAGAGCAATCAGATAACTCTGAATACAGCCTAGTACTTTACTGACAATTTCAGCTTATGTAAACAAGCCCCATTTCTTGGTGGATCGCATACTTTCCTCACTGATTAAATTGGGTTTAGTGCTCTTTCAGAAGTGTGCCAAATCCAATGTCAAAATAAGCCTACTAAACAGCTGATTGTCAAGCTGGAAGAACTGCCCAATATTAGAGTCTTTCCTTTTTTACTGGACTGCCCTCCCATTGCTGCTAATTGGTGTATCAATGCTTAATTTAGGATTTTTTTAAAAAAAAATGATTTATATGCCGCCCTTCTCTGGAGACTCAGGACGGCTTACAATGCTCTAAGCAATAGCCTTCATCCTTTTGTATATTTATACAAAGTCAGCTTATTGCCCCCACAACTGGGTCCTCAATTTACCTACCTTAGAAAGGATGGAAGGCTGAGTCAACCTTGAGCCTGGCGAGATTCGAACCTGCAGTAATTGCAGGCAGCTGGTCTTAATAACATACATTTCCTTCATACATTTTATCCACACTAGCATATGTGAGATGACTTGTTCTTCTCCACATTCACACAGAATATCTTCTATAGGGAAGCTCTATTTTCTTTGATTTTCCTATTCTGGCATGCAATCTATTTAGCGATTTCCATACAGGTCAAGGTTGTTCTTGACCAGGCTGCAGACAGTTGTATGGTTGTGACCAGTTGCCTGGTAGCTCTTTATTCATCTTCCATAGTTCCAGGGCGATCTGTAGTGGCCAGTTATTAGGAGGAGCAGAAGTTTTGAGGAAGCTGTTCCTCAATCTCAGTCTTGACCTTAGAGGTTGATGGCCGTATAATAGGTGCATTTCTGTACATGTTGTTTTAATCCACTCTTTCTGCATAGCACTTTCCCAACAGGATTTTGGAGTGGAGCGGAATACAAGCTGGATAATGCACCTTAGTATTGGGGTTGGTTTTAGACACCCCGTGACTTGTCTCACTGTTTCATTTAGGGCAATGCCCACTTGTTTTGAATGTTTTGATCTGTACCAAACAGAGCTGGCATATACTCCTCCTACAGGGTAACATAGGGCTAATGCAGAAATTCTTAATGTTCTCCTCAAAATGTTGTTCCTAGCAAATATTTGAGAGATAAGGTGAAATCATTCAAAAAGATGCTGTAGCTGATGGTACTGATGGCTACTGAAAGATGCTGCATTTTCCTTCCAGTTGCCAGCATAGATCCTTCACAAAGGCAATCCTTATTCCCTCTGTTTGAAATATGTTCAAACAATCAGTATGCTCTAGATATGCATGGAGTTGTGAAGCTGTTAATTTTCTGGTCACCTTAGTCATAAATGAAAATTTAAGGGTGGGCAGTATTTTCCCAATTCTTTTAGTCAAGGGAAATATAGTTTACTAATGATATTACCACTGTCCTGATTAAATTAGTAGGGGCACATTTTTCCTACAAGGAAGTGTTAGTTTACCAACTGGCCAATGTAGTTGATCAGGATGGTTGAGTAGGGTTGGAGGCAGCCCTCATATTTTCAGATATTCTGCCTGCACCCACCAGATCCACAAGCTGAAAAGATTCAAAATAAAAGCACAAGCACTTGGTACAGTTGAATCTTTGTGTAATAACATGCCCCACTTGGGTGGGTCTAAGTGATTTTAAACAAAGTTACAAACCATTCGCAGCCAATGTGCCTAAAGACTGACCCAGCCCTTTTTGCTGAGGTGTGTCTTGATCATAGAAATCTTGCATACCTTTACTGAAATCTGCTTCATCTGAGAAAATACCTGCACAGTTTCCAAAGGTCCTCTCTTCTCTCACATCTACCAGCAATATTCTAGCTCTTCTAGAAACAAAAAAGGAGCTGGAACGGACATGTATACTGGGGCAGAATTCTGTAAGTAACTGATGGTTATATACGTCCAGGGGAGCCTAATCTTACTTCTTTGCTCCTCCCTCCTCAGCATCTTGATGGGTAGCACAGCGTAGAAAAGTCTAAACTGTGCAAGTGTAATGGAGGCAGGTAATTAAGTAAGTTAATTCTTCAAAGAAATGTAAGTGCTAAGAAATAACAGCATGACCTTATTAATATCCCAGGGGTAATTCTTGTCAACCTGAGACACAAGGCAATAGCTTTATTTAGTAGGTTATGTCCCCTACAAGACTTTCCAATATGCTTTAACTCCTCAAAGTATTCAGCAATAGGTATGTCAAAATAGGTTCATACTGTTTTTATTACTGCTCTCAGGAGGTTTGCTTGAGTCCCTTATTCTGTCTCCTGTACTTTGCAGAACATCAGTACCCCTCCACAAGGGACTTGTTATATAGATGAATAAATTAGGCATAAGGATTTAAGCCTCCTGTTTCCTAATTATAGTTATACAGCTGTTTCCTGTTTAGACGCTCACACTTGATGCAAATTAGGCTTTTGTGTTTTAGCTTCCCCTTCCATTTACATATGTACAATGAAAAAGAAGTAGCAAATAAGGATGCAAAAGGAGCTGGCCTCCAATTTATGTGAGATCAGATCTGCAAGGTCTACATAACCCGGCCTTGCCCAAAATATGGATTGCTCACCTTTTGGACAGAAATGTACATGTACAAAAAAGATTTAGATGCCTTTCTACTACTCCAAAGTCACCCTTTTTAAATTCCAGCCATAAAAGGCCCTCATCCTTTACCTCTCCCACTTTCCCTAACCCCCCTTTCCATGCCTACTGAGATCCCTCCTTTCATCCACTTCCTCTCTAATGTTTCCTCCTCAGTCCAAACTCTATTTACAGCAAGTTGCAAGCAAAAGTTGTGACTGGCATGAATTATATCTTTTGATCATTTATGTGATGGTGCCATGATACATGTAAAATCCCTTATGCCACCCTCCAATGTTCCTAGTGGGAAAGCTCAACTAGTACACTTCTGAGAGGGCAATTTATTTCTTTTCTAAGACGCTGGAAAATGCCAGTGAGGCTAATGTTGTTGGGAAGGCCAGCCTCAGAGACTGTCCCAGAAAAATGCTGCAGTCCACGTTGCGTTCCCTTTGTCTCTGCAGACGATCTGTGTCCTTCTATATCATCTCCCACTGTGCGACTGATTTCCATAATACATGACAAATGCGATAAATGACTCTTGGCAAGAGCTGAGAATTTGTGACAGCCATCACCTGGATCTGTCAGCTCTCAGTGACAACCTTTTAGATACAGGAGTCAATGTGTTTTTCTTCATTTTGTTGAGAAGCCATCAGCAAAATTGGCTATGATACACATTTAGTTGATACTGGTGGGACAATTTGGATTTTAATTTAACATTAAAAACCAATGTGCCTAAAGAAAGGCCCAGCCATTTTTGGAGGGGTGTGACTTGGTCATAGAAATCTTGCGTATCTTTATTGAAGTTTGCTTCATCTGAAAAAAAAAAATGTAGAGTTTCCAAAGGCCCTCTCTTTTCTCACATCTACCTGCAGTATTCTAGCTCTTCTACAAAGAAAGATTGAGCTGCAACAGACATGTATATTGGAACAGACTTTTGTAAATGCAGTAACTGATGGTTGGTTATATAAGACCAGGTATATCCAAATCTTAAAGACTTTATTCTCCTGAAATGTTGCAAAATGTTCATGTTTATGCAATTTATTTATTTATTCAATTTATATAGCCACCCATCTCACATTTATGACTCCGAAACATAAACAATTGCCCCCCACCCCAAAAAGCAAAAAATAGAACAAGCATACAAACAATACAAAAAGTTAGAACAATTAAAAACAATCAGAAACTATACAATGCTGAGAGAGCACAATATTTCAAGAACAGGGCTGCCATTTTGTAGGCTCCATGCCACTCTCTGATGCTCAGGCCAGGTGGCAAATCCAGGTTTTCAGGCCGTTCTTAGAGGCCATCAAGATTGGGGTGAGCCTGCCCTTGGGGGGAGATTAATATCCTCCCTTCAGCACTTCTCAAGGGCAGATACCATCAGAACATACCATTCCATTTACTGTATTTACTGATACTGCCATCCGAACACCTGTAATGCCATGATAGCCCCCCACCCCGTAACACAAACATGGATAACTTTTAAATAAACTATTTACCTGGAAACAAGGACTGCAAAATCACATGGCAGCTCATAGAATTCCTTTTGTTAACTTGGCAAGTATGGTGCTGCTGCATGGAACAGCAGACGGTATAATAAGATAGATATGGATTGTCTTAATTATTGTATGCTACATTGCATTTTATATTGGTTTTGAGTGATTTTATGTAGCTTATACCTCTTTCTTTTTGTTTTTGATTATCCAAAGCAATATAATGAAACTTTGACAACGGTCTGAGATTATATCATTGATTAATTCATTGATTTAATTTTCTTGGCAACAATATCCGGATTCACTATGGTGATTAGGCAGCTATATAAATTAAATAAGATATCCCTTAGCATGTTTAAGCTATATAGTTTTTGGTTAATCTTCCATTCAAATATATACTTAACTTTTGGGATTGCCATGACCATTTGGATTACCATCTAGCTGATCAAAATTTGCATATGCTAATTGTATAATATTGTGCTACTCCTCTTTTGACAAATGATCCTTGTTTGTCAGTCTAATGGAGAGTAGTATAGCAAGCTTCATTAGATTCTTTAAAAATCTATGATTTACAGACTTAAAAGACATTCCATTCAACGGACTCTAAGTGATTTGCAGGACAAACTGCCAAACAATAAGTACAATAATATGCAATAAAAACTAACACAACATGGATTTACAATTAACCACAGTAGTGATTCTTTTGAAAGCTAATGGCAGGTATAAGTTAAAAGACCTCTGATGTTGCTGTTGGCAAACCCCATATTTATAAGTGACAGATCTATACTGGAGCCTCTTTTAGCTGAGATACCAGATTAAGGCCAACGGATGCCCTAAATCAGGGGTGTCAAACTTGCAGCCATTGGGCTGGATGTGTCACGCCCACCCCTAGGTTAGCGAAAGGGAAAAAGTCATGATATGTCATGATGATGTGACAATGCGAGTTTGACACCCCTGTCCTAAATAATGGCCCAACAATGAGGTCCAATGCTTAATAATTAACCCAGGCTGTGACTGTGGCATCATTTACCAAATCATGACTGATGTTCAATACCCATGTGGCGAACAGCTTAGTCCAATATCCATAAGTGAAGACAAAGTATATATGCCTTCTAAATTTGGAGTAGTAGAAAGGCCCTACATTCTTTTAGTGACGAATAGCGCTACAATTGCAGGGTCATTTGATTGCTTGTGGTTTTCAGTCCAATATTCTGTCTTAATGTACACTGATTTGAATTATCACATTGGCTACAGGTTTTTTTTTAAATCAGCTGTGTCAGGGATACCCTCTCCATCCCAAATTCATCTTGCATTTGCTCATTCTATAGTCAGTTTCAATAACCAATCTCGTGAGATGTTCAAATCTAGACATTTTAAAAACAATTCCTTAGTTTCGCAATGCCCATAGAAACCTCAGTGGCCTGATTTTTCCAAGCTTATATAAGTGCACCTTCCCACAGCAGCTAAAACTGATAATGCTACAGCTTTGAAACACACTGTACTCGTCACTTCACAGAAGCCACTGTTGCCCCAAAGAGCTGTCATAAAAGCTGTCAGGGAGAAAACAGATTGTTGCGAGTAAAAGCATCAGGAGGATGGGCTGGAGCAGGAGTTATGTGTTTTGAGAATAAGGCAGCCATCACTGTGATAGGAAATGATTTTGCCCTTGAAAGAAGGGCTTCTGATGAAATGAATTTGGGTAGGTACATGGTAGAGTAAGCTTTCAAACTCTGAGGCTCTAACCAGATTCACAAGGGATGTTTTATATTCTTTAAAATGCTAAGAGATACATAGATTCCTCTATATATGTATCAGATGAGGGATGAAGTGGGATTGCACCTACTAGCCATCCCCTTAGTGTCAATTGTCCCATAGTCTTATCTGTCATGCATCCAGGATAATAAGATAGAGCTTTGCAAAAATCTATTTCCATTGGCTACCGAAGACATATGATAGCAGATCTGCAAATGCATCAGATCTATGTGATAAGTGTTAGATCCCTTTGTGCATAGTAGTATATGAACATAGTTTCCCCAGAGAAAGGGGTGGATGGGAAATCTAGATTGAAGTCGCATCCCTCTCCCATGGATAAGTTCTGTCCAACATATGATTACGAAAACTGTGTCTGTGAAATAGATATTGCCCTCATGGAATATAAATTATCACTTAATTTCTAGTAATAATTCAGTACTATTATCCAACCAGAAGGTGGAAGCAATTCTCACTAAACACAGAAGAATTGTTTTATGTAAGGCACAGTTCCTTTATTCTTAGATTACTGCCTAAAGAGCATGAAACGCTTGGTTTCAACAAAAGGAAACAACACTGCTTTAGTTGATAGAATTTCTTACAGCAAGAGACACTATTGTCTATCAGATTCAGCCTTTTCTTATTCTTATCCTTGTTCTTCTATTTTTTTTCCCTTTAAAAAAGAGTATTTAATGTCAGGCTTAGAATTTTCTACAGTTTCCTGCTGAGGAAAAGGCTTTTTTATCTATGGTTTGTTCGAGAATGAATAAGGGTTGGTTCATTGCATTACACTAACCTGCAAATCCTGCTTTAAATCCAGTCATTGGATTCACGGATACTAGTGAGTCAAAATCAAACAAACCGCATCACACACGGAGAAAGCTTTGCATAGGTCTGCTTTCAATCCCTCTCTGAGCAGTGCAGTATGGTGGGTTAATCACCAAAGAAGCAATGCATCTTCTAACCTGCTCATCTAAATTCTCTTTTGGTATCATAATAGTGGTGGCTTAGAAACAAATCCTCTCAGTTGTACTACCCAAAAAGAGGGAAAGCAAGAGGAGGCCATAGATTGTCTTTGCCAAAGCAATAGGTTTTGATCATTCAACCCTTTCCCCCCCCTTTCAATTGCAAGGTAAGTTTTGGGTAAGTTTGTACTTGCCAGTAGCTCCAAGGGCTTCCCCTCACAAGTCACACATCTCTTCTTTGGGAACAATGCACTAAAAAAAGGCTGGGAGCAGCAGACCATCCAGAGGAAGGAATCACCCTTAGTTTCTGGATAATATGCTGAGCTAAGGAAGCAAGGGCAGAAACAATGGCACCTATACTCAACCTCATAGTTTGTTCTTATTCAGTGGAAGATGTGCAGGATGAAATAAGTAAGGCCAGTACCATCAACTGAGTGCATCTAGGATGAGGCAGCTGCTCTTTGATTGCTCTCTGCACTGCGTTCCAAGCAAGGCAGGTCATGCAGGCAAATCAAAGCGGCTGGCTTTCAAATCTATCTCTATCTAGTGCAGCACTGTGACCCTACAGAGGGTGAGCAAGGGAAAGGAAGAGAGGATTAAAAAAATTCAAAGGATATTCACACCTACTGTTAATTCAACTTGTAGCCAAGTAAGGTTACACTCCCATGAGAATTTAACTAGAATTCTTTTCTCCTTCAGAACAAATTGCAATAAAGTTTTTTTTTCATCAAAATAAATAGGAAGGGGGAGGAGAAAAATGCAGGAAAATGTATCTGCCCAGCATTTATTCTATATTGGAAAGGACACATTTTTTCTTCAAAATAACATATAACTCACATATAGTAATACTCATGGCAATTGGATTGTTATTCCATGAAAGTTTCACTTAAAGACTGCATTGCATTTCTTCTTCTGCAACACAGCTAGATAATCACACAGCCCTAAGATGTTCCTAGTGAAGTGCCACTTTAAACCTTGCAAACTCCTCCATGAAGCTTTACTCAGGATCCTGTAACAGTTATTGATAATTTAACAGAGGTATTTCTTGTCATGTTAGACCAAGATGACAGAGACTGTCAGAGAATTGGACAAGGTAAAATGTAAGACATACTACCTGGATTTTATTAACAAATCCACCCATAGATTTAGGTTGAGAAGAGAAGAAATGAAAGGGATTTGAAAAAACAAGATACCTTAAGTAGAGAATCCACCAAAAAAAAAATCCATTTTACAAGGAATTTGATACAGTTTCATTTCAGTTTTTCATTTCAATCCTGTATTTGTAGAATTGACTGAAATTATATTTTATCACGGATTTTCATAAGATGTTTGGCTTAAATAGATTAATTCCTCATAGGGTTGCAGGTGTGCAATATGATGCTATAAATATTAGGTTTCTAATGAAATGAGCCAGCATATTTTGAACCAGTTTTTACTTCCGAATTAAGAATGTCTTATGTATTTTACCATTTTAAGTAATTCCAGATGACAAAAAAATAAATAAATTATTGAGACTGATGCTAAAAATACTGGCAGAAGGAAAGAAAGTTAAGAACAGGAAGACTTTTTGCTGTAAGATTGCATCTACAAAATTACTAAGTTTCCACTGAAGTGGTTATAGATTAGCTCTGTAATTTCAGATTCTGGATTTAAAGGTTTTCGGGCCAACCCCTTCTTTATATAAATGATAAGTTATATTATTTCACTTCAAAATGGGACATGTCACTTTACATAAGCATGTAAGAAAGGCTCTCTTAAATCAGATCAAGAACCCAGTGACCATAGTGGTAGAAATATGATTCTTCCTATGATGTGCATTTATTCTCAGTTAAGATTCTTCTATTATGGAGACTGGGTTGATCTGTCCTTTTGCTTGTCCCAGGTTGAGCATGGATCCCCTATCATTATGGGGTTGTAGGAATGGATGATGTCATCCTAAAACTCCCCCTCCCCTTGCATGCTGGGATGGTGATTTCATCTGAGATTTCTCACTTCAAAAATAGAGTATCTTCTTTCTGCTAGAGCCAGTATAACATCCATCCTACATACTCCATCCACTAGAAATGCCTCATTCCAAATGGCTCATGGACAGAAATACATCTCTGACCTCAGTTCTCTTGATTCAGTGGCTGTTTTGTATTGGAGCTGCTTGCCACGAGAGATTGTGTCCTTCCTAGGAGATACAGGCACAAACATCCTGGAGAGGTTTCAAACTTTACTGAGAAGTTTGTGAAGCAAATAAACAAGCGGCAAAGGAAAGGTGAATGCAAATGCACATACAGAAGAGAAAGCAAGTTCCCCCAGCAAACTTACCTTAAGAGAATTTTAAATCCAAAACAGCAGGCAAAGAGTGGCCAAGAGAAGTCCATGGGTCCAAATCAGTGGTGGGTTGCTCCCAGTTTACAACAACCGGTAGTAAAACCGGCGGGAGGTTTTGCCCACTGACCTGGACGTCATCATAGGTGATGTGCGCATGCGCATGCGGACATGATGCAAACCGATAGTAAAGGTAAGTAGAACCCACCCCTGGTCCAAATGTTATAGAAGAATCATCAGCTGACCAGATCCAGAGTCCAGGTTGCGAGGTTTCAAGTCCTGAATCGAGGCACACAACATCTAGCTAAATGAACAGTTGTTGCCAACAGAGGCTTGAGCTCACTGCTCTTCTTAAATAAAAGCTCAGAGTCTGAGCTGCTGGCCATGAAAGGTTGGATTTTCTTCCCTCCCTCTCTTCTTGCCAATTCCATAGAATGACCCAGGCTACAGGTAGTCAACATGTAACAACTTGTTCCCTGACCGTTCCAACTTATGATGGTGCTAAACAAGTGGTACTTATGACTGGTCCTTGAAGTTGTGGCCATTGCAACATTTCTGTGATCACGTCATCAAGATATGAGTGTTTGATGACCAACTCACAATTATGACATCACAACAGACTTGATCACCATTTGCAACTTTCACTACTGGCTTCTGACAAGCAAAATCAATGGGGCAACTTGCAGGAGGTGACAAATGGTGATTACGTGACTTTGTGCTTAACAGTGTCACAAGATTTGCTTAATAGTGGCAAGTTGAACTGCCAGAACTGCCACACGATGTTGTACTTTACAACTGCATTGCTTAGCAATGGAAATTCCCAATTCTGGTCATTAACTGAGGACTTCTTGTATTCCTTTGGTTAGGTTTAGTTTATTTTTTTTAAGAACTGGATGACATTGACAAGAGTTCTGCCAATTTTCTCCTTATAGTGCTCAAAAGATATGTCTGTCTACCCAAGAAAAAGCAATTGGTGCCTATTTTCTGGGTATGGATGGTAGGCTAAAAGAAGTAGGGGAATCCACCCATCAGGGGCGATCAATGTGGTCAAAGCAGAGGAAAAGATGGAAAGAGATTTCATTAATGGGCTTTATTTCGAGCTGGTTTATGCAGAGGAGACAAATAGCTAAAGCCTGGCTGCCATGCAGAAAAGCCCTTTCTCTAGGAGCAAATCTGCATGTCTGTCACTTTAATAACAGAACTGGGAAATTCTTGAGTCACAGGCCACATAACCCAGCAGCAGCTCCTTCAGTCCTTCACAGATCACTTTACTAATATGCAATGACAAATGTCCAGTTTTCAGAGGTTCAGTTTTAAAATGTGAAAATGGAAAAAAGGTGCAGTGAATACCCCTTCCCTCCATGAGTCAGAATGCACTATTATGGTTTAATGGACTAGTGGCAAATGCCTTTCTGACAAAAAATAAAAGAAAAAGAAAACATTACAGAGATGACACATCAACTGGGGAGCAAAACCTAAGGTATATTCCCCCTTTCTCCTGTTTAGTTCCAGCAATGCGTGGGAAGCAACCATCTGGAAGTGCTCTTAAAGCCCTTTGAAATTTCCTCTAAAACTGCTGAAAACAATCCAAGTCAGCCAGATGATCCAATTAAAATCTGTCTACATAAAGCAATATATGAAAAAAGTACTTTTTACTTCCACTTCCTCTGTCTAGTTACCAGTATTGAATCGACACACAATTTCTTTTATTTTTAAAAAAATCTGGCCAGAATATCATTACTAACTGCATAACCTTTCATGCTTCAGGAATTTAACAGATCAAAAATGACAAGCTCCATTTTTGTAAATATAAACTTTTCCCTCAAATACATTTTTCCATGAGCTAAACACTTGTTTTAAATAGCAAGCCTGTCTCCAAATATTTTTCAAATGCAAGGGGCCAGACTAATGAAAATAGCTTAGCACATTGACCAGTGTTTCATGCTAAAGCAGAGAATGACAGGCACTGGTGGCAGCATGAAATATTTCTTTGTGTCATGATGGAGAACAGCTAAATGGAAATGTTGACTCAACACACCATAGTTACGAAAAAGGAAGATTCATTTAAGGAAGCATTAGGAGAGGATGGCTGATGAAGGTTGATACTGTAATTAGAAGAGGATGGAAGCTTTTAGTTTTTTTAAAAAGTGCTGATATAAATTGGACAAAACTGCATTTGACAGCCCATTATATATCTCTGAACATAATTATTTTTAGATTTTGACCTTTTGAGTATTCTCACATATTATCTCCTAAACTGTAAAGTATGCTGAATTACATTATATGTATAATATGGGAACATTTATAGATATGATGAAATTGGCCAGAGTAATTATCTCTACAACCACCAGCTAACTAGAGAGTGTAAGGGAAAAAATATATTTTCCACAGTCTTTTTGATTGCATTTTTATGTTGGGGAGAGACAACAATGGATTCAGTGGTGGACAGGTTTTCTTTCAAACTGATCCTAGACCATCATTGATTATTATTAGACATTGTCTTGGGTATGGATTTTAGGGTTGAAAAAGATATTAATTTTATAATTCTATCTGCACATCATTCCTTTCCCCAGATTTTCTTTGTGTGTTATATTCTATCCCCACATACTTACACATGAGGAGAAAGTCAAAGCTTTAAACCAATATTGAATCGACAATAAATTAAACCAGTATTAAATTGACCCAAATTTTGCATCATTATCCTGAGACATGTATATTTGCCTTCATTCCTTTAAAACAGTGTCTCTTGATCTTGGCAACTTTAAGAAATGTAGACTTCAATTCCTAGAATTACTCTGTCAGCTGGCTGAGCTGGCTAGGGAATTCTGGGAGTTAAAGCCCACATAAATTGCCAAGGTTGAAAAACACTTCTCTAAACAAATCTGTATGTTCACAGGGATGTGGCTGTAAAATAAGGCTATGGATCTCAGCTGCAAAAAAACAGATTCCTTCAAGATGGCAATAAAACATTTTTTTAAAAATCACACAAACCCCTAAAATTTGGCTTTTTACAGTTAAGATCTGATAGTCCTTTACTAATATGACCATATTTCATAATATAGAAATCGAAATCAAACTTGGGTATCTCTAAATAATTGAGCCAAATTATGATGCTGAGGCTGAAGGGCCCATAGAGAAGAAAGTGCATTTCTGAAAGTGCAAGATCAAAAGCAAAACATATATTTAAGAATATAGAATTCCTTGGGAAGGGTTTCAGTGCCAATAGTTGAAGCTGTGGTGAAATTCCACCACCTCCACCTAATAAGGGTTCAGTTCCAACCTACCCATGCTGGAAACAGCATCTGCCACCAGCTCTTGCCTTACCATGTATCTTGATTCCTGCCTGGCATTCTGGCTTGATTCCCAGACTGATCTTGGACTTGCTTTCAGATGCTGACTTAATTCTGTTCTTCCATGTTGCTGTTCATCAGGTTCTGGCTAGAGGACAACCTGTTGACTTGCTCCTGAGAATAATTTTGCCGTTAACCTAAAGGATCTGATATTTTCTTATAAATGTGGCAGTGAGTCTGTCCCATTTGCCTACCAGCTCCATTACAAGATACACTGAGTAGCTGTGTACAGAAGTTCCTCCAGCATTTCCCAAACCTGATAGTTAACAGAATGACTCAATCCTGGAGACCTAATGTTGCCATTAGACTTTTGCCTGGAACAAGAAGTTTCCTTCTGTCCAAGCAACCATTAAAAATACCAAAGAACAACTGCCTTACCCCCTCCCACTTGTCCAGGATTAGTCATTATACCTTCTTAAAGTTTGGGGAGCTTAAAGCAAGTACCCTAATGAGTTGCAAGCTTTTTCTAAAAAAATTAAAAAAACAGGTTAAGACTTTACAACAAAATAGTTAAATATCAAATAATTAATCCCCTCTTTTAGCTGGTAAATATTGCAGACAGAATTTTCTGCTGAACAATAAATTATGCTACAGTGATTTACAATCAAAGAAAGAGGACTTTACAATAATAAAATGAAGAATTTTACAACAATGCAATGGAGAAAGAACAATAAAATGGAGAAAAGAGCAATGAATTTCAAGGAAATAGAATTCTGTGATACTCTTGTTCTATTCATGGCTTTTCAAAGCATCTGGTTGACCATTATGAAAACAGGACCTCTGGACCAGGGGTGAAATCCAGCAGGTTCTGACAGGTTCTGGAGAACTGGTAGCAGAAATTTTGAGTAGTTCAGAGAACCGGCAAATACCACCTCTGGCTGGCCCCAGAGTGGGTTGGGAATGGAGATTTTGCAGTATCCTTCCCCCAGGAGTGGGGAGGGAATGGGGATTTTGCAGTATCCTTCCCCTGGAGTGGGGTGGGAATGGAGATTTTGCAGTATCCTTCCCCTGCCATGCCCACCAAGCCACACCCACCAAGCCACACCACGCCCACCAAGCCACGCCCACAGAACCGGAAGTATAAAAATTTGGATTTCACCTTTGCTCTGGACTAATACAATAGCTTTTAATGTTCTTAAGTTTTTAGGGTAAATGTATAATACAAGTAAGACTAAAAAACTTCTTGGGATGAAAGATTGAGTTTGACAGATTGATTTCTCCTGGAGACTTTATGGGCTAAAGAATCCTTTTTTTCACTATTTCCAAGTAGCTAAAGTTCAGTTCGTTAAACAGCATTCTTTGTGATATCCGTCAAAGAAGTTAGGGATGAAGTTAGTATCCAAAGACGTTTGGAAACTATTTCCTTAATTAATATTAATTTATTTTAATGAGATCCTGACCATCTATTTAAGGACTGAAGCCTGAAATAGAGTTCATTTAAGAATTTTTCCTGAGCTGAACTTTACTGAAGTATTGCCCAGGAGTGTGGGCAGATTCCCTATAGAATTCCAACTTCTAGATGTGTTTTTCAGATTGAATGATCAGGGGAGGTGGGGGAGGAAATCTACCCTGGAAAGACAAAAAAAATCATTTTTAGTCAATAAGACCTCCCCTTCCCACATCCACCTACAGGCTTTCTTTGAAACACTGAATTGTGCTGTGAGCTACATCATCTCTCATCAGCCTTTTCCTCTCTGGAGTTCTTCTGTAAATACTGCTAATAGCTAAAGACCTTGCATAAAAATATGCAGCATGATCTGACTTTGGAGTCCCTAGAGAATCATGCAAAGATGACATTAATAATATATTTCATCTCACAGGTGTTGGTGGAACTTTATCATGGGGCTACCTACACCCAGGTTCATCCCAGAAGATTTACCACAGCTGCTGTGATGGAATATAATAGATATATATTCCATTTCTAGAAGGGAGAGAGGGAAATCACCTCTGCAAACAAGAGAGAGATTAATTATAACTGATGAGAAGCAATGTGAGGTAGAAGAACAATAATCAAACTTGACTAAGGCTGAAGAACTTTCTACACCATCAGTCTATTGAGCAATAAATGAACATTTCACTTATGCTTGTTGCAGATAAGGCCACTTCTCTCTTGTTTTACACAGATAATGTTTTCAGAGAGCCAGGACTTGAGAAGAACCCTCAACTAATTTTTATATACTATATATGGATGGATCCATTCCTCTTTTAAATTAGGGTGTATTAGCAGCCATCTCCAAGTCTTGTGGCAATGATTTTAATAGTTGAATAACATACCAAAATAGTGTAAATATTGTTTCCTTTTGACCATTCACCCCCTTTTCATCAGCTTCATTTGGATGATCCCTGGTCCTATTGTTTTGAGAGGGGGGATATTTTTCATTGGTGAATTACAGTGAACAGGATTGTACAGGACAATTACATTGTCCACTTTTCCCTTGCTATTCATTATCCTCCTTGGTTCTTTTTTTTTCTAAATTAAAGAGTCCCCCAAACTCTAGACTTCTTTTCATAATGTCATTTTGGTTGCATTCTTTTGAACCTTCAGGAATTATAAGTACAGGTATAAATTGATCTGGATAATTGCATTCATGGACTTTCAAAATTCTATTATATTACCTTTCTAGCAAGAAAGATTCTTCCCGAAACCCAAGTGGCACTTTCTTTCTGAGTTCAACAATCTTGCATGGTTTGACACCCTTTAGGCTTCATCCAGTTGTCTCCCTTCTGGTTAGTTCTGAGACCAACTGCAACATAATTTAGAATATTTAGCAAATTGGTAAATTACCTTCAGTGTGAATGTACCAGTTTATGTGAGGTTAACTAAAGGCGCCTATTAATACAATTTGTTTCCTCCTTCTCTCTGATTTCTTTCGCCTTTTTAAGTTTAACCCCATGTTTTGTTCAGGTGGGTAAAAGGATATACCTAAATGTTATATACATTTGTAGTTAATTATTGTCCCAAAGGAAGACAAATACAATTTTCCAATGTTTTCTAGTATGGTACATTTTATATCTTCTTTAATGCAAAAAGTTACTGCCACAGGGGGCCCTTCCCTGTCCATTTTTTAAAATTGGTATACATCAGAGGTATCAAACTCAATTTCATTGAGTGCCACATAAGGATTGTGTTTGACCTCAGGTGGCTGGGGTGGACCTGGCTAGGATGGGCATGGCCAGCTCGACGTCATTCATGTAGGGGGCACCTGTGATGGCCCAAGCACTCTGCCAGTGAAAACTGGCTCTTGAGCCCCATTTTCAGCTGCGATGGCCTCCTGCAACCCTCTGCCAGTGAAAACGGAGCTTGGGAGGGCTGCCTGCGGCCTGTTTTTGCTGGCAGGGGCACTGCAGGTCAGTCCTTTGCTGCTTCCAGGGCGGCCTTGCGGGCTAGTTCTAAGAACCCCACAATTTGACACCCCTGGTATACAGGAATGACCCCATTTTGCCATTTGTCAAGGTCTCTAAAAATGTCCAATGCACTTACGTTTCTGTTCAGAATCATGTACTCTTATGCTCCCATCACTGTTTAGAAACGTCTATTATTGTCTGTGTGTGAATGTGGGTGCGTGTGGGTGTAGTTGTTCATATAGATTCATAACATATCTGTGAATTCCTGTGACTGGAAAGTTGCTTTTTTGTTACTACAACTTTTTTTTTGAAATGGGGAAGTATTTCAAATCAGCTTTGACTCCTGGTGACTGCCTGGTCTTTTCCCTGTGGTCTTCTTGGCAAGTTTTCAGAAGCGGTTTGGTACTGCCTTCTTCCTCGAGCTGAGAAAGAGTGACTGCCCCAAAGTCACCCAGCTAGTTTTGTGCTTAAGGCTGGACTAAAATTCATTGTCTCCAAGTTTTTAGCCTGGTGCCTTAATCTCTACACCAAACCCGTCACTTCAGTTATGCAATTACATTTATTTATTGTTTATTTTTGAGCCTTTATCAGCTATTACTATTTTTCCTATATCTCTTGCCTTAACAATACTAGAAAACTTATTTGGACAAAGAATTCTGATTTTTATCATCAAAAAATTGGCTTGCACAAACCCCTCTCTTGTAAAGCCAATTTATGTAATTGCGTACTACATAAGGAGAAACTATTTTTACGATTCAAAACAGATTCAGTCATTGAAGTGGGGGATAGGCAGGGAAGGAAAGCTATCAAAGACTTTTCACACACAAGTGATTCCATGTAGGGAATGAAGAAAAGCTGAAAGGGAGCCAAAGAAAGAAATGCATCAGTCCTAATTATTTTTTTAAGAACAGAGTCATTTCAAAGGAATGTGTTATTTGGAGTGAATCATTCTGGTGAACCAAGGAGATATTCATAATAGTATTGCTATCACTGATTTTGGTGGTATATTCCAGATAAGAACAGAACTATATATATTTCAGGTCTAACATATGTCCCCTTGTGAAAAATACAATGCTAAAAGAAAATGAGTTGAGCTAAGACCTATATATTCTTTACTCTGAACTGCCAAAATACCAAACTGATGTGCAGGACCTGCTGAGCTCAGAAACAGTATGTGAAATGCCAGAAACCTTACAAAAGCCAGGCACATGGTATCCAGTTGTAGTAGAGGAGAAGACCTTCCCAAGCTTTTAGCTATGGACTCAGGTAACTGGCAAGTGAAGGAGACCTCGTATAAATGGAAGAGTCATCTTGCTGGCTGGCTGCATTTTATGCTTCCTGATCTTTTTGTAGGATAAGGAAATCCCTGCCTAGAAATAACTTTTTGATAAGGTAGGTAAAAATGGTGCAAATTTGAAATCCATTTCAGTTAGATTTTCAGCTGGGATGGATAACCCATTTTAAGAACTGGATTGGAGGTGTACTAGTTTATTTAGATTTATAATGTCTTTCAATACAATTGCCTATGGTATAGTTCTGGACTACTAGAAGACATCTCAATCAGTATGAAATACATTAAGAATGTAGTTAGCCAGTGTACTATATTGGGATCATTTTATGTAATGTTGAAAGTATTACATTGGTGCCTTTTGCTTTCTGAATATAACAGACTGTTAATTTTAAGCTTCAGTCTGGGTTTTCTCAGAGCCTCTCTCTGTATAAACCTATCTGAGCATCAAGGTTGGCAGTAGAATCCCACTTAAACTTCCAAACACCTGTTTGTTGAGCACATGAGAGAAGCTAGTCTACAAATAGTTTACAAATAATGGGATTTAGTTCCACAATAACTGTGCTTTGTCATTAATTTTTCAATCTTTATCCAGGTCCTTTGAGCTGAATAAATATTAATTTTAATTATTTCACTTTTTGTTTTCAATTGTTAGCCATCCTGGTGCATTGTGAGTGGAAAGGTATAGTGCAGATTTGAATAACAAATAAAAATAGACCATTTCAAGCAGGTTCTGGGCAATATTTTAAATAGGGAAATCTCTTATGCATTGCCAAAAAAGGAAGCACATCACCAGAAAAGATACATCTGTATAAAGTTCGACATGCCAATTTATATGCACAAATGCAAACTTGGAAATAATAACCATGAACCAAGACAAAAATGCAGTACATCTACCGGTAATTATTTTGGGGAAGTCTGTGACCTTTGTCTTCTTTTACTCTGATCAGATGTGGACATAATTCTGAAGTAAGAAAGCAGTTCTGAAATAAGAGTTTAATTTACTCTGTAAAGTATGAGATGCCAGGATAATTTGCTCTTCACTACTTTTTAGTGTTCTGCATAATCCTTTGCTGCAGGACCTTTTCTTATTCTGTTTATTAGCCATACATAAAAACCAGAAATATATTTTGCAAAATCTCTCCCCCACCTTCAATGAAATGAGGCAGTATTGTTTGCCTTGGGGAACAGCCAGAAACAGCCTGGCATCAAAAGAGATATGCTTCCA
This sequence comes from Pantherophis guttatus, assembly GCF_059756535.1. Classification (NCBI taxonomy): domain Eukaryota; kingdom Metazoa; phylum Chordata; class Lepidosauria; order Squamata; family Colubridae; genus Pantherophis; species Pantherophis guttatus. The sequence goes on along the minus strand of NC_142063.1, from coordinate 293,786,235 downwards.
ATGAAATCCTGCCTTCCAAATTAGTTTCTCGGTGTTTGATGACCCAGGTGGGACCTGACAAATATGCTAGTACCATCAGGAACCAGGGTACCAGGCCCCAACGGCTTCTGAATAGCATATGAGTCATGTATTTGTCAGCTCTTTGCATGCCTCCTGCTTCCTCTTATTTATTCCTTCCCCTGCATCCTGTGTTAGTTGGTGTTTGCAGCTATAGGATTGTCTATAGGAGGGCTTCACCAGCTATGATCACCATTAGTGATCCATCTGCCAAACCATCTTGTTTTAATCTGCTTCACTCTATCTAGATGAAACTGAATTAGATGTGACGCTGGAAGAAGTGCCTCTGCCCTCTCTCAGAGGGGCTGGAAAGATTGCCATTGTTGCAACTATAGTGCTAATATACAAACTATTAATCATAAAGTACAAGACTGCCCACGACGTGCATTCTCTGGTTCCTTAGAACAGAGGTCCCCAACCCCTGAGCCACAGCCAACTACTGGGCTGTGGCCTGTTTGGAACTGGGCTGCGCAAGTGGCTAGTTGGCACATGGATGCGCACATGCAGCTTGACTTACGTGAGCAGTGGGCCAGCACACGTATGTACATGTGTGTAGCTCAGCTTGCACAAGTGGCAAGCCAGCACACATGCACGTAGCTCAATTTGTATGAGTGGTGGGCTGGCATGCACACACATAGCTCAACTTGTGTGAGCAGTGGGCCGGCGCCTATGCATTTGTTCACATGCCGGCCCGCTGCTGTGCAGGCTAATTCCTCTCTCCCTTCCAGCAGGCCGCCATAAAGGTTGGGGACCACTGCTTTAGAAGTTCTGTATGAAGTAACACTGGAAACAATCATCTGGATAAGCTGAATTGGACATCCTGTTACAAGGCTACTGTCAACTTTGAAATGTACCTATGCTGTTGCAGCCATCTTTTTGTTTCTCAGCTTGCCACAGACTGGGGGCGGGGGGGAGGGAAAGGCGACAACAAGAAATTGTCCCGTGGGAAGCAAGGTCATCTCAACAGATGTTTGGCAAGGACTTGAAAGAGTTGCCATAGAGACACCAGAACACCTAATTGGATAATGTGACCTGGACAAAGGAGGGGAGGAAATAATTCATTCTTTAATTAGGCGAAAACCGCGGGAACTAGCTAGAGTTGGTTTTGCTTCATGCATGCCAAAATGATGTACTCAATAAAGGTATGCTTAATGAGATCTGATTGTCTTGACTTGCTGGTTTGGTTGGGTTCGTCAGTCAGAACCTTAACATTTAAACCAACCCTAGCTAGTTGTACCCATGTAGAAGTTTTGTATATAATTATGTGGATTGTGTGTATATGTTTAGTTCCTTTGTCATGTTCTCAATATACGCTAAATAATAATCAGCTATGGAATGCCAGCATTTCATGAATAAGTTTATGGTGGTCTGCAATATTGTCCAAAGATCCAAGAGAAGAAATTAACAGATTTGGAATCCATTTCCTAGGCCAATCAAGTATCCTTTTTATGAATGAGTAGAGGCATTGGAATACCTCAAATTCCACAGCAGAAGAAAAATATAAATACTAGAAAGTTGGGGGATAAAAATTCACAGAGAATGTTTTGACATGAAAACATGCCAAAAACCCTACAACGTCTTCCTTCACATCTTTCCTTGCAAAAGTGGAATATCAGCTCCCAATCTAAACAAGATCAAATATTGAAATAGGCTGAATGTTAGTCCATATCCAAGAATTCTTTTTAAAAATCTAATTCCTAGCGTTGATGAAATATGCCACTATAAGCATGATCGTGCTCCCCACTAAACATGAATATTAACCTATTAAAGGAAAGGAAAAATAAAAACATAAGAAAACTCTGTTTTGTTTATTATATTCATTTACACAGCTGCCCATCTCACAATTCTGGTCAATAAATACAAAATTAAAAAACCAACAGAACAAGGACAGATCAAAACAAGTAGCAATAACACAATAATAGTACAATGGTCTTAATTGTAAATACAAGACTCTGGTTCTGCAAGCAATATTACTCTCTGATACATGGTGAGCCTTTATTCTAATTACTAAAAATGAACATTCACACATGTATCCAATACCTTCACTGTATTAAAATGCAAAAGCTATTTAAAAAAACAAATCTCACTGAGTTTCTTAAGTTAATTATGATTGACTTGCTTATTTGAGTTATATGGAACATGTTACAGCTTAAAGCTACTTTTCTAAAATGTCAATTTTAAATTCTACTTTTAGTAAGATTTTAATGACAACTGCTTCCTATATTAATCCTTTTTATATGGTTGTCTATTACATAACTAGCACAAATTATTAATTAGGAATAGTGTAATTTTTAGATACAGCCACAGCAGGTGGCAGCATTTGGCTGACTTTAACTGATATCAAAAAGCTTACGCAAGATTCATATTAGTTAGCACTGGACAAGTCATTACTTGGAAATTACTGTAGACTAGAATGGGAAATTGGAAAAAAGTTCCCCAACAAAATATTAATTTGTATATCTTGGTTGAACATTTACTAAAGATGGGTGAAAATAACAGATTCTTTTTGTGCACAAGTAGTCCTTGACTTACAACCATTCATTTAGTGACCATTCAAAGTTACAACAGCACTGAAAAAACTGATTTATGACTGTTTTTCACACTTATGAACAGCATCCCCATGATCATGTGATCAAAATTTGGATGCCTGGCAATTGGTTCAGACCTATGACAGTTGCAGTGATCACCCTTTGTAATCTTCTGACAAGCAAAGTCAATGGGGAAGGGAGCCTTGATAGTACAGTGGTTTAGTGCACCCTGTTATTAACACAGCTGCCTGCAATTTCTGCTGGTTCGAATCTCTCCAAGGCTCAAGGTTGACTCAGCCTTCCATCCTTTCTAAGGTAGGTGAAATGAGGACCCAGTTTGTGGGGGCAATAAGCTGACTTTGTATAAAATATACAAAAGAATGAAGGCTATTGCTTAACGCATTGTAAGCCGCCCTGAGTCTCCGGAGAAGGGCGGCATATAAATCAAATTAAAAAATAAAAATAAAAAAAAATGGGGAAGCCTGAGTCACTTAACAACCACGTTACTAACTTAACAACTGCAGTGATTTATTTAATAACTATGGCAAGATAAAATGGGGCAAAACTCACTTAACGACTGTCTCAGTAACAGAAATTTTAGGGTCAATTGTGGTCGTAAGTCAAGGGCTATCTGTATTTATCCCAGTATTCAGCACATTATATATAGTAAAGCTTATTGTGTAGTCTCTTGTAGATGTTTGGTTTTTGTTTGTGTCATCCCAGAGATATTTACGCAAGTATTTTGTCAAGTATAGTACGGACATTTGAGTTCTAGGGGAAGGGTTTGAGAGGAGAAACACTTTGACAGTTGTTATCAGCTGTCCATTATTATTATCTTGGTATCTTATTAGTCATGTGCCATTTTATTTTTGTTCTATTAGGAGGAAGCAAGAAAAAGAACTCCTGTTGTATGCTTTCTTTTACTTATGCGTGATTTTATGTGTGGAAAACATCTCACCATTTCTCTGAATGGAGCTGTGATCCCCAAAAAATATATATATGTCTAGAAGTAAATTAAGAGGGGAAAAAATGTCGTCTGAAAAATGCAGACCTTAGCTCTGTATACATGACGCTCTTTGTTGTTAACGATGAATGATTTGACTTGAAAGACTAGAGTTCAAGTTTCTGCCGGAACATGGATTCATGGGGCAATTTGATAGTGTGCTCTAAACTGCTTGTTTCTTGTACTGCTTCCACCTGTTTTTAGGCTAACTTTGGAAGTGTCAGTTCCAGGCTGATCCTTGGTCTGGAGTATGTCTACAGCAGAACCTGACTAGCTTCTTCTACCTCTTGCCCTTCTCATTCATGTGCAGAAGGAAAATCAGCCTTGTTTTCTTCCAGGGATTATTTTCACTCATTTCTACACTTTTCCTTTGCTTTCCCAGGCAACTGTATACATAGATGCCTTTAACCCTCTTTCCAGATTATATTTTCCTTGATCCTAATACAGATCTTTCTTTTTCCTCCTTCTGGTATCATCAGTGGTGGGTTGCCCCGGTTCGCACCGGTTCTATAGAACCGGTAGTAAAACTGGCGGGAGGCCCCGCCCACCGACTTCAATCGCTCACGCGTGCACGCAGCCCCACTGCAAACCGATAGTAAAGGTAAGTAGAACCAGGCGTGAAATGCTCCTGGTTCGGACTGGATCGCCCGATCCGGCAGCGATGGAGGTGGGTGGTTCAGAGAACCGGTAGCAAAAATCCCTGCCCCCCACATACCCAGCTGAGCCGCACAATCATCAGAGACTTTTTTTTTTTACTTTTAAAAGCATTTTTTCTATAATCTCTTTGGCCGAAAAAATGCTTTTAAAAGTAAAAAAAAAAAAGCCTCTGATGATCGCAGAGCTCAGCTGGGATCGTCAAAGGCTTTTAAAAGAAAAAAACCTTTTTTTTCTTTTAAATGCCTCTGATGATCCTAGCTGAGCCTCTGCCGATCAGGCAACTCAGGCAACTCAGCTGGGATCATCAGAGCCTTTTGAAAGCATTTTTTTACAACCTCTTTGCCAAAGAGGTTGTAGAAAAAATGGTTTTAAAAGTTAAAAAAAAAAATGGCCACATCCACCCAGTCACATTACCCCCACCACCACCAAGCTACGCCCACAGAACCGGTAGTAACAAATTTTAGATTTCACCACTGAGTAGAACCCACGCCTGGGTATCATCATTGCTTTGATGTTGTCAATAATCAAAATAGCAGGGGGGAAAGGTTGTTTCCTTTTTCATTCCTATGATCCTCTGTAAATCTATGGATATTATGTTGCAAGGAATTGCTGGTAGCTCAGCTTCATAGAAACAAGTACCAATGTATCTATGAAGAGAAGGGTATTGTGGGCAAGGGGTGGGAAAAGAAGAGGAGATTGCTTTATCCATCTTCGGCAAAAACAAAAAGGGTGCCCATTAGGGCTAAATGGAGAATGAGTGTCTAGGTTCATTGACTTCACACCCCACTTTTAGATCAGCTGCATTTTTTTTTTTTAAAAAGGTAGCAAACTCTGATCAGCAGAGAACATAGTGACTGGATAAACCAGAACTGGTTGCCCAGGATAGCAAAAACTGCTGGAAGAAATGGAGGATGCTAGACATTGAATCAAAACAAATCTGGGGATGTTTTAGATTAGATCAGGGGGTGTCAAACTTGCATTATCACGGCATCGTCACATGACATATTGGGACTTTTTCCCGCTTCGCTAAACCGGGAATGGGCATGGCCAGCACATGAGCTATCTGGCCTGCAGGATGCAAGTTTGACAGCTCTGGATTAGATTAAAGTACTGTCCTGGTGTTTATGAGAGTTCAGATTGAAAAGCAGCAGTTCTGAATCAAAGATGGAAAACTAGGGTGCATTTGCAGTGGGCTGGGAATGTAAGAAGGATGTCATACATTATTGCATTCAGGAAATGGTGACTGGTCTCTACTAGAGTGAGGGCAAGCAAAAGATGCCAATCTGCCCATTGTCTCCTAGACGTTATTGTTCTTCGGAAGAACAATATGAAGAACAGTATGCAAGAATTATCATATACTACCTAACACTTATATGATTTATATAGCACTTAATGAAATGGGCAGACTAGTTCAGAATACTTACAAAATGTTTTCAGTAAACTTTCACCCACACATAAATAATTTTGCAAATACATTTTTGATCCTTCAAACGACATTGCACTTAGGAAGAATGATACACAAATGAGTAGTAACCCTAAAGTAATCATCAAAGACTCCAGAATGATAGTAATTGGGGGTTTAGGACTGAAGCACACCGCTTAAAGACTCATTACAACTTTATTTCAGCTGAGCAGTATGTGCCAGGATTAAATCTGACATACAGAGAAAACAGAGGCAATAAAATGAGAGATGAGCCCTGTAGTTTGTTTTTAAACAGAACAGTAGAATTTGAAGAGAAAAATCAATGATGCTCTTGGCATTTTGTTACCCAGGTGGCATTTGACAAACAACAACATGGCTCCTTTCTGACATAAAAACAAACAGCAAGCAATCTTACTACAGCTAATAATTATGAGGCACTTGGGAAAGGAAAATAATATTGTGGCATATATCAAGGCAAACAAGTAATTTGGAAAACTATTTTCTCGTCACTCAGGAAGGATGAGGGTAAGACTTTTCACCCTCTGTTTGCCTTGTCTTGTACACAAGAGGGAAGTTCATAACCAGGGCCGGATTTTCCTATAGGCTAACTAGGCTTCAGCCTAGGGCCTCAAGATCAAGAGGGGCCTACATTCAAATTGTTAGCAAAATTAAAATTACACTTTCACTATAGGTGAAAGGGCCTCATAAGTGGAATAGCCTAGGGCCTCTTTTCATCTAAATCCGGCCCTGTTCATAACATTTCCTACTATGTTTCTTTTTAGCTTATCTTAGGCTATAATCTTTTATCCACTTCCAAAGGAGTAAGCCTCACTGAATTTAATAGGCCTTATAAGACATGTCTCTCATCCTGGTGTTCCTTCTGAGTCTCCATGATTTATGCCTGGTTGGTTTCACAAACAAAACAACTTCCTTCTTAATATAACTGGGTTTTCATGACACACTAGGCCAGTCTTTCTCAACCTTGGTAGCTTGAAGATGGGTGGACTTCAACTCCCAGAATGCCCCAGCCAGCAGCACTGGCTGGGGGATTCTGGGAGTTGAAGTCCACCCATCTTCAAGCTTCCAAGGTTGAGAAACAGTGCAGTAGGCTAAAACGATGGTTGCTTGGGTTCAAGTTTCATTGTGTGTAACCAGCCAATCAGGTTAGGGCAGCAGTGAAATGCACTTACCTTCGCTACCGGTTTGGAAATAGGAGCGCATGCACACATCTTCTGCAGATGCGCAGAGCCTTCTGCAAAGCCTTCTGCAGAGCCTTCTGCGCATGCGCAGAGGGTCAAAAACGGGATGTAATGATGTTCTGGCAGGTGGGCGGAGCCTCCTGCCACTGGCACTACCAGTTTGCGTGAGCCAGATAGATCCGGCTGGATTTCACTGCTGGGTTAAGGAAAGAAACCTTTTCTCAGAAAAAAAAGAGGATGGAGCCTTTCTTATAAACAGGATGCTCTCTTGTTTCTATTCCTTTCTCTCTCCTGTTGTTTGTCTGCAACCAAGTTAATTAAGAGATAGAAAAGTGATGAATGCCTCCATATTACAAAGTATAAGTGAGCTTTCCCTCACGTCTTTTTCAAATATTCATCTGCTCCCATGAGGCTGAGCTGTAGCATTGAGCTGCGTGCAAATAGATACTTTGTAGGTATTCATCCAGTAGTGGGCTGCAACCGGTTTAAAAATCGGTTCTCTGAGCCTAACATGCTTGCATGCAGCATTCAAAATACAGCAATTTGAAGCTCAGTTACTTAACTTCTAAGTCAGCCCTGGTCAGTAGAACAGCGGAGGCGCAGAAATCAGTTGTGCCGCGCAAATCAGCTGAGCCAGAAAGAAGGAAGTATAGGACAGGATAGGGCAGGGGCGGGTGGGCAGGGCCAGCTGATGGTCGGAACTACCGGTTTGCTAGAACCGGTCCGAACCGGCAGCAGCCCACCACTGTATTCATCTTACCATTCTCTACAACCTGCTATAGAATCATGACTAATGTCTTGCAGAAGAGAGAAGACAACAAAGCTGGAAGACAAATCACTTTGCCTGTCATATATTGTATATGTATAATCTGGACAATACAATTCAAGCACTCAGTTAGAACATAGGAAGATAGGGATCAACAAGGGGTAAACAGATTTCAGGATGGCACGCTTGTCTTTTGATTCCACAATGGATAGATATCACTTTAACTCAGCAGTCTGGAAAAATCCCTTTTTGGCTTCATTAATACAGTAAGCATAATTGGAAGATGTTTTATTATATTACTGTACAAGATTGTTTCTCCCATTCATTTAGTCATTATTTTATTTTGTAGTCTGTATATATCTTAATGATAAATTGCAATTCAAGACAAATACATTCATTCAATAAAATGTGATGAAATAGGTTAAATAAATAGCATTTATATATCACAGAAAATAATTTTGGAACAATTCATATGAGTCATGAACCAGCCAATTACAATAAAATTAAATTAAAAGTAACTGAGTGAATAATGTTTTGACATTTAGGTTTGCTTTCTAAGGTTTCTTCATTCTGTTAAGGGCTCTAGTTAAATATGACAGGAATTAGGATGATTTAACAGCAATTTTACTGTGAAAGAAAAGAAAAAAATGGAAGGAAATAGATCATTAAAGTATTTTCTATCTCTGGGAAGACAGAGCAAAAGAAAGTGGTCCAACTAAAAGAGGCTTGAAGAAACATGTAAAGTGACATTGGAATGATATAGTATGAACTTATAAACCAAAAGGCACAGAAAGTCTTTGAATTATTTTACCTATCAACAATTGACAGCTGTGATATAATTATATCCTTTACATATTGTTACCAAACAAATGAAATCACACACACACACACACAAACACACACATACTACAGATCAACAGATAGTTGAGGTTGCAGAGACTGGGAAATCCTATTAGTGGCTGGAAAGTGCTGGACTAAAAGATAGGATTGAGTCAGTGATCATAGAAGCACAAGAATATCAAACTCCTTGATGTGATGGTTTACCAAGCTGACTTTGGCCCAACCTCAAGAACTTTTGGCAATTGCAGCGAGCAGTGCTACCCTGTAAATTCTTGAATGTAGGGACAAGCACTATTCCTGAGGTGGTGCTGAGTTCTCCAGGCAGGGATGGTGAGTAGGTGAGACTGGCCAGGAGATTTGGGCAGTCCAAAAAGGAGCAAGGAGAGAGAAGGAGAAGGAGAAGGAGAAGGAGAAGGAGAAGAAATAGAAGAAGAAGAAGAAGAAGAAGAAGAAGAAGAAGAAGAAGAAGAAGAAGAAGAAGAAGAAGAAGAAGAAGAAGAAGAAAGCAAAATTTGGATAGCTCTAGGGTGGATGGGCCACCAGATATAATAGATATAGCTTTGAAAAAAATTACATATTAATTCTGCCAGCTACTATAAGTGATCAAAATGAAATGGATTTGCCGTTCTATTTTACAAGTAACCTTTTTATTTTAATTTAATAAATTTATGCTGCCATATTATGCTCTTTATTTCTGACACTGGAGAACTTTGTACTGACAAATGAAAAAGCTTCAGTGTTGAGGCTCTCAGCCTAATGACCTGGCTATCATGCAGCCCTTGTGATGATTTATGCTGGTTTAAAAACATACAAGATCTGAATCAATTCTGTTAAACCAAGAAGCAGGAAAAATTGTCATTGACAGAAAGACTAGTAATGGAATGGTGTAAATATTAGAAAAACTTCTTAGAAGAGCAATAAAAAAAAAGTCTTAGCACTAAAATAATATTTTTTCAATCAATGCCAGAGAAAACAGCTCTCTCCCTTGTGGTCAGCCTCTGGAGTTCAGACAGTGAAGACCTTGAAGTGATGATCAATGAGGTGATGGATTGATTTACATAACACAAGTTCCTTTAGATGAGCCTACAATCTTTTCAACTTGAGGACTGCAAAAGCCAGCTTTTAAAGTTAGTTGAATCATTTCATCAGCTAAATCTTGTTTCCCAGATGAAAACATCTAGGAATGTGATCCTCTGTATCAGTCTCCCATTAATTAGTAAACTCATCCTATTCAGTAGTGGGTTTCAATTTAGTTTGCTACTGGTTCGCTTGTGCGCGTGCGTGCGCTCATTCACTTGCGCGATGCTTCTGTGCATGTGCAGAAATTTCTGCGCATGCATAGAAGCATCCAGGTGGGTGGGCAGAGCCTCCCAACACCGCTGCTACCGGTTTGCCCAATCTGGGGCGAACCGGTAGCAACCCACCACTGATCCTATTCATTTTTTTCCCCTTCTGTTCCAACCGGTCCTGTGACCAGTAACAGTTATAAACAGAAATTAAAATGCTATCAAACATCAAGTGACAGCCCTAGATTGGTGAGCCAAAAAATTAACACTGCACTTGGTGTAGCTGCCCAGAATGGAAAAATGCATTTCAGCTAGTCAAGCAAAACACAAAATCCTTTTCCTAACACAAAACACAAAATCCTTTTCCTGAATCCTAATAACTACCGATAGTTACAAACAATTTTGTCATCTTTCATTGTTGCCGTTTTGAATCTAAAAGAAAAAGTCAGGCAGGTAAAATTGAGAACAAAAGTCTAATAATGTTAGGGTCACCTGTGACAAGCAGTCATTTATAATAATAACTGCAATCGTGTATGTGCAAGACATCATTTGCTTGAGTTAGTATGATTGTTTGGAGAAAGCATCTTGACATTACTGCAGTTCAATTATTCATCTGCTTGTAATGTACAGGTGGTAAAAGAGCTTTGTGTTATAATTCTATAGGCCTATTCAGTAAAAGAAACATACTTTTACATAATAATTATGTATTTCCAGGAAAGAAATATTTTACATAGGTATACAAAAGCAATCATTTTCAGTGTGTTTCCAGTACTACTCACTTTTATCAGAAATTGTCAGAAACAAAGGAGGGGTGGAGATAGAAGGTGGGGGTATGTTAAGGAATATTTTTTTTTTAATTTGATTTATATGCCGCCCTTCTCCGGAGACTCAGGGCGGCTTACAATGCGTTAAGCGATAGCTTTCATACTTTTGTATATTTTATACAAAGTCAGCTTATTGCCCCCACAAACTGGGTCCTCATTTAACCTACCTTAGAAAGGATGGAAGGCTGAGTCAATCTTGAGCCTGGTGAGATTCGAACTTATAGTAATTGCAGACAGCTGGTGTTAATCATAATGCTTTTAATCTGCAGAGCCACCACTATTGAAAAGGTAGCTGAGCTTTTTAAATTATGTGTGTTGGTGTTTTGATCCACATGCTGGATTTCTTTCTAGGAATATGCAAATTCTCATAGACTGGAGAAAAGAAGAAAGTGTCAAAAAATAGTATATTAGGCCAAGTCTTTTGACATTATTTAATGCTTTTTTCAGGGAAAGAAAAAAAAAGGATGGAAAAACATGAAAAAGATCCAAGTAGAAGATAATTAGTGGCTTCCTTTGCAGTATAGCATTTTGCAAATGAGACCCGATTTGAAATAATCAGAAATGGCAAGTTCACAATGGATTTGCACTAAGCAATGATAGATTTAATTTAATAATTCATGAGTACTCATGGTAAAGTTCCAGCTGTAAAAAAAAGATTGAATAATAGCAGTATTTTTCTGAAAAATATGGACTTTCTCCAGTAAGGAAAAATACTGGAAAGACAACAAACCACAATGAATATCTGTGACAACTGAATATCTGTGATAATACAGTGCAGTGGGCTACCTCATAATAAATGATAAATGAATAAATGTATATGCAGTATTTAGTACATAAACGATGTAGAATAAATGATGTAAAATCAAGTCTGGCTCTTGGCATCTAGGCAGAAATAACCATGCAATTTTATTGGCAAAAGTGTGGAACAGGTTTGTTACTACCATTTCTGTTTTAGATTTTACACACACACACACACATGGGGGGGGGCAGGGAGAGACTTTTTAGACTAGCTTTGGTAATCCCCAATCCAACTCCAACCCCAGACTTCCAAATCCAAAGAAAATCAGCCAGTTGCTGCAATCTGCTAAGGCAAATCATAGCAGTTTTCTTCAACCATGGATCTATTGAGGTATCCATCGTTCACAAACGATGGATTCAGAAATTAATTTTAAGGATCTCAGCCTTTATTGATAGACTAAATGATGTTGTGGAAGAGGAACAAGCTTTACTGGGTAAAACTGAATCAGATTTGCATATGATTTAAAAGTCGGCGCCTTCAAGAAAGACATGGAAAAAGAACAAATACTGAAAGTACAAATGAAACTGGTTGATGTTTTAATAACTAAAAAGAACATAAAGATAACGACTAAAAAGACATCAGATAATTAATTATCTGCTCTGATAATTGATCAGAAGAGTGTCCTGGAGAACCTCATTACATTGGATTTTCAAAACATTATTTGGAGGGATTAAAGACTATGAAAGCAAAGTTGCTGTTTTTTAAAGGCTGTGAGTTGGGGGAAAAAATAACACTATTTAACACATTTTTAAAAAGATCTTTAAATTACCATTAAAGTGTTAGGAAGTGGGCTGGTTTGTGTTTTAAAAGCCAAGAAAACCATGAAAATGCATCTGTGTTATTTGCATTGGTAGGTTTTCTAGATCAGGTTTATGCTATGCATCTCACAGGTTCCTGTAGGTCTGTTGAGCTATTGAAAGTGCATTGCTTGCTATTGAAACTCATAAGGGGAGTTGAGTTTCCTAGGCCAGGGGTCCCCAACTCCCAGCCACGGCCCACTCAGAGGCCGTGGCCCGTGGCATATTTGCAACTGGACCATGTGAGCAGTGGGTCTTGCAGTCAAGCTGCGTGTGCATGTGATTTGGCCCACTGCTTGCACAATTCAAGCTGCGCATGCATATGTGTGTGCCAGCCCGCCGCTCGCTTGGGCTGTTTCCCGTTCCCCCACAACCAGGCCGCCAAACTGGAAAGGTTGGGAACAACTGTCCTAGGCCACCTTTTCCTTCTACCCTTCTACCTACATGTAGCATTTTTATCCTGTTAAACTATATTAATGGTATTGGTCAGCATTAAGGAAATCTTGACTGATCTAGAAAATTAAACTAACTATTATAGAATCTGTAACAATAATTGTATTATATCCAGCATCCAGTCTCTTTTTCAGTAGACAATCAGATGTCCTTTGGCAAGGACAAATAGTGAATAGGAGATAAATTAATATATTCCACTACAAATGGAGGAAATTTCCCATTGCTGTTGTTCTCATGCAACTTGTGTTATTCTTTGTTTGACTATGACCATGAAGGCAGTACAGGTAGTCCTCGACTTACGACCACAACTGAGCCCAACATTTTTGTTAAGTGAGACATTTGTTATTAATTTTGCCACATTTTACGACCTTTCTTGCCACAGTTGTTAAGTGAATCACTGCAGTTATTAAGTTAGTAACATGGTTGTTAAGTGAACCTGGCTTTCCCATTGACTTTGCTTATCAGAAGGTCACAAAAGGGGATCATATGACCCCAGGACACTGCAATGAATATGAGTCAGTCGCCACACATCTCAATTTTGATCATGTGATCAGGGGGAATCCTGCAATGGTCATAAGTATGAAAAATGGTCATAAGCAGTGTTGGGATTCAACCGGTTTGCACCACTTCGGCCAAACCGGTTGTTAAAATGCTGGCTGTCCCTGCATCTTCCAGAAGTCCCATGTAAGTGCAGGGAGGCCTACTAGGCCCAAAATGGGACATGGGGGGGCACGGTGTGCTCCCCCGCAGCCCATTTTTGCTCCCAGGAGGCTGCAGGGAGGCTCCCAGGGAGGCTGCGGGGGGGTGGTGGCATGACAACACAGTGGTCCATTTTTGCTCCAGGAGGCTGCAGGAAGGCCTACTAGGCCCAAACCGGGGCACTGGGGGGGGTGCACTGCCCCTCTGCCCCATTTTTGCTCCCAGGGAGGCGCAGGAGGCCGAGTGCTGTCTGTCACACTCCCCGACTATGCCCACCATGGCCACACCCACCCAGCCGGTCATTGGGCAGAGAAATGGTTGTTAAATTATTTGAATCCCACCACTGGTCATAAGTAACTTTTTCCTGTGCTGTTGTAACGTCTAACAGTCACTAAATAAACTGTTGTAAGTCGAAGACTACCTGTAAATAGCCATGATTAATGCCCTTATGTCTTACTCTGCAGCTTGTTTGGTAATAGTCTATTAAATGACAACATGGTTAAAAAAAGATTGGTTGAGACCTAGCTATGTCTCCAGAAACATTGTGCATGCATCTAAAATAAACTTGGCAATAAAGATGTTCTGCTAGATCCTACCAGCCACTACTCCTGATGCCTTCATTGCATAAAAAAGCAACACATAAAACATTAATACAGTGAAAAAAGAAAGAAAAAATAGCTCTGCCTTTCTTGTCCCTGAGGTCTCACTAAATAATTTTATTCCTCATGCCACAACTATTTTAAAATGCTGTTGGATAGATTTAAAATGAAAGTATGTACAGGAAGGGGAGGCAGAAATTAGAATTGGTGGTATTAGGCACAGTTTCAAAGCAGAAATTCTTCCATGCTTGTAATTTTCCCTACAGACAGTTTCGCTTGTCACAATCACCTGTCGCTATGCAAGACCTGCCCTAACAAACGAAAGTTCCAAGCATGATCAGTGTCACCTTCTCTGCAGATAGAATGAGCCTTAGAAGATTTTAGGCAGTTTAGAGGGAAAAGGAGCTATGTCTGGGAGCTAACTCTGCTTCATGTGTACATGGTGACAGAAATGTTTCTCATATACAGTACTGTGAAACAAAATAAATGATAATGCACATCAAGATATTATTCTTGTTGATTCAGGAGCAAAAAAAAAATTTCGGATATCCAAATGTGTCACAAAAATTTTCACCTACTTCCTCTTTTACTATCTTTGAGATATTTTCTACACATGATAGAACCACAATGATCAGGAATCGTAGCCAGAATACTCAGGGGTTCTCTGCCCAGTTGCTGGGTGGGCATGGCCATGGTGGGGATGGCCTAGTTGGCCTCCTGCACCACGAGGTGGGGGCCCCGCGTTTTTGTCCTCCACAGGCTCCAGAGGCTTTTCTTGAGCTTCCGGGAGGGCGAAAACGGCCCTCCCAGGCTCCAGAGATCCTCTTCCCGAATTTCTGGTAGGCCTGTTTTTCGCCCTCCCCAAGCCTCCATGCGCGCCTTGCACTTACCTGCATCCAAAATGGGCCGTGTGGGGATTCCTGGGAGGGGAGGGGATGGGTGGGGTGGGATGGGCGGGGGGATGGGCGGGGCCAGCCAGAAGCGGGATTTGGGGGTTCTCCGAACTGCACAGAATCTTAGCTAGAGGTTCTCCTGAACCCCTGCGAACCCCCAGCAGCCCACCCCTGAGAATACTTCGCAAACAACATGCAAGTGTCCTTTAGTAGTGCAGAGACTATAGATATTTCATGAATGAGCAATTCATCACCAAGTAGGTTGATATCCAGGAGAAGAATATGAGAAGAAGGATAATTGGAAGCAAAATAGAGACTGAGAGATATTTAAAAGAAAGAGAAAGAAGTAAGAATTTCTAAATGGATCTAGAACAGGAAGACTCAAGGAGTGCCCATCGCTCATGGAAGAAAACAATTCCTGGTTTGGAATTTACTGCCTTATGCTTCCAATAAGCTTTCACATTTGCCTTGTTTCTAATGCATAAGAAAACAGTGTGATTAAAACCTAGAATTTGTTTCTGCAGGAAATCTATTCATGGGTTACTCCTGCCAATGGAAGAAAGAAAGGTGATTCTCCAATCTCTTTTTATGGCCCCTGGTGTCCCTCACTGCCTGCTTTGAAATAATAAATACATTTCAAGAAGGAAATTTATGAAAATGTCCTATCTCTCCATTTCTACTTGTGGAATGTAAATATATATTATTTATTTTATTTAAGGTTTTTTATAACATTCTTCATTCTTGCAACTCTTATAAAGAGTCCATTGAACATTTATGCCTTAAACTGTTTTTTTTTTACCAGCTAGCCTTGGTTTTCTATTTCAGAAGTTGTTAAATGACAGCTTGCATTACATCAATTCATCTCAAATTAACACACAAGAGTCAAATGTGTTTAACACTACTGGGGCATTTGCAGTAAATGCTTTGTGGATTTGTCAACTTTCACAGCAAGTTGTTTCTAAATCTCTTTAGTGTTGCTATGGAAACTGCAAAAATGGCAGTTAGTTGTAAAACACACACCAAGGCCCTCCACTGTTGGTTTTTTCTCTCTCTTTCTTTACAAGCCTTAGCAGGTGTCTTGATTGAGCTTATCCTTGAAAATTATAGCGACTTAACTATTTCTAACAATGATACACAGCTCAAAACTTTTTAAAGAAAAAGTTGCTTGGATAAATTACTCTCTCATCTTTTCTCCTCAGTAGTTTGCACTATTAAATTTTTGAGTCCCAGCATGAACATAAAGACACAAAGGAAATTAATATCTAGATCCTTCAAATCTGGTTAAAACTTTATCTCAAATATCTTCCTTGCTAGTATTATTTTCCGAGAAAAAAAAAGTTGGAAGACTTCCCAAATAAATCTGCTTTCTCCATTGATTTTAAGGACATTTTTTAAGCAAACTGATTCTGTGTGTTTATATTAAAATATTTAAACACTCTTTAGAATATGCAAATATTCTACATAAAATCCCTCAGATCGCCATCTAGAGGCATTATAGTAAAAATAATATATGAAAAGGTACATATATAAAAGCATGAAACTCCGATCATAGCATGCTAAACCAGCTAGCCAAAGGTAACTGGTGATAGACTCTTGCAGTTGTGTATTGTGTCGTGAGGTTTCAAGAGTATTTCATGGATTAAGAGTAAGTAAAGGTTAAGTGCACTTTTTCATAGCTACATTAATGCATTCCTGCCATCATAGAATAAGCAGAAACCCAGTCAACACAGTTGTGGGAAAATGCCCATTTACGCTGGGAATCAAGCATTTGGAGATAAATGAAAGTAAATTTTTTTGCACGCATAACTACCGTGACCACTAGGCTCCTCTTCAAAAGCTTTCACAGGACAGTAAAAAAAAGTGAAGATGGCACTCAGAACTGCATGATCAAACTCTTACTCTTATGTATGTGGGCAATGCATGTGGACAAATAGGAGGCATCAAAAGCATGGTTAGGAGCCCCATCTTGCTTTTCTGATTCTCCCTATACCATACCCTCTGGGCACCGCTGCTTGGAGGATTTTGTTATTAGGGATATCACAGATCCCTAATAATTGTAAAGCTCTATTCACACAGACATAGGTTTTCAAACAAGTAGCAGATTTGCCAACTAGAATATATCTTCTATGGATTTGAAAAATGGGCAGAGCAAGTCTGAGTCTATATTGAGCTACTGTTTGGAAATGGTCTCAAAGAATGAAACTTTGGGTCTCTTTATATTTGCCTATAATTACAAAATTTTTAATTTCATGGATTTAGCGAAGGCCTTTCAAGACATTTTGCTGCCTCAGGCCTAAAGCAGATGGTGCCATGATTTTCCTATCCCCTCTTAGTCAAGAAGGAAAGGCTCCAAGGCCAATCAAGTGAAATAATTGGTGTCTTAAGCAGCTATTTCCCTTCTGCTTCTAACTTTCCTAGAAATAAAAATAGAAGAGACATATATAAAGAAATTAAGTATGTGCAACTCTTGCATGATTTTTAGTTTGCTGTGCCTAAGAGTCATACTACTGGAGAAGAATTAATCCCACTACAGCTAATAAGTAGAAAAGACAGAATGTAATAACTATTGCTTTTAGGAAGGATTGTTTTTCCTTGCTCTGTTCTTTATTAAATACAGGTGAAACCAAAGCCATCAATTCTCTGCTAATTGATTTGTGATCTTAAATCTTAGGAGGGGCATATCCTCCACTTCCATATAATCAACCACCATGATTGCCATATAGCAGGGGTGTCAAACTCGTGTCGTCACTGCATCGTCACATGATGTATCGGGACCTTTTCCCCCTTCGCTAAACTGGGTGTTTGCATGGCCAGCACGTGATGCATTCTGTCCATGGGCCGCAAGTTTGACAGCCCTGCCATATAGGATTCTTTGAAATGGACTGAGGTGGCTAACTAAGTAACAAGCTAATAAGCTATATTAGTTTGATTTTTTTAATATAATTAAGTAACCATATTTGCATTAGAATCTGCTGCCCACCCACCCTCAAAGAAGAAGATATATATTAGAGTTATATATTCAATGTCACAGCCAAATGTTATTGCTAATATTAGTTCTTTGGTGCATTTCTTTCTCATATTTCAAAATATTCACTTTATAATCTGCATTTGAATCTTGTCCAACTGTAGAGTTATCAGGAAATTTCTGTTCCCATACCTTTACCCTTAAAATATGATTGAAGTTTAAGAGAAAAACATGGGAAGGGATTCAATTTCACTTGAGTTATTGCTGACATACCCTCTTAAGCAATTAAGAGAATTGGTACCTGAAGCGTGCTTACATTCTCCAGAAAATAAAATTGGTTTTATGTAAGGTTCTATTTTATGTAAACATGGCTGTGGATGGGGGGGGGGAAGGCTATTTGAACACTAATGAAATAATATTTCCAAGTAAAAGCTCTTTAATGTTGTGTGTGGGTGTAAGAGAGAGAACGCTAGGCTTCTGTGAATATAGAGACTACAGAAAATACAGAACTATATAATTTCATAATTTTTATAATGATGACATAAATCTTTCTAGAGGCAAAAGGACATTATATCAGAGGAAAACAAAAAATTAAGATAATTTTTGAACTCACAGTTGCTGTTCAATAAGGCTCTTGATTATTTGCATATTGTTTCATAAATATATGGCTCAAAAGGGATCTTTCTGTCAAAAGGTAAGTTAGGAAATTTGAACCTTATATTGGAGAACCTTTCTGCAATGGCTCAACATTTTTCTATGGTTTGTGGGGGGGCATAGAAATAGTATGACTGAGGAGATGGGAAAAGATGTTGGCTTTTTGGTGTGTGTTTTGTGTGTACTCAGTGGGTCAAGAACACGGAGTCTTAAAGCACTTGTGTTGCATTTTTTACCTTTTGCTAAAAAGATTATACATCTTGCTAGTGAAAAACAGCATTTTTGCATTTGGGGATACTTTGAAGCAGAGATCAGATGAGTGATCAAAGCCAGGTCTTTTTATGTAGCATTGCATGTATAGCACATGCAAATGGGCACGCTTTGATTGCACAACGGAGGCAGACATCTAGAATTTTTTTGACCCATCTGCTCTGGCATCTGCAAAATAATGGGGCCAGGTGAGATGCACAGGTCCAGTTGAGTCTGATGTATTTTATTATGACAGAGATGGCGGTCTCTATCTCCAAGAGGGATGAAGCTATGTCTGTTCAAGCTGGATCAGGTTGATGGGAATTCAAGATGAAACTTCAGGAAGATGTTGTTGTCCTTATTCAGCATGCCAGAATGATATGATGCTAAAAAGATTATGAGGACCCTAGGAATGTTTGAGGTTCCCCTCCCCATCTCTTAGAACATAATTAGCATTGTTCAAAGAGGAAAGGTTTTGTTTTTTAAAAAGATTAAGATAGAAGAGTTTTTCTGAAACTTAGCAACTTTAAGATGTGTGGACTTCATCTCTCAGAATTCTGGGAATTGAAGTCCATGCATCTTAACATTACCAAGGTTAAGAAACCCTGGAATAGAGAGTAAGCAATAAAAATCTTCCTTTGTAACTTCTATTTTGGATAGGCTGTTTTCATTTGAAATAAGGGCTTCCCAGGATGTGTTATGGTGAACCAAGCATTTCTTTCTGGACCATTCCCTACTTACATCGAATGATGGCACAAATATGTCCTGGCAGTAGCAACCTCTTTTTTGGTCCTAATGATTGCTTTCATCTCATCTCCACCTAAGACTGAGATAGGCTTAAGTTGTCTTTATTTGTGCTGGTGTTATAATAGTGTTTTCTGTTTATCTGACATTATCCATGTCAGACGTAAATGCCTTATTCTCTAATGTGTAAATAGTGTACAAACAGGGTATCAGGGGTTAACTTATTCTTCACTTCTTAATGTATTCATAATTCACCACTCCCACATATAGCTCCACCCATTGTATATATAAGGAGCTACCTACGCCCTTTCCCTTGCTTCTATCTGTGAATATTCAGTGAATATAGAATGCCTATTGTAAATAAAAGAATATATAGTTAAATCTTTAACTCTTGCTAATCTTATTGAGTCTGATCCTGAAAATATTGCAACAAACTGGTAGCAGAGGATGGTTAATTGACTCAATAAAAAAACTTTAAAATGTCTAAGAAAGATAGGCCCAACACCAGGGCCTACAGCAAAGAAATGGAAACGGAACAAGAAATAATCAACGAATCCACGAACGCAATTTCGAGAGAATCCGAAGAATACACCACTGAAGACGAAGAAATAATTGATGACCAGGAGGAAATCGAAATAGAAAATAACGAACTCAGGTCAGAGATATTAAAACTATTAAAAAGCCAGAAGAATGATGAAAGCCTCATCGCGAACCTCCAAGATATGCTGAAGAACAGCGGAGCAGCGAGAGAGAAAAACATCACTAATGAAAAGCCTAAAGATCCAAAAGTAGTGAGTGATATGACTACGGAGAAAATCATTACAAAGAAGAAAAACGATGATCCCGCGCGAAAATTTGAATGGCGGCCATCTTGGTTTCAACCGGCCTCCAAGATGAACGAAGCAGAGCCAATCAGCAAGCTCAATTCAAAATTTCTGGCGCGAAAAATGTTATCAGACAACGAAAACGAAAAAGAAGATTCAAACACCTCAGAAGAATCAGAACCAGAAAGTGAGGAAGATCCAACAAAGCACCAAATAAAATCAGCAATGAAAACGCTCTTTGCTGCATTTGGGCCAAAACTGAAAATTACTAAAAAGATGCCGAAAAAGCGAGCGAGCAAACCAATGCCTCATGACCTGCCCGCTCCCATCCTGACTACTAGAGCGCTGACGCCCGAACCCAGAGAGCCCTGCCGATACCGCCCTACGCCGCAGACCGAAGCAAGCACCAACGCTCTCAATAGAAGAGGAAGAACAGCCACCGTCGTCAGGACCCCCAAAGTCGAACCAGAGACCGACTCGTCTGAAGAAGAGCAGAGCGAGCAAGCTGCAATGGGGAGAACCTTCCACGACGACGCCGAAGAAGAAATGAACAACGCGCATGCGCGAAACTACGCTGACGGTCCGGGAAGACATGAACTGGAGAGAAGATCATACAGACTCGTAGCGAGCATCCCCACGCCGTTTTGCAATTTTCTGCATTTACGAGACCACGGACTACCTCAGGTTGTAAGTAATGGACCCAATAATGTCGGAAATTTACCCAGTGACTTCCCAAAACTAAGGGTTGATGGCATTAATTTACAAGAATGGTATCAACAACTCCAGGTTGTCTTTATGAAGGAAAACTTACTGTTTTTTATCACTAGTCCCCCAAAAAGACCTTGGACTCTAAAAATAGATTGTTTACACCATAGAGCTTTTTTCTTAATAATATCTAGTGTGTCTCCTGCAATGTATCACAGCATTAAGCCAAATTTGACTGTTTCAGAAATTATTCAATGCATGTTTAATTTGTTTCACAGTGACAGTGTAGCTACCACCACAAGGATATCTAAAGATTTCTTTTCATCTAGGATAAAACCAGGGGTTTCCATAAGTGAACATTTAATATCTTTGAACAAAATAAGAGCTGAACTGCATTTGAGGGGGGAGGTGATTTCAGACCAAACAATGAAAAGTGTTATTATCAACTCACTTGATCCATCATGGGACAATTTTATGTCACATTTAGACACAATCAATCTAGGATATTTATCCATAGAAAGTCTATCCAACAAATTGATAACAGAAGATAATTCTAGAAGGAATCGTTCTAACAATCACACAGAACATAAACCATATAGGAAAGTAGCTTTCCAAGAAAAATATAGTGGAACATTTAAATGTCATAATTGTGGATCCAGGGAACACAATAGAAGAGATTGCCCAAAATTCTTAAAAGAAAGATATAGATCAGAATACAGAAACAAATACGATTATAGACAGCCTTCCATAGAAAGGCATAGATATAGGAGCCCACCAAATCACAGAGAGAATAGAGGGGGCAGAGACAATTCAAAGGATAGAAAGTCTGGTTCACTGAATGGATTAAATAAACAAGACAACACTAACACACAGCAAAGTGAGAACAATAATTGGCTTATTGATTCTGGAGCAACTAATCACACCACTAATAACAAAAGTATATTGTCTTCATTTGCAGAAGATAAATTTGTAATTAAGGCAGCTAACCAAGAAAAGGTTCAAGTATTAGGTAGAGGAAATGTAACCTTGCCTGGTCTAGGAAAAATAGAGGGGGTATTACTAATACCTGAAATACCTCATAACATATTAAGTGCCATAAAACTAAGCAGAGATTCTGACATTAACATTGTCTTTTCAAAAGGAAAGGCAACTTTGGAAAAGAATAAAATAAATGTAGGCACTGTGGTGACTAAAGGAGGCCTACCTTATCTGATAACAAAAGAACAATGGTTACATAACATTGATTCAAATATGGAAGATTGTATTGAAATAGATGATGAGAATGTTAGCAACAGTGACAATGATGAATGTAAAATATCTCATGATCACACAGATGCACACAACGATAAGAAACCAAAGATAGGTAAACCAATTCATGATGAGTGTGCTCACATATTACATAGGAAGTTAGGACATGCCAGTTTTCCTGTAGTGCAAAAAATGACTGAACACGCAGAAGGTGTTAAAATAAAAAATTGTGAAAATTATCTGGAATGCTCAGTATGTAAATCTACAAAACTAAAAACTAGTCCCAGGCCAAGAAAATCTACTAGATCAACTAACAAAATTTTTGATTTAGTGCACATGGACTTAGTTGGTCCATTAACCCCATCAATCACTTATAGAAAACGTTACTTCCTGACAATAGTGGACGATTATAGCCGCTATGGATTTGTTTATACATTAAAACACAAAGATGAAACATTTCAAAAATTTAAAGAATTTTACAAACGCATAGAAACACAACACAACATCAAAATAAAACAAATTATGACAGACAGAGGATGCGAATTCATGTCTAAAGAATTCTCACAATGGTTAAAAGAGAAAGGAATGTTACATTACACATCTAGTCCATTTTCTGCGTTCCAAAACGGGATTGCAGAGAGAAAAAATTCCACATTACAAACCATGATTAGATGCACATTGGAAGATGCTGGCTTAAGCAAACAATTCTGGTCAGAAGCCTTACATTATTCAAATTACACACAAAATAGAACATGGTCCAGCATTGTAAATAAGACACCATATGAAGTGATGTATAATAGAAAACCAAAATTAGCACACATGCATATATTTGGAGTCACAGCAGACGTACACATACCTAAACAATTAAGAAGAAAGGGAGAAAATGTGTCCAGAAGACTCAGATTTATGGGATATGAGACTGGCACTAAAGGATACAGATTCATTGATAGTAACAACAAATTTATAGTCTCCAGAACAGCTGTGTTCCATGAACAAGCTAACTGGTCTAAATTACATCTTAATGAGATATTCCCAAATAAACATGAAGATACAAAACCTCATGAGAAAGGGACTATAGAAAAGCAAAATATCAACAAATATAAAAACAAAACCAAAACTTGGACAAATAGCCAACACAAAATAAAGACAGACACACTAACAAAAAAGGAAGCAAGATATTTGCATGATAACGATAGTAAACCCGAAAAAATCATTAGAAACACCAGAAATCAAATGCCAAATAAATACAAGGATTATGTAATGCACATGGATGGTGAACCAACAACACCCAATACATACGAGGAAGTGTTAAAACTTCCTCACGAAGAAAAAGAAAAATGGGAATTAGCAATGAAGAAAGAGATGGAAAGTTTACAAGGATTAAATGTATTTACACCTGCAATTGCACCTAAAGATAAGACAATTATTGGTACCAGGTGGATATATAAAATTAAGAATTTAGAGGGAGGAAATACTCTATACAAAGCTAGATTAGTTGCACAGGGTTATGCACAGAAATATCCGGAGGACTATACTGACACGTATTCCCCCACTGTAAGAACAGAGAGTGTCAAAACAGCTCTAGTGGTAGCATCAGCACTCAATCTTGATGTATTCCAATATGACATACAGACTGCGTACCTACACGCAAAATTAGATAAAGAAATATACGTAAGAGCACCTCACAGTCAATACACAAACAGAAATGAGACTTGGTTGTTAAACAAGAGTTTATACGGGCTAAAACAATCTGGTAAACGGTGGTATGATTGTTTAGTAAAAGTACTTAAGACCATGGACTTCAACGCTACCACTGCTGATAATTGTTTCTTTGTCAAGAGGGGTGATGATTACATTGAATTTGTATTGATTTATGTGGATGACATTTTATACATAGGAAAACATAAAGAGAGAAGAGAAACTTTTGTAACTAAACTAAATGAGCATTTCTCATTGAAATCTTTAGGCAAGGTAAACAAATACCTTGGTGTCCAAATTAATAAGACAAAAAGGGGATTCAAACTTACCCAGAGAGATAAGATCATAGAACTTTTAAATAAATGCAACTTAAACAATGCCAAACCTTGTGATACCCCTATGCAAACTGACTTTCTAAGAAATACTGATGAATCTTCTCCCGAGTTCAAGGACAACACATTCTATAGATCAATCATAGGTTCACTCCTTTATATATCTAATTGGACTAGACCAGATATCGCTTTACCACTCAATTTATTATCCAGGCATGTCAGCAAACCAACAATGTATCACTGGGAAGCTGTTAAAAGAATTTTAAGATATCTAAAAAGTACACTAGACTTTTGTTTAATGTTAGAACCTAATGATAATAAAGAACCAAAGCTTACGTGTTATGCAGATGCAGATTGGGCTGGAGACACCTCATGCAGAAAAAGTACATCTGGTTATGTATTTCTCTTAAATGACTGTCCAGTTTACTGGTACACTGGTAAACAAGAACTAGTGGCCACTTCAACGACAGAAGCGGAATATGTTTGTTTATCCAAAGCCGCAAATAACCTTGTATGGTTTAATGATTTAATTTCAGATGTCTGGAAAAAACCTGCTTTGCCTTTTGTTATGCATGAAGACAATAAAGCAGCCATTGAAATATCTAGATCTGATGCCATTGGACAAAGGTCCAGACATATAGATATAAAATTTAAACATGTGAGACAATTATCTCAGGATGGATTTATTAAAGCAGTGCATTGCGACACTTCAGAACAATTAGCTGATATATTGACAAAGCCTTTACCTTCTAAGCAGCATAAATATTTAACCTCTAAGTTGTATGTTATGTATTGTCCTGAATCTGAGTGTAACTGGTGTTGTATAACGAATCGGCATTTAGAGGGGGATTTGTCAGACGTAAATGCCTTATTCTCTAATGTGTAAATAGTGTACAAACAGGGTATCAGGGGTTAACTTATTCTTCACTTCTTAATGTATTCATAATTCACCACTCCCACATATAGCTCCACCCATTGTATATATAAGGAGCTACCTACGCCCTTTCCCTTGCTTCTATCTGTGAATATTCAGTGAATATAGAATGCCTATTGTAAATAAAAGAATATATAGTTAAATCTTTAACTCTTGCTAATCTTATTGAGTCTGATCCTGAAAATATTGCAACAATCCAAAATATGTAAAATCTATTAAGTTTTATCACTCATCATTTTGGCAGGAAGTCAGGTGACTGCAGTGACTTGAAACAGAGGCAATAGACATGGGATAAGGATTGGCAATGGGGAAATTCCATGCTAGTATAGTTTTTGACTGACTCAGGGATAGCCCTCACAGAATCATAAAATTAAAGTGTTGGAAGGATCTTGGAGATCATCTAGTCTATCCAGTGCAGGAATCCTTTACTTTAGCATCCCTGATAATTCTCTTTTAAATATTTCCAGCAAAGAACAAATTCACCACCTCCTGAGGCAGTCTGTTCTACTGCTGAACAGCTCTTAACTATTACAAAATTGTTCTTGATGTCCAGCCAAATTATACTTTCTTATTTCTTGCTTTTATTTTCTGGAACAACACTAAGTAATTTTGTCCCACAGCAAGATCCTGGGAATTCCCATGGAATGACCTTTTCCAAATGTTTGCACAGCCCTACTTTCCCAGCCATTTGGAACCATTTTCACTAACCAGTTACAGTTTTGCCACCATGAGTTATTTGTAAAAATAATATAGGTGGAATATAAAATAAAAATTAAATTAAATTAAATTAGATTAGATTGATAAGAATTAGAATTCAATACATTTATATCTCTAAACTATAGAAAGTTATGAGTTTTTGAATGTTTTTTTACAGGAAATACTTAAATTGTAGACTAAAGCAGATTATAATAAAGGTGGGATAGAAATCAAATCAAATCAAATCAATCAATCAATCAATGAGTATTTTTTTTTTTAAAGTCTGCATTCTCTCTTGGATAAACTTCTAGGAGCAGCATGTAATGACCTTACTAGGAAAACACATGGCTAGAAATTCCCATAATACAGTGTTTGATAAATCAGAGCAATGCGATTGATTTTTGTGTTTTACAAATATTTTGACAAGACCAACTTTCCCTTTTGTGAGCAATTGTAATGAAAGACAATAATTCCCTCTAACTCTCTTAGTTCAATAAATTTCACAATGTAATTTTATACTTTTGCTGCCAGACACTTGTCTGGCAATACTATAGAAATAGAATTTGCTGAAAAATGACTACTACTTGGGACGTTCAAAACCTTAAATTAATAATAAATAAATTCATTTATCTATTATTGGCTCCCAAACAGATGTTTGGAATTCTTTGATTTGAAAGTAAAATATAATTAACTTTGTGGAAGAAAATTACCATGGCATGTCCATTGTAGGAAGTGAACACATCTCAATGAAGTCTTTATCTTTAAACTTGCAACATCATAATAAATCTATGACTCTCTTTACATAACATGCAATTAAAGCCAAGCAAAACACAATGTGATTTATTGTGTTATGCAACTCCATCTAATCTGTTGTGTGAACATTATCTAGAAGTCAACAGCAACATAATACATTAGACAAAACCATGCTTTGTTTCCATTAGGGTTCATCATGCCACACTAGACCATTTATTAATAATCGTACCATCTGCAGAACTCCAAAATATGTGTTTTCCTGTCACATCACCCAGCTGCTTTCTACACTGTGTATTGTATCTAGCCTTGCTATCTATTTTGACTCCTTGAAATAATTTCTCAGGATTATTTGTATACATTTGTTTGTTAAATGGTGAGCAGTGAGATGACCGAGATTTTATTTTATTTGTGCATATAAATTGTAAAGGGAGATGAAAAAATTGACAACTGTGGCGATTGTACATGTTCAGTGGTCTGAGCAAGCTCTCAAAATGACAAAGAGAAGAATGTTTAATTTTTAATAATCAATACCTTCCCACCCCGCTGAAAGTCTGGTCAGTTAATCGTCTTAATTTCAATAACATCACTATTGATTTGCTATAGGGTATCATTTGTTCCCTTTTATTATTTATTGCATTTGAATAAATCATTGTGTGTGATTGATAACTAGGTAATGTCACCAGAGATGGGAAGATTAGGAGACATTTAAGTGCAAAACAGAAGTGTCAAATTTTAGTCAAGATTAATAGATCTATTGTGTACCTTGTTAGGGGAAAAAATGAAAAATTACACTGCACAAAATAGGAGGTTTTCCATCAGGTTTTGGGAGAATTGGTTTGGAGGGCAGCTGCAGTCCAATATCTTATTTCTACATTGACATTGTCACTAGAAATCCTTCCAATGCATTTAAGATGAAGCCCTGTTAGTCTTGACTTGCCTTGTTTCATAATTTAATTTGTCAGTTTATCCTCCATTTTTTTCAATGAAAAGCTACTCTTCT
Organism: Pantherophis guttatus; assembly: GCF_059756535.1. Lineage (NCBI taxonomy): Eukaryota > Metazoa > Chordata > Lepidosauria > Squamata > Colubridae > Pantherophis > Pantherophis guttatus. The sequence goes on along the minus strand of NC_142063.1, from coordinate 293,758,610 downwards.
CCCTGAGTTTTAGTAACTTAAACACACTAAAACCACGTGCCTTGGTTTTCCTCACCCAATATAAAACTAAATATCATTAAAAATAAAATCAACAATAGTAAAATACATATGAAACATATTTTATAGCATAGTTATATAATGTATAAAATAAAGTTTCCTTGGCAAACTTTATTAGCTGCCTCACTGCTAATTTCCAATTAACAAAAATTATAACACAGTACAGGTAGTCCTTGACTTACAACCACAATTGAGCCCAAAATTTCTATTGTTAAGTGAGAATTTGTTAAGTGAGTTTTGCCCCATTTTATGACCTTTCTTGCCACAGTTGTTAAGTGAATCACTGCAGTTCATAAGTTAATAAACCGGTTGTTTTTTGTTGTATATGTTTTATTTGTAGTGTTCCTTTAACAACCAATATATTTTGTGGGCAGTGTATTGTCCACTCACATTTGTGAACCGGTAGGGAAGGTAAGTGAATCCCACCTCTGGGGCAGGGGTGGGTTCTACTTACCTTTAGTACCAGTTCACAATGGGAGCATGCACAGATCACCCATGATTATGTTGTGGCAGGTGGGCGGAGCCTCCTGCCGGTTTTACTACCGGTTCTATAGAACCGGACAGAACCAGGAGCAACCCACCAGTGCTCTGAGGGAGACCCAGTGTGGTATAATAGCTAGTCTTATATTGACACTATAGAGACCCAAGTACTAATTTACCCTCAGTTATAGAAACTCAGTGGGTGACTTTGGGCCCATCACTCACCCAGTCCAACTTACCTAATGGCTGTAGCTGGGGGCAGGGATGGGGAGGATAAAAGACTACATAGGTTGCCTTGAACTCCTGGACAAAAGAAGTAGTATATAAATCTAACAAATAAGTAAGTAAATAATAAAAGTATAATCAATCTAAGCAGAAAAGATGGTTATATACTTTATTCTTGGACGGTGAATTTAATTTATGAATATTTGGAGCTCCCCTTTCATTGCTGGCGGTACAAGCCTCAATATATTGCTTAAGAGGAAACCCCGGGGATTCAATGAGATGAGATGCTAATTAGCTTGTATCAGCCATAGTTTTTCAAGTACAGAAAGTTCTGGTTTTTGTAACAGGAAACTTTATGTTGGTTTTTATAAATATTTGACTTTCCTGTCTAGAAAACAGTAATTGTTTTCCTCTGGAGTCAAGATGGAGTCAAGACACTATTCCCTCCCCCGCCCCCCCAAGGGATGCAGAGGACATCTCTTAGTCTGGAAAGTGTCATTTCTTAATATTGTTAGCATGAAATATAAATAAGCCACTTTCTACTGGAACAGAGGGCTAGCCATGCTAGCCTGTGAAGAGATACAATTAGTCTTAAAAGACTAATAGTTTGGGGGGAACACAGGTCACTTTGTTAGAGTCATGAAGTTGTGAGGTGCATATATTCAACTGTATGCTTGGAAGGGATAAACAGTGAAGCCAGAAGGAAATTAAATACAGAAAGTACAGATTGAGGCTGCTGCACTATTAACAATTGCTATTCTCAAAACAGGTCTTGGTTTGAACCATGTTAATTACTGACAAACTAATCTTATGTATGATTTTTTTTAAAAAAAAAACCCTTTTTCTGATTCACATGCACAATGAAGAGTTCTTGGATTAGACAAGAGAAATGTTTGTGGAAAGACAATAGTTAAAAAAAAGGCGTATCCCAGAAAGTTAGGCTGGTAGGATGGGATACTTTCAACATGTAACAGAAGAGAAGTCATAATTGGAAAGAAAAATTACAAGAAAGAAATCAAAAGATATTTCAAATGCTTATGTATATGACCTGTAGAATGAATAAGATCCTTAATAGCATATTAAGCAAATAATAGAGATTATTCTGAGGAGCAGAGGCAGTCCTCGAGTTATGAATACAATTGAGCCTAAAATTTCTGTTGCTAAATGAAACATTTGTTAAAGACGTTTTGCCCTATTTTACGAACTTTCATACAACAGTTGTTAAGTGAATCACTGCTGTTGTTTAGTCTGTAACAGGGTTATAAAGTGAATCTGACTTTCCCATTGACTTTGCTTGTCAGAAGGTCGCAAAAGTTGTTCATGTGACGCTTGGAGACTGCAACCATCATAAATATGAATCAGTTGCCAAACATCTGAATTTTGATGAAGTGACCATGGGGATGCTGCAACAATCATAAGTGTAAAAATGTTCATAAGTCTTTTTTTTTCAGTGCCGTTGTAGTTTCGAGCAGTCACTAAATGAACTGTTGCAATTTGAGGACTACCTGTAATAGAAATTCCATGAAAGCTAATTTTGCAGGTCATTCAGTAGTAAGCAAAAAATAAGACAAAAGGAAATGTTGTTTAAAATAATAGGAGTTTCAATTTTCAAGAAGAAAGTGGGAAAGTGTGTCAGTAAGCATTACAAAATACGTATTTGCAATATTATAAATTTCATAGAAACAAAAAATCTTGGTAAGAAAAGTTCTTAATAAACTATGTTTTACTAGTTTACATATAAAAATATTCTTTACAGCATTAAGAAAATTGGTTAAAATGATGTACATAAGTTAAACTCCCTCCTGTGAGTTTTTATTCAAAATAAAACAACTTCTAAACATTATATTGTATTGCATCCTGAATGAATCTGTATGCTACATATACCTTTAGTTCAGGGGTGAAATCTACTTACCTTCTCTACCGGTTCGGAAGTGCGTGCTCTGTGCACGCTCACACAGTTAAAACCAGGAAGTAACGATGTACGGGTGGGTGGGCAAAGCCTTGCGCTGCCGCCACTTCCGGTTCGCCCGAACTGGTGCGAACCAGTAGCATTTCACCCCTGCTTTAGTTGATGGGATGTGATCAAGAGAACGTTGGCTTGCAAAATAGTCTTAGATCAGAGATCTTAATTATGCTTGGGTTGTATTTGCTGTATATTAGCTAAAATTTCCCCAAGCAGAGTTGCTAATGTGGCATGGGTACAACTAAGGTTGATTGTCTCAACCTGCATTTTTTTATTTTGCCAAAAAGTACACAAAAGCCTTGTTTGATCATGTTTCATGGCGGAGGTTAATATTCATGAGTTCTTCTATTAATGTCCATGCATATGGACGATTGCAACTTAGCGTGTAAAGTGAATGTATGGTAAAGAAAAATACTTAAGTATAAAAGTAAAGAAACAAAAAATAACATGTGATAGCATGGCTATCACATCCACCTATTGGAGAGCTGCCTGGCTGCTTGCTCTTACACTTTTCCATTCCAGAAAAGCAATAGCAGTCATAACAGAATGAAATATTTTAATATCTATGAATATATGTATGTAAGAGTGGCATAAATTCATACATATGTATGTGTGTTTGTGTCCCACATATTTTACATATAATTTTACATAAATGATATTAAACTGGCTCATACAACAGTGATCTTTAAAATAAAAAATATTTTCTTGCCAGTTATTTTACACTCAATTAACCTCTTGTTCTTTTCTTCTTCATTAGTGCTAAAACAGTACACTATCTAAGAGCTTTACCTAGAAGGAAAAAGGTTGCTGATTTGAAACCCAAAAGTTTTTAAAATTAGTGTTCTTTTTCCTTCACTTTGAAACTCTTGTACTTCAAGGGAACTGAAAAATAAAGGAACAATGGAACCTTCTTCATTAAGTCCTCAGCTACCTAAGAAAAGCAAACTAACCAAGAAAACAAAATAGTAATTCTAAAAAAGCACTGTTTATTCCCTAAGGGAGTAGCATTGTATGTATGTATATATGTATGTACGTATGTATGTACGCATGCTATTTGATCACCAAGAGCCCTTTAGTTTTAACAAATTTGAAAAAGGAAAGGTATGATATGAAATTTAAATGATACAAGGGATAGGTACAGTAAATAAAATTTCTCTTAGTCCTTTTACCGGATTAGGTGGTCATGAATTCTGGAAGTCTACCATCTACCACTTCTCTCTTGGTAGTCAGCCATTCAAGCAAGCTCTTCCTTTGTACATTCAATACACTTCAATATTTTAAATACCTGACACCTGTTTCTTCCTAAACAAATTTTTCCTCAATGAAGTAAGAAAGAAACCGAGACATATTACAGGTAGTCCTTGTTTAACAACCATGATTGAGACCTGCAACTCTGTTGCAAAAGGATGCCATTGTTTAACATCAAGTGACCACTGCAGGCTTAAATTCACTGCAGTCATTAAACAAGAAATCACGTGACCACAACGTTTACTTCCAGCTTCCTCTTTGACTTTACTTGTCGACAGCTGGTTGTACAGTGGGCAAATGGCAATCATGTGACTGTGGGATGCTGTGATGTATATCTGAACAGAAAGTTAGAGAGAACACAAATATAAGAGACACAATCCAACTCCCACAGGTGACAATATATATTTGTATAATAATATACAAAGTTTATACTTCATTGAAAGTTCTACTTGAGTTTACAATATGGGGAAGCACTGCATGCCAAAAATGTTCATAATTTTTTAGAGGAAGGGATAAAAGCAGAAAAAAAATTTTTTTGTTGCTGACTGTAACAATGCTGAAGTAAACATTTCAACTATATGAGTTACATCTCAAAACAGCAAGTAGTTAGCTATAATTTATCAAAAATATGTTTAGAGCAATTTAAAAGTAAAGATCCTGTAATGTTGCCCAGGTTTAATAATTATAAGTAGATTGATTTGAAAAGCCAAGCAACAATTCTGAAACTCTTCTGCAGATTAATTGCTCCAAATTTCAAAAACAAGATACTACACACTAAAAGCAATATCTGAAGTTTCCTGCTTCTTCGTAGTTTTGTTCATGCTGTTTAAGAGGTCCTTTTCTAACTTGGTGTTTTCAATCAGTCTCTATAGTCCACCATATATGAAGGGTAACAGATTGGAAAAGGGTGGGTTGATGTCGCATTTGTTATCCTTGTGTTGATCTTAACCATACATGTTTTAATTGGTAGCGAACAGCCATTGCTAAAGTAATCCAACATAGTTTATAACTTTGAGAGTGAACATCTTCACTCCTGAAATTAAATAGCACATGGGAACCTTTTACAAATTTGATTTGTGCAATGCATAGATTTTGTTCATGTGGAATAACTGTGAAAGACTGCTATTTTCAGTTTCATGGCACATTTCTGGCCAGTTTTAGCTTTGACATTTGCAATTCAGAGTGATTTAAGCCAAAATGGAAAATTTCTAATACTCATTTCCACTTTCCAAGATTTCCAAATCTAGCTTGGATGTAAAAATTGCTTCCTTGTTTATTATTTCTTGTTTAACCAAACCGCAGTTTAACCGCAGTTTAACTAGCATCTGGCACCAGCACATCCATACATATTTGCAAAAAACCAAATAAAACACATGTCCTTCAGTTGCATATCTTTGACCCTTTACCCATTATGAGATGGCAGAAAATAATATCTACATAAAATTTGCAGCTCCCCATCACTGATTCCTATGCTGTTTCTGTTGCACAGGAATGCCAAGTGGGGACTGCCCTATTCTTTAGCAACATCATTTATGATGTGAAAAGTGATTAGGGTTTGATTTTGCTGTAGTCCTTGTTTAGCACTGTACCAATTGGAGAGGAAAACATTATTATTTGTTAAATTATTAACCTATCTCGCTGTGGGGCTACTGTAGGTGGCCAATTCCATACTGTAATTCAGTAGGAATGGAAAGAGATAGGATCTGACAAAAATGGCAGTACTCTGCTTAGGCTTCCCTCAATTGTTCTCTGTGCCTCTCCGTCGACTAAAGTGTAAAAAACACCCACAGGAATTGCAAAGAGAGAGTCAAGTCATTGGCAGAGATTCTCAAGGGACAGCACTTCTGGCTACTACGTAGTCAGAAGAAAGACACCAGATCGCAAAGTAGCATCCTTCCAGGGTAATCATTTGGAGTAAGGTAATGGTTTCTCCCAGAAACGATTGCACTTTTTAGATTTCTTTTTAAAAGTTCAGTCATTTCTGGGAGGAAACATTACCTTGCCCCACATGATTACTCTGAAAGGATGCTGCATTGTGTTCCGATGCCTTTCTTCTGGCAACATAGTACTGTGGGGACCGTGTGGAGGAAGACACTTAAAAGGCTGGGGCAGTAAAACAATGAACAATCTATTGTTCTGTTCAGTGCTGCAGGAGGAGGAGGAAAGCTAAATTGCCTTGTAATTCTTTTTTTTAAAAAAATATAACTGTACTGTACTTCTATTGCTGGCAAAAAAAAAAAAATCATTTCCAGCAAAGATATATCTTTTTTAACCTTAGCTGGTGCACTTTCTTTTTTTTTTTTTACAAAGTAAAATTTCTGCCTAGACAGAAATCGAGAACCTTATTGTTTCCTATTCAGCAGAGATACATAATCTGAGACCTGGAGATGTATGCTTTGTACGCCAAAGTCTTCAGTACATGCCCCAGCAACTCTGCTAAAGCTGTTACTGAATTCTGGTTTTTAATATGAAAGAAGAAGAAAATGAAGTGAGGTGTTACCAGTAGGGTCAATTGCTGTAAGGTTATTGCTACAGGAAAAAATGAGCATGGACAACTGTCACTTGGGAGAAAATGGATTGATTACAAATTTTCACTTGTAAAGCTAACCAATTAAAATTATTATTGGCATTCATTTATATTTATATTAACTAAATTTCATTTATTTTCTTGGCTGCACTTAGTTGCTCCCTTTTCTACATTGGATAAACTGTATGAATTGATGCAGGCTCCTTGAAATGTAGAACATTTTTTTCCTAGAATAGATGTCTCTCAAGGGGCAAACAGAAATCCCTAATTTTAGTTTTTCTCCTGAGCAACTCGTTTTGTTACGCATAACTGATACTGTACTGGCCATGTTACTATATATATTTAGCTATATCAAATCTTCTTATGAGCAGAAATAATTAACTTGCTCCATTAAGAGCAATCTAAAATTACAAAAATTAGATCACTGATATAAATGATAATAAAATCCTAGCAATGGGATACAGTAATTCCATATTTATGCCAATGCAAGTGAAAATGGGGATAGGACAAGTTATGATAGGATAAGCCAACCTTTTAAGAGCTGTCTTTTTTCTAAACAGCATTCCTAACTTGTTTTACATTTTGGTCTATTTTTGTCTCATCTCTGAACTATGTAAAATGGCCTGGTAATCGTTCAAGATTTGTATACAGGATATATGCTTTAAACAGATATTACCCAGAGCAGAAGAAAGTTTAGAAGAAACAGAATAGAGTTTAGTTTCTTTAAAGCAGCACCACTGGCAACTATATTTATATTTACATAAAGCAAGTGTAACATGTTGGGAATCAGTGACCTGTTCAAAAAGGGCTGCACAGACACAGACTAACCTTACATCAAGTTTTCAAAGACCAGATGTTCACTTCAGATACCTTATCTGCCATCAAGAAATGGGGGCTGTTTCTGGTTCCACAACCTCCCATAGTTCAGAGTGAGAGGGTTAGGCGGAAAGTATTCTCTGTGGTGGTCTCCTATTTTATGTAATACTTCTGGAGGTACAGATGGTCCCTGTTTTTTGGCATTTCACCAACTGACCAGAGTGGTGACCTTTTTCTGGGTATTTGGCCTTTAATGAGCATCTTTAGGAGAGTTAATTCTTTGATGATATTTTGATTATTTATGCTGGATGGCATAGTTCGTTTTCTGTTTTTGCTTCTATTATATCCCACCCCAACTCCCTTTAGATTGGGGTATGTTCTAAACTTAGTGAGTCAGTATCCAAATAATTGCTGGAAAAGCCTTTATATTATCCAATTCCAACAAGGTGGTGGGGCAGGGGTGGGTTCCACTTACCTTTACTACCGGTTCGCAGTGGGAGTGCGTCAGGGGTGGGTTCTAAATTTTTTTACTACTGGTTCTGTGGGCGTGGTTTATTTTGTGGGTGTGGCTTGGAGGTCGTGTGACTAGGTGGGCGTGGCTAGCTGGTCAGAGTCATTTCTGGAAGGTCCTCGCACTTACGACCAGTCCTCGCACTTACGACCCGACTCATTTGTTTGCTTTTAACAGTGATCAGCTGTAGGACGCCCCTTTGAAGCCCCGTGGCAAGAGTTTAAACAGTTTTTTTCCCTCTAGTCATCAGCTGGGACTCAGGAGGCAGCAATAGATTGGGGGTGGGACCAAATAAAAGGTAAGAATAACATGGGTGGGTGGGGGGGTGGGAGGGCGGGGAGAGAGAACTGGTTCGGTGATGTCATATTGTCACCGCTACCGGCTCGGCCGAACCGGACCGAACCGGGAGGAACCCACCACTGGAGTGCGTGCACTTGCTCACTTCACTCGCACACGCACACTTGCTTCTGCGCATGCGCAGATCACCCACGATTTATTTATTTATTTATTTATTTATTTATTTATTTATTTATTTATTTATTTTATTGGATTTCTATACTGCCCTACTCCCGAAGGACTCAGGGTGGTGAACAGCCACAGAATAAAACATATAAATACAAAAATTTAAAATAGAATAAAAACGAATTAAATAATTAAATAATTTGGCTGAGACAAATGTCGATGATGTTCTGGTGGGTGGGCGGAGCCTCCCACAGGTTTTACTACCGGTTCTATAGAACTGGACCAAACCAGAAGCAACCCACCACTTTGGTGGGGGGGGTGTTGGGTTTTTTTTGGTTTTTTTTTTGTTACTTCTGAATCTTTGTGACTTGGGATGGACACAGATTTGCTAGAATTTTCAGTCAGTAACTACTTTTTTAGGTTCTTGAAAGCTCATGCTCAGATGTCAATCAGAGCAACTAGATTTTGATTTTTCCAGGATCAGAGCCTTTTTCAAACTCCAGCTTTGACATTATATCAGGGGTGAAATGCTCCCGGTTCAGACTGGATTGCCCGATCTGGTAGCGATGGCGGCGGGTGGTTCGGAGAACCGGTAGCAGAAATCCCTGCGCCCCCCCCCCATGCCCAGCTGAGCCACCCGATCATCAGAGGCTGGTTTTTTTAACTTTTAAAAGCATTTTTTCTACAACCTCTTCGGCCAAAGAGGTTGTAGGAAAAAAAATGCCTTTAAAAGCCTCTGGCGATCCCAGCTGAGTTGCCTGATTGTCAGAGGCTTCTAAAAGCATTTAGAAAATGTAGAAAAAATGCTTTTAAAAGCTTTTTTTTAAAAATTGACCACGTCCACCCAGTCACATTACACCCCCTCCAAGCCACGCCCACAGAACCGGTAGTAACAAATTTTAGATTTCACCCCTGCATTATATGCCCGAAATATTTAAGCACTAATCTCAACATTAGTTCTTCCAATACATTTTACTTGATCTATTTTATTTTGTTGCCTAGAGTACTCAAAACTATATCTCCAGTGCCACCATTCTAGGAAACTGTTTTTTCTTCATTCAGCATTTTTGATGAAGCAACTGTCACAGATACATAGTACAACTTGGAAGAACATGGCCTTGCAACATATAATGTTTGCTGGCAATCTATCTTTAAAGTGTAAAACTTTGCGCTTTACAATATTTGTCTAGATTTGTCATCGTTTTTCTCTAAAGAAGTAATAAAGTTCTTTGGTAGTTAAAATCAGCATTTCCTTGGACTTTTGAGTCCAGGAAGGGTAAGTTGACTTCCATTACTTCATCACCTAGTGTTGAGTTTGCCCTAGCAAAGTTATTTGTTGTGATTTCTTTGTTTGATAGTTGTAAGCCACCCAGAGTTGTTGAGAGTTAGACAGCATACAACGGATTATTATGAAGAGGATGATAAAAATTTTAGGTTTTTTTTCATGTGTTTTTACATTATTGAACAACACCAAGATAACATTATCAAATGCTAAAGGAAAGAGCTGAGAATTCTGGCTTGCTCAGCTCTGCATTTCAGCAAATGGAACTCAATTTTTATTTCAAATTTCATTTTTTGTTTCCAAGAAGGATGCTGGAGTTGACTGGGGATAAATGAGGATGAACAAGCTGAAGCCTAATCTAGAGGCACTACACCACTTTTTTTCATATTGGCTTTAGATGAAATTAACTGCCCTCCTTGCATCAAGTACATAATTTCTGCAGATGGTAATACAATACTGATCAAGATTTTTTTCAATTGATTTACCAATTGAAACCATACTAGAAAGCATGAATTTGGTTGTAATTATCTTTGTTTTAGTAACAACCAAGCCATGATATTAATATGTGGTGGCTCAAATTGGTCAGATCACGTACATGTTACTATAAAAGTTGCACTGAATACCGTGTTTTCCCCAAAATAAGACCGGGTCTTATTTTCTTTTGAGTCCCAAAATAAGCACTAGGGCTTATTTTTGGAGGGTGTCTTATTTTTCCCCCCATGTACATAAGGCCCACTTCTTCTGCTTGCTTGCAGTGGGGCAGGAGGTCAAGCGGCACACCAGTGCCACTGCTGCGAGGTGGGGGAGTGGAGCTGCCCCACATGCCCCGCACCGGCTTACCTCAGGGCCCCTGCATCCAGGCCACCCACACCCTGACACCTGCTTCATCTTGCGGTGGTGGCTCCAGCAGCCATGTCCAGCAGGGCCACGCATGACCGCTGGCCCACTTCTACTTGCTCATGGCAGCAGCAGACCAGGAGACTGAGCACCATGCTGGTGCCACGGCCATGAGGCAAGCAGTCATGTGGGCTTCTGCTGCACATAATTGCTGGTGCTACCGCTGCGAGATGTTGGGGCGTTGATGGCCTGGCTGCAGGGGCCCTGAAGTAAGTTGGTGTGGGGCACATGGGGCAGCTCCACCTTCCCACAGTACTGTGAGCAACCAAATACAATGAGCGGTTGTGCGGTTGTGCAGGGTCTTAAGTGGGGCTTATTTTGGGGGTAGGGCTTATATTAGGCACACACGTAAAACATGCTAGGGCTTATTTTCAGGATAGCTCTTATTTTCAGGGAAACAGGGGTAGGTATTTTCAACAGTGTCCCTCTGATTATGGAACTGCTTCAATTTATATTAACTGAACTCATCATTGCAGGATTTCAGGCAGACCCCAAATACCCAGCTCTTTATTTTGACTTACAACTCGGATAGAACTTTACTAAGTTTAATGCTACCTGTTAATTTGGATGTTTTTATTTTGTTCTTACATTTTTGTTATTGTGATAACGAAGCAAATTTATACAAATTCAAATGATTAATTAACTAAAACAATAGACTGCTCAATTCTCCAACCCTTTTTAATGTAAATGTTTTAAATAGTTTAAATCGATTCACAATTCAAGAAAAATTGCCTTGAGTTAAATGGAGCCAACTTTATTCTCTAATGTCACATGTCTACATTTTCCCTTGTGATTTTTTGTAATATTTGCTTTGATTATTTTACATATTCCATCACCACTGTTGTCGCTATTCCAAGCAACTGGCACTTCTATTAACATTCTACACAGTAGGTTGCAGAATGAATTACAATTACTCATCGTCTTTTAAAAGGTTTTTACAACTCACAGTATCAAGACATGTCCATAACTCAAAGAGAGAAAAAAGAAACAAAGAACCATAAGAAACTGGAGGGGTATGTTTTCACTCATTGTATAGGAATCAAATATTTAATTCTATTGCTGTGCATTGGAATCAGTTTTCATGCAATAAACAAGTAATACTAATAAAATACATTGTTGCTTTGATTTATAATTTTGATTGCTCTTTTTCAATTGCTACAGAGTATATGATCTCATCAGTGGTGGGATTCAAAATTTTTATTACTGGTTCTGTGGGCGTGGCTTGGTGAGCGTGGCATGGCTTGGTGGGCGTGGCATGGCTTGGTGGGCGTGGCAGGGAAAGGATACTGCAAAATCCCCATTTCTTCCCAATCAGCTGGGACTCAGGAGGCAGAGAATAGATGGGGGCAGGGCCAGTCAGAGGTGGTATTTACCGGTTCTCCGGTTCTGCTACCGATTCTCCAGAACTGGTCAGAACCTGCTGAAACCCACCTCTGGATCTCATGCAATGTGTTTATATATGAAAATGGAATTATTACAATTATACATAATTGATTATATAATTATTATATATATATTATATATAATTGTTATATATACTATATAGAAGGGACCTTGGAGGTCTTCTAGTCCAACCCCTTGCTGAAGCAGGAGACCATGTACCATTCCAGACTAGTGGTTGTCCAGTCTCTTCTTGAAAACCTCCAGTGATGGCACACCCACAACTTCTGAAGGCAAGCTATTCCACTGGTTAATTGTTCACACTGTTAGAACAATGTATTTATTACACAACATATTTGTATTACACAATGTATTTATACAGTACTGTGTATTTATTTACTTATCAATCAATCAAATTTAGTTGCCACCAATTTCATTTTGACTTGTTGTGGCTTACAACAGTTAAAATGCCCATGAAATGCATGACAGTATAAGCAACAAAGCACCCACACCTACAGTAAGAAGTAAAACATTAAAGTATTCACTAACATGTTCGTGGAAAATAATCTAACAAAGAACACAAAACAGTATAATGCCTTACCATTATAGTTAACTAAAATACACCCCTAAATACAGCAACAATTTTATGCAATCAAACAATTTAAACTTGCAAAATAGAAAGAAGTCCAGAGGCTCTCTCTTATAGCTTGTCTTTCTTGCTTTTCAGAAGATGCTCACAGTGGGGGTTTACTTAATTCCAAAGGAAGCTGTGGCATAACTTTGATGTTACAGCAGAAAAACATCATGTCCTAGCCTGATCCCCTTTATCTCAAGAAAATGTGGGATTAGTCAGAGTTTCTCCCGTGATTAATACACCAATTGGTTCTAATTGGAACACAGCCTGCTTCCTAGAGCAGACAGACTGACCATTTGTTGAAGTCATGCTTCCATCTCACGTCCAGCTTGCTGTTGAACTGGATAAAAGCATTCTGGCATGAGTGTAGTATTTTAAATGTATTTTTTGTATTTAAAATACAAAATAGTATTTTGTATTTTAATGCTATGGTAGTACCAGACATCCTTTGTTGTGGATGCTTAGTTTGTTGAGGACCTTTTTGGAAATTGAAATTTGGCTGTGCCAAACCTGGAATTATTAAGTTACAATCTATCAGTAGTTGAAGGTCACAAGTTGCTAATATTTGGAAGAAGATGAAGAATCAAACCAATGGATTGCATTCTCTAACACAGTATTTTTCAGCCTTGGCAACTTTAATATGTGCGGACTCCGGTTTGCAGAATTCCCCAGACAGCATGCTTTAAGATGTGTGGACTTCAACTCTGCAACTGGGGAACTATGGGAGTTGAAGTCCACACATCTTAAAATTGGCAAGCTTGGGAAACATTGGTGTAATCCAAATCCCTATTGGAAGCATGCACAATGCTTCACTGATTTATTATTTCCACTAGCTGCCTCTTTTCTCTATGGTGTTCTCTATGGAACTGATCTATGTATTTTTCTTAAACTTGGAATACAATAAAACTGGTCCCATTGTCTTGATAGTCAAGGCAAAGGATAAAGGAAGAACTAAGATATCAGTTGAGCTGCTTCAGACAGTTGTCAAGGTCATAGTATTAGAAATGGCATCTCCATCTGAAGGCAAGGGAAAGCCATAGCTGAGATGAGAATATGATTCTGGATTGAGGATCTGGAGTGAAGAAAGAATAGATCCTATCATATGGTAGTGAATATGGTTATAAACTTCCTTGTTGGATGTAAAAACCAAGCCTAAATGAAACAATCACGAAAGACACCTTGTTGGAGTTTGCATGCAAGGAAATGAAAAACTGAAGGAGAGTCAATCAAGAAAAAATATGAAAATGGAGAGGTGGATGGAAACTTGGAAAAGTATACTTTAATGTGCACTAGAAAATGCATCAGAACTACACCAAAACATATATTTTAGTGTTTTGCTTCCAATTTTAATTTATAGGACGATAATATTAATAATTAATCATTATATAATTATAATAATTATAATAATTAATAATAATATTACATTTCTGAATTTTGCCATTGCAAAAACCTCCAGTCAGTTCAAGCACCTAAACTAAACAAATACAGGTAGTCCTCGAGTTACAACCACAACTGAGCCCAAAATTTATGTTGTTCAGTGAGACATTTGTTAAGTGAGATTTGCCCCACTTAAGGACCTTTCTTGCCAATTATTATGTGATTCATTGCAGCTGTTAGGTTAGTAACATGGTTATTAAATGAATCTGGCTTCCCCATTGACGTTGCGTGTCAGAAGTTTGCAAGAGTGGATCACATGACCCCTAGGACATGGCAACCGTCATAAATATGAACCAGGTGTCAAGGGTCTGAATTTTGATCCCGTGACCATGGGGATGCTGCAACAGTCATAAGTGTGAAAAATGCACTTTTTTTCTCAGCCTGTTGTAACTTTGAATGGTCACTAAATGAACTCTTGTAAGTCAAGAGCTACCTGTACCAAGTGATAAGCACTCAGTGGCCCCATCAGGGTCAGAGCTTCTGTTTACAAGCTGAAAAGAAAAAAGTCATAAGATAACTGGAGAAATTCCTTTCTGCAGAAGGAGTGGTCTTCTGTTTCATGTTCAGACGACATACCAGTATCAGGACAAAGCACTTAATAGTTGCGTGTGTGGGATGTGTGTGTGGAGGAGCACGGGTGTGTGTGTGTGGGGGGGGGGGGAATGGTTGTCCCATTAAAACTACTGTGCTCTCGGAATGTCTATCCACGTGAAAGGGAATATTAGTGGGGGTGAAGAGTGATTCTTCATAACTTTCTACAAAAATTACTCGGGGGATCCCAACAGGTGAGAATAAAACAAGTTCTTTCTGTAACGTGGTGGTCGGAGACAGCCTGTGAAGACAGGACCTGAGGAGAAGAAGAGGCAGAAGCGAGGCCATAAATCCACCGCTCGCCTTCGGGCGGGCGAAGCGGCGCGCGGCGAGGGCAAACGGAGAGGCGAGAGCGTGCGCAGCGCGGTCTCTCCAAGCGGCGTAGTCGGGCGCTTTGGGCGCGTCTCGCCTTGAGATCCCTCCACTTGAGCTCAGGCGCCTCCTTATCCTTAGGCAGACGCCGACTCCCGGTCAGAGCCACACTCGAGCGGAGACGCTCTGGGGCGCAGCTACTCCGGCGCTCCCTCGCTGCACCGGCTGAAGCGGACAACCATGGACCATGGCCTCAAAGAAGGGGACGCTGCCGGGCCGACCGCTGGCGGTGCCGCGCGAGGAAATAATACCGCCGCCGCCGCCGCCACCACTGCCGCCTCCTCCTCCTCCGGCGGCGTGGTCGTGCAAGTGCGCGAGAAGAAGGGACCCTTGCGTGCCGCCATCCCCTACATGCCGTTCCCTGTAGCCGTCCTCTGCTTGTTCCTCAACACCTTCGTACCTGGACTAGGTAAGCCGCCCCTGCCCTTCAAAATTGAGCGCCCGCCAGGCGGCGCTCGCGTGGCTCCACCTGCCGGGGGAAAAAAAAAAACTAAAACAAAACCACTAGGCGGGAACCGGGACGTGCCCAAAAACCAGCGGAATTCCTCTGTAAGCGAGGCGCAATTTAGCCGCCGAGCTGCTGGGCGGGATATTCCGTCTCTTCCTTTACGTTTTAGGCTAGCGGGGAGCTGCCACTTAAGGCAGACGCCTTCGCTGTCACTCTCGGGCGGCTATTTGATTCCGCCGGTTATCGCGGTTACTTGGGAGGTGGGAAAGTAAGTGGGTCTATTATAAGCGTTCACTTGCAAACGAGTCAAGGTAACTGTCAGGCTAGTGAGACCACGTCGCATGGAGAAGAGGAAAGTTCGCACAACCTTTGACGGCTGTAATAACTCTTCTCTATAGTAGATTCACTGAAGGGAGTTGAGTGACGAGCCTGTAGGATTTCTTATAGGGGAAAGAAAAAGTCAGTCCTGGACTGTATACACTATATATATATTCTGTTATACATATAATGTATACAGTCCAGGACTGTCTTTTTCTTTGGCAGTTGACCAAATATACAAGCCTAAAACCATTTTTAATTGATGTTGGTAGAACTGTATTACATTTGATTATCCAAAGTTCTGGAGCTAAGGACTATAATCATCTTTATCCTCTGTGAATTTCTTTCAACTGCTGTTAAAAATAGTACTCATTTAAGTTAGTAACTGTTGCTAAGTACTGGGGTTTTGAATTTTGTAAACCCATTTCAGCACTATTTATCCTGAATTCATTGTGATGTTTTAGAATGGAGTCAGGAGAAGTCTCTTCTCAGAATAATTAATTCAGAACCCCAAATAAAAGCTGAATAATGCCTTTTGCTTGCTCAAGTTCTGGCATTCTTATTAGGACATGAACAACTACAGGTGGGGAAAGAAGTGTAAGCATTTTTTGCTTTAATTGTAAGAATGTATATAGTAACATAATATACGCATTATCTTTTAAAGTTGCTGAGATTGATCTGCAACCACCAGGCAAACATTTTTGCATCACATTATTGGCTATTGAACACCAAGTTCTCTTCAATAGAAGCCTCAATTCTCTACAAAATTTCCATTTAGTAGAAATACAAAACTCTTTCACATGATGAAACAGGTCCATCTCAAGTGGAAAAAGAGTGGTGAAAATGCTCTTGCATGGCCATTAGAATGGGAATATTTAGAGAAAAAAAGTCAACATCCAGAATCAGAAGTCAGTTTTATTAGAGATAAGATTACTGAAAAAAGTTTCATGTCATCACATAGCTCTTCTGATATGAAGATTCAGAGAAGCAAAAAGCCCATCTGCTGTATTTCTCCTTGCTGTATCTGATATGACAACCTGTCAAAAAGATGAGTTATTTTCTTCTTCTAGCTATATTGGCTATTCATGAGCGAAATTTCTCTTTGTATTGCCTTTCCTTTGAGAAATGTTAAGTTTTCCATTATTTAAACTTGTAATGTTAATATACCTGGGATAGAATGATAGAACTAGAGGTTATTTGCAAACAAAACAAAACAAAACACAAAACCAGAAGAGAAATTGTAATAATGTCTTCTTTATTATGAAGAAATACTTTAATAATTTTATTGTGTATATGATGTACAATAACAATAAAGGCTATACTATAAATGCTGTGGAAAATATTAGCAACTGTGTGTGGTTGGCAAAATTCTTGAGTACAAAATAACTGGGTAATGTGGCCTTGAGCAGCACTGAGTGAGATAAAACTTTACATATGCTGACATTGTTAAAAGAGCAGGCTGTTTAATCCTGCTGTAAGTATCTTAAAAGCCAAAGGATATTGCCATGGAATTGGCTCTAGACTTTTTTTGCATGGTGTGATATTACACCAGCACATTGTTGATAATAATTCATGTGAATAGTTGTTGTATTTTAATTAAGTTTTAATTTTATGAAATGCCAATCAGCATAAATGAGTTTCCTAAATTTTATGTTCCTTCTTGATAAGGTGCTGGTGCAATCTAAGACTACCTTCATATATCTCCATCAGGGGCGAGTTCCAAATCCTGTTGCTACCGGTTCGCGTATGCGCTTGCGTGCGTGCCTGGTGCTTCTGCGCATGCACAGAAGCGTCCGGGCGGGTGGGCGGAACCTCCCACCGCCGCCGCTACCAGTTTGCTCGATCTGGTGCAAATCGGTAGCAACCCACTGATCTCCATGATGTATGGCATATATTCCAAAAGAAATACTGTGAAGAATATTTTGTAGTGTTTCCTCTGTAGTTGCATTTCAGACTCTTTTCCATAAATGAGAACTACCTTGTCTTACCTGCTGGGACTTCCCCTTTTCCCTTGTATCATAATTGTATCTTAGAAAACCATGCCATTCGAATCTAAGATTGTGCCCCAAGCTACCAAATCCACCAGTTAAAGCTCTGCGTTTGAGAAGGAGAGCTGACTGATCTGCCCCTCTGCCTCTCCATACAGTATAGAGACTATTTGGAAGCATCCTGGAAGCAGGTGCTATTTCAGAGTGGCCACAATTCATTGCAGCTGCTTCCCAAATAGTGCCCACTTCTGGGACAGTGCCACACTGCCTCCATGTAGGAAGGCTATGTGGCAAAGAGGCTATTTCCCAAATGATATCTATAGAAAACGTAAATGACTGAGCTGTGATGGAGATTGGGGAGGAGGATGTGAGACCCAGCAGGGTGAGAAGCAGTCTCAAGCCTGCAGGGACCTGACAGCGAGGGATGTGGAAGGAAGATAGGCAGGGGAACTGCTGCAACATACCTACAATTGATCATAAGAGTAGGTGAATTTAGGAGCACCTGAATTTTGTTCATGTGACCATAGGGGTGCTTCAGTGACCGTAAATTCAGGCAGGGTTCCTAAGTCTCTTTATTCAGCACCATCGTAATTTTGAATGGTCACTGAGTGAAGGGACTATTTATAAGGCATGATATCACACGCAGAATTGATTATCAGATTATGCAATAGATACAATGATACACCTGACTGTAATTTCTCCTTCAAATGAGTCAATGATCCTAGAGGTTTATATCCTTTTGCTATACACAAATACATAGCTTTGGATAATTTTCTTCAATAAATTAATGAACAAGTATAATGTTTTTGACTCATTTGATTAACTATTTTTAGCTGGGAGTGGCAGTAAAAAAGAGATAATTGTGGGTTCTTTCATCCTGATTCCTTTATTAAAAATTCATCAATTGTTGATTAATTTGTGTAAAATATCTACAGGAAGTAGAAGTAACATTCTTCTTAAAATCTATTGAACTAAGTGTTGAAACAAAATTCATTTTCACAACATTTATTATTTCTCATATACTCAAGAGGTATTTTAAATTATTGTTACCACTGATATTATTAATATCATTTACAGTATCTACATCTAACAAAAATATTTTTCTTGGAATTATTATCCCAAATATTTAAGAGATCCCAAACAAACAAAATGTAGTGTTTATATATTTTCATAGAAATCTGTTATAGAGTAACACAAATATAATCTTGGAAGAAAGTATGCAACAACTATGTTTCTTTTTTACTTATATATTAAATTTATATGATTCCCGCCAACTCACACATAGGTGACTCCAGGCAGAGTCCAATGCTAAGTTAAACATTAACTTAGCATTGGAAAACAGGAACGCATGATAACTTCACCTTCAGTCTCTGAGGGAAGAAAGGGGAAATGCTGACAGGTTTTCAATATTGTTAGTATAGCTTATATTAATAAATTAAGTACATTTTAACAAAATATTTCTTATGATGTCTATATCCTGATCCAGTTTTCCTTAGAGGGCAGAGATTATTGTGCAATTGGTGATTAGTTTTATTCCAATTTATTGTATGTCCAGAAAATATACTTGGGTAGAGAAGCTTAAAAGTTGTTGATTAGACCAAAGTGTTATCAGCATGTAATTACAACTTGTATTTAATTTCAGCTAAACCTTAAATACCTATAGATTGTCTATTGAAACAGGGCAAAGATTCTAAGGCAATGGAAGATATGTTTTAACATTCTTGATGGATTTTATAATAAGGCCATCCAGCATTTTTAATAACAAATGTCCAATGGAATAAGATAATTTTAACTGTATTCTGAAAGCTCAGTAGGGGGAGTAGCAATCTAGTAAGGTGGGAAGGGGGAAGCTGTGTATAACAGCTGAACCACAATTATAGGTGGGAGTCAAGAACCGTAAGGCTTTTAAAATTATCAACAGCACTTTGAATTGCATTCAGAAACCAATTGGCAACCAATATTCAGTATGCCTAGATGGCATGCAGCAGAACAATAGATCAGGCTTAAACTGCAGGGACCTTGGCCCATAATAAGTATTTTAACAGCAAAAAGCATAGGAAAATAATTGGAGGTAAGCCCACCCATAGCTTTACTTTGCTTTAGTCAATTGGCCTTAGCAACTCTTTTTTCAGTAGAACTTAATCCCAATATTGCAATTTAGCAAAGAGAGAAAATTATTTTGAGTGGATGCAATGTATATAGAATTGATTTCCTTTATCCACTACTTTTCAGGCCTCAAATAAGAGGGGGAGGGGCGCGAATTTGGAATCGAGTAAAAATGATGCCAGGATTTGAGAGTTGCTTGTTTCATTCTATTCTTCTAAAATCTTTGTATTTCAGGGATGGTGACAACATTAAGCCATAGTACAATTATAATAGAGATAAGCAGCCTCAAAGTCTTAATTCATATTTTGAATACCTATTGAACACATTTTCCTTCATTCACCCACACAATTCACTCATGGGAATGCAGGATCGTTGGCTAAGCCCCAAGTTGGGGCAAATTCTTTCCCAGCTGTTGGGTTAGTTGTTATTATGGGATTCTACAAATTGATCATCTGTGCATCCACTTGCTGCTGGTGTTTCAAGAATGCTACTGCCAGATGCTCAGCAAATAGTGGAGTTCCTTGGGAAACGGCAGCCATTCCTGAAATTTCTCTCTTTGGAAGACAGTAGGAAACTTGCAAAATTGATGTTGATTTCATGGGATAAACCAGGTAAGAATTGTGATCAGATGAGCTACATCTACTTTATTCTAAAGCTATATTGACAAACTCTTTCAACTGATTTCAGTTCTCTCCCCTATCTCATTTACAACAAAAGAAAGTGGAGAAGGTCTCTTTTGAGCCTCTGGGCCCACCCACTGTCCAGTTGTTACTGTGCTATCTCTTATCTAACTGTTGTCTTGGTTGTGTATCTTTGCCCAATCTCCAAGGTCTTTCTCACATATCATTACACAGCCCAACAGGAAAAATGATACCAGTTCACTCACTGGCAGACGCATTGGATGGGACTAACAAGTTCAAAGTACCAAATGCAAGAGGGAATTAATTGAGGGATGCCTCATATCAAAGATCCATCAATGGAAACTACATGTCCTCAAAGACTCAACTATAGAAAAGAGCAGTAGGAATTTCCCTAGCATGGATATGAGGAGTAAAGAAGCAATGGTCTTGGTAATCCTCCAAATAAAGCTCCTAGCCAGAGTTTTTGAATTTGCCAGTCTATAAGTGTAAATAAATAAATGATCATGATTGCCAAAGCTAAAAAGATTAAAATCTAGATGGCAATTTCTTAAGCCACTTTCATTTCCAGTGAGTTTCTGCAAGAGAGAAAAGCAGCCTGAAGCTGCTGTGCAAAACAATCCTTTATCTTAATGTTATAGATGAACCAAACCAATCCAGCTTGTTCAACAAATTATTATTATTAACACAAATGATGAATTAGTTCAGTTTTTGAAGTCAGTTTTTTTCATGAATAACAAATGTTTCATTTACACTGTTGGAATGCTTCTCTCAATCTTGTGCCTTCCTGTTAGAAATTTTTAATTAACAGCCATCCTCATCATGTGAAATTTATGTAGGCATTTCTGAGATTTGGATTAATTTGTTTAGAGTTCAGATGTTAATATTAACTCATCATCATAGCAAGAGAGCAGTGAACCAGGCTTCCTACCTGTGTTTGTATTAGACTGATCAAACCTATCTTCCGAAATATTCTTTTGCTGGTATGGTTCAAAATATTTGTATGAATGTGAATATTTTTATCCTTCTAGCAAGAATTTTAAAGTTGCTAATTAAAAATTCTGGTATGATAGCTTTATTAAAAATACATCTTGAGCATTCTGAATGCTTTCTTCTGCAAATCATTTGTACATTTTTTATCTGTTGATTGCAAAATATGTAGTGTATTGCAATTATTAATAGAACTAGAGGATTTTTTTTCAAGCTGGTAATAGATGGCATGTAATTAGTAGCTGCAGAATTGTATTCGTAATGGTGTTAAAATCTCTCATGAATAATTTATTTGTATTAAAAATGTATGTTTAAGATAACTATTACAGCCATTAATGATTATTTAAAAGTAACAAGTATAAATTACATTTCACCTGAATCTGATAAATGAGACCTGTAGCGGAATCTGGAGCTGAAGTGAGGGGAGAAGTTAGGAGACTAACTAGCTTGGAATTGCTGGGGGAAGCAAAGGAAATCATACTCTCCCTAAAGTTTGCAGTGCTTATCTAGTAGTTTCAGTGCGTGAATCTGGCAAGATTCCTGTTAATAGGCAAGTAGCAATAAACACACCATTCTGACCAGCTGCCTGGGTCATCCTTGTTCCTTGCACCTGACAGTTCAATAATATTTTATAGCTGTAAAAAATAAGATTTTCTTAGAAGTTTACAAACAAAATACAACAATAATTGTGAATTGCAGTTCTTGCCTAGGTTGAAAGTTACAATAATTGTCCAAGATACTATGCATAACAGCATAAAAATTCTTTAAAATGAGTATAAGAAATTATTTATTTATTTATCCAATAGAATCACATGCCTTGAATTAATCTTAAATGATTTTTTAAATAATTTAAATTTATGATTGGCTGTCCTTTATTTTCTGCATACAGGGAAAAAGTGTTTAAGTGTATTTGTGAAAGAATATATTTTGCATAAATGGTTCCTGTTAATTTGCTATTTTTAAAATATTTTTGAGTTCATTCTTGTTGCCATGACAATTTCATTTTCATAAACACATTTTTGTGGTGTCTATGTCTGCTCCTATCTGACATTCTGGAAATTATATAAAATTGAAGAAAACAAATGAGTAATTTTGATATTCAACAGATAATGCTGTCAATTTTGATTGATTATATATTTATGCATTTTATTGGGGTAATTTTACACTGCTTTTTGACCCCAAAATACTCCTTCAAAGTAGTATACAATTCAATACAATAAATAGCTCAAATGCCAAAATCAAACGACAATAGTGTATAATTGAGACCAAAATAGAATAACTTACACACAATACATTTTCCTAAAACTAAAAGCTGGAAAAAAATCTTCAGTTTATCCAATTCTCAGAAAGAGACAGAATCAACTGGAACATGAAACTTTCAATCAGTTTCATTGAAAATGCTCCCCACCTCCTATGCTATCAGTATCTTGCACAAGTTTTTCATAAGTATGAGAAAAAGTGATTGGGCTCTCATACCCAAGGTAGGCTTTGTAAGAAGCAGAATCTGTTTAAAAAGAACTAACAACAGAGAAGCCAGGCAGGATCTTTTTATAGTTCTGTTAACACAGTGTCAATTTAGCAAGCTGCTAATATACACAGGGTGGGGAAGGGACATTTCAGATTTCAAATTGATTTGGGCAAGTTATTGGTTAAGTCAGCTGCTGTCAAAACTTCAAGATAGCTCAGACTGGGAAACCAAAACCATAAATACAAATACTACCTTTACTGTAGTTTCAGTTACAGAATCTTGCAAGTCGGAAAGCACTTCCCCTTTCTCCTGTCTTTACATTCCAGAGAATTAGGGACCGTCAACTCTGAGATGCTTTATCCTCCTCCACTTTTGTACTCAGATTTCTCTTTTCAGATCATTGTGTAGCCAGGGGTGTCAAACTCGCGGCATCACGTCATCACGGGACGTATTGTGACTTTCCCCCCGTTTGCTAAAATGGGGATGGGCATGGCAAATGTGTGATGCATGTGGCATGCGGGCCGCGAGTTTAACACCCCTGGTCTAGGCTGTAGCCCTCCATCCTGTCTCTCAAGGTTATTCTGACAGTCCATTATAATTACACAGTTAAGAATTAAAAAGATAAAAAATATCTGTGCCAAATATATAAATTGTGTCTTATTTGATTGGCTATTCAATAAGCATGCACTGAGACAATAACATGAGCAATCATGCATGTACATACATACAGCACATCATCCCATCCTGCCCCAGGGACTGCTGAAAGCCACATTTTTACAGCTTTACATAAAATTCCAGAGTAGGTACTATATGAACTTCAGTGTGAATACTGTACCACAGGAAAAGTGTAGCTACTGAGAAGATAATCTCCTAATTTCCACAAAATGACAATGCTTTATAATTGTGATCCGGAGTGAACCAACTCTAGTAAATCTTACTGCCAGGGGAAAGTCAGTCCTATACGTATTCAAATTCTAACCCATAAATTGCCTCTGAAAGCCCACTAGTATGGTAATCAGTGCAGCTTGAGTTAAACCCAAGCTCATTTCTTTCCCCAAAAACTTCGCAGTCTCCAGGCATCAAGACAGGGTCTCCATGGCATTCCCTGCCCATCCAGGGGTCAAGATTTAAAACTGAGTACTATTTGTATATTGATGATGCTTAACACTCATGCCAATGGGTGACCTCACCCACTTGCCCCATGTAGATGTTGAATTGGAGTACATAAGGAAAGTGTCAAGCTCCGTGGAATTCTATATTGCAAGAACTTTGCATTACATCAGTCCCTATTAACACCAACTGAAACCAGCCCCAGGAAGAGAATCACTATACTACAGTGCTCCCTGCTCCTAACTCTCAGCGATGGTTCAGAAGGATGCTTTGATTTTATTTTTATCCTGCCTCCCTTTTTAGAATTGAATGCTTCTGAAATATCAAGCAGAACCAGGAAAGCCATGCCACCCCTATTCTGGTCCTGCCGAATAAGTACAACCAGAGCTAATCTCAGGCTGAAGGCTTGACCAAAATGGCTTCAAATAATCAGCTTCCTCCAGGCTCCACCTTATCCTTAATGTTGCACAAAAAAAGGGGAAAGTTGGAAACTGGTTCTAAATTATCCCACATTGTCAGTTCCAGTGATGGCTTCATGAGCATGGAATGTACCATTGCCTTATTCAAGGCAGATGGGATAGTCCACTCAGTCCAGAATGAATGCATCACTGTTTGACCCCAGCCATTTGTCACCACCTAGGGGGCCTTAATCAACTAGGAGGGGCAAGGGCTTAAGACTCAGTTGACAACACTAACATCCTCAAGGACCAATGTCCTTGTTGAGAAAGTTCTCAACAGTCACGACTATAGAATATAGGACCTATCTGACCAGGGTACAACTTCATTGAATCTGAATGATCTTATTCATCAGATGTCTAATGTATTCATGATAGCAATTCTTCATATAGTCATCTTGTCCTTTAATCTCCATGAAACTCTGGGTTGCTTTCAAAGGGGCCATTGGACACTGATAATCGTAGTAAAATAATTATATACTGCAATCCTAATCACTATATAGACTGTAATATGGGCATAGTCATGTTTTGATGGACTTATTTTTCATCTTTCTCTAGTGGTAATCTAGGCATTTCTTCTGGCTACTCTATTTCCCTTGAGTCTTTAGAAAACCAAGGGGCTCAGTGTGATTAGCTGCTGCTCATATGCAGTCCTATACAACACAACTGGCGCTTCCCCATTTGTGGAAGCAATTAAAGTTTCTGGTGAACTGTCCTCCAAAGACTCAGGAAAATTTCCAAATACCATCTGAAAACCAGTTGGGTCGATCATGCAGACCAATCTAAGAAGGTCCACCTTTCTTCAAGATGGAGGACATCAGAAAGTTTCAAAGAAACCAATTTCAAAGAAACCAGTTTCTGAACCATGGTCAGAAATTGATCTGACAATGACAAGACAAAGTTACAGTCCCCTGCAATCTTCAGAAGCCTGGGCTTATTATCTAGGCAGGTTTCTCAAATTGTGGTTTGCAGAATCTCTCTCATGTACAACTCAACAAAGTGACTCTGGACCAGGGATGAAATCCAGCAGATTCTGACAGGTTCTGGAGAACCGGTAGCAGAAATTTTGAGCAGTTTGGAGAACCAGTAGTGGAAATTTTGAGTAGTTCAAAGAACCAGCAAATACCACCTCTGGCTGACCCCAGAGTAGGGTGGGAATGGGGATTTTGCAGTATCCTTTCCCTGCCATGCCCACCAAGCCACACCATGCCCACCAAGCCATGCCCACAGAACCAGTAGTAAAAAAAATTGGATTTCACCACTGCTCTGGACATTGTACAACAAAAATAAACATTTTTAAAAAGTAACCATATATCATAAAAAGTAACCCAATATATAAAATGATGAATGAAAAAGGACAATAAAAACAACCAGAAGCCAGGTCTTAAGACAAGTAATGTCATATATTGACTCTTGATCAGGAATTCTGCATTGATAGATTCCACATCCTAAGAGATGTTTAACCTCTGATCTAGGCAATATGGTAGTATTAAATATACTTCCTGGTAAACATATTTACTATGAATGTAAGGATTTGGCTAGAAAAGAACAGATCAAGAAGCATCATTCTTTTATATTGTCCCAGATTTCTGCCTCTGAAATCCCTGAAAAGGGGAGAAAAGATGGGCAATCAAGAGCAAAGATGCTTTTAAGTCATTAATTCATCTTCTCTCATTCACCTGAACAGGTGAGTCATATAATGTTGGAATGATTTCTTTTCTTTGGGTATAATGTCTTTGTGCTGTGACAGGACTTCAAAAAGAGCTATGAAGTCTGTATACTGGGTAGAATAAGAGCAAAATACAAATGAAGGTACTGTGCACATATATTCACTCAGAGAGCTGTTTAATGGATGGAAAAACAATATTTTCCTGACAAGTTTGTTTTTAAAATCCTGGGTTTAAAGGCACAGTTGGGATTTGTTCCCTAGCAACATTGTACATCTAAGACTTGTGAATGATTGCCAATATTGTGAAAAGCTGCAAAGAAGAGTGAAGCAATTGGGAATCTGGGGGGTGAGAACAGTTAAATAAAAAGATAGTATGGTGAAAGAAATTGTTAAAGATTTTCTGGAGCTGAAAGCATTTCTAAATAATGATCAGAGGTACATTAAAACTTAAGACTTGGAGAAGATATAATTATTTCATTGACAGCTTATTCACATAACCACTTTTTCATAACCAAAAATTAATATATTGTTGAAGCAACAGTGACTTATATACAGAATTGTACAGTTGTTGAAAATCTACGGAGAAATGAAGGTAGGCTATGTTACTAACTGCCAGTATTATGCAAGGAAAGCAGTTTCTTAGGAATTCTGACTTGATCCTGACTTCCAGAAATGATTATTGCAGGTGTTGAAGGATCTTGAGAATGGTTCCTAAAAGCAGAATGTAATTTGAAGGAATAATGTTATTCTTTGTATAAGAGGTATAAAGAGGAAGCTTATATGCAGCTTGAAAAGGGTCTTAGTTTAGTTTCTTACTTCTACAGCTAAAGGGGATTAGATTCAGAGATCAAGTAAGGGAAAAGACTATATGAATTTTTTAAAAATATAAGTTTTAACCTTCCATTTTCAAATACTGAAGATGATGCTTCTGGGAGTAGTTTCTTATGCTTTTTTGGGCTTGGTTCTATTTCATACATTTGACAAATTTGTCTAGTAAGATGAAAGGAAATACATGTGCAGATAAAAAGCAAACTTTCTCAAGTGATTTTAAATTGGCCAACATGTATTTTAAAAGCTGTATCTGCAGATTGAGAAAACAAGTGATGGATTTCCAAATTTGCATATATGTATGCTATTATATTATTCCCTTTCAGGCTTTATAAATTACAGAAGGAGAATTAGAAATAGTAAGCCCAATAGTAATAGATAAGAATATAATGAGATAATTTGGCTGATAATTGTGGTGGCTAGAAAATAAAAATTTCCCTTGTTTTTGAGGGGAATAAAGATAATTCTTTATTATCTTTAATTAACATTATAGAGGGAGCAAAATTAGGAAATATTATTGAATTGTTATTATCCCATAGGCTTGAAATATGTACTGTTTAATTTTAGCAAGAAATGCTAATTTAGTGTTAGCTTCACTAAAAGCCCATGCTGGATTGTGTGCTTTAAGTACTGTGGCAAATTCAGGTTACCCTTGAGTTACGACCACAATTCAGCCCAAAATTTCTGTTGCTAAGTGAGATATTTGTTAAGTGTATTTTGGCCCATTTTTCTTGCCATAGTTGTTAAGTGTATCACTGCAGTTGTTAAATTACTAACACAATTGTTAAATGAATACAGCTTCCCCATTGACTTTGCATGTCAGAAGGTTGCAGAAGGTCGTGGCTCTGAGATGCTGCAATTGTCATAAATATGAGTCAGTTGCCAAGCATCTGAATTTTAATCATATGACCATGGGAATGCTGCAATGGTTGTAAGTGTGAAAAACAGTTATAAGTCACACTTTTTTCAGTGCTGTTGTAACTTTGAATGGTCCCTAAACTGTTGTAAATTGAGGACTACCTCTAATGTCTCAGCCTTTGCAGAATAAGTATTAGTTGTTTATAACATAGAAAAAAAGGCAGACTTCAGTTATGTTATGCACACACTTATCCGAAGCAGCCACGGGCTTATAGATTATTGTTTATAAGTAGGTTTTTAACCATCCTGTACTTATTTCTGGACATAAGGCAGGAATTCTGATGAAACAAAGAAGATGTTTTAGTAAGATTTGACATATATTTGAGGGATTAGTTCCAAGT
Source organism: Pantherophis guttatus (assembly GCF_059756535.1). Classification (NCBI taxonomy): domain Eukaryota; kingdom Metazoa; phylum Chordata; class Lepidosauria; order Squamata; family Colubridae; genus Pantherophis; species Pantherophis guttatus. Next base: position 293,730,451 of record NC_142063.1, on the reverse strand, counting down.
TTGTGATTCTTTGTGAGTGGGGATGATAAAACTCCATATATGTGCTGCAACATTTTTAGCCTCTGTTCCCAAAGATTCAAAATAAAAATCATTTATTAGACAAGATTGAGATTTGATTTTACATTCATTCTGCCAAGGTACACAGAAAGAGAAAAACTTCAATATTACACCAAATGATTGCTTCAATAATACATCAATGCTACATGTTAGGGTTTTTTACCACTAATATTTCAATAATGATTGTAAATAATACTTCGCCACATCTCCACCTCACCCTACCCTACCCCATCTCAATATAACTAAAAGGTGGAACTAAAGCAATATTCTCGTGTGTTTTCTTTGCATGACTGTTTTTGTATTAGGAAGACTAAAGTGAAAGGGGCTCACCAGTCTGAATTCCCACCCTGTTTTATTATCTTGGGAATTTGGAGACCCCAGACTCCACATTACTCAGCCTTTTTAAAAGGAAAAAAGTTAGTAATTTAATATTCTGAATAATACAATTGTCTTATAATAATGACAGCTCTATTATAAGGATCCCTAATCTTGTATCCAAGGACACATTTCAATTGTTAAGAACCAGAATAGTTCTTACAAAATAGTTACGTTGACACATCCAGGTTCTCATTTATTGATTTGTTTAATAAAATGTGAAATGAAAGGGTCAGATGGACCAAGAAATGTTGCAGTCATCATAGAGGAGTAGTAATTCCATGTCTACAGCTTTTGAACTGTTCAATATTTTAGATATAATCCTCCAAGGGAAGCATATACACTGAACTGGTTTTGCCCTGAACTCAGGCCAACTGAGATATGGTTAAGAAATAAGATTATTTCTTATTTCTTATCTTCTTTTGAAAATCTAATTCTGATCATTTAAGTCCGTTTCAGTCTCATGATAACAGGTGTTTTTTGTTTTAAGAATAGTGTCTGCATTAAAAGTCAGTTACCTTTTTCATTATTGCATTCAGTTGTCTTTTTTTCTCTTGAATATACAGTTCCACTATCAAATTATCTTGTACGACAGAGATTTTTACAAATTTTAATATTGTTAAAATTATAATTTTATAGTGCAAGAATTGGAAACTACATACAATGTAGCCAATAGAACTACACTTGGATGATTCTGTGGTTCACATTAAAAATGTCCTGTTCTAATCAAGGAGTGAGAAAAAAACATACTACTGCATCTGTTGAAAAGTTAAGACTATTCAGTACTTAAATGCAGTTTCAGTACTGGCCTATACTGGTTCTCTTGTAATTCTTCTAAATTATCATTTCTCTAGTTCATATAAGATGTTTCCTTTATATTTCCAATTGTTAACTGAGTACTTCTACTATTCTACTATTGTTTCTTATCTTCCATTTTCACAATTTTTCTAAATCAATTCCAGTTCTGCATTCATGAATATTTTAGTTCTGGTAATTAATCCTCTTTGATCTGCTAATTGTTATTCAATGATATTTGAATCTGGATAAATTCTTTTCAACCCGTTGCTTTAGGTAACGTTGCTTTAGGCTTTGTTGGTTCTGATTTATAATGGCATGATTTTCATACCCAGTGTACTTTTGGTTTTTCTGTGGTTTTTGTTCTTCCAGTAATCCTACAGTGATAGCTCTTAGTTATCCACCTTCAACAGGTGCCCACGAATTCAGATATCTGATGCCGTACTTGTCAATCTGGACAAAGTCTGATCCAATAGAGAATTCATTTTGTTTTCTCACCATATTAAATGGATTGATAGATAGCCTTAGTCTGATTCTTCTGCTAAGACCTGTCTCGCATAGGTGATCATTCTGGTAGATACAGTACAGTCAGCATAGTTCAGAACCTTACCAAAGCATCACAACCCCCTTTCCTATGGCAAGGAAGTATTATTTCCCTACTTATTTCCCTCTGGGGTTTTATCTTTTAGAGAGTGCAGTGAGATGCATCATTTCATCATTACTTCAGTCACTTGAATCTCCAATGACTTGAGCTAAAACAACTAAAAATAAATTTTCTGACAGAAAGAACCAGTGGTGGGATTCAACCAGTTCACACCTATTCGCTAGAACTGGTTAACTTTCCAAGCAATTCAGAGAACCGGTTGTTGGAAGAAATCTCCTTTTGTTTTTTTCCACTTTACAGGATTACAGGGCTAATCCTGTAAGGAAGGCAGGAAGGAAACATTCTGGTGGTGTTTCTAGCCTAATCTTTATTGCCCTGCTTATAGAAACTGCCTCTCAGTTAATCCTTATTACATTGTAACAGCTAAAGGTTCTTGGCAGTACGCCCAGACTTACTGTCGCCTGAGTTTCTCAGGAGTTTTTCTTTTTTCTTTGCTGGTAATTTGCTGGGACTTGACTTTCTTAAAGGGGAAGGGTTGTTTTAAACTTTTTACACTGCTGTTGCAGTGTAACATTTCCTCCTGTTGGGAGGAAATACTCCCCTGTTGGAGTTCTTCCAGCCTGGATGCAACGATCAGCACTTTGAAGAAATAATTGAATAGCGAAGCAGAAAAGAAGCTTTTAATGTCAAGGAACCAAGATGAGTAACATTTAGCAAGGCTTCTTAGCTAGCTGGAAAGATTGACATTCAAACATGAGTTTCTGAGTTTTGGTCTAAAACTGGTTTTTGGTGAAGTTTAACTCTGTGCTTGGTGACATTTAATCCTGTGTTTATTGATGGGATAATTTTTCCTATTCAGCTTTGTTTGGAAGGAAAAAGGTTAATCTCTGTTCTTGAAAAGAAGCAGGGTTCAGAAATCTGGCTAGTTCCTGTATCTATTTGTTCTGGTAATTGGTTTAACAAGCAACAGCTACTGTGTTTGCTCTTTTGCTACATTCTAGCGCTAATTGCTTTCTTTGTAGTTAGGATTATCTCAAGTGTTTACACTTGAGTTTGCCTGGGATGTGAGCTCTGGCAAGGAGCCAGACGAAGCTTGTGTTTTAGTTTTAAAAGGATTTAAACTGTTGTGATTTAATTATTTGTATTGTGTTTGAATTTTTCCTGCTTCGTGGTTTCTTTTTCTATCTGGGGAGGGGTTTTTTTTTCACAGCTTTAGTGGTTCCTGGCACTGTCCTTTTGGGTGTAGGAAGTTAGCACCCACCCCTTTCCTGGAAGAGTGAAATATTTTAGGAAATATGAAAAAGGCAGAATATTATATTTCCCTGGGATAAGCATGTTTTGAAGCAGCTCCCACCTTCCTGCCCCCACCCTTTGTCAATGGGCCATTAAGGCCTGAGCCAGTCTATTCTACATAACAAAGATCTACCTCCTTCAGGCAGAGCCATAGTAGGAATTGCCAAAGATCCAACAAAGATAGGATTAGCCTCTACACAATAGCAGCAGAAACTCACCACATGTGACCTGGGAAGCACATGTGACCATCAGCCAGCAAGGCTAGCTAAGACCCCCACCTCCTGGGAGTCTGACAACCAATCACGATACTCTTTCGGGGCCCCAAGAAATGCAAAGCCAGAAAGAGCATAAAAACCCGTGGACTCGCTGTATTCCTCCCTTTTCTGTTCAGGAACTCAAGCCATGTGATCCTGTCCACCATTAAACCATCTTTCCAAGCAGTCTCCATGTTTCCAGTGTCTGTTTCCCCACTTGGAGCAGAACCCAGAAGGATGTTTCTTCCAACATGGGGTATACTTCCAAGAGGCAGAATGCAAGCTTGGCACTGATATTTTTTACTCCCTTTCTGCAGGGCATGTGATCTTACCTTAAATCTGCTTGATTTCCTTAGGATATCTTGTGAGGTGAGTGAGACCAGCCATGCTTGACAAACTTGGGAGATCAGAGACTTGAACCTGGGTTCCCTATATATTTTGTTAATTTGTCTCTTTAGTTCATCATTTTGTAGCCCAAATATGCCCACCCACTTTCTGGAGAGCTTAAATTATCTCTCTGCTAAACGTTGCTTTATGTGCTTTATGAGCAAGAGTTGACTGCTGATAGTTATCATTGCATTTTAACTATTTTAATTCCTCAAGGTGCTCTGGCACCGTGCCTGATTTGTAACTCTGGGTTGCAGGTATTTCTAATCTAATGATTGGTATTTAGGGCAGCTTTTTGCGAGCAAAGAAGCTTTTTTTATTTTTGTACAGGTAATTCTTGACTTACAACAGTTCATTTAGTGACTGTTCAAAGTTACAGTGGCACTGAAAAAAGTGACTTCTGACTATTTTTCACACTTACGATCATTGCAGCATCCCCACCATCACAAAGGCCGGGTGAGGAGAAGCGCCCCTCGATGTGAGTGATGTTGAGTTGGCCACACCCATTCTGTCACATGACTACCCAGTCACACCTACCCAACTGGTCATTGGGGTAGAGAACTGGTTGTTAAATCATTTGAATCCCACCACTTGGTAAGAACAATCCATTAATGAAATGACTTGCCTCCAGAACTTGTGAGTGCTCCATCACTAGAGGTTTTCAAGAAGAGATTGGACAACCATATGTCCGGAATAATATAGGGCTTCCTGCTGGAGCAGGGGGGTTGGTCTAGTAGATCTCCATGGCTCCTTCCAACCTTGCTATCTATGTTCTAATATAATCCCTTTTGTAATTAAGCTCTTGTAACTCAACTGACTGGAGAAATGATTTTGACCCAGCCACCTTCTGTTTACAGTACCAGGCAAGTGTTAATAACTATTGTTCTACAATACAATTACTAGTAGTTCTAAAAGGCATTAGAGACCAACAGGGCAGTAAAAAAATATTTTATTTTATTTTAAAGCTGGTGTGCCTGTTTGTGTGTGTGTTAACTTTGTGTGTATAAATTTAGTGTAACTTTCTGTGTATATGTGTGTAACAAGACATACCTCCATGAAGGTATGAAACTTGGGAATTGTTTTCCCAGAACAGAAAGCTGTATGGCCGAGCAATGGGTGAATAATTCAGTTGGAGGACAAGGTAATTACTGCCTGGATTGAATATGTCACAAACTCTGCCAAATTATTTCAATCCAAACAGAATATTCTTAAACATACTACGAGATAAATTATCCTGAACATAATACAGGCAATGTGCTCAGAGGCTAAATTTCCTTAAAACATTCCATTCCTATAGGCGATATAGCATTTTAACATATAAAATAATATATTCTGGAACATTTCTAATTAATTTTCTTATTAATTTAATTGTTTTTGTTTATACAGACATTGAACATTTCCCAGAAAGTTGAGCCAGCTATGTTTATAAATATGTACAGTACTCCAGGTGCTGCGTATAAAAAACCCAAAGTGATGACAATAATAATGATTTGTGCCTTTTGTTTATCTTGAATTTTCTTAATCTCATTAGAATGTTAGTGCAATGCTTTTAATACCATTCCTCAGAATGGGTTTTCTTTTGTTTTCGTATCAATAGATGGATTGCTATAATTTATTTATTTTTTTTATTTAATATAATTTATATGCCGCCCTATTTCCATAGGACTCAGGGCGGCTCACAACAAGTAAAAACAAAGCCAATAAAAGACATAAAATACATAAATATACATACATAAAATACATAAATGTATAAATATATAGTTTAAACATATATTAAAACCCATTAAAATAATCAAAAACCCTCTCAGTCCAGGCTGGGTGATGTGAACAGCCATGTTTTTAATTCGCGGCGGAAGGTGCGAAGGTCAGGAGCCAACCGAAGCCCCAGGGGGAGTTGATTCCAAAGAGTGGGCGCGCCCACAGAGAAAGCTCTACCCCTGGGGGCCGCCAGCCGACATTGTCTAGCCGATGGTACCCGGAGAAGGCCCTCCCTGTGAGAACTCACCGGGCGATGGGAAGCCATTGCTGGCTGCAGATGGTCTGACAAGTATCCTGGGCCTAAGCCATGTAGGGCTTTATAGGTCATCACCAGCCCCTTGAATCTCACCTGGAGGGCAACCGGTAACCAATGCAAGTCGCGCAGGAGAGGTGTAACATGGGAGTATCAGGACCCTCCCATCACAACCTGCGTGGCCGCATTCTACACCAGCTGAAGCCTCCGAGTGGTCCTCAAGGGCAGCCCCAGGTAGAGAGCATTACAGTAGTCAAGACAGGAGGTGACTAGCGCCTGAGTAACTGTGCGTAGGGCATCTCGGTCCAAATAGGGGCCAAATAATTGAGCTGCAATAATAAGCATATGTGTTATGAAGATCCAAATATCTGTGTACTATTCTTATTATATATTTTATCCTTCAAATTTGTACAATTGAAAATTAATATATTTACACAATGAAAATATACACTATTTTTGTAAAGCTTTTTTCCATATATTTTAGGAATGATATTAACTGTATGATTTTGTACATACCTGTAAAATAGCATCTTTGTGCTAGTTCTGTAGCTTTTATGTTTCTATGCAGGTCTTCCAATGTCAGAAAAATGTAGTGGTTAAGGTGATGAATTAGGAATGGAGAGAACCATGTTCTAATCCAGCCTCCGCCCCAGAATTACGCTGGGTGTCTTTGGGCCATTCATTATCTTTCTTCACATCTACTTCAACAGATTCTTTCTGGAAAAATGTAGGTAGATGTTGTGCTCTTCAGGCTGACCAATTCTTTAATAGGATAGAAACCAAATAAATAAATGAATGAAATGTGTGTAATTAATAACAGGATAACAGAGGGACCTTGGAGGTCTTCCAATCTAATCCAATCCTTTACTCAGGCAGAAAACTCTATACTAGCGATGGCGAACCTTTTAGGCACTGAATGCCCAAACCGCATGCATCCCCAAATTGAAAGGTGTGTGTGCGAACACGTGCATGCGCAGACATGAATTCACACATGCATGGACATGCATGGACATGTGCATGCATGGACATGCACAGACATGCACAGACATGCACATGCGCAAACACATACATGTGCATGCATGAACATGTGCGGATGTGCACATGCATATCCACTCATGTGCAGCATAGTCCCAAAGACCAGCTAGCTGGCAGGTCTAGAGAAAAAAGAGAGGAAACGGGACATCCCAACACCGGCAGTGCACCAAGAGGTAAAATCTTTTTCTTTTGTGAGCTTCCGTTTCGTCATTTGCAGGGAAAAAGAAGCTCACGAAAGAAACACCACTGAGATCTGACCTGGGGCGACGGTGCATGTGCCAGCAGAGAGGGCTCTGTGTGCCACCTCTGGCATGTGTGCCATAGGTTCTCCATCATGGAAATAGGGGGAAGTTGGATTCATTTAACAGCCTCATGATTTACTTAATAACTGCAGTGATTTGCTAAATAACCATGGCTAAAAAAGTTACAAAATTGGCTACAACTGATTTAACCATCGCCTTCCTTAACAATGGAAATTCTGGGCTCAGCTGTGGTCATAAATCAAGGACTACCTGTATAGGAAGAATATCTCCTTTTCCACACCTCCACATATTCTATTTCTAATATCTTAGTTGATAATGCGAGAACATGTGTTTGCAAAAATGCAAATTTCTAATTTTATAACTTTCTATGCTTTAATATTAATCCTGAAAAAGTTTCTATTTCTTTTCCTATAAGTTACCCTGTTCCTAAAATATTGTGTAAAACATAAAGTCTTTCTGAGACTAATACAACTAGTTGGATAATGAAATGTCTGCAAGCAAACAATCAAGTTCAGACAGCACCAAGAACTCAAAAATTTAACCCTGAGCTACAAAATATTCTCTCCCACTAATAATGCAGCTGTGTTGGAAGACTGGAATATTAATAATACTATGTTGTCAAGCATCTTTAGGAGCTTTTTCCATGTGAGACTGCATATAAATGATGAGTTTAATGAGAAGCCCTCTTTCAAGTCCTTCTCTTTTCTGCATTCATTCTCTGAGAAATACCAGGGGAAGGAGACTGACCTTGGGAGGTTTACCTAGCAATTTCTTTATACTTTATAATATAAAATACTAAATTTTAATGCAACTAACAATTTATTATTTTTATCTTTCATATATTTTAATATTACTTATTTATTTATTTTATTTTATTTCTATACCGCCCTTCTCCTGCAGGACTCAGGGCGGTGTACAGCTGAGATAAAACATAGCATATAAAATTTAAAAAACAGTTTAAAAAACAATTAAATAATTTTGGCCCAAAATTTAAAACAACCCAATTAAAACTGAATTCAATTAAAAACTGAGAGGATGGGATCAAGAGCCTTGGTAGTACAGTGATTTAATGCACCCTGTAATTAACACAGCTGCCTGCAATTTCTGCAGGTTCGAATCTTACCAGGCTCAAGGTTGACTCAGCCTTCCATCCTTTCTGAGGATGGAAGGACCCAGTTTGTGGGGGCAATAAGCTGACTTTGTATAAATATACAAAAGTATGAAGGCTATTGCTTAACGCATTGTAAGCCGCCCTGAGTCTCCGGAGAAGGGCGGCATATAAATCAAATTTAAAAAAAAGCCAGCCCGGCTAGATGGAATAAGTGGGTTTTCAGGGCCCGACGAAAAGTCCGGAGGTCTGATATTGTGCGTATCTCATGGGGCAGGTCATTCCAGAGGGCAGGTGCTGCCACAGAGAAGGCTCTCCCCCTGGGGGTCGCCAGCCGGCATTGTCTGGCCAACGGCACCCTGAGGAGGGCCTATCTGTGCGAGCGAACCGGTTGGTGGGAGGCTATTGGCGGCAGAAGGCGGTCTCACAAATACCCCGGCCCTAAGCCATGGAGCGCTTTAAAGGTGGTCACCAACACCTTGAAGCGCACCCGGAAGACCACAGGAAGCCAGTGCAGCTCGCGCAGGAGAGGTGTCATATGTGAGCGCCCCGTCGCTCCAATAATCCCTCGCGCGGCCGCATTCTGGACCAACTGCAGCCTCCGGGTGCACCCCAAGGGGAGCCCCGTGTAGAGAGCATTACAATAGTCCAGGCGGGAAGTGACAAGTGCTTGAGTGACCGTGCGTAAGGAGTCCTGATCCAGAAAGGGACGCAACTGGCGTATCAGGCGAACCTGATAAAAAGCCCCCCTGGCCACGGCCGTCATATGCTCTTCTAAAGACAGCCGTGCATCCAGGAGGACGCCTAAGTTGCGAGCCCTCTCTGTGCGGGCCAGTGATTCGCCCCCAATAGCCAGCGATGGCGCCAGCTGGCTATATCAGGACCCCGGAAGCCACAGCCACTCGGTCTTGGAAGGGTTGAGTCGGAGCCTGTTTCTCCCCATCCAGGCCCACCCGGCCTCCAGGCACTGGGACATCATTTCAAGGGCATCGTTGGGGTGGCCTGGGGTGGCATTATTGACATTGACATACTGACATTATTCACAGATGAGGTTTTCATCGCTTTACTGTTAACACTTTTGATGTGCTTTTATCATTTATCAGCTTTTAAGTTTTTATTTAGCTATGATTTCCAGGTTGCCCTGGAAATTGTTAATTAGAAAGATAGTACCGTACATTTGTCACAGTGCAGAATCTGTGGAAGCTGAAGGTTGGTTTCTTAATATTCTCTGAGCTTGCTTCTTTTCTTGTAGCACAATTTGAAACTCATGGTGAGCATGACATGTCCATTTTGGAGGAAAGTGCCCTGTATATGTCAGTGTATTTTGCATGTCATGGTGATGACTTTTGTTTTTCTTCCCAACATTTCCCCTGCTGTGCAGATTTTCAGGCAGTTTTTTTTTTCTTGCAAAGTGGGCAAAGTATTGGCTACAGGAGCTATTAGTGCCAAGGAGGTCATGTTTTAACTGTCCCATTAAGAAAATAAGCAGTTGCCTTTGCTAATTAACTGGAAAATCTTTCTGGTAAGAGGAGAAGCAAATTACACTTTTCTACTACTTAACTCAATCCTATATTGAAATGGCCCTGCCTGGAATAATAATAATCTTGAAACTATTTGTTACACTGGCTTGAACGTCTGTGCAAAAGACAGAAAAATTATGTTTTAGACTTGTTAGGAAAGAGGAATGTTACTGGATGTGAAGGCTGGATTGTTTTAAAACAACTTTCAATTGACATCTGTATGTTTATGATAAAAGCAAAGAGGTTTGCATTGTTTTAATTTAAATTAATCACAGAGCAGCAAGGACTTTTTTTTTAATACTGAGACTATTCTGTGCTGTTCTTATATCAGGACATTTTAAGATTGTAGCAAAATCTATTGATGTTTCTGTGCCCTCAGTAAATCAACCTGTCCAACCCCAACAAGTGTGGTCAGATAAGTTAACAATTCATTTCTGTCCATCTACTTTTAATCTGATCCATAAATAGCAGTTTCAAAAGAGACTTTGGATAGGATGCATTGCAAAGATTTAGCTTGAAAGATAATGCCAGCATGAATGACAGCTGTTTGAATCTGAAGGGAAACACCGTCACATTCTCATTAGAAAAAGCAGATAAAAAGCACATTGTCAGCTATGGCTTGATAATAATAATAATCTGATGCGCTGAGTATCTCATGTTCTAATTAAGCCGAATTCCAATAGCTTCCTGGGTACCACATATATTTTATGTTGTCAGTAACCCTTTGATTCTAAAATAGTTGATATACCTTGGTGAAAAGATGAAACCTTGGAGCCAGTATTGTGGAATGAACAGGTAAAAAGTTTTGGTTCATGCCTTTCCTTCCCTGCATATTTAATTATTACTTCTGATAAGCAGAGAAATCAGTAGGATTTTTTCTAAATCATAATTTGCTGAGTTGGGACGATATGGTGGTTTATGCTTTATAGCTAACCATAAAAGAAAGGAATAAAAAATGTATCTGCCAAGGAATATTGCCTTTGTTTTCCCATAATGTTTGGTGGAAATCACTCTAAACCGATTCTCTGGAATGAGAGAGAAAGTGAAAGAGAGCGGGATTTATCAAATTGTTTTGCTGAAATGTCATGTGATAATTAAATCTCACAAGATTTCAGGATATTTGAATGAGATTGCTTGTGATCCTTGTGATAAGATTTATTTACTACTTATTTATTTGTAAAATTTATTGGTCACCCATCTTACCACAGGGTAACTCTGGGAGGCTTACAATCATAAAAAGATAAAAACTATACAAAAGCTAAAAGACATAAATAAAATACTGTGAAGATCCAAATACCGTGGCCCAATTAAAAACCGGGGAGGGCAGGAACAGGATGGTGGGGGACGAGGTAGCATCTGTTGTTAATTGATCATCTCCATTGTGATGCTCCTTCATTGGGGCGCCAAGTTGACTGGCAGAGCCAGATCTTTAAGCTCTTACAGAAAGTTGGAAGGGTTGCAAGATGCTCCAAAGAGCAGGTGCAACAGTAGAGAAGACTCTTCTGGACCCGGCCAGACAGAATACTTGGGCCCATGGGGTCTGCAGCATGCCTACTCTGCTGGCAGGGGTGGGGCAGGCCAATCCCACTGGGATGAGATAGCAGTAGCACTTAGCACTTAGACTTATATACGGCTTCACAGTGGTTTACAGCCCTCGCTAACCAGTTTACAGAGTCAACATATTGCCTCCAACAATCTGGATCCTCATTTTACCGACCTTGGAAGGATGGAAAGCTGAGTCAACCTTGACTGGCAAATTGCAATCAGCCACCAGTCAGCAGAAGTAGCCTGCAGTACTGCATTCTAAACATTGTGCCACCTCGGCTTTTCTACTTGATGGTCCCTCAAGTAGCCTGCACCCAGGCCACAATGGGCTTTAAAGGTGATTACTAACACCTTGAATTGCACTTGGAAGCTGTCCGGCAGCCAATGCAGCTCATGGAGCAGTGGTGTTACATGGACCAACTTTGGGGCCCCAGGAATTGCCTGCACCACCACACTCTGCATCAGCTGTAGCTTCCAAATGCTCTTCAACAATAGATTGAAAGACTACTGTATTTTTCAGAGTATGAGACACACTTTTTCCCTCCTAAAAGAGGGTGGAAATGTTGGTGCATCTTATATACCAAATACAGCCATTTTTGGCCCCCCAAAGCCCGACCCTGCTCATCCCATTTTTCGCAAAAATGAGGTGCACAGAGGGATTGGGAGGCCTGCAGAGTGTTCCTGGGGACAGGGGAGGGCAATAACTTTTTTTTCTTACTTACCTCTTCGAAATCTTAGTGTGTCTTATACACCAGTGCGTCTTATAGTCTTATATCCGAAAAATACGGTATGTGGAATTTGGAATCTCTTAAGATTTAACTTTTTAAAAATAAATGTTTGGAGCAACCCATACCATTTTCTAAGATGACAGCTGACATCCACTTCCTGAAAAGGTTGCTGATCTATGCCATGATAGCAAGCACTGTGTTTAAATATCACCGGTCTACCACACTAAAACATACAGGGCTCTTTTACCATTACCTTCCACTTGCTCTTACTGGCATATTTTTGTTATAAGAAAAATATTGTCAAGAGTTCAGTATTATGGGAAAGAGAGGTTTAATTAGGTAATATCAACATTCTGGATTTTGAGTTTTTGTGTGCAAAGCCTTTTGTAATGTGAGGCATACTACAAAAGAAGATAATAGAGAATTCTGAAAAGTACTTTAGAAAAAGTCCTTTGAGTCTAATATCCCCCCCCCCCCGAGGCAGTCTTTGTAGTCTCTCTGTTGTGTTATTCTATTCTCCAGTTTGACTCATGATGTTTGAAATTTAAGGGGGATTGTGAGAAGACTGTTTGACATAAAGGGGAGCTCCAAAAAACTTGGTATTAATATCTGCTTTTTAAACCAATATAAGAATGAGGCCAGAAGTACAGTAGACATGCTCTTGACTTGCTTTAATTTCCAAAATGTTTATTCCCCTAATCTGAAAAATAAAAGCCCAGGCAAATTGTCTCTCAGTTTCAGTTCAGAATTTCTTTATTAGTTTAATTTTGACTGATCCTATTTAGAAAAAAAATGTTACATTTATATCAAAACAGCAAGTACAGGTAGTTCTCAACTTACAACCATTCAATTAGTGATTGTTTGACATTACAATGGCCTGAAAAAATGAATTATGACTGTTTTTCACACCTATTGAAGCATCCCCATAGTCACATGATCAAAATTTGGTTGCCTGACAACTGGTTCATATTTATGACAGTTGCAATGTCCCAGGATCATGTGATCATCTTTTGCAGTTTTCTGACAAGCGAAGGCAAGGGGGAAGCCAGATTCAATTAATAACCGTGTTACTAACTTAACAATTGCAATGATTCACTTAACTGTGGCAAGAAACATCATAATAATGGGACAAAACTCACTTAACAAATGTCTTGCTCAGCAACAGAAACGTTGGGCTCAGTTGTGGTCATAACTTAAGGACTACCTATACCTGTTTCAGTAACAATTGGAATCCATCACGTCTACTTCACATTTTTTTTCTTACTTTGTCTTTTTTTCCTTTGTTGCTTGTATTGTTAGATCCTGTATTTTGACCATAACTATTAGCAAATGAAAATATGTTATTGATTTTACCTTTGATTCCTTCGATGATATTTTGATTGCCTTTGCCATGAAAATAGTTCAAGTTGTTGATTCTTATTTGCATACAGGATTAGGAGAAGTAAGCCATCTTAGATTTCACACAAAGAGTGGTTTTTGTTATTATTATTAATTTAGCTTATATGGCTGCCCATCTTGCCTTAGCAACTGTAGGTAGCTAATAGCATATAAATACAACAATACAGAAAGCATTAAAACAGCAACACATGCAGCCAAAATAAAAACTATTTTATAGTAAAATCATAACAGCCACTACATTGACTCAGACTAACCATGTGACAACCATGCCCAGGAATACATTGGTATCTTCAAAGTCTTCCAAAAAGCTAATAGATCACGCCCTATCTAATCTCGGGGCTTGTAATGTTCCATTTTATTATAGAAAATATATGTCTTTGCCTGTTTAGATGTAATGTCTGCAGCCTGGAATTGTCAGTATTCTTACATGTCAAAACCTATAGATGGGATAATAGCCCTGCTATTTTTATTTCAAAGGATTTCTAAAAAGTTGTGACCTTCAGAGTACACCAAGCTGTATTTGTCAGCAATTTCATATGTTGTTGGACTGTAATTCCATAGTCCAGCATATTTTTTGTATTCTGTTTCATTATTGTACGGGACTGTATTATTTGAACTGTGGGTGAAGATTTGTTGCTGAAATATTTTTGCAAGATTATTGCAAGACTATTTGTAAGATTATTTTTCTGTACAACTGCTTAATTATGGAGGTAATTACATGGGTGGGCCTTATTGAAACCATACTTTCTGACCCTCCCAGCTTTATATGCATTTATATGCATTAAAAAAAAGTAATTAAGGCAACTTTTATGAAATATAAGGGGCTAAGTATTCTTTGTTTCTCTCACTCAGAAATCTAGCACATTTGAAGAATAGTTTAAATATTTTAATATTGATTTGCAGGTTTTCTCTGTGTACTTTGTTTCTGTCGTCCAGATACAAACCTCCTTGTAGAGTCAGAAGCAATACAGCCCAGCCAAGCCTATATAGGTAGTTCTCAATTTATGACCACAATTGAGCCCAAAATTATGTTGCTAAGTGAGAAATTTGTAAAGTGAGTTTTGCCCCATTTTACGACTTTTCTTGCTAAGTGAATTTGTTAAGTGAATCATTACAGTTGTTAAATTAGTAACATGGTTAAGTTAGGTGAATCTGGTTTCCCCATTGACTTTGCTTGACAGAAGGCTGCAAAAGGGATCACATGACACTGGGACACTGTAACCGTCGTAAATGTGAGTCAGTTGACAAGCATCTGAATATAAATCACGTGACCATGGGGATGCTATAATGGTCATTAGTCTGAAAAATGATCATAAGTCACTTTTTTCAGTGCCGTTGTAACTTTGAACAGTCCCTAAGTGAAGTGTTGTAAGTCAAGGTCTACCTATATGCTTCTAGGTCCAAAGTGTCTCCCACTCTTCACCTATAATATCCCCTTATGAAGGAGGATACCAGAGAACAACTCAGGGATTTCTATTTCGTTATATAAAAGCAGAAAACTAAGTTTCTTTTTGCAACCCCACTTGCTTACCGATAAATTATGCGTGTATAATCAGGGGTGGGTTCTACTTACCTTTACTACCAGTTTGCAGTGGGGCTGCGCATGTGGGCTCGCTTCGCTCGCGCAGAAGCTTTTGCACATGCACAAAAGCGCTTTGATGATGTCGGGGTCGGTGGGCGGAGCCTCCCACCGGTTTTACTACCAGTTCTATAGAACCGGTGCGAACCGGGGGCAACCCACCACTGCCTTAAATGTCTTGTAGTGCTTGGATCTGCATTAAATCTAATGTAACTACAGCAGAGCATACAGAAAAATCACTGTTGTTATTTTACACCTGCCAGCCTCAGAAGAATGCAGATTGAGACTAGTGGCATACAGTACTGTTTTTGTCTATGGTATATTTAGCATCTCATCTGAAAGTAAGGCTCCCTTTTTTCCCTTTCAGCTCAGTTAGGAAAGAATGTATGTTTTCTTTGGCTTTCTTCCCTGCTTCTTACAAGAGGAAAAAAATAAACTTGATTTCGAGGAGAAATTAATCAGAAATGTCCATACAGTAATCTGTTAGAATTAGCAAGTAAAATAAAAACAGTAAGTTTTAAAACAAAGTGTGAATTCTGGTTTTCTGTGAGACAGATTTCTTCCTGTTAAAAATTGTATACTTTTAAAAATGTGTGTGTGTGTGTGTGTGTGTGTTTGGCATGGATAAATACATTCAACTACTGTCTTATAAGGTCTTAGTCATCCTAATTTGTATCTCTGTTGGAGAAGTGTGGGAATGAACATTTGGAACAGTAAAATAACCCAGCATAGTATCAAGCGAATGCTGAGATACTGAGCCAAAATGCACAGATCAGGCTTAGTGCCAGCGCTTGAATCACCAGCCACTCTACCACTATATTAGTAATTAGGTACTTTGTTTTGTGTTTCATTGACCTCTTTATTCTTTTAAAGGTATAATTTCTTTATTTGCAAAGCAATTCACTGGCTAATTAGAAGTCTGAGACAATAGTGAGATTTTAATCTGTTTTTATTTTTCAATCCCTTTTATTACTCCTTTTTTGCTCATGGAATAAATAGCTATTTCCTTATAAGGTTAGGAATGATGTGGTGCACTTTAAAATTTACGGTAATTTCTTGTCCTTTTAACAAAGCTTCCCCATGACTTGTTACATTATCCTCAGCAGTTTGTGGGCTGAGATCCATGAAACTTGGAAGGAGGAGAACATTAAGAACAATGACACTTAGTGGGTAGACAAGCTTGGGAGCTTTCTCTTACAGGCTGTCAACTGTGTCAAGCCTCCTTCAAAAGAGTGGAAAAGCAAACTGTCCATGTTTGACATTCTCTGGTTCTGGGGTTTTTGAACAGGCTTTGGGGTGGGAGAATTTTTAACTTGCTACAATGATTCCTTAGAAACTAAGGATGGAATAAATCTATTCATTTTCTAGATTTTGAAATTTTGATTTTCATGTTTTGATATACTCATCCCATTATAGAGGCAGATTGATCTGTACCTGTTTTGGATTCCTTTTGGGGTTTTGCTATTTTTATTCCATTATGGAATACGGAGAAGTTGTCAAACCAGACGTTTCCCTGGTAACTCTAGTTTTAAATATTGAATTTCAAACTAGTATATTTATATATAGTTTTATTAAGAATTTTGATTATAATAGTAAAATCTAACAATTTTCTCTGTATAGCTTTTTACTATCTCTTTCAATTTCTTTAAGCTTATAAATAGTTTTTCTTTGGTTCAAAGCTTAAAATAAACTCATCAATGAAGATATTTGAAACTTTTTATTCTGATAGCTTTAAAGTTAATAGGAAATTTCCAAAAGTGATTAAAAAGGGAGGTTTGCAATCTTAGCGTCCTTGAAAAAGCTCGTTTGCAGTTGTGGGGAAGATGGCTAAACCTTTGTCTCCCAGTGCTCCAATTCATAGAAAACCTCTGTCCTGTGATTGGCTTGTGAGGAGCAATCATCCAGAGTTTGTGTGATTGATCTCCCATCCTGTCCTTATATGGAGAGGTTCCAAGGAACTCACAGTTGTCTTCTCTTTGCCATTCGTCCCCCAGGAGTTAAAATCATATCTGAATGATCAAGTAAATTTTGAGTTAAATTCTAAATCAGAAATTCAAATAGTTTGATTCTCAACTGCCACATGTTAGCTGGGATGAAATCCAGCAGGTTCTGGAGAACTGGTAGCGGAAATTTTGAACAGTTCGGACAACCGGTATTGGAAATTTTGAGTAGTTCGGAGAACCGGCTAATATCACCTCTGGCCGGCCCCAGAGTGGGGTGGGAATGGAGATTTTGCAATATCCTTCCCTCAGGAGTGGGGAGGGAATGAGGATTTTGCTTTTACAATGTGATTTTGTCTTATTTTCTGCACTGTCATTGCCTATTATAATCACTGTTGTTTATTTTGGTTATGTTAACCTTCAGAATTTGCTCCATCCAAAAGGTTAATTTCTTCCAAACATACATAATAAAAGACAATTCTGGTGTGGTTAAAAAAATGAGACTTGTACAGTATTTGGTGGACCACATGCTCTGTTTTAATTGTTTTACTTGCTTCTGAAGAATTCATTGTACAAAGCAAACAGGACTTCTCTTTTAGAGTGGCATATTTTCCTCTTTGGCTTCAGTAGCTACTGATTCAATACAGTAATACAATAATGACAGTCAGCGGTGGGTTCTAAAATTTTTTATTATCTGTTCTGTGGGCTGGCTTATTTTGTGGGTGTGGTTTGATGGTCATGTGACAATTCTTTAGGATTTAGCAGAGGTACTGGTTTACCAGGCTTTTAACTACTTGCAGAACCGTACTGGTCTACCCATTTGTTCTTGGAGCGTTCCGGTCTACCCATTTGTTTTTGGAGGCCCCAGTCTACCCATTTGTTTTTGGAGCACACCAGTCTATCCATTTGTTTTTCGAGCACACTGGTCTACCACAACACTGCCTTTTAACACTGATCAGCTGTAGGGCGGCCCTTTGAAGCCCCATGGCAAGAGTTTAAACAGTTTTTTTCCTTGTAGCCAATCAGCTGGGACTTGGGAGGCAGCGAATAGATTGGAGGCGGAGCCAAATAAAAGGTAAGAATAATGCGGGGGGGCGGGAGGGCCCAGCTCCTGAACAAAGAAAACCGGTTCGATGACATCATATCATCACCGCTACTGGCTCGGCCGAACTGGGAGGAACCCACCGCTGATGACAGTGCAGAAAATAAGACAAATTAATTCAATAGGAAAATAAGGACCATAGAAAAGTCTCGCATTGCAGGAAGACTCTCCTGTCTTTCTTCTTCTGTACCCACCACTTTCAATATTATGTTCCTTTTCTGGGTCTTAGCAGCTCTTTCCCACTCCTGCTGCTCCCTGCTTTGCTTCTGAACTGATTCTGGGCATCTGTGGTCTTTGGGAGGTACATATACAAAGGTGGAAGGGTGGTTTTACACACTTGGGTGATAAACAAGATAATACTTATATAGTAATGCCTAAACTCTTGCCTAGTATCCACAAAACCTACTTGTGTTAGGAAATGACTCTGAATTTTCAGAAATGAATCAATAAAATATCTTATGCCACCAGACTTCAAATTTTGAGCTTAGACAACTTAGAACTACGCTGACTTCGGTCTGACTTAAGTGTATTACATAAAATTATCTGCCACAATGTCCTACCTGTCAATGACTACTTCAGCTTCAACCACAACAATACACGAACAAATAATAGATACAAACTCAAGATAAACCGCTCCAAACTCGATTTCAGAAAATATGACTTCAGTAACAGAGTGGTCAATGCCTGGAATGCACTACCTGACTCTGTGGTTTCTTCCCCAAACCCCCCAAACTTTAACCTTAAACTGTCTACTGTTGACCTCACCCCATTCCTAAGAGGCAGGGATGGGTTCTACTTA
Source organism: Pantherophis guttatus (assembly GCF_059756535.1). NCBI lineage: Eukaryota > Metazoa > Chordata > Lepidosauria > Squamata > Colubridae > Pantherophis > Pantherophis guttatus. The sequence continues at coordinate 293,711,658 of NC_142063.1, read as the reverse complement.
CCTTTACTACTGGTTCGCAACAGGAGCACACGCATTCGCAGATAGTCAATTATGACGTCCGGGTGGGTGGGCGGAACCTCCCACCGCTTTTACTACAGGTTCTAAAGAACCGGACAGAACCGGGAACAATCACCACTGCTAAGAGGACTGTAAGGGGCGTGCATAAGTGCATCAGCTTGCCTACCGTCCCTGTCCTAATATTCCTTTTTACTCTTACTCTTTTCATGTATTCAAATTATGTTTATACTTTTACCTGTTATCTTATATATGCTTGACAAATAAATAAAATAAAATAAAATAAAAATAAAACTGAAATCTGGTGCTCTATTAAATAAGCAAATAAATCTATGGCTCATCTTATAGCCTAACAGCACATATATTCCAGGACTGTTAATGAATTTAATTAGCACCTAACTTCTAGATGCTTTTTGTATAACAATATTAATGATTATGTGGGCTGATCTGTGGAAACAGTGATTGTGATTTGCTATGTAGGAGTAGGAGGCTAAAATTTAGTGGATTTGTTCCTTTCCTATTCTAGGGTCCTATAATAAGCTTTTTCTAAGCAGTAAATAATAAGCTTTTTAATATATTAAAATGCTGCAAAGTGTTTTCAAATGTGGTGGATATTTTTATTTATGTATGTATGCCTCTTGAAACAAATGCAGATCATTTCTGAGGCTGTGCCTGCCAGTTATTCTACTGCTCTTATATGATGGTGTTTCATGTGATGTCTGTGACCTTTGTTATCTTCTGAGTTTTTAATGCTGATCTTCCTTTCTACAGGGACATTTGTATCAGCTTTCACAGTCTTGTGTGGAGCCCGGACGGATCTCCCTGACAGACACATTTGTTGTGTGTTCTGGTTGAATATTGCAGCAGCTCTGATTCAGATTCTCACAGCAATTGTGATGGTTGGCTGGATCATGAGTATATTTTGGGGGATGGACATGGTCATTCTTGCCAGTAAGTTTTTGTTCATTTTTGTTTGTTATTCTAATTATTAAGAATTAAAGTGAGCTTGTGGGAATTGGGATAGAAGTGGGTCCTAGTTAAATCAAATAGTTCTCTAACAGCTAAAATCTCTTTTTTGTGTGAGTTGATACCTTGATGGAATCTATTTGCGGAAACAAGCTAAAGATGCTTCCTTCTCTTTTTCCCTAATATTTCTTTGAACAAAAACAACATTAGGATATAGAGATCAGCTTTTGTCATGGAGTGACCTCCAAAACACTTTCTTTCACATTCTTTTATAAATGTACCATACTTGTTCTCTATACTAGTCAAGCAGTTGGCTCCCAGTAACCATAAATGGTGCATAAAGGCAATCACGATTTATCCATTTTTTAAAAAATTAATCAGTTTGGCCATCTCAATTACCAAAGGAATTCTAGGCAGTATGCAGCAATATAATAAAAACAGATTAAACAAACATAACAAATCTAACAAAAAACAATGTACCAGTAGAGCTTCTCATTAGGGAAATGTTAATATAATTATATGGCTAACAAATATCATAAACTGGGTCACAAAGGAGCCTATCCAGGGGCCTGATCAAAAAGCAAGATCTTCAAGGCTTTCCTAAAGACAACTGGGTCCCAAGTAATGCTCTTTCAGAGGGCAGTGGCAGACAAAGAGAAGGGGTCTCTGGGGTCCCATAAGATAACACTCCCTTCATCTATGGGATCTGGAGCATGCTTATTCTACAATATTTACTAAACAAGCAAACAACCAAACCACAGAGAGAAAAAGATACTCATGTAGGTAACTAGACCCCAATTCATGAAGGTGCCAACTAGCATGTTGAATTGCAACTGTCACATGGGTGAAATGGTATGCATCTGCAGCTACTCATGCTGCTTCGTTCCAACTGCAACTTCCAGGAGCAACCCCAGCTGGAGCATGTTGCAGTAGTAAATAAAAATATCTAAAACCTGAAAGACTATGAGAAAGGCCTCCCAAATCAGAAAAGAGCGTAATTGGCTAACCAAATGTATTTGTGCAGAAAGCTTTCTTGGCCATAGCTGCCACTAACCCCCCAAATTCTGCCTGGGTTACTGCAATGTAATTGAGAACTAATATTAGAAAATCTCTAAAACAGAAGGTCTTTGCATCTTCAACCATTCAGTGTTGCTAGGCTTGTGAAAAAAACTCACCAAGGCTGAGAATGAAAACAAAAGTATTTCAAAACATAACTAATGAAGAGCAGATGGTTGTTTCAGTGTCAGGCTTATCTGGGAAAAAGGGTGGTTAGTGCTTCAGTTTCACAATCTGGGAAAAAGGCTCAATAATTCAGTGATCCCACCTTAATTCATTCATTCCTAAATGTAGGTAGGAATTTGGATTCTTTGGTTTCCAAGGTTCTATATCCTAACCTCTTATTTCCTGACAATAATTAAAGACATTTAATGTGACTCTTGCTTCCCTGACTGCTGAGGATTGGACAGGTTGACCCTGATCCTGTTCCTCTGTATCCAGATCCAACATCCTTGAGGCACTACAAAATATTGGCAGTGTTGCCCAATGAGCCTGGGATTGAAATAGACTATTGGATGTCACCCACATATTGACACTCCCTAACAATATTTCCAGATAACTTCACATAATACCCTCATGTAGATGTTAAATAAGAATGGGGAATGTGTTGAATCCTAAGGGCTCTTACAAAATGAGGGTTTCAGGTGTCAGGATGCTTTCCCTCCCAACACAACTGCACCCAATCCCAGAGAAACTTGGAAACTACAGTATGATAGTTGTCAGCCATTCAGTCAACAACTGTGTGTTGGCACTGAAATATGAACTTAAAACTGGTCCTTAAAATTCTAGCCATCTCCACAGTCACATGATTGCAATCCAGGCACTTGAGAGCCTGGCTCATGAGTAGCCTGTTGCAGGGAGCTGTGACCTGTGATCACCACTTGTGAACTTTTCTGTCAGATTCCCACAAGCAGAGTCCAGTAAGTTGCCCCTACCTCTTTTTCTCCGGGAGCCCATTACAGAGATATCATATTCCTTAACGCCAGTGGTGGATTGCTACCGGCTCACCCCGGATGGGGCGAACCGGTAGCGGCAGTGGCGGGAGGCTCCACCCACCCAGCCGGTCATCTCTGCATATGCACAGAAACTTCTGCGCATGTGAAGAAGCATCACACATGAGTGGTGTGTGCTCCCATGAGCGAACCAGTAGCAACTGGGTTTGAACCCCACTACTGCTTAGCGCCCCCTCCTGCCCGCACTCCATAGTGCACACCTGCTCACCGCACCCTGCCCACACCTTCTGCCAGCTTTCCCATGTTTCCCATCACCTACTGGAGTCCCTCGCTAGCTTGCTCACACTCCCTGGCATCCATCTGCAGCTGTTCTGCCCCAGCTATGGACCCCAAAGAACACAGTACACACAAAATCCGTACAAACCTTAGTTTACTAATTTAAATCAGTCTTTTCTGAACAAAGGCTGTTAATTTAACTTCATTAACAGCCGACAAGAATCCAAAGAATAATAAATCAATTCTGAGGCACAATATTTCAGATAACTGTAATCTTACTGTGGTTGGCAGAATGCCCAGAAGAAATTTGCAGGAAAACTGATAAGAGAGAAACAAGAGCCGAATCAAGACGTGAAGGAATGTGAACGAAGTTGTTTCCTGCAAATTGCATCAGTCGTCGTCCTTCCTTAAATAGGCTAGGGGAATGGCCAATTAGCCCCAAGCCTTACTCTCGAGGAGATCTCCTCTTGAGGAGCCACTCCTGCCTTTTTGCAGCTCGTGCATTGAGAAGAGGTTTCTCCTCTTCTTCCTCTTCACTTATGGGAGCTTCTGGAGGTTCTGAAGACTCTGGCTGAATCCCTGCCTCTGCCACCACTTCTTCTCCAGCCTCCTCATTGTCTGACTCAAGTGCCAACTGCACAGGCTGCTGGCGCAGCACCACACCAGCCTCCTCGCTGTCGGAATCAGCTACTAAGTGCACAGGCTGCTGACAGGCCACAACAGCAGCCCTTACTAGCTCGCTCGTGTTCTCCAGAATCCACTTTTCAGTCTTACCAAGTAGACTAGACAGGAAACACACCCAAATAAACTAATTCTATTTTATTATGAAGCTACAACAATAGAATCTTGCAAATCTGAAAATTTCCTGCCATCACCTTTACAGCCCAAGAACTCAGGGAGTTTCTTGCTTCACCTTGCTATACAGCTGCAGCCTATGTGCTTTCTTATCTGGCCATTCCTTGCATTATATTTCTTTGCCCTGCCTCCCAGGTTCATTCCCACATACCATTTCATTACCTGCAACCTCTGGTAACCCACGCGAGCCCTCTGCCAGCTCTCCTGCAGCCCTGCTATCCTGCCCACATAACATAGTGTCTGCCTATGGCACCTGCCTCTGCACAGCACCCTCTCACCAGCAACCCCCTCCTCTGCTCCTTGCCTGGGACTCCCTTGTTTCCATTTAATGACCTTCTGGGGTTATGATGACAACTGGGATTGCTAGGATAGGTGTTGCTAAGTGATCTGGTCACATGTTGTTGCACTTTACAACTGTATCGTTTAACAATGGCAGTCCCAGTCCCAATTGCTCTTGTAATTTGAGGACTATTTGTAGCACAGTCCCTTCCATTCTTAACTCTCAGACCCAGTCCGGAAGAATACCATGACTAACAGTATCAAAAGTTGTTGAGGGGCCAAGGAGGGCATGCAGAATTACATGTCCTATATCCGATATTGTCAGAGGTGGTCCATAAGTATAATCAGTGCCATCTCAGGCATATATAAAGCCTGAATTTGAACTGAAAGGGGCCTTGTCATTACTTCCCATAGGCAAACTTCCTCTGATCCTGGACACATTTTATTAATATCCTGAGAAGTTGCCCATTTATAATATAATAATCTTAGTTGGGGACTGCTATCATGTGATTCTAAGTTTGATGGTTTTAACTACTCTATGAGAAAAAATACACCTTTAATTACTCTCCACTAGTTTAATGCTAACTCCTTATATATAGGATAATTTTTTCCTCTCTATACTATACATGACGTTTTATCACTCTATCATGTTCTCTGACAGGTAGGGACGCATAGGGATGCGGTGGCTCAATGGCTAAGACACTGAGCTTGTCGATCGAAAGGTTGGCAGTTCGGCAGTTCAAATCCCTAGTGCCGTGTAACGGGGTGAGCTCCCGTTACTTGTCCCAGCTTCTGCCAACCTAGCAGTTCAAAAACATGTAAAAAATGCAAGTAGAAAAATAGGGACCACCTATGGTGGGAAGGTAATAGCGTTCCGTGCAGCTTTGGCGTTTAGTCATGTTGGCCACATGACCACGGAGACATCTTCGGACAGCGCTGGCTTTTCGGCTTTGAAACAGAGATGAGCACCACCCCCTAGAGTCGAATGACTAGCACAACTGGGCCTGGTGGCTCAGCAGCCTAAAAGCATTGTGATTAACACCAGCTGTTTGCAATTACTGTAAGTTCGAATCTCAGCAGGCTCAAGGTTAACTCAGCCTTCCATCCTTTCTAAGGTAGGTAAAATGAGGACCCAGTTGTGGGGGCAATAAGCTGACTTTGTATAAATATACAAAAGTATGAAGGCTATTGCTTAATGCATTGTAAGCCGCCCTGAGTCTCCAGAGAAGGGCGGCATATAAATCAAATAAAAAACAAACAAACATATGTGCGAGGGGAACCTTTACCTTTACCATGTTCTCTGTTAAATTTTTCCCCCTCTATGCTAGCTAATACAATATCCTTTGATAGCACATTTAATCCATTAATTCCTCATTTGGATTGCCATTTTAATATATGTTTAGCACTATAATATTCTTTTGGGAAGATAGCAATTAGAATTGTACTTAGGGTACGAAGTATGGTCATATTGTATTAATTTAAAACATTGTGATATTGACAGTTTTATTCATGATATTATCATTTTTGCTTTTTTGTTGAGTCAAGATTTTAATTGATCTGATCCTTACAAACCCAGGGGTTTTTCCTTCTCAGATTCCCTCAATGCATATCCAGTGCATATTCTAGAAGCAAATTTAAATTCTTGTTAGTTAGGGATTTGCAAAGGAAAAAAAGCTTCAATTCTAAAATACCATTCTTTAATAAACAGAGAGTAGCTAATCACTGTACTTATGTTTTTCCATTTTGCTCTTTTTTGAATAATTTCTTATAATTATGGCTTTGTCTTTCTCTTTTATGTTTCTTTCACTTCTTCTGAATGATCAACCAAGTTTCACAAGGTATGTTTTTATCTGATATTTCCCCCCACAATTTAATTAATTTAAACATAAACACTTTTCCTCAGGGAAAATGTTTCAAATACTAAACTAAGCCTGCATTCTTTTATTATTTCAAACCATAATGCAATTGCTTTGTGTGGGGCTTAGGATATTGTGAACTAAGCCACCAATATTACTAAATCATCACTTTTAACTTTGCTTAAACCCAAAGAAGTGTGATTCATTCAGTAAATCACGATAAAGCAAACCCTACCATAATGCACATGAACCCCATCTTTAAGACCTTGGCCAGAGATCACTGAGGACAATTCCTTGATCCACATGTTTCAGTTTCTTAATCTATGAACTAATTTTGCTTCTTCACATTACGAAGCTTGAAACAAACTGCTTAAGCTTAAAAAAATTTGAATTGCATGGGTTAGAAGCATACTCAGAAAAAAATCTGCAGAAAAATTAGGTGGGCAACCATTTCATAAAATATCTGTGTGGGGAATTATTTTTTGTATGCCAAATGTTGCATTCAAATGTGTCCATTCCTCCTCCCTATCCAAACCTAATGTTAATTTGCTTTCCAATCCAATTCCATTTAAGAATATATATATATACTGGGATCCTGCTGTACCTGATACTGTATATATTATAATAGTGGCATTACTTGTAAATTAAATCAGAGTTCTTTTTTCTGTAATTTTCCCACATCTGATTTACAAGCCCAGACAAAACCAATAACAAAAAATAAGTCCTATTAAAATGTATTTACTTGAGGTGAGTAACAAATGAGGGCAATTCTGAAGGGAAGAATATGTGCCAAGCACATTCAGTGTCCCTCTGAGCTTCTGTCCTGATTTATCAGCATGCAGACTAGAATGCAAAATATGTGTCAGCTGTTATTTACATGATGTTCCTTGTATCACAGAAAAAAATATATCCTTAAGCTGTGCTTAAGTTTATTCATCCATGTTTTAAACCACATTTACATATAAGGAACTTTGGAGAAATAATGCTTGCAACATCTTGAGACACAGCTATTTCAGTCTCCTGGTTATGTCCCAGGATGAAGTGAGCAGCATATGAAAACACCTTTAGAAAATGAATGGAAACACTGTTGGCAGTGTAAATGAAGTTTTAATTTAATATGTTATGCCATGGATGCAGAGCAGGGGTACTTTTTGAGTGTCCTTAACAATTAATTCTCTGAAAACTCGGATATGTATCCTGAATAAAATCAAGGAACTCTTGTACATAATTATTTTCTTATTCTTTCACTTTGCCCAGAAAGGCAATGACTATGTCTAAAGTTGCTAGAAATCCTTACCTTCTACCCTAGTAGTTTAATATCTATCTCCACACCCGATTTTTAAAAATCAAATATTGTTTTTATGTTTGCATTTATACTTTGACCTAAATAAATAATTTTCAATAAAATAAAATTAATGGTAGAATTCCCCAGAGACTGACTTTGGTTGCTAATATTCATTTCTACACTCTTAAGCGCAATCACAGAAGAATATTCTCCTCCTATTTCATTAGCTCTGAGCAGTAATCCAAAATATTAAGATTTATCTTATTGCTTAGTGCAGATTGTTTAACCTTCCTTTTCCACCAGAACCTAAGATACTGTTGGATTCCAATGGAACCCAACAATAACTTCCTTTCCATCTTCTTTCTTTCTTTTGTGTGTGTGGTTGAGTATCCAGCAGAGCGGAGGTGCAGATCAGCAGAGAGTGACCTTCACTGATCACTTGGACAGCTAAAACTGCTTATGGAGACTCTGACATGTGGATTTTTGAACTGGCACAGTCAACATGCCAGGATGCCAGCCAAGCCATTCCAAAAGTGGAAGAAAGCCACTGGTTAGGTAGGGATATGGCTGAGGAGGAAGATAACATTTGCGCAAACATCACTGAAGAAGTTACATTTTTTCCATCTTATGGGATGAACTACATGGAAATATTTCACTTCCTTTGTCACTTCTTGAGGAAATGTCCTGATGTGAATATCAAGAAGCAGAGGAAATATTGATAGATAATGTGCAATATATCAAAGCAAACATTTGAAGGGAGATTCCCGCCCCCCCCAAAGGCATTCTTTAGTGCAGGAAAGTTCAAGTTGTAACTTTCTTGCTTGTGTATGTACTTGTGGGATTTTTTGGGTGCTTGTTAAATAACTGTTTTCTGCAGCCAATTTAAGATTCAGCTTGCTGCTTTTGTAAATCCTGTCATTATTGCTTACCTATTCATGCATTTTGCCACCTTTTACCTTCTGAATGTTGGAAAGAAGCTGTGAACTCTTTGTCTAACCAGAAGCAAGAATTTGGCTTTGCTAAATTTTATTTCCACCATTACTTTTTACAGATGTTTTATTCTAAAGTGTGAGGACTGGGTTTTAAGAGATTATAATATGGAGAACATTTTATTGTATACTATGGAAAATGAAAGAAGAAAGAAGTAATATTTTCTGCTCCCTCAAAGAAACTGTGCCAGTAAATGTTAATGTATTTTGGAAATGTGCGTATAAATGATGGATAGTATTTGTAGCTGAGCTGCAGTAAAGGTGTGATATCTCTCTTTCCTAGTATATGTGCTCATAGGGTTCATTACAGGTAAAACAAGTTAATACTTTTAAGATACTTACAAAAATAAGGCTGACAATTTACTGAAGTTAACAGAAACAAAGCCCTGTTGTGGAATTTGTTGAGCAGAACTCTGCTGTGTTGTTACTTATACATTCCAAGACCTCATAAGAGCTTAACTATTTTTTACCAGCATCCATTCAGATTCTTGGTTATGACTGTTGGCGTCTTTATAGATCATAATGAGAAGAGTTTAATAGACAGATTCCAGTCCTTGTTCAACCATGATGACTTTGGTTCAGTTGCTTTTTTGGCCATAATATCATTAGATTGTTTTGAAAGAAAAAAATAGCTGTTTCTGTGTGAAAATCATTAATGGTAAAATAAACGCATAATATTGTGAGTGAAACATGATGCTTTTTTCTGTTCAGGAAAAATGCTTTCAGGAACTGGAAGTCAACTACCAAAAAGGAGGTTCAAGAATTCTGTCAAGTACATGACTGCTAAACTGTGACTTTTTTGCTCACACATTAGCCAGCTAACAACATTCTATAGACAATCATGATTTTTTTAGTGCCGGATTTGAATTACTGCTGCTGTATTTAAGATATTCATTGCCTATCATTTTAAATGTGTTATTGGTTTGCTACCCAACCCTGAGTTAGATATTTAATGGAAGTATCTTGTCATAAATGAGAGACCTGACATATGCAGAAAATTAAACTAAATATCTAGGAATCTGTAATTTTATCATGTAAAATTACATGATAAACATGATAAACTGTAGGACCAATTCTGATACTTCAGCCCACCTTCCACCAGGTTTGTGAAAACTCTAATTATAATTCAGGTAGCTCTGAAAGCTGTGCAATCTCTGTGCCTGTGACAAGAAAAAAAGGTACTGTGGAAGTAATGACAATGGTGGGAATCCCAGTGGTGGGATTCAGCCGGTTTGCACTAGTCCGGGCGAACCAGTTGTTAAATTACCCCTCCCCCCGCTATCAAAGTGGGTCCTGTGTACTGCGCTGCGCTGCAATGGCGAAATGGACAACGGAGCAGCCAGCACAAGGGAAGGAAAAGGCCACTTTCTCTCTTTCTTCTCCCTGCTCCTCCTTCCCTTGTGCCGGCTGCTCCATTTCCCATTTCTCCATTGCAGCACCGCGCCCAGGATCCACTTTAATAGTGTCTGTGTGTATGTGTGGGTAATTTAACAACCAGTTCACGCCGGGTCCAGTTGGCCATCATGGAAGGCTCGTCCCACATGTGCAGTGGAGCAGGAGGACGGGGATGGGCCTTGTCTCCCACAACAGCCAACCTGACCCTGGCAAACCGGTTGTTAAATTACTTGAATCCCACCACTGTGTGGAGGTTATGGCTGTCCATAGCCTTTGAAAGTGAGCTTTGCAACATAACAAGAACAAGTTAAGCTCTTCCTTGCAAATAAAATAGCTACCTATTTTATTAAGCTCAGCCTCTTTTCTTTAACCCAGTGAAGTCACTGGGCAAGAACCCAAATTTACTTCATGAGAAATAATAACAAATATTCTTTTTTAAAATTTATCATACTTTTATTTTTGCTTGTAAACAGAGAATTCTATTCTCTCTTGCAGTAAATCAAGGGGAAATTGTTTAACATCTTCAAGTAACACAGCATCGCCATAGATGGATTGTAATTGATTGACCAACCAGCCTCAATTTCTAGTCCTTAATGGAACTGCATCTACATGGAGGGAAGTATGCAGTGAAGTACCTCAAGGTTCTGTCTTGAGTCCAGTCCTCTTCAACATCTTCATAAACAATTTAAAAGAGGGGATAAAAGAGGAACTCATCAAATTTGCAGACAACACCAAGTTGGCAGGAATAGTCAACACTCAAAAAAATAGGCTAAAGATCCAGTACGATCTCGACACACCTGAAAACTGGGGCCTATCAAACAAAATGAAATTTAGTGTTGAGAAAAGTAAGGTTTTACACTTAATAAAGAAAATCCAGATATACAATAGGTGATACCTGCCTCAACAGCAGCAACTTTGAGAGTAATCTGGGGTTTTTGTTGAATAACCACTTAAATATAAGACAGCAGTGTACTGCAGCCATCAGAAAGCCAACACAGTCCTAGGCTGCATTAGCAGAGGGATAGAATCAAGTTCACATGAAATGTAAGTACTGCTTTATAATGACTTGGTAAAACCACACTTGGACTATTGTTAGTTGGAACCAGTTTTGGTCGCTACAATGTAAAAAAGATTTTGAGACTCTGGAAAAAGTGCAAAGAATAGCAACAAACATGATTAAGGGACTGAAGGCTAAAACATCTGAAGAATGGTTGCGGTAATTGGATATGTCTAGTCCAATGAAAAAAAGGACTGGGGGTGACATGATAGCAAACTTCCAATATCTAAGGGGCTGTCATAAAGAAGAAAGGGTCGATCTAGTCTCCAAAGCACCTGAATGGGTGGAAGCTAATCAAAGAGAGATCCAACCTAGAAATAAGGAGAAATTTCCTGACAGTTGAAACAATTAATCAGTAGAATAGAATAACAGAGTTGGAAGGGATCTTGGAGGTCTTCTAGTCCAACGTCCTGCTTAGGCAGGAAACCCTACACTACTTCAGACAAATTGTTATCTAATCTGTTCTTAAAAACTTCCAGTGTTGGAGCATTTACAACTTCTGGAGGCAAGTTGTTCCACTGATTAATTGTTCTAACTGTCAGGAAATTTCTCCTTAGTTCTAAGTTGCTTCTCTCCTTGATTAGTTTCTACCCATTGCTTCTTGTCCTACCCTTAGGTGCTTTGGAGAATAGTTTGACTCCCTCTTCTTTGTGGCAACCCTTGAGATACTGGAAAACTGCTATTATGATCCCCCTAGTCCTTCTTTTCATCACTAAACATACCCAGTTCCAGCAACCGTTCTTTATATGTTTTATCCTCGAGTCCCCTAATCATATTTTTGTGAAGCAGCTTGCATTCAGAAATCGCGGGAGGTTTTTAAGAAGAGATTGGACAACCACTTATCTCAAATGGTATAGGATTTCTCCAAATAGTATAGGAGATCTCCAAAATCCCTTCCAACTTAGTTTTTCTGTTCTGTTATGCTCTGTTTTATTCGTCATGGTATAATACATTCATTACCCTTCATGCTGCTTTTATTTTGTTGTAATTCTAGTAATTGGGATTGTATCTTGTCTGGGCTTCAGTGAGGCATCCCTATGAAAAAATATTGCAGAAAAGCAGTACAATATCCATGTAGCTGATTAGTAAGGCACTTATGGGGAACAAAATGGCTCTTAAGATCAATACTCTACTGCCAAAATTGAGATCTTTCCTACCTTACACTTTACCTCCTGTTGGGATTAATGAAGCTTTAAAACTTCTAACAAATCTGACTTTTGGTTGGCTAATACTCTATTTTAAAGTCAGCCAATACTATAATTATATGCTTATTTAAAGTAAAATCTCCTTCAAGGAGAACTCAATTCCTGGCAACTTTATGAAGACATCCATTTAGTTCCCTTGGCAACAGTACAGAGACAGTTTCCTATTACATTCTTCCAGGATGTTTCTCACCTTTCCTGCCTAGCCCACAATCCTGGTTTTTCCTGGTAGTCTCAAATTCTAAACTAATCCAACCCTGTTTAGCTTTTAAGTATAAGTCAAGGTCAGGTATATGCTGCCACCTAGCTGAGGATATACTTATTCACTTCTGTATTTGTATCACGTTGAACAGATTTGTCTTGTTCTTGAGAGGAAGCTGACTTTTAAAAACAAAGTTTATCTGAGCTAGAATTATTTGATGGATATTGATATCTCTGATTTAAATATATATAGGCAATCTATGGCCTTCAGTTGTTGATGAGCTAAACTCCCCAACCAGACCAGATAGCAGATGAGCACTCTTTCTTCAGAATTTGGTCAGAAACATTCACTAAAAGTTTTTTCTGGGGAATATTAAAATTGAAGTAGCCATATTGTCAAGGACAATATTTCTGCATACTGTCAAGATAGGATTATATCCTATTGACTAATTATGTGCCATCATGTTGGTATCAACTCTTAGCAGGAAGAAATATAGACTTTTACCAAGATGTTCATCTCCAGTCTGGACCTTTGGAGTGCACGGCTCATGTAGTTAGGGCACTAGATTGGAGGTTAGCAACCCCACTTAGGAAACCTGAGTGCTATTGTGTGATGGGGTGAGCTCCTGTCATTTGCTCCAGCTCTTTGACGGGACATGAAATCAACCTCTGATCAAGTTCAAAATAATACATACATTCTGAGCAATAATGCCTTGTCATTTTCCATATTTTTAAATGCAATCAACAATAGATTTGATTTGACATAAAGAAGAGATGTGTAAATGATGACAACATCTAGATAGTAAAAATGGGGAATATGCATACACACAAACATACATACATACATACATACATACCGTGTTTCCCCGAAAGTAAGACCCTGTCTTATATTTTTTTGAACCCTGAAATAAGTGCTTGGCCTTACTGCCATGTGCTCAAAAGCCCAATTGGGCTTATTATCAGGGGATGTCTTATTTTGGGGAAAACAGGGTACATACATGTGCACGCACACACACACACCTCAGTTTCACAGACATTTAACTTATTTTTTCACAGACATATTACTTATTTTTCTTCTTTAATTTTATTCATGTTTAATATTTATTCCTCCTATTTTCTAAATGCTTTCTAATCTAGCTGGCATAAGCATGGAAGCTTCAACAGAAAAATCACTCCAGAGTCAAGGAGGGATGTAAGTCAACACAATACCTCTTGCGGAGCATTAGTGCAAGAAGGACAGCCAGTTTTGAGGGTCCTCTGTATCTGACATTTCAAAGTTCCCAACTTCCTTATTTTTAAAGTATCAATTAACTGAGAAAGAATTATAATTAGAATTTAAAGAGCAAAGTTTGTCATTCCATTTTCCTTGCTTGTTCAGATTATTTTTATAGACACTTTATCCATCATATCAGTGTGATGCTCTTTTCACAAGGCAACAGTATCAATAATTGTGTTACAGAGAAGGTTTTGGTTAAGAAAATAGAGAGATTTTTAACTGTTAGATGAACTTTGCAGTGGCAAAACCCAGCTCAGTATGTTTGATCAATTCTTTCATTTTTATATGAGGCTGTTCACCGCCCTGAGTCCTGCTGGAAAAGGGCGGTATACAAATCAAAATAATAAATAAATAAATAAATATGTCCATTTTATTAGTTGCTTTTGGGGCTAAAATAGCATTCCAAACAAGCTTAAAAATCATTAAAAGCAAGTCACTGAAACTAACACAAACTCACAAAAGAGCATCCTTGTGTTCATAGGTCAAGGAATAGGGAGGTTCCACAGATCAAAGCAGGAGAGATGCCATCAGTACTTTAGGTACTGGATAATGTACCTTGAGCTAGAATGAAAAATCAGGTCTCTGAAGTTGGACCACAACTTCCTTTATCCCAGTGGTGGGATTCAAATAATTTAACCACCGGTTCTCTGCCCTAATGATTTCTTCCAACAACCAGTTCACCAAACTGCTCAGAAAGTTAACAACCGGTTCTCCCGAAGTGGTGCAACCTGGCTGAATCCCACCACTGCTTTATCCTTTCCACTGGCTATATTGACTTGAGCTAATGTATGTTGGAATCAGGCAGTGTCTGGAACCTTGCAGATTTTCTGCTACTGTACTAGAAAGTCTTTTAAGTCCTATCACTCTTTTGCATAACAGAATTCGAACGGACTTTCAAGGTCTTCTAGTCCAATTCCCTGCTCAAGCAGGAAACCCTATACCAGTGATAGCTAACCTTTTCTGGACTGAGTGCCCAAAGCGTGCATTCGCCTGAACCCCCAAAATGCAATGTGCACTGGGGGCCCATGCACACATACCCCCTGCATGCGCCCTGCCCCCACACATGTGCCAGCACCCACCACATGCACCCAGCCCTCCCACGCATGCATGTGCGGACCCCCTGCATGGACTCCGTCTCCCCCCAGCATGCGGGCCCAGCCCCCCATATGTGCCCCCCCCACACATGTGCGGCAGAGACCCAAAGACCAGTTGGCTGGTAGGAGTGCACATGCATGCGTAGCGGAGCTAAACTGGGGCAACGGCTCATGTGCCCACAGAGAGGGTTCACTATCATGGCCCTATACCATTTCAGACAAATGGTTGTCCAGTCTGCTCTTAAAAATCTCCAGTGCTGGAGTGCCCACAATTTCTGGACACAACTGGTTCCACTGATTAATTGTTCTGTCTGGAAATTTCTCCTTAGTTCTAGGTTGCTTCTCTCCTTGATTAGTTTCCATCCATTTCTTCTTGTCCTGCCTTCAAAATATTATTTATTTATTTATTTATTTATTTATTTATTTATTTATTTATTTATTTATTTATTTATTTATTTATTGGTTCGATTTATATGCCGCCCTTTTCCAGAGACTCAGGGCGGCTTACAATGCATTAAGCAATAGCCTTCATACTTTTGTATATACCTGCTTAGTAGGGCTTTTGGCCCCCCCAGAGTGGTGTTCTTTTTTATACAAAGTCAGCTTATTGCCCCTACAAACTGGGTCCTCATTTTACCTACCTTCGAAAGGATGGAAGGCTGAGTCAACCTTGAGCCTGGTGAGATTTGAACTTGCAATAATTGCAGGCAGCTGGTGTTATCTTAACAGTGCTTTAATCTGCTGCGCCACCAAGGCTCTTTTAAATAGATATAGATTGGAGAATAGATTCTTCATTGTGGCAGATCCTTTGAGTTTTTGAGTTTCTTTCCTATAGTGAATCATATCATTAACTTGCACATACTACTTATTTTTGTTATTTAAACAGTAAAATACCAACCCCTACTCCATTTTTAATCTATTTCCTCTTCCTTTTAAAAAAGTAAAAGTACATTAAATCAAAGTAATTTATGTACTAAGGAGAGGCATTAGATCCATCTAGATTAGAGCAGTATTTCTCAACCATGACAATGTTAAAATGTGCGGATTTCAATTCATGGTGGTTGGAGAATCCTAAGAACTGAAGTTCACAGATCTTAAAATTGCCAAAATTGAGAAACACTGATCCAGAAAATCCCTGTATTTTTTGACTTTGTAACATGAAGAGAGAGTTACTCTCTGAACGTCCCAGGAAGGCGTAAGAACTTGATCTGCCTGCTTATTCATGGCTTTTCTGGGTGCTTTTTTATCATGGGTTTGTATATTCCAGCAAGTACACTGAATCAGGAAACAGTTGCTATGGAAATCTTGAACTCCAAAGGATTGCCTGTGTATTGTGAGACTACTTCTATTTAATTATGCTTGGGCATGTTGACTGCTTTCATTGTTTTAATGATGTTGCCAAAGATCACTTCATATGTAATATGAGCTGGCTTAAGGATATATAATTGGTATGTAAATGTTATTTTATTGCTTTGGATTTTTTTAAAAAAATATCCACAATTGTGTAAATTAAGTGTTTTAGTTGCTTATCTGAAGTGCAAATGGAACAAGAATCTATGAATTAATTGCATGCTGAATTGTGCCTTCATTTCATGAAGAAAAGTGCCTGTCGAAACTGAGTTTGAGTGTCCAATCAATTTTAATTAACAGTGGTTTAATCTCCCATGTTGTTTTTAACCATTTAAATATCACCTAAGATTTACAAAAAACCACATAGAATTAGTTTCCTTTAATTTCTCACATTTAAAAACATAACAATAGCCCTATACTATTCAAATTTTGTTTTAATGTTTCTTGCTCAAAGTCAATTTGTAAATACCTACATGACAACATTTAGTTAGGGATAGAAATGGATTGACTTGTGATGGCCTTTTTGAAAGTTGAAAGCACAAAAATCTGATAAGATTTTCTAAAAGTAGGTTAGCTGAACAACTGAAGAGACTCAAGTGTCTGTTCTTCTATGTCCCATAGACATGGTGTATTAAGTGTGATTAGGTGCAAGCTTTAATAAATGCCATTACTGTTTCATCTTGGATACTACTCAGACACAGATATCTGAATTAATAAAATCTGGGAATCTAATAATTTCAGCTTCTCTTCCCTGAATAACTCAGTATGTGTTTTAATAATAAAATCTTTTCTAGTTCTTAAAATCAAGAGTCTACTTATGCTAGCCAGAATAAAAAATTAGTGAAGTGGGTATGAATTCAATAGATTTCAATTCAGCAGAAACTTTCATAGTCTGCTTTGATCAATCCTAAAATACTTTGTTTAGACCACTGGCCTGTCTAACCTATCAGCAACATAACAAATTCTCTTATACCAGGTGTCCCATGGTTTCATTGACTAATCCAAGATATAATATGGTTTGTTCAGCTCTGGCTTAGCTTACTATTGGAATCCAGCTACTGAGATTCATCAACCAGGGTTATATCTTAACAAATTGCATGTGGTCAGGCAAATGTAACTTATTCAAGAACCATGGCAGGACAAGCAATGCAAATAAGCAATGAGATCCCAGTTGATATGTCTATTGTAATCCTTCTTTTACAAGGAAAGGAGGAAGGAACCACTAAAAGAGGAGAAAAGATTACTCAATCCTGGGGAAATGGAAAGCATAAGAAAGAATCTTAAAATAGCCTCAGCATGGTTTTGAAATTGCTGAGCACATTGTAAGCCGCCCTGAGTCTCCGGAGAAGGGCGGCATATAAATCAAATTAAAAAAAAAAATGTGATAGAGAGAAACTAATAGACTTTCAAGATTCTGTTATTTTATAACAAAGAACTTTCCTGAAATCCATGCTGCTTTTGTTTCTTGACCTTGCCCAACCTTGAAAGGCTGACATCCATGTAGCTCTATACTGTCCTCTCTGATTGGCAAAGGTTTCAATCAACGTTTTTCCTAACTCCTGCTAAATAGATCCTTCCTGCTGAAGTAATTGTAGTTTAATTCTGTAGAATGATTTTTCACCAACTTGACCACCTTCTTCTTCTTCTTCTTCTTCTTCTTCTTCTTCTTCTTCTTCTTCTTCTTCTTCTTCTTCTTCTTCTTCTTCTTCTTCTTCTTCTTCTTCTTCTTCTTCTTCTTCTTCTCCTCCTCCTCCTCCTCCTCCTCCTCCTCCTCCTCCTCCTCCTCCTCCTCCTCCTTCTTCTTCTTCTTCTTCTTCTTCTTCTTCTTCTTCTTCTCCTTCTCCTTCTCCTTCTCCTTCTCCTTCTCCTTCTCCTTCTCCTCCTCCTCCTCCTCCTCCTTAGTGCTTTTTCCAAAAGGCAACTGGACTTTTTTTTCCTGTTTGGAAATGTTTCACTTCTCATCCAAAAAGCTTCTTCAGTTCTCATTTTGTTAGAACTGAAGAAGTTTCTTGGGTGAGAATTAAAATGTTTTTAAAGAGAACCCCCACCCCAAAAAAGTCCAATTGCCTTTGGGTTGCCTTGTAGAAATTCTTCAGTGTTTCTCAGAGGTGCTTTTCAGATCCACTCTTAAACAGCATTTTTCACAGGAAATATAAGGAAATCTTCTGCATATAAAATGCATCCTTTATTACTGATTATAATTATCTTTAGAGAATAATGTATGGGGGAACAACTTTTTAAAATCCGGGTAATGTTTCCAGATTTGATAAACTTGATAGATCTAGTTTTATTTAATAGAAAATATAATATGGTCAATAATCAGCAGGGCTCATAAATCATATCATAAAGATGTGGAATGTCTGATAATCAACTATTGCATGGGGAAAGTTGAAGGAAAGGTCACAAAGCAATTTCAAATAGTTGGAATGAAGAGTATATTCATTATGTATCTCTGAATGCGAAAAATGAACGTGAAAAATGAACAGCCTTGGTGTACATTTTAATGGTGTGTTAAAGAAGTATATGGAAAATATCTGCTACCTAGTTTGCACAAGTATTTGTTTTTGTTGAAAAAAATTGTGCAAATTTAACTTATAAGATCTGGTTAAAACTTTACAAAAGAAAAATTATTATTGGCTACCATAGTAATACACTGACTTTTAACTCTTTTCTATTTAATTTTTCTTTGAGAAGACATCCCCTCATTAAAGCAATCCCAATATTTATTTATTAAATTTATATGCCGCCCCTCTCCGGAGACTCAGGGCGGATTTCCTTATGACAGTCATTTGTCTGCAAGTACCTCATGTTAAAAGTGTTGACATGAAAAACACAATTGGAGAACTGAAAACTTTTTATTGTTGTTGTCATTATATTAACAGAGTGATAAAGCTGCCTATCTACCAAAGCATTTTGGGCAGCAGGCAACTAAAAAGTAAGAATCCTTATCAGGAAAAAATTGCATAAAAAGAAATAGCAACAGTAGTAAAGGTCTCTAAAAATATCATAGGAATAAAACAAATTGACCTGCAGCCATATCAGAGCCCCAGTAGCACCCTGGGCACAGTGCCTTGGGTAAGTCTTTATGGACCCTTGGAAGGCCAGCAGGTTAGGGCCATCCTGTCTTGGGGAAGGCTATTACACAAGATAGGTATCATGACAGAAAAGTTCTTATGTTGCAGATTTCAACTCTCCAAGCCTGCAAATTGCAAAAGCAATATGAAAACGAGGTTCTATGAACTGTTGATTCAGACTTTCTGAGGGCCAAATGTGCATCTCATTGCTATATCTCTGGCTGGCAAAGGCCCAACAGCAACAAATATCACCTCATCCCTACTCGACACAAAGGATATTTTTAAAAACAAATCAAAGAAGTCTCATGATTTGTAGATGACTGATCCATTAGAGAAACGAGTGGAAAATTTTATCAACTTCACTTCTGTTATTTGGCCTCATCTAAGGAGGAGTTAGGCTTAAGCCTAAACCAGCATTCCCTTTCAAGACATGTTATATAGTCAGTGAAGTTCAGGAGCCAGAGAGTGAGACATAACAGTTTCTTCCCTCAAGATCCAAAGAGCTCCACTGTTTCCAGCTAAAATCAACCTGAGAGCAATTCCTCTTGTCCCACAACTAAGTGGCCCTCAGCTGGATCAGAAGCCAACCTGGGAGGAACACATGGAAGTACTACTTAGCTGACTAACCAATGACCTGCTCAAAGTTATACATATATCAACTCCACTTTTATGGCTTAATATAAAAACACACACACACACACACACACACACACACACACAAATACACACACACACACACACACACACACACACACACACAAACAAACAGGATTTTAAAAATAAATTTACCAAATGATGTACTTTATATAAATACTACAAAGTACTTTATATAAATAAAATATATTTTTATTTTTACTTCATAAATACATTTTTATATACTGCAGGCAAGGTTCGATCAATTTTTTCTTTAGGGAAAAAAAGAGGAATGGGGAGAAACTTTTTAAAAGCCAAAAGAGAACTGAATGTGGTCCACATAACTATATTCATTAGTTATTGTTTTTTCAGGTTTTTCTGAATGCAAATACTTGATGATTACTCAAAGTCCTATTTGCCTGGAGGAATGTCTGCAGAGTGCAGCCTTGAAAATCAAGATGATGTTTGTGATGGTACAATTAAAAGTTTGATTGTTTTGTATCTGCACCACACCCCTGCTTGCTTGATTTGTGGTTTCAGAGATTCTTTGAGGTGAGAATAAACTTCCTGTATTTGAGAATTGGCTGCACAAAGCAATCTGGAAGGTAGGTATGTGTATAGGAGTGTGCTACTTTACAAAAAGTAAGAAATTATCTTGAATGTCTTTTTCTTGCTCCAGAGCCAGGATCTCTTTCATATGGTACAGAATAGGTGGTACCTGGCTCAACAGCAGTGCTGTAAGAAGTGTTTTCGAGTCCTAGTGGAGAATCACTTAAATATGAGCCAGCTGCAGCTGCCAAAAAAGCCAATACATCCTTGGCCGTATTAGCAGAGGGATGGAATCAAGTTCCCATGAAGCGTACTACACTTGGACTATTGCAACCAGTTTTGGTCTCCACAATATAAAAAAGATGTTGAGAGTCTAGAAAGAGTGCAGAGCAACAAAGATAATGAGGACTGAAGGCTAAAATATATGAAGAATGGTTGCAAGAACTAGGTATATATATCTAGTTTAACGAAAAGAAGGACCAGGGATATAATGATAGCAGTGTTCCCATATCTAAGGGGCTGCCACAGGGAAGAGGGGGTCAACCTATTCTCGAAAGCACCTGAACACAGAAAAAGGACCAATGGATGCAAATTAATTGAGATAACCAACCTAGAACTAAGGACAAATTTCCTGATAAGTTAGAATAAATAGTCAGTGGAAAACCTTGCTTCCAGAATTTGGGGGTGCTCTATCACTGGTGGTTTTTAAGAAGAGATTCAATAACTATTAGCCTGAAATGGTGTAGGGTTTCCTGCTTGAGCAGAAGGTTAGACTAGAAAACCTCCAAGGTCCCTTCGAACTCTGTTATTCTGATATGGTGTTTATAGAAGCCAAAAAAGTAAGCTGATATGCTCCAAAAGAAAGCACCAATCTTCATCTTCAAGAGCATTTCTCAAAAAAATTCTTAAAAACAGATGCTTGTAAACAGCTCCTGGCATCTTATTTTATTGCCTCTTCTGCCATTGTCTGTTGGATCCAAGCTACATCTGCTGAATATCTGCCTGCCACACATAACTGTAATATGCCAGAAATAGAAAAGGACCCCCCATGCGGCTCCTTAATCAGAGACAAGCTCTCCCATCAATCACTGCCAATCATTTGAAGCATCCTCTGTAAAGTAAATACTGTAGAAGTAACATTTATTTCCTTGTAAACTACTCTAATAGGATTAAGACAAGGATGGTAAAAATAGGTTTCAATGCCAGCCCAAATGATAACCATGAAAAGGGCAGCAGCTGCCTATGAAAAGAGAAAGAGGGGAGCCTGTTTTCCTGGACCATTCTTGGATCTTGTTCAATGTATCAAAAGATATACAATGCATGGCAAAAATGTCCCCAGTCTACTGTAGACCCAAGATTCATCTCTAGAATAGAATAAATAGAACAGGGGAGGGGAGGGGAAATGGGAGAGGGGAGAGGAGAGGAGAGGATACTTTACTTGGCCGAATGTGATTAGACAATATGTGATTAGATTAGACAAGGAGTTTGTCTACAGTGCAAAAAGAAACAGTAGATTGTACTGCTATGGGCCACAAATCTATGGAACAGAGAAATTAATTAGGCACTACTTTAAGTGCACTCCTTTCAAAACAAAACAAACAAGGTGATTCCTTTTATTTTCCAAACTCAACTTTGTGACAATTTCCCAAAGAGCTCTCCCTCATCTTCCAAACTCTCAAGACTCATTGTTCACAAATATTTTGAAGCCTTAGTGTCAGTTAAAACACTTTTCTTCTCTAATACGCAGGCAACTGTGGTGGGCATGATGCTACATTTTTCCTATGGCACTTCTCAGCAGTCTGTTATCCTCCCTCTTGGGCATATTTAGGCATAAAATGACTCCCACAGGTAATTTAAAACTCATTTCCTTTTGCTCACTAAACTGCATCAGACAAGACCTCCCCTTGTCTTCTATCCCTCCCTGCTCTGCTCAGCCAAACAGCACTTCCAGATAGCATCCAATGCCATCTGCCATCTTATTGCTCTGGATGGGATTCTACATAGCCTCATTTTAAGCTGTATTCAGTCAAAATGCTCCTCTTTGGCAGGAAGATTTCAAAAGGTTGGTAAAAGGAACACATTGCTCTGCCGGAATCAGCAGAAGGGAAAATACGCTATTACTACTTCTCTGAGCATCAGAAGAGTAACAAAGCAAATCGAGCAGAACCAAAGTTCCATTTAGATAGGATGACATAATTCATTGGCAGTAGTAAATGTGGATAATTCTTTAAAGGTGAATAAATTGCATGAATATATTGTATTTTTCACCATCAGTGAGTAGATGAGATTTGAGTTTTCTGCTTTAGGAAACAAACTGAACAACCAATATTTTATATACAGAAGGACCCAAATTCAGTCAATGACATCTTCCATTTGAAAAAGGTGCTGAACTATCAAGAACATTGCCCAAAAGCCAAACTTAAAGTGATCCTGAATTGCATTAGAAAGTATTCATAACTTTTAAAATTATCTCATATGCATGGGAAAAGATGCCCCAAAAGATCAAAATGAACTAAGAGTTATAGTTTTATTTCAGTTGCTCTACTATCTAACATAGTGTTTTGTAAAAAAAACTACTGAATCAAAAGAAAATTAAAAATAGAATGCAGAAAAATGTATTTAGATCCCCATCATATGAGGAATGGTTAAGGGAACTAGGTACGTCTAACTTAACAAAGAGAAGAATTAGAGATGATATCATAGCTATCTTCCAGTAATGAGAGGCTGCTACAGAGAGGTGGAGATTTATTCTCCAAAGCTCCTGAGGGTAGGACAAGAAGTGATGGATGGAAGCTAGCTAAAGAGAGATTCAACCTGGAAATAAGGACAAACTTCTTGACAGTGAGAATAATTAATCAATAGAACAGCTTGCCTCCTGCAGTTATGGATGCCCCACCACTGAAGGTTTTCAAGAAAATATTGGGCAACCATTGTCTGGAATGATATCAGGTCTCCTGCCATGGACAGGAGGTTGGACCAGAAGACCTTCAAGATCTCTTCCAGCCCTATGATTATATGACTTTGAGACTGAAGCAGTGAAGGAAGGGAATAAAAAAAGAAATTACACATAGAGGACTGAAACAGTCAAGATTAAGATCAAATTCATCTAGTCCAGGATTCTGTTAATCTCAACAATCCAATGTAGCTCCCATTTGGTTGGTTTCCATCATCTACTCAATCTAAATTGTGTTTATAAATAAAAAAGATTGGCTTCACACTAGCCTAAATAACAACTTACATTTGTCTTATTTTGATGTGCAAAACTGAATCCTAATCTTATTTCTGATAGATTTCCCCTAAATTAATTTTTTTTAATCTAGATACTGTAAATGAATGATCTCAGAAAAGATGAATTAAGAAAAATCTTTCCCCTTAATACTGTTCAAAAGCTTATTACAATTGATAGAACAAGCCTTAGTTATGAAGTACTTTTTAAAACCTCCTAACCATCATTGATAGTAATCCAAGAAAAGATTCCCATTTCCTTTTGTCTAATTCCTCAGGCCCTTTAAGATGCCTGGGCTTCACAATTCATGTTTAGGGAATTCTGGGAGTTGAAGTCCACGCACTTTAAAGTTCTTGCAGTTGAGAAAAGCTGAACATTTGATTCTATTGACCTTTTAATTCAGAGGTCTGGTTTCTGGAATAAGGAGGAATTGTTTAAAGAATGGTCAGATCTGACCCAGGTACAACCTGTTGTTGATAACAATTTGAGACATACCTAGTCTTAAGCCTGTCTTATTAAAGACTCTTCAGAACATTTCTTCTAAATCAGTGAATTCAGTGGGTTGGGGATTCAACCAGGCAATGCATCTATATCAAGGGCAGTGAGATGCTGCTATCTCAGTTGGGGATGATTTAAACAGGTAATACATAAACTCTAGATTCCCAGTTTGGGAAGAAGAAAAGAAAATCTAATTTCTAGCAACTTTTGTAATGAAAATTACAATACCAACTTGACACAGCTGCCTTGGCACACATTGTGCTTCCTTTTATCATTACTCAGATGCAGGAAAAACAATTTCATAACCTAATGACTGTATTTGAGCTAGTGCTTTTGTTCTTTGTTCTCCCTGCTTTGTTTGCTTAAGCGCTTCTGAAGCTCCTTTGTTTCTTCTCCAAAAGGTTGCCTCTTGTCAAAGCTGCAGTTTAAAAATAGATCTGATAGAACCCAAGCTTCTGATGAAAAGCAATACAAATAAAGATGTCACTAGCATGAAACATTACCAGACATTTTTTGAAAACTGGAAAAATGGCATCTACCCTGTTAAATCCATTTAATAAAAACTGATAGTGATCTAAGGCAACAGTCCCCAATCTTTGTGTCTTGGAGGCCCGGGGGGGGGCGGGGGGAGAGGGGAACTGGGCCACATGAGTGATGGGCCGGCACACAACTCAACTCACACAAGTGGCAGGGCAGCACACAAGCATACCAATGGTGGGTTGCTACCGGTTTGCCCTGCATCGGACGAACTGGTAGCGGTGGCGGTGGCAGGAGGCTCCACCCACCTGCCCGGAAGTCTCTGTGCATACACAGAAGCTTCTGCACATGTGCAGAAGCAGCACATGTGTGTGCAAGCACGCATCTATGAGCGAACCAGTAGTGACAGGATTTGAAACGTACTACTGGTGCACATGCAGCACAGTCTGGTTCCGAATAGGCCATGGCCCAATAGTGGGCTGCACCCAGGGGTTGGGGACCTCTGGTCTAAGGCACTTTCTGATCCAATCAAGACAGCTAGGATAGTTTAGTTATCTAATCAAGTGTGCTCAGATGTCAACCAACATGATTTTGTGAAAGTTCTTCCAATTACTTTCTGCCTTTCAGCTTTCTAGATCCTGTTGACAGTACTGTCACACTTTTAGCATTTTAAATCAGATTGACCTAACCCCAGAGTACATCCTTCTGAGGG
This sequence comes from Pantherophis guttatus, assembly GCF_059756535.1. Taxonomy (NCBI): domain Eukaryota; kingdom Metazoa; phylum Chordata; class Lepidosauria; order Squamata; family Colubridae; genus Pantherophis; species Pantherophis guttatus. The sequence continues at coordinate 293,686,384 of NC_142063.1, read as the reverse complement.
AAATCTTAAAATGGAAACATCTAAAAAAAACAGACTGAAGCTTTATGGCAGGAGCAAGAAGGGGATGGTACTTAAAAATTATTCAAATGGCGAGCAAAAATCATTAGTCTAATTATAGTGAAGTAATGAGTGGATTAAATCATTTCTGTGGGTGGTTCTACAATTTCCAAGGGTTGAGAGTTTGAAGGGGTGGATCCCCATCTTTTGAAGTAGTGTTAAATTTTTCCAGTGGCTTATGAACATTTCTGTTTGTTCCTACATTCCCCAAAGAGCCATGTTTGCAATTTTGGCAGTACAGCTTTAGGAGTGTAGAAAAAGCCAAACAAGAAATGCAGAATATAGTTTTCCTACCTTTGTCTTATAGATCCTATGCAGAGGTGGGTTTCAGCAGGTTCTGACCAGTTCTAGAGAACCGGTAACGGAAATTTTGAGTAGTTTGGAGAACAGGTAGTAAGAATTCTGACTGGCCCCACCCCCATCTATTCTCTGCCTCCCAAGTCCCAGTTCATCATTGCGTCCCCCACATATCATAAATGGCTTTGAGCTCCTTGGGGGGGAAAAGTGAGCTAGAAATGTAGTAACCAAGCAAGCAAGTTGGCAATAAATTAATAGCTGTCAGGACAGGGAAATGATAACATATTGAAAGTTGTCATATTTGAAGAGACTCACTGAGAAACCTCTGCCAGAAGATATGAAAAAAGCTCACTTGGAAGCACTGAGTGTCAGGCCTGGAAGCCATCTTTTGTGTTGGATCTTCAGGCCTGCCACATTTAGTTCTGTGGGAAACTGAGAGGGGGGATTGTATGGATCAGGGGAGATATATAGTCATAATAACATTCCTTTCTCTGAGAGTCAAGGACATCTTGCCCTGCACCTGGAGTGGGGTGACTGGGAGGCATCTCCAGTTGGGATGGTGCATTGATTGGGCCATGTGATGGATATGTGGGTACTGAGCAGGGACTTGGACTTTCCTATGGGTGGGGAAAACCTGGAAGCTTTCAGATTCGGGTTTTCCCAGATGTGCCAATATGACATCTCTAATAAAATGGAACTTTGAGGAATCTCTAGCCTCGGAGTCTTCTTTTGTTGGGGGTGTTACTTGGAACTCTGACACTGAGACTTAAAAACTTCACACGTCTCTTGAGTATGTAACGTTCCTCCTCAAATGACTGCAGGGAGTAGTCCATCTGAGCCAGTGCCTTCCTTTCACTCAAGAGAATGCTGCTTGTGTTTCCAGGATGCACACCAGAGGTGGGTTTCAGCAGGTTCTGACCAGTTCCGGAGAACCGGTAGCGGAAATTTTGACTAGTTCGGAGAACCGGTAATTACCACCTCTGACTGGCCCCACCCCCGTCTATTCTCTGCCTCCCAAGTCCCAGCTGATCGGGAGGAAGTGGCGATTTTGCAGTAACCTTCCCCTGGATTGGGGAGGGAATGGAGATTTTACAGTATCCTTCCCCTGCCATACCCACCAAGTCACGTCCACAGAACCGGTAGTAAAAAGTTTTGAAACCCACCACTGATTCACACCATACCAGGTCATAAGCTAGTCCACTTGTTATCATATACAGAACCTCAAACCCAGATTCTGTGGTTAGCTCATGAGTCAGTCTGTCACGCAGAACCAGAAAATTGGCTTAATTCCATAAACTAGAGTTAACCATGGGTATGACATGTAAAGATAGATGTTGAATTGAATCCTTGCCAAGAATATACTAGTCATTTTCCTTTAGCAGGAAAGGGCTAAACATTCTTCTAGCTGAACCACTATTTCAGCACTGTACAATTCAGTTTTAAATCTCATGGCTGATCTTGTATTAGCTAATATTGGGATCCATTTCATCGTCTCTAAATTGAGAGGGAAGTAAAAATGAAATAATGCAATTATTGAAAGAATTATATAACTTTGGCCCAAATTTAAAACAATTCAAATTAAAACCCATTGACAATTTAAAAGCTAAAAAACTAAAAAAGACTAAAGGGGGGGGGTCACGCCAGCCCTGCTTGATGGAAAAGAAAAGTTTTCAGGGCACGGCGAAAGACCCGGAGATCCGATATCCTTCGTATCTCCGGGGGCAAATCGTTCCAGAGGGCAGGAGCTGCCACAGAGAAGGCCCTCCCCCTGGGGGTCGCCAGCCGACATTGCCTGGCTGACGGCACCCTGAGGAGTCCCTCTCTGTGGGAGCGTACTGGTCAGTGGGAGGCTATCAGCGGCAGAAGGCGGTCCCGCAAATACCCAGGTCCTATGCCATGGAGCGCTTTAAAGGTGGTAACCAACACCTTGAAGCGCACCCGGAAGACCACTGGAAGCCAATGCAGCTCACGCAGGAGAGGTGTCACATGGGAGCGCCCCCTCGCTCCCATAATCCCCCGTGCGGCCGCATTCTGCACCAGTTGGAGCCTCCAGGTGCTCCTCAAGGGGAGCCCCATGTAGAGAGCATTGCAGTAGTCCAGGCGGGAAGTGACGAGTGCCTGAGTGACTGTGCGTTCATTATTTTCTGGTAGCCTTTCTAATCAGAGTTATCATATTAGAAATATGTGATTATGACAGTTCTGTACTGGGGAGCAGCCATCATTCACCAGACCATGTAAACGTTACTTAAGATAGTTCAATCTTCTTTCCAGGTGTGACTTGCTGTACTTATTTCTGAAATTTAAAGAATAAATTACCACCTTTATTTCACAAGTCACGTAGGAAAAACTGATGAGTAATTATTCCTATTGATAATTTTGTTGTATTTCTGCTTTTGTTGTGCGTCTGATATATTTGATTATGTTTTACTGTTAATTGTCTTGCATAAATTTATATTATTGTTATTAAGCCATTGTAAGGCTATCAATGTTAGATCTCTCAACTACATCAGAATCAAATAAGATGTACATGTTTTCATTTTTATAACATCCAGATTTTAATTATGCAGAGAGTAAAATGGTATACAGGCAGGGGTGAAATCCAGCAGGTTCTGACAGGTTCTGGAGAACCGGTAGCGGAAATTTTGAACAGTTCAAAGAACAAATACCACCTCTGGCTGGCCCCAGAGTGGGGTGGGAATGGAGATTTTGTAGTATCCTTCCCCTGCCACACGCACATAGAACCAGTAGTAAAAAAAATTGGATTTCACCACTGGTATACAGGGATCTGAAATTGCTAAAACGTTAATAGGCCACATGTTTCTGAAACCTATTGCTTCTTTCTTATGAAACAGGCACCTGCTCCTTAGTTCTATTATGAAGACATGAGTATCATTAATTCTGAAATGTTATTTAAAAAAACTAATTTGGATCAGCTTGTTTTTATTTTGTTCTTGCTAGTTTGTGTGTAAACAAGAGAAAGTGTTTGCAAGTCTCATAGGAAAATACTGCCATCTCTTGGCTAGATTGAGCACAACCATCTCACTTTATAGGAAAGTTGTTTGTAAAGGCTATTGTTAAATGCACAGCCGGATCTTTTGCCTGAATTAAATAAAAAATGCTGAGAGTATATTAAGTTGATTATACCATATGTGACAGATCCTGATTATTTTTAGCCCTGATTACTAAGAATTATGGGTGGTGAAATCCAAGAATCTGGAGCAGGGGTGGGTTCTAAATTTTTTTACTATTGGTTCTGTAGGCATGGGTTATTTTGTGGGTGTGACTTGATGGTCATGTAACAATTATTTAGGATTTAGCAGAGGTACTGGTCTACCAGGCTTTTAACTGCTTGCAGAGCTGTACTGATCTACCCATTTATTGCAGGCACCGGTCTACTCATGTTTTTTTGCAGGCACTGATCTACCCATTTATTTTTGCAGGCACCAATCTACTCATGTATTTTTGCAGGCACCGGTCTACCCATTTATTTTTGCAGGCACCGGTCTACTCATTTATTTTTGCAGGCACTGATCTACTCAGTCCAGTCTACTCATTTTTCTTTTAACACTGATCAGCTGTAAGGGCGGCCCTTTGAAGCCCAGCAGCAAGAGTTTAAACAGTTTTTTTCCCTCTAGCCATCAGCTGGGACTCAGGAGGCAGCAATAGATTGGGGGTGGGGCCAAATAAAAGGTAAGAATAACGCGGGGGCGGGGGGTCAGAACCGGTTCGGTGACATCATATCGTCACCGCTACCGGCTCGGCAGAACTGGACCGAACCGGGAGGAATCCACCACTGATCTGGAGGGCACCAAGTTATACAATAAGCCTGTTCTGTTACATTTTGCCTTAGTCTTTCTTAGTCTCCGGACCACTTGAAAAAATTCAGAGACAATTACAAGCAGAAAGCTAGAAGTATTGCCGTTTCCCCCAGTAATGAATGAGAAATTACCAGGAGAAGAGAAAGCATTGAAATTGAACAGAATCATTGTGTAAAATTTGCATGCAATGAACCACCAAGTACAAGAGTCAAGAGATCAGCAAGGTGGCTATAAGTGAAACTCCCTTAGTGATTTCTCGCCCTTTTTAAAAATCTGAATGCTGAATCAACATAGCTGGTTTTCAGTAAAGGCAAAGTTGAAAAGCCGATAAAACTCTATAGAATTCACTAATCTGTGTCAAAAGTTCACCTCAGGGAACTGGAGCAATAAGAGCCTGTGCAATCTTCACTAAATTTGGTCTTTCTCCACTGCATAATCTAGGTGCTATTTTGAGGTTAGTGTGAGATTTCCATTTTTCCTGATTTCAGGAATTATGTAATTACATTAGACAAGTGCCTTAACATTTTTTCTGACTCTTTTGAAAATGGGCAACTGTGACTACTGAGGTTTATGCTTATTCTTAGGTGTGAAAAACATCCAAAAGTTCCATAGCATAGCTCCCAGACTAGTGCAATTATTCTGCATTTGCATTTGTCTCTATAACTGCCTGGTCCAATTTTGATATGGTAACTGGAGTTGCTCAGAAATTAGTTCCCACCTCATAATGAAGATGACAAACCAAGGTAATTCTGAGATAAGAGTGAACGGTACCTTTCCCTCAACATATAAAGCAACACAGGAGGAACAAATCCAGAAACACTGTCCCTATTATGTTAGTTTGTGTATGTTTAAAATGTGACTAAATTTGTTGCATGTATCAACCAAGCTGTACACCATTCAAATAACTTGATAATTGTTTTACCTAATTCTGGGATATCAGGATAAAGTCCAATCTGGGTAACTGAAAAGAGCCAGAACTCTGAGAAAAAAAGAAAACTTTCTACTACAAACAGTTTAATATAAATTTGCCTCAATAAGCCAGTATGCTATTTAAGCGACAGCGCTGGGGTTTGTTTCCAAATCGACTATTACAGTATGCACAATCTCATGTGCATTATAGATAGACCATACAGAAAAATAGAACACTGAACTGACTTACATTTTTCTATTACTTATTCATACCCCAATGAATACTTATACCTCTCACCTTGTAGGGATATGCATGTGCTTGTTAAGAACAATTTGTTTATTGAGATACATAGTGAGATGGAATAAAAAATACTGGCATGAAAAATACAAAATAACTGGTATTTAAAAATTCATTAGCATGGCTTAAATTCAAGATGTTAAAAATCTCTAAAACATTACTTTTTGCTATACTATAGTTTGAATTAACTAATTCATTGACTTGAACATCAAACAATTATACCCCTATACCAAAGTCTAAATCTATGTCAAGGTGTTATGTAGATATATTTGGAAATCTTAGTAATTTTGGTATGATAGAAGTCCTAAAATTTAGGACTTTGATTGTCCCACATTGTAAAAATTGTACTACCGGTCAGTAGATCAAAGTATTGTGTATTAAAAAATATACAATTTCCTACACCAGTCTCTCACTACCAGAATATTAGAAATAAATATTACACAATTAGAAATGATAAACTATCACAACAAAAAATCATGTTGTATGTTTTTATTTTAAGTTGTTTGACTTACAGGCACTGTGCATTGGTGATGTTCTGTAACTCTGCAAGTTCCTCATCTCCTTGCTAATCAAGGGAATGGGGTGGAAAGTGTTAGGAGAAATACCTCACAGCAATAGTTCCAGCCTCCAGAAAGATCCAAAAAATATCTGGAGAAATATTTCACTTCTTTAAAAGCCAAAAAGCAAAGAATCTTATTTTACAAACAAACCAGCATATTTTTTAAAAAAAGTATGTAATAGAAGTAATTTCAAAGCTAAATACATTTTTAAAATAGGATGACTTGAAGCTGTTTCATGGTCTTCCCCTTTCCATAAATGCGGAAAGAGATTTCAAAAGCCAAGCATTATCCTTTAAAAAAATTCCATGCATTAAGACTTAGTGTTCTAGATAACTAAAAGTATGGCAATAAATAATACTTTAAAAAAACCCACAAATTTTTTTTCATGACACTGAGTGGAACAGACACTAGTCCATAAGGCACTTTCAGCATAGGCTATTATTAAACAGCAGAGGAAGCCTGAAGGAAAAAAAAAACTTCTAAGCAAAGCAATTATTTACAACAGCACTAAGAAAAAGCAACATTATCTTAATGATAGATGAATGGAGCAACACTCAATGGGATAGAATCTTTCTGAAACGCTTTCAAAGGGACTGTATGCTAATGAATAGTCACCCTCTAAAACAAATGCAATTGTTTCAAGGACAGCACCTCTGGATGCAAGAAACAGGATTACAGCATTACTGTTTGAAAAAATAGTAACAAGAGGCTATAGAGGAATATGGAATACATTATAAATATGGAAAGGTTTAAAAAAATAGCCAGGAAATGGCTCAGAAAAAAATGTAACATAAACTTATAGTCTCAACATCCAAGGTTTCTGCAGTATTATGAGTTCTCCAAGAAAATCAAATGCACCAATAATCTTTCTCTCCCAGTTGCTGACCACTTGATTTCAGCAGTCTAATTCAAATGTTCCAGGAATTTATATAATAACTTCTATACCCTAAATAGAGAGTCAGATATATTTGCAAGACTGAAAGTGGCAAATCCTTATTTAGAGAATCTGCCTATATTACCTACCAAATTACTTGCCATCTCCTTTTTCATATTCCTTGCCAGGCATACAAACATTATGAAATGTTACCATTATAATACTCTGCTTGCTGATATGTTAGGTCTACTTAATCTTGCTTCATACAATGGGAGATTTGGAATGATTTTCAGGAGCTCACCTGAGAATGCATTATCATTTTCAAAAGGGACTGCAGTGCTAACAAAAAGACACCCAGAGGATGGCAGTCAGTGTCTTTGTCATTCTGCAGCAGCCCCTTTCCTGCCATGTGACCAGGTCATCCCAAGCTAATGGAAGGGTAGAGAAGGGATCAAATCCTTGCTCTCAGTAGTCCAAACTAATTTCAGTAGCTAAATGGATGCACCATGTAATGTAACCCACAAAGGAAAACTTTTGCAGTTGCTACAACTATGTATATATTGCACAGTAAGCCAACAAGAAACTACTTCCTTATGTAGAAAAGTCTATCTGATGTTAATTATTCCTATAAACGATTATATTTTAATTCTTATATTTAGGAAACTTAGTAAATATAAGTTGCTACCATTCCTTTTGTAGGACATTCCCACGAAGAAAGAACACCTATAAGAAAATGCCCAATATAAGCATGCTTTCAAAATCAGTTGCCCCAAATAATGCTAGCTTTGGACATGAGAGGGCAGCAGATAACTACAAAGGCATCCTTCACTCTAGAGATACAATTTAAACAAGTCTAGGGAATTATCTTTTTAGTGAATACAAGAACTTTATCAAATTTTTTATATACAAAAGTATTTTCTGTTTTAGGATGCAGGAGACCTAACTCCTAAGATCAACATTGCTATCTGCTTTGTCTAATTTTTAACTTCTTGTTCAGTGTTTCTTTGGGCACATCACATTTTATTTACACCTTAAATAAAAGAAAAGGAACTTCTAAATTTTAGAACTGGAAGAGAAGGTGGAAGAAAAGTGTCTTGTAGTGCAGATCAGAAAGTCAGTTGGAGGAATTAGGTTGTGGATTGTGGAACCTTGGCTTTAATGCAGATCTTCACGTTGAGACAACTCTGTTAGGATCTCAATTAGATTATCCAGCCCCCAGAGGTAGCCATCCTCTCTGTTCCCCTCTATCCAGGGCACATTGTGCTTCAGAACTTGTCCCTCTGGAAGTGGAGTGGTTTTCCCAAAATCAATCATCCATACTTTGGCCTGCTCCCTCTTGTCATGGATGAAGAGAAGGGAACTCCCAATTACCTGCAAAAGCAAATGCAAAAGAACTGAGTATCCCAGAGTAGGAATTAAGAACAAGTGTTCCAAATTCTTCTGAAGATAAGATTACAACTTAAAAAATATATATCTCAACAGGATATTGGTATTAAAAAATTAAAAACTGAAATTTTAGGTTCTGAATTTTTAAAAGTAACAATATTTCAACATGTGAGGCAGTAAAAATTGTTTCCTGGTGTTCTCAATGCACAGGGTTGTGATGTATATGCATTCTTTTGAATTTTCATGAAATGATTTCCATTTGTGTGTTTAGGTGATATGATTTGACCTAGCTCTAGTTTTTTAAAAGACAAAAAGGGAAATGAATGATTTTACCTCATGGGTCATGAAGAATGGTGATGTTTCCAAAGTATCACGTATCCCCTTTAACCGGTTAAGATAACTGTTCTGAAATTGCAAGAAAAAAAATGATAAGTCATACATACTGTATCTGCATGCACATGTGTGCGCGCGCAAGAACACATACACACACAAAGGCATTATTCCTGAATCAAATAAGTTCCATATCTCAGCCCAGATACCAAATGACTTATGAAAATGAATAAAAGGTGAGAGTAGAGGAGGGAATATCTCCTCTTTTTCTCATAATCTTTTGAGTCCCGTAGTTGGCTCTGAAGCACAGACTGTCCACCTTTAACATAAGATATTTGGATTATGGAATTGTTCAACTTTAATTTTGTTCACACCTTCCTACAAGACAAGATTGCAAACAAATTTATTTGCATAAAAATGATTTCACATTGAACATAGCCAGTATCCCTTCCAGCACTGCTCAACCTCATTTCTCAATTACTCAGGTTTATGATGCTGGGTGACTTTAGGTTTTCCTTCTAGGTTAACTTTCAAAGGTGGCCCAGAAATTCATGGCCACCATGGCCTTGTATCAAACCATCCTGGCCTCAATCCAGTTGAGCCACAAATGAGATCTGTTTTTTGTCTTGGAATGAGAGTAGATAGCATTTGTACTTTGTTGTGGTCACCACATTCTGTGAGGTCAGCTCTGCCACTTATACTCTGTCACCAGATCTTGCCTTTCCTGACTGGTAAAAGCAGGAAGCAGGGTTAGGGCCAGAGTGATGGTTACTGCATCCTTGAGAAAGGAGATGCTGTCACTGGTTTCAAAGTAGTGGTGGCCCATCCTCATAACATTACTGCTGAATTCAGCAATGTTAAGTAACTTCCACAGTAAAAATGCCTAGAAGAAATAGATTTATGTTTTAGAAATAGATTTTCTAGACTCATTTCAGTCAGAACATGGGCTTGAATATAGCACTGAAGCCACTTTGATCATACTTGCAGATGTAAGTACATTCACTACATACTTGTAGTGAAATTGGACAATGATACTGTGCCTCTCTTGGTCTTGCTTGACCTCATGGTGTCCTCCTTGATTGCCTATATGGGTTAGATTTGGCGCAGCTGTTTTCCAAGTTGTTCTCTTCCTTTTTGAGTAATGGAGGAGAGCTCTTATTATGGTGTCTTGCAAAGCTTGGTTTTCTCACTTCTTTTTAACATCTCCATATATGAAGCTATTGGGAGAAGTCATCTGGCAGTCATGGTGAAGAATCTTCAGTATACAGATAGAACTCAGTTGTATATCTTGATCCTGGGCCAAACAAGAGACATGGCTAATGTTCTCTCTTGATGGCTGGAAGCTATCAAGATATGGATGGAAGAGAAGAGGCTTAGGCTTAATCCCAGCAAGATGGATAGCTAGTTCTGGACAGATTGCACTATCCTAGACAGAACTGATTCAAAATCTAGGGCTCCTCCTGCACTCCCAGTTCTTTATCAAGGAGCAGGTGACATTGTGGCTAATTGGGGTCTTTGCATAAATTATATCTTGTGCATCAGGTACAACTTTGCCTGAAAAGAGTCTCATTCCTTAATTAACACTTTTTGGAATATTGCAATATGCCCTGTATTGGCTGCTTCAGAATGCAGTGGCTTGAGTAATGATAGCTATGACAAGGTATTCTTATGTAACACCACTATTTCAGGAACTGTGCCAGTTGCTAGTTACTTTTCTATAACGACCTATATGGTTTGGGACCTGGATATCCTGCTCCCATTTCCATTTCCATCCATATGTTAAGTCCTTTTTTAAGAGAACATCATTCACAGGGATTCTGAGGAGTCTTCTTTGTGAAAACTGTCTGTCCACCCACTCAGCCACCCACCACCGTAAGATTAAACTAGTCCCTTTCCTGTTAACATTCTGAAAAGGTCTTAAAGTCTGGCTATTTCAAAGCCCTTTGATTTTGTGTAGAAGGAAGCTCCCTACAGTTATATGTGTGTGAAATTTGTTTATTACTTTGTGCAAAGTTTATTGCAATGGTAATTTATTGTTTGTCTTAATTTGTTTGCTATTTTAATATATTATTTTTTAATCCTTTTACTGGAAAGGAGTTTGTAAACTGTATTGACTCTGAGGATTAGAATGGTACATTGGCTCTAGAAAATAAACAGAGTTTATTTCTTCTCATCAGGATAGTAGTTTAATAAAAGAAAAGAAGGAGAAAAGGATTCCACTAAATCTGACTGGGCTTAACATTAATATGTTCAATAAACTAAAGAGATAACACAATTTTGATTATATAGTCCAGTTTTTATATGCTTCCTTTCAAAATCAATTTCTTCTAAGGAACATTTAAAATTTTGTTTATAGCAGGAAGAGCTTGAAAAGCTTTTGAGCAAGATGTCATAATTTGAACCAATCTATTTAGGGTTTAGTTTAGCTAAAGCAAGAGTTAAACAACTTTATTTTGCTCAGTGGCAACACTTATTTTTATTTTGGAGCCCTGCAAAAGCATATTGCTATGACACCATCAACTATTTCAAAAAACAATATTTTGGCTGCAGTGTTTGTATTGTTTTTACCTAAAGTGGGTGTTAAGCCCAGAGATGTGTCACTTATTTTAGGGGTTCATTAGTAAAAAGATTCCCACCCAAATCCTGACATTTTACTGCTGCTGAATTTTGGCAGCACGATATTGGGGTGGGAGAAGAATACAAAGGAGCATAAAAATGGATTTGGGAGCAGTTGTGGCCTGCTGATCCTTGAGTGAAAGTATTGCCCATTTCATTACACATCTCCCCTTTTCATTTTGGCATGTGGTTTTGGATGTTAAATTAATTCAAAGTAAGGAACGTCAAAGGAAATAGCTGAAGTGACTCACCAGAATGTTATGGTTTCCTTTTGTAAATTCTCTGAAGGCGTCCATGACTTGTTCCTTTATCCGAGTCTTCTTGAAATCCCTGTTCACGGTGCCATCTTCTTTCTTTTAAAAAAACAATGACAAAAACATGGCTATTACTCAGAAGAATCCTTTTCTATTACTACCACTTGCTGTTCACTAAACAAAATGCAGTATACCCTATGACAAAACTTAGAGCAAAAATTTGAGACGGTAATCAGAGCTTAATAAACAGTCACATGGGGTAGGGGAAGACTACTTTTGTTGTTGTTCTGGGGACACTAGAGAAGTCATTTCTATGTTTAAAGCTTTCGGTGAAATCAGTTGCGTCCAGCTGCTGCCGTCGGAGGCATTTTTCTTCCATTTGAAACTTTTTTCGAGGTTTAATGCAAATTATTTTGGATATGATTGCAAAGGAGGTGAGAAAAATTCATTTCATGAGCAAATATCATATTGAACAATGCTAGATATGTAGCGCTTCAACACAATGCATTTTGGCATCATGGAAATTATAAGACTGGAAAGAATCTATATGTTTACCCCAACTTTCTGTCTTAATGTAAGGAGATTGCATTCAGTGCAACAATTGGAAGTTGAAGGCCATTATTTCACTAAACCCAGTAATGTTATTCCTAAATTTACTACCCAATATTCGTTCCAACCCATGGAATTTATTATATAACCTTCCTCTTAAGCTTTAGTTTAATGAGCAGAGATGTCTGAAGTTGGAGCTAATATAAGCAAGCAAATATAACCCACTGGTGTAGTTTAGATCTGGATTGGAATATCAAAGTATCTCTCATTTGGCACCATAGTTCCTCTATTCAAAACGCGTACAGCATCTTATTTTTACTCTTGCTTTCACCTTCCTGAAAATGGAACACTTGCATGCTTTGGGCTTCAATAATTTTTCAGATAGCATTAAAAAAAAACATTAAAAACAATAGGTAGAATAAAAAACCTTTTTATTGTAGTTTCTATAAGAATTTAATTTTTCTTTCCTAGCAGCTTAGCTTTATTAAGAACTGGTATCTGAAACCACTATAGACACAGCCAAAAGTTTCGATGTGTTAATGTCACTCCAATACCCGTTTTGTACTTATCCAGATATCCAAACAACTGGGGACATGTTGTAATGTCTGCAACATCCAGTAAACCATTTACATCTGAGCTTTTACTTTTGCTCCGGTAGACAAGGAAGAGTAAGGTATGAGAGACTCCACTGATATGAACATAAGCAGTGCCCTGCTGAATTAGACTCTGGCTCATCTAGTCCAATAGTCTGTTCCCTAATACTTTCCCATTGTTCCCCATGACTTCCATGAATCACTCCATTCCTTTTTTGTAGCCAGACAAAATGGCTTCATGACAGGGATGAGGCTATAGCAAATCTAAGCCTCCGAAGAATCATACTGGATTGTGCTAGTCAGAATTTCTTAGGAAGAATTCACATGTTGCTATATTCACCATTCATAAGACCACTCTCTTGGTTGAATAAGTAGGTTAAAAGCTACTACTACATGATCCTTTATGACTATACATAATATAACAGGGCAAGGCAAGAAGTTTTACATCTGTCACCTGTATGTGTCCAATGATTCAACACAAAAAGGATAAGGGAAAGAGTTAATGCCACAAAGAATTCCATGATCCTGCCATACCAAGTTAATGATGGAAAATCACATCTGTCCCCAAAAAAACCTGTCTCAATAACATGTACCCTGCAAAGATATATTACATATGGAATGGTTAAACCATATTTGACATTTTACATTACATGACAAGTTAATCACAGATTCATTTCCCATGCACTGATGCAACAGACAAATCTGAAAGGCTACCTTTATTCCTTCAATCCGGAACCCTAACGTTGCTGTAGAACTTATAGTTTCTCTCCACTGCATGTATCGAGGCTTGGTCACTGCATGTTGAGAGTTCTCTTCCTCAGTCGGAGCCTCAGGATCTACTTCGATCATCTTCTGATACATGTCTTTCCGCAAACTTGGCTTCTTTCTGGCCTTTGATAATTCCTCTTCCACATAAGTTCTGCAAAGCCAGTATATGTTCACATTATCATATTTGGAAACCGATTTATTACTACTGTATCACTGATGTTTGGGCAGGTGCACAGGTTCCTCCCTATCTTCTCTAGAATAAGACAGGCAAGATGCAATCATTGAAACATAACTTTAATTGTTGGGCCTCATGGAGGAATACAAATTACTCATCCATATTCTACAGCATCTTCATTTATTGCAGTATTATGAAAGTCAACATCATCTATAATCAGTACAACAATGGCAATTTTTTTGAGCGATTCAAGTGAACATATTGGAGTCAATCAGATTTAAATATTGGAAACACTCTCTAATCGGACAGAATTATCCTCCAAGGGTATAGTCCTTCCTGTATAGCCTACTCTGAAAAGTTGAAGACACTTTAGTTTCCAAAGTACATGGTATGAAGAGTGCTTGTAAAAACAACTGTTTTGTTTATCAATGATACATACAGTAAGTAGCCAGAAATGGTCTGAGTCACTAGTTGTTCTGAAAGCTCCATAATAGATGTGAATGGTTTCCTTAAGGTATTAAATTGTATATTTTGGAATGTTTTCCATATTGAAAGTGCTTCCATCATTTACTGGCAAGTAGACATGAGAGAATGCTATTTGTAGTACAATGAACCTAGGTATGGAATACAGTAGATTGAACAAAAATGGGTTTTTTCGGTTAAGTTTCTCTATTTGCCCACTAGAGTGCTCTGTCCTCCAACATCAACAGCTATACTTCTTGAAATATCACTGCCGAGTACTTATTCAACAAAAGATATGCATTTTTTCAGTGTCCTGTAACCTTAAATATTTCTGATTCTGGTTTACAGATCCAATAGATTTAATTTTACTTTAATTCAACTCCACATTTGCAATACACTCCTAGACAGGAAAGCTTCTAATTTCTGAGCATTTCTGTTTTGTATCTCAAACATGAAAGGCTCTATATTTACGTGGGAACATCAAACTGAGAAGAGCATACAATATGTGCAAAATGTTCATTGACATATTTATTGATCTCAGAATGATAGCATCTTAAGTTATGGGCATATAGGGGTTTTACTGCTCCCATAATCCCTTGCCATTAGTCAGCCCTGCTGACCGAGCTACTGAGAATTGAAGGGTCATACACTACTATCTAAAGGGTCAGACAGGTTGCTTTTTCCTTTCTTAAATTTTGCCATGATAACTAGAACTCTACCAGATTATATTAAGTGATCCCACAATCCACTATCTTCTTTATAGCTTCTAAAGCCACAAGCAGAGCATGTGTCTCAGCAGCTTCTGTGCAGCCATATTCTAAATCTGGTCTTCAAGGTAATGCTTAATAAATGTCAATATATCTCTATTCACTGATTTCTTTGAAAATCATCTGAATTAATTATTAATGACACCTATATGGAAATGATGCCCATATATGTGTGAGGAAACACATTTAGTTTGTCTATTGAAAATTAACTTAATTGTGCAACCTTATGGTTTGAGATAAAATAAAAATTAAAATATTGAACTGATCCTTCTCAGCACTCTGGTTTCTGAATATTGGCACCAAGGATTGCCCTATACTGAAGTATTCAGTAGACCAGAAATACATTCTAGAATTGCATTCTGCTAATCAGAAATATCAAACGATTTCATATGCTGTAGTTTTTCCGAATTTATCCAATATATACTGTTTTTTACCAACCTAGTTAAGAACCTAGTGACTCTTAGAACTCTGTATCTGAAGTTACTTTTGCCATTAGCCATGATATCTGGAAATTTTTGGATCTGAGGTCCCAACAAATCTGGGAGACATCAACTTGCTTGAAATATATAAACGGAGTCACAGATCTTTAATACATATTATTAAATAGAGTATTTTCTGTATATTTTATTTTCAATAGAGCAGCCAAGGTTCTATATATAATTGAAGAGCTATGCTAAACACACTGTCAAGCACAGTTATAGAAGAACAGCAAATTTATAGTTGTTTCTAGATCAAGTAAACTGTAGTAATCCTCTATTATCTATCTGATGAGGATATTCATTTTTGGAGAAGTGTGTTGGTCAGCCCACAGCTTTGAATGCTTTTCCATTTGTTCATGCAGTTAATTTGATTCTTGCTTTCCTTAAGTGCAAAAAAATTCTAATTCAAGCAGCAAACAGCCTTTTTCACAAAGAGTAAATTTATGATAACATAGGGCAGTAAATTTCCTTATCTATCATAGGTATGGAGTGGCTAGAGAGCATAATTCAATACCAAAAATGCTATTAAAAAGTAGTTTATGAAGGACTTTTTCTTCAAGAAACCTGGAAACCATGATACCAGTTCCACTTTAAGAATGAAAGGCAGCTTGATGACTTGGGCCAGTCACCCTCTCTAAAACCAAACCACAACACAGGGTTGTTGTGGGGAAAATTGGAGGAGGAAAGAGTATGAGGTATGTTTACTGTCTTGAGTTATTTATAAAAATAAAGGTGAGATAAAAATAAAAGTCCTAGATACGCTACTGGCCCAAATAAGTTAAAATTCATCTTTCTTTCAAATTCCCATGTTTTAAATTATTTAGATAAGAATTGCAGACTATTCATCAAGTTATGTTAGACATCACCACTCATATCAATCAACATGACCATCTACTTTACAGGTCCAGGGTAATGGGAGTTAATAGCAAATCAGAATGGCATTAGATTAGGGAAGTTTCTTTTGGATTGTTCTTTCTGTTATTCAGTGGAGAGAACAAACTTTTGCCTACAATCAGGTTTCACTGGTCTGTTCATGCTTAAACTTAATGAAATCATCTGCTTCTTCCAAGGTAATAATCTCTGCCAGATTTCAAACAGAGATAAAAATCCTATAGTGATCATACAAGAACAGGGCTGTCAAACTCCCGGCCCACAGGCTGGATACGTCACACATTGGCCATGCCGAGTTTAGCAAAGGGGGGGGAGTCCTGATACGTCACATGACGCCGCTGTGATGACGTAATTTTGACATCCCTGTGCAAGAACATCTGATTTGAAACTGAACTTCAGATTTGCACTAGAGCAAACCAATCAGTAGGTTTTTCACTGTTGCTTTAACAAGCCCTCAGCAGGGTTAGGGCAGGGCAAGGCTAAATTATTTTGCTGGCCTCACATACAGATAATAAAGTCTATGTTTGCCTCACATTAGTTTTCAAATATTGTTGTAACAAGCAGATTACTCTATATTTTTATCTATAAAGAAAAGCTAACCTGACTCCCATCTTGCAGTCCATGACACAAGGAGAATCAAAATCAGCTAGGAGATCTTCCATCTGATTATACCTCTCCCCATCCTTCACAATATCTCCATGATAGGCAGGAACATAAGGCTTAAGGACATCATTCATCAAACGGTCCAAACAACGCTGTTCAGACTCACAATGCTTCTTTAATATCCTTCCATTTGCAGCAGCTTTGAAGCTACCTGAAAGACAGACCAAAACAAAGTTGTTTTTAAAATGCAAATGAAAGCATGTTTAAAAATTGCCACAAAGAATATTTCACCCTTTTATGGAATGCCTCAGCTATCCTGCCTGGTACCCTTCAGGTATGCAGGATTTCGGTTCCTATAAAATTCAACAGCATCTGGGCAGCAACAAGTTGGGATCGGCTACAATTCTTTGCTTTTTCTATTGTATTTAATCAAGGCTATATACCCTGAAATTTTATAGATGCTGGTTGCAGGGTGAAATGAAAATGCAAACAAGATTACTCTTTTGTTCTCTGACACTGTACACATAGACACTTTCTATTATGATATTAAATGAATGGCAATAATATATTCTACTTCAGACAAAGCAGCATAAAAAGGCCAAATATAATATTTTGTTCAAATGGTTTTTTCCCCCCAGCTAATGTGGGAGATAGAAAATGACACTGAAAAAGCCTCACATCCTAACTAATTAAAGTGTTTCTTTTTTTTAATTTGATTTATATGCCGCCCTTCTCCGGAGACTCAGGGCGGCTTACAATGCGCTAAGCAATAGCCTTCATTCTTTTGTATATTTATACAAAGTCAGCTTATTGCCCCCACAAACTGGGTCTTCAATTTACCTACCTTAGAAAGGATGGAAGGCTGAGTCAACCTTGAGCCTTGGTGAGATTCGAACCTGCAGTAATTGCAGGCAGCTGGTCTTAATAACCAGCTTAATAACAGGGTGCCTTAGACCACTGTACTACCAAGGCTCTTTCAATAGACTCTCTTATGTACAAGAGGAACTGACTTAAGGTTACTCTCTTATGATTATGAGGCTGAACCCAACATGATCGGCTTATTTATTTACATCATGTCCATGTTATTGACATATAAAATATATGCATCTCATATGCAAGTTGAATGACTATAGAGGAGAATGTTGCTAATCTCACATACACAAATACTATTATACAACTGACTTTCTTTCTGGTCAATTGTTTTGCTCAAAACACAGCTCTTTTCTAGCTTTTTGTACTAAAAGTTATCTAAAAGTTGCGAAGGAGTTTGTATAAAGGATAAAAGGGCTAGTTGAATGTCAATAAATTACTCCATGACACTTTTTAAAGCATTTCTGGGTTCTTCATTTTGTTTTGTTTTGATCAATCCTCTGTCTGTGAATAAGAGAGAAAGGTGAGCAGAAATCTATATCCACTACAGTCCTACTTGATTTAGGACAGATACCCCTGTTCATGTGCAGATCATTCAGTATTCCCTGAGTGATGGTACAACTTCATTGTATCAGGAATGCTAGAAGGCAAAATAGCATATACTCATTACCTATCCTTTAGTGCAGGAGTGAGAATATTTACTCTTTTTAATGTTATGATTGAAGGGCCAAATAGCCTCCCAGAATGCCTTCTGAGGCGTTACCAGTACAGAACCCCTCCCCCACAGAGGACAGCAATCTAGTCTGTATTTCCTTTTCTCGCAATGAATTGTGCATTAGACATGGAGGGAAAAACCGGTATATCTTTTCTTATGACATCTTCATTTTGTTTCTGTAGATGGGACTTTGTGGAGGGGAAAAGCTCTTCCACAAGAGCTTTGGTATTAATGGATATGCAAAACTTACAGACTCACAGGCCAGAGCTGCTCCACCCCTACTTTAATAATATAACTCAGAGCTGTTTGGATAGATAACTAAGGAACTCTGTGGGAAGAATGACTCCTATCACATAGTAGCAGATGGAAATTAGAGAGAAGTCTAACATCTAAAAAACTGCATAGGAAACTAGCAATATTGCTTTGCTTACAAAAACAACTTTACAATTCTCTATAGGATATCCTCATTATGGGGAAGGGCTTATACCACGGGTGTCAAACTCACAGCGTCATGTTGCTGTAACATGATGTTTTGTGACGTTTTTCCCATTTGCAGAGCTGGGGTGGGCATGGCCTGTGTGTGAGGCATCTGGCCCACAGGCTGCCAGTTTGACACCCCGGCCTATACTGTATGGTTCATTCTGATGGAGTATTAGAATATTTTTTTTTTCTAAGAAACACAGAAGATTTGTTTTATAAGAAATTCAGACAGTTGTCTGCCGCAGACACATAGGCTTGCTTTGTGCCCAAACTGTTAACATGACAGGACAAGGGGAGGATACAATATATTAGTCCTTGGGTCAAATATTTAAAGTAGCATGACATTTTCAAGACTTTATATATAATTTAGAATTAAGCAACATTTTGGAGTTGTTGAGCACAACTGGAATTTTAACTGAAAATCATGGGTGATCACACAAAGTGGCTGTCATAGGAAGTTATGCATACTTATAAAATGGTTGTCATGCTTTGTTTCAAAATTACTTCCCAAGGATGAGTCTCATGATCCCTTCTAGCCCGCAATTTATTTTTGTCATTTTTCATGGCAGGTGACACATTTCCAGACAAACACTAAATTGCAGCCACATTATTTTTATTTTCAAGGAATGTTTAAGGAGTCTATATAAGGTAGAGTCATTCTCCTTAACCAAAAACTCAGAAATCCCAGAGTAACTGAGAGTTGGGCAGCATATAAATTTAATAAATTATTATTATTTAAAATTATGCTAGAAGCCGGTGTCTTGTTACAATAGTAGCTTTGCATTTATTGTAATCATTTAATTAAAATAGTTTTTAAAATCAGAACAGTGAATTTCTTGGGCATTAATGATTTCCTCAGGTGCCTGCTCTACTATGTCTAAAACAAATCAGCAATTCTAGTACAAACTTAATCTGACATTATTATGATAAAACAGCAGGAAAAAAACACAAGTACTTATAATTCAATTTACAGAAGTAATTTATGTTGAAACTAGCTAATTATCTTAAATTCCCCAAGAGACTATCTGAGCATTTTCCTTTCACTAAATGAAGTTTCCCTTTGAGAGGGAAACAGCACAATGTGATCTGTAATACCTGCATGCCCTGCTAATTGGATCCAGGGATATTTCTTCTTAAAGGACATAACAAAGGGAGACCAATGCACCATGTTCTTGATTTTCCGCCACGACTTGCTCTGGAAAAAAAGAAGATAAATTAAAGCGACTACAGAAATTGTATTTATAGCAATATCCAGTTTAAAAACTCTGGTTAAATATGAATAGTGAGATATTGGTGGCAGAACAAGCTCAGCCAGACACCTATGCTGAAGAAAACATCAACTAAACAATTCAAGATAAGCCAATCTACTGTGTATTTCTTCTTATAAAACTCGTTCAGATGTTCACACTTTCATGATTTGCTTGCAATTCCCACCATTATACTTGTTGTATACATACCTGATAGAGGAAAAAGAAAGATATATTTGAAAAGTAAGTAAAGGAAGGTATCTAAACTTTTTAAAACTCTTTCTTTCCATTCCCCACACATAACTGATCTTTTGTTTTTGCTATGCTCAGATTTAAGAAACCCGTTTTTCCGAGAAAGAGATCTGCTTTATTTATTAAGTTTGGACTTAAATGTCACATTAAGCAAACATTGAACCAAATGCAGTCCCACCTTTGATTACGTCATTATTATTACGTCTCCCCTATGCAGATATGCTAGGAGCCCACTGAATGAAAGGAGCAGTGAAAAACAAGAGTTGCCCACTTCTTTTCCAAACCCAGCTAGAGCAATGTACACCATTCTGCTACTAGGAAATATCCATGGCAGCAGAAAGCAGTGACACAATATTAGCTAAGACCAGAAAGAGTTGTATATTAATTACACAAGAAGTACCTTGATACTATACTGTCCTTTTTCTCTTCCAAAATATCTCCAGGGTGGAGGAATCCTTGAATAAGTTGGTCTTGTTATTATCTTTTAGGAAGAATTTTCTCCCAAAAAAGGAGAAACTTTAGCGAGCTACATCAGCAAAGCGCCTTTTAGAAAACAGAGGAAAGCCTCAGTCCTTCCTGAAGGAAAATAGTTTCCCACAATTTGCACAAATGGAACATGTGGCTAAATTAAGGCTGAGGTGTTTCTTATCTCAAAACCAGAAGGCAGAGTAAACTGTCTAAGAAGAAATATGCAAACAAAAAACAATGGGTGGAGTGGTTAAACAGGACAACAACAAGGATTTTAACTCTAAGCAGTCAAGTATCATAGTCAAAATCCACGTGAAATGTCGAACAGAGGGCAGAATAATCTAAGACATGTAAAAGGAATAAAATGTGAAATTGGCGATTATGCTTAAAACAATCACATCTGAAATCTGATACAGTGGACAGAACTATCCTGTGGCACATATGAAATGCTTTTAAAATTTAAAAGTATTTATAGTTAAGAACATGATAATTTCACTTGTACTAGAAGACCAAGGAAAAGCTCAGCCATAAACCATATGGCAGTAGTTTTATTCAAAAATACAATATGTGCACTGTACAAAATTTTGAATAATTATTCTCTTATATTGGAACTTTATCATTCTTTGCAGGCCCGCCGTTCACTGTTTTTCCATCATTGCAAAATCAAATGCAATCTATGCAAGTTTACCTAAATTTCTATAACACATTGTGAACACACCTTCTGGCCATGAAAAACTTAGGAGCAGCTATGACATGCTCAAGAAGAGGAGTGAAATAATTTCAGCGGCCTCTTTTCCTTCTTCATTAAGTTCATGTTTATCCAGACTTGTAGCTTTAGCCAATTTACTGTCAACATTGCTAAAGGCATCTTCCTATGCCAACATGTGGGTTTCCAAGAAGAATGCCAGGAGCGCTGTACTTTGGCTTTTTTGTTCCTTGTTGGCAGAAAGCACTGTTGGATTCCCCTTTACTAAAGTGTTTCTTTGCTTTGACTCATATTTGCTTAATTCTTTTAAAAGGAAAGCCTCTCGGGGGAATCTGGGTTTCCACATCAATAAGACTCAACTTGCCCAGAAGAGGGATCCTCCTATGAAAATGCAAACATTAAGTCATTCAGTCCCAGCATAAAATGTTCATGAGAGAAGTCACTGTTCTAGAGCCAAATTTTTCTTTCCACAGTGGTTAGAAATCACAGAAAAAAATCTGAGCTACTTCAAAGCCAGTGTTAAATGAAACAAGAATAGTACATAGTATCATAATAGCTTCCCAAATGCTCCTTGTCGAGGTTAATATTTCCATTCTCCTCACTAGCTGTCACGGCAGTCAGGCGTGGGTAATAGACAGGTGGCTGACCAATAGGACCGAGTCTACTGGAAGTCAAAGCTCCGCCCCTTCCTGCTTGGCCCCAGTTTTTTGACTCGGTCTGCCAGGACAGCCGTGTCTATAGAGTGCTCATTGCTAATTGTTTAAACTAGTTAATTTGACTCAGGAACGGATTTGACTATTCTTCGTGTTTATCCTTGTTGGACTTGGTTACTGGCCTTATTAGCCTGCCGACTGGCAGCTTTATTTGGCGCGCACACGAGTTCGCTCTGCCGCGCTGCCCGGCTTTCCCGCCTGTCTTCCGACGGCGGAGGAGTTTAAACAGTGCCCTGGTTCCTTCTTACTGTTTGGAGGGCCTGTTACCGGGACAGCCCACCTTCGATCCATCGGCGGTGCTCGGCTGCGCCAAGGAGCCTTCCAGCTCAGCAGCGGTTTGGCGCGCAGCGTTTTCGCGCCATTTAGTCGCCATTAGCCAGCAGGCTAGCGACTTCAGATTGCGGCTCAGGACTCGAGCGCTGGGACATAGACTTCAACCGCAAGTATCTGGCACCCCAATAGCCCTTTGGCTCTCCATATCTCTCTGCAGTTTGGGATAATCCTCGTGGCGCAAGTTTTAAAATGGCGGACGCAACTAAATCGTGCTCCTCCCGCCAGGCCCAAAATAGGGGGAAGAGACCTAGGGAAGAAGAGGATCCCCTGGAAGGGTCATCCAAGCACCATCCCTCTAAATCCAGAGCTATGGGCTCCATTGCTTCTTCTCGCCCCTTAGCCACTAAACCATCAAGGGAAGAGGAAAGGTGCCATAAAGCTATTGAGAAAGCTTTCCTCAAGGCTCAAGTATCTGCTGGTCTAGAACCCTGTCCTAGCCAAGCTGAGGTTTCCCCTGATTTGCCTTCCTCAGCCAAATCCCATACTGCATCCTCCATTTTATTTTTTATTTATTTATTTATTTGTTTCAATTTCTATACCGCCCTTCTCCAAATAGGACTCAGGGCGGTGAACAGCCAAAGCAAAAAACAGGACATACAAAATTTAAAAACAGTTTAAAATAATTAGATATTTTGGCCGTAAATTAAAACAACCCAATTTAAAATCAATTTAAAATTTAACTCAAGCCAGCCCAGCTAGTTGAAATAAATAGGTTTTCAGGGCCTGACGAAAAATTTTGCAACGACCTGCTCATGCCTTATCCCCAGACAGGTCTGACATTGAGGAGATTGTTCAAGATACTGAAGTTGATGCGGTTTTCCCTATTGCTAATGATGCCCCAGCTTCTAACCCAGTCCCTCCACAGGAACCAGCTGGGCGAGCAGCCAACCAAGGCACTCAGGTTTTTTCTGATATTCCTCCAGCCTTGGCAGTTCTGATCTCTGACACTATACGCCTGGGTATTGCCCAAGGTCTCCAGCAAAAACCTCCATCCGAGGCTTCTGCGTTTTCTAATGCTCATCTTCGTTCTAGAACACCATCCTTGCAGGATGAAGTGGAGGAGACCAGGGAGGCTTGTGAGGACACGGATTCGGCCAACCAAGATTCTCTCTCAGATGGAAAGATCGTAGCAGATCAGGAACTGTCGGATGATGAGGGCCTAGAGCCTGATCAACCAGCGTTTATTGGCCTCTTCCGTCCCCAAATGTTCCGTTCTTTGCTCCATAAGGCTCAAACCATCACACGTTTGGGGGGAAATGCAGCTTCTGCTACTTCTACCTCTTCCTCTGCTGATCCTACTGCTTCTCTGTTCCAGGAGCCTTCCGTTCAAAAGGAAGTTATTCCCGCTCCCAAGTTATTTTCCGATGTAGTCACCAGACAGTGGACATTCCCGAGTTCCGGACCTGTACCCAATACCTTGGACAAGCGGTTTTATAATATGGCTCCTGATTTCTCCACCTTACTTCAGGTTCCTTTCGTTGACCCGCCTGTTCTGGCTCTGTCTTCTCCATCTCCCCTTACAGGTCCTCCTGAAGAGTGCCTAAGACCGGAAGAGAAGAAAGCTGAGAGAACTCTGATCAAAGGCCATCAGGCCTCTGCCCAGTCTGTGCAAGCTTCCTCAGCGGCATCTTTTTTTAACAGGGCCATGATTCTCTGGTTGAAACAATTGCAAGCGCGTTTGCCCCCATCCGATCATTGCTCTCATCAGGACCTGAATAAGATTCTGGCGGCGGTGGAGTTCTCCACTGACGCCACTCTCAATGCGGCCCGCTTTTCAGCCAAGGCCATAGGAACCTCAATTACATCACGTCAACTACTGTGGCTCCGTAACTGGCAAGCTGACATCAGAAGCAAGTGGCGCCTAGCGTCTTCTCCCTTTGCTGGAGACAAACTCTTTGGATCTCAACTTGACCCTCTCTTGATTGAAACAAAAGATCACCGCAAAGTGCTTCCTTCTCTGCATCGTCGCCAGGATAATCGTTCTCAACATTTTTTTCATCCCTCCTCCTTTCGCGGATCAGATACAGTCTTCCCATCTCACCGGGGGCAGCGTCCCTTCTCAGCCAGACCTTTGAATCAACAGGACCCCCAGGTTAGACAGGGTTCCAGATTTGGCTTCAAACGGTCCTTTCGGGGGGGGGGCAGGGGACGTCCCTTCCGGAGGTCCCGCTGATTCTCACTCCTTAGGGGGGCGCCTTTCTCTTTTTGCTGATCAATGGGATAGGTCTGTTTCTGACGCCTGGGTCAGGTCTACCATCCGTTTTGGCCTTTCGCTTGAATTCCGATCCTCCCCACCAAAGCTTTTCTTGAGATGTCCTTCGTCTCAAGATCCCATCAAAACTGCCCGTCTTAATTCGGCCATCCAACACCTTTTGGATATCAAAGCCATTCAGCCTGTGCCCCTCAATGAGAGGGGCGAGGGTTTCTATTCCCACCTTTTTCTAGTCCCCAAAGCTTCGGAGGGTTGGAGAGCGATTCTTGATTTAAAGTCCTTAAACTGGCACATTGTTTATCGCCGGTTTAAGATGCAATCGCTTCATACCATCCTTCTAAGTATCAGACA
The DNA here is from genome assembly GCF_059756535.1 of Pantherophis guttatus. Taxonomy (NCBI): domain Eukaryota; kingdom Metazoa; phylum Chordata; class Lepidosauria; order Squamata; family Colubridae; genus Pantherophis; species Pantherophis guttatus. The sequence goes on along the minus strand of NC_142063.1, from coordinate 293,661,351 downwards.
AGGGGACTTAATGACATCAATTGATTTGACGGAGGCTTACCTCCATATACCAATTCGGCCCGCCCATCGCAAATTCCTTCGTTTTTACCATAACGGTCGCCATTTTCAGTATACGGCCCTACCCTTTGGCCTTTCCTCCACCCCAAGGGTTTTTACTAAGATCTTGGCCTCCCTTATAGCTCATATCTCTTCTATACCAATCAGAACCATGTTTTACCTGGATGATATCCTCATCCTTTCCTCTTCTCCGACCCAGGCGATATCAGATGTCAATAAGACAATTACAATTTTACAGACCCATGGCTTTTCCATAAATTGGGCTAAAAGCCACTTAGTACCTACCACCCACATTTTGCATTTGGGGGCCCTCATCAACACTATCACAGTTGAGGTCTCCCTCTCCCCGGATCGACTACGCAGCCTATCCTCTCTTGCTAGTTGTTGTCAGCTTCACAGGGCTGCTCCTTTGTCGGACCTTTCAACCTTACTGGGGAAGATGGTGTCATCTTATGGGATCGTTCCTTGGTCTTGCCTCCACAGCCGGGAACTTCAATGGCTGCTGCTACCCTACCAACGGAATCCATCGTCTCCTCCCTCCCTGAGGATCCAGCTTCCCCCACGGGTGGTCGAGTCCCTGGCTTGGTGGACATCTCCGGCAGTGGCCAAGGGTTCCAGGTTCCTCGAGCCCCAGCGAATCGTCATCACTACCGACGCAAGTCTCCTCGGCTGGGGAGCTCATCCAGGCTCGAACACGGCACAAGGTCAGTGGTCCTCCCAGGAAAGATCCCTCAACATCAATGTCCTAGAGCTTCGAGCAGTCTACCTGGCTCTTCTGAGCTTCAAAGCTCAGGTCCTGAGTCGGGATGTGCTGGTCCTCACGGACAACATCTCGGCCAAGGCACATATAAACAGGCAGGGGGGCACTCGCTCGACATTACTCATGACGGAAGCTCTTCGCCTGGGGTTGTGGGCCGAGACTCACCTGATCTCATTGCGAGCAGATCACATTGCAGGGAAGGACAACATCCATGCCGACGCTCTCAGCCGCGTCCATCTGGACCCCACGGAGTGGAGTATCCCTCGCCACCTCTTCCAACAGATAACCCTCCGATTCGGTCTTCCTCAGGTGGATCTGTTCGCCTCCAGCGACAACCACCTACTACCTCACTTTTATTCTCAGTTCCCCTCGACAGCAGCAGAGGCAGTGGACGGTCTCCGCAGCCCTTGGCCCCGGGGCCTTCTACTTTATGCATTTCCTCCTCTCCCTCTGATAGCCAAGGTGGTTCGCAAACTGTTGCAGGAGAGAGCAGAACTCATCCTTCTGGCCCCTTATTGGCCCCGCAGACCCTGGTTTGCGGACCTTGTCGCTCTTTCAGTGGTCCCTCCGTGGAGGATTCCGGACAATCGGATTGTATTGCGTCAAGACAACGTTCTTCATCCGGAGCCCCAGTCTTATCATATAGCCGTCTGGAGGTTGAACGGCGCTGTTTGATTAATTCCAACGCGTCACCTGCCGCGATTCCCATTATCCTGGCGGCGCGACGTCCCTCGACAGTTCGTATCTACAACTCAACATGGAAGGCTTTCCTTCGCTGGTGCTCCAAACACCATCTGGATGCCTCATCTGTCTCTGTGGTTCAAATTATGGATTTTCTACAAGAAGGCTTCGCCTCTGGGCTCTCGCCCAACACTCTACGCCGCCAAATTGCAGCCTTATCCTCGGTACTAGCCTTTGGTCCCGAGACCTCGCTATCCAAGGACCCCCTTATTCGTGCCTTTTTGAGGGGTCCTACCAACCTCCGTCCTCCGGTGGTTCACAGGTTCCCCACCTGGGACCTTAACAAGGTTCTCACCTCTCTCACCAAACAACCCTTTGAACCTCTCAGAGACGTCAATTTAAAGTTTTTATCCTTCAAGGTCGCCTTCTTGGTGGCCATCACGTCGGCCAGACGTATATCAGAGCTCGCCTCACTTTCAATTCGATCCGATCTCTGCGTCTTCCACAAGGACAGGATAGTTCTCCGATTAGAACCGGCATTCATTCCAAAAGTTAATTCTACCTTCCACAGAGCTCAGGAGCTCATCCTTCCAGACTTCTACCCTTCTCCACGTCATCACCTGGAGAAAGTCTGGCATACCCTTGACGTGCGCAGAGCTCTAAAAATTTATATAGCCCGCACCTCGTCGTTTCGGCGATCCGAAGTCTTCTTCATCTCCTTCCAGCCTTCGTCCATGGGGTCTCAAGTCACGGCTACCACGGTGGGATGTTGGCTCAGAGCTACGATCTCCACAGCATATGAGTCTCAATCCTTACCTGATCCCCGTCGTATTACGGCACATTCCACCAGAAGTGCTTCCACATCGGCGGCTTGGGCAACTCGTGCTCCGCTGGAAGAAGTCTGTCGGGCAGCAACTTGGACTTCGGTGACCCCCTTCATCCGGCATTACCGGTTGGACACTTACGCTGCCGTGACAGCTAGTGAGGAGAATGGGCGTTGTACTTATCTGATATGCCCCTTCTCTCTTCTGCTGTCACGGCAGTCAGCCCCACCCTGGTCGGTATAGGAGGGGGCTCCTGGGGAGGGTGGTTCTTTCACTTTTTCCTTTATATCTCTATAGACACGTCAGTCTACTGGATACCTTCGCCTCAAAACTGGAGCCAAGCAGGAAGGGGCGGAGCTTTGACTTCCAGTAGACTCGGTCCTATTGGTCAGCCACCTGTCTATTACCCACGCCTGATTGCAGTGACAGCAGAAGAGAGAAGGGGCGTATCAGGTAAGTACAACGCCCATTCTACATTGATAATGTTCAAGTCATAAAATTATTGAAAAGGACATGGGATAAATGTGTATTAAAAGGGTTGAAATTTATATTTATGATCTCAAAAATAATTTTTATAAAATGATGTATGTACAGTGTCATTGGAATTATCAGTGTCATGATGTATGTACAGTGTCATAAAAATTATATAGAACATATAGCACTTCAAATGTAAGTTGGAAATGTAAACAACAAAAATATTCATGTTATCATGCTTAGTAAATGTGTAAAAAAGCTAAAACATTTGGATCAAAACACATATTTTGATACAGAGGATTTTCAAGATCAACTGAAACTGGATTTTTTCCTTTTAAGATTAAGAATATATTGTCAACAGTTCTGCTGACTGGAAGCCTCTTATGGGCTTTTTGCATAAAAATGAAGAAATAAACTTGCGATTTACAATTTTGATAACTTTAGTCAAGTTAGATTATAGAAAAGAGAGTAATATGATGTAACTTTAGAAGGAGGTCAAGATATATTAGTGAACTTCCTAAATAAATTCAGAAGCCATTACTTTATATTTTCTTGCTTTTCTATTTTCTATTTGTATTTTTTATACTTTTTTCTTTTTCCTTTCCTACTTTCTATTACTCTTTCCATCTCTTGCTCTCTCTTGTTCTGATCATTGTTCTCTGTGTTCCACTCTTTGATCTCCTATTCAGGTGTTGGAAAAATGCTTTCATATCCTGATTCAGTTATTTTTTTTCAAGACTAAACATACTGAACTCCCCCTAGTTTCTCTTCCTAAAACTTAATTTCCAACTACACTTGTTGATTTTCTCTGTATCTGGTCAAGTTTCTTTGAAACTTTCTGACAACGTGGAACTTTGAAGTAGGCATATTATTTCAGGTCTGACCAATGCAAAATAGTAAAACTATTATTTCCCATAATTTGGAAAATAAACTCTATGGATATAGCCTAAAACTAGTGATTCACATTAGGTTGTAATATACTTGTGATATTTCCAAGTGCGATTAACAAGTCAGGTGCTCTCTGTCCTATATCTGTAAATGTGATTTCTTGTTCTTAGGTGAAGTACTTTGTAATTTGCATATTACATTTTATTTTGGTATTTTCAGCCCCCTTCTGCAACATTACTATTAACCCTAATAATACATGCTTTTTGGAAGGCAAGCTTATGTTTCTAGTAATGTACATGTATTTTATGCCATGTATTAAGAGGAACAAAAAACTAATTCTTATGTGCTGGTAAAGTCTTCCCTTTCATGTCACATGTGAAAACTTATTATTTTAGGCAATCCTTATCTATGCATTGTCTATTAATGTGTGAAACATGCATACCTATACTTGTTTCTCTGAAATATAGACACAATTCACTTATATAGATAATACACAGAGAGTATTATATAAATAATACAAAGAGAGTATTATATAGATAATACAAAGAGAGTCAAGTTGGTGTAGTAGTTAAGGCACCAGGCTAGACCATGAGTTCTAGTCCTGCCTTAATCTTAAAACCAGCTGGAGGACTTCACTTCTGGGCTGAGCCAGTCACTTACTCTCAGCCCTAGAAAGAGGCAATGGCAAACCCCTTCTAAGAAACCTTGCCAAAGAAATTCTCCAAGAATTGGCCACAATTGAATGAAAGAAAGAAAAAAACCATAGATAAGTCCTTCAACACTAACATTTCAGCATAAACTGTTGAAACTGGAAAGGATTTTTAAATAGCCTGAGCATAAGAAAAATTAACTTTAAAATTATTACTATAAACTCAAAAGATAAGACTTATGATTAAAGAAAGCAGAATTTGTTCAATGAGCATCTATCAAGCTTAGCTGTTTTCTTTTAGTTTATATTAAAAATAGTAGAAAAAATAAATATTGCTTTGTCCTCATCAGGAACATATCAAAGTGGCTTAATGATATTTGAATAATTGGCATTCATTCATCTGAAACACTATTTATATAGTTCTCTAATAGAAAGAAAGAGAGCATTATTTTTTAGTAGATGGGTGAAGACTATGGAATCTTCTAGAGATTGCTGAGTACAATTGAGTACAATTCCAGGACTTCTAATCATTAATCATGATGGCTAGGGGTCTCTAGAAGTTGTAGTTTATATTATGGACCTCTACTGCAGATTATATATAGTCTTCACTGAGTGGCAGGCACTGATATTGAAGTAATGGGTTGGTAAGAGTAGTCTTTCATGCAATTCCTTTGCCTACTCAGCAGCTGGGCCTTTTTATAGAAATTCAGAAATAGAGAACCTAAATAGAGAGCAAGAATTTCAAATAAGCACAACTAGATTTTGAATTTAAAACTGATTTAAGTAATCCAGTGTGTTTTCTCATCCATATGCTTGTGCCCAAGAAGTTTATGGTTTTTTCGGTGTTTTGTGATTCTGTTTTATCTGGTTTCATTTCTGAATTAGGTGAAATAGCATTCCAAGGTTTTGCACATGTGTTGAGTCTGCACTCCCATTTATTACAGAACAGTTGGGAGGAAATTCACTGCTTGTGGCGATTTTTTTAAACTATCATTTTTCTAGCCAAGGTTGGATAGGAACTGACGTAAGATAATTCTCAGGAAAAAATGGTATCATACAATCTATCTGCCTCTTGTTCTAGCAGCAAATGATATCTCTTAAATGGACAAAAATCTGACTTCTTGTGAATTGAAAACTTTGATTAGCTTCTGTGAAAATATTCTTTTATTTGTCTATCCTTCTTAGTAAATTCATATTTAGCAGATAAGGAATGGTATTCTGCCAAATTTTCTCAACTTGTTTTTTTTTTCCCAAAAGAAAGTGAGGAAAAATGGAAGCTAATTTAAGATATTTATTGGCCCAGGTATATGGAGCAACATGTAAAGACTGGAAACAGCATTTTGCTCTTCAAACATAGCTTTCTTTCTTTTGTGTAACACTAAGGAATTCTAAGAATAGTCAAAAGAATTTTAAAGAAGGTGCTTGCTGCCAAGCTCACTTTTTAAAGCTTATAGTGTAAACAGTCAAGAAATGGTACACCTTGGTAGCAAGCAAAACTTTAATCCTTACAGACAGTTGGATAGTATTTAAAGAATGAGAGAGGTTTTTAAGAAAATGCAGGAAAAACAAATACATTCCCTCTTCCTGTACGCAATACAGAAGTCTATTTTGGACAAGGAACAGTGGGCTCGTCTGTTTGCAAGCCTTGGCAGGTAGAAACATCTGGTTGAATGGCTTACACCAAAGCACAGCTATTTCAGATGTTTGGATTTCTCTGAGAATACATAGAGACGCTTTAATTTACAGAAAATAGTTAGTTGTGAGTGTTCTAGTCATATCCAAAGGCTTCATTATGTGCTGCTGCTTTTAAAAACTTCAGCTAGAGTGGAATAAAATTATTTGGAGCCTGCTGAGGCTTGAAAGTCAAATCCTATTACACCAACTCTAAAATAGCTGTACTAGTTGTCAGTTTGTTTTCAAACATGAGTCAGTTTATTGTTTGTTTATAAAATGCCCATATTTTGGATTCAGGTTATTTGAATATCTATATAAACCTGCTTGGATTCCAAAATCAATTTTGGAAGTCCTATCTGTTGTCCCATTACAAAAATCTGTAAAGTTGGATAATACTTGAAATAGGATCTCCTTAGGACGGGTTGCCAACCTAAAAAAGTATCTTGAACAAGGCATAGGTTATACCTATATGTTGTTGCTTTTAAGAGGGTGAACAGGTTTTTTCCAGACTTTTAGTTGAAAGCCTTGATGAACTGCAAAAAGAGCCAATCAGTCAGTCCTGGACTAAATAATGGCTTGAAGTGATGAGCAACAAGCAAAAACTCACATACTTGGCATGCAGTGTGAAGGGATGACGGATTGGAAAAAATGGTTATGCTTGGCAGTGTTGAGGGAAACAGTAAAAGAGAAAAAACAACAGATAAGGAAGACAGATGGGATCAAAGAAATTATTGAAAAATTCTTGGAAGAGCTACAAATCATTAAAAGGCAAGATTGAGGTGACAAGTACCTGTCTACCTAGTCACCCAAGACTTGAATCTGGTTGAATGGCACCTAAAATATTTTTGAAAAATGGTGGCATTGAAAAGCAAGTGAAAAATAGGCTGACCAAATAAATAAAATTACCTCAGGATTTATTTTCCTATTTTGCTTACTATATAAATTTCAATTCTAAACTTCAAAACTAAAAATTTGTAATTAATAATTCTGATTGGTGTAAAATATTCTATACTTTGTCATTTTTCATCTAGCAATTGATATTTAGAGACTGGATAATAGATAGACCTTTTTTAAAAAAATAGACAGGTGTATAAAAATTGAGCGAACATCAGATTTTTGGCAGCACCCAGGGCAATCTCTGATTTTTAAATCAACACACTAGTTCTCTGAACTGTTGTAATTGAAAAGTTCTTTCATTGCACATTTGGGAACCAATGTGGAAGGAGGTATACAGGAGTTTGGGATATATTTAGTTGTTTTAATATTATATGGTGCTATGATTTTTATGACCGTGTTATGATTTATGAAGCACCTGCCTCCCTTCCCTCTTCCCACTTACAATGATGTTTATGACCAGTTCCAGTTTATCTATGTACTAAATAATATTAGGAACATAGTAAAGGGGAACACCTAAGTTTCCAATGGGATAAATTAAGCTACAGCTCAGTGGTGGGATTCATTTTTTTTTACTGCCGGTTCTGTGGGCGTGGCTTGGTGGGCATGACACGGCTTGGTGGGTGTGACTAGGTGGGTGTGGCAGGGGAAGGATACTGTAAAACCTCCATTCCCTCCCCACTCCAGGAGAAGGTTACTGCAAAATCCCCATTTCTTCTTGATCAACTGGGACTCGAGAGACAGAGAATAGATGGGGGCGGGGCCAGTCAGAGGTGGTATTGACCAGTTCTCCGAACTACTCAAAATTTCTCCAGAACTGGTCAGACCCTGCTTAATACCACCTTTACTACAGCTCTAAGAAACTGATGCAATCCTGCTAATAAAGTTAGTGTTTTAACAGTTTCCTTTTAAAGATCTGTGAGCAATAGTTTATTCTTCAAAATTTGGAAAAACAAATTCTAAAACACAGCTCAGTTTTTAATAACAGAAGTTACTCTAACAACATTTAAAAAATGGATCATGTTTAACAAATTACAGTTTTTAAAACCAAATAAATACTGCTGAACAATCCTGACATTTTAATTCCTTTCAGCTCCTCTTAATTGCTTCTGGTTTACATTTGTCATCAGCTACATCAGTGTTTGGCCACTCTTTAGTAATTTAAAACTCTATTTGTAATGTTATTATTTTGCAAACATTGGAACTGAAACTGAGTGTTCGTAAGAGGGCTAATAAGCTCAACGAGAAGTCCTACATAAATGAAACAGAAGGGTCAAAGGGATGTATCTCTAGGATAATCTGACAACGTAACTGTTTTAAAGGGTATTTTTTGCAGGTAGCACAGAATTATAGTACTAATAAAGGAAAGTGTTCATGGTGCCAATTTAAAAGTTAGGGAATCAAGTACATTTAAGCTTTTTTGAAAAACAACATGAAAGCTTAAAACTGTATAAAGCGTAAAACAAGGTGAAGAAATATCTTCTAAACTAAAAGGGAAACAGTCACTGGAAACAGGAAAGTGGAATGTTTTAACATTAATTATGGAACAGCATTTAAAAGACATGCACATGTTTGCAAATCCAAAAGAACAATGCTGAGATAACAGACCAGAAACAATTCTTGCAAAATCTATTACTCTGGGCAGGATGTGTCCATTGTCATTTATAGTACATATTATACAAAGCCATTACAATCTTATCTGGGTTTCCTCCAAAGAGTTCATAGCTTGAAAATGGAATCACATCCATGTCTCTAGAAGACTCTTTTTTTTGAGTAACAGCCCTTATATGATTTCACACCTTTAATCATGTACAGGTGTCTGTGTAAGAATCTCATAAATGCAGAAATGAAGAAACTTTTTCCGGGACTGGAAGGTTGCAGCATATAAGTTTAATACAGTAAATTATATGTGTGATGTGATATCACACAAATGCTGAACATACATCAGGCATCAGAATGTAAGTATATAAGTTGAAAGTATATTATAATGCCATTGTATTTTATTGCAGACACTTTTGCTCCTGTTCCACATTTATAAATTTAAACGAAGCAGATTGAACATAAGAGCATCCCTACAATATCAGACAAAAGTCCATCCTAAGGCAATTTTATCCATAATAGTGTTGGATTTTCATAGTCAACCAGCTGCTTCCAATGTCCTCAAAACAAGAAGTAGAGACATATCTCTTTTTAACTATTGTTGTTCCCCTGCAACTGAAATTATAGGCACATTATGCTTAACTAGAGTTAACACCAGATTCTTAAATACCCCCTTATAAACCTACTCTCCTTTTAAAATCATCTAAAACATCACCATATTATGTGGAATATCAAAGGCCACTAATGCTGCACAAAAATACTTTTTTGCTCTCTTTTAAGTTCTCCTTTCCATCTATCTTACTGGATGACCCAATTCTAAAGTTTTAAAAGAACAAAAATTTCTCCCTGTCTACTTTCTCTACACCTGATTTTATGTACCTCAATCATTTCCCCATCTCAGCTGATTTTTTCCAAGCCAAAGAATCCCAAACATTTCTCATTGGGATGGCATTTGGGCCCCTTCCTCATTTCAGTTGCCCTTTTCTGCAATTTTTCTAGCTCACTTAGGTTATTTTCAATATGCAACAACCAGAACTGTACCTGTATGCCAGATGCAGATATTCTACAGAAGAGCAAAATGCATTACAATGTTGTCATTTCTCTTTTCAATCCATTTCCTAATGAACAAAAACACGGAATTTGCCTTTTTCCTAATTGCTACACCTCTTGGTTGAGGCAAAATATTTTATGTAGATCAAATATTGTATGCAGAAATTTATTTTTCCTATTAAAATGGAAAGTCAGAAGCCAGTGAATTCTCAAATTGTTTCCAGGCCCCTAATAATAAATGTTTACTACAAAGCAACTTAAACAGCTCTTAGCTGTTAAGATGAACATGATTCACTAGCAACAGGAAATGCTACTGTAGTTTGAAGAGGCTTAACTCCTCTGAACCAATAACCAATGGCTGAACATTTTCTGCTGTGTTTAGAAAGCCAGTTAAATTCTTGGCATAGCTCACAAAGTATCTTTCTGTTGGCACAGTACTAGTTGCAGTGACACCAGGAAGTTCTGGTATTTCCCTGTTCTTCAGCATCTCACTCAGTGGGGGATGGTGGGGAACACAAATTGCACTTCAAAGCTTGTGCAGAAACTGAAAGGCAAGTCTGACTATTAAGAAGAAGTGCAGCACAGTGGTTGGTTGCTAAGTTACCACATGACGTACATACAGAGTCCGTGTCTACATTTTTCCATTACATTCTCCTCAGTTAGACTAGCCAGCCTGAATCGGAGAGGTCCCTCAAACAAGTCAACTTTATACAAATCAAAATACTTTAAGTCTTATAAGGAAATTGATCTCAAACTCTTTAAGGAAAAAGCATTACATTATATGTGAGCATAGTATGACAACAGAAATCTTGACGGACTGGCACAAAATTTATACCACGTGTGAAGCATAAAAGAATAGAACTGTCTGTCTTCCCACGTGATTTGAAGGAGTATACTTTAAATCACAGTTTGATAAACAAGCCATAATGTCTGGTTTACATAAAATGCTAAGTCACATTGAATGGATTGACATGTCATGTGAAATCAAAAATAACCACATTATATCTTAGTGCAGAGTGTGAAGTCATTAAAATCGTGACTCCTATTTTAAAAAAAAATTGTGTATAGGGAAAAAATGCTTCACACAGTGTTTGTTTGGCTTGGTATTTTGGATTTGACTTTCCAAATTAATGAGATGAATCACAGCTTCGCTTCAGAAATCTGTTCTTTGTCTATTTTGTTTACTGTTCAAATGTCTTCTTAAATAGATACACGCTAAAATTATGTGAATGGGAAGTATATGTTCTCCAGGTATAGTCACAAAGGTACATTGAACATGATACATTGAACAATCAAAAGTGTTCTGATGTGCAATCAAAAATTCAAGTATCAAAACTCCTAATTGGGAGGGGGGGCTACTTGACACTGGAAGATAAATAAATTTCACGTTCTTGACGAGAGACCTATGAACCACGTCTTATGAAGCTGAAGGATATATTTAAAAGGTTATACAATAATGACACTAGAAATAAGAGAACAGGAAGATAAACAATATTATTTGATATGGGATTTATTTTATCAATGGATGGACAATAAAACTTGGAGATAATTATGAAACTAGTTATAATTTTAAATAAGTGGAAGTTGAGATAAGATAAAATAAGTGAAAAAATGTATATGGAAATAAATTGAGATGTTTAGTGATAATGTGAATAGAAGAGCAGCACAAAAAATGTCACCGATCGACACACTGTCTATAATTGTTTGAAATGATAATGTTTTTATGTTTTGTTTTTGTCTTAAAAAATAAAAAAGTTGTTTAAAAAAAAATAAAAGGTTATACAATAGTGATCTTCAAATAATCTGATTACCCAGATATTGATATAAATACTAAACTAAAAATGTGGCTATTTCGCCCGGCCGGCCTGGACTGATAGGGGTTTTTAAAATGGATTTTAATTGATTTTAGGGTTTTTATGTGTAATTTTTAACCCGGAGTTTTTGTTTCATTTTTCTGTTTTATTGTCGGAGAAAGGGCGGCATATAAATCTAAACAAACAAACAAACAAATAAATACATTTTATTTTGCTCTAGAACAGTGTTTCCCAAACTTGGCTATTTTAAGATGCATGGACTTCAACTCCCAGAATTCCCCAGCCAGTATGCCTGGTTGAGGAATAGTATGCCTGGTTGAGGAATTCTGGGAATTGAAGTCCATACATCTTCAAAGGGTCAAGTTTGGGAAACACTGCTCTAGAAAATAGAATTCGTGTCCAATAGGTTCAAATTATAAGAAAGGGAATTTCAATAGAAATTAACCACAGCTTATTATTAAATTAGACTTTGAAGGGTTACCTACTGAAGATGGTATAAAAAAAGTTCTTATTAAATCTTATTAAAAAATAAATATACCAAATTTGAATTATAGTTGCAATTGAGGGTTTGTTTTTTGTAAAGCACAGATCTGAATAGATCTTTTTCACCTGTGCAAACAACTGTTTCCTTATATTTTATATTTAAAAAAATAATAATAGGAAAAATTCCCCGCCTCAGTGCTAATTCACATGCATAAAAAAGAAATAGGCATGTCCACTGGAAATAAGATAGATACATCAACAATCATTTAAATGGCCTACATATATTATATATTTATATATAATATATATATATATATATATATATATATATATATATATATATATATATATATATATATATATAAAACTATATATATTAAAGACAATATTGTTTAAGAATTGTAACCTAGGAAGGACTGTACCTTCCAAAATATCACTTCTTTTCATTACCTTCTTCTCATATAACCCTAGACTAGTCAAATGGGAAAATACTGGATAGTTTAGTTTGAACATGTTTATTATTTTTAAGACAGTGGTCTCAATCATAGTCGAGAGAAGTAGTTGACTGTTATATTCACTGCTTATCTGTCTTCTTCAAGACACACAAACCTACATATCCAAATATCCCTCCAAATAGTAATAAACCAGGTAGGTACATTTGTAACTGAAACAAACAAACTAAGGAAATGCATTCATGCATGTGATAGCACATTTAAGCACCACTAGTTGTTTCAGGAGAAACGGTTACAATTTAGTACTCTGCTTCCTTAATTAACATGATATGCCCCAATGTCTTACTGAAATGAGATTCTAGAGAATAATAAGCAAGAAATAGTTAGCAGCTGTGGTTAACTGTACTGGAGATAGAAATAAATACCAAGATACCACTATTCTAAAAAGGACATTTTTAAAAACAGAACATTTGGATCAAAATCATTTGTATTTGGATAGATTACTTTTACGTTTACATTTGCCACTGTAACAAGTTTTCATTAAGTGCAACTTCCCTCTGCTACCAAAACAACAACAAACAAAAAGACAAACAAATCCTTGGGGAAATGAAGGAAAATCCCTGCTAATTTACAAACCTGATGTGGCCATATCCCTTGCACACTCTCTACAATCCTTTATCATCTTATAAATCTATTATCTATAGCCCCTAGATATCCAAAAGTTGAACATGATCTAAACAATCATTTACCATCTTATTTGATATTTATAGAATCTAGTATAATTGTAGCCTTAACCTGTTAAACTATATAAATTATGATTCTATAGACAGGGTGGATAGAGGATTTTTCTGACATGTGATAGGCAATCAGGAGGCTTTCTGGACTGAGAAAAATTTGCAAGTGCAAGGATATGCTAAGATATAGATACATGTGTAGACACAGGAAATTATTAATCATTTAAATGTTGCAAGCCGGAGTCACCTATGTTTGCTCAAACCATCAACTCTTGAAAATAATCATAATAAAGTATCTGGAGTTCAAGATTGTCATTTTATTATATTCTATCATATAAATAAACAGCAGATATAACATAGCTACTCTGTTCTACTTAAGACCAGAAAGCCAGTTTCTACACAATTAAGTTCATAATGCAAACACAACAGCTCATGACTTCATGCTCTACCCTAAATAATCATTTATTGGCACAACAGCTTATGAGAAAAAAAATGCCAATAGTTTAGACATAATATATGTCTAACACTTAAAATAAGTGAAAATAATACTAATACTAAAACTTTAGCAACAGTGGGAAAAATAGCTGCAGGGCTGTTCTTTACAAGGTACTGCAAAAGCTAACAGTTACATTATATTTTTAGGATGGTGGTGTTAAATCCACAACCTGAGAAACATCTTCATTACTTTAGCAGAGTTTCATGAATTTGCAATCACTGCAATGTTTTTTTTTCCTTCAGGGAGTTGACTCAAATTGGGAAAACTCACTGGCTGGTTTTCATGTGCCTTTTAAAATTAAAGTTTAATGAAAAAGCCCCAATGTCTGTATTTAGATAGACCATGAAGCCTTAAACTATGGTTTAGAAATCACAATGACTTAGTTCACTCTAAAACCATAAATTGGCTCAATATGATATGTGAACAGGAGCTATAATATGAGACTACAGCAAACTATTTACATTGCATAAACATTCATAACTATTTGATAATGATCTCCCTTCAGTGATTATATTGTTCTCTTTATTTGAGAAAACAACCTTGTGTTACATTAATACTGTAGTGGTACTCAAACATTTTGAAGCAGGCAACATTCTTCTTTGAAGAGTTGTTATTTATAATTATTGAAACTTATGTTCTATTAACATAGTTGTACAGTATTAATCTATCTGTCTTGGATGCTAAGAAAAATTTGCAGTCTCATTCATTGAAGAGGCTATTTCCTTACCTTAGATAAAATGCTTTTGGGAAATAGTTCTTGCCCATTGAGGCTGTCCCACTTTGGAACCCCTGGCATTGCCATTCAACCTTCGTAAGTTCTTTTTTCTTTGAGAATATAGTGCATGATCAGAGTAAATGGTACCAGCACTATATTTAGCTCTTTCTTGTTCTTAATACCTCTCAAAGTGATTTGTGTTACTTGAACAACACTCCAGCCAATCCATCACAGAGATTTCCCACCTCAACTGCATAGCGATTGGCTATTGCTACTAATCAATTTTTTCATTCCAATTTGTGTCAAGGTGGAATGATTACTTCACAGCACATATTGTTCTAGATAGCAATTGATTCCTGTAAACTACTGCTCCAATTCAAATAAAACACTTCCTTTTTCCTTCCTTCCTGACAGAAACAAACTTAAAGCCATATAAAAACAATGATAAGAGAAACAGAACTGAGACTAGCAAGGAATCCCAGAAATCTCTGAAGAACATCTCAAAATGCAATGGTTGCAAAAAAGCGAGGTATCTAGCAAACAGAGATTGTCAGCACACATTACTGCTATTAAGCTTTTTGGCAGCCTCTCTTAATTTTTTTTTCCAGGGAAGAACCTTGCATAAAAAATACTGTATATAGAGTGTGTTTTCTTTCCTATCATGATCTCTTCATGGTACCCTTATTGATCTATTGCAGAATCCTTATGTTCCATAGAATCCCAACTAAGAAAGGCTGCCTTTTGGACATTCATGTTATATATATATACACACGTGTGTGTGTATACATGTATATATTTATGTATGTGTATGTATGTGCACACATATACATATATTATACACACACACACACATATATAAATTGGTGGCAAATGGGGATAACCACAGTATGAATAATTTTGGCTATTTCACAGAAAAAACAACAGCAAAGAAACCATAATAATTTAGTTATATTTGTTTCTCTCTCGAAACATGAAAAATAAATCAATTGAAGTTGATGAAAAGTAACAATAGCATTTTAAAATGTTTAAAGAATGGCTGGCCTTGACTATTCTGATTATAGAATACACAATATAAAACATTTGCTTTTTAAGTATAGTTTTTTTGTTTTTTAATTTTTCATAACACTATACTAAAATACAGTATAGAGTGTATGTTTTATTATATCTGTTCTAACTGAAAAAAAACATATAAGGATCTGAATTGAATACACATCACATTTTCCATAATATCCTTTGTTTATTGTCAACCAATTTAAAAGATCACTTCAATTAAGAAAATAAGTTGTGGCTTAAATTTCTTTAGTATCTAACTAACCAAAAATATAATCAGTTAATAATACATTCTCATTAAAGATTCTTTGTAGTACCAGGGACACCATCTTGCTATATTATCTGGGACTCTTTTTGCCTGTAAACTTCAAGGAAGTGAATAGAGTGCTGCCTAGGTTGTCCTCTTTCACTTGTTCTTTGGACTTTTACACATTCTGGCTGTTGTGTGGACTTAGTGAAAGGATAACCAGTTTAATCCAGACTGTTCACAGTATGGGGGCTCTTTCTGGGCTCAAAGCTCCTAATTGAACAGCAGGTGGAAAATGTGGCTAGAAGGGTATTTGCCCAGCTTCTGCTGATGTAACAATTGCAGATTTACCTGCTTCAGGACATCTGAGCTACAGTAACTCATGACCTCATTACTGCCTGGTTAAGCTAGGACCATATGCTTTATGTGTGGCTGATCTTAAAGACTAGTTGGGAACTACATCTGGTCTAGAATAAGGCAATCAACATACTAACTAGCTCTTCAATTAGAAGAAGATCTGCAGGTTGTGATTGATTCAATCTCCTGAAGTTTAATCACAATACCCTTTATTGCTTGACACCTCCATGCCTGTTGGTCTATCAACTCTTAACAGGAATTGGCCCAACTTTTTATTTGATTTGATTTATTTATCTGATTTCTATAGCTGCCCATCTCCGCAAGTGACTCTGGTTGATGTACATCATAAAACATAAAAAACAATTTAAAACAATTAAAACAATATGTGCTAGCTCATGGTAGGATATCATCTTGATTTTAGAACTTCCACATTAAACTGCTTGAGATTTTGAATTTGAAATGAACATAAGGAAGATAATTAAATAATGGCAAAATTAAGATCTGATACTTTGTTACATGGACAGTAAAGTTATCCTTTGCAGATTTTAAACTGTTGGCTGGAGATATTGAATGAAAAGAGATAACCCTTACTAACCAATTCAGAAAGAAGTTGAACAATGACCTTCAAGATGAGTTGGTAAGGCAAGAAACTCCAGGCCCTGGATGAACTATACCAGGGACTGTTTTAATTGACACTTGACTGGAGGAATTGAAGCAGAGCCATGGTATCAAATACAGAAGTGGCTATGGGTTCACATTCAGGGTCTCCCTTCTCTGGCTGCTGTGGTCCCGAATCCAGGAGTGGAAGAACCGATACAAGCTGACTTTGGTTGCAGAAAGCTGACAGAAAGTTGCTTTATCTAGCAACCACAGGAAGAAGAATTGCTATTAGTTAACAATAGCAACTAAAACTGCAGAGATTGCCATTGATAAACAATGCCGTCACATTTTATGACCTCATTGTTTAATCATGGAAATTTCAGTCCGAATTGCTATCGTAAGTCAAGATCTACCTGTACTATCATATATTGCAAAGAATATATAAACACAGAGACTGCATGCAAATAATCTTGAATATGAATGTGTTCTATGTTCATTGGTAATATATAAACATATACCAGAAAATCAGAAGTTTGACCAGCTTATCCATCTATTTTATATAAACAGTAATCTGTCTAATCCTGTTGGAAGGACCTTCTGGGCATGTACAACACATGTTCAGAGATGTAGGAAACAGTCTCAGTGGCCATCGTAATTCTTCAAAAAGATGTGGCTTCCTCAAATGGTTTGCCCTGCCTTAATAAACAGATGCATAGTTTTCACAATCCAGTTATGTTATACCTAATGTTTTGCAATAAAGATAAAATGAAAATGTCTTCTTTATGCATAATTGCTTTCCACTAAACAAAGTTAATAATTTGATATAATATATCTTTGAGTTATATATCTTTGTACTCAAGTTTTTCATTACATCCATTTTTCCTAATTTTAGTTATTATTTTGTAATAATGTATATCATAAAATTATAAGCTTAACTAAATCAACGTAGCAATAGAAAAACAAAATCCATTTCAAGATAATTTACTTGATTTATTTTTATTATGAAAATAGAATTTGCATAGTCTGATAGGAAGAAAACAACCATACAAAAGATGACATATAAACTATTTATCCTTTACATAGGATCACTGAAATTTACTAAATTCTTCTTAGTAGGAATTATTTAATCCTATTAATTTCTAAGAATGAAAGTTCTTAAAAGTAGTGAAAAGAAATGAAATACTTTTAGAAAAAAAATAACTAATAATGTATTTATACACCACTGAACTAACATACTATAATGAATTGGCAGAATCACCCTCCCTACATCTGAAAGTCATAATCCTGCATTTCTATTAGAAGGCATGTGGAAAACAAAAAGCTTTTGTGACCCACAGTAAAACTGACTTGCTAGTGTTCGCAAAAAAGCATTTTTGCTTTTTAACAGTTGGCATTTAATTAATATTCTTTGCAAATGCAACATGGTACCATTTTAAGCCATCATATATTTCAAATGAAAGAGTAACTTTAAATCCATAGACTTATAGGGGCCACAACATTGCATGACAGGCCTAGATGCAATCCCCAAAGACACTTTAATGGTTGATAACAAATTAAATTTTTTATTATGGCAAACAAGAAAATTGTTCAACACAACAGGTAGAAAAATAAAAATACTATACTTAATTTAAAATATGTTTTAATGTAAATAAAATAAAATGTATTTTTCTTGGCCTTACCATTTGTTTGTCCTAATCCCACCTACATTGTACAGTGGCCTCCGACTGAAAAATGTTTGTAATTGTCATTCTACAAATTGCTGCAACAATATACTATGGCATGCAACTAGAAATTTAAAAAATACAATTCTCATGATTTTAGTCTTTCTAAAAGTTTTCTGATCATGCATGCCATCATCTGGAATTGCTGAATATCATGGGAAACACATTTCACATAACTGAAGTACTTCTGTATTCTTTTTCACCATCCACACTTTTTTCTAACTATATGAAAATCATGATGATGTTCAGACAAATCCTGAGACATAATTTAATGGTGAGCATAATGTTTAGTATGTATATTCTATCCAACTCTTCCAATCCTAATAATCTGGAAAATATTTTAACAATATTCCAGTCCAATCTGCCACATGCTAAGTATTGATGGAACCAAAAAACTTCATAAATTTGCAAGTAACTTGACTCTTTAATTCCAAATGATACCAGAGGATCATTTTCTTAGGACAAAAGATGGGTCAAATATGCAAATTAAAGCAGATGTTTTTTTCCTTTCTCGGATGTTTTCATATGTAAATTAGGTTTGTGCAAATGGATCAGCTTTCTAAAAATATGATCCAATTGATATGTACTAATGCACAATGAAATACATGTAAATTATCAGATATATCTGATTGCTAATTTTAGGCACATTTTTAAAGATAATTGCATAGCCTCGCTTTATGCTTTGACCTCTAATGTTTCTTCTTTCCTTATGTTAAAGTATTTAAAGGAGTGATGATTATGCTTTATCAAATGAAATACACAAGTAATATAAGTTTATGAAATGAATTCCACCTTCCTTACTCCTTACTATTACCTGATATTATTTCTATATTTTAGCTGGGGGCTTTTTAGTATGATCTCTTCTTCTTTTTCTTTTGTGCATAAAATCCTAGGTAAGATTCACATAGCTATTTTGCCCTGCTCCCATTTCAGAGCCAGCAGGGAATCAGCTTTAACACACAAAATTCTAAGGGCCATTAATGGTGAATTTCCTCAACTAGTCCTGCTACAATAATCAACTATATGAAAAGCACTCTCCAGTTAATGTGCACAAGGTTCTATATTTTTTTCCTTTATTTATTCCTATCAAAATTGATACTGATTAAACTTTCAGGGCTTTGTACTCTCTGGGTCACTAGCCTCTTTAAAACATTAAAAAAAAAAAAGAATTTGGATGCTGGAATTCTGTTTTCCTTCATGGCCAAGAGGATTGAGGAGCAAACCCCCTTCCTCCCCCCCCAAAAAACAGAAAGGAACAGAACAGGGTTAAATGGAAGAAGGTTCTTTTAGAGCAGGGGTCTCCAACCTTGACAACTTTATGACTTGTGGACTTCAGCAAAGCTGGTTGAAGAATTCTGGGAGTTGAAGTCCACAAGTCGTAAAGGTTGGAGACCCCTGTTCTAGAGGAAACTGGCAGACATAATTGCAGCCATGAGTCTGCTAGCACATGTCTGCTTAACCCATGTACATCAACATGTGCACATCAGCAGTGGTCGTACACTGCCTTCACATAATATCTGGAGTAAGGACAAAATATGATTTGCAGGGCGGATCATCTAAAACCAAACCGGCTCAGCTGCAGATATACAGTAAGATTTGTGTGGCATGCAAACATATCTTCTACAAATGCATAGTGGGCCAACTTTATGCTGAAGCAAGGAGGCTGGATGGATTTGGACCAACCTCTCATATTTAAGCCACAACCCACCTGAAATCCTTCCTATATAACATTTATATAAAAAGAGGGTTTAAATGTGTATTTATACATGTTTCAAATTCCAGTTATGATCTTCTTACGAAGAATAAAATATGTATATTGTAATAATTGTAATCCTAGACTTTCTTCATTCTTTCATTCTCTATCCTTATTCTGAATATTTTTATACTCAAATCTTACACTATATCATTGATTTTAAATGTACACCCACACATTTAAAAGGCCCAACCAAATATGCACACTTGCTCCTAACCAAATGCACCCACACACTTCCCTTCTATCAGCTATAATCTGGTGAAAGTGTTCAGATGAGGCAGACATGCTCACAACATGTGTTAAATAGAAATTGACTCTTAATTTACTCATAGTCTGATTTTCCCATTCTAATCCTCAACTATCACAAATATTGCAATCTTTTTAATCAAACTGTAAAAATTAGAGCAATGCTAATTAGCACTATTTACAGAACCATTGCTGTTGCAATCACTGGAATGATTTACTTTGAGATAACCCCTCAATGCAGAAAATTCCACTTGGATAGGCATGTTGATAGGCAGATTGTTTCATAGTTACTTCAGTTTAGCACATGCAGAATGTCCTTTCACAGCTTTGGGCACGCCTGCTCTAAAATTGCTCAATTTCTAAGCAATATTCAGGTCTTAAAATAGTTAAGATCAACTCAATAAGTATAAAGATTTGACAGACAGCCCTTTGATCCTTTGGGGCACAATCCTTAGAATTTTGACAGCGACACTGACGTTGGAGCAGACATTCCCTCATGTGATATTATTAATGTACTCTCACACTGTAACACAATAGGACATCTCAGAAAGACTGATGACTAAGCAGAGAAAGAAGTAATTGTAAAAGTCCTGTGACTCAACTGAAGCCTAAACTCAGCCTGGTTTTAGGAGGTTTTTTGGCAAAATCAGAGGAGAGGAAAAGGCAAGGCTCAACACTAGAATGAGAATAATGTGAGCAACATCAATAAGTGTAGAAAATAAATTAAAATCCTATACTTGTAACTGAAGACTGTACAATCTATCTTTTAAGTTTCTTTCTCTCTTATAAAAGCAAATATATGCATTGCTATATAATAAGTCTCTAATTTTATAGAGGAATTGTATGATTGTATGATAAAATTTACAAACATCAGCAATCCATGGTTTATTCATCATCCCAAAACCTAAACCGGAAACTATGCCAAAATGGTTGGATTTGTGTAACATGTAAATCAAACAAATCTCATAGTTTAATTTGATTGGTGCATAGAGCTTGTTGGTTCTCACAAAATGAGAGATAGCATTCCCCCCTCCCACTTCCATTCAGTCACATCCAATTCTTGGAGACAGTCTGGACAAGTCTCTGCGGTTTTCTTGGCAAGGTCTCTCAAAAGTGCTTGCCATTGCCTCCTTCCTAGGTCTTAGAAATGCCTGGCCCAAGGTCACCCAGTAGGCTTTGTGCTGAACATGGGACTAGAGCTTATGGTCTCCTGGTTTCTAACCTGATGCCTAAATTACTGCACCAAACAACAAAAATCTCACTTAACTTGATTCGTGAATATTGCCTTTTGGTTCTCATAAAATGAGAGACAGCATGATGAGGATAGTAAAAGATAAATGTAATTCTTCTCCTTAAAGAATTCCCATTTCCTCAAACTCTTTCTAACTATCTTTGCTATTCAGAATAAAAAGCAGGATATCAAAAATATAATTATGTTCCAATAATCTTCTAATCATCTCTTAATGTACCAGTCTTATAATGGCTACTCTGTGATTAATCGGTGCTAACGGTATTACTAAATCCACAAGCATTTTTTTTTCCTGTTGGTAAGTGCAATAATTACAAAATAATATATTAGTTTATCATTATGAGAAACCCTAAAACCATTTTTTTCATTATGCGTTCTGAGGCATATAGTTTGTTCAACATCATACAACAATTCCAAATCTGAATTCAACAAAAAGGAATAGCTTGGAGAAACCATTTACGCTTTTGCTTCTAAAATTAAGCCTATACATAAAGGTTACGTGATTTGAAGAATGGAAGAACATATATAAATAAACCTGAACTGTGACAAGTATTGTTAGATCCAGAATCCCCAAATATACATTGTACCTGTGTATTATTACTCATTTGTGGACTAGATCTGATTTCTCATCATTATCAGGTAGTAGAATTTTCAGTGCAGTAAAAAAACATGGTACTTGAATAGGGAAGAACTCAGGAAATTCAGGGTTGTTTTCTAGACTAAGAATTAAAAAAAATAAAAAACTCCAAACCAACAATGGCAAATCACTTCCTGATGTTCCTGAGAAAACATTATGGCAAAAATCACCAGAATTAAGTTTAATATACCCAACTACATGGCAGTACCAAGCCACCTTTTATTTAAGTAAGTATTGTTTAAGTGAGGCAATTAATACAATGTCTATGGAGATTTTCAGTCATCCAGGTCATGGTTGTCCCAAAGCTGCTTTTTGAAGAGGCAACTGGACTTTCTGGCTTTTCTTTGAAGACATTTCGCTTCTCATCCAAGAAGCTTCTTCATTTCTGATTGAATGGTGGAGAATGGAAGGATTTCTATTCCTTGCAGACAGCTGGTCATTTGCAATATTTTAGAGAGTCGTGTAGGCTACTTGGAGATATATCTGTCCCCTAAAGGTCATCTGAGTAGTACAAATGGATGTGGGGCCTTCTTGGAACCGCTGAAAGTACTGTATTGTAGACTGGAGATAGATGATGTCGTATCACTTCCCCTCTATTGAAAGGGGGGTTTTCAGTGTTGATATAGATGGCCTCTTTGACCCCTTTCAAACCAGCAGTCCTTTCTGTCCAAAATGTTAACTTTGCTGTCTTCAAAAGGGTGTCTTTTAAATGCAGATGGACTGCTGAATCTTGTCCTGATGGGTTTTGTTCTCTTATGTTGTTCAACTGAATTACAGTGGTGATGAGTGCCACTATTGGAAGATCTGAAAGACCAGGTTAGGTACAAATTGTCATGAAGAAAATCTATCATGTGGTCTCTAAGACTTGATATCAACTGGACTGCACATTATTAACAAAAAATGGGATTGGAATACTACCTCCAATTTCCATTCCTGTTCTTAAAATTCTGAAAAAATAATGGCCCAAAATATTTCAGTGTCAGTGATAGAGGAAGAATGTTGGAGAGTGAGGAGGCAAATTCTGGAACAATGAAAAATTGTAACAAGGCAAATTACATTCTTGTAAAATGATAACAGAGAAGAAATCTCTGTATAGAAGAAATCAAAGGAAGTTACAACTATCTACAGCATTTTCAGAGTCCATTATTACATTGGTAGCATTATATTTGGATATGGAGAATACTAATCAAGAGCAACAAGGTTATTTAATCAATTTAATCAAATAAAAGTATACACCAAAATAGCTAGATAACCATTATTTGTGAGAAGTATTATTCTTTGGTCAACTACTGTGTAAGTATTGTTTGAAAGAAGTGGGGGGAGATATGTGTTATATATTTAAAGTATTTGCTGACTGTGCAATGACTATATCATTTAAAAGCTGTTCGCAGGGACTGGTGGATGAATTGTGCTAAATAGTAAATTTTAGTATTCATGAATACATGTTAAATTTAAATCATCCTGTTGATAATCACAGAGATCAGTACCATGCACATGACCATTTTGTCAACCTTCTAATAAAGTGAGTTGAATATGTCAGAGATCAATTATCAAAGGTCAGCTGATGCTGAATTTATTGCATATTATATGTCACATGTATTAAATGAAAGCAGAACTGTCACAAGGAAAAACAGACCTACTTCATGTCTACGCTGACTTTGCATTCTCAAGTCAGAAGATAAAGCCATAAAGCAGGGAAGGCTGGGTTGACCAATATCCAGTATAATTAACAGTATGGAAAATAAATCCTATGTGAAGCCTGAAGTGTAACATAAACAATTGCCAAGAGTAGACTGCAGTAACCAGAGCTGAAGAAGCTTCTTGGATGAGAAGTAAAAAGTCTTCAAAGAAAAACCAGAAAGCCCAGTTGCCTCTTGAAACAGCACCTTTGGGACTGCAGTAATGTGTTTTACACATACTGTAATCACTGCCTGTTTGTTAAAGGCCTGGAGGGCATGTATCTATATAGAGATTTTTCCATATGATAAGTTTAGTCAGTGATCTTGTCAAGCTGCTCCCCCGACCATCTCTATAACATAGATTATTGCAAACAAAGGAACTGCCATAAAGTTGAGACAATTTCCTGCCACTTGTGATTATGCTATATATACTGTAACTGTCTTCTAAAGAAAAGAGGAAGAATTGCTATCATTTTCACCTGAAAAAGGCTCTGAGCTTTTCTCCAAGCAGACAAAATGCTTAGCTTTTTGAATTTATTCTTGTTACCCAGTTGTTCCATTTGTCAAAATACAAAATACAAAAAAACTGGTAACCCTATTAAGTCAAAATTATTGAATCATGCCTTGAAGCACGTTTTCAATCCAACAGAGCC
This sequence comes from Pantherophis guttatus, assembly GCF_059756535.1. Taxonomy (NCBI): domain Eukaryota; kingdom Metazoa; phylum Chordata; class Lepidosauria; order Squamata; family Colubridae; genus Pantherophis; species Pantherophis guttatus. The sequence continues at coordinate 293,636,915 of NC_142063.1, read as the reverse complement.
AAGTGACTGGATTATGCTGCCACTGAAATATAGGGAGCACATAATGAAATAGTATGACTCCCAGGTTATAAGAGAAAGGCATGCTTGTTTTATTATTGTTTGATGCTTGTTTTATTATTTCTGAAATAATAAATGTACCATTAGGCTATGCCCTATCCTAAATTGCTTTCATCAAACTGTAGTTAAAGCTTTTCATGTCTCACATCACTTTTTCTTTTTAAATGCCTTTTGGTATTCATGAGCTTTTTTGCTAGCTGTGTACTTCTGAAAATACCTTTTCTTCTGAGCAATAATCTCCCCAAGGCCCGTGGATTCTTCATATACAAGTTTTATAAGAATATAAACACAGCCAGCTTTCCTCCCTGTTTTTATTTTGAATTTTCAAAATGTATTTCCCATTCTCCTATCGAAGAATTAGAAATAAAGAATAGTAGCATATTAAGAATAGCCAGATAGCCATGCAACAATGGGTCTAGGATTTGTTTGTTGCCTGTCCTTCCTGCATTCTTTGTGGATCTGTCATATGCTGTTATTCACATGATGAAACTTTGTAAAAGATTGTTTCCACACAGTTATTAGAGTACAGTTCATTCGGCCAAGTTTTCCTTTCTAGACCATGAGCCCATATGAAGACAAACTTCATTTTATTCATCCCTATATGTTTTTGTCAGCCGTTTCCTCCCAGTGGCCTGAAAAAGCAAAATGTAATAAATGCACATCTTGTCTGATGAATTTTTAGATCTATAAAAAAATTTAAAACATAATATTAACACTACATTCTAATTACAGAAGGCTATTCCTGAGTTAAATTCTTAATTCTGGTTAAAACATCTTAGCAATATTTTTGGACGAGCTGTGTGGATTCTTTTATAATATTTCCCAATAGTGTGCTCACAGAACCCAATTAAAAAGCTACCCATAAATCCAAATATGAAGATCTTTAATAAAGCTGGATTGCACACCAAATACTTTCACTCTCCCTCCCTATTTCCTGCCCTCCTTATAACTATAACGGATGTTGTTTGCTTATGATGAAGCACTGACTGACTGACTGGCATTCCATTTAGCAAACAAGTTGAATAGCACAACTGTTAAATAGCTGGAAGAATTAACAGCTACCTTCTGCCTATATATACATTAAGGCCTTGGAAATTTCCAGAACTACAATTCAGTTTCTCCAAAAGCTGTTATAAATATCCAAATGTGTTATAGCTTTTCTTGAGTTACAGCTTTTTTTATTTGATATTGTGCTATTTGAGTTTAAATGATAACCAAGCATGGTAAAGTTCAAATTAAATTGTAACTCTAATAGTAGTAACAGTTTTATTTATTATTCATATATACCTAGAAGAGGAATTAAGCTCATTTTCATAATTACAGCTCATTCTGCTATGGATAAATTCTGGGCAACACAAGATAACTGTATCTTTGGGGTTGTTCCATTACAAAGATATGATCTGAAGTAGCACAATTTGATGGCTGCCCAAAGCTACTGACTCCCAAGATCACAACAATTCCCTCCTTTTTCTATTAACTCCTATTATATCCTTCAATCCTCAGTAACATTTCTCAGGGTATACTTGATGTCTTCTACTTAGATTCTGAATTTCCACATCACACTATATGGTAAATAGGTTGTGTTGTCTCTTTTAACTATCTTCCCTAGCAGGGGTGGGTTCTACTTACCTTTACTACCAGTTCGCAATGGGGCCGCGCAAATGCGCAGAAGCTTCCTGATGACATCGGGGTCAGTGGGTAGAACCTCCCGCCGGTTTTACTACCGGTTCTACAGAACCGGTCCGAGCCGGGGGCAACCCACCACTGTTTCCTAGTAATCCCTTTGAATTTGAAGCCCTAGAATTTCTCTCATCCTTCCCTAATAGTTTATGTGCGGACAAATATAACTTAAGTCCAGAAATAACTACACTAGGGCAGCAAATGGCACACTATAAGTATTTCAACAAAACGTATACTACCATTCCATATGATCATGTAGTCACAAACAATCCTAAAAATACTTTCTATTGGATGCATCGGAATACTAAGACATTATATTAGGGTTGTGTGCAGTTCAGTGTACTTTTAAAGGTACATTGTGTGCACCTATGTTTAAGAAATATTATGCACAGTTGGATACTTTGAAGAAGTTAAAAAGAATGCTGGCTGCATCAAGGCAGTTGAACTTTAGCCACTTCCTCAGCTAAAAATAAAACAACAAACAAACATATCAAAGAAAAAACATTCCAGAAGGGCCAGAGTTAGGGTTAGGGTCCTCTTACAGATAGTTGGAATCTGGTTTATACTACCAAACTGAGTATTCCTAGACTGAGATGAAATGGATTGAGCTATTTCTAGAGCTCTCAATATGGTCATGAAGCCTTATGACTCTATCTGAAGTTTAGTATGTACCAGTGGTGAAATCTAAAATTTGTTACTACCGGTTTTGTGGGCATGGCTTGGTGGTAGTGGTGGGGGATAATGTGGGCATGGCCATTTTTAAAAAAAAACTTTTAAAACCATTTTTTTCTACAACCTCTTCAGTGAAGAGGTTGTAAAAAAATGCTTTCAAAAGGTTCTGACGATCCCAGCTGAGTTGCCTGATCGGCAGAGGCTCTTTTTCTTTTAAAAGCCTCTGCCGATCAGGCGACTCAGCTGGGATCATCAGAGGCTTTTAAAAGCATTTTTTTACAACCTCTTCAGAGGTTGTAGAAAAAATGTTTTTAAAAGAAAAAAAGCCTCTGCCGATCAAGCAACTCAGCTGGGATCATCAGAGGCTTTTAAAAGTATTTTTTCTACAAAATATAAAAAAAAATGTTTTTAAAGCCTTTGACGATCCCAGCTGAGCCGCACGATCATCAGAGGCTCTTTTTTTTTACTTTTAAAAGCATTTTTTCAGCCGAACAGGTTGTAGAAAAAATGCTTTAATTTTTTTTTTAAAAAAAGCCTCTGATGATAGCGCGGCTCAGCTGGGCATGGGGGGTCTGGGGGCAGGGATTTTTGTTACCAGTTCTCCGAACCACCCACCTCCATCGCTACTGGATCGGGCGATCCAGTCCGAACTGGGAGCATTTCACCCCTACTCATCTTAAACTATTAAAATAAACTCAGGAGTCTAAGCAGCAGAGTGTGAATATATTCAATCTGTATAGATTAGACTATGCAAATGTTTTAAAGAAACGCAAATTGTCAAAATAGCCATATATTTTTAGGCTTATTGGGTTGCTTTATACACTCAAGAAGTAGCAATGTGAACCCAGAAAAAAAGATACAACTAATTCAATAATTTGAAGAGAGGTACCTCATATACATTATACATGCAATACAAAAGATCTCTTCTGAAGCATTGGCATTGCCCTAATATTTACTTATACTGCTCTGCCATGCTACTGCTTCCTGAAACCAATAAATTTATGCAGCAATTCATAAAGAAGTGTGTCATCAGGTATTTGAAAAACATATGTGTATAAATGGTATCTGGCATCTCGTATGTCTCAGTTTATGAATTCTTCTCCAAATTCTCAACTGGATATAGTACAGCAGTTGAGTCGCCATGGGCGAATAGGCGGCAATATAAATCTAATAAATAAATAAATACTGGGGGGAAATATAATATTCATGGGTCTAGCTGCAGAAAATAGGTACTAAGTCAAATATTTAGAGTAAAGCTGAAGGATCTTTTCAAAGCCCCTGTTAACATCTTTTTCAGATGTTGATGAAAGAATCCATTTTAATTGGTCCAGTGTTTGTGCTTCTATTAGGGGTTTGCTATTAAGTTAATTAAGAGAAACATAAAAAAACCTTATGTTGTATAGTTTACTTTTGTATTTGGACACTTGTCATAGGATCATAACATTACTTCAATCAACTGAATTGAGTTCATGTTGAAAATGACACAAATAGGAACATTAGATTTCTAATTCTTACAGATCTGCAATAGCTAAACTCATGCATTCAATGTTTAAATGCATGAGTCATTAACTCTTTAACTCTGCTATTAACAATATACCAAACATGTAACACAGAACACTGAATACCACATTATTATCACAAAGTGGAAAGTTAAGGCTACTATTTTTATTAGGAACTTTAAGAAACTACTTCACTTAAGTCTTTTAAACTTGCTTTAGGATCATTTTCCACAACTGTTACTATGGCAAATTAAAACTATTTTAATGTGGACTAAGTTAAAAGAAGTGCAATTCAAAATATTTATATATACATAATTCTGGTGAGCAGACCGCTGGTTCTCCACTGAATAGCATTTTTGTTAATTCCTATTTGTGAATAAGATAGATGCAGACTTTGATTACTAATTCCCTCAGCAATTATATGAAAAAAGTAATACTTCATTAGAACAAAATAGTTCTTTTGTAGAAGAAACTTTGGAGTCCTCTTCAGTTTAAAAAAATATATTAGTATTTACACATTTTTATAGTCCTGCTTAAAATCACGATTACTGTTTCTCTTTCAAACCAATGTCAAAACAATAGTTTCCATGTGAAGATATTAAAGGATTATATTGTTTATATCATTTATCTTTCTTGTTTACTGTTCTAGTGGTAGCACAAAGTGGATGGGAAACAGAATCATTACTCAAGCCACTTCTTAAATTTTTACCATTAAGCCTGTTAAAATAATTGCTTTCAATATGCAAACACTGATTTTTTTTTCAATCTAGTATTTATTTAAAAAAGCACAGAACACTACAGTGTCTTATTGGATTAGGCAACCTGATTCAACTCCAGGTGTGGAAGAAATACGTAGCAAGAGATCTTACAGAATTATTTGTTGTGTGACTGAAGTCATCAAGTTGCCATAGATAAAGATAAAAACAAATGTAGTTGATTTGAGCCTGGAAAGAATGTTGCTAAAATTGGAAAAACATTTCATGTGAGTTGCATAGGGGTATAGTAGCACTGTGCTTTAACATAAGGAAATCAAGCTGTGCAAGCATACCAAAACATTGCAGACTTGGCTCTTTAATTTCCAGATCACAGAAGCAAATCTCCCTATTTGGGAATTGCTTTCCTAGCACTATAAATTCAAACACAATGACAAAGTGTTTGTGGAAACTACTCAACAAACTACCCTACTATAGAAGCAACATCATAACTATTTACAAAAGTTTAGTGCTTACAAAGCTTCCGATAAGGATAAATAATAGAATGTCCATGTGAAATTTAACTAATTACCATTATTAGTAATGGTACTTATCTATTAACATATGGAAACGGAACAGCCTGTAAATCACAATAACAGAATCCAATTAATCTGTAACTAACCATGCTTTTATTTTATAATGTGCCTAACCATTTTCAAGAAATTATAATAATGAAATTAAAATAACTTTTTCAATCATTGTTTTCTTTGAAATGGGAGACACAGACTTCAAGAGAAACTAGAAGTATTTTGGTTTTTTCCCCCTAGGTCTCCTATTACAGAATGGCTAAAGGACTCATCCTCAGCCACTAGAGTGTTTTTTGTTTTCATGAACTGTCACATGGGTTTCATGTGAGCAACATTTAGGTTAAGAGACATATGCTATTTTCAAGATTTTCTTGTTGATTGCAACATGGAGAATTTAGGATGTTTATTTATAGTTTTGCATGTTAAATATGAGCATGGGTAATGATCAGTAAATAACTACAAATGGCTAAAAAATAAATTCATTAAAAGCCTAAAGGTGCATTTGTAGGGTAAAAAGTTTTAAAAGAAGCAAACTACCATTGAAATCAACATATTCTGATGAGCATTTAGCCATAAACATATTTTCAAGATGAAAGTAGACTTCATTCTTTATATAGGTTAAAGTATAACCAAAGTTATTTTCAAATCGTGTTTTATAAATATTAAGATACAACTTTAAAATTTTTCCAAACCCTTAAGCAACTGAGTTTAATTATAGCCTGAGTATAGCCTCAGTACAGGAATCACCAAAGTGTGATGCTTTGGAGAGTTGGGTTTTTTAAACAGAGAAAATAGACTTCCTGGATATGTAGCCATATTGATTGTTTATAGTCCTATAGGCTGCCAGATCAGTATACTTGGAAGGCCCCTGACTGGGAAAGGCTGTCGTTTTTTAAAAAAAGGACTTATAAATATTTTTGTAGAATTTGCACCATCTTACCAACAAGGGAAAGTCACTCTACACAATCTTTCTTTCAACAGGATTTTGATGAATACTTATCTGAAATATGTATTTATCTACACCAAAGATTGGCAGTGAGCTTTCAGTGCTCAAACACCAACATTTCTGGGCAAGAACAGTCAGATCCCTGTTCAAAAAGGTTTTGGGCTAAGTATGCTGAAATCATGTGAGATTTGTAATCTCATTATATTTTGATTATTGAAAATACTTTTTGATGTTTACAGCACTAGTGCTTGGCACCTAAAGAGTTGCTCATTATGATTTCCATATTATGTATTTAGAAAAAAAAACATTGGAAATTACTCTTGGGAGAGAGAGAAAAAGCAATACATATGATGGGTATTATTCATAACTATAATAATCTCAATAAAATGAACATTTCTATAATATTTCAGACATTTTCCAGTCATGCTAGAAAGTCTTGAAGAAAATCACAGAAGCAAAGAAAACAGAATATAAAAAATACAATGCAAAGGTTTGTCCATAGCTGACTGAAATAGCTAGATCCCTGTAACATTCTGAACTATGGGTATGTGAAGAGGAACAAGTGAAAGTAACATCCTGTATGTCATGAAAATATCCCACAAAGGATGCAAACTCAAGTCATTTATATGATGTCATTGTGATGACCATGGTTTCTATTGGATGCCTATTTGCTATACCAATTTATTTTCACGCTGCCCAAAATCACTCTATTTAATAAAGGAGAATATTTGTAGGTCAGGGTTGACATGAGGTCTCCTTGGTGCTCTCTGAGCTTGTTTGTTTCCTTGTAGACATTTTATTACCTGAACTAGGTAACATCATGAGTGCTAGTAAGGAGTGCAGTTTGCTGCACTCCTTACTAGCACTGATGATATTATCTAGTTTGGGTAATGAAACATCTGCAAGGAAACAAGCAAGCTCAGAGGGCACCAAGGATCCTTCAAGTCATTCTATTTGCTTGGTATAAACAAATAAATACTAAAACCTAATGATAAATATGCAAAGTGTAAATTCTGCAGGTGTGTAAACTAAAGTGACACTTTATACAACATTGCCCTAAGCACAAAAATATATATTATGTCTACAATGTTTAAATCATGCAGCAACAAAGGCTATTATTTTATGTACTGCTACTACAGAATCCTGAACTTTAAATATTACAGTATATCAGATTCTGCTTTATGGCTGTCACTGAGAACCCATTTATATCAAATACAGAACCAAATACATTGTAATAAGTAGTTTTAATGGTACCAAAACTATGAAAGAATGTAAAACTGCCCTTGAGAATGAAGAAGGAATGAGCAAACTCTAAAGGGGAGTGTTTTAGAAAAGACTACTCAGTCTTGAAAAAGAGGAAAGTGTGAGGAAAAAAATTAATAAACTCCATTTTGATTCAGTTTGGCATAACTTTATAATCCAAAAACTCTAGGTTTCAAAGATTTGTTATTCTACTTTACAATTAGAAAGAGCATTCCAGGAAACCCACTGAAGCTGTAGCTTGATCTTGTCTACCTCAAAGGGTTATATCAATCTTGAGAGTCTCTTTATTCTCACTACTTTCTCGAGAGAGACTGGAGCTTGCCTTTTAGACCCAGTATACAGTACCAGATCCTGTAGTAGGACAGTAGGTGTTCTACTGTCAGCAGAACACGTTTCTCAGGCATTATTACACCAGCAGCAGTAGGTGGATATGCAAGTAATGCATCTACCCAATGCCACAATACTGTTAATACAGCAATACTTGCCATTTTCACAGTTATAACCTTTGCAGCATCCCCATGATCATGTGATCAAAATTCAGATGCTTGGCAACTGGTTCATATTTATGATGGTTGAGTGTCCCAAGGTCATGTGATCTCCTTTTGCGACTTTCTGACAAGCAAAGTCAGAAGCCAGATTCACTTAACAACCAGGTTACTAAATTATCAACTGCAGTGATTCGCTTAACAACTGAAGCAAGAAAGGTTGTAAAATGGGCCAAAACTCACTTAACAAATGAAATTTTGGGCTCAATTGTGGTCGTAAGTTGAGGACTACCTGTATTTTGTCATATATTCTGTCTTACAGCAATAAGGAGTGTTCTTGGAATCCTTGCTGTGCCTGTTTCTGGATCCTGTCTACCCCAAATGGTTGACAAAAACTAACAAGGATGAAAAGAAAGCAACTGCACTTTTGACAATCTGAACATTGTACTTAAACATATTTTATTAGCTTTTATGTCAGGATCCTGTTTTTGGTAGGTACAGACTTCCTTCTAACATTCACCTTTGTTAACATTTGTTAGAGGGCAAAACCCATTAAAATTATGTAATAATTTCTGAGAATACTTAATTTCTATATAATGATTACAGAATTCTAAAAATATATGAAATGAAAAGTTGCTTTGGCTGTCTCCTAAACCTACTCAAAATAATTGGGTATATTCATTTTCTGAAACATAAACATGAACTTTGAATGTTATGGAAGGCTAGATTTATTCACTATGGTGTCTATACTATATACAGGTATTAACATAAATGGAAATGTGACTTCAGTGCTACACAATGTTTAAAGGTTACTACTGAGCTCATATTTTAAGTAAACTTAGATTGATTCTAAGTCAAGATGTCAAATAACAGTGAAAACATGGGGAAAATTATACCATGTTCTCTAATGACATAGATATGTTACTTTCTTTAAAAGATTAGTAAATATTTAGATGGCAACTTGAAATAGCCTATAATTTTAGAACTTATTTATCCAAATTAAAGCAAGCAGATTGTTTTTTAAAAAAATTATGCCTTATGTGAGTATATATATTTGTAAATATGTAGAGCCAGTTTGGTATAGTGGTTAAAGAATCAGGCTAGAGCCAGGAACCTGTGAGTTCTACTCCTGCCTTAGGGCATGAAAGCTGGCTGGGTAACCTTGGACCAGCCCGTCTTTCTTAGCCCAACCCATTTCACAGGGTGGTTGTTGTAGTGAAAATGGGAGGAGGTAGGGATATTGTATTTGCTACTTGAGTTATTTATAAAAAACAATAAAGGTGGTATGTACAGTATATATATATATGTGTGTGATGTATGTATGGCAGGAACAACTTGTGATTTCTTGTTGGCTTCTGCATTATTTTTGTTATGGGAACCTTGCAAGAAACATGTAAAATTCTCCTTGTTCAGCACCATTATTATTTGGAACAGTTGCTAAATAAATAGCTGCAACCCAAGGACTACCTGCACCAGGTATTTTAATGGGGGATTTAAATAAAAAAAAAAATATAAACTAATGAACACTAGCTTTTTCAATTGCTGAACTGTTCCTTTTTTAAAAAATTGCTTAGAAACTCTGATTGGAAGTCCTTTTAATATGTCTTGCGTTATCAGCTCCAGAAAGCTAAATTCTTAAATCCAGCCTTGGGTCCTATAAAGTAAGTTTCAGGTAAAAACATGACCTGAATTTCAGACTGCTGAAGCACAAATAAATGTTATCTACTTGTAGATCTCTATCGGTAGTTGATCTGCAGTCTCTTCTTCAGAAATATTTCTAACTCGCAGAACCAGAAGCATACTTATGCCCCAATTGCATTGAAAAAAACTGAGGATGTTCTGGTTATTAGGAATAAATTATTTGGTGGAGGGACTACAAACTGAATTTTATCTTGATATTTAGAATATGCTGGCTTATTTAAATAACAAATAAATAACCACCCTCAGCAACCATATCATTAGCCAGGTTTGCAAAGATTCTCCAAAAAGTACTTTGGTTTTGTTCATTGTCACTTTGTATCTTTTTGACTAGTATTCCAGCAAAAACTTCAAAATTAAAATGGGAATAAGACAAAGCTGTTTTGATTATTTAATATATTTATCGCTAATTACATAAGAAATGCCTGTGGTGATAACTAAAGATATATGAATGAAGGATGTGACTACATATACACTTTTATATACAAATATTGTCATGTTAATGACTGATAGCCCAAATTATTTGCAACAAATATTAGATACCTAATATACTGCAAGATGGAGTATAGATCTGAAAATTAATGAACCAAGGAGCAATGCAATTGGGTTTGACATGGAATTAATTGAAAATTATACATAAATGGTGAAAACTAAACCAAGTAGAAGAATTTGTATTTTTTGGGTAAAAATACTTACTAAATGTGAGACAACAGAAATTTTAAGATGTGTAAATACTAATAGATAGTGAGTAATAAGTGGTTTAGGGAATACTGAAAAATCAAACAGTAATGGTTGGCTGGAACGGATTAAGTTCACAAAAAACCTGAGAAATTTAAAGAACGAAAGTGATTTAGAAAGCAATTCATGGACATAGTTGATGCAAGGATGTTTTATGTAAACTAGTTTTAGATATGTTTCCTTACCTTATTTTGGGACCATAATTTATTTCGTTTACTACTTCTTTCTCCTTTTCTGCACTTTATATAATGTTGCTTACTCTGAAAGTGAACGGCATGCTGTTTATGTATGTACTGTATTTAATTCTAGTTTCTGTTTTTCTTTCACAACAACTAGCACTTGCCAGATAATATGTTTATTTGTTTTCCCACTCCCAAGTTCCTAGAGAAGAAATAAGAATGGTTTTATATAGGAAATTAATCTTTTTTTTTTTGTTATTGCTGTTGTAATCCAGGGCTTTTGAACTCCTCAGGAAAAACAAAACCAAGGGCTATGCTTGTTGCTTGAATAAAATATACCATTATAAACTACAGTAAGCACATTTCAACATTATTTCTCACTCACTGCCAATCAAAGAAATGAATAAGCTTTTCATTTCAATACCAAACAAGTGCAACACTTCTCAATCTTTTGCTTATGTTAACAGTGTTTTTTGCTCAAAGTAGGCAACAATTTTAGAATGCTTTGTCTTGTGCTTGTCCTGGGAAGCAGAAATATAGAAGTGATTGTTCTATTTCAGTACTAAGAAACATTTTTCAGTAATTGACTTTAGTATATGAGGCAATTAAATAGTAACACATAACCCTTTTTTTTACTTCCACCTGGAGCACCACACCGTGCCATTGGAGAAACTAAACAAGCACTCGGTCCAAGAGATCTAAAAGGTGATAGGTCAGTAAAACTTTTCAAAATATTTTTTATTACAAACACAGCATTCATGAATTGTTGTGACTATGTAGCAAATAGTTTACCACAAATCCGTCTCCTGTCCTAATATTTTGGAGGTCACTGATCCTTTGCTCTGATTAAATTTTTATATTAGGATCCTAGTAACAGTTATGAAGAAAGAGCTTCTAAATGTTTCAACAGTTCTGTTAAAAGTTAGGGAAATCTTCCTTCATAAAAAGCTATAGTGGTTTGATAATCTGGAAATTGAAATTCTAGTACATTTAGAGGTTACCAGCTTGGAAAAGAGAGATTCGCCTTCATGGCCTAACTAACCTCAGCAAGCATAATAGGTTTCTATGTTGAACAGGAGCAGCAGCAACTATGCATAGACTAATTCTTTCCAGTCAAAAATGAGCACATTTATCACTTTAAAATTTTTTAATTCAAAATGTATCCTTTTTAGTGTTCTTATGAAAATGTTGTATATAAAATCAGAAAAAGTACCTTAAAAGTGGTTTGCTTTTTTTTTTTTTTTTTTTTTGCCAAAGAGAGAATAGATTATTCTTACAAGAACTGGAAAACTGTGTATACACTATTGTGAAAAGAAAGAAAGAACTAATTCCTTTTTCTCTCCAAATCCTATTTAAAATAACTTTTACAATCACCAAGTAAATTAGATACAATAACAAACTTTTATCAAGATGCAAAATTAGCAAAGCATGCCATCAATATCATTCATTTTCCAAGTGAGGGGTTATCATAAGCTTTATATATAACACAAATGTATATTCTTATTTAAAGCCTCCATAAGAGGCTTTTTTCATTTTTTACAAGAGCATACTCTCAAAATCACATACGTAATTGAACTGAAAGTTAACATTCTTAACTGTCTCTGGGGAAACCTTGCAAATTCTGAAGCTGTTGTTGAAATGTTGCTATATATAGATCTTCGTTTAAAGACAAACATATTGTTTGTAATGCTTTAACCTAAAACATCATAAACAATTGTAATGCTTAACCCAAAGCACATGTTCTATTTTTGAAACAGGAATCTGTATTTTTTTAAAACCATCTGACACGTACCATTATGATACATATTTCTCGATACTAATTTCTTGCATGCTTTGTTTGGGGACTTGAATTTACAGTATGAGAAGCTTCCGCTCAAAAATATTTTAGAACAAGGCTGGACCAACATTACAATTACATCTTCAGGGACTAATTGTTCCTGTATCCTATAATCATTTTCTATAATAAAAGATTATGGAATTAAAACAGAATGAAGTATGAAATATATGAGACTGAAAGAGAGTTCTTCCATTAGGAAAGAAAAAATGTTAAAGCATTATGGATAAAGTTAAACTTGTCATGCAAAAGAAAAAAAACACAAAATATGCCCAGTCACATTTATCTCATTATTAGGAAAGTTCTGGCCTCAGAATACATCAATCATGATTTTTTTTTCCCCAAATGAAGAGAGCTAAGAAAAAAAAATGGAGTGACTGCAATAGAACTTAAAACTGAGTAAGTTTTAAAAACATGCATTTATGCTCGCAAATTCAAAGCAATGTTTTATTAATTGCTTCAAATCCAAAATGAGAGAAGACACACATCTCACTAAGTGTGAACAACACAGATGTATATTGTGGATTGTTAGGAGCCAACACTATCCAGAGAGTTTAAGGTATTTAAATCATATCATGTCTTTTCATCAGAATTCTATACTTTAGTAACAGCTTTAGTTAAGTGAAATGAAATATGTGATTTGTTAAAAATCGGAGTAATGTTACATTCCATGAATTCCATACTGTGTGGGGTAAGAACTTAAAACCAGCCTGCTAGATCACAACATTCATTCATATAGTTCAGAAATCTAACTTGAAAACTAGGCAGTAAGATATTTCTGCAAGTTCATAAGCAAAGCATAAAGATGACAACCATCTAATTATTCCAGACATCCTATATGTATACTAATAATAATAATAATAATAATAATAATAATAATAATAATAATAATAATAACTTTGTCATTGTACATGTATACACAGTATACCCATACAACAAAATTCACTTAATACCCAAAGACCAGATCCAACACACATAACAATCCCCAAACACACTCCCACCCACCACAATTTCCCACCCCTAAACCATCCAAATATCCACACAACAGACCAAGTAATACTGTCCAACAGCTCACCAATGGTGGCCCTTTAGTTCATTGTTGAGTGCAATTATAGCTCTGGGATAAAAACTATTCAGAAAATGTATGGTCCGAGTTTTAATTGTTCTGTTACTGCTTTTAAACATATGATATTCCATTCTTGTCTATTATATTAAATAGCTATTGACAGGATTATTTTCCTTGCTCACAATCGTCTAAAACTTTTTACATTACCGTATCTTGTGATACGTAATTCTATAAAATATCTTTGTTAAATGTATTTTTGTCTTTCTAGAGTCGATTATCAACAGCTTCAGCCAATAAACCTTAATTCTCACTGCATAGAAATTACAGAACTTCAAAGAGCATAATGTAGTATGATAGATATGAAAGATATGATGCATATTCCCTTATTTATTATGAATTTTTAATAATCCTATCCTGCAATACTTATGAATATTAATCTATTAATGTATTTTTCAGTAAACATTCTGGTTTTTCCATATTTATACATTAGTTGTTATATTTACTTTATATCATCAATTTTATATCTGTGTTTGCAAATTGATATCTGATATATTTTTATCCATTAGATTTTTTTGTTCAAAATCTGCTTTTAATCTGAATTCTTTTTTTTTGAAAAAATAAATTTTGAGTCTATGAGAATGAATTGAAAAATGATTCTCTCTTAGGTACAGAATCAACATGACATCTATGCTGGCAGTTTGTCTAAGTAGGAATATTCACTGCAAAATAGAATGTGATCTAGGTTCTAGAATAGAGAAAAATAGCATGTGACATACTTCAAAAGAATGACTAAACTTCATTGGCCCAAGGCAACACTAAGTCAAATGATATAAAGTCTTGCAATTCCAATACATAGCAAAATTAAGATGTTAAAATTAGAACTGACTCCTTTCCAAGTATATGTTACAATATAACAATTTGGTTATATTAAACTATGGTTTCTTCATCAAAAAGCTGAATATACAGTATATTAAATCGTAAACCACTGCTGATTCACATAATACATTAAATACATTAAATTAAAACCACAAGCATTACTATTCCTTAGAGTGACGTGTGAACCAGACCACTAAGTTACAGGACATTACCCTATTACAGGATATTAGAAAATAACAGAGAAGCCTTGTTGAAAGTAACTGAAATGCTCTGCAGATACTACTGGCATAGAACATAGTGTTGCTTGGTGTTCTTATCCAGACAAGGACTAATTACATAGTGTATCTATATATGGTATTGTACACAATTTAAGCAGAACCTTTTTAAAGATAGTGATTTAGCATATTTTGATACAGTACTGAAACAAGAAAATGGGAATTGCTTCAGAGTGTCTTTCTTTTTCAGAATAAAAATATATTAATTTTAATCTAAAGCTTTCTAGTTTAAATAGGAACTATGGATTGAAAAACATATTGAAGTAATATTGTGTTGAGACATCAATGCAGAAACTTACCCACAAAAAACATGAGTTACAAGAGACAAGCAGATGTTTCTGAAAGATTTCCTCATCATTCGGTGTTGATTAAGAAAAGGATGATCACCAGAGCCTTCAGTGTTGAGTATTTAAATAAGGTGTATCCTACTTCAAGTCATCATTAATTCTATGTCCTTATTAGGACATTCAGTTGAGTAACAAAAAGACAAATATTTCACTCCTACATTGAACGCAGCTATTATTTAAAAGTTTTAGTACATGTACTGGTTATAGGGGAAAATTACAAAGCAAAGGTTATATTTGGACAATAGTTTTAATAGGAAATGCTAAACTAGAAATTTTAAAAAGATATTGCTTGGTTAGTTTATATTTATTTATGCATTTATTTTTATTTCATATTTCTAAACTACCCAGGTCCCTTAAAGAGAGGCTCTGGGTAATATGCAATATAATATAAACAATAAATAAAAAAGTATAAAATTAACATTAAAATTAAAAATTGAATTAGGGTTAAAAAATTTAAATGATAAAATAATTAAATATCAAAAGGGAAAGATAAATCCTAAAATGGCTAATTAATGTTGGAGGTTAAGGTGGGGAGGCTCTCGGGGGACTAGCCAGCCCCATGCTTATGTTGTCCTCTGTGGCCCCCATGCAAGACCACAGAGCCACGTTTTGACCCCTTTGCAGAAGGCCAAGATACTGGGGGCTTTCCTGTCCCATGTAGGCCTTTATAGGTGATGACCAACACCTTGAACTGGACCTGGAAATAAACTAGTATCCAGGGCAATTTGCAGAGCGTTATATGTGCCCTTCTTTGGGCACCCAGTATGGCTCGTGCTGCAGCTCTCTGTATCAGCTGAAGCTTCCGGATACTTTTCAGGGGTAGCCCCATGTAGAGTGCGTTGCAATAGTCCAATTGGGAGATCACCATATTTCTGTATGGATCACGGATGTCAAACTTGCCACGTCACGTTGTCGTCATGTGATGTTTCGTGATGTTTTTCCCCTTCGCAGAGCTAGGGTGGAAGTGGCCTGTGCGTGACGCATCTGGCCTGCGGGCCTCCAGTTTGACACCTCTGGTATAGACCATAATTGTTCTCAGGATCTGGATGCATGAAATTATTTCTAGCAGATAATTAAACAGGCAGCTTCTTAATCATGAAAATACTATGAAGTGCTTGCAGATGCATATATTAAAAATTCTTCATACTGAATAGGCAAAGGGGGGAGATTCCCAAGCATATAAATACTGAGGTAAAATCAGAACAATTTTCAGTCCCTTTTATACTTTGTGTTTTCAAACATTCAGACAGAAGATTGGTTTGTTTGGGAACATTACTGATTTTTCAAGCATTAAAATATAGCTACAGAATATAGCTAGTCGGCAAAGATTCGGGGAATGTTTATCAAAGTATCAGCAAAACTGTGTCTCAGCTATTGTGCTTGGCCATATAAAAACACTGGATGGGATTAGTTGAGTGGATTAGACTGCAGGTTCAGTTTTCCCATAACTTTAAGCTTTATTCAGTTTGGCACTTTCCAGGTGTGTTGGAATGGCAATATTCAGAATTCTCAACTACCCATTAGCTAGTTGATGGAAATTATAATCTCAGCATATCTAGAACTTGCACTTTAGGAAAAGCATGTTTAACACTATTGGAGAGCATATAGATTCAATTTCTAAAAAGTGCTTCAAACTGTAAAGGAGCACAAGTATAATATTTGTCTGTTTAACCAGCTGCACTTTTTCTGCTCCATAGTACCTTTTAGAGATAAAATTTTGAATAATATCCCTTGCTAAGATCACTGTATAAAAAAGAAATTCTTACACAATTCGTAATATCATAGAGTGTCAGGTTGGATTCTAATCTAACAAACCCATTAGAGAGTTTCGTTCTCAGAGCAATCTTGGTAATCTATCTTCCTCTCACCAGATTTCAAATATTATGTTGTATTAGGATTTAACCATGTTTTACAGAATCAGCCACAACTGAATAATCTTTCAATATATACTGAATATGTACTGAACCATAAATCATAGTTTATAGCAAACTATAATTGCTAGATTTAAAAGCACTCTAAACTAAAACCAAGAAACCATGTGAATTAGTTATGGCTTAGTTAGAAGTGTGAACCCAGCCATTAACTCTTCTAATAAGTGGGTGATGCTCTCCCCTAAGACATAGTGGTATCCAGAGTATGCAATCCAATGTCCCTGTATTTGTTCTTTAAAATGTCCAATTGTCTAGAATCTGCACTAACTTTCTTCTCTTATCCACAAGATAATGACTACAGATTCTTCCCTCAGAATTTTTTTTAAAAATATTCTATTTTGATTTCATTCTACAAAGCTCCATAAAAATGGCAAATCTCAAAATGTGGTACATTCTAACACATATTGATAGATTTATTTTAATATCTGACCAGATGAAAAATGAGTATTAGCAAATTTCTCATATATATTTGGGAAAATCTCACATGCTTTCACAGTATGTTCGTATGCTTGCAACAGGGATTTCCTGAAGCTATGAGGTAACTACATTTTGTTAACATGTTGTCCCAGATATATATTATGCAATTTCCCCAAAATACCAAATAGTGAATTACAGTACCTTCACAACAAAAATAAGAAGTCCTATGGCATCTTAAAAGTATTAAATATACCCTCATCTGCTCATGCTCTTACTAAAGCATCCAGAATAAATTTCACAGTCTAAACTAGGGAATTATATGCCAGCAAAGCAGCTTCTACCTTGACAGTAATGCCTATCTTTGCAGCACTGGCCTAGTTCACACATATTAAGTCACAAGATCATGTATTTAAGCATGTTATGATAAATGAGGGGCATTGTGGTTAAGTATAATGTGTATATCACTTATCCATTAACTGTGAGCACAGAAAGATTATTTTTGTTTATTTGTAGTAGAAATTAGAAATATATTAAAGTGAAAATCTGGTGTACTGAGTTATGCTCAAATCAAGTCAGGAAGCTGTTTCAGAAGTTGAATTTTGACAACTTGTATTTTGAAAACCTGTCTATTTTATTTATATACTATATGCTCCTGGTACAAACCAGAAATCAGGAAGCAGGATGAGGATATTAGGGCATATTTTCTGCACATAAGAATGTTTGATTACAACTAGAAAAGCAAGGGAATAAACCAGAGTTAAATGTTAACATTCAGTACTATGAAGTAAATTTAAAAAAAACACCAATAGTATAGAAAATCTCAGAACATCATTCTGAAAAGCTTAATAAGGAATTATGGACTGTCTGTTCAAATAAAGTTTGCCTATAAAGGAGAACATATATAAGGTTTATTATCTCAATGGGCGTATTAGCTAAATTAGCATGATTTGGCTATCAACAAATACTAGAAACAAACTACAACATAGTTTTCTCCAATGTTCCAGATGAATTGGTATGCAATGTGTAGAAGGTTCAGATAACTTTGAAGACTAAATTTTCCTATATATATTTTGCACTGTGACACTGAATGTTGTACTGTACGTATTTCTTTGTCCCATACCTCAGAACACTTAATATCCTTAGACTGGAAGTTAGCTAAGTATATTGATGTTGCCTTTGACAAATATACACATTTCAGAATGAAAAAAGTTAACATCATCATCATCATTTCCTCTACTTATTTATATGACTTATATTACAAGTTGTCCAAGTTATATGCTACTTATAGCTGTTCATAAAAAGCCAGAGCTAAAAGAACTAGGGAATGCCTGGCACTTGTTCTGGCTTTTTATTTCAGAGTTACAGCATGAAACACCCCCAATTAATAACAGCTGATACATTTCTCAATAATGAAATAAAATTGTGTGTCAAATTGGCAACTTTTTAAAAAGTGACAAACAGTCATTCTTCCTATTCATTTGGGATAAATGCTAACAGCTGAAACTCTCTGCTCTAAGCAAGGCCTTAAAATTCAAATTAGTAATACAATATGATTATCTGTCCTCATTTTTTTGTTCAAATACCATGTGGTATTTGATTATGAAAAGCTGAACCTACAGCAATTATAGGCCTATATGAGTTTCAAAACCATCACACTTGTTGCAAATAGTATACCACCATCTCATCTGTCTTTTCAGCACTATAGTAGATTTGTACAACACCACTATTTATACTGATAGTAAGTTTAAACCACCCTTTTCCCTAATATAAATTAGTTCTTCAAATGGAAATCTACATTGCAATCTTAGTCTTCAAATAAGCCATATGATTTATGTTCAGATAATGACAATGGAAATAGGTATCTGATGTCCAAAGACTTCTGCAGTACATGTGAATTTTTTTAAATGATATTTTTGCTTGCATAATGCTACGCTTTGTCAGAGCAGTCAGCATGCATGCTTGATTAGAAGAATTAGAAGGTCAAGAATGTCAAGGAATTTTGATTTAAATCCGTAGTTCTTTAACTTTGGTGATTTAAATAATGATTAGTTAATAATTTTCTTTAACAGATTCTGCGAGGGGGCAGGGGGTGAGTCTCAATGATCTCTGGAGTGCATTTGAAATTTATGATTCTGTTTAGATCTATTACACACTTATTGAGGAATAAATGCCACTGGGTGCAGAATGCTTCTCAGCAGATATACACGGAATTGTGCATTAAATTATTAGGCTTAATCAATCACATCTGATTTTACCACAAAAATTAGATGTAGTCCATTTATGCTTCCCCTCCCCCCCCACAATCTAATTTCATTATGTTGTAGTTTTCCCACCAATAAATTCCATGCCAGTGGATTCCATAACTGATGTGGAATGGTCCCTTAAAGTCACCTGGAATTGAGATACAAATTTTATAGCTCAGTTTGCAGACTTAATGCTTTTACTCTTTTTCATTTTTAACGATATAAGATCAACAGAACAATTCAAATGCAGGAAAAGTTAATATCACAAAAACTTATTTTTAAAAGGCCATTCTTTAAAAAAAAATGTTAAGGGTATTCTATCTCCCTTAAAGATGGTCAGAGAAATTTTATCACTTTGAGAAGACACCTGGCTCCCCTAATCATCCGAGACATCGCTTACTCAGAACTTACCACTCTAGGTTTATCCAGGGTCTGCAGGAAGGCTGGACTCTGGTCCAAGGATCGCTCAGGATCACTGGAGATATCTTCTTCAGACTCTTCCCAGGATGAGGAAAAGCCAGTGGAAGAAGCTGAGGAAGAAGACAGCTTCCTGATTGGCATGTCCTTTGGGGGAGCTGCTCCTGTATTTTCCTCTTCCTGAGCATCCAGGTCTGTCACAATAACAGCAGGAATGCTTGCACCTCCACAGCAGCCCCCACTTTCCACTAGTGACCGCCTAGGTTGTGGTAGTGCTGTAGAGGTCCCTGAGGGAAGCTGCTGTTCCTGCAGCCCAACAGCATGGCCTTCAGCCATAATCTCAGACAAAGACTGCTTCTCAGAGAATGTCAAAGCGAATAGGCTGCTGCTACCCTCCTTGCTGTCAGTTCTGGCAAAACAAGACGGGTCTCCTGAAGGGAGCGGCTCTCCAAGGGGCATCTCTATGGCTCCTGAGCCCTGCCCTCCAGAAAAGTCCCTCCTCCAGAGCCCAATTTCTATGAAGCTTCGATTCTCACAGCAACTGCTCACCTTGCTCGACCCCTCCAAAAGTTGTGCCTCGCCTTCACCTGGCTGCATCATGATGCTCATCTCATCAGAGCCCCCAGTTTCCTCACAGCTTCTCCTGCTCTCCATCTCTTTGGAGTCTTTTTCTTCCAGAGGCTCACTTCTCACCTCAAAGCCCTGCCTCCCAATAGGCCACAGACCCCTTTCCGCCTGCCTGGACTCCTGTACCCTGGAAATCCCATTCACCCTCCCCATCTGGTTAGAATTGGGCCCTTTCAACAACGCACATCCTTTCTCCATTGGTTCTGAACTCCACATCCCAGTTTGGCTCCTGCTCTCCACCTCTTCTGAATCCTGTGCTCCAAAGGCCTCTTTGGCCGATTGCATGGTCTTTGGGCGCTGCTCTCGGAAGAGTCCATTTTCTTTCTCAGTAGAAGGAGACGACCAGTCGGTTTTTCCCTTGCCCCCCACCTGTAATAGATGGGTATCCCCAGAACCCTTCTCTGCCTCCTCCTCTAACGCCTTCCCTGTGGTTTCCAGTCGGAACCAGAGTTTATCGAGCTCCTTAATTCCCTCCTCTATCTCTCGTTGCCTCGACGGGGTATCCTCCACCAGCTGCAAGGGGCAAGGGCTTGGGGAAGAAGGCGACTTTCTCCTGGGTAGGCGGGGACTCTTTAGGGGGAAAGTGGCGCCCCCCGAACTGTTGTGCGCCTGGATGTGCGCCTCGAACAGCCCCACTTTCTCAACCACCTGCACGTTCTGCAACTCCCGTTGGAGGACCCGGGACGTCCTGCCAGATTCTTTCCAGCCTGGCGAAGGAGACCGGCTCTGGGGGCTAGTCCAGATAGGGCTGCTGAGCTCTCGAGGGGACTTGAGAAATGGAGCCTCCTCCGGGGCCCGCGGCGGCACGGCTGGAGGGAAGAGGAATGCAGTGGGGGAGCCGCTGGAACTGCCGCCGCTGCCCAGAGGCAAAGGGCAATAGCTGCTATGCCTCTCGCTTCCCCGGACGACTTCAGGCGGCCCTTGTCTGCGCGTGGCAGGCGGTGTCTTGCTCCTGCCTCCTCTGCAGCCCCCGCTCTTCTCCTCTTCCTCGCCGCTCTTCTTCATGATCACTAGGCTGTTAAGCGCATAGCAGAACACGGCCATAGTAATGGGTCCGGCCGCCGGGGGACAGGCTCCGCTTCCTCCTCCTCCTCCTCCTTCACCCAGGTCAGTTTCTGCCGAACAGCCCACGTCCTCTTAGGAGGGGGCGGCGGCGGCGGCAGCTGCTGCAGCATTGCCCAGGGAACGGGAGACGAGCAGGGGCGATGAGCGGACCCCGGTCCACAGCTCCATAAACACGCAAACTGGATGGAAAGACAAGAGAAGGCACAGTGAGCGCGCGAAAACGGAGACAGCTCAAACCGGCCCTGCCAATTGGCTACGGGAGACACAGGTCGGCCAATGGCTGCAAAGCTCTCGCTCTGGAGCCCGGCTGCCAGAAAGACGTGAGTTTAGCCTCAAAGGTTCAGCAGAGTCCAGCTCCGCCTCTTTTAAAAGTTCATTTCGCTGATCAAAGGAAGAGCATATTAACCTGAATCTTTACCTAATCCAGATTCTAATGTCAATGCCAAGGTTCAGTCCCAGAATGCGCGGATAATAGAGAAGGATCCTTTATGTGAGTAGTACAGCAAGGATGGAAAACCTATGATCCTCGGAGTTGCTCCAAGCCGACAGACCCCGTTTGATCACAGGCTAAAAAGTGACAGTACAGTTTCTCGTCATTTTAACGTTGAGAAACACATCGCGTGTTGTAAGCGTTACCCCACCCTTTGGTGAAATATTCTAAACTCCCCCAAAGTGCTAAATGCAACCCTTGGTCGCAAAATGAGAACCTTATCAACTTTGAAGTAAGCTGTTTTACATCCATATAGAGGTAAATAATAAGCTCGTTACATTTTCTACAGTTAAAGGAATGAGAAGAGAAAGAAAAGAGAAAACAGAGAGTGAACAGGCCTGTGAAGGCCGCAGCAAAATAAATTAGAAGCCAAGGCGTAACATCTATTTTTCAGTAGAATAAATAAGCAAATAACACAATTGATAGGTAAATTAGAAGAATGCCTCTGAACGTGTGCAAAAAAAAAAAAAAATCTCTCAGCAATCACAATCAATATTAAAGGCAAATATACGTGTCCCAGGCAGTGGTGAAATCCAATTTTTTTTACTACCAGTTCTGTGGGCATGGCTTGGTGGGCGTGGTGTGGCTTGGTGGGCAAGGCAGGGGAAGGATACTGCAAAATCTCCCTTCCCACCCCACTCCAGGGGAAGGATACTGCAAAATCCCCATTCCTTCCCCAGTCCTGGGAGAAGGATATTGCAAAATCTCTATTCCCACCCCACTCTGGGGCCAGCCAGAGGTGGTATTTGCCAGTTCTCCAAACTGCTCATAATTTTCACTACCGGTTCTCCAGAACCTGTCAGAACCTGCTGGATTTCACCCCTGGTTGCAGGGTAACGATGGGAGATTGAATTTTGGTCAGTAAACCAGAGATTTACTCTTCCAAGCTTTTGGACTCAATGTGGAGCCCATCTTCAGGGAATTTCTCTTTACTACAGTTGGCCATACATGTGCTTTGGGGCTGTTCTGTGAGTCATGTTTATGTGGTGCCTTCCTATTGCCTGATTGGTATGTTGATGGCTGGCGATTGGCTGTCATTTCTTTGTGCTGCCAAACCCTTGCTTCTATAATTCCCTGAAGATGGGCTCCAGCATGAATCCCAAAATTTGCAAGGATAAATCGCTGGTCCCAGTGACTGGCCCAAATTCGATCTCACAATCAATATTCCCTATGATGAAAAAAAAAAGCTTAATGGCAAGAAGATTGGTCTTCTTGGTCACCTTAAGTTGGTCTTAAATTCAGATTTGTTTCATAAAAGGATAAAAGTATGGCTAAAGCTGCATGTTCTGCTTCTCAGGCAAAGCCCCAAGAAGACACTGAGATGGTCAAGAAATGGAAAAGCTTGAGATGGTATATTATCATAAATTAGTAGCTAATGTTGCCAATCATCCACATTCTAGCCATGGATCAAAAGAAAACAGCAGATAGGAAGAAAGTAGCCAAGTATCAGAAGATGTTCCATGAAAATAAAGGAGCAAGTGGACTAAATGTGGGTTTTCTCCTGGGAGGGTGGGAGGAAGAAGTCATGGGACCTAGGAAAACCAAAACTTACTACACAGAATTTTTCTTTTTAAAACAAAAATAACTATGGAAAGGAATGGTGGAAGGCCTTAAATGCTGGCTTGGCAAATTGTGAGAAGTAATGGTGGAAGTCTCATCATTATATGTTCTAGAAATTGCATTTGGGGAAACTACAAATAAAATAATATCTTAATTAAAACAATAGTATTCATAAATATTTGAAACATAAAGTCAGAAGCCACCACAAGACTAAAGGAAGCAGAGCTGCAGCTTTTCCTCTTAATTCATTTTTTCTGTGGTGGAACAGTATTGTGCAGCAACACTTTGCTCTTTTACTTTATTTCTTATTACATGACTTTAAACTGTACCTGTACTCATTTTTATTCATTATACAGTATTGCCTAATGGGAAGATACAAAATGTGTAGCCTTCTTGCTACTATTGCACCATCTCCCATAATTCCTGGTAGCCATACTGATGGAGAGTGATGGAAATTGGAATCATCTTGAAAGTCACAAGACACATTACTGTCTTGTTGGGTTAATTAATTTTTGAAACGTTCAGTAAATTGTCTCTTTACTGAAGTTGTTGGGATTATACAGGTAGTCCTTGACTTACTATCAAAGTTATGACAGATCTAAAAGAGTACGTAAAAGACCTGGCACAGTTGGGCTCTCTCCAGGGTCAAGTGATTGTATTTTGTACATCCAGCAACTGGCCTGCATTTATGGCCAACTGAAGTGTATTGCAGTCACATAATCACAACTTATGACTTTTTGCCTGAAATAGGCGTTTACTTTCGGTTTCCAGCAAAAAACATCCATTGCAGAGAAAGGATTTCTTAATGACCGCAGTTTTCGCTTAACAACTACAGAATTTGTGTTAAGTTCACTTAACAGCTACTGCAAAAAAGGTTGAAAAATCAGGCATGGTCACATGATGACCCATGTAATGACTGGCATGATTTACAACAGTAATTCCATGCTCAGTTATTTGCAAATGAAAAACTATGACTGAAATTCTGTATTAGAGCTAATTCTACTGATCTGAGTGGGATTTATTTCTAAAATCTGAAAAAGCACAATATATAATTAATTCCTGCTGTAAGGATATATAGTTTTATTAGTATTACCTATTTAAGTGTATATTTATATATGTGCTATGCTATTTATGTATTGTATAAGTGTAGATATATTTATAACCGCATAATATGCATCTGTGTGGTACTGCTTCTCCAAATGAATCCACACCTCTTATTTTTGTATCAGTTATATGCTAAGAATTTTGATTAACCCAACAAGACAGTAATGCCCTTCATGCTGTGGGAAATGTAATTGTTTATCTGTCATTCCATGTGCTAGTCTTTGGAACTTATCCATCTACCTGCATACAAGAATAAAATGTAGATTTTTAACTTGCTAATAGGTTTGCCTAATTACTTACTCTGCCTTGAATATTTAAGTTTCTACGCTGTTGAAACTGAAGTAGAATTATATAATGTGCACACCAAAATTACTGGCAGGAATAAACCATAATGAATTTTGAATATGGGATTAGCTCAATATCTATTCACATAGTCCATAGTCATAGTCACCTGGTTAAACAAATAGTCAATAGAGGAGGTAATATGAGTTTTGTAATGGACAAATGAGACAATAAGTATATGCAGGTATTATATGTAATGTACTGTTGGTCTATGCACTTTTTATATGATGCTTGTTCTATACTACAACAACATTCATTTTATAATCAAAAGTGTGTGATTTTAAGTATATATATATATGTGTGTATGTGTGTGTGTATGTGTGTTTTTCTATCAAGACATCTGGTCTCGATATATAAAGGATATATATGAGGAACCTGATAACTTTAGGAGATGATATTTGAGTAAATAAAACAACATAATGTGTAATATATACTATCGTTATTACTTTACAATGTTCTAATCCACACTGGATTTTTCAACCAAGAGCCTGGTAGAACTTGAAAGAGGACTCCCAAAGGTGTTTTTTCAAGAGGTGATTGGACTTTCTTGTTTTTCTTTGAAGATGGTTAGCTTCTTCAGCTCTGACTGGATGGTGGGGAATGGAAGGATTTATATTCCTTGCAGACAGCTGGTCTTCTGTCCAGCTGTCTGCAACGAATATAAATCCTTCCATTCTCTACCATCCAGTCAGAGCTGAAGAGCTTCTTGGGTGAGAAGTGAAATGTCTTTAAAGAACAAGAAACTCCAGTCGCACCTTTGGGATAACCATGATCTGGATGACTAAGAATCTCCATAGACATTTGGAAGGACATTTGATAAATACATGGGGTCTTAACACATTTTTATCAGAAACATAAAAAATCATGTTCTCTACCCTTGATGATCAAGGTAGATATGGAAATGTATACTTTTTAAGTTTTTGTTTGTTTTTAAGTCTTAATAGCTGATATGGTGGCTATAGTGGAAGATGAGTCTAAATATGGTAAACATGCTAGAACAATATTTAACATTTCCCCTTTGTATTGGTTTTTTTCAATTCCCAATCAGTATCTTCATGAAGAAACTAATATGGTATTCAATTTAAATAGGAAAGACAAGCAAGTTTAATAGCCTCTCATCCTGCCCTATTGTCCTGATTGAAATTGCCTTGCCCCATTCAGGGCCGGATTTAGATGAAAAGAGGCCCTAGGCTATTCCACTTATGAGGCCCTTTCACCTATAGTGAAAGTGTAATTTTAATTTTGCTAACAATTTGAATGTAGGCCCCTCTTTATCTTGAGGCCCTAGGCTGAAGCCTAGTTAGCCTATAGGAAAATCCGGCCCTGGCCCCATTTATTTGTTTGTTTATTCCTTTAATTTATATGCTTCCTGTCTCCTTATCCTGAGTGACTCTAGGCAGCAACTTACAATAACTTTATTGCTATAATTAACAACTCTTGAAGACCAAATAAATTGGACTCCAGTATTTTCTTGAATTTGGCTTCTTATCAGTGGATGTAGGCCGCAATAAATTTGATACCATTCTTTCCTGGATTTTTTCCACCCATCTTAAATAACAATATATTATATCATTTATTATCAACTATATAAGATTTTTTAAATGCTGAGATCATACTAAATCTTAGAAACATACACATTACAAAATCCACAGCTTCTTTCTAATGAGGTAAATATTTAATATTTACTAGGTGTGACTTGTCCAGGTCTTTTATATAGTATGTTAACTGGGAATGAACTAAAAGTAGCCCCTTTCTTTAGCTATCAGCTGAGTTGTTTTGCTACTTTAATTCAGTGATTTGCTTTTCTTTTATCCTACTTTATCCTCTTGTGCAGCTACATATGAGTTTGTAAAGTTGTTGTTGTTCTTTGAACCAAGACTGTGCTTGTTTGTAATTTATTTCAGCGAGTTTCTAAGATATTGCTTCTTGGAATATCAATAATTATATGTATCCAGGCAATGTTTTACAATTGCATAGCAAGCATAGTTCTATTTATAGTTTCATGCACATTTCTTCAACTTTTCTCTGATCCATTTTTTAAAAAGTTTTCTTGAATTTCTGAAAAGGGTTCATTATCTTGGGAGTCTTTATTCATCTTTTATTCATGTTTTAAATAACATTTATTTCTCACAATTCCAACAGTTGCCATGCCTATGCACATAATAGTGCACAAAGTAATTTATTTGTGGATCGAGTAAATAGGAAGTGTGGTAGCTCTGTAGGGCAGTGACTTAACTACTGGAAGAAGGAGCAATCATGTTCAACTCTTGCATACTGGGCAAATTCCGGACCTCTGTCCCTGAAGGATTCTTAAAATGACACTTAAGTTTGTAAAAATCGTGTGTCCAGTATGACAGCGTTGGAAGGCAGTGGTGTGAGTTAAATATTTGGTAAACTTGCTGGACGCGGCTGTGTGTGTTTGTGTGCAAGTTGAACCCTGTGATGCGTGTCTTGCCCTCATATTTTATGGAGGAAACAAATGATGGCAATCTCTATGGAGACCCGAAGATCAGGGCTCTTTTCGCTGTTCTCTGCAACAAGAGTCGATTTGGCTGAAGTGCTTCTCTTTCTACGGAAGACAGCTGAATATGTGTGTGTAACTTATCCGAAAAAGACAGCGTGCCAGAGGCGCCCCCGCCAAACGAAGCGGTTTACCATAGCCCTCAATAACGAAAGCTCGCTGCCCATTTGAGTTTGGCACTTTTCAGAAGTAGGAGCGGTTTGAAGCTCGTTTTTCACTACTTATCCGTGCCCGTAAAACCTGATTTCTCGCCGGCTACTGATTCCAGCCCTTAAATCGGGTCTTTTTCTCCGACCCGGTCTCCAAAAAAAAAAAAAAAAAAAAAGCGATCGCTTTGATGAAGCAAGAGTTGCAGTTCAGGAAAGAAAGAGAAATACGCCAGGATTAGGAAGGATGCGCGGAGAAATGAGCAAAGATTAAGCGAGTGAAATCGGAGAGGTTGGTCATACCTGTCCAGGAGAGATTGGTGCACCTTGACTATCCAATTGCTTCGGAAAAAACTCTAGCCATGAAGACGCGCAGACTTGAAAATTGCTCTAGAAATAATTCCTTCCTCCTGGTCAAGATGTTTTAAGGCGTCTCTCTTGTCCCCGCCTGCGGCGCGTAACTGAAAAAAGCGAGCAAATTCTATTGTCGGCTGGATCTGTAACTTTATTATTACTGCTATTATTTTTCAACTGTTCAGCCGCCGCGATCGTTACTCGTCTCTTCCAACATCACCCTTGTCATTGGCTGTTTCTTCAGTGTTTGTTGAATGTGCGGGAGCGAGAGTAGGGAGGGGAGGGGGTCGGAAAGCAGGAAGGAAGTTGTGAGCCTGTCTGGGGTTGAACTCAGCGGAACAAGTTTCTTTTCTTTCTTTTTTCTTTTTTTCCTATTGCTTGGCAGGACTGATGGAGGGAAACATTAAAAAAAAAAGTTTCCATTGTTAGCGAGCTCAGAACAAAATCTGCTCCACCCTTTGTGGGTTAAAGATACATCGTCCATTTTTTTTTCCACTCCTTGTTCCTCCTTACTATGTATAACTTGCTTCAGCTATTTAAAACCTTTTAAATGCTCCAGCTTTTTCAGGAACAAGATGAGATGCTGGGGTTACTGCTCTGCAGACCGGATCTCCCTTCCAAAGGCCTTCAGAGAGCAAGTGAAAAACTGTGACCCATGTGAGATCATGGATATTTTTCAGGTATAGTGACTATATATCTGTAAATCTGTTAAGAGCCTAAGGTTTCCCTTTAGTTTTATCTTAACTTTTCAGACTAATTTTAATTATTATGAGAGAGGTATAGTCATAGTGTTACACATTTAAAAAAAAGGGAAAGTGGCCCTTTAAGAATATGTCAACTCTCTTTAAACCAGTCAAATACCTGGGGGCTGAAGGAGACTCCAAATATGTTTTATCACAGTACTGAATGAAACCAAACACTGGGGAGGCCAGTTTCCTCCCTTAGCCCAACCTAATTCACTGGGTTCTCATTCTGGGGTAAAACAGGAGAATGAAGTGTTATGTATCCCACCATGAGGTCCTACACAAAAGGCAAGGTCTAAGCGAAAGAAAGAAAGAAAGAAAGAAAGAAAGAAAGAAAGAAAGAAAGAAAGAAAGAAAGAAAGAAAGAAAGAAAGAAAGAAGTTTCTAGATATTCCCCTGTTCGGTCTGCAGTTGGAACTCTACAATTACCTCAACAAAAGGAACTTTTCACATTTGAATTATTATTAATTTAAAAACCAGAGATCTTAAAATCCTATCTGTATGGGTCACTTCAGGTCAAATATGCTTAGGGCAGAAGAGGCTAGTGTGACATATACTTTTGTTTAGGGAGTCTTAAGTAATGGAAGCTTGCCCCACAATATATATTTCTGATTCTTCTGTTAGAAACGATTCCACCTTCCTATTTCAAAGAAAGAAAAGAGATATTAGAAACCCCTTTCATCAGCTTTGCTTAGAAAAAACTTCCATTTGACCTGGAATGATCTCCATATGGCATTTAATTTTTATGGATCTCCCAAAAAGGTATAAATCAAATCAGAAAATGTTGGGGAAATCGTATACACACATGTGCAACGTGGCATACATTAACCTAAAATAATCCCAAACCTAAAATCAAGTCTCCATTAAAAAGAAATAGGAAAGATGCCCTGTATCTCCAGGTTACTAAATAAAATGTGGTCATGTTTATCTATCTCTGAATATCTGAACTGGTAAGTAAAACATTGGTCTATGACACATTATAGTAACATGAGGGGGAACTATAAAATCAGAGCAATGAGAAATTGCTATATATCTTTAAAGATTCTTAGATTAGGTGGATAATTGTTACTGATTCAGATTCCCATAGCCACAAGGGCAAAGTCCCTTACATTTAATACCCTTATGGGGAAGAAACTATATTTTGCAATGAAGCCTAATCTGTAATGAGCAACTGTTATATCAAAGAGCTAATCCATTGATTTTAGAGATTTTTTTTTTAAAAAAACAAAGGTTAAAATAATTTGGAGTCAGTGACATTCAACTGGTGATTTACTTGCATTTATTTTCAGCAAAATTGTGTCAATTTAAGGCAGGCATTATTAATATATGTGCTCCCACTCCCACTCACCTATTCTTATATGTATTTACTTATTTGTTTGGCTTATGGGTTTACAACATAATTTGGATTAAAATATACAACCATGTAACACTCAGAAACTAAAACCAAAACCATGCAATATAAAGTATCAGTAAATTCTGGGAATCAGCCATATCAAAAATAATGTTAAAAGTAATTATACATCCAGAGGGACAGTGTGTCAGTTATAACTTGAAACTGCTGGAGTAAAAGACATTTGAAGGGATAGACTGCTGGAGTAAAACACATTTGAAGGGATGGAGAATCTGCAGTCCTCCAAGTGCACTTGGAGGACTGCAGATTCTCTATCCCTTCAAATAGCCTGTAATGTTTTGTCTTCAAGGTGCTACAAGCTGCACTTCTTTGATATACACATACTTACATATACTGTATGTGTACACACACACACACACTTCACATCACTTTAATGTATTGATTGGGGGAGGCGTTCTATTATACCTAAATTGTTGGTTAAATCAGAATGTGTCAGCCATAATACCATTATGCCTCATTTCACATCACCTGCATAGTGACAAATACAATTGAAATTATATTTGAAATCCATTGCCAGACACTAGGTTTTGAACATTTCTTATTTAATAAATTCATGATTGAAACCTCGTCTCTTTTCAAAGTGCAGTTAGATGATTGATCATCCGGAACTCAGAAATTTACCACCATTATAACTAGTTTGGCATACAGGTTATGCATTAGGGAAATGAATTGTAACCGGCGAAATTTGTGCCATGAAGTCTATCCTGAATGTCATGTGATATACTGTTGTTTTTTTACATGTTTTCTCTTTGGAGTAGGATCTGCAATGACTAGCAAGCCGCTCTTTGCAGGATCAGAACCACATTAAGCACAGTTACGGTGTTTTTCTTGAAACATTGCCTTTCTGTTGAAACTGTCTTTCAGGCCCACATTTCCAGTGCAGTTTACATTAGCTGATAAGATCCAGGAAAACAGTTTGCATCAAAAAAGGCAATGCCAAAAACAATCAGACCTGACATTTTAAAAATATCCAAATGAAAGAGCCTGGGGAATATGCATACTGAGCAATATCTGTCTGTCATAAATCAACATCCTCCTGCTTGCTCTTGGAGTGCAATCTGTTATGTGCAGTCACTTCTGAATAACCATATGGGTATTGCCAATCTACGTTTTAGAGGGTGTTCAACTCTATTGCTTCAAAAATGATAAAGGTGAAAAGCAACACATTAGTTTTAGAGGCTCTGTGTATGCAACTGTACGTAGAGCTGAACAGAGGGGGGGAAAAGATTGAAGATAATATTATTTATTAATCAAATTTTTATGTCACCCATCTTCTCCCAAAGGGGTCTCTGGGCAACACACAACAATAAATAAAAAAGCCAATAAAAATAAATTAAAATCTTCGCATAAGAATAAGCACACAGAACAAAGCAGTGGAGAAATTGAGGTGAAGTCATTGTCCACTTATATAGAAAGGACACTGTTTAGTAGTTAGAACAGAAT
The DNA here is from genome assembly GCF_059756535.1 of Pantherophis guttatus. Lineage (NCBI taxonomy): Eukaryota > Metazoa > Chordata > Lepidosauria > Squamata > Colubridae > Pantherophis > Pantherophis guttatus. The sequence goes on along the minus strand of NC_142063.1, from coordinate 293,605,207 downwards.
CCAACATTAGTCACAATCACGAAGGTCACATATTATCATTACTTGCGATTTTTTCTCTCAGCAAACCTACCTCATGAGGTTTTGATGAGAATAACAAATTGAACAGAGGAACCCTTAATCTCTTTAAAGGAAGGATATGCTAAAAATATAAGAATAAAATATTTACTTAACAGTTATCCTGTCTCTATTTCCATTTTGGGTTCTGTGTGCATGCACGCATGCCCTTTGATGTAAAGGTTCATTCACACAACAGACCCTGCATCATTAGAACTAGCAGATCTGGACTGCAAAACTCGTAAAGAACCCTGAATGGCAGAACAAAAAATAAAGAAGTACAGTAAAGATAGTCCTCGAATTACAACTGGTTGCTTAGCAACCGTTCGAAGTTACACAGACCCACCTGCCCCAAAGGTACTTAAGATCCAATTCTGAAGTTCTGATGGCTGCCTCCCGCCCCCCAGTCACATGACTGCATGTTGGGCACTAAGTGACCAGCTCACATTTACAGCCACAGTTACATGATCATGTTTTACAACATTTTTGCTGAAAAGTAGCAGTTACTTCTAGTTTTTGGCAAAAAAACAACAACACCTTATAGCGAACCATGGATTTGTTTTATGACTGCAGCATTTACTTTACAATTGATGCAAAAAAACTCATAAAATTGGGTCAGTCATATGGGTGATCTGCTTTACAACTACCATGATTTATGACATAATGGGCAGGTTCCATTGATGAAAGTCGAGGACTACTTGTACTATATATAGTTCACGCCATGTAGTGGCTGTCTGGAGTTTTGCAGCCATAATCTGAAAGCACTATGCATAATTAGCAGGCAACAGATTATACTGGAAACATAAAAACAGGAAATACGAGACGTGCTCAGTCTCTGCTTATGTGTAATTTCCAAGAGATCCTCCTCAGTACAAGCCTTATATCCAGGGAATTTGCTTGTCTATATCTGTGATTGAGCATTCTGTGAAAAAGCTATTTAGATGTATAGATGTTCTGTTTTCATTCAACCATGCATTCTTTATTTAGATGATTGAATCTTAATATGACATTTTTAAACTTGTGATGGTATTTGTGTGGGACAGCACGTCTAATCTTTATTATCCCAACATATAGTGGATTTCACAGTTGAAAGATGAAAACTTTGCTGTAAGTGAAATATTATAGGAAAAGAAATTACGGCAGCTGTTTTTTTCTCCAAGGATGTTGTGTGCCCATGTAGCTGGTTGGAAACAAAACAAAGAGCAAGCAGATAGTCTTGGAGAGAAAGAGTTTTCCATCACTTTTCAGTATTTTAGTTGTTATCCGCTCTGGACTACAGAGGCGAAGCAATTATATTATAAAATAACTACCGTAATTTTCAGAAGCATTTTTAAAAGCCAATATTGCATTACCCAAACATGCAACATGCAAATTACATATGTAATTTTGCCATCCTAATACATGTTCACTTGGCGTAAAACCACTGAGTTGAAAAGGACTTGCAGTTTGGAAATGTCTGTATACTAATACTAATCTAATCAGAATAAAGCTGGACGGGACCTTGGAGGTCTTCTAGTCCAGCCCCCTGCTCAAGCATGAGACCCTATACATTTCAAGCAAATGGCTGCCCAATCTCTTCTTAAAAACCTCCAGTAATGAAGCACCCACAACTTCTGAAGGCAAGCCGTTCCACTAGTTAATTCTTCTCACTGTTAAGAAGTTTCTCCTTAATTACAGGTTGCTTCTTTCCTTCATTAGTTTCCATCCAATGTTTCTTGGCTTGCCTTCTGGTGCTTTGGAAAATAAGGTGACCCCCATTTCTTTGTGGCAGCCCCTCAAATACTGGAATACTGCTATCATGTCATCCCTAGTTCTTCTTTTCATAATAAACATCTTTTTTTCCTTCTTTTCATAATAAACGTAATTCTTCTTTTCATAATAAACATTATAATACACATTACAATGTTTTGCCAGGATCTTAGTTTAAATAATAGCATGCTTTAATGTACTATTTGTTATTAATTCTGAAATGTATGTATGTATGTATGTATGTATTTATATGTCAGGTTAAAACCAGTTGTACATTTTTTATTTTTTATTTAAAGCACTTAGAATCTTTTCCTTCAATTAGCCAAAATAAAACATTACATCGTAGATAATCTTTGGAGAGGGGCGACATATAAATGTAATTAATTAAATTTAATTAATTAAATAATAGTTTACCATAAGTAAATTAAAATAAATAAATATATCAACTTCATCACTATTACTGTGTAAGACACATTGAACTTTCATCTTTAGAATTGCTATGCCATTGATGCTAATTGCTGGGTGAAGCAAGAGAGAACTGATTGTTCCTGTCCTGCTTGTGAGTTTCTCATAGACATCTGGTTATCCATTTTTGGAAACAGGATGCTGGAATTGAAAATTACATCAAAGTAATGCAAGTGGATTTTTCGTCCTGTAACAGGACTTCCCTTATTCTATCTTTCTCTGTACTTCCTGTATCTCAATCTCTAACCTCTAAGCAGATTTGGGGAGAGCAAGGGAAAAAATGAAAGGCGGGGGTGGGGGTGGGGGGCTGCTGGCTGATCTCCTCTGTGATTGAACAAATCTGCTCCTGCAATCAGAGGAAAAGATGGCAGCTGTTGGAGAATCACAATTAAGACAGGCTGAGGAAGTTTCCTTTGTTAATTTAGCACACTTTTTTCTTAAGATTGTGTTTGGACAGATAATTATTACAGTATAAAAAAGGGAGAGTGGAAGTCTACAATATGTCCCAGAAAATCATTTTCTTCTTTTCCCTTCTTGGGTACTTTTCTTCTCTCCTTCAGCTTATATGTATTTAAATATATATGTATTTTGTGCCATTACTGAAATAATCCACAGCACCTTTTATGGATGACATGAGCTGGAAATTACAGGAAACAGTATGAAAGTTTCCATTGTCTGCAGCTTATTTTGTAGAAAAATAGTAAGGTATTGTGGGCTTGTGAGGGGAAGGAATCACTCTGTAACATAATGGGATGGTGGAAACTTGATATACGCAAGATTTTAAACTGCATTGTGTATTATATATAAATGAATATAATTTGCCATATGTGGTGATGACTTAACAATACAATAAGTTTTTAATTTTATCAATGGGAAAGATCACTCTGAAATCATATGGCAAATATTAATAAGTTTATATATATGTTACTGCTAATTTTGTAAAGCTAAAAACATAAAACTATGAAAATACACTAATTGGTAGTGACAATTTATCATTCTTTTCATAAACAAAGTCTAGCTCATAGGTGTAAAGCAATAGTTATGAGAATCTCTCAAAAAAGGTGATATTTGGAAAGTTATCTTATTTCTTTCCATTATTTCTTATTCTATTAATTTCAGGCACCGATTGACTCCAAAACGAGTCTGGGTAGCTTACAATATAATAAACCACAATAACAAAATACAAAACAAAATCTGTCGCTCAAGACGCTCTGAGATTAAGTTAATTATCTCTCAGAAATATTGGAGAAAGATGATCAAAAGCACATTCTACATGATCCCTGTCTAATGTATTTAATTGTTCCATCTTTGCGCTGTAAATCATCTAGAGACAAGTGATGACAAATGTAATGTAAGAGTAATCATTGGTCACAGTAGATAACAGCATCTCACTGGTCTGGTTGATTTTCGAAAAAAAAGCTAAATAGGAGATCAATAGAAAAGTGTAGGGCTGCAGTTTAGACTGGAAGGCTATTTGAGGGACTGCCTCTTCCCTATTACATCCACCTGAATGGAAAGGCAGGGCATGTTATGGGTCCCATTGATTAGGGCTGTACATCCAATGGGACCATGAAAAAGGGCCTTCTCAGAAGTGGCTCCTTTCTTATAGAAATCATTTCCTCCCCATTACTCTTCTGGAAGACACTAAAAACATGGTTTTGTCAGCAGGCCTAGGGATCACGAATGGAGATGGAGCCAATCAAGTGGCTGATGTTCTGTCCCCGTACCACACACGGACCCCCACTGATGGCCCGGAGTTAAAAAGCCACACGACAAAACTCTTTGAAGATAAAGTTGGCAGCAACCCAGTGGCTAGCTGCCAATTCAGACTTTACTCACACAAAACAAAGATTAGACTGCAAGCATTCCGATAAAACAATACAAGGATTAATCCAAATGCAGTCCAATAAAGCAGGCAAAGTCCAGTAACGCAGAGATCATGGATTATTTCCAGTTTTTGCTCGTCACAAACTGAACCGGCCACCACACCCACATTTATACCCTGTGGGGTGTGGTCCAATGACTCAGCTAATCTCTGGCACGCCTTCCCCTCTGCTGCGCACGCTTCTCCCTGCGCCTCTGCCAAGGGTCCAGCCAGTACTTATCTTCATCGTCGCTGTCCACCTGTGGCTGCGGGGACGTGTTTGGCTCTGAGCCTATCATTTGGCCTTTGGTGTCCTCCGGAGGCATTGCCAGAGAGGAGGGTCCTGGAGAGGGAGGCCTTGCCAACTCCTCTCCCTCACTCTCAGAGTCTGCATCTGTCGATAGCCCAGGCTCAGGCAACGGAGCCACAACAGCTGATTTAATTGTGGCATTGTTGCCATGGAGGGGTGGAGATGCTTTTTAAAAATGGTTTTTATTCCATGGTGGATTTTTTAAATGTTGTAAGCTGCCCCAAGTTACCTTTATGTAAATTGGATGGCTATATGCATTTGTTTAATAACCAACCAACCAAACAAACAAACAATAAGCTAACTTATTAAACAAACATCCCATCAGATGGCAACAACAGATGAGTTTTGAACTGTACTGCGGCCAGGAAAATTATGTGACAGTGCCCCTATGGTCACCAGGAATCAACTATGACTCAAAAGAGACTTTAACTTGATAGAAACAATAATGCAAGAATAATCTGTTCATGCCAGAGGAAGGAAAGGAAGAAAATATCACTTTAGCTAGTCAAGAATGTGATTTAGGATGAGAACACAGAATGATAAAAACTGTATAGCCTACTCAACTGTATGCTATCATTTCTGTTCTTGATATGCCTGACAGCAATCCCAATATACATAAGCCTACAAGCTAAAGAGAAAAACAGAATTTGAAGAGAAGGTCATCTTCGAAATATATTGTGAAAAGCTACACATTTTGTCTACTTCAATATATATGAGCTAGAAAAACACTAATGGAAACTGACTACTCGTATTCATTTGCGGCAGCTACTTTTCCCATTTTTTATAAATTCCAAACTGGAATCCCCAATTTTTGGATAGTGCAATAAGCAGCAAGAGGGTTGTGTGTGTGCACGACATGATGTTTAATTTTAATCCTTTGTTAGGTTAGAGCAATGTTTCTCAACCTTGGCAACTTTAAGCTGTTTGGACTTCTACTCCCAGAATTCCTCAGACAGCCAGAGAAACATTGGGTTAGACTGAGGAAAGGTTCCAAGAAGGAATTATCACTTGGAGAACCATCATACAATATTCTACTTCAGAACTTTCTAAGCCAATAGATTTTATCATATTCCTTGGCAACCCCACAATGCATTCCCCACATGAGAAGGCAGCTGCAAAATCAACAATGGCCCTGTAGAGAATTCTGACTGCATGTACGCAATAAACCAAGCCACCTTGTGGCTATGTCTAGGTAATTGTTAGATAATAGTTTCTGGATCACATCATGGACCAAATTGTTTTTAGGGAACCTTAAGCCCCTTTTGGAAAGAATGCTTTGTCATAGGTTATTCGCAAAACATTGCTTCTGATTGTCATTCAGACAGAAACATTCCAACTTGTAAGAGATGATTCTTATACTAACAATGAGAATTGGAACCATTATGTAAGCAAAACATAAGGTCAAACTGCCTTGCCAGCTTGAAAAGATTGGTGTCGTCTCAACTGAAACCAAAAGCTGAGGTGGAAGAATTCCAAGGTTAGTGGCTTTTAATCGCTTATAAGTAAGTTCAATTTCTAAATGCAAAATTACTTGCCAAATATTTGAACTAGCGCTTCAGCATTTTCTCTAATGCTTCTTAATCTGAGTCCAAGATAATTGTTTCTTGTTCTTTTCCAGTCATGTTTCTAGGCAAATCTTATAATCAGGAGTCACTGTGAGTGAGTTGAGTGGCCATATAAAATTTCTTAAATAAATAAATAAATCTTAGACCCAGAGATAGACAATTGAAGCAGCCATAAAAATTAGACTTTCAGTGACATGGTTGCAACTGTTCTTTATTTTTTTCACTCAAGCTGAAGAAAATCCTATCCACAGATAATGTTCGCTGGATCCTGCAAAATAGTTACTGGCCAAAAATGGCAGTTTACCATCAAACTGTTGCTAGATGTTACAGAACTCATTGGTTTACCCATGGTTAGTTTCAGACTAGACTGTTCTGGTAAAATGAACATATTTTAAAGGAGCCATGGTTAACAGGACATCCAGGGCTAGGTCTCTGTGTGATGCTGTAAAAAAAACTGGGTGCATTATAGTCAACATCTCTTTCCTGTAAACTAAGTAAAGCTAAAATATTTTATAAACTGAGCTGCTCTTTGCTGATGTGGATGCTTTGTCAGAGACCTTTTGACTACTATACCTAATCATTGTTATGCTTGTACAATTGGTGCATATGGAAAATTTTCTAGGACAACTAATTTGTTTGAAATGGTGTAGGGCTTCCTGCCTCAGAAGTGGGTTGGACTAGAAGACCTCCAAGGTCCCTTCCAACTCTGTTATTCTATTTCTAATGCTAGGATTTATGCTTTTGAAACTAGCCACAGTTACACTGAATATTTGGAGTCCAACAAAAGCACTATACAAGCTAATATACTGGTAGTTTGTCATGGCTTTCATTTCTTTCACAATCTAACAAAGGATTCTGATAAAAGTAAGTTTCAGCTATTTTTTCACAGAAGAATGATCAGTATTTAAGGCTCTCATGGACAGATGACACTATCTTCCACCATCTCTGATGTCTAAACACAGTGATAAATATTCTGATTACTTAATGTAAACATCTGCATCATCACCTTCCTCTTGTCCTACATGGCTACTTAATTGTCACAGCCCTTCTAGGATTAAGCACAACAAAGCAGCTCGTACCTCCAGTTAACATTAATCAGAATTTAAAACCATAATTATTTGTAAGTTTCACGTTTCAGGTAGTGCTAACTTGAAATGATGTATGGCATTTGCAGATTACTCTTAACCACAAAACAGTTGTAGCTAAAGAGGATGCTAAGTAATGAGGCAGCATGTATACTTAGGTTAGCCATTTGGAATGGGTTCACATGTTGTGTCAGCAAGTCTGATGACTTCCATCCCTCTGACAGAATAGAATTGTGAGCTCTTCAACCAATTAGCTTGTCAAGAAACAGAGCTCACAGTGTTGCAGGGCTCAAAAGGTTTTAGTATTTCATTGTGTTACTACCTGCAAAAAATATCTGAAACTTACACAATTCAACAGCCCCCCCTCCTCTCAATAAATATAAAAACTAATAATCTAATCAAAGAAGATTTGAGCGCCCCAGAGAATTTAACATCTGCTTGCGATTCCTTAAAGGAGCTGCGTCTTTTTCTGAGATACCACAGCTGTCCATTAGCCACACAATCTCATGACAAGACATGCTAAATGCGTACTGTGTTTACACTCATAAAGTGACAGCTATACTCATTTTCAGAAAATCGCTGCAAAATAATTTTCTTTTGCAAGAAATTTTTTTCCCTATTGCTCTTCTGCCCCCCCAGGATGGTCTACTATCCAGGGGTGAAATCTAAATTTTTTTGCTACTGGTTTTGTGGGTGTGGCTTAATTAGTGGGCGGGGCTTGGTGGTAAGGTGACTGGGTGGGCGTGGCCAAGTCAATGTCACTTCTTTGCCCTTTTTTAACCTACAAAACACAACACAACACAACTGGCTCACCCACAATGTAAAAGCAGCTGTGCTAGACCCAAAATGGCCCCTGCAACAAGCAGGAACCTCACACAGCCACAAAAAGCCCAAAAAACCAACTTTCACACTTTACACACACATACAGCTTTGTGAGATTTTGTGTGTTTGTGTAGTTAGAGTGAAACACTACAGAAACACACTAAATCTCAGAAAGCTGCACAAATATTATTTTTTTAAATATTTTATTTTATATGAAAACTAAATTTAAAACTTCCTAAACTTTAAATGGCTAGGTCTAAAAAAAGAACAACTAAAAAAAACCGCAATGAACTATTTTTTTTAAAGCTCCCAAAGGGGAAAAAAACTTACCCTTTAAACTATCCCTTAATAGAACAGGGATCTCCAACCTTGGCAACTTTAAGACTTGTGGACTTCAACTCCCAGAATTCCTCAGCCAGCTTTGCTGGGAGTTGAAGTCCACAAGTGCAGATAGAGCTGCTCACCGATGAGCTTGATTGCAGGCAGGGAGATTCAGTTGCTTGCTGATGCAATGGATTGCAGGTATTACAGCAAGTGAAGCAAGGAGGCATTGCGACCAGCAGTTAAGGTAAGCAAGCTGGAGGCTGGGGGGGTGGGGAGAGAAAAAGAAACTTTTTTTCTTTTAAATGGTTCTGACAATCCAAACTGAGTTGCCTGATTAGCGGGCAACTCAGCTGGGATCGTCAGAGCTTGGCTCGTCAGAGCCATTTAAAAGGGAAAAAAGGCTCTGATGATCACGCGGCTCAGCTGGGCATGGGGGGAGGGACCAAGGATTTTTGCTACCGGTTCTCTGAACTGCCCGCCGCCATCGCTACCTACTCGCCCGAGCTGGTCTGAACCGGGAGCATTTCATCCCTGCCCCTGCTACTGTCTCAACTTGAGTTTGGTGGGTCTTTCTTTCCTTTTTTGGGGACTCCTTCCAAAAACTGCTGGACTGTAGAGACTGTCAGCCTGCTGAGGGAGGTAGTCCAGACAAGAAACTCATCCCAAAGTATTAGTTCTAACCTTATCGTAAGATTACATTAACAAAACCATGAAGGTCTGAACGTACGTCTTTCCCCCTCCAACTTTATAGTCCTAAAAACTAGAAAGGGTTCCTTCTAAGTTTGCCATACACACATTCCTTCTGCAGATTCAACTGCTGCTTGTCTGTGTCTAGTTTGCAGCTCTTTCTTCTGTCTCCCAAAGTCATTCCCATAAATCACAGGTAAATCTATGCAAATCTATACAGGTACATCTATGCAAGTTTTTTTAAAGACACATGAATTTTTTTTTGGTATGGCACTCAGTATGCTGATCACTACTGGTACTATTATGGCCAGTTTATGCCATAATCTTTCAATTTCAGTTTCCAGATCTTGATGCTTTGTGATCTTCTCCAATTCTTTGTCATCCATCCTATTATCCGTTGGTATTGCCACATCAATTTATCCACACTTTCTTCTTTTCAACTACAGTTATATCTTGTGTGCTATGAGCCAAAACTATATCAGTCTCTTCAGAAATCCCAAAGTATTTTAAGCTGCTCATTCACCTCCTTTTTCAAATCTAAATGCTCACCAATTTTTCATTCCTGGTACATGATCATTTTTACAGATGTTCCAGTGAATAATTTTGGTGACTGTGTTATGTCCTTTTTTTATAATCAATTTGTACAATCTTTTTGCACAAGGTGAGTATATGATCGGGTTCTTCTGCTTCTTTCCACAATCTGCACCTTGAATCATTTGATGATTTTTCAATTCTGACCTTGATTGCATTTGTTCTAACAGCCTGTTCTTGTGCAACTAAAATCAAGTCTTAAGTTTCTTTTTTAAAATGTTCCAGCTATAAGCTATTGCGAATTTTTATGTTTATCCACTTTCCTCAGTCTTTTGTAAAAATTGACCATGCAATGCCTTTCCTCTCCAGGATCCTATGTGTGTTATTACATTATTCTGATATTCAGTTCTTGTTTCCTGTACATTTAGTATCTTCCAGTTTTTAACCTGCATCAATGCTTATTCTTGGCTATCTTTTATATAATCAGTCAACACATGCTTTTCTTCTTTGATAATTTGTTTAACTTGCCTCCATTTCTGTGAGGCAAGTTTAATCTATCAATAACATTATGAGGATGTAATGCATAGTGAATAGATATCAGTTTTCTTGTTTTTTGACCAAAATTGTCCAGTTCAGTTTATGTCCAGTTAATAATTACAGCAGTACAACATATCACAAGTATGGCACACATATATTTCTTACATCTGATATAAATTTAAGGTTTTAAAAGAGGATTGTCTTTTAACAGATTTTGACCATCAGGATTTACATTAAATGAAAATTTTCTTCCTGCTGCTTTGAGCTGGGATATAGAAATACCCCATAAATAACATTAGTTATTCATATAGTTGATACATATAACATCCTTGACAATGTTGGACAAGGTTTTGAAGAACTGTTTGCTTTTTAATGAGTCAGTCCCATGTGTATTTCTTTGTGCTTCCCAATAAAAACACTAAGAGTTACTTCTGGAAAACATGCATACAACTGATTGACAGAAGCCTAAAATGGGGTCCCACTGTTATATATATATATATGGCCAGGTTGGCTAGGAGTCCTAAGAGCTATGATCCTAACACATTTGGATATCTCCAGAATGAGGGAGGCGGTTTTAAGCAATGTCTGTAGAACACAAGCAGAAAAGTTCTGCTCTGACAACAGCAGGGAGAATGTTAAAGACAGATTAGGGATTTGACTTTTTGGAAATTTTATTTGGGGAAAAAATGTACAAGACCAGCCAATTGCATGACATTTTCTTCTTTTCATTTCAAGTGTAATCCTCCCACATCTACAAGATCCAAAGTTAGGATGAGCTTGCTAATCAAAAGTGGAGGAAATCATGATAGAAAATTAAGCACCAGCAGCACAATGTGGTCCTGGAAAGACCTCCGAGGAACATTATGTACCCTTCTCTTTCCAAACCTTTAATGGAAAAAAATGTCATAAAGGTGCCATCTTTAGAAATGTCATGGGATGCACTGAATGTTCTGAACAGTTATTGTTAAAGACAAAAAAAAGCTTAAAAATGAAATATTCTATATAACTGGAATGCTGGCTTGGGAATAAAATAGTTTTTTCCCCCAGTCTATCCTCTTTCTCCCTTGTATTTTATAAATCTAAGCTATAAATCTAAGAACAAAATGCAATTGCAATTTGTCCACTAAATGCAAAAACAGTAATTGCAGACATTAAATGCCTGACACAAGCTGAATTTAATGCACTCCTGGTACAAGCACAGAAATTTCACAGGACTTTTTAAGTTTGTATCAGTACAGATGAGACCCTCCTAAACCTGCTACTCTCCAGATGGATCCAAGTGATAATTTTCACAATTATCAGCTAGAAAGCATGTGTTTGGAATAGCAAGCATAGGAATATTAAGTTTCATAGTGTTCAAAAGGATGGTCAAAAGACTTTGGTGGTTCTTTGCTTTGTTTTTTCTTCAGAATCTTATCAGAGAATAGAATAGAATAGAATAGAATAGAATAGAATAGAATAGAATAGAATAGAATAGAATAGAACAGAACAATTCTTTATTGGCCAAGTGTGACCTTCTTGGAAAATCTGGCAAGTTTTGGTTTGAACTATTACACTTTTTATGGGGCTACCTTTGAAGACCACTCAGAAGCTGAAGTTCACAGAATGCAACAGCCCACTTACTGATGGGAGAAGCTACCAATGCCACAAACTCCAGAATTGTTAGTCACCAATAGGCGTCTAAGTACAATTCAAAGTGCTGGTTATAATTTATAGAGCATTTATGACTTGGCATCTAGATATCTACAACCCTGCCTAATTCAGGAGAACCGTCCCATCCAATGAATTCAGCCCTCAAACGAGATAAGAGAAGAGAGGGGGAAAGTAAATAATTTTTTATGTTATGTGCCTCTTGTGTGGAACATCTTGATTCCTCCCTTGCTGTCAATTTAGGACAACAGTGTTCCTTTGGAGAGCATCTGAGGTGTGAATTATGAAGAAACTGCTCTCTTGTCAGGGTTGCTTAGATAGAGGTTTTTTGGGTGTGTATGTTAATATTTGTTTTTACAGAATCTATATGTTGTAACCTCTGTATTCTGCAATAATCCGTTTTCACTGCTAGCAGCTTGGCTACTACATTTTCTACCAGTTGTAACTAACAAGTCATCTTCAATGGCAGCGTGCCTAGACTCCGTTGCAATACTGGCTGGACAGCTAACAAAGGTTTCTTAATCACTGTTTAATCACAGTAAGAAAGGAAGCAATAAAACATACCAATCCAGGGACACTAACACGGCCCTTAATTAAAACAGGCTCAAATAGCATCCTAGCTCAACCCCTGGTATTTTAAATACATTAAATTACTGCAAAGCATCAATAAACTTCTAATCACTTACTAAAGAAAGCCAGACTTAAGAACATTCTGTTCCACTATCTTTCTTACCATTGCTGTTCTTATTCTGACTTTTTCAAAGTGACACAACTTTATCATTAAAGGGAGAAAGAAAAAGATGAAATAGTCTGTTACTTTTAAATAATGTTTAATTTCTTCCAGAGAAAGAGAGAGATATGCTTCCATTATTTAACTCAAAATGGATGGTTGCCTAGTCCCGAATGCAGTTGCTTTGGTTACCATTTTGCTGGGCATAACAACAGTTATTCAGCCAGCAAGGAACACCCCACCTACCCCACCCACTCACCCATTGCTTGTCTAATATCCTAAGAAGGAAGCAAAGGCAGATGCCTGCCTCCTGTTCAGACAGACTGTAACTGCACAGGTTGCTCTCCCTTTGGGAACCAACTTGTTCTGCCAACAATGTGTAATGCCTTGTCCTATCTATAAATGGTATGAACTTTGGCAGTTCTGGCCATCTAATTCATTCTGGTAATTCCTGCAGAATTACCCAAAGGGCTTATGCTGGTGATGTTTCTTTGTTTTCAATATTTTTATATTTTTGATGGATAAGCAACATTTCTTACAGTAGTTCCACAGCTACTGGTCCTGGTTCTCAGCCAACAGTCCTGAGTCTTATAGTTCACTTGTCGTCAGATGTCCAGGAACTTCAACATCTAGCACAGTTTTATTGGCCTAAGTGGCAACTGATGTGATATGGGTTTCTGTACTTATGTCTCACTATATTGTTTAAGGGAGAGACATTCTTCATTTGGCTTCTCTGATGAAACGTGTCCAGTTCACTCTAGTGAACACTAAAGACCACATATCTTTTTTTTTATTGAAAAGTTTTACAGAAAAACAAGAATTTTCTTCCCCCCACATATTCCCCCCACCCTTTCCCTCCACTCATCCCCCCTCCCCCCCAGACTTCCCAGAGCAAAATACAAGGTATTTCGTTTAACAATCATAAACTAGATTAACCTACTTATCCTCAGACTACTAACCCCCCCCCCAAAACCTTAACTCCACTATAGATAACATAATACTTCTAATACTTAACGTTCATTCATAAGCTATTTGATATTTTCTTGTCTGAACTTATTTTGAATATAATCAATCCATCTTCTCCATTCCGATACGTATCTTTCTTGTGTATAGTCCTTCAGGTATGCTGAGATTTTTGCCATTTCTGCTAAGTTCGTTACTTTCAGTATCCACTCTTCAATAGTAGGCAAAGAGTCCTTCTTCCAATATTGCGCTACCAACAGCCTAGCTGCTGATATTAAGTTCAAAATCAATTTAGTCTCTGATACTGTACAGTCCGTCGTTATACCCAATAGGAACAATTGAGGAGTAAATTTCAACCTTCTTTTCAGAATATTCTGCATCACCCACCAAATTTTTATCCAAAATGTCTTGATTTTCTTACAGGTCCACCATATTTGATAATCGATTGCATCATTACATTCACATCTCCAACATTTAGCTTGCAAATTCGAGTACATACATGATAATTTTTTAGGATCTAAGTGCCATCTATAATACATTTTATAAAAATTCTCTCTCAAATTTTGTGCTTGCGTAAATTTAACATTTCTGACATAAATCTTTTCCCACGTTTCCACCATCACTGATTCCTGAAAGTTTTGTGCCCATTTTATCATACAATCCTTACTCTTGCCCAGCCACCTGAACTTTTTTCTTGTAGGAAGCTTGTAAAATATCATTTCTGATCCTCCTGGTTGTAAAATAAATCACCACATCTCTTGGCAGCTGTCTTTGTCTTGCCAGCTAGGAATTAACCCTGTAAATTTTATCAATTTGACTTGCCACATCTTCTGGTCTTTCTTTAATTATCTCCGCAATAGCATCAGCACAAATATCTTTTAAATTTTCTTTGCTATTTTCTTTCAGGCCTCTCAATCTCAAAGCAAATTCCATGGATCTGTATTGTAACATTACCAGTTCATTATCCACTTTCTCTGTTTTGGTCATTACATCTCCCATTTTGCTTTCCAAATTTAAATTAGCTTCATTAATTTCTTCCACTTTCCCATCAAGCTGGATAACAAGGTTTGACAATCCTGATACAGCATAAACAATATCATCTCCTATTTCATCATGTTTTTCTGCAACCACTTCTTTAATTGATCTTATATCCTCCTCAACTTTCTTTAATTTCCCTTCCACAAGTACTGTTAAATTATTCATTGCTGTGGCTTGATTATTCATAGCTTCTTTCATTGCTGTTGCTTGATTATTCATGGCTTCTTTCATAAATTCTTTAAAATCATTAAGTGCAGCCTCCTGACTCTGTGAATCAGCCGGAAGTTGTGCTTTCTGTGTCACCACTGACACAACTGGAGAACCTCCCCCTCCTTTAACAACTCCTGGTTTCACTTGTTTAGAAGCCATTTTTCCCCCCTTTAAAAAGATCTTTTTTTCCTTTTTTCCCCTCAAAGCCACAAAGTCCCTTGAACAACTTTAAAATGTTTGTAATTTATAGTCTCTGATTTATCAGGCAGGATAGTTTTTTTCTCCACAAGCTCTCACTTCCCAGCAGTTAATAGGCAGCTAATCCACTGTCCCAGGGCAAAGTTCTCAATAAGCACTTTCGTTTCTGGCTTTCACTTTCAAAACCATAACAAAGACGCCATCTTCAGCCTCCAGCTCAATGAAATTCAGTTTAAAACAAAGTAACTCTGGAGTTAAGCTCTGTACTTATTAAGGCTTGTTCTCCTGTTTCCGCTCTGCCTGCGCTTGTAATCACTCAGACTCACTTTTGACAGCAGGATTGGATCGCGGCTTCTTGCTCTGCTTTCACAGTCGTCCCGACTTCGGAGCTTCTTGGCGGGCTGACTGGGGAGCTCTCACCCTCCAAGCCTCTGGAAATATTCCAGAGGGCTTTCGGGGAGCTCTACTCTCACCCACCGGCTCTCCTCTCCTTCTTTTCCCGAAGGGGAGGTTTTTCAGCCACCAGACAGCCGGTTTGCGCTGTCAAAGCGGCTTTTACGAAGACATAGGGCTGGCGGTCTAAAAAGACCATCCACGAAGCCTGCGGTGCCAACCAGAAGTCCCTGAAGACCACATATCTTATTAGATAAGCAAATTTCCATATTCATGCAATGATTAGTATATATTGATGTCTTTACATCATTCTTCCTTAGCTTGGTGCACTCTAGTGGTATTGTATTTGAATTTCTAACATCCCTAGCCAGCACCAGATTAAATTAGAGAAGACTAGTATAACCATTTTAAGATGATGTACATTGAAGATCAATATATCTGGACAGTACTTAACTACAGAAAATGGTTGTTTGCCAGAATGATGACATTAAACAACTACCTAGAACCGGCTTATTGCCTCTACTTTGAGATTGTGAACAAGCTTCTTGAGAAATACAATTCAAAAACAGTTAACCACTGATCAATGCTGTGAACACTTCTCCCTGATGCTTGCTTTTTTTTAGTTCCAGTGGTCAAAAAGTCAGAATGAGGATTTACATACGTACTATACTAGCAAATAGCTGGCCCTAATTCAAATTATTTTCCATTGGTTAGACGTGTTTGTTTTGTTTTTAACTTTTCATCTGAAGTTGTGTGCCCTGACATAGTGAATGCTTGTCCTTGTAAAAACACAACGTAAATGTGATGTTATTGTAATTGCTCGTCGAAGCTCAAATGTCAAGTCTTGGGACCTCTGCCCTTACTGCACATTGCCCAGGGAAATCTTAGCAGCACAATGGCATGGCTGCCAGTAATCCCTGTAGCAGGAAATAGATTTCTCTTACACTCAATGGGAAGATTCATTATTCAACCCACTCCAGACTGCAGGGGGCATTTCATTCAAGAAGAAAAAGCAGACTCAGAAAGTATAGAACTTTCTTTAGCCTCCATCTCCACTTTCATTTTATTAAAATCTAATATACAAAAAAAATCCAATTTTCACCTGTTTTGGATATCTTACTACAAATACTATCACTTAGGTTACAATAGCTGTGTTAAGTCATAATATAGTTTATATGATTTGTGACACAGCATGTTCTAGGTTCCCAGCCAATTGTTCAATCTACTTGTGGTTAAGTCAGGCCTGATTTACTGTAATTTGCAAACTAATCTGATTTAATAAATTCAGGTCTCCAGGTTTTATCTGCCCTGTTTGATATGGCAGAACTACAGTGAAATAAAATAATGCTGCATTTGTTAATCAAAACACCCATATAAAACATTAAATTAAGTAAGTCTTTTCCCCCCAAGCTAAACTAGAACAGGGTCTGAATCTACTATCAACATACTTCTACTGCTAGAGGTGGATTCTCCTGCTTCCTTAAACTTTCCAGGATTTTAGATGACGGGAACAGAATATTAGATTCTTTATTTTACGGCTTCTATGACAAAGTACCTAATAAAGTGGTTAATGGATACTAAAGTTGAAAAAAAAAAAAAACCTCCTTATGATCATGATATAATTATGTAGATGCTACGTATCTGTTAATTAGTCTCTCTCTTGCCTATTTTTTATTTTTCCTGTTTTATTGAGTTTAGATTCCCATTGACTCTGGAGAGCTTACAACTTGAAATAAAAAAATAATATAGGAACATTTTTATATTTGGGTAGGAAAAATTAAAGGTTTAGATTGGAAAGATGTAAACGCAGAAAGGATCTAAATAGCTTAGTAGATCACATGCTGAACATGAGCAAACAGTGTGATGCATTTACATCACATGCTATACTGTTTCAAAAGAAGTACACTGTTAAAATCAAGATAGGTCAACATGCCTCTCTATTCTGCCTCAGCTAGTAAATTATTTCAGGTTATTTGAAGGGTGGCTTTATCCATACCTTTCCCAGAGTGACTCCAGTTACGATGGTCCTTTTATGGACAATGGTCTTTTTATGGACAATGGTCCTTTTATGGACAATGGTCCTGTTATGTAGAATGGTGTTTGTAACAGCTGTTTTTAGGCAGTTGTTGATGTGTTAGTATTAGTGAAATACTCACTAATACTAACTCACTGGACCCATGCTCAAGGTCCAGCCTCAAAAGCAGCTACCATCTCCCTGACATTGGGCTGGTCCTCATTGGTATATGTTAGTAGAGACAACTCTTGGGATGGTTGAGAAGGAATTAGCATAGGTAAGAGGCTGTGACTCTTGCTTGGATATTTTCCATGCTATGGCTCTAGGAGTAGGCGCTTTGTATACTTGCTATTGGTGTATGATAGAGCCTCTAGAAAGCTAAATCTGTACTTCAGAAAGATGTTAGCCAACTGATTAAAGTGGGACATAGTGAGCCCATCTGGGAACCATTCTTCTTCATGGCTTTATCTTGCCCATGTAAAGGTGAGAGGTATGGTTGAAGCCCCTCATTATTCAAGTTGTTATTTATGGATTTCTGATGATCATACACCCTTTCATTGCTAAGAAATTTGAGGTGAGAGGTTCATTACAACTCTCCCATGTTTTTCCATATTTCTTATGTGTCATGGGTAAGGGAGTCCTACAATCAGGATATCCCATGAGAAGAATGGGCATCCCAATCCTGAGGATAAGAAATTGAACTGGGCATCCTCTGTATTTATGTTGTCTTCTCTAGCCAGGACTGGGGAATGTGGGGCACCAATAATGGGGTGAAAGAGTTCTGTGGGATCAGGAACGGTCCTGGCACTGAGAGTAGTTACTCAGGGCTCTTCTCTGGGTGACTTCTTTCTGCTGGCTGGGACTGGATGGTAAGGATGCTGACTGCTTACTTTCTGTCTTGTGGGAACCTGTGGGAGATTTGGTTGGATAACATGGGATGGAGGGATTTAAGTAACATGGGATGGAGTGATTTTGAATGATAAGCTAATTCTTCCGAATTAGCTGTCCAGGTCAATGAAACCCTTCTGGATGGTTTGTGAGTCCCCTTCTCTAACTGAGAAAGTCATGGGAACAGGACCACTGAATAAACTGAGGGAAATGCCGTATCAGCAAATTTGCTGTCTGCCCAGCCTTGTCTTTTAAATCTGTCCTTCAAACAAAAGGAAACACTTTGTGTGCTTGTGATTCAAAACAGAATCACAACAAAATAACTTTTGAACTATGTTCTACTTGTGAATAGGGTAGTGTAAGTTCAGCATTTCAGAACACTTGAGAAACGTGATGTAATATTGATACAATATCCAATTTGAGGTACTCGGAGTTGGATGCCAGCCTTATTGCAGGTCTGTAAGAGATCCTTGGGGAGGAGTCTTGCCCAGTCATTTGGAAATTGTCTGAATTTTTTGGACCTGAGGAAGTGAACATGTTCCTTGGGACTGTGAGCTCAGTCACCTGAGATGTATGTTTTTCCTGGCTTGTTAAAGTGATCCAGAGGGTGTTGTTTTCCCAAATAGCATACAAATTTAATAAAGTATGTTAAATAATGAATTCTATGCATCAGTGACACTATATTTTTAACAAATTAGCATGTGAATCTGCTTTCTATTTGTGTAGTACCTCAAGGATCCAAAGAATTGCATTCAGTTGTGTCCGTAGGCAAGCAAAAGAATTTGCTTAAAGTAACATATATAGTTTGGATTACAATTTCCATCATTCCTTAACATGATTGCGAGGATGGATGAAATCAAAATCCAAAGCAAGTTACAGAGAACACAGTGTGGCCTAGCTTTAGGAGGAAACCTTTTCAAAGAAGCAAAGTCCCAAAGAAGAGACCTTGTCCTCTTCTATGGTAACCATGAAAATTTGGAGGCAGGCATTCCCCCCACCCCACCCCCCACAAACTGGCAATTTGTTTGCTTGTCTCTAAGGCCAACATATTACTATCATATCGCAGTCAAACCAATTTTCACACTGCAGAAGTCTCTTTCTTAATAACCAATTTTCACACCGCAGAAGTCTCTTTCTTAATAAATTAATATAAAAGATTTCTGATAATTTCCAAGCTGTCTGAATTTTTAATAAAATGATCTTTATCATAAAACAGTTCATTTGCAAAGCATTACAGGGAGCCGTGTTTGTCCATCAAGGGTGGGGGAGAAGAAACAACCAAATTCTTCAGCTATGTTCAGACCCAATTTCTGTACCACCAACTCCCCATAAATTAATCTGAACAGAAGTACAGTATCAGCAGGAAGCTATCAAGAAAGCAAATCCACGTCCATAAAGAGAGAACACCATGTTTTAAATAATCTGTCATTTACAAGGTCTGCTGGAATACTCTGATGCCATTAGTAACAATTCTCCTGTTAAGATGAAAACACGTCAGTTTCCAAACAATTTCTGAACAATTCAGGCAGGCAATAATATTCTATTTTTAAACACCACAACTCAAACTTGAATTACAGAAGGCATTGTATAGATACTCACAATGTCCCATTTTACACTAAAGGACAATTATACAGAAGACTTTCACCCCCTAGTGTTACATTCTTAGGATTGCCATTTATGGGGGCAGAAAAAAAACCCAGACCACTTAGTTATAGATCTAATATTTTAAATTGGAATTACAGTTTCCAACCAGATGTTTGACATGTTGGTGAGGAATTCTTAAAATTGGAACCCCAAAACATCTGAGAGCAACAGGCTAAGAAAGGTTGGCACAGGTATTTCTTTGCTATTTAAATATATCTTAAAATCTCCATCTTTTTCTGGGGAAAGTAGATTCAAATACAATTCAAATCTTATTACCATAATCTTATTGTTACAATATTCCTATTTCTCACACACACACACAAATGATTATTCTGTTTTAAAATAATTTTATTGAAGTTTTTAATAAACCTAGTAAAAGCTAATACAAACTAAATAGAACAGAAAAAGTAAAAGGAATAGAAAAAGAAAGGAACAACAAAGAAAATAATAAATAAGCAGCATTACATGGAGTATAAGCTAATATGATGCTTTGCCCTTCTTAAAATTACATATAAACCAACTCTTTCCTTATGTTTTATAGAACATATAATAAAACATTAGTTTGATCTATATGCACATCAGAAATCATTATCTTTTCAGTCCTGGTTAAGCAAAAAATCCATTAGGAATTACCAGAAATATCAAAAAAAACATTATCCCTAATCAAATAGTCCAACCTTATATTCTTCCTTTGTATGCTTCTCTATCTTAACCTTTACATTATTCCAATAGCATCACAGGATTTGATCTTTCATCAATTTTTGGCATTCAAGAGTGGTCTTCAAAGCTTTCACTAGTGTACTTTGTAAATCCCATAAAGAGGCATTGGCAGAATTACTTGTCACAGCTGTTCCATGTCCAGATCCTTTTCTTGATATGTCTTTTGTATTCTCATTTTGGCAATCTCTATTATGTTATCTATTATTCCAGGGCTGTCAAACTCCTGGCCCACGGGCCAAATGCGGCACACGTTGGCCACACCCATGCCCAGCTTAGCGAAGGGGGGAAAAGTCCCAATACATCATGTGATGCTGCTGTGACAATGTGAGTTTAACACTCCTGCACTATGCCTTCAAACTCTATAATGTCTGTCAAGCAAATTTTTTCTCATCAATCTTGTAAATATTCTTTCTGAGATATTAGTTTATATCTTGGAAATATTAATATCACAACAGTTATAAAAAAGAAACTTCTTTAGGGTAAGCAAAAATCATAACCGGCTTAGCTATTTTAACTTTTTTTTGCCTGGTTCTTTAGTTCCCCTCCAGTGTCCATTTGCAACTTCCATCATGCCTCAGTTCCTCATATGAGTTTAGTTCTGTTTCAGTCATAATGTTACTTAAGCATGTTACTTAATTATACACTTATATACTTACAGCAAAATATTCCAAATTTCTCTGATCTCCACATCTATAAAACTTAATGAAATCAAATTGTTTTTTTCTTTTTATTGTATGTTATTTTAAATTCTTAAGTCTCTGTTTATTTATTTTTTAATCCAAAGAAGGTAAAACTCACCAGGTGTTAAGCTCATTGTTTTGAAGGTCTTTAATATCTATAAAGAATTAAACTGAACTTTTCCAAATGTGACCCCAAAGAGTGTTCAGCTGGCTTTTTAGTGAGAAAACTGGTTCAATGCTAAAATCACAAAGCTTATTTCTAATATTAGTTTTAAAACAGAGAAGTTATCAGTTAGTAAACACAAATAATGCTTATCCTATAAACATCTAATCTGGTCCTACTGATTTCAGTACAACTTATTGCAAGTAGTACAAGACTGTAGCCTTAACTGGGTGTAGGTTCCAGCAGGTCTTATAAATGTTCAAGCTTACACTTAGACTACCCCTTTTAATATGTATGTTTTAATATTTATTCCAAGGCGTATTCTGTTTTGTTTAACAGAATAAAACAATATATATGGATATATACTGCGCCTTGGTGGCGCAGCAGACTAAAGCACTGTTAAGTAACACCAGCTGCCTGCAATTACTGCAAGTTCAAATCTCACCAGGCTCAAGGTTGACTCAGCCTTCCATCCGAGGTAGGTAAAATGAGGACCCGGTTTGTGGGGGCAATAAGCTGACTTTGTATTAAAAAAGAACACCGCTTGGGGGGGGGGCAAAAGCCCTACTAAGCAGGTATATACAAAAGTATGAAGGTTATTGCTTAACGCATTGTAAGACACCCTGAGTCTCCGGAAAAGGGCAGCATATAAATCGAACAAACAAACAAACAAACAAATAAACCTCCTCAAAAGGGCCTCAATACCATTTTATAAAAACATAAGTTCTCCGATATATTGGAATAGAGAACCATTAAATTCAGCATATTGATGCTACTGGTTAAGGCCGAACTAGCTACTAGGTCGGGTGTTGGCAACCCATGGCTCCCGAGTCACATGCGGCTCTTTGACCCCTTTCCTGCGGCTCCCTGCTGACCCGGTTGCATGACCTGCTCTCCACCCCGAGACACTGGCCAACCTGGCTGTGGCAGACACCAATCTCGCTAACCCGAAGGCTGGCGGGATGGGAATGGGATCCAGGAGGAGGGTATGATGGAAAGGGGGATAGGTCCGCAGTTGTGGAGTGAGCACAGAGAATGGAGAAAGAAAAAAGAGAGAAACAAATGAGAGAGGGAAGGGGGAGAGGGAGAGAGAAATGAGAGAGACCTGAAGGGAGAGAATGAGAGAGGGAAAAGTGGGAAACAAATGAGAGAGAAGGGGGAGAGAAAGGAAAGAAAGAAAAAGAAAGAAAGAAAGAAAGGGAGAGGAAAAAGATAAAAACAGAAATGAGAGGGGGAGAAAGAGAGAGAAATGAGAAAGAAGGAGAAAAAGAGAGATAAATGAGAAAATGATATGAGGGAGAGAATGAGAGAGAGGAAAAAGAAAGAAACAAATGAGAGAGACAGAAGGGGAGAGGAGAGAGAAATGAAAGAGACCTAGAGAGAGAGAATGAGAGGGAAACAAATGAGAAAGAAGGGGAGAGAAAGAAAAGAAAGAAAGAAAAAGAAAAAGAGGGAAAGGAAAAAGGTAGAAAAACAGAAATGGGAGGGGAGAGGGGGGAGAGAGAGAGAGAGAGACCCATCTCCCACAGAAGACAGAGAGAGAGTAGGCATGGCTGGGGGGGGTGTCATGTGACTGGGTGGGAGTGATGTTGAGTTGGCTACACCCACCCAGGTTTTGTGGCTTCCTGTGTTTTCTTTTCTGTGGGAAACCAGTCCAAATGGCTCTTTGAATATTTAAGGTTATCCTTCTACTTAGGTATACAGTCCATTTTGGAGTGTGGTTTGACAAGCTTTTCCCTTTGCCTGTTCAAGTCGCATGGATGTGCATCACAATTGGACCACTGTTCCTATTCTGTCCAGGTAAACAATTATAAATAAAAAATAAAGAAGTAATGAGAAGTGAAAATGGCTTTCTTGGAAATAAAATTCAGAATTCAAGAATTATTAAGACTAAGCAAGCTCATCCTTGCCATATGGTTTTAAATTGATAATTATTTCCAAAGAAAATAAGCTTTCTAAAGTTGCAGGGTTCTGTCTTGCACCAAACAGACAGTTGGATTAGATGATTTCTGAGCTTCTTCCAACTCAATGATTCACATGACATTATGTGTGTTTGTTCCTGCCCAAACTCAATGCAAATAAAATAATTGTATTCATGGGAAGAAGGAAGACACACAATTCATTTACCAATCATAGGTGGTCATTCCTATCAAAATTTGAGAAGCCCTGGCTTAGGATACTGCACCATATCCAGGAACTCTCAAATTCGAGTCCATTCTCAGCCTTTAAGCTAGCCACTTAACCCAATCCATCCTTCTTCACAAAGAGGAAGGAGTACAATGTACATTGCCTTTCGCTCTCTGAGACCAGGCAGGCAATGATCGTCAAAGGCATTTTTTTTTTACTTTTAAAAGCAAAAAAAAAAAAAAATGCTTTTAAAAGAAAACAAAAGCCTCTGACGATCAGGCAACTCAGCTGGGATCATCAGAGCCTTTTAAAAGCATTTTTCTTACAACCTCTTCGCCCGAAGAGGTTGTAGAAAAAATGCTTTTAAAAGTAAAAAAAAAAAAAAAGTTGGCCATGCCCATCCAGTCACATTTCCCCCCACCAAGCCACGCCTAAAGAACCAGTAGTAACAAATTTTACATTTCACCACTGGCTACCATAGATTACCACTTTTAAATGTGTCACTTCACATAGAAAATATTATTTACTACAACAGAAAAGCTAGCACATAAGGAAGTAATATGCCAACTTTTTTTGCTAGAAATATTATAGAGAAATGTGCATTCCATTCATTCAGGCCAATAATCTACATTTTCCCTGAACTCAGAACTGCTTCAGCAAAGAGTCTGACATCCAACAGCTTAATGAAATGTAACATACTAGTGTATTATTCAGTGTTCCCATGTGCCAGATATAATCTCTTCCAAAATACTTCATTGCAAGTTCCTTTTATTCTTTTTCCCAACAATTGCTCTGTGTTCTATGGCCAATGAATACTCTTTGTCCTTATTGTGATGCGACTTTGGGGGAGGGAAATGGTATATATTTTAAAAGTTCCTTTCAAAAAGCACTATAATAAATCAGTTATACTTAATATAAACCACCAATAGAAGCATTAATATCAAATAACATTGAAATTTAGCACATAGGACAATCAAATCATCAGCTAATTAAACACAAGGAAAAATTACTGAGAATAAATTGGTCTTTAGGCCTGTACAAAAACTGACACCACTAAGAATGATTTTAATGAGTAGGCAGATTACCGTAATATAATCATAGACCATGATAAGGTTTTGATATCAACCTTAGTTAAGTTGCAAACCAATAACTATGCTTTGCTTAGCCATAATTTCTTGTACAATTCTCAGTTCAACTCACAATATTAAATAATAGAGTAAACCATAAATCATGGTTTACGGATCATAGTAACTGATACAGCAGACTAAGCTAAAACCAAATGATCTTTTTTTTTAGCTTGGTCCAATTTGTGATGCCCATCTAAACTATATAGCAGAACTTTACAGAATAGTGATGAAGTTCAGAAGCAAGCCATTTGGAATCTGAGAAGAATAGAATAGGATAGAATAGAATTCTTTATTGGCCAAGTGTGATTGGACACACAAGGAATTTGTCTTGAGCTCATAACAGTTGCTGAGTTTTGCCCATTTTATGACCTTTCTTGCCCTAGTTATTAAGTGAATCACTGCAGTTGTTAAATTAGTAACATTTTCCCATTGACTTTGCTTGTCGAAAAGTTGCAAAAGGTGATCACATGATCCCAGGACACTGCAACTATCATAAATACATGCCAGTTGCCAAACATCCAAATTTTGATCATTTAACCTTGGGAATGCTGCAACGGTTGTTAAGTATAAAAAAAGGTCATAAGTAACTTTTTTAGTGCAATTGTAACTTCATATGTAACTTCATGAGGACCCAGTTTGTGGGGGCAATAAGCTGACTTTGTATAAATATACAAAAGGATGAAGGCTATTGCTGAGCACATTGTAAGCCGCCCCGAGTCTTCGGAGAAGGGCGGCATATAAATCAAATTTAAAAAAAAAATATGGTCACTAAATGAATGGTTGTAAATGAAGGACTACTTGTATATATGCATAATAGAAGCTATGCATATTTTTAAAAAGTAAACATATAGCAAAATACATTCCTGTACTTGCCACTAGATCCTCATTCCTTCCTTAATATTCTCTGCTCTGCAAATAAAAATCTTAAATCAAATATTCTGGATTCACTTCAACAGTCTATTCTCCCAAGATAATCAGCAATACAAATCAGAATCACTAGAAACAGTAATTAAGTTTCCTCTAGGGTCAGATGTTTAACATGTGATAGTAAATAGCAGGCAAAGCTTGTAAACATTTAAATAGCTCTTAGAGATAGAAAAAGCTCTAAGCCGCCATACTGTGTTTTTTTTTTTTGGAAAAAAAAATTGCACAGCTAAAACATTACATTTTGGGGCAAATAAGGAACTGAAATTAAAAATCCATTTTATCATTCTCAGTTAAAAACTTTTGCTGTAACGGAATAGATTTAGTGTGAAAAAGAGTAGGGATAAATGTTTGCTAACTTTCTGTAATTATTTTCAGGGTTTATGATTTGGCTAAAACATAATAAATAATATTGATATATGTTGCCTGGAATCACAATCACACAAGCTGGATAACTATAACTTTTTTGGTCTTGGACTCTTAATAAAGAAACATAACTCTTCCGAACAAAATAACATCACAAAAAACTATATACTGATAATTTCCTTACTTTCCTTTCAGTATTCAGCTCAGTCAAACAATATTACATATAATAGTTACTAGATATTTGTACACCGCATTAGTCATATTTACAGCTACCCTAATGTCAGTTATAAGGAGTTTCTCTAAGCAAATAATTGAGATAGATGATAGACATATAAAATCTCAAAATTACACACATAATAATAAGCTACTGTTTAATAAGAACAAGGAGAACATCTCAATTCTTCCAGTTTTTTAAATATTGCACCAAAAAAAAAAAAAAGGATTCTCCTCCATCGCAGCAAAAACCTTCAAGCCACTAATCCCCCCGGCTTGATTTAACCCCGCTCTCCCTTTTTGCTTCTGCTTGACAGCGCTCATTCTCCATTGGCAAATTGCTCCGCCGGCCGTTCTTCTTCATTGGATGAGGAATCGCTTAAAGGAGGCGTTTTCGTGAGTGACAGCCGGCTGGAGCAATAATACGCTGCGCTCATCCAAAACTCACCCTTCCGAAATAGGTCGTGCTGCAACTAATGAAGGGCGTCAAGTTGTCGCGGTTTCCGTAGGGAGGAGTTGGTAAACAACGAACCCCGATAATCAGGGCTTTGCAATCCCGCGGGATCGCTCCAGGGCAACGAGCAGCGTCGAAGCACGCAGGTGAGGGATCCTTAGGAGCGGCTGTCGGCGCGCGCTCCGTTAAAAAAGCAGCCCGGCCTCTTTCGTAGGTATCTACTTCCTGGGCCGGCTTCTGGGAGACCTTAGCTTGGGACATTTTGCATTTCGGCATCTTGCCTTGAATCGGTGCAAAGTTGCCGCCTCTCGGGCGCGTGCGGTACAATCTCGGTAGGAAAGGATCTTCATTCGGGAAGATAGGGGGAGCTTTCGCTGTGAAAATGGCTCTTCCTGCGAGCATCCCTAATGGGGGCCTTCCTTAGGAAGTAGATAAGATTAAGGCTGCAAGCCCTCGGAAGTGACAGTAGTTGAAGTCTCGGGCTGGAAGCAATTCTCACTGTTATGAAGGAGAAACTTCCTAACAGGACAATTAGCCATCTCGCCTTCAGAAGTCGTGGGTGCGTCATCACTGGAGGTTTTTAAAGAAGAAACATTGACAGCCACTTGTCTGAAATGGTAAAGGGTCTCCTGCTTGAGCAAGGGGTTGGACTAGAAGACCTCTCAAAGTCCCTTCCAGCTCTATTCTGTATTGAATTGAATGGACTGCTTTCAAAGTAAATATGTGGGGAATATGTAGTCAGGTTCCCTCTTTTGCTCAAAGTGATGCCTGCAGCCACTCTGCTGCCTTTAAAACCTCTTTCTTTTCCTCCGCCTCCAGTGAATAACTGCCCAATTAGCAGTTTTAATGTTAAAAGGTCAGTTAGAACTTCTTCAGTTTGTTTCCATTGTTGTATGGCTGAAAGTGGACAGGAAAAATACCTAGATGTCGTTTGGTGTGTGTGTGTGTGTGTGTGTTTGTGTGTGTAAATGGTGGGTTTTCATTCTGGGAAATGTGAAAAAAAAACAACCCAGCTTAATTGCTGTTGTCCTGTAATTGTCCTGCAGAATTTTCAGCGATGTTTTCTATACATGCTTTCCCATTCTGTTACACATACAATATATGTTCACATATTCCTTCCCAGAGGTGCCATCCCCATAAAGGGCTTGTATTATGTGAAACAATTATCAAATGCAATCAGTTTTGAAACTAGTTTGGTTAGAGAATAAAGAGATATTCTGAGGCATATCATTTGGTATTCCTTGTAATTGTGTGATTGGTGACTGAGGAATTCTGGGAGCTGAAGGTCATATATCTTAAAGTTGCCAAGTTTGAAAAAACATTGCTATTGCTGGTATAGGCAGGCCTCCTCTCTTCCAGGGCCATTCTGGTTTGGGTGGTATGAGTGTCTGGGTCCTTCAAACCTCTACCCCTTGATCCAGTAGATCCCTGAGCTGATCCCAAACTTACAGAACTGACTTTGAAAAAGGAATTACACCAACTAACAAATGACAAGCCCTGGAAATCAGGAAGACTATGACACCATGGAATAGTTACCATGTGGTTGGTCAGCTGAGTTATTGTAAAACATAAGTGCAGTGTTCTTTCAGGAGAGTACTAAACCCATGTTTAAAACAGCCTGATGATAGGCCCCAGGGTGTGCACCCCATGCAGTCTCACCCCCTGCCTAGTCAAACGTAACAGCTTATAGGTCCAAAAGAGGAAGCAGTGGCAGAGGGGAATACAACTCTTTACTCACCACATAAACAATAAAGATTGAAGTAGCCCATCTGCTTTTGTATTTTGTCTACTCTTCCAGCCTGGGAATCAATTATCTGGACCTTCACAAAGCTTTAAGGAAATTTTGAAGATGCCTAAACAGGTCCATTCATGATTACTGAGAATGATTGGTAGATATTTTCCTGCCAGTTGGGGACATTTATTGAGGGGAGAGGAAAGCGAAATCAGGGGATCCACCATTTCCTTAATATGCCCTGCACACAATAAATAAGGGCATCATCATTAGGTGGGACACTTCCTTTAGCAGGATACAGATTGACAGTGGAAACAGCAGGCTTTATGCTGGTATGGTTTTCTAATGGCAGAAGAGTTGGTGAAAGATTGTTTAACAGAATCATGGGAAGGAGCCTTTTCAGGATACAGGCCAGTGTAATAGTGTTCCTCAACCTTTGATGATTAGTGGCAACATTTGGAATTTTGACACGTTTTTGATATAATAACAAAAGACTACTGGAATGTGCCTGAATTCACAAAATGTCTGCCATATGTGAAATAAGCTAACATACCAATTAGAATGTTATCTGCTACCTTCTCTGCCTACTTTTCTGAAGAATGTTTCTTACAGTTATGCTTTTTCTGAATTGGGTAAATTTTCAAACAGCATTGGGAAACAACATTTCTATAATCTTAAGAAAAGTGTGAGGTCATATTAATATGAGGTCATAGTAATACTGAAATTTTCCACAGATTAGCTCCCCATTTTAACCAGATTCATTTCTTGGAAAAGTACAAAATTAAGTGGGACAAGGAATCTGGCAGGCACATTGACTGCAAGCCACATAGGTACTTTAATTGTATGCACTAAATGTGGCGTAAGCTTTGTTGAAAGTAATAATATTTACTTTCAAATACTCATCTTTGGGTGTTGATATTAGGCTTTATCTTTCCACTTAAAATAAACATGAATTAAATATAAGATTTGCAGTCTTAACATTTTAGTTTTGCTTTGTTTTTTTTATTTTTAAGTTTTCTTTCAAGCTTGACATTGTTCTTGGCTCAGAAAAGGCCCCCTGTATATTGGAATTTAAAGCCAATGGAAAATACCTCTACAGAGAAAGGATGTGGTTTATCTTTGCAAGCAGAGAAGTTCTATTGTGTTTTTAAATAGATACACTAGATCTGCTCACGTCTATTTACTCTAAATGCTTTTTTAAAAATTTCATGTAATATTTTATTCTTATCAGACCAGTATATTTTCAGTAGTAATTTGGCTTCTGGTAATACCCATTTATACTTTTTTCCCCAACTGATTTAAACCAAGTTATATGAATATAACTCCGACTTTAGTGTTGTGTTACTTTTATTAGGATTTCAAGGGTTGCTAACCAGAACCAGGTGAAAAAGCAAGAATGTTGGTGGAACTAAGTATCTGCTATATCTTATGAACAATTCTTCAATTCAAACCTGGAGCTAGGCTATATTTTCTTTTTCCCCCAATAAAAAAAGTATTGTTTTCTATTTTTATTCTTTTTTTAAATGTACATCTTCCAGAGTTTCTTGTAATCAGGCAATAGCTACATAAAATAATTGTTGGTTGCATATTCAGCCAGATATTTAGACTGGATTTTGCATTTTTATCCACCTATTGAATTTTTCCTGAAGACCTGGGATAAGCAGATGTTGTTTGGTGGTGTTCGAATCGTGGAATCATATGGCTGGAAGGGACCTTGGAGATCATCTAGTTCAGTTTCTTGCTCAAGGCAGGAGTCCTCATACCAGTTTGGATAAATGATTGTACAAACTTTTCTTGAAACCTCCAGCAATGGAACACCCACAACTCTGGGAAACACGCTGTTCCACTGCGTAATAGTTCTTGCTGTCAGGAAATTCCTCTGTATTTCCAGATTGGATCTCCCACTGACAAGCTTCCACCCATTGTTTCTTGTCCTATCCTTAAATACTATAGACAATAAGTCAATGCTCTCTTCCCTGTGGCAGCCTTTCAAGACTTAGATAATCTAAGTCTTCTCTTCATGAAGCTAAACATATCTAATTTCTTAACCTGTTCTTCATAGGTTTTAGTTTCCAGACATCATCTTTGTTGCTCTTCTCTGTAATCTTTGTAGGACATCGGCATCTATTTTTGTATTGTGGTTACCAGAACTGGACATGGTATTCCAAATATGGCCTCACTGGTCTGCTATAGAGTGGTACTATATCTCTCTTGATCTTGATACTAACCTCTGTTGATGCAGAGTTGGCTACTGATTCATCTTTAAGCAGTGGTCCACCAGGACACCTTGAATTCTCTCATAGGCAGTACTGTTGAGCCTATCCTGTACCTGTCTACCTGATTTTTTCTATCTAAGTGCAGGACCTTTCTTTTTTTGCCACGAAACTGCATCTAGTTGGATAGGGACCCATGCTTAAGTCTGTCAAGATCTTTCTGACTCTTGAGTCTATCTTCTGAAGTGTTAGCAATTTCCCCTGACTTTGTGTCATCCCTTTATCTAAGTTGTTTATGAAGATGTGGCATTGTCATAGAATGTAATGTAAGCTATTCCAAGCAAAAGTTTCTTTTTGCAATTAACTGATAATGATTTTTATCAATGTCAGCATTCAAGTAGTGCTAGTGGTATTTCTTGCAGATATTCCAATGAACCATTATTACTACTTTATCATTCTGTTACTTGTAGGTAGTCTGTGGAATCTTCTTGCAACAGCACAAAGTGCTCCACTGTTTCTTCACATTCTTTTCAGAGTTGGCATTTGCTGTCTCCTGTTTTTTTCAATTCTGGCTATATATGCATTTGCTTTTAAGGAACAAATTTTTTTTTAAGGAACTGGAATTAGCCTTCTGTCTCTTTCTTCAATTTTCCTGCTCTTAGTCTTCTTGTTATTTGCTTTGCCAGCTATTTTTTTTCTGTACTGGCCATGTAATACTTTGCCTGCCAGGTCTCTTTTCTACTCTTCATTTGGCCTTTCTTGTAGGCCAGTTTGGTCTTTTTCCACTGTCTTTCAGACACACTTCCAATGCCCTTCCCCCCCCCCCCCAACTGTCTGTGTACTTACAACTTTTCATGTCCAGCTATTTTCCTTGGTAAGCACAGTCTGACAACATTGCTGCGAGGATGAAGGGCATGATTCATTATCATTATTTTCCTGATCTTCCTATCCAGAGCTTTTCGTTTTGCTTGAATCCAGGCCACTATTCCAACTGTGTATGTCAGTGGTCGGCAAACCACGGCTTGCGAGCCACATGCAGCTCTTTGGTCCCTTGAGTGTGGCTCTTCCACACTCGTGATGCCCTGGCTGGCTGTGGCTGAGCCGGGAGTGTGCACACGCGCAGGGAGACCCTCCTCAAGTGAACGCCAAAGCTCAGGAAAGGTGCGCGCATGGTGGGCAGCGGCTTGCTTAAGGAGGGTCTCCCCACGTGTGCGCATGTTCCCGGCTCAGCCACAGCCGGCCAGGGCATCACAAGAGTGGGAGGAGGAGGAGAGTACAGGAGAGAAGCTGCTCTGTACCTACCTTCGCACCACATTTGCACGTAAGGCAGCCTTTGCTTCCTGTCGCTTCAGGCTGGAGTTCGCACCCTCCGCACTCAGCTGAAGAGCTGCTGGGGGTGGGGGATGAAACAGCAAGTCGATGGCCAGAGCATTAGTGCAGGAAAGAAGCCCCATCCTGTTAAGACCCTCCTAATCGAGCAGCCGCTCACCCCGCGGGTGCCTTTGCTGTGCTTTGGTGCTCATTTGGGGAGGGTCTCCCCGCCCATGCACACGCTCCTGGCTCAACCACAGCCATCCGGGACATCACAAGAGGAGGGGGAGGAGGAGTACTGTCACCCGAAGGGAGAGGGAAAGACACAGAGAGAGAGAGTTGGGGGGAGAGAGAGAGACATAGAGATACATACAGAGTGATACATAGAGAGGGGTGAGAGAGGGGAAGAGAGGGAGAGATACAGACGGAGAGAGACATGGGGGAGAGGGGGAGATAGGAAGAGGGGGAGAGAGACAGAATGGTTTTGTGACTGGGTAGGCATGGCTAGGGGGGGGTCATGTGACTGACTGAGTGAGTGACATTGAGTTGGCCACGCCCACCCAGGTTTTGTGGCTCCGGCATGTTTTTTTTCTGTGGGAAACGGGTCCAAGTGGCTCTTTGAGTGTTTAAGTTTGCCGACCCCTGGTGTATGTAATGACTGGAATTAGCCAAGTATTAATTGCCTTGAAGGTATTTCCTTCACTGAGTTTGGACTTTAAGATCTTTTACACTCTCAGATGTATTCACTTCTAACCTTCTTCCTGACTTCTGTCTGGTTGATGTTGTCAGCCTGAAGGATACCCAGGTATTTGTAGTGATAATCTTTATCCAGACTCTTGATGTTATTTCCATAGGGCATCTTGATTCCTTCAATATTCACTATTTTTCTCTTATGTGAGGATGGCATATTTGTCCTGTTCAAACTCCATTGCAATATGTTGGCAATATTTATGGACAGTGTAGAGCAGCAAAAACAGATTTTTCCCAGTAGTTTTGTATGACTGCATACATGCTAATTTTTTCCTGCTTTGATCTTCACATTTGAGGGTCTTTTTTTATATTAATAGCAATAGCAGTAGTACTTAGACTTATATATTGCTTAATAGTGCTTTACAGCCCTCTCTAAGGGGGTTACAGAGTCAGTAAATTGCTCCCAACAATCTGGGTCTTCATTTTATTGACCTTGGAAGGATAGAAGGCTGAGTCAGCCTTGAGCCATTCAGAATCGAACTCCTGGAGCGAGCAGTGAGTTAGCCTGCAGTATTACATTCTAACCACTGCGCCACCATGGCTCAGTTAATATGTTAATATGTATCATTCATGGTATATAACTTTCAGATACGGTAACTCAGAAGGAGAAAGGGAAAATGCACCATGAAAAGAATGTCTTAAAAGAATGCAATTTTGCATGCACTGTGCATGCAGTATACTGTATTTAGGGGTAACTAGAAAACTCATGAACCATTGGGTCGTTGTTTCAGAGACACTTCTGTACCTAAACAGAAACTGAATGACCATGCAGAAAAGCCATGGGAGCAGCAACAGCTTCTGATTTCCTGCTGTCTTTCCCATTGATTACCTTTGTGGGAAGCTGGCAGGGAGCATTAGAAATGATGGTCACTGTGGCTAAGGGCAACAGTGCTAAAGTGGCCATAACTTTGCCAAATTTCAATCCCAAGGGAGGTAATGGGTCCTGGATTTTGGATGCATTCTTTAAGTTAGCCTATTTGTGGAACGTTGATTCAAAATTTGTTGTCCTACGATGCACCATTTTGCCCAATTGAAGGTTTCAAACAAACAGCTGAGTTTTTGTAGTATAGACAAAAAAAATACGTTGCATCTTTCACTTTTGTGGGGGAGACTGTGACTAGACGACTAGATGATAAAAATCTGTTATTAGTAACATACGGCATTTAAACCAGGGGTGAAATGCTCCCAGTTCGGACCGGATCACCTGATCCGGTAGCGATGGCAGCGGGTAGTTCGGAGAACCGGTAACAAAAATCCCTGTGCGCCCCCCCCCCATGCCTAGCTGAGCCGCGCGATCATCAGAGGCTGGTTTTTTTACTTTTAAAAGCATTTTTTCTACCTCTTCAGCCGAAGATGCCTCTGATGATCCCAGCTGAGTTGCCTGAAGTTTGGTTGAAGAGGTTGTAGGGAAAAAAAATGCCTTTAAAAGCCTCTGACGATCCCAGCTGAGTTGCCTGATCGTCAGAGGCTTTTAAAAGCATTTTTTTCTGCAATCTCTTTGGCCGAAGAAAAAATGCTTTTAAAAGTTTTTTTTTAAAAAAAGTTGGCCACGCCCACCCAGTCACATTACCCCCCACCAAGTCACGCCCACAGAACCAGCAGTAACAAATTTTAGATTTCACCCCTGATTTAAACCTGTTTCTCTGTTGGGTAGAATTGGTATACAACAGTAGCCTTTCCCAACCTGATTGTCAGCGTTCCAGAAAGACCCATTCCAATTAAAAACTCTGAGGCAAGCATTTCTCAAAGTTAGAGTAGGTATACTGGCACATCTGGGAAAACCCGAATCTGAGAGTTCCAGGTTTTTCCTCAGTAAATCAAAATCCCAATCCAGCCCCTGCACCCATCAGGTTGTCACATGGCCCAATCATCATCCATCCCAACTTGAGCCATCTCTGCAACCACTCCTCCTCCAGATGCATAAACATCATGACCGAAGGGAAGAATGCTATTATGTCTAACTACAATCACTCTCCTGAATCCCCCCTCCTACTTTCCCAAGTGCAAGAAGTTGGCAGCGTGGAAGCTTCTGGTGCTAAGATGGCTTCCAAAGCTGACATGGATGCTCTTCAAATTTAGTGACAATTAAATAAGTGACTGGGATTACCCAAAATGTAACCTAAATCAGCTAGAAGGAATTGGTTTGAGCGCCCTAGAAAAACAGTATTAGCCCTTTAAAAATTAAATTCCAATAAATTTTATAAAAAAAATACACGCCATAGCATCAAAAAAAAAAGCAACTTTAAATAAAGGTGAAATATTTTTTAATAGTTCTGGAATACTGGTTATTTCAGAAAAAAAATAATCAGTTTTGGAAGCTATCTTGTTAAAGGGTCTTTAATTTTGTAATTATTCTGTTTTGCTTTTACATTACATTAATTTTGTAATTATTTTGTTTTGCTTTTACATTACATTACATTTATACTACTACATTACTTATTTCTGCAGTGTCTGAAGTGTGATTAAGATTCTCCATGAAGAAGGAAGCATGATCGCCTTCATGAACAATTCTGACAGTGAAGAGGAACCTTGCAATGAAAGGACATCATTGATGTCATCTGAAAGCCCCCTTCTGCCTTCATATCATGATGGAGCACAAGCACCTGAAGCTATAGAAACGCTTTCCCACAGGGTAGGAGTCTTTGGAAAAGAATGTGCAGCTTTGCTTGGAATTGGCAGGGATTATAGAAGTCACTTAGTCACTTTAGGGCTATATTGTTTCCAAAAGTTGTTGCTCAATAATCTTTAGGATGGAAAGAATCTAAAATCATTAATACATTATCATTAATACATACCATATGAGATATTTCCCTCAGTAAATACAAATTCATTGTATTTAATGAATAAAAATTAGTTTAATTGCATTTATATGAAATCAGGTTTTGTCTGGGCCCTGAAAAAAGTCCCTAATGTACATTACTTCCTGCGCAATGCAGTACCTATTACAATGTCCTTGACTGATGGCTATTCAACCTCTACTTAAATAGATCAAGCAAAAGAAAACTCACTATATCCCAAGGCAGTTCTAATGCTGAACCGTACTATCAGGAAACATCTAAATTTAGTTAGAATCAGATTTGTCTTCCACGCACTAACAGAAAACAAATCTGCTCCTTTGTTTGAATAGCATCCAGTTATAGTATATAATGGTGATCCTGTTCTCTGTGTGAGGTCATTTCTGGGAGTCCTTCTTTTGTATCTTTCAAAGGGCTAGACTGGCAGTTTTAGATATTCAAGTACATTAGGATAGTTTTCCCACTCTTCCCCCATCACAGATATATTGGACTATGTACTAACCAAGTAGGACTATTACCCATCCTGGTTGGGGGTATGGAGTTGACATCCAAAGCATTGGGCTGGCTGTGTTAAAGTATTTGAGCCTGAGCCACCTTCTCACACCAGGATTTCACATTAATTTTTAAAGTCAGCTAGTGGCTGATAAATCAAAAACCCTCCCTCCTACCATAACCTCACATGGTAAGACTGCACAAGTAAAGATATGCTCTCACTGAGGAAGTATATCTGTGTGCCATCAATTGTGTTCTCTTTTTTTTCCTTTCATTTAATTGTGCCTGATTTGTTTGAGACTGCCTGGACTTTTCTTGTAAATTTTCCTTCAATTTTCTTCTCAAGGTTTTTCAGATGTGATTTGCCATTGTCTCCTTCCATGGCTGACAGAAAGTGGCTGGCCCAAGGCCACCAAGCTGGCTTTGTGCCTAAGGCAGGACTGGAACTCATGGTTAAGAGTCCATGAGTTCTAGTCCTGCCTTAGATTAACTAGCTATAGACTCTATAGATTCTATATATAGATTCTATATATAGACTCTATATCTATATAGATTCTATATAATTACTATAGGCTCTTGTTTTTACAATTCATGACAGAAGTTGGCAGATTTTAGCAGTTAGTAAGGACAATCATGTAATTGTGAGGGTCCATATTGTATTTTCAGAATTTGATCGTGGGGATAAAGGATGGGGGAAAATAGGTAGTATTGAACTGGATTATTTTGTGCGGCCTTCTGTCACATTATGTCAGCTGAGGCATTACGGTTGCTGGACATGTTCCTTAACCTCTGAAAACAGCAACTTTCTGAATAATTTTCTTTTATTCCTCAGTTTCCTACAATGTTTTTGTCTTCTCTGTTTCTAGATGTCTGAAATGACCCTTTTGGCAAGATGCCTTTTGAAGGCATTAAGCAGTCCAGAAAGAACTATATTGGGAAAGTAGATCTATACAATGGTTGCTAACTGTTTCTGTTTATTGTTATTGCAGAATAGACGTACTGGCAGCACTAGCAGCTCTAATAAAGTGGAGGGACATGGGCCTGATCCAGAAAGAGCAGCAAAAGGACATATTGTGCTGGATAATGAAGAAGAAGAGTTGACCTTAAAATATGGAGCAAAGCATGTGATCATGCTGTTTGTGCCTGTAACACTGTGCATGGTGGTAGTTGTTGCAACCATTAAGTCAGTCCGTTTCTACACTGAGAAGAATGGGCAACTGTAAGTGATTCCTCACAGACTCTAAAAACAATGAATGCATTGTCCCAAAAGTGCTTTTTCAAGAGGCAACTGGACTTTCTTTGTTTTTCTTTGAAGACATTTCACTTCTCATCCAAAAAGCTTCTTCAGCTCTGAGGAAGCAGAAGCTTCTTGGATGAGAAGCGAACCATCTTCAAAGAAAAACAAAGTCCAGTCGCCTCTTGAAAAAGCACTTACGAGACAACTATGACCTGGATGACGGAGAATCTCCATAGACAATGAATGCATTAGTTACATTAAGATTATTTTCTATTTAGCTTCTTCCGGGGGGGGGGGGCATTGGATTGCAAACTCCCATAATTCCTAAGCAGAAATAGTAAATTTGTGGTAAAGCATGGAGACATCCAGGAGTCTTAATTTTTTTTTAATGTGTGCTGTGTTGTTGTAAGTCCACATGAAATCAGATATATATAAATACAAACACTACTGGATTTCACAAGTTGAAAATCCCTGTACTTCAATGATATTTCCATAATCTCTGCATAATAAGTTGCTTAATTTTTTCCAATCTGGAATCATTCAGATGTTTTGGTGTTCAAATCCCTTTGGCCACCCTGGATAAAAATTAATGAGTGGAAATCCAGCATACCTTGATTGGGGGATGGTACTGTAGCTAAAGATACGGTAAATTCAAAAGCTACCTTGCCTGATTTATAAATGTCTTGTTTCTATTGCCTCTGTGTTTCAGCTAAAGATTGGCATTTTGTAATACATATATTTTGGAGGGATTGGGTTTTGTCTTGGTAGTCAGTCAGCTTCTTCTATTAAGATACTTTGCCTTTTCTTTCAGGATTTATACCCCCTTCAGTGAAGATACCCCCTATGTGGGCCAGCGTCTACTGAGCTCTGTGTTGAATACCATCATCATGATCAGTGTTATTCTAGTGATGACCATCTTTTTGGTTTTGCTGTACAAATATCGTTGCTATAAGGCAAGGCTTTGAATATGTTAGTCAAGGGCCTCAAATTATAAAAGCTTTTTAATTAATTCTGTCAGATACTTTCATTCCATGGCGATCAGCATTCTTTAGGCATGATCCTCAGTGATTCTTATGGTATACCTTTGCAACGTCATTTTAGGCAATTTGTCTGCATTTTTGCATGGATTGGAAACATTTAGAAGTGTTATCACACCTTTTAAAAAACGTTGATTGCAGAAAAGTAATATTTTAAAGAATTTTGCAGGATTTAGAAGACCTCAATGTTATTTTTCAATATTTTAAATTGTTCAAACTGTTGGTAAAGAATTAAGATCTTTCTATAGAGTTATCTTTACACATTAAAGGGGTTCCTCTCCTCTATATGTTCTATATCACAGGTGACAAACTGGATTTCTTCAAGGGCCGGATCAGCATTGTAGTTCTCCGCGGGCTGGTGGTGGTGGGAGACAGGACAGATGCCTCCTGCAGCACCCTGCCAGCCAAAGTGGGGCACCGGGGAATGCACATGGCCCCCCACACCTTGTTTTCAGCCTGGCAGCTTCTGCACCACCCTGCCGGCCAAATTGGGCGCCCGGGGGTGGGCTGTGCACGGCCACCCCACGCCCCATTTTGGCTGCCAGAGACACTGCAGGCCAATCCTTTGCTATTTGCAGGCCAGCCCCGTGGGCCAGATTTAATGACCCCTTGGGTTGGATCTGGCCCGCGAGCCTTGAGTTTGACACCACTGAAAACTTTAAAGATCAATTAGGTAGCAAAATAAATGAAGCGGAAATCAAGCTTTTTACTCTTGTCAGAGCTGCACAGAAATTACATAGTCCCTTGGAAGTAATTTTTCCCTGAAAAACTCTTGGCATTTTACAGTGAAAACTTTTTTTTTCTAACTTCCTATGAATTTTTTGACTTTCATTTAGAGTTAGAGGTCCTCTTAACTCATCTTTGTCTTCCTAAGGAAGCCCTCCCCCCTCTCTCCAGGTATGCTAGCATGTGCTGGGAAGGCTCCCTTGCCTAGGAAGTGAATTGAAGAGAGACTTATAAGCAAAACCAGGTCAATGGAGTCATCTTTGGAATGTGCAAGAAAGATACCTAAATAGCATATTGTCATCTTTTGCAGTTCATTCATGGGTGGCTGATTCTCTCATCGCTGATGCTTTTGTTTCTCTTCACTTACATCTATCTTGGGTAAGTGAGAACTGTGAATCCTAAATCACTTAGTATTCCTTTAAACAAGGATAGACACAGGTTAGTGTAGATCCTAATGAGGGATTGCTAAATGATTTACAAGGGTTTTTCCTTCAGATTTTTGAAAAATAACAGGAAAACATATATGATCAGCAAAAAAAGATGAAACAACATGACACAAAAAGAGAATAGCATGAGCAGGGAAGAGGAAAAAAGCAAGTTCCTTCAAAATGAATGTTCATTCTTAAATAATGAGCGTCTTTATATGGTTAAAGAAGGGGAATAGTCTGTTGGAGCTTTGCTTTCATTCTCATATTTCCTATAGTCTGAGAAAGCAGTCACTGCTTAGTAACTATGCCAGGTCATTAAATGGTATTTGTATAATTGTGTGAAATTTAGGTTGACTGTGTTAGCAAAATTTCAGATAGCATTTGAAATATATTTATGATAGACAAGACTAGATGGCTCTTGCTTCTATTTGTTAGCTTTTAAAATTAGGTTGAGTTAGTTATTGTGTAATATCCCCTTCCTAATCTAGTTGGTCCATTTGTATTTTGTATTCTGAATTAAAATATCAGCTTTCCCACCCACTTCCGAGGGATCTGTAGTGGGGACGATGGCTTATTAGTTAAGTAGTTGTAGAACATCTCTAATGTGGTTGTTTTCTTCTCTTTGACATCACATAATAACTTACTGGGACAAAATTATGCTGATTCCAAAGAGCTGTGATTAGATTAGTATCTGCTTGGCTAGATGGTCACATATTGTAATGTGACATGGGATCAGGTATTTTGATCCTATTTTGATCCCATGAGCCTTGGAAGCTCAGTTATACAGCACATGATTTTGATCATATATCTGCAACTTCCCTGTTCTTCCTCTCTCCTATATAGTGCAGGATGACCTTGTGTTAGTTAACAAGTTACTACATCATGGCAGCGAATTACTTTTTGGTTGTTGTTTTTTGTCTGACAGCGAAGTACTCAAGACCTACAACGTGGCTATGGATTACCCTACCCTGTTCTTTGTCATCTGGAATTTTGGAGCAGTTGGGATGATTTGCATCCACTGGAAGGGGCCTTTGAAACTTCAGCAAGCCTATCTCATTATGATCAGTGCCTTGATGGCTTTAGTTTTCATTAAGTACTTGCCAGAGTGGTCAGCTTGGGTCATCCTGGGAGGCATCTCTGTTTATGGTATGTCTACAACAGAACGATTTGTAAGGTGATCCTCCTCTGCAAACTGAGTGTGTCTTTTGTGAGGAGACTAAACCAAGTTAATGCTGCATCCTAGAAATCATAAATAATGATAAATATTAAATCTTTGCATTTCACCTCAGAGAGATTATTTCTGCTTTGAAACCTGTATTCAGAAAGTTGCATTCAAATATTGCAGTAAACCTTGATTTATTATGGTCTTCTCCAGGCTGAGTTTGCGTATTACTCTAATCTGATTGCAAGCTCCACTCTGATAATAGCCGCTAATGCTTTCCAAACCTGACAAGCCATAGATTGTCAAAAATGGGAGAAGTATTCTAACTGTTCTGTGGAGCCCCGTGTAGAGCCAAGGAGAGCAAACTGTGGTAACTGATTATAATCATTATTCATTATGACATTGGAATGTGGCTCCCAGTCGGCTGCATTGAAACAACAATCAAAGCAAATCTTTAAAGGGATTTTTTAAAAAAATCCAATAATTGTTCTAAAATACATGCTAAGAGACTGGCCAGTTTTAAGTACTATAGATCAGAGATGGCTAACCTTTTTGCCGTTGCGTGCCAAAAGCAGAGGGAAACACGGAGGAGGATGTGCCCACACCCATGATTCAATGCCTCCCTGTGCCCTGTCCCCCCCCGCATAGGTGCACATGCCCCCCCACGTTCCCATGCGCATGCGCGCATGAGCCTCTTCACACCCTGTTTTGGGCCTAGCGGGCCTAACTGAAGCCTCCAGAGGGTGAAAACAGCCTCACCCACCCCCCCAGAGGCCGGAAACAGTCCATTTCCTGACTTCCGGTAGGCCCGGTTTTTGCCCTCCCCAGGTTCCAGAAGCTTTCCTGGAGTCTGGGGAGGGCGAAAACGGCCTCCCACTCCCCCTGGAGGCCCCCTGGAGGCCAGAAATGGCCCGTTTCCTGACTTCCGGTGGGCCTGCTAGGACCTTTTTTCGCCCTCCCCAGGTTTCAGAAACTTTCCTGGAGGCTGGGGAGGGCGAAAACCGCCTCCCTCATCCCCCTCCCCCGGAGGCCGGAAATGGCCTCCCAGAGCCTCCGCGCGAGCCCTGTACTTACTGGCATCCAAAATAGGCCGTGTGGAGACCCCTGGGAGGGGAGATATGGGCGGGGCCAGCCGAAAATCAGCTGGCCAGCGCACTGGAGCTGAGCTAGGGCAAGGCTTGCGTGTCAGAAGATATGGCTCTGCGTGCCACCTGTGGCACATGTGCCATAGGTTCCCCATCATGGTTATAGATGGTTGTCAACTTACAACAGTTCATTTAGTGACAGTTCAAAGTTACAACTGCACTGAAAAAACTGACTTATGGTAATTTTTCAGTTATAATTTTTGTAGCATCCCCATGGTCATATGATCAAAATTCAGGTGCTTGGCATCTGGTTCACACCTATGACCATTGCTGTGTCCCAATGTCTTCTGATCACCTTTTGCAGCCTTTTGGCAAGCAAAGTCAATGGGGAAGCCCAAATCACTTAGCAACCAGATTAGTAATTTATCAGCTGCAGTGATTCACTTAACTGTGGCAAGAAAGGTCATGAAAAGGGGCAAAACTCACTTAACAAATGTCTCAGTAACATAATTTTTGGATTCAATTGTGGTTGAGGATTACCTGTATACAAAAAATGTTTCTCAAAACTAATCCTGCGCAGTCTAAGAATATGTTTTTACTTAAATATTTCTTCAATTCTAGTTTCTTTCCAATTGTCCCTTTTGCTCTTTCAATTATTATATTGGCTACATTTCTTCACAATATTTTCATTGCAAAGGAGGGGTAATTAAGAGACTGAGAAGAATTTGCAGCTGGATATAAATGAAGTAAGAGATTGTTTGCCATCTTTTCAGTGATATCAAAATTAATTCATAAGTCTGTTAACTTGCTTTGCCTAATGGTAAGGTTGGACTGCATTTGTCAAGAAGGATTAGATTCTGTGTGCCATATAAAGTTCGGTGGTTTTATTTCCCTGGAATTGCTTATATTATATGCGTGTTTTATTCCCTGAATTCCTCTTTCCCTGGTTCTGAAATTGCGTTTATCTCCTCATTTCAAAAAGGAAGCTCTCCAAAATTCAGAATGCTTTCTTTGTATATTGTACTCTATTTTACTGCTATTATTATGATTTAGTAAAGCCATAAGTGCCTTTTGAGAGAAGTGTGAAAGAATTCCCTGCCATGTATCGGCAGGAAAATTAGATGTTGAGAATGCTACTTGGAATTAAATTGATATTTTTTTTTCTGTCCACAGACTTGATAGCAGTTTTGTGTCCAAAGGGACCTCTCCGAATGTTGGTGGAAACAGCACAAGAGAGAAATGAGCCAATATTTCCTGCACTTATTTATTCCTGTGAGTAAAATACAGGCTTCTTTTGTGTGACTGGCCTTTATAGAATTACCCCTGTTGTAGCAACTAGTGGTGCCTTGTTAATTGAAAATATTATCTCAGAATGAAAACGAAGGAAAATTGAAATTCTCTGTTGATTCTCTCCTGTACAGAGATATTGTTGGATATTCCCAGATCGTGGAAATAGATATAAAATTAAACTTTCTGATTATCTCAGCATTTTTTTAAGAAGAAAGTTTCTGGCCTACAAAGTTAGGTGTTTGCAAGTATGAGCCTGATGCCCAGGTTCCAGATTTCTTTTGATAAGTTACAAATTTTCTCTAATAAATTTTTAAATTTAGGAAGGAAACAGGAATCACTGTTTTGGTTCGGGCTCCTGCTACCACTAGAAATGACAGTGGTATATTGAATTATAGATGTACTGTTACTCCCTGCTGAAAATAAATTTGTAATAAGCCCTGTTAATTGCAGCTCCTTTTAGTTTTCCTGGTCTCCTAAATTGCCTACTGTAATGAAGCTGCTGAAGAATCTTGTAAGGCCAGTGGGAAGAAATTGTGTGGATAAAATCTAATTTGCTCTATGTTTAAAAAAGACAAAGACAAATTCAGCATGATTAGGACAGCCATTCTTTCATTTTGATATTACTGTACTCCAAGGCCACTGGGAATCAGATTAATTGGATATCTGGAGTCATATCTGATTTGGCTGTCCAAAAGGGAGAGTAACCTGATTTTGCCTCCTGGGTCTGAAGGGTTTTTTAAGTCCAAAATATTTGTTTGTGTGAATTTGTGTACTTCTCCCATCTTTTTGTTCCTTGCTTTTGCCTATAAAACAAATTATGAAATAATTTAAATGAAAATAACATAGACCTTATCTGCAAGTTAATAGTATTGTTAAGCATCTATGGAGATTCCCAATCATCCAGTTCATGGTTGTCCCAAATATGCTTTTTTTCAAAAGGCAACTACTTTCTTGGGGTTTTTTTTTTTTCTTTGAAAATGTTTCCTTTCTCATCAAGAAGTTTCTTTAGTTCTGAAGAAGTGAACTGAATTGAAGAAGCTTCTAGGATGAGAAGCTTAACATTTCAAATAAAAAAATCAAGAAAATCCAGTTGCCTTTTGAAAAAAAATATTTTTGGGAATACTGTTAAGCTGTGTACTGATAGGCAAATACAAGTATCTATAGCATTGACACATTTTCTTAATATATGACAATTGAGAAATGTAGGGTGGGCTTTTGATTATACTGTACTTTTTAACTTTGATCAATCCATCAGTCTTGTTTCATAAATTGTATATTGTTTGCTCTTTCTTTCAGCTGCTATGATGTGGACAATAGGAATGGCAAAGCCAGACAATGCACAAAGAAGGTCTTCTCAGGAGATACGGGATCCAGGTAATTTATACACTTGATACAACAAGGATCATTCTTTTGTTGTTAAATAGAATTTAAATGGAATCTGCAATGCATTATATTCACTGGATTTCTTACTTATTGCAAGCTATTATAAAGGGAAGTTTCCATGAGACTTGTATGGGAACTGCATTAGAAATCTCTGCATTGAAAGAGTTAATTCAATTACTGACTGAAGAATGGTTCTGAATCCTTTGACAATTTATGCACAGAAAAAAGATTTTTTTTAAATGTGAGAGTAGATTGATTGTAAGATTCAGATCCAGCATGACTAGTCATATGAATTTATGAACCTTGTAAACAACATTAGGAAAACTATAAATTCTACACCCTAGCTCTGTGACAACAGAGAACAAATCAGTCATCTTCTCCATGACAACTGGGGTAAATCAGTATTATTGCACAGTCTTGTTACAACAGAGGGAACTTTTATTCTAACATTTTTTTTCTTAAATTTTACTGTAATACATTGATTTTTCTTGTTTGGGCTTGTCTTTTTCTCATTGTTATGCATCAAATTGGCTGAAGAAGCAGAGACCCATGACAATTCTTCATATGCTGAGCCTGAAGTTCCAGAAATGAGAAACTCAACTATTGATCAAACTGGCCAACAACTTGGTCAAATTGCCCGCAACTTTGAGGAAAGCCAGGAGGAGGAAGAAAGTAAGCTGTTGTCACTTAAGCAAATTAAAAATTCACTATCATTAATCCTTTAAAATAAGAGATTG
This sequence comes from Pantherophis guttatus, assembly GCF_059756535.1. NCBI lineage: Eukaryota > Metazoa > Chordata > Lepidosauria > Squamata > Colubridae > Pantherophis > Pantherophis guttatus. The sequence continues at coordinate 293,560,334 of NC_142063.1, read as the reverse complement.
CAGAAGTGTTTTAGTGACATCAGGGTCAGTGGGCGGAGCCTCCCGCCGGTTTTACTACCGGTTCTATAGAACCGGTGCGAACTGGGGGCAACCCACTACTGGCTACAAGGGAGTATGGTTTGCTCTGTGTTACAAGTCAGTGTTGGTGGGAGTGTTCTTGGTGATTCCTTGATTAGTTTACTGTGTGATTGTCTGAATGGTTCCTTGATTAGGGAATTGTTTACTACTTGATTGTTGGTCTAGTATTAATCTTGGTGTTAGTCTTTCCTTATCTGGGTGTTGATTACTGACAAGGAGGTGTTTTGACCTTTTTGTTTCCTTTTTAGCTTTTTGTTTGTCTCTTTTGAATGAAGATGTTGTTTGTGCTTGTTGATGGCTGATTTGTCTAAGTTCCAGACTTCTCTAATGTTTTTGGACTTAGCTTGGTCTAGAATGATGATCACAGTTTCCCAACAGAGATCCAATACCACTCACTTTTAGCACTGATTATGTTACCTGGCTGGATAATGAAATATCTGCAAGAAAAATAACTAAGCTCAGAGAGCACCGAGAACCCCACTGATATTGTTCAACTTCCTGGACAAAATTCTGGAGGAACAGCCAGGACTTCAGAGCCTTATGGAAAGACTAAAAATGTTGGGGTCTTCAGAGTCTTGGTGATGGTTTTCTACAAGCTGGGGGCAGCACAGAGAAAACATGTCTCCAGGGCCCAAGAAAATGGCATTATTTGATGGAGGAAACACAAAGCATGCCCCTTCTGCTAGACTTGGTGGGTGGGAAGAAACAATGGGGGACAGGTGGTCCCACAAATAGCCTGATCCTACGCCATGTAGATCTTTACAGGAGGTAATCAGCACCTATAAAAATAAAAAAGTTATTATTTTTAAAAGTCAGAAAATTTGGTATACAAAGGAAAGTTTCTGAGAGCCCCGTGATGTTCATAAATGTCATGTTTGCTAAACCTAACTTAAATTATGTGTTGGACCAGAGATGCAGCTATCTGATAGAATTATTTTTACTTCTAATAGGAGGAGTCAAGCTGGGTCTAGGAGACTTTATATTCTATAGCGTGCTTGTCGGCAAAGCAGCTGCCACTGCTAGTGGAGACTGGAATACAACATTGGCTTGTTTTGTAGCCATCCTCATAGTAAGTGAAAAAAAATACAGTAAGTCGGTACCATTGTACTTTCGGCTTCTTTCCCTATTGTGCTTCCTTTTGAGTGCAAACCTGAGGATAAGAATTATCTCAGAATTGTGACCTGTTCTGGGATTATTTTTTTGCATGGGAGAAAAGACAGAAATTATTTAAATACCTATTCTTCGTCGTTTGACATACTATAAAACAAGGTTAGCAGCATGGATTATCAGCGCTGGGTCCTAGACATTTGAACACTTGATTGAGAGGGCTTACACAAATGATAATAAGTGGGTTTTTTAACAGGATCAGTTTGAATCTTTAGGGTGATATGACATTCTGTTTAGCTTCTATTATTAAGATCTGAAAGGTGATGACAACCTAAATGTTATTTTCTTTTTTCACTATTTAAGTAAGTGTTTCTAAACCTTAGCAATTTTAAGATATGTGGATCTCTACTTCCCAAATTTCCCAGCCAGCCATTGTTTAAATGCACATTTAACACTGGTTTAAATGTTTATTTAAATAAACATTAAATACCAGATATTAAAAATGCCCCAACAGAAGCAAGAATAGAAGAATGTATAGTTCAGGAATATAGCAATAGCACTTAGACTTATATACCGCTTCATAGTGCTTTTACAGCCCTCTCTAAGCAGTTTACAGAGTCAGCATATTACCCCCAACAATCTGGGTCCTCATTTTATCCACCTTGTAAGGATGGAAGGCTGAGTCAACCTTGAGCCGGCAAGATTTGAACTGCAGATAGCAGTCAGCTGAAGTAACCTGCAGTACTGCACTCTTACCACTGCGCCACCTCGGCTCTACAAATATATACTCAGTTGTACTCTTAAGCAAAGCTAGAAAAATTTCGGCATCCATATTCTAATTCGAGTTAATAAGTTTACCTCTAGGCAGCTAAAGCATATTTAGGGGACTGAAGTAGGGTACAACATTAATAACACAGTGGAGCAAATCCTTACCGTATTTTTCAGACTATAAGACGCACCTAAATTTAGAAGAGGAAAACAACCAAAAAAAGTTTTTGGCCTACCTTTTTTCGGGCCTTTTTCAATCTTTTTTCGGCCTGTATCTGGGGCTTTTTTCAGCCCATTTTCGAGGCTTTTTGGGTCTGTTTTCGAGGCTTTTTGGGGGCCGCTTTCGAGGCTTTTTTGGAGCTGCTTTCGAGGCTTTTGGGGGGCTGTTTTTTTAAAAAAGGGCCGATAAAAGCCTCAAAAACATACCGAAAAAATCCCCGAAAATGGGCCAAAAAAAGCCCCCAAAACAGGCCAAAAAAAAGCCTTGAAAATGGGCCAAAAAAAGGCCTGAAAAAGGCTGAAAAAAGTCCAGAAAACAGGGCATGTGGAGGCCCAAAAAAATGGCTGGTGGGTGGGCGGGGCTTTGCCAATATTCAGTCTATAAGACACACAGACATTTTCGCCCTCTTTTGGGAGACAAAAAAGCATGTCTTATAGTCCGAAAAATATGGTATTTTATTTTTCTCACACCTAGTAAGCTAATATGGTAGGGACCATCCTAGTCTCAGGGAACAATATTTTTATATATATATTTATATATATATAAAGTGCTGCAGTTGAAAAGGCCATTCTCCAACCCCCTGTTTTCTTCATCTTCTGAGAAGGTGGAAACTTTCCAAAACTATCTTCTTGCTAACGCATACCAGGGGAGATTTAGTAAACAGTTTCAGGGTAACATGGACCCAATCCAAAAGATCCTGTAGCTAATAAACAGCACCTTGAATTGCAACCAGTGCAGCTGCTATAACAGGAGGAGGAATTAAACCCATTTTGTTTTGTTAAACCCATTTCTTCAGATCAGCAATCCAGCAACTACAATTTGTGCCAGCTGTAGACTTTGGATCATCTTCATGGGGTAGCCGGCCATGTAGACCAATTTGCAGGAATCCAGCAGAGTTAATAGCAAAGGCATGAATGAGAAATTATTTCATCTTCAGATGAAATAATTTCTCATTCATTTCTTGTTTCTGTATCACAGGATTTTAATATTTTTTACATTTATCTGTACAAAAAATATTCTAGCTAAGTATAGTCCTGCTGATCATGTTCCTTTTCTTTCCCTTAGGGTCTTTGCTTAACTCTTCTATTGCTTGCAGTCTTTAAGAAGGCACTACCTGCTCTTCCCATCTCCATCACCTTTGGCCTGATCTTCTACTTCTCAACAGATTATCTCATGCAACCTTTCATGGACACCCTTGCAGCTCATCAGTTATATATCTAAGAATAATGGTGATCCTGTTTAAGAGCTTCCACGGGCAGCAGGCCAATTTTCAGTGGATAAAACCTTGTGAATTTTACTCTTAATTCCATACCTATTTCACAGGAAACACTAAAAAAAAAACAGTTTTGCTAGTTTCCCCTGGAACTTTGCAGCTGGTTCTTCAGACTATTAATGCTGCAGGTATCAGAATCTATGCAGCCTGAACTGACTTGCACGTATTCAGAGCTGTGTTCACCCAGATCGTTTGGAGCATAGAATTATTATTGATGACCTTCCTCTTCATATTTTTCATATATTAATTTTTTACTTTGTGTAGAAGGTAGATTGATTGCATTACCTTAAGGTAAAATGGAGAATCTGTCTTGAGAGAGCATTGGTATTGAGAAGTTTAAAGTCCACTTTATATAATTGCACAGTAATAATAATACAGGGTATTTTTTTAACATTGAAAAAGCACTCTTTGAGAGAAATACAATTCAAGTACAGGAACTGTCTGAAAGGAGAGCAGAGTATAGGGAGTTGTGGTTTCTACAACTACACCACTAAAAGTGGGCTGTTCAAATCTCTTATACAATAACAGCTAACCATGGGCTATCGTGGAACTTTTGACATTCCTGGTTTCCACAGTAAAATCAGCAAGAAGCAAATTGCAAACAGCAGAACTGTTTTACTGATCCTTTGCTTGTTCCACTGGGAGGCTTGATGCTGACATAGATTAGTTTACCTTCCAGGTACTCTAAATGAAGGTATCTTAATCTCTGGCTATGTTCCCATATCATTCATAGCCAGATTTCATGTAACTATGATTTGCTGAATAATTGGCTGGATTCATGTTATTAATTAAGTCACAAATCATGATTGATATTTATGGGTTCAACATGCTTAGCAACCTCATATTGCATTTTATATCCTTTCAATATCCTTTCAATTAAAAACAAAACGAGAAGTAAAATGATGCAAAGCACTACTCTGTAGGTTTTTATAGTGATGGGACACAATCTTGCCAGTTAGCCTTCTGTTAAATGACTGCTTGTATCCCTCATTGCAACCATTTGTGGGAACGTCTGTAAACTGTTCTCAAAGTTCTAAATGTTTCACAGCTCACAAAGATTAATGTGGCCTTAAACTGGGTTCACATAATATACTATGCCAAAATTCAAATAAATCACATTATGTGTATAAAGTGTGAAACCATGTCACACGCTCAGTCCCATCTGCCCATTCTGTAATCACAATAGTTTATTTGGCATTGCTCATGTAAACTTGGGGAAAATGACCCAAGGAAAAGAGAACTCATGGTATAGTTATAATTCCATTATTGAATAATCCCATAATGACCCCATAATAACCCCATAAATAATGGCAAACAAGTTCTCTTTTCTTCTCCTCCTAGATTGGATAGCATTAGTGTGACCAAGAAGCCATCCTATAGAGAGTTGAGACTTGATCAGTGGAGTAAATCAGGACTGCTTTAATTCCTTAATCATGAATCCTCTGGAGGTTTATCTTGTACTCCATCAAAGGATGACTTTTTATGCCTGTTAATAAAACTAGATTGGGTTTTGCTAGCAGTAAGAATTCTGGAAGTACGGACAGTTTGTCTTGCCCTGGTTCCTGATCTTCAGAAAGTCTTACGCTTAGAGTAAGAGGCTTTTATGCATAAAGCATGATACGCAAAAGTCTAATTCACTATATTTCTTTTATTTAAAACAGAACAAGAGCACATGTAAAGTTGGCTGAAGTATATATAGTGGTACATACAGTAGTACATGTAGATACTGTATATGCTATGCAACATCTTTTTAATTAAAAAAGATAATTTCCCATAAAATCAATACTTTATTACTATCAGAAAAAAAAATAAAGGGGGAAATGAAATATTAGCTTGTTATAGTTCTCAAAATTGAGTTCTTGCTGAAAATAGTATTGGCTGCAAAAGTAATATTTCCATTTCAACTCCTTTCATTTCTCCCACAAAATCTCTTAATATTTTGTTGCATCAGAACTATTGTTCTGCCACATTTTTTATTAGACCAACTTGGCACAGGAAGTTTTATTCCATTCCATTTTTCTATGCAGCCCCACATAAAATAGAGCCAGAGGAGCTTCAATGATATTGAAAGTTATAAAAAGAGATTTGATACATTAAAGTAGATTGCAGTTCATTTTCAGTGGTTTCTTATGTAGATAGATACATTACATACTACATATTTTATGTAGATAGATACGTTACATACCTATTATGTGAACTGTAAGTGAGGATCAGTATATTGTCTCTATTAATTTATTGTGTGCTTATTGTTTATTCCTCACAATGCATGTTCCTGCATTTCTACCCTAGAGATTCCTTTCTGACAAGTCAGTGCATTTAGATATCTCTTTGCATAGACAAAGTACTTATTTTAGGGGAAGACAAGCATTTTGCCCACCTACATCAGATTATTTCTTATCTTAGTAGTAACACGTGGAGCTAATGCTGGGAAACTGGAGCCTTAAAAGGAGATTCTTACCAGCTAGATTTAGGTTCCTTGCTTCAGTGAGATGTAAATATTTTATTGTTTTAGATAAAATAACTGCATAATTGTTTAATCTGTTCAACCTGAAAAAAATGCTAAAGCTGTAAAGCTTAGAATTCCACTTTCCACTTTGGAACTTCTTAGTAAAAACAACTTAGCTTTGGCTTTCCATTGAGTTATGTTGGGAAGAGAAGGTCACTTTAGAAGTGTTTTTAGGAATACTATACTTTTTTAATTTAAAAGTGAATTATTTTGGAACTATTATAGCTCATAATAAAATTGAAAGGTCACATTGGGCTTATTATAAAAATTAGTCTAAATAAGAAATAGCTAATTCAAGCTTCTTTCTAGGGACATCTTTCATTGTAGGATTTGCTTATTGGTGCTTTATGCTTGTTTTACTGGAAACCTGAGGGTTTTTTTTTTTTAGATGTTACCTTTTGTGAAAAACTTCCTTGATTTAAGTGCAAAGGAATAAAGAATTGACCTTGAATATATATTTCCTGAATATTTTACAGGTAATAAACTAGATTTGAGGCCAGTCCAAGGTAGAAAAACCCAGTAGTGCACCCTATTATTTCATATCTTAATTTATTTCACATGCTGAGAAGAATTCCATTACCATTAGCGACACTGACGAGGGTTAACAGGAACTGTACCCAAGCACATCTCTAGGGCACCAGTTGGTAAATGTGAAATGTGCTCCTTGAACCATATCTGATTTGCTATGCATTTGGCCTACAGTGATTAGCATATACCATATTTAATGCTATAATCCTATATCATCTTAAGCGGAATTATATGGTAAGGAAGAATTCATATCTAGCTAAATACAGATAGTCCTTGACTTACAATTGAACCCAAAATTTGTTGTTAAGTGAGACATTTATTAAGTTAGTTTTGCCCCATTTTACAACCTTTCTTGACACAGTTCTTAAGTGAATTATTGCAGTTGTTAGGGGACACGAACTGTCATAAATGTGAGTCAGTTGCCAGCGGTCTGAATTTTGATCATGGGGATGCTGCAACGGTCATGTGAAAAATAGTGATAAGTCACTTTTTTCAATGTTGTAACTTTGAACTGTCACTAAATGAACTGTTGTAAGTTGAGGACTACCAGTACTTCTGTCCAGGGCCAGGGCGGAGAATTTAGATCTTTAAGATGTTGAAATAATTCCAGCAGCTTAAATCAGAAGGATATTCCTTGTGTAGCAATATTTAGTTGTACAAGGGATGTTTCAAGTCTAGTTCCAACAGGTCACATTCTCTTCGTTTAAGTGTCCTATGCAGTCCCAAATAGCAAATCAATAAAATGAATATTGCACTTAAAATCCCTGCAAGTTCTTATTGCCAATGCAAGCAGAATTAAGATGTGTCATCTTTTTGCTGAGAAGCAAAACTTTACAGTTGGCCAGTACGTGCAAGTATTTGAGGTCACAAGTATATCTAAGCATGTGTGTTTTGTATATATACTGGACTTTTGGTCACATTTTCTCTAGGGCAGAAAAGACTTGCAAATTTTAAAATGTTTTAATAGGACTTTTCTTAACCATTTTGAAATCTTTATTCCAAAAATCCATTAAATACTGTACATGTCTCATTTGTTTCCTTTAGAATGACTTTAGTATAGGACAGAATTTGAATGCATCCAGTGCAGCCTTTGGCTTAAAAATAAGTGTGGGCTTAGTCCAGTGGGGAAATCCAAATTTTTTTACTACCGGTTCTGTGGGCGTGGCTTGGTGGGCATGGTAGGGGAAGGATACTACAAAATCTACATTCCCACCCCACTCTGGGGCCAGCCAGAGGTGGTATTTGCTGGTTCTCCAAATTACTCAAAATTTCCACTACTGGTTCTCCAGCTTAGTCAATGCCTGGGTGAGAAATAATTAGGAAAGTTTCTCTCTCTCCCTATATGTGCTTAATAACAATGTTTTATAATATATTAATTTTGCATAAATTAATTAGTAAAGTCTGGACAACAGAAACAACCAAAAATCTGTTTGAATACATTCCTAAGTTGCTGGGTTCTCATGATGGACATAGTATGTGTGCAGGGACAGTGCAAATATACAGAATATGTACAGAAAATTATTCTTAAAATATGATTATTGAAATATGAATACAATAAAGTGATGGTATAACTACCAAGGACTGTTGATTTGTATACTGAAGTTATTCTGGTGGGAATAGTTAACAGGCATGCAAATTGGATTTATTTAAGGTGATTTAGATCGTACCAGTTGTGCCACTCTACCAGCAAGGTGATGAAGCAAGACAAAATTAGTTTCCCTATTCAACTACAATTCATTTTCATTATTTACTTGTGATACTTTTTTTTTAGCAACTAGAAATAGAAGTAGCAAGTTTTATTTAAATATCTATTTTGACGTAGAAAAAAATCAATAGATAACTTTAAATGATCGTGAAAACTTTTTTTCACTAACTTGAAGATATAAAGTCAAAATTCCAAAGTCATTCCACTTTTTCCAGATGCTAACATTTTCCTCTACATTGGATTTTATATGTTATTTCCACAACCAAAGTTCAGGAAACTAAATAGCATTGTTCGTATAATATGCCAATTTTAACAATGGAGGCTAAATCAATTTCTGTACTTAGTGTTAACTTCCAAAATTGAATATTGTCTAAAAGAAACTACACTAAATTACTACACTAAATACACATTACTAAATTAAAGTACAATAAATTAGCCAATCTCTAGCCATCTGTTCTCAGCATATGATAATACGAAATGTTTCACGTGATACTATGGCCCCCAACCTTTTGGGTACCAGGGCCTGGTTCTGTAGAGAAAGATTTTTCTGTGGACCGGAGGGGGCGTGGTTTCTCATGCCTACATCCTATGGATGGCGCTTTGCTTGTTTTCACGGCCCGGTTTCTGGCATGCCATGGCCTAGTGCTGGTCCACAGACTGGCTGTTGGGGACCCCAGATGTAATGGATACCTCCACTTTAGGACACAGTGGCTACTTTCATATTTTTTTTTTAGAAATGCCCTTTGTTAGAAAAAAATCAACAAAATGAAGTATTGTGAAACATTGTGCATTTTGTCTGTTGTTGAGGGCTAGAGAATGCTAATTTAGTGCAGTTTTATTTTTAACAAATACATTTTTTAAAATTTATTTAGAACATTTATATGGCCACCCATCTTATAACCAACTATTTTTTCCTGCTCTTTAGAAAGTTCCATCTACCACTAGGGAGCAGTGTGGCAACAGAGTAACTTTTCTCTTTTAAGAAGATTCCAACTCTGTCTTCCCAGTTGTATGAGATCTCTAAAACCTTTACTTTTTTTAGTTAAGTTGCTATTGTTTTCATATCGGTAGCAAAATAAAGCATAGGAGTGATGGAAGATAACAGTTCAAACAGAATGATGGGGAAAAGTACTATTCATGTTCTGTTCAGGAAGCATTTTTAAGATAGACTGCTGAAAAAACATTCCAGCCTTGTGCATATGCTAACAAATGAAGCAGAACAGACGCAGCATTGTAAGAGGAAAGCACAACAAATAACAGCTCCTCTCATTATGTAGAAAGTGCAAGTTTTCACTGTTGATCAAGCACTGCCTAAACAAGCTGATTGCTCTTCCAGTCCATGTCTAGAGGACATGGTGTCCTTGAGATATGTTGGACTGTAACCCCATTATCCTCAGATTGGGAGGATTGTATTAAACCTGTAAAAAATAATAATGTCCTTCCCAAACACAAAGTGGTTTTAATATAGGCAGTTTCAAGTTACGGTCCGCTCTTAAGCAGTGAAACATGTCAAGCCCAGGAGGAGGGTGTGAAAAGAGCAAAATATGCTCCTGCAGTAGAAGCCTGCAGTTCCTTTTATAGAGCGACCATAGTATTTTGTTTATGACATTTCGGTTCTGTGCTCGGAACCTAATGCACAAAGCCATGCTCAGCCTCTGACCTAAGGTCATAAATGATCTCACTGGCTAATTATGGGTTCAGTTTCAGTGAACAAAGACTTGCAGCAAAGTTCTTGCCTATGTTTAAAAAGGTAACAAGCAGGATAAAAGTGGCGGATGACTGAAGACACTGACACACTTACTGAAAAGGGATTGTGCCTTATCAGCTGATACTGGCAGAAAGAAGGACTTTGGGTTAAAATAAGAAAAGACAATCTGGTGCCCTTTGGTTGTTTTGGGAAGATTGGCTTAAGGGGGTTTATATGGTAATTAATCCAATGTATCTCTGGCACCATGTTGCCTATCCCTGCATTAACAGATCAACAATAACTTTAGGAAAGTAACTATTGCGATGGGGAGAATAGTATTTAACATCTCCCCTAGCAAATGGCTTGCTCATTTACTTTATAATTTATCTATTTATTCATTTATCTGAAAAGCTATAGGATTCCTGCTTGAGCATGGAGTTGGACTGGAAGAACTCCAAGGTCCCTTTGTTATTCTGGTATTTACCAAGTTATTTTTATAATGCCTGTATATCTGATCTTTTTGCCGAGTCAGTTGAGAATTTCAAAACAAGATTCACAAGAGGGGAAGAAAAATCACACTTGTATTCTGTGTGGCCATATAATGTTCCCTTCAAGCATGTCTCTCTGAAAAGCCCCACCACCCAGAGAAGGTAAGTCCTTGTACATAATTTGACAAAAACCAGCCTCATATGAAAGCTGCTTTTCTTCCCCCCTCTCTCCAGTATGCACATAATTCTGGTTACCAAAGTTATTTGGGGTCATCTGTTGTATCTTTTCCCCAGAGTCGGGGAGGCAGCTGCAACTGAAATAACCCTCAGCACCACATCACTGGGTGGACTTATCTCCTACTACATACCAATCTTGCTGATAACAACAATTAAAGCTAGCACAAATGAGAGGCAGGGTGCCGACCTTTCCAGGAGTATCAATACCCTGCACTATTTCTGGAATTATGTAAAGAGAGATATAAATAACCAGAGGCTCTGAAGTGATGGCAACTGGGGACATTTGTATTCCAGCTTGGGAGGCAGTTGCGCTGGCATTTTCTTGGAGCTTATAGGTTTTAGAGTAAGGAACAAAATGGATCCTCTCATGAACAATTCAAGTTGAGAAGAAATCAGCCAGAAAATAAGTGAGTTCATAGGAAGTGCTCTGAGCTTCTATGTATGACAATAGGGGACCCACCACCAGGAGACAATACATACATTTGTCATTGTGACTCTTCAAATCCTCTACTGGGAACTGAATACAGACCATCACACTTTAGATTATTATATACAGTATATTAGCTTTTCTAGATGCCCCTTCCTGCGTTTGCTAAGCATCAGGGTATGTAAAGCTCTAAAAACTAACAGGCTATATAGCCTTGTACATTGCCTTGCCCAGAGTGCTAGGAATAAAAGGCGCAGCTTGGAAAGAATATGCAATTGGCAGTGCATCCCCACACTGAGAAATTACAATTTGGATAGCAATCCCCCAAAATTAACCATTTCCTATATACTCAGTGTATCCTTGCCAGGAACTTATCAACCGTAATGTTGACCTAATGGAAGCTCTTCCACAAGCTTGATATTCCTGAATAAGCACATAAAAAATAAACACTTGCTGGCCAACTTTCTGGTCTCTCCAGCAGCCAAACCAAAAATTACCATCCAAGACCCAGAGGCCAGCAGCTAGATGGAAAGGGATGGTTCTGCAACAGGCCAACGGGGCCCCTAAAGCTCAAAGATTCCACTTCCATGCACTTTAGAATGTTCATATAGGTTTTTTTCCTTTTTACCATAGAAAACACCCAATTTTCTGCCAGTATGTTTGGTCCAGTCTTTATCTGCATCAATCATATGCTAGTCAAAATGGATGGTCAGTTATGACGGTACATCCTCCTCAAATGTAAATGGAATGTCTTCAAGCCAGTGCAAGGAAGGTGTATGAATGCATCCACAAATAAGCTACACTAAAAAGCAGAAGAAAGTAATTACATTTTTTCACTCTGAGATATTTTTCTGCCTGGGGCGAAGAAGAATTAGATGCTACCCCACCTAACTCCACTCAACGCAGGTACCAATTGGATTTGTAATTGGCAGGGGAAGGCACTTCCATTTGTACTCAGCTTAGCTATAAATACACTACATAAAATTACTACAACTACTCTTTCTTTGTACTGCTCCAGAATTACCTCCAGATCTGTATTCTTATGCTGTCTGTCTTCAGCAGTTGAGTTGATTTATTTCTGAGCTACTTATGTTATATCTAAAAGGTCAATACAATTTTGCATAGCTTCTGGAGCCAGACTCCTGCTTCAGCCCATCTTGTGGCTCTAGGACTTCAGCAGATACTGCATTTAATTCACGTTATTGAAAATGACAGATGACTTGAGAGGTGTCCACACAGCTTGTACTAAGCTCATCATTGCGAATCTTAACTTATAACATTGTTTGTATTGAGCTGGATTGTATTACCACATCATAGATCCTTGCAATGGTTACCTGTATTGTACAGTAGCACAGTGCCAGAGAGCTGAGTGAAACTAACAAACACTTCTGCTTCCCTCTTTTCTTTACTGGGAGGAGCAAAAATGCAAAGCACCAGTGTGCGAGTTATTGTTTTTCCTTGTTTTGTGGAAGGGGAGGTGTGGTTGCAAAATAACTGCCATACTATTTTGCTAGCTGTTGCAATTTGTCACAGGAATATAACCCCCCCCCACCCCCACCCCCCAAAAAGAATGGCTATGCAGTTTGCTTTGCAATCCCTCCTTTACAGAAGTTGCATTGGGGGAGGGGGTTGTTGCAAACAACCTGGAAATCCATATTGAGGAATGAAAAACTTATTCCCTTGACAGGACTGGCAGAAGTCTGAGGCAAGGTATTGACTGAATTATATTTTTTGCACTCTGATCAGCTGGAGGGAGAGCACTGACTGGTTTGAGGTGTTCCCTGTCAAATCTATATTCCAAAGTCAAGAGAAATAAAAAGAACCATGTGGGCAGCTTCAAAACAGTTTGGAGGAACTGGGGAAAACCAATGCTACTGTATGGAAAAGCCATGAATCTTATTTCAATACTAGTGATGAGATGACATCTTCCACTGCACTAGAGGGCAGTGAAATAATTTATGGGGAATAAGGCAGTTTATCTGATACACATCACTTAGTCTTTCAACACTTCCCTACTGTGTGCTCACTGGTCTGCCTGGCACCTGCTTTCAACCCACTCAAAATGTTGCAATGCAGTAGTGACAGTTTTAATAGACATTACATGAACAGAATGAAGCAGGTACACAGCTTGTTTTTAGTGATTAGGTGCAGTTGCTTCTTCAGTCACTGGACTTTCCCAATGGATTGAAACAAGCAAAGGAATCTAGGTTGGTTGAGTCAAGTAAGCATCAAACAAATATTTTTGCTTGTTGCTGACTTGATTCAACCTGCAATAGAATGACCGGTGTTTATGGAGGGGTGGGGGAAGAGAAAGAAGATTGTCACCACAATTTCCCCCTTTCTATATTATCCACTTCCTGAAAGCTTTGGTAGATAAGACAGAGCCCAATTGTTATCTTTTTAGACAAAGAAAATGCCAGGCTAATGTCTCTGCAGACTGTTTTCTGTAGAGTGCTTCCGAAAAGTCCCATTTTTCCTGGTCATCATCCCCTTATCTAAGAGGACTTGTCTAAATAAGGATTTTATTTTTGGAGGCAGCAGATTTTTTTTTTTTTTACTCAGTCCTTGTATTGCAGACAAGATTTTCTTCTGGCACAAACTGTGTGATTCTCCCTAATTTGTTTGTGTCTGTACACGTGTGTGTATGCAGTGTAAATACCACTGTCCAAATATTAGAAATGAGTAAGCTTGGAACAAAGTCAGAATAAGAAGTAAGAAGCCGACACATTAATCAGCTTTTGGGTTATAACTCCCTCCTCCCAGGACAGCTAAACTTTCTTCCTTCTCAGAAAGTTGGTGGGTCAGACTCTCTGGGCTTAAGTCCACCTAGTATTTAGTTGATGTTGGGTAAAAGATCAGGCAAATCATTAACTTATCTATAAAACATACTGAGAAGGTACCTCCCTAGGAAAGTACCAAGTGCATCCTGCACAGGCTTTTTTTATTTATTTATTAAGAGGACCAGGCAGAGAGAAGGAGCTGTAAAAGAGATCCTGAAAACAGGTTGGAAGAGCATCTGCACTCAAAAGGGGTTAGCACATTCCAGAAAAATGGAATGTCTCTGTAGCTATTCTTCTCTTTTTTCATAACAATTGCTGGCACTTATTTTTCTCAACTAATGTCAACTGCCTTAATGTAATCCTTCTATGGGTTCTTATCTCTCTATCACATTATTATTGGCAAGGCAAAGAATCTTTAACTGCCCAAATATTTTCATCAGTAACTCTAGGTTTTTATAATGTTCAATGCTTGAAACCAAAATCCTCTTGCAGTAAAGGTTACATTATTTTTTCCTACATTCTCCCCCACCTCCGCAATTGAAATGGTGGCATACAGACATCCCGAAGCAAAAAGAAAGAGCAGATGCCATTGTACTGTTTGCTTTGATCTACTGAAATTTAGTTTATTATATGAATGGACTTCAGCACTTGCAACCTTCATAGCTGTATGAAAGAGAGATAGTACAGAGCAGATAGGAAACATTTTAAATGAAAGGTGACTGGAACATAATGTCAAATGGGACATGGGGAATTCTGGGAGTTGAAAGCCACATGGCTTAAAGTTCCAACACTGAGAAATACTGGTATAAAACAAGACTTATCTGAATGGATCAGTTTGTGGGGTTGATTGGCTTAAGTTGTCTACTGCAGCTTTCTTCAGTCTAGTACCCTTGTTGAAAATCTGAGCAAAATATTCTCCTGAAGTCACATTTCATGCACAACATAAGTGAACTGCCTGTAGGTAATAATTCAGGAAGCAGGGGTGAAGATGTGAGCATCAAAGTCATTTACTGTTTTTTTTCCCTTGTTCCTTCCTTTCTTCTTTTACATTTCATCTTCTCTTGCTGTGTATATTTAATTATTGTTTCTAGCTGAGGAAAAATTCTGATCACAGTCTGAAAGTTAGAGCTTCATTAACAAATACCTTCTTAGCTCCGGTCAAATGTTTTATTTTGTCATTTATGACAAAGCTATCTTCCAGTTTGAACAGGTGCATTGATTCAGCCTCAAGGCTACTTTTGTTTTGCACATAACTTACTATATACACAATGCCCCTCAATGTTTCTAAGGGAGGAGTAGCACCAGGCTTATCTGAGCTCTGCAGAACAATGTTGACTGCCTCCCTCAAACTTGTCAATATGCACAGTTAAGAGATGCTTGTAAGAATTCCCATGCACAAACTGGAAAAATACGAGTATTAATAAAGCCTCATCTTAGAATGTGGTGTTTTTTAAATCACAGGTTATAGTTGCCTAGAGCTTCTGCAAAGCAAATGAGGCAAGGAAAACATTTCAACTAGGAAGTAATAAATTTTCTTTGTTGTCTCCAGTTATTGTTATGAGATAAAGGAGAAGAGTTATTACTATATTTTTAAAAAACAGTCAGAGCTCTACAGCTCTCCCCAAAAAGTCTCCCAAAACAGAGTTGATTTGCAATCAATAATTGCAATCAATAACAAAAATAGTTTCTGATTTGCAATCAATAACAAAAATAGTTTCTGTCAGCAGGCTTCAAAACAAAATGAGATGCCATAGAATATTTACTTGAAATCCTGCCTGGCCTCCAAGAACCTTAAGTAGCTTTGAAGCACTACCCTTTCCCCCATGTTCACAATAACAACCCAGTGAGGTAGTTTAAGCTGAGAGAGAATGATTGGCCCAAAGGTCAGCAGCAAGCTCTATGGCTGACTGGAGATTTGAACAAATGCCATTAAAAAAAAAAAATCTCCAGCTTTCTTTATCCGTTCACTTTCATTTTGCTGAATAAAAAATTGTTTTCAGCTTTTTTTTTCCAGAAGGGAATGTTGATAAATGTTTGTAAGTGAAATGTGGTATTTTTATGCACAATTTAATTAGAAGATAACCAAAAGGATGCTCTATTTTTCATTTTGCAATCATTTCTCCAGCTTTCTGCAGCATATGTGGCTTCTCAGTTCTCCTCCTACAGGGGGGAATTCTTTCCATTGGATTTTTCAGATTGGGAAATGTAAACAGCCAGGAAGAATTTAGCATGATGGAAAGACTTAGCCCTTTTCACACAAACCTTAGCATTTAACAATGCTAACACATTCCAATATCTTCAGCACTGGGCTAATGTAAATGCATTGCCTTATTATTACCAACAATAGCCATTGGGTACAAAAGTAGGGATGCAGTGGCTCAGTGGCTAAGACGCTGAGCTTGTCGATTGAAAGGTTGGCAATTCAGCGGTTCGAATCCCTAGTGCTGCGTAATGGGGCGAGCTCCCATTACTTGTCCCAGTTTCTGCCAACCTAGCAGTTCGAAAGCACGTAAAAAATGCAAGTAGAAAAATAGGGACCATCTTTGGTGGGAAGGTAACAGCGTTCTGTGCGCATTTGGCATTTAATCCAGTGGTGGGTTGCTACCGGTTTGCAATGGTTCGTGTGTACTGTTGGCGGAAATTTAGCCAAGGTCACTGAACTGGTAGCGATGGCCAGCTGGCCACACCCCCAAACCAGTCCCCCAGTTGCCGCTCACTTGCCCCGGCTGCCATGTTTGCACACACGCATCTCATTGCCTTACAAGTCCAATGGGATGTGCATGCGCGAAGAACATGGCGATGAAGGGAGCAGTTTTTTCCGCTGGTACTTTTACTCTCGGCTTCTCAGCGCTCTTAAAGTCAATCTTGAAGAGCTGGAAGATGTTTCCTTAAATCGCCGCCAAACTCATTGTTGGAAGCATCAGGCTAGCCCATGAATATACGAGAAGTCTTGGGCAAAGTTCTTCCAAAGTTCAGCCAAGTCTTCTCCTTCTTCTTGGCCTTAACATGTGTGAGCAAACACGCACACCATGAGGTGTGCGCGCCATGAAGTGTGTGCAACTGTGCATGTTTGCTCTGTGATATGGGGCCGAGAAAGTTTTGCTCTTGGCTTCTTGGCGGTCTTAAAGTCGATCTTGAAGAGCTGGAAGACGTTTCCTTAGATTGCTGCCAAACTCATTGTTGGGAGCATCAGGCTAGCCCCTGAACATACGAGAAGTCTTGGGCAAAGCTCTTCCAAAGTTCAGCCAAGTCTTCTCCTCCTTCTCGGCCTTGTATCACAGAGCAAACATGCACAGTCACACACACTTCATGGTGTGCATGTTTGGTCACACACGTTAAACCGAGAAGGAGAAGAAGACTTGGCCAAACTTTGGAAGAACTTTGCCCAAGACTTCTTGTATATTCAGGGGCTAGCCTAATGCTCCCAACAATGAGTTTGGCTGTGATCTAAGGAATGTCTTCCAGCTCTTCAAGATCAACTTTAAGAGTGCCGAGAAGCCGAGAGCAAAAGTAGCGGCAGCGGGGGCGATGGGCATGTGTGTGTGTCCCTCCGCAAGGACTTGGAAGCAGACACCACACCTCTGAGGAAAAGAGGAGGCGGTGAAGCCCTGGGTGTCACCCAGGAGGGGACTGCGGAGGGACATGTCACATGCCCCTGTTGCCCTCACCGCCACTACTTTTGCTCTTGGCTTCTTGGCGTGATGTCTGCCTCCCTTCACACTCCTTGCGCACACTGAGAATGCTGAACCGGAGCGGGAAAGGACGCCCAGGAGCAAGAGCTCATGAAGTTGGCCACTGTGGGGTGAACGCCTTGGCTTCCCCTCTTGCTCCTCACAGTCGCCCTGAGCTGAGCCAGTGCGGTTCTTTACTTGAGCAGCCCCGACGACCACAGCAGCAACAAGCAGCGCCGCAACAGCAAGGTACAGTAAGATTTGGGAGCACAGAAATTGTTCAGTAAAAAATAGTGCATCTCCAAGGGGTTTCTGGCAAAAAACAAAAAAGCCACCCCAAAACAAAACCCAGGCTTGCAGCAACAGTTTGGAGCTTGTTAAACGTTCCTCCGCCCCAGCCATGCATTTTCCAGTCCAGGCTGCTCGGCAGGCAGGTTCAGCAGGCATCCTCGGCAGGCAGGCTTTTATTTTGTCAGGGGGGGAGGTACATAGGAAATCACCCTGTCTCTGCAGTATCAGTCATGGGACTGAGTGGACATGGCCAACTCAATGTTACTCACAGCAAAGTGCCGCCTCATCTTGCCGTGAGTGATGTTGACTTGGCCACGCCCACTCAGTCACATCACCACCAAGCTATTCCAACTCAGTCATATGACCACCAAGCCATGCCCACCAAAAAGGCATGTCCACAGAACCGGTAGTAACAAATTTTGGAACCCACCCCTGGTTTAGTCATGCCGGCCACATGACCACGGAGACGTCTTCGGACAGCGCTGGCTCTTCAGCTTTGAAATGGAGATGAGCACCATCCCTAGAGTCGGGAACGACTAGCATATATGTGCAAGGGAAACCTTTACCTTTACAAACTATGATTTCTTGAAAATTATTAATTGTGTGCCATGATATCATGATGCAAACTGCAGATTATCCTACTTGCATCCTAATGTCACATTCCAACATCTTTGTCCACATAAAGATTCAAGTTTAATTATTTGGACCCCATGTGTAGCACCTTAATGCTGATTGGTGGCTTCTCTTATTAAATGTGTTTAGTGAAAGTGGATCGACTGTTTTTTCTATTTAATAAGTGGAATTTTAAATCCTCTGTATTCACTGAATTTGAATTCTGATTAGTATTAACCAGAAACAGAAGTAATTTTCCATTCCTATATTACACTTAATTAAAGGAGTGACTGAATAGAAGAAGTCTGGAACAGGGAACCAAATATACCAGTATGTTCTCACATTAATTAGATTGAATGCTTTAAAGTGTTGTGTAAACAGACTCATAGAATATTACAAAATAATATATCATCATGGTGCGCACAGTACTACAATGAAGATCATATCATTAACATAGTAATTATGATTATCAAATATTTTTTCACAATCCTTTGTAAATAGTCTGTGTCTGCTCTGAACTTAATCTGCTATCATCTACAAGGGCTCCTAGTATTAACAACATAGGATGCACACACAATTAAAATGTTCATACCACACAAAATTAAAATATCCATTCATGTTATAAAATATGAATGTATTTAAATTGTGTGGTAATTTTTTAAAAATTAAAATCAATTAACAGATAAGTGAAACCATCGTACAATCATACAACAGCACCACTACATAAATATCCATGGGAAAGATGATAGAGTCTGGCTATTTATTTATTTTTTTCCTATCCTCTCTTTCAAATATCTCCAGAGCATCTTCTGAGAATTAGAACACTTTCCAGGTCCCCTTGCCTTTTTCAAATCTCTTTTAAACGTTAATTTTCAGTATGTCAGTTTATTACTATCTTTTTAGTGTTGTTTGCTTTTGGAAAACAAAATCTCATTGCATTGACCAAAAAACCCATATTTTCTTAGGTCTGGAGTATTTCTTTAAAAGCTTTCTAAGATTATACATTTTGGAGGGAAATGATGTGTACTGAGTCTTACCGTTATATTTATCACCTGTAGCCTTTTCTGGGCAAGACATGCCTTATTTCAGTGACTCTGGCAATGTTTTTATCTAGAATGGAATTTATTTATTTCTTAAATGTATTTGCCGCTTACTTTGCCATGGGGCTACTCTGGGAAGCTTACAACAATAAAAAGGAAGAAATTAAAAGAGTGTAAGCAAAACTGAAGTAAAGTGACAGAACAATAAACAATGAAAAAGAAAGCAAGAATACATCAGTATGATAAAATGGGTAACATGGATGTCTGTAATGTTCTCTCGGAACTACCTTTGAGGATACATGTAGACTGGAATAATATTAGTGCTTATAGGATTTTTACATATTACACCTAAACTATGCCTGTTGGGAGGGATGCGGTAGCTCAGTGGCTAAGACGCTGAACTTGTCAATCGAAAGGTCGGCAATTCAGCGTTTTGAATCCCTAGTGCTGCGTAACGGGGTGAGCTCCCATTACTCTTCCCAGCTTCTGCCAACCTAGCAGTTTGAAAGCATGTAAAAAATGCAAGTAGAAAAATAGGGACCACCTTTGGTTGGAAGGTAACAGCTTTCCTGCGCCTTTGGCGTTTAGTCATGCCGGCCATATGACCACGGAGATGTCTTCGGACAGCGCTGGATCTTCGGCTTTGAAACGGAGATGAGCACTGCCCCCTAGAGTTGGGAACGACTAGCATATTTGTGCGAGGGGAACCTTTATCTTTATGCCTGTTGTACAGAGTACACGATTAAACTTCCAAAGAAATGAAACCAAGAAAAAGGTACTGTTCAGTGGGCTTGCCCAGGCAAAAGAAAAAGAAACTGACAGTTTTAATAGCTAAATCAGCCCTCAGATCATCTGAAAAAAACTGATTCATTTCTGTCCTCACATGGCTGCTGGTTTTCAGCAGAAAGAGGAATATGTTGTGACTAAGCTCATGTTCTTCTCTCCTTCCAGGTCCATGCAACCTTATTTTCTGGAATATTTTTGTCACGTGTCTAGACTGCCTGCACTGGAGGGCAAAACTAGGAGATACTGTAAACCAAACTGGGGCCATTTCCTGCCTAATTTATATTGCTGATATTGGACTGGTCCCAAACCATTGTGGGTTTTGAAAACTGAAAACTCCACACTGGGAGCCATACTGCCCATGAATGACAGCCACCAGATGCGTACAAAGCTTGTGCTGCAATGGCCCTCCCTCTGTTGAATATTCTTCTCAGAGCAATTATCTGTGGGTTTATAAAATAATCCTGTATTTTTAAAAAATAAAATTCCTCTTAGCTTTTGAATGTGTTCTACGCACTGTATAGAGCACTTTTAGCTTCTGCTCTTGTTTTAATTTCTTGGTTTCGTTGATTTATTAAACACCATGGCAGAAGTCAGAGATACACTCTGGCACCAACTATGGTATGTATATCATAGAGCTTAAAATCCCAAATCAGAGAAGGACCTTTACCCAATTAGTAAAATTCTTCTTTCAGCATTTTTGGCTGGAACATAGAACTCCCCACCCCCAACTCATTACCAGTATATCCTTGCAACTCTGTAGATACTACAGAAACTATTACCAGTTTCTTACGGAACCTTGAAACACACTAATTATCCCATTCCAAAACAGGATACAGCAATCAACAATATAAGCAATTTCTACTTTCTGACATCAGCCCTGAGATAACACACACGGTTGCCAGGTTTTGTGTGGCAGCATGCAAAATCAGGTAAAGAATAATTAAGAGCAATTGAACCTGTCTGAGTAATGGATACAGTAGTCAGAAGTGGCTTAAGCTGAGCATTAACAATTGCCTTGGGGTATATGTGCCATGTTAGCTATTATACTATATTTTTCTTAGATATAACAGGGATCTGTAAGAAATTATAATTCTTAAATCCCTTTTGGATAATTTTAGTTTTTATTTTTGAATACATGTATTTGAAATGTATGTATGTATGTATGTATTTGTATTTTATACCATTTCAAAGTTTATATTAGCCAAATAGCTAATTTTAATTTGTTTCCTCCTTCCTGCATATAAGTAGCCTGAGCAAACCCTTTAGCATATTTTGATTTAATGTTCTCTTTTACCTAATTTTTTTAATTGTACTTTTCTTAACTATCCTGACACTATCAATTTACTTTTGGATATTATTTTGGATACCAATTCTCTTATGATGGTTAATGACTGCAATAAAGTTAAGTAATAAAGATTTATTAAATAATATTGCATCACTTTAATATAAGTTGATTAAAAAAAAACTACTAGCTATATCCCCATCTCTCTTTTGGGTGGTGAAGGTTGCATTCACATAACTCTTCTAATTTATCTCAATAACTTTCCTGTAATAAATAGGCTGAGAGATAGTATTACTTCCTGATCCTAATCCCAGAGTCACTTTAGTTGATCATGTTGTTATTTAGCTGTTTTATTAGTTAGCTTGCAGACCATATTGGAAGGATGAAAAGGTGAAACTTAAGTAAACAGAAATTATCATAATACATATTGGTAGTTGTTATATAATATCTCTCTTGCAAAATGGTCTTTACAACATATAGATCAGATCCAGCAGAAGGCAAGAACAAGTTTATTGCCTCTTGCTCTGTTTGAGTCAACAGACTCAGTGATGGGAGTGAGGTTGGGGGAAAGAACTGCAACTTTCTGTTTCTTTGATCATCTTTTGACTGGCTAATGCAGTATAAATCTACTTTGGTATTCTACTTATGAACTAGGTGCACAATCACACATAGGGACGTATGGCCCCCTATCATATAAAGAAATGGAGTTTAAAAATCTCTGTCTGTTTCTACAAACATGTTATGTCTGTATATGGCTACTTCTGTTCCAATCTTTGGGTGAGGGAGAGGGGACAGTACAGAGAGGTAATAGTCATCAGGCATTTGTGGCTAATTTCACATCAAATGTGTAACCACTCAAGGAAACAACTGCCAGTCACACAGCATGTTAAATGAGGTTTTAAGTCTTGCTTTTAGTACTAAACATAGACTATTTAGTTTATTTAGGCTTTAGGGCATTGTACAAACTAAAAAATGGATTGATTCAACAGTCATGTGCACGGCCGGATTTTCCTATAGGCTAACTAGGCTTCAGCCTAGGGCCTCAAGATCAAGAGGGGCCTACATTCAAATTGTTAGCAAAATTAAAATTACACTTTCACTATAGGTGAAAGGGCCTCATAAGTGGAATAGCCTAGGGCCTCTTTTCATCTAAATCCGGCCCTGGTCATGTGAATGCAGCCACAGTGTTCCTTACATCTAGGACATTACCCAACAGAATTTGAAGTATTCTCTTCTTGCTGATTCAGAATAGAAGCCTTTTCCAACTTAGTTTTTTGAAGATGTTTCATGTGACTGTCCTTTCTGTATACAAATATAAAAGCACAACTAGCCCAAGGCATAAACAATCCTGAGATATCAATGTATGTTTCTTAGAAGCAAGTCTTATTTAATTTTATGAGTCATAAAGCTTATTCATCTGTACCTCTAATTAGAACTTGAAGAATTGTTATTTAAAGATTGTACACGATTATATTTTCCCCCTTTCCCAGGATATAATTGAGGACCCCTAACTTTGTGTTCATTTGATCTGATGTTAAAATGATGTTTTCCAACTCCTCTTGACACAAGCTTTCTCTGGTGTGATTCTAGGGGCTTCATTAGTAGTATGGTGCGCAGGGGCTCCAATTTGCCCAGCTTCTATTGACTGCTTCTGGCTACAGTGTACACATGTTGGTTTAAGCTGCTGGACAGATGTACCACCAGGAATGGTGTAGCAGAAGCAAAATCCCTGGAGAGACTAATAAAGTAACAAATATAGAGATAGATAGATAGATAAATAGATAGATAGATAGTTGGGTGGATGGATGAATAGATGATTGATAGATAGATGATAGATAGCTAGATAGCTAGATAGAGAGATAGTTGGGTGGATGAATGGATGGATGGATGGATGAATAGATGATAGATAGATAGATAGATAGATAGATAGATAGATAGATAGATAGATAGAGGAAGCTCTTTAAAAATGGGAGAGATTCCTACAGTTACCTAAAAGGTGACAATTATGATGATCACGCAGTCAACATGAGATTCACTGGCAATGGAGAAAGAGTGCCAGGTCCGTGATTTGCAGTCTCCCATAATTCAGGACCAGCCCACCATACCATAAGGAGAGCAGTTGCTGGCTCTTTTTCTTGCCCCGATGGCAGAACTGCTCGTGGGAGGGTGATGCGTGCAATTACTGTTCCATAACTTGCCGCACATGCTCTGGCTTATTGTTGAAGCTAAATAGAAACTGACTATAGAGTGAGAGAACACTCTGTTGTTTTTATATTTGTGTATATCTCAGGGAAGGAAAACACATTCAACTGGTTGTCTGGATCAGCTCATAATCTCCCCCCAGCCTATGCTAAACTATTATTTAGTTTTTTATACAAGATTCTTATAGTATTCCCCACGTGATTAGTTTGACATAATAAAATCCCATTACTGTCAAGCGCTGAACATTATTTGCTATCATAAATTGTGAAGGCAGATTAAATGAAATAATTTGTGGGGTTAAAACAGGGTCGGCATAACTTGTGCCTCTCACTAGACCTCAGACGTAGCACCCAGAATACTTCCAAAATTGTTTCAAATTATAATTTCTTGCAAGTGAACAGAATATTAGGAAATAATTATATAAAAATGGTTGTAACTCTATTTGTATGTCAGCAGGATAATGTTCCAAAACTTGAAAGAACAGGATCAAGTTTGGTATCGGGAAATAAGCCAGAAAAAGAAAGGTTGAAAATGGCTCAGATCAAGGAAGTGCTGGAGAACATCATTTCAAGAAAATTCTCCCTGCAATGCTTCTCCATGCAAGAGCCAGCTGGGCAGCAGCTGAGAACAATACAGGCTGTTCCATTCCAAGCCTCTCCCTCTTGATCACATAACCCTTACTGAAGCATACTCAGCCCACCTTGTGTTCTTAGTGAACACATGCATACAAATATGCAACATGAGTTGTGGTGGCGCAGTGGTTAGAATGCAGTATTGCAGGCTACTTCTGCTAACTGCTGGCTGCCAGCAGTTTGGCAGTTTGGGTCTCACTGCCTCAAGGTTGACTCAGCCTTCCATCCTTCCGAGGTTGGTAAAATGAGGACCCAGATTGCTGGGGGCAATATGCTGACTCTGTAAACCGCTTAGAGAGGGCTGTAAAGCACTGTGAAGTGGTATATAAGTCTAAGTGCTATTGCTATGAGGCAAGAGCAGAAAGACACTCATGCAAATATGCAATCTGTTATATCATTCAATATACTCAACAATGAACTAAAGGGCCACCATCAGTGAGTTGTTGGACAGTATTACTTGGTCTGTTGTGTGGTCTGTTTGGGTGGTTTGGGGAATTGTGGCGGGTGGGAGTGTGTTTGGGGATTGTTATGTGTGTTGGACCTGGTCTTCGGGTGTTAAGTGAATTTTGTTGTATGGGTATACTGTGTATACATGTACAATGACAATAAAATTATTATTATTATCATTACAATATAAGCACCTTCTTTGTGGGGGTTTTGCAGCCCACGTGGTATCCTAGTCATCTTATTCTAAACTAGGGGTGCCAAACTCAATTTCATTGAGGGCTGCATCAGGATTGTGTTTGACCTTGGAGGGCCGGGGTGTTGGTGGGCGTGCCTGGGGGTGTGGGCATGGGCGTGGTTGGGGTAATGGCCAGGATGGGCATGATAGCACTTTGCCAGCCAAAACGGGGTGCGTTTACAAAATGAGGGCTTTGCTTTGTGACATCCAGATCCAGCAAGCAAGGGGTGTGAACTGCACAGAAAATACACTTTTGTTTGGTTATGAAGAAATATCCTCAAAGTCAGATGTAAACTAAATTCACAGCAAACAGCAAATGTATACAATGTATACAATGTATGCTCCAGGTAAAGACGATTTATTTTAGGATGAGTAACCACAGTTTGCATGTTGGAGGTTCCTAAAGGAGTGCTGGGAAACTCTGTATTTTAAATAACATTTGAGGAAGAGGTGCAGAATAGCTCTTCTCTGCCTGAGGCTGTAGAGACCCAGCACCAATCAAAACACTTTTTGTGAAGCAACTGATCAACACTGACAGGGTAAGCCACTAGTATAGAAAAATAAGAGCAAACTCCCCTCCCTTCAAGTACTGATGATGTTACCTAGTTTGGTAATGAAACATCTGCAAGAAAACCATCAAGCTCAGAGAGCACCAAGGACCCCACAGTTCAACCTTGACCTACAAATATTCTCTTCTATTGATAAACATTTTTGGTTAGAGGGACTCAGAGTCTGCCTTATATAAGATGGCTCCCACTTTTGATATATCTAAATTTTGATATGATTTCTGTAAATAAGGAATGTAGAATTATAATGGCTGAGTCTTTGATCCTTCATACATCAAAAAAATACAAAGCTAAGGGATAAACAAATAAAAACAGATTTGAAAAAAGAAAAGGCTCAGGAAAGAAGAAGAGTGAAAGTGTAAGAAAGAGGAAAAGAAGGAAAACTGAAAAAGAATGACTTCCAACTTTCTTTGGTATAGATATAAGTAAAAAAAATATCACTCTTATTCTAAGATTAACATTTGTCTACCTTATTTCCATAAACCCATATCCAATCATCAAAGCTCCAGATCAACTTTTAATTTCAGTTTCTCATAAAAAGTCCAGTAATGGTTCATATTGCTTTAATCACTATTTATTAAGGAAACCACAGCTGATTTTTTAAATTTATTTTGTCGAGTACATATTAGATAATATATATAAGCATGAATTGCATACATAAAATGAATACAATTAAAGGGAACATTAGGACAGGGACGGTAGGCACACTGGTGCTCTTATGCACGCCTGCCTTGCGGGCTGGAACTAAGCACCCCGCAGGATGGATATGGCCCACAGGCCTTGAGTTTGACACCTGTTCTAAACAGAATGAAAAACTTATTTTTGTTCAGAAATGATAATAATGGACTACATAATTTAGCTAGATTTTCTTCAGTCATTTTCTTCCATTGCCATTATTTATATTAACCAGTTGTCTTTTTATCTGGTGTACTTAGATTCATTCTCCCGATTTTTTTCTTGTGACCTGCTTTGGAACATTCCTAGTATTGAGTTCATGTTAGAAAATTGTTATTTTTTGTAAAAGCAAAAGCTTTGTGAAATGGTATGACTATTTTTCAAAAAATATGTATGAAGGCTGTATTTTTCAAAGTACATATTGTCGATTAACCATGAAAAAGAATGGTTTTACTTTAACAATCTCAAGTTCATGTATATTAGTAATATATGGCTATATTAAAAAGTCACTCTGTGTGAGTTGGGTGACTATATAAATCTGTTAATACCTTAATTAATTAAAAAGGAAGCTGCATCAAATGTTATTTATTCAGGGAGATTCTTTTCCACCTCTACCTACATCCTTTCAAAATCTGTGACAAAAAGCCTTCAAAAGTGCTAAGTTAAGTCTGGGAGAAAAGCACCAAAAAGAAAATAGAGAAATTGACAGTATGGTAATAGAGTTATTTTATTGGACAGAAGCCATTCAGTGTAGGCCAAAGATCCCATCATTAAAACATCATTGTCAGTGTAAATTATCTTAGGCCATACAAAGCTGAAGGCCAGTTCAAACAAATCAGAAGGCTAATAAAAATACTGATGTAAAAGAAGATATCTGAATAATATTTATTCCAAGGGGAGGAAAAGGAAACTTTGTTATAGAAAATACTGAAATCCACTTCAAATTAAAATTATATAAATTTACACATAATGTAACATAATGAAATTTAATATTTTTAATGACACTTTTTATTAGTGACCTTGTTATCTACAAATATGTTATACATATTGTGGTCTAGCAAGAATCCTAAAAAATTCCTTTTTAAATTCAAAACCTCTCTCTTTTTGTATGTGCATATAAATACAAAAGGGTAATATTTCTGCACTGTCCCCTCTATTGAGAGACTTTGACCCCTTCTTGTGGATGACCCCGACACTAAAGAGAGATAGCTCCTGGGACTGACATTATTTCTATACCAATTTATTACTTGGGATACTTTGCATGCTACAAACTCCAAGTTTAATCAGAACTTAGGAAATAATCTTAGCTCTCTCTTTCCCTTTCCCATCTTTATTTGTCTCCTGCCAGAGAATGGTCCAGTGTTTGCCAAGAGAAAAAAAAATCCCTCTACAGAATCAGCAAGTGTATGAGATTCTTAATTTGTACTAAAGTAAGGATCCCTCTTCAGAAATATCTTGCCTGAGATAAGAGGATGTATACAGCAGCTGTCAGTCTTGTAAATGCCAGGTGGCATCACAATACATGCATGTAACAGAGATAACTTTTACAGCTTCATAACTGAGGTTGTTTTATTTTAACACGACATCTCTAATTATGATTTATTGGACCACATCTAAAAATGATAGTTGTAAAACACACTTTTCAGAATGAGCTCTTTTAAAATAACAGGATTATATTATATGAGTATTTGGGAGTAAACATCCTTGAATCTCATATTATTGGTATAATTGCACATTATTTACAAGTTCCTAATATAATGACATTCCATTATTGATCTTTTCCAAATGAATTTTTAGATATATTTGATAATTTTCATTATTACCAGTTGCTTTTATCTCATATATTTGTAAAAAAATAAAATAAATTTGAACAAAAGATATTTGGAGAAGATGACGTGAATGAAATAAAGTTGTATTTAGATGTCATCTTATACCTTTCCAGTGCCACTATCACAATCATTTTACTTTCATTAGCTTGAAATCTTAATATTACAAACATTTCTCAACCAGAGAGGAAAGTACAGTAGTGATTTTCAAACTTTTTCAGTATATGGAACTTGTTAGTTAATAAAGGAAAAAATCCCAGAAGCCTTGATCAACAGGCTCCACAATAGAAAAGTTCCACAATAGAAATTTGATTTGTGTCTATGTGAAGAGGTGTGAGTGTGCATTGCTTTTAGTCTCTCATGGAATTCCATTAAGTTTTCATAATAGTTTGAAACACAATCCACTCAAGCAGTCATTTAGGAGAAGCACAGATTTTTATTTATGCTATGCAAATGAGACATACTGTTGTTTCTTTAGAAGAAACAGCTGAGTACCAGTAATTTTAATATATGCATAATAAGAAATAGTAAATGGTTCCTAACTATCACTAATCTATGGTATAAAAATTGCTTCTCGAGGACATTATCCATAAAAATATATACTATTTGGTTATGTATTCTTTATCTGACACTTTATTAGGCTAATGGCCCAACATACCCAAGGTATAATCTAAGAACATATAATCCCAGCAGAGTCATCCAAATATATAATCCCAGCAGGGTCATCCAAGGCATGAAGGTCATCCCAGCTGTCTAGCTAAAGCAAGCACACATCTATATTGGCAGCAGTGATATAGGAAGATGCTGGAGGTGAGAGATCTGTTTAATAACAACAGTAATGGATAATTTCATGTTCTGCAGGAAAAGTCAGTGGTAAACCAGTCTGTATTTTATCAAGAAAATCATATGGATGAACAATATACTGTAAAAATGGCACATAATTAATCAGTCAATTTAAGAAGGCAGTTGGATAAAAAGGACTGTATGTCATATCAAGTTTAAATTATTTGCATCCTCTTGGCACATAGGAACAGATGGGTTCCTTGACAACCAATTGTCATTCAAAACTCAGAGAATTTAATACAAACTATAACAATAGTAAGATAAAATCTAATTAACTGCAGTTAGGTTGTAAAACAGTTTTATTTTAATAATAGAATGTATGCAATCTACTGAAAAGACAAAAGATTATCAATATCAGAATTTGTTTTTTTTTTACTTCTGTTCTTGATGAGACTGGGACCCTAGGTGTGAGGTTGAGCACATACCCTAATTGTGCTAAATGTGCTGACTGGTTTTATTTCAGCTGCTTTATTTGTTATTTAGTGTTTTTGTTAATGGTGTTTTGGCTCGCAATCTGGGTGTCCTCCTGGATGCGCGGCTGTCTTTAGAAGAGCATATGACGGCTGTGGCCAGGGGGGCCTTTTATCAGGTTCGCCTGATTCGCCAGTTGCAGCCCTTTCTGGATCGGGACGCCCTGCGCACGGTCACTCATGCCCTTGTTACTTCCCGGTTGGACTATTGTAATGCTCTCTACATGGGGCTCCCCTTGAAGAGCACTCGGAGGCTCCAACTGGTCCAGAATGCGGCCGCGCGAGTGGTTATGGGCGCAACCCGTTGTGCCCATGTGACACCCCTCCTGCGCGAGCTGCACTGGCTCCCAGTGGTCTTCCGGGTGCGATTCAAGGTGTTGGTTACCACCTTTAAAGCGCTCCATGGCATAGGACCCGGGTACCTCTGAGACCGTCTCCTGCCACCAATAGCCTCCCACCGACCAGTTCGCTCCCACGGAGAGGGTCTCCTCAGGGTGCCATCGGCCAAGTTATGTCGGCTGGCGACACCCAGGGGGAGGGCCTTCTCTGTGGGAGCCCCAGCCCTGTGGAACGAACTGCCCCCGGAAATTCGTAAGATCTCCGACCTCCGGGTGTTTCGCTGCGCACTGAAGACCCTGTTGTTCCGCCAGGCCGGACTATCAACACAATAGTTTTAAATTGGGGTATTTAAATTTTTGGGGGTTTTAAATCTGAGCCAATTTATTTAATTATTTTAAATTTTACATTGTTGTTTTGTTTGTGTTTTTAAATAGGCTGTACACCGCCCTGAGTCCTTCGGGAGAAGGGCGGTATAGAAATAAAATTATTATTATTATTATTATTATTATTATTATTATTATTATTATTATTATTATCCATATATATGAGATGGATATAAACTGAATAAATAAATGCTGTCTACATAGCTCTGTCCTTGAAGAACATTTGGAAGCTAATTCAGAATATGGCAGCATGCTCAATATATTCAGCACACCACAGTATACCCACGTAATGCTGCAAGCCGTCCCTAGCCATTTCAAAAAGAAATGGATGGCAAGTAAATTTAATAAATAAATACAAATGACATTGCTCTACATGAGTGGACTTAGTGGGCTTCCAGAAGCAATTCAAGGCACTGGCAGTCATCCTGAAAGTCCTACATGGCACACGGGACTGCCTATCTTTGGTGTCTGTCCCACCAGATCTGACAGGATGAACATATTTGGGGTCTCCTCAATATAACAGCATCACCTGATGGGGCAGAGAAAGCATGCCTTCTCTATCATGGCGTCTGCCTTATGAAACAAACTCCAGCCCCAAGGCTTTTTGAAAGGCCTTGGTTTTCCCCTAGGGCTGAGATGTTAATGGAGACTGTTAATGTGGTTAGAATGACTTTTTTATTAGGGCCTCTACTAAATTCTGTTAACTGATTTAGTTCATTTATTGTGTTTTTATCTTTTGTTTACTCCCTAGAGTTTTCATTGACTGGATGGGCAGCTCTATAAATTTGGTTAATAATAAATAAACACAGTAACTTAAACCAAAGTTCATATCAAAAGTACATTAGTGTTCAAGATGATACAATTTTTTCTGCTACATTTTTTCCTCCTACAATTTAATTGCAGCTCAAAATAATTTAATCTGAACTATGACTGTATAAATTGGATGACTACAATCCTATACAACTTTACCTAAACTAATCACTGAGTTCAATGGGGCTAACTGTCAGGTAAATGGGTACAAGAGTACAGTCAACAGCAGCAATCTTATCAGAAATATATCTTGAATAGAGTATCAAATAAGTGCACATAGAACTGCATCTTAATTATATACCGTAGTCCATAGGACAAATTCCTGTCTTCCCCAATCTTGTCTCCTCCCGATATATTGGATCACAATATCAAATATTCCCAGCCACCTGAAAAGATATAAAAATGGAAAGGATGTTCATGCTAAAATTTAAAACAAAACAAAATTACTCTTTGTTCTCCAAGTTCCCTAGGAAAATTGTTACAATATAAATAAAAATTATTTACATTTTTACTTAAATGTTGCAATAGGAAGTCACATATTTTTGTTTTAAATATAGTTTCAAAGGCAGGAGTTTTTCAAGTACCAATGTTAAATATCTAGTTTAATTTATATTGGCTTTTCTTCAGATGTGGGTAAATAATCATGTTACAAGAGAACAGGGAATTCTAGGTCAAGGGAACAAGCCACAATAATGCAACGTGCTCAGTGACAACTGGCTGCTAGAGCTCGGAAATGTGAGGTTTTTAAAGTTGATATAACAGCAAGGCTGTTGAATGAAATGAAATATTTTATATAATTTATGTACTTCCAAGTGATTAGTGGTGACTTTTAGAAAAATCCCGTTTGAATTTCAAAAGGAACAAAGAGATCTGAAAAAAAAAATTGCACTATATAAATTGCGAATTGAATTTACAAGATTACAGTACTGCCCTCCATAACTTTCCTTCCCAGTTTAACCACCATTTTTTAATTCAATCAATAAGAAGGAAGGACGTGTTCATCGGAAAGAGTCTAAGCATCCCTGTTCCCCCTAGCAACATAAGCATCGCCCCTTATGCCCACCGAGTTGCTGCAGTATATGTGCAGGAAGGCACGTAGCTCAGATTCTGCAGCCCACCTTCTGGGAAGGCGGCCTTTGAAAGAGAAAATCCCAGCTTTGCCTAATCATCCAAAGGGAGGGCTGAGCGCAACCCACCGTAGAGCCCTCGGGCTTTGTGAGGAAGCCTGAACGTGCCCTCCCGCACATGCACCAGGCCTGCTGCTTTCCCCGCCCCCAAAGGCTAGTCTACGTCCATTTCCACCCAGGGGCCTCCTGTCACCATGCGAAAAAGCTCAGCAGCTAACAGCTCAACATGGACGGGTGAAGGCAACCCCGCCTTCTTATTGGCCGAAACTTTTTCCGCCTCGGCTTTTCATTGGACGGAACGCGAACTCCACGAGTCGAGCACGCTCTCCCCGGACTGACACCTCTGTTCTCGCTCTAATCTCTGGGCGACGGAAAAGAGGTGGCTTTTGAGGAGCCAATGAAAGCGGGAGGGGGCGGAGCCTGGGGCCGGGCTTCAAACCAAGAGGGCAGGGGCGAGTTGGTAAACAAGCTCCGCGCCTCGTGGTGCCACGGGGCGGGTGTCGGGGGAACTGGCAGTCGGGGTTGGGAGCGGCGCCGTGCGGGCCGAGGTGAGCTAAGCGTTGGAGACATACGGCGCGGCCTGGCACCCATATGGAGGAGCTGGGAAGGCCTCTAATCTCTGCCCGCCTCCCGTTAGCCTCTACAGCGCATCGGTCCTGTAGCGGCCTGAGGGATTCGGCCAAGGGGAAAATGGTGTCCCCATAAGCGGGGGAAGAGGGATTTTGGCCGCGGTCTCGCGCTGCGAAGACGTTGTGCCACGTGCCGGCACTCGCAAAGAGGGTCTTCAGCTGTTCCTTGCTGGGGAGGCGGGTGAGGGGAAAAACAACCGAATTGCTGCTCCTGTGGCGCTGTGCGTGAGAAGAGGGGAGTGGGGGTGGGTGGGTGGGTGTCTGGGAAATAAAAATCGGGCTGAGCGTGCTGAGACCATCGCTTGAAAGCAAGCTTAGGTTGGGGGCGAACCTTTTACGGCCCTTGAGATGCGTTGGATTCTTAAATTCCATCCGACTTGAGCCTGCTGGGAAAGTTCTAGCATAATCCGTCTGGGTGGGTAGGGCTCCACACTGGCCCGTAAGAGTTGCCTTAAGACGCAGTGTTAATCACAGGATCGGATTGACAAGCTTTCCACCTAGTCCACGTTTGAGTCAAGAACGTGATTATTCGTGGTTAATTACCACGAGACGGCACAGCCGGAGCTAGTTCTGCGTTGAGAAGCTACAGCAGGAGGGGGAGGCGTGATAAACGTTGTGTGTATTTGTGTTTGCCTGGGCGGCAATTGCGCCTCTGTTTTCGCTCCCTGCCTTATATTTCATTCATGCCCACTACCCCAAGCTCGCTTGCTCACTCCCTCTGCTGAATTTTAATGTGAAACGTTTGATATTGGTATATTTTGCTTCCTTAGGAAATAAAAAGGATTGGTAGGAAATCCTGATTCAGCATTTTATGGTTGATTCAGAATGTATCTTTTCTTTTATGTATACTGAGAGCGTATGCACCAAGGCTAATTCCTTGTGTGTCTAATCACACTTGGCCAGTAAAAAATTCTATTCTATTCTATTATGCTAATAAGTGAACTCTTTAAGTATTGGCAGAGGTTAAAAAAAAAAGCCAGAGTCTGAGCAGTTTTAAATTAGGTTGGTGAGAAATATTTACTGGGAAACTGTCTTGAAAATAAGATTTTTTAAGCCCCACACTATAGGGCAAATTATCTAAATGGAAAACAAAATGTGTCCCATATGTATGTGTATTTCCCATTTTCAGTTGATCTTTCCACATTTTATTTTTGATATTCAAATTAATTTTAATCTTTTTTTCCCCTTCTGATCCTGTGAACATTATTTAAAGACATTTTGCATGAAATGATTTTGTGTGGAATCTGCCTCGATGTGCTTAGAATAGTGTAAGATGTGCTGTTTGTGCCATTGTAATAATTCCCTTTTTGGTCTACCTCATTGGTCATGTTCTTCTGATGAGGCTATGTAGCTTCAAAAAGAGCAACATCCCAGAAAATTACTGGTCTGTCAAAAAAGTAAAATCAATTCTAAAAAAATGAAATAGCATTTAGATTTCTGCCATGAATTTAGTCTAAAAAAAAAAACTTTTTAAAAGAGATAAATTGTCATTTAAGATCAATGGGCGATATTTGAATTTAAAACTTTGTTTTGTGGCATGGAAGCACAAATGTGGCAGGGCACATGTCCAGTGGCTACTTTGCAGAGATTGATTTTCTATTTTGTAGAAGGTTGGAATTTTTACATTTAAAATAATTAATAATAATCTTATTGCTCAATTATTCACACCCAACTGCTGAATGATGGGTGAAATCAGTGCTCCAAATTCTTAATCTTTCCATTCAATGCTCATAAATTTAACTCTTTAACAGAAAAAGTGTTGCAATTCTGTTGTAGAATGTTGTTGCTTTGATCACAGAGGAGTTCTAGGATTGCAGGCTGGTCATTCCTGGATTAAATCACTGTATTGAATTGTATTCATAAAAGCTAGCAGTGAAAGATAAAATTAAATATTTTAAATGAGAGTTACTATAATTGGTTTAACACTGGGTGACTGTTTATTAGAAACAATTCCAGATTCCAGTTATGCAAAGAAACATAAATTATTAAAAGTTCCAGCATAGATTTAAATGCCTGAGTAACTTTGTTGGTCAGGCTAAAATATTGTAAGTGCTTCTTACATCCAAAATGGTAGCCTATAGAGACCTGCCTGGTTAGAGTCCTGGAAGATTTCTGTTTATTTATGCAATTTGAGATTTGGAATGAAGGTAACTCCTCCTCATCTTTATCAGTGGCTAACCCAGTTATTCACTTGCTTTGACTTAACAGTCTCTGGAACAAGATCTCTACTTTTAGTCAGGTGGGCAGATTTAGAATTGTAGGAGCATGCTGTGAATATTCTTTTAGAAAGGCCAATGGTATGCCCAAGTGTTTCATTCACAAAATGAATATCACAAAGAACATGACAAACTAGTTACAAAACACTCATTTACCAGAAGGACAGGCTGGTGAGGATGCTCTTTGGGATCCCTGTAGCCTTGTATGACATGTTCAGTCACCCAGCTTATATTTGCTTTTTCCCTTGAAGGTGGATAATTTACAAAATAAAGCACTGGGCCGTAGAACACCATCACTTTTATTTTCTAACAATATTTTTTGGAAGTAAATATGTTGAAGGTTTTATTTTTCTTGGTAGTGTGCTAGCTTTTGATTTAATATATTAGTGGAAAAAATAAAGTCACCTGGAAAAAGGAGATTGGTTACTGTTTTCTAGGAAGAGACACCTCCCTGACATAGGTACCAATTTTCAGAAATACATGGCATCCTTAATCTTAAATATAAGAGGCACACATACTCTTACGACTAGCTATGTAAGTTTTTAGTTTTCATTAAAACTAAAAAAAAGTTTTTTAGTCTTGTTGAACACTTAACAGCTGACCTTAAAAAATCAAATTCAAGGATTCAAACTTTTGTTGTTTCTTACTTAGATATTAATCCATTAGCTAAGATAGCCAAATAACACCCCTTATGTTCATCATAGACTTATATCTAAATACTACATGTTGGGACAAATGTTCATTTTGTATTGTTATTTTCCCCAGCAAGTTATTGGCTAGCTGCCATTGAAGATGGAACACTGATAGAAGTGTTTTAATACAGCAAAATAATTCAAAAAGTATAGGGGAATCAAAAATGTTTGTGTCAGTGCAAGAAAAAGATATAATGGCCTTGACATGCATGGCTTTAATGCCGAAATTTGTATTTATTTACAAATTAGCAAAGGATGAATGTAATGAAGACTTAATCGGTACAAACATGGACCATCTTCATTTGACTCACCAGCATTGAGAGCAATGATCCTTGTAACTTTGAAAACTAAAATAAATCATACCTGCCAAACTTTATCTTAACACTGATATTATACATGAATTAAGAAAAACATGACCTTGGAAAGCTCTTAAAAACAAAACTACTGGTATTTGGGGGAGGGAAGACTTCTCCTTTCCAAGAACAGTTGTATACATGCAGGTAGTGATGGAATATATTTTCATATATTGGTGGCACAACGGACTAAAGTGCTGTTAAGTAGCACTTAGCTGCCAGCTGCCTGCAATTACTGCGAGTTCAAATGTCACCAGGCTCAAGGTTGACTCAGCCTTCCATCCTTCCGAGGTAGGTAAAATGAGGACCCGGATTGTGGGGGCAATAAACTGACTTTGTATAAAAAAGAACACTGCTTGGGGGGGGGGGGGCGAAAGCCCTACTAAGCAGGTATATACAAAAGTATGAAGGCTATTGCTTAACACATTGTAAGCCGCCCTGAGTCTCCGGAGAAAGGCAGCATATAAATCGAACCAATAAATAAACAAATAAATAAATAAATAAATAAATAAATAAACAAATGAATAAATAAATAAATAAATAAATAATAAGACAGTATAAAGAGGTGGAATCTTCATTTTTTTAACTTTGTTAAGAATTTTAAAAAATAAAAATAGCAAAATATGGAAGTGTTTTTTAAAATAATTTCCTGTTCTCTTTCCTGAGTTTTGCTGACTAATAAACTTATTCTATAAATCTGTTTATGCTTTGACTAGCTGTAGAAAATAGCTAATAATAGCAATATGTAAGCACTTTCATGTTATCTCTTACCAGTGATTAACTGTAATTAATATGTTTATACTGATAAAAATCCCTATGTTAACTTTATTTGCAAAACTTTGAAGAGATCATTATTTATTTAAATCTTCATAGCCTTCCCAATATCAGTGTATCCAAGGCTGGGATGTTTCAGAAACAAAGCAATAATATAAATATTTAGGTAAACCAAAAATACAGACCAGACTACTTACACTGACATCCAGTAACTTGTCATCCTGAAACAAAGTTAATGTCACCCTTGCCTGTAATGTAAGGACATTCTGTAATCTGTGTGCCATAGCTGAGAAGGCTTTCTGTCACGTCTCACATAATCTACAGCTTTCAGTAGAGGGAGTGAAGCGCCCCCTTGGCATTTCCTCATATTTGGGGTAGATATATTTATAGAAAAGCTTTCCTTCAAATACTAAGTTTCAAAGTAGTTGAGAAGAACTTCACATAGAGAGAGAGAAAAGGATGTTTAGGTGCAGTTGAGAGAATATTATTTTAGTGGGCTCTAAGAATCCAATTTAACTTGCCTCCTTCTTC
The DNA here is from genome assembly GCF_059756535.1 of Pantherophis guttatus. NCBI lineage: Eukaryota > Metazoa > Chordata > Lepidosauria > Squamata > Colubridae > Pantherophis > Pantherophis guttatus. The sequence goes on along the minus strand of NC_142063.1, from coordinate 293,523,098 downwards.
ATGCAGTTATAACAGAAAAAAATAAATATCCCACTTTGGCTCTTGAACATAAAAGCGAGTAGAGGGACCTTGATAATTAAATCACAGAAGACAATTTAATGCGATTGATTCATGTGAAATTGGAATTAAGAGCATTCCAGTCCAGATTCTATATAACACACATGCATTTTCAATTATTTATCAGTTTTCCCGTGACACAACAATATGTTTGATAGAGTGGTTATAATGAAAGTTAAAGGGCAATTTATGTTGGTTAAACTTGTAGCTGGTTAAATTATGTATCTGTCTTAACTCTAGGAGAGTCCCTTGCTTCTGCCACCGAAATGCAGAGAAATTATTTGGGAGCTGATTATAAAGTTAGAAAAAGGATAGGCAGTTTTTGGGAGATATACAGAAGTTTACTAGTTCTCCAGAAGTCCCCTAATTCTTGCTTTTACACCTGGCCATTTATCTCCTGTTAATTTTCCTGATTCCCTGCTCCGACAATCCTACTCATGGGTTCTTCTCTTCTGATTGGTTCTTCTGAGTGCTCTTTATTTTTCTTTCTGCAGTCCTGGTCCCGCCCATTCTGCCTCAGACCGTCAGTCTTTTTCACTCAGTGGATTGGATCAGACCTGAGTGCTTTTTCGCCTAGCTAATTCTACGATTTCGTTGGTTATCTTGTCTAAAAAAATGGATTTCTGGCTTATTGACTTTAATTAGGTTATTTTTGCTATCGGAGAGCTGCGCAACGAGCTCCGGCTTCGAGCCGCTGAGCCGCCATTTTAAAGCTCCGACAGACAGCTGAGAGGCGCAATTGTTAATTTTCGCCCAGCTGAGAGGCGCGACCCCTCTGATCGCCTTTGTGGTGTTGCGGGTGGCGGAGCTGGTTTCCCGGCTTGCCAGTATAACCGCCCCCACCCTCGCAGCTTCTCTTGACAGTTTGCGGCTCCAGGGTCCCTGCCCATCAGAGGCATACCCTGACGTTGGGAGACGGCTTCGCAGCAGTTGAGGGTTCCCGCCATTTCAAAGTGACAGCCTTTTTAGGCTGCTGGTGAGCAAGCACAGCTTTTGATCCCTTCTTATTTGCCGGTTGCCTTTAGCATTAACTTTGACGGCCTTTTAACCGACGCCTGTGCTTCCTTTGAAGCGGTTGTGTGGCGCCGCCATTTTCTGCCGCCCTTTTGCTCTGGTCGCCATTTTGCTACGGAGGTTTCCACTGACAGCTCGAGAGTGCAGCGAAGCGTGGGGTGCTGACAGAGTTCTTGCAGCCATCTGTCTCCCTCTCTCCTATTGCCTGGCTGGTGGCTAACTAAGGGAAGTGTTTTACTATTTTCTACCTTTTGTTGCTATATATATATATATATTTAAAAAAGAGAGAGATTATATACCCTCAATATTCCCGGTTATGGCGGACTCTCCTCTGTCTTCTGATATTGAGCAGGATGTCTCCCCACTTAGGGCCCCATCACCCAAATCCGCTGGGAAGAGAAAGGCTAAGACCAGGGGCATAGTTAAGGCAGCTTCCAAATCCTCACATTGTGAAGGGACAATGGATAAAGAGGCTGTCAGATGCCATAACGCCTTGGAAAGGCAGTTTACAAGGTTAAGGCTGCTATGCAAAATGAGTGTCTCCCCGCCTTACTTTATTTTATTTTATTTTATTTCAAATTTATTTTGAACAACAAATTTACTTGTTGAGGATGATGCGGCCCTCCCGCCTGCTCCTGTTTCTAACCCTCAAGGGCCCAATATTGTGGCTTGGCCACAGGGCGATATTATACTTGTCCCTCAGGGCCACGATCTAGGCTGCATTCAAGGGACAACACACCTCAAGGTGCTGTACCTCCCCAGGCCTCAAATGTTGCTCCACAGCCTTTATTGGCTCCAGCTGTGATGGCCTTAAGAACGGGGGAGTTCTGGCTTCCAGTCAGACCCTGGATCTTCAATTCATTCTGTCCCAGGCCTTTACCAGTATTTTCCAGGCCGGGCTGCAACAACAGGCCCTCTTAAATGCTACAGGAGGTACATCCAGTACGCTTCCTGCTGCACCAAGGGTTCAATCTTCCTCCTCCGGTCACTCATACAACCTGTCTGAGGGTTCTCCTCAAGACGAGGATTATCTCGAGGACTTTGAACTGTCTGAAGATGAGGAGAATGTGCCAGACAAACCGGCCTTTCCTGGTCTCTTCAGACCTGCCCTCTTTAAATCTCTCCTGCACAAGGCGAAGGTGGCTACCAACATGGGCAAAATACTTGACCCTGCTTCGTCGTCACAGGAGCAGCCCAACCCCAATGAGTCCTTATTCAAGTTGCCTCAACCTGACATTGACTTTGTGTCGTGTCCAGATTTATTTTCGCAGGTGATTCAACGGCCATGGGAACGCCTGGGTCTCTTTCTGGACCGACCGGACATGACAAAAGGATGTATTGCGCTGCCCCAGAACTAGACACTTTTTTTACAATTGCCTCCTCTGGATAAGCCTGTCTCTGGTCTCATTTCCCCTTCTGTTCTTGCAGGGGATGTAGGAGATGGTCTTAAGATGGAGGATAAGAGAGCAGAGATGTCCTTTAGAAAAACTCACCAGGCAGCTGCTTGGGCCATCCGTGCCGCAACCTCTGCCTCGTTTTTTAATAGGGCGTCGCTTATCTGGCTTTGCCAGCTTCGAGACAGATTGCCTCCAGAAGAGGCTCGTATTCATCAGGATGTGACTAAGCTGATAGTAGCAGCCGAATACTCAGCCGATGCCTCGTTAGATGCTGCTAAGTTTGCATCCAGAGCCCTTGCTGCCACGGTGGTTTCTCGTCGCCTTCTATGGCTTCGTCATTGGAGGGCCGACTTGAAGTCTAAATGGCGACTTACTATGGCACCTTATAAAGGATCAGCTCTGTTTGGACTGGCCTTGGAGCCAGTTTTGGTGGAGGGTTGTGATTAAAGGAAAGTACTTTCTACATCATATAGATGACCGGATCGCCGATACACCCCTTATACCCGGCCGCCCTTTCGTGTTGACCCAGGACCCAGCGGGTCCTATTTTCAAAGATCTTCCACCCAGGGTCAGTACTCTTCATCGGACTGTTCCTCCTTCCGAGACCGAGGCAGATGCCAAACCGGTTTTAAGTGTCCATTCCGGGGCTCCAGATTCCACTCCTTCCGTCGGGGCAAGTGACTCACCGTCTCCTCTCTCTGTCGGCGGAAGGCTCCAGTTATTTTACCACCAGTGGGACACCGCTTCTACGGACGCCTGGCTTCTCCGCACTATCACCACAGGCCTTACACTGGAATTCACCTCCACCCCTCCGAACAGTTTCATTCAGTGCCCCTTGTCGGGCTCTCCTCAGAAGAGGCACCTCATGGATCTAGAGATCCAACACCTGTTGGACATAGAGGCCATCGAGCCGGTTCCGGAAGATCAAGTACGGACCGGCTTTTATTCAATATTGTTTCTTGTTCCCAAGAGTTCGGGGGGTTGGAGGGGAATTCTGAACCTCAAACAACTCAACCTGTATCGGCATTTCAAAATGCATTCGCTCCGCTCCATTCTCGGCTGCATCCGGTGTGGGGATCTTATGCAATCAATCGACATCAAAGAAGCCTATCTCCACGTACCGATACATCCATTTCACAGACGCTTCCTCCGCTTTGCTTACGACGGGCGGCATTTTCAATACAAGGCCATGCCGTTTGGACTATTGGCGCACGGACGTTCACAAAGCTTCCGGCGGGCTTGGTGGCTTCGTTGCGGGAGCCCTCTGTCCGCATAATTTGTTACCTGGAAGATATTCTGCTTCTATCGGCCTCCCTGCCCCAGGCACATCGGGACAGACAGACGGTACTTCACAGAGTACCGGTTTCGTTCTCAATCTAAACAAGAGCCATCTTTCTCCAACAACGAATATTCTGCACCTGGGGGTGATAATAGATTCGCTACACGGCCGTGTTTTTCTCTCTCTGGACCACCAATCCAGTATCAGGGACCTTGTAAACCAAGTGCTATCAAAGAACTTTGTACCGCTTCTACTGTTATCCCAACTCTTGGGGAAGTTCATACCTTGCATTCAGATCGTGCTGTGGGCACGCCGCCATTCCCGTCAACTGCAGTGGTTCTTGCTCCCTTTTCAACGGACAGGACAGGCAGAGGCAATTACCAAAGTTGTGGTTCCTCGTCGGGTGCGGGAGTCTCTTCGCTGGTGGGTCTCTCCCGCTCTTCAATCCGGAACTATTTTTCTCGAGCCTCAGCGGGTCACGATTATCATGGATGCCAGCCTATATGGCTGGGGCGCCCACCTGGATTTGCTTCTTGCGCAAGGAATTTGGTCCCCTCTGGAACGACAACACAGTATCAACTGGTTGGAGCTCCGTGCAGTGCGGTTGGCATTGACTCAGTTTCTGTCTCAGATACGGAACAAACACGTTCTCATTTTAACAGACAATATGGCCACAAAGGCTCATCTGAGTCGACAAGGGGGCACGCGGTCAAAGGAGATGATGACGGAGACGGAGAGACTGATGTCTTGGGCGGAACAGCATATCCTCTCCCTGAAAGCGGAATACATTTCAGGCAAGTCCAATCTCCAAGCAGACTACCTCAGCAGGGGTCGCTTGGATCTATCAGAGTGGTGCCTGAGCCCTCAACTGTTTCAAGAGATTTCAGTCAGATTTGGGATGCCAACCGTTGATCTGTTTGCGACATCTCAAAAGGCGCATTTTCCTCGGTACTTCACCCGTTTTCCTTCACCAGGCGCAGAAGGACACGACGCTGTCCGCTCACAGTGGCCCAAAGGTCTCCTCTACGCGTTTCCCCCGGTTCCGGTAATTCCGAGATTGATCAGGAAGCTGCTTCTGGAACAGGCAGACCTTCTACTAGTGGCGCCTCATTGGCCACAGAGAGCGTGGTTCGCCGATTTGATGGACCTATCTGTGGAAGCACCATGGCGCATTCCTCACGATCGCATGTCTCTGAGCCAAGGCGTTGTTCTCCATCTGGATCCAGGATGGCTCCAGTTAACCGTCTGGCGCTTGAAAGGATCATCTTAAGTAAGGATAACATCCCTTCTGAAGTCATCTCTACCATTCAAGCTGCCAGGCGGTCATCCACCATACACATTTACAACGGTCCTGGAGAATATTTGCACAGTGGTGTGCTTCCAACCTTGTGGACCCTACTTCGGCTTCCGTTTCAGACGTTCTCCAATTTCTACAGACTGGATTTGATAAAGGATTGGCTCTGTCTACTCTTCGACGGCAAGTGGCAGCATTAGCTACAGTCTTGACTGGTGAGGGTCAGCAGTTGCTCTCTCACGATCGGAGGATTCGATCCTTTCTACAAGGGGCTTCCAACTTACGTCCCACATTCATATACCATTATCCTACCTGGGATCTTCATCTGGTTTTACAAGCTCTCACTTCGGCTCCTTTTGAACTCCTGGGTTCGACTTCCTTACGTTATTTGTCCTTGAAGGTGACCTTCCTCCTGGCGGTAACATTGGCTCGCAGAATCTCTGAGATAGCAGCCTTTTCTATCCGTGAAAGATCTTTGTATCTTTTTTTCCAGATTGTGTGGTTCTTAGGCTAGACCAGCCTTTATGCCCAAAGTCAATTCTAGATTCCACCGGGCACAAGAAATTGTTTTCCCAAATTTTTGTCTGGATCCACGCCATCCACTTGAAAAGAAATGGCATACTTTAGACGTCCGCAGGGCTCTGCGGCGCTATATCCGACGTACCTCTTCGTTTCGGAAAACTGAGGCTTTGCTGGTGTCCTTTTTGCCTTCCTCAATGGGACAGAAGGTCTCCTCCGCTACTGTGGGGTGATGGCTTAAAGCCTGTATCTCCAAAGCTTATGAGTTGCAAGGGGCTCCCATACCGGGTGGGATCTTACCTCATTCAACACGAAGTCCTGCAACTTCTGCGGCCTGAGCTACTCAGGCCTCTATAGATGACATCTGTCGAGCGGCCACTTGGTCCTCCATTTCCTCCTTTGTTTGTCATTATTGTTTGGATGTTTTTGCTTCTGCCGACGCTTCCTTCGGCAGGCGTGTTTTACAATCCGTAATTTCCCCCCATATTCAGGGGATGGCTCCGAGTCCCTCCCAGGAGTCGTAAGCTTGGGCATGTCCCATGAGTAGGATTGTCGGAGCAGCGAGTCAGGAAAATGGACGTTGTCCTACCTGAACGTCCCTTTTATGCTCGCTGAGATGACAATCCGGCCCGTCCATCGGTCAGCCATCCCCTGCCATGGTTAGGGGTTTTTCTTTCTTTCCTTTGCAGTCTGTGTTGGAGTTTGGACGTGTTATTCACCTACTTCAGTTGGTCTTCGCCTGTTGGATACTTCGTGAAAAAGACTGACGGTCTGAGGCAGAGTGGGCGGGACCAGGACTGCAGAAAGAAAAATAAAGAGTATTCAGTAGAACCAATCAGAAGAGAAGAACCCATGAGTAGGATTGTCGTCGCAGCGAGCATAAAAGGGATGTTCAGGTAGGACAACGTCCATTTTGCTTTACTGACTTAGCTGTGATCACCGGAGCAGCCATCTCCTTTTATAAAACATCAGTTGAAATGGTTAAAATGAACATTGTTCATAGTACTAAATTCATAGAAATTCATAGTACTAAAACTATTTAAAAAGTACAGTTGAAGCAATGATTAATAATCCAATAATTTTTTTGTAGCAAAGATATAAAAATTCTAATTTATAATTTTAAATATAGCTTTAAGACTAATTGACAGCCCAAATTCTCACCATTCCATCTATTTCAGTGTCTAGTCTGGGCATTCCTATCATTTCACATTTTTCTCCATTTGTAAATTTTAGGTGAATTCACAAACTCAATTTGATTTTTCTGGAGGAGGAGGAGGACATCCTTATCTAGATGTAACTCTCCAGCCAGAGAAGCAGTTTCTTTACCTGTTTTGTCTCATCTGGATTATTTTACAGCTTGTTCCAGTCCCTCCCCTCATGTCTCCCTGAGCTCAAAAATTTCACATTCTCCCTGGGAAAAGTAAATGGATGGTAAAATTGAATGTCACAGGCATAACTAGAACATTTGTGCCCAAAGTTCTGAATTATTTCCATTAGCCTTTGCATGAAGACATTTACAGCCTGAAAGAGAAAACAAAACATTGTGATATATCTTGCTACTGAACATGAAGCACCTTTTCTGTTACTGGTTCCCTAGAAGGGACTGAAGCTGTGGTCACAAAGTTAACTTATGTGGCATATTTGGTGCAGGCTGCCTAAATTAGGAAGGAAGCAAAATACGCTCAGGGATTGAATACATAGCTTTGACAAAAGCTGCGAAAGGAGAAGAGTAGATGTAGCATTTTGCTTTATGACATATCAGTGGTAAATTAACATACATCCTTGAAGTATAAAATATATTAATGTATTTTTCTGTTAGATTGTGAAAAGATGCTGACTGTCCCTAAAGTTGACTATGTATCTCCTTAGCTGTTTAGGAAGAACAGTAATAAGTTCTGTATCTTCTGCCAGTTAATTGTGTTTAAATCAAGATTAAGTAGGATGCTGAATTAGTTCAGGAAATGTTCAAGTTCAGTTTGTCTTGTTCTCTGGCTTCTGTTTTGCTTTGTTTTCTGCAAATGTGGATTTATGTATTCAACCTGGAATACAGCAGAAAGTAAAATCTTTTCTTCCTAAGTGTTTAGTAGGAACTAACTCCTGCTTAACATCTAGATGACTTCTGTTGATGAGTTTAGATATATAGTGTTTTATGTCATCTCACAGTATTGCCATTAGACAAATGTAACAAATTCCACCGAGGGCTTATTCATTGTTTGTGTAGAAGCAGATAATTTTTCCTGATACGTATACATTAAAATAACCCATGTTTGAGGAGCCAGTGAGAAAATATAAAAGATATTGCTGAATATGGAATTGCTTTATCTGTAATCAAGCTTCAGCAAAAAACCCACCAAACCATCTTCTGGAATATACAGTACATTTCAGAGTAACAAATACTTAAGTAATGAAAATAGGCCTAAGTACTATGTTATTCCCACTTTCCTCATTCCTGTGGTATAATGATGTTATATAAATGTCATTTTAACTGGGCATTTATTCTTGTGTTTCTCATAGCCCAAAAGAGAAATACATATAGCCCCAATAGCACAGTTCCTCTTCTCCTAACAAAAATAGAATGTTACTTTTTTAAGAGATGCCAGTAGTCCCTGTCATAATGATAAAAGCAGCTGCCACAATGCTGTTGCATTACTTTAACCAGAAAATAGATCAGTGCTTTGGCAACTGCCCACATATACCTTCTTCAGTCATTAACGTCAGAAAAGTGGACAGAGGGAGCACATGAAAACAGCTGACATAGTATTGAATCATTTTCATGTCTTGAGATATGCCCATTGCACTATGGCAGGTGCACTTGTGATTTCCATCTGTCTTTCAAAGGATTGAAGTCATGACTTGATAAATGAAGTGACTCACACAAAGTAATTTGCTTAAAGTTTTGCAAAATGACCTTGAAATCTTGCAAAATGGCTGTTAATTATATAAGGGAGCAAACAATTTTTGAGAATGAAGCAGAATTTAAAGTATATCTGATTTTACAATCCTCTGTACATCTACAGTTATTACTGTGTTTCCCCCAAAATAAGACCCTGTCTTATATTTTTTTGAACCCTGAAATAAGTGCTTGGCCTTATTGCCATGTGCTCAAAAGCCCGATTGGGCTTATTATCAGGGGATGTCTTATTTTGGGGGAAACAGGGTAGCAGCCAAAAACTTTGGGATAGCTGAACATAAAGTATTGTTGGATTAGACTAAAAATTTCATAGAACCACTTCCTGCAGGCAGATAATTATTTTAGTCTATGGTAGCCAAATAGGAGTCTGGCAGGTTTTTTTTTCAGACTTACTTTTAATAAAAAGCATAAGGTTTCATAAATAGCAGCTCATTTCATCAGATGTATGGAATTTTGGTTGCTAATAACTGGATTTGACATGGTTTGTTTTGATGATTAAATATTTGGTGATATTGGTCTCAAGAGTTATACATTTTATTATTTGTCTAGAGATACTAGTGTATATGAGCAAATATTGTTATGTACCAGGTTTTAGAATATATTGTAATGGTTTCAGTTATGACATTGCCTGTGAGAACTTTAAAAAAATCCTAAAGCACCCACCCTCTCACAATATGAAACAATTGTGGAGTTTTAACGCATAGTTTGGCTGTGTTAAATATTCTCCCTGGGCTTTAACCCTATGGCCACAACCCTAACCATACTATAGTGAGAGTAGAAAAATGTATGTTGCCTATTTTTATAAAACTCTTGCGTTTCTAGTCTGTAAAAAATAAAATGCTCTGTAATGAGTGTTATCTACTGTATAGTGTGCACATTTTCTGCAAATAATTGAGCTTTATTTGATATTGAGGGAGAACTGAAATCTTACATGAATTAATTATTTGCAGATTTGTGGAACAAAATATATTAAAACTATTAAGCATTTGTGGTTTTGAAAGTAATTTGTTGTTAGTCTCCTATAATTTATTAGATGAATAACTTAAGCTTATCTTAAAATATATTTTAGTTACATATACCTAGTCTGTAGAAATGATTTTTTTCTTCAGCAATTGACAGATTATGATCTATGCAAACTGTAAACCTAGGTATTTATTTCTAACTCCAAATTTACAAAAACAGTTGGGTACCATAGAAAATAGATAAATAAACAGTAAAAGCTAAGTCCTTATTTAACCTTAAGTGATTGATAATAAGTAATTTAGATCAGTCTAGCTCAAGTTGCCATCCTTTAATGGGTTGGGGGTACAATTTATGGTATCTAGTTATCCTGAAGTTGCAGATCTAATTATCTGGACATCTCCCATGTAAATTTCCAACGTTTTAGATGTAACAGGAAGTGCAAGATAAAAGGGCTTTGAATCTAGATTACTATATGTAAAGCTGCTAACCTAGTCTATTTCCCCATTGGCTGCAGGATATTGCAACTCAGCACCAGTCCGATGAAAGGAGGAGTAACTGATTTATAGATCTGTTATCCTACACTCAATTTTTAGATTAAATTCTAACTGCCCATTCCTGTCTCCTAATAGTGTTCCAAAATGTCAGTTTTTGGACCACAAATGTTTTTATGTTAGTTTGCCATTCATATCAAAATACAACCAATGTTTTGGAGAAACACTGTATGGTGTAAGTAGCACATAATTAATACTTTTAACAGTTTTTTATAATAATGCATTTAATTGAATAAGTTCTAGTGAGATGGGCGGCATACAAGTTAAATAAATAAATATGAATTATTTTAAATCCTGACCATCATAAATAAAGGTTCATTAATTCCAGAGATGCAATTGATGGCTAGAATTTTTCATGTCCCCAGACTAGTCAGACAGACGTAAATAGAATTGTTAGGCTAAAACTTCTATAGTTAATTTGCTGCTATATCTTTGCTTAAAATAAAAGAGCTGTTAGACTTGATCAAAATTGGAATGTTACCCTTGATTTTTGCTTCTTGAAGTTTTTTTTAAGGTGCAAGTGGTGCAGCCCTTCTAGCCTGTCATTTTAGCAGTTGAAAAATATTTGTCATTTAAGCAGCTTCAATACGAAGTTACACTGTAGTATTTTATGTATGAAAGGATTGAAGTAGGGTATGGGATTCATCATTTTAGTTTGGAGTGATCTAGTCAAGCATTTACAGTTGTGATAACTTCCTTACTCCCTGGTGCAGAATTTCCCTGTGTTTCATTTAACAAATATGTTTCTCAGGCTTGCTTGACTTACTCATGGATTTTCTTGTATCCCAAAATACTGTACAGTATAATATCCCTCCACAACTTGATGCTGTATAAGTATATTGACTAAAACTCACATCATAATAATTAATTATAGTAGGAATAACACATATTTCCAGTTTTTTTCTGAAAGAGAAGGAAATATATGGTTCTCCTGAGTGATAGTGGGAGGGTCCAAGAATGGGTATTGACAATGTCCTTTCTGCCCAGAGACTGAGTCATTAAACTGAAGCCACGCCCTGCTTCCTCTCTTCTGGATCCAGTTTTCGATGCAGTCTAGCCCAATAGAGACGTTTAAACTTGCTGGTCAACAGATTGGACATTGTTAATCTTTCTTGGACTCTCCGGACAGGAAAAACATTGGATATCTTCAAAGCAGTATTTAAAGCGCTTCGGGAGATCGTGGCAGAATCCCGTGTTCCGGACTTCTTCTGACAGAATGTGCTGGCTAATCCAGGGCTCTGGCACAGCCACCGTCTGCCTTAGGGCTCCAGGCTACCCCGCCTTGGCTGGCACCCCTGGTTTCGTCCCAGCATTGCTGCCTGAGCCGCGACCTTCGGGCAGAACGTGCTGGCTAATACAGGGCTCTGGCACAGCCGCCGACTGCCTTAGGGCTCCAGGCTACCCCGCCTTGGCTGGCACCCCTGGGTTCACCCCAGCATTGTCGCCTGAGCCATGAGCTTCTTTGAAGCCGCCGGTGTATGCGCTGGCTCACCTGGCTCGCCGGCGCAGCTACCACTGCCTCCAGCCCTGATTGTCAGTAAAGCGGTGAGAGTCCCTGCCTTGGGGGTCCTAGGCATATTCCTGAAACTGCAGCAGCAGCAGCAGTATTTCCCTGAGAATCAAGCTGCCTGGGAGGGCTGCAACAAGGGAACAAAATGGACGAGTGTTCCAAGCCTCCTAATAAAAAAATCTGACAAGGCAAAAACGGCTAGAGCAGCTGCTGCCTGGAAATGAGGATCAAAAGCCCCTTCTACCAAAAAGCCTTTGAAGGCTGACGAAAAGGATGACAGAAGGCAAAAAGCCCTTGAAAAACAAATCTCCAGGGCTGAGGCAGAGCGAATGAAGCTATCAGATCACTCTTTGACAGCTCCTACAGCTTCCCGCCCTTTATTGCCTGCACCATTGGTGCACACTAGCGATGCAGTTCCCCGGGGTTGGTCACCAGAGGGCGCTGGTGAGTCATTCCCTCAAGCAAACCTGCCTAGCAACAAGGAGAAAATTGGTGATCCCTTTTCCTGTATGGCTTCAACAAGCTGTCAGCAGCCTACCATCAACTGGGAATCAGGTGCCTGAAGCCACAATTACACCTACGGCCGCTGGTTTAGGCCCTAGTAAGAGCCTGGAGGACAATTTACCAGAAAGCTTAAAGCTTATTATTGCCCAGACCATCTCTCAGGGCATTTCTGCTGGGTTACAGCAAAGGCAATATCCTGCTTCCTGGTCTTCTCACTCATCCATGCCTTTACATAGGCAGTCCCAGTTTCCTGCAGACCTAACATCGCTGTAGGATCAATGTTCTCACACTCAATCTTCTGGAAGTGATGAATCCTTCCTGGGAGAAGACACCCAGAGAGAGTTAGACTTCTCTGAGGATGAAGGCCTGGTTCCGGGCCCACCAGCCTTTACAGGCCTATTTCCTCCCATTTTGCTTAAGTCTCTGCTTCATAAAGCAAAGTCACGGCTCAGTTGGGAGCAGAGTCAACCCCACCTGAAGCTTCTTTGGTGCCTCTGGACCCGGACACAGGGCTCTTCTCTGAGCCACTGGCAGAGCAAGAGGAAATTTCAACTTCCAAGCCTTGGAACAGGTCCTTGTTGAAAGCAAGGACAGGAAGAAGGTTTTGCCTTACCCACTGCTGCCCATCGCCCTATTACCGAAAGCCTACCTTTCAGTCTCATGAATTGATTTTCCCAGCAGCAGAGGTACTTTCCTCAGAGATCTGACCACCAGCTGGACAGGCCCAGATTTCACAACCGGCCCAGGCAGCAGCTTCCCACCCGGCAGCCCTTTCGTGGAGCAGGAGGTCGGCCTTTCTGTAGAGCTGAATGACTGTCAGCCCAACCCTCTCATTGGTGGCTGATTGGCTCTCTTTGCAACCCAATGGGAGGAGACCACGAGGGACAATTGGGTACTCAGTACGGTAAGGCTGGGCCTCACTCTGGAGTTCCTCTCCACACCCCCGAACTACTTCGTTTGTTGCCCTGTCTCAAAAAACAATGAAACATTAAGCCTGATGGAAATGGCTATCTGACACTGGTTGGATATCCAGGCTATAGGGCCAGTCCCACAGGACCAAAGAAGACAGAAATTTTATTCCAAAGCTTTCGGGACAGTGGAGAGCAATGCTGGATCTAAAAAATCTCAACACCATTTAGTCTACCAGAAATTCAAAATGAACTCCCTTCAGTCCATCCTGGAGGGCATACGGGAGGGTGACTTCCTGGCCTCCATCGATCTAATGGAGGCATTCTTCCATGTGCCGATCCTGTCAGCCATTGCTGGTTCCTGAGGTTTATCTGCGAAAGGTCACAACCAATACGGGGCCATGCCCTTCGGTCTAGCCTCGGCACCCAGGTGTTTCACCAAGGTGCTTGTGGCACTGGCAGCTCACCTCAACACCGTCTCAGTGAGGCTCCAGTGCTACCTGGACGACCTCCTCATCCAGGCCTCTTCTCCATCTCCAGTGGCAGAGGATGTCCGAATGACAATTCGAGTTTTGCAGGATCATGGCTTTTCCGTGAACTTCAAAAAAAGCCACCTAGTGCCCACCATTCAAATTCTGCACTTGGGCCCAGTGATCGACACTCAGCTGAGTGAGGTATATCTGTCCCAGGACAGAAGATACCCATAGCTCTCCTGTCTCAGCTACTGGGAACGATGGCTTCATGCGTTTCCATAGTTCCCTGATCTTGGTTGCACGCCAGGCTCCTGCAATGGCTTCTGCTCCCAGTCCAGTGATCATGCAGCAGCAACTCTCAGGCCAAGGTTCGGGTCATCTCATCTGTCCACTACTATGGTGGACATCTCCGGCTCTGTCCAAAGGCCACCTATTCCAGGAGCCCAGCAGAATGGTAATTACAACAGATGCCAGCCTCTACGGCTGGGGCACCCACCTGTAGTCTCACATGACTCAGAGTCGTTGGACACAGGTGGAGCTTGCCAACTACATAGATTGGCTGGAGCTCAGGGCAGTGCACCTGGCCCTGGGCCAGGTTCAGGACATCACAAGAACATTGTGTCCTCATTTTGACTGACAATGTGGCCACCAAGGCCCACATCAATCATCAGGGGGGCACCCACTCACGGTCCCTTATGAGCGAAGTGAGAAACTTGGATACTGGGTGGAAGCACACCTCCTTTCTCTAAAGGCAGGGCATATCGCCGGGTCAGCCAATGCGCAGGCGGGCTCTTTAAGCACAATCGACCGCTCCGAATGGAAGTTTCATCCAGACATCTTCAGGGAGCTGACCCTGAGGTTCGGCCACCTGATTGTGGACCTGTTTGCCTCCCCGGCAAATGCTCAAGTGCCACGGTTTTTTCACCAGGTTTCCGACACTGGGAGTGGAAGGAACGAATGACCTTCACAGCCCTTGGCCTAGCGGCCTGTTGTATGCCTTTCCTCCTCTTCCCCTCATCCTGGGGGCTGTCCAGAAAGTGCTAGTAGAAAGGGCGGAGGTACTCCTGGTACTCTCCACTGGCCCAGGCATCCATGGTACGCGGACCTGGTGAGTCTGTTGGTCTCCCGGCCCTAGAGGATTCCTCGGGAGAGGATTTCTCTTAGCCGGGGGTCCTGGCCCATCTGGAGCCTCAATGGCTCCGTTGACCGTCTGGCACTTGAGAGGATTCTCTTGAGGGAGGACAAGTATTCCTCCAGGGTCATGTATGTATACATAGTCTGTATGACCAGACTATGGATAATGCCACCTGGAAGGCTTTTGCCACTTGGTGTTCGAAATGGCCCATTGACCCCATTGCGGCTTCGGTGCCAAAAGTCCTCAACTTCCTTCAGGACGGTCTGGATAGGGGTCTTTCACTCACCACCCGCAGGCAAGTAGCAGCCCTCTCCACAATATTGAATTGTGGGGAAGGGGACCTTCTCTCTCATTATCTGGTGATAAGACGATTTATCAGAGGTGCTGTTAACTTACATCTGTGGTCCATTGATATCCCAATTGGGATTTGTCCACAGTACTGCAGGCGCTTACGTCGGCACTGTTCGAGCCGCTGAGGACAACTACTCTCCACTATCTGACCTTTAAAATTGTATGTCTAGTGGCCATAACATTGGCCAGACGTATTTCGGAGTTGGCTGCTCTGTCGGTCAGGGAAGACTTCTGCACATTTCATTCGAATAGAGTAGTTCTCAGACTGGATCCCTCCTTCATTCCCAAAGTAAACTCCTGGTTCCATCGGGCCCAGGGGATTGTCCTGCCTAACTTCTGTCCAGGGCCTTCCCATGCTCTGGAGAGACAATGGCATAATTTAGATGTATAGAGGGCTCTCCGGATTTATATTAGGAGAACAGCGAAATCTAGAAAAACAGAGGCTCTTTTGCATCGTTCCAACCATCGAATCAATGGGCTCTAGAGTAACCCCATTAACAGTTGGCAGATGGTTGAGAACTTGTATGGCCAAGGCCTACCAATCTAAGGTCCTGCCATTACCTGGATGGGCAGCGGCTCACTCGACTAGGAGTGCAGCCACAACGGCAGTTTGGGCAACACAGCCTTCCATTGAAGAGAGTTGCAGGGCGGTGACCTGGGCTTCCCCATCGCCATTTATTAGGCACTATAAGTTAAGACTCCTTTGCATCAGCTGACGCGTCCTTCAGGAGGAGGTGCATTCCTCAGGGGGGACTCCGGACCAGATGGTTTCGCGCCCTTAGGGCAGTAGGCTTTGGTAAATCCAGGGGTGAAATCCAGCAGGTTTTAACAGGTTCTGGAGAACCGGTAGTGGAAATTTTGAGTAGTTCGGAGAACTCGCAATACCATCTCTGGCTGGCCCCAAAGTAGGGTGGGAATGATGATTTTGCAGTATCCTTCCCCTGGAGTGGGGAAGCCCAGGGGCAACTCATGGCACGTGGAGACTTTTATTCACAGCTACGCCATCGTCGAAAACTGGAGCCAGAAGAGAGGCAATGGGGTGTAGCTTCAGTTTGATGACTCAGTCTCTGGGCAGAAAGGACATTGTTAATACCCATTCTTGGACCCTCCCACTATTCATCAGAGAAGGAGCATATCAGGTAAGACCAACGCCCCTTTTAATGCAGTGCTATCATAGTCTTGTGTCAAATGATTACTTAATCACAGAAAACAATGAAAATCTGTAGTTAGAAAACATGCAGCTATGTATCTAACTCTTTTTTGGCTTGTATATCTTTTCATCTCAGTTTGTAGCTAAATGTATATATAATGAGTGTGAAGAAGTAGAACTTGATAAAACTGTACCGGAAAGGGTTTCTGCTCCTGAGCTCTTTAGTTTAGCTATAGGAATTTGCCTTTGCAGCTTGAACCTTTAGGTTTTTTGCTGAGGTTTTTAGACATTTTATGTTCAAACTTTTTTAAAGCAACCACTGTGCTTTTATTTTATAAAATAGTAGGAATTCCTTCTATAATTTATGTTCAGTGATTTTCCTCCCTTAGAGACTTGCATATTCAACCTTTTAAAAAAAATATGTTGAAGATCATGTTATCCTTACGATTCCCAGTCTGAATAATTCCTTCTTCCTCTGTCTCTTTGTGCTATGTCTTGCTTCTTTAGTGGGTCTTCATTCTGTTATCTTTATTGCTTTTGTGCATGATTTTTTATTTTTCATTCATTCCATTATTCTCATCCTTGGCATGTTTCTTGTGTAAAGCCTTTGGATACATACCGTATTTTTCCCTAGATTTTCTTACATTTCTTAATCTATCTTTGATGTACACTCCCTCTAAAGATCTGATTATTGGGAAAATAATGACTGAACATATCTATTTGTGCAGAAACTCTTCCCTTATTTTGTTTTTAATTAAATTATTTGTATTAAATACTTAGATATGAAAGTAAATTAAGAATGAAATAGTGATTCTCCAGTATGCTGAGCAGAGAATCCAAGGAATGGGTTAACTCTGCTCTTCTGCTCCGAGACTGAGTCAATCAATCTTTTGGTCATGCCTCCTTTGCCTGCGCATGCTCAGTTTTGACTCCGTCTTTGCTCAGAGGAGATGTGCAGAAGAGTGCTCTTAGAACAAAGAACAGAGTTATTCCTTGGATTCTGGAAATTTTACAGTAAGGTGTCAGCTCCACATAAGCCTTCGCAAGACAGCGAATGGCTACGCTGGCTCCCCCGGACTGTCCGGCATAGCTGCCTCACCCTTTCTAATTGGCTAACTCCCCCAGTCTGCCCGGCATAGTCACCCTCATCACGGCTAGCTTTCCCGGTCCGTCTGGCAGAGCCATTTTCATTCTGGCTGGCTCCCTGGTCTGTCCAGCATAGCTGCCGTTGTTCCCGCTCCAGGATAAAGCCGAGGCTCTATCCTGGACAGAGGTGGAACTTTGGTTTTGAAGCTACCAATACTTCGGGGATGAAAAAGCAGATAATCACCTTGGCTTTCAATAGAGTAAACTTAAAAGGTTGCAACATACTTCCCTGCTCAATGGCTTCTAGAGTCAAAGCCATTCCTTCTGTATTGCTTGATCTTGCCCACATTGGTTCAATCAGCCTTGAAATAGAAGATAGCTCTAGGAGGATAAAATTGCTGCTTCTCTGGTTTTAATATTTTTAAAACCAAAAATAAATGCTTTGTTCAGAACTTGGTGCCAGTTCAAATCTGCCCCTTGTAATCTCCATTCACTTAAACTG
Source organism: Pantherophis guttatus (assembly GCF_059756535.1). Lineage (NCBI taxonomy): Eukaryota > Metazoa > Chordata > Lepidosauria > Squamata > Colubridae > Pantherophis > Pantherophis guttatus. Next base: position 293,505,494 of record NC_142063.1, on the reverse strand, counting down.
AGATAAGGGAAGCATTTTTAGAATTGCTTTAAAATGTGAAATGTACATTGCCCACATAAGTGTGGGCAGAGAAAAGGTCAGCCCTATGCTTGAAAAGAAAACCTGCTATTGAGTTCAAATGGGGCGGGAAGGGGCACAGTCTTCCCACTAGTATAAATATGATCAGTTGTCAGATTCAACAATATTAGTTATTTCCTATTCCTACCCACATAAAGATTGAATTACCAAAACAACTTTGTGAGCCAAGGGGATATTTTTAAAACTACTAGCTGCAGATTTAGTGTATATATTTCTTTTAAGGCATGCTGTCAAACTCGGATCGCGTCACGTGACGTATCGTGACTTTTTTGCCTTTGTGGAGCCAGGTGGGCGTGACCTGTGCGTGACGCATCTGGCTGTGACCCACTAGTTTGACACCCCTGCTTTAAGGAGTAAAATTCTAGTATATAGCATTTGTAGACTTGATCCCTATACAGTAGCAGGGAAAGGGATGGTATTCTAAGAATTCAGGTACATTGTTGCTGCTTTGAAGTTGAAGCTCTCATTGTACAATTTTTCACTGCAGCCTGAAAGTTTAGCTTTTCTTTAAAACAAATTTGAATTCTCATGTGTGCACACACACACAAACACATACATACCAATAGTAAAATCTTGTGACTGCTATAAATCTTGCCATTTAAAAAAAATGTTCTGTTGGCAGTCATTTAACACTGATTGCTAGTTTTCTCAGAAGGTATAAGATTGCCAGTTCATTTTACTGTATTTGTTTAGGCAAAGTTTTTAAAATGTCTTGCTTTAAAATATCTAAAAAATTCTTAGTGTGTTGGTTATACCTCCTTTTAGTATTTTAGTTTAGTACAGTTCTTTTATTTTTCAATATTACCATTTGTTCTTCTGATAATGAGAATCATATGTACACAAACTGACACACTTCCATAAGAAGAGAAGAATCTGGAAGAGTAGAAACAAAATGAATATTTTAAAAAAGTTAGGTGTCACCATCATTCATTGATTACAAGGTGCTGACTTCTGGACAGATCCAAATTGTTCTTCAACCTACACACAGCCATTTTGTATCATAAGCAATCAGTAACCATCAGAAAGCCATTCAACATTAGCTTATAAGACCCAGACCAAGTCCAATGCTTCCAAGGTGTGTTTAATGAAAAACTTTGCTGGCAAGATACCACCAGAGAGTTCTTCAGTGCCATAAAGCTAGTGTATGGTTCTTCTAAATCAGGGTGCTCCCCCTTGCTGTAATCTGATGGGTTGAGCTTGATCAGAGACCAAGAAGGACCGAAACCCGCTAGGCTGAACAATTCTCAAACCTACTCAATTGGCTCAATTGATCATGATGTCTTACAAAAGATTCCTCAGCTGCCAATCTTGGATGCCAGTTTGGTGTAATGGTTAAGATAGGCTAAAAACCAGGGGACTGCGAGATCTAGTTCTGCTTTAGGCACAAAGTCAGCTGGGTGATCTTTTGAAAAACTTGCCAACAAAACTGCAGGAACTTGTTCAGGCAACCTCTGAGAATCGGACACGATGAAGAAAATAAATAAATAGATCATCTAGTCTAAATTCACATATTAAAAGCTTGACTTACACTAACTTTTCTTTCATTCTAGTATTAAATGTTCTGATTGAACTGTCTCATAATGACAACATTTTGTAGTTAAGTCGATTTAAAACATGGCTGTGTTCATTGGCCTTTTCATTTGAAGCCAGTTTGAAGCATAAATAGATTGGGAGTTTCAGTGGAACACTGCTAATAACAAGTATGATCCAATTAATTTGCTTATTCATGTAAAACTAGCAAAAGGGAACTGCTCTTATTTCTTCATGCAATATGTTTAGCTTTTTTAAAACTTTGTGGATGTTGAGCAATATAAATGTGCCAGTAGTTTCCTTTATAGCTTACCGTTAACTTTATTTTGGAAAAATGTTGTAAAGAGGCTGTTCCACCATGACTGACTCTTTCCTTTTGCTGCTTGGCTCCTTAACTTGTTTTCTCTTTCCTGACTTTGTTATGCCGAACAGAGCATTCTGGCACAAGGTCTTGGATAAAGGAGCTTTAGAGTTTGTTAGATCATTCATCAACCTTCTCTAGTGTTTTCTGTTCTGAGCGTTGGCGCTCCCTGGTTTCAAGCAGAAAGAGCATTCCTAGCTCTGCTTCATGGCTAATTATTTAAAATATCTTTGTCCAGATCTTATAAGTAAAACAAAAAGCAGAGTAGCTTACGAATATCACTAGTCAGATGGTCCCTTTCAGTAGATTTACAATTTCAAAGATATAAAACACAACAAAGTTATGGGAAAGGTCAACAGTATAACCACTAGCGTTTAAAGTTACAGTTCTGTGATCAGCTTGAATGCAAACAATTCAAGTAGTATGTTGAAATGTTGCTAGATGATACTAAGTGTTGGCTATGGGAAAGTCTGCATGAATAATATATACTTTATCATTGTGTAGAGGCACGTTTCCAATATTCTTGGTATGCAGAGATGTGAAATCTGCTATTTATGTGTGTTATTCAGATTGAAGATATTTTTTTTTCCTCCTTTAGCATTTGAATATTGGAATGTGGACATTGGATTAGCACATTCTCCATTGTGTCGGGAAAGATCATCCAGGAATGGGTAGTACTCTGCTTCTCTGCTTGGAGCCCGAGTCAATTTTTCTTGGCCGTGCCTCCCCTTGCCTGGGAGCTCTGCAGTTCGACTCGACCTTCCATGAGTTGAGACTGAGAAAAGAGACTCACCCGTTCCTGGATTTCTTCACAATGTAAGACAAATGCAATTTGGATGGCCTTACTGAGCGAGGCTCGGCGATCTCTGGCAAGCGATCCGAGGGGTTACCAGTCCAAATATAATCTGCAAATCCAAACTATCTTTTAGGGGATGGTTAACTTCTTATGTCATACCTGTCATAATTACTAAGTTCTGTTGAGCAAAACATTTATTTATTTAATTGAGTGCTTTTGTACCGGAGACAAATTCCTTGTGTGTCTAATCACACTTGGCCAAATAGAGAATTCAATTCAATTTTGTGGCTGCCCATCTCAAACAAGTGATTCTGGGTGGCTTACAATAATCGTCCCCAACAAACTGAAGAAAAACAGTTATAAGTAAATAGTCAGCAGTTGAGATAAAACATCATCATAAATACAATACAAGTAATTTTGGTTTCAGTAGCCATTCTTCTACAGGTAGTCCTTGGCATATGACCATAGTCCTCTAAGACTATGTCTAGTCCTAAAATCAGACTAAGTCCTTAGTCTGCTGTTGGTTCACCCTATTGACCCATGACTGTTGTGCTAGGTTTACCACCAACCATATTGTGAAGTATGCGGACGATACAACAGTAGTGAGCCTTATTCAAGATGACAACAAGGATGCTTACCGCAAGTAGGTAGAGGATTTAGTGAACTGGTGTAACAAAAACAGCCTCATTTTAAATGTAGGCAAAACTAAAGTGATTATTTTCAATTTCAGAAAAGGTAAGCACAGCCACACACCTCTACGTAGTAATACCTGTGGAGGTGGTTAGCAGCATCAAGTTTCTGGGTGTGCAGCTAATGAGTAGGCTAGCTTGGTCGCTTAACAGTGAGACACTGGTGAAGCGGACCCAGCAGTGCCTACATTTTCTGTGTCGCATGAGAAAAGTTCATCTTTCTTCCCCTGTCCTTACCACTTTCTATAGAGGGACAATCGAGAGCATCCTGTCATATTGCATTACTGTCTAGTTTGGAAGCATTACTGCTTCAGACAGGAAGGCAGTGCAGAGAGTAGTGAGGATGGCAGAAATGATCATGGGTAGTTCACTTTCTTCTATCCAGGACAGCACATAAGCGATGCTTGAGCAGAGTCCGCGGGATTGTCTGGGACACTACATATCCCCTTCATGACCTGTTTTCCTTGTTATTTTCTGGGAGGAGGCTTTGTGATATCCAAAGCAGAACATCTAGATTTAGTCACAGTTTTATTCCATATAAGCATACACACACACACACAATTTCATTTTTAATGTGGGCCAGTGCTGTGCTCACAGTAAAAAAAAGAAAAAACAAAGTTATTTTTATCTTATCTTATATTTGGGACCAGTATTGCTGTTGCTAAACAAGGTGATTGTTAAGTGAGTCATGTCCATTATTTGACCTTTTTGCCACAGTTGCTGTGTTTAACTAGGTGAATCACTGCTTAACTTGACCTTAATGTACTTGTCTTTCCTTTTGAGGAAAGATCTCCTTTTCAGTGCATGGCATATGGGTTTACTGCTTTGAAAACAGAAGTCATTCAGAAGAAGAAATTTACTACATGTTTCTTCGACTGTTGGCCAGGATGTTGAGTGAAATAACTGCGGTATTTAAACAAAATATTAAGATAGAAATAGCAAATAAGCATTGTTTTGACAAAATTATTTATTTGTTAAACTTCTACACTACCCATCTCACCTATGTGACTCTGGCCAGTTTACAGTTAGGGATTTTATTGTAGTGTTTTTATGTGTTAGTTGTTAGTCAAAAGGAAAGGTTCCTCAGAATTAATTCGATTCTCAAATATAGTTAGATGACTTTGGTGCAGATGAAATTTATATTAACCCTTTTATAACATGTCGCTGAAGTCAAGAAAAAAGTGTGCTGAAGGTATGGCAGCAAGCAAGGCAGAAAAAAGTACTTATGGGACTATGTCATAGAAGGAGGTGAGATTAGAATCTTGTCCTTTTTGGGTTTATTTTTTGTAGTTTGAGAATGGCATTTTTAAAGTTAATAAATTTTTACAGTGTGTACTTTCCTTTCCCACCAAAATCATGCCTTTCTATAGTTATAATTTCTGCTGTATTTCAGCAATAACTCCTTAAGGAGCTCTAAAAACTTTTTAAAAAGCAGCTCAGGAGCTGAAAGTGTGCTGTGGGTTTCCCAGTGCTTAGAACATACAGGCAATAGACAAGGTTCAGAAGAATATTGCCACTAGTTTCTTTAGTTTCTTAGCCAAAAAATGTATAGCATCACTTTCAGCCCAGATATACATGTACGGATCTTGTATAGACAAATAGGATCATTAGCATGTGTAGATATAGCATAGGCAGGAATCCATGTACACCAATGATGAGTTTTTTGTTTACCTGAGAAGGGAACTTTTCCTTTAGCTCTGTAAATGTTTTAAGTAGGTAACTATCAGCCCTCCTGGGTAAATAAGATAGGAAGCAAAACTAGGTGAATTAAATCTACTTTATTGTAAAGCTACATTAACAGAATCTCATAAGTCTGAAAGTACAAAATTTCTCACCCCCACTTTTAACTGTTTGATCCATTAGGATGGGTTCTCTCTTTTCTGATTGTTTACTAGGCAACATCTTTTCCCTGATATTCCGAAGGTCATTCCCATGTTCCATTACAATCACCCTGCAATAAGCAATCAATAGAATGTGTGTGTGTATTCATGGACTCTCATAATTTGGGTTTTACCTGACTGTTATCTTATGTCTTCCAGTGCTGGAGGTGATCAGTCATGGCAAGTGATGCCATCATGATGGTGCGAGGGCTGACAAAGCTCAGTATGGCAGTCCTAGAGACACAGGCAGGACAGCTACGACAAGTACTCCTTGGTGGGGATACATTAACCATAGCTCGAAGCTTTCAGGCAGTTGCTGAGGAACAGTTCAGTGCTGCTATGGGGAAAATGCAGGTAAAAATATTGCTATGTGTTTGATTTCACTTGTCTCTTTCCCCTTTAATTGACAAATACTTGCTATTCTTCCCCCCCCCTTAATGTCTTGCATGTAAAAAGCATAAGAATTTTTTATTCAGTACTACTTGGGTTTTTTAATATATGCTGAATTTTTTTAAAAAAATGTATTTGAAAATAATATAGCTACATTGCACTAATCTGGGAATTATTATAATCTTGCATTGACAAATTTTCCACAAAGATAATAATATTCAGTGAAATATTTCACTTGATGAAATATTTTACTCTAAAATTTAAGGATATATTTTTGGTTTGGGGGAGAAGATGAACTTTGCCCATTAACTGAATGGCTGGAGTGGTTATGTAACCAGTGATAAAACAAAAGAAAAAGTCAGATGGGGCAGAAAACCTTAAGGGCATCAAGAGAAGTGACTTTGGGCACACTTATAAGAAAGTTCTAGCATGCTATTGGCAGAGTTCACTTGGGCTGAGACATTTCCTTAGGCAGTAAGTCTGAAGGCAGCATAAATATCAGAGACAGAAGTACAACTTTGCCTCTTTGAAAAAGCACTGATAACTCAGTATATTTGTTTTCATATTATTTTTGTGTTTTCAGTTGGTGTGAGGACTTGATTTTGTTGTTGTTCAGTGTTGTCCAACTCACTGTGATCCCATGGATCATAGCACACCAGGCCGCCATGTGCTCCACTGTCTCCCAGATTTGCCCATATTCATATTCATTGTATAATGTTTATTGTTTTCTTTTGATAGCCAACCATGTTTTCCTGGAGAATTAATTTCAATGCTTTGTTTGCAGGAACTGGGGAAACGACAGGAAAACTTGAAAGATATTGGTGAAGACTTTGGGAAAGAATATAACTTTTCAGAATCAGAGCTGGGAGGCATTACAAAGGACTTCTCTTCTCCTCAAGACCAGCCTCACAAGCACAGTGGTACCGAGGGCCCATCTTATTCTTATGATGTCAAAGGACCTGTTCAAAGTGGTGGGAGTGGAGATGCTACTGCAAGTCAAAATCCCATTTCTGCCAAAATAAATACAAAGCTATTTGAAGGCTTTAGGGACCCTGGGAATTCTTTTGCTCTTGTCTTTGGCCAAATCCGGCCTTTTCACCAAGACCATTCCCCTGTTGGTGGATTAACAGCTGAAGACATTGACAAAGCCAGGCAAGCTAAAGCAGATCCACAGCAAAAGCCTCACAAACAGATGGTAAGTATGCTATTTCATGGAAGTGGACAAGCTTCTGATACAGCAACCTTTATATGTGACCAGTGTCCTTGTTAAGCTCCTAGACACTTGGTGTCCAGGTTGTGTTGGGAGATATATGGTAGTTCCTATTGTTTTTAATTAACCAAACTTTTGGCCTATCTTATAGACCAGTACATACAGTGTGAAACATACTGAGGAAAGCTAACCCCTTTATTATATTCATGTAGTATAAGTAGGCAATCTTGCTATTTATTTAAGTCTTGCTATTAATAGCAATAGCACTTAGATTTATATACTGCTTCATAGTGCTTTACCAGCCCTCTAAGCGGTTTACAGAGTCAGCATATTGCCCCCAACAATCTGGGTCCTCATTTTACGGACCTTGGAAGGATAGAAGGCTGAGTCAAGCTTGAGCCTGGTGAGATTCGATCTGCCAAACTGCTGGCAGTTGGTGATCAGCAGAAGTAGCCTACAGTACTGCACTCTAACCACTGCGCCACCATGGCTCTTAACCTATTAGATCTTAATTAACCTATTAGATCTTGCTATTAACCTATTAGTTTATTTGACAAGTTCCTAGCTGGCTTACATCCTGGAACTCTAGTGTATCCTGCCCTTTTTAGGGAAATAACATAATGTGTGAATCTGCCTTTTGCTTATTTATATGAAGTTGTTTTCTTTCTGATTGCACGTTCCATTTCATGGCAGAGAGTTTTTATGTTCAGATAAATGTGCACAGATTTGTTCTCTTCTTAACTTTTTTACTTATGAATCATGCACATGTCTAAGCTTCTTCTTAATAATGTTTTTTTAATTAAAAAGCCCTCTAAAAAGCTAATTTTTTAATTTTTTAAAATTAAATTTAATAATTTTAAATTAAATTTAATGATTTTTAAATTAAGTTTAATGATTTTTTAAAACATATTTTTTCATTGATGTTTTTGTGGTATGCTATCTTTGAAGTCTTGGCAATCAAACCTCAGAATAGGGAGAACTTAAAATAATTTAGTATTTTATTTAGTTTTGCTTTTCTAAGATAGATGTACTGTATGTGGGTGTCTTCTCAAAATTAGTTCAACTTTCCTAACAACCAGACATTTGTTTAGAAAGGTCATGATATTCCCTAGAAATAGACTTCTTCTTTTTAACAGTTAACAGGTGTTCATCTTTCCTTTGCTGGACATTTGATATTTTGCTAAATTGTTGGAATGGTTAAGAAGCTAAGATTTGTTAGTTGTTTTTTCTTCTGTCCATGAAATTAAAAGTCAGACAGGTGCAGCAAAATTTGCTTATTATTCTTTTTTGCTTTGGATTTTTTTAAGAAGAGTCAATTATGTTTATTCTGTATCCCCAAATATATTGTGATTCAGTTCCTATAATTCTATTGGCCATCTGGGTTGGAATTATGGGAATTGAAGTCCAATAGTCCAAAGAAGGAGCAGATTAAGTTAAGGAATGCAATTTAGAAGGACATAGTGGAATAGAACATGTTATATCACTACAAAGAACTGAATAATTACAATGATTTAGGAAATGATCCCAAATATACATTTCTCTAAAACAAAAATACTATTCTACTGAATTTGAATATTGGAAAAAAAGTTTTTAAAAAGTATGAAGAACAGTTTTAGAGGAAATTCTCTCTTAAGTGTTAACTCTCCTGTCTTCCTAGAGCTTCTGGTAGTATTAATGCCCATCTGATGTTTCTTGAAATGAAGACTTTGGGGAAATCCAATTTTTTATCCCATAGAAATAAAACAAAAAAACAACGGACCTAACAGTACAGCAGGCCAAATTACAGCCAAGAATGGCCAAGTTCTGCCTAAAATTGGATACGCATTAAAATGGGATTTGAAGTTGTCAGCAGTGCTTATTCTGATTAAGTGAAGACAAATAAACATAATCCCTTGTTCATTTTGTTTTTTGCAGAACAAAATATGCATTAAACAAAGTACTCTAGGGTAGGGGAAACAATACTTGTATAAATGGCTGAGTTTCTAATAGTCTCATGAATTGTTGAACAGATGTAAAAATTGGGTAGATGAGAGTAGCTGTGTGTTTCTTTAAATAATTTTGAAATAATGTTATTTGTGTGCCAGAAGTTCCTAGCACTTGGTGGGAAAACTCTATTTTAGACCATCTGCTTGTGAATTATTATTTTTTGTTTATTAGTAGATCAAGCGTCTATTTATGCTTTTTTTTGCAGCTCAGTGAACGTGCCCGAGAGCGAAAAGTGCCTGTTACTCGAATTGGAAGGCTTGCTAACTTTGGAGGTGAGTCTCTTAATTTAGGGGGGGAAAATGACCTGAAGATGGAAAATTCTGAAAAGACTAAAAGTCTGCATGTTACATTCAGACAAAGACTTGCTCATCTGTTAATAAAGACAGATGGCCCTGTGTTCTGGCTCTCACAGTCTTTGATAAAACATAAGAGATGGGGGAATGAAGGGTAGAGAGAGCTGCTCCTCAAAGTCAGAAAAAAATGGCAAGTAACCATCAACAACAATAAAAATGTACTTTTTAAAATATAATGATAAAAACATGTACTGTATTAAAACTAATATATTGACAGTAGCCAGGTTCCAAACTTTTCATTCAGTAATTCAGCCTTCATGAAAAATATTTCTTTAATTTTTAATTTAATTTAATTATTTTATTTTTATTTTATTTATTTTTGTACAGCTGCCCATCTCATATAAAAGTGATACTATATATTTAATTAAGTATTGTACATCTCTCTCTCTCTCACACACACACACACAGCCCCAATTAAAAACAAGTATAAAAACACAGAAAACAGAAGAAAATATAATATAAACCACAATAAGGAAGCCATTGCAAGATCTCCCCAGTTTCCTGGGATCCCAAGCTCTGACAAAATGGCCTAGTTTTGACAGGCTTGCAAAATGCTGAGACGGATAGAGCTAATCTCACAAAATGGAAAGACTGGGAGGAGTTTCCATAAGATGGAAAGAGAAGACCAACCGTTTGAGACCCAACAGATGTAATTCCCTAGTGGGTATTTCTTTTAGTAATCAATTGAATATTTCATTTAGGAATCAATTTAATTTCAGGAAAAACTTCTCTGAAGACTATATAAAATAATTTAACAACTAAATAGTTAAACAAATCACATTCACATAGTACTAGCTACTTATTAAATTTTAGAACTGTTTAAAACAATTTCACAAATATTAAGGAAACTTTTTTATTAACATAATTGAATAGATCACTTCCGGCCACCTTTTTTCTACAATCCCCAATCTTTTGATGATTTTGAATTAGTTGTAATAATGTATTGGTAATACTTCAACTAATACTTTCTATATCAACTCATGTTTAGAGAGGAGACAAGGTTCTGAGATTTTTCGTCTATTAATTGAAATGTCTAATACCATGGAAGTTGGTAGGCTGGAGAAGCATGAGGTAGGAGGAGAAGGAATGTCACCTTTCACCAGACCTTTTTGGCAGCCAATGTGAAGTGAGCACATATTAATTAAAAAAGAAGCCTCTCTATTTTATGACCTTTCCTATTTATAGCCAGAGTTGGCATCTATCCTTTATTTTCATTTCTCCCAGATGAGATTTACTTCTATATACTTTTTGAACATTTCTGTTTCTATAACAGAGTGATAAGGAACTTGCCTTTTACTAGGTAAGTTACCACAGGCCTCTGTATGTACTATTATACTATCCCATAAAATAGAAAAGAGTAAACATTTCCTTGAGTCAGTAGTTGAAATGACTGCATGAGTGCCATTTTTGACTCTTACCACTTGTGCCTGTAGTATATACTTCCTGTTTGTTGAATATAATCAGTCCTCCAAAAAATTGTAGATGTTTGATATAGCATCAGAAATTATTTCTTTCTGTGGCCAATGGAGTCTTTTAGCACTTTAAAAAAGCTATTGTGTTTGGCACAACTTTTGTGTGACATACATGCATGTGCAAGAAGGTGGCCTATTCGGAACTGGGCCCTGTGAGTGGCAGGCTGGCATGCATGCATGCACGCACAGCTTGAGCGGTGGGCCGTGTGCACCACTTGCACAAGTTGAGCTACACTCGAGCGAGTGTGCATGTTCACTTCTCCTCCACTGCCGGGCCGCCAAGCCGCAATGGTGTGCCACGCTGCAAAGATGGTGACACTGGATGTTGTTAACAACTTTCCTCAGAAGACTGGCCATATTAACATAAATGTAACATTAATCCTTTTGTGCTTTGACATGCTGCTGCTTCTGAAATTGATGAAACACTCTTCATATGGAAGTATTTTTACTAATTCTAATAGTCATATTTCTGCCATATGAGATGATAGTGGGAGGATTTTATGGCTTTTACAATTTTGTATCGGAAGCTGGTTTGTGAGATAGAATAGGAAATGGTTTTGTTCATTGAACAAATACATTTATAGCTTTGCATTTGAAGCTATAAGCCAATATGTTTCTCAAGTTCTATAGCCACACTCTGCAGTGTTCTATTGCTGTCATAGTTCAAATGGAGAAAATCAGCTGTTGTGTTAAGATCTAGTTTCTGTATATACAACAGTTGATTGAAGGAGGGTTGGGAGCTATAGTGCTTTTAAGTGGGCCAAGAATGTGCTAGAATGGGAAGATCAGAAGGTGATGCTGAACAGGCCAGGCAAAGTTATTGACTTGAACAGAACATGCTTGACCGAGAATGGAAATGTGGGACAAAATGACCCTATATGTTACATGAGGGGTCCTCAACCCCTGGTCTGTGGACTGGCACTGGTTTGCGGCATGCCAGAAGCTGGTCCACGCAAACAAGCAAAGCCCCATCCACAGGGCCGCTGAGTTAGATCCATCATGGCAACAAAACTTAGTTAAACTTGGAGCTTACATTTGCTTATGTCTTAAAAATTTTTCCTTATGTTGTGAAGATCTACTTCCAAGATTGCCTTTTAAGAGAACTAGAGGATGTTTTAAAATCTTTCTTCCTCAGAATTTAAGTAGACTCATTTAGATGTTATAACAAACAGAATGATTTTATGGTATGAGGGAGTATCTTTAGGAATTTTAAGTTTACGCAGATTCCTTTTCCTGACTTTAGACAAAACATGCTGCTGTTTTGGCTGAATCAATACAAATTGGGGAGAGGAAATAGCCACACAAACAGTTTGGAATTATTATTTGACCAGATTTTTAGGACAGAATAAAACTTTAGTTTACCTGATTCAGAAATGTAGAAAATTGTGATATGTTTGTAATAAGCTTCAGATGAGAACTAGTTTAGCCCTGAAGTTACTTAGTCTGGAACTAAATATCTGCAAGCAAGCATCCAAGCTCATAGAGAACTAAAGACTTCATAATTCCTTTTCATGCATTTTCAAAAGATAGACTTTCCTTATTCTTTGTAATTACATTCTTTACAATGCTCCTTTCCTCTGTGTACACATTGAATGGACATATTGCACAAGGAAAGAGAAGAAGAGAATGGTCACCAGCAAGATAGATGGACTCTGTTACAGTGGGAATGTGAGTGTGTTATTGGAAGACCTGAAAGAATAGCTTAGGGACAGATCATCATGGAGAAAACCTATCTATGTGGTCATTAGGCATTGAAAACAACTTGATAGCTCATAATTCATCATCAATAATTATCACAGATTGCACAATGTGTGATAATTGTATTTTGAAACAATCATTCTTTTATGTGCATTCTCATCCATAACATCTTTTCTTTTCATTTTACTAAGCACCTTTACTTTCTACCATTGTGATTCCTCATGCCTTACTTTATCTAAGCAGTTTTCATATTCCCTTGCGCCCATTTTCCACTCATTCTATTTGGTGGTAATCTTCTAAAACATTTTCATAGAGTTCTATTTCTAAACTCACTCTGTTTTTACTCTGGTTTTTAAAATTTATCTCCCTCCCCCAATCAGTTTTTTCTGTAAGAGTCACTCTTTTTCTTGGAAAAAGGGGTCTGTGTTACACTGAGAATCCTTCATCATCCTTTTATTGACTGATTGTCTCAGTTTTTCATCAAAACATCCAAATTGGTCAGATTAATTCTTTTCTTTGTAGACATTAATAGACTTAACATTTAAACCATGCAGTCAAAACAGTTAGCTCTGTCTCTAAGCATCCTCTTTTTCTTTCATTCTTTGGTCTCCAAATAATTTGAGAGTTGCAGATATATGGCCATGTGGTGATGTCTTGCGTTAAGGAATTTGAGGGATTTAAGATGAGGTCATTTGTGCTTTTTTAGCAGAGTAGTGCCTGTAGCCTTTCCTCCTGAAGGATTACCCCAGGTAATAAGTAAGGAGTACCCCAAGAGTCCTGTGCAATCTTGTGGCCATCTGTGCTCCAGGAATGCCATGTTTTTTATTTTCTGGTATCTGAATTCTAGTTGGTCTTCCTTGGAGTACTGGGCTAATGCTCTCAATCCTCTTTTAAGGGCAATAAGTGTTGTTAATTTTAATGTTTAACTTTTAATACCTAATGGTTTAAATCTGTAAGCCTCCCTGAGTTTCTTGATAGTGAGATGGGCAGCATACATATTTAATAGAAATAATAAATAAATACAGGTAGCCCTCAACTTGCAACTCTTTTGTTTAACAATGGTTTGAATTAATGGCTTCCAAACAAGTCAGTTACAATTTAAATTAGAAGTTATGACTGTTGCCCTGCCCCTTTGGTCACATGATCATAATTTGGGTGCATTGCTTAAATTTACAACCATGCAGTGCCCTGCAACCCTGTGATTGCGGTTTGTGATATATTTTAGAACCTATAAGTTTCAGAATATTTCAGAAGTGTACTGAAAGTACAGAAAACATCCTGCAAGTATTATATATGCTTACCTCCCTGAAAAGTACTCTACTGAAATTATTCTTTGTGTGTATGTGTGTGGTGTCTGTGTATGTTTGTTTTTGAGTAAATTTTTTGACTCCTGATAACAGCCTGGACAAATCCCTGTAGTTTTCTTGGCAAGGTTTTTAAGATATGATTTGCCATTGCCTCCTTCCTGAGAAGGATTGACTGGCACAAGGTCACTCAGTTATTTTCATCTTTAAGGCAGGATTAGACTTCACAGTTTCCCAGTTTATAGCCTGCTGCACAGAGCTGTACAGATTACCAGAGTTGTAGGCCATCTAGTCCAACCCCCCGCCCAAGCAGGAGACCCTACGGCATTTCTGACAAATGGCAGTCCAATCTCTTCTTGAAAACCTCCAGTGATGAAGCTCCCACAACTTCCGAAGGCAAGCTGTTCCATTGATTGATAGTTCTCACTGTCAGAAAATTTCTCCTTACTTCTAAGTTGAATCTCTCCTTGATCAGCTTCTATCCATTATCCCTAGTCCGGCCTTCGGGTGCCTTGAAAAATAGCGTGACCCCCTCCTCTCTGTGGCAGCCCCTCAAATTCTGGAACACTCGCTATCATGTCTCCCCTGGTCCTTCTCTTCACTAGACTAGCCATACCGAGTACTTGCAATGGTACATTGTATGTTTTAGCCTCAACAACTATACCAAACTGACTCCGATGAAAAGGACATGGCGAGAGTTTATATTGAAACTGAGAAAATGAAGAACAAAGAAGAAGCAGTTCATCTAGTGTTCTACACAGAGATTTTCATGATGAAACTTGAAGGAAAAACAACAACCTGATAATTTTACTAAGGCATTGTCTGGCAACTGAGCATGCTCAGCTGGAATCTTTAGTATATACCTGCACAAATGCAGTTGAAATATGTAATGTAAATTTAAATAAAATGTGTGCCACCCAGGGTCTTTGTAGAATTGGGTGGCCTCATAAATAGAAATGAATATTCCTATAGTAAATGCTTAGAACAAAGTCTAATCTTGACTATAATTTTGTGTAAATGTTGCTTAGTAAACATGACATGATTGTATATCTCCTGCAGTTATAATAGTGAACACTGAAAAATGAGGAAAATTAATGTTTCAGATTTCAGTGATGTGTCCTAGAAAGAGTTTCAGAGTTGATACATATTAATACACATGAAGATGTAACTGTATGCCAGAGGCATTTTAACTTACTTCCTCTTCCTCCTTTTTTATTTCTTTGTTCATTTAAGGCTTAGCTGTTGGTCTTGGCATTGGAGCATTGGCAGAGGTTGCAAAGAAGAGTCTCAGATCTGAAGAGCGCAATGGTGAGTTTTTCTTTGTTTGCTATTAATAAGAGCTCCCAGTTTCTGAACGCTCCTTGTTTCTGACCATGGCGTGTTATGCAAGCACAGAGAATAACAACTCTTTGAAATAGTTGTATTAATGGATAAACATGTCAGCATACCTTTTGCTTTTAGCTTGTTTTTTCTCCAGAAGTTATCTGCATTTCCTACTTATTTGAATTAATATTTTAAGAATAAGGTCGTGATGATGCTGTTCGTTGAAGGAAGACAAAGACTGCCTCTTGTCCCCTAAGAAGGATTGGGGAAAAAACTGATCTATGAACTGAGAATGAGGCATGGAAAAGAAATCATCTGCGTCTTGAACTTGGTCAATGCAGATGTCTAACCTGTTTGCTTAATAAAACAATCATGCTGGATTGTCTTGTTTTACTCCGATCTTTGAACATTATTTTGAAAATTGACCTATTTTTTTCCTCTTAGATTTGTTTTTATGTTGATGCCCAATGTTCTCTGTGTATACACACACATATGTACACAGATTAAAAATATAGCTTTCTTTTTAAAAGCTCTCCTGTTTGTCTATGAACAGTCAGATGCTGAAGTAAAGGTTACATTAAAAGGAATCTAAGATAAAGGAACAGGATTATTTTACAAAAATATGTGGCAAAAGGATATTGTTTTACTCATATTGCTGTTTTACAACTGAACTTCCCCAATTAGAATTCATTAAGGTAAGAGGATGTGAAGCAGGTTAGACTTGATTCTGTCCAAGGCACTCATGCTTGACAGGTATAGATAAGATACCTTTACTTGTGTGAGAAGAAGAGTATCATGCAGACATTTTGTTGCCACATTTTGGGCTGCTTACACATGTTTTGGCACTCTCAATTACTTCAACAAAGAATACTTTAACATTGTTAGTGGCCAAGTGTCATTATGCCAAACATTGACAACAAGTTCAATATTGGTGTCTTAATCTACTAAATAATGAGCAGCTGTCATCTTTGCAACAGCTTCTTGAAGAATGTCTATAGGGGAGTAACATAAATAACATAATTAACTTGTAATTATACTTCAGCTTACCTAACTGTTAATTCCAACAAGAGTATGTTTTCTGCTGTTATCTGCCATTTAGCTTTGTAGGGGAAAAGATACATTTTCATAGCACTACTGACTACTAAGGCAGTCTTATGTGACCTTGACAAGACCTTGGTGTTTAGTATTTACAGACTAACCTTTACAGGTAGTTCTCGACTTACGATCACAATTGAGTCCAAAATTCTGTTGTTAAGTGAGACTTAAGTGAATTTCATGACCCATTTTATGACCTTTCTTGCCTTAGTTTTTAAGTGAATCACTGCAGTTGATAAGTGAGTAGCCCGGTTGTTAAGTGAATCTGGCTTCCCCATTGACTTTGCTTGTCAGAAGGTTGCAAAAGGTGATCACGTGACCTTAGGACACAGCAATGGTCATAAATATGAACCAGTTGCAAAGCATCTGAATTTTGATCACATGATCACGGGGATACTGGAAAGGTCGTAACTATGAAAAATGCTCATAACTTTCTTTAGTGCCGTTGTAACTTTGAATGATCACTAAATGAACTGTTGTAAGTCAAGGACTACTTGTATAGTCATTTTGCTACATATGGTAACAAGGTACTAGATATGTTTAATTTAAGGAAGAGGGTGATTAGGGGTGATATAGGTGTCTTTTAATACTTGAAAGACTGTGACGGGAAAGAGGAGGTCGATTTATTCTCCAAAGAACCTGAAGGCAAGTTAAGAAGCAATGGGTGGAAAATTGTTGGAGGGAGGTCCAACCTGGAGCTAACGAGAAATTTCCTGACAGTGAGAACAATTAGTCAGGGGATCAGGAAAAGCTGTATATAAATAGCTTTCAAATGTTGTATTTCCTTGTATGCTGCCAATATGCTATATAATTATCAAACAAAAACATACTGAATTAAAATGATAAAATGGCAATAAAATGGCATTTAAAACAATGGATGTCAACTTTTGTCCAAAATGCTGAGTTTGTAACTTGTACAATAGGACTTCTGGGGCAATAGTTATAAGCTAAGGGCAGAGTAAAGAGTATTTATTACTATCATAGTATCTGAAAGTGTCTTGAGAAGCAGGCATGCATATTAACTGTGCACTTCTATGCACATTCACTCTACGTAAATAAAATAGTAACTTCAGAAAATGATGCTTTATCTGAATATATGATTGAAAAAAAATGACAAAATTCATAAATACAGAATATGCTGTACTGTAAACTGCATGGATAGAAAGATGAGGCATTTGGTGTGAGTGCATTCACAACATTGGCAGAATCCTTGAAAGCATTTCTTTGCTGCAGTCTTGTTTCAGCAGACCTTTCCCAGGATGTTGGTTGTGCAATCGTTCTATTTACATTTTCCTGTTTTCAAACAGTACTTTGTTTAACTGGGCACTCCCCGATCTGAATGCAGGCAGAACAAAACTAATTACAAGAAGTTAAACTTGTGGCTGCTAACCAGTTTAAAGCTGGAGAAACGGGGACAGATTGATCTTATTTCCTGAGTTTAAGTAAAAAGAGAAACTAATTGTTAAGGGCTTTTGTTTTCTACTAATTTGAAGAGCTTTAACACAGAAGAGCCTTAGACATTTTTGTGCAGCTTTTAAGTTCAAAGACTACTTTTCCTATTGTTATGCATAGCTTATAGGTTTCCATAACACAGCATAATGAAAAAATGGTACATATCAGAGGGTCCATTTTGAGGCCTGTGCCTACTTGGCTCTGTGCTATTGAAATAACATATATATTTTTTGGTCTTCCCAGCTGGATTTTCCACCTGTTTGTTCTGTCATTCATTCCAGAGCTTGCAACTAGAGATGTGTGGCTCCCCCCCTCCCGCCCCCAGGGGTTGAGGTCACCTTGTCAACAAGAGCAACAGGCTTATTTTGTGCTTGTAGTTGGGTCAAGACATAGAAGCTTCAGGACTGTGACTAAAATAATGGATATGTTTTCCCCTCATTTGAATTCCTTAATAAACTTTTTCTTAGTATATAGTTAAAGAGCCACAAAGCAGTCTTCAAATGAGAAAATCCACTCATAGTGTAACTTTTACTGAAATGAGATGCTGAAAAAAGAGCGCAGAATTTGCTTCAGAGAAGGCCATGTTTTAGCCATCAGTTATGGCAACCTTCCTCAACCTGGTGGTTTTTTTTTTTTTTTAATGAATGTTGGTTTTCAAATAGTGCCTTATGGCACCGAATTGGAAAGTTGAGTGATAAAATTCTATATTCTTATGTTTATAGCACAGAAATCCACTTGTTAAGAGTTTTGCCAGACAGAAGAGGCACAGAACAAAAATGACAGCAAACAAATATCCAAAATAATGCAATATTAAATCAACAATTGCCTATTCTGGTGAACGTATTTTAGAAAAAACCAAATTAATTGGAAGAACACATAAATGTGTGTAATCTTGATGAAAATAATATTTCACATATTCAGATTCAGCATCTTTGTTTAAAATGACATTGCAACTAATAAGTGGTGCCAATTTTGATTGAATTTATCTTTTCAGTGAAGAGTTGTTTTGTTCTGTGTATTTTTATCTAAATAAATGTCTCTCATCCCCATTTTTAATCATCACTGATCCAGTGAAGCATGCCTGTCTCAGTCTGTGGGTGGTTTCTCTATTTTCTCCAGAAATATTTTTCACTACAGTTTATTGGCTTTACTCTAATGCCAAGTTGTGGTTTGCCATAGAATGAAAAGACACAGACTATAGGTTTGTGCAAGTATATGTATATATTTAAGTATTGGACCCTCTGGCTTAACGGCTATTACAGCCAAATTATTTTAAATAAAGTATATGTGGGCAAGAAAGTGCTTATTTCAAGCATGAATTGCAGATGAGACTTTCTGTATTACCAAACAAACAATGTTTAAAAAAGCTTTTTGATTAACCTTGCCTTTCAGAACCATTGTAGTGTTTTTGATGGGAGATATACAAGCCACATTAGGTGAAAGGACAGTGTTTCCAGGAATATAAAATGTAATTCAATCTTGATACGCCCTCTTGTGTTGGGGGATGAATGAACTTGAAGCTCAATTTTATTAAAAGTTCAGGAGCATGATTTAACTTTCAGTATTGCAAAAACAAATACATGGTTATTGAGCCAGAGAATGTAGACATTTGTGAAGTTTTTATGAATTGATAAAAAACATACTATGATGGATTATATTGCCTCAGAATACTTAGAAAAATTGCATAGATGAATGTGGTCCCAGATTATGCAGTTTTGTTACTATATGAAGCTATATGAATATCCTTAACCAAGAATAACCAAGAATAGTTTAGTTTTCTCCTTGGCCATGCTTCTTTGCACAGTTAAGGAGTGTCAGTATGAGGGTATATTCACACATGAACATGCACTCGTGCACAGAGAAAGAGAACAGAATACTTTGAAGAAGTATGCAATAGTTATTAGGCTAACAGTTTAGCCTTAGTAGGGAGGGACGGAGGAAAAAAATCAGAAGATTGTCCTGCCTTGATTCTATTTGGTATGAGTGAATATATAAGATGCTATCAAGGTTCTGTTGTTATACCCTGTAATAGTAAAGTAGAGTTCCAGTATTCTTTATGGATTCTCAAAGGAGTGACACACAGGACACACAAAATATTCTGCAGAAAATAACTGATCCATTATTCAGTGATCCTATCCCCAAGTTAATATCCTCTAAGTCAGTGGCCAAAATTATTGATGCTAACTGATATTGAAGGGCATAATTAGAGACAGTGAGATTGGGGAAGGTTGTTAAAAACTTTGCTTTTTGATGTTTAGGAGGAGAAAATGTACTACAAATCATTGAAGAAAAAATATACAATACAGGATTTATTAAGTAATGAGTTTTTCAATATGGTTGAAAACCAGAGTAGCCACAGGTCAGGTTATAGGTAATTAAAAATATATGTCTTCTAATCACAGTCCCTAAAGAACTGGCAGAATATTTCAACTGGTTGACTTTTCAATTTGTCCTGGAGTTACAGGAGAAACCTGTGTAGCCTTGCATATGTTTTGGCTGACCATATTTCAATTTAATAAGCTAAAATATTTTCAAATGTTTTGGCTGCATATAGAGCTATAGCATAGAAATAAATCAGTCTGTGCTTTATTTTTCATTAATTGTAATTTTCTGTTTATAACATTTAATTATGTAATTTCATAATTATTATATAATTATTTAATTTTCTAATTTGTAGACATTGCTAAAAATAATCTCAATAGGATTTTCAAATTGGCAAATTATGTTTAATAGCCAGCATTATATTCTGGCATTCCCATTTTTTCCTGCTGAATAAATACAAACTTGATCATCTAAATGGAATCAAAATATTTCTCTTCAGTTTTTGTAAAGATTATTGTGTATACGTATATGTAAAAAATAAAGTTTGCTGTCCCCTAGCACAGTGGTCCCCAATCATTCCGGCTTTTTGGACTGGCGGGGCAAGGGGGAAGAGATGGTTCTGTGCGAGTGGTGGCTGAGTGCACGTGTGCAGCTTCATTTGCGCCAACGGCAGGCACTGAACAGGCTGCGTCCTGGTAGTGGACTGCAGCCTGGAGGTTGGGATCCATGCCCTAACATATTGAAGAGTGGTGAAAACAAGTGATCATTTGACAAGTCACCATTGGAGTTTTAGTTACAAGTTGGTTCATTATTTATATTTTCCTGTTATGTTGGAAGAATTTTACCCCATTTGCGTCTCAAAATTTTCTAATGAATTTCTTCATTATTTGCTGATTGACCTGGAACATAGCTGCATTAGAAAATAATTTTTGAATGTTTCTCATCTTTAACAAAATGTAAATGCAACAAAACCTGTGCAAGGTAGGAAAAAATATTTAGCTCCCCTCCTATTATATTTTTGTGTAAATTGTTCCATTTCTACTGTTTATAGCATTAAATCCTTAGCCAAACTCGCATCTTCTCCAGATTAACATGTAGTTGAGAATTGCTTGTAGTTAAGAATTGTTTTAAACAGGATTTAAGGTATATATCTTGCTATATAGTGTGCATTTTGGCTTTTTGGCAATTGTGTAGAACTGTATGCTTGAGTTTTCTCATTTCTCATTTCTTTACGGATACACTTCTCTGTTTGTTTAGTATTTCAGAAAAGGACTCTTGACTTCCTTAATCATTAACTTTCTCCTTAATATGTTACTTGCTGGAGATCCATTTGTGACCAGAAAAGATAAATTCAAGGTGATGGGGGTAGGGAGGAGGAGTGTTGTATTCAGCTTGAGCTGTTACTTTCCCATGCTGTAAACAGCTTTATCTTTAGCTCCAAAGGGTATGTGAGCACATTATTTTTTTTTTTAAATAGGGAGTTATTGAGTTGTTTGTACAATGTATTAATGGTCCTGGTACAAAGGAAATTGTATACAGATAATCCTCGACAGTTCATTTAGTTCAAAGTTACAACGGCACTGAAAAAAGTAACTTATGACCATTTTTTCACACTTATGACCATTGTAACATCCCCAGGGTCATGTGATTTACATTTGGATGCTTGACAACTGACTCACATTTATGACGGTTGCAGTGTCCTGGAGTCATGTGATCCCCTTTTGTGATCTCCTGATAAACAAAGTCAATGGGGAAACCAGATTCATTTAACAACTGTGTTACTAATTTAAGAATTGCAGTGATTCACTTAACAAATGTGAGAAAAGTCATAAAATGGGGCAAAACTCACTTAACAAATTTCTCACTTAGCAAGATAAATTTTGGGCTCAATTGTGGCTGTAAATTGAGGACTACATGTATTAGCACCCATTCCTTTAATTTTTTAAATATCTTTTACTCTGCTGGTCCCCAGGAAAGAAGGCTGTTTTGGATTCCAGCCCATTTCTCTCTGAAGCAAATGCTGAAAGAATTGTGAGTACCCTGTGCAAGGTTCGAGGTGCTGCACTGAAGTTGGGACAGATGTTGAGCATTCAAGGTAAATATAATAACCCATCTAGGTTCCCCCCCCCTTCCTTTTTAACACTCTAAGTTTACTGGGATGAAGTACACATTGGGAAAAGCAAGGATAGATGAGCACATTGAACAGTACTGGATAATAATTTATTAAATATATTTGCCACCTGACTCCGTCATTCCAGAGGGCACATAACATGTAGTTTTAGAAGATGGTACATTACGAAAATGCCTTTCTCAGTAAATCTCAAAGGCTCTCCCCCTGTCTTAAAGGAACAAGTCTTGTTGAAGTTTCATCCTCCTAGAACCAACTAGAGGTTGATTTTGCTAAGATTGTATATCTCTACCTGGATCCTTGTTAGATTTGATAAGTAGTTATTAACCTCATTTTTTCAAAAAGTATGCTGGATCAATCTAATTCACTTTTAGCCTGTCCTGTGCTGAGAGGACTAGATTTCCAATTGCTGGAAGGATTTGTAAGAATATCTTGGTGAATATGGTTGCAAATTCGAATGTGATTAAAATTCTTTCTCAGACTTATCCCACAATGCAGGAAATTTGGAACTGGGATTTGTAGACAGTGTATAGATATTGAGTGTAGGATTGCATCCCATGTCTGTTTATAATAGCTGGGTACATACACCAAACTGAAACATGGATTGTTTGACTAAGAACTCTGAATAAGCTATAGTTGGTAAGGTTTACATATAGTGCTAAGTTATAAATCATGTTTGGGAACTACAATTGCAGAATTTATATGACATACTAAGCCATAACATGTTTTGAGTTTTGGATTTGCACGGTGTATGAATCCAATCAACATATCAACAATGAAGTAGATTTTTTGTAATTTTGATATCATACTAGCCCTTTTTCCTTCTCCTGTTTAACTCTAGGTGTTGCTAAACATCTAGCCTGATGCAGGCTTCTAAGAAACATGAACTCTTGGTCTTTGGTCATTCATCTTCTGATTAAAGTAACATGACTGAAACTTCATATTTAAAAAGAAGTTGCATTTTTAAAAAAATATGAGAAAAGAAAAAGCCTCAAAATAATTTAGATTTCAGAAAAAAAAAGAAAACATTTCATTTTTCAAAGCAATAAAATAAAGAGAGAATTGAGTGGCTTAGTGACCAAGGCAGCTGTCATACTTTCACGATCAGACAAAGGCAAACTTTTCTTAAAAACAGTGACAAGAAAGGGCTACTGCTCTGAAACCTGGTTTGGGGTACTTCCAAATACAGATAGTTGGTTTGTGAGAAGCAGGATATTGGACAAGTTAAATCTTCGTTCTCTTCAGGATTAATAATATGTCAAGAGATGCCACTACATCTTATCCCTGTAATTCTCCACTATAGTTGCTTATGTCTATTACGAAGATCTTGTAAATAAAGAATTTATTTGACACAGCTTGGTAGATAGGTAGATATATCCTTCACAGTCCTCACCCCTATACCACATTTTTTTAAATGTAGAGGATTGTCTCAGGTTGCTAATGGGTTATTTGTTAACCTTTAAGACATCCTAACATGTTGATATAATGGACTAACATTACTCCCTGTCTGGAAATTGGGCTAGAAAATGTTTCACTTATGTAACAAATATACCTAAATTATGCCATTTCAATCCAGCAGTTCATCAGGTTCACGAGGACAAATATGGAACTGAGTGTGTTGTAAAAGAAAATGGAATTTAGATATAAATCGTGCTGTGCAGACCCAGCGCATGCAAGTGGAATTGTTAATATTAATGTTATCAGAATTATGAAGCCAGGAGAAACAACTGGCAGCCCAGCCCTTCCTGTTTAAAATTAAACAATTTTTCTATTATTAACAAAGCATTGCAAATGTTTCTGGAGGGTTTCAAAGGGGTAAGCAAAATCTAAGCGAAAGCAATATTAACAGAATCGATGGACGTACAATTTGTATTCTTTCTCTAAATTCTGCCACTCTTTTGCCAAGTTTTGTGTTTTTCTTGCTCTGAAAAGAATCAGGCAATTGCGCTGCCCACATCAGACGTTTAGCTCAGTTTACCGTCAGTAATAATATTTGTTAATTTTTAAGTCAATGTTAGGATAAATATTGCTTTAATGTTTTACCTTCTTGCCTTTATTGGTTATAGGCTGCCTAGAATCATCTCTGGGTGAGATGGGCAGCATATACATTTAATCAATCAATCAATCAATCAATCAATCAATCAATCAATCAATGGGTTGCTGCAGCCTGCTTGTAGTTGTTTCATGCCCTAAAACTAACTGCTAACTCTATTTTATGACTAATATGGTTAATAACAACTCTCTGGGGAAAAGGAGCAAGCTGAATTTTATAGATTATCCATGTTTATAAAGGGATGGATATCAAGAAGAGAGCTCATTTTTCCCGTTTACTTCAGCTGGGTGCATCATTGCTTGGAGGTAGTTGCAAAAAAAAGTATTTCTAGGACATGTCTGATACACAGAAAAACTATGAAATGGATTGAATAGTATGCTATATAATGCAGGACAAATTTACCCAAAGTAGTGTCCTCCAGATATGTTTCACAAGAATTGCCATCAACCCCCAGCCAGAATAACTCAATATTTAATTCAGCATATCTGGAAGCCACCAAGTTGGGGAGGGCTGTGGTAGGGAATGCATAATGCTTTGTGGTAGCTCTGCTTCATTCTCTTAATCTATTCTCCTTCATTGCTCACTCTGTTTGCGTGACCTTACTTTCAACTGATTTCCTGATTTACCAACCCTAGCAGGTGAGTTCCCAGCTATATTTGCTCTCTGTTCTGTCTCCTGTCTTTTAAAATGGTTTCCTCACAACCTTCCACCACCTCTTATAAATTATAAATACGCAATGTAGAGACCTTTGTCATCGCCACATGATGTAGGTATGTTTTGGGTGCCTCTGCTAGATGGAAAGTATCAGACCTGTTAGTACATTGCAAGCAAGGCAGATATGTCCACAAAGAGAGATACCTGGTCACATTGTTAAGATTTACATTCTGCTTTTTGGATGGAGTGAAAGATAGGATTGAGACAGTTGATATATTGACAATTAAGAAGCAGCTGTTATCATGAGAATAATCTGCTTAATCGAGCTGTTTTAATACGATTCAGTGGGCACAGCTCTGGAATAAATGATTTCAGCACTGAGAATTTCAAACTTGTTTCTTAAGAGCAGATGAGAGAGTAATATTGTGGGAGAGTCCAAATTCTGTATGCTTCTAAAAATAGCAAACATGAAATCTAACACCCCAAATTTTGCTTTGACACACAGCTCTTTGGCCTGCATGTCCACTATCTTATTTGTGGCCTTCCTGCATGGAAGTGCCAAAATGCTTGAATTTTAGTCGTGCACATTGAGTCCACTTTTGGAATGTGGGTAGTTAAGGGTGGGTGACTGCCCACTCCCATTTTCATCCTTAATCCCTCCTGTGATTTTATTTAAAAAATTGACCACATCCCTTCTGAGGGATGTCATAACATCATCAGATTGCATTGCCTTCTGTGTTCCCCCAGAAGGTCATGAGTCTGAATTGCAGTCTCTTTTCCAAGAAACTTTACCTGATCCTTCTTTAGCAAAATGTTTGCGAACCTTTTGAGCTATAAGTATGAATGTAAAGATTTGGTATAAATAGTTAAGATGGTGACCTAGAAAAAAGGAAATTGAAAGGTCTCCTTTAAACCTGAAAGCCAACTTGGTAAATTTGGACCTGTTACTCAGCCCAGCCCACCTCACAGGCACACACAGAAAGACACACGGACGGCTTGATGAAAATACCTAGGGATAGCTCAGAAGTAAGGATCCTGTCACTACGACTAGCAGAATGAGTATAAATTGTGCAAAATATATACTTTTATAAACACTGTATTGGTCATCCTTCTTAATAACAAAATGGCTTCCTAACTGTTGCTCAGTATTTTGATTTAACACCTAGAATGTGCATGATCTTCTGTGGTGTTATTTGTGCTGAGGATAAGAAAACCATAATGTACATTATACATTATGTTCCTATCACACAATGAAGAAGTTATAATGTTTGGCTGTGACTTGGCTGAGACAATAATAGAGATTGGAAATAAAGCCTTTTATAATTGTGAACTGCATCATGTTTTTGTCACTATGACTGACCCTTGTTTGGGTTTTTGTTTCCATTCTTCTTGATAGACGACGCTTTTATCAACCCACAACTGCAAAAGATTTTTGAACGGGTTCGGCAGAGTGCAGACTTCATGCCTTTAAAGCAAATGATAGTAAGTCACTGGTTTAGGAACATGAGAGGTGAGAACTTGGGAACGGAAATAGAAATCAGACCTTATCATTTATACAATGTCTCCTTATTCAGACTCTGGTATTCTTAGGCAAATGGGTGAAACACAGGACCTATTCTTGCTATATTGTAGCCATAAAAGCTCAGCCTGCTATTTTTTTTTAAAGATTACCTCTCTACTTTGTAAGGAACAGTTTGGGGGACTATGGTGCAAGTAGATTGCTATGGGCTTTGAAACACATTGTTGATGTTTGTTTAAAATAGTCCATATCTTATAGCATATAAGAAAGCCTAATTTATATTTAGATAATGTATTTTGTTTGCTTGTTTTTATTTTGCTGCTAGAAAACCTTGAACAATGATCTTGGCCCTAACTGGCGTGATAAATTGGAGTCTTTTGAAGAGCGACCTTTTGCTGCAGCTTCTATTGGACAAGTTCACTTAGCTCGTTTGAAGAACGGCAAAGAAGTTGCCATGAAAATCCAGGTGAGGCTGGTAACTTCAGTGTTTATCCCAAATGTGTTTTCTGATAATGTATTTGGCAGTAATACTGCTGCTCGGGATAATGTTTCTAGCTTTTTGATGGGTCCGCTGGATGGACATTACCAGTGTTCCTGATCTCTGCCACTGTTTAGCCTTCTGATATTTAGGAAAAGTACAATACAAATTTCATGTTAGAAATAGAATTCAAAAAGACATGCACCTGTATACCTCCAATGAAATAAACTAAGGAGCTCAACTGAGGGAGCTCAACCAATCTCATTGTACATATGTTGTGCACTGACAATAAAGATTTGAAATTTGAAATTAAGCCAAAAATCCCAAAGGAGTAAAGGCAATGGGAAATTGAAAAAACATTCCAGATGAAGTTACCATATTTTTCGGAGTATAAGACGCACCTTTTTACCCCCCAAAAGGGAGTGAAAATTTAGGTGCGCCTTATACACCAAATGTATCCCTGCTCACCCACTGGCCCCCACCCTTTGGCCTGTGCCTCGCAGCAGTTACCTTCTTGCAAGCAAACAGCAAGAAAAAACAGCCCCTTTCAGCTTCAGCATAGGTTAATTAGCACACGTTGATTAGATCTGCCTCCCGACTCTCAGCTGATTTGCTCTCAGCTGTTTTGCGCAGGGCTCTCCTGCTTGCTCCAAAAGTGCTGGAGCAGATTTTTTTTCCTAGCTATGCTGAAAAAACAAAACTGAAAGTAAAGCAGGGTCTTTGCTGCAACGTGACAAAATGAGGCAGAGAGAGATTTTTTTCTTTTTTCTCACCAAAAAAGGTAGGTGCAAACAATGGGAAATTTAGGGCAAAAGAGGAGAGTTCAAGATTTTAAAACACAAAAGAAAAAAAGCTCTATTTAACTAGGGAATTGTAATAATTGAGATACTATTAATTGTATATTGTGTTGAAAGCAGAAATGGTTAAGTTGTGGTTTGGAGGAATATATGGGGGAAATTATTTGGTTTATTATTGGTAAATATAATTAATTGATTTGTAAGAAATTGGATTGCATGGAAATAATTGGAATATTCATGTTCATATTGATTAATATACAAAAAAGATAGTTATATAACTAATTGATTTATATTAAAATGTTGAATTTGTATTAAACAACTGTATTACATAATTACATAATTAACCAATGTGAGGATGGATATAAAAATAGATGACAATGGGAAGGGGGGTATAATATAGAATGGAAGAGAAAAATTGTATTTGATTAAGATTAGAGATAAGAATGAAGGGTAATATTGGTTTTTTTAAAAAAAATAGATGAGGAATAAATATGGCAAAAAGGAAATATAGAAATTGTAAATTTAATTGAAATGACTAAACACTGGTTAAATTTGTGAACTGGCCAAATACTCTGTTCAAAGAAAATACATTGTATGTTTGTATGTGTGTTTGTCTAAAAAAAAAAAACTTTAAAAAAAGACAACCAAAAAAGGTAGGTGCGTCTTATACTCCGGTGTGTCTTATACTCCGAAAAATATGGTAATAGGAAACCATTTTTGTCTTATTTGAAAGAAAAATAACACAAACATGCGCTGGTAATGATCAGAACCTGAGTACTACTTGATGATTATTTCATTTAAAACATTCTGAAAACTAAGAAAAAAATTAACCACTTTGTTAAAAAATGTCCCATATTTAATCTTAACTTTAGAATAAGCAATTGAGTTGAACATTCTTTGTATATAAGGCAATACTTACTTGTTGCCAGTTAAGCATAATAACTGCATTTGCCTTTTCCTTTTATGGTGAAATCAGAGTGGGTAAGGGGAAAATAAGCTTTATTGGGCAGCCTTGACTGCGTCAGGCTCATGCCTTCACAGTTTGAGATAAATTGAGATATGATCTTAGATTTATTCTTTGGCTATGACAATTTCAAGTGATTGGTTCATGTGTATTAACTTTCCATGCCTGTTGATCAAACTGAGTATCTGAATTTGCATCTGGTATCTAATTCTGAGAATGCAAAGCATTCTGTGTATGGAAATCCTGGCATTGTAGTTGGCATAATTCTTGATTGTCTTGGAGTTCATTTCTATCAGTGGCTACATTGCTACTTCTTTTTCAACAGTATTTTTTTAAAATCTAGAAATCTGGGCTAAGATAGGAGGAATTGAACTGTTCTTCAAACTGTTTGTGTCAGTCAGCCATCTGGAGCAAAAATATTGAAATGTGAAGGTGGCTTTTCACTCTTTAAAAAAAAGGAGGCAGCATAATAATGTATCTGCATTTTCTACCTCAGGGTTTTGCTAATTGATAACTAAATATGAAAGGCCATTCCCCCCACCCCCAGAAAACATAATTTATAAGCAAAGAACTTAATATCTTTCATATACCTCTCCAGAAAATAGTGGGAAAGACTTGCATTTGTAAGTCTGCTAGCAGTCAGTATAGATATTATAAAGCTAGATTGGCTAAAGATCAGAGTTGGTAGTAAGCAGCCTCTTAAGATCCTCTGTTCTTTTTTCTATGCCGAGCCCAAACCATTATTATATTCTTTAGACTTAAAGTGAAGAATGATATGTATTCTTCATTTATGTAGATGCATAATTGCTTTAAGTGGGCAGGAAAGCTGGAATGACCTTAGAAATATTTGGAAAAACATCTCTCTTTATTATTGACATATTACCTAGGACTGCTGGGTTCTGGCTCCGCACTATCAGGAACACTACAGATTTCCCACCACTAATTTAAAGGATATTAAGATTCAGAATCAATTTTCTGCTCATCATTGTCCTTTTCTGTCTTGCAGTATCCAGGAGTGGCCCATAGCATTAACAGTGATGTCAGCAACCTGATGACTGTCTTGAGTATGAGCAATGTTCTTCCAGAAGGTAAAATTGTTCAAGAGGGAGGGAATGTTAGGTTTCAGAGCAGGGTGGATTTGATTTATATCGAGTTGATTTAAATCACAATTTAAATCATGATTTAAATCACTAGTAAAAAGGCTTGATTTAAATCAACTCGATTTAAATCATAATTTTTAAAGAGCAACTGTCATCTTTGCTACTCCTTTGACCCACTGTTGACTCACCGATAGTCCCAGTGTTGCAGAATATACAGCCTCATGCTACATAACTAAGCTCCATTTCATGCTGAATAAACTAAATTATTTATGTATCTTAAATAGAAAACTATCTTACGATAGATTTTTACCCCAAAAGTTTTTTATTAAAATAAATTTGATAAAAATAAAAAAAATCTGATTTAAATAAAAAAAAAATCTGATTTTTTTGATTTTTTTAAAAAATCATTGATTTTTATCCACCCTGTTTCAGAGGTTTGTGTTGAAAGAGTTGATGGGAAGCTTCATATGTTTCCCTCTTCTAAGCGATACTCCTAAAACAGATTGTGCAATTGGGAAAGCCTCTACGTTTTTGAGAAGTGCTTCCCATGGTTAACTACAGCATAACAGAGTAGGGAGATTTGGATGGACCCCACACTGTTAGCCTTCTGTGAGACACTTAAAACCTGGTTGTTCCTGTAGGCATTTGGATAGGGATGTTAATGAACTCTGCTAGCTGGTTGTAGTAAATTGGGAAAACTTTTCTTTGACACTGAACTTTGGTCATGTGAATTATTATTTTATTGTTTGTACAAAATCTTTTTTGTATTGCCCAGAATAATCACGGTGAAATGGGTAGCCATATAAAATGTTCAAAAGACAATTTTAGCATAAAAATTAAGATGCACTGTTTATGGCTTTAGCCTCTGTGTACTTATGCTTTATATATCTGAAAAATGACCAGATCTGTAAAAGAACACAGCATTCATGCTTAGTTTTAAGTATACAGAGAGAGAAGATGAGAGAAAGATTAGCTTGTTGTGTAATATAGTATTCTTTGTCCTATTGGCAGTTTGTGGACTTTTTTTACTTGGCCACAAACTGCCAATAGAAAAAAGAATACTGAACACAATTTAGTATCTTTATTTTGTAGATTTCGTTAATTTTGATAACGAAAGGATGGGGTAAAATGACTTCCACCTTTTTTTGTGTGTTGTTTTCTCTAGTTTGGATATGGTGACCAATGGTTTCCCATACTTGCCCTATATATGCCATATCAAGGATGGCTTTAATCTCACAGTAGATATAAACCAAGATGCCAGTTTAAACCTACTTCTTTCCTCTTTTCTTTTGCATCTAGGTCTTTTCCCCGAACACCTGATTGAAGTTCTAAGTAGAGAACTGGCCCTGGAATGTGACTACAAGAGAGAAGCTGCCTGTGCCAAGAAGTTCAAGTGAGATCCTCTGCCTCTCTTTGTTACCGATCTTCCTCTTTTAGGAAACATTATTGGGGAGGTACAGTAAGATAGCATTTATGCTGTAAATGGTGAATGCAATTTTATTTTAATGTAACTCTTGGGAGTAGGAAGTATCTGAAGCTAAAAGAAAAGGCTGCAAAACAGAGTGAATGTCTTGGGTAAAACATTTTAATATTTGCTGATCAAATTGCGCAGAGGTTTTAAGATGTTTCATCAATTTGTTGCCACTCAGGGAACTGCTCAAGGACCATCCCTTCTTTTACGTCCCTGCTGTGGTGGATGAGCTGTGTGGTCAGCGTGTCCTTACAACAGAACTTGTGTCGGGGTTTCCACTGGATCAGGCTGAAGATCTAAGCCAGGAAATCCGTAATGAGGTACACTTTCATCTTCGGTGATGACAAAAGAAGACCTGTAAATGGCCACAGTCTGACTTCTTTCTCAGACATTTTGTAAGAGACACTTGTGAAGTCTGTAGGTTAGAGCTCTGGTAAGGGTTATAATCAAATTATGTGGTTGAGCATCTTTTGTTTCATTGGGAATGATATTACAGAGTCAGTTCTTTGCTTGGAACAGTTTTCAAGTAAAAAGATATGGAAGTCTTTTTGCAACTGTTGATTTAACTCTTTAAATCTGTGTCTCCAGTGAAAAGGTTTTCTGAGATACTTCAAGATTTTTCAAGCTATGCATTTCAAACACTGAATTTCATCTGGAAGGTTATCTGTAAACCGAAGGCTATTTTCTGTTGGATTTTACTGGTTAATCAAGAATGAATGTATATATTTTCAAAGTTTTCAAGAGATCTCTTTTCCAGCTATTAGAAAAGAGCTTACAAAACTCAAAAGATAATTCTGAATACGAGCAAATAATATTTTGGGTAGACAATTCTCTGCTGCTGAACATTCTCCCCCCCCCCCCCCCAAATGTCTGTTCCTGTTAAACAGCTTTGTGACCTTGTGAGTAGGACGACAAGCTTGCCAGAAAAGTTCACCTTCTATTTCCTTGGCCAAGTAATGAGAAATGCATCATCTTCTTATTGCATAAGCACCCAAATATAGGTTTCCAAGTTAGGGGCAATTCTAGCTGTCCAAGGCTGATGGAAAAGTACTGTCAGTAAACAAGAGACAGAGGAGAGGAGAGTTGAAGCATGTAAAAAGGAGGAATTGGAACTGAATATGGCAAGGATTAGAGAGAGAACATTAGGTCTGACAATCCCGCATTGGCAGACAGAGTTGTCCTGGTGTTTTAACATATCCTGTAGGAAGCTGTAAACATGTACCAATTATCAGCCTAGTGCGTATTTGCAGCAATATTAGTAATTGGGTAAGATTATCTGTATAGGCTTGCATTATTGTCTGAATAAATGTAATTACGTAGTACTACTAGAATTGTGTTGCGTGAGCACAGCTGCCCACAAAACGCACAACTTATTTGCTAGAAGCAACAGAATGAAAAAAATGTGTCTAAATTTTACCTTTTCTTAACTTAGCTTAGTGTGGTCTGTGGTAGTCTTCATTCCCTTGTTCATTTGCAACTCTTTTGGTCTTCTATTAGTTATTTTAGCTCCCTTTCCATGCCCTTTCATTCTTTCTATCCACCCCCGCCCCACCCCCAGGTAAAATAAAATGTTTATGTTCATGTTTCCTTTCTGCTACTTGTCTATGTCTTGTTTCAAGCAAATGTTTTTATAATAATTTGAGTATCTAAGGTGGTGTGCTTATTAGAAAACTATGTATAATATGGACTATTTTCTTGTATCATAGAATATTAAAATATCACTATTATACAATAATGATACCTCCCTTTAAAAAAACCCATAAATTCTAGAAAAACAAATGGTCAAATGGCAGTGCATTTTTTGACTTTTAGTAAAAGCTTCCTTTTTGAAAAAAAGATTTGGAATATTTTAATTTTCAAGCTGTAGAAGAATGCAAGTTCTCTGTAACTATTTGACAGCTGTAAAGCAATACTGCTGGTTTTTCCTCATCATGCAAGTTCTGCCTTAAAAGAGAAGAAATACTTCATATATCCAGTATTATAGTTATTGAGTTGTAATTTTGTATGGTTTATGTCCTTTAGGCTTACTGCTGAGGAAGCTGCTACAGATGTTTTGATCCTGCTCCATTATGGAGTAGTCAAATCTTTTATCGGATCAAATTGCTTTTGCATCTTGAATCATACATTGGAATCTAATCTTAGCACCTATCTTGAACTCTATCTTCAATGATTTGTTTACTCCTAGTATATATTGCTTTATTTATTTTTTTACTTATATTCCACTTTGTTTTGTTTGTGATTATATTTGCAGATCTGCCACAACATATTGGTTTTGTGCCTGAGGGAACTATTTGAGTTCAGGTACATGCAGACTGATCCAAACTGGTCGAACTTTTTCTATGACCCAGAATTGCACAAGGTAAACTCTCTGAAAGTTAAAATGCACACTCTAGGATTTATTTCCTTTTTGCCTCTTTACATTATTTTCAGTAGCTTTGCAGTAGGACAAGTGGACACCTATTTTTAAAGTATGTATCAGTTTTGGGGTGAGGGGGGCTGTATTAGTACTGGAGAAGATTCAGAGTCATTCCAGCCATTTTTTGGTTCTTATGAAGCACTGGTTAGACCAGACAATATTTGTCATCTTGCCATCCATAGGTCTGTGTTTCAGAAGAAGCTTTGTACCCTGTAGCATCAACATATTTCAGGAAAAGGATGGTGACATGTTACTTTTATGCCAAAATATACTGGTTTTCTAGCTAAAGAAACTATAAAAGGATTTGGGGGAAAAACTTGAGAGAATGAAAATTCTGGAGTATAGAAATTGAACAGTGTTTTTATGATGTTCTCTGTCTTCCTTTTACTCTCTGAAAGTGAACAGAAGAGAACAAAACAAAATTTAAATTATAGCCCAAGGCCTATGCAATGTAATTTAAAACAACTCTTGTTTAGTCCAAAGATATTGTATTGTAACAGTTTAATTTATGGTGGAATTCTGTTATTAGTCTGAATATGCTTCAGCCTTAGGGCTGACGTGCAAAAATTGGTAATTAAAAATATCATTTCCAGACAACTTTAACAAAATTTCTAGATACCATTGATTGGAGAGGCTGGGTAGTCTTTCCATCTAACAATGAATTAGTTAGGAGTAAAGTTCTTCTCTGAACTTACATTTTAGAAAAAAAAACATATTATTGGCTGCCTTTAAGTCCACTTAAGTACTGCAAGAATTTGTTTATATTTGCCATCCATAATTGCAGAAGGAAGGGGATTAAATCTGGAGAAAGCCTATTTGGTACTGGGTATAGGGTAACTTAGATAAATAACATGCATCTGATTGTCTTGATCACTGAGGAGGCACATTATGCTGAAGTTCAGTGTCTTCTGGTCATTGAAGAGTGTTTGATAGTATCATCAGGGAATACCTTTATCTGAAGTGGCAAACTGCAGCTTTCCACTGCAGAGACAAGAAGACAAAAGAGCCTGGTCTTTATATCCAATGTTAAAATATTGCTCTACCAGATGAAATAGCCTACTTGTACTACAGATACTCCTCGATTTACAACCACAATGGAGCCCAAAATTTACATTGCTAAGACAGTTAAGTGAGTTGTGCTGCATTTTACAACTGTTTTTGCCCCGGACTGGTTAAGCAAATCATTGCAATCGTGAATCATGTGGTTGAGTGAATCTGGCTTTCCCCAGCTGGAAGATTACAAATCACATGACACAGGGACAGTGTAACTGTCATAAATACATGCCAGTTGTCAAGTGCCCAGATTTTGATCATGTGACAGTCTGGATGCTGCAGCGGTTGTGTGAAAACTGATCATAAGTAACTTTGAACAATCTCTAAATGAATGGTTGTAAGTTGAGGACTACCTATATACGCCTCTTCAGCTGCTATCAAATATTTTACTGCTCTATTTATCCAAGTAGTATGCTTATTATAAGATGTGCTATTTAGTAAGGTAGTGTAATGGTATCATTTTAGGATTTTTTCAGCCATTCCAATGAAAAATAGATGAAGAATGTAGCTTCTGAGAAACTAGAATAAGCATTCTTTCAGACCATTCATTTAGAAATGAACCCTCTGGAATAGTTCTGCTTTCATTCAGAAAATTTTGTACATCTCTCTTTCTAGGTGGCACTTCTGGATTTTGGAGCAACACGTGGCTTTGATGAGAAGTTCACAGATACCTACATAGAAGTAAGGGCTCTAAATTGCTACAGAGCCTGTTGTGGGGCTTGCGACAAGTGGATGATAACAGCTTTTTGTTGCATACTTTTTGTGATTTTTAAGTTTTTTAATTCAGTTTATAGGTAGTCCTTGGGTTCAATGGGAATTGGAGCTGGATTGTCATTGCTAAGAGACATGGTCATAAAGCACATCAGGTGGCTGCATTGCTTAGCAACGGCAGTTCTAGCAGTCCTGGTTGACATTGTTAATCAAATATCACATAGATCATTAAGCAAGACCCTCACATGATCATAGCTTCCAACTTCCTGCCGGCTTCCCTGTTGACTTTGTTTGTGGGATGTTGGCAGAGAATGTCAGAAATAGTTATCACGTGACCATGGCTCACTGATGTCATAATCGTGAGCCAGACACCTGAATCCAATCACGTGTCTGCAGGGATGCTATGATGCCTAGAAGTCTGAGGACTGGTTGTAAGTACCATTTGCTCAGCTCAATTGTAATTGTAAGTACCATTCGCTCGGCTCAATTTTAACAGTTGCTGAATAAACAGTTGTAACCCAAGGTCTACATGTATATCTTCAAACTCTGAGAGTATGTTACTCCATATCTCAGGAAACATAACTTTACTTTTCTTGTCTTTGCCTCCTAAAAGAGAATCAAAAATATTTAATTATTAAGTCCAGACTTTTCTTTTGAGGAAGAATGTTTTCTTTTCTTTTCCTATTTATATGGGTTTCTCACCCCAGATGGATATTAATATTAAATATCAAACAGTTGTTCGTATTTAACTAAACATCATGATAGCCAGCCATCCTATATGGTAATTTGGTTGTAGTATAATGTATGTATTAGAGGGAAAATAGAAAATAGCTATCTGATCAGCTATATATGAACAATTGTTTGATATTTGTTCTACAGCAGGGGTGTCAAACCCCCGGCCCAGATGCGTGATGCACTGGCCACACCCACACCCGGTTTAGCGAAGGGGAAAAAAGTCACGATACATCATGTGACACCGCCGTGACAATGTGAGTTTGACAACCCTGTTCTACAGGATCCAGATGTGATAAATATCACATTATTATTTTTTAAGGTCTTTTTGTGTTCCTTTTGGAAATCTTACTTTAGTTTCCTGGTACTGACCTCTCAAGAGAAATATTCAGTTATTTCTCCTGAAACTTGGGTTCAAATTTCTGCCGTACATGTTTTGGGACACAGCAGAAGCTCTTGCTTTTTAAAGCCAATATCTTTTAGGAATTGCTAAGATAAGGGTGACTTGCTTCCTTGTGAAGTAAATGCTGTTCTTGACTGCAAAAAATGCCTAATTATATTTGTTTTTGATTTCTTGCCTCTTATAGTTAATCAAAGCAGCTGCTGACATGGACAGAGAGAGAGTGCTAAAGAAATCAGTAGAAATGAAATTTTTAACTGGCTACGAAAACAAGGTAGTTGCAGAACCAAATAGTCCCTACTTTGCCACTGCTATGAGTGGATTTTCTCAATAAAAGAGAATGCAACAAATATCCCTTCTCACACACAAAAAAATGTCTGGTGTTTTATAGGGTGTCAAATTTTTCAACTTTCCAAACATTAGGGGCTCTAAAGTTGTGACATGCCTTGGGGATTGTAAATATATTTTGGTTACTTTAATATAATTTAGATGTGCTTGATAAGTAATTACATAAATATCATAACTTTTTAACATTTTGTTCATTTCATAGCTACTCAATTGTTACATTGCAATCTAATAAACCAGGTTGCCAAAGTGTTTTCTGTTTTAATGTGTGATGAGCAGAAACCACTTCCATCTGCTTCTCTTCCTTTCGTATAAATAGCTAAAACTAATCTGGAAGCCTTAGTTGGCTTAAGCTGTGGTTCCAGTTTCTTGCTCACAAGCAGGCAAAATTCTAAGGTGGTAATACAAAAAAAAAAGTATATTTCCTAAACCTGAAAATCACTGCAACTGCTGAATCATAAGTCACCCTCTTTCTCTTCCCTCATATAATTTGGTATGTCATGTTATGAAATCTTGACAATCCAGAAACTCTACTTTAGCTGCTGATCTATGGCAGGACAAACATCTGTCCTGGTGATCTTGAAAAGAGTCTTCACTGTCAAGTGATCCTTTTTCAGATTTGGCTTGAGCCTTTTTATAGGAAACAATCTAAAATAGAAAAATGCAATCTGAGTTAAGCCATCACATACTTACAGAAGCAGGTGCTAACGTTCTACATAATATTGAAAACTCAAAATTTAGTTACAGGCAGCATTTCCCATTTTGTATAACGGAAAGGATTTCAGCGGAATATTTTTATAAATAAATGGATGAGGGACTGGTTTATAAACTAGGGAATTTTCTCTTTGCTGTTCTCCATAATTTGAGGTCTGTGTATTGATACTGCATTGAAAAAGCTGTAGTTATATAATCATATTCCCTATTCTAAGTATATGCTCCCTTCAAATTGACATGCTCGTGATACTGTTTTGATTAAATACGTTGAATTTGAATAAAAATATGTAGAATTGGATTGGAACTCTATGCTACCCTGGCTGTTCAAATTCCATCTAACCAGATTACGGTATAAGCATGTTATGTATCTGCCCTGTTTTAAGACTTGCACTGCAGTTATTTATTATTCTGCACTATATTGCCAGCCATAACACTCTTACCTGTGCTAAGAAGGCAGAGTCTATTTTGTATATTAAACCAAGAATCGCTGCTTGTGGGTTATTATTCCAGAGCTGGGTTTTGACTACTGCTGCTATTTGTCAGACCAATTTTGTCTGATTTATGTTGGTGATTATTGATTCTTTCATTTTCTTTTCAGTAGACCTGCTTGAAGTAGCCGATCACAATCACTTTCTGTTTTGTTTTTAATCAGGCTATGGAAGATGCCCACTTGGATGCTGTCCTTATTCTTGGAGAAGCTTTTGCATCCCATGAACCTTTTGATTTTGGCTCTCAAAAGACCACTGAAAAGATACATGGATTAATCCCAGTCATGCTGAAGCACAGGTTGGTCCCTCCACCAGAAGAGACCTATTCTCTTCATCGGAAAATGGGTGGCTCTTTTCTCATATGCTCCAAGCTGAAGGCCAAAATTTCATGCAAGAATATGTTTCAAGAAGCCTACAGTAAATACTGGAGTAAAAAGACCAAAAACGAGTAATGGCACAAAAGAACTATTAAATATTTTTGTCTTATAAATATGGCCCAATCATCAAGCTCTGGCATACCACAGTACTATTTCTTCTCTATCACGCCTCCAGAATTGCTTTAGCAATGCAACAGATGGTCTTCTGGAAGCAGAATAATTTTGAGTAAATTGTGCTTTTATTGGGTACAGTTCCTCTCAACATTCTCACCAGATTTTAGGTGTATCTCCTGTTTTATATAAAAAAAATAGTGGTTTGCTAGTTTAGAAGATGTGGAGGCAAAAATGAACTGCTGCATTTCATACTGTCCTAGATCTTGGCAATCTTTTTCATATTTTAACATCGGTAGCTGAGTTGACTTTTTTTTAAGAAAAAAAATACTGAGGAGCAACGTAAGTCAAAATGAGTTGGCGTGGAAATTTATTTGTACTTCTTTAAATGTTATTTTCCTCATCTTCAAGATTTTTTTCAGTTTCCTTCAAAGGTTGAAAGGCTTTTTTCTGCAGTTTCATACTGCAAAGAATAGAATGCCAACATAATTTACAACAAGACCTTATTTTTGTATGATACTTGGTGGGAGTCTGTAATGTCTGGGGTTTTCTTATAGAACAGTGTGAAATATATATATGTGGAGTCTCTGGTGCTCAACAAAACGGGATTTTAAAGAATCTGATACAAACAGTTCATTGGTGTATGTAGAACATCTTACCTTGAAATTTGGTTGCTTATCTTTGATTCTTTGAGCTATAAGTAGAAGGAATGTAATTAACGAGGTCTCAAAAATTGGGTTTACTCGTTAAATGGAGATTTAGAGAAACCAAAGCTCAGTGGCATTTATAGGAGCCCAGGAGCAAAACTCTAATTTCTCCGTCTTCATATTTGGTAGTGCAACTTTTGATGAAGACAGAAGATGTATAATCAGTATCAATTATGTTTCAGAATTGCATTGAAAAGCATGATCTACATTTAAATAGCTCAGTGCGCACACACACACACTTTTTGTAACTGTCCAACTTTGAACTTATTTGAAATAAAGAGGTGCTTGTGCAAAATATTGTGTTGGTGGAGTTAATTGTCTCGGTGATAAGAATCTTGTATTTTTTTTTTGTTTCGTTTCAGTCTTTAGATAGTTGGAGGAGCATGTTAGACATAATGCAATACAAATAAACTACAGCCACTATCCATTGAGTAGAAAGATTTTGATATTTACATGTGTTCATCTGAACCTGATTTTTCAGTTTATACACCTTTCTATCTTTATGTAAAATAATCGTTAATTTAACCCCAAAGTCAAACTCAGTTCCCAAAAAAGTTTTAATAACTTGAAAAGCCTCAGATGAGGATGTGCAATGCCCACTTAACAAAGAATAGATGAAATTGTTGCCAAAGATCTTGTGGTCCTGCTTTTCCTTTATATATTCTGAAAATGTGTTGAATGCATGTGCAGGCTTCATCTGGACTCTTTATTTTACTAAAAGCAATACTTTAAATGTAGGCAACCTGACACTCTGCAAATGTTTTGGGTTGTGCCTCCTATAGTCTTTTGCTATTGCTCCTGTTGCAATTGGAGCCGATAGTAGTTGTCCAAAACCTCTAGAAAACTAAGTACTTCCCTATAATGTGTGTCAAAAAATACTGCTATTATGCAAAGAATAAGATTTGTCTGAACCTAAGAATTGAAATAGCAAAAAAAGTTGGAAAGCTGAATTTTAAAAAAGCAGGCTAGGAAGAGTTTTGACGCCTTTGAACTTGGTTGTTGTTGAAGACTCCTAAGAATACCATGGGCAGCCAAGAAAACAAACTGATGGATCACTGAATAAATCCATCCAGAGTTCTCAGATGAGGCACAAATAGCCAGGTTCAAATTAAACTATTTTGGACATATTATGCAAAGACTCTGCTCTCTGGAAAAAAAGTCTAATGCTGAGAATGGTGGAAGGAAAGAGGAATAGGATGACCAGCAACAAGGTAGGTTGATTCAGTTATGTATAGTGATGAATGCCACTGTTGAGAGATTTGAAAGATGTTCGGGATAGATCATCCTGAAGAAAACCAATCATGTGGTTGCTAGGAGTCAAAAATGATGGCACATAATCAATTACAGCAAGTTACCCTGTGGCCTGGAATAATCAAAGTAAACACTTGCTTTGAAACCATGAACTGCGACATTCTTTAGCTGAATTCTGACCTACCGTAATGCCTTTAATACTTTCTGCTTAAGATGGTTAATTCTGTTGCTAAATGTGATAATAATAAATTAATTGAATTTATTTATGCTACACCAGAAACTATAAATCCTGCAGGAAGGAAGTAATAACAAATATTTCCCACTTTCTCTTGCCTAAATCAATTTTCCTACTAGAATTTAGGATAATGGGTGATGGAGAAAGAGTCTTGCTGTGGATACACCAGTAGTTAAAAATGTCTTTCTAATACTATGACAGAGCTTCAGAAGGTCTGCCATTATTTATTCCAATTTACATCAATTTTGGCTAATCTCCTAAGGCACCGAAGTGATTGTCAGAAAAGATTTAATGATAGCACGCAGGTTTTGTGGAGAGTTCTCTATGTGTGTGTGTGTATCAGTCACTTAAACACAAATTGCTTCTGAAGAGGATATGCATGTCATATTTTCTACCAGTCTATAGTATGAGTATTTTTTACTGATTCGCACTACTTGCTTTTCAATATGATAATTCATTGTCAAATTAGCAAGGATTTGGGAAGGGTGTCTACTTGTCATTTTATTATTTCATTGGTCCTAAACCTCTCTCTTGCTGCCTAAAATACCTTGCAGATTGCTTCTATACATTTAGATAAATTGATCTTATTTCTTTGGAGCGGTTTACTGTGTTAATTCACATAGTGCACAATTGATGGCATTGAAGCAATTATATTGAAAGGATATTATGGAATTCAAGTCCTAAGTTCATAGAAAAATGAATAGATGTTTGTAAATTATAAAATATTATTTATAATCTGGTGCATTGTTCCAATAGACCATTATAGTCTTCATTTCACCCAACAGGAAAGAAACATTTTAAAATTCTGTACTCTATGCCGCAATATCAGAGAGTTAAAGAGAGAGATGAAATGTGTGAAAAGATGGAATATGAGCATTACTAAGAGTATAAAAAGCTGACAAGGGGCTTGTTAAACCAAAAATATTAACTGCCAATAGGAATCTGCTTTTTGAGGAATTTTAACATTACTGTATAAAGTATCACTCTTCCAGATGTGATTATTCAAATACCTTTAATCAAAGAAATTTACAATCTCATTTACAAGGAATGTATTTGAAAAATTTAATGCCAAGAGAAGAAAACCACTTTCTTCCTGCTTGTCACAAAAAATTAAGCTCCCCTAGAATCCTTGAAGCCTCTATCTGACTGTTCCCAAGAAAATACAGTCAGTCTGGTGAGATTCTTGTAACGTGTGACTAGCAATAAAGCTTCTGTTTGCGACTATTCACAAGTGGTTCTGGTTGCTTTCACTTGACCTGACAGTGCTTCATGCATCATTTATGAAATGATTTTCCAAACAAGAGGAGCGATTCAGTGAAACACAGGTCTATGTCAAAGCGAATCAGAAATACACACTGTAGTGATGCGGTCACTAAATTCTCTGAACATCTCATGACTGAAGTTCTGCATGTCATTAAATCTTCACAGTCAAAGAAAATACCAATACTATAAGTTATGTGAATTCAAATTATTTTTAAGACAAAGCATGGTTGATTTGTCTAGAGTAATAAAAGTAGTCCAGCAGTTTGATGTTAGAACTATCAGGATATTTAACAATGTACTTGCCATAGAAAAAGGCATGGGCTTTTCTGTGGCGGGTTTTTAGAAATGGCAGGAATGCTTGTGTGCAGGAATAATGTGCATTACAACTATGATATTTAGCAACTGTATCAGACATCCTTCCTAATTGTTTCCTATAAAATAAACTACTGTAAATAGCACACTGGGCAAATAGTATTATGATGGAAGTGGGCTGGGGTGGAGATGGCAAGGTTTTAACAAAAAAAAATGCCCTCACAGCTTTTTCCTAACTAAAAAGCTGCATCTATAGGGTTGCACAATAAATTCCTGTTTTCTATTTGATTGTTGCAGTGTATCAGTAAACAAGAGCAAATTAATATTGACCTGACACTTTTAAGTTCAGTTTGTCCTTCAAATAGCCATTCATTAAGCTCTATTCACAAAACAGTATATTCAATATGCATCTGGATTCATTGCTTGCAAACCACATGCTGGAGAAAAAATACGATGAGCTTAAATGTTTTTATCCTCAGCAGCATTGAGCAAACAAGAACAGAATGTATGATTAGTCTATGGTTTAAATTAAGTAGATGCTTTGGAAGAGAGCAACCACTCCCTAACGTTTCCTGGCCCAGCAATTCTAATGTAAGAAATTTAAGATCTCAATAGCTGAATTTATGGGCCCATTCTTACCATAAAATTGATCTGAGGGAGAAGGGAAAAGAAGACAAACGATCTGAATTTCTAGTATTTCCCTGTTTTATTGCAATACAACAAAGTAGGTTAATATTAAGTGTTATCAATGTAAAATATTGGTGGTCTGCCACTTATTACACTTTTGACTTGATCCACCTTAAATATTTCTGTGCAATAGAATCTACATCATTGTTCTGGAGCAGAGAATCTCTTACAATGTCCTCTACAACACTGAGGACATGAATCAGAAAGACGAGTGAGAAGAGCCAAAGCAGAAACTTCCCCCTCCCACGCACACACTTGTCAGCTTTTATACTCTAAACCAAAACAAAAAAAGTGATTACATCTAGGCCATGCAAAACTGTACAACAATATTACAATGAAAAAAAATCCCTAAAAATATCTTTTTTTAAAAAATAAATGATATGAAATCGTACATAAAAAGGCAGGTATAATTCTGTTAAATACCATTTTTTGGTTGTGAATTGCTTCCTCATCAGTGTGACTGTTTTTTATGCAGAATGAGAAAGGAAAACAATGATTTTTTTTTTTTGTGGAATTGCTTTAACATGCAATGTGGTCCCCCAAAACTTAAAGTCCTCAGCTTCACTGATTCCTGAAGGCCCCTATAGATGAAGAATTGCAAACCTAGTTTCCCAGGAAAATGATAACACTTTGAAAGTGACAGGGTAGTGCCTTGATTAGTCTTGTTGCTCTGGGCTAAATTTTGCCAGGAGCCTTTCAGTAACCTTCCTCTGAAGGCACATGCATGTCCTGGGGTCTCCAAACTCTGCACCAGATAAAGGACCCCAGTTATAAAGAGGTAACTCTGTGGTATAATCCTAACAAGCCAATTTCTTTTCATTAAACAACAGACAAGGAAAGGAAAGAGGAATAATCTCTGCTGATGCTGCTACACATGTGTATGTTATCCCTGAAATCTGGTAGCTGAAAAATCACAAGTATTTTTAGCATCCACCATCCTTAATTCAATTTATCTCCCAAGTTTTTGACTTTGGAACAAAAGCTTTGTTTGCGACTTAAGATGTATATCTGGTGAATCACATACCCAAAAGTACATTATTGCATTAATATGTATCATATTAAAACATTAGTCTGTTTCCAAATACCTGAGTTTAACATAAATGTTATAGTGAATTCCCCCTCAACCCTGCTGTTCTAAGAAAAGAAAAAAGATAA
This sequence comes from Pantherophis guttatus, assembly GCF_059756535.1. Taxonomy (NCBI): domain Eukaryota; kingdom Metazoa; phylum Chordata; class Lepidosauria; order Squamata; family Colubridae; genus Pantherophis; species Pantherophis guttatus. The sequence goes on along the minus strand of NC_142063.1, from coordinate 293,461,434 downwards.
ATAGGAATACAAAATAACCTGTCAGTCAAATTTTAGACAAAGCCATTAATGAAAGATTGGTTTAGAAGACAAAACTATACAATAGGAATATATTCTGAAAAAAAACATGAATGTTGTGTATAGATTGTTTCTATTTTAAATACACAAGAGTCTCAAGAGGTGAACCATCTGAGGTTCAGTTATAATTATAATCCAATTTATTAAACCTCTTAAATATAACAGGGCAATGAATGACGTGCCTGAATCAATTCAAAGCAAGCTTCTCATTTAAGGGCCAGCATAGCTTCAAGCTGCATACAAAAGAGATCCTAATAAAATTAGTCAGGATTCAATCAGAGCACATGAAAGTGCCTGGAGAAACGGAATCATGTAGGAATGAAAACAGAAATGCACCGCAGGAAACCTCAACTTTACTAGCTAACTCTTCAGAGATATAAGAGTGTTTGTGATGGGTACAGTCGGAAAAAAGTACCCAATAATTTATCAATATTGGTATTGGAGGTTCACAAATCTTAATGAAGGGTAGTGCTTACATTTATTAAATAGTTTGATATTATGTAAAACTATTTCTAATCTGCATATTCCTTCCCCTTAGCTCTTGTTTGCATGTGTGACAACTATATCTTCAAGTGAAACAGCTTGATTGCCATAGGACTTGTTGAGGGCTTCCAAGATCATTTCTGAAGTCAATAATTCTGCAAGCTAGGTGCAGTTTAAAGCTAGAACCAGAAGCCTTTAAAAAAACACCAGCCAATTGGGGGTGGGGGGAATGCTAACCTTTTCGCCATGGTATGCAGCAATGGCAATGACAAGAGCATCACTATAGGAAAGACTGAAGGGGTTGAAACAGGATCTTGGAATAGTCACTGTCAAAGGAGTCGAGAGCTAATAGATTTTATATGCTGTTCTTGTCGCTGTGACTCAATTCCTTGGAAAAGTCTTGCAGGAAATTCCTTTAGTATGTTTAAGTGGTAGCTCTGAATTTCAAATCTTTTGTTTCTAACTCATGACAAAACACACTTCTGAGATTCTTAATAAAGTCAATTCAACAGACAAGTTTAGGATACAATGCTTAATAGCAAAATTTTAAGTTTGCTTCCTACTCCCAATTATTCCCCAGCATAAGAGAGCTAAATGCAAATCAAGACACAGATAACAGACTGAATACACCTAGATGATTAGAGACAGTGATCTCTATCTTCCAGTACTTAATCAGAATTTGGCGTGATTGTAGTTGATGACTTTTCAGAGGTGACCTAGGAAACTGTTAGATTTGTTGTTTTTCCACTGATGTTAACTCTAATTGTTCGACAATATCCATGATATATTACAAAACCTGTAGAAACTCTTTATCTTTTTTTAAAAAAATTACCACCTGAATTCTTTATCCACTTAAGCTTAAGTCTAGCCTAAAGAAGCAATGATTTTAAGAAGAAAAACAACATTTGTCTAGTGTGAAAATGCAAACTGTACTCATTTTATTCAATAGCACGGAAGAAAAAAGGGTTTGCCTTTCCCCTCCATCTGCATGTTGTCTTTGCCACTGCTTTTCTAGGTGACGATGGATCTCGACTATTCAGACAGAAATGCTGCGCGCTGATTAAGCTTTCTCTATTAGATTCAACCACTAGAATTCTACATCAAAGACAATGGGCATTCTGGACCAGGATGGGTGAGCAGATGACCGCAATGAAAATCTTTAGAAGTCTTGAATAATTTAGCAGAGTACAACTCTACAAGTGGCATGTTAACTTTCAGTGATCAAGAACAAACTACAAACTTCTATTTCGGACTGAATGATCCTTGAATTCAGTGAATGTAGTTAGTTAACTAAGAAAGTTACTTAAGAGCTTGTGGTGATTAAAAGGCAAAATGGGTTTGAAAGCCTAGCCCTAATCTTCCAAAAGCTCATTCATTTCTATTTGCTTACTTCAGCTGAGGAGATTCTATAATTGTTTGGACACCCTTCAGTTTACCATCATCTGTGTATTAGTAAACAATAGGTTTTGCTTGTAAAATAAAGAACAGGCAGAGATAATTTAAAATGATGCTTATGGCTTTCGTTTTTCTACTGATAAGGAGGAAATGTCACAGAGCAAAAATTGTGAGGATGGAATCTTCATCTAGGCTGTATGTTTTTTATCCAGTGCCATGTTCTAAATTCAGATCACACCCTCAATCCATAGATTATTTAGTATGAAAAAAGGAACACCACAAATTTTAAATTAAAGGATCTCTTAAATAGGAATCCATCTTCTGCTGCATTACAATGCTGCTTTTTCTTTTATTATATACATATGTACTAACTCTTAATTTTGTGTATTTACTTAAACTCTATTATAGTAAAATATGCATCATTTCCCCCCAAAATCAATAAGATTTACTGGTAGCAATCAGACTGACATTCAAAGTGTCTGAAAGCATGTTTATCTTCCTTAGCAGGGCAAATTTCACCCTATCATCAAACATGGAGGATGTTGCTGTATTTATTCCTGAAAAAATATAATATGGGTCTACATGTTCCAAAGCAAATCTGTCTGGTTTCCTGTTACATATTGTGTATATCAGCCTACACTACCATGTTTTGTTTGGAGTGTGGTGTATTGCATAATATGCCATACAATGGAATTTCATAATCCTATGAAATAAAATTGATAATAATAGAAATATACCAATATTTCTCATATAACAACAACTCCGTGCTGCCCTCCACCAAGGTTTTCTTTTGTTTGCTGGCTACTATTAGGAGGGGAAGAGAATTGCGCTACTGGTGCCAGTTATGGCACATACACTCTCTTCCTCCCCCTCCCACCCACAGTTTGATTCTTGTAGGGAAGCTGAGAGGAGATGAGAATGAGAGCAAATGGAGAATCATGGGGACCAAAAGCTGCTGAGATGTCAAATCTGAGTGCCGAAGCAGTTCATGAGTCCCAACTCACGTGGTCCGAGCTCTCCAGGGAGAGGCTCTTGGTCTTGTGAGGAGAAATGGGACTGGGAGGGCTGCTCAGGTTGGAACTGTTGGAAGCTGTAGAATGCCTTGGAGAGTCAGAGTCCTGTAGCCCAAAACACGTGAAGAGAACATATTAGTGAAGAATAGTACAGCAACAAATGGAAAGAGGGAGGCTTGGAAACCTATAGAGGGATTTCCTCTATAGGAAGGGACAACAAAGGAACGGAGTGCCAAGTGGTACCTCTCCTTTCTCTGCCTGGCCAGCAACCCTATCAAAAATAGGCAGTGAAGAATACCCATTCTACCTTATCAAGAGAATGTTCCTAATTTTGTTCACTAAGTGCATTGGTCTGAATTTTTGGAGGAATGAAAACAAACAGCACATTATACATTTATACAAGCAACTTTCTAGAAGGTCTTTTTTTGGGCTCTTGACATTTTGAGTCCACGCAATGCTGTCACTAATGCAGTAGAACATATATTTATATTTACAATCTGCCAAATATAAAAGCACACTTATTTTTCTAGAGTTGTTATAAACTTCAGAGGCAATTAATACATTTAGGGACCTTTGTTGATCTAATTTTTATTTTCCTGTATCTGCATCTATGCCTATAAATGCTATAATCACATTTACATAAAAGTTTATTTGCATAATTTCCTGAAGTGGCTTTGTTTGTACTGCACTGTATTACATACACCTAAACAATTGCTTAACAATAACAACAACAACAACAAAATCGTATGAACAAGAATCTCCCCAAATTGTTTCTTGGAAAAATTTTTGCTTGTTCAACAAAACATTTTTTAGCTGGTGGTTGTTTCCACAGGGGATTCAGCCCATTTGAGAAATTTACAATTTGGATTGATCCCCGGACCAAACAATTCAAAGATTTAAGGATTGGCCTTCTGTGATCAGATGACTTAACAGATACGTTGTATGCAATTTTCATAAATCAGGCTTGACATGATGGTGCTGAGATCTAAAACGTATGGAACCTATTTAGCTATTGATAACAAAATTATCAATGTAATACTGGAATTTTTATCATATTTTGCAGAATAATACTTTCCCTTTCAATTATTGACTAGTGAAGTAGTTATGTGTCTCTATTTTTGATTACTTTAAGCATAAACTGAAGCTTATACTCACCTCTCTCTCGTACTCCCTCACTGGTGCATCACTGCCTTGGTCCAAGCCACCAGAAGACAAAGAGCCATCTGAAGGGGATGCCATTGGCTGACGCTTTGCTCCATAGCTGCCTCCTGAGAATTCTCTCCGCAAAGCACTACCATTTTGTGCAGATGTTCCTAGAAATGCACCCAGGAATTTAAGTACATACCATGTAAAAGCATTAGAACTATAACCCATAGTATTCATTGTCACCCTTTACCATTATTTGGTCTACTGATGGTTGCCAGTTTTGTTTTTCCATCGTCATGCCTTTCTATCAAGGTTCCTCTCCCTCTTCCATCCCAGCCTCCATTTCACCAAGAATAAAAACAATTTTATATGCATTGTTGAATTAACATCTCTGTGTTGGTTAAGGAGAAAGTGCTAGGTGGGGTAAAGTATAGGAAGGGAGGTTTAACATCTTCCACTTGCATTGAATCTCAAATATTTTGCCAACATTTCTGGAAACGTTGCTCCTATAGCAGTTCATTGCAGATAAACAGCAGCTCTGATATATATCTGAAAGTATTATGCAAATGCCCCATTTCCTAGTGCCAATCCTGATTAGGCCTCCATCAGTACCCTGACTGCTATACACCAATAATGAAAACAGTACAGAACGTGAAACGGGATACGTGCATTGAAGTACATTTGTTTTCATAAGATATAAGCATACTTTCAATATTATTGATATTTTTGCAATTTAATCCCTGCATACAACGTTCCTCATACTTCTCTACAGCAATATGCACTTAGTAACAAGTGGTTGTACAGCTAACACTTCTTTACTGTTGCCAAGAAAAGTCTATGGGCCCTTTCATGTAATTATCAGGACTTGGGTTCAACTCATTTCTTTAAAAAGATTAAATTTCATTAGTACTCAGTTCTGCAGCTCTTTTTCATATTCAGATGAAATAATACTTTTTCATATGATTGTAAGGCTTTATTCTAGGTACTCTGTTGATATATTTCATAACAGTGAAATGTGACAAATAGGCAAAAACAAATATACTTTCCCTTTTTTAAAATATAGAATATGTGCCTGATCTCAGTTCATAAGCATGTGTCTTTTCAATATTAGGGAGTTCCAAAAGTTAACTAAGAAACGAACAAAAATATACTGTTTGTAAACAGCTCTTATATATACATAATATATACATAAATCCAGTGTTATTACCTTTGAAAATTATTAAGTCTGCATTGCTCTCATATCTCTCCAAAGAGAATCTTTTCTTGACTAAATTCCCTTTGCTCTTAAGGCCGTATATCCTTGACCATCAAAATGTCTGACCCTTTCATAATACATTCTTCAGGAAGCAGACAAATGCAGAGGTAACAGGTAACCCTTCTCAAGGAAAACAGAGAAAGAGGCTGACACCAAGGTAAGGCTCAGAAACTTACTTGCTGCCAAACCACTACTAGCACTCATGGAGCGTCCAGGCTCGGGCCGAGTTTTTGTGATTGAAGGGATGCTGACAGAACCACTAAACATTGCCCGACTTTCTTGAGGCCGAAGGTTCTGCAACACAAAGACAGGCAAGTCAGAAACAGCTAAGACATAAAGTCATACAAAATAGAAACAGCAAGTGGACCAGGTTTGAATTTAAAGACCTTGACTGACTGTCTCATTAATGAATAAGCACAGGAGTAGAATGGCATACGAAATGCCAGGGTTATCCATCCCATTGATTTGGATGTGCTAAATTACAAGCCTCCCCAGCCAGGTTACTGAAGAGTGATGATGAGAAATTGGGGGAAACACAACAGCAGGGTTAAGAGTGGGTTGGGGAAAGCTGTGATAAGCAAATGGCCATCAGTGACAGCAGTGATTGAAAAGAAGCAATTGAAAAAAAGAAACGAGAGGCTGGAGATTTTTGACCTGAAGTTCAAGGGATCACACAAAATGGCATTTTCTTCCTTCAAATATGAAAGGAAGAACATATGCCAGCGATGCTTCCCTTTTGTGCCATCCTTTTTTCCTTACTTTTGTCATTTTATTGCTATGTTGATCATTAATGTTATGATTTTGTTTATTTGTGTTGTTTTACTCATACTATGGATGTTTTAAAGTTTGCATGTATGTAAATTGCTGAGATTGTGAGAGGACAGAAAATCAATACATTTTATTTTTATTATATTTCAGACAAATTCATTTCGCTTTTGTTATGCATTATGTGTGTACTTACCATGGGCAGGTCTTTGAGGATCTGTATACCATCTCCTGGGCCCATGTGTGCTATATGGTTAAAGTTAGTTGGGTGAGAAATTAATTTATTTCTCATTTCTGGATCTCGCAGCATCTCTCTGCAAAAGAAAATATTCAGGTATTGTATGTTGAAGTGGCTATTCGTAAACACAAAGAGTAAATATATACTAGTCATATAAATTATTCCACAACAAAAAAATCAAATAGCCAAATATTTGGCTAAATTTTAAAAGGAAAGTACTTTAAATTCTGATACTGATTCTATCTCAGCTGTTAGCTTGATGGAAGGGAAAAGGTCAGGAAGAACAGAGGTTTGGCTTAAAAGCTTAACAGCCCATGTTCATAAAAAGTCCAAATGGTTACTGGGTCTCAGAGTGCACTACGAGAGGGAGTTGAGACAACATTCAAGAAAAGGTGTAGAAGTGGGCTCAGTGATGATCGGATGCTGCAAAGATGGAGGCAGAAATGAAGGGTAGAAGAAAAGAAAAGGATTAGAAGGATATAGCACTACTCTTTGCATTTTACTCTTACAATAATTTAAAGAGCTTTAGAGAAAGTTGCCAATGTGTTGTAGGATACAAAGGAAAATTTTTGAGTGTTTTTAGAAAACCTAACAGCATAAAATTGGTCCTAATCATAGATTATGTCATAAATAGGTCTAAAAAAGCCTCAACAGTAGTAAAAAAAAAAAAAAAAAGAGGCTGCCTTGAGAACAAGCAAGTTCAACTATTTCCCTGTTTTCCCATAATTATATACAAACTTTTATCAGCACAGCCTATACATGAGAAATGCTGAAACATTAACTCCATATTTTTTGAAAGTATTTTCTTAAAAATCAGAATCCTTTCTGAATATTTTCATATAGTCTGACTGCTATCTTGCAAGGTGACCCTTTTGCTGCCTGAAAACTACACAAAATTTGAAAAATAATTGTTATCGTGAGAGCACTGGGAAATATTACAGAGAATCAGATAGGAATTGTGTAAAAAAATAGAATATCAAAACTGGACAATATATGCATAATTAGCAATATAAATTTCTTTTGTAAAACTTTATTATCAGTCATATATACAGTATATACACACATGCACACACAAATGTACTTATGTACAGTAGTTGGAGACATGCATTCCAATTTACAATAGTTCTTTTGCATTGATATTTAAATTAAAATAAATTTAAGTATTGGATTATACATAATGTAAATAAAGCATACTATATAACAGAAAAGACAAATGTTTGAACGCATTGACCAGAAATCCATTTTTTTTCTAACAATCAAAGAAAAAAAAAATACAATGACGGGACACAACAGTCTTCACGGCCTACAAGCATGGACAGAAGACAAGTACAGGTTGAATACCGACCTCCTCTGCTGCATTCTCTCTTCCTCAGGCACTCGGAATGAGTAGCGCCGTTTATTATTAATATTTCGGACCATTTGCTTTCGACTGTTATCTGATGTCTCAGGAACTACCAACTCATCACCCTCTAAGAGAAACATAAAAATCCAAGCAGGATCACTTTTTTCTCACTGCAGAGGGTTAGCTATAGAAAACGTTTCTAAATTAGGTACAACTGCTAATGCTAAAACAATGGAAAAAATAGAAATACCTAGTATAGTGTTATGGCTCTAAGCTTATACTAAGTATATGTTAGCTGCAAACTTTCAGCTTGAAAAAAAAAAAAAAAAAACCAGAACAGAAAGCTGCAAACTTTCAGCTTGAAAAAAACCCAACAGAATCCTGACTTTGAAAGAAATGACTTTTTCTCAACTGACCATTTTTTCACCCCAAATAGTTACTACGTAACTTGTAAGATCTGTAAGTTCAGAGGCAAAATTATCTTGTTCTGAGACAAAGATGGGTGATGGTGGTGATGGGAATTATCATTGAAACAATATGTAAGGTAAAACTTTCCACTTCTGTGCTTAGTTCTACTTCTTGTCTGCATCTAATGTGGAGTTAAATCTTGCATTCAGAATTTCTTTTAGGAAAAACTATGTTTAAGGCAGATGTGATATACAAAAAATACTTGCATGTTATATAAAATAAATGGGTAATTTAAAAATGTTTATTTTTAGAAATTATAAAATAAAACACAAAGGAAAGTTTTTCTAGGAGACTGAGACAGAAAAGTTTACTCAAACAATATTTCTTGCATAGCCTTTAACTACCAGATTTGCCTGTTGAAACTTCTGTAGTGCTAACTGAAACATTGCCTATTGTTCACTTACTGGGAAGTGGCAAGAAAAAACAAGAATGAATTCACAATGCTGACTCAATGATTTAATTCTCTATCTGTAGTTAATTTTTAATCTGAAAGTACTTTTACAGATAAATACTATAAGGAAGAATTTGAAATAATTGTCCCCTTCTGTCAATGGAAGCATTCTGAGTGGAACTTTACAATGCTATAAACTTCCAAACAACTGCAGTTATAAAGGTTTTATTAATTTCAAAGATCTGGTTCTATAATTTTAGGAAGTATTAATATATCTTATATTTGAAGAAGTGGAAGTAATTGTTTAAAAAAATCTCAGTGGTAACAAAATCAGTACAAAATATACTGATAGTCCTTGACTTATGACCAGGTGCTTGTGCTCATTTGAAGTTATGATGGACTTGCCATAAGCTACTTATTACCTGGTTCCAGAGTTCAGACAGGTGCACAATCCCCTGCAGTTACATGATTGGATTTTGGGCTCTTGGCAAGTGGCTCACCTTTATGGCCAACTGTAACATGGTCATGTGACTGCAATTTGTTTTTGCCAGTTTCTGGCAAAACATTGTTAGGAATACATTGATTTGTTTAACAATAGTGATGTTTGCTTGACAACTACTGCAAAAAAATAATAATAAAATCATGTCCGGTCACTTGAGTGCTTGATTTATGACCATCATGATTTATGATGGAAATTCCAGACTCCATTACAGTCGTAAATCAAGGACTCCCTGTAATAGACTTAAAATTCAATTATGCTGAAGTGCTAGAAATATGGGACATCTAAATGGAGTAACTGGTTCCTACTTCAGATAGACTAAGATAGTCTATTTGAAAATATAGAAATATTTTGAAAATATTTTTATTCTATATTTCTATTGAAAAATTGAAATATTTTTAGCCTATCATGATTAGATAGCACAATTGTTTCTCCTCAATTATATTTAAAACCTTGGGAATTGCAGTATTTACAAATTTAATGTTGAAATGCTTCTGAGGAGAAAGCTACTTGGATTGCATTCAGTGTATCAGCATTCTATTAGTGTCTTGAATGAACAGTAATCAATATAGATAGCAGTCTTTCTTTTTTTTACTTACCTGCCATCTTATTTTTGAAATAGATTAATCTAACAGTTTCTAGTCCTAGGACATTTAGCGACCCTTCTGTGTTCAAAGGACGTACCTAAAAAGGTTAAAAAAAAAAAGGTAAAAAGATATGAAGAAAATGTGGAAGTATAAATTTTCATAAATCATACATATCACAGAGGCAAAAATTCAAGAGGACTCTGGTAGGTGGGTTTAAAAACAGTAGGGTTTTAAACATCACAGTTGTTAAGTGATAAAATAGTTGTAATCTGTCTCTAACCTGCATCTGCACAACCAACTTGTTTGCTCTTCCTTTTCTCACCTCCTCCTTTCTCCAACTGAAGTCCTACATCAGTTTAATCACTGATGAAGTGAGCTGCAGCTCACAAAAAATATTCTTTTAATAAAAAAATATTAGGCAAACAATGTACCAAACTCCTTCTGACGAAATGCTAAACACATTTAATAGGGATGTATGTATTGTATTGTTTAAAGTGTCTTTTCTCTAAAAATTCAAAGTGCTTGAAAGATCTCCCTTCTTTTTATTGCAACAAAGACAGCACTCTGACAACAGCTTCAGTGAGTAGTTGCTTCATGCCTAATTAGTTTCCATTGCAGACCTAAAGATGTGTGGGTGTCCTCCTTTCTAGTTTATCAGAAGAATATTTTAATTCAGACGGAACTCAATATGTGTTTTAATTTATATTATGAACAACCTATCCAAACTGTTTAATTTACTGTATAATTCATTAGTTACCTTCTTGAGGGGGATGGTCTGAATCCACTCCATTGAGTTCACATCAAATATATCAACTGCATTTTCACTGTAAACTGAGAGGTATGGTGCATTGTAACCTAGAAAGAAACACAGATACATGTCTGGATAATGCCTTATGAACATACGTTGGATTGGGTTGAAAACTGGAAGGTAAGGAAGTCACTTTTCAGTATATATTTTTTGGAGTTTATTTAGAAGTACATTTTCTACAGTTAAAAATAAGCCTAGTTTTTTATTGGTGTTTACCCATCTGTTTAATATTTCTTGAAAATAAGCAATGAGAACCCTACTATCACTCACTATGTTCACATTATATGAATAGCCACATTAAAGGTTAAAATGAAGCCTTTGGAAAAAATAAACCATTAACGAAGCTGAGAAATAAAACAGTATTAAATATTAATCATATATTTGCTAGTTCAATATTTCCTCAGTTACCAAGACGTTGAAATTATGTATAACCAGTAATCATTCAGAAATGAGCAGTTAACAAAACAAATCAAATTCTTCTGATGTAGACTGACATAATAGTAATGGAGTGTTTGTATGTACATGTGAAATATATACATACACATACATACACACACACATGCATGTGCACACATACAAACATACATATGTAAAGGGGTGTTTTTCTGAGGTTATGAATATTTTTTTAAGAATTGAGGAAATGCAGTATTACTTAATACCGCAACTTCTAGCAACTTCCTATTAGCAGAACACCCGTACTACTAATGGCTATTTATTAAGTATGCTCTTTTATCACTAACCATACTGAGAGCTTCAACTGTGGTAACTATAGTTAGTTATATCAATAGGACTTTCCTTCCATTAATTCTAGAAGCAATATATAATAGTTCCCATGTTGCCTCCAAACCAAAGACTTATTTCAAAATGTATGATTCTTCTTTAGAAGGAAAGTGATAATGGTTTGCCAAATAATATTAGTGCTAAAAAATAAATGAAGAGGAAATAATGGGTAAGAAGGAGAGAGGGGATAGAGCTATAACATCACAATATTATACCAAATGGATTATTATCATAGCACATAGTTAAAAAGTTATTTATGTTTCAGTATCACATCTCCTACAACTTGTTATTAACTGATTAATTATACAGTGTTATTCAAATTCTGTGAACATCCATCAAGCCACGAAGAAAAACAGCCCTTTACTTAATTAACGTAATGGCAGAAACTTACAAGAAGAAGAAGGAGTTGCAGGCCACATTAGTTCTTGTTGTCTAGATCTTCGACCCTGACAGTCCACATAAATCCCTACACTGCTAAAACACAGCAGGTATTCTTTATTTGAGATTTCAACAGCACAGATGGCATCAGTTGGCTGCTGTATAATGAACGACAGTGTGTGATCATCTGGATGAAGCAAACTCTGTGGATTTCCTTCTCCATACAAAGGGTACTTTACGAATCCTGATGGGTAGCCAACACAAAGCCGTTCACTAAAGATAGCCATCCACTGGACATTCGCAGCCACTTGGATTTCTTTTATTTTTTTATGGCGTGTTTTGCTATGATTCAACTCGTAACACAGCACCTGTCTTTTCATTGCTACACACAGGCAAGTAAGGGCTCCATGGCGCACTTGTCCAGAAACTATGGTCTGGCAACCTTTAGTTTCTGCCAGTTTATAAAAATCAATCTCTCGACCATCCAGAGCTGTCATAGGAAATAGTCGTACATGACGATTTCGTCCCGAAATTACTGCAATAAGTTGTTCATTTGGGATGAGCTCAATCTGATGAACTTTCTTATTGTCACCAACACGAATTATCTCTGCAAAAAATAAAAGGTTGCAAGAAATTGTCTTGAAATATAAAGAGGGTGCTCAAGGTTATAGTATTCATCTTGCTTATTAAATCTTGGTTTTTCTGGAATAAAAAGTATAAACTTGCTTTTCTAAACTGCTTTTTTCCACTAATAATTTCTTCTAAGAATCCTTGTATCCCATTTGCATTTTCAAAAGTTTGCCTGTGACTTTTTTTCTATCAGGGTAATTACCTTTGAATAGGAGTCTATTCAAGTGTCCTCAAAAAGAAGTTTGTACCTTCTTTTCCCAAAGTCAGTTCTACATTCTTTACACTGCCTCCCTTCCCTTCCTTGTGGATGCTGTGTTTCTATGTTCTATATCAGGAGTGTCAAACTCAAGGCCCGTGGGCCAGATCCGGCCCGCAGCGTGCTTAGATCCGGCCTACGAGGCCACCCTAGAAACAGCAAAGGACTGGCCCGCAGTGCCTCTGCCAGTGAAAACGGGCTCCCAAACTCCGTTTTCAGCTGAGATGGCCTCCTGCAACCCTGTACCAAGCCCCTCCTGAGATCTGTTTTCACTGGCAGAGGGTTGCAGGAGGCCATCCCAGCTGAAAACAGAGATTGGGAGCCCGTTTTCACTGACAGAGCACTCAGGCCACCACAGGTGCCCCTGATACAAGTGACGCCGAGCTGGCCACACACACCCGTTGTGAAACACAACCCTGATGCGCCTCTCAGTGAAATTGAGTTTGACACCCATGTTCTATATAGTACCTATTAATATTATGTCATCTATCCACTGCCAAACCAAACCATATTATATTTAGAGAGTGTGTGCCTGCTATTATAGAACTGAATATGTTACACTTGGTTTTATCTATGCATTTTGAATATTTCATTTCTAGTTGTGTTTAATTATTTTAGATGATATAATTAAACACAATTAGAAATGAAACATTCATATTAAGCACCATTCCATTCCTCATTAAAAAAAACAACAGCAATAATATTTGTCAGCTGCCCATATGCTTGAAAATGGGTCGCCATATATACTGAATAAATAAGGCAAAACTAATGTTCCAATCTTCTGACATACCACAGACTGAAGAGTTTTTAAGTATAGGTAGTCCTCAACTTATTACCATTTCCTTAATGACTGCTGGAAGTTATGACAGGTATCTTCAGAGTATTTATGCCTTGTTTTTGAAGTTACGATGGAATTACATTTGGAATGATTGGCAACTTTATGGCCATTTGCAGCATCCCATGGTCACATGACTGCAATTTGCAATGTTTTTTGTCAATTTCTGCAAAAATGCCTACTGAGGAAAATGGATTTGCTGAATGTCCACCACAAAAATATCAGTAATCAGAAATTACTTTCTCAAAGTCACCTAATAGGTTTCCTTTGCTGAGGATGGACTTGAATCTGAGCCTCCCTACTGTTAATCAAATAACTTAACTATTAGGCTACACTGAATGAAATAAAAAATATATCTTATTTGAATTTTCACTTTTCCAATATAAATCTAATATTCTTACCATCCTTTGTAACATGAACAACAAATAACCCTTCTTCATTGCCCAAAGCTATTCGTTCATGATCTGAAACAGTTAATAATGAAAAAAAAATTGAAATACACATTGTGTAAGGAAAAACAAGTATCAGATGCCAGAATAGTTGAAACCAATTTAATATTAAATGTAATGATATCATTATTGTTTCATTTTGCCTTTAAATGAAAAAAAAAAACCACTCTCTTGGGATTTTTGTAATAACTAAACAACATAAATGTTCAAAATTCAAAATAGGTGAAAGGTAAAAATGACTAACAGAAAATTAATGCACAATTTTAACTAATGTACACATTTACAGATCAAAGAAAAATACAATATCCAAACATTTTAGAATTCATTTGACTCAAATTATTTTCCATTTTGCTTTCCATTTTTTATCATATTAAACAGTTTTGTAATTCACAATACCTCTCATCATCTTTATTTTTATTCCAGTCCATAAACTACCAGTTTTCCAATAGGTGGTATGTTATCTTGGCCATTTAGTCTATATGGACTGGTAACCAGATACCTCCCCAATATTATAAGCTCGAATGCTTGTTTATTATTGGACACTTTGTTTAGGACTGACAGGAATTGAAATCTAATACATCAGGTTGCCCATTTACCTGGAAGCAAGCCTAATTTAATTCTAAAAGATATGCATAGATTTATTTATTAGTCTTATTCAGATAGTCCTCGACTTAAGACCATAATTGAGCCCAAAATTTATGTTACTGAGTGAGACATTTGTTAAGTGAGTTTTGCCCCATTTTACGACTTTTCTTGCCACAGTTGTTAAGTGAATCATTGCAGTTGTTACATTAATAACCTGATTGTTAAATGAATCTGGCTTCCCCATTAACTCTGCTCGTCAGAAGGTTGCAAAGATTGTTCACTTGATCCAGGGACAATGCAACTGTCATAAATATGAACCAATTGTTAACCATCCAAATTTTGGTCACATGACCAAATGAAGATGCTGGTGGGGAAATGATCATAAGTCACTTTTTGCAGTGATGTAACTAAGTCGAGGACTCTCTATTTTATTTCCTTTTTACAAAACATTTAATACAAAGGCTTGTGAGGTTATATTATCATACCTGTCTGACAAGAACACAAGATTTTTTTCTCTGAATATTTGTAAATGTGTGGAGGATATTTTTACATTTGCTGAGCAAAAAGGTCTCTGAAGATTACCAGGTGTTTTGGAGGGGATGCTGCTTGATGAATTTAAATATTTTTGAAAGTCCTAAAAAGAGCTTCTTTCTTTTCTTTCTTCATTAGTCAAATATTTCTTCCATGTTTTTCTTATCCATACAGTTATATTTTCCCTTATGCTTCCCTTCCTAATACTGTATATTTTGCTCAGTGCATCTCCATTCTTTTCCCCCCCCAGTACCTGCTGGAAGAAGGGAGGGCTGTGTGTCTGAATGCACAGAAAACATGGTTTATATACATAGATGGGAAATCATGTTTTAAAATGGGATATTATATTTTACAGGTAATCCATTTTAATACAGTGGTATCCTGGTACTCAGCTGCTTTGTTACTCAGCAGATTTGGTACTCAGCTCATTTTGATGTGAAAATTTTGTCCCAATACTCATTGCTTGTTTGGTACTCAATGCGCAAACTAGAACTTGTTGGTGTTGGCTGCCTTGTGACTCACTAGATTATTCCATACGGTAAAAATATGTTAGGTACTCATTGCGCCTTCTGGAACCAATTAATGATGAGTACCAAGGTACCATTGTATTTGTTATTAATTCAATTAATATGGATTTACTTTTTTGTCCTTGGCCTGTCCTTTTTAAAACTAAACTTGTGGAAGATCTATATGTGTGTGTGTGAGTGCATATTGAGCGTGTATCACATTTGTTAGGGGGAGGGGCAGATTTCACTGGATTTAGTACTTCTAGATTAACTTTATTTTTCTGTTTATAATTTTCTCCCTTTTCTTAAACTCAGAGCCAAATCCCTTCCAGGCAAATGGGGGTACATCGCTTCAAAATCCAAATATGAATTAAAATTTCATAGTTAAAGCAAGAAATTTATAAAATGTTTTTAAAAATACATACCTATAATTGCTGCTGCTTGGCTAGTTTTAATAAGGGGTAAAGTACTATCATATGCTTCTTTGGGAGCGTAGACTGAGCGATCTTTGAGCTTGTTCTTCTTTAAGATCCTGTGTAATTCATTTAAGACTCCTACCCATTTACTCTTTTCATTTTCACTGTCAGCTAGGATCAGGACTGAACACTTATTACTTGATGCTAATAGCTGAGAAGCTGAAACCTGGAAATGTTACAGATATGTGTAACTAAAAAATGAGATTCTTTGATAAATAACAACATTTATTCAAATAAATTTATTCCATGTATTCAAAAAATACCCTCAATGTAACTATCTATGTAGTAAATAAATGAAGAAATCACATCAAATATAAATTACAAAAGACCAATGAAAGCTATTGAGGCATTAAAAAAATGCATAGTGAATGACCCCAATTCAAATCATTATTCACCCAGTGAGGAAGCTATGAGTATCTCTCTCTGTAAAAGAATCGTAATGAAGACAAAATGGACAGGATAAAATTATGAATAAAATCTAATTTTAAAAATATAAGTATTAATTTGTATATAGGTAGTTCTTGAGATATGACGGTAATGGAGCCTGCCTGTTACAGTCGCATGTCGCAATAGTAGTTAGGCGAAACGTATCACCTAACCTCCCCATGCCTGCTCTTCCTAATAAGTCATTAAACAAACACCTGGGTCGTTAAGTGGAGAACAGGGTGCTCAGATCCTTGGAAGCATAGCACAGGGTGAGGCCTGCCTGCTTTGACCCACTCCCTCAGGTCTCTCCCACCTCCTGAGATGCCTGTGCTCTGCTTTCTACCCCCTGGGGCCCCAGAGACTTTTTCTATTTCCACAGGGTCCCCTTAGGCCTTTGGCATAATTCCCACCCCATCAGACCAAACACCCTCCTCCTTTGAAGAGCTCTGACGCCTTCCTTTGTGCAGCTGCATGGTGCAGTTCCAGAAGTGGCCACCATTTTGTCCTATCCATAAAATGGCAGTCATATCTGAGTTGCCGGCACATGGGCTGGGGACAAACTGCTTTGTTTTGTTGCCTTAAGATGGTCTGCAGTGCTGCGGAAGCTTTCTGCAGAATTCAGAAGCTTCTGCAGTGCTGTACAGACTTCATTAAGGCAGCAAAATGAAGCAGTTTCTCTGGCAGTTATCATTTTGTCCCTGTCCACAAGTGAGCAGGACAAAATAGCGGCCATATTCAGCCCTGCAGCCAGGGACAAACTACTTCATTATGCTAAACAGGGTCTGCATAGCACTACAGAAATTATATGCAGCATTCAGAAGCTTCTGCAGCACTGTGGAGACCTTGTTAACGCAGCAAAACAAAGCAGTTTGTCTGGTGGCTGCCATTTTGTCCCAGTCCACAAGCAAGACAAAACAACAGTTGCCTGCATGCAGCCCAGGGAAAGGTGGCCTGCCTTTCTTCACCAACATGAGGTCCAAAAAGCTTCAGAGAGTAAGTGTAATGGGTGATAGATAAGAGAGGAGCTGCGGAGTAATGGTGGAGTGGGATGGGGGTAGAGAGGTAGGGGTGCTGCAGTATGAAAAGGGTCTTATGCAATTTAGGAGTGTCTATCGTAACTGTGAACATTTGTTAAATGTACTGTCATATCTTGAGAACTACCTGTATAGCATTTTTTAGAACCCTGAAGGCTAATTGCACCATTTCTGGAGTATTAAAATCAGACTTTGTTGATATTCCTATATTTTATCATAGAAAGCTGAAATAAAAATATGAAATTTCAAAGGAATCCACAAAAACCACACTGAATAACAAATAACTGTTTATGTAATTCTGTGTCGTTTTTGTAAGCCGCCCTGAGTTCTACGGGAGAAGGGCGGCATATGAATTGCATAAATAAATAAATAGAGAAATTTTCATTAATTTTTAAAAAATGAATATAAGGAGAATAATTTATTTTCTACCCTGTGTTGCAACTGTAATAGAGTATTACTTACCCTAAAAATACAGGGGATATCTTTTCGGTTTGCATGGATGACATCAGAAGCCAGAACAGAACACACCGAGAATTCTTCATCCCTTTTATAAAGATATTAGTGAGAGATTATTACATTTGAACAGTAATTATTCACATTCTAGAGCCAAGTTTCTTAACCCCTCTGTAATGGACCTCTTTGAGAGTCAGGCTATGGACTTCTCAGAAAAATGTATCTAAATTATAAAATAAAAAACACGATATAATTTTTTTAATAAAAGAAATTGATTATGCTCAAATATAGTTATCAAAATATTCAAAATGATAAATATGTAACATAGATATATTCTTCTTTATTAATCCATTAACTCAGTAAGACAAGTTAGAAATTACTGAAAATAAAATTGTATTTTTTTTTCTGATCCAAGATCAGACTCCCCGAAATCAATCCACAGACCCCAAGCAATTCATGGACCTCAATTAAGAACCTCTATTCTGGAAGAAAATCATATCAGCACAACATAGAGCTGTATGTTTTATACTTAGTTCACCATAAAAGTACATTACATTCACTCAATATCAGTAGCAAATAATTTCTTCATATAAATGTTTGCTATCCATTTGTCAAATTGTTTTTCTATTGGTATAAAGGGGCAAAATGTAAGAGTGAAAGACAAATCAAGTAATAGCTCTACTCGAAGTGTCACAACAGAAAACTCGGATAAACTTTTATTTACATTTAAAAGAGATTTTCAAAATAATATTGCTATACGTATATCCCCATCACTGAAGACTACACAATCCATTTTATTATCTTGAAGGTATTTGAGCACTTACTCTGAAATTTTATTTGCAACAACTCTATAATTCCTTAAGTCTAAAATTTATTTAAGTCTTTAGAACTTTATTTCTTATTTATTTATTCATCATATTTCTATAGCTGCCCATGACCTAAAATATGATCTGTTCTCTACACACCAGCTAAAAATAGATGCAGAAAACCCAATTAAACAAAATTTATTCATTTATTGCAGAAAGAAAAATCCAAAAGTGATATTTTTGTTGCGGCAAAAGTATGTGAATCTTTAGGTTTTAGGATTATTAGTTCATTTGAAGAGGAAATTAGAATCAGGTGTTTCAGTCAATGGGATGACTGGAAAGGTTGCAAGGAGAAAGTCACTACTTTTTTGAAAGAATATTGCTGCCCCCTACACATTTGCAAAAGATCATGTGGATAAGCCAGAAAGATATTAGAAGTATGTTTTGTGGACAGATGAGATCAAAATAAAAATGTAAGGCTTGAAAGCATTACATTTGGTGAAAGACAAACTCTGCATTCCAGCATAAGAACCGTATCCTAGCTAAAAAATCACGATAGTGGCAATATCATGATTTGGGCCTGTTTTGCTGCCTCTGGACAGGATGACTTGTCATTATTGGACCTATGAGTTCTTAATTGTGCCAGGAAAATATCAGAATATCTGTCCATGAATTAAAGTTCAAGAGAAAGTGAGTCATGTAGCAAAATGATCTAAAACATACAAATCATACACACAAAGAATGATTAAAGCAGAAGAAATTTAATGTTTTGTAAGGGCCAAGTCCAACTCCTGACTTTAATTCTGTAGAAATGTTGTAGAAGGACCTCAGGAGGCAGTTATTGGCTAAAGTGTCTCCCAACCAGGGGTGAAATGCTCCTGGTTCAGACCGGATTGTCCGATCCAGTAGCGATGGAGGCGGGTGATTCGGAGAACGGGTAGCAAAAATCCCTGCCCCCCACCCCATGCCAGCTGAGCCACGCAATCATCAGAGGCTTATTTTTTTAATTTTTAAAAGCATTTTTTCTACAACCTCTTCGGCCAAAAAAAATGCTTTTAAAAGTAAAAAAAAAAGCCTCTGATGATCGTGGGACTCAGCTGGGATCGTCAAAGGCTTTTAAAAGCATTTTTCTACAACCTTTTCAGAGGTTTTAGAAAAAATGCTTTTAAAAGCCTCTGACGATCCAAGCTAAGTTGCCTGATCAGCAGACGCTTTTTTTCTTTTAAATGCCTCTGATGATTCAAGTTGAGTTGCCTGATCGGCAGAGGCTTTTTTTCTTTTAAAACCATTTTTTCTACAACCTCTTTGGCCTCTTTCTTTTTTAAAAGAAAAAAAGCGTCTGCCGATCAGGCAACTCAGCTGGAATCATCAGAAGAGGTTGTAGAAAAAATGGTTTTAAAAGTTAAAAAAAAAAATTGGCCATGCCCAGCCAGTCACATTACCCCCCCACCAAGCCACGCCCACAGAATTGGTAGTAACAAATTTTAGATTTCACCACTGCTCCAAACAAATACGCAGGGCTGATCAACACTTATGGGGTCTATGGTGCTCTCTGAGGTTGCTTGTTTGCTTCCAGATGTTAATGCACTAATAATGCACTGATTCAGTGCACACCAGTTAGCTAGCTGGGAAATAAACCATCTGAAAACAAACAACTAAGTTCAAAGAGCATTAACGATTCCACAGTTCAGCCCTGAGCTACATACAGTACATTCTCTTCTATTGATTAACAGTTATCAAAAATGTTTAGTTGCTGCCCAAGGCTTTCACATCAGTTACTAAAAGCAAAGGTTTACATTCTTCCCCAAACATAGATATGCAGTTTGGGATCATTTTCCACAATAATCCAATGAACAACTCTAATATTTTGTTTAATTGGCTTCTCTTTTTCTAGTTTTTGGATTTGTGTGGAGAATAGATCACAGTTTAGGTCATATTTATGTAGAGATACTGAAATTTCAAAAAAGTTCACAAACTTTTAAGCACCACTTTATCTAGGTGTAATTAGCAAATGTTTAAAAAGAAGTCCTACTGACCAATTGTGAATATACACTAATAATAAATCCATTTAAAGAGAGAGATGATTCTTTACCTGAAGCAACAGTTGCTATCATTTTAAAACTTCAGCTTCTAGTTCTATAGTTTTCCACCATATTTAAAGCTCAATAATATTTCTATACTATACCACAGCAGTGGTGGGTTGCTATCAGTTCACCCCGGATTGGGCAAACCAGTAGTGGCGGGAGGCTCCGTCCACCTGCTTCTGCCCATGTGTCATGTGTGTGAGTCCGCGCATGCGCATGAGTTAACTGGTAGCAAACTAAATTGAAACCCACTACTGTACCACAGCTATTGCTGATGTTCTTCAATGTACACCTGATCAGAAAGGGATAGGCTGTAGGAAAATGGTCAACTTTTATGTTATTCATACAAGCAGAGATTCAAAAGAGAAGCACTTGCTGCCTTGGGTATTAAATTAAAGCATGCCATTCCTACCTCATATCAAGAACCTGACTAACTACCACACTGGGTTGGGATGCTTTCCCTTCTGCTATATCATAAAGGAAGAGTTTGAAGTCACAAACAACAGCCAGGGCTCTCTGCCAGCCTTTCTTCACTCCAGCTGGCTTAGGGATCTAAAATAAATTTAACCACATTAATTTAATTAAATGCAAAAAATCAAAACAGGAAAACAATCTTAACATCTAAGCGTAATATGCAAAATGTACTTTCAACATTTATACAAGAAACCATTCACCAAGTCAATGAGATATACATTAATACTATAAAAATAAGTTGACTTAATGGTCATGTCTTCCTTCAAATAGAGCAGTGAAGAAGCTGATGCCTCTTCTACATGCAAAATTGCATTGATCTGAGATCAATGCTAGTTCCGACTTCCCACAAAGCAATAAGGAGAATCCAAGACCTCAGTGCCTTCCGCCGTGCCCTTAAAACCCACTTTTTCCAGCAAGCCGGGCTGGCTTAGGAAGAAATTTTTTAAAATTTTTAAATGTTTAATTGGTTTGTGGTTTTTTAAATTTTGGGCCAAATTTATATAGATTTTAATTGTTTTTAATATTTGTATTTCATGTTTTTAATTCTGGCTGTGCACCGCCCTGAGTCCTCAGGGAGAAGGGCGGTATATAAATTGAAAAATAAAATAAAATAAATAAAATAAAATAAATGGGTCTTGAATAAATGAACTACAACTCAGCTTGAATTCTAGCAGTATTGCTGCAGTGAAAATGTTGTAGCATTTCTTCTGGAAGTATAAGGCAGGTGGTTCCCACTGGCAAGAGTCCCTAGTTTGTCCCATTTCTTGGGATTTCTTATTCTGTTCTGCAGCTAAGGCACTTTGGAGTTGTGCCATAATTCATGTCCTCTCCAGTCACTCTGGAAGGCAACATCTTCAGTAACCACACAGTGTAATCTTTTTTATTTATTTCCTTTTCTCCCATGGAGTAAAGCAAATATAACAGGAGATTAATCCTTGGCCAGATGGAGGGAGCACTGGCCACCTTCATAGGATAACGGAGTACAACAGGATAGACATTAGCACAGTGGTACAAAATTGCAATACCAGTGACAGTATGGAAGTACCCTGAAAACTACCAATTCCTAGTTTTTTCTCTGAAACAGTAGGAGACATTTTGGGGTTAACTGTGTGTGTGTGTACACATACATATTGTATGTATACACACACACACATTCACACTACATACACGTTTGTTGTAAAAATGATAAGAAATTCTCATTTCAGATACACACACACACACACACACACACACAAAATGAATATCAATAGTAAACAAAAAACAGCACAGGTTTTCTTAGACTTACTCGGACATGCCCTTCATAAGCAGTTCCTATTCCTTTCTGTGGATCAATCCCTAGAGGACCTTTTGTCTGTTCAGGTGGGATGGGACATACTGCTGGTGCTTTGTCTGCACAGGTCACATGGCATGAAAATCCACAGACTGGGAGGAAAGACAGTATTTGTAATGAAAATGTATATCAATCCTTGTTGATTGTGCAATGATTATTTTAATAATATGAAAATCAGTTAATAAGAACAAACACCCTTGTCAATTTTTCTTGGCCAATGGAACTATGTGTCTACTATATGTTATGCAGTAAATGTATGTCACTGTAAACTTCCATTTCAGTTTTGCTATAGATAAACATGTATGTTCACTGCATTAATACCTTCTGGGCTATTAAAACCATAGTCCTATATAAACCAAAATGAGCCATTTCACAGAAATTCCAAATATATATGTTCTGATGAAGGTTTATACTTCTGCGACATTTAAATTGCTAATTTATAAAGGGCAATTTACAAATTTGGATAAGAAATGAATATAAAACTAATTGTTTAATTCATCTGAGATACTGAATTTTTGTTCAAAAAATTACTTTTTAACAGAATCAGATGTTGCTTCATATATATCTTCCATATGACATTTAGCTGTACTTTCTTGAGCTACAATGAACATCCATAAAGAAAAGTTCATTATAAAAATATTTTGTTCTGTTTGATAAAATGGATAGCCCACCATCTCACTTATGTTGTAGTAACTGAAATTTCTAGGAGTCCTAAGCAGGGTGATAAACATTATTGTCCTATAAACATATGCATCTTCATACATATAATCATATTCTCCAAGCTTATAATGGTTTCAGTAAAACTGAGATTGCTACACAGGGGAAGTTAAAGTCCTTTCTCCAATTTCATTTAATTTCTCTATGCTGACCCAGCTTTCATTTACTGAAAAGCCTTGTTTTAGACAAGGTTCTGAAACCATAAAACAGTCTCAATACTGAAGCCAACGAAACAGATGCTCAGATTTTTCATGGTACTTTAAAAAAATATTTCATTACCAGAACCAAGGACCATACAATGTGATCACTGGTTGTCTCAGCACCACCTATTGCTATCGCCAATCTAAAATAGCATTATGACATATTCAACTATAGTGTATTATATTAAGCTAGGGAAATTTGTCCCTGAATCTTCAAAAGGTAGTTAAAACAGTGAGCTGTTCACTTTTTTTTGCCACAAGTGGCAAAATGGCATTAACATGTAATTACTATCATATAATAAATATAATCCTTTGTAAAAACAAGCAGATGCCAGACCTTACCTTCACAGGTACAGCCCTGTCTTATTAACCCAACCATCAATGATGTGCACTGATTGCATTTGGTAGGGGTATTAAAGGATTTTACTACAAACTGATGGGCCTTAGGCTGTAAAACAAATAGAAATATGATTAGGTGACAAGCGCTTTGATAATAAAAAAATCATTGTTAAATTATATAGTTTAGTTAGAGTTTATTTTTCAGTTTCATAATTTTAAGCTATTCCTATACCTTATACTTTATTCATAATCAGTTCCATTCAGAGAACAGAATCATCATTCTCTATTAAGTTAGGTATGTAACTTTATAATAGTTTTACATCTTATGTATTTTATAGGAACAATCTAAAAAAATCGAATAAATGTTCAAAATCAGTGGATCACTATCCAAAAAAGGAACAGGTAAAACAGTTACCTTATGTTTTAAATTTCTTTTTTTCACAGCAAAGTACATTAATATCTAATGTACCAGAAAACTCATTGGTAGAATATTTATTATTAAACTATGCAGAAACAAGTGTGGGGGTTTTCCTTTAGCTTTCAAGAACATTTGATGATCAGTAAAGCATTTTGCTCCTTGTAATATTGACCTACTAGAGAATGATTACTATATTTCTGTAATGAAGTAGAAATCACGGACATGTGACAAAAGAAGTATATAATCTTTTTCCAGAAGTGGGCATCACATACTGTAACAATTGGTTCACCCGGAACCGAAAATGTGAGCATGAGCGCGGCATTGAACAACCGGCGATTATATAGGATGTGATAGCGCCAGGACGGGTGGGTGGGCCCAGCTGCTAATTGGAACTACCGGTTTGCCTGAACCTGTCCAAACTGGCAGCAGCTCACCATTGTCTGTTTCCTTTCATTACATTTAGTCCAGCACACAGCAAATCTTTTCAAATTTGGCATAAGGAAATAAATGTTGTCTAAATTGGATTTGACCTTTTTAAATATTTGAACACTTATAACATATAGAATTGTTTCTTTCAAAGCGGGTTTAGTTCTTACTGATACTAACAACAGCATCCTTATTCATAAGTAAATGATAGAGGATCAATAAAGTAGATACAGGTAGTCCTTGACTTATAACTGGTCACTTACTGAAAGTTCAAAATTATGACTGACTTGAAAAAGTTATGTCCTCAAAGTTATGACTGCCACAGCGCCTCCAAGGCCATCGAGTCATATTTTGAGTGCTTGGCAACTGGTTTGTTTTTACAACTGGTTGCAGCATCCTGTGTGTCACATGCTCATATTTTTACAATAGCTTTTGCTATTTTCTGGCAAAAAGTTCCGTTGGATAAGCTGGATTCGGAATTACAACCACACAATTCGCTTAATGATTTACTTAAAACTGTGCTGATTTGCTTAATGACTGTCGTAAAAATGGTTGAAACATCAAGTCCAGTCATATGGACTCAACTTACGACCGCAATGATTTATGACCAATATTCCAAGTTCAGCTGTGGTCATCAGTTAAGGACTACCTGTATAAGAATAGGCTAAGTTTTTAGCTTCTAATCATCATATTTGATTGAATACCTTTGGCACAGAGAGTCCTGAACCACTATATGGTGATCTCATGGTTGGTGTGTGAACTGGACGCAGAGGATGATCTGAAACCTGAGCACATATATGGTGAACATTAATTTACATTAATATTAACCGCCCCAACACCCTCCCCCCTGTTAAATGGTGTTGATATAAGCAAACTGGTGCAAAAAGTACACAAGAATTTGAAATACGCATATAGCTTTTTTTAAAAAAACAAGCATTTACTTTGGGTAACATATTCAGATTTTTCTCACTTGCAAAATACTTAAATGCTTTACAGCCTTTAACAAAACTAAACTGACTGCCTCAAAGTAAATGTATTTTAAGAAATTGGTTTACTGGAAAAGCTTCAAATACTCATAGACACATAAATACACAATTATTGGTAACAGTTATTATTATTACATTATTCATATACTTTTTTTAAATATTCAAGGTTGACTCAGCCTTCCATCCTTCCGAGGTCGGTAAAATGAGGAACCAGATTGCAATATGCTGACTCTGTAAACCGCTTAGAGAGGGCTGTAAAAGCACTATGAAGCGGTATATAAGTCTAAGTGCTATTGCTATTGCTAATATACAACTCAAGGTGAAGAACTCTTCCTTCCTCCTCTTTTCTCCACAATAACTACCCTGTGAAATGAGTTGGGCTGAGAGGGAGTGACTGGCCGAAAGTTACCCAGCATTTTTTCATGCCTAAGGCAGGACTAAAACCCAAAGTCTCTTGGTTTCTAAGCCAGCACCTTAACCACCACTGCAAACTGATTCTCTATGGAGGGGGAAATGGCATAAAGCATTCACATAGTGACTCTGAGGATTATTCTTTTGGATGTGCATATAATAAAAATGCTTTGTTAATCAAACAGCACTTGCCCTGGGGCTGCCAGCAAAGCAACACAGCTGTCCATGCAACATGCATGCGGAGACCCAAAAAAGCTTTTCAGGCAGTCATGCTGACCATTCCAACCATACAGTTGTTTTAATTTTTTGAGAAGAGATGTTTCATTTATAGTAATATGCACAGTGAAGTGCTTTTTCCAACATTTGCACAGTTTTGTTAATTATCTAACACACACACTCAGTTTAACTGTCCATTAAGCTGATGTTTAGCTGATTACCTCTGTACCAATACTGGATCATACATCTACTAGTTCAGGCAGTTATTAAATAAAGGTGTTTATATGGTAGAACTGTGTGATAAATGTTCTTATAAGTGTAGCCAAGGAGTTTAATAAAATTATATAGGTCAGTAGCATGTGCCAGTAACACTTTGGTAACGCTTCATTTTAATTTTATTAAATAAAAATATTGTCATAGGAACACAAACTTTTCTGAAGCACTATCGTTGTTATAAACTGCTTAATTTATCATGATGAAAAAATGAGTGTTAAGTAATTAAAATATTATAATGTAATATAGTATAGTACATATAATGTAATATAATATATACATGAAAAAAAAATATGCTTGAGTATCTGTTGACAAGCTCATGGTCAATATTAATGTGCCATGATGAAAAGTTACATTCTTTTGTAACTATCCTTCTCTTTTTAACAGGTAATTGTGATAGCATGTGGTTACCCGGCTAATTGATGTAAAATCATAAATCAGAATGATTTTTAATTTATTATTCATATTACACTGGATATTGTTTTTAATTATTGAATATTGACTTGACAAATAATGTTCTGAAGACTTAAATATGCAGCACTAATTTAAGTTAATAAAACTAATAAGAGTTTCATTTTTATTTAATCTTGCATGTAAATTTATTTTCTATTTTTTCATTTTTCTTACTTTTACTGCTTTTTTATTCTATTCTTTTAAAATATTTATTAAAATAAATAAATAGGAAAGAAACCAGCTATATAGCATGGTTGGTATACCAACCATGGGAGATGGCTATAAATGGACAATAACCTCTGGAACTATAGCATAGAATAGCTAAAGAGCTTAACATTGCAAACCCTGTCAACTGTGAAACAATAATTTAAAAACAATGATTTAGATTAACGTAAAAGCAATCATGCATATAATTTCAGTATAAAGATACAAGAAGTATTCCAGTTTTGAATACTTTGGTAACATTTGAACATCAAACCATGCAAGAAAGAAAGTAAGAGTATTTAATGTGACATGTGAACTATAAAATTAGGTTTTCTGTGAAAAGTCCAAGAAATATTCTGAAGATCAGCGCTTCCATCCAAAAAGTAACAAAACAATCCTCCATCAGGAGACAACTACATGGTGCTTCTAGTAAGCTAATGAAATAAATTGTTATTTTAATTAGAAATGTGGATATATATTCTACCATCTACGCCATATCATAAACTATTTTTGAAACTTTTGTCATTTTCACAAAAAAATTTGCTCCACAGTGAAGATGTTAGCATATATTTAAAATCTTGGCTTGATACAGCCTGACCGACAGGCTTCTAACACATCACAGAAGATGACACCGAATCTCAGAAGGAATTCCACAAGGAACATTACAAAGCTAAGTTCCTTGGCAAAGGACTAATGGAATCAGTAGCTTGCTGAAGAATAATAGAAGAAATACTGCTTCACTCTAGATACAAGTGATATCTGAAAGTAGCAGCAGCAATGTACTGTATTATTTTGTCCCTGTATTTGCTTTCTGTATGGGCAATTTGCTTTCTATAATGGACAATATAACTACAGAAATTATGTGTATGTGAATATGTTTTATCTTGCTCCCATACTCCAAGGGATAATTTACATATGATTTTATATACCGTATTTTTCAGAGTATAAGACACACTTTTTCCCCCCTAAAAGAGGGTGAAAATTTGGGTGCATATTATATGGCGAATGTAGTTTAACTCACCCACCGGTTCCCACCCTTTGGCCTCTGTCTCCCAGCAATTTACCTCCTTGCAGCAAGCAACAAACAGCAAAACAGCCCATTTCAGCTTCAGCACAAGCAGTTGATTGTCGTTGGATTGGCCTCCCGACCCTCAGCAGTTTCAGGCTGCAGGGATTGACATTCCCTATTGCCACGCAGGCCTTCGCTGCTTGCTGCAAGCAGGCAAATTGCTGGGAGGCAGATTTTTTTTTTCTTGATCTGAAAATGAAAATGAAACTAAAGCAGGCTGTTTGCTGCAACGAGGCAATCTGGGAGACAGAGGCAGTTATTATGAGTGTTTTATGGTCTTATTTTCTTCTTTGTGTCCTTTTGTTGTAAAATTTCTGTCTAGAATCAACAATTAGCTGGAATTTAAAAAGCATTTCACTAACTTAATTAAAATGTAACCTGAAGGAAAATAAAGAGGGGGGGGGGAAGCTTTACATCTAACAGATTGTGTGCTGAATAACTTACTGATTCTGATTACAATATCAATCTATGCAAAGAAAAAAACTTAAAACAGTTCCAAACTGGTAAAATTCCATATTATTTCCCATATCCATGCACAGGGGGGCAGAGGTCGACCTCGAGGCCTCTTATATGTGGAGTGCCTCAGGGGTCGGTCCTCTCGCCCCTCCTGTTCAACATTTATGTGAAGCTGCTGGGTGAGATCATCCGTGGCTTTGGGGTGAAGTACCACCAGTACGCTGATGACACCCAGCTGTACATCTCCACCCCAGGCCACCCCAACGATGCCCTTGAAGTGATGTCCTCATCACCTCTTGCCTGGACTACTGCAACGCTCTCTACATGGGGCTCCCCTTGAAGGGCACCTGGAGGCTCCAACTGGTCCAGAATGCCGCCGCGCGGGTAGTCACGGGAGCTGCATGGCGCTCCCATATAACACCACTCCTGCGTGAGCTGCACTGGCTCCCAGTGGTCTTCCGGGTGCGCTTCAAGGTGGGTTATCACCTTTAAAGCGCTCCATGGCATAGGACCTAGTTATCTTCGAGACCGTCTGCTGCTACCGACGGCCTCCCATCGACCTGTGCGCTCCCACAGAGAGGGCCTCCTCGGGGTGCCATCAGCCAAACAATGTAGACTGGTGACCCCCAGGGGGAGGGCCTTCTCTGTGGGGGCACCTACCCTCTGGAATCAGCTGCCCCCAGAGATAAGGAGAATCCAAGACCTCGGTGCCTTCCTCCGTGCCCTTAAAACCTTCTTTTTCCAGCAAGCCGGGCTGGCCTAATTTTTTAAGTGTTTTTAATTGTTTATCGTTTTTAATTAATGGGGCCAAATTTATATTTATCTTTTTAATTGTATTTTAATATTTGTACTTGACGTTTTTACTTGGCTGTTCACCGCCCTGAGTCCTCAGGGAGAAGGGCGGTATACAAATTCAAACTAAACTAAACTAAACTAAACTACTGTATATCTTGTTTCCTCCCAAAAAAGGAAGTGTGTCTTATAGTCCAGAGCGTCTTATACACTGAAAAATACAGTATTTATTTATTACTTTTATGTCTCACTTTTCTGTTTATTCAGTACTATTTAAAGTATGTCACTGAGTGTGAGTTTGTCTGTGCATATACATATAGTATGCTTGAGTCCTATGTATGTAAAATACCTCTCTCATATGAACTAGTGCTCAGACATAGAACTGTTTTCAGGAACCACTGAATTCCATTAATATAGGTATTCAGATGCAAAGCAAACAGCAAAACACTGTTATATCTATCTTTGGCCATCTGTTTTCCATATGAAACAGAAATAAATCTTCCAAAAACACAGCATGTTTATGTGCTTGACTGACTTGAAAAACTCGTAAAATCATTGGAATAATCTTCTTTTAATAGATATACTATGTAAAGACAGTGAGACTTTAGGCCTCTGTTTACCCAATATGCTTAATTGGCTCATTGGGTTAATCGGATGTCATGTGAACAACTACGGTAAATCTAGTTAAATGTCCAAACCAATTCATCCTCAGGTTAATTCCCATAGTCAACTAACTTTCCACATGATATCTGAACTACTTACCTGAATGCCCTTTTTGATTTCCATGATCATTATGAAATCCTAGAAAAGCTACAAAAAATTAATAATCTCTGGGCATTATAATTTTAACTCTTTTTCTAGCTATGTGAAGGAGTGTGCGAAACAGGCAGAAACAGGTGAGAGTGGGTAAGTTCTCTCTGCTCTCTCCATAATGGCCACAGTTTCTGTATATGCTAATAAAAAAAGAATCATAAAGAAAAAATTTCTTTGCTCTAAAGGAGTGACTGACCAAAATATTCTAATTCATGTATTAAAAGTGATAGAAATGGCAAGCTCTTTTCTAAGATTCTGGAAAACTCTTGAGATCTGGGTTTTGGTCCCAGACCTGAGCTTAATGGGCTTGTTATGATGTTATTATTGTTGGTTTCTTCTTCTTATTATTATTAATATTTAGTCCAGGCAGGATGTATTTAAGTTTTGGGAGTTTTTCTTTTCTTTTCTTTTTGTAAGTCACCCAAAGTCTGCTGGATTGTATGGCCATAACAAATAAATAATATAATATGTGACCAACCATTATTTTAATAATATCCATTGGGATGAGTTAAATCACCAGGATAAAATATTATGGTCACCATATTATGAATATATAAACTTTATTTGTTAATATAATTCCCACTTAATTCAACTGAGCTTACTCCACAGTACATTTGCACAGTTGCTTTGACACTGAGCTATGGGACAGACAATTCTTAAACAAATGTTCTAAGAGAGAGTACCTCAATTGGTTCAATGTCACTAGCTGTGGAAGGGGACCTAGATCTTGAATGAAGATGATACTTGATATCTTCATCCCGCGAAGGCGTATTAGATAAGGTAAAATTTTCAACTGAATCAATCTAGAGAAACAACCAAGGGAAAGAAACAAGCAAAAGAAAAGAAATGGAAAATGAAAGGAAAAGAAAAAAAAGGGGGGAAGAATATTAAGAAGCCACATTCGATAAGTACCAGTTTTCAAAAATATAGAAATGCAAATAACATAAATGTAGTCTCCTTTAATAAAGTTTGGCTCCTGATTTACAGAGATTGTGGGAAACAATATAGAATCCTTTACCATTCCCTTTTTCAAGATGATTCCACACATTGCCATCTACCCTACAAACTTGAGATTTCCTAGTGATTCAAATATTATGTTGAGTAGATGTCTCTACTTGCTGTGACACAGAAATGTAGAAGAATTACACTACAATTTTTTTAAACAAGGAAGGTAATCATTATTAGTTTATCCCACCTTTTATTATATATAAATATTTGGTCAACTTAAAGTGGTGAACATAGCTGTAGTTTGGAAAATTTGAATAACTGTGATATCAATATCAGCATAACAACAATTCCTCTTATATTGCATTGATGTAAAGCTCAATGAAATCTACTCTCAGCATTTATTTCTCAACAGTTATAATGAAATCAATTTATATAAAATTAAAGCTATGGTTACACTTGTAGGCC
This sequence comes from Pantherophis guttatus, assembly GCF_059756535.1. NCBI lineage: Eukaryota > Metazoa > Chordata > Lepidosauria > Squamata > Colubridae > Pantherophis > Pantherophis guttatus. Next base: position 293,429,768 of record NC_142063.1, on the reverse strand, counting down.
TCTGGTGTTCTTTTATATAGCAATTATAAGAAATAAGCTTGATAGATTTTGATTTGTTGGGGAATAATGAAACATCTGGAAACAAACAACTACTAAGGACTCCACAATTTTGATTCTTTTATAATCTGAAACAACATTTTAGAAGCTTCTTTTGTATGGTAATTGTAATTTCATACAATAAGACATATTAGAAAGATTAATAATAAATAGTCACAATACACAGCAGTATCATGATACTAATTAATTAGCAAATAAATCATTTTAAACATAGTTTAAAAAATGATCTTAGCCCAATTTATCAATATAAAATAACACTGATCAGGTTTGTTCTAATAAAGGATAAATTTCTAAAGATGACAGTGACATCTTAGTCTATGTTTTCAAATGTATTCTTATCAGTATGTAAAAAGTAATATTTAAATCACAGATACAAATTTTCTTTTGTTTCTTTTAACAGAACCAAGCAGAATGGTGTACAGGATATATTTTCATTATTTTCCTACACTGCCAAAACACTGTAATTTTGGTTTAATTAAAATATCTTTTAAGAAAAAACAATCTTTTTGGAAGATCTCTGTTTGGTAAATTGTTGGTTTCCAGCTAGCTAATCTCCCTTTTTTTCTCTCTAGTTTAGTGTCATTATTTAGGATTGTCAGTCAAAAATTCTATTTTTCAACATAAAATAGTCGAGTAATGTACTTTGATTTAAACCTACATTATCTATGCATATTATTTTGTACTGAATAGGATTCATAAAATGATATTGTAGAAAGCAGGCTACTTTTAAGTTTAAGAAAAATGTTAGAGCATGATTTGTTGTTCTGAAAACACAAAAAGAGCAGATAAAATATATCTAAGAATCTTCCTTATATGCATGTACATATAAATCTTTGTGTACATTTGCGTATGTGTAAGGTATATGTATGTTTGTGTGTGCCACTTGAATAAACCATAAGTAGAGAACAGATTGAGTGATCAATTTGTGTTCTTTTATTTTGTTGAACATAATGCTTGACTGTTCACTTATTTATTGCAAATCCTAACATAAAGCAAACAGTAACTGAAATTCAGAATGCAGCTCAGCACTTCTTTTAAAATATAGACGTAGCATTATTTAACTGACATCTTTATTTATAAAATGTTCATACCATTTCAACCTGCAGAGACTATAATCAATGACATATGATCGTCAATATAATTATTTGCTACTTGCATATAAACTATTTCAAGCACTGCAGAAATTATTAGCAGAAATTCTTTTCTATACTTTGATTCCACCGTTATTAAATATAAAATTATCTCTCTCTGAACATCAGGGACAATTTTATTTCTTTTACTTATTGAAAACCTCACTTGGGATCAATAATCTTTTCCATCTGTCCTGGGTATTATTATATCAGACAAAGAATGTAGGAAATAAAATATTATGAGACACACACAGAGGTAGCAGAGGTAACACCCCCTTTTTGCTATTTTTATTTCTTCCATTAAAAAAAAAAACCCAAACCAGAAGGGAAATAGAAATGACTAGAAGAATACATAGTTTGTGTTTGTCATGTAAGTTAATTGCAAACTTCTGTTCTTCGCACAGGTGAAGGTAGGTTTTAGGAAAGTCTGTCCACAAAATCTAGTCTGAAACACATATTCCATCTTTCCATGATATAGATAATTAGTATAACTCAGTCTGAGAACACCGAATAGCCGGTGCTTGCTCAATATGGGACACAGCATAAGGGCGTCCATGTATGTGCGTGTACGCAGCTAATTTGTAGCATGTATTTGAAAGAATTTGTTGTGGTGGGAAAAATACGAGGCAGGAGTATTAGGTATGTTTGCCATGTTGAATCACAAAGCATTATAACCTAAGCAAAGCAACCTTCCTTGAAACATTAAAGCAACCATGCCCTTTAGAGAGCTTGGTGCAACTTCTTTAAGGAATGTCAGTTGTATGCAAGCACAGCCAATATTAAAAACAGGACCCACCACCAAGATGAAGTGGTTGTGCATGCATAGATAAGCATAGAGAACAAAGATAGCCTTCAAGGCAGCTGTGCAAGCCTTCTAAAATACTTTTTGTGGCTGTTTTAATATTATGACGTTATTTTCCTTGCATTAACATGTTTTGCAACAAGAATACTTTGCATAGCCTAATACATACATGCATTTAAACACAGACATATCTCTGAATGCTTAGAAGCTAATTTGCAGATTGTTCTCCCTCTCTCTCTCTCTTTCTGTGTGCATGTCTGTTGTGTGTGTCCGTGTCCATGCGTGTGTGTGTGTGTGAGGGGGGGGGAGAAGAAAAGAGAGAGAATATTCAGTGCATTAGACTAAGCATAAATTGCCAAACCAATAACCATACTATAAAACCATACTATGAAATGTTCTCAGACTGATAATACTAATCACATTAAACAAATGGGTTCTTGCCAAGACTTTGGTATTCTTTTTAATGTCAACCAAACTAACTTGACAGAATTGATAATCCTGCTCATAATTTGATGATGACATGGATTAGGAAGGCAGATTTCTGTTTTGCTAAATCTTTGTACTCTAATAAGTTTAAGATTGAAGCATAGTATTGTAATTGTATATGAAACGTATTTATCTCATTTGTAAAAAAAAATCTGTAAAAAACATTATTTAAAAATTGCTCCCCATCACCTTAACAAACAGGTGGATTTTACACTAATTTTGCTTTGTTTTTGTGACATCCTAAAGCCAAGAGCATAAAACAGAATAAAACCACACACACATTCTCAAAGCTTTGCACTTAATAAACAGTATTAAACAGAAGGAAAATATAAGAAAAGCAGTAGCACAAGACAAGCAGCAGGGTAAATATGCAAGCCGTAAAAATATCAAGGAAAATGGTCTACATTAAACGAAGGCAAAGCCATGTCCATGATATGACAAACTAAAAGCCAACACACAACAAGACATCCTCTTACACGTCTGCCTTTGTGGGCTGGAATACAGGAGGGAGAGCGCTTTAACAGAGAAAGGAGGAGACTGTTAACATGGGAAAGATACATTCCTTCAATCCACATTTCTGTACAGAGACTGATAGCATTTTGCATTGTAAAGACAGGGATTTGTGTATCATGAAAACATAAATCAGAAGAAACATCAAGACACAAGAAACAACTACTTTCAAATATCATTTTTAAAACATCACGTGTCTAAACAAAATTCTATTTTAGATGAAATAATTTCTTATTAAATGCTCTTCTGCTTTTTAAAAAAATGCAAATATTATCAGGAATACAGGTTGATCGTTACTGTACTGGGATTGCAGCAGACTTTCCGTACTGCATCCCATGATGAATGTCTGTTCACGGCTGCCAATGGAGATTTCTCAAAGGAAAATGGCAGCTTCTTTAAGGACTGCAGTGGGGGAAAATATTTTTTTTTCTTTTTTGTTTGCTACAGTCTCAGTCATATGTCTATGGAGATTCTCAGTCATGGTTGTCCCAAAGGTGCTTTTTCAAAGGGCAACTGGACTGTCTGTTTTTTCTTTGAAGATGGTTCACTTCTCATCCAAGAAGCTTCTTCAGCTCTGAGTGGATGGTGGGGAGATGGTGGGGGGATGGTCAGAGCTAAAGAAACTTCTTGGATGAGAAGTGAAACACCTTCAAAGAAAAACCAGAAAGTCTAGTTACCGCTTGAAAAAGGACCTTTGGGAGTCTGAATCATAATTTCTTATCTTTGCTAATACTACTTTACACTTAAAAAAAAAATTAAATACAGCAATGCATTAAGAGTCACATTAGATCTTAAAAGTTTTATTACAAGTGCAAGAAACAATGTTTATTTATTATCTGGTCTTTCAGACCTTATGTAAGGTAATATAACTTTACACAGAATTATTATTATTAGCCCTTTAATAGAGGTGATACAGGTAGTCCTCAAGTTACTATTACATTTCGGACCACAATTGCCAATGCTAAGCAAGGGGATTGTTGAGTCATGCCTGATTTTACTACTATTTTTGCCATGTTTGTAAAATGATTCATGCAATTACAGTATTAAATGAATCATATGGCGGTTAAATTAATCTGGCTTTCAATATTAACTATGTTTGTCAGAACCTGGCTGGACAAGTTGCAAAATGGCAATCATTTGACTCTGGGACACTGCAACAATCATAAATACATGTCAAGTGCCCAAATTTTGATCATTTGACTATAGAGATGCTGCGATGGATGTAAATATGAGGACTGCTTGTAAATAACTTTTTTCAGTGTAACTTCAAACGGTCACTAAATAAATGGTTGTAAGTCGAGGACTACCTGTATTAGCATTTTGGCATGGCATCTGTACCTCTTTTTGAAGTTTAAGAAACCATGTTATTTCTTTAAGCCAAAGCAATTTCCTTTGATGTGCAAAAAGATATTCTGAAGTCGCTGAGGTGTTGCAAGTATTGAAGAAACAAAACAGGTGGAAAAGAAGGTGATACGACATATTTTAAGGGGATCAGTCCTTTTTTACATCTTACCAATGGGTTTTGTTTAATCTGTTGCTTTCTGATGCATCACATATATTGAATGTATGTACCATTTGTTTCTGAACCTTATATAAAGATTTGATACCCCCGCCTTAATAAAATGTTTTTTGCTTTGCCTAAAGTACTCCAGGTTTTTTTTGGGGTGGTGGTGGCAAAAAAGGTTTTTCTGTCAATATCAAGAACCAGGTTCTTTCCAGTTCCATGCCAATTCAGGTGCCTGGGCAATATAGTTTTATAGGCAACATAACCATGAATCTCAATAAACCTGGAAGTCCTAAATAGCCATTCAACTCTGACTATGGTAAACAAATAAGGAATCTTTAGAGCAGGATTGAAGCCATATAACAGCCTTTTAACAGAAGTATTTTGACTTGCTAAGCAATCAACAATGTCCAGGTGATCAGTAAAACTTGAAAATTTAGTCCTGTTCTGTGGACAACAACACATAGATAATAAACTACACTGAGTTGTGGGACACAAGTTGCTTAGACTTAGAATTTAGCTACCAAGGAAGTTTATTTTGACAAAGCTATTTCTATTTTACAGAAATAGGGGAGACATGATCTAATATTAGAAGAAATTATTTTAAAAACAGAAGATAAGTTAGCTATCAGCATTCAAATTTGTTAAGCATGTTGGGACTTCTAATGCTATAAACAAGACAATATTAAGACAATACTCTGTTACTGTCTTTCACAAGGCCCACAGGCTGGGTAAAAATTTCAAAGGAGCATAAGGATCTCAGTAAGCCTTAGATCCTTTCTGCTTCTTTCTTCCATTTTTACTTGCCTAAATAGGGAAAAAAGATGGTTGGTGTATTAAGTGTGCAGATCTTCCAATTACTGGCCCAAAAGCTTAGAAGGAAAGGCAACAATTTTTTCCAAGAAAATCTGACCATTTAACATAAATATTTAACATTCCCATAGATTAATTATTTAAAAAAACCCACAAAATATATCCTATTTTTGTTCCAGTATTGCTTTGCTTTTGATAAGCAGGCTAAGAGTTTTTAAAGTGGGAATGAGACCCAAGTTCAATTTCTATTCAGCAATGTGATTCATTGAGTGGCATTAGATCACTTTTAAGCTTTCAGACTAAATACTATACAAAGGTCACCATTAGATATATTATATAAAAGTTTATAAACATGACTGTATGACTAGGAATAAATATATTAATCACAGCTATTATCAATTAAAGACACAGGCTATTTGAAAAAAAGACACTTGTAGGTTATGATGTCAGTTTTGTAATCTGAATACTTTGACAAATGTGCTTATAAATTTTTAAACCCGTATTTATATACCACAAAAGCTATTTTAAATCTGAAATATATTCTTTTGTGGTAAGCTATTGCTGCAAACTGAAGGCTAGCATTACTATTATTACACAAAGCCATTGATTTATTCATACAAAGCACCTATGCTTCTTAAGGATGCATACTATTTTCCAGCTACTGAAAGCAACCTATTTTAGAATTAAAGGTTTTCAGAAGCATTAATATGAAAGAACCTAATCATTATTCAGTCAATTCCATCAGAAACTTGTCTTGTTTAAACCAATCCTACAATCTCCTGAAAATCTGGATTGTATGACCTTTGTTTTGAGAATGTGATAGCATATTTGTTAAATTATTTTGAATATATTGGAACATTTTCTGTATGATGCAGAAATTGTAATCCAAGCTCAAAAATGGTGAACAGTATCCTCCAGTGTCTTTACAGTGAGGACAGTCATATTGAAAAATGTTACTGTAAATAGGAGCACTACAGCACTACATTTTGTACTTATCTACAATAAAACTGACATAATTATTCCACATATACTTGCTAAAAAAAATGTCACTGGTGTATGAGTTTAAACTGACCAGGAAAAAAAAATCTCAAGAAAGTGACATGCATGTGAATGAAACATATATTCACACTCATCCCAAGCTAAAGTAAAAACAGAATTGTAGAAGCCAATTTTAATGGTATAGTTTTGACCAAGCAATATCAATAATAGGCCAGAATGAGTGTGAAAGGTCCCTTGAAACAAGTCATGTCTTGCATCTCAGTTCCTTCAAATAGCAAATGAAAAGACACATATGCAAAACTTTTAGCCCATGCCATGAAAACTTATACTGAAAACTATACAGCACGGACACATCAGGAGCACAGAACCTGCTGAATTTCATGCTCTTGATGGTTTAAGATGACTGCATTACCATCTGAAGTTGCCAAATCAAATCTGTTTTATTACTGAATAATTTGTGGATTTGGAGATGAAAGACTTACGTCATCCATAAAATCAATCAATGAAGAAGAAGATGAAGAAGAAAAGGAATCCTATTTTAATGCATACAGCAGTAAAGAAACAGAAATAGATAGATGAAAATGTCTGTTTTGTGAAAACAACCGCATCACCATACTATTGAGAAATCAAATAAAGAAAAACTGGAAATGACTAACATATTATTTTGTTTAGCATAACTTCTGCATAGTTTTGTTAACTAACTGTAATCCACAAATAATGAATATTCTTTCACCCACACTAAAAATAGATCAAGGGGCCATGCATTTACCAGATAACAAAATAAGCATTATAGGTAGTCCTCGACTTACAATCACAACTGGGACTGGAAATCTGCTTGTAAGTCATGGCAGTCAGGTGACTGGACCCATATTTTTGCCATTTCTGTGATGGTCATTAAGTGAACTTAACTGTGGTCATTAAGTGAACTGCAGTTTTTGCTAGAAACTGGTGGCAAAGTCAAGGTGGCTGCCAAGTGCCCCAAACGCAGTCATATAACTATGGGGGCCCGTGACACTTTATGACAACTGGAAGTGCTTTACAGGTTGTAAAACATCTGTTCCAAGACCATCATAACTCTGAATAATCCTTAAATGACCAGTTGTAAATTGAGGATTACCTGTAATGGGAATGTAAAATTTATTGTCACGATTTTGTCATACCATGTTTTAATATCAAAACTAATGACTGTCAAACAGTAAATATATTGATAGATAATACATTAATATCAACTTGCTTCATCAGTGAATTCATGCTTCCAAGTACCTTTTCCTTAGGCCTCACCTTCCTACCATCATCATCTTTCTCCCCCTTGAAGGCTACAATCCATCTCTGTCCTAGTTCCATAATATGCGACTCATTCTATTCTCTACTTCAGAAATATTTAATAACTTTGTTATATTATGTCCATGAATGAAACTGTATCCAGAGATAAGTAAGGATAGGTGGGAAAGGGCATCCCAGGGTGCACAATGGCCTGGTGTGGCTTGGTGCAAGCACCGCAAGGCTTCAGGTGACTACTGTCAGGTGTGGGAGACTTATCGAAGCAACTTGTGACCTTCCATGTCAACTTCCCTATTGACTTTGTTTGTGAGAAACCACAAAGAAGGTCACAAATGGGAATCAGATGACCATGGAACTTAGTAACTGTCATGAGTGTGAGCCAGTTGCCAAGTGTCCATTTCATACTACTCATTCAACCTCAGTCATTGAAAGAATGGTTGTTAGCAGAGGACTAATTCTAGTTCTGAAAATATTACGGATTTTTCATTATAGGGTTAAGTTTCAAGACTTTAAAAAAATGGCAAAAAAAAAGAAAGCTCTTCTGTCATAATATTTGAAATACATCTTAGGAAATCTGCATTAAAAGCATCATACTAATACTTTTAACATTCTCCTTCTCCTTTTTACAACTAGAAAATGATAAAAGAAGTAAATAATATTCCTTATGAATCAAAATATTTTGATTTTTTGGCAACATAATAACTATAGTTATGATTTCAAAGCAGTAGTGACCATAAACTTCATCCTTTTGTAACATCAAAATATTAAGAAATAAATCGAATTACTTACTTCAAACTGATCCAGAGCAGAGGTAGGTGCATTCAAAAATGCCAAGAAAGAATTTTGTGAGTCTTGATGCTTCACTCCTAGAAAACAACAGCATGATTTTAATCAACAGAAAACAATCATCCACGTACTGATCTACCTGTTCCTGTTCTTGAGTTGTTGCTTTCTGCTTAAATCAAATTGTTCCCAAAAGATGTTATGGAATTTTTTTTCTGGGAGGACTTGGATTCAAGTCTGTAGAATCAGTCTTGTTAACCCATATATTTCTAGCTCTTTAATCTTTAAGATTGTTACATAAGATCTCTCCAATTAAAACATGAGAAACTGGACTTATAATATTATGTCACAATTGATTTGATTGTACGTCATCCAGAGTCCTTCTTTGAGGGAGATGGGCGGTTCAGAAATGTCATAAACTAACAAACAAATAAATAAATGCATAAATACGTAAATAACACATACTTTCTTTACATTCTACGACACGTAAGTAATACCCATGATCTAAGGCAATTTTTCCTTTCAGTTTTTACTGAGAAGTTCCCTGTTCCCCAGTCTGTATAGGTTCCATTAGTGTGTTCCCTCATGCCCAGTGTTCAAAATAGAAAGGAAAGAGATTAAAAAACTTGCTTGTTGCTGAAAAAATGAGTGCCTCTATAAAAACTTCAGCAAAAATCCTGCTATTATTCAATATAACCCAGCTGACCTTGTTTGATATTAGAAGCTAAACAAGGACAAGCCTGATTAGCATTTGAATAGCACACTATCAGGAAATCTCTAAACTACAGATTAGATTGAGAGTTAAAAAACTTCTCAGAAAAAAAGAAATGGAAAACTACTTTTGTATTGTTACCAAAAAAAAATGGCATCAGTATTCCCTAAAGCTATCAGGAGTCAACCTTAATCTGGAGACTTTTATCTACTGTATAGAAGGAAATTAGAGAGACTATTGAATTATTATTTTCTGCTTAAAACTAATCTGATCCTTCTTGCAGCAACTGGAATTCAATCCCAAAGCATTTATTCTGCCCCAATGAGATTTTTTTTTTAACAAATAAGCTTCTACCATGTATTGATTTTTTCTGGTTGATACACCTAAAACAGTCAAGTATTTGTGTATGATAAATGTGTCCAACAAGATACACATTAGTATAAGATTTGTAAGCCTCATAAACCATCTGGTGTCACCAACTTGAGTTTGTGGCTACCAGTTCTGGGCTTCACAAATCTGGAAGACTACTTAATAGCAGCAACTCCAATTTTGGTGGCTCACATTTGGCAACTTTACATCAAGTATTCAACACAGAAGGTTCAAAGCAAACTTGACATTTGTCTCTTTTATGTAGAATAAGCATCCTGTAGGATTGGTTGCTATAAACCAAATAAAATCACCCTGATGTATAGAAGAACAGCAAGCATGCTTTGAGTAATGCTGAAATATTAAAGTAAAAAGGTTTAGGCAGTAAGGCAATTGTTTAATGTGATTTGGGGGGAAGGGTGTCTCCTGGCTTTAATTACAAATGTAAGATCCATATGCCAAATCAAGTATAAAATAATAAAAAGGTGGAATTAGGCATCAAAAGGGATGATTTTTCACGTTTAAATTAGAGATGGAAAATACTGTTGAAACGGGTGTTATTTATTATAATACATGAGCTGAAGAATTGACTTTCCTACACATCTGACTTACAAATGTGGAATTCTATGGTTGTTCTAAAATTGTATGTTGAACTGGCTAAAGATACTTACTAAATAAGAAAGGAATCTGAATGAATGTCAGAAAATTCTTCTGATTTTTTAACATGCAGTTTATTAAATTATTGGAAATCAGAAATACCGGTAAATGCTAATCTATTTCTATCTATCTATTTCTGTCTCCCATCTCCTGGAGGGCCAGGTTCAGGAGATAGAGAGAAACACTGCATGGATTAAAATGAAGCAGCGAATAGTATATGCAAAAGAGAAATTAAAATTCAACTGCATATGGCTCTGAACTAAAACTTTTTGATATAAGACTCCTTGAATGCAAGCATATAAGATCTCTGAAGAAACAACTACTGTAAACAGGGATATGTACATTGTTTTGCAATAACCAAACAAACTAGTAACATCCGTTTTGTCCAGCAATGATCACCCAATACAAAAAAACCCAACAACAACTGAATCCGATCCTCAGTATGCATCCTATCCTTTGCATTTGGCCGAGATCTACTCTTTCACCTTGCCATATCAGTGCTAATATAACACTATAGTACTTTTAAATCTTCATCCCTGATACTATATTGCTCCTGAATTGTGATGAGTGAATTTGTTTTACAATAAGATCATTTGAATAAGGTACACTTAAGTGTCCATTCACAAACTGAAATGTATGATTTTTATAAACAGATAGAGGTCCATTTCCAGGCCTTCTCACATTCTAAGATACTGCTCTATAGTTGCTTTCTTAGCTGTTTCTTCCCAAGAGACATCATATGAAGAAAATACTGGTGTGTGTGTGTATATGTGAAGTTCTCTTCCTTAGAATAATTAGTAAAATCAACCAACATTTTCAATTATATTAATGCAATTATCAATAGATTAAACTTCCTGTAAAAGGTTTACTTTAGAGAACTCATAAGTCTTAATTGAGCACATGGCTTATAATGATCAAAGATCAAAAGACTATGCATTTTATATATATTGCTCAAAAAAATAAAGGGAACACAAGCAGAAGACATCTGAGATCTGAATGAATGAAATACCTTATTAAATACTTTGTTCTTTACATACAGTAGTTTATACACTGCTCAAACAACTAAAGGGAACACAAAACTACTGTATGTAACGAACAAAGTATTTAATAAGGCTATTTCATTCATTCAGATCTCGGATATCTTCTGCTTGTGTTCCCTTTATTTTTTGAGCAGTGTATATTCTTTTCTATTCTATATACATGATGTCTGAGTAGTACTTGACAACTGAAGAATAAATTAAGAATCACCTTCTCTTAAGAAGATAAAACAATGCATGTTCTTAATACAGTGACTATAAATGCACAAACAAAAACATGATCTGAAAAAAATGTATTTCAAGTATGCCAAGAGTACATAAGATAATTTTAATTTTGTAACAGCTGTGTGGGTACATCTTATCATGCCAGGGCTATGATGACACTTCAAGAGTCAGAATCTTCAAAATACAGATTCTGTCAGCACTCTGTAAGTGGACATTCTGATTTGATAAGATGTACCCACTACCAGTCAGCTTTATTTGGATGTCAGCGCCCATACCCTTTTCTGACTGAAGTTCTTCTGCCTCTTTTTTCAATCTGTCTATTTCTGATAACAGGTCAGAGTTCTTCTTTTCAGATTCCTGTAATTTGCTTTACACAAACAAAAAGAAGAAAGAGACACCAAGTTAGTAAGGACCATGATGAGGTTATATTTGAAAATTGATTGCAGCGTCCTTCAATTAGGAAAACCCCACTTAAGTCTCGTTATTAAACAAAAGATAACATAAAAATGGACAAAAGCATTTGATTTCAATAAGTAAGCTTGAAAAGAAAATAATGACTTCTGTTTGATTCATGATTTTGTTTTATAAGCAAGATGGAACAAGATGATTTTATGATTAGTTTAAAATTATCAATTTGGATTGTGATAGTTCCATAATTCCTAACAAACAGGCAGAATAGAGGGAAGATATATGTGCTGTGATGATTATAGTATGATTTCAATGATTTCAAGTGCACACCTCCAGTTGTCCAGATGCCCAGTCTCTAACCCACCAACTGACCCTAGCAATTTTTTTTCCTTTGCACTTTTATATGAAAAACAAAGTGGCAAAAACTCATACTTTTATCTTCTTAGGATATCTTTGGGGCCCCAGAACCATATTTGTAAATTATTAATCTACTTAATATAAAGCACATGGCTGGCAACCTTGCAAAAGCCAAGGTGGTACACTGGTATCAAAGTCATTATATGCCTGCCAGTGGGTTGCACAAGACCAAAAGACAAAATGTGACTTATGTATTTTTGTTTTGTCAGGACACATATACAAAAGACTGGGATTTGAATTATTACACTGTGAAATAAGTTTTGCCTTTTTTTCTAAGTATGGGTTGCACTGGACACTTACATACCTATTCTTGAACTTCATGCTTACTTTAACATTTTTTAACATATATAAATATCATTCTAATGAATCAAGATTTTAAACTATGTTCTGTATAATGATTTACTCTATGTAGAAATTTTTCATCATATAAAAGCAGTATTATCAAACTGCATTCTAACATCAAAGAATATTTATTTATTAGCATAATTTATTGTAGAAAAAACTATGTAGAACTCTTATCATTACAACTGCTTTCTAATACAACTAATATTTCTTTTGTTTTAAATGGTAGGGGTTCATTAGGTTTTACATGTGATATTTTACTTCTATAAATTCCTGAAATATCACTGTGTTGGATGGCCATATAATTTACTTACTTACTTACTTACCTACCTACCTACCTACTTACTTACCTACCTACTTACTTACTAAATAAATAAATAAATAAATAAATAAATAAATAAATAAATAAATGGATGAATGAATGAAAGGAAGGAAGGAAAGGAAGGAAAGAAGGAAGGAAGGAAGGAAGGAAGGAAGGAAGGAAGGAAGGAAGGAAGGAAGGAAGGAAGGAAGGAGAAAGATTTTATATTGTTTCCTAGTAACTACTTCTAAACAGGAATTCTGAATAAAGAATTTCCTAATTCAGTACAAGAGACGGAAAGACCACAATTGGGAAGCAATTCTTAGAATTCATCAGGTATTCTAATAGGATGTCAAAAGAATATTGTATGTTAATCTTATTAAGGTTGTAAAAGATGACAGGTATTTATTTTCAGCTGAAGTCTTTCAATTGTCTTCAGGAAACAATTTTCAAATAGATCGCAAATTATACACAGAAAATTGGGGTTTTTATGGCAGGCCATCAAACTATTATATTCAGTTTCTAAAACCAAAAACAATGTCAAATTTATCAGGATGAATCTCAACAGAAAGTATTACAAGCTGCCTTACAATCTTAAAAGGAATAATTAAATCTTACCATTCTGTTGCAATGTTACAAGCTTTAACTTTATTTAACTCTTCCTGAATGGCTTGCTTGGCTCGTATTTCTGCATCAAGGGCTGACTGTAGCTCTAACCTTGCAGACATATCTAGTTTTGCAAAGCGACGCATCTTCCAAGGCATGTCCTTCAAAGACAATGTTTTTAAATATTATTAGCTAATATGTCTCCTAATGAAACCTTAATATTTAAAACTCTTAACAAACATTATAATATCACTTTTAGACAGTGGGGTGGATCTAGAGCTGTCCTTTTTTGATATGATACTTATTGTTTATTATGGGCCAAAATCCAGTGGAAGGAAAGGGAGGTTGAAGTTTGTTTGCTTTGCTATTTGGCCACTTCTCCTTCATGACTCTGGAGGATTTTTGAGCTTTTTGGAGCTTTCCAAGAAGGGTATAAGGGAAAGGAGCCAACAATCTCCCACTCCACTTTAATCATTGAAAGCATGGTCTTGTTTAGTCTAAGTAATAAAAGTATGGCTCCACTGGCAAGATACTTAGGCTATTATAGTCTCCCTATTGGGGAGACGGGTGGCATGTAAATGTAATAAATAAAGAGTAAATATTAAACATTTCTGCCAAAGACTACAGTGAGTATTAAAAGACTAGTTTACAGAGAGAAGAAAAATCGATTTCTGAGAAAAATATTATTCTGTCACTCTTATCCTCTCACACAAATTTATTTAATAATTATTTATTTAATAATTATTCTCTAGTACAGTGGCCCCCAACCTTTTGGGCCTTGTGGAGAGAATTTTTTCCACAGACTGGAGGGGCGTGGTTTTGTGTGCTGCCTGCATCCTGTGAATGGCTCTTTGCTTATTTCCGCAGCCTGGCTTCTGGCATGCCATGGGCCAGTGTCAGGCCACGGACCAGGAGTTGGGGACCCTTGATCTAGTGGATTTTTTAAAAAAATTAATTAATTATGTACTTGTTCTACAGAGGCTGCTAAGGGCATATTACAGTTTCATGGATTAAAAAAAGTACCAAAGAGGACACCTAACAGAACTGTAATGGTAGTTTACATATTTTCTCCATGTTGTTTTCCATGTATAGTTCCTATGAAGTTTACAAATAACAGTTTTTGGTAGGGATACAATTTTAATAACAACAACAACACAAACAGTGGCACAAGCAAGATGGAGTTCTCTTATAGGTGCAGTTGTTTAAAAAAAAATTGGGAGAAAGAATTTAAAGAAAACTCTAAACCTTGTGTTTACAAATATTTTCAAGCTATACTTTGCCATAATTTACAATGATATAGACAGTCAGTGATTTTTCTGAATTAGAAAACTACATGGTGAATAAGAAGTTAAGTGCCTGGATGTAAGTGTCTGGTTCTAAACTAGTACAACAGTTGATACAGCTTACAGTAAGCATTTATTTAATGGCTTAGCAAATTATTAGGACCAGAATCATGTAGAAAATGCAAAGCTTACTGTTGCCCTTGCACCCAAGCTGGAGCTCTTCAATGCTTCTAGTTCTTCGGTCATTTTGGAAGCTAACGCTTGAAGATAACCTCGGGCATCTTTTTCATCACTCACCCTGAACAAACAATGACCAGATTAAAAACTTTAGAAAAGCTAAGGGCTGTATTTGAACATAATTACATTGGAAAATAAAATAAAAACGTTGAGTAAAGCAGCAGTGAAATTTTAACACAATTAACATGTTTATGAAATTATTCTGTTAGCTGAATCTCAAGGTATGACATTACTTTGGGAGTAGAAAAGTAGCAATTCCATCAGGTTGAGATCAATGCCTGTTCACCACACACCAGTAATAAGAAAGTCTATAAAGGCTGGACTGAGTAAGGAACTGGGGCTAGACAGGAAGAGGAAGTGTGTTTAAACAAATTCTTACTCAGTCTCTGGCCAATCACATGAGGATTATCCCATTCAATGGACTCTCTAAGCAGCGCAAGGGAGAACAATTGCTACTACATGGTTCTTACTGCCACAATATACGCCTGAACCTGGTCTAGTAAACCAAGAATGGTTTGGCATTCTGACAGAGGTCATTTGGGAGCAATCCTATCAAGCAGCTAATTTGGTTTTCTAGATCGTAACCACTTTCTCCACAGAATTGCCAAACAGCCTGCTAGGAAACTCTCCAAACACCTGTTGGAAACAATGAAATCCATAAAGCAGCTAGGGCAGACCACTATAGTGGATGTGCCCATATTATGGAGCTAAGGAGTGGCTGCAAGATTCAGAATAATCAGATAGAAATCTCACCATCATAAAGGATTGTTGTTAATGTCTTACACTCTCAAATTATATATCAATTACTCCAACACAAAAATAGATCCAATGTGTGGCCCTCAATGTAGGCTGATTCAAAGTTGGCTTGCAACCAGTCAATGAATATAATGTGAATTAGAAATGGAATTATCCTAACTTGCAATATGGTAATTTTATATAGAATCTGATCATCAATAAAATTCCATATGGAGTTTTGCAAACAGATGT
Source organism: Pantherophis guttatus (assembly GCF_059756535.1). Classification (NCBI taxonomy): domain Eukaryota; kingdom Metazoa; phylum Chordata; class Lepidosauria; order Squamata; family Colubridae; genus Pantherophis; species Pantherophis guttatus. Next base: position 293,413,825 of record NC_142063.1, on the reverse strand, counting down.
CTAGAATTACGGTCAAGATAATAAATACATTCCCTTGAACAGATGTAACTGCACCATCTTACATATGTACATCTTTATCTTAATCAAGGACACATTTTTCTCTTCATAAATTCATTCTTCATTTTTCAGTTCAATTCTGAAGCAGTCTTTGTCAGATGCATAATTGTGATTTTATTCCATATTACAACTAAATCGATTTTCAGAATTATTGTATGATGGCCAATTAATGCTCATCCTTATGCAAGATATGCACATATTTAGTAACTGTTGGTAAGAAATCACAACTTTTTAAAATTGTGATTAAATTGTGAAATAACATAAAATTGTTTTATGTAAAGCCCTTTGAATTCAGAAATCTTGGCTCAATATAACTATTGGATTGTTTCTACTAGTTTTCAGTAATTGATCTCATTATTTCTAAATAAAGACAGATAAATTCAAAAATATATGTAAATATATGTGACATAATTTTTGACATTAGGGGAAAATGTGCATCTTTATAATTATAGTTTTTCACTATTTTATAACAGAATTGCATCAACTTGATTCTAACTATTTATAGCATAAGGCAAAATCTATTATGACTTTACTATGACATATATTTTTAATATGAAAGGTTTTTTGTCTTGTCTTATCTGTATTTTACTTATTTTATGACTACCGCATTGGAAGAAAATTTCATTTAATTGAATGAAAAAGTCAAAGCAACACTAGAGTTGTGAACATACTGAAGTTACCAACTTGGAGGGAAATCATTATAACAACAACAGTGATTGACAATAAGGGTCCATAGAATGTAGATTTGTCCGGAATCGGAGTGTGGCATAGTAGAATTAAAATGAGATTTTGTTTTGGAAGAGACAAAAATATTATGAATTAAATATGCAAATGTTCTTAGTAGCAGAGCAGACCATGCTCCCCGCCCCCCTATTTCTGGGTATTTGCAATAGTAAAATATATTAAAAAGAGGAGAAGGATCAGGAAAGCTATTAGTAAGGCTGAACATAGGAGAAAAATAAGGTTGCTCAAACTGAATGAAGATTATAGAAGTAAATTTAAGGTTTAAGAATAAGGCAGAATCACCAGAGAAAATTAAAGCTTAATGGTTTATTTGAAGAATCCAAAAGAACCATATCATATGCAGGAATGCTATTAAAAGCAGATAACAAGTAAATGCATCTTTCCCCTCCAATCCAAAGCAATGTTTGTATTAACCCTAGAACAACTAATATAAATTGGCATATAAAAAGAATAATTAAAAATGGTTGTAGCATGTAGTTGTCTTTTTAGGGAAATATATGATCATGAAGGCAATATTGCTATTTACTACTGTTACTAGTAAAAGAAAGGAACAATCAGATCCCTGGGTTTAATATACCAATGCCTCTCCTCTCAGAGCCTGCTGCTAACATGTAACCATTCTTTGCTGCATAGTTAATGGCTGATTAATTAGCTGGGGAAGAATTAATGTTGGGACTCTCTGAGAGTATGAATCTACTGAATAGTTGGGTCCCCTGGGCTCAAAGAAAAATCCACATGTGAGAAATGGAACATTCCAAAATCCAAGTCTGTCTCCTCCATTCTGGAATGCCTGTTGTTTTGAGGAAACAATTTTATGTTCTGAGTTCTGAAATCCCATTATCCTTTTCTTCTGAATAGTTTTAATAATCAAGGTGTATCTATTATATTTCAATTTTCTTTTTTATAAAGCAGATGTATCTTTACCAATAAGATTATGTTTCCAATGATTGAATGAGACTGAGTAAAATATAGTTTTTCTGCCAATGTTATAGATCAATGTTTTATTTTTTTTTCTTGTAACCAAAACTTATAGCAAAGGACAAAAAAAAATATATCAAATTATGTAGCTTTGATTTTTTTTTTTTTTACTTATAAATCAGGCTGTAAAAATAAACATGGATCATGGTCTTAGATTTAAATTATGTCAGTTCACCAATGCAAGTAACCTACTTGGACCAATCCAAGTTTTTCAGAATGATACAAATTGTCCTGCCATATAAAAGAGAGAGAGAGAGAGAACTATTTCTATATAAGGATAGCAAAGTTACATTACAAATAAAAATGCAGATGAGCTAAATGCTTCTCTAAAAGACCTCTGTTTATCTATTTTTAATAAAAAATAAATTACACAGCTGCTATGAAAGCAAGCAAGATGAAAATATGTTAGGCTGATAGAACATGTTAACATTAATCAATGTTAAATGGCTTGTGGAAAAGATTGTTAAAATTAGACCTAAATATAAAACAATGGGACAACAGATTACAGCAAAAGTATTTTTCCATGAACAATTCTGAATTCATCCCTGTTTTTCACTCTTAGCTTTGTCACTCAGAAAGATGTCTTTTTGATATAAGCATTTTTAGTGGAAAATCAGTTTGTATTCAATCCTATTAGTTTCTGTTTAACGAAAGTACCAAGTGTCTCTATCATGTTTCATCCACTTAAAATATTTTAGTATTAGGGACAATAACAGGTCAAGGTTTTTAACTACTCTTTTGTTCTATTATATATTCATTCATGAAACTAATACAGGTAATGAAATATATGCAAGTGTGATTAATTCTCTTAGGTATGGCTTATTGAAAGGTCAAGAACTTTGTCAGACATGATTTGCTCTTTTAAATAGAGTTGGGATTATCAGAAGGCTCAAAATAGATGACAAAACTGCAAAATTATTTTTTGTTATGCAAAAATAATGTACCTTACTGCATGAGTCACGAACAGAAAAATGTCCTTACCACTGGATGATCTCAGTAATCTGGGCTTCCCAGTGTGCTACAGATTCTTTTTTGTCAGCAAGATCTCTCATCTCTTCTTCAAGTTGTCGGTTACTCATACTTAGTCTTTCATACATTGCTGTAAGCTAAATATATATTTAAAATATTATAATCACAGTTATGATTCTGCAATAGTGATCGGAAAGTGTTTTCTTCTGAGCTTATCATGCATAGAAAAAAATCTAAATGAGGCACTAATTACATTCACATATGTATTCCCCCAGGAGGTTTCTTACATGTTACATATATTTATGATGTACTCTTATTTTTCAGTTGTCTTTCTGCAAAAACAGTTGTAGTCTCTGAAATTTTGCAAAGTGTCACTGCTGATATACTGTCTGTAAAAATAACACCGTAACAATAAAAACATTTAGGCAAATGCTGAATATATTTTTATTTACTTCAGCAAGAACAGGCTTAAACTCATTCAGTAAGACTAAGTGATTTGGGATTTTAGGGCTACCTGGAACTGGCAACTTTCCATCTTTAATTTTGGATAGGTAGGGAAAACTACTACACCACTTGCTCCTATTTGAGGATCAGGTGGCAGATGTGCCTAGGAGGGCATTTGTATAACCTTCTGCTGTGCACCGTTTGTGACCTTTCTTGGAGCAAGAGGCACTGCATACCATAACTCCTGTTTTGGTTATCTCTTAAGTTGATTACTGAAATATGTTCTACATGCTGCTGTCCTTGAAGAACATGTGGAAATTACAAAAGGTTCAGAATGTGGTAGCTCATCCTGCTACATTATTTCTTTGCTTCACTGACCTCCAGTTTACTTCTGCTTAGAATTAAAGGTGTTGTTTGTTATTTATAAAGCCTTTTCTCCAACTGACTCTACTAATTTCATCAAATCTGGCAGGAGGTCCCATTGAGTAGAAAATGTCATCCAGTGGGACCCCAAAAGTGTGCTTTTTTGTCACAGTATCTGTCCCTTAGAACACCATATTATCCAAGTTTAGATCAACCCAAACTTGCTGTCTGATTATGCTGGCCTTTTGGTAAACTCTTAAGAGCTGTTTGTTTTTCTTGGCATATGTATCCAGAGACTAGTTGAGTCTATATTTCTTGGTGGCATTGTTTCTTTGGCAACTATTTTATATTTTTTTGATTTATTTGTAGCATTTTTTAAAATTTTTGTTAGCTACCCAGATTTATGCTTAGCAAGATTGATGACAATATACATTAATCTAAACAAATATATATGTTCTATTATCAACTTTACCTAATTCTGTTCAATACATTAATGCATGTTAAACAATATAACACTCACCTTGTCAAGCTCATTGGAAAGCTTCTTGTTCTCTTCAGTCAGCAGAATCTTCTCCCGTTCATATTTATGTTTGAATTCTGTTTCAAACTCCTCCCTTTCATTTTGGCTATGGTAAAATGTGCAACACAGTTATCATATATAAAGTATGATTTCCTCATATATGTTTTATCACAACTTAAAATATACATAAAAATATTAAGATCCCACAGAAACCAAGACCAAAAAGAATATAGTACTCCATACAATATGCTCTATATTAGCACCATATAATATTAGAATTTAAGTTAGCAGATGTTTGTGGTTCCAATTTATAAATGCCTTAAACCTATGGACTGTTTGAAATATGCATCATTATAACCAAAGTATATCTAGGTTTCACTGAATAAAGCCCTTTAATTTCAGAGCGAATATATGCATGGATATTCTGGATGACATTCCTTCAGCTTCATTATTATAATATATAGTCTATGAATTCAAACGGTCACAGTTCAGAGTAAGTGTTCTGATTCAATATGCTTACTCATTTTTATAACACTGCATTTTCAAAATCCCAGTCAGTACAAAAGAAACAATTGCCATATATGGTTTCAAAATCTGAAAAGCTTGATGCATAGAGATTCCCATTAGGTTTTTAAAGTTGGTCTAGTTATAACAAAATTTCTCAAACATCCAAATGCTCAGTTATCATTAAGAAATCTTCTTTAATATGAACATTCCTAATTTTCAGCATAAGTAACATTTTATAGGCCATGAACAAACTTAAAAATGAGAGGGACAGAAACTTTTCTAAGAAATGTGAACATATCTCCTTACATTCCTGTTTCAGCTGAACAATAACTGTATGTTGAAGGAGAAGCAACATATCTCGTAAAATCTTGTAAAACAGTCTCCAAACTGTTTTGTATTAAACAACCTGCATAAATAATGTTAATTTTGAGATTTATAAAATGGAATGAGAACTGTCTGTCCCCTGCTTCTAAATTTTTTTACTGGATGATTGGAAGATCTTTTTGAAAAGAGAAAAATCAGTGAGGTAGAATACAGTGGGAAGACAGTGGGATACAAGTCACTTTTCTTTTTAATGCACTTCAACTATATTGTTGGTAATATACACAAATGAAAAATTACAGAAGCTATTTCACTTAGGGGAAAATTGTCCTTTTTGCATTTTTCACATCATAACGTGATATTTGGAAAGGTTACCTATACTGTAGATTGCATTTCCTTATCACAAAAACAGCTTCAGATCACTACTTGTTTTCAACTTTTACCTGACAGAATTTGCTTTGTTTTATTGTGGAAAAATGAATCACATATATCAAATGTTTATGAATAAAAAGTGTCCATATACATTTCAAGCTGAACTGACAACTTCCCCTACAATCCAGAAAGTGATTCCATTTGGCATCTGAACTTGAGATACAATAATAGTTATAACTGATATCAAGCCATAACTGTGTTTTTCAGGCTGATTTTTTTATGGAATAAAATTTATTAGATTGTTTAGTCTGAACTTGTTTTGTGGTTCTACTCCATAAAACAAGGTAAAAAAATGTCATAGTTTCTATGGATGAACACAACCCAAAAAATTACTAAACTCGTTTTATGGCAAATTCTGGAATAAAGTAGACATCATTTTGTTGCACCTGCAATTTTGGGTATCCATCTAGTATAATTTTATTTGAAGATGAAGCATATTAGAGTTTTATAATGACAACCATGAATCCTTAAAAAACCTTCATAAGTATTACATTAAAATAAAACAAGCAGAATGAAATTCTGCTATAATAAATAGTCCTCAGTTATGTACATGAAACAAAGATGAAATGTTGTGGATTTCCCTTCCCACTCCATTGTTAAATGAGACAAAAAAGCCCCTGCCTCTAGTCCCTGCCTATTATATAGCTATTTACTAGCTATAACTCTGCTATATTAGTTTTAATTTTTATATACCTTTACTCAGCAAGAACTGAAGGCAACAGGGAAAGATAGCTGAGAAAATAAGATTGTTCAATCTATCACAATCCCTATAATTATGCTGGTCTCTAGGACAGAATTTATAACTGTTCTCCAAAGATACTCCGAAATGTTTATCAGCTTAACTATGAGAATAAAATGTAGAGAAAGGGAACAAAATACCCTGCCTTCAAATTATTTTTTTTCAACCAGTCTCTGAAATACAACGCAACATATCTGAACCAGTTCTGAATTGGCATGTTGCTAGGCATCATTTGAAACACAACACTTCATTCCAACAGTGTTGCATATTAATAACTGCTGTTCAAACTCTGAATCTGTAATCCAACACCATCCACTCCTCTCTTCAACTAACAGATTCCATGCATATGATGAACATTCTGGGGGAAAGCCAACAAAGATTAAAGCATTAACTCTCAGGGGGATGGATAATGGGTCACACAGCTATGCCTCAGACTGGGGTTTAAGGCTAACTTCTCAGACAACAGTTCAACATTCTTTAAATTAAGCATATGATTACATCTTTATTTTGATATATGTGTTTAGCACAGATTTTCTAGAAGTATTTTTTAAAAAAATTCTTTTATTTTGCAATATGCAAAAGATGTGATGCGGAACTTCATGTAAACTCTGATGATAGATTTAGAGATCTGATGTTGAATGCTACAGCTGACGCTACAGTACAAGCTTTCTACACTACAGTAGAAAGAAATGGAACTGGTTCAGAATAGTACAAGGGAAAATCTGAATTCAAAATTATTTGGTGGTTCAAATGTAACAGAAGAAAATTAATTTTAGGTACCACATAGATATGCTTTCAAGCTTCAACCCTGATACAATTTTCTTCTATATTTCAGCACCTTTGGTCTAGGAAATAGCAGAAGATACAAATAAAAGAGCAGAGCAGTGGAATGACATGTTGCTGTACTGTGCACAATTAGTTTAGAATAGTTCTGCTAAATAAGGGTTCCCACAATGAGACTCTCAGTATCACAAACTTGGAATTAAGTATATACTCCTGATATTTTACCAAAATGCAACAAAGCAATGTGGTAAATATCTTTTTGAGTTGTCATTTTTAAAAAACAGTTTTTACAATAGAATGTTGTCTTGGTCATTTCTTTAATAGCCATTAAATATTTCATTTTGCCTATTTTCTAAAAAACTAAACAGTTTTCTCCTTACAGCATTTTTGCTAGATATTTTAAGAATATCTCTCAAAGCAAGTCCTTCTTTGGTACATGTCTTGATATCAGTATAAACTACAGAAAAACAACTGAAGAAAGATAAAGCTAAAATAACATGCATTGCAAGAACATTATCAAGATCGAGATATAAACTTTACTTGCTTTTATTTATATTTAATGTTTAAAAATAGAAAAATAAATTCCAATACTATTCATTTCAATTAATCTGTACTGTCAGAAGTAATACTTGATGCTTATTTCTCACAAATTATCTGTTTTGGTCACTTTATCAAGTGTGTTTCCTGACTATTTTAATGTAACATCCTTTTTACTCTTTACAGAAGCCAAGGCATTTCTTTTCTAAATAAAAATATCAGTTATAAAATTATAACTTTGATAAACAGAACATGAAATATTCACAAGGGACAGAATTTGGTTGGAGCCAACCATTCCAGTATTCAATGCTTAATGAAGTGATTTATTAAGCACCAGGTACTATATAATATAATTATCCTGCACAGCTGAAATCCAGGACAACTGATATCCGAAAATTAGCAGTCATGATCCAATAGCATCCCATGTGGTACAATAGCAACTTATAAATAGATCCAGTTTAGCTCTACTACAGCTGGGTGTAAAACCTCTCTACAGGTCAAATTTTGTTGCGAAGAACCCCACCTTAAATTCTGTGTCCAAAAATGTGCAATACATTCTAGGAAAGATTCAGAAAAACTAGAGCAGTTATTGAGAATTATAATGAGTGCTATTTCATCTTGAATAAAGACTATTAAAATTGGATTCAATTTATTTCAAAGAATGTTGCACAGAAAATCAAAACCATGTCTCTATTCTACAAGATATAAATTAATTATAGGAGCAGAGATTCTAGTTCAAATAGTAGGAAATTATATTCTGTCAAGAAGAGTAATTCAGCAGTGGAATCAAATGCTACCTTTCTGGATGTGTTTAAGTGAAGGCCAGACAGTTAGGAATTATTTAATACAGGTTTGTCCGTGGAGTAGGTGTCCTAAACGTTCCCTTCTAATTCAATAATCTAAATGTGCTTTAAATAATAAAGTACATTTTGTAGCCCAAGTCCTGTTTCTTTGAATAGATACCATCAATCAAAAATATATTTACTCATGTCAATTTTTAATAAAATCTACTACAAAAGAAACTGCTAGCAATATTTACATGTATAAAGACTACATTCATATAATTGGAACAAATTTTGTTTTTGCTAGAAAAATAATTATCAGAATGGACTTCTGCTCAGAATCTTCCAGTTGAGCAAAAAAGAGGAGAATATGATAAAGCCCTATATGTGATATGGGTCCAGGGTATCGGAGGAGCTGTCTCACCCCAATGGGACTAGTTCACCTCACTTGCTCTAGCAGAAGTGCCCTGCTACAGACCCTCTCTCAGGAAATCCAGCGGAGGACAAGGAGAGGAGCCTTTTCCACTGTGGCCCTGGCCCTATGGATTATTCTACTACCAGAGGTGAGAACTGCTTCCCCCTCTTGGTCTTCTGGAAGTGTATAAACAATTGCTTTTGCAAATTGGCTTGGGACTCTGAGGGGGGCACATACCACTGGAGGTGGTTGATGGGGTAAGTGGAAGTTCTCATCCCTGTGCCATCCATCTCCTTGGTTCTAGGTTTTTATATAGTTTTTAAAATTTTGTTTTTGTATTTATTTTTCTACTGTTCGTTAGCTGCCCAGAGTTGACTTATCAATGATATGGATAAATAAATAAACATAGTTGCCCACTCTATTCTGCCAATACCATCTGCTCACATCACCACTTTCACTCAGAGAGTTGCCCTATTGACTGGAGCATGCAAGTGTGCAGGAGAATCTTTAAACAAAAAAAAGGGATTATCTCCTTCATTCAGCCAACACAGTTTCTCCATTTTACCATAACCTACTAAGGAAAGAGACAGACCTTTATTTATAAAAAACACACACTCTGAATTCAACCAAAATCAGAGGTAGATACATACAAACTATATAGGACAGCGAATGAAGTGCATATGTAAACCCCTCTTTCAAAGTAATTTACCGTCATTGTGCATTATTATTCTTCATCTTCATCTTTTAAGTAAAACAGTTTGAAAGAGCTACCGTATTTTTCAGAGTATAAAACGCACTGGAGTATAAGACGCGCCTACCTTTTTTGGTGAGAAAAAGAAGAAAAAGAAATCTCCCTCTGCCTTTGATTCTGAGAAATTCTGCCTCGTTGCAGCAAACAGCAAACAGCAAACAGCCTGCTTTACTTTCATTTTCGTTTTCAGCATAGCTTGATTAGCACAAGGAAAAAAAAAATCTGCTCCAGCAATTTATCTCTTTGCAGCAAATAGCAGAGCCCTGCGCAAAACAGCTGAGAGCAAATCTGCTGAGAGTCGGGAGGTTGATCCAATCAACTTGTGCTAATTAGGCTGTGCTGAAGCTGAAAGGAGCTGTTTTTTCTTGCTGTTGCTTGCAAGGAGGTAACTGCTGCAAGGCAGAGGCCAAAGGGTGGGGGCCAATGGATGGGCAGGACTACATTCGGTGTATAAGACGCACCCAAATTTTCATCCCTTTTAGGGGAGGAAAAGGTGTATCTTATACTCCGAAAAATACGGTATGTAAAGACATACTTATTGTATAAATATAGTTGCAAAGATCCAACACATTTAAGATACAATCTTTACATATCTCCTGCCAGGTCATACTGAATCTAACGAATCTTTTTATTCATTTCCTAATAATTTTAGGAAATTGTTACAAAGGCTAAAACACATTAATTTGTTACTTTAGGATAGAATATTATTTGGGTATCCAAATGTAAATATCTGCAGCTGTATCAACTTTTTTAAAATCATAAAAATATCCAAGAACAGAGGAATTGTACATGAATAGTCATACCTTTCTCTCCTTGTCTTTTCTAATTTGTCTTTCAATATCAGAATTTCTTTTTTGAGAGCAAGTTGTTGGATCTCTGCATCGCGAAATTCCTTCTTCAGATTTTTTAATTCATTAGAATGTATTACTTCTCGTTTAGACAGTTCTTCTTCATAAAAAACAATTTTCTTTTCCAAGTCAGCTTTTAATTTTGTTATTTCCTGCTGATGTTCTGTGCTGCTCACCCCTGGAGACCAACCAATTTGTTTCTGCTACAAAAAAGGGACATTTCAGAATTAGCTTTTATGATCTGGAAAATTCTGGCATACAGTATAAAATAGGAATAATTCATCCTAGGAGGTGAAAAAAAGGAAAATGAAATTGGTTGACACTGATTTTAAAATAAAATTTAATAAATTGCATTTCACTGGATTGCTTTTGTTCCTCAACTGAGCTTCCTCTTTGATAAATGCTTAACAAATTATGAACTTAATTATCTATTCTTCCAACATTAACAATAGAAAATAGACCACTGCAAAGTAGATGGATGCACAGAAATACTTTACAAACCAGATCATTATCATTCTGCTGGGAGGGGGGGGTTTCATGACTCCTTGGATCATTGTTTCAGAATTATTTCCTTACCAGAGTCCTCATTCCTCAATGATTGATTTATATACATTTTAGTATGCCTTCCATTTAAAGTCATTCAAAATAAGCTGTTGTAAATGATAATAACTTGCAAGTCTCCTACCCCTACATCAGACAAAGGCACTCACACGCTTTAAAATGGTGAAATCAATAAAGACTAACCTTTAGTCCTTCTAATTCATTTTCCAGCTGCTTAGAATATTGCTCACTTCTCTCACGCAGCTTCCTGTCCTTGGATGCCTCAGCAGCTGCAGCTTCAGCATGAACTTCCAGCTACAAATATAATTTTAAAATCATAAACATTCATTTTAGCATTGCTTTTCCTTACTAATGCACCAGAAACCTCTGGATTCATCTGCATATATAATTCTATCATAAAGATGATATCAATAAGTATATTTAGAAGATTAAAATGAATTGCAGAGTCTGTTATTTATCAATTACCATTGTTTAATTAACTAAAAGACAAACACACGAATTTAAATTTACGTGAACTTTCTTGTGTAACACTATCCCTAAAGTAAATCTGGGGTGATTTTTGGTGCTTTAAAAATTAGATAGATGGATGGATGGACAGATTAAACTTACTTCTTTCTTTATTCTGTCTGTTCTACGTAATTCTTGTCTCAAGCTTTCTGCCTTTTGCATTACCACTTCCATTTCTTCTTCTTTATCTCTAACATGGCGGGTAAGCTTCTGTTTTTGTGAATGCAATTCCGTAAGTCGTTCATTCATCTCAGAGAATTCCTGCATGGCCAATTTCCGTTGGCTATGTGCATCTTTCAGTTCTTTGGTTTGTGCCTTTAACCTCTCACTGGAATCAAGCAGTTCCTGCAATCAGAAACAAAATATGACATATCCTTAAATATTAGCTTTCTATCACTAAATGGGGTTAAAACAAGTAAGACATACAGTTTGCAGAACATAAAAAGATAAGTATAAAAGAAGTTAAAAATCTAAAGCTATGTCCATTAAAACTTTAAAGCTAAGCAAAAAACAGAACCAAGGGCATGGATGGCAAAAAACTTGGATAAGGTCTTTTTACCTCATAAACCACCTCCAGTGCTGACTATTCCCCTGGCAAAACCAAGTTTCTATACCATTCTAAGAAGGCCAAAAGGGATGGGAACAATTCTCACATCTGGTGATAGAGTGTTCCACAGAGTTGGGATCACAGTGGAATAGGCCTTTCTTGACCCCACCCACCAAAATTCCTTAGCAGATGAGGTCTGCAGCAGGCCTCTTCTGCTGCTGCGAGCAGAGCAGACTAATCTAAATTGAGGTGAGATGGCTCCTCAGATACCCTGGATCCATACCCTATAGGGCTTTAAAGGTAATAACCGACAGCTTGAACTGGACCCAGAAACAAAATGGCATCCAATGCTGTTCGTAAAACAGCCGTGTTATTATGTGACACTATAGGGGCCCAGAACTGTGTGTGCCCTTCATTCTGTATCACCTGTAGCTTCCAGATACACTTCAAGGGTAGCCCATATATAGTGCATTGCAGTAATCCAACCAAGAGATGACTAGGGCATGAGTGATCATGTGCAAGACCTCACGATCCAGATAAGGGCACAACATGAAACTGTGCAAAGGCCCTCCTAGCCACGACCACCATTTGCTCTTTGAGCAGGAATCGCGAGTCCAGGAGTACCCCAGATTGTGTACTGGGTACGTCTGGGGTAGTGCATCCCCATCCAGAACTAAAGATGATAAATAACCAGATCCTGAGGACCCCAGCACCCCCATCCACGTCATCTTGCCAGAATTCAGTTAAAGCCTGTTATCCCTCATCTAGATCCCTACAGTCACCAGGCACTGAGAAAGGACAGCCACAGCATTGCTTGGATCACTGTTTTAATAAAGAATAAACTAACATAGCAATTTTTATGAAAACACAATCAATATTATATGGTCATAAGAAATTCCATTAGCAACATGCCTCTATTTAATCCCTAACATTCCATATATTATATAAAGTTCAGATACATCTTTTCCTCAAGAAAAAGGCAGCAAAGGATGTAGGTTTATTTTTTACTATCTATTATTATATTGATACAGAAAAAAAGCAATTCTATTTTTTATTCTGTAATAAGGAGTGAGATGCTACAAATCAAAGAACTGCTTTCTTATTTAGTCACATATACATGTTGCTACTTGTTAGTGAGAAAGCTTTTGTGTGACTTACCTATCACCAAACAACATTCAGCATCTAATATACCTTTAGTTAATATAAATATGGACATTAACATAGGTGATTGCTTCTTTCTATTATCTTAGAACACCTAACCAATTTAAGTATTTATTATAATTAATCATATACAATAATGGATTGTAGATTAATTTAAATTACTTTAAAATGTTTTATCACAGATTTCATAGTGGTTTTTAGTAGATAATTTAACGTCCAAGGTTAATTTTCAAATTAATTCAAATATCCTCCTTTCTCTCTGTGCAATATAACACATTCACACAAATACAGAATGTCTGAATGTTATTTATATCACTATTCTCAAACTTTGTATCTGTTTCTTTGGTATAGTTCTTCCATGATCTACCCCATAATAAACAATATTACCTGAGTTTAAGAAAGCTTTCTATATAAATATAGCAGTAAGCTCCCAAATGTCGACAGTCACGTCAACTTGACACATCTGAGGATAGGAAATTGTTGGGGCATCAGAGATGACAGCCATGGGACTGCAGGGGCGTCGGTGATGACAGCCATGGGAATGATGCACAGATATAGTTGACGGCTGGATCGGGTGGGGTTTGGGCTGCATGTTGGTGGTGGTTGGTGCTGTGTTAGGCTAGGTGGTCAGTCACCCTGCGGCCAGGTTAGGCATTCGTGGTGGGATTCCCTTTGCCTCAGTGGGAAGGGCAAAGCGGGGAGCAGATGACGCTGCTGTTAATTGATATAGAGACCCAGAAGTATGGCCGATTGACTGCTCGGGTGTCGCGGGGTATTTAAAGGGCGTTGGGAGGCAGCAGCTCCCAATGCCGACTTTATGTTTGTTTAAACCTGGTTTAAAATGTGATTGCTGTGTGGCTATGTTAAGATGATTGAATATAGAAGTGAAGTATTCTAAAACTAAAATAGAAATAAAAATGTTAATCAGATTGTTTATACCTTATTAAGATCATCCCGCTCTTGCTTTAGTGCTTTCATTTGCTTCTCGTAAGTTTTGATGTGTCTGGTAGCATCTTCTAAAGCTCTTTGTGCAGAACTGGCTTCTTCAAGTTGCTGCTCTAATCGCCCAGAATCTATAAGAGAAAATTACTGAGAAATATAAAACACTAAAATAGAAGCCTTACTGTTCACTTTGGGCAATAAAAAGGACCCATCATTCATTCCAATGTCCCAGAAGAGTTGAATGTTTAGGTACTATTTGTCAGTTTGTATGTGTGAAGTGCTGACTATAGTAGCAGGACTTTCTACCAGTTAAAATGAGAGGTAAGTGATCCTGTCTCAATTTCTTCTTCAAATTGTGTCTTCTGTAAAATGAGCTCCAGACTAAGGCTAGAGATTAGTGTGGGCTCTGTGGTCAATTTTGCTAATTTTAGATTTTCTCTTCCTAGATCTGAGAATTCCTTCCAAAGTCATGGTGGAAATTTCACCATTTTATAGAAATGGGATACTGTTCCCCAGGGAGCTTGGCACTTAAAAATGGTTAAAAATGATTATAAAGTTTTAATTTAAAAACTCCAGGTTGATCACAATTTTTTTTCTTCATAGATCAATTAAAAACAAAATAGTAATTTCAATAAAGGCCTTTTTAAATGGGAATGTCCAAATTTTATGGAAGGTCATTAATCGCCCGTTGCGGCCCTTTCTTGATCGGGATTCCCTGTGCACAGTCACTCACGCCCTCGTCACCTCTCGCCTTGACTACTGCAATGCTCTCTACATGGGCTCCCCTTGAGGGGCACCTGGAGGCTCCAGCTGGTCCAGAACACAGCAGCACGGGTAGTGATGGGAGCAGCATGGTGCTCCCATGTAACACTGCTCCTGCGCGAACTGCACTGGCTCCCGGTGGTCTTCCGGGTGCGCTTCAAGGTGTTGGTTATCACCTTTAAAGTGCTCCATGGCATAGGGCCTAGCTATCTTCGAGACCGCCTGCTGCTACCGACGACCTCCCAGCGACCCGTGTGCTTCCACAGAGAGGGCCTCCTCAGGGTGCCATCAGCCAAACAATGTAGGCTGGTGACCCCCAGGGGGAGAGCCTTCTCTGTGGGGGAACCTACCCTCTGGAATCAGTTGCCCCCAGAGATAAGGAGAATCCAAGACCTCAGTGCCTTCCGCCATGCCCTTAAAACCCACTTTTTCCAGCAAGCCGGGCTGGTTTAGGAAGAAATTTTTTAAATGTTTAATTGGTTTGTGGTTTTTTAAATTTTTGGGTGAAATTTATATAGATTTTAATTGTTTTTAATATTTGTATTTCATGTTTTTAATTCTGGCTGTGCACCGCCCTGAGTCCTCAGGGAGAAGGGCGGTATATAAATTGAATATAAAATAAAATTAAAAAAAATAATACAAGGTATGAAATGACCTTCCCTAGATAAGGGATTACAGATCCTAGGTGTACAAAGCCTCTAAAGATAAAATATAAACATATCCTAGTTAGCCCATGGTAATTCTAGTGGGAGACATATTTCTCTGATATATTTTGGGTGCATAGTAACATGAATAATCTGAATTAAAAAAACAAAAGGGATTTATAGAAAAGCACTGTATTAGTTGTCAAAGGCCCACAGACTGAACAGGAAACAATATCATTATATCCTGAATCCACTTGGTTATAAAATGAGACATTAACTGTGACAAATATCCAGCAGAATGAGAAATTCATTTTTCATTCTGAAATATCTATTCTATACTGATGAGAAATAAAACTGAACAGAAAAAAATAAAGAATTTCTACCTAGAAGAAACCATATTGGGGTCCTTACGCTTTCTTAACATTTTCTTTATTATTTTTGATACAATATCAACCCATGGTTGTTGTTTTTAGAAAAAAACATACAAAATCAAGTTAATATCTGAATGTTTTGGTTGGTTGTTCAATTTTGCCTCCATCTTACTTATTTCTGTTACTTCAGAATATCGGAATAGAGGACAGATGACAGAGATATGAAAATATGAGCATGTTGAATATGCAGAGATAATAATTGGGCCTAACATAGAAAATAACATAACCAGGAATAAATATGCTCTTTGCATGTTGAAACAATAGAACCCACAATATTTAATCTTAATGCTGGTAAGCTTAATTCTAAATAAGGAAAAACATTCAAATCTCTACAAATAAACTTTGAATTCAGATTTTAAGTACCCTTGACTAAGTAAACTTGAAATTCTTATCTGCAACTGTTAATTTCATGATATTCATCTTCATGAAATTAAGAATCACAAGTTGTAATGCAGGTTATGCTATTATTTTCTCTTAAGAAAAATGTAATAAGACATATTGCATAACATTTACACATAGCAGTTAGGTGAGATACTGTCTAAGCCAAAAACTTTGGTATATAATTTAGCAAATTAAATTGAAGGGTGCTTAGTATTTTGTGTGCATGTTCTTAAAATCAGCAGAAGTGTTGCCTTACTCAAGACAAAATTTTGTAGTTCACATCTTATTATACATAGTTGACTTTAATTACCCCTAATTAAAGGAAGATAAATTAAATAATTAAAGCTCTAATTCAATGTAATATTTATTATATTTATTTTATTATTTCTGAAACTGCAAAAGGAATCTACACCCCAAGCTTTTATTTTTAAAACAAATTAGTAGTCACTTAAAAGAAATAAACAAAGCATACAGAATGTTACACCATTCATTTTCATTATGCATAATACCTTGAGCCTAATTTATCCTAAAGTGTCCATTTGTTTTTGCATCAGACAAATTGCTAAGATGCTGACAGATCATTTTCTTGGGAACAAGGAATAAGATAGAAGAAGCTATTTGAAATTTCAAATAGAAAAAATCTATTTTTTTTAACTGTGCTTTTTCATTAAAATATGGGAATATTTCAACTGCATTTCAAAATGCTTAGTATTACAGTCTACAGACAGCAGAGTGCAGAGCAGCAGAGGTCTTAGAGTACAGGCAGGCAAGGGTGACTGCGGCTGGGACTGGACTCAGGCAGCTGCTGCTTTCCAGAGTGTGGCAAGCAGCCCTAGAGCCACGTAGTTCTAGGGATGCTTGCTACCCCACAAGACAGGGAGAAATGTGGGGGAAGATAGGCGAGTGGGGTAAATTGGAGAGTTTCTTACCTTACTCAGGGCATAAAGGGATCAAGCCTGGAATGACTTGAATTGGGACAAGTACTTGCTTAACAATCCACAATTCTCAGTTAATAAATGACAACAGATATTTCCTTAAAATTTAAGGGAATTTCCCCTTCCCTTAAAAATATAGATCTGTAGTCTGGAAGTCCTCCTTGATGCCACAGTTGTTACAGTGTATCTACAGTGCATCTACTGTAACAACTGTAATTTTTCTATAGCTATTTGGATCTGGCAATGAATACCAAAGCCTTGGCTAAATCACTGTTAGACTATACAGTCTTTATGTAAGACTACTCTTGAAAAATGCTTGGAAGCTCTGTCATGCAAAATGGAGCAGCTAAGGTGATGACAACAAGACAGATTGATTTAATGCCTTCCAGTCAGACTGGATTCTTGGCAACTTCATGGACAATGCACTTTTCTTGGCAACATTTTTTGGAAGTGGTTTGCCATTGCCTTCTTCACAGAGCTAAGAGAAAGTGATTGATTCAAAATTACCTAGCTGGCTTTGTGCCTAGGCCAAGAACTCACAATTTATAGGCTAGTATCTTTAATCACTATACCAAACTGGCTCTGTCATTAGCAACACCTGAAAAATGAAAATAGTTCTGGGCACTACTACAGATACTAAGTAATCAGAAATCTGTAGAACCTTTTCCAACTAGCAACTTAGTAAAAGGTTCACTCTTATTCCTTTTAATAAAATCTATTGGTCAATAAAGGTACTATCATATTCCTGAGTACTAATACTATCTTCCACAAAACTACTAAAATCATATTATGTTAATGTTGATAAATTAATATAGGAACAATTCCATAGTTTTTAATTTTCAAATCCCTTAAAAAGCTCAGGGCCTGAATATCTGAGTGACAGCTATGAAACTATCTCAAAGATGCTTGTGATATTAGAAGTTCACTTGTCAAGAGAGGACTTTTTCTCGTACCATGACCAAATTATAAAATGCATTCCCTTAGAAGGTATACTTAACCTTCATTTTTTTCTGTGTTAAAAAGGAAGTCTTAATCTTTCTTTTCATCCAAGTCTTTTAAATTAATTTGATTGTTTTAAATATTATTTTTGAGTTTTGAAATCCAAACTTTAAAGGTTTGAATCTAAACTTTAGATGATGTTGATTAAAAGATAATGGAAGAATGTGCAGAGGCAGCTCCTTTACTTCTTGCCTGTACAGATTTGGGTGAGCCTTTCACCCAAAATGTTAGGCTTGAAACATTCTAGATATGTTATTATGAAAATGCAAAACTCCATATATGGAAATCACAGAGAACAAAATTAAGAATTAGAAACTCTACTTTGTAATTGTGACTACGATTTATTGATGGATTTATAAAATCTCCCTTTAAAGCTAGTAATTATTACATGCTTTATTATAGTGACTTGTGTAATAGGATTTCTCATCTATCTTTTTGCCCTTAGTGAATTCCAATGTGACCAAGAATCCTTACTTTTATAATAGCAGAAAATAAAAGAATAAACAAAACACCATGCTTTTATTCAGGACAGCAAATTAACTATGCCCCCTTGTTATCATCTTATTTGCTAACCTGGACATACTCTAGTAATAATGGCACTCTCATTTCTTCATTTTGGTTATCCCTTTCTCTACCATTTTTGAGATAGGAGTACTAGTCTGAACACAGAATCTAAATGAAATGCAAATGGTATTACATTAATTCAGCAAAGAAGTCACCAATACCATGCTCAAATATAAAAAATAAGCCCCACAATTCCTGCAGTGATATATTATTGTGATAAAGGGGCTATCCTTGTAGGGACAGTAAAGAATGCTGGAGGGTATGCCAAAAATATCCAAGCAGAACAACCCAAGGCATTAAATTTATCCCAGATACCCATAAGCACCTATATCGGACAGCAGCTATTTAGCAATAGACTTATATACTACTTCACAGTGCTTTACAGCCTCTCTAAGCTGTTTACAGAGTCCGCATATTGTCCCCAACAATCTGGGTCCTCATTTTATCAACTTCAGAAAAATGGAAGGCTGAGTCCACCTTGGGCTGGTCAGAATCAAACTCCTGGCAGTTGGCAGAATTAGCCTGCAATACTGCATTCTAACCACTGTGCCACCATGGCTCATATATAGAAAGATGCTAGAGACACATGATCATTTTACTGTCAATTTATTTACTATATCTATATGCCACCCATCTTGCCATCAAAAGACTCTGGCAAAAATGGCAAAGGCATCATTTCATATTGCGTGGGAGAAAGGTAATGTAAATCACTCCTGTATTTTATCAAGCAAATCACATTGAGAGACAAGATAAAATGACTTGCAATGTAGTGCTGATGATGGGCCCCTTTATGCTGAGAAGCTCTTAACATGCTACTGAGGAATAATCAAGGGGTTTTTTTTGGAGCAACAATGGGGTTTATGATACAACTAAGTTAAAACTTTTTGGATACTGCCATGCAGGGAAAGAAAATCGGGAGTTGCCAATACTGAAATACAGTGGGAACATGGAATGTGAAAGATGAACTGGAAAAGCTTAACATCGAGACAGATGAAACAATGGCTGCACATTGATATCTTACGTATCACTGAATTGAAAAGAACTAAAACTGGATATTTTCAGTCAGAAGATCATACTGCTTACTACTCAGGCCGCAACAAACGAAAAAGATAGTGTTTTCATTATCAGGAAGGCAAAGACAGTATTTAGGTAAATGCAGTCAATTGACCAAATCAAGGGCAGGACAGCATGCACAGTTATCAGTGTTTATGCTCCAACCACTAATGTAGAAGAAAATGAAGTTGACTAATTTAATGGTCAAATTCAATATAAAATCAACAGAACATGTAAGTAAGACATGCTACTTGGTGGTTGGAGAATAGAATGCCAAAGTTAGAAATAGTAAGGTAGAAAATGCAGTTTGATTGTATGACCTTATAAGCAGAAATGAAGCAAGAAAACACTTTAGTAAGTTTCAATGATTTCTTCACTGATAGAGAACCAGAGGAACAGGAATGAAAGCAAAGAAATTGTTAAGAATGAATGTGAAAAAGTTTCCACAGCCTATAGAATGCTCACCTCAGTATTAGGATAATTGGCAAAAAGGGAGTTAACTAATTAACCTTAGGCTATCTGGTTGGTAAATAGTCAGCATTACTGCATGCCTTTTAATGTGTATTCCCCATTATGTGCCTATTTACTCCCTTGTAATCCCTTTCTCTCCAATTTCTTTATTCTTTAGAGAGGAGGGAGGAAAAAAAGAGATGAGACAGGAAAGATTACCTAAAGAGGTCACCTTTTTAGGCAATCTCTCTGCTCTGTGAAGAAGAAAAAAAGAAAAAAGGGTCAAAGATCAATGCATACTAACTGACTGTAATGGCAAACACCTGACTGAGAGAGAGTTGCTATGAAAGTCATGTGCACCTTGGTTGCAATTATTTTTTCAGCACTATTTTAACTTCAAACATTCACTGCATGAAGCAGTTGATAAGTAAGGTTTATCTGTTGACATTTTACATTGGATGATAAATATAATAGTTGAAATATTTGTGAAGGAACTTGTTGTTTGCTTGAGCAGAACACAAAAACTAGAAAAGAATTTATAATGTTTTCAATATTAAATATTGGTACTTACCAGTGACTTGTTTTCTCAATGTTTCAATTTCATCCTTCAGGCTTTTAATTTCTAAATCTTTGCTTGCTGTTAATGGACCATCTACAGTTGAATAATGTAGGGCCTGGACTGTTTGTGTGGATTCTTTAAAAAAGCAAGGAAGATGTAAGACTGCATTCAAAATTTTCAATCTATAGATTTTGGCATTTCAAAATCCTAATATGGTACCCAACAAGTATCTATGGCCTGACAATTTTTGGACCCCAATCTAAAGATTCTATAAAACTTTCTGTCATACCAAACTTTTTGAACTTCTATAAGGAACTGACCTTCACTTTCTTCTAGTGATCAAGAACAGTATGAAAATGAATCTTATACAATTACATTGATCCTATTTTTTAAAAAACAGTATGTTAACTAATTTACCAAGTGATGGCATTTGTGCTAAGTGTAGTTGCTTTTCTATAACTACTGTCCAATAGATAGGTAAATTGTAGAAAAACAACCAACTGCAGCCACATACTGCTCACTGGTGGTGGTGGTGGCAAATCTTCCTGAATGGATATCCCCATTTGCCCAATCATAGGGGAAAAACTCACTGCTCACCAGCATTTACCACAGTGGTACTGGGTACTGAGGTGGTGCAGTGATTAGGGTGCAGGCTACTTCTGCTGACTGCCGGCTGACTGCAATTTGGCAGTTCAAATCTCACTAGGCTCAAGGTTGACTCAGCCTTTCATCCTTCTGAGATGGGTAAAATGAGAACCCAAATTTTGGGATGCAATATGCTGATTCTGTAAACAGCTTAGAGAAGGCTGTAAAGCACTGAAAAGCTGCACATAAGTCTAAGTACTATTGCTATTTCAACATAGAAAACCAATGCTGTAAATCAATCTTAAAAGATGATTTGCTGGCAAGAGAAAGAGAAACTGAAAAAGTTGAAGCCTCCTATACTGTATCCCTTTGGGAAGCAATGGAAACTAAAATATTATGTTGTTACATTCTTAAGTGTCTAAAAAAAGATCAAATTGCATTAAGGGAATAAATGAACAGAACTTCATGGAAGTTATGTAAGCTAGATTTTTTCTACAAATCGTAAGCCAAGCTAAGCAAGTATTCAGTACAAACCTCTCCATAATGGTAAAGAAATCTAGACTACAGGTTTTTTTGTTCAATCCAACATTTAAACTTTTTGTGTAACCTATAATGTAAAACTCCTTATGCACATTTTTTTACCTTGCATAGAAATCCCACCCTCTATAAATTTCAGTTCTTAAACTATTTTTATGTCCTCAATTTCATATTCAGTCTAACCATCATCACTCAGCAGTTTTCTCTTTTAATTGTCTCATTTGGTTTTTGTTTCTGAATTATTTTTAAATCTTTAATTTCAACATTAAAATACTATCATTTGTATGTTTCTTCAAGCTCTTCCATACTGTATTCTCCGATCCTCCAGAAAAATACCCTAATAAAGCCCTAGAGGTCACTTGTTCTCCAACAACAATTTTCCACATATTCTAAAGTTGTAAACCATGGATTGGGCCCGACTTGGTTTTAATTTTTCTCAATACATTGTCATTTTTTACTTTACTTCTTTTCTTTCTGCAAATATCTTAATACTTAGGCTATATGTGCAACTGTCTTTGCAATATCAAAAATTAATAATTTATTGTAATTTCTACTTGTAAAATATGTTCTTTTCATCCAAATTATTACTAAGCTATGACACTGACTATACCACAGTAAATTAATGTCCAGTTATATGCGAAATGTTTTCAAATACTGTTTCTACTGAAAATGTAGTAGTATAAGTTTTTCTACCACGTAAATCATGGAATCCAAAATTGACTTAAATAGATAATCATGTATGCTTTATATAGGAATACCTTGAAGTTTTCTGCTAAGTTCCAGCTTTTCTTGCTCTAAACGTCTTATTCGTCTCTCATACGCTTCTGTAGCTAAGGTATCTTCTAGTGTTCTTTGAACATTGGCATCAAGTTCCATTACACGTTGCCCAGCTGCAAATCTTAGAGTACTACGATCCGAAAGCACACTGAAAAGATAGTTATCAGGTTTAGAACAATTTAACATGATCTTTATGACTTTCATATTAGGATAATTAAAAGTTCATATATACATTCCAACAGAAAACGAGGCAGTTAGGTCTCTTTATTGTACAGTTTTTTGAAAATGTATTCATGAAGCCATCATAAATGGCTTGAAATCCAATATAATTCAAGTAGGAATCCACTTGAACATTCTAATGAAATCCACTCACAAAGATTGTCTCTCTTCCCTCTTATTACCTCCCAAATTGACTTCTGATGATCTTCCAAATATCCAGAGTCAATTTTAAATGGTGACAGTCATAAAGAGGGAAGAGAATAGTTTGTCACCTCTTCCCATTCCAGCAATGAAATAGCTCTGTCAGTAGAAAAAAATAACTAAAAATTACCCAGATACTTAGGTGTACTCTTAAAATATCTCCAATTATGCAGTGATGCTAAAAGGTTTGTGAAGCCTTTTGAATTTTCAATATTTCTGCAAAAATATGACCTAAAACACATTCTCCATACAAGTCCTCCATACTAAAACTAGATAAACAGAACTGAATTAAACAAATGAGTCAAACATATTGTATTTGTTCATTGTTTTATTGTGGGAAATGATTCAAATGATGTGAATCTTTGCTTTCAGTTGATCAATTCTGCACATCAGGCTGGAGGAATTCCTTGCAGAAAAGCTTCAACTCAGGAATGTTAATATGTTTCCTCTCATGAACTGCCTACCTCAGGTCCTTCAACAATATTTCTATAGGATTAAGGTCAGGATTTGGACTTGGCCATTTCATTTCTTTAGTTCCTAAGGCCTTTAGTTCCTTAGACATCACTCCTTTTAAAATTCTTTGAGACTTCCCAAAGTATTATATGCCTTGCTCTTAGTGTGATCTTGGTTGGTCGACTACTTCTATGGAGGGTAACAATGGTGTTGAACTGCCTTCAGTTGTACAAAATCTGCTGAGAGTGGACTGGAGGAGTCCAAATTCTTTGGAAATAGTTTTATAATATTTTCTAGCCTGATAAATATCACTTTTCGGAGAACTGTAGAAATCTTTTTTTTTCCAAATCATGACACACTTCCACATACCTGCATTATGAAGATCAGACTTTGATAGTGAATATTCAGAATTAAATTCTTTAAACAAAGCAGGACTTCTGCACTCAAACCTGATTATTAGATTTCCATTGATTGAAATACCTGACTCTAATTTTTCCTTCAAATGAACTGATAATCCTAAATGTTCACATAATTTTGCTACACATTCAATAAATCAATTAAGATTTTGACTCATTTGGTTAATTGGGCTTTCTTTATATAGTTTTAGTTTTTGTATAGAGAACAGATCAAGTTTTAAGTGATATTTATGCAGAAATTTTAAAAAAATCAAAAAAGATTCACAAACTCTTAAGCAGCATTGTATATACTTAGATAAAGCAGGTAAGGAAATGATCTACAATATAAACTTGCCCAACTGTGTAAATCCTGTATTCTATCAGTCAGAAGCTCTTTTAATAGCCAATTACATATTGAATAAGTATTCTGCAGTGCCACTGCAGAACAACTATTATATTTGTCTCTATCCATTAAAAAATCCCTTTCAGTTTTGGCCTTTTAATATTTTGCATTCACCTTCTAGGTGGGTTGGCATGGTGGCTCAGTGGTTAAGACACTGGGCTTATCAGCTGGAAAGCCAGCAGCCCAGGTTTGAGACTTGAGCACCACATGATCGAATGAGCTCCCATCCTAGCCCCAGGTCCTGCCAATCTAAGCAGTTTGAAAGCATACAAATGTAAGTAGATAAATAGGTACTACTTTGGCAGGAAGGTAACGATCTATGATGTCATGCTGGCCCCATGACTGAGGAAATGTTTTCAGACAGAGCTGGCTCAATGGCCTTGAAACGGAGATGAGCACTGCCCCCTCAGTTGGCAATGACTACTAGAGTAAAATCTGCAAGGACTCCTCTACCTTTTTTATTATTATTCTAGATAGAGGAAACAACCAACAAGAACTATATATTGGATATAACTGGATATAAGCAATATATTGGACTAACATTAGGGATTTTGTCTGGTATGCAGTTTTATTATATAATCTGTACTTTCTATGAAGATGGAAACAATGTGCCATTCAATGTATGAATTTTATACTACAACTGGTTCGAAATTTTCATGTAAAATACACACATTACAGAAACAAATATTAACAAATAATGCAAGGAAATACTTGCACTTAATTCTATTTTATTTTTAAATCACAAAATAATTGAGCTATTCTAGTATTATTTAGTATAAACAAACTGGTCACTCACCAGCTACTTGTATATGTGAATCCTATAAATGGCAGATGATGGCCAGAAAATGCAGTATGTGTTGGCGGTGGCATTGTCTCCTGAAGTTTAAAGGAACAAGAAGAGTTTACTAATTTAGAAAAGGTTAATCCATTTGTATTAATTTCAGGTAAAATTAGCACAATGGGTATTCTGGTTCAGAAAAAGTAGCAGATTTAAAAAGACCATCACAGAAACACTACCGCTGGTTTCCTTGGTCATTTATGGTAGTGTAAAAGTAATTTTGGTTCAATGTTTCTTATTTCCAGCAATGTTTACATCACCAAAAGTACAGAACAAAAAGCTGAGAAAACAATAAAAACCATGAAAAAGAAAATCTGTCTTTTTTCGAGTGTCTGATTGCCATTTTTGCTTATTTTAGAAATTAATGAAAGCTTCTTGTTTGGTTACTTTCCATTTTTTGTGACCTAATGGACATAAATTTTGATAGTAGTGTCAATCAGTAATTTTTATTTATTTGTTTGTTTGTTTGTTTGTTACGTATTTCATTTGCTGCCTATTTTAAATAATGATTGGGGTATTAGTAAAATGTAAGATATAAATTTTATACATAAATACACAAATATCAATGTAACGTATTAAAAGACACTCTCCTCTATTACTTACAGAATTTTTTAAACAGTCATCATCTACATCAAAATTCGAAGTATCTGTTGGACTGCTGACTTCAGGAATATAAGGTGCTTCACAGTTCTGAATGTTATCCCAGTCAATCCCTGAAAAAAATGGGTGGCTTTTAAAGTCTTCTATTCCATTCTGCCCAAGTCTATGTTCTCTGCTGCAGATAAGCCTTCGAATTAGGTCCTTGGCATTTTCAGACACGTCTGTCATTTGGGCAGGAAACTGAAATCTTTCCTTAAAAGAAAAAAAAATGCTAATTAATAAACTAATGCTAACTACTTTACAAAAAAACATACACTAATCACTCCAACCCAAGAAGCAGAACCCCATAGGTTCTGTATGGGTACATTTATATCTTCCATCAGAAATTTATCAAGTACAAATATATTGCCACATAATGTGAGTTACCACTTTCTCCAAGGAAGTGTCTTCAGTAATAAATTTATTCAGAAGTATAAGCACAAATTGGTAAGAAATTTTCAACACTTGTATGTTGAAATCTAGACTTTTTAGAATTTTGTTATGCACTTAGGAATTCATAAAATATGTGTTTTGGGGTAGTATGCACAGAATATTTTATATCAGAGATACAGTACCTGTCTTGAAAAAAGATACACATACTAAGAAATGCACCATAAAAAATAAGGAGTAAATGAAATGAAATTTGCAGGAAGATGTGTAAAAATATGAGCTCATACTATTCTTGTAAACTAATTGACGAGGCGGAAACAAACGAAGAAAAACCAAAATTGACAGATTCAGTCTAGTTGCAACAATGACTGAACTTCTTTTAACAAGAAGACATTCTTGTTTCTGCTCAGTGGACATATCTATCTTTTGGTTGGCAGAGAAAGGACAAAATAGTGCATATTAAATTAACTCAGTACAATTAATATGAATACTGCCTGAGAATGTTATTTATTCTTTTGTCACATGAAATGAAGCATTTCTATCTGTTGCAATTTTGGAGGCTGCACTCAAAAACAGAATTCAGAAGGTGAAATTCAACCTCACAACAATATTTGTTTGCACTAATGATCTTTTCCTAATTTTTTCACTCTTCCGGACACATGGAAACTTATATAGGGGCAGGAGGAGACACTATTCCCTCCATCTGATCCATTTTCAGAAGCAGTTTCACTAGAAAATCCGTTTCATTAGATTTCACCCAAAATCCATTCATTAACCAACAAGAATATCAATAAAAATGTTAGGGTGATTAAAGTCAAGTAAATCAATAAGTAAATCAAATATGCAAAACTATTAATATATTAGCAATAGCAATAGCACTTAGACTTATATACCACTTCACAATGCTTTACAGCCCTCTCTAAGTGGTTTACAGAGTCAGTATATTGCCCCCAACAATCTGGGTCCTCATTTTACCGATCTTGGAACGATGGAAGGCTGAGTCAACCTTGAGCCTGGTGAGATTTGATTTGCCAAACTCCTGGCAGACAGTGATCAACAGAAGTAGCCTGTAGTACTGCATTCTCACCACTGTACCACCACGGCTCTTTGATTAATTCAAAGACATATCTTAACTGAATTAATTTACAAGTTTCATAATCTGGTGTGCCTTTTACTATTTTCTATCATGAGCTGACATGAGAAATGCATTTTGAAAGGAAATATATTAAATACAGGCAGAAATAAATATAAATGAATCACTAAGCAAAACAATTCTAGATTCCTTGGATGCTGTCATTCATTTCTACAGACAAGGATAGCTCACTCACTTTGTGGTTCATTATCTTTCCATATGTCTCCACCAGAGATTCAGCATAAAAAGGTGTTTCTCCATAAAGCATTTCATACATGCAAACACCAAGGGACCACCAATCACATTCGGGACCATATTTTCCTTTCCCATCTTCCATGGCTTGCAGAATTTCTGGAGAGATATAATCTGGTGTTCCAACTGCCACCGAAGACTGAACCTGTAGGGATTATT
Organism: Pantherophis guttatus; assembly: GCF_059756535.1. Lineage (NCBI taxonomy): Eukaryota > Metazoa > Chordata > Lepidosauria > Squamata > Colubridae > Pantherophis > Pantherophis guttatus. The sequence goes on along the minus strand of NC_142063.1, from coordinate 293,386,159 downwards.
ATTTCACAATGAAACATTACCCATAACACTACTTCTGTTTCTATATGTATAGAAACAGATCCATTTATATTTAAAGTAGTGATAGGTGTGAGTAGATTGAATTAAAGAAGAATGTTTTCCACCATGACAGATTAAAAATCCTACTAGCAATCTGGCATTTATTAGTTATAGCTGTTATGCTGTACCTGAACTTGCAGTGAAGAAAAATTCCACTTCAATATACAATCTTGTATTTCTTCCAATTGTATCAAATACTGAAAGAGTGTATTAACAAACTTTGCACATTTTTAATTTTTTCAAAAATCTATAATATTTTGCCAGGACTTGGGAGTGATGTAAACAAAAAGTAATAATAATAGCAAGTGATATAGAACTAGATATTTAACTTAATTATGAGTTATGGCTAGGAAATACTAGCACACACAAAATAGCTGCAAATAGGCAGTAGCGGGCTCTGGATTTTATCACAGATTTGGCAGAAACCAAGTAGCTGTATTTTTAGAATGCAAACAGGATTTGTGAAATTTATCACATGTTTTGACACTTTAAAAAAAAAGAAGAAGAAGAAGATCTAGATTCAATATTCAAAGTTAGGGACCAGGAGAGAATATACAAATAACATTCAAACATAGTGAGACAACACAAATCACAGAGAAGACCATTACATGAGATAGACTGCAAGAAAAATTACAGGTTTGAGTCAGTAAGAAGGAGTAAGTAGGACTAGAAAGTTTTTATATTTTAAAATGCTAAAATATTCAAAAGACATGCTTGGAAGTATCTTAATAGATATATTTGGTCATTATTACTAAATAAAATTCTTTAATAATAAAATCAAGTTCTATTAATTAACAGCAAAAAAAAAGTAAAACTGGCTGCAGGTATTTTTCAATATCTAACTGTTGATTAAGGACACAAAATCTATAGAAAGGAGTACAGAGCTTCATGTTACTCTGCAATCCATGCTACACTAAAATATTGGAAAGGTACATAAGAAACTGAAGGAAAGTTCTCCAGGATGGTATGGTATATTTGTATTCTGTGATATAATTCTAAATGGCTGTAATCAAAACAACAGAGCTTTAAAGTACACATTTTTGTAAAACTGTCCAGTCATAGTGCTACATTATAAAGTACTTTTTAAAAAATCACTACACAAATGAAGAAAGGAAATATCTACATATTCATCCTCCACATTTATTTCAGTGAGAGAAATGCAGTCAAAATATCATGGTTATAATAGTGGCTATAGAACAGGAGAATACAAATTAAATTATTCTGTTATACTTGGCATATTGACATTAATGTTGTACCTGATACACCAATTCTCATGTGATTAATTTCCAGCTATAACGGACCCTTCACAGCTTGAATAATATGTCAGGCAATTGACACCAAAAAGGATACTTTGTCTTCCGTTCTGCGAATCTCAATTCCTCATTCCAAGACACTTAACTGTTATAATCCACATACTGTATCCTCCTTCATTACCAATTATTATATCTGTTTTGTTAGTTCTACAATAAAAGCATCTAAATTATGCACTCAGAACCCAAATTATATGGTGAAATAGATCACTGACAGAACAAATAAAGATATTACTCAAAACCTTTGGTAGGTATAACGATATAGAACTATATAAATACAATAAAAAATGGAAGAGTCACAGGATAATGGGAATTATTAAATATTTATGGACAATGATGGTAAAATAAAATATTTGGTGAAGGAACATAAAAGGAGTGCAAAGTGAATGAATCTTATAATATATCTGTCGAGACATCCCATGCTCGACACACCGGGGATAAGAGCAAAGCAAAGAGCTCACCATGCAATACTGGAAAGGTATTGAGCTCACCATGCAATACTGGAAGGATGGTGGGCTGCAATGGGGGGAAGGGCATATTCACGGTGATGGGGGTGCTAGAGGCTTGGTAGGCGGATGGTCACCCTGCAGCTGGGATAGGGGCCGTTCAGGTGTTTGTTACCGCCTGTTGACGCATCCAGGTGACGTGGCAGCTTGCGCAAGTGCGGAGCTGGAAACCCGGAAGCATAGCCTATTGGATGACTGAGTGGCGCAGCTATTTAAACGGTGTTGGGTTGCGGTAGATCCCAACGCCGACTTTGTGTTATCGTATATTGAACTCAGCATTGTCTGCGGCAAACGTGGAGAACAAATAAACCTGTTTCCTGCTTAAGGCTTCATTCGGCTGCAGCGTGGTTTGTTAAAGTGCCCAGGTTTTGCTGAGCGGTCTGAGAATATCCAGCCAAAAGAATTAAAATGGATTTCTATTATAGCTCCAACACAATTGCTCAAAAAGGATAATTTAGCAACCAACAACTTTTCTTTATATCAAATATAATCCCAAAACTGAATTGGTTAACAAGGTGTTGTGGCCCGCCGGTGGCCAGCAGAGCTGGCAGCAGAGTTGGACAGTGAGGAGGATGGGGAGGAATTTGGGCCAGTCCTGGGGGCTGGGGAAAGCTCTGACAAGGGCTCTGTGTCAGAGGCAGATAGACAGCAGCGAGGCAGAGATAGCTGGAGCCCATTCCCAGTGTTTGCATGTGCAGAGCTGCAAGAAGACAAGAACAATTAAGAAAGCAGGGTCAACTCGGGAGTAAGGCCACACCTTGGAGATAATTGGCCCCTCCCATAGGAAATAAAAGAGGAGCAAATGGAGTGGGCTTTCGCAGGAAACCATTTGTTCATTTCGTGACTCTGAGGGACTCTGTTCCAAGTTTTGTCTTGTACTGCGGTTGGAGACAATTTACGTAGCAGCTTGCCAAACAAAATAAGGTATGTTGAGAAATATTTATTTATTTATTTATTTATTTATTAGTCCAATTTATATGCCGCCCTTCTCCGTAGATTCCGTAGACTCAGGGCGGCTTACAATGCATTATAGCAATAGCCTGCATACTTTTTTGTATATACCTGCTTATTAGGGCTTTCACCCCCCACCCCAAGCAGTGTTGTTCTATACAAAGTTGGTTTATTGCCCCCACAATCCAGGTCCTCAATCTTTCAAAATATTACTTTGAAAAACTGTTTGGACAAACCTTGCTGACTGTGAATGAACGTAATTCACAGTCGTGTAAATAAAAGAGGTTTTGCCAGTAATTCCTGCCTCCTGCTTGTTAAGGGAGCCTAGGTCAGAACACAAGGATCAAATATTAAAGATGTCTGAAGTTACATTTTAACTGAGTTTATTTAAAAAAACCTAATTTACCGTTCCATCTTCCATCAGCTTCAGACAAGAACCAAAATCCGCTAACCGAATATGTCCATTCACATCCATCAGGATATTGTCAGGTTTGATATCCCTGTGAACAAAATTCATTTGGGTCATTCCATGTTAAGTCTCATTTTATCAGTTTAAGTCTAATAAAATATTTTGCATTTCAAACACTTTGGGGACAACTGAAATTAAAATGCATATTGCAAAGTAATCATGATTTGATGAAATCTGAATCACATGTATTTCTATCAATTAATGTGCATCAATTAAAATCCATATACATTTACATATTACTGATATAATAGTAGAGAACTGCAATAATTGTACTTTTAGGTAAGGCATGTAAGTGCTGCATCAAAAATAATATTACAAAATATACGCCCTATGTCGGTGAGGACTTCATAAATGTCTTCTAAGATTGACATGCGATTTCATAAAGTACTTTCTAAAAATAACTTTATATTCCATTGTAAATTTTAAAAAATATTTATTGAAGTATGGCAGAAAAATATATAATGCTTCAAAATAAGATACACTGAGTATGATAGATAAGTGTAAGTGCGTTCAAATATAATTGTTGTACATTGTTTTCTTCTTTCCTTGTAAATTTTATTCCTTCAATGATGTTGTTGATTATTTAATGTGTCTTCTCTAGTTTCTTTTTATTATTATTATTGATGATGATAAAGTGTTCCCTACATACTGGATTCATAATTTTGGTTGTAAATATAGAGGTGTTATAGCTTCTAAATGCTGCTTCACAGTACCTTTCCTGGATATCTTTATTAGCAGAGGAAGCAACAGCAAACTAGAAATCCAAATCTAGGGGTAAGATTTATAAAATAAGTACGCATTATGAGTCATATTTTACATTAATTTGTTCACTTTGATTTATTTATTTATTTATTTTTCATATTTCTATGCCGCCCACTCTCTGAGGACTCTGGGTGGCTTACACCAAAGACAGTATACTAAATAGGATATTGCCCCCAACAATCTGGGTCCTGGATTTCTTATCAATAACATAGAGTACAGGAGAGGAAGCAGCATGCAATCCTTCAGTTATTGTTTAATTTTCCATTGACCTGAGCGCAGGTAAAGAGAACTATAGCCTATCATATCTGGGTAATGACACATCTTTTACTTTGAAAACAAATGCAATAACCAAATGAAAAGATCTATGTACAGAACAATCACATCAACCTCAACCTTAGAAAAGAACATCCCACCTCACCTATTAGCCATTAAACCTATGCTCTGGGCTGCTAGAATACCCTCCATTTTCCATGAGCACAACATATTCCTCTTGAATCTTTTTCCACCTCAGAAACGAGTACTCTGGGCATTCTTCCCTGTTGCTGATTTTTATCCTGCTGCTTCCAAGCTTAATTTAGGCCATATTAATAGTGTGAAGTATAGTTGGTATGTGACTGATGATATATATTGAAGGCGATTTATTATTGTTGCTAAACAAGACTGAGTTTTGCAAAGTACAAATAGTCCTCAACTTACGATCACAATTTATGTTGTTAAGTGAGAAATGGGGAGTTTTGCCCCATTTTATGACTTTTCCCACCACATTTGTTAAGCGAATCATTGCAGTTGTTAGGTTAGTAACGTGGTTGTTAAGTGAATGTAGTTTCCCCATTGACTTTACATGTCAGAAGGTCGCAAAAGGGGATCTCATGACTCGGGGACTCTGCAAAGGCATAAATGTGAGTCAGTTATGAAGTATCCCAATGTAAATCACATAACCATGGGCATGTTGCAACGGTTGTAAGTGTGAAAAATGGTCATAAGTAACTTTTTTAAGTGCTATTGTAACTTTGAATGGTCACTAAATGAACTTTTGTAAGTCGATGACTACCTGTACAGGAAGCTCTTTTTGACCACAATTGGGACCAGCAACTTGGTCATTAAGTGGAAGCGGTCACTAAATGAAATTGCTACCATGCTTATGATCTTACTTCAGCTTTCCTTTGCTTTACAGACCTGCAAAGGTCATAAATGCAAGGAATGATCATAAACATTACTTTTTCATCACCATTGTAATTCTGAAAAGTCACTAAACCAGGCAGCTGCTAATGAGAACTATCTGTATTTCCTTAGTGTAAAAATTAGGTAAGCCTTATTTATGGGCCAGGAAGGAAGGCTTTTTATAACATAAACCAAGGGTTCTAAACTAGCTACTTTGTATTTAGAAAGCTGAAAAATAAAATCTATTGTATAATTTTTACAGAAATTACATCACATTAACAATATAAGCATTTATTCTTGGTCTGACTATAGCCTCAAAAGTAAAAATTAGAGCAAGAAAGACAGAGAAGAAAAGGAACAGAGATAACCATATTTTATGAAGTTTAGTTGATTACATAGCTATGTTTTGAATGAATATTTAGCTACCAAAAATATAAGTGATATTTTTGCTAATATCAATACCATAAGTCTTCACCATGGTCTAAAGATTAAGTACAATCTATTAATTAAGGCATGCAGGAGCTTCTGAACTTGTGTTGTACAAGAAGTTGTTGGTCAATAAATAAATAGAAAAATCTGAGAATTCCATCTGTCAAATGAATCCTGAAAGGAGAAACTATAGAGGAATACAAAATATGTTTAGCTGCTATGATACAAATTGTTGATACTAATGATTGATATAAATTGTTGATATGATACTGATCAGGAGTGAAATGCTACCGGTTCAGACCGGTTCAGCTGAACCGGTAGCGATAGTAGCGGGTGGTTCGGAGAACCAGTAGCGATGGCGGCACGAGGCTCCGCCCACACATCATTACTTCCTGGTTTTACCCAGGAAGTAACCTGTTTTTTATCCTCTGCGCATGTGGAGAAGGGTTTGCACATGTGCAGAGAGTCCAAGGGTGTATGTGATGCGCGGCGCGTGCACTTCTGAATCGGTAGGGAAGGTAAGTAGATTTCACCCCATTACTGATACTGTAATACCTCTGCCACTATTCTATTTTGCCACAACTGGTAAATCTTTTCTGAATTATAAATAGAAGAACACTGGGAATGACAGATGAACTGATTGTTGCTATCTGTAGAAGTGAAGAACTTTACAAATCATACCAGAATAAATTTCTGTTAATCATTATTATTTGTTTTTATGATGGTGGTCAACCATTTATACATGGATTGGATGGGGAATGCAGAATGCATGTACAATATGAATTTGAAGGACATGAATAAATTGACTTGAGGTCTAATCCCAGACATAGTTACATGAGATTAAGTAATACTGAAATCAAGGGAACTTTTGAATAAGTATGTATAGAACTATGCTACATATTCAGAATAAAAAGAAAGGAGATGGAAATAAACTTTAGCTCAATTATCTGCAGATGGAACATATTAATTTTAAAATATTTCACAGGTTGTGTCAATGCAAAGTGCTTGTGACTTCACCTTTTTAGTCATTTTGGTCGTTTCCACCAATGGCAAGAAGGAAATCAGTAGGGTACCAAGTAGCCACACAAGTTGAGAGAAAGCAAGGTGAGGGATCAATGGAAAGAAGCCCCAAAGGATTAAAAAAAAAACAGCCCAAAGAGAGAAAAAAGAAAAGAAATAGAAACAAAGTGGAACAACCCACTGGATGGAAGATTTCTCTCAATCTTGTGGGAACAGTGAACAGAGTTAAACAGACATAAAAAGCCGTGGTGGCGCAGTTAGAATGGACATTGTCTTACCTGAACGTCCGTTTTCTGGGCGCTGCGAACACTATCCATGAATGGGTTAAATCCTTCAGCCTTTGGCAAACAACTGAGAGCAATTTAAAACTAAACTTCCCTTTCCCGGCTCCTTAGCCACACCTCCTATTCCCATGATACCCCAGTCTGAACGAAGGCAAAGTAAATGACAAACTTGGTCTGGTACAAAAAATCATAACTTTATTAAACAACAACCATAACTAGTGAAGGCTAAACACGCCTTGGCAGTCAGCCATGTTCTAGGGGGGGGTATGGAAAGTGTTTGCAGTGCCCAGAAAACGGACGTTCAGGTAAGACAACGTCCATTTTCCTGTGCGCTGCTCCCACTATCCATGAATGGGATATACCCAAGCTTAAACTCCATGGGCGGGAAGCTGACTGCCTCCTCTGTCCTCCGTAGCCAGGACCCGTTGGAGTACTCTGCGACCAAAGGACGCCTCAGCGGAATTATAGGCATCTATCCGGTAGTGGCGAATGAATGGTAACAGCGAAGACCAGGTGGCTGCTCTGCAAATGTCTGCTACTGACGCCTGTGTGGCCCAGGCTTCCGTAGTAGCCGCGCTACGTGTAGAGTGGGGCAGGATCCTGCCCGGTCGCGGTCTGGCGTCCAAATCATATGCCAGGGCGATGCAGGCCTTAATCCATCTGCTGACCGTCAAGGCCGAGATCTTCTGGCCCATGGACGCCAGGATGAACGACACCAGGAGCGCTTCTGTGCGGCGGAAGGATGCTGTCCTGCGAATGTACTGGCGTAGGGCACGACGTACATTGAGGGTGTGCCAACGCTTCTCCCTATTATCACGAGGTGATGGGCAGAAATCCGGGAGGATCAACTCTTGAGCCCGATGAAATCACGAATTCACCTTCGGTATGAAGGCCGGATCGAGATGCAGTATCACCGTGGAGTCTCTGAAGACGCACAGGTCCTTACGGACGGACAGGGCCGCTAATTCGGAGACCCTCCTGGCCGAAGTAATGGCTAGGAGAAAGGTAACCTTGAAAGACAGATGTTTGAGGGCCAGTGACTCCAATGGCTCAAACGGAGGCCAGGTCAACGCTCGCAGAACAAGCGGCAAGTCCCAAGAGGGGTATCGGTGCACCATGGGAGGATGCAGATTCTTGGCCCCATGTAGAAACCCTTTGATAAGTGGGTGATGTGCCAGGGACTGGTATGGGGCGCAAGTGATGACTGTAGACAAGGCAGCTGTCTGCCGTCTCAGGGTGGCTGGAGCCAGTCCTTAATCTAGCCCCTCCTGTAGAAACCCCAGGATGTCCTGTATAGTGGCTGTCGTGGGGTCAACATGATGGCGAGACCCCCAGTGGCAGAACGCCCTCCACGATGCTTCGTAGATGCGCGAGGTCGATGGCTGTCTAGCCGCCTGGATGGTATTGATGACTGCGTGCGGTAAATTGTCTTTCATTAGGACTACCCTCTCAAGTGCCAGACGGCTAATTGTAGCCACTGTGGCTCTGGGTGAATGACCGCCCCCTGGCGCAGATCAACCCGGTGCGGTGGGATGATCCATGGCCGGTCTGCTGATAGGGCCACCAGGTCTGCGTACCACGACCTTCTGGGCCAGTTTGGAGCCACTAGCAGGAGGTTGGCCTTTTCCAATAACAGCTTCCTGATGAGTCGCAGCAGCGGGATCGGTGGAAAGGCGTACAGGAGGCCCTCTGGCCATTTGCAGCGAAGGGCGTCGTGATCCTCCGCCTGAGGAGTTGGGTAGCGAGACACAAAACGAGGTAACTGTGAGTTGCTGGGAGTCGCAAACAGGTCCACTTCCGGTTTCCCGAATCGGGTAGTGATTTCCTGGAACAGGCTGGGGTGGAGTTGCCATTCCGCCTGGTCTATTGTTTCTCGACTGAGCCAGTCTGCCCTGACATTGGTCGACCCCGAGATGTGGTCTGCCTTGATTGATGAGAGGTGTTGTTCCACCCAATCGAACAGGGCTTCGGATTCTAGCATGAGAAGCCGTGACCTTGTCCCTCCCTCTCTGTTCACGTGTGCCTTGGCTGACATGTTGTCCGTCAGAATCAACATGTGCTGGCCTTGAACTGTGGCTTGAAAGTGGCGAAGAGCTAGTCTGATTGCCCGTAACTCCAGTAGGTGGATGCTGTTGAGCTGTTCGTGAGGGGACCATTGGCCGTGTGCCACCAGATTGAGAAGGTGTGCTCCCCACCCTCGGAGGCTTGTGTCCGTAGTTAGAACCAGCCTGTTTGGTTCCAGGAAGTCGGAACTCCTGAGCAGTGCTCGGGTTGTCCACCACTTGAGAGATCGATGGACCTGGACGATGAGGTTCACTTCTCGCTTTGCGTTGGCTTTTCCCGCCCATTGAAATGGTAGGAGAAACCACTGGAGCGGCCTCAAATGTCTGCGTGCCCATGGTATGATGCCAAAGCAGGAGACCATCTTCCCTAGGAGACACGACAGCTGAAGTAGTGGTACCTTCTTTCTTGCTGTTATCTGCTGGACCAGGTCTTGGATGCTCCGAACTCTGTCTGGGGACAGAAAAACCTGTCCTCTGGCCGAGTCTATCACTGTCCCCAAGTGGAGAATTTGGGTGGAGGGATGGAGGTGGCTCTTCTCGAGATTGATTGTGAAACCGTGGTCTTGGAAGGCCTCCAGGACCAGTTTCCTGTCCCTGGTCACCTGGACCTGTGAGGACGAGAGGATTAGAATGTCATCCAGGTAACAGAGGACTCTCACCAGGAGCGCCCGGAGTTTGGCCGCCACCACCACTACTAGTTTTGTGAAGGTGCGGGGTGCCGATGAGAGGCCGAAGGGCATTGCACGGTATTGGAAATGGTGCCCCGTGTACTCGAACCTCAGGAACTGTCAGTGCTCTGGGTGGATAGGCACATGCAGGTAGGCTTCTCGTAGGTCCACTGACTGAAGAAAGTCTCCTTTTCGCACTCTGGCTAGAATGGACCAGAGGGAATGCATCTTGAACCTGCAGTATTGCACCGACTGGTTCAGTCGCTTCAGATTCAGGATTCCCCTCCATCCTCTGGAGTTCTTGGGGACCAGGAAAAGGCTTGAATAAAAACCCCCACCGTGTTGGTCCGGTGGCACTGGTTCTATGGCCTTGATCTCCAAGAGATGGGCACTCTCCTGTGACATTAGGTCCTGGAGTTCCTGGGACTGTGGGATTGTGCCCCGGAGAAAGCGACGGGGCGAGGGACTGGAAAATTCGATGTATAAGCCTGATGAAGTCGTGCGCCTTACCCACAAGTCCGATGTTGAGCGGGCCCATTGTTGGTGGAAGCGGAGGAGTCTTCCCCCTATAGGGCCCGCGGGTCTGAAGTCACTTTCCCCTCCTGGTGGCTTTGGGGCCGGCTCCACGGAAAGGACGCTTGGACTGCTGGTTTCGGCCTCTGTCTCTGAACTGCTGTCTGTCCTGTGTTCTATTGCCCCCTTGGAACTGGGACCGGTGAAAGGAGGCCCCTCTTGCCCCCGTGTTGTGACGAAAGCGCTGTTGGTATGAGTAGGGGGAGTATCTGCGCTCATGTCGACAGAGGGATGACGGAAGCACCTTCCTTTTGTCCTTGTCCTTGACCAGGACGGGCTCTAAAGCTGCCCCAAAGAGGTCTGGAGCCTTGTATGGGGCTGCAGCTAGCTTCCACTTCACTTTGAGGTCTGCCTTCCAGGGCCGTAACCAGAAAAGCCTCCTGGCTGTGACAGTGGAGGCTAAGGATCTTGATGCGAACTTTGCTGAGTTTAGCGAGGCGTCTGCGGCATATTCAGTGGCTGCAATTATCTTATTTACGTCCTGATGAAGTCTGGTGTCCTCAGCAGGGAGTCTTTCTTGCATTTGTTTAACCCAAATGAGGGCCGCTCTGTTGAAGAAAGATGTCGCTGTTGCTGAGCAAATCGCCCAGGCCACTGCCTGGTGGGCCTTGCAAAAGACCCCCTCCATTCTCTTGTCCTCTGCCTTGAGACCATCCAAGGCCTCTGTGGAGATCATCGAGGCCGAAGAGAGGAATACCACCGGTTGGTCTACTGTTGGGAGAGCCAGCAATTCCTCCAGCTCAAGGGTTGAGCAATACAGCTTCTTATCCAGGGTACTGGGTGTTGTCAACGAGGCCGGCTGTCCCCAGGGTTCTGGATTACGTCTGCGAACAATTGTGGGCAGGGAACACAGTCCTTTTGTGGAATGGAAGATTTGAAGAGGGCGTCGTGGGGCCCAGATGATGATGGCGCCGCTGACGCGGTTTCACCTGGAACTCCTAGGTTAGTCGTGAGACTGGCCTTGTGGAGCAGTGACTTGAATAGCGCCGGTTGAAAGAGCCCGGTGAAGGCTGGAGTGTCTGGCATGAGACCCTCATCTTCTGAGAACTCGATATCCTCTGCCCCCCCCCTCTGCCTGATCAGACTCTTCCGACGAGGATGAGGGGTCCTGATGATGGTGGTTGCGAAATTGAGTCTGTTGCAGCGACCCCTGGGCCGCCAGAGGATGCAACTGTGGCTGAGACGCCTGCTGCCAACTGGCCGCCAAGAAGGATGACAGCGCCGAGGAAAACATGGCCTGAAAATCCGGTTGGTTGATTGGCCCTGAGCCCCCTTGTGGCCTAAGCCCCGCTGCCATCGGAGTGAAGGTCACCTCCGGCTGGTGAAGCCGTTGCGGTGTGACCGTGACTTCTGGAAATTGACCCGACCTGGGGGTCGCTGAGGTCTGGTCCAGCCGAACAGGGCTTGAAATAGCCAACTCCGGTTCTCTGGATGGTGTGGGGGGCACATCCCCGGTGTGCAGTTCCGCACTGGAGGCTGCAGCTGCCGCCTTCTGCGCCTTGGCACATTGGCGCTCTAGTGCCTGGTGGCGCCTCAGGGCGTCCCTGTCCAGGGTAGGAGGCGCCTTGGCAGACTTGGATTTGCGGCTGGAGCTCCCAGACCGCCTCCCCGAGCTTTTCTTAGACTGTTGAGCCCCCTTGCGAGGTGGGCTTGTCTCCAATTCCGGATCTGAGGAGAATTGTGAGTCAGCCATGACTGCCCATGTGTCCTGGCGCTGAATCAGCTCCCCAAGAACCTCTCTCTAAGGCAGACCGCCCCGAGGGGACTGGTCCTGCTGGCTCCTTAACACCCGGCCAAGGGTGGTGCAGTTGGGCCCCCTGGTGGTTCAGGGAAAACCGTCTGCCAAATCAACCAAAATGGCGGCCCGGAGGTCCGTCAAAATGGCAGCCGCACGTGACTAGTGTCCCACGAGGCGGCTAGAGCAGCGGACTTGCACTGGCGGCCCGAGGGTCCGACCAGATACCGCGCTAAACAGGGAGCTAGAGAGAGTTCTTTCTGTAGCGTAGGGGAGAGAAGGGCAGGCTCAGCAGGCTTCCTGGCTGAACGCCACTGCCGCGCACCGCTCCGCTAACTCTTTGAAACTCCAAGGCTTGAAGCAGGCGCGCTGCGGCTTCTGGCGGCTAGCTGAGCTTGAAAACACAATCACCGGCTGGATTGAGCGCTAGCGGAGCGAGCGTGGGCGGCCCGATTCAATCCGTAAAGAAACACAAAAGAAACAGCATGCGGAGGCAAAGTAATCAAAAATAACAGAAAGCCTAAACGCCCTTAGGAAAGGGAAGAAAAATAACTCAAAACAAGAAAGGAAACCAAATTAAAGGAAAGGGAATACCTGTGCTACTCAGGAGCTCCCAAAAAACTCTTCAGCGTTTGCCAGCAACTGAGAGAAGACTGGGGTATCATGGGAATAGGGGGTGTGGCTAAGGAGCCGGGAAAGGGAAGTTTAGTTTTAAATTGCTCTCAGTTGTTTGCCAAAGGCTGAAGGATTTAACCCATTCATGGATAGTGGGAGCAGCGCACAGGAAAATGGATACTGCAGGCTACTTCTGCTCACTGCCTGCTGCCAGCAGTTTAGCAGTTTGATTTTCACTGGTTCAAGGTTGACTCAGCCTTCCATCCTTCCGAGGTTGCTAAAATGAGGATGCAGATTGTTGGGGGCAATATGCTGACTCTAAAACTGCTTAGAGAGGGCTGAAAAGCACCATGAAGCGGTATATAAGTCTAAGTGCTTTTGCTATAAAAAGAAACAGACAACTGAAGCTACAATGAAAAGAGACAGTTGGGGGATGGTAGGGGAAACTGAGATTTGGAACCTTGTCCCCCCTTCTTTCTTTCAACAGAAAGAGGAGCCTTCCTGATCACTACAACTGACAAGTGGTAATATGAATGGCCACCATAATGCCAGTGACTTTGCAACTGGCTACAGAAAACCTGCAGCACAGACGTGGATCGTGCAGAAATGCAGGCAGAAGGTACAGGAAACCCAAAATTTCTAAGAATACAAGTTGTCAAGGTAAAGAATTGGACAAAAGATGTCTTGAGGACATCACAGTCATAAACAGTCAAGAAAACTAAATATTCAGCAGTAGTTACAGCATTTTTTAAAAAATTGAAGAAGCAAACAACACTAGTCTACTGGGGCCACATGTGACCATAGGATAGAATAGTGGGAAGAATGGGTGATGATGGGAGTTATTTATTATCATGAGGACCCTGATTGTTGGGGAGAAATATGCTGACTCTGTAAACTGCTTGGAGAGTGCTATGAAGTGGTATATAAGTTTAAGTGCTTTTTTTATTAAACAAAGTTATATGGCTGTTCACGCATACATAGGTGACTCTGGATGTCTTACAACATTAAAAAAAAAACACAACATAAAACCAAAGTCTTCCGTCTGCCCCCATAGCAGAAATAACACTGTCAGATCAACCACTTGATCAGCTCCAGCTCATCCGGGGTCCCTAAACTCACTAACAAAATCAGGTCTTCTGGACCTTTTGGAAAAACAACAACTGCCTTGGTCCCAATTATGGTAATAACTCAAAGATTACTTCTAAACTCCAACTAAATAATACTGGTTGTTGCAGCTGGATGATTAACGAAGCATTCTGCAGAATAAAAAACAGCCTGGATTAGATATGTTTAAATAGGGAAGTGAAATTAAAACTATGAGCAAAATAGATATAAAATGTTAATATGCATTTCTTCTGTTTTGATTGTGCACCATAGTAATTCTGCTAAATGGCTAAAATAGATGTCCACATAGTATGCTAACATTTCTCTATAGGAATTAGTTTTGGGGCCTAATAAATGCTATAAACTACAATATATACCAAAGGAATAACTCAACCTCCTACAAGAGAAGCTGTGTAATAGCACTATTTAGACAAGCAAAAACATACCAGAGCAACCCTGAACATCAGAAAAAGAAAACTGGTCATCTATACTACATTTTCCAAAAAAAATGCAACTTCATCAAAAAGTGCCCTACCACTCAAACCAAAGAGCACAATCAGGCTGTAAAAAAGATAAGGGTACAAATATATAAAAACATTTCAGAAACCACCAACAGACTATTACAATCACATGGCATCAGTATAGCACAAAAACCAATTAAAGCCCTCCAAAACATTTTATGTAAACTAAAAGACCCAGCAGACCGGGACAAAAAACAGGAGTCATCTATAAAATACAGCGTAAGGACTGCAAAAGCAAAAAAACATCTCCCCACCAGCAATCAACACCTAGATGAGCAGAGATTAACACCAAGATTAACATCAGACTATCAATCAAGAAGTAAACAATACCCCAATGAAGGAAATGTTAAACAAGCTAACAATAAACAATCCAACCAAAGAACCACTAAGACCACTCCCACCAACACTGATAGGGCAAGCCACTAGATTATAAATTGAGAGCAAACCCCATTCCCTAACAGTACTGATGATGCTACCTAGTTTGGGTAATACGGAGAAGGGCGGCATATAAATTGGACTAATAAATAAATAAATAATGAAATAATGAAATATCTGCAATAAAACAACCAGCCTTAGAGAGTACCAAGGAACCCTCTATCAGTACTATAATATATCGAAAGTTATTCACACAATTATTATATCTATATTCTTTTATCTGCATATTCCCTTTCAACTAAAGATTTTACTATTCTGGGCCTTCTGTGCTGTGGTATCCATATTATGGAAAATTCTCCCCAACCCCAAATGAAATCAAAATAATTTCTTCATAATAATGTGATCATGACTTTCTTTAAAGAAGCCAGATCTATCCAACTCACAAAGAAATATTATCTTTGGAGCCCAGACAGTTAGCCTATTTCTGCTTTTTACAATAATATGAAAAGGACAACGATCAAGTGAACAAGAAAGTTCTTTAAGAAGGAGTTGACTTGTTTTTCCTTTTAATTCATCCTCCCAATATCCCAGCAAAGGGAAAGTCTAGTTTATGTAAATCAGTCCCTTTGAAAGAGATAAGTGGCTGTGGAGTGGAATAACTGTTACTGTAAGAATTTATATTTTATTTTCTCCACTTCTTAGATATTCTCTGTTTGGAAATATTTCAGATGCAGCTGTCCATTTAGTCATTACTTATAATAATTTACTATACCTTTTCTGTCAATTGATTCTTACTTTTGTCTTATTTTCATTAATAATTGCTAGATTAACAACATACACAAAAAGTAATTATAATTTGACTAATTTTTAAACAATAACCATATTCTTCCTTATACATTGCATCACTGCATTTTCACCCTTATCCATCCACTAATAACCAACCAGCAATCCTTTATCTAGTAATCCACTTCTTGAAGGGCAGGGATGAGCATTAGGAGCATCTAACGAGTCTCTGAAAAATATTCTAGCTATCTAGGAAATAAAGTTACTCAGATTTACCTGGAGTAGAATGATAACATCATTCTACTCCAATGATGATAACATCATTCTATTTACTTGAAGTAGAATGGTAATGATAAGTTAAGCCTACTTTAAGAAAAAAAATCTCAGTGCTCTGTTTAAAATTGAATACACAGTTCCCTTTGTTAAATTGATGATTTTCTAATGACAAGTCTTAAATCCATTATTGCAGGACTTTAGAAATGTCTTAAAAGCCAATTTAATTAGTTGCTTTATTATTATGATTTGGAGTTTTATTGATCATTATTTTAAAACTAGACACTCTTTTTTTAGTTTTGATACATTTTTATTACCTTGAATTTAGTAGTATTTTCATTGTTATCTTGAATGTGGCTTAAACCTTAATATGTGGCTTAAAATGTGTGGTTACAAAACAGAGGCTGAAAATTAGAAAGCTAACTATTTAGCAATTCCTTTTATACTATGTCCAACATGAACTTGATTTATATTAAAGATCAGCAGAAACCACCCTGGAAGCTGTCAGAACACTATAGCTGCAGTTCAGTTAATAATTCTGCAAATGTTTCCTTTTTGGTAAGTGGGCAGCTGCCAGTTTGTTTCTCTAGAAAACAGCACAGCTGGCAATATGTTTTTTCATCTCTTTCTACTAGCACAGCTTTATTAAATAAAATAAACTGGAAATAAGTCATGTATCTCGGAAAAGGGGGGGGATGCAGATTTAAATCTTTGAGGGGGGAAAACCTTGCTTTATTGACATGATTTTTGTTAACTGAAATCCAAGTGATAAAAACTGTCATTTTGGATATAAAGAGATTTGTGAAACAGGAAAATACAGTGTATTGGCAAAGTTGCAAAAAAAATAGAAAAGCACAGGCAGTCTTATGAAAAAAATATAAGCAAAATAAGAAGCATGCCTGCAAAGACCTAATCTAACTAGTTGTTATTCTAATTGTGGAATACTTAACTATCTGAATATGGAAAATATTACACTGGCATGTACTTGTAGCAGTGAAATAATTGCTTAAAAAGGAAAACTCCTGTGGTAACAAAATTTCTCTGTTCCAATATACAGACAAATTGGAAGGCAGTTTCCCCCCCTTACATTAACTCTCTTTTCAGTTTCATTCTCTTCCATACAATATAATAATTAGTTCTTAATATTCATGGATTCCCTTGTTTATATTGTTTTTACAATAGTTTCTTGCCAGATTTTAAAAACTCTGGCTCTAAAAAGTCACAATCTTCACATCATTCTGCTGAAGAAATGACTAAAAATATCTGTCATTCAGTTATAATATTTTTTTTCTTTCCCTCAGTTAAAAGACATTGTGGAGTTACTCTCTTTCAATTCTCTACTCAATGCGGAAATTACAATATTGGATGCAAATAGCAGCCTGGCTGCATTTAAATATCTCCAGACAAAGAAAAAGGCTAATATCTACCAATATCTACCAATAAAGGAACAGACAGTCAAGGAATATGCACAGACCAACACTTGGTAGAGTAGCCATGAAGGCCTTGGAAAAAGTATTCAGATGCTACAATAAAGGAACAGACAGTCAAGGAATATGCACAGACCAATACTTGGTAGAGTAGTCATGAAGGCCTTGGAAAAAGTATTCAGATGCTACAATGTGCTTATACCTACAAAAGGTCAGAACCAGTGGTGGGATTCAATTTTTTTTACTACTGGTTCTGTGGGCGTAGCTAGGTGGGCATGACATGGCTTGATGGGCGTGGCTTGGTGGCTTGGTGGGTGTGGCAGGGGAAGGATACTAAAATCTCCATTCCCTCCCCATTCCAGGAGAAGGATACTGCAAAATCCCCATTTCCTCCTGATCAGCTGGGACTCGGGAGGCAGAGAATAGATGGGGGCGGGGCCAGTCAGAGGTGGTATTTACAAGTTCTCCGAACTACTCAAAATTTCTGCTATCAGTTCTCCAGAATACCACCTCTGATCAGAACCAGTGGTGGGTTGCCCCCGGTTTGGACCAGTTCGCAAGAACCGGTAGTAAAACCGGCAGGAGGCTCTGCCCACCGACCCCGACGTCATCAGGAAGCTTCTGTGAATGCGCAGAAGCATGCGTGCAGCCGCGTTGCAAACGGTGTAGTAAAGGTAAATAGAACCCACCCCTGGTCAGAACCCTATGGAAGTGAAAGTTAGACTTTGAAGAAGCAACATATGAAGAGTATTGATATTGTTGAAATTATGTGTCCAAGAAGACTGCAGAGAATACCCTTGACAGCTAAGAAAACAAACAAATTGATCATTGAACAAGTCAAAAGTTCTGAGGCACAAATGATCCAGCTCCTACTTCAGACACATTATGTGAAGAGCCAGTTCTCAGAAGAAAGCTCTAATGCTGGGAAAGGTGGAAGGGGAGAAGAAGACAACCAACAGGACTGTGTTGATGGGTATATCATTGTAAGACATGAAGGGCAAGATTAGAGAGATCATCATACCAAAAAAAATCTATGTGACTGCTAAATATTGACGCCAATATGATGGCACATAATCTATTTCCCTATTCTTCTTATGGAGTTTCTTCTGAAGTTTTTCTGGGACGTGCTTTTCTGAAGTTCTAGTTCTTATTTTCCTCTTTGCTTTTCTTTTAAGCCACCGTGTCTTTCTTTAGTTTTCCTTGTTCAAACTAAGTCCAGGATTTTCATTTCTTTCTCCTAAGACTGGGTTCTAGATCCTTTAACATTTTGTACAACCGAGTAAACAAGGAAAAAAACATTGAGGTGTATGCAAGTCTGAACCAAAACATTCTGAAAAGTATATGCAAAATTATTTGTAAGCATGTTCAGCTAAATGTATGTATATATTTCCAGTTAGGAGCTCTGTAGCAAAACACATAAATCAAAGTATTAAATAAAATAAGATAATAGCAACATCAGATGCTTGAGAATTTTAGTCGTTTGTTTTTTACTTGACAAAACAAAAAGAATTTACAGGAAAATGTATTATGCCTTATCATCAATCATGTACAAATAAAAGGGGCAAAGGAGCAGAAAATATGATTCAGGAGAATTTTAAAGATATGAACCTGAATACAACTTATCCAGAACAAGGTGACACTTTAAAACAAAGAAACAAACAAAGAAACAAGTAAAATAAAAAATTATACATAATAAAGTATAAAAAGTAGGGCAAGAGATATATAGAGTTGTGCATTTTGTATATAACTAGACTTCTAATATATCTTGAATCTTTCAGGTTATCAATTCCTTCTGGTCTATAATCAGCATGATAAATTAGATTATCATAATCCACTCTCTTGAAAATAAGAAAAAAAATTATTCTCCTAAATTTAGTTGCAGAAATTCATATCAAAACTTCATTTTTTGGCTGTTTATTGTACATATCCAAATTAATTATTATATAAGGAATCCAAGAAAATATTTAAAAATTATATTTGTATATATTGTGCTGAGCAATACAAATACACTAGAATATTGTTAGAATGTTTAAGACTATTTATAATTGCATATTTATCTCACAAAACTACCAATCCACTTGTTTGAAACATATATGCAAACTAATGTATTCATTCTAGAGTAATGAAGCTAATGAAATATGAATGAAAATCTTGTATATATGGCTGTAGCTATAAATGACTTGCAATCTGACTTGACAAAGGCTCATATGTTAAAAATCTTCAACAAAATTGTTCATCAATTTCTGTCAAAAGCACTATATATTAATAGATAATACTATCCTCATTAAGCTAATGTTTAAAGATTTAATTCTTTATAAACACCACTTTAATTAAAACAGCAGAGACTAATTCACAATGGGAAGTATGATCTATTGATAATAATTACCTGTGGACATAATGTAGCTGATGTACAGAATCAATTGCTACCACCATTTCAGCTAAATAAAAGCGAGCCATTTCTTCAGGTAACCGATCCTCAAACTTACTGAGCAAGGTAAGCAGATCTCCACCAACATAATAATCCATAACGAGGTACTAGGAGTATAGAAAACAATTTTGAAAGAAAAACAAATATGCACTAAATATAACAAACAGGATAAGACCAAGAGCTGCTTTCTCAGTATGATTAGGGCAAGGTAAATCTTCTGGAAATAATTTCTTTGTATATCCTCCATTATATAACACCTCTTTCAAAATCTTTGCTCATCCCCATATTTTTCTTTTCTAGAGAAAGACTATATTAGAAGTGCAATAATGCTGGAGCAAAACACTATAGAAATGCCTTGCTATTAACAAAACATATTCTATGGCTTATTGTTCTATATCTATCTGTCACCTGCCACAAAATAAAAAAAATAAAGCATAGCAATATCTAATCACTTGGGAGACTGGAGTGAGACATAAATGTCATGCTTCTGTTCAAAAATATACAAAAAGGCAACTTTAAAAGTATAGTTAATTTACATATAGTTGATTTATAAAAAATCCACTCTCATCATTTCTTGTGATCATATATTACTAAGGTTTGATATATTTTGACTGCAGCATTTTTTTAAAAAAAGGAATAAGACGGGCAGATGTTTGAAACTGTCATTACATTCATACATAATATTCAAACATAACCTTTTAAAAAATAATTGGGTCACACTACTCTAGCACTTCACAAGTGACTAACTTCTTGTGCCATGAGAAGCTGGCCACTTGTGGCTTTTAAATCCTGCTAGAAGTAATGTGATGTGCTTTGATGTGCTTTCTCCATCGTGAAATTGTGTGCAGATAATACAGAAGATATACCTCTTTGTCTATTCATAGGAATGATTAACAACTGCTTATAGGTGGCACGGCAGCATATTTGCCACTTAACTATTTTAGTTATCAGTAAACAGGTAAATTAAAATTAGACATTATGTTCTAAGATTACTTTTAAGTAATACTCACTAAATAATTTTCATCCTGGAAGGCGTAGTGCAATGTTGTAATCCACTGATTATCCCCATTCACCAAAACATCCCTCTCTTCTCGAAAACAAGCTGTCTAAAGGATAAATATAATTATTATAAGCAAAATATAGAGTCATTTAGAGTTCTTTTTATTTAAACAATAATACTGAAGATAGAGGAAAAAGGATTGCCATATAAAAATTAATTTTTCATTGCAACTATGATAATCCAAAGCAAGGATAAAATGTGGCTAAAATAATAAAATTACTTTTAAGTCATAAAAGTGTATCATTAGTTCTTGGAAAGCTACAGCTGCTTATTAAAAACCAGAATGGCAAGAACCATGAAACACAGCTACTATACACAGTTTCAGTTAAAAGTCTAAGTAAATAATTATTTACTAATGTCTCAAGTCGGGGTACTAATATCAAAAACACCCTATCCTGGGTTGCCACATAGTAAATTCATAGTAAAAACACCATCAGAATGGTATTTTTCCTCTCTCTTAATTAATTTGATATAAGAGAAAAGACAATTATTATGGTAGGAGACTATGTATTCTGAATTTACCAACAGTTGGATTCATTGAATGATCTGTATTGTACTGTTATAATGGAATTAATATTTGTGACAATCAGAACCCACAATTAAGAATCCCACCAGAACTAAAAAGAAATGTAAAAAAAATGTAAAAAAAACTCAAAGAAGAAATGTAACAGGTTTTTTCCTATTAAAATTAAATAAATTTAGGCAGAAGTACTTTTTTGGTGTATCAAAAATCTTTATTTAATATGATTTTCCATCTTGATTTAAACCACTACAAGGGGCAAAGGTCAATAAGTAAGTGATGGCTGTCTTCCCAAACAGATTTGGCAGCATCAAAAAAGTACGTAGGAATACAGTAAGCATTTAATTTCTTGTTAAAAAGCTGACTTTGTCAATCATCTATTGGACACTGTGCAGATGATTCTAATCCAACAGCATGAACCAAACAGATGCCGCAACCCCCCTGTGCCCTGTTTTGGCCTGGAAAGTCTCCTGCACCAACCTGGAAGTCAAAACGGGGCATGGGGGGCCGGGGTACATTTGCGGGGTGTGTGTGTGTGCTCGCATTGCATTTTGGGGGTTTGGGCACGTACGCTTTAGGCACTCAGCACTAAAAAGGTTAATCACTGATATAGACCATTCAACAGAAATAAATTATGAAAATGAAAACTATTTCAGCAACATATTGTAATATTTCATACTCTTTTAAGATATATTGCATTTAGAAATAATCTGGTTTTTTTCTTTCAAGCTTTTCAGATTCTAATTAAAAGAGAAAAAAAATCACAAACGTAATAGCCACTTGACCATTCCTTGAGTCTTACCTCCGCTCTTTTCAGCATTTCCCATTTATTTAATATTTTCATGGCAAATACTTTATCTGCATTTCTTAATTTCACAACAGCAACCTGCAAAAATTAAATTATGTTTTTAAAAAAGTGGGCATAAAATATTAATGTCTCAGAATGCCACTGCTGATGCATTTATAATTCCACAAGTTATTTTAGTTATAAAGAAATACAGGTAGTCCTCACTTAATGACTAGTTGTTTAGCAACCATTTGAAGCTATGACGGACCTCCCCAGAACTACTTACAACCCATTTTTGAAGTTCTGATGGCCACACATCTTCACCTCAATCAGATTATCACATTTTGGGTACTTGACAACCATTTTGCATTTACAGCTGTGTGCAGCATTCTGCAATCAAATGACCATGATTTTTGGTGGCTTTTGCCAGTTTCCAGTATTTACTTCTGATTTCTAGCAAAAAAGCCCACTGGAAAAAATGGACCAGTTTAACAACCTTTGTGCTAACTTAAAAACCACAGTCTTCACTTAATGACCACTGCAAAAAAGGTCATAATATTGTGTGCAATCACATGATGATCTATTTAATGTCCGCCATGACTTATGAGTACAATTCTGACTCAATTACAGTCATACGTTAAGGACTATCTGTATATCAACATGGAGCAATACTCGTGTTTCACCAAAACAGACAGAATATATTACAATTTTTAACATTTTTCCTATATAGTGGAGCTTAAACGTTTGTGAACCCTCTTGACCTTTCTGCACAAATATGACTGAAAAATTCATTTGTTCCCCACAAAAATCCTATAATTAGATAAAAAGAACACAATTAAGCAAATGCCTCCATTATTGGCATGCTTTAAGTGTCCTTCAGCAATGTTAACCAGCCGCAAATGCCCAGTCCTCCATGCCAAGGCCCTCCAACCAGCCTTCTAATACAGCTGCCAGCAAACTCTACAAAGGAAAAAAATCCATTGGAGGAGAAATGCCAACAGCAGAGAGAATACACTACACAGAGTGGCCACAGAAACAGTAAGCGCAGTCGGCACCAGGCCCAAAGGCATGGCAAACATGGTTAGCACAGCCAGGGTAACAAGCATGGCCCATCATCTGGCCCATTACTTCAGCCTCTAAGACAGCCCGAGCAGGTTCAAATCTAGGCCCAAGCCAAACCAAATCCGACCTTGATCCAGGTAACTGCCAATTGAAACTTGTTGTACAGCTATACAATTTAAGAGGACAATCCGTCTGTGGCTCCTGCTGTCTCCATTATACATAAACCTTTTGAAAAGGCTCTTAATTCCTTTGCCCATCTGGATTTCTGTACAGAAAATTATATGTGTGGAAGCAAAAGACACATGGTGACATTGCTATGTAGGGAGATTTTTAGTGAAAGCATTGCCACAGGCATGTCCTTTCAATAATTACCTTTCAATAAATATAATATAAAGTCTTAAAATAAGTGACCGGGGGGGAGGTGGGGGAGACATGGGGAACCTTTATTCTAAATACAACATTGATCATTTTTCTTGTTTTAGTAAAATTCAGTTCTGAGGATAATAAACCTAGTCATTCCAAAGAACTATATAATATATTATCTTCTAGTCCAAGCTTGAGCTCAAATAACAAGTTCATACTTTGATCATAAATTGTCTTTGACATGACTCTGACATGTCAAAGACACATACAAAACAGAACACAGTACCCACACAGAGAGATGTAACTGCGAAAGTGAGCTTATTTTATTTTTATTCCATATAAAAAAGAGAAAAAGGAAAAATGGTGGGAAGCTTCAAAAGTACACATTTTTCATAAGCAAAACAGATTATGTTACATTACATTTTATGTATTCATGTAATTAATTCACATTTAACTAAGATTTCTTAACGGGGATATTAAAGTATATTTATAACTAATATATTTAGTTATTTAAAAGATTTACATTTTGTTCTATGAAAGCGGTCATTTTATTTATTTTTCTAGAAATGTGCATACAGAAAATAAAATAATGTTTAAATTTAAAAGAAACTGTTTAAAAATTAGAAAAGACAATCTCAAACAAGCTTTTTAAAAAAGGAGGGGGAAATGAGAGTCTAGTTATGCAGAGCTATACATAGAGGGTCTTTATGTCCTAAGAATTTTGTGTCTGACAGTTTTGCTACACTTTACTCAACTTTCTGATAAGATGCCCAAACACAAGAATAATAGTATCATTTTTAGCTCTTTCCTTTTTCTTATTTACTAAACTTCAATCTCTAAATCAACATGGTACAATTATTTGAAAACAAACACATGCAAAAATCAACAGGAGACAAGTAATTATAATCAGGATTAGAAAAATAAAGCTGAAAATATAGTGCTTCTACTTTACAATAAATAGAGAAAATACCATCAAAGCCTTCAGCTGCCGAAATAATTATGGATAATATAAATCAGTTACTCACATCCTCACCTGACGTCTCCCCTCCAAAGGATTAATTAAGGCCATGTACTGAGCACAGTTCAAAGATTCTAATTTATAGTCTAATATACATTATTTGATAAAGCTTGATTGAACAGCAATTTTATCTTGATTCAATCCTACCAAATAGACTGTTATTTTTTTTCAGGCTTTCTTCCCTTAACTAATGCAGCTCCAGTAATATAACTTATATAAGTACAACTGGGATATTTCTTCTTTGTCTTTATCCAAGAAGGGCCAATATTATCTG
Organism: Pantherophis guttatus; assembly: GCF_059756535.1. Taxonomy (NCBI): domain Eukaryota; kingdom Metazoa; phylum Chordata; class Lepidosauria; order Squamata; family Colubridae; genus Pantherophis; species Pantherophis guttatus. The sequence continues at coordinate 293,361,561 of NC_142063.1, read as the reverse complement.
ATGTAAGAATTTTCCGCCCCTTCTGTTTCCTCCTAAAAAGATATGTCTAAAAACTATATAGTAGATTCCAAAATGATTGACACTGATGTCTTATTTTCTTGTACATCTAATTTAGTGCATTCTAATAAGCAGTTTATAAACAGTTACTATAGTCTTATGATTTTATAAAATGCACATCTAATATTCTAATATTTCAGGAAGTTTTAAACACTTTGAGCTGCCAACTCATATCTATACACTATTTCTGCATTTCAGGACAAGTGACATTCTTGATATTGCTCAACAAACAATAAAAAATAAGTATCATTTAATGCTATTATTTGATCTATAAGAATCACCAGAGGCTGGTCAGCATGATCAGTGATGCAGTTGCCAAAAAAGTCAACGCAATCCTGATTTAAGAAACAGCACTGATCCATGATCCTTTGTTCCTGCCTGATCTCTGGCTCTTGTGTTATGATTATGTGGATACTGCTTATGGAATTCTGACATCTGGACTGATATCCTTGACCTGACTACTGGAACCTTGAACTGAATTTTTACTATCCTTCTGTGTGCTCATGTTAAAAGCAAAACTAATTAGGAAAAACATCTTTCAGAGACTCTGTTTGGTTTGCATTCCTTGTCTGCTATTTTCTCCTGAGCTGTTGCACAAACTGGGAATCCTCCTGGACTTGTGACTCCTGCTCAAAGAGCAGGTGGCAGTCGTGACTAGGTGTCCTTCCCACAGTTTCATACTGTAAATCAGTTGCGCCCATTCCTGGATCAGGAGGTTCTGCAATCATCCCCTAGTCACCTCCTGATTGTTCTACTGTCACCTCTTGAATGGATGATTGCAATGTGCTCTACATGGGGCAGCCCTTGAAGAATATTTGGAAGAACACTTTTCTGACATGGGATTTGCCCTAAGACTCCATCCTTGACATCCTTCCAGAATTCCCCAAAACATAGTTGTGTCAACAGATTTGGGAATCTCAGGGAAATGGTGAGTTAGTGAGATGATCATACTGATATATGATATATTTCTTTTTCTTTATTTTATTGTTCTATTTCTTTACTTCCTTTTTTCCCCCCATTTTTTTATTGTTGTAAGCTGCCTGGTGTAACCCTATGGCGAGATAGGCGGCAAATAAATTTAACAATAATTATATCCTGCGACAATACTTTGAAACACCATAAACATCAACATCTGCCTACCCCAGATCCTTGGGAAAGACTAGATAGATGGAAAAAAATGCCAAATCCAGTCTGAATATCTGGCTGACTGCGTGAGGAACTATAATGGCTGCATTGCCCACAACAATAATTCTGTTACTACTCTGTCATTAATAGTACTGATCCATGTTTTTAATTACAGAATTGTTTCTTTTGCCTTTAACTGTACTCCTCCCACCCAATGAGACAGCAACTATATACATTAGACAGACAGATAAAATTCTATCATCTATCTATCTATCTATCTATCTATCTATCTATCTATCTATCTATCTATCTATCTATCGGTATCTCCTCAAACAAATGAATTGTTTTGCTATTTTCAAATTTTCATTACTCCATGTTAATTAAGAATAAGATAAAAATCCAACAAGAGTTGAAATGTCATTGCATCAAATACTACCCTAAGAGCTAATACAGCTGATGGTGGAATTCCATACTGCAAAAGGTATGTGGACAAGGTATTTGGAGCCTATCATTCTTCAATCTATAAGGGGTTTCAGTAAGCGAAACCTGCAACTCATGAATAAAATGCGGGAAAAGATGTTTCATTTTCACAAGGATCTAAAACTTTATGGTACTCTGATTCCCCTTAAATCATGAATTTGTGTGAAATGATAATAAAAATAAAAATAATTGATAAAACAACAGAAGTTTCCTCAGTCATGCGTGGCTGAACTGGGCAATTCTGTATTCAGGTCATCAGGACTTCAAAAGGAAACCGGAGCCTGTCACTTGTTCATGGCTTTGCTTTGTTGTTAATTCCAGGACCAATTGTTTTTGGTTGTCACAGCAGCAGCGTATGAATGATGGCTCATAGCATCCTTGTATTTTTGAATGGGAAGCACATAACTGGCATTTATAAATTATTCAAATCTTGAAGATAGTAGGTGGTAGACAACATAGAAAAGTATTTAATCAACATAAAAAGTAGAATCACTCAACAATATTGTAAAATAACTAAGGTAATCAAAATAACCAAGATGGTTAAAATGACTAAAAAGACATCTAAAATTGCCTTTTGAAATTCCTTTTCTTCTCCCCATTGGTACTATCCATGCTTTTGTTGCTTAGACTACTGGCATAGAGCAAAACAGCATTGTGAATCAACATTAACTCAGTCTTGGCATCATGAGCACTTTCACACTGAGCATGACAAATACTCAATTACAGAGATGCAATAAACTGTAAAAAATAGAAATGATTTCTACACCTCAAACTTGTGAAATCATAGCTTATATGACCAAATCCAAAACTAGAAGGTAGGAATGCCTCTTAACCGTAACCATTATAACTGGAGAACAACAAATTTTAATTTATATAGTGATTATTAATTTAGAATTATAATAATTTAATTTAGTAGCCCCTACACTGATATTTGTTCCTATACATCATTAGAAACTAATGGTCATACTACTGACATAAGCACAACTTTGAAACTGTAATTAAGACGTATGAATAAGTTTTTTTAACTGTATTGTTCATGAAATTTCATCCATAATTGTGCGTGCTCCAATCAATATATATCACGCACATAGAACAAAGCTAACTATCATGCTTGCAATCTTCTCCTCCCCCCAATGTACAGAAACCTTATGTCTTGTGAGATTTCTTATTAGCTTAAATACCTACTGTAATTCTTAGTAGCTACTAATCTTATTAGCTTAAAGCTTTGATCTAGAATTAGTAATCAATTAATCCTAACCTTTCTTTGGGTCTTTTTCCCACAATTTTAACATATACTATTAAACACTGCAAGAAAAAAAGTATTTTTGAGTTTCCATTATTAAACTATCAAATTAAACAGATCTCAGCCATGTAGTTTTCAGCTTCTTCGCCCAAATGGTAGTACTGGCTTTTATGGAATATAAAATGCTATAATAATAGCATCCATCTCTAAGAAGCTGAAAGAAACATAAATATCACTATTAAACACACACACACACACATATGCACACGATAGCTGAAACAGCAAATAGAATAGAAATATAAAGTGATAACCACATACTTTCCCTGGCCTCTCAAAAAAGTCTGCCACTGTGATTTATTAAAACTGAATATTTAATGTTTTTAGAAGTGTATTTTCCTCCATGAATAGCATGCTAAAAATCTGTGGTATGTGCTGATATAAACATTTTGGTTTTAGTTTGAAGGAAAGGGAAAAGGCAAAATTCTTCTTCCATATTTCCCACAAATAGTTATTGCCATCTGGCTTGCTGTCAAATGATTTCTCCTTTACTAAGTTAGGTCTCTTGTGTATTTATACATCAACATACTTGCCTTTCCTTCTTCAAATATTTTAATGGATGAAGATATCTGAGGGGGAAAGAAATCTAATAGATTCCTATAGCTTCTTGTGTAGGATTTTTTTAAAAAAATGCAGGAAGTAACCAGAGTATTAGCCATTTTGCATTTATTTGGCATGAACAGTAGCAGATATGCATTGTCTATCCAGACTAGCACAAACTGTCCTTGCCTTGAACTAAAGTGATGAAAAACTGGACAGCTGTATTCTAAATTAAGAAAAGGTTCCGTTCTTGTACAGTAGACTTACTTTCCCTGTAAACTATATCCATATATGCAGAATGAAAGTTACAAGAATAATCTTTAAAAATCAGAATTCATTCCCTCACAAACCATTTATACATATATCTCCAAAGCAAACTTTATTTTATATTGGAATCAGCTTGAAAGCAATACTTTAAGGTTTTTCAGTTGAAGTTTGTGCTGCTGTTAGATTATAGATTATTTTAGGGAGGCACATAATTATAGAGGGAGTGTAGCAAAGTTTTACTAACTTTTTTTTTTGTAATCTGACTGCCGTTTCTTTCCTTCGGAGAAAGTAGGGACAATTATATTGTTAACTGAATTTTTGCCAAACCTGAGTATGTAGTTTTAGAAATCAAGGCTTGTATCAAGAGGAAAATAAACAGAATGCTGATCTTAAAAACAGAGATTTTATGTGGTAATTAAGAATTCAAGTACATGTTCTCAGAAGGAAAGCTAGGCCTAGGCAGATGCTATCAGCATATTTTATCGAAGTAAATTTTGTTGGATTATATCCTGTCTTTTCCCACACAGCAATAGGCAATCAGAAAAATAGATTTATGAGTTACTCTGAGGTGAGAAATAATAACTGAATATATGTCATCCAGTTAGCTTCAATGGATAGGTATAAACCTAGGTTTCTCTAATCTTAATCCAGCAATTCAACTAATACATATTAGTTATTTAAATTGATTAAATAATTACTGATATATATGTAGAGATAAAATCAAGATAAAAATCGATGATTTTTTTTTAAAAAAATGGATTTTTAAAATTTAAATTGAATTTTTTAAATTTAAATTGGATTTTTTTTTATTTTTATCAAATTTATTTTAATAAAATGCTTTTGGAGTAAAAATCTATCTAAAGATAATTTTCTATTTAAGATATATTAATAATTTAGTTTATTCAGCATGAAATGGAGCTTAGTTATGTAGCATGAGGCTGTATATTCTGCAATATTGGACTGTTGGTGAGTCAACAACAGGTCAGAGGAGGAGCCGCTGCGGGACAGAGATGACAGTAGCTCTTTAAAAATTATGTTTTAAATCGAGTTGATTTAAATCAAACCGTTTTTATTAGTGATTTAAATCATGATTTAAATCAAATCCACCCTGGATAAAATACAGTCATCTAACATGATTTACTAGTAAGTTAAAATTACTTGTATTTCATAAAAAGCTGAGGATACCATGCTAAACAATATAGATATTGTACAGACAGTAAGAAATTAGTGATAACCTTGCCCTGATCCAGACTGACCAGGCCTGGAAATCAACTCTACAGGTAGGCTAAAACTATTTCTATTGAGATTAGCTATAACAACAGAATTTTGCAAGCCTGATTGTGCTGGACCTCCTCGTTCTTCTTATATTTCAGTGACTCAGAAATGCATATACCTCAGCTGCTTCTCAAAATTATCTCATTATTCTGGACTTTAAAAAAAGTGCTTCAGCCCCTTTGGCCTAGTGGGCTGGTTTCTGTACATCTCCATCAAGGTCATATTCCTTACTTTCTACATAATGTCACTCAATCTATGACTGCACCTCAAATAACAGATATCTTGTAACATCAAGGAAGCCATTTACAACAACTCTGGCCAATGTATTACTTCAGCAGACAGACATCAAGGAGCCAAAGTAGTGCTAATATCAGAATCCAGAAAGTATCACGCTAGGAGGCAAGGAGCATATGCTCTTTCACTGACTGATGTAAAATTGACAATGGTTAGCTTTGGAAGGAAGATGCAAACTGAATGGAGAAATCCTCTCCATTCTGACCTCTAAGGGAAAAGAGGAAAGGTTAAAGAGGAAGGTGAATGGGCAGCTCACCTATCAAGTGAGAACTCTGGATATTAAGGAAGTAATTTTCAGCTCATTCTTGCGGTCCAAAATATCATCCATTAATTGACACTTTGTGTTCATTGTGTTCAGTAACTTTTCTGACAGATATTTGAGAGATGGTAATGCCTTTTTACTTCCTTTATAAAATCACAACCTACTAAACAGATACAAACTGAAAAACTCTTTGTAAGGTGGAACTTTCTGAATAATACAATCTCATAGTATATGATCTTCTCAATCATATAATGTATAGTTGGTTACCTTCACATATGATTTTTGACCTATCAATCCCTTAAAAATTAACAAATTATACCAGACCAAATGGCATTGGTATAATGCAAAAGACTTATAAACTATAGCATGAAAAGGCAAATGTATCATTAAATCTAATGACACTACGTACTGTATAGTGTATATCAGAAACCTCAAAGATGTCTTTTGCAATTTAATTATATGTATTATGTTTCTACAGTATTAGTAAATTTTTATTACAGATGGTGCAAAAACATACAGTTTCTAATTCTTACCTCCCCAAAGGCACCTCGGCCAATCACCTTCAATATTTCAAAGTCATCTTTATGCAATCGCATCTGCTTCACCTTAGATGTGAAAGGCTTGCCTGAAAAACAGAAAAATATTGATCACTTTACATAATATAACTAATTAAAAATCTATACAATTTCAGAAATTGTTGGTATAACAAACTAAGATCTATTATCCACTGACCATAAATGGATTTGTTGACATGGCCATGATAGAACATTCCAAATGCATGCTTAAAATATTTTTAATTTTAACATTGTTTTTTACTAATGTTTGCAAGAAAAGTTTTAACATTTTACAGACCTAGAAGACTTGCTTCAGCAATTTCACATAGCGGAAGTCCTAATAATCACTTGGCTAAAAGTTGTATTCCTTCCCAGTATCACATATAAATAGCAAAAAGGCACTGTGTTAAAATATTCCCTTTTTAGCACTGCTAGTCTGAAAAACAAAAGCCTTCCACAGTTCTATTTTAAAGTTAAAAACAAAATAAAATTTGGACGCAATATAATGCCAAAAACAAGGGAATGATTCACAAGATAGCACATAACACAACTTGTTGGGAACTGCAACACAAATTGCTTCAACAGCAAATTTTCTTTTCTAGTCCATCTCATCTGTCATTTTGGAAATGTCATACAACTAGAAAATTTAAAAAATACAAAAATTCACCCTCTTAAAGTAAAGCATTAAGACTACTGAAAATTGCCTTTAGATTCTTTTCAAGAGATAAAAAAATATTAAAAAGCTTGATTTCTGCTGATTACACAGACATTACCATTCAACAATAGAGCCAGTCTAGTAGTTAAACATCAGGTTAGAAGCTAGGAGACTGTGAGTTCTAGTCTCACTTGAGACATGAAAGGCAGCTGGGTGATTTTGGGTCAAGTTATTCTCTCTCAGACAAATTCACTTCACAGGGTTGTTGTTGTGGGGAAAATAGGAGAAGGAAAGTGTATTAGTAATGCTCACCGCCTTGAGTTATTTATAAAATAATAAGGGTGGGATAATAAATAAATAAATAAAATTATTTTGGCAAGAATATGGAACTGGTTTGCCATTGACAGCTTCTGTCAATACCATGGTGGCACAGTGATTAGAATGCAGTACTGCAGGCTAACTCACTTCTCACTCTAGAAGTTTGATTCTGAATGGCTCAAGGTTGACTCAGCCTTCCATCCTTCTGAGGTCAGTAAAATGAAGACTCAGATTGTAGGGGACAATATGCTGACCTGTAAACTACTTAGAAAGGGTTTACAACTTGAAAAGGATAGGTGAGAGAGTAGAATCTTAGACCACCCAAACAAAAAAGATCTAGGGAGGAAGTTCTCTTCCCCCAAACCAACACCCTCAAACTAGTCAACTGCTGGTCATCAGTATGCTGATGTTACCAATTATATTCTTTGACCCTGAGCCAAGTGAGGCTGCCAAGGTTCTGTTTTAGTGCCTAGAGGCTTTGTGGGTTTGGATGAGGAGGAACTGTCTACAACTCAATCCCACCAACATTGAGTAGCCACCCAAATCTTTGAATGGATATTTCATCTTGGATCTTGGATTTCATAGCACTTCCCCCTTCAAGTTTGGCATGCAATTTGCAGCTCCTGCTTGAAAAGCAAGTGTTAACTGTGGCTGGAAGCCCTTTTCATAATTTGATCTGGTGTACCAGTTCCACCCTTTTCTAGATTGAGGAACTCTTTAGGCAGTCACTAATATCCACAAGTGCAATGCACTCTACATGGGGCTGCCCAGAAGATTTTAGTGGTTCAGAATGCAGTGGCACAAACAATAATGTTTCAGTATGCTTATGTAACACATTCTACTTCATGAGCTGCACTAGCTGCCAGATTCCTTCTGTGTGTGATTCAAGCTGCTGCTGTTACCTATAAAGCTCTAGATAGCATCCATAACATCTGCTCAGCCAATTCAATTCTGAGGGGTTGGTAAACTCCCAGACTCCTTTGATTAAACAATGTATAGGTAGTCTTCCATTTACAACCACAGTTGGGTCCAGAATCTTGGCTGTTAAGCAGAGCAGTTGTTAAGCAAATGCCATGTGATTGCTTCACTCAACGAAAGCAATCCTGGATTTTGTTCTTAAGTGGAGTGCTAGGGAGAGGACTTAGGTCTTTCAGAATAATGGTGTTTGTTAGCATTTTTTCCTCCAGAGGAGAAAATACTAGTGAACCCAAGTGTTCTAAACGTCCCAGAACTATGGCATTCACTAGCATTTTTTGTCAGTTTTGAGCTCTGTTCCTTCGGTCCGCAAGAGGATTTCCTTTGCCTGAACAGAGGGGAAGAAAAATCTCTCAGCATGCTGGGGAAATGGACTTCAAATCCAATACTCCCTCGGCTTGCAACCTTCCCTGCCGGCATCCTCATTGACTTTCCGCAGATACTGGCAGAGAATATTGCAAATGGTGATCACCTGATTGCAAGACACTTGGCAATCAATCATAAATGTGAGCAGGTTTCCAGTGCCCCAAATGCAGTCATGTGACTGGGACTGCAGTGCAATATTTTATGATAGCTGGAAGTACTTTATGGTCCATAAAGCACCTGTTCTGAGGCCATCATGATTGTGAAACAGTTGTTTCAAGAGGCAATTGGACTTTCGGAACCTGGATGACTGAGAATCTCCATAGACATTGTGAACAGATGTTAAATGACTAGTCATAAATTGAGAATTACCTGTAATCTATAGAAACACTGGAAGTGCACCTTTACTGTAGCAGCATCTGCATTCTGGAATGAGGTTCTCCCCAAGATCCAGATAGTCACCATTCTGCTAAAGTTTAGAAGAGCTGTAAAAGTCCTGGCTCTTTATAGATGCCTTTAGTGTGTGAGAGAGATCTCTCCCATTTCATTGCACTCACATGTTTTATCTATCTTTTACTGATTTTATTGCAATTTCTTTGCTTCATCATTGTGTGCTGTCCAGAATCCTTGAGAAGTGGTTCTCAATTGCTGCTCTGGCTTTCTGGAATACCCTCTCTTATAATATGCTCCATTCCTTCTAACATTGCAGAAGCTATTGAAGACAGAATTTTCTAAAGAATGAATTTTCTTACTACCTTGAATTTAGTTGACTTTGAATTAACTGATTTATGGAAATTGTTTTGATTTTTTTTAATGATATAGCTATTCCTTATTATCATTATTATAATTTATGCACGTGTTGTAATTTTCATTCAGCTGCTTTAATTTATTTAGGTTTACTGTAAACATTTTTAACTGTTATGAATATTTTGGTTGATTGTCCTGTAAATTGGCATGAGTCTATATGGATTTGGCAATAAACAAGTAGAATAAATAAATGTAGGAAAATAGATTGTATGTCTGTTTTTATATTTTGATTAAGGGAGCATGAACATAATTCTTATCCATAAATCCTTAAGCAGAGTCATAATTCCCTTAGAGCATACAGAAATTAGGAAGGGCAGTCATGCCCTACCAGGAAAGGAGTTTAAGGAGTTGCGCAGAGTTGCGGACAGTATACATGCCCCTCTCATACTTCTAAGCATTTTTCCCTCCAAATACAAAGGTCCTACTGAATAAAGGCCTATATTTTACTGTGCTATCCAGAGAATGCTGGGCAGAAATGAATATTTTACTATTCTATCCACAGAATGCTGGGCAGAGAATTTTTAGAATATAAAAATACTTCCCCAAAGCAGTCACACATCCAAAAATATGACCAAGAAAAAAATTAACGTATATTCTTTGTAGGGCCAATTCAAACTAAAAGTAAACCAACAGCTTTTTGAAAATCTGTATATACCAGAATTTCCACAGAATACTAAAAATAATAGCATTATTTATATATTTACATTACATACTATCTCTAAGTCCTTAATATTTATTTTATTATAGTATATGGTCAAAGACCTGAAAAGAGTTTTCGATCTTATTTGGGTTATTTTCCATAAGTCCAAAAAGTTCACGACATCATGATACACAAAGGTCTTATAAAGATAAAAACAATACAAGAGTACCAATTTATCCACATAATTTATTTTTGAACCGAGTCAGTTTGCTGTATCAATAAAATAATAATTTCTCAGTCAGAGCTACAGTAAAGTATTTTTTCTGAAAAATCACTGAAAAGAAACAAAACACTGAACGCACTGATCATATATAATCTATGAACTTTCTGCCATTTATTACACCTCATTGTTCATTAGCAAGCTGTTAAATCATCTCCATTCGACTTCTCATGCAAAGGTAAACCTGCTAAGTTCACAAGAAAGCATGTTATGTACAAAACAACAATGACTCCCTAACAATCTTCACACAGCTTTAGATTCTGGTTTATTAGCAATGATGATAAAACAGGAGCCTGTTTAGATGTAATGACATTGTTTGCTTCTTCTCAGCTTGTTTAGTTTAGCCACTCTTGCAGCCTTCTCAGGAGTAGTGGGCCAGCAAATTTCATTACTCATTAGTAGCAGAGTAGTTATTGTTTACTGATCATAAGTCTACACAAGGAATTCTGCAGAATCACACCAATGATATATTTAATACAATAATCAATTTCAAATGATATATTTAATATAATAATCAATTTCCTACAGTAGCTAAGCAACAGAGTTCATGTAGTTAGGCTTCTCTTGCAGAAAATCTCAGGATCAATCTCTGGCACCTGAAGTTATGATCTGTTAACAGGTTCTTGGACAACACTAAGAAAGCTGCAGTTAATAATCATAGTGGCCAACACCAGAAGAAATAATACACTATGTTGATAATGGTTTGTTATGTTCTGGTGTCAAGCTGTCTGTACCATGACTTAACTGCTTTACAAGTGACTTCTATTTATGTATGTTTTCTGATACTATTCTTACATTATACTCTTCAATTTTACATTACACTTTCTTTTATTCCATTTGTTAGTATAAATTAAGGTGACCAGACGTCCCGCTTTTGGCGGGACAGTCCCGCTTTTGAGCAATTTGTCCCGCGTCCCGCGGCATTTTAAAAAAGTCCCGATTTTTCATTCTGCCTCCTGAGTCCCAGCTGATGGCTAGAGGGAAAAAAACTGTTTAAACTCTTGCCGAGGAGCTTCAAAGGGCCGCCCTACGTTGATTAGCTGGGCTTCCCCACTCTCAGCCTCTCAGCTGATTTGCGCAGGGCTCTGCTCTTGCTAAATTGCTCCAGCAGTTTTTTTTTTCTCTTTGTGCAAACCAAGCTCAAAACGAAACTGAAAGTAAAACAGGCTGTTGGCTTTGCTGTTTGCTTGCAACGTTGGAAAATTAGGCAGCAGATTTATTTTCCTTTTCCTCACCAAAAAAGGTAGGTGTAAACAATGGGAAATTATTTAGGGCAAAAGAGGAGAGTTCAAGATTTTAAAACACAAAAGAAAAAAAAGCTCTTTTTAACTAGGGAATTGTAATAATTGAGATACTATTAATTGTATACTGTGTTGAAAGCAGAAATGGTTAAGTTGTGGTTTGGAGGAATATATGGGGGAAATTATTTGGTTTATTATTATTGGTAAATATAATTAATTGATTTGTAAGAAATTGGATTGCATGGAAATAATTGGAATATTCATGTTCATATTGATTAATATACAAAAAAGATAGTTATATAACTAATTGATTTATATTAAAATGTTGAATTTGTATTAAACAACTGTATTACATAATTACATAATTAACCAATGTGAGGATGGATATAAAAATAGATGACAATGGGAAGGGGTATAATATAGAATAGAAGGGAAAAATTGAATTTGATTAAGATTAGAGATGAGGATGAAAGGTAATATTGGTTTTTTACAAAAATAGATGAGGAGTAAATATGGCAAAAAGGAAATATAGAAATTGTAAATTAAATTGAAATGACTAAACACTGTTTAAATTTGTGAACCAGCCAAATATTCTGTTCAAAGAAAATACATTGTATGTTTGTATGTGTGTTTCTAATTATTGCTATTTATTCATATTTGTTCTCTTTTATTCTTTAAAGTTTAACAATTCATTCTTTATCTTAATATCTTTATATTTGTTTGGGGTTGGCTTTCTTCCCTTTCATCTTTTTTATTGTACAGCAATCTTTCTCCTCAAACCTACCACCTCTCTTTTCTTTCCTTCTTACTTTCTCTTCCCCCCACCCTCTTCTTCTCCTCCCTATTTCCTCTTCCTTTCTCCTTCTCATCCTCTCTTCCTCCCTCTCTTACCGTCACTCCTACTCTAATTTCCCTTCCCTTCCTTCATCCCTCTCTATTACTGTATCCTTTTATGCATATGGACTACTCAGAGGGCTGAAAAAGTTATTTTTGACTGGTCCTCACACTTTTGACCAGTCCTCGAACTTACGACTGTCCTCACATTTTACATTTTTGCCCTATCTTGTCATCATGGTGAAGAGAAGCAGTTGTGAAATGAGTGACATGGTTGTTAAGAATGCTGCATGGGCATAAATGTGAGGATGGTCATAAGTGTGAGGACCAGTCAAAAGTGCGAGGACCTGTCAGAAATGACTTTTTTCAGCCCTCTGGTTAGTCCTTTTGTGCATATGGACTACTCGGAGGGCTGAAAAAGTTATTTTTGACTGGTCCCCGCACTTTTGACCAGTCCTCGAACTTACGACTGTCCTCACATTTTACGTTTTTGCCCTATCTTGTCACCATGGTGAAGAGAAGCAGTTGTGAAATGAGTGACATGGTTGTTAAGAATGCTGCACGGGTATAAATGTGAGGATGGTCATAAGTGTGAGGACCAGTCAAAGGTGTGAGGACCTGTCAGAAATGACTTTTCAGCCCTCTGAGTAGTCCCTATACACATAGCCATGGCCACCCGGTCACATGACCAGCTAGCCATGCCCACCCAGTCACATGGCCTCCAAGCCACGCCCACACAATAAGCCACGCCCACAATGGTGTCCTTCTTACCAATGTTAAAATCTGTTCACCTTACCCTATACACATAGCCATGGCCACCCGGTCACATGACCAGCTAGCCACGCCCACCCAGTCACATGACCAGCTAGCCATGCCCACAGAATAAGCCACGCCCACAATGTCCCTCTTTACCAATGTTAAAATCTGGTCACCTTATATAAATACATAAAAATATACCTGAAGTTAAATATATAAATATACAGTGAAGCTGTAAATACTTCCTGAATCTGAAAAAATGGACTGGAATCTTTAAAAGCATATTTGTACATTTTTATGTGCCCTAACAAAAGTTATTGATTTTCCAAAACAGAATAGTGTATTTTATTAGATTTTTTTGCAAATTATCCCCAAATGTCCTTATTGCCGGTCAAAAAGTTTATCCGTTAGTAAGAAGAATGGCATGGAGAATGATTTCTGTTATACAGCTGAATTAATCATGAGTTCCATAAATAACAGAGATGAAGATCTTTAATGAACAAAGGACATGCAACCGTCTATTTATAATAAAAGTAGCCAAATAAAAGTGGTCGTAAGCACTTGGGGAATATTTGAAACAATGATACACAATGAAATCTATAGAAATACCATTGCACAGGAAACCAGTAAAATACTGCTGCAGAAAAATGATAGTACAAAATGAGGAAGAAGAGGGAAGCAAGATTTCACATATTCCAAAGGCACTTTAAAATTGGCTGCCAAATTTCTATCCAGCAAGTGAGAAAAAAAAATGGTTTGCAAGCAATGGAAGATGGATAACAGAATGTTATTTAAACCAACACTAAATAAATAAATAAAGCCACAATGTCCTTCTCAATTTTATAGCTACTATTCTGTTTTTACTTCTTAGATACATTCTTCACATATTTTTTCAGTCAAAGAAGAAAGTGACAGCATCTGTATCTGAGTCTTAAAAAGATCTGGTATTTCCTGAAAATATGAAGAGTAATCGCAGATTCCTATTTTACAATGTTATAGAGACAAAAACTATATTCCTAATTATATACAAAATAGTATGATTCTAGCTAGGAGAAATTTGGAAATCACTTATTTCTAAATTTTAAAAAGGAATTCAAGATTTGTATTTAGCATCACAAAAGCCCCAGGGCTATACCCAGTGGTAGGCTGCTGCCATTTCGGACCGGTTCAGGTGAGCCGGTAGTTCCAACGATCAGCTAGCCCCACCCACATGCCCCCACCCTATCCTGTCCTATATTTCCTTTTTTTCTGGCTAAGCTGATTCGCACGGCAATTCGCACGACTCAGCTGATTCACAAGGCTGATTTCCGCACCTCCACTGTTCTACTTTACTGGGCTGCCTTAGAAGGTAAGCAGCTGAGCTTCAAATTGCTGTATTTTGAATGCTGCGGGCAAGCACAGCGTTCCACACAGAACCGGTTGTTAAACTATTTGCAGCCCACCACTGGCTATACTCCAAGCTAGCACTAACAAGGAGGTCTGAATAAAAACCTACCCCATAAAATGATATTTAAAAACTAGATAAAGCTAAATATTTCCCCAAAATCCAAGATGGCATTAAAGCAACAGGACAGCACACTCTCTTATATAGTTGTCTATCTTTTAAAAAGTGATGTCACATTTTCAGAATATAGCACCTTCTTTTTCTTGCTATCTTCGCACACATATGCACATGTGTAAAGTAATATTCAAACCTTGTCACCAAATAGGAAAATAAAGAAATGCAATTTAAAATGCTAAATATAATCCACTTTATATGAAATTTTATAAACCAAGTTTAGCTTACAAAATGTTTACTTATAAAAGACGTTTCGTCTTCACTTTTTTTCAAACTTTAACTTATTGCTAAAAATGTTTTCAAGCAACCTACAACACATATTAACTTTAGAGAGTACATTTTTTAAAATTTGGGGCCACATGGATCACACATTGTTCTTTATAACTTCATTGGATAGGAACTGGCTAGGCAAATTGAATGCTCCAAAATATAGCAGTTTTAAGGATATTATATTACAAAATTGGATCTTAAAAAATCATGCCCAAAGTTTGAAGAAAGCCAATGTAAAGTTCTATAAGAGACAACTGATCATAAATTAAATTAAATTATAAGATTCAATTAAGAAAAAAAATCCAATATACTTGGTGAGATAGAAAACAGTGAATTGGCATACTTCCAAAGTCTACTACTTGATGAAATTTTTGCAAAGAATATTAGACTGATTAATTGTTAGTCTAGATTAGCCAAGTTGGGCTAGATCCAACAAGGCACTTACATTCATAAGCAAAAATGTACACTTGGGATGACTTAACAAATGAGTCAAGCCTTAATATTTAAGAAATCTACCTGTAGTTTTGCTTTATAAATATAATGCACATGATAATCAGAATCCTTATTTAAATTCTGACTGACATTAAAATTTTGACTGACATGCTCAGTTTGAACAATATTGATGAAATGTATGATGAACAGAGCAGGAAACACATTTCAAATTCCTATGCTCCTATAAATATTTTCAGAAACCAGGAAGTAACAATTTTTTAAAAAATCTGTGAAGAAAAACATTGGCGGAATGCTTATGAAGTGAAAACTGTGTAAGCTGTATAATACAGGGAACTAACAAAACATTTACTTGAAATAAGCATACCATCTTGACATTTCCTTAGAAAAAGCTGGAAAAAACTTGGTAAATTATGCATTGTCCTATGTTTCCAGCCAAAGATGAGAAGGGTATGTGAGTGAGTGACATAACCTGCCCAACAGTTAGAAAAACCAATTGTAGGAGAAAGTGGAGAGTCCCCACCAGTTTGTAGTTATAGATAATAGTGATTTTTCTATGCTGAAGCACAGTGATTCATAGTCTACACTGAGATTACAATACTGTACATATTCAGTTTTATATGTAAATTAATAAAAATGTATCATGGCATTACAAATCATGATCAATTTGCCAGAAGCAGTTTTGCATACAATGAAGATTGTGTTCTATGAAGTCTATATAAAGGAAAGGGAAATAATTTCTTTATAAATCTTTTTTTCTTTTTTTTTCTTTGCACCTTTTCTTTTTTTACTTTTTATATTATTTTATATTATCCTTAGTTTGATTAGTTTTTTTTATCTTTTTATCTTTGTATTTGTAAATTTAAATACAAATTATTACATGAAATTATCCAAAAAAGAGAAGGAATCCATGAAACCTAAGACAACTGGAACACTTAGCTCAAGAAGAGTGAGACAAAAATACCAGTTGAGAATGTTGTCTTTTTCAGAGATACAAAAGATACAGTCATTGCCTCAAAACTGTGTACTACAAAACTGTGTAACTTATGTTACCTTAACCCTAACTGGTGAACTGGTGAGACCCAAGACAATGAGGAGATCAAATTTGTGGAAATCTACAGATTAACCTGGACATTTGTTTTCAGTCTCATGATAAGGTGAGGACAAAACTAATTATTTGTTCATTTTTGGCTGGAGGAACACATGAGCTGAACTGCTACAGCATGTAGGAACAGCTGTCTGTGAGAACAAACAGCAGAAAGGCACTGTACAATTAGGATGGCTTAAGAATGCTTTGAAGACAGGATAGTTGGCTCTTTTACCACAGAGTAAAAGAATCGTATTAGTATAACTTACAATCATTTACTATTTTTACTTAAAGGAAAAGAATTAATATTAATAACAGTTTCATTATTCATGACTATTAAGTATAAAATCGAGTCAAAACTACACTGAGGAAAGCCCCACTGAATTTGATTATATTTGCTACCAGGCAGTACCAGTATAAAACTGTCATGAGATATCTAGAACTTTTCCACTGCAATAAGAGGCTTTAAAGCTTTTCTATTTGATCAATTTTTGCTAACAGCACTTAATTATTATTTCGTAAACCAAAGTTACGGTTTAATTTTAAAATAATGTTTAAAAATGTAATTCAATAATAAAAGCAAAAAATAACAAATATATTGTTATATTAAATATATTAACAATATTAAACACTCATGAAATGAATTGAGATGCCATTATTTATGGTAATAGAATTACGGTATTTCGATGACAAGAACTCTAAAGAATCTTGAGAATTATCCAGGTTAAAATGACATGATCCCTACATGTTTCTAGTAACAATTGGATTTAGGGTAATTCCCATCAACTTTTGGCCTTCTAGATGGAGACTTCAATGTCCATGCTATTTACTGGCATGTGATGACCTCAGAAGCTTTTCTATTAATAAAGAGGAAAAGAAATTCTATTCACAGATGACAGGGTGCTAGACAGACATTTTATACAATTCAGGAAAGTGTATTTACCAGAATTTTTAAATGTACGTAAAAAAGTAAATATTCATTTTATTTCATTGCTCCAGATAAAAAGTATTAATTGAAATGTGTAAATTCCAGCTCTAGAGCCACCCCAAACCCCACAGCCCACAAGCGGGGTGGAAGAAAGGAAAAGGCCCTCTCTTTTCAGTTCCCCATCGGGCTGGCTCTGCCAAAGGCCGCCTCCCGGTCTCGCAGCCAGTTCCCTCCTGAAGTTTCAAGGGCCGCCACATGATTTCCATGAACTTGAGCTGAGCAGATCTGCAGTGCTGGGCAGGGCGAAAGCCGCAGCGGCTCCTGGTTTTCCTGGCCGCTGAGCGCTCACTTAGAGAAGAGCAGGCAAGGAAGCAGGGCAAGGCAAGGTGGTGGTGGCTGCAGGCAAGTGTTGGGGAAGCGCTGAGGGCAGCACGCGCGTCCAGGATCCTCCTCTTTGGGCTTTCCACTTAGGTGGCAGCGGGTGCAGCCAGTCCCTGTCGCCACCTGCTTGGCCTGCAGCTCCCAGTGGTAAGGAGCCCAGGCATGTCGCATGTTCAGAGCTTCCCTGGCAGGGCCAAAAGTGTGGCCATCAGCCAGGGAATGGTGGCTCACAGCAGGAAGGAGCCCAGGCAAGTCGTGCATTCGGAGCTTCTCCGGCGGGTGCATGGCAGGGCTGAGAGCACTACCGCCAACCGGGGAATCGTGGCTCCCAGCAGGGAGAAGACCAGGCCGCAGGGTCATCTGCGCAGGCAGCCCACCATCACCACCCCACCCTCACCAGCTGCTGGTCCAGACAACCTGGGTCCGTGCAAGAAGCCCGCACGGGCAGGGAGGGAGGGATGCCCTGGCTTACCTTACTATCTGCTCTCTTAGTAGCGACTGCCAGGATCCCCTCTCCATGTCTTTTGGCACACGCGCCGGTTGCTGGTCTTAGCGCGCGCATGTGCACCAGAAACCAGACCAGATGGCTAGAAACAGGAAGATCATTTTCCTGGAGTGCCCATGAGCAATGGGCAGCTGCTCTTCCAGTTTCCAGCCTGCCGGTGCGCATGAAATCCAGCTGGCCGGCGCACCGGAACCCGGAAGAGCAACGGGTGACGGCTCTGCGTGCCCGGAGAAATGGCTCTGCGTACCACTTCCGGCATGCGTGCCATAGGTTCGCCATCACAGCCTTAGGGATCTACAGTGGGACAATACGTTAAAGAGATGATAGACATAAGGTGCTATGGGAGCCAGAGGGCAGGCTGTTACAGAGGAAGACACCCCCCCCGATGTTTAATATCAGCCCCCTGAACTCACTCCCAGCCATTGGTCAGCATATACCCGGAGGTCCAGGGATTTGGCTGCTGCAGGTTAATGCCAGGTCAGTCAATAATAAGGCCCTGCCTTATCCAAGACTTCATTAAGAAGTAAGCCATCCTGGAATGCTTCACTGAGATTTGGCTGAAAGAAGGATTCCCCTCTGAGATGTGCCCAGCTAGGTTTAGGATTTGGTACTAGTTGAGACCCAAAGGCAGGGGAAGTGGAGTGGCAGTGGTCATCTGAGAACAGGTTTCTGATTGTGAAACCCTATTTCTGAAGCTGGATTCACAGGATGAGTTTGGATTGCTGCTACTGTACCAGCCTCCCTTCTATGTGGCAACCTTCCTGCCTGAGCTTCTGGAGATCTCAGGGTTGGCACTAGAATCCCCCAAATTTATGGTCCTATACGACTTGAAATTGCCACCACTGGGTTGGCCTCAGAATTGACCAGGAATTCATGGTCACTGTAGGGGTGTGATGGCTCAGTGGTTAAAAATGCTGAGCTTGTCAGGTGGAGAGATGACAGCCCGGGTTTGAGACTCAATTTCCACACAATGGGATGAGCTTCGATTACTTGCCCTTCCTCCTGCCCACCTAGCAGTTTCAAAGCATGAAAATGCAAGTAGATTAATAGGTACTACTATGATGGGAAGGTAATAGTGTTCCATGTGCCTTTGCCATATAGCGTTGCAGGCCACATGACCATGAAAATTGTCTTTGGACAACACTGGCTCCCTTAGCCAAGAAACAGAGATGAACACCGTACTCTAGAGCCAGAGATGATTGACAGGGAAACCTTTATTTTTTTTCATGATCACTATGGTGGCCATAGGCCTGCCCCAGATCATCTCAGGTCCAACCAGGGATGGTGGTCACATATCAAATACGATATTCTTGTTGGAGCAATGACAATGTGGTCTGGTGGAGTATCTACCCTCATCATGGTCAGATTGTGCCCTGATGTCCTTGAGATTCTATTATGCAACCCCCAGACCCATTTGAGTAGTCCAAGAGACTACTCCCAAGAGACTGATGGACCTGAATGAGTTCCAGAGGGAAATGGGGGATATCCCATGGGCTTTGCTGCATGGTTCTCCCAAAGCTCTAGTTACAACCTGGAACCAAAGGGCAGCCATGGCTTTGGATAGAATCGTGCCTGGGCAGCCTCTTTTTACCGATTGCTCCCAAGTTCATGGTTCACAGAGGTGCTGCAGGTTCTGAAAAGGAACACTTAGAGCACTGCCTGAGGAAAATGAGGGATAAATCTGATCAAAAACAATTTGGAGTCTTATTAATGTCTATCTTGTGGTAGAAGGAGTGGATAGAGTTATCTCTGGCAAGAGGGGCGGCATACAAGTTCAATAAATAAATAAAAATAAATGTTTGTTTATAGCAGCTTTTTTCCAAGTGTGGATTATCACCCATGAGGCAACATGAGGCAATGAACGAACAATTGCCAGAATTACTTTCCTCAAACTTCTAAGCAGGGTTACCAACTTTTTAGTTATGTCTTTGTCATTTTAATTTCTACACCCACTCATTTGCACATAATTCCAAACAGTTTACAAGAGGTTAAAAAAAATACAGTACAATCAATTTGCCATATAATCAATATGATACAAAAGTATGCAGAATGTAAAACTGTAAGAGTTTCAGAGCTCTGTATGATACATAAGTGCTCTTTTGTTGGTTTGCTTTTAACACATTATGTTTGCCTTTGGAAGATGGAGTAATCATCCTTGGGAAAAACTCTGCAGAAGGCATTAACACAAAGGGAATGGTCTCAGATGAGGGATGTGATTGTTATCTCAGTGTAGTAAACCCGAGAGAGATAAAGTGTCAAAAACAATTTTACAACTTGACTTGTTGCTGAGCTTTGGCATTTTCAGTTTAAGAATTGATTTTAAGGCAAAGAAATAACCTTTATTTTTCATTCTTCCTTGGCCTTGTTGAATGATAGTGGCTGGTTTCAAAATGACATCTAGATGTCAGGAATTATGTAAAAGCAAGCCAATTCATGTTTTCCATCAAAAGTACAATTATTTACAATTAAACAACTTTATTTTATAAAGTTGCAATTTATTTATTTATTTATTTATTTGTTTAAATTTCTATACCGCCCTTCTCCAAATAGGACTCAGGGTGGTGCACAGCCTAAGTAAAAACAAAGCATACAAAATTTAAAAAACAGTATTAAAATAATTAGATATTCTGGCCGTAAATTAAAACAACCCAATTTAAAACCAATTTAAAATTTAGCTCAAGCCAGCCCAGCTAGTTGAAATAAATAAGTTTTCAGGGCCCGACGAAAAATCCGGAGGTCTGTTATTATACGTAACTCCGGGGGAAGGTTATTCCAGAGGGTGGGCGCCGTCACAGAGAAGGCTCTCCCCCTGGGGGTCGCCAGCCGACATTGTCTGGCGGACGGCACCCTGAGGAGGCCCACTCTGTGCGAGCGTACTGGCTGGTGGGAGGCTATTGGTGGCAGTAGGCGGTCTCGTAAGTACCCCGGCCCTAAGCCATGGAGCGCTTTAAAGGTGGTCACCAACACCTTGAAGCGCACCCGGAAGACTACCGGGAGCCAGTGCAGCTCGCGCAGGAGAGGTGTCACATGGGAGCGCCTCGTCGCCCCCATAATCCCCCGCGCGGCCGCATTCTGGACCAGCTGGAGCCTCCGGGTGCACCCCAGGGGGAGCCCCATGTAGAGATGTTTCATCATGCAAAACGTTTTGCTAGAATCATGCAAAACAGTATCGTCAGATTTTGCAAAACATTGCTTGCCTAAAGCAGGAGCCAGCTGGGAAAAAAAACAAAAAAACAATCAACCCAATTTTCATTTTCAGGGAAATAACAACAGATGAAAATAAACAGTTAGAAATTCAATAAAAGCAACAAATGTTACTGCTCAATTAAAAAAACCGATTTGGAATTAAACTTGCTCTGGAAGGGACTGTATTCCTACTATCAGGTTCACAATTTAGGATTGTCTTTTGATTCATTGCTACCTCTGGATTTGCAGGCAGAAGACTTGGTACAGGTGGCACAATTATATGCACTCAAAATTACAATATCCATTGTGAGGTTTCATTATATTTAGATAACTGAATTTGCACCAGATTTTAAAATAATCTGGAAATTTCTATCAGTGCATCTACAGTATATCATAATAAACAGTACAAGAGGAAGCCTGAAATAATCTTATGCCTTCATAAAATAAGATCATATTGGGTTTATTTTCTTCAAGTACTAACCATCTTACATGGCGAAAGCTTTTGTATACCCTCCTTACTATAGTACTGGAATTCTCAAGTCTGAATTTAAAGAAAATAATTTTTCCTTTCTATGTATCTGAGTACACACTGTTGTCACTTCAAGCAGTATATAGTTTACCCAACACAAGAGATACTGTGAGGATAATGTGTGAAGAAATTAAGAAGTGCTGAAAAACCTAGACGACTAAATTGTTGCTCCTTATTTTGAAAAGCAGATCAATCTTTCTATCATGTATACTTATGTACCAACAAGATGACTCCTTATTCACTGAAACAAGTGATTCTTTAGGAAATATAGACATTGCTAAGTATTTACAAATAATAGCAAATATTATTTTAAAAACTGTGCAGAAGACTTTCACGTGCATAGCATATAAGCTTTTCCATGGATAATGCTGCATGTATATTCAAATTGAGAAGATGTTTTCTAAAAAAGGAAGACTTCAAACTATCATTAGACCCTATAGTATTCATTTAAGGGAATCCAGGAAGACTTTGATGCACCAGAAACAATAGCTAATGCAGTAACACTGCAAAAGAGGCAATAAGCAAATAAGCACATGCAAAAAATGCTCTGAAGAAAACAGAGGGACAAAATTAACTTTACTATTAATGTTTAATGGCATAAATTAATGGACTGTTTGGAGTACCATATCAAGAATTGCCCTACTTTGATGGCAATTTCTCTGGGGTAAAAACTGTGAAGAAATTAATGGATTTGTCAAGGCCTACATTCTGAATATGGGTTAAAAAAGGTTGACAACTATTTTTTCTAAGCTCTTTTATTTCTGATGCTGTTGAAATTTGGAAGGAACAGCAAATCGAAAGCCTTGAAAATAAAAATGGGCAATGACAAGAGTTAAACAAGCCAATGGTCTCTCACTCATTTTCTAAACAACATATTCAGTAACAAGATCAATCCTTCATTGCTAAAGAAAAGTTGGCTGTTATGTAACATGAACTTCGCACAATTATTATTGTTCTGATAATGCTTTAAAGAAAAGTTACTTGTTGGAAATCCCTTAAATATTTGGATTCAAAGACTACTAAATCAGAGATTACTGAACATTTCAGTTCAAAGATTACTGCCTTTTTAGAAGTTGCAGTTTCTCTTCTGGTACAGAAAGAATTTTTCTTTCTTTGAACTAGCTTATTCAAAATTGAGAAACAGCATGAGAATTTGAAAAGCAAAAAAGCATGTCATCTTTTCCCAAAGTCTGCATAAAAAGAAAAGACACAAATGAATTCACAACCTAATTGTGTTCAAGTTCCTTCTACTGGCTTGATTACTTGATTTTTGTTAAAATAATATTCTTTTTTTTTTTCATCAAATACTACTAGTAAAGTTTTAAAGTTTATGGGAAGTGATCCAGAAGTATTTTAGGACAAAGTATCTTTGAAGGCACATAACAATTAACGTATCCATAACTGATTCAGTTCCTAATAACTCTGGATATATTTAACAGCTTGCCTAGCTTCTTCATTGTCTATTACTTTTGTCTATTTTGTGGTCCCACAAAATGTTGTCCCAGTTCTTGCTTTCGGAGTATGGTATTTCTTGCAGGTATTCCAATGCACCATTGTTGCTACTTTGGGTTGTTTGAACTTAGTCTAGGTGATCTTGCCATGGTGACGCAGTAGTTAGAATGCACTCTTGCAGACTAATTCTGCTGACTGCCAGACGTTTGATCCTTACCAGCTCAAGGTTAACTCAGCCTTCCATCCTTCTGAGGTTGGTAAAATGAGGACCCAGATTGTTGGGGGCAATAAGCTGACTCTGTAAACCGCTTAGAGAGGGCTGTAAAGCACTGTGAAGCGGTATATAAGTCCAATATAGCTATTGCTATCTTCTTGCAGCAGTTAACTAAGCGGTCCACTATTTCTTCAGCTTCTTTGCAGAGTTGGCATTTGCTGTCTATTGCTGTCTTCTTAACTTTGGCTTTATATAATTTGTTCTTTAGACTTGGGCTTGTGGAATCAAAATTAGCTTTTCTGTTTCTTTCTTCAACTTTCCTGCTCTTAACCATTTCCATATCCTGCTAGTTTTTAACATACTGGTCATGTAATACTTTGCTTTTCCATGTTTCTTTTCTATTCTTCATTTGGTCTTTCTTGTAGGCCAGTTTGGTTTCTCTAGTATTCAGTAAGCTTTCATGGGCTACTAAATCCAGCGCATCTTCTTCACTGTCCTTCAGATACTCTTTCAATGCCCCCCCCCATTTTCAACTGTATGATGCACTTGCAACATTTCACAGTCACCTATGTTCCTTGGTAATCATGAAGGGCATGATTGTCATTATTTTTCTGGCCTTTCTATCCAGGGTTTTTGTTCCACTTGCTTCCAGTCCACTATTCCAGCTATGTATCTAATGACTGGAATTGCCCAGATGTTAATTACCTTGATGGCATTTTCTCCACTGAGTTTGGATTGAATGATTCGTCTCTTGATATTAATGCCTCCCAGTCTATCACCATTGACCATCTACTGTGGCTTCCATTGTGCTATCAATCTTTGCACAATGCTTCTGATGTTTCTACTGACTCCTGTTATTTCTAAGGACTTGATTATTCAGTCATGTGGCAGGGAATTGAATGCCTTTTGGTAATCAATCCAACCTATATTCAAGTTGGTCTTCCTTGTCTTCCAGCTTTCCAAAATCATCTTGTCAATTAGGAACTAATTTGTTGTTCCTTTCAATTTGAGCAATTCCATTTCTACTCAGGAGGAGCTTGTTTTCAACTAGATCAGGGGTGTCAAACTCGTGTTGTCACGTTGTTGTCACATGACGTATTGCAACTTTCTCCCCCTTTGCTAAACTGGGGATAGGCGTGGCCAGTGCATGATGCATCTGACCTGCAGGCTGCGAGTTTGACACTGCTGAACTAGATGCTGTTAGATATTCTTTTACCTATTTCATCTTGGAAACAGACCCTGATTTTTACTTTTATTTTCTTTGATATGCTTGTAAGACTAATCAATCGATCTAGATTTCTAGGTCAAAAACTAATAAACATGCTGTCTGTCTTGACTGAAAACCATAGTGATTTTATAGCAACATAGGTAGTTCACATTTATAAATTCAGAATTGGACTCTGGCCCAGGTACTTTTTCTTATGCTTCCACTGCTGTGTCTTTGAATCATTTCCCCTTTCAAATTCTTTGCATAATAAGATATAGAAAATGCTATAGATCAGAAAATTTCCCTCTTTGCAGCGTTTGGTTAGTGTTTCACATGCATTATCATTTTATTATTCTCCTTATAAACATTTTGAAAATTAACAATGGAAGGATAGTATAGTAATAAGGATATTAAGTGGCTTACACAGCTTTCGACACTGAAGTATTATAAAGACTATTATTTTTCAAATATGTAACACAAGTATATGTAATTAAAAACTCCAAGTATGTATTTTCTTGACTTTTTATCCTCTTGTACTTCAGAAATCTTGCTGAAAAAGATAAATAAATAATGACGTGCTCTCTAATAAACCTTGCTAGCTTTGGAAAAGGCGAATGTATAATAATAATGTCGTAATGACAGGAAATAGTCAAACATTATTTGTGAGCTCCTTCTATGCATTACAGGCTTCTTAACGGTTTTTCAATGTAACTGAATTATTAAGAGGGCAAAAGGTTCCCCAAAAGTTTAGTTGGGGCTGGGTGCTAGCCATTACTCGTCTTGCTCTTTATTCACTTAGTATGTGAATAGGGTGTTTTGTATTCCCCAGCTGTAAGTACTATTATACTATTAGAAGTATAATTGGCTTCAACCCTTTCTGCACATCATTTTAATTTGGCCTTATAAATTGTTTTAATAATTTATTATAGAAATCATTTTCTGATATGTAACAGCAGTAGCAATAACACTTAGCCTTATATACCACTAAATAGTGCCTTACAGCACTCCCTTAACAATCTGGGTCCTCATTTTACCAACCTCTTAAGGATAGAAGGCTGTGTCAACCTTGAGCTGATCAGGATTGAACTGCTGGCAGTAAGCAGAGTCAGCCTGCAATACTGCATTCTAACCTCTACACCATCACAGCTCTTGTAACCACCAATTTATAGTATATTAATCAATTTGTAGGCAAACCGTAATTGATATACTTGTTTTATTATTTGCTCTAAGTATTATTGATTGCATAATGACGAAGCCAATAAAACTATACATAAATATAGCCATGGACCCATCATTACTTTTTAGACTTTCCTATCTCACATGGTTGCTGTGAGATTAAAGAAAAAGAGTCATGAATGACAATCTAAATTTATGGGGAAACTATATAAATTATAGTCTAAGAGCATAAACACTAGAGAATCTATTTACCCCAGAATATTCAGAGGTTGCCAATAAATTGACTTTACAGCAGTATTAATTTAACCCTCTTTTTGCATGTTTTACATCTACATACATACAGAATGTATTACCTGGATACTGTAAAATATAAAAAGATGGAGGGAGGGTACAGAAAGACAGTAAAAGAAAGAAATAGTAGTAAAAGATAATCAAAGAAAAAAAATCAGGAAAAATGAGCAATTTCTAACATTCATTTGAACAATATAAACATATTTAATATGTATTTATTTTAAAAAGTAATTTAATACTGAATATTTAAGTATTCAACTCCTTATTCAATCCTTTTTCAATAATCAATTCCAGAAATAATCATTTTTCTTTCTTTCCATTTTCACCAATTGCATAAAGAGTTTCCAGGGTTTTTTACAAAAATAAAATTACCATATTTTTCAGACTATAGATGCACCTGACTATAAGACACACCTAAATTTAGAAGAGAAAAACAACAAAAGAAAGTTTTTGACCTACCTTCGGGCCCTTTTTGGGCCCATTTTCAAGGCTTTTTTCATCTCATTGAAACAGCCCATTTTGGTGGGGAGGGGGGTTGGCCCGTTTTTGAGGCTTTTTTTGGCCCATTTTTGGGACTTTTTTGACCCGTTTTCTAGGCTTTTGGGGGGGCATTTTCTAGGCTTTTTGGGGGCTGTTTTTGAGGCTTTTTTGGGGGGAAAAATAGGCCGAGAGAAGCCTCAAAAACAGGCTAAAAACCCCCTGAAAATGGGCAGAAAAAGCCCCCAAAACAGGCCAAAAAAAGACCTGAAAAAGGCCAAAAAAGGCCTGAAAACAGGGTGTGTGGAAGCCAAAAAATGGCTGGCAGGTAGGCAACAGCTGCAATAGTTGTTAGGTGTGAAAACCAGTCATAAGTCACTTCTTTCAGTGTCATTATAACTTTGAATAGACACTAAGCAAATGGTCGTAAGTCAAAAACTATCTAAAATCTTACAATAAATTATTTATGATTGCTAAGACATACTATGGCAGCCATATTTCTGAATGAGAATTAATTTTTCAAGTCAGACTCCAGTCAAAGTAAGTGGCAGACTTATCCAACTATAACTGATCTCAAAAATGCTATGCTGGAATTAACTAATATTTGGACAGGAAACCACCATGAATACCGAGGGCTTTCAAACTGAGAATTCTGTCTATCTGCCCACTCATCAATCCATTCAATTAATTCTGCAGGAAGGCAGTGATGCATTTCCTACAGGACAATAATTAGCCAAGAAAATAATAAATGAAATATCCAAGACCAACTAAATATTACTTACTTTAAGTCTTATGAGAGTCCTTGTGAAATTATTTTAAAAATTATAATCTGTCCTAAAAATTTGGGGGAGCCTGATTTAGAGGACTTCAGTGATTGTGGAGAAAATCCATTTTAAGAAGTTCAAACATGAAAATCAAATCCCAAGAAAATCAAACACTGAGGAGCTAAGTGATCAGGTTTTTATTCAAGTGAAGAATAGTCTCAATTTTGCTTTGTTTTCTGAGTGCCTGAATGAATTGTCTCAGAAGATGACTGAAAGCCAGATAAGAGAGGAAGCTTCAGCAGGCAAAAACAAAGCTTGAACTGGACAGCAACCTAGGATCAGTGAATATAACTATTGCAGGTTTTATTTTCTGGATGTGTTAGACCTGGACTGTGTTTGGTATGTGTACACATGTAACATGGTGATGCTGAGCAACTGATTGAGATCAATCTTTTCAGAAAGCAATAGTTCATTTCCTTCTCAACTTTCTGATAGGTCTCTGATCTATATACATGCTATATATATAATACAGATTTAACATTCTTAGTGATACAATGGAACTTATTCCGAGAAGCAAATCTGTCCTTTAACATATGCTTTCCCCATCTGGATAGGCTACAAAAGGAAGGAGGGAGGGAGGTTCAGGGGCAGACGGTATTCCAGTTTTCTGGAGTAAAATGGCTGCTGACATTTTCATTATTTTATTTTTCTTTTATTAAGAATGTTATTAAAATTATAATATAAAATACAAATGAAAACAAAGATAGGAAAATGGGAAGGGGGAGGAAAGGAGAGAGAAAAGTGTAAATACTTGGGGAGGAGTTTGGAGACTTCTTGTGGAAATCAGAGGGTTTGTCTAAGCCACCACATTCCATCTATATACATGCACACAGTCCCATCACAAAGATAAATTGTGACATGTAACAGATGGCATTTTAAACAGGAAATGATTAAAAACACTAAAAAAATATGTCCCAAGCAGTCTCTGTAGTGATATGTTGGAATGACCTTGGAAAAGGTGGAGGAAGAGAGAGAGAGAGAGAGAGAGAGAGATGGTGCCTAGAACTATCAGATAAGAGAGGGCATAGCTGGTAACTGCTAATGGGTAGAGAAAGAAACTCAGAAAAGAATCTTCATAACTTCCCGGGCTGTGAAAGAGATGGAATGAGATGTGTAGAGAAGCTTTGTGAGATTCTTGTTAATGTACCTTTACAATAAAGTAGAAGTGTACACAACTGCTCATGTAGTTGTGTTTCTTGTCTACTCTACCTGGGAAGGCTGACATTAACCTTGCAAGTCTCACAGTGCAAATTTCCATCTTTTTACAGTTTGAGAGGTTAAGGAGGTTCCTTTCTTTCTCTGCCTGTTAAGCAGCTGTGGGCCATGCCCTCTCTTATCTGATTGTTCCCTAGGCAGCATCTCCCCCCCCCCCAAAAAAAAAGATCATTCCCAAATGTCATTACAGTTTCTTAGCTACAGGATTTCCTGAGGTTTTGTTCTTTACTATACAGTCACATAATAGACTATATTCAGCTGCCTAATTCAAAGCAACAGAAACTGACTAATTGTACAAGGACTGATGAGGAAAAGTTAGTCAAATGCTGATGGCAATGTAAATTTTCAGCAGCCAGTCAGATGAATCTTGTTCCAAAGGAATAACTAGCAGAAAATTTAACCAGGTTAAATTTTTTTAACCATAAAAATTTAGAAGAAGAAAAACATTTCTGTGTATTTAATTACTCAAAGTAGTCTAAATCTGAACAATGCAATAATATCATAGACATATATAATCTTATAATGGTACCAGAGGCTAACACTGACAATTTTTGCCTTGTTATTGCTTGAAGACAATGGTACATATTTTGGTAAAAATTACATCAATTGTCAACACTTGAATATCAATTTTACCAACAAGAATAAAACAACTGGGTGGTTATTTCTGTTTCCTCTTCATTTAATAACAACTACCGGTAAGAACAAAAGAAGTAATTAAAATATTGTTGAAATTCACATCCCTAGACCTCATATGACCCTTTTTCCATTTAATAAATTTCAAATTCAGTGAAATTCACATCCCTTTTTTCTTTCTTTTTTTCACTTTTCACTTTCTCCTTTGAATTCTCTCTCCCTGTTTATTTTAATTCAAATATCTATTAAAGAAAGAAAAGTTTCTCTTCAATAAAATGGTGTGCAATCTGAGGGTCCTCCTGGATTCTTAAGGCTCCTAAGTAGTAGCAGACAGAAGCTGTGGCCAGGAGCTTCTAAACTTTAGAGTGCAACCCTTTTTCTAAAACAGGAGATGCTAACAATGGCTGCCCATGCCTTTGCCAGCTCATATACTGATTACTGCAATCTATATAAAAATACACTTGAAGATCATTTGGAAACTGCAACTGATACAAAATGTGGTGGACCACAAATTAAAAGCAATGACATAGTATTCAATATAACACCAATACTGTGAGAGCTGCTCTGGGTGCTGTTTCTAGGTGCAATTAAAAGTTGATTATTATCTTTATCTTTAAAAGTGTGGTTATTATCTATTATATTTAAAGTCCTTGAGGGGATTCACTATCAATGAGATCAGTTGCTTCACTTAGAGCCGGAACAACTAAAACATAAAAATCAATTACAGGTAGTCCATGTCTTATGACTGTTTGCCTAGCAACCATATGAAGTTATAATGGACCTTTCTGGTGGTACTTATGACCCAAATTCAAAGTTCTGACAGTTGTCCACCCCCCCTGGACACATGACTTCACTTCATGTGCTCAACAACAGAGCTGCATTAAAGGCCATCTGAAGTATCCTGTGGTCATATGAATACATTTTACAACGTTTTTGCTGAAAACTGGCATTTACTTTCAGATTTTGGAAAACTGTGTCCATAATGAACCACTAGTCACAGCATGTATTTAATGACCACAGATCTGATTAACAACTACAATGAATCACTGAATGACAACCACAAAAAAAATAATAAAATTGGGTCAGTCACACAAGTGATCCAATTTGCAACTGTCACAAGTTACAACTGGGATGAGCCGATTACATTAGTCATTACTCAAGAACTACCAGTAATCAGTGGATAACCTTAAGTTTATACAGTAGCTTTTCAGGAAAAATTTCAAATGTACCAACAAATAAATTCTGCTGAATTGAATTTGCCACAGTCCTATTGTATATTAATTGTATTGTACTGTATATTAATTGTATTGTATACAGTATTGTATACTGTAAAACTGACAGTTTCAACTTTCTTGAAAAGTTAAAATGATATTTTTCTTCTTCAGCTGAACAATATTGCAATGGAATCTTAGATATTTTCACCAACCAGCATGGGACTTACTCTAAATAACTGGAAGTAGAAATAGAATATTAGATTTGAAATGTCATAATATTTCACTAGCCAAAGAAGTTTTATAAATGACTGCAGGAGGAAAATATAAGATAACAGAATTCAAAAAGATCATAAATTTCTCCAAAAGCTTGTCTGGGAAAAAAAAACCTTTCTAAAACCAAGTAATGAAAAGAAAACAAATGTTTACTTTATATTAGTCAATGTAAGAATCTCAAGAAATTCTTTTTTAAATTAGACCCAAAAAGAATATTTAATGTAGAGCTTTGCAAGGGATGGATGAAATGGCACAGCATTTCTATGTATATTAAGAATCCTTGTCTTTCAATATAAATAAATACAAAGCAAACAGGGTAAAAATGCTCTAATTTCTGAATTGCCCTGTGGCATTTTCTGTCTGAAATTGCAAGCCCCAATTTGGGTGTGTTGAAACTATTAAAAGGAATTGCCCAGCAGCTATACAACCCATTCATGAATACAGACTTATTATATAAGAATCTAAGAGTACTATGTATCATTCTTGTAATCTACCATGAAGTAACAATTCGACTGA
Organism: Pantherophis guttatus; assembly: GCF_059756535.1. Lineage (NCBI taxonomy): Eukaryota > Metazoa > Chordata > Lepidosauria > Squamata > Colubridae > Pantherophis > Pantherophis guttatus. The sequence goes on along the minus strand of NC_142063.1, from coordinate 293,330,152 downwards.
TGTAAAAAACAAAATATTATCAGTGTTAGGGCTAGTCAAGAGTATGAAGCAGGAATGCATACTGCCTACTATAGTTAAAATTATGACTAAGCATGTATAATATCTGTGAGCTAGAAGCGTTTCTACCTGTGTCCTATGTTCCTCTATAAAAACACAAAAAAGCAATTTAGCAAAAAGATCAAATTTGACTACATAAGACAGTATTTTAGAAGATAATTCAGAAAATACTCCTCTTGAGGCCACATAATTGGATTTATCTGTTTATTTATTTAGCCTATGGCAGTGGTACAATTAGCCAGGAGACTACATAGGTAGTACAAAGTAGTTATTTGGCTGCCAAAGAGCATTAGTCTGTTTAGTTTGCATTCGCACGCTATCCAGGGTACACCACAGGGGTGAACTAGCTCCACATCCGAAAGACGAGTGGCATCCTGCAGTGTCATTTGGGGCCTTCTCTCACCCCCGATGTCCCTCATAATTGGGTGCTGGCATCTGGACATGTCCAGCACCAGCAGGGGTCCCACTGTCTGCACAAAATGCCACCAAGTTTCCAAAGTGGTGCCTATTTATCTACTCACATGTAGCATGATTTGAACTGCTAGGTGGGCAGAAGTGATGGGAGCTTACTCTGCCACGCAGTGCTAGGACTTGAGCCACCAGAGCAAAGACCAGCATCTTTAAGTCGCAGTGCCACCGCACCTCTTATACATTTGGAGATTGGTTTTGATTTATATTGGGACACTCCCACCTTCTTATATTAGTAATACCACAGTTTGAATTGACTTCTTTAAAAATTCATAAGTTATAAAAATAGTTTAGATTTAAAAAATAATAATCAAAAATTTGGGGGTAGGATTTAATAAGGACAAATGCAACTGCAAATTAGAACGTATTTTTCTCTTCTGTCTCAATTTACACTACTTTCCTACTCACCAAACCTACTGTGAAAAATCTCCCAAACCATTTAATGAGATGATTTTGTCAGTTCACAAGGAGCAGCAGGAGAGCTTGCCTCATCTCATTGCTGCTGCTGAGGTAGATCATCAGTAGAAACACAGCACTGGATATCAAAATTGTACTATATTTTAATGACGGCAAGGAATGAAAAAAATCCCATTACTTGCAGAAAGTCTTACCAAATATACTTTATCTTTCCCACTAAGGTTTATCAAAAATTATTAGGCATCAATCAATTTGCAGTTATTAATTGATTCACTAGATATAGTTAAGGACAGAAAAAGGTTTTGATTTGGTTCAGATTAAATTATTAAAGAAATTGATGATTAGATATGGGTTTCTACGGGGGTTTGTTCAGTGGATTGAGATTTATTACTTGCAACACATCCACTAAATTATCACAAATCAAATTATTTCAGACTCTCTTAGGTAACAATGTAACATTTCTCAGAGCTACCCACTTTTTCCCTTGTTAATTTGTTCCCGGTCCTTTGTCCACTGTGGTAAGTGAGTCTTTAGTCATTAAGGATATTATATTCCTCTTTCAATGAATCAGGGAGTCATCTGCCTGAACTACTTCTAAATGTTATCTCACAATTCTGAACTTTAAAAATATTTCGTCCTCTTTTACCTAGGTTACAGTTTTGTATTTCTATCAAGTTAATTTTCTTTATTTTCTCAGGCCTAAGTCACCACAAGCATTGTACTACAATGACCTTTTAATGAGACTACCTCTGAAGATAATTTGGAAACCAGAACTAGAACAGAAAGAATATTTCTCTATATTCTATATTTTGTATAACGTGTTATTACTGAATGAGATTTGCTCTAATTATCTACCACATAGCAGCTGAACCTGAGGTAGTTCATTAATTAAATTGATATGTTCATCCACCTCAAATTCATGACTCTAACAATACAGATAGTCCTTACTTAATGACCAACTCTGCCACTAAGTGAAGAGATTGCTAAATGGGAAGTCGCATAAGGACAATTGTTCTTTCCTGCTGGAAAGAAATAAGACTAATCAGTTTCCCACTTTTGGCTATTCTTTGCCTCCTAACCAGTCCCTTGTCCCCTTAGGATGCTCCTGTCTTGTATATCTCAAAAACACTGCAATCAAACTGCAATTCAAGGGTGGGAGTCATAGGAAAGCTATGCAAAGAGTTTATAGTACTCTCCAGAAATCTTTCCCCCTCCATTCTCTCTGCTCTGGGAGTGGGAGGGTCAAGGAAAAGAGGGATTGCTATAGAAAGAGAGGAGAGTAGAGAAGCTCGGAAGGGTAGCAGAGTCAGTGGGTGTTAGGCATATAAATATAAATGGCAGTGAGCCCACCTACTCAGGGGCAACGATATTCCAAAGTATGGGTGTTGTGACAGAAAAGCTCTTGCCAATGGGTTCTGCAATTCAAAGGGCTGACTTTAAACTATAATGCCTGCATCAGTTGGTTCTCAGGCATTTGTTTGCTTGACTGCCTTCTCCAACTGATACATCCAATATATTCTTTTTGATCTACTACTGTTAGGAGTTTAGGAGAATCATGAGCAGGTTTTCACTGGCGGTCCCATGTTTCATGAAATAGCTTGCCTCTCAAAAATAGATTAGTATCCATTCTGATAATCTTCCAAAAGCTGGTAAAAACAGGTTTTCAGAGAAAGTTTTAAGTGTAAGGCTGGTACCATTAGGGATTATCAGCATTATGGTATTTGAGATATATTTTAATGTTTTATTCAAGATATCTGCTAGGTTTCTCTGATGTTTATAGTGGGATATAAACTTTTGGAAAATGTATTTCCCACTCAGGCCTGTTTTAATTCCTAGAATTTAATGCTGTTCCTATTCAGATCTAAATATAGTTATCTGATTCAAATAGCATGGGTATAAAAAGGCAGTTTTAAGATACGCATTAAGTTTCACTCCATGAAAAATTTATCCACAGTAACTTTTAGTTATAAAGGTTTCTTAGGTGGCAGTACAAACAAGGAACAAAACTGCTCTGACTGAACAGAAATATTTTTCCCCTTTCTTAACACGGCATAAAACAACAAGAAACAAAATCTTGAAATTATCAAGAGATTGCATATGGCTGACTTTATTGAATCATAATTAGGAAGTGCTATATTAGAAGTATTTCCTCCAATTGGATACTTTAAAACAGGGAGTCCCCAACCCCTGGGCTGCTGTTCGTTTGGAACTGGGTTGTGCAAGTGGCGGGTAAGTGCAGCTGCAATTGAGCGAGTGGTGGGCATGTACGCAAGCACATGAAACACGAGCCCACCCTCCCACTGCTTGTGTGAAAACATCCCCTCTCCTGCCCCACAAAGCCGGAACCGTTAGGGACTGCTGCTTTAAATAGTGAGACAATTATATAGACATAAAAAAACCCCTACACTTTTGGTATAAATTTAACAGTATTTCTAAAAGTCACTTGCGAACTCTTTCGTATCTTCCTATGAGTAAAACACAGAACTGAATATAGTAAACTAATCTTTCTGCAGGCTAGGTGATAAAAACAAAAGGTATGGCAACAATGTAATGTAATACAATGACATAACCAGTTGAAAAATAGGTCTATTAGCAATAGCAGATGATGAAGTTAATAAAAACATTGACACATCAAATGGCAGTCATGGGCATGGCCAGATGTAAGACATGCATTTCAACAGAAAGCCTCTTCTTCTCCTAGATGCTGTACTAATTTATTTATTTATTTTTTTTGGAGTAGAAGACAACAGAGAAACAAATCACTGAGTTTTCTATGGCTGCACATCTCAATCAGGTGATTCTGTGTGGCTTACAATTCTTTGAGCTGTAGCCATCCATTCTTGTAAAAAAAGATGCTGCTGAAGGCAAATCCCAATGAAAAAACCTATAAGCATATTGATGTCCACCAAACATCATAGATATGTTTGTATATGCTTGTATGAGTGTGTATACATGCACACCTATACACAACACTGACTGAGCTGTAATACATTTCTTATAAAAATAACAAATAAACATTTTGTAGTTTGTATTTACGTGACAGAATACAATTAAAACAAATTAATGAAAAAAAGTTATTGACACTATTGTACAAAGAACACCATCCTTACAAGTAGCCCTCGATTTACGATGATTCATTTAACCACAAAGTTATGGCAGCATTAAAAAAAGTGACTTAAGGCCCATCCTTGAAGGTAGTCCTTCATACTACCCCTCTGGTCACATGATTGCGATTCAGGCCCTCGCATTTACAATGGTGGCAACACCCTGTGGTCACAACTTCCCAAGACAACTTCTGACAAGCAAAGTCAATGGGGAAGCTGGCAGGGGGAGTTGCAAATCACAATCACATGATATCTCACTCACTGATTCGAGAGATCTCACTAAACTATTGCTCTGTTTAGCAATTTTTTGTTCCTAATTGGGGCCCTAAATTAAGGAATACCTATACTGTAATATAATATAGAGCCGTGGTAGCACGGCAGCTAGAATGCAGTACTGCAAACTAACTCTGCCCACAGCCAAGAGTTTGATCCTGACTGGCTCAAGATTGACTCAGCCTTCCATCCTTCTGAGATTGGTAAAATGAGGACCCAGATTGTTGGGAACGATACGCTGACTCTGTAAACCACTTAGAGAGGGCTGTAAAACACTATGAAGCGATATATAAGTCTAAGTGCTATTGCTATTATAGAGTTATAAATTAAGATGTTTCAGTTATCTATTTTCTATGTTAAGATAAATGTGAAGAACTCTACATGGCAAGCCCAAATAAAACTTTTTATACCTTTTGTAACATTACAGATAAGCAGAAGCTGTAAAAATATCTGTCAGGTTTACTTTAATTTGGATTTCACATTGAGCAAAACACAGGATTCACTGTCCCCCTTCAGTTTTGTGACATTATGTAGATAATATATCATTCAGCAATGGTATAATTCATACAATTCAGCATAAAGTATCTTAAATAAAACTTCAGGTTCCACATGTAAATTCAAAATAAGGAAATGTTCTAGTCATTTTAATACATTAAAAGCATAAACATCCTTATAACCGATACCAATAAGGAGGCCTAAGAGCTTAAAAAAATAGAGCTACTGATAATGTTTGGTTACAATGTTCACATCCTTTGTATCTCTTTCAAGGACCATGAAGTAAACCCTTAGCTAAAGCTGAATGGGCTTTTCATACCTTTTTCATTTATTCTGTTTTAACAAACTATATTGCTTCTTTCTCCTTCTCATCCCTTCCTTTTAATTCCTTCTCATTATTGAAACAGTTCATAAACTTTAAATTACTTTTCACTAGACCGATGAGATTTCAAAGCCCATATTCCTGATCTCTAAACTCTCTTCCATTCGAAATTAAACTATGACATAAAAAGAGAAAATGATTCCCAGATTCCCACTGATTCCTAGAAGATATATGCAGATTTAAAATTTAAAATCAATGTATAGCCCTGGAGCACAGATCCAGGGCTATATTGCTATAAAGTCTTTCAATACTGGTCACCTTGCAGTGAAAGTAATGTTCAGAATGGATAACTTTGTATATGTATGGATTAGGACATTCATAATGGTAGGCACATAGATATTTTCAAGGCATTTTGTACTATAACTAACTCTGATAAAATTAATCATAGTTGCATAGCTGATAGAAATTGCTACCTCCAGTGCAATCCTATGTACATTCTTTTTGAAATAAATCCGGAAGAAATATGCAGAGGATTACAGCCTGAGGATCTGAAAAAGGTTCATCATGGAACAGCAGGAGTTTTCTTCAAATCAAAACTCAATTATGAAACTAGAAAGTAGTACCGTAGAGGCAATTCAGAATATACAGAAGTAGGTACAAAACACTACTTTTCAAATTTTTAAAGTTGCCACATCTTTTCACAGCTTGCTGGCTTTTTCAGAAGCTGCTCCCAGCTGTCTCTGTATGCATGTGCGTACACAGTCACAGAGACAGCCAAGTCAGACACCCAGGACTCTGGAAGACCTTCCAACACTAAATAGAATTTAGCAAACCCTATGAAGACAAATCCAAAATAAAGCTGTAGGTGTGTTGCACACTAGGCCAAAAAACACTGGAAAATAATATGCTGAAGCTAGCACAGTAATATTCCTAATTGCATGTTTGCTCTGCTAGTTGTTATTCTTACTTAAAATTGTAACTTTACAATTAAAGTTCACATATGGGATACTCCCATGCTTTCCATCAATTACAATTTAATGCTAAATATTTACAGTACAAGGCAAACCAGATCTTTATTAAATCATATTTATGAATGAGCAAAAATTTAATTAATATGTGCATTAAATGTACTAATGTAAATTGATGGAATCTCAAATTAGTTATGTTGTAAATATGTATAACCAACCATATAAAAATTATATATCATCCTCCAATCCTGACGAAACTATGTGTGTAATCATATGAAATACATGCTGAAAACCATCTCTTTATATACTATATTTAAATTTAATTTTTGTGTACTTTGATAAAGTCATCTATTACCAGTTTAATTCCAATTAAATCCATAATTTTATTACATTTAAGAAATGGACACAAAATATAATTTCCAGTTAATATTATTCAAAAGCTACCAAATCTCTACAAAAGACTGAAGTAAAAAATGTTCAGAATTAGATGAGTAATTGAGTTACTGAGTTGCCAGTAAAACAATGACATAATAATGAAGATACAGTATCATTTTCTTACATTCTAGTTTATAAAATTCAACAAAATTATTAATCATCTTGGTTATTGTATTATACATACTACATAAAATTTAAACTTTGAATGAAGTGCTCTAAATATATTACAATACATAAATGCTAAGTAGTAGGATTATTTAATACATTTGGAACAACTCCTTTTGATGTGAATGTGACTAACAAATGCAATAAGATTAGAGCTGCAGCCTTTAAAGTTTTCTAACTATAGTTTTCAATCAAAATCAAGATATCCTGCTGATACCTTATCTTCCATTTTAAAAAGTGTTCTGCATTAAGTATTAACATACTTTTAACATCTCTTCTCTGCTCTAGTTTTTCATTTTATCTTCTACATCCTGTCCTATATTTCCTTATCCAGAGTCACCAGTGACAAGGTAGAAATAAAGGACAACATATTTAGTCCTTTCAAATTTTTCCAGGCTCCATTTATTACAAGAAAGAACTTATTTTTTTCCACTAAATAATAGTGAAGCACAAACTAATCCTACATAAATGGAATATATTAAGTAACTAGTAGTTTAACACCAAAATTGTTATATATTTTCAAGATTGTTCCTCAGAAGATAAGGCAAATTACAAAAATTGAACTTTTGTCACTTATAGTTCCACATCAAAAACAGTAAGCATTTTTGAATGTGTTGTTTTCCATAAAAATATCTACATATAAAGTACATGTATAATCAAAAGCAGATTATAAAAATAATTACATTGGTTAAAAAATAAATTGTCGGTTCAGTTTTCCCTTCAACTTTGCCATAATAAATACTTACAAATCTGAAGTAATGGAGAATTATATCTGTTAAACTGTATAATTTTCAATGACCAAGCTATGCTGAATGCAACTCCTGAAAGAATTCAAACCTGCATAGGAAATTTATATGGCTATACTTAACATTTCAAAAGTAAATTCTAACATTTGGATTAATTCTAACATTTACTTTAATACATCAATTGATAAAAATATGTTTGAAGATCTCTCCACAGTGAATTGATTTAGTATGTATTATGAATCCTGAACTGAAAGGGGATCATACCACAAAGTTAATTCTAAATTAAATATAAACATATTGTTACCTAAATATGTTGTCCAAAATACTGTTTTATATGAACATCTCTATGCACTTTGCAGATATATTACAGCATTTACAAAAGTTTTATATTCTTACTACTGAGGATAACATGTGTCTTATGATGTATGATGATTGTATTTTGATTATGATCATAATTTATCACTTGTTGCTTGAACGTACACTGAGAGTTTATGCACCGGAGACAAATTCCTTGTGTCCAAATCACACTTGGCCAATAAAGAATTCTAGTCTAGTCTAGTCTATTCTCTAAATGAAGGGGCTGCTGCAGAGAGTGAGAAAGGGCCATTTCATAGGTTTTGTGGAGAGTCCAGTTGTGTTTGGTACTGTCTTTCAACTGGCAATCAGCAACAAACATTCTATTAGGCTACCTCAGAGGGAAAGATGGAAAGCAGAGCTACTTCCATTTGCTCTACTAAGTGAGACCATCTTATCAGACACCACCTGTCCCCAAAATGTTTCTGTTCAAGCCTGTCATGAAAATGTTGTAATGCCCAAATAAGTACCTAAGTTTCCTTATTTTTCTTTTCATTGTTAGCTCTTGCTTATAGGCAAACTACCTTGGAGGTTTTGTGGCAGAAATGTTGTAAGAGTGAACAAAAGTTATGCCAAGCCTATGTTATTATCTAACTCACTGTTTTTTTTTTCATCCTGTGTGTATGGATCTACAATGCATGTCTGGCACCAAAAAACATGGGTAAAGAAAATAATTTAGAAACTGCAGAAAAACATGAATTACTATTAACAACATATGTTAATATTTTATTTTTCAGCAGTATCCACCCTTAGTGCCTGGTTAGTGTAATAATTCTGAAAAAAGAAGTTTTGTGTTTTCCATATGCATTGGCACTTGGAAAAGTATATACAAACATATTAAATAAAATAATAAAAGTTATTTCACTATGCTGGAACAACACATTTACTTCCCAAAGTATAATAGAAATTACAGTCAACATATGTGGTTATTACATTAATATTGATATAACTGGTATCAAATTCAATGTTTACAATATAATTATATCCTGTACAGTGTCTATTATATATATGCTTATGTATGGGCATGTATAGAGTGGGCAGTATATTAAAAATATAAATGAAAAGACATACATACAAGTTTTAATAACAACTATACTGCAATTTTATCAAGCAAAAAATGTTCTCAAAGATTACAAAAAGGTTCAGGGATAATGTCTAAGCAACTGTTAGGTTTGTCATTCTAAAACACACTACATTACACCACGTTACACTATATTACACACTAGATCTAGATAACTTCATGATATTGAATAAACCTGTTTAAAAGTGCACTGATAATTCTGTAGCTGCTCTGAGTATTTTTAAATGAAATATGCATGAAAATTCAGTCTGCTTTACTTCTTTTGATTGTAAGATATTAACACAATAGTTTTCTTCCAGATATTTTCATATAAGGATCTTAGAAAACCACTGTATGTTCTCTAACTTCAAATAGCTTGTTGTAAAAATCCTAGATCATCATACAGACCTTTTTTGAATCATTTCAAATATATACAGTACGTTTTTAATGCTTGGAGGTCACACAATAACTATTCTCATGTGACTTCAACTTCTGTACTCTTAACTATTATGCACTAAGAAGGAAATAAATAACCACCCTTGTCATCATGCCAATATTATCTAGCTACCAATTGTTTGACATTTCAGTTTTCTAAAGCCTGTTTTATTGCTGTATGGATGGTGAGCAAAAACAAACTTAGGTCCTTTGTTTTCTACCACAGCCAAATCAACAGTAGTTTGGAATATATATAACTTCCACCTTCATTATTTTTACATAATATACATAAAATAGTGATTTCATTATTTTCCCCCAACATACACACATCTCAGCTCAAACAGTATTTTCCATCATCTTTCTATATTAGGCCTTAAAAAGTCATGTTTACAGAGGATGACAGGACCAAGACCAGTTAAAACTCCTTAGTCCTTGAAATCAGATATTCCCAATATAAAATTATGGTTACTGATGAATTAAAAACTACAAAACAGATGAATACCTAATGTATTTATCAACAGCAATACCAATTAATATAAATCATTAGCATAAATATAAGTCACACAAATACATGAACAAATTGTGGAGAAATATGCAATTGTTAAGAGTATATGGTCAAACTTACCCCATTCTAGAAACTCCAGAATATTCTTCTCTCTTCTCAAGGGTGAATTATTACATTCATCATAAAGGCAGATGAGTATATCCAACAAGGTTTCCACGCTAAAGCATTGCCCATTGGTCTGAGTTGGCCCATCCAAAATAAACTGTTCCAACTGTCTCAAGCGCACCTCTCCAGACATGGCTGCTTCAGTTTTAAACAGACTTTCCTTCTTTATTTTTCTGTGCTTTCTTTGACAAATCTAGCACATTAGAATATATTACAGTTTATAAAAAGAATTTTGAAAAGTCAGTGCTTTAAAGATGGTGCTGAAGGTATAATCCATCTCAGAATTGCCATTCTGAGAACTGTAACTTGGTCAGGCACACATACATCTACAATATATACAGAGTATTACAGAAAAATAATTACCCTAAAATCTCTTTTAATAACATTTAAAAGAGAAAATATATACTTTATACATTTAAATAATAATAATTAAAATTTAATTCCAAGACTGAATCCACTCTTCTGTCATCCATATACATTTTTAAAGGATCTTTTCCTTCATTCGAAATTCAGATCATGAAACCCAATCCCGAAATGAATCCTTCTGCATCATTAAAGTGTAAAGTCCTCCTTCCATTTGCATCAACAATTCACTTTCAAGGAAAGAGCAGCAGGAAGAAAGCTATTTGAAGGTGGGAGGGCACAAAATAAAAAGCACAGGATTCTGAAGATCTAGTGCTGGAGAATATCCACCACCTCCACCACCTTCTTCTCCACCTTCTCCACCACCTCCACCTCCACCTCCACCACCTCTTAGAAAATGCATTAGTGGCAACTCTTCAGAAAGTGGGGAGTGGGAAGAAGAGAAGAAGAGGCAGAAAAGTCCTCAGAAACAGAATCCTTCCTTAGGGCAATCAGTGCCACTCTTCCATTAAGGCTCTTCACCATGCCAAAAAATAATGTATAGTCCGAATTTCCTTAACCTCCCTCCCCAATATACTGGGGAGGGGGAGCATGTGGAAGGGGAAAGTCACACCCCTCTTTAAATATCGGGGAAAGTAATAATTGTCCTCTCTTAAATAGGGTATCAGCACATCCAGTCAAGGGAAGAAAGGTAGGCTGGGCTGGTAATAATCCTAGCAAATCCTCTCCATATCGCTGCACGTCCTCTAGCTCCTTGTTTCTCTTGACAGGGCGACAGGATATTGCCTTTTTCAATCCACACACATCTTCTCCCACTCCGTTTGCGCGCTTCCTCCAAAAGATGCTATGCTGCTGCTGCTGCTGCTGCTGTTTTCTAGTGCAAGAGATGAAAAGATGCTGCCCGCCTTTGGGTCCACCATGCTTAGGGCATCTTCTTCGAGCGGCGAACAGGGATAGCCTGCACTCCCCCCGACTCCTTCCTCCGTTTCCTCTTCCTCGTCGCGGTTGTTTTCCTCCTCTTCTTTCACCGTCCGCCCTCCTTGACTCCACACAGCCTCATGCATAAGCTCCGGCTGCTACCACTGAAGTCACCGGATCCAACATGGCGGCCTCTTCACCCTCCTCCCTCCTAAAGCTCTGGAGCGAGCGAAGCTGCAGAGAGGCAAACGAGGCTGCAAGCTGTCGGGAATGGGAGGGAGGGAGGGAGGGAGCGGAGAGCGCTGGAGAGATGCTTATACGGCAGCACGGAATGCAGGGATACAGGCGGACCTGAGGGGAGGGAACAGCAGCCGCACGGAAACGCCCTGCGGGCTACTGCAGGACCAGGTTGCTAAGCTAAGTTTGGGGCTCTTCTGGCTGCGTCAAGGGCTCTCGCCCAACCCGCAAGAAACATACCTGTGCTCTGAAACCCCATCTCGCCCTTGGGACTTTTAAAACTCTGTGGCTACTTTGCATTTGATCCAGCCGACCGCTTAAAAGCGCTTCTCCCACAATTTCTTAACAGTCGCGGTTTGTTCCCTCCCCACCCACCCACCCACTCCCACGTCTTTTCTGCGTTTTTAAAGGGAAAGTATTTGACGATGGGAAACTGGAAAGAACGCCCATTTTTTTTTCTTCCAAAACTGTAAAGCTGCCTGTGATACCTATTGATTGATTTGACACTTAGATAGGTAATAATAACAGAAAAGGAACATCTGATCTTATCAACCCTTTGCATCCCGTTTTAAGGGCATGGCTGTTGAAAACGTAGGATTGGTACAGTTGGTGACTAACCCTACCTCCTAGTTTTAACATTCCCAGGCTCCCCACTTACTGAACCTTTTGCTGATGTTCTCTAGGGCATTTTCCACTTTCCACTTGTTATCTTTTAAAAAACCCATGTGCTTAGATAGGAGTGAAGGATAGGATTAAGGGGTCCAAGTCGTGAAACTCAGTGGGTAACTTTGGATCAGTCGTTCCTAATTTAGGATCACTACTTCCTCATTGCCTTCGGCATCACACAAGTTTGCGGTGACAACAAAAACAGAGGCAATATAATTTACATATATAGGTGCCATATCAACCTAACAAATAACTACAAATTCTGGCTGAATAACCCCCCCTCTTTTGGGGGGGGCTTCTCTCAGTAGTTTGTGTTCCTGAACTGTCTTACAATTTTGTGACAGATATTCACATGTTGTTCCATAATGCAAAGATTTGGTAAATCCATATATGTAAAGTGTGTATAGTATTTCAATTTTCAAAAAAGATCGTTTTTTATATAGTGTTATGTAGGTTATGTGGTATGTCATGCAGAATTCTGTACTCAAAACATAGTAACTTTTGCTTCTCAATCTGTACATTAAATTATTTAATCAGTTATAGTCCATCCTATGATTACTACCACCATAGCTAACTCAGTCTGAAACAATGTTTCAAAATCAAAAGTATCTAGGAATGAAAGCAAGGCTTAGGGTATGAAATAACCAATTATCATTGTTAGTGAAATCAAAGATCTATGTCATTTAAATCAGTATTCAATAATTTTCTCTTAATCACTTTCTTTTAACAAGTTTTTTACTCCAGCAAAATAACAATTTAATCAAAAGCTCTAAACTATTCAGAGTCAGACAATAACTTCTGGGTCTTTGTGGCTAAAAATATCATTTTTTATATGGCTACTGGCCTGTCCCCTCTTCTTCAACAGCCAGTCAGGAGGCAGAATAAGGGAGACATCTTTCCCAGAGATTACATTTACATTTGGGAATTGTTCTCCCACTTTTTCTTCGTACTGCAGATCACTGATCCTGCTCCATTCTCAAACATTAGTGATTTTTTTTGGGGGGGGGGCTGCTTCTGGGTATGATGGAAATGGTATGAAAATGGGAAGTATCCAAAAAAATCAGGAGCTATGTATCTCTACATGGTGGTTATTCATATGTATTCCATAATATCGTTCCATTTTCAACATGCTAAGAAAATAACAAGCTAACCAATATGAATAGAATGGCATGGAAGATGAATTCTATGTCCAATTGAGTTTAGTTTTAGATTAGGGCTGCAGTTTAAAGCTGGATTTCCTTGTTTTTAATGCTGTCTATATTATTATGATGAAGCAATCAACTTGAAAAGTCAACTGATTTGGAGATTCGATGAAAAGATTGCTTGAAAGATGAATTCTATATTTTAAATGGAGAAATTGCAAAGACAATCTAAGTGTCTCTTCCCAGGAAACAAAAATGATACCAACAGAAAATATTTGTAGCTCAGGGTTGAATTGTGGAGTCCTTGGTACTCTTTGAGTTTGGTTGTTTTCTTGCAAACGTTTTATTATCCAGCTAGGTAACATCTTTCATGCTACAAGAAAGTGAGGTTTGCATTCTATTTGTATAGCAGTCAAATGATGTGATGAAGATTCTTTAATTGCATGACATAGGGACAAACTTAACTTTAGTTATGTAGTTCAGAAGCAGCTTTGGACCAGTGCAATATGAAAGCATAAAATGAACTTCATTATTCTGGTTCCATTCTGACTTGTCAAAAACTAGAATAATATTTTTCTTTTGTCGTGCTGCAAAAAAGTTTGTAAACACTGACAGAAACCCTTGCCTTGTCTTGCCTTCCAATTTCTGAATTTATTCACAAGCTATCAATTCAATGGTCTTCCAGGGTAAAAAACTGATTTGCTGGTTTTGAGGCTACCCCTCAGAGTTCTTTTTCATATACGATCAGATAGATTCACACAATATAAACCAAAATCATTAGATAAGGAAGCATGCTAGCAATTTTATTTTTTTCCATGTTTGGATGGAATAAAAAAGGGGGGTATATGTTCCCTTTGTTTTTCCATGACAAACAGTAAATCAGGCAGAGTTCAGATAGAATTGCTTTCTTTATGAGATGAACCTTCATTTTGGAAAATTTGAAGACAGATGAATTGGCTTTAACAATATTTTTCAGGGGTTCTGAAGAAGAAATTGCAGCTATTTAGAAGTGTAGGCATTTAATTTTCTTTTAATGCCCTATTCTATATTTTGTAGAAGAATAATCCACTCAGTAGGGTTATTACCTAATTCCACTTGAAATATTTACCTGTTTGAATTAAATTGTATTTCAATCAGTTTACATATTATAATTTCATACATTTGCGTATTAGAGAAATATGCATACTGGAAAACTATGCACGTTGGAAAACAATGCAAAGTTCTAATAAAAATAATCCTCATATATTGAAGAAGTTTTAAACAAAACAACAGTTTTAGTAGACGACCATTTTGAAAAGAATTCCAGAAGTATTGAAAGAAAACATGTACTGAAAACATGTAGTGCTCCAGGCCTTATTGGATTAATATCTATCCATGTTCAGTGGGATCTCAATAGATCTCAACAGCTTGTTAGGCCAATAGGTTGGTTTTCTGATCCCTCTTAGTAGGGAGACTCCAATCACTACCACATGGGTGTAGGCAGGAATCTTTCCTTTTCTCAGCCCCTTAAAACTTATGGCAGCTGCTCTTCATCCAAGAGTCCATAAACCTTTTCTCTGGGAATCTATTCTGAAGCTCCAGAGAAAAGGAGCCCTTCTTGCAAGCAAGCCCTTTATGTTGATTTGTTCATCTCTATATTGCCTCTGTTTGTTTTTCTTTTAAGTTCTGTGATACGTCTTGATATTCTTCTCCTGCAAGCATTTCCTATGACAGATCTAAATTTTTTTCCCCCGATGATAGGCTGGAAGGTTAATAGGAATGCCTCTAGCTCCTTCCCTTCTCTTTCAGGAGGGCAATCAGCATGCAGCATGTGTAGTTGTCATCATCTTCAGCGAGGAAAACAAACATGGCTCATCCCCAGAAAAACATGAGAGTAGTTCTCTCTGTTTCATGTTCCTCCGATGAACAAAAGAAGACGAAAAACCTTTCCCACCAAATTCCTATTTGCTCTTCCTCTTTACTCACGCAGTGACCTTGTTTGAACCCAGTCATTTACAGATAATTTGATAAATCATGGTTAAACAAACCATTGCATGCTGTGACATATAAGCCCAATCACTACATCTGAGCCTCAGTTCCTTAATCCATAAAAATTTAATAACACTTGCTACAATCTTGCTATGAGTTAGAAATGACTAAACATAAAAAGTAAGTTTGAAAAATGTTCCATATAAATTAATAATAAAAAAAAAAACCCTACAAAATGACAAGAAAGAGCAAATATTGAATTTTTCTTCTTTTGATTAAATTGTGCTGGAGAAAACTACTAGCTGGCAGGAAAGAAAATCATCATAAAATAGGTATTCAGAAAAATCAGATATAGTACTTTATACCAGTGGTCCCCAACCCCTGGGCTGTGGCCCACTACTAGGCTGTGGCATATTCAGAATTGGGCCACGCAACTGGCTGGCTGGAACGTGCGCATGTACAACTCAATTTGCATGAGCAGTGGGCCAGTGGACACTTGCGCACAGGCTTGCTGCGCACACAAGGGCTGCATGTACATGTGTGCATGCGTGCATGCAGGCCCACTGTTCACGCAACCCAGTTTCCCTCTCCCCCCAGGTAGGCCACTAAGCCGTAAAGGACCACTGCTTTATACAACTTCCCTTTAAAATACTACGTTTTTTTAAATCTTATATTTTATTGAGAAGTATTCACATTCATCATTCAATTTATAGATAATGTAAAGATTATTTCTAGATCAGAAAATGAAGCTGACTTGAATCTCTATTAAGAATAGCATCCTTGTATATAAGATACTCAGTCACAGCTGCACCTCTAATGTATCAATCTATCCATTATATGTGTATCTGATATATGTAAATGAATATGTACTCATATTACAGCTATTTGTGGATATATACAGAGATAAAATGGCAATATATGCATACTTAGGCATGATATAAGCACATTTTAATGCAGTGATTTAAATATAGTTAAAGTGATAGGCAGAAAAAATGTGTGCCATCTGCTTTCAATAAAAATAGCCTATTTTATATCTGTGATGATTAAACTGGGGGACCTCTGGATTCTTTGATTCCATTCCTGTTTCTGCCAGAGAACTAGTTTCCTTTTGGGGAATGCAAAAATCTCTGATTGCATTTAATTATGGAAAAGTTAAAAAGGGAGTGCTGAACATGGAAACCATACAGCAGATAATATATCAGACAATGCTTTTGCAATGCAATATAATGCCTCCAAGTATTTTTTATTGCTCTTACTATAATAAAGGAATAATGTGCTCCTATAGGCATAAGCCAACACTGTCTATCTGTCTGTCCTCTTAACATACGTTAATATTTTCATTTCAGTGCAAGTGGTGGAATTGTCATAGGTAATTGCAATATCATCTCTCTTACCAAACGAATGCAAGATAAAACCTAATTCTGCCTGCATAATGCCTGATTGGTATATTTGTCAGAAATGACAAGATAGGAAGTGCAAGTGACTCATAACTCATTTCTTCACATGCAATAAGGGCATAACATCTAAAGTGAAAGAGAGAGAGATGTGTTCTTCATAACGGAAGAATATTTCTCTCCTCATTTTAAATATGATTTGAAGCATGAAGAAATGGGATGGCTTTGGGAAAGTTAGGAGAACATTAGTGGTGTTCGGTTCTCAGTAAACCCTCTGAATATTGTGTATCATGTGAGATACAAGAGGGAAGCCCCGTTTCATCAGAAAATTTGCCTTGATTTGGTTTGCTATAAGATGGGATAGAGGGAGCCTCTAATAAGCTTTAAAAATTCTGTTATTCTGCCTTACAACAAGAAAGAGAATTCCTGCAACTTCAGCTGCTGCTTCTTCCTTAACTTTGCCAATTCTGAAGGACTGACAAACTCCTGGCAGGAACACACTCTCCTTCCAGAGTCTAGAAACTATGGCCATTTTGGCTTGAGTTGCAGGCAATGCCAGGCATCTGGCTTGTACAGAGGTATCTGCCTGCATAATACTTGACTGGATTTCCAAAATGCCTTTTGCCTTTCTAAAATGCTTGACAGGTTTTATGTAGGGTTTTTATAAACATTGGTTCAGCACCATTTTTAAAGTTCTAGACCTTGTTATGTTTCCAAACATACTGTAGGTATAGAGATGTTTCAGACACTGTGCAATAGTCCTGGGCTGCACAGAATTTAGTTTAAATCTAATCCATGTTTTACGAGCCACAAATTGCCAGTTTTATCATCTTTGGGTTCCTTATAATTTTTTTGCTGCTTTGGTTGACAACGTTTTTTTTACTTAGCTGTATTTTTACTGTTGCTATTACCCAGAGAAGGTACCATTTTACCTATTCTGTCCTAATTTTTGTACAGCTAGGTGTCATGGTAATACCTGTTGTTATTATGAATTGGCCAGTCATAATGGCATGTTCTTACTGGCTGGCTACTTCCAGAAGCTACTGAGCATGAAATTATAACTGGACTACTTGGTCACTAGCTATCAGTATTACTATCCCCTTGCAATACAAAGGAACATTGTTATGCTCCTGCTTGATACAGTTGCTCCTCTTCTATACATGCTACTTGTCAGCAGGGTTATTTTTTTAAAGATGGATTTAGTGCTCATTCAGAAAAATGGTAGATCTATGTTCAGAAATAACTTGATTGACAAGTTACAAGGGCAACTTTCTGCATGTTCCTTTGGCTTCATGATTTTCTGTGCCTTTGACCTGTTAGGCAACTTGAGAGGTGATTAAAGCTACTGTTTTAACCATTTTCACTCATCCAACCCTATCCCACCATCCATATTAGGAAGAATGGTGGTTATTTTCCTGCAAGAGATAGAAGAGAAAATAAAACCAGGGAAAATAGCCAATCCTTTTCCTTAATTTGTTTTGTAGTAGGCATACTGTACAAACATCTTTCACCAAGCTTACTACTATTGCAGAATAGGTACCATCAAAGGGGACAGCACAATTGATAGTATGCCAGGACAGTTTTCTGCCAGCAACAGAAGTACCAAATAACGTGGCCATCTAGAATATATTTTAATTCGAATATTACTGGGGTGGATTATTAACCTATATTAAATGTTCTCATTCTTGACTGATTTCTATGAAGGTATGATGGAATGTGGATTTGACTCAAGAAAAGTGGAAGAGATATCTAAGTCCAGGAGAGTAGAAAGAGCGAGAAAATAACTCAGATATAGATTGAAGTGAAGGGGGGGGGCTTTGAGATACTGTTTAAGATTGTGTAGCTAGGTGGTGTCAAATTCATGGCGTCACGTCATCATGTGATGTATGATGACTTTTCCCCCCTTCGCTAAACCAGGGATGGGCGTGACCAGTGTGTGACACATCCAGCCCACGGGCCACAAGTTTGACACCCCTGCCCCAGCTGTACATTCCAAAAGTTTCAAAGGGCGGACAGAATGTTAGTATAAGAAGGCAGCTATTAGTTATCAAGTCAACATCTTTCTAATGTCATATAGCTCAAGATTTCTGAAATTAATTTCTGAAGGCTGGGAATTAGAGCTTGAAGTGCAAAAGACAGATACTGCTATTCGGTATAGCTTTAGGTTTTAGGGAATGCCTAGCAAGGCAGGGCTCACTATACATTATAAAGTTGCAACTGCCATTTATTTTTTTATGAAATGCAGTGCTCTGTTAAAGTCTTATGGTATTATAGGGAATAATTTCCTAGCTTTGGTTCTAACAGAATGTCAGAGCTCTAGCAGATGTCCAAGAATATTAAGTCCTAAGAAATCTGTTGACAAGGCAATGAGGAACATAAAGTAATCAAAATTGCTGTCTGAACTAGATCCTAGCCTTATGCTATGAATTTCCTGGTTCACAGACTGGGCATCCTGAAAACACCAGACAGCAGTTTTCTGTTATTATAAATCAGTGTATGTTTAAATGTCTGCATATTCCAAACCACAGTCTTCCTAACATTTTTATTGTTCCAAGTCAAGAGGTTTGAAATGCCAAGGAAAAGAAAGAAAGAAAGGAAGAAAGGAAGGAAGGAAGGAAGGAAGGAAGGAAGGAAGGAAGGAAGGAAGGAAGGAAGGAAAGGAAGAAGGAAGGAAGAAAGGAAGGAGATGGGAGAGGAGGGGAAGGGAGGGGAAGGAAAGGAAAGGAAATTCTCTCAACTTTTTCTAAAGAAGATTTAAAGGGTCAGCTTATCCATGGATGGGCTTGGTATTGGGTAACATAAAAAAATGAAGTGAATGCAATAGAAATTACTTAAGTATATGTAGGAAACAAAAAAGATAAAGTAAATAACGAACGAATACTGAATGAATGTGGATTAAGTACAGAAGAGAATTATTAGTCCAAAACAAATACATACAGGGGAAAAAATAGGACTGAATTTCAAAGTAAATATATAAAGGGAGAGTGAGTGGCTATAGAGCACGAGTGTCAAACTTTCCCGTCACGTAGCCATCATGTGACATGAAGCTTCTGCCACATGGGGGTAATGACTGGAAGCTACTGCCTGCTGTGATCATGTCCTGATCACTACAATGCTTATGAGTTGGGGTTTATACAAATGGTATTACTGCTGCTACTGTTGTGCTCTCTATTTCAGAGCCTTCTCTAACTTTTTGCTGCCCACCCCTCTTCCTCCTGCCCCAAATACTGCAATAGCAGGCCTCTTGTGGTACATTCCACTGTGACCTGTCATTTTGGACATTTTGGTGCTGCTGCTGTTTCATTGTTTGCATCATTTTTCCCTCTTCACTGTCCATCTCAATAAATCCTTAGAGGAGCAGATGCATTTTCTGCTTTGACAACAGCCACAAAGCAAAAGCTAGGGGTTCTAAATTGACAACCATGCTCACATGATTCACTCTTAATGTTCTTTTCTTATGAAGGCATTGGGTGGGTGCGGGGTGGCAAGTTGTACAGGGCGTTTTGGTATCTATAATAATCTCTCAGAAAGAATTACAGAGAAAAAACATTGATGGTAGAAGTGGAATGTGTTTAATTGAAGCAAGTATTTCAAAAACACAGTGGATAATGTTTATCTTGATCTATTTTCTGATGCCTATGAGCAAGATAGGGCCTTAATAGGAACTTTTTCTGTATGCTTTCCCTTTCTTGAAACTATTGGATGATTGCACACCAATATAAGAACGCAGAAAATGAATGAAAGATGCTGCTCCATTTTCTTAGCTGAACAGATGACAGTAACAAGGAGGTGGAAATAGAAGTTTGATGGTACCTCCAAGTGGGATCCAAAGTTGCTGACTGCAAAAGTAGACCTGAGTGTTCAGTAAATTTGATTTGTCTTATCTTAGAATATTGAATTGTAAGTAATCTTAAAGATCAACTACTCCACCCCATTACTTAATGGATGAAACTATTATTTCAGTATCCCCAACAAATGGCCATCCAGCTTCTGTTGAAAGTCCTCCAGAGAAGGAGAATCCATTACCTCATAAGGTAGTCTCTTCCATTACATAACTCTTCCCCTTAGGAAATTTTTCCTGAAGTTTGACTGAAATTTATTTCCTTGTAGCTTACCTCTCCCACTTTTTTTAGAGCCTTCTGAAATAACCCTGAAAAATGTGATCTATTTTTTTTTACATGAGACACCTTCAAATACTTGAAGACAGCCATAATGTTATCCTGTTTTTTTGTCCTCCTCCATTCAAAACTATATGTGGGAAAGACTTGGGAGACAAGGTGAAGAGATGCTGCCTTAGGAACAGTCAGATAAGAGAGGACATAGCTCACAGATACATCGTGGGCCAAGCAAGAGGCTCAAAAGGGACCTTCCCTAAGTTCTTGGGTGTCATGGATCCATCCCCGAACCCCTATCCAGATGCAAGTTTAGAGGAGTATAAGTTTGAGTCTACAGAGGAAAGTGTGGAACTGAGTATTGGTCAGGATTGGGGCTCAGAGAATGCTAGCCTGATGGAGCAGTCTCAGCTGGGTCCATCAGACCAGCCACAGGCTGAGGCTGAGGGAGGTGAGCCACAGCTGCAGCAAGTTGGTCAGGAGGCTCTGGCTAGGATCGGGAGCTGCTGCCACCCATTAGCAATGAGGAGGAGGTGGAGTCCACACCTCCTCCTGATCCAAGGACGCATAGAGCAGAGAGGAGACAGGCACAATATTGGTCAGTTAGACTACTAATGAGGATGCAACCTTGCCTCTTATGAATGGCTGCACCAGCATTGCCTACTTAACCCTGACCTGTGGACTTGAGTATTGCTGGAGCAACGTGCCCAGTTCTGTGCCTTGTGTGCTTGTGCGTGCATCCTTTGACTCTTGGACTGTTTTCCGGACTTTGTGTGTGCCCATTGGACTTGGTTACCCTTGGTGACTCTTGCTGTACTGAACTTGGAATCTGGACCTGTGCAACTGGGGTCCTTTCTAAGGACCTGTTTGGATGGTTTGAATAAACACCTATAGAACTCTTGTCATATGTGAGTGTGTGTATGGGGGCAGCACATCGGTTTATAAAGATGACAGTGGGAGAATTGTATTTTCGGATTTGCAAGATTCTGTTAATGTAGCTTTATAATAAAGTTGAATTAGTTTATCTGTTTGAGTTTCCTATCTGACCTATCTGGTAAGGCTGACAAAAACATATACAGTACATCCAGATGTTTAATGAAGGGGTGAAAGCGATGCACAAGATGAACCTGCTTTGTTGATTTCCACAAAAGAACCAGCAAAGTCGCAATTTCCTTACAGATACTCAACTTACCACCATAATTGAGACTGGAGTGTCCATCACTAAGCAATACAGTTGTGCCCAATTTTGCAACCTTTTTTTTTGACAATGGTTGTTAAGTGACTCATGGTTGTTAAGTGAACCTGGCTTCTATTGATTTTGCTTGTCAGAAGCTGCCTGGGAAGCTAGCATATGGTGATCCTATGAGCCCAGAATACGGCAACCATCGTAAATACATGGCCAGCTGCCAAGAGTCAAAATTTTGATCGTGTAACTGCATGGATGATACAATGACCATAAGTGTGAGAACCAATTGCAGGTCAGTACTGCTGTTTTTCAGTACTGCTGTAACTTCAAATAGTCATTAAACAAATGGCCATAAATTGAAGGCTACCTCTATATACCCCTTACTGAGAGTTTGAGAAATGTTTGTTTCTTTCAAGTAAACAGCTTTACTTCCTTTTCTTAATCAGTGAGGCATTACAGGGCTTGGGTCCTTGCTAGCTCAATTTTGGATCAGACTCAGTTTACACTTGTGATTCCTTAGGTATGCTCTCTTCAGGTAAATCCTGGGATGTAGGCTAAACTCCAGGCTAGTCACATTTTTCAGCTTCTAAGACCTAGACTTAGGATAGCGTTTCTCATACAATGTAAGTATATTGAACAGCACAAGACTTAGAACAGAGCCTTGAAGCATATTGCTTATCATTTCAATCCAGACAGAGACAGCAGAGCTATCGATGTACCTTTGGTATACAGGCGGTTCTTGACTTACAACAGTTCACTTAGTGACCATTTGAAATTACAACAGCATTGAAAAAATGACTTATGACCATTTTTCATATTTAGAATCTTTGCAGCATCCCCATGGCTACATGATTTATATTCGGATGCTTGATAACTAATTCCTATTTATGATGGTTTATTTATTTATTTATTTATTATATTTCTATACCGCCTTTCTCCCGTAGGACTCAAGGCGGTGTACAGTCAAGAAAATTATAGACACACAAACATCATAAAATTGCTAATTAAAATTATTACTTAGTTTGGTCAATTAAATAAAACCCAGAATTAGATAGCATTTAAAAAATCATTCACATGTTCGTATGTTTAGCCCTGCCTGTTGGAATATCAGGGTCTTGAGGGCACGGCGGAAAGCACGGAGATCAGGGATATTCCGTATATGGTTGCAGTCTCCCAGGGTCATGTGATTCCCTTTTGCGACCTTCTGACAAGCAAAGTCAATGGAGAAGCCAGATTCACTTAACCATGTTACTAATTTAACAACTGCAGTGAGTCACTTAACAATTGTGGCAAGAAAAGTCATAAAATGGGGCAGCACTCAACAAATTTCTCACCTAGCAACGTACATTTTGGGCTCAATTATGGTCGTAAATTGAGGACTACCTGTAATCAGCTACCTCTGAATAAGACTTTGTCTAATGTTTTACTGAAGTCAAGGTCCATTGCATTTCTGTGGTCAGCTGACCTGCTAACTCTACTAAAAGAGGAGATCAGTTTGAATAGCTTGTTCCTGATGAACTGTCATAAATAAACAGTGCAGCCTCTAAAACAATGAAAAATGAACACAAAGCAGAGAAATCTCAGGTTTTGTTCTTGCCTGGTGGAATTTCCCATAATAATGCCATACCTTGAGATATCAGTCTCATCACTGTATTCATATATTATGTAAACTCTCTTATAGACCATTGTAGAAGCAGAGATTTTGCCAAATGGGAGCTGCAAGAGTCTATACTGAGAGTTCAGAGTGTGGAACTTTTCTATGGGCTTTTAAGATACCAAACATACCTTATGTTTGTGGGGCTGGAGGAAAGCAATTTTCAAATTATTTCAAAGCTGCTTTTAATGGGCAGTTTGATAAATTCGTTAAGGCATCTGAGTCTAAACATATTCTCACGTTGCAATCAGAGTTTTGCATAATGAACAAAAAAATAATACAGTCGGTTCTTGAACTTTTTAAAAGGCTTCCAATGCTTCCATTCCCAGAAGCTTCTCTTTAATCTAATCATGAACTAATACAATACCTCAGATTACAGATGCATTTTATGTTTAGTCATTACAGCACTACAAAGCATAGGGTGATTCTTTTTAAAGGAAAAGCATGTAAAAGTAAAACAAATTGCCAGAAGTAAAATCTACACAAATCCAAATAAAATTATGTCAAAAGCAAAAACATTAGAATTCTTAATCACTCTAGCTATGCACAGCATTTTTTAAAAAGATATTTCCCTTACCATTTGTAACAGCAGGTAAGAAAGTGCAATTTTTTATTCATTATGAAACAAATACATTCATTCTCCTGAATGACTCTCACCACCCTTTCTGAAAACTGAACTTAATATTGCTCCTTTCCTGTGCTGTGCAAAGAGTACTGTTGTATTAGCATGTGCAAAATAAATACTATAAGTTATTACCCTTTGTACTCGTTAATGGTGTATGATTCACCAATGATAAAACAGTTGCATTATGTTATGGCAACACCAATCTGGCCCAAAGTTAGAAGATAAATATACTATTTAAATATGCTTACAACATAAAACATATCTAAAAAAACAAAAAGCAAAACACTCTGTTCTGTA
This sequence comes from Pantherophis guttatus, assembly GCF_059756535.1. Taxonomy (NCBI): domain Eukaryota; kingdom Metazoa; phylum Chordata; class Lepidosauria; order Squamata; family Colubridae; genus Pantherophis; species Pantherophis guttatus. The sequence goes on along the minus strand of NC_142063.1, from coordinate 293,305,621 downwards.
AAGTAGGTTAAAAATAACGTGTCAATATTAGCATTTGGTACTTGTTTCAAGAACTGATTTTCTAAAATATTTCTAATATAAAAAATAAAAATAAAATGCCAATTGTTTTAAACTTTTTCTCCTAGGTGATAATAGCACATTTGTTCATATCAATTTGCCAGAATCTTTTGTTACGCATGCTAGAGGGAATCAGGCTAGAAAAGGCTTCATTTAAAATATTTGTAAAGAACATTTGGAACAAATTATTGAAAAAAAGAAAAGAAAAAAGAAAATCCAGATTTACACCTGGAACTGAAATAGAGTAAAAAGAGCCTACTTGTGCCTAACTGCAGAATTATTCTACAAGCATTGAACTCATAGAAATTAAAGTTTGACAAAGGTTAGTACTGTTGTCAAATTCAGAAACATCTGTAAATTGTAATTCGATTCTAGAATCTGAATAATCTGAACAACCTGGCGGTGAATTTGAGTTGGTCAACTCCTGAAGGAATCGTGTCGATTTGGCATGCTTCTTTATGATGCCAAGTGGCACTAAGGATGCATTCCAGAGACTGGTGGAATATAACACCCAGTTATAGCTGAACTACATTTCTAGCCCAAAGGTACTTTTTCAAGAGGCAACTGGACTTTCTGGTTTTTCTTTGAAGACGTTTCGCTTCTCATCCAAGAAGCTTCTTCAGCTCTGACTGGATGGTGGGGAATGGAAAGATTTATATTCCTTGCAGATATTTGCATTCTTTTAGTGAGTCGTTAAGGTCACCTGGAGGTTTATCTGTGTCGTCAGGGTCACCTGAGTGGTGCCATCCAGTCAACGTTGAAGCAGCTTCTTGGATGAGAAGCGAAACGTCTTCAAAGAAAAACCAGAAAATCTAGTTGCCTCTTGAAAAAGCACCTCTTGGACAGCCATGACCTGGATGATTGATAATCTCCATAGGCATTTAGCTATACAATTTCTAGCATCTCTAGAAAATATAGTCAATGGTGTGGAAGCCTAGCTCATTCTGATATACAGTATACAAAATTTCGCTATTCACTGAATGTTAACTTTCACAGTTCTAGATATACCATATGAAAGGGAAACTATCTGGAGTGAAACCATTTCAACTTCTTATAAATTGGACAATGCCAAGTATCAATGCAGATCTTCTCAAGTATAAAAGCAGTAGCCAGGAAGCAAAAAAGAATTCTAGGTGACTTCAGACCCAAGTCATGTATGTATACAAAGGCCTGAAGAATTCTGGAGAATTAAAGAATTCTCCAGAATTAAAACTGGAGTTTTTCAACATCTCCTACTAAATAGTAGCTGTTTTTTTAAAAAAAGTATATTTAGTATTTCCTTGGAATAAATTAATCCATCTCTGTTGAAGTACTAGTGAAGATCAGAGTATATTGTTAGCGAAAGAAACAAATTGAACTGATAATACTAACATTTTATAAAGTTTTTGAGAATATACATGTCACTTAAATATGGGGCAACAAAACATTTTTCTCACCACTTTTACTTCTGCAATATCCTACAAGAATAAGCCTTGCTAGCTCACTTCAGTTTAGTGGCATTGCCTACCCAATATATACCGGTATATATATATATACATACATACACATTCCAAAACTAAATGCATGTTGATCAAAGTAATGCTTTTTATTTCCTTTTTGTTTTTTCAAATGAATTCCGCAGGTCATGTTTATGTATTATAAAAAACCAAGGGAATTCAATGTACTGTTCATAAAGGGAGTGGATCCCCCAGCCATTTAAGCCATTTTAAATGGAACAATTGTTTTTTTTTTCCCTCTCAAGTTTCCTTAGGGCATTTTACAAGAAAAAGCTCAATGGTTTCTGTTGACTACAGCAGGAAACCGGGGAGATGTCTGCCCAGCAGACTGAAGCCAGATTTTGGCAGCAAAGCTGATTTAACTCTGCGAAATCAGTAATGCAAAACCCTTCCGCAGCTTTAATTTTTCAGCCTTCCTCCACTTTTCATTGTATCACACTACAGATACAGCATGATATTATCAGTCCCCATATTTTATTTCATTGTACTTGGAAAGCACGTGGTTGCTAGATGCAGTGCAAAGCTACAGAGACTGAAATTATCTTTTGTGGATAAGGCCAGCATAAAGCTTACAAACTTCTTAAATAATTCAACCTCTGAAGTGAGCTTAAATAAAATAAAATACTTTGGCTGGCTCTTTGTGCAGGAGGATTTTAAAACTGGTCAAATGAGGTTACTTAACATCCCTCCCCCCCTTTTTTTTCTTAATATGACTGGTTTAGAAAAGTAGATCTATGTGTATTAGGAATGATTACAAAACCAATGTGACTGAGCATTTTGCTTTCAGAACAGTGGCCAGAAAAAAAGTAGTTTTTTCCTGATAGTTTTCCCATTTCATCTCAAACAGGAACAAGTACAGTGACTTAGAAATTATCCTATCATTTTGAAGGGCACCTTTGTGGCAATATGAAACAGAATCATCATAATCCATGCTACTGAAATTCCTTTCCTAAACTGAGGAAATGCAGTTTTTATACAAAGGAATGCTTTACAGACTCCACTTATATCCTGTTCACAGTTACTTTGGCATTCTGGAAAAAAACCAAGAATACTTCTTTTTGAAAACTGCTTTCATTTGGCCTTAGACAACTAGTCCTATGCCACCAATGCAGCTAAACGTTGCTAGTATTATACAGTTGTGCAAAAACACTGATAGTTATTATTTTAGAGATGATGTGAGACTACAGGTAGTCCTCAACTTACAAAGTTCATTTAATGACCATTTGAAGTTACAACGGCACTGAAAAAATGACAATTTTTCACAGTTACGACCATTGCAGCATCCCCATGGTCACATGATTTACATTCGGATGCTTGACTCACATTTATGACGGTTGCAGTGTCTCAGGGTCATGTGACCCCCTTTTGCAACCTTCTCACAAGCAAAGTTAATGGGGAACCAGTTTCACTTAACAACTGTGTTACTAATTTAACAACTGCAGTGATTCAGTCAACAAATGTGACAAGAAAAGTTAAAGAATGGGACAAAACTCACTTAACAAATTTCTCTCTTAGCAACATAAATTTTGGGCTCAAATGTGGTTGTACGTCAATGATTATCTATATGTACAATGAAAGAACAGTTATACATATTCCTGTTAAAACATCACTATACCCAATGGAATATGTAGAAAATATATCTAGATAATGTCAACACACTTGTCTAATAAGAAATAGCCTTGCAAATGTGAGTTTTGCTTATTTATCCTTAATTCCTACAATGTATCAACCTGTACTTCATCTCTCCAACATGCTTGATACATTTGTATTTGGATTATAAAGTTACTATTTTGAACACCAAAGATACAGATTTAAGTATTCTTTCCGTTTTCCTGACTTTGGTTTTCTTAGCAGGTTCCTTCTCCAAATGTCTGAAATCTGTTTTAGAGAGGGATGAGAAATTTAGCCAAGATAATTTTTAGATTACTGGACGGAACAGCCATATATAATTTCCAAAAATTTGCAATGAACTTTACAGTTTAGTAATAATCATAAAATGGAAAAATATGTCCATAAAAATATGTATGTTGGAGAAATACACAAATTTAAAAATGCATTTTCCTATGGGAAAATTACAAACAAAAACTGTAGAAAATGCATACCTTTCAAATTGAAAATGATAGTATTGGTCTGTTCTACTTTTGTCTCTTTAGTTATGGCAAGCTAGTAAATAATAAACAACTAATGGTCCTCATGTTACTAAAATGAGATTTTTCTCTAAGTAATCTGGTGGCTTTTCACTTTACTAAATTCTCATATTAGTGTTGTCACCTGAAATTTATACGGTATGTATCTCTATACATAAATATTTTAATTCAGTACGGGTAGTCCTGGAGTTATGAGCATTTGTTCAGTGACTGTTCAAAGTTACAGCGGCATCCAACAAATGATACTGTAGCCTGGTTCCCAAAGCTACAGATGTTTCAGCACCCCTACAATCATATGATCAAAATTTGGATGCTTAGCAGCCCACACACATTTATGTTTCATCCAGGGGTGAAATCCAGCAGGTTCTAACTGGTTCTGGAGAATCAGTAGCAGAAATTTTGAGTAGTTCAGAGAACCGGCAAATACCACCTCTGGCTGGCCCCAGAGTGGGGTGGGAATGGAGATTTTGCAATATCTTTCCCCTGCCACGCCCACCAAGCCATACCTAAAGAACCGGTAGGGAAAAATTTTGAATTTCACCCCTGGTCCCATCTCTGCCCATTTGGGCCTCTTCACTCCATGGTCCCTGCTTCCCTTTGTTGCCCTGCCTTCATATGGTCTTCACCATCTTTTTGCTTCTGCTGCTGACCAAGCAGATCCGGCCTGGCACTTGGCATTAACTGAACTGATGGGGTTCAGTTAATGAGAGCAGCAGGGAATGCCAGGATGGCCATCATCACTAAGCGATGTGGTCACGTAACGAGTAGCTTTACAGTTGCATCACTCAGTGATGTAAATTCTGGTCTGACTGCCGGTGTAACTGGAGGACTGCTTGTATATAAAGCAGATCTGGAACAGAGAGAGCCAGTCTTTTAGTATATATTTGTTGGCAAGTTTTAAAATAATATGAAATAAGAAAAGAAAGAGATGGTACCCAGGATTAATTTCTCTCAAGTTGGATGAGGGACCTTTGATGAATGCTCTTTGAATACAATTTCCAAACCAGAAATATATCCATTTCTTTCTTTCTTTTTATCATCCATTTCAAATTTATCTACTGCTTGTTGTGAATTAGCATATCATAGTGTCATTTATTATCATTTTCCTAAGAACAAAGAGCAATATGGGAAATTCAACAGTGCCCACAAATCATGATCTTTGTATTCATGAATATCCAGATATTAAGAAAAGGAACGTGTCTTATTTGTTGAATATTGTGGTTATTTCTCTCTCTCCTTTTTCTCCCTCTGTTTAACCAAGTAATCTAATAGGGCTGATTGAATTGAAAACTTTTGTCGTTATATCATCAACTGATTGTGCCTTTGAATAAAAAAGGGGAGGATTTTGAATAAGTCAGCAATGTTGATGGGATTCTAGCATTTTTCTAGTTATAGTATAACTTCATGAGGAACAGTGACCCCATTTAATAAGTTTGTTTATCTGAGTGCAAGTAAATCTTATTAATTTTATTTTGGCTTCTTATGAATGCAGGATATTGGAGAGAAATGGCAAATGCAAAGCATGGCTAATTATACATTGGATTATGTATTGTACATGGAAGGAATTAGGAGACTACAGCTTTGCCTGAAGTAGCCTTCTGTCCTAATTCACAAAAAGCTCTAAGTACTGTGGATAATTTGTTGAAAAGATAATGTAACAAAACAACATCAACACAAATTTCACAATTCCCCATGTCTGAATTATGAAATATAAACTACTTCAGGATAAATAATTTTTATCTATTTGAACCCCCCCCGTTAAAGCAGGTTATCAATATTAACAACCACTTTTATTCTAAAATACATTGAAAAATGAGCATATCATTGACCTGATTTAACAAATTACTATGTAGGTTTGCTTTTTAAGTTTTTTATTCTACTTTTATTGCTTTATAAATAATTCAAGGTGGTGAACACACCTAATATTCCTTCCTCCTATTTTCCACATAAAACAAGAGTGCTGTGAGGTGGGTTGGGCTGAGAGGGAGTGACTGTCTCAAAGACACCCACCCGGCTTTCATGCCTAAGGTGGGACTCGAACTCATGATCTCCTGGTTTCTAGCCTGATGCCTTAACCATTAGACTAAACTGAGTCTTAATATGAAATTAAGTAAGCATTTGTGTTCCCAAATGCTAATTCGTTTTTAAAAGATCAGAGAATTTATATTTTTTGGAGGGGGCGTTACTTACAGCCTGGTCTTGTAACAGAGTATCATTTTGACATGTAGAATTGTGATTGTACTATGAAGTGATACAGATTCTGAACCAGCATTAATCTCCATTGCTAAAGTACTGTAATATGTTTCGTTCTGGATCATATTCTTCTGTTTATTTAATGTACAATTAATACATTCTGATCCAAGATATATTCTCCCTTCTCGCTTTAATGATTTATGTTAATTGTGTTACGTTATTTCCTGTATTTATCTCCAGACCTTTTCATTATGGAAAGTGGTGTTTTGAAGCATAATAACATCTATTTTTTCTTGGCTCAACACAATAATTTGCTGCCTTCCCTACCTGTAAACATTATTTTCACCCTCTTGGCAAATACAGCATATGGTATAATTATCCTCAATTTATTCATGTCTTAGATATAGCCAGCACTCTATCCTGCAAACTCAGGTGGTTGTACTTTAAAATACAGTACAATCAAAGGTAACTAAATGTAAAAATGTCATTTATTTAACTCAGAGTTGTCTCACATAATTTATGTGTGCGTGTGTGCGTGTGCGCATGGTTTCAAACATACAAAACTTATGAATTCCAAACATGATCAAAGCTAATAAATGTACATAATAAATTAGAGAATCAGGACAAATAGACTGTAGCTGGGATTGGACAGAATTTATATTTGGATTATAGTAGATCATAAGCTGATTTGTGATAATTTGGAAGGACTTCTGACTTCTATATTTTCAGCAAAAACAGCAACAGAATTGCTCTCATCACCCACACACTAGATTTGAACTGCTGAAATGAAGAAACCTTGAGGATTGAATTTATGCAATGGAAGTGCATACATTGTGGGCCCTATATAGTGGCAAGTGCTAACAAGTAGCTCAGGATTGTTGAAATGTATGACTTTTGCATCGGTTGATCTCAGAGAGCTAGAAATAAACAAAGTCAGTCCTGCTAATTTGGAGTCTGGCTATCCTTGCTCTTATGAAGGAAAGTTTATGTTATAGTAAACATATTATTACAGGTTTCTGTAACTTAAAGTTCACTGTCACACTCTTGTCAAATGGGATGCAGCTCCACATCAAAGGACTATGTTTCCATCAGATAATTGGCACTACATAATTCTAGGTAAGTAAATTTAGACTCAGTAAAAGGTGCTGTTGGCTGTTTTCTTTTCATGGAAAGATTTCCACCCTAACTAGTTTTCCAGAAATGAAATGCTAGAAATTGTTAGTGGCATTTTTAGAATCTCTGAAAGAGTCTGACCTCAACAACTGAAGTTTGCAGTCCTTTATTTGAGCAATTAATGTAGATACATTTCTGAATTAAATCCTAATAACAATGCCTCAATAAGAAGCTGTGAATGTGCATAAAAGTCTATTATTATGAAGGAAAATAAATGTATAAAGATATGTTAAAACGTTATTGTCTTTTTTAAAAAAACTTTTAAAATAGGCCAGCTGTTTACCCAGTTCTTACAATTTTCACAAGTAAGGCAAAGGTTCTTAAAGTTTACGTAAACACTTCCCTAAAGTGATGAATGATAAATTTGTATGAATTAGAACTGGGCAAAAATAAATATATCACATACTAAAAGATGTTACTGTATTTTTGGCATACTTTCTCTTATTATGCAATAAAACTTTTTCCATTTTGGGTTGGAATTTTAAAATAATGTATGAAAGTATTGAACTCCTTTAAAACATATGCCTCTTCAGACAGACTGAAGATTGTATATTAAGATAGAAATCACAGACCAATGAGAAACCATCCCTCGTTTACAGTCCTGCTGTGAATACAGTGAAGAAGAAAACAGTACAATAAAACATCCATGATAAGATAAATCAATAGTTTAAATCCAAAGTTTTCAGTTCCATAAACAAACCAATAACTTTACTCTAAATACACTTCAAAATAATTCAATTTGTATAATTTGCAGAAAATCAACAGCATAGAATTATGATTCTTCTTTGTATCAGGATTAACTGGCGGCACTGACTAAAAAACCAGCTGTTTCAACTTTTTCAATTTTCTGTTTGAAATGGAAGAAACCAGTGAGTGAATTATAAGACAAACATTTTTCTTTGTCATAAGCTTTTGTGCTTCTGATGGTGCGGTTCTAACCCACAAAAGTGTACTGTATGCCATAATTTATTGTATGTGTGTGTGTGTTTAAGATTCTAGAACATTGCTATTCCATATTTTTACCTGATGTTTGTGACAATCCACTTGAGAAAAATACAACTCGGGGAGAAAGACAAATATGATACAGTAACATGAAGGCTGTTCACACATATTGGACAGTTGCCTCTAATGCAGTTCATCTCAAAATAATAGTTGTGGCCCAATGGGCCCAATGTGTCCTAAGGCTAAAGGCAGGTTTAGAAAATAATTCAAACTTCCTAGTGCTCTGATCCTTTGACTTATAATAAATGGAGGAGTACATCAGAAGCACTTGAAGCCCCAGTTTTGAGGTGGAGTAGAGAGATTTGAATCCATTCAATTCTAATTCTAAACCTCATCAAATTCTTGTCTCTGGCATACTGCACAGAGCAACACTAACGTAGTTGATTGACATATTTCGACATGTATATAAAACACTACACTGAGGAAGATAGGAAGGAGAAAGTATAGGTTTACTGAACATAGACTCTAGGTCAGTGATGGCTAACCTTTTCTGGACCAAGTGCCCAAAGCACGTGACCCCCCCCAATGCAATGCGCGTGTGTTCCGCCATGTGCCCTGTCCCCCGCACATGCACGCCACCTGTGCATGCCCCAATACATGCGTGTGCGGCACCCCACATGCACCCTGCCTCCCCCCGTACATGCGCCCACGCCCTTCCGTATGTCCCTCCCTGCACATGCACGGCAGAGGCTGAAAGACCAGCTGGCTGGCAGGAGGTGCACGCGCATGCACGGCACAGCTGAGCTGGGGCGATCGCTCGCATGCCCACAGAGAGGGTGCTGCCTGAAACCTCTGGCATGCATGCCGTAGGTTCGCCATCATGGCTCTAGGTAGTAATCTGTAATCACAATAAATTTGGATAAGACCTGATGCTTCACTGCTGCTATTGCTAATTGTAAGCCTGAATGTGAACCTCACTAGGATATAGTGTTGGGTCTACTTCTGGCTTTTCATCACTATTGCTCTAGGCCAGGGGTGTCAAACTCGATTTCATTGAGGGCTGCAACTGGGTTGTGTTTCATCTTGGGGGGACTGGGGGAGGGCTGGCCAGGATGGGTGTGGCCAGCTTGATGTCACTCATTGAGGGTCTGTTTTCAGCCGCGACGGCCTCCTGAAGCCCTCTGCCAGTGAAACAGGAGCTTGGGGGGGGGGCGCATGTGGCCTCTCCAAGCTCCCTTTTCACTGGCAGATGGTTGCAGGAGGCTGTTGTGACCCAAAACACATGGCCCTCCCGAGCTCCCTTTTTGCTGGTAGAGGCACTGCGGACCGGTCCTTCGCTGTTTCCAGGGCAGGCCTATGGGCCAGATCTAAGCATCCCGTGGGCTGGATCTGACCCCTGGGCCTTGAGTTTGACACCCTGCTCTAGGATGTCTTTCAGTTACATGCTTAATTTTCTCCAGCTCCTTGATAAAACAAGGAGTAGCTTGAGAATGGTAATTGGGCAGAGGCCTCACAGGAACAATCTCATTCATTATTTTGGTTATCTCTGCTTTGCACAGATTATCTAGGTGCAAGATGGAATTGTCTGTCAGGCTGAGCTACAAACACCAATCTGGGAACACTTAATAATGCCTGAGACAGAGACAGAGTCTATCAACCTTTCATAGGCCAGAGTGACTGTGATCTGCTATTTGATCTTGCAACAGAGATGTGCTAATGTCCTTCATTTTCATATATGTTTTATGCACTCCAAACTGAAACTATATCAAGGATGTGCTCACACATAAATCTCAAGGCTATAATACCTGTGACAGTCCTATGGTTGCCACAGAAGCTATAAACTCATGAGCTAGACTTCAGCCAATCCCCAAGGCATGGAAGTCACCCAAACCCCAGAGCTTCTGAGAAATCCAACACCAATCCCAGGATAAAGTCCAGGAGCATATGGAGAAAGCTAGATGGTTCATAATTCACCAAAGGCCTAATCACTTCTGGGGCAGAGGTCACCACAAGGGATTCATAATCACAAAAACCTTTCCTCCCCAGCCTTGGCATCATGGCAACTATAATAGTTGAAGTCCAGGTGGCTAGATTTGCAACAAGGCTACAGTCACTTCCAACCAAATATTGATAATAGATGCTAGGTCTACAAATACCAAGTAATAAATGTAACTACCACTTGAATCATTAAAAATTGGCTTTACTAAATGGGGATAGATAGCTATTAGTTCCTTTTCAACTAGTGCTTTCAACTAGCAACAAGCTAATAAAAACAACCACACTTAAACCTAATCCACCCCAATTACCATATGTGTGATAAACAGATTCCATTTGACAGTCAATACACAGATCTCTTTTTAAAATTGCTGTTTGGTATTATTATTATTATGAATTTTATACAATGCAATGATATGTCATAGTTGTTAGCTTCTATCTTTATAATTTTGGGTCCCAATTTGCTTCATTTAAGTTATTCATATGTAATTTAAGTTCTATTGATTTCAAAGCAAGAATTCAATTGTCCTCAGAGCTCTACACTCTGCCCACTGTTAAATAATCCTCTCTAAACCCTGCCATTACATACTTGCCCTACCATCAAATTAAATAACTATTGACTATAATAAAAATAAACCACTAAACTAATTACCAACCTGTTAATGTTTTGCTTCTTTTTCCTCTCAGAGTTAAAATATGCCACTTTGGTAGCTTTCTGAGGTATAGCTTAACATTTTTCCATCTGGAAATTAGGATTCTTACTTTGGGTAAGAACAATAAGCAAGGATTCTAATTATGCCTTATTCTGAAAGATATATAGTGAACTAATAAAAATACACTCCAAGAGCTTCTTGTGGCAGTGCTCTTTAAAACATATTATGACAAATCTCAATTGTCTCTGGGAGATTCCCTTTTTGTTACGAGTTTTTCCTAAAGGCCAGATAACATATAGTCATATTTCTGATGGTACAGAAATACCAGAAACACTAATTAAATTAGTGCTTTGAGCAAACATTTAAATGTGTGTGGTCTTGAGTAACAAGATGCATCTTACATGTACAATGTTATTTTGATGTGGGGAAAGAAGAGCTAAATTATGAGCCTTAATTTGCATGTCATTATTATGTCAATGAAATTATTGGGATAATGTGAATCCCGGGGTCATAAACAGTCAAGCATGACCATTGCCCCCCATCTGTAGGTTAAATGGGGACCCAGTGGTTTGGTTTGTCCCTAAAGCCCACCATCTGAGATCAGAACAAGTATAATACTGCTTCTTGAGTGAATCAAAACTTGAATATATACCTTAAACTCTGAGGACCTGGCCATGAAGGCTTCAAATGATTGACAGGTTTGTAGCAGCTTTGAAAAACTTGTGCAACTCTGTGATATTGATATGGCAGGAATGAAAGAGAAGCATCAGGAATGAGATTGATTGTCAGGCCCAAAACCAAGAATGACACGTAGCAATTCTTTCCAAGCTGATTTCTTTATTGTCTCACACCTATAGACAGAATCTTGCCAGAATGAAGACTCAACTGTCTGCATGTAAAGAACACTCTGTGAACTATTAGGGAGAGGTTGTCTTCATCTTTTCTCTCTCACACATATCTGGGCTGAGTTGCCTCTCACTCCTCTGAAATGCACACCCACCCTCCTGACATCCACCTCTTCGCTGCATTCTACCACCTCATCCATGCTAGCTAATGGACTGGTAGTTAGCAGGCAGGATGGAGCCTATGTGGGCTGCTCGGGTTAGAAGAAGTAACTGCAATGAGGATAAGAATATTCAATGAAGGAAGACATCTTACATAAGCACACTGGACAGGATTAGCAGATGCTTCATTATCTGAGCAACAAAGAAACTTAAATACATTTAGTGTCTCCTTATTGATGGCAAGTGGGCAACAATATGATTTATAAATTAATCTGGATTACAGATCCTAGTTTGCATAGGATAAGTTAAAACTCCAGTTAGAATCCTTGTTTATTGTTCTTCATTATGTTTGTAGCATACTCATTAAAATATGTCAGAATGGACAGACACTGTATGTGCTGTTAGCAAGCAATACTAGATGTGGCTTGGCTGTGACTCAGGGCTGGTAATCACCCTTTGTATCTTGATGGGTGGCCAGGGCCAAAATCTATGGGAATGATCACAGTCTAGATTAGACCATAAGAGGAATAACTATTAAAGAAGGAAAGGAAATGACATATGTTGTGCGTTTGTAAAACTAAGGTTATTTTCCCACTAATGTCTCTATAGCATGGATGTATTGATTTTGCACTAGAAAAGTAAAATGGATGAATAAATATCACTAAGCCATCAATTATATAATGTCTGTCCTCATTATTGTTATTTTGGCACAACTGTGGCTAGATGACTTTAAAAGTCACCATAAGCCACTAGTAGGAAAATTATTTAAGAGAAAGGGGAAGAATATTATTATCTGAATGAAGGTAGTTGATCTTGTGGGATGAAGTTTATGAATGCATCTAGGGAAATAAAGGCAAAAGTTTAATTATGTTATGGAATGCCACACACATTATGAAGTTACACAAATGGGAAGTTTAATGAAAAACTGGACAAGGGGAAAACGCACATGAGAATAATTGCTACAGAAAAAGAAGATGAGATGTTATGTTATAAAGGAATATAGGGCGGTATACAAATTTTAATAATAATAATAATAATAATAATAATAATAATAATAATAATAATATAGATAAAAAGATAATTAAAATAATTAAAATTAAAAGAAACAAAATATGCAGAGCAATTTTGGTAAAAATAGAGAAATTGTTCTGGAGGGTCTGAAAAAGGCTAAACAAGGAGCCTCTACCAGTATGAATGATATGAAAAGTGATAAAATGATGTGAAATTAATTGATGTGAGTAAAATAATTTACTTTTAAAAAGTAGAACCAAAATTACTGGTATAATGGTTATTATGAAGTCTACCATCTGTGATTAAATGTTCACAGAAGTGAGAGCCACATGGATTTTAGAAAGGCATTTTTAATAATAGTCAGAGATAAAAATATGTTCTTGAAAACTGTAAGAATAAATCCCCAGATGGACTGAAAACAAGCCAATTAAGGCAATCTCTTTGAAATGTTCCTTTCCCACAGCCACTTCAGCTTGTGCCTCCTCTTGTCAATCCAACCAAACTCCTCTTCCACCCTGCCTTCCACTCTCATAAAAGAGGTCAATCATTTGATAATTGCCTTTATCTTATTTTTGGTAATCCCAGAAAGAAAGCAAAATCAGGAATTTTATTTAGCACTTAGGAATGCCTACATCTGGCTTAGTGAGATCTATAAAAACAATTCTACAGACCTCCCAGGAGAAAATCACATCTCTTGCCATGGGTGCCCTCATGATATGGGAAAAGCAGGTATTTACAGATACCCACCTAGTTTTCTTCATTGTCTGCCTCTTGTCCTAATCGCCAGGTACCTGATGAAGTAAGAAGTAAAAATAGGAAACAAATTAAAGCAAAATACTAGTTTATGCTTGTTTGGCAATGAATTTGATGTCATCTGGCTTCAAGGGGGAAAATAATGACTGAGAAGAATTTAACGAAGCTCTCTGAGAACTTATCAGCAGAACATAAGAAAGTAGGAAGTGCCATAATTGGTTGGGCTCTTGGCAAGAAAATGCTTTTCTTTTCCACAGTAATGCCTTACCACAAAAATCATTCCAGACTCCCATGAGCACTAAGTATGCACAATATCAGACCTCATCCATAGAAGTCAGAGGTGACTTGGCCATGTGGGCTTGAATCATAAATCTTTCCTAATGCCTGTGAGATGATGTCAGGAGCCCCTAGCAGATCGATTACAACAGACTTTTCAATTCCCTCAAGAACGTTTGCCTGAAGAGTCAATTGTCCTCTTCATCAATTGTTCATATCATTCATTTTATTCCATAAAGCCAAGAAAGCCCAGTTATCTATATCTCTAATTCCAATCTGCTGTTGCTGGTGGGATTGGAGACTTACTGTGCAGAGCTCTGCATCAACTGAATTCAGGTCTTTATTATTAACAGATGAACAGACATTAGTGTTGCCAAGTGAACTCCTGGTTGTTTAGGAAAGCTAGTACTGACATAGATAAGTATCAATGTTGCTAAGGCTGCATCGGGAGCATGGAGACCATCTCATGTATGCAACCAAGATGGTTTATATAAATAGATATAGTTAAAATACCAGATGGGTGAAGCAACTGGAAAAAAGTTTGCCAACTTTTAGATTCCAGCTGAGACAAAAAAAAAAAAAAACCCTAGTAAAAAATAGTACGTCTATGGAGCCACTGTAGGGAATTTATGAAACACTCCAAGCCATATGGAAAGCACATCAGTGAACTTGGCTACAATTAATTTGCATAGTACATTGGGCTGTAATAGGTCACAGTTGGTACATAATTTCCATGAACATTATGGAGGCCAAGAAATATTTATGGCATGTTGTACCTGGTTTATGATATGCACATTCTGAAATTATTTATTAGCAAACCGCCATCAGCCTCCAATTCTAGATTTCCTGAGCATGCTGTGTGAGTGTGCATTGTTGCCAAGTTAACATTAAATAACACAGCAGAAACACAACCACTTTTTAACAGGTTTTTAAAAAAAAAGAACGTAAGCTTTCAGTAGGCTTGCCAGGTGTCCACTATTTGAGCAGACAGTCCGCTTTTTTCACATTATGTTCACTATTTTTTTTCCACAAAATAGTGGATATTTTTTTTATTCAAAAGCTTTATGATGAAATGGTACGTAATCTAAAGCTGTACAGTCTAAGAGAATAAGGATAGGAGAATCGCGTTTTGTCTTTTTTTTCATAAGTTAGAATGAGACAAAAAATACGATGAGCAGTTTTTTGGAATGAAAGTTTTATTTGCCTTACGTAAAAAACATTTGCCTGAGAATGCCGTGCAAAAGTTCAAGAAAGAAGCCATCAACGTGTATCAAAGAGCCATTGCGTACCTAGAAAAGTAGTATAATTTCACCGATTCAGTATATGAGATGCTAAATTGTTTCAATCTAATTGATCGCAATAATCCTCCAACTTTAGAAGAAATGACGAACATCTGGTTATTATCACCATGGCGAGAAGAACTTCCACCCAACACTCTCTTCAATGAAATTTCTGCCTTAGAAGAAGTTTATGTTCATCTGCAGGGCAATTTATCCCTTGATAAGTGGATGTACTTTTTCAAGAAAGAGCCAGCTCCGAGTTTACTGAAACTGTTCCAGTATTGTGCATCAATTCCGGTATCAAATGCAAACGTTGAACGAATTTTCAGCGTCATGGGAAATTTGTGGACTGACGAACGTAACCGACTGCTTGTACCATCAGTTCGAAGTGAACTTTGTATATTTTTTAATATTTCTCAACATTGTACTGAAATTAAAGAATTATTCCTTAAACACAAAGAATTGATCAAAGCTGCGCAGTCAAATAAAAAATACACACAACAGCAAAGTAAAATGTAATTTAATATTTTACATATTATTATAATATATTTGATGTTTTGAATTTTAAGTAAAGTTTTGAAGTGATTATTTTAATACGTGTTAAAATGTTTGTAAGAAAATATATAATTTAATTGTAAATTTTATTTTTATTTTTTTACTACTTAACCAACCCCCCCCCCCCCCGCTTGTCCACTATTCTTTGGAAGCAGACCTGGCAGCCCTAGCTTTCAGTGACTGTACTACAAGTGCGAATAAATCTAGATCCAACCCATTATAGTCATTTATTTAGTTTATTGCTGATAATTTAAGAATATATAAACTTAAGACAAACTTTTCTAGCTCATATACCAAACTCATATTTAACTGAGGCTAAATTGTATGATGAATTGCTAAGGGAACTAGGTATGTTTAACCTAACAAAGAGAAGGCTTAGGAGAGGCATGGTGGCAATCTTCCAATAACTGAAGAGCTATCACAGGGAAGGAGGGCAATGATTTATTCTCCATAGCAGGGGTCTCCAACCTTGGCAACTTTAAGACTTGTGGACTTCAACTCCCAGAGTTCCTCAGCCAGCTTTGAAGCTGCTTTTTGCTCCCAGAGCAAAGCTGGCTGAGGAACTCTGGGAGTTGAAGTCCACAAGTCTTAAAAGTTGTCAAGGTTGGAGACCCCTGGTATAAGGACTCCTACCTTGGGCAGAGGGTTGAACTGGAAGACCTCCAAGATTCCTTCAGGCCCTATGATTCTGTGATAACCCACATGTTTCAAGACCTCCAAGGTTCCTTCAAGCCCTATGATTCTGTGATAACCCACATGATTCATTTTACTATTTACTATGTATTATTTTTACAAATGACTCAAGGCAGTGAACATATCCAACATACCTTCCTCTTCTTATTTTCCCCACAACAACAGCCCTTTGAGTGAGTAACTGAGAGTAACAGTAAGAGAGAGAGAGAGAGAGAGAGAGAGAGAGAGAGAGAGAGAGAGAGAGAGAGAGAGAGAGAGAGAATAATTACTTTCTCTCTTATTGAGAGAGAGTAAGATCATCCAGCTGAATTCATTGGCTATAAGGGGGACTTGAACTCACAGTCTCCTGTTTTCTAGCCTGGTGCCTTAATCAGTAGACCAATCTGTGTTGCCAAACTGTGTTGTGTAGACCAAAATTTACGTTGATGCTGATGGAGTCATTCAGCAGTATCAATCTCATCTATGGCTATTGAATGTATTAGAGCCACAAAGAAACATTATTCATATGATGAAGATTCTCAGCCATCCAGTATTCATACCATGTTTATATGAAGAGACCCTCTAGCAAGACAATATCAAAAACTGTAGTTTGTGGGATATTTGTTAAATTAGTGTTGCACTTGAATATCTGAAAGAGATAAAACACTACCTCAGATAAATTTGGAAGAGGGCATGAGAAAATACATGTCTATCTCCCATGCAACAGAAGTCCTAGTTTTAGAAATTATTGGGACAAATTTAGGGAGTCTAAGAAGTAGCTGAGCTAAATCATGCAACAATAGTCATGTCAACCAGAGGTTACAAAATGGTCCTGGTGTTCAGTAATTACAAGCTGCATACCTAAAGTACCCAGAATGTATCTAGAATAAATGGATACATTCCAAATATTTTAATTCTTTTGAAAGCATTTGAGAGAAAAGGAAAGATCCTCACCGCAAATGATCATGCTGTAAGCAATGGGGAGAGGCAAAGCGTGGTATGCTTATTGCTGCTTATGTATTCAGTTTCACAAGTGAGCAAGCTATTATTAAAAGATTTTATGCCAAATGCAGGAATATTTTTTACAAATTATGAGCATACCTTACTGAATGCAGTGGAGCTATTCATCCAGGGCTGAGAGCAAAGCAAAGGAGACCCATAAAATATACCAACTTTATATTGGTACCACTTTATAAACTGTTGTAAGACCACACTTGGAATACTGCATCCAGTTTTGGTTGCCACAATGTAAAAAAGATGTTGAAACTCTAGAAAGAGTACAGAGAAGAACAACAAAAATGATTAGGGGACTAGAGGCTAAAACATATAAAAAACGGTTGCTGGAACTGGGTATGTTTAGTTTGATGAAAAGAAGGACTAGGAATGACATGAAAGCAGTGTCCCAATGTCTAAGGGCTGCCACGTAGAAGAGGGGGTCAACTATTCTCCAAAACATTGGACGGCAGGACAAGAAGCAGTGGATGGAAACTAATCAAGGAAAGATGCAACCTAGAACTAAGGAGAAATTTCCTGACAGTTAGAAAAACTGGAACAATTTACCTCCAGAAGTTGTGGATGCTCTAACAACGGAAGTTTAAAAGAAGAGATTGGACAACCATTTGTCTGAAATGGTGTAGGGTTTCCTGCTTGAGCAGGAGGTTGGACTAGAAGACCTCCAAGGTCCCTTCCAATTCTGTTACTCAGTAGCTGCCATAAGGCCAGCAAGTTAATGCAGTTCAGAGAACATTGCACACCTGTTCAAAATGAGAGACTAGATGAGAAAGAGACAAAGCAAATGCTAAAATTAAGGGTCTTGCTTGATCTCCAGCTTTTCTCCATCAATAAGAAACTGCAAGTGTCCTGTGGACACTCTGATTTGAAAGCAGACGTGTTGATCACAAAACTCTCCCTGCCACTCCTCACCTTGGCATTTTACCTAAACAATGAATTTTATTTTTCCTTTGTGTTGGCTGCCCTTATTCCTCATAGCATAGTTCACACACCCATCTATCCCGTGCTGGCAAAATAATAATAATAAAAAAAATCTGTTCCCAATCACTTCTCTTAACAATCTGGAATGTGTAAATGTTATATGTTACCTCCAAGATCAGTTATAATATGCCTTTATGAGATACGACGGAGCACCAGCACAATGTTTTTGCCATCATACTGTGCTTATGGGCTTCAAACATCTGGGTAGATCTGTGGGAAACAGTATACTAAAGTAAAGATGAATTCTCACTTCCTGAGGTCCAGCAGAGTTCCGCTCCTGCAGCCTTTTCCAGCCTGGATGACCTCTACAGCAGAGGTGGGTTTCAGCAGGTTCTGACCAGTTCTGGAGAACCAGTAGTGGAAATTTTGAGTAGTTCAGAGAACCGGTAGATACCTCTTCTGACTGGCCTGCCCCAATCTATTCTCTGCCTCCCGAGTCCCAGCTGATCGGGAGGAAATGGGGATTTTGCAGTAACCTTCCCCTGGAGTGGGATGGGTATGGAGATTTTATAGTATCCTTCCCCTGCCATGCCCACCAAGCCATGCCCACAGAACCGGTAGTAAACATTTTTTAATCCCACCGCTGCTCTACAGATCTGTGAATTGTGATTGTCAGAATTAACAGGCAATTGAAATGCTACCTGTAGGTTTCTGGGAATTGAAATCCAGATATCTAGAAGAGAAACTGGATGGAAATAGACTTCACTACATATTTTACATATGTAATTACATTCTATAACACTGAAAAGGGGATAACAAAGAAGTGAGAGGGTTGACTAACTGAATAAAAGAACAGTAGAGAGAACCAGATTAGTTCCTACATAACCTGTCCTACATTTTGCTTGTCAGGGTGTTAAACTACTGGTAAAGAATGGAAAAATCAAGGGATATTTAAAGAGTGAGGAGGATGGAAAGTTAGAGAAACTTGGTTCTCTGAGTAAAAACGATTAAATGATAACTTAAGGCCATTTAACCAATTGATTACTTACCTACCACTAGGTGGCAGGATAAAACTAGTCAATCCATGGCCAGTTTGATCATAAACACCACCAAATGACAAAAAAAAAAAAAACTTTAAATCAAACTGTTGTAAATAGAGGGAATAAAATCTGGAGAAAGCCTTCGGTAACGGCATTTCTGTGATAATGTGTGCGATTGCTATCCCCTGGCAGATTTCTGAGTGGGGAGGCGAGGAGGGAGAGGAATGGTAGTGGCAGTTGTGGTAAAAGAAAGAATAACTCCACCCAACCCAGGCATGCAGCCACTGACAGACTACATCCAAAGGAATGCAACCATTGATGGGGGGAAAAAAAATCCCTGCTATAAATATAGCATCTCTCTCTCTCTCTCTCTCTTCCCCCTCTCTGTATATGATTGCAGATTTAAATTTTTCCTTCTGTTCTGGCAGCCCAGTCATGTCTTTGAACTGTGTGAGAACAAACTTTGGGGGATAAATTGTGTGTGTGTGTGTGTGTGTGTGTGTGAGTGCCTGTGTGCGCAATATGTCCTGTTTTCTTCTCGATGACATCTGAATAAAGCAAGCTGCAGAAAGAACTTCATTCTTCCTTGCCCTGAACCACCCTCTCCCTCTCCTTTATTACTCATACACTTATGTGGTTAGCAATGTGAAGAATGTGCCAACGGCTGTGGTAGCCTTCAATATTTACATAAGCTAAGAACAGCTTCCCTTGGCCTCTTTTGCTCATCTCCCTCCTCCATAACCAAATTCTGGACATTGTTCCCATATGAAATAGTCCTCCGGAGTCTGACACTACTGCTGACGCTGATATATCATCCCTTTGCTCGCCAGAAGATGGTGAATAATTGCTGCTATGCATCGGCTGAGGCAGTTTTATTTCAATACGAAACATGCTTTTAATTAACTTAGGAGACTCAGTTATAGATGTTATTTGCCGGAGTCAGCGACAGAAATGCAAATGTTTCTAGTGAAGGACGCCATCAAGTGGTTGTTAAATGAACTGCTACCAAGATTCCAAATAAATCGAGCATATCTACTCCTGTATATATCCTTTTCTCAGTGATTTAAAAATAGATTGTACCTAAAAAAATGGAGTTGAACAAACTAAGGGATCACCATGTGAACTGTGCATTTCTGACTCAACTGGCAATACAAACCAGTTTTATGAAATCAGAATTTTTGATGTGCTCATCAGAAATTTTGGGACGGCAAAGTTCAGAATTCTCAACAAGAATTTCCTTTGATGATTGGCTGTTCCTGATCTTGTAGTCCTATATATCTGAAAGACATCTAGCTATAGAAGGTTGACATATGCACATTTGTTTACTTTAAACTATATCATTTTTAAACAAATTTTGATATGTTTATTGTTTTATATATTGTTGATCTACAGTATACTACCCAGAATCACTTCTTGTTTGATGGGTGGCCCCATAAACAAACAAACAAATAAATAATTGGAATCACTATTTCCAATGTGTTTATTGGCTCAGTATTGTTTAAAGTTATTCTTATATGTATGGAATATTGCTGTAAATCTTCTGGCTGTTTTTTTTTTTTTGATGCAAGTTGTGAACTTATTCTTACCCATTCAAAGGTTTCCAGGATACTCAGGGGAGGAATGAGATTTTCCTCAAAGGAAGGGCCCTTTGAGTCCTTCCGCTAGCTGAAGACTGGCTGCAGGCCCGATTAAAGAGAATTACAAAAGAAGTTGGCTGAGAGGTCTTGTGGAAACTAGCTTTTCAAACTCAGGACAAGTTTCTGTTTTAAATAACTATTATATTTGCTTTTGGTAGACAGGTATAACAAGGTGAGCTGTGTTTAAAATTAAGGCAGCTACAATACTTTGTTTCTTAAAGCCAATGAGACATGGATGTAAACCAGTTCAACTTGTTTTCTTTCACCATCTTTCCTCATTCACTCTTTCGCTGCTTTATTGCATTTCCACTAACTGAAAAACAAGGGAGTTAAATGTTTATCTTGCTTGTGCATTTGTTGTGAAACAATGCGCCTTCTTAAGTTTTGTTATTGGAAGAATGCAATGCACTGATTCTGCAGATCAAGTTGATGACCTCACAAATGTATGAATTAGTTGACTACAGTTCAATACATGAAGTAGAACCAGGGACGGGTTTCAAAACCCGTCGCTACCAGTTCGCTCGTGGGCGCTTGCTTGCATGCACATGCAACACTGCTGCATTTGTGCAGAAGCGTCTGGGCGGTGGGCAGAGCCTCCCGCTGCCACCACTACCAGTTCGCCCAATCTGGTGCGAACTGATAGCAACCCACCACTGAATAGAACCATTAAGGTATCAAATAAGATGATATTATTGCTATCCAGATATTATTATCTATCCAGATTTTTGCTGAACTGCAAATCTCTTTGAGAACACTTGGAAAGAATACTTGTTTCTTTTTACTTTTTTGATGTAATGGGGAGTCTCAAAACCTGAGAACTTTTGTGGTAAGTTGCAGGGAACTCTAGAAGTTTTGGAGTGCAAAAGTAATGGAGGAACCTGAAACCACTGCAACTTCTGCCTCCTCTGTTTAGAAAATTTGTGACTTTAGGTAATGAAGTATTATTGCAGTGAGGACCACATATTTTCCATATGTTCAAGAGACAGGTAGGTTGGATTGAGAGAGAATGACTGATATATTCAGTAGTCACTAATGAGCTTCATGCTTAAGTGGCAATTTAAATCTATATTTCTCTGATCAAAAACCCAATACTTTACCCAATATACTGTATAATATGGGGTCCTAATCATGGTCACAGAGAACAGCTTCCTTCTAGAGCAGGGGTCTCCAAACTTGGCAATTTTAAGACTTGTGGACTTCAACTCCCAGAATTCCTAAGCCAGCTTTATTTATTATTTATTTATTTATTAGTCATATTTCTATTTTCTTTTTTTTGCTTTAATTTATATGCCGCCCTTTTCTGAAGACTCAGGGCGGCTTACAATGCATTAAGCAACAGCCTTCATACTTTTGTATATTTATACAAAGTCATCTTATTGCCCCCACAATCTGGGTCCTCATTTTACCTTCCTTTGAAAGGATGGAAGGCTGAGTCAACCTTGAGCCTGGTGAGATTTGAACTTGCAGTAATTGCAAGCAGCAGATGTTAATAACAGTGCTTTAGTCCACTGTACTACAGACTCTGGGCGGCTTACACCAAAGACAGTATACTAAATAGCATATTGCCCCCAACAATCTGGGTCCTCATTTTACCCACCTCGGAAGGATGGAAGGCTGAGTCAACCTTGAGCCGGTGTGATTTGATCCGCTAATCTGCTGAACTAGCAGTCAGCTGAAGTAGCTGCAGTACTGCACTCTAACCACTGCGCCACCTCGGCTCAAAGCTTTGCTTTGTTGGCTGAGGAATTCTGGGAGTTGAAGTCCACAAGTCTTAAAATTGCTAAGTTTGGAGACCCCTGCTCTAGAGACTCTTTTAAATTCATGGATAAGGTGGAAAAAGTAGGGATGTGAGCAGTTATGCAATATTTTTGAAGATACGTTTCCAAATCATGCGGAACTGTTGGTTCAACATATTTTTCCATTATTTATTTATTTTATTTATTTTATTCGATTTCTATACCGCCCTACTCCCGAAGGACTCAGGGCGGTGCACAGCCAAACAATAAAACACATCCATACAAAATTTAAAAATAGAATAAAATCAAATTAAATAATTTTGGCTCCGACAAATTTAAAACCCCAAACTATTTAAAACCAATTTTAAAATTGAATGTATAAAATACTAAAAGTTATTTAAAAATTAAAAATCTTTTATGAAAGAGGGAGAAAATTAGGCCAGGCCCATTAAAGCAGCACACAGAATTTCATGTGATGCTAAAAAAGAAGCTAGAAATCTCAATAACTTTTAATAAATGGGCCCCTTAAAACAATGGTATTTATTTTCAGCAAGTCAATCAATCAATTTGATTTCAATCTTTGGCCATCGCTAAGTTTAGAACAATGCAAAAGCTAGAATTTTAGCCTGAAATCCTCCTATAACCTAAAAGCATCCTGCAATAATAAGTACAGTATTAATAACATAAGACTGCAAAACTTACTGCAAAATAATTTGAGAATAAACTGTATAAACCGATTACAAGAATGATTGTAAAATGTATTCTCCAGGCTAGTTCTAGCCCTAAAATAATAGTAACTGGGTTAAAATTAAATTTTGCTTAGGAATGCTTTAAATAATAAATCCAACTTTCTAGAAAGTAAGGACAAAATAGAAATACTGAGTATTTCTAGCATAATCAATGTGTACTGGTTGTTAGATTTTATATCCTGCCACACAGAACTTGGCTACACTGTAGATAATGGAAAAAACATTGTTCAGATACAATAAATGAGCCTATTGTGGTTCTTATGGGCTAGTATCCTTGGAAGTAGGGATGAATAAATGTATTACAAATGCCTGTATAATGTGGAAGAAAACATATTCAATACTCTATACTTGGCCATTACTGAAGGAGGACATTTCCACATGACCCAATTTATCAGTGTAAACCACACAATCAGCTTGAGCCATGTTTAATTGAGCTTCTTTGGGAAGGCCCTGCACACTTAAGGAGAGTGCACACAATCTTTATTTAGGTTATATAATAAATCCTGATCAGTAATGATGTCAAATGTTAATTATCTTATTTTTGATAACATCCATTACATGCTTCCGCTTATGGTGACAATGCACATTTAATAAAATGGAAGTTGGAGCAAGTCATATACAATACAAGTGCTGGAAATGGTTTTATAAATACCAGAGAAATACAATTCTTCCACTTGTGTAAAGTTTCTTCTAAGCATTTCTTCCATATCATTTTCAGCACATGCTTAGTGCTAGGAATAGGTACAATATGAGTAGATTCAATGAGTATACTTCTCTTTCCCAAACTATGCAATTATTCATACCCAGAAATTGAATGTCTGAATATTGTATTAACACCATCCTGACCTTATCTTGGCTCAGGCACTAAGGACAGTTAAGCCTCTAGTACAATGATGGCTAACCTTTTTCCCATTGTGTGCCAAAAGCATTGGGAGCATGGGGAGAGGGGATGTCACATGTGTGTCCGTCCACACCCATAATTATATGTGCCCTGCCCCTGTGCATGTGCGTGCGATCCCCCCTGCACTCCCCCCGCTTTTGGCATGCAATGGCATGGTGGGCCCGATAGGCCCGTTTTTTGCTCTCCCCTAGGAGCCTGGGGAGAGCAAAAAACGGGCCTTCTGATCCAACCAGAAGTTGGCAAATGGGCCATTTCTGGCCTACAGTGGGCCTCCGGGGTGGGGGTGGGGGTGGGGAAGGCTGTTTTCACCCTCCCCAGGCTCCTAGAGAGGCTCTGGAGCCTGAGGAGAGCAAAAAACGGGCTTTCTGGTCCCACCAGAAGTTGGCAAACGGGCCATTTCCAGCCTCCAGAGGCCATCCAGGGGGGGGAAAGGCTATTTTCGCCCTCCCCAGGCTCCTAGAGAGGCTCTGGTGCCTGGGGAGAGCAAAAAAATGGACCTTCCCCACCCCCTCAGGCCCTCTGGAGGCAGGAGACAGCATGTTTCCCTACTTCTGGTGGGCCCAGAAGGCCCAAAAATCAGTGGGCCGGCGCGCACATGCATGCTGGAGCTGAGCTCGCAAGCCCACTGATATGGCTCGATATGGTGCCATAGGTTTGCCATCATGACTCTAGTACATACACAAGAATCCATCACCTGTATACTTGCCTGGGAAGTAAACAATCATCTCTATTATTAAGGTAAATCGGAATGAACATGCACATTCTGGAGAATGCTGCCTCTTTATTTTCTATATCTGTACAGAATTCTAATGTAACTAAGAAGGATATGTGGTCCATTCCCATGTTAATAAGGGAGGTCATGACTGAATGAAGGCTTTCCCAAGGCTGGTTTTCAGAATCTTCTTTGTTAACATGTTAGCTTTCTGTAAAATGTGATCTGCTTAACATAACCTCAGATGTATAGCTTCAATTACAGTCTAACTGGTGGAACAATGGACAGCCTAACAGAAGTATTTCCAGATCTAACACACATAGATAAACCGGAACTGAATGAACACTTGGCTGCAAAGACATTTATGGTTTCCAGCTTTGGTTCAATGAAAAATTATCTGATGGACAGAGATGGAACCTGGGACATATTGTACAGCTATTGTTGATCAGATAAAGCATTTGATGTCAGGAGTGCTGCTTAGAACAGAATTCTGTAGCTTAGTGGTCCCCAACCTTTTGGGCACCAGGGACCGGTTCCCTGGAGAGAGGTTTTTCTGTGGGGCGTGGTTTCACGTGCTGTCTGCATCCCACAGATGGGACTTTGCTCGTTGCGCAGCCTGGTTGCTGGCATGCCATGGACTGATGCCAGTCCATGGACCGGGGGTTGGGGACCCCTATAGCTGTGATAATTCCACTTCTTATTACAAAAAAAAACAAAAAAAAGAGGCAGAGTTTATATATTTGTAAAAGATCCGATGAAGCATCATAACTGCATCTAAAATGTAGAACAGGGAGTCAAGAGACTGGGGGTATTATAATTATGGAAAGTAATATGGACACCTCTTTAGTTAATCTCAGAATATACCTGTAATAAATAGGGCCAAAATATTGGTTTATTTTTGTAATGGTATGTAGGAATGACCTTGGGAGGCAGGAAGAAGAGCCACAGACTAGACAACTGGCATGTAAAAATCATCTCAGTTCACAGAAAGAAGGGGAAGAGGCCAGGGGAAACATTTCACAAGGGACCCTCCTTGGTTTTCCAAAGAGTAAAAGGAAAGGCGGAAAAATGCTTTCACTCTTGCAAGATTCTGTTAATATAACCTTAAAGATAGCTCTGGCATTTGTTTTTGTGTACCTGGTTTGGCCTACCTGAAGGGGTAACATTTTTGCTCTATTTTGTGTTCTGGAGTAGTTTTGGAGAGCAAAATAATTGACTCCATTCCCTCATCAACTCTCTCTTTACACAGTAAACAGGTTGTACTTCATTGATTTCAGAATACCATTGATGAAACCTGCTTTGACCTCTGGAGGCCATTGATTTTTAGAAAATGTGCCCATAGAAACAAGTTGCACAATCTTTTCTGCTCCGATATAGACAGTACTGGGCAAGATGGATCAATGGTTTGAGATGAAGTAAGGCAAGTTCACATGCATTTTTCATTGGGGAACTGAGAAATGAAGGGTCAAAGTACTACATGAAATACATTGAAAAGGACATGAGAGCAATCCGTGGCCTGCAGAGCACATAAAGCCCTCCATTTTGTAGGTTCTACAGCAGTGCTTCTCAACCTTGGTAGCTTGAAGATGTATGGGCTTCAACTCTCAGAATTCCCCATCCAGCATGGGGACGGAACTTATAACGGACCCCTGGTTCTTGGAACACTGAGCCCTGCTCACCCACAGGGATGGGGTCGGATGGAAAGGTAGCAAGCTGTATGTACTCCAGTCCCTGAGGCCACAAGTACTACAATGGTGTCATGATGTAGATAGCCCACCGGCGTTCGGTTTCAGTCAGCTGAAACCAATAACCTTTCTTATTTTTACTCTCAGCTGATAAATAATGTTTCCCTACAATTAATGGCAGAGAGGAAGGAATAAGCTGGAGAAGAATTCTGTGAAGACAATTCTTTGTCTTCCTTTGGAAACCTGTGGGGAATTTATGTACAAACGAAGAGACAGCTTCTGACTCATGGTTGGTACTGCACATGACACTTAGAAATGTAAAAGAAATCACTTCTAGGATTATGCCTAATGGGTTTGTTAATAGACCCAGTATTTGGAAATAGAAGGATCACATTCTTGATGTAATGTATGCAGGTGTAATGTTAGTGAATCCCTGCAGGGCTGAATCTCATAGTTATGCCAAGCAGACAAGCACAAACATGTTCATCCAAAAGGTAGTATTCCCTTGAGGTCAGAAACAATATGACATATAGGAACCCCAAATATAATTTACAAACTCAAGGATTGAAATGGGCCGGTTGCTTCAATTGTGGATTTTTTTTTTCTCAAAATGCCCTGACTGATAACTTTAATTAGCTACAGTATATAGTTATAGGAAAGATAGTTGATGTGTCCCAATGTAACTTTTTGATCTGACATAAACAATGCAAACAGTTTCAATTACACAATGTGGATTTCCTGGTTAATCATTTTTAACTTGGAAGGACATCTAATGACACTACTGATATAATATCAAACTACAGAGTTAACAGTGGAATAATGAAACTATGCCAAAACTTAGAAATTCAAGCATTTTCCTTCTCTTAAGACCAGAAAGCTTAGCTGTCCTTTCCAAAGCAATTTTCCTACACCAGTCAAGGTCAAATTCTTCAGAGGTATATCGTCTGTTGTAGCTTTATTTATGAGAGTTACATGTTGGCAGGCAGAGTTTCATAACACAATTGTTATCGATATTTGCCCATCTCCTGCATTTCCAGGAGCAGCCACTAGATGGCTCAGTGACTATCAATTAAATCAAAACACTAGGAAAAATAATATTATGAACAATCTTACTCATTTTGTCTTGGTAAGTTAAGATCAAGCTTGACAGGATATTGTTCATGCATATAGCCCGTGATTAATAGTCCCTCCCCAATGAAAAGTCAAAATGTGCATTTCCACACATTGGTTATAAAACTTCCCACACAACTCTTATTTCCAATAGGAGGGAAGCTTCCTTTTGTATAATTAAGAGTTTTACCCCAACTGCAAAAAGTCCATAGCAGACTCTCCTTCCCCCAAATCCAGAGGGGTTGTGGTGGTGGGTGCAAAGGGTATAAATATCTTCTTCCAGGCCATGTTTCTTCTTCTTCTTCTTCTTCTTCTTCTTCTTCTTCTTCTTCTTCTTCTTCTTCTTCTTCTTCTTCTTCTTCTTCTTCTTCTTCTTCTTCTTCTTCTTCTTCTTCTTCTTCTTCTTCTTCTTCTTCTTCTTCTTCTTCTCCTCCTCCTCCTCCTCCTCCTCCTCCTCCTCCTCCTCCTCCTCCTCCTCCGCTTCCTCCTCCTCCTCCTTCCTCCTCCTCCTCCTCCCTCCTCCTCCTCCTCTTCCTCCTCCTTCCTCCTCCCCCTCCAATCACCCACAAACAGGCTAAAGACATAGAGACATTAAAGAGCTGCGGTGGTGCAGTGGTTAGGATGCAGTACTGCAGACTAACTCACTGCTCACTCCAAGAGTTTGATCCTGAATGGCTCAGGATTGTGTCAGCCTTTCATCCTTCTGAGGTTGGTAAAATGAGGATCCAGATTGTTGGGGTCAATAGGCTGACTCTGTAAAGCGCTTAGAGAGGAGTGGGAAGCACTATTAAGCGATGTAAGTGCTATTGCTATAATGCCTAGGTTTTATTTATTTATCTTATATTTCAGTGTAGGTGTTACCTAACTCTGGAGGTCTCACAAGATAATAAACAATAAAAGCACAATGTAGAACAAACTAAGATGGGATCTGGTTGTTCTATACACAAACAAAGACAAAATCCCCAATCCAACGAGAGATTTCATCTTCCTCACCACAAGGTCTGGGTGAACAACCAAGTCTTTGGGGCTTTATAAAATGCCAACAGTGGGAGCCACATGGATTTCCGGGGGCCTCCCCTTTCAGAAGGCAGGTCTTCCAACAAGCTGTTTGATTGAGGGAACCAAGAGCTCATCAACTCTGCCAGTCCAGGCAGAAATTACCGGAGATAGGTAGTCCCTCAAATAACCTGACCCAGTGCCATATAGGTCTTTAGTGATGATGACCAACACCTTGAATGACAAGGTTTTCTCATATCTACTGTATATTAGATTTAGAGGAAAAAGAGGCTGAACTGCAAGAGATTTCAGATTTGCACATTCCTTGAAATAATTGTGGATTTAGCAAAGACATTCTTCCTATATGCACATTCTACTGAGGTGGGTTGAGACCTATGCAAGTGTACAAATGTAGTCTTGTAATCCTCTTTATCTTAATAAGCAAAGGTACTGCCTGGGCAGGGGTTAGGGGAAAAGATCCAAAAACTTCATGCAGTAGTGTATGTGTGTGTGTGTGTGTGTGTGTGTGTGTGTGTGTGTGAAGAACAGAGTAAACTTATCCAACTGCATCATTACTAAGGGGTGGGCAGAGAGATCATAAGAAAATTGTGTAACTTTATGGCCCTAGCTTGCAACTGGCATAGTCGAACACCTGTTGAATATCAACCAAGTCAGAGCTAGAGATTGTGGCATACTCTCATTTTGCGCAGAACCAATTGTCAAGGTCAGGCACAACTGTTTTGCAATGAAATTGATTTGTGTCATTCTTACGCTCAGTGCTCAGTGGCAAAGTATCCAGGGGAACTAAGCAAAGGAGAGATAAAAGTCTAGTAAGGAAAACATGATCAAATGAATTCTCACTAGTGGGGACCTGCCTACCCCGTAGCTTCAGAAGAAATGCAGCAATGCCTTCGCTGTGCCTCCTTTACAACAGCAAATGAACTGATTAAATTCTGAAGTTCACTGGGCCAGCATATGAAATCATTTTTCTGATCGAGTGAAGAACCTCAGGGGCTATACAGAGGCTAAGACGGGTGCCTACTCACATGTGGAAAGCCTTTTACTTTCTGATTTTAGGGAATGAGCAGGTCGGCTCAAGAGAAAGCAATCCTTAGAGATCAAGCCAAGCCATTTATATTTTTCAACATACTGTATTTCATTATGCTGTAGAAGCAAAATAGGGCAACAAAAGTACGTTTCCAAAATAAATAAACATGTACACAAACTGATTCAAAGAAATGGTGCCCTCACTGTACCTATGCCACCCAAAGGGGGTGGGTCTATATTATATAATATATATATCCTTTAATTTTTTCAAGTACTTATCCATTCTTTGACTTTAATTGCATTTAAATTGTGCAAGAGTGGAATTCATGCTTATTTGACCTTATTTATTGTTAAATTTGCATCCTAAACCTGGGGAGCTTGAAGTGGCAAGTAAAATTACAAATTCCCATGTTAGTCATATAAGAACAATCTTGAGGTGTAGGTTGGGTTGAGAAAGAGAAAGAAACCAACCAACCCAAAGGCATCCACCTAAGTTAGAATTGTGAGAGCTCAATTCCAATCCCTTAAGTTCCCCCCACCAACGAATCCTGATACTTCTTTCTTTAACCTGCCTTTTATGTCCCACCACCTTTGATTTGACATATAGGTTCTCTCAGTGTTCTTCCAATGCTGCTCTTCCAACTAACTCATTGTAAAATCAGCTGATCAGGTTGGAACATGGAAGAAGCAAGTACATTGCCTTGACTTGTCTATCAATTGGCCCCTTTTCAATGCACTATGACAATTAGTATTATCCTCTTTCACAATACAACAAAGCAACACAATAAAAGCAATATTTTGAGCAAGCAAAAATAATTATGAAGGATTACGGTAAAAGACGATCTGTTCTTAGCACACCCATGAGGAAGCAACCATGGAGTCATATGTTCTACTATGAACAATGCAGGTTTAGATTTGATGCTAAGAAATATTTTCCAAGCTGTGGGAATTAGAGATTAAAAATTTGTTTCCCCTGATATTTTAATTTCCACTAACTTCCCAATAAGCATTTATTCATTAGTCTCTTGTCTTGCTCAGTTCTGATAGTCTATAGCTATGGCCCAATATTAAGAAAGTAGGCAGAATTTTGCAATTTCTCAAACTGATTTCATTTCATTTTGTTCATTGCTCATTTATGAACAAATTAAAATGGGAAATTCTTTATATCGAATTGCAAGGGAATAAATGCTGGCTCTTTTGAAAAGATCCATGAAATGTCAAATTGGTTTCATAACAACTTTAGAAATAATTATCAGATGTTCTAGTGACATAATAATGGTTTGATTCAAACAGAAACTCTGTGGCTAACAAGGCATTGGATATGGTATCAGATGCTTCCATTCTTGTAAACATACCACACACTCTTAAAACACTGCTAAACAATAATACTTAGGGCTGTGTGTATATCAGCAATGATTTGGAAGTAGGCCTTTGGAAATCTGATCTGACAGATTTCAATCATTTGTCACTACATAATACACCTGAAGGTGGATCCTAAAATATATATAATGGTAAATGAGGCTTATCCTCAAACAGCTTCAGTTAATTATCTGTGTGACATGGCATTATCTTTAATTGTTCAGTAGTCTTACAATTAATTGTGTGTCCACCGACAATGCTACTGCCCTACAAAGTGACCTTAACTATGTGTCAGAATGGTCAAACAATTGGCAACTCCAAATCTCAACCAACAAATGCTCCGTCTTATACATTGGCAAAAAAATTCAGAACACCAAATACAAGCTGGGTGGATACGATCTCATAGATGACCCTCACTCTGTCAAGGACTTTGGAGTACTCATCTCAAATGATCTAAGCGCCAGAGCTCACTGTAACAGCATTGCCAAAAAGGCATTAAGAGTTGTAAACCTAATCTTGCGAAGCTTCTTCTCCGGTAACATTGTACTGCAAACTAGGGCATACAAAACCTTTGCTAGACCAATTCTTGAATACAGCTCGTCTGTCTGGAATCCACATGTATATCAGACATTAATACAATTGAGCGAGTCCAGAGGTATTTCATGAGAAAAGTACTCCACTCCTCTGCTCGCAACAAAATACCTTATACCACCAGGCTTGAAATTTTAGGCTTGGACAACCTTGAACTACTCCGCCTATGGTCTGACCTAAGCATAGTACACAAAATTATCTGCTACAACATACTACCTGTCAATGACTACTTCAGCTTCAACCAATAATACATGAGCACAAAATAGATACAAACTCAAGGTAAACCGCTCCAAACTCAATTGCAAAAAATACGATTTCAGCAACAGAGTGGTCAATGCCTAGAATGCACTACCTGACTCTGTTGTTACATCCTCAACCCCCCATAACTTTAACCTTAAACTGTCTACTTTTGACCTCACCCCATTCCTAAGAGGTCTGTAAGGGGCATGCATAAGCGCACCAGTGTGCCTTCCGTCCCTTTCCTATTGTCCCCATTTATTCGTACCATTTCCTGTATTAATATCCATGTTTATACTTATTCCTGTTATCTTGCACATGTTCGACAAACTAAATAAATAAATAAATAAAATAATAAATATATACGTTTGGAACTCAAATGAATTTTTGGTTTTAGCATTCTGCAATACGTACATTAAGTTATGGATTTTTCAACAAATAGAGGCTAAGGAAACAATTGTGCCTTACTGCACAGATACATAACTTTTTTTTTTCCAAGCTGGGTCCAAAATTGCAGAAGTAAGCAAGGTCAGAATAGGAGCACATTGGCAAGAACGAACTGAATTTGATTTAATTCAACATATTTTTCAAATATAGTTCAGGTGCTCCCTATGATTCACACCAGGCTGTTCCCTTTCAGAATAAGTAATGTTCAGCAAAATGCAGAAAAGAATCAAGAAATAATAGGCCAAGAAAACTAAGGAAAGAGGGAGGAAAATGGAAAAAGAAATGTAATCAAATCTAATTTATTCAAACACCGTATACTTTTTGTGCTTCCACCACATCTCTATCCCACATCATAAACTGCCTTTTGTTTTTAAAATTTCTCTATCTGAGGGTCAGTATCACTCACCAAAGATGTTCTCAGTTTCCCTCCTGATCCATTCATTCTTCCTTAATTTTTTTTTTGTAATTTGCTCAAATCTTCAGTTCTTGTCATTTGTATCCAATTCACATTCATTCATCACTGTTCATTCTTGACCGTGTCAGTTACCACATATATTTGAAAATACTATTAATTCAACTTACCTTTTTATGTTTATTTATCTTTATTTTACTGTATTTTTATTTTATTTTATTTTTCTGCTGTTTGATGATTAAGGCAGCTTATATCAGTAAAAAAAATAGAAACAAACTAAACTTGAAATGCTCAACAACACTATTACAATTTAAATTCAGATATAAATCAAACTTCACATTCTAATCACTTTCTAAAGTTGCCTATTAATTGTCTCAAACCTTTCAGAGACTTTCAGAACAAACAAGTTTGAAAATAAGTTATCTTCAACTTCAACAGCAGCAACAAAAAATATAAGTTTAGAAACTCAAAGAATTTGAAATAAACAACAAAAAGTTATATAAGGTTTTGATCTGATGATGCTATGGACAGGGTCCAGATAAATTTGGAGTATTTTTTTAGTATAATATTTTGGAATTAACTATAAAACATAAAGTTTCTTAGGGGAAACAGACTTATTTTGACTATTCTGGCTGCTGTAAATCATAACAAAGAAAAGTAATGATTTTAAAGACTGGACACTAAAGGGGACTAAAGATTCTAAGCAGAAGAAAAAAAAATACAAGCCTGTTCTTGATGTCAATTAATACTGAGACTTACAAAATGACACAAGTCAATGTTATATCATTAGAAATATTAGAGTCAGCAATGTGCTGCAGCTGCCAAAAAAAAAAGGCAACAGAGTCCTGAGTTGCATCAAGATCAAAGGTTCTGTATTACAGTGGTGACAACTGGCAGTGAAAACTATTAAGCAGTGGAACAACTTGTTTCCCACAGTTGTGTATGTTCCATCAGTAGAGATTTTAAAGAAAAGATTGAAAAAGCATTTGTCTAAGATGATATGAATATTCCTCTCTTGGGTTGTGACTAGAGGACCTCCAATCTCTTCCAACCTTATGATTCTATGATCATTCAGAAAGTAATGCACAATGAAGAAGTTCAGCAATGTTCTGTATCTTCAGTTTATTCATCTTGCTTTTGATGCTAGAGAGTGAACATTTATTTGACTTCCGAAGTAACAACCTGGCAACAGTTTGACAAACTCGCCCCAGTTTTCTAGTTGCATCTTTTCTGTCTTCAAAAGAAGAGTAGATTTTACAACTGCAACTCTAGGAGTCCTGGCCTTGCTTAAAAGCAGATCAATTTCCTATTTTGGATCTGTATAATAATGGCAGTCTACTTGTTTTGAGCAATGATGATGATGATGTTCATTCAATGGTGCCCAACTCCTGGAGATTCTATGGGGCAGGTCTCTTCTGATCTTCCATCACTTCTTTGAGTTATTCTATGCTCAGGTTGGTGTCAGCTTTGATGGTGGTTTTGAGCAATATTAATGGTTACTGCTGTCCACACCCTTTGCCCTGCATTATTTCCACAAAATGAAAAAACAGGATTAATGACAGAACAAGGATATTATCTTTACCCCCAGATTTTGTTCCTCCCTTTCCTCCCCCAACTTTTTCTGGCCTGTCATTTTCATAAGATGTGTGCATCTTAAAGTAGGCACTTTGATGTATTTTACTTTAAGTGTTGATCTGAAAGTTCTTTTCGCCTTAGTGCCCAACCCAAATACAACCAATCTTATTATTAAATAGATAGACAGAGAGATTTAAAATAAACAGGTTTAGTCATGTTTGGCCTTTTCTTTCTTTTCTTTTACAGCAATAAACTGAGCCATTTGTAGACTGTGAACAGCAGTTACACTCTAGCTCAGAAATACTTTAAGATGACAAAGTTTTGTTTCCGTATTACATTGGCATCCTCAAGTATTAGAATATATATTCATATTTATGCCATAATTCCTTAACTTGATATATGATGAATGAATCAGGCATGTAGTATAAACACCTATTTATTTAGATGTGTCATCCATCCTATAGTATGAGCTTAGAATAAGGAACCAGGTTGCCCAGGGGTGGGTTCTAAATTTTTTACTACCGGTTTTGTGGGCATGACTAATTGTTGGCGTGGCTTGATAGGGGGGGTGGGGGGTAATGTGACTGGGTGGGCGTGGCCAACTTTTATTTTTTTTTACTTTTAAAAGCATTTTTTCTACAACCTTTTAGAAGCCTCTGACGATCAGGCAACTCAGCTGGGAGCGCCAGAGGCTTTTAAAGGTATTATTTTTCTACAACCTCTTGGGCCAAAGAGGTTGTAGAAAAAATGCTTTTAAAAGTCTCTGATGATCCCAGCTGAGCCGCGCGATAATCAGAGGCTTTTTTTTTTTTACTTTTAAAAGCATTTTTTTGGCCGAAGAGGTTGTAGAAAAAATGCTTTTAAAAGTAAAAAAAAAAAAAGCCTCTGATGAGGTGGGCAGGGTAAGCGAGCAGCGATCGGGCTGGGGACTGGTTCTGGGGTGTGGCCAGCCAACTTTATTACCTGTTCTCCGAACTAGTACAAATTTTTACTACTGGTTCTTGCGAACCGGTGCGAACTGGGAGCACCCCTACCACTGAGGTTGCCATATTCTCCTGAAAATTTTTTATATACAAATAAACAAAAGGAACAAAAATGGCTTTGTTCAAAGAAATGAAGATTTGGCATTCGAAAAACTGTTCCTGGTGGTTGGGGAACAATTAACAGAAACAATTGTGACAAATAATTGTCCAACCTTTGTTTGAAAATTTCCAGAATACCCATGACTCCAGAAGGTAGTCTTGACCATGAGACCATGAGAGATATTCTGCTACTTAATAGGTTAAGAATTTTGGTTAAAGAATTTCATGGTTAAAAATTTCAAATCTGGAACTTTCTGTGGAGAGCTTTTATCCATTGATACTTGTCATTAGTCAAAGAAAATAAATCTACATCCTTTTTCTTGTGATAGTCTTCAAGTAATGGAAGACTGCATTCATGTTTCTCTCAATCTTTTCTTTTTTAGGCTAAACACACCCAGTTCTTTTATCTTTTCTTTATAGGATTTAGTCTCTAAGCCCCTTATGTTTCTCTGCACTCTTTCTAATCTCTCAGCATCTTATTGTAATAACTAAAACTGGCACAGTATTCCAGATGCAGTCTGACCAGTGCAGTAGACAGTGAAACTACAACTTCCTGTAATTAGACATTACTCCTTGGTTGGTGCAGTGATATTGCATTGGCTTTTTGGCAGCTGTAGTATTCTGCTGTCTCCTGCTTAATCTGTGGTCTATTAGGACACTTATTCCTTCTTGTAAATACAACTGCTGAGTCAGATACCACCTGTTTTGTATCTCTGCATCTGGTTCTTACCATCTAATGGCAGAACTTGCATTTCTTGCCATTGAACAGAATTTTGTTGGATACAGCTCAGTGTTCAAATCTATTAACCTTCTTTGGTTAAATAGTCCAATTTTATATTCCATTTTTACTCTGCACAATTTACTCTGCATTCCTGTGGAATTCCAGGATTTGATCTTTGGCATTTAAATAGTCTTCAAAATGTTCACTAGCCTAACTTCGTAAATGCCATAAAAATGAATTGTCCAGAATTTATTGTTGCAGCTGTTCTATGTCCAGTTGTCTTCTTGACTTATCTTTTGTATTCCCATTTTAGTAGTCTCAATTTTGTTGTCTGCTATGCCTTCAAATTCTAGAATGTGTATGTCAGGTAAAGCTTGTTTTAAAAGATTTTCTCATCATCTTCTAAAGGTTTATCCACTTCAATCAGAATCCTTTCTGAGATATTAGTTATTAATATCTCAATCCATATTTCAAAAAACTAAGATAAGATTTAAGATAAGAAAAATTACAGCTGACATAGCCATTTAAAGTCCTGATACATCATGTGACGATGCGAGTTTGACACCTCTGCATTAAGTGATTAAATTAAACATTTCTGAAGGTGCTTCTGACAGTGTCTTTATAAAAGGCCCCACTGCTGCTGAGACTGAAGGTGTGGCTTATAGTTCTTAAACTTGGAGGAGACTGCTGTTTTATGGTCTTCTTGTGAGAAGCTGTCATTCAGAGCATTCATGAAAGAATTGAGAGATGTCCTTTTCTCTTCTTCTCCAGAGAGAGAAGGTTGTCATCTCTACTCGTTTGAAAGATGTCTTCAGTCAGCCATAACTCACAGTGATAGCCCTGAACCTATCATTTCCAACATACATTGCTTTTGTTTGCTGAACTTATTTGGATAGATCTGGACAATGAACAGGGGACTACCACAACCCTGAATGCACTTTCCCTTTCTGTATATAATCATGTTCAAAATCAAGCTGAGTTTACATCACTGTAATATAATTTGTTGTGGGACAAAGTACAAAGTACATCAGAATCAAGATATTGTATTAAGTATTAAGATAGTGTTAATAATCTATTGGCAACTGTGCTGCTATTTTCAATGACCTTTTATTTTCTTTTGCTTTTTTAATAGATATTTAATAAGCTTATTATTTATTATGATTGTCCAAATAGGATATTTCTGCTCTCTGAATTAAATACATTTATTTGAAAACCTACATATGAAAATCCTGGAATACAGCTAAAATCTTTCTCAAGGTTCTTCATTGTAGAGATAGAGCAGTATCTATATATCAATATATTTCTGTAAATTCTATGCAGGCATTCAAGTATACATTAGCCAAAATATGGGACTACAGTCTCACTCACTTCACATCTATTTTCACATTTATCTTATCTTGATTGTATGTACAGGTTCAAAGTTTAAACCAAGTTAGATGAATGCCTCATCTTTGTATTCACTTTGCTACCTCACTTTCTATATTTTTGTAATCCCCGTTTGAGTTCTCAGTCTCCATTTAAGTGCCAACTAGGCCCAACTCTGCTTAGCTTCCAAACTCAAAGTCAGTCAGATGCTGCCAACTACTGAGACAAATATATGATCAGAAAAATTCAAACAACTTATCCTGTTTACCTTCTGTGTTAAGGATCAGACTTATTCTACTCACTGGTTTTTCATTTTCACAGCAGTTATTGTCTCTACTAATTTGTGGTTATGTTTTCATTCAGCCATTCCTCATGCCAGAAGCAAGCTTTAGCCTTTTTTCTAAAGTACTAGCAATCCCTTCCTCCCAGTTTTGTGTCATCTGCAGATTTGATAAATATCCCTTCTATCTCCTTGCCTAAGTAATTCCAAAGTGTTGAAGATCAGTGAGCAGAAGACAAAACCATAAACTACCCTTCCTCCATGTAGACATAGGTCTATTTATTGGATTATACATTTGGTATGTGGCTCAGTCAAATGCAAATCCACCTGATAGTTAGGCAATCCATCCTCCACTGTTTCATTTTATCATTGATTGTTAGGGTTTTTTTGTTGTTTGTTGTTATTGTTTATTTCTTATTTCTTTGTAAAATAGATTTTTTCCTTCTCTTTTCTTACATCCTTATCATCAAATTTCTCTTGAGCAAACAGTCAATTCCTTCATGGTTTAATTAAATTTTATGTTAGGTTGGTGCTGAACTTAAGACGATGCTGAAGAACTCCTGAAGACGAATAATAACAGCTAATATATAATACATTTTTTAAAAAAATTCCAGTTGCTTTAGCAAATCAGCAAATAGGCTATACTTTTTTTTAAGTTTAAAAAAATAAAACTGGTTCTAATATTTTTGTTCTTGGCCAAAGAACAAGACAATCTTTATCTTCATAAAGATTAAAGATAAAGATATTGGCATCATTTCCTTGGTGGAATAGTTCAGTCTCTTAGATGTCCCCACAAAACCCCCAAGATTTTTCTGGCATTAACTATTTTTAACACGACTATGCTGGTTTCTAGCAATTAACTTGCTGTCTGGTTATTTTTTCTAGGATTTTTCCAGGTATACAGTAAATGTCAAACTGAGTGGTATCTATCCTCTCCCCCTCCCACTATTTTTTTAAAAAATTGGTAAAAGGCTACCTCTTGTCTATTCTTTTCCTCTATTTCAGAAGTTTTCAAAGATGATAATAAATAGTTCTGTAATTGTATCTGCCAGTTACTGTAGCACCTGGGGATGTCATCCATACAGTCTCAGTGACTTGAATTTATTCAAAGCAAGTAAGTGCTCTCTTACCATCTTCATGCTTATTTTGACTTGCATTTCTCTTCAGTCCCTGCCCTGTTGTACATATTCTGACAGATTGGAGCACATTTTTCCTTTGCAAAGAGTCAGAAGCAAAATAGGAATTAAGTAGTTCAAACTTCTCCCTGTTTGTTGTCACCATCTAGTTATCTTCTCCGATCAGCAAACTGACTACTTCGTTCACATTCTTCTTCTTCTGCACCTATCTTAAAATTCCTTGGGGTTGTTTTTTTTTCTTTTTTTGTATTCTTTGTAAGCCTCAGTTCATTCTAATCTTTTTAAGCCTTAATATTTTTAAAATCCAGTCTTCTCCCGTCAAATGGGCATGGACTCTTTCAGTGGTTTATTTGCTAAACATAAGGTCCAATATGTAATTTTTTTTTTTAATTTGATTTATATGCCGCCCTTCTCCGGAGACTCAGGGCGGCTTACAGTGCGTTAAGCAATAGCCTTCATACTTTTGTATATTTATACAAAGTCAGCTTATTGCCCCCACAAACTGGGTCCTCATTTAACCTACCTTAGAAAGGATGGAAGGCTGAGTCAACCTTGAGCCTTGGAGAGATTCGAACCAGCAGTAAATTGCAGGCAGCTGTGTTAATAACAGGGTGCTTTAAACCACTGTAGTACCAAGGCTCTTTTTGATTCATAGTTTTGATTCATAGTTTTATAAGTTTACCTCATTTTAGGAAATCTTATCAAAGTCCTTAGCAAACCTAAACCAATTCTAAATTTTTATGCTTTTTCCACAATATATAGAGTCTCCGCCCCACCCGTAGTAATTGGCCTTACAGCCACATCTCAGTTTTATTCTTCATTTCTTACACACATAATGACTAGCAGGCTTTAAGTGACTTTTATTCTTCATTTCTTACATACATAATGACTAGCAGGCTTTAAGTGACTTTGGTGCTCTTACCTGGCCAGCCAGGAAGGAAAAGTTTTATGAATATTAAATTATCATCTAATAAATCAGTTCATTAATTGATTATGCCTAGTGGATGGTCTGTGTCTCTGTGTTTGAACATCTTCCTGTTCTTTTTCATCTTCAGTCTGAGATGCATAGACTGAAAATACCAAGGATGAAACTGAGATATTTGGCTTGCAGAACATGTACTCTGTACTTGAATTTATATTGTTTGGATCATTAGACAAGCAGGGATGAAGAATGTAGAGGCCATTTGCCTACAGTTATTTTGGGCTACACAATGGGTTAGCAGGAAGTTCAGATGAGAAAATATTCTACTTTTAGTATTTTTAATCTCTCTAACTTTCTTCCACCAATCTCAAGGTTGCCAACAGGGTGTCAGGCAATCAATCATCCAGGTAGTAAACATAACCAAGTCTGATAAATTTGATCCTGCAAAAGCATAATTGCCCAAGATGAATGCATTAATTTCTTTTAATTAATTACGAGGATTTGAGAATTACAAAATCAATTGAATGAATATATCTAATTTGTGTTTTAAGTTACATTCTAATTATATAGTTTATAAGCACAGATACCTCAGGTTCAAACAGCTTTTTAAAAGCGAAAGTTGAGAGAAACTAACAAAGTTATTGTTAGTTATGATGATATGACACATTGGTTCTAAACTGGCATTAATTACCCCCAATGGATATCTGAGCATATCAAATAGAGCAATTTGCAATTGCTTGTTTGTGTGTCAAGAATCCAGTCTGGACAGCTAGTGAAATAATAGAGTCTGGGCTCTTTTTAATGGAGGTAAGGACATTATTCAAGACTGGGAAAGGAGGTAATTGGGTCAAATAGTTTAAGAACTGCTACTCTAGAATCAGTTATGGCAAAGATATGTCACAAGTGGAAGAACATAAAGAGCAGACTTTAATTTCGAGCAATCTTGTTCTCCTGCCAAAGTTTGGCTGCCTGATCTATAGAAGATTGCATCTAATTTCATGGCACAGAGGTGGGTGGAGACTACTTTTTTTTCTAGTTTTCCTTTATTAACTTTAGGAGTATGAAATCCCAGCCAAGTGAAGCTGACACGCCTCTGGGTGGTTCTTTTATAACTTGGACTCTTCCAGTGTTGCAATATAAGATCAAAGATTCCTAAGAACTTCTCATATTGCCTGTTTTGATATCTCTGGGACTGAGGCTGCAGCTGTGTTGGGCAACTTTAGAGAGTGTGATCCAGGAACTTATCCCTATTTTCCATTCAGAAGAAGTGCAAAATGGCCCCAGAAAAGAACGAACTGGTCTTCTTTGTAAATGGCAAGAAGGTAGGAGAGAACCCATGTTTCTTATAACATTTCTTCTTGCATTTTAGTTCAGGGATTATTCCCATGGCTCTTTTCCTTCTTTAGCAGATGGCAAAAGCATTTCTCAAAGGAGCAGTATTGGATTTAAGATATTTCTTTAAGATATTTACTGACCTATTCAATAAATGATAGAGGAATGAAGAAACAGTGATAGCTGATGAATAGCTGTCATTATGGCAATTGGGGGTGGTTGTTTTAGAAAACAAATTAAACTTTTTAATGGATCCAATGTTTCTTTGAATCAAAAAGGAGGAAAAAGCAGAGCATTTTTCAGGCAATTTCTGTTTCATTTTTGCATTGATAAAGATCTAACTGAAGTCAGGGACATCACTTTTATAAAAGTGTCATTCATAAGTTAGTGCTGAGCTCAATAAACCCTAATAAAGCTGAATTAAAGAAAACTGCAGATAACAACTAAAGTAAGACAATTAATGCAATCTCACCTGCTACATAGTAAAGTATGTAATCAAATAAATAACATATATTTTCTTGGTTGCCTTCAACTTTTCCTGATCCTGTCTTTGGTTGCTTTTTAGTTAGCATATTAACATCCGAGATAAATTGAATTACAAAAGCATTTCCCCTCCCAAAGCCCTATTTTTCTGTTTGACAGTGAGATTAAAATTTAGTGATTATCAATAACAAATGGGCTCTGTGCTGTAGCTGGAGGAACAGGTAGATTATTCCATTCCTGATGAATTTCAGAGAAAAACATACTGTATTGCAATGTCCTGGTTTGCTCCAGAAAATTTTACCACCAGACTCTGCATAGAATTTGCTCTGGCTGCCAGGATGTAGTTCATGAACTGAAACAAGTTAAAACCTCCCTTTTATAACCCCCCCCATTATAAATAGCTTAGAATTAGATTAATCTCATACAGCAAGGTCAAATTCTTCTTTTATGGCTGAGCATCTGACTGATGCTGGCCTTAAAAAAAGATACCCTCAACAATTGTTCTACCATAGGGTTGTCTTCAGAGGTAATGAATGGGGCACAGACAGGGTGGAGATTACGTAGCTTGCATCAGCAATGTATACAAAGTCACTGTTCTTCCTTCCTTAAAAACACTGTGGTTTTTAAGGAAGCTTTCCATATGAATTAATCTTTAGTCAGAGGAGAATATTGTTTTTGCCCATGCATAATTAAACTGGAGATCAGAATGACACAATCACCACAGCTTCTTTAAATCTCTGTAGCATTTATCCCAACAGAGGTCTTTTCTTTTCTCTTGTCTTTTCCTAACCATGAGCTTCCTTGAAATAAAGAGAAAGGTGAAGTCCTGTTCCTATATCTTTTTGTCCTCTCCCAATAGATCACTGCTCAGAAAACTGTATGCTTTGCATGTAGAAAAGACCAGCTCAGCCCATAGATCTTTAACCAAAAAAGCTTTACCAGACATCTGGAAAAGATCCCCTTCCTCTTTTGAATTCTTCAAGAGCTGCTAGCAGATCAAGCAGAATAGGCAATATGTTCATAGTTACCTCATCTAGATGCTTCTAGAGCCATAATGGCAAACCTATGGCACGTGTGCCACAGGTAGCATGCAGCGCCCTCTCTGTGGGCATGCAAGCCGTCGCCCCAGTTCAGCTCCGTTGTGCATGTGCATGTGCTTCCCGCCAGCCAGCTGGTCATTGGATCTCTGCTGCACATGTGTGGGGGCGGGGCATGTGTGCAGGGCCCGCACACTCATTGCATTTTGGGGGTTCAGGTTCTTGCGCACGCATTCGCATGCACGCATGCTTTGGGAACTCAGTCCAGAAAAAGTTAGCCATCACTGTTCTAGAGCCTTCCTCTTCATGAAAACAATTCTGGCAGCATTCACAATGTACATCTTCTTTAGAGTATGGTCCATTGAAAATCACACTGAGGCTGGGGTTGAGGTAGATGGAGTCCAAATCCCTGTTAAGAATATATTTGATGACAGATTAACAACTCATGATACAAAATGTGCAAAAGTGTTTGTTCCAGACTTTTATGGATCTAAACATTAACTGAAACCCTTGCAAATCCTCTCCCCTCCCCCCTCCCTATAGTAAGTTTTACATCAGCCCTGTCTCTTCCATGAGTCAAAAATCCTCTGAAAGGGTGCCAGTATTGATTTAGCAACTCAACCTTGGGAAAAGGTTGGCAGATAATTTGGATTACTTGCTTCATAAAATGAGTCCACACTGTAAGTAAAAGATGCATGAGTTCTGTGACAGTCACTTTGACGTAAGCGGGCTTTGTGGTGCAAGTTTGTTCAGATCCTTCAAAACCCACTGCAGCATGGAAAGATGATGAAATGCTACCAGAAGAAGAGGCACAAAGTAGAGCTGAGCATTTCAGCAAACTCTGAAAATGAATTGACCGAGAGTTTAGGATAGAACACGATATATTGCAGTTGATGAGAAAGGTTACCTTGTCTCTATTTTTGGCAGCCTGGTAAATAACTGGTATAGTTATTTCAATGTGACTTCAAGGCTACTATGATGAGTGATAGGAGGATTTGATAAGATGTAAAAAAAAACAGGCCAAAAATAATACAGGTAGTCCTTACAACAGTCCATTTAGTGACTGTTCGGAGTTACAACAGCGCTGAAAAAAGTGACATGACTGTTTTTCAAACTTACGACCCTTGCGGCACCCCCAAAGCCACATGATCAAAATTCAGACATTTGACAACTGCCTCATATTTATGATGGTTGCAGTGTCCTGAGGTCGTGTGATCACCTTTTGTAACCCTCTGACAAGGAAAGTCAATGGAGAAGCCAGATTCACTTAGCAATTGTATTACTAATTTAACAACAGCAGTGATTGAATTAACAACTGTGGCAAGAAAAGTAGTAAAATGGGAAAAATTTATTTAACCACTGTCTTGCTTAACAACAGAAGTTTTGGGCTCAATTGTGATCGTAAATGGAGGACTACCTATATTTATTAATCTGGCTATCATTTGAAGTTCATTAAGCATTTAACTTCTCAAACCAACAGTCAAAATCATACTATTTTTCCATTTCATTATAGCATGACTGTGTCGTTGTATTTAACTGGAAATTTTTGATTAGTATTGATTTTGTAAGAAGGTGATATAAAAAGAAAAATAGCTACTTCAATCAAAGGAGGACCATATGCATTTATTTTACCACTCCTTATACACTTAATGTCCCAATGATGTATTACATGAATGGCTTGACTTGACTTTGTTTGAATACATAAGCATTAAATCAGCTTTCCCAAAACAGGTGGTTTATAGATGGCTAGAAATTATGAGAGTTGCAGCAGTGGTTTCAAAATTTTTTACTACTGGTTCTGTGGGTGTGGCTTGTTGGGCATGGCATGGCTTGTTGGGCGTGGCTTGCTGGGCATGGCAGGGGAAGGATACTGTAAAATCTCTATTCCCTCCCCACTTCAGGGAAAGGTTACTGCAAAATCCCCATTTCCTTCTGATCGTCTGGGCTCAGGAGGCAGAGAATAGATGGGGGCGGGGCCAGTCAGAGATGGTATATACCGGTTCTCTGAACTACTCAAAATTTCCGCTGCTGGTTCTCCAGAACTGGTCAGAACCTGTTGAAACCTACCTCTGAGTTGCAGGCCCTACATATGTGGAAGGAACTAGACTGGGGAAGTTGAGGGGATGGGGGCAAACCTTTTCCCTTGTACCTGACAGTCTTGGTGGAAAATTGATGTCCCATTAAATCAATGGC
This sequence comes from Pantherophis guttatus, assembly GCF_059756535.1. Classification (NCBI taxonomy): domain Eukaryota; kingdom Metazoa; phylum Chordata; class Lepidosauria; order Squamata; family Colubridae; genus Pantherophis; species Pantherophis guttatus. The sequence continues at coordinate 293,260,697 of NC_142063.1, read as the reverse complement.
AGTAGCAACAAGGGGTTTTTTTTGGTTAGAAATGTAGCTTAGTCCTGATTCAGTTTTTATGTGACAAGTAGTTCCTGTAAAATGATAACAAATGAACATGCAGGAGGAAATAGACTTTGAAATTATGATCTTGTTGTTTAACGTGTATTATACTGAATGATCTTGCTGGATCATCCCAAAGGTTTATGCAATCCAGTCTGCTTCTACAGACTGTCGTTACCTCCCCAGCAATTATTATTGAATAGCACACTGCTACAAAATATTATGGCTCTGTAAAGTCAGTATCAATTTCCTCAATCTCCTTTAAAGAAGCTTCCTTAACTAATTGCCACATTTTATGGCAGTAAATTTGCGATCCCGTTGCAAACGGTAGTAAAGATAAGTAGAACCCACCCCTGCAGTAAACCAAATTATGCCAAGAAATGTGCATTTACCTATCCTAAATGTGCATTTACCTTTTGCCAGTCCAGGCAAAATGAACATTAACAAATGCTTAATTTGTGTTACAGCATCATCACCACCACAACTTAAAGTACACAGTGAACTTCTTCTACACAAATATAAGAAATGTGCTGAGATAATCTGTTAATAACAAAAGTAATTCAGTACCTTGTCAGGAAGAGAAGCAAGCATAGATTTTTGATTTTTTGACCCGGGATTAAAGTTTTCAACTGAAAAGCAGTTTTATAATTGATTCTAATCCGAAAAGGTAGAAACAAACATTATTGTTAATAATTAAAACTAAATTGGCTAGAGTTCAGCAGGTCAAAATTTTCTCCTGCTCAAGATCTCATACCCCACATATCACTTAAAGAAACTAAGGTAGAAAAACTGCATGTTTAGTCAGTAGCAATAGGGGGGCAATTTTTTTTACTACCGGTTCTGTGGGTGTGGCTTGGTAGGCATGGTGTGGCTTCGTGGGTGTGGCAGGGGAAGGATACTGCAAAATCCCCATTCCCAACCCATTCCAGGGGAATGATACTGCAAAATCTCCATTCCCACCCCACTCTGGGGCCAGCCAGAGGTGGTATTTGCTGGTTCTCCAAAGTGCTCAAAATTTCTGCTACCAGTTCTCCAGAAGCTGTCAGAACCTGCTGGATTTCACCCCTGGCCCAGGCCGCCCAGCACCTTGAAACTGCTCAAATGGCTCAAATTATAGCTGCCATTTTAGCCTATTATACCCAACCTTTGTCGTTCATTTGTATTTTAATTTACTGCTGTACCACTCTAGAAAAGGAGTTCACTTAGCCATGAGTATGCAATGGCTATCCATCTGTCTGGGTACATACAATCTACTGAACTATAAGCTGATTAACTACAGTTATTATGTATATGATGCAAAATTAGGCACTGTAGATATTTAATAGCTTAAGGGAAGAGTTTCCAGAGAAAGACATTGAAAGTAATCAGGAATCAACAAGAAGCACTATTACAGAAAAATGCTGACAAATAACTCAATTAAAAATCTGGCTTAAAGGTAGAGCAAGAATGGAGTGGCAAGAAAAGCAAGTAGGAGTTCAGTGTAACTGCACCATAAAATCTACCTTGAAGAGTAAATGAACAACCTGACTCAGTGTCTATCAGTCTTGTACTGCAATTAGGGAGGAAAGTATGCTTTGTTGGCAGAACAGGTAGTGCCATCCAGATCTTGGTACACTGGATGCTCGTGACTGAAAACCTAAGCTTTGGTGCATAGAGCACCTAGTACGCTACGCTGGACTGGGGAGACAAAGTACACTTAATTTGTGATTTCAAGAGATATTTCTAGCCCACAGTATATGATAGGAGGTGTTTAGTACAATTTTTTTTTGGTCAAACGTAGTTGATTTTTATTCTACAATTTCAGTAAGAATATTGCCCATTTATTTAAGCTGAAATTATTCTTTCTACTAAACAGTAAGACTATTAACACTTAAATCAAAACAAGGAAACATATAAGAAACCTTTTTAAAAATGAATAATTAAAGGCACCAAAACCTGTTTGAAAGCCACCGGAAATGTAAATATACCTTGAACTGAGCTTAACTCCTTGTGACTGCATAAACATATCCAAAACATTTGCTTGGCAGCAATGCAAAAGTGATTTATTTTTGTCATCTTCCACAATTTGTTTTGACTTTCTATTGTCTTGCAACATGTTGTCCTATACAATATTGATCAGGCCTGAACATGTTGTCCTATACAATATTGATCAGGCCTGAACCTGATTACTTCCAAAAGTCATTGTCATCTGCAGCTTTATATTGTAAATGCTATGTAATTTGACCTCAAGGACAGGAGTATTTCCTTTAAGAAATGGTACTTAGTCAAAGAGATTGGGTGGTTTGTGAAATTCACTCACAAAGGGTAGAATGTTCTGACTTCTACAATGTAATCAGATGCTGATGAATGATATCAGTTTGTTTGTTTCTGAAATTAGCTGCAACATACTATTTATAGTTAAATGTGTTTTAAGAAACTATTTTTCTTTTTTCTTTTTAGATAGTGGAGAAGAATGTGGATCCAGAAACTACTTTGCTAACCTACCTTAGAAGGAAATGTATCTGAGCTCAAGAAACATGCACTGTATGGAATTTAAAATAGTCCATATATTTCCAGGTAGCCTAAGGATTTGGGAGCAGACCAGAGTACAGTAAAATAAGTTTTAAGATTTCTGAGGATTCCATGCTGTTAATTCTGTTAGTCCCAATATTTCTAGTGTTGCCAGAATTAAACTGAATGAAAGCACATTCACAATTGATAGTAAAATCTCTGGGTGAGAAGATGGATATCTTTGATCTTCTGCCTTGCATTGGATTAGTACAAAAGAAGCTGAACTACTTCTACATTCATTGATTCCTATGTTGGAAAATTAATGCCTAACCTGGAAAATAGCATGGCTTTTTTCTAATCAAATCTGATTTCAGGATGAACAAGCAATGCCCCATCAACCACCCAACCTCTCTTACCTTCCACTTATCTGATGATCCTTATTATCAAGTCCTAAATTCTTCTATATAGCCTCAGTTATCACCAATTGCAATAACTTATGTTATAGTTACAGTTGGCCATTACTGGAGGATATGAAGGATGACTGCTCTCCTTCCAATTTCTGTTGCTTGATGACAATTGTTTTCCTAAGAACTGGCATTCCCTTTGCTAAAATACATTTCCCGGATAACATAATAAGGCTTCAATAAACTGCCAAACAAAATGCCAGGTGTCACAAATATATCTTTACCTTCCCTTTTCTCATGAATAAACTCTAGTTGTGGTCACAACCCTAACCTTAATCCAACCACAAACTAACAACTACATTTAAGTTGCACAAATCTAGCTCAGGCAATAAATGTGGTTTTGGAGCAGTAACTATACCAGGGAATTCAGTTTGGATATCAGAAGTTCAGGAGATGGAAAGGGATAGGCTAGCTAATTTAAGGGGATCGATTCACTGGTTTGGATTTTGTAAGATTTCTCTCTTGTTTAAAATAAGTAGCATATTAATGCTTATATCATAGTTAATCTTAGATGCTGAAAGAGAGACCAGGAAAGACTAGCAGACTAATGGGGAAAGTTCATCCATTAGGGTCCAGTTTATTTGTTTTTCATAAAAAGTTGAATAGCTTTGCCGTGGAAAAATAATTGCATAGTACTAATTACATTAAGAATGTTTCCAAGCAGAACATCATATATTTTACTAGAAATACACATTCCTTGACTTCTATGCTGGAGAATTAATGCCTAATCTGATTTTTTTTCTTAGTCATATGTATAGAACAAATAAATATATCTAGTGCATGTAAATCAATTATTCCCTTTTCACCAGCTGATCGTCTCCAGGAATTTAAAAAGATAAAATTGTATTTATTTAAGGATATATGCACAATTGAAGTTGGACGTATTAATCACCAAGCCATAAAAGAGGCGTATTATGAGACTTTCAGCTTTGTATGCAGTTTTATACACAACCCATTAAATTAGCTTAAACTCTCAAAGAGCCATCAACAAAAAACACTGATTAGCAAAAGGCAGATCAGAACTGATTGATTTAAAGACTTGCTTGAAGAACTGGAAATGAAAAGGCCATGTGCCATTATTGGCTGTGCTTCTTGACATACCAACCAAATAAGTTAATAATTGGAGGCTGTATTCACATCACTTGCAAAAAAAACAAAAAACAAAAAAAAAACCACCAGCCAAGGCCCCCCTGTGAGGGAGATGAGTGGTTTCTAAATATGATAAATAAATACATTAAAAGACATGATTTGTTTTAATCTTTATTAGCTTTTGTGCCTTGATGATTTTGGTTAGTTTATGATTTCATATATTCTGTGAATCCAGTAATCAAGTTAAGCATGATTACATGTTGTGCGAATATAGTTCAGGAGTTTATAGCCAATTTAGTCCAGTCTTGTTCAATAATTGTGTGTGTGTGTTTTTTTTTTTAAAAAAATCAATTGATTAAATCCTATACTTAAAAGTCAGTTTTCCCACCAGGGAATACATGTGAATAAACCCAGATAGCTTAAACAAAAAGGCAGATTTTTTTATCCTGCTATTATGAACTACAATTCAAGCTTGTTACCAGGACCACAGACTTTCAGTGATAAAGGACTGTATGTGATTAGCCATGTTGGTACATTTTCCTTAAGCTCTATCCTCTTAGTGGGCTTGTGTGGAACCAAGCTGGGCTGTGGAGAAGGAGGCTGTGGTGCTTGCACAGTCATGATTTCCAAGATTGACAACTCCCGAAACAAAATCATGTATCCTTTGTACCCCATTCACTAAGATGGAAGAGGTCTTGAATGTGGGCATGCAGAATTTGTGATAGACAGGGTAGATGCTAGATATCTGAGAATATGGGTTTGTCAGAATCAGTCTGTCCCTCTTGAAACTTCTTTGCAAGTCGAAAAAAGATTGCACGCAAGAAAAATTAAATATTTCACAAAATCTTTGCTTCCTGTCCCTTGTACAGATATGTGTTAGAACTATGTGAATATACTGCTGGGCCATAATTCATGGATTATTAGTAGGAGTCTATGGAGATTTTCAGTCATCCAGGTCATAAACCTCCAAGTGGCTTCAACGGCTTTCTAAAAGAATGCAATGACCAGCTATCTGCAAGAAATATAAATCTTTCCATTCCCCACCATCCAGTCAGAGCTGAAGAAACTTCTTGGATAAGAAGTGAAACATCTTCAAAGAAAAACAAGAAAGCCCAGTTGCCTCCTGAAAAAAGCACCTTTGGGACAATTATCAGTAGGACAAACTTTCCCCAACATTTCTAATCAGCTAAATTTCAGCTTGGATTAGAAGACTTCCAAGATCCCTTCCAGCCTTATGGTTTTGTGATTCCAGAAATCCTGAAGTTCAATAGGATTTAAAGTTTCAACATTCAAATCTTGTCTAACAATTTTGCTAATATTTTAATACTATTGAAGCATTGGATAGCATTTATTAAAATCACTGTGTTTTTTCAACTCTAGTGTCTTAGATTAATATTTGTCAAATTTCAGTGAATGACAGTGAATTATGATCATCTGAAGGAATGATAATATCATTGCCTTGATGTCAGTTTATTCTCTTTCTCATTTACCTTTCACATCTTTATCCAATAATGGTGTTGGTAATCAGAAGCTTCATCCTTTGGCCAATATTTGCATAGGATTTCAACTTTCATCAGGCCCAATCAGCATAACCCATGGGGAGATGTCATCTTCCAAAACATTGAGATGATGCCTATGTATCTACCTCTGTTCCAGTTTCAGTATGAGATAGCCTAATCCCGAACATTGGCTTTCATTGATTTTATTGTACTTTTTTAGGGAAATGAAGTTTTTATAAAACAAGCAACTTCCTTAATTCATTTCTTCAGCCATTATTCTGCAAATGCATGTTTATTCCCTATCTGTGCTCTCCATCATGTAGCTGTAACCACTGTTGAAGGCATTGGTAGCACGAAGACAAGGCTGCACCCTGTACAGGTAAACTGGGAAGATGTGTCTATGTGTTAACAAATGCTTAGGTTCACAGATTAAATTAAGTTACAGTTCATTGTATGAATAATTGGCAGTTCATATAAAAACCCAAAGACCCTACTATTTATATGTAATGTGATGTATGAATCAGACCAGACACTCGTGTTCACATCTGTCACTAAAAGCAAGTTGATTAGTTGATTTGTCATGGCATATTGTATGAATCAATTCTTCTTCTAGGAGAGAATAGCCAAAAGCCATGGATCACAGTGTGGTTTCTGCACTCCTGGGATTGTCATGTCTATGTATACATTGCTTCGTAATCACCCTCAGCCTAGAATGGAAGAAATTGAAGATGCTTTTCAAGGTAAGATTGCCAGACACGGTAGTCCACAACTCCCATCTTTACTGGCACAATTACTTTTCATCATAGAAGAAAGCAAGTAATACATTTGAAAATGATTAGGTTGATCTCTCATGACTTGGTGAATTTGTTGTCATGTCTTTTGACACTGGAATCCTGCTTTCCAAAGTTATCAAAGCCCCAGAGACAATGATTCTTTTCTCTATTGACAGTTTCCTTTCTTGGAAGAAAAAAAAAAGAATTTCTTCATGGTAGATGAAAAGCAAAAACTAAAATAACTTTCTTTCCATTATGTTCTACATGCCTGTTAACTTTTTCAACTTGATTTGGCAACATAGGAAATCTCTGCCGCTGTACAGGATACAGACCCATTCTGGAGGGGTACAGAACATTTGCAAAGGTGAGGAGCTAAAGATAAAATGTCTTGGTGATGAAATCAGACTGACATTTCCAAGTAAATGTGAAGATGGAATCTGCTTTGACTTCAGCTAAAGTTCTGCTTACTTCATAGCCATGTCTATGTAGCTTACTTGACAACAGTACTGAAGTAATTTGCTACTATCTCCTACTGGGTTGGTTTTCAATTTCAATGTTGCTCCCTATGTTGTCTCCATAGAATCACTGGGATAATCTATGTGTTTTAATATGGCTGTACACTGCCCTGAGTCCTTCAGGAGAAGGGCGGTATAGAAGTCTAATTATAAATAAATAAATAAATAAATAAATAAATAAATAAATAAATAAATAAATAAATAAATAAATAAATAAATAATCTTGAGTTTTAAAGGCCAACAATACCCAATTTTGTTTCTCATTATCATCCAATTCCAAGGAAATATTCTGGAACATTGCTGAGGTTTGGAAAATGGGCTCAATGAGAGAACCTGCTAAAATTATACTCAGGCAAGACAGAAACACTGTTATCAAAAAACAAACAAACTGCATTTAGGGGTTACCCCTCAAGAATGATCAGAAATCACAATTGTTGCAAAAATAAGTAGGAAGACTGCTAACTGATTCGAAGGTATGGGGATTAGCTGCCCGTGTGGAAATCTACAATAATTGTTACTTGCCTGTGGGACACAAGTTAAATATTGTTTAGGGCTTGACAATTTGAGGAACTGCTCTCCCAAGTATCAACCTGTCTGCCCGGGGATACCTTTTTGAAGATGTCCCTGCTGCTAATACATGGTGGAGGGTCTTCTGTGTGGCTCCCAATCTATGAAATGCTTTCCTTGAGGAGATGAATTTGGTCACTTTCTTCCAACATTTAGAAAAATGAGGAACACATATCAATTATTTGTTTACTATATCGATTTTAATTTAGATTTAATATTTATTTACATCCTGCTTTTATTATTTTTATAAATAACTCAAGGTGGCGAATATACCTAATACTACTTCCTCCTTCTATATTTCCCCACAAGAATAAGCCTGTGAGGTGAATTAAGGTGAGAGAGAGTGACTGCCCCAGAGTCACCCATCTGGCTTACATGCCTAAAATGGGACTAGAATTCACTGTCTCCTGGTTTCTAGGCCAACACCTTATCCACTAGACAAGTGATGGTGAACCTATGGTATGCATGCCAGAGGTGGCATGCAGCGCCCTCTCTGTGGGCACATGAACCGTCACCCCAGCTAAGCTGGGCATGCACGTGTGTCTCCCTCTGGCCAGCTGGTCTTCGGGTCTCTGCTGCACATGCGTGGGGGGAGGGTGCATGCGTTCCCCCCGTGTGTGTGTGGGGCACTCAATCCAGAAAAGGCTCACCATCACTGCATTAGACAAGCCCTTTTATTTTTCATATTTTAATTGTATTGGTTTTATATTGTTTTTAGAATTGTAAGTTGATTTGATTTCTTGTATAATAAAAAACAAGGTACAAAATAAATCAGTAACTGTCCACCATGGGAATTAATTGTTGATTTGTTGTTATTGTTGTTATTGCCTTTAAAGTCTATCTTTTCTCTGAGAACTGAGGATAATTTACAATGGTATCTCTCCTGATTTAATTCTTACCTTGAAAGTGGATTAGGGTGAGAGACAATAATTGGTTCAAAGTCATTCTATAGTTGAATAGGGACTTAAAGTTCAGTGTCTTCAGTCCAAACCCTATCTTTTATCCCTGACACTTGAATCTGATCCAGCACAACTCTTCAAATGTTTGCATGTTCTTTCATATGTGCTCCAGTTTATTTATTTATTTATTTATTTATTTATTTATTTATTTATTTATTTATTTATTTATTTATTTATTTATTTATTTATTTATTTATTTATTTATTTATTGGTTTGATTTATATGCCACCCTTCTCCGGAGACTCAGGGCGGCTTACAATGCGTTAAGCAATAGCCTTCATACTTTTGTATATACCTGCTTAATAGGGCTTTCGATTTATTTGGAAATATTTCTATATCTTCCTATTTCTATCTAGGAAGGAGGATGCTGTGGAAAACTAAAAGGAAAAGGTTGCTGTATGGCTGGAAAAGAAAAAAATGCGGTAAGTGGCATAAACCAGTTGGATGCCTTTCAACTTTTTAAAGTATTTCTGAAGGAAATAAAATATTTGTTTTAATGTTATGTAATTTCTTGTAACTGGATTATTTATCACTCTTGACATAGTAAATTTATTAAAAAAAAAACAATTTAAATACCACATCTCCCTCCCCCATGAAATAAAGAGAAATATAACTGTTGAGAATATTGGAGATTCTGTTAAAGACTCTCAGTGTCCTCATAATTATAATTCCAGGATTATTTGGAAACAAGTGTAAGGTCCCAAAATACACTTGAGTCACCAGAATGCCAAAGAGAGAGACTCAAGATGAGGTTTGCAAAAAAAAAACAACAGATTTTATTTATGGCCAAAAACAAAATACTGGGTGGAACTATATCCAGAACATACAGATACAATGCATGCGAGGAGATAGCCACACATTGGGGAAGGTATGGCGTCCTTTTATACCCTCAGAGACGTCAGCTTAGTACCCAACTCTGGCCTCCCAATCCAGGCCCGTGCATTCCTTGTTGCCCTGCAAGGGGGAATAGAAACTTCCCAATTAGTCATCTTGAGCATTTCTTTGTTTACTCAATTGGCCACTTAGGTCCCCTGGCCCTGGAAAGTAGGAGTCTATCCAGATCAACATAAATTAAGACTGAAGTGTAAATTATGCCTTGGAGATACGTACCATGCTCTTAGATGGCACAAGAAAAAAACAGGGAGAAGATTGATATGGGTTCAGGTCAAATGGCAGGGACATATGTTTGACAAATACCAGATACATTACAGGCCTAATAACAGAATATGTTTGTTACAGGAGATACAAATATAAAGGCATAATATATGTGATACAAATACAAAGGCATATGTGTATTACAAGAACCTAATGGTTACAGAATCTAGTATACCAGTATATCATATCCTAGTATTATTTATTATATCCTTATTATTGTTTCCCTTCACAAGGAATGACTACTGAGCCTTTTTATGTATTCTGATTTGCCATATCACATGTTAAAAGCACTGACAATTAGGTACTAACTAATTTAGTGTCAGGGGATACAGTGGTTCAGTTAAATCACTGAGCTTGTCAGCAGCAAAGCTGACAGCTTAAGTTTGAGCCCCAAGCACCACACGAAAGGGTGAGCTCTGGTTCCTGTCCCAGCATCTGCCCACCTAGCAGTTTGAAAGCAAGCAAATGCGAGTAGATAAATAGGTACCACTTCAGTGGGAAGATAACAGCCTTCCATGCGCCTTGGTGTATAGTTATGCTGGCTACATGACCACGGAAATGTCTTCGGACAACGCTGGCTCCCTCAGCAAAGAAATGGAGATAAACATTGCCCCCTAGAGTTGGACATGACTGGGCAGGAGAAACCTTTATCTTTTAATTTTAGTATAAGCCTATACCAAGGGTTGGCAACCCGCGGCTCTGGAGCCACATATGGCTCTTTCATCCCTCTGCTACGGCTCCCTGTTGCTGGTCGGCTCCACAATTGATAGGCCTTTTGGTTAAGAGAGGTAGAGGAAAAAGGACACTGAACTAGGAGGAGACTCTATGGTGGGGGAACTAGACTTCCAGTCAGCTCCAGAATTGAATGGGGGGCTTCCGGTTAGGGCCTTTGTGGCTCTTTGAGTGTTTAAGGTTGCCAACCCCTGCTTTATATCATAAAATTTACTACTGAGTGAACATGTATAGAACTGCATACTTAGTGTGATTTATAATTACCTCCAATAAGACTTCCCCTTATTGGTGACAGTGGGATTGCTTAACTGGAAAACCCCAGTGGGAAGACCCAGTGAGATCTTCCTTTGGATTTAATGCAATGTGTGAAGTCAGAGGACTGCAGATCATTGAAGGGATTATTGTAAAATAAAAGAAGCAGAATATATTCACACTCAGCTTTTGGGTATCTCATCTTTCATGCAAGAACATTTTACCCGTGAGAAAGTTCATGAAATTGTCTTCCATTCTGAAAGAAATTAAAAAAAATTATTTCAACAAAAATTCTGTGTGTGTGTGCGTATGACATAATTGCAAATTATATAATTACAATTTCTAGACATTCTGTTATTTGTATTACTTAGAAAATTGGAAATAAAGAAAAAAATATCCTATCAATGTTAGCAATAATTTAGGATATCAGTGTGCCAAGCATTACTTTATTTGGCTTTTTCATTCCAAGTTAAGTATTGAAAAGAGTACTAAGTAGTAGAAAAGAAAAAATGAAAAAGCGTCCTCCAACTTGCATCAATTGGTAGCAGATTTCACTCCTAAGATTAATTATTTAATATTAAAATCTCTATTGTATTGTACTTGCTGTATATATATATGTGTGTGTGTATGAAAGAGCAAGAATGCAAGGAAAAAATAAATAAACAAAGAAAATTTAACATAGAATAAAATACTAAAAAAAAGGAAAATTAAAAAGAAGAATTATTAATTTTCTGATTTCCCTTTTTAATATGTCTGCTAATTTGCTATTTTTATTATGTCTTATATTTTTTTAAAAGGTTCAGGGGTGCAATAATAAACAAGTTAATGGCCTGGACTGTTGCATGAATGAAAAAAAAGGCAATTCGGTAAGATTATGAAACCTTTGGATATAGATATTTACTCTTGGTAATTTCTTATGTAGAAATAAACAGCTGGAGAAATTAGGGTTACAACTCCCAGATTTCTTAAGTACCGCAGTATAATTACTAATTTGTTTGCTTGGGAATTTTGAAAGTTGTAGCTAACAAATTAGGAACTATTGGATAGTAGGAAACTGACTTAAGAATTACTTGGTCATGTAGTATCTGAACAAATATTGTTACTTCTTGAAGGTTCTTACTGTTCCTAAATTTTTTTACAAATTCAGAAATAAAAAAAACATGAAAATAGTCTTTAATACTACAATAGTACAAAACCAAAAAAGAAAAAAGACATACCGGTATATACTACATTGTTTAATTTTATACTACTAAAACACTTTAGAACATAGAATAACAGTGTTGGAAGGGAGCTTGGAGTTCTTCTAGTCCAATCGCCTGCTGCAGCAGGAGACCTTATACCATTTCAGATAGTGGCTATCCCGCCTCTTCTTAAAAACGTCCAGTGATGGAGCACTCACAACTTCAGAAGGCAAGGCATTCCACAGATTGATTGTACTCACCATTAAGAAATTTCTCCTTAATTCTAGTTTGCTACTCTCTTTCTCTCCTTCTCTCTCTTGTGTCTGTAACCTTTAATTAGGTGAAACAATGCATCATAGGGCAACAAATTTTGAACCAAGGTACCTTAAATGACCTAATTTACTGAATGTGTCCAAAATCTGGGACCCATGATGCCAGTGGAATTGAAATTTGGCAAACTTGTTGTCACAAATTTGTACTGCACTGCAGTACAAATTTGGTAGACTAGTCTCAGCTAAGACTTCTGGAGGCTAGGTAGCTCAACTTCTCTTTGCAGCCATTGGAGATCAGGTAGAGCAGTCTCATCTTAGTTCTCTGGAAACCAGTAGACTGTGCCACCATTGACTGCTGAAGGGCAGTCAGCTATGTTAAGCTGGCAGGAAGTCAGAAGTCACTTCCCACTGCTTTTTTGCCCTTGATCATACTGTTTCTCTGTTTAGGTAAGGAAATATCTCTGAAACAATGATCCACTGGATCTTGGGGTTGTCTAATATATATATATATATATATATATACATTGTTTTCTTCTGCAGAAACTGATTACCACAACTCTGTTCAATACGTCTGAGTTCCAGCCTTTAGACCCTACCCAAGAGCCTATATTCCCACCTGAGTTATTGGTGAGTTTTCTTTTCCTTGCCAAACTAACTAAATTTCCTTATGGAAGTTTTTGGTGTTCTTCTTGATTTGCAGCCATAAACTAGGACTCTGTCAACATATTTGGAGGGCACCACTTTAATAGAATAGAATATAATTTTTTATTGGCCAAGTGTGATTGGACACACAAGGAATTTGTCTTGATGCATATGCTCTCAGTGTACATAAAAAGAAAAGATACATTTGTTAAGAATCATAAGGTACAACACTTAATGATAGTCATAGGGAACAAAAAAGCACTCAGGAAACAATATCAATATAAACCATAAGGATCCAAGCAACAAAATTACAGTCATACAGACATAAGTGGAAGGAGATGGATAATGGGAACGATGAGAAGATTAATAGTAGTGCAGACTTAGTAAATAGTTTGACAGTGTTGAGGGAATTATTTGTTTAGCAGAGTGATGGCATTCGGGAAAAAACTGTTCTTGTGTCTAGTTGTTCTGGTGTGCAGTGCTCTATAGCATCGTTTTGAGGGTAGGAGTTGAAACAGTATATGTCCAGGATGCGAAGGGTCTGTAAATATTTTCACAGCCCTCTTTTTGACTCGTGCAGTATACAGGCCCTCAATGGTAGGCAGGTTGGTAGCAACTGTTTTTTCTGCCGTTCTAATTATCCTCTGAAGTCTGTGTCTGTCTTGTTGGGTTGCAGAGCCAAACCAGACAGTTATAGAGGTGCAGATGACAGACTCAATAATTCTTCTGTAGAACTGGATCAGCAGCTCCTTGGGCAGTTTGAGCTTTCTGAGTTGGCACAGAAAGAACATTCTTTCTTGTGCTTTTTTGATAACGTTTTTGATATTAGCTGTCCATTTTAGATCTTGTGATATGGTAGAACCTAGAAATTTGAAGGTCTCTACTGTTGATACTGTGTTGTCTAATATTGTGAGAGATGGAAGTATGGAAGGGTTTCTCCTAAGGGTTTTTTCTTCTACCACCATTTCTATGATTTTGAGTGTGTTCAGTTCCAGGTTGTTCCGGTCACACCACAAGGAAGAGTAAACTTAGATACATTGTCTGGAGCTAACTTGAAGATTATGTCATCAGCTTTCCCCCCCCCTTGATACATTTTAGTGGTGAATTAGGAACTATATAGAGTTGGTGACAGAGAAGGAAGAAGAAAAAAGGTTGGTTGGTTGTGTAAAAAAGAAGAAAATGGGTCAACAACTATATGCAAGTTGGGAGTCCTTGATTCAGCACTCTTTAATCTTAAAGTAAATACTCTCAGATATGATGGGAAATGTTATCACTAACAGTTTGTTAGTGCAAACTGTTAGTGCAACAGTTTTATACAGAAGCAGTGCAAATGACCCAAGGCATTAAGCAACAGTTGGCTGCTGAAAAAGATCTGTAATTCTTTTGTTCATATAGCTTGTTGTATCAGAGAACATCAGTCCAGGATAATGGCTCTGGACAGAGGTTGAATTATGCCTGACCAGGAAACATCTGATGATGGATATTTGTCTCCTTTTAGCAACAAAGCTATCTATTCACCTTAGTCGAGCAATTTGTTCCACAATTCAGGAATTTTGTATTCAGGCATTTAGCATCCTGATCTTGCTTAGTCAAGGAAGCTGTATTCAGGAGACCTTTCAGGGAATATAATTCTTGATTATATTGGGAGGTGAAAATAATAATAACAAAAAAATCCTAGAATAAGGCAGCAACAAGAAAATATATATCTATGCCCATAAAGGCTCCTTCTTTGCTGGTCTTTGAAGGCTCTTAAAGAATGAGCTATTTCAGAGAGTCTTCCCATGATTTGATTTCATGTTGCCATGTTTTTATTTTCTTTGCATTCTTGCAGGATTCTTTTGTTTTTATTTTTTTATGGAACTTGTTTTATGCTGTATTCTTTTCCTATATGATTCATCAAAAATAATTTTAATTGTGGCAACACAGAAATAACTAAATAAGTAAGTATACAAACAAATAAATAGGAGTCTGCTGCCTTAAATAAAATAAATGTCCATATATGAAGATGAGAGAACTGTATCTGGACAAGAATTGATTTCAAACCCACATTATTTATTTATTTATTTATATTTAAATTTATATACCGCCCTTCTCCCGAAGGACTCAGGGCGGTGAACAGCCAAAGTTAAAAAACATAGAATACAAAAATTTAAAAGCAATTTAAAATATATTAAACAATTTGGCCCATCAATTAAAATACCCCATTTAAAATTAAAATTAAACAATTAGAGAAGTTAGGCCAGCCCGGCTTGTTGAAATAAAAAAGTTTTGAGGGCCTGGCGGAAAATACGTAAATCTGGAATCGTCCGTATCTCCAGGGGGAGCTCGTTCCAGAGGGCAGGTGCTCCCACAGAGAAAGCTCTCCCCCTTCACATTCTATGAAACTTCAAATTAAATCTTATATTAGAGAACAGGTGGATTTAAAACCAATATAACAATGGTATTATTTTATGAGATTCCTTGAAATGGAGAGCATAGAACATAAAGTGGCAGGTTTCTGTGGTTACAAAAATAGGTTGGGCAAATTGTGTTACAGTGATTTTAGGGTTTTATTCAATGGCAGAACTGCCAAAACTGTGGGTTGTTACTCCTGGATGATGTAAAGCAAAACTGAGGATGGCCACATATATTTTCGAGCATGTCCAGACGCAACAAAATCACTATCAGTCGTTCTTCTTGTTTTGTCCACCCAGACCTAATGGTTTGCACACTGAATGTCAGATTGCTGCCAGAATTTACTGCTGTCCTGTCTAGATAAGTTGGTTCCAAAATCAGAATTTTCTACAGGTTCTATTACAAAGAACGAATATCTATCTGAAACAAATTTAGAATGAAACATGTGAATAGTTGTCTAAAAAATAAAGTTCAGATTTTGGGAACCACACAAAGCTAAGCTAATCTTTCCCATCAAAATAAAACAAAACATGGTTTTAATTTTGTTTTACTAATGAAAAGTTTTCATATTATTAACTTGCAATGCTCTATCGTTATTTTACTTATATATAATTTGAAATTAATTATTAAATGTAGATGGTATATTTATTTCTTTGTCTAACTTTAACCCAAACCCTTATGAAATTATTTGCTTTAGTAATAGCAAAAGCATTTAGACTTATATACCACCCCATAGTGATATATAAGTGTAATATTATATATATATTACAACATTCTCTAAGTTATTAACAATGTCAGCATATTGCCCCCAACAATCAGGGTTCCCATTTTACTGACCTTTGAAGGTTAAGGTCAACGTCGAGCCTCGTCAGGATTGAGCTCCAGGCTGTGGCCAGAGTTAGCCTGCAATACTGCATTCTAACCACTACGCCACCATAAAGAGTAATCCACTGGAATCAATTTCCTTAAATTCTAGCTAATCACTTCTGCCTTATTAGCCTGCAATTAACAGGGCTTTGGTGCAGCCTTGCCAGACACCAGGGGCAAAGGACTTTGACAAACAAAAGCTAATATTTCTCAAGCTACATTGCCTCAAGCTTTGTTGCAGATAGATCTTTGAGACCTCTTGCCCCTCCCACTTACAAATACCCAACTGGATAATGAGAGAGGATTTATTAACTTCATAGAAGGACTCCTGTGCTACTTCTTGTTGCAAAGAATCCTGAAGCCTGTCACTCACTGGAAATAGTAGCTGCAGCTATAATGCAACCTTCTCTTCTCCCTCGTACCAAATTGAGATTGCTTGCTTGGTGATGCCATACATGAAGCTAAATCTGCCATTTTCTCTTTAGATACAGAAAAAGCCTGTTGAGCAACTGTGTTTCAAAGGCGAGCAAGTGATGTGGTTGCAACCATCAACTCTCAAGGAACTTGTTTCTCTGAAAGCTCAGCACCCCGATGCCAAGCTTGTAGTAGGGAACACAGAAGTGGGTAAGACGACCAACTCTGTTTCCTGTTGAACAAATGCACACAAAAATAAACATAGCAGTATATAATTGACTGACCAGTCAAGATTTCACTTCTTCCTTCATAATATCAAATAAAGTCCCTTGCATCACCATTAATAATTAAGGCTGCAATTTTATACACATTTAAAATAGAAATTCTGTTTTAAAGATAATTAATAACTTTTATAATGAATTAATACTAGTGTCCCTGCCCCCCACAACTTGGGTTAACATGTATATTAGGTCATAATGTGGTTAGTAATAGGAACCGACAAGTTGTACGAACCCAGCTAACATGCAGTTTATTTAGTGAATACGACTGTAGTATGATCGCTATGCTTTACGTCTAATTTAGGGGAAATTTGATATTGAATACTGGGTGTAAGGACACTAAATGCCCTCTCATAATCCAGCAGGCTTCTTATGTTCATGGGATCCTTGTCTGATCCCATAGCTGAATCATTTTTTTTCTCTGTATGAATGCCTCAAAACAATATATACATTCAAAATAAGTTTTCAAGCATTTTTTGGGACCCGTTAACAATTTTCTCCCTATTCCCTTGGAAATACAATATTTGGGAATGTGTGAAGCAGAAGGGAAAATTCTTGGCTTTACACATCCATTACAAGTCAGTGCAAGTGTCTTCCCTTTTAGGCATACAGGAATGGCCCTGGAGATTGCTTTAGGAAGGGAGTATTATCACCACTGAGATGACATCTACTGTTCTGGGAGTCTTTTATATAAGAGCTTTGTTGCTTCATTGTCAGTTTTACTATTTCTAGTGGGCTGCCATGTCTGCACTGACTCACTGGATTTTGTTTTCTTCAGGTATTGAAATGAGATTAAAGAACATGCTGTACCCTGTGATTATAGCCCCAACTTGGATCCCAGAAATGAACTCTGTTCAGCACACAGAAGAGGGTAAGTAGTCTGCCTGTTGCCTTAAGGGATTGGCAAGAGGTACTTGAAATGCACAAGGAAATGTTTACAAACCATGATAAAAAAAAAAAAAGTTGGGTGGGAGCTTTTCTCCCCTTGCACTTATAGCCCCTCTCTGTTCCTGGTATTCTGATTGCACTCCTGGGGAAGGTTCTAACCAAATCCAGAGCTCCCTTGACACTTCTGCCAGCCACAATTTCTGAACATGTTTGTCTTCTGAAAAAGTAAGATTGGCTGGTGGAGTAAACTATCGAAAAATGCCAAGGAGGTACTAAGAATTGTACTATTCAACAAGCAACAGAAGCCTGGATGGGCAGGGAATGGCACTCTATCAAGGACCTTCTGGGAAAATTGCAAGTACAGCATATGGCCAAATCAGGTACAGCAAGTAGAACCCAAGACCACATTGAGGCAAGCCAGATGCCTTAGAGCAGTGTTTCTCAACCTTGGTAGCTTGAAGATGGGTGGACTTCAACTCCCAGAATCCCCCAGCCAGCAGTGCTGGCTGGGGGATTCTGGGAGTTGAAGTCCACCCATCTTCAAGCTACCAAGGTTGAGAAAACTGCCTTAGAGCAATATTTTCCAATCAGATTGGCAGGGAATTCCAGGAGCTACAATTCTAATACAAATTACAGTGTGCCTGTTTGGGACAAGCTATCCAAGAGCAGATTGAAGACTTACATACATGTGCACATATCATACTCCAAATGATTTCTTTACAAAAGGGAGCATATATTTCCATTGCACTAATAAAACATATATACTCACTTATTACAAATGTAATAAAACTTTTTAAAAAGGATGATTTGCTGCATAACCACAGGTTTACTCACTTTCTTGTAATGGTAGAATTGGTATGTATCATCTAAAAACTGGTAACTGCTGGAAAATGAACATCTTAGCATGCTGAGAACGCTTGCAACCTTTTAAACAGCAGTAATTTTAAACCTCTAACTTCTCCTGAAAGGGGTCAACCTGTAATCTCTACTCCCCCGCTTTTCAGAGTTGCTTCCAGGTTTGCTACTATAATTGCTGAAAACCAGTGCTCCAATTTTTCCTGTTTTCAGGGGAGAAATACATCAAATCTGTAATGTACATTGGAAAATAAACATGTTGCAGTTTTAAAAGAATTTCCCAAACTCTACCCCAAAAACCAGCTGTCCCCACATATGTGATATAGCCCCATCTACCATGACTCTCAGACTCCTTCCTTGCTAAGTCAAGTATACATCCTTCTAAGATATACAGGAAATAAAACCTTTCTTGATTTTTAAAAATAAACCATAGTTTATTTTAAGGGAGGAGAGTAAAGATCTAAGAGCTGAAGTGGCACAGTGGTTAGAGTGCAGTACTGCAGCTATTTCAGCTGACTGCTAGTTCAGCAGATCAGCGGATCAAATCTCACTGGCTCAAGGTTGACTCATCCTTCCATCCTTCCGGGGTGGGTAAAATGAGGACCCAGATTGTTAGGGGGCAATATGCTATTTAGTATACTGTCTTTGGTGTAAGCCACCCAGAGTCCTCGGAGAGTGGGCGGCATAGAAATATGACTAATAAATAAATAAATAAAAATTTATTATATAAATTTAATAAATAAATAAAAAAAAATCTTCAGTTCAGCTCCTGAGAGTAATACCTTTATCTTGGTGAGGTTCATTTGGTCAAATCACTCTTGTTTCTGGTTTTACAGGAATCAGATTTGGTGCCTCCTGCAGCCTGAGCTGTGTGGAAGAGGAACTCAGGAAGGCAGTGGCCCATTTTCCTTCTCACCAAGTAGAGGTCTTCCAAGCTGTCCTAGAACAACTGAGATGGTTTGCAGGACCTCAGATCCGCAATGTTGCAGTAAGTGCTTCCAAATAGTTTCTGATAAAGGAAGGAGACAAGAAAGGCAGGTAGGATGTACTGTTCCTTTAAAATCCCAAAGGTGCTTTTTCAGAAGAAAACTGGACTTTCTTCTTTTTTATTTATTTATTTATTAGATTTTTATACTGCCCCCTCTCCCAAAGGACTCGGGGCGATGAACAGCCAAAATTAAAAAACATACAATATAAACAATTAAAATACGTTTAAAACAGAATTAAATCCAAAATGGTTCCCCAATTTAAAACGCTGTACCCATACCCCTATAAATAAGATGAATTTAAATTTTAAAAATTTAAAATTTCCACATTTAAAAAGGGGGGAAGATTTAGGCCAGGCCAGCTTGATAAAATAGAAAAGTCTTAAGTGCGCGGCGGAAGGTGCGCAGATCCGGGATCCTACGTATCTCCGGGGGGAGCTCGTTCCAAATCGTAGGTGCCCCCACAGAGAAGGCTCTCCCCCTAGGGGCCGACAGCCGACATTGTTTGGCCGACGGCACCCGGAGGAGCCCCTCTCTATGGGAGCGTACTGGCCGGTGGGAGGCTATTGGTGGTAGCAGGCGGTCCCGTAAATAACCAGGTCCTAAGCCATGGAGCGCTTTAAAGGTGATAACCAGAACCTTGAAGCGCACTCGGAAGACCACCGGGAGCCAGTGCAGCTCACGCAGGAGAGGTGTTACATGGGAACTCCATGTCGCTCCCATCACCACCCGCGCGGCCGCACTCTGCGCCAGTTGGAGCCTCCGAGTGCACCTCAAGGGGAGCCCCATGTAGAGAGCGTTGCAGTAGTCCAGACGAGAAGTAACGAGGGCATGAGTTCTTGGATGAGAAGCAAAACGTCTTCAAAGAAAAAAGAAGAAAGTCCAATTTTCTCCTGAAAAAGCACCTTTGGTACAACCATTACTTGGATGACTGAGAATCTTACAGTTCCTTTAAAATGTATCTCCCTTTGCACTTTTATATCCCAATTTATTTTATTATCCTTCACACAATACTTCCCCATAATACTGGTGGTCAGGCTAGTCTACTGACTTTAATTTTAAGGTTACACAATTTCATCTGCTTCTGAATGTAAGTGTTTCTTAATCTTGACAACTTTAAGTTGTGGAGTTGAGGTTGGCAAGACTGAGAAATACTGGCCTAGATAGTTTTCACAGCCAGAATACCTATATGCATAAGTTACTAGACATGCTAATGTTCCTTCTAGTTCCCCCCACAAGGTTCATGGTGACCCACAATGCATGATCTCAGGCAGTGGAGGTTCCTCCTGGTTCGGCCCGGTTCCACCGAGCCGGTAGCGGTGACGATATGACATCACCGAACCGGTTCTGCCCCCCACCCCCCACATTATTGTTACCTTTTATTTGGCCCCATCCCCAATCTATTGCTGCCTCCTGAGTCCCAGCTGATGGGCTATAAGGAAAAACTGTTTAAACTCTTGCCGCGGGGCTTCAAAGGGCCGTCCTACAGGTGATCAGTGGTAAAAGGCAAAAGGTGGTAGACTGGTGCCTCCAAAAACAAATGAGTAGACCGGTGCCTGCGAAAATAAATGGTTAGACCAGTGCCTGCAAAAATATATGAGTAGACCGGTACCTGCAAAAATAAATGGGTAGACCAGTGCCTGCAAAAATATATGGGTAGACCGGTACAGCTCTGCAAGCAGTTAAAAGCCTGGTAGACCAGTACCTCTGCTAAATCCTAAAGAATTGTCACATGACCATCAAGCCATGCCCACAAAATAAGCCATGCCCACAGAACCGGTAGTAAAAAATTTTAGAACCCACCCCTGATCTCAGGGAGTTGGGTGGAAAATGATCCTGTAAGCATGGTTTGTTACAAAAATATTTCAACTTCCTCTTCCAATTTTATGCCAAGAAGTCTGAGAATTAATAGCTGGATCCAAGCCATCCTGTGAATTTCTGTGGCTAAATGTAGACTAGAAATTGGATATTTTCGTTCCTAATAGAATAATTCCTGTACCATGCATAAAGAGAACAAGCCTACAAAGCAATAAGATTTCTCATTATTTGGTAAATTCAAACTGATCAATGAATCGTCTTATGCATGGCTTAGTTTGAACAAATCTTCAGAGAAAATGTCAGCTTAGGAGAAGCATATCTTTTAATTTATACCAACCTTCAGGCCAGAGAGATATATTTTAGAGTGAAAATGAGTAATAGTTTTTAAACTGACAAATCAGATTTGACTATATATTTTCTTTGCTAGGACATGTTAAATGCCCAGAAGTTTTACAGAAACAGTGAAATTAAATAATTTATCTAAATGTCTTTATATTCACTCACTCAAGTACAATTTAGAATAATGAATCAAAATGTAAATCGTTTAAATCCACCATTTGTTAATTTCATGAAAAAAACATTTAGCACATTGTGAAAGCATGCACAGTATTAACTTGAGCCATATTGTTTCCTTAACCTATTCTTGTTCTATTTGAGGACAAGAAAATCCCATTTTAATTTTAATAGTGTAAAGTTAAAATATTCAGGATTTTCCTCACTTACTTTGATGAGTGATTTTAACGATGTCTGTTGACCTAATTTCTAAGATATGTCTGTGCTACATTTTCTTTCAGGCTATTGGTGGAAATATAATGACTGCAAGTCCAATATCTGACCTAAATCCAGTGTTGATGGCAAGTGGGAGCAAACTGACTTTGGTGTCAAATGGTAAGCAGTCTCTCAATTTCCCTTGCTGCCGATACAAATTCTGTTATGGGTGTGAATGGAACAGTTTCCATGCCTCATTTTATTTTCTGGGGCAAGTCAGGGAAAGTAGTGTGGCCTGTTATTTTTAAGAGCCACACTAAAGAATGTCAAGAGTACTTTCTTTGGTTATTCTTTCTTTTGCTTTCTAAAAGCTAATGCTGACTATTCCCCATAACCCCACATGCTTAGATAGTTTCAACATGGATTATTTAACTTTGGTTTGGTTTTAATAGTCTATGGAGATTCTCAGTCATCTAGGTCATGGTTGTTCCAAAGGTGCTTTTTTAGGAGGCAACTGGACTTTCTTGTTTTTTCTTTGAAGAAGTTTTGGTTCTCATCCAAGAAGCTTCTTCAGCTCTGACTAGATGGTGGGGAATGGAAGGATTTATATTCCTTGCAGACAGCTGTTCATTTGCATCCTTTTAAAGAGTCATTGAGGCACTTGGAAGTTTATCTATTTATTTTTTATTTTTTGCAATTTTTGGGAAATCCATTCCAAATGGATTTCCAAAAAATTGCAGTCTATAGGAACCATTTGCACTACTCAGGTGAGCCTGAGGACACAGATAAACATCCAAGCTAAGATTCTGTGCAGTTCAGAAAACCCCCAAACCCCACTCCTGGCTGGCCCCACCCAGCCCACCCCTCCCAGGAGTCCCCACATGGCCCGTTTTGGATGCAGATAAGTGCAGGGCACGCACAGATGCTTGGGAAGGATGAAAAATGGGCCTACAGGAAGTTCAGGCCTCTGGAGCCTGGGGAGGCCATTTTCGCCCTCCTGGAGGCTTGAGGAAAGCCTCCGGAGCCCAGGGAGTGCAAAAACACCTCCCACTGTATTGCAGGAGGCTGACTAGGCCACGCCCACCCCGCAACTGGGCAGAGACCACCTTGCTAAAATTTTTGAAGCTTACCCCTGAAAATACATATATGAAGGTGTAGATGTCTAGGGAGCACCAGGCTGGAACAGATAGCTAGGACATATTATTTCATTAGTATAGTAATACTAATGTATGTCACAATCTTTCCTTGTGGAATTAAAAGACTAGCTACCATCCCAACAATAAATAGTTGCCAAGTTGAATCAAGAACCCACCTGCTTACTCTGTGTGCTATATCTTGTTTTCTTGCAGAGGGCAGCAGGACAATAAGGATGGATGAAAAATTCTTTACTGGGTATAGAAAAACTATACTGAAGCCTCAAGAAATACTGCTTTCAGTTGAGATTCCCTTCAGTAGGGAGGTGAGGTGATTTGAATATTTATTATCATAGAAAAAAAGGCCGTGTAGTTTTATAAGGCATATGTAACACTTTAGAAAATAGGCTCAAGATGTAGAAGAATCCTGACAGACTGGAACACTGGTGAGAAAAATAAGGTTTTGCACTTAGGCAAGAAAAACTAAATACATAGGTGTAGAATAGGTGGTACCTTGCTCAATAGCAGTAATATGAAAGGGATCTAGGAGTGGACAACCAATATTAGCCAGCAGTCTGCTGCAGCTGCCAAAGAAAGCCAATGGAACCCTGGACTGCATCAACAGAGGGATAGTATCAAGATCATGGGAGGTGCCGGTGCTGATTTATATTGCTCTGGTGAGGTCAGTTTGTAATATTGCATCCAGTTTTGATCACCACAATAGAAAAAAAGATGTGGAGACCATAGAAAAAGTGCAGAGAAGAGCAACAAAGATGATTAAGGGACTGGAGGCTAAAATATATGAAGAATGATTGCAAGAACTGGGAATGTCTAGTCATGACATGATAGTAGTCTTCAATATTTAAGGGGCTATCACAAAGTAGAGGGGGACAACCAAGTCAGTGAAAATATTGGTGGAATGGCTTATCTATAGAAGTTGTGGGTGCTCCATCACTGGGGATTTTAAAGAAGAGTTTATTCAACCATTTGTCTGGAATGGTATTGAGTCTTCTGTTTGAGAAAGGGGTTGGAATAAAAGACCTGTTGTTCTGTAAGTTCACATGGCCATATTAATCAATAATGCAGATGCAATGCTCAAAACCACTTTAAGTACGTTATGATTCTTCTGAAACATAGAAAGTACCAGTAGTTTGGATACAGCAATCATCTCTCTCCCCCCTCCCTCCCCCTCTCCCTCCCCCTCTCCCTCTCCCTCCCCCACATCTCTCTTCTGTTGAAAAGTATCTAGTTCCTATGGCTGCCCATATGTGAATAAAAGTAAACGATGGTTCCTGAAATCTTACAAATTAGAGTTTAAAAAGCATTGAGTTTAAAAAGATTTACATCTTGGGCATGACCTTAGTGCCATACAAAAACTTTTGCTGCTTCTCATGCTTAGCTACTTAGCTACTACATTATTCCTATATAGTTTTTTTTTTGCTACCACCTAAAAATTGAAATAAAAGTTGGGGTTAAATTCATAAGATCAAAAAATATCCTAGACAAAATTATATAAATTATTAAATTATACTGGGCTTCATTGTCCTTTTAAGGGGTAAAATGTTGATCTTGTTCTATTCATACAAATCACTTATTGAATTAATTTAATTTAATTTAATTTAATTAATTCAATTTATATGCCACCCCTCTCCAAAGACTCAGGGCGGCTCACAATACATTTTAAAAAATCATTATGAAAAACATTTAAAAATTAAAAACATTAAAAACATTAAAAACACATTCACGCTATTCATGGCCAGATCTCGCCAGATCACAAGAGCAAGATCAACAGCCCCAGGCCTGCCGGAAAAGCCAGGTCTTCACAGCTTCACACCCCCAATAGGGTGGGGATGGTCCAGACCTCAGGAGGTAACTGGTTCCAGAGAGCTGAGGCAGCCACAGAGAAAGCCCTCCCCCGCGGGCCCGCCAGCTGGCATTGTTTAGTTGATGGGACCTGGAGGAGACCAATTCTGTGGGATCTTACCGATCTCTCGGAGTTATGTGGCAGAAGGCGGTCTCGAAGATAACCTGGCCCTAATCCATGTAGGGCTTTAAAGGTAATAACCAACACCTTGAATTGTGACCGGAGACCAATAGGGAGCCAGTGCAGCTCGCGGAGAATTGGTGTAATGAATCATGCAAACCAGGGGTGAAATCTAAAATTTATTACTACCGGTTGTGTGGGCGTGGCTTGGTGTGTGTGGGGGGTAATGTGATGGGGTGGGCGTGGCCAACTTTTTTTTAAAACTTTTAAAAGCATTTTTTCTACAACCTTAAGAGGTTGCATAAAAAAATGCTTTTAGAAGCCTCTGACGATCCCAGCTGAGCCATGCGATCATCAGAGGCTTTTTTTTTTACTTTTAAAAGCATTTTTTCTTCCGAAGAGGTTGTAGAAAAAATGCTTTTAAAAGTAAAAAAACAACCTCTGATGATCGCATGTCTCAGCTGGGCATAGGGGGGAGGGAGCGCAGGGATTTTTGCTACCGGTTCTCTGAACCACCCGCCGCCATCGCGACTGGATCAGGCGATCCAGTCCGAACTGGGAGCATTTCACCCCTGATGCAAACTTATTTGTGCATGCAGACTCCTTAAACCAAAAAAATGATCTGCTTAATCTATACAAAAAGGGTTAGATTTTTTCCTCACAAAGAGAAT
This sequence comes from Pantherophis guttatus, assembly GCF_059756535.1. Classification (NCBI taxonomy): domain Eukaryota; kingdom Metazoa; phylum Chordata; class Lepidosauria; order Squamata; family Colubridae; genus Pantherophis; species Pantherophis guttatus. Next base: position 293,235,069 of record NC_142063.1, on the reverse strand, counting down.
CAGTTATTGTGGACTAAATTAATTCTCCTTGTGTTGCACAAACTAGCTACAGTATCAGGTAGTTGATACTCTTTTCATAGAAATTTTTAGCCAAAAGGTCCCTCCCATTGATTTATACTTATTTCATTTTGTATAAAATTTTAACTAAGAGTAAGGTGATAAAATATAAAATCTTTAAATATATTTCCTGCATAGATGTTGAATTTAGGAATGAGTATGCTAGAAGAAAAAAATAAATAAAAGTTAAGAAGACAGGGAGTGGGAAAGGAAGCTACAATTTCTTAGCATGTTTTGCTATGGCTGGGGAGAACTACAAAAAGGAAACCACATGACCAACATAGCCATCCTGCATTGTAGCTTTGTGTGTATACTGCCTAAGCCCGCGATGGCGAATCTATGGCACATGTGCCACAGTTGGCATGTGGAGCCATATCTGTGGGCACATGAGCATTGCGCTAGCTCAGCTCCAGTGCACATGCGCGTGCCAACCAATTGATTTTCGGGCTTCCGGTCCCACCGGAAGTCAGGAAATGGGCCATTTCCAGCCTCCCGGGGGGGGGGGGGGGGAGGGAAGGCCGTTTTCACCCTCCCCAGACTCCTAGAAAGCCTCTGGAGCCTGGGGAGGGCAGAAAATGAGCCTACCGGGTCCACCGTACCATCACATGCCAAAAGTTGAGGGAGAGTAGACGGGGTCACATGCACATGCGTGGGGGTGTGGGGTGTGGGGGGCATTGAATTATGGATGTGGGCATGCATGTGCATGACCCACCCCCCACGCTCCCCCCGGTTTTGGCACGCGACAGCAAAAAGGTTAGCCATCACTGGCCTAATCAAACAAGAAGGAGTTAATTCTAGCATAAAGTTCTTCTTAGATAAAATGTAGAAAATTTAGTTTGGTCATGGAAGAGACAAAATGTCTCAATAAAGAAGAATATTTGTAGCTCAGGGTTGAAATGAGGGTTTCTTGGTGATATCTGAGCTTGGTTGTTTTCACGCAGACGTTTCATTATGCAAACTCAATAAATCATCACTGCTAGTAGGGAGTGGGGTTTGCTCTAAATTTATATTCTAGTGGATTGCCCTGTCAGTGTTAGTAGGAATGGTCTTGGTGGTTTTTTTGGTTGGGCTGTTTACTATTAGGTTGTTTGGCTTGATTAGTATGAGTGGGTTGTTTTTTTTTTGCTAACTTACATTTCTAGCTTGCTATCAAACAACATCTACATACTGTGCAAAAGAGACAATCAACAAACCCAAAAGGGAAAATAAAACCAAAGCACCTCCCCGCCAGCAATCAACACCAATGTACATAGATCAACACCAAAATAAACATCACACTAACAATCAAGAAGTGAACAATTCATTACATGAGAAACCAGTTTCGTCTAGTGGTTAAGTTACCAGGCTAGAAATTAGGAGACTGTGAGTTCTAGTCCCACTTTAGCCACGAAAGTCAGCTGGGTGACCTTGGGTCAGCCACTCTCTCACAGTCCAACCCTCATCACAGGGTTGTTGTTGTAGGGGCAATAGGAGGAGGAAAGTGTGTTGGATATGTTTTCCACTTTGAGTTTTGTAAAAAATAACAAGGGTGAGAAACAAGGAAAATAACTAAACATACAAACAAACAAACAAATAAACACCTAGTTTGGATAATGAAATGTCTGCAAGAAAACAACCAAGCTGAGAGACATCAAGAACCCCTCATACAAAAAGTTTGCCATTAATTCCTTCTGGATGACTTTGTGATTTTCCACGAGAAGAATGGTGGTTCAAATTCTAACTTACATTATATTAGACCAGTCTTTGATGTGGGTTGGTTTCAATTATTTCTGGGTAATGTGAAGGAATTGACTCATCTACATCTGTGGATTCTAGATATTTATGGACTCAAGTATGATGATTAATGGTTAATTACTTAATGGACTGAGGGTGTCCTTGTTATTTTTCAGGACTGTGCTTATTTTTCTTCTTTCCTTTCTTCTCTGAGCTTATTTCTGGGTTTAGTGGTTATAGTAACAGCATATTTTCAGTCTTGATACAATTGCATTTTGGGGCAATTGCATTATGTTCTTATTATATTGGTTAAGATTACACTAGAAAGAAAGATGAGATTTTCTCGACTTTGGAATTCTAAGAATCTCATGATTTGCAGTGTGGGAGATCCATGAAAAAAAAAATCCATCTGAATTGTGACATCAATTATGTTTGCCTCATCTGAGTTACAGGAAAAGCATTTTTTTGACTGATATACATGAAATGAAGAATGGAAAGGGGGAGGTTAATCTTGTTCCGATCTGGATCAATTCTGCACAAATTCTGTTCTGTTTCTTTCATTTTTTAAAATACATTTTTATTAAATATTTTTTAAAAACAAAAAAGGATCTTTAACTATTTTTTCTCTCCAACAGTTTCTGTTTCTACATCAGTAAAGCGGCTTTTCCCCTTCAAAATGTTCCTACTATTAACTTAGTTTTGTTAAATATCCCCTTCCAACTTCAGAGCAACATTAACAGCAATGACAAAAACAAAAAAACAAAAAACAATAGAACGAGGCCTATATAACACCTTAAACAATAATTAGAAAAATACTATAATTATAAGCCACAAAACTAAAATTGTTAAAAAAAGAGATTCTGCCGTAATCAATTAAATAACTAACTTACAGAATTGAAGCTGAGAAATTTCAAGATTCAGCACAGACATTAAATTTGTGTAGCTCTTGCTACCTTCTTCTTGCCCAGCTGCATGCGGCTTGATACCAGTGGCGCACCATGCAGCCAGAGCACCCTCTGCTGTGCATTAAGACATCCAAGTTCTAATTACAGGATCTTTTTCAATTATCTCTTTTGAAGCTGCCCTGTGAAAATCCGCAGGTTTTTCTACATCCGCGCAAGTAGTGCTGTCATTTATAGAAGGGCATCTGGGTATGAGCACCTAAGAACTCTGCATCGTTTTCTCTAACTTGTGAGAATTGCATAAAAGCCATACAAATTGTAAGCCAAAAAGCTGTTTCCATCCTTTCCAATTTCAGAAGTTGGCATTCCTGAGGGTTGTAGCTTTTATTTATTTAGCTGGGCAAAATTTTAAAACAGAAATGAATTGATGTGCAGATGGTTAGGATCAAATTTGCTGGAGAAATTGTAACGCTGTTGTGCACATTTAGCTTAGGGTCAGAACACATTAAGGGAGACCCACTGACAGTATGAAGAATACGGTGATAAGTGGACCAGTGGTAAAGCAACATGCTAGGTCTGTTTTGAGTGTTCAACTTGACATTTTCTAGAAAGATTAATGAATCATGAGTGTTTGCAAAGGGGACTGATGCATCTTGACTGGAAGGAAATAGAGAAATAACCTTCTATTTCATGGTTATTAGCATGTTAACTGAGATTCTTAGAGATTCAAAACAAGAAAGCACCCGACAAAACAATATCTGCTGCCCTTATGTAAAGAAACAAACATACCAACAAACCAAGATCCTGGACATAGACATGGTACAGAAACACTTTGCAGGTAATAGATATTAGTTCCAGCATAATAATTAACACTTATTTATAAGCATAATCCTGCCTTGTTATTCTCAGAGATGAAAGTGAATTTCTCAATGTTAAGTTTTATTCAGAACATAGCAACAGAAATTCTTTCATAGTTTGTCTGGAATTCTGTTATATTTTTCCAGAACTCATTCGTCCTTCATCTAGAAATTATTTCATAAAAGCTACTGCTCGTATTTTAGTACCATTGCTATCAATGGACCGACTTTACTCCACACTTCCCCCACTGAGATCAATGTGAAAAAGTCCATAGAACTTCCTTTTCTTCTCTTAGGATGAATATTTCTCTGCCTTCAAGCAAGCTTCAAGACGGGAGGATGACATTGCCATTGTGACCTGTGGAATGAGAGTTCGATTTCGAGAGGGAACCAATCGATTAGAAGAGATTAAGCTGAGTTATGGGGGAATGGCTCCCACAACAGTCATGGCTGTAAAAACCTGTCAGGAGCTGATTGGGAGGTAAATGAGAGAGACTCACATATCGGGAGCAGAATTTTGTAACAGTCTTAATTGGGAGATCAAAGTTTATGATGTTGTTATCATTTCAGTTTTAAGGAACCTGGGGGGCATATATTTATTTATTTTATTTGTCAAGAACGTACTTGGTAATAAGTATAAGCATGGATTGGATACATAAAATAGATACAAATAGAAGAAACATTAGGACAGGGATGGTAGGCATGCTGGTGCTCTTATGCACGCCCCTTACAGACCTCTTAGGAATGGGTTGAGGTCAACAGTAGACAGTCTTAGGTTAAAATTTTGGGGGTTTTGGGATGAAACCACAGTGTCAAGTAATGCATTCCAGGCATTGACCACTCTGTTACTGAAGTCATATTTTCTGCAATTGAGTTTGGTGCGGTTTACCTTAACTTTGTATCTATTGTGTGCTTGTGTATTGTTGTGGTTGAAGCTGAAGTAGTAATTGACAGGACATTGTAGCTGATAATTTTATGAGGTACACTTAGGTCATACCGAAGGTGGCATAGTTCTAAGTTTTCTAAGCCCAGAATTTCAAGTCTGGTGGCATAAGGTATTTTGTTGCGAGCAGAGGAGTGGAGGACTCTTCTCGTGAAATATCTCTGACCATATCCTATATTTCTGACCATATCCTATATTTCTGACCATATCCTATATTTATATTTCTGACCATATCCTATATTTATATCATATCCTATATTTCTGACCATATCCTATGGGCACCCATGCTGTGGGGCCAGAAAAGGGTCATTCTGGAAGATGAACTCCCAATATACAGTAACTACAAGGCAGCCGAATGGGAATCCCTGGCTTAATGTTTTTACTGAATGGACAAATAAAATGATTTTGTGTTAATGGTTCATATGGTTCATTTTTAATAGAGAGTGGAAAGAAGATCTCCTGCAGGAAGCTTGCCATTTGCTGGCTGAGGAGATGAATCTTTCCCCTTCGGCCCCTGGTGGCATGGTGGATTTCCGTCGAACTCTCGTGCTCAGCTTTTTCTTTAAGTTCTACCTCACAGTGCTTCAGAAACGAAGCATAAAATTAAATGGCAATGTGAGTTCTTCTGTCTTCTTGATGGGATAAGGGTTCAGGAGTTTAATATAGTTGTCTGTATGCAAGTTCTATATGGCTATTGGTAACTTTTTACATTTTGATTGTAATGTTCTTGTGCACATTAAGAGATGTATTAAAAATACATTTACCTTTGCATAAGAGAAATTAAAAATTAAAATCAGATTTTTCCTATATTTTTGCAGAATAATTTGAGTGATTTGGTCCCTTGCACACATGCTAGTGCCACTGAATTATTTAACAAGGATCCTGTTAGCAACGTCCAGTTTTTCCAAGTAAGTAAGAGCAAAAACCAGTTGTGTTTTCCATTTGTTGTATTGCCTCTCTTCTCAGTTCTAGGAACTGTACTTGCCTGGGTATTAGACCTTACCTTGAACTAGCCCTTATTCTGTTTTTTGGTCTCTGTTGTTGTCTTTAAATTAATTAATTACAGGAGATGTCTGTCCTAATAGGACCTTTTCCTTTCAGGTAGAAGGAATTGTCCTGTATTTGAAATGCTAAATGCTGTCCCCGCAATTGCTTCATTGCTGCTAGTAGAATTTTAACTTTTTGAATGAGGCAATGTTTGTAGGGTATTGATGCCAGGATTTAATCAGCAGTGAAAGTACACCTGTCTTTGCTTTTATCATAGGAAGTGCCTAATGAGCAATCCATTGATGATACGGTGGGACGACCCCTGATGCATTTGTCAGCTGCCAAGCAGGCAAGCGGAGAGGCAGTCTACTGTGATGACATCCCTTCTTACACAAATGAACTTTACCTAACACTGGTTACCAGCACCAAAGCCCATGCTAAAATTACGTAAGTCCTGTTTCCATGACATACACCGTTATTTATTAAATGGTACATGCCACAATTATTTTGAGGTGGATGTGATCTTCGGTGGCTCTTACATTATAAAGGCCCCCAGGAAAGGCTATAGTCCACCTCCTTTCAGTCATCCAGTAAATATGTACTGTAACTTCTTTGTGCCTCTGGAAGTTGTGTAATTGTTACAGCTGACAGCATGTTTGGAAGGTACAAACGATCAAGGTACATAGAATACTACAAAATCTGTAGTAATCTATAGCTATGTGTAAACACCGTTGAGCTTTACAATGCTGATCACCTTTTCTTGGAGAATTTTTGAGAACTATGCGTGTATATAGGATTTAATTTCTAGATTCCCAATCTAGAAAAATCTCTTGGTTGTCCTTCTTTGAATCTCTTCTTCTTTCAACAAAGGATATTGCCCAGAAGCAGACACAATGCTCAAAAGGAGGGCTGTTCAATGCAGGCATTGATTTTAGATTTTTTTTGTTTTAGAAATTAATGCAGTCAAAAATTGTATTTGTAGACATACACCTAAATCTCATGGGGATAATCCTACTGTGCTACTCTTTTCTTTCAGTTCCATTGATACCTCTGAGGCTCAGAATGTACCCGGCTTTGTGTGCTTTGTCTCTGATCAGGATGTTCCAGGGAGTGACATTTCTGGGATTTGTAATGATGAAACCATCTTTGCAAAAGACATTGTATGTAACTATCGCTTCTCATCTACAAATTGTTCTATTAATCTCAAAGACACTAAAATGGAGCAATCAAGTCACTTGCATTATAGCTCAATTATCATTCCCCCTTGGTTCATTCCCAGATGTGTTCTATACATTTTATACTCTGCACTTTGGTTTGAACTGGTGAGTTATGTGTTAGGGTGACAACTGACAGAAGTATCACCATCCCCTATGAAAATTGTATCTGTATGTGTTCCGATACATAGTCAAATGTGTATACCATGTGGAATGACATACAAAATTATGAGATGTCCTCCCTCATACATATGAACCCCTTAAAATGCCCTTTTAAGAAGTTGGTACTGGTATATAGGAGAGCCTTTTAAGAAGTTGGTACCGGTATATAGGAGAGGGCATCTCATAGATTTGCTAACAAATGCAGCTTAATCTGTATGGGGAGGAATACCTTATAACAATACCAACTGAACATAGTTCTCACTGAATTCACTGGGATCAAATATAATCACATACAATTGTCTGTTCTCTATCATTTCTCAGTTGGTTTCATGAGAAAGAATTTGCTTTTAAAACTCTGCCAGAACAGAAGAATGTGATATTCTTGCTCTGATTTAGTTGCAAGGTGGCAAGGTATGTGTGGGAATATCCTGTGTTTCACTGTACAATTTTCCCTTTCCCGTACTCAGATGTCTTTGACTACCCACAGTTCAATGAAATACCAAGGAAAAATATTATATTAGAGTACTAGAGACATCACCACTTCTAAAGGGGAGGTTTGCCCCTGAAAAAGTATAGGAAGATGTCCATGGAGATTCTCAGTCATCCAGATCATGGTTGTCTGGGAGCCTCGATGACTCTAAAAGAATGCAATGGAGTATAAATCCTTCCATTCCCCACCATCCAGTCAGAGATAAAGAAGCTTCTTAGAAGAGAAGCAAAACTTCTTCAAAGAAAAAAACAGAAATTCCAGTTGCCTCTTGAAAAAACACCTTTCAAAAGTATAGGAAGAGTTTTCTTCCTCTATGGAAAATTGGAGAAATTGCTTGTTCAATTACTCTGCTCACAAACATAATTGAAAATTTTGAAAATCCATTTCTGCCCAGACTATTGTTGTCCAACAGTATGTCTACATTCAGAATGTTTGTCCTCTTTATGTAAAGTTGGGGTTCAAAAATAAATATATTGAAATTAAAGTATTACTGACAGTAAATCAGCTAACATTTCCAAAGTTGCTGAATAAACTAAAGTCTCTCTCCCCCCACCCCCATAGGTGACATGTGTTGGGCACATTATTGGTGCAGTATTGGCAGATACACAGGAACATTCCCGAAGAGCTGCTAAAGCAGTGAAGATCACATATGAAGAGCTTACACCAATTATAACTATCCAGGTGAGACACTGCAAGAAAGTGACATACACCTTGATTTCAGAGTTCTGACTGAGTAAACATAGTTCTTTCTTTATTTTTTTTAAGAGAGATGGATTTGAGAGTCATTTCTCTGGTTTCTGTTGCTGTGGTTCTGAGATGGATACATGAAAATAGTCTATACTTGTTTCTACACCTATTTGTTATGATCATTGTTTTATGAATCAGGGCAATGGGCAACAGACTTGGTGCATGCAAAACCCCTTTTTCTTTTGCAAATTAGTCCCAACTTTTCTTTTATGTACACTGAGAGCATATGCACCAAGACAAATTCCTTGTATGTCCAATCACACTTGGCCAATAAAAAATTCTATTCTATTCTAACTAAGAAATGATCATGCAGACACTTACTTATACTTTTATAGTGTAAATGTTTGAAGTTTGTAATTAGGGCTGAGCAAATATTTTTCCATTTAGAGTTGTATTCACTTAAGGGTAATCATCATCAAGAGCCATGGTGGCGCAGTGGTTAGAATGCTGTATTGCTGGATAATTCGGATGACTACCAGGGGTTCAGTCCTCACTGGCTCAAGGTTGACTCAGCCTTCTATTCTTTGAGGTTGCTAAAATGAGGACCCAGATTGTTGGGGGCAAATATGCTGACTCTGTAAACCGCTTAGAGAGGGCTGTAAAGCACTATGAAGCTGTATATAAGCCTAAGTGCTATTGCTATCATTGGCTGTATAAAGGAAGTGAAGAAATTAGTGATACCTAATCTCTATCTATTTGATATCCTCCTTTTCTACTTTCTACTCACTGCGATCCATCTCCCTGAACAGACTGTTTCTGAAATTGTTCTGAGGACCACATCAGGACCTCAGATTTCAGGTTTTTCAGCCCAGGACAACTGGAAAGAAAGTTATTGAAGCTAGAGCATAGTAGAGAATAGAGAATTTTAATGAAATAGATAATGCTAGGTACTATCTGCCAATGGTTTTTTTCTACATAAGGTGCAGAAACTCTGTCTTTAGTTGTACCTTTCATTCAAAATATGATGCAGATTACCTAACAGTATTAACATTGGTTTAACTTGGCTAAGCTACACAAAACAGAGCTGGTTGTTTTATGTGTGTATGAATGTATGTATGTGTGAGCACACATGTACACGTAAATATATGTGTATTTAATTGATTCTCCTATAATTTGCACAGGAAGCCATTGAGAAAGAATCTTTCTTTAAGACTGATAGGAAGATTGAAAAAGGAAATATCCAGAAAGGATTTGAAGAGGCTGATCATATTGTGGAAGGTAAGTTTCCTCATTTCTTTTTGTTTCTTTTTGATTTGTATAACAAAGATTTCTTTTAAAGCATTGACTGGATGAATAACACATTTGCATTGATCTTGGGGTAAGAAATGGACAAACTTTTCAAGCTCCTCTTGTTTTGTCATTGGTTTTTTCCAGCTTCCCCAAACTGTCTGTCCATATTGGAGTAAAAATCGAAAGTTTATTTGATACATATCAAGTGCTCAGGGGCTAAGACCACACGAGAATCCTTTTTTGTAACTAACAGCATGATTGGGTGTGGTGGAATCTGGGTAGGGTGAGGATGAAATCTTGAACAAACTATATTTCCTCGAGTCTGTACCCAAAGTAACTAACGGGGTAAAGGGAGTAAGACAAGGGAGAAAGATGTTCTTTTCCTTTGTTAAGAGGAGCAAATGGGAGGCAAACTGCCATTTGATAAGGGGCATAAAGATTGTTAAATCTTGATGGACATAGGAGAGGCCCAGGTTTTCCTTCCGAGCGATTGGAGTCTAAGAACTCAAGCAGTGAAGATCAGTGGTTGGACTCTGAACTCCATCTTGAATCAGAGTCATTATTGTATAAATTCTCACATCACCCCAGAAAGCACTACCAGTATTTTGAATTTAATATATTATTTGATTTGGAAATCCTTTCTTTCCATCCTGCCTAGGGGAGATGCACATTGGTGGCCAGGAACATTTTTATCTGGAGACTCACTGCACAATTGCTGTGCCAAAAGGAGAAGATGGAGAAATGGAACTCTTTGTCTCCACCCAAAACTTAGCAAAGACACAGGTCAGACAGTCTCTTGATAGCTTTGATCTTGATAGCTTTTGGAGAAGGCAGTCAGTTTTGCCACCAAGAATAACATGATTTATTATTGTTATTGTTATTATTATTTGAATAGGGATGCTCATTAAGAGTTGAGGAGAGATTTTCCTCTAGCGTGCAATAAGGAAGGAAATTGTTACATTCTCCATTCCTGTCCATGCTAGTCTGGTTCATCATAAGCTTTTCTTCCCTTGTCTAGTTAGTCCTGTTTTATTCTTCAATTTTAATAATCTGTTATTTCTGCCCAGTTTGTGTACAAATAGTTTATGTCATAATGCTATGCATGATGTTGAAGCGGTGCTTTGCTTTGCTGAAACTTTAAGAGAAGGCATCCTTCCACCACTGGTATGGAATAAGAATGATGCTTCACACATTAAAAAAACCAATGTGGGTTTTGTACATTTGCAGAAATCGCATTCTTGAAATATGACAACAGTCAAGACAGATTAGCTCAGCAATACACAAGGCAAGGCACATTGCTAAGGACATGCAGACGATCTATGGCATCTGAGAACCAAGAAATTCAGTTTGAGTTTCTGGTATTCCCTGATATTCCTCATTTACTCAGCTATAGAACTTTCATAAGTTGCTAAACTTACTTATGGAATTATACGGTAAATTAGTAAATTGCTCTAGTATGAAGTCAATTTTGTCTTTACTTGAAAGGAAAATGATTTAACACATTCCAAAAAAAGATTAGACAGAAAAAAAGATTCTAAACACAAACAAACGTCTTGAATAGTCCTTCACATTTCTATTTTATCAAACAAAGATTGACTGCTGCCACTAAAACCAATCCTGGGTACTTTATAATCTGAATGTGACCACCTTGTATATGTATTTGCATATATCTGCATCTATGCATATAAAGTACTTTCTCATACGCAAACTAAACTGAAAAATCTGACTTCAGGAAACATAAATCAATGCATGCTTATTGATAATAAATCTCACTGAATTCAATAATTCTCCCTGTTTGTGAATGTGTGTAGGCTACTTATATGCCAGGAATGGAATTATTTAGCTTAGTTTCTCTCTTTCTCTTTACAGAAAGAACGATTTCAATGTAGGCTAATACATGGTTGAATTATTTTAAATTATTATTTTAGGAATTTGTTGCTAACGCTTTAGGCGTTCCCGCTAATCGAATTCTGGTTCGCGTGAAGAGAATGGGAGGAGGATTTGGAGGGAAAGAATCTAGAAGCATGATCTTGTCTACAGTTGTTGCAGTAGCTGCTGCTAAGTAAGTTCTAATGAATGGCCCCTCAGCATGGTTACTGAGGTAGTAATGTGAAGTTACAGTTTTGGTTTTATATGGAGAATCAAGAAAATAGATTTGTTTGTGGCCCAGAACCACTACATGTCCTTTTCCAGGGTTATTGCTCTCCTCTGTTTGCCACATAGAAATGCAAAATTCTACTATAATTTGGAAATGGCTGCCACCTTCAACATCATGCTGGAGAGACTTACTTTCATTGCCGATTTGTAGATTTATATTATATTATACTGTTCGGTGCCTTTTAGAATTAGATTCATAAATATAAAAGAACATCCTTTTCAATACCAGCTCTGGCAAAGGCTTTATTTCCCCGCCCCCTTCCTGGTCCTTTCAATTATATGATGATTTCATACATCTTTAGAACTCTCTCTCTTTCTCTGTTTTTTTTTTTAAACTTAACTTGCTTTTAGAAAATATGGGTGGGACTTGTAGTAGCTTTGGGAGGATCTATGTGTGCTCTGTGGCTAAGGGAATGTCAGAATAGAAAAGATTTATTCAAAAATGAAACCACTTAGAAAAGAGCCTCCTGTGTTATTTTCTGATATAAATTGTTACCGTGACACCTTTGCAGTAGGTTCACTCTCAGCCTAATTCTACAGGACTGGTTGCCCAGTACGATGCATGCTTGATCGAGATGAAGATATGTTGATTTCTGGTGGAAGACATCCATATTGGGCACAGTATAAGGTAAATAAACATTAATATGAGTATTAAAAAGATTACACCTGCGATGAGCGAAATACTTGTGATGAGTGAAACTGTGCACTGTTCAATCCACATTCTGGAGCAAATAATATAATATAAGAAGAATGAATATATATATATCATTCTAAATATATTTATTTATTTTATTGATTGATTTTTATCCCCTTTTTTATTTTTATAGAAAAATTCATATCTAGTATGCTCCTCCCATTTTTACTACACAATAACTCTGTGAGGCGGATTGGGCTGAGAGAGAGGCTTTCACACCTAAGGCAGAACTAGAACTCGTGGTATCCGAATCTCTAGCCTTGTGCCTTAATCATTAGACAGTTAGCTAGAAATTGTCTTTTTTGTGTAAAAATAGTCCTCTAATAGTAGCTTCCATGAAAACCTCTCTTTCAAAACCAAATGGCTAAGTTAAATGAATATTAGAATATCTGTAACTGGAATAATTGAATTCTACAAAATAGTTATTTTCTGCTTTTCCCAGGTTGGCTTTAAGAAAAATGGAAGGATTACCAGCCTAGATGTGTCATATTACAGCAATGGAGGAAATTCTATTGATCTTTCTCATGGGGTAAGTGGAAATCACTGTCTACTCTGATTCATTTGAACCAACTTCAGGGATTGTAGGAATGAGTAAGCTTTTTCAATTCGATGGAATTCTAGTTTTCTGGTAGAAAATAGGGAAATAGCAAGGATAGCTTAGATAAGAACAGCAACAATGATAATTATATAATGCAGACAAGGGCAAAATGACACTAATGAGAAAATCGTATGTTGAGAAGACTTGATCTCTAAATTGGGTCTGATGCAACCTATCAAGAAAAGCTGAATATTATTCAGGTATGTTAGGCTTCCAGCAGTCAGTGATATCAGGAATCCACATAGATTTTGGGAATCTAGGCTAGGCTGCTTGTGATGCAAACCTCAAAAAGAGCTTGAGTTTCAAAAGTGAAGAGAGTACTTGAGATTAATAAAGGCTCACCAATAAAGTTCTGATGAAATAATAAGTTTGATTTAAACTTTGATGCTCTTTTTTGCATGCATAATACCATACATTTTCTGCCATTTTATGTACAGTATGCAGAAAATATTCAGTTTGTAACTATTGATGCAGGAATAACAGCAAACAAAATGAACAAACAAACCTACCCCTCACATAATTTATTTATTTGTTTAAATTGATTCCCCAAGGTTATGGACAGAGCTGTGCTTCACATGGACAATTGCTACAACATCCCAAATATCAGAGGTATCGGTATTGTCTGTAAAACGAATCTGGCCTCCAACACAGCCTTCCGTGGATTTGGGGGTCCCCAGGGAATGATGGTTGCTGAGTGCTGGATAAGTGAGATAGCCTTGAAGTGTGGGCTGCCAGCAGAAGAGGTATGTGCTCACCGAGATATTTTGCAGAAAGCAAATTATAATACTCTCCTAATCACTTGTACTTATCAGAACTTTCACAGTTCCTTTTATGTGAAAGCAGTGGGCCATAATTTCTTTCTTGGAGTTGGTACTTTCTTTTGGCCTGAAGGAAAAGGAGCAAATTAGATATCCTTCCCCCCTTGTCAATATTGCCAGCATTCCTTTTTGGAAATTGCCAGTCTGGTGAAAGGCTAGTGCCACCTCTCTCCTTGATTCTCCCCTTTTTGAATTCCAACCTTTGTTTTCTCTCCAGCTCTTTGCAGTGTTCTTGAACTGAGACTAGATCTCAGGCATTCTGTGGACACCATCTCCTTATCTCCTGTCTGTTATAACTTGGTTAGCATTATTTTCACCTGCCTTTCAATGCATACATTCTTCATGTAGTTCTGCTGAACCTGATTTCATCACTGATGCTAATAATTGGATTGTTTCATTAGCTGGATGTAAAAATCTTAGTAGGCATCATGGCAATTGTGTCCCATTCCTTTATTCTACTGAATATTGATGGGGAGACGAACGTGTTTTGCTCAAGACAAGGATTAGTTTCAGATTAGAGTTCAATATGTTGCTAAAGCTCTGCTTGTTTGTTTAAAAGATCCCAGTTATTTCAGAACTGAAGTCTGTCCGTTTCTCTTTTGTTCTGAAAAGGTACGAAAAATCAATCTGTATAATGAAGGAGATTTAACTCATTTCGATCAAAAGCTTGAGGGGTTCACTGTGAAAAGATGTTGGGAAGAGTGCCTTGCAAAATCGAAGTATCATGCCAGAAGAACAAACATTGAGAAGTTCAACCAGTGAGTATCTTATTTTTTACAATTTCTGATTTTACTGAAAGTTGAAATTATCTCATATGGATTATTTTCATTCTGAAGGTTGCCTTGTAGCAACATTATACCCAGTTGTCTGAAATAAATTCTCCACTAATTGAAATGAATGGATTTGGCAGAAAAATGTATGGACCTCTGTCAAAGTTGTAATTTCAGTGCTGTATGTTTTATGTTACTACTCTGTTTCTGAAACAATGCCACAATCACTGTAAGTCTAATTAATAAGACAATTTGGGCTATTTCTATGTTTTATGCATGCATGTATATAACTAGATAAACACAAATACCCATTTCACAGCACGTTAAGGTATTTTTTCCAGATTTTATTCACACACACACACACACACATGACAGAAAAATATGATATTCAAAAAAGATAAAAATATATTTGGGACAAAAATGTGGAGGAGCAGAATATACTGCATTATCACATTGCATTGGATTGAGCCATTCAGAAAAAAAAAAATCTTGGTATATCTTACCACAAGGACACTCTTTTCATTTACTGCTATAAACAGACTGCAGTAGCTGTTAATGTGATTCATAGAGAAAACAGCTTTTTCAATCATTTTTATTGTTTGAAGGATAAAGCTGGATTCATATGGATTCTTATGACCAGTAGCTGATGACTGGAGAGGGAGGATGCAGAAGGCCAACAAACTGGCACTAAGAAAGCAATGTACAACTACCGTAGAAAATTTCTTGTATTACTAGTACTGGATCTCCTTGAATTGTGTCCTGTATTTGAAACTAAATACAGTACAAATTATTCTCTCCCTCAAGCAGCTAGCTTTTATGAGTTTGATCATTAGTGAATCACACCTACTGTGGGCTTAAAATAAAATATCATAGATCAAATGAGATATGCTGCATTGGTTTATTACTCCAGTTCCCTATGAAATGCTGACAAAAGCTTTCAAAATTTCAAAGATAAAAAGAAAAATAAATCAAGTCAAACCAAACCAAACCTTTATTGTCAATGCACAACATGTGTACAATGAGATGGTGCAGCACCCCGAAACACAGAATACATCTCAATAACTCAAAATAAACTCAAATAAAAGAAAAGAAAATCCCTAAACCCAAATAAGTGATAACTAACACACATTCCCATATACATATATGTATATAACATTATACTATATTACACCGGTATGAACATGTTGCACGTTGCGCTGGCCCTGCAAGTTTATCATATTAAACCTGATTATGGTGTTATGTTGCATTCAGAAGTCTGACAGCCCACGGATTAAAAGCAATTTTCCAGCCTATTCGTTTGGCTGGCTATGCTTCTGTATCTCCTGACTGATTTTTAGGAGAGTAAAGAAGTGCTGACCAGGATATGAATCATCCCTGAAGATTTTCCTCACTCTACTAAGGCAGCGTGTCCTAATGATTTCATCCAATGAGGTCAGGGGGCAGCCCATGATTTTTTGTGCTGTGCTCATTTCACTCTATAATGCCTTTCTGTCTGCGGCTGTCAAGTCGGTATACCATACCATCACACAATATGTGAGGACACTTTCTATCGTAGACCGGTAAAAGGAAGTCATCAGTTTTTTGTTTTGTTTTTTAAATTTGATTTATATGCCGCCCTTCTCCGGAGACTCAGGGCGGCTTACAATGAGTTACGCAATAGCCTTCATACTTTTGTATATTTATACAAAGTCAGCTTATTGCCCCCACAAACTGGGTCCTCATTTTACCTACCTTAGAAAGGATGGAAGGCTGAGTCAACCTTGAGTCTGGTGAGATTCGAACTTACTGTAATTGCAGACAGCTGGTGTTAATCACAATGCTTTTAGTCTGCTGAGCCACCCGGCCCTGTGTTGTTCCACCTGATTTTTCCGCAAGACCCTAAGGAAGTGGAGTCTCTGTTGAGCCTTCCTGACCACCTGGAGCGTGTTATTTTTCCAGGTGAGATCTTGGCTAAGGTGAACTCCCAGGAATTTGAAAAAGAAGACCGTCTCCTCATAGCCCCCCTTATGTAAAGTGGGGCAGGTTCCTCTCTCTGCTTCTGGAAGTCTAGCACCATCTCCTTTTTCTTGCTGGTGTTTAGGTGCAAATTGTTTACTGAGTACCATGTGGATAACTTCTGGACTTCTTCCCTATATGCTAATTCATCTCCTCCCATGATAAGACCCAGTATGGTGGTATCAAGGTCAAATGCAAAGGAAAAAAGAGGGAAAAAAACCCTGTGGTATAAATGCGGTATGAATGTATATATTTAGATTTGTATTCTATCGGGTATAAAGTTTAGATAAATCCTTTTGAACATTATATTCAGTACTACAAGGCTGCCATCAGTAACCATATTTCTTATTTATAAAATTTACTGACTGGATGCTAGATTTGTTTCGCACACAGCCTTGGAAAATAATGCCTTGTTTAGGAAGAATGCATTTGGGAAGGCATGCCATTTTGAAACTCTCCTGTTTTCCCAGGCAGAATCGCTGGAAGAAAAGGGGCATAGCCATTATTCCTACCAAGTTTGGGATCAGCTTCACCGTTCCTTTTCTGAATCAGGTTGGCAAACATCCTATATTTTTACTCAGACAGCCTATGGGACGCTGGTGGCCTTCTTCATATAAAAATAGAATTCCCATGCTTCATGTGTTTGCAAACTTTGGAAATAGTTTTTTTTATAGAGATTGCACCAAACTTATACAGTTATATTAGGACAGATTCTATCTGAACTTCAAAATGACTGGATGTCAGCTGAGGGCAGCAACTATCTTTATGATCTCATTTTCCAAAGTGCTGGACCAAAACGTTTAGTTTTCTGTTTGAAGCAAAAGATACTGCTACCTGCCCCAGATGGCACTACACCAGCACTAATGTAAGGACAGCATGCTCCATCATACCTGACAGCAGCAGACTAGAGGCATGATATTCACATTTCTGTTTGCCAATACCACGCTGCTGTTCCCTGCCCAACCTTCTGCTTCTATAAGTAGTAGCTAAAGGGACCGGCTCACTTTGCCTTGTCATAATTCATAAACTAATGGCATCTTGATTTGTATAAAAAATATTTTCTTTAGCTTCAGTTGAATATGAAACAACTTCTGTCAGTTTATTTATTTATTTAGTTCAATTTATATGCCGCCTTTCTCCGAAGGCCGGCCGAAGACTCAGTTACACGGCTGCATTAATAAATTCTGAAAACAGGGGGATCATCCATATTTATATAGTCCCATCTCGCTATACATTGTAGTCAGAGTTCAATAATGAGGTGACTGGTTATTCATGAGTGCAATGAGGAAGCCTTCACCTATAGATTAAATTTCACATAGGTTTCAGCTCTGATGCACTATAAGTAAAATATGATTCTATACCTTTTTGTATCTATGCTTCTTCTACATATGTTTATATAGTCTGGATGAAGCTAGAGTTGAATATTGGATGTGCTACATATGATTAAATTCCATGGAGCTTCTAATATTAGTAATTTGGTATCAGTTAGATCGATTCCTAATGAAAGAATATGAAAGACGGAAGATTATAGTTAAAAATGCATCCTAGAGACTCATTTCTAAAGATCTAAGTGCCAAATCCCACTGTAACAACATTGCCAAAAAGGCATTAAGAGTTGTTAACCTAATCTTGCATAGATTCTTCTCTGGTAATATTATACTACTAACTAGAGCATACAAAACATTTGCTAGACCAATTCTCAAATACAGCTCTTCTGTCTGGAACCTGCACTGCATATCAGTCATAAATACAATTGAAAGAGACTTCCTGTTTGCTGCTGGCCGCCGCCAGACGTTCCTTTGGGATCGTCAGCTTCCACTGCCTGTCAGAGCCGCCTTCACAACGGAACGGCGGCTCGAAAAAACTCCGTTCCCATGAGGAAACGGAGATAGAGCCGGCAGGGGTGGGTAGAACTCTCTGCAGAGTCCCAAAAGTTTTTCTTTTACTTTTGGGATGGAGCGGATGAGATGCCCCATATCCCCAGCCGCTGCTCCGGGCTTTGGGAGACCTCTGCTAATGCAGAGCCAGGCGTCAAAAGCAAGCCTGCGAATTTGACAGATTACTCAAAGAAAATGTGAGCTGGACCTGTAATACTGAAGCGCAAGTATTTTACTTATCTTTTAAAAATTACTTAAGAGAATAGAGGAAGAGAAAGAGGAAAAAAGTTTCTTTTTAAAATGGCGTCTGCCGCGGCTGGAGAAGAGTTTGAGAGGGAAAGTTCTTCCGTTTTTTATTATTACAATGTAGCGGAATAAATACCACTGGCTACATTTGTAGACAAAACTCCGCTCCTGTTTTTGTTTTTCTCTTTTTTCCCTGGAGGCTTGAGTGTTGCCGGCTGGAAGTCTTTTGTCTTGTTTTTTTTTTTTTCTTCTTCTAACAAAGCCTGCTTAGGCGGAAACATGGCACTGAGGCTTGTGAAGTCAGACAAACAAATAGGTGGGGGGGATTCCCCCACTAAGAATTTAAAGGAACAAGTTTTAACTCTTCAGTCCCAGAAACCTGATTTTAATATAATAGAATTTCTCTTAGAGGAGATTGAAAGAAGGGATGAGATTGTGAATCAGCAACTTGAAAAATTTAAGCAGGAAACTAAGGAATTGGTGAAATCCAAGTTTGACTTTTTGCAGCAAAAAATTTTAAAATTGTCAGAATTCATGATTCGGTTGGATACAAATACTAATTTACTAGAGTCAAAAATGGATGAAATTCAAGATAAATTGGACAATAGAATTCAAAAAATTGAAAATGATTTGTTAAATATTCAGGATTATAGTTCAGAAGAAAAATTTAAAATGGATGCTGACCAAAAGTCTGGTAATGTAGAATATCTGGAACAGAGGATTCAAAAAGAGGTTCTAAAGATACAATATAATTTCACAGAATATGCAATAAGACTTAGAGGTTTGCAGGAAAATAACAGAGATGACTTAAGGAAAATATCTTCTGAATTTCTAGCTGGGATTTTAAAGATTCAACCTGAGGAAGTGTTTTGTAGGATTGACAGAGCTTATCGAATAAACTCTTGGACTGCCAAGCAAAGGCAATTGCCTAGAGATGTGGTAATCTATTTTTCAGATAAAGAAATTAGGAATAAAATTGTGCAAAATTCCTTCAATTCTAATTTGCAATTGTATGGAAGAAAGATTTGGATTTACAAGGAACTCCCACCTAAGATATTAATGGAAAGGAAGAAATTTGGCTTTCTGGTGTCTGAGTTAAAAAGGAGAAATATTCAATTCCGGTGGGACGTCCCAGTTGGTATTATATTGAGATATCAAGGAGAAAGATACCAGTTAAATACTGTTGAAAGGGCGGAAGAATTTTATCAAAATAGGTTGAAAATGAATTTAACGTCTTCAGATATAATACAGGATAAGCAGAAGGAGCTGGAACTAAAGACAGAGACTGTACCAGATAAATTGCCTTTGGATTTATCGGATACCCCAGCTGGATTATCTACAAATTTGAGAGAAGTGCCATCTGATTTTAATGTGATGACTTATCAAGGCAAGGACAAGCATGGAAACCAATTAGAGGATATACAAGGGATAAAAAAGAAATGCGAGACACAAAAAATTAGGATGGAGGTCAAACCCACAAAAAGAAAACAAAAAAAGAAATAGGTTGTACAAAAATAGAAATTTCTAACCCAAGCAACAGTGAAGCCAGTGATTTTAAAATATGAATGATTATGTGAAAACATAGAGGAGGCGACATATTGGTCAATATCATCCTGAGGATAGTGGCAGATCTCTGCATTGCCGTAATTTTGGGACATGGAAAGAGCCTCAAATTGATGGTTTTGAATTATCTACTTTGAAACTTCTTTTTGTGTTGATAAATATATTATAATTATCTTGAATTATAAGGCAAGAGAATCACATTGGGACATGCAGAAGATCGGGTTGTTACCCAATACGATGATGGAAATTAATAATCCTGATGAAACCCACAATTATTATTATATGGAATACAATTATAATGTCACTCGGGTGGTTGTTTTTACTTTTATATATATAAGAAGATGTTTACTACTGATGGGGGCAGATATGATTGGAGATCTTGAATAAACTGTTGCATCCGCAAGCTATGTCACCCTATTATGGATGTTGGTTTTAACAATCCAGTGGAAAGACTTCAAGAAGATATTATATGGACTATAAATTTAAAGTTATTGTCTTTTCTTTTTTTATTTAGATATAATGGAATATATATATATATATATATTTAAGTAGTGTGGGCAGTGAATTAAAGATATCAAGAATTGTTGTGTATGGTAAATTTGTAAGACAGTGGGTGAATAAGCTAGCTACAGACTGATTAGTTTAAGAAAAGGGATTTTTAAGTGATACATTTAGGGGAGTGGAGGAAATGGATAGAGTGGAATAAATGTTAAATTAGATTTTATGGGGAGCCCGCTTTGAAATGTTATTAAAGTAGGACTTATTGTATAGTTTTAAAGTGGAAGGTGGTTTTGAATTGTTGCAATAATGCATAGATATAAAACACTATTATGCTAAATTAGAGTTATTTTATAATAGTTATAGTATAATGTGTTTGTTTTTTTTTGTTTTTTTTTTTCTCTTCTTCTTTTCTGAAATGTATGGATAAAGGGGGATTTATAATACTTTTAGTAAGTAAAGGTCAGTATTTTGAGGAGGGAGTAAGTAATCTGTTATGAATTAGGGTTTTTTTTTGTTACGAAGAAGTCACAGGGGGGGAAGGGTGGGGAGGGGGGGTTAGGGAGGGGGGGAGGGGGGGAAAAAGGGGGAAAAATTTGTATTTGAAAACCTTTTCAATAAAAAAAAAAAAAAAGAAAAAAATAAAAAAAATAAATACAATTGAAAGAGTCCAGAGATATTTTACGAGAAGAGTCCTCCATTCCTCTACCCACAATAAAATACCTTGTGCCACCAGACTTCAAATTTTGGTCTTAGACAACTTAGAATCACGCCGACTTTGGTCTGACCTAAGTGTTTTATCTGCCACAATGTCCTACCTGTCAATGACTACTTCAGCTTCAATCACAACAATACACAAGCACACAGTAGATACAAACTTAAAGTGAACCGCTCCAAACTTGATTGCAGAAAATATGACTTCAATAACAGAGTGGTCAATGCCTGGAATGCACTACCTGACTCTGTGGTTTCTTTCCCAAACCCCCAAAACTTTAACTTTAAACTATCTACTGTTGACCTCACCCCATTCCTAAGAGGTCTATAAGGGGCATGCATAAGTGCACCAGCCTGCCTACCGTCCCTGTCCTAATATTCCTTTTTACTCTTACTCTTTTCATATATTCAAATTATGTTTATACTTTTACCTGTTATCTTTTATATGCTTGACAAATAAATAAATAAATAAAAATAAATAATAATAAAAATTAATAAATAATAATAATAATAAATAGATCTTAACCATTCATTTCTCTAATTTTGGTGATAGGCTGGTGCATTGGTACATGTTTACACGGATGGTTCAGTGTTGCTCACACATGGTGGGACTGAGATGGGCCAAGGTCTGCACACCAAGATGATTCAGGTAAATTAGGAATATGTATATAAAAGCCCTGTGCTGTTTTAATATATACCTCATTTGTTCAGTGACATCTATTTATAATAACAGTTTCTGAAATCCTGCAGACATCTTGACATGTAAATACCCTATTAAAATCTGGATCCCCCACCCCTTATTTCCCTTGCTGTGTTATAACTTATATTAGATATCTGATGGGAGCCAGAATGGCTTGCTTTTTTTTTTTTAAGAAAAGAAAAACAGTTTTTATAAAGTTCTGTTTCTTTAGGTTGTGGCCAGTCTAACATTTAACGATAAATCCAATGTTCTCTTTGTAGGTTGCCAGCAAGACTCTGGGAATCCCTACCTCTGAGATCCATATAAGTGAGACAAGCACCAACACAGTGCCAAATACATCACCAACAGCTGCTTCTGTCAGTGCTGATATCAATGGGATGGCTGTTTTTGTAAGGGATATTACTTATACACAATTTTGTAGCTATCAGTTTGCAGCAGGGCACCATTCCAAATGACTTGGCTGCACCCCCCCCGAAAGGTGTTATTAATACAAGTTTAATGTAAAAGAAAAGTGTTAAATAAGTGATGGACTGCTATTATCTATATGTTGGTGAGAAAATCCTTTGTCTTAGACCCTGGAATTCTACTGCTGATCAAAAAGGCAACATTTGGAATGATAATATCTGGTGGTTAAGCTTCAACTGATGTTTAATTTGAAATAAACAATACAATAATAGAAGACTCTTAGGTATCTCTATAGTATCTTTCCACAACCTGTTATCCTCCAGATGTGTTGGATCAAATTCTACTTTTTTAGCTTCCATGGCCAAAGTCTGCAATTCTGAGATCGTATCTGTGATGTACAGTCCCACAAAAGTTAGAAAAGCTGACTTACACAATCATTGCTGTTAGCATAAGTCTGTCTGGCTTGAGAGTTCAAGAAACAATTTATTTAGTTTGCACTGTAAAAGTGGGCAATCTGATTTTGTTTTAAGTATATGTGCAGTTGCTGCTTTAAAAGTGCCTGACATGGCAATTTTAAATATAAAATAGATCATTACATTATTATTCCTTTGAGGTCAGTTTCAGACAAATAAAACTATGTAGATATAATTGCAGGCATATTGGAGATTATGTTTGTAACAATTTTTTCTTTGATTCGGATTATTTGTTAGAATGCTTGCCAGACCATCTTAGAACGATTGGAGCCATTCAGATGTGCTAACCGAAAAGGATCGTGGAAAGACTGGGTATGTTTTTATTTAGTGCAAGTTGAAGTTTAAATAATATAAATATGCTACCTGTATAATATGTGCTACTATATACAATTCATTCATTCATTCATTCTGAGAAGCTTTCTCTTAATTGCTACATATAGCATTGTATTGTTGTCATATCTCATCTTGATTCTGTATTAATGTTATATGGCAGCCTCCCCCAATCTGGGGCTTCTTCTAGATAAGTGGAGTTTTGTGGGAGGCAACTACTACAATTTTCTAGTTCTAATGCTGACAACTCATGTCATTGTGATTATACAGGATGTGCTCTACAGGAGTAGTGGTGATAAAAGTGTCTTGTTCTGTATTTTTATCTGTTACAGGATGGTAAGGTTGCCTTCTAACCAAGCTTGATTCCTGGAGATACATCCATGCAGATTCCTTGATATGATATGGAAACAGTTTCCCCACTACCTTTCAATTGCAGTGATATGGGTGGCAAACAAAATTTAAAAATAAATAAATAAATCCCCCCCAACCTAGTTTATAGCTCTGGACTTTACAAATGGTCCCCCATCCATGTGTTGATAAAAGCCAATGCAACTTAGATTTCTATATTTTATTTATTTATTTATTTATTAAATTTTTATACCGCCCCCTTTCCCGAAGGACTCGGGGCGGTGAACAGCCAAAATTTAAAAAAGTGCAATATAAACATTAAAATAGTATAAAGCAAAATTAAATTTATCGTTGGCTTCCCTCAATTTAAAAACCCCTTACCCATAAAATTCACCAATTTTTTTTTTTTTTTAACCCAGCCCGGCTTGCAGAAATAAAAAAGTCTTCAGGGCCCGGTGGAAGGTCCGGAAGTACAGGATCAGTTGTATCCCTGGGGGTAGCTCATTCCAGAGGGCGGGTGCCCCCACAGAGAAGACTCTTCCCCGGGGGGTCGCTAGCTGACATTGCCTGACCGACGGCACCCTGAGGAGGCCCTCTCTGTGGGAGCGTATTGGCCGGTGGGAGGATATTGGTGGCAGAAGGTGGTCTCATAAATAACCGGACCCTAAGCCATGGAGCACTTTGAAGATGAGAACCAATACCTTGAAGCGCACCTGGAAGACCATTGGGAGCCAATGCAGCTCACGCAGGAGAGGTGTCATATCAGCCATGTTTAGTCTGATGTTGCCATCTATTTGGTCTAAAGCCTGTAAAAATATCAATGCAGAATAAGGCTGCCCACAGTTTTGAGTTGACAAATATAAAAGCACAATTAGAAGCCATTTTAATATTTAGCAATGCACTCTTGTACATTTCTATTCAGAAGGAAATGCCATTTAGTTCTGTGGGACACCCTTCTAGGTAAAGAGAAATGTTGAAGATGCAGACTTGTAGTCCTTCAGATGCTGTTGAATTACAGTTGCCAGCATTTCCCCGCATTCACTGCAGCTATTTGGAACTGGAGATGAGCAATAACTGGAGGGTAATTGTGTACAACCCTCAGAATATCAATTGCACTCTCACATAGAGCACTCTTTGTTTTATGTTGATCTTGGGCAAAGGTCTATTACATTTTTAAAGTTGAACCTTACTAGTTGAAAAGAAATTTGGATTTAAAACAAAAACGTTTTGTTCATAATGTTTTCCTTATGGATACTTATGTTCCTCAATGAAACACTTCCAGTCTCCCCAGGATATTACAGTTATTCCTGTTTGAGAAAAGCTTAACACAATTTTATATGTTTTTTTTCACTAGGTGTTAGCAGCCTATCATGATTGTGTGAGTTTATCAGCTACAGGGTTTTATAGGTGAGTGAAACTATCAGAGAGAAGATCTGCAGAATGTCATAAGGTTTGGCATTTGGATATTATTTCTGCTGTTGGGGATTTAGGTATAAGCTAATTTCATAAAATGGGTTTATAATAAAGAAGATCAGAGAGAGTTGTCTCTTATCCACATTCTACTAACATAGTAACTCTACTTATTCTGGAAATCCCAGACTCTAAGCAGTCTTGACTTGAGTCACGATATTTGCATGCTCTAAATAATACATAAGAATTAGAGAGAACAGCTAAATGTTTTTATAGCTGAGCGCCAGAGGCAGAAGAGGAAGAATGCTGTAATAAAGAAATGGAATGAATGCAGCTTATTTCATGGAATAACTGAAATAATTCTTCTATGCTGGCCGTCAGTGGGACCTCCAGATTTTGGGGACCAGGTTGGAAGTGCAAACATTTTGCTTTCAGTCCCCTTGATAATATTGATTAATAAGAATCATGGTTGGATCTTCAGAGTCCCCTATATTGCTTTACTCTAGTAACTTTCAGATATTCTGACCTAACAACATTGGACTAAATCACAATTAGTGATTTTCCTGCAATAATAATAAAAGCTATACATGCATACAGGCACATCCTTCCTGCTCTTTCCTTTTGGGGTAAGCAACAATGAAAAAAAAAAAAAAAGAAATTGTAGGCCGAAGAGATCAAAGCTATCATGAGCAAAAAAAAAATGAAATGTAGACAATTTAGTTTACTCCCAGCTGTTCGCTATATTTCTCCATCTCTTTTTATTCTTGCAAACCAACCTTGCTTTGGCCATGTCCATACATTGATTCATGCATTGCCTTTTGTACCTTATAATCTCTCCGATGATTTTATATTTTCCTCCTTTTGTTCCCTTTCTGTTAAGAATTCCTAATGTTGGGTATGACTTCTCGAAGAATGCAGGAAAGCCTTTCCATTATTTCTCCTATGGTGTTTCTTGTTCTGAGGTTGAGATAGATTGTCTGACTGGTGACCATAAGGTAAGCAGACATACTAAACAGTTAAAAGCACTTCTTCATTTTGATGTTTGGAGGGACATTCTACAATAATTAGGAATGAATTTAATGGATTAGTTATTTTTGTCTTTAGATTGTGTGAACTTTAATAAATCTTTTGCTCTGTGCTTATTTTTTTTAACTAGGGTTATATAGTTGTTGTTTTAAATCACATGGTGTATTTTGTTTTGCTGGATTCCTCTGGTTATGAAATTGGTAAAAACATTTCCAAATTTGTAGTGGAACTTTTATAATCTATTTCTTTAATTTTGTTTTAATCATTAATTTCATAGTGATGATGGATTTCCACAAATGTGAAGGCCACCCTGACACTTAACTCCAAAGGGCTGCATCTTTAAGCAATAAATTCTATAATCAGGATAATTTTTAAAATCATCAAGTTTTGTGATGCATTGCATTGCATTGCATTGCATTGAGATTGGGATCTTAAAGTCACACTGAGAGTTATCTTTTTTTATCATTAAAATAGATTTTTATTAAACATATTTCAACCTTAACACCACATCTCTACTCATTACAGCATTCCAGTATTGGTATCACTCATATTAACATAGTTTCTAATTATATAGATTACTATTCTATATATTATATAATCATTTAATTATCCATATTTTAATTGTAACAATATTGACAAATATATACAGTATTTTCCCATTTTGATATGACTCTTACGTAATCTTTATGTAAGTACATAAAGACTTAAAGTACATAAAGTCTTTACATAAAGACTTTACATCTGTTTTCTAACCAATTATACCATATATTCCAGATCTTATAGCAGGGGTGAAATGCTCCCGGTTTGGACCGGCTTGGGCGAGTAGGTAGCGATGGCGGCGGGCAGTTTGGAGAACCAGTAGCAAAAATCCCTGCCCCTGCTCCCCATGCCCAGCTGAGCTGTGCAATCATCAGAGGCTTTTTTTCTTTTAAATGCCTCTGACGATCCAAACTCTGACGATCCCAGCTAAGTTGCCTGATCATCAGAGGGTTTTTAAAAAACCCCTCTGATGATCAGGCAACTCGGCTGGGATCGTCAGAGCCTTTTGAAAGCATTTTTTTACATGGTTTTACATGGTTTTACATGGTTTAAAAATGGTTTTAAAAGTAAAAAAAAAAAATTGGCCACGCCCACCCAGTCACATTACCCCCCACACCAAGCCACGCCCACAGAACCGGTAGTAACAAATTTTAGATTTCACCACTGTCTTATAGTATTCTGTTTCTTCTCTATCTTGTTATCTTGTCAACATCAATATCTAAGCTGAATTTTGACCTGGTTAGTTTCAGCTCAGCTTCCATGAAACAAATGAATAAAAAACATCAAGTCAAATGATATGCATAGTTAGCTAATAGTATGTGGTTAGCTTCGTGTTTACTCAGCCTTTATTTGTTTCAATATTTAGAATCTTCGCACTGATATTGTGATGGATGTTGGCACCAGCCTGAATCCAGCTATAGATATAGGGCAGGTAAGCAGTGCAAGTTGTCTGTACTCTGTGAAGCTGAAATAAATGTGTATACAAACAGACAGATTACCTTGGTTAATAATCAGCAAAAGGCAGCAGTACTATGAACTCTTTTAACACAGGAAACTGTCAATTGCTAATTTATTATCAGTTTGTGTTAGCCTTCAAGTGTTTTGCACATGATGCATATCTTTATGCCACTGGAAAAAGGAAAATGGTTTGTTCATTACAGGGTAGATTCATTTCCGAAAATGCTCACATGTTTTGGAGAAACTGAAATTTCTGTTTTAACCTGTGTTGCAATTCACCTAAATTACTAAATTCAGATATGTAGCCAACTATCAGACTTCCTGTACTACCAACCAAATATCATGCCACAAACCCATTATCTAGACCAGGGGCCCTCAACCCCCAGGGTGTGGCCAACTACTGGGCTGTGGCCACACAGCTCAACTTTCATAACTGATAGACGCTTACGCTCACGTGTAAAGCTCCATTTGCTCAAGAGTGGTGGTGCGCGTGCCTGCTGCTCACATGGAACCATCCCCTCTCACCCCCCTCGCTGGTTTGCCTAGACGGAAAGGGTGGGGACCACTGATTTAGACATATAATCTAGTTGAATATATACACACTTGAGCTGGCAAACCTTCAATATGTGATAATATTAAAATTGGTACTGGTTAATATTTAACTCTGTTACGTTTTTTATACTAGGTACACTCTGAACCTCATCTGCAAATGTTTTTCTTGTAAATAAGCTTTGTTCCCAAGGACTTTTACATTTATGTTTCATGTTCTTAACTACATGTTATCATTTCTTTTTTCATCTTCACTATGACATGAACCATTTTTGGGTCTAATATTAGCAAGGTCTTTGCATGAGCCTCTGGCTCCTCATGAACTTCACCTGTCTCTACAAGAGATCACAGGTTTTGATACATATGATCTATGGTTTTGGGAAACAAGCCACCTCTGAAATTTATGAACTTGACTAAATAACTACCGTACAATTTACTCAGAATAGCTACATTTTGAAGTTTGGAAACAAGCCCCATTCAGGTGTCACTTGAATTGAATCATTCACCATGCATGTCATCTGATAAATCATCTTTTCTGCGAACATTACTCAAATAACAAGTTTCATTGTAATATTCACAAATTCGTTGTTAATGTCTACAGGAGAAATGTATATGCATGTAAGACAAAATGTGTTTGAGTCAGGAACTTGCAAACATTTACTCTGCATGTGCAAACGTTTCCAGCAAAACAGATTTCCTTGGAGCATGTAGATACTTGGACGGAGGCCAATCTTACCATAGTAAAGGGCAGGGAGAGGAGGGGAGAGGGGTTATCTGAATACCTTACCGAAAAAACACTTCAGAGTCACCATCTGAACAAGACCAATTGGGTCTGCCTTTCATGGCCATACCTGAGCAGAGGACCATTGAAGTTTGGCTTTTATTGCTAATGCAATTCAGAATAATGTCCAAATGCATTAGCAAGCATACACATTAAACCATGGCTTACAACAGATGGTAAAGTAATATATTCGTTATAATTGTATTAGTTGCTTTGCCACTCATTTAAGCAATGATCATGTAATGCGATTTATATAATGTCTGCAAACAATGTTTTTCTTAATCGCTAAATAATTGCAGTCTGGCTCTGAAGTCTTTCAACTGAGCAGTTTTCTTAGTTTGATGATAAGTTTACACACAGTCTTAATGAACCCAGTGGGGTCTATTCCCAAGAACATTGGAATAGGATTGCAGTCATAATTAAGTATTTAGGAAGCTGACCTAAGCATGTCTGCAGAAACCTGTGCAATATTTGGGTTTTAAATCTTTAAACCCATTTTATCTTTCAATTGTTACCAAAGAGATGGGGAAGAGAAAGGAAAAGAACAAATTTAGACTTGATTTATTTTTTCCAGATTGAAGGAGCATTTGTCCAAGGAATTGGGCTGTTTACCATGGAGGAGCTACGCTATTCCCCCGAAGGCAACTTGTATACACGAGGGCCTGGAATGTACAAGATCCCTGCATTTGGTGACATTCCATCAGAGTTCCATGTTTCTCTTCTCCGGGATTGTCCAAACAGCAAAGCCATTTATTCATCTAAGGTAAATATCTCATTGAGAAATACATTTCTCCATTTGTTAATTAACATATTAACTTACCAAGCATACATGCAAGGCAGAACACTGTTCTCATATCTCCTGTACTCCAGATATTTCATAACAATTAGCAACATGGGATCTTGCTTTGATTGCTTCAGTAAGTAACCAGAAAACAATCAAATATACTTTAGGTAGTGGGGGCATCCTTCTGGTTTAACAACTGGTTTGGTGATTGCGCGCTTCACAGTTGAATGAAAAATCACCTTCCGCATTAGTGCTAGGGAATTAAAACAGCTGAGATGCGGCAATCTGCTCTGCTGCTCTAATCAGCTGCGAAGAAAAAGGTAAGTAAAGCACAGGGGTGAGCGGGCAGGCCCAGCTGATCGTTGGTTTTGATCAGTGGTGGGATTCAAATAATTTACAACCAGTTCTCTGCCCTAATAATTTCATCCAACAACTTGTTCACCAAACTGCTCAGAAAGTTAACAACCAGTTCTCCCAAAGTGGTGTGAACTGACGGAATCCCACCACTGGTTCTGTTTTGCTCCCAGCTGATCATCGGAGCTACCGGTTTGGACCGGTTCGGCCAAACCGATAGACTCCCACCCCTGACTTTAGGTGATGAATATCACTGGATTAATTCTATGTTCTATTGAAGAATATCTTTCTTTCTCCCTTTCCTTTTGTGATTGTTCCCCTCCCCCCTTATTTTTTCTTTTTATCCACCATTCTAAAACAGTGTAATATTAATAGGAAGGCCGATGCTAAGTCAGAACTTATTAGCTGGAGCCTCAGAGCATAATGATTTTCATACTACTACACTGAGGAATATAAATATTACGTTTTAACAACTCCATTTATCTCTTCCATATTATCCTGCCTTACCTTAAAACATTTTAATGACCTTACTATAGGATGATCTGGAATTGCTCATTTTGTTTACTTGGGTTCCTGGCATTAGAAAGTTTATTATATTGTAAATGTTTCTCCAGTAATTAAGTATTCTTTGGCCGAATGCATAGACCACTTTAAATCCTAAATGCAGCTTAACACAATGCTGTAAATAGCAGCTAAACAATACTATGGCTCAATATGATGATCAGGTTCACACAACATGCTGAATCACATACAATTCCATTTGAGCTTAGCCTAAGGTGTTTGACAAACCTAATTTGTCTAATTAAACATAATTAATTAAACAAGTTCAATAATATCACTGCTTATTGGTCCTGGAGGTACTCAGAGTTATTCCCTAACAGACAGATATATTTGTCTTTGTCCTTCACAATTGGGAAGCCTGTAAAAGTGAAAGTGGACCCATTGTTGCTTCCATTATATTGGAGTTATTCAATTGTGATGATTCATTACATGTTGGGAAAAAACCTTAAAAGCAGAGAATTTGCTGTAGTAGTATACGTTCCCAGGAAACGTAGCTCCATGAATGATTGGAATTGGAGTCTATATGAGTAAAGCAGGCTTTCTTCTACAGACACATACCTCCCAATATATACAGTATAACATATGGATAGAAGAAATTAGATTCAGACTATAGAATTGTCTTTGGAGGGGAATGAATTTATGAGCATGACCCCATACTTATTATCACGTGATTCTTCTTATGACGAGAACAAAAATTTGAACAAGACTAATGTTCAGCACTAAAGCCTGGGTGAAAGGAAAAAAAATCAAAAGAAGGAAGTGCTGTCTTGAGTCCTACCAACAAACTCCTTCAATATGGTCAGGGACCATTTATATTCTCCAAATCCACACTACTAGATTGTCCTCATTAGTTGCCTATAAACTGAATGATATATCCACAAGTTAGCTGATGATGTCATATAAGAGAGCATAACGGGGAATACAACATACAAATTATGCACAAAAGATACATTTTTCCATCATTATACCTAGTAATTCCACAGTATGTGGTCCAGTGAAATTGTGAATCAGTATGTTATATGTGATATATATATCTTATGCTGAGAATATATTTTTGATGGAAGATTGCATGGCCTTTTGCTCTTTCATCTCCATAGGCTGTGGGTGAGCCTCCATTGTTCTTAGCAGCCTCTGTGTTTTATGCTATCAAAGATGCAATTGTCTCTGCAAGGAAAGAATCTGCATTGAAAGGAGCATTCAGATTAGATAGTCCAGCTACTCCAGAAAGAATACGCAATGCTTGTGTTGATTCCTTCACCAAATTGGTAAGTTAATTTATCTCCTTTATTCTCTTCTGCAAGCATAATTCATTAAGCATTAGATCAACATGAACCAGGACCCAGCTTTCAATTGGTAAAGGCTTTCCTGAACACTTGGTTATCACAATTTAACAATTTTATGGTGCTTTTCAAGGATTCAAAATGTATAATCTTGAAATCTTAATGGCAAAGTTGATCTCCTTGAGAGACCATGGGAAAAGCAAGATTTGAACAAAGATTTCTGACTTGAACCTTGATCTTTTAGCTGGTACAATAAAGTACACTTTTTCTAAAATAAGAGTCTTTCAGAAGTTTGTCAATGCAGTCAAGTACATTAAGTAAAAGTCCATTAAAATGCAGATATTAATGAATATAATGCACCATGATATATTTTATTACCAAAATTATTTGCAAAACTTTAAACATTGGGTACAATTGCAAACAAAGCTGTATATGTTTGGAGAAATGTATTCCTAAATTCATGCAATTGTTAGTCCAACTTTTTTAAAAAAAATTGTGATTGATGAACTGAAGTCAATATAGCTGCAGAAATTATTAAGAGAAAACAAAATTAAAATATTTTGTCATCCTTAAAAATGACTCTTGACCCATGAAGTCCAATATTATTGGTTCAGGACTTCAGGACTTCAAAACCTATTTTCAGCCCTACCTGAAAATACAAAAAAATTGAAACATCTTTAACAGTGATGGCTAACCTTTTCCAGGCGAAGTGCCCAAAGTGTGTGCGTGCGTGTATGAATGCGTGCATGTGTGCCCAAACCCCCAAAATGCAATGCGTGCATGGCCCCATGCATGTGCCCCAGCCCCACGCATGCACACACGCCCCTTGCACTCCCCCGCTCCCCTGTGCATGTGCAGCAGAGATCTGATGACCAGCTGGCTGGCGGGAGGCAAACGAGTATGTGTGGCACAGCTGAACTGGGGCGACAGCTCTCATGCCCACAGAGAGGGTGCTGCACGCCACCTGTGGCACGTGTGCCATAGGTTCGTCATCACGGATCTATAATTTATTCTCATCCCATTTTTTTTTTCTTTTTAGTGTCCACCTGCTAAACCAGGAACTTTCAAACCATGGTCTGTGAACGTGTGAATGAAGACATCTCTAGAAATTAGCTCCACTTATTAAAGTGGTTTTATCTCCAGGGACCAACCAAAGCAGTACCTCTAAGCTGAAATCAGAACTGTATTCTGTGTCTACCTTATTGATTGAGAAAGCTTTATAATGTAATTGTGGAAGTATCAGTTGATCAAGAAAAATGTTATTGTTGATAAATTATTGCACATGTTATATATAACAAAGGGAGGGAGAGAAAATTACTTTTCTTTTGTGAACAGAAAGTTTGCAATGGTTCCTTTAAGTTTGCAGTGAAAATCAGGGAAACACTATGCATATGTTCACTTTTCAAGTGCAATCATGAGATCCAGCCTCAAAAATGTAGCTTTAGCTGATTTGATGCAGCCAATTAATCATCATCATCACATCTAATTTCATCTTAATCTTTTTTTTTAAAGTTTTTATTTTTTAAGACAAACAAACATTTAATACATCAATCATCCCTACCCTGTGACATCTCGGTGTTGACTTCTTCAGTTCTTTTTATTCTTCTTGTTCCAACAGTTTCTTCTATCTTAATCGTCATCCAAACCACTATAAAAGTTCATTCCTACAACCATATTCTTGCCATCAAATTTTTACACGTAGTTATAAAATTAATCATTTATATCTCTTTTCCAACCAACAATAGAAATAATTCCATATTCTAAAGTATTCTGATTCTTCCCTATCTTTAATCAACAAAGTTAATTGGTTCATTTCTGCACAATCTAAAATCTTTTTTATTACTTCATCTTCCAAAGGTATTTTCTCTAATTTACAATTTTGATTATAAACAATTGTTTATGTTTATGCTCCTCTTAATCTTTTGGATGGATCACTGAAGATGGTAAGACAGTCAGGAGAGGCCATTGTTTCATTTTCCTTTTGTGCACTAAGGATGAGAGAGGTAGTTTAATGGCTATCAGAGCATTTTTGGCCTCTGTTTTCAGCTTCCTGTTCTTTCAAATTTGTTAGAGTAAAATCAGTGTCATCCCCTTAGTCAGAGTGAGACAATCACCCCAGGGAGCAAATGCGAGGCATATAACGATCCAAAACCCAAATCCATGGGATCATGATCCATTGAACTCAATGGGACTTACTTTTGAGTTGACATATACAGGATATCAGTAACCTATATGTGGACATATCATAGAAAGCTGTTTTTCTCACAACTTATGGAACATTATCGTCAGTTTAATTTTGTCAGAAAGAATGGTTAGGTTAAATGGAGGATTGTGGGATTGCACAAAAGCACAGTTTGTGGAGGCTTATTAGGGTCTTCCCATATTTTACCCTATAGTGTTTGTTGAATGTAGTGTTTATTTAACCAAACACTCCGCTACATGGATATTGATTTTTCCCCTTTTATCCATTCTATGCTATGATACGTTTGTGTGAAGGCTAGGGTTATTATTATTGCATTCTGTACTCATGATGAATATGTCCCAAATCCATGAATTTTAAAACAAATTACAAAAAATGAAATACATTGTACAATAAACATATTTTCTATAGATAAGAAGTTAAGGAACCCTAAAATATTAGAGAAATGGGAAGAATCCTGGACAAGTTGATCATATTAGTTCCAACTCAGGAGGAGAAATGTATAGGTGAACTGACTGGACTGTCCTCCTGAAGATGAATTAGTTCATAATATATCTGAAGTGTTTAAAAGCCATTTAGTTCACCATATAACTATTGGGCATTTCTCCATTTCTCCCACAACAAATCCCATTGTACTTTTTGTGCTATTCTTTTAGGATCTTAGAATCCTAAATTTTAGAATCAATGTCAAATACTACAATCTCATTTCCAAATGTTCAGAAACCAGGTAATGGTGTCATTCAAAGATCTTGACTTTGCCTTGGGCTCTTGGGATGCGGTTTCTGGTTGATACGAAGAAAATTGTATGAAAGCAATGTGTACATTCCTACAACAGAAAAACAACACACAACATTTTAGTGTTTTCTAACAAAAGAAATTAATCTGTCAAAAGTGAAGAAGTACGTAAGCACTGCCGATTCAAATCTTGAATGGAAAAATATAGTCATATTATTTTCATGTAATTTAATTCCTAATGATTTCAATGGGTGTACTCTAAGTATGACTAAATTGTAATCAAACATGTTGTTTTTACAAGTGATTGCTGAGTCGAGGAATACAGTACAACCATGCTGCATATTAAATGTCCTCACGGACTACAAGATTGTAAAAAGGGAGTTATGGTACTGTTTTATAATAAGGTGAAATAAATTGGTTACAACTCTTGTTTGTCATTTATTAAAACAATACTTTGTATTTGGTGTTGATAGCTACTGTTCTGTGTTTTGACAGAAGAAATAGAAGAGATTGTTTCATAGGGCTGTCAATGTCCTGATATCGCCACTTGCTCTAATATTGATACATGAGATAGGCAAATCAAAGTGCATTACTAGGCCAGTGACCAGTTCTGCTCCATTTTTTTTGTGGCAACCAGGATTCATCACTATTCTGGGTTTAACCATGATTGATTCTGCATTACAATTTAGGATGAGTTTTTCCTTTTTTTACCTACAGCTGCAATTCACCTCAATCAAGCATTTTGCATCATAGAAATGACGCTATTCTTGGTGCATTTGATGTTGCTGTGATGATCACCTCTAAAGCATCCAGGGTCTGAGGTCATGATAAAAATCTCTTCTCATAATTTAAAATGTTGGATGAAGTTGTTGAAGTGACGTGAAGGAAAATAATGGAGTAGTATCATTTCAATCTTAGCAAGTGGTTTTTTGTTACTTCACGAGGCATATCTAATATCCTGTTGAAGAAAAAGACCATTCTGAAAGCCTACTTTTTGGTTTCTTATTCACTTAATTAATTGAAAAAATTATCACTGGCCTTTTTTAAAAGCTAACAAAGTCTGTGTTATAAAATGTGGCCATAAAATGGGATGATAAGCAAGAAATCAAGTTAAATGTATCTGCTCCGTGATATTTGCAAAAGAAGGAATAGCTATCAATAACATCTTGTTATTCATGATTCTTCATAAGGCTACTTTTCCAGGAAGCATGCAGATTAATTTTACCTGCATAAATTACAGACATTTCTAAATGAGCTTACTCTTTTATGATCAATCTGGATGTCGGCTCTAAATGAAACATTTTGAAAAATAAACATGTATTTAAATGCTTTTGTTGTTTCTACATAATGTTATGATGACTCAGAGGACACACAGCATCCTCCCTCCTCCTGGATGTTTGCCAGGAACAACTATGCCTTGAATGGAAGAAGGTTTTCTCCTTGTCAGTGGCTGCCAAATGCAACATATTAGTCCTTCCTCCTCCCCATCATCAAATAAGAACATCATTCTCATTTAGGAGAGAAAATATTTCACAAAATGTATATGGAGGAAGCTAGATCTGCCTAGAGAGATTACAGTCACTGGGAATCAAATGTTATATTCTCTATACAATTCCAATCTGGACTGTATTAATTAGATGTGGCCAAAATGTAGAGATCAAATATGGACCATTAATTTATACATAATAGAATACAGAATAAGAGAGTTGGAAGTGACCTTGGAGGTCTTCCAATCACCTGCTCAAGTGTCCAATCTCTTCTTAAAAATCAGTATACCACCACTGAATCATCCAGCCATACGTGGATAATGAACTGTAAAGAGTCACAAAGTTTATCAGAGATGGTGATATATTGGTCCTGTACTGAAAGCTTTCTGCCACAACAGTTATTTTGATATCTTCAAAAGTAAAATTTTAAGTGGTTCTGATTTTTATATCACCTGTAGATAGTTCAGGCAGGAATGTGTGAATATAACTCCATTTTGCAATAACTAAAAGAATAACATGGGAAATACAGAATTCAAAGGGTAGTCATTCAAAAAATTAAATGGGAAACAGTGCAACACACCAGAAGTGCATCATTCCTTTTATTCAAAACCTCTATCAAGCAATTAAAATCTAAAGCCTCTGGTGGATGCTTCTTGTCTCCAGTTACCCAACCTGAAAAACAAAGTCATGAAATGATTATGTTAACATGAAAACATGATGGCATTTCAAATTGGCATTCTTGAGACGTTGAGTCACAAACTTGATCTTTGTTTCACTAAATTGGTTTTCCTTGAATGAAATGCCATTAATAACAGTAATACAAATGTGCTGCAGACTCTCCTGCAGCAGTATTGCTGCAGGGATGGGTTCCAAATCCCGTCGCTACCAATTTGGTCATGCGCACGTGTGCACTCATGCGCAGGGTGCTTCTGCGCATGTGCAGAACCGTCCAGGCGAGTAGGCGGCGTTACTGGTTCGCCCGATCCAGTGCGAACTGGTAGCAACACACCACTGTATTGCTGACCAGACTAGTGTAAAATACCAGACAAGTGTAAAGCCCAGCACCTATTTGGAGACCAGCCATTCTGCTAAGGGTGTGCTTTGCAGTTGATTATATCCTCTAGAGTAGCCATTTGGTAAGAGCTCCATTTTCTCAAAACCCTAATGTGCCCCCAAGGCCAAAAATGGAGAACTTCACAGAAGTAGACATGACCAATATGATGGCTATTATATTCTTGGACTTTAAAATGCTTTCAAAAAAAATTATTCCCCAAAGGTTCATGAACCACTTCAGCAGGCATGCAAGTAGAACATAGATCCCATTGTTATGGGAGAATGTGAACAGTGAAATTTCCCCAAAGCTCTGTATCTGGACAATGCTTTTGATTATTTGCAGATTATTAAGGAGCATAAAATAAAAAATAATTCCAGAATATTTGGGACCAATAAAAGGAAGTGTTTCTTTGCAAAGCACGTAATTACATTATGGAATTGGTTCCGCTAGATGTCAAGGCTAGGTCCCCATTCTGTAAGAGTCTGAGATTTCACTTCATTGGTTCAGTTCTGGGCATTCTTCTTTGATGTCTAAAGTAATCTTAACTCTTTCCAGAAATGCATATGAGGTCCCAGAGCAAACTTCTGGGAAAGGCAAATGCAGCAAAGTCAAATCGAAAGAAACGGCAAAGCCTTTTCTTCTGCACAAGGGATAATTCACTGAACATCTCTTCTTCTAGCCAGTTATATGTCCACTGGATCTTGGAGTCCATGAACTTGGGCATCTGGATGTTATCTGGGAATCCAGTCCGGAGCATCAAATGGTGCACTTCATTGCCAAGAAACCCAAACATTATTATATAGTCATATCGGACAAGACATGGATGACACAGCTTGACTAAGGGTGTCCATTCAACACTGGCATTCTTCAATCCACTGTACAAGATATAGTCAATGAACTCTTTGAAGGTTAAATTATCTGCCATCTGATGCATGTAAGCAGAAATGAGTCTGTGGAAAGGATCCCTAATGAAAACCACTTTTGTGTAGGCTTTAAGCAGAGCTTCCATTGATGTCAAGTTATATTTACTCAAGGCCATTTTGTTACCAAAGTCCTGGTGAAAGGGCACAGGCACCTGCAATGTGACATTTTCGTTCTCCAATATCCCTTCCAACAGCTGCTCCCACTCTTCCACCCCGGTGCCTGGTATTTTGCAATACAGGAAATTCAGTTTGTGACTCACTGCAATAGAAGAGAGTAGTTGGGAAGCTTCCTTTTGGGTAGCTGGAAGTTTAGTGAGTTTGCTCTTTTTCCTGCAAAAAGACCGCAATGTCTTTTTTCTGACCTGCTGAATATGTAGCAGAGAATCAAATGTGAGAGGTACAGCAATTTCCTCTTTGATGGTCAAATGGTCTGTAAACACAGGATGGGAAAAGCTATTCAAGGATGTGTATCATCAACTGCTTGATAATATTTGTCCCTTTAGTTCTAATAAGGGCCTTGTGGCCACAGAGATACTTATGACTGTAAGCTCCCTTCTTTTTATTCTCCTCCAGTTGTGCCACTGAGTAAGCAGCAACATTGTTCCCTAACTTTTCGGGACAAGAAGCTTACACAAATAGTTTTATAGGATGTGATAACATAGCTTTTTCCAAAACAACTTGATTTTATACCAAACTAGAAAAAGATCCCAAACCCACATCTCCTCTCATAAATGTTGCATGGCCCCACCCAAGCAACATGTGAGGCAGACCCCGTTCAACAATTTGCCCTCCTGAAAGGATGATGTGAAACTCCAGGTATTGACAAGTTTATCTGCTCCTGCAATAGCTTGCTGAGAGGGAGATTATTGTACATATTTTCTCCTACCACCAAGTGCCAATCAAATAATGAACACTTGAAATAAATACATAGTGGGTGGGTTTATTTTACTGCTATACTATATCAATAAAGTTATATTTTTATATTATTAAGATACTTTTTGAAAAGGAAGAGGAGGGAACAACTGAGTATAAATTACTCTAGTACTATTATTTGTTGGTTATGTGTTACCGGGTCACTAAAATTAATCCTTTGCTATGGAGCCAGGATTCATTGGCAATGTTAATAAACTGTAACAGATATATATGTCTGTATAAAAAAAAAGAAAGAGAATATGGCAGATTTGAAGGAGTGTTTCTCCAATTAAGTCATATTTGTTAGGGACGGTTGATTTTTGTTTTAATAAATTTATTAAAATTTCCATGGCCTCTATTGCAAGAGGCATATTAAAACTCTTGATTCTAAGAACATAGGAAAGTGCCTTCCACTGCCTATATTTCCTCAACACATGTCTTTGGCTAGTTGAGGCAGCTTAGTGTTGCTTTCAGAGCAGGGATTGGGGAGGGGGGTATCTTACCTTGCTGCTGAGGGGTAGAGAGATGATGGTGCCACCATAACAGGGAAATAAAGCATATGCAAGTTAAGACGATAGCTCGAGGGAGAAAACGCATTGTCTTGTCTGCCTTACCCAAGGGAGAGCAGCTAAGGAAAACAGAAAGCAATCATCTGAAGCAGTGTCCACAGAAACACTCTTGGATGTTTATTCTGGGCAGCAGTAATATGAGAATAAGGTTAAAGTACTGTTTGAACATGCCTGGACTTTCCTTGCTGATATAACTGTGACAAACAAAAGGAAAAAAAAAAAACACCCTATTCCATGTTACCCTGCTGTCTTTCACAACATGATTATGAAAAACCCACAACCACATTCAGCTTTAACCCTACCTCCCCAAAAAAACTTTTCTTAAATCTTTTTTTTTAAAAAAACTCTAGCAAGCACCAATGTAACTGGATGCTGATAAAACTAGTAAGAGCGGGTCATATATTTAACAAATGAATCCAGGGAATAGAGTTTTCTCTGGAAACCAGAACTAAAGGACAGAAGCAAGGAGTGGTGTCTTTCTTCTTAGGGACATCACTGTCTCCTGAACATGCTCTTTATGGGTCTTTGCTACAAAGTGATGCTATGTGATCAAAGAGCTAATGGCTTCCCTAAGGTAAAAGTAAAGGGTTCACAGAAATTTTCCCCAGCGGACCACTTCTCAAATATGATAGATTGCAATTCCCATTGTCATCAGTTAGAATGGCTAGGCCGCTAGAGAAACTGGGAAATATTGTACAGGAAATATTGTAAGAAAAGATTGAGATTTTTGATAACAAGTCCTTCAAAGAAATAACCATCTTTATTTAAGCAATTAGCTTCAGAAACTTTGTTTAGGGGCAGTGATCCTTTTATGAAAATACAAATTTTCTATATAAACTCACCCAATACTAAGGACTGAAAAAAAGACAAGAAACAAAAGTATCTTAATTACTTGTTTTTTGAATAGATGTATCAAACTAAAAAAGTTCAATTAATCATTAATTTCTTAAATTGCCTTAATTTTACTGAGATTATGATTGAGAACTCAATTAATATTTTATACGTATAGAATTTAGCATTAAAACTGGAACCCCATACACTAGTAGGACTTAGTTGACATTTTTATA
Organism: Pantherophis guttatus; assembly: GCF_059756535.1. Classification (NCBI taxonomy): domain Eukaryota; kingdom Metazoa; phylum Chordata; class Lepidosauria; order Squamata; family Colubridae; genus Pantherophis; species Pantherophis guttatus. The sequence continues at coordinate 293,194,392 of NC_142063.1, read as the reverse complement.
TCTCCCCTCCTGCCATTAATGCATTTAACTACCTATATAATGGGCATAACTAGTGACAAGTCTCATCCAACAGAACCTCTCTGATACAGAAAGGATGAGAAATCATCTACTTGCACTCAAGACAGCTGCTCCTCATGAGAAGGCCAAAGGACATTGTTTAACTCATGAGTTTGCTCATCAGGAGATGAGGAGATCCATCAAGCTCTCAAGCCCAGCAGAGCTTATATGAACAATGGGTTCATAAAAAAACATTTTCTAAACATTAAGATATTTTAAACACAGCTATTTTAAAATTAAAAGATATATTCTGAACAACTTTGAAAAATTACTGGATGGATGATCCATTCCAGAATAAAGGAAAAAAAAGTCTGTAGAGATTCTCAGTCACCAGGTCATAGTTGTCCCAAAGGTGCTTTTTCAGGAGGCACCTGGACTTTTTTCTTTTGAAGACATTTTGCTTCTCATCCAAGAAGCTTCTTCAGCTCTGACAGGATAGTGGGGAATGGAAGGATTTATATTCCTTGCAGACAGCTGGTAATTTGAACACTTGGAGGTTTATCTGTGTCCTCATGGCAGGGGTGGGTTCTACTTACCTTTACTACCGCTTCACAATGGGGCTGCGCATGCGCGCTTCTGTGCATGCGCAAAAGCTTCCTGATGACATTGGGGTCGGTGGGTGGAGCCTCCCGCCAGTTTTACTACTGGTTCTATAGAACCGGTCCAAAGCGGGGGCAACCCACCACTGCCTCATGGTCACCTGAGTAGTGTTCCTAGTTCCTAACACAAATAAACCTCCAAGTGCTTCATTGACCATCTAAAAGGATGCAAATTACCAGCTGTCTGAAAGGAATATAAATCCTTCCATTCCCCACTATCCTATCAGAGCTGAAGAAGCTTCTTGGATGAGAAGCAAAATGTCTTCAAAAGAAAAAAACAAGAAAGTCCAGTTGCCTCCTGAAGAAGCACCTTTGGGACAAGTATAACTTGGATGACTGAGAATCTCTACAGACTTTTAGCTATAGAATTTGGGCTGAACACCCTTTGAATAGTGTGGGAGTAGGAATGGATTTCCAGAGGAAAAATTTCAGACTACAGCAGGAGTGTCAAACTAGATTTCTTCAAGGGCCAGATCAGCATTGTGTTGTCCTCTGCAGGCTGGCCGGGGAGGGTGGGGAGATGCGATGGACGCCTTCCTGCAGTACCCTGCTGGCCAAACCGGGTGCAGGGGGGCCACATAAGGTCTCCTGCACCCCGTTTTGGCCTGGACGGCCTCCTGCAATATTTTGCTGGCCAAAACGTGGGCCTAGAGTTTGATTACAGGAACCAGGAGCACTACTCAAGTGATCCTGAGGTGCAGATAAACATCCAAGTGCTTCAATGAGTCTCTAAAAGGGTGCAAATTACTAGCTGTCTGCAAGGAATATACTATACCCACTATCCTGTCAGAGCTGAAGAAGCTTCTTGGATGAGAAGCAAAACATCTTCAAAACAAAAAACAAGGAAGTCCAGTTGCCTCCTGAAAAAGCACTTTTGGGATAAAGGAAAATAAAATTAAGTAACCATTTAAAGAATTTAAAGAATACAAACAAATAACAAAAAGCTAGATAAGAATTTTAAATAGTTTGGAACAAAGTAAGAGATCAGACAAATTTGAAATATTTGATTTCATATTTGGAATATTATGTCTTTTACTTTAAGATTTTTGAAATAATTAAAAACAAAACAATATCCTTATAGAAATATAAATTGTTTAGTCTTTCAGGAAAGAAATGATTGGTTGATTAAAAAAAAAAAGAAGCAAAAGAAATTTGAGTCAGGCTATGTGATTACACAAAGGAGACACTAGATGTGGCTAAAGATTCCAGGTAGAGGAAAAAGAAAAAAGAAAAGTCTGTTTTCTATTTTTTTGAATTTGATAACCAGGAATGAAACTTGCAAAGATGACAGATAAAAGTATTACACTGGGGACATTTCAAAGGCTTTTTTGAAGAAATGTGAAAGAAGCTTTCAGCTACAATAACAACAACAATATATGCTCATGAAAAGGCACTATTTAAAAAAGATCTTAAAGAAGAAATGAAAGATGCGAGGTAGAATATCTTGGAAGAATTTATAGATTGCCAGAATCTGTAAATAAAACAAAATCTAGCATATATGAAAAGATCAGAAAATAAAATAGAAGTTTTGGATTGTAAGACAGAGATGAAAACTAAAGTGGAAATACAAATGATAAGCCAAGGGATGAAAAACAACCTGGATAATGACTCATTACTGGATTTACAAAAACTGGCGGTTAAAGCCGTAAAAAAACCCCCCTGAGACTGAAGAAAGATAACCAAGATTGTCCTAATTTAAGGATAACTGAAATATATGTCAAAGTTAATGATGTCTTTGTAAAACAGCTTTCCTCTTTCCTCTACTGATTGGACGTATATTAATATTTCTCTCCTTAAAAACTCTAAAAATTTAAGACACTCTTAAATTGCCAGTTTTTCTAACAGCGTGGCTTTAAGAGGAAATATAATATTCGCATTAGTACTATAATGGACCACTACAAAGATAAAAATGCAATGTCACAGCTCCGAGGAAGAAAAAGAAATTTTAGTTATGATTTATCTGATCCTGTTGGTTTGCATAATGGATTAAAATACATAAACATTCGGTAATAAAGAACACCAGGCTGTTTTCAAGGAGCTTAACACTGCTACCACATGGGGCATTCCTTATCTTATTTTGAAAGCATGTAAAAATATAAATGACTATGGCACTTTAAAACAAAATTTACAAAGAAAAGAAAATCCCTTGGACCACCCTGTTTGATGTAATTATTTTTCCTCCTTTCTTTTTAATCTTATTTTTAAATCTTATTATTTATTTACAGAATGTAGAGGCTGCACCAGCCAGAAGCTGTTTGTAAATTGAAATAAAAACATACTAAGAAAATGTTTCTCAGAATCAATTCTTCAATCAGAAGAATCAGAAGCAAGTCATATTTCAGGAGATGAGATATAGCTTTATTCTACATTGATGTAGAAGATAGAAAATGGCCAATAAATTTGAGGCTCAGCAGAGTTGAACTTGATCAATACTTGGGTAGCAGACCACCAGGGAATCTTAGGGCTATAGGCTAGATTGGAAGGTCAGAAAGCATCCCAGATGAATGGTTTCAACAGGTTTGGACTGTGGGGTCCTTGGTGCTTTCTGAGCTTGGTAATTTTCTTGTAGACCTTTCATTATCCAACTAGATAATATCATCAGTCTAGAGAACACCAAGGACTCCACACTAATAGCAAATGATTCTACACTACTGTTGCAAAAACTGTATGGTTGTGTTTATGGGGCCATCAGAAACTGAATTTGATTTGGAGAATTCTTCCCATCATACTAAGGAGGAAGAATTTGTAACAATTTCTTTATATATTGCAGGGGTGTGTGTGTGTGTGTGTGTGCGCATGTGTAAAAGAGAGCACAAAGTTGCTGTTGTAGAAAAGAAAGAGGGAGTCTATGTATTCTATCATGAGCTCTTAAATGAGATGTGGGATAAAAAAAATAAGACGAAAGTGGCTTAATTACTTGACATGCTCTCAACGATAGCTGTGGATCTTTTTCAGGTCCACAGCAATTGTTGATGATAAATATGATGCTAAAAGTTGGTGCTTTGCTTTGCAGCATGCCAGCTTGTTTATTTGTTTTGTTTTAATTATTTTATTTTACTTATTTTTACACTGCTTATCTCCCCTGGAAGGTGACTCTGGCTGCTTGCAGAGTATAAAAAGACGAAGAGAAAAAGAATTAAAATATTAAAACAATGAAATTAAAATGTTAAACACACACACACGACTAAGAAACAGATGGCATGAGATGAGATCTTCTTACCTTGTTAACCGTCTCCAGTGGTGAGCATTCCCTACAGGATCCCAAGCCCAAGCAAACCCAGATGTTAATACCCTTCCAGAAGGCCAAAAGTGTGTGAAAAGCAATTTTCACCTTGGGTGATAGAGTGTTCCAAGGGATGGGGCCACAGTGCCAAGGCTCTTCTCCGTGAGTGGGGCAAGCTAGTCCCACTGTTATTAAATGTTTTTATTAAAATATTTGTTTAAAAAATCAGGGAAATGAATCTGAAAAATATCCAAGAAGCCTGTTGGGAGGCACACTGATATCCATAGATAGCTAACATAATAGACAATGGCATTAAAAATAACAGTGAGATCAGCATATTGCTAGTAGATAGTTGCCTATAGATGAGGGATGGTGAACCTTTTTGGCCCCGAGTGCCAAAAATGTCATGCAGAAAAGTCACATGTGCACGCAAGTGCTTGTCTAGGCTGTGCTCCAGAAAAGCCGAACTTCCGTGTTCTAGCATGCATATGTGCCTGACAATCAGCTAGCTGGCATGCATGCGCATACTGGTTTTTGGCACTGTTGCATGTATGAAGGACAGCTAATCGTCACATGCACGCCAGAAACCTGGAAAACAAACAGGCAAGGCCATGCATGCCGGGCGAAATGGCTTTGTGTGCCACTTTGGGCACGCGTGCCATAGGTTCGCCATCATGGCTATAGACTTTCATCATACTGACACTGTTTTCCTTTCCCAAATGCTTAGTAACAATTGGAAGCTAATTGTCCTTGAAACAGTGAGAATACTCGAAAAATTGTATCAAACCAGTCTCTCTCTAGTTCAATCTCTCTCTCTCTCTGTCTACATTTAAGTAGTACTACTTAATTACTTCATATAGTTGCATTAGTTCTTTTTTAAAAACACTGACCCACTGCAGTAAGACAAAGCTACAAACTTGCCAAGGTGATGTCCTACAGCTCATTTTAGAAACTTCTCTAGTTGTGAAAATAAGTGCTAAGGGGAAAAAATTGGTTGCAAACATGCCCTGCAAAACTAGCATTTCTGGCTGTAAAGTATATTCTTATACCACTACTCAGCCAGAAATAGACCAGCTCAGCTGCCCAAAGAAATGAAATCTTAAGCCCCCAGAGTTCTCTAGATTTATATTAAAAAAATGCAGACTAATTTATGACTCACCTGGAAGGCCTGGGAAATTTCGGGAACATCATCAGAGTGGGAGCCATACAAATCTCTTGTGGAGGGGGAAATCCTATTCCAAAGGGCAAGTATTGTGACAGAGAAGACAATAAAAAGTTTTTGACTCCTGTGACCAATGGTAAGGTAAGGCTTGACTACAAGTCAAGTTCTTCAATTTCACTCCTCCCATGGAGCACATTACCTAACTCTTATAGAAAAGACAACAGCAATGTAATAAACATTCAGTGGAGTTTCTTGCAGAACAAAGAGAACGACCTGGATAATTTTCCTATATTGGATTTACAAAAGAGACTTGTTAAAAGATTTTTATGAGATGGGCCAAAAAAAGAAAAGAAAAGAAATCAAGTTCTAAAATACTATTTGAAGGAGCTAATGATCAAGATTGTTAAAAGTAAAAGGAAAGAATATAAAGCTGGTTTATTTGATCAAGGTTAAAATAGACATTTACTTTATTTATTTCCCGCCTTTATTATTTTTTATAAATAACTCAAGTCATTGAACATACTTCTTCCTCCTCCCATTTTCCCCACAACAGTCCTGTGAGGTGGATTGATCTGAGACAGAAAGACTGGTCACCCAGCCAGTTTTCATGATTAAGATGAGACTAGAACTCACAGTCTCCTGATTTGTAGTCAGATGCCTTAACCACTAGATCAAACTGATTTTCAATATGTTATATCAATATGTTGTCTTCTCTAGTAACACTTTATGGACTTTTACTGACATCCTGACTGAATTGAAACGATTTCAGAATATGGTTTATAGATACAAGAAGGGATATGTGAAGAAGTGATCATTTGTTGCATTTTAAACAAAGGTGATGTGTTACTAAAATTGTTCATACTTCTTGTGATGAAGGGAAAAATAATTTCTTTAGATATTTTCTTTTTTTCCTCTTTACTATATTCTTATTTTTTCTTTTCTTATCTGACCTTCTGATTTTTCTTTTTTAAACGTTTGTATTAATTTTTATTGTTCCAATGTAATTTTTAATAAAATTACTATTTTTCAAAAAAGAAAGTTTTGAACAACAGCCTATTCAGGAAGTAGTTAAAGCAGCCCATGAGTCACTTAACCAGACGGAATATAAAAAAATGATCTGGTTCTGTCACTATTTTAAAAATGCAGCAGCATATTGGCTTCCCAGCATATGACTCCTCCACCGGTAGTGACTACATATGCTTCACGCAATGCTTTCTTCAAAAATATATTTCCTTATCTCTCTGTTTTTTCCTCTCCCACAAGTAGATTTATTTTATTTTCTTAAGATTATGTGCTAGAACTCTTCAGTTTTCCCGAGAAGGTGAAGCTGTCCAGGATTTTGAAGCCATACTACCATTTCATTTCAGCAGATTAAGTTGTCAGTTTTTCCTCTGTTTCCAGATAGTTCATATAATACAGGATTTTTCTCAAGCTCTTATTCAGAACCAAACTGGAAGAACATTTGTTGTGTTATTTGGACCTGTATGGTTTTTTTTTAAAAAGAATTAGCCAACGCTGGGAAGTGAATAGGATGGTCTGAATAATATGGGTTCTTCTAGTTCCTGCTTCTGTCCAATCTGCTCTGTCCAATTATGAGGCAACAAATGGAGAGAACTTATCATGCTGTACTTCTGCTCAAGAGGATGGGGGAAGGTCTTGTTGCATGAGCAGTATCCGTATTAATATTTAACCCTAATCATCTTTTTCAACATCTAACAAAAGAAACTGTGTATGTTTACGATCCAGATCAAGGTTACACACACTCTGAGAAATAATTTACATTCAAATAAAAGTTAAAATGGATATGTTAAAGATTGTGAGTCTTAACATACTGTATGTTCAAGTTCTTCACAAAGATGGGTAAATTTTTTTTAATAAAATAATCTTTATTAAATATTTACAATAAAATGAACACACAATAATGATTGAAAAGCAATATAGGGAACGAAATATAGAAACACAGAAACACAGGACTAAAACGAAACAACAAACATGACTAACCAAGAGTTAAGCTTACTCTCCAATTAATATTAACTAATATCATCCTAGCCAAACATTTCAATGCAAACAAGTTCTTTTTACTATCTACAAAACAATTGGCCTGTTTTTATCAAAAGATGGGTAAATTTTAAACTCGGTTTCAGGATGCTACTAGACACGCACTTGGCTGTCCCATTGGCTGTCCCATGTGTCCCAAACACATTGCCTAATATGTTTACAGACCAACATGAGCAAACATTGGCAGAAAGGATGGCTCATCCCTCAGCAAACTGGTGCTATTATTTCAGACAGCAGATACTAGAATATCTCTCCGCCACTCTTAAAATTACCTTACTTGCCAAAACCAAGTTTCAGAAGAATCTTCTGAACAGATCTCTTCCTTATTTTGAGAGCAATAATTGAAAGACCTCCACAGTTATATAAGACTTTCCATCTATAGAGGGATCATCTTGGCTTCACAGTGTTTACTCTCGTATTTATAATCTGAAGCAGTAACTGTTGTTTACAGGAGTTTAGCCAAGTTTATACTCTACTGTCTTTGTGCCTTCATATAAGCATATAAGAAATACCAGAGGCAATAGTATTTCTGGGTTGGGTCTTGCTCTTTAGCCCTATTGGTAATACAGGTAAAGGAGACTTGACTTGGACAATGGAAATGTTAAGTTTTACATCTAGTGGGAACACATTGCATAAGGAAATCTGGAATGGGAGAAGAGGTACATATCTAAATTAGACTGCAAAAATGAATAAATGAATTCTCATGCAATCAGTCAAGCATATTTCATCCTAGCTCAGTTGACTTCTTTTCAGTTTCAAAATCTTTAGGAATATTGAAATGTCAGTCACTTGTCTATGTTTCCTACAGTGTAATCTGTATTGTAGAAGTTCAGTAATGTTTGTTTTTGAGATAGTTAACATTTCTTACTTACTCATTTCACTGTATTCTATATTTCTCAAGCTTAAACTGTAAGTTATCAACTTTTCAGTCTATCGGGTATTCATGTAATGTATCCACATTTTTCTTACTTCTCTCATATCAGGTCCCACGTGTGCCTAATCATAACCCAAGTAATATCTTGGCAGCATTTATTTTCTTTCTTATTGTGAGTGACACAGGTCAAAGTCATCTTTACAGTGCTGGTGTTAAAGTCATTTTCTCTACCTTACTTCTGACATCATCTAAGAGCAGTCTCTAGATCAGTGTTTCTCAATCTTGGCTGGGGAATTTTAATGGTGCCATGGTCAAGAAACAGTGCTCTAGATGAAATCTATTAAGCTTTGTCATTTGTTCCTTTGGGAGGAAGTCAGGTGATTGGCAATGACCAGGAACAAGACTGGGAACAGCAAATTTCATGCCAGTATAATTTTCTGCCAACTCAAAGATATGTAAACACCAATAACACTTAGTAGTTGGGAAATTTCTTCAACCAATATGTGTAGAGCTGTAAATAAAAATATGAATGAATTCTCTAGTGAAAATTAATTGTTGTTGTTGTTATTTTTTGCATTGTGAAAGAATTTAAAGAGACCTTACTTCATACAATGTCTGTAACTTGTTTTACTGGTTTCGAATTCATTATTTTAGTGGCCAGTAAATGACATATTGTGAACTATGATCCCTAGTTAATTGTTACTATTGACTGCTTTAAATCTATTTTAACCTATTTTTTCAATCTCTTTTTCATCTACTTCATTGCCAACAAACTTACTATCTATAAGTTGGTTACTTTTAGACAACAGTAGTCAGAATTGTGCTCACTGAGGCTTGAAGCATTACACTTTCTAGAAGCTTGATGTATTGTTTTGCTCCTAATTTTTTTCTAAGTGGCAAAAGGAAGAAAGGCAGCATTATAAAGTTGGCATATAGATCGTCCTCATTTAATAACCACAAATTAGAACAGGAACTCCACCACTAAATACTGTGGTTGTTAAATGAACCATCACATGATTGCCGCTTACAATTTTACTTCTTCATTCTCCATTAACTTTGCTTGTTGCAAGCTGTTTGGGAATGGCAGTCATGTGACCATGGAATATTGCGACAGTTGTAAATATGAAGATTGGCTGCAAAGCTGATTTTTTATCTTACTATACCTTTGATATACTATCCCTCTCATACAGTCAGTATGAGAGGACTACCTGAACTTGTTGCTAAATATATAGGGATGTGATCTGAGGGATAGTCTGGATTATGGGCTGCCAAACAGGTACTACAAGTCATACAGTCTTTGGCCCATGGATTGTCCATTCCTGTTCCTGTGTTGTCTGGATGCAGCCCTCTTTCCAGCAGTCCGGGACCAATCTGGAAATGGACAGCTCTTTTCTCAGGGTCCTAATAATGAGTTAAAAGTAGGTGAAAAAATAGTAAAGCCAATTCCTCACACTATCATATTATTTCTATTTTTTTAAAACTCTAGTTCTCTATGGTGAAACCTAGCATATTAAAAAATGCTAAGGCAATGGCTGAGTCCCTGTAAGATTCTGAATCAGAATTTACCACCCCACTTTAGTCTAAACCATATACATTATATGGGTGCAAACCTATACATTATTATTTAGTGGGATGTATGATCTCAAGCACTGATATAAACAGAGAAGTGGACATATAGAATACAGGAGATTAATCAAGGTCTGAGAGATTAATCTCTCCCCTGGCTCAAGCTGATGAAGGGAAGAGAACTTGTGGCTCAGAGGTTAATACAACTGCCTATCATGCAGGCAGCCCAAATTCGAATCCAAGTAAGGGTATGGCTAGCTGATGAGAGCTAAATAGCTTGAAATAGATCTATACTAGTTTCCCTTTATTTCTTTATCAGCGAAATATAAATTTGGCGCAGACACACACACACACACACACACACACACACACACACACATCCACACATTCACTTTAAAACTGCAATGATTCATTTAATAATGGTGGCAAACAAGATGATAAAACTTGGATGCGACTCCCTGAATAGGCATCTTGCTTAGCAATGGAAATTCTGAACCTAATTGTGGTTGTAATTCAGGACAGCCTATATTAGCCCTTTTCAAATATAAGGAACTTCTCACATCATAACAGCTTATTGTAATGTAAAAACAAGCCATCAATATCTTTAAAAGGACTGTCAGGTCATAGAGAAGTTACATTAAGAAGGTTGACTCGGCCTTCCATCCTTCTGAGGTGGGTAAAATGAGGCCCTAAATTGTTGGGGGCAATTATACTGACTCTGTAAACCTCTTAGAGAGGGCTGTAAAAGCACTGTGAAGCGGTATATAAATCTAAGTTCTATTGCTATTAAGTGATTAGACTACAGAACTGAAGATACAGAACATTAGGCTTGACTTGCAGTGGTCTAATTCTAATTCAAAATCTAATATTCTCAGAAACTCAGATGTGATGCAAGACACCCAAACCTGATAGTAACTTTCTTATAATTATTCATCCCTCCATTGCTATACTTCCTTCAGATATGCTAACTCTTATTTATTGAATCAATAGTAATATTTACTATTTATACTATTAATACTGAATATTTATACTATTTTAAACCTTCTTTCTGCCTATCATGATGGTTCGCCATCATCTCTGTCCACAATGTTTTATAAATAACTGATTTAGCAGACATCACAAAAAATTTAAACTGACACAGGGAAACAAGAGGAGAAGATAGAAATATAGCCATAGACAGAAGAGGGAAGAATATATGATTGCTTTGGTTACAAATACAGAATATACTGTACTTGAAGAATATATATTTCAAATCTTTAGATATCACTGCCAATTTCTAAGCACCAAGCTTAAAGGAATACCATCAACTATCTCTTCCAGTCTTTACTGAATTATCCTCCAAATTTGAAAAGGTTACGTAATAAACATGGAGCGTGTCATTTCTTTCTGTATCTGTCATAAAATCAGCTTGGAATGAGCCTATCTACACCTGGTGATTTGGGCAACCCATTCGCTATATTATTTGTTTCATACTGAAAGATAGTTATTGTGACTTCCATTGCACCGGAAGTATGTGAAGCTTCATAGTTCATCCTATAATTTATGAATAAACCAGTGATATCAGTGATATGATTCATGGATTGGAGAGTCATTTTGTGGGTGGATATTGCATTTATGGGCCAGTGTTACAGAGATGGTGCTCTGGAAATATATCAACTAATGAAAGGAGAGGAAGGGGTTACAAGAGAGTAAGGAGACAGACAATGGGGAACACACATCAAAAGGAATGTACTGACACCAGTAGTCACGGCCCATGCTCCCCAGGTCAGAGAGCCAGGAGCCTGCTAGGAAAACAATTGATATATTCCCCCTTGTCAGCCTGCTTACTCTCTTGCAATCCCTTTCCTTTATAACTCTCTGCTCTGTGAGCAAGGGAAAAAAACACAAGTCAGGCACAGGATGTTTATTAATTGTAATGGCAATTACATGACTGAGTGATGCTGTGAATGTTGTAAATGTTGATCACAAAGTTATTTTTTCAGCACCCTTGTAACTTTGAATGGTTGCTGCACAAGGCAGGTCCATTTATATGCTCAAAATGGGATAAACAAAGGAATGAGTACTTTGATCCTGAGATGGAAGGGAAAGCATAGGAACATTCTTGGCTATAACACTAAATTAAATCCAATTGGCTAATTCAAGAACCATATAATTGGAGATAACAATTTATTTCATGCACTATAAAAGTTATCACAAGTTGCTTGGAAGTACCACTCTAATCATACTTAGGGTTGGGTCTATTTGAGGACTGCGACATTCTTTTCTGTAAAATCCCTGGATTACTTCATTTAGAGCTACTTGCATGGTTCACTGGCTGAGCAGTGATTCACTAGTCAGATAATATTTGCACATGATGGATCAGCTCCTTTTTTTGGAATCAATGAATCAATCACACCATCAGATAAGTTTCCTCTGTAATTCCAGAGAAACAAGCAACTGCAATGAGAAAAATTTTCATATTATGGATTTAACACTATAAATGAAATATAGAATATGCCTCAAAAGAATGTTTTGCTCATCAGTTATTGTTTGCTTATATAATACTCATCAAATTAATGATACAGTTGGTCTTGAGCTGAATAATTCTGCATTGCTTTAATTTATTTCCAACTAAAGGCAAGAAATAATATCATTTAACATCTTGAAATATATTCAATATGCATTGAAAGACAAAAGTTATTCAGAAAATATTTGAAAAATTAAATTGTATAAGATGTATAATCAAATTTTTAAAGTGTCCATTGCCTTTAGCCTGATAAAGTATAATTTTAAAAACATAAGTTTTCTCCTATTTGTTTTATTAATAAATTCAAAAATAAAACTTAGAAATTATCTATGCTAGGTTAGAACCACACATGCTTAAATAAAGGCTATTCCTTTTCAGTATATGTTATATAACTATTTTGATATGCATAATTTAGAAGCATTATACTAAACAAAAGCAAATGAATGCACTTAGTTAAGTAATTCATCTTGATTAGCAGAGTGTGCAAACTGACTCAAAAACAAACCATTTATTTATTTTACTCATTGGTTGAAAATAACTCCTAAAATAACTTTTGAACATTAGAAAACAGCAGTGCCCTCCTTCAATTTACAAACTAAAAGGCACAACACAAAAGAAAAAGGAGTTGGACAGCAGGAGGTAAATAGAAGATACTTTCCAGTTATAAAGTCTTCAGATTTATGATTTGATAAAATCATTTTTCATGATTTTACACTTCAGTAAAGAAGGAATATGTTTTACTTGGGTTCTTGTTTTTTTTTGTTTTAGCAAAAATGCTTTTCCAATTGTACACCTCAGCATTTTTGTTTCAGCTCTAAGATGTTCACTAAAAACAACGAAACCTAGATTTTAAGATCATTTAAGATCACCAAGATCATTTTACAGTGAACAAATTTATTATTCAATTATTTGTGTGTTTGTTACTTTATTGGATCAATAAGGGTGTTGACTAACAACAGAAACACACACAAACAAACAAATGACAGTTTTCAAGCAGTTCAAGCAGTTAAAAGGGATAATGATCACAATCAGCAGACTTGAGTGGTTAAGCAAGCAAAGAGGAAACAAGTTTTCAGAGATAGCTAAATCCATAGTCCACCTTTGTAGCTCTGAACAATCCTACTTTTGAGGACTACTTTTTAGTAAGATGACTGAGATGCCTACCCTGGAGCATAAACCAAGGACAATTCTGGTCCACCTTAAAGTAAGTTTCTCTGCCATGCTTCCATTACATGTAATTTAGATTAGACTCTGCTTTAGTCTGGAATGCTTTTAATATATTAATTCTTTCTTATGAAGAGATTGCACATATTGTCTGCTTTACCTGTGACAACTTACAGACTGCTTCACCAACATGATAATTGGATTTTCTTTTGGGATTGATGGACAAACAATTAGAAAAAAATCATGGAACTTTGTTTTTGTGGATGATAACTGCATTTGTATTATTTTTTTAGATTATTTGTATGCATAAAGATGGAAAGATTCAGTGCTACCACAATGGAGGAATAGTTGGTCAAGATGATAGAACTGAGGGGGCTAAATTGATTTTATTAATAAGAGAAAACACAATACTGGTATTTACATCTATTGCTGAGTAGAAGCCCCTTATAGACTTTTTGTGTGAAAAAGAAAAATAGGAGGTTAGGTTTTATGATTTTAATGACTGGACAGGATAGATTATGGAAAGAAGAGACTTATGTTGAAATCATAGAATAAGAGGTAAATTTATAATCGTTCTCATAAATTGTAAAGACTACCATCTTTGTAAGTTTTTTCTTTCTTTTGTATATTTTTTTACTTATTTTTCTTTTCTGTACTTTTAGCTTCCTCTTTGTTTTCTTTCATTTTTTTTCTTATTTTATTTTAGTGTGGATTAATTACTGTTGACCTCATCCCATTCCTAAGAGGTCTGTAAGGGGCGTGCATAAGTGCACCAACATGCCTACCATCCCTGTTCTAATGTCCCTTTATATTCATATCCATTTCATGTATCATGAATCATGTTTATACATTTCATATATTCATAATGATGTTTATACTTTTATCTGTAATCTTATATATGCTTGAAAAAAATAAAAATAAATTAAAATAAATAAATTTTTATATTCCTTTTTTAAAAAAAACACCCTTTGATAAAATTATGTCTAAAATACTGGTATAACAGTGGTGGGTTGCTCCCGGTTCGGCCCGGTTCGGGCGAGCCGGTAGTGGTGATGATGTGATGTCAGCGAACCGGTTCTCTATGACTGTGAGCTGGGCCCTCCCACCTGCCCCTGCGTTATACCTCCCTTTATTTGTTGTTTTTTAGCCCAGCTGATAGGCGTGGCAGAGTGGATTGCTGAAATTCAGCTGGGCAGAAATCTAATGCGCTTGCGTGGAGCACAAGTTCGTGCAAGCACGTGCGCAAAAAGAACCGGTGGTAACACCGGTTGGAACCTACCACTGTGGTATAATGAATAATTTGGAAAACATTAAAAAATGTGGAATAGCTAATAAAATCCAGGGTTTTTTTTGGTACATGGGTATATCAATAGACTTCAGCTAAGAGGATCTGTCCTCTTACTCTGCATTGTTCAAATCTGTGCTGAAAGTCCCCAGTGTTCAGATTTGGGAACAGATGTGGGAATGGAAAAAAAGGAAGAAAGGAGAGAGATGTGGTGTGGGCTGGGCTGTAAGGAGGAAGAAGCATCCATTCACCAGTGGAGTTTATTCTTATGACAGATGGCCATGGCTGATTGTAAAGCTTCATGAAAATGAGATGTATATGCGACTTTTAGAAAGGACACTTACAGTATTATTGACTTGTCTTCTTTAATATATGAAATTCCTTGAAAGGCAATAGCTGTGATGCTATTTATATTCAGAAGAGAAAGGCTTTAGATGAGTGAAGTCTTGCATCACTGCAATCCATTTTGAATATGTATACATAATATAGAAATCAACACGTTTGACAGCTAATTAAAGCCAGAAAAAGCAATCTGAAACATTAAGGTAAATGAATACTTGTCCTTCACATTTTGTCATCCCATTTCAAAGATGAGAGATGACAGGCTGTTTAGGAATGTCAAAAGAAATACTCAGTGGTTGGCCAAATCATAAGGATGTCAGGTGGTCCTTTGCATACTTGATCAAAGTAACTGAAATGGCTTTTCAAAACTGGGGACATAATTTAATTATATTTCTCCAGTGAAGGTAACTTTTAAAACTATTTCTCAGAAATTTGGATAATTACCTTCATTGCTATTTTCCAATAATCCCCCCCCCATACCACTAAAAGACCTGGTGATTTGCTTAACATTTTAGGTTGGCAACCAGGTTCCCATTTTGCATCTTGCTCAAACCAATGTTGTTCTGGGGATATTAGAATAGAATAGAATAGAATAGAATAGAATAGAATAGAATAGAATAGAATAGAATAGAATAGAATAGAATAGAATAGAATTCTTTATTGGCCAAGTGTGATTGGACACAGAAAGAATTTGTCTTGGTGCATATGCTCTCAGTGTACATAAAAGAAAAGATATGTTCGTCAAGAATCATAAGGTACAAGACTTAATGATAGTCATAGGGAACAAATAAGCAATCAAATCATATTAGGAAACGGTCAATATAAATCTTAAGGATACCAGTAACAAGTTACAGTCATACAGTCATAAGTGGGAGGAGATGCGTGATAGGAACGATGAGAAGATTAATAGGAATGCAGACTTAGTAACTAGTTTGACAGTGTTGAGAGAATTATTTGTTTAGCAGAGTGATGGCATTCGGGAAAAACTGTTCTTGTGTCTAGTTGTTCTGATGTGCAGTGCTCTATAGTTTCGTTTTGAGGGTAGGAGTTGAAACAGTTTATGTCCAGGATGCGAAGGGTCTGTAAATATTTTCACAGCCCTCTTTTTGATTTGTGCAGTATACAGGTCCTCAATGGAATGCAGGTTGGTAGTAATTGTTTTTTCTGCAGTTCTAATTATCCTCTGAAGTCTGTATCTGTCTTGTTGGGTTGCAGAACCAAACCAGACAGTTATAGAGGTGCACATGACAGACTCAATAATTCCTCTGTAGAATTGTATCAGCAGCTCCTTGGGCAGTTTGAGCTTTCTGAGTTGGCGCAGATAGAACATTCTTTGTTGTGCTTTTTTGATGATGTTTTTGATGTTAGGTGTTAGATCTTGAGATATGGTAGAACCTAGAAATTTGAAGGTCTCTACTGTTAATACTGTGTTGTCTAGTATTGTAAGAGGTGGAATATGGGAGGGTTTCTCCTAAAGTCCACCACCATTTTTATGGTTTTGAGTGTGTTCAGTTCCAGATTGTTCTGGTCACCACGAGGCTAATTGTTCAACCTCCTGTCTATATGCGGATTCATCATTGTCTCGAATGAGACTGATCACTGTTGTATCATCTGCAAACTTCAGAAGTTTAACAGATGGATCGTAAGAGATGCAGTCATTGCTATATAGAGAGAAGAGAAGTGAAGAGAGCACACAGCCTTGTGGAGTCCCTGTGTTAATTGTACAGGTATCTGATGTGATTCTGTTTAGCTTCACCTGCTGCTTCTTGTCTGTTAGCAAGCTTATGATCCATTTACAAGTGTGTTCAGATATCGCTAGTTGGTTTAGCTTAGTTAGAAGAATGTCTGGAATGATGGTGTTGAATGCTGAACTAAAGTCTACAAAGAGGACCCTTATGTAGGTCTTTGGAGATTCAAGATGTAGGATGTAATGCAGAGCCATATTAACAGCATCATCTGTTGATCTATTTGTTCGTTATGCAAATTGCAAGGGGTCTAACAGCAGATCCATGATGGTTTTCAAGTGAGACAGCACTAGCCGTTCAAAGGTTTTCATAACTACAGATGTTAGAGCAACTGGTCTGTAGTCGTTCAGTTCCTTGATGGTGGGCTTCTTCAGCGCTGGGATGATGGTAGAGCGTTTGAAGCAAGAAGGAACATAGCACATCTCTAGTGATTTATTGAAGATACGGGTGAAGATGGGGGCCAATTGGTCAGCACAGACTTTTAAGCAAGAAGGAGTTATCTTGTCTGGGCCTGGAGATTTTCCTGGCTTTTGTCTGTGAAATAGGTCTTGCACTTCCTTTTCTGTGATCACTAGGGGTTGTGAACCCAACGGGATGTGGTCAGTTGTAGGAGGTTTGGCTGTTGTTGGTGTGTCTGAGATGGGGGTTGTGGAGATAGGTGGCTGTAGTTTCCTTTCAAACCTGCAGTAAAACCCGTTCAGGTCATCTGCCAGTTGTTGATTTCCTTCAGCCTGGGAAGGAGGTTTGCCATAACCGGTGATATTTTTAAGAGTTTTCCACATATTTTCTGGTTCATTTGTTGAGAACTGATTCTTTAGCTTTTCAGAGTAGCTTCTTTTTGCTGCTCTGGTCTCCTTTGTTAATACATTTCTGGCCTGATTGTACAGCATTTTATCACCTTTTCTGTAGGCTTCCTCTTTGGAATGACGTATTAAACATTGTGGAGACTATTAAGGGAAAATTTGGATTGTCCCAGGCTAGCTGGGGGAGTTTAAATCCATCTAGAAGGTCTGCAGATGGTGAAAGTTTGACCTTCACAATTGCCTGTAGCAGTTTCTGTAGAATCTAAGTCTGTCCATATCTTTTGTCTGGTATTATTATGGTTCGTCTTGCAGTCAATCAGATGTTCAGACTGGATTTGGCATTTTTATCCACGGATAAAAGGATTTATCCGAAGGATTTGGGATAGGCAGATGTTGTGTTTGATGGTGTTGGAGGTATCGTCGCAGCATGTAAGCTGAGCCAAGTAAACCTGTCTTTTGCAATTATTATGATGGTGAATTATTAAAGTGGCCTTTCATCAGGGGTGGGTTCTACTTACCTTTACTACCGGTTCGCAGTGGGGCCGCAAGCGCAGAAGCTTCTGCACATGTGCAGAAGCATTTTGATGATGTCGGGATCAGTGGGCGGAGCCTCCCGCCAGTTTTACTACTGGTTCTATAGAATCGGTGCGAACCGGGGGCAACCCACTACTGCCTTTCATGAATATTAGCCCCCAATATTAGATAAGAAAGAGCCTCTGTTAACCCTAACCCTGCCAGATCAATTCAAGATCCATATCGCCAGAACTACTTGTTTTTTTATCCAGAAGCTCAGACATCTACAAACAAATGCAGGCTTACATCTTCCTTGCTTCACTTTTAAACAAACATCTTTGCTCATTCATACACACATGTATATATTCTCAACTCATAGTTTAGCTGGCCAGGCTATCTATAGTATGTGTTCCAAAGCTTCAAGATGGGATACCTACATTTAATATTTGTTCTGTGTTAGGGTTTCCAAGGACTACAGTTCCCATACATTTCCATATCTTCCAACACAGCTTGGCCATTTCATCAAAGCTTGACCAATGCCATCTTGGCATACTACCTGGTACTTTCTCTCTAGAATGTTATTGTCTCATTCAAACCATATGAGAGCAATTTGTTGTTTTGAGAACCATCTTTTGTTGTGTCTTCTTCAGACTCTTCATTCTGGTACTTTTCCACATAATTAAATGATTATGCCTTTTTAGCCTGCATTGAATGAGTTTTCCATGCTCAGTTTTTCATTCATGTCCATTCAGATAAATATGTGGAATAAAACCACCTACTATTGTTTTTCCACAGCATTATATAAGGCTGGCATTATATGACAGTTGCAATATGCTGGCATTAGTAATTAATACATGGATCATTAATTTGGGTGTTCATGCTTAATACATTCTAACAGAGTGCTCATGTGTATACACTGTAGAATATTCAGTGTGGAAATGTAGCTCTTGTGGATAAGGTGGGAGAGAATGGTTTTAAGGCAGTATCTTTAAGACAATATGGGGACACAATGGCTCAGCAGTTAAAAGGGGATGAGTTTGTCAGTTGGAAAGCTGACAGCCCGGGTTCGAGACACGAGCACTTCATGGTGGGGTAAGCTCCTTTACTTGTCCCAGCTCCTGCCAATCTAGCAGTTTGAAAGCATGCAACTGTGAGTAGATAAATAGATACCACTTTGGTGGGAAGGTAACAGCATTTCATGCACTTCGGCATATAGTCATGCTGACCACATGACTACGGAAGTGTCTTTGGACAATGCTTGTTCCCTCAGCTAAGAAACAGAGAGGAGCCCAGGGTTGGATATGATTGGACAGGGGAAACTTTTACCTTTACCTTTAGGGCATGGAGTAATTTTAGGGCCCTCCACCTATAGTTGTGGATAACAGAAAAATGGGTAATCAATAAAAAGTGCTTCAAAATTATTCTCTGGAATTTATATAATTACAGCAATAGAATGCAGTTGGCAGATTGCTCACAGACTTTGTCCCCTGACTGTTCTTAGCACATTTTCTTCAGTTGATTAATTTCTGGGCACTGAGATGTCTCTGCGTGTTTATATTTGTGTGTGCGATTGTGCTCATGTTTGTATAGAATATTTTTTTAGTATGTTGGAGAGAAGTGGCAAGACTCTGCCTCCCCTCCCCCCTGCCCACACCCAAAAAGCATCAAAATTTATAGCGTGTGCTGGATATCTATTAAAAATACAGATGCATTCTGGTGGCATGAGTGTGACCCGCGGCGTCATCTGTTTATGCTGCATGATTTGGAAGGGAAAAACAAAACCATAAACAGAGGAGGAAGTAAAAAGAGGAGAATCATGATGTAATTCTACCTGCTGTGAAGACTCTCAGAAGCCACTTTTTATCCTCATTTCCTTTTTAATTTTTTTTTCTTTTTTTGCCTTATTCGCATTTTAGCTTCCCCCCCTCCTCTACTTTATGTTAGGTTGCATTAGTTGTTAACCTTCCTTTTAAAAAGTTTTAATAAAAATTATATATATATATATAAAAACAGAGGAGGAAGTGCCTTTTTGTATATCTGCAAAGTATGTGTCATTTTTCAGATGATCTGACAGATTGCTTCAGGTAAGTCATGTGACCAGCAAAACTTCAAAAACCTCTACTATTACACAGCACTTAGAACCCAGCTTTTGAACAGGTATCTTCCTTGAACTTGGTGAGTAGGTCTTAGCCTTACATACATAGGAGAATATGGTATATGCATATCAAAATTGTTTAAATAAGATATTGTTTTAGCATCACAAAATTGTCCACAAAATTGACAAGGTTTCTCTTCCGGAATTTATTACTTTATTTGGGACAAGAGAAGGTATTCAGACAAGGTACGTCTTCTACGGTATAGACAAAAGTCAGCCTGTTAAAATGTTAGAGCTTCATTGCTTTTGCCAGCTAAGGGTTTAATATAAAAGGCACTCTTAATTAAATGAAGTGATTTTTAAATTTACAATCAATTTTCCTTAATTTTAAAATTTAACTATACTACAGTTAAGCTCTACTTTAACTATGGGAATTGAAGTCCCCTATTGTGCTATGCTGAGAAATATATATATTTTTTCTTGTGGCAGGATTGGCTTCATTACTTGTCAAGCCTGGTGATTGGCTCCTTGTCTCATTTTTTGTTTTTATAAAATGGTGGAGATTCTTGACTAGATCTTTTATCTCTTTAAATTTGGCAAATAACCATGGTTGGCATATGGCATATGGATATGATCAGAGTCAGGCAATCAGAGTAGCACTGGAGAAGAAACAACATTGTACCTTTTCTTCCCAGTGAAAAACATCCCCACCAATTCATTTTTTCAAAAAAAAAAAAGATTTATAGGCTGCATGAAATCACTTTTTCTAAAATGGGAAAATATGTTTAGAAGGCAAAGTGATTTTCAGTAGAAATATAGCATGAATTCTGAGATCTGGTAATGGATAATGCCTTTCATACTTTGTTCATTAGACCAATAATTCAGTACATTGCTAGGAATCCTGAGTTTTGAAACACCAAGGACTAGTAAGGAAAATTATATTATTCTTCATATTTCTCTGATCTTTTTTTAGCTAATTTCATTCCCAAAATAACTTCTAAGAATATATGTCCATATACCCTATACTTTCCAAAATACTACATGCTCTTATGAATGTTCCTATTAATAAAGATGTCAGTGTTTTGGTTACTGTTTATTTTTAATGTTTGAAATAAATCTGATCATTTTAACAAGTGACATGATCTGATTTTAACTACAAAATGTAATGTGCATAATTTTGTTGGTTTAAAACCAAACTAACTATTTGATTTGTATGTTTTCCCTTTATTAATTCTGATTTAATTAATAATTCCTGACAATTAAGACACAATGCAGTGTTCTTTTCTCCATTCTGTTCCATCAGTTTTCTAATATCTCATTGTAAGCAATGAGTTTTATAGTTTCTAAATTAAACTGATGACTGTACCCAAAGCAGGTTTTTGGCTACATGTTTATGAGGGATTTTCACATTGCTTTGGATTTATAGCAAAAGTTCCATGTGATCCTTTTCTCTTCTTGTGTGGCCAGTCAGTACTTGTTCAAGAGGAATTTTGTGAGTTCACGGCATTTTATAGACAGTGGAATCTTAATACAGTTAATAATAATCTTTCACTGACAATGAAATATTTTTCATATTAATGTTATAATTTCTGGATGATATTGGATATCATTCTAATATCTATTTTGTTGTCATTTCTCTGGCAGTACCTAACATGCTCTCTTTTCTTTAAATGACACAGTAATTCGAGTGTCATTTAATGAAATATTCCATTGATCCAGCAGACTTGGAAAGTTCTAGCTTAGGCAGGGTGGCACTGTAATATCATATTACTTTAGGAAATACTGTTCTACTGTTCTAGATCCACATTTTCCCGAGTATGTCATTTTGGGCAGTGGTGCTAGGTGAGGAGCAGTTGAGCGGCTTGCTATTCCTGTGGTTAGTGTTCTAGGACTTGGCATCTCTCCTCTGCTTTAAGGTCTATCTTAAATTTCTGGGAGTTTAATCCATATCCAGATCATACCCAATTATGTATTTCCACCAAAAAGTCAAGGTGGTGATACTATGTAGTTCTTATTATCCCTTACTATGTTTTGTGGCCTGCCAGCAGAGCTGGCAGCAGATTTGGACAGTGAGGAGGTTGGGGAGGAACGTGGGCAAGTCCTGGAGTCTGGGGAAGGCTTGGATGATGGCTCTGAGTTGGAGGCAGAGAAGGGGCCAAGGCCATCTGGGAGTTCTTTGTTGCCTCCGGAGTCTCCGGAGTCTGACATCAATGAGGTAGAAGAACAGTGTGAGCCTGTTCCCATTGTGCGCATGCGCAAAGCTGCCAGGAGACAGGAACAATTAAGGAAACAGGGTCGACTTGGGAGTAAGGCTTGGAGATGATTGGCCCCTCCCATAAGACATAAAAGAGAAGCGAACAGGACGTGAGCTTTTGCAGGAAGCAATTAGTTCATCTGGTCACTAAAGCTCTGGAAAAGCTCTGTTTGACTCTGCTAAGTTTGGCCTTGCCCTGCATTTGGCAATTAGTTCTCTGGCAGCATTCCAAGGGAGATAAGGTGAGTGTTTGTAAACATTCTTCTGAAAGACTGTTTATCAAGCCTTGCAGACTATAAATGAAAGTAATTTACAGCTGTATGAATTAAAGAGGTTTGCCGGGACTAAGAATAGAATAGAATAGAATAGAATAGAATAGAATAGAATAGAATAGAATAGAATAGAATAGAATAGAATAGAATAGAATAGAATAGAATAGAATAGAATTCTTTATTGACCAAATGTGTTTGGACACACAAGGAATTTATCTTTGGTGCATATGCTCTCAATGTACAAAATAGTCTTTCTTTTGCTATATGTTTTTATTCTATTCTATTCTATTAGATAATCAATGATTATCTAGAATCATTGGAATATGGAGGCAAATAAATATTGAAGTAAAGAGAGTCCTAGGCTGCATTAAGAGAGGGATGGAATCAAGATCACATGAACTGTTAATACCACTCTATAATGCCTTGGTAACGCCGCACTTGGAATACTGCATCCAGTTTTAGATGCCACGATGTAAAAAAAGATGTTGAGACTCTGGAAAGAGTACAGAAAAGAGCAACAAAGATGATTAGGGGACTGGAGGCTAAAACATAAAGACTGGTTACTAGAGTTGAGTATCGCTAGTTTAATGAAAAGAAGGATTAGGGTTGACATGATAGCAGTGTTCCAATATTTGAGGAGTGAGGGTGTCAACCTATTCTCCAAAGAACCTGAAGGTAGGACAAGAAGCAATGGGTGGAAATTCATCAAGGAGAGAAGCAACCTAGAACTAAGGAGAAATTTCCTGAGATTTAGAACAATTAATTAGTAGTACAACTTATCTCCAGAAATTGTGGATGCTCAATAATGGAAGTTTTTAAGAAGAGATTGGACAACCATTTGTCTGAAATGGTATAGGGTTTCCTACCTGAGCAAGGGGTTGGACTAGAATACTCCCAAGGTCCCTTTCAACTCTGTTATTCTGTTAGATGATAAATAGATGGATGATAGATAGATAGATAGATAGATAGATAGATAGATAGATAGATAGATGACAACAGACAGTAATATAATCACTTGGCAGTCAGATTTGAACTTTAACTGTGATTTAACATAGGACAATTGATTTAACAGTGTAGGGTTACTCCATTGTTTAACTTTTGATCATAATCTGTTTCTTGACAAATACTATAAAAATCCATTCTTTTTCCAGTTTTCTGAATAATTGGCATAGTTTCTTACATCATTATATTTTTATATTTTCAATGCAAAGTTACATTACAAATTGTCAAGGATACATATCTTGTGTGGCATTTTTATAGTTTAAAAAATTCATATTCTTTTTCATTGTTGAGCACCATTATTAATCTGATTCTGCCTTCAAAGAAGCTTATATAACTGTGGCTTCAAGCTAAGGTTTTCCTTACATATATTTTATTTATTTTTTATTTTATATTGGATTTCTATACCGCCCTTCTCCCTGAGGACTCAGGGCGGTGTACAGTCAGATTAAAAAACATGCAGAATATTAAAAACAATTAAAAGATATATAAATTTGGCCCAATTAAAACTCATTTACCAATTAAAAACGTTTAAAACATTTAAAAACAGTTAAAAATTTCATCTTAAGCCAGCCCGGCTTGTTTAAATAAATGGGTTTTAAGGGCGCGACGGAAGGCACTGAGGTCTTGGATTCTCCTTATCTCTGGTGGGAGCTGATTCCAGAGGGTAGGTGCCCCCACAGAGAAGGCTCTCCCCCTGGGGGTCACCAGCCTACATTGTCTGGCTGATGGCACCCCGAGGAGGCCCTCTCTGTGGGAGCGCACGGGTCGATGGGAGGTCGTTGGTAGCAGCAGGCGGTCTTGAAGATAGCTAGGCCCTATGCCATGGAGCGCTTTAAAGGTGATAACCAACACCTTGAAGCGCACCCGGAAGACAACTGGGAGCCAGTGCAGCTCGCGCAGGAGGAGGAAAGAAATGCTGGTTTTTGCAATAATATTTAAAAAGAAATTATGAAACAGCAGTTTATTTTGATAAGTGGGTATATCCAGCAAATGCAAATATTCTCAGATCATTCATCCATCTAGCTCTCTAGCGGGGGTGAAATCCAGCAGGTTCTGACAGGTTCTGGAGAACCGGTAGCGGAAATTTTGAGTAGCTTGGAGAACTGGCAAATACCACCTCTGGCTGGCCCCAGAGTGGGGTGGGAATGGAGATTTTACAGTATCCTTCCCCTGCCACGCCCACCAAGCCACACCACGCCCACCAAGCCACACCCACAGAATTGGTAGTAAAAAAAATTGGATCTCACCACTGCTCTCTAGTAATATAATTTATAGTTATTCTGTTTTTACAATTTCTTTAAAAAACATTTTGGTTTTATTCATTAGACATATTGAAAACCTTAATGCAAATCTATCCTACAGAATGTAGCTGAGATCTATATACTTGGAACAGGCAACAAAGTGGTTCCAATTTTACGAGGTCTTCAGTAGTCCCCTGGAAGCAGATTTCTGAGAAGAAAGTGATGTGCCGTTCTGGCACTTCTATAAGCATGGAGGAAGAAGAAGAAAAGAAAAAGAAAAGCAGTTGTAATGCTCATCTGAGTTGAGATGTTAATACTTTGGAATAAATACTTAAAGGCTGATAGTCTCACTCAGTGAGAACTGAGCAAAACTTCAGCACCTGAAGGCAGGACAAGAAGCAATGGATGGAAACTAATCAAGGAGAGAAGCAAGATAGAATTAAGGAGAAATTTTCTCATAGTTAGAACAATTAACCAGTGGAACGGTTTGCCTTCAGAAGTTGTGGGTGCTCCAACACTAAAGATTTTAAAGAAGAGATTGGACAACTATTTGTCTGAAATGGTAGAGGGTTTCCTTCTTGAGCAGGAGGTTGGACTAGAAGACCTCCAAGGTCCCTTCCAATTCTGTTATTCAGAAGTAGAAGTTTCTGGTTGCTTCCAACACTGTTGGAACATTTTAAGATGAAAAATGAGAAATAAGTCCATATAACTTTTCTTACTGCACGTTTGTAACCATACCTAGAGAAAAAGGGAATTGTATCATACCAAACCACCAGCATCATAGAATATTGGATACCCAGGTGACTTAACTAATATGTGTTACTATCAGTGTTGTGACCTATTTGAATCTTTGGCCAAATAGCTTAATTGTGAGACTTTGCACAGATTCATCTTGCATGCCGATTACACCCTTTCTGGGAACAGGAGTACTTGCTCATTGTCACTCATATCCTGGTGACTTCCTGGCTAGATTACTAAAACAGAATATACATGGGCTGCACTTGAAGACCATCTAAATATTACTACTAGTTCAGAATGCAGCAGCCCACATAGTTCTGGGCACTCCATAGTCTGCTCCTTTTATACTGTTGCTGCACAAGCTGTAATACTTCCACTTTCTTTTCAGGTGCAATTCAAAATGCTGGTTATTACCTTTAAAACCCTGAGTGGCCAGATTATATGAAGAATGGCCTCTGCCTTTGGATATTTGCCCATGCCACAAGGTCAGATAGGTTAGTCATGCCTCAGGTCTCTTCCCTTAAATTTATTTATTTATTTATTTATTTATTTATTTATTTATTTATTTATTTATTTATTTATTTATTTATTTATTTATTTATTAAGCTTATATGCCGCTCTCTCTTCGAAAAGGACTCAGGGCGGCTCACAGCAATAAAAAAGACAAATCAATATTAGATGTTAAAAACCATTAAAACTCTCCTTAAAAACCCCTTCAGTCCAATCCGGCCTGTTGAAATAACCATGTCTTAAGGTCACGGCGGAAAGAGCGCAGGTTAGGGGCCACCCAGAGCTCCAGGGGGAGTTGATTCCATAAAGTAGGTGTGGCCACAGAGAAGGCCCGTTCCCTAGGAGTCACCAGATGACACTGCCTGGCCGACGGCACTCCAAGGAGGCCCTCTCTGTGGGAACGCACCGGGCGATGGGGAGCTGTCGCTGGCTGCAGATGGTCCGTCAGGTACCCTGGGCCTAAGCCATGTAGGGCTTTATAGGTGATAACCAGCACCTTGAATCTCATCCAGAGGACACATGTGGGGAGGGGTGGATGCTTGCTTTTGGGGGAACTGGGAGATTTTGTAATATTTTTATTTATTTATTTTGCTTGATGTTTTTAGTCTTGTTTTGTGATCTGCCCATGAGGGGTCCTTGGTGCTGTCTGAGCTTGGTTGTTTGCTTGCAGATGTTTCATTGCCCAAATTAGGTAACATCATCAGTGCAGTTTTGGGTAATGAAATGTCTGCAAGAAGACAACCAAGTTGAGAGAGCACCAAGGACCCCTCATTATAACATATAAAATGAGCAGCTGTATAAGCAAACAAATGAATGTCTGAACTATGTCTAAGAACAGTTTATCTGCGATGGTGAATTGATTCTCCAGGCATATGATCTCTGTATATCATGCCAAGCATGCAGTCAGCCAAGAACAGGATCGGCAAATGTGTGGTCAAGCAGGGAAATCTAACATCCTGGCATGCAATCTCACTCCTCCTTGTTCTTTGCAGAAAGTATGGACAATCATGCAAATTGCTGGTGTGAAAATCTAGTGAATTACTGGATGAATGGAAATTTTACGTGACCTTCCTTGGTCCCAAACCAACAATTTGTTTCCTGTTTTGCCAAGCTTAGGGAGCATGCATAATAGCATATGGAATGATCATATCTATCTAACTACTGATATATTTTTGTTGCCTTTAAATCAATGTTAACACACTGACTGCCCGGACTTGTCCCTGAAGTTTTCTTGGCAAGACTTTCAGAAACCTTCTTCCTGAAGCAGTGAGAGAATGACTGGCTGAAAGTCACTTAGCTGGCTTCATCCCTAAGAACTCACCATCTTCTGGTTTCTAGCCTTGTGCCTTAACCACTACACAAAGTGGTTCTCGATTATATCTCTATCTAAGCACAGCCTTGAGAGACTGGCCATTTTATTTAGCAATTTTCTAAGTGCTCTAAGAACATTTAGTCAGGATATGGCTGTCAAACTGAGAATCACTCCCCCCCCATTACAAACACCCTAAATGAAATCTTTACGTACAAAGTAAGTTTAATGTTTAATCTTGGAAGGAGGAGCTCATTGGGGATTTTCAAAGTAATAATTAGGATATCCAAAAAAAAAAAAGAGGATAAAGTGGGATTTTTGATTTTGATTGACCATGATTGACCGGGCTGGCCTGATTCCATGTTGGTTTTAAAGTTTGATACTGATTTTTAATTGAAATGTTTTAAATTATGGGCCAAATTTCATTTAATTATTTTTAAAATTATTTTGGCTGTTCACCGCCCTGAGTCCGAAAGGGGAAGGGCAGTATACAAATCTAATAAAAGATAAAGAAGAAAGAAGACCATATGAGAGTACATTTTATGATTTTGAAGAATGCTCTGAAGACTTTTCTTAAAACCATCAAACGACTCTTAAGCACATTATTATCTGTGCGAAATATTCTGAGAATACACTTTCTAGAGGTGGGGGATATTTGGTTTTAAAACAGTTAGGATTAGTATAGTCAGGAATCAGAGCTGTACACCAAAACTCTAGCTGCAAAGTACAAAGCTATTAAAACTATTTTTCCCTGTCTGTTTTAAATAGTAATGCTCAAGAAGAATAAATATATTTTTTGTTTAATAGTCCTGTAATTTTTGTGGCATATTATATGCTCAACTAGTTTCCTTCCTTTAATTCAGTAAAAGCTGATTCTGAAATCCATATGACCTACATGGGCATATACCAGTTTAGATCATTGTATTGACTTCAGTATAATTCTGGTGTGGTTTCAAAGAAGAGTTAATAATAATATGTGCCATTTTTCAAAATATGACATCATCTACACCAGTCAGGCATTCTTTAGAAATCCAGATTAAAAAAACTGTTTCTACAGCACAGACTGAAATTCTTTATTTGTTTTTAATGTGCTTTGTATGCTATCTCTTTTCTCTTTTGAATTCCACTTTCCCTCCCAGAAACTTAGGGTGGTGTACATGATTCTTTGTTTGCTTTTTAAAATGTGATGTTGAAAAATCAACCCACTTTGTTCCTTAATATGATACATCCCACAATGTTGTAATTGCCTGGGAAGAGCCATAGAGTAAGTGAGCGAATGAACTTGCTTGCTTATTTACTTATTTACTTATTTAAAATGGTATCTTTCCAAACAGGTCAAATTTGGATTGAAGAACATCTAGCTTTGGAAAAGGGAGTTAGAACCACTACACAGATCCAGAACAACATTTTGTGACACAGTTATGCCTTTTCGGCAGCTATTTTGCATACGCCAACAGAAGAGGAAGCGACAGCAATGGCGGCCCTCGAAGACAAAAAGCTTCGCAGAGCCCAATAAGCTTAGCCAACAGAACTATCACAATTTGCTGGCAGAATGCTTGAAGAAAGGGTGTTTGTTTGAAGACCTGTCCTTCCCAGCAGATGTGAGATCCATAGGCACAGGACCATTTCTCCAGAAATTGCCTCAAAAGATACAGTGGAAGAGGCCACATGTAAGTGATGCAATGTGTATTACAGGAACATTTTATTAAAAGAAAGAAAAAAAATGGTTTTCTGAAATCTTAGAAGGTATGGAGGACCTGTTTTACAAAGATAGTCTTTGCTTAATGACCATTTAGTGACCATTTAAAGTTATGATGGATTCCCAAAAAGACAGTTATGACCTGGATTTGAAGTTGGGTGACCCACCCCTGTCACATGGTCACATTTTGGATGCTCGGCAACCAACCAGCCTTTATGGCTGTATGCAGCATCTCATGGCCATGTGACCATGATTTTTTGCCAGAAACCAGTGTTTACTTTCAGTTTTCAGTAAAAACCACCCATTGTGGACAATAAGTTGGTTTAACAAGCATGACATTAGCTTAATGACTGCCACATAAAAAATTGTGTTGGTCATGTGATGACCTGCTTAAAAACTGGCACAACATACTTACTCTATTCAAGTATAAGTTGAAGACTACCCGTGGAGGTATAACATATGTTTTGCAATTCACAGATCCCAAGTTCAAGGCCAGACGATTTAGTTTAAAAAAAAAAACAGATAATGGAAAAGTTATTAATTGCAGGCTTCAGAGAGCTACAGTCAGGGTAGATCTACTCAACCCCTTGCCTGTACCAGGGACTCAGTTTTCTGAATGCAGGAATGGAGGTTATATTGTGCTTGCTATTCCCAGCCCTTTGCAAATATATCCTGCTCTTGTGTTTTCCAGCATCAATTCAGAAGTGCTATTTTTTAATGTGAGACTTAAGTCCTTCAGAGACCGACTGCTCTAACTGAACCTCTCTTTTCCAGTGGCTGACTGCTCTGCTGACTAACATTGCCTTTCTCCCCATTTTTTCTTTTAAAAATACTTGCAGTTGATTCATCAGTGGGCTGTTAACTCAATGAACTATCCCCATCTCTAGAAGTTCATGTTCCGTTTAGCCCTTACATCCTCCAGTGGCTATCCCTTTTATAAATTTCTGCTTAGGCTAAGGTAAAGTAGATTGCCCTTGCTTGCTTGCTTGCTTGCCCTCTGTGCACAAATATAGCTTCCATTCCCTTTATTATTGTTTTTTCTCCAATATCATGAAGTTGCAATCTAGTGATGTTTGATAATACTATCTTTGATAATATGTCAATAGAAGAGAATATTTGTAGCTCATGGTTGAACTTAGAGTCCTTGGTGCACCCTCAGTTTGGTTGTTTGGTTGCAGATTTGACAAAGTAACTATCATCATTGGTGGGAGTGGATGAGGGGTTTGCTCCCTGTTTATGCGCAGTAGCTTGCCTTGTCAGTGTGGGCGGGTGTATGGTTCCCTCCTTGGTAGTTTGATTATGACATTATTTTTCTTTGTTTTTCTGGTGTTAATCCCTCCTTATCTGGTTGTAGGTGGTTGGTGAGGATGTTTTTTTAATTTGCTCTTTTTGTTTCCTTCTTAGCTTTTTTATTATCTCTTTTGAATGATGTATAAGTGTGGCTTATGTCTACAATATGTGTCTATTGATGGCTGATTTATCTAAATGTCAAGCTTCTAGGAATTGCCTGATATTTTTGGTTTTATTTGACTTTGGATTTTGGCTTGTTGGTAGATATATTATTCTTGGGCATATAAATGCAGTTTTGAGTGGATCATCATTTTTTTCTCACAAGAATAATACTAGTTTCAGTATTTCCTGGGAAACTAAGAATGCAATTATCTGATTATGAAAGCTCGGGGGATAAACACTGTATCAACAAAAGATGCATTATGTTAAAATATATTCACTTTATCTTTGAAAGAATGAACAGGCTGCAAATTTATGTTTACATGACAAATACATTCTGTTAATATTGATTCCTAAGAAAAGTTTGACTCATCACATTTCTAGGTCTTCTTTTGATTCTCATTTAAATGTTCATCACTACCAAATGCCACTGTATTTATGTTTTGACGTATTCAATTCAGAAGTGAAAACGGTAACTTGGTCAGGACTATTCTGATTTCTTGGGACTGGTCTCAAATCATATATTATAATGCTGGCAGGAAGCACTTATTTGTTTCTAGGTTGATCCTTGTTTATATGCTAGATTACAAACTCCCTATATTACACTTCTTTCTTGAGTTCCAACATGTTTCCTATAATAGCAAAACAAAGTTGCTTATATTATTATAAATGTATTTATACAATAAGGCACTGTATAAACATAGTCCTGTGTGGGTTTAAAGTGGCTTATATATATACCTATATATTGCAGGAGCTGCACAAGAACCCAATCTTTTATTCTACCAACAAAAAAAGGCTTGCTCTATGCCAAGGACTGATAGGTAAGAACTATTTCAAGAGAGAATGCCATTTGTATGAATATTTAGAATGCGTCAAGGTTTGCTTAGATCCATTTCAAGAGCTGTAGCTCTGGAAAAATCCATTCTAACCTGGAATGGTCTGGCAGAAAATAGGCTGCTCCAAATTGATCTATGCAGCCTATATTTGGAATTATCAGAATTCTGCCTCTACTTATTTGGTATATGTGCAGTATAAGCTTAAATGGCTGTATGTTTTTAGATGAAATTTCCAGGAAAGTTAGCCTATGAAAAAGAATAAACTTTCATGGAAGATTCTGACTTGAAATAAGGCAGATTAAAACCAACTGCTCCAATTTAAGTAAAGGACATTTTGCTACCCATTTGGGATTTCTTCAGCAATAATAACATACAAAAATCAAAATATAAAGTCAACTACACAACCATAACTATATGTGAATGGAACAAAAATGCCAATTCTAAAGAAAATACTGTATCTGTAACTTAATTGCCCAGAGTCACAAATGTGAAATGGGCAGCTTTACAAATTGAATAAACAAATAAAATTTCACTGCAAGTATAAAAGGTCTGCTTTCTAACCTAAGTTTCAGTTACAAATTTACTACTGAACTTGAAATGCATTCTACACAATAAGGCACAAAGTTATATCTGGCCTATATTAGACAATTCCTGGTTAATTATAAAAGTAAGAAATACCATAAAAAATTAAAAAAAACTTTTTTGCAAAAAAAAAAAAGTAATGAATACCTGAATATGTACTGCCTTCTATTTAGTGCCAGAAATAAGGTGAACAAGCAGTTTTTAGATTACCTTCTGTTTTCTTTAACCATTTTGGCACAGAGAACTGCTGGTTTTTGGCTGCAGTGGAAGCTTTAACATTTCATGAAGACATTTTGTTTAATGTGGTACCACAAAACCA
Source organism: Pantherophis guttatus (assembly GCF_059756535.1). NCBI lineage: Eukaryota > Metazoa > Chordata > Lepidosauria > Squamata > Colubridae > Pantherophis > Pantherophis guttatus. Next base: position 293,162,189 of record NC_142063.1, on the reverse strand, counting down.
GAGCTTTGAGAGAAAGAAATATGCTGGAATATTTCATTTCAAGGTGAGCATAATCCCCAGTACAGCTACCTGATGAAACATTCTAACTGTAAATATTTACCTTCCCCAACATAGTGCTCTTTAGAGGTTTAGGATAGGAATTGCCATTGCTATGGGCCTTTGCACAAGGGAATAACAACATAGAGGGAAAATATGTGTCATGATGCCATTGTGTGAATGACGTTTTATGTACCATGCTTTATATTAGTCATGTGAAATAGTAGATGCAGACTACATAATACGTGTGTCATTTGCACAATGATGCATGTGAGATTATTGTGATTAGGATTATTATTGCAAGGAGGAAAACAGCCACATAATCCTGTGAAACAAATCAAAAAGATTATGTAGTCTGGATACTTAACTTTTCAAGCAAGAAAGAGCTTTTCATCGGAAGTGTTTTAATTCTATCAAATGCATGCTCCTCCTTGTCACTTCAGACCCTGGAGATCCATCTTACTTTCATATAACCCGAACTCATCTCTTCAAACATTATTGTTTTGGTCATTATCATATTACTGTTGCAAAAAGTTCACTTATATTTTCCTGCAGTTATGGCTTGATCCAGGGGTGGTATTCACTTACCATTGCTATTGGTTCACAAATGTGAGCGCACACGTGCCACCTCTGTGCATGCACAGGACCTTCTGCGCATGCGCAGAACATCAAAAATAGGACGTGATGACGTCCGGGCGGGTGGGCGGAGCCTCCCGCAGCCTCCGCTACCGGTTCACCTGAACTGGATACAACTGGCTTGAATACCACCACTAATCACCAATGAGCAGGATTAGATAATGCCCTTTCTCCGTCTTTGAAACAGGAGCATGATCGTTGTGTGTTCCCTTCCTTTTTCAGTTCTGGCATTTTGGAGAATGGATTGATGTTGTAATAGATGATCGACTACCAGTAAATGAAGCTGGTCAGCTTGTTTTTCTCTCTTCTGTTTATAAGAACCTATTCTGGGGAGCTCTTCTGGAAAAAGCTTATGCCAAGTATGTTATTTCCCTAGCATTCTGTCATGGACCTTATTCAGTCTATTTAAAATCTATTGTTATAATCATCTAACATCCATTTTAAAAAATACCTGGCAAAACTCTCTTGGCAGGCTGTGTGGTTCTTATGAAGATCTACAGATTGGGCAAGTGTCGGAAGCTCTGGTAGATTTCACAGGAGGAGTTAATATGACAATAAAGTTGGCTGATGCACCACCTGATCTCTGGGACATCTTGACAAGAGCAACCTACAGCAGCTCGCTCATGGGATGCCAGACTCATGCAGGGGTAAGCGTTTTCTTTTCTTTTTCTCACATTATTATTAAGAATTTTTGTCCCATATTTCCCTGTATGTCATTTATTGAAGTAAGTGAGACATTTCCCCTCTTAGCTGCCCAACAAAGAACATTATGTGACAAAAGAGATTATTTTAATAAAAGAGATGAAAAACAAGATTTTTGGTGCCTTCTGTTAAGAGCGCAAATAAAATACTAAGAACTTTGTTTTTTTTAAAAACAAACAAACTCTAAAACACTCGCATTAATGAAAGGCATAAATTATTTGTCATTTAAGAGTATCTTTTCTATAGTCCCATCTGTCTGAGAAACATTTTGGAAGGAGTTATATAAATTGTATTATATTTTATACAAAAATGTAATTTATTTAAAAATGAAGCCTGCTAATCAGATTTTGATGATTTTACATGTGGAAAGAAAAGATATTGCTGTTATTCTTCTTTTTCTGCACTATTCTTTTAAAGCTCAATTTATGCTGCACCTCAGCAATTTTCTTATTTTTCTAAGCTGAATATTTTTTTTATCCCCATAACTTCACAATAGCTTGCAGAAAGTTTAGTGAGGAGTTTAGCTCAAACTGCTTGCAAGTATTCACAATGAACCAACTACCAGTTGTTTTCACTTAAAAGCAGACTGTATTGGTTCTACTAGGCATGAAGAAAATAGTTCATAGCATGGTGAAATATATTGATTTTGTTTTTCCTACAGCCAACGAGGGTCCTAGCGAATGGCTTAGTGGCTGGTCACGCCTATGGTGTGACTGGCATTCGAAAGGTAAGTGCACACTTGCTTTGATCATTCCAAACATGGTTTCCTTAATGGGTTTATATTCTTACCTTCTATCTTAACATGGCAAGAAAGAAATTTGTGTGTTTAGCATTTTTAAGCAGTGGATGAAGCCAACAGTTCATTTTGAAAATATGGCTTATCTTTATTGACTCATACCTGACTATTTGATTTTCTGGCTTTCATTTTGCATTTCTGGTTATCTGTTGTTTAACTTACTATAACTCAGGATTAGACAACCTTTTGGTGACTGAAGGCCAGATTTAATATTTTTTGTATGCCAAAGGTCACTGTAGTTGGGGCACTAATGCAAGTAGGAAGGCCATGTTGAGACAGGTGGTATCAGAACTTTTTGTTTTGACTTTTCTTAAGCTTCAAGGAAAAGTTTAGTGGAGCTTTTTAAAAACAATATTATGATGCCAGTTTAAGAACTTATACTTTGATGCTTTTGGTGTACATTTTCTACCTCAAAATGAAGAACAATTCTGAAGCTGATGTTCAGCAGCTAAAGACAGAAAAGATTCTTAGGGAGCACAAAATAACAATGTGGAGGCTATATGTATTTCAGGCCTTATAGTGTCATTCATTCTTCTTTTCTTTAAACTGCCAAATTATTCTTGACTAGAAGGAATGGGTATACCTACAAGGCTCAGAAAAGTGAGAACCATTTGCTAAATACACATATTGTATTACGCCACGATGTGGTTTGCTGTGGGAATCCAGCTAATTTTGTATTTTTCAGTAAGCCATGATTTAGGTTAAGTTGTGAACCAGATAATTTTAACTGCTGTTGCAGATAAACTGCAGTCTCTGCAAATAGGCCATAAAAGCCAGTCTGAACTAGTGGTTAAGGCACCAGGCTAGAAAGGAGGAAAATGAGTTCAAGTCCTGCCTTAGGCATGGAAAGCCAGCTGAGTGGTAAAGGCCAACCACTATCTCTCTCTGTCCGCCCAACCCACCTTACAGGATTGTTGCTCAGGGGAAAATAGAAAGACGATATGTTGGATACATTTGCCACCTTGAGTTATTTGTAAAAACAACAAAGGTGGGATATAAACAAACAAAAATTGGCTCTTCAAAATCATTAGTTGAGCTATTGAATCTTACCTTAATCAAGCTCATAAAGCTTTGCTGTGTTGCCACTGATGGCAGATAGAAGAGGGTCACTGAAACCTCTGCTTGTAATATTGCCCTTATACAATTCAAGATTAGCTACCATAATACCAAGTCCTGACCACTTCAATGGCCTTTTTGAAACAGAAGTATGGGGGCCCTTAAGGAATATGCTGGGGCCTGCACCTGGAGCAGGGAAAGGACTAGAACAGGGGTCAGCAACCTGCGGTTTTGGAGCTGCATGTGGCTCTTTCACTCCTCTGCTGTGGCTCCCTGTCACTCAAAATATGCATCACAACAGCCAATGTGTGACACCCACCGGCACACGATTTATTGAGCTTTTCAACCCCTAGTAGGCCAACCATGGATAAAGCCAAGAAAATAAAAGTTTCAGAAGAAAACAGAATGTTTAATTCAACTACATATGCTAGCTTTGTGGCCGCTCAAGGCACAGGAAGGGTTTTGTAGCTCTCGGTGTTTTCTTTTCAGTGGAAAACGGGTCCAAATGGCTCTTTGAGTGTTTAAGGTTGCAGACCCCTGGACTAGAGCAAAGCAGAAAACACTAGGCAAAAACCTGTATTTTTCTTAGACCAACCCCAACCAATTTATTTATAAGCTGAATCCCCATTCCTCTTACCTTAGCTAGACTTAGAATCACTAACTTCAATAACTGACTGAAAATTCACAGTAATGAGGAAGGGGCTGGGGAAGCCCATGTAGGGCTGTCACATATAGACTAAAGCTATGAATGATATTTTGCAAAACCTGTGAAGGCACAGAGGCAGCTACGGAGCTGCTTTACCATATTCCCTTTAATGGCATGAATAAAAGATAGAAGAGTAATAGCTAGCCTCTTGTGTAAATCAAAAACAGTAACTGTTTCATGAGCTCTGCTGACAGTAGCTAAACTAAGCTAAGCTGAGCAAATTTTATCTTGCTAAAATGAGGACAGTGGGAAATGGAGGGGTCTAGTGTTTTCTTTTGCAAATCACATGGCCAAAACCATGAGTGCATGCACTATATCTAGTTTCCACTTTGCATACTGAATGCAAGCCACCCAACCACATTTTAACCTAGCATGGTATATGAAGTCAGCCCATGTGGTTAATTGCTGATTCAGTATGCTGAATAATAGATACTACAAATATATCTCACTGTGGTAAAGAAGACTGGAATTAGATTATTTCTGTATACAGTTCCAATGTTGAATATTGATGGTCAACTTCAGATCCCTCATAGCTCTCTCCATGGTTCTTTATCTTTGTATTTTAGACAGGACGCCCCTTCTAATATAGATTATCCTCTTTAAAGTTAGAATCATAGCCTTCTTCCCAGTTCTCCATCACGTCGCCTGTACATTTGGCTTCTTTTGGCAAATGGCAAACTATTTATTGATGGATAAAACCTGGCAGAATATATTATTGGGCTTATGGAACCTGGATGCCCTTACAAATATTTAGGCATCAAGTTACTCAGTATTTACTAAATCCATACTGGTATCTTGTATTTTACTTAGAAAGTTATAGTTACCCAAAGCAATGGAAAGTTGAAGAATAATTCTTACTGTAGCAATCTGTTATTGTTTCCCAAAGGTGACATGCAAACATGGACCTGAAAATTTAGTAAGGCTAAGAAATCCCTGGGGAAAAGTTGAGTGGAAAGGCGATTGGAGTGACAGGTGAGTCCTTACAGCAAAACGAAGTGACACTTCAGATGGATGCAATCTCAATGCCACCTGCAGGCAGAGATTAACACAGACAAGGTCATCAGTTAGAACACAACACTGAGCTGTTTTGAAAGATCAGACAGCACTAGTGGAACTGAACTTGGGTGAACCTTAAACACATTACCAGAAAATAAAACATGGTGGTGCAGCTGTATGAAAAAGAAACTTTATAACTTTCCCTAGTTTCACCCATGACAGATTAAAATCTCAGCAGTGTGATTTGTTTACTAGGAATTCCATTAGCCCAAATTAATTGGAGACTTTTAAATATGTCTTTATCAAAAGTGAGGATATCAGCAACTTATATAAGCAGTTATGATGGGGCTGAGAAAATCCATAGGAAGTGAATCTTTTTCTGCTAAAGTTTTGATAAAGCTTTCCTTGATAGCACTGATTTTTAGTTGCGATACTATTTATTTGTTGATTTAAAGATATAGAATCAATAATAGCAGATAAATAAATTTATCTGTAGTTTAACAGAATATGAATGCACTAATTATACAAAAATGAACCTATATATTAACAATAATATATGTGAGGAATCCATAGAAAGTAAATTTACATAGTAAATCAGCTGACTTCTCCTTAAAAGATTATTTAAGACTTCTTCTTTATATGCAAAAACATTTTGAGAATTACCTAAAAAAAGAGGGGAAACATTGAATTTAATAAGTATTTATGTATTTTGCACTTTTAAATTTAAATTTAAACTGCACTGTTTAACATCCACTCATTCAGCAACTGTATGACGTGCTGAATGAGTCATCATAGTTGTGGCTGTTGTGGTGTCCCTGCGGTCATATTATTGAGTTTCAGGTGGTCAGTGATTGGCTCACAATTATGACATCACAGTGTCCCATGGTCACATGATCACTATTTGTGACCTTCACTGCTGGCTTCTAACAAGCAAAAGGGACGTTGACAGGAGATCGCAAATGGCAATCACATTATCATGGGATACTGTAACCATGCAATATTTGCCTAACAAGAGCAACTGGGGCTGACGGAATCGCTGTTGTAAATTGGCATGGTTGCATGACCTCATGCCATATAACCACATTATTTAGTAATAGAATTGCTGGTTCCAATTACCATCAGTAATTGGGGACTTCCAGTAAAGAATCAACCAAATTTCAGGTATTATCTGAAAATTCAATTTCCTCTGAATTTTGTAATGCAATTTTCCAACTAAACATTATATATCAGGTAAATAAACATGCCCCATTAATTTAGGGCTGGAGAAATGAGAATAGGTAAATTTTGGGTGTCCAGAGAAAGCTGTAATTCAGCAGAAGCTCTTTCTAAACTGAACGTGTTGCCTGGTAATTCAGACCTTCACTGAACCTGTAATTCTTAATGCATCAAAGCTGAGTGAGCTCTGTTTTACAATCATCTTTTTTTTCATTTTACTTTAGCTCTGGAAAGTGGGAGCTGCTCAGCCCCAAAGAGAAGATTTTGCTACGAAGAAATTCCGATGATGGAGAATTCTGGTACTTTCATGAAATAATACATGGCTGTATCTTTCAATCTATTCTTTTCCCAGATGCTTTTGCTCAGTACCGGTATTATTTTGAACAATTTTCTTTGTTTAAGTTCATGCCTCTGAATAGAAGTGGTATTGCTGAAGCAGGGAAAGATGAAAAAGGGAATGGGTATCAGACTGCAGGCCTGTTGCTCCATCGCTCATGGGGTGAATCACTTTCTTCAGTGATGTGCTTCACTTGAATCACCTTCCAGTTGAACTCTTCATCAAAGCTTTGCACAGCCACAATAGGTTTACTCAATCCAGGATACCCCTTAGCTCTAGCAATCAGAAATAGTAAAATAAATTATGTGCCAGAAGAATACATCAAATTTTAATATTCAATATATTCAAATTTTAATATTCAAATGTAGAGCTGGTGTGTAATTATCACGTTAAAACATCTATCAGATAACAAATAAAGATAATAATCAGATATTTGGTGAGTATGTATCAAATTTTGAGTAGTCAGAATCAGAGGTGGTATTCAGCCGGTTTGGCCCAGTTCAAGCGAACTGGTAGTGGCGACCTGCGGGTGGGCCTGCCCACCCGCCCGGGTGCAATCCTGTCCTATATCGCTGTGTTTTTGATGCTGCATGCATGTGTGAACCCACCAGGGGTGGGTTCTACTTACCTTTACTACCGGTTCGCAATGGGATCACATGCGCAGATCTCTGATGATGACATCTGGGGCAATGGGCGGGACCTCCCACCGGTTTTACTACTGGTTCTTGCGAACCGGTCCAAACTGGGGGCAACCCACCATTGGTGTGGAGGGTGCATGTGGAGGGTGCATGTGAACGAATTGCTGTGTTTGATGTTGCACGCATGTGCGGACTGGTCACAGTCTGTGTTGGCAGGGGGGCAGAGGTTGACCCTGAGGCACCTTATTTGTGGGGTGCCACAGGGGTCGGTCCTCTCGCCCCTTCTGTTCAACATTTATGTGAAGCCACTGGGTGAGATCATCCGTGGTTTCGGGGTGAAGTATCATCAGTATGCTGATGACACTCAGCTGTACATCTCCACCCCGGACCACCCCAATGATGCCTTTGAAGTGATGTCCCAGTGCCTAGAGGCCGTGCGGATCTGGATGGGGAGAAACAGACTCAGGCTCAACCCATCCAAGACCGAGTGGCTGTGGTTTCCGGCGTCCCGATATAGTCAGTTGGTGCCATCACTGACTATTGGGGGCAAGTCATTACCCCCCACGGAGAGGGCTCGCAACTTGGGTGTCCTCCTGGATTCATGTCTGTCTTTAGAAGAGCACTTGATGACTGTGACCGGGAGGAATTTTCATCAGGTTCGCCTGATCCACCAGTTGCGTCCCTTTCTAGATCGGAACTCCTTATGCACGGTCACTCATGCCCTCATCACTTCCCGCCTGGACTACTGCAATGCTCTCTACATGGGACTCCCTTGAGGAGCACCCAGAGGCTCCAACTGGTGCAGAGTGTGGCCACGCGGGTGGTTATGGGAACGACGTGGCGTTTCCATGTAACACCTCTCCTGCGCGAGCTGCACTGGCTCCTGGTGGTCTTCCGAGTGCGCTTCAAGGTTTTGGTTAACACCTTTAGAGCGCTCCATGGCTTAGGACCTGGATATTTATGGGACCACCTGCTGCCACCAGTAGCCTCTCACTGGCCAGTATGCTCTCATAGAGAGGGGCTCCTCTGGGTGCCGTTGGCCAAACAGTGTCGACTGGCAGCCCCCATGGGGAAGAGCCATCTTTGTGGGGGCACCTGCTATCTGGAATGAGCTCCCCCCGGAGATACGGAGGATCCTGGATCTACACATCTTCCGCCGCGCCCTCAAGACTTTTTTATTTCAACAGGCCAGCCTGGCCTAATGTTTTCCCTTTTAACTTTTTAAATTGTAAATTGTAAATTTGTCTTCAGTATTGGGGGTGTTTTAATTTGTCCTGGGCCAAATTATCTAATGTGGTTTTATACTGTTTTTTAAATTTTGTAATTTATGTGTTTTACTTTTTGGCTGTTCACTGCCCTGAGTCCTTCGGGAGTAGGGTGGTGTATAAATTTAAGAAAATAAATAAATAAAATAAATAGTGCATGAGAGCAAATTGCTGTGTTTTATGACGCTGCATGCATGTGTGGATGGTGCTTGCGTGAGCTCACATTTCTGGTGCTGGGTGAACTGGTTGCTACAGTATGTGAAGCCCATCTCTGGTCAGAATGAATATGAATATTTGACTCCAATGTATGTAGAGGAGGATTGTTAGAAGCATACCCGAGAGCTAATAAGAGACTCCTGCATAAAGAATATTTAGTTCAGTAAAGAATACTTAGTGACCAATAACAAAGTAGGGATTTTGATGATGTCAGAGAGTAGATGTGTTTAGTTTGCAAACGAAAGCATTAAGGTAGCAATAGAACTTAGACTTATATACCGCTTCACAGTGCTTTATTGCAACTATCTTGAAACTTCCAAAGAGTATTATGCAAAAGAGTATTATGCTAACTCGTTTTCCATTGCTCCAGAATGCAGTCTTACAATTAATGGTAAGAAACTGCAGAGAAACACTTTCCTCATTAAATATTAGAAGAACTTCCCAACTATAAGAGTTGGTGTAGTCTCAGAAAGTAATGGACTAAGTAGTGGATCAATTACAGTTATTGCTGCATTTCCTATATCCGTGATGGCGAACCTATGGCATGTGTGCCACAGGTGGCACACGGAGCCATATCTGTGGGCATGTGAGCGTTGCCCTAGCTCAGCTCCAGTGTACAGGCGCGTGCTGGCCAGCTGATTTTCGGGCCTTCTGGGCCAACCAGAAGTTGGGAAATAAGCCATTTCCGGCCTCCGGAGGGCCTCCAGGGGGGTGGGGAAGGCCGTTTTCATCCTCCCCAGGCTTCAAGAAAGCCTCTGGAGCTTGAGAAGGGTGAAAAATCAGGCCCATCGTGCCATTGCATGCCAAAAGTGGGAGGAGCCGGGGGGGCAAGGAACATTGAATTCTGGGGGTCACCCCTGCGTGTCCCCCAAGGGTGAAATGCTCCCAGATTGGACCGGACCGCCTGATCTGGTAGCGATGGCGGCGGGTGGTTCAGAGAACTGGTAGCAAAAATCCCTGCACCCCCGCCCTACCATGCCCAGTTCAGCCACACAATCATCAGAGGCTTTTTTTTTTTTACTTTTAAAAGCATTTTTTCTACAACCTCTTCCGAAGAAAAAATGCTTTTAAAAGTAAAAAAAAAAAAAAAAAAAGCCTCTGATGATCGCGCGGATCATCAGAGGCTTTCCAAAGCATTTTTTTCTGCAACCTCTTAGCCAAAAAGGTGGTTAAAAAAAATGCTTTGAAAAGTCTCTGGCAACTCCCAGCTGAGTTGCCTGATCGGCAGAGGTATTTTTTAAAACGCCTCTCTGACGATCCCAGCTGAGTTGCCTGATTGGCAGAGGCTTTTCAAAGCATTAGAAAAAATGCTTTGAAAAGTTAAAAAAAGGTCATATTAACCCCCCTCACCAAGCCACACCCACAGAACCGGTAGTAACAAATTTTACATTTCATCCCTGGTGACCCCCTGAGCTCCCCTCGCCTTTGGCACGCGGTGGCAAAAAGGTTAGCAATCACTGTCCTATATGGAGTTTAGAGGAGATGAGATGAGATTTGAATCTAAAACTTATTATAAAATCAGACACATCTTACTCCAACCTATACCAATGAAATTCTTGCAAGTAGTTTATGTTTGGTTTAAAAAGGGCCATTTGTGAAAATCCAAAGCTTGTCACACATTTCCACATACATTCATACTTGTCATCACATGTGCAATCACATGCATACATTTCACACAAGCATATGCACAATGGTTTCACACATATGCGCAAATGTACACACACATACGCTCCGTAACTACAGAGCCAGAAAGTTATTTATTCCATATTTTCATATTATAGCATTTTTTACCACTAGGTGGCAATATCAACATAGATTTTAATGTTATGCTTTTTGACAAATAACATTCACCAGGTAATTTTTCTTTGCTCTTGCCTTTTCACTCTTACAGTCACATTCATGTTTTAGCACTAATGATATGTCAGGCATTTTACACAAATCTGCATTTTGTTTTATCTTCTCCTTTGGTGACACCTATCCTCTTTATCAATGCTAATTAGACAAGGTGACAGGTGATTTTTTAAAAAAGGTAGGTTGTTGGCCATGCCACATAATCAAAGCCCTGTTCCTGGTTTTTCTATCTGGTCATAAAACAAGGTGTTTTTTTTTTATTTCTTTAATCATAGGATGTCACTGGAAGACTTGAAAATTCATTTTGTGGATCTGATGATCTGTAAATTGACTCCTGATCTCATGAGTCAGGAAGATGGGAAAAAGTGGATGTGCTCTACGCATTTTGGCAAATGGATCAAAGGAAGCACAGCAGGTGGCAGATTAAAGAACTTCAGAGGTGAGACTTCCCGGGGAGATGAGGTTTGAAAAAATAATGCCTTGGTTTAAGGAGCTGTGCATCTGCTCCCTTATAATAATGTCTATGGAGCAACTTGAAGGCAATCATATAATATTGAATGATATGATATCAAAATGCTCAGTTAACTCCTGCTGAAGAATTCTTCTTAAACTATTTCTGTTGAATAATGATGTGCTTCAGCACGCACATCAGCTTATATGTGAAATTGCAAAAAAAAAAAAAAAAGTGATTCCCCCCCTTTGCAGAGTTGGTGGGCAGTTTTGCCACAAGCAGGAACTGATAAGAATATAAACCACCTTCAGGTTTCAACAGATGTATTGCAGGTGGTCCATGCTTAACAATGGTAATAGGGACCAGAATGCCCATTGCTAAGTGATGCGGTCATAAAGTATGATGTTATGTGACTGCATTTGCTTAGCAACAACAATCCTGTTGTGATTGCAGGACCTCACTAAGCAAGTGACTAGGGCTTTTGACTTCCTGCCCGCTTCCTTATTTACTTTGCTTGTGGGAAGCAGGCCGAGAAACCAGACAAAGGAACTGAGTGAAGCTCATAAGAGTTTTCATTATTTCCTCCTCCTCTTAAGCAGGAGAAAAAACACAAAGTGCCAGGTTATTTATTGGGTTTTTGGTGTGGGATGGCAAAGCAGCTACTTTATGCATTTGTTGTTCCAAAACCAGTGGCTCCAAACCCAATTCTGCCTTATCTTGATGGGTATTATAGATATTATTCAGTTTGATGCCATTTGATTCCAAACGGCTTTGGGCAAACCACAAAACACCAGACAATATAAAAAAATATAATAAAAAGCAGTAAATAATCTACCAGAGGGGGTTCTAGCCATCGAATGCCACAGTCTTGGAGAACAACCAGGTGTTTATGATCCCCAGAATGTCAACAGGATTGAAGCCATCTGATCCGCAGTGGAATCTTATTGCAGAGAACAGCCACTGTGGCAGAGAAGGAGCACTTCTTGGGTACTGATAGATGACATGGTTTAATCGGAAGAACCTCAAATGTGCCAACTTAAATCTTAAATTAGTTGGGCAGATGCCACCTCAAATATCCAAGGTTTATGCTGTATAGGGCTTTATACATCATAACCAGTACATTGAATCACACCCCAATGCAGGTTTGCAGAGAAAAGATGTCATATATCAGGGGTGAAATGCTACCAGTTTGGACTGGTTCACGTGAACCAGTAGTAAAAAAATGCTACTGGTTCGTGTGAACCAGTATTTCCGACGATCAGCTGGGCAATGATCAGCTGTGTCATGCGATTTATATTAACTAGAATTGTTAGATTTCCTGCTTTCTAGCTAATCTAAATTGTGTGGCTCAGCGGATTCCCCCCCCCGCTGTTCTACTTACCTTTGCAGGCTTGGAAGGCTTCAAAATGTTACTTTTTTAGCACCGTGTGGGTACACCTCAGGTGCACATGCGCACGCTCGGTAGCAGACTCACAGAACCGGTAGCAGATTTCAGAGGATTTCACACCTGTCACATATGCATATCACTGCTATGCCATTGCATTCTGGACCAGTTGAAATTTCTCAGTGGTATTCAGTGACAGTCTCCTATAGAGCACAGTCTTCAAGCTGTGAAGTGTTTAGGACATGAATGTCCATCTGAATACCTTCTCATCTGAGGAAAGGGTGCAACTTGCACATCATAGTTGCCACGTGTCCATCAAGCAGGAGCTGTGAATCCATGAAAGCCCCAAGTTGGGCACTACTTGGAATCCCCTCCAAGGCTAAAAATACAATATCCCCCTAAAGTAAGTTGTCCCAATAACTGTATCTACCCAATCTTGATGGAACTTAATCAAAGACTTGCACCACATTTAGATCCACTCAGCTTTGATGCACTGGGTCAGAACTGTCTTACTTGACTGGACTGGGGCTGAAGGATCTAATTGGGTATCATCAGCTTATGAATGATACCAAACCCCAAACTGGTGGGTAAGCTCATCCAGCAATTTCACATACAGTACATGTTGAATAAGAGTTGGAGAAAATCAGACTTTTGTGGCACCCCGCAAAGGAGGAGTTGAGAACAGGAGTGTTTCTTCCATCTAACACCTACTAAAACCAGTCCTGAAGGAACGTAGAGAAGCACCATAAAATGTCCCCTCCCTCATTCCCAACCCTTCGAGCCAGTCCAGAAAATCAAAATTGTTATACACTATTTTCTAAAAATAAAATAAAATAATGGATTTGTAGGAATGGTAACAATTATTTAATTTCTTTTGTTTTATATTACCTGTGTGTTTGACATGTTGCTGTACGACCTATAGTAGATGGTGAAGGGCATTGATTGGGTAATAGTTTTTGCACTCTCCTATTAGTAAGCAAAAGATTTCATAGTATTCACTATTTGCTGTGTGTTCCAATGTCTGTAGAAGTAAAGATGATCAAAGATACAGCTTCAAAAAGGATTTAGAACAATTGGAAAATATAAATGAAGCCATATGGAAATGGCTACAGTCTTCCTCAAAGTGTTTTGATCCTTCCAAATATTTTGGCTTGCAGGTTCTTTTATTCATGATTTGGCCATGTTCGTTAAGGCAAATGGGAGTTGCAGTCCAAAATATTTTGGGAGCACCAGATGGATAACATTCTCTATTATGGAACTATATAACTGCTAAGGAAGACTTTTAGTTCTTTTAATGTATACAGTCTTACCTTGGAAAATATTTTTCTTGCTTGCTTATTTTAAGCCAGATCAGCTAGATCAATAAAACACTTTATAGTCTATGTGACATTTTTCTTAATGTTAGCTCTATTCCATTTTTGTGGATTTTTGTTGTTATGGTTAGCAGTCCCTTCACATAAATTTCACAACCAGACCACAGAATGACATTCTGGGGACTGAGGCCTGCATTTTTGTCCTTTCCTCCCTCAGGCTCTTTTTGGATGAATCCCCAATACTTGTTGAAAGTTTTGCAAGGCAACGGAAGCAAAAGATCTTTATACTCCTGCAGCGTGTTGGTGTCTCTGATCCAAAAACATAGTGGCAAACATCGGAATCGGGTCCCTCATTTGCACATAGGCTTATCACTCTATAAGGTAAAGAGAATTGTGCTTAAATGGGGGTTTGAATTGCTCAAGATGAAGAGAAGGAAGCTCCTTCTTTGCCAAGCAAATACTATAAAGATCAACTTCTTTTCCAACATGGGACTGTGATCTTAACCAACAGAGATGTCCCAGTTCCATCAAATAGGAGCTGAATATTTAGTCATTTTTTCTTTGCTTGAACCTTTTACTCTTTTTCTTTCTAGTTTGTATTTAAGTTTTCTTGTTGCAGTTAGAACTTGTAATAATATATTAAAAATATTTAGCTTTATAAAGATTGTTATTAAATTAAGATAAAGAGATGATAAACTACAAGCAGAAAAAAAAAGAAGGGCCAGGATTACAAGAATATCATGTAAAGAAAATATAGATAAGATCCTACACCCAAGTTTTGCATAGCAATCAAAACCTTTCCTGATTTGACAATTCCCTAGTAAACACACCAACATTTTCTACTATATTTAGCACAATTTCTTGTACACTTTAAAAAAGGTGCAAAGGGTTTTAAAGCAGGGGTGAAATGCTCCCAGATTGGACCGGATCGTCCGATCCAGTAGCTATCTTGGCCTGTGGTTCGGCGATCTGGTAGCAATGGCAGAGCGAAGCTCCGCCCACCCACCCAGGTGTCATTACTTCCTGGTTTTAACCAGGAAGTAATGTGTTTTTTACCTTCTGCATGTGCGCAGAAGGTTTTGCGCATGCGCAGAAGGTCTGCATGCACATGTGACGCGCATGCGGTGCATGAGCCTCCGAAACGGTAAGGAAGGTAAGTAGATTTGTCTCCTGTTTTAAAGACAATGTAGGCCTAAACAACCCTCCCTGCAAAAGATTAATCAACAATGGTAGAGGGTCTGGTGGGTTGCTACCGGTTCGCCCCAGTTCAGGCAAACTGTTAGTAGCAGTGCCAAGAGGCTCTGCCCACCTGCCCGGACATCATCAAATACACTCTGCGCTTGTGCAGAAGTGGTGCGCGTGTGAGCAAACAGGTAGCAAAGGTAAGTGAAACCCACCACTGGTCTGGTTGATGAGTTTAGTGCTTTCATGTTCTGATTAGGTCTACCACTTAACAATTCTCACTTTTAAAAGCCTTGGTGTTTACTTGTTGACACATGTCCTTTCTCTTCCTTCTAGGTGGACCAGGAGGTATGTAGAACCTTTCCATCTTTTGTGTGTGTGGAAGGCACAGTTTGATACCATAGTTCTTATACATTACTTTCCCTTGCTTTTTTACCGAATTAAGGTTAAGCAGAAAATGTGCAACTAACTTCAATGAACGCAGCAAAACTGACTTTCTGCTGTATTAATTTCTGCTGGGAATATGATTTTCATTTATTCAGAGTCTGAATGTTGGAGACATGATGTTGAAGGTAGACAATCTGAAGTGCAATAGACTTAAATTAGTAATGAAGAACATGTCTCAGTGATTGCAATGGATTTATTTTAAGTAAGATCATACATCATAAAATACGTGAGTCTTTATGTGAAAATGTTGAAATATATTGCTTTCAAGGGGTGAAATATTCAGACTGAAATCTTAATAATTTTTGCTAGAAATTATTCTTGAAATTGTTCACAATCTTGATATATATTTTTTTGCTGTTCCAGATCTGAACACTGTCCAATGTGAGTGTTTAGATATGGCATTCAGGTGTATAGCATTCAGTACTCCTTGTTCTTATTTTAGATAAGCTACTTAGGGAAATTAGAAAAAAATGACTGTTAATACCAAAGTGATTGAATACATTTCAAGATAATGCACTTTATGACTTAATTAAGGATTAATGGCAATGTTCCTGGGATATGCCCAGAAGTAGTAGACAAGGTTGAGTGAGAAATGGTTTTATTACATTTTTTTCCCCTTTCCCCCCCTTTCTTTTCTGGCTCTAATAATTATACATTCCTGGGAGATGTTCAACTACCTTTTTGGCTGATTTGTGGAAATTATTTGTAGATGCCACTAAATCGATATGAACATTTTTCTCCACTGCATATAGCTAGCCCTAAATAATAGTTCTGGGATACTTCATATCAAATAAGTTGAATTTTTCAAATACATGTAATAAATGTATTTTGGATGAGAAAAAGCTGCATTCAGGAGATTAGATGCCATTGTTCAGCAGAACAGCTTTTCCAAACATGAATATTCTCTAACATTTGATTTCCATCTCTCGGGATTATTAGTGAAGCCCCTGTAGTTTGGTGATTTCTGGAAGAGCAGAAATCTAATATTGTAATTGTTTTTCATGTTTTCATTTTTATTCAGAAATTGTAATTTTTCTTTATTCTTTTTTTCCTTTTCTGTTAACTCCACTTTTCCCTAATATCATTTTTAGATACTATCAGAAACTGATCTGACCACATTCAGATTATCACCAAATTTATAATAGAATAGAATAACAGAGTTGGAAGGGACCTTGGAGGTCTTCTAGTCCAACCCCCTGGTCAGGCAGGAAACCCTATACCATTTCAGACAAATGGTTATTCAATCTCTTCTTAAAAACTTCCAGTATTGGAGCATTTACAACTTCTGGAGGCAAGTTGTTCCACTGATTAATTGTTCTAACTGTCAGGAATTTTCTCCTTAGTTTTAGTTGCTTCTCTCCTTGATTAGTTTCCACCCATTGCTTCTTGTCCTACCCTCAAATGCTTTGGAGAATAGCTTGATTCCCTTTTCTTTGTGGCAGTCCCTGACATATTGGAACACTGCTATCATGTCACCCCTAGTCCTTCTTTTCATCAAACTAGACATACCAAGTTCCAGCAACCATTCTATATATGTTTTAGCCTCCAGTCCCATAATCATCTTTGTTGTTCTTCTCTGCACTCTTTCTAGAGTCTCAGCATCTTTTTAACATAGATTTTTACATAATATCTGTATTTTTTTCCAAACATGTTCATTTTACAAATCCATACATTAATGTAAAAGTGTACACATTTTCACTTACAATTCAAGTCCATTTTCATGTGCTTTGAAAATGGTTTGGAAAAGTATCCTCTCACAAGAATCTGTGAGAATGTGAGCACAGCACCTCTGTTTTAGCAGCCCAAGCCCAGCAGGACCTCGGGGGAGGGAAAGTGGGCCCAAAGCCCGTGGAAACCCAGTGGGGCAGGAAGAGGGGGGAGATAGCTAGGAAGGGGCACTGCAGCATCCCTGCAGTTGGTCATATGGGCAAATGACTACAGGGGCACTGCAGTGGCTCTAATTTCAAAACTGGGTCATAAGTAGCCTTTGGGGTGTGTGTGTGTGTGTGTGTGTGTGTGTGTGTGTGTGTGTGTGTCTGTCATAACATTGAACAGTCACTAAGTGACTGGTCATAAGTTGAGGACTACTTGTATGATTTCAGGCCAGGGTGAAATCCAGAAGGTTCTGACAGGTTCTGGAGAATCGGTAGCGGAAATTTTGAGCAGTTCGGATAACTAGTAAATACCACCTCTGGCTGGCCCCGGAGTGGGGTGGGAACGGAGATTTTGCAATATCCTTCCCCTGGAGTGGAGTGGGAATGGAGATTTTGCAATATCCTTCCCCTTTTGCAGTATCACCAAGTCACGCCCACAGAACCGATAGTAAAAAATTTTGGATTTCACCACTGTTTCAGGCTAATGATCCATGAATTAATAACATATTCTGGACAGTTTTGCTTTAAATCAATACACTGGACAATATTTTTTTCAAAAGTTTTGTTTTCTGAAAAACTTTTGGTAATTATGATAGACCCCTTCAAACTGAATACAAATATAATTTCAGAATGACTCAATCACACAGGAATCTTGAGAAATGTGTGATTAACTTTTAATGACTATAATGTATTTAATTGCATTATGGTTCTGATGTACTGCATGAGGTCAAGAGGGCTAAAAGTGTTTTGCTGCTGATTTTTGTTTATACTCAGTGTCTGAACAACAGCTATCCAGCACTGACTCCAGTTGCCCTGATACTGTTTTTCCATTGTGGCAATACGCTGGTGAAAACTTTCGCCATGTCTGTCACTGATTGCAACTAGATTTTTAGGAAAGAAGTTCAAGTATGGATGCAGAAAATGAATCTTTGGTGACATGTTGCACTTCATGGTCTTGTATGCTGTAAGAAGTTTGTCAACCAGCTGAGTGTAGTTTGGTGCTCTGTAGATGCCAAGAAAAGTCTCAATATCCTTGAATGTGTTCCAGGTTATTTTCTCTGGCCCCACTAACGGATCTTCAAACCACTTTTCATTGATAATGTCTCTGGTCTGTGGACCAACAAAAATGCCTTCCTTAATCTTGGAATCAGTTATTCTCGGAAACATGTCTCAAATAATGAAAACCTTCACTTTCCATGTTCATTGCTTTCACAACATTAGTTCATGTTTTATGTGAAGTGGAGGCAAAAATATCTTTATTGGGCAACAAGTGGTTCATGTACCATGTTTTTTTTTTGTCCTGGAACAAAAATTCTTTCAAAGTGGCCCTTTATTTTTAATACAATGCAAGTCTCTTGCACAGCTGTGCCATTTACGTATGTAACAACAGTACTTAGTATACTCATACATTCCAAGCAGTCAAGTCACTACTTTTAGATATCCACAGATATTCCAGCTGTATTTGGTGTACTGGATGTGCTTCAACATCAGTTCCATGTTTTTGTTCTTTTATGTATGCAGCATAGCTAACAGATACTGAAAGGTGTCCATTGCCATTGTGTAAGAAGACTTCAATAAAACAGCATGTGATAGCTTACACAGATTATTTATGTAATTAGCAGCCCAAAATCTATACAATTAAGCCCAAGAGTGTTGAGGAAGCAAAAACTTTGTTGTCCAGTCCAATCTAATAACATCATACTTTATTTAGAACAATACCAATGGGATAAAATAATCAACATAAAGCGAACAAACTCACCATCAAATCAGATCATAAATGGCGTAAAACTGTTACTAAGGTAGCCTGAGAATAGTCTGTAAACATAAAAAAGAGAGTGCATTAGTGCCAGGATGAAATCCATATCACAAATCTATATGCCACTGAAAGTCTCCTTGTGTATTTGTAGCCTTCAGTTGAGTGAAATGGTGAATCATTGAATAAACATATTTCAGATAAGCTAGCTTAAAGAATGCACCCCAAATATGGAACCCATGGGACTGAGATTTGGCAGAATTGTGGTTGTTTCAGCACCACCATGCTGTAGTACCTCTGCATTGTCATGGTCAGCTGTGGACATATAATAATTTCTAACATTCTCTGCCAGCTTCCTGGCAGGAAGGAAGGTCAATGGGTCAGCAGGAAGTCAAAGATCACTCCCACTCCCACTGCTTTTTGCCTGACTGTGGTCATTCTGTTTGTCTATTTTGGCAAAGAACTATCTCTGAAATGGTGACCGAATGGGTTATGAATCGCCTAGTAAGTAACTAAAAATCTTGGGTATATTATATTTCCATCTGGCAATGAAAAAACTACAATTAGGTGTCATATGAAGTCCTCTAATGAATGTGTTCCATTGGAATAAGAACTAAGATTGATTTTATCCTAACAAGATAAATCAGACTAAAAACTGTTGCCATATAGGTTAGGGCTACTTTTATGGTAAAAGCTAAAGTAATAAAAAAATATTGCAAATCTGAATGTCCTGCCCTCTGCTTCACTTTATCTTACTGTGTGCTAGGGAGGGTCTGTTTGAGATGTTTACTCAAATTAATTTTTTGGCCCAGGCTCATGCTGTTGTCTTGGTTGCGGCTCTTTCTACTGTCCTTCAAAGTCATTACCTATTCCTTCTACATTTTTGCCTTTTATTTATTTATTTGATTTATATATATTAATAGAGTCATATATACATGATTCTAGATCATGTATGTGAGATGATGTAGGATTGACTATCAACAGTAAGAGAATCAGTAATCAGGAAATATGATGCAAATCAGCACTTAGTAGGACAGCAATGAAGACATGGAAAAGATACAATGACAAGTCACTAACTATAAAGAACCAAATTGTCCAGACAATAGTTTTCCTTGTGGTACTCTGTGGAATTAAGGAAAATTGGATTTTGAAGATGCAAATGGAAGGAGCAATGACACTTTTGAAGTTTTGTGATAGAGGAGACTCTCAGGAATACTACAGGTAACAATAAAAATCTACAAATGGATCATAAAGCAAGGCAGTCAGAATCCTTACTCAAGGCATTAATGACAAGGCTCAAACTATCATATTTGGCATACATTGTGCCCAGGTTTTCAGCTTCTTGAAGGCCATAATGGTAGGAAAATGGAAAGATAGAGAACAACTTGCAGCAAGTTGGATAGACCTTTTTAAATTAAATCCAGTTTACTGCATACAGCCTCCCTTAAATGAGCTTGCATTTAATGAACGACAAAACTCAAATCCCAAAGAGATTGTGCAACTTGTCAAAAGCACTCAAGGTTTATTAAGGTTTGAGAGTAGTACACAAATTCAAATTCTGACAACCCTCCAAATGTTCTGAAATTTTACTTCAGATTTAATGAGAATATTCTGTTCCTGAGTGAACCCACCAGGCTTTTGTGCTTTAAAAACTAAGCTCTACATGTTGCTTTGCTGTGAAACCTGTCAGGCTGTCATTGCTTCCCATAGGCAGCTCTTAAGGCTATAGGGGATGGCTAGCTACATTATCCAGCTAGAGCAGGGAAACCAAATCTATTTGTCTTTCATGTGGCACTTCGGACCAATTGGGAGACAGCACTTTGCCATTTAAGCTCATTGAAGCTTGGAGCCGGAGACTGCTAAGAGGTAATTTCAGACATGTATTGAACATCAAGATTAATATAGTGAAGTACAAAACCAAGAGCAGTTTTAAAATTGGAAATACAATGAATCACAGCATTGACCAAAGCATAAATGCTTTGCATTTAATATATGATGCATTCTAAGGGGCAACCCCACCCTCTTAGCAGATGATAAATGGCTCCATTAGCAAGAGAGAAATACAACGAGAGTGAGGGAGAGGGCAAAAGTTGCTCTGCAAATGCTCTTGTGGTAACAAAGTCCATTGGAGAGTAAAATGTCAGAGTCATTGTGAGGTATGGCTGGCTCCGGGAGGCTCCATTTTTCTTAGCCAATGTAATTATTGATAGTCTTTCTGTGCTGAGTATTCTCTTTAGTTGTTGGTGATAGAAATGCCTAATCAGAGGGCAAGTTTTTCCTCATGGTCATATGCAATGCTCAAACTATATCTATGGTTGTAATTCTAAGGATACTTACACAGAAGTAAGTCTGGTTAAGCTTAAGGGAGCTTTCATGGAACAAACAAGAACAGGAACACTGTGAAGAATATAGACTTGGTATCAGTGGTGGGTTGCTACCGGTTCGCCCCGGCTCGGGCAGGAGGCTCCGCCCACCCACCCGGATGCTTCTGTGCATGCACAGAAGTGTTGCACATGTGTGCAAGCGTGGTATTCTTGGGTTTCATACAAAAATGGAGCTTAATATAATTTGAAAACATTTGGATTGCCCGATTATTGACATTTTTAGTTCTCGTGTTCACTTGCGTCTGATTCTCAGAGAGCACCTGGACAAGTCTTTGCAGTTTTGTTGGCAGGTTTTTTCAAAAGTCGTTTGCCATTACCTCCTTCCTAGGGCTGAGAGAGAGTAACTGGTCCAAGGCCAGCCTGCTGGCTTTGTGCCTAAGATGGGACTAGAACACCAAACTATCTCTTGCATGATCCTGACCATAATAGACATAGTATTGAATCGTTGATGGATTTCTTTCTGGTGCTCCAATTGTAGTCAGGCATGGTGCATGATGTGCAATAAAGCAGAATATGCCAACTAGACGTGGTACAAAATGCAGCAACTTCAGCAATGACGCATATATCCTGATAAAGTTAGATGAACTTACTTTGTGAATAACTTACTCATACTTTGTGAACTGCATTGGCTGCCATTTGGCTTCTGGATGCGATTCAATATGCCAGTTGTCCCCTTTAAAGACCTACAAAGCTCCAGACCTGATCTGATGGATCACCTTCTCTTGTATTTATCTGCCTGTCCAGCCAGTTCAAATAGATTCAAACTTCTCCAAGTCCTGCCTACAAGGTCTTGGAGAGTCTCTTGGAAACTGTTCTGAGCTGATTATTCAGAGGGCCTAAAACTGTACCCAAAGAAAGCATAGGGCAAGAGGGAAGGAAGTGAAACTGAGGAAAGACTAACATGGGGAGATGAGTAAAATGGCTCAAATATTTGTTTGTTTCAGCCGTAAAGGTTTAATTTCTATTAAAACATACCCTATGCATTTTAGAATATTATGGAGGCTGGATTGATATTCTAGTCATAGGGAGTAAAAAGTGTCAGGAGAAGGAAGAAACCCTGACCATTCCCAGCAGGGGTGGGTTTCACTTACCTTTACAAGTGTGCACGCTCACTTTGCATGTGTGCTGCCTGTGCATGCACCCAGTCTTCCGTACATGCGCTTTGCTCGTTTGTGCACCTTCCATGCATGCACCTGGCCTTGAAAACGTGCCTAAATAGCACAACTTGGAGCCGGGGTCAGGGTTGAAATGCTCCCAGTTCGGATCAGATCGCCCAATCTGGTAGTGATGGCGGCAAGTAGTTCGGAGAACCGGTAGCAAAAATCCCTGCGCCCCCCCCCCATGCCCAGCTGAGCCGCGCGATCATCAGAGGCTTTTTAAAAAAACTTTTTAAAAGCATTTTTTCTACAACCTCTTCAGCCGAAAAAATGCTTTTAAAAGTAAAAAAAAAAAAAAGCCTCTGATGATTGCACAGCTCAGCTGGGATCGTCAGAGGCTTCTAAAAGCATTTTTTTCTACAACCTCTTCGGCTGAAAAAAAAAAAGAAAGTTGGCCACGCCCACCCAGTCACATTAACCCCCCCCCACCAGTGAAAACCGGCTGAATACCACCTCTGTTTCCCAGTGAAAATCTGCCACCCTCCACTTAATATTAATGTTTTTAAACATTCCAGCATGGCTTTTAGTGTTGCATTTTCATCTAGAAATATCTAGAAATGATCTGCAGCATCTGTTTTTAATACAGGAACAGGATGGTATGTATATTTGTTCCCAGAGCCTGAGCCAACATTGTGAGCAGCATAAACATGTAAACCTTCATCTCCCTTCTATTACTTTTTTTAAAAAAAAATCTCAGTCATCATGAGAAATACCCTTGATTTATTTTCTTGTTTTATTTTTTAGTCCCACGATAATAATAAAAAGCTGCCTCCTTCTTTCTTCATCTGGAATTCACCTTTGGGTCAGTCGCTCTTTGTGAATAATCGAGAAGTGACTCAGGATTTCCGCCTCCCTCCTGGGACTTATGTGGTGGTTCCCTCTACCTTGGAACCTCATCAGGAGTCAGAGTTCATCTTGCGAATCTTCTCCAGAAAGCACAGCTTGCGGTAAGAACTCCTTTCTTAATTTGCAAAGACCATCCTAACAGCCAGACTTCTTGTTTTTAATTCCTCCTGTGCATTTCCAGCAAAACCTCTGTGCCTCCCTCTTCAGTTCTGCTTCCTTTTATCTCCTTTTTCACCACATTCAGAGTTTCGTTTCTTCAAACATGCTAGCATGCTGTAAAGTGCCAGACACACTGAGTTTGGTAATTAGGTAATCAGTAGATATTTTGGTGCAGATTTCTGGCCTGTATGAAATACTCTGCATTTTAAAGAATCCAGAGAATTGCTATCTGGATGTGGATACCAAAGAAGGAAAAGAGTTCTGAGATGAGAAATTGGTTTAGAATAACAATGGAACTCACAGTCCTCCGAGACTCAATCCGCTGTGGTTATCCAAAGCTGTCTTAACTTTACTAGAACAATTTGGAAGAGGGTGTCAGAAAGATTTGCTGATCTACCACAATCAGGCTTCCGTTAGTGCTCATCTGAATCAGCCGCATGAGCAACCTAAAAGTCCTCCGTCATTTGTGAGTCACAAAAATCACTCGTGCAGCCTGCTATGTGAACATAGGTTGCTGATGCCTCTCTTTGATTGTCCTCCTGTACTGCACCCTCCATCTCTTACTTATGTCATTGCTATGGTTGTCCAAGGAAAGACAATAGACAATCCACAAATTAATTTCCTTGTGTGCTCTTGCCTCTAGTACTGGCTTCATCAAGGTTGTTGAAGAAGCAGTGGCTCTTCTTAAGAATCTTGATTAAGACTGTCTCTTGGTGAAGTGGAGGGCAAAAATTAAAATCTCTTTCTACTAAAGATTTTGTTATATAGGTTTTCTGCATGGAAAGAGAAAAAGGAGATAAATGGCATTTGTCAATGTACATGTGTTGTCTATGTATACTTTAAAAAGTATACATGCACTTCTTGTAGTGAATTCTACTATAAAAAGTACAGGATATGTGAAAGTTTCTCTCTGATAGTAATTTCTTGGGAGGGCTTCCATTTCCAGTCAGAAATGGATGGGTGCTATTAGCTGTATTGTCTTCAAGCAAGGTCAAATCCCAGAGAAGCCAAAAATTAGAATATCATGTCCTCCAGATTTGTGGGTTTTATGAAATAGTTTTTTAAATCATATCTTTATTAAAGTTTAAAAATCTAAAATATACTTTGAAGCAAGTTAAAATAACAGATCTCAAGATCAAGATAAAATAAAAGATCTCAGTCTAGATAAATCATGACACTTACTTCATCATTCTAACATTCATGGTGGTTTCTTTCTTCTTTTTTTAAAAAGTGAATTGGGTGGAGACTCGAGCTGTGTCCTTTCAAAGGTGAGATGTGATTAGGAACCATGCCGTATAGCTACTACTTTGTTTCTGTCTCTTGTTCTTTTCTGCTTAACTGCTCTCAGAGGCATAACCTGAATGGGGATGAGGCCGTCAGTGAGCTAGATTTACAAATGGATTCTGATTGTCAGTCGTGACACCTGAATGTCAGAATAAAATTTAGAGAAAAAGTAGGAGTGATTGAGCAGACCTTGCGGTATGCTTTTAAAGGGTAGCAGAAAGCAAAGGAAATATAACTCATAGTACTTCATAATGTGGAAATGGCAACAGAAGATCTCTCCTTCATCACTCATGTGCAGTGAATATTTCTTTTGACTTAAACCATAATAGCTGATCAAGAAAGAAAATCTTGAGAACTCACTAGCTAAATGCCACAGGGACCCAAAACACACGCACTGTCTCTTACTAAACTGTGGCTAAGGTAGAATAGATAAATAGATTGCTATTGAGAATAGCATCATTTAATCTCAGTTTTAAAAGAACAGTGAAGGGCTGCTAGCATGCTTTCTGTCCAAATTTGAAGAGGCAATGAGGCTGTTTAAACTTCCTAGTGATGTTGACCTTGAGGTTTAAGTCAATGTCTTTACCTCTATTCATCTGTTTCAACATTAAAATCTTTGTATACATTGTTGGGGGCCAAATGTCATATGCTTTTATACTAAGGGTGGGGAACCTTTTGAAGCTAAGAGTCTCACCTAAAAAAGAAAATCATCTGCTTTTGTTGCCAAAGTTCAGGAAAGGGGATTTTCAAGAGGCTGAAGATATTGTATGGATCAATAAGGCAATTGCTATCCGTGAATTGCAGAATATGCTGGTGTTGAAGACTTAGATGGCTATCTCATGAGCTTAAACACATTTATGGAGAATCAATAATGCATCTAGGGCAGGATAGTTTTTGTTTCTTCCGGATTCTGAGGCTTTACATTGTATACATACATAATTAGAACCGGGGAGTCAGTGTCATATAGTGATTAAGGTTCTGGACTAGGACCACGGAGACTTAAGTTCAAATCCATCTTTAGCCATGGAAACTGTCTGGTTAACTTGGGACCAACTACTAGCCCAGATTCACACATTTTACTTGTAGGGAAAAATGAAAGAGGGAGTACTATATGTATACTGCCTTGAACTTCTGAGAAAAGATTAGCTATACATCTAATAAATAAATATGATTAGATACAAGTTGCTGACAGTAACTTGTAGGGAAAGTCTATTCTCGAACAAAGGTGAATATGCAGGTCCCAAGATAATGTTGCCGGAACCAATCTGTGTCAGTCACTGGGACCAGAGATTTAGTCTTCCAAATTTTCAGACTTGTGATGGAGCTCATCCTCAGGGAACTTCTCTCTCCCTCTCTCCCTCCCTCCCCCCCTCTCTTTTTCCTCTCTCCCCCCCTCCCTCCCTCCCTCCCACCCTGTCCAGAGTGTGTGCTTTTGGGCTATTCTATGTGTGGTATTTATATGGTGCGTGGTTGTATGTGGCTTTTTACTTGCTGATTGGGGTGTTGATATTAAGTCATTGGCTGTTGTTTCTTTGTGCTGCCAAATCTTGCCTCCTAAGTACTTGATAAACTGATGGTAAATCAGCACTCCTTTTGACTGATGAGGGGCCCATTTCCCAGGCTTCAATAATTTCCCTGGCTGTTTTTGTGCCTGCTCATCCAACAATCTTAGTAACAACAAAATTGAATGTATGTCCTTGTTCATTGCAATGAAAGACTACAAATGAGTTCTGGTTTCCTTGTCTGACCACTCACTTGTCTTCTTGTAATCTGGTGGTTAGTTTCCTCCTCACCTGTCGCAGTGTCACAGTGGAAATCCATGCAGGGGATCCAGTACATTTCATTGAAAGTATCTCCTACCTCCAAGCATTACAATGTATAATTTATCCTCATATGGTAGCCTCTAGGCCAGTGGTTCTCAACCTTCCTAATGCCGCGACCCTTTAAATACAGTTCCTCATGTTGTGGTGACCCCCAACCAGGGGTGGGTTCTAAAATTTTTACTACCGGTTCTGTGGGCGTGGCTTATTTTGTGGGCATGGCTTGGAGGTCATGTGATTGGGTGGGCATGGCTAGCTGGTCATGTGACCGGGTGGCCATGGCTATGTGCATAGGGACTACTCAGAGGGCTGAAAAAAGTCATTTCTGACAGGTCCTCGCACTTTTGACTGGTCCTCACACTTATGACCATCCTCACATTTATGCCCGTGCAGCATTCTTAACAACCATGTCACTCATTTCACAACTGCTTCTCTTCACCATGGTGACAAGATAGGGCAAAAACGTAAAATGTGAGGACAGTCGTAAGTTCGAGGAGTGGTCAAAAGTGCGAGGACCAGTCAGAAATAACTTTTTCAGCCCTCTGAGTAGTCCATATGCACAAAAGGACTACCCAGAGGGCTGAAAAAAGTGATTTCTGACAGGTCCTCGCACTTTTGACCGGTCTTCGCACTTATGACTGGTCATCATTTATGCCCATTGTAGCATTCTTAACAACTGTGTCACTCATTTCACAACTGCTTCTCTTCCCCATGGTGACAAGATAGGGCAAAAATGTAAAATGTGAGGACGGTCGTAAGTTTGAGGACTGGTCAAAAGTGCGAGGACCAGTCAGAAATAACTTTTTCAGTCCTCTGAGTAGTCCATATGCATAAAAGGATACAGCAATAGAGAGGGATGAAGGAAGGGAAGGGAAATTAGAATAGGAGTGAGGGTAAGAGAGGGAGGAAGAGAGGAGGAGAAGGAGAAAGGAAGAGGAAGTAGGGAGGAGAAGAAGAGGGTGAGGAAGAGAAAGTAAGAAGGAAAGAAAAGAGAGAGGTGGTAGGTTTGAGGAGAAAGATTGCTGTACAATAAAAAAGATGAAAGGGAAGAAAGCCAATCCCAAACAAATATAAAGATATTAAGATAAAGAATGAATTGTTAAACTTTAAAGAATAAAAGAGAACAAATATGAATAAATAGCAATAATTAGAAACACACATACAAACATACAATGTATTTTCTTTCAACAGAGTATTTGGCCGGTTCATAAATTTAAACAGTGTTTAGTCATTTCAATTAAATTTACAATTTCTATATTTCCTTTTTGCCATATTTATTCCTCATCTATTTTTGTAAAAAACCGAGGTTACCCTTCATCCTCATCTCTAATCTTAATCAAATTCAATTTTTCCCTTCTATTCTATATTATACCCCTTCCCATTGTCATCTATTTTTATATCCATCCTCACATTGGTTAATTATGTAATATTACAGTTGTTTAATATAAATTCAACATTTTAATATAAATCAATTAGTTATATAACTACCTTTTTTGTATATTAATCAATATGAACATGAATATTCCAATTATTTTCATGCAATCCAATTTCTTACAAATCAATTAATTATATTTACCAATAATAATAAACCAAATAATTTCCCCCATATATTCCTCCAAACCACAACTTAACCATTTCTGCTTTCAACACAATATACAATTAATAGTATCTCAATTATAACAATTCCCTAGTTAAATAGAGCTTTTTTTGTGTGTGTGTTTTAAAATCTTGAACTCTCCTCTTTTGCCCTAAATTTCCCATTGTTTGCACCTACCTTTTTTGGTGAGGAAAAAGAAAAGAAATCTGCCTGCCTAGTTTTCCAACATTGCAACAATAGCAAAGCCAACAGCCTGCTTTACTTCCAGTTTCATTTTTCAGCATAGCTAGGGGAAAAAAAAATCTGCACTCTTTGCAAGCAAAGAGTGCAGATTTTTTTGCTGCTTGCTTTGCAAGCAAGCAGCAGAGCCCTGAACCCTAAGCAAAACAGCTGGGAGCAAATCAGCTGAGGGTCGGGAGCTGATCTAATCAAGAGCTAATTAGCCTCTGCTGAAGCTCCCGGGGCCAATAAAATTACAAAAAAACACCGAAACATTTGTTAAATTGCTGGCTCCCCCGCCCCTCGCCCACCACTATTTATTGGCAATAAATAGTGGTGTAGAGGGGCGGGGCAAGCCAGCAATTTAACAAATGGTTCAGCTGCACCACTGGCTATAGGGTGGCCCTTTGAAGCCCTGTGGCAAGAATTTAAACTGTTTTTTTCCCTCTAGCCATCAGAGGCAACAATAGATTGGGAGTGGGCAGGGTAAGCGAACGGCCGGCGATCCAACAGAGCAGAGAGTGAGGGTGAGTGAAGGCTTGGGGGGGGCGAGAGAGGGCTTTGGCGACCCCTGTGAAATAGCCATTCGACCCCCAAAGGGGTCGCTACCCCCACTAGGCAGAGTGTGATGCCTACTTTCAGATCTTGGAAAGTGCATTTTACTGCTTCCAAAATGTTTTTGATGTATGGCATGGTGTGCCATGTACCATGTTTCTCCAAAAATAAAACCCTGTCTTATATTTTTTTTTAACTCTGAAATAAGTGCTTGGCCTTATTGCCATGAGCTCCAAAGCCCGATTAGGCTTATTATCAGGGAATGTCTTATTTTGGGGGAAACAGGGTAGTTGGTCTTGTACCTTGTTTCTTCCTTTCTCTCCCTATCGTGTTGTGTAAACATCTTGTATAAATACTTGTGGGTACCCATTCTGTCTGAATTGTTCACATAGGTATCTGCTCTCCAGTTGTTTAGCTTGCTAGGCACTACAATGAGTTCTATTCTGGGTAGAGAATTTTGGGAGTTGAAGTCAGTGGTGGGTTGCCCCCGGTTCGCACCGGTTCTATAGAACCGGTAGTAAAACTGGCGGGAGGCCCCGCCCACCAACCCTGATGTCACCAAAATGCTTCTGCGCATGCGCAGAAGAGCATGCAGCCCCCCTGCCTACCAGTAGTAAAGGTAAGTAGAACCCACCCCTGGTTGAAGTCCACATATCTTAAAGTTACTAAATTGAGAAACACTGTGGTAGAGACTAATTTGGATATTCTTGACATGATTGTTCACCCAATGATATTTTCATATGCAATATCAATGTCAAATGTCACTTGAAATATCAGTGTCATAGGCAGGTGTTTTGTCTTTGCTGGATAGGAGCACTTTTTGCACTTGGTTTTCTTAGAAGTACATCTGTAGTCATTAAAGCACACAATGCTTCTGGTTCAGCTTATTGAATATATTGCATATTCTGTATTCTATAAATCTCATATTGGTCCATCCTGAAAATTCCCCCTTCCATCTGTTTAATTTTTGTTCTATTCTTTATAGGAAATAGTTGATAAACATGAAGATTGTGAAGAATTTTTCTCTAAGTACTTTGATCAAGTGAGTATCCTTTCTGGTACATCTGAGGACTTTTTCTGAACATGCCTGACCAAAAACAGTTTCTCAGAAAAAATATGGGTTTTCCATTTGTCTGTTGGTGTGTAACTATTAATTAAATGAAATATACTCTTAATTGGGTTCACATAGCAAACTAAACCAGAAAATGGTTCGTGTGGGTTTTCTCTGCTATGTAAACTCAGCCCTTATGTTTTAAAAACTATGGATTTGTGCTTAGTGTGTTGCATGAAACCAGGCAATTTTGGTGAATTTAACCATGATTAATAAACCACGGCTTAGCCTGAAGTGTAAACCACCTCTTTGATAATAATTAAATTCTTGTAGATTCAATCATCAATGTCTGATAAGAAAAAAAAATGTCCTTCTCCAGTGTCAAATGTCAATATCCCTTAATTGCTTGTTGTAATCACTGAACCCAGAATGTCATAAATGGACCATCCCATCTGGTGGCACAGATTGGGATGTTGAAGACATCAGGTTCAAACTCCAAGTTGGGTATTGTGTGGTGGATCTGAAATCCAGATAGGCATAGCTAGTTCTTGCTGAAAGTACAGCAACTGATATATCAATGGCCTTGCTTGGTATAAGCTCCTGACCTTCGCACCTTCCGCCGCGAATTAAAAACATGGCTGTTTACATCGCCCAACCTGGACTGAGGGGGTTTGATTATTTTAATGGGTTTTAATATATGTTTTAAATTTATATTTATACATTTATGTATTTTATGTACAAATCACATAAAATAAATAATTAATAAATAAAAAATAAATGAACTAAAAAACTATATGACCAATAGAGGACAGTAACAGTACAGAAAATCTGAAGGTTTGGTTTTTATTAGGATCCACTGGGATTTCTGCAGCCCAGACATAGTATGTCCAAAAGAAGACAGATTGTATATGCTTGAACAGAATAATATTTTTAATATATCATTGTCTAATAGATGGAGGAAAGATGGGACAAAATTAAATTAAATTAAATTGAGAATCATAAACCGTTATCTTTTATTGCTTTGACATAATTCAAAAATGGATTAAAAAAAAACCCCTCAGGTTTCCATATTTTTAAAAAAGATAACAGGACTACTGCTATCTTCCCTTCCCCGTTAGTAATTTTAGATGTAAAGATGTTAATCACTGGATTTTCTATAATTTTGCCTCCCCTGCTTTAGTATCCTGAAATAAACGCAGTGCAGCTGCAAAGGATCCTAAACAGCATTGCATGGACAAGTATGTCTGGTATGGGATTCTAAAACTCACTATGTATTTTATACACATTTTCACACAAACCTACATGAAATCTATGAGTGATGCAGGTAGTGCACTTTCCATTCATCCATATTTTAAGTATTTTAACTGCTTTAAGTGCTTTTTAAGTAGGAAAGTAGGCGAAATATTTTAAATCAATAAATATATAGGTTAGTCTCACAGGTTTTTAAAGGAGAATGGGATTTAATTTCCCCTTTATCCTTCATAGCACAGGGTCTTGTGTTACAGATGTATAAACTGCAACATTTACATGCTCTTAATAAGACTATCGTTTTTAATGCAAAGGAACTCATATTCCTGTAGTGCAAGTTTAGTAATGATGCTTTCTTCATGGGAGAAGGGCTGCAAATTAGTGATAGTTCCTGTATGTAAGTGCAAATGCATTCATAGTGTCAGGAAAATCTACTTCTATATATAAACTACAGATGTTTATATAGGACAGTGGTGTCAAACATGTGGCCCGCGGGCCGGATGTGTCACACGCTGGCCACGCCAACGCCCAGTTTAGCAAAGAGGGGAAAAGTTGCGATATGTCACGTGACACTGCCATGATGATGCGAGTTTGACACCCAGAGCCAAACCTTAAAATAAAGAAACATTTTGCAATTTTTGAAGTTTGATTAATTTTAATGGTTTAGAACGACTTCCAAGATACGTTGCTCATCTACTACAATTTATTTGATTCCTTAATGACACAAATCTTTAAAAGCCTCTGATAAATTGAGCTTGTTTATACACTGGTCGAATACAATTAAAGAGACTCTCTTCTGACATCATTTTGTTGAACTTTAATAAGCAACAATAAATCATTGCAGTAATAAAAGAGTAGTAGTACATAACAGAACTGCTGGGAGTCCTAAGGAAAACAAACAAACATTGATTTAAAAAATATTTTAGAATTTCTCTATATCTAGTCCAAAACTCTTTAAAGATTCCAAAGGACCATCTTTTCTCCAGGAACTAAATCAATTGCTACTTTTCTATTAACCAGTTGGTATTTTAAGTTCTAATTGTATTCAGAAAACTTGTAGGTAATCTAGCTAGTAGTAGCAGTAGGCTGCAAGATGGTTAAAATCTTCTCTTTCTCTCTCTCTCTCCTGTTTTATTTTTTTACTGAAACATGAAGTTTACAAAAACACAGCATTTGGTGAATATAACAGATAAATAGGATGGAAAAATCTTAACTGGATAAGAACGGAAACCATTGAGGAACTTAACGAGATAAAAGCTTTTGTAGCATCAGTTCAGAGCGAAAGTAGAGATGGGGAAGCAAAACCTTCATCTCCTCAGGCCATGCCAGTCTTTTTAGCTTCCCCAAGAGTGAGAGTAGACAGCTATTTCATCGCTCTTGAACATCTTTCCAAAGTAACCCATCAGGCATGGGGAAATCTATAACGAAACTAACCAGGCTATGCAGCTCATCTTTTATTCTTCATAGGCAATCAATTTTAAAGCTTTCATTTCCAAACTTTACAGTGCATGATTCATATTTAATAAACAGGGCAATAATGAGATTAAAACATCATTGGTTTCTGTAGAGAAGGGATCAGTGAATTATGAGCCTGGCGCCTGCTCAGTAAAAGTCTGCAGGCAATCTATAATCATGATTTGCAACAAGATTAGATGCTCTTTCTGTTTCATTTCTTGTCATTCGTGTATCACTAGGACTGCTTGGGACTAGCTTTTAACTTGCCTATTTATTCTGTCTGAGAGAGGCAGAGAGAAAGAGGGCAGGAGGGAGGAAGAACGTAGAACTGTCAAGATTTATCCATGTTCCTGTTCTATTTCAGCTGGTACAGTTAGACAAGGGACAAATCAAGCAGAAAAAAAAAAGAGACTAGTGACTTCTCCCAAGGTCATTCAGACATCCTGCTAAGCAGACTTCCTTGGTACTAGAAATGAACAGCAGCAACATTTTACCAAGATGCCCAAATAAAAAAGCCTAAAATGCATTCCATTATCATTATTATTGTTTTGGCAATTGATCTAATACCTTCTCCAAGCTGGAACCCTTAGGATAACTTGACTGAATTAAAGAGAAATAGACATACCAATGAAGGCTTGTTCACTCAGTAGATAATTATATTTAAGATAGCTTTATGGGTTACAAGTACTTTTTGTTAACAAATAACTGCTGCAGGAGCAAGAGCATCAGAAAGTTATTGCCTCTATGGTGGAAAGATTTGGTGTGGCCCACAGTGGAGGATGGTGATGATGGAACTTAGATGGCTAAATTGACTTCTTTGATTAGACAAAAGACAATACGTACATTTTTTGCTGACTGGAAATCCCTTAGGGACTTTTTGCATGGAACAGAAAAAAAAATAAGCTTATGATTTGTGGTTTTGATGATTTGGCAGGAGAGATTATAGAAAGAAGAGAGTTATATGAAAGCATAAAGTAAAACCTAAATTTATAAATGTACTTACAACTGATATAAAGATCAGAAGCTACTTCTTTGTGTCTTTTTTCTTTCTCTTCTATTTTCCTTTCCCTTTTCCCCCTTTCTTGTACTTTAAGCTTTGTTTCTTTTTGTTTTCTTTGCCTTCTTTTTCTTACTTTATGTACGTTTTTTAAAAATTATTTAAAAATATACATTTGTATGTATGTGTGAGTGATGTTCCTTTCTTTATTTGAGGGACTCTATGGTTTCTCTATGTTCCTTTCTTTATTTGAGGGACTTCTCAGAAGTAACTGCTTGACTAGTGTGAAGAACAGGATAGTTTGTCATTTAGTATTTTGTGTGAATTTGGGAAATTATGGTTTATTCACAAATTAGAGTTAAATAACCTGGATTAGCATTTTGCAGCAGCTCATTCATTTTTTATGTTCACATTGAAGTTACATTGGCTCAGGTCCCTACTCTTCTGTGGAGAATATGATTGTATTATGATTATACTTTTTCATTTCTTTCTTTTTTTCCCTCTAGATCATCAAAATTATGGGATGAGATTTAGCCTGGATGCTTGCCGTAGTATCTTGGCCCTCTTAGATGTATCCTGCTTTTGGTTCTTAGTTGTGTCACCTATTTTGCTAGCTTGACTAATTGAAGAATGCAATTCTTTTTCTGTAATAATTACTTGTTTACCGTTCTTCTGAACTCAAAGGGAAAAAGGATAACAAAGGAGAGAGGAACATATGCTTTCATGTATTATGAGTGTGCGGTTCCCTACATGTTGTCCCTGTCAGGGTTCCGATGGATGCCCTAATTAAATCATGAGCCTCGAGCCAAACTTCGAGATGGCAACTCGAGAGCAGGCCAGGGATGCTTTGCAAGTTGACAGTCCCTGACTCTCATCACTGTTTTGTGCTACTCTCACTTATCTCTCTGTTTCATAATCACATTTTCTTCCCTTAAGTATTACCCTAAAGATTGAGATCCTCACAAACAATTCAAGTCCAAGAGCTTTGCCATGAGGGCTGCATAATAATATCAGGACAGTGAGAAAGAATGAAAGGACGAAGCATCTTTCAGTGGGTATGAATCTCTTTGCATGTAAAACAGGCCAGAGTACTTGGCTTAAGCCTTAGGAAGGACTGCAGGATTTAGAAGCATCTATATCAACAGTCCAGCCTTATAAATTATTCATCTGAGCTAACAGGGGGTTATTTTTCTTCCCATGTCTATTCAGCCTGACATCTGGCTTTGCAATCTTGGAAATTAATGGTGAAGAGATTCTTTTAGGAATTGGTACAATGTTCCCTAGGGCATAATTCAAAGACCTTCAAAATCAAGACCTAGTTTTGACTTTGAGTATGCTAGACACAAGGCATGCTTTACTGAAAAAAATTCCTATCCTCCTTTTTGCCGAGCTAACTTGGTTTCCAGCTTTGCTATCTCTTCCTAGCCCCAACCTTGTCTGTCATATTGTATGCCTTAACAGCATAACTCAGCTTAACAGTACTGGAACCTTGAGCATTCAAGAATTCAGATTTCTCTGGAAGAAGCTGCTCCTTTACCAGGTAAGCAACAATGTGGGGTGTGTGTGTATGTGTGTGTGTGTGTGTGTGTGTGTGTGTGTGTGTGTGTGAGAGAGAGAGAGAGAGAGAGAGAGAGAGAGAGAGAGAAAGAGAGAGAGAGAGAGGGAGGGAGGGAGGGAGGGGGAGGGAGAACAGAAAAATCACCAATAGATCACTGAGGAATGGAGAGAAGAGCCCTTATGATTTCCCCATTTTTGCTCCCATTTTTGCTCCCATTTTTGCTTTAGACAGTATCAATGATTGAGTCGAGAGTGAATCAATATGCACAATTGCTTCTATACCCTGTCAGCTCCAATGTAGACAATAAGGAGAAAAACAGTTTCATACTGTCATTCCAAGGCTGCTAGACTTCAATAGCCAGAGCATTTAGGCTTATATGCCACCTCATAGCACTTTACATCACTTTCTGGGCAGAAAGTGCCCAGAATTTACATATTGCCCCCAACAATCTGGGTCCTCATTTACCGACGATGGAAGGCTGAGACAACCTTGAGATCCATCAGGATTGAACTCCAGGCTGTGGGCAGAGTTTGCATGCAATACTGCTCCTGTGGCAATCTCATAGTTTGACTGATATAATGGCATTTAATTGAGGGCAACAGAAACCATGAGCAATATATCTTCCATTCTTCTTATAAACATTTCAAGACTTCCTGATCTCACATTGAACTTTATGATTAATTGGCGTCTCTCTGCTATAAATATGTGTGATCGTGTGATCCAAGAATCTGGGCAGAATCTGGGATTCAACTATTGCTGATACGTATCTTCTTTTGTTTTCAGAGTTCATAGATGACTTGTTTTTCTAATAATGCATCTGTTGGGTTTCTGCTACCAATGTCCCAGCAAACTTTTAAAAAAGTGATAACAGCTGTTTGAGAAAGGAACAGCTGTTTCCAAGATAAAACATTTAAAATATTTTTTGGAAACGGAAAGAAAAGGTAGTCGTTGGTAGCCACCAAGATCAGGGTTAGGTTTTCCTAAAATAGTTTCTAAAATAGTTTCACCCACCATATGCCAAAATACCAGCAACATTGTTAATTTGCAATAAATGAAGACAAAAAACTGGCAATTTCCCCTACAGTTAAGGCAATTCAAATTCTCTGGCAAGAAAAGCTACGATATGTAACCAGTACAAATTGTACATGCCGATGTGCATTATGTTGTACCTAACTTCACCAATAAACACCCATCTGCTTAATTTAAAGAAAATGGGGAAAATATAGGCTAAAATACCTTTCTTCATTATTGCCAGTTGTAGAGATTTAGCACACTTATGTTCCAATCACTACTCCCTTGTGAATTGTGCCTTTTTAGGAATGTCTGAAAGTTTCCCTCCATTGTGGAAGAAAAAATGCAGCAAACCTAACCATGTTTTGCACAGAACTGAGTGTTTTAGAAAGCAGACATCCTTAGCTGAAGAACCATTTTAATTTTTCTTAAAAATTTCCATCCGATGAAACATTCCTGTCTTATATTTCGTAAGCAACCTCTCCAAGAGTTCTGCTAGTTCTCAGCCTCTCTTTAGCTAAAGTTGGATCTCTTGGGTCACTGAAGAAAAGGAAGACATTAATGGAAGGCTTGACCAGCAGTGAAACTGGCTGCTTAGCATGATTTCATGTTATTAATTTGTCTTTTTCTCTTGAAACTCTCATGGCAGGAAGTTTTCCAGAAAAAAGATACCCATCAATTAGGAACCTTGGATCAGTCAGAATTGCGTGTTGCTATGCAAGAAACAGGTAAACAAAAATTAAAGTAGCAATAAGATGGTTTTGTATCTAGATGTCATGATTTGTTTTTGATCCCCTAGTCAGATATAAAATAGCAAACTTCTGAGCCCTTTAGTTTTTCCACAGAAATATCCTATAGCTGCCAAACCTTATAA
Source organism: Pantherophis guttatus (assembly GCF_059756535.1). Classification (NCBI taxonomy): domain Eukaryota; kingdom Metazoa; phylum Chordata; class Lepidosauria; order Squamata; family Colubridae; genus Pantherophis; species Pantherophis guttatus. The sequence goes on along the minus strand of NC_142063.1, from coordinate 293,125,120 downwards.
ATGAGTGAATGGTATAAATGGTGGTGACTGTAACTCAGTCACATAAGCTTTGAAAGCAAAAATCCTGGTTTCAGTCTTGGAATTAGCATTTAAAAAGCTTTCAGGTGACAGAGCTGAAGGACAATTCAGCCCTCAGAAAGAACTTTGTCCCTTACATCAACCCCATCTCTGAAAAGTGAACCAAATTTCCATTCCTCATCCACCAGAAGCAATATTTTTTGCTTTAGGTGTCTATGAAGCTTAAGGTGCTGTTTTCTATTTAATCTGCTCAACCATCCTTTTTCAAGAATGCCTTTGTGTGTTTTGGGATGCATGTCTTTCTTTGCTGCTCCTTTTATCATACCTGGCACCTAGAATTAACCTCTCATCGGCAGATGCTTGGACTAGCCTCCATCTAAAGCAGGTTTTTTTTTTGTTAAGAGACCAGTCCAATATAATCATCACCAACTCTACTAATCTACTCTGACTGATTTACAATACACACACGCACACACACACACCCTTTTTACAATCCTGTAATCTACGCACACACATATGCGCATGCACACACTCAGATACTTCCTATATACACCTGCTTTCTCTTTTTAATCTATTCTCAGTATGTTTTATGTGATCAATGTTAATTCAGTTTTCTTTTCTGTTTGGTCTAAGGCCAAATAGATAGATGAAATTCCTAAAAAGCAGACTGAAACTTCTCTTGTATTGTCGTATCATCAGCCATAGTCCCTCCAGCATTGGGAGGCCAAAGCAATAAATTAATACAGTATGACTCCTAGCTCTTAAAAAATGACCTGCCTTGGCCTATGTAGTGGCACCCTATGTATGACTATAATGACATTGCATTCACTTACTTCCTGGCCCTTCTCCAGAATGCTGTGCGTGATGCAGTATTTATGAACATTGAAGAAGAACTGAAACATCCTACATTGGAGTTTCCATCCAGCCATGAACCTCAGGGGATGATTTTGGGTCTATCACTGTCTTTATTCCCAATCTGACAGTTAAGGCAGTTTTAAGGATTATCTCTGTGGAGAAATCCTGAACCATCTCAAAATTCTAACCTTGATTGTCTCAGTATCTCAGACTGAAATCACTCAACCTCATCTGTTATCCAGAATTCTTTTTTAGTATCTGGATTGTGGATATTTCTAGCCCTCACTTTGAAGGAAAGACCTACCTCAGTCAGAATATTGCTTCTAAGCACTCAGATCATAGTAATATCAAAATGAAACCCTCCTATTTATGCCATCTTGAGTTTTTACATAAGGAACATCAAATACATGAAACAAAATCATTATTGCCTGGCCACACACCTGCATTTTTATGTACATTTTACATAAAACCAGATCAACTGGTAGTAATGTCTTCACATAATAGACAATAGCCATTTAAAAACTTCATTAATCTCCATTATATAGAGTTGAATTATCCTGCTGACTTTTATTGTTGCACTGAAATGAACCAAAAATTAATTTTACCTTGTAAAATGTTTTTAAAATGATTTTGATTAAAATAGTTGCAAGGTAAATGATTGTAAGGTGACAATATGGAATACTGTTAAATGAGATTAGTACAGTATTTAATGAATCTTAAATTTTAGCTTAATTATCTTTATTTAGTTTGACATTAACAAATATAAAATATGGAAGTTACAGTGAAGATTATGTACAAACCAAAATAAAATTAAAGTTCATCACATTTCACTTGCATTCACATATGGCAGCAATGAACCAATCATAAATGAAAAACATAATGCAATTAAAATACCAGATACGACATATTGAATTAATGCACTTTGACTGATTAAATTAAACAACTCATTATTAATGGGCAGCAGATTCCAATGCTTCTCCTGTAAAAGATGTTTACATTTTTGGGACTCTCAGCCTTGTGTTTTCATAGTTTCATAAATGGCAGAAGAAATGATGGCTATAATTTCATAATTGATGAGATACATCATTCTGTGTGATATTAAAGGAGGTTAAAGATTATTTCCATATTATGGAGTTGGGATTAATCATTCTAATTGCTGTTGCCACTCATGATAAGGCCAGTGTGATGTAGGAGGAAAGTTTCAATTCCAGCTTTCTAAAGTAGGAGAACTATGGCTCTACTAAAATCAATGCAGTTCACAAACCTATCAATACTTCTCAATTTGCCTAGACTGGAATAGATAATCAGCTGAGCCACAGGGTGCCCCAAAGTAGTCTTCCTCAGACCAGTTCCTTCCAGTTTTTTCCCAGGCAAGTTTTTTTTTATTTTTTTAATTTGATTTATATGCCGCCCTTCTCCGGAGACTCAGGGCGGCTTACAATGCATTAAGCAATAGCCTTCATACTTTTGTATATTCATACAAAGTCAGCTTATTGCCCCCACAAACTGGGTCTTCATTTAACCTACCTTAGAAAGGATGGAAGGCTGAGTCAACCTTGAGCCTGGTAAGATTCGAACCTGCAGTAATTACAGGCAGCTGTGTTAATAACAGGGTGCTTTAGACCACTGTACTACCAAGGCCCAACCAAGGTTGGTTGGGAAATTGGGCTCTGTATGGCTTTATAGTGTTTTTATCTTTGTACCTGGATATTCTGTTATTTCTTTGTGTGCGTAAGCTGCTGAGAGTCTTTTTGATTGGGCAGCATGGAAATATATTTAATGAATAAATAAGTAATAAACAAATACATTTGGAAAATACTAGGTTGAAGAAAGCCTTTACTTCACTCAATGTGAGTTACCTACTCACTAGGGATCAGCCTCTTTGCTCCAGCAACTACTTACTTTGTCATCTGGAGCAGAGGTGGGTTGCAGCAGGTTCTGACCAGTTCTGGAGAACCAGTAGTGGAACTTTTGAGTAGTTCAGAGAACTGGTAGTAAAAATTCTGACTGCCCCACCCCCATCTATTCTCTGCCTCCCAAGTCCCTGCTGATCGGGAGGAAATGGGGATTTTGCAATAACCTTCCCCTGGATTGGGGAGGGAATGGAGATTTTACAGTACCCTTCCCCCAGAGTGGGGTGGGAATGGAGATTTTACAGTATCCTTCCCCTGCCATGCCCACCAAGCCATGCCACGCCCACCAAGCCACACCCACAGAACCGGTAGTAAAAAAAATTGAAACCCACCACTGATCTGGAGGGTAGTCACCATTGAATTGAGATGGAAAATAATATCCAACCACCAGATACCAACCATGCAGTTTTGGATTTTGGCTATTGCCATGGCAACATAAGTTGAAACCACTGGAGTTTGGAACAGGACTCTTGTGTTCCAAAAAAACCCTTCTTTTGGGCATAGTCCAGGGGTGAAATCTAGCAGGTTCTGACAGGTTCTGGAGAACCGGTAATGGAAATTTTGAGTAGTTCGGAGAACTGGCAAATACCATCTCTGGATTGCCACAGAGTGGAGTGGGAATGGAGATTTTGCAATATCCTTCCCCCAGGAGTGGGATGGGAATGGAGATTTTTGCAGTATCCTTCCCCTTCCATGCCCACCAAGCCACACCATGCCCACCAAACCACGCCCACAGAACCAGTAGTAAAAAAATTTGGATTTCACCACTGGCACAGTAATATAGTTCTTTTTCACAGAGAGACATTATTGTGTGATGTGAGGGGGAAAAAAGGAGGAGATATATATGCTACAAAATACTTGCAAATAAATGACGAATTTATAAAATCTCTTGCACATAATAAAGGACATCTTTTTTTTGTCTTGTATATGTTAACCACTATAATTCATTATACTCTAGATCCAATGATGTGTAATGGATTAAGAATTAAATTTGACCAGGGGCTCTGGGTTCAAATCCCTGCTCAATACATTATATGATTTACTGTCTTATTAATCTATTATGGCATGATAAAATATACATCTCCAACAAACTAATCCCTATTGGAGACACTACTGAATTTTAAAAAATGGTACCTGAATGCATAAATCTATAAAGATCTGTGCTAAACTAAATTCTACTTTCTTAAATGGGATTTATTTAAAATAAATAAATATAATTGATTGCAGTCTAAGCATCTTTGTGGGTACTGTTATGTTTCCAAAGGAATCTCACTTAGCAATGAACTTTGTAAGCTGTTGACAATCCGGTATGGAAACCCTGATCTAAAGATCACATTTGAGAACTTTGCCTGCTTCATGCTACGTGTGGAACTCATGATGGGTAAGCAGACTTTTCACTAAATTTCTTTCATGGCACTCCATGGGAATTTATTTCACAGATCACCCTATGCAGAATACAAATGAGCTCACTTTAGATCCCTGCAAGATAGGGGATTTTTAAAAAAGATTTGCAGATAACATTAGAAGATAATGAATTGACAGGGTGTTTTTTTATTCTATATCCTCTTTTTAAAAAACAAACAAACCACGAAAACTTATTTTTGGACAACCATAATCAGGCATCTTCCAATGAAGCAAAAGGAAAACTCATTAGATGGTACAAGTTTAAATAGTATTAAAACTGACTGTAAGTAATACAAGCAAATAACCACAGAGCTACAAGCAAAACAACTGAAATAACAATGTGATAGAAAAGCAAATGAATTGGGAGACAATGTCTCAGAAAGGAGATAGCTTGTTTTATTGATTTATTTACACAATTTATATGGCCATCTATCTCATGTCACAACAACCCATGATACATGGTGAAAAATAAAAGTACTCTTCTTCCCCAGGCTTAACCTCCCAGGTTTTAGGGCTTAGTTCTCCAGTACATCTGAGGTTTTTTCTATGTACTATCTGCTATACTTCAACGAAGGAACAAGTAAAGGTTTTCCTCCAGTGATTAAAGGGTATAAATTGATTCAGATTCCCTATTAAGAATGTGGAATGGAGAGAGGTTGATGATAAGATGCTCAAAAGCAAATGTTTTCTGAAGGAGCAACTCTTCCAGTTGTGACTCATGCTTTCATCACCTCACATTTAGATCATCTTTGCTGTACAAATGGTTCTTATAAAATTACTTGGGAATTTGGAAATGTAACAGTCTGACTGTATGTAAATTTAGTAGGGCCATACCTTTGTTGCATTGTTTAAAATAGGCTTCCAGGAACAACGGAAGGTTCCAGTTTTCACCCTTGAAGTCCTACATGGTTTGGTAGATTAGTTTGTGAGGCATTTAAACATTTGATCTGCCTCTGCCAATTGCTTACACTGAGAGGACATTTTCTTCAAGGACCCTTCATTGCTACAGCTGACCTGGTTTTTGAGATGCAAAGATATGAAATAACCTAGCTTGCCTTTCTCTCTCTCTGAATATCCCATTTCTTCTCATTTCCTTTCTTTTACAGAAGCCTTTTATAATATGAGTAAAGATGGCAAAGGTATCTACCTTCTAGAGTCTGAGGTAAGGATGAGATTTCCATTATCTTTTTTTTGGGTGGGGGGGAATCCAAGATATATGTAGACTATAGTTCCCAAGGATAAGGAACGTGCTGTTCTGTCCCCCTTCCCCACACAGGCAAACACACAACCAGGCACACCTGCCAAGTTTTTATTAAGCAATCAGACTAGAAACCCTTGCAGATAAGAGTTTTGGCAGTAAACTGCGTAATGCCTGCCAAGTCAGTTTTCACTCACAGTAAGCAAGAGAGAGTTTATCCTCAGTCCGGTCCAGTAGCAAAAAGTAATCCACGAAGCAAGAGTTAGCCAAGGTCCAATCCAAATATGTACAAGCCAGATTCCAGGTAACACGATGTGACTCTCAGGTTTTTAACTTTGACTGTCACAAAGCCTGAAGAGCTATCACACCCAGTTTTATTCCTTGTGGGGTGTGGCTCAGTGACTCAGCTCAATCTCTGGCCCTCCCACGCCTCTTTCGTTGCTGCGCACGCTTTTCCCTCCAACGCTGCCTGGGATCAAGCCAGGATTCATCATCCTCGCTCCCTATCTGTTGTTGTTCTGATATGCTTTCCTCCTGGCATATCCCAGGCTGTTCCTCTTGGCCTTCAGATGGAACCTGAGGCACTGCCAGAGAGGAGGGTCCTAGAGCGGGAGGCCTTGTCAGTTCCTCCCCATCACCTTCTGAGTCCTCTTCCTCTGTTAGGACAGGCTCGGGAGTCGAGGTCACAACAGGTTCTTTAAAGAATGTAATGGCTAACGTCAGCACCCCCTATACTATTCCATGTACCCAATATAAGTTCCTCTTGTGCTAGTCCAATAAACGTGTGTGTGTGTGTGTGTGTGTGTGTGTGTGTGTGTGTTGGGTATTATCTCAGAACTGCTGTTTGAGGCAACTGTACTGAAGCTGGATGAAGAATTCTGCCAAAGGAGCTTCAGGTTCTGAGTTATAATTCATAAACATATTCCAGTAATTCTTAAAACATTCAAATAGTATTAGTATAGCTGGTATTTAGTACATTTGGCTGTGAGTCTACTGAGAATCTCCCTGACTTAGCCTTGGCAAGGGAAGACAATAAAATACCTCTCCTGCCACCTCATCTGAAAGCATTTACAAAGCCTGGTCTATATAATCATGCTTGCATACACATATACATATATGTATACTGTACATACACTCTTTTCTTTAGATAACTGTATTGATAGTTGCAGAATTGTTAGGAATGACCTCCTCATGTTGCTGACAGAAAGAGTTGCTTTAGCCTTGATTTAGGACAAAGAACAATCCAAGAATTATTCTCTCATTGGGACCAGTAATAATGTTTAGATAAAGTATTGCCAGTGAATATGAAATAAATGATTCCGTTTATTTCTCTATATTGTTTTGCAGTGGATGATGATGACACTGTATTCATGAAACAGTAAAAGAGAAGAACTCAGTTGAGCTACATTGGCCCGTCAGACCAGGAAGCCAAAATCATGAATGCTAATGTGATTTTTATTATAAGATTACACTAACAGAATCTTATAAGTGTAAATGTGCAAATCTTCCTCTCCTGCTCTTACATTCCAGAGAACTAAGGAGAGTTAATTATGAGGTGCTTACTCAAATTACATTCCTGTTTTGGACTCAGATTTTATTGATCAGACCATTGTCCTCTATATCATTGCAACTCTTCCTCCTGTCTCTCAAACTTCTTCTCACAGCCCATTACAAGAGTGAAGGCAACTTCCTATTGAGTGTTTGTGTATGGTGCTTGACATTTTGAGTCAGGCTTATCTTTCTTGTGAAATTCAAAAGTGTTTCATGCATCATGAGTAATTCCACTCTTCTGTAAAGGATTGCTTGTGGGTTTAAAATACTTCGAAAATATTACATGACTTTGTTCAGGAGGGTTTATTTTTAAAAGTAAATCTGAGTTACAGAGCAACTACTTGGGCAGCAGCCTGGGTTGACTATCAGGTTAAGCCATAAATCATTTCAAAACTTTTTTGCAAATCTGCAGTTAGATCACAATGGCTACACTTATATTTTCATAGTAGAAAGGGGCAAACTAACACAACGTGACCTAAAGGGCCTCATAGCAATTTTTCTCAAGAACTACCATTATCCAATTGGTTTGAGGTTTAAGATTGGTTTTGGTGGCTATTTTTCCCCTCTTCTTCCAATGGTACTGCTGGTTTATAGCAAAATTGTAAAACTATCTTGCTCTTCAACCCATTGCAGCTTTCCTTAATTTAAGTATTATTTTTGTATTAAATTTACTTTTATATATAATTGTATTTATAATTTCATCATATTTATATTTTGATAATATTTAATACTTTTGTATGTGTTATTTTTAATAGAAAAAACAAGAAAAAATAATAGCAAGAATGAGATATTTGACTGTGATTATTAACATGGTCTGCAAAGTTTGGATAGCTAAATCACTGTGAAATCTTACAGAATGCCGTATCTTGTCCTTGCTTTCAGTTGTAGCTTTGAGTGTTAAGGCTCCATTTTGAGGCTAGAGTTAAGTAGCTGGACTACATAAATGTTGTACAGTTGTTTTATTTATGGCTTTGATAAATTTACAGTTAATTTATAGTTACCTATCTAAAGTTTATGAGTCTCTGTGTGATAACAAATGTAAAAGAATCTATGCGATTTTCAAATTGATGGCAGAGCAGAAAATATGCAGCATTGTTATCCTACAAAAAAGCTCTGTAAATCCATAAATTTCTGATGGAATCAGGGATAAATTGTCATTTGGTTGTACCTGACTGCACTTGTTGCATTTCTCACAGGATCAGGGGCTAATTTTAACTGCAAAGAAAACGATGTAGTTGTATGCAACTAGCTAATGAGAAAACTTTATAATGATTTAAACAAATAAAACTTAAGTGACAGAAATGTTAGCAATTTTGTCATGTTAGAACTTTATTGTGCAAGACAAAATCTTAAGCATATTGTTTATGTTTTAATTGAACACACATTTGAAAATGGCTGCTTCAAATATAATACAGAATATTGTTCTTGGATTCTTTTATGTATCAGTTTTATATGTGTTATATAAATTTAAACCTATCGTTTTATACACAAAGTCTCTTTAACATATATTGTAATTGTGACAATATCATAAAACAATTGATTATGAGATTGCTATGTATAATGAATTTTCTCTGTATGTCAATAAAGTTTTTTTTTACAACATTTAAAACAGCCCTGAGCTGTGTTTTCAAACTGTGAAGAGGCACTTTGTTGGAACTTTTATATCAGATCTGTAGAGAAAACAGTCTGTTTTGTGTGGATCACAATAAATTTTTTTACCAAGGTTATTGGCTTGGACTTCTTGTACATTATATAACCGATATACTTATTATATAACTTTCATGCCTAACAAAAGAAGCATTTCTGAAATTCTGACAAGACTCATTTTCAGTGTGTGTAGTTAAAATGATATAAAATATTTCTGAGAGTTGCATTCAGCTGCATCTATAACATTCATACAAAGTCATTTCTCTTTTACTGGGGACCATTGCAACAATAAGCAAGCAGAATAAATTAGACAATATTACAACTGCAGAGCTTATAAAGTCATGGGAAGCCTTTGAAATAAAAAGCACATTGATGTGGACAAGCCTTCTTCTACCAGGATCCAATTTTCCCAGAGTGACATTGCTTTTCCCTAACATTAATTCATGAAGCAGAAAATGGTTAATATGGAAGTAGGTGAATGGTGGATGATTCAGCTACCAGCATCAACATGAAACAAGATTCTGTATTTCATTCACAGTCCTGGGGTATTCATTGGGTTCAATGCATTTAGGTTTCCTTTACATTTCCACCTAATTTTAAATCAGTAGCATACAAGAACCATATTGGGCAAGATAACATAGAGATGATTGTGATGAGATTTATCCAGTCTTAGGTACTGAATAATATTTGGAACAGCTGGAGGGACTGGGTGTGTTGTCAGGGAGATGAAGAGACAGTGGGAAGATAGGATAAGATAATTGTTTCCAAATATATGAAGGGCTGCCATGCAGAACTTGGGGCAGAATTGTTTAAAGTTTCAGAAGATAGTCAAGGAACAAATAGAATAGAATAGAATAGAATTCTTTATTGGCCAAGTGTGATTGGACACACAAGGAATTTGTCTTGGTGCATACGCTCTTGGAGTACATAAAAGAAAAGATACATTCGTCAAGAATCATAAGGTACAACACTTAATGATAGTCATAGGGAAACAGTCAATATGAATCTTAAGGATACCAGCAACAAGGTTACAGTCATACAGTCATAAGTGGGAGGAGATGGGTGATAGGAACAATGAGAGATTAATAGTAATGCAGACTTAGTTACTAGTTTGACAGTGTTGAGGGAATTATTTGTTTAGCAGAATAATGACGTTCGAGAAAAAACTGTTCTTGTGTCTAGTTGTTCCGGTGTGCAGTGCTCTATAGTGTCATTTTGAGGGTAGGAGTTGAAACAGTTTATGTCCAGCATGTGAGGGGTCTGTAAATATTTCCCAGCCCTCTTTTTGACTTGTGCAGTATACAGGTCCTCAATGCAAGGGAAATTGCAAAAAAATAGATTCCAGTTGGACCTCATGAAAAATATCCTAAGAAAAATATCCAATCATGAAAGCTTAGGAAGAAGTGCTGCTGAAGACATTTAAAAATGGGTGGCCAGATCTTTGTGATGTTGGAGCAGTTGGTTGACTACAGTACTCTTCAATAGTTACCACAATCTATACACAATTAGGGCAATCATGATTTTTAATTCACCCTTTTCCATATGCTCTTATCAATAGACTTAAGTTTAAACCATTATTTGAAACAAACAAAGCTTTTTATAAGCAGATATTCACCAAACCATTAAATTGTGGTCCTCAAATGGCCCAGCGAAGCTTTTTGTACTCCCTCATATCATTCTTCACCCCCAATCCACCATTCATGTTACTTATCAAAACATTTCCCCTATGGAACACATCAATTCATTCAGAATGTGGAACAATTTCTCTCCCAAGACATATCTGCATTATCTCTGATTATCATTCACTGTAACATTACATATAATGCTCACCAGCCTATGAATTGCTATTTGTATATGTAGAACTATTTAGATTATACAAATGTATGTTTCTGACATATACTTTAGTCTTTTCTTTAAAAAACACTATACTTTTACATCCTATGCATATGCGTTTATCAGTTCCTCACCACCACCTCCATTTGGATCTATTAAATCCTTCCTGTTTATCTTCGGTTCATAAATACACTTTGTTTTCTTTTTTGTTCATTTATTTATTTATTTGTAAGCTGTACCATTTATCCCTCTTAGATTCCAAATCACTAGATGAAATATAGATATTGTCCTCTGCCTTTCATTGCAGCTTTGAACAATCAAGGATTTCACACAAAGCTGTTTAGTGAGAGAAAGAAAGTGAGAGAAAGAAAGAGTAGACTAGGTTACCACACTGACAGATCAAATGATTCTTCCCTCTTACTTCCTCATACTTGGAAGGCATCCCTGGAAGCAGGTGGACTGCATACGTGAAGGAAAAAGTCACATAGGTTAGACTCTGGATACATTAGGAATTTTGATAGCATACACTTTAAAGATGGCTGACATCACCATCTAAGTGGAACTTTGCAGAATTGCAAAGAGATGTGGCAAACAATAAAGTATTTTTCATTCAGATACCATGTTGCATACCCTTGCTGTTGTTCAATTCTGGATTTATTCCTTACTGTTCTTCCCTAAATTATTCCAGATTAATTATAGTTATTCTGGACCAGATGGGAAAAAATATTAAAATCCATTCAAACTCTAAAGCTGTACCATACCTTTATTAGCCCCAAACCAATCAGTAGAAAAGGGCATGGTGGAGTAAACTTTAGAATTTTCCAAAATTTAATGTCACTTCACTAAGTATTGTTTTAACTCTTTAAGCAACCAAATTGTGCCCGCCTTACCCATTCATAATATGGGGGCAGGTGGTGAGACCCTGAGTTCCCAATAACTATGTAATGAACCAATGTGCTTTTTGGATTTATGATTTATTTTGGTATTAAGTATTTTACAAGAAGGAAGGAAGGAAGGAAGGAAGGAAGGAAGGAAGGAAGGAAGGAAGGAAGGAAGGAAGGAAGGAAGGAAGGTGTATGTGTGTTTTTTTAAAGTTAGTTTTTATTGACAAAGATTCATAAAATGACAAGCTGGTGTACCTAACACTCGCCATGTGTTTCTTTTTTTTTTCTCCCAGAAATATTTTTAACATATGGCATACTGAAGCTGATTTCCCTATTGAGTAGGTTTTTGCAAAATGAAATACTGAGGTGCAAAAAAAAAAAAAAAAGATGGCTCCCTTCCCTTTGCCTTCCTCCTATGTCTCACACTGGATTGTACCTGAAAAGGAGCCTTGCAAAGCTTGAAGTTCAATTTATCAGCACAGTCAAGATTGATTTGTTACACCATCTATGCTGGGGAAATGAATATCTCCATTCTGTTCCCATCCAGTCCCAGCAGATCTTTGTTTTCATCAGGTCACCTGTGTAATGTAAGGAGCTGACATTTCTGAGGAAAGAAAGAAAGAACGAAAAAAAAAGAGGGGAGGAGTAGACATAGTCTGTGGAATATAAATTAACTCTCAATATCCAACAAAGAAACTGCCAAGAATTAACAAGTGTTGAAATATAAAGCAAAGTCTTGGTGTTAAGACGGATAGGTAGAAATTGCTTTGAAAGATAATAGCTGAAGAAAGCCCATGTAAATATTTAATTTAGGAATTTTTACACTGATGGGCTTTTAACTGTACCATGTGACTTATACCCATTACAAATGTGTAGTTTGTTCATCAGCGGAGTTTATGTTTTCTTTTGTGTTTCCTTAATGTGTTAATGTTGACAGCTGCTTTGTCATCTGCTTGGTGGAAAAGTGTGATACCCATTCAATAAAGAAAGCTATAAACAATAAATGAATATCTCACAAGTCAAATTATAAACTTTATAAATTATAACTGATGATATCTGTAGGGTAATTTTCACTGCATCTGTGCATTGCCAAGACAACACAGTTCTCTAGCAAAACTGTCATTCTCATCATCAAAGCAAAACTAAAAAGAATAAAAACAACAGCATTCTGACAGTTCTTTTACATAAGAGTGTATTTTGCATTACCTCGCAATATAAATTTGAGAACAAGAAAGCAGCCAAACCACTAAAGGCTGCAAACTTAGAAGGGAGCTAATAAGAAAAGATGGAGATGTGATCCGGGTTAGATGCCTGCATTTTTAAATGATAGAAACTCATCTTATAATTCAACTAGCAACCTTACTCATAGATTTCTTGTAGAAGTAGTCCAGGTTTATTACATACTTAGTACTTGGATTCTTTGTAAACAAGTACTTCAGCATTAATCTCCTGAAGCCTGGAGATCCCAGTTAGTTAGTATGAACCTTATTCATTTATTTTTAAAGATTTAAACTGTCTTTTTCTCAAAGACATGCCAGGATGAAACATTAGGTTTAAAAATAATAGAACAAAACACTGACATCAACTAGGCTAAAGATTAGAGTCTCCACATCATATAATTGCAGTCCCAATCTACTAATTGTAATGTAAATATTCTACATGGAACAGTTTCATAGAGCAGGGGTCACCAACCTTTTGGACCTCAGGGACCACTAAATTCATAATTTTAAATCCTGCATTCCACTAATATGATCTGCCTAATGACCAGCTGGGTGGGCGTGGCTAGGTGATCATGTGACTGAGTGGACATGGCCAACTCATTGTCACTCATGTCAAGGGGTATCTCGCCAGCCTCTACTCACCCTTCCCCTCCCAGCCACTCCTCGCCTGCCCACCTGGGCTCCTTAGGCCCCAACAGGAAGCAGTTGTTGGAACTAAACAGTCACCATAAGAAAGAGTTGGCAAAACAGCTGGTTCAGTTCAAATTGGATCTGGCCAAGAAGGAGGCTCAGCAGAAGCACCTCACAAAGGACTACGAGCATAGGCTTTCCAAGCAGAGAGAAGACCTGCAGGAGTGCAAGGCCAGGTACAGGTGCCTGGAGGCTCAGCGGGCTGAGATGGTCAGCCAATTCCAGGACATGATGCAGTCCCACTGGAACAAGGCTCTCTGGCTCTTCACCACCAGCGGCACTTCCCTCCAGCCTTTGCCCAAAGCCCCACACCAAGAGGCTGAAGCAGACTACAAGTCAGAATTTTCCCCTGCTTCTGACCCACACAAAAAGACCCCAAAAAGGGAGACTTTTTGCAGCAACACAAATGTTCATTGCACATATCTATCCCAGGGGCTGTAGTTTGAGGACCCCTGTTTTAGTGCAATATAAAAAATGCAAATAATTTTTCTATGGACCACCAAAATTTTCTCATGGACCACCAGTGGTTCATGGACCACCAGTTGGTGACCACTGTCTTAGAGTATGCTAACAAAATAAGAGAGTTGGAAGGGTCCTTAGAGGTCTTCTAGTCCAACCTCCTGCTCAGGAATAAAACCCTACATCATTTCAGACAAATTGTTGTCCAGTCTTTTCTTAAAATCTTGCAGTTTTGGAGCATTCATAACTTCTGGAAGCAAGTTGTTCCACTGATTAATTATTCTAAGTGTCAGGAAATTTCTCCTTAGTTCTAGGTTGTTATTCTGATAGAGGCTACAGTGTAGTCTTCTTTGATTCTTATTAATTGATATGTTGTAGATATGCTGAAACTTTAACTCCCACAGTCCCCAGCCCTTCTCTTTTAGCTATCCAGAGTAGGAATTGGAGCATGTCCCATGACCTTCAGATACACTAAAAGAAGATATGTTGCTATATTCCTGCACCGACACACATTTAATTATTTAATGTTTATGCTGCCACATAAATAATGTTCAAATGATGCACATTGTAATACCATGTCATAAGAAATAATAGTGACTCTAATAGAACACTCTTATGACAGCTTAAGAACAAGCAACTATTTAATAAATAACAGTAAGGCATATTATTTCCCAAAGGAATGGCTGTTCTAAGAATAACATCCCTCTGGGATAATTTGGGTTTTAATGCTTTCTGATGGAGCTAATCTAATGTCCAATGTGGGCTGTTATCAAAGTGTTGGTGCTACAATGTAAAAAAATAATTTCCTACACTGAGTTTGTTTATCTCATTAAAATGTTGGATTACTGAATCCTTATCAAAAGAAGTACGTACTGCATGCCTAGTTCTGGTTAGAGCGGTGTAGGAAAATTGTGTTTGGAAGCACATCAGTAACTGCATGTATGCATTCCTAATTTTAGTACCTACTACAACCAGGTTACCACATTCTGTTCCAGGTGTAATTTCTTTTTTTGTCTTCAAAGGTAAATCAGTGTAGAGCCTTTCACAGTAATCTATAGATATGGTAATACGAACATGTTTTCCTAAAGTTAGAAATGAAATCTAGATTATCATGCTTAAAGACTAATATCATTTTTAGTTAAAAAGCTAATAACAATGTCTAAAATTCCAGGTTATATTTAATTTATAGATCTTTTTATTTTCAGCATACAGATTTGAAATTGGATGGTAAATGACAAAAAATGCTAGTTGTTAAGCTAGAAGGAAATCATCCTTATTTCTCCTACTCTTCCGCTCAGCCCATTTATATTTTGGGATAGACACCATTAAAGAGTTTCTGAATTCACAATCTCCAAAAGTTACAAAGCTATTGGAGATGCAAAGGAGGACAAGACACTTGTGTATGTCCAATTCTGCTGTTTGCAAATAGAGACAAGCATAGGATTTTGATTGTTTTAATAGTTCCAAGACCAATGCTATCTAGATCTCCTGAAAAATAAATTCCACTGACTTTAATATGACCCATTACCAGATGAGCACAAAAAGGATTGTTGCATTAATCAAGAATAAGGAACTGAAACTTATATTAAAAATTATATTCTTATCTTGGAACTGGCAATGCAGCCCAACAATTACCTAAAGCCATTGAGTTACTATGAAAAATGTTGCTAGTGCTGATAAAATAACAAAATGTATTTTTTTCAATACAATACTCAGAATTAATCATGATTAATGACTTAAGGTCCAATGAAATCAACTCAGTTATTGGAATCAATATTTTCAGCTGGTTTTAATAATATTTTTATTATGCACTTTGTCACTTCATTTAAACAAATATGATGGTATGGAAATTAATTACAAATTGCTTTATTTCAGACACAGCTCTTGAAAAATCAAGATTAAAATATTGTAAAGTACACAAATAAAACATGGTGCAAAATATAAAACAAATTAAAACATCTAGAGAATTAAACTAAAGCAGAATCAAATGTCAAGGACAGCATCAGCACGTTAAAAACTAAACGCCAAAAAACCAATAACATGAGGGAAGCATTTACAGTAGTCCAAACAGGGGAACCAGTTTGTGTGTGTGTGTGCACATGTGTGTGTGTGTGTGTGTGTGTGTGTGTGTGAAGATGGCAGCAGAAACTGTGCAAACAACCTCTGCCTTTTATGTAAGTTGGGTGGCCATATACATTCTGAAGAAATAAATTTTAGATTAACCAATGTTTCTATAGATAAACATACATAGTATTTTAGCCTAACTTTATAGCCCTTGCCACTGAATCACTGAAAATCTCTGACAAGATTACCCTACTCCAGGTACAGATACAGATTAACAAAGTTGGAAGGAGCCTTGTAGGTCATCTAGTCCTAGATATTTTCCTAGAAGGTGAAAATAAGTAGTGGGGGAATACTTTTAGATCTTATTCATCTAGCAACTAAGAGTGGTTTTTGGCTGGCAATGTCATATATATTGATTTCTAAGAAAAAATGTCTTAAAAGGGAGCATTAAATCGTGGTACATATGTTGGGCAATTTGTGACTGGACTACTCATCTTGATTACTGCACTAGACTTGACTGTATTACAAAGCTATCAGAAAGTTTATGTGAAAGCAGTTTTCCAGAGTAACCCCAAGAGATTCTAATTTTAGAGTAGTGAAATACTTCGGGTTTTTTTGTTTCTAGGCAAATTATAAAATCTAGGTCATTAGTTTTAAATCCCATAATGGCTTGGAGCTATATCATCTCAGAGAGCACATTCTTTTGTGCGAGACATACCACTTGCTAAGATCCAGGGGTGGGTTGCTGGGGGTTCGCAGGGGTTCTGGAGAACCTCTAGCTAAGATTCTGTGCAGTTCAGAGAACTCCCAAATCCCATTCCTGGCTGGCCCTGCCCACCTCACCCCGCCCCTCTCAGGAGTCCCCACGCAGCCTGTTTTGGAGGTGAGGTAAGTGCAGGGCATGCAGAGGCTCAAGGAGGGTGAAAAATGGAAGTTCGGGAAGGCCTCCGAAGCTGGGGAGGCCATTTTCATTCTCCTGGAGGCTCCAGAGCCCGGGGAGGGCAAACACCCCCCCCCCATGGTATAGGAGGCCTACTAGGCCACAGCCACCATGGCCACGCCCACACAGCAACCGGGCAGAGGACCCCTTTCTAAAATTTTTGAAGCCCACTCCTGCTAAGATCTAACTGCATTTGTCACTCAACAATCAGGGAGCAACTGAGAATCAAACCTTTACTATGGATATATCTGACCTTTGGAATAAATTCCCAAATATATAGACTATATTTGGTGGACTTAAAAATAATAAAACCCTAAAAAAAATCTGTAGCTAGATTTTTTTAGTACACGTTACTTTTACTTGCTATTTTTGTTGGTTCAATTTTTATTTGTTTTAAAGTATTTAACACTTCAATTGTCTGTTTAGCACGTTTGATTTTCTTTGTAAATCACCTAGTGGGATAAAGACTAGGAGTTCAAACACAACAAATATATAAATATTGATTGAAATTAAATCAACAAAGAAAAGAGGAGGTGATTGAAGTGTAAATACTCCATCAATGACTGTATTTCATAAAATAGAACAGCTTTCACTAAAACAGGATGATTTCAGATAACTTTTTGAGGCTTTTCTTTTAGAAAGTGACCTTAAATTTTGTTTCTGAAACAAATGGATGAACTCCATAGTAAATTAGAAATAATGATCTGTGGGACTTCTTCTTCTTCTTTTTTTTTTAGTCTCTGGGGCTCTGTTAGATTAGAAAGAGGAGATCTCCAAATACATTTATATTAACTCTAGAGATTATCATAGATGTCTTCAATAAAATAAGAGTTCTCTTCCTTGAAATACATCCATACATTCTATTTTATAAAACTGGGATCCAAAGATTGAGCAAATGTGGATTAAAAAAAACCCTTTTCTTACAAGAAACTTACAATTGTGGCACAATTATTTCTTTAATCAAGTCACAGGTGATAAAGGAATCTCTGTGCCTGTAGTGATCAGAGCAGATTATTCTCTGGTGACCTGAAGATGGAATCCTAAGAAGTAAGATTGAAGAAACTAGATATAATTATGTGGAAAAAGGCAAGAATAATACTGGTCCAAATTGCTTCTTTTAGTTAGTGTAAATCCCTGTTTTTGTTTGCTGCCTAGACTTTCTTGGATAAATCGATGACTTTATAAATTGGATCAATCAATGGGAGCTACAGTCTTTGGAAGATTCCTTTGTCTTGTGAAAAAACAGATTTCTTTCTTACCTTTTTTTGCAGGAAGAAAAAGAATTGAGCAACATGATTTTTGTATTGTCATCTGGTCATTCCCAACAACAGTAAAAAATGGTGGACAACACACAAGCTACCCAAATATTAGTTGTCTCTTTCTCCTTTACTCCTACTCCTAGAATACCCACTCCAGGTAGTGAGTATGCTTCTTGAGTCTGGCTGTTGAGTAGCTGTTGGGCTACAAAGAGCAGCAGTCTGATCCAGAATGAGATGGGATCACACTATGCTACTGCAGTATTTCCCAACTTGGCAATTTTAAGATGTGTGGACTTCAACTCCTAGAATTCCCAAGCCTGCATGGAATGGAATCTTAAAGATGTTGAAGTTGAAAAACAGTATGCTAGTAGGCAGTGATAAAGGTCCAAACAAGTGCACAAATATAATGTTAGTGAAAAAAGAGAAAAGGCCAATGTAACAACAACAAACTCTGGAAATCCAAATTAGGAGAATAAAAAATGCTAGCAGAGCAGAAATACACATAGGTGTATGTTTATGTGTATGAGAAAGTGTTTATGTGAGTGTAAAAAAAAGATTTCCTAAGTTTATCCACATTTCATCAAGTGACCAGGTATCCACTGTAGAGTTCTTTTTTTTAAAAAAAGTATAGAGTAAAAATAATTAGTATAGTATAGTATAATGTTTTATACATATATATTTGTATGTATGTATTTATGAGTGGTGGGTTGCCCCCGGTTCGGACCGGTTCATAAGAACCGGTAGTAAAACCAGTGGGAGGCTCTGCCCACTGACTTGAACGTCATCATAGGGGATATGCTCATGCGCAGAAGTGGGCACGATGCGAACCGATAGTAAAGGTAAGTAGAACCCACCCCTGGTATGTATGTTTGTATGTTTGTATGTATGTATGTATGTATATATATATATGTGTGTGTGTGTGTGTGTGTGTGTGTGTGTATAAAACATTTAAAAATCTATATTTAAAGAAGGCACAAAATATAATAGTACAAAGAAACTGTTTTTAGTTTGGAATTGAATTAAGACTCTTATTTAAAAAAATACAATACAAAGCATATTACAGCTAAAGCAATATATTTATTAAAGATAAGACAAAAATGATAATGAGATTGGAAAACTGTATCTAACCCAGGAAAGACAGTGATTTCAAATTTTCCAAATCAGCAAGATGCAAATTGGAGAGACAATATGGCTCTTTCTCTTTTTAGCTTAATTAGAAGAAGAAATGCAGAGCACGCGGAAGATATGAGGCGCTGCATTTTTCTTTTTTCTTTTTTTTTACATATGGTGGAGTTCTAGGTCCTTAGACAATCTGTTTTTATAAACAAATAACACATCCATTTACATAACTAGTCCACATCTCTAATGCAAATCATCTGCCTTAGTGTTGCTCTGTAGAGAATAATATTCCATATTAATTACCACGCATATTTACTAAATAAATTCACTCACTGTAGCTAGCCGTCCACAAAAATGCTTTGCTAAATGGGCCAACTAACAGACTCAAGCTGTGGTTTCTGTGATTGGAGCAGTTTCTCTCAGCTATGTCGTCTACCCAGCCAAAAGTCATATGTCAAAAGTGACATACCATACTGCAATCTTCCCCCCTACCCCTTTTTGGGATGCACAACAATAACAGGGTATTTTTGCTCTTTTTAAATGTGAAAATGAATTGATATGGAAAGTAATATATAAATTCTTTAAATAAACAAACATATAAATAACGGAGACTCTGGAGACATTCTGTTGGGTTGTCTGTTTAATACTGTGACTTCCACAGAAAATCTGTGCTGATAGATTTATTCTTGTTTATTCTCTGTATGGTAGTATTTCCATACAGTTGTCCATTTCTATAGGCATCTTTTCCCCATTCCAAATAAAGTCATCATTTAGGAGCTGTGATGCTTTGAATGGAATCACTGTGCATTGGAAAGTTGGCAAATGATAAAACATTTACGCAAATTTGGGACAGTCATCCAGATTATGTCCTTCAAAACAGCACAGGCCTGTTGAGGAATGCACTATTACAAAACAGTTTCCTCAGAGTTAACATTGTACATATTGAAATTGATTAATCCATGATACTACAACTATTTTAAAAGGGAAAAAATGGCTTAAGAACATATTCATCACAGAATTGACAGATATCTCAAAGTCCATCATGCCGAATAGGTCTTCAGGCTCCATTTTTATTTTCTTGAAATTCTTCCTAGTCATCCGTCAAAATTTGAATATGTTCATCCAACTTTTGTCATTTGGAGTAACTAAACACAAAGTGGTCGAATGACATATGTCAGATATGAAAAAGGTGCAACACCATGGCTCCATGTAGTTTGCCAGCATCTCTTCTATGGCTCTCAAAACCATTTCTAATTGTTGTTAACAATTTTAGGTGTTTTTAAAAACATTATGGAAACAGTTAAGGGGCAAATTAATTACCTTAAGGCACTTTTATCAATTCATCAAAATGGCCCTTAGCCCCTTTTAAAGTATGCCCTTCAACATATCATGTAAAATCTGTTACATTTCTCAAACAGATGGAAATTCTCAACTTCTATACAACGCATCATTAGCCTTTAAAAAAAAAAGAAGATGGCTATAATTTCATAATTAACTCTTCTCCAGTTGAAATATCCCAAGATTTTTTTTAATATCATATGATTTCATCTTTAGTTTGGGCTGCTAAGACTTGTAGTCCAATGAAATAAATAAAATCTTCCTGCATAAACACACAGATGAAAGATTGATATCTACGTCTTGTAACATATGTCTCCTACAATCAGGACTACCCATTTACTGTGAATTAAGGATTGGGTTTGCGGGCATACTTATTTCAATATATATACACTTCTTGCAAAGCAATGTTTCTATTATAAAATGCCTTTTGTATGCATTTTCATAATATATTCATTTTAACTTTTTCTTTTTAGTTACAAGCGTTTCTGCAAAATTCTAAGAAGTACTGGTGTCAGCATGCATTTACATTTTTGGTTCAATTTATATTCAGGAAGTCTGAAATTGGAGCATTTACATTAGGTTTGGACAGGACAAATATATTCTCCTTTTTATGCCCACTATGGCTATATATGTGTCTCACTCTTTATGGTGAGTGATATATACATAGAAAAAGAATATACCCTCAATTGCTCATATGTCTAAAAGTGTTCTGAAATCTATCTTTTATTCCTATCTTATTCTTGAATTCCCTTTAGAAGCTCTTTCTGTGTTGTTTTCTTCTTGTTGGTGGCAGAAAATACAGTTGCTGTTGTTTTCTCTGCACATTTCTTTGTTATTCTATCTATAACCTTCCTTGCAGTTACATTTCCAATGTGGAAAAAACCTCCCAAGATTATTCCTTTACGATATCTTTCTTTGGGATTTCAGCGGGGTCACAGATTTCTAAGTAGTGATTGTACATTAAAAAAACAGGATGCTTACAACATCCTTTGACCAATAAACAGCCACCGCAACCCATGAAAATCCAAGTAGCATTTTTCCTTTGAATTCTTTTCTATTAAATAGAATGAGGATGCCTTAAAAGATGCAAAAAACAAAACAAAAACAAAACAAAACAACCATCTTCTGATTTGTCTATCTACAGGTCAGCCTGCCTATTACTAGGAGGCAGAGAGAAAACTAAAAGAGAGATGGGCAACAGGTGTTCCGAAAGTTGCACATTTGTCCCTATGCCTCTTTTTATGACCTTTGGGACTCTCTCTGACCATTATTACTCCAAACTGGAATTCCTCATGGAAATAGAAGAGAAGTGGAAGGCCCTAAAATGACTTTAGTCTAATTCAGGGGTGTCAAACTCATGGCCTGCGGGCCGGATGCGTCACACGCTGGCCACCCTCATCCCCGGTTTAGCAAAAGGGAAAAAAAGTCATGACAAGTCACGTGATGACAATGTGACACTGTGAGTTTGACACCCCTGGTCTAGTTTGTTTTTTAAAAATAAAATGTTGTATTTTCTCAAACCCAAGAGAATCTGCTCAAAAGAATTTACTACTCCAACCCATTTACATGAGACATTTGCTTCATTGGCCCCAAAGTTTACTCAGTGCTAAATTAACTTTATCGAAAGATATTCCTTCATCAGCTTTATGTTGGAGGGCAATGCCAGTTTTTTTCTTCTTTGCACAACTTGTATATCTGTGCTTCTCTTGTTGTAAATAACAACCCCTTCATTCAAAAAAAGGTAGTTAAACCATTTGTAATTTGAAAATTGCTATGGGAGGTGGAGATCCTCCTAAGATTTTAACCATTTCTAATTATGCTCTCATGCATATGCATTGCCCACCTGCACGCTCAATCATTGCAGAGAGAGAGAGAGAGAGAGAGAGAGAGAGAGAGAGAGAGAGAGAGAGAGAGAGAGAGAGAGAGAGAGAGAGAGAGAGAGAGAGAGAGAGAGAGCAGAAGGCAGCTCTACAAAGTAGCTTGTGCTATCTTATAGGGAAAACATCCAGGTGAAATTCACCACCTCCTTCCTCTTATACGGGATAATCTTCTTGAGCTAGGATGAATTTTGCAGCTTTTTCCCAATGCAATTAAGACAAATACACCTGCTTTCAGGTTCTATCCTGTCTGGTTTATTCCTTATCAAAGGATTATTGCTTATTCCGTGGAAATTATTGCAGCTTCCTAATGTGTGCTGTTAAGAATTCTGATTGCCACCTTTTACTTGTTTTGCATCTGCAGATTATTCCAGTCTAATGGCATCAACTGCAGCCAATATACACTATTCTGTATATATGACTTGAGATTCAAAGAAGGGAGCCCTTACTAGATTTTAATGCATGCTACTTTTTTTCCTCTTTGCAATTATGCAATGAGCATATGGACAAAATGCCTGCTGTGGGAGATTGGCTTCCTCACAAAATGGCCATTTCTCTGAAGGCAACCTGGTTACCCAGGTTACCATTTACAATCCAAATGGGACTTTTATAAAGCCCCAAACATTCCTAAAAATAAATGCAATGATAGTATCTGGTGTTTTGCTTTGCAGTACCACAGTAACTCTCCTACCCATGTTTTTTTGTAATAGTGTATACTTTAAAAAGGTCTGGTGGACTTCAAAGGTGTCTGAGGTAAGTGCATCATGTCAGTTATTCTTATGGAATAAATCCTTATCTTTGATGGTATAATTTTATCAATACAGAACAGGTGTTATATACTTATGTCTCCCTAAAACTGGTATCCATGAGGTATACAGGTAGTTCTTGATTAATGACTGCCATGTTTAGCAACTGTTCAAACTTACAACATTGGTGCTAAAATGTAGATTTATGACCAGTTCTTAAACTTACAATGGTTGCATTGTCTCCGTGTCTTGTAATTGCAATTCAGTCCCATTGGAAACCAGCACAATGCTCACAGCCTTCCACAGTTATGTGATTCCCATTTGAGACCTTCACAGCCAGTTTTCAACAAGCAAAGTCAATGGGGAAATTGATTTTGAATGTTGTGCTCTTTGTGAGGGCATTTGGGAAAAGCAACTACAGCCAGACAGAAATGCTTCCCACCTCTACTTCTCCAAGGACAGGCTCAACACAAAGGGCTGTAAATGTTTACAACCCCAGGAACTTGAGAGGAGATGAATCCCTCCCTCCCTCCCTCCCCCACTCATACAGTATTCTCCTAAAAATCCATGCTAGTGTCCCAGGTGTGTGGCTAATTGAGCCAAACACTGATTTTTAGGAACATGCCAACATCCCTGGGCAACCTAACTCAAGCCTACAAAAGTTTGTGTAGGAGAAAAGAATAAGAAGACAGCAAGAAGACAAGGAAACAATAACTATATAACTCTTCTACACAGGTAAAAGGGTTCTCAGTCAACTGTCAGGATCATGAGCTGGGGTAGACAGCCTATTGTGGTGTGATTCCAGCCTGGAACTTGGCTTTTTGCTTGGACTAAAACTTGGCAGGAACCAGAAAAGGGGCAAGCACACTGAGGCAGCACTTAATTCCAACAACTGCAAGAACTTCTGGAGGGAGTCCAAGTTGTATGCCATTTTACAAACTTTAAGACTTTCATTTGTCATAAGTATTAACCTTGAAAGACTTAATTTTGTGGCTACATCAACTTGCAAGGCCTAGGAGGGTGGTGTGAACCTAGGCAACACCGATAATTAGGAAATGTATGTGGTGCAGTAAAATATTTTGTGCGGTTATCTTCTATACTCTGGTGTGTCCAGTCTTTGGAAAGCAAACAGCCTTCACAGGAAGTCATCAGTAAGTTTCAAGTCATGATTGTGATATGTCATTTAATGACAGCAAGTGATTTGATTAACAACTGCAGTGGAACTGACACTGTAAGTCAGTCACAGCCAATGATGTTTTGTTTAACAACTGCACCACTTAGCAATGAAATTGCCAGTCCCAAATGCAGTCATTAAGTGAGGAATTCCTATATTACAAATATAAACCTCAGAGCTTCCGGCCAGTTGTAGTTCTAGTATATCTGCAGGACATCTGGTTAAGAAAGGTTACAACCACTTAAAGGCTCGATTCTTACTGATTTAGCCTAGAGGCTGCAATTTTTATAAAATGGTGCTAAATGTGAGCAATACATGTGCCTTGAATTCTAAAAAAAAACTCCAACAGAATTCTAGCAAATTCTGGTCTTTTCTTAGACATGAGGAGAAAGTGATTGAGAATTACTCCTCTAAATATTACATATGTTTATGGCTAGCATATAAATATGGCACATATTCTGGCAATATCCTTTTGAGCAACCTGAAGGTGAATAAAATGTATTACATTTTGTTCCCCATTACATTATTATACTCTATTTATATTCTATTGCAGGGGTGTCAGATTCGCGATGACACATCATCACATGACGTTATCGCAACTTTCACCCTTCTCTAAACTGGGGTGGGCATGGCCAGCATGTGATGCATCCACCCTGTGGGCCACGAGTTTGGTACTCTGGTTCTATTGCTTCATGCAGGGGAAAAAGAAGAGGGACAATAGTGGGCAATGGAGGCAGCAAATGTTATGCTGGTATAATTTTCTGCTAACTCTGTGATAGCATATTTGATGAATACAAAAAAGAGAATGATCAAAAACAAGCTATCTTTCTCTAAAGAGGACAGCAAGTGCACCATGTAGAAAGGGAAAGGGGCAGATAAGCTACACTCAGACTAGTTTTCAGAAGTAGTTTATTTTAGTCCTTTATCTTGTGAAATGCCTGCAGATGTCATTGGAAGTAGCTTCTGTAATATTATTTGAATTATTCTTCATGCTCTTTTGGAATCTTCAGTGAACTGGAAGAGTAAAATCTCCACATCAGCAAAGGCAAAGGCTTGAATACCAGATGGGATCTGTGTTGTATTCAGATGAATTAATACATATAACTCAGTCTCCAGAATGCCCTTTCTTTTGTTTGACCAAGAAAAGAATAGAAAATGTGTTGCTTCTTTTAAATTCCATCATCCTAGCCATAATACCGTAGTGACCAACACTGGACTAGGAGAATACTTTATAAGATTGCCGAAGGCTACTACTCATGTTCGATATATATCACTTCTGGTTAGACTCAGCAAACTTCTAAATACCATGTCCTGGGAAATGACATAAGAAGAAATGTATTGACCTGCATGTATACCTTCTAAGAAGAGGAAGCAGCTGCCTATTGTAAGAAATAAGATGCTAGACATTGGTCTGACATGGCAATACTTGACTTACACTCTTAACTCTATATTTAATATCATATACATAAAATTGAGAATGAACAAATGGTCTGTTGCATCCTTCCTGGCATACGAACCTCCTAGCAGCATATGGGAAACACAGTGAAATAAAAGGTGGACTTATGGTTGGATTTCAGGGCTAGTCTTATATAGTTACAGATGTTTCAAGACTTCTGGGCTTGTCTTGAGAGTGAGATGACTTGAGGTTGCTCTGTTGCAAAATGTCAGTAATAGGTCACTGCTAACAAGAACCTGTATCAGATACCACTAAAGTTCAGTTGAAGAAAATCCTTTGTTACACAAAGGTAACACAAAATAAAGACAGAAATGTACTCCGAAATTACTGTATTTTGTTTGTTTATTTACTTATGAGCAATATTTTAACCCACCCTAATCCCAGAGGTGGCACACACCACAAAAACCAAATACAAAATAAGCATAATAAAAATCCTCTAATCTACATGTCTATGATAGATGCCCTTAGTGAAATCAGCTGGGACTAACACGCAGTTAAAATAAGTCTACTTAAAGGCATTAGGGCAGGAGGTTAAGTGAGCTGGGTGAAGTGGTGTATTTATTATGGGTATATGAATTGCTTTGGATGCAATGTTTTAATTGCTTTTTTTTTTGTTCTTTTGTGATTTTTTTGTTGATTGTTAACTAACCAGATTTTTCACAGTGGGTGAGTGACTTTATAAATTGATTGCTTGACTGAATGAATGAACAAACTGTTCCTTAAGTTGTTGGGGGAAAAATCTTCATGTGTCTCATGGTATCCATCCCGGATCCAGTAATTCATGAAAGAGGGTGATCTATTCGTTGCGGAGGTCCAAGATTTCTCTGGTCTGAAATTTCACAAGGTAGTGCTAGGATCATGGCAAGAGACGGGTATTAATGTTGTCCTGGGTTGTGGTGAGTTGGGTGGTCATGTATAAGCCAAATAAATAAACAAATATATTCTTCAGATCTTTGGATTTTAAGAAGCAGGATAGAAAGAGTATTGATGCTTTTGAAATTTGGCTCAATATTTCTCTTCTGAGGATATCTTGGATAATGAAGAAAAAAAAAATCAATCATCAAATAAATCAACCCAGAGTTTCTATTTCATCCGAGATATAAATGACCAGGCTCAAATTTATTTATTTAATTATTTATTAGATATTTTTTTATCCCATCTATTTTTATAAATAATTCAAGGTATGAATTTACATAATACTCCTTCCTCCTCACATTTCCCCCACAAGAATCTTATAAAGTGGGTTGAGCTGAGAGAAAGTGACTGGCTCAAGGCCACCCAGCCAGTTTTTCATGCCTAGGTCTTTTCACAGTCTTTTACTTGCTAGGCCACCATCTTAACCACCACATCGAACTGGTTCTCATTAGTTCATTATCTCATTATCATACTTCAGACATATTATGTGATGTTTTAGCTCTCTGGAAAAAGCTGTAATGCTAGAAAAAAGGAAAGAGAAGACAACCAGCAGCAAGATAGCTGGAGTCAATTATAGAGTAACAATCGGTGCACAACTGGAAAACTTGAAGGATCAAGTTCGGGAAAGACTTGATGGCACATGATCAGCATCTTCAGATCACACTGTATCTATTGCAAACTAAAGGCTACTTTTAACAATTATCGTTGAACGCTATGATCAATTCTGGTAAGCCCATGTTTGCCATGGTAATCATGAACTCATGAGCTGCATAAGACTCCTTTCGCAGGATAACATGGTTGAAATCAAGAAAGATCCAAAGCTACAGGAATTCCAACCTGAGCCTCAAGGAGAGGATTGCCTTTAATGTTACTTAAGCCCTAAACCGAGAGCATAATTAAATCATAGTGTTGTAGAAATTCTCCAGAGGAACATTTAGCTGAGAGGTCATTGTGATCACCTTCATCATATTAGGGTCTTTATCATTAAATATTTGGGCAACAGCATAGGCCTATTAAATAACATATCCTCTTTTTTTCATTTTTTAAATGAAGTACATTTCCTCAGAATTTAAGTTGTTAATTAGCTAGAGATGTCAACAAAGAAAAGTTTGCTGAATTAAAAAGTAGGACAATATTTTAATTATAAGAGAAAAACAATAACAAGCAAACTATAATGACAAACCTTTCCCAATAGCGATGGTGAAAATAAGAAAATATATGAATGCTCAGGAAATACCTATTCACTTTAAATGGCTTTATAACTTCAACATCAGTACAGAAAAAACTGGCTAATTATGGGACCTAATCTTACGTATTATCACTGAGAACTCCTGAAGAAAATTTGATAAGTAGATGATTGAAGAAGAGCATATGTAATTTTTATCTTCATAAAAGAAAACAAAAGAAAAACATCCAGAGAATTAAAGGGAAGTTACTTTGACAATGATACTTGGGAAGATTCTAGAGAGAACATAAAGATTTTGATCTATAAGTACATCAAAAATAATGTAAAAATTGCCAAAGTCAGCACAGAGTTATGAAGCACATTGCCAAGCTAACCTTTTCTCATTTATTGATTTTCTTCTTTCTTAGTAGATTGTGGGAATGTCATAGTTTGGTTTTAGTGAAGTTGGCTTAAAGAACAGCTATTTGTAGCTCCTCATTCATTGGATGGAGCCCTTCATCCTTCATCCTTCAATTTCTATTGAAAACTTAGATGAAAAGGCCGGAGAGAATGCTTATCAGCTATGCAAATGATACAAAATGGATAGGATACCAATAGTAGTGGTGGGTTCCTCCCGGTTCGGTCTGGTTCGGCTGAGCCGGTAGCTGTGACGATATGACATCACCGAACCGGTTCTCCCCCCCGCCCTCCCACCCACCCACCCACCCACATTATTCTTACTTTTTATTTGGTCCCACCCCCAATCTATTGCTGCTTCCTGAGTCCCAGCTGATGACTAGAGGGAAAAAAGCTGTTTAAACTCTTGCCGCGGGGCTTCAAAGGGCCGTCCTACAGCTGATCAGTGTTAAAAGCAAACAAATGAGTCAGGTCGTAAGTGCGAGGACTTGTCGTAAGTGTGAGGACCTTCCAGAAATGACTCTGACCAGCTAGCCATGCCCACCTAGTCACATGACCTCCAAGTCACACCCACAAAATAAGCCACGCCCACAGAACCAGTAGTAAAAAAATTTAGAACCCACCCCGGCCAATAGCAATAGCACTTAGACTTATATATCCCTTCATAGTGTTTTACAGTCCTCTCTAAGCAGTTTACAGAGTCAGCATATTGCTCCCAGCAATCTGGTTCCTCATTTTAATGACCTTGGAAGGATGGAAGGCTGAGTCAACCTTGAGCTGAACGAAGAATCGAACTGCTGGCAGGTGGCAGAATTAGCCTATAGTACAGCATTCTAACCACTGTGCCACCATGGCTCTTCAATAGTCTTGATAAAACTTGACAAAAATAAAGTTGAAGATTAACTTGAAAAGCTAAAGAAAAAATATTAAGGAGATAGAAATCAGATGCATGGGTGTAGAAAGGGCTATCTGACTTGGTAATAGTACTTGTGAAAAATTAATTACAAACTAAACAAGTCAGTGGTAAGATGTGTTTATAAAAAAGACAAATGTAATTTTAGGCTACATCAACGGAAGCACAGTTTCTACAGAAACCATAATTCCACTTTATTCTTCTTAGTCAAACTTTACCTGGGGTATTGTGTTCAGTTTTGGATACCATGCTTTATGAAGGATTCAGATAAACTGGAATGAATTCAGAGAAGAGTAACAACAATGATTAGAGCAGTAGAAAATAAATACTATGAGAATTTTGAAGAGTTTTAATGTTTATTCTGGAAAAAGAGGACTGAGAGAGGATATAAAAGATATTCTGATAAGTGCCTGAAAAAAGTGTTACATAGCAGAAAGCAGCCCAAATCTGTCTCTACTATCCTAGAAGGCAGGATTTGGAATATGAGTATTTAAGTTCCATTTGAATGTTAGCACAATGCTCCATTTCAACACTTGAACCACTTATTCAGGATACTGGTTGGCTTGCTTTCACAGGATTTGTTTGAGAGGTGGACAGCAATCTGTTACGCATGCTTTAAAACTGAATTCTCTGCAAGCAAGGGAATTAAACTTCTTGGCTTAAATGGTCTCTTCCAACTCTATGATTCCATGAATTTTTCCATTTTCTGTTTGATGATTTCTAATGCTAATGCCAGATGAGATCACAGCATCTCAAGCAGAAATGAAAGTGCTTCCAAATGCACAACATTTAAATCACTGATGCTGTCTGCTGTTTGGCACCTTAGATATAAAGCAAGCTGGAACCTAGTTAGCCTTAGCAAAGGAGAAAAAACAAGATATTTCTATTAAAATATATATTTTAGAATGATCTGTTTTAGTAGGTAGGATGCTCATTTAGAAAAACCTTAAAAATATCTAGGATATTTTGAGAAAAGTAGTAGAATATCCCCTCTCAGATCAGAAAAAAACTTTGCATTCTATTACACCAACAGCATGAAAATTGCCTCAGAACTAGATTGTATTATCACAGTATACCTGTTCCCCAGCTCCCTCCAGCAAATATAAGGAAATAATCAAAAGAAAGATGACATGTCTCTTGCTTGTCACCTTTGCTCTACTGTTCAGCAGATAATTTTAAGAAAAGAGAAGCTCACATCCAGTAACACCAGCAGAGGCTAGCTGGAGGTATGATTCACTAGTGCTCAGGTTTACTTTTTGATGAGCCTCCAATCAAGACTCCCCAGAATTAATATATCAGCTAATTAAGGATGCTGTGTCTATGTGCTCATTCTTTTCATAAATGGACATTCCATTGCTCTAATAGGGAGTTAATCCAGTCCAAGCTGCTTTAAATTCCTTCACTAGCTCCAAGACAGGAGCTTGATGGATAGCTGAACAAATTTCCTAAATCAAAGACCTACAAACAGAAAAAGATGAAATTATAGTTTCATTCAATGGCACAGCACTTTTTACACACATAAACCCAGAACTAGCAAAAGAACCCAGAAAAGCAGCACTACACAACACACCCAACTTTACCTAATACCCAGAATCATGGACCTGACCAACCTCTGCCTCATTGCCTATTTTCAATTTGATGGACAAAATCAGAGGAACACCTATAGCAGTGATGGCTAACCTTTTCCAGACCGAGTGCCCAAATTGCACAAGTGTGTCTGAACCCCAAAATGCAATGCACATGCGGCCCTGCGCAAGTGCGTGTGGCTCCCTGCATGCACCCCACCCCCGCATATGTGTGCGCAGCCCTGCACATGCACCGCGTGCCCTGCATGCACCATGTGCCATGCCCCCTGAGCGCACCACACCTCCGCACATGCCACAGATCCCCACATACGCACACAGCCCCCCCACATAATCCCTGCACCCTGTGGATGCGCGGCAGAGACCTGACAACTAGATGGCTGGCGGGAGGCACGCACGCATAGGTGGCAGAGCTGAACTGGGGTGATGGCTCGTGTGCCAACATAGAGGGCGCTGCGTGCCACCTGTGGCACGCATGCCATAGGTTCGCCATCACGGATCTATAGGATCATCACTCAAGACTTATAGGAGAGGCTGTAATGCAAGATCTAGAAAGTATAACAACCTGAGTGCAGAAATGTAGGTGAGGGACTGATAAAAAGTCCTTACAATATTTTAAGGGGAAAACACTGAATTATTTAATATCTTTGAAACCTTTGCAATTTATAAGAAAAAGTTGACATTTGGCAAGGGGTTTCTCCATGGATCCATGATTCTATTTCTTCCAAATATAGCACATCAAGGTAGTCAAAATAAACATCTCTGGAAAATCCATATTTGAGCAAGTGAAGGAAATCACAATGCTCAATAGAAAGTATGAATTTGTTTAGCTGATTTATAGAAATCTCAGATTTCATTTGGCTTATTAATACACATAAGGATGGAATTACTTACCACCATGCATGACATCATGCGTATGGAAGAAGAATGGGAGACAAAAGAAATACTGATGAAATTTCACAAAGCCTTATTGTACTTATACATGGAGTTTTTTTCCTGGAAACTGGCATGATGCAAATCATGATCTTGTCATTGCAGGATGCCATGACTGTCATAAAGGTAACTCGTTGCCAAGCACCCAACATGGAGTCATGTGACCATCAGGGGGCAGTGCAATATTTTACAGTGGGTGGGGGAAGGGTGCTTAATGGGCCATAGATGCAATGGAATGTGCATCTGCAAGCAGAACAGGGAGAGGATTTTGCCAACTAAGAACTTTACCAGAAGAAGACTTGGATCAAGAGACTCCATAGTCCTGACCTGAAGGGAGGAGAGGGGAAAGAGATTCAAGGTAACCATTAGAATCTCTCAAGAGAAATCTAGTAACTTAGAAACAGAGGTGGGTTTCAGCAGGTTCTGACCAGTTCTGGAGAACCAGTAGCGGAAATTTTGAGTAGTTCGGAGAACCAGTAGTAAAAATTCTGACTGGCCCTGCCCCCATCTATTCTCTGCCTCCCAAGTCCCAGCTGATCAGGAGGAAATGGGGATTTTGCAGTAACCTTCCCCTGGAGTGGGGAAGGAATGGAGATTTTACAGTATCCTTCCCCTGCCACGCCCACCAAGCCACGCCCACCAAGCCATGCCATGCCATGCCACGCCCACCAAGCCACGCCCACAGAACTGGTAGTAAAAAAAATTGAAACCCACCACTGCTTAGAAAGTTATAGCTTTAATTTGGTGAGATTCTATCTGTTAGGTGTAAGCAAAGAAAGAACTGGACTCAATTGGATCTCATTGTCTCATCCTCAGGCTGGAGTCTGACAGTAAAGCATCTTTTCTGTGGTTATTGTAAATGTGATGTCATTAAGCGACTGGTGGTAAGGCAAAGACTACCTGTATTGGAAAGACTCTTGGCAATTTACAATGTAAAAAATAAAATCAATGAAACAAATATATGCTCATTCATAAAACTCTTAAACCATCAAGATTCTCTTGATAACTCTACATTGAAAGTAGACACAAATCTTCTTGTAAAGATTATTGTAGACAGTAAAGTCTTCATGAGGGAATTCCAATGATTGCCAAATATCAGTTTGGTATCTATAGTAGAATTAAGCTTTAACTTATTGCATTTTTTTTCTTTCTACCTGTGTAGTTTAAAAGGCATGAAACCACGCTCTTTTGGACAAAAGGAATTTTTTCTACCTATTGCTTGTTTCACCAACAGACTAGTCTGTTTTCAGGCTGCTTGTTTCTGACCTTGTGGCAATTGTCTTTCACAAAATTCATCAACTCTCCCAATACATATTATTCAAACAAACAAACAAACAAATACGAATTTTATTTATTAATCAAATTTATATAGCCACCTATCTCACATGAATTAACTCTGGGCAGCGTACAAAACTCCTTAATATACATTATTAAATTTGCTGCCAAAAACTTGTTAAAATTGCACTCTTGAGCACCACAAGAAAGAGTTCCACCTAAATCTCCGCATATGCCATACAGATGTAGCTGTAATAAAGAAATATTGTCTTCTGTTGCCACCCATCTCCATGAAACTTCTTGATTGGGAATGGGGACCCTTTAATATTGTCATTTGAACTGAGTGGATCAGACAGATTGGTCTGTTTAGGAGATACCTGGAAGCCAAATCGTAAAACATTTATTGGTTAAAACCAGCTCTAGGAATTGCACACAGTAGCATGTTCAGAGCCAATGTAGTGCCTCCAAAACCAGTGTTATTTAGCTATAGCAGCTGTCATACATCAGCAAGCAGGAAGCTATAGTTTGCATGAATTGGAGCTTCTGGATAGTCTTCAAAAGCAAAGCCATGTAAAGTATACTGCGGCGGAGGTATGGGGACATTTGTTACAGTTGTCAAGTTTTCCTGCTCAAAACAGGATTGCAACTGGCCCACCAGCCAAATTTTGGCTAAGACTTCCCTATGTACAGCCTCCATCCTATGAGTCTAGAGAAGTTTTAAATCAACTAATGCATACGCAATATATCCTATCTTTTTTCTGGGACTTCATCAGTGCTTGATCATGGGGTATCCTTTTATTTGTTTTTACTTATAAGCAGGGGTGAAATCCAAAATTTTTCCCTACCAGTTCTGTGGGCATGGCTTGGTGGACATGGCAGGGGAAGAATATTGCAAAATCTCCATTCCAACCCCACTCCAGGGGAAGGATACTGCAAAATCTCCATTTCCTCCCCTCCTGGGGAAAGGATATTGCAAAATCTCCATTCTCTCCCCACTCTGGGGCCAGCCAGAGGTGGTATTTGCTGGTTCTCTGAACTACTCAAAATTTCCACTACTGGTTCTCCAGAACCTGTTAGAACCTGCTGGATTTTACCCCTGCTTATAAGTTTAATATCCACATAATTCTTATCCAGCAATCTAGATCAAACAGAGAATAATAAATTGAGCATAGTAACAGATCAGTTCCTACAACCCAATATTGGAATAATGGAAAAAAAATCAGAGTGAGGGGGACGAAGAATTTGAAGGCAAGCTTGTACTTTGGGGAGTTATTTGAAATGAGTTCAGAGATTGACAGTCAGCTCCCAAGAAGAAGGTATCTGTGTCTACATCATTCCTTCATGAATCCTTTTATTAACAGACAAAGAGTTTTTTCAAGGTAGAATTGAAAACAATTGCCCCAAGGAGGGAAGGAAAATAGTATGATGAAACAAGTTTCCAAAACATGAGTCTGAACAGATACAGTATATATATATATTTTCTCATGATTCTTCTAGAGCTGAATTGCTAAGCATAGGACAAAAGGGTGTGTGTTAGTTTGAACAACAAATGAGGCAACCACATGCCAATTTTGTCTAAGCACAACCCATGGAATCAATTTGTAGTTCAGTGGATCACTGTAAACCTATAACATTTGGGTTAGTTTAATTATTCCTAATTATTCTTAGGTAAGAGTAGCTTATGCACCCAGCCAGTACTTCAGGTGACTGATGATGGTAAGCGATGTTGAAAACTGCTGGAGGTAATTTCCTGTTTTAGTTTCACATCCAGCACATTCTCCATTAATCCATTCCTGCATGCAAATCAGAGCAAGCAGATGCACCGCTCTGTTCAGCTAGCAAAAATAGCTTGATGTTTATTATTAAAGATTAGCAAAACATAAAAAAAAACTAGAGGGAAAATAGGACAAACACAGACAGATAAACTGCAACTGAAGAAATGGATGGCAAAAGAAATTAAATTTGGACCTTTTACAGCCCACTGGAAATACTGTAATGTTGTAATTAGCATGCTCGTTCCCCAAAGGAAGGACTTTTTTTTTTTAATTTGATTTATATGCCGCCCTTCTCCGGAGACTCAGGGAGGCTTACAATGCGTTAAGCAATAGCCTTCATTCTTTTGTATATTTTATACAAAGTCAGCTTATTGCCCCCACAAACTGGGTCTTCATTTCACCTACCTTAGAAAGGATGG
The DNA here is from genome assembly GCF_059756535.1 of Pantherophis guttatus. Lineage (NCBI taxonomy): Eukaryota > Metazoa > Chordata > Lepidosauria > Squamata > Colubridae > Pantherophis > Pantherophis guttatus. Next base: position 293,090,080 of record NC_142063.1, on the reverse strand, counting down.
AAGGCTGAGTCAACCTTGAGCCTTGGAGAGATTCGAACCAGCAGAAATTGCAGGCAGCTGTGTTAATAACAGGGTGCACTAAACCACTGTACTATCAAGGCTTTAACCCTTTCATGTACATAATGGTAACAGACTCAAGAAGGAAAAACTGGCTGAACCTTATTTATTCTACATTTGGTGGGTGAGAATGATGTGTCCAACAAGTGACAGGAAAATGATTTGGAAAAGTCCTGCAGACTTCATGCTAGCATGGTACCTGTTTGCAATTTATTAAAGCTGCCTAAAAATGCTGTTACTGCTTCGAGGGCTGCATTAATTTCAAGGAGTAGAGTGCTTAAATCAGCAATATATACATATATATATTTCCAGATTTGTGCATAAACGTGAACAAAAGTCAGGCTTGCTTTAACAAAGAGCAGAGAGCTCTTTGCTTGCTTGAGTTCTTAAGCACTTTGGAATCATTTTTCAAATAGCCATCCTAAATAACTTGGTGCTTTTATGATGTATAAATCTGTTGAATTTGAGCTACCTGCTTCTCCCCTGTTAAATGGTGCCCTGAACTTTTGCTCCAAATTCCTGCTCAGGTGGCATCCGTGATTATGACTGCAGGTTTCTTTTGCCTGGAATTTGGAACCCTTTCAAGCTGCCTGCAAAGCAAGGCTTTTAAAAATGGCAAGCGCTGCTGCCATTAGCAACTGGAATCATTTTATCCTTTAATAATGGACATAGGTCAAGTCATTGTTCAAATTGCTTGAAAAGCCTCTGTGAGAAAGGTTACTTTCCCCTGCCTAAATCAGTGCCATGGACAATTCCTTCCACTGAAATCTCCCTTGAGCCACTGAATGAAATAGAAGTTCTACCAAGAGATACAATTTTGTTTTAATAAATCCAGAATAGAATGAAAAATAAAACAATGATTACTTTTTGCCTATCTCATGGGAATAGCAACATTAGAAAACAAAGAAACCCCAACTATTTGCTCCCTGAAATATTCTATCTTAAAAGAATGAACAAATCCAATTTCAAGAACTTTTCAGGGAGCTACAGTAAATTGGAGATTGAAGTCTGCTGGCCAAAGCAACAGATAAAATCATATTTCAGACTTACTGCTCATCAATAACTAATGTGATCTTTCAGGTGATGGATATGTACAGTAAAGCTTTGTGAAATTTCATCAGTATTTCTTTTGCCTCCCATTCTTCTTCCACACCCCTAGACCTTGTTATATGTTTTGTCTGAGGAAGCATCCTCACATTTTCTTTAAACTGGCCTATTGGCAATGAATTTCGGTATCCATTCCATTTCAAGGATCTAACAAGAACCATGGCACTTTAAACTTCGAAGAAATTGGGATGACATTCCTTTTCATTTTACACCCCAAAGACTAACTGACCCCCTTTTTTCTGAAGTTCAGTAGATGCTGCCTTTCCTTCCAACAGATCAGAATTCAGCACAGGTAAGAGCAACTGCCTTTTTCATTCATTTTATATAGATTTAAATGGCCTTCTACAAACTAGGAAAGAATGTATAACCTCATTCTGATGATGAGAAATAAATCACTGGAAATTTATTAGAATTGCTAGGACCTTGTCAATATCTCTTTTTTCACAGCAGAGGGAGATGTTTCTCAAAGTAGCAAGGCAGCATCTTTTGATTGCATTTTTGTCAGAAAAGCTGTATTTATTATCTTACTTGTAATTTAATTTCTACTGCATTTACCTTACTGTTTTCTTCCTTGGCTCTGAATTTTTTAATTTTCAATAAAGATTTGTTTTCTAAAAAAGACAAGGTTTTAATCTCACCTTGGGTTTTAATATGCCACAAGTCTCTTTATTGTGATTTGTATATTAAAGATACACAAATTTACTATTAGACTAAAGTTTAAATTTCCTTAAAAAAACTTTTACCTATATCTTTACTCCTGTAGATGTTTTCCCCCTTCCTAGAGCATGCATAATATTAAAGCTTAATTTAACTCTGTTTGACTTAACTTTCAAATAGGGATATTCAGAACCAGGCACTTAATGTAATCTTCTCTGCAAAGTTTGAACTAGAATAATTTGTGAATACAATATTACTGCAACACATATGCTGGATATTAAACAAAGCCTGCTGGATATTAATGAACACAGTAAATTTTTATTATGTACACATTTGCTGGTTGTAACATTACTGGACATTTTATATATACACACACTGCACATATATTTTTCATGTGCTGAAATAAATTTTGACTTTAATGCCTTGTAATTAGTTCAGTCTATTAGCAAAATAAAAAACAGAATAAGGAGCTGTAGAAGTTCCAATGTTATGGTACTGCCAATTTCTGTCTTTCCTGGATGTTGTTCATGTTAGATAGGATTAATGGGTTGCAAAGTTCCAGAATGCCTAGCAATGTTAATCTCCCAAGTAAAGTACTATCTAATTCAAAGATGGATCTATAATATCATGGTAGTAATGTATGAATGCTATACAGTCAAGTCAATGGTTGCACATTTATTTATTTATTTATTTTATTTCAAATTTATATACTGCACCTTCTCTCGAAAGACTCAGGGTGGTGTACAGCCAGATAAAAACATACAATACAAACATTAAAAAAAACAATTAAAAGGATATATATTAATTTGGCCCCAGTTTAAGATAACAAACCAATTAAAAATTAAAAATATGTTAAAAAATATGTTAAGCCAGCCCGGCTTGCTGGAAAAAGAAGGTTTTAAGGGCACGGCGGAAGGCACCGAGGTCTTGGATTCTCCTTATCTCTGGGGGCAGCTGATTCCAGAGGGTAGGTGCCTCCACAGAGAAGGCCCTCCCCCTGGGGGTCACCAGCCTACATTGTTTGGCTGATGGCACCCCGAGGAGGCACTCTCTGTGGGAGCGCACAGGTCGGTGGGAGGTCATCGGTAGCAGCAGGCGGTCTCGAAGATAACTAGGTCCTATGCCATGGAGCACTTTAAAGGTGGTAACCAACACCTTGAATTGCACCCGGAAGACCACTGGGAGCCAGTGCAGCTCACGCAGGAGCGGTGTTATATGGGAGCGCCAGGCGGCTCCCGTGATTACCTGCGCGGCCGCATTCTGGACCAGTTGGAGCCTCCGGGTACTCCTCAAGGGGAGCCCCATGTAGAGAGCATTGCAGTAGTCCAGGCGCGAGGTGACGAGGGCATGAGTGACTGTGCACAGGGAATCCCGATCAAGAAAGGGCCGCAACAATGTAGTGTAGGTATGGCTGAGTTGCACAAAACACGATGATTGATCCCTTCTCCCAAATAGGTTTACTTTAAAACCAGTAAGTATGCAAAAGAGCAGCAAGAGTTGCCATGTTTCCTTCACACCAAGGTTCCTATACCATTAATAGATGTGTATCAAGAAACTGAAGATAACACTGTAGTTCTGAGCCATACTAACTAGATTTCTATCTGGTAGGTTTTCAGAAGACTCTCAGGGGTGTCAAACTCACGATGACATGTCATCATGTGACGGATCACAACTTTTTTCCTTTGCTAAACTGGGGGTGGGGGTGGCCAGCATGTGACGCATCTGGCCCTTGGGCTGCGAGTTTGACACCCCTGATCTAGAGGGTAAGAAATCTGCTAGTTCTATATCTCTGCGATATAAGAAATTATTTAATGGAATTTGTTAACCAGAGTGTTGAAGAAAGCATTCTTGGCAGGATTCTTAAACTATAAACACAATGAGTGGTTAATGTAACATGCTAGCTAAAGCCAAACAAAGGACGCATTACTTAATCAATAAAGGAGCATATTTGTAGCTCAGGGTTGCAATGAGGGGTTCTTGGTGCTCTCTGAGTTTGGTTGGTTTTTTGCAAATGTTTCATTATCAAACTAGGTAACATCATCAGTGCTAGCTATTAACATACTAGCACTGATGTTATCTAATTTACATCTCAAAGAAAACAACCAAGCTCAGAGGGCACCAAGGACCCTTCATATTGCTTAATATGTATCCAGTTAGGATGATACAGTGTTCAATTTTTCGTTTGGCTTTGTATTTCTCTAAGTGAATTTGGATCAGTCATTATTTTTAATCTAAGTCATTTCACAGGCCTGTCATACACATACTATTGGAGAGAGGAAAAGAAGCATTTTATATTCTCAAGCTCCTTTTAGGAAAGGTGAAATAAAAATGTAATTGATATAGATAGGCATCTGTCAAAAGCTGTAATGATGTCAATGATATGAATGATTATTATTGTGTGCAATTATGAACTGTGTAATGATTTATATGATGATCTTGTAATCCCCATGGTATTTGCTTACTCTTGACCAATGCTCATATAATACTTTTCCTAAAGTATGTACTAGTCTAACTCAGTACACAGGAGGGCTTTCTGATCCCCATTTAAATTTGTTTATCTCTAATAATGTAAAATCTTCATGGCCTGTTCTAAACATAAAATAGATTTTTATGGATTGCATTCTTGGAAGTATTATAACCATCAGCCCAAATCAATTGCACTGTGTCTCTATGCATACAACTGATGTGTCTATTTTTGTCACGCCAGGGCCATGATATTAATCACATGCTAGTTCTCTCACCTTTCATAGGTAGGTAGGTAGGTAGGTACCAATCTATTTAAAGACTCACAAAATAAAGCCAGGGATTTCTGGAAAAAGCAACGCGGTCATGTTGGTTTGCTGCTTTGCATAGAAATATTCCATGCAAGTATCAGCCAACCTCATTCAGGGGTGGCTGTGCTTATGCCAAATTTTTGAATTCAGCAGGAGAAAATCCTCTGCCAAAGCCATTGCCAGAAAATTTTGGGAATCATGCAGATCATTTGGCTTTAGCAAACTGGCAATGCTTCATACCTACATGAGCAGTTCAACCACATCTTACTGTGTTTAGTGCTGCAGCTCAAGGACCTGCACGCAATCCTTTTCCACCCGGTGTTGTTGCAATGTTTCTTAATATTTTTGGAGAAGAGCAAAGGAATCAATGAGATGTAGTTGGGTCTCATCCACATGCTTAGCTTGTGTGAGTCTGCTCTATTGCCTCCTGCAGTGAAGTGTCATCTGTCATTTTCTTCTTCTTCTCATTTTTCTTTTCTTGTTGATACTGTATGCTGGCTGAATCCAGTCTCCCTCCACACTAAACCGTAGAAAAACAGCAGAGATGAGATAGCGTATCTCCTTTTGTGATAGGTAATGAACTTTTCAGGCCTTTACTCTAAGCATTTGCCATGTATAACATGGAAACCCAGGTTATGCTAGAAAAACAAAGAATAGGATTGTGGGGAATGCAAATAGTCAATAAACAAGAAGCAAAAGAGGCAAAGTAATGGTAGAAAGGATTACACTGGACGGTATAGAATGTATACAATAGACATTATGGCTTCATCAGTTCTGTCTCTGCCTCCATTGGTTTATGAACTATTTGAGCTTTTTATAGGCTTTCATTCTCTAGTCCATGGTGTCAAACTTGCGGCGTCATGTTGCTGTCATGTGACATTTTGTGATGTTTTTCCCATTTGTGGAGCTGGGATGGGCCTGGCTTGTGCGTGACACATCTGGCCTGCAGGCTGCCAGTTTGACACCCCTGCTCTAGTCTGCCTGCTAGTACAAAAAGCTCACATCTGCTTCAGTTTCTAATTTATTCACTGACACTGTTTCCTATGAGGAAAAGTTTTGCTCTCATGATACTTGCAATACTGTAGGTGTAAAAAGGATATTTTGAAATATGAGCGTATTACAGCTATTTGATGTGGCCATGTGACACTTTATCAGACAGAGGTTTAGAGTTTACAACTGCTCCCTAAATGAACACCAAATTTCTGTTAATTTAGTGAACTTGAATTCCAGACAGGGCCTTTTGATTTTAATCAAAAATAAAATAAAAACTCAAGATAAACAGATTATTCAAATAACACGAAGGTTGGTGTCTGCCTTTGCTACAACATTCTGCAACTGTTAGAAATCAAGCTTAACAGTCAAACTTGGAGCTATTAGGAGACACAGAGAGAAATATAATAAAGTATATTTTGGATATAAAATGCTTTGTCTCTCTCAGTGGAAATTAATACGTGGCTATAACTTTTATTGTGAAAAAGTTCTGAATGACAATTACAAGTGTAGTCAAACCTATTGGAGGAACATCACACATTTTGTTGTAATGTTTAATTGTACTGAAATTAACACCAGGTCGAAAATAATTGCAAGCTTGTTTATATATGGGTTTTAACGATAAAAATCAGTCCAGAACAAATTAGCAATGCTTGTGGAAAAAAAATATAATATTGTCTCTTTGTGTTCTTTTAGATATCTGTTTGGAATTAAGTTTCTACAGTAGCCATAGACATTTCCTCATGCAGTATTATGCCTGGAAGTTACCAAATGATGACACCACAATTGTCACAAGTTATGCCAAACAAAGTTAATAAAAGATGCTCCTGGCTATTGTTCTAATCTAGAAAACCAGAGATTCTTTTTTTTTTTTTTTGTACAAGTGCCTCCAAACTGCATAGCTGCTCCTTCTGGGTGAACATAATCTACATCTAGAAAATAGAAGCCTACCAGTTTTACAATGACTACCTCCATGTTACCTGGATATTTTTTTAAAAAAATTATTATCTCTTATTCAACCCATTATTTAGTACAGGGTAGTTTTCAGGGAGCCTCTAAATTATCTAAAGATGTTACAGAGGAAAAACATGTGTGTATCATTTCCATTTTGGAGAATATCATTGTGAGATCTGGAGTTGGGTGCAAACCTAATAAACAGAATGCAGCACAATGTATAGCAAAGCAAAATGTAAGACTGACTAAGCTAAACACTTAGCGTCCTTTCTCCAAGTAGTAGAAACCCATGATGAAACATTCCCTATGTTTCGACGATTGTCCAGCCAGTCAGGATTCCTTCTATCCCATTGTTTTTGGGTATCTCCACAAACCATTTGCCTGATTTTCTATAGTTCTCCCAAGAGTGAAATAATATATTTTCAGGTTTCAGAAAAGTCTAGATTTGTTTTTGTCACTTGATAGAGAATCCAATTTTTTGGGCAACCATCTAACAACTGTAAAGTAGATTGATTTGGCTATGTCCAATGTACATCTCTAAAAACAAATGAACATGGTCTGGAAACTTGCTTGTTTCCCCCTCCAAGGTTACTGCCACAGACACTTGGCTACTAGGTGTCCCACCTATTGGTATTTTTTAGGTTTTCTGGGGAGAGATTTGTTCCCTGTTGAAGATTTTATTTTTAAGTGTTTGTGACAGCTCACATCCTCCTTTCCAACTCCAGTAATTAAATTCCACCTACCTGAATTTCCCCCTGCTGTTTCAATTGAGCAAATTAATCTTCATACTATATTTTAACTGTAATCGGAAATGTTAAACAGCTGTTTTTGTTAAAATAAGAGATGAAATATAAAAGCGTCTGTATCTTGGGTGTGGAAAGCATGCATTTTTTCTCAACAAAATGTTTGGCTGTTCTTTCTCTGCTTAATTTGTTTAATGTATGCATTAACATAATCAGAAATCACCCTGTATCTTTTGGGTACAAATTTTCACAACAACAAATAATGTTGCAGAATAGGTCTACGCAGAAGTAAATAAAATAAAGTTGTGCTGTGTTGCTGGAAAAAAAATGATTTTTTAAAGCTTTCCCACCAGTTATTTTTTTTTCTCAGCAATTTATTCTTTCCTAAAGCATAAAATGATAGTTCGACACCAAATATCAATTGTCTCTGCACAAACTATTATATGTGATTTCATTGTGTTTTCATTTGGTAATAATGATGAAATGTAACTTTTTTTTTTTAAAAAAGGAAAAAACAAAACAAAAAATACTTATTGCCCTGGAATAAAGTGAGTTCTTTTACTACTCACTTTAGGCCTGTAAACGAAGAATTGTCTCCAGGCAAACAAGTAAGTAAGTACCTTTAAGTTGGAAAGCATAGTTGGATCCTCCTTATAGTAGTGGATATATCAAATGCCTTGCACAAGTATTACCAAAATGATTAAACACAAGAGACCTCTGTGCACTGGAAATTCTAGGTATCTTCATCACAAACCAAAAAGTTATCAATTGTTGCTAGTTACTACAGAAACATCATGAAATGTTGTTAGAAGAGGCAGAAGGTAGATCCAGATTTACTAGTGCATTTCCTGGATAATTTACTGTTGATGGCTTATTAGTAACTAGATGTAGGAGCATCCTTGACCCATCAGCCTCAGCCTGCATGTTAAGCGGCAACAGACTGTGCGAACTTTAGTCTAAAAGAACCAGAAGTTTTGTTGATCTTGCTATCTACGCTAACCAGGATTTGAGATTTCCAATTATTTAACAATAAGAGCAACAAAGCAACCCCTCCCCCCAAATACTGTTGCTGAAATAGCAACACTAGTAATAAAATGGGTAGCTAGGATGTGAACTCCCCCCCCCCACATTTGATTTGGTGATTCAAATAAGATTTCTGGCTTAAAAGTTTTTAATTCTGAAGAAGTGACTTTTGAGCAAAGACAAGATGTCACAAGCTTGGAATCTGCCAGCCCTACCTAAGAAGAATCATTTTTCAAGATGTGCCTCTGCAGGCAGCCCCTTCTTGTGGTTCTTCCTTTTGCTTCAGGAACCAGCAGAAAAAGATTATTCAAAGGAAGCACTCCAGATGCGGGCAGCAACTTGCAATACAGGGTACCGCATATGCTTGGAGTACCTTTCTCTTCTGTCCACACCCATCAAGCAGGAGAATTCCCCCCTCCCAACCCCTCACGAATGTGAGTATTACTGCCTGACACCTAAAGCCGAAAAAGTATTTTATACAGACTGTCCTGCCTACCCATTGGTGTAATAACGGGCAAAGGATAGACGAGGGCGGGATGAGGAAGCGGGAAAATTGCGCAACTGGAGGCTATTCTTTTCCCTCGCGCGCTTCGTCTTGAAATAACTTCAGCTGACTCGCAGAGAGGATGGATGGGCGCCCGAGGGTTTAGATGGAATCTGACACAAACGCGCAGGGCATCACGCTATTCGCACCCAGCTGCTCTTCGCCCCGATCCTCTGAAGCGGGGCCCGTAAATGCCAAGGAAATACCAAGTGCGTGAAGGCGGTCAGCAGCCGTTAGGATCGCGAGTGGTTGTTGCGCCATCAGCCAAACCGCATCTTTTCCTCATAGACGGCTTTCCTTTTCCCTCCTGAGCGAGCCGGGTCGGGCGTTTCTCCCCGAACTCGCTCCAAAGTTGCCGCCTTTGGGCCCCTCAGCCCCATCCCAATTCAGCCAGCCGAGTCCACGCCGGAACCGGAGTGAAGCCGGCCTCTCGAACTCTCTCAGCCCTCTAAGCTCGCCGCCAATTCCCCGCCGGAGCCTCCCCCGGGCTCAGGCGATCTCAATCCTCGCGGGGAGCTGGCAACAACGGCGCGGCGGCGACAGCTGCGGCAGCGAAGCTGAGGGCAGGAAGGCGGTTTGCGAGACAGCCCTTCCCGGCGGGCGAGCTTGACCTGGGTAAGGGATAAACAGGCAAAGCGAAGCGCGCCACCCCGCCTGCCTGTCAATTCGGCCCGGGAGTGCGCGGTCGGCGGGGAAGCCTGGCTACTATTCCCAGGGCAGGAGGAAGTGCGGCGGACCGATCCGCGGGCGGGATTTCATCCGAAATCGGTGCCAGCAGAGGCGGGGTGGGGGTGGGGGTAGAGGCTCTCTCGCTTTACGCCGGTGGCTTGAGCCACGGAGGGATCCCTTCCTTTGGCGCCCGGGGGAACCCGGCAGCAGGCAGAACCGCCGGGGGACTGCTCTTCTCCGATCCGCGGCTTGGAAGACCCATCCGCTCCGTTTCCCCACCCCCTGGCGCCTCCCCCTCCGGCTCCCTCCTCCCCTGCCCGCCAACCCCACGCGGGGAGGACGGCCCGGGACTGCCAGCGCCGCTCCCGCTCCTCTTCGTCCTCTCCTGGGCTTGCTCCGGAAAGGGGGTGGGGGTGGTTACTTCGCCTTGCCCCTCGCGGGGCTCGCCTGAACTCATCTCGCCGGCAGCGCTCTTGGCCGCTTCAGAGGGGCGGGAAGCGTGCCAGTCAGCTCCAACCCCGCCCCGCCTCACCGCTTTTCGAAAGCCAGAAGACTTTTTTTTCTCCCCCTCCGCCGCTTTCCTCGCTCTTCTCCAAACTAAAGATGAGGCGGCTGAGTCGAAGGCTGGCGTTGTCTGTCCTGGGGATCTTGTGGATCGCCGCTCTCCTTCTCTTTCTCGGGGCCAGGAGGAAGTTGGAAGCGGCGGGACCCGAAGGGCGGCAGACGCCAAAGGTACGTGAGGGGCCCGCCCCGCCTCGCCTCGCCTCCTCGGTGGGATCTTGGCGGGGAATAAAGGGGGCCAAACGGGACTGGGTGATACCGGCGCGAGGACAACGGGGCTTTAACGCTGGCCGGGAACGCGCGACAGACTTCGGATCCGAGCGGCCAAGTTGGTTCGGGTACAACAAATCAGCATCTCCGAACCCACGTGGTGACCAGACACCTGCTCGTCTTTTGCTCGGGCGGAGCTTGGGTCCCCCCCCCCACTTGGCGGCTGCGGTCGCTCGACGGAGGGAGCCTCCTCGCTCGGATTCCCGTTAAAAAGAAAGCGGGTTTCCCCGCCAAGTTTCGTTTCTTTTTCTTTTTCTTTTTCTTTTTAAACCCGCAGGGAAAGTGGGGGAAAGGAGAGCGCGCTAACTGTTTGAAAAAGGGTCCTGTGTGGCTTGATCGGGGTGCCTTTGAAAGGGCTTTATTTACGGGGTGTGCTTTGCCTAGGTGAACCGAACCATAATTCACGCAGTCAACACAAGTTTCTGGTTCCACTAGTAAATCATTTGGACGGGATGGTGGCTGAGTTTATGCAGCGCCCCAGGCTAAAGCGGTCTTGGCTCAGAGAGGTCTCCGGTGGGGGAAAGTGATACTGGTTTGTCTGTTGCATGTATGTGTGTATATATCAGTGTGGTATTATAAATCTACACACACATGAGCACAAACACTGTGTGTGTGAGTGCAATGTTACACTTAATAAAAACATAAAACACTCTGCCTGAGAGCATGTTCTTGCATGTAGAGGATTTTCTGATTCCTCCACAACCCTCCCCCACTTAGCTGTCAATAGTTTGGCCCGAAGCCAATGAAGGAATGCCCTATAGGTGCCCTATAACACCGGATCCTAAATGATGCTTCTGGCACCTTTAAAGGGAGGTTGTGGAATAGTTGGAAGGAATTATATGTTTTGGTCCCTTAAGTATAGTACTTGCTTGAAATAGATAGGGGTGGAGATTGCATTTTCCCCCCTTCCCTTCAGTTTTAGGGTATTTTCACAAGGAAATGCTAAAGGCTTTTAAATCTGAAATGAGTTCACTTCTTAACTGTGCTACAGCTGGAAAGAAAGTGAGAGACAGTTTTAAACCAAATGTGCGTTTAACTTAGAGGGATTCTATATTCAAGTTGCAGAAATGGGAACCGTGGAAAACAAATTTCAGTGTCATTTGTGAAAATGGCCTTAATGCCTTTAAAATGTTCTTGTTTAATAGGATATTCAGCTTTTGTGAATGGTTACAAGAGTCTTTAAACTAGAATGGTTTAGTGTTGTTCTTGGGGACAAAGTGCACTTCCTAGGTCTATAATTTGAAGATTAAATCCTGCAAAACATATGTATTTGGTTCTGCTGTAGAATGTTTTTTTTTATATATATATATATATATATATATATATGCGCACGCGCACACACACACACACAAACACATACATACACTCTTCATAGTGTATCTTAAGTAAAAGTTTAACTTCTGATTTACTTACATTATTTTAAGAATGTTTTGCAGTATAATCCTGTGCATGCTTACTTGAAGGTAGATTCCACTTTGTATAGTCCCTGTTCATGCTTTTTCTGAAATTAAGCCACACTAAACAGGAATAAGATTTCGCTGTCCCATCACACTTGTTACAAATTCTTTAAAGAATTGTATTTCAGTGGGTCTCTTCCAGGTCTTTTGCTACCTTGATGTAAACCTGTTTAATGATGTTAAATAGATACTGCTCCAAATTGGATTAGGCAGACTTTGTACTAAAGACATTCCTAAATTTTGAGGTATTTGGCATAATTTGGTATATTTCTAGTGAAGTAACACAGAAACCCATTCCATATTTCTGTAAATAGCAGTGTTCACCATGATTGTTCCAACTTGTTATCTGTAGGTAAAGAATTATTTTTCCAGCAACTGAGTAAATAGGTAGTTCTCGATTTACGGCCACAACTGAACCAGAATTTTCATTGTTAAGTAAGGTGGTTGTTAAGTGACTCGTGCCCAATTTTATGATCCTTTTTGCCATGGTTGTTAAGCGATTCACTGCAGTTGCTAAGTGAACAATGCAGTTGTTAAGCAAATTTCCCATTGAGTTTGCATGTCACAAGTCAGCTGGGAAGGTTGCAAATGGCGATCACATGACCCCGAGATATGGCAACCTTTGTAAATACATGCCAGTTGCCAAGCTCCCAAATTTTGATCACATGATGTGGGATGGCTGCAACAATCAACTAGTCTCCCTTTATTTCTTTGTTGGTAAATATTAATTTAACACAAAGATTGCTGCAACAGTTGCAAGTGCAAAGAATGTTGTAAATCACTTTTTCCAGTGCTGTTGTAGTTTTAAATGGTTGCAAATTGAGGACTACTGTATACCCAAACTGAAACTGAAACTTAATAAACCATGTAGATTAGCTCAGTCACCCCTCTGTACATTGTGTAATATGTTTTTGCTTGAGACTGAATGTACATTTTGTAAAATTATTTGTTTTAATCATGATTTGTGGAATAAGCCACATTGGCCAAGATGTCAGAATAGCTTATTTGCTGCTAAATTGTAAACAAATCACATTATGCCTCGGAGCAATGCATGAACCCATTTGTTATTGTTGATCGGGACTGGCAGAATGTGTAAGCAAATAACATTATGGTTGGAAGATTGGCTGAAAAGAATGGCTTTATTTAGAATATAATCTACAATTATTCAGGGCACATTTATATATGAAGGCAGATGCTGTATAATAAAAATGCATTTATCATCTGAACTGAAATTGTTAACTTTATCAGTTCAAAAGACTGTTTCATTTTTCCTTTGGGTGTATGTTGTCTGCTAGAGGTTACATTAGTTCTACAGACTGGTTTGGTTCCAAGCTTAATGATTGTTCAGATATAATGATTTTGGTGAACACCGCAACCTTATATTAACTCAGAGTCCAATTTATTTTTAATAGGTGATATGCAAACTGACTAACCGTGTTTCTGTGCAGGTCTAAAAATGCAATAATTAAACTAGTGGGCAGTGTCTCAATCAAGCTTTCCACTCATGTCACTGGCTGGGAATGTCCTGGGCAAGAAAAAGAAGCAGTTTTTTTCTTTCTTTCTTTTTTTTAACCGCAGCCTTTCCAGCTGTAGATGTGCTGGACTGAAGAATAAGTAAGCTTTTTTCCTAAAAAAAAAAAATCATATTTTAATGCAGTATAACCTTACTGAAATTTGCCTTTTTAAATAAATAAGGCAGAAAGAAGTTGATTTTAAAACCTTGAAATGTGAAAGAAACATAGTCCACCCTCCCCCACCCCAATCTAGGCCTACAGAGCTCTGAATCCTGGTCATGAATTTCAGTTATGGTTGTAAAGATATGGAGGACAGGTTTAGCAAGGCCTGCCAAGACTTTGGACTAACTATCAGCCTGAAAAAAACATCAGTCATGGGTCAGGACGTGGATTCACCTCCCTGTATTACAATCTCTGCACAAGAACTGGAGGTCGTCCATGACTTTGTGTACCTTGGCTCAACTATCTCTGACACTCTCTCTTTAGATACTGAGCTGAATAAATGTATTGGTAAAGCGGCCACCACATTTTCCAGACTCACAAAGAGAATATGGCTTAATAAGAAGCTGACGGAACATACAAAGATCCAGGTCTATAAAGCCTGCGTCCTGAGCACACTCTTGTACTGCAGTGAGTCTTGGACCCTCTACGCATGGCAGGAGAGAAAGTTGAACACCTTTCATATACGCTGTCTCCGACGAATTCTTGGCATCACCTGGCAGGACAAAGTTCCAAATAGCGCAGTCTTGGAACATGCTGGAATTTCTAGCTATTGAAACAGTGACATCTATGCTGGCTGGGGCATGTCGTGAGAATGGCTGATGGTTGGATTCCGAAAGATCTCCTGTATGGAGAATTAGTGCAGGGAAAGCGCCTCAGAGGGAGACCACAGCTGAGATATAAAGATATCTGCAAGAGGGAATGGACATTAACAACTGGGAAACCTTGACCTCCGATCATTCAGCTTGGAGGTTAAAGATGCAGCATGGCCTTTTCCAATTCGAAGAGACACTTGTTAGGCAGGCTGAGGCAAAGAGGCAGTCCTGGAACCAGCGAAATATGGGGGCTGGGCAGGGGACAGAATGTTTCTGCCTTCAGTGTGGAAGGGATTGCCACTCTTGAATTGGCCTTTTTAGTCACACTAGATGCTGTTTTAGGACCTCTTTCCAGAGCACAATACCATAGTCTCTTGAGACTGAAGGATACCAGTGAATGAATGTAAAGATAAAGTTGACATCTTTTTTTCTTTTCTGACAGTCTGCTCATCTATAAGATGTATAAACGAGATGCTGTGCCTACTGACTTAGACTGATACTGTTGAATGAGAATTTTGTTTTAAAAAAATACCTGAACAGAGGTCACAAACATCTCCATTAGTAGGACAGAAAGAACCTGGATTTCACAAACTTTTGACTGTGGAACGATCAGAAATTTTCCCTATCGTTGGCGATAAGCACCATTCACTTCCACCATCGTGGCTGAGAATGATTGGAATTGCAGTACAGTACATCTAGAGCCGTGTTTCCCAACCTTTAAGATGTGTGGACCTCAACTCCCAGAATTTCCCAGCCAGCAGGGGAAAATATCTAGGGAATTCTGGGAGTTCAAGCCCACACATTTTAAAATTGCCAAGGTTGTGAAACACTGATCTAGAGCAGGGGTGTCAAACTTGATTTTATTGAAGGGCCACATCAGGGTTGTGTTTGACCTCGGGGGGGGAGGGCTGAGTGGGCGTGGCTGGGGTGGGCATGACTGGGGTGGGTGTGGACAGCTCGACATCCTGCATCCTGCTTGCAGCCCTCCTGGGCTCCATTTTTGGCTGTGATGGCCTCCTGCAGCTCTCTGCCAGTGAAAACCCTTCCAAGCTCCATTTTTGCTGGCAGAGGACTGCAGGAAGCTGTCACAGCTGAAAACAGAGCTCAAAAGGGCTGCATGCAGCCCTCTCGAGCTCCATTTTTGCTGGCAGAGGCACCACGGGCTAGTGCTTTGCTGTTTCCAGGGCAGCTTTATGGGCCAGATCTAAGCACCCTGAGAGGCGGATCTGGCCTGCGGGCCTTGAGTTTGACACCCCTGATCTAGAATGTCCTTTCTAGAGTGTTCTAACATGGCCATGCTTTGCTTCTGATCCCCTAAAGAGCTTTCTACCATAAGATCCCTTTCTTCTCTTCTCCAGTTACCATTTTCCAAGCTGTTTAAATTCAACTTTAAAAAAAAAATCATGATAGCCACAACAGTGAAAAATAAAACCCTTCAGATTTATAATTTGAGAGCTGCTTCCTTCTCTTCCTTCTCCTCTTTCGTGGAGTACATTGAGCAGCAGACGTTTACAAGAATGCATGATGTGATGCTTTCCCCCACGGGAACAGAATCAGCACTTCAGTCTGGAGACTAAGAGCAACTTAGCAGGCAATCACCCCATCAGCTGTGGGGTTGAGTTAGGCAATATCAGCTTGTCTATGGTCAGAAAAGTGCAAACCTTGACAGAGGAAAGAACTTGCTGATAAAGCTTCAAAGTGTTTCTCAGTGTAAAGGCTTTTTTTAAGCAACTGCTTGAAAGAGGCTTGATATTTGCCTTTTGTAAAACAACATGCTTGGGAAAGAAGGGCTGTGCTTCTGCACTGGAGCCTACAATGCAGTGCTCCCACCTAAGCACATTTTTGAGTTTCTCCCATGTATATACAATGATTTGCCCATCTCTTTCGGCAGGAAACAAAGGCACAGATCATTGGAAATTTTATCATGAAAACTAAATATGGCGATAATGGAGGGTTTAAGAAACCTTACACAAAAACAAAGTAATGTAATCTCTGCAAGTCACATAAAGTTGGATGGTGTTTCAGGACTCCTCAGTTTGATTTGTATTCATTTTTCCCTTTTATTCAAGTATTGGTTAGTACATCCGTTTATGACTTTGATTCCTCCCATCCAAAAATGTCCATTCATTTTTGTGTCCGTTTTTAAATATTTGCATTTTTTCCCTATGCTTTACAATATTAATTTTTGTTCAGTGAGTTCTTAATGAATGAACTTTTTTATGTATAGCCACACACGTGAGCATTCTACAGTTTGCTGAAAATTTGGGAAGTACACATATTGTGAATTTTTAAAAATGGCCAAGAAAAGTTTTTTGAATCTATTCCAAGGGAAACCTTGACATTCCCACCTCTCAAAAAGGTTAGCATTCTGACAGTCACTTTTCAACAACATGGAGGTAGCCACAGGTAGCCTCTAGCCTGCTTTGAAGCTGACCATTTTGTATGGCTCTTTTAATGGATGCGTGCATGAGTTACTTATGTAATTCAAAATTGTGACTCTTGAAACTTCTCCTTTCAGGAAGTATTACATTTAAATTATTTCAAATTATATTAGATGCACATAGATTTATTCACTTATTTATAGCCTGCGTTTATTTTTTATAAATAACTCAAGTTGGTGATCATACCTAATATTACCTTCCTCCTCCTATTTTCCCCACAACAGAACAACTGTCAGGGTTCCAAGTAACACTCCCAACAGAATCAAAACTCTGAGGCAAGAATCTTCCTCAAAGCAATTTTATAAGAGATGTCATATTGGCACATCTGGGGAAAATCCAAATCTGAGGTTCCTGTGTTTTCCCCACCCAAAACCAAAGTCAAAGATCCATCCTCTTCCATTCCCATCTGCATCACATGGCCGAATCAGGTCACTGTCTCAAGTTCAGTCAACTTCCAGTCGCTCTTCCCCACGTGCTCGTGAGATGTCCTTGAGTCCCAAGGGAAAAAATGTTGCTTATGATTACACTCCCCACAACAATATCCCCTCCCCCTCCAATCTCCCCTCCCCCTCCCATTCCCACAGCCTGTTCAACCGTTGCTGTGGCAGCCATGAAGGCTCTCATCAAAGATGGCTCTAGGGCTCTGTGGAGTGGGTTGGATGCAGAGAAAGAAGTCCAAAATGGATCTATGGAAAGAGCAATTCAGTAGAGTTTATAGCATTCAACTTCCATATCATTCTCCACTTGAATAGAGAAAGCTGCCTTAGACTAGATCATCCTTATCCAATTTAATATCCTCCAGATATGTTTTACTTCAAATCCCATGATGCTATGCTAGCTGCAGAATCATGGGAGATGAAGTTAAATAAGTCTAGAGGACACCAACGTTGTCTATACTGACCGGCAGCAACTTTCTAGGTTTTAAGACATTAATATTTAGTATCCAAATCCACCTGCTCTCTCATCCTTTTATTTAGAAATGCAAAACAAATGAAGAGAACTAAACTATTTCTCTCCAGCTTTGCAGCTGTGCGTGTTTGGTGGAGATGACGGGAATGTCGCCAAATGAAAAGAATGTAGGACTCTCATGCCTGCTCATTATTTGAGTAGCAAATGAAATTTTAGGTACCACAGCTTTTTATACATCACAGTAAGGAATGTCTTTTTATGTGGCTGTTGTAATTCAACAAATTTCATTCAGTATTTTACCATTTTACCCAGTGGTGGGATTCAGCCAATTCGCACCTATTCGGGAGAACCAGTTGTTAACTTTCTAAGCAGTTTGGAGAACTGGTTGTTGCAAGAAATCTTATTTTGCTTTTTTCCACTTTACAGGGCTAATCTTGTAAGGAAGGCAGGAAGGAAACATTCTGGTGTTGTTTCTAACCTAATCTTTATTGCCCTGCTTACAGAAACTGCCTTTCTGGTTAACTGTTATTACATTGTAACAGCTATGGTGAAACGCCCATCGACGTGACTGACGTTGAATTGGCCATGCCCACATGGTCATATGACCACCGAGCCATGCCTACCCAGATGGTCATTAGGGCAGAGAACTGGTTGTTAAATTATTTGAATCCCACCACTGATTTTACCAGAAGCATAATGTAACACTTCCCATTGAAAAGAAACCTTGCATTGCACTGGGGCCAAAAGCCCATTGAAATAAAATAGTATTCAGATCCTTCCTAAATAAGAAAGAAGTCACTGTACTGTCTAGGGAACCAGAGTTTAAAGATGGAGAGGGCCATATACCTGGCTCAGAGTCTTTGCACTTGTCCTTATATGGAGATGGGATTCTCAGTAGGCACTATCTGTGATTGTCTATCTGCCAGATTGGACTGGCAGAATCAAATGTGGTAGGATAGCCCCTGATATATCCTGGTGCCCCGCAACACAGAGCATTCTAAGTAATTCCAGATTTTTGAATTACCAGGAATCAGTGCAGCAACCCCAGGGTAGGGATGATTCTATAATAATATATCTTCAGAATTGTCTTTGAAGGCAGCTTAAGGTAGAAAATATTGCAATCATATGGTGATCTGGATGAAAATCACTTTGACCTCTTTTGCCCTCTAGATATGTATATAGGCAGAAGGGACTACCATAATAAATGGTTGAGAACAGAACCTGTGAAAGAATTTTGAATAGTATCTGGATGGCAGGGAGAAGTGAAAAGGGAATCTTTTCAAAAGCGGAAGAAAAAAAATTGCATCCCCTTTATGTACCTTTGTGTCATGCTGTATGCATTTGTTTGGTCATTTTTTTGGGAAAAAAACCTTGATTGATTTCCAGGGGGGAAAGCTAAAAAGCCACCAAAATAACTTTCTCTTGCAAAACCTCCTAAAACAGTTGGAGTGAGGCCAAATTGCTTGCTGATGGGAAGTGAAATGTCCCCAAGCTCTGAAGATACACAATATGTGAAAAAATAGTATAGTAGAATAATATAGAATAACAGGGTTGGAAGGGACCTTCGAGGTCTTCTAGTCAACCCACTGCTTGTGCAGGAGACCCTATACCATTCTGGACAAAAGTTGTCCAACCTCTTCTTGTAAGCCTCTGGTGAGGGAGTACCCACAACTCCTGGAGGCAAGCCATTCCACCAATTAATTTTCTCACTGTCAGGAAATGTCTCTTTAATTCTAGGTTGGGGCTCCCTTTCATAATTTTACACCCATTACTTTTTGTCCTGCCCTCAGGTGCTTTGGAAAAAAGGTTGACTCCCTCTTCTCTGTGACAACCTCTCAAGTGTTGGAAGAATGCTATAATCCATCCTCAATCTTTTTCTTTATTAGACTAGACATCCCTAATTGCTGCAACTGTTCATATACCTTAGCCTGCAGATCCCTTATCATCTTTGTTGCTCTCTTCTACACTCTTTCTAGGGTCTCAGCATCATTTTTGTATTGTGACCAGAACTGGCCAGAGTATGTGGTCTTACCAGTGCAGTATAAAGTGGTACTATTACTTCATGTGATCTTGATACTATCCCTCTGTTGATGGCAGCCTAGGACCACATTGGCTTTTTTGACAGCTGCAGCACACTGTTGGCTCATACTTAAGTGGCTGTCCACTAGGACTACTAGATCCAATTCACAGTTACTGAGCCAGGTACCACCTACTGTATTGTATACCTGTGCATGTGGCTTTTCCTGCTTCTATCCTCTCATCTAAATCATGTATGAAAGTGTTGATGAGTATTGGGTCTAAGACAGAACCTTGAGGTACTCCACTGCATGCTTTCCTCCATTTAGATGTAGTTCCATGAGAATTACACATTACTATAGTTGGTCATCCATCTGATGCTGATCAGTGGTAGCTTTCTACCGGTTCACCCCAGTTTGGGTGAACCGGTAATGGCGGCGGTGGGAGGCTCCGCCCACCTGCCCAGACATCATCATGGATGCTCTGTGCATGCGCAGAGGCTTCTGCACATGCGCAGAAGTGCTGTGCACGCTCACAGTTCCGAACCGGTAGCGAAGGTAAGTGGAACCCACTACTGGTGCTGATGGCAGTAATTTTCATGTAATTTCAAATATGCCTAGTCAAGCCAGATACAATTTGTTGGTCCCTGTACGGTAGTTGGAAATTCTTCTATCTCTTGAGAATGTAGAAGTTTTATTTGATGTATACTTATCCATAAGCACAGTATAAGTAAAGTGATGTAAAATATAACAATAGAACAATATCAGCAGAAATAATCAATGTAAAAAACACCTTTTAATAGCATCCAAGAATGCCTATGCAAAGAAATACTCTTCCATCTTCATAAAGGTCTCGGGGGAGGAGAAGCATATTAAGAGCTTTTTTTTTAAGCTCAGGAGAAAAATGAACTGGGGTTTGGACTAGAAGACCTCCAAGGTCCCTTCCAACTCTTCTTGTTCTGTTGTTCTGTTGTTCTGAACTCCAATTGAAGTTTAGAGGAGAGTCCATGTCAAAAAGTAGGAGCTAGACATAATTGCTGTGTATAATGATATGTTCTTCCCAAACAAATAAACTATAGTTTGGCATAGTCTTATTCACACAGCAGGCTGTCAGTTCCTCGTTCCATACAACATGTTGGAACAACAGAAACAACCTTGGGAGTCCTTGGTGCTTCCTTGTCCACTGGTGATGTTATCTAGTTGAGTAATGAAACATTCACAAGAAAACAACCAAGCTTGAAGTACATCAAGGACTTGACAGTTCAACCCCGAGTTGCAAATATTCTCTTCTGTTGGAGAAACAACCTAATTTCATTTTAGCGTAGCTGGTATGTTGTGTGGACTTGTAACATGTGTTTCTGAAGCTACTGAAAACAAGAGTTTTATTGTAACATTTCCTTCCGTGCTTAACGATCACTCAGTGTAAATAAGCGTGTACTAGAAATGCACTCTAAAATTGCAGAATGAAATCCATTGGAGGGAGCATGGTATACTGCATTCTTTTTTAGATGAACCTTCCCTTTCTTTTAGCACTTGCTGTAGATTTGATTCTTTTTGAAATCCATTGAACAGTCAGAGATTTCATTTTCCCTGTTCTCCTCCTTCCTACTGAACTCATTACAGACCTGGTTCAGCACTCAGTCAAATCAACAATTTCTTCTTCCAAGAGATAGGAGATCAAGCTCTACACATCTAGATACACAAACTATGTTACTGTCAACTCCATCAATCTGCTTGCTTAAAATAGCTTCTCTTTCATTTACCCTGAATTTTCCATCAAAACAGTTCCATTCCCCCGTGAGATATATATATATATATATTTTCTGAGTTTTTCGCGGGTGTTTGTATGTAGGTCTTTGGTTATTCGGGTTTTCTACCGTGTAAAATTGGAGGTGTCTTGGCAACGTTTCGACGAAGTCTCATTCGTCATCTTCAGACTGGTGTTTTCGTCTTCGTGCTTCTAGGAGCAAGACACCTCCAATTTTACGCGGGAGAAAACCCGAATAACCAAAGACCTACACACACACACACATATATATATATAAGTACACTAGATGTTTGTCTTTGGATACTTGTAAAAATTAATCTGAACTATGTGCTACGTTGGCAAAAAACATGATTTAATGTTTCATGGGACCTTGGACATATGCTGTTTTTTTCACACGCAGCTGCTTGGAGGAGTTTCAAATTTTCTTAAGAGTTGGTGAAACGTTCTACTATAAAGTTAACATTTTAAAATAAATTATTGTTAAGATTAACTATAGTTTTCAGTGGTTCAGTGGTTAGAAGAAATTCACTAACTCTGGAAATCTGTTATGCTCCACATGTTCCTTCATTCTAAATTCCATTTATTTTAGCAAGAGCTGCAGCTCTTGGGAGCTGCAGCTCAAGAACAACTGGATGGGAATGGGTTCTATTTCATTTTGTTACTTTATAGTTAACTAAATTTGGAAGCAGCAGAAGAGAAACATAAACCTGAGATTCATTCATGCCAAATATAAGTTTGTGTTGTTAAGTCGTACCATTTCAATTCAATCTTGTTCCAGCATTGCAGACTGATTTTATTAGATGTGTTAAAGATCTGCAGAAAATAGGGAAGGAAGGATCTGGTACTAATAGTCAGGGACTGTAGTTGATGAAGTGATGACATTGGTGTCTCTCCTTTCTAAACTAATGGACTGTCTCCTCGGGGGTGGGGGGGTAGTAAGAACCAGTTATTATTAGTTATATGAAAGCTATGGCTTTAGGCTTAATATATTGTGTGAACCTGGTTTGGGCCACAAATTATTATTGCACAAACTGTGGCTTATTAAATCTAGGAACTCCATCACTGCTGTTTCAATGGATTCTTTTTAACTCAAAAACCATTTATAAATCCTTTGCAGAATCACCATACTAGCCTTGGAAGCTTCAGCAGGATTTAAGCATTGGTATGCAATCTCTGCACATTAATAAGCTGCTTCTTGCTCTCACAGTACAGAGAAAGATAAACACAGAGAAAGCAGAACAAGTTCATGCCATTAATAAACACAACTTTAGAATCAGCTTTGCTGCCTTCTTTGTAATGGTCATAATTTTGGATATGTGATTTTAATCCAGCACAGCAGCTGAGCCGATTTTTATATTAAAAAAAACTATTTCAGTATGAAACAACCCTTGCTTCCCCCCGCTTCTCCCAAAGGTACCAAATGAACAGAAAAGTCTGGCCATCATGAAGATTTACTGATGAAACTACATCATGCTGATCAATGACCTCCCAGTAGGAGGGAGTGGAGAGAGAACAGAGCCCAAGGAAGCAGAGATTTTAGGCTCAATCTCTCTTCCTCTTCCAGCATCAACTGACATTAGTCTCAAACAAAAGAGAACCACCATAACAAATTCCTCCCACTTCCAATCCCTGACCTTGGCCAAAAGGATGCCATGGTTGATAGTATCATCAATAGCACTAGGCTATTGAAAGATCAAGGCGGAACAGGATGGATTTACTACCCCCATCCTGAATTCGCGAGAGATCATCCACAAGCGTGATCAATGCCATTTCAGTACTGTTATAACACAACAGAATATATCTATTAAAGTATATACAGTATTAGAAATATTGTCTAGTTGGTTGGTTGTCGAGGAAAAAACTCGATTTACCTGATTTAAGACTGTAGACTTTTTATAAATTATTATTCAGATCAGTGAATACCGGTTTTCCTAACATGACTTTCTATTTCCTCTAAGCAGTGGATAATAGTTATAGGAAAACCCTGTTTTTGTTTAATCTTAGCCTTAATTCTTAGTGGTTTTCCTATTTGTTAGCATCTCTGTTTCTGATTTTTATATTAGATATCTAGTCTAATCACTTTGTGATCCTTATACTAGAATTCTGTTTTAATAATGGAAAAACAATTTTCATAACTCTCTGTGTGAAAGACTATGTTGATTTAGGAGACCTTGGAGTAAGAACATAAGCAAGAGCTGTAGATCTGGATGGCATTGATCATTCATCATCATTGATGAAGATCTTCATAATTGATAAAGTCATGTTAAAGCTAAATGTGCTGTATCTGAAGATGACTGAATGTCCTGGCACATGTTGAGCAAACATGTACACACTGGAGTTGTTGCAGTGATAGCTCTAGATTTGTGCAACTCATGTTTAATCTGTGCTTCTGCAGTCTGCCTTACTTCGTAAAGTTGACAGCCCTGATGAACGAGGCCATGCCAGGTAGAGCAATTTTGAGCCAGCGTTTCCTGGGTGGTCATGTCTATATCAAGTGACTTCAGGGAGACTTTTAATATGTCTTTGTAATGTTTCTTCTGCCATCCATGCAAATGTTTTCCCCAAAACGGAGCTGTTTGGGTGTGCACTCGTACTGCATATAAATGATGTGGCCTGCCCACTGGATCTGTGCTTTCATTAGCAGTGTGTGGATTGATGATAGACTTGCTCTAGAAAGAATTTCAGTATCTGGTACTTTATCTAGCTATCTGATACCTAATATTCTGTGAAGACAAGTCATGTAGAAATAGTTAAGCTGTCTTGCATGCCTTGGATACACAGTTCACATTTCACGGGCCTAAAGAAGGATAGTGAGTACCCATGGCTCTATAGACTTTCAATTTGATTGCTGCACTAGTTCCTCTATGTTCCCACATATTGGAACATAATCTACCCAAAGCAGAACTTGCCTTTGCTATTCTGCAATTGACCTCTGTATCAATGGGTCAGTACTTGGAAGAGGGTGCTGCCAGGGTAATTGAATTGGCCCACTGCCAATAGTTTATACCTTTTGATTGTGATTTGGGGTTCTGTGAATGGTTCATGCGGAGCAGGCTGGTGCATCTCTATCTTTTTAATATCGATGATAAGTTCAAAGTTGTCACAATTTGTAGAGAATTTGTCCATACTAACATGCATCTCTGACTCTGAGTCAACTTCAAGTTACAGTTAGCAAAGAGGAAATCTCTCAGATCAGTTTCCTTCACTTTGGTAATAGTTTCAAGTCTCCTCAAGTTGAATAGCTTCCCATCCACTATGCAGCTGAGGTGATTCTATCACCATTGTCCTGAAAGGCATCAATCAGCAGGTCAGTAAACAACATGCTGATCAGAGTGAGTGCAAGCACAAGGGCCTGGTTAATACCATTGGTGACTGGGAGTACCTTAGAGGATTCTCTACCACACAGCACTCTGGCCTTCATGCCATCATGGAAGTGGTGAACCATCTGAATAAATTTGGCAGAGCAGCCAAACTTTGATGTGATTCACTACAGGTCTTGTTGATTGACAGTATCAAATGCTTTTGTGAGATCAACAAAGTTCTGCTCCTGACACGTCTCTTGAAGTTAATCGTGTGTCAAAAATCATGTCAATGCTTAAAATCCATCAGCTACCCTCATCTGGTTCAGCTGGCTTTTTGAAGCTGTTGGCTGAGGTCTGGCCACTGGCACAAGCAAATTGCTATGGGGAGCCACAGATGAAAGCTGGGTGCCAGGTGGGGACCAAAAGTGGGCAAATTGCCCAGAAAGGACATGACATGTTTCTCCTCCCTGACACTCAGGTCTAGATTGTAACAGATCTGTAAAAGATCTCATCATGGACCTGACCTACCCAAAACAACCAGTTTAGTCTATTTTGTAGTTACCCAATGAATAAGTGAATGTTGCCCCATTTTACAAACTTTCTTGCCACAATTGTTAAATGAATCATTGCAGGTGTGAAATTAGTAACATCGTTGTTAAGTGAATCTGGTTTCCCCATTGACTTTGCGCATCAGAAGGTCACAAAAAGGTACTCAAATGACCCTGGGACACTGCAATGGTCATAAACAAGAGTCAGTTGCCAAGTGTCTGAATTTTGATCACATGACCATGGGATGCTGCAAAGTAATTCTTGTCAGTGTCATTGTAACTTTGAACAGTTGTAACTCAATGACTACCTGTATGCAGTTTCACTGTCTCAGTGTCATTCACCTATTTCACTGCACCTGTTTGCTTTCCTGTTTATCCAGCCTTTCAGCCTTTAACTCTGGTTTATCGATTGAAAAGATTTGTTATCATAGGTTTGTTTGGTGTTGCTCTGCAAAGTCTCTCCCAGGAGCATTAGATGTCTTGCTGAAAGTTTTGTTGGAGCAAGGGGTGTCTTTATGTGTATCCCACTTGGGGATTGCAGTCAAATCCTCTTGGGCACAGAACAGGTAAGACGTCTAGCTGGCAAGAGTTTATCCTGAAATCAAATTAATCTTTTCTGCTGGGATAGTTTATGAGGAATAAGAACTAGTGGTTTTTATGAGCAAGATCAGATGAGCTGTTAACAGCATTCTGTTTTGCGTTTCATCTGCTGGATTCAAAGTAAACATTACAGATTTCCCAACATTTCTCATCTTCTCCCCATTCCCACTCTTTGATGGGCACAAAGAAACTGGAGGCTCCCCGGGGCTAAGGGAGGTTAGCATTTTTCTAAATGCCTGCATGTCTCCTGGACACCATGAGCTAAAATTTCTTGACACTT
Organism: Pantherophis guttatus; assembly: GCF_059756535.1. Lineage (NCBI taxonomy): Eukaryota > Metazoa > Chordata > Lepidosauria > Squamata > Colubridae > Pantherophis > Pantherophis guttatus. Next base: position 293,064,082 of record NC_142063.1, on the reverse strand, counting down.
CCAACAAGCAATCAGGGACTTGCGAGCCTAAGAGCTTGTTCTGCAATGTGCACATAATGGGGAAAAAAAACATTCCCCTGCCCCCACATCATGTTTGTGTCTATTTTTTTAATTTACTTTTTAAAGTGCAATTTGCATGCCCAGGGAAATGGGAGCAGAACTAATGAAAAGACATATGCCTACAAAGTTGCAGCGTCAACAGTTACAGGATGCACAGATGATACCATGTACTGTGACATCTCGTTAGGGTCAGTTTTTGCAAAAGAATCTGTGAACCTAACATTATGTCAGTTGTCCTAACTGCTGGATGAATGACACACTTAAAGACAGTATATTTAAGGGGAGCATTACTGTTGTCTTGATTAAAAAAAGAGGGGGAACAAACCCTGCAAAATTATAACTTAATTATGTTGAGGAAATGGCAATATGCTGGATTAATTAGTAGTAAATTCCCAGATTAATTTGTAAGGAAGGCTTGTGGTTGGCTCTGCAGCACAATTTAGCTGACAAATCCCATTCTCCAAGCCTAGGCTGAGACCGTAACTGGTGGCTGTGCATATACAGAAAAGAGAAAATCAGAAGGAGGCAGAGGCCATGTACAGAACTAACCCATGAGAGAGACGGTGTTTTTTTTAACATATGACTTTAGATTAGACTTCATATAGGACTGGAGGAATTCTGGGAGTTGAAGTCCACACATCTTAAAGCTGTGGAGTTTGAGAAACATTGCTTTAGATCAGGGCTGTCAAACTCCCGGCCCACGGCCGGATGTGTCACGCACTGGCCACACCCATGTCTGATTTAGCAAAGGGGAAAAAAGTCCCGATATGTCATGTGATGCTACCGTGATGACGTCAGTTTGACACCCCTGCTTTAGATGATAGTTGTAGCCTCAGTTCATTGCTAAATAAGGTCAAATTAAGAGCTGCATGTCCTGACCACCTATTTGGGTCTCTTGATTCCTGGATCAGGAAGGAGCTTGGTAGGTTTGCTGAAATATTATAAATGAAAAAAGAGTATAGATTCCACTTCTTGATAGTTTAATAGTTCATAAGCTGAGGAATAAATTGAAGGATGCATATATAAAAGTATGTCTTTTTCAACTGAATAAAGCACAATTGTCTGGGTTCATGCACCCAACTAATTAATAAATCCTTATTTGCAAGCTATAGTTACTGGGTTTATATATAATACAGTTTTTTATCTTTGTAAGCTGCCTGGAGTCACCATTAGTGAATTGGGTGGCCATATATATGTTCTTAATAAATAAAATAAATCAAATGATTACAATTCAGCCTTTTATTCCTAGGTAGCTTCCTGGGCAGAATGATTTTGTGGAAACCAGCGAAAACATTACACATCCTACTGGTCAGTGCTAGAACTAGGTGTCAGCCTTCACTGATATCATCTCCATGCCCTTCATATTACAGTATTTTTCTTTTCAGATTTGTAAGAGTTGGGGAAATGTCCTTACCTTCCCATATTATTTGCTCTGGTCATATTAGGTTGTAGAATCCAAGATGCAAATGTCTTTCAGCCATTGATTCTGTAGAAAGTTTTTAATTTATTTTTTATTTGTTTATTAAATTTGTTTGTCACCCATCTCACTACGAAGTGATGAACATTGTACTTTTAAGCTAGTTGGATGGTGCAACGTGTTTCCCTGTTTTGCTCCAAAATCAGGACTATGTATATGAAAACAGATCTAATCCTTAATTTTCTTTTTTTTAAAAAAAGGAGTGTGTGTGGTAGGGGGATAGAGTGAAATCTATATTATATTTTAGACTTCTGAAAAGCTTTGAACGCTTCCTCATTATTTTCCAGTTAATTTTCTGGCATCAAAACCCGATGACGGCAGATACCCACTTAAAATAAGTGAAAATGTTGTTTTTTAAATGTAAAAGACATGTCTTTCCATTCCTGTTGGATAGAAGCACAGATAACTACATATTTAGTTTTGTCTTAAGCTACTACATTAGAGCAGATCCAGACACTGATCTCATTACAGTAAGAAAATTGAAGAGAAAATTAGGTTGCAGAGAGATGTTTAATATGGGAATAGACATTTTCTTTGATTAGACCAGCAAATTCTAGTTGCAATCTGATCTGTCCTGCTTTTAACAGCCTCTCTTGGGCTCCTAGACCCACACTGATTGCTCTCATAGCTGTGCCAGGTCACACTAGACAACCTTCACAGGGATCTCTCTTGACATTCTCAGCTTTAGAACTGACAAGCTGAAAGGCTCAGTCAGAACAGCTGGTCTTTTAAAGTTGTGCACAAATGCTGCATCTCTTCTGAGATTCCATCTGAGACGTTTGAAACTGACCAGCAGGATCCCCAACCATAAAGCTGGAATGTTGCAAGTCTCCTATCATAGATTATTTGTCCTATGGTCAATTTATTCAACGTCCGTCCTCTGACTTCTGAATCTGCCAGAGAATTAGAGGAAAAAAAATCCCTTTCGTTCCATACCGAAGCACTTTGCCAACTTGCCTAGCATGCTTTGTTTTCAATGGTTTCTTTTGCTGCAAGGCAAAATCGTTTGATGTTCCCAGCACTGTACTAGCCAGAGACAGGTTTCGGCTAGGAGGTTTCAAAATGCCTGCATTTCCTGGGAAATTGGGGAGTTGTTTGTTATGTCTGAATGGTGCTAGGCTAGAAAAGGTATTAAACATCCTGTATTATCTCTTTTGTGTAACACGTTCCTGCACTAAAATGTGAAGAACCTCTTTCTCCTTTATCATATTAAGGTTGTTAGGATAATTGCTATTCTGGTACATTGCAAAATGTAAATGTATGTTAATAAACTTTAGCTAAGTAAGGCTAAGTTTGCTTCTAATGTTAAGGAAGACATGCTGAGCCCTTTAGTACTGTAATGGCAAACCTATGGCACATGTGCCACAGATGGCCCGCAGAGCCATATCTGTGGGCACGCGAATGTTGCCCTAGTTCAGCTCCAGCGTGCATATGCGCACTGGGCAGCTGATTTTTGGGCCTTCTGGGCCCACCAGAAGTCGGGAAACCGGCCATTTCCAGCCTGCGGAGGGCCTTCCCAGTGGGGAAGGCCGTTTTTGCCCTCCCCAGGCTCCAAAAAAGCCTCTGGAACCTGGGGAAGGCGAAAAACAGGCCTATCAAGCCCACCGTGCCATCGTGTGCCAAAACCGTGCGGAGCGTGGAGGGGATAACACATGCATGCATGGGGGTTGGGGCACATTGAATTCTGGGTGGGGGCACTTGTGTGTGCATCCCCCCACGCTCCCCCTGCCTTTGGCACGCGACAGCAAAAAGGTTAGCCATCACTGCTTTAGTACATGGTACCTGCCCTGGGACTGACCTAGCACAACTTCCTCTATGTAAATGAGATTTCTTTTTGGATTGGTTAGCAGCTCTTTAGAACCTCTGGCTGTGACTCTTGTTCTCTGTAGCTTTTGGAGAGATTTTCCAACCGACTAGAAAACATTATATCTTGTAAGATGTTTTCCTTTAGTCTGTCCATCTATCCATCCAACCCATTGCATAAGTGCTGTGAGACTCTGCCTTCTAGTCTATATAACATTACAGCTCTAATATCTGCCTCTAATTTCCCAGCGTATATGAACATCATGTATACATCATTATTCTTTTATCATTTATTCACAATTCATTTTTACTTTGATCTGAACCCAATTCTTCCATTTCAAGTTTTGTACCTCACATTTTTGTGCAAGGACTTCTGCCTCTTGACAAACTGGATAGCATTATCTTTGCATCAGATACTACTATTGGAGCAAAAGTTTCCATACTTTAATCTGAGCTTGCTTGATAATTTACATTATTTATTTCAATTTCTCTAGTTTTTATAGCAGCCAGTCTTGCAAAGACATTGAATAAATTAAATGAAAGGTATGGGTTCTGAACATTAATTTTTCAGGAAATTAATTAATTGAGCTGCCTATTCCAATATCAACATGGCTAATGTGTGTTCTGTGCTCATTAAAGTCAGTTGCTGCAATGTTTCTAATTTTGTGAAGATGCTTCTTTCTTTCCCAATTGTAACATTTCCCCATAATGCCTGCAGGAATACTAGTTCTATCAAAGGCTAAGAATATTAATGTGGTACATGAGCATTTCCAAGATCAAACCCTTCTATTTGAAGGATACTTTCAATACTGATTGCCTTCTTGTGTACGGCTACACAGTGGTTTAAGTCAGGATACAAAGTGTGGCTTGAGGACATCTGTGGCCTTCAGAACCTCCCAAATGTGTCAGGCAAGGGCATTGGTGCTTTTTTTCCTGCATGCTCAGAATTTGAGTTTTTAAAGGATAAAATGGGGGGGGGGAGTTATAAGTAAGTTATGTTACTTATAAGTAAGGGATAAGTTGTCAGAGAAATTGTGATTTTTACCCAAGTCAAAATAGTACTTTATGAAGTTGACTTGTTTTCGTTACTCATAGTTAGTAATGAACTATGTTCATAGTTTTCATTGTTACTACTACTTTATATACTGACTTTTTTTGTTGGTGAATATGCATAATGACTAACAAAATTGTTTAAAAAATATATAGCTTAACATTAAAATCAGTGCTAAACCATTGAACAACTAAAAAAAACTTGATAAAAGAGGCACATTATTATAGATTGTCGATTGTCTAATTGCTAAAGGGGAACTAAAAGCAAACCCTGGACCTTTTCCAGACAAGATTCAAACTTGGTTAATGAGATAGGAGTGTTTGTGCTTGTGGGTGACCTCTGGTGAGCTTGAGATGGGGGTAGTGCATCCATCCTGATCTTCTTTGATCTCTCTTGGTCTTCTATAGGAACATAGGAGCAGACTGCAAGACAAATAATAATGGATGGAAATTAATCAGAAGTTGTGGGTGCTTCATCAGTGCGGTTTCTTAAATAAAAACTGCACAATCACTTGTCTGAAATGATATAGGGTCTCCTTGAGCAGGGGGCTGGACTAGAAGACCTCCAAGATCCCTTCCAGCTCTATTCTGATTGATTGATTGATTTTCAGTTTCAAAATCCTTAGGAATATTGAAACGTCAGCCTTCTTGTCCATGTTTTCTACAATGTAATCTGTATTGTAGAAGTTCAGTAATGAGTTTGTTTTTGAGTTAGTGAACATTTCTTAGTTACTCATTTCACTGTATTCTGTATTAGTAAACCACTCCAAACTTGATTGCAGAAAATACGACTTCAGCAACAGAGTGGTCAACGCCTGGAATGCTCTACACGACTCCATTGTTACAGCCTCAAGCCCTCACAGCTTCAACCTCAAACTGTCTACCGTGGACCTCATCCCATTCCTAAGAGGTCCATAAAGGGAACGTGCATAAGTGCACCAGCATGCCTACCGTCCCTGTCCTACTGTCCCCATTTATCTGTACTTACTTCCTTTGCTCATGGTATCTTTTTGGCCTGGTTTAGGGGCTTGAGATTGAGAGCGCCATCTCACAGAGATTCTCATCTGTTCCCCAGAGCCATTTGCAGTTCGTGTTGGTAGAGGCAGAGAGGAGCCTCTTTGTCGACTGCCTTGGAACTCTACTCTCTTGCTATTCCTATTTAATATCCATGTGATGCCACTGGGTGTCATAATCTGTTGGCAAAAATTCGGTACCATTAATATGCTGATGATTCCCAGTTGTACGTACATCTCCTTTCTGAGCTGATGAATCAATGCTATCAAGATCCTTTCCCAGTACCTGGAGACTATGAGGGTACAGATGGAGGAGAACAGGCTTTGGCTTAACCCTGGCAAGATGGAATTGATGTGGGTTTTAAGGTCTCCCACCTGGAAGAATTTGCAGCTTGAAGAACACTCAGAAGTTGCAGCTAGCCTAGAATGCAGTGGCATGGTTACTTTTTTGGGGGTATTTCTTGTTATCCCTATGTAACATTGCTGCTCTGTAAACTGTACTGGCACCTGGTAGGCTTCTGAGTGCAATTTAAGGTGCTGAACATCACCGATAAAGTCCTCTATGGCATAGGCACAGGCTACTTGTGGAACTGCGTTTCTCCTATCAGAACTGGTAGAAGGGGCCCTGGTCCAGATCTTTTCTATTGACCAATGTCAACTTGTTGAACACCAGTCATGCCTTCTCAATGGTTGCACTTGCTCTGTGGAATGGCATTCTCCCCATCCTAATTCCTCTGTGTCCCCAGAGATTTGGATGGCCCTAATTGTTTTAGTTTTTTTTCCAAGGCATTAAAGATCTGGCTGTTCCCCCAGGAATTTGGGTTGAGAGGCTGGTAGTATGGGTGCTTAATAGTTAGCCATTTATCCTTGAGTACCAGGGGAGTTATATTTGGGGGGATTATTTGTTTTTAATTTTGTAAACCCTCCAGAGTTACTTGCATGTGGTAGGTGGATGGCTATATAAGTAATAAATACATAAGTGAAGTATATGCAATCATCAGAGACTTCCTCCTGTGGCTTGAAAAATGGCTTTAAATAACAGGAGCATCTTCAAAAGAGCTTCTCTTGCAGATTTTAATGACTGAACAGATTTGTAACAGGAAAACTGGTCACTTAGATACTAAGCTGTTCAGGGCTTCTTAAAAGTCAATACCAAAATTATAAATTGTGCCTGGTAAGCACTTAGCAACCAGTGCAGATATAGTATTGGCAGCACCAGCTCTGTGTACCTTGCACTGTCTTGCAGATTAGCAAATGTATTTTTTATTAGCTGTAACTTCCAAACACTATTCAAGTTATAGCCCCACATAGAGCACCTTATGCAAGTCAAGAAGATCTGACCAAGTCATAGATATCTGTAATCAGATTTGGCTGGCAGCTGGCAGTATTTTAAACATAACTATGCAAACATCCTTTTCATTGCAACCACTGCCTGTTAATTCAGTGACAGCTTAAAGTCAAGGATCATTCCTAAAATAGAAATTTGAAAAATTCTTGAAGACCACGAGTATGGGAGTTATCCATTATCAGGTCCCTCCAATTTTACCTCAATTTAAAAATAGCTAGGATGTGGTTTCTCCATGACAATGGAGTCACTTGAGACTTCTCCACATTTAGATCATGATCAAGACATCCACAGGGAGAGAAAACAGGGCAAGAGAAAAAATATGCATTGTGATACTGCAGTGCAAATCTGATTCTCTACATTCCTCTGTGATGTGGTATGGATTGTTTTGGGATCACTGTGATTATGGGACAGATGCCTATGGTTCTTTCTGAACAAAGTACCAGTTCCAACATGCATACTGAGGTGTGCATGAAGCCTGATAGTAGTTAGGACAGGTCAAGATGAAGAATATGAAATCTATAACCACTCCTAATTCTGCAATCTCAATTTAGACAATAAAATCCTCCAGAACTAGATGTATCCAAGAAGGGTAATCCAACAGGGCAGATTGTCAGACTAACCATTAAATACAAGGGGGAACTTTACTTCTTGTCATAGTAAAGATGAGAGGAAATGGGAACATACCTCACAGGGTTGATGTGGGGAAAAGGGAAGATAAAGGAGTTTTATGTATATTTGCCACCTTGAGTTACTTATAAAGTAGTAAAGATGGGTTAAAAATCAAATATATAAATAAAAATATAACTCTGTTGTGGCTTATGAAACTAAACTACAGATAAGAAATCTAGTGTCTCCAGATATTTTGAATGACAATTCACACATTCCCAGACTATTGCCTCATGTTGGTTTATGTCTTTATGATTTGGAGTTGCAAACATCTGGAGAGGACCAGGTTTGCATCCTTGTATTCATTGTGGCCTGAATGAGACCAATCAGCATGAGAACTTCATGTCCTGATTAGGTTACCTAGTAAATGGATCTGAGTGCTGTATTCTCAGCCTATATCCATGAGATAACTAAAACTAGCAATTGCTTTCCTTCTCAAACTCCAATGCCTACTGAAGGCCCTAACAGTTTGGCTTTCACAAGCTGGGACCTGACATTACATTAATATGCAGCAATCCAATTTGGGCAAGCACTCTTTGAGCCTGCTTGGGATAATGAAACAATTGAGACGAATCATGTATAGCCTGTATTACCCGGATTGTTTAATTAATCTATTGACCATGCATCAGCTATCTCTTTGCAATATCTAGAAAACAATAGACGGTAAATGAAAACTCTGTTAATTTTTCATTTGTAATTACAAGGCATGAATTTTACCCCCATTATGCTTCATTATGGTTCCATGTTGCAGCAGTGAGTGATAGGGACATAAATATTGATTGAACAAGGCCTGTTTGCATTTAGAAAATGATGAGCATGGGGTCATTCGAGGACCAAGTGTGGTTTCTGCACTAGGAGAAAAAAAAGGGAATGGCAGGGAAAGAGTGGAGAGAACAGAGAGGGGAGTTCAGATGAGACCCTATAAATCATAGTGGTCACTAGAACTGCCCATTCATTTGACATCTTCCAGTGAAGGGGCAAAAAGCAGAGTTGGTTGGCTGCTTCATACTGGAAGAAAAAAAAAGTCGGTAAAGCTCTTTACAGTAATTCGCTCAGCTGCTGTGGCTGGATAAAATCATATATCCAAAATTATGACCATAACAAAGAAGGCAGCAAAGCTGGTTCTAAAATTGTGATTATCAGTGCCATGAACTTGTGCTGCTTTCTCTGTGTTTATCTTTCTCTGTACTATGAGCGCAAGAAGCAGCTTATTAACGTGCAGAAATTGCATACCAATGCTTAAATCCTGCTGAAGCTTCCAAGCTAGTATGGTGTTTCTGCAAAAGATTTGTAAATAATTTCCAGGCTAAAAATCCATTGAAACAGCTATGATGGATATCACGCTAGGCCTTGGTTTGTTAAATCATAATAGATGGCATAAACCAGGTTCATGTGGCTCAGTGGCTAAGACGCTGAGCTTGTTGATCAAAAGGTCGGCAGTTCAGCGATTCGAATCCTTAGTGTCGTGTAATGGGGTGAGCTCCTGTTACTTGTTCCAGCTTCTGCCAACCTAGCAATTCGAAAGCACATAAAAAATGCAAGTAGAAAAATAGGGACTACCTTTGGTGGGAAGGTAACAGTATTCTGTGTGCCTATGGCATTTAGTCATGCCAGCCACATGACCATGGAAATGTCTTCGGACAGCGCTGGCTCTTCAGCTTTGAAACGGAGTTGAGCACCGCCCCCTAGAGTTGGGAACGACTAGCACATATGTGCGAGGGGAACCTTTCCCTTTCCCTTTTAAACCAGGTTCACACAATATGTTAAGCCCTAAATCATGGCTTACATGTAATTCAAGTGGCTGGTTCCCAAAACACCCTGATCTTCAATCAATTGCAAGTTCTAGCTTGTGCGTTGAATACCAAACAAACGATGAGTACCAGGATAACATTTTCATGTCAAAATGCGTTGAGTACCAAATTCAATATGTTTCAGAGCAGTTGAGTACCAAGGAACCCCTGTACTTGATTCATTACTTTCTGAAATCCTTTCTTTGAATTAGGAGTAAAAAGGAGAGAAACATTCAACTCTTCTTATACATTCAGATTTGAAATAATGGCAGTGGTTTTAGGGGTTTCATTCAGCATCATGTACATAAATTTCTCTTTGCACAATGGCACTTTTTCTTCCTTTCCCACCCCAAGTTCTCAACATTCTCCATTAGTCTTGGTGCTATTAGAGGACAGGAAGGTTCTGCAGTGGAGAGGTGAAGTCTCTGTCACCAGAGGTGTCTCTCCCTCAGGTCAAGAACTTATATTGAGCTTTTAAAAAAAATATTTTTATTGATTTTAAAATAATAAGAGAAAAACAAAGGAAACAAAATACATAATTATGAAAAATACATAATGAGTGCTAAAAGTGAACCAATATAATAAATATATAGATCAAAACACGTTGTTATAATAATATAATGGAATTCTATATACAACTATCTAGTGCAATATTTCTAATACGCTTATGTGACTCTCATTTTTTTTTACCTATTTTTACATAAATGAGTCTCATATTTCATTATATTTATCCATTTAAAATCTGTGTTTATAGGCCATCCATTCATAGGTGGCAAGTATAAACAGATCTTCAGTCTATTGAGTAAATGGGGCCATGCATTTATCTTTCCAATGTTGCAGTATCAGTCTCTTAGCTTTAATAAGGGCACTGTCAAGTTCCCTTTCAAGTTTCCAGGCACTGGGAATCCATTTATGTTATCAAGGTCAATTTCCATGTATTAGGTATGTAATTCAGAAGATTATTATTCCCTGAAAATTTTAGTTTTTGTTGCACAGTCACATTTATATAATCCAGTACTTTCTTCCAAAATTTAGTAAGTATAGGACATAGTAAACTATTACAGTTAATGCTAAACCCATTATTAATTTCTATAGATATTTGTTATCAATAAATCAGTTTGATATGCTGATGTTAAGAGATGACTGGAATAAAAAATTAGAAGTCCTGATATTGGCTACACAATGGGAGAGTATATTAACTTCTATACCTAGAGTATCAGCGAATCTAGACCAGTGTGGTCTAGTGGTTAAGGCACCAGGCTAGAAAGCAAGAGACCATGAGTTCTAGTCCTGCCTTACCCATGAAAGCCAACTGGGTAACTTTGGGTCAGTCACACACTCTCAGCCCACCTCATAGATTTGTTGTGAGGAAAATAGGAGAAAAGTGTTGGATATGTTTGCTGTCTTGAGTTATTTGTAAAAAATAATAAAGATGGGATATAAATAATTAAATAAAATAAATCAATCTTATGCTACAATTTATACAACAATGACTGTTTAGAATTTATTGAACTCCTTTGCATTTGTATTGAACAGTGATGGCTAACCTTTTTCGGACCGAGTGCCCAAAGCGCATGCATGTGAACCCCCAAAATGCAATGTGCACCCCCGTGCATGCACCCCACCCCACACATGGGCACATGCCCCCCTGCGCATACACATGCACCCCCACACCCCTGCCCCCACACATGTGCACTCACCCCTCCTGCACGCGCCCCACCTCTCGCACATGAGCATGCGGCCGCCCCGCATGTGCCCCACCCTGCCCCTCATGCATGTGCGGCAGAGACCTGACGATCAGCTGTCTAGTGGGAGGTGTGCACACATGTGTGGCAGAGCTGAACTGGGGTAATGGTTCACGTGCCCACAAAGAGGGTACTGGATGTCACCTGTGGCACACGTGCCGTAGATTCATCATCACAGGAATAGAATGTCTGGGACAACATTTTTTGAGAGATTTAATAAGGGTATTGCTCGTTTAAAACCCACATTTCTATAATGTGGACTACTGTAATGTTCTCTACATGGGGCTTCCCTTGAGGAGCACCCGGAGGCTCCAATTGGTCCAGAATGCAGCCGCACGGGTAATTATGGGGGTGGCATGGCGCTCCCATGTAACACCTCTCCTGCACGAGCTGCACTGGCTTCAGGTGGTCTTCCAGGTGCGCTTCAAGGTATTGGTTCTCATCTTTAAAACTCTCCATGGCTTAGGGCCTGGGTATCTATGAGACCACCTTCTGCCACCGATAACCTCCCACCGGCCAATATGCTCCCACAGAGAGGGTCTCCTCAGGATGCCGTCAGTCAAGCACTGTCGACTGACGACCCCCAGGGGAAGAGCTTTCTCTGTGGGGGCACCTGCCTTCTGGAATGAGCTACCCCCAGGGATACGACTGATCCTGGACCTCCGTACTTTCCGCCGGGCACTGAAGACTTTCTTATTTCAGCAAGCCGGGCTGGTTTAAAATTTTTTAATGGATTAATTTTATGGGTAAAGGGTTTTAAATAGGGGAAGCCAAATTGATTTAATTATGTTTTAAATTATTTTAATTTTTCATATTGTATGTATTTTAATGTTAGCTGTTCACCGCCCTGAGTCCTTTGGGAGAAGGGCGGTATAAAAATTTAATTAATTAATTAATAATAATAATAATAATAATAATAATAATAATAATAATAATAATAATGTATTTAACACACATTTATGTAAAACACACATTTCTGTAATGTATTTAACCAAATTTTGGGAGAAAGTAGGGGAGAATATAAATGTGACAATAATACAAGAGCTTCTCTTGTATTTGTATAGTTGTCTTAGTACATAGATGGACACTGTGGATTCTGCAGTGCTTCTCCTGGCTTGTGTGAGCCTTCATAGTCATGTGGCAACAGTCATGTTTTTTTTTTTAATATGACAGAATTCTTATATGGCTTTCTGACCTCTAAAAAGGTGTAATATTTTTTGTTTAATTTGATTTATATGCCGCCCTTCTCCGGAGATTCAGGGCGGCTTACAATGCGCTAAGCAATAGCCTTCATTCTTTTGTATATTTATACAAAGTCAGCTTATTGCCCCCACAATCTGGGTCCTCAATTTACTTACCTTAGAAAGGATGGAAGGCTGAGTCAACCTTGAGCCTTGGCGAGATTCGAACCTGCAGTAATTGCAGGCAGCTGGTCTTAATAACCAGCTTAATAACAGGGTGCCTTAGACCGCTGTACTACCAAGGCTCTTTGGTAGCTAATATTGATCTTTTCTTTTTCTTTTTCTCCAGACATTTGGGCAAGGTATCTAGGTGAGCTGTTAATGATAGTGCTTTTCTTTCTTTCTTTTTTTTTTTACAAGCCAGGTTATTATTTTGAGTAGGAATTATCCACATTCAGTTGATTACAGAAAGTACAGGGCTGAATCTAAGAACTCTGCAACCTCAGAAGCAGCATTTACGTATTTTTATAGCCATTCCATAAGCAATTAGATGTTGCACTATCATTCAGCATTGGGGAAAAACCCATAAATCCAGCATGGTTGAAAACAGAACACATGGAGACTTATTTGCAAACAAGCTCTGAGATGAGCAGGTGAGTTGCTGAAATTGGAGACTGGCATTTGACTTGGCATGGTGCTCGTGTCTCTCCCCAAAACCCTTGAGGTTGTCTGTTCTGCCCTCCATGTGGCTTTTCTTTGTTGGTTTTGCCTTCTCTGTTGGCGAAGGAGGAAAGAACTGTTAGTAAGGATAAAAAAAAGTGCTGAAGCAGAGAATTGAAGCTGTGAGATTGTTTGTGTATGTTTAAAAGAAAGCTGTTATTCTCAAACCCTTTTGCAGCAGGACAGCATAGCATTTGGTGCAATAAAAACCACGATGGGGCTACCCTCGCAGGAAGTGCAATGGGAAAAGGAATGCCATGTACACACTGTAATTCATGGTGCATGGTGAGTCAAAAATGACACAATGCTTTGAGTCCCATCAGACTATGCACAAAATTTCACCAAAGTATTATTTACTTCCTACTTTGAAGGGTTGTTGATACCAAGGTATGGTAATAGAATAACAGTGGGAAAGGATCTTGGAGATCTTCTAGTTGAACCCCCTGCTCAATTAGGAAACCCTATACCATTTTGGACAAATGGTTTTCCAATCTCTTCTTAAAAACTTCCAGTGTTGGAGCAGCCACAACTTCTGGAGGCAAGTTGTTCCACTGGATTAATTATTCTAACTGTCCTTAGTTCTAAATTGGTTCTCCCCTTGATTAGTTTCCATCCATTGCTTCTTGTTCTGCCTTCAGGTGCTTTGGAGAATAGGTTGACTTCTTTGTGGCAACCCCTTAGATATTAGAATTCTGCTATCATGTCACCCATAGTCCTTCTCTTCATGATAACCTTTGCTTACTGCAACTTCATTGATCTTTCCTTCTCCTTCTCAACCATTCTACTTTTTAGATTGCAAATCTGCCACAGGACTCGATGTATCCAGAAGATCAGTAAGCAAATGAAATGCCAAACTCATAAAATAAATATCATAGTGCTTGTTGGAAAGCTGTCATGTGGAAAAATGATGGCCACAGTGTAGGACTCGAGATACATGTAACTATATTGTGACACACTGTGTAGGGAGTCAGAAGAAGCTGGTACAAACTCTCCTATTAATATCATGCCTCAGAGTTGTTATATGATTCTATTCGGGCTGACATCAATAGGAGGCATTCTTGAGCAGCTGCCAGAGGCCACTGCTGCTCCCATAATTCAAGGGGCATGTCAGGGAAATAGAGCAAGAAAAAAATTGTGGACGGTATCTTTTGAAACAAATTTTAGATTGTTCAAATTGTGCCAAGTATAGTCTAGTCCTTCTAGGAAATTCTTGACTGATCTTGCTGACAACTTTCACTTTTAGAGGATGAAGAAAGGCCAGGAGAATCAGTTATCTTTGTCTTGCTATTAATCAGTAAGGAGAATTTAGTTGAATAAATGGCAGGAATGTTGGGGGAATTGATAACACAAAACTGAAGTCCTTGGTTTTAAGAGAAACAGAAACTGTGTGTAGTCAATCTTTTATACTGGATGTCAAACAAATGGATTTTAATACAAAGATCATCCCATGGCAAGAAGCTACTGTAATGGGGATGTGTGGGTGTTTCTAAAGAAGGGGATAGCCAAAGTACAAGTAAGAATAATTCCAATAATGAAAAAAAGAGGAGAAGAAGCTAATGAAGGTGCACAGAAATCAGAGAAGACCCAAAACAAAACAGAAACAAAACATAAATGAAATGGAATGAGGGCGGTGTCATAGAGGGCAAGCGTAGACAGTCTGGGACTACAGAGTTGAGTTGGGGTTGAAGAAACAAATAAGCTGTTTGCCCAGCAAGCTAAGCTAAGCAAGCTTTATTTAGTGTATGGCATATCATACATGGACCATCAAATACCAATGTCTAGGCCATCTAGCCAGGAGTAGTATTCACTTACCTTTCCTACTGGTTTGCAAATGTGCATGTGCACATGCGCAGAACGTCGAAAACGTGGAAAAACGGAACGTCATGACGTCTGCACGGGTGGGCGGGGCATCCCGCAGTCGCTTCTACTGGTTCGCCCCAACTGGATAGAACTGGCTGAATACCACCACTGCATCTAACCATAGAAGTGCAGCATGATTTATATTAGAAAAATCAGATACTGGATTGGTATATGTCCTTAGCTTATAGCCGGTCATAATGTGATCTGTAGTTTGATGTGGGACCCTGCAATCACACTGAGGGGAGGATACTATGCCCCATTTAAACAGAGTCCTGGCAGATGCCGTATGAAGTGCAAATCCTATTCAGGATTGTCCATTGCTGACAGGTAGTTCAAAGTCTGGCACCTTTTTTGGGGGGGTGGAGGGGTCATTTATATGTCTTCCTAGGTCTGGGCGTTCAGCGACAGATTTGGCTTTCCACTGGGAATCAATTTTAAACTTGTTGAGCAGATGTTGTGCAAGTACCAATGGGGGTTTCCTGGATTTGAGTCTTCTGGCTGATAAATGAGGAAGGTCAGCATACACCAGTAGGAGTGAGTTGTTCATACTGTTTCTGTATTCTCTCACTAGTGCATTTTGCCTTTATAAAGCTGCTGGTGCAATGTGGCTCAGAACAGGAAGCCAGCAAATTGGAGTGGATTTAATATAACTGCTTATAATCCTCATGGTTTATAAGGGCTTGTTAAATACATTTAAAAGAATGGTGAGCTTCTTTTATAGTATTTTATTCCTTATTATTGCCTATATTAGATTCCTTCCTCTCTGAGTAGGTTGCTTGCGATCTGTCTTCGTAATGAAGCATCCATCTTGGGACAAGGCTGCCACTAAGGTAACAGGTTGAATCCGAGAAATCCATTATGAAAGCAGTGTTTTTAAGCAGAAAAGGGAACAAGTCTTCCTTTATGAGAACAGTGTTTGTCACATGGAGGAGGAGCTTCAGGAGGCATACCTTTCATGTAGTTATGGACTTTGTTCCTCCAAGATCATTTCTCTTTTGATTTCCAAGACAGATCTTTGCCCAACAGTCAAACCTTTCTGCTTTTGACCTTGGTAGAAGTAACAATCTCATGGAATATACACCACAAGGTCAAAATGTCTACATGTAACTCTGCCATTATCACACATCCATGCATACAAACAACTAGGAAAGAGCAGCATATGTGGAAAATGTACGAAGGAGAACCAAGTCAGTCAGGAGTTCATTGCTGCAGTAATGCTATATCAGGCAAAGGATCTAAGAGGAAGGGACAACTGGGATTCTCCATAGAGTTGTGAGGAAAAAGAGAAAAAACTAGAACTGGCTTGTGGTCTATGCACCAGCTTGCTTCTTGATAATCCACAGGCCTTCTTGGTTTTGTTGTTACTACTTCTGGAATGTTTCTCATTGGTGAGAACTCTGGCCTTTCAAAAGACTCAGCTTCTACCTTTTGTTCACAATCCAGTGCCCATTATTTTTCATCTTGCCATTGCAGAAGCAGGAGTTAGCCTATTTCTTTCCTTGCATGAGAATGCATGTGGACGGAGTTCTTCTGACTCACCAAGGGGCTTTCTTAATAGGCAGCTGTAGAGTCCAAATGTGCTGGAGAGGAGGAGGAGAGAAAGAATGGGGGCTTGCACCAAATATTAAGCCGATTAACCTTCTCCTTGTATGAAGCAGTAGATTGGGGCGGCTTTTTTCCAAGGAGCATGCTCTCTTCCTCTCTTGAAAACAGGAGGGAACACATTGTTGGGATGTGTGGAAGAGGCCATAGACTGGGAAAAGAGTCTATGGCTAAAGACCAATACACGAATGCACAGCCAACTTAACAAAGATATTAGGTCGAACTCAAATGGATGGTGTCAGGTTAGGGAAAGCTCTATGACTTGAGTGTCATAAAAGTAATTGTGATGTTGATTATTTCACAGCCTTAGCAGTGGCAATCAGAAATGTGAAAGGAGGGAAACATTAATTATAACAGGATAGTAATGTCCTATCCTTTTGAATAGGTAGGGCTTTGCCAGTTTACAAATAGCTGCCATCCACAGTGTAGTATGTCACAAGGCACACATTTAGTAACAGTTAAACTAGTGAAAGGGGCTCCTATCATCTCATCCCAATGTCTCAGCATGTATTGATACAACTTTTTCTTTTTTATGTGGAGATAAATACACTTATGTACAAACCGCTAGCTAATAAAAGCCTGATGTTTTTATTGTCTAAAAGTGCTTATGCAAGCACGTATGAAGCCCAGAGCCTTATTGGAAATACAGATATAGCTGGAAGTTGATGCGTTGCTTTCCAGCAAGTCAGCATTTGATGTCTGTTTTGTTTTTTAAATTACTATGTTTTAAAACTCAGATAGGGCAGGACGTTTGAGACCAAGGGAGGCTAGAGGCACACTGGTGACCCCAATTTGGGTATATCGAAGGGAAAATAAATGAGGTAGATGAATTTGCCATTTTAATCAACAGCTGTGCATTTATTTATTCATTAAGTTTGTATTCAGTCTTTATACTAAATGGTGCCTGAGGGGATAAATGACAATAATATAAATACGGTGACTTTTTGAATGGCACTTGATCTCTGATATTTTTAATTAAATGGAATTTAGACAGAATGCCCTGATAGAATATCTACCATCAAATAGTGATGTTAATTTGCCTGTTTATGATAACATTTATATGCCAGCTAATGACTGTGATGCATATCGTGGTAAAGCTGATTGGTGTAATCTGCTCCAATAGTTAGCTTATTCATTGCCCTTTCTTTACTGTAATGAATTTTACACCAACACATACAGAGTCCATTGTGTATATGTTTGGAGACTATTCTCATTTCCCAAAGAAGAACACACAGTCAACTTCACCCATAGGTCATGGGTGATTGTAGATTACCAGATATCTAGACATATTACCATTAGTTTCTTTTGTGTGCCTTAAAGCTCCTAGTGGACAGATATGTCTTCCCATACATACACATGCACCAGTTTAATCCTGACCAATCAGTTTAAAACCAATGCAACTACACTAGTAGTCATTATAATTCTAGAAGCCTGTTGTTCCATAAACCCCGCCTGCCCTCTTTTTGGCCATTGTTGGCCCCCGTAGAGCTCCCACATCACAGTGCTGTAGTGATAGTACAAGCTGCAGCCAGCAAAATACCCCTCTGGGGATCAAGATTCAGAACATCTCCATCTGTTCGCTACTTTTCAGTAGTGCACAGCTTTTTATGTCTCTGTGCTGTGGACGTTTTGCTTCCATCCTTTCTCCTGAGGAGGTGTAAATGTTTCAAATCAAATTATTTTGAATTCAAACCACCCCTCATTGAGTGTGCAAGCCAATCTTAAGGGTGAAATGCCCCTCTTTGAACCAGAAGTTGCTGGTTTGTGTGCAAAAAAGGACCTTTTGAGCCTTTGAAGTGTTTTGCATTTGCCATAGTGCTTCATACTTGAAACAGAGCTGTTTTGAGGTTGAAACACTTCCAGAAGGCTTGAAATAGCCCATTTTGCATCGACACAGCTGTTTTGCACTCCAAAAGGAGATGTTTTGAATTCAAAATGGTCTGAGTCAAAACATTTTGAACACCAATAATACATTTCCAGATTTTCTTAGCTTCTTTTATTTCCAGTTTAGTACCATCTCCTATCTGTTGCTTTCTTAAATGCCTATTTTGCAGATTTTTGCCTATTTTAATCCTGGGTTTTTTTCCACCCCGAGATTCCCCTAGCACTCCTCTTTTACCGCTGCGTATGAATTATATTGCCTATCCTCGTGTTAACCACTGTGACATTTCTTATTAGCCTTTTTTTTAATCTCTATTGCTGATCTTTTCTTTCTTTCCCTCAGGCTTCGTCTTCTATTTTCCATCCCATCAGGTTTCTTGTTCTGAGGGTTTCGCTCCATGTGACACTCGTGTGATTGCTAATCACACATCATTCTGGTTTTTTAAAATTAAAAAAATTAAAAAAATTAAAGATCAGGCATCGAAAGGCAGAAAGTAAGATTTAAACCTTTGCTCCCAACAGCAATCTTAATAAATATTTTTTTTTTGCTACAATTAGCAGTAAGAAAAAAGTCCAATGGGAAAAAGTCTTGCAATGGCTGTAGTAGGAGATTTTTTTACCCAAAAGCAATGTATTAATTTATTGAGTAAAATATTTATAATCCACATATATCTTAGGGCAGGAATATGATAATTTAAAAAAAGGTTCCAATAAAAGTTGAAAGTTTAATAGAAGTTTAAATGGCCCACAGTCCACATAAATGTATCTTTCCTTTCCCAAATTCAGCTACTCACCAGAATTTATGCTTCCCTCCACACTCCAGTTCTTAGAGGAAAATATATACACTTCCATTTCAATCAAAAATTATTAAATTTGAAAGCCTTATAAAAATCACAAAGCTATTAAGTTTCAGTGCTTATTTTTTTATTTCATGAGTACAGGTAGTCCTCAACTTATGACCACAATTGAGCCCAAATTTCTGTTTTTTTAAAATTTTTTATTGAAAATTATTAAAAATTACAGAAAAAGTATAGCAATATGGATAGAATTGCAGAGAGTAATATAATACACACAGAGTTTTAAAGTATCAATTTTTGCCTAGAGATAGTACAAACCTCCATTAAACCAATTCATCAAAAAAAAAGAAAAGAAAAGAAAAGAAAAGTTTATCCAGAAGAAAAAATTCTCAACTGCCATGCAATGCTCCTATAAATATTTACCACATTCACACTAAGGTTAATATTTTACATTCTTCTTAAGATTTCTTTGTTTGCAGCCAAGCATACCACCTGTCCCAGCTCCTATATAACCCCGATTCTTGTCTATCTCGCAAAAGTCCAGTAAGCTTGTCTGCTTCTGCACAGTCCATGATCTTTGCGGTTAACATAGCCTCCGATGGAGTATTTTTGGATTTCCATTCTTGCACAAACGAGATCCTGGCTGAAATGATGATGTGAAGAGCGAGATACCAATTAGATTTATTTAAGTTCTCTGGTTTCATGCCTAGTAAAAACGTTTCCGGTTC
The DNA here is from genome assembly GCF_059756535.1 of Pantherophis guttatus. Lineage (NCBI taxonomy): Eukaryota > Metazoa > Chordata > Lepidosauria > Squamata > Colubridae > Pantherophis > Pantherophis guttatus. Next base: position 293,044,361 of record NC_142063.1, on the reverse strand, counting down.
AATTCTATCCTACATCATATGATTTCTAAAGTCCCACTCCCAATGAAAGAAATACTGAATGCAGAGATTACCTTGAAGGAAGTAGAGTTAGTATTAATGGAACAAAAGGGGGGAAAGACCCCAGGTACGGATGGTCTTTCAGTAGAAATTTATAAGGCCCTCCTTGAGACTTTGGGGGAATTTTTGACTGAAGTGTTTAATGAGGCTCTGGTCTTTGGTCAAATGCCACCCTCCTGGTCTGAAGCGTATATTACATTAATTCCAAAGGAAGGCACTGACCTGCTTCTGATCAAAAATTACAGGCCGATCTCCCTGCTTAATTCCGATTATAAATTATTCTTCGCGATTTTAGCGAAGAGACTAAATTTTTTTTTGAATGAGTACATCCACGGAGACCAGAATGGCTTCCTACCTCACAGACAATTGAAAGATAATGTGAGAACTATATTGAATATATTAGAATATTATGAGTGTAATTCTGATAAACAGGTGGCCCTGGTCTCCGTGGATGCACAAAAAGCTTTTGACAGAGTGAGCTGGAATTTTCTCTTTGCACAGTTGAGCGAAATGGAATTCGGGGAAAGATTTATCAGGGCGATCCGGACAGTATATGCGAAACGGACAGCGAAAATACTTATTAATGGGGAGGAGTCTGAAAAGATTTATATAAGTAAAGGTACTAGACAGGGATGCCCATTATCCCAAATTTTTGGTGTTAAGTGAGACATTTGTTAAGTGAATCACTGCAGTTCTTAAATTAGTGACACGGTTATTAAGTGAATCTGGCTTCCCCATTGACTTTGCTTGTCAAAAGGTCACAAAAGGAGATCACATGACCCCAGAACACTGCAACTGTCATAAATGTGAGTCAATTGTCAATCATCCAAATGTAAATCATGTGACCAGGGGGATGCCACAGTGGTGGGATTCAGCCAGTTCGCACCACTTTGGGAGAACCAGTTGTTAACTTTCTGAGCAATTTGGTGAACTGGTTTTTGGAAGACATCATTAGGGCAGAGAACCAGTTGTTAAATTATTTGAATCCCACCACTGAGATGCCACAAAGGTCATAAGTGTGAAAAATGGTCATAAGTCACATTTTTCAGTGCCATTGTAACTTTGAATGGTCACTATATGAACTACAGTAAGTTGAGGACTACCTGTAATACAATGTAAGAAAATGTTGAGAATGAAAAAAACAACAACTCCTGAATATAACAAAATGTTTTCATTGGTTGCCAGTCTACTTCCTGGTCCAATTCAAGGTGTTGGTTATCACCTTTAAAGCCCTTCATGGATGGGATCAGATCATCTGAGGGACCAGCTATCCCAGCCTGCCCCATTAAACCTCCCAGAGAAGCATGGTACATGGTTCAATGGATCATTTCCCCTCAAAAAAAAAAAAAATTAGGTTAGCTTCATCCCTCTTGATATTCCAGAAGTCCCCCAAGACCTGGTTGGTCACTAGGCCTGGGGCTCCCAGGGAATCAAATACAGGTTTAGGTGGCTCCACTGTGGAGATGGAAATACTCATTCTCTCTTTGCCTGGAGTCTGTACATATTGCAATTTTAATTAATTTCTAAATTTTAATGCTGACTCTTTTTAAAAAGTAAATGTTTTTATTTTTATCTATGTATTGTTTTATTTGATTATTGTGTGCCGTAATGATTCATTGTGAGATAGGTGGCTATATAAATTTGATTATTAAATAAATAAATAAATAAAATTCCTGCCAGAGGATTTGAATCCTTGTCAAGAGAAAGTCAATCTATGCTTTCTACAGACACTATCTGCTGAAGTACAAAGGCAATTTTACTTTAGGGAGAGTTTTGGTGCCAAGTTGAGACTCTGGGGTGAGTGGGTTTGTAATCTATCTCTGTCTCCCTCTCTCTCCTTTCCCTTCTCCTCTCCAAAGAACAGCAGATTGAAGCTTACAGTAACTGTCTGAAGAACTCTGTAGCATGCTGCTCTGAAGATGTACTTTGCCCTGGCTTTTCTTTTGTGAAAAGGTTCACATTTTATTTAGGTTCATGTGCTTGATGTATGATTTTCAGCCTACTTACTCATCAGTAACTGTAACTAGATTCTGTGAACCTTATACATTTGTTTAGGACTACAGCTTTGTAGCTATGTTCTAAATATATTTGGACCATTTTCTGGATTCTATTCGATAGCAATTGCCTTTTTTTTTTTTTTTTACCTCAGGGGATCTGTAAAATACAATAGTTGCAGGAATTGTTTATGAGAATGGAAATTGTGTCAAGATAAATCAAGGATGGACTGTGAGTTCTATAGCCATGTCCTTAGAGGAGGGATGTGCATGAAATGAGAAATATTTCCTGTTTCAAACCCTGAGCAAACCATCACTTTTTGGAAGTTATGGGACCCATTTCAGATTAGTCACAGTTTAGCAAAATGTAAACCTTGGATAATTAGTTTATCTCAGGATGTGACTGAACAAAATCCAGGTGGCGAGTAAAGCTGTATGCATTGCTTCTCTTCTTGCAGTGGCTCTCAGTATGGTATTTTCCATAGGTTTGCCCAATCTCCTCTTCTAGTGCCTCTCTCCCTCCCTCCTTTTTCTCAGCTACTGATATCCTTATCTTTTTCTCTGTTTCCCTCCTTCTCAACTAGGTTTGCTTGGATCAACACAGCCCTGTGTCATTCTGCACAAAGACAAAACATCTAACATTTGCTTTAGTTAGGGTGCAGACCATCTGAAAAAAAAGCTGTTCTGTGCATGGAATTGTTTGTGCATGGAATATTTTGCAGTCTTACAGATTATGCTGTGCGGAAATATTCAGTCCTCATTTCCATTTACTGGGTTTTTGAAGCACAAAGAAAAGTTAGAATACTTTTAATATGCTCATCTAAAACTGAAAGGGCTTTGGTTATATAATCTCTCTCTCTCTCTAAAAGTGGGTTGCACACTTTTGTAAAAACACACAGTTGAATATGACAACACACCATTTTTTTTCAATTATCAATACATCTGTTTTCATGGCTCAGATAAATAAAGATAGATAAACATTTTGCTAAAAGTGAAAAAAACCTATGTCTTCAGTGAGTTTTGGAACCATGCCAGTTAGAAATCACTACATTTCATAATTAACACATTAAACTTCTCTGTTTGTGGAGCTCAGAGAACACCAAGGACTCCACAGTTCAACCCTGAGCTACATATATTCTCTTCTATTCGCTTCTCTATTTGAACAGAAACAATATATATCCACAATAGACTGAAAAAGAACCTCATTATCAACAAAGCTGCACTTTTATGAACTTGTTACCTGGCTATCAAATTGTGCCTTGGATATTATAAGTTACCTTGGGAAGATTGCAGTCTTGAAAGGCGACTAATAAATGCTCTGACATATAATAAAATATACGCTGCATTGTTGTGCTCACTTAAAGCTTGAAGGCAAGCTTTACCGATCTCTGAGCAGATATACAGCATATATACAGCATATATACAGGATCTATCAATGAAGGCCTGTTCAGGCATTTGTTTAAATGTGTGAGCAGACAAAATGATAAGGCTATGCAGCCTGACTTCAGATTCTCTCTGCAATCGTGTCTCTTTTTGTTCCTTTTAAATGCAATCTGTTCAAATAGGACCTGTAATTTTAATGGAGATTTTACTCAGTGCAGTGCAACTGAATGAGAAGGTTCCCCCTTAGGGAGGATTTGTATGTGTAGCTGCAGTGGTTCAATTTCAGGAACATAGACCTTTTTCAGAGTTGAGAGCAACACTTGGCTTCTGATTGATGTGCTAGGTAGGGCAAAAATGATATGGGTGAGGTCAGGACAAGAACTAGATTTAATATAATTAAAATTACATATCGTTCATGCATCATGTATTTAATCATTTTCTCTTCTGCTACCAATTTTAATTTGGTAACAACTTTTGAAGATCTCTCGGGGCCATAACCAAGACTTTGGAGATGTATTTTGTTCATCTCTGTTATACCTGATTTCAAGATGTCACATGCTTGGAGATAACAGTGATTAAATGAACAGTCTTTCATCAATATAAGAGCTCCATCTTATTTCTGCCATTGCACTGATAATGAATATACTATAATTGAGAACAATGTACACTTCCATATTTGTCTTTATGAAGTATTTGATCTCCGTGCTTTCCGCCGTGCCTCAAGACCCTGATGTTCCAACAGGCGGGGCTAAACATATGAACATGTGAATGATTTTTTAAATGTTATCTAATTCTGGGTTTTATTTAATTGACCAAACTAAGTAATAATTTTAATTAGCAATTTTATGATGTTTGTGTGTCTATATTTTTCTTGACTGTACACCGCCTTGAGTCCTACGGGAGAAAGGTGGTATAGAAATATAATAAATAAATAAATAAATAAATCCGTAACTAGTCCCCTATATGAACTTATCTGCTTCCAGAAAATGATCAGAAACAAGACAATTTGCAAAGATCAATTTAAACAGATCAGGTCAGTATCATACAATCAAAGCCCCATTCAGAATAACAGAACAACAGAATTGGAAGGGACCTTGGAGGTCTTCTAATCCAATCCCATGCTCAGGCAGGAAACCCTATACCATTTCAGACAAATGGTTATCCAATCTCTTCTTAAAGTGGTGGGACTCATTTCTGGGGTGGGGGGGTAGGGGGAAATGAGTGTGCCTATTGAGATGAGGTGGACCGGTTGCTTTCGTGGTGTGGAGACAATAATTTGGTCCTTAACACCAATAAGATCAAGGAGCTTATAGTAGACTACAGAAGGAATAGGTCAGACATCCAGCCCTTGGTTATCAATGGAGACCAAGTGGAGCAAGTGGCCAGTTTTAAGTTTTTGGGTGTTGTCATAAAAAGAGGATCTGACCTGGGGCACTCACATTGCAGCATTGGTCAAAAGGGCCCAGACGAGATTATATTACCTGAGACTTCTTAGGAAACAACAACTGAATAAAAAATTGCTGGTGACCATCTTCCCCTGCACTATAGAGAGTATTTTAACTTACTGCACCTGTATATGGTTTGCTAATTGCACAGTGGCAGATAGGACAGCACTCCAGAGGGTTAACATCATTGCCCAGAGGATCATTGGTTGCCCTCTCCCCTCCTTGGAAGAGCTTTATAGCTCCCGCTGCCTTAAGAAAGTTCAAACCAATCTTAAAGATCCATCTCATCCTGGGCACCCTTTTTTTAAACTATTACCATCTGGTTTATGGTACAGGACAACAAAAACAAGGGCAAATAGGCTGGAAAACAGCTTCTATCCCAGAGCAGTAACTATATTGAATTCTACTGTATAGTGTAATATTAATGCAGTATTGGGGGGTTTCAATTCAATTGTATAGAATGCAAAGGATATGTGTTTTTCTTAGTTTTCTTATGTATGATGTACACTGAAGATAGCATTTAATTTCGCTGTACGAAGTGCAATGACAATAAAGTAAACTAACTAAAAACTTCCAGTGTTGGAGCATCTTCTGGAGGCAAACTGTTCTACTGATTAATTGTTCTAACTATCAGGAAATGTCTTCTTAGTTCTAGATTGTTTCTCTCATTGATTAATTTCCACCCATTGCTTCTTGACCTGCCTTCCGGTGCTTTGGAGAATAGCTTGACTCCCTCTTCTTTGTGGCAACCCCTGAGATATTGGAACACTGCTATTATGATACCCCTAGTCTTTCATTTCATTAAACTAGAGATACCCAATTCCGGCAACTGTTCTTATATGTTTTAGCCTTCAGTCCCCTAATCATCTTTGTTGCTCTTCTCTGTATTCTTTCTAGAGTTTCAACATCTTTTTTACATCATGGCGACCAAAACCGGATGCAGTATTCCAAGTGTGGCCTTACCAAGGCATTATAAAGTGGTATTAACACTTCATGTGACCTTGATTCTATCCCTCTGTTAATGCAGCCTAGCATTGCATTGGCTTTTTTGGCAGCTGCAGCACAATTTAAGTGATTGTCCACTAGGAGTCCAAGATCTCTCTAGCAATTCTTTGTTATACATGTGCTGCTTTTCTTTTTATATATGTTACATGTATCACATGTGTGAAGGAGCACTGCCTTGGCTGTGCTATTGTAGCTACTGTTTTGACTTTTTTTGCTCCTTCCCATGAATGATGCTAATCAGAAGATTAAACTTTCTGCCTGGGTGATTTTAGCACAGCAGTATTAAGCATAGAGATACCTTTGCACATTTGGCTAAATATTTGGTTCCGAACAAAGAAGTGCAGGCCTGCATTCTGAATTTGTAAAAATTCTGATTGGGATCTACTGTATTTATATTATTTACCTCTCATTGGCTCAGAGATCTAGTGCTCTGGGAATCTGATTTGTAAAGTTGTGAGATATCAGCAATTTTATTAGTTGAAAAGAGCCAAAAGTAATTCTAAGCAAACAAAAAAGATGCTTGAGCTAATTCCTAACTTTAACTTGAGTGAGAACTTTAAATATTAGTGATATTAGCATATCACGAAAGGCTAATTGTTCTCAATTCCTGCTTAAAATTAAGTACTGTGAAAAGAGTAGTGTGTGTGTGTGTGTGTGTGTGTGAGATTCCCCATAGAGAAATTGGGCAGCTATCAGTGACCATAAGACCCTTATATGACTCCCATTCTTTTCTTAGGAATTAAAATAGATGTTAATCTTTTTGGGTAGAGATCTATTGTGTTAAGTGGATATTAATAAAGGTGAATATTTTTGTAGCTCAGGGTTGAAATGAGGGGTCCTTGGTGCTCTCTGAGTTTGCTTGTTTTCTTGCAGATGTTTTATTACCCAACTAAGTAACATTGTTAATGCTACAAGAAAGTGAGGTTTGATTTCTATTTCTGTCATGGCCCCATCAGAGTCCGGTTTGGAGAAGGAAGAGAAATTGGAACTGGGACCTTCTGATGGGAATGGCATATCTGCCTTGGCATGTTTGAAGAGGCCAGGGGATAAGAACGATACTGTCCCAGGCCCCTCAGCATTGGGGAGATGGTTGAACGGATGGAGAGCTGTCTACCTTCATAGACACAAGAGAGGATTGGCTACTGACAGGCAGTGGTTTTGGTAGGTGCCAGATCCCCTCTTGCCTCCCCCACTTGATCCAAGAGCACAGAGAGTGGAGCATAGGAAGCTCAGAGAAGGGCTACAAGGCTACTCAGGAGAAGTTCACCCCACCTCTTCTCACAGGAAACACCTGGAGTAGATTGATTTAAGGAGAAGCTGTAGGGAGTTAGTCTTTTCCAGGAACAATTGTTTGTTTTGGTTTACACTAACCCGGCTTTGACTCACACCTTTCTCCTTTTGCTTTGCCTAGTCTTGAGGACTGCCTCTGCCTCTTGTCTTGTACCTTGCCCTTACCTTGAGGACTGCCTTTTGCCTTGAAAATTGCCTTTTGTCTTGTACCATGTCTTTGCCCTAAGGACTGCTTTTTGCCTTGTGCTTTGCCTTTGCCTAAATTGGCTGGGTGGACTGGACTTAGGATCCTGGACCTTGCCCTGTGAGTGTGCTCCTACTCTATGGACTTTCTTTGTTAAATATGGGCTTGAGGGACTGGGGGTGGCTGCCTTCAGGGTAGTGTGGGGTGGAGTTTACCAGTTGTTAGAGGGCTGCTGTTTGTTGGAACATTTACTTACAGCAATAAAAGACTCTCTAGAGGCCTGCCTTACCTTGACTATCTGGATCATAACAATTTCTATGAAAGAAAACAAGCAAGCTCAGAGAGCTCCAAGGACCCCTCAAAGTGGGTATTATGCCACATGACATTTGTAATAGTATTTTTATGGATATTCCCTATAAAGAGTATTATGCTAGGGCCAAGGAACCAAGAATAACATGTTTATTGTTGCTACCCTGCAGACAGAAATTTTTCTACATCAAAGCACTTATCTGCATAACTAGTAGATATACCCTGCAAACTGTTAAAGGGAGTCCACCTTCGCTCTCTTTCTGGCTATCAAAGATTCCAAGCTTCTTTGTTTCTTGCTCCCTGGGAAAGAGCTCCTTCACCCTGCAGTTGTGGCCTACATTCCATTACAGATCATAATCAAGTGATGGTAATGTTGGGAATGGCCCCTAGTGGCAGCTGATGAAAAGGACTTTCATAGCATTTCTTATTTTAAGGGACAATGTATTGCTAGCCTTTGTTGCATTGCATCTCAAAGGAATTGTCAGCAACACCAGAATTCTCTTGTGGACTGATTAAATTATGATCCAATTCATGGCCAATTAAAATATGTTGCTTCATTATCACAGGTACTTCAGTATGCTCTTAGACAAACAGCAATAGAGGACATTCGTCCAGTCATCTAGTCCTTGTTAAAACAAGGGATTTTGATTTGAATTTTCCAGCCTTTGTAACATCTGTAAAGAATCTTGGCTCTCACCCTTTTTTCTGGAGATTGATTCAGAATCTCAGAGCTATAAACAAAGCCATATATCCTATTTTTCCTGCTGTTGCCAATCCTAGTATGTCTGAAATTCTGCCAGATGGAACTTTTTTCATTCTGGTGGACTGGTGCTCAGCTTCCTTCTTTACATCTGTACACCTGGATTCTCCATCTTTAGTTGCCTTTACCTGGAGATTAGTATACATTTACCTGTGTTCCCCCAGAATATTATGAAAGTGGTGTGCAGAATATTATGCTATGTGGTTTGGGATTGAACTAATAAGGTTTAATATACGTGGAATTTGATTGTTTTCCTGCAAACATTTCATTACTAGGTTAGGTGACATAATCAGTGCATGAGAGGGTTGCATTTGCTGGATCTTTTTCTCCCACCTCTTCTCCCTCCCTCTCCCTCCATCTACCAATGCATATCTGTCTGTCTTCTATCTATCTATCATCTATCTATCTATCTATCTATCTATCTATCTATCTATCTATCATCTATCTATCTATCTATCTATCTATCTATCTATCTATCTATCTATCTATCTATCTATCTGCATACACTCTCTCACACACATTATAGCAGCTTGCTCTGCCAGTCTTATGATTTCTTCCTTAATAGTTCCTTATTTTTTCTATTTCTGATTTCAAGCTCAGAGAATATCAAGAACAACCAACAACTTATTTCTGAATTTGAGCAACAGAAGCCGGAAGATACAGCATGGGTGTCAAACTTGCCATGTCACGTTGATGTCACGTTACATATCACGACATTTTTTCCCTTCGCAGAGCTGGGATGGGCATGGCCTGCGCATGATGCATCTGGCCTGCAGGCTGCCAGTTTGACACCCCTGCCCTACAGAATCTCCAAAAACCAGAAAAATGGTTCATTTTTCTAATGAAGATCTGTCTTGGTAATAACTGGAGTAAAGTGCTTGACCAACACCCACAGTCTGGAATTCTTACTATTTTGCATATTGTTTTTTGAGAAGATGAGATAGTCTTGTATTTTAAATTAAGATAACCAACTGATGGCCAACTGGTCAGTAAAGGTACTTCACTATCCTGATTTCAGAACTGCCTAAAATGCTTATTTATTATCAGGACTCTGTGGTAAAGTTGATTTCTAGCTAAATAGTTTCATCTAAATAGACTGTTGATTGGAAGAAATAAACCATCCTATCTGGATGGTTTGTTTTAGCAAAGTGCTTTTGAATCCGTGGAGATTGACTAAGATTGAAACAGACGCGATATGTGAATTATGTCCTTCAGAAGCAGACAGGCAGAATGCTTGATATGTAACAATGCCCTGAAATCCATACAAAATGTTCACATAAAATTATAATTGATGTCTTTTTCATTGATTGCAGTAGGAGTTTAGAAAAACAAATTATCTCTGGGTCAACCTGTGCTGGACAGTTATCATCATGCTCTGACAGAGTCCTTGGAGGCTTAAAGGAGCTCCCAGCAGGAAGACAAAAATGATAAGAGGACAGATCTGGCCCTGAAAGCAGACTCTTTTAAGTTTGTATGAAATTACAGGAAAGGTGAAATGAATGATGCCATCGTATCATTGTGTCTGTGAACTTTTCCCTCTTTCACGTTTGCTTTTCTGTTTTGACATTGGAGAGTCCAACAATAAAGCTGATTGAAAAGCTGTTTGAAAAGAAGGTGGCAATGATGGTAGGGAACACATTGTGCTTTGCAGGAACAGATGAGCTTTGAAATCACCTTCTATTCTCTAAGTACTGCTTCAGAGCCAAGGAAATTGAGATGGATTATTCTTAATCTTTCCTCTTTAAATCACCAAACTCCAAAAGATCTAATTTGATCCCAGCGAGAGCAGCTGCATTGTCCTGACTCTAAATAGCTTTGCCTGCACTTAGACACACACCATTTCCTTTTCAAGGACCAGTGTTCACATCAGGCAATTACAAATACACCTCATAACACATTATTGAGACACATAGCCTGCAAATACAACTTTAAAAAGAATCATGGTGCATAGCACTCACCACAGCCTACTCACAATGATTATAGGGAACTTGCTAGCCTCTGACTTTTGCCTTCCTTCAGGCAATGTGTCAATGTTATTGGTGAACCTGACAGACTTGTTGTGAGTTTTATTGACAGTATGTGCATATATTAATACTTCAAATAGGTAAAAAGAAGTCTCTAAATCTTAAAAGATGTACAATCCTATTCAAGCACACCCAAAAGTATATAAACCCAAAGATTTAAATAGGATTTACACTCGGGTAAATGTACATAAAATTGAAGTTTAAGTCATGCTTCAAATCAATGGGTTGAAGTAACCTAATGTAAATCACTCTGGAAAAAAATCAATTGCAATCTTTTGGGAGTTGCCACTGCAATGTTTTATTTTACTAGACATAGATCCATATAAAACCACATACTATTTTTTTTTAAAAAAATATTTATTTAAAAGATTAACACAGTTTCTATCTCATAGAAGTAATTCTGCCACTTGTCTCATCCATGGGGTTACCTGCTGGAGAAAAGGATGGAGGTCCCTTAAATCTATAAAGATGGATCAAAGAGCCTTGAGAGATTGGGAAAAAAACCCAGGGTGATTGAGTCTGGATCTAGGACAACTTGTCACAGTCAGTTCAGCGCGTCTAGCTCGATACCACCAAGTCACTTCAGGACAATTCCACATGGCCAACTCACCATAGGGATAATGCGCAGTGGGTGGCTGGAGGGAGAGTTGGGCAGGCTAGCAAGGCAGCAGATGGGCAGAGTGCAGCAGTGACCAGGGACATCCCATTTTCACACACCCCGCTATTGCCGCCACTGCTGCCATGCCAAGCTCTGGGCCAAAGAAACCGGGGATGGCAGAGTGGTATTAATGAAAATGGGATGCCCCCGGCTGCTGCCACCTTCTTGCCATTCACCCTGCTCACCACTGCCGCCACCATTTGAGACCTCTTTGACCAGCTTGATGGGGCAGAGGCCGGTATGAAAATGGGATGCCCCGAGCAGCTGTCACCTCTCCACAGCCTGCTTCACCCTCCCGCCCATCTCCACTGTTGCTTTCCCCAGCCTCTTCAGCCTGGAGCTTGGCGTGGTGGCAATAGTGGTGGTGGGGGATGGGTGAAAATGGGAAGCCCCCAGTCTGGCCACCGCCACTGCTCTATACTCTGCTCCACCACTCACTAGCTAATTAGCTTGCCTGCCCACCAACTCTCCCTCCAAATGCCTGCAGCAAGTTGTACCCATGGCAAGATGGCTGTTTGGAGTTGTCTTACAGCTACTTAGAGGTGGTGAGTTGGCAGAGGTGACTTGATCATGATGAAATGGCAGCAGTGAGGTGGTTGCACTGAGCTGGCCACAGCGAGTTGTCCCATTCTGATCGTGTCCATTGTCCAAAGAAGAAGCTGCTGGAGGGTGGTTGTGTCCCTAATGCCGACCCTTATTTCTGGCAGGACAGAAGGGAAGATAATGTTCACTTTAAAAAGTATATAACAAATCTAACATTCTAAAAAAATAAAATGTAAAAGAATGGTCAAATTTTCTCACTCAAGAGTTTTAATTACATCTAGTACTCAGGCAATTTGCACAGGTGCCCTCAGGGCTGTATGCTCTTTCTATTGCTCTTCTCTTTATATACCAATGACTGCATCTCTAGGGAACCCTCTGTTAAAGTACTGAATTTTGCAGATGATACAACAGTCATTGGTCTCATTCAAGACAGTGATGAATCTGCAGATAAATGGGAGATTGGACAACTGGCCCTGTGGTGCAGCTGGAACAACCTGGAGCTGAATATGCTTAAAAATGTAAAGATGAGAGTGGATTTTAAGATGAATTCTTCTATCACCTCTTACCAGTGGTGAAATCTTCCCTGGTTTGCTGCCCATGCATGCGTGGTGTGTGCCAAGCATGTGCAGTGCATGCCAAATGGATTTCACCACTGCCTCTTACTATATTTGACAGCACAGTATCAGCAGTAGAGTCATTCAAGTTTTGGGGTTCCGTAATCTCCCAGGATTTGAAATGGACACCCAACATTAGAACCATCATTAAAAAGGCACAACAAAGAATGTTCTTCCTGTGTCAGCTCAGGAAGTTCAGACTGCCCCAGGAGCTGTTGATGCAGTTTTACAGAGGAATTATTGAGTCTGTCATTTGTACTTCTATAACTGCTATATCTGCTGTAACAGCAACCAAACAGGACAGGTACAGACTCCAATGAATAGTTAGGACAGCCTGTCTTCCATAGAAGATGGGTATATTGCATTGGTCAGAAAGAGGGCTGAGAAAATATCCACAGACCTCTTACATCCTGGACATAAACTGCTTCAACTCCTCTCCTTGGGACATTGCTATAGGGTATTGCATGCCGTAATATCTAGACACAGGGACAGTTTTTCCCTCATGCCACCACACTGCTGAACATATAATTCTCATAGTACTGTTTAATGTCTATTTATATTTACCCATGTTGTATGGTTGTAGTATTATTGTTATCCTTTTTATCTTCTTTACTACTCTCTCCTATTGGTATTATGATTATGATTATGATTATTATGTTGGTTTGCATGTACACTGAGAGCTTCTGCACCAGAGACAAATTCCTTGTGTGCAATTTGTCAATCTAATCACACTTGGCCAAATAAAATATTTCTGTTCTGTTCTGTTCTATTCTTCTTGCTTAAAATGGGATAAGTAAAATTATTCAGAAGTAGAATATAAAATTCTAAACCAAAGAAATTACAGCCAAGAGATTAAAAAAAAAAAAAAGGAAACCTAGTTAAAACTAGGTTATGCCAATATCAGTCATTCTCTCTCTCCATATCTTTCTATCCTGGCAACCAATCCTTGCTTCTCCCATACCTCCTTCTCCCATACTTCCCACACCTTCCTTCATTGTCTTTTGTTCTTTAAAACTTCCATCCTCCCCACCCCCACCAGGATCTCGCCAACTCTAACCAACTATGTGTCTTGTTCTTGTTCTTCCTCTTACCCCATTCACATTTTCTTTAAATGTTTGTTTTACAATCTGATTTTAAGTTAGTCTCTGTGTATGGACAAACTATTCTAATGTACCTTTTTTATACTGATTGCTCATTTTCATATTCAATTTACATTAACTCAGCAATAAATCAATTGTACCATTGTTTTTCCATACACTCTTCTTACTAGTTACAAACTAGTTTTATGTCTTTTTCTTTTTATATTATGTCTACAATTTTTTTTGGCTTCATCTTTCACAAAAGGCTTACCTAATATTGTTGATTCCCAAAGGAGCCAGTATGATGGATATGTATGAACATACGACTGCTTCATATTAGCAGCATGCAGCGCAGTACAATAAACCCTTGATTTAATGTACCATATAGGGGGAAGCTGCATATACTACTCCTGAATATCCATTAAATCTGGAAGCACTTTTTTTTCATCTCTGTAATGACATCTTTTGTGTTGTGTTATGCTATTTACATGACAATGTTGTTATGCAAATGATGTAAATTGACATAAATGACTTAAACATAAGTGATTTCTTCAGACTACGCTGGAGTCATTTGAAGATGGGTACGTCTGAAGTTCTCTAAATGAGGCTCTATTAAATGGAGGTTTTCATTGCAATATATACTGTATTGTATCTTCGGCAGGTAGGTGGAATAGAAAATTGTAAAGTTAAAGCCTTTGATTTCATTCAATCTAATACAAATTTAATTACAAGAATTAATGTAGTTACAGGACACCTCTATCTTTACATGATCTTCTGTGTTCTGCAATAGACTATGTTGGTGAAACTTTTCAGCACTAAGTGCAGAAAAGGGAGCATGCATGTGGGGAAGCACTGGAAACCGGAAGAGCAGTTCCTCAACGTGCATGTGCGTGCCGGGATGCTGAGCTTCTGGTTTCCAGTGCGCATGTGCAGTGTTCACCTGGTCTTCTGGTTTCTGGTACACATATGCTCGTGAAGATCAGCTGGCTGGCATGCATGTGCTCGCTGGAACCCGGAAGAGCAATGGGCGATGGCTGGCATGCCTGGAGAGATGGTTCTGCGTGCCACTTTTGGCACGCGTGCCATAGGTTTGCCATAACAGGACTATGAGATAGATCCTGAGGTTCTCTAAATAGGCTACTATCATTAAAGAAGTGAACTTTGGATTTATTAGTGATGGTAGTACGGAAGAAATTTGCTGATTTGGATAGTTTGGGACTTGTAGACTTGCCTCTTACTCATGGACCCTCCCTGAAAGTAGCCTCCCTCTTACTCATAGGACAATCTTTATTGGACTGAAACCTCCTTCTTGAATCTTTGTTGTAAAATGCAAACCCACAAGCCATTATAGGAGAGATGTACTATAGATAGCTTTCATGGCAGGCCATATACTGTAAAGATTTTCTTCACTTAAAAAAATACAGAGAAAGTTATCGGCCTTGTAGAAGAATTAGGCAATCTTATTTTTAATGTTTTTTTAAACAAACCTTGCTATGATATTGTGGTGCTGAAAACTCTGTGTATGTTCTTTATGGAGCCAGATACATTAATTCTGTTGGTCAGCATGATAGAAAGTTTCCAAGATTTGTCCTTCAAAAATCTGGACAGCCACTAGATGATGGCAAAGAGATTTAGAAAATTCCCATCTAGTTTGCATTTGGGTGTTTTCAGCCAAAAACCCATTGATTGCCCTGCATGACATTATAAATTTCATTGCAAAAGGTGTGATATCTCCTATTCATCTCTTTCTGTATGTCCTTCCCTAAAAAGATGTGGCAGAATGACTACTTTATTTTAAAATGACAATAGGAGACTTCATAGAGATGTAATTTAAATTTAGTTTTTAATGTCTAATTTATTTACATTTTCTGTTTTAAAAAGTTAAAACAAGCATTTCTTTTAGAGAAAGCAGGCTAAGTCAGAAAAGCAAGGTCAACTTTTAGAAGAACTCCTCTCTATTTGCAATTCTTTTTTTAAAAAGTAAATAATTGAATAATTTTTTCCCAAAGGTGCTTTTTCAAGAGACAACTGGACTTTCTTATTTTTCTTTGAAGACATTTCGCTTCTCATCCCTGAAGCTTCTTCAGACCTGAAGGATGAGAAACAAACATCTTCAAAGAAAAACAAGAAAGTCCAGTTGCCTCTTGAAAAAGCACCTTTGGGACAAGTACCATGTTTTCCTGAAAATAAGATCCCGTCTTATATTTTTTTGAACCCTGAAATAAGCGCTTGGCCTTATTGCTATGCACTCAAAAGCCTGATTGGGCTTATTATCAGGGGATGTCTTATTTTGGGGGAAACAGGGTATGACCTGGATGACTGAGAATCTCCATAGACATTTAGCTATGCAATTGAATAATTTATTATTTAGTGTCTTTCCAGAGGATAAAATGGGCCCTCTTTGCATTTGGATCTTGACTGAATCTCTCTATAGATTTCTCTTCAGAGCTAACATGGTAAGGTAAAAATCGCACACAAAGGAGTGCAGGATGAAAAAGTGAAAAAGCTTAATTGCTTCAGCAGAGCAGAGCTGCTGTAAGTCTGTATTTCTATCTCAATGATCCCTGAGGAGGAGACACTCCATACTCAATTATGCAATGTAGTCTCTTCTCAAATCATTTATACAACACACCTTCCCGCCAATAAAATTATCCAAGTTAGTACTTAGGGTGGTGGTGGTATTTTGTTCTCCAAAACAATTGAGATTGCATGCCACGTCCATTGCTACAAGAGAGAATGCATGTCTCTATGTCATAGTTTTAAACTTATAAATATGAAAAGAACAGCATCTGTGCTGTGATCCAGTTTGATACATGTCAAAATAAGGAAGTTGGGAAGTGGAAATGCAGCAAGGTAGCAATTATATGGCAATGGCTTGTGGCTGCTGAAGCCTCCTGGCATCCTGCTTTGGAATTCACAATAAAACATCTGTAAGGAGAAAGAGGCTTTGCCTGTAAAGGAAGGACAAGCCATGGATAGTGGATAAAAATGCAGATGGTACATCTTAAACAGAGAGTATCTTGCTAATGAGTGACCACCTGGACTTCCACATGTGATGGTCATGGGCTGGAAGGGGCTGCCATTCAACACAAGGATGCCTCTAAGGGGAGAGGAAAGTTAGTCTATGGTTGCAAAAAATCAGTTGCCTGCTTAACAAGTTTTATTAGTGCTAAACATTTTATTAAAATGTTAGTTGGAAAAAGTGTTACCAAGTTCCTAATTATTTGTCTACAGATAAAGAGATTTTTATTCTTATAAAGGGAAATAGATGATGTTAACCTTTAGCGTTATATGGGGGCGTATTTTGTTCTCCAAGACAATTGAGATTGCATGCCATGTTCATTGCTACAAGAGAGAATGTATGTCTATATGTCATAGTTTTAAACTTATTAAAGAGCAGCACTACTGTGCAGTGGGAGCCAAGGTGGTGCAGTGGTTAGAATGCAGTACTGCAGACTACTTCTGCTGAGTGCCAGTTGCCAGCAGTTCAGCGATTCGATTCTCACCGGGTCAACATTGACTCAGCCTTCCATCCTTCCAAGGTCGGTAAAATGAGGACTCAGATTGTTGGGGTAAATAAGCTGACTCTGTAAACTGCTTAGAGAGGGCTGTAAAGCACTGTGAAACAGTATATAAGCTTAAATGCTATTGCTTGCTATTAAGGTTATCTTTTGTAACATACAAATAGTTATCAATTTATGGCCACAATTGGATTTCTGGATATAACTCATTATGATCGTAAGTTGAGGCATCTACATGATTTGATCCAATTTTACAACACATTTTTGCAGTAGTTGGTAAGTGAATCACCACCATCAAAGAATTATATTAAACAAATCCACAATTGTTAAGCAAGTTCTGCCATCGTCAGTATGACCCATTCTTCAGAATGGGTTTTTTTTTGCTGAAAAATGCCTGAAACCAACAAACCAACCAACCAACCAACCAACCAACAAACAAACAAACAAAATCACAAATTGAGGTCACATGACTTGAATGCTACAACCAGCCATAAAGGCGAGCTGGTTGCCAATCACTTGAAATGCAGTCACATAACCATGTGAGTATGCGTATGTGGGACAACATTATATGATGGCCAGGAGTGCTTTACAGGCACATTGTAAATTCTAGGCCTGTCATAAATTGAGAACTATCTTTATGAAATGACTTAGGAAAAATAAGTTGCAAAAGCATAGTTCATTGACCAAATTGTTGTTTTTAATAAGCATCATGAAGCTTATACAACAAACAGTGAATTTAAATACATTGAAGGACACATATATAGAAGAACTGATGGCAGGTAGACCAAGGCAGTCATAGAATGGATCCCACTTGATAAAAAGCGTCCACGAAAGAGACCTAAAACAAGATGGATCAACGACATCAGCAAGTATTGTCGGCCCACTTGACAAAAGAAAGCTCAGAACTGCGTTGGTTGGAAACATGCAGAATTGGCCTTCATCCTGCAGTGGATAGACAATGCCTAATGATTTACATATATAAATTATATTTATAATATATATCATCATGCATATCATCATTTTAGCTGTTGTCTATACAACAAAGTGAATTTAAATACACTGAAATATACACTGCTCAAAAAAATAAAGGGAACACAAGCAGAAGACATCCGAGATCTGAATGAATGAAATAGCCTTATTAAATACTTCGTTCGTTACATACAGTAGTTTTGTGTTCCCTTTAGTTGTTTGAGCAGTGTATAAACTACTGTATGTAAAGAATAAAGTATTTAATAAGGCTATTTCATTCATTCAGATCTCGGATGTCTTCTGCTTGTGTTCCCTTTATTTTTTTGAGCAGTATATATAAAAGTCAGTGTATTTAAATTCACTTTCTTGTATACAACAATCTGTCTGTCTGTATATATGTATATATGTATATATGCATATATGCATATAGAGGGGGGAAAGAGGGGTATAGACACCAACTCAGGCAATTCTTGCTTTCAAGGACAGGACAAATGAAACTAGTCATTTAAATGCCAAAGCAGGTTAATCAGGGATCTAATTAGCTCTAATTAACACTTCCACAAGCTGTGAGCTTGCTCACCTGAAGCAGCTTGAGTACTCTTGCCCCCTCCAGTTCCTCTATGAGAAGGAAAGAAGGAGGGAGGCAGGGAGAGAACAGGTTTCTTGGAACATCTGTGGAAGATCCTCATCAGTGACAGTGGGGGAAAGGAAGAAGTTGCCTCTTGCTTGGGGCGGGGGTGGGGGGGGGTGGGACAAAAAGAATTGGATTCTTTGTCTTGAAAGGTGGCCATATCCTATTTGTTTCTGACTTTTTCTGGGATGGCAGGGAGTCAGCAAAATTTACAATGCTTGAAGCAGTTTTTGGAATCAAAGCTTCAGAAGCTTCCTCTAGATGTGCATTGTTCTCAGTCCATTGGTTTTTTTTTTTTCTGCAAATGAGCTGTTTTAGGAGTGAATATTACCATCTAGTGCCCAACACTGTAAGATGGCACCACAGTTCAGTGCCATGACTGGCTACGATTAGGAGTTACCAGGCAATTACAAACACTATTAAGGGCTTCTAATATTCTTAGTGATCCAGATTCCATTTCTCCAGGCTTTGCTGCCTTCTAACTCATGTTTGGTTTGATTATTAAATTACAATTATTATGATGACATATTTTTGTGGAGTCTCCTGTTCCTTCCTACCCCCTGCTCCATATGACTCCAACTAGCCTTGTTTCTTATTTTTTCTTATTTTTTCTTTTCTTTAATAGTACCAGAAAGAGAAAAAAAAGCAAAATGCAAAGAAAGTTACAATGCAAATTCATACTTTCCCAACAAAAAAGCCTAAAAAGTGCCTTAATAATGCAAAAAGAAAACCACAGAAAAAGGAAACATAATTATAAATAATTAACAGTTATAATTGTATTAATATTCATCGAATGTAAATATTATTCAAGTGCATTTATATTTCTAATACTCTGTTGTAATTTCCTTTTTAAAATTCATTTGTAAACTTATAAGTGTATAAGTGAATTCCATATTTCATTAAAGTTGTACATCTATACAACTACATCTATAGGCAGTCCACTCATAGATGCTAAGTATAATCAGATGTTCAATCTATTGAGCAAATGGGGCTTTGCATTTATCTTTCTGATGCTGCAATATTATTCTTTGGACCCCAGAAGGGACACAGAGAATCTATTTACATTGTCCTGTTGTCAATTTTTTATGTTATAGGCATATAATTCAAGATAATATTATGCTCTGAAAATTTTAGGGTTTTTTTGCACAGTCATACTTATATAGTCCACTATTTTATCCTAGAACATAATAAGTACAGAACATTGTAAAAACATGTGTTTTAAGTAAGCATGATCCTTATTACATTTCTATCAGAGTGCTGTTTTACTCCGTCTTTTTCTATACAAATATAATAACAGTCCAATACAGTCTAAATGCTATTTTTTGTTGTATAAATCATAGTTTGAGGTCCATTGACGTTCTTGGTTATAGAATTTAAGATGGTCTCCTGTTGTCTTGGCAGTATGGGAACCTCTAATTCTTTATGCCCCTAATTTCTTAGCATTTGCATATCAAATTGATTTGTTGATAACCACTAATAGTAAAGATTTTTTTTTTTTTTTAGTTTTAAAGGCTTTAACAAGTTTTTCTAATATTTCATGTGTAATATGAAGGTGAAAATACTGTTGGTCCAAACAACATTGTTATCAAATGTTGTAGCTGTAAATATTGCCATTGGGTTATATCTGATAGATATTTATTTCTTAACACAGTGTATGTTAAAGATTCATCTTCATTGACTATCAGTTGGTCCAAAGTCAATATTCTCACTTCCATCTATTTTTTTCATATCATCATGTTCTCCCCAATTTTTAAAACTGAGTTTCCCTGTAAAGTTAATTTAGCATGGGAAAAGGTTTTAAATCTTTTATTGGACATCACAACATATTCATCACTTCTAATTGACATAATTGTTTCCATAGCTATTGGAGTTCAAGTGATCCAAAAAGTGTCCATCCAACGAAAGGAGCCATATATAATATGTATATTCTGAAGTTGCCCAAATCATAAAATTGAAACCAGTTGTTGGCTTCCAGTAAATAATACCTGAGAATACTTGACTTTAATACTTGAGAATACATAAGCATGATGATGTAGTTCCAGATTGGGGAAACTGACTTCTCCCTCATTAATTGGTAATTGCATTTTCTGTAAATATATTCTTGAAATCAAAGAACCTCATAGAAATTTTCTAATCAAAGATTTATTTCCTGAAAATATTATCCAGATATATGAGCTGAATTCCTCTCAGAATATAAATTAATCTGGGAATAATATTCATTTGGAAACCATTCAACTTTCCCCAAAGGGTGAGATTTAATTACTCACATATATGAAGAAATTCTATATATTTTATTTATATTACATGCCACTAACTGAGTTATATTTTTGGTATGCATTCACCGTACTGAGATAATTAATGGATTTGGTGCAAAGATGCAATTGATATTCTTTAAATGGATCATAGATAACCAAATTTTCACTTATTGCCATCAATTCTGATTTGGATCAGTTAATAAAATATTCTCATATTTTACTAAAGGCATCTGTCATTTGCATTAATGCTGGAACAGTAATGTGAAGTTTAGAAATAATATCATCTGCAAATAAAACCAATTTGTGTTCAGCTGAGTTATGTACTACTCTGTAGATCTCCCTATATTATATAAGGTTCTATGCAGATATTAACGCAAGGGTGACCTCCTTATCCAGTATCAGATGTGTCCAATCTGTGACCCACAGGGCACATCTGGCCCTGAACAGCTAGTAATGCAGCCCCACAAGATTGTAAACTTTTAACATTATTGTGTGATTTATATATATTAACCATATCATATAACTTAAATCAGGGGTGAAATCCAGCAGGTTGTGACAGGTTCTAGAAAACCAGTAGCGGAAATTTTGAGTAGTTTGGAGAACCGGCAGCGAAAATTTTGAATAGTTCGGAGAACGG
The DNA here is from genome assembly GCF_059756535.1 of Pantherophis guttatus. Classification (NCBI taxonomy): domain Eukaryota; kingdom Metazoa; phylum Chordata; class Lepidosauria; order Squamata; family Colubridae; genus Pantherophis; species Pantherophis guttatus. The sequence continues at coordinate 293,023,003 of NC_142063.1, read as the reverse complement.
CAAATACCACCTCTGGCTGGCCCCAGAGTGGGGAGGTAATGGGGATTTTGCAATATCCTTCCCCCAGGAGTGAGGAGGGAATGGGGATTTTGCAGTATCCTTCCGCTGGAGTGGGGTGGGAATGCAGATTTTGCAGTATCCTTCCCCTGCCATGCCCACCAAGCCACACCCACCAAGTCACGCCCACAGAACCGGTAGTAAAAAAAATTGGATTTCACCACTGACTTAAATGTGGCCCAAGACAATCTCTCCAAGTTGTCTCTCCAAGACAACTAATACCTTGATCCATTTATGAATTTTGCAGGAAATTTGAAGCTATTTAATATGGCAAACATGTACTGTTTATATATTTTGTCAAAGGCTTTTTCACCATCGAAGATAAAAGTACAAAATTTTTGATTTTATTCAACTCGGAAATAACAGAGACAAGCTGCTGGGAGATTCAGGAAAGGAGTTGTGGAGCCCTCAAGGCTTGTAAACTTTCTACCAGTGAATAACTTGATTGGATTTGAGGAACAGTGTTCCTTTCACCCTTTGGGCTTGGCTAACCATGCAAGTTGCCACGAAGGAAAAGGAGACTGCTGTCATGGAGTTAAAAGCATTCATTTGTGTCATTTTTAAGCAGCACAAGTGATAATGGAACTAGTGTAAGAGGAAAGAAATTATGTCTGGTAATGTTTGTGTGTGTGTATGTGTATTTAGTGTGGAGGAATGGGTATTTTCTCTATATTTTCATGGATGTGTCTTTATGTAAACAAGTGACCATTCCAGAGACATCTGCTGGAGTGCGTGTTAAAAAAGTCAGTATGACAGTCACAAATATGGAATCAATACCTCTCCTGTTTTGTACGGGTGTCCGCGTTACCCACATGCACAAAACAAGGAAAGGGTGTGATTATGCAGTTGCAAATGTTGCCCCCTCCCAATCATTATTGTTGCCTTTTTGTTTTCATTTATTTATACCACTTTTTTTTCCTTTTATGAAATCAACCTAATAGAAAATTGTGCAGGAGAGAAGTTAATAAAATTCAGGGAGATTATTATATGTATTCATCAATACAATACAAGGAATCCTTAAGTTACAACAGTTCATTTCAATGATGGTTCAAAGTAACGACAGCTTGGGAAAAGTGACATACGCTGTACTCACACTTATGACTGTCACACCATCACATGATCACAATTGGGTGCTTGGCATTCGGCTCACATTTACAACCAGTTGCAGTGTCTTACTGTCATGTGATCATGATTCCCAACTCCCATTGGGAAACCTGGATTGCTTAATGATCACTGAAAAAATTATCACTAAATCGGGTTCCCACTTGACTTATGATCACAGTGACTTATAATGTACATTCTGGACGGGGGTGGGGTGGGGGAGGGACATGATAGCAGTATTACAGTATTTGAGAGGCTGCCACAAAGAGGAGGGGGTCAATTTATTTTCCAAAGCACCAGGAGGCAGGACAAGAAGCAATGGATGGAAACCAATGACGGAGAGAAGCAACCTGGAATTAAGGAGAAACTTCCTAACAAAGAGGACAATTAACCAGTGGAACAGCTTGCCTTTAGAAGTTGTGGGTTTTTTTTTTTTAAGAAAAGACTGGACAGTCACTTGTCTGAAATGGTATAGGGTCTCCTGCTTGAGCAGAGGGCTGGACTAGAAGACCTCCAAGATCCTTTCCAGCTCTATTCTAATTGATTGATTGATTGATTGGGTTCAGTTTTCGTTGTAAGACGAGGATTACTGGACAAATAGGAACTACAGGTAGTCTTCAATTTACAACAGTTCATTTAGTAACCGTTCAAAGTTACAATGGCACTAAAAATGTGACTTATTTTTCACAACCTCTGCAGCATCCCCATAATCATGCGATTAAAATTCAGATGCTTGGCAGTTGGTTCATATTTATGATTGTTGCTGTGTCCTAAGATCATGTGATCTCCTTTTGTGACCATCTCACAAGTCAATGAAGAAGCCAGATTCACTTAACAACCAGGTTATTAACTTATCAACTGCTGTGATTCACTTAACAACTGTGGCAAGAAAGGTCGTAAAACAGGGCAAAACTCACTTAACAAATATTTCATTTAACAGCAGAAATGTTGGGCTCAATTGTGGTCGTACATCGAGGACTACCTGTACTGTTGTTATAAATACTTCTGTAGAATGACTCTTCATCTCTCTTACTTGGAACTCTCTAGAATGAATGTGTAAATTTCAAGGCCTTGAAAGGCGCACAGTGCTTCTTCCCACATAAGCAAATGTCAGCCATAATTTTAATAAGAGAAGAAAAAGTGAATGCCAGGATTGGCACGACATGGAACAGCTGCAGTTAATCTCAGTCTTTGTCTCTCAGTGGTTCTACTAACTCAAGGGTGGATTCTTCTACCTCCATGCAAATATAGTAGCCCTGTACATTATTTGTAAGGTGTGAGGGATGGTTGGTGGGAAATCAAGTCTCCTTTCGTAAAGTATCTTGTATAAAAGCAAGAATAAGCACCGTTGGACTGTAGACCTTTTGCTTCTTACCATTTATGACTAGATAAGCACTGTCTAAACTGCCCTAAGACAAGGAGAAGCTGGCCTTTACTCTCTGAGAGCACCCCTTATTATTGCCAGGATAATAGTTCTAGCTGATATAAATTATATGTTATAGGTCTAATATTCAAAGAATCCATTTCCCCTATTCCTTGCTTCATTTGTTATTAGAAACAGGCACTTTATTTTGAACAAATATTTCCATTTGCTAGTCCTTTTGAACAAATGCAAATCTGAAATCTTAGTTTCCTTGGAGGAGTTGTGCTGAAATTGCTTAGAAATGGCAAAAATGACAGTAGAGCGAAGCCTTCATTTCCCAGCTGTGCCCCATATATTAATTGGCTACAGTTATCTGAGTTGTAAATCTTGGGTGGCCTTCTAATTGATGGTTTGTAGTTTGATTTCTACCTGGGATTCAGTTGTATTATACACAGTGAAAGACATATCTGTAGTGGTTTCAGTGAGAACACTGGGTAGAAAAGGAGTGTACAGTTTAGCATCCTTTGTCAACACAAAGGCAGTATGTTCTTTTAACCATTTTGGGTGTCATCAATATGAATTGTACTTCATCACTTAGTTTATCAGTATTGAAATGCCTTGCATGCTTCATGTACAGTTTTGATGTAATATATAGTGGAGTTTGGACCGTATGGGAGTTCTTAACCAACAGAAAATCTCAGATTAAGGGAATGGTTATAGCAGCCCATGTTTTCTCTTTCTGCAAATAATTTGTTCTTAGAGGAAAAGAGCCCTCATGGCGCAGCAGACTAAAGCACTGTTATTAACAGCTGTCTGCAATTACTGCAAGTTCAAATTTCACCAGGCTCAAGGTTGACTCAGCCTTCCATACCTTCTAAGGTAGGTAAAATGAGGACCCGGATTGTGGGGGCAATAAGATGACTTTGTATAAATATACAAAAGTATGAAGGCTATTGCTTAACGCATTGTAAGCCGCCCTGAGTCTCTGTAGAAGGGCAGCATATAAATCAAATTTAAAAAAAATGTTATTATCTGTTACTTTACCTTGCTCTCCTTCTAAATTTCCTCTTAAATTTAATAATAACAAAACAAACAAATAAGGGTTAATTTACAGGAATATTCCCAAGCTCTCTCTAATTCCAAACTCTGAAAAGCTACTTTGTGCTGGTTCAACATATTTAGTCATCTTTCCTAGCTTTGCATAGGATACCGCTTGCTTTCCAAATCCCCAAGTGAAGATATTTCATATCATCTGGAGTGTCATTAGGCTCCCAGAAGTTGTCATGCACTTGGACATAACTCTTGGACGTAGCTGGATCCCTCTCAAGAGTCATCAAAAAACAATGAGAAGTTCAGGAACATCCCTGGTTTTCTCCTGATAAAAGTAACTTAGAGTCACCTAAGTGATTCTTAGGTGAGACAGCCATTGTAGAAATTGGGCTTAAATCCATCAATCAAAATATGTATATTCCTAGGAAGGGTAGAGGAAATACTGCTCTTAGGCAGGCTCTTAGTTCCTCAAGCCAGCACGGCTCATGATCACCAGGATGCCTGTTGATGGAGTGTCTCTTGGTTACATAGATTTTTTTTTTTTTGACTCAGGCTGACATCCTCCACTCCAGCTCTCATCTAGACTTAAGGAAGTTATTCTGTGGGAATAACAGAATCATTGTTTTGTTTATCATTACATATTTAAGAGCAAATGCTTGAGTCTCTGGAGACTATGCAGCGGTTGTTGAGAATAAGAGAAATGACCTTATGATAAATAAGCAAGCTATTACTTAAACGAAAAGGACTGAAGCTCTGAAAACAGATAATATTTGGAAATGTCTCAGGCAGATGCCTCCCTGATCGATTAGGATATAAGAAGGAGGGGAGGAGTAGCACAATCAGATTTTTCAACTATTTGTTATTATCACCAATCTCAACAAAGCATAATTCCAGTTTCCCCATCGGATTGATTTTCTAATCTGTTCTGCTAGTGGAGCTGACAGTGGTCTTCACTTCTGTAGAGTAGAGTTCTATACAACCTATGGCCAATATTCAGTACAGGACTAACTTCAGAGTTATATCTGGCACAACCTCCTGCACAATTATTGCATCTCTTTTCATGTTCAAGTTGTTTGACAGTGCCAACAGTTTAATTGGGATTGTCTCGTTAAAGAGAGATCCTACCTGGAACTAAGGAGAGATTTCTTGACAGTGAGAGTGTCAGAATATTCATGACTGGGAAGACATGGTAACAAGGTCAGCCAATGAATAGGCATAGAACTAAGTCAGCCAAGTGGGAGCTGAGACAGACTGGAGCCAGGGCATGTCTTAGTCTGCAGCTTCTGATTCTGTGCAGAGAAATGAAACTGAAACCAGTGTGTGAGTGTGAACTTGCCTGCTTATCTGATCTGAAATGAAATGAAACTGAATCTGCTGTTGGTATTGTAAACTTACTTCAGGTTATAAAGTATATAAAGAAGTTAATGAATCCTGCTGCATCAGTTTATCTGTGTGTGCTTCTGGATTTGTTTTTTGCAACAAACTCTTAACAGGTTATGGGTCCAGAGCACACAAAAGACTGAATTGTATTTAAGCTGAGGGACAGCCTGTGTTCTAAGCAGAAGAGAACAAAGCTGTGAAGGCTTGCAGGATGGCTGCTGTTAAATTGCAGGAGAGCTCTCTGTCTTGTTTGTGACAGAAGAATTATATTATTTGGGCTACAAAGATGGAATGTTTCCTGAAGGCTAAGAAGCTCTGGGATATTGTTGTAAATCCACCACAGGCATTTTCAGCTGCAGAGCAGAGGCAGCATGATAAAGCAATGGTTATATCATCTTAAGTTTGGAAGATGAACAATTTCTCAATGTAGTTGATTTAAAGACTGCAAAGGAGGTCCGTCTGAAATTAAGAAATGTGCATGTAAGTATGTCAGCATGCAATATTGTACAATTGTCAAGAAAATTATACAGAGCCAGTTTGCAACCAGGAGAATATGTGGAACAGCATTTTGTACAAATGCAAACTTTATTTGTGGAATTAGAACAGCGTGAAGTGAAGTTTCCTGAGTCCCAGAAGGTGCTGCTAATGTTAAATAGTCTTGATGAAACGTGGGACATTCTTTCTGCTGTGGTTGAGTGCAAACTAGAGCAGGAGTTGCGTTTGGAGGCTTTAAAGGCTTGTTTGATTGCTGAGGAGCAGAAACGCCATTATAGAAAAAGCCACGAGGAAGAATTCCTGAGGTGGGGGCCCAAGGAGCAGAGAGAGAATAATGGAAAATTCGACAGACTGGCTGTTTCCAGGGAGCCTAGCAAGATGTCTGCAAACAGATAAGTAGCAGCAGAAGATATCAGATTACAGCCCAGCAACAGAGGGCATGTGCTGCTCTCAACGCTAGTGTTAGCCTTATGCTTTCACTCTTTACAGTTGACCCGAATACTTCATCATAGTGCACATTTTTCTTCTGTGAAAAACCTTGTGCCACTAACCTTGCTTTATACTTTATACCTCATTTTTGGGCAGTACTTTCTTCTTGTATACCTACTTGCATCCTATGGTTTTGCTACCCTATGGCAAAGTCATAGATGTGAACACTTTATGGTCATCCATAGATTTCATTTCCTTGTCCATGGCTTCTTTCCATTTTTCTTGTTCAATTTTAGGTAATGTCAATACTTATAGTTTCTTGGCTCATACCATACATTACACACTTTACTAGCAGAATATCTGTCAGGTGGAATCCCCTTGTTCCATCGCTCTGATCTTCGTGGCATTGACTGCTCCGGTGCTTCAACCCTCTCTTTCTTCATATCTTTTACAGTTTTTTCAGTTTCTCCTCCCTGAACGCTGACACTGTCACTAAGTGAGTTACCATCAGTAAGTGAGTTACTGTCACTAATGGTGATTCACTAATCACCATCACTAAGTGAATCATTCCATAAATTTGCATCAATTCTGTTCCAGTTTTGCTCTGCAAAACTAGCCGACCTGGAAATCACTATTCTTTTGCTCCCATTACTAAAATGATAGCTTTTTGAACCTGGCTCATAGCCCATAAACCTGAGCTTTCTAGCCTTTGGTTATCCCTTTCTTCTAATTGCTTTTGGAATATGCACTCACGCATTGCTTCCAAAAACTCTTAAATGTGCCAGAGATGGTTTTCTCTAAAGCACAGCATATGGAGTATCATTAATTGATGAACTCCACAGCCTATTAATTAAATAGTTAGCAGTCAACATGGCTTCATCCCAATATGACCTGTTCAGACCAGAATCCTCCAGCAGTGAGTCCTTCATGATTTGTAAGACTTCATTTCATCTCTCAACAACACCATTCTCAGCTGCTGGGTACGGATTAGTGTGTCTGTGTTTTATTCCTAATTGTCCTAACCATTGTTGAAAACTTGCTGACATGAGTTCTGAACCTCTGTCAGTTTGCAGCTGACATACCTTCTGTTGTGACCTAGGCTTCATGAGTCATTAAAACACACAAGTAGTCCCAAAAACCTCTTTTATTGCAACAGCTGTGAATTACGTTCATTCACAGCTGAGTCCCAATTAGTTACAAAAAGTCCTTCGGGAGAAGTCCTTTGGGATAATCACCAACCTTTATCTCCCTTGACACTCTGCCAAAGACCTACTTGGCAAAGCCACACGGATTCCACAATCAAACAGAGATGCCGACTGGAAACAGAATTAACAACATTGCTTTCCTGCAAAGTGCCTACGTGCCTTTGCTCCTCTTTTAAGCCTTATGAGAGGAGCCAATCATCTCCAGGTCTTATTCCCAACTCATTCCTTTTATTTTAACTGTTCCTGCCTTCTGGCAGCTCTGCGCATGTGCGCATTACAAACAGGCTCCTCCTGTTCCTCTGCCTCTCTCCTGTCTGACTCTGGAGGCTCCAGAGTCCATGCATCACTCCCAGATGGCCATGGCCCCATCTCTGCCTCTGACACAGAGCCCTCGTCTGGGCCTTCCCCAGACTCCAGGACTGGCCCATGTTCCTCCCCAGCCTCCTCACTGTCCGACTCTGCTGCCAGATCTGCAAGCTGCTGGTGGACCACAATACCTTCTGTTTATATCTTCTTTCTATGAAGCTTACCCATTGCTTAAATTTCTGTAGCACCTGTTTTACTCTTTAGTAAATAGCAGAACCCAAACCTGCTGCAGTCATCTATCATGACCAGCACATACTTTGCTCCTCCCAAACTGGCTTGCATTGGCCCAACCAAATCTGCATATACCATCTCTAGAGCTCTTGTTGTCTGCCTTGTGCCACTCTTGCTTACAGGGAACGCTTTGGACTTTGATGACTTGCATACTGCACAGTCCAAGTATGCCTTACATCCATTTAAATTTAACCCTTCTGCAAACTCTTGCATTCGTTGCAAAACTCTGAAGCTGGCATAGCCAAGCTTCCTGTGCAAGAGATGAACACATGAATCATGTTGTGGCACATTCCAGATCACTGCAACTTTCATAAATATGTCAGTTGCCAAGATCTGAATTTTGATCATATGACCATGGGAGTGCTGTAAGGATCATAAGTGTGAAAAATGGTCATAAATCACTTTTTTCAGTGCTGTTGTAACTTTGAATGGCCACTAAATAAACTGTTGTAAGTTGAGGACTACTGTATTCCTCTTTTCCACCAGTCCATCATAACCTTTCTCTTTTCCTAGCAGAAGGTCATCATGCTACTGCAGGAACCTTTAGGAAATACAGTAGCACTTCTATTGCAAAGTAATTTATTGTAAAGTAAGCTTTCTCCAACTCCTTGTAAAATATTACTGATAGAAATCCTGGCTGATCTACAGCAAATCATTCAATTACTCACTAGCAGATCCAGTTTTATCTGCTGTTCATCTTCTGGCTATAGGCTGTTGGATATTAAATAGTAATTTTAACTCCTCAATTAGTTCTCCTTGGAATTATTGTTTGAACTTGCACTTGTTATTTGTTTGTATTTTCTCCACCCCCTTATCACAGGAAGGGAATCCAAAAAAGGGGAACATTGATGAACTTGTCAGTTAATCATTTCCCTGTCAGTTCCTGTTACTAAAAAGACTGCAGTGGGAATTTTAAGTGGAGTCACATTTTTAGAGAATACCAGAAGGATCTACTCAAGGTTCAATGAATTTCAATTGATCTTGAGCTCGTCCTTTTGCCATTGGCACTTGGCAGTCATTAGTCAGCATGGACTAAATGGGGTTGGTATTGAAGAACCTCAAGGAGAAGAACATGGATTTCTTGCTCGACAAGAGTACATTGCTGCTAGATTTTGGGAAAGGGTCAGAGTCAGAGCCATGCTCTATTTGTATAAGTTCACTTGTCGGTAGAATTGTAGGCAAACCTGCTCAGCACAAAGAAGTTTCATACAGTTCTATAACTGGGGTAAACTGACTTTCTTCACTCTCATACATTTTATATGCATTGGTTAGAACACCCAAAATTACAATCAGCCTCGCTTTGAAGCATATACTGATTGGAACCAGGGTTGTTGCAATTTAGCATATGTAGAAGACAGCCAACTGAAATAAGTCAAGGATTAGGTGAAAAAATACTTTCAAGTGGTAATATCAGTCTGAGAACTGATCAAAAAGCCATCACTCAGATGAGCCTTTTGAGAAAAAGCAATCTATAGCCAGGTTGCCATTGTTGAAAGATTCTTTCGCTAGCATATCCCTGTAACATATTTGGAAGGAGCACCTAGAAAATGTTCTTAGGAAATGATATAATTGCTCAGATAGATATGGAAGAATTTGGTAGTTTCTAAAGAGTTCCTGATTTATTGAGTCTTTTTAAGCTAAACACAAGGGGAAAAAGAAGTCAATCAAAAAGGTTCATAAAAGGAAAGAAGAGAAAAAATGAATCTGAAAACACGTCATCTAGAAACATGCACATGCATTTAGGTTTGTTGAAACCTGTTTGCATTGTTTTACAGACCAACATGTATGAAATCATACTTTTTCTTTTCTTCTGACATGCATATTACTTAAAGAGCCCTGGTGGCGCAGCAGACTAAAGCACTGTTATTAACATCAGCTGCCTGCAATTACTGCAAGTTCAAATCTCACCAGGCTCAAGGTTGACTCAGCCTTCCATCCTTTCTAAGGTAGGTAAAATGAGGACCCGGATTGTGGGGGTAATAAGCTGACTTTGTATAAATATACAAAAATATGAAGGCTATTGCTTAATGCATTGTAAGCCGCCCTGAGTCTCCGGAGAAGGGTGGCATATAAATCAAATTAAAAAAACAAAAACTGATAAAGATGTTTTCTTTCTCCTCTTTCCAGGCACTAAATGCTTTTCGTTTATACCTTAAGAAAACAATAAAAGAAACATATACAGTATATTTACAAGTAAAAGTAAAATGCCAACTATCAGTCAGCCTTTAATGCATTGTGTAAGGACAGACACTGAGAAAAAGGAAAACAGAAATAAAATAATCTCCTTAGAGAAACTGATCTCTGTCAGTCTCTACCTCTCTCTCTCTCTCTCTCTCTCACACACACATACTGTACATATATATCCCTGGAACTATATATGTGTACTCTTAATTGGAATGTTTCTTCTTCCTCTTCTTCTTCCTCTTCTTCTTTCCTCCCCCCTCCTCCTCCCTCCTCCTCCTCCTCCTCTATCCTTTTTCTTTTTTTTTAAATCTGGAGAGATTAAGTTAAATGTTAATGGAATAAGAAAGGAAAGAAAAATCCACCAATGCAACTTTTTCCTTGTCTTAAAAAGACCCTCTTCCTCTCTGCTTAGAGCACCAGATGCTGTTCCCCTCTTCCTTTCTACTTCCTCCCACTTTCCAACCTGCTTATGCCAGAACTATTCTGATAGAGCCAGTAAAGCATCCCACTGGAATTAAGAGACAACTGGTAGCTGTAAAGAGAACAGTGGGAAACGTTTGGAGGAAACCTCAAGAAAGACCACTGCTGAGCATATTTTTTTTAGTGCAAAAATCTATCATGATCAAGGCTCCCTGAGGCAAAGGAGGCAGCATTGTGAGACCAGCATAGAAGAGCTTGAATTGCTTTATATTGGGTTTTTTTTTTGTTTTTTTTTTTGTGCTGTGTAGTCTTGGGGCCATTGAAAGTAATTGTGTTTTGAGAAAAAAAGAAATGATGTAGTATATAGAGTCTGCTTCCCCTCCAATAATTTTAAAATAGGAGGGTCATCTTAGATACACAGAAGATATAAGTAGTTTTTTAATATCTATTTTTCCTTTTCTTGGGAAGAGGGTATGGATTCAAGATCTTCTTTAAAGATAAATATGGTAGGAGTTTGTACAGTTGGAATTGTGGCTGAGGTTGTTGCATGAAGTTTGTATGTTACAATGAAGAGGAATGAATGGTTGGGGCTGAGATTAATAAGAGAATAGCCATCTTCGAAACAATGGGGTGCAAATGTTTACAGGCTTAGGAGAACTGTGAAGCAGAGTTTAGACAATATTCTATATGAGAAACCCTAAAGACAAAATAGAATTAGAAGAACAAGGCATATACAAAATCCCGTGTGCTTCCTGCCCCTCAACATATATTGGACAAACCAACAGAAGAATGAGTGTGCGCATCGAGGAACATAAAAACTCAGTACAAAAGAAAGAACACACATCATCATTAGTACAACACATAAATGCCACAGGACATAATATTAATTTTAATAACACAAAAACAGTTGCAAAAATAGAACATCTCAATGGCAGAATAATCAGAGAGGCCATTGAAATAGAGAAAAGACCATATTGTATGAATAAACATGATGACACTTCCCGTCTGCCTACAATTTGGAAACCTGCTCTCATAGACAGACGAATCTTAACACAAAATATAAACCATAGATCAAAGGTTCATCAAAATGCCTGTGTTGCCACCAGTTCCAGCATAACTTATCCATTGACCCACAACCAAGCAACAGCGCTTCCACCCAATCAAAATACAGCTACGTCATTAGCCAATCAGAATACAACAACACTGTCGACCAATCAGAATACACCTTTGCCTCTTTTCATAGAAAAACGTCACTTACGATCACACAGTTTGCCCATAAGCACCAAACCGAGAACATCAGCCAGAAGATGACGAATTCGGTTTCGTGCTTCTAGGAGCAATGTGTGTGATCGCAGCTGTTTCTTCCTTTTAACTGCCAGTGGGGGTGTGAACTGATTGAGTGGGAGCTTGGCTGTGTTCTGATTGGGTGGAGGTGTGTTCTGATTTGTTGGGGGTTTGGCTGTGCTCTGATTGGATGGGTATGTATTCTGTTTAGGTGGGGGCTTGGATGTGCTCGGGTTAATCTGAGTAGCAGAGGGATTTGAGCTGGTGAGCTGTGTTGCTGTTGTTTGGCTTCGTGTTTGTGGCCGTGCTACCTCTTCATGGTTGGTGTCAGTCTGCTTCAGTTCATGTATGAATTGGAGGGTTTTAAAGGGGCTAATGATGCAGCTGTGGTCTGGCTTCTGGTCCGCGGTCGTGCCTCATCCTCAGTGTGGGTTTGAGTCTGCTTTCTGCGTGGATGTATGGTGGTTACATCCTGTGTGGCTCTCGTGAGTGTGGGTCTGGTGTCATTCTTTGTGTTAGGGACTCGTTTGTTAATAAGGGCGGGTTTCCAAATGGCTGGTAGGTGGGAGGTATCATCTCGTTTATTCATGCTGTGTGGACGTTTTTCTATCTCGATGGTTTCTCTGATTATTCTGTTGTTAAAGTGTTTGGTTTTGGCGATAGTTCTGGTCTTTTTAAAGTCAATATCATGTCCTGTGGCTTTGAGGTGTTGGACCAGAGAAGAAGTTGGTTCCTCTTTTTTGACTGAGTTCTTGTGTTCTTCAATGCGTGCATTTATTCTTCTGTTGGTTTGTCCGATGTATGTGGTGGGGCAGGCGGTACATGGGATTTCATATACTCCTTGATTTTCTAACTCAATTTTGTCTTTGGGGTTTCTTAGGATGGTGGATATTTTTTTGTTTGTGCAGAATGCTGTCTTGATGTTGTGTTTGTGGAGGATCTTGCTGATTCTATCTGTGGTGCCTTTTATGTATGGGAGGAGGGCTTTGCCGTTTTCTTGTTCTCTGTCTTGGATTTTAGTGGGGGTTTCTTTTTGGATTAGGTTGGTAATCTTATTTCTTTGGAATCCATTGGATGTTAATACGTTAGTGAGAGTGTGTAGTTCGGTTTTTAGGTGTTGTTCGTCAGCTAAGCGTTTTGTTCTGGAGATGAGTGTCTTGGCTACAGAGTTGATCTGTGCTGGGTGGTGGTGTGAGAGTGCGTGCAGATAGCGGTTTGTGTGTGTTTTCTTCTGGTAGATGGTGTGTCCTAGGGAGCCATTGGATTTCCTGTAGACTAAGACATCCAGGAAGGGAAGTTGGTTGTTCGCTTCTGTTTCCATGGTAAACTGTATTTTGGGGTGTAGGCTGTTGAGATGTGTGAGGAAGTTGCCCAGTTTTTCTTTCCCATGTGGCCAGATTATGAAGGTGTCATCTACGTATCTGAGCCAGAGTTTGGGTTTGTGATCAGATTTTTCTAGAGCTTGGGTTTCAAAGTGTTCCATGTAGAGGTTAGCAATGACAGGTGAGAGGGGTGATCCCATGGGTGCTCCTTCTATTTGTTTGTATTTTTGTCCGTTATAGATGAAGTATGTGTTGGATAGGCAGTGGTTGGTCAGATCTAGAATGTGCTTGGGGGGGTTATATTTGTTTTGGATAGCTGTCAGGGCTTCTTTGATTGGCACTTGGGTGAAGAGGGATATTACACCGAAGCTCACCAGTAGGTCGCTGGGCTGTAAGTTTTGTTTCTTTATGATCTCTATGAACTGGAATGAGTTTTTTACATATGAGTTGATGGATTCTGCATAGGGCTGTAGTTGTTTGGCGAGAAATTTGGCTAGGTTTTGTAGAGGTGAGCCTATGGAGCTGACTATAGGTCTAAGTGGGGTTCCTTCTTTGTATATCTTGGGGAGACCATAGAGCTTAGGGCATCTGGATGATTTCTGTCTGGGAATGATTCTTTGCTGGATCTCTTCGCTGATGGGGGAGGCTTTTATTTTGGATCTAGTGGTTTTTTCCAGGTAGGTGGTGGGATCTGTGTTTAGGGGTTTGTATGTGGGATCTTGGAGTAGGTTGGTTAATTTGGTTTGGTAGTCAGATGTGTTCATAACCACCGTGGCGTTTCCCTTGTCTGCTGGTAGGATTATTATGCTCGTGTCTTTTTTCAGGTTAAGTAGTGCTGTCTGTTCCTCTTTGGGTAAGTTGCTTTTGGGTGGCTTGCTGGTGCAGAGGATGTTGGTGATTTCGAGTCTGATTCTGTTAGCATCGTCGGGGTTGACTTTGGTCAACAGTAACACAGCTCACCAGCTCAAATCCCCCTGCTACTCAGACTAACCCGAGCACAACCAAGCCCCCACCTAAACAGAACACACACCCATCCAATCAGAGCACAGCCAACCCCCCATCCAATCAGAGCACAGCCAAACCCCCAACCAATCAGAACACACCTCCACCCAATCAGAACACAGCCAAGCTCCCACCCAATCAGTTCACCCCCCCACTGGCAGTTAAAAGGAAGAAACAGCTGCGATCACACACATTGCTCCTAGAAGCACGAAGCCGAAGACACCAGCCTGAAGATGACGAATGAGACTTCGTCGAAACGTTGCCAAGAAACCTGCAATTTTACGCGGGAGAAAACCCGAATAACCGAAGACCTACATACAAACACCGCGAAAACCTCAGAAAACAAATATATATATATGAAAACAAATATATATATATATATATATGTGTGTGTGTGTGTGTGTGTGTGTATGTGTGTGTGTGTGTTTTCCTCTAGCCAGGTTTTTCCTACGTAACCAAGGTTTTTCTGTAGCCCTAGCTCAGTAGAATCACATCCACTCGATTCTGGGCTTTTTTCTTTTCTGGCAGCCAGCAAGTTCCTGCTGCCAGGTGAGAGACTTATATAGTATAAGACGTATGTATGTATGTATGTATGTATGTATGTGTGTATATATATTTAATTGTCCTGAAGATGCGAGTTCCAGATATAGTCATAGAAGAAGCGATAGACATCACGATCTCCGGAACGTTTAAAAGTTTAAAAAATTTATTTTAAAACTTGTGCTAAGCTTTCGTCGGCCCCTACCGACTTCGTCAGAGTATAAAATCACCATTGAAGAGCTGCTTGCTTTTATGCAATGCTGATCAATTTGGTCATTGCGCATGTAACAGGCCCACAAAAGGGAAAGGGGGAAGGCAAGGATGTGGGCCTGTTACACGCACAATGACCAAAGTGATCAGCATTGCATAAAAGCAAGCAGCTCTTCAATGGTGATTTTATATTCTGATGAAGTCGGTAGGGGCCGACGAAAGCTTAGCACTAGTTTTAAAATAAAATTTTTAAACTTTTAAACTTTCCGAGATCAATGGACACAAATGTGTGTGACAGTTTCTAAAGCAAGAATGAAACAAAAAATAGCCCAAAACAGAAAATGGATAGGCTCAGAGGGAAAATAAGCAATTAAGCGAAACTGTAATTTGCAGTTTTTACATGCATTTAAGGAACACTTTGAAGATCTAGAAGTGATTTCTCAAGATGTGGATTTAGCCTTTCAAGAAGGTTAAATAATAAATATATTGCAAGCAATAATACATTCTCAAGGCTTTAAAAACCCTTTTAATAAGGTTCTATGCAGAATTACTTACAGTGCTTTTCATTATATTTCTGCTTTTTTCTAAGTTTGCTGTTTCCTGTGTCTCCTTTTTGCTCTCTTCTTTCATTTTCCTTGGCTTTGTCTCAGTCACATACACAACTGGTTCACACAAAATATGCATTATAGAGCACAAGAGCTTTGCATGTCAAATACCGGCACAAAGTACTTTTTTTTTTTAATTGGAACAAATCAGATAGAAGAGTTCAGTCTTTTTTGTAGTGCTATGGGAGGTAAATGGAGTTCAATCACTTCTCAACACAGTGGTTTTTGAGAAAGTTTGATAGAAGATAGCATTGTTTGTTTGCTCTAGCAGCTTTGAGGGTTACCACCTCTCCAATTGCTGCGTGGCTTAGCTGTGCTTTGCAGTGATTTTGTAATGTCAGTAAAGGTCTAAAAGCTACAGGAATTGGAGCATTCGATTAAGTCACACAAAGGATACTGGATGACAAGGTCAGTGGAGCTTCTTACCTGTTTTGGGAGAAATACATTTTCCAAAGTGAACCAGGAGTTTGGAAGGGCTCCTGTTTGTCAGTGGAGTTTTTAAAAATATGGTACTCAAAAATTGTACCTTGCTTGGATTTCGTTCACCTTGTGTAATAATGTTATAGGCAAAATAAATAAATCAACATCAATCAAAAATCTATATATTTTTTTCCACTAGGATTTTGGCTCTTACCTTATTTATGAGCATTTTATATTTTATGGGAAATCAGGAATCTGGCAGGCCCTTTTAAACCTAATGCCTTGTTATTATAAAGCACAGGTTATTGTGAACTACAGCTTGCCTCAACAGATGGAAAGAGTGCTTGACTGCTATAGGATTTAAATTGGAATGGAGGTAAAGAGGAAAAGCAGGTTGGTTATATGCATACAGCTTATATATGAGACGGATTACCTTATGAATTAACAATGTCTTCATAACATGTTAAGAGTCTGCTGGGTTGACAAAAGCTATGTTAGTCCGAAAAGGTGCTAGCAAACTCTACCATTAATAAGCACAACTCTCCTCTACAATAGAAAGAGAAAGTGAGCCAGAGAGTGGTAAAGGTTGAATTAGCACTGAAGAGGCCCAGGTTCTGGCCTGTCATTGTTGGTTTGTTTTTTTTATATTTGTATATCCTTTATCTCAAACTCTGGGTGGCAAACAATCATTAAAACTTAGAAATGGAAATTAACTGGATGATCATGGATCAGGCCTTCCTTAGAACCCAACAATGAAGAGTTACTATGGGAGCAAAAAAAAATTGAAATGGAAGTGCTATGCAGAGTGTTTTGAATTTCTAGAAGAAAAGCAGAATTTTTACCTGATGAATAAATGAATCGTATCAATGTAAAAAAAAAAAAACTCTTTATTTTTTCCAATGTTTGGGAGGGAGGTAAAGGCTGTCTTCTACCTTATAATTTTAAAGTGTTTCTTATAGCCTTCTGGAAGTTGGGTGAAAAAACTTCTGACTTTTGTTTGAAGACTTTTGGGAATTGACTTTGGAACCACTAGTGTTTATATTTGTTTTAGTTTTAATGATCAAATGTAATTTGTAATATGTTACAGCTGTTTGACATACTATTAATAACTGTAAATCAGCTGGATTCCACTAGTAAAATAAAATAAAACGTACCAGGCGCTACAAACATCAAATAGGTAGTGGATGATCCTAAAGTGATTTAGTTCACTCTTTTATCTATGGAGATTCTCAGTCATCCAGGTCATGGTTGTCCCAAAGGTGCTTTTTCAAGAGGCAACTGGACTTTTTCAAGTGGAGAATGGAATATCCAGGTAGTCAGTCTGTTGCTTCATTTTGTTTATCTTGTTCTCAGCTTTGTTGACATTCAGATGTTCCTCAAAACTATCCATATTGTCCATACCATTCAAATGATCAGCACGGGTGTTTTTTAAAAAAAATCAAGCATGATTTATTCAAGTATAAAAGGGGTTTTCTATTGTTATACATTGCATTTACCTTTTCAGTCCACTTACTCATATGATAAATGGATACTGTCTCCTTCAACTGTGTTCTAACTAAGATTACCAAAACAGGTAGCTTGGAGCTATCCATCACCTAATACGGTGCTGAAATCTACTTTGCAGCTTTTCCAAATTTTCTCCTCTGTGAAATAGGATTCTGTTTTTCTACTGAAGTCTCAGGGCTTTTAGGATTTATTTATTTATCAGTTTCTGTTGGTGTTTTTAAGTGAAGGTATTGGAGGCAGGAGTTACTACTGATGTGTTCGGTAACACATCTTTTGATCAAGCTACGTGCTTATACTTCCTTCTCGGAAAAGCCAAAAGAGATAATTATCAATGATCTTCCATGTAATTTAGGAGACCAAAGATGCTATGGTACACTGAAGACAGTGGCATCCAAGGGTGTTTTTGGGGGGGATGGACCAAGGGCTAGATTGATGAAAGCACTTTTGCAACATTATGACACAAGCCCTTCCTTTTTTCTACCTGCATCGCAATATAGCATACATACATACATAGCATAGCTTGCAACATGATGCTGTGATGCTGCTTTCTGACCAGAGGGCAGGTTATACAGTGAAGATAGGACATTCAACCAATGCAAGAGGATCACCCTGAACATCTGAGAATTATCTTCTTATTGAAAGGGATTTTAGAAGCAAATTCTCTTTCACCAAAATGAATGAAAACAGTGAGGAAAGTAGGAAGGCTTTTATTTTGTTTTGGATTTTGTAAATATCATCAGCTCTGGTCCTGGAAAGGAAGATTGTGATAGCTTCCTTCCAAAACCCTTGATGGCCAGGCATTAAGTCTGGCTTGAATAGTGTTTTTCAAACCTGGCAACTTTAAGACGTGTGGATTTCAACACTTGGAATTCCCCAGCCAGCTTCTGGGAGTTGCGGTCCACATATCAAAGTTGCCAAGTTTGAAAAACACTGGGCTAGAGTAAAGGCTCTTCTGGGAGAGATAAAGAGAATATTGTATAAATACTTAGGGATAGATAAAGGCCTTTTCCAAAGGCCATGTTATAATGGTGAGAAATCTGGATGGATACTGTATTGCTTTCTTGAGAATGGAGATGAAGCCAAAATTTGGAAACAGTGGTAGACCAATGGCTTTGCATGTTCATAAATCTTCCCCATCTTGAACAGCAAAAAACAAACCCCTTCTTTCTCTGCTAGAAATTGGATTGATGATAAAGGTATGCAGTGGAGAGTTTTGAAAAATGGCCTGACTGCTTGTTAGCTACTGGCACCTGGAACAAGAAAATTCAGCACTTCAAGATTTTGCTGCTAGTTTTTCCTGTCTTCTATACAGTATGAACATATATTCTTAAATAGGTTTTATTTCTGTAAATCCTTCACAGTTTACCTCTATATTTTCTGATAGTAAAACAACCTTTTTTACAGACTCATATGTATATTATATTGCCCCTTTTCATCTTTTCTGTAATAATTTCAAAGTTGGATTATCCAGACTAGGTTAAATAGAAATCAAGTTATGCATTTAAATTGAAATGGAGAAGTCTTTATTTTTTCTAAATTATTTAGTTTCCCTGAATGACCTACAGGTTCTTACATATAAGAGAGGGAAGGGTTATTTATTTAATTTCTTCCATATATAGCATTGGTGACCTTTGTAAGTATTCTGTTTGTTGTAGCAATAAGAGCCATTGATATAGAGATGTTTTCAAGGTATTACAATCATCAAGGCACAAATGCCCGTATGTCAGGGATTTGCTTTTTGTGAGACCATAAGGTGGAACATAATGGTTAATCGGTGAGGAAGCTAAAAGCTTTTGAACATACTGGTGAAGAGAAGTGAATTGTGTGGAAGGTTGGCAGTAAAATTAGTGGGTGAAACTATAAGCCCCTAGCTGAGATTACCTGACACATTTAATCTCGTAATTTGGGGATCTGAAATATCCAAAAATGGACAAAGCTCTTTTGATTGCAACCAAAGCTGCATCTGTCTGAAATCTTGACTTATTTAATTTTCCACAAAGGAGATAAATCACAAGAAGTGTACCAGGCAGGCTGTGGTTTTTCTCTTCACCCACCTAGCCAGCTCACTCTTTTATTATTGTTCTGTTTTGTAAGTAACAAAGACAGACCATATGAAATTTTTTTTGAAGTTTGATTAGAACATTTTGCCTGGAATCACAAGATTTTCTAAGTACCAACAAAGCCAGCTGCAGAGAGATTTTCAACTTTCCTACCTAAAAGGGGAGCAAACGAATGAGAAATTGTAATGAAATTCCACAATACTGTGTAGTCAGTCAAGCATTACAGTTATTGACATTTTTCTGCATTGAGATTCCAGAGGAGAACACCCCTTCCATACTATTCCAACAAGACCTTGATGGTGTCTAATCAATCACATTAACGTGTGTGATACTGAATATATTCTTGTTTTTTAGTAACCAGGCCATGCTTTGCAATGGTATGTTTCTCCTGCTACAGTTCTGTGCTTGCAATTCAGTCAATCTCTTTTCACCTCTGTTTTTCTTTGCAATTCCAACAGAGGTTATTGATGCAGATCTTTGTTGATATAGATCTATGCTTACTCCATATTGAAAGATGCAAGGGGCTTGGTGTTGGAATATGGTCAGCTAATTCAGAAAGGAGTGCAAAACAATGATTGCTATTTTTATGTAATTATAGTATAAGAAATCCTTGATTTCCCAGACATTACTTTAGAAGATTTTGGATGCTGTGGAGAAGAGCTGTCCATACAAATGTGCATTTTCACATGGTAAAATCCTATTTGCTATTTTACTCTCATGTAAATCTCATTCAGATTTAATAGACATTCTGCATGCTAGAACCCCTCCCCTTCTCTTTCCTCCCCCTCCCCCTCCTCCTAATCTATTCATAATATTTACAAATCACGTTTTCCCCACCAGGCCCATCAAAGCTGTATGTAATTTAAAGTGCTAATATGGAAAATAAGAAAAAAAAATCACAATAGATTATTTTAAGCAAGTCAGAGAGCAGCCTTCAGATCTGTGCAAGAGCTTCCTGTCTACCAATTTATTGAATGATGGACAGCAAGTTATGCAATGAAAAGAGACAAGCCACTTAGGACTGGATAGGTCAAAATCCTCACCTTGGCTTGGGTAAAAAATAAATAAATAGGAAGCCAATGTAGCTACCTTTCAACTGTTTTTTTAATATTTTATACTTCTCAGTCTAGATAGCAGTCTTTTACCCTATCTGTTATTTCCAAACATATAGTTCAAGATCTGCACAAGAGACCCTTGCAAATAAGAACTGCTATGACCAGATCACCCTGGAAAGATATACCGTATTTTTTGCACCATAAGACCCACTTTTTTCCCTCAAAAAAGTGAGTGGAAATGTCTGTGTGTCTTATAGAGCAACTATTGTGGTGGGGAGAGGGGGGTTGGTGCCACTGCCATTTGCCACTGCTGGGGAACACTGGAGCCTTTGCTGCTGAGCAGCTGATTGGTGGTATTCTGGGAGGCCGATCCATTTGCCGATCAGCTGATTGTTCTAGGTGGCAGGGGATCGCCACCGCCACCAATTGCCACCACAGAATGGCAATTGGCCGTGAATGGCAGTGAACGGCAGTAGTGGCGAATGGCAGTGGCAGCGATAGGTGGCGCCAGCACCTAGAACAGCTGATTGGTAGTATTCCAAGAGGCGGACCCAACTGCCAATCAGCTGCTCGGCAGTGAAGGCCCCAGCGTTCCCCAGTGGCAGCAACAGCTCAGCTCAGTTGACCGGTGGTGGGTGCAACGGAGCAGAGCCCTGACGAGTCATGTGCTGGGGCTGCGATTACGTGCTGTTTGCTGCAAGGACGTTAGCCAGATGAATACTGGATGGATGCTGGGAGGCAGACGCAGACTTTTTTTCTTGTTTTCCTCCTCTAAAATTAATGTGCGTCTTAAATTTTAATGGGTTATTTTAAGGGTAATGGGTTTTAACTTTTGGAAGCCAATTCTATTTAATTCTGTTTTTAAATTATTTTTAAATTTTATATTGTATGTATTTTAATTTTGGCTGTTCACCTCCCTGAGTCCTTCGGGAGAAGGGCGGTATACAAGTTTAAATAATAAATAAATAAATAAATTGTCTGCTGCATTTTATACTGCGAAAAATATGGTAACTAGGGCATCAAAGATACTCATGATCTCATCAGCCATTTTTGTATTTCCACAGCATGCTTTGCACTCTCATCTTTTGAGGGGGGAAAAATACAAAAACCCTATTTTTAGCAACTGTCAATTCTTTTGGGGGTAGAGATGCATTCTAATAAGTCTTCAGCACATTTTCAAGAACTGGAGAACAATAGCACACAGAGTTGGAAGGGATTTTAGAAACCATTTACTCCAGTCCTCTGTCCACTGCAGCAATCAACTGCTTGGGCTTCCCAATTAGGACATTTTTGTTATTGTCCAACCTCAGGAAAAAAAATCCTTGTAATTTAAGCCCATTGTTTCTGCTCCTGTGTTTTCCTGTGTTCAAATTGTTTTGAACAAATCTACTTCTGGAACTTGCTCAGATGGTGAAATTGGCAGTTTTGATTAGAGAAAAGACATTGTTTTATTTTAATGCTGTTTGGAACCCCCTTTTGGACTTTTTGTGTGAGATAGAAAAAAATGAAATTATGATTTATGAGTTTGATGATTAGAAAAAAATAATTTAAAAAAATGAAAATAATGTAACCCTAGGGTAAGAGGTCAGTTTAAATTTATACTTATAACTGTTGTAAAAGAAAAATAGAACAATTTATTTATATTTATGTATTTATACATTTACTTATCAAATTTAGGTACACTCATCTTACTCTCAGGTTGACCTTTGGCAGTTTAGAGATTTTTCTTTCTGTTCTTTTGGCTTTGTTCTCTTTCTTTACTTTTTTGTTTCTCTTAATTATTATTTCCTGTTATGATTTTAGAATATTTTTTTAATGTAAAAAATCTAATACAGTTATCCAAAAAGGACAATTCCATCTCCTAGATGAGAATCCTTCAGACAGTTGAAGAGAGTGATCACATCCTCGTACAGGTAGTCCTCATTCACTGACCAGAATTGGAACTGGCAACTCCATCTCTGAGCACTATGGTTGCTAAGTGAAAATTCATGTGACTGTGTTGGGCTTATGTCACTTCCATTTCCATTGTTAAGTGAATCAATGTCATTAAGCAAGACATGTGATTGTGACTTGCGATTACAATTCTGCATCTTCTATTAATTTGGTTTGAGGTGATCACAAGACTACAGGAGGCTGTTACATTTACAAGTGTAACAGCCTCCTGTAGTCTTGTGATCACCTCAAACCAAATTAATTAACTTACAATTAACTTGTAAATGTATGTTCGTTCCAAACCGTGATAACATGACCATGGGACACCATGATGGCCATAAATACAAGGATTGATCACAAACCTGTTTCTTTTCCCCAACTGTCATAACCTTGAATGGTCACTAAAGGAGGCAGCTGGTAAGCGAGGAGTACCTGTATATATTTCCTTCCATACTTATCATTTTGGTTGCTATCCACTGGAGATGCTTAATTTGTCAATATCCTTCCTGAGATGCAATGTTTTATTTATTTATTTAAAACAATTATATAACCACCAAATTTATATTCAAATTCTGGACAGTGCCCAATCATCAATTAAAGCAACACCAATGATAAAACAACATAAATACATATATCTATTAAAACCGTAAACATTAAAGACCTGGCACCAAAATAAGCTTCCATATATATAGTCCCTCATTAATATCTCAAAAGGTATTTTTTTTTTCAAAAGGCAACTGAATTATTTTTTCCCTTGAGGAAGAAGAAGAAAACATCCAAGAAACTTCATCAATTGTGATGGTTGGACAATAGAAGGATAGGTACCTTTCCTTCCATCCCCTCAGCATCACAACTGATGGAGCTTCTTTGAGGAAAAATGAAACATTTTATTCTTCTTCCTCAAGGGGAAAAAACAGTCCAGTTGCCTTTTGGGGAAAAAAAACCCCATCTTTGGATTAGGTATGACCTGAATGACTGAGAATCTCCACAGACACTGTCCCTCATTAAATACTTTCATTCTCCTCATCCTATCCCAATGCTTGGGGAAAACCCGGGTCTTAAGTGCTTTTTGAAGAGTCAGGAGAGTAGAAACTTGCCAAATCAAGGAGACTGGTGTTCCACAGGGCAGGGACTGCCATGAAAAGGCACTCTTCTTAGATTCCATAAGATGGCAATATTTAAGGGAAGGGACTAGGAACATGCTGACTTTATCTGATCTGGTAGGATGGGTAGATGTCCTTAGGGAGAGGCAGTTCCTCAGCTAGTCTGTGCTTGTGCCATATAGGTCTTTGAAGATAGAAACCAGCACCTAGAATTGCGCCTGGAAGGAGCCAGTGCAACTTGCACAAAAGAAGTTTTACATGGGTAAAACTAGGGACACCCAGCACTATGTATACCACAGCATTCTGGATAATTTGTAGTTTCCAGGTGGACTTCATGGGCAACTTCGTGTAGAGCACGTTGCAATAATCCAAATGGGAAGTGATCAAGGCAGGAGTGACATGGTGCAATATCCAAGAAACTCTCGGAGCCAATGCAGAATAACAACTTCTCCTAATATCCAAATAATTAGTGTTAAATGTTAAGGATTTTTTTTTTTAAGTTTTGAAGGTTTCTTATTCTGTATTGTAATATACCACATTAGACATCTGAAAGAAACATGTGAAAGAATACAGTGTGTATTCATATTTCATTCTATCACATAGTGTTTTCTGTTTTAATTCAGGGATCCAGTATAAGAATTAGGAAGGAGGTCCATGAATGTGTGTTACCACAAAATTAACAGTATGGCCAGTTAACTGTTTGGCAGAGAGGAAGCAGCAATGGGAATCAAAGTAGCTGTCTCATTTTCTTCTCATCAACCGTCCACAAGCTCTATTTCTCTCTAAACTTTTAGCATAAGAAGCAGGTGTGTATATTTTTTCTGTAGGTACAGTTCCCCTATCTGGACATTCCAGATGCTTTGAGGTGATCGAATTGCAGAAGGCTGCTATGGGTCCCCCCCCCCAATCTAGCAAGTAATGCCTTCCTGCCTTTGAACTAAATCAATTTGAAAGTGTAAAAACCAGCTGATGATGAAAACCTTTTAAATCTTATGATGGTACTGAACCTGGTCTCCACAAGAGCTTTTTATCAATAATTGTTTAAGTTATAGAGATTGGACCTTTTCACACATAAATCTGAAGCAAGTTTATAAATTTAAATTCCTATGAGTGCCCAGTTAGCACAGGCAGTGGCAAGGGACTGGGGGAGTTGTAGCTTAAATCATCTGATGGGTACAAAGTTGCTTCTGCATTAAACCAATGTTTCATGCCAAGTACAAAAGATGCAGTAACCATGGATTAAAATTTTATATTTTTTCTCAATCTTGTAAAGGCATACTGAGAGAATGCAAAACATTTCCTTCCATTTTACTACAATCAAGTTGTCTTGCTATATTGCAGGGTGAAAAACATGAGCTAATGTAAACTGTGATCAACTTGATCAAAACCCTGGTTGTAATGGTGATTTGTGGTCATGTAATTCTAATAGCCAAAGCTCTGAATATGAATGCAATGAGAAGTAAGTAAACATTTCCAAATTTAATCAAATCAAATCTTTATTATGGTCATAAGGCCAGTAGTCACATACAAGTAAAACAGGTAAAGATGAGAATATGTAAGGTTTAAAAAGAAAATAATGTATAGAACTAAGGAGAGATGAATGTACATATAGAGGTACAGATATATTTGTACATTGGTCAGAGAGGAGAACTGATATAAGTCAAGCTGTTTTCTTTAGGAGAGGGTATAAAAAGTAATCCAGAGTTTTCTGGATTAGAGAGCAATAAAAGAGGTTGTATTTCAAGGACTTGACTGAGCTGTCCTCTGAAGGACATATACATAGGACAGTATTTTTGAAGTCCTCCATCAAGATGGCAGAAGGTAATGCATCCAGCTGGGCCAAAGTGAAGACCCGGTGAACTTTTAGGACTCTGATAGATCAGAGATAAGAGGTGGGATATTCCCATTTGAAAAGATTCTGTGTGCTGTAAGATTAGGAATCAAACTTGTATTGATTTAAAACAAACATCTTGTTTAAGAGTACGGTATTTCTATTGTTTTTAAAGCCTAATGGGCAAACAATCTCCAACAAGACTCCTAGAAATGAAGCACGCCAATAACTTTTTAAAAATCAAGTTCACTTAGTGGTCTCTAACAATTGATAGAGATGGGAAGAAGGCAAAAGATTTTTTTTAAAGAAAACCATTCATGGTGACCAAGCTCATCTGTAAATGTATTTTGGGTCTGTGAGGATAGCTCTAATAAATTTCGACTGGATGACCTCAAGGATGTCAGTTTCTAAAAGTATGGACCTGAATTCTATAGAGGATTTTCTTGGAAGTTTTGGCTAGAATCAGATGTAGTAAACACTTTGTATTTGGTTCACAACTTCATAAAGGGTTGAGAGAAGGCATACAAGCCTCCAGCCTTCTGCAGATTTTTCTATGATGGTAAACTATAGTTTCGAATTGTGTCTGGTAAAAATAAAGTCATTAACATGCCATAATAGCCAACAGTTCTAACTTTCTAACTTTCAGAGTGTAATGTTCTGAGGAAGGACTCAGGGCATTCTCAGGAAAAAGAAGTGTCGTTGCAATGGAAATTTATTTCTTCTTCAGTGGCTTAAATCAAAATCACATGAGCTTTGGACACATGGGATGTAAGGTAAGAGCAAGTAGAAAAATGCAGAGGAATATCATCCTGAACAACATAAAAATGAGATTTTTCTTCTAAGGTATTTGTCAAGAAAATACCTACCAACTTGATACAGTAGCACAGCTACCATTACAGTTAAGACATTGGACTGGGGTCATGCAATTCCCTAGTGTTGGCCTGCTAGTTGCTCTGTCACAGTCCAGCTGCTTCATGAGATACATGGTTGTGGGGATAAACTGAGGGGGTTGTACAGCATTGACTTCTAACAGGAATGGTGCCCTATGAATGAAGAATTAAATTAAATAAACGAACAGAAAAGTTCATGAGCAGAAAATGCATCTTTAGATTTGCAGTAGATACAATATTGCAAGATCTCTTATTTTCAATCACAGACATTTGTAGCTTTACCTTATGTCTTACCATACAACTAAGGCAGAGGTGGGTTTCAGCAGGTTCTGACCAGTTCTGGAGAACTGGTAGCAGAATTTTTGAGTAGTTCGGAGAACCGGTAGGATTCTGGTCCTGCCCCATCTATTTTTGCCTCCCAAGTCCCAGCTGATCAGGAGGAAATAGGGATTTTCCAGTAACCACCCCCTGGAATGGGGAGGGAATGGAGATTTTACAGTATCCTTGCCCTGAAGTGAGTTGAGAATGGAGATTTTACAGTATCCTTCCCCTGCCATGCCCACCAAGCCACGCCCACCAAGCCATACCCACAGAACCGGTAGTAATATTTTTTGAAACCCACCACTGAACTAAGGATACCAGAATATTTTTTTTTAGGATTTTCAAGGTAAACTAACATGAATATATCCATACACAGACTTACAGGGTATAGGTTGCCTGTAACTAGCCAAGAAAAAAAAAAGATTTGGGGGTCTTAGATGATAGCTCAGTGAAGATGTCAATTCAGCATAAGCCACTGTGAAAAAAGAAAATCCATGCTGGAAATAATTAAAAAAGGGACTGAACATAAAACCCCTTTATTCAAACATATAGTATGTTCATTTTTGTAGTGACTACTTCTGATCTTGATAGAAAATGTGACATAGTTGCTAAAAAATGATACCAACTTGATGGCACATCAGTCACAGAGCTGGGAAAAGAACATAAGAGGACAACAAAAATGATCAGTACTCAAAAATCATATCTAATGAAAAAAGGAATTTAGCTTAGAAAAAAGGCAACTGAAGAAAGATATGATTGAGGTGCGTAAGTTCATACATAGCATGGAAAAGTGGATAGGTAAACATCTTTCTCTTAAAATGGCAGGATTAATGGTCATCCAATGACGTTGATTGGAAGGAGTCTTAGAATAGAAAAAGAAAGCTGTTATTCATACAGTACTTGTCAACTTACAATCATTCATTTAATGACCATTCAAAGTTACACCAGTACTGAAACAAGTGACTTATGACCATTTTTCATACTTTTGACCATTACAGCACATGATCAGACTTCGAATGCTTAGCAACTGGCATGTATTTATGCCAGTTGCAGTGTTCTGTGGTAATGTGACTCCTTCTGACAAAGCAGTCAATGACGAAGCCAGATTCACTTATCAACCGTGTTACTAACTTAACAACTGCAGTGATTCACTGAGCAACTGTGGCAAGAAAGGTTGTAAAATGGGGCAAAACTCACTTAACAACTGTCTTGCTTAGCAACAAAAATGTTGGGTTCAGTTTGGTCATAAGTCAAGGACTACCTGTAATTAACTTGAAATTAATTACTACAAGGTAGTGATGGCCACTGACTTTGACAGCTTTGAAAGGAGATTCATAGGATGGATCAGTCAATTGACTATTCGTCATAAAGACTCAATGTTACCTTTGGATTTGAAGCAGCTTGCCTCTAAACACCAGTTGTTGAGGCAAGTACATGTAAGCATCTGGTTCCCTCTATGGCAGGGGTGTCAAACTGGCAGCCCATGGGCCGGATGCGTCACATGCAGGCCACACCGCCCTAGCTCTGCGAAGGGGAAAAAACAGCGAAACATCTCGTGATGGCAATGTGATGCCGCAAGTTTGATACCTGCACTCTATGGTCTGATCCATCAGGGCTCTTACGTCCTTACTTATATATTTGACTGACCATTCCTGGCTCATAAACAAAAAGCACATTGATTTATACCTTATTTGAGGAAAATGTATTTCAAAGCTTATTTAAATATACAATTATAATTGGAGATTTATGTGAATTTCTTTCCAGGAAGGTAAATCAATATAGAAGCAAGACAAAGCAAATTTTAAATCATGCACAGTTTATCATATGGAGCAGGATTAAGTTATCCATTCACCAGTGCAGCAGGAAAAAAATATTTGAGATAACATGTACCACTTTGGGTACACTAAGTTTTTTTCATGGCAGCCATTGAATTCTCAAATGTGTGAACCCACAAACATTATAAAATCCTATTCTAAATGGCTAAACAAGAGAGATTTTATAGAAGCAATACATCTGCAGTATATATTCAGGTAGCAGCTGCTCAATTTGTTACTTCCATTCATCTTAGTATTTCATTTTAAATTTGCCATTCTTGTCTCCAAGAATTTTCATGTATATATTTAACAGACAGGAGTAAAAGCAAGGAGAAGTTTGGACACCTTTGACTTTACAGAAAATGGCATATTTATTTGAATCTAACTGAATTAACTTTCACTGAGAGAAATTTTAGCAGTGCATAAAACATTTGCCAGCCATGAATGATACTAAGGATATTAAGGATGACTAATGGCCACTGTTGGGTCTCATATCTGTCACTCGGTGGCTGCATTTTATGGTGCCTCAGCCTTAAACAAGTAATTCTATATTCTTGTCACTTAAAAATATGATCCTTGATAAAATATGATTTGGGTAGTTTTTTTTTTTAAAAGGAATAAAACTTGAGATTGACTTTAATTAATTGTATATAGCCATGCAGTCTTTTCTTAATAACATTTTGGAGGACAGATAGATCTGGAGAAATATTATCCTGTAAAACCTTTGTGCTTTGGGTTACCTTTGTGCTTAGACTATTCTAAAAAAAGGACAAAAAACAAAAAATATATTATCCCCCCAGATAAACACTGACAAATCTATGTTGCAACTATAATATGTGTTTTTATGTCCTTTTTGTTCACATTTTTTATTTCTTTGTCTAGTTCTATTTTGTGTCTGTTCAATTTTTTCCTTTTGGATTTTGTATTTTAATTTTTTGAATAAAATAAAAAATATGTTAAAAAAAGAGAGAAGACTGTTCTAGGGAGGGAGGCAATTTGTTTGATTCTATTGGAAATAGGAAAAAAAACCTTGGTGATAATTTTGGGAGGGGGCAGAAATCAATGATGAGTAACACCGGATCCCAAAGTGGTGATGTTGGTAGTTTTTCCTCATATTCTTTTCTCTTTGTATTTGACACAAGTTTCACAAATGCTCCACATTGTCTCTCTCGCTTTCCTGCCAGCAAATGTGCAGGTCTTTCTTGCCAAAAATAAGAACTGATCTCTTGCAGAGGATTGCACATTGCACATTTCTGTTTTTCTCATACATGCACACAGGGACATCTCCACAAACACATCATGCAAAAGGAGATAATAACTCCATGGGAAACATTTAAGAAGCCCTGTGTTACATTTACAGAGCTTTATTCTATTTTAAATATTATCACTTGGAACACTTGCAAAATTATTATGGAGCCGCATGGTAAGCTTTTGACTCCTCCCACAAATTCTACTTATGTTTGATATTTAAAAAGCACCTTCCTTGCTTACTTTGCTCTGATTTGCTGTGCAAGGAATAGTGACAAGTTTTCTAAGAAGATCTTTAGAATCCAATTATCACCATTCATTTTCTAGTGCATGCGTTAGCAAGCTAATATTCCCTGGAATATTGGAGTTAGGTGCTGCCTCAATGTGGTTGCTCCTCTTCTAGTTGTTACAGCAGGGCCGTCAAACTCATGTCATGGCATCATCACATGACGTATTGGGACTTTCCCCACCCGTTTGCTAAACCGGGTTGGGCGTGGCCAGTGCGTGACATATCTGACAGCCCTGTGTTACAGAGTTCCAGGCCTTGCACTAAGCCAAGCTCCAGGCAGGAATTGCATCACAACAAACTGCTTGCTATAGTTTGTAGTCCTGACATTTGACTAAGAACCTTCTTGCTTGTCTGTAAGAGTTGTATGTTTCCAGATATTGCTTCCCGCTATCCTGTCTGCTTGTTGTTGTCTTATACTTCTTCTAGACACCCACACCCACTAGGCAGGGTGAGGCTGCCTATGGATGTCAGCATGATTTTAGAAAATTAGCCAAATACCTAGAGTGCCAGCATGGATACTTATGAATAAATTGTGTGAATTGGGAATGAATGAATCAGGGGTGAAATTCACTTACCTTCCCTACCGGTTCGCAAATGTGCATGCAGTGTGCTCAAGCTCGCTCACATGTGCCATCATCCGCTCATGCGCAAAGCCTGCGCATGCGCAGAGGCTTAAAATCATCACAAAAAAGGGACGTCATGATGTCCACACACTACCAGTTTGCCCAAGTTGGATAGAACGGGCTGAATTTCACCCCTGTAACGAATGAATGAATAAGTCCATCTCTTCTGAAGATTCTGGGGCTGTAAACATTCACAGCCCTTTGGGAGAAGGGATGAGATGAACCTATTCTTGAGGAAGTGAGGGTAAGAAGCATTTCTGCCTGGCTGCAGTAGATTTCCCAAATGCAGACAGAAACCCCAGCTTCATTCCCCTACAAAGGGCACAACATTCTAAGGACTGAGAACTGCTCATTCATTCATTCATTCATTCATTCATTCATTCATTTATTTATTTATTTATTTATTTATTTATTTATTTATTTATTGGTTTGATTTATATGCCACCCTTTTCCGGAGACTCAGGGTGGCTTACAATGCATTAAGCAAAAGCCTTCATACTTTTGTATATACCTGCTTAGCAGGGCTTTTGGACCCCCCAAAAGCGGTGTTCTTTTTTATACAAAGTCAGCTTATTGCCCCCACAATCTGGGTCCTCATATACTTAAGTAGTCTACTGGGAGCCGAAAAGGAGCCATGATCAGGAGAAAGAAGTGTCTCCAAGAGGGAAACTACAATTGATTTAAAGTTAAATCATAATAATTTGATTAAAATGAATGTCATTCCTGCTGATGTGTTTAATAATTTTCCCATTCTATCACATGGATATGCTATATTGCTTTTAAGTAAACGCAGTATAAAAATATTGCATAGAATAAATATATATTGAAGAAAATTACATGAGATTTTTAGAAATGGATACATTTTAGAAATAATTATTTCAACACAAAATGTCTATGGAGAGTCTCAATCATCCAAGTCATGGTTGTTCCAAACATGCTTTTCCAAAAGCAGCTGGACTTTCTTGGTTTTTTTCTTGAAAACATTTTGCTTCTCATCCAAGAAGCTTCTTCAGTTCTGATTGAATGGTGGAGAATGGAAGGATTTATATTCTATGCAGTCACCTGGTAGTTAGCACTCTGAAGGTTGGTTGTTAGGTCTCCGAGAGTTGATGAAGCCAATTGGAGGTTATCTGTATCATCAGAGTCACCTGAATATCAGAATGCAAATGGGTCTGGAACCTTCTTGGGACTGCTGAAAGGACTGTGTTGTAGACAGGTGGTGTCATATCCTTCCCCATCTTGTTGAGAGAGGGCTGTTCAATTTAAACATAGATTGCCTCTTCGACCCCTCTTTCAAACCAGTGGTCCTCTCTGTCCAGAATGTGTGGACTTTGCTGTCTTCAAAAGAGTGACCTTTCTCTTTCAGATGCAGATGGACTGCTGAATCCTGCCTGATAGGTTTGTTCTTCTGTGTTGTGCCATGAGTTTGTGAAAACTTAATTTCACCAAAAAATAAATGAAATAGGTTTGTTTGTGAACATATATTCACCCTCACTACAGCCCTGATTTCTACTATTAGAGTTATTATTTTCTTAACATTTTTTTTCCACAAAAAGCTGCATAAACAAAACTAGGTTGTTAGTTCTTTTAGTTCAGATCATATACTGCTCTCCAGGAGCCTTTGCTAGGCCTAACCTGAAAATTGAGGGATCTAACTCAGCCTCCTGGGCCTTCAGAGGCTCTTTAGGAAAGTGCTTCTAAGCTTCTGTATGCAGCAATGAAATTACAAATATTGCGGCATTACAGATATCAAGGAAACCAGATACTCATGTAATTCTGGGAAAGAATGTTCTCTTTCTTTTGAACATCTATTTCATTAAAACAAAAAACACTTTGTGGATTAAAGTCATCCCTAAAAACCTTAGGCAAATTATTTGGGAAGGGTTTGTTAGATACACATACGTACATAATTATACGCATACATGCAGATCAATTCGAATAGAAATAAATCAGTAGGATTGCTTCTGCTTTTTGTTTCATGAAAGTCCCAACCTGAAAACTATATATGCTACAAAATGCTTGCATGTCTGGCAGCAAGGTCAGGGTTTTGTGCTGCATATTAAATGAAAAATCATTTTAAAATAGAAACAACTGAGCCATGCTGGAAATAATATATCCCTTGATGCACATCTTATGGCTTTGCTTCTGATCTCCACTCAGCAGAACAACATATCCTGATTCTCTTGCTGGATGAGGGCGAATCTGTGTTTTGTTTTATTTCACTTTATTTAAAAAAATAATGAAACTTCTGTTGAAAAATCTTCATTGCTTTTGGATGGTCAATTAACAAAAGGGATAAATGGGATGTTAAGGCATACCTGCCAAGGAGGGTATGCTTGGATTTTAATTTGTGGCCCATAGATGTTTCTGGATTATAGGTAGTCTTTGAGTTATGACCATAATTGAGCCCAAAATTTCTGTTGCTAAGTGAGACAGTTGTTAACTGGGTTTTGCCCCATTTTACGACCTTTCTTGCCACATTTGTTAAGTGAGTCACTGCAATTGTTAATTTAGTAACATGGTTATTAAGTGAATCTGGTTTCCACATTGAGTTTGCTTGACAGAAGGTTGCAAAAAATGATCACATGACCCCAGGACACTGCAACCATCCTAAATCTGAGTCAATTGCCAAGCATCTGAATTTTGATCACATGACCATGGGGATGCTTCAACAGTCATAAATGTGAAATATGGTCTCGAACCTCGGGGGAAGGATAGTCAATCCAAAAGGTTTTATAGCTGGAAGATATAACAATTTCAATTCAAAGGACAAAGCCTTGACAACATCTGCACCTCAGCTTTTAATCAGACTAAGACAGCAGTCCATTAAGCTCCTTCAGAGAGGTTGGAATGGATGACATTACAGATACTGATGCATAAATATGATTCACTGAGTTTAGAGAAATGGTTCCCAGTTTTTGCCTTTGTATGGCAAAAATAACTCATATGGTTTTCAAAAGGCAACTGGACTTTCTTGTTTGTTTTTGTCAGATGTAAATGCCTTATTCTCCAATGTGTAAATAATGTATATATGGAACATCAGAGGTTAACTTATTCTTTGGACTTTAATGTATTCATAACTTACCACTCCCATTCCTAGCTCCACCCCTTGTATATATAAGGAGCCACCCTCACCATTCTAACTGCTTCTACCTTGAATATTCAGTGAATATAGAATGCCTATCATAATTAAAAAGAAATATATTTAAAGCTCTAACTCCTATTATCTTTATTGAGTCTGATCCTGAAAATATTGCAACAAGCTGGTAGCAGAGGATGGTTAATTGACTCAATAAGTAATTAAAAATGTCCAAGAAAGATAGGCCCAACACCAGGGCCTACAGCAAAGAAATAGAAACTGATCAAGAGATGACCAACGAATCCACCAATGCGATTTCGAGAGAATCCGAAGAATACACCACTGAAGAAGAAGAACTAATGAGTGAAAATAATGACCAGAAAGAAATCGAAATAGAAAATAACGAACTCAGGTCAGAAATATTAAAGATACTAAAAAGCCAAAAGAATGATGAAAATCTCATCGCGGACCTCCAGGAGATGCTAAAGAACAGCGGAGCAGCGAGAGAGAAAAACGTCATTAAAGAAAAACCCAAAGATCAAAAAACCGTAAGTGAGATGACTACTGAGAAAATAGTTGTTAAAAAGAAAAGATGTGATCCCGCGCGAAATTCTGAATGGCAGCCATCTTGGTTTCAACGAACTTCAAAAGAGAATGGAGCAGAGCCAATCAAAACGCTCAGTTCAAAATCTCTGGCGCGAAAAACACTATCAGACGAAGAAAGTGAGAAAGAAGTCTCAAACTCTTCAGATGATTCAAAATCAGAAAGTGAAGACGATTTAACAAAATCTCAAGTAAAATCAGCAATGAAAACGCTTTTTGCTGCTTTTGGGCCAAGACTGAAAATTACCAAGACATCTACGAAGAAGCAAGAAATCAAACCGGCGACTCAAGACCTGCACGCTCCCATCCTGACTTCGAAAGCGACGACGCCCGAGCCCAGAGAGCCATGCCGATTTCGCCCTACACCACAGACAAGATCGTATGCCAACGCACACAAAAAGAAGAAAAGAACCGTCGCCACCACCAGAACCCCAAAAACCGAGCCAGAGACCGACTCATCTGAGGAGGAGCGGATCGAGAGAGCTGAAAGGGAGAGAACCTTCCACGACGCCACCAAAAAAGAAATGAGCAACGCGCATGTGCGAAACTACGTAGACGACCCAGAAGGACTTGAACTGGCCAGAGAACCGCGCAGACTCATTGCAAGCATCCCAATGCCGTTCTGTAATTTCCTGCACTTGAGAGATCACGGACTGCCCCAGGTTGTAAGTAATGGACAGAATAACGTAGGTAACTTACCCAGTGACTTCCCAAAACTTAGAATTGATGGCATTAATTTACAAGAGTGGTATCAACAGCTTCAGGTTATTTTCATGAAAGAAAATTTACTATTCTTTATAACTAGCCCTCCAAGAAGACCTTGGACTTTAAAAATAGATTGTTTACATCATAGAGCATTTTTCATAATAATATCCAGCGTGTCTCCTGCAATGTATCATAGCATCAAACCAAACCTAACTGTATCAGAAATAATTCAATGCATGTTTAATCTATTTCACAGCGATAGCGTAGCTACAACCACAAGAATGTCTAAGGATTTCTTTTCCTCTAGAGTAAAACCAGGGGTTTCTATAAGTGAGCATTTGATAAATCTAAACAAAATAAGAGCTGAGCTACAATTGAGGGGGGAAGTGATTTCAGATCAAACAATGAAAAGTGTTATTATCAATTCACTTGACCCATCATGGGATAGCTTTATGTCACACTTAGATACCATTAATTTGGGATATTTATCCATAGAAAGTCTATCTAACAAATTGATAGCAGAAGACAATTCAAGAAAAAATCGATCCAGTAACCAAACAGACCACAAACCTTTTAGGAAAGTAGTCTTTCAAGATAAACATAATGAGGCCTTTAGATGCTACAATTGTGGATCCAGGGAACATAGTAGAAGAGACTGCCCCAAAGTCTCAAGAGAGAGACATAGGCCAGAATATAGGAGCAAATATAATTACAGACAATCTTCCACAGATAGACACGAATATAGAAGTCCACCAAATTACAAAGAAGGTAGAGGGGGTAGAGAAAATTCAAAAGAGAGGAAATCTGGGTCACTGAATGGGCTAAATAAACAAGGCAGCACCAGAACACAGCAGGATGAGAATAACAATTGGCTTATTGATTCTGGTGCAACAAATCACACCACCAACAACAAAAGTATATTATCTTCATTTATAGAAGATAAGTTTGTGATAAAGGTAGCTAATCAAGAAAAGGTTCAAGTACTAGGCAAAGGAAATGTGACCTTGCCTGGTCTAGGGAAAATAGAGGGGGTATTATTAATCCCAGAAATACCTCACAACATACTAAGTGCCATAAAATTAAGCAGAGAATCTGATATCAATATAGTTTTCTCAAAGGGGAAAGCAACTATAGAAAAGAACAAAACAAATGTAGGTACTGTAATGATAAAAGGAGGTCTACCCTATCTGATAACTAAAGAAAGATGTTTACATAACATTGATTCAAATATGGAAGATTGTATTGAAGCAGATGATGAAAATGTCAGTAACAGTGACAATGATGAGTGTAGAATAACTCATGATCACAAAAATACATACAAGGAAAAGAAACCAAAAATAGGTAAACCAATTCATGATGAGTGTGCTCACATCTTACACAGGAAGTTAGGACATGCAAGCTTTCCTGTAGTACAAAAAATGACTGAACACGCAGAAGGTGTCAAAATAAAAAATTGTGAAAATTATTTGGAATGCTCAGTATGTAAATCCACCAAACTAAAAACCAGTCCCAGACCAAAAAAATCTAACAGATCAACTAACAATATTTTTGATTTGGTACATATGGACTTAGTTGGTCCATTAAGTCCCTCAATTACCTATAGAAAACGTTACTTCCTAACAATAGTGGATGACTACAGCCGATATGGTTTTGTTTACACATTAAAGCACAAGGATGAAACATTTCAGAAATTTAAGGAATTCTACAAACGTATAGAAACACAACATAATATCAGAATAAAGCAAATTATGACAGATAGGGGATGTGAGTTCATGTCTAAAGAATTCTCCCAATGGTTAAAGGATAGAGGAATGTTACATTTCACGTCCAATCCTTTTTCTGCATTTCAAAATGGAGTTGCAGAGAGGAAAAATTCCACACTACAAACCATGATTAGGTGCACATTAGAGGATGCTGGTTTAGGCAAACAATTTTGGTCAGAGGCATTACATTATTCAAATTACACTCAAAATAGAACCTGGTCCAGTATTGTGAATAAGACACCATATGAGGTGATGTACAATAGAAAACCCAAATTATCACACATGCACATATTTGGAGTCACTGCAGACGTACACATACCTAAACAATTGAGGAGAAAGGGAGAAAACGTATCCAGGAGATTAAGATTCATGGGATACGAAACTGGAACCAAAGGGTACAGATTTATTGATAGTAATAACAAATTTATAGTATCCAGAACAGCTGTGTTCCATGAACAGGCCAATTGGTCAAAATTGCACCTTAATGAAATATTTCCTAATAAATGTAAAGATACGATATCTTGCGAGGAAGGAACAACAGAAAATCAAAATATTAACAAAAGTAAGAACAAAACCAAAACTTGGACTAATAGTCAGCATAAAATAAAGACAGACACATTAACAAAAAAGGAAGCTAGATATTTGCATGATAACCATAGCAAGCCTGAAAGAACTATTAGAAACAATAGAAACCAAATACCAAATAAATACAAAGATTACATAATGCATATGAATGGAGAACAAATAACACCTAATACATATGAAGAAGTATTGAAACTTCCACATGAAGAAAGAGAAAAATGGGAACTAGCTATGGAAAAAGAGATGGAAAGTTTACAAGGATTAAATGTATTCACACCTGCGATCGCACCTAAAGATAAAACAATTATAGGTACCAGGTGGATTTATAAAATTAAGAACTTAGAAGGAGGCAACACCTTATACAAGGCTAGACTAGTTGCACAAGGCTATGCACAAAAATATCCAGAAGACTATACTGATACATATTCACCCACAGTGAGAACAGAGAGTGTCAAAACAGCCCTTGTAGTAGCTTCTGCACTCAATCTGGACGTATTCCAATATGACATACAGACCGCATACTTACATGCAAAATTAGATAAGGAAATATATGTAAGAGCACCACACAGTCAATACACTAATAAGAACGAAATTTGGTTATTAAATAAGAGTCTGTACGGATTAAAGCAATCCGGCAAAAGATGGTACGATTGCTTGGTAAAAGTACTTAAGACCATGGATTTCAACGCCACCACTGCTGATAACTGTTTCTTTGTAAAAAAGAGTAATGATCATATTGAATTTGTATTAATTTACGTGGACGATATTTTATACATTGGAAAGCATAAAGAGAGCAGGGAAATCTTTGTAAATAAGTTAAATGAACACTTCTCACTGAAATCCCTGGGTAAAGTGAATAAATACCTTGGTGTGCAAATTAACAAAACTAAAAGGGGATTCAAACTTACACAGAAAGATAAAATCATCGAACTCCTAAACAAATGTAACTTAAATAATGCCAAAACCTGTGACACCCCTATGCAAACTGATTTTCTTAGAAACACTGATGAATCTTCCCCTGAGTTTAAAGACAACACATTTTACAGATCAGTTATAGGTTCACTCCTTTATATATCTAATTGGACTAGGCCAGATATTGCATTACCTCTCAATCTACTGTCAAGATATGTTAGTAAACCAACCTTGTATCATTGGGAAGCTGTCAAAAGAATTCTAAGATATCTGAAGGGTACATTAGATTTTTGTTTAATGTTGGAACCCAATAATGACAGAGAACCAAAAATTACTTGTTATGCTGATGCAGATTGGGCTGGTGATACATCATGCAGAAAGAGTACTTCTGGTTATGTTTTTCTATTGAATGATTGTCCAGTTTACTGGTATACTGGTAAACAAGAACTAGTAGCCACTTCTACTACAGAAGCGGAATATGTTTGTTTGTCCAAGGCTGCAAATAACCTTGTATGGTTCAATGATCTGATCACTGACGTTTGGAAGAAACCCACTTTACCATTTATTATGCATGAAGACAATAAAGCGGCCATTGAAATATCCAGATCCGATGCAATTGGACAAAGGTCCAGGCATATTGATATAAAGTTTAAGCATGTGAGACAACTGTCTCAAGACGGATTCATTAAAGCAATACATTGCGATACTTCTGAACAATTAGCTGACATATTAACAAAACCCTTACCTTCTAAGCAACACAAATATTTAACTTCTAAATTATATGTATTATATTGTCCTGAATCAGAATGTAATTGGTGTTGTGTAACGAACCGGCATTTAGAGGGGGATTTGTCAGATGTAAATGCCTTATTCTCCAATGTGTAAATAATGTATATATGGAACATCAGAGGTTAACTTATTCTTTGGACTTTAATGTATTCATAACTTACCACTCCCATTCCTAGCTCCACCCCTTGTATATATAAGGAGCCACCCTCACCATTCTAACTGCTTCTACCTTGAATATTCAGTGAATATAGAATGCCTATCATAATTAAAAAGAAATATATTTAAAGCTCTAACTCCTATTATCTTTATTGAGTCTGATCCTGAAAATAT
This sequence comes from Pantherophis guttatus, assembly GCF_059756535.1. Lineage (NCBI taxonomy): Eukaryota > Metazoa > Chordata > Lepidosauria > Squamata > Colubridae > Pantherophis > Pantherophis guttatus. Next base: position 292,983,904 of record NC_142063.1, on the reverse strand, counting down.
TGCAACAGTTTTCCCTTGAAAACATTTTGCTTCTCATGCAAGAAGCTTCTTTATTCTGAAGAAACATTTTCAAGGAAAAAACCCCAAGAAAGTCCAGTTGCCTATTGACAGCACTTTTGGGACATGAGATTCCTGTAGCTATTAAGATGTTCAGAAGACTACCACCACCATCTCCTTTTCCACCTCCTCCTCCTCTTCCTCCTCCTCCTCCCATTTCTTTCTAAATGAGTAAATTCTTGCCAGATCACCAAAATTCATGAATGTTGGTATTTATGTCTCAATGTTTGTGGTGTTTTAATCAATAAGGCCATTATCTTATTTAATCTTCTAAGATGGATGATTTTGATATATACTATAACCCCAAAATTAAATAAACTAATTGGGGAGATGGGTTTGTTCAATACAAACTGGTATTTGGGGGCTCTAAAGCACACATATGCATAGAGATTATCTATCTATCTATCTATCTATCTATCTATCTATCTATCTATCTATCATCTATCTATCTATCCATCCATCCATCCATCCATCCATCCATCCATCCATCATGTAGCAGAAATGCTAGGGTTCAATAAGGACAACATTGTACAAACGACTAGTTTGAAGGAAGTGTCCAATTGTAATTCAGTTTGAGCAGCATTTGCTTCTGCAAAATTATTTTCTTAAAGCATAGAAGAGAGTGTAATATGGTGGGTCTGGACTTTGGGATCAGAAAAGGAATCAGTAAAAGGTGCCATACTGTGAAGATGGAATCTCCACACTTCATAATTTGATTTGGAGCATTGTTACTCTGATTGTCTTTATACTGGTCATAACTTCTCACTTTCTTATAATTATCTGGCATTCAGGATCATCTTCATCTTCTCTAACCACTGCAAGATAGTGTCTTCAGATGCTTCCTTGCCACCAGCAACCTTTATTGTTCTGTGTGAGACACTCACTTCAAATTCTACTAATTCTCGTGTATAACACATTCTTTTCCAGCTGGTTGCCGGCACTTAAATTTTGACAGCTCTCCAAACTGCAGCAAAGTTAAAGATTGCTGACTTAAACTTACCATTTTTCAGATGTTGTAAAGTGTGTTGCCTTTTGTATTTTTTCTTAATCAGGCTTGTCCTCCTGACATAACCATTGCCGCCTCCAAAAATCTTCTCTTTTAGTTGTCAGAATGTTCCTGTGGTCTGGGAACTGGATGATTGATGTATTTTTTGGCAAAGACTTGCATTTAAATTGCCCATCTTTCCTAAAAGCTCTTCCCTCCTGAATGAGAGGCTTCCTATTCTCAGTTGATATTTTCAGCACCTCATTTTGGTACTTTCTGACTTCTGACACAAAGTGATTAAAGAACCAATGATGGAAACTCTATAAAACATTATAATATATGGCTGACAATAGATACAAAATATCTTTCTGTATTTTTGATGATGTGAGTTGCTGAATATGACTAGCATTAGTCTGTCCAATCCATCAAAGTTTGCACAAAGTAAAACCAAGAACCTCTCCTGGCTGATCTTTCATTCTGCTGTAGTATTTCATGTTTAAAGATCTGAGAATTCTTGCAAATCAAATCAGTCTCATTGGTATTGTAGATTTGTTATAGTACAAGGCCTTCGTCATCAATTAGTACATGTAAGCATTTTCTGAATGGTTTCCTCTGTTGGTATACTTGAAATTGCATTGAAGATTTGCTTGTTAATGACTTCATGCCATGTACAAAATCACCATAGCCATCCAGTACAAGCTTTGAAACTTCTTTTCATGTGGTTTGCTATTGTATTAACTGCTGGTTTTAGTTCCACTCCATGTACATTAACACCACATGAACACTGCTGAACACACCACTTGATCATTGCTGAATTGATTGCTATTTCCAGTGCCAGTTTCATATATTTTCTTTCCAAAAGTTCAACTTTTCCCCATTGATCACGTTTGCATCTTACAATAGCACATGCTTATCTTTTGCATTATGAATATTTGATTCTTTACATCATACTCATAAAGACGTGAAATGGACATTCTTGATTCTAGTATTTAATCAACTCTGAATTAGGTTTGGATTCTTTTAATTTTGTTTGGTCTCAAAGCCATGTTTAGTTTAATATTTGAAACTTTAGCTACCAAAAACTTGCCCAAACTCTAATTCACATGATGGTCAATTTACCTGAAATTCAAATGTGAAACATCTGCTGAAACATACCTATTTTTAAGGGGAAGTAGTGAACATTATATAGGGATGTGGAGGCTCAGTGGCTAAGATACTGAGCTTGTCGATCGAAAGATCAGCAGTTCAGTGGTTCAAATCCCTAGTGCTGCATAATGGGGTGAGCTCCCTGTTACTTGTCCCAGCTTCTGCCAACCTAGCAGTTCAAAAGCACATAAAAAATACAAGTAGAAAAATAGGGACCACCTTTGGTGGGAAGGTAACAGCATTCTGTGCGTCTTTGGCATTTAGTCATGCCAGCCACATGACCACAGAGATGTCTTCGGACAGTGCTGACTCTTCAGCTTTGAAACAGAGATGAGCACCGCCCCCTAGAGTCAGGAATGACTAGCACATATGTGCGAGGGGAACCTTTATCTTTAGTGAACATTATATGGACTATTTCCCCTTACAACAGACCTTGTTACTTGGTATTTTTCCCCCATTACATCCAAATCCATTGAACCAAAGTATGCAAGCTCGAAGGTTTATTGCATCACTATCTGTATCAAGGACATCCTTCAGCACTCTTGAGGACCACCATGTGGTCGTAGACCATAGGCTGGGACCCATTTCTATTGTTGAGACATCTTCCTGGAATTGTCCTACATACTGCTATTATACTGTGGAAATTAGGCAGCAGGTCCTTGAGCAGTTCAAGACTCTATTTGCTGCTGTTCGCTAATGGAGTTATCTGCCAAGGATTATATCTCCCTTCAAGTCTTGACTTTGCTTCTAGTTCCTCATTTTTATACCCTTGAACAGACTTTTTTATCTGAATTCCCTATTTATTTCATCTGAAGACTTTTTCTTCCCTTGAGAGCTTCAAGTATCAATAGAAAAGGACAGTAACTGTAGAGGATGCCAGCAGCATTTTTCACTCAGCACTGAGGGGAATAATTTTTTTGCAATTTGAACTGATGAAACATAACATAGGATAATATGCTAGGATGACCTTAGCCTACCTTCTAGGGATCTCCAGCTGGAATAGTACAAAGCAGATTGTTAACGTATTAGGTTTTTTTTTTGAAATGACAGGTATAATAGTTCTGCTAGACTGGGCACAGCCTATAAAAACAATCATCCTTCCAATAGATCAGGTTCATAAATATGATTCAAATAATTAATGGAGTTAATTTTCCAATTAACATGGCCATTTAGCACATTTTCCTGAAATATGCTACTGATCAACTTGTCGTTGATAACTTCTGTTATTTATAAAACGTTGACAAGCAGAGGAGAATATTTGTAGTTCAGGGTTGAAAGTCCAAAAATGCTAGAGAATTTCTGGAAGTCTGCCATTCTGACAAATCAGCCATCAACATGCACATAAACATAAACAACATCTACGTATCATTCAAAAGAGACGTTCAGAAGCCAAAAATGGAACAAAAAGACCACAACAGCAGTCAACACCCAGATGAGCAGAAATTAACACCAAGATTAACATACACTAACAATCAAGATGTAAACAATACCCCAATCAAGGAACAGCCAAACAAGCTAACAGTAAACAGCCCAACCTAAGACCTACCAAGACCACTTCTACCAATACTGACAGAGCAAGCCATTAGAATATAAATTGAGAGCAAACCCCACTCCCAGCTAGCACTGATGATGTTACCTAGTTTGGGTAATGAAACATCTGCAAGTAAACAGTCAAGCTCAAAGTGCACCAAGGGGCCTCATGTTGACCAGTTTTTTAAAATTATTTGTATATCTACTATGGAGTAGTAGACATTTTATGCTGGTATGTAAGCACAGTAAAGGCAAAGCAATAACAATATAAATAACATCAACCATAAAACCATATGATCAGTATCAGAATCCTTAAGGAACTAAAGGCGTCTCTTGGATTGGTGAATGCCCATCCTGAGACTGTTACGAGAAGTGTTCTGTTTGGTAAAAGGCAAACTCTGCATTCCAGCATAATTAAACCGCCTGTGAAACACGGCGATGGCAGTATCATGGTTTAGAGCTGTTTTGTTGCCTCTGGAGCAGGAAAGACGGCCAGCATTAATAAAACTATGAATAGTAAATAGTAATAGAGCCGAGGTGGCACAGTAGTTAGGGTGCAGTACTGCAGCTACTTCAGCTGACTGCTAGTTTAGCAGATCAGCGGATCAAATCTCACCGGCTCAAGGTTGACTCAGCCTTCCATCCTTCCGAGGTGGGTAAAATGAGGACCCAGATTGTTGGGGGCAATATGCTATTTAGTATACTGTCTTTGGTGTAAGCTGCCCAGAGTCCTCAGAGAGTGGGCGGCATAGAAATATGAATAATAAAATGAAATAAATAAATAAAATAATAGTAAAATGTCAGGGTATCTGTCCATAAACTGAACCTCAAGAGAACTTGGGTCATGCAGGAAGACAATGACCCAAAATGCACAAGTCACACAACCAAAAAATTGGTAAAACGTGAAAAGTTAATGTGGAATAGACAATTCTAAATCCTGGCCTTAATCCTATAGAAATGTTGTGAAAAGACCTGAAGTAGGCAGTTCATTAGAGGAAGAATACTAACATCCCTGAGTTGAAACTATTTTGTAAGGAGAAATGGGCTAAAATTCCTTCAAGCCAACATGATTTACAGTTATGGAAACATTTAGTTACAGTTATAGTTGCTCAAGAGGAAAGCAAAGGTTCACATATTTTTGCCACACACAAATATGCAGCTTTGGATCATTTTCCTCAATAAATCAATGAATAAATAAAGTGTTTTTGACTCTCCGTTTAATTGGATCCTCTTTAAGGAATGCAGAGAACAGATCATATTTTAGACCATATTTATGCAGAAATACTGAAAATTCAAAAAGGTTTCACAGTCTTTTAAGCACTGCGGTAATTAATGGATATGAATTTGAATTTTCTATAAGTTCAGAGTCAGCCATGGACAGAGATTCTATTGTCAGGTCTGAGCTCTGTTTCCAGAACATGAAGTGTTTTCTTCAGAGATTAAAACCTTAAAATGGCTATTTCAAGCTTGGGAAATTTGGCAGATTCCTAAAACCCAACAATAGTATATTATGGAAATTAGTATTAAGAAACCCTTAATGTGCTGAGTAGGTTGGTAAAGTCAGCATTCTCAATTTCTTTCCAATAATAACAGTAGGGGCAGGCAATGGTTTTGGGCAATAGCTTTGGCATTTGGAAAGGGTATCATTTGCTTTGCAGTTGTACTAGGGAGAAGAATTCCTTGTTCATAAAATGGAGCCTTGCTCACGTGACCAATCACAGAGCAAAAATGTCAAATCCAACAGGACATCCAAGAGGTGCTTGTGGGCATATTAAGGACCTTAGAGATATAATATATTCTGGATAGTACTGTGGATAGTTGCTGTGTTCAGTCATGTTGATGCCAAGGTTGTTAGAATGAGAGCTTGTCATTCAAAAGACAGAATATTAAAGAAAATAATAATTTTAGGGTTCTCCAGCTGTTTGGAGCTGATTGACTTCAAAAGAATTTTGAGAGTATATTGTAGTCCCTGTCACAAAATGCACACCATATGAAAGTTTGTCTATGGCTACCTTGGGGGACATGGGCTAGTCCCAAAAATTTCATTCACAAAAGAGCAAACTGGAGATAACACTCTTTACTTGACTCTGTTGGTTGTTTTTTTTTTCTTCTTCTGGGCAAATAGCCATTGAAAGGAATCAGTGAGTATTAACAAGAGACTTGACATCTCCTCAAAAAAGATGCCTTCACCAAATCCTAAAGATTCACTATTTTGACCATGTTATTAATGAAGAAGTGTTCCAAAAGAGTTTTTCCCTGCAAACTACATAACATTGTTGCATGCAAAAGACTCCGACTTTCAATCCGTATTCTCTTCATGGAGAACAAGTCAATTCTCAAGATGGCAATGAGATGGACTCACTTTGATGCTAAACGGTCAAGTGGACCTCCTCAAAACACACGGTGAAAAACATTCATGGAAGACTTAAAAACATCCCATGGGAAGACACTGAAGTAGTAGCCCAAGACCAAAATACTGGAGATCCTTTCTGCCTGAAATACTAAATAGCATGAGAGGATCTAATGCTAATAATAATTTTTAAAAAATGGCCAAAGAGCCACATTTGCCCTGGATTGAAAATATCCATAATTTTTATTTTTAAAAATGTCCTGTGAGCTCCGCATACTTTCCTTTAAACTTAGTTGATGCTCTGCTTTTCAGCATGCTGGTTTCTTATTAAAAGTTTTAGTGAAACAATAGTTGGTTCTTTAGCAAAAGAAGGTGAAGAAATGAGATGGTTTAGGTTTCACCAAGTCATTTTAATTGCTGCTCCTTCTTTAAAAGGAATTCTAAAATAATGAACGAGTATTCTGCACTGCAAAAGTATTGACAAGAAAACAGGTAGAGATGAAATAGTAAAGCAAATAGGCAGATGAGAAAAGGATTATGCAGCAGAGTGATGTCCAAGGTCATATAAGGCAATAGCCATGTAGCCTCAATTTTTCCTCTTGATTAGATTGGATGTTTCTGGAACATCAGTTGTGCATGAAACAATGATTGACACAGCTTATACTATTAGTTAGGCTGTTCAGGCTCTTGGTTCAGGAAAGTTCACATTTCTCCCCATTCAATCCAGAAGAGATGATGCTTGAAGTTCATTCTTCTCTTTCTGCATCAGCATATATTTAGTTCCTATAACTTGTGTCTACCTAATGTCTCCCCATCTCTGATAGTAGTTAATGAATTCACACCAAGCTGATTTATATAGTTAAGCTGCATTTCTGGTAAAAGAGCTTATTGTTGATTGTTGTCTCTTGTTTTCTAATAATATTTTTCAGGTAAGGCTCCCACAGAGGGCAGGTAAGAGCTTTCTCTGTGCCAGTTAGCAGGAAGGGCATTTTAGGGTGATCATTTGCTCTCCCTGTTGTTCCAGATTGCTTGCAAATTCACTAAGAGATGAAAATGGGAAAATGGCCAATGGGCTTATATTATAGAGAAATTCGGGAGAGGGGAGCAGGTAGAGAAGAATGCTTTAATGCTTTAGAACACCCCACCCTACCCCCCCCACACAACCAAGGTATATTCTTATATTTTATTAGTGAAGTGTAATAACAAAAAAAAAAAAGAGAATAATGCATCAGGGATAAAAAAAAATCATAGAAATTATTATGATTCAAATAAACTAAATTTCAGGAATGGGGCGGGGAAACAAAAGAAAAATATAGCAAAAGTTGATGTACATAGTATTGATATAAAATTTATTAAAATTTTAATAAATTAAAAGTGTATTATTTATTAAATTTATTATTTTGTAATCTAGACCATGTGAAACATCGGTTCCATTTTCTTATTTTTAGAATATAAAGATATTTTTAAAATGGATAAAAACATATCTAATTTTTAATGTCAAGACTGTAGATTTTTCCCACTTAAGTCAAATATTTCTTTTAGTCAAGTCTCTGGTTCCACAGAAGGATAATACCATAATTTGCAAGTATAATTTTGCATCTCGTTTATATTTTATTGAGAGGTCAGGTTGACACTTTAGAGAGTACTCAGTACTTGCTATATTTTTCCCAAAACTACATTCACTTAAAAATCAAAGGTAACTGTGACTGGACATGACCAAATGATGTGAGCCAGGAAGCCCTCAAAATTTTTGCAATCTGATACGTAACTTTTTTTAAAAAAAAAAATTGAAAAGTCCAATAAACATCAAACAACATTTTCTATGAATTATCTTAATTTCCAAGTCATAATTTTACATATCTTAAAACATGGCCTCACTGATTTTCAAGAACTGAACATCCCAATTCCTCATTCCATGTTTCATGTTACCGGTGATAACTTTCAGCCTATTTTTAGTTTCATACAAAATGGAGTTATTGGTTTCATTTCATTTTAAAGATCCTGAACTTCCAGATGCCAAAGCATCTGATGAATGTGCTGGAGATGATTCAGATATGTTATAGTTAAACACAGCCTCTCAAAATCCTTAAAATAACCATATGGATGAATTAAGATATTTCAAAGCCTCCCTTGTTTGTCCAGGCCTTTCAATAAAATACTTTCTCACCATCTTCAGATTAGGATTATATCCTGATGTCACTTTCTAATCTCATTTATGAGATTCTGGATCAGAAGTTAGCCATTTAGTAATGAGTAAATAATGGGAAACATAATTTTCCATAACATCATGTGGAAAACATACCTCCTATTTACTGTAAGTTGATTGTAGGACTTGTCAAGAATTCAAAGGGGTTACATATCACCCACTTATTCACTAATCAAACCTACAGGTGGCACTATTATGAAAAGTCCTTATTTCATAATGAGATGTCAGAAAACCAAATCTTTAAAAACACTTCAAAAAGTATATATGAACCATACAAAGGGCTTTTCAGCAATTTATATGATTAAAATTGCCATGTTTAACTCAATTGTTGCTATATTCAAACTATTAATCACCAAACAAATATTGTCAGACAGTGGCCTGGTTTTTGCAGCTTTCATTTATGAAACCGATTCTTAGGGGAAAAAAATGAAGTTCCAATGATGTAACTGGCAAAGGAGTTTTTACATTACTATTGATATGAAGAACAAACCTTTACAAAGCAGCAGATGCTTTAATGGTGCTGCATTTTTAATTCTGGCTCATTCCAAAGGCCTATCCCTGAAAGACCAGTCAAAGCTAAGAAAGAATTTTTTTTCTTAAGGAAAAAAAGGTGCATTAGCCAGGTAAATGTGCATATCTGAGCACCATATGAAAATTTTTCCTCTCTCTGTTTATGAATATACTACAGATGAAGATAAACACATATCCTTGATCTGAGTGAGCATGATGATAACTGTACAAGGTACTTAACAACTGAAGCTCAAGTACATACTGAGAATTTTAGAAGTGGCTTATTTGTTTATTTATTTATTTTAGAACGGTCTGGTTGAATACCTTCATGTTAACATTTATTCGTTTAGCATTGTACTGGGAACAATTCCAACAATATGTTGCTACAAAATGTTTTCTTAAATGTGTGATTCTGACAACTGTAAAGATTAAAGAGGTCTCTTAACCCACAGATTTTCTACATGAAGCAACACTGGTGGTTTTTTTTTTTTTTTACTTCTCCATGTTCCATGCTCCATGCCTTGACAGAAGACCTTAGCTACATTAAATAGTGAAATATTTTGTTATTTCTGGTAATGTAGACCAGGACCCTATCCAAGTATGGTATACATGAGTGTCAAAGTGCCCACAGACTATGACTCTGATGCAGTGGTGAAATCCGAACTGGTTTGCCATTGGTTCGCTGGCTGCGCATGCGCACTGTGCACCAAATGTGTGTTACGCACACATGCACAGTGCACACCAAACGTGCGCTACATATTTATTTTATTTATTTATTTAATTAAATTTCTATACCGCCCTTCTCCAATAGGACTCAGGGCGGTGCACAGCCAAGATAAAAACAAAGCATACAAAATTTAAGAACAGTATTAAAATAATTAAATATTTTGGCCGAAATTAAGATAACCCAATTTAAAATCAATTTAAAATTTAACTCAGGCCAGCCCAGCTTGTTGAAATAAATAGGTTTTCAGGGCCCGACGAAAAATCCGGAGGTCTGTTATTATACGTAACTCTGGGGGAAGGTTGTTCCAGAGGGTGGGCGCCGTCACAGAGAAGGCTCTCCCCCTGGGGGTCGCCAGCCGACATTGTCTGGCGGACGGCACCCTGAGGAGGCCCACTCTGTGCGAGCGTACTGGCCGGTGGGAGGCTATTGGTGGCAAAAGGTGGTCTCGTAAATACCCCGGCCCTAAGCCATGGAGCGCTTTAAAGGTGGTCACCAACACCTTGAAGCGCACCCGGAAGACCACTGGGAGCCAGTGCAGCTCGCGCAGGAGAGGTGTCACATGGAAGCGCCTCGTCGCCCCCATAATCCCCCGCGCGGCCGCGTTCTGGACCAGCTGGAGCCTCTGGGTGCACCCCAGGGGGAGCCCCATGTAGAGAGCGTTGCAGTAGTCCAGGCGGGAAATGACTAGTGCCTGAGTGACTGTGCGTAGAGAGTCCCGATCTAGAAAGGGGCGCAGCTGGCGTATCAGGCGAACCTGATAAAAAGCCCCCCTGGCCACGGCCGTCAAATGATCTTCTAAAGACAGCCGTGCGTCCAGGAGGACGCCCAAGTTGCGAGCCCTCTCCGTGGGGGCGAGTGATTCGCCCCCAATAGCCAGCGATGGCGTCAGCTGGCTATATCGGGACGCTGGAAGCCACAGCCACTCGGTCTTGGAGGGGTTGAGTCGGAGCCTGTTTCTCCCCATCCAGGCCCGCATGGCCTCCAGACACTGGGACATCACTTCAAGGGCATCGTTGGGGTGGCCTGGGGTGGAGATGTACAGCTGGGTGTCATCAGCGTACTGATGGAACTCCACCCCAAAGCCACGGATGATCTCACCCAGCGGCTTTACATAAATGTTGAACAGAAGGGGCGAGAGGACCGACCCTTGTGGCACCCCACAAGCAAGGTGCCTCGGGGTCGACCGCTGCCCCCCCGTCAACACAGATTGCGACCGGTCAGAGAGGTAGGAGGAGAACCACCGCAGAACGGTGCCCCCCACCCCCAACCCCGCCAACCGGTGCAACATGATACCATGGTCGATGGTATCAAAAGCCGCTGAGAGATCTAACAGGACCAGGATAGAGGAGCAACCCCTATCCCGAGCCCTCCAGAGATCATCCACCAACACGACCAATGCCGTTTCCGTGCTGTGCCCAGGCCGGAAGCCGGACTGGAGCGGGTCTAGATAGACAGCTTCATCCAGGTACCGGGGAAGCTGTTGCGCCACCACACTCTCAACAACCTTCGCAACAAAGCGAAGGTTGGAGACTGGACGATAGTTAGCCAAAACAGCCGGATCCAGAGAGGGCTTCTTGAGGAGGGGCCTCACAACCGCTTCTTTCAAAGCGGCCGGCAGGACCCCCTCACTCAAAGAAGCGTTAACAATCTTCTGGAGCCAGCCTCGTGTCACCTCCCGGGAAGCCAGTACCAACCAGGAGGGACACGGGTCCAATAAACATGTGGTCGCGTTCAGCCGTCCCAGGACCCTGTCCATGTCCTCGGGAGCCACAGGATCGAACTCCCCCCAGATAACACTCTCAAGACCTGCCTCAGTCATCCCGTCCGGACATACCCAGTCAGAGGCCAGTCCTTCCCGAATCTGAGCGATTTTGTCATACAGATACTGCACAAAGTCCTCGGCTCGGCCCTGCAAGGGGTCATCCCGCGCTTCCAGATGGAGGAGGGAGCGGGTCACCCTAAACAGGGTGGCCGGGCGATTATCTGATGACGCGATAAGAGCGGCAAAATAACTAGATTTCGCCGCTTTTATTGCCACTAGGTAGGTCTTAATATGAGACCTCACCAGTGTTCGGTCGGATTCGGAGTGACTGGTCCTCCAACTACTCTCCAGGCGTCTTTTCCGGCGCTTCATCTCCCTGAGCTCCTCGGAGAACCAAGGAGCTAGGTGAGTTCGGTGCCGGGTCAGAGGCCGCAAAGGCACGACACGGTCCAAGGCCCCGGCAGCCACACTATCCCAGGCGGCCACCAGGTCCTCAGTCGAGTCATGAGCCAGAGTCTCAGGAAATGGCCCAAGCTCCATCTGGAACCTATCAGGGTCCATCAGGTGCCTGGGGCGGAACCACCTGGTCGGTCCTGCCTCCCTGCGGCGGGGTGCAGCGGTTAGAAAGTCCAGTCGAAGGAGCGAGTGGTCAGACCATGACAAGGGTTCGATGACTATATCCCCTGTATCAAGGCCACTCAACCACTGACCAGAGACAAAAACTAAGTCCAGAGTGTGTCCACCTGTGTGAGTGGGGTCATGAATTAACTGAGTAAGGTCCATGGCCGTCATGGAAGCCATGAACTCTCGAGCCACCTCAGACGTTTCGCCGACAGATGGCAGGTTGAAATCCCCCATGACTAGAAGTCTGGGGGTACCAACCGCCACCTCAGCTATGACGTTGAGCAGCTCGAGCAGGGCCGTTGCCACGCGGCAGGGAGCCAGGTACGTGATCAACAAGCCCATCTGTACTCCACGACCCCACCTCACAAAAAGGGACTCACATCCGGCTATCTGTGGAACAGTGGTCTCCCTCGGATCAAGACTTTCCTTTATAATAACCGCCACCCCCCCGCCCCTGCCCTGAGCTCTCGGCTGATGGAATGCTCGGAAACCTGGTGGGCACATATCCACGAGGGGAACCCCCCCCTCATGGCCCAACCAGGTCTCCGTAATACCTGTATATGCACAGTGCATGCCAAAAAGAGGCTTGGGAAGGTAAGTAGAGTGGTGGGGCTCATTAATAAGTGGTGGGGCTCATTAATAAGTGGTGGGGCTCATTAATAAGAACAATGAGTCTGCTTACACGAAGGAAGTACAAGGGCTGACATTGTGGTGTAATGAAAATAATCTCACACTTAACACCACAAAAACTAAATAACTTATAATTGACTTCAGAAGGAACAGAGATGTACATCTACCATTGTACATAAATGGTGAGCAGGTGGAGAGGATGGGTAGTTTTAAATTTCTGGGCATTTATATTTTGGAGGACCTCTCATGGATTATGAATGCTAACATGCTTGTGAAGAAGGCACAGAAGAGGCTGTACTTCCTGAGAATGATCAGGAAGATAAATCTATCTCAGCATCTCCTTCTGTCCTACTATCGCAGCACCATTGAGAGTGTCCTGACATATGGCATTCTTGCATGGTATGGGAGCAGCTCGTAGCAGACAAAAAAGCTCTACAGAGAATCATTAAAACTGCCCAGAATATCATCGGACTCCAGCTACCAGCCCTGGATGATATCTTTGAATCTCGCTGTTTGAGAAAGTTGCATAACATTCTCAGAGACTCTTCCCATCCTGCTTACAATCTTTTTGGACTGTTGCCTTCTGGCAGAAGATACAGAACAATTAAAACTCGGACCACAGGTTTTCTGACTAGTTTTTATCCCAGAGTTTAATTGCACTCAACAATGAACTAAAGGGCCACCATCAATGACCTGTTGGACAGTATTACTTAGTCTGTTGTGTGGCTGTTTGGGTGGTTTAGGGGTGGAGAATTGTGGTGGGTGGGAGTGTGATTTTAAATCACATGGCACAGCTGATTGTCAGAAATACTGGTTTGGAGGAACTGGTAGCTTTTTTTCCTATCTGTTCGCTCAAACCGGTAGTTTTTATCACTACCGCTTCGCCCAAACCGATGCGAACTGGTAGCATTGCACCACTGCTCTGATCTTTCAATCATCCTGTTCTTCCTGTTTCTGACATCATTATCATCATAGTCACGATCATCATAATCAAGATCGAGATCAACATTATCTGATTAGAAGAAGTAGCTGCCTTTTTATAAAACAAAAACCTATTCTAGTAACATTTTCATTTCTAAGAATGTCTCTGGAATCTGTCTAATGCCCTCCTCTCAATCCACAAAAGTAAAATGGAAAGTGGTCAGCAGTGTCCTGCAAAGCTGTGAAAGTGAGCATCATTAGCTTCATTCATACACTGCATGAGTCTATCATTCTGGCCACTTGGTGAAATGTCATCATATTTTGTTAAAATTCCAAGTATGTCATCTGGTCCAGAGTTCTGTTGAAGACAAAGAGGACAATTTCTTTTAGGTGGTTTGCTGCAGGAATCCAAGCGTATCTGGCTCAGCAGTGCATGGCTTGAGTGCATCTTCAAAAATAACAAGGTGTTTGAAGGATGGGGCACATTTAAATGACTATATAAATTCAGTCCTTGCATTGTTTTTAATTCTCAGTATGAAGACAATAGAGAGCTGCCTGCAACTAGGGAAAGATGATGATAAATCTAGATAAAATATATCTAGATTTATATATGCCTTGTGAAAGCTGGATCATCAGAAAGTAGGCTGAAAGAAGAAAAAAGAATATTGAATTGTGATGTTGGAGAAAATAGTTAAGAATACAAAAAAACCCAGAACAAATTATTCAATGCTATAGGGATAAAAACACTGGAAGTGCTAAAAATGAAGCTAAAGCGTAAACATTTTGCACACTTGTGAAATCAAGTGTGCAAAATATTTTGTGAAATCATTGGAGAAGAACCTGATGTTGAAAAAAAAAAATCAAGAGTGACTGAAAGGCTAGTCGAAGACAAGATAGTTAGACAAAATGACACAGGCATGAGCTTAGAAGAACCAAAGAAATAGTTACTACAAAGGAAGTCCTGATAGTCTTGGTGAAATCATGTTAATTAGAGTTATGAAGAGTTAAAAGTGACTGCTCAACAGCAACCATGCTGGATGAAACATAAGTGTCATCAATATTATAAAAACCTTTTAAAGAATGTTTTTTTTCTGTTTTCAGAATTTGATCATGTTTTAGGCCACATTAAAAATATCATCTCCCTATATTAACAACGATGTTTCTAAAGACAAAACACTCTAAAACTCAAAAAGATTATTATGTCATTCAGAAGACTTTCCTACATCAAAGCAGGGGTGAAATGCTCCCGGTTCGGACCGGATCGTGTGATCCGGTAGCGATGGAGGCAGGTGGTTCAGAGAACCGGTAGCAAAAATCCCTGCCCACCCCCATTGCCCAGCTGAGCCGCACAATCATCAGAGGCTTTTTTTTATTTTTAAAAGCATTTTTTCTACAACCTCTTTGGCTGAAAAAATGCTTTTAAAAGTAAAAAAACCAAGCCTCTGATGATCGCACGGCTCAGCTGGGATCATCAGAGGCTTTTAAAAGCATTTTTTTCTATAACCTCTTCAGCCGAAGAGGTTATAGAAAAAATGTTTTTAAAAGGAAAGAAAGCCTCTGCCAATCAGGCAAATCAGCTGGGATTGTCAGAGGCTTTAAAAGCATTTTTTTTTACAACCTCTTCAGCCGAAGAGGTTGTAGAAAAAATGGTTTTAAAAGTTAAAAAAAAAAAAAGTTGGCCATGCCCACTCAGTCATATTACATCCCCCCACACCAAGCCACGCCCACAGAACCGGTAGTAACAAATTTTACATTTCACCACTGCATCAAAGTATGAGTTTGTTGCACAGTTCTACTTATTTAAGGTGTTTTCTAAAATTTGAAAACATGGGACCAGTTGATTCATTTTCCCATAATGCATGTACAGGAGTTAGTACGATTTCATATAGGAAGATTGCCCAAGAGAATGTTGCAAAGAGGGAGGGAATAATATAATGTTCTGACTCTTAAGGGATGAGGAGATATGATTCGTGTTACTATTCACACCTATAAATGTATTATCAGCATAAATGTGTGGGTTTTTTAGTTTTGTTATCTGATGAGTTAGGCTGCCATTCCCATCTAACAATGGGAAACCAAGGTAAAATAACTCAAGTTTAAATATTTCGACATCATTATTTTTGCTTGTATTTTATATCTGCTCCAAAAGGGCAGGATAGTGCAGTCAGAAAATAAGGGACCAGGGAGACTAGACTAGGCACTGCTCAACTACAGCCAATTCTGGATAAAACCACACAAATAAAGCAAAATAAATGAAACACAGTGAAGGAGAGAAACAAAATGACAAAGCCAGACAGCTATTTCAGAAGATATGTAACATATGATAAATGTATCTAACAAGAGGTTTCCATCTACCCTATTTCAAGGCCTGGGAAAACAGCAGGTTTTGAAGGCCTTACAGAATGCCAATGGGGTGGGAGTTCTCTGTATCTAAGGAGGATCTCATTTCAGAGGGTAAGCATCATGGCAGAGATGGTCTGCTTCTTGGGTCCTGAAATATAACCTTGTTTGAGGGGACCTGCAGTATATCCAGTCTGCGAGCTCTGTTGGCTGGGAAAAAAACCAGAGGAGATTAGTTATCTGAGAGAACCAGGCCCTATGCCATGCAAGGCTTTATGAGTGATGAAGGCACCATGAATTATACTTGGAAGCATATTGGCACAGTGCAACTCACAAAGCAGAAGTGCCATGTGGCAGCCACTGAGTGAATTGCTGTATTGTGAGCCAATAGTTTTCAAGGGCAGCTCTGTGTAGTGTGAATTGTAATAGTTGAGCTGTTATGTGACAAGGATGTGAGTGACTGTCTAGGAGAGTGCCCAATCCAGGAAGTGGCACAGTGCAAAGGCCCCTTGGCTACAGCTGCCATCTACTTTCTGAGCAAGAGCTGTGAGTCCAAGAAGTCCTCCAAACTGCACATCACTCCTAAAAGGGAACTGGTACCCCATCCAAGAATAAAATCTCCCCACAGCCACAACCATTTAATCTTAGTAAGAGTGAGTTAGATTGGCTGTCTGTGGTTGAAAGATACAACTGGATAGCAACAGCATATTAGTGGATGACAGTACCCAGCATCTCCATTTAGATGTTGAACGATTAGCTTAAGAGTTGACAGCAAAAGCCGTGTGGCTTCTCAAATCGATTTACATGTACATGCATTTTATTAATGTTTAAAATTTATATCACACTTTTCTGTGGTTGTCTGTTTCTGCCTTCTGAAATTCTTTTTTTTGGTGATGGTTAAATGATCGTTTTGGGCTTAAGGAACATTTCTGACATAGCTTGAATGTGTGGGTGAAAATATGGAGAGTCAACAAGCTCTTCTCAGTTTCTCATGCAGGATGAGGGATCGAGGAGTTCCAATCTCAATTTATTTAAAGGTGATGAGTTGAAGAAAAGTGACGAAGTATGGAGGGAATTGATAAAGTGAGGAGATGCCTTTCCAGTACAGCAGAACGTCTGATTTTTTCATTTAGTAGGTGATGGTAAGGAGAAAAAACGAATGCTCCTCTTTTGCAAAAGATACACTGAGAGACAGAATGCATTTCAATTTTCCATTATGTTGCTAATTGAAAATATATTTCTTCCTTTAAAAAAAAAGAAAAAAAACCCTATTTCACTATTTTATTTTAGCATTCCTAGAAATGTGTAAGAGATACTTCCTTTGTTTCTTTAATGGGAAGCTAGAAGGAGTGAGTGGGTGGGTGGGGGATGCTGCCTTATTCTGTTCAGGAAGGAAGCTATTTTTTAATTCCGTCTCCCCAGGACGACAAATGGTGCTTGCAGTTCTATAAGTGTTTGCTAAGGCAGATGCTATGATTTTCCCAGCATGATCTCTTACGTCCCTGCAGGGATGATTCTACACTTGTATAGAACTGTGTAACCGAGCCAAGGATCTTTAGGTCACCCAGTGATATTCTGTTGCTTGCAGGTTCCGTTACCATTCTTCAGTGAATTATATGGTTTTGGTGAGCAAAGGATTGTTCTCAGGAGAGGTTGAGGGAATGGGTATAAAAGCATGTTTCAGGGCATTTCCAAGATTTGACAGACCATATGCTGTCACACAGAGAGTGATAAAAAGCAACTCCATTGTTACTTATTTATCAGCATATGCCTAGAAATTTGTATATATCTGGAAAGCATTTGGTTGTAAAATGTCATGTTGACTAGCTAGAAATAGGGCACATTATAGAACCACTATTCTGGATTTTCTGAATTAGAAACTTCAGACTCATACTTAGCCATAATTATCCATGCCTTTGCAACTCAAAGCCTACTTCATTGAGCTAGGTTTGTGGTTCAGAAGAATTGAGACTGGCATTCACTATGCATGAACTCACTACGTGATAGCTAGAATTATCATCTACTTTTCTGTACAACAATGTTTGACTACTCCCACTTTGGTAGCCTTATTAAATCTCTAGTTATTTTGCCACTTCAGTGTTATTGCTTCAGATCTACTTGATTTCTTTTTGAGAATTGTGTCGTGTTTTGTTGGGTCATCTTAGAAGTCTTCATTCTGGTCCTCCCCTCCAAACCTTTTTGCCATGGGCCTGTTTTGAATTGTTCTTTGTATGTAATTTTTCAAATATATCAACTTATCCTTCTTACATAGTAATAGATGGATAGATAACAAAACAGCTACAAACTAACATAAGTAACAGTATCATGAGAAAGACTAGGTCAAACTATATTGTAAACTTTGGGAAATAGGATATAAAGCTGGGTAAAAGGAGTACCGACTATATTGGACCATATTTTTTTTTACTAATTTCCTGTCAGTAGATACATGTGTATGTATGTCTTTAACATGAAATAAACCTATACATTAACTCTTCATAAATAAAGTTTAAACACCTAATTTCAGGAGGAGGAATATATTTTGATAACAAAACAAATGAAAATTAATCTACTTGTTCTAGGGCTTTCACTATTTAGATATCACTTGCAATGTTTCATTTCATTTTCTCCATAAAACCCAATCTATTTGATATATTCATTTCCTGTTCCATACGACATATGGCATAATAAAGTCTATCTAACATTTGCTACAAATTTATTCATGTTCTTAGCCAACAATAAGGCATCATTATGCCTAGGACAATACATGCACATTCACAAGTTGAATTGATCCACCTCTGATTTCACCAGCATTCCTGATTTATTTATTATTAAATGTGTATGCTGTCCATCTTACTGGTGGCTTATACACATACAATAAAAATAAAACAATAAATAGGGTTCTTAAATTTAAAATTCAGTTAAAATAAAATTGACCCAGATGGACAGGAAGGGAGCAAAGTGCACACAGGGGCCACATATCATTGGGGACCCTTATATACAGTATATGTATCCATTAATAAATTAAAGAAACATCACATAACATTAGCTTGCTACATGCTCAGTGCTGAACAGGTTATCAACTTACGATCACAACTGAGCCCAAAATTTTAGTGGCTAAGTGAGTCATTTGTTAAGTGAATTTTGCCCCATTTGTTAAGTGAATCACTGCAGTTGTTAAGCTAGTAACACAGTTATTAAGTGAATCTGTTGTCAACCCATTGACTTTGCTTGTCAGAAATTCGCAAAAGATGATTACATGACCTTGGGACATTGCAGCTGTCAGAAATATGAGTCAGTTACCAAAAGTCTGAATTTTGATCACATGGCCACGGGGTTGCTGCAATGGTCATATGTGTGAAAAATAGTCATAAATTACGTTTTTCAGTGCTGTTCTAGCATTAAATGGTCACTAAATTAACTATTGTAAGTTGAGGACTACCTGTATCATGTATTAAACATTTCATTTCTTTTCATGCATGCTTTATTTTCATTATATACCCCTCTTGCCATATGTACCAATCAATGTTCAGCTCTATATTTCATAATTCAGGCCTAATTGCTGTATCATACACTATCTCCAAATTAATGAGTGTACAAAGAAGCTTTCTCTCTCGCCTGCTGCTACTGACGACCTCCCAGCGACCCGTGCGCTCCCACAGAGAGGGCTTCCTCAGGGTGCCATCAGCCAAACAATGTAGGCTGGTGACCCCCAGGGGGAGAGCCTTCTCTGTGGGGGCACCTACCCTCTGGAATCAGCTGCCCCCAGAGATAAGGAGAATCCAAGACCTCAGTGCCTTCCGCCGTGCCCTTAAAACCCACTTTTTCCAGCAAGCCGGGCTGGCTTAGGAAGAATTTTTTTTTAAATTTTTAAATGTTTAATTGGTTTGTGGTTTTTTAAATTTTGGGCCAAATTTATATAGATTTTAATTGTTTTTAATATTTGTATTTCATGTTTTTAATTCTGGCTGTGCACCGCCCTGAGTCCTCAGGGAGAAGGGCGGTATATAAATTGAAAAATAAAATAAAATAAAATAAATATTTATACATTTTACAATGGCTTTTTGAAGAGCAGAAAGATTGTCTCTCACTCTCTTCCCTTCCCCCATGCCTGGCCTAAAGCTACACTGTACTTCTGTAATTTTGCTCATTTCACCTCTTGTACTTTTTTAGTCAGAATTCTGCAGAACTCGCTTTAGAAAATCTCTGTAGTTGTTCGGTGCAAAAATTACAAAATCCTTTTATGTCCCTAGAATAGTTCTTAAGCAAGAATAAGTCCCATTAAATAGGCATTTGGAAAATTACTACCATATTGTGTTGTGAAGTAAAAGCACAATTTCTAGAGAGACCTGAATTTACAGTAGTTACTGTATCTCCACTGGAGGACTAACTAGCTTCACAAAGTAAAAACTTAGAACTAAAGAAGCAAGCTTACATACTACAAATTTATTTCTCTGCCACTGTTATTTCACTGATAATGATCACAGTTTACCTAACAGAAAAGAAGTTATAGCACCATGCCAATGAATTAAATGTTAATCTATTATCTTAATGGAAAAGTGCTGAGTTGGAAATAAGCAAATAGTATAGTTCTTTTACAGGCTCTTCTTGAAACTTTGGCTATAATATGTCTTTCATTAGGCATGATTATATTGAAGGGGAGTAAGAGAAAGGATGACACATGGCAACCTGCCCTCAAACAAATTACGCTTGTGGTATCTTCCCTGTTCTCCATCACATGATGGCAGCAGCTAGCAAAAGATCAAAGGTTTAAATCAGTTTCTGCTGTCACTCCTGCTTTACATCTAATTTCTCTCCTGGGGAGTTAGTCTACAGAAGAATCTACTGATAATGTTTCAGGATTTGTGATGAATATAAGAGAACATCATCTTGGAGAAGGTCTATCTGTGTGGTCAGTACTAACTTGATAGCACATAATCAATCAATCCATCATAAGAGAGCAAATAGTTATTGACTTCAGCCAAGCTTAGTCTCCTCCATGAAAAGATGAGCATGCTGCATCTAAGGCTGTCTAATCTCCCTTTGGAAAGTCTTTCAGAAAATGGAGAAATTCATGCCAGGCAGCCTTGCTGCTATTAGAGCAGTAATGCAAGGCAAAAAGAAGAATTATGTACTGCTTTGCATTGCTCCTATTAGCTACAGTGACCGTAGTTGTTTGTGCCTAGGACATAACAAAGAGCATCTTCTCTCATACGCTCCAGATTGCATCCAGTGCTTAAGGATGATTTTTTAAAGAATAGATAGGGGTGATTGTGTGGTTGTAACCTGTTAGTAGAAATCTGTTGTGTTTTCTTTTGGAGTTGACATTGACTGTTTAAGATTGTTTTGACTATAACATCATAGTTACAAGGAACACAACGAGAATAAATACATCAATATGATAACCAAACATGACTTTTTCTCCAACAAGCAAGTACACAGAGGAAGAATTTTGACCTCTGATAGCTATATAGATGCTACTATGTTTTTATGCTCAGTTGCTTTCCACCATTATCTGATTGAAGGCTTTCTTAGAGCCAGCAGGTACCTCATCTGGGATGCAAAGGCTTAAAATAGTATGCTGTCTGTCCACTTCCTGCCAGCTATGTTACATTAATATCCTGATACTAACAATTGCTCTCTTCTTGGTTGGCTTGGTAGGGCAGCTATTACAGAAACTGATAGCTGCATTAACTTCCAAAGTTGGGTAAAGATCCCATCTCCCATAGAAGCAATTACTAGATGTATGACCATTGCATGGGCTGCTGAGAATATACTTCATCAGGCTGACAAGGATAGAAAAAGCATTAACATCTATATCTTCCTTCCTATGCTTGCAGGAAAAGGTTCAGAGAATTGTGAAACTGATTATCCTTTTCCTTTTCAAGGATTATCTTTAGGCCTATCTGAGGATAATCAGTTATCGGTTTTAGAAGGGTTCATTTCATGTTAAATTTTTGAGTAAGGAAATGTATTCTATGAATTAGGGATGTGTGTAGTTTAATCTACATATAGCATGTGCTTGTGTAGCATGTGTTTATTATTCTAGTCAATCAAATTTTCTATGAATTATTAAAAGAAGAGACAAAAGATGCATCTATACCATCTATACCATATTCAGTTTCTTGTATTGGATTACTACTATTACTAGTAGCCTATATTTGTGTAGTATAAAGCAACTAACTGTGATAAGTTAGTTCCATGATGTGCAATGATTTGTAAGGTACAAAATAGTTGGGCAGAGACTAATGAACGCTAAGAGATTCTTGCATTAATGCTGTTGGTGTTGTAATAGATTCAGACAGATTGTGGATGCTGGATTCGTTTGTTTGTTATCCCTTCTGTGAAAATTAGGTGTACTTTTCCTTTTATGCCTGAAATCTGTATAATATTAGTACTTCACTGAAAGGAAAATAAAAGTTAATACAGCAGTCAGTATTAATTTATTTTGTTATGATGCAGCATATGTTGCTTTCTTGAATGTAACAGAGTTTCTCTACTACAATATTATTTCTGGTATTTCTTTATTAAGGCAACTTTTTCTTCTTTTTATTATTTATTTCTTCTGAAATGGTAGGCTGCACAGTGTTTTTTATTTAAGTCATCTAAACATAGGCTCTCAATCCTAAGAGGATGCAGGTTTTAAATGAAGTAGACAAAAGAAGGACTTCAAAATCACAGTCATTTGGGAAATAATTATTTGCAAGCTTTATTGATAAGCAAGCTCCATTGTGTTCCATCCTAGTTGAGAATTCCAAGGAAACTATCTGTGGAAAATGTGTGAGAAGTCATTGTCTGGATCCTAGAAGAGCTTACCTCAAGAGGTTACAGACAATTAACTCCCAGCAAGAAAAGTTTTGATTTAGCACTTATTTGTGAACAATCGAAGCTTTAATTAGGCTGGTAGAGATGATTTTGTTTGTTCTCTGCCTGATTGCTTCTGATTCTTGAAAAGATCTTATGGCCTTTTCAAATGCTTCCAGTTTTTGTGTGATAGAAAGTTGCAAAGGCTGAAGAAGAAGAATTATTTGAGCTTTTGGGTAATTGGAGTACTATATCTCCAAGATGAGATGGCACAGTTAAAGCCTTTCTTTGAACTAGGATAACTGAGTTCATCACCCTCAAGAATCTTCTTCAGGGCTTTCTGATCTCCTATCCCTGGGGACTTGACACCTTGAAATTAATGGAAACTATTCTTGAGTAGAGTCCATTTATATTAGGCGAGCTTCTTACAAAACTTTGGAACTCTTCTTCTAGGACAGTTGAGAACAAAAAGTTTAGGTATTTCTTTTAAACCATCTCTTCAATTCTACCATATCCAAATGCTATCTCCAGATATGGGATCATTCCTCCAAAGGCACTTCACATTTAATGGTTCTATTCATCTTGACAGATTGTCTAACATAAGAAAAATTAAGCATTCATAACTTGCCTCCATCCTCAGACGTAAAGGATAGACTATCTGACTACCTACCTACCTGGAATGCCAATCCCACCATGTGGAAAATTGAATCAAGCTTCTAAATAGAAACTCATAGACATTGTGTTTTATCCTGCCTATTATTGGAGGAGATGACTTTGACTTTGGAGTCTGTTATATGCAGCGAGGTCATTGCTTTCCTGGTTTTGAAAGAAGCTCATCAAATCAGAAAGCATAAGACAGAAACAAGAAATAACCTTCACTCGTGTGCAGAGCTTTGTATTCTCTCTCTTGCCTTTCTAGATGTATTTGACCTCTGAGGATATTGTAAAATTGGCAGTGTCAGCTGGGGTGTCTCAGGTACACATTGTCTCCAATTATTGAACCTTTTAAATTGCTTCATGCCTTGAGGGGATCATCTTTTGGGCTTGCCTGCCTGCTGTTCAGTTGTGTTGTAGGAATGCAGTGAGCCATCTATAGTCGGCATTAAGCTCACAAATTAGGCAACAGAGGAGCTGCCGGCAATGCTCCAGTTAATGAGCTGATCAACAGCAGCTAAGGTGCACTCTGCCATTTCAAACACTTCAGGGAGCCCACCACCCAAAGACTGAAAATCTCAAGGATAATCTACCAGAAGAGGAACTCTGCTCCTTGCTGTGATCATTGGAAAGCTTCAAAGGAGGCTGCAAACTCATCCTTTAGGAACCAAAGAAAAACTAATCAGATCTGCAACAATGATGTTGCATTTTTCCTACTTCTGCAAGGTTACTGAATTGTGTAGTATCTAATGTGGAATGCTGCATTTTTGCTGCATTCTGTCTTCAGTAAAACTATGGCCAAGTTGTACAGTATCAATCAAACAAAATTGTCAACAAAGTCACTTTATAGGTGTAGAATTTGAATTGCAAACCCTATTCAGCAGTAAAGTTGATTAAGAATGTAATAGCAATAACAATACCACTTAGGCTTATATATTGCTTTACAGTGCTTTACAGCCCTCTCTAAGTGGTTGACAGAGTCAGCATATTGCCCCCAACAATTTGGGTCCTCATTTTACCCACCTTGGAAGGATGGAAGGCTGAGTCAACCTTTAGCCTGGTGAGATTCAAACTGCAAATTGCAGTCAGCCGGCAGTCAGCAGAAGTACCCTGCAGTACTGCACTCTAACCGCTGCGCCACTGTGGCTCATGTTGAACTTGTCTTTTTAGAAGTAATTTCTTTGGGTTCAAGAAGTCTTATTCCTTGATATGTGAATTCAGAATTGTAGACAGAATGGCTTCTGAAGAGTTTCTCATTCTACTTAATCTATCTTGATGAGATAAAAAAAATATTTCCTTCCATGGGCCCTTTAAAGAAAAGACAAAGAACCCTACCTACCTACTTTCATACCTACCTACCTAATGATTTATTGGTGTTTGTTTTTTGTATTTCAGAAAAAAATTATAATGGTATTCTGGTTTAGGTATGCAAGATGTGTGACTGGGAAAATTCATATTAAAATAAAAATTTGAACAAAGGGCATTTCTCTAATATTTGTATTGGAAAGATAAGTCATTACTTAGCAGGAAAGGAGCAGATTTCAAAGCAAGATTATTGTTCAAAGAATGGGAAAGTAACAATATAAAATTATATTGCCAAACTAGCTATTTCAGTTGGATTACAAACTAGACTTTATCACTTTATGGCTAGTTAAATAATATAGCTAACTGAATTGGACATCCAGTGGAAGTTTTGTATATAATTACATGGATTGTGTGTATATGTTTACTTCTCTTATGTTCTCATCATATGCTAAATAATAATAATAATAATGACTAGATAGAAGTAAATTTCCAGATTTTTTTATATAAGCTCCTTTGGTTTGATAGAAACAGAAGAGAACATTCAGTAGTAAGGTATGGGATAAATACAGAAAAAGAATTAGTCCCAACTTAATCTCCTCGTGGTTCAATATTAACTACCTATTTTTATGAACATGAATGTACAAACACATTTGACCAGTAAGTCTTATAGACTGCAACATTTAATTATTAATAAGACAAAGATGAAATCCTTTTCAATTTTGTATTCAGAAGGGTTAGTATAACCTCACTGGCTTCAATGTCTTTAAATAATTGGCATTTTTCTAAAGGAATTTCAAAACAAGGTGGAATATTTGCACACCTGACTTTTCTGAAAAATTTATAACAAAATGTCAGATTATTTATTGGGGTTTATCTATAAATGTCTGTTGAAATACATTTCAGATTTATGATCAGTAAGTCAAAGACTGTGATTAAATGAGTGCAGAACATAAAAATGCAATTTATAGGTAACAATAAGACTATCAGTGGAAAAGTATCCTAAAGTTGCAGTCAATATTACACTTAGATAAACTGATGCAAAATGTTTTACTCTGATTGCTACTATCTAAAATGGACAATTCTCTAAAACTGTTTGGAAATGCAACAATTAAGTTGAATTATTCCTTTGCATTTAGTGGCAATTCTGAGATAATCTAACAATTCAGGGAAATATTTATAATAGAATGAAAGAAATTACAAGGATGGAATTCTTTTTTTTAACTAATGTTTTTTTATTAGATATCACCAAACCTTATAGTCCCACAACACATATATATTAACATGGGTTTGTGTACATGATAACGGCTGCTACAATATTATGTTTCTCTTTATAATTTTGTAAAATCTCTTGCATAGAAGTTTGGCAAATTAAATTGTGAGTGTATTTTATTTGTTTAACACATTTATATGCCCGCCCATCTCACGGAACATGACTCTGTGTGGCATACAGCCACAATTAAAACAATGTCACAATGTTAAATTAAAAAAGAAATAGAAGCACGATTGCTGGAGAAGAATTTACAGGCTCCCTGTAGGCTCTCCAAAGTTACTGAAAGACCCATATTTTGAGGGCCTTCTGAAAGGCTAACAGGGATGGAGTTAACCTCACCTTCAATCTCAAAAATACATCCTTATTATACTAGTTAATAATTGACATCAATTACTACATATAAACTCACTTCTAATATTAATTGAAAGACACAAACTGACCAAAGATATTTTAACGAGCAGATGTAATGTTATTTTGGAATTTCTTACTCAGTTTCATAATGCTTATAAATCTGTTTCCTATTTTTTTTGCTTTTTAAATATTTTTTTTTGCTTTTTTACTTTTTAAATGCTTTTTATACCTCTTGATTGAATTTTTAAATCTCATGAATAAAAATCCAGAACAAAAAGGGAAATTAAAGTAGGCTAGTAACAAATAGACGAAAAGATCTATTTGCATAAAAAAGGTGGTTTTTTTTTTTTTGTTTGCTCATCTTCCAGCGTCATTGTTTCTCATACTGTGGGGCTAAATCTGTTCAACTTTAAATCATTATTAGCAATGGGGAAGGCTGCTTCACTGTCAGTGCTTATTTCCACTTGACCCTGTGGTTATTACTCAGGGATCTCCTTGGGGCAGTGGGGATTTTAGTAAGGACTGAAGTGAAGTATATCTGGCTTTCAAGATGCAACATGTCATGGCTTTTTAAGGGCTACTCTTCTATATTGCCTTCTTCTTTTTACTTAAGCAATATCACTGATCTGAGCAGAGTCTGTTCTATAGTGTCTACAATGGAATAGCTGGGTTGTGGTTGTTGAGTGTCTTCTTTGGCCTACAAGCTTTTCTATTCTGAATCAAGTTCTATAGGTTGGTAGAATATGACTCTCATGTGAAAAAGGCACAGGAGACAAATGATAATCCAATTAAGGGAATAAAGATTTCAAAAAGTGTCTTTCTGCCATATATTGGAGGGGTATTGGGGGGGGACAGGGAAGATTTGTATGTGTGTGAGTTTATCGAGGAATGGATAAATCAAAATATAAAGTCACAGTAATTAATTAAATTTGATAGAATAATAAATCAAGGAAGGTTATGCATAGATATTACTTGCTTTTTTTATGGGGTTCTAGGAACTAAATAAAGCAATATAATGGATATGTGCCTGTCTTTTCTGAAAGGTTGGGACTGCAGAAAAAGGTGAAGGCTCAAACAAGAAACAGCGAAGAAGTTGAACTATAATAAGGTAATGCTGTTACTCTGATAACCAATTTCCAGGATACACAATTCCTGATATTTGAGGTTTTCTTTTGTCAGCAGCCTGCTTTATGCTGACTTCTAAATATTCAGCACATTATACAGTATAATATACAAATAAAACCAAAACAGGCATTGATGTTTCCCAGGAAGTTATAATAATTGGCTTCTTTCCTTTTTTAATTATAGAGGATTTGTCTTAATGTGTCAGGAAGCAATCTTAAAACTAATTTATTGTTTTACAGATTGAACCTGGAGCTTCAAAAGTGGTGTCATAGGTGGATAGAAGCTTTGAATTACTGTGTTTATAATGGTGAGGGAATACTGCTTTTGAGTGTTCCTCAGCAAGACAGGAGCTTTTATTCTCAATGCAACCTCTTCATCTGAAGAAATGTAATACTGTCTCCAAAATACTCAATTTCCATATCCAACTGAACTTTATTATGGCTTGTCACTTTATAAAGCAGGCATTTGGAAATGGTTGGAGACATTATGGTTCAGCAGAATCATCAGTCAGTGCCTAGAGAAGGCATTGCACTCTCTAATTCCAGACATCAGAAGAGTAGGAGTAGGTTGTGGCTTTATTGTTTCCAAATCTCTCTGTAGTTTTGTGTTTACATGGTTAAAATTAGACAGGGCAACTTTCTAGTGCTGTATAGGAAAGATAGGTCTAAGTCTTGACGTGTAAGGGGTATGTGTTGGGGAAAGTATTCTCCAGATTGTATATATTCAGATTTTCAAGTTTGACCCATCTCAGTCTAGACAAGTATTTAGAAATTCATTACTTTTTTAGGGTAACTTTTTTACCAACTAGATGGTAGTGGTACTTTTATGAATCAGCTTAGGGTCCAAAACGCCACCGGAACCCATTGGCTGAAATCCACTTCTCTAAGAACCAGCCTCACTAGTGGACTACAAATAATAAAGCATAATTTGTCAGAATGCTCCCTGTCCATGGTGCCTGTTTGCTAAGGTGGAACAAAACAGAAAAGATTGTGAATTTTGATCTTTGACTGGTGCCATACAAACATGGGTTTTTAAAATGGCACTCTTCCTAGTTCCTGGTGATTGCTGTTTAGTTTATTGTGAGCTTACTACTGCCTTACTTTTCCTCTTGAGGGAAGTCTGAAAATGAAATGCAGTATTTTGTCAATTGAAAGAATTTGTCATTTCTGCATCCTTGGGCCATAGCCTTTCCTGTTTCAGACTGCATATAAATCCCCCTCCCCTTTGATGATTAGCTTTGACCATCCATGATTAAATAACCAAAACTTTCCTGCCCTTGCTGAAGGAGCATCAATAATGTCTTGGGGCTTTTTTCTCTTCACTCTGCCATTACAGCCTTGCATATGTATATCACTGGAGAAAGCTTCAGATGCTATACATTGTTTAATGCAGGCGCTGATAGAAGATATGAAAAAAAATACCAGATTGTTGCCAAACTCTGTTTAGTATTCTTCTGTTTCAGTCAAACAGAGAATCCTGTTCAGGTATCTCCTGGGATCCCAAAGTTGTGGGATTCTTATGCTGATTCAAGAAACTGTCTTTAGGTTCAAAGCAAACTGGCCAGTTCGTAATGGCAAAGAGGCCACTTTGACAGCAAGTTATTTATTACATAGGAATGTGTGTATAATTAACTAAGCAAACCGACTACTGATGAGCTTTGAGATCAAGGAGCAATTGGCTGTTATAGACCAAATTCAACCTGGTAGCTGCAGTCCTCTGCTTTCTCTATTGCCAAGTCAGAGGTTGAAAAGACTATAAAGAATCCAGAAGTTGTTACAGAAAGCAAAGAAAGGACATCTTTAAGGCTTAGCACAACTATTTTCCATTGAAAAAATTGGGTGCTAAGGGAGAGGAAAGAAACAGGTTGGAAATGGCAACCTGAGTCCTCTGACATTTTAGCGCATCAGCTTCAAGTCTACTTAAGAAAACTCTTTTAAGTTTTGTGAAGTTAGGCACTTAGTGAATTCATGGATGTATCTGTGGGTGGGTGGGGGGCGTTGTTTTTGTATAATACAGAAATGGCTTGCCATTGCTGCATTCTGGATGGGTTTTTTAAAAAGTTCACTATCTAGCCTGTAGCTCTGGGACTCTTCATAGCTTTTCAAGATAGCAGTGAATGGACAACCATTGCTACATAGCTCAGGACATGGCTGTTTACAAACACAATAGTAGTAAGAATCCAAATCAATCACATAGCCAACGAGAGACAGCACCGGCCCTCAAGCAACCCACGCAACCCCCCACCAGCATTCGCCTCCTAATGACCCTGACCTGATGTAACCTCCTTACCACAAAACCAATCACAAGACTCACTGATGACTCACACCTGACCCATTACAAGACCCTCACTTGACACACCCATACCTGAAGCCCTCCTAAACAGAAGAACACTGACACTCACATCTCCTAAACTCCACTGAAGATGTTACCCAGCCTGGTAATGAAACGTTCAAAAACCAACTCACAAGCTTGAAGAATGAACCTTAACACTTAGTAGTAAGAATATTCCTAGGGATTGATTGATTGATCATGTTTCATCAGATTGGTGTTGACATAATCTAATCTAATCCTTCACATCTTCCAATAATGCACCTGTCACCACTGTAACTAAGTCCATCCATTTTGCTGCTGATCATCCTTTTCTTTTTTCCCTTCCACTCCTAAGAATTAAGCATAATGTACTACATTTCTATAGCCCATAATGACACATGACAGAGTTTTGTTCAGTTCAGTGAAGGCACTAATATTTCATTTTAGAATTTTTTTTCATTCTCTTCACAAAATTAAAGTCAGGATGGATCTTTGGATATTCAGTTCTTTTATCAGTCTTTCCCAAGTTGAAATGAAGTGGCCGCTAGCAATATGGTAAAACATCTCTGCCATCCATTCCATTGCTCTGTGCTAATTTGATTCATGTTGCTTTTCCAAACCTGAGATTGGTTACATAGGCCTGACCATATCTCCAAAGCATAATAAATAAACCAGCTTAAATTTAACTAGCTTATTGCTATCAAGAGATGCGATAACCTGGAATTAGAGTTATTGAGTCAAACCTTCAGAATAGAAAGTACATGAAAAAATGAAGGATGGAGTTAACTTTAGGGGTTTCTGTTATTTGATCTTCAACTATTAG
Organism: Pantherophis guttatus; assembly: GCF_059756535.1. Classification (NCBI taxonomy): domain Eukaryota; kingdom Metazoa; phylum Chordata; class Lepidosauria; order Squamata; family Colubridae; genus Pantherophis; species Pantherophis guttatus. Next base: position 292,953,477 of record NC_142063.1, on the reverse strand, counting down.
TGGGGACTGTTGTTGACAATCTTAGAAAGTCTAGATAAATACATTATTTAGAAGAAGCATCCAGACAGGTCAGAGTTGGAAGGGACCTTGAAGGTCTTCTAGTCCAACGCCCTGTTCAGGCAGGAAACCCTATACCATTTCAGGCAAATGGTTGTCCAATCACTTCTTAAAAACTTCCAGTGGTGGAGCACCCACAATTTCTGGAGGCAAGCCATTCCACTGATTAATTGTTCTAACTGTCAGGAAATTTCTCCTTAGTTCTAGGTTGGTTGTCTCCTTGATTATTTTCCATCCATTCCTTCTTATCCTGACTTCAGGTGCTTTGGAGAATAGCTTTACTCCTTCTTCTTTGTGGCAACCTCTGAGATATTGGAACACTGCCTAGTCCTTCTTTTCATTAAATTGGACATACCCAACTCCAGCAACCATTCTTTATATGTTTCAGCCTCCAATCCCCTAATCATTTTTGTTGTTCTTCTCTGCACTAAGGTCCTTAGAACGTATGCTGCTGGGAGCTTCAAATAGTGTTGCTAAATGTATCACCAAAAAAAGGACATACTATAAATAGAAACATAGAGAATATTCATTTCACTTTTCGGCACTGCTTGATTTAAGACCTATCTTGTTGCTGGTTCCCCCAACTCCCAAAAATAATGACTTGAATAACTCAAAAAGGAATGGTTTAACAGCAATGGGTATGTAGTGATTCTGTTTCTCCTCCAAACACTTGTTAATTATGAGGACTAGATGCATGTTATTTCCAGTAATGTGCATTTTTTTAAAACAGGGGTCCCCAACTCACAGGCTATGGCCTGTGGCCTGTTAGGAATTGGGCTGCACAGCTGGAGATGAGCAGCAGGTGAGCAAGCAAATATGTCTTTGTAGCCTCTCCCTAGCACAAGCATCACCACCTCAGCTCCACCTGAGATCACCAGGCTTTAGATTCTCCTAGGAGCATACAGCCTATTGTAAACTGTGCCTGCAGTTGCATCTTCTCCCTGACCCCAATTCATGGAAAAATTATCTTAATATGAATGGTAAATCTAGTTGAAAATTGATTATTAGCAAGCCTGCTTTTCTTTAATGGTACAATATTTAGTCACTTCTTAAGCAAACATCTGATAACTCATAACTTTGAATGCCCCCTGGCTATATATAATGATCTTATGGATAGACATTTATCTTTTTATTGATACATTAATGTCTAAAGGCTTTAAAAAGTAGACGTTATAATGTAGTAGAATAGCGAATATAAAAGATCAACAGATAATCATCAGTAGATAGTCTTAATATATGAAGGATCTAGCCAGTTTGGGTGACATGTATAGTCTCTTTCCAACTGAATAGTCTGCAAAATTATTGTCAATGAATAGACTGTCAAAATACATCCAAAGCAGTCTTCTTGTATTCAGTTTTTGTGCATTGTGAAAAGCTGTTGTGGTGCAATGGATAAAATTGTGCCTGACAACATGTGAGAATTGACTTGAAGTTTCATCATAGCCATGATATTTGATAGATAGCCTTCAATGAAACTAATCTAATCTTATCCAACCCTAATATATGATATAAATTTATTTTTTATGAACTCCTGAAAGCTAGGTGACAATAACCATAAGGTACCATTATGGATGGCCAGTGGCCAGAATAATTATACCCATAGTCCGGCACATATGCATGATATTAAATTGGTGGCTTAACATGAAGATTATGTGAGTTGTTCTTCCATCCTCCAAAAGTTTTGACAATAATAATTTTTTACACGTTAAAGCAAATTTGGAGACTCCTGTTTCTCAAATTAGTGTTTGCCCAATGAGATGGTCTGTAGATGTATTAGGACTGCAACTGCCAGACTTTTTGACCAGCTCATAGTTGAACAATGTTCAGTTTAGGGTTACTTCTTGGCTGGGGTCCACATCTTATTTCTCTTGTGTCAATACGGATGTGGACTTTGCAGAAGGGACAGTCTCTTGTTCAGCAACCTGGCTTGGCAAAGGCCGGTGTGGTGCAGTGCAGGGTTTTCAAACAAAGGCCAGAGGAGAAATGTTACCCCAGACCTGTTTATGGCATTGCTAGAATGCCTAGGAATGATATTTCTGTCCTATTCCATGTATATTTAGAAGGAACCCATGGCTTCCATGTGGAATTGGACTGACAATCTTGAATTAGCTGCCTGTTCGACTGTCTTTATAATCTCAGGAATATCCTGGCATTCAGTCAAGTAGTTTTCTTCAAAGGAAGCTGTGTGAGCCTTTTAAATGCCATGATGGCCCCGGATGACAGCTCTACAGTTAGACCAGCAAGGTGGATGATATTGAAATCCCACTTGTATAAAAGGCAAGGCTAGAATTTTGCTGCAAGATTGTCCCTTAATTTCAACATTCTTGAATGATGGGGAAAAAATATATGCTTCATATTAGGGAGAGGTGGGGGATAGAGGGAGGAAATTTATCTGAGGAATTGCACAAGGTAATAATGTACCTCAGGAAATCTGCCTCAGAGAATGACTCTTCCAGCTGGCCAGAATACATGATGGCTTGTTGATAGGCTGTTTATGTCCATTTTGCTATGCTGTAGCTGTAATAATTAGAAAGGAAGGTACAAAGGTAGAATGGCAGGCGTATTTGTGATGACATTTATAATGGGGTATCAAGGATAAATAACAAATGACAGCTGCTCAATGCAACATTGAGGATGTGCAATAAATGAAAGCACAACCATTTCAATGTCAGAGAAATGTGAAGAAGAAGAATATCTGGTTCGTATTCAGAAGTTCTTTATAGCACCAGGTCCTTTATACTGACCAGGGGTGGATTCTACTTACCTTTACTACTGGTTCGCAATGGGATCGCGCGCATGCACTTGCTTTGCTCGCGCATGCGCCAAGCTTCAGATTGCTTATGATGACATCCGGGATGGTGGGTGGAGCCTCCCACCAGTTTTACTACCAGTTCTCGCAAACCAGTCAGAACCGGGGGCAACACACCACTGATACTGACCCAGATATGGACAGCTTCTGAAATCCCTCCCCACCTTTTTTTTTATGCTTTAGGTCAGTCCTGACTCCAGGTAATTGCCTGGACAAGTCCTTGCAGTTTTCTTGGAAAGATTTTGGAATTAGTTTACCATTGGCTCCTTCCTAAATTTGAGAGAGAATAATGGCTCAAAGTCAACCAGCTGGCTTGGAGCCTAAAGTGCAACTGGAACTCACAGTCTCCCAGTTTCTAACCCAATACCTTAATCTCTGCACTGAACTGGCTCCCTTATAGTTTGCACATTTGTACCTGATTTCTTTCTTTCTTGGTTTCATGTGTCAGCAAACTTTGCTTGCACTGATGGCCTGAACTTTGCTGCCCCCTCTCTCCTCTGACTTTCAGGCCTGATTTAGATTTAGAATCTAACGTTTGATTTCTGTCGGCACAGCTGACATGATATAATACGTCACTGAGAAGAGAAAGCACTTGGGAGCTAGAAACTTCTGTCTGAATTTGATTTCTAGACAGGCATAGCAGACTTCTAATCTAATTTCAAGGGCTGCACAAGCAATTTTGTCTGCTTCTTCCTTGCTTCTTCCTTGCTGCTTTAGAGAGAGACTGCATGTCTCTCTCCCTTCAACCCCCCTCCCAGCAACCTTTAAACCAGTCCAACAGAACTGTAGGGGCTTTTCAATTTAGGTGTCCTCTCCATGTAGGGAAAAAAGGTCCATAATCTTTCATCACTGCAGTGAATATGTTGTTTGCATCTTTGCAGCTGAGCACAGTGTAGGATGCTATATAACAGAAGTGAGACCAGATGATGTCATACCATCACTTTGTGTCTTTATGAGTGAAAGGGAAGGCAGAAAGAAGACTCATTTCATTTTAACATAATCATAATTAAAAAAAATATGCTTTGAAACTCTGATTAGTATGCAAACAATATCTCTTTGATATTCAGTAAAGAAGCCCAACCTTTCAAGTTTCAAAAAAAAGGAAAAGATGTAGTTGCTTTAAAAAGCACATATACTTTAATGCAGGGGTGTCAAACTCACAGCCTGCAGGCTGGATGCATCATGCGCTGGCCACCTTCACCCCCATTTTAGCGAAGGGAAAAAAGTTGTGATACATCATGTGATGACAATGTGATGATGCGAGTTTGACACCCCTGGTTTAATATATGGATTTATTACAGCACCATTGTCATCATCATTATCACTATTTTTTTCTAAAATATGGAAGTCATTCAAAATGAGTCTTCTCACATGGTCTGAATCACTTCATTTTTGATAGCATACTTAAAAATATGCTATTTGATATAGGCATTTCCCTTCCATCCACCCTCATATTCCTTCTTAATTTTGGACAGTCATAGAGAAGCAGGATGGAAATAATATAAGCAAACAGGTAAAATAAGTGTAGTTTTTTTCCCCCCAACCAATGACTTCTGTACTGTGAAAGTGATTTTAATGAAATTTAAGTAGGATCATAATCCAGAATGAATATATTAAATATACAGTAGTTTCCTGGTCCACGTTTCACAAGCAACATTTGCAACTGTGAGTTGACAAGTAAGAAAGTCTTCCCTTAGGGTTAGACTGTGAAGGGAAGAAGGAAAGAGAAATATTATGTGTGCATACAGAATATTTCTGATTGTTTTAGGTTTGGACTCTAATGAGAAATATGCTTGTCAACTTTGTTTCTGTAAATTTGGATTATACCAGAAATACAGAATGTTTAAATATTTTTTAGGGGTGACCAAAAATACAAAACAACTTGGTTGCAGCTAACCATGTAGTAGTATTATGTGGCTACATATTTAACTGATGAATGATATGAAATTAAAGAAGGATACAGGCATTCTTTGATCACCAACTGTCTTATTTTTATTTCTGATTGTCAAGCATACTATAAAAACTGAAATTACAGAAAATACACAAGGAACATGAAAATGATATACAAGCAATATAAACCCCTCTGTAAAAAAGAGCAGAATCATTATGAAAAAAAAAAATGAAGAGAGGTCATTGTAAACAGCTATAGCTATAACATAAAGTATCTTTGTTCCACGTACAAGTCTTAGTTAAATTTACAAAATGAAGAAGTATATATTGATTCCAGCATGGTGAATTGGGAAACTACCCCAAGTTTACTATCCTCAGATGTGACATTTTTTAACTGAGACATCAGAATGAAATGGTAAGATTGTCTGTGGATGTTGGCAAATTTAGTTATTGTGATGATGATAATGATGATGACGATGACAATATCTATTCAGTTGTGTCCAATTCTTGGTGATTTTACGGGTTTGCTCTTTCCACATCTTCCAATCTTGCATTACTTTGAGTTTTTCTGTGCTCTGGCTGGTGTCAGCTTTGATGATATCACTGTGTTCTTTGGTGGCATGGTTTCCTTTTACCGCTAACTCTTCCAAACATAATTCTTTCTCCAATGAGTACCCCTGCATGACATGGCCAACATAAGTGAGACACAGTTTTGTGATTAGTTTTTGTATAAATTTCAAATTACCAAGTCACATTCTTCGTCATTAACAGGCCCAGTATTGTTTCTTGTTCTGTAGGATGGAAACTACTGTATAATTGCTATCAGTCATGCTCAAATCATGAGGTAATGATAGCATATTTTGTGGAATATATATATATATTTCTTCAGGCAGCTCCATAAGAGGTGCTTTTTAATCTGCCGCTGCCTAATTTTCTAGAAAATTCATCTTTTGAATTTTGAATTCATCATTTTTTAAAAAGTCTGAAATGTCTTCCTTCTACCTTTTAATATTTCATCGGAAAAGAATTTGAGTTTGCTATTCATTTTTTGAAGCTGCTCATCTGCATCCTGAAAGCTGCCAGGTTTCAGATAAAAAAAAAATATGGAGGATGAGTTGAAAGTGAAAAACGTATTCTCAGTTCCAACTCAATTTGACATATGTTCAGCATATGAAACCCATTAATCCATATTTTTGCTTTTCTTCTTAAAAGAAAGGATTTAATTTGCTCAAGTAGATATCTTTCCAGTGTACTGATAGAGAAAAGATTGTGCTTCTGTGTATGTGTATGTATGAGTCTGGGCATCCTTAAGTGCACAAGGATACAGTCTGAAATAATTGGAGAAGTGTAGAATCAATTAAAGAGCATGAGGGAAATCAATGTAGGAGACTTTGAAGTAATTTTTTAAGAATGGGGCTTATATAGTTTGCTATGTTATGTTTTACAAGATAAATTAGTTTCTCTAAAGGCAGATGAGGAATTTGCTTTATAGGGTTCTTCTGACAGGTAGAACTTTAACATTCTTTTCCTGATGAATGGCAACATAATTTGCAAGGCAGCTGGCATTCACACTGATGCCATGTGTGTGATCACACTTAGGAACCAAATCCATGATGGCAAGAAGAGATCTATGGCTACAATTCTATAACCAATTATCTAAGTAACCTTTGTTTGTGTATAGGTGCATCACATTTAATAACAAAATTAAATGCATATACACATACACATATACATACTCTCTCTATATAAAAATCACATATACATAAAAGCTGACTTTCTTTCAGACATCTGTATTTAATAGCTAAATCACCAAGATTTCCATCTTTTCTTTCTACAACTCTTAATGGCTTATGGAATGGGTAACGCACACTCAAAGATATCATTTATGTTCTAGCACTTGGATATTAAGATCTGTGAATGATAGCTGACTGGACTGAGAAATGCACTAATGAAGCCAGAGAAAGTATTACTCTTCTCTTTACACTGGGGCGAGCAATGCTTTTAGAACTGGGGATCATACCATTTTTTTTGAAGAATTTTTAAGGACTCATGCAGCGCTGACATTAGTGTGGGCAGTGACATGAAAACCTTACAATTATGGTAAATGTATGCATTTTTGTAAGCAATTTCCTGAACAAATACATTTTAAAAATGATAGTGCTGAATTTAATATTTGCATTTTGTGTTTTCTAGTTCCTAACATACACAATTTTGCATCTATTTTAATGGAACTGCATTATAATATTCAGACAAATTCAGTTTTGAAAGGTATATGGATTTCTGTGTGAAATTAAGAGGAGATATTTCAGGTCCTGTCCTATCTTAAGAATTGACAGTTCTACTTGCTGTCCAGCTTCCAGGTTTTCAGGCGTAATATAAACAAACCCTAAACTATCAGGTGGTAACATGCAATCTGTGTACATGTGGAAAGAGAAAGATCTGACTTCTGTCTGTAGCATATAGGACTAAGAAACTTGACAACAATATTGTGGTGTAAAAGTTCATTCATGAGCCCAAGTATTCTTTGGTTTGACAATCCCAATGGAAATTCTATCTGCAGGCTTTTGGGAAAACTAAAGAACCTCAACAGGCATTCCTCTAAGCTACTCCATTCTTGCTATCGCAATCTTTGTTGCACTGTAATCACACAATTACTGTGCCATTAAAATGTCATATTCGTGGAAACCCATATAAACAAAGCATTAACAATTGCCAGAAAATTGTAGTCTTTACTGCTAATGACCTGCTCTCCCCCCCCACCCTCTGTTTCCTTCTAAGTCTTGATTTAAGAGGCAGACACAGATGCATGTCACTGATATGAGAACATTCCAATTTTTAATGGGCTGTCACAGTGTGAGACTTTCTGTTCTTTTTCCTATTTGTTTCTCGTTTAAACCACAGGTGCTTTTGTGGAAGCTACTTAGTGAATTGGTAAAGGAAGAAGCAGCTGCTGTCTGAGCATCTTCACCACTGGGGGAGGATGTCAAAAATCTTATGTCAAAACGGAGACATTTTTGAAGGGTGTGTGTGTTTGTGAGTTAGTACACAGATGGCAACATTAGACAATGTGTTTTGATTCTTCCAATGAAGAATGAAAACATATTGTATATTTATCCTGTAAAGCAATACTTCTTACTTTTAATTAAGGAAAAGGGAAAAGGAGATCAGAGAAAAGGGAACTGGGTTCAGTCTACCAAATTAAATTCTGATTCAGCAGGGCTGGCTTCTATTGTAAAATAATAAATCTTATACCATTAAATCTTTATTTTGTCCTGTTTAACGCATTCCGAAGGGGCTTACTGTTAATTATTTTTCAGATTATAGCTAATCTGACAGTTTGATGTACCCTTTAGTTTGTTTTTTTTCCTTCTTGTTGAGGAACATTGTTATTTTTTAAAATGCATTTACTGTATTTTTCATTGAAGAAGTGATCAAATATAAATTTCCTCGGTCATCAGATGAACTATATCTATCATTGTCAGTTTTAGTTTCTCCAGGCAATAGGTTCAATCTAGTATGTATGTGTACGTGTGTTTGTGTTTATTAGTCAAATTTATATAGCTACCCATGTTATGGTTGCTTTACAGGGTAAATACACAATGTGTTTTCATTCTTCATTGGACTCTGGGCAGTATACAACAATCCAGTTTAGATTAGAATAAAATAACAGAGTTGGAAGGGACCTTGGAGGTCTTCTAGCCCAACCCCCTGCTTAGGCAGGAAACCTTACACCACTTCAGACAAATGGTTATCCAACATCTTCTTAAAAACTTCCAGTGTTGGAGCATTCACATCTTCTAGAGGCAAATTGATTAATTGTTCAACTGTCAGGAAAGTTCTCCTTAGTTCTAAGTCGCTTCTGTCTTTGATTATTGGAACACTGCTACCATGTGTCACCTAGTCCTTCTTTTCATTAAACTAGACACACTCAGTTCCTGCAACCATTCTTCATATATTTTAGCCTCCATTCCCCTAATCATCTTTGTTGCTCTTCTCTGGACTCTTTCTAGACTCTCAACATCTTTTTTACATCGTTGTGACCAAAACTGGATGCAGTATTCCAAGTATGGCCTTACCAAGGAATTATAAAGTGGTATTAACAACTCATGTGATCTTGATTCTATCCCTCTGTTTATGCAGCCTAGAACTGTGTTGGCTTTTTTGGCAGCTGCTGCACACTGCTGGCTCATATTTAAATGGTTGTCCACTAGGACAACAGGTTCCCTCTCACAGTTACTACTATTGAGCAAGGTACCACATATACTGTATCTGTGCTTTTTGTTTTTCTTGCCTAAATGTAGAACCTTACTTTTTTCACCATTGAATTTCATTTTGTTAGATAGCAACCAATGTTCAAGTCTGTCCAGATCCTTCTGTATTGTAAGCCTATCTTCTGGATTGTTGGCTATTCCTGCCAGCTTGGTGTCATCTGCAAATTTGATGAGTTCCCCATCTATCCCCTCGTCCAAATCATTGATGAAGATGTTGAAGAATACTGGGCCTAAAACACAGCCTTGGGGTGCTCCACTGCATACTTCCCTCTGTGTAGATGCAGTTCCATTGAGGACTACACGTTGAGTGCGGTTGGTCAGCCAGTTACAAATCCATCTGGTGGTGATGCTGTCTAACCCACATTTTTCTACTTTATCTAGTAGTAAGTTATGGTCTACTTTGTCAAATGCCTTACTGAAGTCCAAGTAAATTATATCCTCTGGTTCACTAATTTTGTCACTTTGTCAAAGAATGCAATAAGATTAGTCTGGCATGATCTGTTTTTGACAAACACATGTTGGCTTTTGGTTATCACTTTGTTTGCTTCTAGGTATTCGCTGATTTGTTGCTTGATTATCTTTTCCAGAATTTTCCCTGGTATTGAGGTCAGGCTGATAGGTCTGTAGTTTCCTGGATCTATTTTTTTCCCTTTTTTGAAGATGCAAACTATATCAGCTCTTTTCCAGTCCTCTGGCAGTTCCTCGGTGCTCCAGGATCTTTGAAAGATATAGTTCAGTGGTTCTGAGATCTTGTCTGCCAGTTCCTTCAGAAGCTTGGGATGTAATCCATCTGGTCCTGGTGATTTGAACTCATCTAGGGTAGACAAGTGCTCGCTTACCATTGCCCCCCCTATTTTAACTTGTGTTCCTAATCTGTTTCTTGTGGTGCTGTTTTTAATAGGTTGGACTATTTTTTCCGTTTGTATAAAGACAGATGCAAAAAATGAGTTAAGTAGTTCTGCTTTCTCCCTGTTGCTTGTCACCTTCTTGCCACTTTCTCCCAGCAATGGACCAATTGTTTCCTTGACTTTTTTCTTGTTTTTAACTTGTTGGAAGAAGCTTTTTTTGTTATTTTTTTACTTTTGTCGCAAGTCTTTGTTCATTGTGAGCCTTAGCTTTCCTCACTTCATCTTTGAAGGCTCAGGCTATTTGCTGATATTCTGCCTTAGTTATGTGCCCTCTTTCCACTTTTTATACTTTTCCTTTTTGTCTTTCAATTTGAGTTCTTTATGCAGCCATGCTGGTTTCTTTTGAGAGTTGTTATTTTTCTTCTTCATTGGTATTGTGCTAGACTGGGCTTTTATAATCTCACTTTTCAAAATTTCCCAAGCTTCTTGAGTTGTTTTCCCCTTGAGGGCTTTCATCCATTGAATCCTTCCCAAGCTTCTTTGCGCCATGTATTTGTTAACCCCTACTAAATTACTAATGTTTAATATTTTGAAAATTTCTCATTATTCCATCATAATTTCAATATCCCAAATGTCTAGGGCTACTAATAAGGCCAAATATTAACAAAATTTAATCAATCCCAGAAATATATCTCAAAATCCCCACAATTTCTAATCCTTAAAAGTTTAAGTTCACAATATACTTTAACACACTATTAATATTAATAATACAATTATTAATCCTAAACTTCCTAAACTTCCACCTACTAAGCTTAGCTTATTTTTAATTCTAATAGATTTTATTATCTCTTAATATGTATACTACTATTTTCCCTATTTGTATTTTTTATTTTTTATTTTTATTAATATATTTTATCATTATCCATCATTTCTTAACCTTTTTTGGATTTTCATAATTTATTGACTTTTTGATCACTCTTTTATTTCTCTCTCTTGGAGTCTTATAACACTTTTTGATATTTTTATACCTACTGAACATTCCCTTCGGTTTGCCCTTTGTCTCTTTCTGCTGTATTATTTGAACACCCATCAATAAGATTTTCTTTCTTTTAAAGAGATTGTTCTTTCTTTTCTCTAAACCTTTCTTTTTTTGAAGAGATTTTCCTTTTTTCTCTCTGCTCTATTATAAGCTTTTAAGGAATTATATGATTCCTATTTATTAATCTTTTCTCTTCATTATCTTTATCTTCTTCTTTAGCATCTTGTTTTGATTTTTTCCTTCCACTGCTTCTTCTAATTTCTCATCTATTTCCTAAATACCATGTTCATCTTTCCCCCCTCAGTTGTTGAGTGGCTTCTACACTCATTTCTTTATCTTTAGACAATCCCCTTGTCTCCTTACTGTTCTTTATAGTTTCATGCATGTTTTTAAGCATCAAAATTATTTCTTCATTTGCCTCTATTATCCCCTATAGATACATTTTGTAACAATTTAATAAAGATTACTCAGTATGCCTCTTTTGTTCCAACGTCTCAATATTTAAAAACGCCAACTTAATAAAAATTCAATCCATCCCATAATTATACCTCCAAATCCCCTAAATTTATAATCTTTACAATTCTTTAGTAGTTTATAACTTTGTGATTTTCCAATTACATATCTTCCCAATTGTCCAAATTTTAAAGTTTTATTTAGCTTTTCTTCTTTTCTTTTTTCTTCTATCACCTTTCTTCTTTTGCCTAATAGAATGTTCTGTCAAGTAGCCTTAACAATCCAAATCCAAATTAATCCACTAGGTTCCTTCAATCTTTCAAATCCATAATCCAATAGCCAGTTTCAATAAAGTTTAGTTATTTGCAGTTTAATTCATCTTAGAAGTCTTCAAGAGGAAAAAGAAACTCATTCATTATTTTCAAAATATCCAAATCATCTTCTAGAATAGAGTCAAGGTCAGGCCGCCTTCCAGATGTTATTTACTTTCTTCTATTTTGTGTATTAGACTTTATGTGTATACTTTCACTAAGAGTACTGATGTTCTGGTGCTCCTCTTCTTCCAGTAGATGGCTGTCCTGCTCCCAAGTCCAACATTAAACAGTATGTCAAAAACAGCTGATTATCCAATAAGTCCAGGGGGCTAAAAATCACCTTTCAAATTGTTTAAGCTTTTTTCCAGGCTTTCTGTATTTTAAGGCTTCCCTTGGGCATTTCTTTCACCTCTTAATTTTCAGTCTTTAATCTTCTCCATGTATCTAATCACTACTTCCTTAATGCTTGGAGATTATCTTTTAAAATTCTTGTACTTAAATTAAATCTTTGGAGTAAGAGTTGGAAGTTATCTCGCCCAGTTTCAATGCTCTGTCCATGGACCACTCCTGCACAAATCTTATGGTCCCAGTTGTCCCAGCTTGTGACTGCCAAAAATGGCCATTGTCCCTGCTGCCATTAGGAGAGCTTGCTTCAGACCTAACAAGGAAATTGTGAGTTCCTCGTGGTCCACGAAGTGCCTATCCTTTCTTCGCTGTCCCTACAAGGCGTCTTTGACCCCGTAGGGTCTCCTGATAGCAGTTACTGGCTGGATTTCACAGGGCTTGGCAGAGCCTGCTATTTTCCAAGCTGTTCTTGCCATAACATCAACCGGAAGTGGCATAATCATGTATTGAGGGATCTTCAAGAGCTCAGGAGAGATGAGGCTGACCTGCTGTCTGAGGAGGGGGGAAAAGATTCCATAATGTGGGGGACCATGGAAGAAAAAGCCTGCTGCCTAGGTCCTATCAAATAAAGCTCTTTAGGCAATACCCATAACATGCCCATTCTATTGGGTCTGGTGGAATAAACATATGAAATCAGGAAGAGGCAATCCCTCAAATAACCCAACCTCATGCTTATTGGGCTTTAAAGGTCAACATCAGCATCTTCAATTGAGCCCAGAAATAAATTGATTATTTTATTTTTTATTTATTTGTTTCCATTTCTATACCGCCCTTCTCCAAATAGGACTCAGGGCGGTGAACAGCCAAAGTAAAAAACAGAACATACAAAATTTAAAAACAGTTTAAAATAATTAAATATTTTGGCCGTTAATTAAAACAACCCAATTTAAAATCAATTTAAAATTTAACTCAAGCTAGCCCAGCTAGTTGAAATAAATAGGTTTTCAGGGCCCGACGAAAAATCCGGAGGTCTGTTATTGTACGTATCTCTGGGGGGAGGTTGTTCCAGAGGGTGGGCGCCGCCACAGAGAAGGCTCTCCCCCTGGGGGTCGCCAGCCGACATTGTCTGGCAGACGGCACCCTGAGGAGGCCCACTCTGTGCGAGCGTACTGGCCGGTGGGAGGCTATTGGTGGCAGAAGGCGGTCTCGTAAGTACCCCAGCCCTAAGCCATGGAGCGCTTTAAAGGTGGTCACCAACACCTTGAAGCGCACCCGGAAGACCACCGGGAGCCAGTGCAGCTCGCGCAGGAGAGGTGTCACATGGGAGCGCCTCGTCGCCCCCATAATCCCCCGCGCGGCTGCGTTCTGGACCAGCTGGAGCCTCCGGGTGCACCCCAGGGGGAGCCCCATGTAGAGAGCGTTGCACTAGTCCAGGCGGGAAGTGACGAGTACCTGAGTCACTGTGCGTAGGGAGTCCTGATCTAGAAAGGGGCGCAACTGGCGTATCAGGCGAACCTGATAAAAAGCCCCCCTGGCCACGGCCGATTATAAATGCAGCTCACATAGCAGAGGTGTAGTATGTGTTCTACCTAAAACACACACAGCTGCCCACACCCCTGCATTTTGTATCAGCTGAAATTGCTGGATATTTCTCAAGAGGAGTCCTATGTGCAGTGCGGTACTTAGACTGTGAAGTGATAAATGACCATGAGTAAGACCCTTTGATCCAGGAATGGGAGCAACTGGTATACAATATAAAGTTGTGCAAAGGCCCTCTTAGCCAGGACTACTGTCTGCTCCCTGAGTAGGAGTTTTGAATCTAGGAGGAGCCCTGCAGATTGCACATAGGGTCAGTTTGGGGCAGTGCAATCACATCCAAGACCAGAGATGATATAGTTCTAGAATCAAAGGGCCTTGGTGCCCAAAGCCACTCAGTCTTTCTGGCGTTCAGTTGAAACCTGTTGTTCCCTATCTAGGTATACGTGTGCATGTGTGCATGTAGTTAGAAATGTAGAAGCTGTCCAACTCCAGAATGACTTTGTGTGGCTTGCAGTAAGAACAGAAAACAACAGGGCCTGGAAGAACAGCCAAGTTTAAAGACCTCTGAAACATAATCAGGGTGGGAGCCAAACTAATCTGGGGGGGGGGAGGACATTTGGAGGGAGGTACCATGGCAAAGAAGATATACTTCCTAGGTCCCAATAGATATAATTGCTTGATTGACTGGTTCTGAAGCCAATTAACTGTTCTTACTATATGGACAGGAATCATTGAGATAGGTAACTTCAGATAACTTGAACCTATAGCATGAATATCATGATATTATGGGAGATAACAGAATCTTGAAGCTCACAAAACAGAGGTATCCCATGGGCATACTGAGGCACATCAAACAGGATCAATGCTGCTGCATTCTGGACCAGCTATAGCTTCCAAGTACTCTTCTGAGTGATCTTCAAAGCAAGTTCTATGTAGAGCTATTTATGATGTAATTTTGATGTTTGATAAGTGAGTTTGCTTATGAAATCAATGTGTATCCATGTTCATTACATGCTTTTCACCAAGAAAAATCTCTCTTTATTTTGAGGAAAAAATGTTTGATGGCAGATGGAAAATCCCCCCCCCCTTGAAAACATGCACATGTGTGGGCTTTTGGGGATTTCATCTTATAAATCAGAGCCATATAAAGAAGAGGGATGGTTATCACATCTATAAATAGCAATGTGTTTTATAAGCCAAAGGGATCTGAAGCCCATATGAGATAGGAAAAATGTTCAGTTATGTCAATGTACCTGATTAGCCTATCCTCAACTTCAGTAAGCGAATCTAGTTTTCTCCTGTGTCTCAGATGGCTGTGTGCTATATAAGAGACCACAAGAAATCAACAGTGTACCTGATTTAATGTAAAAAATGTTCTGGAATGGGGGCTTCAGGGGTTATGGTTCTCTGTTATGGTTGGTTATGTCAGAATAGCTCTTACAAAAATAATCTGTTCAAATTCTATTCAGGTTTTTATCATTTACTGTCTGCAAATGTCACCAGCTACCTGAGCACTTTTACTTGCCCGACAGATATCAGCTGCCTCAGCTGATATCTGTAGGAAGCTACAGGGAACATGTATTTGTTTGTATGTATTGTTTTTAGCATTGTTGTATGCTACCCAGAGTTATTTGCTTGTGAGATGGGCGGCCATATAAAGATGATGAATGAATAAACAAATATGATTAGGACCTATTTTTCCATTGCTGCAGAAACTAGTATCTGAAATAATGGATATAAAATGTGGCCAGCTAGGTTTCATTTAAATTTAGGGGGAAACTTCCCAATAATAAGATCTGTTCAATAGTGGAACAGCCTATAGTGGGTGTGGGTTCATCATCTGTGGAGGTTTATAAGGGGAGGGTAGACTGTTAACTACTCATGAATGATGTTCTTGTCCACTACAAAGGATCAGATTAGATAATGCTTATGGTTCGTTCCAATTCTACAGTTCTATGATTTTATATGTGCAAGAAGCAACATCACTACTTCCACTTTTTCTGTTATTACTACTGATTGATAGACACGTATGCAAAATGAACAGATGAATAGATTAGTACCCAACAACTTGCAATCAATATTAAATTCACATAAAATGCTTTTGTGGTGTACATGCACTTCTCTTCTCAAAATGCTATCTCACAATCAAGGAAATTACAGCTGACTTTTATGTGATTGCTACATTCACACATTTAATTTTGCCAGCTGACTTAATTTTTCTCCATGAATACATCCCCATAAAGCTGCACTGATTTTCTAGAGAAAAAAAAAAAGTACGCGCACATAATAATGGATGCAGAGAAATGTTGCTCCCATAGTAATAAATTTCTTATTTATAACAAGAGGTAGCAAAGCTCTGTAGTTTATTGTTTTAAAGCTCTGCCTGTATTGGATTTTACTACCAATCTGAGAGATGTAATATGAACCTGACATGTGTTGTATCTGCTGACAACATCTGGGAATAGGTGCATGCAGTGAAGCATAAGTTTATCTGAAAGACGTGTTAGTTTGAAGAAGGATATAGTTCTTACATTCTGTTTATGAATGTTTGCAGAGAGCTTTTTAAAGCTATGCTCAGTACTGGTACGACCTGAGATGACCTTGCCCTGTTTCCCTGATACACATACACAAGTGAAGATTCATAAGTAAATTTATGAGCAGGTACTGCCCAAGCAGAATTCTTGTAAGGTTAACATTTTTTTCAAGTGAAGACATTGAATTAATATGAAACCCAATCCTTGTCTTCCAAGGCTTAGCAATGAGTGATAGCTCTATTATGTTTTCATTGTCTCCTTGCTTGGAAACATTATTGCTGTTAGACAGTTTTAAGTAGATGGGATCTCTAAACTGAATATTCAACGATGCCTAATTGCTTTAAAAGATATGAGAATATAGGTGGAGGACAATGAAGACTTAATTTGACTGAGCAAGGGTGTAAGCCAGTGATGGCTAACCTTTTCTGGACCGAGTGTCCAAAGCGCAATGCGTGCACAGCCTCTGTGTGTGCGTGCGTCCCCCCCGCAGGTCCCCTGCCCCCTGCGCATATACAGCAGAGACTCAAAGTCCAGCTGGCCAGCAGGAGGCATGTACGCATGCACAGCGGAACTGAACTGGGGCAATGGCTCGCATGCCATCAGACAGGGTGCTGTGTGCCACTTTTGGCACATGTGCCATCGGTTTGCCATCACGGGTGTAAGTTTATGTTCAGACCTAATCTATGGGGTGATAAGAAGAGCAAAGTGCTCTTACTTCTTCTTTTGCATTGTATTAGCAAGGGGTTGTCCAGTGGCTCTTTTCCAGGTATCTCTTTTGCTTTTGAGCACGAGCTATCCTTTGGAGTTTGCATCTGGCTGCTATTTCTTATTTATTGTAAGATTATATTAACAGAATCTTGCAAGTCTACAAGTGCATTTCTCCCTTCATCCCTTTATGGTTGTAAACTTTTTCTGATTTTTATTACCCTGTATTGTTTGTTCCATTTTGTGTGCCTCTGAGAGTCAATTTATATTTTTGGGAAGATATAAATGTGATTAATAAATACATTACTTTAGGTATCTTCAGCTTTATTGTTCTGGCTAAAAATGTTGTTTTGGAATACTGTTGAATCTCCACAATTGAACAGTATCCAGCGTGTAAAAGGTTAAACTGCTTATGTTTCATTTCTGAGTTACTAGTGGGATATGATTCCTTATTTGTACAACTGTACAAATACATGAATATCCTCAAACGTTTATGAGATATAAGTTTTAAAAGGCATAACCTTTTAAGTTAATAAAAAAGATAACCTTGAAGAAGAAATGGATGAACCATTTAGGGAAGAATAGCACTCAGTCTTAGGAAAGTAGAAATTGGTTTTTCTTTATATAGGCTTGAGTGTGGGATAAACTAGAACTGTCGTAGTGACATTAAGATCTTTGCTTAAAAGTTGTGTTGTAGTCTATTGACATTGGGAATTCTCCCATTTGAAGAAAATGAGAGCTATTGTACTTGGTTGTGTGAACATATCACATTCTTTAATGCAAAATGCAGTTTTATCTTTTGAACAGAAATATAATATTGCTGTTCAAAATGATTAGTTTTGAGTGGCAAAATCTCTCTGTTTAATTTGACTGATTGTACAGAAAAGAGTTATTGCAAAATGTTTTTAATTCTGATTCAGTGAATCAGTGAAACTGATTGTTCCTTTGGAATGGTAAAGATTTTCCTTCTCCCTTATCAAGACTGTTACTGGTTCCCCAAATTCCTTATTAATTCACTGCTTTACATAATTAATACTGCCTATTAAACTGCAGCATTGAAAAAAATGGTCTGGTTTCTATGAAAAAAAATATTGGAAATACATGAGAGAAAATGAATACATTGAGATAAGAACTTTGTAGAAGACAAATAAAAAGGGAAATAGAATATTGGCTTGATCCTTCTCTGGTGCATGCTAATATGGAACTTAACATGAGATAGATTATTTTAAATTACATTTGGATTTCTGCACAGCAGTTAAATAAGTCCCCAGGCAGAATTCAACTTGAGAGAAAGAAGACATAATACACGGTGGAAATGTTATAATGAAGATCTTATCCAGTAATCCATAACTGATCTGCTATCCTAGATGGAGAGAAAGGATTACTCACTTCAATGTATAATTGTACCTTTCCCGATATCAGTAGTCAAGGAACAGTTAAGCTGCGTGTTGGTTTGAATGACAATTATGAGTTCAAACCAATCATAGCAATTTGCTGGGTTATCTGAAAGTCATTGAATACAAACTCTTATACTGAGTTAGCTCTTTTATTCCACCAAATTATTCTGTGAAGATTAACCTGTAAATTATTTGAGAGAGGCAAATAAGTTGAAATGTACATTTAGGAATGTCATTTAGTGGTTAAGGCATTGGACTAGGAACATAAAAACCTAAGTTCAAGAGTGGCTTTGAGTTGTGGTTGTAAGAAAAACTGGAAAAGGAAACGAGGTGTGTATGTATGTGTGCGCCCCTTTGAACTGGAGAAAGGCAAGATATAAACTTAATAAATACATTAAATAAATGATTTGTGTTTTTTCTCACTTTGTTCCCTTGAAACACAAGTGTGAGAAAACATACATTGGAGCACATGCAGAAATAAGTACTGAATTACCATTATATTTTGCCCTTCAAAAAAGTTGACTAATTCATGAAGCCCATATATGATTGGTGTGTTAGTTTAAATCTTTGTTTGAATTTTGATTTTTCCTTTGGCATACAAGCTAGAAGTATTTGTTCTTCTAAATAGATGTGCTTTTATTTATTTTTGCTTGTAAAGTTTATATTCAATCTTTGTAGCAAACACTGGTCTTCCCAAAGCAATACAATGCAAATAGCAACATTAACAAGACAGTTAAAATGTATGGTAAAACATTAGTTACAGTTCATTCCAAGTGAAGCATTTGAAAACTGAATTGATTAATGGGAGTTAAGCCACATTTAACTTTGTTATTAAAATAAATGGAAGTATAATGTGTTTACCTTTGGCAGGATTGTGGCCACTTTAAAATAAATGTTTTAGTTTTGTTCTGACAGTTGCTTGAAAAAAGATGGTGCCTGATGTCTGTCTGCAAGTTTCATAAATTCTATGAACCTTAAGCATTTTCAGGATTCACTTGATGCAGCTCCTCTTGATTTTCTACTTCACAGATAAATTGTGTTTTACAAGATGTGTTAAAACAAGAATCAACTCTTATTTACACAGTATTACCAAAGGCTAGCAGATATGTTGTATGTGATCCTTCTCCTTATAAGGCAAGGAGATGACCAGGCTGAGCCCGAGGGAGGATCAAACGCGTCATAAGTCACAAGTCCCTGCATGCCCACAAGAAATCTAAGTACAGCCCAACTTGAATGTCTTTCTTAACGCCCGCTGATTTCCCTTAATGGCTGGTTGGTCAGATTAATGTCAAGCACTGGGGAAATCAGGAGATTCAGGCAGTCAAATGACTATAAAGATTTATTGCAAGTCTAAATTCTCTGCAAGAATCTGACTAACTTGCTATTAAGAGATATGAGCGGGAGATAAGAGAGGCATTCAAGGTGGGTTGGACTTAGGTCTCTTGCAGGCGCGATGGCATGTGTTGCCATATCAGTGGGCATGCAAGCTCAGCTCTGGCGTGCACGCGCACACTGGCCAGCTGATTTTTGGGTCTACTGGGCCCACCAGAAGTAGGAAAACAGGCTGTTTCCTGCCTCTTGAGGGCCTGGGGTGATGGGGAAGGCCTGTTTTCTTTTCTCACCTGGCTCCAAGGCCTCTCTAGGAGTCTGGGGAAAGTGAAAACTGCCTTCCCCACCCCCTGGAGGTCCTCCGGAAGCCAAAAACGGCCCATTTAACAACTTCCGGTGGAATCGGAAGGCCCATTTTTTGCTGTCCCCAGCCTCCAGGGCCTCTCTAGGAGTCAGGGGAGAGCAAAAATGCTTCCCCACCCTCCCCAGACTCCTAGAGAGGCCCTGGAGCCAGGTGAGAAAGAAAAATGGGCCTACTGGGCCATTGTGTACCAGGAGTGGGGGGGGAAGGGGGGTCGCATGCACATTCTCAGGGGCAGGGCGCATAGAATTATGGGCGTGGGCATGCATGTGCGCGACCCCCCCACCCCTCTCCTGGCACGCGATGGCAAAAAGGTTATCCATCACAGGGATAGGATGTCCCAAAGGTGCTTTTTCAAGAGGCAGCTGGACTTTCTTCTTTTTCTTTGAACACATTTCGCTTCTCATCCAAGAAGCTTCTTCACCTCTGACTTTATATTGAGGAATGGAAAGATTTATACTCCTTACAGACAGCTGGTCATTTGCATTCTTTTAGAGAGTTGTTGAGGCCACCTGGAGGTTTATCTGTGTTGTCAGAATGCAAATGACCAGCTGTCTGCAAGGAGTATAAATCTTTCCATTCCCCAACATCTAGTCAGAGCTGAAGAAGTTTCTTGGATGAGAAGCTAAACATCTTCAAAGAAAAACAAGAAAGACCAGTTGCCTTTTGGAAAAGCATCTTTAGGACAACTATGACCTGGATGACTGAGAATCTCCATAGGCAACGGGATGGAGCGAATCCAGACAGTGGGTCAATTTAGAACCATTGGTTCAAGTTAATATCAAATCCTGATTATTTTCATCTGTAACTATAGTAGAGGCAATTAGGAAGATATAAGAATGAAGATAACAGAGTGACAGTTCGTATTTATTCTCACTGTCAAATGTGTGCAATCTATGAGTCAAAAAATGATCCCTTCTATTACAAACTTGCCTTGGGATATGAAAACAAGTCATAGCTTTTCTGCCTTTTGCAAAATTGCTGGTAATAAAGTTGAGATATAAAAGCTGAAGTTGTCAAGCCACATCTCAGATGAAAACTCTCAGGCATGCCTACTGTTACTGTAACTATATATAAACAAGAAATACTGCTGTTCTAGACCCGATGGGGATTTTGTTTAGTTTTATTAGTGAGATGTGCATTACTATTATGCAATGAATATATGTGGGATAGGCTGGCTTTCCTTATAAAATAATTGTATTTTGTTTCTTCCTCAGTCTAGGACCCAAATGCAGTAATTTACTTTTCCTGTTTAGGAGGAACAATCGGTAGCCACTAATTGTTACTCATACAGGAGAAAGTAAAGCTTGTGCCTGACTTGAGGCTATCAGTGGGACTGTGGCTCTGCTTCTCTTTAAAAACCATAATGCATAGACAGAGCCAAGGTAACATAGAAGTTAAAATACTAGACATGGATTGGGGCTTCTCTGTTTCAAGTCCCTACTTGACCATGGAGTTCATGGTGTGACTTTGAATCAGTCACTCATTCTCAGGAAGCTCTGCAGCATATAACTGTTGAGAGAAATAAATTTAGAAAGTGACCTCCAGATTAGCATTTGGAGAATGATGGTGATGATAAAGTGTGGATAATAATATGTATTGCTGAATGATTACTAATACGCGTGGGCTGATGATGGGGAGATTGAGTCCCTTCTCCTTTGCAACATATTCTGTGCTGATCATGAAAGAGATAAAGCATTTTTCCAATAGTCCGCCCGCCTGATGATTTGTCTGTGCATAATTTAAAGGTATCAACTCCATATCATTCTGAGTTATCTAAGGTGAACAGGCTTCTTTTTAAATACAAAGGCTCACATAGAACAGGAAACATAGCAAGCTAATTCAGGGTCAGTCACAAAGAGCTCAATGATGGCGTGCATGCCCACAGAGAGGACTCTGCATGCCACCTCTGTCACGCGTGCCATAGATTCGCCATCACGGCTATAGACCATCTAACCAAGCACAAGAAATAGATGAACCTTTTGCAAATTAGTTACCTGAAGTGTGCAGGAAACACAGCACTATAGTAACAGTGGACTTTAACTACCCTGAAATCAACTGGGGAACAAAATCTACAGTGAGTGGGAGATCGAACAGGTTCCTGATAAACCTAGCTGAAAATTTTATCCTCCAAAAGATGGAGGAAGGAACTAGAGGGTCAACTATACTGGACTTAATTCTAACTAATAGCGATAACATGGTTGAGGGAGTGAAAGTCATGGGAACTTTGGGAGAGAATGATCATGTCATACTAGAGTTCACCATAATGTAGGCACAGATAATGTAGGCACAGATGAGCCTGGTGGCGCGGCAGACTAAAGCACTGTTATTAACATCAGCTGCCTGCAATTACTGCAAGTTCAAATCTCACCAGGCTCAAGGTTGACTCAGCCTTCCATCCTTTCTAAGGTAGGTAAAATGAGGACCCAGATTGTGGGGGCAATAAGCTGACTTTGTATAAAATATACAAAAGTATGAAGGCTATTGCTTAACGCATTGTAAGCCACCCTGAGTCTCTGTAGAAGGGCGGCATATAAATCAAATTAAAAAAAAAAACTGAACAAAGTCAGTCTAATGTTTTAGACTTTAAGAGAGCTGACTTCAACAAAATAAGAGAGAGAGTAGAAGAGTCCGTAGATAGAAATCCTAGAGCAGGGATACCCAACTCCCAGGCCACTGCTCACTACTGGGCCATGGCCAATTTGGAACTGGGCCACATGAGTGTCAGGCTGATGCACATATACACACGCAGCCCGACTTGCACGAGAGGCAGGCCATCACACTTGCACTTGAGCAAGTTGAGTTGCATACACATATGCATGTGTGCAAGCCCGCTGCTTGTGCAAGTCAAGCTGCGCCAGTTACCCTCTCCCCCACCCCCAGCGAGGCCGCCAAGCTGTTTAGCCTAATGAAGAGAAGGCTTAGGGGAGACCTGATAGCAATCTTCCAGTACTTGTTGTGGCTGTCACAGGGAAGAAGGGGTCACAACCTGTTATCCATAGCATCTGAGGACATGACAAGAAGCAATGGGTTAAAGTTCATCTGAGGGAGATCCAACCTAGAAATAAATGGCCAACCATTTGTATGGGATGGTGTAACTACTCCTGACTTGAATAGGGAGTTGGATTAGAAGACCTCAAAGGTCCCTTACAGCCTTATGATTCTATGATAATACGCGACATAGAGCAAATTTTGACTCCAATCATGTATCTCCCAGATTGCATTTCTTCAAGAGAGTACACACAAACACACAAACACAAACACAAACACAAACACACTCACTCACACACACATACACACACACACACACACACACACACACACACTGTACTCCCTTGAAGAAATCCCGTATATATGGATTTTGTTTTGTTTCTTTGGGGTTTTTTGGAAACTAATTTTTACAGCGATTCTGTGAGGTCAGTTAGCTGAGAAATATTAGCAGAAAGTTAGCTAAGGGAGAGCTTCATGATTAAGTGGGGATTGATCCTGAAATTCTTAAAATCATATCTGCTTCTATGTTTATTTAATATTGTTGGGTTTCTGGGAGTCATTGCATAGGGATTCAATCACTTCAACTCTTGGCGACTCAATGGATGGTTTCTATGAGTTCTAATTATTTCAGTGAGGTTTTTAAAGAAGAGGCTGTTAAGTGGATCACAGATTGATAATCAGCATGGCTTTGGTAGGATGTAATAAAAATTCATCTGAAAAATAATTAAATACAATCTGCAAGCATGGAGATAAGGGTAATCACACATATGTTTCAATATCTAACTCTGCACTTGTGTTGTTTGTAAAGGAAGCTTTTTTTTAAAAAAAAAAAATAAAGCTGTAGTGGGATCTAGCCATTACTAAACTACAGTATTTTACAGTATTTAAATCAGCTCCATGAATGCAGATGAATCATTGGGACATGCACCATTTATTTATTGGTGCCATCACCTTCTCACTCCCTTTCTTTTATTACATAAAATGTGTTGTGAATAAAAACAATTATGAAATAAAATTGCTTGATATCATTAGAAGGCAAAAGGTTCTTGCATATGGCAGTAATAATAAATGAAAGATAAATTATTAGTAAGGTGACTTTTTCGGGTGTCAAAATAATTCTATAGGTTTTGAATCTGTCCATAGTAGAAACAAGTTGCAACCAAAGATATTGTGCTTCTATAATGATATGATTTTAGTTGGGACATATTGTATGCACCAGTAGTGGGTTTCAATTTTGGTCGCTACCGATTCTCTCGTGGGTGCTTGTGCGTGTGTGCGCAATGCTTCTGTGCATGCACAGAGATGTCTGGGTGGGTGGGCGGAGCCTCCCACCGCCGATGCTAGCGGTTCACCCGATCCGGGGCAAACCGGTAGGAATCCACCACTGGTATGCACTTCATTAAAACAGCGGGAAAAACATTGTATTCACTTGATTCTAAGCAAAAGGCCAGTTTGTTCATTGGATAAATATGACATGGTATACTAAGAACAGCTGCTGGGAATGTGAGCATAGGGCCTATGGCTTAAACCAGGGGTGTCAAACTCAATTTCATTGAGGGCCGCATCAGGGCTGTGGTTGACCTTGGGGGCCCAGGCAGGTGTGGCCAACTGGATGGGTATGGCCAACTGGGTGGGCGTGGCCAGCTTGACGTCAATCCCCAAACTGCTGGCATGTTTCCTCTTTGCACTGGGTAGACCGGCCGAAGCTACATTGGCCTGATCTTTCCTCTTTGCATTGGGCAGACCAGGACAGCCCCATGGCCTGGATCTGACCATATTGCGGGCCAGATCCAATCCATGGGCCTTGAATTTGACACCTCTGGCTTAGACACTTAGGAAAAAGTGCAGCTAAAAGACTGTTCTTTAGCATGATTTATTAGAAGTTTTTCTTGTGTATTTTCCATCTAAATTCTCAGTCTCAGTAGTAGTATTTTAAAGATACGCTGTGAAAATCAAGTAAACTCAACAATCAACAACAACAAAAGAGAAAAATCAAATATAGCTACTAAAAGGAGCAAGCTTCTAGAGAGGATGTATAGGCTGGATTGGATCCAGAGTTTAATGACAGTGAAAAATTTATTTAAGTTCATCACCTAATACTGTAGATACCAAGAAATACTTTGAGCTTCTTCATAGAGGTCTGAAATAAAGTACCATTAATATTTATTCTCTGGTTTTCTACAAGCAATGCTGCTCTCTCTGCAAGTCGGTTGATAGCCACATGAAAGAAGACTTTTATCACCTGAAATTAATTTGTCTCTTATACTTTATAGTATGCAAACATTTTGATTCTTTTTACTGTGGTTTTGAGGCTTGTGCAATAGATCATGGCTTTGACTTTTTTGGATTGAAAGTATCAGTTGCTAATTGCATCAGTCTTTTTTATAAGTGGCACTGTTTTTGCTGAAAAGCCTTCTATTATAAAAGGAAGACTATTTGAAGGGTTTTAGTTTGAGTCTACAGATTTCAGACTGTCAAATGAAATGGTTTGCTATCAATTTGTGACAGAAATATCAATGGATTCATCACTTTCATTAAAAGCAGAGTCACATGAGTGTGTTCCAAACTTCTCCCCTTTCATACATGCGTACAGCATTATGATACATGTAAAGGTGCTTGTACCATAACAGTACTATGCTGTTTCCATAGTTTGCCCCCCCCCTCTGGATATCTCTGGTTTTGAATTATTTTATACACATTACATTTTACTTTATATACATTACATTTCTTCTAGTATATGTGTTGTATAGTCTAAACGTAATACAGGAAAAGAAAAAAGATATGAGAATACATACAAAAATGTATATAGTTTAGTATGGTATGTTTCCTAATCTTCACAAAATCTGGAGATGCAAAAATGAAAAGGTAATTACATTCAGGTCTGCAGTTAGGTTGGAAGTAGAAATTAGGTTGTGTCATATAAAATGTGACAAAAACAGATTTCTTTCCCAATCCTATTTGTGGCTATATACAAAATGTCCCCTGAATTGATTCAACAGATTTACGTGCATTTGATCTTCAGCTGATTAAATCTGAGTTATGTTGACCTCAAACATCAGTATAATGCATTCTGCTTTGTAGCCACAAGCATATGCCAGAATGCAAAACAGTAACTGGCCCTCACAATGCAAGATGAATCTGTGTGTATTTTCCTTAATTTGAAGAAACAAAAAATAGGTATTTTCAAATGCATAATCTTATTTTTGAAATGATGATGGTCTGTATGAACAAGAACATGACAACTGTCATATTCGTATATTATTATATTATAAATATTTAGTTTAAAAAGAGGATACCCTATCTTTCTTCAAAACAGTCCAAGGAAGCTAAGTTAACTTTAAAAAAAAAAGAAAAGAAAAGCATGACCATTCAGTTCCAACTTTTTACTTTCCTTACGGAATCTATGTTTATGCATGAACAGGATTCCGACATTGATTGGGATGATCTTTGGGATCAATTTGAAGAAAGAAAATATCTGAGTATTCGGAGATGGAAAGGCGGAGAGGATCCATATCGATTGTATGCCTTTAACCAACGGGAGAGTGAACGGATGCCCAGTGACCGTGCCATTCACGATACTAGGCACCACAGGTTTGGTATCCCATTTTCTTAGTTGCATATTGTGCCTTGATTGGTCCTAAGGGTTAAGTCCCTAGGATAGAAACCAGGAGTAAACTGTGAGTTCTAGTCCTGCCTTAGGCATGAAAGCTAGCTGGGTGACCTTGGGCCAATCACTCTGTCATCCCAACTCAACTCACAGGGCTCTAGGTGGGAAAATAGGAGGAGGAGTATTAGGTATGTTCTCTGCTTTGAGTTATTTATAAAAGTAATAAAGGCAGGATAAAAGAAATATTTTTAAAGAGTGATTAGAGAATAGAGGAGTGTGATCAAATCATTCAGGGTGTTACGATTAGAGCATAAAATGAGACTTGTGAAAAATGGAGAAGATGTAGTTGTTAAGAGACGAGACTAGAAACTGGAAGACCATGACTTCTAGTACTGTTTTAGGCATAAAGTCAGCTGGGTGACTTTGGGCCAGTCATTCTCTCTCAGCCATAGGAAAAAGGCAATCATAAGCCACTTCTGAGAATGTTGCCTAGAGAACTGCAGGCAGTTCAGTCCAGGCAGTTAAAGGCCCTTCACTATTCAGCATTGGAAAAACAGCATAGGGTATAGCTCCATCTATTTCACTGAATTGATTACTATCAATTTACAGTTACGCTGTAAGCTGCCCAGAGTAGTTGGATATGAGATGGGTGGCAAATATATTTCATAAATAAGTGAATAAATATAGATTAGCTAGGGATGACTGTAATAAATCATGGCACCAATATATTGATATATGTATATTTGTAAATATATGTCTTATTTTTGTAGCTTTTTTCTCTTTATAAGTTCATATTTTCTTTTTCTTTGATTAGTTTTTGTATTCAGTTAATTTATTTTTTAAAAAATGACTGCTTCAACAGCATAAAAAGAATTTGCAATTAGCTCTATTTTTGGGGTGTTTCTGGTAAATATTGCATAAAGTGAATTTATGCAAGTAAAATTGTCACTTGATGAGTGAATAACATGTCTTTTAGAATATATAAATAAACACAGGTACAATGTAATTAAAAATGTCAGGTTAAACTAAAATTTGCTCTGTCAATATAAAAGTACTCTGTTAATATAAAAGTGGCTTTTAGACAATGCTTATATTGAACCGAATTAGCCATTTTAATGACTATTTTTCTAATTTGGTGAA
Organism: Pantherophis guttatus; assembly: GCF_059756535.1. Classification (NCBI taxonomy): domain Eukaryota; kingdom Metazoa; phylum Chordata; class Lepidosauria; order Squamata; family Colubridae; genus Pantherophis; species Pantherophis guttatus. The sequence goes on along the minus strand of NC_142063.1, from coordinate 292,925,848 downwards.
TTTTTTCCCAAGATTCTACTTCTGACCACATCTGACATCAACAGATTGGTTATCTCAGCGTTCATCTAATTCTAGAACATTTATGAAGACCATATCTTAAACATGCATTAATCATTGAAAACACACAAGGGGAAAGCTAATTCTTCATAAAAATATACCACTATTGATCTGTAACAGAAAAAAGTTAGTTAATTGTATCCCTGTTGTTGTCATATTGTCCAAGAGATCAATCTTATTCACATAACATATCTTACCTTAGCTCAATAATTTCTAAGTGTTTTTGTTCTTTGGAATAAATATCATTGGGATTCAGTAATTTTTATTAAAGAGTCTATGAGAATTTCATAATTTGGGAACACTATTTGCCTCAATTCCTCTATACCTTCCCTGAAGATAATGTCAGGGATGGCTTTCTGCTCTATATCTTTTGAATGTAACAAGAGTTTTTTAGAGTAAGTTACAACAAATCATCCTTGTTTTACTGTTTCACTTGAAATGATGTATTTGACTTTTCCAACAAAAAAAAATTAGAGGATGGAAATTGGTAAGGTCTCAGAATGCCATCCTCATATGTAGGAAAAAAAAAAACTATGCTGATTTTTTTTTCTGATTACAATGGTTTATCTATACCATGGGTGCAGTGGTGAGTTTCAACTGGTGTTACAACCGGTTCACTTCACGCACGTGCCAAACATGTGCTCTGCGCAAGCCCATTACATTTCAGAACAGCTGAGGCATGGCAATCCACTCTGCAGCGCCTATCAGCTGGGCTAAAAATGAACGAATATAGGTAGGTATAGCCAGTGGTGGGATTCAGCCAGTTCGCACCTATTTGGTAGAACCAGTTGTTAGCTTTCTAAGCAGTTCAGAGAACTGGTTGTTGGGGAAAAAAATCTTATTTTGTTTTTCCCCACTTTACAGGGCTAATCCTGTAAGGAAGGCAGAAAGTAAACATTCTGGTGTTGTTTCTAGCCTAATCTTTATTGCCCTGCTTACAGAAACTGCCTCTCTGGTTAACCCTTATTACATTGTGACAGCTAAGGCGAAGTGCCCATCGATGTGAGTGACGTTGAGTTGGCCATGCCCACATGGTAACATGACCACTGAGCCACGTCCACCTAGCTGGTCATTAGAGCAGAGAACCGGTTGTTAAATTATTTTAATCCCACCACTGGGTATAGCGCAGGGGCAAGCGGGAGGGCCCAGTTGACAGTTGGGGCGAACTGGTTCGCTCTTAGCTCACCATCGCCACTACTGGTTCGCCTGAACCGGCGTGAACCGGTAGAAACCCACCACTGCATGGGTGTCAAACTGGCGGCATCCGTCATGTGATGTTTTGTTACATATTTCCGTTCGCAGAGTTGGGGTGGTCATGGGCTGTGCATGATGCACTTGGCTCATGGACCGCCAGTTTGACACCCCTGATACTGTGTATTTTCTATTTTGCATATTTCCAAATGATTTGAATATCTTTCACCTCTGAATCTGCTGTGTCAATTGTTTCCACACTACTTTTCTTTAAAAGGATCTGATAGCCCTTCTGCTTTGCTTGATCTCCAGAGGCTTGTGAATTGCTCTACATGGTTATGTTTTGACATTAGGAGAATGAACAAAGCATGTGATGTGATTATTTCTTGCTCAGAAAAACCTTCCCAACTTTGGAAATGAAATAACAGTAAACTATTAGGAGGAGACAGATTGACAACATCAAGATGTTTTTCATCAGTGAGTTGCAGGTGACAGTTGTCTCCAACTGCAGGAAAAATATAGTAGCTTTGGAAAGTAAAAACAAAAAATGCCTATTTGGACCCTTGTCTCTACAATATTGTTTTCCAAGTCACAGGTGTTTTAAAAAAACAAATCCAGGTATTTTTCAGTTACTAAGAAAAATCAGCCATTGAGTAGGTTTATACTTTGATTATTTTCCTTAGAGAATATTCAACTGTATTTTTTTTTTACTTATAATGTTTGTATACATACTTGGAATACTATTAAGCAGATGTATAAGGTCTTATATACATAGGTGTTCCAATTACTCTCTTTTTCCTAATGCTTCCTTGAATTCTGTTTGCCCTTTGGATAGCTGAGTTACATCAAGATATATCCAACAAGACGGTCACAATGGAGAAATTCAACAGTTAGCCACAGTTAGCAGTACGTGCAAGACAGCCGCTCAGTTAGAACTCCATCAGTACGGTAGAAATTACTAAATTCTACCACATTTATTTTAAACTGCCATTGCATTAAAGCTCAGAAATCTTTAACAATGCTAGTCTGCTGTAGTCATTATCTTGAATAATTTTGCCTAATCTGCCACTTAGCTACAGTAGCTCTCCGTATTCCTTCTGCGTATCAACAATGAATATGTGAAGTACAGTGTCTTTGAACAGAGCACATCAGGGTATCTTGCTGTTTACCACTCAAATTTTGTTAAAAATGAATCATGCTTGCACATTTATGGTCTTTCCTATTGTTCATCCTTGAAAAGCTCTTTCATCTCTGGAACCATGGCTTGTTTCCCCCCTGTAAAAAATAATTGCTCATTTTTTTATTCTAGTGGAATAGAAGAACATCAAGATTGAGGAAAGTGATTCTTATTCTTAAGGTGTGCAAGCCATTGATATATACCTTTGAGCAGTTCTCAAGGAAGAAACACCTCATGCTTCTCTTGTCGGAGCACTGGTGAAGACAAGCTATGATAAAGGTTCAAGATGTGTTAAATTGACTGTGAGCTGGGCAATTTAATTTAATACCTTTCAAGTGTGCTGTCATGTCCTGTAAATTTCATCACTATTTTATAAACATACATAATTTAATCATGATTAAGCACTTTGAATCCATAATATCTTATATTGCATAAATGACAGTATTACCAGGGTGCATACCAGAACCTCATAGCACATCTCATTGACAGATCCTGCTGAGCATTAAAAGTGTTTACGTTTGGCTAAACAGTGCACCCTATTTCCTTTTCTCCAGCTTTATTCCTTAGGAAGGCAGCAATGTTTCTTTTTATTGTAGGCCACATTCAGGAAAGCGTATGAAAATAATTGGTTTGCTTACATTAGTTTAGCTGTCTGAAGGTAAGTCATTATATTAGGTTGAGAAATTGTCTTAAAAGTGGATTAAGAATATTATACTAACATCCATCCCAAAGAGCCTTGCTGGATGACCTTGGATTTGCTGTTAATCTATTAAACAGAAGAGCAGTTAGCAGTGCAACATGGGAAAAACAATAATTTAGACTTTGTGCCTTCTCCCTAAATCTGCAGGCTAAGTTACATGTAGATCTGAGGTTGCTGATGTCTCTCTCTCTTTGTGTGTATCATTTCCCTTATTGTTTTCAATGCACACATATGTATACTGTTGTATATTATTCCCAGCCATCAAATTATTTCTTTAATGTAGCAGGAAGAGAGGCCCTGGTTTGCATCTCTATTCTGCTACTGCTTTGTACATAGAAGAGTTAAACCTGGATTTTTTCAGATGATAACATTATTCTGACCTACATACTTAGTGCTTGAAATTTGACAACTGGACAGCATAAATGGATTTTCCGTATTCCTACCATGGTCAAAAGACTGATATTGCAGCATTTAAAAGATTAATTTATGGCTCCTTTCACTCAATGGATTGAAGACCTGATTGTACTTGCTGCCTTTGAGTGGATTTCCTATGGACATAGACTTTGTATGGATAGGTATGAAATATGGGACTCATTTATACAAAATACAGTAAGTTAAAAATGTGACACGTATATAAATATATTAGAAACATATAGCAATAGCACTTAGATTTAGTGCTTTGCAGCTGGGGTCTCCAACCTGTGGGCTGTGGCCTATTTTCAATTGGGCTGCCTGAGCGGTTTGCCAGCTTGCGCGCATGTATGCATGTATGCGCAGCCCAGGGGTGGGTTCCACTTACCTTTACTACTGGTTTGTGTGTGTGCAGCTCACCAATGATGACGTTGTGCCGGGTGGGTGGACCCTCCCGCAGTTTTACTACCAGTTCTATGGAGCCGGACAGAACAGGGAGCAACCCACCACTGGCGCAGCCCGACTCACACGAGCGGCGAGGAGTGGCGCTCACAGCCCCACTTGCCCCTCTTTTAAAAGTAATAAAAGAATAAATTAAATAAGTCTGGAATGACCAAAGACTAGTCTTATTGGGGCTAATGCTAATCAGACACTGTATTGTGTCCATATTGGGAACTTCTGTGCCTTTTTGATATATAGATAGATACACTGTAGATTGTTGATATTAACAATTTGCCCTTTTATTTCTTGTTTAACTCCCTGCTTTTCTATTGTTTTCAATCCCCTTTTGCTAACTAACTAAATAAACAAACATCAAGCTGTATTTTTGCTAGCTGAATTGAGCGGTTTGTGTGCTTGCTGTGATCTGGTGGTAGGGATTGATTGGGAGTCTACTTAAACTGGAAATTGCGCACCGTAATTTTCCAACAATTTTAGGGAAAAATATTAGTTGGGCAAACTGACTTGTAACTACAGCTAATTAGTATTTTTAACAAAGAAAAAAGAAAAAATACTTTTGCATGCTCTCCACAGTAACTTGTTAGGGAAACCCACCACTAAACATCTCTAAAAGGTCCAAAGGGTGAAATTCTCCTTATTTCCAAATATCTGTGAGGCTGTCAATTTCTAGTAGCCTGTCAGCCAATTACGAACAACAAGTCATCTTGCCACAGTGTAAGTACACTGCAATTCCAGTCTGAAACTGCTCAACGTGGCTGAACAAACTGTCTGATAACAAATCACAGCTCCTATTCGATGTTCTTATTTTCTTCTGTGCCGTTGTTCCTTCCTTTTTGTCCTTCCACTCTACTACCGTGCCTGCTGCTTTCAGGATACCTTTCCACAGAATTTACCTGAATATCAGGAAATACTGCAATATTCACAATATTGTTCTGACAACTCCAATAAATCTGAACCCAACCACTGGGTCAAAGGAAAAGGAAAAAGAACATACAAGTAGACTGAACAACATCTGCGTTCTGCCCATCTCATGTTCCAATTTTTTTTTAAAAAAAAAACACTTCTGTGCAGCTAGTACCAACCATCCACTCTTCATATGTATAGAAGTGAAGTGTTTAAAGAGGATGGGTTTTGGAACAAAAAATAGAATGAAATGGCTGCTGAGTTAAATAGGGCAGATGGCAAGTATCCCATTTGTGATTTCTCCCTAACAACAACATCCTCTCTATTTAGTTATTAACTGACACCCATCAGGGCTGTCAGTTTCCTCCAGAGAAAAGAGCATCTGGCTACTGTCTGAAAGCAAATGAGTGTCTCAGCAGTACTTGCAGTTAAGCACTGATGCAATATTATCTCATATAGATTGGCTTCCACCATGATGATCACATTAAGTTTCCAGGGGAAAAAGAAAGGAAGTTTTACAGGGAAATAAAACAGTTTTGAACAGTGTCAAAATAAGGGAGTCCATCTGAAGGTCAAGCAGAATAACTTCTTCTGAGGTTGGTCTACATCTATGGAGGACAGAATTGCCCATCCCAGTGTCTGAACACTTTTGATAAGACAGAGAATTTCTGCTATAATAAGAACCAGAGGTTCCAAAGGTTTGACTCTGAAACATTTTGCATGAATTCCAAGAACTAGTAAAAATAATAAATTGATTTTATAATTAGTCTGAAGAACTAATTATGATACAGATTTGAAAGGCACAAATGGCCTTTTAAAACTCTCTGTCCAATTTTTCGGTAGAAGAATTGGCTAAATAGTTTCTCCAAAAGAAGTTTGGAAGGGTGCCTGGGGATGCTTGATCTTGAGAGTGTGCAAGAGGTGCCATGCAGGTCAGGGATCCTGCACGTGGGCAGCATAGGTTGAGAAGCATGTGTGGGGGGTCCCCAAGAGGTGCTGCATGGGTCAAGGAAAGTGCATGTGGAAGAGCATGCATGGGACTTCACAAAAGAGATGCTCTATGGGTTGGGAAAAGTGTGGAGGAGCACTACAGTTTCAGAAAGGGTTGCAAGAAGTGCTGCACAGATCAGTTAAGCTTGTGGGAGGATAGTACAAGTCAGGCAGGGGATGTATAAGCGGTGCTGTCTCGGTTGGGGAAGGCATACCTGGGGGCAACATAGGTCAGGGGAGCATGCAGGGTGGTGGTGGCCTGGATCAGAAAGAATGCATGGGGCCCTTCCCTTCCCTCCCCTCCCCATCCCATCCCATAGGCAGGTAAGTGGCTCTATTAGGTGAGCGAAAATGGATTGCAAAATTGGCTGGGAAACTGTTAATGCGTGTTGAAAATGAAGATTACCTGACTGCAGTAGCAGTCCTACAGTCCAACAGCAACCAGTAGCACTGACCAGCCCCAAATTTCATTCCCTTGGAAGTTATGGGTCTCAGACTTTGTCCACATTCTGTAAGTTAGCTCATTTGAGGTATCTTGATTCAAAAATTGTTGCCCTATGATACACTCTTTGCCTATTAAAAGGTCATGCTGAGAATTTTACTACTATATAGAGTCCTTTGAGGTTTAACTGAAGCCAGAGAGGTTATAGACTGTTGAGGGAACAATTCTACAATGGAAGATAGACAGTAATTGGGCACTTTGGATCTAAAGATGTTTCAAAAACATTACATTCTATTCAAAATAATTTTTCTGAAATACTTTTCTTGGAAAGAATTTCAGCAAACTGAGTGAGAACTGATAGGGGAAAATGTAGAAGAAGTTCTTCGTATGACAGGAGACTCATCTCAAATTATGAGTGAATATTCATCAGACTGAACAGTCTCACTAACCCAAAGGAATTAATGCAGTGATATTCATAATATATTATCATTTTTAAAATATTTTTAGTGCAGATAATAGTAATATCAGTTACGCTAATTTTAAAAATGCAAACTTATATGGAATAATATCTAGCCATTGGCAAAATTATGTCTGCCAGTAGAACAGATTCCTCATCTCTTCTGCATTTCTGTTTGGGAGAGAGTGGATTTTCCAGCAAGTTACCCTGACATGGGCAATTATAGAGTTCAAATATCTCTCTGATAATGAACTCCAGAGTGTCTTAGACAACCCATCCTCTCCATTATCTTCAGTTCCTCATCCTTTAAATGTGAAAGATAATGGATTATAGGCTACACTAAATTTAGAATTAATCATGTAATACAGTTGTGGCAGAATTTGTAATGGATATTTTTCAATCCTGAGTCTAAGAACCCTTGGAACGTTGCAATTTACTAGAGATTCCTTTTGTCCTTGCTGATATAATCTATCCAGGTGGGAAATGGCATATGGATTCAATTAATGTTTTTCTCTACTACCCCTTTAGAAAGAAGCAGCAGTGAAGTCTTTACAGGTGGTTTTTGTTTAGTGGCCATAATTGGGACTAGCCACTTAGTCATTAATTGAAGCAATCACTAAGTGAACCGTGCTTACTATTTTACTTCAGTTTTCCTTTGCTTTATTGATCTGCAAAGGTTGTAAATTTGAAGAATTATCACAGTTATTTTTTCATCACTGTTATAACTGTAAACTGTTGTTAATTGAGGCAATTGTTAAATGAGGACTGTCTCTATTATGAAACCATTGGTCTGGGCTACTTTTGCCTAGATTTTAATAGACAAATAGACTTTTAGCTACACACCTTCCCAGCAAACAGCAAATTTTGAAGCTCCAGGTAAAAAGGATTTATTTTAGGATGAGTAACCACAGTTCGCATGTTGGAGGTTCCTAAAGGAGTGCTGGGAAACTCTGTATTTTAAAGAACATTTGAGGAAGAGGTGCAGAATAGCCCTTCTCTGCCTGAGGCTGTAGAGACCCGGCACCAATCAAAACTTTTTGTGAAGCAACTGATCAACACTGACAGGGTAAGCCACTAGTATAGAAATAGAAGAGCAAACTCCACTCCCTTATAGTACTGATGATGTTACCTCGTTTGGTAATGAAACATCTGCAAGAAAACCATCAAGCTCAGAGAGCACCAAGGACCCCACAGTTCAACCTTGAGCTACAAATATTCTCTTCTATCGATAAACACTTTTTGGTTAGAGGGACTCAGAACCTGCCTTATATGAGATGGCTCCCAGTGAATTTCATTCTAAATTTTGATATGATTTCTGTAAATAAGGAATGTAGAATTATAATGGCTGAATCTTTGATCCTTCATACATCAAAAAAATACAAAGCTAAGGGATAAACAAATAAACAGATTTGAAAAAAGAAAAGGCTCAGGAAAGAAAAAGAGTGAAAATGTAAGAAAGAAGCTGTACATCTCCACCCCGGACCACCCCAATGATGCCCTTGAAGTGATGTCCCGGTGCCTGGAGGCCGTGCGGATCTGGATGGGGAGAAACAGACTCAGGCTCAACCCATCCAAGACCGAGTGGCTGTGGTTTCCGACATCCCGATATAGTCAGTTGGCGCCATCACTGACTATTGGGGCCGAGTCATTGCCCCCCACGGAGAGGGCTCGCAACTTGGGTGTCCTCCTGGACTCACGGCTGTCTTTAGAAGAGCATATGGCGGCCGTGGCCAGGGGGACTTTTTATCAGGTCCGCCTGATTCGCCAGTTGCGTCCCTTTCTGGATCGGGACTCGTTAAATACGGTCACTCATGCTCTTGTCACTTCCCGCTTGGACTACTGCAATGCTCTCTACATGGGGCTCCCCTTGAGGAGCACCCGGAGGCTCCAGCTGGTCCAGAATGCGGCCGCGCGGGTGGTTATGGGAGCGATGTGGCGCTCCCATGTGACCGCCCTCCTGCACGAGCTGCACTGGCTCCCGGTGGTCTTCCGGGTGCGCTTCAAGGTTTTGGTTACCACCTTTAGAGCGCTCCATGGCATCGGACCGGGGTATCTACGAGACCGCCTTCTGCTACCAATAGCCTCTCACCGACCAGTACGCTCCCATAGAGAGGGGCTCCTCAGGGTGCCGTCGGCCAAACAGTGTCGACTGGCGGCCCCCAGGGGGAGAGCCTTCTCTGTGGGGGCACCTACCATCTGGAACGAGCTCCCCCCAGAGATACGGAAGATCCCGGACCTGCGCACGTTTCGCCGTGCTCTCAAAACTTTTCTATTTCAGCAAGCTGGCCTGGCCTAACTCCCCTCTTTTAAATTCTTAAATTTTAAATTTTTTAATTCGTGATTTTATAAATTGGGTGTTTTAATCTGTGTTTCGGCTGAAATATTTAATAATTTTAAGGGATTTTTAATATTTGTATTGTCTGTATTTTATCTTGGCTGTTCACCGCCCTGAGTCCTTCGGGAGTAGGGCGGTATAGAAATTTGATTAATAAATAAATAAATAAATAAATAAAGAGGAAAAGAAGGAAAAAAAAAGAATGACTTCCAACTTTCTTTGGTACAGATATAACTAAAAAAATATCAAACTCTTACTCTAAGATTAATATTTGTCTACATTATTTCCATAATCTCATATCTAATCATCAAAGCCCCAGATCAACTTTTAATTTCAGTTTCTCACAAAAAGTCCAGTAATGGTTCATATCACTTTAATCACTATTTGTTAAGGAAACCACAGCTGATTTATTTAATTGCACCAAACTCTAAATAAAACAAAAATGGAAAATCCTAAATTCTAGCCTAGACCCATGTTTCTCAACTTTAGCAACTTTAAGGTGCATAGACTTCAATTCCCAGAATTCCCCAGGCAGCATGAAGTTCGCCCATCTTAAACTTGTCAAGACTGAGAAATGCTGGTCTACAGATAGGGATTTTTCCATTCCTCTTTTATTGGTTCTTTCTTACTTATGAGCAATCATAATGCAAAATCCTCACTCCCATTCCATCCCAGAGCAACCACAACTCCTTCACTAACCTGCTTTCCAGCTCCGTTCTCCTGCGTGCAGGGCAACAAAAAAAGACCATGTGACTACCAGTTTAAAAAAAGTGCAATCAGACCTTCCAACTTCTCAGGGGAAAAAGATCTGGCTAAGTTAGAAGGTCTGATTGAACTTTTTGTTTTACTGGTAGTCACATGGTCCTCTTTTATTGCCCTGCATACCGGAGAACGGAGCTAAAAAGGAGGTTAATGAGGGAATTGTGGTTGCTGCAGGATTTTGCAGGAGGCCATCCAGCCCAAAAATGGAGTGTGGAGGGGGGGCACACACACACCCATGCCTCATTTTTGCTAGCGGAGGCACTGCGGGCTGGTCTTTTGTTATCTCCAGGCCAGCCCTGTGGGCTGCATATAAGCACCCAGCGGGCCAAATCTGGCCCGCAGGCCTTGAGTTTGACATCCCTGGTTTAGTGTGTTGTGTGAGCACAGCCAAAGTAGTTTGTTTCATGTTAGTATGTTGTGTAAATTCAGTCATTCTGGCTTGTTTAATTCATTGTTAACCAAAAGCTCAGTATGAAGTGCAAACTTGACCAGGGATACCCCTTCAGTGTCAGTCTTACATTCTTTATTCTTTTCTGTTGAAAACTTGACTCTGCTTTTGGACTTTGAATGTTCCCTCTCCCTGTCTGAGTCTTATATACAAGCCTCGGCCTGCTTTTTTACTCTGCTGTGGATTACCGTTCTTCTGTTTTATGAATCTGGTTATCAGCCTGCTTGTTAAAAAGCCCAGAGCGGGTACCAGTGTACCACTTTCCTTTTCCTCAATACAGGCAGCAAATGTTATTTCCAGAAGGAGAAGCTTGTTGTCAGCCAACTTCACTTGCCCCACTTCATTTCATCTCGCTCACTTGATACGCCTTATTGTGAGACAGGTCCATAGACACCTAGAGCAGCAGGAAAAATAAAATAGCAGCTTGTCACTCAATAAGAATCTCATAAACATGCCAGCAAATTCCAACTGGGTGAAACCATTTCAAATCTGATGCAATGTCAGACATTTTACTGATTGTTCACAAAACAACTTGTCCATTTAAAATGTAGAAAAGAGTATTTGATTTAGTTAAAAAGGCAATATGAAATTGGAGACAAACTTTTGCTGAAAATCTCACTGTATATTCATATGCTCTGTCTCTCTCCGTGTAAGGGAGAGAGTGTCATATCCTGAATAAGGTCATCCACTTAGGCTTGGCAGTTTGGAACTGTCACAGTGAGTGGGATGAATTGCCCAGAGCAACACACACACACACACACACACACACACACACACACAAAACTTTGTGATTGTTAAGGGTTTCTGTCATTTGAACAAATTCAGACAAGATTGCACAGTTTTCTTGCTCCATATGTTAGCTTTGCTGATCTCCGCCTTCCAAATGGTACATTGATTTTATAGATATGTAACTGTTGTTAGTTTCTGCTGGCGGCATGTTGATCTTCTCTTGGCATTTCTTTTAGAAGAGGTAGAAGTGTAAAGAAAATGAAAAAAAGAAGATAAAAGGATATTCATGTAGAACATTAACCAAGAAATTTGTGTTATAATAAGCTTGGTGTATTTTATTTTGTTTGACGTTGGTTGTTATTTTATTTTGATGTGTCTCTTCCAGATTGTTGGCAGTGATATCTCCCAGATTTGTTCAATTGGTTAACTGAGGATAAAAAAAAATCCATTATAGCATAGTAGAGCTAACATTATCTTACATTAAAGACTTTTCCTTCCTGCTGTCATTACAGTTAAATTATATTTTCAGATCAAAAACCTCTTATTAAATAAACTTTATTCCATTCTTCTGTGGAAAGTAATACTATATACAATGGGGATCAAATTGTTTAAAGCTCCTGTTAAAGAAGGTATAGGCAATGCTCCATACAAACTACAATTCTCAGCAATACCAATCAGCAGATCCTGCAGTGAAGGATGCTGGGAACTATAGTTCTCACCACCTGGAAGGCTATTTTGCCATCCTTTTTTTAACAGGACACAAACTGAGACTGAAGCATAAAATGCTGAATGCAGTCCATGAGGCCTTCACAAAGAAAGAGGAGAGTGACATATTACCTAGGGATCAGAGGGCAGGACAAGAAGTAATAGATTGAAGCTTGTCCAAGAGAGATACAACCTAGAAGTAAGGAGAAATTTTCTGATAGTAAGAGCAATTAATTAATGAAATCACTTGCCTCCTGAGGTTGTGGGTGCTCTATCACTGGCAATTTTCAAAAATAGACTGGACAACCATTTGACTGGGATAGTATAACACTTCTGCCTTGAGGAGAGGCTTGGACTAGAAGACCTCTGAGGTCCCTTCCAGGCCTATGATTCTATGATCTGTGATTTATATTCTAGTTTGTACCTTAGTTGCAAGAGTGATAATGGAGTTGGATCAGTGGATCTGTAATATGGATCAGGTTACATTTGGGGTAGTTGCTCAGTTAGAAGGGCTCTATCTAGAGCAGTATTTCTCAAATGTGGCAACTTTAAGATATGTGGACTTCAACTCCCAGAATTCCCTAACCAGCTTGGGGTTAACTCAAGTTTTTGTACATGCTGAATAGTTAAATTCATCCTATCAACTTATACTTGGGATTCCAGGCCCAGTACATTATTATTTAGATAACGGGAAAGATCCAAAAGTGCTTTTCCAAAAGGCAACTGGACTTTCTTGTTTTTTTTCCCCGTGAAAACATTTCACTTCTCATCCAGAAGCTTTTTGGATGAGAAGTGAAATGTTTTTTTGGAAAAGCCCATTTTGGACAACCATGATCTGGATGATTGAGAATCTCGATAGACATGTAATGAGGAAGGGATGGAGGGAGAGGGAGAGGGAGAGGAAGAGAGAGAGAGGGAGAGAGAGAGGTAGTACAGATGCTTGTGTGCACATGAGACAGATTGATTTTAAAATTATAGTTAAAGTTTAAATACAGTAAAGTACACTGGAATTATTTCATAAGAAGCTATTTTTGATCAACACAGAAATACATTTGGACAGAGAGAGAGAAGCTGGGCACAAATAAATCGATATATGGAACTTATATGAACCCATTGAGGATGTTGACATGGATAATGAAGAACTCCAAAAAGCAAAGGGGCTTAAAAACTTCCTAAGTTCTGCTCCTATCTGGATATATGGACACATATCCAGGGAGGGGCAGAACAGAGGAAGTTCTTGAGCCCCTTTGCATTTTGGAGTTCTTCATTATCCAACTCATCTTCAGTGTGGAAGCAACCTTGTTGCTTTAGAGCAAGGGTATCAAACTCAAGGCCTGTGGGCTGGATTAGCCCATAGGGTGCTTAGATCTGGCCCGTGGAGACGCCCTGGAAACAGCGAAGGACCAGCCTGCGGTGCCTCTAATAGTGAAAATGGAGTTTGGGAGGGCTGCGTGCAACCCCCACCCCACCGAGGTCCATTTTTGCTGGCAGAGGGCTTCAGGAGGGCATCAAGGCCAAAAACAGGGCCTGGGGAGGCTGTATGTACCCCTCCCCAGGCTCCATTTTTGCTGGCAGAGGGGTAGCAAAGCAAACTAAAAACAAAACAAAAGGAGAAATATTTCCCCTTTTGCATTTGTGTATCCAAGAAGGAAAGAAGAAAAGGAAAGATGAAAAACCAAAGAAGAAGGAAAGATGGGAAGGAAGAAGAAAGAATGAATGAATGAATGAATGAATGAATGAATGAAGGAAGGAAGGAAGGAAGGAAGGAAGGAAGGAAGGAAGGAGATTATAATGAGAGGGAGGGAGGGTCTGAGGAAGTCCTGCCTTAGCACTTGGCCATGCAGGTGGCTCCAAAACAAGTGATGTCAAGGTGGCCATGCCCACCCTGACCACGCCACCCCCCCAAGGTCAAACACAACCCTGATGCAGCCATCAATGATATTGGGTTTGACACCCCTGCTTTAGAGTAAATAGGATTTGGTATCTTCTCCCTACCTCCCCTTCTCTTCCAAGTCTACATATTTACTCTGATCAACAGAGGAAATTGAAAACAAACAAACAAACATACAAAAAAAATAGCTGGTTCTGTAATGCCACCATATAAATCTATAGTAAGACATTTTGAGGGTTGTGGACAGATGCAATTACTATACTGGAAAAAAATATTGCAGAACTGGAAAAGGTGCCAAAAAAGGAAGAAAGCAATTAAGATGTTTACATGGTTGTAGTAGCTGCCTTATGAGGAAAAAGTACAGCTCTGGGATTTCTTAGCTTTCTAACACAAGATGGGATAGAAATACAGACACACAAAAAATCAAATATAAAATTAAAAATAAGATGAATAATTTTTTCTCCTTTTGAACTGGGGTCATATAATGTTTATGTATATTAAGAAGGCAAACCCCTTCTGAAAATGTGCCAAGAAAACCATGTGGGTTTGTCCATTAAGTTGCCGTGGTCAACTCAAAGATTTTCAAAATATTTTTAAAAAATCAAATGTAAGTTCTAAACTGATTATAAAATAATGAAGGGTATGTTTATATATGGATCGGGACTCCCTACGCACAGTCACTCATGCCCTCGTCACTTCCTGCCTGGATTACTGTAATGCTCTCTACAAGAGAGAGCACCCGGAGGCTCCAACTGGTCCAGAATGCGGCCGCGCAGGTGATTATGGGAGTTTCATGGCGCTCCCATATAACACCTCTCCTGCGCGAGCTGCACTGGCTTCCGGTGGTCCTCCGGGTGTGATTCAAGGTATTGGTTACCACCTTCAGAGCACTCCATGGCTTAGGACCTGGGTACTTACAAGACCGCCTTCTGCTACCAATAGCCTCCCACTGGCCAATTCGCTCCTCGGCCAAGCAATGTCGGCTGGCGACCCACAGGGGGAGAGCCTCCGAATTGCCCTCCGAGATGCGGAGGATTCCCGATTTATGCACCTTCCACCAGGCCCTCAAGACGCTTTTATTCCAACAAGCCGGGCTGGCCTAATTTTTTAATTTTTTAATCATTAACTCTTAATTTTTAAATGTCCAAAATGGGTAGTTTTATTTTAATTAGATATGGGCCAAATTATTTAATATTTCTTAAATTGTTTTTTAAATTTTATATCTGTGTGTTTTATTCTGGCTGTACACCACCCTGAGTCCTTCTGGGAGAAGGGCGGTATATAAAATAAACAAACAAACAAACAAACAAACAAACAAATAAATAAATAACAGCAGTGGTGAAATTCAATTTTTTTTACTACCGGTTCTGTGGGTGTGGCTTGGTGGGCGGGGTTTGGTGGCTATGGCAGGGGAAGGATACTGCAAAATCCTCATTCCCACCCCACTCTGAGACCAGCCAGAGGTGGTATTTGCTGGTTCTCCAAACTACTCAAAATTTCCGCTACCGGTTCTCCAGAACCTGTCAGAACATGCTGGATTTCATCCCTGAATAACAGGTTGAAAGATGCCATCAATGTCATGAGTCTAGTGGCCCAACATGTAAAAGAGTGATGTAAATTCCTTCCACAGAGCAGTGGTGGTGCAGTGGTTAGAATGCAGTACTGCAGGATAACTCCTCCTCACTCCAGGAGTTCGATTCTGACCAGCTCAAGATTGATTCAGCCTTCCATCTTTCCGAGGTCAGTAAAATGCAAACCCAGATTGTTGGGGGCAATAGACTGACTCTGTAAACCATTTAGAGAGGGAAGCAGTATATAAGTCTACAATAAGTATATTCACACTCGGAGAACAAACCCTTATCCTCATCCTACACCAAGCTACAGATATTTGCCACTATTGGATAAGTCAAAGTGCTATTGCTATTGCTACATGTCCTTAAACAGTTAATATCCTACAGAGTCAGCTCACCTCTGCAGATTTAATTTATATGCTAAATAAATTTAACTCTCTTTCAGACCTTGCCTCTATTCATTTTTAGTTTCTGAATGTAGGTATCTTATGGCAATAAAAATAACCCTATATATAAGTTTAGCTGCAATTAGATTTCGACCTAGAGCTTTTGGTTTATTTGGTCTTCACAATCTGTATTGATTTCTCACATTGTTTTGTTTTCTACTATCATATTTAGTGAACTTTCCAGGATTTTTCAGACTAAACCTGACTAGTGTAGGAAACTTTTCAGTCACAGTAAGGTTGTATGTGTTTTGTGTAAGCAAGACTCGTAGAGAAATAATTTAGGGAAATATTGCATAAGAGACCAATTTTGAAGTACTTGTGATTTGGGGACATCCTCCTGAAATACAGCAAAGAGCATTCACAGAAGGGCTCCGAAAAAAGAGAGAAAGAAAAAAACAAGGCCTCTCTTAGATGATGGAATACATGCCAAGATGTGCTTGTTTGTATTCACAAGGCGGGTTGCTCAGTTTGATTCTTGTCTAAGTGGGTTTTGACTAGCAGGGACTGGAAAGGTAACTATATTTGGAGTAAGCAGACAAGGCAATGAGTGGAACCATGGAGAATTTATTGGCAAAGAGGTGACGTTAAAATCTAATTGCTTCCACTTTACTCTGTGTGAAAAAAAAAAGTGATGGGTCAGTCAGAGGAAGGACAGTAATGAAAATATGACAGTTTTATAATACAGTTCTGCTTTGCAATGTGCAAGCATTTACTTTTTTCTTTTTGGAATTATTCAAACTGTCAGTCCTCTTTCAAGCCAGAGCTCAAACTGGGCTCGTTTGAGTTCATGCATGAGTGCCAGTAATATAAATAAAAATTGTGTGTATTAATCGTCCTGGAATTTATGCCCTGCTAGTTGGTGAATTGCTTTCAGTGTCTTTTTTTGGGGGGTGGGAGGGGGGTGGGAAATCATCGCTAATGGAGCATGATTTCTTGGGAGATTAGTGGATTTGTTGTATTGCTGTACCTAAAATGAGCCTAAGAATTGAAGCAGCAAGGTCTATTCAAACTGAGTTTTTAAAAAAATTTCCTTTAAAGGACAGGTAAATTTTCCTTCAAGGTTCTTATAGGCAATGGAACAATTTAACAAATGTTATGCATGTGATTTTCACTACACTGAGCGATTGGAATACTATTCATTTAGGAGAAAAAGAGCTTACGTGTCTATTGCATCCTTCTCATTTCACTGAGTGCCAGTTAAATAGCACTCTGTATGTTGTGCTTTGTATATATCAGACAAAACTTTTTGGTGCAATACTGGATGGATTACACCAAAGAGAAAAAAATAGCTTTTCCTAAAGATCTGAATCTGTGCTTTCCATTAAATTTTGCACTGTCTTGAAAGACAGATGGGTGTTTCTTGGTATTTCTAAGATCACAGTATATTTCCTTTTGTTCTCTTACTTAAATTCACAGTAAAGTATCTTGTGTATTCAGTTGTAATTATCTGTGCTTTCACATTTATTATACATAGATTTCTCCTTTCTATTTTTATTTTAAGTTCAACATGGCCTCTGTTCTGTCATTGAAGTTTTTTTTTCAGAATCATAAAATGATATGATTAACAATAAAAAAAGCCCAGGAGGACAATTGTGCTTTATTTTCTTTTCAGAGTATCTATATAATAATGGGTACAACGTAACAGGATATAGTTATAAACTGAATGGTTGAAAGAAAGTGTTCATCTTGATAAGACTATGAACTATTTTTACTTCATTCCAGAGTGCTGTAATTGGAGTGGGGACAGAGGGAGTGGCTACTTTGTTTAGCGCCTTTTACAGGGACCGTTTGCAGATACATCGGTGAAGAAAAAGTAATATTGCAACTATCTTCTCAATTATGACTTTTGCAGGCCCGTAAGCCAAGTGAAAGCTCAAGTAAGATTTACAAGCATAGTTGTTGTTTCAGTTAGCAGTTGCTTCACTTAGTGACCAAATTCTTATCCTGGTTATAATTGCTAAATGAGAAGCTTCTCGTCCCTTGGTAAAATATGTCTACACTGCCCTGATATCTAAAGAATATTCAGCTAAAGATGTGTTTAGGTGCTCACATATCTAAACATGACCAAAATAACCAACCCTTCAAATCTTAAGTATAGTAACTTAGAATATGTTCTATTGAGTTCATTGGGGCTCATTTCCAAGTACATTGCTTTAGTTGGAGATCTCTGGCTCTTTTATGTGCCAGTGCCAACTATGTAAGTGATTATGGATTCCACATGTACTTTCATTAGGGATGTAATGAATCCTTTTACAGGAACCTGGGAGTGAAAAATATCTGGGAGAGCATGATGGTCATTTCCAGCCATCCCTTGGTGATGGCTGACAGGAAATGGAACTGTAATCATTTCTAAGTCATTACAACTGGTTTCCCCTTAGTGTGGCTGCTGCTTGCTACTCTCTTTCTTGATCTTTTCTCTTGAACAGACTCCAAGTAATCTCACTGCAGACTGTGTGGTTTCATAAATGAAATTTTAGGCAGTCTAGCAAGTCTTTCTCTGATTGCATGGTTGTGTCAGAAGATTTTGAACTTCTGCCTCTCATGTTTTGTTACAAGCTGCTGTTTTCTGCAAGCCAAGCCAAGAATTCCCAGCTGACAGTGTTTATCTATTGTTCTCCCTGTTTTACTCTATAATCCCAGCTGTCTCAGTCTTTTCTAGGTACCCGAGAGATTTTACCAACATTATTGTATAAGTAAGGTTTAGTATGATTTGTCCTCTCTTGAGGTGTTACGCAAGTGTGCAAATATGCCAGAGAATACTGCCCTGTTGGTAAAAGAAGACAATCACTGAAGGATAAAATTAATTAGATCCAAACCCTTTAGAATTCCAGGAATATCCTACAATTTGTGGGTCAGAGAGGAAAATCTCTCAAGGGCCTGTTGCTGAAGCCATTCCACATTTGATCAATATAATCCGCGTTGTTATTCTTATCATGATTTTAATTTTGCTTCTCAATAGTTTTATTGAATATAAGCTAGAGTATACATAAAACAAGGTAGTTAGAGATTTCTAAATGCATACAGTAAAGGTGCCAAAACAAGGCTGGAAGGCATGAGCTGAGGGACTTTGCACAAAAGGAAGACTTTTAAAAAAAACACCAACCATAGCGATCTGAAGGTTATTTGACATAATGAGGAAAAGCCTGATCGGAATGCATTATTAGTTGTTCTGTAACTGGCTTTAGTAAATGCCAGATGTTACTACCTGAACTGTTACAATCCTCTTTTGCTAACAGAAAGCCCTAGACAAGTCTCATAATACTATGACAATGGGACATCCAAGAGCTATGTTGCCATTCTTTAATAGCTCAGTTTTTCCTATCAATTCTTAATGTATAGGAAGTTGGTCTTAACAAAATCCTTAAAATGGGTGATGTCTGTAATAGCTTGTGATCATAGCTCTGGATTTATGTTTTCCCACTCCACTCACTACGTCTTAAGTGGGATAGGAATTAGTTCAATATATTAAAAAGTTCTCTTTTTCAGGAATAACAACCAGGACTATTATTCCAGGTGTCTGTTTCAGGAGTAATGACATTTTAATCTGCAGAAAAAATGTAGTACTTTCCAAAATTGATGATGATACGGGCCTGGATGGAGAGAAACAGGCTCCGACTCAACCCTTCCAAGACCGAGTGGCTGTGGCTTCCAGCGTCCCGATATAGCCAGCTGGTGCCATCGCTGGTTATTGGGGGCGAATCATTGGCCCCCACGGAAAGGGCTCACAACTTGGGCGTCTTCCTGGATACACGGCTGTCTTTAGAAGAGCATATGACCGCCGTGGCCAGGGGGGCTTTTTATCAAGTTCGCCTGATACGGCAGTTGCGTCCCTTTCTAGATTGGAACTCCCTATGCACGGTCAATCAAGCACTCGTCACTTCCCGTCTGGACTACTGCAATGGTCTCTACATGGGGCTCCCCTTGGGGTGCACCCGGAGGCTCCAGTTGGTCGAGAATGCGGCCGCGCGGGGGATTATGGGAGCGATGGGGCGCTCCCATGTGACACCTCTCCTGCGTGAGCTGCACTGGCTTCCTGTGGTCTTCAGGGTGTGCTTCAAGGTGTTGGTGACCACCTTTAAAGCGCTCCATGGCTTAGGGCCGGGGTATTTACGAGACCGCCTTCTGCCGCCAATAGCCTCCCACCGGCCAGTACGCTCCCACAGAGAGGGACTCCTCAGGGTGCCCTCGGCCAGACAATGTTGGCTGGCGACCCCCAGGGGCAGAGCCTTCTCTGTGGCAGCACCTGCCCTCTGGAACAACCTACCTCCAGAGATACGCACAATACCAGACCTCCGGACTTTTCGTTGGGCCCTGAAAACACATCTTTTTCACCTAGCTGGGCTGGCTTGATCCCATCCCTTCGATTTTAATTTGTAATTGGTTTTAACCGGGTTGTTTTAAATGGATAGCCAAAATTATTCAATGTTTTTTAAATTGCTTTTAAATTTTATATGTTATGTTTTACCATGGCTGTTCATCGCCCTGAGTCCTGTTGGAGAAGGGCGGTATACAAATAAAATAAAATAAATAAATAAATAATTATGATTAGTTTGGTTGCTCTCAGATTAACTTTAAGTTGTTTTTCTTTTACATCCCATGGAACATTGCCACATGATATTCCCTTTCACAGTGAGATCCCATATATATTTCTGGAAAGTAGCTTGTGCTTGGCTGAACATTCTTAGAATCCTGTTCATGGGGCAAACCCCATGAGGGATGATCATAGAAATAAAACTGACTAAACCAAGGGTAATAAATATTTACTGTCCTGAAATATTAAATATTAAAACCTAGAAGCTGCAGTATATCTAAAGAATATTGCTTAAAAGAAACTGATTAATAATATTTTGGGACATTCCTAGAGACGGGACATGAAAAATGATACTTTACTTATGTTCCTAATTCATTCTTCAGCACTGGTGGGTGGGCCTATTATCCTAGAAGCACTGGCCTTCTCATAGAAATCATAAAGCAGCATTTTAGCCAAGTGTTATCATTGCTTCCATTGGAAAGCAGAATTCTGAAATGACTGGATATTTTTAATTGAATGCACTTTGCAGTTACTGTTAGCCATTGTTGCACCAAAAGTTTGTATACTTCTTATGAATGAGAACAAGAAGGCAAAATGATATTGCATAAAGAATTGCATCTAAATATTGCTGTGATGAATTCTTGAGTGGTGCAGTGGCCTAGAGGTGATACTCTCGTCTTATAATCAGGAAGCTGTGAGTTTGATTCTAGATAGTGGCAGATATTTCTCTTTCTGGGCACAATGAGTATATATCTGCTGCGAACTCTGCATTGGCAACACGAAGAGCATCTGGCCAGTAAGCACTCAGCTCCATTCAGTTGCCCCGACTCCACCCCCGATACAAGGGGTTACGGGGGATGACTGTGATGAATTCTTCTTAATGGCTTTTTTTTTTTTTTTTGGTAAACTGCCTCCATTGTCACCATCATTTATTATTATTTTTGACTGAAAGAGGATATATTTCTCAACTCCTTGACTATAGTTTGAAGCTTTAATTAGGAGAAGATGCAGGTTACCAAGTAAACAATTCTGATAAAACAAGTGAGAAAGAAGCATTATTATATCAGTTGTAACTGATGTTTATATGATACTGTTATGTAGACATAATGGTTTCCTCGTGATATCATAGCTAAATGAGTGGATCATGTATAACCTAGGAATAACATCTAAGTAAAAGTAGACTACTTTGGGATCTCATATAACTATCAGATGTCAAGTAAACTTTTGAGGGCTTTGTCTGCCAAACAGGCAGGTATGTGATTTACTCTCATGTATAAAAAGTCTACTTATACATTTATACAGATATATAGATTTGCAACCTCTTTTCCACAATACAAACACACACAAACACATGTATATAACTTTTCACAAAGATCATTCATTGGGTCACCTTGCTAGATTTCTGTATGTATTATATACACTCTCAATACACCAGGAATATGGGAAGTAGTTTGGTATTGCGGTTATGGTATCAGGCTAGACATCAGGAGACCATGAGTTCTAGTCCCACATTAGGCCCAAAACTGGCTGGGTGACCTTGATCAGTCATTTTCTCTCTCTGTAGGAAGGAGGTACTTTTGAAAAACCTTGCCAAGAAAACTGCAGAGACTTGTCCAGACAGTCTCCAAGAATTAGGAATTAGTACGGAAGGAAAAAAATTGAAATAACACTTTGCCAAATCCATTCATGTATACACATCTAAAGGCATGTTTATTCATATTTATATATCCTCTACATCCTGATGACTCACCCCTTTTATACAGTTGCACAACTCATAGGTAGATATACTTATTCCTCTACCTATGCTTTTATATGATCCCAGAAAATCAAACTCTTCTTAAGTTCTTAAGGATAGGCAAATCTCTTAATTGCACTAAATGTGATATGCATGAGATTTTGGAGAAACACAGACAGAAAATTTCTACAACACTAACAACATAACTGTCTTAAAATCTAGAAATACACAGCAACAATTAACATAGCTCTTTTTGATCAGATATATTATTTTTCCTGTCTCTCTCATTCCTATAATTTGTCTTGAAATAATATATGACATTGTTCTACTGCTGGCCCCATTGAAACCTAATCAAGAAAGTTGACAATTTAAAGCTTCTGCATACTGCTGTCCCTTGGATTCTGTTTATGCATTTTTGTTAATTGTGTTACTTTCAGCAAGACACTTTACTTTAAAATCTGAAGCAACAAGTATCGCTTTACCTCTTGAGGCCTTCTTCTGCCAGGAGATCCCAGCTCTTCCCAGTTTTATTTTGAGCATGAAGGACAGGCACAGTCTCCTGGTTTTATATGCTACAAAAGTAATTATACAACAGCAGTGTGATTGGTTTTGAGACCTGCGGGCTAAAGCTCACATTGTTTGAGTGTTTTGAGATAGACATTTTCAGTCAACTATGAAATCAAGGCACTGATCAAGAAACTATCATAAAGGAATGGACTTATCTATTCTTGACATTCATTCTGCATTACCAGTCTTCCAGATTTATATTTGTCCACAAACTTCATCTATAAAGTCCAGAAGTGTCAACATAAAAATCCTTAGGTATGTGCCAGTGACCCACCACTCCAGAGAGTTCACTGACAGTGATATCCTGATGGTTGTCTGTTGTAAAATAATTGGAAACATTTGTCTTAAAGAGTGAGGGGGTTAAAATTCATCTGTCCATTTCATGCCGTCTAGGTTCTCACCAGTGCATGTTTTAAAGCATTTGACATTGCATACTTCTTTGCTTTCAAAAGTCATTGGCTATATTTATTGTTCACTTGAACAACAAATACTGATCACTATCAGTATGTGATAGACAGAATGTGTCTTTCTAATATCTAATGTCTGGTCTTTCACTTGCCCTGTGAGCAATGCTAACACCAGTCCTGCAAAATCTAACTTTAGGAACGTACAAAAAACCAACCAACTAATGTACAGCATAGCTGCAGTTATAACAATACTTTGGATGCAAAATCAACAAAAAAGAAAAAAAGCCAAAGTGCACCACCAAAATGAAAGAACAGGTTGTAAAATAAGAACAGCATGCTAAGATCAGATACAAGCAAGATAGAATAGGTGAAAGAAATGAAACTGAAGAACAGGAGGAATACTAATCAAAAGATCATCTAGAAACAAGGAAGATGAAGGAAGCACTGAGAATAAAAAAGCAGCAAATAACAATCATAGCCAGGAAGATCAAGAGATAGGAAGCAAATTGCACACAATAGGCAAAATCTCCAACGTCAGATGAATCAAAACATTTCTGATCAGTCAACAGTGGAGAGACTACAATAAACCAGCCAATACCTGACAAGAAACAGTGCAGTTTTGGGCACAGCTATGGGACAGCCCTCCCCCCACCCCAAATACAATAAGAATGTTGCTTGGATAACGAAGATGGAAAAGTGGGGGGGGGGGGGAAAGCTGAAATGAAATAACTTGTAATAACAGCAGAGATGATAGAAAAATTTCAAGAAAGATCAAGATTTGGTCAACAGCAGGTGAAGGTAAACTGAATGGGTTTTGGGTGAAACATCTGATTTATCTATATCCATTCATTGACAAGCAGTTTAACAAGGTACTGCAGTGAGGTGAAATTAATGATTGCTTAATATCTGGCAAAATCTACCTGATAATGAAAGATCCAACAAATGGAACAGCATCAAGAAACTACATGCCACTACCTGCTTACCAACAACTTTTAAAATGCTAAATACTGAAGAGACCAAACTGGCTTACAAAAATGACCAAATGAAGAATAGAAAAGAGACATGACTAGGTAAAGTATTGTATCACCAGTACACAAAAAAACTAGCAGCCAAAGAGATAAGAAGAAGTAGCAATGGTTAAGAGCAAGAAAATTGAAACAAGGGATAGAAGGGGTAATTCTGGCTACAAAAACCCAAGTCTAAAGAACAAATATATATAAAGCCAAAATTGAAAAGGCAGCAACAGACAACAAATGTCACCTCTGCAAAAAAGCTGAAGAAACAGGGGACCACCTAGCTAGCTAGCTGCTTCAAGAAGATTGTACAGACTGATTACAAACAACACATGACAAAGTAGCAACAATGGTGCACTGAAATATATCAGCAAAAAATACCATTAGCCTGCAAGCAAGAACTTATGGGACCACAAAATAGACAAAGTGAAAATGAAAATGACAAAATAGAAAATGAAGACTCTGAAGTGCTCTGGGACTCTGGAATTCAAACAGACAAGCACCTGCCACAAAACACCTCAAATTTAATAATTGTTGATAAGAAAGACAAAAAAGTCAGGATTGTGAACATTGCAGTACCTGGTTGATAGCAGACACTAACCCATCATTATTCTGCCTTGGAATATATTGCTTCTCCGTTAATATATAAACCTAATTTGGAAACTTTGTAGTGAGTTATGTTAAAAAATATTGCAATATGAAAAATAGAGTCTAGTGATAAAAAAAGAATATGGGGATTAGCGTGGAAATGTTTATACAATCCTATTTAAAGAAAAACGAAGCAATGCTTATTAACTGTTATAAAACTAATTATTTTAAACAGAAAATGTTAGAGTAAAATTCTCTCGCTAGACATGAATCCACATATTTTCTCATTTTGGTTTCTGAGGCAGAAGGTATACCAAAGGAATTAATCTCTATCCTTTGTTCAAAGTTTTGAATATATTCTTTTTATTTCAAACCTAGGCAAAGACCCAGGTTGCAGAAAAGCTGATAATGAAGCCCACTGTGAGGTTATGGGCTGATTATCTAAAAGAATAAAGCAATATGTGGAGAGTATTTGGCATTTAGAATGGAAATATTAATATAAATAATAGCTGCAGATGGATTTTTTTTCCACTGCATGTTTCTTAAATGGCCTCTAATAGAACAAAAAAAAAAATAAAAATCTCATAACAACCTTTTGAAGTAGAGAAAAATACTCATTGCAAAACTTTAATTGGTTGGCCTCTTTGTTTGGAATGATGTCACTCTGTGCATTCTATGTACAGTTTAAATGCCTGTATTTTCATTTTGAAAATTTGCAATCAAATTGGAACTTGGAGAAGGAAACAGCTATCAGTTGAAGGTGTTTCAGCCGCAATACCAATACCTGCTCATGTTTGGTCAAACTCAAATTCCAGGGAGTAGAAAAAGTAGCAAATACATTTTGAGCTTCCCTTTCTTTTCAAAGCATCTTTTTATGTTAAAGAAAGTGTATTCTTTATGGATAAAAGCCAATGTCCTTTTGGTGTGTCTTTCACAAAAGGTGAGACACACCAAAAGGTGAAACAAATGGAAAGCCAAGGTAACTAAACTGTATTCTTTGCTTTTCTATAGTAGAATCCCTATTACCTTATAATTATGTTGGGCCTCTGAGTGCTGCTGGTATTGATCATTTTTCCCCACATGGAATTGTCCCCAAGTCTGATTGCTCCTCTATATCGATCATTTGTCTCAGAGTTATTATGCATCTTCGATTGCTTTAATAATACAACTCAAGTAATTCTGTGAGAATGAAATTGTTTACTTAAGATTTGCTTTTGTCTTAGCTTTTGTGTCAAATGAAGGCCTATATGCCTGAAATTAAGTCATTTCTATACAATTAATAACAAATTGTAAGAGCAATTAATAATGTTTTGGTAGGTTTCCACGACTAATAAATTGGATTTTTTGTTCTCCTTTAAATAAATGCACTTAAGAAAAAATATTGTCAGTACTCTGTATCAATTTACAGCTTTGTACCCTATTATAAGCAGAATAATTGTGTATATAATGTATATAATATATGTGTGTGTGTGTCATACACACACATAGACGCGCACACACATACATACATATACATTTTTTGGTTTGAAATTGTTGTTTTAAATAGGAATTTTTTTTCTTTAATTTTGTTTTCATAAATAAGAAACATACAACTTGTATATTAAAAAGAGTATGGAAGAATGCACAATTAACAGATCTATCATCTCACCTGATAGTATGTTTAATATAATTGGTCATGCTTGTTCGGTGAAATCTGATAGTATCTGGAAAGCTTTGCTTCATCCCCTGATCAGAGAAATAGGTCTGGTTTTCCTATCATACTGGGAATCTCTGTGCCTTTTTTTAAATGGCAAGATTGTTGTTTTAGTATTGAAGTGAATTTTCTGATTGAATCAATCGGTTATCAGAGGAATGTATGGAGTATTGCAGTATTCTGAGTTGTGATTAAATTGAAATGTATTTATAACTTTGTCAAGAGTA
This sequence comes from Pantherophis guttatus, assembly GCF_059756535.1. NCBI lineage: Eukaryota > Metazoa > Chordata > Lepidosauria > Squamata > Colubridae > Pantherophis > Pantherophis guttatus. The sequence goes on along the minus strand of NC_142063.1, from coordinate 292,899,413 downwards.
CACGGTTGGTGGGGGTATATCATTACAGAGAACAGTGACTGGGGGGTAGACAGTACTTCTGAAAGTGGAGCATGAAGTATGCATTTATATAAAATATTTTTTTCAAAAATGAAGTAAAAGGAATTATACCATAATTATACCAAAGTCTTCATTAACCTCCGCCCCATTCATTTTCAGTTTAGGAGCATTTCCTCACTAGCCATTTTGTTCTCCTGATAATATAATCATCAACATGGATCAAATGTCTGCTGACCAAGCAAGCCAGACTGACATTTCATTGGCTGAGGATATAAAGGCTGAAGATTATTTAGGATGCCAGCTGAGTCTTAGGATGCAGTAAAATCAAACTCATTTGAATATATGAAGTAGCTTCAATCAATAAACTGTTCAGCCAACAATCTTGTTGACTGGTCCAAATCCTTTTTGGACCAATCAACAAGACTAAATTCTGAAAGCCAATTGTAAATGAAATCAGCCTCAGACCTACAGCTAGTCTTCAATTTACAACCAGTTACTTAGTGATAATTTGAAGTTACAATGGACTATTTCCCTGGTGGTACTTACAACCCAGTTCCAAAGTTTCAATGATCACCCCCCCCCCCCATGGTCATATCGCTGCATTTTGAGTGCTCAGCAGCTGGCCTGCAATAATGGCTCTTAGTAGCTTCCTGTGGTCATTTAACAACATTTGCCAAAAACCAGCATTTACTTGCACTTTTGGGGGGAAATGCTTATAGTGAACAATGGATCCACTTAATAGCCTCCATGTTAATTTAATGACTGCTGCAAAAAAAGGTAATAAAATCAGGTTGGTCATGTAGGTGACCTGTTTTATAACCATCATGACTTATGAATGTGATGGACAAGCTTCATTATAATCGTAGATCAGGGATTAGAGCCATGGTGGAGCAGTGGTTAGAATGCAGTATTGCAGGCTAATTCTGTTGATTGCCACCAGTTCGATTCTCACCAGCTTTAAGGATGACTCAGCCTTCCGAGGTCAGTAAAATGAGGACCTAGAATGTTGGGGGCAATATGCTGACTCTGTAAACCGCTTAGAAAGGGATGTAAAGCACTGTGAATCGGTATATAAGTCTAAGTGCTATTGCTATTGCTATTACCTGTATACTTCAATAAATACTGACCCTAGACCTTTGTAATTCTTCTTATAAAATTCCTTGAGAAACTACTATTTCTCCAACTCTGAGTATGCAAATAAAGACCAAACAAGTTAATTTGTCCTTTTCTTCTGAGTAATTGGGCAAGATCCAAATAGTTTATTAAATATTATAACAGTCTTCCCCTGAAGACAGAAGCCAACAGGCAGATTCTTATCTATGAACGTTCTGATTGAAATCTCTTTTTTGCAGAAGTCCTATTACTCACCTAGCTCTGCAGTTTCCCCAAGTGAAAAATTGTCTCAGATACCTGATTTTTTTTTTAATCAAAACAAAGCCTCTTAATCAAAACATTCTCAGCTTTCATTAAGTAGCTTTTATATCCTTAGCCAGTGAAATGTCATCTGGCTTGCTTGGGTAGCAGGAAGACTGCCAGGTTGTGCGGCAAAGCTACTCTGGAGATCTGAATTTCTTTGCACTCAAACTTGATATTTTGATTCCTAATAAAAAGTCCCCACAAATGCTTTGGCATTCTTATTTCTTCAGACTGGCCTTAGGAAGCTTCAAAACCCAGCTGGAATCAGAACTCCTTGTTAATTCCTCTCCTATATAGTATCTTCTAAAAATCTTCATTGCTATGCCAAAAGACTTCAAAAAGGTTTGACAGATAGATGCAATTTTTCTGGGCTTTATTGCTACATACAGTACGTACAAATCACGCTGTTCCATTTTGGGATAAGCAACATTATACAAAATAGAGGAAAGGGATAAGAAGTAATAAGCCAAAGAAAATAAGGCATTTTTTTTTAAAAAAGGAAGAGACCAAAATCTAGTTTACACCAACATTATTACCAGATGTCTCTGTACATTTCCTTCTTGCAAATTATTATTCTTATATCAGATTTGTACTCTGCTTTATTCATTGCCATTTACTCCTTGACTTTCTCACCTCACTGTTTTGGGGATTTCTTCAAGCCTATCCCACCATGATGTTCTCAGTCTTCCTTTTCTTGATCCATTCATTCTTCCTTTTGTTTTGCAATTCCAACCTCATTCCTACTTTCTGTATGACTAAACCACCTTAACAAATTTCTTTTGTACTAGTTACATATTTGTATTTAATCCATATGCATTAAACATGAATCTTTTCTTCTGCTACCACATACACTTCTTAAATATTCCATTTTTGCTGCAGCCAACTTATGTTTATGTAGCTTCTGAACATCTAAGTCTTATTTCTATACAATGAAGAAGGCAGAAGCATGCTCTTATACACAGCCACTTTTTATTTTCTTTTGAGAAATATTCATACCTTGCAAAAATTTGCATATTGTCTGTTTCCTTTCTAGGGGCATTTGTACAGTACTTCTAAAATTTGACCATATATTTGATCAGTTTGAATATGTTTACCAAAGTGCACAAATTCATCTACTTACTTTAGGCTTGTTTTGTCATTTATGTTCAACTTGCAATTGTTTGCTCCATATTTCCTATCAAACACAATCACCCTCCACTTTGATTTTCAGATTCATATTCCTTTTTGGAACATACAGTATAACATTCATTACAAATCATTCAGGTTTTCATCTATCAGCATGGTATTTGTTTATAAAAATATATATGCATTCAAATCCTTGATACATGCTTAATGTCAGCACAGCCATTTGTTACACATTTATTCATAAATAAACACGGGGAAATTACTAATTACCCATAAATTCAGGAAATTGAGCCTCCTTAAACATTTTACAAAAAGGTATTGCTAAAGAATTTTGGAAATAAGTAATCCCTAGAAATCATGGAATTACAACCCAAAACATATGAAAGGAAAAAGAATGGAAACATATTTAATTTTATATATTGTTTTAAAACATTAAATGTAAATATTATAAAAGATAAATACTATATTATAAAAATGGGGGGAAAACAGAAATAAGGAAAAAAAAAGAGAGAAGGGGCGTTGGTCCTGCCTGATATGCCCCTTCTCGTTGAGTGGAGACAGCAGCCAGACGTGGGTTGTGCTCATTGGTCAGAGGTTGGACTGAGCCTGGAATTCTTTAAATCCGCCCCCTGTTGCCAGGGCTCCCAGCTTTTGTCGAAGGAAAATCCAGACTCGGTGTGTGGAAAGGAAGAAACAGAAAACAACAATTCAAATTACAATGAACCAGGATGACCAGACTGAAATCAGGGTGGGGCTGGCTGCTGTCTCCACTCAACGAGAAGGGGCGTATCAGGCAGGACCAACGCCCCTTCTCCCTTGAGGGTGGAGACAGCAGCCAGACGTGGGACATACCAAAGATCACTGTCCCATTTCACGGGCGGGAACAGTCTGGGCAGAAGACCCCTCCCGAGCTATAACACCATGTAACACTCTCCTCCCAAAATCAGCCTCCGCAGAGGCGAACTTATCAAGTTTATAGTGTCTGATAAACGGGGAAGGAGATGTCCAAGTCGCCGCCCTGCAGATCTCGTCTAACGAGGCGTTCGAAGACCAAGCCACCGTGGTCGCCGCACTCCTGGTAGAATGGGCTGTGACATTGGAAGGAAGAGGCAAGGACCGAAGTTCGTATGCAGTCGCAATCGTTGTTCTGATCCAACGTCCCACCGTGGAAGAAGTAACTCGTTGACCTAAAGAAGACGGTAGAAATGAAACAAACAGTGATTCTGTTCGTCGAATAGCTGCAGTCCTCTGGATGTAGAGTTCGAGCGCCCGGCGGACATCCAGGGTGTGTAACCGGCTCTCCACTGGGTTGGAAGGACATGGATAGAAATCTGGCAGAACCAGTTCCTGCAAACGATGAAAGGGAGAGTTAATCTTAGTCACAAATGTAGGATCCAACCTGAGGACCACACGATCCCCATGGAAAATGCATAAATCCTCCCTAGTGGAGAGCGCTGCTAGTTCGGAAATTCTGCGCGCTGAAGTGATAGCCACCAAGAAGGCTACCTTGCCGGATAACAGACGTAAGCTGACAGAAGGAAGCGGTTCGTATGGTGATTCCATAAGGGAATCCAGCACCAGAGCGAGATCCCAGGAAGGATATCGATGTAGTACGGGAGGACAGAGGTTGGTTGCCCCACGGAGAAATCGTCGGATCAGAGGCTGCTGGGACAACGAATGAACCGAATTATATGTCAAAATAGAGGAAATAGCAGCCACATGTCTCGGGAGAGTGTTTGGAGACAGCCCTTTGTCCAAACCCGACTGTAGAAAACGAAGGACCTGTAAGATGGAAGCCTGGAGGGGGGAAAACCCCTGAGTCTTACACCAAGAATCAAAAGACCGCCAAGTGGCCGAATAAATCCGTTGGGTAGATGACCTCCGAGATGCCTGGATGGTATGAATTATATCAGAAGGGATGAGGTCCCGCTGTAGAGCTTCCCACTCAACCGCCAGGCGGTCATCTGAAGCCACTGAGGGTCCGGATGTAGGATTGCCCCTTGGCTGAGGCAATCTGGAGTACAAGGAATCCTCCAAGGCGGGGACACAGAGATGCATGAGGTCCGCAAACCATGACCTCCTTGGCCAGTGTGGAGCCACCAGGATGATCTCTGCCTGTTCCAGCAGTAGTTTCCGAATTACCCTCGGAATGAGGGGAAAAGGCGGAAAGGCGTAAAGTAGGCCCTGTGGCCAAGGAGAGCGCAGGGCGTCCACTGCTTCCGCTTGATTGGAGGGAAAACGGGAAAAGAAGCGAGGTAACTTGTTGTTCTGGTGGGATGCAAACAGATCTACCTGCGGATAGCCGAAGCGAGCAGTTAACCCCTGGAAAAGGAGAGGATGCAGGCTCCATTCTCCATGGTCCACCTGTTGGCGGCTCAACCAGTCTGCTGTCACGTTCGAGACCCCCGAGATATGGTCCGCCCTCAAGGAGGCCAGATGTTTCTCCGCCCAAAGGCCTAGTCTTTTTGCCTCCCGCATCAGTGAAGGGGACCTGGTGCCGCCCTGGCGATTGACGTGCGCCTTGGCAGAGGTGTTGTCGGTGAGAATCAACACGTGCTCGCCGGACACCAGAGGGTGGAATGCTCGAAGTGCCAGGTAAATTGCTCGCAGCTCCAGCCAATTGATGCTGCGGGTAGCCTCCACGTTGGACCACGTGCCCTGCGCAATCTGGGTCCCGCAGTGAGCTCCCCAGCCGAAATTGCTGGCATCGGTGGTCACCGTTACCCACCGAGGGTCCAGGAACAGACAACCTTTGGAGAGCGTTGGAGAGCGCCACCAGCGAAGGGATGAGAGCACCTCCCTTGGAACTGCCACCTTGGTGAGAGAGGATCCCCTGCCCGTTCTCTGAAAAGGCAAGAGAAACCATTGAAGGTCTCTAAGGTGTAACCTGGCCCAGGGAACAATAGAGATGGCTGAGACCATCTTGCCTAGGAGTTTGGAAAGAAATAAAGGGGAAGCTCTCTTATCCCTCAGGACCTTAGCTACCATGGATCTCAACGCGGCCTGCCGATCCGGGGAGAGAAAAACTCTCCCTTGCTCCGAATCAATAATAGCCCCCAAATGAAGGATCCTAGTCGAGGGATTTAGGTGGCTTTTCTCCACATTAACAGAGAAGCCGTGCGACGCTAGTGTCTGAATCGTAAGACGGAGATCAGACACGGCCTGTTGATAGGAAGATGACATAAGGAGAATGTCATCCAGGTAACACTGGAGACGAACGGCTTGAAGCCTGAGGTGAGCCGCCAAGGCCGCCAAAATTTTAGTGAAGCTACGGGGAGCAGAAGAAAGGCCAAAGGGTAAGGCTGTGTACTGGTAGTGAACACCAACATAACAAAAACGGAGGAACTTCCTATGGGAAGGTCGAATGGGGATATGGAGGTAAGCCTCTGTGAGATCTATTGAGCAGAGGAGATCGCCCCTCCGAATGCCGTCAAGTATAGAACGTAAGGATTGCATTTTGAACCTTCTATAGATTACAAACCGGTTCAAGCGTTTAAGGCCCAGAATAGGTCTCCACCCACCCGATGACTTAGGGACTAAGAAGACCCGAGAGTAAAACCCCTGCCCCGCCTGATCACAAGGCACTCGTTGAATGGCCTTGACGGCCAGTAGATGGTTGATAGCCGCCTCCATGAGGGATCTACGCTCGGCTATCTGGGACAGGGGACAGCGAGTAAAAGACAAAGGGGGGGTGGAAACAAATTCAATGGCCAAACCCGATGAAATGGAGGCCAGGACCCAGCAATCCGAAGTAGTATTCTCCCAAGCTTTGGTGAAGAGGCCCAATCTTCCGCCAATGGGAGGATCGCAGGTACCACTAACGACGGCGACGGATGGAGCGACCCCCTCCCCCTCGAAAGGGCCGCCGGGAACCGAAACCCCTCCCCCTGGGAGGTCTGTCCTGGAAATTCCTCTGTCTAGGGCCTAGATACCCCGTCTGGAAGTTACCCATGGAACGGGAGGAGCCCAAACCGCCCTCTGAGGACCTCATTGGGGGGCGAGGACCATAAGGAGAGAAACGGGGTTCCCCTCTCTGAAAAACAGCAGGTAAGATCTTTCGTTTGTCCTTGGTTTCGATAAGAAACTTGTCCAAGGCATCCCCGAACAACTTCGTGCCCGAAAAGGGGACAGAGGCTAGGCGCCACTTGTGTCTGGCATCCGCCTGCCAGTGACGAAGCCAGACCAAGCGACGAGCAGCAACAGCGGAAGCCATGGTTTTTGCCGCAAACCGTGTAGCATTTAAGGTGGCATCCGCGGAAAATTGCACCACAGCAACAATCTTGTTGAGGTCCTGTTTCAACCTCGAGTCCTCTGAGGCCATCTTGTCTTGCAGCTGGCGAAGCCAGAGAAGCGTGGTGCGATTGAAGAAAGAGGCCGTGGCCGCTGATTTAATGGCCCATGCTGCCCCTAGGTGGGCCCTCTGCAGGACCTGTTCAGCCCTGCGTTCTTCCGGCCTTAGACCCTCTTCCGGCTCCCCTGGCAGAGATGATGCTGAAAGCAAAGCTGCTACAGGGGCATCAATAGTAGGTATCTGCAGCAGGGAATCAAGGTCTGGGGACACAATGAAATTCTTTTTGTCCATAGAGGACGGTACCGGTACCGAAGATGGTGCAGACCATTGCTTACGTATGACCTCTAAAAAGAGAGGAGGCGTAGGGATTGCTGTTATCGGTTTAGGTTGTTCCGCAAACAACGGGTTTAAGGAGCCTGCCGCACTTGCAGGTTCTGGAGTGGGAGATGGACCCAGTTGGGCTATATTTACCGCTTTAAATAATAGCGACTTAAAAAGGGCCTGGGGAAACAGGCCTGTAAAGGCGGGCTGATCAGCGGGCAGGCCTTCATCCTCAGATAACTCCGGTTCCGGAGCTTCAGTGTCAGCGTGGATGGAATGATCGCTGACACAGGAAATTGCTGGGGAATCTGAACCCGCCAGAGAAATTGCATCCTCCATATTAAAATCGTCCACAGGCTCCTCAGGTACTGAAGGAGCGGGCTGGAGGGGAGACGGTACCTTGGCAGGAAAACCACGCTCTGCCAAGGATTGCTGCACCGCCACAGCGATCATGCGCTGAATATCCTCAGGTCGCCAACTAACCTGAGTTTGGTCAGAAGCCGGACCGACCTCCGTAGAGGTTCGGGCCGGGACAGAAAGGGGGGAAGGTTGGAGCCCCGAAGAGACGGGAGCGCTAGACTCCACAGTAGAAAACCTGACCATGGCTGAAGAAGAACCCCATACATCCGCTGACTCAGATGACAACTGATAATCTTGGAGAGACACCTGATCAGAAGACACAGAAGCTGCGTGTCTAGGGACATTAGAATCAGCCCTAAGTCTCTTGGGGTGTGCAAGGTCAAGGTTAGGGGCTTCCCTACCTTGGGTCCTGCCAGATTGATCCTGACTTATTTCTGAGGTGGGGGCCTTTGCGGAACGTTTTGCGCCTGTGCGTGAAGGGCTCAATAGAGGACCCTCATTATGCTCCTGGGCCTGCTCCTCCCTGATTGAGGCCACTGACTGTGCTTGAACTGTGGCCTTCCGGCCATGTTTAGATTTAGTCATGGACTTAGGCATGATCAGCCTTAATGAGTAATATAATATGGTGACAGGGAGGAATATGAATAGCCACAAATTTCCTCAAGTAAGGTAATTAATAAAGGACCCAGCAGTCCAATTTGTAGGCAGAGTCAGCTTTCAGCCTAATTACCCCCAAGTTGCTTCAGATTGCAAATGCTGTTTAAATTAACGAGGCACAGTCAGAAGGAGACTCACAGTAAACGGGGGCAAGGGCTTTTGGCGTCTCAAAATGGCTCTGGTGCTAAGTCAGGCAGAAGCGCCCAGACTTCTGTAATGCCAGAGGCTACAGCGCTGTACAGCTGAGCCTAATTAGCCCCGAAGCTCTCAGATAGCTGCCCAGAAAGAAAAACGCTTCAGGCAGCACGCCCCGCCGAAGCGCCGGGGAAGCGCTGATCAGCTGGAAGCAATTAACGCTGGGCGCTGAATAAAAGGGACAGGCAAGGCAAGCAGGAGGTGGGGAGCGTGACGCTCCACTTGCGCCCAGCAATCGCGCCGATCTAAATGGCTTGCCAAGATGCGAGGGGCGTTAATAGAAGCGGAGGCTGTCAAGCCGTTAACGAGGCTTCTGGCACTATCGGGTGAGTGAAAAGCCCTGGAAAACTGTGCAGCCGACAAGCGGCTAAGTTCAGAGAGCACAAGGCTCTAATTGAAGGCAGCAAAAGACAGTAAGTACACGAGGGACAAAATGGCTGCCAGCCAGCCTAAAGAGGGAGCGCAAACTCCTTGTATAGGCCTGAGGTGAAAAACTTCACCAAAGGTGAAGCCTGTAGGACCACCCTCCCCACGGGAGCGCTAAACTCCACTAACCACTAATCCACTGACCTTAATTATGATGACAGAGGGGAGGAAGGAAGGACAACCTGCAGGGATTCCAGGAATCCCCTGCTAGGTCAGATTCCCAATCAGATTAAAGTAGAATTGTCAAACAGTCCAATGGTCAACCAAATAATCAAGCAGAGAGAAATTAGCTCTAATACACGAGATTACTAGAGCCCACAATCCACACAACTGTCCAGTCTGATGACTGAGCAAAAAGCTGGGAGCCCTGGCAACAGGGGGCGGATTTAAAGAATTCCAGGCTCAGTCCAACCTCTGACCAATGAGCACAACCCACGTCTGGCTGCTGTCTCCACCCTCAAGGGAGAATGTATATTAGAACTCCCAGGGTAGGAATATGCCAGTAACCCAGATTCTCTTCCCTACTCACCAATCCTGAGGCTGTAAATAGGAGAAAAATAAAGAGATAATAATGAAAAGATTATTTATAATTGATAAAGCCTATGATTCTCCAAAGTGAAATAACATTTCTGAATGTACTGATATGGAATATCTCCATTAGGACAAGTTGTCTTCAGTAGTTTAAGATAACTGAATTTCCTTACACTGATTTTCAAGGATAAGCCATTTATTGTTGGATATAATAAATCTACTCTACTCGACTCGACTCGACTCTACTCTACTCTACTCTATTCTTACTATCCTGATAGCCCCAAATACAAAGAATCTGCAAGCTTTAGTTATAAAAGTTAAGGAACAAGGTGAAAAATGGAATTAAAATTAAACTACATTCATGAAAACAGTTAGAACAACCAGAATTGGCAATAAAAACATCATTGATATGATAAGATAACTTCTGTTTTTTAGAATCAACCATCAGCAGTAAAGGAACAAACAGTCAAGAAATACACCACAGACTAGCACTTGGTAGAGCAACCATGAAGGCCTTGGAAGGACCTTGTGATGTAGCTATACCTACGAAATTAGAATCGTGCAATTTATGCCATTCCCTGTGACATTTTATGAAAGCAAAAGTCGGGCTTTGAAGAAGCAAAATAGGAAGAGTATTGATATCTTTAAACATTAGTGCTGACTTTCCTGACACAACTATGGACAGATAGAAAACAAACTGATGGGTCATCAAATAAATCAACCGAGAGTTCTCATTTAAGGCACAAATGATCAGGTTCAAATTATCCTACTCTGGACATATTAAGTGAAGACCTAGCTCTCTGGAAAAGTCTCCAAGGGTGGAAGGGTAGAAGAAAAGTAGAGGATGATGAACAGCATGGTAGATGAACTCAGTTACAGTGGTAATGTGCACCATTAGAAGATCTAAAAACTAGGTTGGGGTAGATCTGTAGCAGATGACCAGGCTGTGCCTGAGGATGAGGTCAAATGCATCATCAGCTTGGAGTTGCTTGCTCCCACAAGAGACCTAAGTCCAGCTTCCCTTGAATTCCCTTGACTCTTATCTAGTCTTGACCATTAGTGGATTAGATTCTTGTGTGTAGATACCGTGTAATAAACTTGAAGTACTTTAAACTAAACTTCTATTCCTAGTTACTTGCACCTGACAAGATCATCATGGAGAAAATCTGTCTGTGTGGAGTAAAAAGGTTACTTGATGTCTCATAATAAATCTTTATCCTTTGTTTTCTAATCATGAGATATGTTTGGTAGAATTCTTTGTGCTTCTGTACTACTTTGAAAGATAGGTGTGGAAATGGCATAATATTTTCCCCTCACATTCCAAATGTATTGTTCTGGCTGCTTGTATTATGTTATCCCAATCATCTCTCTGAAGAGATTCAGAGAAAAAGGATCAATAGAGTGTAAAGACCTGAATCTAGATGGCCCATGATAGGCAGCTTCTATAGATTCAGTACAATCTGTCTGGAACAGGTCAAAAACATTAGTAATAGTTTCTATTTAAGCCTCTTTATGCTGTTGATAATAGAGTGAACATTTTTTCCCTACATTCTTGACCTTGGATGTGGTCCAAGGCTTTTTGGCAGGACACCAGGTCTTCAGTTACTCTTTAGTTATTTTAGTTAGAGTTGCCATTAGTTTCCCATTTGCTTCAATTTTAGCCTGTTGTTCTCTTAACTGGCTCTTGATCTCCCCGTGTCTTCTCTCAATCTTTTCAGTCTTATCTCCAAGATGAGGAAAACATCTATTCAGTGAATTTAATATAACAAAAATGTCAAAATTGCTTATTTTGAAAGAAATGATATTAGATGAAATTTATGGGACAGTTATTCCTCTCTGTATATCTCCCATCTGAATTGGGGTCCCAGCTGAAATTCCCAGCTGGTAAAGAGGGCTAGATCATTTCTCACTCCCTACATCTACTACAGTCTCATTGGGAGCCAGGACTGGGTGGGATGAGAAGAAGGACTGAATGGTAAGTCTCTGCACCATAGGACAAAAAAGAAAAGAAAAGAGATACTTCTTAAGTTTATGAGGCACTTTTATATCTTCCTAAATTACCAAAAGTTAATTAAATTTTCAGTTTACCAGATCCCTTCAAACAAAGTCCATAGGTTTTATTTCTGTAGCTGATTGGCAAGAGAAAATAAACTGTGTCTTAGCATATTGTCTTCTTCTTGTGTAAATGTTCTCTTTTAATGCTAAGCATTCCTTGCTTGGTTTGACTACATTCTTTGCAAGTCTCCCATTAAAGGCTTTGTACCAAAAGTTACCATCAATCTGAGGCAATGTGATACTGGTCAGACATGATATAAATTGTAAAATGCAAGCAATCTAGAAGTGAAGATGTTGAGGAATACTAGTGCACATCATGGTGCCATTCAGGTAAAAAGTGCCAAAACACATATGTTGAGCCATATGTTATTGTTGCTTTTCCTGACTTAGAATCAGAATCAGAATTTAGAATAAAAATTGATTAGCTTGAAAAAAAAAATCACCTTTGTGAGGTGATGAGCGCACTGCATGAAGAATAAAATCAAGAGATGTAAATCTTGCATACAGGGACCCAACAGGCATCCTTCTCTATCATACATTATTATTGGAAGAAAATGAATAAAGCAGTCTTTGCTAATGCAGAAATGTATTAACATTTCTGCATTATCAATGCAGAACATATGCATTGTTTGTATGCAGAACATACAAACGTAAAACATACTCTTCATCAGAGGCTTCTCAGCAAAAGACAAGGCTGGAAAGATGTGAGAGATGTCATTGAAGAATTGGATTCACAGAATCCCAAATATTGTGTGCAGTATGCAGGCTACTTCTGCTGATTGCCAGCTGCCTGCAATTTGGCAGTTCAAATCTCATCAGGCTCAAGGTCTGGTCAGCCTTCCATCCTTCTGAGGTGGGTACAATGAGGACCCAAATTGTTGGGGGCAATATGCTGATTCTGTAAAATGCTTAGAGTGGGCTGTAAAGCGGTATATAAGTCTAAGTGCTATTTCTATTGTATTAAGTGGGTCAATTCAGTAGACTTCTATTTGTGAGTACATAGGCATTTGAGCCCAATATGATTCCCCCTCAATTTTTATATACTTTTTCTGTTCAATTCTTCTCCCAACTCCCCAGACTATCGGTGTTCCTCCTAAGTTATGTTTAAATGGGCATGTGAGTGTTTTGGGGGCCAATATGCATATAAAATATATCAAAATTAATTGCTACAATTAATCAGAAATGTTAATTTTGTCTGCAACTGCATTGTAATCTTTTGTCAAGAAATTGTAGTTCCTTGGCTGCTTTCTTTCATAGTGTTCAAATTAAAAAAAAATTAACATCTTTTTTTAAAAAATAGTGAATGTGTTTAATGTGGCATGTAATACAGGAACAACCATTTAAAATTCAAATGACACTCCTTAGAATTTATAGCTGTTTAATTCAAATGATAGGATGCTATCTTCTGGGAACAGAGTTAAAGATGTACAATCTAATCACAGATTGCCTTCTTTGTTACAAAGAGCTCACTCTAGCTGTACTTGATTGCAGTTGGAAAAGAGCTTATTGGGGTTTCAACAGTAGACAAGACACTTCAGTATTGTAGAAGTATGGATAAACCCTTTGGTTTGTCTGTCTGTCTGTCTGGAGCCCCCAGTGGGATTCTGTCTATAAAGGTGAGAATTTATTTATTTATTTATTTGTTAGATTTTTATACCGCCCCCTCTCCCGAAGTACTCAGGGCGGTGAACAGCCAAAATTAAAAAACATACAATATAAACATTAAAATACGTTTAAAACAGAATTAAATCCAAAATGGCTCCCCAATTTAAAACGCCTTACCCATGACCCTATAAATAAGATGAATTTAAAATTTAAAATTTCCACATTTAAAAAGGGGGAAGATTTAGGCCAGGCCAGCTTGATAAAATAGAAAAGTCTTAAGCGCACGGCGGAAGGTGCGCAGATCCGGGATCCTACGTATCTCCGGGGGGAGCTCGTTCCAAATCGTAGGTGCCCCCACAGAGAAGGCTCTCCCCCTAGGGGCCGACAGCCGACATTGTTTGGCCGACGGCGCCCGGAGGAGCCCCTCTCTATGGGAGCGTACTGGCCGGTGGGAGGCTATTGGTGGTAGCAGGCGGTCCCGTAAATAACCAGGTCCTAAGCCATGGAGCGCTTTAAAGGTGATAACCAGAACCTTGAAGTGCACTCGGAAGACCACTGGGAGCCAGTGCAGCTCGCGCAGGAGAGGTGTTACATGGGAACTCCATGTCGCTCCCATCACCACCCGCGCGGCCGCACTCTGCGCCAGTTGGAGCCTCCGAGTGCACCTCAAGGGGAGCCCCATGTAGAGAGCATTGCAGTAGTCCAGACGAGAGGTAACGAGGGCATGAGTGACTGTGTGTAGGGAGTCCCGATCTAGATAGGGACGCAACTGGCGGATCAGGCGAACCTGATGAAAAATCCTCCCGGACACGGCCGTCACATGCTCTTCTAAAGACAGCCGTGAATCCAGGAGGACACCCAGGTTGTGAGCCCTATCCGTGGGGGCCAATGATTCGCCCCCAATAGTCAGCGATGGCACTAGCTGACTATATCGGGACGTTGGAAACCACAGCCACTCGGTCTTGGATGGGTTGAGCCTGAGCCTGTTCCTCCCCATCCAGATCCGTACGGCCTCCAGGCACTGGGACATCACTTCAAGGGCATCGTTGGGGTGGTCCGGGGTGGAGATGTACAGCTGGGTGTCATCCGCGTACTGATGGTACTTTACCCCAAAATCACGGATGATCTCGCCCAGCAGCGAAATTATGGCTCAGAGACAAAGCCAGTTATACAGTATTTTTGAAATCCCACCATTAAGCCTTGCCATTTTATGGCTTCAGTGTAGTATGATGTATTCACATCGTTGATTCATTCCTACAGCTGGGATCAGCAATGTAAATGTATATTTATTATTTATAATTCCTTTATTTTCATCCCCTTCATTTTATTCTGACCTAATAGCTGTGGCAGATACTATAGAGTCAATCGCTGAATTACAAGATCAAGTAGAGGTAGAAAATGTAATGTTTTGGTCTAATATCTTAATTACAATATCACAATAAATGTTTGTTTGCAGAGCGTGTTTGGTGTGCATGCGCGGCCAGTGAACCGGTAGCAAACTGGTTCAGATTTCACCACTGCGTTGTATCCATTTTGCCATTATCCAAATGTATATCTATTATAATTGGACAGAAAAAATGCCTCATCTCCTCAGTAGGTCATGAACTTATTAGATATTTTAAAGTCAGTCTTTGTCTCTCAACCTCTTCTAAGTTCCCAAGTGGTTGTGAAAACAGAAGAGGCAGGAAGATCATTCAGACTGCTTTGACCTCAGTGGTGGAAGGAAAGAGTAGCCATGTTAAAAATAAAAGCAACCCAAGTTGAAATGACTCCTAAGCAAAATTTAGATGGGCATGTGCTTGAAAAATAAAACTGTGAAGTATGTACCTGTTATATGAAACCTGTAGTAATGTTTTTGCAGTAACTTTTAGAAAATCAGTGGGAACAATTTTATGTAAGCCACACTTATATCATAGAAAAAAATCTGTTTTTAAAAACTAAAGATAGGGGATAACATATTAGAACTTCTCTTCTCTTCTCTTCTCTTCTCTTCTCTTCTCTTCTCTTCTCTTCTCTTCTCTTCTCTTCTCTTCTCTTCTCTTCTCTCCTCTCCCCTCCCCTCCCCTCCCCTCCCCTTCCCTCCCCTTCCCTTCCCTTTCTGATTATCTCAAGCAAACAATCCTGTAAAACAATAAAAAACAATTACATATAAATGACAGCTGAGAAAAAAATTCATCATAGATGTCAATATAGTCAGAAAACAGGACCCTTCAAAACATCAGGGGCCCAATCCTGGAAACAAAGCTAGGCCTTCAAAAAGCTATAATATGGTCAAAGTCACCCTCAACTCTGAGGGGAAAATGTTCCAGAGGGCAGGGCACAAATAGAGAGAAGGCACATCTCCTAATCATTGCTGAGAAGGTACAAAATACTGCTTTCTATGCTGTTGTAGATATTTCTTATTACATAGCTATTTGCCATTCTCTAAAATAAGATAAAATTAAGATATTGAATATATTGTTGGCAAAATGGCTCTAAAATGCCACCTTAAATTGTTTCTGCTTCTTACCTGAGAGAAATGTCTAGGATTTATGCAGAATATAATTTCTGCCTCACCTTTCTGCATATCCTGTGACAAAAATGTTTGGCATATTGTTGGCAGTTAATCTGCATTAAACAGCAGCAATACTATAACTCACTGACGGCATCATTTTTTAATTTATTTATTTTTAAATATGCATATAAGGTGCAGTATTGATTAAAACAAAGGAAGAGGCATTTTTATCCCAAAGCATTCAGTTGCAAATGTCCCTCTCATCCTTACCCTTCCCATTCAAAACATAAAGGCAGGTTAGGAAAATGTGTTTAACCTTGAACATAAGACCTGCATGCTGCTAGATAAAATGCCTGCCAGACTGGGGGATATTTCATCTGGCCAATCAACTTTGTGCAGCTGCTGTGTGTTGTTGACACAAGAGATTTTCATGGCAGGATATATGTGACATGTAACTAAGAGAACTCCTAAGAAGCTCAGAATAAGATATAAAATGTAACACTCCAGTTCTCTTGTATTGGTTTATATTCCACCAGGCATGCTACCCAATGCCTTTATAAGGTGTTAATGTTCCAGTTTCATGCCACTTTCATTCTCCAATGGCTAACATTTGATTTTGCTTTCATGTGGAGAAAACATTTTTTAAAAATCCCCCTTATTTTCTTTTGAAACCCTCTTTACATCATTTCTGCAGGTCAGTTTGTTTATATTTAACTGTTACATCATCTGATCCTTAGCTATATTACATTATGCATATTCCCTGCTATTCTGTTAAATTCCACTTTTTTCAGATATCAGTCCTTTAAAAAGGACAAAATCCTTCACACTAAATACCTACCAACATAATTTTAAAGGCTCAAGTGAGTTATCAGAGTTACATCATTGAATGTTAGGCTTAGATTGTTATTTTACACATGTTTAGGATTATTATTATTTTTTTTGCCTTAATTCAAAGCAATTGAACCATATGTTCCCTATTCCATATTAGTTCGCTTTAATTTAAATCAGATTATTACAATATTCAGGAATGGGTACTGGCAGTATGTGGGCCCAAACCAGTAGCTTATGTGATTCATTATGAACAATTATAGTGTTTCAATCAAAATTTAATCAAATCAGATTTTTTTAAAAAAACATTTATTTATAAAGAATATACATCTCCTGAATCAAAAACAGCTCTCCACAGGATACATGGACTATAGTTTTGTTCTTCTAATGCACCATGACTTATACTTCTGATACAAGAATCTAAGTAAAGACCAGCTGGATGATTAAACCAGAGCCTTATCTACCTCAGCATAGGGCCTTCCCATTAGGTCTTCCAGATGCTTCTTGGCAAACTCCTCAATAGAATATGAACTCATAGCTTTCTTAGTTGTTGCTCCCTACCTAATGGTGTTCAAAAGAATGCTGACTCTAGTCATGGTGATATCCTTATATTGTAACCTTATGTTCCTTTTAAAGCCAGTGAATTTGGTAGCCATCTCTACATCTTATAGTAGTAAAAATTTGTAAAAGCTATTTGAAAAAGTGTTCCCTTTTCTCTGTCAATCAGCTGTCATTTGCTTCATGATGGGAAGGGGTCATCTCTTACTATATTCAGTTCCACAATGAATCTCTAACTGGGTGTGTATGGCTGGCTGGACAGTTCTGGAAATTTAAATCTACATGTCTTAAAGTTGCCAACTTTGAGGAACACTGCTCAAATGAATTGTAATGTTGCCTTTGAAATGAAGGTGGAGCGGTCTGCTGCTTGTGTCTCTTTTCCAAGATTAACATTAAATCGTTTTTCATTCAGAATAAACAAAAGCTTTTCCAAGACTGCCTATATGATCTTTGGGCTTTGGAGCTTTCTGAGTCTTTGAATTCAGGCCTGTTGAAAGAATAGAACAAAACCCACGAGAATTGATAGGCATTGTCTAAATGACTTAACCTTGGAGCCATTGTGTAAAGACTGTCTAGAACAGGGGTGTCAAACTCAAGGCCCGGGGACCAGATCTAGCCCACAGGGTGTTTAGATCTGGCCCATAGGGCTGCCCTAAAATCAGCAAAGGAGCGGCCTGCAGTGCCTCTGCCAGCAAAAATGGAGCTCGGGAGGGCTGTGCACGGTCCTCCCAGGCTCCGTTTTTGGCTGCAACGACCTCCTGCCATCCTCTGCCAGTGAAACAGAGCTTGCCCCCCCCCCCCGAGCTCCATTTTCACTGGCAGAGAGTGGCAGGAGGCCATCATGGTTGAAAATGCAGCTCGGGAGCCCATTTTCACTGGCTGAGTGCTTGGGCCACCACAGACGACCCTGACACGAGTGACTTTAAGCTGGCCATGCCCACTCTGGCCACACCCACCCGGGCCCCCAAGGTCAAACGTAACCATGATGTGGCCCTCAAAGAAATCGAGTTTGACACCCCTCATCTAGAATGTGTTTTAGGGAAGTGGACCATACAGGTGTCCATGTCTGTTACCTGCCATTGATATATAGATATCTTTTGATGGGAGGATGAAATTGAGCACCGTGTGATAGCTAAATAAAGAGATTTTCTCTACA
Organism: Pantherophis guttatus; assembly: GCF_059756535.1. Taxonomy (NCBI): domain Eukaryota; kingdom Metazoa; phylum Chordata; class Lepidosauria; order Squamata; family Colubridae; genus Pantherophis; species Pantherophis guttatus. The sequence goes on along the minus strand of NC_142063.1, from coordinate 292,881,377 downwards.
CACCTGCAGCTCTTGGAAGGATTTTTCTGATGTGACTCTGCCGAGGTGGATGCCTATTTGGAATGAATATGCAGAGAATACTTTTGTATGATCCTGGCTGGCTTATGGAAAGTTGGATATACACAAAGAATGCTAAAAAATTCAGAGGAAGAGCTGGCAAGCAGGTGTTGTTGAAGCAATTAAAAAATAATGAGTAGGAAAAAATAATGAGTAGGAAAGAAGCAAAGGGGTGGGCAGTGAGGGAGAAGGAAAAATGATACTAATCACTTTTTAAAAGTTAAGGCAATTCATTGTATTTGGAACTTCGAGATGCGCATCCAGAAAATCTGGCTTACTAGGAAAGCATGGAGAGCAAAGGGGAGAGAAAGAGATTAAAGATGCAATGAGACAAATGTAATTTGCCTGTCTTGGAAACTGAACCACCCACAGAAGAACTAAAACAATAACGGAATAATGAGCCACACAGGCATACAAGAGCATCAAAATAGCATCCAAGATGAACAGACTATGTGCGTGTTCTCTCAGTTGCCACCAATAGATGTTCCTTTGCTTCAAAATTCTGCCAACCACAACTATCACAATTAGTAAGAAAGTAGACAGAAACTTTGTACCAAAGGAAATGTTCCTAAAAGGTTTCTTATTTGATGTTAGATTGCTCATCAGGTCAGTTTAATCGTAATACTGGATAAATATTGCATGTTGTTTAATTAGTAGATTTCAATTAAAGTATTACTTTTCTTCCCCTTTTGCTAATGAGAGGTGTGCTTGAAATAAAAAGTTATATAAAGATGCATTTATTTTGGGAATATAAATTATTGTGAGTGTAAAGATACTTTCATAATAACTTTGCTGAGACTATTTCAAGCCTACGCTGCAATCTGCCACTTCCTACTTCTTCCCCTGGCTTCTAGCAGCAAAGACTCCTCTATCTTTTCAGTTTTGGGATTTTTTTAGCTTGTGTGGGGGAAATCTTTCTTAACCATCAAGAAAGATCTGCAAAAGTGTTCCTGATATGAAATAAAATAAACCAGATGTCCTCCCTTCTTATATGGAGATCTACAATGTATAAACTGTGGAACTGTCTCTCACCAGATGTAGTAATGTATCAATGTTCTGACTGACGAACCCAACCAAAGCAAGCATGGCTGAGATGATCCAATCTCTTAATGCAAAACTTTATTGAGTACATCATTTTGGCAAAGATGAGGGCACCCAGACTGTGGTGACCCATTCGAAGGGATGGTCGGAGAAAACCAAACAGCCAGCAGCACGGGAGAAGGCTGTGGCAGCCACGGGACTTAGTCAATTGGAACGTTGACAGTAATGACCATTATCTTAAAGATAATGACTGTTATCTTGTTTTAAAGAGGAATGTGATGAAAGAGGAATGTGGTGAATGTGACCAAATTTAAAAATGACAAAGGAGTCCTGGGTTTCTGCAGCCTGTCCAGCTACCTCCAGAAGACTGTGAAGAGCCTGTAGTACAGTGGACTAAAGCACTGTTATTAACATCTGCTGCTTGCAATTACTGCAAGTTCAAATCTCACCAGGCTCAAGGTTGACTCAGCCTTCCATCCTTTCAAAGGTAGGTGAAATGAGGACCCAGATTGTGGGGGCAATAAACTGACTTTGTATAAATATACAAAAGTATGAAAGCTATTGCTTAACGCATTGTAAGCCGCCCTGAGTCTCCGGAGAAGGGCGGCATATAAATTAAAGCAAAAAAAAAAAAGAGGAGAAGATGTCCAGGAGAAGATTTCCAGGATGGAATGTAAAGGAGAACAGATGGCCCTGGCAAAAAAGGCCCTGGCTGCAGGACAGGTGGATTTCGGCACCCAGACAGTGGTGACCCATTCGAAGGGATAGCCAGAGAAAACTGAACAGCCAGTGGCATGAGAAAAGGCTGTGGCATCTGGGGACTTCGTCAGTTGGAACATTGTCAGTAATGTCCATGATTGTTTTAAAGACAAATGTGATGGATTCGTGGAGGATAAGGGAGATCAGTGGCTGCTCTTTCTTAAGATTATACCTGACATCCCAGAAATGTTCCCCTCTAATCTAGTTGCTGGGTTATACTAGTGAGAGATGCTATTGTACTCCTGTCCTACTCTGTACCTCCCAAATGTCATTTACCTGGCCACATTGAGAGACACAGTTGTGGATCAGGCAGGTCTTTGTTGCAATTTTAATTAAATCTGACCATTATAGAAATACATGTTCTTATCTCCAAGCATACTGAAATTACTGGGACCAATTGTGATCTTATTTTACATGTAAAAGTTGTTTATAACCTTGGTTGCATTATGGCATATATTGTTTTCCAAGCTATTTTCACTTTTGTAAAGTGTTTTTGTTTTACCTATGCATCCATTTTAATAGGACTTTTTTTTAGTTGGAAATTGCATTGCAAATGCAGAAAGAGATACAGATTAATAAATAATTGTGACCTGATCCACATATAGATGTGAAGAGCATGAAACGGGAAGGATACAAACAAACACGTTTTCTCATTATCCCAAAGCATTGGTGTCTGCAATCTTCCCTATCTTCCAGTGTTTAATGTTATTATAGTATAAACTATCTCCAGTCCTAAAAATGCAGTGTTCTTTATAGTTCAGTAGCATTTCTGGCCATAAAGCCCAATGTAGGATGTTGCATACTGAAAATGCATCTCTTAAAAAAAGTAATAACAAAGCGTTGACAGTAGAGGAGGGAAAGAGGATCGAAGGAAGTAGAATTTTTATTGGTTTTATTTAAAAAAATGTGTTGGCAATGTGGTGACCTATGAAACACCACAAGCAGCAGAAAACATCCATCCAGTGACAGCCTGAGGTAGCATGAGCGGCTCTTAGTGGGTCTGTTTTCATTATTACAGCATTTTTAGGGCTGCATGCTGCAATTTTCACTTGCAGTGAGGTATTAAATTGAAATTACCCCAGATGTAATTGTCACACAGAATAATTCAGGACATGCTGAATTTAATGATTTCCAAGCTGTGGTTTTTATTATTCAAGAGAGGAACACACGTGTCGATAGCTTCATCTGCAGTCTGCCTTTTCAAATAACAGGTTGTTTAATGAAGGGGGCTGCTTGGAAGAAGCATCAAGAGCATTTTTGTCTCATCTTTTTTAAACAGTCAACTTATCGATCAAGAGAATTCAATGATATCTAGCACCAAATGCTTTTTAGATGTGAGTCACTTGTTTCAAAGGATTTATTCTCCTTATAAGCCTTAGATTATAAATGATGACCTGTTAAACAAGTCTTACATTCTCATTAATTCCCTGGGTACCCTATGGTACTCTTAACCATGTTAATTGAAATCAAGTTAGGGAATCAATGTCAGTGCCAGTAAGGCTTCTCTACAAAAAGACGTTATGCAGGTCATGATGGATGCAAATCTCTGATAAATTAGGAAAGCCATTAAGAAAGATAAAATTATCTTCTATTACCTAAGATAAAATAGAAACAAATGACATCTAGTGAATTCAAGGTTTAATTCATGCATTTTTTTCTCTCTTGCCCAGGTAGTATAGTGTGTGTGTGTATGTGTGTATGTACACACACACACACACAAATATATATATATATATATATATATATATATATATATATATATATATATATATATATATATATATATATGTCTTTGGTTATTCGGGTCTTCTCCCACGTAAAATTGGAAGTGTCTTGGCGATAGATTTTCGCGGGTGTACATATGCAAAAAATTAAAATCTTGGGTGTTTTCCCGTGTCAAACTAAAATGTAGAGATTATAGATGCCAGACATACTCCATATATGATAAAATAATTCATTCAAATTCCTGGAAAGAGAAGATTGTTATCACCTAATAATGTCTGATTGGCTACACAGAACATTCAGTAGTTTTGGAGTCTTCCTGTATGACTGCTTCATTACATCTCAAAAGGAGGTTATATATGATCTGTTGAAAAGATACATTCCCATAGCATGTGTACAATCACTCATATAAAATGATCCATGTATCAAAAATGGTCTAAATATATTTTTCAGAGATGCTCTTGCATAGATGAACCATCCTGAGTCTGCTTACAGCATGAATGAAATCTTTGTAGAAATTCAGTTTTCATTGTCTTGCATTCCTGCAAGAAAAGTGAAATAACACAGGTCAACATTTAGCGAGTTGACTTCAAAAATGATTATTTAGTTACTTAATTCATTACTTGCATCCTCTGATAATCAGGCACTCATTTAACTGATTTAATATTTAACTCATTTAAAAACAACATCAGTGGAATTAACATTTTAGAACTTAAAATAGTCTGCGCCACTGATATTCTGAAATGATAGAAGTCTTTTTTGCTTCTCTGAAAGCAAATGAGAAGAAAATGACAACCTCCATAAAATTCCTTAAGAGGGAATTGTGATGATGCTACAAAAAAAGACCGGTCTTAAATATTTTGGCTTCTCCAGGATTGGAGTCCTTGATATGATTTGGAAGAGTGCCATGGACTGGATGTCATCATGACATCAACCATACCCATCTCACCTGATACTTTTCTATCAAAAAATTGTGATAGGATTCAAGTGGTGATGAAGTGGAGCATGATTTGTTTTTCTACAAATGCTTATGTACCCTATAAACCTTCACAGAAAATAGATAGCATGGGGAGCTGCACAGCAGTACTTAATTTATAAAGAGGTTCACTAAGCTGAAATAAAACTAATAGAAGGAATATTCTATGGTGGGATGGGTTAGAGCAGCCAGCAGATAGCTTTCTAGTAGTTTAGTGCTTTCTAATTGGTTATTTCTTTATTGTATCTATTGGTCCCCCCCCCATTAATTGTTTTGCAACAGCATCCACCATATGTTCTAAATTTTACTGCCTTACAGCTCATCTCAGGGGTGGTTTCTAATTTTTTTTACTACGGTTCAGTGGGCGTGGCTTATTTTGTGGGCGTGGCTTGATGGTCATGTGACAATTCTTTAGGATTTAGCAGAGGTACTGATCTACCTTTTAACTGCTTGCAGAGCTGTACGGTCTACCCATTTGTTCTTGGAGCACTCCGGTCTACCCATTTGTTTTTGGAGGCACCGGTCTACTCATTTGTTTTTGGAAGCACCAGTCTACCCATTTGTTTTTCGAGCGCTCTGGTCTACCACCACACTGCCTTTTAACACTGATCAGCTGTAGGGTGGCCCTTTGAAGCCCCGCGGCAAGAGTTTAAACAATTTTTTTCCTTCTAGCTGATCAGCTGGGACTCGGGAGGCAGCGAATAGATTGGGGGCGGGGCCAAATAAAAGGTAAGAATAACGTGGGGGGCGGGCAGGAGGACCCAGCTCCCAAACAAAGAGAATTGGTTCAGTGACATCATATCTTCACGGCTACCAGCTTGGCCGAACCAGGCCGAACCGGGAGGAACCCACCACTGGCTCAGCTTAAGCAATGGGACATGTAACAGAGTTTATATTACATGAAAGAAAGTAGTTTAAAAAAACCTGGACCCCAAACTGTATTTGGAAACAAACTGAAAGCCAGTGGTATTAATTTAAGAGTGAAATGTAATCTACTAAACACAATATTTGCAGGTCTAGCCATAGACTCTAAATACATTTCAGTGGCAGTGCTATGTGAAGCATATTTCAATAATACAAGCAAGAGAATATTAAAGTCCCAATCAGAAGGGACTTTATAGTATATTGGATGATGAGTGAAAAATAAGAACTTCTACAAAAGTTTTCTATATCCTCACCCCCATTGACATGCTTCATCTTCACTTCCAAGATTGAGAAAGGTTGATCTATGATGATTGAAACCAGAGGTATTAAATCACCTATTCTGCTCAAATCCTGACTACTTTAGCTGGCATGGAGCTAGGAAGCTTGAATCCCATAGAAAGCTGCTTTTGCAATATGAAAGTCAGTAAATAAAAATTCTGGTTTCTTTTTTTTCTATGAATATTGCAATACCCTGGGAAGATTTATCAAACATGTTAGCTAAATTTTAAAGCTCTTCTCATCGTATTTTGTTACCCCTGTGTATACTCCTATGTCTACTATTACGCAGCTAGTCTCTGCATTATTGTGTGTGTATTACCAATCAAAGCTGAAAATCAAGTTGAAAATCACCTTTGAGAATTCTGCTTTTATTCCTCTAGTTTTTCAAATTTTGAAACCATACATACAACCTAAATCAACTACAAGAGTAAATTCTGTGTAATTCCTTCTGCCCAGCTGGAGTCAATATTGACAAAACAGGCTGGCTCAATTAGAAAGAATATTAGAATTGGATGCTTCAAAAGCCTTCCAATTTCAGAGAAAACATCTGGAATTACATGCACAGGCCCACAAATGATGATCATAAACTGTGTACAATGCAAAATAAGTGAGTGAAGCCAATACATATAATATTTAGAATTCAGCTCTATTATTAAAAACTGAACCTTTCAATCTATGCCAGATTGGGTCTATGTAGTCCCCAGGTACATTTCATATATTACCACTGTGTGAGTCATGCTAACTAGGAGATGTATAACAATTTGAAATGGTAGCTTGCCATCTAGCCCTGATTGGTTAGATCATTGATTATGCTGCTGCCAGTTCCTACCTAGGAGACCCACTGAACTAAAAGGAATCCCATTAGAAGGTTCATTCCTGCCTGTTTATGGGGGCATTTTAGGTAGACAGGGAATGTTGTTATGCAAGCTGCCCTCGCTTTCTCTTAAGAGGTTTTCTCTCAAGGTTTCTATGAATTTCTCCCTGCCACTCTATCCACAGCTGCTGCTATCTCTCTTTGACATTTGTATCAGCCTTTTACTTTATCATATGAAATATCTTTTTAGGAGGCGGTGGCGGAGGAGCCTAGAAAATACTCATGCCACAGTAAAAGATGGAAGAAATAAATGTACAGAGATAGGAACAATGATTTTAAGTAAATATTAATTTATTAAGCAATAATTGCACTTGCTAGCCTTGGCTTTGCATGTTCCCCATAAAGAGGCTTGAGGATAACAGTTGGGATGCCAAATATATCCCCAGATGTGGACAGAAATAGAATTTCCAAGACATAAACTAAGGTAGCAAGTTTATTTAGACCTAAATGTAGGCAAATTTATGGGCAATAGGGACTAGTCTATCTTTCTGAAATACAATGTGAAAATTCAGAATTTATGGGCACAAAAAAAAACCAGTGATAGCAGTTAACACAAAGACTGTTTTAAAAGTTATATCAGGCAGCTCTGTCAGTGGCTAATAATACTAGGAATACAAAAGTGGAATATCTGTTGTCAGAGACAGTATGTCATCTGTCTGATGGGAATGAATTAGAAATAATAGCTTTTGCTATCATGGCACGTTTGAGCATTTTGTGAACTGCATTTTGCTGGCTATTCTGGGAGACTGATTTCTAGGCTGAATTAATATACAGTTTGATGCAGGAGGAGTCTTAGGGATATTTGGCTTGAGAAATATATAAAACAGTATTTGGTTTCAAGGCAGTTAGAAATAGAGTTAAATCTATACAAACAGGGCAAAATTAACTAAAATATGAATTAGCAATAAAGTGAGTCTTAATATAATAACAGGGATACCTGTTTCACTTCAATAGGGATACCTATTTCAATTGATAAATTGAGTACCTTCAATTCTGGAGGTATTTCTTTAAAAGAAACATTCAAATTCAAATGTCAGTATTCATTCAAGCTTGATATACTGACTTAAGACATAATATTAAACTATGGATTGTTTTATTAAATAATAGTCTCCCCCCCCCCACTTGTTATCTCTTTTTGTTGACTTATCCCATAGCTTTTCCTTATTTTCTAAAGTGTTGCTTTGGTGTCTCTAAGAGGCTCTATGAGCACATCTCTCCCTCTCAGGCTGTAACAGTGTCTGGGAAGGACCTAGGAAATGGTCAGATAAGAGGCAGCATACCTCAGAGCTGCATAGTGGATAGAGCAAGAAGCTCAGAAGGGACTCTCCTCAATTTACATCTGATCACTTAGCAGCTGTTCAAAATTATGATGGGAAGATACTTAGGACTAAAATTCAGAGTTCCCATAGTCACATGATCACATTTTTGGGCATTCAGCAACCAGCCTGTATTTACAGCAATTTGCAGTATCCAATTTGTGATTTATAATACATATATATATATTTTGGAAACGGGCATTTACTTCCAGTTTCAGCCAACAATGGCCATTGCGGACAATGGATTTGCTTAACGACTACAGATTTGTTTAATGACCATGGTGATTTGCTTGAGGACCACCACAAAATAGTGTTATAATATTGGGTTGGTCATGTAATTACCGACTTAGCAGCCACAAGGTCTGACCATAATTCTGGGCTCAATTACAGTCGTAACTCAAGGACTGCCTTGCAAGGAGATGGCAGGAGATTTGTACTTTCAGGCTTGCAAGATTTTGTTAATATAGCTTTACAATAAAATAGAATTAGTTTGTCTGGCTGAGTTTCCTGTCCTTTGGTAAAGCTGACACATGCAAATCCGCACTCAAAAATGACTTTTTTTCTTTTTGGTAACTTCTATCTCAGCTGTCTCTGCCTAGGCAGTTAGTATCCCCTTAAAATATGTCATTTAAAAAGAAGAGAGGGACAGTATTTCAAGTACATGATTTTTCTTCAGCAGCAGTTCAGTCTTCGATTATTTTGAGATATAAAAGTAGCCACAAAGAAGAATGCATATATATTCAGTATATAAGAACTAATCTTGAGTTTTGTTGACCTTGCCCTCTGCAGAAATCCCCTGAAATGATTTCAAGTTGTTGCAGTAGGTTTTGTCTCAAAGTTGGTGAAGAAAAATATTAAACCTGTCTCTGCTAAACAGACAGATTATGTAATCATGAATATTGACCAGGACTGTGATCTTCCCTTTCTAGGGTTGAAAGAGACTGAATCCAATGCTGCTTACTTCCATGAATTCCAAGGATAACAATTCTGAGGATTTCACAGAGATTTCCATATTTTTTAACTACTCAATATTTGGTGGCTACTGAAATATTCAAGCTGGTTGCTAAAATTTAGCCTCTGGTTTAATAGTGTGTAAACTACACATAATCTACAGCGGTTTAATATGCTTCTTCTAAGCTTCCCTGCAATCTTCCGTAGTATTATTTCTGACTAGACCACATTTAAAAAGTCTTCTGATATATCTTGGAGATAAAACTACCGGTGGTTCATTTTCTTTCCTTTTTTTCTTTCTCTAGTTATGTTACATGAAGCCTACATCTTTGTCTCTCAGACAGGAGAAAGTGAAGGCAGACACAGCCAGTTCTAACTATTCATGGCATCTGATTTGGGGAACATTGGTGCAAAAGAAAAGCGCTGAAAAAGCATGTCAAAAGAAAAAAGGATGAATACTCTTTTTAAAAAGGGAACCAATTAGTATTTAAAACTGTAAAGTGGAATCATTTTGAAATTTAAAAACTCATGAATTTCTTTTTATCTTTTGAAGGGGACATTACAGAGCTAAGCATATTATTATGAGAAGAAGGCAGGAAAATCCAGTTTGTACATTTAGAAAATCATGATGTCTTATTCTTCATCCTGCTAACTGGGAGGAATAAATAAATAAATTTCACTATAAGGTTTTCTTGTCAGAGGGTTATTGAAAAGAAACACATCAAAGCCTATTGAACAGAATAGAAATGACAGAAGATTGTGAGTCAATTGTCTTGCTCGATCTGGTCCAGAGTGACCTGATAGTTCTGTGGAAAGGGGCACAAGTTATGAATTTAAGTGCGCGAGACCGTAAATGCAGCAGTATCTGTTAATTTCTTACATATTCATTGTATTCCTCAGAATATATAATTCTATGCAAATCTGGCTTTTTAAAAGTTACTTTTTTCTATTTTACTTATAATTATAAAATATAAAGATTAGAAGGGACCAGTATTGTCCTTTGCAGTAATCTGCTATACAGCATTCCTGACAGATGGCTATCCATCTGCTTAAACACCTCAAGTCAAAAGAGTTTACTGCCTCCCAAAGATATCCAAACAGATCTGATTATTAAAAAATTATCCAGTTGTCCAACCAAAATCTGTATCTTTGTAAATCAAGCTCATTGTTTCTTATTGTACAGAAGATAATTCTGCTCATGCCAGCTGAAGGAAATGCTAAATTCCAAAGTCTAATCTGCCTCAGCAACAAAGCATAGTAGTTAGATGTGTCTACCAGAAGTTAGAGATAGGAGAGGCAGGGTGAGGAATGATTCTTTTGGTGCCATGGCTCTTCTGCCACCAGGTTGGATAACAATTAGAACCAAACTAACAGCAAAGGAGCCATTCTCCCCTGCTTTTCCTCCCCTGCTGCTTCTGCTGCAGACACCACTTAGAGCAGGAGTCTCCAACCTTGGCAACTTTAAGACTTGTGGACTTCAACGCCAAGAGTTGAAGTCCACAAAGTGTACTTTAGAGGCAAAGTAGAAGCTGAAAGTAGGGGGAGAGAAAGACAGTAACTAGGTCTTTCTGTACCAGTAGTCACTGCACCAAAAGACAAGTTGTTCCTATAGAGTGAACTTGACTTCCTTTCCCACTAGGAAGGAGAGTCAAATGGAAGGGACATTCAGTTGGGAAAGTTGTCCATGAGTGACAGCAGAAGAGACTAAAGGCAGCTTCATCTTAATGGCTTCTTATGGCTCCATAGCAAAGGTATCCATGTAGAGATGCCAGCAGAACTATCAGTGCTGTGATGAAGTGCTGCCCACATGCCAGCAGCTTGACAGGAGAATCTGGTTGCTTTGCTAAACTTACCTTGGACTGATTTACCCCTGTTTCCTGCTCAACATAGCTTGTCTTGGCAGAATTGAAAAACAAAACAAAACAAAACACTGTATTTGCAGTGGAGCAAAAAATTGCAGGGAGAGACTTTCTTCCCAGTGAGCTGGGAGTAGTTTAAGGACAACATTAAATATTCATGTCCATAACAAAGAGTTAATAGGGTGTTTTTTGTGTTCAGCTGAACAGGATATATGGATGAACCCTGAATCACAAGCTATGGTTATTAATAGTGAAGTAGTATCAATAAGGCTACCTAAGATGTGCTTTTTTAAAAAAAATAAATGCAAGATGATTTAAAGACCTATTTTGGAATATTTTTTCCCCTGAATTTATAGCAGCTCAGATATCCCTATTAATACAGAAGTAGCAAACTAGATGCTTTAGAATCATATAAGATAGATTGTTATAATCAATAATAAAATAATTTTTCAAGAACTTGAAATAATGTTTGTCTGACTAGCTTGTTTAAAAAGAGGAACAAAAGAAATATAGCAAAATTGTATGATGAGCTCATGGCATTTTTTAAAAAGAAAACCCTCACATGGTGGTTGTTGTGGGAGAAATATCTGGAGGAAAAAGTATTAAGTATGTTGATCATCTTGAATCATAATAAAGGGAGGATTTTAAAAATCTGAAAAACAATGGATGGAATGGATGGGCAGACAGAGAAAGCAGAATCCAATAGCCTTGTTGGATACATCCACAGATCCAGCTAGAACAGGGCTGTCAAATTTGTGGGCCATGGGCCAGATGTGTCATGCGCTGGCCATGCCCACTCCCAGTTTAGTGAAGGGGAAAAAAGTTGCGATACATCACGTGATGACGCCATGACGACGTGAATTTGACAGCCCTGATCTAGAACATTGATCCAGTCAGTACATTGGATAAACTCAGAGATATGCCTGTTCCTACCCTGTTGCTTCCCAACAATTGGTAGTTAAGATATGCTACCTGTGATTCAGGAATTGGTATACCTGCATCAAGGCTAGAAGCCACTAGAAGCCACTGATAGCTGAATATTCCAGGCTTATTTCTGATTTCCTTTAATGTCTCTCCAAATTTGTGGCCATCATTATGGCCTACATATCCTGCATCTAATGGCAGAATATTTATAGTTTATGTCTTGCATTAAAAAAATAAATAAATTTGTTTCTAAATATCCTCACACTTAGGATGACACAGGATTCTGACACTATTTATTTTATTTTATTTTATTTATTTGATTTGTATACCGCCCTACTCCCGAAGGACTCAGGGCGGTGAACAGCCAACAATAAAATACATAAATATAAATACAAAATTTAAAAACCCGATAAAATCAAATTAAACTTTTTGGCCCAGACAAATTAAAATACCCCAATAATTTAAAAACAGATTAAAATTTACATATTTTAAAAAGGGAAGAGATCAGGCCAAGCCCGCTTGATGGAATAAAAAGGTCTTCACAGCACGGCGGAAGGAGCGCAGATCCGGGATCCTCCGTATCTCCGGGGGGAGCTCATTCCAGATGGTAGGTGCCCCCACAGAGAAGGCTCTCCCCCTAGGGGCTGCCAGTCGACACTGTTTGGCTGACGGCACCCGGAGGAGTCCCTCTCTATGAGAGCGTACTGGCCGGTGGGAGGCTATTGGTGGTAGTAGGCGGTCCCGTAAATAACCAGGCCCTAAGCCATGGAGCGCTTTAAAGGTGGTAACCAAAACCTTGAAGCGCACTATGAGAGATGAAAAAACTTATCTGTCCTCATTTTCATTATGCGCATGATTTTGCATTATGCCATTGTGTCTCTGCTTTTATAGCTGTACTCTAAGCTAAAATGTTGAAGTACAGTAGATTTTGTGTGTGGAAGAGATGTTCCAGTCTTTGAATCATTTTAGTGGCCCTTTTCTCTTACAAAACTCATTATCCATTCTTCTGAATAGGCTATACACTTAGAATCAGAGAGATGCTATATTAGACTAACCGTGCTTCAGTTTGAATGGTTAACTTGAGGAAGTGGTGATAGGAAATTGCTGTCTAGAGAGAAGTCAATCTATCTCTCATGCCATTTAACTTCTACATCAGGAATAGGCAAGGACTGCACTTAAAAATTTGGAGGATGCTGAGTGCCACAGTATGAATACAATTACATGCTGCATGTTCATTTTGGAGCTTTGTTTCAGGGAGTTAGGATTTTTCCTTTTTAAAGAATTGTGATACAGCCATTTTCAGGTTTAGCAAATATGTATCAGAGGGTACTTCAAGGGCTACAAAGAAGGGGACTTGGGACTTGCAGAGTGCCCATCTCTGTTCCATATGAAATTGCTGGGATATCATCCCCAGACATAAATAGAAGTGACATGTGGATGATGTTCCTATGACCTCTGTGTGCCTTTTATCTAATCTATCTGAGTCACTCTGTATTCTGCCTAATGCTCAGACACTATAATAGATTGTGGGCCAATGAAATGAATCTAAATCTAGGTGTGATGAAAATGTTTGTCTGGCTTTATGGTGTTTAATTTGATCAGGAGGGTTTTATGTTCAGGTTGCCAGTTTGAATCTGTTTTGGATCCATTGCCACACAAAGGTCCATATTTTTATCAAATTAGATCTGATTGAGGTCTGTCTTAATGATATTTTCACCATTTTCTCACCCAAGAAACAACAACAGCAACTCAGGTCTGAAGTCTCAAAATAATTTTATTATCACCTCAGGTTTTTTCAAAATATAATATAGCAACATTATTGTCAGTTCTGTGTTCAACTACACTATTTCATGATGCTTAATATTTTCTGTTAAGAAAGGAACTTACTGAATAATACTTTCTTAAATTTTTCATAGATTAAAAATACTTTTTAATTTTTTCATTCAGGTGCACTACATTACACTATCGTACAGATCTGCCACCAACCAGCATCATTATCACCTTCCATAATGAAGCTCGGTCTACATTGTTGAGGACGATAAGAAGGTAAGATTTATTCATCTAGCACTAAAGGGGAGAGGTGAATAGTATCCAAGATACCAACTATTTTATAAATGTTACCATTAAAAAATAATTGAAATTATCTTTAATAAAAAAGGCCAAATCAGCTCTTATGGACATAAAGGTACCACCAAATAAGCATGCGCACATAGCCATGAGGCTGTACACTTAAGGAGTAAACAGATGTAGAAAAGGAGCAAGACATTTTAAGGAATTAATCATAAGAGGTTAGAAAAAGAAAACAAAATATAGCTAAAACCAGCTTAACTAGAATGAATGAATTTCATTCATTAATCATCTCTTCAATTTTCTATCCTAGCAAACCATTCATAGTTTCTACCACATCTGTACATTACTTCATTCACAACCTTTTATTCTTTAAGTTTTTTATTTCAACGTGCTTGTTTGGAATTGGTTGTTCACTTCTGTACTTCAGCCACATTATTTCAGTACTTGTTTATTCTTAACCCTGTCACTTCTTGTTTTATTTCTTAAGTACTCCATTCCCATTGCATTCAAGTTGCTTTTGATTATGTAGCCTGAAACTCACTTCTATATATAATGAAGTGTAGGAAAGCCACAACTATTTTGCTTCTCTGACAAACATTCATTCCTCTCAGTGGGCTTCATACTACCCTCTCTCCTTCCACCAACATTTGCCCATCTTAAAATTCCTCCATCCCTTTTCTCATCTTTCATGAACATTCTACATAGATACACAGATCAATCTGTGTGCTCTAATTTTTCATCATTTATGTATAACTTGCAATCATTCACTCCATCTTGTCTGTCAAACACAAGTATTTTGGACTTTGACACATTAATTTTCAAATGCTCTTCATTGCATCATGCAATCAAATATTCACTGCAAATCAATCAGGTTCTCAACCAACAGCAGAGCATTATCTGCATACAAAAATGCATATCTATTCATGTCCCAACTAACCTATCTCTAGCTTCATCACAAACATTACTTATACATTTATTCCTTATTTCAAGCCTGCCATGTGCTTCCTGTAAATCAGTAAATCTACAATCATTTTTCTTCCTCGTATTTATATATTTTTCAATGATAAAAAAGCAAAAATCTCTTCTTCATATTCCTGCCTGGCATAAGGCTGCCACAAATTTTACTTGTCATCGTTGCCCCCTTTTGATCAGTATTCTACCAGACCACCCTCCAAACACTTAACAGAGTAGTTCCTCTGCAGTTTTTCCAATCATTCTTCCTACTCTTTCCATTTTCTAACAGAATGACTATGGCTTCTTCCAATGATCAAACATGATATCGTCTTCACACACACATTAAACTACTTGCAGAGCTATTTCATAAACACACCACATCCATATTTTATATTTTAATATTTTCCACTAACAGTCTCTGCACCTCCAGCCATGTTATTTTTCACACTATTTATGAGTGCTTTTCCTTATTTTTTTCCACCAAGTGTCCTTTTTAATGTTTACCATTGTCATAATTTCACACACTTTGTAGCACTGAATTTCCCCTCCTTTATTCTGAATATCTCTTCTGTTCCTCTGCTTCTACATTCTTACATCCACCTCTATTTATTTTTGGTGGGAATTAATATATTTTTATATTTCTATTGATTGCTTTTCTGTATGCACATATGAACAGTAACGCTTAAAACTATATGTTCAGAACAAACCCTTTTTTAAACAGATGCTTACCAGTCATAATAGTCATTCATCCTTGGATCTCCAAATGGCCTAATCATTTTTTTTAAATACTTTCTTGTCTGGTTCCCATCCATCTATTTGTTACAATACAATACGATAATTTTACTTCCTGGATCAGGAGTGTCAAACTTGCAGCCTGCAGGACAGATGTGTCACGCACTGGCCACACCCACCCCCATTTTAGCAAAGGGGAGAAAAGTCACGATACGTCACATGATGACAATGTGATGATGCAAATGTGATAACCCTGTCCTGGATCAAATTAATGCAGAATGTTATTCAGTTGTCTAAAACCACTTAGTTCTTCCTATTCTCTCCAATCATTGGAGTATTAACATGTAACTTTCACCAATTTATAGATTTGTACTTTTATACATATCTGCAACAACTTTGATTTCACCAGTCTGTACTTATTGACATATACTTTAGCCTTTTATCATAAATGAACCTATGATTGCACTTCTCCGCATACATTAATATTCCACTCCACAAGATTGAATCATTTGCATTCTAATCATTTGCATCCTTTCTCTTTCTCCTAGTTTTATAGACAGAGCATATTTCATTCATTATGTCATGCTGTTTTTTCTTTTACTTCTTATACATGCTAAATCTTCTATATACCATGCTGGTAATAATGTAGATCCATAGATATTGCTCATGCTTGGTCAGTTAAGACTTTCACCTAAGACTTTGTAGTATGACAAAGGGTTAACAGCTTTACCAGCCTTAGTCACATCCATAGCACTTGCATTGATACTATGCTAATTGTAAGAATAGTACCAATCAGTATTGGTATAGTTTAGTTAATATGCTGCATGTTTGACATTTTCATGCTTTTCTGAGCCATCTTGGATCTAACAACTATCTTGAAGACCAGAAAACCATTGTGCACAGCCTTCCTAGAAGGTAGATGGTTCCTAGAAGGTACTGACATATTGTAATGGACTATGAAAATAACCTAGGAAGACAAGAAGGAGAGCCGCAGTCTAGACTATGGTCAGACAAAAGATATCTCACCCCACAGAAGGAATGGAAACATGGAAAGTGCCTCAGAAAGGACCTTCCCTTGTGGTCTAGAAAATAAAAGTAATGGAGGGGAGATGGACTTCCAAATTTGCAGATTGATATCAGCCCTTTGAGGTAATCCAGTCAAGAAACCAAAACCATGACTCCCATCTTTATCATAAGATTATGGTTACAGAATCTTGAAATCTTGCAAAATAAACATTTTTTTTAATGATAATCCACTCGTAGAGAAAATCCACTCTTATTCCCACCCTTAAATTTAATAAGCTTCGCACAATCACAGTTGTAAATCTCAGCGTTCCAGGTATTTATCACTTTATTCAGGAATAGACTGATTTGGGAGAAGGCTCGGGATACCAAAAAATACTCCTTTTTTATAGACAAGAAGAACCTAACTGCCTGCCATATTACATAGAAAGCACATATAGGTCCTGCTCTAGATCAGGAACTCTAGATTTTCAATCTTATTTTTTTCCTTCCCAGCTTTCTGAGTTAATAGATACTTTGCCCTTCTCTTGAGGGAGTTGGGACTTGATGGGCTGTACTAACTTCATGAACCTCTCTACCATACAGTAGAAATCCCTGTTTTCTGCTCTTTCAGCTTCATTCTTTCTAAAAACTAATCTGAATCCTGAAAAACAGGCCAAATAGTGCTGCCAAAACTGTGCTGTATTGCAACCAAATTTTGTCATCATATCTCAAAGTATTGTACATGAACTACATAAAAAGTGTGCTGACTATTACAGTTTTTTGCCTTGTTAAATATTTCAGATGCCTGATGGCTTTTGGTTTGCACACTTGGAAGGTCACACACTTAGATTCTGCTTTTGTTGGGGGAAGGAAATTAGAGAAATTAATATGATTGGTGATTCCTTTATTATTGTTTAGTTCTCTTTCCCACCCTTTTTTACTGGCAAGTCTTTTGTGAGCAGATCATGCAATTACCAAGCTCATTCATTATTCAAAGCAATCCCACCACTTTTTCAAGCAATTAATTGCTGAAAAGCAGACTGTTCACCAATGATTCATTCTGAAGACTCCAAATGTGAAAATTACAAGCTGTTTTGCACTGGTAAAGATGGCAAAGGATATTCAGGTATCAAAATCCATATAGAATTTTTTTCTGTGCTTTGAATATATCTCTGCATGGCATCATTGAATGGAACCTAGCACTATAATGAACAGCTTGTGCAGAAAGTTTGTTTCTTTGTTTAGTCAGTGTATATGGGGGCCCTCTTGCAAACATGACTCTGGGTGGTTTACAGTGTTAAAAACAATTAAAATATATACAAAAATGCAAAATCCATAGCAGCTGGAAAAAGATAAAAAAGCCACATTCCAACATTCAACATAGCCAATCAACAGGCTCGGTCCCATGCTCAGGGAAAGAGTCACGTCCTCAGGGCCTTACCAAAGTCCAATACAATTTCTGGAGGAATGACATTCCATAGGAAAGGTGCCCTGACAGAAAAGGCTTTCCTCCTGGGCCCTGTCAGCTGGCACTCCTTAGCTGATGGGACCCAAAGCATGCCTCTCCTGCAGAATGGATGGGATAGATAGAACAACTGGGGAGAGACAATCCTATCAGTAGCCTAGCCCCAAGCCATAAGGGCTTAAAGGTTCAAGCCCTGCTGTCTGTGCTATTGCATTCTGCAGTAGCTGAAGCTTCTGAATGTTCTTCAAGGGCAGGCCCATATAGAGCTCTTTGCAGTACTTTAATCTGGAGGTCACTAAGGGATGAGCGATCATGAATACAGCCTCTTAGTCCAGGAATGCACATAACTGATATATAATCCAAGCTGTGCAAAAAGCCTACCTAACCATGGATGCTATTTACTCCTCAAGCAGGAGCTATGAGTCCAGGAAGCCACCCAGATTGCCCGTCAGCACTGTCCAGTGCCATCCCACTCAGAACAAAAATGAAATGAAATGAAAAGTCCTAGCGGGTCCAAAAATCCCAGGTCTTGCTGGGATTAAGCTAAAGCTTGTTGTACCCCATTTAGAGGCCCCCACAGCTACCAGGCACTGGGGCCATTAGACAACCTGGGATGGAGTTGTAGTTTGGTACCTCATGCCAAATTATTAGTAGGCCTTGCCCAGAGGCTTTATGTAGCTGCTAAACAGGGGAGGAGAAAGCACTGAAAACCAAAGGACCTTACAGTGCAGGGTTGGACTTCTCCTTCCTTAACAACTTCAAGTGGAACTGAGCCCAAAGGATGGAGAAGAACCATCACAGTACTGTGTTGCCTGTATCAAGCTTCTAGAGCCAGTCCAGAAGGATACCACAATTGAAAACTGTTAAGATGGTAAAGAAGAACCAAGGTGGAAACATCACTCCTATCTGACTCCACCAGAGATCATTAAAAATCCGTCATCATCATCATCATCATCATCATCATCCAGACATCAGTTGTCTCAGTCCCATAACCATACAGGTTCAAATGTGTAAAGCTAGGTTACTATATTCTTAAAGAATAGCTGTCGTGCTGGCAGAATTTGAATGATATCTATGTTTCAGCAAGGCAGGAAATTATAAATATATGTGTACATTGTTGAAACAGGTAGAATAATTTCATCTAGCTCATATAGTTCTTTTGGACTCAGTAATGATATATAAGAATCTTATATAAATACATTTGAGTGCTAGTTAATGTAGTAGTTAAAACTGGGAGATTGCGATTTTAGTTCCGTCTTAGGCACAAAGCCAGCTGGGTCACTCTTTCTCACTTCTAGGAAGAAGACTGTGGTAAAACACTTCTGAAAATCTTGCCAAGACAACGGCAAGGAATAGTCCAGGCAACCTCCAGGAGTAAACATTGAGTAAAAGGCACCAAAATATCAAACAAAAATAAATTAATAAATGTGCACTTTTTAGCTCATTTTGAATTGTATAACTTAATTTTCCATACTGAGAACAAAAAAATACAGCCAAAAGATACATATCAAAGTATTGTCTGGCCATTTTGGGATCTGCATCATTAAATTGGATTTCAGTTACACAAGAAGGAAGGACTCTTGGGTAAAGAGCCTTGGTACTACAGTGGTTTAAAGCACCCTGTTATTAACACAGCTGCCTGCAATTTACTGCTGGTTCGAATCTCTCCAAGGCTCAAGGTTGACTCAGCCTTCCATCCTTTCTAAGGTAGGTTAAATGAGGACCCAGTTTGTGGGGGCAATAAGCTGACTTTGTATAAATATACAAAAGTATGAAGGCTATTGCTTAACGCACTGTAAGCCGCCCTGAGTCTCCGGAGAAGGGCGGCATATAAATCAAATTAAAAAAAAAACAAAAAAAAAACGGAAATTCACTGAAGGGCGCTGGTTATTAACAATTTCCATTTAGGAAAGGTACAATTTCTACAAATGATAAAATATTAATAGCTTTCCAGGTGATATTGGTTAATGTATGTGTCTTTCTTAAAAGTCTCTAATTCCAGCATTTATTATGGGTAGTATTTGGATGAAAAGTTTTGGAAATGCAGCTAGAAGCTGGAATTGCTCTGAATGGTGATACAAGTAGTCCTCAACTTACAAAAGTTCGTTTAGTGACCGTTCAAAGTTACAACGGCACTGAAAAATGTGACTTATGACCATTTTTCATAGTTATGATCTGTGCAAGCATCCCCATGATTATGTGATCAAAATTCAGATGCTTGACAACTGGTTTATACTTATGACTGTTGCTGTGTCCCGAGGTCATGTGATCAACTTTTGTGATCTCTAACAAGCAAAATCAATGGGGAAGCCAGGTTCACTTAACAACCCAGTTACTGAATTATTAACTGCGGTGATTCACTTAACAACTGTGGCAAGAAAAGTCGTAAAATGGGGCAAAACTCACTTAACAAATGCCTTACTTAACAATAGAAATGTTGGGCTTAATTGTGGTCATAAATCAAGGACTACTTGTACTAAATTATAGCTTTATCCCAAATAGATATATATGAGATGTAGATGTAGATAGACATAGAAGAGATATAGATTAGATACAGATACAGATATATAGTTAACACAGTAAGACATAAATCTGGGAGAGAATGATACCAGAAAAGTCAGAAAAATTGCTGCCAATAATTAGATCATGGGTTGTGCTTCTCAGACTTCCCTCAAGATAATTTTAAGTTGAAATATTATAAGATCTAACTGGAAATTCACAGAAATGTGATAGCCTTACACAAGATTTTGCAAAATCACACCACTGGGATTATGTTGGATGGGTTGATACTTCAGCAATTGGATGTGAAAAAGTGTGATGATACGGAAGACTGAGAAAGGTTGCGGAATTCTAGTGAAGTCAATTTTAAACAAGGTAGGCCATTGATCTGCTTGATATTAGTCAACTTAAAGTTATTTTAAATATATAGTTATGCCCAAGGATATTGAAGGAAAATTATATTTTTAAGTATGTTGCTTTTGGCAATGATAAGAAAAAAGGAATATTTAATGCAAGACTTCTGAATAATGATGAAAAGCAAATGGGATTCACAGGAGACAGTGGTTGAGTTCAGACATGATACCAATCCATAATGAGTTTTGTTACTTTTTGGCTTGTTATGATCTATATAGCGAGCTATTAAATAAAGAGGCAGCACAGCCTGGAATCAAGATGCTGGCTTTTGGTTCTTTTGATGTGCTCTGGAAAACATAGATCAATTTCTAGTCTCGTTTCCTGCCCAATTTCTAATAAAAATAGAATAATATTGGTTAATGTTACAGCAGTTTTGAGATTTTCAGTCATTTAGAAGTCTCCAAAGAAACACAGAACTGCATTAATCACATGGGTTTCATTTCTATCAACCCAGAGGAAAGAATGACTCCAGAGATTTGTAAAATTTAATTAAAGAGAAGATTTGTTGATTATGAAAAAAGGAAAGAAGGAAAGGAAGGAAGGAAAGAAGGAAGGAAAATTACCTACAAATATGTAAAGAGAAATGAGAAACAGACTTCAGAAAGAATGCAAGAGCTGAAGGAGAGAAAGAAGAAGTAGAATATCGGATAAAGTTTTTGAGAAAGCAATTTCATTCAGAAATACGGTATATTTTGCATTGCTACACTGAAATCAACTTCACTACATGTGCATTGGATTGCTATTTTATTTTTCTGTATGTCAGAATTGGTGTGTATGTCTGTATATTTAGGAAATTTATATGCTACCTTCTCTTTTAACAGATCTGGGTATATACCGGTATATTGCTGTTGCAAAGTTTGGAACTGTGATGTAAAATGAAGAAAATAATATAATAAAAATATATTAAAAAAATAAAATAACAGATCTGGGCAAAAATACAATAATAATAATACAATAAAATTTCCATTAAAATAAGTTTAAAAATATAACAGATATAAAACACAAAGTAAGTACATAAGATTAAAAGGTGCTTTCAAATAAATGCCTATATCAATATTTATTTTTAAAAAATCTTAAGGGGAACAACATAGCATAGCTTGAAAGATGAGGTTCGTCCATCGTTTTCGAAGAGTTGTGGGCTGTCCACGGTGTGTTCACAGGTGGCTGATCGGGCACGAAACATTCTGCCACATGTCAGGCAGACATGTGGGCACCACTATTGCAGCATTTGCAGCCCTGATTTTGTGGAGTGCTCGCTTCTCTTGTGCTATGGTTGTCCTTCTGTCTTCAAATGTCTGGCAGCCTTGGTGGATCAATGTGTGCCATGTCAATCAATCTTGTGCCAGGGTTTCCCAGGAGGTGGTGTCAATATCCAGGGACTTGAGACAGGCTTTTGGCGCGTCTTTGTATCGCTTCCTTTGTCCCCCATGCAATCGCTTTTATGAGACAATTCACCATAGAGGAGCTGTTTGGGGTTGTGGTGGTCTGGCATCCTTGCAACCTGGCCTGGCCAGCGTGTCTGGGCTTTAATCATCAAGGTGTGAACTGATGGCAGGCCTGTTCTGGAGAGGACTTCTATGTCTGGCACCTTGTTCTGCCACCAACTCCTCAGAAGTCTGCAGAGGCAGGTCATGTGGAAGTGGTTCAATTCAATTTTTTAAAAAAGATATGCATCTCTAGTATAATCATAATTACAACATACTTTCTTTCTGTAGCCATATGAATTTCTGAAGCC
The DNA here is from genome assembly GCF_059756535.1 of Pantherophis guttatus. NCBI lineage: Eukaryota > Metazoa > Chordata > Lepidosauria > Squamata > Colubridae > Pantherophis > Pantherophis guttatus. Next base: position 292,858,821 of record NC_142063.1, on the reverse strand, counting down.
CTCATCATCAGTGTGAAACATGACTTCACAACTTTTACTTGCTTCATCTCTTGTCACACAGTACTAGTTCCATTTGGTGCTGCCAATGTGTACAAAAGTAAATCTGTCCAAATCATTCTGCAGTTGCTAAACTGGAAATGGCAATATGCCACTTAAGCAGATTTTTCTTTATGCTTGAACTGGGATAAGAACTGGAAGTGGTTGGATGTGCCCTTCATTCACATATTAAACAGTGTCAGTCCCTTGACTGAGATAGGATGTTGGATTTTAAGACGCCAGTTTTTGTCTCCATAGCCCTTTGAATTCTCTAGGCTTTTGAAGAATTAAAAAGATATAAGGTCATATTTTATTTTGAGCTGATGACTTAGATAGAGATGGGCAAAGTTTAATGACCAGAGACCAGTGGTGGGTTCCTCCCAGTTTCTCCCGGTTCCGCCGAGCCGGTAGCAGTGACGATATGATGTCACCGAACTGGTTCTGCCCCCCCGCCCCACCCCCACCCCCATGTTATTCTTACCTTTTATTTGGCCCCACACCCAATCTATTGCTGCTTCCTGAGTCCCAGCTGATGACTAGAGGAGAAAAAACTGTTTAAACTCTTGCCGTGGGGGTTCAAAGGGCCGCCCTACAGCTGATCAGTGTTAAAAGAAAACAAAGGAGTAGACCGGTGCCTGCAAAAATAAATGGGTAGACCGGTGCCTACAAAAAAAAATGAGTAGACCAGTGCCTGCAAAAATACACGAGTAGACCGGTGCCTGCAAAAATAAATGGGTAGATCGATACAGTTCTGCAAGCAGTTAAAAGCCTGGTAGACCTGCTTTTAGGATTAGACTCTGCTAAATCCTAAACAATTGTCACATGACCATCAAGCTACACCCACAAAATAAGCCACACCCACAGAACCGGTAGTAAAAAAATTTAGAACCCACCCTTGCCAGAGACCATATTTAACATGTTTAGAAAGTGCTGAAGGCTACATTTGGCAGCACAGTAATGCAAAATGGATGAGGCTGTATCATCCATATGAGCAAAGCCAACCTTTTCAAGTGAGAGTTTTCAGGGTTTTGGGTGTGTGGGTGTATTCTCTGTCTTTCTCTCTTGGTAAATATGCTCAGTTTAATTCAGAGCTTAGACTAAAGGTTCTGTGGTGAACTCAGTAGTGCAATTGGAGTGAATTCTTGGGATTGCAAAAACAAACGAACAAAAAGAAAACAGGGGAGGCAGGTTTGGTGCCACTAAAGTTAGGGCTTACCATCTTCTACCTAGATTCCAGAAAGTGGGTGTCGTGTAGTCTTTTGCAGCTAATAGTCTTGAGGTTTAGCTTCATTTTGATCTCAAGAGCCAGTAAATTGTTCTGATTTATTCTGGAGAAATGGCTCAAAATGGACTCACTGATAAAACAATTTATTGATTTACTGTATATTACTGGAACCTAAACATTCATGAGAAGATTTTGAATCGAACCTAAACATTCAAGAAATCTAAATCCTTAAGTACTTCAGAAAGTGAGTCACAATCAAAAATGATAAAAAGGAGTTGGTAATAACATCTTAGAAGAAGGGAAAAAAATGCAGTTCTAAGAATATCACCTCTGTGCCTGGTGATTCAACTCACTTCCAAGTGAACCCAGGAAGTATTTTTTTTTTATTAAAAAAACACGCTTAAGGCTGTACCTCAAATTTTTGTTCTGAAACCTGAGGACATGAGGTGGAAAAATGTATGGTGGAGAAATCTTGGTAATCGAACGTTGGCCTAAAAGATCTGCTCTGAAGATTCAACAGCAGAATTTTTCTACCACTTCAGTATCTGCATTGTCAATTATAAGACTTGTTCCTGCAACTGTTGGCATTAGTTTGTTTTTCTTTAATCATAGACCCGTTTCTTTAATCATTTACTTTGCTTCTTTTATTACCAGACTTTCAGATCATTTGCATTTTCAGCTATCAGTGTAGTGTGAACCTCTCTCAATCTACATTCACCATATAGGGAGACAGTATACAGCCTTGTTTAACTTCTTTGCTGACCAAATCTGTTTCAGTATGTTCAAACTGTGGCTTCTCATTCCAGGCACAGAACAAGAATTGTTCTTGTTCTAGGCACAGAGTAAGAATTATCTCAGATTCCCATTTTCCTAAGGACAGCTCATTCTTGATATGATTGATAAAATAGATGGCCTGTATGATGGTCTAAGAGAATGTCCTTGAGGGACAGGAGAGGAGCTTCAAGACTGGGTAAAAGTCAGATAAGAAGCAGATTAGCCTGCAGAAGAAGCGGTAGTGTGGCAAACATCTCAGAGGGGGTCCTCCCTCATTTCTTGGACTGTAAAGGCAAAGTTGGAAAGATGTACTTTCAAACTTGCAAGATTGATGTCAGCTCTTTGAGATAGTAAAGAATCACCAACCATGAATACTAACACTATCTTTACCATAAGGCTACAGTAGCAGAGTCTTGCAAGTCTAAAAGTATTCTCCTGTGGCTCAAAGTATAAGGGAAGCTCTCTTCTGAGATGTTTGCCATACCTCCTTTTCTTCTGTGGGCTAAGATGCCTCTTTTCTGACTATTGCCCAGTCTTTGGTTCCTGATCCTCTTCCTGTCCCTCTGTGACATTCTTACATAACATTACAGCAGGGGTGAAATCCAGCAGGTTCTGAAAGGTTCTGAAGAACTGGTAGCCGAAATTTTGAGTAGTTCAGAGAACCAGCAAATGCCACCTCTGGCACCATTCCCACCTCAGAGTGGGGTGGGAATGGGGATTTTGCAGTATCCTTCCCCTGCCATGCCCACCAAGCCATGCCCACCAAGCCACACCAAGCCCACCAAGCCACGCCCACAGAACCGGTAGTAAAAAAAAATTGGATTTCACCACTGTATTACAGCCTCTCTATAGTGAATGAAGCACATATTGACTTTTTTTTTTTTAAATAAACTTTGGCTGTCTCAATTGTTCAGGGTATGTTAATAATGATGCCTCCTATTCTTTGACCTTTTCTAAAACCTGCTTGAGCATCTGGTTTTTTCTTTTTCATTTTATGACTCTAATATGCATTGGATAATCTTATTTCACTAGTATGTGAAACTAAGAATATTGTACCATTGTGTGCACAACTCTGTTTGAGTCTCCTTTAGTAGTATGTAGACTGACCTCATCCAATGGCCTCTGACTCATTCTCCAGATTTGCTAGGATACCTTGATTAAAACCTTTATTGCTTCTTCTATTGCTTGCCATATTTCTGTAAATATATCATCAATTACTGTAGCTTTCTATCTCAGCAATGACCGGAGTGCTGATCTAATTTCATTTAGAGGTTCTTGCAAATTCCAAGGTACTTTGGATTTTGACATTTTTATTGTACAGAATTTAAATATATTCTTTCCATTTCTCTTTAATGTTACTCTTAGAGCATGTGAAATATATTGCAGAGATGTAACTCTAGGTACACTAGTCAAATTATTCTAATTTGGCTTTACAATAATTTATTGCAGCCATTGTGGGGGAGGGGGAAAGTGAAAAAAATAAAGATCATTCTGTTTGTAGACTTTGTAGACTGCAGACACACACTGGGATTAAATGCTACTTTTACAAATCCTGCAGTGAAAATTGGATGTCTCTTTGATTCCCTTTAGGAAAGCTTAACCAAGAGCAGGCTTGGAGATGTCAAGATAACCATCCAGATCTCTCCAAGCAGAAGTGGGCTTCACATAATTTAACAACCAGTTCGCCCCAGCATAGAAAATGTGAGCATGCGTGCATGTTTGCTTTGCTCTCACATGCCCCTTCCATGCATGCACACGGCCTTCTGCGCAGGCACTTTGCTCGCATGCGTCCTTGCATGCATGTGTGCCAGTGATGGGTTGCTACCAGTTCTCCCCGGTTCTTGTGAACCGGTAGTGGAAATTTTGACTAGTTCAGAGAACCGGTAAATACCTCCTCTGCCTGGCCCTGCCCCCAATCTATTCACTGCCTCCTGAGTCCCAGCTGATCGGCTAGAAGGAAAAAAACTGTTTAAACTCTTGCTGCAGTGCTTCAAAGGGCCGCCTTACAGCTGATCAATGGTAAAAGTCAGTGTGGTGGTAGACCAGTGCGCTCCAAAAACAAATGGGTAGACCAGTACGGCTCTGCAAGCAGTTAAAAGCCTGGTAGACCAGTACCTCTGCTAAATCCTAAAGAATTGTCACATGACTATCAAACCATGCCCACAAAATAAGCCACGCCCACAGAACCGGTAGTAAAAAAAATTTAGAACCCACCCCTGATGCATGCGGCTTAAAAAATGCAACTAAATAGGACGGCATAGTGCCAGGGAAGTTGGGCAAGCCCACCTGCAGGTCACAACTACCAGTTCACCCAAACTAGTCTGAACAGGCTGAATCCCACCCCTGTCTTACTCAGAGGTCCTTAGAGGTTGTTCTTGGAAACAGAATCTTTATGTAAACCACAGAGTAGCTATTAAGGGAATGCCTCTTCCTAACTGTACAACATAAAGGTGTTTGTGAAGAAATTCACTCAATGAATAATTACGACCAGTGTCACAGTTATTCACTCTGGATTTTATAAACCTCTATGAATAACAAGAGATCTTCTTGCCCTTCCCAATTTTAGCCATGGTGAAACTCAAGACTACACGTGCTGAAATCTGCTAGACTACAGGTAGTCTTCCACTCATGACTGTAATGGAGCCTACCGATTTCAGTTGCAATTCATGACAGTTGTTAAGTGAGGCAACCACATGAGCACCTTGCTTAACAACCTCCAGTCCTGCTCTTCTAATATAGTCACCAAGCAATCATGCAGGTTGCTAAGTAGAATGTGGGGTGCCTTAGGAATGAGTGAGGGCCTGGGAGACCTAACACCCCCTGAAGCACCCCATGCTTTGCTCCCCACCCTTCAAAAGTCCCTCCAGGCCTTGGACTTGCTTCCACCAATAAAACTTTCATAGCTTTAAAAAACACTGGCATACATGTTTGGTTTTAGACTCTTTAGGAGCTCTGGGAATAGCCTGGTGGTGGTAAAAATAAAGGGGGGGGAGAAGAAATTTCACTAGACATGTTGTCTGGCCATCATCCAGGCTGTGAAAGCTGTAGTGCTTGATACTGATACAAAATGCCAAACTGTCCATTGGATTTCTAGCACAGGAATTTGCTGGAGGCTGATGCCAAGCTGGGTATCAATGAAGAGAAAGACAGAGACCTTGCATGCCAGCCTGAAGCCATAACCATGAGAGAAGATGTAGACATTAGCATAATTAATCTAGAATGTATCTAACTCTATCAATTAAACTGTGAAATGGTTCCAATGGCCTTATCTTCAGGGATACGTAGTCTGTAAGATACAATGGGTTATAATAAAGCTTATGAAGCAGTAGAAAAATGGAAAAATGGAGCAACTCTATAATTTCTCTGCATTTTCCCTCATCCTAAAAAATAAATGATATGATGGAACAGCAGCAAGATAGATATGAGATTGAGCTGGATTTATTTGACAAGAAAGAATGTAACTTTTTACATTTATTTTGGTAATGAAGATTCTTTTCTTTTAAAAAATTGCCAATTCCTAGTTCTGATAGAGATGTTCTCTTTTTATAAGCTTTTCTTCTGGTAATGTGGTAAATTTTAGCCAAATAAGGCTGTTATAGTCTGCCTCTTTACAGGACCAGGTATTTATAAAAAATAACTTTACAAGGCTATGGATAAATAATATGGATATAAGTAGCTTCTATTTAGAAGTATAGAACTTTGTGCTGATTTATAGGATGAAAATGTTATTTTTTCACATTGTCAATCAGTGTTTAATTTACTTTAATTTATAAAGAATTTATAATCTGCTTTTCCCTTCCTCTAGCTATCAGTTGAGACTATCCCAAATTATTCCTTTTCTTCTGCTACAGTTTTACTGTTTCCTTTGCTCTCCTTGGTCCCAAAATGTACACATAACGTTTTACTTGCCTAATACTCAAACAATTTCCTACCATTTTATCACATTTTTCTAGCACATTAGGGTGCTAGAAAATCAATGGAAACCTGTCCCTTATATTTAAAAAAAGCAGACTCACCTAAAACACTTTTTAATGTGTAAGTTGTATGATATAGATAATCAGAGATCCGTGAAACACTGAAAGATTTCTCCACTGTTGGCAAAGCAGGTGGTGAAGAGGAGTTCAGAACCTTACAGAGGGAAAGTTAGATATTTTCTAATTTACCAGTCCCCAGATACCAGCCTCCTCAAGTGGCCCTAGCAGCAGGGAGGAAAAATAGAACTTACTGCCTATTTCCCCCTCATAATGAAATCATAGCAAAAAATAGCTTATTACAAATTCAACAAAATGTTCCTCTTCTTTAAAATAATTTCTACTGCAAATTCTCTTTCAGTCAACTGAATGAGAACTAGTAGAAACAAAGGCTGGAAGATTTCCTCTGCCCACCACTAGAAAATATAAAATCATCTCTCTCTCTCTCTCTCTTTTCTTTTTTACTTTAGTTCATAATACCTCATTTGAGTTTTTGGATTAGAGGATAAAAGGCACTTACATTATATCAAGCAGTGATGGTATAGAAAGAGGCTGGTTTACTTTAGTGACAATGGCATAGGCATCTCATACTGTGTGAGATAGACCTGGATAGACAAGATAAATGATAGGCAATACAGTGCTGGATGTTGGGCTGTTCAGGTTGGATGGCACTCAACATACTATTGAGGAAGAGCTGAGAGTACTAATGGTATTTATGAGTTGGCTAAATTAAAGCCTCTAGGTCAGTGATGGCTAACCTTTTTGTCATCGGGGGGGGGGTGTTGCACCCATAGTGCAATGCCCCCCGCGTATGCCCTGCCCCCCACGCATGCATGGGTGACCCCCCCGCCTTGTGTATGCGCTCACGACCCCCCCCGAGGCCTGTTTTGGGCCTGACAGGCTTCCCTGAAGCCTCCTGGGACCAAAAATGGGCCAAGGGGGAGCTGCCGCACCCCCGTGGCCTCTTTTGGCATGGGGATGCGCCTCTCACCCCGTGCTCCCCTGCCCTCTGCACATGCGTGCATGACCCCCATGCATGCATGTGCATCTCCCGCATATGCCCTGCCCCCACGACAAAGACCCAAAAATCAGCTGGCCAGTGGGAGGCGCGTGTGCATGCGTGGTGAAGCTGACCTGGACAATGGCTTGCATGCCTGCAGAGAGGGCTCCGCATGCCACCTTTGGCACATGTGCCATAGGTTCGCCATCACGGCTTCTAGGTTATTTGCTGATGCTGCTATGCAGGAAACTGGCAAAGAAAATCAAACTGTTTTCCAAAAAAATCATAAAGGGGTTTCATCTTTGAACCTGCATGCTAAAGGAGGCCAATGGAAAGATAGTTGATTCAAAGAAGATTGAACAGAGATGGAAGGAGTATACTGAAATTCTGTACAGTATGAATATCAGCATCTAAAATACTTTTAAAAATATTCCCTAATTATAGTACTACAAGATGAAGCTACATAGCACTCTGGTCATTGTCAAGCCAGAAGGCTACATAAATTGATGGCATATTTACAGAAATATGGCAAGCAATAAAAGAATCAATACATGTTCTAACCCAACTACACCAGCAATGTTGACAATGACACAATGATCACAGATTGAAACAGGTCAGACTATATGCCAATTTCAAAGATAGGCAGTCTTCATTTAGTGACCACAATTGATACCAGTAACTACCGTATTTTTTGGAGTATAAGATGCACACTTTTCCCCCCTAAAAGGGGGTGAAAATTTAGGTGTGTCTTATACACTCAATGTAGCCCTGCCCCCCCACTGGCCCCCACCCTTTGGCCTCTGCCTCACAGCAGTTTACCTCCTTGCAGCAAGCAGCAAGAAGAAACAGCTCGTTTCAGCTTGAGCACACCCTAATTAGCACAAATTGATTGGATCGGCCTCCTGACTCTCAGCTGTTTTGCACTCAGCTGTTGTGCGTGGGCCTCTGCTGCTTGCTGCAAGGAGGTAAATGGTTGGGAGCAGATTTTTTTTTCTTGTGCTAATCAAGCTATGCTGAAAATGAAAATGAAAGTAAAGCAGGCTATTTGTTGTTTGCTGCAAATATTGCTGGGAGGCAGAGGCAGGGGCAGATTTCTTTTTCGTGTTTTCCTCACCAAAAAAGGTAGGTGCTCTTATAGTCCAGAGCATCTTATACTCTGAAAAATACAGTAAGTAAGTGGTTGCTATGAAAGAAATCATGTGACTGTACTGTAACTGTGCTTATGATTTTCTTCAGCTGTTCTTTTTCCCTACACCCCTGTCCCTTTGGAATGCTCGCTCTATCAATGAGATAATTATGAAGAAGAGAATTAGTGTTTGTATCTACATTCATTGGAGAGGAAGAGATTATAAAAGAGTAAGCAGGCACACAGTGGGGAATATACATCAAAGGAATTCACTAGGACCAGCAGCTGCAAGTCCCTCAGGCAAATAGCCACTGTATTCCCCACTGTGTGTTTACTCTCTTGTAACCCCTTCCTTTCCAATCTCTTTGCTACAGGTCAACACATACTGACTGTATAACTTTACAACCAAGACACATGTTTATGAGCCTCACAGCATCCCTCAGTAACGTGATCATATGACTGAGGGATCCTGTGAGGGTCATAAATGTGTGTCTTGGTTGTAAAGTTATTTTTTCAGTACCACCAAAGCTATGAAGAGTCATTGCACAAGACACTCAGTAAGCAAGGTCTATCTGTAGTTTAATTGCTGAAAATGCAAATCATCTAGAAGCTGTAGAAATGAAACACGAGAACAGTGAATGATGGAACAATGAATGAAATGGGATCATGAGTAATATAAAGAAGATCATTATGGAAAAAATTAATAACATATCAAGTCACAATCTGTGGGAAAATTGGCAGAAAATGTTCTGTAGATGATTTATCACTCCATCAGTGATTGCCAAGACTGACAAATTATACAACCACAAATGTTGGAGATGCTATAGCCATGATGGTGAACCTATGGCACGCGTGTCACTGGTGGCATACGTAGCCATATCAGTGGGCACGCCAGCTCAGCTCTGGCATGCAGGTGCGCACCGGCCAGCTGATGTTCAGCCAGCTGATTTTCACGCCTTCTGGGCCCGCCAGAAGTAGGGAAACAGGCTGTTTCCTGCCTCCGGAGGGCCTGGGAGTGGGTGGGGTAGGCGCATTTTTCTTTCTCACTTGGCTTCAGATCCTCTCTGTGCATTTGGGAAGGGCGAAAACAGCCTTTCCCACTCCCTTGGAGGCCCTCCGGAGGCCTGAAACAGCGCATTTCCCAACTCCCGGTGGGACAGGAAGTGAAGTTTTTTGCTGTCCCCAGCCTCCAGAGACTCCTAGATCTCTGGAGGCTAGGTTCTATGATTGGTATTTTTCAAAATATCAATCACAGAACAAATCAGTTCAGACTTCTCATTTGAAGCACAAATGAGCAGTCAAATTATCATACTTTGGACACATTAGGCAAAGACCTAGGTCCCTTGAGTATTCCATAACGGTGGCAATGTGTAGAAAAATGAAAAAGGACAACTAAGTGCAAAATAGATGGAAATATTTATAATGATGGCGAGACATCATTGGGAGATAGAACATAGAATAATAGAGTTTGAAGGGATCTCTGAGGTCTTTTAGTCCAACTCCCTCCTTGACCAGGGACCCAAACGGTTGTTCAGTCTCTTTTTGAAAGCCTTCAGTGATGGAGCTGTTAAGGTCTTCCTCAGGTAGGAAGATGTAGTGTTCACCTAGATTGTTTTGTGTACTATTTTTGAACTGAAATGTACATGGCAAAATCCCGGGAAGTGGGAAATTTGAAATATTAACTGGTTCCAAGCCATATGACTGTTGGTTTAAAAATGTAGTTCTCCAATAATATTAAACTTAACAAAATACCAGAGTAGAAATTGACTTGCAGAAATAAGTAGGTTTATCTTTTGCCATTGGCCTCATTGATTGAAAAGGAATATTTCCAGTTAATCAACTAAACTGATCCAATAAATTGAAAGTGGCAACCCCATTTATAAGCACATCTCACTTTTTAAAACAATGTTCCTGTGTTTTTCAAGTTCCATGATAGTGAAAAAGTACTTCAGAGGAGCCTTGTTATGCTAATTTAGATTAAAAGAACAAACGAAAAAGCTTGATATTATTCTGAAACTTTGCAACTAGAACTTTGTGCTATTTTTCCACCCTCTAGTCACATCTAGTATTCTTTCTTTCTTTCTTTCTTTCTTTCTTTCTTTCTTTCTTTCTTTCTTTCTTTCTTTCTTTCTTTCTTTCTTTCTTTCTTTCTTTCTCCCTCTCTCCCCCCTCCCTCTCTCTCTCATGCTAATCAGCGAAGAAGCATGTAACCCTGTTCATATCTTTCTTTTTGGACATTCATATAAGAGAACTCTTGAATTTCAAAAAGATAGAAGGTATTTGAGAGAAACATGTGAAAGCTGCCTAGTAATCAGTGCTCATTTATATAGATAATCCTGGTGCAATCTCCCTCTCCTTCACAATTAGTCATTGTGAATGTTGGAATATTTTATTCATATACCCTTTCCCTTTTCTTGCTCTCCTCTTGATTTTAATATCTGTAGCCTTTGACCCATTGAGGATTTTAGGTTATTGTTGCTTGGTCCTAACATGTTGCCATAGAGATACACTAGTTTCATAAATAATCACATAAAAAATTTCTTGCCCGTGTTAGCAAAGATGCAGGATATGATCCACCAAGGTATTCTTCCAGCAAATCTTGGTTAATTCAGTGGGTTCTTCCTAACTGTTTTCATAAATTTCAGTTATAGTAATATAGACACAAATAAAATCAAAATGATTTACTGTTAAGAACTTTCTTAAAATAACAGATTTTTGTAATTAAAATGAAAAAAGCTGGTTTTGTTACATTTGTTTAATATAGGGAAAACGGCAATAGCAAGTATGTAGATTCTTAGCTCCATCAAATTAAATCAGTGTTTCTGCCCACACATGCTCATAAGCACATAATTGGAAAATAGGAACAGAATTTATTGTTTAAAGATTTGATAGTAGAAGTATGCAGGAGATGAGGCATAATTCCATGGGTACATTTCAACACATGTCTCTGTGTGTGTCCCTCCCAGAGTCTGTGATTATGTCTATCCAGGAATTCTTTTGGTCTTTTTCTGAGTTTGAGTGGCGTATGTCACAGGGGTGGGTTCTACTTACCTTTACTACCAGTTCGCAACGGGGCTGCGCGCATGCGCAGAAGCTTCCTGATGATGTCAGGGTCGGTGGGTGGAGCCTTCCACCGGTTTTACTACCGGTTCTGTAGAACCGGTCCAAATCGGGGGCAACCCACCACTGATGTGTCATTAGAAACATCTGCATGCAGAAATAGCCAGGGCAAGATGGCTTCTGGCAGGAGGGTGTGTTTCCCTCCTAGAAATTTTCGTTTTATCTAGAGGCCATGTAAAAAGACCTGTAAGACCTTGTTCCTTACAAGATGACTTTTATGGATTGTTCTTTTAGTGTGCCTTGTGTCTGGCCCAACTAAAAAGATCTGATGAATTTCCTTTTTCTAATATGTATTTTGACATCTCTGGGAAGATGGATGGTCACATTTTTCAAAATGCTTCCTTTCTAATATGGACTGAGACACCAAATCGGAAACTTACCTGATAGCTGAATCCACCTTCTTACCATTTTGCCATTTATTCTGTGCTAAAATGCAGACTATTTTTCACCAATTACGGTATATGGATTAAATAGGACAGGGTTATTTTTGGAAACCAATAAAAAATTATGTTTATTCAGGCCCCCCACCATAAGGTCAGTCATAGGCACTTTAGGAGGGATTGTTGCTCTTTAAATTTAAAAAAGAAAGGTTATCACAGCCTCATCCCCAAAGCCTTTCTTAGCATCTCCTTTTAAGTTATAAGTACAATGGTAAAATCAAAATCTATATATAATTTACTTTGATCTTGTTGGCAAACCGGTAGCTCTTTTCAAATGAATTCAAAACTTCCTCATTCTCTATACATGGATACACTCCACTACAGTATGTGATGCCAAGGGCAGCTAGTAACAAAAAGCTACCTGTATATTGGAGTTCTGGAGAGCTTTTTATTCCAATACTTGTTTTCAAGATAGTTACTTCCCTATGTCCTGACTTTATGTTAGAGCAACATACCTTCGTATGAATGTGCTTCCTTAGTTTTATGGCATCTTCTGTAATGCAACTTTGGAATGGTAAAGAGTTTCTATAGATTATTAATGGATATGGTAGACACATTGCAAAACATAGTGTAATATTTTAAGAAGAAACTGTTTCTCATGGTTGATAAAATAAGGAGAGATCCTTTGAAATGTGTTCAAAGAATATTAAGGCACGTTTGGGACAAAGAACACATAAAATGTGACAAAATGAAACACTAACAAAAGCCACACAACACTAACAAAAGCTATATTTTGACTCATCTGCATATCCTTGCCTAGGAGTAGAACGGCACAGAAAAAAAACCCCATCTCCTTTATGTTTCATATATGTTCATATTTACTTTTGATCTGTACTGTTTCTAAAGAAAAAAATATGCTGCTTAACAAAAAATTTAAATTTAAAATTCAAAACGTCAAACTGTTTTGCAGATAATTTGATGTGTAGCTTTTTTTAAAAAAAATTCTAAGCACTGTAAGCTGCTTGGATCAGTTAGAAAATAAGTTACTTGCTCTGCAGGTTGAAAATACATGTGAAAACATTTCAGGAAGCAGCCACAGGTAATTATATTCTGTTCATTCCTAGATAATTGCGTGAGAATATTATATGAAGGATGAAAAAGATGTCTGCTTCTGTCAAAATACAGGATAACAAGCAATAATGAGTAATTTCCTAGAACATTTTAATGTAGAATTTAAGTATTTTCATCCCATATAGACATACAGTATGTCAGCCTTTCTGGCTATTCTCCCATAGCCGGTTCAATAGCTTGAACCTATTCTATAACTATAGACTGAAAAAAGGCAAATCTCACTCCATAAATAGTAAATAGTCATCATGTTCTGTTAAAAAATTAACAATATAATCCAAAGGTATCTGTCCAAAACCAGGAGATAACCAGCATTCACTTTACAAACAAACATCAACCTAGTCTGACTATCAGTGGTTGAGACCTAATTTTGAGAGAGGCTTTATCCAGTGGTGGGATTCAAGTAATTTAACAACCGGTTCTCTGCTGTAATGATTTCTTCCAACAACCAGTTTGCCAAACTGCTGAGAAAGTTAACAACCGGTTCTCCCGAAGTGGTGCAAACTGGCTGAATCCCACCACTGGCTTTATCCCTGCTTTGGTGCTTTTCAGAAGCATTTGGTTTATCACACAGAAAATCACTTATCACTTAGAAAACAATGGTAAATAACTTTTTTTTTTATAGAAACTTTATTGAGGTTTTTTACAAAACAGAAAAAATTAAAAAAATTAAAAAAAAGAGAAAAAGGAAAAACAAACATTCAAACAGAAACATAAAACACATAAGTATAATAACACTTTCAATTTGTATCGGATGTGCAGTGTTTTAACTATTTACATAAATAGTACTTGGTGACATTTCAACTCACTTTTAACCAATATTTAACACACCTTTAGATCTTTCTTTCATTTTGTCATGCAACCACTTGTACCACCTTTCCCATACCATATAGTAAACTGACTTCTCATCATTTAATTCATAAGTTAATTTAGTCATCTCTGCGCACTCGAGTATTTTCTTAATTGTAAGCTCTTCTGGTGGTTGAGTTTTCTCTTTCCAGTACTGTGCGTATGCCAATCTAGCGGCTGTAATTATGTGGATCATTAAATGTGTCATTTCCTTTCTATATGACTTCTTTATTATTCCCAGGAGGAAAATCTCTGGTGTTAGTTCAATATCTTCGTCAATTATTTCTTGTAACCACCTCCTAATTTTACTCCAGTATCCTTTCGCTTCAGGGCATGTCCACCACATGTGAAAGAAGGTGCCTTGACCATGGCCACATTTCCAACAGTTGGGATGTATATTGGGATATATTTTTGCAAGTCTGGCCGGGGCTAGGCCATCTATGCAACATTTTGTAATGGTTTTCCTTATATGCCACCGCTCTAGTGAGTTTAAGATTTCTGTTCCATGCCTCCTCCCATTCCCCAAAATTTATATCGCGTCCTATATTTTTCTCCCATGCAATTATTTGGTTCTTTGTGACATCTTCGAACTTATCGTCGCCTAATAGATAATTGTATAGTTTTGCCAGAATCTTTTTATTTGTTCCCATCAGGACTTTATCCAATCCATTTGGTCCAAGTTCTAAACCGTATTGTTCTTTGTCTCTCTGATATCTGGATTTTACTTGTGAGTAGGTCCACCAATCTAAAATTATTCCTTGCTCTCGTAAGGTGTCATTTGGCTTAAGCCTCCCTCCTTCGTCCAAAATATCTTTGTATCTGCCCATTTTCTCCCTCTCCCACCTATTTGGGTGGGTTAGGGCCTCCATCGTTGAGAGCCAATTTGGAATTTTTTTGTAATATTTCTGCCTAATCTGAGTCCATGTTTGTATCAGGGAGTCTCTAATTTTATGTCTATGGAAATGTGTCTTCCTTTTCTTCTCCGTGTCCCAAATGTGGGCATGCCAGCCTTTTTGCAAGTCATGGCCTTCTAAAGTGAGAATCCTCTCATTTTCCAGGGTGATCCAGTCTCTTAACCAAACTAGCTTAGCTGCCCTGTAGTATGTTTCCCAATCCGGGAGTCCAAATCCGCCTATATCTCTTTTGCCCCTTAAAATTTTAATGGAAAATCTCGGTTTTTTCCCCTCCCATATAAATTCCCTGATGATTTTGTCTAATTCTAAAAAAAAAAATTTATCTAAATTTATCGGTATATTTTGGAATAAGAATAATATTCTGGGGAGGATGTTCATCTTAATTGTGGCTATCTTGCCCAAGAGTGATAATCTTATTTTTTTCCAGCTATCTAGGTCTTGTTTCATTTTTCTAATTAAGGGAATATAATTGTCATCTTTCAGGGTCGAACATCTTGATGTAATCCAAATTCCTAGGTATTTAATTTTTTTGGCAACCTGTAATCCTAATACTTCTTCTATCTCGTTTTTCTGGCTCTCGGTTGTGTTCTTGATCAATACTTTGGTTTTAGTTTTGTTCAGTATAAAGCCTGCCACCTCTCCATATTTACTTAATTCCTCTAATACTTTAGGTCCTGATTCTATGGGGTCTTCAAGGATTAGAGCTACGTCGTCCGCAAATGCTTGCGTCTTGTAGGTCTCCTTCCTAATCTTCAATCCTTTTATTTCCTCGTTAGTTCTAATTTTCCGGAGAAGAACTTCTAGGGCCAAAATAAACAATAAGGGGGATAGGGGACAACCTTGCCTTACTCCCTTACTAATTTGGAATGTTTTGGTCCTATCCCCATTCACCAGGATGCTCGCCTTTTGGTTATTATAAATAGATTTAATCATCATTTCAAAATTTGTTCCGAATTTCATAATCTCAATTTGTTTAATCATAAATTTCCAGTTTAGATTGTCAAATGCTTTTTGAGCATCGACAAAGATCAGAGCCATCTGTTTTCCGGGGTGTTCTTCATAATACTCTAATGTATCTAGCACGATTCTCAAATTATCCCTAATTTGTCTCCCCGGTAAAAGTCCGTTCTGGTCTTTGTATATCCAATTATTTAAAATCTTTTTCATTCTTTCTGCCATTATACCCATGAATAATTTGTAGTCAGTATTTAGGAGCGAAATTGGTCTATAATTTTGGATTTGTTTTAGGTCGGCACCTTCTTTCGGCACAAGTGTAACATGCGCCTCTTTCCATGACTCTGGAATTTTATGGTCTAGCAATGCGTCATTGAAAATTTCTACTAATTTCGGTTGGAGTGTTTCTTCTAATTTTTTATATATTTCCCCTGGGAATCCGTCAGGTCCTGGCGCTTTATTATTTTTCAATTTGGAGAGGGCTGTTTTTAATTCTTCAATTGTAATCTTTCTGTTGAGCATTTCTTTCTCATCATCAGTTATTTGTGGGAGCTCTGCTTTTATCAGATATTGTTCTATTTTATCATCCGGTATCTCCTCTTCTTTGTATAGGGATTCGTAGTATTCTCTCACCCTATCCCGTTTTCCTTCTTCGTTAGTCACTAATTCGCCCTTAGAGTCTTCTAAGGTATGAATTATTCCCCTTTCATTTTCCTTTTTTAATTTATAGGCCAGCCACCTGCCTGATTTGTTAGTATTCTCAAAAAGATATTGTTTCGTTCTTTTCATTCTTTGTGCCAGCTCTTCTTGCTCCATGATATTTACTTTATGCTTCCACATCATCCAATTTTCTTTGGCAGCTTCATCTTCTGGGTTATCTTGGAGTTTTCTTTCTGATTCTCCTATATGATTTAAATAGTCTTCCAGGATCTTCCTTTCTTCTTTATTTTTATGTGCAGTATATGAAATCGCGACTCCTCTCAGATAGGCCTTCATTGTATCCCACACTATTGCACGGGATGTGCCTTTGTTTTCATTTTCCTTAAAAAAGAGGTTTATTTCTTCTTTGAATTTTTGTATACAGTCTTTGTCGCCCAATAATTTAGCATTTAACCTCCACCTCCGTTGGTATTTTCTCTGAACAAGCTTCCATCTAATTTCTAGTGGATTATGATCTGCCCAGTCATTTGGGTTAATTACAGCTGTTCCAATTTCTAACCCCAAATTCCTACTAACCCATGCCATGTCAATTCTGGACCATGACTTTTGTGCATTTGAAAAGAAGGTATATTGCCTATCGTTTGGATGCAAGGTACGCCAAATGTCAATTAAATCTAATTCATCGACTAACTCGAAAAAGGCTCTCGGTAAATTTGTCCTTTTATTTTTTTTTCTTTATTGCTCTTGTGGTCCTTCTCTGGATCCACAATGCCATTAAAATCCCCTATCATACAAATTTCGTTATATGCCATTTTCACTAATTGTTCATGGAGTTTCTTAAAAAATTCTCCCTGTTTTTTATTTGGGGCATAAATGCCCACTAATAATACCTTGGAATTCCCTCTCTTAATTTCAATCATGAGGATTCTACCTTTTGTATCTTTGAATTTCAATTCTGCTTCAATTCCTTTTTTTACGTAAATTACCACCCCCCTCTTCTTTTTCTCTGCTAGCGAATCGAATGTTTGACCGAATTTTTTATATTCTAAACATTTACTCTCTTCTTTTTTTATGTGTACCTCTTGTAAACACATTATATCAACATTTTGTTTACCTAATTTTGTTAATATTCTTTTCCTCTTTTTGTAATCATTTAGTCCATTGACATTTACGGATATTAACTTCAGGTCATTCATCTCTATACCTCTATCTGATTATTGGTTCTTGTTTGTTTCTTACGGCCCTTACTGGTCTTGTTTTCTTCTCTTTGGCTTCTTCTTCTTCTTCTGTCTTCTCCTCTGCAGTTGCTTCGTTCGTATTCTGTTGGTGTGGGGCTTCCTCCTCCACTACTGCTGTTTCTAGTTCTTCCTTGCTACCCTGCTCTTCTTCCACACCTCTCAACTGATCAAGGAAATCTTGTGCTGTACTCAGGCTTTCTATTTTGATTTTTCTTCCTTGCCAGGTTATTAGCATCCCTTCTGGGAGAAGCCACCTGAATAGTATCTTTCTTTTATTCAACTGTATGGCTAGAAATCTGTATCCCTTCCTCATCTCCCGGACTCTTCTTGGTATCTGTTTTAGGATTATTATTTCTTTTCCTCGATATGTTATCTGTTCGTCTCTTGCCATGTTGTATAGAATATCTTTAACTTTTTTCCGTGCGAAGCGGATATGTACTTCTCTAGGGAGCTTGTTCCTTCTTGCGTAGTTGGTCTGGACCCTGTATACGTCGTCCAGTTCCCTGATTATCACCTGTTTGTCTTGGTGAAGTGCATCCGCTATCAGCTCGGCCATCTTTTCACCTAGGTCTTCCTCTTTGTCCTCGACAACATTCTGAAATCGCAAATAGAAGGAAGCCTGGTCCATCTCCAATTGGATTATTGAGTCTTCTAACTCTTTATTTTGGCTTGTTAATGTTTGATCCACAATATCTAATTTCTTTTCAGTTTGGTCAATTCTCGTTTCAGCTTTTTGAATTCGTTGTTCATTATTGACTATTGATGTTTGGATTTCATTCATTTTCTGGTCCAATGCATGTATGTCTGATTTTAATTCGGCATGGTTATTTAACAGTTTTTCCTGCATTGCCATCATCGTTTCTTGGATCAAGGTTAATGATGCTTGCAGAGTTTGCATTGCCAGGCTTTCTGTTGATTTTAGTGTCGCCGGAGAGGTTGTCGTTATAGTGGGATTAGAGGGAGTCTTTTTTCCTGTTTTCCCCGCTGTGAGTGACATACTTGTCATTTCTTTCAAAATTTTCTTTTGCTCTCTAATTATCCTGTCGATGTTACTCCAAATTCTCATTCGCCAGTTAGCGCCTCTATTATCTTTTTTTTTTTAAGTATATATTTATATATATATATTCCTAAATCTAATTTTTCCTTCTAAATTTATAAACAAGTATAACTAGCTTAATAGATATGGGTTAAACAGTTCAATACTATACAATCAATATATCAGTTAATCAACAAGTCACAATCAATGTATCGATATAGCAATTAATTTGGCTAAATATTGTACTTTTAAATGCTTATAGTACTATAAATACTGTAAATGGAAATTTTTGAATACTTGATTTTAAATACAATTACAATTTTAAATACTATAAAAATACTAATAAATACTGTAAATGCTAAGCAGCGGAATATAAATAGCAGATTTAAAATATCATAGCTTGAGAGTATATTATATATATCTAGACCAAGAAAATACTGAAATTCTTATATTACTAAATATTAATAAGTTGATATATAAAATATGTAAAGTTACTATAGATACAAGTGAGTATATTTAGATAATTAATTAAATGAATGCAAATCAAATAACACTGTATACTAGTATATCTTATAAGCAAGTCAAGTCAAGACTTAAATAGCCTAAAAATTAACAATTCTTATTAATAACACTATTACTATGTAGAAGGTCAGGGGGTTGAGGACAGCGTTATAAAAAGTAAAAAGATTAAAGAGGAAGGCTATCAAGATACAATAAGGGACAAATGGTATTTTCCACAAAGATAAA
Organism: Pantherophis guttatus; assembly: GCF_059756535.1. Taxonomy (NCBI): domain Eukaryota; kingdom Metazoa; phylum Chordata; class Lepidosauria; order Squamata; family Colubridae; genus Pantherophis; species Pantherophis guttatus. The sequence goes on along the minus strand of NC_142063.1, from coordinate 292,839,663 downwards.
ATTTTTTGATTTTGATTTTTTTTTTTCACTCAGTCATCAATCTCCTCCAATCTCCTCCAATTCTTCCTTAGCCACAGCCAAAGCTCTATGATAAATCTCGCAGCTAGATTGTCTCTATGCCTGTCCTTTTCAGCTTTTGCTCTGTCAGGCTTCTTTAATGGCTGCACTTCCTGTTCTCCGATACAGGCAAGTAAGATCCGATCTTCAGCTTAATTCACCTTCCCGCTATGGCCAGCAAATGAGGAACAAAATTTTCCTGAGTTCTTATGTGTTCCTTGCTCCACCAAACCTCTTTTTACGCAGACAGTTTCAGCGCCCTCAGACTTTCCTTTTCTGCGCCGGCTAGACGAGCTCTGTGCCTTGGCAAACTGCTCTTTGATCTCCAGCGCCGCTCGTTTCCACTCTGAGCCCCTCGCTCTCGTCTACGCCGACCCCTTTTTGATGTTTAAATCCACATAGGCAGGGAAAGCAGGTTTCGATCACGCCACTGCCACCTCCAATCTTCCTTGCTTCCTTCTAGTTGTCAGCTCCCCACAGCTTCAAGTCAGCCATTAAAAGGCTGACTCACTCACGCTGGTTTGACAGAGCCGCCCGGATTTGCAAGAAGTGCTTGCGCTTCACTTTCTCGCTCGCCGGACTCCCTCTATTGTCCATGGGGCTCTCCAGGTCCCGCGCCCCTGAAGGGATCCCCAAAACGTGGTGACAGGCGGTGTTGAGGAGTAGCGATCACTCACTCAGCACCATATCGCCGCAGCTCACCAACCGGAAGTTCAACAATGGTAAATAACTTTTGACTTGATCCAGCAAGACTTTTTTAGGTTCACAAAGCAAAACTTTGTTACCATCATACATCCGAATTAAAGATACAGAGGAAGAAAGACATTCTGTACTCTTAATATTAATTCAGAATGGTCACCCTGTCTTATGGTCCTCTTCTGCCCATCCTTGTTGCTGAGTTGCAAAACCTAGCAATTAAACAGGTAACTCTGGCATCTCTGCTTCTTATAAATTAATTTGTATAAAATTCTCCTGATTAAGTGACAAGGCTCCCCACCCCCCCCAAGGAGCTGAAGTAGCCTTTGTCTTAGATCAGAATAAAATACACAGTTTAGAAAAACATTTTACACAATTGTGGCCAATCCACTTGGAGAACATCTGTGCATTTCTAACGTAGTTCAGTTGAATGTTTAAGTCTTATATGCTAATTAGAGATTTCCAATGAGTCATTTAGTTTGATTCTTAGAAGCTTCCAATTATTTTCACTTTCCAACTATGCAAAATTTATATGACACTAAAATAAAAGACAATTGTTACTAATACAATTAAGTTGGTTCATTGCATTATTTTCTTGCTGTTTTCCCCAATTTTTTCCCCTAGGCAATGGGCAGTGGTACCTGTTAAGTTTTCCATCACGTGTAATATTGCTCTCCTGTCTCCCTGTTCTGACATAATTCCATTGCAATAATTTGCTGAACTCAGCTCCTGCCTTTAGCAATTTTTAAAAATAAACCCTCAGAACCAACAAACTTATTAATAATAATTAAAAGATAAGTTGACAAGTGAGAACAGCACATCTAAATTTTACTCTGGGTAGGGAAGTGAGAGACAGAAATAAATGTGAACGTGGCATGAAAGAAAGGGAAAGCAACGGTTGTTGTTAGTTGTCTTCAATAAGTCACAGATGGAATGTCACACTGAATAATAAGTTTCAATAATAATATTGAAAGTAAGTTTCTTCTCCTCACCTGAAGTAGATCACTGTTTTCCTATTCTTGATGATCGACCTGTGGTACAGAAAGATTGAGTTAAACAAGTGGAGATGACTTCATAGATTTGAATTCTAGATGTGAATCAGAATGATTACAATTACACATAGAGTTCAGCACATCATCAGAACACCACACAAAAGTGGATGGAAGTGTGGAGTAGCTATTCCCCCCAAGATATTTCTGAGCATATTAATCCTAATAGTATACCTCCAGGATTTAATCTACCACGACACATATGGGTGACATACAATAGAATTAGAATGACTCATGGGGTATGTGCCGACTCCTTGTATAAATGAAGAAAGATACCTTCAGCACAATGTGATTGCGGGCCCCCTCAACAGATTAGCGAACATATAGTGAGGGAATGCTCTAACAGAAGGTATCCAGGAGATTTTAGAGACTTCTTCTGCGTAACAACAACAGCTACTGACTGGATCTCCAAACTCGACATTAAACTCTGAAATGTTATTTCTGTTTTCCTCTTAGGTTTTCTTACTGCTTTTTAAAAAAATTGTTTAAATTGTTTTAATCTGTAAAAATGAAGTGTTTTAATATTGTGTGTGACCAGCCATATGCTAAATAAATAAATAATTCAGCACATTTAGAAGCAATAGCTGTAAGATGCCTATGCTTTCTAACATACAGTACATATCATGAAATATCATCAAGATGTTCCTACAGTTCCCTGCTGAATGGCAAGAAGTTTAGTGACAAATCTGGGATGCCTCTTTGAGAGGTGCAAAGAATCCCATATATTCCAAATAAACATTCAGAAGAGTTTTCTCCAAAACCAGGGTGCCAATATTTAATTTTGTATTTACAGTGGCAGAATAAATACCACCAAGCACAACAGAATTTGATTTGGAGAAAATAGGCATAGAGTTCTCTTGCATTCCTTGATTAAATTTGCACATTGCAATAAGCCATAATTTGTTGAATCATGATTTGAATAAACCATAATTAACTCAGTTTGTGCTATCTGCTAAGCAACATGTCAACCACAATAGCTATGTTTTCACATTATAATTAGACAAAATAATAAAGTCCATAAGTAAATCATCTCAAGGATCCAGAAAAATGTATAGCCTTATCAAGTGCTGGACTGGAATATGTTTAGTTGTGAGAATCTAGCATATGATGATAAAATTACAAGTCACAGGCATGAATTTAAAGTGCCATGCTGTGAATTCTGTTTGACCCTTGACTCAGCAGAGTTTTCCCTTATTTCCATCAGTGATACTTGGAAATTTTTATGTCCATCCAGGAATTTGCAGTTAGAAATTATGGTTAGTTTCTTTGGATGTTTTTATGGAGCTTGTCTAATCTGAATACTTTGGAAGTAGTTAATTTTCAGTTTTCTAATTCATTTTTAAAATTCTAATGGCGATGTAAAACATTTATATCATGTTTTTTTTAATTGATGCCAGACCAAATGAAAGATGTTATTGTATATCCATTTATTACCCCTATTAAGGTATATAACGTAGCAACTTAGTGCCAGCTGGCAGATGGGAGCCAGTTATTTATGAGATCTTTGTGCATTATGTATAGGTATGGAGAAAACTCAAGAATGAAACAGGTTCATTCAATAGTATAATGGAAATGTTTGGGGGAAATTATAGACATATGGTATTTCTTAGTCTCTATTACATGAAAAGTACCAAAGTATTGTACAATTTTTAAATAGCTAAAATGATAAAAACATTGATATAATGAAATCAGAACAATATACCTGGAAATAAACCAAGCCTGGAAAAGCTTAACAGCATTGAAAGAAACATACAGCAGCAATTTTCAATTAATTTTCTCCAGTAGACTTAGTTTCAGCCCTCAGGAAAAGATGTAGGAAAGTGTTTACTGTTAACAGAAATTGGTCAGGAAGAATACCTAGCAATTTTCTGGTTTTGTTTGTTTAAAGAAGTTTTACAAGATCCTGATTTATGTAGAATAGTTCCTACTGTACTGTGTTCTCATTCTTGGAAAAGATATCAATAGATATTATGAATGTGTGCTCCTGGTTCCTTTTATTATATTGGCAGAGTTGTTGGAGTATACACATCATTTGTATAGCTTACATTCACACATAATATTAGAAAATAAGCAATTAGATATTGCTTATTTTGTCATTGGATGAATCCAGTCATGAGTTGTAAATCACATTTTCCATGTAAACAAACAAACAAACAAACAAATAAGCAAGCAATCTATGATTTACATCACAAATGGTTTTAAAAATCCATACTTTGTTTACATGGAAAATCTGATCTTTGGAGGAATTCTCTAGTCCAAAGTGTTGGGGTCATGGTCATGAAACCATATTTCTGAGATCTTATTAGATGACATTGTTTAATAGAGGGGATCTGAAGTTCATCCACTCTGGTGGATCTTACTGGATAGGTGATCCCTCAGGTAATCAGGTTCTACATCATAAGGGGCTTTATAGGTTATACTGTAACCAGAATCTTGATTTATGCCAATTGACATGGAAGTAGAACATGGAACCTTGATATGACATGCAGCAACACATTCCAGAGCACAATAACTTCCAAAGAGTTTCAAGGGCAGCACCATGTACAGCACATTGCAGTAGTTCATTTTAGAGGTGACTAGAGGGTTTGAACGACTATCCAAGGGTTCTCCAGTCCATAAACAGGCACAGCTGGTACACAGTCTGGATATGTGCAGAGTTCTTCAAGTCAGAGCTGTGACTCCAGGCCAATACCCAAATTGTATACCTGTCTTGAATGGGGAAATGCAACCCTCTTTCAAGATGGTTGGGAAAGATGGGAACTCCGCCACATAAGGGGGCCCGTATATCCACAGCCACTTGGTCTTGTTGGGATTCAGCCTCAGGGATTCAGTCTCAGTCTGTTCCTTCCCATCCATCGTGGCACAGCCAACAGAGGAAAGACATCAACATCAACCTTTACACATTGTAGGAACAACATATATAAGTGAGCATCATCTGCATACTGATGATAGCAGACCCTGAACTGATAGTTTCATATATTTCTTGAATAGGAGGGAGTACCTCTCCCCATCAACATAGATTGGAAGTGACCACAGAGGAAGGAGAACTCCACAACACATCCTGCCCATTCCCAATTGCTGCAGGTTGTCCAGAAGGATTCTATGCCTGATGTTATCAAGCATCCTTCAGCTCAACTTTCCTTCTGCCATATGTTTATTCCAACATATATCCTTTATATGTTCCCCAATTCTGTATAAAAGGCATGACCTCACAGTGACAAAGCTGGTGTCGTATTTCTTCGATAATAGCCCATTAGATTAGACTCAGATATTATGTTATCTTAAAATCAATATTAATGGAGAATTCAGGATTAAATTCTCAGGTTAGAACTATGAGTTTCATTTTATTTTTATTTTTATAGTTGTTTAATTCATATATAAATTCACTGATGTATAAATTCAAACAATAACATTTTCCCGAAAGCATTAATCAATATCATTCATCACTATAATCCTTCAAACCGGGACCAGAAGCATCGCAGAGAGACAGTCAGGGAATTTGCGAGCTCCGATGGGCTCCGCAAAAACCCGGACTGATGAACCGTTGCCAAGGGGTCTTTGGACCGGAACCATCCTGTAGGGGCAGGGGTGAAGGAGAGGACCTCAGAAGACCAAGAGGAACAGGAAAGTTCCTCGATGGTCAGAGGTAGCTCTCTACGACTTGGCGGTGGGGGTGGCAGCCATTGCGGCTGTCACAAAGCTGGGGCAACCGGACTCAGCATGGAGCAGTGAATTGAATGGAGTTTTTGGAGCCGGGTGAGTGTTAGCCAACTCATAATAAGGATTTTTTTAAAAAAACCTGAAGACCCCTAGCGAGAAAACGGTGGCTAAAAAGCATTGGTTGGGGGGGGGGGAGAAAAGAGGACATTGGAGTGTATTTTTAAAGAGACAAAAAAACCCCTCTGAATAGAAAATTGATCTTTGAACAAAACGATTTGGAAAATAACGTGGAAAATCTTAAAAATGAAAGAAATTACCCCAAGATTGATTAAAAGATCAGAAAAGAATAATTAGATCCTTTTTCTCTTCTCTTTCTCATGAACTTTAAGGAAAATAAAAAGAGAATGGCTAGTAAGCCTTGTAACAGAAGTACTCTATAAACAAAAGTAAAAAGGGAAAAAGAAATGAAAAGAGCTGTTTAAATTTGGACTGAACTACAAAATTGACTTGGTATTCTTAAAGCCAAAAAGAGAAAGAGAAACTGGTTAAGAATGTTAACATACTGAAACAAAATGGATACTTGTTAGATAACCGGAAATTGTGGAGTGCAGAGAGACACCATCAGGAGTAAAAAGGAACATTGTAACTTGGCTTGTATTTTGGAAAATTGTGAACTTTACAGATAACAGCCGTGAGAACTTTTGGGGAGGATCCCTTTGTTTGCAAACGGCTTGACTTTGGGGGAGGGGAAGGAATACTACTGAACTTTTAAAATTGGAACAATATCAACTTAAAAAGAATAAAATGACACAGGAAATTAGAGAAATGATTAAAGCGATGTACTTGTCATGGAAAATGGAAATAAGAGAAATAACTACAATGATACATGGGGAATCAAAATCTGAGGACATAAAAAATGAGAAAGAACATATGCAAGCTGACAAGGAAACAAAGAGGGAGAAGCGAGACACAGAGGCTGAAGATAAAGAAGATAAAGAAAATGAGACCAAATGTGAAAATGTATTTGAATATGTGGATAGTAATAATAAAAAAGAGGTTTTTAAAGATTACATTGGGATTAACAATGAAAGAAATAGGGAGGATAGAAAGAGACAAATATGGAAAGAAGAGTGGAACAAGAAAGAATATAAAGAATTTAAATGATTACACTGGGATTTACAGTGAAAAAATACAAAAGAGAGAAAGAGGAAATATAGGACAGAAGAGAAGAATCCAGAACTTTGATATACAGAATGACAATATTGGGTTAAACAGAGGGTTAAACAGTGGTGAAATAAAAAAAAGAGAAAAGGGAGAGGGAACAATGGGAAACATAGGGCAAAATAGGAGAGATCAGGATTTTAAAGTGCAGGAAAGAAGGGGAAAGAAAAAGGTAAAAATAAAATTGAAAAGGTAGAAAAGGAGAAGGAAATGAAAGAGGAATTTGAGGTATACATTTAGAACTGAAATGTGAATTGTAGCAACAAATAATGGTAAAGTATATGATGGTGAAAATGAACTGTACAATAATTGGAATATTATCATTTATATTTTTGAAATCTAGATAATGATGAGTTTTCTTTTTTTTTCTTTTTTGAGAAATATGAATAAGTTTAAAATGTAATAATTGAAATATTGTTAATGGTTTATGGTGGTGTGTATAAAAATGATTACCGTATTTTTCGGAGTATAAGACGCACCGGAGTATAAGACACACCTACCTTTTTTGGTTGTTGTTTTTTTAAAGTTTTTTTTTTATTTGTTAGACAAACACACATACAAACATACAATGTATTTTCTTTGAACAGAGTATTTGGCTGGTTCACAAATTTAAACAGTATTTAGTCATTTCAATTGAATTTACAATTTCTATATTTCCTTTTTGCCATATTTATTCCTCATCTATTTTTTAAAAAAACCAATATTACCCTTCATTCTCATCTCTAATCTTAATCAAATTCAATTTTTCCCTTCTATTCTATATTATACCCCTTCCCATTGTCATCTATTTTTATATCCATCCTCACATTGGTTAATTACAGTTGTTTAATACAAATTCAACATTTTTATATAAATCAATTAGTTATATAACTATATTTTTTGTATATTAATCAATATGAACATGAATATTCCAATTATTTCCAAGCAATCCAATTTCTTACAAATCAATTAATTATATTTACCAATAATAATAAGCCAAATAATTTCCCCCATATATTCCTCCAAACCACAACTTAACCGTTTCTGCTTTCAACACAATATACAATTAACAGTATCTCGATTATTACAATTCCCTAGTTAAATAGAGCTTTTTTTCTTTTGTGTTTTAAAAGCTTGAACTCTCCTCTTTTGCCCTAAATTTCCCATTGTTTGCACCTACCTTTTTGGTGAGGAAAAAGAAAAAGAAATCTCTCTGTGCCTCATTTTGTCACGTTGCAGCAAAGAACCTGCTTTACTTTCAGTTTCGTTTTTTCAGCATAGCTAGGGGAAAAAAAATCTGCTCCAGATTTTTTTCAGCAAGCAGGAGAGCTCTGCACAAAACAACTGAGAGCAAAACATCTGAGAATCGGGAGGCCGATCTAATCAACTTGTGCTAATTAACCTATGCTGAAGCTGAAAGGGGCTGTTTTTTCTTGCTGTTTGCTTGCAAGGAGGTAAGTGCTGCAAGGCACAGGCCAAAGGGTGGGGGCCACTGGGTAGGCAGGGCTACATTCGGTGTATAAGACGCACCTAAATTTTCACCCCCTTTTGGGAGGTAAAAAGGTGCGTCTTATACTCCGAAAAATATGGTAAGTGAGGATTTGAAACAATACATAGGGGAAGCAAGTAGAGAATAACAGTCAGAATATTTTTTAAATTTAATTAAGGAAATTGTAATAGACGAAATAGTTTTAATGGTATAATGTGATGAAAGTAGAAATGATTAAGATGTGGTTCGGAGGAACATATGGAGAAATTATTTGATGTATGAAAATGGAACTAATTTGAACAGCCATGTTTATATTCTTTTTTTTCTTTTTCATTAAGTGTTTGAATATATAAATAGAAAAGATACTTATAGAAGTATACCAATTACCTTGATTTTTTTTTTAAATAAAAGGATTTGGGTTTTAGTTGAAGCTTTCTTTTTTAGAGTTAATGGCAATCTTTTTCCGTCTCATATTTCACTAGTAACCTGCAGTTTATATTCCCAGATAGTGAATAATTTGTTTACGTTACATAAAGAAGGGAAATAGCTATCTTCAAAACAACACTCATACGATACATTTATTTTAAATGCTTGGGCAATCCCATTAGCTAAAAGAAACCAGACTCAGTTTAAATTAGCATGTAATTTAAGTATTCACAATGACAATGACTATAGCCAACTTATAATTAAAGACATTCTACAAAAATTAGCTTTCCACAGAAATTGCTTGTCTCTTGTTCTGACTAGTTACAGAGGTCATTCTTTAAATAACAATATCTTTGTAAAAACCTTCCAGATATCTTTCTTTTCTTTTGATAGTGACAACTAATGGAATACAAATATCATTGTTTCTTTGCAGAGTCGATAGTTTACAAGAACATGGTTTTTAGAAACCTTGACCATGTTTGCTGGTATTCTTTTGTAAAATGCTGTTGATCTTATTACCCAGAAGTGCAATGCCTGCTCATTATGTTCAAGTTTGAACTTCATGGTTCCATGAGCAGGCATTGCTTTTTATTTATGAGGAGCTTCAGACTATAAAGCAGTACGGCTGGTGGGTACCATGCTTCAGTTTAGCTTTTTAATTGATGTAACACAAGCAGTGGCTATGGTACTTTGAGGGAGTCTTGCACCACAGTTATTATAATGGCAGCCTATCATGGGGATTCTTCTTTGTTTCTAAAACGCTTACCATCTAAATTGGATCCTGGATGAAACAGTACAGGAACATCTGGCTCATACTTTGCACTAAGCAGTGAACCCTCCGGCTTAAGTGCAACTTCCAGGGGCTCTCGAAAACACTGATGACACAGGATTTCTAACTGAAGTTGGAAAATATGAATGATCGGAAGGAATGATCGATTTTATTTAAGTAGTATAACTTTAAATAACTCTCACTTTTTACAAATGCTTCATCCCTTTCGTTCAACTTCATTGTTACATACTCAGGTGAAATGTATTCTGAGCATGATTTTTTTCCCAGTTTTGTTTTTCTGTTGAAAATCCACTGGATATTTTCTTTTATGATCCCTTAGTGTGCTGAACCGAACCCCAGTGCACCTGGTCCACGAAATCCTATTAGTAGATGACTTCAGTGATGATCGTAAGTGAACTTGAAAACCAGAGGGATTGAGAAGGAGGGAGAGAGGGAACTGTGTGTCTGCGTGCGCATGTATTGGTGCACAGTCTCAACCTTCATGAGACTGAAAACTTGATCCTGGAAAAGAGGAGATTTTCCCATGTATTATGATTCCCCATTGTTCCTTGACATTATAATGACCTCATACTCTTTTTTTTTAATTAAATTTTATTTATTTAAAAATACAAACAAAACAAAACAAATAACAACAAAACACAGAACATGTAAACAAAAATTCAATATACATCTTATCAAAGTTGTCGCAACTGTAATCTATGTTCTTATTTGTGCTTTTGACTCCTCCTTGTTTTGGTCTATTCTCTTATATCTATCTTTGTAGTTCACTGTTAACCTGAATTGGTGGTTTGTGTTCCTATCCCTATATTAGGTCATTCCAGTTACTTCCTAATCTTTTTTTTCCTTTTCTATCTTCCAACCAAATGTACCACTTTTCCCATACTGCCACTAGGAGTTAAGTGTGCACTGTCAAAGTTCTTAACGCTTACTTTCTGACCTCTTGATTGTGTGAAAGCCTTTGAAAGATGAAAAGAAACAGTCAAATAACATTGCACTCTTGTTTGTGTTTCCAAAGCGGATGATTGCCATTTGCTGATCAAGCTCCCCAAAGTGAAATGCCTGCGCAACAGTAGACGAGAAGGTAAGCATTTGGGGGCTGAGTATACTGAAGGAGCACAAAGAAGAGAAAAAGACAAAATGAAAGCTTTACAGTATAGGGAAAATAAGGTGCAATGTCTGTCCTAAATACTCTTTTACAACTGATGTGCATACTTTTTATGCTTGCAATCTCCTACTACAAGGTGGAGCTTTCTGTGGATGAAAATGTAAGAAGTATCAATCAAAGAAGATGAGGCTATTATTTGGAACATATGTCATAGAGATATTGTCATCCTTATGTCTGCCAGTGTGTCTGCGTTTATGTACATGTAATTGTGTTCTCTAAATTATTTTCATACTTTAAAGCAGGGGTCCCCAACCCCCTGTCCATGGGCCCGGCACCGGTCCGCTGGATGCCAGAAACAGGGCTGTGCAAACAAGCTAAGCCCCATTCCCGAGATGTAGCAAGCATTTGAAACCACGCCCCCTCCAGTCCGCGGAAAAAACCTCTCTCCAAGGAACTGGTCCTTGGTGCCCAAAAGGTTGTGGGCTGCTGCTTTAAAGAACAAAATAAAACAATGTATTTTTCTTCAAAATGAAACTCAACCTCAGTCAGATTTCCTGTAGTAAATGTACTCAGGACTGCAGCATTCTACAATTTGTAATTAATGATACATTTGAAAATTGTAAACTCCATTACATTTTGGATCCCTTTTTTATTCATCGGTATTTTACTCTTGGGTTTGTTTGTTTTTTACTTATCTTTATTTCTTTTACATTCTTTGTCTAAAATGCCTAATTTAAAAATGACTTCACCATTGATGGGCTATTGAGTTCAGGATCAGGGTGAACACTTAAAGGACTTCACTTAAACATGGCATATACACTTTTGCACATTAACCTCTATGACTGGTAGTTTTTGGAATAAGGTCTTTGCAGGAGAAATGGATAGCTTTTCCTGAACTGAGATAAATGCACCACCAAGTCATTCCTGTTTCTGACATGTGCATAAAGTAAGGTAGAATTCAAATTGAATTAATACTCATTTGTTTGATATAAATTTGGCCAGTCCAAATGCTGCCTGTGGAGTTGACAAAAAAGTAGAAAGGATGTTTTTCAAAAACCAGCCATTCAGCTGAATGCCTGCTGTATCAAAATGGCTCAATAGCTGTAAAAATTTCTTAAAATGATCCATCACTGCTTAATAATTTGCATTAATAAAGTAACAATTATTTTCAATTTCACACATTAAATTTTACTTGTGCACTTAAGTTTGCTTTTTTAAAACCATCCTGGAAGGGCATGTATAATTTTATTAAATAAGTATTCATGGTAAAGATGTGGGTGAAAGCATTGTGGAGAAACAACACTTGGCAGCGACAGAGCCCCTGTCATTAAAATTCTTCCCAGCAACTGTGTCAGAGGTGGGAAAGAAGACACAAGTGTTTTTTCTTGGCTTAAAAGAACTACAGCTGTCAATTAAGGCTTTGCAAAACCCCTCTTCAGACAGCATGTTCCACTATAGAATTCGATCTGCTGATCCTTCCCCTCTCTGGATTAGAGACATCACTCTGTTCAGCTGCAGAAGGTGATTGTTCCCAGCTGGTAGCCTTCCTGTATACCTAAATTTTCCAGATTAAGTGTTGACAGGGTAACTTGGAAGGCACATAGCTCACCCACATGGCATGCATTTTGATGACGATCTTCTTCTTCTTCTTCTTCTTCTTCTTCTTCTTCTTCTTCTTCTTCTTCTTCTTCTTCTTCTTCTTCTTCCTCTTCCTCTTCCTCTTCCTCTTCCTCTTCCTCTTCCTCTTCTTCCTCCTCCCTCCCCCTCCCCTTTCTCCTCTAATTGTAGCACAATTTCCTGCCAAGCAGGAAGCAGATGGTGATCACCTCAAAGTGGCCAGTTGTGTCCTAGGTTTATCATACTCCATTTAGGGTTGAAAGAACAAAATTCACTGGCCCTGACTTGCAAAGCAACCTGCCATTTTGGAGGACAAAATATTTTTACCACACATCCTGCTGCAAGTGAACTTTACACTTGAACTTTGCAGGGGCTCAAATCCAAGTCATTAGCTAGATCAGTACAGGTAGTCCTCGACTTATAACCACAATTGAGCCCAAAATTTCTGTTGCTAAGTGAGACAGTTGTTAAGTGAATTTTGCCCCATTTTACAACCTTTCTTGTCACAATTATGACTGTAGTGAATCACTGCAATAGTTAAATTAATAACATAGTTGTTAAGTGAATCTGGTTTCTCCATTGACTTTGCTTATCAGAGGTTGCCAAAGGTGATCACATGACCCTGGGACACTGCAACCATCATAATTATGATTCAGTTGCCAGGCATTTGCATTTAATCACGTGACCATGAGGATGCCACAGTGGTCATAAGTCACTTTTTTCAGTGCCATTGTAACTTTGAACAGTCACTAAATTAAGTGTTGTAAGTCGAAAACTACCTGTATTTCTCAACCTCAGCGACTTTTAAGATGTGTGGACTTCTATGCTCAGTAATCCCCAGCTAGCATTCTTCTCCAGACTAGTGAAAAATCCCATTTGACTAGAATTTTGCCCAACTGACCTATTTGGTAAGGTAGTCCAGATACAGTATTTAGCAATGTGCGTATTCCTTTCTTCCCGTATAGGAGGAGACTATCTCCATGAGGGAAATAGTCTCTGGGTATGGAGGCTCTTTGAGAAATTAACAATTCTGATATTCTGCATTTCTGAATCAAATAGGAAATCTGCCCAGAAACTCCTCAGTACAAATATTCATCTTCTACACACAAAGATAGTGAGGTAGAGAGGCCACATAGGCTGCTTGTGAGAATCTTCAGTTCTGGTTATTACCCAGGAATTGCCTGTGAGCCAGACCGCAATCAGAACCACTAATTTACAAAAACAAGCAAAGGGCTTTGAAGAATAGAAATTACCATGTTAAAAATTACAATGAATTAAATAATCAATATATTCTCAGTTGTATAGGCACACTGGTTATTTACAGTATTTTTATAGAGGCAATTGAACGTCCTAAGTATCCAGTAAAGATAGTCTTGTGCCAAAAGAGCTAGCCTGAATTGTAGTAATTATGAAGCTTCATGATAGCAGAAAGAATTCCATTTTGCTTAATAGCAGAGTGAGGCAATGACGGAAATCTCCTGTGTATCAGGAAAGAATATGAAGAAGTACAAATCATTTAGTGGCTGTATGTGACTGCCCATTTTGGTGGCTCTGAAACAAAAAAAAGGTCTCAGTTCCTTTTCAAATATGAATCATTTGATACCACTAAAGAGTTTCTGCTCAACCACTTAATTGGATTGTTGAGAGAGTTTAAGGACAGATCAGGTGCATTGAACATAATGCAGCTATTTGTCCCCAAAATAAAGAAACCACACATTGAAAATTGGCACTTTTTCCTTCAAATTTGGAGTCTGGGGGTCTTAAGTACATGAAATGTACAAACCATGGATCTACTTCTGCTATACTCTATAAAGAGAAGATAAGCTTTCAGAGGCTACCTGTGTCAAAGCTAGGGCCAGGATGACCTTAATTTCTTATGAATTACTTTAATAAAATAATAGTGTAAAATAGCTTTAATTTGATTTTTCTTATAACTGTAACTGATTTTTTGTCACTTGTTTGGCTAAATATATGAGAATGTATTAGCTGACGATTTCAATCTAATATATGCATGTCATCTTGTATAATAGTGGAAAATAAAGCATGACAATTGAGGTATTATTGTTGGTGGGGTATGGAAATCTGTCCCTTCCTCTCTTCTTTCCAACCCAGCAACACAGAGAAAGATAAAAACAGAGATCTGAATGTACCCAGTCATGGGAAGAATGCCGAAACATATTTATTTTTCATGCTACCTACTTTTCCTTCTGGGCAGGAACAGAAACATCTGACTCACAAATCATTCCTCTCCTTGGTGTGTCTTTATCTTTCTCCTCCAACTGATGCCTTTACAGGAAAATAACTCAGGAAGGAAAAGAAATAAAAAAAGAAACAACTTGTATATACATACTATTCTGGTTGTATGGATACTGCTTTGATACCTCTTCTCATATCTGAGATATCAAAAGAAGACCAGGATCTCATAGGCGGCTCCCTAGGGGGCTCAGTGGCTAAGACGCTGAGCTTGTCAATCAGAAAAGTCGGTGGTTTGAATCCCTAGTATAGGTCTCCTGTGTGAGCAGAGGGTGGGACTAGATGACCTCCAAGGTCCCTTCCAACTCTGTTACTGTTACTCATGAAGGAGCCCTGGCTGCATCTTAGCAGAGCACTACTTTCTCTTAAATCTGAAAGTTGTATAGAGACTCCCAGTTGGACAACCTGCTTGTATTCCTGGGCTGTCATAATTCCTTAATGCAGTGTTTCCCAAACTTGGGAACTTTAAGAAGTGTGGACTTCAACTCCCAGAATTCCCCATCCAGCATGGCTGGCTGTGGGATTTTAGGAGTTGAAGTCCATACATCTTGAAGTTCCCAAGTTTGGGAAACACTGCCTTAGTGCAACGGCATCTCCCACAGAATACTGTATGTGTGTTTGTGTCAAAACCTGTAAATTGGAAGGAGCATATTATAGTAAAAGTCCTGCCTCTTTTCTGTGTATGGACATCCAGTAACATGCCTATTAGGCCCAAGAAGGCATTTACTCAATATCAATTCTCTGCGTTTTGTTTAAAAGCAGAATTAAAAGCAGAAAACAATGGTAAAATGAAAAATAATATTTTCCTTACAAAGGTAAAGATTTTCCCTGTCCAGTTGTGGAGGCAGTGCTGATCTGTACTTCTTAGCCAAGGGGTAGCTGAAGACATTTGCGTGCTCGTATGGCCAGCATTCACTGAGAGAGATAATCTCGCTGTTACCTTCCTACTGAAGTTGTGCCTATTTGTCTATTCGCATTTGCAGGCTTTTGAGCTGCTAGGTTGGCAGGAGCTGGGACAAGTAACGGGAGCAAATCCCATTGCGCAGCACTCGGATCTTGAATCCGGCCTATCCGCTTTCTAGCTAACAAGCTAAGTGTCTTTAACCACTGGGCCATCGCGCCCACCCCATTTTGTTTATGTTAATTGTCTCTTCCATCCTTCTTCCCACTTCAGAAATTAAAAGGATGAAAATTGCCATTTCCAGTGTTTGAAAGTCCATTTCTAATTGGGGGACACAATTGATTTTCCCTTTACTGTTTCCTGTTTTATTAACTTACTACTGAAAATAGTTGCCAAGCAAGTATTCTTGAAACAAACAATGACATTTACAGTCATTTCTTTTAAAGAAGTAATTAATGATATCAGTTAAGGGAAAGTTATTTGCTACTGTAAGGTTGTTTTTAATCGACAAATTAATCACTTACATGCTCAAGAAGTAAATGAGTTTTAAAGTTTAATTTGTAGACTTTCTGTTTTTTTCATAGAATATTTATTACTTACCTACCTGGAATTTCTTTCAGTACTTCTGGAAACTCAGTATTGTTCATTAACGTATTATTCTGTAGGTTAGTGTACTATAAAATCAACAATTAGCAATACCAAATTCTACCAATCTAGGCAACTTTACATGAAGAATTGGACAGCACAAACCCAGTGCTGTCACTTAAAGATCAGTTGATGGATCATTTACAGTAACTCCCTTTTTACAAACCTGTAAATCCCTTAATTCGGTATCATCTGTTAACTCTCAAGTCACACTGTTCCTCCAGGCCACCCTTCCTGAAGTTGATACCATCCAAATGTATTGAATTACATCCTCAGAATGTTTCTGAATTATTATTTTAGCTGTGAAACCAATTACCTCAAGGAAACCAAAAATTGTTCTGTGTCTGTAGTCTTTAATTTCCATGGCCTTTCTTAACTCTTCTTGTACTGTTCACATTCTTGTGTTTTCTTTCCAACCCATGAATTAACCTCAAGTTTACTTTACTTAAGACTAGGAGAGAATTGGGTGGATTGTTCTTCCCTTCTAGTCCATTTAAAGCTATGGTGAAATTTGTGCTGCAGCTCCTTAATTGTCTTCCTACAACTTATCCACCCATGGGCCACTACAACTTACTGCTGCTGCATGGGCACCCACAGGAGAAGATCAAAATCTGTAAGGTGACAGATTTTCAAGAAGTTGATACCTGTGACTTAGCCTAACACATTTCACAAGACCATGGTTTATTTAACTCTTGTTTACTGTGTATACCACAATTGGTTAAGTTTGTATAATATGCAAAACTAAACCAACCATGTTTTAGCAAAAAGAAAAAGTTCCGTATGTGACTTCCCTTAGTTGTAAAGCTTCAACCTTGATGGTCCCTGAATGTGTTGGGATTAAAATTTCCTGAATTCCCAGTCCGCATAGGAATTTTAGTTCCAACACATTTGAGGGCCAAAGTTAAGAAATTTTCCTGGAATGAATGGAATATTAAGTGATTCTTCTATTAATATATATTGGTCTCTCTTCTTAGTTGGAAAATGAGAATCAAACAAAACAGATCCCCAGGTTTTCTTTTTTTAAAAAAAAAAAGTTGTTTGTTCTAACAAACCAAAGGAAAGTGCTCATGATGTTTCTCTAGGATTCTAAAATTTTAAAATACATTTCATTAAATTGTGTTTTAAAGATTTAAGATGTATATTGCTACAGTAGGCTAAAGAGACTATTAACTGGTAACATCTGTACTTCATTCCTCCCCAAACCATAGTTTAAACTGATACATTTTAACCTTGGTTTACAAGGGGAAAAAGTGTTTAGTAAGTGAATCAAGGATCTTAAATATGAGGCAGCAGTGTGCTGCAGCTGCCAAAAAAGCCAACACAATCATAGGCTGCATTAACAGAGGGCTAGAATCAAGATGATGGGAAGTTAGTATCACTTTATAATGCCTTGGTAAGACCACACTAGGAATATTGCATCCAATTTAGTCACCACGATATAAAAAAGATGTTAAGACTGTAGAAAGAGTGCAGAGAAGAGCAACAAAGATGATTAGGGGACTGGAGGCTAAAACATATGAAGAACTGTTGCAGGAATTGGGTCTAGTTTAATCAAAAGAAGGACTAGGGGTGACATGATAGCAGTGTTCCAATCTCTAAAGGTGTGCCACAAAGAAGAGGGGGGCAACCTATTCACCAAAACACTCGAGAGCAGGACAAGAAGCAATGGATGGAAACTAATCAAGGAGAGAACCAACCTAGAATTAAGGAGAAATTTCCTGACAAAACAATTAATCAGTGGAATGACTTGCCTCAGAACTTGTGGTGCTCCAACACTGAAGGTTTTTAAGAAGAGATTGGACAACCATTTGTCTGGAATGGTATAGGGCAGTGATGGCGAGCGCGCGCGCACGTGGCACCAAGTGCCGAAAAGGGAGCACTTTGCGTGTGTGTGTGCACTTCATGCATGCGTGCTCATCAGGGCCACAACCAGGAAGAGGAGCTGCCCAGGGCACATGCACATGCCGGATAAGGTACTTCCAGTTTCCGGCGCGGACATGCAAGCCGGCCAGCAAGTCTTCCAGTTACTGCCGCACATGTGCACCCGCCGATCAGCTGGCCGGCATGCATGCTCACACCAGAAAATGGAAGACCAGCTCTTCTGGTTTCTGGCACTGCTGCATGCACAAAGGCCAGCTGATCTGTGCATGTGCATGCGCACCAGAAACCCAGAAGAGGAACGGGCGGCACCGTGCGTGCCAGGTGACATGGCTCCATGTGCCACTTCAGGCACTCATGCCTTAGGTTTGCCATCACGGGTATAGGGCTTCCTGCTTGAGCAGGGAATTGGATTATAAAACCTCCAAGATCTCTTCCAACTCTGTTATCCTGTTATCTAGCTGTTTATGAATGTATGCACTATAAAAAAAAAGAGAAATATAGATTGCTTGTTTGCTTTTTGTGTCATATTCTAGTTTAGTTATGCTGTTGTAAATTAAAAGTGTGCTGACGTGCTTTCTATCTCATTGTCTTATTTCCTCCCCTCCAGTACCCGATACATAAATTAATCCACAGGAAACAATGCAATATGATTTCCCATACTTTATTTCAAACTCAGTGGAAATAATCTTTAGCTTTAAGCACACTTAGTAAGAGGTGCACTAGCATTCCTGAACCTAAGACTCTCCCAGAAGCCTAGAAATGCATTCCTAATCGAATTAGAGAATGTCACAATTGACAATATGACTCGATTTAATTCCAAATAAAATGTCTAGAACTATAAGCAAGCACTTTCTTGCCATTTCATCTTCTGATAGTCTTCATATTGATGCAGCCATTCATGGGCTAGAGTAGGTCTGGCACATCTAGGATTTTGAGTTCTAGGGCTATTGAGGATTGATTCTGTCTCAGATCCTGCTTTAAAGCTTGACTTATTTGGCTTTATAGACTCCTTTTATTCCTTCTGAAGAATCCATAACATTTTCTCCATGTTACCCAAAAATGGCAAGTTGTATTGAAACAGAGATCAATCATAGAGCAACTCAGGGAACCAATCTATGTGGTGAATAAGCCTCAATATGGACATTGTTATCCAGATGGTGCTTGCATCATATGAAGCTACCCAAATTGGGTGAAAAACAGGATTTACAAAAAATAATTTGGGTCATGGTGGGAAAGGAATAGTCACTGCCATTTCCCAAAAGCTATTATCCCAGTGGTGGGTTTCTACCGGTTCGCCCATTCCGCTCCACTCACTCGCCCGGACGTCATCATGGACGCTCTGTGCATGCACAGAAGGTTCTGTACATGCGCAGAAGTGCCGTGTGTGAGTGAAGCGAGCACACACACGTGCTTCCGGTTCCAAACTGGTAGCAAAGGTAAGTGGAACCCATTACTGTATTATCCATATAATTGCCCTTTGAGGTAGCCCAAACAAGACACACAAATACTAATTCTACCTTTGTTGTAAAGTTACATTGGAAGATTGAATGTATTTCTCTCCTCCTTTCATTTTATTCTTCAGAAAACTTGGGAGGGTGCCTTCTGAAATGTTTCCCACTCCATTTTTTCCTTTTGTGGGCTGAGACATCTTTTATTTGCCAGTTGTCCATTCTGTGGCTCTCTCTCCTGTCCCTCAAGGTTATTCCTGCATACATAAAAGAACCAAATATTAATCAAGACTGTATTATGGAACAGAATGTGTGGTCACTCCACTTAAATCTGGACTTCCTCAAACCAAGAATGTTTGGTTGCCTAATACAATTAAAATCATGTCTGAACTGAGCCTATTACACTTTACCTCTTGATGGCTGTATTCATACAAGTGATATTCTAACTTCACATTAACAGAACTCAATTCTTATGCTACAAACAATGCCACAACATTCATATTATGGCTTATTGTGATGGCTTTGTTCACCCAACATGCTAAAGCAACGACCACTTAAATCTTTTGCTATGTAGGCCCAATTAAGAAATATATTCTAGGTTTAATTTTGTTAAGAAAACAGGAGAGATGGGATTAAGCAAATCCATATGGAGAGATCCAAGGTGTAAAATGAAAGTTTTGCTTTGTAAAGCATGTCATTTTCTGTACCATTTCTTTAATTAAACAAACCTCCTGAGGACCATGGAAACAACTTCCTTGGATTTTTTTTTTAGCCACTGAAACTCTACAATTGCACTATGAGACTATTAGGCTCCAGTAAAGTTTTGAGGTATTGAAACTGAAAACAGTATAAATATGTAAACAAAATAGGTGTTCTGGGTGCCTCATATGTTTTATTAGGATTGTCTGGGAATACACAGGGCAAGCTATTGTATATAGACAGACAGCAAACCCCACATTCACACTGATGTTGCTACATAGTTGGGTAATGAAATGTCTTCAAGCCAATAACCAAACCCAGACAGTACCGAGGACTCAATCCTGAACAATAGACATTCTTTTCTATTGAAACAAATATTGCAAAATCAAGTTATTTAATTAAAATTGCCATTCAGTTTAAAAAGGATATACCTTTCTCCTTATTATGATAACATAGTAACATCGATCAAACTTAAGAATAAAAAGGAGCCTTTTATCTTATCCCTATAAATTGGCCTCAATGTATTACTCATTAATTAATAAATCAATAATTGGGGATGATGGAGAAATTATAATATTACATAAGTAATATTTAACTCATGTAATATACTCATTTATATCTTGTTGCCCTGTTCTTCCAGTGTTCTGCTATATTAGAATTGTCACAAAAGAGAAATTTAGCTCTCCATTAATGAAAAACAGAAAATGCATCAGAAAATTCCTGTAATTGAGGGAAGTGATTGCCGACTGGGAATTGTATTTGTCATTTGTTTCTGCAATGCAAATTGTATTTGCTGTTTGTTTTTGAAGCAATTTGCTTTTGCAGAATAATTTACAGGAAGCTGTGGTTAGGGAAGTGATCCCATCCCTATTAAGAAGTATTTATATGTTTATCCTTAGATTTTTCTTAAGAAAGTCTGAAAGCCTTGTTTTAAACTGTATTTTAGGCAAAAAGAGGGATTGTTTTAGTTATATGATATTATCTTATTTTTCAGAACCAGCATTTTGGCATCTTGACTTCCCTTTGCAGAGGCAATGGAAAGAATTATATAAATGTAGGAGGTTTTAATGATCGTACTTCTTTTGCCCAACTTTTTGTTTGGGCCACTGACTTTGCAACGCAGAAAAATAACAGGGCTCAGGCATCTTAAAAAATGGCATATCATTTTTAAGTCCATAAAGGTTGAGTTGATTAGGCAAGGCTAAACATGAATTAAGTTGAGGAATCTGTATGCTTCTTTAGCAACTGAATTTCTTGCTTAGAAATTTGTATCAGCCAGACCTTTGTTTGAGTTCATGTCCGCTGTTACAGGTTTGATCCGATCCCGCATTCGAGGAGCAGATGTGGCCCAAGCAGGGGTTCTTACCTTTCTAGACAGTCACTGTGAAGTGAACAAGGACTGGCTGCTCCCTCTTTTGCAGAGGATCAAAGAGGTAAGTGAGCCACTCAGTAGCATTGTCTCGGATCAGAGATAATAGCATGTATCAGCATGGCTCGTGTAAGCCTTTTAGTTAGGGAAGTCACTGGGAAAATCCATGGAAAGGTAGCCCATCAAGCCATCTTTCACCAGAAATAACATCACTATTACAAAGGTAATGCCAATTCAGACTAGCTCAGGATTGTTCACTAACTGGGAGAAATCCTCTGGCTTTTAGCAAAGAAAGAAATTGCCCATTGTTTGCTATCTTACCTGTTTATGTGGAAATAGTGATTTTCTTTCTCAACATGTATTTCTCTAATGAGCTATGGAGTCTTCCCTGAAGAATGCTGTCCACTGGACCAAAGATAAAATCAAGTCCCAAAGGAGCCTTTTGTCTGAATGTAAACAAGGCTGCAATTCAACTTCAGACACAAAGAACACCAAATGCATACTAAACCCCAAAATTCTTGTGTTTGAGTATGGGGCGGAGAACATTTTAAAATCCTCAACACATATTGAAATTTGTGGATTTCCTCCCCCCAAAGAATTAGATATTTACAGGTATAAATAGCATCTCAGCCTCTTCATCTTCGTAGCCAGAAAACTTTTCATTGTTGTATTTCTCAACGGACAGAAATATAGGTCCTCAAAAGGACAACTGAACCAGCTGGTCCTGACTCCAGGAACAAAGTGTTTTGGCATAACAGGGCCAGAAGTGGAAGATACTTTTGCCAAGTTAGCAAAGAATGGTCCCTTAGGAATGCAAATTAAGTTAAGAGAGCCCAAAGGCTCTTGTCAGATCTGCTGAATGTTACAAGGGGAATAGGTAGGCATGGCTCCAGTCAAGTTTTTAATTAGGCCTATGATCAGTTCCCAGTGCTGAATGATTTAAGGGAGTGATGGTTCTTTGAATAAGGACTGCATTTAATTTCATGCAAATTAAGCTGTAATAAATTGATTTAATGGAAATTAAACCCTGCTGACAAAGGCATTTTTCCCCAGTAAAAATATTAAACCAATGTTACTGCCATTCTGAGTGGGATGCTCTTTTCTCTGTCACCCTTTCTGTATAGAGAAGTGCTCCATAATATTTGTCTCCAACTAGGAGACAAATATCCATATATCATCAAAATAATCTTGATAATATTCCCTTTGTTAATTATCTTTCAGCAAGTTTGTTAGGGATCCTTGGGCAGTTCTAATTTAATTTGCATTCCCAAGGGACAGACCCTCCTTTGCACACTCCATATTTAGTCAGCTTTCTAGTCTACTGCCATCTTTCTAGGGTTGATCTTAATCTTGTTTTTGCTCATCCAGAGTACAATAGCCTCCAAGCACCAGGTCAAACCTCCACTGTATCTCCCGAGTATCATTAATATTTTGGTGCTAGCTCACTCTTTGCTGATGAATGACTTTTTGTAGATGCTAAAGTGAAGAGAGAAACAGCTCATGCACACCAGAATGCCTGAGGACATAGCCTCTCTACCAGTGGTGGAATTCAATTTTTTTTACTACCGGTTCTGTGGGCGTGGCTTGGTGTGGCTTGGTGGGCATGGCTTGGTGGGCATGGCAGGCGAAGGATACTGCAAAATCTCCATTCCTACCCTACTCTAGGGGAAGGATACTGCAAAATCCCATTCCCACCCCACTCTGGGATCAGACAGTGGTGATATTTGCTGGTTCTCAAAACAACTACTCAAAATTTCTGCTACCGGTTCTTCAGAACCTGTCAGAACCTGCTGAATAGCACTCCTGCTCTCTATTAACTAGGACCCTGAGGACATAGCCTTTCTAGTCTAGGTCTATTCACTGAAGAGGGAGGAGAACTACTGCAAAACAGTACCTCCCACCATATGGCCTTGCAGAAGCCTCGGAAGGAAACTATGGTTGATGGTGTTGAAAGAAGTGAGAGATATACTGTAATACTGTAGAATTAGGGAAGGTGAATTCTCCATCCCAATCCCATCAGTGATGATCAACCTAAGTAACCAATGATTATCCCATACCCAGGTCTGAATCCCACCTGAAAGGATGCAGACACTCTACTTCGTCCAGGGTTTTCTGGAACTGCAGCCCTATCATTTTCTTAATCTTCTGTGTGAACAAAAGATTGGTAGCTAGTAAATAATAGTCCAAGGTAGTGATCGTTTCTTGAGGAGAGGATATATCATTGCTTTTTCTAAGGCAGAGATAAGAAGACTATTATTCAAAGATGATTTCACCTCTGCCCAGATTCAGCCTTCCATCACTTCCCTGGCAGCTTCCACTAGCAAGATAGGGCAGGGCATATGGTTTATGTATGACAAAGCTGTTAACACAAAGCATTTCCTCGGGGTCCACAGGCTCAAACCAATCCCATATAACCTGACAAGATGAGGCTTCTTTCACCTCAGCTGGATTTGGCCAACTGGTGTCAAGCTCCAAACAAATGTGAAAAATATTATGAGATTATTTGCAGTGGCCAGCAGCTCCGTTTCCAGCTGTGGCGTTTCCTAGCATGGTCTAGGGAACATTAAACAAGGCTACTATCTACCGATGCAATCAAAGCAAACAATTCACAGATCTTACCACCACAGTGTAAGCTGAAACATGAGCTCTTATTCATGCTGCATCACATTCGTTCTTTATTTTATGCCCTCATTGCTCCAGACATCTGTTCTGCTGCTGCTTCTCCCAGAGCTCCTCAGTTGATGGGAATGGGACTAAGAGAATTGAGAGTGAGAGACACCTGACAGAAGGAATACACTCTCATTTCTGCTCTCTTAATACTGCACGGTTCCAATGTGTTTTGTAGAAAATCAGCCATTTTGCTGGCAAATTTCAGTAGTATGATCTTCACCTGCTGGGGGAAAGTGGCTTCATGGGGGGAATTGTATGGCTCTATTTTAAAACAAGAGAACAGTTTAATTTTCTTCTTTCTGTGTTTTTCTTTCATCCTCATTGGTCCTCTTTTTCTTCATCTCTCTCTCTGTCTGAGTGATGATGGTGCCTTTCTTGTATGAGATATTTGATGAGATGCAGCCGGCAGGATGACAGTTCCAGCACTGGGGAATGTAGTTCAAACTCACAGCTGTTATAGATGAATGTGGATACTATGTGCAGCAACGCCATAGAAAATTCATTATAAGACTGCAACAGTAACATCTGAATGAAAAACAAAAACAAAATGTCACTTCTATTAACTTCACATATTTGCAATTTTTCTTTTCTCTATTTCTTTAAAAAGAAATAATATAAATTAAAGTTTGAAATAGAGTGATCGCTTATGCTTTTAGCAGCATTAATTTGAAATCTGCTTCTGGAGTTAATAGCTCTCAAATAATGGACCCAGAATGGGGTGGAGGTTTTGAGATTTTTTTTAATCCCACCTTTATTATTTTTATAAATAACTCAAGGCAAACATACCTAATACTCCTCCCTCCTATTTTTTCCCATAACAACCACCATCCTGTGAGGTGAGTTTGTCTGAAAGATGATTGGCCAAAGTCACCCAAGTGGCTTTCATGCCTAAAGTAATGCTAGATTTCCCAGTCTCCTGGTTTCCACCCCAATGTCTTAAATCTAAAAGCTTGGGACAGACAATCCCCAGGATCCCTTCAGGAGGAATAGGGCCATCAGAATGAGCATCAGGAACTGAAGCAAGGCATTTTAGAAATCAGACAGCTTAATGTATTTTAATGAATGTAAATAGCAGAATTGTGTTGCTTGACTGTCTCAGAATGTCAGAACAGCAGTACAATTATACTATGATTAATTGATATTCTTTTTCTTCATTTGTTTTGTTTCATATTGATTTTGTAAGTTGCCCTGAAAGTTGTACTGAACAGTGGGATATACAGGACATGTTTCTCCAAAAAAGAAAAAATAGCAATTATTAGGATATCAGATAAAATATATTAATTCTTAATATCATCAGAATCATTAATATTCTGCTTGACTATACAGCATAGTTTGTAGCCTTCTGCAAAAATTTCCCCTTGTTTAATACCTATATGATATTGATTTTGGATGTGTTATCAACACAACAATTCCTTCAGAATTAGAATAGGCTGTGCAGATGTTGAATAGGAACAGGATTGGTTGGAAGAAGGCCAATAAACTGAGGGATAAACAAAAGCATTGAATAGTATCATAGTGAATAGGTGGTTTGGGGATTCTGGAAGAGTGAGAAGGTGACCTATGCTGGATAAGACTATTAATCCCAAATAATAGATATATAAACTGAAGGATCCATTTGATTCAGTGCAGTCACTAAAGGCGTAAGTTGCTTCAAGTGGTAACAGATGTGTTTATCCTTGATTAATGGGAGCAGCCTGGCTTTACTAATCTATTTCATAATAATGTTACAATAATATGTCCTTGGAGACAATCCAGAAGCTGCACTGGTTGCTTGTAAGCTACTAGATATCATTAAATCAATTATTATTTATTATAAAGCTCTGCATCATGAAGAATTCAGATACACACAACTACCAGTTTCTCTAGAACTGGTTGAACATTGTTTGTGATCTACTATGAGGACTTGCTTGAGATGCCACTAACAGTAGCAGCCTGTGGTATAGAGAAAAAAAGAATTCTTGATAGTGGCATTGTGGCTGCAGAATCCTTGTTCCTGGTAAACCAGCACTTTATAATTTTTCCCTGTAATTTGTTTTTAAAATGATCTGAAATGTTTTTGGTGATTATCTGTTGTGTTGTATTTCCTTTCTAGTTTTTTGTTTGCTCGGTGTTTTTAGTTCTGTATTTTTATAGAATTGGGCACTAATGCAGGCACTTAGGAAAATTATGCTATTTAGTTTACAGTTTAAAATTAGAGAGTGACAAATAATCATACAATAGTTAAAAACCTGCAAACTCAAAGCAGTTGTTACTCTTTTAAGGAAAGTGGACCAAGTAAGGAGATAGTTTCATTTTTTGTGGGAATTAGTTTTTGCAACTAAAACGTTGATGTATATTCCTTTCTGAAATAAAAATGCTCATGCTCATGCATTAGCAATTTGTGCCCTCATTATCAGCAAGCCTTCCTTAAAAGGGAACCCTCCAGATATGTTGGAGTATTTGATATTCTGGAAATTGTTCAAAAGATCTTGAAAGCACCAAGTTGGGAAAAGCTGTTATAAATTATGGTAAAGATTAAAAGTTATTTTGTTTCTTCCAAGTTATTTTCCTCAGTTTTCCATAGCTAGTAAATAACCTGAATTCCCATAGGGAGTAGCATCTTGTAGAAGTTACAAAAGTGTCATGTTCCTCATTCTGCAAATCATATTAATTATATAATTTATATCTTTCATGCCATGATGGAAATGATGTGTTGTATGTAATTCATGTCATTTTAAGATTATATAATGTGCATGACATCATGCCTCCTCCCTCTTTCCCCGTATGGACACCAGTAGGATTAATTTAGAAATATTTTCTGCTCTCTCTTTTTTAAAGACAATGTTTGGGAGTCTTCTAAATCTGCTGACAAATTCTCTTGTGTTCTTTCTTTTTTGAATTCCAATACTGATGGCCTTCAACTGAATTTGCTTTTTTGAGAGCTTGATTGATGGCATCTGACAATGATGGTATCAAAGCAGGGGTGAAATCCAGCAGGTTCTTCTGACAGGTTCTGGAGAACCGGTAGCGGAAATTTTGAGCAGTTTGGAGAACCGGCAAATACCACCTCTGGCTGGCCCCAGAGTGGGGTGGGAATGGAGATTTTGCAATATCCTTCTCCCAGGAGTGAGGAGGGAATGGGGATTTTGCAGTATCTTTCCCCTGGAGTGGGGTGGGAATGGAGATTTTTCAGTATCCTTCCCCTGTCACGCCCACCAAGCCATGCCCACCAAGCCACACCATACCCACCAAACCACGCCCACAGAACCGGTAGTAAAAAAAATTGGATTTCACCACTGTATCAAAGTCATTGCAAAATTATTCTTGTCCATCTCTGTTTTCAACTGTACATTGTATATTAGTAGCATGTCATGATGAAGTCACAAGGCCATGTGTGTTAGATCCAACATTGGTTCCAGTGCTGCAAAACTACTATGTAGAAAGCTGTTAATGCATTTTCTGTACTTAAGCTTTTTGTGTCACTGAAACTCTCAGATTAAGAAAAGATTGTGTTTATGTTAAACAAATTTTCAATAGTTAATTTATTATGTTATAATAATACCCATCTTGCATGCCTATGTCCAGTGTTCAGAGAAGTGTTTGGAATGTTAATTCTGCCACCTTCAGGCTAGTGTTGAAAGGGCAACTACTATTTCACCATGCTTTTTGTCTACCTCCCTTGGCCCTTAAAAAAATAATGTTTTCTTAATTGGCTTCTCACAGTGACAGGATCAGTTGGTTTTGATTTAATAGACTTATATTTTTCATAGCGATATCAAATGCATTGAATCAGCAAATGACCTCCATCCCATATTTCCATTTCTATTATTCATTCAGCAAAACAACTTTTGTCTGATTTCTAAATTGTGGCAAGAGTCCAAAAAGCAAAGTATGTGACAGCAAGCGACACTGTAATGGAATAATAAAGTAACATAGAGCCTTATATCTCAAAAATAAATTAAAGAAATCTATCCTATGATAGAATATATACCAAAGATGCATGTACCAGAGGTCCTATTGCAAATAGTAGTGGATGGAGCTGGGCCAAAAGAACAAAATTTTAATTTATATCATTTGCAAGCTGCCTTGGCAGGTTAAGGTCTAACATTATATCTCTTCACACTCCCTACTTGAAGTGATTGTTGAGTCCCAGGGTACTCCATGGATAAATCCACAGCAAACAATAGGTTTCAGGTAGAAGTTTACAGTGGGAGCTGATCAGCTTTGGTATTTATTTTATATTATATAAATATATCCCACCTTTATTTTTTACTTGCTTTACTGTATGGGATAGTTAAAGCCCAGAGAAAGAGTCATGACACAAAATTGATTAGATAGTAGAAAGAATTTTACCACTTTTTGAGTGAGAACTTCACAAAAAAAGAATTGTAAGTAGTTTAATAAAGTAAAACAATGAAATAATGCACAGTATAGCAAGATGCAAGCTTTGATATCCCATACCAGTTTATAAATTCTAAGCCAGGTTGATGCCTCCAGGGTTTCTGCCTGAATTCCCATCTGAGTTTCATGCCTCAATTACAGCTTTACAGATGAATGGTTTGTTATCGGCAACCTGCACAGGAGTTGTGACTAATCCGCAAAGACAGTCTGCCTCCAGCCTTCACTTTCCTGGAAAGCTGTCATGTACAACTAGTTGGCTTTTCTGTAACAGTGCTTGCCCTCTGGATCACCATACCACCCGAAAATAAGTTAAGCGTGATCCCAATGGCCTTTGACAAAGACCTGGCTATTTTACCAGATTTGGGGATTGTGAAGTTACTTAAGCCCTGGTAGGTTGGTTTCTGGTTTCCTCCTGGCCATATTACGTTACTTTCTTTACCTTTAGTTTTTATTCTTATTTTACTGGCTGTACTTTAAAAAAAAAAATGTTAGCCACACAGAGTCATGGTTGTGAGATGGCCATGATTGAAATCAATCAATCAATAAAAATAGCAAATTGATTGTTTTATGAATATGATCTACTGATAGCCTGGACTTCATTAAGGGCTGAGATGAGAATAAACATATAAACCGACAAACATTACATTTTCAAAACATTTTTCTCTTAACATCTGGGTGTCTCTGGAGTCTGCATACAAGGCTTTGGGGGTCACCTGCAGTTCTGAGTGTTCAGTAGAGCCCCACTAATTTAAGGTCTCATGAGATCCAAGCCATCAACAGAGAGGGACTCTTTTTTGTTTTTGTTTCTTAAAACCTGTCCTGGCTGAATTTTCCTGCATCACACTAGACCAGGGGTCTCCAATCTTGGCAACTTTAAGCCTGGAGGACTTCAACTTCCAGAATTCCCCAGCCAGCAAAGCAAAGCAAATCTGGCTGGGGATTTCTGGGAGTTGAAGTCCTCCAGGCTTAAAGTTGCCAAGGTTGGAAACCACTGCACTAGACGATGTGAAGGTGACCTGTGATCACATTATAGTGGGTCTTTCCTGTACAAATAAAGCTGTCCTCACCACCACTATTCCACTGTTCACTTCTTTCCACCCAGATTTGTTCTATATTGTTCTTCAGAGAGAAAGGCCACAAACAAAAAAAGGGCACTTCCATTTAGTCTAGTTAGCTAACAATGACCAAAAGACGATGCCCTCCCACATTCTCCCACAACCAGTTGCTGAGTTAATTCCAGCTTCACTTTTTTTTTTTTTTTTTTTTTTTTTTTTTGTTTAAGCCTGTTCTGACCTGGCTTCAGGATCTATCAGCTATCATGCTCACTTTGTTTCAGTTTGCAAACTTGTCTTGAGAATTTGTAAAGAAGCCTGTGTTTTGGCTGAAATGAAAGTTTATTTTGAGCTTCCCCTGACTATACAAACATGGACCCAAAAGAACTGTTCTTGCCCTTAAACAACCCTCCCCAATAATCCTTTCCTTGCTGAAAAGAAAGAAGTGTGGTTCAGTGTTAACAAAGGCAGAATGAAATTGATCAGTGGCAAAGAAGAGCCAGCCTGATGTGATTGACTAAAACAAGCCTAATAAGGAAATTGCAGTGAAATAACTGGTAACACCCCTAATCCCATCCACATTTCTCTGCTTGCTCACAAGAGATAAAGGCTATTTCTAGTGCCCTTGACCCCTCTAAAAAGCAGTGTTTCTTAATAATAAAACAACTCAGACTTACTCAGTTCTCCCTATATTGTCCCAAGATCCTGACGGAAAATTAGAGCCTTAGAATTCTGCTCCCCACCAATACACACATCATTTAATATCTTTATAAAAGATGTTCCTTTCTTTTCCTCTTCTTTTGTAAAATAGAGCGCAATGATCATTGTTTCAGTAGAGTGTCATCCTCCTCCTCAGAACTATGTTCCATCTTCCATACCATGGCAACTGCTTTCAATACTTTCATGCTTGCTTAATTCAATATATATTGGGGCATCTCTTCACTGTACCCTATGTGTTTAGTTATGGAATACTAGCAGAACATTTTACTATCACCAATTGGACTTCTCTTGAGCCAAATTCTCTTTCACTTTGATGCAATTACCAAGTATTAAGCTATTCTTTCCTATCCCAAAAAGCTATTTTGTCCACTCAGTGAGTTTTATCCCACTCATTTTCATCACCATTTTTTCTGATTTCAAAATTGGACCTTCATGCAACTCACCAGTAGTGGGTTCCTCTTACCTTCGCTACCGATTTGGAATCGGGAGCTTGTGCATGGCGCTTCTGCGCATGCGCAGAGCATCCATGATGACATCCAGGCGGGTGGGCAGAGCCTCTCACTACCGCCACTACCACTATGCCCAAACCGGGGCGAACCAGTAGAAACCCACCGCTGCAACTCACATACCTAAGAGTCATGTTTTTATTGCACACATTGTATGCATGCCTCATCTCGATAAGTGCTTATCAGAGGAATGATGTGACCATATGCACACCTCAATGTATTATGTGGGTCTTGTAAAGCACATTCTTCTTTGTAAAGCAGTAGATTTGGCTGAAGATATCAGCATTTTTTCCCCAGATGAGAGCATCACAAAACAACAGTGTATCATTAAGAGGGAAACTGGTTCAGCATATCCATGGAGAAGTGTGCTCATATGCTTTGCTGCTTTTATTTAGAGGACTGATGCATCTACCATTACCAATTTGTTTCAAGCAAATAACTTTTCTTGAAAATGTAATTATGAGGCCCAAGGCATTTTTTTACAAAAAGGAATCAATCTTTGTAATGCCACAGTAATGAATTACTGGATGGCAATATTCTATTTCCAACTGAAAGGGTTTTTTTTTTCTTTTTAAAGACAAATCTTCCTATTTTGAGGAGAGATGTTGCAGGTAGCACATTAAGTTATATTGCTTTATATGAATCAGCCAAAATGAGAAGTATCTTTGAATTCTCCCTGATAATTATAAGCTGGGTGGGTGGAAGGGAGATTCTGCACTAAATCATGAACAATATGCTAGTGTTACATTCTAACATTTAATTTTCAAACAGTATTCAATATTTTGAAGTAGAATAAATTAGTCCTATGGCCTTAGTCTCTTGAAAAGGTCAATAGAATTTCCCAAATTATGTGAGAGTTAAATTAATGTTATGCGGTGCCATGTGAGAAGTTAATAATAGATCCAAATAGATGAAGAAGTTAGGCAGTTAAAGTCCAGAGTGGCCATTAAAAAAATCAATGCCACCCTTCAAAACCAGAACTTATTGATCATGTGATTAATACTATATATTTGATTATTCTCCAGTATTGTTACAGGCATGTTCAGTTGAAAGGATCCTTTCATATGTTCAGCAGCACATCAGGAATATGCAGTGAGGACAAAACATAGATACAAGGAAAAATATGAAATGTTTGATTCATTTTTCTGAAAGAGTAGTAAGCAACAGCAAATGTAGCTGACTTTGCAAGGTGGGTTATCGGTTAAGTGTCAAACAAGATTCAATTATGAAGGTTTGTCCAGAAGTCTGTATGCTGCCATGTGGGAAGCACTTGTTCCTAAAGCACTGAGATTGTGTCACTGAAATATGCTGCATTTTTTTGACAAATTTCAGCTGGTGGAAAGGATTACCTTATACTGTTAATTACTTTAGAAATAAAAAATAAGGAACCAGGTGTGTTCAACCCATGGCCTTCAGGCCTGCCTGGACAGCTAGTAATGCAGCCCCACAAGATAATAAAAATATTTCAAAAAGGGAGTTTATTACTTGTATACATTAATTATATATTTTATATGCGGCCGAAAACAATTCCTCTTTGTACAATGCAGCCCAGGCAAGCCAAAAGGTTGCTTTGAAGAATTCCAGATGTAAAAAGGATATTGAAAATTTAGTTCACAAGTTGAATGTGGATCAGCAGTATAATTCAGTGCTTGTAAATGCTTATGAATACTTATGAAGATGCTTATAAAGAAAGTTGAGGCAACTGGGTATGTTTAGCTTTGGAAAGAGAAGAGGAAGCTGATAGCAATTTTCAAGTATTTTAAGAATTGTTACTGTACACATCTAAGATTCCAGATTAATGTCAGAAAAAGCAGTATGAATAGAAGCAAAACCAATTGTTCCAAAATCCCATGAACTTTCCTTCATCTACTTCAGTGGTGGGATTCAACCAGTTCGCACCACTTCGGCCAAACCAGTTGTTAAATTGCTGGCTGGCACCACCCCACCCTGCCCAGTCACTACTTATTGCCCTTGCACACCTTGGCTGGTGCCTTAGTCACATCACGGCATAGCTGCAACTGCTCTTTGGTTCCCTTACCTTGATCATGTGGCCACAGGGCCCAGCCTGCTTGCCTGCCTTAGCCATGGCCTACGATGCGGCAGCCTCCTGCTTGTCTTGGCCTGCTCCCGAACGCTCGCCTCGGGCTGCTCCCAACCGCTCCAGCAGCAGAACAGGTAAACACAGCTGGGCGCCCCCTTGGCGAAGCGGGGCTGGGAAGGGTGCTTGTCTCCAAAGCCTCCCATTTCTCTTGCACTCCGCCTCCTATCTCTTCTCTCAGCCTCAATCCGTTTCTCTCCTTCTGCCTCCTACCACTTCTCTCAGCCCCCTACTGCTTTTCTCCTTGTGCCTCCTACCACTTCTTGAAGTCCGAGACAAAGCACCTGGTCTGGGCCACAGCCCTCCACGAAGGAGCCCTTCCTGGGGAGCAAAGCCTTGGATGACCTGATCTGTCCCAAAGGCCTCGAGGAGCTCCAGACTTTGCACATGCCTCTGTCGGCCCGAGCGCCCTGCCCTTCAGATCCCAATGGGGCCAATGCCCAGTGGTGGTGGTGCTCTGGGAGGGTGGGCGGATGTCCCGGGCGCCACATGTACACTGCAATGGAGATGCAGTCTCAGCCCCAGCACAGTGTCTTTCCCAAGGGCTACCCACCATCAGCCTTACCTTCATGGGCAGCCACACGTTGGCCCCATTGGGATCTGAAGGGCAGGGTGTTTAGGCTGGTGGAGGTTTATGGAAGCTCTGGAAGGTAAGGCTGATGGTGACATCGGGGGACAGAAACCCTCTGCTCTCAGCCAAAGAGCTGCCTCAGGCAGACACGGAGAGGCTCGTTCGCCTTTTGGGCCTGGTGTGTTCGGCTTCTGCGGGGCCTCCAGGCGAGTGCCACCCCCATGCCTTCTCCTCTGCCTTGGGTCTCACATCCAGCCCATGACAGGAGGACACGCTGCTGCTAGCCCAGCCAGCAGGTGGGCGGACGGCCTTCAGGGGAGATACCACACTGGGGCCAAGACTGCTGCTCTGCTGTGGTGTGCGCATGCAGCCCCGGGACATTTGCATCTCCCCCGGAGCACTGTCGCTGCCACTTTGCAGCTTGCCTTCCATTGCCGCTGCCACTCTGGAGCTCACCTTCTGCCTCCACTGCCACCTTCCGCCTTCCGCCTTCCACAACTGCTCTAGAGTTTGCCTTCTGCCACCGTTGCTGCCACCACTCTGAAACTCACTGTTGTGACCCAGGCCCAAGTAGGTATTATGAGATGCCATCAGTTCTAAAACAAACAGACTTTATTAGAACAGCTGAGAATTAACTCATTCTCAGCATAGTCCAAACTAATTCAAAACAAATTCTTCATAATACAATTCTTCAGCCTTATCACCAATCTTGGTCTAATTAGGCAACCTGCCAAAGGCTTTTCTTGGCAAAAGTTCAGAAGCAGAAGACGCTGATAAGAAATAAATGCAGCAAGACAAGAAACAAATCTTATCAACGTTGTTTTCCGACAAAGAGCCCAAGAGCCATTGCTGGTCTTTTCAGCCTTATGGGAGGGGCAATCATCTCTTGGCCTTACTCCCGAGTTGTCCTTTTTACCTTAGCTGCTCTTGCCTTCTGGCAGTTCTTCTCATGTATGTACTAGGAACAGGCTCCTCCTGTTTCTCTGCCTCTCTGCTGTCAGCCTCTGGAGGTTCTGGAGTCTGCACATCACTCCCAGATGGCCCTGGCCCCATCTCTGCCTCCAACGCAGAGCCCTTATCCAGGCCTTCCCCAGCCTCCAGACTGGCCCATGTTCTTCCTCAGCCTCCTCACTGTCCGACTCCGCTGCCAGCTCCACAAACTGCTGGCGGACCACAACACTTGCCTTCTGCCACCGCCATCATCACTCTGGAGCTCGCCTTCTGCCACTGCCGCATGGGCCTCTCGCCTTGCATGGGGAGGCGGGAGGAACAACTGTGTGGCCAGGAAGGCTGCCTGCAGTTCTTGCAGCCAAAACCAGGATGTCTGTGAACCTGCAAGTATGTATGAGGTCTTCTGCCTTGAGCAAAAGATTGAACTATAAGACCTCCAAGGTACCTTCTGCTAACCTATGATTCTAAAGTCTCCAAGACAAGGGGATTTGCTTAAATTGTGTCTCTGTGTGTGAGTGTGTGTGTGTGAGAGAGAGAGAGAGAGAGAGAAAGAGAGCGAGTGAGAGAGAGAGAGCAATGGAGATGTGGCTTCTTGGGGGTGCAATTTGGAGAAGTATCAAGAGAAATGCCAAAAGGGCAATCATCTTGGGATTAAATTCCAAATGAAATTGGGTCTTCAGGCTAAGGAGGCATGAAGAACTTTCAACTGCAGGTTTCTAAAAATCTTATTAAAATGAATGTCTAGAGGCAGCTCTTTAACTCATAAGTCCAGAGGGCGCAAAAGAGAGAGGATCCCAATGAGGGTCTTAGCTATTTAGCTCAGGAATAACAGAATAACAGAGTTGAAAGGGACTGGAGGTCTTCTAGTCCAACCCCCTGCTCAGGCAGGAAAACTGAGGATGCCAAAATCTGAGTAGAGAGCCTGGGAAAGGTGTCAGAATAACAGAATAACACTTAGAAGGGACCTTGTGTGGGGAGGGGTGGTATATCATTCATCAGAGAAATGGCTGTCCAGTCTTTTCTGAAAAACTTCCAGTGATCGAGCAACCAAAACTTCTCGAGACAAGCAGTTCCACTGGTTAATTGTTCTCACTGTCAGGAAATTTCTCCTTAGTTTTAGGTTGCTTCTCTCCTTGTTCAGTTTCCATCCATTGCTTCCTGTTTTGCCTTCTGCTTCTTTGGAAAATGCATTGCCCCCCTCCCCTTCTTTGTGGCAACCACTCAAAAGCCTTTTTTGTGACCTGCCTATCACACTCTTGGGCAAAGTATGTGAGCCATTTCCTCCTTTCAGTGGTCCATAAAAGTACATCTATAGTATGTAGATGCAGAGAATGAAGTCGAAAAAAGGTGAACAACATTTTTACAGAACTATAGATACATTGAGGCCAGGCATGACAAGGAGTGGCTGGGAGGGGAGGGGCCAAGTGAGGCACCCCTTGACATGAATGACATTGAGTTGGCCCCACCCACCCAGACACATGACCACACAGCCACACCCACCTAGCCATGCCCACAGAACCTGTTGTTAAATAATTTGAATCCCACCAGCCAGTGGGTTGAAGTGGAGTTTCCTTCATCCCAGTGTATTGTTGTGTTTTTTTCTATGATTATTCAAGAACCATTTGTCAAGAGTTCTTTAATTTGGATCTGTGCACTAAAGAGGACTTTAACTATCCCTTCCACCTCTAAAAACTTGCTGTGGAAAGTTTACATGGAAATAAGGTGACCCATAGGATGGATTTCTTGTTCTTGTTAAATCAGTTGTGAAACATGTTTCTAACATATGTTAGAAACATGGAGCTTTTTGAGTAACTCTAACATTGGGACATATCCTCATATTGGTTTGCAGAAACTTAGAGTGTACCAAAACTGTGTTGTGCTTTATTAGTCGAAATCACCAAATTCAGAACCATCAAATTCTGAATTGAACTTTGATTCATGGACCAGGCATTGTTTCATGTTTATATGGTCTAGATCAGTGTTTCTTAAATTGTGGTTCCAAGACACCTGGGAATCCCAAGACCCACTTATGGGTCCATAAAATCAAAATTATTTCCTAGACTATGTTGAAAAACAATATAGTATTAAAATCCTGTCAGGCAATCATCAGGTGTCAATTTTAAACTTTATCGTGGTAAATATAGAAAAATATAACCCATGCAAACAATAGCTCTCTATAGGTCCTCTATAATTTTTAAAAGTAGGAAGGAGTCCTGGGAAAAGCAGGTTTAAATAATGCTGGTCTAAATACAGGCACCTTTTCATTTTTGCATTTATCTGGAAAAATGGATATTATAGAAACATACGTTCAATGGCCCAATTTGCTATCTTTGCCACCTGCTTGTGGTGAATCTGAAATTGTCTACCAAGTTTCATCTTTCATTTAACACATGACAATCATAAGGTTTCTTTTTCTTCATTTTTATCTCACTTTCTTTGGCCTCATTTTCTCTTTCTGTCACTGAATCTGATTCTGATTGGATGCGATGACACACTGCTATGTATGATATGAGAAATTTGTGTTATAAATAAAACAACCTTCCATAATCACAACTAATGGCAACAAGGGCAAATGACATGAAAGAGTGTGAAGGCAAATAATTAAGGAAAGGTGGCAGACGGCATTAATGTCAGGCAGATGCTTTCGGTGGTGAATATTATTCATTGTGGGAATACATTCAGGCAGCTATTTCTAAATGGTTATAATACAAGGGTATGAAGGAAGAGGAAGAGGAGAAGAAGCATTTTTGTAAATTGATTGGAGGGAAAGTCTGCATTGAAGAGTGAGAAGAAGACTGTGTATTCATCAATAGACCTATATAATTTCCAATCCCTACCACCAACCTGTCGGAAGAGGAGAAGCAACCATGAGATTTTCTGAGTTGTCAGTAGCAATGGGTGGAGCAATAATGCAACTATATCACACACATAGATATAATGACATGGGGTTTTTTTCCTGGAATTGTGTGGGGGGGATTTCTTTGATTTTTAGGGCTGTATTATCTCTGTTTTCAGATTTCCACAACAGTTTTGGAGTATTTATCTTTCCCAAAGAATGGGAAATTATTCCTCTGATTTCTGGCAATTAGAAGAGAGCTATTTTGGGAGAAAAAACCATGTTCAGTGATAGTAATTTCTGATATCTTCACTTTGAACAAAAGCTCAGGGAGCAATTACAGTGAAAGGCATCTCAGCCTGAAACCCTGGTTAATTGTTCTAGTTACAGGAAGCAAAACTGGGCAAATATTTGTATTTAATCATTCTCAAATAGTTCTGAATGGCTTACAAAATATATGTGTGAATGTGCCCCTGCATGTCTGCATATATCTATCTACTATTAAAACTCTTGTGTCTGTAACCTTTAACTGGGCAAAATAGTGCATCATAGCATAGGGCAATACTTTTCCCACCAAGGTTCCTCAAATGAATTAAGAGAATGTTGGGACCCATTTCTCCTGTGGGAATGAAAGTTTGGAAAGTTCTTGCCCTTTCATTGCTATAAGGCAATGAGGGAAGTTGCAAGCTTGCAGGTAGAAAGTCAACTGGGATCACAGGATCCCAACTAATGGCAGGAGTGAGACAATTGGCTTTGGGGTAATGAAATATATCCAGAAGGATAACTCAATGGGTCATGGATCATTTAGTAATAGAAAAAGCTCAAATTAAGGTATAAGGCAATGTTACAGATTTAATTAAGTTGTCATTGGTTAATTAAGCATCAACATTCAAACCTTCCTGGAGTTTTTCTACATACACCTCTATCACTTAAACTGCTTCCTGGCCAATTTCTCAAAAAAATATTTCTGATATAGATTTGGAATGTGCAAAATGCTGTTTGGTATGCAAAGTCACCATCTGGAAGTATTTAAACTTCAAAACAAATGTCAACTAAACATATTTTGTACACTCTTAAAGGATCATGCTTGCTTAGATGTTATCTTCATGCTATTGAAATTACCTTTGCTGAAATGGATGCTATATACATTTAATGTAAGTAAGTACATACAGTACGTAAGGACATTTAATGGAAGAAAGCCTTGGATGGAGCCATCATTAGAATTCAAGTATTTTTGGATGGAAATAGCAAAATCAAAAACTATTCATATCTGTTTGCAATATGATTACCAGTGCAACACATATTTGATTCTAAGTGCCTATGGCATCTGTTCACCCATGAAAAGTGATCAAGCCAGAATAATATAACTATAAAAATGCAATCTTATTTTTTTATTATTATGAGGAATTGAAGCTGGGATTGTTGTCTCTGCTTGGGAAAAGCAGCTGTGGCCAGGTAAAAATGTTTCCCACCCAACTTTCCCAAAGCTCAGTAAAGCTTCTGTTGTTTCACAAAGGGCTGTAAAAGTTTACAGCCCAAGAAACCTGAGAGATGGGCTCATGCATGCATTCATTTACTCATAAGCATCCACACTTGCATTCCAGCTGCCTGGCTAAATCAGCCACACCTTGGGATTTCCAAGGACATTCTGGTGTCCAGAAGAAACCATACCCCATCCAGATCCTTAGCTTATAAATGGGGGGCAGGGGTGGAGGGTGTTGTAGGAGAAAAGGAGATAGCAAACAGCTTACAAGTAAGAGCAGAGCTTGGACCCAGACCTGGAGCTTGGCAGCAATTAGAAGAGGAGCAACTATACTGAAAGCATTTTATCTCAAGTAGTGTAAGAACTTTTGGAAAAAGGCAAAGATTGTATGCTGCTTTATGGATCTTGAGAATTTAAACTGAGTATTAAGACTGCATATAAAGGACTGAATATTAAAGACATACCGGTACTTACATGGCAACTTCACCTTGCAAAGCCTAGAACTGACCCAAAGCAATAGGCTGTTGTTGGGGAAGGTATGTGCTGCATAAAGCATTGCGTACAGCTTTGTTATGCTGTGTTATGTCCAGTCCTTAGAAAGCATAGAATCCTCACATTTATGAAAAGATAGTTATTTTTAACAGGGCAACTTAATAGCTTGATAAGTATTCAAAAATATGCATATCCTCCTTTTGGTTGCTTTCTTGTTAGTCCATTGGCAGTTAGCAGCACCTATTAGGTATGTATGTATGCATATATTTGCAATCCAAGCACAAGAATATGTTCCAAATTGATTGATCTGCATAGTGATTTGATGAGATCCTCCCTTTATTGGGCTATATGCATGAAGTGCTGTTTGGGAAGGATTCCTAGCAGGAGAGAGAGGAATGGATCCGAAGACCGTCTCAGAATTCTGCTCATCTGGAACCTTCCCCTCCCCTCCCCCTCCCTTTCCTTGCCTCTTCCCTCCCTCCCCTTGCCTTGCCTTCCATCAGCAACTGCCCTGTGAGAAGAATCCATAAATGGAAAGAGAGGGAGGAAGGCACAGATTATCCTAAAAACATGATTTGTTAGAACTTAGAACCTAAGAATCTCTGTAAAAAGGGGTAAAGAAGAAAAATGAAATCTATCCCATAAACCTGCTCAGTAGGAATCTGCCTTTCCTTCCTCACATTCTGTGTTATGGCTGTTGTATTTTAGTTTTAAATAATAATCATTTTAATTTATTTTTTTACAATGTTTATATTGACTGTAATCTGCTTCAGGAAAATTTTGATCTTAAAAAGCAAGATGGAAATCATTGCAATAAGTAAACAAACAGTTCCAAAATATGTATAATTCTCCATGAAATGATTGAACAAAATCTCTACACTTTCTCAACAACGAACAGTAAATGTAAGGTTTGCAAAAAATAATTATCACAGGAGATGATGTCTTGCTGTCTAAAAAGTCATTAAAAGCATTTTGACATGTTCTTGCTTTTTATGAATGCTTCTGCTCTGCGTGTTACCATCCCACTCTTGAAACATCTTTAACTCCCAGAATTCCAAGAGAGTACAGACACTGGTATTATACTGCTACTAGATTGAGTGTTTGGATTTGTTATTTAATTTGGTGCCCAATAAACTCATTCATACATTA
The DNA here is from genome assembly GCF_059756535.1 of Pantherophis guttatus. Taxonomy (NCBI): domain Eukaryota; kingdom Metazoa; phylum Chordata; class Lepidosauria; order Squamata; family Colubridae; genus Pantherophis; species Pantherophis guttatus. Next base: position 292,799,470 of record NC_142063.1, on the reverse strand, counting down.
GGGGGACCTTCTTTCACATGGAAGGATCCTGTATCTATTTACTGATGCTGTCAGAAAAGATCTCAAAGTGGACAGTTAGTGCATAAATTCTGACTGCTGATCATATGAGAGCAGAAAAAGACTCAAATATACTAAAAGGATTCCCAATCACTATGGTAACATATGCATTAATTGTACTACAGCTCTGGTCATTTTTCTGATTATTAACTCATTAAATAATGAATTGATTTTTTCTGAGAGAGGAATCCCTTTTTTAATAACTCACACATTTTTGTCACATGGCATCATTTGGGATGATGCACAGCCTTTCTGTGAGAACAACAAAAGGCTGCCTATCATTTGTTTCCCAAAAAATGATATTCTGTTGATTCTGATCTAGTAGCACACCCTTCCTGCTTCTCAGTTAAGTTTACTACAGCTAGAATGGGCTAGCTGTAGTAGAAACTGTTTTTCCTTTCAAAATAGCAAGAATAAGGGTCCCCAACAATATTTAGTGACTAAGTATGCTGTAATATTTGTAAAATTAAGAGCACTAAACTTAAAAGAACATGTGGAAGAAAATTGACCCTAAAATAGAACCAACAAATTATAAATATTCTATTACTTTTAATTCTTGACTGTATCCTACAAAGACCTCTCTCTTTTTGCCACTTTCACTACCTTCTTAGTTGCCATCATTGCATCTGATGATATAATCATATTTTCCCCAGATATTGTATATATTAGCTTCAGTGCTTGAAAATGCAATAGGTCTTCCATATAATCAATAAGCAAAAGAAAGTCACATAAACCATCTCCTACGGGCACATTTATTGTGTTAAAAAGATAATGGCTTTCAAGAAACTTAACCTGCTTTCTTTGTTATTATCAGGATCCAACCCATGTGGTGAGTCCAGTTATTGATATCATCAATTTGGACACCTTTGCTTATGTGGCAGCTTCTTCAGATCTAAGAGGAGGTGAGTATGTAATCAACCATAGACCCATGATAATTTCGACAAGTGTATGAACAAAATGTATAAGAAATGCTGAGTGGTATGGAATTAATAGAGACACTCTGATCATGTATTGTTCACAATATGTTAACTCAGTCCACAGCTTGGATTGTCTAATATGTTTTCCCCAATCCACATAAAAAATAAAACCATATAGTTCCTCAGAACATAATAGGAAGTTATACCTATCAACTAAAGAATAAAGTCTGATGTTATGCCAATGCCAAAATAATATTTTTAAATATGGTACTTGCTCTGAGGTTCGTAGCTACAGGTTCTTGGTTTAGTGAAGTAAACAATGACTTATGAAAGATTTCCAGAATTGTTTTTACCTAAAAAAAAAATGGAAGAGCAAACCAGCTTCATATACTAAGATAGTAATTCTTTTAATTGACCAGTAGAGTTTAGTCAAGATTTTCTTTCGCTTTTAATTTTTCTTAGCAAGCCTTTAGTGGATACTTATAAAATCAATGTTAACTTGTGCTAATTCAAGTTCTCTTTAATGTCCATCATCACATCTGTATTGTTATAAATATTTCTTATACCATAATAGACAACCATGATCATCCTCAACTGAGACAAAGCAGAAATATAAAATGGTCTTATTGTTTTTTAAAAGAAAAATCTAAAATATTTCCTAACAAGTTTTACAGAAAGTGAAAAAAATAAAAGGTACAAAAACATTGAAAAGAAATATATGAATGCCCCATTATGTGGCATTAGGGATTCGAACCGCTGAACTGCTGACCTATCAATCAACAAGCTCAGAGTCTTAGCCACTGAGCCAATTAGTAGAGAGACTGCTAAATATCAAAATAGCATTATAACAATGCATTAAAAATTGTTAATTGATGACACACTTGTAATCTTTCCACATGTGACCTCTATCTGCATTCTTGTCAGGTAAATTTAATAGTTTTTATTACTCTGAAAAGTTGCTACCAAACTCCTGGTTGTTATTATTGTATCCTAAATAATGATATTGCTTGAAAGTTCATGATTGCAACTAGTTGACATCTGTTTCTTAATCTCTTTCTGTGCATTCATATTTAGGATTTGACTGGAGTCTTCATTTTAAATGGGAACAACTTTCTCTAGAGCAAAAAGCCAAGCGAACAGATCCCACAGAGCCCATCAAGTAAGTGACTAGATTCAAAATAGGAAACTCAAAGCCATCACAAGACTTTTTTGAAGTGGGAAAGGGTCAATTGCATACTGAGGAGAGTGCCAGCTGATTTTTGACCCTAAGCATGCTAAGCTATTGGAAATCTTTTCTGAAACTTCAGTTGAAAGAAGCCTAAATATACGTATTTAACCATTGTTTCATGAGAACATTTTCGATTACCAATACTTTTACTAATTAGAAGCAAAAGAAGCATACAAAACATGATGGGATACATGCAGTTCCTTTTAGACGCACCATAAAAAATTAGCACAGAGCTGACAGCACTATTTCAGCCTTTGAATAGAGTATGGAAGCTTACCTTGACACTTTATCCTCCGGTTCCTCTTTGTTCAGTAGGTAAAGTTCTCAATTAGGTAAGTTCAAGCTCTTTCATATCTCTAGATTCCTCTTCAGACATTCAGCCCATATGTGCAGAGATACTGGATTCAGAACTCAAGTGCCCTTGACCCCTTTTAGTTCAATGTAAACTCTTATAGTCCTTTGTGTATGTGATAAAAGTCCAGCCATCTAATTGCATCATGGAAATCTCCCACCACTGTGAGCTTTCAGAACTGGGAAATTTTATTTTCCACCAAGAAAACTCCTAAAACTCCTAATTTAGTACAAATAAAATTGAGGCATAGCATCTCTGCATGCAAGCAGCAATCTTAGCAGAAAGGACTAACAAGAACTTTCCCACCCCTCAAGACTTGCTCTTTCAATCAATCAAGAGTGCAAGAAAGCATATTTAGGATTTTTTCAGTAAGAGTACTTGGACAGTGGAACCAATTATTCAGCGAGGTGGTGAGAGTCAACAGCTACAGGCTAGACAGCCATCTATTGGGGAGGCTTTAAATTGGATTCTTCACTGAACAGGGATTTGGATTTGGACTCTGTGCCCCTTTCCAACTCTATAATTCTTGGTGCTTCAGGCAGGCTAATGCCTTTCCAACAAGACTTAACTCTTCATTGACCACAGAATAAAAAACTTCTCTTTTTTGTTGACCATGATTCTAGTAGCTGGAGTGGTAGAATATCTTCTCTCACTTTACAGCATTCTCTTAATTGAAAAATATCCAGGGCAAAAATGCAGACATTATTTTCCTTACAAATGACTTTACTGTGATTGTTAACCAGTACAGTTTTCTTCCATTTAACAACCACTTGTTCAACAACATGTGAACAAAGATACAACAGCATTGAACAAGTGGCATTTATGACTGGTGCTCATAGTCACATGTTCGTGATCTGAGTGCTTGTAATCGGCTTGCACCTATGACGGTTGCAATGTCGTGCGATCAGTCATGTGATTGCCATTTGTGATCTTCCCTACCAGCTTCCCACAAACAAAATCAGTGGGGAGGCTGGTAGGGAAGGTGACAAGTTGCTCTGTAAGTTGTTCACACTCACCCCTACCTGGCAACAACCCTAGTTATATTCATGCTGCGCCTTGTCAGCCATCTGCACTCCCTTCCCCAACCAGCTGCAGCCATGTTCAGCTGCAGTTATCCCGCACTGTGCCTTGCAGGCTGCCCAAATGCCCTCATGACCCTTTACAACCACCTGCTCACCCTCTCCACCCAATAGCACCCTTTCTTTCCTTCCTTCCTTCCTTCCTTCCTTCCTTCCTTCCTTCCTTCCTTCCTTCCTTCCTTCCTTCCTTCCTTCCTTCCTTCCTTCCTTCCTTCCTCCATCTCTCACAAAGTGACTGGGCAGTGAACAAATTACTATAAAAACAATTTTAAAAACATACAATGTACAATAATATTATAAAAGGGTAAGAGAGAGCATCAGTTCATAAATAATGGAGCCATCTAATCAAATTAACAGTCCTTTGCAATCCCCAGCCTTTTGACACAACCAAATCTTAAGGGAATTTCAGAAAGTTGGGAGAGATAGGGTTTGTTTTACCTTAAGAGGGAAAACGATGTTTCACAGGTTGATGCCATGGCTCATCTCCTGGCTCCCATCAAATATAGCTCCGTTACAGATGCAATCCGCAATGTATTTCTTCTGCTAGCCCTGATGTAATCAGGGCAAAGTGATCCCTAAACAGTCCAGCCCCAAGGCATGAAGGGCTTTAAAGATTAAAAGCCGCACCTTGAATTGGATCTGGAAGCAAACTGGTAAAAAATGCAGCCTATGACGCAAAGGTATAACATGTGCTTCTCTAGGGGTACACAACTGCTGCATTATATATCAGCTGAAGCTTCTGGATATTCTTCAAGAGCAGCATTCAACATCACCCATAGCCCATCAGGGAGGAGACTACAGCATAAATGATCATGAGCAGAGTCTCCCAGTCCAGGAAGGGATGCAATTGATGCACAACACTAAATTGTCCAACGGCCCTCCTAGCCAATTCTGTCACCTACTCTTCCAACAGGAGTCACAAGTCCCGGAGGAACCCCAAGTTGCATACTTTGTCTGTTCCAGACAGTGCAACCCAGTCCAATATCAAAGATGGCATAGCCCCAGAATTGGGCAAGCCCCAAACCCAGAATCACTCAGTTGTTTCCATCCAGTTCCCCTCTGGCTCCAGAAACTGGGTAAGACATCAGCTTTTGCCAGGGGTAGAGTCAGTGGTGAAATGTAAAATTTGTTACTACCGGTTCTGTGAGCGTGGCTTGGGGGGGGGGAGTAATGTGACTGGGAGGGCGTGGCCAACTTTTTTTTTCTTACTTTTAAAAGCGTTTTTTCTACAACCTGTTCGGCTGAAGAGGTTGTAAAAAACGCGTCTGATGATCAGGCAACTCAGCTGGGATCATCAGAGGCTTTTAACAGCATTTTTTCTACAACCTCTTCGGCCGAACAGGTTGTAGAAAAAATGCTTTTAAAGCCTCTGACGGTCCCAGCTGAGCCGCGCGATCATCAGAGGCTTTTTTTTTTTACTTTTAAAAGCATTTTTTTGGCTGAAGAGATTGTAGAAAAAATGCTTTTAAAAGTAAAAAAAAAAAAAAGCCTCTGATGATCGTGCGGCTCAGCTGGGCATGGGGGGAGGGGGGGCGCAGGGATTTTTGCTACTGGTTCTCTGAACCACCCGCCGCCATCGCTACTGGATCGGGTGATCTGGTCCGAACCAGGAGCATTTCACCCCTGGTAGAGATATATAATTGGATATCATCAGTGTACTGATAATACTAACCATATGGTATGAGCTCACCCAATATTTGTATACATGCACACACACAGAGAGAGAAAATGTCTCTCTCTGAACTTTTCTATTAAATGTCTGAACTTTTCTATTAATCACAGTTTAATCATTAGAATGCTGAAAAGTCCCTTTGAGACAGCAAACCAGGTGACTGGAGAAAGTGGCTGGTGTGGCAGGCATAGAGCACAATTTCCTGTGCATCTCATCTTACTCAGTACTCCTTTTTTTTACCTTTGTTCTCAGTTAATCTAGAGGAAAGTGGGGGGTGAGAAATAATTCTGTTTTGAAATCAAAATTGAGCCAGTTACAAAGGCCTTCCATAAAAGCCCTGCCTTTGTCCTCCTGAATAAGTGTTACTCCCTCATTTAACCTGAGGCTTCTACCAGGATAGGTACAGAGCCCCTGTGAAATAATGTCTTGTAAATAGCCCCCAAGGGCTAAATGCATTTTTAGCTTGTAAACCTATAATCAGGGCTGCAAACTTCAGGCTAGTGGGGGTTGTGTTGATAAATGCATTAGCCACACATTGCACACTGGGGGAAAGTTATGACAGGAAAATACCAAAAGTTTTTGAATCGTTACTTGGACCCATCAATATTTGTATGCAGGTGGAATCTTTTTTGGATCACAGATTGCATTTAGTCAGAGCTAATTTTTTAAGGATCATCATGAATTAATCCATCATGAATTAAACTGAAGCAATGCTTAGGCAAACATCCATCATGAATTAAACTGAAGCAATGCTTAGGCAAAATAGGCACTAACTTCTCATCTACCTCTTAAAAATTCACTTTCATGAAAATCTAAAAATCTACGTAAACTTCAGTTACATTCATACAAATAAAATTCCATATCTTCATAAATAAATTAGGGGGATTATAAATAATGGAGCCATCTAATCAAATTATTATTCCTTTGCAATCCCCTGGCCTTTTGACACAATCAAGTTTTAAGGGAATTTCAGAAGGTTGGGAGAGATATGCAGATTATTAGGGGGCTGGAAGCTGAAATGAAGAAGGGTTGCAGGAATTGGGTATGTCTAGTCTAGTGAAAAGAAGGACTACGAGTGACCTGATAGTTGTGTTCCAATATCTGAGGGGCTGTTACAAAGAAGAGGGGGAGTCAACCTATTTTCCAAAGAACCAGAAGGTAAGACAGGAAGCAGTGGATGAAAACCAATCAAGGACAGAAGCAATCTAGAACTAAGTAGAAATTTCTTGACTGTGAGAACAATTAATCAGTGGAACACCTTGCCTTCAGAGGTTGTGAGTGCTCCATCATTGGAGGTTTTTAAGAAGAGTTTGGACAACATTTATCTGGTATAGGGTCTTCTGCATGACCAGGGGCTGTACTAGAAGATCTCAAACATTCTTCTTAACTCTCTTGTACTGTTATGACCCTTTCTTGCACATGACAGTAAACCCATTTAGACATGTGTTCTGCCTGGGTTGAAACCTTGTGCTAAATTGAAATTTGTTTAATCTCAATTTATTGAAATAAGCCAGTGATTTGGTTAATTAATTAATTAATTAGATCATATGTTATAATACCAAAATCAAGCAAAATACCTTATGGCTTATCATAGCTTGTGATCCATAACATGTTTTGTGAACCTTCTGACACAAACCTACAAAGCTCATTCTCCATTCAGTGGTTGGACTTGGGGAAGCCTCCCACTGCCTTTGATGACAGGTCTCAGACTTGTAGCACCCTGGGCTATAAATGGATAATCCAAAGGAACACATCTTGCAAAGAACTCATAGGAAGAAGTTACAACACTTGAATAGTGACAAATACTCTGTTTCAAAGGGAAAGTATAGCCTAGCAACTTAAGACAACAGAGTTTCAGTTCTTGTTCTTTCATTTTTTTTCCAATATGAAAAGGAGGAGGCTTGCTTCTTCTCCATAAGAAGAGCCATCTGAACCTGTTAATCCTTTGGAATTTTTTTAACAATTTGGAATACTTTTTAACAATCTGAGAAGCAGCTCCCATGCTAGTCTTTTCCAAATCTCAGTGTCATGAGGAGGAGGAATATTTTTTGAGTGAGAATCTAACCTTTTCTTCCTTACTAGCTGTACCACAACAGAAATGCTACAAAACCTTCATGGAGTTTTGCTGGGGATCATGATCTTGCCAACTGGAAATCCTTCAACAGTAACATCTTCTCCCTTCAGTACAATTATCAAGATAATTGCATACTTACATCAAAGAACAAAGTAATATTGATTGGTGTCTGCCTCTGTATCTATTTTACATACCTAATATTTTCTGCAAAAGAGTTGAAATTAGATTTTTTTTCCTTTCCTTCTTTCCCAACCATTTAGGACTCCTATCATTGCTGGGGGACTTTTTGTGATTGACAAGGCCTGGTTCAATCATCTGGGAAAATATGATGCTGCAATGGACATCTGGGGTGGGGAGAATTTTGGTAAGTCACTGCTACTTTGCAGTTATTGATAAATGTTTTTTAAAGATGTAAGGGGGGGGGTTTGCAGACCTGGATATGAGAGCCTGTATAATATAGTGGTTAAGCTTTGGACTGGCAACAGGGAATCCAAGGTTCTACTTTACCTTCTACTCTCATCTGCATAAGCACACTAGGTTTAAGGAATGTAGACTTGGCCTTGGGAATGGGGGACTCAATAGCAGAAGACTTTCAGAAAGGTTACTCAGTCCTGAGATAGAAGAAAGTGTGAGAAAGAAAATCAAAATAGCCCCACTTTGATTTTATTTGGTATAAGATGAGGCAGGAAGAAACTCTGACCAGCTTTTAGATTTTGTTATTCTGCTCAGCAATTATAAAGAGCATCCCTGGAGTTTCTGCTATGTTTGTTTCTTGACTATGCCTACTTCAAAGGGCCAACACAGAGTGACTTGGGTCAGGTATCTATCTCAGCCCAAATCACCTTGTAGGATTATTGTTGTGGGGAAAAATGAGAGGAAGGAGGGCTACTGCTGCTAACTATGCCAGTTTTCACCCTGAAAAGAAAGTAGGACATAAATCTAACCCATAAATATCACTCAAAAATCTCTTCTCTGTCTAATGGAAGGTTTGAATGTTCCTCGTGGATTCTGTGTTCTGTGGTTTTTAGTTCCACTGTTGATGAGATATTTTTGTTTTTAATCCACCATACACATTTGGAAAATTATGTGCCACTCAGAGTGATTGGAGAAGTGATTGGAGAAGCTTATCAGCCCTTATCAGATCAATCAATCAATCAATCAATCAATCCCAGTTATGATTTGCCGGAATTCAAAACGAAAAAACTGTTTTGATATCTTTGTTAAAGTGCTATCAATCCATTCAGAGCTCCATTATTGCCAATTCCTTTGTAATCCATTGACAAAACTGGCTACTCATGTGAAGAAGCAGACAATCTTTTAGGAAGAAGACAGGTGAATGAAAAAAAGTTCGATGCTCCTGGTACTGCACAACAGCAGATGCTGAGACATTTTAAGAGAAAGAAATGGGCCATAACAGAGTTAATTCAAAAGGTCTGGTAGGGGTTTCCCATGGGATGCCTCTAATTAGTGCAGTATATTGTACTAACATGTCACCTGACAGAACTAGCTCTCCTTCTGGGGAGAAAATTTTATTGTGGCCATGGGAGGGCCTGTTACATGGGTGGATTCTTAGCATATGTTGTGTTTTCTGGATGGTTTATGCTCTGACAGCATTTTTTTGTTTGTTTTTAACTCCCTGGTACCCACAGGGAGCACTTCAACATCTAAGTCAATAAAGGGAAGTTAGAAGCAATAAATCTAGGCAAGGGCTTGCCTGGGTGCATCCTGTTCCAAGGGGGTAATATTGCTGCTCTTTTCAATCTGCTCCTTTATTCCGACTTCTGGCTTATAGGAATCAAGCAAGCGTGTCAGCCCACATTGCTCAATCCTTTTGGCGTAGCTCAAAAATGCCAGTTGGTTTCTAAGCTACGTACAAGGTTCTAGCATTAGACTAGTCTTTACAAAGCCCTCAGTGCCTTGGCCCGTTGATGTCTTAAGGACAAATCTTCCATATGTCCTTCCCCATATATTTCAGCCGACAGCTGGGGCATTAACACCAGATCTTTCAGCAGTAAGAAGGCAGGCAGGTAGCTGCTGTGAAAAGCCTTTGTGGGTGGGCTGTACTCAACAGAGCAGAAAAATTTCCATGCACGGATTTCTTAGGTAGTTCACAAAAACATGATTCTTTCAAAAATATTTCATTAAGAATTAATGGTCCTATATTTTATTTTGGCTTTACAGTATCGTAAAGCAGCTTTAGAACTTGTTATTTGTTTGGATTTTAAAGACTATTTTAAATGGACTTGCATTTGCAGCTTGCTTTTGAAATATTGTTTGCTATCCAGAGAACCTTTTAAGCACTAGATCAGCGGTCCCCAACCTTTCTGGCTTGGCGGCCCAGCTGGGGGTGGGGAATAAGGAACCGAGCCACATGAGCAATGGGCCAACACGCATGCAACTTGACTTGTGCGAGTGGTGGGCTGGAAGACACGCACAGCTCAACTCATGAGTTGAGCTACGTGTGCGGGTGCACTGGCCTGCCGTTCACGCAGCCTAGTTATGAATAGGCCATAGCCCAGTAGTGGGCTTTTAAAATAAACAAGCAACCTTTTGCTATTCTGTACCATGTTTCCCTGAAAATAAGACTCTGTCTTATATTTTTTTGAATCCTGAAATAAGCGCTCAGCCTTATTGCCATGCGTTCAAAAGCCCAATTAGGCTTATTATCAGGGGATGTCTTATTTTGGGGGCAACAGGGTATCGTAGAACAGAAGTACATGGCTTGAAGTATAATGACCCAAGTTCCCTAAGTGGGTGCCATATTGTAATTGCCAATGTGATAGACTAGGAAAATGATGAGATACATGCCTTAACATTAAGGAAGGACGGCATTTAGGTTTTAAAGTCCAAAATGTGCTTTGAAATGATCATGAGCATGATACCTGTCAGAACATCCATAAAGAATCTGTGTCTTTTTTTGGGCTTACATAGTAGCTGCACTATTTCAGGATATTTGTTGTACTCTATCAATGCTTCCTTAACTCAGACATGCATTTCCCTGAGCTCACAGCACTGCCTTGTGAATTGAGGAAAAGATGCAGCTTCTTTATAAAGGTGCTGAATGATGTAGAGTGCATGCCGCATGCATTCCAGAGCATCCTATCTACTTTGAAATTGCACATCCCTATGTAAGATACGGTATAATCATATTTAACTAAGATTTGTTGTTTGCTTATAACTCAAGAAAGAATGATTTCTACACCAATGATTGTAGATAAAACATAAAACTAAATAAACTTAGATAAATATTGGTATGGTATCACCAGCAAGAAAAGTCAAGTGGGAGTGACTGGACAGCAAGTTCCAGTATCCTCTCTCAATCCCAGCAAGTGCAAAATAAAAAGGCCTTGCCGTCTTCTAACTTCTGAACTGTGATTTCAACTCCAATAGAGGAAGAAGAAAATAGCAGAAAGTTATGAATCATACCATTACATTAGTCCTGTTTTGATCAAAGGCAAACTTGAGATGTAATAGGAAAAGATCAGCCTGGATCAGGTCATGGCCATTTTAGTCTAGTCCAACCAGCTGCTGCTTACTACATCTAGTTTTGCCTGTACTCCATGGTGGTGCTAATATATAGTCACCATGCCTAGCAGCCATTAATGGGTTTTGGATAACACAAAAAGTGGTACTAGCAACTAGGGATCTTGGATTGGCCATATGGCAAATTTGTTTTGCCTCTGTTCCCTAAGAAATTCCCAGATTGTTGAACGGGAAAGGTAGTGACATTGGCTGCTGTTGTGCCTGCCTAGAAGGGTTGATCAAATTGTGTGGGTTTTATTGCTGCTTTTATTTGTGGCTGCAACAATGCTACAGAGCAGAGGAAGCTAACAGTGCTACAGCTTTGAAAAAGGAAGGGAGACATGGAAATAGCAGAGAAACAGATCTTAAGCTGGCACTAATACTTTGACACCTCAAGGGAGTGTGGTTAAGTAAGGAAAAATAATCCTTGTCTTCAGAGATGCAACAGCTTAGTGAACCAGTGAAACAGATGCTCCTGTTCTGTGGCAATCTCATCCATTGTCTCCCTCTCCCCTTGAAGCTTTGCACATGAGTGTGTCATTATACAGTACATTTTCTTTCTTAATAAGTAGGGATTGTATATACAAATAGTTGTGGGCCATGCTGCTTCTTGCTGAATTGTCCTTTTCCACTGAAATTTCCTCTCACCAAAGTAATCAAGGTCATATAATCAAGCAGTCCCAAAAATATCAGTGCTAAAATGGCTTTGTGTGTTTGTGTAATGGAATTGGCCCAATAGCTAGCCTGAAAAAGAAAAATGAAAGTTTGCTGGAGTCATGCAGGAAGGACATGCATTCAGATAACAGGCTTGGGGAACAACGCAAAGCAATGATTGTATTTTATGATTATGATCATGATTTATCACTTGTTGCTTGCCTGCACAATGAGAGCTTATGCAATGGAGACAAATTCCTTGTGTGTTCAATCACCTATTCTGTTCTGTTCTGTTCTGTCCTATCCTATCCTATCCTATCCTATCCTATCCTATCCTATCCTATCCTATCCTATCCTATCCTATCCTATCCTATCCTGCAAATCTGAAAAGGTAAAATATACCCCTTTTTTGAAAAAAATAACAACAGAAGACAATCTTCTGCTGAAGGCTTCTGTAAATTTAAAGCAAAAACTTATAATAAGAGAATTCAAGTTTGCTATCTGAATAGGACAGAAAAAAATATCGACAATTTTCAGCTTTGGTATTGGAGAGGATTGAGAAAGGTAGAAGTTAAAAAAAAAGGATGACCATCAGTTAGATATCTGGACTCAGTGATTTTGGCAATAGTCACGCTGTTGGAAGATCTGAAGGACCAACTTAGGGACAGATCAGCCTGGAGAAGGATTGTCTAGTTGCTAAAAATCAGCACCAACTCAATGGCATATAATCAATCAGTCAATCAATAAAAAGTTCCCCTTCAGTTTTAATAACTATACTAATATAGCCTGTATCCTAATTTGCAGAGGATGCATCTTCTCTTTAAAGTGATTCTCTATTTGAAACTGTACTATACAAGCCACAAGCAGTTAAAGATAAGGAATATAAAAAGGTAAAGCAGCTATTACATTATGCTGCTCCATAATTGGTACTGGGATGACAGGTTGAGAAGACATGAAGATTATTTAGTCACAGTCATTATTATTATATTTATTATTTTTTCAATTTGTCTTCCCACCATGATGAGATGCATAGTATTTCTATTCAAATAAAAATACTTGTGATTGGCATTTAGTGTATAGAGAGGTATTTTCTCTTCTGGGCTTTGTCAACAGCCAGGCAGGCAACACTAAGACAGATTTTTAACCTGCAGCAAAATTTGAAACCTCATAGATTTCACAATGGGGAAGTACCTTTTGAAACAGAGCCAGACTCTGACTTAGCTGTTAAGCATGGGCTATTTAGGTGAAACAGCTTTATTTCCATAATGTCATTGTGTACTTTGATACATCTCAATGGGTCTTCTTACTGCTTTAACCAAAAACTGGTTACATCCTTATGGCAATTGACTTCACACTGGGGGAAAGAATTGGATGGGCTGGTCTGCCTCTAGTTTGTGTAAGTTTCTTATTTGTAAATTCTGACCTGATGTCCAATCTTCATGAGCAAAATTATTTTGTTAGAATTCCTCCTTCTGTCCTTGGCAAAAGTAAGCAGGATTTGATACTTTGGCATCTTTTTATTGGCATTTCCACACACACACACACCCCTAGATCTCGTTGTGACAATTATATTCATTTTGCCCCCTTGCCTGATTTTCTTTTTTTCCCCAACTTGCTAGTAAAATCAGGATGTTGGCTTTCATTGGGGGGGCGTGTTACTTGGAACCCTAACACACGATTTGCCATGAAGGGCATGGTTTCTGTATTACGCAAGGTCCCAACAATTACAAGAATTAGAAAATAGCCTGTTCCTCTTGAAAAGTAAACTAAGGGGCCTACTTATAAACTCACTCTGGATATCATCATTTTTCAGTGTTATATGGAGAGTTCAGATGATAAATGTCAGGCCGGCAGTAAAGAGCTTTGAAGAGCACTTAAGACAGCAGAATGCCCAGAAAGGTACTCACTGACAATAATGGGTTTGCACCAGGGGTGGAATCCAGCAGGTTCTCACAGGTTCTGGAGAACCGGTAGCGGAAATTTTGAGATGTTCGGAGAACTGGCAAATACCACCTCTGGCTGGCCCCAGAATGGGGAGGGAATGGAGATTTTGCAGTATCCTTCCCCTGCCACGCCCACCAAGCCACGCCAAGCCATGCCCATAGAACATGTAGTAAAAAAATTTGGATTTCACCACTGGTTTGCACAGTTTGATGTGAGAAAGGGAAAATCCCATCTGATCCTGGACTTTAAAAAAACTGAAGTTGAGCCTGTCTTTCATAGAGATCTCTTTCCGAGTGTGGATGTGCGGCGGGAGCTTGGAAATCATCCCCTGCAGTCGGGTTGGCCATGTCTTCCGGAAGAAGCATCCTTACATCTTCCCAGAAGGAAATGCCAACACTTATATAAAGTAGGTTTGGGTGGGTTTCTTCCTTTTCCCATATTTCTCACTGAAAGTGAAATAAATTCTACAGAAGGTCACATGTCCCAAGCTCACAACTCATTGTGGTATGTGTAAAAGTGTGGGTTTAATGCTATACAGGTAGTCCTTGACTTACAACAGTTCATTTAGTGACCATTCAAAGTTACGTCACTGAGAAAAGTTACTTAGAACTGCTTTTCATACTTATGACCAGAGGTGGGTTTCAGCAGATTCTGACCAGTTCTGGAGAACTGGTAGCAGAAATTTTGAGTAGTTCAGAGAACCGGTAGTAAAAATTCTGACTAGCCCCGCCCTATCTATTCTCTGCCTCCCAAGTCCCAGCTGATGGGGAGGAAATGGGGATTTTGCAGTAACCTTCCCCTGCAGGTTACTGTAAAATCTCCATTTTACAGTATCCTTCCCCTGGAGTGGAGTGGGAATGGAGATTTTACAGTACCCTTCTCCTGCCACACCCACCAAGCCACGCCATGCCCACCAAGCCACACCCACAGAACTGGTAGTAAAAAATTTGAAACCCACCACTGCTTATGACCTATGCAGCATCCCCGTGGTCACATGATCAAAGCTCAGTCATTTGGCAATTGACTCACAGTTATGACCGTTACAGTGTCCTTGGTCATGCGATCACATTTTGCGACCTTCTGACAAGCAAAATCAATGGGGAAACCAGATTCACTTAACAACCATGTAACTAACTTAATAACTGCAGTGATTCACTTAACAACAATGGCAAGAAAAGTTACAAAATGGGGCAAAATTCACTTCACAACTGTCTCACTTAGCAACAGAAATTTTGGGCTCACTCATAAGTTGAGGACTATCTGTAGTTTAACTAGCACATCAGGAAGAATGAAGAATTGCAAAATAGATTGTAGGGAAACAGCGGAAGTTCAAAAGAGGAGAACTCCTGAGGAGAATAGAACAGGAGTGTCGATGCTACTTTCTTAATATGAAAATTGTCCCTCAGCGAGGCTTCAAAACATGGCTACTTGTGAGTACAGTCGATGTGCTCAGCATTTGGAGGAATCTAATTTTTAAAATATTTGCTAAGAATGCCAATGAAATTATGTTTTTACATTATATACATGATCATGATAGCTGTTCTTAGGTCAGTCTAAGTCAGTGTTTCTCAACCTTGGAAGCTTGAAGATGGGTGGACTTCAACTCCCAGAATCCCCCAGCCAGTAGCGTTGGCTGGGGGATTCTGGGAGTTGAAGTCCACCCATCTTCAAGCTTCCAAGGTTGAGAAACACTGGTCTAAGTGATACCTTAAAAGTGAGATGTAGACAGACTCTCCCAAGGGATTCCCTCCCTTCATAGAATATCTGAATTTATTTAATGTCATGGTGCTCAATGGACATGTGCTATATTTTCTAATCATGCCTGCTTTGATTTATGCTAAAGAGGTTGAAACTACACACATGCCATGCACTGCTATTAACATCAGGCCTAATATAACCTCACTGCTATTGACATCAGGCCTAATATAACTTTTTTAAAAAAAATTCCCATTGCTCATCACCTAATTCAACTATTCAAGGGCACTGAGTAGAGTCACAGGGGATAGTTGCTGAGTTGGTTCTCCACTCGGATTACCGGAAAATCTGTCACTGTGTTTAAAAAGAGCTCCACATATTCAGGCATGTGCGTGTAAAATAATATCTGCAGCAGTGCAAGCTGCGATAAGAAAATGCATATGCAAAAGCAGCATCACTGTGCTCCCTAAACACGTTAATTTCCCTTTGGAACCTTGTGGGGCAGAACAATATTGGTTGTTTTGGTGTTATTCAAAAATATTAAAACGGCGCATGAATATTTAGACATAATAGAAATACCATCTCCAGGTCGTATGGACATTCCAGGACATTTGTGCAAAGTATAGTTGTGAACTTTCTTGTTTGTTTCTGTAGATGGAACAAATATATCGCATACATGTTGAATAGTGACATTCCATTGCTACAGTGGAGCTACAGATGCGTATTGGATTATTCTTCTCTTTTTTTTTTAGAAGTCACACTACTCAGCAAGTTCTCTGATCAGCTTCACAGTTTAGGATTGCAAGTCTGCTTATGGATAGTTAATCAAAGCAGTAGAGCAGATGAAAAGAAATTGCAAAGGGAAGAGGGAATGTAGCCTACTTGAATAGACCTTGATCAAACTTTAAATGAATAAGGTAAACCTTGGAGAACAAGAGGGGTGGGAGAAACAAACAGGAGACAGAATGAATAATGAATTCATCCCAGTGAAGATCTAGGAGCCCCAATTATTGGATTCCATATATGTCTTCATATATCTCTATCAGCTGCTAGACGTCAATTCAAGTATGTCAAGGTTGTTCTTCAGAGGAACAATACCTATGCTTCTGAGTGCCATATTCATACATCATTCACTAATCTTTTTGCAAAGCAACACTGTAGATATTGGGCTATTTTTAAAGAACAGGAAGAGAGATTGACAGAAACCCACCAATTATATTCATTTGTCAATGTATGCATTGAAAAACCTACCTTTTTTGCAATGCTGGAGTGTATGGAATGAGAATATGTATTCTGTTGTTTGTTTATTACACCGCTTTCTGCCACAATCTGGAGATTCCTTTTCTAGGCCTGTGCAAGACATGAAAATTATCTAGCCAATATACTGAACAAACTGTAATAAAAAAAAGTGAATTAGTGTTACCTTCTGCTTATAAAATGCAAAATACAGTCTTCCTGTATTATATTGCACTACAGCTTTCTATCAGGCCTTTATATGGAAGACTTCTACTAAGTCATCAATCTTAGAAATACATATAGTTACTTTAATGAGTGCCATTAAAGTAGAGGTGTCAAGTTTACATTTCTACACATCTGAAAGAATTTGTTCTAAATCAGATCTAAATCATTGTACAGCCCTTTAATAAGTACCAGTAAAACAATCTTTTTCTATCAGTTTAAATGAGCCCATTTCTTTCTAATGAATCTAGTTTTCTGGTATTTTTTTTACAGTTATCTATATGAAAATAAATTATATAACTAAACTGAGGATTTTTCAATTAAATAAGCCATGAAGTTATGATGCACTGCCTTTGTATGAATCTTAATTTGCAATCTGATAAACCTGGATTCAGAACAAAATAAATATTGCAAAGGTACATGTAATATTTTTGGCACTCTGATGCCTTAATGTAGCTTGTTATGGATATTTCAGGCTTGTAATTCATCACATCTGTACATTCTGCTTTAGGTATGTTCTTAGGACAGTATTTACTCAATGTACCTACAGACATCCTGTTTGCTAAGTTTTCACTTTTCCTTTATTACAACTGGAGAAACAGCTAGGAAGGTGCAAGAAATCTAACTTGCCATTTCTGAATGGTAGGCCTCAACTTACAACAGTTCATTTAGTGACTGTTCAAAGTTACAATGCCACTGAAAAAAAATGACTTATGACCATTTTTCATAGTTACAATCTTTGTAGCATCCCCATGATCATGTGATCAAAATTCAGATGCTTGGCAACTGGTTCATGCTTATGACTGTTGCTGTGTCCCAAGGTATGTGATCACCTTTTGCAACTTTCTGACAAGAAAAGTCAATGGGGAAGTAAGATTCAGTTAATAACTGTGCCATAAAGGTCGCAAAATGGGGCAAAACTCACTTAACAAATGTCTCACTTAACAACAGAAATTTTATGCTCAGTTGTGGTCGAAAGTCAAGGACTATCTGTATTTGGACATGGGTTACTATAGTTTCCAGTTTACACATAATGGAAGCTACAATTAATTACTGTTTCTGGTTGGTTGTGGGGCAAATGTGTTCATAATGTACCTCTGAGAAAATATAATACGTGAAACAGTCTTTAAGAACTGAATTCTGTCACTGGTCTTTTTTTTTTTTTTTCACTTAGATCTCTCATGAAAATGAACTGCTGTTTTCCTTCTTCCTTATTCTTGCTGTTTTTTAAATGAGAAGCATTAAATTTAAACTCTTTCATGCAAGCTTTTCTTGTTGTTCCTCCTTTCTTTTTAAAATGTCTTTCCTTAGAAACACCAAGCGCACGGCGGAAGTGTGGATGGATGAATATAAGCAATACTATTACGCAGCCCGGCCTGCAGCTCAAGGGAGACCATATGGAGAGTAAGTGGCCCCCTCTGGCAGTGAAGGAAAACGGAAAGAGACTCAATTGCTTGATACGGTAGAACCTCATTATTGTTTTATTGGAGCATCGTCCAGCTGTTGGGATGTGTGCTTTTTGTTTTTCTGGGAACAGTTAATTAGATGTTAATAGTAAACAGATGCTGCAAGGATATAAGTATAAAGTCCTAGTTGTTATTTGTGGAGATGTGACGGGGAATGAGAGCTGATATAAAAGCCCATTTGAAATATCGGTTTGTTCATGAATGAAAATAAATGGGTTCATCTTCTCCTCATTTCTCATGTTTGAAATTGTCTCAGATAAATTCCAAGGTGATTTCTCCTTTTCATAGCTGTCCGGTTGGTCCAGGAGAATCAGCTATCCTTACTAATGAGTTAGCCCTGTGAATAAACACTACTCCAGAACAGAAGAAAATAAACAAACACTTCCTCCTGCAAAAAAAAAAAAAAGTGTGAACCCATACAATATATGACCGTGATGGCAAACCTATGGCACGTGTGCCACAGGTGGCATGCAGTGCCCTCTCTATGGGCACGTGAGCCCTTGCCCCAGTTCAGCTCCGCCATGCATATTCACGTGCCTCCCGCTGCCCAGCTGGTCATTGGGGCTCTGTCGCGCATGCGCAGAGGGCGGGGGGCACACGTGCATGCGTAGGGACAGGGCGAGTGCAGGGGGCCATGTGTATATTGCATTTTGGGAGTTTGGGTGCGCTCATGCGCATTCGCATGCACACGCACTTTGGGCACTTGGTCCGGAAAAGATTAGCCATCACTGATATATGATATATGAGCCAGACAATCTGAATCCTTGTTTCCATATTTGCCCCCAAAGCAGCACTGAGTTACATTTTAACATTGGCTCAGAATTGGTGAGGAAATTTATTCCATTTTCACCTGCCCTTCCCCCCTCCCTTTCTTTTTCTTTTCTTTTCCTTGTTCCTTTATCCAGTGCTTTAGGTTGTTTTATAACTGTATAATCTGCTCAGGTGATGGGAAGGTGCAGGTCATCTGTATATCTTCTTCATGCTACTGCCTAATGTTCTGGGACCTTTGTTCTGTGTCAGATGAAATCTTTCCTATCACTTGTAACAATGCATTATACATTGTAATTACTTCAGTTCAGCTAGCTATGCACATATCTCTGATCAAGCAGTTAGCAACAGCACCAGTGATATATCTGGAGAAAAAGAACAGTGAAGATTCCCTGGAGTGGAGCTTAAATGTAGACAGGGATGCATCATTTTCTTGGCATCCGTACAAAACTAGTGTTTGCTTTCTTTCAGGGTTTTTTTTTTGTGCCAATCTATAGTCTATCGCCCTAGGATTTCCTCTAGGCATCCTGCCTAAGTATTAGGACTGACTTTGCTTAGCTTTTTTGAGATCAACCAAGGTCAGCTAAGTGTTTCCATCTGCTCTGATTATATATTAAAGGGGAAAGTTACATCCAACGCATCACTTTCTTTGCCAGAAATCTTTTGTTTTTGTAGTTTTGCTTATTTTCTTTATGTCATCTAAATTTGGGGAGTGGACTTTGAGCAATGTGTATAGCATTCATTAGATATATGATTCTCATTCAAGTTAATATATATGTGCACAAAAATGCCTTCCTGTTATATATAACACAGTTAGATGCATGCAGCACTGCTATCTTAGAGACAATTGCCAAGACCAAAAACATTTGTGGGGATTTTATCATACCATAAAATGAATAAATTAATCCATTTCCCTGTGGTTCCAGTCCAGACTCATAACTGTTTTAGTAATAAAAATATATAATCCTATGTCCATGTCTACTTCAATTTCATCTACTCAATCATCCTAGCCATATACGTAAGCCCAGATTTAATCAAAAATTGTTTCTTTCTACTTGGAGCCAATCTAACCTTACTGTATAAGATATTTCACAGTTGGAGTACAACTGGTGAAATCCTATTTACAAGTGCAGGAATGCAAAATTTCATGTATTGGTAATATAGTAGAAAGGGCCTCCTCAGAAGAACTTGGATCATACAGTTGTTTTCAAATCAGATTGTGCCAGAATGAGGAAAATATTTTCTATTGTTCTATCCTGTGATCTCCCAGTCCTTGAAATTTTACTTGTAGCTGATAACCCAATCCTGGGAAATAACTAAGAGAAGAATGAGATATGGTTTTTTTTTGTGTGTGTGTGTTTTTTTACATAGTGTCCCTCATAGGGACAGAAGTTGATATGAGCTATAGAATTAACAGAAAGTTAATAGCATTCGGAGATGGATTCAAGATGGCAAAAGAAAAAAAAGGCTAACAAATAAATAAAAAATTAATCAGAGAGCTAAAAAAACCTCATATCTTCAGAGAGGAGGACAGCCAGCAAGGTTTATGTACATCTAGCACAGATATTCAGAGGAAAAACAAACCAAAAAGACCAAAAGTAAGATCAACTGTACACTAATTGCTGGGAGTTGCTAGCTGAGTTTAATTAACGTCCTTGATTAACTCTTTTGGAAATTCAGTACAGTTACCTGTTAAAGTAAGCACAGCACCATTTTAGCAGTACTACTACTGTCAGAGAGTTAGTTAATTTTCTGAACTGTAAAGCAGTTAGGTCATAAAATAATTTACTACATTTCTTTGAGAAAAGAAATGGAGAAGTTGAAGCTTTCTGTGCATTAGTTGAATCCATTTGCATAAATATCTAGCTAGAAGAGTCAATATATTTCTATCCTTTTAATGCTAAGAATAAAAATTAGAATGACATACAAGAAAAGACCTTGCATGCTGTATTTTGCCTTATTAATCTTTCATGACACAGACTCTAGGACTACATTAATTGCATTTTAGCATTATTTTAAGGTTGATTATTTCTTTTACTTTATGTGTTAGTATTAGACATACAGTATTGCATTTGTTAATTCTGCTATGCCAGGATTTGTTTTAACTGCATTACTGAGCAAACCAGTACATCCTGATTCATGCATAACACTAAGCCATAAATTGGTGATAGAAACCACAATGGCCACAATGGTCACACAACATTTTAACTTAACACAAAATGGTTGTTCAGTGCAATGTGTGATTACCATTAGAAATAACTATAAGAGAGGGGGGAGGGGTGGCTTCTACATTATTCTTCTGTTTTGTGATTCCATTCATTTATAATGGAATCTAATTTTTTTCTGACCCATTAAAACTTGACTCCCATTCAAGAAGTCACCAGATGCACTGCCATAACTATATTTTCCAATATGCTCTTTTTAACAGCATTCAAAGCAGAGTGGAACTGAGAAAGACCTTGAAATGTCACTCATTCAAGTGGTATTTGGAAAATGTCTATCCGGAGCTTAGGTACTACTAGTTTTTTTTTTTTAAAAAAAAATATGTTTAGTATCTGTTACTTGTTACATGAATGAATTATTACAAACTTCATTTTATTTTTCAGCTAGTATGAATAGACTGTCCTTCCAGATGGTTCAATGTAAATTCCCATCATTCCTCATTTTAGCTAGGTTAGCTAGGGATTAAATGAATTGGAGTACAACAACTGGAAAACAACCATGTACTCATTCTTGCCTTGCAGGATGACTTTAAGTCTGACCCACTATGCACATTTTTAGAAGTAAGTTTTACAGGTAATCCTCAACTTACAACCATTCATTTAGTGACTGTTCAAAGTTATAAGGGCACTGGAAAAAGTGACTTATGATCATTTTTCACACTTACGACCATTTTAGCATCCCCATGGTCACATGATCAAAAGTCAGATGTTTGGCAACTGGCTCATATTTATGATTAATTGCAGTATCTCAGGGTCATGTGATCCCTTTTTGCAACCTTCTGACAAGCAAAATCAATGGGGAAGCCAGATTCACTTAATAACTGTGTTAGTAACTTAACAATTGTGGTGATTCACTTAACAACAGTGGCAAGAAAAGTCTTAAAACAGGGCAAAACTGATTTAACAAATGTTTCACTTAGCAACAGAAATGTTAGGTTCAATTATGGTTGTAAGTTAAGGACAATCTGTGTTGATTATTGCTGTATTATATTTTTTTTCTTCTTTTCAGAATTAATCATTATGCATTTATTTATTTAAACTAATTTAACTAATTTTAACTAGTTAGGGTTTTTTACTAGTTTGTAAACTAGTACAAACGTGCATTGTGAACACGTACTCATTATTATTTTTTACTAATTTAACTAAAAAAACCCATTCCTGATAGGGCTTAAAATGTCAGCACTGATACAATTATTCAGGCTTATCAGGCTTATTCAGGGTTCCGCTGTGAGAGGGCAGGCCGGAGGTCGCCCCCATTGGAGGAGATAATTAGGACCCTCCTGCTGTTGTGGGAGGACAGTTGAGATACCAACAGCACATCGATGAACAAATGGCTGTGTTACATCTTTTGCGAAGTCCCCTGTCTGAGCTTTGGGCCTCCATCGCTGCATTTTGGAGATGTATACGACTGCAGATCTTCTTGCGCTGCGAGATTCCCCCTTCTCGCAGATGTGGCCCTCCTCACTATCGAGGGCCCACCTCAAGGAAGGGTTTTGGGACCCAGAGAGGTGGCATGTGAAAACTAGGGGATTGAGGGGTTTTCTATCAAAATTTTTAGTCAAATTTTTAAGGGGTCCCAGGGAGGGGGAGGGTCAGATTGGAATTCGGGCTGTGGGTATGGGGGATAACCCACAAGAGGGAGGGTCGGGTCTGGCAGTGAAGCGCGGCGTGGGGGGTGGGGGACCCGGGATCGAGGGGGGGTTAGAGCTTGTCCGGATGGTTTTTTGAACATCAGTACTGTAGGTGGGAGGGGTAGATATGGCGGGAGCAGGGGGCCATATCGTGTTAGGGGAGTGTGCACTCGCTGTCTACGAGCGGTGGCATGCTCCGGCCCCCAAGGCTCTACTCGCTCCTCAGGTTGCATAGACCCTCAGGACCCAGGCTTCGGCTGATGCTGTGCAATGCCAGGTCCGTAGTAAATAAAGCCCCCCTCATCTGTGATCTTGTTCAGGAGGGGGGTGCGGACCTGGCAGGTGTTACGGAGACCTAGTTGGGCCAGGAGGGGGGGTTCCCCTCGTTGAAATGTGCCCGCCAGGTTTCCAAGCATTCCATCAGCCGAGGTCACAGGGGAGAGGCGGGGGGGTAGTGGTTATCATTAAAGAAGGTCTGAGACCGAGGGAGGCCACTGTTCCTCAGACGGCCAGCTGTGAATCCCTTTTTGTGAAATGGGGTCATGGGGTTCAGATGGGTTTGCTGATCACGTACCTGGCTCCCTGCCACGTGGCAACAGCCCTGCCCGAGCTACTCAACGTCATCGCCGCGGTGGCGGTTGATACCCCTAGGCTTATGGTCATGGGGGATTTCAACCTGCCGTCCCTGGGTGAGATGTCGGAGATGGCTCGGGAGTTCATGGCTTCCATGACAGCTATGGACCTGACCCAGTTAATTCATGGCCCTACCCACACAGGGGGAAACACGCTGGATCTGGTTTTTGTCTCTGGACAGTGGTTGAGGGATCTTGAGATAGGGGATATAGTTACTGAACCCTTGTCATGGTCAGATCACTCTCTCCTTCGTCTCGACTTTCGAACCGCTGCACCCCACCGCAGGGAGCCGGAGCCGGTAAGATGGTTCCGCCCCAGGCGCCTGATGGAACCTGACAGATTCCAGACGGAGCTTGGGCCATTTCCTGAGGTTCTGGCACACACCTCGACTGGAGACCTGGTGGCCGCCTGGGATAGGGCGGCTGCTGGAGCTCTGGATCGGGTCGTGCCTTTGCGGCCTCTGACCCGGCGCCGATCTCAATTGGCTCCTTGGTTTACCGAGGAGCTGAGGGAGTTGAAGTGCCGGAAAAGACACCTAGAGAGTAGTTGGAGGGCCAGTCTTTCTGAATCTGACCGGACACTAGTAAGATCCCACATTAGGAATTACTTAGTGGCGATAAAAGCAGCGAAATGTAGCTATTTTGCTGCTCTTATTGCATCATCAGATAATCGCCCGGCCGCCCTCTTTAGGGTGACCCACTCCCTGCTCCACCAGGAAGCGCAGGAGGACCCCTTGGAGGGTAGAGCCGAGGATTTTGTTCAGTATCTGTATGACAAAATCACTCAGATTCGGGAAGATTTGGACTCCGACTGGGTAGTCTCAAGGGGAGAGATAGGGGCAGGTCTTGAGAATGTTATCTGGGATGAGTTTGATCCTGTGACCCCTGAAGACGTGGACAGGATTCTGGGTAGACTGAATGCGACCACTTGTTTATTGGACCCGTGTCCTTCCTGGTTAGTACTGGCTTCCCGGGAAGTGACACGAGGCTGGCTCCAGGGGATTATAAACGCTTTGCTGGGTGAGGGTGACTTTCCCGCCGCCTTGAAAGAGGCGGTGGTGAGGCCTCTCCTCAAGAAGCCTTCCCTGGACCCGGCAATGTTGGTAAATTATCGTCCGGTCTCCAACCTTCGCTTCGTGGCGAAGGTTGTTGAGAGTGTGATCGCGCAACAGCTCCCCCAGCACCTGGATGAAACAACGTATCTGGATCCGTTCCAGTCGGGGTTCAGGCCCGGGTACAGCACGGAAACGGCATTGGTCGCATTGGTTGATGATCTCTGGAGGGCTCGGGACAGGGGGTGCTCCTCTGTCCTGGTCCTGTTAGATCTCTCAGCGGCTTTTGATACCATCGACCATGGTATCATGCTGCACCGGTTGGAAGAGTTAGGGGTGGGAGGCACTGTGTTGCGGTGGTTCTCCTCCTTTCTCTCTGACCGGTCGCAGTCTGTGTTGACAGGGGGACAGAGGTCGACCCCGAGGCCCCTCATATGTGGGGTGCCGCAAGGGTCGGTCCTCTCGCCTCTCCTGTTCAACATTTATGTGAAGCCGCTGGGCGAGATCATCCGTGGTTTTGGGGTGGAGTACCATCAGTACGCTAACGACACCCAGCTGTACGTCTCCACCCCGGATCACCCCAACGATGCCCTTGAAGTGATGTCCCAGTGCCTGGAGGCCGTATGGATCTGGATGGGGAGGAACAGGCTCAGGCTCAACCCATCCAAGACCGAGTGGCTGTGGTTTCCGACGTCTCGATATAGTCAGTTGACGCCATCACTGACTATTGGGGGTGAATCATTGGCCCCCACGGAGAGGGCTCGCAACTTGGGCGTCCTCCTGGATTCACGGCTGTCTTTAGAAGAGCACTTGACGGCCGTGACCGGGAGGATTTTTCATCAGGTTCGTCTGATTCGCCAGTTGCGTCCCTTTCTGGATCGGGACTCGTTACGCACGGTCACTCATGCCCTTGTCACCTCCCGCCTGGACTATTGCAACGCTCTCTACATGGGGCTCCCCTTGAGGAGCACCCGGAGGCTCCAACTGGCGCAGAGTGCGGCTGCACGGGTGGTAATGGGAGCGACATGGCGTTCCCATGTAACACCCCTCCTGCACGAGCTGCACTGGCTCCCGGTGGTCTTCCGAGTGCACTTCAAGGTTTTGGTTACCACCTTTAAAGCGCTCCATGGCTTAGGACCTGGGTACTTGCGGGACCGCCTACTACCACCAATAGCCTCCCACCGGCCGGTACGCTCCCATAGAGAGGGGCTCCTCCAGGTGCCGTCAGCCAAACAATGCCGACTGGCGGCCCCCAGGGGGAGAGCCTTCTCTGTGGGGGCACCTACTATCTGGAACAAGCTCCCCCCAGAGATACGGAGGATCCCGGATCTGCGCACCTTCTGCCGCGCTTTAAAGACCTTACTATTTCACCAGGCTGGCCTGGCCTAATTTTCCCCCTCTTTTATCTTTTAGTATTTTATACATTCAATTTTAAATTGGTTTTAAAAGTTTGGGGTTTTAAATTTGTCGGGGCCAAAATTATTTAATTTGATTTTATTCTACTTTTAAATTTTGTATGTATGTGTTTTATTGTTTGGCTGTGCACCGCCCTGAGTCCTTCGGGAATAGAGCGGTATAGAAATCAAATCAAAATAAATAAATAAATAAATAAAATTATCACTTCATTGTTTTTTTAGTCTAAAACTCTAACCTTTTATATGTCAAAATACTTTTCTAAAAGTTTCCCAAGTTTGAAATCATTAGTTGACATATTTTTGAAAAACCATTGTTTCTAGCAGAATCACATTTTTATCCTGTCTCTCCTCTAAAGAGTCCATTGCATGTGTTGATAGTAAACAGCATAATGGAATAAAAAACAAATTAAATGGAATATTCCCCCCATGAAGTTTCATAATGATAATTATTAGGGGATGTTGGTTTATTTTAAAATATTTTATGCCAATTTTTGATCAAATTGTAGCAAGAGGAACAGAAAAGGACATTGATATCAGTTTTCTTTAGATCAAATTCAGCAGTCATTTGCTTTACTGCATTGGCTCTTTTATATTGTCAGCAACTATAGTTGCCTGCTAGAGATGAAAACTGATAGCCCTTATTCTGGGTCTTACTTCTAAAATCAATGATGCACTCTATTCATCTTAGACATGCAGAATGGATATCGTTAATTATTTAATATATTGTTAATCTTTAGGCTTTATCTATTTTCTTAGAATTCCTGAGGAATCACTGTACCAGACAGGAATGATTCGGCAGAGACAGAGATGTCTGGAGACCCAGAAAAATGAAGGACAGGAGTTTCCAATGGTGATCTTAAACCCCTGCATCACCAGCAAAGGTGCAGCAGCAGCTGCACAGGTAATTTCTCTAAAATGTAGCAGGTTGAGAAGGAACATAAAGCTTCATTCATAGGGTTTACAATTACCCTTATCTGAACTATGATATTGTGGAGGTGGCTAAAACTCTTATTTGCTGATGGTAAACTATAAAACTAAGGCTGGAAAGGCGATTAAAGCAGGATGCTCAATTAACAAAACCCACTTGTGGGTATTTTTTTTAACAAAGGCACTCAAGAAAAAAATAGCATTAAAAGTTCTAAAACATCAATGATAATGATACACAATATCAAAGAAGAGACATCAGCAAAACGATGGCATAAACAAATTGGATTTTTTTTCATTGCCTAAGTAGTGATGGAATGCAAATAGCAGTGTCACTACAAAAAAAGAAAACTTTGTCCCATGAGCCTAACATGTAATGAAGAGCTCCATGATATATATGTTGGATAAGAATGTACATCTTTGAAACCCAATATGACCAGGGTGCACTATACAAGCGCCCTTTGTTATAAGTTCTAGTTTTCAGAAGAGTTATAAACAAGGCTTCCAAAAGCCAATTTTATTGATAGCAGCAAAAAAAAAAATTGTATTTCGACTACAACTTCCAAACTTCCCAGCCAGACTATCCCAACACATTTCGAGGGGGCCAAACTAGGGAAAACAAAAAGGCATTGAAAAAATAGGAAGTATATATATTTGATGAAATATCTTAAGACACCTATATAAGCTTGTATATTTTTAAAAGTCTTCTCTTTGCTAACCCTCCTTGCTCACAGAACTCTTGTGCTTATAAGCTTGTCATTGAGCTGCTAATTATTTATAAGCAGAGAGCTGTTTACCTTGGATAATGTTTAGATAATCTTGTTTTAATTGCTTTTTGGAATAGTGCATTTGTTTTCTTTGATTCAGATTAGAAGAATTGATGTGAGTTGATTTCCTACTTGGTAGCTAAATTATAAAATATGTATGTATAAAGGATTCTTCCACAAGATATGTCTGTAAGCTGTCAGATCCCCGACAAATATTCCATTGCGAGTATTTTTGTGGAATGTAACATTATCATCTGCAGATCACTTTGTGTGCAAAGAAGTTGCCTTGTGATTAAGTCTCCCCATGAAGCCAGGGATATTATTTACTAATCTGTTAGTTTTCAAAATCAAACATCTACATTAGCAGTTTTGCTTGGGGTGCATAGAATCTTGAATTCCGTAGCTGTAAGGGATCACAGCCTTTCCAGCAGAAATACCCTATATTATTTGACACTTAGAGTTGTATTCTACTTTTCTTCCAAGAGCTCAAAGTTCAGTACATAACATCGACATCCCACCCTCTCCATGGCCTGTTTGAAACTGGGTTGTGCGAGCGATGGGCAAGCGCGTGCACAAAGCTCCACTCATTCGAGTGGAGGGTGCTTGAGCGGAGAATGCTTGTGCTCATGTGCAAAGCTCCACTTGGAGCTTTGTGTGCTAGTGACCTCCATTCCTGTGCAAAGCGAAGGGCGTGTGTGCCCGCTGCTCACACCAATGGAGCCATACGTGCATGGATGCACCTGCCACTCATACACCCCCTCCCCAGTGCTGGGTGGGCCACCAAGATGGAAAGGCTAGGGACAGCTGAGGTAAATTGTCCTCATTGGCACTTATTGACCTAAATCACCCTTCGTAAACTTCCATAGTTGATGGACTTGAAGCTAAATCTCCTTAGTCCTCTGCCAGCACTTTAACCCCTTACTCCAAACTAGCTATCTCTTACTGTATATGATTCATAAATCTCAACAGGAGCTCATCCCAGACCCATTTGTAATAAAAACACCCAAGCTATTTTGACCCATAATTCTTCTTCACAAATAAGAGAGAAATGAAAAGAGAGTTATAAATTCCTCCCATCTTTCAGACCTATTTACTCTTTTTCCTATTTCTAAAAAAAGAGGACTGAATTGAAGCAATATGTGAAGTTCATACTCTGCGTTCCTTCAATATTAAATTGCCTATTAAAATAAAAGGAGCTTAATGAAGCTTACCTCATTCTCCCCCAATCAGCAAAAGGAAAATATGCAGTGTCAATCAAAGAGTATTCTTTGGAGCAGATTAACAATTAGGTGCCACTTACAACCACAGGAACATCCAAAAGTATGCTCTATTTTCCCCTGGCCTCCACCCATACTAAAATTATATTTTTATGTAAGAATACAGGTAGTTCTCCACCTACAGCAGTTCATTTAGTGACTGTTCAAAGTTACAACATCACTGAAAAAAAGTGACTTATGACCATTTTTCACATTTACAACCGTTGCAGCATCTCCATGGTCACATGATTTATATTCAGATGTTTGACAACTGACTCACTTTAATGATGGTTGCAGTGTCCCTGTGACCTTTTGACGAGCAAAGTCAATGGGGAAGCTGGATTCACTTAACAACCCTGTTACTAGCTTAACAAATGCAGTGATTCACTTAAGAACTGTGGCAAGAAAGGACATAAAATGGGGCAAAATTCACTTAAGAGCTGTCTCACTTAGCAACATAAATTTGGGCTCCATTGTGGTCGTAAGTCGAGGACTGCCTGTACTGAATATGTACTTCAACTTTAGCAAAAATAAAGACTCACAGCTATTCGTGAAAACACCTTCATTGTGAAATTTCAACAGTTCAGAAAAGGAATTATTTATTGATTTATATATATAGGAATATGACAGACAATAGGTTTCTTTCCCCTGTATTTTGTCTGGGTTGTCCAGGTGATCCTGTTGCAGTCACTGAAGAATTAAATGTGAAGTTCTGATGAGCTCTGTTCATCTCAGTACAATACAATATTTTCAGTATAAAACGTTTACTAGTTCATTTTTTTAAACGGTTTTCAATATAGAAATAACTGGAGGCTCTCCATAGTATTAGGAAATATGTTTCAGACACACACTCAAATTAATGGTGGGGAGAAATATTACACATTAGAGCTTTTTCTGCCAGTAGTACCCATCATTAAACAAAGACCCATAAGAACATATTTCTGATTTATGGGAAGGAGCCCCTGGCTTTAATGAATGTCCAGGAGGAAGAAAATTCCACATAAAGCAGAAAGCCAATGAAATTTTTTCATATGCTGTTATTCAGACTAAAATACTGATGGTACTACTTAGTTTGCTGTGGTCAGGGTTTGCAGGATCATGAGGAAAAAACCATACATGTTGCTCCAGCACTTTAGCCTTTATCGCCCTTGTTCTTTTAGGGCCATTAGCCAGTCATTAACCTAATAAATAAATAATGATAGCTTGTACAGCAGGGATCTTACTCTTTATGGTGACTCTTTTAAAATCACAGGGTGTTTTAAGTTTTTATTACTTCCCTCCAAGCAGTTTCCAGTATTTAATAATTAAAGTATCTGCAAAAATGACTTTGTAGGAAATATTTTCTAATGCCAAGGGATAGAATATGGTGTGTAGATCCTCAGAATCCTTTCTGGGAAGAGTCGTGTCCTTGAAAAACCTGCTGTTCTCTATAGGTACCAACTCAGAAAATAAGGCAGCCTTATTTTCTTATTTTCAAGCTTGAATTACAACTCTCAAGACTCTTACATCAGGCTGTGTACTTTACATGGAAAGGTACATGGAAATCCAGCTGACATGTTTATATATTTTCTCATTTCCAAAACTCTTTAAAAACAGACCTGGTGAAGCACTCCCCCAAAGGATAGGTCAGCATTGTATTGTTGCTTGCAATCTCCTGAAACAATTTAGAACGAGAAGAAAGAGACAGACAGTTAAAGTTTTCAGTTTACCTCCAAGAATAGAAGTGAATTGTATCTGAGAAAAATGTACATGCATCTCTTGTTCTACTATGGCCAGGTTTCATAACCAAGCACTTTCCAGATGTGTTGAAACTGTAATTATCCAAAACTCAGCCCACAAAGGTTATAATAGCTACTAATTATGGGAGTTACAGTCCCAACAGATCTGAAAGTGTCAAATTGGGGGTGGCTATCCAGAGAGAGAGAGAGGCTAGTGAAATTTGATGTATTCAGTGTTTGCCTACCTATGAATATTTATGTTTTCATTTTTCTAATCCATGCATTATTTGAATTAAATGATTTAAAATATTACAACAACCACAGAACAGTAAAGAAAGGTTTAAAAAGTATAGCAGAGGAAATAGTAGAGGAGAAAAAGGAAAATCAAAACATTAAAGCTTGCCGAGTAAAAAAAAAATGGTGTGAAAGCAGGAGAGCTCTCCTGCTGTGTTATTGCTGCCTCAGCATGTAGCTAACCTAAGAGACAAACAGGATCTGATGTCTTTTCGGATTCATCTGAGCCAGTGGCTTTATTGTGTGTTTGAGTATTTCTTATTTATTATTTGTGAAGAATTTTCACCCCTTTTGCTCAGAGTCCCCTAACAATTCCTTTCTCTGGCTACCTCCAGTTCTCATTCTGAAAAAATGCTCCAATAATACATCATGAAATAAGGATCAATCATGTTCCTCACAGTCATTTTTTTTCCACTGAGCAAATAATTGCCTCCAAGCATCTGCAGAAAGTGGTTCACAATCTCTTCTTCCATAGGATTGCAGACTCCTGGGACTGAGCACACTGTTTGGCATTCTTTGGCCTTGTTTATGTCTCATTTGTGAAAGGCAATTGATTGATTTAGCAGTTTGCCAGAGAGATGCATTGAAGGGTAAATAATTGATCATAATTTTGCCCTGCTTTTGTCTAATGAAGATGTCACTCTTCGGCTGATGCACTGGCTTTCCATTAGAGCACAGCATCAGCTGATATTAAAGTTTGCAGTAACCTTCTTGCAACAGATTTCTGAATCTGGGATTCATTTTATAAACCCATTAATCATTAGCAGTTCCCAAAAACCTGACAAGCTATAGAAAAGGAATGAGAAGCCTGTTAGGCCTGGATACACTTCAACACGCTGGTGGCAGCAGCAATGAAATGATTCTATAAGGTCTCGGAGAAAAGCTGTCATTGCATAAGCCAGCAGGACTGCAGTCTCTAATTATTATTATTATTGTTGTTGTTGTTTCTTCTTCTTCTTCTTCTTCTTCTTCTTCTTCTTCTTCTTCTTCTTCTTCTTCTTCTTCTTCTTCTTCTTCTTCTTCTTCTTCTTCTCCTCCTTCTCCTTCTCCTTCTCCTTCTCCTTCTCCTCCTCCTCCTCCTCCTCCTCCTCCTCCTCCTCCTCTTCCCCCTTTCCCCCCTTCCCCCTTCTGCCTCCCTGTACTCCACAGCCTGCCTCTCAGAATCCCTTGTCACAGGGTTGAATATCACACCCAGTTAGTGTGATATTTTTATATGAACTTGTGAAAGATTCATCCTGATGCTAGAACTATTGGCTGCTTCCCCAGTGCCAAGTATCTCTATAGTATGCTTCAGGAAGCACATAAAGGATTGTACGCAGAGATAAACCTACTACACTCCCCCAAGCATATGGCTGTCATCAAACTTCATCTAGAGAATTTGGAAGCCAAAGATTCCGTTTATCTGAAAGGGGAAGAAGGTGCCTAGAAAAGCTCATTCCAGCATGGTATCTTTTCTGTCACATTTGTGGTTTTCCAATCCTGTTGTTTTCCTGAGTGCAATTTAGATGGAGAAGGCCTAAGAGAAGGGGTCATTGCCTTACATTGCCTGCCCCAAAAGAGTTGCACTCCACCAATTCCACCACTCAGCATTTGAAAGTGCTAGGAAGATTATATGGCAAGGAATGCAGGAAATGTTGTCCCCCACATGGCTGTACCTTTGCAAGAAAACTGCACTCATTCTCATCCCTCCAAACAGCGAACTTCTGGCTGTGCAGTTTCCAAGAAAAATGTAGAGATAACAGCAGGCAAAAATGTTTGCAATGATTAGCTTGATGGGGGGCCCTTTGAATGCCTACAAAAGGTCTATGAAGATCAATATTAAGTTTGTGGTGGAATCATAGGACATAGTGCAGCTAAGGATTTTCAGTAGGTCCCATTGAATGAATCAAAATAGAAAAAGCAGAATCACTTAAACGCATCCATTGCTTTATTTCTATCTAAAATTCCCCAATCTTTCCCCACTCCCCATAGCTGAATGGTGGATTGCCAGGAACGCACACTGTTGTACAGGCAACATTTCCAGGACAATGAAGGTATCTTACACAGTGGGCCAAATTGGAAGCCATCAGTAACCATTGCTTGTCCTCCATGATCTAAATGAATGGCTACCAATTAAGAAGCATAATGTTTCTTTGGGAGCAATAGTTGAAATACAAATTGAATACTTCTTTTCCAGCCATTGTATAATCCAGATAATGAAAGGGCATCTTAGGGTATTGAATGCATCTCGGTTAGCAGAAGAGCATTTTTGCTTGGCTTTTTAACTTGCCCTATGCCAATGCAGAGAGATTGTCTTGGCCTCTAACCTTTTTCTATTCTTTGTTTAAATGAATGTGTCTTCACCGCGAAGAAATATCCTGACAATGCTGCTTCTCTTACTGCATCACCAGATGTGTTAAGGGACCTTTGAAAACTCCTTTTGTATATCTGGTGGAAAGAATATTTGCAGAGGAACATGGTGTAGTTGCAGTGGCATTTCTCCCTGTCAGAAGGCAAGCTTGCTTCTAGTTAAAAAAAGAAAAGAAAAAAAAAGTGCTGAAATAGAGTGTGGAAAAAATAGAGGAAGAGGAGGAGGTGTGAGAAGGTTCATGCTCCAAAAAGGGACTTTGCATGCTAACTATTTTCTCTACAGAAAATTCAGCTACATTAACACTGTCAGAGGCTTGGGACTATTTTTCAAAGCTCTAACATCATTCAAGGTGACATCTGTCATTGCTCCTCAGCATCAAAATGAATCCTAGAAATGAATGTGAAGTATCATCTTTGGCTCTTCTTAGCATGTCTGTTTTTGTCTGGCATCACACCCTTTTCTCTTCCTTGCCATTTAATCAGATGTGAACCAGATGGTGACCCTAGGTAGAAATATGGAAATCACTTCTTAAGGGATGTTACTTGCTAAGGGGGGCAGGATGGGGGTGGGGGGGAAAGTGACTTTATCCGCCATGTCCTTGTTTTACCCTTGTTTTGCTCCTAACACTGTACTCTTAACAGATACCAGTTAGAAACCTCTTTATTACCCCTAGTCATTCATCCAGAAAGAAGACATAAATCCCTTTCAAAATTTCAACTATCAGTTTCCACAACCTATTCTGGGGCTTAAAAATGGTTGCATATATGAGAGATGAGGAAATCTTTTTCTGAATTGATTGCACACAAGAAGAAGCTGTTGTGTAGGTGCCTGAACTTGCAGCATTTCATTATTTGCAAATCATTTCAGTAGCACTGTCAAGATATAAAAGGGGATTAGCTCTGCAGTACATTCTCTTAGTATCACAACATGCACATTTATTCTAGACTCAGTTTGGATTGCCTAAAAGCACAAAATGATTATCTTAGTTGACTCAGTATCTTTGCTGATGAATCTCTATATCTCTAGCTCGTATTAATCTAGCAGAGTAATTTAGGGTGAAAGATAAGGGCTGTCTATGGAAGACCGAATTCACACCTAGGAACCAGAGTTTTGGGGCCACCTCAGAAGGAAGGTTAAAATAGCTCCACCCTTTCCCTAATTGGAGAGTTTGTTCTATAAAAGGGAACTGAAAACAAGTGTGTCAAGGATGGATGTGTCAAGGAAAAGAATTAAGCCCAGAGAACAGTGACCCAAAGGCAAGCATCTCAACAGCCGTCTTCAGAGACCAAGAGAAGATTTCAGTTTTTGGACCTTCAAGACCCGCTGCAAGATGGGGGAGGAAAAATGCCTGAACAAGAGTCTGCAAGCCCAAACAATCCCACAAACCCAGATTCAGAGCTCTATAAACAGAGCTCCAGAAACAGGACTCTGAGAACTGGGGGAGTGAGGTGGGGAGAGAGTTTATAAAGGAATGAAAAGGAGTTTTCATATGCAAATGACTGAGATTGGCTACAAGAGCCGAAGACCTGGGGGAAAAGGGAAGGTTTAAAGAAGAAATAGCTAAGATAAAGAAACATAGTGTTAACACAGGAAAAGAAACATAGAGGTAGGAATGTATTGTCAGCCCTCCTAGGTAAGCCAGACAGGAAATATGACAAGATGAATTAATTCTACTTTATTGTAAGGCTACATTATCGTGAAACGTGAAAGTCTGAAGGCACAGAGTTCTCGCCTCTACTTTTAACTATTTGATCCATTAGGGCAGGTCTTTCCTAATTTCTTTCTGTGACTGTTAAGAGAGAGTGACTGCGGGCTCATGCCATTTTTATCTTATTGTTTTCTAGACATCCCTTGTCCTCTCTTTCCCCAGGGTCATTCATACATTGCCATACATGTATAGATTAAACAAGAATAGAAACAGAATAGTTGTAAATTTATGATAACAGTTTACATATTAGTTTAATTTTGTACAATGAAGTCATTTTGTGTGGAGAAAAACAAGTACAGTCTTTTTTTCTGTACCACATGAAGAAACCCCTCCCCCCCCAACAAATGTGGCAATGATAGGATATGGTTCGGTATCCAAACATAAAGAATAAAAGGCTTGCAAGGAAAAAGGAAAGGGTGATCTTGTTGTAGGAGGAAAAAAGACTGGGAGACAAAGTGTTTGAGATCCAGAGGCAAGTAGGAGTATCTCAGCATATGACTCATTCAACAATTTAGATAAGGCAGCTTGAAATAGAGAAAGAGGATGAACTGGAATTCGTGGAAGGAGGGCCAACCCTGGAAGTAAACCAGACTGAAGCCCTAATAAGTATTATGAGGAGGCATATGCTGTGGCAACAAGAGGAGAGACAACTGATGGCTAAAAGATAAGAGGAAGGGCAAAGGAAAGCTCTCAGAAAAGAGGAGAAAAATAGTTTACAGAGGGAAACGGAGCAAAGAGACTGCTTAGAGAAAGACAGATTGGAAAAGAGTTGAAGAGAAGAGTTGAAGGAACTTATAGAACTTCTTAAAGGAATTGAATCCCCAGTGGAGAACTCCAAATCCAGTTTCTGAGATAGCAAAGGACGGATCTTATGAGATATCTTTCCAAAACTCAGAAATATATTAGAATCATCTTTTGTTATGTTTGAGGGAGATATTGTGGCTTGTAAATAGCCAGAGGAAGAATGCATAGCTGGATTAGCACCTTGTCTAACTGAAAAAAAGCACTTAGGGTTTATACCAGTTTCCTAGCATGGGAAATAACAGACCACAAAACAGGAAAAGAAATTATTTTGTATCGGTATGAAGTTTACAGTTTAAAATACCAGCAAAGGTTTTGTGAATATCCTTAAAATTCTCAGGAAGGATTAAGTGGGTTTCTTAGCTGATCTTGGAAGAAAATGACCTGGTGAATGAACCAAGGAGGAAATTCTAGATGAGGTAGTCCTGGAGCAATTCCTCCAGGTGATACCCCCAATGTACATTTTTGGGTACAAGAACACCATCCTGAGAAAGGAGCAAGTGATTTGGCTTGAAGAGTAGGGGTTACTTGAAGGGGTAAATGGACTAAAGAAAGGCTTTAAGAAAAATGGACCTGAAAATGTTTCCACTGTGGGGAAAAAGAAAGAATGAAGTAACCAAGGAGAGAAATTATATGGCTTTCCCCTATTGACTTTCCTTGTAGAAAGATGGCAGGGAACATTGGAAATGACAATCACATGACTACAGCTGACTGTGGCACCCCGTTGCTGTAGTACCAGCCACAACTGTGCCAATTTCAATCTGCAGGAATAATGGATTTTGGATTTTAGATGCTTTCTTTGAATTAGCCCATTTGAGATCTGTTGATTCAATGCCCTGACATGTGCTGTTTCACCTAATTGAAGGTTACAAAAAAAAAGTTTTAGTAGTATATAAATGTCAGGTTAGATATTTAACTAACCTGATATTTATATACTACTAAACTAAAGAAAAACATGAACTAAAGAAAAACACGAACAAAAAAACCTAAAGAAAAATATGAACAAATAGTGGTATCTCAAAAGTATACAGAAGAATTTCTCCAAATACGTAGCTCATGAGAATCCTTGGTGAAGACATATAGGCAGGGATCAGACATTATTTACGTTCCTAAAGTGATCTGGCCAGGCATAGTCAAAGATAGCAATTATCACTGTAAATCAGGAACAGAAGGCCAACTAATCTAGCAAAAAGGGCCACAAGATAAAGCACCATTAGTGAGAATGCCTGTAGTACTGGGTATATGTGCAGGTTTTCTATCCTGTCAGGGATAACAGAGAGAAATATTTCAATAAATTGGTAGTAAAGGTGGTGTGACGAATGCCCAGAAAAGATCTGTGACCTGAAAACAAGCATGTCCTGGATGAAAAGACTCCAGGAGAAACATAGAAAAGAAAAACTCCTACCCAAAGGCCAACATGTCAGAGCAGTCTTCAGAGAAAACTGAGGAGAAAACTTCAATTTTTGGATCTTCAAGACCAACTGGTAAAGCTGACAGATGGGGGAGGAAAAGAGCCCAAACAAGTATCTGCAAACCCCAGCAAGCCTGCAAACCTACACTGTGTGTAGCAACTCAGGTGCAGAGTTCTCTAACAAACCAGCTCCAGAAATAGAGAACTAGGAGAGCGGAAGCGGAGAGAAAAGCCCACTGGCAAGTCTATAAATGAATGAAAAAGAGTTTTCATATGCAAATAGACTGAGATTGGCTACTAGAGTTGAAGTTCTGAGGGGGAAAAGGAAAGATTTAAAGAAGAAATACCTATTAGTTAAATAGGTAGGAATAGGAATAGGAACCTAGAAATAGGAGAGAGACATAGGAACATATGGATTAAATAAGAATAGAAGTAAAATAATTGTAAACTTTTAGAAAGATAGTAGAATAAGATTTTGTAAACTGTTTTATGTGAAAAAAGCAAATTACAAGGCTTTGTTTCTGTTTTCTGTACCATATTAAGAAAAACTCCCTTTTTAATGTTTTATTTATAGTTTTTCTTTAACACATATTTTGTGGACAGTGTATTGATTGGGTCAATGTCTTTTTTACACAACTCTAACAATAATAGTACAATTAAATATATATCATCCTAATCTTCCAACTTCAACAATACCATTCTCTCTTTATGATTCTTTACCACTTTTTTCATAAATTCATTTAAGCATCAATAATATTTCTTTATACCATATATTTGTTATCCTCTACTGAATCACTAATATTTAATATTATAAACATTACTCATTGTTCCACCATAATTCTAATACCCCAAATATCTAAAAATACTAATAAGGCCAATTCTTAACAAAATTTGATCAGTCCTGGGATTATATTTCAAAGTCCCCACAATTTCCAATCCTTAAGTATTTTAATTTTCAATATATTTTTTACACACTGTTAATAATAATAATACAATTAGTTTACCTAATCCTAAACTTCCACCTTCTAACCTTTTTATTAATTTTATAAATTCTATTATCTGTCTGTATATATACTACTATTTTCCCTATTTGTGTTTTCTACTTTCTTCTTCTGGTTGACTTCCGGTTAATGTCATGGCAAGAACGGCTGGAAAATAGCAGAGCTCCGCCAAGCTTTGCAAAATCCAGTCAGCAACTGCTGTCGGGAGACCCTACGGGGTCAAAGCCGCCTTCAAGGGCTGGTGAAGAAAGGAGAGATGCTTCGTCGTTGTCAAGGAATTCACAATTTTCTTGAAGAAAGCTCTCCTGAATGACAGCAGGGATGATGGCCATTTTGGCAAATCACAAGCTGTGACAGCTGGGACCATAAGATCTGTGCTGGAGCAGTTAGTGGACAGAGCATTGAAACTGGGTGGGATAACTTCCAACTTTTATTTTAAAGACCTAACTCAAGTAAAAGAGCTTTAAAAATAATCTCCACGCATTGAGAAAGCGGCAACTAGACACACAGAGAAGGCTAAAAGCTAAAAATTAAGAGGCGAAGAAAAAGCTTTAAACTTTAGAAAGCCTGAAAAAAAGCTAAAGCAATTTGAAAGAAACTGGAAGAAACTGCCTTTCTTATTTTTATTTTTAAATGCCCTGGATTTATCTGACAATCAGCTGTTTTTTGGTACACTGTTTAATGTGGGGATTTGGAGCAAGAGAGCCATCTACTGGAAGACGAAGAGCACTACAACATGATAAATTTCAGTGAAAGTGATAATTGTTTAATACACATAAAGGAAGAGAAAGTAAACAACACCTGGAAGGCGGCTTGACCTTGATTCTATTCTAGAAGGCGATTTGGATGTTTGGAAATATCTAGTGAGTTTCTTTGAAGATCTTTAGCACAAACTAAATTGCAAATAATCATATTCCATTGGAACTGTTTATTGGATGGTGGATTTGAAAGATTTGAGGAAACTTGGTGGATTAATTTGGATTTGGATTATTAATGTTATTTGACAGAACATCCTACGAGGCAAAAGAAGAAAGGTGATAGAAAAAAGAAAAGAAGGAAAGCTAAATAAGATTTTAAAATTTGGACAATTGGGAAGACAAATAACTAATTAACAAGACTGTAAATTACTAAAGAACTTTAAGATTATAAATTTAGGGGATTTGGAGGCACAATTATGGGATTGGTTAAATGTTATTAATAATTGGCTTTGCTGGAGTTTTTAAATATTGGGACATTGGAATCATAGAGGTATACTGAGTAATTTTTTTAATGAAATTATTACAAAATGTCTCAGCAGGGGATAATAGAGGTGTATGCAGAAACATTATTGATGGTCAAAAGTTTGCATGAAACAATAAAGAACAATAAGGATACAAGGAGACTGTCTAAAGATAAAGAAGTGAATGTAGAAGATCCTCAACAAATGGGGGGAAAGATGAACATAATATTCAGAAAATAGATGAGAAACCAGAAGAAGCAGTGGAGGAGACAAATCAAAATAAGATGCAAGAAGAGAAAGATAATGAAGAGAAAGAATGAATAAGTGGGAATCAAATAGATAATTCTTTAAGAGAATTACAGTAGAATAGATTTAAAAAATCTCTTAAAATTTTTTCTTTAAAAAAAAGAAAAGTCTATGGATGGCTGCTCAAATGATGCAGCAGAAGGAGACATGGGCAAGTTAAAGGGAATATTCAGAGGGTATAAAAAGTTAGAAAGAGTTATAAAATTCCAAGAGAGAAAAATAAAAAGGAGACCAAAAAGTCAACAAATGGTGGAACTTTCAAAAGGTTAAGAGATGATGGATAGAGATAAAATACATTAATGGGGTGACTATAAAAAAAGAAAAAAAGAAAAAAGCATATTAAGAAAAACTCTTAATACTGATCCACACTAATTACCCAGCAAGGTTCAATCATAGTAACTATGATATATCATATATAATACTGTGATATAATATTTGGGAGTAAAATAACTGTAGTGGTTCCCAGTACAACATCTACAGTGTGTAGATTTTAAATTTTAACTGGCTAACTGGGTCAGAGACTGACATTGAGGGATTTTAGTATAAACTTAGAAGACTGCTGTGTTCCTAGAGATTTATACAGGTAGCCCTCGAGTTACGATCACAAACTTTTTGTTGTTAAGTGAGTCATTTGTTAAATGAGTTTTGCCACATTTTACACCCTTTCTTGCCACAGTTGTTAAGTGAATCACTGCAATTGTTAAGTTAGTAACATGGCTGTTAACTGAACATGGCTTCTGCATGGATTTTCCTTATCAAAAGGTTGCAAAAAGTGACCAAATGACCTTGGGACACAGCAATGGTCATAAGTAGAACCAGTTGCCAAGCATCTGAATTTTGATCACATGATCATGGGGATGCTGCAAAGGTCATAAGTGTTAAACATGGTCATAAATCATTTTTTCAGTGCCGTTGTAACTTTGAATGATCATTAAAAGAATTGTTGGAAGTTGATGACTACCTGTATTCATATTGCTTTCAGGGAACAAGTTACTTTTCAGTCAGACATTTTAAATTCAACTCCCAAAAATTATAACCATTTCCATTCCTTCTTAAATTATTTTCATTTGGGGGGACGGTAGCTGCTGTTAATGTCCTCCTGGCAGAAGTGAGAGAAGGGATGAGGGGAAGGATGGTATTTTTAAATATTAATATTTAATGTTTTAATGTTTTGTCTTGTTACTTTTACTTGGTTGTAAACCATCTAGAGTCACCTCCAGGTGAGATGGGAGCATATACATTTAATAAATAAAATTTTTGATACCTGGCCGGATCCTTTCCAGTCCTGTGTTGAGAGAGTCAGACATTGTAGCCATGTTAAGGGCTAATGGTGAATAATCAGTAAATTTTGTATCCTCCCACCAAAGTCCTGACTTGATGAAACCTACTGGAGTATTAATAGACTCAAAGAAATGAATTTGTTGGGGGGAAAAAACCTATGCTTTTAATGATTTATTCAAAAGTGAGAAATCAGTAGTTGGAAAGAAATTAACACTGAATAGGAGAGAAAATGCAAGATATAATTAATTTAGTTAAAGAAATATGTTGAGAAGTAAGACTATCAGTTTAATGCATTCTTCTTTGTTTCAGGAATGGACATATACATATAACCAGCAAATCCACTTTCAACAGTTATGCTTGTCCATACATACCCTCTTTCCAGGTTCCCAGGTGATGCTTTTGCCTTGCAAAGAAGGGGATGGCAAACAGGTGAGACCAAAATCAGGGTTGTTGAACTCTCGTCCAGTGTATTAGTGTATTAGTATTGATGTAAGGGGTTTTCCCCCCTTTCTTTAGTTCATTTCTTTTTATTGATTTACCAGAGTTTATCTGCTATTCTAATCCAGAAGGACCATGCCACATGCTAACAGTAGTAATGTCTGTGGGGAAAAAACAACAACAACACATGATCATTAATACCATTGAAAATCATTTGGAAATGTAAAAAATTACTTAGTTTTGTTTGGGATAGAACAGTTAAAAATGTCAAAGGTCTGGAAATTAGTCACATCATATTGTCTACCGGTAGGTGCCAAATGTTGATGCCTCATGCTATTAACAGTCATATCACACATTGGGCTTGATTTAAAATTTAAGAGGCAATAGTAGAAAGCAGAATTATATCAATTATAAGCAAAGTTGTGGCAATAGTCCAATAGCTAACTATGATTGTTTTTCCAAAAATTGGTGCAAAGTTAGGCTAAACCAGATGGGATTCATCATGATGTATCATTTGCCAATGAATGATTGCGCACATGAAACATTTATCCCCAAATATGTGACACTCTTTATTGCTTCATCCCTATCCATTGCTTCATCCTTATCATGTTGGTATCCGTGCGGATAACAGTTGACAGGTTTTGAAGCAGCTTTCTTTAAATGTTGGGCAATGAGAATATATTTTCCACATATTTTGTTAATACTTTGGCTTTTACAGATTCTTAAAAAGAGGCTGACAGAAGATAAAATAGTTAGATATTGTTACTGATATAACCAGCATGAGCTTAGAACAATTCAAACAGTCACTAATAGAAATCCTAGTGAACTATTATCTATTGGATCACAAAGAAGTGACTGAACAACAACAAAATATTATAATCAGCATTGCTGTCAGCACTTCGCAAAATTTCTGAAGTTTGGGTACTGAATTTCCATTTGCTTCTCTTAAATAATTGTTCTCTTCTTTGTTTACTGTATTGATGCAACTCAAGATACAATTCAACAGTTATTATATATATCATAAAGCATGAGTTAGGAATTCAATTTGGTCCAATGATCAGACTGATCCCCAGGTAACCCCTATGGATTGGAGAGGTATCAGTCAGCAGGATACATTTTTCTTGAAAGTCTGTAGAGATTCTCAGCCATCCAGGTCATGGTGCTTTTTCAGGAGGCAACTGGACTTCCTTGTTTTTTCTTTTGAAGACGTTTTGTTTCTCATCCGAGAAGCTTCTTCAGCTCTGATATCCTTCCATTCCCCACCATCCTGCCATAATGAGAGATAGCAGTCTTTGCCTGCCTGCAGAAAAATACTGTCCTGATCATTGCAGTAGCTTTGATATTTTAATGAGAAGAGCTTCTTAAATATAAGAATAGGATAAGATTAATCTTAATTTCCCATTTTTCCTTTAATAGCGCTGGAATAAAGTTGGTTCTCACATTGAGCATATGGCTACCCGCTATTGCCTGGACACAGAAATGGTGGGAGATAGCAGTGAGAGCATGAGAGAAGTGGTCATTAACCCCTGTGAAAGCACGGCAATGAGTCAGCGATGGGAAATGGTGATGTCCTGACCTCATCTATCAATTCACCATCAAGCTCTTCTGGAAGGACCTTTGTCAGAAACTGGCAAGGCTGTTGTCCAGTTTAGGGATTGGTATGGGCTTGCTTTTCTGTGGGGCAGGTCAAAGAAAAAGAATATGCAGTTGTGCTGAGGTTAAAGAAAGGCTCACAAGTGCTGGCTTTAAGACCAGAGTAGTAACTATCCCAGGTTGGGGGTGATATGTGTGAACTGTTAAGAACACCACAATTTAATCTAGAAATATCTTTCAGTAACATTCATCTGTTAGCTGAAGCAAAATATGACCTTGTTTTTGAGAAAGAAACTTTCTGAAATTGATAAGTGCAATATTTAATTGTCTTTGTTATGAAGGTTATTGAAAATCCTTGGAAAATAATAAGTGAGCAAGGTGATTCTAATGGAAGAAAGATGGAGAAAAGAGAAGCTAAATCTTGTAAAAGCACATGAATGGTCATGGTGGGGAAGATTAGAAAAGGCCAACAAATCTTGCACTTTGAATTGGTATAACTAAGCACATCTCTGAAATAAGTTTGAAATACGCTATATTGCACATGAGAATTTGAATGTGAACCCTGTTTTTGTGCAATAGAGATTGTTTGTAGTGTGATTAAAATTAATGTGTGTGAGAGAGGGGAGGGAAACGGAAGAAGACAGTGAAATCTTGAATTTTTCTTCAACTCGGATTATGTGCATATGAAGGAAAAAGAGGAAATATTTATCCTAACTTCAATGCAAAGTTTCTTTCAGAAATGGAAATATATAAGGACCTGGTCCAGAAATCACAAATGTCCCCTGGAGAGGGAGGGGGGACACGACTCTCCATTCTAACTCAGTAGAATGAGTTCAGCACATAACTGGCCCTACATCCTGTCACTTCCCCAGAACTGATATGAAGAAGGACCAGGAGACTACCAAGTGGAAGGTAGATGGAGAGTAGCATGTACCTTCCTCCCATTTTCTCAGATGGCCTGTGGGGGGTGGAAATCACATGGTGATCAACCTCTAAATTCCAACTTGTCAATTTCTGGTATTAGTTATATCTTGTTGTTTTCTTGTTGAATTCACCCTCTTCATCTACCCTGTTAAGACTGAACACTTGAGCTTGAAGAAGACAAGATCACATTAATTGCAGAGACACTTTTGTTATTTTTTTGCTGACAACGTTGTCTCTGGGTTGATGGGGGGAGGAGATTGTTAAATAAGAGCAATTTTAGCAAAATCACTGGATAGATCAGAAGATAATAGAAGCATAAGAGGGGAAATGAATTGTACCAATGCAGAAATCAGTGATGCCGCTGAAATCAAGAGTGGCCCAGATATGAATATGGATTTGTAGTAGGAAGTACATAAAATTTAGCCGAACCCCAAATTGATTCAAACCTGGGTCTTAATGAAACAAAGCAGAATTCTCACACTAGCTGACACTGACCTAGGAGTCTTAGTGAATGATTTCATATTTTGTGGCATTACAAAAAATTGGTTCCATGCCTGCAAAAAGAAAATAAAAGCTGCATT
This sequence comes from Pantherophis guttatus, assembly GCF_059756535.1. Classification (NCBI taxonomy): domain Eukaryota; kingdom Metazoa; phylum Chordata; class Lepidosauria; order Squamata; family Colubridae; genus Pantherophis; species Pantherophis guttatus. The sequence goes on along the minus strand of NC_142063.1, from coordinate 292,755,060 downwards.
TCTCTGTTAAAAAGCAGGATGGGAAAATAGGAAAGAAAAGGAAGGGGGAAGTGTTGAGTTAGTTGCGATTTTCCCATCTGCCACCTGATTAAAGGCTTACAAGAAACCAGGATATTGTAACAAGAACAGTAACATTTCTTGCAATGTGTTGATTCATCTTTTCTTTTATGCACACTGAGAGCGTATGCACCAAGACAAATTTTTTGTGTGTCCAATCACATTTGGCCAATAAAAAATTCTATTCTATTTTTTTCTATTTTTAAGGACCATAGGAAATCCTCTCCACATTCCTAGGTCAATAGGTGAATGTTAACTGTTTTAAGTATAAAGGAAACATTGTTTAAACTAGTGCTCTCTCCAGCACATGCCATTTAATTCTGCAAATAATAACGATTCCTCCACCTATATGCTTATTGTGCATATTTCCAAAGCACAAAGATTGCTTCTAAAATATCAACCTGGTGCCCTCTATATATGTTGAAGCTAATCCTGTCTTGCAATTAGGGGCACTGAAATACTGGGCAGAGGAAGCCTGCAAAAGGTAATGCTGGTGCTGTCACAATCCCTTCTAATCTGCACAGAAACATTCTGCCTGTGTGTGTTGTGAATGATTCATGCCTCTATTTGAGAAGGCGGATTAACACTTTTCGTTATTCTATCTCTGGGATCTCAGATGAATCTAAAACCACCTGCTGTTTGTAATTGTAATGTGACTTTCATGGTTTAAAAACCTTGGAATAAGGAAAATTTTCATATCATAAAATTAATATTTTGCTATTTAAAGGTTATGGTCTCTTATTTACTTGTTTGCTTGTTTGATTCTATACTCTTTATCCTCCAAAAAGAGACAGAAACGATGGAGGAAAATCTTAAATAAAACTACCACAATAAAACCATTCAAGTGAGGGCAAAAAATAATAAAAGCTAAGCTCGTGCAGTTGAACAGGCTTGATTCCCAAAAAGTATTTTCAAGGAGCACGGAGGTAGGAATGTGTCTACAAGTCCTGAAAGCAGCGGTGTCTTTTCCTGAAATTGCACAGCTGTTTTCAAGAGTTGCCAACAAATTCCAAATTCATGCTCCTACATTCTTTGAGCAACATTTTGGAATCCCATCCAAAGCTCTGCACAGCTATCTTAAAAACAAAACTCGTTAAAAATAATTAAAACAAAATAAGAATGTAAAACTTTCAAAGGCTTCTGTTTTTGGAGAAGCAGTTATCCCATTAATATTTTTAATCATTTTCTGAAGGAAATCAATGTGTGGAACAGAGCAATCAAGCATCCCTCAGGAGAGAAATTCTTAAGTGGGTGCCATAAAAGAGAAAGTTCCACTCCTGGGAGCCAAATCTACCAGTGGAACAGCAATAGACTTCCTCAGCTGATTTTAAATTGGATAGTATTGGGGGAGGCAATTATTTAAATTTGTGATCCTGAACCTTTAGGCCTCTATAGATTAATTTCACAATCTGAAATTGGAGATGGAAGCATTCGGGAAACCAATGCTGTGTTTCCTGGATTCATATATATGGTCTGATTCATCCACTTCACTTAATTGGAGAGCTTCTTTCTATACTAACAGCAATCTCTGGATTACCTGCAGTAATCCAAGCAATGAATTATATTATTAAATCATGGGTCAGTGAGACTAGGCTAACTTAGTTCAGCAGTGGTCATACCTGATAAATTGATTTCTTCATAGCTAAAACTGCCTTCAGATAATCAAAACAAAGCCTGTATACATGGAGAACTAGAGGGAGTGTGTATAGATATCAAATTGCTTAAAGGAGGTGGGGAAGCTCAAATATAGCATGAAGACATGACCAGGTGCTGGCTGTGGAATAGCTTATGAACTGCAAGACATCACTAAACAATTTATGCACATGACATCATGGTTTATGACCACATCACTTAGTGACACCAGTCCCAATTGCCATTGTAACCCAAGGATTATCTGAATTTGTTCAACCGATATGCTAAATATACATTAAGGGGAGCTGGATTGAAAGAAGGTGAGCATGATTTTAAAACCGGAAGAGGAGCTATGCTGATAACCTTACTCTGACAGTCAAAAATGCAAAGAATCTGCAAGGTCTAGTAATAAAAGTCAAGAAGGAAAGAGAAAAAGGGGCTCAAATTAAATATGGAGAAGAGCAAACTAATAACAGGTATAAAATGGCTTAGAATTGACAATGAAGATACAGTATTGATACAGTGGATAGCTTCTGCCTTTAGGAGAGGTTGCATCAACAGTAAAAGAACAAGCAATAAAAATGTGCCACAAATTAGCACTTGATAGAGCAGTCATAAAGGTCTTTGAAAAGATATTCAACTGCCATTATGTGTTATACCTTCAAAGATCAGAGTTGCACAATCCGTGGCATTCTCTGTTGTTATTATATTATTATTATACTATATTTAGAAGTGAAAGTTGGACTTTGAAGAATTATTAAAGTATTGATGCTTTTGAAGTTTGATGTTAGTGAAGACTCCTGAGAGTCTTACAGCCAAGAAAGTAAACAAAGAAAAAAATGGATCATTGAACAAATCGACACAAGGTTCTTACTCAAGGCACAATGACCAGATTCAAATTATTCTACTTTGGACACATTAGGCAAAGACCCAACTCTTTTGAAAAGACTGTAATGCCAGAAAAAAATGGAAGGAAAGAGAAAAAGAAGACAATAGTTACAGTACTAATGAGTCTACTATTGAAAGACCAGGTTGGGGATAGAGTACCATGAAGAAAATCTATCTAAGATAATTGCTAGAAGTAAAAAAAAGAATTAGATGGTGCATAATAAATCAAAACCCAATATATGTTTCTCAGGAAAATCTAAAATGAGACTTAATCTCAATTTAGAGCAGCTTTAATTTAGTTCAATATTGTGTATTTCAGATGTATTGGTAATAAAAGCTTCCAAAATTTCCTGCTGCCATAACAACAACTTGTTATAGTCTCAGTTCACACAGTTTATATAACACAGACATTTCTTTTGCATGATTTACTGAATAAACTACCATTGTCTAGGTTCACACTGTGTACGGTAAACTGTACATCGTTTACAAAGAACAACAGCTGGGTTAACAAACACTAAGTCAAAACCAAGTTTAGCTTAACTTAGTTCAATGTGTTAAGTGAGCTTTTCTATTGTTAACATACAAAATTTTCCAATCATCAGAAGTAAAAATATCTGTGCATAGAATATTTGAAGACTGATTATTTGAAAGTAACAATTTTAGCTCACAAAGATAACCATGCTATGTTAAGTTCCTTTGTTCGCAGTTCATGAAAACAATGTGATTAATAAATAGTCATATTAGTTGTGGCATTTGTACCTGGAATGTGTTTCTGAAATGAGTTTCAGTATTGTTCAAGCCATCTCAAAACTTTAAAACAAAGATAGGAACGTATGCTGTCTTTATAATGAGATTGGTAGATAAATTATTTTAATGATATTGGCCTGAAACATAATGCATTTTAGCTGCAGGTAAATGTGCGTGGAATTAAGGAGCAAAAGATTACATGAGGCAGAAAAAAAAATGTATTATTGGCAAAACTATACATAGCATCATACATCATAATGCAATTTGTCTCTCCACAAAAAAAAAAAAAAAAGAATTTCCATCAGTCTTGTCTGCAATTTAAGTCAATATTGCTTTCAGAACAGAAATAGATTTTTATTTAATTATTTCAGTTTACATTCTTCTCCATACTGAAAGCACAAGACAATTTACACTTGTGTTTGCTTTTTTAAAAAAATAGTATTTTATGTATCTTTGTGTCTAAGGTGCTCAAGGCAAGCTAATTGGGTGGCTGCTACTTTGTTTTTTTAATTCTTTAGGACAATTCTTGTATAGCAAGAGAACCTGAAAGAGAGACATAGAGAAAGAGACTTGCTAAAAATGACTCTAGGCACATTATGGAAGTGCCAGCCTACATATGCTATTTCACATAGGATGTAGTCACCAAAAGGTGACTAGTTGGAAGATGTCAGCAGATATGGAAAATTCCTGAAAAACATTCTATACAACAGCTGAGCCAAATATGGGCAGCCACTACCATGGTTAATGCATTGGAATAGATCTAGAAAGATTGGAATTTATATCCATATTCAGCCACCGAAGCTCATTCAGTGACTGAGCCAGTATCTGTGCAACTAACTTGCACAGGGTGAGAAGGTGGAGATGGAAGTTGGAGGATAGGGTGCCAAGTATGGTATACCAAGTCCCAAATAAAAGTGGGATATGAATCTAATCAAGAACTCATCCCGATCTGTGTGGGAAAACTCAGTTACTTGAGTTAAGAGTCTGGGAAAAATGAAAATGAGATCATCGGATTTTATGACTCATCATCAGAAAAGTGGCATGTTTAAATGCAGAGTTAGAGAAAGGGAATTGATTGATTAATTTGTATGTTTGCAGAAGTCAGTTCAAGTACTTTGTTTTATCCTGAAGAATTCACGACGAAAATGAAAAACTCTGTCCCCAGAACAGATAGTTCTCAAAACACTGGGACAAATAGTAATCAGCAAGTGACAGCACCTCAGTGATCTTTTCTGGACTCAAAAGCTAAACAGGGGTTAAGCCTGGTCCAAGATATCATCAGAAATTAAACTTGGCTGAAACAAAAATAGCTTGTGTAAATATACATAAACATGTGTGTGTGTGTGTGTGTGTGTGTGTGTGTGTGTGTGTGTGTGTGTGTGTGTTGCCCCATCATATTTACTGCCATAAGGTTAAATAAACCTTGCAGGATGAGATCCATTTGAGAAACTTAAAAGCCAGCAACTTTCATGGGTGTTCATTACATAGATTCAAAGCTACACGTTGATTTAAATGCATCTTTACACTTTCCATTTATGCGGTGACCTTATAGCCTCACCACTTAACACATTTGCAATGGATCTTTAGCTTGAAAAATCAAAGCCATTGTAACCCGAAATTGATTTTTTTCTACAAGAGTTGTTCAAAGGAAAATCCGATTTTGTTTATATAAAGTACATTCAATGCAAGAAGATACACCTGGTATCACCTTTGAAACTATTTCTACCCAACCATGAATAACAAGTGACACAATAGAGGAAATTCTTACAGACGATCTGATCTCTATTCATCCATGAGACAGTGGTGAAACTTGCCAAGTTTATTTGTTCCAGTTCAGTATTTAGGTACAGTATACTTTAATATTTCAATATTTATAATATTTACTATTATTCCTTAATGGAACAGATAGGTTCACTGCATCAATCAGGAAAGGATCTGGAACCTTAAAGCAATTTCAAAAACTTGTCTGCATGTGCTATAACTGTAGCTAGATCCTAGGTAAAGGTAAAGGTAATATGTGCTAGTCGTTCCCAACTCTAAGGGGGGGGGTGTGCTCATCTCCATTTCAAACTGAAGAGCCAGCACTGTCCAAAGACATCTCCATGGTCATGTGGCTGGCATGACTAAATGCCAAAGGTGCACGGAATGCTGTTATCTTCCCACCAAAGGTGGTCCCTATTTTTCTACTTGCATTTTTTACATGCTTTCGAACTGCTAGGTTGGCAGAATCTGGGACAAGTAACAGGACCTCACCCCGTTACACGGCACTAGGGATTCGAACCGCTGAATTGCCAACCTTTCGATCGACAAGCTCAGCTTCTTAGCCACTGAGCCACTGTGTCCCTTAGCTAGATCTTAGCCATGGTTTATTCAGAGAGATGATCATTTGGAGCTGCCCACAGAAACACAATTGATCTTGGTACAGAAGTAGTGAGATATAGTCTTCAGTAATCCTGCAGAATTGTTATTATAAAGCTATTTTCATGACTATTTTCATATTTTTTTAAATTGGTTTGTCATTTTAAACTGGGGCCAAATTAATATATATTCTTTTAATTGTTCTTAATGTTTGTATTGTATGTTTTACCGCCCTGAGTCCCTTGGGAGAAGGTGCGGTATATAAATTTGAAATAAAATAAAATAAATAAATGACATACCCCAGTGGTGTTTTAAAAGCCTCTGACGATCCCAGCTGAGTTGCCTGATCGGCAGAGGCTTTTTTTTCGTTTAAAAACATTTTTTCTACAACCTCTTCGAGGGCAAGGATTTTTGCTACCGGTTCTCTGAACCACCCACCACCATCGCTACTGGATCGGGTGATCCAGTCCGAACCGGGAGCATTTCACCCCCAACATACCCTTGCTAAACTTTATGATAAAGGTTTATGATCAAAAAAAGTTTCGAGATTTCAATACTGTATTGAGATTTCAATACTGTTGACTTGTATGGATATCTATGCAGATATTTTGGCAACAAAATAGAAATGATTTCTTACTGCTTTTTTTTTCCCCAGAATGTTTTTCCAAATTTGTCAGTCTAGCCAGGATTTTCTCCTGGTTTCTCAGCCTAGTACTAACTAGGTCAATTCTGATTAGGTTTCCAAAATTAGCTAAGGGCTGGCAAGAATGTTGCCATCTACTGTATTAATTAGGCTTTTCAATACTGGAACATATTGCAAGATATGCTGCACTATAAACTACCAACATGTTAAGAGTTTGGCACTATATAGTTCAGTGTACATGTGAACACAACCATTGTCATCAAAGGCAGACTTATGTTAAGCTTATTGTAACTGTAAAAAGACATTGCTTTACCTAATGCAATTAAATTCAAGTGTCAAATGCAGAATCAAGGCATGACAAATCAAACAAGAGGTTCATGTGACCCAGCACTCTGTTGTTGATTATTTATTTATTTAAAATACTTCTATGGCCACCAATCTTAAAACCAGAATTGGGGGCGGATCATAACCATAATATAAATATCATACAAATAATAATAAAATAATAAAAACAGAAAAACCTAGCATCAAAAGCGAACTCCCTTGATACGACCCATAACACTCTCTTCCAACTCCAGCTTCATCTTATACTATCCCAGAAGAAAAGCCAGATTGTCATAGCTTTCCAAAATGTTAAACCAGAAGGAGCCTGCCAGATCTCAAGGATAAAGGGAATTCCATAGGCATGGAAAAGCCACAACTGAGCTGATACATGTACAGTGGTACCTTGATACTTGTTAATTGGTTCCAGGAGGTACAATGGTATTAAAAATGATGAATATCAAAGAAACCATGTGATTTAATAAGTGACCCTTTGTTTCAGCAAGAAAGAATTGTGAGTCACAAGGCAGCTGACACTCAGAGATTCTAGCTTGCACGTTGAGTACCAAACAAATGACGAGTACTGAGACAAAATTTTCATATCAAAATGCATCAAGCACCCAATTTGATGAGTTTTAAAGCAATTGTGTACTGAGATATGACTGTATTTATCCATGGTTTGTTTTTGATATTGCTTGTGGGATAACTCATAATGACTGGGTTATTCTGTGTGATACAATGCCTATGTTTCTTTGTTTGCCCATTCATTTGACTTGTGATGTCTTTACAATCAATGAAAAACAATGAAAATTTAAAACAAAAATAAAACATTGCTCTCAGGCTAACTCAGAACATGCAACCAGCAGTGCCAAGATAGGCTCACCCAATAGCTTGGTCTAATTGCAGGAATTCACCCAACATCAGAGCCATCACCTTAGAAATCTCATTATGACTTAGCACAATGTGTGAATTCAGTCAATACAAATTCTGCAAGAAAGCTCAGAATTATATTATGATTTAGATAACCATGCCAGGTCACCAAGCACTAAGAAATTGATACTTAGGAATACATAATAGAGATACAGTATACTGCACAAAAGGATTATTTCTAGTTTTTGTGGCAATATGCATTTGTAAAGCTATCACTTACAAATTAATGTAATCTTTTTAATGATCTCATATTAATAGCCACATAAAATTGTCCAACAATGAATTTCATGAGGCACTTAAGTGTTGTGCAATGAGCTATTTACTTTTATATCCTAAAGATACTGCCAATCATTTTATAGGATGAACTCAGGGTATTAATGTTTTGACTTGAAACCTGAGTAGCGGTTTCCTTGAGTAACATCATCTCAGTGCATCTTGCTGCACTCATATCAGGACTGGAAACTAGTTTTTGAATTACACAGGCTGTTGATCATGCTCTTTTGAGCTAATGATTGATGCTTCAAATATTGGGGGGCATCAGATTGTCTCCTGCCTCTGATAATGCAAAACGTAGAGAAAAATGGAGCGTTCCTTAAAAGAAAGTTACTAATGTGGTGGTGAATTCCTTGGACAGTGAATTTTAATGAGCAGGATGCTGAACGCGGCTTCTGTAATCAATTTGATGGAGCCATTCCCCACCCCCTTGTTGCAGGTAGCTGGAACTATAATTAGATTTTAAGATAATTAGATTTCCTCTTTCAACAGTCATTTACAAAGAAAGAAGGAAATTGAGTTTTCTTCAGCTTTAGCAACCCTAGAAGTGTGTGAATAAAATGAAAGCTTTTTGAGACTTCTGTGTAACTAGCAAAATGTATTCTACTTTGAGAAAGTAATTTTTGCTAACATCCACAAGTATTGTGCTCAACTAACTAGAAAAGGAAATCAGGGCAGTCTATGGTTACTAGTTTAGGGGAATTTTTTTGCTAAAAATTAAAAAAAAGGATAAGCATTCATTGAAAAATGCATATTCAATACATAATTCAGAAACAGTGTTAGATATTCATACTGTAAGTCACAACCAGTGGTGGGTTGCCCCCGGTTTGCACCAGTTCTATAGAACCGGTAGTAAAACTGGTGGGAGGCTCCATCCACCGACCCCGATATCATCAGAACGCTTCTGCGCATGCGCAGAAGAGAGCATGCGTGCAAGCGAAGCAAGCGTGCACGCGTGGCCCTGTTGTGAACCGGTAGTAAAGGTAAGTAGAACCCACCCCTGGTCACAACATATGAAACCATCTACACCCTTGAATTCAGAAGTTCATGTGTAAATAAGCACACTCAATAGATTAATGCATTTCTCTTTACGAGATGTCAGTTCAGCAGTCATTTTTCACCAATTTTGCTGCATATGACTTCTTCATAGCAGCTCTTCATAGTCAGATCAACCTGAGAGGTGGCACTGGCTACCGTGGGATTTATTTATTTTTTATGTCTTTTGGCCGCACCAAGAATTAGGAGGTGTGAATCCAACTATTACAAACTGTTGGAGACTGTCCATCTTTCTAGCAACCTTCATTTGCTGCTCGCAGAGGTAAGAGACCATCCAGATGTAATGAAGCAGAACAGTTGATACACAAGCCACCGGGAAGAAGACAGTATTGTAGCTGGTTCAACTTAAACAGAAGAGAGAAAAGGATAGTAAGGCAGAGCCTTCACTGTGTGGCTTCAATAAACAGCACATCGCAAAATTCCTTCCCCGATGAGCGGTGGAGTTAGCTAATAATGGGAAGCAGTGACTAAATAAATGGCCAATATTTTCGGATGGTTTTCAAAATAGGCAGCCTAGCAGGAGGGAAGCTGCTTTTTAGATGCCTAATTCATGTCATCTTTATAATCCTTGCTATAGTTTTAGCAGCCCTGGAAGATGAATCACCCACTTTAACCAACACACAGATCAACATGGGGTTTATTAGAACCAAGCTATCATTTAACAATGTCAGCAGAGTATTTATTATTAAGCAGAATGCTCCACAGTTTAAATGGAAAGTCATTATTTCTCCACAGTCATTGAACAACGTATGTGTTTATGCAGCCAAGCAGTCAAGATGGTGCCGGAGGAACACAAATCCTGAATCTCTTTTTTGTTGGACTTCGTGAGCTTTTATTGCAAATTCTATCCTAGGCAAATAAAAATTCCTCATTATATTGTTTTAAACCCTACCATTAGGCCCAACAGTGAGCAAAACTTTGGTTCCTTTCAAATTATTTCATTTTAAAGGCACTAGTAATTACAGTATCTAATCCATAAAGCAGACTTTCTATCTACAAGGCAAAATTTATATATCTGATGTTGCAAAATAAGTTGCTCATTATTTTCGGGGGAAAAACCATGAAGCAGCAAAACAGAGAGTATCAGCTGCTAGATGCAAGGCAAGCAATCCATGGCTCAAAGGATTGCTGGAACACACGATTTATAAAGTTCCAAAGTTTCAGCCAGTCAACTAACTGCATTTTTATTTAATGAGGCAAATTTCTAAAATCAGAATTTAAATGACCTGAGCTATGTTTGCAGTGAATTAGAGTGAATTAGGTTGTCTTTAAAAAATAATGGCTGCTTTGAATAGGGGAAGATCCAATTCTCACCCATCTGTCTGGAACCCACACTGCATATCGGACATTAATATAATTGAACGTGTCCAGAAATATTTCACAAGAAGAGTCCTCCACTCCTCTGCTCGTAACAAAATACCTTATGCCACCACTTGAAATTCTTGGCTTAGAAAACTTAGAACTACACCACCTTCGGTATGACCTAAGCGTAGCTCATAAAATTATCTGATACAATGTCCTACCTGTGAATGACTACTTCAGCTTCAACCACAACAATACACGAGCACACAATAGATACAAGCTTAAGGCCAAAGAGGCTGTAGGAAAAAAAAAGCTTTTAAAAGCCTCTGGCAATCCCAGCTGAGTTGCCTGATCGTCAGAGTCTTCTAAAAGCATTTTTTTCTGCAACCTCTTAAGGTTGAAGAAAAAATGTTTTTAAAAGCAAAAAAAAAAAAAAAAAAAGTTGGCCACGCCCACCAAGTCACATTACCCCCCCCAAGCCATGCCCACAAAATAAGGCATGCCCACAGAACCGGTAGTAAAAAAAATTTAGAACCCACCCCTGCTACCATCCCTGTCCTAATGTTTCCTCTATTTGTATCTATTTTATATATCCAATCCATGCTTATACTTATTACCTAATATGTTCTTGACAAAATAAACAAACAAACAAACAAACAACCTTCTGTTAAGAAGGTGATAGCTACTCTATGAAGTCAACAACATCCTTCTGCACTAAATCACATTGGAAATCTAGTGTGACACGAAATAATGGATTTGGGGGGCATGGCTTACCATTGGATCCCAATCTTTAGGATATATAGTTGAAGGTGGTAGGGAACATGGCCAGTATGTGGGGAGTAGTCATAGTCATAGAATTGTTGCAACGAATGGCACTTTACTTAGCATGGAGAAGACAATGTGACACATCAATAACATCTACCTGTTATTGATGACAGCATTACTGATCATCTATACCACTAGAATAGATTGTTCCCAGTCCTTATATGAGTACCTCAAGAGGCATTGATAGTTACTATCAGGGCAGTTACTCAAGGAAAACTCTGCTCAGCTTTCAAGTCAAAACATCAGTAGCCTGAGCTCATCCTATAAAATGATTGGCAGCTTTGTTAGCATATAAAAGTAAATAGCTCATCACACAACACTTAAATATCCTATGAAATTCATTGTAGGAAGATTTTATGTAGCTAAGGAACATTATGATCAACCATCACTTCCACCTGGGTACGCTAGCAAGATGCTTGGTGAGTCCCTGAAATATGACTGGCTGGTTTGTAAACATTTGAAAGTGGATCTGGGAAACTAAGGACAGACAACATAGCAACAGCAAGGATATTTCCTCCTCCTCCTCCTCCCCCTCCTTCTCTCCCTCCTCCCCCTCCTCCTCTCCCCTCCTCCTGTTATAATATGTCATTCAGGACTATTTGCCAAAGGAATTCAACATTTAAGTTTCAATGGAATGAAATATGTTATGAGGAAATGGAACTTTTTTTGAGCTATGCAAGAAAGGAATCTACCTCATCTTTAAAGGAAAAATATGGTTATTCTTTTCCAAATATTATGTAAATGGCATGATGTATATTTGTTTAGAGGTCAAAAATGGGGAACTCATGGCCTCTGAGCCAGATGCTGTTCACAAGGTCTTTTCATCCAATCTTTTGAGACCCAGTTTGAGATTGTACCCCTGTGGAGAATGGAGCAAATTCTCTGAGACTGGCTATGTGTTTCTTTCTACAGGGAGGCCTGGTGCAATGCAGAAAGGAGATTACATCCTGACTGGTCATGTTGTTAACACTGAACATTAATGGGGTAGAGCTTTCATGTGGAGACAATATTGACAATAAGCACCATCTACTTCCAGGATATAATCTAGTTTTCCTGCTGGAAATCATTATGCCTGATACTCCTAATCTTGCTTTAAACTCCCTGGGTGCAAGCTGTTCAACACATATTTATTTCTGCCCAACACACAGATTCCCGGACAAATTAAACGGCCAAATGGACATTTCATTTGATAATCAGCTTCTGTATAAAGATGACTGGTTCTTGTTTTGGAACTTCAATCCCATATGGATCAGCTTGGATTTTCCCTAGGTCAAAGGGCTGTCTTTGGAAGTTTCTTGTAGTCCCTCCTTGGTTTTTTTTAATCACTTGGGAGCATTTGTTTCTTTGATGCCCTCAGACTCTTTTCTTTTTCTGAAGTTCCCATTGCAGCTAGTTTAAAAAAAAAAAGAAAAAAAAGGCTGGTCTGATACTGGCAGATCAAAGGGAAAAAAATGTTGTCTGAACATGATCAACACCTCTTGCGCTGAGAATTTGGAATTGAGCCAGGCATAATCTTTACCTTCATTATATCATTACAGATTAACTGTGGATGTTACTATTCACTTCACTTTCTCAGCAACCATCACTGTCATTACATAACCTTCCAGTTTAACTAAACAATACATTCATGGAGCCAGTTCTCTACAAAGCAATGCCAGTGAATTCCCAGTCAGCTGACACAAAACTCACACTGCAAACACTGATCCACCAAGCAACTTGATGCCACACTATCCACTGCCTTAGAGTTATTTTCCTTTCTCACACAAGGAGCTAAAAAGTGGCCATAGACTGAGTTACCCCATTAATCTACATTCCCCAGTATTGTTGATTCAGGTGGCTCATTTTTTTCCCCAGCATTCTGTCACAGATTTCTCCAGCCTTACCAGAGAGATCTGGAGTCATTTCTATGCAAAGCGTGTATTCTGTCACTGAGCATATTGATTTGGAGAACAGTAAACCATAACACCATGGGAGGAGAATTTGCAATTTGGAAACAATTTCTTGTCCTAATATTGTGGTCTATCTCTTGGGAACTTCTGTGTTTTCTCTACGTAACCTTGAAAATACATAAATGTATTAGGAGGGCAATGGTCAGTAGCCATAAGGCCCAAAAGCCATGTCCTTTGAGATAAGAAAGGAACCATTCCTGTTGAGGAATGTTCATTTGTCGTGTTTTATCCAGGGGGATAAAATCCAAGAAATAGGGAGCAGTTAAACATGCATTGCTAATTATGGATGCTGGAACTAGAAATGAATTTACACAAAGGAATTTCCTTCAGTTGGAGAATATATTAAGGACTGTTTCTTCCCTAGAAGTAAGGTATAAAAGCAACCGCTTGCCTTCAGAAGTTGTGGGAGCTTCATCACTGGAAGCTTTCAAGAAGAGACTGGACTGCCATTTGTCAGAAATGGTGTAGGATCTCCTGCTTGAGAGGGAGGTTGGACTAGAAGACCTACAAGCTCTCTTACAATTCTGTTAATCTGTTAAACACATAAAGGGCACTTTTACCCAAAAGTTTACTTTACCCAAAGTTTACCCAAACTTTGACACCACTCAACACTCTAGCCCACCATTGTGATTCCACCTGCCTTAGGGAGGTAAGTCAATTAATTTCTGACTTGGCTATTGCTTAGAAGGAATGTTCAGAAACAGCAACAAGGCAGAAAGTCCAACTTTATCAAGCTCTTTGGTTGTCCTCCCATCTATCTCTTTTAAGCAATGGCATCAGCCATCCCATCAACACTTCTTGGGGTAAATAAACAGAATGGAGGTTTTAAAAAAGCCAGTTTAGTATAGTGCTTAAAGTGCTGTCCAAAAAACAGGAGACCATGAGTTCTAGTTCTGCCTTAGGCATGAAAAACTGGCTGGGTGGTTTTGAATCACTTATTTTTAGCCAAACTCACACAAGGTTGTTGCTATAAAAAATAATAAAGGCAGGATGTTAAACAAATAACTGAAGGTTGTTGTCACCTGTTCTCCCACAATGAACAACTTCCCCTTGGTGATGAACATAATGTGAAAAACTGACTTGAAACGTGAGATAGGCAAGTGGTAAAGAGTATAAATGAATGAAAGAAAAATAGATATGTTGCATGGTTGCAAATATAAGAAAAAGGGGAAGAATGTACATACATACATACATACATACATACATACATACATACATACGGTACATGTAGGAGGCACAGTGCCTAGCAATTAAGATGCTGGGCTTGTTGACTGGAAAGTTGGCTGTTCAAGATTCATGTACCACATGACAGGGTAAGCTCTCATTTCTGCCCCAGCTCCTGCCAACATAGCAATTTGAAAGCATGCAAATGCAAGTAGATAAATAGGTACCCCTTCAATGGGAAGGTAACAGCATTATGTGCATCTCAGTATATAATCATCCCAGCCACATGACCATGGAAGCATATTCAGACAATGCTGGTCCCTCGGTTAGGAAATGGAAATAAGCACTAACCTCTAGACTCAGACATGACCAGGCAGGGAAATCTTTACATCCATCCATCCATCCATCCATCCATCCATCCATCCATCCATCCATCCATCCATCCATCGTTATGTTGTGTTGTGTATTTGTGTTGTGTTTTTGTGTTGTGTTGTTGTATTGTGTTGTGTTGTGTTATGTTATGTTAATACAGATATAATTTTAATGTTAATATTTGTCATTTTAATATTTTAATGCTTTATTTTGTTGTTTTGATTATGCTGTAAACCATAATGCCACAGTGCAGGAATAACATTAGGAAGAAAAAGTTACACTGTAAACCACTCAGCATTGCTTGTTACTGAGATGGCGACATATAAATTTAATAAAATAAATTAGATGATATAGATGATATACACTATATATATATATATATATATATATATATATATATATATATATATAGGTCTTTGGTTATTCGGGTCTTCTCCCACGTAAAATTGGAAGTGTCTTGGCGACGTTTCGACGAAGTCTCATTCGTCATCTTCAGGCTGGTGTTCTCGGCTTCGTGCTTCCAGGACGAAGCTCCTGGAAGCACGAAGCCGAGAACACCAGCCTGAAGATGACGAATGAGACTTCGTCGAAACGTCGCCAAGACACTTCCAATTTTACGTGGGAGAAGACCCGAATAACCAAAGACCTACATACAAACACCCGCGAAAACCTGAGAAAACATATATATATATATATATATATATATATATATATATATATATATATATATATATGTATATGTATGTATGTATGTATGTATGTATGTATGTATATATAGGGAGAGAGGGAGGGAGGGGGAGGGAGGGAGGGAGGAATTCATTTATGTTGTTGGTTTGAGCTCTGAGCTTGGCAATTTGTTTGCAAATGGTTCGTCCCCACTCGAGGAGGCATCTTCAGTGCAATTTGGATTGTGCTTGTCTGGGGGGAGCACTGGTACTTTAAATACCTTTCTGAGTCCTGGTCTGATTTCAGGTTGTGGTATTGGCTGACTATAGTTGCTGAGTCACAGTCCTGGGTTTTAAGTACCATCCGTGTGATGTAAATTAGTGCTGGTGTTGTTGTTCGGATGTGTTCTGATGTTGTCATGGTTTTATTTCGGGTTGATTTGATTGGCTGCATGTGATGTGGTCCAATTTCTTGTGATCTGTTGAGTTATAACTTTGTTTCCAGCTTGGCTGTTTGTTGGTCTTTAAATTTTGCCTTCGGGATCGTGGTTGATGTTATTCTTTCATTCTAAGTGGTTGCTAGATTGGGTCGATGTCATTGTGTCTGTTTATTGATTTATTGATGGAAAACCAGGGTTCCAGGAATTCCCTTTCTCTCGTTGACTTTACCTGGTTACAACTGTGGTCCTGGTTAGTTCGAATTTGTGTCCTTTTGAGAATTCCTATGAATTTAGGAATTCATAGATTGCTGATAGCTGCACACTACATTCATATACTAACAATGGAAACAGAGATATGTTTTGGGGAAAAAATATACACCCTTCTAAATGAATGCACTCAGGATCGGGGTGATTAATTTGTTGGGTGCCATGAATGGATTAGTGGGATTAAGATTAGCTCATTTGGAGAAACAAGAATGAATGAGACTGGTGATTGGTGAGTATTTGTTTAGCAAATGGCTTTTGTTTGGCATACTTGATTAAAGAATTTGTGTATTCATGAGTACACATGGAAAAGAAATGTACTCAAAGGTATGATTGATTTGATTATTTATGATGAAAGAAATGATAAAGATGCAAGTACTGAGGAATTTTAAATGTTGAACAGCTCATTATTTGGCAGTATTCTTGGTGAATCTTAGGAAAAATGAGATGGGGAAAAAAAGGAAAGAATAAAAGAAAAGAAAGCAAAAATAGAATACCCGAAAGATTACAAAGTAGGAATCTTGTATTAAAAGTATTAGAAGATAAATTAATCTCCACACAGAATGAATGGAAGTGGACATAAGGAAAGAGGTTGTGGAAGTTGCTTGGAACAGAATAAAATGAATTCTGCTACCATGTGATAGAAGGGTGTGATGTTATTCTAATAAGATGGATGAAAAAGGATGTTTGATCAAATTATTAAATGAAAAAAAACTTTGCATAAGAAAAATGCATGGCAGAGAATAATTGCTACAAAACAATGAGGATGAGAGAAAAATATTGTATGATACACATGGTAAGAAAAAAATGTTGCAAAGAATATAATCAAAGATATAAAAGAAGGGTTAAAAGAGGTAAAGAAAATACAGACTAATTTTGGAGGAAATTAAACATTACTTTGAAATGGATCAAAAAGGCCAATTAAGGCACATCCAGCAGTGTGAATGGAGTTAAAAATAAAAGTGATGAAATTATCAAGAATGAAAATGTAATGAGGAAGGAGATGTAAATGCTATTGTCCATGGAAAAAAATGGCTGAAAAGTAAGTCATAATTATTTCAATATTGGAAGGTTTTGAAAAACAGTACGGCTGCAAATGTTGGTGGGTTAGCTCTTCTTGTTTAACGTGTTTGTGACAAATGATTCAAAGCATGTCTGTAGCTGTATCACCCTGCAAGGAAAAGAGAACAAGTTTGAATGCCAAGCCCACCCGCGGATGATTTGGTGATGTGTGCCTGAGAAGGCGTTTGGCAGAATCCCCATTGAAAGGCTACAAGAAGTGAAAATGAGCAAAGTCTGGGAAATGTGATGTGGTGGTATGCCAGGCAGAGAATGTGCAAATTAGATATCTGTTCTTTAGCAGGTCATTGAGAAATTAGGAAAGTGAGAAAGAAAGTTTGTTATATGTTTAGTTGGTAGAAGAGAAGTGGGCAGTACTTGGATGGTTGCTAGGGATGAATGTTTTAGCTAAAGTGCCCGTGTGTGCTGTAAAAGCATGCTTCTGCCCATTTGGTTACATAAAAATGAGGGACTGATATGTCAAGAGAAATATAAAGGAGAGTTGAAGTAATGGAAATGGAGTACTTAAGAAATGAGCCTGTGGTAAAGCTAGAACAGATAAGGTCAGGAATAAATGGGTCCTAGTAATACAGAAGCTGAAAGGATCTAATGTCAAAAATAATATTTAAAAGATTCCCAATTGTACTGAAGAAAATATATTTAATGGAGTTAGGTACTATTTTAATTTAATAAATAATAATATGCAGAGTCAGTTCAGAAGAAGTGAAGGCAAGAACAAAAATGAGAGAGGAGAAAATGTTTGAAAAAAAATTCCCCAAAAGGAAAAAAAATGGTTTAAGGGGAACTGTAGAGTGTTCCATAATAGCCTCTGAGTTCCCAGCTGGAGAACTTGGGAAGAAGGGGAAAAAAAGTCAAGAAAGGGACCCAACCACATGCCTTTTCTAAATATCTGTCACCATCCTGACTTCTTTTACCTCAGTGCAGCAGCTTTGCTGGCTGAGGAATTCTGGGAGTTGAAGTCCACAAGTCTTAAAGTTGCCAAGTTTGGAGACCCCTGCCTTAGTGGATATCCTTGGCCTATGAGGAGAAAGTGGAAGCAATAAAAAAAGGGGGGGAGTGATCCTGCTGCCATCATGATACTAACAGCTGTTTTGCCCATCCTGGCCCAAATGGCAGGGGAAAAGGCCAAGTTTTAATCTCCTTTTGAAAAGCCTGCAAGATCAAGGCCAACTATATATAAGTAGAGTTCATTCCCAAGGGTAGAGCTGCCCCCAACTGGCCACCTGACATACCAGCGAATGTTTTCAAAAAATATTTTTACCTGGAATTGTTATGTTCAAAGTTGCTGTGACCACTTTGCTGTAGCTCAGTCAGAACTCTGCCCCTGTTGCTCCCATCAGACAGGAAACATGGTGTGTATCTAACTGTGGAAGACTATTATCAGGTGGTAACCTTCTTTATATTACTTACTTTTCCCTCTTAAATAAGGATCAACCACCTAGCTTTCTGGAACAGCACTTCAAAATGTTCCAGAAGTGCTATTTTAAAGTAAAAAATAACACCAATCAAATGTTCCTTTCATTTGCAAACATTTTAATTGCAGTTTAGAAATAAACACAATGAAACTGGAAGTCGCTTTATGCCAAGACTTGTTCCACTGCAAATTCTTCTGAGAGTCAGGCTGGTGTAGTAGTTAAGGCACCAGATTAGTATTACCTTAGCCACAAAGTTAGCTGAGTGATCTTGGGCCAAGTCACTTTCTCTCAGTCCTAGGAAAGAACAAAACCACTTCTAAAAAACCTTGCCAAGAAAACTGCAGGATTTTCAAGCAGTTTCTGAGAACTGGACATGACTGAATGGAAGCAAAAACAAAACAAAACAAAAACATATGAATATTGTCAAATGCGTTAGAAGCTTTCTTACACAAACACCCATTTGGAGGCTCGGTTAAGTGTGTATACAAGTTCCTGATCACAATGGCATCATCTCCTTTTGGAGTGATTGGACATTGGACATTGGACCTGGAAATGGAAATGGAAATGGAAAGACTATTTTAGAGTTTTCTAGTATGCTGCAAGTAAGGCTTTGTTCCCGCAAATTTAGTTGAAAGATGGTTATAAAGAAAAGTGGCATTTGTTGAAAAGTTGTCACATTGCGTCACCCATGGTGTCCCTTTTTGCTTCACATTATCAGTTATATAACTGCCATTGTGATGTGACAGTAGTAACCCACTGTATTGATAATTGAGGAACAAACTCCATATTCCAGTTGACACCCTTTCTAATTACATCTCACCTTCATTAGGCCATTAAAGTGATAAATGCAAGCAATTACATTGAACCCCAGTGAAACACTCGGTCTGTGACAAGCACTGACTACAACATGAATTATATGTCCAGGAGCCCTGCAGATCACTGGCGATGCAGGGACAAAAATTCACAAATGAAACAGACGCTCCATTGATGAGATAGTTGATGGCTTTACATTTCACTGCTACAGTCAAACACAGTTATTTTTCTGGACTCATCATTCCACTAGTGCAAAGTCTCAGGGTCTTTTCTTTTTTAATTAACCCTCCCTGAACAGAAAAAGGTTTCTAAGTGTGTCTGGGAGGACTATCTGTCAAATAAGGTCTGCAGTTCAACATCATTCAAAAAAAATATTGCAAATATATGCTCAGTCTCTGAAATGAAAGGCTAACAAACAAGACAAGGGGAGGTAGGTATGCTACTGAGACTGGCTTGAGAGTAACAGTCTGTCAAAACAGGACCTTGAGCCAAAATCATAAACCCCACTCAGTAAAATAGGGTTTCTAATACAGCAAGATGAGCACTTAGTAATTTGAACCAAGAGTAACATGCAAATACATACACATTCCAATCAAAACAACTCCTTGTATCATAAAAAATGTAAATTACCTAAGAACGCCGATGTTTTAGAATGAATATATCACTTGCTTCTTTGTGCAAGCAGCATTGGCTCATTCTTAGCTAGCCATATGTATCTTAATTACTAGGAACACACATGACTACTAGGCTGTAAATGAATATGATTTGTCATTTCCATGCTCAGATATCTTATTTGTGGGGCCGTATTTGGTGTTTCCCATCACCTGTTTCTCAGAAATCCATGTTTGCTTCTTCTGAATCTCCCACAGTATCTTTTTTAAGGTGCTGCCGCTGCATTTGAGAAGCACCTTAATTGACGCTGAAGTTCACGTGGATCTCTCTGAACTGACATTCCATGTTTATCTTTAGTTAAGTTAAGATGATGTAGGTCTGGAAACTGTGCCTTGGTATTAGGAATAACATCAGATCCACATAAAAAAATAACATGTGGCAAAAGAACCTTGAAGTGAAGCAGAGGCACCTTGTTCCTGAAAAGATTATTTCAAGTGGAATTACTTCATTAGGAGGGACTAGACCACATGGTATCTCCTGTATTAACATCATAATGATGGAATGGAGCAGATGCTGAGGGATAGCTGATAGCTCAGCTGAGAATAAATGGGTCCATAGTCTTCACAACAAACACACTATATCAGCTACTAGTCTAATTCACAAAAAATGGACAAATTGAGCTTAAAGACCTTAACTAAGGGCAAGCAGCAGCAGCAAATCAGAAAAGTGCTTCTGCTTCAGTTTGCTCTTATTAAACAACATCAAGGCTTGGGCTTCTGCAGAATTTTATTTATTTTTATTCCTGAGTTCAATCTTCTATTCCAGGGGTGTCAAACTCACAGCCCGCGGCCCAGATGTGTCACTCACTGGTTTAGAGAAGGGGGAAAAAAGCCATGATACGTCACGTGATGACAACATGACACTGCAAGTTTGACACTCCTTTTCTATCCTATCACATTGAGACCATTTAGTGTTGTAGCAAATTGCTTCCAGTTAAACCAAGGAAAACAATAAACATGGAACAAATATTAGAGACCAGAGAAGGGTAAGGACCAGTAGTGGGTTTCAAATCCCATCGCTACCGGTTCGCTCATGGGCGTGCGTGTGATCGCACACTGCAATGCTTCTGCGCATGCGCCACCACTGCTACCGGTTCGCCTGATCCGGGGCGAACCAGTAGCAACCCACCACTGGGTAAAGACCCAGACTGTTGGGGGCAATATGCTGACTCTGTAAACCGCTTAGAGAGGGCTGTAAAAGCACTATGAAGTGGTATATAAGTCTAAGTGCTATTGCTACTGCTAAATGGAATGGGGTACTGTAGTATGTGTGGTTCAACCTATTGTGGCACCCCAACCACAGTGGTTGATGGGCCATCCCATGAGGCCATGATATATATATATTTATTTCCACATCATAACATGCCATCTGAACAATTCTGTGCTGGAGCCAAGGTATAGAATGTAACACATTATGTAAAGTCAATTACTCATAACTTACAGAGGGTTGCAGGGGAGCTAGGCCAGCATCCATGCAATCAAAGCCCTTCCCCTTTTTTATCTGTGTTGTGATGAACATAGAAAGGGGCAGAGCTTTATATGCGGTTACAAGAGTAATCTTGACTTTTTTTTTTACTTCATCCACAGATTTACATAGTTGGGCAGGAATAGCAAAACCACAGAAACCTCTTCCAACAGGATTCAGCAGTGCAGTAAGTGACCACCAGGGACAGGTTAAACTACCGGTTTACTGTATTTATTATTCGATTTCTATAGCCCCCACCTCAGCCAAATAACTCTGAACAGGTTACAATTTTAAACCTATAAAACACTGAAAACAATTTAAAACAACTAAAGCATCCAAAGAATTCAAATTGCGTATCCATGGTTGCTTATCCATTCAAAATAAAAATATCTGAAAAAAGGATCAATTATGTAACTCAACTTCTATTTCTTTTCCGAGAATATTGTGCTAGACCAGTGTTTCCCAACCTTAGCAACTTTAAGACTTCAACTCCCAGAATTCCTCAGACAATGTCAGTGGCTGAGGAATTCTGGGAGATGAAGTCCACTTGTCTTGCTAAGTTGCTAAGGTTGGGAAACATTGTGCTAAATTAATAGGGGAAAAAAAGTTTAATGGAACAGGTCTCTTCCACATCAGAATATCCTCCCCTCTTGTTTTGAATACTGAAGACTGACTGCCAAGAAAGAGGGATGGTTCCATGGGGAAATTCATGTACAGTAACAGTATCCATCTTCATCAAAGAGTTATGAAGGTCTAATCAGGTGGTTCATTAATTACCATTGAAAAAGTTATAAATGGGAGGGAAAAGAAAAAATGAACTATATTAGGATGAGAAGTTAAGATGAAGGGTAATATTGGTTTCTTAGAATTAGAGAGAATAAATGATATGAGAAAAGTTATATATAAAATTGTGTTAAAATTATGTTAAAGACGAACAAAAATCTGTATAAATCTAAAAACAGGCCAATATTCTCTTCAGAAAAGATGCATTGTATGTTTGTTTGTGTGTTTAAAAAGTAAAAAAAACTTTATTAAAAAAAGAGAAAAAGTTATAAATGGGTAAGGTCAATGTTAACAGAGGACAGCTTCCAACTTGTTTGCATAATAATTCAAAAATCTGATAACCTGATAATCCTGACTGTACTTGAGAAGAGGAGGGACAGTTTAACCTAAAAATGTACAGGAGTGATTAAAAAACAAGTCAATTTTCCCTAGGCAAATATCTATATATTTCCCGCAAACCAGTCAAAGCATGCCAGTCTTCAATCCACGTTCCAAGAGGTGACAATATAAAATAGAGAACAAGGAAATGAGAAAAAAAATTGCTGCCAGGCCAGATACTTTGCCAAATTGCTGCCTAGCCAATGGGCTTGGGGCCCTTGGCCTATTGAAATCATGCCAGCAAATGACAGCAGGACTCAAAGAAGTAAGAAACATGATTCCTGATAAGGCAGCCCTTGTCCCAGATACCAAGACTGCATGTTTTGAAGGTCACTGTTAAGGAAACTACAGCTAGGTTAACAATTTGGATGAGTTAAGTGGATAATGTCAATGCAGGTTAACTGCAGGGAAGTAGTAATAACACAGAGAAGGTAAAAAGTAAAAGGACCAGGGATGAAATCCAGCAGGTTCTGACAAGTTCTGGAGAACTGGTAGCAGAAATTTTGAGCAATTTGGAGAACCGGCAACTACCACCTCTGTCTGGCCCCAGAGTGGGGTGGGAATGGAGGTTTTGAAATATCCTTCCCCCAGGAGTGGGGAGGGAATGGGGATTTTGCAGTATCCTTCCCCTGGAGTGGAGTGGGAATGGAGATTTTGCAGTATCCTTCCCCTGCCGCACCCATCAAGCCATGCCCACCAAGCCATACCACGCCCACCAAGCCACGCCCACAGAACCAGTAGTAAAAATAATTGGATTTCATCATTGCTGTGGATCTCTGTGCCACTAGATGAAATAACAATAATAGTTTAACTGACCTGAAAGTGGATTAAGGAAATGACAGCATAGACAAGTGAAGGGATCTAGCTAATATCACATGGACCTTTGTGCTCTTCTCAGTGCCAAGGATGCTCACAATAACTTAGGTTGTTCAAACTGAGAGAGGGTAAGGAAAACTGACAGGGAATTGACCAGTCTGGTATTTTGCTGAGCAAGGGCATTCTTTGGTCCCTGCTGAAACACAGGGCACAGTATGGCGCAGACTGTTCATCAGGCAGTAGATTTGAACTTAAGCCCTTCTGTTTCTGCAAAGGGCAAAGAAATAAACCATTGGTGTGAAAGCAATCTGGGCTGCCTGTCTCAAGGAAATGTGCAATGGAATTTTAGAGGGGAGATGGGGGAAAGCTACTTAAAACCGGTAATTCTGTGTTCAAGGAAGAATCTGATACATTCTAGGCTGCTGTATTTCCTTCTCAGTACTATTTTCTGCCACTTTTATTAAACTACTGTAAGTGCGGTGGAAACACTTGGCAGCTTGATTCTCTGGTTAATGGCTAGAAGAGTTTAGTTAATGGCTACGATTCAGTACAGAATGAAAAGCATAGACATTGCATCCTGGGAGAGAAGCAAATAAAGATTTAAATACCTTTTTGACAGTGCCAAATGGCTACCTAAGACAACTGAGGGAATCTCTCCTCTTCACTGTACTAAAGGACTCATAATTTGGTATAATAAAAAGCAGCGTTTCTCAATCTTGGCAACTTTAAGATGGACTTCAACTCTCAAAGTACCTCATGAGGCCAGCATGTTAGCTGGGAAACTCTGGGACTTGAAGTCTGCCCGTCTTAAAATTGCCAAAGTTGAGAGACATTGATCTAGAGCAGTCTATCCTGGTACTTTGATAAAGAAAATTTTGCATGTTTGTTTTCTGTGGTTGCTTTTACTGTTTCAGTGCCTGACCTATGGAACATTATGATCTGTAAGGTAAAACCCTGTCCCTTTCCCTGAGCATTTGACCAGATTGCAAGATGTGACTGCATAGGATGACAGGACCTAGGATGGAATATTTATTGTTTATCCCTGGTTGCTTCTTATCTTGTTGCTGTTTTTAATGTTTATTTTACAATTATACATTGTATTTTCTATTCATTTTTAATTTCTTGTTGACACATTTATTCAAATAGCGAATCGCCCAGGGACTGGGCAGCCATATAACTCTAATAAACAAACTGTGCACATCACTTTGAGGCATTTTTTTAAATTGAAAAGCCTTATACATTCAAATTATCATTATCATCACCGTCTCATATAAGGCAAGAGATGATTGCATATATTATTTCACAAGTTTCTAGATAGAATAAGCCTAAGAGCAACATTGAATGAACCAATGTTAATAATGCCTCAAAAAATACAAAGTCCTATTTGTTCATTTAAGACTTAAAACAGCCGTTTAACTGTTTAACCAACCAAAAAGCTAATCCAAAATTTTCCTGAAGGGATTCAGATCTTTAGATTTTTAGTAGATAACCTCTCATGCCCACCAATCCAATGTCAAATTGAAATCTCTGCAATCAGGTAAGACAAGAAATGTTTCTGTTACTATATGCAATTGTTGGAAGAAATATCCATCTGGTTCAGTTCCAAGTGGGCGTCATAGCTGACCTGGTAGGTTTTCTGAGTCAAGCTTGGTCGAAGCTTGCTGGGTGATGCAATGAAGAGGCTTGTGTTCTGAAAGAGTGTTGGGCAATTCCTATTGTGTCTTAATGGCTTTGCCCTGGTTTGGATCTTGAGTGAGGGCTAATTCCATCACTCTGAGGCTGAATGTCTTTTGTCTTGTAGATAGGTTGGCCCAGTCCTTCTTAATATCTGCTGGGGGCAGGGAGCTGGGGCTGAGTTTCCGTCTCCCTTAAGATTTCCATTTCTCTTTTAAGGGAAATATAATATCCTATCTTTTTAAATATTTCTCAAAATAGTTCATTCTTCTAGAATGGGTGAGTGCTAACTTTTTACATTAGTATGCAGGGTATAAATGGTAAGGTTTACAGTGCAGCAAATTCAGAAAAAGAAGCTTTTTTTTTTTTTTTGTAACCTGTGTTCATTGTAGCATTTTCTAAGCTAGGTAGCTACATTTTCATTGATGGGAAATGGTAGCTATAAAGGAAAGACACACCCAAACATTATATACAAACCTTTGTCCACTGAAACCCATTCCTCCTGCTTCTTCTTTCACCATCAACAATGTTTTTGTTGTTGCTACTTGTATTGTGCAGTTTTCAATAGGGATAAAAAAAAAAAAACTTTAGCCAAATAGAGAGAAGAAGAAGAAGAGGACAAAGAGAACCCTAATCTCTCTAATTCTCTATAATACTCAGCTTCTTTTCATCACCCTATTATTCTGTGCTTGTTTTTACTTCAGCCCAAAGCATCTTTTCTCCTGGATTATATACATATTTGTCATTCTTCTTGAAACCTAAGAAGAGCCTATGTACTTTATCCCAGATTACCTACAAAGCTAATCAGCTGCAAAAATACCCTGACTGGCTTACACTATTTTCTTAACTTAGTAATAGCAATAGCACTTAGACCAGGGGTCAGCAACCTGTGGCTCCGGTGCTGCATGCGGCTCTTTGGGCCTTCTGCTGTGGCTCCCTGTCAGGTGATTACTGGCTGGCCCCGCCCCTCACCCTTCCCTCCCAGTCACTCCTTGCCTGGCCTGAGAAGGTAAAGGTGACAGTGGGGGATGGAGAAGCGGCCAGGGCAGAGACAGAGAGATACAGAGAGACGGGGAGAGAGAGAGAGACAGAGAGAGATACAGAGAGAGAAGGAGAGGGGGGAGAGACGGAGGGAGTGGGAGAGAGAGAGATGTCAAAATGATTTTGTGGTTCCTGGTGTTTATTAACAACTGGTTCTCTGCCCTAATGATCAGCTGGGTAGGTGTGGCTGGGGGGGTGAGTCATGTGATTGGTGGAAGTGAGTGACATTGAGTTGGCCATGCCCACCCAGGTTTTGTGGCTCCCTGTGTTTTCTTTTCTGTGGGAAATGGGTCCAAATAGCTCTTTGAGTTGCAGACGCCTGACTTAGACTTATATACCGCTTCATAGTGCCTTTACAGCCCTCTCTAAGTGGTTTACAGAGTCAGCATATTGCCCCCAACAATCTGGATCCTCATTTTACCAACCTCAGAAGGATGGAAGGCTGAGTTAACCTTGAGCCGGTGAGATTTGAACTGCCAAACTGCAGCTAGCAGTCAGCTGAAGTAGCCTGCAGTGCTGCACTCTAACCACTGCGCCACCTCGGCTCTAACTTGTTAAAACAATTTAACAAGGTCCTGGATGACCCTGCATCATTTAGTCAGCAACATTTCCATATGCCATCAATTTCTTCCCTCCCCACACACTGCATAAAGTGGCTTCTTCATTTTCTGATTGATTTGAAATGTTTATTTGCAAACCATAGGTTTTAGCAAAATTAATATAAATTGCAACAATCTATATCAGTGGAATGCATCACCTCTAATATTCTGTAATAAAAACACCTCTAATATTAACAACATTATTTGTTGACATGTGCTTTCTCTACAAGTCCCTATTTTCCTATAGTTTGTACAAATTGATATACATAAACTTCTGTTTTGGATTGGCTTTCTATAGATTTCTTGCTTTGGCACATGCCTTAAGGCAAGGCAGGCCACTGCTATGTGAGAATTCTCTAAGGCAGAGTTTGTCAACCTCAGCAATTTTAAGATGTATGGATTTCAACTCCCAGAATTTCCAGCATACTGACTGGGGGAGTTGAAGTCCACACAACTTAAACTTGTCAAGGTTGAAAAACAGTGCTGTGGGAATTCAAAGCAAGGAGCTTAGGTCAACAAAATCTAGAACTGAATGGAAGATTTTATCCACACAAGGCACCATCATATCTTCTGGATCATTCTTCAAGAGCTGGAGCTCTTCAATCCTTTAGCAAAAAGGCCTGCTTTTTGTGAAAACGTCTACCATGAATTTTGCTTCATGAATTTGGGTGTTCCATATGATCCCATGAATTTTGCAGCAGAATAAAAAAAAATGCATTTTTTTTAAAAAGAGGCATGTAACTAAAAATTGGGTATAAACCCTGGTAGTTATAGTTCTGAGGGGTCCTTGAAGCTCTCTGAGCTCGTTTTCTTGCAGATGTTTCATTACCCTAACTGGGTAATATCATCACTGCTAGTAAGGAGTGCTGTTTGCTGTCAGTTTATATCCTGGTGACTTGCCTGTCTGTGTGGGTGAAAATGGTTTTAGGTTGGGCTGTTTACTGATGGCTCTTTGGCAGTTTCTTGATTGGGGTATTATTTATTTGATTGTTGGTCTGAAGTTAACCTTGGAGTTAAACAATGGTGATCTGGGTGCTGATTATTGATGAAAGAGGCAGAAGACTGGCAGAATGCATCCATAAAACACCAACTAGCAGTCAGAAGACATGATGAAAATTCTTTAATTTCACAACATATAGACAGATTTAATCATAGTTTCAATTGGAAAAATGTTACAATCCTAGACCAAGCCAAGTCCAAAAATGCCAGGGAATTTCTAGAAGCCTGGCACTCTGACAAATCAGCCATCAAAAGACACATAGATATTAACAACATATATAGACTATGCAAAAGAGATAATCAGCCAGCCCAAAAGAGAACAAAAAGACTCCAACACTTCTCCACCACTAATCAGCACCAAGGACCCCCTCATTTCAACCCAGAGCTACAAACATTCTCCTTTATTAATTATAATTCTTTTAAAAAGGAGCTTACATTGGGGGTTTGCATTTAAAAAGCCTGCACCATGAAGACTTGCATGTGAAAAAAATGAAAGCAGATTGATTAGCGCTTACAAAAAGAATTCTTGGGCAATTTAACAGTTACATAAATTAAAGGAAGATACAGCGAAAGTTACCATATGTTGCAAGATGTTATGAATGTAAAGGGCTGTGGAATTTTCTACATTTTTAAGGCATAAAAGATAATGCCTAAGAATGCAGACAATGCAGAGGATAGTGGGGGGGGGTTGCAGTTTTTTTCCTTGCACACATTCTTACTTGTACTTTGGGTGCTGTTTCTCCCAACAGATCTCATCTGCATCTGGATCCAAACTACAGCTCAACACCAGAGGTGGGTTTCAGCAGGTTCTGACCAGTTCTGGAGAACAGGTAGTGGAAATTTTGAATAGTTTGGAGAACCGGTAAATACCACCTCTGACTGGCCTCGTCCCCATCTATTCTCTGCCTCCCGAGTCCCAGCTGATTGGGAGGAAATGGGGATTTTGCAGGAACCTTCCCCTGGAGTGGGGTGGGAATGGAGATTTTACAGTATCTTTCCCCTGCCATGCCCACCAAGCCACACACACAGAACCGGTAGTAAAAAAAAATTAAACCCATCAATTTGTGCCAGTCAACTATCATTCAGTCCCTCACCTTAGAGAATTGTGGTCTGAGGAATACAAGGTTATCCTTCGCCCTTTTGCCATTTTACAGAAAGGAGTTTTGCTATAATAACAAACACAAAATAAAACTGCATTAAAAAGTAAAAATTTATCAATAGTGCGACTGCAATGTAAGGCTACAGTGTATCAGTGCATACTGAAAAAAGAAAGAAAACAAAGGAGGAATGAAACAAAACCCTAATTTTTATCAAAAGGCAAAAAAATCCTGAGTGGCGCAGTGCTTAGAATGTTGTATTGCAGGCTAACTCTGCTCACAGTCTAGAGTTTGATCCTGACAGGGCTCGAGGTTAATGCAGCCTTCCATCCTTCCGAGGTTGGTAAAATGAGGAGCTAGATTGTTAAGGGCAATATATTGAATTTGTAAACTGCTCAGAGTGTGCTGTAAAGCACTATGAAGCACTAGATAGGTCTAAGTACTATTGCTATTGCTAAAAGTCCCCCAGAGTCATATTTGTGAGACAAATATGAGAAATAAAAAATAAGTAAAAGAAAATGACTTCAGAAACATACGTTCATTTTCCTAAATTGTGGCAGTGAAATATGTGATCTTCCTAAGATCATCTTTTTTTCCGTGTAGAAGTGACAACTATTTCTTCTCAAAATGGCTCTCATTTTCCTCTGAATACACCCTCTTCATAGTTGTTTTCTTCTGCTTCATTTTTTAAAAAACAAATTGCCTGTCAAAGTCAGTGCAGATTTAAATCCCACTACAGAATTGCAAGAGAACTATCCATTTCTTATAGGATGGGGAAAGGACAGAATATTAGATCAAACCAAGATGCAGTGGGCAGCATTCTCTGAAGTTTATGAGATGTTTTCATATAAAGCTTGTTGTGAACCCCGTTCTCTGCATAAGGGCTTCATGTTACAATAATGACACGTTGCTGTCTAGCACTAGGTGTCCCTCCTTTAAATTTCCCATTATGACCATAGAGTGATGATATTTCGGCTCCTCGTAGATATGGTGGGTAGATCACAGCTTATTGCCATCAGTGCTGGTGGATACTGTTGAAACCTATGGGTCTCAGCTGGCAAATATTAAAGGCATTTTAAGAACCTTCATTATTTTCTCACAACATCCTAGCAGTTGTTAGAGCATTCTGTTGCATCCTGTTTGAGAAATGCTGGATTTTTATAGAAAGGCAAGCAATCAATAGATTAAAGCAGATGTTGTCCTTATACTATTACAGGGCATAGAAAGTTACTGTCCCAGTGCTATCTTTTAATTTATGGCATATTTTCTGCATAATTCTGTATGTCACTTTTGAGACTGTTGAAACTATGCATTGAGTTATTTTAATATTTGTTCATCGGTAGAGTCTACCCACACAGTGGACCATTTGAATAATGAAGTTTGAAATGTCATCTATTTATAAATTGAAAAAGAACAAATATTCTGTTATAAACTGTTTGACCAAAAGTGAGCACACATTCAGATATGCATATTTCAATATTCATAATCAAATGTCTAATGTGTTTGCAAAAAAAAAAAAGGGGGATAAGGTTGGAATTTGTATTTAAAATAACCTCCCAAAGCAGAACTGTGTACACCATAAATTATCTTTCACCAGTTAAATCAGCAATATTAGCATCAATACCATCTGTTTCATATTGGCCTCTCTGACTTAAGGTGTAGGTCTTTGTGTCAATGTGAATTGTTACTGAAAGATAAACAGTAACATTTAATGGATTTTCAAAAGTAACCCCCTTATTTTTTCACATGTCCCCCTACATACATTCACACATTTTTAATATGTAGCAAAATGTATTTGTAGCTCTGAAAGACACATGTGTGGTCCCATATATGCATACACCATTCAGTTGCTAAGAATAGTTTGATGAGGTTGAGACTCAATGAAGGTCTGAAAGCAGATGATATGACAGGACTCCATTTCACACACCAGATTGCTTGCATAGATTCAAAGACATCCATTACTGGCTGCTCAAATGTGATGTGTGGCTTTCTGAGACACTATTAAACAGCTGTCACACTCTAACCCAGAGCTTGCTAAAGTTAATTGTGTGTGTAAATCATGCACGGTGCAGATCAGGTACCTGCAGCAAGTAACTACTCTAGCTTGTTTCTTTTTTCTCCCAGTATACGTTGAACCTTCTATCACCATGCCAGTTCCTCCCAATTCATTGAGACCTGTTTTTTAAGGTAAGGAGCAGTGGCTTCTTTGTATGTCAAAGAAGTCAAGCTAGCTTCTGCACTGCACAGTGGAAACCTGCAGTGTAGGAAGATATGGATACCATGTGAAAAGCGGTAGAATCTACACACATAAAAAGAAATGGAGCTTTGATTGCAACTGCAGCTGCCATCTTGACTTTTTTGACATTCATCTCCTGAAGAGACCCCTGGAGGATACAAGAAAAAACAGAGAAGGAAACAAAGTGGCTCATGATATCTACTGTGCCTAATGTTGCAGCCAAAAATAGATAATTGCAGCATGGACTTCCCTGTCCAAGCTATTCAAACGGGTGTAAAACAAGTTATAATAAATATTCTGACCTCTTTAGGGAGCCAGTGTCTATGCTGTAGCTCGCTTATTATTTATTTAGTCTTTTACTATGCAATCCTTCAATACAAATTTACTTTCAATAGCATTAGTAGTAACCTTATCTTATGCAATCAAGCTTTCATGAGACATTAAGTACACAGGAAGAGCACCAGAAAGTCACATGAAATTTTAAAAAAATGCTAAGTGGAGTTATAAATTACTTGAGTTCATAATAACAACAGAAGTTATCAAATGACATTATAGAGGTGGGGTGTTGGGGAGGAGAGAGAAAGAAGGGGGGGGAAAATAATCAGGTTAATTCCTCTGGGAAGGGCATGCCATAACCAAGAACCTCAGCTTGCTAACCTCAGACCTAAAACAGATCCTCAAAAGAAGAACAGAAGCTTGGAGTAAAAGCAGAGAAAATGTTTACAGAAAATAACTGAATCTCCAAGCATTGAAAAAAGTTGGAGACTGAAGAACTGTACATCCTACATCCCAATGGGAAGAAGTGTATGCATTTCATCTTTTAACACAAACTCATATAATGTGTCAATATACAAACTGAAATTCTGTTGTTCTTCAACATGGCAGCTATTCATGATATGCAACACAGTCTTCCCATTTGTGTGCGTGTGTTTACAGGGGAAATGTGTACCCAAAATGCACAAAGGTGATTTATGATTCAGAAGAGAGAAGAACGGAAGCTCCAATTCTCTATCACAAAAAATCTCTTTTTTGCACTCTTTTGCACAGTTTCCAAAAATCAAGAGTTCTTTTTCTTGCCACATCGAGACAGAAAACTCACCAAGAAAGACTCTGAAACTACAACTCCAAATCTTGAAAATCTCAAACCTGCTTTATATAGACTTGACCTTCTAATTTCACCATCTCACTTACAGTACTGTGGTCGTCTTACTAGCAAAAATATTAAGTGAACTCTTGACTAACAAACATTAGTCCATCCCAGTAGACTTAGCCTTATGAGATCAAGCTCCAGGAAATCTCAGATTTGGGGGTTCCCATATTGTTCATCTCCTGCTCCTTTCTGCAGCCATGAAATGCTTTAGAATAATCACAAATGAGCATGCTGTCAAAAAACTAGACAATATTCAATGGAAAGAAACCAACTCGATAAAGCTCTGAATGAAGTCGACTTCTTCCACACATAGTAATCTCAAAGTTATCACTTTGTTAGCTTTGAGCAACATAACCAATAATCCTTGCAAATATTCAAGGGGAATTATGAAGCTTCTCTCTGTGAAGCCTTGAGGCAGACATATTCCTCAAGAGTTTTCCCAGGATGACTGCCCAAGCAACTGTCCAATGCAAATCAGAGGTAATATTCAGCAGGTTCTGACCAGTTCTGGTGAACCGGTAGCAGAAATTTTGAGTGGTTCGGAGATCCAGTAAATACCACCTCTGACAGGTCCTGCCACCATCTATTCTCTGGCTCCCAAATTCCAGCTGATTGGGAGGAAATGGGAATTATGCAGTAACCTTCCCCTGGAGTGGGGAGGGACTGGAGATTTTACAGTATCCTTCACCTACAGTATCCTTCACCACCCACCAAGCCACGCCACGCCCACTGCCCACCAAGCCACGCCCACCAAGCCATGCCACACCCACCAAATTACGTCCACAGAACCGGTAGTAAAAATTTTTGAATCCTACCACTGATGCAAATGCCAGTGAAGTCAACCTGGGAAGGTGATTGAAGCAGCTGTACTGAAGGTTTTGGAGGCCAGAGCTTCCTCAGTGTCTTTTTAAATGTCTTGCCTAGCTCTAATAATAAAACAAGCTAATTATGAGCCGCGATGGCACAGTGGTTAGAATGCAGTACTGCAGGCTACTTCTGCTGCCTGCAGGCTGCCTGCAATTTGACAGTTTGAATCTCACTAGGCTCAAGGTTGACTCAGCCTTCTATCCTTCCAAGGTGGGTAAAATGAGGACCCAGATTGTTGGGGGCAATATGCTGACTTTGTAAACCACTAAGAGAGGGCTGTAAAAGCACTGTGAAGTGGTGTGTAGGTCTAAGTGCTATTGCTGATTACAAATGGAAATAAAATCTTCTAAACACAAACTATATAGCTATGTCAGATGATGGGAAGACATGGGAAGAAAAATGAACCGGGGACTGGAAGATTATGGAAGTTAGGGCACAAGGAATTCTGGAGATCATCAATTTGGCTCTGAAAAGCATTTTATTTATTGGTATTCCAATTCATGTTTTTTTTAGAGCAGGTCCTTCTGAACTGAATCAGGTTTACCTGAAAGAAGCTAAATTATCTTCCCATCAAAGGTGAAGGCTTTGCCTGTCCTTTAGTCGGTCAACATATGCTGAACATTGATTATCTTGCCATCTTCAGACTATTATCATGATGGCAACATGTCATCAGGATTCAAATTCAGATATTCAGTATTCATATCGAGAAAAAATAATTTAAACAAAATAACACTGAAGCAACAACAAGTAGGATGGTAAAGACTGTGGGTGAGCAAAGGCAGAATTTTACAACATGGGTAGGGAAGCAGATTCAGCAATTTAGGAAACTGAGATGTTATCAAAATGACAAAATGTGTATCATCTATTGAAGGTCACTAATTTTACCAGATGCAACTGGCTGAGGAATGTTTGCAGCTGTGCAAACACACATGACTCTATGATGCAACATCATATGACATCCAATAAGAACTGAGACAAGGAGCCTCCAAAATAGCAAATCTGTTCTTTCTGGGGTAATGTACTCCAAATCAAAACAGGTTTTACCTACATCTTTCAGTCTGAGTTTCCTCCCTACCAATAATACTGCTATCTCATCTGGATTTAATTTGTTTGTTCACCCTTGCCTGGATCATTATTGAGATTAATCAATCTAGATCAATTAATCAATCAATTAGTCAATCTAGAAGCTAGATGGTAGGGAGCAGTAGATCTGGATGTCATCAGCATTCAATGACATCCTATTCTAAAGCTTTGAGTGATCTCTTCCAGACCTTTTTTGTAGATGTTAAACAATAGAGGAAAGATTGAACCTGTGGGACACTATAGTTTTATGACTAGGAATGATACAATAATCTCCCAATATCACCTCTTGGGCATATCCCCAAATGTACCATGAAATCAGTGATTCAGCCTCACTGAAAAACAGTGAACAGATGGCCTTAAAAAATATCAAACTATGGTACTAACCAGAATCACATTTCCTCCCATCTAGTTTTCAATCATCTATTGAGGTAATCATATCTCAAACAAAGTTCTGGGTTTTGAGCTGTGATATTAGCACCTTCTAAGAAATGTTACCATCTTCTTAGCATCTTTATCAGCAATAGAATGTCTGAGGCTGACCTAGATTTACAGAGATCTTTTGGTTCAAAGGAGGTAATTTTATAATTACCAGTAAGAACAGAATGTACCCTCCAAATCTTCTTCCTTAGCCATGGGAAGTCTCCTGTCCTAGCTTGAATAAACATGTCTTATCCATGCCTTCAAAACCTATTAGCTGGAAAGAATCAATATGACTAAGGCAAGGAATTGAAAATGTTACCAGCCTAAAACAAAATAAATCTGATCACTATTTTTTTA
This sequence comes from Pantherophis guttatus, assembly GCF_059756535.1. Lineage (NCBI taxonomy): Eukaryota > Metazoa > Chordata > Lepidosauria > Squamata > Colubridae > Pantherophis > Pantherophis guttatus. Next base: position 292,720,230 of record NC_142063.1, on the reverse strand, counting down.
TATATAAACTGAGGTTAATTACTCAAAGCAAACCTCTGACTGCCAGTTTCCCTACCCAATATCTTGCTAGAGACCGTATGGAAAAGCGTTTGGAAATACTCTAGAATTTTCATAAATTTCCTGCCTCAGAATGGGAGGGAGAAAAATCATCTATGGTCAGAGGAGTTTCCAGAGATGATAAAAAAGCTTGCATGGCCCACTTTTCAATACAAGGATACATGCAATCTTGGGGCTATAGTTTCCCAACTTTTTATTCATGGAAGGAGACTAGTGAAATATAGCAGTGTTTCTGAATCCAATATATAACTGACACATCTGTATTTGCACTTCCTAAAGACAAAAGCTGACAATCACAAAATGGTGCCACCTCACCCTGAGTGCCCCCCCCGTCAAGCTGCTGATAAGACTTTCTAATCAAGTTAGCAATGAATATTTTCTTAAATCACATTAAACCAAGTTGCAGACAATCAATTATAGCACCTGGAGGGGAGTTTACCTGCTATTTCCCAAGATAACCAGTGATTAATGGAGCGTACCTGTTATCAAGATAAGCCAAAATAAGGTATATTTATTACCTCTGAGCTTCTTGCTAAGAAAAAAAAAAACAGGAGGACTTCTATATATTCCTAAGGTACCATAATCGCCTTTTTATTTATGTTGCATCAAAGCAGTGGGAAGAAATTCATCTAGTTTAATTTAACTTGCTTCTAGGTAGAGGTTCCACTAGAAACAAGCAGAACACTATCCATTATCCATATTATCTTGAGAGTGAATCTAGATCTCTAGATTCTAGAGTCTAGGTAGTTGTCTATGTAATGATTGGAGCCTAAGGGAAGATTGACTAGTTTATAGCAAGCCAAACAAGGACTGTATCAGCATCCTTTCCTTTGCTTCACTATTAAACCTTAGCAGTTCTGTGAACACTAATTTTACCTGGCTACTACATTTTGAGAAGAACCTTAAAGGTAATCTCTCAAGCTTTTCCAAAGCAGTTCCCATCATATAGACATCTAGTTGAGCTGTGCTGCTTTGGTAGAGTGTTTTCAGATCCCAAACCATTTTGAATGGATTTTTTTAAAAAATAATATTTTTTGACCAAATGGAGATAGGAAACTCTTTCAGTTTTGTTTAAGCTTTTCAAAGTCTGACATGCTCGGTCAGTTCAGCAAGCTATGAGAAAATGAGGCAAACTTTGCAAACAGTTGTAAACAGGGCAGGATCGTTAATGCTTAAAAAAGTTGGGAGGAAGTCACTGACCACCCTTACATTAAAAAAATAAAATAAAACCAGAAAGTGATCCCATAACACTTCTTCATTATGTTTTTGTCAGTGAAAGGAGCCAACAGAATTATTACAACTAATGTGCTAAATGAAAAGTAAAGAAATGCAAAGCAAAAAGACAGGAACTCTTTTGTTGAATGGTATAATATGGAAATTATCAAACAGTGAATCAGGGCCCTGTTGAAGTTCACTAGCACCTTGAGGGGGTTCCTCATAGCACCCGATCAGCCTTACATAGACAGAGTAGGATGTTATCATGTTCCAGCTTTTCTTCTTCAAAACGCAATTGACAGCTAAGGTACTAGAAAGTCTGAGAACCCCAATCATACATTGATTAAAGTGCAATTTCAAAGTAAATGATTTCTTTATTTCTTGCCTAGCCCTAAATAAATCATAGCCTATATTCATCAGTGGAGTTGTGCCAATTCATGTACCATTTTTGGATTGACTTTTCATTTCCTTCATGCATTTCTCTTCATTTCCTGCAAGAGTTTAGAGAAAAAAAACCAACCAAATTAAACTTGGTGGAAGAAAATCCAGGACATGAATTGAACAACACCTGAAAAAAGAGGTTGACAATTGAACAGTACTATATTGTACTTGGGCTTTTTATTTTCCTTGACCTTTAATCCAGAGCTCATATTCACCCCAGCAGTATTTACTCAAGGTGGTGATTAACACATTTTGCAAAGTTGAACTCTGTTTATTTACAGTATTACGTTGCTAGAGTTAGTAACTATAATTTTTTTTATAGGTAAAACATAACTTTATTTTCCTGCTTCTCAAGAAAGAAAAAAGAAACAGAAAACTCTGACACTGAAAAAGTGCCTTTTGCACAAACATTGGAAGAATCAAAAGATAGTATCATCTACTGAGGCACACTCTTGCGATTGATATTCCTTGGAGACAGTGTGCATCTGAGGAGCAAGAAGGATCATTCTCTTGTACAGAAGCTCAGACTAAAATGGTATGTTCTCAAAAATATCTCATTCAAATTTTTTCTGGAAAATGCCCAAAGGGAATAATCTTGGTATGCATGTGTGAGGGACAGAGGAATTGCTAAGATTTCGACCTAATATGCACCATCTCAGCTTTCTCTTTAATTAGAAGTAACTTCTAGAAAAGTTACAGATGCACATTTAGGCATGGCACTAATTTTATCAGTCTTTTCATGAGTTACGGCCAGCTTTCGTGATCCTTCTGCTCATTACTTGCATAGCTGCAGAATTCACAGGCTTTATAGACGGTGTTTTAGCAGGTAGAAAAAAATAATGCCTTAAAAAAAAAAGAATCTGCCATGTGCAAACATCTCAAAAAAGGACTTTGGTAACATTGTGAATCTGTCTGCCAATTATCGCGGGAGGTGGAAACGACATCTTTTTCAAATCTGTGGCTACTTGTGCCACCTTGATAGGATATCAGAAAAATAAATTGCAGATGTGGGCTGGCTATACTGTTGAATGTATAGAGCAAGTTCATTGAGGAAATTAGAAACTCTGGAATGGTGGTGGGGGGAATCACAAAATAAAAAGAATGAATGTTGTTCTGGTAAAACTTTCTTCTAGTGATTATCTGAGCTAGCAAATAAATTTGCTGTTTTAGTCAAACAGAAGAGAATATTTTTTAAGGCTTCTTCTTCTGTATCTTTCATAGGATCTAGAGTTTGAGGATAATATTTTCCTATGAGTAGAGTATTGGCTATTGAGGCTAACCTTTTTATTCTAAAGGCAAAAGGATTTGTTCTGCCTAAAGGCAAGATAAAAACTTGCTAAATGTTACCCTTCCCAGGTATGATAAAAAGAGATCTGTGTTAGGCAATGGGGGCAAAAAATCAGGAGGTGCTGATAATCCTTTTTTCAACTAACACATTTTTATTAGCATCTGATGAAGTGAGCTGCAGCTCACAAAAGGTTATGTCTTCTAATAACAATTTGTTAGTTGCAAAAGGTGCTACCAGAACCCTCCTGATTTTTTGCCTTTCCAGAAACAAGTTTGGATTGAGTCAGAAGATGGTTTTTTTCCCCTTGACTTCTGAAGACTGATGGACACGTCTGTGAAGTTTTTTTGGCAAGGTTTTTCAGAAGTGGTTTGCAATTTCCTCCTCCTTAGTGCTGAGAGAAAATGACTGGCCCAAGGTACTCAACTGACTTTGGGCCTAAGGTGGGAAATGGCTAGAGTGGGGCGGCGGCATGCAGGTAGAGGCCTGGGGCAAGGCTGGAGCGGGAGACTGGCATGTTCCCCGACCTGCCCGAGGCGAATGTTGAGTGGGTGGAGGCTCCGGGGCAAGGCTGGAGCTGGGGAATGGTGTGTCCCTGGGCGAAGGGCAAGCGGGTGGCATGTTACCTTTAATGAGCAGAGCAGGTGAGGCGCAGAGATTAGCTGGGCTGTGTAGCGAAGGCAAGATATATAGGGCGGGATGGGGTGGGTGGGGCCAGCCAGCGATGTGATTTGCCGGTTCTCTGAACTACTCAAAATTTCCACTATTGGTTCGCCCGAACTGGTCCAAACCGGCTGAATACCAACTCTGGATTGCGCTCACCATTAGATACAGAAAACCAGCCCTCTGTTCCTAGTACCATCTGATCAAGGTTACTGGTGGGAAAAACAGCTGAAATTCTCCACTGTGCTATTAGACTATATTTTTCAGGCTAAACATTAATCCATGCCCCCTTCCCAAGTTAGTTTGTGCTCATAATCCTACTTAAAAATTAGATATAGAAATGAAAACAAGCATAATTATTATGTAAATTATGCCTTTTTGAATAAAATCTTGAATTTATGTAAGAATGGACCCCCAGGTGCTGAAATGCAAAACCAAAATTGTCAGATTTGCCTCATGAGATGTCTATAAACCCAACTGTTAGGGTTTATAAGCCTTGCTTTATGGATTAGTGTTATGTACAAACTAAACTACTGTTCTCTAAAATATATTTAAAGGAAACCATAGCTTAGGCTGATAGATCAATCAGAAATACACTCTTTGAAGTTTTTAAATAAAATGAATTAGAGAGGAAGCTTGTGGAAGAGCAGGAAGCTTAGCAAAATTGTGGCATCTGTGCTGCCTTCTTTCCCTTTCTATTTGAGGTAAAAGAAGTATAGCAGCACAGGAAGACAAAGCACAATGTAAAAAAGGTGGAAGAGCTGGACATGTTAGCTATTAACAGAAAAAGAGGATAAAATACAGGGGATAGACAGAACAGACTTAAGACAGAAATGTTCTTTCCAAACACCTTTACATACTATCAATGCATCAACATTTGAAATGTTGATGCATTGCTAGTATACAAGTAATTGAATAGTAATAGTAGAGAGTATAGTATATCGATTGGTAATGATTTAGAGTATAATCATTGTCATAATAATAATTGAAGATGGTAGTAAAGATCATGGTAACAGTATAGGGATAGCAATAGAATAGAATATAGAAAGCATTTTCATATCCCTTTTCTGTTTGTTTTCACAAATTAAAACCTCTACCCAATCCTTATAAGGAGTTATAAAGAACCTACCTATCCAGGGTCCGGTGGATTTGTGACTTTCCTGAGTCTGGATCAATCCAATTGAGCATGTTTTAAAAAACAACAACCTGTCACAAAACTTCAAGTGAAGGAAAACTATGTGGCAGTGATTGTACATTTTTCAGTTAAATTACATGGCAAAGTTTTTGAGTAGAGCCTATTTTATATACAAAGTGTAATAGTCATCTTCTAATGAATACAAATAAGAAAATCCCCTTTAATAGGATTAAAGACCATGAAGTGCCAAAATAGTATGTATGACTGGGATTTGCATACAATATCTTTAGCTTAATGTTGATCTCCCAAGGCATTAACGAGCAGTAATTGTAGCAGGAGTGGCTTATTTACAGCTTTTTCTAAGTAATAGATAATTACAGAAAACAGCAGCACTTTAACAAATAGAGGCTAAATTGCAAATTAGAAATAAAATTGTGGTGAACACAAATTATGCCACAAACCAAATGTGTAGATTTTTTTTGCCCAGGTTTAACGAGCCTATCCAGAATAATTTTGATTAGACAATTAATTTATACAACGTGACTAGTCTAGCTATAACTATGGTTAATAGAGATTAGTCCAAGAGATGTCAAGCTCTTTATTTAAAATCTGATTTTTTTTCTCCCTATTTATTCAAGATATTTTGATAACTTTATTTAACAATAATTATTTTCCTTCATAATGCAATCTATATGCTCCCTGAGCTTGGCTGCTTGCTTGCAGATGTTTCATTACCCAACTAGGTAATAGCATCAGTTCAAGTGAGCATGCAGTTTCCTCCCTATTTATGTAAGAGCAGCTTGCCCTCTTAGATTTTTTTTGGAGGAAGGGGATTCCTCCTTGGTGATTCTTTGATTAGAATATTGCTTTCTGCCTGATTGTTTGTCTGGTATTGATCCCTGTTTATTTAAATATTGGTTGATGGAAGGGATACGTTCTAGTCGTTTTGTTTCTTTCCTAGGTTTTTTTTATTTTCTCTTTTGTCTTTTTTATTGTCTCTTTTGAATGTGTGTAAATGTGGTTTATCTCAGTGGGTCCAGTGATGGTTCATATAGCAGTGTCCCGCAATCAATATTCAACCAAGTTTAGAGGGCACCAAGAACTCCAAAGTTCAAGTCTGAGTTACAGATATTCTATTAATACAACCCATATCCATATATTTTATTTTATGTATTTCAATGCATATTCATCAATAAGAGTCTAAAGTTTCCACTAGACTCTCAAAGGGGTCTATGGTATAAAAAGGTTAAGAACATCTGTATTAATTCTTCCTTTTTCCAGAGATGTAAAAATACACTGAGTTTCTACAAAGTGTCTTATGTTAACAGGCCTAGTCTGATCATCCACCAGTCTCCTGATGATCTTTACAGAGTCTGTATGGGTAGATCTTTGCTGATGTGGGGATTCAGGCTACTCAAACTGAATGGTGTATAGCTGCATGAGATCCTCCAGTTAGAGGCACATGTACAGAAGGGAATGGGAAAGCACTCAGTTTGCCTAGCCTGGTGTCCTGCAGTTGCTTGGTTTCAGCCTCCTTGCATTTCTAATCCAAATGGCCATTTGAGTCTTCGGAGAAAGGCGGCATATAAATTGAATTAATAAATAAATTAAAAAATTGGGTAGAAATGCTGCAAGTTGAGTGAACACCTCTGGGTGGCACCGCATTAGAAGGTTGAACTAATCCAATAAACTTCTTTGTGCCTGGCAATGGATGCTGAGGCCAGAACCTGGGACATTTTACAGTTAAAACATGAACTCTGTGTCTTGGTGATATCTTTTCCCATTAGAAGTAGTCATCTATAACTCCAAATAATAGTTTCACCCAATCAATCCCCAGAATAAATTATATCACCTAAGAACCTTGAAAACTTCCATACGTATACTACATTCTTCTTTGGTCATGTTTATCTGGCTGAAATTATGTCATTACATAATTTCAGCTAAAACCAAGTCAGTTCTCATACCATTCTTCTTTTAGCTTCTCCAGATTATCCCTTCTTTGCACAACAGAGGACAGTGATTGTTATCATTTCCCCCCAGAAGCTGCTTCTGTTGTAAAGAAAATATAAATATCTTTGCTCCCTAGCATCTAAACCATTCAAAGTGCTTGCTGAAAATGCGATGGCTGATCTTGTCCCTGTCTTCAGCTAATGCTTCGTGACAGTAAAACAAAACAAAACAAAAAAAAAACAAAAACAGAATTTATTTTATTTTAAATATTTATGATGCTTTTCAGATACTTAACAGCTTAAAGCAGTTTAGAGAAATATTAAACTGATGAAACTTCAATAAAAATAATGCAATAAATCAGAGGAAGACAGCAAGAAGACAGCAAAACACTTGAAAAAGCTTGGGAAATATGCTTGATGGCACCTTGAGACATACTACTTAGAAATTATTAAATGACATCCTTCTTTATCAGATTCCAACTTAGAATAAAGGAACAATAAAGCAAAAAAGTCAGCTGAAGGCTGATCAAAAGAAACCATTGTAAAATTGTTGAAAGGACAGTAATGCATGCATAAAACGAGTGTGTGTGCATAAATAGGCTATGCATACTTCAAAAATGATTCAGAAAAAGTGGTTTAGACTTTGTGAAAGCAAACCTGAAAAAAAGCTTCTGCTGCTTCTGCTTTATGAATAAAGAACTGCATCATCTATAATGAATGAACCTCTTAAAGCAGCAGCTGCTGCAGCTTTTTTAGGCCTGTGTAGAAAGTTGAAAAAAGTTGAATTGCTTTAATGTATAGAAGAATGGTGCTATACCTACCTTTATAATGTAAAAAGGAAGAGTAATTTCTGTTAAGTCTACAAAACTAATCAAAGCCAAGGGAGTGGTTGGTTCATTAATTGGAGGAAAATAACGACAGTCAATAGGGTGAAGGCTGGGCTCTTTAATTATCATTTATCATCTATCTTGTCACAAAAGGAAAAAGTGGTCCAACTTATCAGAAGCCACACTGATGTGGGTAAAAAAGAAATGTAGATCGAAAGGATCTTGATAGACTTGAACATAAGGCCCTACCTAATAATGTAACATACCTTTATAATGTAAAAAAGGAAGAGTAATTTCTGTTAAGTCTACAAAACCCAGTCGAGGGAAAGTAAACCAATCATTTACTGATTTCTTGATGGACAGTTTTTAAAATCTGATTTTTGGATGCTCAGTCCAATGCAATCTACTATGTTGATGGGCATTTGAATGCTGAAAAACTAAGTATACATCACTGATTTTCACTGAAATAGAAGTGTCAGATACAATCAAAATCAAAGTAAAGCCATCATTTTGTACAGACTTTTCTTGGAGGAAGTGTGGGAGTTATGTTGACAGAACTTCCCAGGACAGGAATGGCAATTATGTTATCTGCTTAGCACGACAAAGCAAGATGTCTGTCGAGCTAGCAGAAAGGTGGGAAAAAATGAAATGGCCAGATTTAAATAGCAGTGAATATAAGAGGTGACTGCCTTCTCAAATTGATGTTGGACCATTAGCAATTGAACATGGCTTTATTTTAGATTGCAGTGAAAATTCTCATTTAGTCAAGTTATCTTCTGTCAAGTTAGAGCCAGAGAGACTGACAGTAAGATTCAGTGAAATGTCTTTCTAAATATATATACACGGCATTATATTATAAAACATAGCTCTTTGAATAAGCTTTTGATTGTTGAAGACATTAGTTAAAAAAAAATATTCTTCATTATAACTCGGTTTGTAACTTGGAATGTAAACTGTTCAAAGGCCTTACTAGTCATCTAATTTTTGTCAACATCATCATAGCTGGTTAAATAGAAGGAACTTTATCTAGAATCAGAAAGTTAAGAGAATCAAAGCTAAATGCCATGAGCCGCAGAGACATTGGACTCAAAGAAGAGTGAAGTCTAGCCAAGGAAGTGTACAAAGGGAGGTGTATGGAAATAAATAGGGAAAACTCGAAATTTTGGTAAAGGGAAGGGGGCAGATATCACATTGTTAGTATTCCTGAAACCTGATGGAACTCATGACTGAAATATGGTGGTAGAATATAATTTGTTCCAAAGAACAAATTAGCAGTACAAAAAGAGAGAGAGAGAGTATTGCATTGTATGTAAAGAATGACTAAACTTATATAATTTATGACAGCTATGGTAAAAACCTTGCTGAAAGTGTCAGGGCAAAAATTTAAAGAAAAGAAAAGAAAAACGAGAATCTTGCAGGTTTGGTCTATGCGTTTATGCCAAAAGCACCCAACTGTGCTAAAGATACAGAAGAAATCATATATTCACAAATCAGATGACTGAACTATGCAGGAAACACATTAATTTGGTAATGGAGAATTTCAACTACTCCCACATCAGCTGGAAATCAAAATCTGCAGCAGGTGGAAAGCCAACAGGCTCTTGATATGCCTTGCAGAAAATGTCAAGGTCCAAAAAATGTAAGAGGGACCTAGGAGATCAGCTATACTGGAGTTAGTATTTATTAATAAGAAACAAAGCATTGAGAAAGTAGAAATTGTAGAAACATTGTGAGAGTGACTATGTGATTCTAGAATACTACAGGAAGAATAAACAGAAAGATTGCTGTTCTAGATTTCAAGAAAATTTACTTGAATAGGCTAAGGAGAAAACTAGGAATGATATTAATAAAAACTGTGAAAGGAAACAATCTTCAGAAGGGTTGTAAAATTCTGAAAAAAGTGAATTAATTAAGGTCCAAATGCAATAGCAAGGAGAAAACAAAAGGAAACACCTAATAAAATAATTAAGGTTGCATAAATAGCTCTTTGATAAACTGAAAAACAATATGAATAAAATTAAAAAAGGAAAGAGAAGCACATATAAAAAACAGAATATCAAAGAGAATCTTGAAATTATAACAATGGGGTTAGGAAAACTGAAGTTCAGCTTGTAATCAAAATCAAAAATAGCAAAACATGTTTTTTTTTTTTTTCGTATTCATGGAACAAGAAGAAAGCCAAGGAAGTGGTTGGTTCATTAGTTGAAGAAAATAATGACAGTCAGTAGGGTGAAGACTGAGCTTTTTAATTATCATTTATCATTTATCTTGTCACAAAAGGAAAAATTGGTCCAAATTGTCAGAAGCCACACTGATGTGGGTAAAAAAGAAATGTAGATCAAAAGGATCTTGCTAGACTTGAACATAAGGCCCTCCCTAATCAAATGCAATCAGTGGTGAAAAATATAGAGTTCTGCACTCAGGTAGCTAGGAAAAGCCAGATGCATGGGGATAAGGTAAGTGGTGCCTGAGCTGCATCGCCAGAGAAATAATGTCAGGCTCACAGGAAGTGATAATTCCATTCTGCCGCACACTGGGCAGACTACTCTGTATCCATTTTCGCTTACCACAGTTCAAGAAGGATGCTGAGGAATTGAAAGAGGGCAGAGAAGAGTAACAAAAATGGTGAGGGGCTTGCAGGCTAAATCCAATGAAGAATATTAAAGGAATTGGGCACATTTAACATAAAGTAGAAAAGGCTAAGGGAGATTTTACAGCATTCTTGAAGGGCTGACACAGGGAAAAGGATGTGGGTTTATTCCCTGAGGGAACAACAAGAACCCCTGGGTGGAAATTTTTACAGAGAGAGACAAACTCAAACAAAAAAATAATAATTCTGATAGTAAGAATTATTAAACAGTGGAATAGCCATGTTCCATCATGGGGGTTTTTCAAGCCAAGGTTGAATCTAGGTAAGAGAAAGCAAACAGCAATCCCTGTAATGTTCACACTATTTTTCCAGTAAATAAATTAATCTATCTGCACTAGGAAACTTTGCATAGGGAATTTTGTGGAAAATCCCACAGAGTTAGGGAAAGAACATTTGATACGTGTTTTAAGTAAGTATCTATGGAGATTCTCACTCATCCAGGTCATAGTTTTCCCAAAGGTGCTTTTTCAAGAGGCAATTGGACTTTCTGGTTTTTCTCTTCACATCCAAGAAGTTTCTTCGGCTCAAAGTGAAGAAGCTTCTTGTATGTGAAGTGAAACGTCTTCAAAGAAAAATCAGAAAGTCCTGTTTTAAGTAAAGATCAATCCTGTTTCATGACTGCCTTTCTTTTCACAACCCCGTGTATATAATCCCATGTATAGTATCTAAACAAAGCATAGTAACATAGGTAAAGTATTCTTAGTAGCAAAAACTGTAGCAGCAAATACTTTCAAAATGAAAATGATGATGATAACAATAACAATGGCAGCTTAAAAGAAAAAGGAGGTGTTTGTGGTTTAGCTACATATTCATTATAGAAGCAGCAGAAACAGTAATACCTATTCTCAGGATAGCAATTGAATAAATTCAGACTGAAACTGTGCAAGCCTTTTTTTTCTTTTAATAAAAAGAATGATCAAAGAAAGCAATTTGTTTTCTATTATAATACAAAAGAAAACCTCTGAGCCAAGAGGATGGGATTTGAGTCTTTTATAGCTGTAGTGTCTGTTATATTGAAACTTAACATTAAGAAAACTAAGATCATGGCATCCAGCCCTCTCAATTCCTGGCAAATAGATGGGCAAGAAATTGAGGTAGTGACAGATTTTATTTTCCTGGCCTCTAAGATCACCGCAGATGGGGACTGCAGCCAAGAAATTAAAAGACTCTTGATCCTGGGGAGGAAAGCTATGGCAAATCTAGACAGCATACTAAAAAGCAGAGACATCACCCTGCCAGTAAAAGTGCGTATAGTCAAGGCTATGATTTTCCCAGTTGCAATGTATGGCTGTGAAAGTTGGACCATAAGAAAGGCTGAGCGCCAAAGAATTGAAACCTTTGAACTATGGTGCTGGAGAAGATTCCTGTGAGTCCCTTGGACTGCAAGGCAATCAAACTGGTCAGTCCTAGAGGAGATCAGCCCTGACTGCTCTTTAGAAGGCCAGATCTTGAAGACGAAACTCAAACTCTGGAATGAGCTGCCTACCGAGCTCCAGACGGCTCCTGATCTCCGCTCCTTCCGTCGGGACCTGAAGACTTGGCTGTTCAAGCAAATAGGCTGACTCTGATTCTGGGTTTTATTATTTATTAGTTAATTTGGATTAAAATGGGATTTTGTTGTACATGTTTTTAACTTGTGTTCGCCGCCCTGGGTCCTTCTGGAGAAGGGCGGCATATAAATACATGAAATAAATAAATAAATAAATATTTTGGCCACCTAATGAGAAGGAAGGACTCACTGGAGAAGAGCCTAATGCTGGGAAAGTTTGAGGGCAAAAGAAGAAAGGGACAACAGAGAATGAGGTCGCTGGATGGAGTCACGATGGGTCGGACATGACTTCGCAACTAACAGCAAGAAAGTCTGTTATAGGTTACATAATGCAGTGATTAGAAATGGCTCCTGTTTGTGTGGCTGCAGAGAAGGATCCAGGTGAAATCAAGGCCTGGTGCAGTTCAACAATTGGCAGAAGTCTGTGGCATCCCCAGGGAGGAAGCCGAGGCTACAAAGCAAAGCTCCACACCATACGGCTTCGTGCTGAATGGCCCACTGTATCATATTTTATTTTTTGTCTTAATCTCTCAATAATTTCCAGACTTCATGCCTCATTCTCCTAAAATGGGTACAAATCAGAACCCTGGATAAAAAAAATTTTTAGACCTGTGATGGTAAGTAGAATTGTGGTGGTCCTTCCAAGTGTTTTTTATATACCTGGCCAGGAAACTGCACAACTATTCCAGGTCTGTGGATGTGGGTCCCTTGGTGGGGTGGCTTGAGCTTCAATGATCAATCTGAATGTTCTTAGGATTCAACTTCTCTTCCTCCTTGCTCTTTTTATTTTACAAATTGTTTCTGGATTGGTTAAGTTAATTAAATTTCCCCTACCGCGGTGGATAAATCATGATGACACATAGACAATCCTAGTTTATTCTGTACTGGAAAATAAATAGCCAGCTGCAGGCAAATCTTATATGGCATGCAATCTTTTGCATCGTTAAAGAAATTAAAATGTATCATCATCAAAGAAGAGAGAAAGAAACCAGGATTCCTTGAAATAGACATATACTCGTTTATGGGTATGGATATAGTTTTTATATGTAAAAAAAAATTCTGTGTAAATAGAAACGCAATACATGCTTGCACAATGGGGAAGACTGTGAATAAGTGACCTATGTGCTGCATCAGTTTTCTGCCCAAGTTTAGATTCAAAAGCAGGCACACTTTATCAGAAAAAAATAAGTGTAATAAGCCTCTGCTAGGATTAAGGTACTCAAGATAGTAACCCCACTCAAGCTCCAAATAGCATGCTATTCCATGCAGTTTTAGTGGCCAAAACAATCACCCTTTAAGTAAACAAATCTTTATTAATAGAATAACCAGTTTAGTTAATCAGAGGAATGTAGTGTGGAATGAGATCCTATTAAAAATTGAAAAATGTGGACTATATTCTCATTAGATGGCTACAGAACTGGTTGAACAATGTAACCACTGTGTATAGTTCATCTGTTCCCTCAATTCATCCATGTCTATCAAATTATTTATCAGATTTTTTTTTAATTCACAATTTTCACAACTACTGTCAAATATCCCAAAAGGTTCTTTTGTCCCATTTAGCTCAAATGGTTGCTTTAGATTTAAAGCATTTATTTCATGTTTGGCCCTTAGTTGTGTCTTATTTCTTTTTGGCAAGCACCAATCTTATATTTGAGTTTTCCCACTACAGTTGAAATTTCCAGATATATTGCTTGTAATTTATTTACTATTCTGCACAGGGCTTCCCAACTGTACAGACTTGCTCCCTAGTATTGTGGTTGGTAATCTCCAAATGAACATTTACAACAAGGCATCTTTTACATTTCATTTGTTTTGTTCATATAATACAAAAAAAAGAGTATCTACAGAGAATGGAAGTATGTGTGCGGGTGTGTGGGAGTCTTCAAAACAATCTTGTCCAGGTAATTAAAAGAGAGAGATTAACTTGTATAACTTAATTACTGAAGCAAATTTTCAGTCATTTGCTGAGATACTACTATCTAAAAATCCTCACTATAGAACAGATGGCACTCCAGCAGGAGACAACTATATGTGAGCAAAGAGATGAGGTATGAGTAATTATGGCATTTAGAGATGATATGTGTAGATATACAGTATACAAGCATAATTGGAATGCAATACTTCATACTTACACTTTCTCTTATCAAGAAACTTGCCAGGTTATCACACTGGATATTTTCTCCTATTATTTTAATTTTTGGCATTCTTGTCTGATGATTTTTTTTTTAAATGGACCAAGGAAATAGATGAGTTGGCCAAGTCTCAGAGCTGGGCTCATAGGATCAGTGAGATAAATAGCTGCTTATAAACATGAAAATATCATTCCAAAAAGATACCAGATGTTCACTTGACTCACAATTTTGTTACACCTTCAACAAAGAAAATCTGATGTCCATCTTTTCAATAAAGCCACTTCCTTCAGATCTTCAACAAAGCAATGTATTCTCAAATATCCACCCAGGCTTAGTAACTACTATTATGGAGGAATTGAACAAAGATACATCTTCTCTTTGCTTTAGTTCTCCACTTCAGTATTGTTTTATGAATCATGTATGTTAACCTGCCAATGCCATAATTAGTACAGCTTCTAATTTGTTGAAACCGTTTTGCTAAATTCAGTACACATTGGATCTTTTCAGACAACCAAGAGCCATTTATTTTTTGAACTCATTGGTGAAATCTGAGAGGAATATTAGAAAAATCTCTAGACTGCAATTAAGTATTGGCAGTCTTAAGTAACTTCTAATAATTATTCTAAGGTCATCAATGCAAGATACAGTTAAAAATAAGTATTTGACACAGAATATTTTTTAACATGGGATTTGTTTTATCAATGGTTAGATAATAACGGTAGAAATTAGAAGTTGGAAGAATACTATTATATACAAGTAAAGAATATTAGTATTACTACTATTATTATACATATGTAAAATGACCCATACAATACATTGTTTGCTAAATACTTATTTATGTTAAAGAAAAATGTATAAAGAAAAATTTTAAAAAATGCATCCAAGCTTGTTGGTTGGTGTGGGAATTGCAGGCTTAACTTGATGGATTTATATAATCTGAGCCACTGTGACTCTTCTTATGTTCTTAGAGTGGACAGTACTAATCCAGCTAAACTAACAAAAAGCAGCTTTCTACAATCGCAAGTCTAAATACTATCTATCTTTGGCTAGTGATCAGCCTCTTTTTCTCTAACAGGAAATTTTAAATGGCAGGGAATTCTGCCTCTGACATTTGTTCATATGTCTCCCAACACCCTTTCTTAGGAAGTTGACAAGGTTCTTCTGGAGCACAGAGGCGACAAAATGCCTTCCTTTTTTCTACTTCACTTGCTAAATTATTCCCAGTGTGTTAAACAATGTAATTAAGCATACATGCTCACATGCTAAAAAGTTCTTTCTGTTCTTCATCAAGGGGGAGTGAAAAGAAAGATTGGGCATGTGTCAGCCCCGGTCTTCAAGCTCTGTTAGTTTTAATTTGGGCTGTGGAATTAGTCATCTGTTTTGCTGGGACTGCATTAGGAGAAATAGATCTTTGCATGCAGGGACTTGAGCTCTGTTGCAAATGAGTATTTGTTAAGGGGAAACCATTCTCTTGTCGTGTTATGCTACATTACATAAGATTTATATCCATTGTAGGAGAAATGGAACCAGGAAAAGAATATTAATTCTTGGTGTCAGTGGAAGCTTAGTTTGGCATGTCATCCAATTTCATCTTTAAAAAGGGGCTGCTTTCCTTATTTAAGTCAATGTAGAAAGCAATTAATCAATTCATGAAAAATGTACCTTTGTGGCAGAGAGCTAGTGCAAGATGCAAAATCAGTCTGCAAAGAAGCCAGGTCTAAATGCGTTGTTTAAGGTGTGCAACCATCTGGTTCATGGGATGAGGGCTTAAAGAAGGCCTCCTCGTCCGAGATCTAATTGACGAGGAGGACGCAGACCTGGCTTGCATTATGGAGACCTGGTTAGGGCCGGAAGGAGGTGTTCCTCTCTCCGATTTATGTCCTCCAGGTTTCCGTGTGCTTCACCAGCCACGACTCCAGGGTAGGGGCGAGGGGGTGGCGGTTGTTATTAGAGAAAGCTTCAGTCCTAGAGAGGTCACTGTTCCTCAGATAGGCAGGTGTGAATCGCTCCTTCTGAAGTGGGACCCTGGAGTTCAATCGGGTTTGATGGTTACGTACCTATCTCCCAGCTGTGTAGCCTCAACCCTGCCCACACTACTAGATATCTTGGCTGAGTTGGCGGTTGAACTCCCCAACCTTTTGGTTGTAGGAGATTTCAACCTGCCATCAGTCGGGGAGACATCTGAGCTAGTCCGGGAGTTCATGACCTCCATGACGGCCATGGACCTAACTCAAGTTGTACAGGGCCCAATTCATGAAGGAGGACACACACTCAACCTGATTTTTCTCTCTGGACAGTGGATAAATGATCGGGGTAGGGGGACTTATCCATCTCCCCCCTGTCATGGACCAATCATTCCCTCCTTAGGCTGGACTTTCCCACCGCCATACCCCGCCGCTGGGAGGCGGAACCAGTAAGATGGTTCTGCCCCAGGCGCCTGATGGACCCGGAGAGGTTCCTGACGGAGTTTGGGTCATTTCCCGCCTCCTTAACCCACGATTCGTCTGAGGCCCTGGTAGTGGCCTGGGAACAGGCTGCATTGGGGGCCTTGGATCAAATCGCACCTTTGTGGCCTCTGACCCGACGCAGATCCCAAGTGGCTCCATGGTTCACCGTGGAGCTCAGGGAAATGAAGCGTTGGAAAAGACGCCTGGAGGGCGGTTGGAGATCCTCCCAGACTGAATCTGACCGAACACAGTTAAGAACCCATATTAGGTCTTATCTTGTGGCGATGGAGGTAGTGAAACATCATTATTTTGCAGCTCTCAGAAAACCACCCAGCAGCCTTGTTTAGAGTGACCCGCTGTCTTCTCAATCAGGGAGCGAGGAAGGACCCCTTGCAGGGCAGAGCTGAGGATTTTGTACAGTTTCTGCAAGATAAAATCGCTCAGATCCGGACTGGGTTGGACTCTGACTGGGCAGAGTCTAGCAAGGAGTCGAGGGCTTGTCTTGAAGGCAACATCTGGGTTGAGTTTGAGCCTGTTTCGATGGATGAAGTGGACAGGATTATAGGTCGACTGGGTGCCTCCACGTGTTTATTGGACCCTTGTCCCTCCTGGCTTGTTTTTGCAGCCAGAGAGGTGACTGGAAGCTGGATTCAAGCGGTTACCAATGCTTCCTTGAAGGAAGGGGTCTTCCCCGTCACACTTAAAGAGGCAGTGGTTCGACCCCTCCTTAAGAAGCCCACCCTTGATCCAGACTCCCTTAACAACTACCCTCAGTTCCTGGAGGAAACGGATTACCTGGACCTGTACCAATCGGGTTTCAGGCGCGGTTATAGCACGGAAACGGCATTGGTCGTTCTAGTAAATGATCTCTGGCGGGCCCAAGATTGGGGCTGTTCCTCCATCCTGGTCCTTCTTGACCTCTCAGCGGCTTTTGATACCATCGACCATGGTATCCTACTGCAGCGGAGGGGGGGTTGGGGGTAGGAGGCACCGTTTTATGGTGGTTCTCCTCCTACCTCTTGGGTCGCTCACAGTTTGTGTGGACAGGGGGGTAGAGATCCACCCTGGGGCCCCTCACATGGGGGGGTGCCTCAGGGGTCGGTTCTCTCCCCCCTGCTCTTTAACATCTATATGAAGCCACTGGGTGAGATCATCTGTGGTTTTGGGGTGAAGTACCATCAATATGCTGATGACACTCAGCTTTATATTTCTACCCTGGACCACCCTGGGGATGCCCTTTCTGTGATGTCCTGCTGCCTGGAAGTGGTGTGGGCCTGGATGGGAAGGAACAGACTCAGACTCAACCCATCCAAGACTGAGTGGCTGTGGATACCAGCATCTCGTGATCTAGTGGCCCCGTCACTTGTGATAGGAGGGGAGGTACTCACTGCCTCAGAAAGGGTCCACAATTTGGGTGTCCTCCTGGATTCACGGTTATCTTTAGAAGATCATTTGATGGCCGTGACCAGGGGGGCCTTCGCACAGGTATGCCTGGTGCGCCAGTTGTGCCCTTTCCTAGACCGGGATGATCTTGCCTTGGTCACTCATGCCGTTGTTACTTCTCAGTTGGACTACTGCAATGCCCTCTACATGGGACTGCCCTTGGGATGCACCCAGAGGCTACAGCTAGTCCAGAATGTGGCTGCGCAGGTTGTTACGGGGGCTTCTAATTAGTCCCGTGTGACACCTCTCCTGCGCAAGCTGGACTGGCTGCCGGTGGTCCTTTGGGTCCGTTTCAAGGTGCTGGTGCTCACCTATAAAGCCCTACATGGCTTAGACCTGGGGTACCTGCAGGAGCATCTCTTGCTACCCTCCCACCATCCCGTGCGCTCGCATAGAGCGGGCCTCCTCAGGGTGCCGTCAGCCAGACAATGTCGGTTGGCGTCCCCCAGGGGGAGAGCATTCTCTGTGGGAGCGCTGACCCTCTGGAATGGGTTGCCCACCGGGCTTAGGACAGCCCCTGAGCTCCTCTCCTTCTGCCGCGAATTGAAGATGTGGCTCTTTCATCAATTGGGCTGATCCGCTGGGGTGACTTACACTGAAATAATTTTAATCATTTTTAATTTTTAATTGGATTTTAATTTTATGTAATTTTGTCTACTGAATGCCTCATTGTAAGCCACCTTGAGTCCTTCGGGAGAAGGGTGGCATATAAATTACATAAATAAATAATAAATAATTTAAAAAGCTCTGGGGGAAGCTTTGAAGTTGGTGTGAATGCTCAGTTACATAAAGCAATCTTCTATAGACTCATTCTTTTAGTCAGGTTCAGAATTCATTTTCATCCAATTAGATGGTGTCCAGTTAATTATCCCAGTGGTTTTACTTTTATTGGGCAAAGCATTTGTAGGCGGAAGCAAGTGGATTGAAAATCCAGATTTTATTTTCATGTGCAGGAAATCCTGCTTGTAACAGAACCAATTTGGCATGCACATCATTCAATCATGGACTGCACATTTTCATAGCCAAGCTGCTCCTATCAGATCATGATCTTTAGCAGGGTATTTAATCAACTTGATCTGCAGAGAATAGGAGGAAGGACTCCTCTGAATTGAACATGTGCTTTACCTGAGAAAGTTGGCAGTGAGATTGGGAAAATAATAAGAATTTAGACAGAAACAATCACAGATAATAAAGAGATTTAATCATAGTTTATCTCATAAATGGCAGTTCAGTCCTGCTGGAAAAAAAAAACAGGAAGAAGAGACCAATGGAAAAGCTTGCCCTCAGAAGTTGTGGGTGCTCCATCACTAGAGGCTTTCAAAAAGAGACTGGACAGCCATTTCTCTGGATTAATATAAGGTCTCCTGCTCAAGCAGAGGATTGGACTAGAAGACCTCCAAGGTCCCTCCCAACCCTATTATTCTATGTTCTAGATTCAAAATGTTTCAACAGATTCTGCTTGAATTAACTCACTAATTAACTCACTAATACATTAGAGATGGAGATCCTTATCGTTTCCAAAAGTATGTACTTTAATCCTAATGTGAGTATTAACTCACTTTAGGATAATTTTGCTTCTTTGACTGTGTAAAGAACTTGACACCACCCTCCAAAATTATTAAATGCAGTCCTGAGCCCCCCACCCCCACCAATGTCATTAATCTCTGAGTTAAATTCCTATTCAATCATAAGGAAACTAAATTCTAAAAAAAATGCCCACTATTGATTTTTCCCCATTTGAATGTTAATTGTTTCTACATTTCTCTGCATAAGATTACTGCACATTTCATGTCACCAGCTACCAGGATCCTATTACCGTATGTGGTGGACATGTCCAGAAGCTAAAAACTATTGGAATAAAATTAAGGCATGGTTGGAAGAAGTGACACAACAACGCATTGATTTAAAACCAGAGCTGTTCCTATTGGGTATCCTTCCAGAGAAAATTTGTAAAGAAAACATTTATTTGATTATACATGTAATAACAGCTACAAGGATAGTTTTTGCACAAAATTGGAAAGCAGAGAAAATACCTTTAGAAGGAGAAGTAATTTAAAAAATCCTAGATTGTGCAGAAATGAATAGATTATGATGATTAAAGAAAGAGAGGATTCAGAATATTTTGAGATATGGGATCAATTTTATTACTGGTTAGAAGAGAGATATAGATAAGTAATTAATAGTTATGTAAAAATGATATGACTAGAAAATTGTATTTTGGAGATATGTGGTAAAAGACTGGGTGATAATGAAGACAAAAGAAATTGCAAAAAGTTGATGTCATGGAGGAAACACCGCGATGTCACACGGAAAAAATGATCAATGTATTAAATGTTTGTCTGTGTATAAAATAAAAAACTTTTTCAAAAAAAAAAAGATTACTACACATTTCAGACAAATATAGGTCATCTTGATTTGGTGATATAGGAGTGATCTTTTTTTCCCCCCAGTGAATTCCAGTTCTTAGATTTGTCAGCTAATGAAATTCTTCTCCATTCCCCTTTTCTCATTAAAGGAAATAGACAAGAATGTGCTTCTCAAGCAAAATCAAGCAACTGAAGGAAGCCCAGCTTTCCCTTTGCAATTTAACAACCAGGACTTTGTTAAACTGCAAAACTACTGCCTGCATCAGGGCCTACTTTTTGAAGATGATACATTCCCAGCAAATAGTTATTCCATTGGACTTACCAGAAATTTGTTTGCACAAGAGAAACTGAGAAAAGTACAGTGGTTGAGACCTCCCGTGAGTATTAATAAAACTTGTTGTGCCCTTGGGGTATCTGTATCTGTATATAGTATAATCAGAATTATCTGCTTGGCATGACATCCATTTCTAGGTTATTGTTGTACAGAAAATACAGATGATAAGTACCTTCACAACCCAAACTAAATCCAATCTACCTCTGCTCTACCTTAAAATATGTCTTCTTGCCTTCCCTCTTATAACAGGTACAAATTCTGCTGTCTTCTTCCTGTCAGTTGCTCATTGAATTAAGGCCAAAGTGCTTTATTTGATGTTAGCCTTCCAAGGGAAGAGCTTAGTTCCCCACTTTTTTAGCCCATGGAGCAGAATTAGAAAGACAAATCAAATTCTAGAGAGTATTTCTCTAATCCAGCAATTAGCAGCTTGATACCTACCAAATATTTTGGATTAATTTATCATTGGCTATGTAGCCTGGGACTATTAGGAACTGCATTCTTTACTTTCTGATCAATCTAACCCATTCTAACCTTTTTTCAATAGCCAAACTTAAATCCATCTTCACCTCAGTAATAAATTGCCCAGTTAAATATCCAAGTCTGAACTGCTCCTATGACCTACTCTGAATAGCCTATAGGTCATCTACATGTATCTCAACTGTTGTCTTCAGTTCTCCATCCATCCATCCATCCATCCATCCATCCATCCATCCATCCAGGCATACATTTAAACATGCATGCATGCATCCATCCCTAAGCATAATGGAATTTAAAATGATTATAAAGTCAGCAGACCTGAAGGATCAGGTTGAGGACAGATCTTTTTGAAGAAAATCTGTTTGGTCATTAAAAATTAATACCACCTTAATGACACAACTTCACCATCATAAAGTCAGCCAATATATTTCAAATGGACCATGTTAGTATAAGTAAAGCTTTGTAATATTTTCTGGACCACAAATGTTTTGGTTGGAGTAGCAGCAGATATTAGATGGTAACATTAAAAAAAAAAAATCCTGGAAAAAAGTTAGTTAAAAAACAACCTTAATTTGGAAAATTCAAAGGATTTGGAATATACTGTAACTAGATTACTTTTGTGCTAGACATCTCCAGCAGATTCTTGATTTTTGCCTACATGTGGTCAAAATTTGGCAACGGCATTTTCTAGCTTGACTCTGCTACCAACATCTACAGTATATTACTGCAGTTAAAATAATTCTTGACATAGCACTAGAAATTTCTGGAAGTTGAAAGGTGTGATAACTATTTTCAATTAATTAATAGTCAATTTTTAAAAAGGAACATTAAGTCGTTCAAGTGTAACCTGTGTTCTGAAAGTTAGGCTGCCCCTGTACACATCTAACTGCGAGAAAGTCATATTGAATTGTTATCTGACTATACATGGTGTGGATAAGGAAGTGTAACAGGATACAACTATCCAGTTACACTTCCTTATTAGTATGGAATATCTCATTCATCTCCCATAACAGCATTTGCCTTTTCCTCTTTCTTAAAATTAATTAATGAAGTTTATAAGAGTCATTTTCCTAGCTGTTTTATAAAGTGAACACAAATAGTGAAGCTCAGTTGTAGAGCAGAAGGTGTTTTGCATTTAAAAGGCTACATATGCGATTCTATTCAAAGTAGTAGAATCTCAATGTTAATTTTAATTGAAAGCTCCAATGAGTAATTACCTCAACCCACCTTCATTGAAATATCTATTTTGCACAACATTCATGTTGTTTCTCAGATGTTTTTTTCTTTGTTTTTCCACCTGAAGATTGGTTTTTGAAAAGTGACGGTAAAGAAAGAAGAGTACCTTACTCTTCTAAGAAGTCTTTGCTTGGTTTGCATTTTCTGAGTCATGCCATATCTGGTTATTTAAGTGACAGATAACATTTTTTTTTTAATACTGTCACCCTTCCAGATCCGATGTGGCAGCTGAGAAGTAAAGCAGGTTTCAGTTTTATCTCATGCATTGACAAGAGAATTGCCAATTACATTTAGAGCCTGGAATCTTTGGAGCACAAAGCAAAAAGAACACAGCTTGATTTGCAGATGCCAGGCAGTGCTGACAGCTTGGAGCAGCTTGTTTTGATTTGTAAAGAGAGCCAATTTAACAACAGGAATCCCCAAAGGGAGCAGGATTGGAACACAGAACTATCATTCCTGACACAGCCTTAGTCCCCCACCCTTTAGTCACAGATGTAAAGCGTTGGGTTTTATTATATTTAAAAAGATATTAATTTCAAATTGAGGTCGTGACTGTATTCCAGACAGTTTTCTTGAAATAGGTGTGGCACAGCTCTCTCCCAGCATGTTTTTCAATGTTGCCAACTAGCCAAATGCCTTGGAATTTTTTGATGGTTCCCAGCCAAGTACTGACCAAGGCCAAATCTGCTTTATTTATGAGCTCAGTCATGTGTCTATGGAGATTCTCAATCATCCAGGTCATGGTTGTTCCAAAAGTGCTTTTTCAAAAGACAAATGGACTTTGTTTTTCCTTGAAGATGTTTCACTTTTCACCCAAGAAGCTTCTTGGAGGAGAAGCGAAATGTCTTCATGGAAAAACAAACGAAGTCATTGCCTTTTGAAACAGCTCAACCATTGTTTGCAGGGGCTGCTACTTGGCAAAGTAAATTGGTTTAAAATTAAAATTCTGACAAAAACCATAATCATTTGTGCCAATTCTTCGAAAAGGCAACACATTCAGAAATTCATTGGGATGTATTCATAGTAAACATGTATTGTGAGGTTCTTGGAGTTCTCAGAGTTGACTTCTTTTCCTACAGACAAGAAGCATGGAAAAATAGAATAGAATAGAATAGAATAGAATAGAATAGAATAGAATAGAATAGAATAGAATAGAATAGAATAGAATAGAATAGAATAGAATAGAATAGAATAGAATAGAATGGACCTTGGAGGTTTTCTAGTCCAATCCCCTGCCTAGGCAGGAAACCCTACACCACTTCAGACAAATGGTTATCCAACATCTTCTTAAAAACTTCCAGTGTTGGAGCATTTGCAACTTTTGGAGGCAAGTTGTTCCACTGATTAATTGATCTGTCAGGAAATTTCTCCTTAGTTCTAAGTTGCTTCTCTCCTTGATTAGTTTCCACCCATTGCTTCTTGTCCTACCCTCAGGTGCTTTGGAGAATAGCTTGTACAGCTGGGGTGTATGATAGCTTGTTTTAGCAGCCTTGATTGGAATTTCTGGTTATCTTTGTATTAGTTAATAGGTGTGGGACGAAAAAGAAGGTATTTAGGTCTTTTGTTTCTTTCCTTGAACTTTGATTGCTTTCTTTCCATTAGAAACCGAAACCACTAAAATGCAAGAGAACTAGAGGCATGGCCATGGCAATCTGATGCCTCAGGCATAAATGGTCACAATGAGATAACCATGCATAAACTATTCAAGAAAGGAAGCAATCTAAAGTGAAAAAAAGCAAATAGATTTAAACAGATATTCCCTCATTGCATTAGACTAGAGAAACAAGAATAAACAAATAGACAATGTTCCACGCCAAAAGCAAAGAGAGAAGAAACAATGCCCCGGTCATGGCTGGTAAGGCAAGCTACCAAACTAAACAGCCAGAAAACTCCATACCTCCACACACTAACTGATGACGTTACCTAGCCTACTAATGAAATGACTCCAGGAAGAGACACAAGCTCAAAGAACGCCGAGAACTGAACAACTTAGCCTTGAGCTACATAAATTCTCCACAATGGCAGACACATATTATGTCACTGATTTGCCCATAATCAAAATCACACAATCATGTATGCTATGCTTAAAATTAAAAATCTATAATATCTTGATGTAGAAATTTGATACTAGTTTACACTTCCATCTAATAGGCAACAATATAGTGGTTTGTTGTTTTTGCACTTTAATAATAATGGATAGGAATTAACACTGATCAAATAGCTAATTTACTGATGAGAATAAAAGAAGATGCCCTTGAATCAAACTGAATTCCTGATAACACTGCAGTTTTCTTAGCCACAATGTGGAAGGTTTACCAGGGTTTCTTCCAGGATGGTTTTTCAGTTTCCCACCTAGCCTATAGTTCTGATATCCGCTGATCATTTACCATTCAAGAATTTACCTGGCCCAATCTTGCTCAGCTTCCTTACAAGATGACCCAGCTGCTCTACCCTGCTGAGACATCTTTGGTGTGCATGCACAATTCATTTCACCTTTTAAACATCCTCAGGACATGGTTAAGTAAATTCCAATCCACACAGTGATTGCTTATGGTTTAAAACCAGTCTTAGTGGCCTCCAGGGAAGTTGGATTATAACTCTTTCCATAGAATCCCCAAACAGAGTGGCCAAAGGCTAGAGAGAATTAGACTGCTTCTTTTTTAGTATCAGTGGATGTTTAAGAACTCTTTCCTTTCATGTTAGTCTCTTCTGGGCCTTTGGCCATTTGAAGAATTTGGAAACATAGGAGTGAAAGAGAGACAGGGGTTGCTAATCTTTTTGCCAACTCTGGCAGATTGATTGGCAGACATTAGCAGTAAACTAGTTAGATTTTATTTATTTATTTATTTATTTTATCATATTTGTATACCGCCCTACTCCCGGAGGACTCAGGGTGGTGAACAGCCAAGATAAAAATACAAAAAACATACAAAAGTTAAAAGCTATTAAAAATAGATTAAATAATTTGAGCTCAAGAAACAAATTTAAAACATCCAATTTATATAAAACATTTAAAACCCAATTTAAAAGGGAGAGTTAAGCCAGACCAGCCTGTTGGAATAAAAACGTTTTTAGGATGCGGCGGAAGATGCGTAAGTCTTGGATCCTCCGTATCTCCGGGGGGAGCTCGTTCCAGATGGCAGGTGCCCCCACAGAAAAGGCTCTCCCCCTGGGGGCCGCCAGTCAACATTGTTTGGCTGACGGCACCCTGAGGAGCCCCTCTCTGTGGGAGCGAACTGGTCGGTGAGAGGCTACTGGTGGCAGAAGGCGGTCTCATAAGTACTCTGGTCCTGAGCCATGGAGCGCTCTAAAGGTGGTAACCAGAACCTTGAAGTGCACCCGGAAGACCACTGGTCTTATGCCAGTGGTTTTATGCCAGCTAAATTAACTCTTAATTTATTTTAAACCTGAAATTCACATAAAATGCTGGATGGGGATTCCTATAAATGTGTGTTAAAATATAATAGTCTTCTAGCTAAATTAAGTTAAATGGTATTATTGATTTTTATTTCATCTGTTTTTAGAAACATTTTAAGTGGCCCAGCCCCTTAATCAGGGTAAACCCCCCCGCCCATGGTGTACTGTATCTGCTATCAAAATCTTCCATCAATTAGCTTCCCTGTTTGAACCTCAACTATTCATATGTTTCATTCATCTTTCATGACTGGGCTTCAGTCTGAAGATCAGAAGTTTAGATAAGTTGATAAGTTTCTGTTAACTGTTTGATTTGGATTGATCTTTCATGACCATTGTTGTTTTTAAAAAGTGCCTATTAATATGGAGTTTTAAAAGTGTTTTAACATGTTGTAAACTTGTCCTGAGTTGCATTTTTGAAATGAGTGGCCACAAAAATAGAAAAAATTAATAAATGAATGAATGAATAATAAAGTGGGTGGGATTTGTCTTCTTTTGCAATAGCTTATGGATGATGGATTGTCAGAAAAAGGGAAGAAGGAATATGCTTTTTTTGGTCTCTTTCATAGTATCTTATACAAAAGTATCCTTCATAAGCACTATCCGTAGCAACTTCCGATTTCTCAATTGTCTAAATCTCTCTCCCTGTCTCTTTCTCCTCCTTTTACAGTCCACTAGAGTAGCACAATCTAGGAAAATAAAGCGTAATGTACTACCCACCATAGAAAAGGTTAATAAAATCACAAGGGATTTTCTGACAAGTTTTCTAAAGAAGACTGAATTCTGCCCTGAGAAAATAAAACTGACCTCAGGGTAATGAGTCATGCCCTTTTTTGAAAAGGTCTCCTGCTGGAGAAACTGAATTGGTGCAAATACTAACATCACAGGCTGTTGCTTCTTCTTCTCAGCCATCAATTACAATTCAAAATCCACATGGAATTTATTCAGATAAATAAGTAGTGACATGACTTTAATGAAGGAGTCACAGTCAGGAAATTTTACTCCACTTCTTCTTGAGCTGAGGGAATGCAATTTTTACTTTGGGATATTGAGTATGTCGCCAAAAAAGCCCAGTAATGCTCATTAAAAAAAAAAAACATGTCAAATTTTATTACATACAGCAAAAGAGAAATAGAATTGAATAGTTCAGCTTCCTAATTCTATTGATTGATAGTGATGGAGATGATGAATTGATGCTTGGAGGTAAATAGCTATATGTTCTGATGGATATCCTTTTTTGGACTGCACTCCAGAAAAGGAGGATCAGGACAAAGATTGGATGGAGCAAGGAGAAAATGTTTCTAAACATGCATATGTATATTTCTACTTCATTAATTAAACATAGTTATGAATATTTTCCAAAAAAACAACCTGAAATAGAGGATTGTTGAATGGATATCTCAAAGGTGCTTTTTCAAGAGGCAACTGGACCTGACGGGGTGGCATACAACTCAGAATCTTTCCTTTAAGTTAGAGCAATATAAATCTGTGTGGCTTTCCAAGGAGGGTGGGGGTGCGAATATTACCCTTGAGGAGTCCCTGACAGTTAATTAAATTGACTAGGAAAGATGTAAAAGAGTAATCACTGAGGTTTTTGCAGATATCTGGGTTTTTTTTAAGAAATAAAAAGCAGTGAGACTAACAACGGATGTCTAGATAAATAATTTCTTGCCGTAGGTAACAAGGCTCAGCTGGATAACTCCAGCAGTTTCTTTCAAGTCCAGTAAACAAAGTTGCTAAAACATACTGAGTGCTCCATTTTTGATGTAATGCAATATCTTCAAATAGAATGAAGTACATTCTAAATCTCTCTCTTGTAGTATAATTCATTAAACTGGATTATATATTGGTAGAAGAAGTTGGAAGTTTTTGTAGCAAGAAACACACTACTTCTAAATTATTTATTTGGTGTATACATCTCACTGGCAGCCATAGTTTCCAAATGCATGTCTAGTTTCAAAGCAGTCTGGACAGATGATGAGAGTATGCATATACCATTCTAAATCTCAGGTCTTCAGATTTTCAAGATGAACATATAGGTACAGTATGAAAATCACTTCCAATTAAATATATGTCTTCTACTTCCCCAAGTCTCTTAACCAGGACCCACAGGACTTCTCTCTTTTTTTTATTTATATTGAAGTGCTGGCGATAGCTAGGATAAATAATTATTTAAATTAGTGCTATTGGTAATAATAATTCATTAAATAATTCATTAATCAATAATTAATGAATATTGTTTTTCACTTTCCATCGAAGGCACTGGTCAGAAATCCATGTTTATTTGTGGATGGAATAAGCAGATTTGATATTCTTCAAGGACAAAAAATAGGTAAGGCATTGAATATTTAAGTAGTAAGAGTATGGGTTTGGAAATATGACTGGTTCCTTGGTTCTACTCTTTCTTCATTAAAGTGTTTCAGTGGATCTTGTGTATGCATAATATGTTCTCCTAATGGTCAAAGCTATTCCTATGAGAAATAGGACATAAAACAATAATGCCATAGAAGAATTTGTGTTGGGAAATTACCAGCCAGGCAAGGAGGAGGGATCAAATAGGGTATTAGCCTTGAGTTGCTGTACAGCTGCAATAGACCTAGGACTGACTCCTTCCCCCCTCTTCTGATTCCATGGAACTTTATCTGTTTGTTTGCAAGGGAGGGCGAGCTGTCTGAGTAGATTCTTGTACTATA
Source organism: Pantherophis guttatus (assembly GCF_059756535.1). Taxonomy (NCBI): domain Eukaryota; kingdom Metazoa; phylum Chordata; class Lepidosauria; order Squamata; family Colubridae; genus Pantherophis; species Pantherophis guttatus. Next base: position 292,691,914 of record NC_142063.1, on the reverse strand, counting down.
GGTAGAATACAATAAAATAGCCAACTTGAACCTTTCACATGTTGATCTGATTGCTTACAACTGGCAATTCATGGCTTCCAGCAATTTGTATAAAGAGGTATAATATCTTGAGATATGGACGTAGGATGTAACCATGATGAATAGAAGACATTGATAATCTTCTCTATTAATTTGTATAATCCAGACTGAGAGTCACATGCCATATATTATCACAGCATATTCAATCATTTCACTTTGCATTGTAGAAAGTGCTCCTTCACCTACCCCTAACCCCTTCTTTAGGTTCATGACAAAACCTGCATTCTACCATTTTGAGATAAGGGGGAAAATCTCTATCCGCTGTCTATTTTCTCCACTTTTAAAAATTTATTTTACGGTCCTCTTCTAGCCTATCTTACTTGTGTTTTGATACCCACCCTGTCTTTTGAACAGGACTGTATTGATTATTGCCTGACATGGTGTTAAGTGGAAGAGAACAGAATTTGGTCCAGGAAGCAATCTCAAAGTTAAGCTGTCTGAAGCCTACTGATTTCAGAGGGAGATTTAAGCATACATTTAATTTTATGCTCCGAATTTCATCCATCAGCTTTGTAATAAATACAAAACAGCAGAAAACAGGTGCTAGAGTTTGATAAGTGAAAAGAAAAGCTGATGGAGTATTAACTGGTAGCGGAGAAAGCGTAGTTCCAAATAGGAATCCGATGATGTGTGACGGATGTGTTTTGGAAAAAAAGAAAATTAAGGTTTGATTAGGAGAGGTTTAAAGAGAAGAAAGATGGTTTGGCTGATAAAGCAAGACAGTGCAAAGAAGCAAGGCAAATGACAAGTGAAGAAAAAAATGAATAGGATATGGGTGAAAGAAAACATGTTAAGAACAGGCTTGTGGAGAACTGACAGCAGTGGGTTGGGATAAGGGAATAAAGTTACCACAATATAGTAATGAATCTGAGCCATGTGCAGATCTATACATTGGGGAAACAAAACAACCATTTCATAAAAGCCTGGCACAACATAAGAGAACAAACCAGGGGTGAAATGCTACCGGTTCAGACTGGTTTGGCCGAACCGGTAGCGATGGCGGGTGGTTCAGAGAACCGGTAGCGACGGCAGCGTGAGGCTCCGCCCACCCACCCGGTCGTCGTTACTTCCTGGTTATAACCAGGTAGCAATCTGTTTTTTACCCTCTGCGCCTGTGCAGAAGGTTTTGCACATGCGCAGAGGGTCTGCACGCATGCGTGGCACATGCACATCTGAACCGGTAGGGAAGGTAAATAGATTTCACCCCTAGAACAAACCCATCAGGACAAGATTCATTAGTCCATCTGCATTTAAAGGACAAAGGCCACTCTTTTTGAAGAGAGCAAAGTCCACATTTTGGACAGAGAGGACTGCTGGTTTGAAAGAGGGGTCAAAGCCGAGGTGGCACAGGTGGTTAGAGTGCAGCACTGCAGGCTACTTCAGCTGACTTCTAGCTGCAGTTCAGCAGTTCAAAACTCACTAGGCTCAAGGTTGACTCAGCCTTCCATCCTTCCAAGGTGGGTAAAATGAGGACCCAGATTATTGGGGGCAATAGGCTGATTCTGTAAACCGCTTAGAGAGGGCTGTAAAGCACCGTAAAGCAGTATATAAATCTAAGTGCTATTACTATTGCTAAAGGGGCCATCTCAACAGAGGGAGAGGGATACAGCATCATCTATCTCCAGTCTACAACACAGTCCTTTCAACAGTTCCAAGAAGGCTCCACATCTATTTGCACTACTCAGGTGACCCTGTCGACACAGATCAACCTCGAGATGGCCTTAACGACCCGCTAAAAGAATGCAAATGACAGCTGTCTGCAAGGAATATAAATCCTTCCATTCCCTACCATCCTTCACCGTCAGAGCTGAAGAAGCTTCTTGGATGAGAAGCAAAATGTCTTCAAAGGAAAACCAGAAAGTCCAGTTGCCTCTTGAAAAAGCACCTTTGGGATAATAGAAACCAGTGGTGAATCTGTGCAGAAACGGGAGAAGTAGTGGAAAAGACACCCAAAGAACTTATCCTAAATAACTGCAGAGAATCCAAATTATTGTTTTATTCGCTTGGCCCAATGCCTTGAGGGGAGGGAGGTAGCAAAGAGACCCGATGTAAAGTTACTGTATGTTGTTTATACACATGCAGTATAGTTACACACCTATACTATACATGACATGTGCAATAAAATGCAACAGGCAATGACATAGACCAATGACAAGGTTTCTCAACCTTGGCAACTTTTAGATATACGGACCTCAGCTCCCAGAGGTTAGCCCTTAGAGGTGGTCCAGACAAGAAACATCAATCATGAGTATTGACACTATCTTTATTGCAAGTTTATGGTAACAGAATCTTGCAGGTCTAAACATGCATCTCCTCCCTCCCTCCCCTTTACCTCAATTTTCAGTCCAAGAAAGCTGGCTGGCTGGGGGATTCTGGGAATTGAAGTCCACATATTTGCTAATGTTGACAAATCTTAAAGTTGGCAAGTTTGTTCTTTGGTAAGGAAGGTCAGATAACAATTTCCTGAGGACTCTATAAATTGAGAGTATGAAGACCCTTCAAAAGGTGATTTGGTATGCATTGTTTATAGTTCATTGGAGAATATATATGATAAGGATATACCAGACATTTAGTTTTACTTGGGGTGTCTGGTGTCCTAAGACATGAGCCTTTCTCTTCAATCAAGGAAGGAGGACCTGGAGCCCTCAGTAATCTCTAGTTATACAATTAGGTCCTCACATTAGAAAATTAACTGGTATCTCAACATTATTATCTCATATATAATTATATATAATGCATACAGTATATGGCATATTATGCATCTAAATATATTTGATAAAGCTAAATATACAGCATATCTGTTTCAAATTAAAAGCATTTCAAGTGGCAAACAGCAGGCTAAAGCAATAATGCCTTCGACAAAAATGAAGAGCTCATGTACTCAGAGTGATAAATGACACCCTTCCTCCAGTGGACCAAGGATAGAGTAAATGAAAAGCAAACAACAGCAAGGAAAACAAGAAAATTGTCTTCATGAAAGATGACCTGGATATGCAAGGCATATTAGCAGCTGAAGTGGGGGGGGGAGGAAAAAGTATGTGTGACAAACAAAAAAGCTTGGATCCTGGAAGTAAATGAAATGAGAATTCAAAGAGCGAACCTATCAGGCGAACCTGATAAAAAGCCCCCCTGGCCACAGCCGTTATATGCTCTTCTAAAGACAGCAGTGTGTCCAGGAGGACGCCCAAGTTGCGAGCCCCCTCTGTGGGGGTCAATGACTCGCCCCCAATAGCCAGTGATGGCGCCATCTGGCTATATCGGGATGCCGGCATCCACAGCCACTCCGTCTTGGAAGGGTTGAGTTGAAGCCTGTTCCTCCCCATCCAGACCCACACAGCCTCCAGACACTGGGACATCACTTCAAGGGCATCGTTGGGGTGGTTTGGGGTGGAGATGTACAGCTGAGTGTCATCAGCGTACAGATGGCATCGCACCCGAAATCCACGGATGATCTCACCCAGCGGCTTTACATAAATGTTGAACAGGAGTGGCGAGAGGACTGACACTTGTGGCACCCCACAAACAAGGCGCCTCGAGGTCGACCTCTGCCCCCCTGCCAACACAGACTGTGACCGGTCGGAGAGATAGGAGGAGAACCACCGCAACACGGTGCCTCCCACCCCCAACCCCTCCAGCCGGTGCAGCATGATACCATGGTCGATGGTATCAAAAGCCGCTGAGAGATCTAATAGGACCAGAACAGAGGAGCAACCCCTGTCCCGAGCCCTCCAGAGATCATCAGCCAACGTGACCAATGCCGTTTCCGTGCTGTACCCAGGCCTGAAGCCAGACTGGCATGGGTCTAGATAGACGGTTTCATCCAGGTACTGCGGGAGCTGTTGCGCAACCACACTCTCAACAACCTTCGCAATAAAGCGAAGGTTGGAGACAGGACGGTAGTTAGCCATAACAGCCGGATCCAGAGAAGGCTTCTTAAGGAGGGGCCTCACCACCACCTCTTTCAAAGCAGGTGGCAGGAAACCCTCCCCCAAAGAAGCATTTATAATCCTCTGGAGCCAGCCTCGCGTAACCTCCCGGGTAGCCAGTACCAGCCAGGAGGGACACGGGTCCAGTAAACATGTGGTTGCGTTTAACCTCCCCAGAATCCTGTCCACATCCTCAGGAGTCACAGGATCGAACTCGTCCCAAATAACATTCTCAAGACCCGCCTCAGCCACCCTGCCGGAATCTACCCAGTCAGAGTCCAAGCCTTCCTGAATCTGAGTGATTTTATCATGCAGATACTGTGCAAAATCCTCAGCCTGCCCTTGCAAGGGGTCCTCCCGCGCTCCCTGATGGAGGAGGGAGCGGGTCACTCTAAACAAGGCGGCTGGGCGGTTATCTGCCGATGCAATAAGAGCGGAGAAGTAATCACACTTTGCCGCTAAATAGGTCTTAATATGAGACCTAATTAGTGTTCGGTCAGATTCGGAGCAACTGGCCCTTCAACCACTCTCTAGGCGTCTTTTCCGGCGTTTCATCCGCCTCAGCTCCTCGGTGAACCAGGGAGCTGGGCAGGTGCGACGCCGGACCAGAGGCCACAAAGGCACGACACGATCCAAAGCCCCGGCGGCCGTCCTATCCCAGGCAGCCACCAGATCTTCAGTCGAGTTGTGAGCCAAAGCCTCAGGAAATGGCCCAAGCTCCCTCTGGAATCTCTCCGGATCCATCAGGCGCCTGGGGCGGAACCACCTAATCAGTTCCACCTCCCTGCGGTGGGGTGCAGCGGTTAGAAAGTCCAGCCTCAGGAGAGAATGGTCCGACCATAACAGGGGCTCAATAGCTATATCCCCCATAACCTGGCCATTCAACCACTGACCAGAGACAAAAACTAAGTCCAGAGTGTGTCCTCCCATGTGAGTAGGGCCATGAATTAGTTGTGTCAGGTCCAAGGCCATCATGGAAGCCATGAACTCCCGGGCCACCTCAGACGCCTCACTGGCCGACGGCAGGTTGAAATCCCCCATGACCACCAGTCTGGGGGTATCAACTGCCACTCCGGCAATAATGTTGAGAAGCTCGGGCAGGGCCGCTGTCACATGGCAGGGAGCCAGGTACGTGATCAGCAGGCCCATCTGCATCCCATGGTCCCACTTCACCAGGAGAGACTCACATCCGGCTATCTGTGGTACAGTGGTCTCCCTCGGATCAAGACTTTCCTTAATGACAACCGCCACCCCCCCACCCCTGCCCTGGGCCCTCGGCTGATGAAATGCTCGGAAACCTGGTGGGCACATTTCTACGAGGGGGATCCCCCCCTCTTGGCCCAGCCAGGTCTCTGTAATACCCGCCAGGTCCGCTCCCCCCTCCTGAATTAACTCACAAATGAGGGGGGGCCTTATTAACCACGGACCTGGCGTTGCATAGCATCAGCCTAAGGCCTGGGCTCTGAAGCTCTGGACAACCCAGGAAACGAGATGAGCCTTGGGGGCCGAGGCATGCCACCACTTGAAGACAGCGGGTGCGTGCCCCCCTAACACGATATGGTCCCCTGCTCCTGCCGTATCTGCCCCTCCCAACCATGGTCCTGATGGAACCAGGGTCAATGGATTGACTCAGATATGACATTCATCAGACAAGATAATGCACTTACTCTAAATGGTAACCAGTGAAATATTCCACAACAATTTATAGATGTTCAATCAAGAATAGAGGGATATCAGTTAAAAACTTAAAATGCATCCATTTACAAAATAATTGCAGAGCAACCAAGAATTGTTTTTCAGTAAGAATGAAAGGAATAACTTCAATAAATAAATTCAAGGGCCTACAGAATAACTGAGGTTGAATTTATGGTCTCACCACACCAACATCTCCAAACCAGAGAGAAACTTTTTGGGAAAATCCCATTCAGTAAATAATACCTAATTGTTAGAATTGGGCAAATATAAGGCAAATTTTTTATGAGCCATAGAAAAGAACCATATCACACTGGAGAGCACATGCTTTGTAAGGAGAGAATGAATGACTCTCTTTCTGATTTCCCGGCATGTTCCAGACATGTTGGAAAAATCAATATTCTACAAACCTGAAGACCCATGGCCTATCAGGTTTGATAGGCCATAGGTCTAATAGCCAGGTTCTTGTGAATTTTAGAGAGGAAGTTGAGTATTAGAACTTTTGTAATTTATCATTCCTTCCTTTAAGGTGACTGTTGGGTTTTAGCAGCTCTGGGTGCTTTGACCCAACAACAACAGTTCCTGAAAAATGTGATTCCTAAAGACCAAGGATTTGATCACACTTATGCAGGGATCTTTCATTTTCAGGTATGTAATGCAAAATGTTGCAGTGTCTTTTTCAACTTTTCTAAAACCTAGAGCTTGGAAGCCAACACATATTTCTTGTTAGAATTATTAAGGATCAAAAGATCTTTAAATGCAAGTATAACAACAAAATAAGCACAATTATCAGTATATTAATTAAGATGTGTAAAAAGATTCATATAGAAAAATGTTAAGTTGTATTGTTGTTGTTGTTGTTGTTGTTGTTGTTATTTATTTATTTATTTATTTATTTATTTATTTATTTATTTATTTATTTATTTTGTATACCGCCCTTCTCCCGAAGGACTCGGGGTGGTGAACAGCCAGCAGATAAAATACAGAAAATACAAAAATTAAAACAATATTAAAAACCAATTAAATTAATTTGGCCCACAGTTAAAACACCCCCATATTAAAAAAACCCATAATTTAGCAATTTAAAATTAAAACAATTTAAAAAATATGGTCAGGTCAGCCCAGCTTGATGAAACAAAAACGCCTTTAAGGCATGGCGGAAAGTGCGCAGATCCGGGATCCGCCTTATCTCCGGGGGCAGCTTGTTCCAGAGGGTCGGTGCCCCCACAGAGAAGGCTCTCCCCCTGGGGGCCGCCAGCTGACATTGTTTGGCCGATGGAACCCTCAGGAGCCCCTCTCTGTGGGAGCGTATTGGTCGGTGGGAGGCTACTGGCGGCAGAAGGCGGTCTCGTAAATACCCGGGCCCTAAGCCATGGAGGGCTCTAAAGGTGGTAACCAATACCTTGAAGCACACCCGGAAGACCACTGGGAGCCAGTGCAGCTTGCACAGGAGAGGTGTTACATGGGAGCGTCGAGTCGCCCCCATCACCACCCACGTGGCTGCATTCTGAACCAGAGTATTGTTGTTGTTGTTAGTTGCGAAGTCATGTCTGACCCATCGCGACCTCATGGACAATGTTCCTCCAGGCTTTCCTGTCCTCTACCATCCTCTGGAGTCCATTTAAACTCACGCCTACTGCTTCAGTGACTCCATCCAGCCACCTCATTCTCTGTCGTCCCATTCTTCTTTAGCCCTCAATCTTTCCCAGCATTAGGCTCTTCTCCAGTGAGTCCTTCCTTCTCATTAGGTGGCCAGAATATTAAGTTAAGTTGTATACTTTTATCAAATGAACGTTTTTTTCAGAATAGCTGAAGTATTCACTACAATCGTTTTTAGCCACTGTAGTGTATAAATACTATTCAGCATGCAATAGAATAAGTCATGTCAGATTCTCTACGATAATCAATTCCACATATTATATTTAGTTCTGAATATTATATATGGCTTGCTTTGTAATACTGATTCCAATATAGATACAAAATACTCTGCTAGGAAGTGCTTCCTGACCGGCACTTCGTTGGAAGCAACCTATTCTTATTAAGAAGCAGAATCTATAAATGCTATTTGAAGCCATTTTTCACTGCCCCCTTATCAGCAGCTCAATACACCTGGATCTATATTTCTTCCTGCAACATCAAATTGAAGCAAAGAAAAGAAACTCCTGACCTTACTCCTCTAAATCAAAAGATCTTGACTGTAATATTTTAATATTATCTCTTCAAAGTTGCAGGTAACACAATGTAACTTGCTAATTAGTTTTTGTGCAACTTTGTGAAGAATGTTCTTTTTCTTCTTCTTCTTTTTTTTAAAAAGAGAGATCTACTTACCTATCTACCTTTGTTATATGCATCCCTGGGATACTATTTTCTTTCAGGGTAAGTAATGTTATGCTGAGTGCACAGAAGATACAAGAAACACTAAACCAAAGGAATTAAAAAACATGCGATAAGACAAAAGAAGAAAAATATAACAGCTAAAACTATGCCAACCCTATTTATTATACCTTGATACTTTTTTATCCTTTTAAACCATCCTTGCTTCCACTGTTTCCACACACTATTTATATTTTGCCTTTTATTTTCTAAGCTTCTCACAATTCTCTTTTTCAGTAACTCATCAGTTCTTTCCCATCCATAACTTTCTAAGTATTCCTCTTCTCCCAATCCATTCACTCTTCATATATTTGTTTTGCAATTCACTTCTCATTCATTCTCTCTGTATGCATCTCCAATGCATCTTAACACATTTCTTACATAGTGATAAGTGACTGTATTGTCCACATTCATTTAGCACCCATTCATTCTTGAACCCATCTCGTCTTCTTTTACCACACACTACTTACAGTAAGTACTCCATTCCCACTGCATTCAACTTCATAATTCAAAACAAATTATGGTTTTTTTCTATCTACTTAAACTTGCACTCTCATATAACAAATTGGGCAGAAGCACACCATTACATGTATTTTCTCTTCTTTCAACAGCAACAACAAAAAGTGTTCCTTGCTATCTCGGCACACAACTATATTACTTTTCTACCAGCATTTGTATTCTTAAAAAGTTCTCCACCATTTCCTAATCTTTATTAAACATTGTATTCCAGTGTATAAAATCTACTTTCACTAGTCTTTACCATTTATATATAACTTGCAGCAATTTGCTCCATTTCCCCATCAAAGGCAGCTATTTTGTATTTCGATAAACTAATTTTCAGACCATTATGCAAGCTAAAGTTTGTTACAGATAATTTGTATTCTCAATCAACAACACACATCATCTGCACACAAAAGTACACATGCAGTCACATCCCCAACTTAAACTCTTCTAATATCATCACAAGCCTTCCCCATACATCGATTCATAAATACATCCCACTTCCTTGACTTACACCTTATTCAATGTCGAGCCATGCAATAAACATTATTTGCTTTCATGCATAGTGCTTTTAATTTCATATTCACATAAAACCTTTAGGACTATTTTTACTTGATTATTACTTATTAAATGACAGTATGGCAAAAGCATCCCCTTCATGTTGCTTTATGACCTTCCAAAGATGTGACCTTTCAAGGGCTTCATTCTGTTCTCCCTTGGATCTTTCAAAGCCCCCCATCTAAGCAACCATTCAATGCTGAAGTTGATCCCTAATACTTCAGTTTATGTCTTTGTTTTACAGCTATGGAGATTTGTCCCATAGAGCTAGCAAAGTCATGACACACTCCATTAGGCTGCTAATGATGGCAGAAATGGATTCTTTGGTTTGTCCATAGTGAAGATTTCCTTTACTCCTTTCTTGAAACAATTCATCAGCTGTACTTGATAGATGAACACCTGTGCCCTCCAGCTGCTTAAGTGGCCGGCAGAATCCCTTTCATTCATAGGTAAAATAATAGCTTTTAACTATTGAATTTCATTGTCAACTATCAAGTATTTGCAAACCATTGGCACATGTGCCATATAAACACCAGTGGAGGCAGAGAGTGTCTCCACCCCTATGTGGAAAGGAGGGGCTTACCCTGAGTATAAAACCCCCTCCAACCTTTTCCACCTGTCTGTCTGTCTCTGTCTCTGTCTCTGTCTCTGTCTCTGTCTCTATCTCTGTCTCTGTCTCCCTCTCTCTCTCTCTTCATGAGTTTGTTCCTCATGAGACTTGATCTCTGATCAGGGTAGTCACACACACTGTGTGCCCCCTATCCTATAATGAATACTGAGACAGCCTTTTGTACATAGTTAATATGCTTTATTATACGAATAAATACATTTAAGACATTTGTTCACCTCTGAACTCTTCTATGCTCCTGGGTTTTTTCTACAATCCCAATTCCACATCGACAAAGTCCACTTTATGATTTGGCAAAAAGAACCAAGCAATTCATGCTTAATCAATAGTTGTTGAAAATATAACGCTTGTGGAGAATGAAGGTTTTTTATTTTTTTAAAAAAATGCAATTAATTTCACACACTATCTTTGTTAGCTAGGCTGTTTGAAAAAGCAGTTTATCTCTTAGACTGTTTTAATCAATGAGTCACACAATAATTCTACAATAAATACCCATACACATCATTCTACTATACAATATCCCTCCATTTTTATATTTAAATAAGTGATTTACTGCTTTCTGAAAGGAAGTTGTTTGAGAAGGGGTATAGGCCCTTCTGACAAGACCATCCTTAGATGCAGGAGTTTTAGTTAACTGTCCTCCAGTATTCAATCTCCCTATTTTATAATACATAAAATGCCTACTTTGTGAGATTATGGTAGAATCTCATATAATTATAGTTTAATTGAAATTGAAAAATTGATTATTGAAAAATTATATAGATGGATCATAAAAATAAAAACTTTCACTCTGTAAAAAGAAGAAAAGGTTCTTTTTTGTTGTTAATGATGATTTAGAGAAAAGACAAAGTTAGTTCAAAGTTGGGGGGTTTTTTGTGTGTGTGTGAAGAAAAGTGGAAGATAATACTTTGACTAGAGTAGTGTTATAGAGTCTGGTTCATCCAGTGAAACAATTTTATTTGATTCAAGATAGATTGAAACACCCCAATTCATTGGTCACAGTGTAATTACCTTATAGAATTGGCTGTCATAAATGTGGAGTTAAGTATAGGAACTTTAAAATGGGATTAGACGGATTCAGTTATGATCATAACTATAGATTCAGATGCAATATATCTTTGAATATTTCTTGCTGGAGCATGTAAAAACAGAATCAATTTAGGATTTTATGTTGTCATTGATAGTGTCCTTAAAACATCTGGATGTTTGTTGTTAAAAACAGGACGACAATTTGTAGTCTAATACTGCAAGGCTCATTATAATAGTTTATTAATCTATGAAATTATTCAGGGCCAAGGCTAGTATTTCCTACCTGGCTGTGGGAAATTGTTAAAGCCACACTGCTGGTTAAGATGTTAGACTGGGGAAATCCAGATGAAAGCCTTAATTCACTGAAAACATTAATTTTGTTTTGGAAAATTCATTGGTTGTAGACGATCATTATTATTTTCCAGTAATTTGGAAATTAACATGAAGACAATTGCAATGGATGCAGTGTTCTTAGAATTAGAATTTTTTATTGGCCAAGTGTGATTGGACACACAAGGAATTTGTCTTGATGCATATGCTCTCAGTATACTTGTACAGTATAACATTAAATGATACAAATTTGAATGGTAATTATTCTCAAAAAACTATGTAATGGTCTGAAGAACTTAATTCCTTATATTCCAGCAATTTCCTTCCAAACCTATTTTACCAATTAGAAGGTAAGAAAAGTAGTTTATATGTTTAATTCCCCATTTGTTTCCAAATTAGACAGACTTAAATGTTATTAATTCAATTGTATAACTAGATATGGATATGCATATAAAATTAACTTTGTTTCATTAAGAGACATGTATAAATTTAGAGAAGGGTACTTCTTTTTCTCACTGTCTCTTTATGGTCTTTCTTTCTTTCATTTTGCATATATACTTTTTTTAAAAAAAAATAGCCTCCACTCAATCATGAAAGTCCCTGTTAATTTCAAAACACGCATTTTCTCTGAATCGGGTCTAACTCAAAAGATTCTTATGGATTTATAATGAAAGGACACTTCCCTGAACACCCCCTTGACTTCCAAAGGATAGGAAAGAACTTTAGTAATAATTATTTTTAAAAAATCATTTTATGATGTGCTATCATAAAAAAACCCTGTTTATCTAAAATTACATTTCTTTCTTTTGTTTTGTAGTTCTGGTATTTTGGAAACTGGGTTGATGTGGTGATAGACGACCGACTGCCTTTCATTGAGGGAAGTTACTTATCAGTTCATCCCAGGAGCAACAATGAATTCTGGCCACCTCTGCTTGAGAAAGCTTATGCCAAGTAAATATTTCCAAAAGCTGCTTCTATTTCAAGTTTTGCTTACATGTCTCACTGCTGTAGTCTGCTTAGCCAGGACTGCAGACAGTAATTCCATGATTTGTATGTAACAAACATATTGCCAAGAGATCATTCTTATTCAAACGATAGATACATATATATGTCTTTGTTCATAGTCATTTACTAGTACAATCACCTACTCAGGTTTCAATGTATAGATATCTTTAACAGATTCTGCATGAAAAATATCATGAGGCCACCAATGGGGGGGGGAGTTACCTTCCTGTTTCATTTAAAACTCATATGCTTACAGGTAGTCCTTGACTTATGATCACAATTGAGCCCAAAATTTATGTTGCCAAGCGAGACAGTTAAGTGAATTTTGCTCCATTTTATAACTTGCCTTGTCACAGTTGTTAAGTGAATCACTGTAGTTGTTCAGTTAGTAACACAGTTATTAAGTGAATTTGGCTTCCCTGTTGACTTTGCTTATCAGAAGGTTGCAAAATTCACCCTATCAAATCTAGCAGAGAAAGTACAATATGTTCTGAATCCTTACTATTGGTTTGTTCCCGGAGTCATGTCTTTTTGGTGGCAGTGCCTGCTCTGTGCAACAGCATCCCCCTGAAATGGCCCCAGCTCTGTTAGTCTCTCACAAGGTTAGTGAGTTCTGTTATTGTTGATATGATTGATCAATCTTTAAGACCAATCCAAAATCAGATCACTTAGCTATAAAAATAGGAGCCCAATCAATCCCTACTCAAGTTGCCTCTGAAGATGCCAGCCAGGTTGCCAGCGAAACGTGAGGAAAACTGTTGTGTAAACAATGGTGACTAAACCCTGAAGCTGAACACAGTCCAAAGATGTCAGAATTGGAAATACCTATAAAGAATTAAGATAATGTTAGGACATATTTAAAATTGTTATTGAAAATATGATACAGAGATAGAACAAAATAAAAATTGTATGATCAAATGAATGCAAAACTTTTAAAGAAGTAATAACAGTGGAACAATAGGAAAAACTATGGGGGGAAAATCATGAAGTTTATTCCAAGTTACCATTTGAAGGCAAATTGGAACAAAATCTTATACAGATGGTATATAATGAATGATTACCAAAGTGGAAAAAAATCATTCAACAATAAATATTGGAAATGCCAAAATAAGAAAGGAATATTTTATCATATGTCGTCAGAAGAACTGGAAAAAGTACACCAAAACATTCAGAAAATTCTGAAAATAAAATTAGAATTTAGACCATAGCTATTTTTATTAGGTATGTTCCCCAAAAAACATAAATGGAAAGCATCATAATTTATTAAGATATTGTACATGCCTAAGAGCAGCAAGAAGCAATCTGGTACAACACTGAAAAAAAAGAAACCTTACCAAGAAACCCTGTAGCATTTGTTCTAATTTTTGTATGCCACGCAGAGTCATTTTTATGAGATGGGCAGCCAAATAAATAGCTAACTAAGGCAATCTATGCAAATTTACAACCATTGCTAGTAACTTTTCTGGCAATCAAGCAAAGCAATAGTGATAGACTTCTTATTGTTTCTTTTCATGCATTTTTAATTCCAGCGGCTGGGAAACAACTTTCTGTAAATGGATTTTAAACTTCCTTAAATTGCAGTGCAGCCCTGTGCAGATTTATATAGAGTACAATGCAAATCAATTACAAAGTTGGTGGGGTCATTTTTGGGATCAATACCAAACTTTCAGTGGGTGAAGGGTTGGACTTTTTTAGTAATTGCATTGGAAACTTCCAGGAAATTGTCAGGATTTAGAACAGAACATGGTGGGAAAGGAACAATCTGGAGGAAGGCAAGAAATGACAATGATATATCTGCATAGTCATCAAAAGTCAAGGTCCGTTTACTGAACTTTTATTATCTTCTTTCTGGAAATGTATGCATGTATTTTGATTCCATCTGACATTTGCTTTTTCTAACCACATTTTTCTATAAATCAGTATAAATACACCAGTGTGTATTTTCTGTTGCTAACTAGTGTGCAGTTTCAACTAGAATCAGTTCAGATCATTTTAAGTGAACACAGCCTTAATCAAATGTCAGTTGAGTTGTCTGTCCCCAAAGGACAATTTAAAAAAAAACAAGACAGGGAAAGCAATTAAAAAGGTTTCAACAATTTTAGTTATTTTAGGAAATCCCTCCAAACAGGTCATCTGGAGAGGGAGGGAGGGAGGGAGGGAGGGGGAAGGGGAGGGGGGAAAGAGAGAGAGAGAGAGAGAGAGAGAGAGAGAGATATTCTAAATTATTTATTTATTTTATTTTATTTTATTTCGAATTTATATACCGCACCTTCTTCCGAGGGACTCAGGGCGGTGTACAGCCAGATAAAAACATACAATACAAACATTAAAAAGCAGTTAAAAGGATATATATTAACTTGGCCCCAATTTAAGATAACAAACCAATTAAAAAATTAAAAATATGTTAAAAAATTATGTTAAGCCAGCCCGGCTTGCTGAAAAAAGAAAGTTTTAAGGGCACGGTGGAAGGCACCGAGGTCTTGGATTCTCCTTATCTCTGGGGGCAGCTGATTCCAGAGGGTAGGTGCCCCCACAGAGAAAATTAATTGATGATGTGCTACCGTCAACTTTTAGTGAAACTTCTAGAGAAAAATTTAAGTGTCACTAAAGTGACACTTTGTAAAATGTTACAAAGGCTGGTTCTTTAGGTCTAATGGTGCATCCATTGCTTCCCTGGCTCCATTTCTCTTGTTCCTAGTCAACCTCTGCTCTTTCCTCCCAACTATTTCAGCATTAGAAGCTTCTCCAGAAAGCTACGTCTTCACATAATATGCCCAAAATTTTATAATTTGAGCCCGGTCATTTCTGCTTTGAGTGAGACCTCTAGATTGATTTGTTTTATGATACATTTGATGGCTATTCATGGTATTTTTAGGAGTCTTTTTCAGACTTCAGATCTGTTAATGCTCTTCTATCCTATTTCTTCAAAGTCTAAAATATTATAAATTGATGTTTAATTTTTTTATTTCTCAAGTTTACAGTTGGAATCATACATTTTTCCAACTATTTATATTTGCTTTTCTCTAGTTGCTAGTTTTTAATACTTTAATATTAAATATGAATATGTTATCTTTTTATTATATTTTTTATGTTCAGAATTATGTACATTTAAAAATATATAATCTTTATTAAAGATTTTGAAAAAGAAAATAAAAACTAATACAAACATTCAAAATAAAGAAGAAAAGATAAAGAAAGCAAGCAAAGGGAAAGTTAAAAAATACAAGAAAAGAAACAAGTTAAAGAAGAAATAAAAGGAAAATGCTAGGTTGGGAACATTAGTTTTAAATAAAATAAACCATGGATTTCCATTTTTTTTAAATTCAGGATGAAGCTACGATTGTGTACTTATTTTTATTAAAAGGCATATGTTACTATTGTAATGAACTCTGATTCCTCTTTTTTTTCTTTTGCATTAATAACTACAAGCTCAAAATAAAATAAAATAAAAACTTAAAACATGCTTTTCGGTATTAGGTATGCCGCTATCTGATGAACAATCAATGATGTGAGCTAAATAAAAATGGAGCAAAGAATAAACACTTAGGCTGTGCTTAATTTTATTCTAATTTTCCTATTTACTTATCTGTGGCAGATCTCCACAGAGAAAATGTTTTTAACTTCAGGTTGTAACCAAGGGTGGTGTTTTATCTTTCAGGATTTGATGCATTATGTAGTTGTTGCATGCAGCATTAAACAATGTATAAAGGCTTATCTGGGGATGGAAATTTGTAAGAAAAGAAAACAACAGGGAAGTTTTTAGAAGTATTTCGAGTTATTTCGAGAGTCTGACAAATATAGACCAAAAGCAAATCTTTCTACAGCTTTTTCTTGTAGAAGACTTTTTCTGAAGCTCGTCTTTATGTATCATCTCAACCCAGCTTCACTCAACCCTTCTTCTTGGAAGACTGGGAAAATTTCCAACCTATCGGAGCCCACAATCTTCTGGGCTAGAGGGAGGATTAAATAAGGCTCCTTGTACTCTCCCTTTTAAATTGGGTTTTAAATGTTTTACATAAATTGGATGTCTTAAATTTGTTTTTTGAGCCCAAATTATTTAATCTATTTTTAATAGCTTTTAACTTTTGTATGTTATTTGTATTTTTATCTTGGCTGTTCACCGCCCTGAGTCCTCCGGGAGTAGGGCGGTATACAAATATGATAAAATAAAATAAATAAATAATTAACCAATTCAAAAAAATGGAACCATAATATTCTTGTACCATCTGAAACTTTGAGATCATTTTTCATTCAGTTTAATAGAAAGTGGGAGGCTACCTTGCAGAGTCTGTCATAGTGTGCTCCACAATAGCTTTAGAAAGTATATCCAGCACAAGATGGACTTGCTCTGCCTCTCATTTTCTCTGGGTAACTGTATTGTATGATGACCACAAACATTCTTCAGTTCTCTTAATTGCATATGAGGTATTGAACCTATTCCAGGACATGCCTGGGGCTAGATAGCTAGATGTGTATTGATTCATTTATGGGAAGGAAGGAAGGAAGGAAGGAAGGAAGGAAGGAAGGAAGGAAGGAAGGAAGGAAAGACAGGAATGAAGAAAGAAAAGGAAGGAAGAAAAAAAGAAAAGGAAAGAAAGGTGATGAATTAGAATCAAGGAAAGGCTTCTGTTTGTGTTGAATTGAGAAATGAAATAAATCTAAAACAATGAACTATTAACAAATATACAGTATAATACATTTACTGATTTTTAATTGACAAAGTAAGAAAAAAGATTATCTAGCCCAGGGGTGTTAAACTCGCGGCCGGCAGGCCAGATGCGTCACATATTGGCCCCACCCCTGCCCAGTTTAGCAAAGGGGGGAAAAGTCCCGATAAGTGACATGACACCACTGTGACAATGCGAGTTTGACACCCCTGATCTAGCCTAGTAGGTAAATCAAAAATGACAATATAATATAAAAATTATTTCAGTTTAAAGCTGTGTTTCTATTTCTAGTCTGACTTAACAGGACATACTAGTGGTGCTACAAATGCCTACCCTGAATGTCTTCCCTTTTCTTCTAGATTGCGTGGTTCTTATGAGAAGTTGCACTTTGGTTTTATCTCAGAAGCTTTCATGGATCTCACAGGTGGGGTCCAGTTGACATTCAATCTTAGAAGCCCTACTGATCCTTTGTTTGAAATAATGAAAAATGCTGCTTTGTCAGGCTGTCTCATGGCATGCAGCACTCAAATGGTAAGTTAGAAGTTAGCTTTACAGAGATTGGTATCCTGTTGCTCAGAAGAGATTCTCAGAATAGTTTCTCTAAAATTACTAGAAAAAATCCTTTAGATATCAAAACAACAACCATGACAATGTACAGTTTTGATGGAAGGGTCTTGGAAAATTAAAAAAAATACTTGTAATGAAATGATGCATGTGGGACACAAACAATCCTTTCATGGTGGAGAACAGTTCACAGTCTGGATACTTCTAAGAAGAATGCCAGAAAGCAAAAATATGAACTAATATTTATGTTGATCAACCAAACATATATGATCACAAGATAATACTAGAAAGTTGGGAGATCCAAGCCACAGAAAATTTTGAATTTGACTAAAGGAACCAAGGGGAGTAAGGATTTCAGAGTCAACAACCGTCTGTGGAAGATTAAACTTGTTTGGCACTGCTCCTTGTTACATGTGCAGATCATATTAAAGTTCTGATATGTGCCTTTTTTCTGGGTTTTGTTGACTTTCTGACAAAAGCAGAACTCATTGGTTAAAGGTAAAGGTTCCCCCTGCACATGCGTGCTAGTCGTTTCTGGTTCTAGGGTGTGGTGCTCATCTCCATTTCAAAACCGAAGAGCTAGCGCTGTCCGAAGACGTCTCAATGATCATGTGGCCGGCATGACTAAATGGTGAAGGTGCACGGAGCACTGTTACCTTCCCACCAAAGTGGTCCCTATTTTTCTACTTTCATTTTTTACATGCTTTTGAACTGCTAGGTTCGCAGAAGCTGGAACAAGTAATGGAAGCTCACTCCGTTATGCGGCACTAGGGATTTGAACCACTGAACTGCCGACCTTCTGATTGACAAGCTCATCATCTTAGCCTACTTTAATCAACTCCAGATTAAACTATGGCAAAACTCTTTCTTGGGCTATCCATGAAATTGTTAGGAAACTGATTGATGCAAGATGTAGCAGGATCTCTTCTCCCTGTTTGTTTCCAATTGGTTTCTGGAGCAGCTTCTTCCATATATCCCTGCTTCACACTTGTCATTTGACACTATTTTAGACTTTTTGATCAGTTAAGATAACTAAAAGTTCTAGAATTATTTCTGTGGTTCCATCCAGTTATAAAATCTTCTGCCAACAGAGAGTATTCAGGAGCTATTTAGTTAAAAATGTAATATCTCTTGGATTAATTGGATTTCTTACGTTTTTATCCCTGATTTAGTCATTTGGGTTTTTAATAGGTTCTTGTTTTAAATATTGCTGATTTTTTATTGTTTGCCACTTTTCCCCTCTGGAAATAAATAGAACATAATCTTTGAACTGTGTAACATTATAACACTTTTCATTATTAACCATTCCCGTCCCAAATATTATTTAGGTTGTAGCAAAAAAAAAAAAAAAAAAGAGTTAAAATTCCCCCAACCCTGAATAAATCCAGAAATCATCTGCTTATAGATGTTATCACATCTTTACTATTTTCCCACTCTTCTAAAGTCACCCAATCATTGATGTGACAAAATAATAATGAGGAAGAATGTTTTACCACATCCACGAAGACTGGGCGATGGTTTGAAGATGGTATAAATCTTGAGTGCAGCAAATGTCCTGATTAGCATGTAGCAATTTTATTAAATTAAGTGAAGTGTTATGCTATTTAATTACTATAACCTTTAACTGGGTGACACACTGCATTATAGAGCAACAGTTTTTGAACCAAGTAGCTCAAATGGGCTAACTCATAAGATGTCCAAAATCCAGAAATCATGACTCCCAAGGGAATGAAGTTTGGAAGCATTGTGGCTACTTCAGATGCCAGAGTGGCTGCTGCTGGTTGCTGTTGTGGTCATGTGATCCTTACTATCAAAGATCCATGACAGTTTCCCAGTCATTCTTGTAGTCCCTTCCTTTCCCACCCAAAGCAACTATTTACTTGAGAGAAGGAAGGGATGGAGGAAGGGAGAAATAGGGAGGAAGGGAGGGAAGGAGGAAAAGGGAGGAAATAGGGAGGAAGGGAGGGAAGGAAACCCCTCTACACCCTTACTGGCCTATGCTGTTCCCCCATATGCCACCCCTGACTCACACCATTGTCCATTCACCGTCCCAATCCACCCTGCCCCCTTGCATACTATACCTATTCACATGGCACCTCTAGTGAACTCCCAAACTCCCCAGCTGCCTTTCTGACCTCTGTTGCTTTCCCATATGCCCTGCCCAACTCACTCGGAATCTCTCACACCCCTATATACCCTTCCTGACCCACTGAGCCCAACCATGCATCCTCCCTGACGTGCACACACCCAGAAACCAGTCCAACCCACATGGCACCCCGGTGCACCTTTTCCAATCTGCATCCCACTGCATCCCCTCACTTCCTTCCCTAATTGGCAGCAGCCATTTACTTGTCTATGGCCTTGGATTTGCAACTTCCTGATAGCTTCCTCCTTGACTTTTTCCCTGAAAGCTTCCCACAATGCTCTGGGAGGTAGGTAGGTAGCAGTGGTGGGTTTCATTTACCTTTGCTACTGGTTCGCTCACTCGAATGAAAACCATCATCACTGGAGGTTTTTAAGGATAAGGATAAGGATAATTTTATTTCTATACCGCCCCTCTCCTGAGGGACTTGGAGCGGTGTACAGCCAGGTAAAACACAATACAAATATCACAATTTAAATTTAAAAAATTCTTAAAAGTATTACATTTAAGGCCAAAATTAGCTAAAAAACCCAAAAAATTTAAGAACTCCGAATTTAAAACTCAATTATGAAGCTAGCCCTGCCTGTCGGAAGAGCAGGGTCTTAAGAGCACAGCGGAAAACTCGGAGGTCAGAGATCTTGTGTATGTCCAGGGGCAGTTCATTCCAAAGGGCTCCCACAGAGAAGGCTCTGCCCCTGGGTGTCGCCAGCCGACATAATTTGGCCGACAGCACCCTGAGGAGTCTCTCTCTGTGGGAGCGAACTGGTCAGTGGGAGGCTATCGGTGGCAGAAGGCGGTCTCGTAAGTACCCAGGTCCTGAGCCATGGAGCACTTTAAAGGTGGTAACCAACACCTTGAATCGCACCCGGAAGACCACTGGGAGCCAGTGCAGCTCGCGCAGGAGAGGTGTTATATGGGCGCAATGAGTTGCACCCATAATTACCCGCGCGGCCGCATTCTGGACCAGTTGGAGTCTCCGAGTGCTCTTCAAGGGGAGCCCCATGTAGAGAGAATTACAGTAGTCCAGCTGAGAGGTAACAAGGGCGTGAGTGACTGTGCGCAAGGCGTCCCGGTCCAGAAAGGGACGCAACTGGTAAATCAGGTGAACCTGATAGAAAGTCCCCCTGGCCACGGCCGTCATATGCTCTTCTAAAGACAGCCGTGCATCCAGGAGGATGCCCAGATTGCGAGCCCTCTCTGTGGAGGGTAGAGATTCACCTCCTATAGACAGCGATGGCGTCAGCTGACTATACCGGGACGCCGGTAGCCACAGCCACTCGGTCTTGGAAGAGTTGAGTCTGAGCCTATTTCTCCCCATCCAGACCTGTACGGCCTCCAGGCAGCGGGACATCACGTCAAGGGCATCATTGGGGTGGTCTGGGGTGGAGATGTACAGCTGAGTGTCATCAGCGTACTGATGTACCCTCACCCTAAAACCACGGATGATCTCACCCAGCGGCTTCACATAAATGTTGAACAGAAGGGGCGAGAGGACCGACCCTTGCGGCACCCCCCAAGCGAGGCGCCTTGAGGTCAACCTCTGCCCCCCTGCCAACACAAACTGTGAGCAGTCGGAGAGGAAGGAGGAGAACCACCGCAACATGGTGTCTCCTATTCCTAAGCCCCTCAACTGCTGCAGCATGATACCATGGTCGATGGTATCAAAAGCCGCTGAGAGATCTAATAGGACCAGAACAGAGGAATAACCTCTGTCCCGAGCCCTCAAGAGATCATCCACCAATGCGACCAATGCCATTTCCGTGCTGTACCCCTGTCTGAAGCCCGACTGGTAAGGGTCCAGATAGACAGCTTCATCCAGGTACTGGGGGAGCTGTCATGTCACCACACTCTCAACAACCTTCGCCACAAAGCGAAGGTTGGAGACTGGACGGTAATTTGTTAATACAGCTGGGTCCAGGGAAGGCTTCTTGAGGAGGGGCCTCACCACCGCCTCCTTCAAGGCGGCAGGAAAGGTCGCCTCACTCAGAGATGCCTCAGAGAAGGAGAGACTGGACATTAACTTGTCGGAAATGGGGTCTCCTGTTTGAGCAGTGGGGTGGACTAGAAGACCTCAAAAGTTCCTTCTAGCTCTATTCTGATTGATTGATTGATTGATTGATTGATTGACTGATTGACTGATTGACTGATTGACTGATTGACTGATTGACTGACTGACTGACTGACTGACTGACATTGGGCCAGTCATTCTTTCTTAGCTCAACCCATCTCACAAGTTTGTTGTGGGGAAAACAGGAGGAGGAAGAAGTATTGTGGGTGTTTGCTACCTTGAGTGATTTGTAAAAAATAATAAAGGCTGGAAACAAACAAACAAGCACAGCACAGCTAGCATTTATCATTCCACCTCACCAAAAAAGTGGAAAAAAACCCGATGCATAAGGTTGTTAAGAAATGTTTTTCTAGCTTTCTTTAAAACTTTAAAAAAAAAATGGCATACAGTCGCAGCATGCTTTCTGCAGAAAGATTTCTACATCTTATCCTCTATTTCTTGGTCATTTCATGGAGCACCAGAGAAAATCCAATGCCTATGTATACAGAGCCCAGTACTGCTATAAACTGACCACACTTATTAAAGGTTAAACAAAGCTGGATGGGTCTTTGATCAGCTTATATATTTTCTGAAATACAATTCCCATCTGCCTCTGCTAACTCCCAGTAATAGTGTACTATTTGGGCTTAAGCAGACTTTCTTAGGAACAAAAATGAGATCCAGAAATTTACCCCGCTAGAGGGGAAGATGATCATCCTTTCTCAAAAGGAGAAGAGGCAAAATAAAATGCATATGCCTTGTAGTGCTCTTAAGTAAACCCCTTCTTTTCACGGCTTATGTTGCTTTAAAAATAGGGAGCTTATCGAGCACAGCAGGTGGCAAGTCAAAGCTATTCAGCTGATTTATCTCAATTATGTTTATGCCATAAGTAGTACATGTCTTAAGGGTAAGCACCCATAATTTTAGTGGTGGTTGTGCATCTCCCATGAAAAAAGATCCAGATTTGTATTCCTATCAAAAAAAAGGTAAATGTAAGCCTCTGGATTTTGCTCCATTACTTGTTCCCATTTTAGGGGGGTGGGGGTGCTTAACTCCATTTCAAGGCCATTGAGCCAGTGTTGTCTGAAGACATTTTTGAGGTCATGTGGCTGTTATCTTCCCACCAAAGTGGGACCTATTTATCTACTCGCATTTGCATGATTTTGAACTGATAGGTGGGCAGAAGCTAGAGCAAAGACAGGAACTCACCCCATTGCGTGGCACCAGGCTTGAACCTGGGTTTCCGGCTTTTCAGCCAACAAGCCCAGTGTCTTAACAGCTGGCTGAGCCACTTCACCATCAAAACAAAACTATCCAGTTATTTGTTGGACTAAATGTAAATGTTTTAGAGTAAAACTGTTTTGTACTCTTTCAGAAAAAGCCAGGTAGCCAAGTATTGGAGAATGGAATTGTGCAGCAACATGTCTATGCTGTTATAGATGCCACAGAGGTAAAGTAAATAAATCTCTCCTTTCACTATTGTCTTATCTTCTAACTGGCAACTGTCCTACTGTTCCCCCCCCCCCGCCTCTTTTTTTAGTTGATACATTGCTTTATGAACCAGAAGGCAATATTCCTTCCCTCACAGTGGTTTCACCACTTCAGTCCTGCTCAGGGGTGAAATCTAAAATTTGTTACTACCGGTTCTGTGGCGTGGCTTGGTGGGGAGGAGTAATGTGACTGGGTGGGCGTGGCCAACTTTTCTTTTTACTTTTAAAAGCATTTTTTCTAAAACCTTAAGAGGTTGCAGAAAAAAATGCTTTCAGAAGCTTCTGATGATCAGGCAAGTTAGCTGGGATCACCAGAGGCTTTTAAAGGCATTTTTTTTCCTACAACCTCTTCAGCTGGAGAGGTTGCAGAAAAAAATGTTTTGAAAAGCCTCTGACGATTTCAGCTGAGCCGCATGATCATCAGTGGGGGTTTTTTAAAACTTTTAAAAGCATTTTTTCGGCTGAAGAGTTTGTAGAAAGTAAAAAAAACAGCCTCTGATGATCGTGCGGCTCAGCTGGGCATGGGGGGGGGGCACAGGGATTTTTGCTACCAGTTCTTTGAACCACCCGCCACCATCGCTACCGGATTGGGCGATCCAGTCCGAACCGGGAGCATTTCACCCCTGGTCCTGCTTTCCAAAAGTACTCCAAACAACTTTTTGTTGGAGTAAAAAAATGAATGATTAATTTAGTCAAGTCCATAGTCAGCCAATGCCCTGTTTTCAAGTAAAGGATTAAGAACTCTAAGCCCTTAGTTAATATTTATTGTCTAAGCCAATGGTACTAAAAGATAACTTGCTACTGAAAAACCCCAGCAAATTTTAAGAGGCTAACAGAATGTAAATGAATGAAGACATAAGTAGGCTCATTCCATGGGGATAATTTAATTTGAAACTATCATAAGCAAATTGATTGTGTTCAATGCAGTGAGAACTAGTAAGCTGCTTAGGGTTCATTCTTAACGTCAGAAGATTTCAAGGGTTGGAAACCAAGTAGTAGAAATGACATTCTATAACCTAAGTAGATATTTTAAGGATGCTAGTGTGACCTCACAGGACTGATGATTGATCTGATACAAGGCAGAACCACCTTGCTCAAGGACAAGCTGCCAAAAGAATGGAGTTGCCACAGCAACACTCAAATCTATAGCTGCGGGTGATTTTGATGAGGACTCACAAGATTTCCTGAAAAGAGCATGACAGATGCTCCTTTAAGGTATTAATTTAATGAGTCATTGGCCAACTGCCAGCTTCTGCACTTTCATTTAAATGCCTGCATAGGGCCCAAGAAAGATTCTTCATTCTGTTTGTTGAGAAGGCATCAATATTCATGTAATTCAACTGCCAGGAATCAAGCAGTTGCATCAGAGAATAACCAAAAATCTCCCACCATATCTCCTTTTTTTCTATGTGAAGAAAGAGTGGGATGCATTCTTATTACCATTATCATCATTGTCATTACCGTCATCATCTAACCTTGTGCTATAAGTCAGAGCAATTTCTGTTGGCTTTCTAGGCACTGAGAAAACTATTCTACAGCTGAAGCCAATGTAAAATGCATCCTGCAATTCAACTGCAGGGAAAAGCAAAAGCTCTGAAGTTTGTTTCAAGTACAAGACAAAAAGTGGGGCAGTCAAGTTGTAGGACCCAGAGATACTTAGGAGGGACAGAAAATGGGATTCTTCGTTATTTTCTGCATTATTTTCTGCAGGGGGTGTAGTAGAGTAGCAGCACCATTTCTGAAATCTTCCCTATTAAACATGCTCATAATGTCCACATGTGCAGTATGTAAGTTTGTTGAGATACAGCAAAAGAGAGAGAGAGAGAGAGAGAGAGAGAGAGAGAGGGGGGGGGGAGGGAGAGGGAGAGGGAGAGAGAAACCCTGTTTGTTCTGAGTCTTAGAATGACATGACCCCTACAAAAATCTCTGAATAACAGGTTTTTTCTCGGGTGAAATGAAACAATTGCCCCCTATAGATAAGAACATTGAATATTTCTGTAGATTGATTTTCAACTATTGTCTGATAGTTGCACATGATAGTTCATGCATGATGCTGAAGTTAAGCACGGCTAAATCTAGACAATGTCTGTGCAAGAAACCACTTGGATATTCCATGGCCTTGATTTCCATTCCATTCCAGAATTTTTTTAAAATGAGAGTAAATATATGAGCACTAAAAATGAACGGCATGCTATTTTCACCCTTTCAACTTCCATGCAAACAGCTTATGTTTGGTTCTACAGGTGTGTAATCTCATAGTATTTTATTTATTTTATTATTTATTTTATTATTCATATTTCTATGACATCCACTCTCTGAGGACTCTGAGCAGCTTACACCAAAGACAGTATACTAAATAGCATATTGCCCCAACAATCTGGGTCCTCATTTTACCCACCTCGGAAGGATGGAAGGCTGAGTCAATCTTGAGCCGGTGAGATTTGATCTGCTGATCTGCTGAACTAGCAGTCAGCTGAAGTAGCTGCAGTACTGTACTTTAACCACTGCGCCACCTCGGCTCATACACATGCACGCGCGTACACACACACACACATATTCAGTAGAAAATTCATCTGCATTGAAAATATCTCTCTTTCATTTTCTGGGAACAAGGATCATACTTTTGTGTAATAAAAGACAGAGCGACAGCAAGAAGGATTGAATGTAATTTAAGTTTTTCAGAAAGTCTGCTGCTGCCGAAGCCTTAAAAACCTTTTCTATTTGATAGAAAACTTAATAGAATTATACATCCCTTAAAGGATAATAAAACCACATCCAGTGACAACCACCCAAGAAATGTGGGTTATGCTACAGAGCTCAAGCTCAAGCTCAGCTTTGCAGTTTACACTGAAACGGAGAGTCAGAAATTTGGAATAGGATGAAGAAGTCATTTACTCAGGCTTATTCTTCCAAAGCACAAGCTTTTGCCTTCCCCAAATATTAATATCATCTTCTCCAGAGTAGATCAATTTAGCCAGAAGAAATAATCCAACAATTGTGAAAGAAAGCAAAGGAGTTATTGCAGTTAAGAGGATCAGGATGAGGTTAGTGTTCACCCCACCAGAGACATAATTTCTGATGCTAATATCCACAATGACAAGAGAAGAGGTCTTGAAAGACAGCGATTTTATCTAATCCTCTGGTTTTCCTCACATCAGTAGCAGCAAGCCTACCCCATAATATGAGATACAGAATTGATCTGGCTTTCTGCAGAGGAAGAGAAGGGCACAGTGGTGACAATAGCTGTTGACATCCATTGTCTTGCAAAGATCTTGATCTAGTGTTAAGCAGCCAAATACATTATGAAGACATTTCTCTTTGAAGACCAGCTCCATTTCTGAAGGAGCCTTTCACAACGTAACTTCTAGTGGGTTTCTTCCTAGACCTGTGGATAATGGGTCATGGAAAAAAGAGTACCACATTAGATGACTGTGAGATGTATTTCATGAGTCTTATGGGAAATTGAAATAGCAAATCCAGTTGGCTAGCTTAATTATCAGTGTTCACAGATGTTATTACAACCCGGACACCTCTTTCAGATACCCTTCCCACCCACACGGCACACCATCACATACAGATATGAAATGTTACTGTAGTGACAGTCCAATCCCCTATGAGAAAAAAATAGTGATTTTTTTTTTTTGCATTTGCATAGAGCACTTTGTAAGCCAAGAATGATACCACTGTTGTACAGAATATATGATTAAACAGATAATGATATTCATTCAGTATTATGATTTAATATATTCCCTTTAAGCATAAAGACTTTAATTATTATAATGACTTTGCTTAAGCCATAAACTTTTATGATTAAGGTGATGCATTAACCACTGGCTCCATACCAGGAACTACGCTAGATAATACTGTACTTATCTACCAATGATTTCTCTACACAGAAGTGAAATTCTCCTGATATTCTCAGGTTATTCTAATCAACCCCCAAACAAAAAGATTGAAGGATTTGGTTTATATGCAGAAGTTCATTTTCCCCCACTGTATGGTAAGGATTATACTGAGAAAACTAGACTGAATTAGCCTGTGCTTGGATATGGTGTGTAGCAATTTCTGAGTTATAAAATGATGGCATTGCAGTTATATAAGTTGCTGGCTCATGCCAGTCATTGTCCATGCAGTGTCATCACAGGCTGAAACAGCACTGAGTTAGGAGTGAAAGTCAAAGCAGCTGGGTGACATGGCTGAATTAGTTGTAAGAAGAAGGGGGAAATTTTGGTTATTTCTGATAGAATGAATTGCCTGAAATCTGAGCTTGTTCTCTCCCCCTCGCCAGAATTTATTACTGATATTCTATCATATATTTCTTAAGTAAAACATTTCAGAGACTTATATGAAAAAGGATCTTAAAATGACCTTGAAGGAGACCTTTTTTGACAATAAGTATAGTTAGAAAAAAAATACATTCCAAGTGTGAACAGATAGAACTTAGATAATGAGACAGAGAAGTTAATATCCAAATGAAAGTCAAATTCAGAATTCAGTGAATATATTCCAAGATGACAGACCTTTTAGATGTATTATATATCTCCCTGGAAACTTTTTATGTTTCTTATTTTTTCCTAAGTAGAAGTGTATAAAACAATGCCGCCTAAAAGAAACTTTGGTTTTTTTTCTAGAGATCTGCATATCACTCAAAACCCAAATTGAAATTTTCATAAATCTACATATTACTTTTATTTTTTTAATAAATCTTGGTTGATTGATTATGTGCCACCAAGTCAGTGTTGACTCTTAGAGGCTATAGAGATAGATAGATATTCTCCAGGATGATCTGTTCTTAACCTGTTCCTTCAGGTCTTCCAATATTGCACCCATCATCACTGTAACTGAGCCCATCTATCTCACTGGTTGGTCATCTTCATTTTCTTTTCAACAATAAACGTTAATATGAAGAAAAAGGACTCATATCTATAAATTTGGCCTAGTAGGATCCTTGGGATCAGGATTAATTCTGATAGGATTTGATATTCTGAATAAAGTGATATGATGGTCTGGCCTCTAAACTGTCCCTGTTCAGAAAAGGATTTCCATAACAGGATCACATCTATCTTTATCTAAAGATACTTCAAGAGATATCCACCAAAGTATAAAAGGAAATATATCTATGTGCCTCTTCCCTCATGCTAAATATATAAAGTTAGGATGTTTTCCTTTCCTTCTTTTTAACAGGTTCCTTACATGAACAGGAAAGAACCTCTGATCAAACTTTGGAATCCGTGGGGCACTGTGGAATGGAATGGAGCTTGGAGTGATCAGTATGATTTTGCAACCTTTTATTTCTTAAGAAGGATTACTCCCTTGAGGTCTTGGAATGAGAACACTCTTTTAAGACTTAGCATGAAGGGACTTGGAATAATAATACTTCTGCAGGAACTAATCTTGCAATCCAAGAGTCTGCATTTCATGCTCTATATTAAAATTTAAGGCATCCCTAGGCATTTCCATATCATTTATCTTCATTTGGATAATGCCAGATCTTACCATTTTTGATTAATTGTTTCCTCCCCCACCCCAAATTGAATTGTTACTGCAATTTTCACGTACAAACAAATTTAAATTGGATAAATGATAACTTTTATGTACTATATCTATAGAAAACCTCAGCCAATATGTCTGTGGGCAAGGATATAGAAATCATGAAGCCAAATAATCCAGAACAGGGATGTCCAACCTTGGCAACATCAATCCCTGTGGATTTCAATTCCCGGAATTCCCTAATCAGCCATGCTGGCTAGGGAATTCTGGGAACTGAAGATCACAAGTCTTAAAATTGCCAAGGTTAGACACCCCTGATCTAAAAGATTCTAAACTGGAAACGGATCTTTCAGCTGCCCTAAAATGCTTGGAATGTAGTTGTAGAAGCAGAGTTCCACTGTTGTTGCCACTACCACCATCACCATCTCTGGCAAGGGAACAGTAGGAGGTGCCAAGAAAAGCCTTGTGACAGCTGCTTATTGCTGCCAGCAACATCACAGACAGTAGGAGAGCTATTATTTATAAATATAAGTTAAAAATGTGGGAGGAAAGGAAACCAACATTGCAACCTGCCACGGTAGTAAATAGTCCATCTCGGCTGCTAAAATCATTTGCAAAATTATAGCTTGGAGAAACTAAAATAGCTCTCTTTAGCCTTGCCAGCTATTCAATTTTGGCAGGTTATCATCTGGTTTCTAATTTCAGACATTGTATAGTATTTTCCTTCATCACATTTAGAAACAATTTACTAGAATTACCCTGGGTTCAATAAAAAAACAACAACAAGAAAAATAACAGAACAAAAAACAAAACAAAACCTCATTGCTTTCCATGGGAATAATTTTGCATAGTTTTATTAACATCGGTGGAAAAAATCGTAACAGTTTGTGCTTTTTCCCTAGTACTCTATGCAGAAAACAGAGAATGATCATATTAGATAACATGGGCCATTTGCTGGTTTTAAGATTGGGAGCAATGCTATAGTTTTACAGCTTTTTTTCTATTGGCGCTGTTAACACAACTCTTGCTGAAAAGCATCAAGAAATAAAATTTCCTTGAAAATCATATTGGAATGCAACTAACGTCTACAGTTTTTCTATGTTCAAAAAATTAATGTTTAATTTGGACTCAGTTGAAATTTTGGTGAAGCAGCCTTAAGTTGTGTGAATCAATACAGTTATTGATTCATGCCTAGCTCATGCTAAGCAGACAATACAATTATCACTTAATTATAAAATTGCAGCCTGGGAATTAACACAGTTAGATAGCTAATTCCCTGTAATGAGTTTGCTGAGAGGTAATATCAGAAGTCAGAGATAGAAAGAATTATTTTCTTAATAAAGAGGCCATCCAAGACTATACTTTAACCAATGAGAACATTGAGGTTGACCTTAATTGAACTTGACCTGCATTCCAAGCATATCCTCAGTTCATGATGATGGTAAACTTTTATTCCCAGCAATTCCAGTTCAGTGACCAGCCGATGAGTGACCTGCATAAATAAATGTTAGGTTTTTAAAAATCACTCCCTCTGAGTTTCGGTCTAGATTTTGAGTTTCTTAATTAAATAGCAAGAGTTTCAAAATACATTTGAAACTTACTTCTTTGTTTTCAATTCCAAAATTCTATATTGAGAATTGCACGGGACTTTGGGTCCTGTCATTTTTTTGGTTGACTTTCATCCATGGACACATGTAAAATACATGCAAATCAGTAGTAGGTCTCTTCAATCCTCTCCACTTATTGTGAATCACAGATAATCATAGATTCAACATTCTTAATATGATAGCATAGTGATTTGCGTCAAGCTTCTTTTTCAGTGGTATTTTTCCTGTTCAGTTGCACACCAGTCCTCAGCGCCTAAATCAGAATGTTGGTATAAAGATACAGTACAGCCACGCCACATCACTGTTTCTGCTTAACAACCCTCACAATCCTGTTACAATGGCAACTGGGATTTCCAAGATTTCTACTGCTAAGTGGTGCATTCATGTGACACTGAGCTTTATTTACATGTCTCGTAGCAATTGAAATTCTGCTTCCAATTGCTGTTGTAACTTGAGGACTATGTGTAACAATAAAGGACAAGAGGGGTCCATGCACTCTTTCAAGAAATAGGAGGAAACTGCTGTAAAGAGCACCACCTACCTATATTTGCTTCAGGGGTGAAATGCTATCGGTTTGGGCCGGTTCACGCAAACCGGTAGTAAAAAATGCTACTGGTTCACCGAACTGGTAGTTAAAAATGCTTTAAAAAGTTTTTTTAAAAAAAGTTCAGACTATCCCGCGTTGCTCAGCTGATCGTCGGAGACTTCTTTTAACCTTTTTAAAGCATTTTTTTTACTACCTATTCACCCAAGCTGGTAGTAAATTAGATAGCTAATTCCCTGTAATGAGTTTGCTGAGAGGTAGTAAAAATGTAGTAAAAAATGTAAAAATGTAGTAAAAATGCTTTTCAAAGGTAAAAAAAAGGTTCCGATGATCGCACGGTACAGCTGTGATCGTTGGAGCCTTTTTTTTTTTTATCTTTTCAAAGCATTTTTTTACTACTGGCTCGGGCAAATAGGTAGTTAAAAATGCTTTTAAAAAGTAAAAAAAAAGGGCTCTGATGATCACAGCTGTGCCACGATTGTAGGAACCTTTTTTTTTTTTTTTTTACTTTTTTAAAGCATTTTTTACTACCTATTTGCCCGAGCTGGTAGTAAAAAATGCTTTTTTAAAGTTTTTTAAAAAGGTTCCCACACGCGCCACAGCTGATCACTCCCCCCCCGTGCACTGTTCTACTTACCTCCCCAAGCCTCCTTTTGGTGTGCATTGCACATCGCAGAGCTCACGTTTGGTACGCACTGCACATGTATGTGCGCAGCGCATGTTTGGCGCATGCACGGCCAGCAAACCGGTAATAAATTGGTTCATATTTCACCACTGATTTGCTGTCATGATAAAAGGATTCTTTGCAACTTCACTACATGATTGGCAGAAATCATCACAATGGGGAACGGAACAGGGACACTGTTTTCAATTCTATTGCTTGGAACAATTGGTTAGGATGTATTTGCATCAGCTCTATTTTCCAGGAACTATTTTATTCACTTCCTGGGTTTTGTTGTGGAAAGCTGACTATCTCATTAGAGAAAAACTTTCTTCCCCTGTAATTATCCTTGCAATTTTGTTGCAAAGGTCACACTAGCATTACAAGCAGCCGAATGAAGCAAACTGAATCCAGTAATGAGAAGAATTCCACAAACTCTGTAGTAACACAGGCCAAGCTCATGGGCAGATGAAAAAGTTACTACAAAATATATTGAACAAATTAATCTTTCTGCATAAAAGAAATCCAAAATGAAATGCACACTTGGAGGAGGGCCTTTTCTTTGGTGCAATTCTCTACCATTTGGACTTCAACCTTTTGATGTGAATCCTCAATGTGGAGGTTTATGCATGAAAAGGTCTATAAGCTAGTGTTACAATGGCAAGGCTATTGGTATCTTTCAAGTGATACATGATTTTGATCTCTTTTACAGTTCCGTGGAGTGGGATCAAGTCCCTCAATCATTCAAGGACAAATTATATGTGAACAGGGCTGATGGCGAATTCTGGTATTATCACATTCATGAAATAGGCTTTGGGGGATTTCTCTATGTTAAATTGCATATCTCTCTACGATATCTCCATCTCCAAATCTCT
Source organism: Pantherophis guttatus (assembly GCF_059756535.1). NCBI lineage: Eukaryota > Metazoa > Chordata > Lepidosauria > Squamata > Colubridae > Pantherophis > Pantherophis guttatus. The sequence goes on along the minus strand of NC_142063.1, from coordinate 292,659,706 downwards.
CCCTCCCTCCCTCCCTCCCTCCCTCCCTCTCTCTCTCTCTCTCTCCCTTGCCCCCTCCCCCCCCTCTCTATATATCTACACACATACTTATCTATATAGATACTTGCATACTAGGAAATTTTTAGGCTTCTAAAAATTGCAAATGCACACTAGAAATGGTAACTAACATTTGTCTGCAGCCTAAATCCACATTCTCTTTTCTCAGGATATCATTTGAAGATTTGAAAGACAATTTTTCATCCGTGTCTGTTTGCAATAACTTACCCACATTCTTGGATTTTGGTAAGAAAAGCAATACATCTTGGTCTCTGGTTTCATATTTCAACCAATTATCTCCAGAAGGGAGCACCTTTCGAAGTAAGTAGCCTGAGGTAATAAGTTGATATCCTAAACCATTTTCACAGGAATATCATGTTTAACAATATTCTGGTTACATTGCAAATCTGGAGATGGGTAACTTTGTGCCCTGTATGTAATAGAAATGTGTAATATCTCTTGAGTTTTTATTCAGATTACAGGTAATCCAATTTTGCCGACAGTAACTGGGAATGGGAACTCTAATACTAAGCAATGTGATTGTAAAACACGGCATCCATGACTGTGCCAACTTATGATGGTAATTGCAACAGTCCCAGCTGCCAATATTAGATGACTCCCATATGGTCACAGTGTCCCACAGTCATGTGATTCCCATTTGCAATCTCCTGCCAGCTTCCCCATTGACTCTGCTTGTTTGGAGGCCAAGTGAAGGTTACAAATAATGAACATATGACTGCAGAATGCTGCAATGTTGTGATTGAAAACTGGTTGATGAATGCCCAAATCATGATCATGTGACCACAGGGACACTGCAACAACTACAAGGACCCATAGTAAAGTATCCCTCGTTCAATGCTGTCATAATTTTGAACTATCACTGAATGAATGGATGTTCAATTAAAACAACCTGGATTTAAAACAATCTTTAAAACAGATGACAATAGGGCAAATTAAAATTGGCTTCAATTTCTAGACACACTTATTTGGGAAGAAAATGATGGTGACAATAATAATCATTTTGACTGATTATGTGCCCTCAAATTGCTGTTGATTTTTGGCAACCACATCATTGTTGGAGGCACAAAATGTAAAGCTGGGCTTTCTTAAATCATACTTCAGCAATGCAATCACACACATTAGGGCTTACTCGTAGGCAAATGAGAATTTCAGTCTTAGTTATCTTTACATTATTTCCAAGTGTCTGTCATTTAATTTATTTTTGTTATTTACATACATGCATTTATTTAAAATGTTTACATATTGTATTTAACATGAAATAGTATCTACGGTATTGCTATTCTTTAACAAAGATCATCTTACACAAGGCTAATGAATGGCCTTCCATTTAATGAAGCATATGACATTTACAACTCATGAATGTATAATCTGTGCGTATCCATCTTCACTTACGTTTTATTGAATTTAATGGAGCCAGAGCTTCCTGTTTCAATTTCTGACATTTCCAGGGATTGGGAAGCTGTTTCCAATCAATGGAGAAAATATTTAGCTTGATGTATCTGTGTCAATTTTGAATTTTTTTTCAAAAATTGAAGGGACACAGTGGCTCAGTGGCTAAGACACTGAACTTGTCGATCGAAAGGTCGGCAGTTCAATGGTTCGAATCCCTAATGCCGCATAATGGGGTAAACTCCCGTTACTTGTCCCATCTTCTGCCAACCTAGCAGTTCGAAAGCATGTAAAAAATGCAAGTATAAAAATAGGGACCACCTTTGGTGGGAAGGTAACAGTGTTCCGTGCACCTTTGGCATTTAGTCATGCCGGCCACATGATCACGCAGATGTCTTCGGAGAGCACTGGCTCTTCGGCTTTGAAATGGAAATGAGCACCGCCCCCTAGAGTCGGAAACGACTAGCACATATGTGCGAGGGGAACCTTTACCTTTACCTTTATCTGTGTCAACACCGGGCAGTTTTCTGGATCACTATTCTTTGGCAAAGATTACTGAGAGTTGCATGCTTTATTTCAGGAATGTTAACTGTTCAAAGGCATATTGTGGCTGCAGTATATGAGAATATATTTCCATGATGCTCAATAATTAAAGCTCCTTCTAACAAAGAATTGTCCTGGATAAAATGGCATTATTCTGATATAAATGGGTCTGAGAAGTTCTCAGATTTGTAACTACTAATGGAATTCCTTATTTTCTCTGATAGCATTGGGTAGTGACCCTCTAGAGCTGTGATGGCAAACCTATGGCACGCATGCCACAGGTGGCATGCAGAGCCCTTTCTGCAGGCATGCCAGCCATCACCCCAGGACTCCACTGCACATGCATGCACCTCCCGTCGGCCAGCTGGTCTTCGGGTCTCTGCTGTGCATGCGCGGGGTGGGGCCTTCCCCGATCTCTGCAGGTTCCACCCTGCGCAGGTGTCTCTCCGTGGCAGGAAGGCAGGAGAAAGCTAGGATGCGATGGGGGGAGAAACTGCAAAGGTCGGGGGAGGCATGGAAGGCAGGAAGGTAGGAGAAAGCTAGGACGCAATGGGGGGAGAAACTGCAAAGATTGGAGGAGGCACAGAAGGCAGGAGAAAGCTAGCACATGATGGGAGGAGAAATTGCAAAGATCAGGGGAGGCACAGAAGGCAGGAAGGCAGGAGAAAGCTAGGATGCGATGGGGGTAGAAACTGCAAAGATCGGAGGAGGCATGGAAGGCAGGAGGCTGCTAGGACTTGGTGGGGGAAAAAACTTTGGAGATCGGAGAAGGCAGGAAGGCAGGAGGCAGCTAGGATTCGATGGGGGAGAAACTGCAAAGTTTGGAGAAGGCAGGAAGATAGGAGTGCAGGAGAAAGCTAAGATGTAATTTCCACAGTTTCTCCCCAATTAAGTCCTAGCTGCCTCCTGCCTTCCGTGCCTTCTCCTATCTTTGCAGTTTCTACCCCCATCAAGTCCTAGTTGTCCCCCCCCCGCACCCCATTTTGGGCCTGAAAAGCCTCCTGCACCAACCTGGAAGCCAAAACGGGGGCCCATGGCGCATGCGCAGGGGTGGCGCATGCACAAGGAACATGCATGCATGCACAGGGTACATGCATGGGGGCACTCACATTGCATTTTAGGGGTTGCATTCATGTGTGTGTGCGCATGCTTTGGGCACTCAGCACCCAAAAGGTTAACCATCACTGTTTTAGAGCATGGGTGTCGGGATTTCTAGTTTGGTGTCGCGACGAGACAGTTGGGGAAATAGCGGGCTCTGATGAGCGCCGCGAAAACCCCAGCTGCCGAACCACCGCCAATGGGTCTTTGGACTGGAACCGTCCTGCAGGGACGGGGGAAAAGGAGGGGTGCCTTGAACGACCAAGAGGAACAGGCAAGTTCTTCGGAGGTCAGAGGGAACCCTCTGTGAGTCGGCGGCAGGGGGCGGAAGCCATGGTGGCTGCCATGAAGCTGGGACAACTGGGCTAAGAGATGTGCAGGAGGAGAGTGGATTGAAACAGAGCATTTTGAAGCCAGGTGAGTGACGACCAACCCAGGCTTGCAGCAACACTTAGAGAAATATTATTAACTATAAGACCCCTAGCCTTAAAACAGCAGCTGAACAACAAAGGGGCTATGGAAAGTTTAAAATGTAATTTTAAAGAGACAAAGACCCAACAAACAACTAATTCTAGAACAGAACTAATGGAATTAAATATCGAGACATGGTGAAAAGACTGGATATTTAAACTGGAATTGGATTTTTTAAAAAAGAAGAAGAAGAAGATTTGATACTTTTAAAATCAAAGGAAGAAGAGTAATTAAGATGGACTGTTATATAATTGCAATAAAATGGATACTTGCATGACTAATGGAAAATGTGGATTGTAGAGGGAGTACACCTGGTTTAAAAAGGAACATTGTAACTCATCTTTGTTATGGAAAATTTTGAACTTTACGATAATAGTCCTGGGATTTTGTGGAGGAGGGTTTTTTTTTTTTTTTTCTCATCTGCAGGCAGCTTGATTTTGGTGAAAAGTAAAAGAAACTTCAATGGAACTACTATAATTGGAATAATAACAATTTAAAAAACTGGCACAGGAATAAAAGAAGGATTTAGCACAGGCTCAAGAGAAGGGAACTTGATACATTTTATCCGGATTAAAAATAAGAAAAGACTTAATATGATATATGGAGGACAAAATTTGAAGACTTTGAAAATGGAAAGAAATATATGCTAGCAGGCGAGAAAGTGAAGAAATGAGATAGACACGGCTGGAAAAAGAAAAAGGAAGATTAAAACAATGTGATTAAAAATGAAATAATGTATAGGTGATGGTAATAATAAAAAGGAGGTTCTTATAAGATAATTATGGATGTATAAGAATATGACATAGATATATAAAATTGAAATATTGATGGAAATTAGAATATAAGAGAAATTAAGCATATTGAAAGAGATTTTTAAATATATACAAAGATATGTTTTAAGTAAGAACCATGTCTCAATGTTAAATTGTCATAAAAAAGGATAATGATAAATATGATTAACTGAAATAAGCAATGTATAGATGGATGGAAATAACAAAAAAGAGGAGGATGCTGGGATTAATAACAAAGTTAACTATGATTATGCTGTGGTTAACAGCCAAAAAATAAAAAAGAATATGCTGTGTTTAACAGCCAAAAAACAAAAATGATTATGTTGGGTAGGACAATAAAACAAAGTGTCAACTTGCAAAGCTTTCAAGTTGCCATGAGCAGGAGGGAGGAAGAACTGAAGTGAACTCCACACATTCTTTCTGACCGCAATCAGAAGGAGGGTGTTAGGTTTCACAGCCAGCCAAAGTGGTTAATTGGAGAATGTGATTTATGACATGGCCAGAGAAGAGGGGAGAGACAGGGTCATAGGGGAACGTAAATCTACGTGGGATCAGTCCTAACTGCATCCGAGTATTGCCGGAATGTTGCTCCTAATAAATGACTATATTTCTTTTGAAGTTTGGATCATGGCTCATCAATTAATTAGGGCATCTTTTGGTAACTTGACACAAAGAGGATTTTGCTGGGAGTAACAGCAAAAATGAAATGATTATGTTGGATTTATCAACAAAGACAAAGACAAAGGTGTTAGGTTTAATAGTAAAAATAAAATGACTATGCTGGGATTAACAGCCAAAAATAAAAATTATTATGCTGGGTAGGACAGCAAAAATAGGGAGGAGTATATTGAGATTAACAGTAAAAATGAAATGTATAAATTGGATTTAACCATAGAAATAAAGAATTTACAGCTAAAAATAAAAATGATTATGTTGGGAACAGTAAAAATGAAACGATTGTGTCGGGATTAATAGTAAAGTAATGAAGATGATTATATTGGGAGTAATAGTTAAAATATTTTTTAAATGTTTACAATAACTGTAATGATTTATATTTTTGAAATATATCCATCTAAGCAAAAAGGAAGAGAAAAATGGAATGATATTTGGTTAGGATTTAAGATTTAAGTAACGGGTTTTTGGGATAAGGGCATAGTTAAATTGATAGAATTTAGAGAAATAACTGAGTAAAATATTAAATTGTGTTAATTGGAAGTTAAGATTTGTTAATGATTTGTATTAATTTGTGACCGGATCAATGCTTTGTTTTGGAAAAGATGTGTTTTATGTTTGTGTTTTAAAAAATAAAAAAAACTTTTTTCAAAAAAAAAAGAGCATGGGTGTCAAACTCAAGGCCTGAGGTCTGAATCCAGCCTGCGGGGTACATAGATCTGGCCCACAGGGGGCTGCAAACAGCAAAGGATCAGCCCACAGTGCCTCTGCCAGCAAAAATGGATCTTGAGAGTCCTGAGCTCCATTTTCACTGGCAGAGGTTTGCAGGAGGCCGTCACAGCTGAAAACGAAGCTCAGGAGCCCGTTTTGGCTGGCAATGTTTGGGCCACCACAGGGGCCCCCCGACATCAGTGACACTGAACTAGCCATGCCCACCCTGGCCACGCCCACTCCAACCCCCCGAGGTCAAACACAACCCTGTTATAGCCCTCAATGAAATTGAGTTTGACACCCCTGCTCTAGAGTTAAATAACTATTGGAAGATATTAGATCCACTTGTCTGTATCTAAAGATCGTGTGTGTGTGTGTGAGATGAGAATGAGAATGAGAATGAGAATGAGAATGAGAATGAGAATGAGAATGAGAGTGAGAGTGAAAGAAGGTCTTAATCAAGTCTGAGTTGTGTTATCATATCTGTTAATCCACAATAGGTACTCTTTCAAGAAATCATCAATATTTCATCGAAGTTCCAGAGTTTATGACTAAATACAACGTTGTAGTAGCATTGATGCAAAGACCTGCAAATACCTCACGGAGTCTGGTAGATATGGGTTTCCAGATAAAAATGGTAAGAGCAATTAGAAGTGTGAAACAATGTTCCCATGGGCCATGAAAGTGGCACAATTCACCTGGCTGAATTAGGAGGAGACATTTTGCCATTTTTGAGCCCTCATTGATTAGATTAGGAGGTAAGGTAAGTAAAGGTGTCAAATATGGATTGGTGCTGTGATTACTAATTACTCCTTGCTTAGCAACCACAATCGGGATCAGCAACTCGATCATTAAGCAAAGTAGTTGCTAAGTGAAACTGCGATTGTGCTTATGAACTTGCTTCAGCTTTATTTTGTCTTTTGGTCATAAATGGAAGGATTGATCACAAAGGTCCTTTTTCATCACCATTATGACTGCGAATGGATATTATCCGAGACAGTCTCTGAACAAAGACCTGTATAGATTCTGGTCTTTTGTCTGTTTGGTCTAAATCAAGATACCACTTTTCTCATGTTGTGCCCAGCAAAGAATATTTAAATTTAATTGCAATAACTTTCTAATAAATATATCTACTTCAAGCATCATTGAAAAAAAAATACTATTCTGAAACTTAGAGCAGCCCTAAAGGTTTCCTGTTTGTCTTTGCTTTCCAGCAGCTTGGTTTTCATTGCTTTTCCTCTGTCAGGAGGAAGGGGGTTATATCCTCCCAAAATGAATAGCAAGCATTGTTGAGGAGAGAGAAACTTTTAGCTACTCCTCATCCTAAAGCAAGTTTTAACAGTCTTCTACCTTTTAACAGTCTTTTAACACTACCAGCAGTCCTACACACTGAAGTAGCCTCTGAAGAGATTAGTAATGAAGGAGGCAATGCCCTATTCTCTAAAAATATTCTCTGCCTTAGTCTTTTAATCTACTTCCACAGACTTTAGGATGCTCCTCTGTGTGCTTTATACTTCCTCTTATTTCTGAGTAGCCCTGTCTGATTTTGCAAACCCAGTAAAAACTCAGCTACTGTTCATTTTGAGAGCATCAGTTGTTTAAACTCATTTATAGCAACTCCTGTAGAGAGTCAGATCGGAATTAAATCTTTATAGCCTAGCCCGTGAGGCTGGCTGCAAATTTGTAGTTATTTCAGCTTCATATGATTCTCAGAAAGATAAATTGGCCTATTCTTGGAGGTTGAACTGTTCTACATGTGCATGCGAATATTTCCAGGAATAGGAATCTGACTTCAGCGAGGATTAGTGGAGCAGGTGGCACAAGTATTACAGAAAGGGCATTTATTTACAAGAAATACATTAGAGAGATAGGCAAAGCACTTAGCTAGCTACAGCCTACCCTGGAGAAGCTAAGAACATGCACGTTTTGTGCATACCAAAATAAATGACTTCAGATTGACAATCTTTTGGATAAACTGCCTGCAGAATAGTAGACAAAGAAGGGCACAGAATAAATCCTTAACTCATTCATCCTTAACATATTTGAAGAGCCATCGCGGTCCAATAGAATTTGTCCATCCAGTGGTGGGTTTCAAATTTTTTTACTGCCGGTTCTGTGGGTGTGGGTTGGTGAGCATGACATGTCTTGGTGAGTGTGGCTTGGGCGTGGCAGGGAAGGATACTGTAAAATCTCTATTCTCACCCCACTCTGGGGAAAGGATACTGCAAAATCCCCATTTCCTCCCGATCAGATGGGACTCGAGAGGCAGAGAATAGATGGGGGCAGGGCCAGTCAGAATTTTTACTACCGGTTCTCCGAACTACTCAAAATTTCCGCTACCGGTTCTCCAGAACTGGTCAGAACCTGCTCAAACCCACCTCTGTGCCCATCCCATTCTTTCTAGCAGAAGCGGTTTGCTACAGACCCTGTCTGTCAAGGAATTTTGACTGGGGAGGGGGTCTAGGAGAAGAGTCTTTTCTACTGTGGTCCCCACCCTTTTGAACATCCTGCTGCCACAGGTGAGATCTGTCCCCACCCTTCTAACCTTCCAGAAGAGCCTTAAAACTTAGAGACTCCACTTCTGTACCATTGGTGCTCTTGTTTCTTAATCTCTATTTAATTCACAGGAATTTTAATTGGTTTTATATTTATTCTTTTATCATTTTGTAAGTGGCCCAGAGTTGCTTCAACAATGAGATAGCTGGCATATAAATTTAACAAATAAATAAAGATAAATTTAAAAACCTTCTATCTCTTGTATTTTACACTGTCCCCTTGTGGTTACTAGTCAAAGCCAGGGCTTGTAATTTGCACTTCCAAGACTTCACCAAACATACAAAAATTAAAGTCCTTAATATAAGATTATAAAACATGTCATTCATAAAGGAGAAGAAGCCCAAAATTCTACTGAAGGGAGGATTTGTATAATTTTGGCTGCATTGTTTTGGTTTTTCTTCTAAATAGATCAAACAACAAACATTTTAACTGGCAGTTAGCAATAGATTATTGATATCCATTGATTTGGATAGAATTTCATTGTGTTCCCAAATACAGTTTTCATTACTGCTTACCTAAATGATTAATTTCTTTATATATTTGATAAGGATTTATTTTAATTTGGCAAACACTGGTTTTTTTCCCTTCACATTTCAATCGTAAATTGATATGAAAGTGTTTTAAAAAATAAGCTACTTAAATCATCAGATATTTTTAAACAGCTATTATAAAATTAATAGAGGGGGACTTCATTTAAAACCAGTTAGATTTTGAGGAAGCAAACGACACCCTTAATAAGGAAATTAAACAACAAAAGAACCAGTAGAAATGAAGCCTTGCATATGAAATGAAGTAAGGGAAATATTAAACTTTCATGTTGTTTTGTGTGCTTATATATTAAAATATAACAATGTGATTCTAGATAGAAAGGAAAGTTTGCAAGAAAGAGAAAGAACCTTCAGAGAATAAGAAATGTGTTCTGATTCAAGAAGCTGTAATTAGCATTAAATTATTAATTGGACAATAAATATAATTAATTTAAGTTAATTTATAGTTACGCACAAATTTAAAATGTGTGATTTTAATTAGATTTTTACTGAACTATCTTTTAAAAGCATCTTCACTATTCATAGCATTCTTATAATATGCCACAACTGAGGTTTACAGACCAATTCAGTTTTTTCCCCCAAACCATTGTAACAAGCCTATACTAAATTACAATTTTTATTAGTTGGAAGATTACTACAATAAAATATCAGGAAAGCTATTTGAAAGTCCTGTGACAGAAGAGAATTATTATAAACAATAACTTATGTGTATAGATCCAGGACACATAAAAACAAGGTTTGTCCATGCAGAACAAAAATCTCACAAAAATTGAGTTCCCCATCACTTATAAAGAGTTTTCACATAGGTAGATTCAAGATATACTCTATACCTGGGTCTGCTTTAGATTGTTACCTATATTAGAGGAAGAGAATTACATTTTCATATTTAGAAATCTTCAGGAGCAGGTACCTCCAAGGGAGCAAAAATGAACATAGTGAATAGCAATGTGTGCAGGAACAGAATAGCATTTGACTAGGATGGCATAAGGCTCCTGCCTTGAGTAGAGGGGTGGAGTAGAAGATCTCCAAGGTCCCTTCAAGCCCTATGATTCTAAGAATAATCTCACATACTTCTTCTTATGCTCCTTCATTTTAATTCCCAACTTCTTCAGGATTACAGAGACAAAATATAATAGAAAATCACTCATTTTTATGACATATTAAAATTCTGCAAGACTGAACATTGCTATTTTGCATTTAAAGAGCCACCTAACATCCAACTACCCCAGGAAATTGTCTTTTTTAGCAAAAGCCAAAAATTACCACAATGATCTTCTAGTCACTGGAAAAGATGCCCTTCCCAGAGGAATATTGGCCACTTCCAGTACCAACTGCAGTTTGCATGTTTGTCTGGTTGGACTATAATGTTTCATGTAGTGGCCTGTATCGTTCATTGCTACCAACAGCCTTCTTACCTCAATCATGTTCCTACTACATGTATAAAGTCTGAATAGATTGCCATATAATGATAGGCCATGTCAGTGCAGATGGGATAAAAATTAATGAAACCAGCATTAACATGCATTATCTATGAACCCCATTCTTTCTTCTTAGTCTGTACAATATTGTCACCATTCTTTTGAGCTAAGAAATGTCTTTTTTTTTGCAACATTATACAAATAATAACGTATACAATTAAAATCGATATAAGCTCAGAACTATTAATAGCATGCCTCTGCCTTGACCACACCAGTAATTTCCACAGGCAAGGAACATCATATAAGAACACAAATTGGATTGTTGACATTCATTGTGTGTGCATCTTCCTAACTAGTAGAAGTCTTTCTGGATCAGAAGATTGTGACACACACACATAGTGCTAATAGCACTAAGTGGGGTGGGAGGGGCAACATTCTACAACAAGGGAAGGAGAATGAAAGAAGATGACTGTGGTAATTATATTATAGATATTTATTCTCAAATTGTATGCTTAATGTGCTTTGCTTCTTTTCTTCTATTTTACAATAAGCTACAGCAGGTGTGTCAAACTCGCGCTGTCACAGTGGTGTCACGTCAGGACTTTTTCCCCCTTCGCTAAACTGGGCGGGGCCAGCACCTGATGCATCCGGCCCATGGCCCACGAGTTTGACACCCCTGAGCTACAGATAAGTCCTCTTTCCTGTTCTCTGAATTCATTCCCTCCCTCTCTCCCTCCCTCTCTCTTTCTCTGTTTGTGTGTACATGCATGCCTTTGACCCAATGTTGACTGCTGCTTGGACAGGTCACTGCAGCTTTCTTGCCAAAGTGGTTTGCCATTGCCTCCTTCCTAAGGCTTAACTACTACACCAAAATGGCTCTCTGAATTATCAGTAATTAGGTTCAAATTTTTCATCCGTTCAGTAACTATTCCCCAGAGAAAAGAGATATCTTTTTGGAGGAGATAATTTAGGACCCTCCTGCTGTTGTGGGAGGACAGTTGAGACACCAACAGCACATCGATGAACAATTGGCTGTGTTACATCTTTTGTGAAGTCCCCTGTCTGAGCTTTGGGCCTCCATCGCTGCATTTTGGAGATGTATACGACTGCAGATCTTCTTGCGCTGCGAGATTCCCCCTTCTCGCAGATGTGGCCCTCCTCACTATCGAGGGCCCACCTCAAGGAAGGGTTTTGGGACCCAGAGAGGTGGCATGTGAAAACGAGGGGATTGAGGGGTTTTTTAACAAAATTTTTAGTCAAATTTTTAAGGGGTCCTAGGGAGGGGGAGGGTCAGATTGGAATTCGGGCTGTGGGTATGGGGGATAACCCACAAGGGGGAGGGTCGGGTCTGGCAGTGAAGCGTGGTGTGGGGGATGGAGGACCCGGGATCGAGGGGGGGGTTAGAGCTTGTCCGGATAGTTTTTTGAACATCAGTACTGTAGGTGGGAGGGGTAGATATGGCGGGAGCAGGGGGCCATATCGTGTTAGGGGAGTGCGCACTCGCTGTCTACGAGCGGTGGCGTGCTCCGGCCCCCAAGGCTCTACTCGCTCCTCAGGTTGCATAGACCCTCAGGACCCAGGCCTTCGGCTGATGCTGTGCAATGCCAGGTCCGTAGTAAATAAAGCCCCCCTCATCTGTGATCTTGTTCAGGAGGGGGGTGCGGACCTGGCAGGTATTACGGAGACCTGGTTGGGCCAGGAGGGGGGGGGTTCCCCTCGTTGAAATGTGCCCGCCAGGTTTCCAAGCATTCCATCAGCCGAGGTCACAGGGGAGGGGCGGGGGGGTAGCGGTTATCATTAAAGAAGGTCTGAGACCGAGGGAGGCCACTGTTCCTCAGACGGCCGGCTGTGAATCCCTTTTTGTGAAATGGGGTCATGGGGTTCAGATGGGTTTGCTGATCACGTACCTGGCTCCCTGCCACGTGGCAACAGCCCTGCCCGAGCTACTCAACGTCATCGCCGCGGTGGCGGTTGATACCCCTAAGCTTATAGTTATGGGGGATTTCAACCTGCCGTCCGTGGGTGAGATGTCAGAGATGGCTCGGGAGTTCATGGCTTCCATGACAGCTATGGACCTGACCCAGTTAATTCATGGCCCTACCCACACAGGGGGAAACACGCTGGATCTGGTTTTTGTCTCTGGACAGTGGTTGAGGGATCTTGATATAGGGGATATAGTTACTGAACCCTTGTCATGGTCAGATCACTCTCTCCTTCGTCTCGACTTTCGAACCGCTGCACCCCGCCGCAGGGAGGCGGAGCCGGTCAGATGGTTCTGCCCCAGGCGCCTGATGGAACCTGACAGATTCCAGACGGAGCTTGGGCCATTTCCTGAGGTTCTGGCACACGCCTCGACTGGAGACCTGGTGGCCGCCTGGGATAGGGCGGCTGCTGGTGCTCTGGATCGGGTCGTGCCTTTGCGGCCTCTGACCCGGCGCCGATCTCAATTGGCTCCTTGGTTTACCGAGGAGCTGAGGGAGTTGAAGCGCCGGAAAAGACGCCTAGAGAGTAGTTGGAGGGCCAGTCTTCTTGAATCTGACCGGACACTAGTAAGATCCCACATTAGGAATTACTTAGTGGCGATAAAAGCAGCGAAATGTAGTTATTTTGCTGCTCTTATTGCGTCATCAGATAATCGCCCGGCCGCCCTCTTTAGGGTGACCCGCTCCCTGCTCCACCAGGAAGCGCGGGAGGACCCCTTGGAGGGTAGAGCCGAGGATTTTGTTCAGTATCTGTATGACAAAATCACTCAGATTCGGGAAGATTTGGACTCCGACTGGGTAGTCTCAGGGGGAGAGACAGGGGCAGGTCTTGAGAATGTTATCTGGGATGAGTTTGATCCTGTGACCCCTGAGGACGTGGACAGGATTCTGGGTAGACTGAACGCGACCACTTGTTTATTGGACCCGTGTCCTTCCTGGTTAGTACTGGCTTCCCGGGAAGTGACACGAGGCTGGCTCCAGGGGATTATAAACGCTTCGCTGAGTGAGGGTGACTTTCCCGCCGCCTTGAAAGAGGCGGTGGTGAGGCCTCTCCTCAAAAAGCCTTCCCTGGACCCGGCAATGTTGGTAAATTATCGTCCGGTCTCCAATCTTCGCTTTGTTGCGAAGCTTGTTGAGAGTGTGGTCGCGCAACAGCTCCCCCAGCACCTGGATGAAACGACGTATCTGGATCCGTTCCAGTCGGGCTTCAGGCCCGGGTACAGCACGGAAACGGCATTGGTCGCGTTGGTTGATGATCTCTGGAGGGCTCGGGACAGGGGGTGCTCCTCTGTCCTGGTCCTGTTAGATCTCTCAGTGGCTTTTGATACCATCGACCATGGTATCATGCTGCACCGGTTGGAAGAGTTGGGGGTGGGAGGCACTGTGTTGCGGTGGTTCTCCTCCTTTCTCTCTGACCGGTCGCAGTCTGTGTTGACAGGGGGACAGAGGTCGACCCCGAGGCCCCTCATATGTGGGGTGCCGCAAGGGTCGGTCCTCTCGCCTCTCCTGTTCAACATTTATGTGAAGCCGCTGGGCGAGATCATCCGTGGTTTCGGGGTGGAGTACCATCAGTACGCTGACGACACCCAGCTGTACATCTCCACCCCGGATCACCCCAACGATGCCCTTGAAGTGATGTCCCGGTGCCTGGAGGCCGTACGGATCTGGATGGGGAGGAACAGGCTCAGGCTCAACCCATCCAAGACTGAGTGGCTGTGGTTTCCGACGTCCCGATATAGTCAGTTGACGCCATCACTGACTATTGGGGGCGAATCATTGGCCCCCACGGAGAGGGCTCGCAACTTGGGCGTCCTCCTGGACTCACGGCTGTCTTTAGAAGAGCACTTGACGGCCGTGACCGGGAGGATTTTTCATCAGGTTCGCCTGATTCGCCAGTTGCGTCCCTTTCTGGATCGGGACTCTTTACGCACGGTCACTCATGCCCTTGTCACCTCCCGCCTGGACTATTGCAACGCTCTCTACATGGGGCTCCCCTTGAGGAGCACCCGGAGGCTCCAACTGGCGCAGAGTGCGGCCGCGCGGGTGGTAATGGGAGCGACATGGCGTTCCCATGTAACACCTCTCCTGCGCGAGCTGCACTGGCTCCCGGTGGTCTTCCGGGTGCGCTTCAAGGTTTTGGTTACCACCTTTAAAGCGCTCCATGGCTTAGGACCCGGGTACTTGCGGGACCGCCTACTACCACCAATAGCCTCCCACCGGCCGGTACGCTCCCATAGAGAGGGGCTCCTCCGGGTGCCGTCAGCCAAACAATGCCGACTGGCGGCCCCCAGGGGGAGAGCCTTCTCTGTGGGGGCACCTACTATCTGGAACGAGCTCCCCCCAGAGATACGGAGGATCCCGGATCTGCGCACCTTCCGCCGCGCCTTAAAGACCTTACTATTTCACCAGGCCGGCCTGGCCTAATTTTCCCCCTCTTTTATAAAAGATTTTTAAAATTTTAAATATTTTTTAGTATTTATATATTCAATTTTAAATTGGTTTTAAAAGTTTGGGGTTTTAAATTTGTCGGGGCCAAAATTATTTAATTTGATTTTATTCTATTTTTTAAATTTTGTATTGTATGTGTTTTTATTGTTTGGCTGTGCACCGCCCTGAGTCCTTCAGGAGTAGGGCGGTATAGAAATCTAATAAATAATAATAATAAATAATAATAATATCTCAGACTGAGTGGTGGCTGTGCTGTAATGAACTAAACCATGATGATATCTTTTTATGTTGCTTTCTATACTTAATCATGGTATAGCTGTTTACCAAATACTTCACACACAACAAATCAATTAAAAACAGTATAAAGTGTATGTAGTATAAAGGCAGCAGAGGGTGGTGGGAGGAGGGAAACAGAAATGAAAGGAAAACCATTCATCCAATATTTATATACAGAAAATCTGGAGTTTCTTTTTCCATTGTTAGAATAGCTTGCTTTCATCAAGACAATTTTAAGGATAAGATGCTCGGTTAAAAAACATCCAAATATTATAAAAGCTTCTCAGTATCTTGAACAAAAGAAATGATTATACATAAAAAAAATTCCATTCCCTTGAATAGAGTTGTCCCTATTTAGGTTTATTGAAGTTTTAATTCATCACGTTCTAAGTTCAACACTTCCTTTGCCCCCCCTCCCTTTGAAAATGTTTTTTCCTTTCTTTTCTTTTCTTTTCTTTTCTTTTTTTGCAAGATAGCAGTGTTTGTGTTTGTCCTTTTCCCCCCATCAAAGGCATGGCTCATAAATTATTGTTCCACTCTGAGTAACCATTCTAAATGGGATTTATACACTCCAGTGTTTTTGTAAGAATTTGTTTAGTTGTTTTTTTTTATTATGTTGTCTTTGTATGTCATCACGGTAATAATGGTTGCATTTTATTTATTGTGCCATCTTGTTGAAAATATTGGAGCCGCAAGAAATATGGCAGGGTCTATTATTTTCTTATAAGAGTGGATTTGATACAAGGTTCAGAATGCTCATGACAAACCTAAAGATGCAGCTAAAATCTCCTCTCTCTAAATATTTTCCACTCCTTTTGTTGATTCTACTATATCTTCCATAAATTATAGATAGTACAGTCTCAGGCATAGATATTTAGAGGTTAGCCCATTTATAACAAATGAATCTCACTTTCAAATAAAGTGCATGCATGGGCTTGTGCTTTTGCTATGGATATCCATGAAACCTTGACCCTTCAACAAAATCTAATCTAGCATTCTTACCATCAATTGGTAAATATCCATGTAAGTGTGTGTGAAAGTGTATGTGTGCAGTAACAAGGCTGAGAGTTAATATTCAATTCAAAGTAACTAATAACTTCTTTCCATAATATTTTGTCTAAGGGTAGAACCATAGTTCATGACATGCAGCTTGAGAAAACACGAGATATCACCACTTGCCATCAACTGAAACCCGGAGATTACATAATCACTCCAATGAGATCACCACAAAACCAAGAATTAAAGTTTCTTCTAAGAATCTTTCTAAGAAGTCAAGGTGATATAAGGTAAAGCAATCACAATTAGAACGCGAATAGTGTGAGGCAAAGAAAATCCACCTTTTCCTTTGTCATTTTTAAAGAAGCTTGGGACTCTTAAGGACAAACATCCATTTGTCTTCTAGCTGTTTTATGACAAATTAAACCTGTCTAAAAAAAAAGTTGCTAAACATTTGATGAGATTATTTGAACTACTTAATACTTGACAATGATAATTTGTTCTTAGATTTGATGGTTGATATTTGACAATAGTTAATTCTTGTCATGGAGCAGTGTTTTACATATCTGATGATCAATATGAAGTAACATGGAGAAATTGAATGTTTGAAAGTTTGTTTGCAATACGGTAGTATGTAGCATTTAACTGAAGATGATTTTTTATTGTTGATGAAATTAAATCATCTGAGAAGCTCCATTAGGAAAACCAAATATAAATCTCCATCTTACATGATATTTCAGTCTAATATAATTATGGTATTGATTATCAAATATTGGACAAGATAATTTGACCTAAGGCAAAGCTGTATTACCCTGGATCCCTTTGCATTCACTTAACTGTTCAGAGGGCTGTTACTACAGTGCAATAAATAAAATTCCATTGTCTTGATTTATCCGACAATAAAACATAATTTTCATTGTGGATTTAGAAAGTCATACTGTTTATGTGGACATTGGTCCCCCTTGGGACAAAAGAATATTCTTGTCAAAAAGAATTGTGGTTTCCATAATTTAGTACTTGGGCATAGATAATGATTTGCACACTATTGCTTGATAAACACATATTAAAGTTGAATATGATAACACACTGTCCTCTCTGGATCTTGTAAGCAATAAATAAAAATAGTCTGTCCTGATGCAGTTCTCATTTTCGTGTGTGTGATTTTTCCCCCCCTTTTAGGAAGCCAAACAATGAATTCAGTTCAGAGACGACAATGGTATGTGGATATAAAGAAGGGACGGGTAACTTGAGCGTGTACAAACGTGTGCGATCTCCAAACTTCTCAATATTGGAGTACTTTTTTGAGGCATCAAATACATAAAACCCAAACCCAAGGAACAATTTAAGCTCTTAGATAAATTTAAATTATTTAGATGATTCTAAATCATTTAGAATGATAAATTTCTTTATCATTTAGATGATAAAGAAATAACAAATCTTAAGCTCCATCCAAAATTACAGAGGAAAAAAACCCTAGAAAATCATTGGTCATTGGACACCAAAATGTTGCACTCCAATAGAAATAGTTGTACAGCCTTTAATTGATCTCTAAAGTCTGGAGATAACCGTCTTCCTTTTGGGGCCATTTCCTAGAGGTGAAGAATTTTTTTACTTTAAATGAAAGACATCTATTATTGATGTTCTATGATTCAGAACATGATTCAGACAGAATTGAAAAGCAGCTCTAGGCCTGAACCTTCTTGCAAGCCTTCAATACCTTCTTGTATTTAGAAATGTAGAGACAAGGGTAGCATTAGATTTTATATCAGGGCAGTGCGAAAGTCATGATTGTATTTATTGACTATTGAAGCAACCAGTGTTCATGCTGATCTTTAAAAAGACCTTTGAGACTATGGCACCTAAAGAATTTCTGCCTTCCTTAGGCCTGCATGGATGCCTCTATTAATAGAATAGAATACTATTCTATTCTATTCTATTCTATAGAATAGAATAGAATAGAATAGAATAGAATAGAATAGAATAGAATAGAATAGAATAGAATAGAATAGAATAGAATAGAATTTTTTATTGGCCAAGTGTGATTGGACACACAAGGAATTTGTCTTGGTGCATATGCTCTCAGTGTACATAAAGGAAAAGATACGTTCATCAAGAATCATAAGGTACAACATTTAATGATAGTCATAGGGACAAATAAGCAATCAGGAAACAATATCAATATAAATTGTAAGGATACAAGCAACAAAGTTACAGTCATACAGTCATGGGTGGGAGGAGATGGGTGATAGGAATGATGAGAAGATTAATAGTAGTGCAGACTTAGTAAAAAGTTTGACAGTGTTGAGGGAATTATTTGTTTAGCAGAGTGATGGCGTTTGGGAAAAAACTGTTCTTGTGTCTAGTTCCATGATGGCGAACCTATGGCACGGGTGCCACAGGTGGCACGCGGAGCCATATTGGTGAGCACGCAAGTGTTGCCCTAGCTCAGCTCCAGAGTGCATGTGCGCACTGGCCAACTGATTTTCAGGTCTCACCGGAAGTCGGGAAACTGGCTGTTTCTGGCCTCCGGAAGGCTTCTGGGGAGATGGGGAAGGCTGTTTTTGCCCTTCCCAGGCTCCTAGAAAGCCTCTGGAGCCTGGGGAGGGGGAAAAACTGGCCTACTGGGCCCACCGTGCCATCGCGTGCCAAAAGCAGGGGAAAGTGTGGGGAGGTCATGTGCGCATGGGCGGGAGGGCGGGGCACATTGAATTCTAGATGTGGGCACCCCCCCACGACTCCCGCGCTTTTGGCACGCGACGGCAAAAAGGTTAGCCATCACTGGTCTAGTTGTTCTGGTGTGCAGTGCTCTATAGCGTCGTTTTGAGGGTAGGAATTGAAAGAGTTTATGTCCAAGATGCGAGGGGTCTGTAAATATTTTTACAGCCCCCTTTGACTCATGCAGTATACAAGTCCTCAATGGAAGGCAGGTTGGTTATCAGGTTATCAGAAGTAAAGTTAGTTGTCACTAGTGAAAGGGTCTTTTTAGTGGTGGCATCCCAATTACAGTAATGTTCTTTCATAGAGGCTCATCTAGTGCCTATTTTAATGACATCTCAGTGCCACCTTAACCTTTCCTGGTAAGCTAAAGCCTTATTCCAAGGTGGATCTTGATTATGCTGAGCTTGTATATTAGACAACGTAATTATATCATGTTTTAAATTATTTTTATTATTATTTATCAGAGGGAATTAAGCAAAGATGATGCTGTATATTTCTCCATTATCAGTAAAATGAAATACATTTTCATTTCAAATACATTGAAAGTTTGCCTCTTTGGCAGTATTGAAAAATGGGACTAGCATTGCTATCCTTTCTTCTGTTTGAAATTTCATCTTCCTATTCTCTTGAGAGGAACAGGTCAGGCTATTTGTTTTGCATTTAATGCCACCCCTGTAACACTCAGGATCAATGAAAAAGGAGCTGTAGCACTTCACTATTTTATTCTTTCAAATCTTAGGTTGCCCTGAAAAATAGATTGCCTAATTGTCCTTGTGACACCATGCAATTTAACACTAAAGTCAAAAGGCTGCTCCAAATTTATACCAAGTAAAGTTCAACCATTTTTTATCAACAGTGGAAGTATTGCAGCCTCCTGAGATAGAGAGGTTAAATAACTTGTTTAAGACCAGCTAGATGCAGGGATCTCCTACCTTGGCAACTTTAAGCCTGGAGGACTTCAACTCCCAGAATTCCCCAGCCAACCTTCAAACCATGGTTTTATAGCTTTTAAACTTGCTTAAGTGTTCACGCTGGAAAGGAAGCAAATGCTCTTCCCTAATGTAGGTTCTTCTGAAAATCTCATTGATCCTGGGAGGGGGGGTCATCCCCCACCCCCATTGTGGGTGGCCCTCGTTTTATTTACACATCTCAAGTTACTAAAATAAGGCCAAACCAGAATTTGCAGCAAAAAGTGTAATCTTTTTTCAGGGGGGAGGGTTACTTTATAAATGAACACAATGGTGGATAGGTTTGAAACATTCCTGAAGGGCATATTTTTTCACGATCTTATTATCCACAGTTATGGATAAAGAGATTGAAATAGGTGTCCCATGAATAATGACAGCTATCTGCATCTCATCAACATTTATTTATTTCTTTGTTTTTATTCAGTCTGGATACTCCACCTGGCTGAGTGATTCACAAATAGTAACATAAAAAAATAATAATAATAGTAACCCAAACAAGATCTGGACCCAAAGTGCAAACAGAAAACAAAAATAAACACACCCAAGGGGCTCATCCATCACTACCCAAGGCTTGGAAGAACAACCAAATCTTCAAGAGTTCCTATAAAGGTGTCCAATCTTGGCCACTTAAACTTGGCTGGCTGGGGAATACTGGTAGTTGAAGTACACAAGTCTTAAAATGTCCAAGGTTGGATACCCCTGGTTTACAGAATGAATACAAGGTGGGAGCCACACATAACTCATTCCAAGGGCTGTATAAGTCAACAACCTTTGATGTGCATGACAGAAGCCTTCTTTTAACCCAGGTAGTTTTTGTTTTGTTTCCAGCTGGTTTGTTATTCTGCCAGCTCTACCCTTCTTTTGTTTTTGGTGTTTTTAATTTTGTTTCTTGTGCTTTGTAAATTGGTTGGAATTGCAGGGAGTTAGGCAGAATCATCATCATCATCATCATCATCATCATCATCATCATCATCATCATCATCATACCGGTTCTGGTGAATAGGTAGTAAAAAATGCTTTTAAAAAGTAAAAAAAAAAAGATTCCAGTGATCACGCAGCACAGTAAAAAAAACAACTTTTTTTTTTTTACTTTTTTAAAGCATTTTTTTACTACTGGTTTGCCTGAACTGGAGTGAACAGGTAGCGTTTCACCCCTGGATTATACTCAAGAGCATTCCAGATTTATGGATGCTCTTCTGTCTCATTCCACTTCTTCCTTGCTCCCTAAATCTGGCACTTTCTCCCCACAGATCACTGCAAGCTGCCCTCATCCTGGAGACTTTGTTGAAAACTTGCCATTTCACAAAGCTTTCATAAAATAACATCCTTCCTTTTTTGTTCTTTAGTTGATTGCTGGTATCGTGCAGTCTTTTTTTTTTTTCTTTCTACATCATGCACTTGCAAATGACTTGGGGCAATTTGAAGTTTCAACACAGGATGGAATTTAATTAGATAAATAAGAAAGACATGAAGGATCGGATAATAGGGCTGTTCTTGTCACTGTCAGGCTTTTGAGGTTGGTCGCGCAATATTGCCTGTTGTAAATGGCTAGAAACATAATGAATGAATAATAATGAGATGTCTCAAGTGGATTGATTTCTTGTGGTTGATTTTTATACATTTTTTTTCTTTCTTTTTGATGCAGGGTATGCTTGTCTCGGACCCAGACAACTATGAAAGCGTCTTCTTAAGATATGCTTCTCAGGTTTGTTGAATGGAAATCAAAATGTGAATCAACAAGGCTTGTAGAATTGAGAAAGGGAACTTTCCCATCTTGCTGTTAATCTATGCTTGAGCCATGCAGCTCTCATGGGTATCTCTCAAAATGCTATTGATTTGCTAGTTGTTATGACAAATCAGACAAGGGACCTGGCTACACAATAGATGGCTTGGAGTTGATTGCTTGTGGGGAGAAAGATGTCCCTCAAACAAGCAATTAACCGTAACCCTTGGCTACAAATAGATGTGGCTTCCTGGATCATATTTTAGTCTATCAGAATTACTTCCAGTTTGCACTTTCCACATTTGGAAAGCAGGCATCAGTCAATGTTTGGGTAATTGATTTGCATTCTTTCTGAGCCAAGCTGCATGTGTTCACAGGAGATGCTCTTAATGGCTTAATAAACTGTTATAAAAGATTCCTTGACTTAGTCGAGAGAAAAATTGCTGCCAAAAGCCTCTGTACAATAGACTTCTCACAGCTAATGGTTGTATCGGCACATAAAAGGTGAAAACAGCAGTGCTGACTGTGAAAGGTGCACACCGTTTGTCTCCAGGAGCAGTCAGGGCAAGGAAGGAAAATGATAGTAGTCTCCTGAGCCAAGCAAGTCCTTGCTGGAAGACAGATACCCCCAGCTTCTATGCATCTTCTGGGGCTCCTATTAAAACTCTTTGAACATGCCAAAATAAATCATCCCCCTTTCTTTTCTAATAATCACTCAGAAGCTCAGAACTTAGCTTGGAAAAGAATGGAAGACTAGAAATGGCTTTGGGCACAGATAATATAAAAACTCGGTGGCTCCGTATGTAGCCACAGAGTTTTTATATTATCTGTACCCAAAGCCATGTATATGTATATGTATATGTATATGTATATGTATACGTATACGTATACGTATACGTATACGTATACGTATACGTACACATGTATGTATGTATGTATGTATGGCCACTGAATTTTTATATTTATATATGGCTTTGGGTACAGAAAATATAAAAATTCATAGACACACACACACAATCTCCTAAGAGATTAGACAAGGTTCTATACATTCTACTTTAGTTTTCTATTTTGCTTTCCATTCCTACTGAGCTTGTAAATTGAACATAATTCTTTGTTTTTGTTTGTAATTTTTATTTGTAAATTTCTGTGATTCTTTGAATCCCCCAAGCCACTAGTACGTTTACCTTGATTATGGCTTAATGAAAGAAATGGTGGTTACTATCTAAATCAGGGGTCTCCAACTTTGGCAATTTTAAGCCTGGCGGACTTCAACTCCCAGAATTCCCCAGCCAGCTGGGAATTGAAATCTGCCAGGCTTCAAGTTGCCAAGGTTGGAGACCCCTGATCTAAATCACTGTGGAATGAAACACTCATCTGTGAAACACTGTGGAGAGAAACACTCTTCTGTTTTTCTCTCTGTGTTTCATCTTTATTTGTTTCATTTTACTATCTTCTTTATGTAGAAATAGGAAACTCATTCAAGCAGTCAGCATATAAGTTACTGCTTTTCCTATGTTTGGTAATTTTTAAGGCAATTGAATATTATGAGAAACCCATTTCTTAAACATTTGTTACAAAAATCAGCTGATTATTTGCCTATACAACATGATAAAGAAAACATCTCTGTCTCTCGGAATGTGTATTTGTATTTCCCAATAATAAATGAATCAAGGGAATTTAGAGAAGAAACAATATCTTCAAATTAGCACATAAATAAATAATGAAATCTAGCTTTTGTATCTTCCTCTGACATCTGTCAGGTGCAATTCTTTCTTGCATTTTTAAAATGGGCTATCTGGAACCCTGCAAAAATAAACCACCAAATGAGAAATGAAGCCTCAAAAAAAAGGGGGTGGACTAGAAAGAGGGGCAAAAGAAAATGAGCTAGTGGGAAAGGCTGCAAATTATCCCAAATAAATAAAAATTATTTCCATAGATGTAAAATTAAGAACTACTGTGAGAAATAAGACAAAAGGATTCCTATGCTTCAACTGCTATCTGAGATTGAACCTGGGATGTTCTGCCTGGAATGGACAGTGACCCTAGAACATATTTAATAATTTTAAGGGATTTTTTTAATATTTGTATTATCTGTATTTTATCTTGGCTGTTCACCGCCCTGAGTCCTTTGGGAGTAGGGCGGTATAGAAATTTGATAAATAAATAAATAAATAAATAAATAAATAAATAAATAAATAAATAAATAAGTCCTTCAATTAAGTGGATATAGTAACAAGACAGGTTTCCAAGGAACCATGATGTTCATAAGCATTTTTTGTTTGTATGTTTGTTCTACATTAGAACTCCTACTTAGATGCCACACAGTTACAAAGGATTCTGAATGATGTTCTCCTAAAAGGTAAAGTTCATATTTTCAGTCCAGTTTTAACTGTTATCTACATCTGATTCTGTCCCCTTACTTTTCTTTTGCATTTGGTTGTATTCAGTTGCTGTTTCTTCAGTAAGAGGCATAATTGGTACATTGGGCCACATTAACTCTGTTTACTCACTACTGTGGGGACAAAGACTGCAAACCGTCAGCAAAGTGACAATAATTGAGCTCCTGTTAAACAGTGTCTGTGTCTCAGTAGGATTGGGGCTCCAATTTGCTTAGCAAAAGGAATTTCTGATCATTAGAACTCAAAAGTCAGAATAACAGAGTTAGAAGGAACTTTGGAGGTCTTCTAGTCCAACCCCCCTGCTCAAGCAAAAGACCCTATACCATTTCAGACAAATAGTTGTCCAATCTCTTCTTAAAAACTTCTAGTGTTGGAGCATTTACAACTTCTGGAGGCAAGTTGTTCCACTGGTTAATTGTTCTCACTGTTAGGAAATTTCTCCTTAGTTCTAGGTTGCTTCTCTCCTTGGTTAGTTTCCACCCATTGCTTCTTGTCTTGCCTTCTGGTGCTTTGGAAAATAGGTTGACCACCATCTTCTTTGTGGCAAGCCCTTTAGATATTGGAACACTGCTATCATGTCACCCCTAGTTCTTCTTTTCACTAGACTAGACAAATGCAATTGCTGCAACCTTTCTTCATATGCTTTAGCCTCCAGCTCCCTAATCATCTTTGTTGCTCTTTTCTTCACTCTTTCCAGAGTCTCTACATCTTTTTTATAATATGGTCACCAAAACTCAATGCAATATTCCAAGTGTGGTCATAATAAGGCTTTATTGATTAGCACTAAAACTTTCCAGTTTCCCACATTCCTCCCATCAATCCTTTCCAGATTCCCTTACTTCCAGTATATGGTGCAGGTGAAAAGAAAAGAAAAAAAAACCTCCTTTGGAGGCCTAATTATAATATCCCTACTTTTGGCTATATATATTGTATATATTTATTGTAACTGGTTCACCTGAATGAGGTGCTTTGCCTCATACAGGTACATCAGCAAATAAGGCATCAAAGCAGAGCTAATCTGTTGCTTGGCTTTGATCAAAGTGGCCTCTGTTAATGTTCAGAAAGCACTTTTAAAAAGCGAATCAAACTTCAGCAACTGTTCTGCAAGTAAGAACTGGGGCATTGTGACATATCACATAAGCACTTCAAAGAAGTTCTCCACTTGAACCT
Organism: Pantherophis guttatus; assembly: GCF_059756535.1. NCBI lineage: Eukaryota > Metazoa > Chordata > Lepidosauria > Squamata > Colubridae > Pantherophis > Pantherophis guttatus. The sequence goes on along the minus strand of NC_142063.1, from coordinate 292,634,772 downwards.
TCACCACAAGAAAATGCCTCTTGAAAGGTCTGCACAACCCTAATTGGAAATGAAGATATTTCTGCAGTGACATAGATCTTTGGAAGTCCCTGGACTTCTAGAAGATCTGAAAGATTGATTTGCTCTGATCTAAATTTAGCTGGCCCCAAAATTGTCTAGCAATCCTAATGCACTGGCTCATCCAGGATTTTGCTGGTTAACAAATATTCCGGGTCCAGAGTCCCTTGCAAAAGAATATTGCTATAACACTTATATATTTCTATGTTTATTTTTAATCCTTTTTATTGTCTTGCTTGTTTTATGTCAGATTGTTTTATTGAAATGTGTATTATTCTTTTTTCTGTGCATATCTTAAAGATCCTGTAGAACGAATAGAATAACAAAAATAACAATAGGAAGTATTTAGTATTCTGCATTTTAACTCAAGGGGTTACCAGATGCTACTTTCCAATTCTTTCTATCTCACTAATTAAGATTTACACAGTGAATATTGACTTTAGATTTGATTGTGAATTTTACATTATTGAGTCATAATCTTTTTAACCCTGAAAAAATGGGCCAGAAATGTATTCAATATTAAACAAACATGCCCACAACATTACTATAAAAATTGGTATTTCATGCTGTCATATTTTGATATAGGAATGTATACATAGACAGGCAGATATTTGTGAATTTTACATTATTGAGTCATAATCTTTTTAATCCTGAAAAATGGGCTAGAAATGTATTCAGTATTAAACAAACAGTATTTCAGACTGTCATAGAAATGGATAGAGATAGATAGATAGATAGATAGATAGATAGATAGATAGATAGAGATTTTTACTAGACAGAGTGTTTTCATACATAAACCTTTCCTTTTCTGTCTTGTCTATGGAGATTCTCAGCCATCCAAGTCATGGTTGTCCCAAAGTTGCTTTTTTTTTTTCTTCTCAAGAGGCAACTGGACTTTCTGAATTTTCTTTGAAGACATTTCGCTTCTCATCCAAGAAGCTTCTTCAGCTCTGACTGGATGATGGGGAGTGGAAGGGTTTATGCTCTTCGTAGACAGCTGATCATTTGCATTCTTGTACTAGATCATTAAGGTCCCCTGGAGATTTTTCTGTGTCACCAGGGTCACCTGAGTGGTGCAAATTGGTGTGGAGCCTTCTTGGAACTGTTGAAAGGATTGTGTTGTAGAGGGGAGATAGATGATGTTGTATCCCTCCCCCTCTGTTGAGAGAGGGCTGTTCAATTTTTGACATAGATGGCCTCTTTGACCCCTCTTTCAAACCAGCGATCCTCTCTGTCCAAAATATGGAATTTGTTGTCTTCAAAAGAGTGGCCTGTGTCTTTTAAATGGAGATGGACTGCTGAATCTAGTCCTGAGGTGTTTGTTTTTCTATGTTGTGCCATGTGTTTATGAAGTGGCTGTTTCATTTCCCCAATGTACAGATCTGCATATGGCTCACTGCATTGTACTGCATATACCACGTTGCTCACTTTCTGTCTGGGTGTTTTATCCTTGGGGTGGACAAATCAGGCTGTTGAACTTTGGTGGCAAACTACTTAAAAGTATTGCCTCTTTCTCTATAATATTTAGATTTAGGGGTAGAAAAGTGAAGCTGACAAGTGAAAAATGTCCCAAATGATATTATGGCTGACTTATGGATGACCTTTACATTAAGTTCAATTTTTTTTAAAAAAAATGTTTTGCAATTGTTCTATTTATCTTTTTAAATTGCATTTTCATTGTCTTGTCTGTTTACAAAATATTTGAGAGGCTAAGAGAGAAATGTCTTCAGTTTGTCTTCGGTTTCAGCTTTAAAATGTTGGGTAAGGCTGGCAAAAGTAGGGGAAGATTGTGCTATATGGAAGGCTGTGAAACACTTATGAATCCACATCTGGACCTTTATATCTTGTTATTTTAGAGCTTGCACCATTCTGTTCTGTTATGATCTCATCCACCTTTTGTATCATACCAAAGATAGAATATGACTATTGTGCCCTTTCTCTCCCTACCCCAATCTATTCCTGCTGTCAGGAAAGCTGTTTTATATGTATTAAAATCATACTCTTTGTCGATCTCTCTGTGATACACAAGGCATGATCCAGCTCTTTCCCAGATGCTCATGTATTTCACAAAATGCTGTGAACAACAATCACACTGGACTCCAATTTTCCTGGTTTCAAGGTAAGCCATTTCAGTGTGGTGTGGCTTCTAACCCCTCATTCTTGATGTATGTTGCTTTTTTATTTCTCTGCTTATAGATCTAATGGCTGGCCTGGGAACTGGAGATGGATTCAGCTTTGATTCATGCAAAAGCCTTTTAGCTCTGATGGATGTATCTTTTCAACAAATGCAATAAACTTTCCTTATGCTTCCCCTTCCTTGCTTTGAGTTATAGCTGTGCTGAGTTTCCCATTGCACAAGTCCTGCAAATAACTACTTACCATAAGATCTGCCAAGTATTTATGAAGAAATGCTATGAATTGCTATAATCTTCATCTTTGGACTTTTCTCTCTGCCAGAGATTTTTACATGGAAGGAGAAGATGTTCATAATAATCCTCCCTGAATGTCCCTTTTTTTCAGCTTCAGAAAGCCCCAATCCCCTTCTCCAAAAATCCAAAATAAACAACAACAACAAAACCAGATTGTATTCGTGCTAATAAACTATTGGGGGAAAATATTTCATCTTCTACCCTATAAGAAAGCTTTCATTAGGGACTAACCACAGATGGATTGATTATATATTAATAAAAACATCAGTCTAAATGGGGATCCAAATTCACTAATGACACTTTGACATTTAATCAAACCAATTGTCCTTACAACACTTCTGTGATTCTGTCTCATAGAAGGACCATGTATGCCACCCAGCCCAACATTCTGCTCCACAAAAGATTCTAACTTAAAGTTCCTGTAACAGATGGCCTCTGCTTGAACATGCAGTCAAGGGAAGCCCCAAAAGAGTCAGGGTGTTCACACTGGATGGTGGGGAGATGGTCAGAGCTGAAGAAGCTTCTTGGGTGAGAAGCAAAACGTCTTCAAAGAAAAAGCAAGAAAGTCCAATTGCCTCTTGAAAAAGCACCTTTGGGACAACCATGACTTGGATAACTGAGAATCTCCATAGACAGTCAGTCAAGGAAAGATTCTCTCACCATTTAAAAAATAGTTTTATCTGATAATTTCCTAATTTTCAACTTGAAACTGTTTTCCTCTGCCACATATTCTTGTTTTCTCCTGGGTTGGTATAAAATAGATCTTGGGAATCTTGTGTGTTATCCAATTTCCAGGTCTGTCTGTCTGTTCAGAAAATTTCTATCCTTGCCTCAATCAGATGCCTTCAGTCTTCTCTTCATAGAACTCAATTTGTAGTTTTGTGATCATTGTTCCAATTTATCTGAATGCTTCTTAATATTTAGTGAGCTAGATTGGATACAATGTGAAAAACAGAGTATGACCAATAGAGGAATGCAGGAAATCACAGAAAAAACAACAGCTATACTTCTGTGGCTATATTTTAAATCTGCATTTAATCTCCTTTGGAGCTATATCATCCCAGTGCCTGATACATGGTTTGTAGCCAACTACAGTTTCTGTCACTTTTTTCACAAGTACTATTAGTAAACGAGATATCCTCCATTCTATACCTGTATGTTTGATTTCTTTTTCCCAAGGGAAGAACACATTTCTGTTAAATTTCATTCTGTTATTTTTAGCCTGTTCTGTTAATTTAGAGTGTCTGTTTTGAAGTAGGTTTCCATTTTCTATCATATTAGCTATCTCATCCAAATGTGTGTTGTCTACAAAAGTGGTAAGCATTCCCTCCAGTTTTTAATCAAAGTGATGTTGAAGAGGATAGGAACCTGTATTGACCCTTGTGGCACTTCACTTGATACCTCATTCTAGTTTGATGAAGAACCATTGATGAGCACTTCCTATTTGAACTAATTCTGCATCTATCCCATTATCATCAAGCCAAACATAATGGACTTGCTAATCAGAATGACATGAAGTACTTTGTGATGCCTTTCTGAAATAAAGATATAGTACATTTATAGCATTCCTGCAATGAAAGTGCCAGATTTGTTTTAAAAAAATAGATAAGCTTAGTCTGGCAGAACTAAACAACTAGATTGTTTTCAAGATATTTATAAAGAAATCTCATTATTAAGAATCTTTTTAAAAACCTTAGTATTATTACTAGTTCCCTGGATCAGTCTTTTCTGAATAAGTGAAATGAAGGGAAATGAAGCATCATTTCCCTTCTTCCATTGGTCTGGGATCTTATCAATGCCATGATTTCCAAAAGATAGAAAAATAATAACGATGATCATACCTTTCATCCATGCAGTGATATTGACAGACTCTTCTTACCAAGTAGCATAGGTGGGTGTGGAAAGTTGCAAGTACATCAGAAGAAGATAAAAGGGCATTGGAAAAGTATCTGAAGGATAATGAAGAAGATGCCCTGAAGCTAGTACATCAGATATTCTTACCAAATACTGAAGAGATCAAACTGGGCGACAAGAAAGACCAAATAAAAAAGGCAAGAGACATGGCAAGGCAAAGCATTATATGATCAGTGCATAAAAAATTAGCAGGCAAAGCAGATAACATAAGACCTGGAAATGGTTAAGAGCAGGAAAGTTGAGGAAAGAGGCACAGGGATAACTACAAACATTGGCATGACTAAGTAGCAACAATAGTGTATTAGAATGCCTCAAGAAGTACCATTTGCCTGCTAGAAAGAAATGGTGGGACCTCGAATTAAAATAATAGAAAATGAAGAAGCTAAAGTCTCTGAGATTTTAAAATACAGACGGGTACCTGCCATGTAACATTCCAGACTTAACAATTGTCACAAAAAAGTCTGGATAGTGAAGCTGTAATGCCTAGACACAGCATAATATAAGGAAAGAATTAGAGAAAATCACAAAATACAATGATCTGCAAATGTAAGTAGAACAGTTGTGGCAAAAGAAAGCAAAGATAGTACTAATAGTAAGAGACACCTTAAATGCAACCCCAAAACATCTGGAGCACCATCTGAATACCATCGGCTTTGATGAGATCACCATCACTCAATTGCAAAATGCACCTTTACTTGGAACTGTGATGTGATGATACCTTTAATAAGATCCTTGGGAATGGCTCAATCTAGTCTAAACATCTGGCTGACTATGAAACCAACCATAATATTAATAATTTATTAAATGTGTCTGCCACCCAACTCCTAGTGACTTGGGGTGGCTATTCTAACAATCTGATAATTGTTTAATCTTCTGCTGCATTTTCTAAGCTTGGAATAAAAAAAAAAAATCAAGTACCTTCAAACTGAAGGTTAAAAAGGATAGAATGGATGCAGTCAAAATTGTTTCATCCTGACAGACAGACAGTTGTAGCCTTGAAATGTTTATCTAGAGTTCTGACAATGAGAATTAACCTTTAGTATAAAATTTTAAACAATTATGTAAAAGCCTAGGTTGGAAGGCAAATTTAGAAGGCTTCTATGATCAGACCATCATTAATTGCCTCAGTCACATGCTGGAAAGTAAAGAGATGCTCAAGCATTGGCTCCAAAATTTGGTGGTGCACTTCATTATTACCTAATGTGTTGTTCTCAATGGTTGAGTAATGGACTTTTCTACTTGTTTCTCTCTTTTATTTCCTTCTGAATCGCCTCTCTCTGTTTTTTCTCTGTCTGTCTCTCTCTCTCTTTCCATCAAATTTAAAAATACTTCAAACAGTATTTGCTGTTAGAACAAGAAAAAAATAGGAGTCTCTGGAGACACTGTACCAAATCCCTTACTCTGTACTGTGGATTAGGGAATTGTGTAGGCTTTTTCCTGCTGTTGCAAATCCAGCAGACAGATAGATGGGCAGTAATCTCTGGCCAGCAAGGAAAGCCAGAGGCATTCTGGGAGGGAGCTCAACAGATCAAATATATGAGCTACCACACATTCAGATCTGCTGTTTGAGGCACATGGTATTTTGCATAAGGCATATGTACAGTACGTCTCTTAAGCAGTCTGATCCATCTCCTATTTAAAAACACACATAGAGAAGCATTACCTGCTGGATGGAAACAAAATATCTCAGGTAGATTCTCATCAAGTTTGCTCTGTACCTGGAGAGGCATTAGCTTTGAGATGTTTTACTTTGTTTTGGTTAGAGAGGCATTAAAACCTGTAGTTATTTTCAGTTATTCTCAGTTTAGAAAGAATTGTGTCACAACATAGTAGTCAATAAGGCAAAAATGCAGATTCTGATACTTCTCCAAGGTAAGCTGCAGTGTTTCCTAAGTTTACATCTATTCCTCATTTATATCTACTGTATGGCTTCATTTATATCACACCTTATTTAAAACTTGACTACAAATACAGATAAATGCTAATGGAAAACTTTCACTCCAAGAATTTAAAAGACTGTGGAGAGCATTCAAGAAATATGAGGTATGTATGCAATTTATTCACTTAGTTTCTCAACTGTTGCCATGACTATCTTTTTGTCCTATTATTTGTTAAACTGTTAATAATATTACATTATTAAACTAAGTATATTTCAGTTCCCAGCCTTTGTGTCATTAGACAAGTGTGATCTTCCACAGTACTTACAAATAGATTTTTTTCCTGTTTTAATATATTATCTTAAATATAAATATTTTTCAGGATATATTTGGAAGAGAGGATGAAAATAATTCTGGATTCCTAACTGTTTCAAGTTTGCGAAGAATTGTGCAAGAAACAGGTAAGTTGATACGCTGATGTTCCTTGAAAATATATTCAAAGTTATTTTGAAGTATGATACATTTTAAAAAATAAAGTAGAAATCAACAGGGTAGCTTTTTCCTCTGTTCCAGATTTTTTTAAAAAAAATGGAAACTCATTGATTTCAATTTTACTCTCATTTTCACTCATTCCCATGGAATGCAACTTCAAAATTCTTTGTCTTAACACTGCCATCTGCTGAATAATGAAGGAATTTCAAAAAAAAAAAACCCTTTCTCTTTGCAGTTTCATGTTCACTTCCTCAGTTTCTGAGTTGTAACTGAATTGTTTGGTGGATGTACTTATATATGGAATCCATCATATTGTACAGAAGATGCTAATATCCACTAATGTACTTTTAAGATGAACATTTACAAGTCTAGATGGCAGTGCAAGTTACAGTATTGATTTCCCGTGTGAGGAAGTAAAAAGGAAGAGGTAAGCAAATGCCAGAGAGAGAAGGAGGAGGAGAACGGTGACAAGGAAGAAGGGAGGAGGAAATTGTTAGCTCTCTAAGAGTACTATGATTTTTATCACTAATGTACTGCATCAATAGAGATAAAAGGAGGGTATTGTAATAATCAAGACAATACAGTATAGTCCTGAATGGTAAACTCCATGCTGTGCAGTCCTTAAAGGCAAGCAGCAAACAGTATAGTTAATGAACTGAAGAAAAGTTTCTATTTGCCTGAAAAAATACTAATATGTATATAGCAAAGTCTGCTTCTTTTTCTGAAACGGCGGAAAGTATAACCCCAAATAAAATTCTTTTCCTGTTCTCCATTTAACAAATATTCTTGGCTTCTTAGAAAAGAATCCATCAATCTGGTTAATACTATACCTCAGGGCTATCTATCTGAGTAAACTATTTAAAAATAATACTTGTTTGGCTTTGATTGTGGATTACATGTCAAACACCCCACACCCCCACACCCCTACTGCTTTCTTATAAAAAGAAGCAGAATTATAGTTCCAAGTTCCAGAATACATCAGATTTTCTACAAAGGGAAGCCAACATCTGATTCCCCTACTAGATTCTATGGTCAGGTCTTCCTGTTATGGAAACTTTGACTTTGGGAAGTGTTGGATTAGGGTGAAGTATGAAGAAGTGTTTGGTTTTGGGACATCGGCAGTTTTATTAGTGATTTTTATAATTTTATGTTTTTTTTGTGGTTGTTTAGGATTATGATATATATACCATTTGTCTGAAATGGTACAGGGTTTCCTGCATGATCAGGGGGTTGGACTAGAAGACCTCCAAGGCTCCTTCCAACTCTGTTATTCTGTTATATATAAGATGGGTCCTGAATAGAAACAAAGAAAGATTGGAAAAAGATACATGGGGTGTTATCTACAAAGCTAAAGGATCTTAAACTTATCCTCACTCCCCACTTTCCCACTCCCAAATGCAGGAAGTATTTAGACAAACCCTAGAATTCATACCCTCCCAAGCTTGCAATGGGAAAGGAATTATACAAAGCAACAAGAACAACAGGAAGTGACCTGAGCAGCACAATTGTCTTTCATTGTCACCTCTCCTATGTGAGGGTACTGAATAATATGAAATCTCTTCTATATCAGAGCACACAGAATTTCCAAACTGAATATTAGGATGTGCTTTGCCACAAGGTTTTTAGTTACTAGATCTACGCATATTCATTCATAAAATGGATCCATTGAAATCATTGGAATTTAGTACAGTATTAACAGGGGATCCTAACGATTTTGATGAATTGTTATTCTAAGTATCGTCAAATCAAATCTTTTATTTCTACATTCAATGGCCACATTACGTACATTATTGGTATTCATATTTTATGCAAAGGAAATTGTGGAACATGAGAGCCCATTAATCTTGCAAAGAGTCCTCAGAAATCCTCTTTGCAGTGATGAGTCCAAACACACTACAGCAACTCAGAACAGCAGAAAAAGGAAATAGAACATCTATACAACATATTCCAACAAAATGGGTATCTTTGCAACTTTATCAAAAACTCATGCAACCCAATACAGCACAACCAACACAAACCCTAAAAAGAATTATAGTGCCATATATCAATAATATCTTAGAAACCACCAACAGACTACTACAACCATATGGAATCAGCATAGCACACAAGCCAACTAAAGGCCTTCAAAACATCCTAAGCAGACCAAAAGACCCAAGTCATCTACAAAATACAATGTAAGGACTGCAACAACCACTATGTAGGACAAAAAGGCAGAAGATTGGCAGAACGCATCCATAAACACCAACTAGCAGTCAGAAGACATGATGAAAATTCTATATATATTTCACAACATATATAGACAGATTTAACCATAGTTTCAACTGGGAAAATGTGACCATCCTAGACCAAGCCAAGTCCAAAAATGCCAGGGAATTTCTAGAAGCCTGGCACTCTGACAAATCAGCCATCAATAGACACATAAACATTAACAACATCTATAAATTATGCAGAAGTGACTAACACCCAGCCCAAAAAGGAACAAAAATCCAAGCACCTCTCCACCAGCAATCAGCACCAGATCAGCATAGACTAACTCCAAGGTTAACATCAGACCAACAATCAAATAAACAATACCCCAGTCAAGAAACTGCCAAAGAAGCCAACAGCAAACAGCCCAATCAAAGAATCTCTAAATGACCCCCAGGACAAGCCACCAGAATATAAACTGTCAGCAAACTACACTCCTTAGTAGCACTGATGATGTTACCTAGTTTGGGTAATGAACATCTGAAAGAAAACAAGCAAGCTCCGAGAGCACCAAGAACCCCTCATGTCAACCCTGAGCACCAAATATTATCCTTTATTAGTATCCTCTTGGTTGCCTGAAATTTTACTAGTAACTCAAAAATTCAGGTTACTTACATAACTGGACTTGTCCTGTATCACATCTTTAGCTTTCACTATACCTTGTTTCACTGGTGTTAAAATCTATTACTGTACTAGAACAGTAATATTGCAGTGAGGTGATTTAAACAAACTCATTTAGAACTAAACTTAGTAGTATTACTCCCTGCTTTGGGACTTAGATGGGAAAGAACCCTTTAAGATAAGATTGTTTTTAAAACTTAAGAATCTCTGTTCTTCAAGAGATCACTTAATTATTTCTCGAAGAAAAGGAAAAAAATAACGGAGGAGTTCATTGCACCTTAAAAACATTTGTTTCATTTCTGTAGAAGTAAAAGAGTTCATGGATGAATTATTATTATTATTATTAGTCATATTTCTATGTCGCCCACTCTCCGAGGACTCTGGGCGGCTTACACCAAAGACAGTATACTAAATAGCATATTGCCCCCTAACAATCTGGGTCCTCATTTTACCCACCTCGGAAGGATGGAAGGCTGAGTAAACCTTGAGCAGGTGAGATTTGATCCGCTGATCTGCTGAACTCGCAGTCAGCTGAAGTAGCTGCAGTACTGCACCCAAACCACTGCGCCACCTCGGCTCTTCCAATTGTTCAAGATAAAAAATCCATCCATTACAATTGGAGTTGCTCCTTTTGTCTTTTTGTCATGAAACCTGAGTAGCTGCAAGGGAAGAGAAATCTATTCACTGAAGCATCTCTTATCCCTGCTTCTACACTTTCTAAAACCCTATGGTTTTATTTTTTGGAATTATGTTTAGTTATCCACAGGGTAAGGTAAAGGTCAAGTTTCAACCTGAGTCTAGTTTTTAATATTATTTTGATTTCAAGCATGACAATTACCCTTGGGATGTAAATAAATCCACCATACATTCCTCTTGGGCCAGATTTAGGTTTTTCTCCTCAGAGGAATTTAGGAACATCAGCACACCAAAATTCACAAAGAATGGAGTTGTGTGTGTTTACTTTTTAAAAATGTATTTAAAAATTTATTTTTAAAGAAGACTGTCTCTTTCAGTTTGTTTTAATTTTTTTAAACCCCTGGCTTGCTTTAAGGAGGTAGGCTGCTGATAGTTTTATTGCATTCTTTGTTTTTCTGGGGCTTCTTGGAAGTAGCATATTTTTTTTTTAAAGTGTTATCCTAATCTGAACTAATGCAGCCCTAAGTGTGTATCAGTGGTGGATTGTTCCCGGTTCTGTCCGGTTCTATAGAACCGGCAGTAAAACTGGTGGGAGGCTCCGCCCAACTGCCATGATGTCATCATGAGTGGTCTGCACATACGCAGAAGCTTCTGCGCATGCACAGAAATGCACAAACTCCCACTGTAAACCGATAGTAAAGGTAAGTGGAACCCACCCCTGGTGCGTATGCATGAAGATCTACAGATTCCTAGTTTGCACAAAAATCAAAATTGCTTTCATTAGTGAATTTTAACTTGGGATTTTAAATACCCACGGACATAGGAGTAACTTCACTGAAATCATCCAACATCAGTAGTTTATGTTGTAATTTGGTGCACTTCCCAATCACACATACAGATTTATTTCCAATTTGTTAGCTGTTTCAAACAGTGTTGATGTAATAAGTTGCTCTGCATGAAATGATAGGAGTAGCAGATCCTTACAGCTGCTGAGCACTGTTATGCTGTGTCATTTTGAGAACATATGGTTTTCTTCTATGGTTGCTTGTAGGCACGTATGTCAGTGACAAAGTCCTCCAGCTCCTGGTTTTACGCTATGGAGACTCAACCCAGAGAATAAACTTTCCTGATTTTGTGTGCTGTATGTTTCGTCTTGAGACAATGGCAAGTAAGTGGTACACTCAGCAGGTATTTGATGCACCGAGCAGCAGCAAAATAAAGTGGTCCAGCAACAAAGCATGTGTAAAAGATTTCATCTTGAATGGGAATCTATTTTCTGATTGTTCACTCTCTATCTATCCTGTGAGCTGCTAGAAATAATACCTTTTCCATTCCAAACTATTTAAAGGGCATAGATATCCTATATGAAGGGCAGAGATGATAGGTTAGATGATGTGGGGGGGAGTTGAAGTGATGAGTACAGAAGAGTTGTGTAGATATCATCTGCCAAAGGGAGCTTCCAGGCCCAGTTTAGGAAGAGGTAGCAAGATAGATCCAACAGTTCATGCAAAACAGGTGTCAGCCATCCCTGATAAACCAGATATTATTAGATTAATTAATTCTACTTTATTATGAGGCTACATTAAGAGAATCTTGCATGTCTGAAAGTACAGACTTTCCACCTCTGCTTTTAACTGAATGAGCAGGTCATTCTTAAGTTTCTTTGTCTGACATATTAAGCCACTGGGGGATCTTTTATTCCATTGTTTTCTAGACAGCATCTCTTTCCCTCATTCCCCAAGGTCATCTACATATTCTATCACACCAGGAGATGTGCAAATCCTTGCCTAACAACCACAACCAGGACTACTGGAAGTGTTGTTGCTAAGCGGTGCAGTCACGTGACATTTTTCCCAATGACCTCTTTGCTTCAATATGAAAATTCCAGTCCCAATTAGTGCTGTTAAGCGAGAACTATCTGTAATATTTTCAGGATCGGAAAGTGCATTTTTCTTGGATTCACTTGAAGGAACCTGAAAACAGATTGCAAATAAGAGGGTTGAATGAAATGTAATGTCTCCAATTATATAATTTGCCAACAGATGGCAATACTTATGTGCTAGGATCTTAGATGTGTTTTAAACATATGTTCTTTCACTGCAGTTGGTAGAAAGTTACAATTGTGAGAAAATATATCTTTAGAAAGTTGATCTCCTTACCAAACTGAATTTGAACAGTATTATCATGATGTTTATTTAGGTGAAAGATCAGAGTGAAATGCTCCTGGTTTGGACCGGATTGCCCGATCCGGTAGCGATGGCAGCGGGTGGTTCGGAGAACCGGTAGCAAAAATCCCTGTGCCCTCCCCCATGCCCAGCTGAGCCACGCGATCAGCAGAGGCTGGTTTTTTTTATTTTTTAAAGCATTTTTTCTACAACCTCTTCGGCCGAAAAAATGCTTTTAAAAGTAAAAAAGAAAAAAAAAGCCTCTGATGATCGTGCAGCTCAGCTGGAATCGTCAAAGGCTTTTAAAAACATTTTTTCTACAACCTCTTTAGAGGTTGTAGAAAAAATGCTTTTAAAAGTAAAAAAAAAAAGTTGGCCATGCCCACCCAGTCACATTACACCCCCCCCCACCAAACCACAGAACGGTAGTAACAAATTTTACATTTCACCACTGTGAAAGATCAATATAATCAGTTAAAGTCCCTTTTTAACTATTCCTACCGTATTTTAAATTTTTATATCCAGTTTTTATGTTTTTAACATTTTATATGTTTTTAACATTTTATCTGTACATTGTCCAGGGTGTCTGTGTGAGGGAGATGGGTGGTTTCTAAATATGATAAATAAATAAAATAAAGTTTGTGTTGCTACTGTTTGTGAACTCAAAGGTGCTTTTTCAAAAGGCAACTGGACTGTTTTTTTTTTTCCTTGAGGAAGAAGAAGACAGTTGCCTTTTGAAAAAGCACCTTTAAGACAACTATTACCTGGGTGATGAGAATCTCCACAGACATTTTTTGTTTATGAAATAAAAGGATGAAGTCAGTCCATTTTAAGCAATATGCTGTGACTGACTGGCTTACTTTTGAAGTATGATTAGTTGTTTATGGTCATAACCATGTTGGTATGAGTACTGGGAACTGCTGGGCCAAAAAAATGTAAACATGAATTAAAAAGAGATGCTTTATATTGCTGAGAATGAAGTGGACAGCTTGTGACAGCAACTGATAAGTTTTACATGAGAAAAGTTGATGAACTGATTAAGGACCATCAGTGAAGAAATTGCTGTCAAGTTTGGCATTTCACAGGAAAATATGAGTTAAATTATTGATGTTCTTCAGCATTGGATTTTATGTGCAAAATGAGCTCTTCACATACTGATGGAACAAATGAGTTCCAAGAGTTTCAAGAGTTGAATTGGCAGTCACTCTCATACTATAAAAATGAAGGTGAGGGTACTGACAAAACATTATAATCTAGAAATAAAGCATTAGTCCATGAAATATGGTTACCGTGCTTCATTTAAAAAAATATATCAAAAAAACCGCAAAACAAAATCCAGATTTCAGCAAGAAAACCTATAGTTACAGTTTATGGGGATGCAGATGGTGTTATTCGCGTGAATTTCCTTGAAAGTGGCATACTGTGAATTCAGAGTGCCACCTTGTAACATTCAAAACTTTGAATAAATGATTAAGCAGAGCTCAAAACTCAAGAAGGAAACATTGCTCCAAGGTAAGTCCATACCTCATATCTGAAAAGTCACCCCAAAAATGCAAATCATCATAGCAGCCCATCTATAATACAGTCTTAGAATGTGTTTTCCATCTTTTCCAAAACTGAAGGAAAATCATTGTGGATATCTGACTGACTCAAATGAAATATTCCTGTTTAAACTAAAGTTATAGAGGTATAGGTACCACCATTCAACCAACTTTCATAGAATAACAAGTATATGAGACAATATAGTTCCACAATCCATATTCTAATAGCCTAGAGTTTAATAGTGTTTTGTGAAAGAAGCTTCAGTTTTTCTCCTTCATTTTGAAGTATTTTACAGTTGTTTTAGAAGTTTTTTTATTGAAGCCCATGGCTTATTTACTGTTGCAAAGTAATAGTGATGATGATATTTATTTTGCAATATCTTTTTCCATCATTCAGAAGCCTACATTGACTAATATACACAAACCAGTATGGGAATTAGTCCCTCAAGATAGCTTCCCAATTGAAGCATGGGAAAGAGCTGGAGAGACAAATGTAAACTGAGCATGCACATGTGCATGCAGATGGACACACAGACACACGCTGTGTACATTGCCACTAAATAAATGCAAGAACACCACACTCCTCTCATAGGAATTTCACTAAAGTTAATCTTTTTACCCATGGGAGGAAAAGAAGAAAGTAACTTTTTTCCACTTAAGTTTTAATGATCGAACAGTAAAAAATATGCAGAATATTTTTGGCACAATAATTATAGTGTTCTTTTCAAATAAAGAGTAATGAAATACATCTTTGTAACATTTTGATTTCCTTTAAAACAGATTGTGTAGTAAAAGTACCAAGCTTTTATTTTTGTCTAAAACTACCTCCTAATTGTTTGCTACCTTTCAAATTTGTACTTACATGGTCCCAACAGATATTAAGGTGTTCTCTTGGAGTTTTGATCTGTACTCTGCAATATTGTGTAGATTCTTAATCTGTATTTAGCCATATGAAATGAAACTTGCTAGCAGTGTTTGTTTGGTAGGTTTGTCCTCCAAATTATCAAGGTGGTAAATGTAAGCCCCTCTCCTCCAGTTTCAAGAGGTAGGCTGGGCTGAGTGAAAATGACCAGCCCAAGATCATTTTATTTGGGTCCATTGTATTTGGGTAGATTCGTGCTTCCATTGTAGAGATCCAACGTGGTATCTTATCATAGTGAATCTTTCTGATTTCATTCCAGGTTTTGATCAGGGTATTTCTCACAATGTGTCTACGGAATTGTTCTTGTTTTGTGGGTTTGTCTTCCCATAAGTATGCATGCCATCCCTTTGTCAAGTCGAAACCTTCCAATGTTAATGTTCATCTATTTTTCAATTCAATCCAATCCTTTATCCATGTTAATACTGACGTTTTGTAATAAATCTGCCAATTGGGAAGTCCCATTCCTCCTCTATCTCGTTTATCCTGTAAATGCTTTAATTTGATTCTTGCCTTTTTTTCTGCCATATGTATTTTAGTATCATCCTGTCCAAATCTTTAAAGTATGTTCTGCCCGGGTTTACTGGAATCACCCTGAATAGGTACAGCACTCTTGGTAGAATATTCATTTTGATAGTGGCAATTTTACCTTAAAAATATAACTGGAGTTTTGTCCACTTTTCCAAGTCTTTTTCTACTTGTTTAGCTAGTTTAGTATAATTATCTTCCTTCAGCATCGATATTTTGTTGGTAAGCCATACCTCTAGGTATTTGAACTTTTTTGTTGTTTGCATTCCTAGCATATTTTCCAACTCTTTTTCTTGGTGTTTGGTGAGATTCTTTGTTAAAATTTTAGTTTTTTGTTTGTTGATTTTCAAGCCCACCACTTCTCCATATTGCTGTATTTTAGTTAGTAGACTTAATCCCGATTGTAGTGGTTTTTCTAATATAAGTACTATGTCATCAGCGCAGGCTTGCAATTTATATTCTTGATTTTTTATTTTTAATCCCGTTATTTCTGTATCCTTTCTGATTTCTTCTAATAGTATTTCCAAAGTTAATATAAGCAATATGGGGGATAGGGGGCATCCTTGTCTTACCCCTCTTTTTATATCAAATTGTCCTGTTGTCTCACCATTAATTAATATTTTTGCAGTTTGGGTACTGTATATCCTTTTAATCATCTTTACAAATCTTTCTCCAAATTTCATCTTTTCCAGTTGTGCAATGAGAAATGTCCAATTAAGGTTACCAAACGCTTTTTGAGCATCCAGGAAGATTAAGGCTAGTTGTTTGTCCGGTCTTTGCTCATAGAATTCAAGGGTGTCCATAATTGTTCTTGTGTTATTTTGGATTTGTCATCCAGGGATAAAGCCATTTTGGTCGGGATGTATATAATGTTTGATAAAGGTTTTCAGTCTCTGTGTTATGATGGATGTATATAGTTTGTAATCTACGTTGAGGAGGGAGATTGGTCTGTAATTTTTGATTTCAGTGGGGTCCAAATCTTGTTTCAACTTGTGAGCATCTATGTTGAAGGCGGACTTCACCTTGAGTCTCCCCAGTCCTCATCAACTATACCACATTAGCTCTCATACATAAATTCAAACCTTTATTGTCAGTGTACAACATATGTACAATGAGATTGGTTGAGCTCCCTCAGTGCAGCCCCCTCCAACACAATACAACTCACAGTGAAAACAGAAAATCCCCAACCCAATAAATCACATTAACAAAACACCTAGTCCTATTGCACCAGCGTGAACATGTTACACATTGCGCCAGCCCTGCAGTCCATCATACTACGTAGTTATGATGTTATTTCTCATTCAGGAGTCTGACAGCCCACGGATAAAAACTGTTCTTCAGCCTGTTTGTGCAGTTGGCTATACTTCTATATCTCCTTCCCGATGGTAGGAGGGTAAAGAAGTGATGACCAGGGTGAGAGTTGTCCCTCACATACATTAAATGATTTTCATATGTGTTTCCTATTATCTCTTGAATTAAGTTTGATGGCTATGGAATCATAAGCAGCAAGTGTTTAAATACCAGCAGTTGAAGTACAAGAGATCATTCACATATTCAATTTATAAGCTTCTGTATGGTTGGCTACTGGGTCACAGAATGATGAGCCAGATAAGCTTTTGTCCTGATCATCAAAAGTTTTGCTTATGTTCTGATGAACTGGAAAAATCAGGGCAAAAGGAGAGCTGATGTTGCATCTGTGCTATTTCATTATCCTATCTTTGATTTTTTCTTTAGACTGGATTTTACCAGGTACAACTGCTAAAAAAAATCATTCAGAAAAAAACCTTTTGGAAAAAAAAATCATAGGCAACAAAGTACATTACAGGACATTTCCTTAATTTTTTCATCTCACGGATGCTAAGGATATGTCACTTGAAAGGATATGTATTTAAATGAAAGTGCCTTTGATTGCCGGGGTGGAGGGTGGGATCATTCAAAAACTACTGAAAAAATATGCACACTTCCAAGCTTAGCACCTAACATTTACTAATTCTTTTCAGTTACTATTTTACTGAAGGTTTAAAGTGCATTATACATTGCCTGTGAGGCTTTCTCAGGAAAAGATCATTGAGCTAATGGGGGGGGGAGAGGGGGGCAGTATACCAGCAACCTAAATTGAGAACAGATAATTAAATAAATAAATAGGCTTTTCTTCCTTGCATAATCATGCTAATAATACCTACATCAAAATAATCTCCTCTTTTATCATTTGTAGTAAACGGAAGAAGCACCATTAAGACCACAACAATTTTGTTCTGAGAATTCTTGCCTACGCTTTCTAAGCCTGCAGCTTAACTAGAGCCAATTTAGAGCAGTTTAATTAGAATACACACACACACACACACACACACACACACACACACACACACAATATGATTGAAATATATAATGTACCTTTTAAAGTTCAGTGTATGTTCAGATTGATGCTAAAAACTGTAAACAACCAAGTCAGCCATTTATGCATGTGATTTCTCTTTCTCTCTCTCTCTCTCTCTTTTTTTTAAATTTGATTTATATGCCGCCCTTCTCCGGAGACTCAGGGCGGCTTACAATGTGCTCAGCAATAGCCTTCATCCTTTTGTATATTTATACAAAGTCAGCTTATTGCCCCCACAACTGGGTCCTCAATTTACCTACCTTAGAAAGGATGGAAGGCTGAGTCAACCTTGAGCCTTGGCGAGATTCGAACCTGCAGTAATTGCAGGCAGCTGGTCTTAATAACCAGCTTAATAACAGGGTGCCTTAGACCACTGTACTACCAAGGCATCTTCCCTTGCTTCGGGAATTACTTTGATGTTGAGAATTATGTCTTGGTTTTGCATATATAGATTGGTTCTGAGGTTACAGACATCAGGACAACATCCCAAACACAAAGAAACTGCATTCTTAAACCTAATACTTGGTATAAGTATCTTGTTCTCCATCTCAGATTGTAACTTAACTCATTATTTATTGTCATCATTTGATTTTTGATTAAGAAAACTAACACAAAGTATACTTAAAGAAAGAGGAAAGAATGAAAAAAGAAAGAAGAAAGACGAAAAAGAAAAATAATAATATAATAAAACAATAAATATTAACTTCCAACCTTCATCACAAGAAGTATAAACAATAACTCCCACCTCCATAAAGTTACATGAAATCTCTTCAATCCTTTTCCCATCACTAATCAATAAACAAATCCATCAACTTTTCAATTCTGGGGTCATCAGAGAGTCCATAAAGAACTGCCAGAACTTTTAAAAAAAGGTCTTATCTTAACCTTCATCAGATAGACCAACTTTACATTGCTTCCTTTTACTTTTAACAGTCTTAATTTTTAATTTGATCAGTCCTTTATCACAGAATTTTATTTCTCTTCAATTCTTCTTTATTCCAAGGCACAGGTTTCTTCAATGTCTTCACAAGCCTCTTTATTAGTTGCAATAGGAAAACACTTTCCAGGTTATTCTCTTAGTTTATTTCTCTTTAATTTTATAAAATTACAGCCGTTTCCTTTTGTATAACCAGTAAAATGTCCTTTTTCAAACCATTTTCTTGGATTTTGTAGTTCCATTTTTGGTACTTTCTCTGTCTGATCAAGTAACATTTGTTCCACATCTTCATTAACATCTTTTAGACATAGTTTATCCATAGAAGCAGACATCATTACTGATAGTGTTGATAATATTATAGTTACTAAGTCCTGATTCCATTCTTCAAAAATCTCCTTTAACATTTCTGGTATTACAACATTTTGTGCCATTTTGTAAGTATTACTGTCAGTATTGACTGACATTAAAAACAGTCTTTTAAAAAAAGACTTAGAATCTTTGATACTCTCTAGTATCCTGTTTCTCAAGCCATCACTAAATTTTGTTATGACTTATGATAGCCAGGATAGATAAATTTCTATTTCTAGCAGGACTACCAGATTCTGTTCAGCTTTGTTCCCTATGCCCTCCTCTAGTAAACTTGCAAGATTTGTTTTTCTCACATCCAAACATATATCTGAGCTAGAATGTGTTGTTTCTCTGCATCATATAATATATGTGGATATATGCATAATTTTGTATTTATTTATTTAGTCATATTTATGTAGTGTATCTTGGAGGTGGTGACCCCTTGAGAACTGTATGCAATGAAATTTCATTTTAATGTATGCTGATTAGTGTACATTCAAAGTGACAATAAAGTTATTCTAAATCTAAGTCTAATTTAAATCTATTTCCCAAGAGAAGCTGTTTATTTTGTTTATAATTCATTCCAAAATCTTATAGTAAGTCAATATTCCAAATTTATTTGGACCATTAGTCCATTTATAACTTTCTTAGAGGAAAAGCTTATTTAGCTTTTATTTTATTTATTTATTTATTTATTTATTCAATTTATATACCGCCCTTCTCCTAGTGGACTCAGGGTGGTGCACAGCCAAAACTAAAATACATAACAATACAAAATTTAAAATTAATTAAAAGAATTATATACTTTGGCCCGAATTAAAACAATGCGAATTAAAACCCATTTACAGATTAAAACTAAACAATTAATAACCATTAAAAACTAAACTTGCTGTTTATTTCAACTTTTTTAAGTTCTTAAACTTATAATTAATTTTTGTTTTGCTCAGAGTTGAAGATAAACTTATTCAATGAAGACTTTTCAAATTTGTCATTCCAAAGGTCTCTACTAGCTTTAAGATGGTTAATAGGCAGTTTCCAAAAGCAATTGGAAAGTGAGATTTACAACGTTGGTGTCCTTGAAAAGGCTCTGCCAGGCTTGTAAACAAGATGGCTGGTCTGTTCATTGTTCAGTGCTCAAACCTATTAGTATTAGTACTTATTAGTGTTCTTGTATCTTATCTATGACACTATAGAAAATAACTGATTGAAGGAAATCGATTGCCTCTTTGCCTTATTGAGGCATGTCAGCCTGAAGTCCCTTGTTGAGGTAAATGCTTCCTTGCACAGACCTAATAAAAGGTGTTTTCTTGAACTCATAACCAAGATATTGATTACCTTTCTTCTTATGCTACTCCATAGCCAGGGCCGGATTTTCCTATAGGCTAACTAGGCTTCAGCCTAGGGCCTCAAGATCAAGAGGGGCCTACATTCAAATTGTTAGCAAAATTAAAATAATTAAAATTACACTTTCACTATAGGTGAAAGAGCCTCATAAGTGGAATAGCCTAGGGCTTCTTTTCATCTAAATCTGGCCCTGTCCATAGCTAATGTTAAAAAGTTACTTAAGGTTATTTGGTAGTTTTACACCTAGTAACTCAAAAGGTTTCTGTATAAATATGCTAGATAATATTTTTTGGCATGGAATCTGAGTAGCTAAGGAGTTCATGGCCTCATGGCAATCTTCAAACATGTCAAGTGATGTAAGGCCCAATTCACATGGGAATTCACATATTAGATCACATCACACAGTGGTGTCATGATTTAGAATTGGAGGATATTAACTTTAGCCCCTTGACATGAACAGATCATTCCCCTTGGCCCTAGAGTTCTTCTCAGCCATCCTTACTGTAGAGAGATGGGGGCTATTTGATCAGGCAACTAATGGACACAATGCAATTTCAGAGGAAATTTGGGGGGGGGTTCCTCAAAGATAGCACAGGCTTCGGTGGAAGACCATGTCATGACTTGGAATAAACATGTGCCAGGGCTGGATCACATTGTGTGGAATTACTCTACAGTTTCCCAATTATTTTTATTATTTAAAAAAATAGTTTTGAAGTTTTATACTTGCATACTTGGTTTTAATCTTTAGTTCTTGCATTGTTTCAAATGTTGACTGAATTTACAGTAAATAAAAACTGCATTGTCTTCTTTAGCATCCTCAAAATAATTTTGTTTTCTATCAAACAGAGGCATTCCTCAATTTATCAAAAAATACGGGAAGTATTTGCTTTACTGAAGATGAGGTGAGTAGAATCCCCCCCCCTTTGTGTCTTTTTTTAAAAATCTTTGGGAATAAATGGCTTTTCTCCTCAAATGAAACTGTTTTCTAAGGAGCAAAAATTGAAAAAGCTAAACAGAATTTAATATTCACAGTAAAATGTGTGTGTGCTTGTGTGTGTGTGTGTGTGTGTGTGTGTGTGTATTATAGGATTTTGGTATTTTTTAAATTGGGAAAATGACATGTATAAGAATGTAATCCTATTGCCAGTTGAGAGCAGCAGTAGGAAATAGTATCTTTTTGTGTTGACAGCGAAAAAGCCCTGTTGTTAAAATGTCTTTGTTTCTTGTTACTTCCATGGAAAGCTGATAACATTAGGCATAGAAAGTAGGATATCCTGGATGTAGTGAGGGACATACCATCTTCTTTTAACTTACTTTGAAAGAACTGCAGAGAAGACTCAAAACTGCTGAGGCAGTTAATCCACCTGCCTCCTGCCATATTTGTAATAAAACAGTGGAGTTTAGAAGAAAAATTCCACTATTGCCATCATAAAATTGCTGGGCTTTATGAGGGAGTCAGAAAAATTTTCCCTTCTTCAGTTCTTATTACTTTAATATTAAGGCTTATTTGACCAATAAAGTGGTTCTGGATGATGTGAACTAGATATCCAAACTTCTATTAGATATGATAACATCAATTCACAGGATTCTTTTCTTTCCATTTATTTATTTATAAAATTTATGAAATGTATATACTGCCTGATTCCCAGTGACTCTGGGGAGAATTTGCTGAATATTCTGCAAATTGAAGTCCACAAAACAGAGATCCTAAGTTGTGGAAGTTTCCTTGATATAATTAATATTTAGAGCCTAGACTGGAATATCCCAAATTGTTTCAACAGGGAAAAATACTCCTAGATACTTTCACACACTGATTCTCTAGCAATAATATTAATTATGTGGTGCTACTCACAGAACCAGATAATTCATTAAGGTGAGAGAATGAAAACCAAAAAAATGTCCAGGTTTAGCCATTCAACATATGGAATAAATAACCTATTCATCTGTCAGCATTTTGCAGACTGCTCAAGGTGTTCTAAAAAGACTTTTCAGCACATGGTTTGCTTTCCACTCTCTGTTTTGTTATCAATTTTAGATGTTGATTCAGCAATATTTTTCCACAGTGTTTTCAGGGAATTCAGTGATAGATGACTTGTTCTTTATGTAGAAAGTCCTACCCTGTTTTCCCCAAAATAAGACATCCCTTGATAATAAGCCCAGTTGGGCTTTTGAGCGCATGGTAATAAGGCCAAGTGCTTATTTCAGGGTTCAAAAAAAAATATAAGACAGGGTCTTATTTTTGGAGAAACACAGTAGATTCAGTTCCTAACATTTAAGGTTGGTGGCTCAGAACAACACTTTTGCTTTCCAATAAAAACAGGCTGTATACCTTTAATAGAGCAATTCAGCCTTCAGTACAAATAAATGTTCCAAATCCCTGTGATAATCTAGGATGATTGTTTTACATGTAATTGTTTCTATCACTTATTTGAAAAACGTGCCTCAAGCATTTGGGATTGTGGTCATATATAACAGAAGGTACATATGCAGTAAGTGAAGAAAGCAGAAAAAAATCTTTCCCTCAAAAAGGATACCCTTTAAGGGAACATAAAAGCACTAACACAGGAAAAGAATGTGAAAGTTTTCACAATTAACAGATCTGAAGGAAGTCATTTCTACCAACATTCATGAAATAAATCTCAGCTCCAAAATGAAAATAGGATTGCATGTTCTTGCTGTTTTATTGCCTACATATACTTTACAATTTTTTTTATTGAAAAATGTTAATTAGTGTTTTCTTTTTTTTCTTCTTATCCTCCTTTTATCTTAGTGGATGACCATGATAATGTATTGCTAATCTAATTAAACTACTTTTGAATACAGGTAAGACTTGGCCCAGATATTCCTAGAACTTGCACATTTCTTGCTTATATGGAAATTGTTAATTTGTTAATTCTTTGTTTAAAAATATAGCAAGGCTAGGCTGATACATGTAGGACAAAACTGGAGTTTTATCCTTAAATACTGTGTACTGTATAATTCTGATCATTGATGTATTTAATAAATACTGTAAGCAAAAAGACCTTGGATTTAATTCTCATTTTCTTTTTTAGGCTGCTCACTTTTCCAAGTTTCAAAAGAAAGTTGTTGATTGTGAAGGCCTGTTTAATTGGAGATGGAATAGAATCAGTCAAAGGCATCAAGGAATCTAGAAATAATCAGAAGAATAAAAAACATGCAAAGAATGGTACCCACATAAGATAATGCTAAAAATGTGCAGAAAAAAAATGTTTGCTACCTTATGAATGTCTTGGGATGACTTTTTAAAAATAATCCACACTAAGGACCTCCAAGATCCTTTCCAACTGTTATTCTGTTACATGGAATAACCTTCCAAGTTACAGCCATTCAGGTTTGTTGAACTTTATAAACTCCCATCATCCACAATGTACCGGTAACCAATAAATTTACATTCCTAATCTTATATTGGTTTGATTGTGTTTTAGCACTTTATTTCCCGAGACTTGCCATCTCTGTTTTGGGTGCTGCGAGGTCATTGACCACTGACTTCTAGTTGGTAGGCAGTTTTGGCAACAGTGGAAGGTGCTGCTCTCTGGACATGTCCATACCAGTGGAGCTGGGCTTCTCTCATATGATTGGTGCCCCACCAAAATGCTGTCGAATGGTGTCATTTGTGATGTGGTCAAGAAGGGAGATGCCCGATATCCAAACAATTATATCTTCTTCTCATATTCCATCACTTATATATAAACAATCTATAAAGTATCATCATTTAAGTCCTATATCAGCAAAAATCCATTATGGATTACCCAAAATACAATATGTATATTTTAACCTTGATCAAATAAACCAACCTTATATTTCTTCCTTCTACTTCTAACAATCTTAATCTTTAGTTTATTCAAATACTACAGTGGAACTTGATTCCTTCTCATTTTTTATTTGTTTCCTTCGCATGATATTCTTCAAAACTTCAAAAAATCTCTTCTGTAAATAGAACAGGGCAAAAAAATCTTTCTGTTGGTTTATTGTTTGTACATCCTTTTTAATTATTAAGATATCAATTAGTTTCTTTTGTAGTTCCAATATAACAGCTTTTTCTATGTCATTGTTATAGTCAGTCATTTATAAGTCCACTTTCAGCTTAGTCTTGATTTTGTCAGGTAGAAATTGTTCCTCTTCCATAACATTTTTGGACATAGTCTTTCCATACTGGGAGATATCTCTGTCAGCACTGCTAAAATAAACGGCTGGGTCCATTTTTTAAAATGCCCTCCAATAAGTCTATTGTTAAAATATTTTGCTTTATTTTGTATTGTAAGTCAAGTTTGTAATCTTTAATTCCCTTTAGCTCTCCCTAGTGTCCATTTCTTAAATTTTAATTGAGCATGCTAACCAAGGCTGTTCAAAAATCAATAGAAAAAGTTTCTATATATCTTGGACAATGGAAAAGTTGGAGACAGTGTGTTTCATGTTTAAAATGGGACTGTGCAACTAAAACAAATCATCGCATTCACCTTGAAAGACCAGTCAAAACAGCAGGCAGAACTTGAAAATTTACAAAATTTGAATACTTAAGCCAATTGTTTTCTTCAAAGATCTATTTAAAGTAAGTACAATCAAACTTATTTTAATGAATTTATATAAGTTATGATCTGGAACTGGAGGATGAGTTATGCAGCACTTATAACCCTAACCTTTGAAACTCTTGAGCTTTTGCAGATAATACAGAAATGGGCAGATAAAAATGTAGAAAGGTATTATATAGCTAAGAGATTTTTATAAGTGTCCCTTACCTTCTCATAAAGAGGAAAGAGAACAACAGTTAGGATATAAAACACTATTTTTATGGCTTCCAATAAAATCATTTTTATATACTAGGCAGGTAATGAAATTTTCAAATTGCCTGTTAACAAACTTTGAGAAATTAATAGGCAGAAATTACATTTGAAGATTTTGCAGTGAGATCATTTAATCCCCATAAATAATAGCACGTGTCCCATAATGATTCAGATTAACATTAGAAGGGTTGTTAATAGGAGAGAACATTTTTCCACTTTGGTCAAACTGTGAAAAAGTATTAGTTCTTTTTTTTTTAAAAAAGTTTTTGATGAATTTAATATTTTGACTAAGGAAATAATATGTCCACCGAAATTAGGGCTATTGGATATATTTGATTGAAGTGAAATGCTATGAAGCCTATTATACTTTGTCTTACTGTTGGCAGCTATATTGTTAATCATTATTTGGATATTTAAAATACTTGGATACATTGAAAAATGGCATAGTAAAATCTTGTCTATAATTTGCTTTAAACAAAGTTGAGCTGATGCCACTTTTCCTAGGATGAGGAATTTCCAATGTGAATTTTCATTTGGTTTTTCTAAAATCACTGCACTTTCTGTAAGATGCAGATCAAATGGAAAAACTCACAAGTACATGAATTAAGATAGTTTACAGTTACAAGTAACTTGATGTCTTATAACTCCCACAACCATTTTCCAGATGTATCTCAACAATTAGAATAATATCAAATTGCCTATTCTGGGTTTAGGATATAGAGGTATCAAATCTGTATTCATTTATGTAATACATAAAATGATTTAGGCTGAGTACAAAAAGAGGGGGCGGAAGGAATAGAACCATATAAAGCTGTTGAAAGCATGGATAAATATGTAAAGGTAAATATGCAATGATTAATAATAATAAATATTATATAAGCAAATCAAAGATATGACTATTGAATGGCATTGACTTGAAGATGATGAAAAACACAAATTTAGCTTATAGAAATGAAGTATGAAAATGTTTCCAACGTACACATGGTATAAACAAATGTTCACCTTTCTTTAAGCCTTTGAATATAAAGAAGTACATTGTAGCATCTTAAGGTTGAGAAGTTTACTATGGTATGTGCTTCATGAGCTATAGTAGTACATGAAAGCTTGTACTATAATAGTTTTAAGGAAACAAAAGGAGGAGGGAAAGGAACTTGATGTATTTTGTTCTGTTGTTTTTGCTACACCAGAATAATGGAGATACCCCTCTGCCATTTGCTTTTCAAGAAATAATTCTTTGAAATGTAGTTTCAAGTTTGGATTTCAGTTTGCACTCTATCCAATTTTATGACTGTTGAAATGTCAACACTATCATTTAAATGTATGAATCACAAACATTTGGGGGGCATGTTTTAAATATATTCTTATATGCTTCGTTGGTAATATAATTTGTGTCCTAGCTGGAAGGGAAATTGAACAGAATGGATTGGAGCCAGTCCTAAATATATTTTGAAAAGACCATCTGAAATCATTGAATCCATTCCCCGCCCCCCAAGAAAAACATTTATTTGCATAAATATTGTTGACAATTCTGAGAGAAACTGAATTATTTATTTATTTATTTGATAAATTTATGTAACTGTTTATGTACTAATGGACAGCAAACAAAAAATAGCATACAATTCATTATACCTTAAAAGAAACAAGTCGAAGCCACTATAGAAAGACTTTAGCAACATTTCCCACATGCACCTACTATTAACATCCCAACATCAGTGACTGAGGAAAAACTCAAGCCTTCAAACACTTGCAGAAGACCATAGGATTGGAGCCATGCAAAACTCAAGGGGAGCCTGTTCCATGACAGAGAAGGCATCTCCCAAGTCTCACCAGATGCTTCACTGATAGGACTTGGAGCATGCCTCTTGTGTTGGATCTAATGGAATGGGCAGAAGTCATCTTTATTTGCTTCTCTATTTGTAGACTTTTTCCCAAGCTAGGAATGCACCTAATCTTTCCACACTATTATTGGGCTACTGTTGGAAATCATACAACTCTATTCACACTGACACCAAACAGCACCAGTTCAAGTGGAGCAACACAAAAATAATCAGCCACACTACCACTTGCCACACTCATGAGTTCATCGAAGCCTGACACTCCACAAGCAATTCCATCAATAGACACATTGACTTACAACCAGCCTACGACCCCCTCAGAATCCAAATTAACTACAAGCCAACCAGAGACAGCACTGACTCTCAACTAACCCATGGAACCCCCAGCAGTTCACTTCCCAATGACCCTGATCTCATGTAATCTCCTTAACACAAGACCTGTCACAAGACTCACTGATGACTCACAGCTGACCAATCACAAGACCCTCACTTGACATATCCACATCTGAAGCCCCTATAAACAGAAGAACACTGACACTGACATTCCCTAAACTCCACTGAAGATATTACCTAACCTGGTAATGAAACGTTCAGAAATCAACCCTCAAGTTCAGAAAATGAACATTCACCCTCATCCTATACCCGAGCTACAGATATTTGCCACTATTGCAAAGTCATACAACTATCTAGAAAAAGCACTGATCTAAGCAAATATGGGTGATGTGGTGGCTCAGTGGTTAAGATGCTGAGCTTTTCTATCAAAAGATTGGCAGTTCAGCGGTTCGAATCCCTAGTGCATAATGGGGTGAGCTCCCATTACTTGTCCCAGCTTCTGCCAACTTAGCAGTTCAAAAGCACGTAAAAAATAAGGACCACCTTTGGTGGAAATGTAACAGTGTTCTGTGCCCCTTTGGGGTTTAGTCATACTGGCCACATGACCATGGAGATGTCTTCGGATAGTGCTGGCTCTTTGGCTTTGAAACAGAGATGAGCACTGCTCCCTAGAGTCGGGAATGACTAGCACATATGTGCGAGGGGAACATTTACCTTTAAGCAAATATGAATTTCTGCAATTTGGTGCAATGACTGTGATTTTCACTTGCATTTCAAGGTGAGCAAGGGAAAATAACACAGGCAGAAAATATATTTCCAGCCTGTAGGACTATCCTCATTAATATGTATTTCTCTAGTCTTGAGTCCAAGGAAAAATATGCTGACATATTTTTCATTGTCCAGATGACTCAGCTCTAATGTGACTCAGTACCAAGGCCATGTCCTTGAGACTTTATTAATTGGTAAATCCCCCAGGCTTGTATCCCTGCCTTCCCTGTGTCATTAGCCTGTGGAAGAAAAGCCACTAATTATTCTCCTAATAGACTGTGTAAAGAGCCTTGGGCAAAAAATTTAGCCCCATTCAGATTACTCAGATGATTTATTATCAGCTGGTAACCTGTTACGTGGCCTATTTCTAAACACATATCTATTGGTCTTCTGGAAGATAAGTAGACTTGAGTCTAAAACTGACCCAGCTAACAGTTTGTGGGACAAAAAGCCAAAAGCAGTCCATCCTAATCCCTTAGCATTTGTTTTAGCTAGAGGTTTACCAGATGTTCAGAAAATTGTGAGCCTTCTTGCATCACGGACTGGAAAGTGAACCTGGCAGAACTCTTGTCAGTTTTACCTTACTTTTCAAATATCCCAAGTAATAGAGATGTCGAGAGAAAGGCAAAGCTGGCAGCAAATGGCAGCACCTGTAATAAACCCAAGAGCACATATAGTTATATTAGAATAGGCAGTGGTGCCAATTCCTTCCCAAAAATCCTGAAATTTAGAGTAACAGAAGATTTTTAAATGAAAGGTGTTAGAAGTCAGTTTGGTTCTGGTGCTGAAAGTCAAATCCTTGGCTTAGAAGATGCTTAAACGAAACGCCCTTGTATCTAATAAAATGCTATTGTAAGTCTGTTGCACCTGGTTTTAGAAACTTGGAGATCAATTTAAATACAAAATAGATCTCTAAAGTCTGCAAGTCCCTGATATAGAAACCTACATGTATAATTTAACAATCTGGATGTGTAAAAGAGAGTGAGAGATAACTTTAACACATAGAGCATATGTAGCTTTAAAAATATTTTTAAACCTGCTCCATTGTATGTTAGCTAATCACTAGAGAAGACAGTTCCACATGCTACCTGCCTAATCAGAACTCAATAATCCATAGCCAACTCATTTTAAAAGTAAACAAACAGAAAATTCTATAGCGCTGCATTAAAATTTCATTACAGCAGTGAGTCACAGATTGACACAGTGCCTTACCTGGTTTTTGCATCAACAGTTCCAGAGATCCATGATTATTAGGCTGCGTTAATACCTGTCCTGCTGTCTTTTTGCTGCTGCAGTAACAGATGGAATCTGAATCCCCACATATTTCAAACAAACCTGAAAAGACAAATAAATTATGCCCAAAAGTTTTCCTGCCTGTTCCCCTATTCTGTTTGTCCAAGGTGAAGTTGTACAACCTAATGGCATTAAAGTTCAGAAAAGGAGAGGAGGGGGGAGAGAGAGAAGGGTTCTAAAATAAAAGATTGGACTTATTATAAACTTAGCCATATTCTGATAGAATCCAGCACTTAACCAATTCATGAGCTAAGATCCCATCGCAGCACCTTGTTTCCCTTCCTACTTTCCTTCTGACAACAATAAGTAACATTATTGGAGACCACTCATTTCCTCTCTCCTCCCCACAAATGTTTGGAGCATTAGAGATGCTGAGCTGTATCCTGAGATCTCAATACTCAAATGAATTCTCTTCCATTTTTTTAACCATGATTCAAAATAGAAATAGAAATGGCCTCCTCCCTCAATAGCCATAACAAGTTTTAAAAGGAATAGGTAGGGGAGAGAGAGATTTCTGTGGTCTGTTGCTAATAAAAAGAGACTACTCTACAGACAATAAAGATTATATGTTTCATTTGTTTGTATATATCTATGGAGATTCTCAGTCATCCAAGTCATGATTGTCCCAATGTCACTTTTTCAAGAGGCAGCTGGACTTTTTGGTTTTTCTTTGAAGACATTTTGCTTCTTACCCAAGAAGCTTCTTCAGCTCTGAAGAAGCGCCTTTGGGACATTCATGTGTACACTTTTGGAAGCCCAGAAACTTTGGCTGCTGAAGATTCTGGGCATTTGATTTCCTAGAAATCAAATGACATCCTCTTCAAGCTTGCTTCCTGTAAAACAGTATTTCTCAACCTTGGCAACTTGAATATGTATAGCAGTGATGAAATCCTTTTTTTTTTTTACTACCGGTTCTGTGGGCGTGGCTTGGTGGGTGTGGCTTGGTGGGCGTGGCAGCAGAAGGATACTGCAAAATCTCCATTTCCACCCCACTCCTGGGGGAAGGATATTGCAAAATCTCCATTCCCATCCCACTCCAGGGGAAGGTTACTGCAAAATCCCCATTTCCTCCTGATCAGCTGGGACTCAGGAGGCAGAGAATAGATAGGGGCAAAGCCAGCCAGAGGTGGTATTTGCCAGTTCTCCAAACTACTCAAAATTTCCGCTACCGGTTCTCCAGAACCTGCTGGTTTTCACCCCTGACTTCAAGTTCCAGATTTCTTGTTGTCAAGGCCGAGAAACCCTGCTGTGGAATGAAATTTCACAGAATTCCCAAAATCTAGGATGTCACTGTTAGTATTGCTCAGGTGCCCATGAGAAATTGAGGTCTTCAGTAGCATTTTATAAGTTTCAGATCTAAATGAAACTTCAGTCCCTCCCATGCGAACGGCATGGCCAAATAGAGAAGTACCCAAGGCTTTAAATCAAAGGGCTCAGTCCTAGCCTGGAAAACTAAAGTGGAAGAGGGGAAACCATTTGCCTGGAGATGATTTTTCTTTGGAGTTCTATATTAGTTTATGGTTTCCCTTCTCCACTTGCTTACCAGATCACTGAATTGATAAAAAATCATTTCCAATCCCCAAGATTTATAGATCATCGAGTTTCTTCCAATTTATTACTTTGCTTTTCAATAGAATTCAAGCAACTTAAACTCTCAGTTGCTAAATAGTAAGAATCTGCAAAATATTGTTTTTAATTACCTTTATCAATCTTAAATTGGAATTTCTGTGTTAAGATTGCCCATTTCCCCACTTGAATTATATAATATTATAGAGATCTGTAATAAACTTCAAAAGCATTTTGGTTTTTGTGTGATATGTGCTGGCTAAATATGTCAAGATGTGACATTGCCAAAGGCAAAATATTTTCTTGTGACATGTATGTCAGATCACGATCTGAATTTAGTCACAGGTCTGAAAGCCCATCCCTTAACAGAGTAATGAAATTAAAAGTGTAACCCATATTGTTACATCCATGGTAAAGTTGTCCCATTTTTTAGATTTATACATGCATTTGGGCTTTTTTCTCATTATGAGCTTGATATTGTACGTTACAGTTATTCTGTGGCAGAAGCTAATAATTCATTACAGGCAGGCTGAGCATGGGCGCCAGTGTGTGGAATAAAGCAATTGGCACAGCATTTGATTTATACCTTCAGCTAAGCTAATTAAGCAATAATTCAGGAAAAATCCATCATTGTGACAGCTTTGTTGATCAACCACTCCAAGCAAAGTCAAAGGTGTTTAGTATCCCGAGGTTAAAAAAAAAACCAGGTCAATAATGATTGCGACTAATATTGGGATGTACAGTATAACAGGACAATTATATTTTATATATGTTTGGGAACTCCTAGGCACAAGGCAATAACAACAACAACAACAACAACAACAACAACAACAACAACAACAACAACAACCTTAACAGTTCCTAGGTCCTTGGTTAGGACTCAAGCTGCTGAGTTAATAACCAGCCTCAAAGGCTGTGAATCTCACTAAAGATTAAATAATAATAATAATAATAATAATAATAATAATAATAATAATATACCATGTTTCCCTGAAAATAAGACAGGGTCTTATTTTCTTTTGACACCCCCCCCCCAAATAAGGCTTGGCCTTATTATCTGGGGGTATTATTTTGGTGATGCAGGAGGCGGCAAGCGTGGGACTGGATGTCCCATTGCTGCCGTCGCCTCCCCTCCCTGTTCTTTGAGCGGCCCAACATGTCCCACCCCACTTCAATGGCAACAGCTGCTTCCCTTCCCTGCTGTCTCTTTATCAAGAGGGGTGGCAGGTGGGGCGAGGGAGAAGCAAGATGCATGGAGTGAGACGTGGCTCCCCTTGCTGTCTCTTCTAACCCCCCCTCGCTGGGCATGGCAGGGCTTCTGCCCAGTGGTGAAATGTAAAATTTGTTACTATCGGTTCTGTGGGTATGGCTTGGTGGGGGGGGGGGGTAATATGACTGAGTAGGCGTGGCCAACTTTTTTTTTTTTTTTACTTTTAAAACCAATTTTTCTACAACCTCTTCGGCTGAAGAGGTTGTAAAAAAAAATGCTTTTAAAAGCCTCTGACGATCCCAACTGAATTGCCTGATCGGCAGAGGCTTTCTTTTTTTTTTTAAAGCCTCTGACGATCCCAGCTGAGCCACACAATCATCAGAAACTTTTTAAAAAAACTTTTAAAAGCATTTTTTCGGCCAAAGAGGCTGTAGAAAAAATGCTTTTAAAAATAAAAAAAGGCCTCTGATAAATGTGTGGCTCAGCTGGGCAATGCGGGGGGCAGGGATTTTTGCTACCAGTTCTCTGAACCACCTGCCTCCATCACTACCAGATTCACCCCTGCTCCTGCCCCCTGCTTAGCCACCTGCCCCCTTTAGGGATGCAATTTGGGAGTGGCAGGTGGGGCGGGTGAGAAGCGGGACACAGGTCTACTTTTCAAGCTCCTTAGCTTTCTTCGTCATTGTGTCCAAGAAAACACGCTGTAAAAGAAAACCTTGCGAGTTTGAGAAGTTTAATTGAACTTGCAAGAAGTTTTTTTTTTTTTTTT
Organism: Pantherophis guttatus; assembly: GCF_059756535.1. Classification (NCBI taxonomy): domain Eukaryota; kingdom Metazoa; phylum Chordata; class Lepidosauria; order Squamata; family Colubridae; genus Pantherophis; species Pantherophis guttatus. The sequence continues at coordinate 292,601,764 of NC_142063.1, read as the reverse complement.
TTACTGTGTGTTTCCCTGGACACAACAGCAAGGAACGCGATGGAGCTTGAAAGGTAAGACCTGTGTCCCCCTTCTCGCCTGCCCCACCTGCCACCCCCAAATTGCACCCCTAAAGGGGGCGGGTGGCTAAGCGAGCAGCAGGAGCTTTGCCATGCCCGGCGAAGGTGGGGGAAAGAAGAGACAGCAAGGGGAGTCACTCCACACATCTTGCTTCTCCCCCACCCCACCTGACACCCCTCTTGATAAAGAGACGGCAGGGAAGGGAAGCAGCCAGGTTGCTGTTGCCATTGGGCTGGGGTGGGACATGTTGGGCCCCTCAGCTGGCACGAAGAACAGGGAGGGGAGGGCATGTCCCCCACTTTTCACCCTCAGGTCTCGCCTCCTCAACTCATTTTGGTTGTGCAGCAAGCAATCAGAGGAAAAGGCTGGACCGGCTGTGCATGCATGTAAGTAGTTGGTGGGGGGGGCTTATTTTGCAGGGGGGTGTTATATTATCGTATGCGCTGAAAAGCCCAATTGGGCTTATTATCCGGACATGTCTTATTTTCGGGGAAACACGGTAATAATAAAGTGGAAAAAGTTATCAAAAGTGAGAAGATGAAGATCTTGTGGGACTTTCGAATACAGATGGATCGTCATTTGGAATACAACACGCCAGATATCACAGTTGTCGAAAACCGAAACATACAATTTATTGATATCATGGTACCAGGAGACGCCAGAGTTGAAGAAAAAACCTGGAAAAAATCATGCAATATCGCGATCTGGCCATCAAAACTATGCGATTATGGATGAAACATGTAACAGTGATACCCATTGTCATTGGGGCACTTGGTACCATGTCCAAGAATTTTATAAAATACATCAAGAAATTGCAGCTTCCTGCAATAACACCAGCGGAACTGCAAAAAACTGCGCTACTCGGAACATCGTACATCTTAAGAAGGTACTTGGTTGATACCTAGGATGCTGGCAGCAACTTGCATCAAACATTAGCACCAGTTAATGGTATTTGTGATGCATTTTGAATGTTTAGTTGACCGAGTTCCATGTTTAATGAATAAAATATAATAATAATAATAATAATAATAATAATAATAATAATAATAATAATAATAACAACAACAACAACAACAACAACAACAACAACAACAACAACCTGTCATTTCTGATTGCTAAGAAATGGCATTTGTCTGTGGTGCTTGGAAGCATCACTGATTTAAGATAAGGTCCAGCCAAAGCTAAAGTTGTCTAAGCACCATTTCTTTTTCTTGGAAAATTTGGAGTTGTACTCAGTTCTTCAATAGAAATTGCTGGGAATGGTTCAATTTGTTCAAATGAAAATGCCCTTTCTTGTTATTCATGTAATCAACATGGTGGTGTCGGACATACACCTAATTTGGAGATCAGAGTCAGGACCAGCCCTCCTCTTATGTATGAGAACTTTTCTCTGGAGTAATGGGCCAAGTGGATGTTTACAACTGGATTCTAGACAAGATAATGTACTGGAAACTGAAAAACAATAAGTCCTACTTTTTTGCCTTGTGGAAGCTGGCATGATCTTTACTGGTATTTATTCATCAGTAATAGAAGCCCTACTTACCCAGATATTTTTTGTAGATATAGAGATGTGGCCATAATACGATTGAAGTCAGTTGACTTCCTTAATTATGTATGAAAGATGCCATGATATGTGTATATGAAACATTTCATGTATTTTTGAAAGATGGACAAAAGATTGTCACAAGCTGCTATCCAGATAATTTCTGTATCTTCATTAGATCTTTATATACAGAATGCACAAATGGCAGAGCTCTATCTACATTATCAGGAACAGAGATACCCTTTTTACTTAAAAGAATAATAAAAATTATATACGTACAGATCATATTTCCTTCCTCTGAGGGCTATCAGACTAGCTGGAACTACAAATATAATAGTTCTTACTGCTCATATTAGCCTGAATTCTGGGAGTTCCAATCCAAATATCTGGAAATCATCAGACTGGAGAGGGCTGGTACCTACTATAAGGTGTGATTTATCACTATTTGCGGCTTACATCTTTAACTCACACAGAAGTAAAGTGAAAATAATATAATTCTTGAAGTACCTACATTTTCGGTGAGGTAATATTGCCATCTAGTGACTTTTCATAATAAAATATTTACCAACTTTAAACAAGAACTAGACATCCTGTGATCCATTAAGTTATTGTTTCAGAAATATTTCCTTACCTAAACAGAGAAACAGAATGACCACAGGTGGGAAAAAAAACAGTGGGAGAAGGAGTAACTTCCTTATTGAGTTTCCTTGTGGGAAGTAGGGAACATTGGAAACCTTCCTTCCTTCCTTCCTTCCTTCCTTCCTTCCTTCCTTCCTTCCTTCCTTCCTTCCTTCCTTCCTCCCTCCCTCCCTCCCTCCCTCCCTCCCTTATTTTGTTTTCATAAACTGTTCAAACTAAAATCCTGTTGTCACACAAAATAACTCAAGGATCTGATAGCACTCATCCAGTGCTACATCATAGAATTAGCAGACTAAGATGAGTGAAAAGATGAGTGAAAAGCTTATCAGGGGAGTATGAAAACTTTGATTATCACACTTGAAACTTCTTCAGTGCATACAAAAAACAAATCTTTTTCTGGGAAAAAAAAATTGAGCCTCTTCAAATGTCTGAACAAATTTCAATCAAGTAGCTAGTGTAAAATAATCCATTTGTTATAAGCTACTATATATCTCTAGGATAGTAATCTGCTCCTTAGATCAATACTAATACACTCAATGCATAAAAGAAAACATAGCTCATGAACCACTCTGAATAAGCACACTTATAAGGTGCCATCTTCTCTAAATCATTTTCCTCACAGTTATTCCACCATTATACTCATTTAGTCTATGAATAAATACCATCCATTTAGTAATCCAATTTTTAAAAATCAATTATTAAATTGTTGTCTCCATGGCAGACCATTTAGAAATCTTATAAAATAAGCTTGGAATATGCATGCATAATCATTCATAAACAAATGCATTTCTACATGGTGCTTATTTTCTTTCTTGTATTTTTAATTTTAAAAATATAATTCTACAGAAATGATGTTTTAAACTTCAATATTCTCTCGTCATCTAGTTAACAGCCACTTTCTCTTTTTATTTAAAATAAGTTAAAATGTTTGTTACATCATGAACCTGTTTATAAAATGTAATTTTAAAAATAAAATATCCTGTGTTAGAATGCTATATATCTTTAAAAAATGTTTCAAAATTCTTTCCCTTACGCCATGCAATATTGAACTAATACACTTTCTTGTTGAATTTCCTAAAAGTTGACTTTAAAAAGTATTACTGCACTATTCTGATGCTTAAACTGATACTAATTTATTTCTGTTACAGGAAAGAATCAGCTCTATATTTATGGGATTCATTCTTAGTAAAGTTCTCTAAGAGGTCACAAGATGTCTGTAAATCCTTGATTGTCTTTCAGTGCAATTATTTCTTTCTCAGGTAGCACTTTCAGTTAGAGTTCAAGTTCACATTTGTTGTAACTATTGACTAAATGTTTTTATACAAATAGGAAATTACTGTCAGGTACAAAAGATCAGAACCACATGTGAAGTTCTAATTAAACTGATTGATTCAACTAAGGGTTAGCACTATTTTGGCACTAGATATGGAATTCAAGGGAGGTTGAATTTAGTCTATTTGTGACTATGTAGAGATTCTAGGCTGATTCCTCTTTTGGCTCCAACCCCAGATTCTGCCACTCCTCCTACATTTACATTATACAAAGAAATTAAAATCAAAGGAAAAGATAAAAGTAAAATAGACATTTATTCTATTCTTCTAATAGGAGAAGTGCATTAAAAACAATTGAAGTGCAATATTGGACTAGATAATCTTTGTGGTCTCGTCTAGCTCTACAATTCCACTAAGCCTTCACAGCTCCCAAACCTCCCATACTGAAAATAAAAATCATAGTTCCCTTGTCTTAGGAAATAATTGCAGCATGAGAAGGTAGGGGGGTAACAGATCTCTAGGAAGAAGATTGTACAATAAAATACAAGACATTTGCATATATGTCTTGCCAACTGATAACAAATTAAATGCAATAATCCCAGATTTCACTCAGAACAGTTCATTTAAATCACTTCTCCTTTGAAAAACATTTCAAAAAGAAATTCTCTTTCATCAGTTAATTAGAACTGGTAATAATAAAAATGTATGAGGATTGTTCTGCACAGCATTAGATAACACCACAAATTCATCATCAAATTAGCCTTGTTGCTGAAGGCTCAACATTTTATTGTCTAGGGTATCAACACTTAAAAGAGATCAATTCCCGTCATGGTAGTTTAAATAATCATAATAATGCTTTATGCTAATCAAAGGAAAGTAACCAACCAAAATGTAAATAATCCCACATAAATTGGACCTAATATGAAGCTGTACATATTTTGAACTATTCCAATTATTCTCTTTGGAAATAATCGCTGAAAACTCTCTTATGCATCTGTTCACTAGCTTTGCTCCCCTTCTATCTCTGGTTACACTGAGCAGCTTGCTTACCTAATATAAGCCAATGTTATTTTAATCTCAGAAATGTCAGTGGAAATGTCTTGATAATTTAGGACATAAAGTGTCACTAAATTGGTCTATTTTCATCCATCACATAGTCAAATCAATGTTACACATGCAGTGAAACACCAAACCTGGGCCAAATCCTATGCAGTAGATGTATTAGAAAGCATATTAAATTTACATATGATGGAGTGAAGACAAAAGGGATATCATTGGTATTCCTCTTTGGCTATGTTGTTTCATTTCATTCATTTCAGTAGGAATGGATTTCCAGAGGAAAAATTGCAGACTACAGGAACCATGAGCACTACTCAGGTGACCCTGAGGACCATGGGTGGGTTCTACTTACCTTTACTACCGGTTTGCAATGGGGCCACGTGCATGTGTTTGCTTCGCTCGTGCGCACGTGCGCTCTTCTGTGCATGCGCAGAAGCGTTCTGATGATATCGGGGGCGGGGGGCAGAGCCTCCCACTGGTTTTACTACCGGTTCTATAGAACCGGTGCAAACCGGGGGCAACCCACCACTACTGAGGACAGAGATAAACCTCCAAGTGCTTCAATGACCCTCTAAAAGGATGCAGATACCAGCTGTCTTAAAGGAATATAAATCCTTCTATTCCCCACTATCCTGTCAGAGCTGAAGAAGCTTCTTGGATGAGAAGCAAAACGTCTTCAAAAGAAAAAACAAGAAAGTCCAGTTGCCTCCTGAAAAAGCATCTTTGGGATTACAAATTTATGCACAGAAACAGATTGCCTCCTATTGTCAAGATGCTGGCTATAATGATATTAGAATTCGGTGTGGTAGTCATGGAGAAAATATATTAGGAGGTTCAGGGAGCTCAAGCCATCACCACGAGATGGCTTGAGCTCCCTGATCATCATCATCATCATAACCATCATCATCATCATCATCATCATTTGGCAATGGTACCCTCAACAGAAGCAGCTTTCTCATACCATGAGATAGAAAAATGTGTTTTCTTAGAACACTTGAAATCAAACTTTCAAATTTAAGGTATACACCATGCCAAAAAAATAATGTAGATTACTTTTGAACATGGCAAATATGGACAATTGCAAAAAAAACAACAACAGCTAAAGTCAAATAGAGCAGTGAAAGTATTAAGGGAATGATAGCTGGGGGAAAATCTCTATGGTCACTTCCTTCTCTTGGTGCCCTAGGCAGGTGCATATTTTGCTTAATGGTTTAGAGTAGTTACAATAGGTAATGATTTTTAAAGGCAATTCAAAGATCAGAAATAAGAGTATATCCCTGCCTTACTTTATCATCAGCAGGAACCCAGTAGAACTTTAGATGTCAAAATTCTTTAAGCCAATGATGTTTATTTACTTGTTTGTTTGTTTGTTTGTTTGTTTGTTTATCAAACATGTACAAGATGACACGAATAGGTATGAACATAAACATAAACAAAGGAAGTAAATACAAATAAATGGGAACAATAAGACAGGGACGGTAGGCACGCTTATGCACATCCCCTTTATGGACCTCTTAAGAACGGAGTGAGGTATACGGTAGACAGTTTGAAGTTGAAACTGTGAGGGTTTGAGGCTGTAACAACGGAGTCGGGTAGAGCATTCCAGGCATTGACCATTGTGTTGCTGAAATCATATTTCCTGCAATTGAGTTTGAAGCGGTTTACCTTGAGTTTGTCTCAATTGTTTGCCCATGTACTATTGTGGTTAAAACTGAAGAAGTCATTGTCAGGCAAGACGTTGTAGCAGACAATTTTGTGTACTACGCTTAAATCGGATCTCAAGCGGCGCAAGTCCAGATTGTCCAAGCCCAAAATTTTAAGCCTGGTGTGTCACTGCGTTTTTTTATTTACCAGCTGAGCTCATTATTTCTGGACTGTCAGACTTTCCGTAACTTGCCAAGAATCCTTATCAGTAAGCTAAACTGCGCATGTACTCCACCCACATTCCTTCATCTCTTTTCCTTTGTTCTCTTGCTAGGAAGGTCCGGCTGAGAAACAGCCGGCACGAACTTTTGCAAAAATGTAACAATTAATTTTCTTAGTTAGTGAGATGTTTTATTTTCTTTATAACAAATAAATGAGTTTTCTTAGAAAATATCTTCGGGTTTTGTTTTCTTAAAGTATACTCGCAAGGAAAGGTCTCGATCCACCCCTCGTAATCAGGTGCGATTATCCCAAAAGCAGAATGGGATTAATCAACGCCCTGACATGGTGCATAGGGAATTCTACTGTTTTGGCAATGCTGTTACAGTGAGCTCTGAGGCTTAGATCGTTTGAGATGAGTACTTCTAAGTCCTTGACAGAGTGAGGGTTGTCTACGAGATCGCTTCCACCCAACTTGTATTTTGGTGATATCTTTTTGCCTTCTCCCGATTAGACTATTTGATCAAAAGATCAGACTAATGTAACTCCATTTGGTCTTCTCCTGACTGTTTAATTACTATAGCCACAAAATATTTTATGGCAGAACATCTGAAAATGAGTATATCAAATGGACACTTAAACTAAATAAAATATAGAGATGCAGTACGAAAAAAGTGCTGCTGAATTATTCAATCACTTATTAAAATTTGAACCTGATATTTATTTTTTTTTGAATATTTATCTTTGAAAATTTAACCTAGTTCCCCCCTCCAACCCCCAACCCCATTAACAGACTGTACTTTATAACATTATTAGTCTGTTCCAGCAAGATGATCAGAATGCTAAGAAAACTCCGGAAATATTTGCAGAACTTTGCAATCTATAATCAGAAATCAAACTGCTCAATACTAGAATAGCCTCCAGGTGGCAGTGTAGACCTGAAGAATGATAACTGTCCCTTTTCCCTCATATTTCAAACCAAAAAAAAAATCAAATGCATCACAGCCTCTCCAGAACTGATCTAATAAAATGACCAAAACTGATTTATTTAAGTGTATCAGAATCAGAAAATTGCCCAAGGAAGTAATTTTGTTCACTGAGAAGGTAGTTAAAGGAATAGTACAAAGGACAATGAAGTGACAGCAGAGAAGCTCCTTGAATTATTTTCATCAGTCTTCTCTGTGGAACAGAAAGACAAAGCTCAAGAAAGCCTTCAATGAAGTCACCACATAACTTCCAAAACTTGTAATTAAAGGACAATTTTAATGTGACAGAAAGTGTGAATTATTTACCTGGTTTAGGAATAATATTAAATAAATTAGGCCAGCAATAATTCATCTTAAATAAAATCTACTTTAATTTTTATTCTTAGTCAATCCACATTTTTTAGGATAGTCATGGTACATCACTCAAATACCAAATATAGGCCTTGGCCTGGAAAAAGTCATATTCCCCTTGTTGTGGATTTGAATTGAAGCAATATTTTTCACATGGAATCTGAAATAGCAGAGAAAATAGCTGATAATAGCTGAAATTTGGAGATTTTTTTTAAATACAAGAATTCCAGTTACACTCCATCCAGATACTGTATGATCCATCTTGGAATTATAAAAGAAATTACTGACAAAAATACACCAAAATCCTGAGATAAACCAATGTAATTGAGAGGTAATCCAAGAAATTACAGGCTAGATATTTGTTGTGTATCAATTTGTGGAAGACAAATTATGAAAGATCAACTCGTCATCCTGAAAGATGAGCCTAGCTAAAGTTGAATCAGCAGGCTTTGGGCAAAGGCAATTCCATTTCACTAATCTTTTTGAATTACTTGAGGGTGTCAAGAGACAATTAAGTAAAGGAATTATCAGAAGGATTTTGAAGCAAAATCACTCACAAAGATTCCTGAACAAATATATACTCTGACTTCTAATTGCCCAGGCCCTCATGAATTGGTAACCATAAAACAAACAATAGAAACCAATTATAAATCTTTTCAGTTGAATGTTAGAAGCAGTGAAGTTTTCCATAAATCTATATGGGGAAAGATTGTTTGTTCACAAATGATTTAATTAGCGAGCCAGATGATATTGAATTATTTAGGCTGGTTATACAAAAAGGAAAAATAAAAAACTGTGAAATAATTTTCCCTAATTGGTGAATAAACATTAAAGTGGAAATCCATTCAGTGTAAATATAATGGAGTATAAACTGTTTAAGCTTTGGTAGGTAGCACAATGAAAATGTTTATTTTGTGTGCGGCTGCTTTGAAACAGGCAAATTCCAATTTGGGGATAAATATAGCGCAGCTATCAATTTTGTAGTGCTTTAAAATAAATCCATAACGCTACCCATGCTTGGCTTCATTCACTGCATTCTAATAAGGGTGTTATGGAACTGGGAAATGGTTCAGAAAGGATATATATTGTTTGTGTTTAGAATTTTATATATTTATTTAAAGTTTGTATTTCTTAACTGCTCATCTCCCTCTGGGCAATATAGAATATCATCAATAAAATTAACATTAAAATCAAAATTAATTTAAGATTAAAAGTTTTAAATTAGAAAAATAACATTATAAAATTTCAAAGAGTGAAAAAAAAATCCAAATGTGGGGGTGGGGGTTAGCAGTTGTTAATACAGGCAGGGGGAGGATTCAGCCAGCCAGCCCCATGGTTGTGTGGGCTTCTAGACACTCACAAAAGGCTTACACAGCCAAATTTGAATTTTTTACTAGTTTACTAGTATGGAAACAGTGAGCTTTCAATATATGTTGCTGGGCAACGTCAGTGTGAAGTTGCTACTGTAGTCACATCCTGTTTATGCAGGTCCAGGAAGATTGTTTTTGGTCACTATGAAAGAAGAAGCGTTTTCTTCTAGATAGGCTAGCCGCTAGTGGTACAATTCCGCATGTATCTTTTGCTGATTTGAATGACATTTGCCTCTGCAAGAAACAGAATGTATTAACTTGACAATAAGTTCATGCATATATAATAACTCACTCATAATTTAGCTCCAAGACAAATTTTAGCAATTGTAGGGTCCTTGGTGATCTCTGAGCTTGTTTGTTTTCTTGCATACATTTCATTACCCTAAGTAACATCATCAGTGCTAGTAATTTCAGCAATTGTATGTATTCATACACAAAATAATCACCTGCTCAGAAATAGGAAGTTGATGTTTTAGAAAATGGAGTAGCAGACGTTTTCCAAGACACTAAATTAAATTTGAACCAGAAAACTGTTTAGTAACATTTAACGACATTTATAACGACATTTAGCATTCTGTTCAAATTATCAGAGGGACTCTTCCATCATTTTGCTCAATAGTGTAAACCCCCGGATTCTGGAATCCCGATTTACTTATAGATCTCCTGAGTGAGCAGGGGGTTGGATTAGATGACCTCCAAGGTCCCTTCCAACTCTGTTACTGTTACTTAACCAAGGTCAACTCAAGATATTATGTTGCTTGACATGTTACTAGTTATCTGTAAATTTATCCTGTGCTTAGCTGCGGCTTTGGGCTTCTGGATGTGAGGTAAGTGATTGCCTTTTTCATAATTGCTCCAGATCATTGTGAATGTTGGACAACTGAAGTCAATAATAAAATATTGGGAATAGAAATTGTCTCATCCAAAGATGCCTTTTCCTAAATACTTCATTCCATCCCCTTTTGTTAACCCATTTTCCATAGTTCCCCCCATCTATATCACATTCCTTGATCACTGAATACATCCAGTCCACATTGGAAGGATTTCTGGTGGCCTAGTCCTTGACACACAAAAATATGTTTCCATGGGGCACTACTTGATAAGACTAAAGATTAAGCTTTTCAAAAATGAAGTTTTAAAATTTGAATCTGTTTGATAAGGGTTAAAATCTATGTGTTATGGCTTTTGGTAACTGTTAATAGGATTTCTTTTTGACCAGGATTGTATGATGAGGCTTTAAGGACTCATTTATAAATGAGGTGAGATTTGTACTTTATCAGAAAATAATAAATTTGAATTATAAAATTAAAATTGTAAGATCAATGTTACAAATATGTTAATATTTCAGGTAGCTCTTAATAGACTTTTGTTGATCAGGATTGATTGATTTTTTTAAAAAATTTGACCATTAATAAGGGATAAGATATGGGACGAATAGATTTTTTAAAAATTGAAGTAGTAGAGACAGCAGAGAAACATATTTTAGATGTCTTTTCTTTCTTTTCTATTTTTCTTCTTTTTTAAAAAAAATCTTATATATATATATATATATGTATGTATGTATGTATGTATGTATGTATGTATGTATGTAAGTCTTGGCGTATTTGGGTCTTTTCCCATGTAAAATTGAGAGTATCTTGGCGACGTTTCGACGAGGTCCCACTCGTCATCTTCAGGCTGGTGTCTTCGGCTTCGTGCTTGTGTGAGCAAAGCGTGATCGGAGATGTCGTCTCTCCATAATTACTGGTGGGGAAGTGTGGAGTGCTGGCTTTGTTGTTGATTAATAGATGGAGTTGATTAGTTGGCTGTTTCATAACATCCTGTGTGGCCGAGGTCTTAGCTGTGTGCCCATAGCCTTTTGTGTTGTAACAACCTGAATAATGGGTTGTGTGATAGCATCCTGAGCTCTAGTGTTGTGACATCCTGAGTCCTGTGGTGCAACATCCTGGGTAGTTGGTTGTGTTGTAATCTACTAATGTTACAACTACTAATCAAGATGTGACAACACAGCCAACCAACCTGCTTACAACAACAAATCCAGCACTCCACACCTCCCCACCAGTATTTATAGAGAGACGACATCTCCGATCACGCTTTGCTCACACAAGCATGAAGCCGAAGACACCAGCCTGAAGATGACGAGTGGGACCTTGTCGAAACATCGCCAAGATATTTTTAATCTTACACGAAAAAAGACCCAAATACGCCAAGACTTGCATACCTGTACCTGTGAAAATCAATCAATCAATCTATCTATCATCTATCTATCTATCTATCTATCTATCTATCTATCTATCTATCTATCTATCTTTAATAGAATTATTTTAAAAAGACAAAAGTAGACTTGCAGTGATTTCTGCCTATATTAGACAAATATGGGGGGGGGCAGTGGTGGGATTCAAATAATTTAACAACCGGTTCTCTGCCCTAATGATTTCTTCCAACAACCAGTTTGCCAAACTGCTCAGAAAGTTAACAACCAGTTCTCCCAAAGTGGTGCAAACTGGCTGAATCCCACCACTGGGGGGGGGGGTATAAAAGCTGTACTTCTCTAGGAAATCAACTGATCCTGGCAATGGAACAAAACAGAATAACAGAGTTGGAAGTGACCTTAGATCTTCTAGTCCAAACCCCTGCTCAAGCAGGAAACCCTATACCATCCATTTCAGACAAATGGTTGATACCAAAATCCAATTAGGTGATTGTGTTAGTCCCAGCCAATCTATCAGATAATTCTTTTGATGCTTTTTAATCATCCTATAAACTTTAGAAGTTGGACTAAAGTGATATATCATACTTTCATAGTGGAGGTTGGATTTGAATTAGAAACTTTGTTCTGCTACCGTGTTTTCCCGACAATAAGACCCTGTCTAATTTTTTTTGAACCCCAAAATAAGTACTTGACCTTATTTTCGGGAAGGTCTTATTATTTTGGGGCGCATGGAGCAAGACGAGGCTCCCCTTGCTGTCTTATCAGATTGCCAGCTCTGTCTCCCTAACCCTAACCAGAGGAAATGGCAGGGATAGGCTGTGCATGCGGTTAAATATTTTTGGGGAGGGCTTATTTTGGGGGGGGGGATTATTTTAACACATGAGCTCAAAAGACTGACTGGGCTTATTATCAGGGGATGTCTTATTCTCGGGAAAACAGGGTAATCATGAACTTTGCTGACCTTTAAAGGGAATGTTGAATGCTACCGAAACTCAGCTTAATTCTGCTAGAATTTGGACAGCCTTGGAATTCATTTTGAGAAAATGATACCTATATTCATTGTCTTGTGCCCTTTTAGTGCCGATCTCTATTAAGTAGTGCCATTATTTTTACTAGGAAGCTTTGAAATTATCTCTCCAATTTCTGTTGCTTTGTATTATTCAATGACCTATACCAATTCATCATATTATCAGAGAACAAATAATCCAGATTGAAAAAAGAATTTCATTTTCCTCAAGTAAAACAAAGAGTTAAGAGGTACTGATTGATAGAAAACAGAATTAATTAGAATAATTAATTAGATAGAATAGAATAATTACAGTAATTAATTAATTAGACAGAAAACCCAGTTAATGAGTGGTATTCACCGAGAAGTATATACCTGTGAAATATATCTGAAGTACAGAAAAAAAGAGAACGAGGAAAAACATTGATTATTTTTTTAAGGAAGCAGTTACCATTTGAAGGGTGTCTGACCTTAATATAAAAATATCTTCTATCTCTGCCTTGTGAACCAATATAACTACACTGGCAATATTTCTAAACTTGAGTAACTTCTAAGGAAGTCACTACTTCTTAACTTTGTTGTCACCACCCTTTTTGGGGAGAAAAAGCTTTCTGAGAAAGATGTACTGATTTCTAGTCTGATGCCTTAGCCATTTAAATCAAAGCGGCCTACACAACAGCATATACCGGGTCCAACTTCTTCCAGGGATCTTTGGCCAATTTAAACTAAGCAGACTTGTGGCTTTGTGATCTATTTCTTTTTCTTTTTTTCAACAGAACCCAGGACAGCCAGCCAGAGTTAATAGCAAAGTTTGTGCTGGCTTAAAGATGCAGCAAGAATCACAATTGCCAGTTTATCCTTTAAGCTAGAGACTCCAGGAAGGCTGTTGCCTAGATAATGAAAAATCTTTTCACCTTGGGTTTTTAAAATTATTTTTCATTTTAGGGGGCTTTTAAATATTCTTTTATGAATTTAAAAAGCATAATTATTCAATCTATTGTGTATTTCTTGTGGAAAAATGGTCCAAGAAATGTCAACAAATAAATTAATCCATCCAGATAATAATGCATATCCCTTTCATTTTCTCAAGGTGTGATGTGGCTGCTGTTTGCCAGGGCTTTAAAAGAGATTAGCCAAATATATAGTATGTGAACCCACCAAAGGACAGAGTTTGTGGTTATATGATGCTGCCACATGCCAGTCAAAAAGCTCCAGATGATAGGTAGAGCAATTGCCTTTCTGCTTGTAGCATTCTTGCAACTACTCAATTATTAAGTATGTAAAGCTACATGAATCCTTCAGAATCCTGTACGTAGCAAAGGAAAATGATTTGAATTATTGTAAAATATTCTAGAGAAAGCTTGCTCATTAATATGAAGCAAGATAATAAAAAGATAGAATTGTAGACTTGGAAGGGATCTCATGGATTATCTAGTCTGATGCTGTGCAATTTGCAGGAAAATTATTTAAGGACTGCCCAGTCTCTTCTGTCAGGTACAAAGAATCATGACCATCATTGCAGCATAAAAGATTTATTCGGGCCCATAAACAAAACTCCAGTCTACTAAAGCATCAATGAAATTCAGGAGGGGTTGGACCAGGACCATTTGCAGAAATGTAACAACTTTAAACTAATGATGCACTTAACTCCACCCTCCAGCTCTGTCTGCTCTTCTACATTTCTTAAACGCCTCCAAAGATAGAGAACCCACTCCCTTCTAGGTTGACTTCTACTTTTAGAGTTTTTCCTTATACTTAAATGAAATATAGGGAGCTGAACCTATTCAAAGGCCAATCTAGTCGTTGTCATGCACTGAATGGAAAAAGTGTCATTTTGTCCTTCCTCTCATGCATTCAAAAGTGTCTGGTATCTCTAGACAGAAATGAGAATAACTTGCTCCAAATCCTGAAGAAGTGCTACCACTCAACATATAGTAGATCTTATCATGTGCAGCCTAAGGTCTTAGGCTGAGGTCTCCCAAAACCTACCAGTAAACTGAAACTTGGTTTCAGAGTTTCAATACCAACAAGTAACACCTTCTTACATGGAAAGAATGTAGAATTCCTTCTCACAAGTACTTTTGAAGAATGATATAACATCTTATAATTTCAGAAACTAGTCTCATGCATGCAGTGTGTTGGTGAACTAGGTTGAGTGGCTATTTACAATAGAGACCAGCAATCCAAATTTTTTTACTACCAAGCATGGCTTGGTGGGCATGGTGTGACTTGGTGGGTGTAACCTGTGGCTTTGGCAGGGGAAGGATATTGCAAAATCCCCATTCCCACCCCACTCCTGGGGGAAGGATATTGCAAAATCTCCATTCCCACCCCACTTTGGGGCCAGCCAGAAGTGGTATTTGCTGGTTCTCCAAACTACTCAAAATTTCTGCTACCAGTTCTCTGAACTGCTCAAAATTTCTGCTACCTGTTCTCTAGAACCTGTCAGAACCTGCTGGATTTCACCCCTGCTGCAGACCCTGGCATTGCAGTGGAGGATCGATAGTGCAGCACAGCTTTACACCTACTGGGTGCTACATGTGAAAGTATCACTAAACAAGGCCTTGTTGTTGGAGAAAGCAGGGAAGAAAGAAAAAGCCATTTCTGCTTCACTAGGAATGAGGACTCTTTTAAAAATGGGGGTGAAGGTCCTGGGTGGGAAGCTCTCAGGGAGGCAGAAGTGAGGATAGGAAGACCTTCCCTGCAAATGTTCATCTTCTACGTGGAGAGCAAACACCCTAGACCTGCTCTGATGCAATGAAAGTAATTAAATGCACTCCTTCTGTTAGATTCAGTGATAGAAGAGACGGACACAGTTCTTCAGTAACAACAGCTCTTTAATAGTAGACCAGTACAACCCAACAACTTGCTTGTCTGGCATTGTCCTCTTTTATAGAGGGCTGCCAGATGGCTAAGCCAATGAGATTCAAGTATTTTCCCACCTATTTGGAGGACCTGAGTGAAGCCCGCAGCTCACTTCCTTACTTCCTTATATGGTACATAATACCTTCTATACCCAAAGCTTTCATTGAGGCACATTTATGGTGGCACAGTGGTTAGAATGCAGTACTGCAGGCTACTTCTTCTGATTGCCAGCTGCCTGCAATTTGGCAGTTCAAATCTCACCATGCTCAAGAGGACCCAGATTGTTGGGGGCAATATGCTGACTCTGTAAACCGCTTAGAGAGGGCTGTAAAGCACTATGAAACGGTATATAAGTCTAAGTGCTATTCCTATTCTGCAGATATCTTTCCTGAAAATTAAAGGTCATCTGTCTGATTTAGGAAGGGAAAAGTTCATTCTGCTGATGTTTATATTATACTTAAACAGGTCTCTCTCTCCCAATTAAATCTTCCTCCTCCCTATTCCTTTCCTTTCCTCCCTATTCCTTTCCTTTCCTCCTCCCTATTCCTTTCCTTTCCTTTCCTTTCCTTTCCTTTCCTTTCCTTTCCTTTCCTTTCCTTTCCTTTCCTTTCCTTTCCTTTCCTTTCCTTTCCTTTCCTTTCCCTTCCCTTCCCCTCCCCTCCTCTCCTCTCCTCTCCTCTGCTCAACTAATTCAATATTTTCTACTAGTTCTGCTGCAAGGATGATGGGGATGGAAGTGAATAGTCTGTGTTACTCTCTCTCTCTCCCTCTCCCTCCCTCCCTCCCTCTCTCTCTGTTTTTGTGTGTGTGTATGTTATCTTTTTCAGGAAAAGATAATACTTCTTGCAACATAAAGAGCTCTCGTACTGTCTTGTGAGGTGCAATTACCAACTGCTGTAGATAAATAAATAAATGGATGAAAATAACACTCATTTGAATCTGGAAAATTCCAACAACACACATTTGCAAGTAGCCAGTTCCGGCAAAGGATAATGGCCCCAAAGGTACATGAATTAAATAAACAGTTCTAATGGCTACTAAGAAAGCTAGTTCCTGTTCATAGATTTTTCTTTGTCTATTTGACTTTAGTTATAGAGGTGCTACTTAGCCCTTTTTGAAAAAAGAGGGGGGGGATCCAATTATGTAAGAATTCCAGGAAATCAATCAGAAAGAAACAAAGAGTACAATTCAGAAGCAGAAATTGTTTTTTTTTCTTCCCATCATCCTTATAAAAACAGCTCCGGTAATCAGCCCCTTCTTAAAATATCATCTTGAGCAGAGGTTTCTGTCTGTTCCCAACAACTCCATTGTCACTGTCAATGGGAAATGGACTCACTCTGGCATTCTGTGAATGAATTGGAAAGCCAAGCAATTAGGAAATAATGAAACTATTCATCCTAAAATACCTTCTCTGTCTGCTGTAAACAAGCAGGTTTCATTCCTGACTTTTGCAAGCATTTGTCTATTTTGAGAAGCACTGCAAAGGCAATGATTCATGTCTGCATAATGCTGGCTATATAATTAAAGACAAAGGCGGCCCTCTTGGGAAGCAGCCACCAAGGAGCTGAGATTTGGTGTTTGTATAATAACGAATACCATAAGTTTCATAGCACTCATATAGCCAGAGGCTGATCTGATTGGACATATCAGATGCCTAGCCCATGAAAACTCAGAGGCCTCTCCAAGATCCCCACATTTGGTAAACCCAACCTGTAATTATGGCAGCAAACACACCCAAGTTGCAAAGTGGTAAATTACCCAAGCCAAGTGACACACCAGCAGTTCTTTCAGTAGTCTTCACTTAAAAGTTTACTTTCAAAAGTATCTGGTCCAGTGATGGGATTCAAGTAATTTAACAACTGGTTCTCTGCCCTAATGATTTATTTCAATAACCAGTTTGCCAAACTGCTCAGAAAGTTAACAACCGGTTCTCCCGAATGGTGCGAACTGGCTGAATCCCATCACTGATCTGGTCCTTCTGACAAAAAAGCTGTTTCATAGGACAGCAGTTTATATACAGAAACCTTTTTGTCTTCTGGTAAACATGATTTACTCCAGGTCTGCCTTGGACCTGCTCCATTACTTGATTGACTTGGTGGCTTGTCACCAAGAAAGAGGGCTGATGATCTTGCCTATTTGGAAGTTAAGTTGGGTACTATATTGGCTGAAGAATTCTAGACATTGAAGCTGCAAACACCTGGAAGGCAACAGATAAGGAAGTCCTAAACGTGTGATGGTGAACCTACAGCACGCATGCCAGAAGTGGCACACAGCACCCTCTCTGATGGCACGTGAGCCATTGACCCAGTTGAGCTCTGCTGTGCATGTGTATGCACCTCCTGCCGGCCAGCTGGTCTTTGGGTCTCTGCCGTGCATGCGTGGGGGGTGGGGCACATGCAGAGGGGTGCACATGCATGGGGGGTGGGACGCATGCACGGGGGCCACACGTGCATTGCATTTTGGGGGGTATGGGTGCACGGGTGTGCATTAGCGCATGCGTGCACAGGGGTGCTTTGGGCACTAGGTCTGGAAAAGATTAGCCATCACTGTCCTAAACAATACATGTAAAATGTTTTAAACGCATGAAAACATTACAGCAATGTTAACTTACAACATTTAGAAACATTGGTGGCTTCCCTTTTTCTGGCAGTCATTTGGTGACTTTTGTCATGACTGCAGCTGAAAAGGAAAAGATCATTATACTATGCGTTACAGTTTTAGCCTTATTCTCCATCCCACTCTGCTCAGAATCAGTATTTCTTTTTTAAAAACAGGATCATATTTAGAATAAGAATTACTTGATATAATAATACATTAACAGTATAGACCAGTGATGGCTAACCTTTTTGCCATCGCGTGCCAGGAGGGGGGGCAGGGGAGGGTCGCGCGAGCATGTGCCAATGCGCATGCGCATGCAACCCCACCCACCCCCGCTCCTGGCACATGATGGCCTGGTAGGCTCGTTTTTCTTTCTTACCTGGTTCCAGATCCTCTCTATGCATCTGAGAAGGGCGAAAACAGCCTTTCCCACTTCCTTGGAGGCCCTACAGAGGCTGAAAGGGCCCATTTCCCAACTCTCGGTGGGACAGGAAGTGACATTTTTTGCTGTCCCCAGCCTCTAGAACCTCTCTAGGAGTCTCTAGGAGCCTCTCTAGGAGTCTCTGGAGGCTGGGGACAGGAAAAAACATCACTTCCTGTCCCACCGGGTGTCGGGAAATGGGCCCTTTCAGCCTCCATAGGGCCTCCAAGGGAGTGGGAAAGGCTGTTTTTGCCTTCCCAGATGCATAGAGAGGATCTGGAGCCAGGTAAGAAAGAAAAACGGGCCTTCCCCACCACCTCCCAGGCCCTCCAGAGGCAAGAAACAGCCTGTTTCCCTACTTCTGATGGGCCCAGAAGGCGTGAAAATCAGCTGGCCGGTGTGCGCATGCACCCCAGAGCTGAGCTGGCGTGCCCACTAATATGGCTCTGTGTGCCACCTGTGGCACATGTGCCATAGGTTCGCCATCACGGGTATAGACGGTATGCTGTAAGAAGGTAAGAAGGGGCCTATGTTTCTCTTACAACTTCTATGTTCCCTTTAGCCAAGCAGGTTTTGTAACTGCCTTATATGCTCTGCTTCTATAAATCCTATTTTCTAGTTCACTGTTAAATGAAACTGTAGTCTGCATCTTCTTCATTATGCCTCTATTGTATTGCAGGTTTTTCTTCCAATTCCTTGACTTGATTCTGGTTGCAGAATTTTGCACAAGATGAAATGTGTTCATTGTTCAGCCAAGGAAGTTTGGCTAAACAATAGCAGCAACCCTCTATTTGACTAAAAATTATCTATGCATCCTATTTTTAAAACACTAAGACAGCTTCTTAGATCATAAAAAATTGCTGGTGAGTATCACAACTGCTCTTGAAGTGTGAAATGGTTGTGTAGATGATATACTCAACTCCAGATTCTTGAAAGATTGTAAGGATGCTTAAACAGTACATTAACGTTATAAAACATCATCAAATGAAACTAGGAACACTGTGGGGGACTGGGAACTGTTGTTCTCCAGCATTCTACACTTGAAAAGGTTAAGTTCATTTGTTATAGTCAGCTTTTTTGGTAAAACGTGGAGGAAAGTTCATGCAAAATGGGCATTAAAATCCTAGAATCACTCTAGAATCTAGAGTGCAGAATCAAATGGCAGAAAGACTAGGATAGAGAAGATAAACTCTTTTCCATTCTTCCTTTGATTTGTAGAACTCAACAGCTAGAACAGAATAACATAGATACTTTGCAAGAAGACGACTGATATATAGCATACTATTATAGTATACTATACCATACTATTGACAACCATTATATGTACCTACATCCATACGTTTTGTTAGGAAAGGAGCTGCTGTCATTCCCAAGGAACTGTGAGAGCCAGTTGCCATACTTCTGTAAGAGGGACAATACTAATGCTGTGCTTAATGCCTATTTGCCTTCTATCTCAAAACTGTTTTGAGAATGCACATTCAGCTCCTATATATGATAAACATAATAGAAAGAAAAGCCAATAAATGTGGCCCAGAGAAGCAGCATTTGGTGTCACCATGTAGTTCAGTGGTGGGTTGCTACTGGTATACAGCGGTTTGGGCAAACCGGTAGCACCCAAGATCACCAGGTAGCGAACCGGTTCCTCCTGACATTCAGTTTGGCCCACCCACCCGCCTGCCCGGGTTCCTTTTTTACCTTTATCTTCTCAGCTGATTAGCGCAGCAGAGTGGATTGCCATGTGAATCAGCTGTGCTCTCCCCAGTAGAAACGCGGAGGTGGAAAGTTTTTGCAAAGTGCATGCGCGCGTGCATGAAGCACGAAGCGCACCATCAGTGAACCGGTAGTAAAACCGCTAGCAACCCACCACTGATGTGGCTCAGAAGGCAGCAACTGACTTTGCACTGCACAGCAATCTTCTGGATACAGAAGAATCCCATCTGGTACCAGACTTAGAAAAGCTGGTTTAAGAGGATGGAAACTTTCCTTCTTATTGCCTCCTAAAGGGTTTTGCCTCCTAAAGATTATGTCGACTGTCCATCCTTGATTCTGGGGGGGGGGGGAGGAGAAATTGTCCCCCTCAGAACGGGCTCACAATTTGGGTGTCCTCCTAGACTCACAGCTAAGATTAGAGCAACATCTGGCAGCTGTAGCTAGGGGGACCTTTGCACAGTTTCGCCTGGTGCACCAATTGCGACCCTACTTGGATCAGGAGGCTCTCCTCATAGTCACTCATGCCCTTGTCACCTCATGGTTAGATTATTGCAACACGGTCTACATGGGGCTACCCTTGAAGAGTGTTTGGAGATTACAGTTGGTCCAGAATGTAGCTGCGCGAACTGTTGTGGGTGCACTTAGATACACCCACATTACACCAATTCTCTGCGAGCTGCACTGGTTCCCTATTGATGTCCGGTCACAATTCAAGGTGTTGGTTATTACCTTTAAAGCCCTACATGGCTCAGGGCCAGGCTATCTTCGAGACCGCCTTCTACCGCATAGCTCCCAGTGACCGGTAAGATCCCATAGAGTTGGTCTCCTCCGGGTCCCATCAGCTAAACAATGCCGGCTGGTGGGCCCACAGGGGAGGGCCTTCTCTGTGGCTGCCCCAGCTCTCTGGAACCAGTTACCTCCTGAGATCTGGACTACCCCCACCCTATTGGCCTTCCGGAAAGTGGTGAAGACCTGGCTTTTCCAGCAGACCTGGGCTGTTGATCTCGCTGTTGCAATCTTGCGAGATCCAGCCATGAATGGTGTGCATGGGTTTTTAATGTTTTAAAAATGCTTTTATAATGTTTTTTAATAATTTTTCTATGTTCATTGTTCGCATTATTTTTGCTGTAAGCCGCCCTGAGTCCCTTGGGAGTTGGGCAGCATAGAAATGCGATAAATTAAATTAAATTAAATTAAATTAAATTAAATTAAATTAAATTAAATTAAATTAAATTAAATTAAATTAAATTAAATTAAATTAAATTAAATTAAATTAAATTAAATTAAATTAAATTAAATTAAATTAAATTATTCTTGAACTCCCTACTTTGCATAAGTTCCAATAAACTATGGCCATATCTAATATCATGGCACTATTGAATGATGGGAAATAAGTCCCAAATAGCCCTAATCTGTCAGGTACCTCAGACCACCTTTTTACCTCAGAATGCATGAGGTTGCTAGGGTATTAGGAAATCAACTGCTGTTGCTATGGTAATGATAGTTCATCACCCTTCGATGCACAGAACAGATGAGTACACAAGGAAATTATAGGAAAGACTTGGAAGCAAGCTGGCTTCCTTTGCATCACAGGGGATTGTTCAGGTAAGAGAAGCAAAAGAACGTTTCAATTTTATTAGCCTTCCTACAACTACCGGTACCTACAATGACAAAAAGAAAGAGGGGAGTTTTGTTATCTATGGATTTAAATAATTAATTTGTAATAACTGTGAATTTAGCTGTTTGCTTGACTTCAACAAAATACCATAGGAATGGTTTTATGTAGTGGTAAAATAAAGACCCCTTTGAGATCGACTTCCCTCCTAGTGACTTTTATGGACCTACCCAAATAACTTTCATGACAAAAATTTTCTAGAAATTTCTTGGTGGCTTTCCAAAATTCTGAACTCAACTAGGGATAGATAGATACTGGTAAATAGTTGGAAGTTTAAAATGAGTTGTCTCAATGTCAAAACAGAAAGTTTTTGGCTCTTTCTCTTAAATATCTTGTGAGGTACCAAGTATCTTATAGCATGGACTTAGGGACTGTCCCAATATCATAGGAACTTGCTAATGTAAGGAGACACCATCATTACAGAGTGGCAATAGTTGGAATGCCAAAAGAGGCAGAGCAAGTTGAGGAGAGAATCAGGTTCAGCTCTAACACAACCCTGGGTTTGTTTGTTTTTTTAGTTTTATATATTTATTTATTTGTCAAACATGTATAAGATTACAGATATAAGTATAAACATGATTATGAATACAAGATAAGGATATGAATAAATGGGGACAGTAGGACAAGGACGGTAGGCATGTTGGTGCGCTTATGCATGCCCCTTACAGACCTCTTAGGAATGGGGTGAGGTCAACAGTAGACAGTCTAAGGTTAAAGCTATGGGGGTTTGGGGAAGTAACCACAGAGTCAACTAAGATGGTTAACTCCATCTTAGTTGTCCTCATGCCAAATGCTGTGCTTCAGTCCAAAGGCCTTCTGAAGCAGCAAAAAATGATCATGCTCTGTGCAGACCAACAGATGTCTATATTCTTCAGTGAAAGCCTACCTATGAGTCAAAGGATGTTCTAGGTGTCTAGACTATCTCCAACTGAAATGAACAAGACTACTCAAGAAACTCCTTTAGAGGGTTGTTTAATTTCAGATCTAAAAGGAAATACGTCAGGGAGGGGGGGAAAGGAGGAAAAGAACATAGTACTTCCCACAAACTTTAAATAACTGAACTGACCATTCCAGTTTCCAATTAAGGAATGTTTTCATGAGGATTATCCAGGAATGGTTCATTTATAGAGGGCAGTGAGGTAAGATAGTTTCATGCTTTCTACTTTTTATTTTTGCAAGCTGCTTTTGCACATTTTAGCACAATTTACACAGAAACAGCCTCAATATTTGAAACATTGTACAAATTTCACCTAAAGTCCCAAAGAAAGTAGAGCAGCACATGCATTCTCTTTCTTTATGAACGAGAATGCATTCTTTAAGAATGAATTTGTAAACACTCCCTGCACAAAAGCATTCTATATATTCTTCTGATCTGATCTTCAGGGTTCAGAAGAGGTGCTCTCTTGCAAATTTCATGCAATCATGACCATTTGCTAATGTCTTTACTAGAGTTCTAGCAGGAAGAAATGAACTGACTCTCTGCTTGGAGCAGAACCAAAGCATGTGAGGTGTCAGTGCTAAACTGATCTACCAGCCTTAATATCAAAATACTGATCTGTTTTTCCTGTTCAGGAAGGGTTGCAGCAAGTTTTCTACTTTGCACTATCCAATTTTCAATATAAATTAGCTCTGATATAGCATCAAATTCAGGTTTAGTAGATGTCTTCCAAAGTAGGCCCTCATGATACCATTTTTTTTTTACAAAGCAGGCATGTGTGTGATTTTCTGCTATAAAAACAAAACACAAGTTTGTAGTACGAGTTTGAAATTGGTTACTGCCAGAAGCAAGGTACCAGATGGAAGAGATCACACATGATTCTTCATCCTGCTTGCTCTCTACAGAGAGATACAGGATTGGTTGATATTTCTGTTTTTCCCCTAAATGAACAGAATTACCTTCATATTGCAATATTCCACTAACACACACATATAATACAGTATGCAGAATTTGGTACGCTTTTTCAGGTGCTTTTGTGTAACTTCATTTTGGGAACTGTTGTTCTCTTTCCATGTTCTTCTGCAGTTTAGAAGGCCTTGTAGGATTAACATTTATGCACAACAAGCCAGTAGTTCTCTCCTTTGAAATGTTTCTTGGTGAGCACTGATTTGCATTTTAATCTTAGGCTAATAATAATAGTCATCATCTCTACCCAGTCCAAGTGAATAATCAGATTTGCCTGAACAAATTGATGAGAAAGTGGTGTCATGTTTTTCAAATCATGTTTACAGCATCAGTTATCCTGAGGTCACAGTCTTTTACAATTTGCATCAAATTCACATTAACACCATAGTCTGGATAGGCAGATAAACTTTGGGAGAAAAAAATGGAAGTGAAAGGAAGGGCTTCTAGTTGATTAGGATCTCATGACCTTTTGTTCTTTTCAATCTGGGGAAAGGGTCTATATAAATAAATAAAAAGAGGCTGCTAGAAGTGATTTCAGATTGCAGTGAAGAAGGAAGATCCAGGTTAAACCAACTGGTTTGGTTCATGCATTCTCTTAAATTAAAATTTGACCTGTTTAGATTGGGTTTAGTGTGATGTATGAAGCTAACATTATGATTTATAAACAACAGTTTGTAACTTAACACATTTCATGACTTACAGTAATATAATTTGACAGCCATAATTTTGCATGATAAATTATCTAACCCTGTTTCTTTGCCTCTGAAAATTATTTGGAGAGCCAAATTCAAGCAATCTGAACATATCTGTAGGGTGCCAGTTTGTGTACCCATGTCTTCTCACATTTCCATGCTGAGTAAGAAATGCCAATGAGAGGGTGCAAATCAGGGGTGGGTTCTACTTAGCTTTACTACCGGTTCGCAACGGGGCCGTGCGCATGCGCAGAAGCTTCCTGATGATGTCGGGGGTCAGTGGGCGGAGCCTCCCATCAGTTTTACTCCCGTTTCTTGCGAACCGGTCCGAACTGGGGGCAACCCACCACTGGTGCAAATCTCACCTCCTGTAGAAAGATGTTTCTAAGGATGGGACCATGGCAGAAAAGGGTCTCCTCCTGGACCCCACCAGCACAATTGCTTGGCTGATGGGGGTCAATAATAGGCCTTTTCTGACAGCATGAGTGGGATAGCCAATCCCACTGGGAAAAGATAGCTCCTCAGATATCCTGGACCTATGCCACAGTGGTTTAAAGCACCCTGTTATTAACACAGCTGCCTGCAATTTACTGCTGGTTCGAATCTCTCCAAGGCTCAAGGTTGACTCAGCCTTCCATCCTTTCTAAGGTAGGTTAAATGAGGACCCAGTTTGTGGGGGCAATAAGCTGACTTTGTATAAATATACAAAAGTATGAAGGCTATTGCTTAACGCACTGTAAGCCGCCCTGAGTCTCCGGAGAAGGGCGGCATATAAATCAAATTAAAAAAAAAAAAAAAAAGGTAATGACCAACACCTTGAACTGAACCTGCAGCCAGTGTCACTCAGGACACTTTGGAGCTGTAATGCAATCCCCAGGGATGTCAAACTCAAGGCCCGTAAGGTGCTTAGATCTGGTATGTGGAGCCACCCTGGAAACAGAAAAGGACTAGCCTGAGGTGCCTCTGCCAGCAAAAATGGAGCTCGGGAAGGTCATGTGTGGCCCGCCCAGGCTCTGTTTTTGGACAGCACGGCCTCCTGCAGCCTTCTGCCAGTAAAATCAGAGCAAAAATGGCCCATCCTGGCCATGCCCACTTTGGCCACAGCCCCTGCGACCCCCCGAGGTCAAACACAATCCTGATGTGGCCCTCAATGAAATTGAGTTTGACATCCCTGCTCTACCCATTTTCTGTTTGCATATGATTTCCTTTTGGAGTGAGGTTTATACTGTTATTATTGTCTTTGAATTGTCAATGGATATCTTAATGCTATTGTATTATATACTAGGTAAGCCAGTAAGAGTCAGCCAGTCATGGTGTGTGTGTGTGTGTATGTGTGCTATGTTTAATAAATAAATACATTCTTTAAGGCAAAATCTATTTTTGAAATCTTTACTTATAAAAGTGGAAGCCACTTAAATAATACAATCATTCACTTTTTATTCTTCCAATCCTATGGAATATGGGAAAGAAATTCTGTAAAGGTCTTCAGGGCTCTTTTTGCTAGTAATATAGTACTTCAAATGCTGAACACAACAGGAACAAATTTGGTTTGGTGGGGGGAAAAATTGGCAAAATAAAATGGTGGTGCAGTGGTTAGAATGCAGTATTGCAGGCTAATTCTGCCAACTGCCAGAAGTTCGATCCTTGGACCTCAAGGCTGATCCATCCTTCCATCCTTCTGAGGTCGGTAAAATGAGGACCCAGATTGTTGGGGGCAACATGCTGACTCTGTAAACTGCTTAGAGAGGGTGGAAAGCACTATGAAGTGGTATGTAAGTCCAAGTGCTATTGCTATTGCTATTAAATTTGAAAATGGGCTAGGTCTAGCCAAATCATTCCAGAGCAAATTCCCCCAGAACATACCTATAAATACTACCTGCTCCATTCTGAACCCCCCTTTTCCTCCCCTTCCAGATTATGTGACCCAAAGAACAGCTGCTATTATGGGGTTTAAAAGAACTTCAGAAGGTCCAAAGAAGAATTACATTTGCTTTCCTTGTTTGGTTAATGAATATATTGCAAACATTAACATAGAGCAGGCCTATTGAAATCAATGAAACTAACTTAAAACTTCCTGATTTTAATATATTCCATATATTATTTCAATTATATCTGGATCCCATTTGAATCTTTCTGGAATTAACTGTATCTTACCAAGAATCCAAAGCAGCTCAGTTTTAATAGTGCTGCATGCCAATTCCTCATCTTTGCCTTTGATTCAAAGGAATATATGCACAAAAGAAAATGAAAACAATCTAAAGCCGAGAATGATGCTACAGAATTATTTCTCACAGCACTTTTGCCAAGGAGAAATCTTTGTTGTTGTCATCTTCATTACTTCATCTGCATTTATATTTCCAGTTTACACAAGTATTACTCTGAAATCTAAGGAAGAAAGGAAAATTTCAAACCCTTGACAGTAGGCACTTGTTCAGAATATATAACTTTTCATGGTTTAAAAAGGACCCTTACATCTCAGTTAATAACTGCTATCAAAGTCCTATGTGAACCCTCAAGCAATCTTTTTTCCACTTTTTTTCACAGACATGGAAGATTGTCAGAACATTGTCATTATGTCTCCTTTAGATCTTCATGTGACTTCTTGTAATTTGAGGGCATCTGATTCAGCTGACTGGAAGGCAAGTCCCAGCCAACATCTTTTAGCACTGAATCTCCTTTTTACTAAAGATAAAATTGCTGGCATTACATAAAAGCTTTGTAGACTTGATTTCTTTTCTTGCAGTCTAAGCATTCACACACCCAAAAATGGAATTACCGAACTCTTGCTTCTGGTTATAGTTCTCCAGTCCATTCCCTGAAGTCCATCTCTTGCAGAACAAACATGTCTGGAAGGGGAGCCAAAATAATTAAGACTATCAAGAGATGACTAAGGTTTAAGTATACAAGCTTATTAAGAAAGTTTCTGAATCTTCTGTTCACATATGTTGGGGTTTTGGGAGGCATATATGTTTGTCTTCAAGTGAGTGTTGACTCCTTGCAACTGCCTGCACATGTCCCTGCAGTTACTTGGCAACATTTTTTGGGGGGAAGAAGTTTGCTGTGGCCTCCTTCCTATGGCTGAGAGAGAATGACTGACCCAAGATCATCTAGCTTTCTTTGTGCCTAAGAGAGGACTAGAATTTAGAGCTTCCTGGGTTCTAATCTGTTGCTTAACCACTACACCAAACTGGCTTGCATTGTCATAGTAGGGGGAAGGGGGAGAAGTAAAAATGAATGAAAGAAGAGAACCAAACAGGATCATTTTCCCAGTTAGAGGCAAACAGAGCAGATAGGCCTTCCATACTGCTGAATTAAAGTGCTTTTCTCTCATCCTTGAATCAATTTCATTGTATACATGATATACAATGACAATAAAGGCTGTTGTTGTTGTTGTTGTTGTTGTTGTTGTTATCATCAGAAAAGGCATTTTTCTCCCCATTTTTGATCCCTATCCTGCCTCTTCTTGGTGTCTTTGAGATACCACCAAATGATGCTATTCTCATCATGTGTGTGTGCAGAGTACAATAAGCATATTTTGCACCTTTCTTTTCTTAACCGGGTAGGAAGCAAATGCTGACTTTCAGATCCATCCGTGTTATGATTTGGGAGACAATCAGGATGGGGGAAAAGTTGGTCCCCTCATACTTTTTTAGGCACTGAAAATTGTGCCAGTTAAAGAACTAGCATCTGATTTCTGAACCCTGTACCAGTTAACAAAGTAGCTGCTTGATACATTTTGCACTACTTAGGGACTATGTTGGGAAGCACATCATCCCTATTGTGCTGCTGATATACAGTTTCAGTGAGGAAAAAGTACACATTAGTTTAATTGGAGAGTTGCATAAGCAGAAAATGGCAGATGAGATTTGGTTTTTCAAAGAGCTGCTTGGCTGGCCTTGGATATTTTCCCTGCCTAGCCTACTATATAGCCTGCAGTACTGATAATAACAATTATTATAATTGTCCTCTTTAATGAGAAAAAAAAATGGGAACATGTTAAATATGTGACTAGGGAATAATATGATTTATATTTAATGTAATTCAATCTAAAGAAAATCAAATCAAATTTTTGTGCTGGTCTGGCCAATTTTATAGAATTGTGCCCCAAGCACACTAATCAAAGGGCAAGTATGGCCCTCAGCATGGATTAAGTTCACAAAATTGTAGAACTCTGGAAATGGAAGTGACCACAAAGATCATAGGATTAACGTCTGCAGGAAAGTTTAACTGGCTTTAAATTAAACTTTTCTTTAAAGGTAGTTGTCCAAAGACAGAAAACCTATAATTTCTGTGGGCAGACTTTCTGTTTCTGCCAGGAAATTTATCCTTATAATTAAATGAAATCTAAGTGGTTGTAATTTGTACTTAGTTTCTGTGGAACTAATGGAAAATAGTTCTTCACCATCTTCTTTATGCCACTCTTTTTTGTATTTGAACACTAATGTCATCTTTCTCCTCAGTTTCCTCAGACTGAACATCCCAGGTGTCTCACCCATGTAAAATAGGCAGGAATATAAAGATTTTACATGTCTTTGTTAGAAAGGTTCATTCTAAAGGATTAGGCTTTCTAGTCATTGTATCACACTATTGTGTCAATGAAAACCACCAATTCTTCCACCAATTCTTCTCCAACACAATGCTATGGAATGAGGACTCTATATTTCTCTCCCTAAATGAAGATTATGTTTTCCCTGTTGAAAGATATCTTGTTTTCATTGATTTTAGTCCTTCAACTATCCAGATTAGATTACAATCTCATTCTGCCTTTTTGAGATGGGCCCAACCTCCAAATTTTATGTCACTGGAAAATTTGAAAAGTAGTTGACTAATTCTGTTATTTAGGTCACAGTAAAAATGTTAAATACTGTAATAATGGTCCCAAGACATAACTGTATGGGACTGCATCATTGCACCATACCCTGAATCTATTGAAAATATAAATGGGATACCAACTATAAAGCAGCTTGTAAACTGAAAAAAAATTGACCAATGTGAAGAACAAAGTTTTCCTAAATATCTCAATGTCATTGGTCAATGGCAGTATTTTGAAGGAAGGAACTCTGGGGAACATCAATAATACTGTCTAAAGAAAGGCTGTCAACCTCCCAGCCTGAGGGCCAGATGCGTCACATGCTGGCCATGCCCATGCCCGATTTAGTGAAGGAGAAAAAAGTCCTGATACATCAAATGATGCCACTGTGACGACGTGAGTTTGACACCCCTAGTCTAAAGTGTAAAGCAGGACCAGAGGTGGACTGCTGCCAATTTGGACCGGTTCAGGCAAACCGGTTGTTATGATTCTGCGCAGTTTGGTGAACTGGCAAATCCCACCACTGTTGAGTGTGTGTGAGAGAGACGGGGGGAGGAGGGAGATGTGGCTTCTTAGGGGTGCAATTTGGAGAAGTATCAAGAGAAATGCTAAAAGGGCAATCAGTTTGGGATTAAATTCCAAATGAAATTGGGATTCATTGGCTCAGGGAGAATTGCCATCTTTGGTCTTCGATGGGGTGGCACTACCTCCAGGACCCTGTACATAATCTAGGGGTTTTCCTGGACTCACCACTCCTGCTCAAAGAGCAGGTGGTGGTCATGGCCTGAAGGGCCTTTGGGCAACTGTGATACACCCTTTCCTGGACCAACAGTTACTCATGCCCTAGTCACCTCCAGTCTTGACTATTGCAACACGCTCTACATGGGGCTACCCTTGAAGAGCATCCAGAAGCTCCAGTTGATGCAAAATGCAGCAGCCTGCATGGTTTTGTGCAGACCCTGGTGTGCACATGTATCACTCTCCTGCAGGAACTGCATTGGTTGCCGATTTGCTTCCGGGTGCAATTTAAGGTGCTGGTTGTCAGCTTTAAAGCCCTTCATGGCTTGGGACCAGGTTATCTGAGGACCGTCTCTTGCTGGTCACATCTACCTGACCCATCTGAGTGGGGAGGCAGGGAATTTTATGGGTCCCATCCCCGAGGGAGATACACCTGGTGGGACCCAGAAGAAGGGCCTTCTCCGTGGTGACTCCCTCTTTCTGAAACATCATTTCCCCAGAGATTAGAATGGCCCCCACTCTAATACTCTTCCGGAAGACCTGGTTCTGCCAGCGGCCTGGGGAACCCAGAGCAGGATGGAGCCCGTTAAATGGCTCATGTGATCTTCGGTCTCTGGGGCAGGGGTTGGGAAGTGGGGGTGATTTTGTTACATTGTACTATATTCATTTATTTGATTTTTTTTGGTTAGTTTTTATTGTTTTAAATGTGGTTTTATATTCTGTAAGCCACCTTGAGTCGCCATGGGTGAATAGGCAGTAGTATAAATTAAATGAATGAATGAATAAATGAATGAATGAATGAATGAATGAATGAATGAATGAATGATATAGGCTAGAATGATATTAACTACGCCCACCCAGTCATGTCCACCCAGCCAGTCATTAGGGCAGAGAACCGGTTGTTAAAAAATTTGAAGCCCACCACTGCAAGACCAACAGAGAAACAAGCCAGCAAGAGAAAAAAGCTATATGTCAAGGAGAAAACATAATCTTGGAAGCAGAATTCCATTCAGATGTGCAGCCTAAAAATAATTAAGAACTCACACAGATGTGAAGGAATAACCAAAAACACAGGATTTAATTATGTTTCAAAAATTTGTTGTTGCTCCAAGGAAAGCTTGACTGAACAGAAAGCACCCTAACTTCCAGCCCAAATATTTTAGTGGGTAGTTTGGATAGTTAAACACAATGACTACAGGATTTAAAGGTGCAGTACTTCACTGAGAAGCTCTCACCAAAGCCTCACTCCATGAGACATACAATTCCTGGGGCCTATAAAACCCTACATGCCAGAGCAGCAGATCATACAACCAGTACAACAGCAGCAGCAGATCATACAACCAGCAAGGAAATAAAATGGACATGTTTTTCTGCTTTGTTGTAAATTGGGCTTCGGGAATGTGATCTTGTAAACCTTTCTTCCCAGGAACAGAATCCCATAAAATCAGTCAAGCCAAAGAAGAAATGTATGTCTTAAGAAACACATCTGGGATTGGTCTGTAAGTACTTCAAAGGACATCATAAATTGCTGTTGTCCTTATGGAAAGAAAAGTAGTATAGTAGAACAGGAAAAAAACAAGATTAAAATGCATAATAAAACAATATCATTAGTTAGATAATATACTGCATCTCTTTGTGGTGATTGGAAGGTCATTTATCTATGTTTACAATGCTCTCACTACACATCTCCTCACTCATGACCCGTTTTCCATGTTTTCTTTCTAGGAGGAAGTTTTGTGGTATCAGAACATCTAGATTCAGTCACAGTTTTGTTCCATATAAGCATCAACCTTGTGAACTCTCAAGTTTCCTCTTATGTGTGTGTAGCATGTGTATATATGTGTTATGTATGTATATGGGTAGATATATACTTTCTTTTGAGAGCAGGCAACAGAATTTTTGATGTGTGCCAGTATGCTCACAGGAAAAAAAAATGACAAAGTTTATTCTTACTTTATCTTATCTTGCCTTATTTTTGGATGCCTCACTGTTATTTTTTTAAATTAAGAAAATTATCTTTTGTGTTTTGCTCAAGAGAAAATAACATGTCCCTAGTATTGAATTAATAGAAGCTTCCTAATTCAATTTTAAATTTGCTTTTCAAATTCAAAGTACAGAAAGCACTAAGGCAGACGTTCCTCTCTCAATTTTCTTCTATTAGCTCAGAGCACAATTTGACTATACCTGCTATTCATCTTGTTTTTGGTTCCATAAACACCACTATTACAAGAACTGCACCGGTTGCCAGTTAGTTACTTTCTGGGTTAAATTCAAGGTGACAGTTGTCATCTTTAAACCCTTTAATAGCTCAGAACCTGAGCTATCTCTGGGACCACTTATCTCAAACAGATAATAAGCTCTCCAAACAATAAGATCCAGCAGAGCAGAATATTGCATCATATTGCATCTCTCAGGGAGTACCATCCCACGAGATCATAAAAGTGAGCCTTCCCAATTGTTGCACTTCATTGGTGGTCTCTCCTAGGTATCCATATGGCTTGTTTTCTACTGGTTTTTAGGAAATCTATTAACATGCCATTATTCCAGCAGACTTTGTGGGTGGCTGGTTGTGATTCTATTCCATTTGACAGCAGAACATGTTTGATCAGTGATAGCTGGTTCCTGATGCTATCTTTCTAGTTATACTTTTGACTACCCACCCCATAGTTTATGCTTTAA
This sequence comes from Pantherophis guttatus, assembly GCF_059756535.1. Lineage (NCBI taxonomy): Eukaryota > Metazoa > Chordata > Lepidosauria > Squamata > Colubridae > Pantherophis > Pantherophis guttatus. Next base: position 292,569,313 of record NC_142063.1, on the reverse strand, counting down.
CCCAATTCGCAAATATCCAGGTGCATGCCATTCCTTTGTGGCTTGTGTGCCCAGTAAAACAAATAAATAATAAAAGAAATGGGGACTATCACCTGTAGATAAGAGAACAAGAGTAGCTGTGTGCTCTTTAGGAAGAGATTAAAATGTACATCATGACCTTTCAGACTGCCGTGTGGTGGGATCCTTGGGCTTTCAGTGAGAGTTTATTGCCAACACTGAACTTAGAAATGAATGCTTATGTCTTCATTTTGTCCTGGTCTTCCTAGGAAGAAGATATGACCAAATAAGACTGACATTTAAAAAATATTAAGATTGTATTACTGAGATTATATTGAATATAGGTGGCCTAATCATTAATCAATCATTTTTCAATCAGTAATATCCACAGAACATTTTAATGAAGGAGGTCTTAAAAGAAGAAAACATTTTTTTTTTCTACAGCCTTTTTCTCCTGTGACATATCTGGCTGCACCAAATGATGCATAATGCTATTTTCATCTCTTCCAATTAGATTTAGTACATTTCCATCTTTGATCTGTCCATTTCAATATTCATTCTTCAGAGTATACTTAAATGGAGACAAGAATAGATATATATATGGATATCATTCACTTGTTGTCTAGCATAGCTCAAAATTTTATTCCTCTTCCTCAAGGTCTAACTGACCAGACAATGCTTGTTATTTGCACCCTCTTTGCCAAAATGAGAGAGATCCAAAGTGACCTTGCATAGGATCACTTTCTTATTAAAGGAGACAATAGTATTTAATAAATATCTGTTAAAATATGATGAATTACAAACATGCTGAGCAACAGAAGTAATATGTAGTCCAGAACAGCCTCCGATTAAATTGTTCAATGGTCATAAATTATGGATGGTGTGCAAAACATTTAAAGGTTAACTGATTACATATTCCTGAACTATTCCTGATGGGCAAAAATATATAGGATCTATTTTCTTGCCTGATCTGCTCAAAAATGTTCTCACCTTAGAACAAGATAACACAAAGAAGCGTTTGTCTGTAGAGATTCTCAGTCATCCAGGTCATGGTTGTCCCAAAGATGCTTTTTCAAAAGGCAACTGGAGTTTGTTTTTCCAAAGTCCAGTTACCTTTTGAAAAACCACCTTTGGGACAATAAAAAGATGAACAGGTAAACCAAATATATAAGTAAATAAATTCCTAATTTCATTTTACATTTTACATTTAATTTTAATTTTATTTACAGGATTGGAAAAGGTCAGTTTACATTCCAATTCCAAAGAAAGGCAATGCCAAAGAATGTTCAAACTATCACACCATTGCACTCATTTCACATGCTAATAAGGTTATGCTTAAAATCATACAAGCTAGGCTCCAGCAGTATGTGGATTGAGAACTACCAGAAATACAGGCAGGATTTCGAAGAGGTAGAGGAACTAGAGATCAAATTGCCAACATACCCTGGATCATGGAGAAAGATAGGGAGTTCCAGAAGAACATCTACTTCTGCTTCATTGACTATGCTAAAGCCTTTGATTGTGTGAATCACAACAAATTGTGGCAACTTCTTAAAGAGATGGGAGTACCGGACCATCTTATTTGTCTCTTGAGAAACCTATATGTGGATCAAGAAGCAACAGTGAGAACTGGACATGGAACCACTGATTGGTTCAAAATTGGGAAAGGAGTCCTACAAGGCTGTATAATGTCACCTTGCCTATTTAACTTATATCATGAGAAAGGCAGGGCTAGATGAATCAAAAGTGGGAATTAAGATTGCCGGGAGAAATATCAACAACCTCAGATATGCAGATGATATCACTCTAATGGCAGAAAGCGAAGAGGAACTAGAGCCTCTTGATGCGGGTGAAGAAGGAGAGTGCAAAAGTTGGCTTGAAACTCAATATTAAGAAAATTAAGATCCTGGCATCCGGCCCTCTCAATTCCTGGCAAATAGAACTTATGATTTCCCAGTTGCAATGTATTGCTGTGAAAGTTGGACCACAAGAAAGGCTGAGCACCAAAGAATTGAAGCCTTTGAACTATGGTGCTGGAGAAGACTCCTGCGAGTCCCTTGGACTGCAAGGCTATCAAACCAGTCAGTCCTAGAGAAGATCAACCTGACTGCTCTCTAGAAGGCCAGATGAAATCTTCATCTTCTGAAGATGAAACTCAAATACTTTGGCCATCTAATGAGAAGGAAGGACTCACTGGAAAAGAGCCTAATGCTGGGAAAGATTGAGGGCAAAAGAAGGGGACGACAGAGAATGAGGTGGCTGGATGGAGTCACTGAAGCAGTAGGTGTGAGCTTAAATGGACTCCAGAAGATGGTAGAGGACAGGAAGGCCTGGAGGAACGTTGTCCATGGGGTTGTGATGGGTTGCACATGACTTCACAACTAACAACAAATTTCATTTTACAGTGGTTCAACCACCATCTGCTCTAAAACCTGGGAAAATAGCCAGAACTTTAATACCCTCCTAAATGTTATTGGGATCTGTGGGATGATGTCAAGGGGAGGCACACTTCTTGGTTCTCACAAGATGACGCTGCTTAATTGACAGGACTGTATGTGCCCTGTCATTGTGTGAGTCAAAATGAGCCACACTCACTGTGTGAGCCAAAACAACTCTCAGTCTCTCAAACAACAAAGTCCTATACAATGAAGGGCTTTATCAGCACCTTGAATTACTCTCAGAAATCAATCAATAAGCAGTGCAGCTCACAGAACAGTAGGATCACATAAGCATAAACCCCGCCCTTCATTACCTTCTGGACCAAGTCAACTTCAAGAGCAGTTCCAGGTAGAACATAACACAGTAATCTATTTTCTGTTCTTCCTTTGTAACTGCAAACATTTTAAAATACTATTTTCCTACAGTCATTTTGTTTTTTCTATAGAGAATCTGATATAACTCTACCTTCTCTAGATGAACAAGAGGAAGGTTAACATAGACATATGTGTGTATACATAGGAATGAAACTTCCATTACAGGTCTCTAGCATTTGTTCAAGGATGTCATATCCTGATTATATATTTAGATCTAGCTGAAACTACTGCTCTTCCCTCCTCCTACTCCAGTCAAGAAATACATTAAATCTCATCAAAACACATTGAATCCAGAGAAATAAGATGGTTGCTCACTGTACAGATTTCCTGAAGAGCAAACAAGGGATATTTTAGCAGATGGCTTCATTATGATTTATTTGAAGGTATGCATTAAAGCTAATTACATTTGCAATTTGAAAAAAAATGGGGACGGGTGGACAGATACTATCCGACAATCCTTATTTATCACTATCATTTCTCTTTTCCCTTCCCTTTCCCTTTCTGCATGAAAACCAGGGTAAAAACCTATTATAGTAATCGCTCTGGCTCAAATCAGTGTACTATATATTTCTGGCCAAGCATACCACCAATTTTGCACGTCTTTTTTTTGAAATGGTGCCACTAATATGCAGTAACCTTCTAAATGGCGTGATAGTTTCTAATGCCATGTCTCTGGAGCATGAAGTAGACAAACACAAATATACCCAAATCCATCATGTGATTTATTTGGTTCTGGTTTAGCATTCTGTGTGAACCTATCTTTATTGTTTACTCAGTAAACATGGTTTAACAAGCAATTCTGTCATTATGAATTGTCACACTGAGGCTATCTTTTATATACCACCATCTACATTATTAGTTGCATAACATGATCTGAGAACATGGGTTTGTTGTGCATCTTCTCTTTCCTGCTACATTTGATGTTTGCTATTTTTTCAAGACTTCCAGCAGATAAGGCTGCAACCTGATCACCTGGCCTTTCAGTCAAAAAGCAACTAGTTTCTTGTGATGGTTGCAAATGCAATGAAATATGTGTCATTTCTCGGTAATGAGGAAGGCTGGCCTGAAAGAGCCATCTGCAATTTTCTAGCCAGGAAAAAAAAGGGGGGGGAGGAGGACTTTGGCAGTTTTTCCAGGGAAAGGATAAATTCAGTGGTGAGACTTTAATTGCTTCTAAATGGTCTAAAAAAAACAACATTGTTCTTTTAATTGCTGGTGGCATAAAACTGTTATTGCTCTCTATTTTATCTTCTATGGCCTAAATACAGATCTTCTTAATGCTACTGTTTGTCTTAACGGTGATGTTTTGCATACATGTTTTTTTCTCCTTCGGCTCCTTGATGATAATTGTTTATGACGGTGTTTGAAAATATATTTATATTAATGCAATTGTATCAGAAATTCCTTGCTTGTGGCCATTTCCCCTTTGCATCTAACCAGAGTATGAATATCCCCTGATAACATCATTGCTCTGCCACATTCCAATGATATCATCTTTATCCTTAGATCGCTTTGTACCAACAGAGCATTTTCCCCTTAAAACAACGCAAGTCAGCATCCAGTTCAGCGTGTATTCAATCCGGCACACTTCACTGCTCATGCTATCAGCTGCCCAGCCACATAAAGGTAGGAGGTCATGTTCTTTCCTCTCCCCAAATAATAAAAATCATGTTCAAAATACCTTGCAACTGTCCTGCCACCAAAACACCAACTAATACTTCACCCATCCATCTGACCCAGAGGAGAATACAACTATTGATCACTCCTACAGTGGCAAATAAGATGGGGAAGAAATGGAGGCAGTGACAGATTTTATTTTCCTGGGCTCCAAGATCACCGCAGATGGGGACTGCAGCCAAGAAATTAAAAGACGCTTGCTCCTGGACTCCAGAGAATTAAATGGACTCCAGAGGATGGTAGAGGACAGGAAGGCCTGAAGGAACATTGTCCATGAGGTCATGATGGGTCAGACACAACTTCGTAACTAACAACAACAGTTGCTGAACTTATCTGGTATTTTAGTCTTTCCCCAATGAGCTTCTAATCAATAAAATCCATGATTGCGATGGAGGACCTGCATAACTGCATCTATTCCTAAAAAAAAAAAAAAAAAGGATAAGAATATTGAGGTGCCGTGGAGCCTCATTAGCAATAGCAATAGCACTTAGAATTATATAATACTTCATAGTGCTTTACAGTCCTCTCTACAAAGTTTTACAGTGTCACCATATTGCCCCCAATAATTTGGGTCCTCATTTTACCCACCTTGGAAGGATGGAAAGCTGAGTCAACTTTGAGCCTGGTGATATTTGAACTGTTAAATTGCAGGCAGCTGGCAGCCAGCAGAAGTAGCCTGCAGTACTGCACTCTAACCACTGTGCCACCGTGAAGAGGAAGCAGATCCCAGGATGAGGGGGGGGGATGCATGAATTCTATCCAATTGAGGCTCTAGGACCCTCCTTCAAAATTGCACTGTTGTAATTTCTTTTCCTTTGCAGATGAAATGGAAGATAATTGGATTGTCAGTTGGAGGCACAGCAGGATAGGGTCATGACACTGACCTTGCAGAGGCACAAACTGGCTGTATGGAAAGGACCAGCAAAGAAGGAAAATAAAATATGGATTTGGGATTTTCTTCAGATGACCCTATAGGAATCCGTTCCAACTGTCCTATTCTCAAATTTAAGGACTGAGATCCAGCTGGATGCTGATATTTCGTCTGCTTGATTAGTCATTTGGAAGGGGGAATCTTGTAGAGGGTCTCAACATTTTAAGGAGGCTGGAAGTGAAGGGCACCATATTCTTCAAGAGAATTAGGAGAGTCCCTTGAAGGTACCAATGTTGGACAAAGATTACACACTTTCTTTCTTACTCCATACAAGCCTCAAAGGACAAGCAACTGAGTTCTGCGCATGTGAATAAGAAATCAGTCTGAGTTGGCATTCCATCTTAAAATGAGACTGACATCTGCACAGATTCAGTGCTAATGCCGGGCCCCACATTTCAAAACAAACAATGTTCCTAGTTACTGCTGAGCCTGAATGAAATCTTTCTCTGCTTTTGGAAGCCCAGGTACCTCTCTCATCAGAACTTGCTTTAAACAGCAGCCACCAAAGATGATGTTTGCTTTGGCATATAAGCATCAAACTGAAGCAGCATGTGGGCTACAAAGTTAAAAATAGGAGTTATGGAAATAGATTCCAGAAATAGAAAATTGGATTGCTTGCATGTTGACTGGGGTTCTTTTTTTTCCCTTCCATCAGACAAACCCCACCAGCCGCCACTGGGATCGAGGGAAAAGATGCGTCTCTGCTTCTTTGTTTTGGAAGGGAACAAGAAGGTTGGTGTTGTTTACTGAAGACTGACACCCCATAATGGATGAGGCCTTTTCCTCCCCTAGGCCCCTTCCCCGTTGCTGCTGGAATAAAGAGAAGGCCAGCTGTGCCTGCACTGGGAGCCACTTTCCGTGACTTGGCGCCTGTCAGGCACGCTTGATGGTTGTGTTGCTTAATTAGGAGATGTGAAACTGCAGGAGCTGCACGCAAGCGATAAAGGTGGATCTTTTGTATAAGAGCATATAAAAATAAAAAAGCAATTTCACCAGGCAGAGCTGAGAAGGAACAGCCTTTGCAATTTCATGCTGGGAAAGAATGGAAGCAGCGGAGAGGGGGGAGGGCTGAAGACACAGTGACGAAGGAGCCTTAGCCATGGAGAGAAATGGAGCAGAGCCGAGACAGCAAAATATGTACCAAGAGAACTCTGCCAAGAGAAGAAATACTTCTCACCCAAATAAATTATACTCTCACAGAAATAAGAAATGTAGAGACCTTCCCTCCCTTCCTTCCAGGCCATTTTCTTTAGATACTGTTTTCAAACAGTCAACAACATACTCTTTCCAGCTTCTGTTTGGTTGCAGGTCCTCCTGAAAAGGGATTTGGCTTCAAATCTAACCTGGAGGTCTCCCGATGCAATGTCTCTGATTAAAAAGTCCAGGAAGTTGAATTCCCAAGAATCTGGAGAAAGTTGGGCTGTTAAGGATCTTTTTTTTTTTTTTTCAGTCTTCCAGTTCCTCAAACTAAAGAAACAAGTTGCATGGATATATATTTTTCATATCGCACTTGGTTGCCATTGGGCTTTCAAATTACTAACTATTCCATATTTTTTTCAGATTTTTTTTTTTTTAAAGAAAAAGCAGCTGGAAAACAAGATGTTGCTGCAAACTGAAGGTGACGGCATCTGGACATTCTGTGTAATTTTGTGGTGAGGCAGTGACTGTATGAAAAAAAGCATCCTGACACTAACGCTTCAGGATATGCTCTCTTTTAAAACAATTCTTGTACACGACCGACAGATCTGTATGTGGCATTTTCACACAGCCAATGAGCAATTACCACACAAGAGTATAAATAAATCCAGCCTAAGCTAAAAAGAGCTGAATTTAAGCCACTTGGGTGTATTTGTCCATATTATTATGTCCAGTGTTATAGGGAGTGTAAATTAGTATGAGGGGTGGAAATACCCTCATTTAAAAGTCCCCAACGGAAATCTGAAATGAACCATACTATATTCATGGCTATATGTCTCAAAAGAATTACTACAATTTCTGCTTTCTTACCAATTGGGTCATATATGCAGAATGTTTGTTTTGAAAGTTTGGGGTTGCAAGAAATTGCTGATGAACTTTTCCATTATCATTTTGATCCCCCCCCCTTTTTTTTTCCTGTTATCGTTTTCTGTTTTCTGTTATGGCTGGTGATTCATCCTCTCCCGCCCCCCCCCCCCCACAAAATGTAAGGCCTCCTCTTTCTTGGTTTCTTTACTCAGTTTAGATGCCTTAAGTGACCTGAAAGAACTATTCCAAGCAACCATTAAAAAATGGGATGGGATGAGATGACTCAGCAGCAGGTTGTTCTGGAAAAGAAAAGAGAGAGAGAAAGAGAGAGAGAGAGAGAGAGAGAGAGAGAGAGAGAGAGAGAGAGAGAGAGAGAGAGAGAGAGAGAGAGAATGAATGATAGTCATTTCCATTCCTCTCTCAAAATATTAATATATGGTTTAATTTTATAAAACTTAATAGCTCTGGATTCTTGAGAGCCAGACAACAGGCTGGGAGACTGTGAGTTCTAGTCCTGCCTGAGGTACAAAGCCAACTGGGTGACTGTGGATCAGTTGTTTTTTCTCAGCCCCAAGAAGGAGACAGACAACTTCTGAAAAAACCTTGTCAAGAAAATGCGTCCAGGCAATCTCTGAGATTCACACACAATTGAATGGAAGAAAATAATTCCAGCCAAAATAAAGCAGTCCTTTAAAACCACGTAATAGGCTTATCTAATGTATTGATTTATTTAACATCTCTATTTTATTTAATAAAGGCATACAATTATCTAACTAAATGTGATGTTGGCTATTGTTGAATCAAATATTTTTCTTGCCATTCTATTTCTTGTCAAACTTTTTTTTTCCAGAAAAGAAAAAGTGGCTGAAATTCTCACAGATGGCCAATTCCTGCAATTATCATAGTGAAAGAGATGACCTTTTGCAGGGCTATCCTGCCTGTCTTTGTACAAAGATTTGTCTGGTGGTTTGCAACTTCACAGACGGCTTGGCAAGGGAAATGTTAAAAGGGAACTCAGTCTGTGATGGCTTGTTTTTTCCAAAGCAGGAAACAGGGATACCCATGCCAACAACAAGACAGGTGTGTGTGTGTGTGTGTGTGTGTGTGTGTGTGTGTGAGAGAGAGAGAGAGAGAGAGAGAGAGAGAGAGAGAGAGAGAGAGAGAGAGAGAGAATACAAAACACAGGTAGGAATTCACAGCAATAAAAGTGCTAAAAAGACAATGAAAAAACTCTTAACCAGCTGGAGAACTATTTGAAAAAATAACATGGAAAAGACAAAAACTTTTAGGAAATTGGAGATGCAAATTGCAGCTCACTACTACCGCAGTTTGATAGCTTTTCAAGGGAATTAGACAAGATCACACAAAGAGGCCTATTAAAAATAATTCACCTTCACATCTACCTACCAGTGAAAGGCAGTACAACCAAGGAAATTCCCATCATGGCCTCCTTGTGGTTTTCCAAAAACTATGATGGTAGATACTGGGGACTGTGAGATACAATGAGACTTGAAGACTTGGATGTGTAGAAGAGGCATCAAGGTTTGAGTGCCAGGATGGGGAGTGAAATGCTTTGGATCTGCAGTGTTTCTGGAGTTTAGGAATGGGCAGCATGAAGCTTGAGGATTCTTTCTAGAATGCCTCATGAATGATGAATTGAATAGACCAGTTCCTGCCATTGTCTGATGTGGAACAGAGGAAAACTATAATGGAAGCCCTAAACCAGGCATACTATATTTAAAATACAAAGCTATACCCCTCAGCCTCACCAGTTTGTGTGATGAGGTCTCATCCAATTTTCAGCCCCCCATTTTCTGTCCTCAAATGTGGCCTCATCTAATTTTCAGCCCTCCTTTTCAGTCTCCAAATAATAAGCTTCCCACTCCTGCCCTGCTGAACACTCTCCGTTTCTCTGCTTCTGTGCTTGAAGCAGGAGTTAGACTGGCTTATTTACTAGTGTGATTTTGTATTGGCTTTTAAGTTTGTTTGATTGACCTTGTCAGATAACTAACTGCACTTGGGTATACACTAGCTGATCCCTTGGGACTGAAAGGATGTTGAATTTAGTGAAGTGGCACTTGAGCTGAAATGGCAGGAGCCACAACTGAGAGGTGATACACAGCAGCCCATTCAAGAAACATCTTTCTTTAAGCCCTTTGGAAATGTCATAAGAGAAACACTTCAGACTTTTCATTCTTTCCATGAGCTCACCCAACAGGCTGCTAACTTTAGGAAGGTTGGCCAAAGATTTCCAGCCCCACTTCAGACACGGATGGACCTTTTAAAAAAAGAAAAATCTCAAAGTTATCTTAGTCACTCACTTGAAGGGCATTTGAGTCATGAGTAGGCATCTAAAAAGGATAAATAGAGATTAAACTGAAGGAAGCTGTTTTTCTCCCTAGAATTTTATAACTCATCTAATAAAATGAGGTTATGATTTTTGTGGGGGGTTTTGTAGATAATTTTGTAGATAATTAAAGAGATAATCAAGATATTATTTGCTAACTACTATTGAATTCTCCCAGCCTATTTATAAAAGGGTATTTGAAAAATAGCAGCAACTATGGGAGCTTGTGACATGATGCTTTTGTTACAATGGCTTTATTTATTTACTTAAATTTATTGGCCACCCATCTTACCACAGGGTAACTCTGGGTGGCTTACAATCTTAAAAAAAATAAAAAACAAACCCTATACAGTTGAAGCTGGAATGTCATTCTCAGCAGATAATAATAGGAAAATGCTTATGTGAAGGGAAAAGCATGTAGATTAGTTGCAAAAAAATATAAAAGCTTGCAATCTAGATGGCACCTTAACCTTAAATATATAGTATCTAAACCTAAACCTACATAGGTTGGGAATTTTTTCTTCCCTAATAAAGGAGGGCATGTTTGTTTCATTCATTAGACAAAGTGCTTCCAAATGCTTTGAAGGTCTGAAATATGAAAGACAGAACCCAGAAGAAACAGGGATGAGAAGGGAAGAGGGTGACTGAAAACAATAGAACTTAAAATACAATAATGATCTGTTGGCTCAGGGAGAATAGAGGCCTGCTGGTGATGACTTTTCTTCTTTCCCTCATATTGTATTCTGTTACAATCTGTTGGAATCACTGGGCCCTGAAAACAGTTAAAGAGAGAGGAAGTGCATAAAACATGATTCATCTTTATTTTCTAAGAGATAACAGGGTTCTCCCCCCATTTTACTGAATCATGGTGGTCTACTTGATTTCCTGGATTTTGGTTTCCTGAAGTTTATTTCCTTAAGGTGAGGTGGTGGTGAGGTGTAGAACAGAAGAAACTGAAAACCTTGTAACAACATGTAGTGGCCTTCCTTTTGATTGTTATAGAATCGAATTGAATTTTTTATTGGCCAAGTGTGATTGGACACACAAGGAATTTGTCTTGGTGCAGATGCTCTCAGTGTACATAACAGAAAAGATATGTTCATCAAGAATCATAAGGTACAACGCTTAATGATAGTCATAGGGTACAAATAAGCAATCAGGAAACAATATCAATATAAATTGTAAGGATACAAGCAACAAAGTTACAGTCATACAGTCATAAGTGGAAGGAGATAGGTGATGGGAATGATGAAAAGATTAATAGTAGTGCAGATTTAGTAAATAGTTTGACAGTGTTGAGGGAATTATTTGTTTAGCAGTGATGGCGTTCGGGAAAAAACTGTTCTTGTGTCTAGTTGTTCTGGTATGCAGTGCTCTATAGCATCGTTTTGAGGATGGGAGCTGAAACAGTCTATGTCCAGGATGTGATGGGTCTGTAAATATTTTCACAGCCCTCTTTTTGACTCTTGCAGTACACAGGTCCTCAATGGAAGGCAAGTTGGTAACAATTGTTTTTTCTGCAGTTCTAATTATCCTCTGAAGTCTGTGTCTGTCTTGTTGGGTTGCAGAACCAAACCAGACAGTTATAGAGATGCAGATGACAGATTCAATAATTCTTCTGTAGAACTGTATCAGCAGCTCTTTGGGCAGTTTGAGCTTTCTGAGTTGGCGCAGAAAGAACATTCTTTGTTGTGCTTTTTTGATGACGTTTTTGATGTTAGCTTTTTTGATGACATTTTTGATGTTAGTTAATGGGTTTTCCAGCAGGTTGGCTATTTAGACATTCATGAAGGCTTTCATAACTGACATTACTGTCAGCAAGCATGGACTGCTTAGTGAGGGCAGATGGAACAAAAGCATAGCCAGGGTGTGTTTATATTGGTGTGGTGCTGAAATGATCAGGTGAGCCTTAGGGTAGAGGAAGAGAGATACTATTGCTTGCTTAAATGCTCAAGATACATTTGTGCCATAGATATACAGGTCATGGTGACCTTCTTCTTGTTCACCTTTTGAGGCCTGCAGAGTACCCCCAGAAGTTCCAGAGCATACCTTGAGTGAGGAAGGCCAATATTTTCAGTCTCTCTTGGGCAAGATTAAAGTGTGTTTCTTAACTTCTTAAGATGCCCAATATTGATCCTGAATCTCTACCCACAAAACCCAAAACAGTCTTGGAAAGTTTGACCCCACCCACAAAGTCAAGATAGCAGTCATATTACATGGATATAAAAAGGTACAAGACTTTAATTAGATGCACATCTTGCCTTACATGGATGGACCCATGAAGTCATTGGCAGATAAACAAAAACTCGGATAAGACAATCATTTTAAAATATGTTTGGAACGTTAGAAGAACTTCAAACAAATACTAATATATATTTAGAAAAATCCACAGGAACATAAGGCTATCAAGTTTGGAGTGCAAAATCTTGATGACCACTATATGATGAGAAAATTGGGCGATTTTATTTCTCTTTGTGGCCATCCTATATAGCTAAGGATATATCACCCCATGAATTGTTGCTAGGACTCCATGCTGGTTTTTAAATCTGGACACAAATTTTCAGATTTTGCTTAATTGTTAGTTTTGTACATTTATTTGGATGACATTAAATAAATATGTTGAATGATCGTCGTACAAAGAAATAAATGATGCTGGAAAGAGAGATCATTTCATTGAGACCTTTAAATTCACAATTCAAGATTGCATCACCCATGTAAAACTGTAGATAAATGCATATATTTTAAAAAAAACAGTAAGGTGGCAACTATGCTACTTATACATGGGGAGTAAGATCTATGTTTCTTATCATATGTGAAGGCAAGACTGTAAGAAGCATATAGACTTTCAGAGGTAGTGTACATACGAATAAGTGAAGTGAACATATTGATTTATCTATTTATCATTCATTCACATTCAACCTACTTTTAAGTTAAACTCTCTAAGACAACTCAAAGGAGAAAAGAAAAAAAGCCAGTTTGATGTATCACCAAAACCAAAAGTAAAGAACCAGCTCTTCTTGTTTTTTTTTTTTTTTAAGCAGAAAGAATTAAGAACAATGCATTCATAGAATAATATCCACCTCCAGTCTCCTGCTGACACACTTGGCTCCTTGTATCTGACACAATGAGTGAATCATGAGGTTTAGTGTTTAGCATTTTTGTGTGAAATGAAAAAATAGAAAAAAGAGGAACTATTAGGACCACTAACAGAACATTGCATACGTAGGTTTAATGAAAAATATGACTTATATCACAATCCTGAATCTTAGTTCCTGGCAGGAACAGCTTACATTTGTCATCTCAAAGTTTCTTCCAGTAATCCTCTGTGGTGCTGCCATAAGCCACTTTCACCACAGTGGGATGGTAAGCAGCTTCTAGCTGTGATTCTCTTGTTAACTGTCCTACCAAATTTAACAGGCATTTATGAATGGGCGAGGGGGAACATCACCATCCTCTGTAACTATCCAATGTTTTCTCACCATTCTCATCAATGCTCCCTCTGTGAAACATCTAATAAAGAGAACTGTTAGATCCGGCGCAGGGAAAAGAAGACTGGACCAGCTCGATACATTAGCAATTTTTATTCATTACAAGGTAACGAGTCAAGACTGCTGGCGCGCTGCCGGAGCTCTCCTTATATTCGCTCCCGGCAGACGCACCGCCCCTTGACAGGGATTCAAATCTCCCGCCCGATGGCTGGCAGCCAATCAGGGCGGATGTCCTTATAAGGACATAACACTCCTCCCCCCTTAGTCCGAAATGTCAATCTCATTCACAAACGTTACGTAGTCGCGCAGGTACGCTGGACGCCTCGGCACCCTAGCTGACCTGCGCAGTCTCACTTCTCCTCCGTCTCCGGCCTGGAAGGACGGGGGTCTTTCGTCTCCTGGTTCCCTCTCCGGAACCGGGCTCGGTTCGGCTGTCGAGTGAGCGGGGCCACCCCCAGCGCCTCCGGCCGGACCGCAGACCTTGGATCGCTGGTCCTGGTGGTCTTCCTCCTGTCCTGTGGATCTCTCGCCTCGCCTCGGCTGCTCGGTTCCGACCCGGGAAGAGCGTCTGAGTCTCGGTAAGTCCATTCCTCGCTCTTCCCTGGTCTCCCGGGCGCTGTAGTTCGGTCTCGGTCCGGCTTGCTGCCGCTCGGGTGGCGGTTCCGCTCGGTTCGGGTGGTGCTGGCTCTCGTTGTTGTTGTTGTGCCGTCCGACCTCGCAGGGGTGGCGTTGGTCCCCTCGGTTGGGCTGGCGTCGGTCTACCTTGTCTGGCTGGCGGTGGTCGACCTGGTCGGGGTGTTGTTGCGGTGCTACCCCCGCGGGGCGGCGGAGGTCTCCCCTGCCGGGGTGGTGCAGGTCTCCCTGGCCGGGTTGTTGTTGACTTCCCCTTCCCCCTAGTCCCTGGTCTACCGTTGGTTGGTGCCTGGGGCCATCCTGGTCGGGGTGTCGTTTCCTGGCTGTCTCTTGTGATGGGCGGGGGTCCCCCACGTCGGTGGGTAGTGTGCCACCCTCGCCCGTGGGTCGTGGGTTGCCCGTCTTGGCTGGGTCCCGGTCTACTCGCCTTGAACTGCAGTCTCCCTGGCTGGGCTGGCATGGGCTGCTGTCACTGGTGGGGTGCGTTGCTCCTCCTCTGGGCAGGTCCCGGTCTACCTGCGGGCTGGGCTGGTGGTCCCTGGCCTTGCTGTGCCCGGTGCCCACCTGGCTGGGTTGTTGTTGCCATCCTCCGTGCGGTTGGCCCTGGTCTACCTCGCTGGGCTGCCGGCGTGACAGCATCTGGTAGTGGGCTGGGCCGACCTTGACGGGGTGGTGCTGCTCTGCCTCGCAGGGGTGTGGTAGGCCTACCTCGTCGGGGTGTCGTAGGCCTACCTCGCCGGGTTGTTGTAGGCCTACCGGGTCTGGGTGTGGTAGGCCTACCTCGCTGGGGTGTTGGAGGTCTACCTCATCGGGGTGTTGTAGGCCTCCCTCGTCAGGCTGGTTTTCATGCGCTCCCCCCCACCTTTTTCGGAGTTGGTCGATGTGACGTCTCGCGAACTGTCCATCTTCCAACTCGACGATGTATGATTTGGGGCCGGTTGTGCTGGCAATCTTCCCCTTCAGCCACTTAGGAGAGCCGCTGAAGTTCAGCGCGAAAATTGAATCTCCGTTGCTGAAGGCGCGAAGCGGGCGGCTGGCGGTTGCGGTCACTTCCGGGCTGTATTGGGGGTGCAGCCGGTCCAAGGGTGACCTCAACCTTCTGCCCATCAACAGTTCGGCCGGGCTCTTGTGGGTGGTGGCGTGTGGCGTGATGTGCTGGGTGAGGAGGAAATTGTCTATGCGCTCTTGCCAGTCCCCCGGGCCCATCTTGGTGAGGGCCTCTTTGGTCAGTCGGACCATGCGTTCCGCTTGTCCGTTTCCGGCCGGCCTGTAAGGGGCGGACAGGGCGTGGCGGATGCCCAGTCCCGCCAGGAAGGATTCCATGGCCAAGGATGTGAGCTGGGGGCCGTTGTCTGAGACCAGCACATCCGGTAGACCATGAGTGGCGAAGAGACGGCGCAGGGCTCGGATCGTCGCGTCCGTTGTGGTAGATGCCATGGGCACCACCTCGAGCCATTTGGAGAAGGCATCTACCACGATGAGGAGGTGTCGCCCCTGCATCGGACCCGCGAAGTCAATGTGGACCCTCGACCAGGGGTTGCCGGGGGTCTCCCACTTCGCGACCTCGGATTGCGGCGGCGCTGGGCGAACTTCTTGGCACGGGTCACATCTGGAGACCCATTGTTCAATGTCTTTGTCCATGGAGGGCCACCAGACATAACTCCGTGCCAGTGCCTTCATGCGGACGATGCCCGGGTGCCCCTTGTGCAAGGTCTCCAACGTTCGCCGTTGCAGAGTGCTTGGAATCAGCACCCTGTCTCCCCATAGCAGACAGCCCTTCATGGTGGACAGCTCCTCCTGTTTCCTGGCGAACGGGCTGAATCTTTCCTCTGGCTTTCCCGACGGCCACCCTCTGAGGATCCAGGATTTCACTGTGCGGAGTGTGGGGTCCTTTTGGATGTGGACGGCCACATCTGCGGATGACACCGGGCAGCTGGCGTCGTCATCAATGTGCAGTAGGTGGAGTGTGGGGGCTGGGTCTTCGACCGGCTTCTTCGACGGGCATCTGCTGAGGGCGTCGGCGTTTCCTATGGCTGTGCCTGGCTGGTGCACGAGCCTATAGGAGTAGCCCGCTAGGAAGATTGCCCATCTCGTCATTCTCGGGGACATGAAGGTCGGGGTTGGTTGGTCGCCTGCGAGGAGTCCCAGGAGAGGCTTGTGGTCTGTGACTATGGTGAAGCTTCTTCCGTAGAGGTATTCGTGGAAGCGCTTCACCCCAGCCACGATGGCCAGGGCTTCTTTGTCCAGCTGGCTATAGTTCCGTTCTGCGCCGGACATAGTCTTTGAGAAGTACGCGATTGGGGCTTCCGAGCCATTGGGCAGTTCGTGGCTGAGGACTGCCCCCACCCCGTAAGGCGACGCGTCGCAGGTCAGTCTGATGGGAAGCGTCTCGCTGTACTGAATGAGTACGCTTTTGGACGTCAATAGTCCTTTGATGGCCCGGAATGCCGCTTCCTCTTCCTGGCCCCACTTCCAGGAAGCCGATTTTCCCAGCAGGCGGTGGAGTGGCTCAGCAACTGTGGCTTTCTGTTTTAAAAAAATGGCGTAAAAGTTGAGCAACCCAAGGAAAGCCTGAAGCTCCGTTTTGTTTTTTGGGCTTGGAGCTTCATGGATTGCTTCCACTTTTGATTTGGTGGGGTGGATGCCTGTGCTATCAATGAGGAAGCCCAGGAACTCGACTTCCTGTACTCCTATGATGCACTTGTCCCGCCTGACCCTCAAACCCTTGGCCTTGAACCGCTGCAGGACAAGCCTGAGCCTTTCGAGGAGTTGGCTTCTTGAGTCACCGGAGATGAGCACATCATCGAAGTAAGGCACCACCCCTGGAACGCCTTGGAGAAGGCGTTCCATCATGGATTGGAAGATGCCAGGGGCAGCGCTGACTCCAAATTGGAGGCGGTTGCATTTAAATGCCCCTCTGTGCGTGACAATTGTTTGAGCCTCCGCCGTTTTGTCATCCACTGGCAGTTGCTGGTAAGCCTGGGCCAGGTCCAGTTTCGCGAAAATTGATCCAGATCCCAGGGAATGCAGCAGATGTTGCACCACTGGGACTGGGTATGCGCTCTGTGCCAACGCCTTGTTGATGGTACAACGGTAGTCAGCACAGATGCGCACAGACCCATCATGCTTCAGTGGGGTCACAATGGGGGTCTCCCATGAGGCATGATCGATCGGTTCCAGGACGCCCTGGGCGATCAGCTTATCCAGCTGCTCATCTACTTTAGGCCGCAGGGCAAATGGAACTCGGCGGGGCTTGAGCCTGATTGGGGTGATTCCCTTGTCCAGATTAAAGGAGATTGGCCTCCCCACAAATTTCCCCAGCTTACCATCGAAGACTTCTTTGAACTCTTCGATGATGGAGTCGAGTTCGTCCCTGCGGATCTTGTGGATGCCCTGAAGTGAAAGTCCCAGCGGCTTGAACCACTCCACACCCAACAGGTTCGGTCGGCTGTGCTGCACAATGGTGATGGGTAGCTTTCCGTTGAAGTCGTTGTACTTCACCCGGATTGTGGCTCTGCCTAGGATTTCAATGGGGTTCCCGTTGAAGTCCACAAGTCTCGCCTTCGGGGTTTTCAGCTGGGTCCTTTTGTATGCCGGGTTCAGCTGCTGTAGGTGCTGCCAGTCCATGATGGAGTAGGCGGATCTGGAGTCTACCTCCATCTTGCACGGAGACCCCTCTGCTAGCAGCGTCACGTGGAACTTGGTGGTTCCCTCGTCGCTTGTGTGAGCAATGGTGGTGGTCTGGTGCACCGTCCTGTTGCGGGGATAGTCCTCCTCCCCGCGCCGGGACTGGTTTGAGGACCGTTTGGATGTCCTCTGGTTATCTTTGCGATTTTCCCTGAATCGTGGTCTGGGTGGTTCCGGGGCTGGATCTGTGGCTCTGCAGGCCTCTGCGATGTGGCCCCTCTTCAGGCATCGGCGGCAGGTCGCGTCCCTCCATCTGCAGTTTGCCCTGGGGTGGTCGCCTCTGCAGCTGCCGCATCGCTCTCCCCGGTCGCCATGCTGTGGGTTTTCCCGCCTGGGAGGGCGGGACACCTTGTGGACGGCCATTTCCTCATCAGACTCGGATTGAGTAGTTGCCTCGTCTGATGAGGTCGGGCCCGACTTGTGGATCTTATGGATCCCCCTTGCTTTTACCATCGCGGCGGCTGCTTGCTCAGACGTTTCAGCCGCCGTTGCCTCGTCGAGGACATCTTTGAGCGGAATCTTCTTCCGGCTGAGGAACTTCTTCTGCAGCCCCACATCTCGCATTCCAAACACAATGCGGTCCCGGATGGCATTGTCCACATTGTCGAACTCGCAGTTGGCAGCGATTTGGCGAAGCGCTGCCACGAATTCCTTGATGGATTCACCTTCCCGCTGGTTTCTTTGCTGGAAGGTGAACCTGTTTGCGATGGGGGTGCCTGTAGGTGCATAGTGCTCCTGTAGGACTTCCTGCAGGTCGTTCCAGGACATCTCCTCGATGTCCCTGGGTGCCACGAGGTCAATCGCCATCTCCAGAACGTCCGATCCGCAATGAGCCAGGAAGAGGGCTCTTTTTCTCTCCTCATCGAGGTTCTGGTATCCATTGCCTCGCAGGAACTGCCGGAATCGGACCATGTATGACCTCCACTTCTCCCGGGATGGGTCGAACGGGTTCAGCGCGGTCATCGGGGCTTGCGGGGTGGCCATTCTGGAAGATCGCTGTGGTGTGGTGATTTTGTTCGGTGGGCGATCGTGCCAAGAGTCTTGTGAAGGTTCTTCTCTCTAGTCCTTCGTCGCCAGTGTTAGATCCGGCGCAGGGAAAAGAAGACTGGACCAGCTCGATACATTAGCAATTTTTATTCATTACAAGGTAACGAGTCAAGACTGCTGGCGCGCTGCCGGAGCTCTCCTTATATTCGCTCCCGGCAGACGCACCGCCCCTTGACAGGGATTCAAATCTCCCGCCCGATGGCTGGCAGCCAATCAGGGCGGATGTCCTTATAAGGACATAACAAGAACCAAGCAGAATAATTGCAGAAAGTGATTGGATTGGAATCCTTCAGGAGCACTTTAAGGCTCCCCAGTGATATGTGAGCCAGTCCTGAGCTCACAGCTCATTCCTTTAATTATTACACTTGGTCATATACGTGCAAACTGAGGGGAGGTACATATGATTCAACCACATTTTGAACCTAATCTGCTGATTTAAATATTTGTCTAATTTGGATTCATTCAAAGGGAAACTAAATTGAATTTGAAACTTCCTGAGGTTTCCTTAGTGATCTAAGAAGGAAGGAAGGAAGGAAGGAAGGAAGGAAGGAAGGAAGGAAGGAAGGAAGGAAGGAAGGAAGGAAGGAAGGAAGGAAGGAAGGATCCAAGTCAACATATGGTAATTCATACAAACCCTGAACATTTTCTCTTCCTTCCCCTTAATTGGGAAACCTGACTTATCAAAAGTTTCTAATTGTGGTTAGCATTATAAGCCAATTGCAGTCCTTTCTTATGTCTAGACTTTTTTTTTCAGTCATTAAATAAGTTTTTATCCAGGTATTCTCCTTCAGCATCTTTTTACTATCAGTTCTTAACAGCTACTTAACACCTGAAAGCAAAACAGGGCCTGATATTTATGGCTGAGATTTGCAGGGATCTATATGCAGCCCACAACACTGAAAGTGAAGACAGACCACATTGTAAGGATGGAGATGGTTATGAGACTCTTCTGGTTCTCCCCCCCTCAGTGATAATTGAACAGGACGAAATGACTGAAGAGACCTTCACATGTGTTTGATAGTAAATCAGATTAAATTTATAGTATCTGGACTGCAACTATAGTCTTACTTTTTTGGTTGCCATCTATTGGTCTGCTGTATTTTTGCAGTCAGAATTACACTTCAGAAAGGTAAAATTTGAAAGACAGTTGCAGAATAAGTTGCTGAAAGTACTGAGGTTTGCATAAACCACATTTCCAAACACAAATGCTTGATATTTTTAGTGTACCTATGAAATAATGAACCACTTTTTTCTATGTTTTTTGTTATTTTTCCTCCATAAAATGTTTCATTTTGTTTCTCAGTAGAATTGTATAGCTTATATGTTATATTAAAGGTGGAAAAAATTCTGAACTGATTTATCTTCATCTGATTTTTTTTTCTTACATCTCAAAACCTTGGCATTTTAACAGGGGTGTGCAAACTTTTTACATCCACTCTATATCAGCAGGGGATTTTTTTTTCTTAGCATGGATATTACCATAGCTGCACATTTTACCCTGAAACATCAGGAATCTGGTAATTTAATAATCAAAATGAAATTATAGTAATCCTCTTGGTGCTTTTCAATATTCAGAGGATGCAGTTCTCCAAATGTTCTTACTAGGGGACATAGATTGAATCACTCATTGCATGTGCTGACTTCTCATCAAGCTAGTTCTCAAATTACAAATAAAATAAAAAGAGTGTAATGAAGACAGAAAAGTCAACAGTCATCAAATCACACATTGATACAAAATAAAAATTATCCATCAGATTAAAACTTAATTCAACCATATTTAAATGTCCCAAACTCAACACAATAAAATTGCTTCCTTTATAAATTTTAATTGGAGTAAGTTTAGTCTTTATGCTTTATGTAGTCTTAAGGTCTGTATAGTCAAGGCTATGGTTTTCCCAGTAGTATTGTATGGTTGTGAGAGTTGGCCCATAAGGAAGGCTAAGCATCAAGGACTTGATGCTTTTGAATGATGATGTTGGAGAAGACTCTTGAGAATCTCTTGGACTGCAAGAAAATCAAATCAAATAATTTATTTATTTATTTATTTATTTATTAAATTTCTATACCGCCCTTCTCCAAAAAGGACTCAGGGCGGTGCACAGCCAAAGTAAAAACAGAGCATACAAAATTTAAAAACAATATTAAAATAATTAAATATTCTGGCCGTAAATTAAAACAACCCAATTTAAAATCAATTTAAAATTAAACTCACGCCAGCCCAGCTAGTTGAAATAAATAGGTTTTCAGGGCCCGACAAAAAATCCGGAGGTCTGTTATTGTACGTAACTCTGGGGGAAGGTTGTTCCAGAGGGTGGGCGCCGTCACAGAGAAGGCTCTCCCCCTGGGGGTCGTCAGCCGACATTGTCTGGCGGACGGCACTCTGAGGAGACCCACTCTGTGTGAGCGTACTGGCCGGTGGGAGGCTATTGGTGGCAGAAGGCTGTCTCGTAAGTACCCCGGCCCTAAGCCATGGAGCGCTTTAAAGGTGGTCACCAACACCTTGAAGCGCACTCGGAAGACCACCGGGAGCCAGTGCAGCTCACGCAGGAGAGGTGTCACATGGGAGCGCCTTGTCGCCCCCATAATCCCCCGCGCGGCCGCATTCTGGACCAGCTGGAGCCTCCGGGTGCACCCCAGGGGGAGCCCCATGTAGAGAGCGTTGCAGTAGTCCAGGCGGGAAGTGACTAGGGCCTGAGTGACTGTGCGTAGAGAATCCCGATCTAGAAAGGGACGCAACTGGCGTATCAGGCGAACCTGATAAAAAGCCCCCCTGGCCACGGCCGTCAAATGGTCTTCTAAAGACAGCTGTGCGTCCAGGAGGACGCCCAAGTTATGAGCCCTCTCCGTGGGGGCGAGTGATTCGCCCCCAATAGCCAGCGATGGCGTCAGCTGGCTATATCGGGACGCTGGAAGCCACAGCCACTCGGTCTTGGAGGGGTTGAGTCGGAGCCTGTTTCTCCCCATCCAGACCCGCACGGCCTCCAGGCACTGGGACATCACTTCAAGGGCATCGTTGGGGTGGCCTGGGGTGGAGATGTACAGCTGGGTGTCATCAGCGTACTGATGGAACTCCACCCCGAAGCCACGGATGATCTCACCCAGCGGTTTTACATAAATGTTGAACAGAAGGGGCGAGAGGACCGACCCTTGTGGCACCCCACAAGCAAGGTGCCTCGGGGTCGACCGCTGCCCCCCCGTCAACACAGATTGCGACCGGTCAGAGAGGTAGGAGGAGAACCACCGCAGAACGGTGCCCCCTACCCCCAACCCCGCCAACCGGTGCAACATGATACCATGGTCGATGGTATCAAAAGCCGCTGAGAGGTCTAACAGGACCAGGATAGAGGAGCAACCCCTATCCCGAGCCCTCCAGAGATCATCCACCAACGCGACCAATGCTGTTTCCGTGCTGTGCCCAGGCCGGAAGCCGGACTGGAGCGGGTCTAGATAGACAGCTTCATCCAGGAACCGGGGAAGCTGTTGCGCCACCACACTCTCAACAACCTTCGCAACGAAGCGAAGGTTGGAGACTGGACGATAGTTAGCCAAAACAGCCGGATCCAGAGAGGGCTTTTTGAGGAGGGGCCTCACAACCGCTTCTTTCAAAGCAGCTGGCAGGACCCCCTCACTCAAAGAAGCATTAACAATCTTCTGGAGCCAGCCTCGTGTCACCTCCCGGGAAGCCAGTACCAACCAGGAGGGACACGGGTCCAATAAACATGTGGTCACGTTCAGCCATCCCAGGACCCTGTCCATGTCCTCAGGAGCCACAGGATCTAACCCCCCCCCCAGATAACACTCTCAAGACCTGCCTCAGTCATCCCGTCCGGATATACAGTCAGAGGCCAGCCCTTCCCGAATCTGAGCGGTTTTGTCATACAGTATATACAGTACCGTAATAATCCTAAAGGAAATCAAATAAATAGTTATAGTTTATTGTCATTGCACCTTGTACAACGAAATTAAATGCCATCTTCAGTGTACATTATACATAAAAAATAAAACAAAAACACACATCCTTCTATTCTATACAATTGCATTGAAAACCCCTGATATTGCATTAATATTGCACTACACAGTAGAATTCAATACAGTTACTGTTCTGGGATAGAAGCTGTTTTTCAGCTTATTTGTCCTTGTTAAGAACCCTGACTGTCCTTTGAAAGGACACATACTGAAGCTGAAGCTCAAATATTTTGGCCACCCAATGAGAAGAGAAGACTCATTGGAAAAGACTGTGATATTGGAAAAAAATGAAGGCAAAAGGAGAAGGAGATGGCAGAGGGTAAGATAGTGGTTATATAGTGTCACTGTGGCAATGAACATGAATTTGGCCAAACTCGAAAAAGAGTGGAGGACATGGGGCCCTGCAAAGATATGGTCCATGTGGTGATAAAGAGTCAGACATGACTTAGCGACTGAACAATAACAAGTCTTTATGTTTCCTTTGTCTGAAATCTTAATTTCTGTTATCATACATTAATTTTTATAATTTTATACATTGCCAGATAATATTCCTTGCAGATAATTATGATTATTATTAGCATATGGTTAACTAGGAGACCACAATCCTATTTCAGAGTAGTAGTTTGGTTGCCAATTTACTACCTCTGTTGTAGGACACACTTGCATGCTCCTGAGGTGTGCCTCAGGAGGGCAAACTGGCTTCACATAAGAATGAAAGTGGCTCTTCCTGCAGCAGCATCCTAGCCCCCCCTCCATTCCCTGGAGCTGTCTCACAAATAGGCACCTCAATCAGAAAGGTTCAGATCCAGGAGGAATGTAACTGCCTGCACAGAGAACCAACTTGTCTCCCTGCTGAAGTGGTATCTATTTATCTACTTGCATAGAGTATGCTTTCAAACTGTTAGATAGACAGAAGCAGAGACAATTGATGGGAGTTCACCCCATCACATAGTGCTAGAACTCAAACCGGTGGAGCAGAGACCATTTCCAGCATAATGATTTTAAGAGAATCGGTCAATCAGTTAGTTGTAGTATTCTAGAGAGCAAGACACCATCATATTTCCACTTTCAGGGCTTCCACTTTGATAACTCACATGTTAAATGCTAGATCACCTGTCAGATAGATTTGCCATCATCCATCCTTCCTCAAGGGGGACTTGTCCCTGACCTTATCTCTGTCCTTATTTGCTGTTAAACACACTCTGTACACTAACAAAAATAGTTTCAGAGGAGGTTAGTTATGCTGGTGGCAGTAGCCTTCTGGTCACTCAGACTCCTTTTACCTCCAAGTTATTGTCAGATCAATCTGATTCTACTTCAGTGATTATATGTACTACTGTCTGTACAATATGCCTCAATTGTTCTTCAAGTAGATCTTAGACATTTCATATTGGTCAATAAATTGTATCCATGCCTAATTTTTATATGTACCTTTATTGATGATTGACTTTTAAATATTATTTGCAATCATTAGCATGTCTGTTAGTAATGTAGAAAACCAGCTATTGTAATTGAGCCTTTTAAGTTATATAATTCCTTTACACACTATTATATTTTATACTATACCATTCTAGTCTCTATAGTTACAATGTCAATATTAGACATAGCATTAGGTGCAAGAAATCAGAAACCAAGGTCGTTCAAATAAGTTCAAGTTTAATCAATGCTAGCTCAATACAAAAATCTGAATTTCTAACAGTCAAAGCAAATTGGCGGTAAATAAGAGTCAGTGGAATTCAAGGAGAGCTTGAGAAATAATAATAGCAGGAACATGCTACATCTATTTAAGCAAGGGCCAGGTTATCCTATTGAAGTTTTCCTGTGACAGTCTTGTCAATCAAATATATATATTTTAATTTAAGCAATCAGTTTGGTCATGCCAAACCATGAAAAACATTGTTCTTAACTGTCTCTATAACTGCATGAAATGCTACCTTGATAGAGATTTGCTTTTAATTTTGTTTCTTATCTAAACTAATAAGCATTCTCCTATTCATCCTGGGCAGAAGAATATTTCCTTTCTTGATAAAATGGTTTCACTATCGTAGGCTTTGTGCTGCTTCCTGGCACATTTACCTAATTATTCAATAGTTTTACTCTTCTTGGATATATTCCAGGTTTCAAATAAATTTATTTGCTCTATGCATTACTGTGGAAGCTTAATTATTAAATCTGACTACTCCTTCTCTAATCCAACTGACTGAGGTTTGAGGTAATATATGTGTTATGTGTGTTTTATACTGCTGAAATTAAAATAGCACGTTCTGCGGAATTTCTATTATTTCAAATGAATTTGTGTAGCTTTCTTCAACACCCCAGTATGTCAGTTTTGTTTAGAAGTAACAAACCATGTACATGGTTTTTATTTTCTAATAGTTGGTTACAGTTTGTGGGGAAAGGCAGAATGGGCCTATCAGATTTTCAATAAAGTGGCATCATTTTTTCAACATTTTTGGATTCTAAAAATCCTCTGTTGACTGATTCTGACTAAAGCTGACATTTCTCTCACTTTAAGTATCAAACTTCCTTTGACATCAACAAGCCTGCATTTGTGTGTTGTATCTGTGTACCTCTGGGTATATGTGTCATATGAATAGGCGAACTCCATAAATGTAATCCAGGTGTAGAATTAGTTTGAATTGAGGAGATGATTGATAGATAGAAGAGAGTTTTACATCTACATAGTCCCACGTCATTTTGAGCTAAAATAACATCTGTCAAGTGGTACCAGTTAGTGGTAGTAAAATGCATGTCTCGGCTAGAAAAGAATCTAGTAGGCAAGAATAATGCTTTACCACTTTGCACAGTTGATTGACATACTAATGAGATGGTGCAAATTACTCATACCCATGGTAATTTAAGCTTGTTTTTTTATTTTGTCCCTTCCCATAAAATAACTGACTCTTAGTCTTAAAGCCAAGTGATTGTTCTGTATCTACACAATTTCATCTCTGACGTGAGAATGCCTGGCTTCTAGCCTCAGTCTCATAATCACCTCAAGTAAACCGTGTGGTCTGAATACTGAAGGGAGTAATCATCTGCTCTTCCTCCTGCAGATAGTTTTCAGATGAGCCCTCAATATGAGGCTGCTCTAGGAACTCAACCTTTCTCCATTCTGCTTTTTAGCACTGTGGTCACATTGGATGAGGGAGGGTTGAAATAGGAAGAAAGAGTAGGTGAATAAGCCAATCCCCATTCCCTTTGATGTTGTCAGCCCTGATTGTACCATGATATGTATTTTTATTTTTTAAAAAAATACATTTTAAAAAGCAGGAAAAAAGTGTCAGCTTCCTACCTACTTTTTGCAGCAACTGGACAGTCATCAAAGCCAATCAGTTCTCCCTTGACTCATTTTTTCTGATATAGTAATCTATTTACCCTCAAGAAGTGGCAAACTATTTCTATAGCCCAAAGATACTTCTAGGGTGGTGTTTCCCAACCTTGGCAATTATAAGATGGGTGGACTTTGACTCTCAGAATTCCCCAGCAAAATTAAAGTTGCCAAGTTTGAGCCAAAGGTGCTTTTTCAAGAGACAACTGGACTTTCTGTTTTTTCTTTGAAAACATTTCGCTTCTCATCCAAGAAGCTTCTTCAGCTCTGACTGGATGGTGGGGAATGGAAAGATTTATATTCCTGTCAGAGAAAAACCAGAAAGTCCAGTTGCCTCTTGAAAAAGTACCTTTGGAACAACCATGATCTGGATGACTGAGAATTTCTATAGACATTTTGCCAAGGTTGGGAAACACTGCTGTAGAGTATCCTAAAAAAAGTAGGAGTAACTGAAAATGAAGTAAATGAAAATATTAGCAGTACCGTAATATGGCAGTATGCAAGTTTTATATAAGCAAATATCTTTTAAAATTTTGAAGACATGAATTTTGCCCCCCTCCCCCATTCCCCCCCCCCCCAAATATCCTCCTCCAAATCTGCTATGGAAGAAAAGTTCCTTTAGATAAACTCAGCATTCTGCCTGTGGAGCTAAGATCTAGTATTTTAGCTATGCTCTGGAACTGAATGGGGTTGTAGTTGGAGTTGCTGGGGTCAGAATGGAGCCGGAAATTGACCATAAGCAGAGCTGTGGAGTTGGAGCTGTTTAATTGCTGGTGCTCTCCCTGCATTTTAGAATATTAATGCAAAATGCAGCATGTAGTTCATTTCATATTGGTAAATCCTTTTGGGGTCTTTATGATCCTGTAACACCAGTTAGACAAGATTAATCTTAATACAGTACCATACCAGATTACATTTTCCCCTCCTACTTGAAAGATGAAGCCTAGTAAAACAGTTGAAGAAACAACAGACATTTGAACTTATTTTGGAACAGTTCTGGTGCCAGAGCAGGGATTCCTGGAGCCTCTGGAACTGGAGCTGAGCATTTTTTGTTTTTTGTCTCCAGACTGGAATCAGAGTTGGACGGCTGGAGTCACTCCTGAGCCAGAGTTGATATATCTAAGGTACTGCAATTATGGGCTTGCTTATTTGTAGAATGACTACCATGCTGGGTGAGGAGTTGCAAATTATAAGGCTAACTGGTAATGTGGTTCCACAGCCCACTCCCACCCCTTTGCCCCCCCTGCTTTCTACCATATTGTCTTTTTTTCTGGGCAAGTGGCCACACTGCCCAACAAATCCCTGGATGGCAGCTTCTCTCCATTTTTACCTTCTAAGGTAGCTGATAGTGCTTATGCTTGCACCCAAAGGTCTCCTTTAAACATGGTAATACTAGATGCTGTCACTTTATACTTCATCTTTATTTAAAAGGCTCTAAATGAAGTTTGGTGGGGCAAAACGTCCCTGTTGACAGTGTATCAGAAAACACTGTATAATATTAGCCCCCAAATAGTATTGCTGGGTGAGAACAGAATAGAGCCTGCTTCTGCCAAGCTCTGTGTTTGAAACAAACCATGCAGGTTTTGTGTTATAAGGAAACCACAGAAACTGCTGTATGTTAACAAGAATCACTAAGTCTGTAGGAAACTTTCAGATTGATTAACTTGGCTTTTTTATTGGAATCGGAAGCAAAAGACACATTGAGGGTTGAGCAAATTCAGAATTTGTTTTCCATTATTGAAAACTGAGCTAAATTACCCAATTTTTTCACAGGTCCCTTATTTTTATTTTCTCTGTTTTTCCCTCTCCTATTTTTTATTCTGATGGTGTAGGTTGAGTGAAAAATTATACAACAGAACCACTCTGGTTTGTCAGAGTTACAGAGAGAAAGAACTTAAGTTGCTGCAAGCATCTCCCCAGTGCTGAAGCAAGATTGGCTTAAAGGGAAAGATAACCTATTCTAAACATACTATATATATCGAATTGCATTTATTACCAATGTTTGACTGCTGAGGTTTTGTAGTTTCACAATACTTCTTTTTTTTTTTTTAAGAAAGTACTTTAAAAGGCCAGGATCAATTCCACACAGTGAAAACTGATGAAACAAACAGGAAACATTGAAATAAATGGCACTGTGTGATCAATAAAAAACTCCAAAGCTATTTGCTAATTAGAACAGTTCCAATTCATGTCACTTTGCTATGTGATTCTGCACAAATTCTCTCCATTTAAATGGGCACTCCTAAAAATTCATACCCTCAACATTTCCAAACTTTCATCTTATTATGTGCAGATATATAGGTGTCGAGTATGACAACTATTATGTGAGTTAATTACTGCCTGGAGTGCAATAAGAAACCAATAAAGTGTTAAGCTTTCTAATAAAATCCAGCTCAACTGTTCTTGATAGAAGTGGTTTTTCTATTTTCAGGATGGCCTCTTAGACTCAATAATAGGAAATTCCAGGAAATTGAAGTTTCCCCCACTGGGTTTCGATTATAATTTGCTGACATGATGTCTAAAGCCAGTTACTTTTTAAATGATTTAATAAATAATAACTTGTTTAAATAAATTTGAGTAAGATAATCTCAGTTTGTATATCTGCAGTCATATAACGTCACAATATATTTACTCTTTTAAGGCTGAGAATTTTAAAAGCGAGTCCAATTGTTAGCAAAAGATTGTAGGATAGAAGTTATACACTTATTTTATGAGCACTGATTACTTTTAATCTTATGTCAATCTTAGTGTGCCATCTAGTGTATGATGGGTCCCTTTGATGGGGGGAGGGGGGAAGGAAGGACAAGCATCATTGGGTGATGGATGTTCTGAAGAGATGAGAGAGTAGGTAGTGGTGATGGAGGACATAGGGTGATTGGTGAAAGACCAGGAGTGGATTGTTCTTAGGGAAGGCAGTCCTGATGCTTGGTATCAATGCTGCATTCCAGGTCCTCGTGAGGACTATTTTAGGCATCTGTCAGATGTCAGTTGAATTTGTTCAGATTCTGGCTATGCAGGTCTTATGGAACTGACTGAGGAACGTCTTGCTTAGTTATCTGGAGAGAGTTACAGCCTGTTAGTCCTGAGGAACAGGACAGGATCTTAGGCTTTGAGTCCAGTCACCTGTGTTTTAGATCCATATCCTCCATGATGATATTTATGTATCTCTGCCCCAAATTATGCGATTAAGACTGGAGACTGAGGATCTGTGTGGGAAAGCACAGACTTTTGATACAATCCTAGCTAGACTGTGTGGCTGTGGGTTTTGGCGGCTTACCATTATTAACTTTGGATGGGGCAATACTCCCCCAGATTTGATGTACAAGTTAGCAGTCCATCTGAACTCGTAGCTACTGATCGAGATCAGGTGGTAATCATGGCCAGGATTTGCACAAATCCCACTTGTGCACTAGTTGCACCTATTCCTGGAGACATATGCCTTAGTCATTTCCTGGTTAGACTACACAGGGCCATCCTTGAAAAGCATTGTGAAGCTATAACTGGTTCAGAATGTATCAGCACATATTCAGTTTTGAGTGCACCATGGTACCCTCATGTAACACTGTAGCTCTGGGTGCCATTAAAAATGATGGTTGTCATCTGAGGCAATGGTGAAATCCAAATTTTGTTACTACCGGTTCTGTGGATGTGGCTTAGTGGGCGTGGTGTGGTTTGGTGAGCATGGCTTGATGGGCGTGGCAGGGGAAGGATACTGCAAAATCTCCATTCCCACCCCACTTTGGGGCCAGCCAGAGGTGGTATTTGCCAGTTCTCCAAACTGCTCAAAATTTCTGCTACCGGTTCTCCATAATCTATCAGAACCTGCTGGATTTCACACCTGATCGGAGGCCCAAAATAGCATAGAGCAAGGATATGTTAGAACTAAAAGTATCCAATTATTTCATTCATCCCAATTATATCTGGCACAGCAGGCACCTTTGAAATCCCTTCTGTAAAACCATGTTGCTAGAGCAGGGGTGTCAAACTCAAGGCCCACAGGGCTGCCCTGGAAACAGCAAAGGACTGGCCCACAGTGCCTCTGCCAGCGAAAATGAAGCTCAGGCCCTCCTGAATTTCATTTTCACTGGCAGAGGGTTGCAGGATGCCGTTATGGCCAAAAATGGAGATCATGAGGGTTTCCTGAGCTCTATTTTTGCTGGCAGAGGGTTTGCAGGAGGCTGTCAGGGCTGAAAATGTTGTTTGGGAGCCCGTTTTTGCTGGCAGAGCACTTGGACCACCACTGGTGCCAACACGAATGACGTTGAGCTGGCCACGCTCCCTGGCCACATCCCCCCCCCAAGGTCAAACACAACCCTGTTGCGGCTCTCAATGAAATCAAGTTTGACACCCCTGTGCTAGAGGAACTAAGAACAGTAAATTCTGTGGCAGCCTCCTCCATGAGATTTGGACAGTCCAGTCAGTCTTTTGGAAAGCTTTGGAGACTATGCTTTCTTCTCAGACGGGGGTGTTAGGATGTTAGTGGACCCCAGTATGTGTGTCCTATTCTGAGTCAAGATACAGTTTCGTGAGGAATCTTGGTTGAAGTTGTGTTGTGTTGTAATGTACTTTGCTAGCTACCCAAGTTAAGGTGTAAAGTCATATAACTTAAATAGTACAATTTGCGGGACTTCCGGTTGGCGATTTGCTGTGACAGGGTGTGAGTGAGTGCTCGCTGCTCCTCAACACCCTTTAGCATCGCGTTTTGGGGATCCCCTTGGGGGACGCGGGACCCGGAGAGCCCTGCGGGCAAAAGAGGAAGCCGGACGAGCGGGAGGTGGGTGCGATCACCTCTCGCCGGACCAGGCGGCTCTGCCTAGCCAACGCGGTGAGCGGCCATTCATGGCGGGCACGAAGCAGCAATAACCAACAAAGACGGGAAGCTTAGAAGAAGATCGGAGGTGCGGTGACAGACTCAAGCCTATTTCCCTATACCTGAGATCGTGCGGTAAGGAGGAGCTGGGAGAGGAGCGCTCGGAGCGGCGAGAGGCAGTGACAGAGAGGATAGAGCAGCCCGTACTCCCGGCGATCCGATCTGATAAGCCGAAGAGCAGACGAGAAAACGGAGGGAGTGGATCGTACCTGTAAAGAGTTTTTGGAAGGTGCGGTGTGGCGAGGGAGTAAAGGAGAAAAGAAAGACCATTGCTGGGACTGGCGTTTTATATCGGGATCGGGTGAAAGAGAGCAGGAGCAATACAGTGACTGGCTGTTTGAGGCTCCTATCAAACAGGAAGTACGTCCATTAATCCGGAAGAGTGGATGAGCAGTGGTTGAACAAGAAGACGTTCTGGCAGAGACTAATATCATAGAGTTTGGCTGGATCCCAGCAAAGCGGGAAATTGAAGAAACTGAAGACCTCCTATTTAAACCCCATAACTCCGTAAAATAACATACTTATACCCACATTTTCATATATGTCAATATTCTCTTTATCCTTCTCTTGAATATCTGGATAGTAATAATTGAACTCTGTTTTTCTTTTCAAATTGATAAATATTAATAATCAGATTTGTTAAGCTATCTTATAGATATATACAAAAGGAAAAAATTACATATATATATATATATATATATATTTAATATATATAAAAAAAAAAAAAAAAAAAAAGGGGGGGTTGATTATATATGAGAATTCAGATCTCTATAAGTATTACTAGATAAAAAAGGAAAAAAAAAATAGGGTCTGATCATATACAAGAATCGGGAATTGTATCCTACTAATTAATTACTATATAGTGTTTATATTCATAGTACAGTAATATATAGTATTTCATATTTATTTATATTTATAGTAATCTATTTATCCCTATTTATATTTATCATATTTATCTATATTCAATTTTTATTAAGATTTGAACTCAGACTTCATTAACTTATTATCTTATTATGGTCAACTTATATAACCCAGAATGTCTATTTGTACTTACCTATACCAATACTCTTTACTAGGATTAGAACTTAGAACTTAGAATTTATTAACTTAAAATAATTATTTGTACAATCTATTTATATTACTTATTTAATATTAAGAGTGAATTTAGATTCTTATAAGTGATTAATTGATTAGGATTGATATTTTATTTAATCTATTTAGAGGAGAACTATATAATTTTAATTACATAATTATATAATTATATAATTAGTGACTGTTAATCGCTGGAAAGTGTATAGCAGTCTACCACAGTAATTTAGAAATCTAGAACTTACTATTAAGTGGAAATTATTGAGAGTGTAGGGAGGACTAACAAAGGAGTGAAATAAAGATATAAGAAAGCTCCTCAGAGAAAAAGTGGCTAGTGCCACTGGATGAGAATCTGGAGAAAGATAGAGGAGATATTAAAAGACCAAAAATCGGTCCTGAAAGATATGGCAAGTCTGACCTCCACAATTGCGAAAACCGGTAAAAAAGCGACATCTATACCTACCCTAGCGATGTCTTCCCCAGCTACCCAAAAATCAGTGGAAGGTCTTCAGAAACTAGACAAACCCCCTGCAACTCCTACATTGCAAACGGTGCAAGCATCCCTCCAGTCAATTCAAGAAACAATGCTTGAGATGCAAGAAAAACTCTTGAATAGCCACTCTGAATTAAAATCAGACATCCATGCTCTTGATTTTAAAATGAACGAAATCCAAAATGCTATTGCTAGTAACGAAAACAGAATTCTAAAAGCAGAACAAAGAATTGAAAAAAACGAGAAAAAACTGGACACAGTGGACCAAACCTTGTCGGCACAAAACAAAGAAACAGAAGATGCGCTGATCCAACTTGAGATGGATAAGGCCTCGTTTTACTTGCGTTTCCAGAACATCTCGGAGGAAAAAGAGGAGGACTTAGGTGATAAGATGGCAGAATTGATTGCAGAAACTCTGCAGCAAGATAAGCAGGAAATAATTCGTGAGATTGACGAGGTGTACAGAGTCCAGACGAATTATGTAAGAAGGAACAGACTCCCCAGGGAGGTCCATGTGCGTTTTGCTAGGAAAAAAGTTAGGGACATCCTGTATAACATAGCCCGGGAGGAAAAAATTACCTATGGAGGAAAAGAAATTAATATTTTGAAACAAATACCGAGAAGAGTGAGGGAAAGGAGGAAAAATTATAGGTTCCTGACAAACCACCTAAACAGGAGGAATATAATTTTTAGGTGGCTTTTGCCAGAAGGATTGCAAATTTCCTGGCAAGGGAGGAAAATAAGAATTGACTGTCTAAGTGATGCTCAGGACTTTTTAGAACAACTAAGGGGAGGAGAGGAGGAGCAAACTAGTAAGGAGGATAACGAGATAGTAAATACGGAAGAAGAGATATCCCAAGAGCAAATTACTAGAGAAGATATAGAAGAGGAGAAGAAAAAGGAGGATACTGAGGAAAGAGGAAAAAAATCAAGACCAGTGAGAGCCGTAACTTTAAAAGGCAAGTAAGAACAAGAGACTAGAAACTAATTTTAGAAATGAATGATACTAAGATCATATCGGTAAACGCGAACGGTTTAAATGATTACAAAAAAAGAAGGATAATATTGTCAAAATTGGCGAAACAAAACCCCGATATTATCTGCATCCAAGAAGTTCATATAAAAAAAGATGAGGCTGATTATCTAAATTATTGTAAATTTGGTAAAGTATTCTCCTCATTAGCAGAGAAAAGGAAAAGGGGGGTCGCCATCTACGTTAAGAAAGGAATAATGGCAGAATGCAAATATAAAGATGGAAAAGGGAGAATACTTATAGTTGAAATAACGAGAGGCAATGCTAGGCTGTTATTGGTAGGGGTCTATGCACCGAATAAAAAACAAGGGAAATTCTACAGGAAATTGCAGGAACAGTTGGCAAATTGGGCACATCTTGAAATTTGTATGCTAGGGGACTTTAATGGAATTGTGGATCCAAAGCTTGATTATAAGAGTGATATAACAAAAAAGAATAAAAGATCTCCCCTACCAAAGACCTTCTTTGACTTAGTAGATGAGATAAATTTAATTGACATGTGGCGTACCTTACATCCCCAGGACAGACAATTTACATTTTATTCCATCCCACAGAACTCCTGGTCCCGAATCGATATGGTTTGGGCTACCAGAAAATTGGCGTTAGAAATAAAGAAAGTTAATATGGACTCTAATACTTGGGCAGATCATAAGCTCCTAGAAATCAGTTGGTCCCACGATATGAAGAAAATACAACAGAGATGGAGTTTAAGGACCAATCTCTTAAACGAAAAAGAGTTTACACTAAAATTGAATGAAGAAATCAAACGCTTCTTCTTAGAAAATGGGAATCGAGAGACAGCCAAAGAAATTGTGTGGGACACTATGAAGGCGTATGTCAGGGGAATAGCTATTTCATATACTGCCTTTAAAAATAAGGAAAAAAGAAAGAGTAGAGAAGAACTTACTCAAAAATTAATACAAACTGAGGCCGAATTACAGCAACGACCGGGAGACGAGGAGACGAAACAACAGTGGTTGATGTTGAGACACCGATTGAATTTATTGGACCAGGAGGAGATGGCTCAAAAAATAAGAAGATCTAAGCATTATTGTTTCGAGAATGCTAACAAGTCGGGGAGATGGTTGGCGTATAAATTAAAAAAAGAGAAGGAAAAAAACCAAATATTAGCTTTAGAAGACCCACAGGGCATCTTGTTGACAAAGGAAGAAGATAAATTAGAAAGTATAAGAAAATTTTATGAGTGTCTTTACAAAAACGAAGGAATTGAGTTAAATAAGGTAGAACAGTATTTGTTGGAAGCCAACCTCCCTCAAATTTCGGAAGAAGAAAAGGAAATGTTAAATGAAAAGATCACCATAGAGGAGTTAAGATCTGCCTTATCTAAAATAAAGAAGAATAAAACCCCAGGCCCTGATGGTCTCCCTGGGGAACTATATCAAAAATTTGATGATGCCCTGAAATTGGAACTGCTAGAAATTTTAAATGATGTTATTGCTGGTATAACAATCCCAGACTCCTGGAGGGAAGCCTACCTGACGATCATTCTGAAAGAAGGTGCCGACCCGAAACAGATTTCCAACTATAGACCCATCTCACTGCTTAACGCAGATTATAAATTATTTATGACTATAATTGCGGAGAGATTTAAGAAAATTCTAAACCGATGGATACACAAGGACCAAAATGGTTTTCTCCCTGGGAGACAGATTAGAGACAACCTGAGAACAGTCTTAAATACTATTGAATACTATGAACAACACCCTGAAAAGCAGATGGCTTTAATGTTTGTTGATGCCCAAAAGGCATTCGACAATTTAAATTGGACCTTCATGATAAATCAAATAGATCTAATGGGATTCGGGACTAACTTTAGGAGGATGATAGAGAATATCTATCATAATCAAAGGGCAAACATACTAGTGAATGGAGACAGAACTCGGACATTTCAGATCCAAAGAGGAGTCAGGCAGGGATGTCCCCTATCCCCCTTACTCTACATTCTAGCACTAGAGGTCCTACTTAGAAAGATTAGAGCAAATGAAGATATCAAAGGCTTAAAGATTAGGAAGGAAATATTTAAAACCCAGGCTTTTGCGGACGACGTCGCCTTTATAATTGAAGACCCATTAGACACCGGCTCAAAATTAATGCAGGAAGTTCAGAACTATGGAGAAGTCGCGGGCCTTAAACTTAATAAGAACAAAACTAAAATAATCGTGAAAAATATGACAAACCTACAAACGAAAGAATTAGAAGATCTACTAGGCCTCCAGGTAGTTAAGAAAACAAAATATCTGGGAATATGGATTACCGCAAGACTATCTTCATTAAAAGATGATAACTATATTCCCTTATTGCAGAAAATCAATCAAGACCTCGATAGGTGGAGGAGACTTAAATTGTCCCTGACCGGGAAAATTGCGGCGATCAAAATGAATATTCTACCGAAATTTCTATTTTTATTTCAAAACATACCGGTATCTCTGGATAAAAAATTCTTCCTGGATTTGAATAAATATATTAGGAATTTCTTGTGGGAGGGTAAGAAATCAAGGATATCTCTTAAGACACTTCAAGGGAAAAGAAATTTGGGAGGGTTTGGGCTCCCTGATTGGGAATTATACCAAAAGGCGGCAAAAATAATTTGGATAAAGGAGTGGATTAAATTAAAAGAAGGGAGAACTCTGACACTAGAAGGACATGACCTCCATGAAGGATGGCATGCTTACCTCTGGGATATAAAGGATAGGAGGAAAACGTATTTTCATAAACATAAAATAAGAGAGACATTGATTTGTACGTGGCGGGAAATTAGACAGAAGATATATACCAAGGTTCCTAGCTGGTTGTCGATTATGGAAGCTCTAGTGGTCCCAAATAGGAGAGGAAACTATAAAATGGGCACATATAAGGATATCTTGGACGAAGAAGGGAAGCTCAAACCTTTGGAAGCATTGAGGGACCAGGGGTTCAATCTGGACTGGTGGAACTATCTCCAAATTAAGTCTAGATTTCAAGAAGATAGAGATAGAAGGGGTATTGAAATGAAATATGGATATTTTGATAAAATCATTTGGGGTCCAGATAAGAAAATGTTATCCAAAATTTATAACTTTATATTAGATGAGGATAGAGCGGAGATGATAGCTAAAAAACAGTTAAGCATTTGGGAGAAAAACTTAGGATATGGCCTTAATTTCAATGACTGGGAGACAGCTTGGAATAGGAACCTCAAAATAACAAAATCGTCAACATTCAGGGAAAACCACTACAAAATGTTGCATAGGTGGTACCTAGCCCCGGACAGGCTGGCTAAAATATTCCCAAACTCTTCTGCTTTATGCTGGAAATGTGGAAAAACGGTCGGCACCTTTTATCATCTTTGGTGGACTTGTCCTGAGACCAAAAAGTTTTGGTTAAAGATCCGACTCTGGCTCTCTGAAATAATGGGACAGGAGATAGTCCTGGCCCCGGAATTCTTTCTCTTAGGTATGACGGAAGATGGTCTCAACAATAATAAAACCCATTTGGCAATTCAAATTATTACTGCGGCTAGAATAGCCTTTGCGAAACTTTGGAAATCTAAATCTACCCCCTCTGAGGAAACATTAATAAATAAAATCCTAGAGTGCGCAGAGATGGCTAAACTGACAAACGAGCTAAAAAATGAAGAAAATTCTAAGCACTATGAAGTATGGGGAATTTGGTATAATTGGTTAAAGAATAGGATAAAAGTACGATAATAGGCTATAGTTGCTTAAACACCAGAAATGGACTCAATGGCATAGAAATGTAGACGATTATATAGTATTGTATAATATAATGTATAGTGATAGTTATGGATGGAATCCATCCAATATTTGACTTATGAAATGTGTAAACACCGTACCCCGGATCAAGATTGAGATTGTATTTTGTCTTT
The DNA here is from genome assembly GCF_059756535.1 of Pantherophis guttatus. Lineage (NCBI taxonomy): Eukaryota > Metazoa > Chordata > Lepidosauria > Squamata > Colubridae > Pantherophis > Pantherophis guttatus. The sequence continues at coordinate 292,532,021 of NC_142063.1, read as the reverse complement.
TTAAATATTGGAAAACTCAATAAAGTATATTAAAAAAAAAAAAAAAAAAAAAAATAAATAGTACAATTTGCATTTTAAATTCTTTATTGTTGCTCTAGAGTAAATATTTTTTATGGCTAAAACATTGACATTTCGATAACATTGATAATCTAAGACCAGTTTACAGACCTTTCATATGCCAGTAGCTCTTAATACAATTTATTTATAAAATGGTTGTGTGAAAATTTACAGTAGGGGCGACAGGGGTTGAAAAAGATGTGGAAGTAGCCATGACATTTAACATGTTGAACATATAGCTTATAGCTCTGGTATTATTAACATTCAGAGAAATGTCTTGGCCTGTAGTGTTAAGTGTGAAAGATGGGTGAACTGCAGCCATCTTTTTTTACCTTAATTCCATTAAAAAATAGCAGGAGGGAAGATGTTCAGCCATAAAAAGAAAAAAGGGTCCAGTTAGGAAATTTGAAAAAAATATATATAATTCATTACATGGAGTAGAAGCCTTGGAGGGGCGGGGGGTTGCTTATGGTCAAGCATGGACTGATTTCACAAGTGTCCTTTAGTTTCCATGCTAAAAGTATTCTCCTAATTCAGATTTTGGGAAAGGAGACAAACGTTAATAGAAAAACCTTAATGTTTCTTATAGTAATAATCCAGTGGGGCAATTTTTAACATTATTTCTATTTTCATATCATGGGAAAATTAATTTCAATACTTCCCCCAGTTTTACATTGTTTTGCCTGAGCATTTAGCAGTTAGGTTTGCAGGGCAGCTTAAACCTGAAATGGAGATGGACTGTGATTTCACCATATGACAAACAATTCACAGGAATGGAATCCTGAAGATGATTTAGGACTTGCAAAAGGACAGTGGGGTCCAGCTCAGTTACCTTTACTAGCACCTTTACTTAGAGGTAAGCCTTATTGACTTTTGGATTCCACCCCTCCCTCAAATATAATACGTTTTAATAGTTCAAAACAGACTATCTTCATTCATCCAACTTTAGGTCCTGGGTTTTGTTTTCTCTTTCAGTAGATCAAAATATTTGTTGATTTGGATGACAAAATTGCATCAGCCATTAAACTCTCTGTAAGGTATAAAGGTAGAGAAATGTAAGATAGTCAACTATTAATTGTGTAATAAACTGGGACTTTCAAATCTCACACATTATTTATAGCAAGGCACTGTAAGAATCACAGTCCATGACTTTTAGCTCCCTAATTTGCCCAGCAATTTAGAGCTACGTATTTAAACAATTCAGTGGATATAAACTTTGATCGGTCAGCAAATGCTTTTCCAGCGATGCTGCAGAGGCTAGCTGCAAGAGGAACATTGATACATTCAAAAATTAAAAATTCAATGTGAACTTTTGTCCTTTACAAGAAGAGTACAGTGCATTAACCAAAACAGCATTAAGAAAAATTAATTCCCATGCAAAATCTCCTTCCACTATGAAAAGTTTATGGCACATCTGAAAAGTGCTCACAAACATCACCCATTCAAACAGTACACACGCCAGTTAAATTTAACATCTGTTTACGTTGGATAACCTGCGTCTATTAAAAAATTGATGACATGCAAGTTCTATCAATTCAAGTCCACCAAACAACTTTTCTTGCACAGAGAAAATGACAACTACAACCACAAAATACCATCGTACAAAGTTATACATGTACAACAGTGCAATCGCAGAGATTGTGAAAAATGTCCAGTACAAGAGGGAAATGCACTTAACAACCAAGACCCTGAGCTCAGATTTACAGGGTGGGATTTTGCTTCTCCCTGACACATCAAAGTATTTTTTGCCTTCATAGAACTGGCGCAGCCGTTCTTCTTTTTCTTCCCAGCGCTTCTGACACCAAAGTTGCAAGTCTTCCCGAGAGGCTGGCAGGGATTCTACAGAGTATCTGCAGACGTGAAAATGAATTTCCTTGGGAAAATTTCCACATAGAAGATGTTTCTCAGTTTGTGGAATGTTTTGAGGATATGCCACTGTTATGTCATGAACAGCATCAAGGTTATTACCTAGGAAGAAATACAATTATAATTATTATAATTATAAAACCATCCTCTCCTCCTCCCCCCTCTCTCTGGCAAACATACCTAATATTCCTGCCTCCTATTTTCCCCACAGCCACCACACTATGAGATGGATTGAGATGAGAGAGAGTGACGAACCCAAAGTCACCCAGCCAGCTTTCATATACAGTATCTGTAAGGTTCCAGATGGACAGAAAAATGTTGCTGAAGGCTGCCTAGTTTGTAGCAGAAATTTGATCTAGTAGCTTAAAGATGTGCTAAATCAGGAAGGTTAATTAGATTTTTCAATGTAGGACTGGCAGATTCAAATATTTCCAGAAAACTCCTTAGTAAGGCATGACAGATAATGCTAGGAGCACAGGAGAACAATCACCTAAATTGCACAACTTCATTCCGCTAGCGGGTCTAGGACAACTTGCTGCAGCTATCTCATCATAGCCATCTTGCTGTGGCCAACTTGCCATGGCCAACCCGGCGTAACCATCTTTAACCATGGTAAAGGTTTAATTTGCTGTTTAAGAACTGTGGTTTTTCATCCTACAGATACTTAATTTATTGAATTTAATTTTTTTTGTATCTATTTTCTTCTGCATTTATAAATGAAATAAATTAAATTATTAATAAAGTTGATTAATTTAATTAACATAATTAAATACTATTACAATAGATTTTTTAAAGACAACATAGCAACATTAGGAGTGCCCATTTTTAAGAACTCAATTTTTTGCTACTTCAAATAAGTATGTTTTTGTTTGCTAAAATTTTAAAAAATTATTGGTTTGAGCGGAATCTTGTAAGTTAAACAAAGCTTAAATTTGTAAGCTAACAAATAAAATAATTTAAAGCTATACTGACAATATTTATTTTATTTTTTAAAAAAATGTTATCTACTGAGTTGTTCTGAAAATGTTTCTAAATAAAAAAGCTGCACTAAATTAAGTATACCATATAAATAAACTCTTTTGAAGTGAAATTCAAAGATTGAACTTTTTTCCCAACACATGCTATAGCAGTTGGGGTTGAAAGAGTCACATATGCAAAATATATTAACTATTTTAGAGGCAAAATACTACCTTAGGCTACCTTTACAAATATGGAAAGTAATTGTTAAAAAGTGTACAGAAGAAACTTTGTATGTGAGATTGCATGCAGACCTTTGAAACGCAACCCAGTTTTTATCAAAATGGTCGTTGCTTACCTGAACGACCCTTTTATCCTCGCTGCGATGACACTCCTCAACATGGGGGTACAGCTCACTCCTATTTGCACGGCTGGGTGTCAATCAAACCCTCTGGAGCTGGATACGCCCTGCTTCCTGCTCCTTCCTCAGTCTTTTCACGAAGACATCTTGGCCCAAGGGCAGCAGGACGGTCACGAAAGAAAAATCCCCAGATAGCAGGACAGGAACAGAACAGCTACAGAGGGAGAACAAAAAGAGACCTCCACCAAGGCCAGACCCGGCGACAAAAAGGGAGGGACGGAGTGTCATCGCAGCGAGGATAAAAGGGTCGTTCAGGTAAGCAACGACCATTTTCCTCCTCGCTGCTCAGACACTCCTCAACATGGGACATACCCAAGTTCCAGAAAAGAGGGAGGGAATTAAACTGAAGGCTGGCCTTGGGGAGAGATTACAGACTGTAAAACTCTTCTGCCAAAGGCAGCATCTGCAGAAGCAAACCTGTCTAAACGATAGTGACTAACAAAAGAAGAAAGAGAGGACCAGGTTGCCGCCCGGCAAATATCATCTACCGATGCCTGGGTAGCCCAAGCCGCCGATGTTGCGGCACTACGGGTAGAATGGGCCAGGATACCACCCGGGACAGGAGCCTCCTTCAACTCATATGCCCGAGAAATACAGGCTTTGAGCCACCTGCCTACTGTTGCTGAGGATACCTTCTGACCCAAGGAGGAGGGGAGGAAAGACACCAACAGCGCCTCAGTCTTGCGGAAGGAGGCAGTCCTCTTAAGATATCGCCTTAACGCCCGTCGCACATCCAAAGTATGCCAGCGTCTCTCAGTAGGATGGCGAGGGTCCGGACAGAAATCAGGCAAGATAATTTCCTGTGCCCGATGAAAACGTGTGTTCACTTTCGGAATAAAGGCCGGGTCAAGTCGCAAGACCACCCGGTCCGGGTAAAAAATACAGAGATCACTCCTCATAGACAAGGCTGCAATCTCAGATACACGACGAGCTGAAGTGATTGCTAGCAAAAATGCCATCTTCAAAGACAAATAACGCAGACTGATCGAAGCAAGAGGTTCGAATGGTGGTGCAGTCAAGGCTTGTAACACTAAGGTAAGGTCCCATGTAGGGTAGCGATGAACCGACGGGGGTCGCAGGTTGGTGACTCCTTGGAGAAAGGAACGGATTCGTGGATCCTGAGACAAGGGAACTTTATTATCTCCAGACAAAACAGTGGCCAGAGCAGCCACCTGACGACGAAGAGTCGCTGGAGCTAGACCTTTAGAAAACCCCGCATGCAGGAAACGCAGAATGTCCGGAACAACTGCGGACGTGGGGTCAACGTGATGAGCACTGCACCATGTCGCAAAGGCAGTCCAAGAGGCGTCATAAATGCGAACTGTCGATGGCCGCCTGGCGGCCTGAATGATAGAAATGACATCTTCCGATAAGTGGTCCTTGAATAGCTTTATGCGCTCAAATGCCACACGGCTAATCGGAGCCATTCTGGCTCCGGATGGCGTACCACACCTTGAGTCAAAACGACCTTGTCTGGTGGAATCCTCCACGGTGGCTCGACAGACAGGTTCTTTAGATCTGCGAACCACTCTCGACGGGGCCAATACGGTGCTACCAGCAGTAGATTCGCCCGCTCTTGAATCACCTTCCGAATCACTTTGGGTATGATAGGGAAGGGAGGAAAGGCATAAAGGAGTCCTCGAGGCCAAGGACTCCGTAGAGCGTCGAGACCCTCTGCCGCTGGAGACGGGTAACGGGAATAGAATCTTGGTAATTGAGTGTTGAGAGCTGTCGCAAACATGTCCACTACCGGTAGGCCGAACCTCCTCGACAGGTCCTGGAACAGGCCGGGTTCCAACCGCCATTCGGCGTGATCTAACTGGTCTCTGCTGAGCCAATCTGCTTCCCGATTCACAGTCCCGGAAATGTGTTCGGCTCTTATCGACAAGAGGTGGAGCTCCGCCCACGACAGCAGCCTCTCCGCCTCCTGCATCAGAGTCCAAGAGCGGGTCCCCCCTTGCTTGTTGATATGGGCCTTGGTGGCCACATTGTCTGTTAGTATCAAAAGGTCTTGGCGATACACAAGATGTTTGAAGTGCACAAGAGCGAACCTTACCGCCCTGAGCTCCAGCCAATTTATATTGTGCAGTTTTTCCGTCGATGACCAGACCCCTTGGGCTAACTGGGAGTTGAGATGGGCCCCCCAGCCCCGCAGACTCGCATCCGTGGTTAAAACCATCCGTTTCGGTTCCAGAAAGGGAGAGCCCCTGCTGAGAGCTGGAGACAACCACCATCGCAGGGAGAGACGAACTGGAGCCGGAACTGTCACTTTGAAGGTGGACTCCGCCCGACCTTGCTTCTGGAAGGGAAGCAGGAACCATTGTAGGCGACGAAGATGGAAACGTGCCCAGGGAACAATGTCTATGCAGGATATTAGTTTTCCCAGAAGCTGGGAGAGCGTCAGTAATGGAACAGTCCGGTTCAGAAGAATTTGAGACACAAGATGCTGTATGCTGACACGCCTGTCTGGAGACAGAAGGACGACACACTGACTCGAATCTATCATTGCTCCTAGGTGCAGAATATGAGTCGTGGGGATCAGATGACTTTTGGTGAGATTCAAGGTGAATCCGTGGTCCTGAAGAGTTTGAAGTACCAACTCCCGGTCTCGAATCGCCAGTTCGGTTGATGATGATAGAATCAAAATGTCGTCGAGGTAGCATGCTAGACGGACAGGTATCTCTCTGAGCGACGCCGCCACCGCTGCCAACAGTTTTGTAAAAGTCCTCGGGGCGGACGAAAGGCCGAACGGCATCGCCCGATACTGGAAGTGGTGGTTTCCAAACGCAAACCTGAGGTACCTCCTGTGTGATTGGTGAATGGGCACGTGCAGGTACGCTTCCTTTAGATCCACTGATTGCATTAGATCTCCCTGTCGGATGCAGCCTAGCAATGATTTGAGCGAATGCATTTTGAACCGACGGTATAAGATGTGTTGGTTGAGGCGTCGTAGATTCAGAATGCCCCTCCAATCGCCCGAGCTTTTCGGCACCAGGAATAGCGTTGAGTAAAAGCCGGTTCCGAGTTGTGTCGATGGAACACGTTCTATGGCCTGTATCTGCAGCAGATGTTGTATTTCGCGAGACAGAAGAAGCTTCTTGTCTCTCTGAGGCGGCCAGGGGCATTGCACATAAAAGTCCTGTGGCATGGTAATGAATTCCAAACGAAGACCGTTGGTGACAGTTTGGACAATCCAGGCATCCGAGGTGGTAAGAGGCCACTGGTGGGAAAAGGCCTGGAGTTTGCCCCCAATCGGTGCCAGGGACGGTGAGTCACTTGCCACGTCTAGAGTATCTGGAAGTAGAGGAGCGGAAGGGGCGCCGGAAGGTGGATTGGTGGTGGCCACGGCCACGAAAGGACGTTCGGTCTGAAGCTGGTTGGTAAGAGAATTGAGAAGATCTTTGATAAGATGCGCTTGCGGCACCTTGGTCGTAGCGAAATGGCTGCCGGCTATAGGGAAAAAAACGTCTATCCGGGCGTCTGAAAGCCATAGGCAATACCTTCTTTTTGTCTCGATTTTCGACCAAGATGGAGTCCAAAGACGACCCAAACAAAGCCGGACCCTTGTACGGAGCAGCAGTCAAACGCCACTTGGATTTTGCGTCAGCTCTCCAATTACGAAGCCACAGAAGTCGTCTAGAAGAAACTGTCGAAGCCAAGGCTCGCGAAGCAAATTTAGCTGCGTTCAAGGACGCATCGGCCGAATATTCAGCAGCAGCGATTAACTTTGCCAGATCCTGCTGCAACCGCGCGTCTTCAGGAGGCAGTCTGTCCCTCAATTGACGCAGCCACACCAGGGACGCCCGATTGAAAAAGGAGGAAGAAGTAGCAGCCCGGATGGCCCATGCTACCGCCTGGTGTGTCTTCCGGAATGACATCTCCGCCCGCTTATCCTCAAACTTGAGGCCGTCACCAGCTTCACCTACCAGAATCGACGATGATGTCAGACTGGCTACGGGATCATCAACTTTAGGTAACTGCAAAAGAGCATCTAACACAGGGGCCGAGGCGTATAGCTTTCGATCGAAGGAATTCGGGCCAGAAAGTGAAGCGGGGTGGTCCCATGGTTTCTGAATGACCTGACAGAAAAGGTCAGGACACGGTACAAAGTCGTGATCAGGTTGAGGTAGATTAAACAAGTTACTATTAGGGTCTGGCGGAGCAGAAACAGAACCCTGATTTAAATTGGTGTCCATGTTGGTAGCAGCCTTCGCTTTGCGTAAAAGGGAACGAAACATTGAAGGCTTGAATAATCCCGGAAAGGCAGGCTTGTCCTGGACCGCCTCCTCATCCTCCGACATCTCAAAGTCATCTAGGAAGTCATCCTCCCTGACAAGTTCAGGCATCTGAACATAGGAAGTAGAAGGTTGCTGCTCCAAGGCAGACGGCATATGACATGAGGGAGCAGGTACACAACCTGGAATGGGTAACATACCAGAGGCCTGCTGCAACCCAACCTGAAAAATGTGGGACATAGTCTGAGTAAACAACGACTGGAAATCCACAGGTTGACCAAGGGTAGGTCCCGCCTCAGGGCGGAGACCTGCTGCAGTGGGTGTGAAGGTAGCCTCAGGAACATGCCTAGGGGCCTGAGAAATGTGACTAGCCATGCTAGAGGACCTTGATCTAGCTCTGACACAGGGCTGGTTAACAGATGTCAAGGGAAAATTCGTAGAAGTGGAAGGACAGACTGCAGAAGGTTCAGCATCCTGGACAGCAATATCCTGGAGCGCCTCCGGGTCACAAACAGCATTTGGTTCCAAATCATCATCAACTGGCTCATGACCCTCAAGCAACTGAGCCTGGTGTTGTGCCTTTGTGAACTGTTTTTCCAGAGCATTGTGTCTGCGTTGGGCATCCCTGTCTGCCTTAGAAGACTTGCCCGACCTGGTAGATTTGGCACCCTTGGTCTTCCTCCCCTTAGCGTGCTTAGGAGAAGGAACTGGAGACGGAGATGGACTCCTGTCAAGGTCTGAAGACAGATCAACAGCCTCCATATTGTTTATAAGAACAAATACAATTTTTCTGAATTTTTTTGAATTTCCGTTTTTTTTTTTTTTTTTTTTTTTTAAATTATTATCAACAGAAAAAAGGGGGTTTACTTCCCTGATGATGGCAGTCGCGCTGAGTCAGGCAGATTCACGTGCAGGTAACCGCTGGACCGCGTCCACACCTGCAGGAAGGCAAACGACCCTGGAAACCAAAGCCCAGGTCGCTGCACAAGTTGAAGAGGCACAATGGTGGGCTAGTGATCCTGGAAACCAAAGCCCAGGTCACTGCACAAGATGGCGGTCCGAAAAGGAAGCGTTGGAGCGTCGCAAGCCAGGCGAAACAAAGCGCCTACGGCTGGAGCCCAAAATTGCCCAAGTAAGCCTCCGTTCGGCTAATGAGTATGCCAGCCGGCAGGGACTCAAGCCGCGATATCCAAAAACGAGGCTGCGCTGGTCAGAACACAGTAAAAAGGCAAGGGATGGCTGCAGCGGCAAGAAATGGTTATTTGAGCAAAGCCAAGCCTCGAACGGCGGCCGGAGCCCCGAACCGCCGTTCCGCTCCAATTAGCCTGTGCTAGTAATGCTGTGAAAAGCGCAAGCCTCAAAAACAACAGGGAACGGTCAAAAATGGAAAAATAACAAATTAAAATAACAATTTAGTAAGAAAACTACGAGAGAACAGACACCCTAATGCACTTGCAAATGGCTGAGTGAAAAGACTGAGGAAGGAGCAGGAAGCAGGGCGTATCCAGCTCCAGAGGGTTTGATTGACACCCAGCCGTGCAAATAGGAGTGAGCTGTACCCCCATGTTGAGGAGTGTCTGAGCAGCGAGGAGGAAAACAAACCTCCACAATTTCCACGGGATTAATCCACAGTAAAGTCACATATTGAGTTACAAGAATATTTTAAAGGAATAAATGGAGATGTCTGAGAATAGCAGGTTTTTGCTTTGCCAAGTGGTACTTTAGATTCAGTTCAACCTGCTATTCAAAACATCAAGTACAAGAATTCAGCTGGTACATCAATTACAACCTTACTGGACCAGTAAGCCTTAGAAAAGTGATTATTATCCTTACCATTCATGTTTTGTCTCCTGCAATGTGCTCAGCATGGGTATACTTTGGGTCAGAAATTATAGCTGGTGCAAAAGTGAGTGGCCAGATTGTAGAACAAAGCCTATTCTTTTATTTTTTTTTAATTTTATTGATTTTCTATTAAATACATTTCTTAGTGCTTAATAAACATCGTGTTGTCTGGGTATATAATATGCTTAACAATACAAATTACATTCTTAATCTCCACCCTTTTTTTCCCAACCATTGGTAAAATAAATTCCATGTTTCATAATATTCTACATCCTCTTTCTGTTTAATTTTCAATGTCAATCTATCCATTTCTGCACAATCTAGCATCTTCTTGACTATTTCTTCATCTCGTGGTATATCTTCATTTTTTCCAATGTTGTGCAAAAATAATCCTCGCTGCTGTTAAGACATGTAATATTAAATACAAACTTTTCTTATCAAGTTTTTTTTCTGATATTATACCTAATAAAAGTAATTAAAGTTTAAAATTTATATCTTTTCCTATCATCTTTTCTGACCACCTGTGTATCTTTGTCCATTTTTTTTTGCTTTGACAAGCAAAAAACCCCCCAAAAAACAAAAACAAAGCCTATTGTGAGTGTTCTACACCAGTGTTTCTCAACCTTGGCCGCTGGACGATGTGTGGACTTCAACTCCCAGAATTCCCCAGCCAACTGGCTGGAGAATTCTGGGAGTTGAAGTCCACACAACGTCCAGCGGCCAAGGTTGAGAAACACTGTTCTACACTGTCTACCTGTTGGCTTCCAGGCCCCAAAGTGCTGGGAAGGGGAGGCGTGTTTATGCAAAACTTAACTCAGTCTTTGGCCAATGACATGAGGACAACCCATTCAATGGACTCTCTTAGCAGCGCAAGGGAGAAACATCTCTTCTCCTTTTCAGATAAGAGCAGTGGGAACCTGAAGTCAGACCTTCTTAGCAGTGACTTGAACACTAGGGTCCCCAGGGCGGTAGCAGCTCTAACTCCCCTTTCATTCTGGGTGGCCCAAAATCATTTCATTTTGGGAAGCTTGAAGCTCATAAAAGGACTATGGACAGACATGGATTACTTTATGTTAATTTATTTTACACCAGGTAACTCGTGTCCTGCTGGGTCATTGTTTCAGAAAAAATTCCTTACCTAAACATAGAAACAGAATGACTGGGGTGGGGGTAGGAACTGTGGGAGCAAGAGCGACTTCTGGCTTCCTACTGGCTTCCCCATTGAGTTTCCGTGTGGGAATTTGGCAGGAAGCAGCGGAAATCTCTCTCTCTCTCTGCCTGCTTTCTTCCCACTACTTTCCCTTTCTAGCAGGTAGGTAAGTGATGAAAAATTACAAGACTGGCTGGGAAACAGAACAGTGAAAATGAAGATCATGTGACCGCAGCAGCCACAATCTCCCCAAATTTCATTTCCTCGGGTGTCACGGGTCCAGGATTGTGGACACATTTGATACGTTAGCCCATTTGAAATACCTTGGTTCAAAAAATGTTGCACTTTTGTAGCAGTGTCACCCAGCTAAAGGTCATGATAAGAAGAGTTTTAATAGTATATTAAAGGGATGCAGTGGCTCAGTGGCTAAGACACTGAGCTTGTCAGTTGAAAGATCGGCAGTTCAGCGGTTCGAATCCCTAGTGCCGTGTAACGGGGTGAGCTCCCGTTACTTGTCCCAGCTTCTGCCAACCTAGCAGTTCGAAAGCACGTAAAAAAATGCAAGTACAAAAATAGGGACCACCTTTGGTGGGAAGGTAATAACGTTCCGTGCGCCTTTGGCGTTTAGTCATGCCAGCCACATGACTACGGAGACGTCTTCGGACAGCGCTGGCTCTTCGGCTTTGAAACAGAGATGAGCACCACCCCTTAGAGTTGGGAATGACTAGCACATATGTGTGAGGGGAATGTTTACCTAATAGTATATAGATTGCATTCTCTTTCTTTAAATATTTTTTAAATAAATAGCTATTACTGCCAGCAAACCAGTGATAATTGTTATACTTAAAAAGATGTGAAAATCTGTTGTTTAGATTGTTATAAAAACCTGAAGAACCAATTTCAACAAAAATCATAATGCAAATTCTGTGTAAAATGAGAGTTGTTTTCCTTTCAATAAAATCTCTAGATAAAATAGCATTGCCAGATGTTTCATCAAGATCTAGATTTCTGAATTTTTCAACAGTCCTTTAATTCAGCCGCTACGGAATGCCTGTAGTTTCTTCCTGATCTTTACAACTAGATTTTAAGCATCATCAACAATCCTTTGAATAGCTTTAAAGTGAAAAACTGAAAGGCTACATGATATATTTACATATTCATTAATGTGACAATGAAATTAGATGTAGTAAGATAGCTAATGGGTTTTTTATTCAAGTTTACTGTGAATGCCATAGCTATTATTAAAAATCAAATTCTAAAGAACAAAGTAAACATTCCATAAACCAATGGGGTCTTAGACAATGATACATCAGGATTCTCTTTTGCTACCAGAGTTGGTAGTCCTATCCATCATAGAGTGATTTATGACTGGGGGGGGGGTCATTTCCTGCTGGATCAGCAGACAGAAGACATAATGAAGCTGGTGCAGGAGTTGTAACCCTACTTGGGCAGGAGGACTTAGCTACAATAAGATATGCCTTCATTATCTGGCTGGACTACCATACTACAATATTTAGGTGCTCCTTAAAAACAACTAGGAAACCACAGCTCATCCAAAATGTGGTGGTGCGCACAATTTATGGATCCTATGGGAGTATGTAACATGGATTCCATGCCAACCTTGGTTGTAGATTTGTTTCTGGGTAGAATTTAAGGTGCTGGTTTAAACCAATATACATCTTTATGACTTGGAACCTGAGTATCTGCAGGACAATCTATTCTAAACAGTACTAGTCTGACTAATCAGATCAAACAGGGAGAAATTGTTAGTGATTTCCCATTTTCAGGAGCTTGAACCAAGAAGCAAAGAGGTGCTGCTTCTCAATGGCAGTGATGAAGCTGCAGAAGATCTTTCTTTCTTTCTTTCTTTCTTTCTTTCTTTCTTTCTTTCTTTCTTTCTTTCTTTCTTTCTTTCTTTCTTTCTTTCTCTTTCTTTTCTTTCTCTCTCTCTCTTCCTTCCTTCCTTCGTTCCTTCCTTTGTTTTTCTCTTACTCATTCATTCCAAACATTTATATAATTGCCCATTTTACAACAAATTCTGGACAGCTCCCAATCAAAAATTAAAACAACATAAAAACTATATTAAAGCTATGAAAATCAAACTCATTAAAAACAAAAAACTGTTCCAAGTTAAGCATCCAATATGCTATCATCTTGTCTTATTCCAGGTCTTCAGTGCTTTATGGAAAGCTAGGAGGCTAAAGGCCTAATGAACTTCAAGGGGAATATTGCTCCATAGGGCAGAGGCTGCCATAGATCCTCTCTTTGCTGGTATTTGGAACTTTAAAGAGTGTTATGGCTCTGCAGCTGCATTTTTTTCCCTACAGTGTGAAGCTTAGCCCAGCCCAGCCCAGCCGAGTAGCATGGCACAAAGGGATTTTTTTTTTTTTTTTTGACACACTGAGGTTCTGAGGTTGCTTTCAGCCTTGCACCACAAAATCCAGCCAGGCTGTCAGGTCAGCAGTTGGAGCAAGAGGTTGGTGAAGGTCAGCTGGCAGAACATATGGCATAACATAACATTAGCTCCATCATACAGCCATTGTTGTTACTTCATGGATCCTTTGATTCAGGCATAGGGCATAAGGCACAGGGCCTTTATGATATGAAATGGCTGATCAGAATGCAGCTTGTATAAACTCTGAAAGTGACAGGGATTTAAATTCAAGAGAAGATGGGGAAAAAGAAAAGAGCTTATAGCTGCTAACTGGCTGGCACTAAAACAGTTTCTGCCATACCAAAATGAACAAGTGGACAAATCTTATTAAGTTCAATTAACCCAGTACTCTGGGAGTCTCCTTAATCTGAAAAGGATTTAATGAAAAGTCTCAGCTTCAATAAACACTCTTTAATTATGAGTAATATTTATTCACAAAGAATTTGTTTCAGGATTAACCTGAGACCTGTAGGAAACCAAATATATCAATATAATGATGGAATGCCTTGTTAGAAAATAATTGATTCCTAACTGTAATATACTGCTTTGTAGCACGCATAATTGTTTAGTACAATTGCTTTTAAGTTGTTGCATCTAGCAATAAAAATGCAACTCCGTAAAAGAGAGAAAGGATTGGAATTAGCATTATCTCTTACTGAAAATCTTTGGCTAAGTCAGATATTGCTCCTTGCTTAAAAGGTACAATCTTTGGTTAATGGCAGTAATTGGGAATGGAATTTCAAAGCAATGCGGTCACATGACCACATCATTCACATGACCACATCATTCAATGTCACATGACCACATCATTCAGTGACAGAAATCCAGGTAGTCCTCGTTGTCGTTAACCAAACCTCACTGGTTATTCGGTGAGGACACAAGCCAAGCCAAGCTTGCAGTTCCAAGCCTTGATAAAGTAAGGGATTGCCTCTTCTGCCTCCTCTTGAACTTCCCCACCTGTTTATTTCTCCCTATCTCAGTACTTTTGCCCCCCCCACCTCCTGCCCTGCCTGCCGCTGCCATGCCCGATACTGTGTGCCAGCTGTGGCTTTCTTTCATTGTGGTGCAGCCAGAGCTTCTCTCACGCCCTGCCCAGGGCCTCCATTCGCATGCCAGTCAGGCCTTCTGCTCAAGTCCCACCCAGGTCCTTCTTTCACTTCTTTTAGAGATAGCTGACAGTTTATATGCTGAATTTGGCTTGAAAACCAATTGTATCAGCCCCAAATGTTCCACAAGATATGTTTGCTCACAGCTGCATTCTTAAATAGTATCTTAGTATTTTTTTAAAAAAAACTATACTTAATCTTACAAAACTTAAAATGTGTATGTATTGTGATGTCTGAGGTGAACTGTGCATTATTGTATAGTTTACTCTTAATTCTAGCTAGAATTGGATCTCTCAAGCTGTATTTCTATGCACTTTCCTAAGAGTAATCCTTAGCAAACACAGAGGTTGTCCATCATAAGACAACTGTGTAGTTATGAAGTCAATTCTGCAATAGCTAATTGATCTCTTAAGGTTTGCTTGTTTCCATCAGACTGGTATCAACCTGTTAGCAAAGCAGGTAAATCTAAAGTAGGCATTAAATATGAGGTAGCTAAATTTAATTTCAAATTCAAAGATACTTTTATAAAAAAACTTTATTGAGAGACTGTTAGAAAAGCTTTTACGCATAAAAGATTTATTCCTTTGTAACTTTCATGGAAAGCTATTATAGTCATCTTTTTATATAATTTCATTCATTTATTTCACAAATAAATAATAAGTTATGTAATTTCAAAAGGTACTTAAAGTTACGTAATTGAAGTTCCTATCCTATATCAAATATATACTGTATATTCCTATATGTGGATGTAAAAAAGGGAGGTCGTGTCTAGAGAATCAGAATCAGAATAGAGCTGGAAGGGACCATGGAGGTCTTCTAGTTCAGCCCCTGCTCAAGCAGGAGGAGATCCTATACCATTTCAGACAAGTGACTGCCCAGTCTCTTCTTAAAAACCTCCAGTGATGAAACACCCACAACGTCTGAAGGCAAGCTGTTCCACTGTTAGGAAGTTTCTTCTCAATTTCAGGTTGCTTCTCTCGATTAGTTTCCATCCATTGTTTCTTGTCTGTGTATCTGTCTGTCAATTCTATCTATTTATCCATAGCTATGCACTAAAAGACACATTCATGGCTTGAGTTGTGTAAAGGACAAGTGCTTACATCGTTAGTGTATTTTTACAGATGACAAAGAACAGCATTTAGAATTACCTATTTATAGTAAATGACCTTTTAGACAATATTCAATGTGAAACAAAATTGATCAGATTGTAGGTCAGACTCAAAAATAACCCAATTTTTAAATGTAATGTTAAAATGTCAAATATATCTATTGTTTAAAGTACCTAAGAGTGTCCCAGATTAAGTAACAGTCTTCTATTTAAAACATTTTAAATGGAAGATTACTACTTGGGGGAGTGGATGGGGAGGATGAGAAGGAGTTAAAGAGTTTTTTAATATTTAAAATGCAGAAAAAGTTTATTTTAAAAATTTACACTAGAATTCTTATGTTCCCTATGCTTAAATAAGGGTGCATCAAAACACTGATTTTCCAGAAAAGTATCTTCTAGTTTTATATGATCTAAAATTGCCTTTCATAATTTAGGTCGAGGGCATCACTGCATCAGTATAATAGTTTGTTAACCACTGATCTCTATAACATATGGGACAAGATTCCAGTTCTCTAAGGTTGATAATCAGGGGTCTCCACCTTCTTTTGACAAAAGGGAGGACAATATTTAAGAACATTTTTAGATAAAAAATGACTGGAGGGAGCCAAATATTGGATAGTATGGAAATAAGTGACAAGGGGAAGCTTTTCTTCTTTTTTCAACATTCTAGGACCAGCAGCCATCCAAATAAAACTGACTAAAAGAAATATGTCTGAATTGTTATTTTCTTGCAGCCCCAGTAGGGAAAATACAAAAAAAAAAAAAAGAAAAGAAAAAGAAAAGAATCATCTAGGAGTCATCTACAACATAGAGTGTAGCAAATGTATGTAGGACAAATAGGAAGAAGACTAGCAGAATGCATCCATGAACTCCAGCTAGCAACCAGAAGACATGACAAAACAACTCCTTAATTTCAGAACACATGGACAAACACAAACACAGTTTCAATGGGAAATTGAGCATCCTAGATCATGCCAAGTCCCAAAACACCAGAGAATCCCTGGAAGCCCAGCATTCGGCCATCAACAGGCACATAGAGATAAACAACATCTACATACCATTCAAAAGAGACAATCAAAACTCCACAAAGGAAACAAAAGGACTAAATACTGCCAGTAATCAACACTCATATGAGCAGTGATTAACACTAGACCAACAATCAAGAAATAAACAGTACTCTAATCAAGGAACTACCAATGCAGAGAAAAAAGCTATAGTTAACAACAGCCTAATCAAGGAACTACCAAGATCACTCTGACCAATGCTGACAGGGCGAGCCATTAGTATATAGTAGCAATAGCCCTTAAGATTTATATACCACTTCGTAATGCTTCTACAGTTCTCGCTAAACATTTTTCAGAGTCAGCATATTGCCCCTAGCAATCTGGGTCCTCATTTTACCAACCTCTGAAGAATGGAAGGCTGAGTCAACCTTGAACTAGTCAAGATCTCACAGAGAAGCGTTAGTAGTCTTGCAGGTTTAGTGTTAATTTTGTGTTGGAGGCAGCACTCCTCCAGATATTAATTGCAGTGGAACAATGTCAGAAAAGTGTTTTGTTTCCATGTCTTGCTTGTGATCACCATAGAGGCATCTGTTGATCACTATGAAATATAAAATATTGAATTAATATGGTTGATCAGGGCCAGGTTCTTCAGGGTTATTCCTATATTTCTCAAATTCTTATCTTTCTGTAATGTGTTGGGCCAGAAAGCTATAGAGGAATGAAAAGAACATTAGAAATTGTGACAGGAAGGTTGTGCACAACTGTAAACACTTATTTTGCTTTCCCCACAATAACACTTTGGCAATGAAATAGATACAGAGAAGGCTGGAGTTTTGTATAGCCTACTGATTTGGGAACAATTTTTATTTTATAATAATTTTATAAGTAAAGTCAGATATATTAATTAGCTATCGGAATTATTTTTATTTATTTTATACAATTTATAGATTGTCTGGCTTCCAAGACTGGTTTTCAAATTAGAATTACAGTAATGAACGTTCTCTAATAAATCAAGTAGTATTATTAATAACATATACTGTCTAGACTCTTTCAATCAGACTTTTGGAATAAAAATAGTTAATATGGGTTTTTAAAATTATTATTCTAGTTCAGTGATCCATGGCCTTCTTTTGTGATCACATCAAAATAATAAAAGAAAACAGATATTTTGTTAATTATTAATACAGGAGCCTCATTAGGTCCTTTTAAAGGGCTTCCTGTTTCAAGGATTATATATATTTGTCTAATGTCTTCAATGTCCTTCCAGAGTGCTAAAAAAAGAAACAGTAAAACAAAGCAATAAAAAGAAATATGGAGTAGTGATTTATTTAGTACAGGAGAGGGTTGGGGGAAAGTAGCAGAAAGTGTCCTGCAGCAGCACGTTTTACAAAAGGAATTAAAGCCATGAAATTAACATTTTAATGAAGCAGAGAGACTACTGACGTCAAGACTAACTCACTGATTGCTGTTTCCAGGTGGCCTAATGAGATGAAAATGAAGTTTATATCCTCAGCTAGTCTTAGCCAGGCTTGTTTAGTGACTATGATTGAATTTAAATGAGAAGACACTTCTGTGTACAAACATGTCTAGGCTGGTTAGTGCTTGCTTAAACTTA
The DNA here is from genome assembly GCF_059756535.1 of Pantherophis guttatus. Classification (NCBI taxonomy): domain Eukaryota; kingdom Metazoa; phylum Chordata; class Lepidosauria; order Squamata; family Colubridae; genus Pantherophis; species Pantherophis guttatus. The sequence goes on along the minus strand of NC_142063.1, from coordinate 292,514,226 downwards.
AATATAACAAAAGCTTAAATTAACAATACTTCAGTTAACAAACATTGACACTAAAGCTGTAGGCTTTATTTTTTTTTAAAATATGGATATACATATACATATACATATACATATACATACATACATACATACATACATACATACATACATACATACATACATATATATATATATATATATATATATATATGTCTGCATGTGTATAAGAATGTCCCAATTTCAACACATACATCCAGTATCTATTTGTTCTCATAAAGCTGCCACCCTTTTACTCTAATTTACTTTATAGAGTTTTATCAAAGGAGACCATTTTTTTTTGAGATTCAGAAGAAATATTGTTCAGAAGACAATGCGTAATTGGAAAGTTTGACATTAAACCACAGGTAGGCAATATGAACTGAACTGCATCAAGATGCTCCCTAATATTTTTTTTTTACCAGGTACTCATTCATTCTCTTTTTCACTTTCCCTCTGCAAAGAAAAAAAAAAGCTGGCATGCTGAAAGCAAAGCATCATCTCCCAGCACTGTACTTAGTGATAAGAATGCTTTTAAATCTCCTGGAATGGCAGAGCATATGATGTGTGGTAGTTTATCTTTTGACAAATTGTTTTATAGTGGTCATGTAAACCAATATTTCTTGACCTTAGTCACTTTAAGAGGGGTGCTGTCTGAGGAATTCTGGAAGTTGAACTCCACCCATCTTAAAATGGCCACGGTTTAGGAATACTCATGTAAACCATGGTTGTCATTTGTAAAGAAATAAATTTTCCCCAACAATTATATTGTGGTTATATTTGTTGCATGCTCTCAAAATTCTAAATACTCTCTCCTATGGATGTCAGAGGAGTTTCATATAATTTTATAATCATTATAACTTTAATGAACAGCCTCTGTGCAAATGCACCCCATTTACAATCTTTACTTTTATTCAGTAAATAAAATATTTGGTGTTAGCAATGATCAAGCCAAATCAATGTCTCAGATTCGGATGATATAAGAATATTCAAATGTACATTTCGCAAATACTTCTAAATGAACTGGACAAAACTGTTTATGGTAGCTAACCTTGGAAAAGGTATCATTTAAGGTGCATAATACAAAAGTGTCAACTAAAGGCTCCAATAGGAATTAAAAGGGCAAATGTGATTCAGTGTATGGTGAATGAAGGTCATCATCATCATCATCATAGTAATCAAGTTTCTACAAGACTGGTAGTTGGGCTATCATATTGTGAGAAGATCTTGTAGTGTGGGAAAAACTGTGAAAGGGAAGTTGTTTGTAGCTTTTATCTTTGCTAAAAGATCGATACAGAAAAACAAAAATAATTCATGGCACAGAGAAAGTAGATCGGGATTTGCCTTTCTCTCCACTAATAGCTCTCAAATATAACCTTATGCAACTTTGTATTGTAATGTTAAAGTAGATCAAATGAAGTATTTCTTCTCAAATCATTTAGCGAAGCAATTAATTTCCATCAAATGTATCAAATGTACTGAGGGTCACCAAGATGAACACAAATAATTTTAAAAGGGGGCTGGATAAATTCTTGGAAGCCAAAATTACTATTTGTCATGATGGCAAAGGCCTATTTAGAAGTCAGTTATTAAAATTACTTAATAGTTCTGGTCCATATGGTTTAAAATGACTGCCCAGAGAACAGAACATTTGATTTCTTTTAACCCTCTGTTCTAGCGAACAAGAGAATCAGTAGAAAAACATTTTAAGAGATCATTTCCTTTTACTTACAGCAGTCTATCTCAAGGATATCTAAACATGTTCAAATATGATTATTTTCCAATTGCAGGGTGGATAAAAATTGATTTTAAAAAAATTAATTTTTTTTTGTTTAAATCAGATTTTTTTTATTTTTATCAAGTTTTGTTTTAATAAAATGCTTTTGGAGTAAAAATCTATCTAAAGATAGTTTTCTATTTAAGATACATAAATAATTTAGTTTATTGAACATGAAATGGAGCTTAGTTATGTAGCATGAGGCTATATATTCTAAAATATTGGGACTGTCAGTGAGTCAACAGCAGGTCAAAGGAGGATTTGCTCTGGGACAGAGATGACAGTTGCTCTTTAAAAATTATGATTTAAATCGAGTTGATTTAAATCAAGCCTTTTTGATTTAAATCAAATCCACTCTGCAATTTGGGCAAAGTTATATGGCTGATGAGTTATCAAAGTTGAGGTGTTAAGAGAGAAATGTAAAAGGGAATTGTTTCATAAATCATTTCTGCTATTCAAAAAGGACATATCACATTCTTGTTTGTTTGATTTTGGCATCAAGAAGTTATTTTTATAACCCTAGTTATAGAAATTCATTAAAACAGCATTGATTAATCCTATATTATGCTACTTTATATTTATAATCTTTTGATACTCTTTTAGCTACTCTAACCTATAATAGGTATGTGAGAGATTTAGAGAAATACAGAAATGATCCCAAGAGAAAAAAAAAGCTTATTAGTACACTTCCAAATTTTAAATATGTGTGATAATTAATAAGCTTATAACAGAGCTAAAACAGCTAAAACAGAGTCACATTAGGAGATTTTAATTTTCCTCTATTTTTATGTACTCTACCAAGTGGAGAAAACATGTATTTTACTATTATAGAAACGATTACTTGCCTACAATCATTAATGCACATTCAATTAAGAAACGATTGAATTAATGACCTTTCATTAATTATATGAAAAATCACCAGTGTAGATGTGGTCGACAGCCCTTTTGGATCTACGGTAATACTCTCCTTAACAGTGCAACAATAAGGCTGCACTAAATGTCTGAATTATTGGTGCTTCTTCTATCTCTTGATTCAGAAAATCCTTTGATCATTTTTTAAAAAATCAAAAGTATAGCAGGATTAATGACAGCAACAGATTGCTGCTAGACCACGTTAATTTAAGATTTCTTTACAGTACATAAATAACTGTAAGAATAAAAAATTTGGATTCCACTACCACAGAACTAAGTCTGGTTATATATTACACTCAATTTATCATCAAGAATCCCATTTTAATGGAAGGGAAAAAACTTTTGAAGAATAATTGAAAGTGAGGAGCTGGCATGGAATGAGCATCTTTTATCCTACTTGTTGAGATTATACATCATATTTATGTATCACATGGTCTAGGCAAAGCCAGCTTGTAGAGATTAATAAAATAATTCAAATACCATCAATCAATAGTTCATTCCCTTGACCATGACAGTCCCCTCAATACAGTTTAAAACACATATAAATATAAACAATCCCATTGTGGTTAGCTTCAGCATGCAATGGGCTACCTCTTCTCCAGAATTGCTATAGTTGCATCAAGCAATGGGCAGAATGGAGATGCAAGGAGCAACAATTTTATTTACTTTATTTGCTAGCTTTGTATCCCGGGTTTCTTACAGGAATTCAGGATGGTGTACACCGCATTCCCTCCAATCCCCACAACAACCTCTCTGAGGTAAACTGGACTGAGAGTGAGTAAGTTTAGAGTCACCAAGGGAATTAAGTGGTTGTGTGTGAGAAGAACCAAAACCATTTTGGGAAACAGAAATAAAGTTGGAGAAAAAAATTGAAAAGAAGAATAGCTGACTAATGGAGGAAGTAAGAAGAATTGTGATAATAGATGGACATGCAGGTAAAAAGAACTGTGGGGGCAGAAGGTGGGAAACAACTAAGGAATGAAGTTTATTTTATTTCGTTCATTCAACATAGTTGTTTCAGATACTAGACCAGATTTGATGGAGACCAGATATGAGAACACAGGCAAAGACCAGGATATATTCTGTGGTAACCAGAGAAAAGAGTAGGTACAATAGAGTACGGGGGTGGTGGGTGGTGGTGGTGGGGGGGTGGGGAGGAAACAGAAAATTTTAATTCTGTTGAGAGAAAACATGCTATGAATGCAATCAGGGGAAAAAAGGATTTTTACAATAGATGAAAAATGTTGAACACTGAAAGAAAAAAATAAGTCTTTCTGTGGCTAAGAGGGGAATTAAGCCCTCTTTGGTTAGTAAAAGGAGCTCTTGGGATGATTCAAGTTGTACAACAAAATTCATTGCCCTTTCCCTCAGATTCCCTTAAAAGGGACTCGAGGTGTGCCTTGACAAAGTTGCAGGAAAAACACAATATTAAAGCACAGAGAGTCAAGATGCAGCTCAGCTGATGTTCCCATATTATGATGAATCCTCATTTACTCAACCACACGAGATTTAGTGGGTACCCATACAGTACCAGTAATAAGAAAAAGTATGCTCAGGAAGGAATGAACCTTTTTCCAATATGAGTCCCTTCATAGGGTTTCAAAAAAGGAGTTGAAAACAACTTGATTTATTTCCTGTTGAACAGAATGTAGTTAAAATCTAGGCAAGTCCCTGTTTTGAATGTACATGGAAGATAACATATTTGAATGCTTCCTTCTATCAAAATTGTCTTCCATAAAGATCTAAAGACTCTGTAGCTACCAGCTTTCTTGTCTATGGCTTACCAATACTTTCATTTCCAAAAACACTTCTTTAAAAAAGATATGCAAGAAAGCATTTATTTTGCACTATTAGTAATACCAGAAATGGCTTCTGAAATCACCTGTTCAGAAGCAGTTTACAAAAAGGAGGGGAGAAACAGAAAAAGAAAGAACTTAAATTTATGTAGATATGTGTCCCATCTTCATGTTTAACCATCACATAAAAACTAGATAACTGATCTAGCAATAGAAGTTCAAGCCTGCCAAATTTTCTCCACAACAATTTGCATGCTTTTGGTATTATTTTGCAAAATGTGAGAATGGACCCAAGTGCAATGCCAGGCTTTGGGGGAATCTTTTCTATATATGAATTTAACAAATGCCTGCAATTATTCATCTTTACACCTATCCATCTATCATTTAGAAATTGATATATAAATGTCCTACCTCAGAAGAATATCCACCTCAGAAATAATTGCCTTTAGACGGATTTTTCTAGAAATTTAAAGGACGTCCCAATTGAATATTCTTTTTCCTTTCATGTTTACCTCCTAAGAAGGGTTTGCAATGCTATTCCTTGAAAGTGATTTTTCAAAATGCTTTTCAAAGAAATTCTGGTCCCTCTCTCTCTTCTATAGATATTTCTATGCACAAGCACACTGACAAAATTTCCCTTTGGGAGCAGTGCTTCTTGATGGTTCTGCATATGAAAACAGATTCTTACAGGGTTCAGACTGAAAATTTCCCACCTCTACGTTGGAATTTCTATATACAAAGTAGATATTCTGTCTCTGAGCGATCAGCATGCCTTTCATGAATTATGCTCTCGTTTTTTTTTTGATTTTTTTTTTAAACATAAAACAGCATCTTTTTAGAGCAAGGGTTTGATCCGCTATAAAATAAGTATAAATTCCAAATTTCATCAGTTAACATCTTAAAGGAAAAAAAAAAGAAAAAAAGAACAAATCTAAACCCAATTTTTATCATTCAATCTAACATCTTATTCTAACATTTAATATTTTATTATGTAATCACCCTAAATCTTAAACTTCAAATCTAAACAGCTCTTTATAATATTCATTTATCATTTTAACAATCAGTATTTCATATATTTTCCTTACTTCAAAGACTCAAATCAAGTCAATGTTTCTTTTAACTCACATCTAATAATCAACATAAAGTATTTTATTCCTCTCTTAAGAACTTCAAAATCAGTAACTATTCTTCAAAAATATCTCCTTCACTCCTCTTAGGTTTATTTTTAGCTGGATTGCAGCTTAATTAGCTGGTTTCCAGGAATGCTTTCCTCCACTCCTAACCTTATTTGTTGGCTGGATCACAGTTTAGCTTTAACTGCTTTCCAACATTTTCTCCTTCACTCCTCCTAGGTTTATTTTTGGCTGGATAACAGCTTTTCAGCTGTTTTCCAGGAATGCTTCCCTCCACTCCTAATCTATATTTCGCTGGTTCAGTTTAGCTTTAACTGCTCCCCAGTATTGTCTCCTCCTCTCCTCCTAAGTTTATTTTTAGCTGGTTCACAGCATAATTTGCTGTTTTCCAGGGATGCTTTCCTCCACTCCTTACCTTATATTTAGCTGGTTCACAGTTTAGCTTTAACTGGTCCCCAGCATTGTCTCCTCCACTCCTCCTAAGTTTATTTTTGGCTGGTTTACAGCTTAATTAGCTGTCTTCCAGGGATGCTTTTCTCCACTCCTTACCCTATTATTTGACTGGTTCGCAAACCCATTTATGAATTATGCTCTCATTAAAGTCCTCCACAGATGTATAAATTACTGGATTATTTTTAGGTTTTCATGTTCCAAAATTTGCCATCACTTTGCTATCATACACCTGGAAAAATGGTCTATTTATGTCAAGGTTCAAAAATTAGTAATGTGTTTTTAAATTGTATTAGTATTTTCCCATTTACAGAAATATTTCCAAATCCATATAACTAAATTGAAATGATGCTAAACATAAACATGTCAGTTAAACTGTTTTTCCTTGGGACTAACACAAGCTTTAAAGAGTCATGTATATTTCATTGCTATTCTACGCATGCTATAATTTAAAATGGAAAGTACTGTTGTGCTGAATGACATTAAGTGGATTGTATTTGCACTTAGTTTTCCAGCTGTTTTGCTGTATTAATAATAGAACAGAGGACATGATATATTTCAAATACACTAGTTAAGAAAGAAGTTTTCATTATCATTACAATGTAGATTTCTCACAAGTAAGAGTAACTCACATATCTGGTAGTTAAAAAAGAATTGGTTGCTTTTCAGCTTTTAATCAGATATGCACTAAAAAGGTTATTCTTAATTCCTGCCCTGTTTTTTCCCCCTTCAATGATGCAGGGATAATACACTTTCTCACATAGTTGAGTGGATTATTCTTAGCACACTCAGGCCAAATATATCTTGAATCAGAAAATTGCACTAAACAGGCTGATTTTAGCTAAATATAACTTGTTGGTTGGGGAAATGTAGTTTTAGAACATAAGCAAAAACAAAATTCAAATTACAAGATACTCAAGCTGCTGACAAAGATGTGAGAGACTTGGCTCTATTTTCTATAGTCATCTGTTTAAAAAAAATAAAAATAAAAAGAGGGATTGTAAGTTGTTAACACAAGTTCGACTCCTTACAATTATTTGGATAAATTTTGTTAGTTCCAGCAAATACATTCTGCTCTGTCAGCTATGCTGAAAATAAATCAAAGCAATGTGGTTTGCAGAAGCCAAGGATTTTTGGCAGGAGGTGAAGAGCAGAATTTGAGATTCTGCAAATGTAACATATGTATGATAATGAACAGGCAAAATTAAAGACTAAATGGAGAAAATGGAACCACTGTCTCTGTCAGCCAATATTCAAAGGCATAGCCCTTATTTACTGAGTTGTGCCATCAGGCATCTTTTCATATGTTATGTTCTACAAGAAAGCACACCCATCTGTAAGAGGCTTAGAAAATGGCCTTTGATAAGTTATATTCTATACCTTTCTATTGATTTTTAAATCTGAGTAGAATTGATAGTCTAACTTACTGACCGATTGACTGAATAAATGTTTTAAAGCAGTTCTATTAAAACTGTAAGAGGAAGAGAGGCACAAAATGTTTAGAATTGAAAATACCTTAAATGTTTATGTTTGAGACAAAATATGCACCTGACAAAGATCCTGAGCATGTGCTTCATTGACCAGATACAGTAATGAAACACCAACAATATCAGCAAGCAAATAAAATGAAAGTGAAATGTTAGGATGTAGGTTAAATTGGATTAGATATGATCTGGACTGAATTAGGCATAATCTGAATGTTTTGGAAAACAAGTGCAAAGGGGGGAAATGAAGATTTTCATAGACCTTTTTTTACAATAGGCATACTATATATAGGAGCCTTTTCTAGGGATTTGCAGCTGTTTTGAGTTATTTTCTCAGCTAATGCATAAGCAGATGCATAAGGAAGTAAGGTATTTTAAGATCAAGTTCAATAATAAAATCCTCCAACTCCTGCTACCAATTACTAAAATTTAACAAGACTTCAGCAGCATCTTACAATTGTTGCAGTTACTAAGCTTAAAAAGTTATCACACTTGTCTTGAAAAATACTGCATGCTGGATTGATTACTTTTTCATATGCAGGATTTATCCAGCAGAGTAATTGGTACCTTCTGAATCTTTCTTCTTTATTGGATGTAACTTAATATCTCTGTCTCTATCCCAGAACACAATTGGTCAAATAAATTTGATTAAAAAAATGTTTAATAAAATATCTGTTTTGTAAGAGTAAAACTAAATTGAAGTTTGTTTTCCAAACTCTTTATTTTGTGATCTATATTTAGGGAGAGAGAATGATTTCTGGCTCCAGGGTAACATTTTCCCAAGCATCTCTGCCCTTTTTGTTTTAACTTTTCAACTTCTGTAACTATGGCAACATGTAACCAGAATAAATACGCTTATATTTTAAGAACTCTTCAGGAAAATCTATCAGACTGAAAAATGTAAGTCAGCTCAAAATAGACCAAAATATGTGCAAGTCGGGAATAAAAGGGAAGAGGAAAAAAAATTGAGGCACATTCTGCTTTTCAAGGTAGCTAGAATCAGCAAATTAAATTCAGTGTCAATATATAAGGCAAGAAACACATTTAGGATATAAATGAAAAGCAAACATAATGCTAATGCAGGAAAGTAAAGTTTTAAATTTCATGTATTGGCAAAAATGTATTGTGAGCATAGTTGTCCTCTAGGGGCCAGTACTGTTATACTGAAGAAAAAGACAAACATTATTTTAAATAAAAGAGCTATAGAAAGATAAAGCTTTCCCTCCAATGAATTTGTATATCTACAGATTGTTTAAGCCTAGCAATATGCAATAAGAGAGGAGCTTATAATGTGAGGGTTATAATGTGCAAATATAAGAGAGGGTCATAATGTGCAAATATTATAGATGATAGTGTCTTCTGTCAACAGCCATTTTTTGGGTCTGCACTACATATAAATTATTATCTAAATAACCTGTACACAGAACACTTTTAAGGCCAGGGACACTGTTTACAGAAAAGCAGGGAAGCAATTCAGACATTCATATATTTCATATCCCAATAAGCCAAGTTCAAAGAAATCTCTTAACTATAACATAATATAGTAATATGATTTTGACTCATTTTTGTTTCCCCCCCAAAAAAACAGTTATAGCCAGGAGGTGTTACATTACTTGCTCTCTTCTGCACACTAAAATCTCTGTCATTTGCCTTATCACAAATGCAAAGGAAAAAAGTTTTCCAAGTTCTTCAGACTTGTAGAAGCATCATTTTAAATCTATTTTCTTTCTAAGATGGACCATCTCCCATAGGAACTTTCCTACAATTATCCTTGGAGCTCCTTAACAGAACTCCGACTGATAGTTTTCCTCTTGAGGTTATACAGTCAGGTCCATAAATATTGGGACATCGACACAATTCTAACATCTTTGGCTCTATACACCACCACAATGGAGTTGGAATGAAACAAACACAATGTGCTTTAACTGCAGACTGCCAGCTTTAATTTGAGGGTACGTACATCCAACTCGGGTGAACGGTGTAGGACTTACAGCAGTTTGTATATGTGCCTCCCACTTTTTAAGGGACCAAAAGTAATGGGACAATTGGCTTCTCAGCTGTTCCATGGCCAGGTGTGTGATATTCCCTCATTACCCCAATTACAATGTGCAGATAAAAGGCCCAGAGTTCATTTCAAGTGTGCTATTTGCATTTGGAATCTGTTGCTGTCAACTCTCAAGATGAGATCCAAAGAGCTGTCACTATCAGTGAAGCAAGCCATCATTAGGCTGAAGAAACAAAACAAACCCATCAGAGAGATAGCAAGAACATTAGGCGTGGCCAAAACAACTGTTTGAAACATTCTCAAAAAGAAGGAATGCACCGGTGAGCTCAGCAACACCAAAAGACCCGAGAGACCACGGAAAACAAGTGTGGTGGATGACCGAAGAATTCTTTCCCTGGTGAAGAAAACACCCTTCACAACAGTTGGCCAGATCAAGAACACTCTCCAGGAGGTAGGTGTATGTGTGTCAAAGTCAACAATCAAGAGAAGACTTCACCAGAGTGAATACAGAGGGTTCACCACAAGATGTAAACCATTGATGAGCCTCAAAAACAGGAAGGCCAGATTAGAGTTTGCCAAACAACATCTAACAAAGCCTTCACAGTTCTGGAACAAGATCCTATGGACAGATGAGACCAAGATCAACTTGTACCAGAGTGATGGGAAGAGAAGAGTATGGAGAAGGAAAGGAATTGCTCATGATCCTAAGCATACCACCTCATCAGTGAAGCATGGTGGTGGTAGTGTCATGGCGTGGGCATGTATGGCTGCCAATGGAACTGGTTCTCTTGTATTTATTGATGATGTGACTGCTGACAAAAGCAGCAGGATGAATTCTGAAGTGTTTCGGGCAATATTATCTGCTCACATTCAGCCAAATGCTGCAGAACTCATTGGATAGCGCTTCACAGTGCAGATGGACAATGACCCAAAGCATACTGCAAAAGTAACCAAAGAGTTTTTGAACAGACAGAAGTGGAATGTTATGCAATGGCCAAATCAATCACCTGACCTGAATCCCATTGAGCATGCATTTCACTTGCTGAAGACAAAACTGAAGGGAAAATGCCCCAAGAACAAGCAGGAACTGAAGACAGTTGCAGTAGAGGCCTGGCAGAGCATCACCAGGGATGAAACCCAGCGTCTGGTGATGTCTATGCGTTCCAGACTTCAGGCTGTGATTGACTGCAAAGGATTTGCAACCAAATATTAAGAAGGGAAAGTTTGATTTATGATTATTATTCTGTCCCATTACTTTTGGTCCCTTAACAAGTGGGAGGCACATATGCAAACTGCTGTAAGTCCTACACCGTTCACCTGAGTTGGATGTACATACCCTTAAATTAAAGCTGACAGTCTGCAGTTAAAGCACATTGTGTTTGTTTCATTCCAACTCCATTGTGGTGGTGTATAGAGCCAAAGATGTTAGAATTGTGTCGATGTCCCAATATTTATGGACCTGACTGTAGGTGACCTTTCTCTAAGGCAAACATGAGAAAGAAGTAAGGGGCTTGTTTTTTTTTTTTTTTTAAAGAATACAGAATAACAGAGTTGGAAGGTATTCCAGTCCAACCCCCTACTCAAGAAGGAGACCCTATGCCATTCCAGACAAATGGCTATCTAGAGCAGGTCCTATTCATCCCCTGGCTTGAATTTCCCCTAAAATTGCTCTAAATAAAATGTCTCCCTAGAGATTTGGTTTTGTTTTCTGGCTCTCATAATTTTAACAGAAAGGGAAGCATTTGCCTCAACAAAGCAAAGCAACTAGGGATGCAAGCAGAAAAGCTAGAAGGGTTGGGTTTTTTGTTTTTTTCTACCTCTAAACTGCACCCAGCCCTTGCCATTATGATGCTACTGCAGTCGATATTCATTTTCCTTAACTTTAATACTGGGAGTAAAGAAGACAATTTTCTATGAATAGCTACTCACTCTGTATTTCTAACTTTCTCTAATTTCTTGGAGCTGCTGTCCTGAGATGATCTCATGAGAAGCAGCTATGCAGAACACATGTGGACAACCTTCCACCCTCTCCTTATCTGGAGACGTTTCAAAGCACAGGTCTATTCATGGTTCTTTGGTCTTTACCATGATTGGTTTTGCAGGCACATTTTCAAAACTATGCCTCTCCTGAAAGTCCTCTTCTAATGCCTTTCCTGATGATGGTCTCACACTCCACAAAACTATTTCATGGCTACTGTATGTACTCCAAATTAGTTTCTTCTATGTATAAGCATATGGATGGTGCTGGAAAAAGTAATTCTCATATTTCTCACAATGGATTCAACTGCATTTTATTTTATTGTTGTGATTGTTCATTGTTCAGTAAATTCCAGGTCTTTGTGATGCAATGCATATTATTTTACCAGTTTATCAGTAGATTCTTCTCTATGTTCTTGTCAGCTCATATATGTTATCAATGATAGAATCTAACTTCCTTATCTTTTGTTAACCTCTTTTTTGATCGACTACAATTTTTTCAAGCATTAGAATGTTCTCCAATGATACATTAGGGATACTACCTTGCATAGAATAGTGTGAACATTTAAATAACACTAACAACTTATACTTGTTCTACAATCAAACAATTATTTCAAATATAAAAGAGGTTATTTTGACTTCAAAATGTTCACATTCAAAAATCATTGCCTTTGGTAGTAATGTGCCAAGTCTCTTCTGTTCTTATGACTGGCAAGGAATATTACATATGGCTATAGTAATGATTAAGGCCAGTAGCCTACTTAATAAAAATGTAATATAAAACATTACCTCATTACAAGGTGTTTCAAAGCTCTAATATATTAGTGGCAAGCATATGTAAGGGAAAGGACAATGACTAATATGCGTATCATGATATCATCATGCAAAAATGAAGAGGTCACTAGATCCTTTTTTGTAACCCCTATTGCGCCTTCCTACAACTCCATGGAACAGTCTACTTGTTGTTTGTTTTTATGTTTTGCTGTTATGCTGTGAATTGCAACGGTTATTGTATATATATATCATGGGTAGCCATATAGGTCTTTTAAATAAATCAATGAACAACTACACCACAGGTCAATTTTCTAAGAAATCTTCCCTGGAATTATTGGAAGTAGGTAAAGTGGCAACCTTGTTCTCCATTTTTGCTTTTGCTTTTTACTACTGTAACCAGAAAAAGTATGGACAAAGGTGAAGTTCTGTTCATAATGACAGTTATCGATTTAATAAAAAATTAAGTCTTTATTATATATATGAAAATATAGCCTTTATTAAAGAGCTAAAGGGAAGCCAAAAGAAGAAAAGGAAAAATGGAAAAAAAAGAACATAGCAATCATTTATGGTAGACTCATCTCGGCTTGTGGTTCTTCAGTCAGAATATGAACACACATGTTCAAAGCTCAAAATTAAACACAGGACCGTCCTGTCTACTTTTTAAAACTCAGCAGAAGACCATGCCATTTCTATCTGATTTCTCAGATTTCTGATTTTTCCAGACTTTATTGTGTCTGTCTGCACCTAGAGTGACAATTTAAGTTTTCATTTACTTCTTCCAGGTGTGAAATCGCCTGGGATGAGATTACATGCCATTCAATACAGATGGTTATCAAGTGAACTTAGTTGGAGAGAACATTCCAAAGTCATGGAATGACCACTGGAAAGACTCAGATCCAAGTTGCCACTCAACACACCAATGTCAAAGGATTTCAGGTCTGTGTCTGCTTGGATTTTGGCAATCCAAGTAGGCATGAGCTGAAATTTTTGGCAGGCAACTCTTTCTGGCAGGTCCTAGAATAAAAGATTACCACTCTGAATGAGACAACCATGACCTGGATTATTGAGAATCTCCATAGATATTCAGAGGAATGTGGGAGGCCCTAGGAGACCTACTATAAACTGTGAATGTCTTTTCCCTCTGGGACTGAAAATCCTGTTTGGCTTATGGCAGGGAGCATTTTCAACTCCTGAGTGGAGAACCACTCACATATAGTCTGTATTTGGCCTCCCAAGTCTTCCCCACTTTCCTGTATCTGGAATTCTGTCACTTAGTAACCTGAGAGATCACTTAATGTCCACAATCTGGAATGCTAGAACTGTGGTTATTAAGGTAAGCAGTTGCATGACATTTCACTTAATGACACGTCGCTCAATGATCAAGATTCCAGTCCAAATTGTAGCTATAATTGGAGGACTACCTGTAGATTAAGCTTCTGACAATTACTATGTCAGAATGCTTTTTATAGACTATAACTTGGCCTTTAATACCATCTTACCAGGCATTCTCACTGAAAAGCTGACTGACCTGAATTTCCCTCCCCTCATTTGTGACTAGATCAAAGACTTCCTGACAGACCATCCACAAACAGTAAGGGCTGGGTCTCTGACATCTTCCACCCTGAAGCTCAGTACAGGGTTCCCTCAGGGCTGCGTGCTCAGCCCCTTCCTATGCTTGCTGTATATCCTTGAATCCATCTAACACCATAAAAAGTTTGCAGATGACACAACAGTGTTGGGGCTTATAACTGGAGGAATCAGCATACAGGGAAGAAGTCCAGAAGGTATCCACATAGTGTTCAAAAAACAACTTACATCTAAATACTAGCAAGACAAAGGAGATGGTGCTAAATTTCTGGAAGCACAGAAAGGAACCTGCCCCATTGTATATTGAGGGGGACTGTGTGTACAGGGTTTCCTCTTTTGAATTCTTGGGAGTGCTCCTTAGTCAAGATCTCACCTGGAAAAACAACACGTCCCTGGTGGTTAGTAAGGCTCAACAGAGACTTCATTTCCTTAAGAGTCCTGAGGAAAAATCAGGTGGAACAACGGCTGATGACTTCTTTCTATCGGTCTACAATAGAAAGTGTCCTCACATTCTGTATAACAGTATGGTATGCTGGTCTAACAGCCGCAGACAGGAAGGCATTACAGAGAGTGATCAATTAGGCACAAGAAACCATCGGTCGCCCTCTAACACCACTAGATGACATCGCCAGGTCTCACTGTTTCAGCAAAGTAAGGAAGATACTTAGGGATGATTCACACCCTGGCCAGTGCCTCTTTTTGCTTCTACCATTGGGCAGAAGACATCAAAGCATAGCCAGCAGAACAAACAGGTTTAAAAACAGCTTCTACCCATGGGCTGTCAGACTCTTAAACGCAATCACAATCACTCAACGCACATATGGAAACATATGACTAGTCTTTTTTCCCCAATTACTTGTACAGGGATTATTCTCTATACTATTTATGTTGTTTTGTATTTCTGTTATGGATTGCACCAGAGAGGCTAAATCAATTTTGTTGTATATATGATGTACAATGACAATAAAGGCTATACCATACTATACTACTATTAAGCATTAGGAAGTAAAATATCATATTTTAACTTAGGGAACATTAGGCTTTTGCTAGCCTGTGGCACCAAGCTGATACTCATATTCAAATACTTCCTCAGCATTTTAATGGTACACATAATAGAGACATGTCTGGCACAATGGTTAATTCATCCAAACAACAGACTATAATACAAACTAAATATAGCTCTTGACAAATAAAATGAATTTTTGTGAAGTTTTAAGGAATTACACCTTTGATGACATTATGGAATAATGACGCTACATCTAGTTATTAGAGACAAACAGGTAAAAATAAATATTTATTCAACAATCATTATTGGAGCTATCTACAGGAGGAGATACCAGTAAATATGATAATTAATAGGCACAGGACAAATTGCCCATTTCTCATTGGATGGGTACAGTTTTTCCTTCTACCTTTCAATTTTACTTTTTTTTTGCCCATAAAAAGCACTTCCCCATTTGGTCTTTTTGAATACTGAATTGGTCACTTCCCATCCTAGAATACTCTCATATGCATAGTAATGTATAACCTTCATTTCCTTGTACATGATCTGTCCATTTAGAGATAGTTATTTCTCCCCACATGACATTTTCCTTCTTCTCCAAAGAACTATTTTTGGAGTAACATAATGCACATATAAGCCTGAAGAGAATGGATATCAGCCCAAGGATGGGAAAACTTTCATGAGCTAAACATTATTCACAGAAAAGCTTGAGACATTTAAGGTTATCGTTCTTGTGCATGGGATCTTTTTAAAGAGATCTGCCATTATATTAAAAGTTTCATGATAATAACCTAAAGACTAATAAACAAATTCCCATTCAATCACTAGCGATATGACAGCTACCATTCCAACATTTGCTTGACTGATTTTCCATTCATTTTCCTGTTTGAAAGAGCAGAAGCTAATACATGGAAATTTGTCTCCACTGAAACTTTTCTATTTCCCAGAGCTATACTGAACTTCATTCCTTTATGTGCCTTAGATAGAGAAGATCCAGTGCAGACATATTTCTTAATAAATAAAATGACATTATTCCACTGAAACAAGTGGAATTTTATGCCATGTAATGATATTAACCAGAATTTTAGCTCTTTCATACATTTCAGAAAAAAGAGGATATTAATATATATAAACAAAAGACTTGATTAGTTGTACTGTCTTGCATGCAGCAGGTACCTGAATAAACTTCATGTAATAAAAATGTACCCAAGACACATCGGGGAAAGAGAATATGAATCAACTACCTTCCTATAATGGCTCTGATTCAGAAGAGGAAAAGGATTCATGATCTCATTGCTAACATATGATGAATAATGGAAAAGCAAGTCAACTTCCAAAATACATACATTTTTGTTGCATTAATTATACTAATACTTTTGACTCTGTAAACACAGTAAGGTCTTTGCCTTGGCTCTATTTTTGTACCAAGTAACTGTAGCCCCAACTTGTTTTGTATTGTTTTATTACATTGAAATCCACCCAGAGTTCAGAGTCAGGCAGCACCCAAATTTAAATAAACAGGATTACATTTAAACACTTCCCACACTATCTACCTATTGAAAAAAATGTATGATGTTCAGTAAAGAAAGGTTGGAATTGTATACATATCACTCAAAAGAGGGAAACATGTACATTAAGGTTCCATGTACAGTCACCCAATTTACTTTGTTTTTTTTTAAAAAAATGATTTATATGCCGCCCTTCTCCGGAGACTCAGGGCGGCTTACAAAGTGCTCAGCAATAGCCTTCATCCTTTTGTATATTTATACAAAATCAGCTTATTGCCCCACAACTGGGTCCTCAATTTACCTACCTTAGAAAGGATGGAAGGCTGAATCAACCTTGAGCCTTGGCGAGATTCGAACCTGCAGTAATTGCAGGCAGCTGGTCTTAATAACCAGCTTAATAACAGGGTGCCTTAGACCACTGTACTACTTAACTTACAAGCAAAATGCACCATGGGAAATGATGGACTAGAAGAAATAACAACTGGAATTAAATTTACTTGATGAAGCGTCAATCTCAGACATTCTAGTAATGATACTTAGATGGCTAGAAGTGAAGAAGACTTAAAGAATTTCTTGCTGAAGGTGAAAGAGTATTAAAAACAGACTTTAAGATTATGTCAACAGGCCAATGTAAATAGCAGAGAAGAACCAGCAGTAGTAAAGACTTTAATTTCGTACGTTTAAATTTTCACTATAATAATGAAATAAAAAGCCTTCTTTTAACTGGGAGAAAAACTGTTAGAACTAGACATGGCTGTGAAAACTGAATGAAAACAAACTGATATCTTTAAACTGTGATGCTGAAGTACACTGATTAAAAATAATCCAATAGTCTACAAGAAAAATGAAGAATTCAATCCTAGATGAACAGTGCTCATTTTAAGCACTTATAATGAAGCAAAATAGTAAGATATTTTGAACACATAATAAGAGGACACGGATACTAGAGAAGTGTTTTAGAACATTTAGAAACACCAAAGATCATTGGAAAAGAGGCTAACAGAATACATAATGCCTACATTGTACTTTTTTATATATAAACTTGCACAAATCTATGTAAATTGTTAAAAGCTCATGCAAGCATGAACTTTTAACAACCAAATAACAGTCCCTGACACATGATGGCAAAATGATGTCCACTGAATCACAAAGAGTTGGAAGAGGCTGAACTCATTTTAAATAGCTACAGCATGACGCCCAATATTTAATCTGACAAAACATGAAAAGCATTTGCTATTTGGGAAATTCTATTAATTAATTTATTTATTTTTTTATTTTATTTCCAATTTCTATACCGCCCTTCTCCCTGAGGACTCAGGGCGGTGTACAGCCAAAATTAAAAACATGCAATACAAATATTAAAAACAATTAAAAGATATATAAATTTGGCCCAATTAAAAATCACTACCAATTAAAACATTTAAAAATTTAAAAAATTCTTCTTAAGCCAGCCCGGCTTGCTGGAAAAAATGGGTTTTAAGGACACGACGGAAGGCACTGAGGTCTTGGATTCTCCTTATCTCTGGGGGCAACTGATTCCAGAGGCTGCCCCCACAGAGAAGGCCCTCCCCCTGGAGGTCACCAGCCTGCACTGTTTGGCTGATGGCACCCCGAGGAGGCCCTCTCTGTGGGAGCGCACGGGTCGATGGGAGGTCGTCGGTAGCAGCAGGCAGTCTCGAAGATAGCTAGGCCTTATGCCATGAAGCGCTTTAAAGGTGATAACCAACACCTTGAAGCGCACCCGGAAGACCACCAGGAGCCAGTGCAGCTCACGCAGGAGCGGTGTTACATGGGAGCACCATGCTGCTCCCGTCACTACCCGCGCTGCTGAGTTCTGGACCAGTTGGAGCCTCCGGGTGCTCTTCAAGGGGAGCCCCATGTAGAGTGTATTGCAGTAGTCAAGGTGGGAGGTGACGAGGGCATGAGTGACTGTGCACAGGGAATCCTGATCAAGAAAGGGCCGCAACTGGCAAATCAGGCGAACCTGACAAAAGGTCCCCCTGGTTACAGCCGTCAGATGTTCCTCCAGGAGGACTCCCAGATTGCGAGCCCTCTCTGTGGGGGCCAACGACTCGCCCCCAATAGTCAGTGATGGAGTCAACTGACTATATCGGGATGCCAGGAGCCACAGCCACTCAGTCTTGGAAGGGTTGAGCTTGAGCCTATTCCTCCCCATCCAGATCCGCACAGCCTCCAGGCACTGGGACATCACTTCAAGGGCATCATTGGGGTGGCCTGTGGTGGAGATGTACAGCTGGGTGTCATCAGCGTACTGGTGGTATCTCATCCCGAAGTCACGGATGATCTCGCCCAGCGGCTTCACATAAATGTTGAACAGAAGGGGCGAGAGGACTGATCCCTGCGGCACTCCACAAATGAGAGGCCTCGAGGTCGACCTCTGCCCCCCTGCCAACACAAACTGCGACCTGTCGGAGAGAAAGGAGGAGAATCACCGTAACACGGTGCCTCCCACCCCCAACTCTTCCAGCCGGTGCAGCATGATACCATGGTCGATGGTATCAAAAGCCGCTGAGAGGTCTAACAGGACCAGAACAGAGGAGCAACCCCTGTCCCAAGCCCTCCAGAGATCATCAACCAACGCGACCAATGCCGTTTCCGTGCTGTGCCCAGACCTGAAACCCGACTGGAACGGATCTAGATAGGATGTTTCCTCCAGGAATTGCGGAAACTGTCGCGCAACCACACTCTCAACAACCTTCGCCATGAAGCATTATTAAATTAAATTTAAGTGCAGTCCTCGACCTAAAAAAAGGTTCCATCTTTGCATCTTCCTCCCAGACAGCAAGACTCTACTTCTCCTCAATTCTCTTTGAGATCATTAGTTCCTTGCTAGTAGTAGCAACGATACTTCCCCGTGTCTTAATGATTGCTGAATATCTCTTTTTCCCATTACCAACAGAAGTAGGGAAACACTGATGCCTTCCCTCAGAGTATTGTAACTTCATGGAAAAATGGCCAAAGCATTCTGGGGCAGCATAAAAAATGATTCAATCTTCATCTAGCCCATAGTTGCCAACCCATAATTTGGCAACCGACAATCTAGAAAATATAAGTGGCCAGTTATTGTACGTGTCAATGCTGAACTAAACCTGGCAGAAGCCATTTTCCTAGTTCATCGTTGCCACACACTAAATGAGAGGGCAGGAGGTTGGAATGCTTTGCTAGATTCAAAATAGATCTTTCTCATGGGAACCACGGTCATCTCCCAGGTAATGGGAAGAGGAGGAGGAGAGTGCTTGAGGAGCCCGTCAATTAACCTAATTGGCCAACGTGACTAGTGACGTTTCGGGAAGGGGTTATTGCTGGCCTTAATTATGCCAAAACTGTGGGAAAGATTCAGAGTTGGTTTTTCACTAAGCGTGCCAATATGATGTATCTAATAAAGAAGTTCTTTGAGGAAATGAGTGGCCTCGGAGTTCTGATTTGCCTGGGATCGTTAGTCAGAACCTCAACATTAAGTTGCTTTTATGGTTCACCTCACCAAAGACGCTATAAATGACTTTGAATAGTAACATTAAGTTGTGGATAATACTGTTTTGACATTATAACAATCTCATTGTTGCCAGATAAGGCAGAAAACTGCAAGAAAACTTACAAAAGTATATTTTGCCTCAATACCAAACTTAATGTAGGTATTTCCTTACCTCAGAATGCAAAATTCACTTAGAAAATGAAAGCAATTTAATATGACACAATGCTGGCAACTTAATTGGAAGTGATCAAATTACTTCCTATTTCAAGCATGGAAAAAGTTTCCCTGAGTAAATAAGAAAGGAAATCTATTGAAACACACAAACCTTTTAAAAAGATATTTTAGAGCAAGAATTCGAAATAATTAGCCACCAACAGCATTTCTCATCTCAAATACATTATTTTGAAAAGAGCATCTGAACATGCATTACCATCTCTTAAACGATCCACTATAAAAGTGAAGCCTGTAGTTCTTGGGTGCAAGACATATTCATACTTCTGAAGTCCATTTTTTTCAGCAAATGTATCACTGCGGGCTTTAGTTTCATCTACAGAAAAAAGTAGAAGGAAAAACAATTATTAAATGCGTTAAATTTCACCATTACAGAGAACATCACTAGAATAAAGGATCAAAGAGGTTATAATAGAATGCATTTATTTCAATAAAAATCATCACAAAATACTTCTTTCACTTTCTTATATAAATATAGACACAAGTTTTACTCCCAAAGTCCAATTCTTAGAATGCAGAATACAACTGTCAGGAGAGAGCAGCAGTCATGGTTTGCCTTGGTCCAAAAGGGTTTCAAAAATTGCAGGACCAAGTCCCAAAGGTTGAATCAGCAACAACACCTAGAACCTATCTATTAGGTTTTACAGGATAACAGATTCAGGACCCCAATGTTATATTTATTAGACGTTATTTCTGCTTTTCGTTAAGAATAAATAGGTAATGAAGCACAGCAAGTAGGAATCTAGGAGTCCATACAGATAAGCAGTATGTGAGAAAACCTTGCAAATTTAGATATTAATTTCCATTAACCAAGAAGCACAAATTGTTGTTTTTTTAATGAAAAACTCAATCTTCCGAACAGCCTACAAGATTGCCTCTTTCAAATCCAACAAGAAGAATGAAAGCACTATGTTAAGTTCAAAAACTAAATTTTGTTAGTATGCTTTTTATGAACAGGAAATGTTTGGGACATTATGCATCCAGAGAGAATAATATAATGAGAAACAGCAGTAGCAAAGAGCAATGATACATGTCAGGACTTGTGAGGAAGTACAATCTTCTCTATTCAGTATATTAACATTAAAAACCAAATCAAACCAAACAATAGAACTCTTTAAAACAAGTTTCTTTTTTCTTTTCCTATACTTAAATAGAATAATATTATCACCATCCTTAAAAGTATGAAAAACAATTAAGAATGCCTGAAAAACTAATAAAATAATGCAAAAAAATAAAAGCTGAAGATAAAATGTTACATATTTTTTCACTTTAAACATTTTAAATTAAATTTATATGACACAGAAAATTATAGATAAAACAACTTAGTATGATATAAAATCGTGCCAAAAAGATCTTAGACGTGTTTCATCATAAATATTCTACTAATTCTATTATCAGATTTCCAAAAATATTTTTCCACTATTTATTTAATACAAGCAAAAGTAAACATTTAACTTTACTTATTTATTCTAGTCATTACTACGCACAAAGATGTGAAAGAACTACTCTTTACTTAATACTATATAGCATAACTTTGCCTGGCAACACATTATAAGAATGATTTAACTCTCAGACACATAATAAAAATGAAATATTCTTCACTAACTAGTAACCTGGTCAATAGCATTTTGGTTTATACTGAACATGTTGATTAATTCTGGATCTCAGTTGTCTGACTTGATATATAAAGAAATGCTGCTGTAATTGAATAGAAAGAACAAGCAAAAATATTGCCAATTTAAAAAAAACAAACCCAAGACCACCATGATAACTTGCATTTAATTAGAATGTCAGTATTTTTGCCAGCCTGATACTGACACTTTATCTTTTCAACCTTTGTTCACTTCTGTCCTGTGCTGAATTGTTTTTCTTTTAATGACCCTGTAATCCCTTAATTTGGGGTAAAGTCAGGGCGGCTGAATGGAATTGAGTGTTTAGTGGCCAGATGCCCTTCTTCATACCTACATGGAGTTTGAAGCAGTTATTTTCTCTTTGCTCCCCGAGGAACATCTGCCACTACCTAGAATTGAACTTTCAACCTTCTGAATGGGAGACAAGCATCTTCACCAGTTGACCACCACGCCACTCTTCTGTGCTAAATTCTGGATGTGCATTTTTAAAATTCTATCCAAAACTCTTTCACATCAATTCTATGACCTTATTTTTGGAACTATCAATATTACATTAATTATATTATATATTTTATATGCAAGCCAAGACAATTCCTCTTCACTCTATACAACTCAGGCAAGCCAAAAGGTTGGACATCTATGTTTTAAGAAGTGTTTACAAATAACTATTTAATGTTCTGGATTTAATGGTAAAATCCTTTTCTGGTATCGTATTACTGTAATTCAACCTACTTATAGTATTTCCAACAAATGTCTTAAATGCATTGTGGATCATTAAATTAAGTAACAATGAGCTACCTGTGAGATCAGTTCCTTCAGGAAAGATAAGAAGCTGTAGAGGTTCATGGATATCACAAAAATAATCCAGCATATTTCCAAAATGATGTTTGTCTTCTTCCCAATTTCTCTGAATGAAAATGAAGGCAGCAACCTGCATGGCCCAACCTATAACAAATTTGGAGAATTTCTTAAACACTGAATTATTTATTTATTTGGATGGTCCCTGAACATGATTTAGATTCCCAAAGTATACAAAGATGTTTTAATATAAGAACTCAATATATTTATTAGTAAAAAAAAATATCATAGTGTCTATGATTATATTAAAAACATAAAGATTTTGAGATATGTTGCTAAAACCTGTGGAAAAGAAAGATTTACATTAACTGTTTTTAAAATCAAATCTACATTCATACAATAAAATGTTGCAGCAACAATGGCTTGATCCCAAAGAATGGAAATTTCTTCCTCTAAATAATTTGAAGAAAATGTTTCATAATCTATTTTTAAGGAGACTTTGAAGGGGGTGCAGGAAAAACGATCCCCCTTTCCCATTCTGCTGATGTTAAGGGCTAATTAGAAACTTATATTTCTACTGGAATAAATTCTACATTTTGTTCCTTAGGGATGATTTTTAAGAGGAAACAGATGTCTAACCAAACTGTCAAAGTTTGCAAAAAATGAATGCCATTACTTCTATTTTCCTTCTGAACTGAGTTTAAACATTAAATCCTTCAATATTATGAAATATACACGAGTCTAAGCACATTAGAGAATTAAATATTAAGTACAGAACTATCACACTATATATAATTTTAATTATTGTTTTAAAAATGGCAAAAAAATAGCAGCACCATTTCAACCCTTTCCAAATTCTATTTTCTATTAGTAGACTTCTACATTATTCACCATTAACCATTTCTCTTCTTATTAATAACTGAGCAAATTTTTTTTACAATTTGGTACCCTCAGGATGTATGGGTATTACAATTTCTAAAATTCTGGGAAATTCTCTCAACTCCAACACAGCTGAAGACATCCATGAGGAGAAGCTGATCTTGTGGTTCATCAAATTTCAATTGTTTTTATTATAAAACAGCCAGATACTTGATATTTCTCTACAGCCAAATAATTCATCAAAATTATATGCATACTATAAACCATAGATACCATCTTGTTATGTGTTATAAAGCAGCAATCCCCAATCTTTCTGGCATGGTGGATCAGCAGAAGGGGAAGATAGTTTCACATTTGCGTGTACTACTTGTGCAAATGCAGCTTCGCACACTTGCCTACTGCTTGCCCAGCCCAGTTCCCAATGGATCACAGCCCGAACCAGACGTTGAGGACCTCTGTTATAAACTATAGAGATTGCTTTATATAGTGTTGATGGGGCAAAGCAAGCTTGTTTCATGAATATTTCTGAAAATCAAAAATTATACACACAGAGATACACAATTTTTGGGGAAGTGGCTGTGCAATCAGTTCCAGGCCAAACTTCAATGCTGGATTGCAACAACCAAGAGGGAAACCAGAAGAAACGTTATCAAAATGCTTAAAATGAAATTGTGATTTAAATGGTTTTTGTTCCATTGAAATTATTATTGATGCCATTTCTTCTAACAAAAATTCCACTGAAAAAACTAGACTGAGATTTAGACTTGATTAATTATCAAATTAGATAACATTTTCTATGATTACCTCTGCAGAACTATTATTTCCAATTTCTCTAAAACTCGTGTTCTTTCCTCTTATCTAGATCAGCATTAAAATTCGTATTGCAAAAAAATTTTTTGGTGTAAACCAAATTTTCTGATGTAAATAATTTGGTAAAAATGATAACATTATAAGGAACACTTTCCATCATGTGGACTCACAGCTAATTCACAATATAAATAACTCTAAGTAACTTTAAGTTTGACAGCTCCTGATAGAATTGCTGGAAGACATCATATGACACTGTTGATCAGACTCTCACTTAAAAAGGTCATCACCTAAAATCCACAAAGCAAACGACAAGCTATTTATACAAGGTTTAAAGGGACACAGGACATACACACACATACAAAACCTTTGACTCTATTCAGATATTGGCTTGCAAAGTATAACAACAGGCCTCCCTCTAAGGAATTATGGATAGGATGGTAAGTACAAGCATAGTGACAAATTAAAGCAAAATACAAGGCAATTCCTGGTTGGGAAATCACTTTAACTATAAATGGACTGTTGCAAAATAAACTGTGTTGCTTCAGTCTTTGAACAGTATGTGGACTCCTATTTACAAGGATTTTCTTGCACAACCCATCTTCATAGCTATTCTATCTTAATAAACATGCATTTCTAAACTATTCTCACATTCCAAATTGCTTTATCTTTGTTCCTATATTTCTTTTCTTACATTTCTGTCTTTGTTCAATTCACCTTTTACCCTTTCTCTCTCTTAATTAGCCGTAATTATTTATCTAGTGATGATATTCTTTACTTTCTCTCAATAGTGAGAGAAAATATTTACCTCTCAGGTACATGTTCTGTGGCTGGGCACATTCTTACCTCTTCACACTGATAACACTTTGAGCTTGCTGGTGACCATGTTCGAGGTGCTAACTCACCTACTGCTGTGGATTTTTAGGAAGGGGCATCCTGATTTGTTCCCATGTCATCATCACCAGTTTTCACACTAAAGGTACCATAACCCATTATGTTGTCACTGGACACTATGTCACATCTTCAGTCAACCAGGAACTCTTTGGCCTCTTTTTCTTGGGCACCACACTTAACAACAAATAGCAGCTAGTTCTCTGACCCCAAGACAATGTAATTCTATTTAAAAACAACCAGCTCTACTTTTTAGCTTCTAAAAAAGTAAGAATACATAGGCATAATGTACATGAGAGATGGATACAGATGGCCTTGCAACTTTGGCTGTCCTCTCATAGTGACTCTTCACAATTCAGCTACTAAGTAGTTTGGAAGAACTGTTTTGAAAACATTTCCTCTGACTTGATGTCTCCACTTTATTTTTTTTTATTTCATATTTTTATGGTATTATTGTGATTTTGCTCATGTTGTTTATTGTTACTGCCTCTTATTTATGACCACTGAATTTTTAGACTGCATTGTGAATATTTTAATAGTATTACAGTATTTACTCCATGTAAGCCATGAAGAATCTTTGTTGAATTGTGCTGAGGTAGAAATTTATTTAATCAATAAAATAAACAGCCCGATATCTGTGTCATGCTTTGATGTGCTAATGTCATACTATGATGTTCTATATGCAAAAGTAAAAATATAAAGACATTATTAATCCTAAAAAATAGTATGATGAAAGGCTCTTGAAGAATAAGTAGACCTTGTAGGACTGTGATAGTCTTGCATTTGAAAGGTTCATTCTTTTAAATTGTTTTCTCAATATATACATTAATTCATGTTTTTTTTAGATTACTTATATATTACTTGCTGGTTTTATATTATGTATTTATTAATATCTGTAGAAATTGGAGCACCATCCTGTACAAGCCAAATATGCCCAAACTGGCCAATTCCATTGAAATACAACTAAAGGCAAAAGAAAAAATACAGACAGTTCTAAATAGCTACTCACTTCAACTTACACATTTTGCCAGTTTTGTGCTGCTGTGGAATGAATGAATGAATGATAGATAAACAAACTATGGTTACCATAATTAACAACTTTGTGGAGTTGTTAAACTAGCACATAGTTCATTTCCATGCATCAGTGATTTATTATGAATGCTCACTTCAGCAGCAAAGATTGTAACAACTCTCATGGATAAAGACAAAAGTTCTCTTTTTCATTATTTTGACAGGTTAGTGAATGTCAAATGGTGAGAAGGTGGTTGTTCTATGCCCTGTTTGTGAGCCCCTCAAATGGGTACTGGCTCAAATGGCCACTAGTACAGCAGAGCTCTCAACCAAGGTTATGTCCTCATAATATTGTACATGCTCTGAGTAATTTATTTCTAGTGACTTGACATTAAAGATAAAACAAAATAAAAGCAATGTTTTGATAGTTCCCCATATAAATTGTGGTTGTCGATACCTTTGCCATATCTGAAAGTGTTGCCTGTTTGTATCTTAACTTTAGTTCTGTTCTTGCCAATTATAAGACAAAACGAAATAGGATGTGAAGTCCTTGGTGCTCTCTGAACTTGGTTTATTGCTTGCAGATAGGAGCCAAGTATACCTATATCTCAGTTCTTTTAAATAATTTGATTTCAGTATTTGAATTGTAGCTTGTTTAAAATGAAGACTAGGGTACAGGTCTTATTCTTCAATAAATACTAAGCTGATTCACATTTAAATCTAACACTATACAATTTCTATACTATCACACATAAATGCCAACAATAATGTAACTACTAATAGCAGAATTTGGAATTCTGAAACAGAAAGAAATTGTTTTCTTG
This sequence comes from Pantherophis guttatus, assembly GCF_059756535.1. Lineage (NCBI taxonomy): Eukaryota > Metazoa > Chordata > Lepidosauria > Squamata > Colubridae > Pantherophis > Pantherophis guttatus. Next base: position 292,487,240 of record NC_142063.1, on the reverse strand, counting down.
ATAGAGTTAAAACATAAAAATAAAAAAGACCCAAAATAAACTTACTCAATAATTTCTAATCACAAAGGTTATCTATTAACTCGAGTTAATAAATTGTTAAAGAGAAGCTTATTAATCCAATTTCTTCACTGTGGGTTTGTCAAAGATATCTGGTTGAACACTATGGAAAGCAGGTAGAAGACTTGAATGATCTAATCCAGTATGGCTGTCATACAAAAGGCTAAAAACTAAAATTAAATGCAAATCAATTTGTATGATATATGAAGAGAAAATTAAAAAAAAAAAACATACTTGGAGCAAGATCTATATTTGCTTTGGTACAATGAAAAGAAGGCTATATATAATGTTAAACACCTTTATCATTCTGGGACTTTTCTCTCCAAGAGGCTCCAGAGGGCCCTCAGGACAGTTAACAAAAATAATATATTTTAGACTATTATAAATCAATCAATCAATAACCTACCAAATCCCGGAATGACTTTGAGACTAGATTTGAGGCAGATTTTTTCAAGTCGGAGGTAGCTATATCTCAGCAAGCAACTCCATAAAAACATCCAATCCATTCGTGTTCGATGATTCATGATTATGACACTTCTTTCTCCGGGGATGAATCCATCACCTGTTATGACTACTTTTGACCCAAACACTATCTCCAGCAGGGCCTACATAAAAACCAAAAATATTATATGAGAATCCTACAAAAAACTTTTCACAATAATATAACTGCATAAATGAATAATAATAGCAACTGCATGTAAGATGAGTCTAATACCTCAGAAAATCTTTTGGTCACTACTTTTATTTCAAAAGTTTTATGTACAGATTCTATATCACGAGAAATAATGATTTAAATAGTATTACTCTAATTCAGAGGATTGTGAGTTCTAGTTTTCTTTTAGGCATGAAAAACCAGGTGGGGGACTTTGGGATAGTGACTCTCAGCTCAATTCACCTCCAGATTGTTCTGGGAAAATAAGAGGAAGGAGGAATATTAGGTATGCTGGCTACCTTAAGTTGTTCATAAAAAAAGGATGGGATAAAATCTAAAAAAAAAAAAAAACCAAAACATCCAGTTAACCCAGTTCTGATCTTGAATTTTATTTAACAGGGAATACAATGTCCAGAGATGTCTCCCCGGTATTTACAGAGCTCCATCTCACTTTATTTTTATTTTATTTATTTAAAAAATATTCAAATGGGTTCCTGTAGTTTCATACACATTTAAAAGAAAGTTTATATAATGAATTCATTTTATTCTGCTTTTACACCTGTTGTATTTTGCTTTAATTTTTGGATGTTTTTATAGTTGTTGTAAACCATTTCAAGCTTTTGTTTTATAATATAGGCCTCCCAGAAGCCTCCAAAAAATCTTTTTAGAAGACTAAGCAAGTATCAACGAGCCCAGCAAAAAAGAAAGTTAAACTGGGATACAGCGAATCACAGAGACCAATTTGCCTTTGGTATATGTGTTTTATAACTGGATGTGTTTCCAAGGCAATCACTTTGTCAGAGTACCCAGAGATGTTTTTTAAAATTCTAAAGGTGTCTGTTAGCCAAATAAGGTTGCCTAATCCTGCTATAAAAGAAAGAAAAAATAAGTATACAAGATACTTGTAGACAGAAATGTGGGAGAAGTTAATTTTTCAACCTCTATTTAGGGGGTTGTTGATACATACAGGAGTTATACCCTAAAGGAGTAAATCAATAATTTTCAGTATTTCTTCAAACTCCAGTGGAAACTTAGCTTAATTTGAGGGTTGGCATATTGTTCAACCACAGAGGATGAAAGAAAATGTAGAACTGTGGGGCAATCCTTACTTGCTAAACACTGACACAGTGTCTTACTGAATCACCACATGGTCTGAAAGAAGCTTTAGTTATGTTGTAAAAGAAACAGAAAACAGACATACTGTTTCAAATTAAACACATTTCGTTATAAAGTCATGAACATCTTTTTCACATGAACCTCTTTGCACTGCACTGAATTGGTGCTTGTGGCAGAGCCCTTGCACATTCAGAAAGTACGGTAGTCGGTAGGCATTATTCGGGCAAACAATGACCAAGGACTGCTCTGTGAGATACCACTCTGCAGACCTCAGTAACAGGCTTTGGAAAGTATTGAACATTTAAAACCATTTTTTCTCTTGCTTTCCTTTTAAAAAGAAAATGGGAAGTTATATTTTGATGATGTGGCAGTTTGCCACCATACTTTTATGGATTTATAGCCACAAGAGCACTACAACTCCCCCTTCCCACGTATCTCACCCCTCCATCTGTGCCATTGTGGCTTCTTGTACTCCACGGCCATCAACACTGTATCTGACCAGAATGGTCTTTCTCAATACAATTGCTGGCTCTCCGAGGCTTTATTCCCAAGGTCACACACAGTGGTTTCCATGCAAGACCTGGGGAAGATGGCCTTGCTTGGCCAGCAGCTGCATCATGAACTGCCAGGGTGGGCACACCTCATCAATAGTTGGAGCAAGATTGAAGGTCAGTTGCAGTGACAAACACAGGGTGGCAGGAGACTGTGAGTGCAAGGTGGCTGGAGTGGCTGAGATCCCCAGGGCATTGTGGCTTTGTGCCCTGCTGCTGGGTTAGCTGTGACTTTCAGGAGCTATTACTTTGGAGTTCTGTGGTTTTCCTACATCACACTTCCTCAGTCTTGGTTTAAGGAATGCACAGGATGAGAGCGCTAGTGACATTATAGGTGGGACGTATGCTAAAATACTTTGCAGGCTTTTAGGCAAGAGCGAGATAAACAAATATAATGGAGTCCAGAAGTATCTAATGTACACTTGAAGTATTAGATATTTAGAATCCATTTTGAGATGACAGAAAGTTGCATGTTGTTGAGTCTTCTAAATTCTATTATTACTTAGGGAGACAAATAAATCCTACACTTAGGAAGAAAAGAGTCTGTGTTTATATAAAATCATGTTTTACAAACATTGATTTATCTGAAGCTACACATTAAAAGTTTTAGTATTAGATTAAGGTTTGCATTTTTTTAAAAAAAAAATTCCATTCAATCATGTCTGATTTTCAGAGACTGCCCGGACAAGTCCCTGCAGTTTTCTTGGCAAAAATTTTCAGAAGTGGTTTGCCATTGCCTCATTCCTATGGCTGAGAGGTAAAGAGACTGACCCAAGGTCATCCCGTTGGCTTTGTGCCCAAGACAGGACTAGAACTCAAGGTTTCAGGATTTATAGCCTTAAACAAACTGGCTCAAAAAGCTTGTATAACCCTGCTTAATATGAATACTTAAGATCTTTCTACTGACAAATCTGCCTGGTGACTTCACAAACTTTGTTGTTGTTTTTTACAAAAAATAGCAATAAAATTATAATTTAAAAAGTGGAAATAGACCAACCAATTATCTAGATTAGTCAAGATAACATTTAAAAACAGGAAACAAGATTTAGGTGTGGGTAAAACTAAAACCTAGTGGGTAAATTTTTTAAAAAAGCTTCATTATTATTAATACTAACACATCAGAACTAAAATAAGTAGCTATTGCTGAGCAGGCAAAGGGCAAAATATCCTGAAGAGAGGAGACCTGACAGTATAGAATAAGCAAGGTAACCCTGACAAAGGCAAGATCTTTTATCAAAGCAATGAGCAATAAAAACATATTTTAAGTCTATAATAAGCAAAAAATGTGTAAGCAGCTTATACGGAAACCTCTCTAATTCAATGATTATAAGAATGGGAGAAGGGATAGAACAATTAGACTTCTGTTTTTATATTATTACAGTCAGTAAAATAGGCTGTATTTTAATAATAAAATACAAGTAGTTTCATTAAAAGTAATTTCAGTCCTTATGGAGTTGATTCTTGGCCTAATCTACTTGATGGGGCTAATAGCCACTGAGGCTCACTGAAGTAATGTTAGTAGAGATCCTATCTTTTATCAAATTTCTCAAATAAAATAATGTGCATTACCTAAAAGAAGAAAACACAAATAAAATAAATGGCGTGCAGGATTTTATGGACAATGTATAACAAATCAAGTATTACTATATTTTCCATTCCAAAGTAGAATAATACATTTTTTAATGGTTGATCTTTTTTGATACTCATCTTAGTAAATTCTGGGTATCAATTATTTCAAAGGAAATAGCCATTTTCTTTTACTGTTCAATGTTCTTCCAGTTAACTTTCAAATTTTTCTTTGCAGCAAATGGCTAAGTCACTGAAGCTAAGTATACTTCTTTAGGAGAAAGTACAATTTAATCCAATGGAATGTATTGCTTACCCAACATATAAAAGCAGGAGGGGAGGACTAACAGCTCCCCTTATTATATTTAAATTACAACTCCTAGCATGCTTTATTCTTCATTTGATTAGAACTAGTTGAAGATGTGATTTAGTAACATTCTGAGGGCCTTAGCTATACCCACACCACCTCCTACTTGGATATCTTCACTTTTCAGTTCTGTCCATCAGGAGCCCCAACTTGTAGGAGAACAGTCTATATGGGCTCCTCCTCAGACTCACTATGGAAAAGTTTTTAGCCTAAACCCCTGGGACTTTAGTTTGCTCATCTTACTTGGCACTCAATAAAGCAACAGATTTCTGAAATCATTTGTTGGCAGTATTTTTAGAAAATAATGAAAGACAGAAGAGCCATTTTTCCTTCATACCCCTCCTCCACAATCACACTTGCTGCAGATACTTTTTGAGGAAAGAGGTTTTACATATAATCATTTGGAGCCTGGAAGCTCTAGGTATTTTCAATTAAAGGAATGAGCTAACCCTCCTCTTCATTTGTACTGGCTGCAATATTACACACTTGGCTAAAAACAGCAAACCCGTTCAGAATAGAAATGGGCAATGTTTCCCTATTTTGCAAATTTCATATTCTGTTTCTTAAGAGTAGACAAATTGCAATTCAAATAGTCAATTAGATAAAAAGTGAGAGTATACATGCACAAAAGTTCACGGAAGTGTTGAATAATTCAAAGGAACCAATTTGATGCATTGAATCAACACTCAGTTTAAAGGAATAATTGAATCAAAGCTTTGCATAGCTTAAGAGCTAATATTATTAAGTCCTTTGACACTAAGTTCCTCAACAACTAATCAAATTTCCATAACCTGGTTATCTGGGATGAATTTCATCCTGATAGTCCTAATGAAGTAAACAGGCTTCTTGGAACTATTAACTTGGCCTCCTGTGTTTTAGAGCTATGACCCTCCTAATTAGCCAAGGCTTCCTGGAAGACAATATGTTATTGAACCTTGGGGGAGACAATGTTATTGAGCCTTGGGGGGCGGGGGGGGGGATTATCCTTGAAAGAGAGGGTGGTCCCACCAATAATTAAAGAAAGCTCAAGAAGCTATTCCGGGGCCATATTGGATAATTTTCAGCTCCAATTTCCCTTTTTAAGGAAACTTCCTAAGAAAGTAGTTATGCTATAGCTTCACAGAATCCTGAAAAAAGGAAGATTCATTTATACCACTTTCAATCTAGTTTGAGTTCTGGGTATGGGACCAAACAACGTTGTTTGTGTTTGTTGATAACTTCTAATGGAAACAAGATGGGGGACAGCACATTCATCCTACATCTCCTTGATCTTTCATAGACTTCAGAGAATTTTTGTATCCAAATTGATCCTAGTATCCTTCTGGACTGACTCTGCCTCACATAGGGATCATTCACAGTTACGACGGTGATGAAAAAGTAATTTTGCAACCAATGTCCAACCAATATATCTAGCATAGTTGCCATTTATTCACCAATCCAAAGCTAGTATACCAGCCTTGTTTAAACATTTTATACTGAGTTTTAAAGCATATTATCTGGCATGACACAATATATTATTTTGGAACATGGGAGTGGGGTGCGGAAGAGTTTATAAATTATAGACATAAGCAACTTACCACTGGAAGAGTAAACCAAGTAGCCACAACACGATCAGTAAGCCAGCGATACCAAGCTGGGGAAATAGACATCAGTGGCAGTAGGGGACCAAGCATGAAGATGCTTCCAAAAAAACTTCCCAAAAAGAGCGCAAGTACAAAATAAATTCCTTTCCATAGCACCATGGTTCTGAAACACAATGGAACAAGGATTTGGTAAACAGCTTTAATGCTAACTTTTTCCCCAAACAGTATCTCTTCTGGCCTTTCTAGTGGTAGTTTTCTATTTTTGTTTCTAGTTATTTGTTTTAGACATTAAATAAAAACAGCAATTTATGTACACAGAGAAATAATTTATACATGCCAAGAAATAAAATTGATACATCAACTGATGGTTAGCATATCAGCCGGTGATACTAGTACCCCAAATATTTATTTTGGAAATGAACTGACTCTGAACAGACTATCTCTGAAGAGACTCAAAGAACTAATTTTGATATTTTAACTATTTAGAAACAGTGGCATTTTCTAAATTCTGCACCTCTACTATTGAAAAGAGTGCTACTGTCAAAATCATACTTGCAATACCCTTTCAAATAAATTCAACACATGTCAAACTTAATTACTCTTATAAAACATGCATCAATTCCATGATAAACATCTAATACTTAATGAAACAGATGCATAAAACTGCTTTTTTGATTAAATGTGACTCAATTGCAGAATATCCTATCATTTGTTAGGCTTCTTTCCACCTTAGTAAGCAACTTCCTATCATTAAACAAATTTGGAAACACTAGTTTTCCAAATTACAATCTATAAATAGGGAATCTCCTATTTTTTATTACAGTATTAAACTAGTTGTTTGTAAAAAGTAAGAGGGTGCTCTTGTTCACAACTCTGAACAGCTCTCTAAAAGATCAGTTTAAAATTGCATACAAGAATTTGCACTGGACAGACAGGAAACTGATGTTTTCAATTTTAGGGGGAAAATAGCAGTGGAAAAGCAATTTGGCTAACTTGTTGGAATTTCAGTTGCACTAACAACACATTGCTCAGAAGGTATCTACACAAATTGAATAATATACAAACACAAGTTGACTATAAAATCAGCTCAGCATTTAACAAATATTCTAAACAACATATGCATTCATAAAAAGGATGGGATTGGAAGGTGGATGATAAATATGAGAATGTGAACATGAACATGAAGAGTGCAATTGGTTTTTTTTTCCTTTGCAATTTACCTAAAATCATACTAAAATGGATTAAAATCATACTAAGATAACTTAGATGGATTCTAAGATTCTAAAACCCTTTAGCTTTACATTTTGTTTTCAAAGTGCAGGTAAATAACGATGATGATAATCACCATATTAGTCCTGCTAGATCCACATTTAGTTGAAGTCTCACTTTTCTTGAAATTAAGTGCTCTGGTTTTATGAAACATTAGCATATCAATATATCAATATATCAATTCTCTACAATTTAAAACATACTGTGTTTTCATCATATTCCACCCTGTTTCCCCCAAAATAACATCCCCTGATAATAAACCCAATCGGGCTTTTGAGCGCATGACAATAAGGCCAAGCACTTATTTCAGGGTTCAAAAAAATATAAGACAGGGTCTTATTTTCAGGGAAACACAATATCTTATTCTATACCATGAGTAATATATCTCTTTTTTCTTTAATGCAAATATAACATGTAGATAATGCAGAGCATGTTTTGCTCTTAATAAAATGTGAAGTTTATTCCCATAGCCCACAATCTAAAATCGCGCTCATTAAATGATTCAAAAAAGGATAGAGATGTTTGTCAAGTTTATACCATGAGCTAGGGAATCATGGGCTCTTTATGTTTCCAGCGCATTGTTTACACATGCATTTCTTTCTTATGCTTTTTTAAATACTTTGACCACTAAAATGTGGTTCCATTGTTCCAAGGTAAACTGTAAAAGCAAAGAAAGCTTCAGAGGGTGAGCAAGCAAGTACCAACTACATACAAACTTGACATATAGGATATTACCTTACACTTAAATTGAGTTGGATTATTTGTTCTGGCTTGGTTTTCATTCTTCTCTTTTATCCTTTTAGTAGAAGATATTGTGTAATATTTTAAAAGTTCATTGAAAAATGGATTGTTGGATGGGGTTTCTGCTTAGTAATTGACTAACGAATAAACTGAAATTTTAGTACCTCTAAAGATTAAGAAAAGTTTTATTGTTAGTTGCTATAAACTGAAATACTACCCTGATCAAATTTAGTAATTTGATGAAACCTAATTTTATTTCTTGGCTCAAGTCATTTGTCATATACCGAAAAGGTAATTGTATTTAACAGACCTCTTCTCTTCTTCTCTTCTCTTCTTTTCTCTTCCTTCTGTCCACTTGGGGGGAGGGGAACATGTGATTGTAGGTAATATCTCCTTTGCCTGACTCTTTTTACTGCTGTCAGGATCACATTTATCTTGGTGTTCAGAAGAACAAAAAGCTCACTCTTGATCTCTTTGCCTCCAATCTCTCCATTCTGTGATGGGGGAAGCAAGTAATTTCTGTAGGCCATTTCTCCTTTGCCTGACCCCCTCTCTGAGTGGAGTGATTGCAAAAGATTGAAAAGAATTTCAAGCAGTGGTGGGCTCCAAATTTTTTAACATTAGATTCTCTGCCCTAATGGCTGGCTGGGTGGGCGTGAGTGGGTGGGTGGGTTTCCATGTGACTGAGTGGGTGTGGCCAACTCTACACCACTTGTGTGGGTGGTACCTGTATGGGACAGGCAGGGTTGGAGAGGGAATCCAGGGGTCTCCGATGGGTGGGGGGAGGAAAGAAAGATCCAACCTGTTTGTGTGTGTGAAAAAGAGAGAGACTGTGTCAAGCTAGACTGGGAAAGCTGGTTGTGAGAAGAAGAGAAGTTGGGTAAACTGGACCCAGACGCTTCCCGGGTTCCCTCATCCCAGAAGCAGCAACCTCACGTTCTCCCCTCTCTGCTAGCCCCCTTCTTCACACAGGATCTCCCAGCAACCGAGTCGGAAAGGGAGAAGGGGCAGCGTTTCTGTGTGCTCCCATTTCTGTGGCACTGTCCCCTCAATGCTAGCAGCTGCCGCTGCCCTCTTCTCCCTCTCTGTCTCTGCTGCTGGATGATCCCATGTGAAGAAGGGGGCTATCAGAGAGGGGAGAATGCGAGGTTGCTTCTTCTGGGATGAAGCGACCTGGAACACGTCTGGGTCTGACTCACCTGGCTTCATTTCCTCTCGCAGCCAGTTTTTTGGGCTGTTTTCCGGGCTGTTTTTGGACTGAAAAACGGCCTGAAAACAGCCCAAAAAAGCTGGCTGTGAGAGGAAGAAAAGCTGGGTAAGCCGGACCCAGACTTGTCCCTAGATCCCCTTGTCCCTAGATCCCCTTGTCCCAGAAACAGCAACCTCGTACTCTTCCTCTCTCTGCTAGGGAATGCTGTTCCTCTCTCTCTGCTAGGGAATGCTGTTCCTCTCTCTTTGCATGGGAATGCTGTGAATTTTTGCACAAAATCGCATGGGATTTTGGCTGGAAAAACAGCCTGAAAATGGTCCCAAAACTGGCCTGTTTTTGGGGTGTTTTCAGGCTGTTTTTCAGGCCAATTTTGGCTGGAAAGATGGCCTGAAAACAGCCTGAAAAATGGCCTGAAAATGGCCAAAAACAGCCCGAAAAACAGGCAGAGGCGGGGCCAGCCAGTGGTCCAATTTGTCGGTTCTCTGAACCGTGCAGATTTGGAGAAACCGGTTTGGGTGAACTGGTCTGAATCAGCAGCAGCCCACCTCTGATTTCAAGAGAGTAAACTCTTCGTGTAGTATGTGCTCCCAGCCCCAGGCTGCAGCATGATTGCATTGCATGTATAAGACAATAAATAGACACTTGAGCATTTTAAGGGGTGGAGGGATGATTAGAAGACAAGCAAAAGCTGAAGGTGTGAAACTGAGTAGTCTTGTCTCTTTTCAGCCAAAAAGCACAATCACGGTCACATGACTTCCCACTTAGCAACTTCACTTAACAAGAGTTGCTGGTCCCAATTAGGGTCGTTAAGCAAAGACTATCTATACTAGTCAAATATTTTTTAAGTTTTGCAATTGTACCTCCTCTTCATTTTGAGCAACCATCAGTTTTCCACTCTCAACTTAAACCCCTAACAACACTCTGAACCAGCACATTTCCTCTTCTGCTTTTCTTGATGCAATCATCCTTTTTCTACTTCTCCAAATCACTCTTAGACAACTGAGATTACATCTTGCCTGCCCTCTAATAGTTCAGTGATCTAGAGATCATTCCCTTCCCTTCCCAACACACACAATAAGAAGAAAGTTAAATTCAGAGAAAATGACTGGTTCAAAGGTGAACCAACAAGCATTCATGCTTGAGAATTTTCTAGTCCAGTATCTTAACCACTACACTACTGGCTTTTCAAATTCATTAATTATTGTATTTATGAATTTTATAGACATGATAATTTAGTTTGAAAGCTGGCTGGATGACTATAAGCCAGCAACTCTCTTAGCCCAATCCACTACACAGGGCTTTTATTATGAAGAAAATAGGAGAGGGAGCATTATGTATGCTTCCTTGCACAAAAATAAAGGTGGGATTTAAACTTCATAAATAAATAAAGCACATCTTCTACATATTTTATTAACCTACTGTGCTAGAAATTTAAAGTTGAGAAAATGAAATCTGAAATAAACCTTTTGATTGAAAATTTGTATACTACCACTTTCAGTAAATACTTCCCTAAAATTCTGAAATAAGCATAAATAAATCAATTATTTTGTTATAGTTTTATTTTCTTCCTCCTGACCTTCTTGCTGATATTGCTGGTCAGTTGATCTCAATTTATAAGAAATGTACACAGATACAACATATGTATATGATATAGAAGTGTATGTGTGTATATATACAAAATACATAAACTGTACATAGAATGTCATCACTTATATCCATGCAAACTATTTAAATCCATCTATCCCTCCCTCTTAAAAACATTTCAGTGAATATCCCAAAGGTGCTTTTTCAAGATCTGGATGACTGAGAATCTCCATAGACATTTTAGTGAATACTTTTAAATATTTTGGTGCATCTGTCTTTGCCTGTTTGTAATTTTTGTTTGGAGGACCATTGTTCTAATACATTGTTGCTAACATTAAAAAAAACTTGTAGGTTTCTTCAAGGAAATTATTAACCTCTTCAAGAACCTCTTCACATGGTGGGACTAATTCTAAATAGGAGAAACATGATTAATTGCTTTCTCAACTATTCAGAGCAAAATGAGATGGCTATCAATTAATAGGGAATATTAATTTTTCCACTGACACTTTTCAGAGAAAGAATAAATTCAGTTCAACCATCAGTGACGTTTGAGAGCAATCTCACTGCTATTTTCAATAACTAAAGAGTCAACAATAATTTGTTCTGCTAAGAATGAACTCATCATTCAATTCTCTTTAAATTATTCTTAAGAATTTTTGCAACTAAATAATCCTCAATATTTTTTCAGGTCATCTTACTATTTCAACTAATAGTCAGTTAGCTATTAGTTGAAGTCTACCCAGAAATTTCACCTGTACCACAATATAGTAGCCTGGCTGATTTCCATATAACATGCTACTGCTATGTTATATGGATGCTGTGGGAGCTTCATTTACTACATTCAAAGTGTTATTTTTAAAGCTACTGAAGTAAGCTTTAAGCTTACTTAAAGCTACTGAAGTATCCAAGAGATGGCCGTTCCCAGATAAGATTTAACCTGCCTAATCTGAACAGTAAGAAAGCACCAAGTAAATATCTTCATCTACCCTGAAGTGGAGGCCCAATGATGGACTTTCTTTGTGAAGGCCATTATTCTCAGAGAGCAAACATATCCCTTATAGTGAGAAAGGCCCCTACTCCCCCAGCTTTTGAAAACTGGTAAAAACTAGTTATTCCAGAAGACCTTTAGGATTGACTGTAGAGACATCAGTGGCAGTGTTAAATTTGATGTTATTAATATTAATATCACTCATATCTATACACTACATAAAAACGATATGGACTGAGATGGTAAATCGCTCCCATAAAAAATGAAAATAAATCCTCATGAGGACTGATGCATGTATTTCAAAATCACATATATGTATTAAAATACATATGAATTGTGTGAATATGTGTGAATTTATATTCCTATTTTTTCTTTTGATTTTGTCCTGTTCTACTTCCTTGTTAATTTCATAATGCTTTAAGTATGCCTTTATTGTTCATTCCTTTTTTTTTTTTTTTTTTAAAGGCATTGTAAGCTGCCCTGAGTCTCCGGAGAAGGGCGGCATATAAATCAAATAAAAAAAAAAAAATCCACTAATTTCACATTCCATAATCCTTTCGTCTAGCTAAAGGCATTTAACCTAGTCACTGATAGGATATCCCAACAGATTTGCAACCCATTTTTGGAAACAGTATTTTAATATGTTCATCCTTAATAAAAACTTCCTTAAAATGTTATTGTAATAACTCAACACTGGTCTCAACATTCTTGACAGGCGGCATTTCTTTAACAAATGTTTCAAGTGGATTGTTTCATTGTTTTAAGAATGAATTCCTGTTCAAGGTAACTACTAAAGCACGAAAAGCTCTGGACTTTTAGTCTTGAAGGCTATATTGGTTCTAAATTATTATTATAGAATGCTGTACAATATTTTTAAAAATACAGTAATTTTACTAAATATTTGTTTAGGATATATGCATGGCTACTACTTTTATTTTATTTTATTTATTATGATACCATTAAAGTTTCAACTGTTTACACTATAAACAGAGAAAAGGAGCGTTGGTCCTACCTGATACGTTCCTTCTCGTTGAGTGGAGACAGCAGCCAGCATGGGTAGTGTCCATCCAATCAGCTTGAAGGACTGAGACTGCCAATTATTCTTAATCCCGCCCTTGTTGCCGGGCAGGCCAGCTTTTGGCGAAGACTGGAAGACAGACTCGGTGTGTGGGACAAGAAGAGAACCCAAAGACAGATAGGACAGAAAAAACGTGCCAGATCCAGCTCAAATAAGGGGAGGGTCTGGCTGCTGTCTCCACTCAACGAGAAGGAACGTATCAGGTAGGACCAACGCTCCTTCTCCATTGAGAGTGGAGACAGCAGCCAGCATGGGACATACCCAAGTTCACTGTCCCGTAATCAGGGGGGGATCATGCTGGACCGCATTGTCCTCTCCGGCAACAACCCTTTGCAGAACCCGACGTCCAAATGAGGCTTCGGCCGACGCAAACTGGTCGAGTTTGTAGTGTCGAATGAAAGGACTAGGGGAAGACCACGTAGCCGCTCTACAAATTTCCAGCAAAGGAGCCTGCGTAGCCCAAGCGGCCGTCGTAGATGCGCTGCGGGTGGAGTGTGCTGTCAATCGTGAGGGTCACGGAAGAGATCTACTATCGTAGGCCGCAGCAATAGTCTGACGAATCCAACGACCGATTGTCGACGATGAGACCTTACCGCCTTGAGAGGTAGGTAAGAAGGAGACAAAAAGAGACTCCGAACAGCGGAAGGGAGCTGTCCTCTTCAGGTAGATTCGCAGCGCCCGCCGGACATCAAGGGCGTGCCAACGACGTTCCCGAGGATGAGAAGGTCGGGGACAGAAATTAGGTAAGATAAGTTCCTGCGCACGATGAAACACAGAATTGATCTTTGGTACAAATGTTGGGTCCAAACGGAGTACCACTCGGTCTGTGTGGAAAACACAAAGGTCCGGACGAGTGGATAAGGCGGCGAGCTCAGAAATGCGGCGAGCCGAAGTGATGGCTACTAAGAAGGCAACCTTGCAGGTGAGAAGTCTGAGACTGGCAGTTCGGAGAGGTTCGTATGGCGGGCCTGTAAGCGACTGCAAGACCAAAGGAAGATCCCAGGTAGGGTAGCGGTGCAACACAGGAGGACACAAGTTCTTTGCCCCCCGGAGAAACCGGCGGATCAAGGGGTGCTGAGCCAGGGACGACAAGGAACCGCAGGTAAGCACCGAAGATAAAGCTGCAATTTGACGGCGGAGTGTGTTATGCGAGAGACCTTGGGAGAGGCCCTTCTGCAAAAACATCAGAATATGAATAATAGATGGTTGAAGAGGTATTACGTCGACCTGGCTACACCAATTGCAGAAAATCCGCCAGGTGGCGGAGTAAATGCGTTCTGTAGAAGGCCGTCGGGATGATAGTAAGGTATGAATAACGTCTGCAGGAACATGAGCCGCCTTCAAAGTGCACCGCTCAATCTCCAGGCGGTCAGATTGAGCCAGGCCGGGTCTGGATGTGTTAGAGCGCCCTGCGAGAGAATATTGTCCGAGAGGGGTATGCGCCACGATGGGGTCACCGATAGGGACACTAGGTCCGCAAACCAGGGCCTCCGAGGCCAATGCGGTGCCACAAGTATCACTTCCGCTCGCTCGGATAGAATTTTGCGGATGACCCTGGGAAGGAGGGCCGTCGGGGGAAAAGCGTACAGAAGGCCCGAAGGCCATGGAGCCCGAAGGGCATCGACACCGGCTGCTCGAGGGTGTGGATATCGAGAGAGGAACAGCGGAAGTTGGGTGTTCTCGTGAGTCGCGAACAGGTCGATTACTGGACGGCCGAAGCGAAGAGACAGGTCCTGGAAAATGTGCGGGTGGAGATGCCATTCCGCATTGTCTATCCGCTTGTGACTCAGCCAATCCGCCTGGATGTTCTGTCCCCCGGAAATGTGCTCCGCTCAAAGGGAGCACAGATGGCGCTCTGACCAAAGTCCCAATGCCATTGCCACCGCCAAAAGGGACTTCGACCTGGTGCCTCCCAACCTGTTCAGATGTGCTTTGGCGGCGACGTTGTCCGTGAGAACGAGGACGTGAGCTCCGGAGACCAGATGACGGAACGACTTCAGGGCAAGGAAGACCGCCTGCAGTTCCAGCCAATTGATGGGACGATGAGCTTCCGAGGGCGTCCAAGTCCCTTGAGCCAGATGGCCCTGGCAGGAGACTGGCATCCGTAGTCACCACCACCCGTGGGGGTTCGAGGAAGAAGCGACCCACAGTGAGAGCAGGGGAAAGCCACCACCGGAGAGATCGGCGAACCGCAGGAGGGAGCATGATTGGTCTCAATGAAGTGCTTCTGCCCGCCTTCTGCAACGGCAAGAGAAACCATTGGAGTTCCCTGGCGTGCAACTGAGCCCAGGGAACTATGGCTATCGCAGAAATCATCTTACCCAACAGCTGAGACAAGACATAGGGGGAAACAACCCGCTCTCTAACAATCTGGGAGACCAAACGCCTCAAACTATTCTGCCTATCAGGGGAGAGGAAAACTTTGCCCTGAAGGGTGTCAATCAGGGCACCCAAATGAACCAGGCTAGTGGAGGGAGAGAGGTGGCTCTTCTCCAAATTAATGGAAAACCCATGAGCTGCTAAAGTCTCAACTGTCAGACGCACATCTCGGGCAGCCTGCTGGACAGAGGGGGACAAAAGTAGAATATCATCTAAATAACACAAAAGGCGAACTGAACTAAGACGGAGAGAAGCCGCCAAGGCAGCCAACACCTTCATAAAGGTGCAGGGGGCAGAGGAGAGCCCAAAGGGCAAAGCTCTGTATTGGTAATGTACTCCGCCATAACAAAACCTCAAAAAACCGTCTATGGGAAGGGAGGATAGGGATGTGGAGATAGGCCTCAGTTAGATCAATGGAAGAGAGGAGATCGCCCCTCCGAACACCGTCCAGAATGGTCTGTAAGGATTGCATTTTAAATTTGCGGTACACGACGTACCTGTTCAAACGTTTGAGGTCCAGAATAGGCCGCCACCCCCCCCCCGATGACTTAGGGACTAGAAACACCCTTGAATAAAAACCCGAGCCTTCCTGACCAGGAGGCACAGGTTGAATCGCCTTGATGGAGAGGAGATGCTGAACCGACGAGTCCATAAGGGACCTCTTTTCAGGATTACGAGAAATCGGGCAGCAGACAAAGGTGTCAGGAGGGGGGGTAACGAACTCTATAGCCAAACCAGATCTTAAGGTGGCGAGGACCCATTTGTCCGAGGTGGACTCCTCCCAGATGGCAGCGAAAAGGCCCAATCTGCCGCCAATGGGAGGGTTCGGAATGCAATCAGCGGCGGCGACGGGCGAAACGACCTCCTCCTCCTCGAAAGGGCCGCCTAGAGGTAAGGTGACGCCCCCTAGCTGATCTATCGAAAAATCCCCGCTGTCGGTTAAAGGACCCCTCCCTCCTGAAGGGGGGGAAGGAGGAAGAGGAAGAAGAGGCCCCCCCGTCAGCACCTCGAGAAAAGGGACGAGAAGGGTAGGGCGAGTAACGGGGCTCTCCTCTACGGTAAGCAGCTGCCAAAACTTTCTTTTTGTCCCTGGTTTCTGTGAGGAACGGGTCTAGAGCATCCCCGAACAGTTTCGTGCCCCGAAAAGGAACCGATGCCAAGCGCCACTTGTGTCTGGCATCAGCCTGCCAGTGACGAAGGTACAGCAGACGACGAGCTGTGACTGAAGAAGCCAAGGACTTCGCAGCAAATTTTGCAGCATTCAGAGTAGAGTCAGCTGAAAACTGGACGGCCGCTACAATTTTGTTCAAGTCCTGCCTGAGACGGGAATCACCCGGAGTTAACTTGTCTTGTAATTGGCGCAACCATAGCAAGGTTGACCTATTGAAGAAGGAGGCCGTAGTGGATGCTTTAATCGCCCAGGAGGAACTCTGAAAAGCTTTCTGAAGAACTTGATCAGATCGTCGCTCATCGGGGCGGAGACCCTCGTCGGGTTCGCCCGGGACATTAGCGTTAGGAAGTAGTGCCGCAACCGGGGCGTCAATAGAAGGAATCTGAAGAAGAGATTCAAGGTCCGAAGAAACCTGAAAATTTCTCCTATCATTCGACGATGGAAGAGGAGCAGCCGCCGGTGATTCCCATTGTCGTTTCACCACGTCCAAAAAAAGAGGAGGAGTAGGCACAGATGTTATAGGCCTAGCGGGTTCCGCGAACATTGGGTCCAAAGGTCCAGAGGAGGACGGAGCAGGAGAAGGATCAGAGCAAGGTGATGATAAACGGGCCGTGTTAACCGCCTTGAACAGTAAAGATTTGAACAAAGCCTGTGGGAAAAGGCCTGTGAAGGCAGGCTGATCTGGGGGAAGGTTCTCATCCTCCGACAATTCAGAGCCAGGACTCTCCACGTCAGACAAGGCCGAACGGTGACTGGAGTGAGAGCCGGTAGGAGAAGCAGAATGAATGGAATGAGAGCAGTCTTGACCCCCGTGGCGTGACGAAACGGGAGAAGCCGCCCTCACCGATCCGTGATGACTTGAAGCACAAGAACGGGCAGCCAAGGATTTTTGGACCGCAGCCTCGATCATTTGTTGAAGTTGATCTGGGGAAATTGGAGAAACAACTGGATTTGAAGAATGAGCAGGTGCAGAATCCGCAGAGGGAGCAGTCAGAACCACTGATGGCTCCGAAGAAGTTGGTTGAATAACAGAGCCAGAACCCCACAAATTGTCCTCGGAAATAGAGACTGGACAGTCCTGCAGAGACAGTTGGTCAGGAGTAGGAGAGCGAGGCGCAGCAGCGGGAGCCGAATCTGATGGTGTGGAGGGAGGCTGAGGAGCGGCTGGAGGCAATTGGGCGCATGCCTTGTCACACAACTTAGTCAGAACTTTGTCCCTACGTTTCTCCGCTTTTGAAGAAGAGGAAGACGAGCCACCCTTGGTAGTGTTACGGAGATGAGAGGGACGAGAGGTCGTGGGAGGAGACCTGGGGGCCTCCACCATAGATTGCTGGGTAGCAGACATGGAGTCTGATTGGCCAATAACACTTGCACTAGCCTTCCGGCCGTGCTTGGACTTAGAAAGGGCCTTAGGCATAGCTAAACGTCACCACAGATCAGAGTATGATGTCCAATCACGCCTCAATAATTTTACTCTGAGTTATGTCCAGGGAGCGAAAGGAACTCCACAAGAGGCAGCAGAGCCAAGGTTGACCTGAAAAACTCACTAGGAGAGAGCCAGGCAGTGAATACAGGGAGCGTAAAAACTCCACCAATTGGTAGGCGTGGCAGAGAAAAAAAGGCCCAAGGCTCGTCCAGGCGTTTCTGAGGAGGAGGCAATTGATTAATTAGGTAGGCAGAAAATCGCAGTCCTGCGGCCACGGGGGGGGGCGCGAAGCTCCACTAGCCTCTGTCAAGATCAGAGCCGAAAGAGAGCAGCTGTTGTCGAAGGAGGAGGGGCGCGAAGCTCCACAGGCAATAATTAGGCTACTGCTCAAGGAAACCGGGGGCGCGAGGCTCCGCCAAAACAGTCAAATAGCCGGCAACGTGCTCCGTTAATTAGTAAGGCTGAGGTGAACGGCCACGAGAGGAGCACTCCGAGCGAGAAAAAACGGAGCCGACGAAATTCGTCAGAGAGAGAGGAGGCGGCTTCGAACAATGGCGCTGTCCTCCGCGGCGGGAAAAGTCAATCCAAAATGGCCGACGGCGTCCCAGCGCGCCCGCCGGAGCTTCCACAAACAAAAAACGGTAAAAAGGGCAGCCGAAAAAACGACGAGGGCCAAGGAAATCAAAAAAGTAGGGGGCCTCGAAGATCCGACAACTACCAACGCCCCCAGGGAGGGAAAAAAGGAGCAGGGAAGCCCACGACCCAGGGAAAGGCCAGGGAAGCGAGGCCAGGTCAAACAGCAGACAACTCACAACTCGATGTCAAACGGATCCAAATTCAGCCGAAAATATCAGTCAATGTCCAAATCGAAAGGCAAGCCACAGTCAAACAGTCCAAGTCAAAAAAAGTCCAGAAATCCAACATGAAAAGAGGCAAAATACAGAATTTAGCCAGAGAGAAGAGTCCCACACACCAGCCAGCGCTGAAGGACTGAGACAAAAGCTGGCCTGCCCGGCAACAAGGGCGGGATTAAGAATAATTGGCAGTCTCAGTCCTTCAAGCTGATTGGATGGACACTACCCATGCTGGCTGCTGTCTCCACTCTCAATGGAGAAAAACAAGGTATATTAATTTAAAAACAACCACAATATTTAAAATCACCAAACAGCAGCCAGTAAAAAGCTTTTAGCACATGTATAATATAATCTCTTTGAGACTCCCCTAACTTTTCAATTCTTTTTCTATTCTAGCTGTAATTATAGCCCCATGCAGAATGGTTACAGTGATACAGTTTTTTTCCTCTGGATAGAACACTGTATCAACTAAAACTGATGAAGGGTCCTTCTGGCTTGTACCTCTAACCAAAGATATTCAGATCCAGAAGTACATTCTGTACATTCTAGAACTTCTTCATGTGAAAGAATGCAATCCAGTTTAGAACAAGATGATTTACCACCTCACTGTAAGTATGACCTCTCAAAATGAACACCTAGATCTTTTTGGATTCACTTTCATTCAACTTGCAAGCAGGCTTTTACATGGGCTCACCCCATCATTTTTGGGTGCCAATACTCCTTCAGAGTAGGAACCAACAAGATGCCATTCCTTGCAGATCTTATTGGAGAGACAAACAGCTAATCCCAAAGATAACCAACTAGCATCTTTGAACTGCTCCTGGAAGCCAACCCAGAAACAGAAAAGCTTTTCCAATAGTGGCGTCACTCAGGTTTAATGTAATTTCTGGATGGTTTTCAAGAGAAACGTCTAAGACAAACACAGATGTGACTGTTCCAAAGAAAGAGAACTAATTCTGAGAAGGGTCTGCTTCAGGGCTCTGATGTTAGCCTTCTATCAGCAAACATTTTCTTCCAGGATCTGGCTGTTCAGGCAGATTCCACTGAGGGCATTGTCAGAGTGACTGTAAAATTCCTAATATTATGGACAGCATATGAGTGGCAGTATCATAATTACGCAGACATCTAAAGACAGTCTATTACCTGGGCAAGTACAATATATATAAAATTGTGCATGTGGTCACCCAACATGTTCTTCTTGTGCAGAAAATGCAGCCTTATACATATATATTTGCTTAAAAGTTGCAGTAAAAGTATTAATAAAGTAACTGTTTATAGCTGCAAATTTCAAGAAAAATAAGGGTGGATTCTCCTATCAAGTCTAAAACTGCCTAATAAGAGTAGAACTGCCTTCCTCCATTTTGCTGCTAAGTTTGTTTATGAAACAACTATATTTTTTAGGATCCTGGTCCCACAGCACCAAAATCCCATATATAAAGGGAGAATATGGTAACTTCCAAGATGTAAGCTATTTTAGCTGAAACAACAACATATTTTCTAATAATTTGCAGATGAAATCAGAAAGACTTTGAGTGTGGACGATTAAACAAGGGGATCTGCAACAAAATGTTGTAGTGGGACATGCTTCTGTTTAGTATTCCAGCCAATCATTGCATCTTCCAAAATGTTTGTGTATATACCGGTATGTGTATATGTATGCTCTATTTTTCTCTGTCTCCTCTCGCCCCATGGGCTTCTAAACAGCCACAAAAACAAGGATCTTCAGGAAAGCATATGGGGACAATGAGGATTGATCTATCTCCACCATTAGATGGAACATTGGACTTACTTGAAGGTTTTCTCCTTGAGCTGCATGAGAGTCCATTGAATGGGTTAATCCTCATGTGACTGGCCAGAGACTGAGTAAGAATTTGCATAAACACACCTCCTCTTCCTGTCTAGCCCCAGTTCTGAAACAAAGTCCGGATATGAAGAAACAGAAACTTGAACGGAAAAGGAGTTAGTAAAGGGCCAGGACTCCCAACAAGGGAGGGTATGGACACTCATGCAGCGCAAGGAGAAAAAACCTTCAGATAAGTCCAATGTTCCTTCTCCCTTGCGCTGCTTAGAGAGTCCACTGAATGGGATATACCCAAGCTAAATATCCCTAGGGGGGGAAGAAACGGAGTCGGGAAGATCCTCCGAAGGAAGGACCTGTTGAAGTACTCTGTGACTGAAGGCGGCTTCGGCCAATGCAAACTTGTCCAGTTTGTAATTGCGAATGAAGGGCATTGGTGAGGCCCAAGTGGCCGCCCTGCAGATCTCAAGAGGAGGAGTTGGGTGGCCCAAGCAGCGGCGGTGGCCGCACTACGCGTCGAATGCACTGTGATGTGTCCAGGAAGAGGCTTATTCTTCCGGTCGTAGGCCATGAAAATGCAGGTCTTGATCCAGTGAGAGATGATGGAAGAAGACATCTTGGAGCCAAGGAAACCTGGTTAGTAGATGAATAATGATTCGGATTTCCGGAACAGAGCTGTCCAGGCGATGTATCTCTTCAAGGCCTGACGCACATCCAATGAGTGCCAGCAGCGCTTGGTGGGGTGAGAAGGCCTGGGACAGAAGTCAGGTAACACTACTTCTTGGGCCCTGTGAAACCAACTGTTAACTTTCGGGAGGAAGGTGGAATTCATCTACAAGATGACCCTGTCGGAGTGAAATATGCACAGGTCCTTACGAATGGAAAGGGCCACAAGTTCAGACACTCTGTGGGCAGATGTGACCGCCACCAGGAAGGCAACTTTGAAGGTTAGCAACTTGAGGCTGGTGGAGGAGCCTGAGTTGAGGGGCCTGAGTTGGAAACCTGGGCTCAGAAAACCGAAAGGACTGCCTCCGATAAGGAAAGGCGGACCGCCTCTCAGAGCATCTGGAGGAAAACGGGAGGTCCTTCCTCTTGTCCCAACCTTCAACCAGGACCGGTTCCAATGCCTCTCCGAAGAGAGACCCGCTCTTGAAGGGAGCAGCGGCCAGGCACCATTTGGTCCTCATGTCTGCTTGCCAATGGCGCAACCAGAGAAGGCGTCTGGATGTGATGTTAGCTGCAAGGGCACGCGAAGCGAATTTTGCTAAGTTGAGGGTCGCATCTGCAGAATACTCTGTGGCGGCTATCAGCTTATTGATGTCCTGGTGCAGACTAGAGTTCTCGGGTGACGCCCTAGCCTGCATCTGTCGAAGCCAAATAAGCAACGTTCTGGCAAAGAAGGACGCTGCCATGGCCGATTTTATGGCCCATGCAGCTGCCTGGTGAGTTTTTTGGGTAGAAATTTCGGCCCGCTTGTCTTCTGTCCGCAAACCCTCGGCAGCATCAGATGGAAGGATACTAGGAGAAGTCAGAGTAGCCATGGGAACGTCAATCATGGAAAGCTTTAATGTTCTTTGTTGGTTCATGTAACCTGCACAGAGCCATAGAAAACTGAACAGCCTATGAACCATATTAAGTAAGCAAATAAATAAATATTCTTTGATTTAGTTGTCTTTAGGATACTTTAGAATAGAACTTTTCCCGAGTATTCTGTTTTTCTTAAGATTGTATTTCTCCACAACATGCCCTTTTTTGTACGTGATGTTTTCACTTTATAAGGATACTGTATTAGCATTCAACCTCTAACATATACGATAGCTATCTAAGATAATACTATTAGGATGATCAATCTGATGGCTAATAAGAGTCAGTATAAATTGATGGCACACAATCATCATTTGGATGAGCTTGATATCTTATGAACAACTGCAGCAAACTTCAAGGATATTTTTTTCTATTTAAGTTTAAATAAAAACATGCTCAATATATTAACATTTTGATGATGACGATGCTCTGTTCATTTGTTTTAGCTAGAGTGGATGTACATTATTTAATGTCATTCAACATTTGGAATAAAACAGTAATGTGTATACTGCAATGTTCTAAGCTAAACCATATTTTGATATTAAATGTAATATTAAAATGCTATTTTCATATGGAAGAGAGAAAACTGACCCTTGAGACTAAATGGATTAATGTAATTGCAGAAAAAAAGGAAGAATTGCTTTTAGTAGAATGAATTCTTATTTAAATTTAAAAAGTATTTAAGTTATGTTTTGGGAACTGAAATTCAAGATATGTGGGATAACAAAGTTATAAATTGAAATGTCCATTTTGGAATGAGAATCTTGCCAGATATAAACACTGGAAACCGTGGATACTTGTCAAGTTTTATTTAAGACTTGATTTGAAGGGAAATAAATTTAAACCTTATGTTCAGAACAACTTTCTATTTTATGGAAACATTTTCTCTGAGAAAAATATCTGTAACTTGCAATCTAGATTTTAGAAATACTAATAATAATCACAAACAGAGATTTTTTTTCCAAAGATAATACAATATAAAACATATATTTCCTTGAGAGGGCAAGATAAAGTATCAGGATCACTGTTGCAATTTTTTCAGCATGTAAAAAACATTTAAAATATTATGGTTGGTTGTACAGTCACCCAGATGTTTAGATTGGATTTTCCCCCCAGCTTTTGAGTCCTTTCAAGGATTTGAGATACACAGATGCTGTTATTTGATGGCATTAAAGATATTTTCACAGGATGTAAGCTGTTCCAAGTAAAGCTGCCTTTTGCAATTGACTGATGGGGAGTTGCCAATGCCAGTGGGGTTCAAGTGGTGCTCCAGATCTTTTAAAATTGCACCCAAGACACCAATTATTACATCATCATTATAACTTATAATTATTAGTATATCTATATCTCAAGGTGGTGAACATACCTAATATTCCTTCCTGATATTTTCCCCACAATCACTGCCTTGTAAGGTGGATTGGACTGAGGCAGAATGATGGGCCCAAAATCACCCAGCTCGTTTTTATGCCTAAAACAGACCTAGAACTCACAGTCTCCTGTTTTTTAGGGCAGCACCTTAACCACTAAGTTGGCTTTCTACAGTAACAAACACAGTGTTCAATACTGATTTCTAAGTACTAATAGATTTTTACCTTATTTACAATAATTGGATTAAAACAGAAATTACTACAAAGGTCCATCAAAAATGCATGTTCATGATCCAGGATCCAGACTTTTTACTCAACTTCAATTAATTTTTATGCTGCAAACACACCACTATGCAGTATGTGTTGCTGAAAAAAATAGTGAGGACAGGGTCACTATAGATATACTTTGTTGTTGTTAGTTGCGAAGTCGTGTCCGACCCATCACGACCCCATGGACAACGTTCCTCCAGGCTTTCCTGTCCTCTACCATCCTCTGGAGTCCGTTGAAGCTCATGCCTACTGCTTCAGTGACTCCAACCAGCCACCTCGTTCTCTATCGTCCAATTCTTCTTTTGCCCTCAATCTTTCCCAGCATTAGGCTCTTCTCCAGTGAGTCCTTCCTTCTCATTAGGTGGCCAAAGTATTTGAGTTTCATCTTCAGGACCTGGCCTTCTAAAGAGCCGTCAGGGTTGATCTCCTCTAGGACTGACTGGTTTGATTGCCTTGCAGTCCAAGGGACTCGCAGGAGTCTTCTCCAGCACCTCATATTTATCAGTTACTCTGACAGCTGTTTTCATGAAAGAGTTTTCTAAGACTTCCTAAAATTCAGTAATTCAGAATCAATTACAGTTGGAAACCTATAAGGGAAATGTTTGTCAACAGCTTGGTTTACTCCTCCATCCTTATGGTACAGGCTACCAATAGCTGTTTCCATTGCCACTTCCTTCAAGATAAACTCTGACATAAAGATAAAGCAAAATAGCAACTAGATACCTAATGCTTGAAAGTGACTGGCATAGACATTTGTCTCTCCCCAATAACCTATTTGGTTGTACTTTAACTGTACTGAAAACAGCTTTAAGAATTTAAATTAGCAAATGGAGAAAGAATATTTCAAAAGAAATAAAAACAGGCAACAGAGGAAGTAGACGGATTATAGGAAAGGCACTCATCCTCCAAGACAGGAACTAAAATGCGCTGAAGGGGATTAAATGCAACTAAGAGGTGTGGCTGCTACCCTGAGAAGCAGCACAAAGGAAAACTTTGTGCTGGCATGGGAGGTGCTTGGCATGGGAACAGGTAAGTATTTGGGGGAAGCAGGAAAAGGACAATAGGGTATGCTGCATTACCCAAGGGCAGTCTGTATGGATATCAAATGCAACTCACACCCATGAGCAATCACATCTTTTTAAAATGACACCCACCCACCAAATGATATTCATGTTTCTAGCTTTCTCACACACCATTTACTATATACTTTGCACTGTAGTCATCCAATCCTCACTCCTCCTATGTCCTTACAGCAACAATGAAAGTACCAGTAATTCTGACCGAGTTACTTAGTCATTTCAACCAACTGCAATTTACTTTATGAACAAGATATCTAAGTCACAAAAATAGACTGGGGGAGGGCAGATGGAGAAAAAATAGAGCTAATACTCAACAAGTCTAAATAATTTAATCTCTTTTTTGCTAGTTGGAAAGTTAATATGATCTAGTTTACAAAACTACGTCTACTCTTGCTTCTTGCCAGAAAAAAAGGTGCTTTCCCCACCCTCCCAAGACTACTGGAACAATTATTTTACAATAGAAATAATAAATACATTTTGGACCAAAAATTTACTTGCTAAGACTTACAGAGGGACGCTGTGGCTCAGTGGCTAAGACACTGAACCTGTCAATCGAAAGGTCAGCAGTTCAGTGGTTCAAATCCCTAGTGCCGCATAACGGGGTGAGCTCCTGTTACTTGTCCCAGCTTCTGCCAACCTATCAGTTCGAAAGCACGTAAAAAATGCAAGTAGAAAAATAGGGAACACCTTTGGTGGGAAGGGAATAGCGTTCTGTGTGCCTTTGGCATTTAGTCATGTCGGCCACATGACCATGGAGACATCTTCGGACAGTGTTGGCTCTTCGGCTTTGAAACGGAGATGAGTATCACCCCCTAGAGCAGGGAACTAGCACATTTGTGCCATGGGAATCTTTACGTTAAGAGTTACAGGCTCATACAGGTAGCCTCAACTTACAACCATTTGTTTAGTGACTGTTCAAAGTTGCAACGGCACTAAACAAAAATGATTTATGACCATTTTTCACACTTACAACCTTGCAGCATCCCATGGTTACATCATCAAAATTCAGCCACTTGGCAACTGGTATGTATGTGTCCTGGGGTCATATGATCACCTTTTATGACTTTCTGACAAATAAACGTAATTTGGAAGCCAGATTTGCTTATCAACGGGATTATTAACTTAACAACTACAGTGATTCACATAACAACTGGGGCAAGAAACACTCACTTAACAACTGTCTTGCTTAGCAACAGAAATTTTGGGCTCAATTGTCGTAAATTGAGGACTACATGTACTCCCATTTTTCCACCCTCCATGTTTGGAATTTTACATAAGAAAATACAAAATCCAAGTAGTTGTTGATTTTTAATCTTTTACAATACTAAATGTAAAAAGTGAAACTGTAAATGATATTTGAATAAAACAATCCTATGAAAAAGAACTGAAGAATCATCACTTCCTAAGTAAAGAGTCAGTTGAATGGCTTCAACTAGGTGCCCCAAAGCTACTCTGGCCCCAAACAAAAAAGTGGCAATATTTAAGCAAAAATAAGTTTGGTGCCTGAAACAAAACAGAATGGCAGCCAAGGACCACTCTGGAGATATGTATTGATCTAGATTAAAAAAGGAAGATATTTGAACTTGTTTTCCTCAAAGTTGTACAAATGATCTGACCATATAGAACAGATACAACTGAGGACCATAAATGTATCTGTGTAGTTTGGAAAGCTAAAATCTATGCTTCAAAGTTTAAACTTAAATTTGCCAGAGTTTTTGACTGGATTTACTGATCTGACAGAAATATTCTGTCTTTGAACAACTTTACTGGAGTATGCAATTAAATGTTTAGCATGATTTTTTAGAAAAAAGTATAGTAAATTAACAGACCTAAACAGCTCCTGTAACTATGCAAAATTTTGTATCTTAGTAGAGGGCATTTAATTAATCTCCAATGAAAATTGCCCAAGGAACTCAGTGAAGATAAATTAAGTATGTCTATTATATGAAGAACTTCCAAATATATAAAGTGGAATATAAATTTAAAAAGGCTAACAGTGAACAACTATGGTTCTGTATTCATAAAACTAGTTTTAAGCCCAAGTGTACACCATTGTTTATTATTCCACAATACATTCTATTGTGATTTCAACTGTTTTGTTTACATCCATGATTTGTGTGCTATTGCTAACAAGTTATTTTTTTTTCCAAATTAACAGCAGAACTGAATAAAAGGTTTCTATCACTAGAACGAAAAATAGAGAGATGCTTTTTCTCTTATCAGCCTGTATATAGTATGTCTTCAAAATCTTTGGTTGAGAAAGAAAAGTCCTAGCATATCAGCATACTTTCTGCTTGATACTACATTGGGTTCTGAATGAGTTTTTCTGTATAAATGTACATGCTACATACAGATATACATCTTTGGTAGAAATTCAATATTGTGGCTGTTTTAATGCAAAGAGTTTTAATGCAAAGTGTTTGCATTAACTCTTGTGAATTCAGTTTCTGATTCTCACAGCAAAGCACAAATTGCTTCAAAATTCTCTTTTCAGCTCCAAGAACACTTCAACATATGAAAATTCAAATCCTCCTACGGGCTTTCAAAATTACTTCCACAGGCCTCTGGATCCTAGCCTGTGTTCATTTCTTCAAACTTCTCTTCTAAATTTTTAACTTCAATTTATTTGAATCACAGACTTTATGGTTTCCAGGAAGAAAAGAATATTTTGTATTAACAAAATCATAGTGTATTAATTTTGTATTTTCAGTTGTGCCATTAACTACATTAGCTTGCCACTTGGTTATTTTTACGGTTGGTATTCTTAAGTTTCAACTACCAATGCTCCTTTTTGAACCCAAAAGTTCTCTACAAAGATTTTATGTAATGATCATCATTTATTTATAAAACGAATGGAAAAACGTCATTACAGAATCTATGTCTACTTCTTCCAAAAGGCTGCACTACATAATTCAAAATGCTGTGTTTATAAGAAACTAAATGATTTTTAAACAGTCCAAAACAAAATTGTCACTGATAAGCAATTATCTTTTTATTCTTTATACTGCCTGTTCATAGACCATTCTTTCCATGAATTATTTGCAATTCTTGACTTGCATAAGACTTGTATAAATAAGTCTTGGGAAGCATTTAAGGAAAAAGATTCTCAAAGCATTTCTGGATAGAATACACTCAACAATGTTCAAATCACTCTTTGCCTTACAGACAGGTTTTAAGAAAACAAATCTAAATAAGGAAGATGTTTAAGAATCTGGATTATTTCTGTAATAATCATATAATTGTTCAGCAGACTTGAAATGTTTCAGATTACCTTTCAACAATTCTATAAGTCTACATATACATCAAGTTAATAATAACAATTAAAATTCAACTAGTACAATTGTTTAGCAATTATTATTGTATTGGTTTAGAAGCAACTGAATGACAAAACTTCAATCTAGTTATATTTACATAAAAATTTCAGAGGAATATGGAATATGGAAGAACAACTGTAACAGGAAGAGTTCCCTACTTATTTATATTCTCTGCACAAATTAGAATATTTAATATTCCAAAAAAATATAAAGAAATTGAACAATTAGAACCAGGCCACCACTGTAGGTGAGAACAACTACACAACCCTGTTTGACCTTGAAAAAGCTAAAGAACTATGGCCCGTGGGCCGAATATGGCCCGCTGAAGCCATTAATCCAGTATGCTCAGGACCATGAGGCTGCCCCGCCCACATCGCCCCGCCCACATGCCGGCCCCCACCCTTCGGCCAAGCGCAGGACTTAACATTGTGAGCCCCACGGGCTGGAACTAGAAGGTGAGGCTAACATTTTTGGCCTGCAGTATGCTTCTGGAGGTTGGAGAAGTGAAAAACGAGCCCGTCTTAACCCATTTTTGCCCAAAAAACGGGCCGTTTTAGCCCGTTTTTGGTCTGCAGAGACATTCTGGAGGCGGGGAGGTGAAAAGTAGGGTGTGCGGATGCTCTGGGAGGCCAAAAAATGGGCCGTTTTAGCCCGTTTTTGGCCTGCAGAATGCTTCTGGAGGTGGGGGAGGTGAAAAATGGGCCTGTTTTTCACCTCCCCCACCTCCAAAAGATAGACAAAGAGAGAGAAAGAAAGACAGAGGAAGAGAGAGAGAGAGAGAGAGAGAGAGAGAGACAAGAAACAGAGAGAGAGACAGAGAGAGAGGGACTTGTTGATTATAAGCTCCTTGGGGCTGAGAAGAATTGTTACAAAACTGAGTTTACTGAAGTGGACCACTAGATTCCTAAACCACTGAAAAAAATGATCTAGTAAAAAGAAAAGTCAACCAAAAGAGCATCATGCAAACAAAAGCAAATAAAGCACCCCTAGGAGCAAAACAAATTAAAGTTTAATTTGTGTGCATTGTTTAATGGACTGCTAAATTGGCCACGCCCACCTAGTCGCATGCCCATGCAGCCGGTCCAGCCCCCCAACAGTCTAAGGAACCGTGAACTGGCCCTGTTTAAAAAATTTGAGGACCCCTGCTAAAGAGAGTCAAACCCAATTAGTACCTGAATGAGACAAGGAAGCCCAAGGTTTTCAGATATTCAGCCAAAATGTAAAGGGCCATAACAACTAGAGGACAGGATTTGATAGAGGACAGGACCAAAAATTGATCTTAATCTTTCTCCTGAGTGATTCTGACTGCAAGAATGATACACTTTGAAGAATAAAAGAGAAAACAAATTAGCTAGATTTCATCATAGATGAAAAACTATTGCCTCTCTCTCTCAGCATATTTTCCATTTCTTTAAAGATATTTGCAGAAAGCTAAGGATTATATCAAATGTTATGCAAGATTTGTGCTCATGGAAATGGGCATTCCCAAATTCCTTCTGTTCTGTCCCCATTCCCCAAATTTTAGAAATTTCTCCAATCCACAAATATAAAGAACACATATGAACATATTAGGAAATCGACTCCACAAACTTATTCTGTTAGACTGGGTATTACTGAAGCAACTTATTTTGCAGCAGTATTTTTAATAATGTTAAGAAAACTCAATTCATTGACAATATAACCAGCACCATAGATTCCTTTATTATCTCTATTACAGCGCTGCCTGTATGATGCTCATTGTTCTCAAACTGAGAGCATTTTCTCCACAAAGAATCCTAACAAGTGAATAACTCTTCATATAAAAGGGCTTCATATACTTGAAACACAGGCATCTAACACTAAAATAGAAGTTTAGACCTGAAGGCATGGTTCTGCTTCAGGACACTTAAGGCCAATGCAGAAACAATATACACACAAAGCAAGGAATCTGGGACAAATGCAACAGAAAACTTTCAAAACAATTTCAAAACATCTCAAACACTTTTACCCAATCTGTTTATCTCCCAACCATCACCCAGGGATTAAGCCCGGCACGCTTGGCATGAAAAATATTGGTCTACAATCCTAACCCTATACTCTAGTTCCATGATGGTGAACCTATGGCACACGTGCCGGAAGTGGTACACAGAGCCATCTCTTTGGGAATGCCAGCCATCGCCCATTGCTCTTCTGGTTCTGGCGTGCATGTCTTTGTGCGTGCAGGAGCACCAGAAACCGGAAGAGCAGCTCCCTGCCATGCGCACGCTGGGAAGCTGAGCTTACGTTTCCGACACGTGCATGTGCGCTGGCCAGCTGGTCTTTGCGCATGCATGTGTGCCAGAAACCAGACGACCAGGTGACTGGCGTTTTCTGGCACTCCTGCACGTGTGCCAGGAAACTGCTCTTCCGGTTTCCGGTGCTCCCCTGCCTGTGCGCTCCTGTTTCAGCACTCGGTGCCGAAAAGGTTTGCCAACACTGCTCTAGTTCCTTTCATAAGCATAATTAGGGAAGACTGAAGATCATTTACACTACTATGTTTCCCCGAAAATAAGACCCTGTCTTATATTTTTTTGAACCCTGAAATAAGTGCTTGGCCTTATTGCCATGTGCTCAAAAACCCGATTGGGCTTATTATCAGGGGATATCTTATTTTGGGGGAAACAGAGTATTTACGACCAATCAAAATTATATCAGACACCACAAAAGCTATTTACAACCTGATTTTTTCTGATATGGTTCCCCCTGCAATCACATAACCACATTTTGGGCACTTAGCAACCAGTCTGTATTTACAGCCATTTGCAATGCTGTACAGTCACATGACTGCTATTTATGATGGTTTTGTTGGAAACTAATGTTTACTTCCCGTTTCCAGCAGAAACGCACCATAGCAAACAATGAGTTTACTTAACAACTGCCATATCTGCTTAAGTACTACCATGAAAAATGTCATAAAACGCACCATAGCTAACAATGGTTTTATTTAACAACTGCCATATCTGCTTAAGTACTATCACGAAAAATGTCTGGCTATCAGTATAACTGATGAAGCAGAGTGTCATCTGGCCATGCCAAGTTAGGTCCTTGGCAGTCTCATGCCATTGCATTTTGTATCAGTTGAAATTTCTGAGTAATATTCAGTGACAGTTCCATACAGAATGCATTGCAATAGTCACGCCATGAGGTGACAAGACACCTGTAGACTACAGTACAGTAATAAATGTAGGTGGTGACAGGGACATACATGACTATCTGGAGGGGCACCCAATCCAGGATGGGGCACAAAAGGCAAAGCTACCACCCACTTTTCATGGTGAGAGAGGTTTTTGAAGTTTTTTTGCATCTAAATTAACAGTCTGCTGGTGAGTGTCATGTACAGTATTTACATAACTACATCAGCAAAACAAGACAACACCTGAAGGAGGTTGCTTCCAGGTCACAGAACAAAAAAAAACAAAACAAAAAGGAGGTAAAATGAAATTAATCCAGAGTTCTGCAAAAGACGCTCTCAAGCTGTTGTCAAATTCTCAATGTTCTAAGTGAAAATGAACACTGGAAATTCTGGCTTAAGGTTTAAAAAAATCAGTAACAGTCATAACTAGTGCAACAATGTCTTTAAAATAAACCTTAAGCAGAAAGCTCATTTTTCTAATTACCCTTTTAGTTACATTTCCTTTCAATTCAGTATGATTTTAAAATAGACCTGAAAATAACCGAATAACAGAGTTGGAAGGGACTTTGGAGATCTTCTAGCCCTATGCCATTTCAGACAAATGGTCATCCAAACCCTTTTATAGGAGACATCCACAGAAAAAAAAACAAAAAACCACCCAAAATATATCCACAGAAAAGCAACATCCCAAAGTATCTAAAATATACCCAATCCAAACAGAAACAAGAATCTGATACTTTACAGGAAAATAATAGTTATTTATCTGTGCTAATAATTTCATAAGGAAAAAAAAATCACTGTTCTGGCTACTACTCTTGTGAGGTGAGGTCTCACAGCCCAAATGCACCTTCTTTAAGGGGGTTCATTTCACCGGGCTCTTCTCCCAGGGAGCTTTGAGAGTCAGCACAGAGAGCTTTCAATTGGCTACAATTGTTTCAGGGCTTCCAGGAGTGGATCCAGAAGACACCGGTGTCCATGCAAAGATTAAGCATCTAAGAGCTATCGTCCATCTGTCTGATTTTATAACAGTGGGTACAGCAAAATAATTTCATCAACAAATTGGGCCAGATTAGTAGACATTTGCTGAGCGTCTTAAGCATCTGATGCTTTGTAGTAGTCAAAGAAAATTGCCATATTAGTCTGTTACTGCAACTCAAGACTACTAGATCCTCTTTAGTTCCTTCTCCAAAACAACAATGATAAGAAATATACACTATTATTGATCGAAACGCCAAGTCCCGTCTTTTGCAGCAGGGCTTTTACTTGTCAAAATGCCACACACACACACACACACACACACACACACCAATCTCCACAGTCCTCGCTGCCTCGAATACGAGAGAGTTTCCCTTGAGGACCTCGCCTACCTTTCATTAATGGGACTATGAACGTAAGGTAGCGCAGGTTGTTAATTACAGCAGGCCTACTCCTAGCGCGGCCCTGGATCCTTGCCTGTCTATCAAGCAGCCCCCGCCTTTTTTTTTTTCCTTCCCTTTTAAAAGATCGGCTGTTTTACAGCTATCCTCGAGGGCGGCGAAGCGGTGGGTGGGGGCGGGCGGGCGGGCGGGCGGGCGGGCAGGCAGGGTGGAGCCGAGGGAACCCCTGTGTGGACACTTGCCCTCCTTATCCCCTCACCGCCGGCTTCCTCACCGACAACTTTCCAAGGAGGGAGAGAAGGCTGCGGCGCTTCCAAATTCAAGCCGAGCCGACGCCCGGCTCCGCTCAGCCTGTGCCGCCCGCCATCTTCGATTGCCCGAAATACAACGCTCGACCCCGACGCGTTGCATTTTGGGTAGCCTGAGCTGCGCGGAGAAACGAGCGGCGTTCCAGATGCCTCGGGTGGTCGTACCGCTCGGGTGAGACCGGCGTGGGCGCCGAAGCAACTCCCGGGGCTGACCTAAATTTGTACCCATGTTCGAAATGGGACGATACAGGCAATCCTCCGCTTGCAACGGTTCATTTGGTGACCGTTCGAAGTTACAACGGTACTGGAAAAAGTGACGATGACCATTTTTCACACTTACGACCGTTGCAGCATTTCCCCACGGTCACGTGATTTACATTTGGATGCTTCATAGGACGGTTGTAGTGTCCTCTGGTCACGTGATCCCCTTTGGCGATCTTCTGACAAGCTAAATCAATGGGGAAGCCAGGATCACTTAACCATGTTACTAATTTGACAACTGCAAAGTCGTAAAATGGGACAAAATTCAATTAACCAATTGCTCACTTAGCAACATAAATTCTGGGCTCAATTGTGGCTGTAAATCGAGGATTCTCTATTTTGGCAGGGTGAAGGTTTAGATCAGGTTTATCCAATCTGAAGCAATTCGGATGGCTTTGGATTACAGCAACCACCATTGATGGGAGAACAATGCGGGATTTAGTATGCAGCATTTTAAAGACTTTAAATTAAGAAAGCCTGATTTAGGCATTGGCGCATCTATCCAGTATTGTGTTTCAGTGCATTACACCGATGCTAAATTCTGTCCTGAGTTTTACTGCGGTTACAGAATTGAACTGTGATGTGCATGGGTCATTTTAAGTACTGAATTTTAGGCTCTGTGCCTAAATTCAGGTGCTTAATCTTTGCATTAATGCTGGTGTCTCCTGGATCCACTGCTGGAAGTCCTGAAGCAGTTGTAGCCAATTGCAGTTCAGTCCTGACCGGCTCAAGATTGATGCAGCCTTCCATTCTTCCGAGGTCGGTAAAATGAGGACCCAGATTGTTGCGGGTAATATGCTGACTCTGTAAACCACATAGAAAGGGCTGTGAAATACTATGAAGTGGTATATAAGTCAAAATGCTATTATTGCTATCATCAGAATTCCGGACCATCAGTATTCGTTTGTTTTTCTTTTAACAATTCTTGCATTGGGATGGACTGGGGCAACTGTATTTCTTCTATAACAGCTTCAGTTTCTTCACCCTTGTTCAGACCTGAACTACTTCCAAAGAGGAAGAAGGTAATGAATTTCCAAATATTAATAAGATCTACATGAATAAGCAGAGACATTTGTCAAGGTTTCCACACATCAATCCTGTATGCATTCTTCCTAAACTCAAGGCCAAAAGAATCAAATTGTCCGTTCCATTATACATGAAGCTCTTATATTTGGTCAGTAGTGTATCACCAATCACTCCGAGAAGTATTATCTTGGAGTTAACAAATGTTTGTTAATACAATACTGTTTTGAATGTTTATTTTTTTTTTTAATATAAAGAAAGGGTTTGGACAATCAACTCAAAAGTGAATGCATAATCCCAAAGAACAAATACAGACAATGGGAAACATAGCAAACTTGGGTTGAAATGCCAAGATGGATGTAAACTTAAAGTCACAGGAACATTCAAGAACATGGCTTTGTAATCACCCTGGATCATCTCGTAGAGTGAACTCATTGGGAAGCTTAAAACATTATCTACTGTAGCAACAATGAAACTCATGAAACCTAAACTTAGAAATGCAGAAAAAATTAAATGTCTCCTCCCTTGAGTTATTTGTAAAAATAATAAAAGCTGGATACAATAACAGTTTATTATTTATAAATTTTATTGCCACCCATCTTACCATAGCATAACTCTGGGCAGCTTACAGTTACACCTTAATTAAAACAAAAAATGTTAAAATTAAAGCTTACAACCAAAGAGACATGGGGAGGGGAGGGGAGGGGAGCGAAAGAGTGTGGGAGAGTCGGAATACTCGGGCTAATGCAACCCACAGCATGCCTCCTCTGCTGGCATGAGTAGTATGAGCCAATCCCAGTAGGATGAGATGGTCCCTCAAGTAACCTGGACCCATGCCATGAAGGCTTTAAAGGTGATCACCACTTTGCACCTGGAAGCAGACCAGTAACTAGTGCAGCTCACAAACTCCTCCCCCCTCAAACTATCCGTGCTGCTGCAATCTGCACCAACTGTAGTTCCTGAATGCTCTTCAAGGGTAGCCCCATGTAGAGCGCATTACAATAGTCCAGTCGTGAGATGACTAGGGACTGAACAGCTGAGCACAGGCAATCCTGGTCCAGGAAAGGCCGCAACCGGTTGCACAAAGGCTCCTAGCTGCCACCTATAGAATTAGAATAGAAAGAACAACAGTTGGAAGGGACCTTGGAGGTCTTCTAGTTCAACTCCCTGCTAAGGCAGGAAACCCTATCATTTCAGACAAATGGTTGTCCAATCTCTTCTTAAAAACTTCTAGTGTTGGAGCATCCACAACTTCTGAAGGCAAGTTATTCCACTTATTAATTGTTCTAACTGTTAAGAAAGTTCTTAGTTCTAGATTACTTCCCCCCTTGATTAGTTTCCATCCATTGCTTCTTGTCCTGCCCTCAGGTGCTTTGGAGAATAATAATGCTCATGGCACCCAAGCAATATGGTGCTGGAGCCTCACTAGTGATAATAAACGCAGCCACAGCTACCTATAATGATGACAACAGGTCTGTTGTGAGGTAATGATTACTACATGACAACTACACATACAAGTATGTACAGGATGGAGTTTGTGTCACAAGTCACAGTGTACCTTTCACTCTTGCTTTCTTCACTCCACCCACCCCCAATGACAATATAAGCTGCATCTTATAAAGTTAAATAATTATATACAGAGTGTATATAATATTAACCTTTTAGTTTTCTTGAATGATTTTGACTTGGAGTACACCTCCATTTTAACTCTGCTGATTATATTCATATGTCAGAAATAGAATAGCGATGCAGCTTTAAGCTTTTCTATGCATACACAGCACACACACACCAATTATAAACTAATTCCATCTG
Source organism: Pantherophis guttatus (assembly GCF_059756535.1). Classification (NCBI taxonomy): domain Eukaryota; kingdom Metazoa; phylum Chordata; class Lepidosauria; order Squamata; family Colubridae; genus Pantherophis; species Pantherophis guttatus. Next base: position 292,451,305 of record NC_142063.1, on the reverse strand, counting down.
ATTAAGCTTACATTAAAGTGACTAAAAACAGCTGTTTTGATAAAAAGCAAATGTTTATTCAAAAACTGGATATGTGCTATTAAAGACTCAGGGACTTTATTTAAAATGGAAACACTGATTCTTATAGCCAAAGACAACAGCTAGGGCAAGAAAAGAATGTTCAGTATTTGGCCAAAAGAAGGATATGATAGACTGGGAATTTATGCGCAAATCGTAAAGGAATTATTTGGTGTAAACAGTTTTAACTTCAAATACATGGACTTCAGGAGAGAAACTTGTTTGATGTAAGTGAGACAGGTCAGTATGTAAATCTTATAACCAAGGTGGCTTTTATTATACTGAAGACTAGAGCTATCATGAATGCCATATATAAGTAGTCCTCATTTAGCAACCAGAATTTGGGACTGGCAACTTGATTATTAAACAAGTAGTTGCTAAGTAAAATTGCAACTATGCTTATAAATTTACAGGTAGTCCTCAACTTACGACTCTTTGCTTAATGATGATTTGAACTAATGACAGCCTCTGAAAACATCAGTTATGAGCTAATTTCAAACTTTTAACCATTCTGTCCCCACAATCACGTGATTGCAAATTTGGGCACTTTGCAACTGGCTTGCATTTATGACTGCTTGCAGTATCGTGTAGTCACATAACTGACATTTGTAGAGCAAACCCCCTTCCCCACTAATTAACCTGGATACACACTTATGACTTGACTTACGGCCACAATAAAATGGTCATAAAATTTGATATAGTCACATGATGATTTGGCAACTGCAACTGTCAATAGCTTATGACATAAATTCTATTCCCAATTGTGATCATAAGTCGAGCACTACCTGTACTTCAACTTTTCTTTGTTTTACAAACCTGTGAAGGTTATAAAATCAAGAATTGGTTCCAAAGTTACTTTTTCATCACCATCCTAACTCTGAACATTCGCTGTCTGAGGTAGCCGCTAAACAAGAATTACCTGTCATTTCACTTTACTATTCATTCAATAACAATACAGTGGATTCAGAACAAATGCTGTAAAATAACATTCTTTTTAATTAATATTTCTTATTAAACTTATCAAACTATAAAATGAAAATGAAAATAATGGGAAAATGGGGGAGGGAAAAGGAAAGAAAGGTGTAGAGTACAGAAGAAAAAAGAAAAAAGCATTGACTTATACTTTTTAGTGCAGTAAAATAATGTAATATTACAGCCTCATTTTTTTATTTTTAAAATACTTAATATGTTTTAGCCGTTTCTATAACAACAAGCTTATCTAATCAGCAAAACTCAAAGTCAGCCTTTCATTTTTTTTCCATCTCAAGTGCAAAATCCAGAAGCAGTTTCCAAGTAGAATCAAAGTTGAATGTGTTATTTTCCTTGATTGAAGCAGTTAATTTAGCCATCTCTACTAGTTCCATCAGTTTTTCCAGGCACTCATTCATTGTGGGAATTAAAGCATGTTTCCATTTTTGTGCATGAAGCATTTTTGCTGCTGTCAACAAATATAACAGGAAAGGGTTTTTTTCAAGTTCTTTGTCTATTAAGCCTAAAAGAAAGATCTCTGGTCTAATCCTTATATTTACTTTAAGAATCTTCTGTATTAAAATATGAATCTTACCTCAGTATTTCTTTGCTTTATCACAAGTCCACCAAAGATGGTTTAAAAAATTCATTCTCTACATTTATATTCCCTCCATACATTTTATATTCCCACCTTTATACATCTTCGACAATTTATCGTATGTTACATATAAACAGGCTAAAAAGTAACTGTTAACTATTATCGCATCATTGTGGTAACTACAATGTTGTTCAACTAAATATCCACTTAAATTAGGAGGCAAATAAATTAAAAGCTTCCCAGAATAGCTTCTTGGTGTGTCTGGTCAACACTTAGATCAGTCTTCCTGACCTCAGGTAAGCTATGAAGCTAATAGCAGACAGTAAAAGTGAAGTGTTTGAGTACAGCAGTTATTCTTAACCAGTTGAGTACAACAGTTATATTTAAAGTAATCTTGCTCAATGTGCCTGCTTTTCAAAAATGTTGCACTCTATTGCCTATTGCAATAATATTTGAAGACATCTATCCTGGAGAAGGATGATTTGAAGTAACATCTTGAAATAGCTGTTAACTGGAATCCAATGTCCAAGACTTTCTGTGATTCATCGGAGTTGTCGTTTCTACTCTACAATGTATCTTTCTTCAGCTTTTGGAACTCTTAGCTTAGCTATTATTTAAACCTAAAGTTTCCTTTATGCTACTCAATTTGTCTTGTAGTTGAGCCTTATGAAGTTGGACACATTTATCTTCTGAAGAAAGGTAATTACGAACTTTGACAGCAGCATTTCACTAACAGTGCCATCATCACCCATTGAAACATTAATGGCAATTCTTATCTCCAGCTAAAAATAAAGTGCCCTAAGGGTAAACACAACAATATAAGCATGCAGCAGAAGAGAAAAATATCAATGGTTTTCTAGGAAGGAAATATTACAAGCAGAATTTGTTTTGAATGAGTGGGAAAGTGCACACATGACTTGATCTTGACCCTCTGAAGCTGTGGGTTTCATTCTTTTGTTCCAAGGCAAGTCTTTTGTCTTTATTCTGCCATCTGCTTATATACATTGGAAATATGAAAATAGGAAAGAGTGTTTTCTTTTTGCACAATGCAACAAGATGTTGTTCTTTCTGGCCACATGTACAATGGATTTACATCACAGCATGCCAAAAATGTCTCCAGGAAGCATTACTCTTAGATGGATCCCGAGGGGGGGCGGGGTTTCTAAAAAAAAAAAAAGAAAAATATTTTCAAATAGTGGCTGTCAATGCTTTTTTAATAAAACATGGAGTTAATTATTCTTTTGTTGAATAGCAAGACGGAAGTTGTATTTTTTTCAATGACAGGGCGATCAGAAAAGTTATTAAGAAGCATTAGATGCACACTCACACTCATGTATGTATGGAAGGTAGTGCCTATTTAACGAATATGTTTTTTTCAAGTTTGGGTCTCTTCATTATTAATAATTATTTTATTGCTGTTATTACAGTGTGGTAATTACAACTGATAACAACTACCTAATCATGGGCTGATATATATCTTTGACTAACTGGCATGCAAGGTCAGTTTCGTGACCCATAATATAGAATTGCTTTCATGTGGAAAAGTAGCTTCAATAGACACTATGTTGCCCCTGTGACAAATAAGGTGTCACTGAATTGAAATGGGTATGTCCCAAGATATACTTTTAAGGAAGGAGTAGGCAACTTAATGTCCTTCAGCAGTATGTGATTACAGCCCCTACAGTCCCTTGTCATCCATTGTCCAGGGCTCATTGGTATTGAAATGCAAAACTTGTGAAAAATACCAAGGTTTCTGTCCTTGTTTTAGCATCAAAGACAAGTAGGGTATATTATATTCATTTGAACACTATCTGTAAAATTAAATGGGGCACTCATGGCCCTCCAGATGTTGGATAACAACTTCCAGATTTACTTATAACAGAATAACAGGGAACAGAAGTTCAGCAACATCTGTAGTAAACTGTATCATCCTCTCTAGTAAGCTTCTGGCTTTATAAATGTATTTTGAAAATATTGCAGCAAATTTATTCACATCACTAAACCTCATGAATGGCTCTGGACTAGCCATTGTATGTGCTTCAAAGGAAATGAGAGAAAAATAGTGGAATATATATTTCCCTTCTTGGTCTGCATCTTTGCGGGAGCAGTTCATTTGGGAAGATGCCAGAAGGAATTTGTCTTTAATTTTGCACTATGCAAATCTAGCTTTATCTGTTTGATCTCAATTTGACATCATCAATTATTTGCAGACCTAGATCTGTTCTAGCACATCTTGAGGCGTGAGCCAAATCCTTTCCTTCCTAACCAAACCCAGCAATGGAGGTTTCCTACAGCTTAAGTTGGCTGCTAAAATAGCATGTGGCTTTTTCAACATCCTGGAGTCTAAACTAAAACCAGGTGCTGTATTGCAGTGCATGTAATAAACAGTGAGATCCATCAGTGCTGACAGGAGAAGGGACCATTAATCCCAAATGTGAAGGATGAAAAATTAGTCATTGCAGGGGACTGACTTTGTTTGTTTGTTTATTTATTTGCTGGGTTTTTATTTGCTCCAATCGTAGTGGTCCCTCAGACATAGACACGTATGCAGTATGTCTTTTGTCACAGACAGAGATACATCAGTATCCCAGATACTGTTAAGAACAATTCACATGCTGTACAGCTGTTCAGCTGTATGAAAGTTCAAAATAACAACATCTTGAAGACACATTGAAAGAACGGGTCTTGCAGTGGTGGGATTCAGCCAGTTCGCACCACTTTCGGAGAACCGGTTGTTAACTTTCTGAGCAGTTTGGCAAACTGGTTGTTGGAAGAAATCATTAGGGCAGAGAACCAGTTGTTAAATTACTTGAATCCCACCACTGGGGTCTTGTATATGTTTGAAAACTCAAAAGCATTGGAGCCAGTTTAATCTCTGGTTAGATGGTCATAAAGATACCAAGCCAAATTTTTTTTTAAAGCTGACAGCCTGTGCCTTCAATTGAATATGAAAACAAATTGGTAATGAGTGCAATTTTCAGAGCAAGAGTCGTACATACGTGTAAGTGTACAAGGGCTAGAAACAGGCCAAAATGGAAAGATATACAGCAACAGATTTAACAGCTAAATAGAGTATTCTTGAAGCATATTTTGCATATATTTCCCTTTTTATATTACGGAGAATTAGCAAAACAGCTGAATTTAAAATAGCGATGTCTCAAAAAAAATGCAATATTTTGATTGTGCTGTGCTGTGTATATTATTTTCTGTCTTGAATTGTATTGTCCTTGTTAATATAACTACTCTCCCATTACTCTCCCATGAGTAAGTTCTATGGTACAATTACCTCTGTGAAACAGCCCATTCAATAATTTGTACATAAAGGGAGTCCTCAACTTAAAACAATTAGTGACTGTCTGAAGTTACAACAGCACTGAAAAAAATGACTTATAACCGGTTTTCACTCTTATGATTGTTACAGCATCCCCATGGTCACATGATCAAAATTTGGGCACTTGGCAACTGACATGTGTTTATGACAGTTGCCCTGTGCTGGACTCATATGATTATCATTTGTTACTTTCCCAGCCAGCTTCTGACAAGCAAAGTCAATGGGGGAAGCCAGATTCGTGTCATAGCTATGTGATTCACTTAACAATTGCAGTGGTTTGCTTAATAACTGTGGCAAAAAAAATAGTCTTTAAATGGGTTGCAACTCACTTAATAACTGTGTTGCTGAGCAACAGACACTTTGGGTCAATAGTGGTTGTACGTTGAGGACTACCTGCCAACGTATTCTTGTCACCTGTGGGTTATTATTATGGAAGGTAGAACTAGGATCCCCAAGAAAGTTTGTAAAGTGAATCAATGAATGAATAGAAAAAGATAATTACCGAATGACAGAAAGAAGAGCTAAAGCCAAGATTGTGACAATTCTATCTCTGAAGTAAAGCAGGACTGGGTCTGGTTAATACTGGGATGGGAAGTCACTGGGAAACATCAGGCCTGTCTTTGAGTTCCTGGTAGGAAGGGTGGAATTAATACCAAATAATTAGCAAAACAATATCTGCAAACCCAGCTGTTGAAGCAAATATCTTCCTCCCTCATTCCCTGGCAAAATAAACACAACAATGCAGTGACATTTTGCATGCATTAGGCCCGTGTGCAATTTCGGGCATGGTGTTAAGGTGGTAGGGGAAGCTTGCTAGTGGGAGAGGAGAGCTATGATCAGTGCAATTTGTTTCTGGAAAAGGGCTGTGAGGCTCCGACCATTGATGTTGAATGGATTTTTCCAAGACATGCAGTTCATAACCTACATGGTTTTATCTGTTTCTGAAAATAGACAGGATTTTTCTTTGCCAGCTGCTCCAATCGGGCTATAGAGATGTGAGGAAGGATTACAGGGATAAATTTGGGTCTTGTCAAATAAAAGTGGCTTTTCCACATCAAATGTAGATATCTTGCAACAACCTCACCTAACCCTGTTATCCCCCAAAGAAAGCCATAACAACTGATACAACAGGTGAAAAGCCAAATAAGTTCAAGGACCATTAAGAGCATGCATATTTGATGCTGTATAAACTGCTAAAATCAGTTATCTGTGTTGGAAAGCTTCCACGGTTTGCTCCCAAACCATTTAAAACTTACCCTTAAAACATACATTTACGTCCAGTTCTGAATGAAGAACAGCTTTCAGAAATGTTTTTCCTTCAACCTTATGCACTTTTGTTAAAACAATCTGAGATCAGAGTTTCCTTGTCAAATCTTGGCAGACTCGGTTTTGGAGATATTGAAGGCCTGGAGACAAAAACATATGAAGAATGATTGCAGGAATTGGGTATGGCCAGTCGAGAGAAAAGAAGAACTTGGGGTTACATGATAGCAGTATTCCAGTATTTGTGGGGCTGCCACAAAGAAGAGGGGGTCAACTTATTTTCCAAAGCACCAGGAGGCAAGACAAGAAATAATGGATGGAAACTAATCAAGGAGAGAAGCAACCTGGAATTAAGGAGAAACTTCCTAAATTCTTAATTGTGAGGACAATTAACCAGTGGAATAGCTTGCCTTCAGAAGTAGGGGCTTCATCACTGGAGGTTTTAAGAAAAGACTGGACAGTCACTTGTCTGAAATGGTATAGAGTCTCCTGCTTGAGCACGGGATTGGACTAGAAGACCTCCAAGGTCCCTTCCAGCTCCATTCTGATTGAAATTGAGAAAACAGTATGGACTACATGATTATGCGCAGGCTCAAGCACAGTCAATGGGGAAGCTGGCAGGAAGTCTGAAATCCCAGTCATGCGAGATCCTCCCTTAACAACCTGCATGATATTTGCATAATGACAGCTGCTGAGACTGCCAACAGTATGCAATGTGGCCACATGACATCACATTTTATGACCATGTCACTTTGCTGGGAGTTGAAATCAGCATATTCACAGATCACCCACTTGAGAAAGGCTGAAGTAGGTGTTGTAACTGATGTTGGCATTCTAGCTTTCTGTTCTGTCCCCGTCTCACACACGCACCCCACAGACAGGCAACAGCTAAAGAACTCAGCCGATAACAGTTTTATCTGATATCAGAATTGGCAGCAACCCAGTGGCTGGCTGCCAGGTATTCTTTACTCACGAGGGGGGAGTTTCTCCCTTCGTCCGGGAACAAAGCCAATACATAATAATAAACAAAGTCCAGTAAATACAAAGAAGGTTGTCTGATATCCGTTTTTTGCTTGTCACAGAGCTGAACCGGCCACCACACCCTCTTTTATACCCTGTGGGGTGTGATCCAATGACTCAGCCTAATTCCTGGCATGCCTCTTCTTCTGTTGCGCGTGCTTATCTCTGTGACGCTGCCGAGGATCCAGCCAAGACTCATCTTCCTCATTACTGTCCACCTGTGGCTGCGTGGACGTGCTTGGCCCTGGGCCTATCTCTTGACCTTCAGCAGACACCGAAGGCATTGCCAGAGAGGAGGGTCCTGGAGAGGGAGGCCTTGCCAACTCCTCTCCTTCACTCTCGGAGTCCTCTCCTGCCGATAACACAGGCTCAGGTAACGGAGCCACAACACTTTCCTACTTAGCAATTGTCTTAATGATCTTTCGTTCAGACAGGTGCTCATATCTATATGCAGATAGCAAGACAAATTATATATTCATTAAGTGCTGATGATTCCTATATATAGAAATAGAATAATTGCCCTTGAAACAATTGATTAACATTTAAGAAGAAATGAAAGGAGAAGCAGAGATTCTTACTTTGTTACCAAATGTCACCCAGTAATCATTCATGCCTAGACTGTCCCAGAGATTCAAAAGGTCCACAGTGACAATGAACAGGGCAATAAATCAGCAGTGCCACATGGAGGGGGAAACACAAACTAAGTAACTTTACAAAGTTTTTCAGAGTTTTATAGTGACTGGAGGTACCGTGTTTCCCCGAAAATATGACCTGTGAAAATAAGTCCTAGCTTGATTTTTACACTTGTGCTCAATATAAGCCCTACCCCCCCAAAAAATAAGTCCTAATTAAGACCCCACCCATTCCAGGTGCATGGGTAAAAATTAAGCTAGGGTGGGGATGGGGGGTAGAGCTGCCCTACTACTTACCTTCAGACAGTTGCAGCCAGGCCTCGGACGCCATGGCATCTGCCTTGCTGGTCCATTTCTTCTGCAGCTGGCAAGGCTTTCCTGAAGGCCTCTGCAGCTGATAACAGAGCTCTGGATCAATCTGGAGCTGTTATCAGCTGCAGAGACCTTCAGGAAAGCCTTCCTGGCCCTGCCACAGAAGAAGTTCCTGAAAGCCTCTAACAGTGAAAAGGAGGCTGGGAGGCGATGCACACAAGTGATGTGAGTCCGTGGACAACATCCTCCCCTGAAAATAAGACCTGGTGCCTTTTTTTGGTGGCAAAAAAAATATAAGACAGGGTCTTATTTTCGGGGAAACTTTAGTTTAGTGTAATGTTTGGTTGGGGCCTTTGCTTTTAAATATTTCCTGGAGCTTACCTTTTGTCATGTAGTTTGAGCAAGCAGACAAATTAAGGCAATATGTGTAATTCGCTTTCTGTTGGCTAACCATCTTAACATGTGATAAAATGATGTTGATCCCATTGCACCATTTTACATAAAAGTGTTCCACATCCGGAAAACAGGCATTTTTGGTGGCGGCCCCGTCCTTGTGGAATGATCTCTCCCTGCCAGAGATCCTCAGTGCTGTTCATCTTAAGGAAAGCCACAAAAACCTGGCTCTTTCCATGAACATTTGGAGGTTGAGCAATTCTGGCACAGGGTCAGTTCTTTTTCATTCTCTCTCTCAGTTTGTACATTATGTTTTTAATTGTTATATTGTATTTATTGGTTTAGAGATGTTTATGAATGTGAACTGTTCTGAGAGTTTCAAAGTGAACAGGATATACACAGGATGGATGGATGGATGGATGGATGGATGGATGGATGGATGGATGGATGATGGATGATGGATGGATGGATTATAGCATCTCTACTTCCTCAGCACAGCTTGGAAAGAGGTTGCATGAAAGCTGATAGGAACAACAAAAACATATCAGTTTTGTCTTTGAGAAAAAAGCTGTACATTTCCTAAACAAAGATTGGGTTAAAAATCTATAATAAACTATGGTTTGTTTAGTCCTGGTTTGTTTGCTAAATACCACCTGCCTGACATTAAGCATAATAATTATTAATATAGTTTAAACAGGACTTTCTGTCTGCATGCAGATACTTTCATCCTGTTTCACATATAGCCACGTTGTAAATTGTGATTAGCGAATTACAATGGCTGCCTTTGTACCATATATTCAACCAAAACCAAAATTTATTCTAGCTTTGTTCCTGTATGACTCCAGTTTATTACAGCTTTCTCAGGTTAGATATACAGGCATATTAGGACTGCAATTTCCATAATTTCCCACCATTTCTGGAGGGCACTGCTGTGAGGAAATCTGATGCAGTTTATAAGAAAGCAAAGGCCTAAAACTGGTTGCTTTTTAATTGATTGATTGATTACATGCCATCAAGTTATCGCTGACTCTTAGCAACCACATAGAAAGGCTTTATTGCCTCTAACCTTCAGCTATTCCAGTGGTGCTACTGTAACCAAATCTATGCATCTTGGTTGCTGGATTTCTCCTCTTCCTCCTCCTCCTTCCTTTCGGAACATCAGAGCCTTCTCCAGACAGCTGGGTCCTTGCATCATGTGTCTGACATGGCGTAATTTGAGCTTGGTTATTGGTGCCTTGGATGAGAATGCTGAACTGATTTGTTTGATGATCCATTGATTTATTTTCTTTTGCTGCTCATGGTATTTTCAGGACTCTTCTCCCATACCAACATTCAAAAGTATCAAATGCTATATTGCTTTTTCAAAATGTCTTTCACCATTCTGATCTTTGTAGGTCATAGCATTTGAATATCTTTTCCAAGGCCTTCATGGCTGCTCTACCAAGTGCTAGTGTATTTTTTGAGCCTAAAACGGAGGCTCTTAAAAGAAACCCGATTCCCTGCTTCATGAAAGCACTTGAAGTAGTAAATAACCCAGCTTCCCTTGGTAGCATTTGCATAGGTCAAATTCTTCCAAAGAGAACTGTATCAGCTCAGCCCATTTTTCTACATTTTGTCTTACATTTTTGCATAGCACCCACCCAGGGGTGCTGCAAATATATATTCATCACTGCACTTTAGATGGAAACTTTCCTAATGCCTTGCTTTGAAAGTGCTCCAATCATCTGCTTTTCATTTTCCCCTTGTGAGCAGGGAAATAAGCAAATAAGAATGCTTGTGTGTGACAAGAGGGCAACCAGATGCCCCTTGGGGAGTCCATAAAAGGCATGAAATTAAACAAAAAGCCTCGACATGTTGTTCTGATACTCTGGGGAGCACTGCCTTTAAACTTAAATGTTTCTTATGGCTGTCATAGCTTGTAACCCCTGATAGAATTACTCTTTGTGAATCTATATAATCCTTTTCCCAGCTAGTGAGCATGTATCACCAACTTTGGTATCCAGGGGAAGGTTTCAAAACCTGTTGCTACTAGTCTGCTTGTGGGTGTGTGTGCACACAACACTTCTGCCCATGCGCAGAAGCATCCGGGCGGATGGGCAGAGCCTCCCGCCGGCGCCGCTACTGGTTCGCTCAAACTGGTGTGAACCAGTAGCAACCCACCACTGTCAGTATCCCATTCAAGCTTCCTTTTTTTTCTGTCTTGAATCTTCTGCCAATTAGTTTCAATGGATAACTTCAAAAAGTCCCAAATGATTCTTCCCCAGATAAAGCACACAAGCTTGTTTCGGCTGCTAGCAAACCAAGTAGAGCCAGAATTGCACAACAGTCATAGAGTCTGTTAAGCATGTGAGAGCAATGGCAACATAACAGACAAAACAGCAGTGCTGAGTCACAGCATTTGGTGCATTTGGGATGCATTTGGACTTAATGTGCAATATGAACCCAGCCACTTGTGGTTTGTCTGATAAACCATGGTTAAACAAACCATAACTAAGATCAATGTGAGAACCAGATGTCACTGGATGGCCAATTTTGCACAGCACACAATGAAATCATGGGTTTAGCTTATTATACTGTAATATTGAGCTCTTCCATACATTCAGTATAATTCTACCTGCAAGCCCACCCCATTTCAAAGTAAAGTCAAATTGATTCCCCATCTCTTTGTAACTACACCTGTTTGATCCATGAGAGGAATAAAACTAGCAATGGAGAAACAAAAACAAAGAGGGTTGGGATCTCCCATTAATGGCTTCCAGGAGTTTCAGCCTACCCAACTAGCCTGCCCCATTTTGAGATGGGAAGTGACACAAAATGGGGACTCAGCCACTGGCAGAGGGTGCTTCCTTTGAGAGGCAGGAGTCTAAGACAGGAATCCCAGAAGGCTGCTTTGCTTAATTGTCTGTCTGTTTGTCTGTCTGTCTCTATTGATCTATCGATCCATTCTGCATGTAAGTTTCAAAAAGAAATGCAGGAACAAATACTTCTCCAACCTACCTACTGCTCACTTCTATAAAAGCTCTAAACAGCTCAAAATAATGGGAGAATTACCCAGAAAAACTTAAACAAATGAAATTAATAACCAAAACCTAAAGTCAATTTCAGTGATAATTTCCTAGCCACTGCACACTACTGGAAACAGTGACACCAACAGCAAATGGCTACTTGAGGAAGGAACCAATCTTATCATCAATCCCCTAAGACATTCCAAAATAGTCAGCTTTTCTGAACACCACCCTGGTTGCTATCCATCTGATCTTGGATGGAGCATTAGGAAGCAGGTAATGGCAAGCTATTTCTAAAATCTAAAGCCTAAAATGTGGCAAGGAAAACTGATGGTTCTGATGCATAGGAGCAAAGAAGAAGCACTTGTTGAAACTTGGTGGCTTTGTCCTAATACTACATTGCAACGTAAGGGTTAAAAGAAATGAGAAATGGTGCCATTGCAAGACACACAACATGGGGAAAGTGGAGAGTAGGCCAGCCTGAGCAAAAAGTGAAAAGGGAGAAGAAAGGTGGACTTGAAAGAAAAATGTGGAGGAAACATGTTGCTCAGGAGACTCTGGGATTAGATGGCCTTTACAAACCATTATTGAATCAACTAGAGGAGGAAAAAAGGGAAGCTGCCTAGGATGAAATGTTTATACAGGTCAGTGACTAGCAGCTGGACTGAAGGAATGTGCCATATGCTGTAGCTAGTTGGAACAGGGTATGAAATGGAGAAGTTCCAAAAGGTTTCAGAATGGAAAACAGTCCTTTTGAAGCCAAGCTTCAAAAGTACATTGCAGGAGGTGGGACATTGCAAGGAGTGCATTGCAGTTGGTGGGAAGGGGCAGAGGATTATGTAAAATCCTGCACTCAAGGAATGGTGAATGGCTTATATTGGCAATGGGGCAAGCAAAAGTACAGATCTCCCAAAATCCCTAATCAACTTTATGTGCTTTAAAGATACTTTTGGACAGAATAAGGAGGAATAAGTGCTACTTTAACTATGGTACAGTTGTGATAACGTAAGCTTTTCCTGGTTAAGACATCAGGCTATAAACTGTGAGGCCATGAGTTCCTTAGGCGGAAAGCTGGCTGGATGACTTTGGGCCAGTTGCTCTCTCTTAACAAAACCCATTTCACAGGGTTGTTGTGGTGGTGTAAATAGAGGGAGGAAGGAGTAGTAATATGTTTGCTGCCTTGATTTATTTATAAAACTAATAAAGGTGGGATATAAACAAACAAACAAATGGGAGGTACTGCTATGGAGAACCAGCAACAACAAGAAGGATGTTTCCAGAACATGATTATGTTGAATTATATGAAAGAGGAGAAAGGTCTTTAGGCTTACAACCAGGCTTACAACCTCCCGGTTCGGCCGAGCTGGTAGCAGTGATGATATGACATCACCGAACCGGTTCTCTTCGTTTGGGAGCTGGGCCCTCCCAGCCCCCCACCCCCTCGCGTTATTCTTACCTTTTATTTGGCCCTACCCCCAATCTATTGCTGCCTCCCGAGTCCCAACTGATTGGCTAGAAGGAAAAAAAACTGTTTAAACTCTTACTGGGGGGCTTCAAAGGGCCGCCCTACAGCTGATCAGTGTTAAAAGGCAGTGTGGTGGAAGACTGGTGCCTCCCAAAACAAATGAGTAGACCGATGCCTCCAAAAACAAATGAGTAGACCGGTAACTGCAAGCAGTTAAAAGCCTGGTAGACCAGTACCTCTGCTAAATCCTAAAGAATTGTCACATGACTATCAAGCCACACCCACAAAATAAGCCACGCCCACAGAACCAGTAGTAAAAATATTTAGAACCCACCCCTGCTTACAACCAATAGTTTTCCTCACCTATTGCTAGAGATGCTAAGGTTGTATTCTTCAGTGAGTTTTGGCCTTTCTTGCTATGAAATTAACTATATGATTGATTCTGTTTTTACCTCAAATTTACCCATGGTTGTGATGAAAAAAACCGCAAGCCCTGATATAAGGTAGAAAAAAAGACGAGCTTCATTATTTTTATTCTACAGAAAGATGACCTTTTTTTTATTCTATAGAAAGAGGTGGCTTCAGTTCAAATCCACAGTGATTAATCAAGAGCTCAACCCAAAGGTGATTCAGACAATGTCTATGAGACTTAACTCTCCAGCTTTAGTTACCATGTGATATCTAATGGCTACCTGAAAAATAAATGCAGTATCCAAGTTTGTCAAACACTTCCAAAATGATGCAGGAAATTGAGCCAAGCAATCTAACTATCTGTTGTGTTGTGAGCTTTATGGACCTGAAGGCATGTGTTTAGTAGTTCTTCACTCCAGTGGTTTCAGATTGGCTCTCTGCTATCTAAATTTATCTTAATTCCCCTTGGGAAGTGCTCTAGCAGACGGTTGCATAAAAATCCTGCCCGGAGCACTTTCTGGCATGCAGTAAGGAGACTTTAAATAGCACAGTGACATACTGCAATAATTACTCATATTAGCACTTTTCTTTAAACTGAACTATATATGCCTATGTCTGCATGAATGAATGCATGGCACATGATCTGCCACCTAATGTCATTCACACAGTGCACTGTTCAAGCAACTAGCTCAAAGAAGGGGCAATGGAAGATGCTAAATCCGAGCTCAGCCCAAGGTGTAGTTCACTTGAGATTTCAGGCACACCTTGGTTTACTACAGCCATATACTGCATGTCGATTACTCTACAAATGTTCACAGCACTATCTTTTCATGAGGCCATTCTTCTAGTAGTGTTGACATTCATTTGAACCAGTGTATAAGGTAATGAGGGTAGAATTGTATCTACTTGCAGCTATGGAGCCCACTGTATTTTCAGCAAAAGGCCTCAACAAAGCGTGGGCATGTTCAAGCTGTATATACGTCACTTTGTTGAAATTCTGGTCTTCAGTCACCAAATAGTTTATACGGTACTAGTTCAGGGTCTTTCAGTTTGAGCCAACAACTGTGAGCAAGCACAATCCTGTTCTCCCTCTTCATACCAATGTGTTTAGACTGTACCTGCACAGAAACTTTGTTTTAATCTATTGCATATCACTAGAATAACTGCCTTTAGTTCCTCTACTCTGCATTCCTCTCAATTTACTTTCCTTTTCTCTTAGGAAAGGCACGACAGATTGTCTTGCCTAAAATACAAAGGCAAAGATGATGTTTGATCATCTGTGTGTGTGTGTGTGTGGTTTGTAGGCCACATAAGATTTCATATAATAGCAACAGGAGTGAAATGCTCCCGGTTCGGATCGGATTGCCCGATCCGGTAGCGATGGCAGCGGGTGGTTTGGAGAACCGGTAGCAAAAATCCCTGCACCCCCCCCACCACCATGCCCAGCTGAGCCACACGATCATCAGAGGCTTTTTTTTTTACTTTTAAAAGCATTTTTTCTACAACCTCTTCCAATGAAAAAATGCTTTTAAAAATAAAAAAAAAAGCCTCTGATGATCGTGTGGCTCAGCTGGGATCGTCAGAGGCTTTTCAAAGCATTTTTTCCTGCAACCTCTTGGCCGAAGAGGTGGTTAAAAAAATGCTTTGAAAAGTCCCTGACGATCCCAGCTGAGTTGCCTGATCGGCAGAGGCTTTTCAAAGCATTAGAAAAAATGCTTTGAAAAGTTAAAAAAAATTAAAAAGTTGGCCGTGCCCACCCAGTCACATTACTCCCCCACCAAGCCACACCCACAGAACCAGTAGTAACAAATTTTACATTTTACCCCTGAATAGCAACCATGTATTATCTTCATAAGTAAATGCAGCTGTTGACCGCCCTTACTTTCTGTCTCTATGAGACAAAGGATTGAAACCTATAAGCACATCTGACACAAATAGATGTTTTATCAAAAACAAAACAAAGCCACGTTTTTCATCAGGAGTCTGATATTTTTTTCCTGCTGGACACTAAAATGATCACTTTTCTGTGTCTCCTCTATGGGATATAAGCATGTTAATATAAGGTCCACATTTTGGGATATATCAGGTCCTATTAACCATATTAACATCAATATAGTATTTAGGGGAAAAAACACAATTTTCATTGTTAAATAAATTAGTAACTGTATTTGATTCCTATAAAAAAATCTGGTGATCGGGGATGATCCAGTAGTTTCTTCGCATGGATTATTATTAGCTGCTTGTATCATATGGTTGTTGTTTTGAATTAGCTGCTTGTTGGCAGTATTGTCCTTCTCAGCAAAGTGTTGCAGTGGTGCTAAGATATTTGGGCTGCAGTGCTAATACCTCCATTGTACATATAAAATAGCCCTGGGATATAAAACTTATTTCCTTTGTCAAGCAATGCAACTAAGAGTGATTTAGACTCACTTAGTTCTAAGTGGACTTTTTCTGCTTTCCAACCCAACAAAATGTTGGAAAGAAATTATATAAAGCAGGGATCCCCAATCTCTGGTCTGTGGACCGGCCCCGGGCTGCAGCATGCCAAAAACCAGATCGCCCAAACGAGAAGCCCCATCTGTGGGATGAAGGTAGCATGCGAAACTGCGCCCCCTCCACTCCATGGAAAACCCTCTCTCCACAGAAGCAGCCCCTGATGTCCAAAAGGTTGGGGGCCACTGACGTAAAGGATGTTGGGGTTCTATTTGTCCATCTCTCAACTGGACAGAGTGGGATCCAATATGGTATGATGGGAATTAAAAATGAATTGGATTTGATCTGAAGCAGTGAAACAAATAATTACACACACACGAGATGGCATCCACTTGCAGAATACTGTGAGGCAGTAGGAAGGTTGCACCCCCCAATAGGCTGGGCATATCTGTCTGCAGCTGCAAAAAAAGCAAATGGGAGCACTTACATGTGCTGATGGGCCCTGTAACTGGCCAAGGTCTCCTTGGCAGGGTACAGACTTAGGATTCCCAGACTGGTGATAGGTTTTTGTATGTTGGTAGGCCCTATAACCTGTACCAGGCTTCTCAGGGTCTCTCCCATGTTCCCGAGGCACATTTGTTACCTCAGATTCTGTCTGCTTAATGATGTGCAAGATCACTTAACAACGACAAATGGGAGTGCCAGGATTGCAGTCGTTGAGCAAAATGATCATGTGACATCTTGCTTAATTACTTCTTCATTCAATGTCTCAATTATGATCATAATTTGAAGACTATCTGTACTGTCAAGTCCTCCATTCATAAATTCCTCTTTCTTCTTGGTTACATGACCCAGAGTGGAGCTGCTATTAAGGCACTGGAAGGAATTTCAGAAACCATGCTCTGCATACTTTCCTTACCTTGTTTATTTATGAAAATACTTTTGCTTAACCTTTTGTCCCAGTAAATTGACTTTAAATTCAGGTGGCTCAAATCCAAGTTCAACTACTCACATTACGGTAAACCCACTAAAATTACATGAAAATACATTGTGATTCCAGGATGAGAAGAAACACAATAGCCTCAAATTGTGATTTAAATCCATAGGAATGTTTAAATCTGTATACAAACATGCAACAGGACAGGATTGGATAATTCATTATCTTTCAACCTTAACTTCAAGAGTTGTATTGCAGAAATACATTGGGAAAAGAAAAAATGGAAACTTGCCTAGAAAACCCAAGAGAAGGCAAGGATAAATTTGTGTATGTGTAATCTAAATAAAAATTAAAAGAAATACAGAAATATAAAGAATGGCACAATTTACATTTTCATAAACACTATTTGGTCCTGAAGATTGAAAGTTGAATAAATAACTTGACTGAACTCACTAGTATGATACACAAGGAACTTCTAGTGCTTCACGAATCAGTTCTAAACCAATACTTTCAGTCTCAAGTTTTCGTTGTAAGAGCTAATATAGAAACTGAACAAATATGGTTTTCCTAACCATAGCATGCTTTCTCCAGTTTATTGTTCATTGTATGATATCATTTCAGTTGCCTGGCTAGATGTTTGAAACTTAATGGGAGAAGAACAAATGACCCATAATCAATGGCAAAGAATCAACACATAAATAATTTTGTGGCTGAGTGATGAAACAGCTGCTCATGCACAGGCTCTCCTAAACTCAATGCAGAAATGTGGAAGGCTTTGCTGGCACAGCAAAAGGGATCAAGGCAGGGCAGCCCCTTTTTCACCTTCAACTTATCTGGGAGAAAACAGTGTAGAGTGAAAAATCCTTTCTTGATTAGGACTAGTTTCACAAATATTTAATTTGTGCCCTGAATCACCAGTGGTCTCTAAGTTATCGAGTCATGTTTTTTCACTATTTATTGGCTCCTATTTGCATTAAACAACTTCCTTGAATTGGTCTTGCAATTTTCATGGAACTCAAAAATATATGGTTCCTAATGTAAATTTATCTAATTCTGATTAGATAAATTCTGCCCTGAATCACCAGTGGTCTCTAAGTTATCGAGTCATGTTTTTTCACTATTTATTGGCTCCTATTTGCATTAAACAACTTCCTTGAATTGGACTTGCAATTTTCATTGAACTCAAAAATATATGGTTCCTAATGTAAATTTATCTAACTCCTTCACACTGTGATCAGTACACTGTCACAAAGAGGAAAGAAAATAACAAGAAGCAGCTTCTTACTGACCTCTAGCAAAATGGGATATATTATCATCAATAGCAACACAACGATGCCGTCATGTGGAGGTGTGTTTTCACTCTCTCTTTTAATGTTTGGAAAATTAATAGCCGAAACCCATTGTTCCTTTAATGTAGTGACAAGGTCATTAGTGGCTGAAAAGTAGTTACTTGGCAAAGCACTGGGTTATTTTTGTTTTCCTTTTAAGCTAATTAAACTGGATTTTTCTTCAGCTGTCAAAACAAGCTGGGAACATGAGGAAAACAGATACGAAAAACAGAATAGTGGAAAAGTTTTTGAAGATTAGTACCGGGCTTCAGAGATCTTGTCTAATATCTCTTGCACTGTGAATGATGCACTATGTTAAATATCACGGACATAATTTTTTTTTATCATCCTGATGGGAAACATTGTGCATTTGACTATTAGTAACATTGCAGGTATTCAGTTTGGTGCTAAGTACCGGTATGCTGTTTTTATCCTGAACAGCAAGATTTAGAATTCAGGTCTTGATGTCCAACTTTCCAGATCTCATGACTTTATGTTCGTTACGAATTATATAGAAAATCAAAAGCAAGCAGAGTTGTTTTCTTTATTTCCAGTGCTTATATACCACCTACTTACCAAGCTTTAGGTACTGCACAATAATAGCAAAAAACGTACAATAATAAATCAGCACAGTACTAAAACATCATTGAAATCTACCAAATTCAATCAAATTAAAACAGAGCAACATAAACATAAATTACAGTGGTCTTTTTGAGCAAGTTTTCATTCTGTTCCAACAGGTCTTTGAAAAATCCATGCATTCACTGATTTTTCTAAAGATGACAAGTGTCAGGGTGGTCCCTATATCTCTGCAAGCAGCTTATTGTAGAAAGTTGGGGTGCTACCAGAGTGAAAGTCTACCTTTGACCTCCTGCTTCCTGACCATATAAGGTGAGGATTCCCACAGCTTTCCTTCTGGGCTAAAGGAATACTTTGGACAGATTGTAACTAGAGGAGACAGTCCTGCAAGGAGTTTGGGTTTGAAGGCCATTAAGGCTGTGTACTTTAATATTAGGACTTTGATTTGTATCGAGAAACATACTGTTATATAATACAGTATCCATAATATAACTGTCACACTGAAATAGAGTGCAAGATTATGTCAATAGTTTCCAGGTGATCTTTGGAAACAGATCCAAATGAAGCTCATTGTAATCATAACCCAATTTAAAGGTGATATGAAATTGGATTATTGTCACAAGATCTCCAGGTCCAAGAAGGGCTGCAACTGGTGCACCAGTTAAAGCTAGGCAAACACACTATTTGGCCTCTACCTGCTGATCCAACTACGACCTTGTATTAAATTTGTGCTTTACAGGGATTCAGTTTGCTTCATCTCACGCAGCCCTTTTCAGCTTCCAATTTGAAAATGATCTCCAGATCTGAATGGACACTTATAACTGAGTATCATCAGCATATTGATAATATTTAAGTCCAAACTAGTATATGATCTTTCATAATAGCTTTGTGTAGATGTTAAATTTAAGAGCCTCGGTGGTGCAGCGGACTAAAGTGCTGTTAAGTGCTAGCACTTAGCTGCCAGCTGCCTGCAATTAGTGCAAGTTCGAATCTCACCAGGCTCAAGGTTGACTCAGCCTTCCATCCTTTTGAGGTAGGTAAATTGAGGACCCGGATTGTGGGGGCAATAAGTCAACTTTGTATAGAACAACACCGCTTGTGGGGGGGGGAAGCCCTAATAAGCAGGTATATACAAAAAAGTATGCAGGCTATTGCTATAATGCATTGTAAGCCACCCTGAGTCTACGGAGAAGGGCGGCATATAAATTAGACTAATTAATTAATTAATTAATATCATGTTGCTGAACCCTATTACAGCTAAGAGTTGGGATACTAATTTCCAAACTTGGGAAGTATTAAACCAGTGCAACATAGACCCCCCCCCACATTCTCAGTCCCCATAGAAGCTCCAGAAGGACACCATGGTCCATAGTATCCCATGTGGCAGAGAGAATTAATTGAATCTGAAAAGCTCTATTCTCCCACCCAGTATCCAACCCACAAAAATAACTAATCATTTCCATACCTGAGTCTGAACCCTGACTGAAAGGGGTTTCCATTCATTTGAATTCTAATGGACTCAGGATCATCCACTAATATGCAGGAAAAGATCTTGCCTGTTTGTCCAAATCTGGAATTAATAGACACTTGTCATAGGCATTCATTGGCTGGCTATGGACTGAGGAAAGAAAGTAGTAGTTAACAAGTAAAGACACATGTCTTAGAGGATCTGGAGCATAAAGTACCCAGATGTGACAGTGCTGTGTTTGTGGTTCTTCATGAAAGCGTACAGTGGGATGTTGACAGGGTGTTCCAGACACACATGTTTTAGATTATTTTGTTCCCCAACTCTATTGGCTTAAAATTATACTTCTACTCCCTAAAAACTCATAAAGCTTCCTTTAAAAGCTCATAACGTTTAACCTACATATGTTTACAGCCTCCAGGATATAAACAGAACTCATTTGATTTTAATATATTTATACTATTGCTTAGATGTCGGTTTCTATCCAACTGAACATTTTATTAAAGTAAAGGAATTTGTTTTGGTTTTACCTCATTGAATGAGATCAATTGTAAAAGTAACTGAAGATATTCTTCTAGCCAGAAGTCTGGCTCTGTTGCCAAGTGTGCTATTTTCGATTTGAACAAGGAAGCATGGAGAAAGTTGGATTCAAAAATTTATACTTTGCTATCTTCAAGATTCAGTACTTAAAAAGGCAGTGATGTTTAGGAATAATTTTAATGTAGTATTATTATGAATCACATTAATTGTTATGGCAATAGCTTCAGCGCTGAACAACTATAGAATAGACTCATAGTCAGAAAAGGTTGTTCAGTTGTCATGTCCAAACTTTTTCTTGGTTCAGGAATCTGAATTTACATACTCCTTTGACTAGTTTCTACTTGGACATATCTAATTTTGGTGAAGTCAGCAGTTTTCTCAGAACTGAGTAAATACTCAAAACTACTCTTACAATAAAGAGGTTTCCCTTCATACAGTATTCATTTTTCAACACAGGGCATTGTGCCTAATGGAGCAGAAGACAAGCCCTGTTAGCCTGAGGCTATCTTGCTCACCCATCCATCTAATTTGTATACCAGTGAATCAAGTATAGATGCATAGCTGTTTGTAACAATCAATAATAAAGCACGTATAATATGTAATCAACATTTAGAATGTCCATGGTAAAGATATAAATAAAAATAATATATGGCAACTGGAACAAAATTTGTGCCTTTGATGTTTGACTCAACAATGATTCATTTAACTGTCCATGTCCAAGTTTCCCAATTTGGTGTGATCCAGCTGTTCTTGGACTGTATGCAACTGTACCAGATAGTCCTGCCAATATTCAATGCAGATAAGCTCAAAAATTTTGGAGACGCCACACTGCTTACCCTTGACCTAGTTCTTAATTTTGCTATTCGTTTTGAAATATGCACACTCAACATATTTCAACAAATAACAAAAATAAATTCAGCTGGCTTTTTTGTTTTCCCTTGATATTTCTTGTTACAGTTTTTTTTTTCCTTTTAATTTTGTCCTTGGGTTTTTAAGTTGATTGTGTGCTCTAAGCTTATATAGGCATCTGGACAAAGATGTAACTGGAGTACAATTTGGGGGTTGCCACCACATGTGCCATCCATGTAAAAAAGGAGTTGATTGTACAGTCACAATTTACCTTCTTGAATTTTTGAAACTGTCCCCCACCCCAATGGATGCCCCAAAATTTGATGCAGTCATTCTAGGAGCAGAGGTTTTGTGAAATAGCTCCTCCCTTTTGTCTGTTCTTCAAATCTTTTTTCTGATCAACATGCTTCTTGAGAGGCATGTTTCATTAGATTCAGTTGTGCATATTTTTATATAGTCGTCCATAGAATTGGATTATTAATCTTTGATTTCTCCTGCTCCTATTTCCATTCTCATCCCCGAAACCCAACATGGGATTTTTAAGCCTATGATCATCTTTTGAATAAAGCATCTTTACTGATTATATGTTTTTTTAAAAAAAAAAATCCAGCCATTGCATTTCTTCCCCACGAGTTCAGATTTATAAACAGGATTTCAAGTGGAACAAACTGGGCAGCGACTGCATTTTTAACACACTCCTTTCATTTTTGTCCTTTCTTGCATGAATAGCTACCATTGTAACCTTAAATCAAAAGAGCTGCTAAAGACATGACTTGTGTGTTTTTCCATCAGTATTAAACTCCTGTCCATTATAATGCAACCCACACTTTGTGGCCGGTGCTTTCCAAAATTCAAAATAAATATCAGAGCAATTTTTTCTGGGAAAGCAATAATGGTAGCCCTTTCAACCATTTCCTTTGAAAAGAATTTTGCTTCATTCAACCACACTTGCCAGATATACAGTACATAAAGACAGACAATACAGCTAGTGGGAGTGGGTGATATTTTATTTGTTTGTTTGTTTATTTATTTATATCCCATGTTTATTATTTTTACAAATAACTCAAAGTAGTGAAGACTTCCAACACACCTTCCTCCTCCTATTTTCCCCACAACAATAATCTTGTGATGTGGGTTGGGCTGAGAGAGAATGACTGGCCCAAGGTCATCCAGCTGGTTTTCATTGCTAAGGCAGGACTTGAAATCACGTTCTCTTGCTTTCTAACCTGATGCCTTAACCACTAGACCAAACTGACCCTAGCTAACAATTTGTCTCAGGAATACTGTGGCAAGTTTAGTATCAAGAAAGCAAAAGATTTGTACGATCTGAAGTGTTGTGGAATGTAGTAGTCTAGATTCCCAGGAGGGAGGGGGTGCATTCTGGAGGAATAAGAGGCAGCTCAGTTCAGATAGTTTGTGTGAGAAAAAGCGGGTGAAGACAGCCTCTCCCTAATAGAGGATATGCTTGATATAGATGTAGAAGTGCTTTAGTTTGTCAAGCTTCTGTCTGTAGGTGTGGAACAATAACGAAATCTACTTGGAAGAATCTCCATGTGTCTTTCTTTATTTTTGAGCCTGAAGATGAGAAATCACAGTATGGATTCTTCTCAAATGGGTATGTGCCATCTCTTTTTTCTTTTTGGTTCTAATTCTGACATTTTGTTTGGCTTTCACCTTGGCCAGGTTGGATGCACTACAGTTCTGTGGGGTGATATAAAACTATCCCTTTTCAGTAGTGTTTACTATATGGCCATGTGGAGATGATTTTGTGGAATCCCTAATCCATATGTTTCCTTGTTGCTCTTTCTACAGGGAATCAAATAAGCTCTCTCTCTCTCCCCTTCCTCTCCCTCCCTCCCTCCCTCTCTCCCCCCCCCTCTCTCTTCCATTTTAAAGAACTACCCTGGTAGAGAGGACAACGTCTATCTGTCGCTGCTTCTATCTGACTAGAACCCTGACATATATTTTCAGATTTCCCAATTTTATGCTATCATGTGTTGTATCTATCCTTTCTATAGTTGACATTTAGCACAAATTTTGATGATTGCCACTACTATTTGTACTACAGTTTTCATAATAGGCATTTTATGTAAATTTATTGATTTTTACAGTTTTAGTAATAATTACAGGTTTGTGTATTTTATTGTTTTGCTACTTCAGTAGGGGTTTGAACCAATAGACTTGTTTGGTATTTGGAGACTGTATTATGGATGCCTCACAAAATTGCTGATAAAAGAGGGAGCTTGCCTGTCCATCAAATAGCTGTCATGATATTTTCTGCATTTTCCAGAATACAAATTGTGAGGTTTCTGTAGGAATTCAAATCTGTGAATCAGAGCCATTTCTCTTGACAAATAGGCACACTGGACTGTGGCCACCAGTTATTTTTATATTCCATGGACACTTCCATATCACCCACATTTGCAATCCTCAGTCTCCCCATTTCTTCAGATGCACTGGAACAAGGAAACCCAGAATTAACTGTAAACTGCCATAAAGACTTTGCACGGGAAAGTCCTAAGTATGCCTTCTGGTGTCTATGTGGGCCAAGAAGCATCTTGTAAATAAAGATGAGACTGTTGCTTTACCTGTTGCATGCAATTTTTAAATTAAAGGATTCTAAATAATCATGTTAAATGGATTAAGGAGATGAGTGAAACAAAGGAAACTATCTGTGCTTATATTGGGATCTGTGTGTACCATGTTGCCTGTATCAGTTCCAAACAAATGTAAAAATATACTGTACCTGTTTCTGTCAAGTACCCAGGAAATCAGGAAATCCAGCACTTCAAATGAGTATGAAGGTTTATTGCAAGCTTCAGCTCTTTACAAGAATCTGAACTACTAATGGTCAAAGCAAATTGGCGGTAGATAAGAGTGAATGGAATTCAAGGTGGGCTGGACTTAGATCTCTTTTAGGCATGAAGGGACTCGAGTCTGATGATGCACTTGTCCTCTCCCTCAGCTCAGCCTGGTCATCTACAGTTCCATTATTTTCTGTAAGTACAAAGATGGTTTGTTTTGGGTCCTCATTCTCTTCAAAAAATGGAGAACCCAACTGAATCAACTCCTTGTGTAACCCAGAACTGCTGTACTTTTCTCCCATCCTTTTCATCTCCTATTAACGCCATCCTCTCTCCTCCCTGTCTTCTGATCTGCATGTTGCCTTCTTTCACCCCTCATTTCCCTCTTATCCTCTGTTCTTCTTGCTCGTCAGGTGTTTGCTGTCAGATCTAATGTAAGCTTTGTAGCAACCAGTCATGTAAAGCACTTTCTCGTGACAACTTCCTAGAGACATGCTACATTTCATTATGGTTTAATCAGGTTGAACAGCCAGAGCCTCTTGGAAGTCTCCGTACGTATCTGAGGCTCAAAGCACAGTGGGGTTCAAACTGCTCAGTTTGTAGGATAGAAGTATGATGCTTTCACTCTCAGAAAATAGTCACTTTGTCCACATTGTCCAATACATTTCTGCCTCAAAGGGATGGGAAAGATAAGGCCACCTATCTTTTGAAAGTAGCACAGCACACAGCAGCTTCTCAGTTATTTTTCTGTTAAATGCTTTCTATTGTTCCTCCTCTTTCTCCTGATCAATTCATTTTCAAAGTATCCCCAAGGAGAGAAAGTCCTGAGAAAAATTCAAGAAAATGTTATTGGAATGTGAAACAAATGAATGCATGCTGGGCTACTGGTTTGCACTCGGACATATCTATATGAACAGAGCAAACTGAAGCCCAACATATTGGTGGCTTGAAGTCTAAATCTATAGAGTGCTTCTATTTTTAGAGCAGGCTCAAAGGATTCCAAAGTTTTTGCAAATTATGATGATTCTTAAGGGACGTGATATGTCATTTGTTCATTGGATACTTTCATTGTTCTATAGCAAATACTATGTTTTATTATGTGGTGAATACCTTTGAGAAGCAGGGTAAAATTTAATAAAATTAATAATAGAAATAACTTTAGTCATTGTCATTGTCCTCGTCCTCTTCCTCACCATCATTACCATTACTTTCTCTTATAGGACAGATAAAGCCATCACTGTCTATATAAACCAGGCCCAATTCTGTGTTATGAGAAGAAAACAAATGAAGTAACAGCATGGTTTACTAAAAAAAAAAAAAAAAAGCAATATAATCTTAATTACCATTCCCATCCATTGCTTGTAAACTGCAATCTTTGCAGTAAAGAGCATGACTGTTTCATATGGATAGATGGAATATGAGTGCCAATGAGCTTGACATTTGGAACTAAGGATTACCCCATGTAGCACCAAACTGAATAAGAACTACTAAGAATTGAAGCTGTATCTGCTGGTCTTTACCTGAGTGATATTAGCCAGGTTTACGAACTACCATAAATCTGCATTAATGATCAAGTCTGGGAGACCCAAGTGGTTATTTGGCTTGTGCATGTGATCATTTTAAAACAAGATTGAGTAAAGCATTCCCTCTAAGATGCTTTACAAAGCCATAGCAACTTTACCTTCTATGCAAAAGGTGGAATTGTTGGCTTTGTTGTTAAAACAGCTGCAAGAAATTTCACTGCAGGCTTTGTGCATTCTTCTGATATTTCAGTCAGCTACCAGAAAACTATTTGCTGGGATTTTTTGCATGTTCTGGTGAGGTGAGGAAAGATGATGTAAAACAAATTGCCTCTTTGAGAAGAATCAAATTACCTCTTCACCTTGAAAAAAATCTGGTCATCTCTATATAAAGCTCAAATCCAAATTGCCTTGCAGAGGCTTGGAGGTTATCAAGATTAATCCTTTATCCATTAGATGCAAAAAAGGACACTTTCTTACCTCCTAGCACACATTCTGTCAAGAAAGAAGGAAAAAAGGAAAGGAGGGAGGGAGGGAGGGAGGGAGGGAGGGAGGGAGGGAGGGAAGGAAGGAAGGAAGGAAGGAAGGAAGGAAGGAAATGCATGAGTTTTCCAGATTCCATTTTTATATGAATCAAAACCTGTTGAATTCTGCCTCAAAGGTTTGCACTTGTTATATGATAGTTAAATCAGGAAGATTGTGTTAATAAATCATTAAGAGGAAGATAGTTAATGATACTAATCAAAATGGAAATTGTTTTATTTTCATATTGTATGATTCATAAACAGGAACTTCCATAAGGAATTAGACCCAATGTAGGCATAATGCAAACACTTAAGTAGACTTACATTATTTCCATTTATTTCTTTGAAAAACACTTTATCCTATTTTCAAAGCCTGCTTCTCTAAATCAAATGCTGCTGATCTCACACACCAGACAAAAGGGTACAGGTAATATGCATGTGGTCATCATGAATAGCCTATGATTTCTCTCTCTCCATCTCTTCTTTAGTCTTCCACTTTTGCTGTTGTCATGGTGCAGGATAATAAATCATTTTTAAAATCTAGTCTATGAATCTCTTGACAAAGTTGGATTCAAGACCGGCACATTGAGCTATATTTAGAACCCGACTCCATTCAGGAATTGATTAATGTTCTCAGATCTTCATTAGTCAGCTACTTCCAGCTCTGAAAAGGTAGCTTTTCTCCAGATGGCAGTTCAATGAGAAGAAATAAAGGATCGGGAGGTATTGTGTTGGCAGAGCCAGGGAGAAAGACAATTGCTAGAGCCTTGTGGAGCCACATTCAAACTGTTTACAGAGATAGGTCATCCACAATAGAATGGTTATCTATGCAATTCCTTCCTACCTCAGCATACCCCACCTCAAAAAAAAAATCAAAGAAAAAAGGGACAAATTTGCATTAGCCAATTAATACACATAAAAGCAAATATAGGAATGGTTGTTATAATTTAGAAAAGCTATCTATTTCCCAATGGGGGTGAAGACCATGCGCTTGACTAATATGCTTTCCAGTTTTTACTTCAGCGCAATGGCTTCCTTTTTTTTTTTAACAGTTCTTCACCCGATTTGACCAACTGTTCAACTAAAAGATCAAATTGTAACCATTCTTAACATCCCTTCAAGGAGAGAATTGATCCATATAAAGTATACCATTAAACAGATATCATAAACTTAGAAATTTCAGAGAAATGCTCTATTGTACAAAGGTTTATTCTGATACCGTTTCTGCACAAGGTGATCTCACACCATTTTTTTCCCCACCAACTCCACAATGCAATCTCATGTTCATATTAACCAATGATTAAGACTTCTATGTCTTGGACTTTTTCATCCATAGATTATATTAAATGTCTGGCAATTTTCAAACTCAGTCCTTCAGTTATATTATGTCCAATGCTTTCCTTCACCTACATTATACAATAGAGTGGACTAAAAGTGGGGAGATCCTGGTCAGTTACAGAATTTAAATGAGTGACTTCAGGTTAGTCGCTTTCATAGCCCACTTTCATATTACAGAGTTGCTGCTGTGGGGAAATTGCAGGGAAAAATGCTAGTGGAAATGCTACTTGAGGAACCATAGAATATTGTATAAAACTTACAAATAAGAATTTAAGCCTCCACAGAAAATAATTCACCGTGGATCATGGCAAAAGAGTAATCTTTTCACTTTTTCTCCCATTTCTTTCAAAGATCTGCTTTTTATATTTTTGAGCATATAGGTGGGTTTCAAAAATGTAGATGCTGTTGTTTCTTCTGTCTTTAGCAGGTAACTTAGAGAGCCTTGATAGTACAGTGGTTTAGTGCACCCTGTTATTAACACAGCTGCCTGCAATTTCTGCTGGTTCGAATCTCTCCAAGGCTCAAGGTTGACTCAGCCTTCCATCCTTTCTAAGGTAGGTGAAATGAAGACCCAGTTTGTGGGGGCAATAAGCTGACTTTGTATAAAATATACAAAAGAATGAAGGCTATTGCTTAATGCATTGTAAGCCGCCCTGAGTCTCCGGAGAAGGGCGGCATATAAATCAAATTAAAAAAAAAAAACTTTGTTTATAAAGATTTGTAGAAGAGAAGTGGAGAGAATATCTTATGGCAAGGGTCTAGTCTGTAAGTACACAAGCAGCCTCATTTCCTAAACTTTTTTGTAAGGACTTTATTTGCAAATGATCACCAGAAAACAGAGAAATAGACTTATAGAACAAGCCATAGACTTCCACGAATTGGTCAAGGATTGTAATTTGGACCAATCACATATAGGTTTCATCATACTACTAGCCCAGAGAAAACATAGCAAGATATATCTCAAGGATCTATGATAGTATGAATAAATTATTCTCAAAGGATATACACTTTTAATTTTTTTTGACACTGTATAATGAGGGCTAGGTAATAATTGCAAATATTCATGTAGAAAGGATTGTAGATATCTGATGGTATCTTCTTATATAACTCTCCCTGCAGTTTTGCATATCTTTTCCCCCTCTTAGCTCAGAAAATCCATTTCAGAGAAAAAGAAACCACAGTATGTAAAGGAGAGAGATGAGTTGTCTGGCCAGAAGTACTTTTAATAACAATATTTAGTTATTGTAGTATCCCTGTAGCAATACTCATAAAATTAACATTTTATACTGCGTAAAAACTGTTGCAATATTTTTAGGATCAGACTCAATAATAATAATGAGAGTTAGAGGTTTAAATATATTTCTCTTTAATTATAATAGGCATTCTATATTCACTGAATATTCACAGATAGAAGCAAAGAAAATGGTGAAGGTGGCTCCTTATATATACAAAGGGTGGAGCCAAGAGTGGGAGTGGTGAATTATGAATACATTAAGAGTCAAAGAATAAGTTAACCCCTGATATCCCATATATACATTATTTACACATTAGGGAATAAGGCATTTACATCTGACAAATCCCCCTCTAAATGCCGGTTCGCTATACAACACCAATTACATTCAGATTCAGGACAATATAAGACATACAATTTGGAGGTTAAGTATTTGTGCTGTTTAGAAGGTAAAGGCTTCGTCAATATGTCAGCTAATTGTTCAGAGGTATCACAATGCACTGCTTTGATAAATCCATCTTGAGACAATTGTCTCACATGCTTAAATTTTATATCTATATGCCTGGATCTTTGTCCAATGGCATCGGATCTAGATATTTCAATGGCCGCTTTATTGTCTTCATGCATAACAAAAGGCAAAGCAGGTTTTTTCCAAACATCTGAAATTAAATCATTAAACCATACAAGGTTATTTGCAGCTTTGGATAAACAAACATATTCCGCTTCTGTGGTTGAAGTGGCTACCAGTTCTTGTTTACCAGTGTACCAGTAAACTGGACAGTCATTTAACAGAAAAATATAACCAGAAGTACTTTTTCTGCATGATATATCTCCAGCCCAATCCGCATCTGCGTAACATGTAAGTCTTGGTTCTTTATTATCACTAGGTTCTAATACTAGGCAAAAGTCTAATGTACTTTTCAGATATCTTAAAATTCTTTTGACAGCTTCCCAGTGATACATTGTTGGTTTGCTAACGTGCCTTGATAATAAATTGAGTGGTAATGCAATATCTGGCCTGGTCCAATTAGATATATAAAGAAGTGAACCTATGACTGATCTATAAAATCTATTATCCTTGAATTCAGGGGAAGATTCATCAGTATTTCTAAGGAAATCAGTTTGCATAGGAGTGTCACAGGGTTTGGCATTGTTTAAATTGCATTTGTTTAGAAGTTCAATAATCTTATCTTTCTGAGTAAGTTTGAATCCCCTTCTAGTTTTGTTAATTTGTACACCAAGGTATTTGTTTACTTTACCTAGAGATTTCAACGAGAAATGTTCATTTAACTTGTTTACAAAGATTTCTCTTCTCTCTTTGTGTTTTCCTATATATAAAATATCATCTACATAAATCAATACAAATTCAATGTGATCATCACTCTTTTTGACAAAGAAACAGTTATCAGCAGTGGTAGCGTTGAAATCCATGGTCTTAAGTACTTTTACCAAGCAATCGTACCATCTTTTGCCAGATTGCTTTAATCCGTATAAACTCTTGTTCAATAGCCAAATTTCATTTTTATTAGTGTATTGACTGTGAGGTGCTCTTACATATATTTCCTTATCTAGTTTTGCGTGTAGGTACGCAGTCTGTATGTCATATTGAAATACATCAAGATTGAGTGCGGATGCTACTACTAGAGCTGTTTTAACACTCTCTGTTCTTACTGTGGGGGAGTATGTGTCAGTATAGTCCTCCGGATATTTTTGTGCATAACCTTGTGCAACCAATCTAGCTTTGTATAAGGTATTGCCTCCTTCTAGGTTCTTAATTTTATAAATCCACCTGGTACCAATAATTGTTTTATCTTTAGGTGCAATCGCAGGTGTGAATACATTTAATCCTTGCAAACTTTCCATCTCTTTTTTCATAGCTAGTTCCCATTTTTCCTTTTCTTCACGAGGAGTTTTAATACTTCCTCATATGTATTAGGTGTTATTTGTTCACCATCCATATGCATTATGTAATCTCTGTATTTATTTGGTATTTGATTTCTGTTGTTCCTAATAGCTCTTTCTGGTTTGCTATGGTAGTCATGCAAATATCTTGCTTCCTTTTTTGTTAATGTGTCTGTCTTTATTTTGTGTTGACTATTTGTCCATGTTTTGGTTTTGTTTTTATTTTTGTTGACATTTTGATTTTCTATTGTCCCTTCCTCACGAGATTTGGTATCTTTGCATTTATTTGGAAATATTTCATTAAGATGTAATTTAGACCAGTTGGCCTGTTCATGGAACACAGCTGTTCTGGAAACTATAAATTTATTATTATTATCAATGAATCTGTACCCTTTGGTGCCAGTTTCATATCCCATAAATCTTAGTCTTCTGGATACGTTTTCTCCCTTTCTTCTCAACTGTTTGGGTATGTGTACGTCTGCAGTGACCCCAAATATGTGCATGTGTGCTAATTTTGGTTTCCTATTATACATCACCTCATATGGTGTCTTATTCACAATACTGGACCAGGTTCTATTTTGAGTGTAATTTGAATAATGTAGGGCTTCTGACCAAAATTGTTTGCCTAAACCAGCATCCTCTAATGTGCATCTAATCATGGTTTGTAATGTGGAATTCTTTCTCTCTGCAATCCCGTTCTGGAACGCAGAAAATGGACTAGACGTGTAATGTAGCATTCCTCTATCCTTTAACCATTGGGAGAATTCTTTAGACATGAATTCACATCCCCTATCTGTCATAATTTGTTTTATTCTGATATTATGTTGTGTTTCTATGCGTTTGTAAAATTCCTTAAATTTTTGAAAGGTTTCATCCTTGTGTTTTAATGTGTAAACAAAACCATAGCGACTGTAATCGTCTACTATTGTTAGGAAGTAACGTTTTCTATAAGTGATTGATGGAGTTAATGGGCCAACTAAGTCCATGTGTACTAAGTCAAAAATTTTGTTAGTTGATCTGGTGGATTTTTTTGGCCTGGGACTAGTTTTTAATTTAGTAGATTTACATACTGAGCATTCCAAATAATTTTCACAATTTTTTATTTTGACACCTTCTGCGTGTTCAGTCATTTTTTGTACTACAGGAAAACTTGCATGTCCTAACTTCCTATGTAAGATATGAGCACACTCGTCATGAATTGGTTTACCTATTTTTGGTTTCTTCTCATTGTGTGTATCTGTGTGATCATGAGATATTTTACATTCATCATTGTCACTGTTACTAATATTTTCATCATCTGCCTCAATACAATCTTCCATATTTGAATCAATGTTATGTAACCATCTTTCTTTTGTTATCAGATAGGGTAGGCCTCCTTTAATCATCACAGTGCCTACATTTGTTTTATTCTTCTCTAAAGTTGCTTTTCCCTTTGAGAAAACTATATTGATGTCAGAATCTCTGCTTAGTTTTATGGCACTTAGTATGTTATGAGGTATTTCTGGTATTAACAATACCCCCTCTATTTTTCCTAGACCAGGCAAGGTCACATTCCCTCTGCCTAATACTTGAACTTTTTCTTGATTAGCTACCTTTATTACAAACTTATCTTCTGTAAATGAAGACAATATATTTTTGTTATTAGTGGTGTGATTAGTTGCCCCAGAATCAATAAGCCAATTATTGTTCTCATTTTGTTGCGTTTTAGTGCTGTCTTGTTTATTTAGTCCATTCAGTGAACCAGATTTTCTCTCTTTTGAATTTTCTCTGCCCCCTCTACTTTCTCTGTAATTTGGTGGGCTCCTATATTTATGTCTATCTGTGGAAGACTGTCTATAATTGCATTTATTCCTATATTCTGACCTATGTCTTTCCTTTGAAATTTTGGGACAATCTCTTCTATTGTGTTCCTTGGACCCACAATTGTGGCATTTAAAAGTTTCATTATATTTTTCTTGGAAAGCTACCTTCCTAAAAGATTTGTGTTCTGTGTGATTGCTATAACGATTTTTTCTTGAATTGTCTTCTGCTATCAATTTGTTAGACAGACTTTCTATTGATAAATATCCTAGATTGATGGTGTCTAAGTGTGACATAAAACTATCCCATGATGAATCAAGTGAGTTGATAATAACACTTTTCATTGTTTGATCTGAAATCACTTCCCCCCTCAAATGCAGCTCAGCTCTTATTTTGTTTAAAGATATTAAATGCTCACTTATGGAAACCCCTGGTTTTACTCTGGAAGAAAAGAAGTCCTTAGACATTCTTGTGGTGGTAGCTACACTATCGCTGTGAAACAAATTAAACATGCATTGAATTATTTCTGAAACAGTTAGATTTGGTTTGATGCTATGATACATTGCAGGAGACACGCTAGATATTATTAAGAAAAATGCCTTATGGTGTAAACAATCTATTTTTAAAGTCCAAGGTCTTCTTGGGGGACTAGTGATAAAAAATAGTAAATTTTCTTTCATAAAGACAACCTGGAGCTGTTGATACCATTCTTGTAAATTAATGCCATCAACCCTAAGTTTTGGGAAGTCACTGGGTAAGTTACCCACATTATTTTGTCCATTACTTACAACCTGAGGTAGTCCGTGGTCTCGCAAGTGTAGGAAATTGCAAAACGGCATGGGGATGCTCGCAACGAGTCTGCGCGGTTCTCTGGCCAGTTCAAGTCTTTCCGGACCGTCTACGTAGTTTCGCACATGCGCGTTGTTCATTTCTTCTTTGACGTCGTCGTGGAAGGTTCTCTCCATTGTAGCTCGCTCGCTCCGCTCCTCTTCAGACGAGTCGGTCTCTGGCTCGGTCTTAGGAGTTCTGATGGCGGCGACTGTTCTTCTCTTTCTTTTGGGTGCGTTGGCACTTGCTTCGGTCTGCGGTGTAGGGCGGAATCGACATGGCTCTCTGGGCTCGGGCGTTGTCGTTCTCGAAGTCAGGATGGGAGCGTGCAGGTCTTGAAGTATCGGCTTGTTCGCTTGCTTCTTCGTTGGCGCTTTGGAAATTTTTAATTTTGGCCCAAATGCAGCAAAAAGCGTCTTCATTGCTGACTTTACTTGGGGTTTCGTTAAGTCGTCTTCATTTTCTGATTCTGGCTCTTCCGAAGAGTTTGAATCCTCCTTTTCACTTTCGTTGTCTGATAACGTTTTTCGCGCCAGAAATTTTGAACTGAGCATTTTGATTGGCTCTGCTTCGCTCACTTTGGAGGCTTGTTGAAACCAAGATGGCTGCCATTCAAAATTTCGCGCGGGATCACATTTTTTCTTTTTCATAACGACTTTCTCTGTAGTCATATCACTCACAGTTTTTTGGTCTTTGGGTTTCTCTTTAGCGATGTTTTTCTCTCTCGCTGCTCCGCTGTTCTTCAGCATTTCTTGGAGGTTCGCGATGAGGCTTTCATCATTCTTCTGGCTTTTTAATAACTTCAGTATCTCTGACCTGAGTTCGTTATTTTCTATTTCGATTTCCTCCTGGCCATCATTTTCATTTATTAATTCTTCTTCTTCAGTGGTGTATTCTTCGGATTCTCTCGAAATCGCGTTTGTGGATTCGTTGATTATTTCTTGTTCAGTTTCTATTTCTTTGCTGTAGGCCCTGGTGTTGGGCCTATCTTTCTTAGACATTTTTAGGTATTTATTGAGTCAATTAACCATCCTCTGCTACCAGTTTGTTGCAATATTTTTAGGATCAGACTCAATAATAATAATGAGAGTTAGAGGTTTAAATATATTTCTCTTTAATTATAATAGGCATTCTATATTCACTGAATATTCACAGATAGAAGCAAAGAAAATGGTGAAGGTGGCTCCTTATATATACAAAGGGTGGAGCCAAGAGTGGGAGTGGTGAATTATGAATACATTAAGAGTCAAAGAATAAGTTAACCCCTGATATCCCATATATACATTATTTACACATTAGGGAATAAGGCATTTACATCTGACAAAAACAAAAAAGACATGTCTGTATGATATAGGCAGAAACATACAATAGAGAATGTTTAGGAATGACATTTGCTTTATGATTACAATTCTAGTTACACTTTACCAGAGTACCCATTATTGGTGTTTTCAGGCATTCACTGAAAAACATATTGAGGAGAAACAGAGAAATGCACTATAGCAATAGCAATAGCACATAGACTTATATACCACTTCATAGATCTTTACAACACTCTCTAAATAGTTTATAAAGTCAGCATATTGTACCCAACAATCTGGCTCCTTAGCTTTCCACCCTTTCGAGGTTGGCAAATGAGTCAATCTTGAACCGGTCAGAATCAAACTCCTGGCAGTGAGCAGAATTAGCTTGCAATACTGCATTCTAACCAATGTGCCAATGTGGATATTTTTATTTAAAAATGATTTAAAAATTACAGAAACAAGAAATAGAAATATATTATAAAGAGTAAAAGAAAAAGTAATGAATAACAAAGAAAGAAAAAGAAAGATAGCACCTACCAATCTTTCTTGCAGTGGTTACAAACATAGCAATTATCTTCTCAAACCAGAATAATCAGGCATGCAGAGAAAACATACTCCTCTCTCTGAAATAAAAGGAAACACATTTTTGATGTGTACACCCCTCCTTCCTGCTTGTATACTCTACATAAAAGTATTTCTGGATTAGGAAATACTACCAGTTGCAGAACTAAGGGTGTGCCTTCTCCATTCTGGTGCCTGTGTTGTCGAACAGCCTCTTCCCTGAAGACCTGGCTCTACTGGAAGCCACTGGAGTCAGGAGGTTAATGGAGGTTAAAGGATGATGGTGTGGGTATGTGTCCAACAGGTTGATTTTGAGATTTCTCCAGTGGCCTCAACTTAGTTTCTTTTGTTTGTGAAATTGCTTTTTTTTTTGGTCTTCTACCTACCAGAGTTTCCTTGATAGATTGGCAACCATATAAATTTGTTCAATAAATAAAAAATGATAAATGAAATAGAGGAGCTGCTGTTGGTCATGATGTTGGTAAGAAAGACTTTGCTCCAACTCCTCTCAAAAAGCTAGCAGCCAGGAGGCAATGCAGTCATTTTGCAGATGTACAAAGGATGTTTAAAATCAGCAGGTCACAAAAGCCACATAAGATCCACACACACAAAAAGGGCAAGGTCTAGGCATTTCAGACTTGGACAATCTGACCAAGCCAATGTACAATTACCGTTTTGGTAATTATTGGGCTCAGCCTAGATAAGTGAAAGCTGCTGAAAGCTACGGTAATTATAGCTTATTCAGTATGGGAAGGCTGGCTTGCTCAAACATGCAAGCAGGCATGGAAGAAGCTCATTTTTTCCGCTCATAAAACAGTAACAGTGTGATGTTAAATTTGCTGATTATGCCAGACTTTCCAGATTTTTCTTTCTTTCCATATCTTAGTCCTTTTCCTGAACTTCGGAGCTCAAGCAATTTTCCAGAAGTAAATTTTTCCACTCTCTGCCAGGTATCCACAGTCAGCAGAGCAGGAGATGATCCTTCTGAAAGATGAACTCTGTGGGATGGGAGTATGTCTACATTTCTATCCCAAATCACTGTTACCCACTCCCAGATCTAGTCTGGAAGGAATCTCAAGCTTGTTGAAATTGTTTATCTTTCTACTTCCTCTCAAAAGCAATTGGCTTCATCTTGGACCATAAATAAAAGAATAATAGTTACCTATTTTCTAGGTTTTACTCTGGTCATTACATTAATTGGTATCCATTTTGTCACCTGGAGGGTAAAATGTCAGAAGTTAAAACAACTATTTTAAAGAATGGGCCTTGTAAAAATAAGTCAGAACTAAATCACATTTTCAAAATGTTCAGTAGTGATCTGTTGGTTGAAGTTAAAACCAGGCATGCTGGATTTTAAGGACTAATCAGGTGATTCATAAAACAAGCTTTTGTAGACCTGACTCTTATATATTAATAAGCTTCTTCTTCTTCTTCTTCTTTTGCTTATTATTTTGAAGGTGTTAGGATTGAGCTCTGACCTCATTTGGCCCATATTCAAGCTTAGAAAAAAATTAAAATAAGGAGGGTTGTTGGGTGAGAAAGCAGACCTTTAATCAATGTTTTAGCACACAGAATTCCAGCAAGTGAATCATTTTTCAGGTTTTCATAGCCAGCTGGCATCTTTCAACATGTCGACAAAATTTCATTGTTCATAATATAAGTAGCTTATCTTCTTTTTGTATTTCATTCTCTTATATAGGATTGGACAATCTTTTGTTGACCTGTGGCTGTATTTGGATTAGTCCTAGTACAGCCACAGAATTGGGTATAAATTGTTATGGGGAAAGGCCAAACTTCATAAAGGGATAACACAACATGGATTAGGCCAATCAGAAGTGTTGGTGGGACTAGGAATTTCTTCCCACATTAAAATAGAAAAATCTTGGAAATTTGTTGGGATGTTGTTTTTTTAATTAAGCCTACATTAAGGTTTATGATACAGTATTGTATGTGATGTGACAGTATTGTATATCACATCAGGGTGGTAAATCCTAAAGCTCATTTTCAGCATCAAAATGCCTAATTTTGGAGAGGGATCCCATGGGTGCAAGAACAGATAACTCACCCAACTGTAGTCTCTTGAAAATAAGGTGGCATACTGTACCTTGGATGAAAGCTTCCTGAAGAAGAATTTAAGAATGTTTCCTATGAAGCTACATTCACAGTATATGGGAACATTATAGCCAGCCTAGTTTCTAGAGCTAGACCCAACTTCTCTACTTGATAGTCGTCCAAGACTCCAAACTCCCTGGCTGCATTCTTCAGCACTCTGTCTCTCAGGAGAGTTTATTTAAGTTCAGAGCAGTCAGCTGTTTATTTATTGCATTGTACAAAGGGTTCAGAAGCTACTGTTCTAAAATGTGCTTTACCTTTTTATACAATGCAATGAGCTGTTACAGAGAATTTAATCACAGATTAATAAATATGAAGACTCTGGACATCTCTGCATCTTTACTTTAATAAGTGTTCAATTTCACAGGCTTTTCAAATGGAGAAGTGTCTTTGGAGTTTTTCCTACAAGGTTAACTAACAATGATTTAAGTAATGTTCCAGTTACTTAGTTTTGCTAATTTGGCTGGTTAAATGTTAATGTTAACTATAATGTTCACTTTGCGGAGATAAAGTGAGGTTAGAAATCTTTACTGGTTAAATATTATACAATGGCTGCATTAAAATTTAGATATACAGCACTGTAATAAACATTAAATGACAGAAGGATTTCCTTTCTACCAGTCACACTTAAACAAATTGTTCTGCTTATTGCTTTTTCCCTCTTTTCAAACTCAACCAAGTAATCTTTGATCTGTTTTAGTAAATAAATATTCACGAAATAAACCAGTTGAACTTTGCTTGACCTATATATATATATTTTTTAAAAAAAATCTCCAGAGCTATCATAGTCTTCAGAGGGCCTGCAAAGAGAAGCAAATACAATGTGCTATGGGAAACATCAGCCTCTCAATCAGAACTGCCAACTGCTGAGTCCATCTATGAAAATTGTTTTTGGAGAATCCAATTAGCCAACAGATCATGCAAACATTAAATGGGTACACTGTTTAAAACCAGGAAAGTCTTAAGATCTTCCCAAAACATTCTTTTATTTTCACACATTTATGGAAACCAGTTTTGACATGTTTTCTTCAAGATGGACAAGCCCATAACTAGTGGATCCATCAAGGCTGTTGGTATTGAATGACCTTCATCAAGGTGCTGCCATCCTCAGGAATTCATTGCCAAGCCTCAAAACCCTCCAAATAGTGTGCCTTGAGCTAATGGCTTGTTGCTGTTGTTATTGGATTGTTTCTACCGGTTCTTACAGCTAGTGCTACATAAGTTGTAGAAACGGTTTATAAAAAATTGATACCAGACTACCAATACCAAATGTCATGGGAATTGCAGGCCATTTCAACCATATGCAATGATGCCCCCTTAGCCCATGTTTTTGTTGGGCAATTTAGGTTCTAAGTTCTATTTAAGTCCATTCAATTTGTGAAAATAAAATGGCTCATCTTCCTACCACTATCATACTGTGAAGATTATTATTATGCCCCAAACAGAACAAACGCATGTTTTTTTCCCCTGCTTTAACTACTTAGTATTAATTTGTGGAAGTGGAATCAAAACACAACTCCAAGAATGAATCATGGTTCCTTCTGATAGGAAATGTTGTAACTGCCATCTGCCTTATATTAAATACAGCTGCTATCTGTGAGAATAACATGTGAGAATAACAAAAAAGAATGAGTTATTCAATCCCTTCCAAGTCCCCCAGCAGTCAGATTTCTCTAGCAAAATGAAGTTTCTGTGAGAAATATCAGGAATTCCAAGATATGGGTGGGAGGGAGTGTTATTACAGATTTCATATTAGTTTCCTGTTTCAAACAGGATTTGTCAATCCCAGGAGCTCTTGGGGTCTGAATTCACACTAGCAAGCTATGTCATGCTAAGAGTTGAGATTATTGTTGTTATTTTGCAGTGCAAGGATCTTCAGGGAAGCTGCTTAAACTAACTAATCTTGTATAAATTGGTATACATTCAACTGGTAAAGTAGACAAGATCCTCAAAAGCTTTGGTGATGATAAAATGGTGAGACTTTCTGCTGCCACCAGACTTTTTCTTGCGTTTGAATTATATCATGTTGCTTTAAAAGAAAGGTTTGTTTTTTTAATCCTACCCTAAAGAAAATAACAGAAATTTGTCAGGTTCAAAGAAGATAAATTATTTTGAGCTGCCACAGAAACCATGGAATATCTTAAAAAATAATTTAAATCTCTTTTTGGCTGTCAGTCATCAATCTCGACACCAGATTTTCCTACGTCCAAGACAATATATAATACTTGCCAAGAAATACATATTCTCCATCCTGCATTCTTTCCAAGAACACAAGTCATTCACAAGCCCTGATAGCTTTATATGGCTGTTGAAAGAGTCATGCTTTATTATTTCCTTTCCTCTAGCTAGGGACTAATGGATTCTTTCTCTGTCTTCCTTCAGTCTGTTTGGTGCATTCATTTTTAATGGGAATCATTCCATTTTAGCTTCAAATTTCTTTGATAATATTTTTATGGAAATATTCATTTTATTAGCCTTCAAAGGGGCCAATTACTCATGCATTTTTCAGATTAGGCATGTTTCTTGAAAATCATTCTGTGAGTGGATTGGCAACACTTTGTTGCACTCTGAAATGCAATGTGAGGAGTTCATAAAAGTCTCTGACTGGGATACAGTTTAACCAGAAATTGTAATTGACAGAAAGTATTAATTATTCAGGATGTCTACATATACTTGAGAATGAATGTCTATAAATAAGAATACCAGTTGAGAAGTTCTATAGAAGGGCCATAGCATCAGTGGTGATCATGATGAGTGCACACCATTCCTATTTTGAGCCTGGAGCATCCTTTACCCTTCCAATGGAGGAGGCAACTCCACATGTGTAAATAACTATTTATCAGGAGTGTCTGGTACATGAAAAGAATGGGATTCTTGGGGATAAAAATGGTGCGGTATGGCCGTAATCTTAGAACAGTCAGAAGGAAATGCATGATTATAATCTTTCCTTTGAGAAATGGTGATGCCATAAAATCTAAGCTGATTCCTGTTCTGTAGCAATAAAACTAACCTCAGTACTGCTAGACACAAAAAGGAAAGGAAAAAAACCCCCACAATAACTAGGTTCTTCTGCTTAAGAAAAGGAGGAAACCAACAGACACTTGTATCAATTTACTTTGGTGGTGTTCAGCTTCTGGACACTGTCAATAGGAAGACACCATATATTCTTATACGTTCTGTTCAATTGCACAATCGGAATTGGCTAGCTTTTCCATGAGTTAGAATTGCCAATTCATGCATCAGTTTTTTCTAATCTCTAATGTACTCTTTGGAATCAATTAATCTTGAAATTACACCTGAAGTGTGAATTCCTAAAATTTAAAAGGTGCTTAAAGAACTACTTTTTGCAAGACCCTTCTGTGGTTGTAAGAAGTAAGAATAATGTTGTTTAAACTATAGTAGAACTGAGGGTAGATGAAAATTGCAATATTTGTTTGTTTTGGTGGTGTTGTATTGCACTTACACATAAGCACAGACTAAAGGAAAAAGTACTACTACTTTTATGTTAATTTCTTGTTACCCCCTTCCATTTCTTTGGGATACATAAATTATGGAACCAGTTGGTTTCATTCTTTTTTATCTGGTTATTCTGGAGATGTGAAACTCCAGTCTTTGGCAAGCTCATTGCACCATATTTGGCCTGTGCATGAGCTATCAGAGCAACACAAGGCAAAGCAATGCATAAGCTTTGCTTTCAGAATGGACTGGGTTTCCCATTGTATTTAATTTGGCCTTTTCTCAAAAAAAAAAAAAAAAAAAAATCCGCTCTCAGAACCATTAAATAGTGATTGTAATTCTTCCAGTTCTAAGTCACATTGAACATCATGGTGTATATATTACATTTCTGCTAAATGCTACACTATCTGTTCATAGCAGTCTTGTTAAATATTGAATAGTTGAATGACTTGGACCAGGGTATCCCGAGTTTAGGATTTTGGAATGGTTCTGGATAAGTAACCATTAAGACAATAATAAGAAATTATTGTAATCTGTCTATAAAGCTCTGAGCGATGACCATGGTTATGTTAGCAGTTAGATTGGAAGAGATTTAGGGAAACATTCTAAACAAAGCATTCAAGAAGAAAGTAAGAACATAATGCTGTGTCTTGGGAATTGGGGAATGGAGAGAATCAGGAAGCATATTGTGGCAACCTGGCCCAACAAAGGAACATAGATTATCCACAAGGTCTATATAGCCACAGCAATTAAACCACAAAGAACTGAATGCTAGCTTGGTTGTGATTTCAATGAAAGCACAAGGAAGTTAGAATTAAATCAACTCTAATCCCCAAAGAAACCAAGTCACAAGATCAATCAGGTTCAAAACCAGCCTCAAAGATAAGCCAGTTCTCCAAAAATAATTTGAGTCTTATTGCAAAGAGATATGGCCTCACCTCTAAGCTAGTCTTGGTTCACTAGTTCACTGGGCGATGTAGAAAAATAGAAGAAATCGAAAATCTGTCAGCCTGTCAATCATGCACAATATGGATTTCTTATTGTTGTGAGCCAATGTCAAATTTTACAGTTCTGTGCTGGGCTTTTACATCTTGACTAGAATGACTGTTCTCCGGTTGCTTATTTTGACATGTTTCCTTCCGCATCGCTGTTAGCAGAGCCGAGGAAGGAATTTTTATAGGCACAATAGAAAAAATGCTCCTCTTAGGAATCCTTGTTTGGTTTATTAAGTTTAGACTCTGTGGTGCCTTTTTAAAATATCTGTTACAGTATAGTATGTTTTCTTTTTTCTAAGACCTTCTTTTCAAAATCATAAAGTGCCCAATCAGGCATTTTAGGAAGAAACATTTTAGGCAGAATCATTTTCTTCACTCATGTCCTGAGAAATCTGATATAGCCAAGTATTTCACCAGTAGTGGATGTGAGTTTGTGCATACACTAAGCTCTTCTTAATTTAAACTGCAGATATGGGACTCCATCTGCCAACAGTGGCAACTGTTTGATCAACCATATTTTTTTCTGCATCCACAACACAGCTTTTTCATTAGGACTGGAGCTATCTCACGATAAGAATGATTCCTTTATTTCAATGGTGGACTACAACTACCTTTTACATTTTAAAAGTATGTGCTGTTTATAAAGGAAGGAGGAAACTATTTTTGTTCAAATCAGACCTATGGTCCATTTAATTCAGTGAAAATAATTCTGGCTGAGTTTGTTCAGCCAGAATTATTGTGTTATGTTATGTTAATTCATAAGGTGGGTTGCTTGCCTTGGCTTAGTTTGTTGCACAAATGGCTGGGTTTGTGCAACATATTAAGCCAAACCAAGCAAACCACCATTGTGACTTATAGATTGTTATTTATGGTTTAATATGCAAAGCATAATGGTTGTGCAAGTCAAGGTCACTGTGGTTTACTCAATAAAAAAATATGAAAGAAACCATGACTAATTGGATTGTGTGAATCCAGTTATTTCTACCTGTTCTTTCCTGGACCTGCCTGCTATGGCCGTAGAAATAATACTATTTTCAGAAATACACGTCATTCTCATAAAAACGCCCCAAACAAGACCCATTTCAAACAGAAAACAAAATGAAGCATTCAACACTACTGAATCTTTTATTTTATTTTGTAACTTCACATTTCAATTTGATTAGTATTTGTACCTTCTCCTTTCATCTATAAAGTGGTACAGAGACTTCCCCTCAACCCTTGTAACAACTCTGTGTAGTGTGTTGGATTCAGAAAATATAATTTGAGAAGCTTTGAAGACAGACAAATATTTGAATCCAACTCCCAATGTAGACACTGCTGTGTCTA
This sequence comes from Pantherophis guttatus, assembly GCF_059756535.1. Lineage (NCBI taxonomy): Eukaryota > Metazoa > Chordata > Lepidosauria > Squamata > Colubridae > Pantherophis > Pantherophis guttatus. The sequence goes on along the minus strand of NC_142063.1, from coordinate 292,408,020 downwards.
GTGGCAAAGTGGTAACCTGATTAAAAGTGATACAGGTAATCCTAAGAGTTACAACCACAATTGCAATCAGAACATCTGTTACTAAAGAGGTTATTAAGTCATGCCCAATTTTACAACTTTTTTTGTCATGGTTGTTAAATGAATTGCTCTATTTGTTAAATGAATTATGCGGTCATTCAGTGAATCCAGCTTCCTCCATTATGCTTGCTGGAAGTCAACTTGGAAGGTCGCACATGTCAATCAAATGAGCCCTGGATGCTGCAACCATCCAGGTATATGCCAGTTGCTAAGCAACTGAATTTTGATTATGTGGCCATAGGGATGCTATGACAGTTATAAATACAAGAATCATTCATAAGCCACTTTTTTCAGTGCTGTTGTAATTTCAAACGGTTGCTAAACAAATGGTTATAAGTTGAGGACTTACTATTCTAGAAAAACTGAGATGGGCTACACCTAGTCTGCAAAAGAGATAGAGAATGCAACTATTGGCATTCAGTGTAGTCCATAGATCTACGCTGGCACTCCATTGCAAAGTCCAGTAGATGGGTGGTTGTAAAAGTACTAAATCAAAGGAGCACCAGGAACTTATACTATGTCCTGTTTTGAGGAAAAGAAATATGGTGCTTAGTATGAAACTTGTGGGAAGTTTGATGTATATTATTAGTGCATGTTTGTGCTATGTGAAAGGGCATTTGTTATGTATTATTTTGCTTCTATTAGCCAGTGAGGTAACACGGAGGTGGTGCTTGCACGAAACATAGCATAACAATGTGTAATAAGTTACACATAAAGAGAGGGAACTTGACCTAAAGCTGTGTTCCAAAGTATAAGTAATTTCATTTTGCCTTCAGTTAAAAGCTTTGCGGGTTATTTTTATCTATCTTGATTAACAATGGTTTATTAAAAGCTATTTTCATTTTGAACGAGGTCTTGATGCTCCTGTTCTCTAGCAGGAGCATTGTCATTAATGTTTGACATGTACTCTGCTGTGAATAAAATGTGAGAGCATTATTGTGAGACAGCTCTGTGGGTCCCATTATCAGTGTTTCTTGCATAGCAATGATAGTGTTTTACACTGACGGAGAAGGATGCCTAGAATTCTTTCCAAACCACAAACACTCTCTAACCCATCACAAAGATACTGTCTCTGACTCCACTCTCTGGAACTCTTGAAAAAGCAATTAAAATTCACAGAATTGGAGACTGATATAGCTCCAGTTCAGGCAAGTTCTCTGTTTCTATGATATTCGGTTAACAAAGCCAGTTGTATATGACATTGATTCAACAAAGGCAGCTGTCGGCCTCTGGCTGAGATCATTTAAAGTTCATTAGAGCTCGGTTTCAAAAAAACAGAACCCAGCTCTGAATTAAGAGCACTTTCCCAGAGGTTGTGGAAGAAGCTCATTTAATGGTTTAATGACCTTGAAATTGCCACTTATGGAGCTGACGCCACACTTCAGTGCTACTCCACCCATTCTCTGTTGAGCTGTAAGGGTTGCAGATTGAATCAAGAAAAGTTGGAGCAGATAGGTTGCTCTAGTTTTTCACTATCTAGCATGTATCCTATCTGTAATATGATCAGCACTATTGGTAATTGAAATTTATCAAAAGACCATTTTAAGGGGTGGGCTGAGAGGTTTTTTTTTTTTTTAACCCCTGTACTTTGGAAGTCAGTCTGGCAGAATTTGCTCATTACTTTTTCCACCATGTTTGCAGTGGCTGCCTTTCTCCATTCATACAGCTAGCAACATCTCATAACAGATTTATCTTCGTGAAGTGTGTAGTTTAAGCATACTACAGGCACACAAATGTCATCTTTCCTTCCATATGCAGTATTATTGGAAGGCAGGTACTGTATACAAATCTGTAAAGGAGGAACAAGAAATCTCGGGGTTTCTGAACTACAACTACAACTAGCTAGCCTGACCAATAGTGAGGAATGGTAGCAGCTATCATTCAGTAAAACTGGAGGGTTGAATGCCAGGTGCAAAAATTCAGGTCCAACTATGAAGGTTCAAGTTAACTGATTTATTGCTAAAAGCCAATGGAATCTTCTCAACTAATGCCCAGCATCTGGTTAGAGGTCGATGATGGTCAAATGCAATCAAGGGGTGCAGTGGGGGGTTGGACTTAGTTCATTTGTGGCTATGTAACAACACTAAACTGCTCTCTCTTTTCACTCCTCCCCCTGGCTCGACCAGTCCTTCTCCTATTGATTCATTCATTGTCCACCTTGAATTATATGTGCATTTAGGAGGTAACACTCATAGTTAGCAAGAGTCTCATGGAAAATCACAGGGACAGGACTCTTTAATGATTCCCAAATAATGTGTGTCTTTTCTCATTGTTGTTAGTGCTAGTTTATCACTTGCCTGATATGCTACTGAGTAGTCAAGGGCAGCACTAATAGTACTCATCAGAAAACTCAGTATAGCTGAAATACAGTATTGACCAATGGCAGTCTGTTCTTTCCTAAATGGCCTCCAGAAGCCTGTTTTAACTGCAGCATCCAATGGGAGTTTCTGCACTCTTTTCTGTTGGAAGTGTGACTTTGGTGGCACCTCTTCTTCAACACCTAACAGTCTTTTGGCCACAGGGATTGTGGAGTGCAGACAGAGAGGTATGGATTTACTCTCTGATTTCTCTCACTCTTCAACTCCGCCTGTTTTTGTCTATGAGATTACTAATCCCATAGTCTTTCTTCTGCCTTTGTTCCCTGCAGCTGTTCTTTGTACTTCTTTAGTGTAAGATTGGCCTGTTCCTATCATGCTTTTAATTACATTAAATTAAAATTTTAAATTAAATGCTGTTATAGTTATAAAGCCTGCTTTATTAATCATGATTCAGGTGGGATCTCTGCTCTCATACACATCCAAAGGTTTCCCTCCAACATTTTCAAGCATAGCCCCTCGTTACTCTTTTCACAATTTTAAGGCAACATTTCTATGTACTAGTTATTCTTGCATATTTGTCTGTTGAGATTGGCTCGCCTATCTTTTTGTACCTTTTTCCATGTCTGGGTCTGTTCTTATATTTAGCCTTAATATTTTCCTAGACAGCCAAGCTTTAGTAGCTCTAACCCTTTTTGTAAAAATATATGGGGGTGATGGGACAAGTTTCTTTTCTTTTTTCTTATTTTTTTTATTAAACATTTTTTAAAAACAAACAAAAGGAAAGCTTTAACACTTTTTCTGTTTCAACAGTTTTGCATCCGACAAAATTTTCATAGTTGTACATTTTTCCCTCTCTTATTTCTACTATATCATTTATATATATATACTTCTAATCTTTGTTTATTTACATATATACATAACAATACCCGTGTACCCGTTTTCGTTTCTACAATTTTTGTTTCCTCCTATTAACAATTATACTTCAACTCCTATTTCTACTGTTGTTTAATTTTTCCCTTCCTTTTATCTCTCTCCTCCAACCATTCATACCATTTCTCCCACACTAAGTAATATTCTGTTTCCTCTTTTTCTTGTATCTCCTTTGTTAATTTATCCATCTTCGCACATTCCAAAACTTTTCCAATCAGATTTTCTTCGGATGGTAGTTTCTTTTCCTTTGTCTCAGTTGCTCAACATACCATCAGACTTAGGGAAGAAGACATGAGCCCTGTAAGGGAAGCAAAAGAATCATATTGCTTTGTATCATTCTGCTTGGAAGCACCTCTAAGCTTCCTGTGACAAAGCTCACACTAAGAGAGGAGGAGATTGAGAAGTTAAGTAGTTGAAGCCATGGAGATAACATGATTTGTTTCACTGAAATAAAGAAGCTTTCAATTCATGTTCTCTTTGGGCAAACACTGAATGAACAGGCTCTTCTTGGCTCTTTCCCACAGCTCTGGCCAAAGGAAACCTGGAGAGAGAGCACTGAGAGATGCCTTCTTCTTTAGCAGTGGCCCAAAGTAAAGGTGAATTGGTGGCTTCTTTACTTCAACAAATCAGATCATGTCAATGGCCCGAACTGCTATCAAAAGCCTTTGCAAGATTCTGTTAAAGTAACCTTGCAATAAAGTTAGAGCTGGTATCTAGAGTATCTCACCAGGCTGACAAACCCAGACTCCCTCTTGTGTTCCTTGCATTCTTCCCTCTTAACTCACACACTCATACTGTAGGACCCTTTCAGTGGAACTTTGCTACTTCAGCGTCATGGAAGGCTAATTCATAGCATGAATAGGGTGTCAGTCAATAAGCATAATGCTCAATAACTTTCCCTCTCTTGGGCAGTTGTATTAAAGCACTGGAGATGAAAGATGATCTGTGATCTTTTTTTTCCCCCCTTGTAATGAAACATATGATTTGATAGCTGTGTTAATGCTTGCTAAGCCTGAACTGACTCATTATCATCACTGGGTGGTTAGCAGAATTGCATGACAGCATTGCTTTTGTGGTGCTTGAAGCAAATCAAGCAATTACTTCATGTTGAAGACTGGCTTTCCCTTAATAATATCCTGTCTTTCTATGAAAAGCAAACATCTTTCAGAAGTACCTTTTCCAAAGACTTTATGAAAAAAAGCCCAAACTAGAGATTATATTTCAACATGAAAGCCAGAAGACCTGAAATCAAAGTAGTCCACATAATACCTTTCATTCCCATATTTATATCCATATATCCATATCCATATGTATGTATAAAGTGTGTATACAATGTGTGTGTGTATAGTGTGTGTGTATACACACACATACACACACACACACATACATACATACGAAGGGAGGAGAACTTGTGGCTTAGAAGGTTAATTCAACTGCCTAACATGCAGGAAGCCCAAGTTCGAATCCAAGTAAGGGTATGGCTAGCTGATGAAAGCTAAAAAGCTTGAAATAGATCTATACTAGTTTCCCTTTATTTCTTTACCAGCAAAATATAAATTTTGTATTCATACATGTATATGTATATGTATATGCAAGTTTTGGTGTATTCAGGTCTTTTCCCGTGTAAGATTGAGAGTATCATTAGTTGATGGAGTTGATGTTTGCAGATTAGTCAGCTGTTTCGTAATACCCTGTGGGTGGCTGTTACAAAACAGCTGACTAATCTGCAAACATCAACTCCATCAACTAATCAAAATGAAACAACACAGGCAACCAACCCGCTCACAGCAACAATGCCAGCACCCCACACCTCCCCACCAGTATTTATAGAGAAATGGCAGCTCCGATCACGCTTTCCTCGCACAAGCATGAAGCTGGAGACACCAGCCTGAAGATGACGAGTGGGACCTCATTGAAACATTGCCAAGATATTCTCAATCTTACATGGGAAAAGACCCGAATACACCAAAACTTGCATACCACTACCCATGAAAATCTACAAAAACACACACACACACACACACATATATATATATGTATGCATGTATGAATGTATGTATGTATGTATATGTATATATGTATGTGTGTGTGTGTGTATAATTTATTTATTTATTTATTAGTTTGATTTATATGCCGCCCTTCTCCAGAGACTCAGGGCGGTTTACAATGCTTTTAAGCAATAGCCTTCATACTTTTGTATACACCTGCTTAGTAGGGCTTTTTGGCCCTCCCCCAAGCAGTGTTCTATTTTATACAAAGTCAGCTTATTGCCCCCACAAACCGGGTCCTCATTTTACCTACCTTGAAAGGATGGAAGGCTGAGTCAACCTTGAGCCTGGTGAGAATTGAACTCGCAGTAATTGCAAGCAGCTGGCAGCTAAATACTACTTTAACAGTAGTTTAGTCCACTGCGCCACCAGGCTCTTACATATATACATATATTATTTTTATGTATATAAACAGTTAAGAGGCTGACATGTTATGTGCATAGCACACAGGTCTCACCCAATATTGGATGGCTGCCACTAATACTTAGAAAAAATTGCCCATACACCAAGAAAGAAAGGGAGGGGGGAAGAAAGGTTAACTGGTGCAATACTAGGCATTACAGGGTAAGGAGAGAACAATGGTGGGAATAACCTCACAGTTTGTTTTGTGATTGACCTTATTTACATGCCAACCATCTTGACAGGTTCCCAAAACTCTAGATATATGTACCTATTCAAAACAGTAATCTAGATCAGGCTTAAGTTTAACCCTTCACATCATATCACAAGGATTCAATTAGCTGAGTGGTATAAAAGTAATATAAATCAAGATAGAGAACACTGTGCTTTCTGCAGTGAATTCTGATTCACATAGAGGTTTTAGCAAACTATTTGCACAATTACTTATTCATTTTCAAGGAGACCTGTTATAATCAAGTAAACTTTTAAAAACTTTGTCAGGTGTAAAATGGTGGCTTCCAAGCAACTGACTCAGCCACAGTTCCTAGCAAATCCTTTCCTATGATCTCTACCCTAGATTCTGCCTCTTATTTATTAAATATTTTTAAACCCCACCTTTATTACTTTATAAGTAAATCGACGCAGTCAACATACATACAGGTGAAACTCGAAAAATTAGAATATTGTGCAAAAGTTCATTTATTTCAGTAATGCAACTTAAAAGGTGAAACTAATATATGAGATAGACTCATTACATGCAAAGCGAGATAGTTCAAGCCTTGATTTGTCATACTTTTGATGATTATGGCTTACAGCTCATGAAAACCCCAAATTCACAATCTCAGAAAATTAGAATATTGTGAAAAGGTTCCATATTCTAGGCTCAAAGTGTCTGACTCTAATCAGCTAAGTAAGCCATAACACCTGCAAAGGGTTCCTGAGCCTTTAAACAGTCTCTCAATCTGGTTCAGTAGGAATCAGAATCATGGGAAAGACTGCTGACCTGACAGTTGTGCAGAAAACCATCATTGACACCCTCCATAAGGAGGGAAAGCCTCAAAAGGTAATTGCAAAAGAAGTTGGATGTTCCCAAAGTGCTGTATCAAAGCACATTAATAGAAAGTTATGTGGAAGGGAAAAGTGTGGAAGAAAAAGGTGCACAAGCAGCAGGGATGACCGCAGCCTGGAGAGGATTGTCAGGAAAAGGCCGTTCAAAAGTGTTGGGGACTTTCACAAGGAGTGGACTGAGGCTGGAGTCAGTGCATCAAGAGCCACCACACACAGACGGATCCTGGACATGGGCTTCAAATGTTGTATTCCTCTTGTCAAGCCACTCCTGGACAACAAACAACGTCAGAAGCGTCTTACCTGGGCTAAAGAAAAAAAGAACTGGTCTGTTGCTCAGTGGTCCAAAGTCCTCTTTTCTATGAGAGCAACTTTTGCATCTCATTTGAAAACCAAGGACCCAGAGTCCGGAGGAAGAATGGAGAGCCACACTGCAAGATACTTGAAGTCCAGTGTGAAATTTCCACAGTCTGTGTCGATTTGGGGAGCCATGTCATCTGCTGGTGGTCCACTGTGCTTCATTAAGTCCAGGGTCAATGCAGCCGTCTACCAGAAGATTTTGGAGCACTTCATGCTTCCTTCCGCAGACGAGCTTTATGGGGATGCTGACTTCATTTTCCAGCAGGACTTGGCACCTGCCCACACTGCCAAAAGTACCAAAACCTGGTTCAATGACCATGGGCTTACTGTGCTTGATTGGCCAGCAAACTCGCCTGACCTGAACCCCATAGAGAATCTATGGGGCATTGCCAAGAGAAAGATGAGAGACATGAGACTGAACAATGCAGAAGAGCTGAAGGCCGCTATTGAAGCATCCTGGTCTTCCATAACACCTCAGCAGTGCCACAGGCTGATAGCATCAATGCCACGCCGCATTGAGGCAGTAATTGATGCAAAAAGAGCCCAAACCAAGTACTGAGTACATATGCATACTTATACTTTTCAGAGGTCCGATATTGTTCTATGTACAATCCTTGTTTTATTGATTTCATGTAATATTCTAATTTTCTGAGATTGTGAATTTGGGGTTTTCATGAGCTGTAAGCCATAATCATCAAAAGTATGACAAATCAAGGCTTGAACTATCTTGCTTTGCATGTAATGAGTCTATCTCATATATTAGTTTCACCTTTTAAGTTGCATTACTGAAATAAATGAACTTTTGCACAATATTCTAATTTTTTGAATTTCACCTGTATTATTCCTTCCCCCTCTTATTTTTCCAACAATAACAATAACCCTGTGAGGTGGATTAGAGAGACAGAGGGGGGGAGAGGGAGAGGGAGAGGGAGGGAGGGAGGGAGGGAGAGAGAGAGAGAGAGAGAGAGAGAAAGAAAGAAAGAAAGAAAGAAAGAAAGAAAGAAAGAAAGAAAGAAAGAAAGAAGTCCAAAGTCACCCAACTATCTTTCATGCCTAAAGTGAGACTAGAACTCACAGTCCCCTGGTTTCTAGCCTGGTGCAGATTGAAGGTACTCATGAAGTTCTTCATTTCAAATGACTTGAAGTACTAAAAATAAGAGGGAACTACAGCAACGATACCCTCACTCCATCTCAGCACCTCCAAAAGACCAAGAAAATATCAAAACTGAAAAGCACATGGTCTGATATTTTGCAAATGGACTTCTTTGTTCCAAAAAGTGGGATAAACTAGCAGTTTCACCTTTGCTTGTTTAGTCTGAGATACTGAGAGGGAGCTGCCTAGCCAACCTTCTATTCTTGACCAGAAGTGAGCAAAGAGTTCCATTTTAAGCATAGCCAAATAGCAATGATAATCATCAGCTCAGCCTTTCAATACCTCTGTTATAATGACAAAAGAGATTTGGATGTGTTTTCAAACAACACTGAATTATTTTGTGTGGAAATGCCTTCATCTAAGACATCTAGATTCATTAGGTAAGGGTCATTCTCCATAAAACATTTCCCATACCATGATCCCTGTTTCTGTTTTCCACATAGGACATATAGATTGACACGAGGAAATAGAGTCAGCAAAGAAATGGTCCCTGGTTGCCTCTAATGCCAATCAAGACTGAGATAATGCATTCTCAGCTCTTTAAAGGGCATACAAATAACTGAGCAGAGCAAGCCATGGCAATAAATGGGGGGAAGGCTTGTTTGCTTTGGAAAAAGGCCTATGAAATACTAAATTTATAACCAGATCCCTAGGGTAACATTATCTTCTTCTGTTTAATTATAAGGCATTGAGCAAAACTCCCTGAGTCTGTCAATTTCAGTAACCAGATCAGCAGACAACAGAACTGGTTTCAGATTTCCATAGTTCTCAAACCTAGAGTTTCTTTTTTTCCCTTGCTGTATTTTCCTTTCTGCATCCCATCCCTTTAAAGCATCCCTTTGTTTGATCAGGATTCACAAGCTTGCTGGAACCCGGGAGGCACATCTACCCGAGTGATATAGTGAAACAGGAGACATTGGGTAACTCGCAGAGCTGAAAATGATTGGAAGAATGTTTCCTTTGAGCCTTTCCGGGAAGATGGAGGCACACAATTATTGACAGCTATCAAATGTTCTCATTATAGCCCATTCAATGCTGCCCAACAGGAGTGCCTGCATTCTTTAAAAGAACAGTTTCATTAAACAATCCAGGCAGCACAAGAAAATCAAGCTGAAAGTAGCCACATAAAAGTTAAAAGAGTCTAAAAAGAATTTCTCCCTATCTCCAAGAAAAGTAACAGAGAAGCTAACACATATAGTATTATAAACCTACTTCAGGATATTCATGACTGACGTATAACATCTCCATATATCTCCCAATGATCACTGATGCAAGACCTAATCCTAAACCTGTTTGTTTGTTTGCTTGTTTGTTTGTTTGTTTGCTTGTTTGTTTGTTTTGTCAAGCATGTATAAGATAACAGATATAAGTATAAACATGATTATGAATACATGAAATGGGGACAAATGGGACAGTAGGATAGGGACGGTAGGCACGTTAGTACGCTTATGCACGCCCCTTACAGACCTCTTAGGAATGGGATGAGGTCAACAGTAGACAGTCTAAGGTTAAAGTTTTGGGGGGTTGGGGATGAAACCACAGAGTGAGATAGTGCATTCCAGGCATTGACCACTCTGTTGCTGAAGTCATATTTTCTGCAATCGAGTTTGGAGCAGTTTATCTTAAGTTTGTATCTATTGTGTGCTTGTCTAATGTTGTGGTTGAAGCTGAAGTAGTCATTGACAGGTAGGATGTTGTAGCAGATAATTTTATGTACTACTCTTAGGTCAGACTGAAGGCGGCATAGTTTGGCACAAAAATATGGGATAAATGTTGAAAGTGCTATGGGCTCTTCCTTGAGATAGCATTAGCTACTTGGCTTCTATGATGAAACTGAATTGATACCCAGATGTCAATTCAGTTCCTCAGCTTTGGTAGTGATGCTGTCAAGGTGTTCAGTCTGGATGCTGGTTACCATAGTCCTCCCAGTGGAGTTCCCTATTTCTTCTCCCCTCCCACCTATGCCAGGAAGGTAAGTACCATTCTCTCTGTCTTACTGTCAACTTCAAAACATGCCTATGCTGTAGCAGCCATTTTCTCATTTCTCAGCTGCCACAGAGTAAGAGGGGAGGGAAAGATTTGGAATGCTAGCCCCTGATGACAACAAGAAATCATCCCGTGGGAACCAAGGTCAAAGACTTAGCAGAGTTGCCATAGTGACACCAGAATACCTTATTGGACAATGTGACCTGTGCTAATGAAGGTAGTGAAGAATCTATTCTTTACTTATGGGGAAACCGCGGGAAGTAGGTACAGTTGGTTTTGCTTTCATGTGTGCTGAAGTGATGTACTCAATAAAGATTTGCTTAAAGAGATTGGATCGTCTCGACTTTGCTAGCTTGGTTGGGTTCATCAGTTGGAACCTTGACACTTTACATGGATGGCGGAATGCACGGCCCTCTCTGCCTGTCCGTTAGCCGCTGGATGTAGCGGTGCTGTTTGGGCATGGCGGATGCCCAGCCGGGCCAGAAACAGCTGGAAGGGTGCTGAAGTGAACTGTGGCCCATTGTCGGTGACGATAATATCCAGCAACCCATGAGTGGCAAACCATCCCTCTAACACTTTAATGACGGCTGTAGTAGTAGTCGATTGCATGATAGCAAGCTCCACCCATTTATAGTGGGCATCGATGGCGATTAGAAAGGTTTGGCCTAGAAAGGGCCCTGCTAAATCTAGGTGGACCTTTGCCCACAGCGCCCCGGGAGGTTCCCAATCCTGTATGAGCGCTGATGGGGGAGCGGGACGTGTGAGTTGACATTGTCGGCAATGGGCAACCCAGTCCTCAACCTGCCGGTCAAACTTCGGCCACCACACATAACTGCGGCCGAGGGCTTTCATGCGAACTACCCTCGGGTGAGCAGTGTGGAGGCCAGCCAAGACCTGTCCCCTAAGATCTGGGGGCAAAACCACCCGGTTACCCCAAAGGAGGCATCCCTGTAACACTGACAACTCATGGCGCCTGCAGAAAAAAGGGAGAAACTCCGCAGAGCCCTGCGAGGTCGGCCATCCCCTGCGCACCCAGTCCAAGACTTTGGACAGGATCGGATCCACTACCGAGCGGGCGCTAACATCCGCTGTAGTCACTAAGGAGGGCAGTTTGTCCACTAGAAGGACGGCTGCCGCAGGGCCAGGGTCATGGACAGGCAATGGGAGGGGGCAGCGGCTGAGGGTGTCAGCATGCCCAATAGCTTTACCTGGCTTATACAGCAATTGGTAGGAGTAAGCCGACAAGAATTCCACCCAGCGCGACATGCGCGGGGAGAGAATTTGGGGGGTCTGCCTGTTGCCGGCCACAAGCCCAGAAGGGGCTTGTGATCGGTGACCAGGTAGAAAAACCTGCCATAGAGGTAGTCATGGAATCTCTTGATTCCAACTACGGTGGCCAAAGCCTCATGATCTATCTGACTGTAGTTCCTCTCAGCAGCTGACAAAGTCCTGGAGTAGTAAGCAACAGGAGCCTCAGCGCCGGTAGGCAGAATGTGGCTCAGGACAGCTCCCCATAGGGGGAGGTGTCACAAGTTAAAGAGAGAGGTAAAGAGTCGTCATACTGCACCAGGACAGCGTCGGAGGAGAGGATGTCCTTAACGGCCTTGAATGAGTTGGCAGCGCACTAGTCCCAGCGCCATGGGGATCTAGAGTCAAGGAGCCGATGGAGAGGCTCAGCCAGGGATGCTTTGTGGGGCAAGAAAATAGAGTAAAAATTGAGAAGGCCAAGGAAGGCTTGGAGTTGGGGCTTGGAGGTGGGAGCAGGGGCGTGTTTAATAGCTTCCACCTTGGCCGGGGTGGGCCAGATGCCAGAAGCATCAATAAGGAACCCCAAGAACTCCACCCGTGGAACCCCAATGCGACACTTTTCTTTTTTTAACTTTAACCCCGCCTTCCTAAAACGTGCAAGGATAGCCCTAAGCTTATTGACGAGATCTTCCTGATCCACAGCCACAATCAGGATGTCATCAAAATAAGGGACCACCCCCTGCAACCCATGGAGCAGCTGCTCCATAAGGCTTTGAAAGATCCCCGGGGCCACGCTTATACCAAACTGCAGCCGGGTGCATTGAAATGCACCCCTGTGTGTAATAATCGTCTGAGCCAGGGCCGTTTCGCTATCAACAGGAAGTTGTTGATAGGCCTGGGCTAAGTCGAGTTTCGCGAAGACCTTTCCTCGGCCTAGGGAGTGCAGTAACTGCTGGACAACGGGCACCGGGTAATGATTGGCTTGGAGCGCCTTGTTTAGGGTCGCCTTGTAGTCGGCGCAAATTCTAATGGTGCCATCCCGCTTGAGGGGAATTATTATCGGAGTCTTCCATTTGGAGTGCTCTACTGGTTGAAGGACCCCCTGGGCAATGAGCTTATCCAACTCCCTGTCAACCCTGGGCCTCAGAGCGAGGGGCACCCTCCGCGGTTTCAGTCTAATGGGCGCCATCTGGGGGTCTAAATTGAAAGAGATAGGGAGGCCGTTGTATTTGCCAAGACGGCCATCAAAAACATCAGCAAATTCCCGCATAATGTCAGCAGCAACATCACGGCTCGTGGTGTGAATACCAGAGAGACCGAGGCAGAGGGCTGCAAACCAGTCAAGGCCAAGGAGAGAGGGAAGACTGTCACGGACAATGACCAGGGGCAGGCGGCCAGAAAACAAGCCATAGGCTACGTGGAAGGAAGCATACCCGAGAGTTGGTATGGGCTTCCCCTGGTAGTCTTTTAAAGTGACGGGGCAAGGCTGTAGCCGCCGGCGGGAAACAGAGGGAAGTAAGGCTTTGAGTGCGGGCCATGCAATCAAGGACTTTGAAGAGCCTATGTCAACTTCCATTTTACACGGAGCTCCCTCCAGGAGGATGGTGAGGTAAATCTTACTATCAGAGAATGGGGAAGAGGCGTGGCTTATGGAAACCGCCAACACCTCGGCATCCTGAGAGATGGCAAAACTCTCTCCCTCACTCTCTCTGCGGCTGGGCCGTCTGGTCTTTTGTCGCTTGAACCTCGGCTCCTCAGTACTATCTGGACTCGGGAAGGTGGCACGGCAGACCCTGGAGAGGTGCCCTCGCTTTCCGCAACGCTGACAAACGGCAGACTTGAATCTGCAATCAGAATGGTTGTGCAACCCACCGCAGCCCAGACAGCTGCCCTGGGGCTTCTTAGAGGTGGGCGCCCACTTCTTCCGTTGGGTAGACTTCAGGCGGCTCACATCATCAACATCTCCCTCAAAACTGCTATCATGGTCCACCGCCTCATAGTGGATGGATGGATGACCATTGGTCTGGCCTCCACCCCCACTGGTAGCGTTGAATTTCTGCTGCAGACTTTGCAGACATCTTGGCAGCCTGTGCCTCGTCCAAGGCAATTGGGAGGGTCAGGTCAGAACCGGCCAGCAGTAGTTCTTGTAGCTTCAGGTTCCTCACGCCACAGACTAATTGGTCTAGGAGCATGTCGTCCAGCTCACGAAATTCGCAGTGTCGGGCAGCTGACCTCAGGGCAGTCATATAATCATTAATAGACTCTCCCTCATGCTGAGATCTCTGGTGGAATGCGTGGCATTGCACAATTTTCGAAGGGGCAGGAGAATAGTGATATTTAAGCTTCTCCACCAAAGTTTCCCAGGGAACTGTATACACTGGCTGAGGGGCATCCAGGGCTCTGGCAGTCCCGAAAATCTCGCGGCCACATGCACTGAGAAAATAACCCGCCTACAGGAAACACTCAAACATCTCGAGGTAATCCTCCCAAGTTTCTGAGGCAATGTTGAATGGCGTGAAAGCTGGGAGGCCCGTTGTCATCGTGGTTACTATCCCATTTGGCTAAGGACAGCTGCAGATGGTCTAGCGGCTGACAACCGTCACCTCAGGCCGATCCCACCCTCGTCGCCACGTGTAAAGTTCAGTGGGTAAATTACAGGCGGAGGCTTAGTTGATCTAACCCAACTTTATTAACGAACCACAAGAACTAGAACAGCAAACATGGCAAGCAACAGAACTCTGAACGAGCACTAACAGCCGCTTAAATAGAGAGCTGTCAAAGCGCCAGAACCAATGAGTAAGCAGCAACTTTCCCTCCACTTCAGCTGCTCACGTTAGAACCAATCAATTAAGCCCGGCAACAGCCGAGGCATGAGGAGTCGTAACAGAGAGGACTCAACAGATAGCTTCTAGAGGATATGCAGTTTCAACAGATAAATCCTTTACATATCTTGCCTCCCTCATTCTTGACATCTTCCCATCCTACATAACCAGTGGAGGAAAAATATCTTACATAGGAAGTGAAAATAAAAACTTCCTAGAAAAAGGTTTCTGAACTGTTTCCAAGAAAACTGCAAGATGTTCCTGCAAAGTCATAAAGGAGCAAGCTTGACTTGAGAGAGATTTTATATTTTTATTAAGGAACAAGAATACAGTGATTCTACAGACAATTGCTGCATTCTTTGCTCACTTTAACCAATATTACAAGCAGGGCTATGATTGTGCAGAACAGGCATAATCTGTTTTTCCAGATTCAATATTACTTGGTACCATAACTGTAAGTATTTCTGTTCTTGAATTTAACTAAATGTGTTTGCTGTTTCTTTAAAAGCATCTCTTTTTCCAGTCTGATCAAGCTAGAACCAGCTAAGATTTAAGGAAGTTCAGCTCTGGAAAATCAAGGAGTAGGAGAGAGAACAACTGATTTTACAAGATCTTAAAGATCTATTTTCTATAATCCTTATTGATGTTTCTTTCCTGGGTTGGCCATTCAACAACACACTAAATACAACTGCTCAGAAATAAATCTAGGTTACCAACTGTACTTAGTAAGCTATCATTTTCAGGATTCTGGTATAGCTCCTCCTCCTCCCCCTCCTCCTCCTCATGAAGAGAATATTTGGGATACTTTTCTTTTCCATACTTCACTTCTATCTTCTAATAAGCCAGTATGACTGCTTTGTGAAGCCTCAGATGGCTGAATGCTAGTTCTTAAGAAATGCTCAATCAATTTCAGATTTTCAAAGCTTGTCCCTTGTTCAATTCATATTTTACATTCCTGTGAAATGGAGAGAGCCTGTTGTTACTCAACTTAGGTTTTTACCATTAAAGGCTCAAAACAACCTCATTGCAGAATTACAACTATGTGGATTAAAAACAAGACAGAGCCATCTTTTATTGGTACACATATTAGCTGATTTGAAATGCAAGACACTTTTCTTTCAATTTTTTAAAACTTGGTTCTTCCAATGCTTGTGGTTTGCAACAGCTTTTAAAGAGGAGCGGGCAACTTATCTCTACTAAATGTTGCTGGACCACAACTTTCAATTACTCAAGTTAAGCAATGGAAGATACAAAAGATCAGGACCTCACAAATTAATTTATTGAAAAAGGTAATTAAGATATAAAGTAGTTTGACTGAGAAATAGTGATTAGTTCATGGAGACTCATGAGTATTGTGGAGAATTGGAATAAGAATGTAGCTTGAATTAATTCTCTCAGTCTCTCCCATATATATAAATGTGTGTGTGTGTGTGTGTGTGTGTGTGTGTGTGTGTGTAATCAGTCTCTTTAAGAGTGAAATTCTTGCTGCCTGTTTGTTGATTACATGTCTATAGAATTTACACTGTGATATGTGATATAGAGTCCAAGATGTATATTGCTATCCCTCCTTATCTTTCTCCTTCCTTGTGCAGTAAACCACAGTATCAGGTTGTTAGAATAACAATTAAAACCTTGACACCTCTCATAGATCAAAGCAGCTATGCTGTACACCAGAGAATGTATCTGTAATGAGTTTATATCATGAATAATACCTATGTCTCCTTTAGAGTTATCTTGTTTCCTTATCAGTACAGCATTGCTTTCTCTATGGCAGTCTCTTCTTAAATGCTCAAACTGCTTTTGATATACATTATATAAAACATAAGTAAATTTTGGGCTCTTGGCTCATCTGGGTACAAGAAACTGATGACTCAGTGTAATTTTAGAGAGTAAAAATTTGGATCCTCTCCAGTTCTTGATGTTTTACTGGGTGAATTTTCCACCACATTCCTTCTACACCCTACAGGTAGTCCTTGCATAATGTTTACAATTGAGACCTGAATCTTGGTTGTTGAACAAAGCAGTCATTAAAAGAGACATTGACATAACTGTTTTGCTCAGTGACTACAATCCTGGCACCCTCTGTTGCTGTCATTAAATGGTCATATGGAGCTAAAATCCTCCTGGCAGGCAAGTCTTTGAAAGGGAAAGGGCCACCTGCTAGAGGGTTTCAGCTCTGCAAGGAGCTGAAATCCTCCCTGCAGGCAGCCCTTTTGCTCTCAAAAGCTCCTGCAGCCCATTGAAGGATTTCAGCTCCTTTCCATACAGGGAAGCAAAATCTTTCATGGGGCTGCAGGAACAGAACTGAATCTTCAGGATTTTAGTTTTGTTCCTGCAGTCCACAGAAAGATTTCAGGTCCCCTCCACTTGCCTCTTCCCCATTTACTTTCTGGGGAAGCTGGCAGAGAAGATTGCATATGGTGATCACATGATCACAGAATACTTGGCAGCTGGTTGTAAATGTTAGCCAATTGTCAAATACCCAAAGTGTGGTTGCATGATCACGAGGGGGGTGGCACAACATTTTACAACATCTGGAAGTGATTTATAGAACATAAAATGCCCTTTCTGAGACTTTGTAACTTTGAATGGTCATTACACAACTGGTTATAAGTTGAAGACTACCTGTATAGTATTTATTATATTTAAGAAGAAAGCTAGATGTTGGGGATCCAAGATCATAAAATCACTTACCAGAATCTGACTGCTCTCTTGCTGGCCAGCTGGCTGTATTAAAAAGCTGCTTTCCCAAAATGATGCTTTCCAGATGTGTGGGGTTTTAACTGTCACAATCCTTTTGATTTCGAAAAGATTGATCAAGATATCTATTGCAGTTCTCATGAGTCAATACCGACTTGAAGGCATACATACAATCTCGCCATGGTTACCATACACAATATTAATTTGAATTTTTATGTTGTTAAATATATTATCCCATTTAAAAAAAATTTTTTTTTCACTTTTCAAATAGTTGTACAATCTTTAAGACAATTCTTAAAAGCAATTGATTGTCATTACATTTTACTGTGATGTGTAAAATTACCTTGTAAGTAATTTTACTGAGATGTGAATACTTGACTGGATTTATAGTGTGTGCATATAAAATCAAGATGACGAGGAAAGGAGGTGAATACAATGGCTTCTGACTTGTACAAATATCTAAGCTTATTTCTGTTAACAAACTTTACTGTAGGTATTATCAAATGTCCTTCTTTCTGGTGCTTCTATTATACTTTAATATCTGAATCAGCATTCCTTTATATCTAAATATTTTATGACTGAGCTGACAGGTTATTGTCCCTGGGAAAGTGTTTTGGGGAGGAGATAATTTACTTATCTAACATAATGCCATATTTTCTCTTTTGTGTCCATCCCTACATGTGCACCCTGAATCTCCTTGTGCACCTTTGAGAAATAGCAATCTTCATTTTCTTTTCTTTGTTTCCAGGGAATGATAACTCATTAAGATAATAAAACTATAAAAGAAGAGCTATAATAGAAAGGAACAGAACTAACTCCCTGAGTAATTAAAGGTTATATCAAGTCACAGCATGATTAATAATGCATTTGCTTTGTGGAGGAACTTTAATGTACTGCTTGATTGTGTTTTTTCCCTGGCATATGTGCATCAAAGCTAGGTCTCCTCCTTTTCTTGGTTTGCAATGGGTGTTTTGCAAGAAAGTTGGGGGCTTTTTGTGTCCCTGATATCTCCCATGAAAAGAGTAAAGCAGCAGGTGACATAAAGCACTTCTTTCCCAAACCTTATGTCACCACCATACTAGCATAGGGCCACTTTCTGTCTTTCATGGTTATTTTGTCTAGGTTTAGCACATAGATAATGTTCCTTGAAGTAAATCAAAATCCCATTGCTAGGCCTCTAAGATTGTTGAGGCTTGTACAAGTGTAGAATGCTGAGAATACATTTGTACTGAAGGTGCTTCTGTGTGGGAGGGGTTAGGGTTCATAAAATGACAACCATCAGAGATACAATAAATGAACAAGAACCATCAAGAAAGAACAATATCCCAATCAAGGCTCATAAGACAAGCTACTACATATAAACAACCAGCAAACATAACTCTTCCATGCACTGATGATGTTATTTAGACTGGTAATCAAATGTCTGCAGGAAGACAAGCAAAAAACCCAAAAGAAATATTAATTTATTAAAAAATAATTTTACAAAGCACCAGATTATAAGAATATACTTTTTATTTCTCCCCTGTTGGAAGACAACCCCCTACTTATCAATTTCAGGTCAACATAACTCCAAACAAACCACTGCACGTCATCTGCTCATCATTTTTATTTTCTAAAATGCTCTGGGCCCAGAAGCATTGTTGACAAGGGTAGAGATGGCTATAGCACACCAACTACACACTTTTTTAATTACACGAATTCGTTCAAAGATATATAAATCAGGGATCCAGCAGTCACCATGGGAGAAACCCATAAGTATTTTGATGCTCTTTGAGCCCATGTTCTAAAACCTAATGCTAATTAGTTCCCTGTTTAATTAGAAGAGTAGTGTAGGCAGTTCCATAATCAGACCTGATCAATCCAGGGAAGGCACATGATAGGAGATTTTAAGAAACAAGTGATCAATGCCTGTTAATACTGATGACTGTTTACTATCGCCTGAATCACAGGCAGCATGACTTAAAAACTGGACAATGAGTAATGGCAGAAAGGCAGTCATTAAATAAACAAGGATGTTCCTATATTCCCTTCAGAAATGTTGGATTATAAATCCCATAATCCTGACAATATTTCTAGGACTGATGGGAAATAAAAACAGGATCAACTGTTCCTCTACCTCAGGAATTGTTGTTTCCTTGGCTTCCCAATCAGTTCTCTTTACCATGAGATCATACTGTTTCCATATCTATCTCAAGATTCTGGCACACTCTTGAAATTACTCATGTTTTGTCTTCGCAGTAAGATTTAAGTTCACTTCGATTTTGCTTTTTGTGATATCCTTTTGCAACTCAATGAAATTTTGCAATACTTTTAGTTGCGCTAACTTTTTATTTTTCAGATGTTTTGCCTCTCTGGATTCTTCCAAAATAAAATACAACAGATTTTTTTTATTAGATAAAATTGAGAGACCAATTTTAAGTTAGATATATTCACAAATCTGTCTTTTGCCACCATGCAGAAGTGAAAGTACAATTGATATATAACTAAGAGGATAAAACTTAGCTGCAACTGAAATTAATGAAAGAGGTAATTTCTTCAAATATTTCCTGTATTATCCCCAACACATTTCAAGACATCTTCCAAAAGGAAACTAAGAGAGTAGAAATTGTTTCCTACACGTGCATTTCATCAGGTTCCCTTCAAAAAGGCTATTTTTCAGAAATATGTTGAGGGTTATAAAATATATATTTCAAGCAACTATTTCTGTGGTTTCTTATCTTGTTTGTTTCCTGATACATCCAAAAGTATCCAAGAATCATAAAAGTGTGAGTTATAGTAGTACAAATTATTATGATGGTTGGTTGCATAATCAGTCAGATATTTAGACTGGATTTGGATTTTTTACCCATTTATTGAGTTGCTTGCAGTCCAGTAGTATTTCATGCAGATACTCCAATTCATCATTGCTGCTACTTTGTTATGCCATTGTTTGTAATTAGTCTATGCAATCTTCTTGCAATAACTAAAGTATTATTATGGTTTTTCCATCCATCCATCCATCCATCCATCCATCTATCCATCTATCCATCTATCCATCTATCATCTCTATCACCTAATGCCTCCTATTTTCCCCACAACAATAAGCTTGTGAGGTGAATTGACTGGCTCAAAGTCATCCAGCCAGAATTTATAGTCTCCTGGTTTCTAGGTCAGCATCTTAACCAATATACAAAATTGACTCTTGTAAGAAAACTGTAAAAGTATATTTGAAAAATTATCCCGTTTTGAGACTTACTCAATGCTTACCAAGAACATAGAAAAATAATCTATTTTCATGGGGCTAGTCAGGATCCAAATTCTGTGAATATCTATGACTTAGTTAGATATAAGAAAAGGGCAGAATAAACAAATACTGAGGTTAGCGGTATATTTCCCTGTTATTAATACTGAGGCACTAAAATATCTCTGCTTTTAACTGTGCTTTCACGGTAGTATAATTAGCAATGCTTCTCTCAGAGGAAATGCCAGCAATTCTGCCTAGAAAGAGATGGGCTTCCACAGAAGTGCTAATTAGCTGTTGCTTGATAAAGATGGTGCAGACAAGCAAACAGGTGTGGATGAAAATGGAAATAATAGGTACAAACTTGCTGTCATCCCTTGCAATGGTGGCACTAATTATATTTTACTGGGTCACCATTTCATTTTACACTATATTTTAGGCAAAGGCAAATGACTGCATTGTATCTGCTTTTGATCAGACACATTGTTAGGATTAACTCCATTTGTACTTTGTTCATCATATCAAGTCTGCTCTTGAAGCAAAATATTTCTGTTCCATGATACTCTCCTATTATGCACTGAACTAAGAAACTTTTAGAAGTATGAGCAGCACATACAATTTCTAAATATGCAACCAAGACAGGTTCTTGAATATACCATATTTTCCGGCATATAAGACGACTGGGCGTATAAGACGACCCCAACTTTTCCTGTTAAAATATAGGGTTTGGGCTATACTCACCGTATAAGACTACCCCTCTTCCAACGCACACCAAATAAAAATTAAAAAACATCAACTGGCTCACTCACAATGTAAAAGCAGCTGTGCTAGACCCAAAATGGCCCCTGCAACAAGCAGGAACCTCATACAGCCACAAAAAGCCCCAAAAAAACAACTTTCACACTTTACACACACACAACACAACACAACAGGCTCACCCACAATGTAAAAGCCGCTGTGCTAGACCCAAAATGGCCCCTGCAACAAGCAGGAACCTCACACAGCCCCAAAAAGCCCCAAAAAACAACTTTCATACTTTACGCACACAAAATTCCACATACAGCTTTGTGAGATTTTGTGTGTTTGTGTAGTTAGAGTGAAACACTACAGAAACACACTAAATCTCAGAAAGCTGCACAAATATTATTTTATTTTAATTTATT
The DNA here is from genome assembly GCF_059756535.1 of Pantherophis guttatus. Classification (NCBI taxonomy): domain Eukaryota; kingdom Metazoa; phylum Chordata; class Lepidosauria; order Squamata; family Colubridae; genus Pantherophis; species Pantherophis guttatus. The sequence continues at coordinate 292,386,530 of NC_142063.1, read as the reverse complement.
TTTATTTTTATATAAAAGCAGCTAAATTTAAAACTTCCTAAACTTTAAATGGCTAGGTCTAAAAAAGAACAACTAAAAAAAACCCCAATTAACTATTTTTTTTAAAGCTCCCAAAGGGGAAAAAAACTTATCCAATAGAACAGAGGTCTCCAACCTTGGCAACTTTAAGACTTGTAGACTTCAACTCCCAGAATTCCTCAGCCAGCTTTGTTTTGCTGGCTGAGGAATTCTGGGAGTTGAAGTCCACAACTCCTGCCTGCTTGAATGCAGGCAGGGAGTTGCTTGCTGATGGAATGGATTCAGGCAAGCGAAGCAAGGCAAGCGTTGCGATTAGCAGCTAAGCTGGAGGGGGGAAAACTTTTTTCCTTTTACAGGGCTCTGGGCTCTGGCGATCCCAGCTGCGTTGCCTGATTAGCAGGCGAAGCTGGGATTGTCAGAGCTTGGATCGCTAGAGCCATTTAAGGCTCGTCAGAGTCTTTCGGGCTGGTCTGCCTGATTACAGGAGAACGACACCTGGCGTATAAAACGACCCCCGACTTTTGAGAAGATTTTCATGTGTTAAAAAGTCATCTTATACGCTGGAAAATACGGTGCTTCCTAAAATTTTACAAGGCTTTTCTCACTAATCACACAAAACCCATGTTAACACCACGATAAAATTCATACCGTTTACTAAGTTTATAATGTTGACTGTTGCTGATTTTAAGTTAGAGTGGTGAGTGATGAAACAAAATTTCCTTTCAAAATTTCTTTCAAAGGGGAAATCAAGAAGCAGCCAAGAGGTATTAGGAAAATGTCACCATGCTGTGCCCAGGGGTAGGGCGTTCTCTGTGGGTGCTCCCCCCCTCTGGAATGAATTACCTACTGAGCTCCGGACGGCTCCTGATCGCCGCTCCTTCCGATGGGACTTGAAGACTTGGCTTTTCAAACAAATAGGCTGAGACTGATTCCGGGCTTTATTATTTACTACTAATTAATTATTTGGATTAAATTATGATTTTATTGTACTTGTTTCTTAACTTGTGTTCGCCGCCCTGAGTCCTTCGGGAGAATGGTGGCATATAAATACATGTAATAAATAAATAAATAAATAAAATCCTGTAATCTGTATTCTCTCTAGTAATCTGCAGCATCACTGGGTTCCCATGCTTCAGTTAAATACTAAGGAAATATATACTATGTTGGAACTAATTAGTATATTGCCATAAAAATGTCTAAAATCTCATTATAGTTAATTGGTTGGTATATAGTTGGTAAACCTAATTTACCTTCATTACATTGCCAATGTCATTCTGATTAGCTAGTTAACTCTGGCTTTATTACATGCATTTATTTATTTAAAGCATTTATATAGCCACCAATCTTATATCAAACTCTAGGTGGCTCCCAATCTGCAGCTAAAATAACATCACTATACATGAACACATACATATATCTATTAAATCTACAAACATTAAAAACTGGCACCAAAGTTAAACTTTCATATGCAAATCGACTAAAACTAGGCAAATCTTCAAAGGGGCATTTTAACTTCTCTTAAATCGACTGCCTCTTCAGAGTGGCTCCCCAAAGCAAATTAGAGTTCTACTTGGGATAATTTGGCCACACCACTGTTTTTACTCAGCCACAGCAGTTTCTGTTGGAATTATAACCTTAAGTACTTCCTAATTTTAAGATCAGTTTGACATTGGAACCAGTTACTGAGAGTTAATGGTGGTTCTCAATCACTGGCACCTTCAAGTAGAAGCTAGATGTCCGTCTATAGAGGATGCCTTAAATAGGATTCCTGCACTGTGATTGGACCTTATGACCTTAACAGCTTTTCTAATTCTGGTTCTATAATAATGTGTATCATTTATATACAAATCTATAATAATTTATATCATTCTACCATCCCTTTCTGCCCTGCCATCACCGCCTGCTGCCACCACCGCCCCAATCTGTGGAACCACAAAGGTTAGGGACCACTGATTAAGGGTGTAATGTGTGTGAATGGTAGTTAACATTGATTTTGTCATAAGATTAATGGGTTTACAGAATATAAGTTGGAATAGGCCTTGGGGGTTTTCTAGTGCAACCCCCTGCTCAAGCTTGATAAATGTTTGTCCAATCTCTTCTTAAAAACCTCCAGTGATAGAGCACCTACGACTTCTAAAAGCAAACTGTTCCCAGGAAACATGATACTAATGGCTCAAACATGCCTGATTGCCATGGCCAATTGCCTGCGAGGTTCAGTCATCTATGCTCCATTTGGAAACTTGTGTGTGTTTGTGTGCTATTCTATTCTTGCAGTTAGTTAGGCTAGTCAGTGTTACAACATTTTTACAGCTGATATAAGTCTCAATAGGGTTTATCTTGTAAATATGAAAAGGAGCCCAAATCCTTAAACAAACATAATGCTTCTGTAAAGCTAATTCCAAACATGTTATCCCCAAACACATTTTGCAAAGAAGCCAGCCATGATACAGGAATGTTTATAGCTCTCACTAAGTGGGATCAGATGAGGTGATTTAGTAGCAGTGGTTGACCATTGAAGCTGTTGCTATCAAGAATTATTTCTTGGCACAAGACCGTGAACAAGTCCTATTTTTCTGGGGTATAAATTAGCCAGTCACCTGTTTGCCAGTTGCTTGGAGAGAGCCCAAAGGAAATGTTCACATGAGTCTCCCCATAGAGGAATCAACAGCTAAAGCAAGTAATGAGCAAATCTCAGCCACAGCATGGAAAATGTTGCCTGTTATGAACTTATCTCCAAAGGATATGAGACATGAGACAATACCAGCCTTCCACAAAGTATAACTCTTAGCCATGCCTGAATATTGTTCATTTGAATATGAATTGGGGAAAGGCCCACAGACTCTGAAGGACATTAACTTGGGACATGTTGACATTGTCATTGTCATTTTCTGCTTCTAGATCAAAGCTTTGCCAGTCATCCCTATATGTTGCTATGAGAATAAGAATATTTTTTTTTAATCCATCCACTTTCCTTTTGCTTCATTCCTTATTGGTTCTCACTTATGTTTGTTTTTAAGTGTTCTGGGACTTAATAACTTCTTTAAAATTCAAATAGTCATGTCATGTTTCCACATTCAATCTTGCCTTAAGAAAGACTTTTTGTGGAATGGAAACATAATTTCATGGGCAATTTTTTAAGGATCGCTAATTGGTATCCCATGTCCATTTTTTACTGTATCATGCACCAGCGTTCTAGGCTTAGACTGTCAGACAAGGCTAGGAATGCCCAGGTTCAAGCTCCACCCATATATAAAATAAACTGAGTGCCATCTCTTAGCCTAGGTTACCTCACAAGTGGTGATATGCTGCTTATGATAGTACTGCTCTGTCTATGAATTTCAAAGTGTTGTAAAACTCTTGAAATGAAACACTTTATTGGGATCATTAACCAACACAATAAAATTACCTTTACAAAATAAAATTGGTTTAAATTGAAATATTGAGGCTAAGGGAAAACTTGCCAAAGGAGGATGAGCATATGTTCGCTTATTACCAGGTACCAAATAACAAGTAACCAACTATTAGAAGCTATGATAGATTATATCATTTGATTCCACATGAACATGTACATGTGATAGAAATCCATGGTCTTCCATAGTATAATGATGCAAACAAATGCCTATCTAAACTATTCTTAAGCACATCTATGTTCCGTAGATGATAAAGTTTTAAGAGACCTGCATAGGCAACAGGGTTCAAATCCCCCATCAGCAATGCAAAGAGTTATCCCTTCACCAGTTCATAGGAAACCTATGAAAAAAAGAATGTCTCTACTGTTCTTTATCTACTCCTTAATGTCAACCCTGAAGCTGACCTGGCTGTGGCCATTTTGGGGCTTCAGTGCTGCCTCAGCTGGAGCTGTGGTAAATGGAGGGGGAAGTAGAGATAGCTGGGGTGATGTAGCCAAAATAAAATACTTTTCTTGGGAATCAAGGACATTCCCACCAGTTGTCCAGAAGGAGGGGACTGAAGTCATCTAGCAACTGGACTGTATCCTGATTGGACCATATAACTAATTGGAAAAAGTGAAAGAACATTTACTTTTAATTAGGTGAAAACTGTGGAAACATTTAGAGTCAGTTTTTACCAGCTCGTGTCAATATGACATATCCAATAAATCTATTCTTTGAGGAATCTACCTGCCTTGGAGTTTTGATTGCTATGGGTGTGTTACTTGAAACCCTGACACTTAATCTCAATCAATCTTGATAAAGAGATTTTGGGCATACTTGCACTTATTATTTAAGCTGCTCCTGTCCTGTGTACCAGCCAGGTTAAGAAAATCCTATTTTATTGGCAACATCTTAGACTATAATCAGTCTGGATTGCAGATTAATATATCCTTCCACTGAGAATTCCCCTGTTGCTAGACCTTTCCATCTATATGTTCTAGAAAACAATGGCCAGTCACTTTGCTTCCTGTGAACGAGGTTTCCTGGAATATTTATATATTTGAGTTAAATCTGTAACTCACTTACTCTGTCTCTCTCAGACAAACACACACATATACACACACATACCACACATACCCAAATGACACACAAACATACAGAGACACATTCTAACACACACACACACACACACACACACACACACAAAGTTAAATGTATATACAATGCAGGCATGAACAAACATCATTTTTAAAACTGAAGGTTTCTTTCTTGTCAGAACTTTTATACGTTAATAATTTCTTATTATTGTTTTGCTATAATAACAGAGTGCTTAAGTATTTTGTTTGATATGTGATAGCAAAAGCAATAGCACTTAGACTTATATTTCGCTTCATAGTGCTTTTACAGCCCACTCTAAGCAGTTTACAGAGTCAGCATATTGCCCTCAACAATCTGGGTCCTCATTTTACTGACCTTGGAAGGATGGAAATCTGAGTCAACCTTGAACTGGTGGGGATCGAACTGCCGAACTACTGGAAGCCGTCAATTAGCAAAAGTAGCCTGCAGTACTGCATCTTAACCACTGTACCACCACGGCTCTATCTGTGAGAGAGATTGCTGGTGGTTTATAACTGTGTGTGTGTGTGTGTGTGTGTGTAAGAGGGAATGGCTGCTTTCAAACTGCAGCAGAAGGTCAAATCTGCAATGGAAACCAGAAGAGTAAACACTGATTTCTGCCTCCAGAGAACAGTTGCTTTCCTGTTCTAGAGACAGGCCCATCTGACAATTTGCAGACAAGCCCTCTGTAAAAGCCTTCAGTTTTAGGAACTGCCAAACAGCCAAAGACAGGTTTCTTAACCGTAGTAAAGTTAAGATGTGTGGACTTCAACATGGTTAGCTGGGGAATTCTTGGGGGTGAAATCCACACTATAAAGTTGCCAAGGTTGGAAAGCCCTGGCCTTAAGAGAAGGAGAGCTCTATCACCTCCCCTGGAAATTAATTCTTTTTATGATTAGGATATTTTTCCTAAAGCTGGGAATCTACTTTCCTGTAATCTAATATCATAACAGTATCTGCAGGATACAGTCAAAAAGGTCACGAAGGCAGCCAAAGTGGGATGAGGGAAGTTCCACTTGATTTATATGAGCATTGTGTATGTGAGAAACTTTATTCTTTGGACCATACTCTGTGGACATCCCTGAAGATCACTGTTCTTCCAAGGAGTCATGTCCTCCTTCTATAATACATTTTTTGCCCTTTTTCCTATTATAATTTTATTGGAGTTTTACACAGAAATAAAAGATATATGTGAAATAATACAAAGTAAAGAAAAATAAAAAATAAGACAGAAAAGGCATGGCAAGTAGTGCAAGTAAAGGAAAAGGGATATATAAAAGAGTGTCTTCTGATCTTTTCTGCAGCAGTTACTACATATTTATTATTTCTCGTCTTTGAAAATTTGTATCATCTCTCACTTCCCCTAATTACAGTATATTTCATTGAGGCTAAACATACTCATTTACTTTCATCTTTTCATTTACTTTCAGCAACAAAGAAGAGCAACAAAGATTATTAGGGGACTGGAGGCTAAAACATATGAAGAACGGTTGCAGGAACTGGGTATGTCTAGTTTAATGAAAAGAAGGACTAGGGGAGACATGATGGCAGTGTGACAATATCTCAGGGGCTGCCACAAAGAAGAGGGAATCAAGCTATTCTCCAAAGCACCTGAGGGCAGGACAAGAAGCAACAGGTGGAAACTAATCAAGGAGAGAAGCAACCTAGAATTAAGAAGAAATTTCCTGACAGTCAGAACAATTAATCATTGGAACAACTTGCCCCCAGAAGTTGTGAATTCTCCAACACTGGAAGTTTTTAAGATGATGTTGGATAACCATTTATCTGAAGTGGTGTAGGGTTTCCTGCCTAAGCGGGGGATTGGACTAGAAGACCTCCAAGGTCCCTTCCAACTCTGTTATTCTAAATTCATCTCTCCTCACAGACTTAATTACCTGAATTTCCTTGTAACTTTTGCCGGACTAATTCCAGTCTATCTATATCGTTTTTCTCCTAAACAAAAACAGCTACTGCTCTATGTATTCCCACAAAGGAGATGCACCGGACTCTGATACCTTCCCAGCAAATGTTGTGCTTTACAATATCTTGTTTTGAAATGCAGTGAATTGACCTGAACACGGTATAAGTGTAGTTGCAGCAGAGATTTGTATAATAAAAGACTCATGATATGGCAGCTCATTACCAATTGCACCACCTCAGCTGAGAGATTGAAATGCTGAAAAGATTTGTGAGAAAAAGTCTTGAAAAAAGAAAAAAAGTAGCCCCAGTAAGGCTTCCAGTTCAGTCCAGAGTGAATATTATAGAGAAAAATGGCAGAAAAAGTAACATTTATACAAATGTTTGAAGAAAATATGGATTTGTTTCTTCAGTTCTTTGGAATATGTCCTTTCCTCCCTAGACTACTTTGGAAGGGGCTAGACTACTTTTACTCCGGCTGGTAAAAGCCCAAAGAAACACTTCAGAGAAAGGATGGATTGCAAATCAGTGCCTTTGTTCCAAGGGATTTGACCCAAATTGATGAGCTAATTTTTCCTGTTTGCCGCTGCATTGAATAAACTGCAAGGGTTTGCAGAACATAGCTTTATTAATAGCCTATATGTCTCAAGCATTTTTTTTCTTTCTGTTGCTTCTCAGGGGTTATTTTCTGTTCATTGCTTCCTGTGATCATTCTGTTCCTAGGCCTGATTAAACCAATTGGTGAGATGACGATAATATAGACGCTAGAAAATTAAGAATATTTCTATAAAAGTTTAGAATCTCTGTTGCATTTTGAGTAGACAGAAAAAAAAGAACCCAGATTGTATCAGCTTGTCTGTTTTCATTTTTGCCTCAACCAAAGAAGCAACTCTTTTATGAAGAGCAAAGGAAATTTGGATTGAACTATTTACTTTACCCATGTTGAAAGAGGGATGATTCCTAATTTTTATTTAGAATAGTGCTCCTCTAGCTTTTACAGATGTACGTGAAGAAGAAAGATTTCAAAAAGGCTGACTACAAAATTTCCAGAGCTGAGAGGTTGTTAAGAGAAATGGAGCATTTCCAGGAAAAACAACATTGGTTGTCCTAGTTCTACATTAGGCACAGAAGAAGGCAAGGACAAAACACTACTGAAAATATTGCCAAGTAAATTGCATTTCCTGTAGTTGCCAGGGGTTAAGACTTAAAGGCACGCACGCACATGTGCACACTCACTCACACACACACAAGGTTGGGAGTGAGGGACAAGATAGGACAAACATTCTATTGAGAATTAAATCCTAGAGACATAAAGCCATAAAATACCATTTAGACCATCCAATCTACTTCCTTGCTCTATTCAGCAACCCAACTAAAAGTATCCTGAACAGATGGCTGTGTAACCTTGAACACCCATCTGGGTAACTGATTCAAAAGTGAAATAGTTCTTATTATTACCCAAGTTTTCCCAACTTTCAAATCTGCTTTCAGTAACTTAAATTAATTATTCTATATCCTGCCTTCATGTCTTCTGTGAAGTATGCTTTCAGGTATTTGAAGACTGATATCACACCATTCTTAGTCTTCCCCTCCTATGGTTGCATAGATCCAGCTTTTTCTACTCTCTTCACAAAAAAATGCATTTATAGTCCTCTGATCATCTCCACTGCCCTATTCAATTTTTTTCCAAATGTTTTCCTAAAGTGTAGTGGTCAGAAGTGAGCATAATAATTGAGGCAGAGTCTGATCAATGCAGAATAAAATGGAATTTTACTCTGTGAACAATCTCCTTATGCAGCCTAAAATTCTGTTTGCTAGTTTTGTAGTCAATCACATTCCTGGTTTTGCCCTCTATACACTTCACATTTTTCTCTATACAATTAAACACAACGTGCTCATAGAGATATTACCAGATCAATCCCAATAAGATAAAAGAGTATATGAGGTAATTTGTCAGTAGATCAACAATATCTGGGGATGATGGAGCAAGTTCTAGCAATCACAGCAAGAAGTCTAGAAGGATAGTGATAGATCATAGGAATGAAGAAACACTTGTTATTTGGGCTGGACCAAGACATTATACTGTCTGAGACAAGGCAGAAAATTGCAATTCCCATTCTCCTGGGTCAAAATGCACTGTATCTAAAACTGGCCATGTTATTGTGGTTCATGAGGCAGGAACTCTCTCAGTCTCCTTAGCTCATTCTTGTAAGAAAAATACCATGATAAATTAAATAATTTAGATCTGGTTTGTGTCTCAGAGCAATTGTGATATGATCTAAGTTTCAGGGTTGTTAGCATTAAGATTTGCCCCTTTTATGATAAGATCACTCCCTGATTGCTCTGGAGCATATCCATTCCTCATGACGTCTAATGGAATTATTCTGTTTCCAGAGGGCATTTTGAGAATTCTCCGAGGTGATGATGGGTACTTTCATTAAGTTGCTTGTTGGAATAAAGAGGTGATATTGACCATTGCTCCTGAAAGGTTTCTCCTAGCTCGCTGGCTTGGGGTGGGGGATGATTTTTCAGGGACTACAAGGAATGAAGCAAGCCAAAAGGTGCCTGGCATAAAACAAGTGATTCTGATTGATTTGATATTGTGGACTATGCTGTACTGATAAAACTAGCAAAACATTGGTATTTCTTCTCTTATTGTAAACTGTATGCAGATTGCTGCGCAGCAGGACCTTTTAAAGTGAACTGTATCCTATCAGACAGGGAATGGCAGAAAGAACATCTAAGGGTATACTCTAGGTTTCCAGAGCACAGATTCACACAGAATTGAATGATACCTGGGCAGGTCCAGAAGTGATGTCAGTGACTTCAACTAGAAAAGTTAATTTTGCTCCGTGAATCCTGAAGAGGTGGTTAAGTTCTTCCAGCTCAGTCCCTTGCAAGTAGGTCTCCTGTCTTTCCTGGATAGTGAAAACATCAGAGAAGTGATAGAGAGTTGAGTTGGCGTATGCATCCTTGAGAGAAGGGAATATTATCATCATTACTAAAAAAGGTAATGTTGCATATCCTTCTTTAAAAAAAAAACCCTCAGCCTAAATATACCAGACAATTATTGACCTGTGTCTAGCCTTCCTTTTGAAAGTATAACGTTAGAAAATAACAGGCCTAGAGAAACAATGAGCCCTGGAGAAAATTACAGTCAGTTTCAGTCAGGTTTCAGGCTATTTTAGCACAGAGGCATCACTGATGATGCTTATAGATGATCTCTGTCAGGACCAAGATGGTTAATGTGACTCTCCTAGTCTTGCTTGATCACTCAGTGGCATTTGATGCCACTTATCATGGTATTCTTCTGAATCAGGGGTGGGTTCTACTTACCTTTACTACCAGTTCACAATGGGGGGCCCCCGCACGCGTTTGCTTTGCTCCGTGCTTCTGCACATGCGCAGAAGCTTCCTGATGACGTCAGGGTCGGTGGGCGGAGCCTCACACCAGTTTTACTACCGGTTCTATAGAACAGGTCCGAACCGAGGGTAACCCACCACTGCTTCTGATCCATCTTCAAGGGTTAAGAATGAGTACAACAATCTGCAGCGATTCACCATTTCCCTGAATGGACATTTTCAGTCAGTGATAGCAGGTACAGGAAAAGATTGAGCCCAAGCCCCTTAATGGTAGGGTCCTACTAGGTCAACAGTCTCCCTCTCCTATTTAATATTTACACAAAACTGCTAGGGTAAGATCATTTGTTGGTATGAGGCCAGTTTCTTCAATATTCTGGTGATGCCCAATTTTACCTCTTATGCCCTAGCTAAGTAAGTGATTTAATTGAAGTGTTGTCTAAGTACCTAGAGGTTGAGATCTGGATGAGAAGAACAGGTTAAGACTCAGCCTGGCAGTGGGAGTGGCTCTGAGTTTGAACACCTACTGACTCCAAGGAATTTCTATCATTAATCATATATGGGGGTTTGTACTCTCCTGAGCAAAGCTGGTTCACAACTTCTGAGGCCTATTGGACTCACAATTCCTTTTCCAGAAGTGCAGTGTCAACTTTGACCAAGAAGTTTTTGGCACAGCTCCATCTTGTATGTAAACTGCATTTTTTTTCTTAGAAAGAGAGGCATTAATTGTTGTCACTCATGCCTTTGTCATGACATCTCTCAACTGGACTGTTACAATGCATTCTACATGGGACTGTCCTTGAAGATACCAAGCACAGTTGGTCCAGAACTTGATTAGTTATAGATCAGTGGTGGGTTGCTCCCGGTTCAGTCCGGTTCTTGCAAACTGGTAGTAACGGCGGCAGAAGGCTCTGCCCACCCGGCCAGACATCATCACAGATGATCAGTGCATGCACAGAAGCATGCGCATGCTCGCTCCCATTGCGAACTGGTAGCAGAAGTAAGTAGAACCCACCCCTGTTATAGATGTACCTCATGGCAATTAATTATTTTATTTTATTTTATTTCAAATTATATAAAGCGCACCTTCTCCCGAGGGACTCAGGGCGGTGTACAGCCAGCTAAAAACATACAATACAAACATTAAAAATAATTTAAAGGATATATATTAATTTGGCCCCAATTTAAAATAACAAACCAGTTAAAAATGTTTTTTAAAAAATGTTATGTTAAGCCAGCCCGGTTTGCTGGAAAAAGAAAGTTTTAAGGGCACGGCGGAAGGCACCAAGGTCTTGAATTCTCCTTATCTCTGGGGGCAGCTGATTCCAGAGGGTAGGGGCCCCCACAGAGAAGGCCCTCCCCCTGGGGGTCACCAGCCTACATTGTTTGGCTGATGGCACCCCGAGGAGGCCCTCTCTGTGGGAGTGCACAGGTCGGTGGGAGGTCATCGGTAGCAGCAGGCGGTCTCGAAGATAACTAGGTCCTATGCCATGGAGCGCTTTAAAGGTGGTGACCAACACCTTGAAGCGCACCCGGAAGACCACTGGGAGCCAGTGCAGCTCACGCAGGAGCGGTGTTATGTGGGAGTGCCAGGCAGCTCCCATAATTACCAGCACGGCTGCATTCTGGACCAGTTGGAGCCTCCGGGTGCTCCTCAAGGGGAGCCCCATGTAGAGAGCGTTGCAGTAGTCCAGGCGCGAGGTGACAAGGGCATGAGTGACTGTGCACAGGGAATCCTGATCAAGAAAGGGCCGCAACTGGCGGATCAGGCGAACCTGACAAAACGTCCCCCTGGCTACCGCTGTCAGATGTTCCTCTAAAGACAGCTGCGTATCCAGGAGGACACCCAGATTGCACGCCCTCTCCGTGGAGGCCAAAGACTCGCCCCCAATAGTCAGTGATGGAATCAACTGACTATATCGGGATGCCGGGAACCACAGCCACTCAGTCTTGGAAGGGTTGAGCTTGAGCCTGTTCCTCCCCATCCAGATCCGCACAGCCTCCAGGCACTGGGACATCACTTCAAGGGCATCATTGGGGTGGCCTGGGGTGGAGATGTACAGCTGGGTGTCATCAGCGTACTGATGGTACTTCACCCCAAAGCCACGGATGATCTCACCCAGCGGCTTCACATAAATGTTGAACAGAAGGGGCGAGAGGACCGACCCCTGAGGCACTCCACAAATGAGAGGCCTCGAGGTCGACCTCTGCTCCCCTGCCAACATGAACTGCGACCGGTCTGAGAGAAAGGAGGAGAACCACCGTAGCACGGTGCCCCCCATCCCCAACTCCTCCAACCGGTGCAGCATGATACCATGGTCGATGGTATCAAAAGCCGCTGAGAGATCTAACAGATCTAACAGGGCTAGAACAGAGGAGCAATCCCTGTCACGCGCCCTCCAGTTGATAATTCCCTGGAGCCAGCCTCGTGTAACCTCCCGGAAAGCCAGTACTAACCAGGAGGGACACGGGTCCAGTAAACATGTGGCTGTACTAAGTCTCCCCAGAATCCTGTCCATGTCATCAGGAGTCACAGAGTCAAACTCTTCCCAGATAACATTCCCAGGACTATTCCTTGTCACCCTGCCCAAATCTACCCAGTCAGAGTCCAAATCCACCTGGATCTGAGCGATTTTGTCATACAGGTATTGTCCGAAATCCTCAGCCCTGCCCTCCAGGGGGTCCTCCCGCGCTCCCGGGTGGAGGAGGGAGCGGGTCACCCTGAACAGGGCGGCCAGACGATTCTCTGATGATGCAATAAGAGCGGAAAAGTAATTAAACTTTGCCGCTTTTATCACCACTAGGTAGGTCTTAATGTGCGACCTTACCAGTGTTTGATCAGATTCAGTGAGACTGGCCCTCCAACAGCTCTCCAGGCGTCTTTTCCGGTGCTTCATCTCCCTCAGTTCCTCGGTGAACCAAGGAGCCACGAGGGATCAGCACCGGGTCAGAGGCCGCAAAGGCACAACTCGATCCAAGGCCCCACCAGCCGCCCGATCCCAGGCAGCCACCAGGTCCTCAGCCGAGTCATGCGCCAGATCCTCAGGAAGTGGCCCAAGCTCCATCTGGAACCTATCAGGATCCATCAGGTGCCTGGGGCGGACCCATCTTATTGGCTCCACCTCCCTGTGGCAAAGTGCAGCAGTTTGAAGGTCCAGGCGAAGGAGCGAGTGATCTGACCATGGCAAGGGTTCCATGTCTATATCCCCTATAACAAGACCACTCAACCACTGGCCAGAGACAAAAATCAGGTCCAGAGTGTGACCCCCCCTGTGGGTGGGGCCATGAACTAACTGGATCAGGTCCATGGCCGTCATGGAAGCCATGAACTCCCGAACCAACTCAGACATTTCACCAACGGACGGCAAGTTGAAATCACCCATGACCATAAGCCTGAGTGTATCAACTGCCACTATGGGTATCATGTCGAGTAGTTCGGGCAGGGCCGTTGCCACATGGCAGGGAGCCAGGTACGTAAGCAACAAGCCCATCTGAACCCCATGACCCCATCTCACAAAGAGGGATTCACATCCAGCAGTCTGAGGCACAGTGGTCTCCCTTGGACCGAGACCTTCTTTAATAATAACCGCCACCCCCCCCGCCCCTCCCCTGGGCCCTCGGCTGATGGAACATTCTGAAGCCTGGTGGGCACATCTCAACTAGGGATACCCCTCCCTCCGGGCCCAACCAGGTTTCGGTAATACCCGCCAGGTCCGCTCCCCCCTCATGTATAAGATCGTGGATGAGGGGGGGCTTATTTACCACGGACCTGGCATTGCATAGCATCAGCCGAAGGCCCAGATCCTGAGTATCTGTGCCACCTAGCATCAGAGAGGAGCCTTGGGGACCGGGGTGCACAATTGCTCTCAAGCAGCGAGTGCGCACCCCCAACACATGATATGGCTCCCTGCTCATGCCATATCTGCCCCTCCCAATGACCGTGCTGATGGTACATCCCTCATTAGGATAGCTTTCCATCCCCTCCCCAGTCTCTCGTCCTGCGCCTCCAAACCGCTACCCTGTGCTGGGCTCGGCTCTGACCTTAGTGGATTTTCCCCCCTCCATCCATTGTGGTCACCACCCACCTCCCGGGTCCCCTTAAAATTTGATTAAAAGCCTTGATTAAAAAACCCCTCAGACCACGTTTCGAGGCATGCCACCACTCGGGGTTCCAAAACCCGTCCTTGAGGTAGGCCTTCGATAAATTCGAAGGCCATGTCTGCAAGAGGGGGGCATCTTGCAGAGCGAGGAGGGTTGCCGAAGTGTACGCCAGAATAAACATAAGAGGTGGATGTAAGACAGCGACAGGGAACCAAGATGATAAAAAGAAGGGCAGATATAATGCCAAGATAGGAGTAAACCAGGCTGGTATAACCACCACTCTCTCACAGCAGTGGGGGGAGTCCAAAAAGCTGCAATGAATAAGTCCAATAGAACTGGCCGCAACCGTCCTCTCACAGCGGCTAGGCAGAGAACAACCACCAGCGGAGTCATAGAACAATTCTTCAGAACATAATGCAGCAGCAATCCACCCGGACTCACGGCTCTTCAGCCAAAGGCTCCATCTCTCTGTCCAATACGTCAAGTCCAATAAAGGCAGTAATAGGGAATAAAGTATGAGATGTAACACATCGCAATGGGAGAAAAGCCAGGGATCAGATAGCAGATTAATAAGGAGGAAGATGACAAAGGTCCCAACAAACAGCTGAAGATAAATTGGCAGGGTGAGACAAACCGAGCCAGGCAGCAATCCTGGGGGGGGGGCATCAAAAGTGGGAGGGGGAGAGACCCCAGGGAAGAGCAAGATGTACAGTCACCACTTCTCCTCCGGCAACTCCCAACCCCCCAGATCTTATCCAGGTCCACTCACCCCGCAGTCATAGCCTGTCCTCGCAGGGCTATTACAGCCCAGATCTTCCCGGCGTCACGCCCTTCAAGGGCAATTAGATGTAGTCCCAGCGAGATGGTCTGCTGGGTCATTCCCCAGTAAGGCACTCTCTGCCATCAACAAGGCCTCCATACTGCCCATGACACCGCTGTCCTAGCCTCAGCAGATCCTCCGGGGGTGGGGGGCTGACGATCTTACAACAGCCACAGCGCCTATAGAACCCCCCCGATCCAGGATCGCCGAGGGCAAAGAAAACCACGTCTGGGTAGCGCCGATCCGGCCGATGGAACTCTAAGACCGCGGCACTATTACAGAGGCCGACGCCGCCCTCCCAGCGGCGCCCAGCTGATGCAATCCTCTCCGCGCTGTCCCAGGTCATCCAAGAGCCATCTCTTGCCAGGGATGGCTCATTTGAACTGCCGGAAGCTCAGCATATCGGGCAGGAGGCCGAAGAATGGAAAAATGGCCTCCCTCGGTTTCCAGTCATTCATCCTTTCATCCCCCGATCTCAGCCGACACTTCGGGGAACCGCCATCTTGCGCATGCCCAGGTCTTCCATCACATAACACCTGTACTGAAAGAACTGCACTGGCTGCCAGTTGGTTTCCAGGTACAATTCAAGGTGCTGGTTATCACCTTTAAAATCTTACATGGTTCAAGACCTGGATATTTCCAGGATCACTTTTTTTCAGATGGAGCTCTTTTTTTCATCTTCCTATCCAGTAGTAAGAATCTAGTAAATTTGAAACTGCAATTCTCAGGAGCCATGCCATGGAAGCATGCTTCTCAGTCACTTCCTCTTCAATAGAATAATATCCTCCCTGACATTCAAACAGCCCTCTCTTTCCTGGACTTCAGGAAATATGTGAAAATTGACTATTTAATCAAGTCATGCATGGAGGCCAGTTCACTAAACTTATCTCTCATCTCTCCTGAAGATTTTTCTTCTTCTGTGTATGTCTCCCAGTTCTATAGTATTCATATGGTATTGTTACTAAATTTGATTTCTACTGTTTTAATGACAATTACTATAAAATATTAAACATGTATTCATTGGGGAGTTCTATGTTGCCTCAGAATCAGCTGATTTAAGGGCCCATAAGTTCTATAAGCAAACAAAGAACAAAGAATGAACCTGTGCTCTGAGGCTATTTTCTAATTTTCTCCAATGATAGGAATACCCTGCCCATTATTGATCAGTCTCTTTTCAGATTCTGTGGCTCTCACACACTCTTCATACACACACAGTTTTAAGACTGATTGGGTAGATACAGGGGTGACATTATAATATAATTTTAATCATATTTAAATTGTATCTCAAATGATTGTATTTTATTCCAATTTCATTTTAGATCGTATTTTATTCTAATTGCATTTTTAATCGTGCGTTATTCCAATTTCATTTAAATTGTTTTAGCTTACTTTTGTAATGATTTGTTTCTGGAACTCTGCACTTTGATATGGCCCAAGGGCTAATCAATAAATAAATTCATTCATACACACACACATGACAATTGTGAATACACTTCTTTACAGTTTCTACTTTGAAGCCACGTGCACAAAGATGATTTATTAATCTTCCAGTGGATTTCATTATTTTTTTCCCTCTATGGCTAATATTTTCTATTTCAGATCTAGAACTTTGACTGGGGTTCTTCCCTCTCTCTCTCTCTCTCTCTTCTCACCCAGCATTATTTCTTCATCTGGCTTCCTTTAGATGTGTTGAGACAATTCCCAGAATTTCCAGCCATCACATCACCTCCGAAGAGGACTCCTGGGAGTTGTCATTCCCAATGCATCACAAGGACATTAGTTTGGTAAAAACTGATTGTCTGTCTCTGTCTGTCTGTCTGTCTGTCTGTCTGTCTGTCTGTCTGTCTGTCTGTCTGTTTATCTATCATCCTTCTATCGCCATGCACCTGTCATAAGCAACATATTGTTCTATCCTCACTCATTTTTCCATTGCTTTGCTAGTCTAACCATGATTATGATCTTGAACTTCCAGTTCTACTTGCAATTGCTATTTCTGATATCAGTCTCTGCATGAAAATGCCAATTTCCCATGGAAGATATTCATAAACATAGCTTGATTTTAAAGAGTATGTTGCTAGTTTTCATATGGCCATAGTTCAGCCTAAATGTGTGCTAAGGAAATGGAATTCAATTGTGACTCTATTTCATTGTGACTGCCCTCAACTACTGTACTACAAAAATTGCATACTGAGAGAACAGACTGGCTCTGCTTGAGCATGTTTTCACAATAGCCCAGTTAAGAACAAAGAAATTAGATAATTATATCATCACTGTCACTGATTAATTACATTCACATCCTCTCTCACCTCAAACCCTTAGGTTATTTAAGGAATTCAAATATGATTATGTAAAATCTTAGCCATTCAACTACTAATATAATGGGAAAAACTCTACAAAGGTTTAGTTTTACGTCATTAATCTTGGTCTTGGCAATCAGTTACTTGTCTTTCAGGTCTCGCTGAATCTTGATCTTGGCATCAACCTTGAACATGTAGAATGGAAATGTATAGCACTGTGGAGTATATTTCTCTTGTTTAAATCTTCCTTTCCCAGTCTTTTATGTTGTAGATTATTAGATTCATAATTCCCAGATAACACAATTACTCACAGTTTGGAAACTGAAATCCAACATATCTAACAGGCATCAATTTATAGAAACTACTTTAGAATCACTACATACCCAGCTTCAAGGACCTTAAAGGACACCGATTATCTGGATCCCTTTCACACTGGTTTCAAGCTGGAGCATAGCATCAAGGCCGCATTGCCCACCTTTGGCAGAGCTGGGGTGGAAGTAACACAACTTGTCCTCATTCAACTTGAAGACTAGGCTTCAATTTCAAGGCTGGTGTTCGGTTTGGAGGCTGGTGTTCCTGTTTGAGCAACAAGTGATTGATATCTCTGTCCAGGAAGGCCTTTTGCACAAGTTCATCTAGTGCTACAGTGGTACCAATATTTAGACAAGGTGGCCCTTATGATGGTTGCTCATGTTTTAGATACTATTGCAATGTGTTCTATAAGGAGCTGCTCTGAAAGCTTGAGCCATTCCAGATTTAAGCAGCATGGGCAATTAGGGGCTTGCCACAGCTTGCTCATGTATACCTATGCTTCAGAACCTTTAATAGTTGCTTTGCACGTAATAAGACGTGTAGCAAGACACATATGCACAGTGATGGGGAAACATTTGAAGTACCCACAATGGAGGATTGGATTGTGAAGATGACAGAAATCACAGAAATTGCAAAATGGACTTGTTTGATAAGGGATAAAACAATAAGTACTGTACGTTATAAAAGACTGGAAAAGACCCTTATGGGTTTTTTTTGTTTGTTTGTTTTTTTTGCTGAAAATGGAAATAATGAAATGGTGATTTCTGTATTTGTTGATTAAAAAGGATTGACTATGGTATTGAAAGAAACTATGTAATCTAATTTTAAAGAGGAAGGATACTATGCATCTGCTGTAAAGAAGATTGGAAGTTGCTTCTTTAATTATCTTCTTTATTTCTTTGCACTTTCCCTTTATATATTTTTTTCTTTTTCTTAACTTTTATTTATCTATTACCATGTTGATGTTTTACTTATGTAATACAAATTACTGTATGTGTGCATGTATGTCTGGATAGACAGACAGACAGGTACCCTGCACTGATTGCTTATAGGTTTCCAGATGAAATTCAAGGTACTGGTTTATAAAGCCCTTTATGGTATAAGGCCTGGTAGTTTCAGGGACAACATATCTCCGGTAATTTTTAGCTTGCAGGCTTCAAAGTGTTAAAAAAATTAGACTTTTATAAAGCAGCTTATGCAAATGGAGTGCAATTTCTTACAAGTTTTTTTTAGTGTAGTTTGTTGAATTACAAACATTGGAATAATAAATTGTTCAAAAAATACACTCCTTTTTCCGAAACCACATTAACTTGTAGTTTCCTCTCCATTTTCTTTCCCTTCACTGACCCAAATTTTGTGTTCTGCAGCAGAAAAAGGACTTTTTTTTAAAAAAAATCCACCTTTTGTTTTCAACATATTTGGTACTCAAAAGGACTCTTGGCACAACCACAGCTATCATTCAGGGAGGCTGGAGCTTCATAAAGAAGGAAGTAAGAGTGAATTATTCCGGCCTGTCTCAAATTGACTAGGTGACCTCATTGGCAAACAGCCTAAGAGCTCTCAGATCAGATGAGTTTTCTTAAGGCTAATCCATGTGGATGCAGTAAGTAGGGATGACTTTACGGTTCAGTGAATGGAGACAGCTGCCTCAGATGGTACCTATGCCAGCCTGATGCTCTCAGATACAGCAGGAGAGGCTATCCATTCACCAGTGTTGGAGTAAGATTCAGTTGTGGTTCCAGGAAAGTTCCTTAGGTAGAAAGAAGACATCAACATGATTGCTCTTCTGACAGAACATTGTTAAAGGAGGACGCTAATGAATATAACTAATTACTTCTTGCAATTGGGGTTGGCTAACCAATAAATGCACTTGTGATCAGTAAATTCTAATCCATCGGTACCGGTTTGCAAATGTGAGCGCGCGCACATGCGCAGAGCATCAAAAACAGGACATGATGATGTCTGGGTGGGTGGGCGGAGCCTCCCGCAGCAGCCGCTACTGGCTAGAACTGGCTGAATACCACCACTGGTCCAGAGCAAGCTTTGGTAGCGTTCTGATTCTGCAGAATGGAAAAAAAATGGTGAGCATCCACTTAATTCTTTAGGACCTTGTGTGAGAAACCATGGTTTAAGCTGTTTTAAGTTGGAAAGAAAGGTCCAGAATTCCACCTGTGAAAAGAAAATACAGGACTTCCCCTCCTCTTTCCCCCACTTTCTTCTTGTCACATGAATTAGAAGAGGAAACTGGCTCTGATGGAACTCTCTGAGCCTAGGAATGATGATGGGCATTTCAGAAATATTGCAGAACAAGAACCGATGAACATGTTTGTGGTTTTAAGTAAGTGATAACCATCTTCCCATTAAACTAAGACTCTGAATGAAGATCAAAGGCAACAGGAAAGCCACACCTTAATGTCTTAGGTAATGAAGCCTAAGGCTGAAGATTATGTAACCTAACCTCTTTTTCCTTCTAGAAAAACTGCTTACTGTGAGTTTGTGAGAATCTTGCTTTGTGGTTGTGAGATGCTCTAGGGGTTTGACACAGACAGAATTCCTTTTTTATATATTTATATTTTTTAAGAATTTTACATGAAGTAAAAGATAAATGTAAAGAAAGATAAAAAGAAAAAGGTACAAGAAAAGAAACTGAAGTTATGAAATATGATGACTTCTGAACTTTACTTCAACAGATAGTTTCAAACTTAGAATTGTATTTAGAGTCTTCCTTCCATCTTATATTTTACAAATTATACTATATTATACAAATCTCTTTAATCTCTCCTCTAGTCCAAATCATTTTCACTCCACAAATCCATAAATTACATCAGCTTTTCTTCTTCCAGCTAGAAGTCCATTCAAGGTTTTCAGTCTTTCAAAAAGCATTTGTTGCTTTTTGTCTTTCATCAAAAGATCAGCTTGGCCATCTGAGCAAATTTTGATATTCTTCCACTGTGGGAATTTCAGTGTTTTTCCTGTGATACTTACAATATACAAAATCAATCTGCCAAGAATCTTTTCTAATTCATTGTCCGTAAATCCCAATAAAAAAATTTCTGGTTTCTTCATGTGTATCTTTAAAATTCTTTGCATTGGCATATGAATTGGAATCCAAAATTTCATATTTTTTTTCGCAAGTACTCCATGGATAATAAAATGTCCCCTTATGTTTTTCCCATTTTCAGCACTGCTTTAAATTAAAAGTATAAATTTTAATAATTTCTCTGTTGTCACATACCAACAATAGATCATTATATAAAAGTTTTCTCTTAAGTTACGACCTAATGTAAATTCAATACCAATTATCCACGCTCCCTCCCAAGTATCCATCTTATATTGTATCCAAAATTAATAGCCCATGTTGTCATGTATTCTTTAACCTATTCTTTTTCTGTTTCAAATCTTAACAGTTTATACATTTTTGCTATGGCATGTTCATAATTTAAATTCAATGTCAAATTCTTTGCATTTTTCAATTCCAATTATTATTTATATTATTTCCAATTATAATTTTGTATTAAAAGTGTGTGAATAGCGAAGTTCATTCATTCACATTAATTACATTCTAGCAAAAATGGGTTTTTAATTCAAAATCATAATAAAATGTTGTTATACTTCAAGATTGTAAAGTGTTTTTCCAAAAGTGCTTATGTTCATCTTAACTTGATGCAAATATTAAAAGCAAGCCAGAAAATGATTACATGTTAGAAAAAAATGTTTGATAGTTTTGTGTCAGGATAATCTACCTGAACACTTTCATCTTATGTAGTACCCTTAGGCAGAATCTTAGTTCTAGCAGAGTTGCTTCGGCACTGATAGATGGCAATGTTGTCCAGCTAAGATGGATGATGGAAATGTAAACCTTAATTTTATGGCTTTGGAAACATAAACTTAAACACTCCTCAACACACCCTAATTAGGCTGGTAATTGTCTGAGATCTCAATCTCAGAGTGTTGCAACAGATGAGGGGAGTGGGGGCAGGGAAAAGTCACAGTTCCCAAGGCTACAGAACAACAGTGGAAACACCATCATTTTATCTACAGAGCTTTGTTGCCAGTTTGGTCTTGCATAATGCTGCCTCGTGCCACAGCAACCCATAAATGTACTATAAAAAATAAAAAAAAAACAGCAACTCTACACTTTGGAATGTTATAGATGAGAGCAAATGCAAAATTTGAGCAAACACCCAAGAGTCAGCCTTAAATAATCAAGAATAAATGGGTTGAAATGTAACAGGAATTAAAACTAAAACCGGGGTGAGCTCATGGTTTGCATTACAAATTTACAAATCTTGGATCCTCAGCTCATGCCTGGTATGGCTAGGAGGTTGTGATGCGTCTTGTACACCAGAGGCCCCCAAACCCCCCACTACTGGGCCTTGAGCCATTTGGAACCTGACTGCAGAAGTGGTGGGCGAGCACACATGTGTGTTTCCACTTGTGGCAGCAGCGAGCAAGCACGGGCACACAACTCCATTTGTGTGTGTGGCGGACACATGCGCATGCGCAGGTCCACTTGCATGAGCGGCTGGCATGCACACCTGCCGCTTGCAAGGAACCATTTCCTCCCTCCCCCCCTCCGCAAGTCCGCAAAGTTAGAAAGGTTAGGGAACTTTGTTGTACATCACAGAATACATTCTTCTTTTTGAAGATCTGTCAGAGGACAATCATCTGTTTCAAGACATCCCATGTTGAAAATCACATGAAGAAAAAAATTGGGTTTTTTTTTTGGGAATTATTCATGAACAGTGAGCATCTATATAGCAGTCAAAGCAGCATTCTGTTCACTCAATAATTGGTTTTCTCATTACAATGGAAGAAATTGTGTGTTATCTCTGCTTATAGTAATTCTATATAGCTTGTACCAGGGTGAAATGCTCCCTGTTCGGACCGGATCACCTGATCTGTAGCGATGGAGGTGTGTGGTTCTGAGAACCGGTAGCAAAAATCCTTGCCCCCCCCCGCCCAGCTGAGCCGCACGATCATCAGAGACTTTAAAATTATTTTTAAAAGCATTTTTCTACAACCTCTTCGGCAGAAAAAATGCTTTTAAAAGTAAAAAAAAGCCTCTGATGATCGCGCGGCTCAGCTGGGATCGTCAGAGGCTTTTAAAAGCATTTTTTCTCTTCGGGAAGGTAATTGAATTGGTCCACTGCTTGTTGTTTCTGACTCTTGATTGTGATCATGGATTCTATGAACGATGTATGAAGAGCAAGCTGGTGCATGACATTGGCCTTTTTTTTTTTTAATTTGATTTATATGCCGCCCTTCTCCGGAGACTCAGGGCGGCTTACAATGTGTTGCGTTAAGCAATAGCCTTCATACTTTTGTATATTTATACAAAGTCAGCTTATTGCCCCCACACACTGGGTCCTCAATTTACCTACCTTAGAAAGGATGGAAGGCTGAGTCAACCTTGAGTCTGGGGAGATTCGAACTTGCAGTAATTGCAGGCAGCTGAATGTTAATAACAGGCTATTAGTCTACTGTGCCATCAGGCTCTTTTGAGTATTCATGGTTGGTGTCACAAGCCATAGAAAATTTGTTTGTATCTCTGGCTCTGAACCAGCATTCAGGGCACCATTATTGGTAAAAAGGAAATCTCAGAACAGTTTCCTTCACTTTGGTAATAGTTTGGAGCCTCCTGAGGTTGAATAGCTTCCCATCTGCTCTGTACTTGAGGTTGATTCCAGCATCATTGAGCTGAATGATACCATTCAGCATGGCAGTAAACTTCATGCTGAACAGTGTGCACACAATTAAAGAGCACACAGGCCTCTTTAACACCCTTGGTGACTGGAGAAGTCTTAGAGAATTTTCTGCTATCCAACACTTTGGCCATCATGCCATCATGGAACTGGTGTTCCATCTGAATGAATTTGGCAAAGTAGCTGAATTTTGACATGATCCTCCATAGGCCTTATCAGCTGACAGTATCAAATACTTTTGTGCCATCAACAAAGGTTTTGTGGAGATCACAATTCTCCTCTGATACATCTCCTGAAGTTTTTACATGGTGAAAATTCTGTTAGTAGTTTCATGACCTCTGTGACTCTGGCACCAAGCCCAGCTCCAGATGAGCAAGCAGATAAACTAACAGAACTGTCCCAGAGTCAGTTCCACATATGATCTTGGTCACACTGACATCCTGCCTTCCTTTTCTCCTGACAATGCCATGGTCAATAAAATGCCAATGCTTAGAGCAGAGTTGCATCCAGGAGGTCTTGATATGGGTAGGCAGACAGAAAGTTGTATTGGTGATGATGAATGAGGTTGGTGCTATACAACTCTCCTTCAGTTAAATCCAAATTAATTGTTAGTCTAAACAATATCTAAACAAATGTTTGAGTTGTTCATCCATCATTGTTGATTGTTTAGCTGAAACTAAATGTGTGTCCAAAGATGACTGGTCTGGCCAATTTGGGCACAAAATGTCCTGGCACATATTGGGACAGTACAGTTAGAATTTGAAGGAATCCACTTGGAGATTCCTGAAACTCCTGAAACTCATGCCTAACCACTGTATTAAAACAGGAACTATAATGTACAATAGCATTTGTAAACATTATGCATATCTCTTTGTCATTCCTTCTTGGGCATGAGTTCTTCCTTTGGAATGATATGCCAGTATCCTTGCTATGCTGAGAGCTTCAGCATCTTTATGAAATAAATGGAAACCAATCAGCCAATCTCTATGTTCTCCAATAATGGGGAGGGAGGCCATCTAAGGAGGCTACCTCCTTAGAATACATGTTCACAGAAAGACCATTCCCTGACATTTGGGAATACTTAATGCCCTGCTCTCTTTTTAAAAGATGCAATCATAATCAGGTGGCAACCGCAAGCAAAAATGATCTGGGTCTTCAATCATATCTTGGTTATATATTAAGAAGATTAATGCCGAGGGGACACATATGGCCCTTTATATGTCCAATCAATATTATTTGAGAAGTTGCCCTCAAAGGCCTCCGTAATTATGTAGCATTTTTCACAGCTTCTTTTCTCCCCCTCTAGCTTTCAAAACAGGCCATGCTGATTTGACCCTTAACACGCTGTTCCTTTTTGTGTGCAATTTCTCAAAGGCTAAATATAAACTTCAGAAAGCTACTATCTTTTAGCCTTTGTGGTGTTTGGAAATAAACTTAAATAAGGTTCAGTCATCACAGCTTAAAAATGCCTGGCACTGAAACGATCCCTTTCTAATTTTTGTGCTCACTTCAATAGACATATCTATCTAGTCAGCCAGGTATAATGATAATTTCAATCTGCACATGAGAAATGGTTATTTATCATCATCTCTGCTCCTTTTTCTCCTTCTTATCTAAATGATCTATTTCCATCTCAAAAAAAGAGGGGGGAGAACTATAAATAAATGGAAAGAGGCTATTTTGGGGGGGAAAGAAACACTTCTTGTTCTTTTGTGTAAATAAATATCTACAATCTTCTTCATTTATCCCAGGCTATCTAATCTCTAAAATAAATTCCCAAACTCTAGCCAAATCATTTCATTCAGTTTCTGCTAAGGGCTTGAGAACAAAATGTGCTGACTCTTTTTTTAGAATGGGAGTCATTGACCCACAGACTCCATTAATGATCTTTTTAGAAGAAATTTCCATCCTTTTTGATTGGAGTGAATCAATGGAATTCAAGTTTAAATCATTATGAGCCTCTTTGGGTACAAGGATTCAACGATACAGTATTAGGCTTTTCTTACAGCCTTAATGGTCATATTTGTTTTGCTACAAACCAGTCTTCTGATGCCCATAGAGTCATTGAGCCTTTCTCAGTTCCCCCAACATTTTTGCTTTATGACAGAATATCTGAATCAAAGACCATTGTTTATGGTTTCTGGCAAAGTGAACCAAATATAGTTACTTCTGAATTCTGAAGATGAAACTCTGCACTCATGTATTAACTGCATGTGCAAACTGAACATAATACCTTTTCATTACCGATTTCTTTATCAAGCACAGAAGTTGTACAGCACTAACTTTTACATGAAAACTTGGACTAAAATATCCTAGGATTAGAATACCTCAAAAGTATATAATTTTTCTTAATACATCTGCCCGATATCTGAAGTAGTTATTTCTTTGTCATAGGAGGCTCTGTTGGAACATATATGCAACAAGCTTTTTTAAAAAATGTCACCAGAATGTAAGAATACCTGTTTCACAGAACAGAAGACTTACGTATTCAAATGATATTACCAAGTGTAATATTTGGAGAGAGAGTCCATTTGGAGAGATATGTATGAATATGATGTATGTATCTTCCACTGGGCTTCTCTAAATCAAGAATATAAATTTTGAGGTATGAAAAAAGTTAAGAATTAGAAGCAAATAATAATCATGGTTACTGGGATGCAGAGAAACCTTCTTAATATTCTTTGCTGCCCAAGAAAATCCACTTTCTAGCCGTGGCCATCTAAATTAATTCAGGATATGCAGTCATCTCATCCAGAAAGTCCTACCTTCCAGTTTTACACAATATGAGGGATCTGTACTTACTGTAAATACAGCAGTTCCAAAGGTGACATGAATATAGTCACGTACTTACTATGGCTTGAAGGGAAAATATGGCATATGGAATTACAGAAGCATTATCATATCATGAAGGAAACAATTGTACAGGCAAGGTCAAGGTAGCCTCAGGAATATTGACTCTCAGCACTGGATCAGCATGCTGTTTCTTAAAAAAAAAAATCCAAAACAAGCCCATATCCTTCCCTCACTGCTGATAAGTGCAGATAAAGCGAATGGAAACTCACATGCCAATCTTACTAGCTCTCTTGTAGCTTAATGCATTAGCAGCACATTTCGAAAGCTGATAGTGAATTAATGTCAGCACAACAAAGCTTTAAAGATCACAACCTTGGGGAATATTCCTTTAAATAAGTGTCAGTGTTCCATATGTTCTTTTTCCTCAGACTTTGATCACAATTGTTCTTCATTTCTTTTCTCGCAGTCTTATCTAAAAAGACATCAAAATATTTAAGATTTATCTGTTGTGCCAAAATATGTTAACTGCTTGGTCAAGTTGTAACTGCAAAACAGCAATCTCAGAATTACTTATTTAAGAGAAAAAAATTAAGAAGTACCCTGGAGTCTATTTTATAGTAAACAAATATAGCAGTGTGCTGTCATACTACAGTCATTAAGCATATGCAGCAAGAAATAAATTCCATTGACATTGACTGGATTAATCTGGTTAGGATTGCATTACATGACATCCTTGAGAGTGGAGACTTAATTTATGGCCAGAAATCCAGTTTTAGCCCTCAAAATAATTTCATTTTCTCAGTGATGTCTAGACTAGACTAGACTAGACTAGACTAGACTAGACTAGACTAGACTAGACTAGACTAGACTAGACTAGACTAGACTAGAATAGAATAGAATAGAATAGAATAGAATAGAATAGAATAGAATAGAATAGAAGGAATTTGTGTTTGGTGCATATGTTCTCAGTGTACATAATAGAAAAGATACGTTCATCAAGAATCATAAGGTACAACACTTAATGATAGTCATAGGGTACAAATAAGCTGTCAGGAACAATATCAATATAAATCGTAAGATATCCTAAGCAACAAATTTACAGTCATACAGTCATAAATGGATGGAGATGGGTGGTGGGAAGGAATAGCAATAGCACTTAGACTTATATACCGCTTCATAGTGCTTTTACAGCCCTCTCTAAGCGGTTTACAGAGTCAGCATATTGCCCCCAACAATCTGGGTCCTCATTTTACCCATCTCGGAAGGATGGAAGGCTAAGTCAACCTTGAACCTGGTGAGATTTGATCTGCCAAACTGCTGACAGCCAGTGATCAGCAGAAGTAGCCTGCAGTACTGCACTCTAACCACTGTGTCACTGCAGCTCTTAATGACATTCAGACATATGTGGTAACAACTGGACCAGGGCAAACAAATCTGGATTCCAAAATCTGGACAATCACTGAAGGTGCATGTCACCCAGAATCACAATAAATATAAAAAACTAATTTTTGGCTGCCATCTAATGGCCATCCAGATGTTTTCAGCCTAGATTTAATAGCCTGAGAATTGGAGGTTAAATTTAAACCAGGTAGTGCCTAGTCAGTGAAAGAACTTTTATATACTGAATTTTAACTCTTTGTCTTGGAGAATGTATTTGTTTGTTTATTTATATCCCTCCTTTATTATTTTGACAAATAGCTCAAGATGGCAACCATATCCAATATATCTTCCTCCTCCTATTCTCCACACAACAACAATCCTGTGAGGTGAGTTGGGCTGAGAGAGAGAGAGACTGGCCAAAGGTCACCAAAATTGGCCAAAACCCTGAATAACAAATCCTATCATTCCAATCCTACCTAGGAGCTAGAATCAATGTATTTGGAGGAAATCAGTTTGGAGAAGGTCTTAGAATATAGTTGAAGTTTTATAAATAATGTTACAAGCCCTAGGGGTGTCAAATTTTTCAGCTTTCAATTTTCAAACAGGGGTGTTCAGAAGTTTAATTTAATTTAATTTAATTTCGAATTTATATACCGCCCTTCTCCCTGAGGACTCAGGGCGGTGTACAGCCAAGATAAAAAACATAGAATACAAATATTAAAACATTTAAAAATATATATAAAATTTGGCCCAAAAAATTAAAAATCGCAGACTAATTAAAAGGATTTAAAATTTTTAAAATTTCTTCTTAAGCCAACCCGGCTTGCTGAAAAAGATAGGTTTTCAGGGAACGACGGAAGGCATTGAGGTCCTGGATTCTTCTTATCTCCGGGGGCAACTGATTCCAGAGGGTGGGAGCCCCCACAGAGAAAGCCCTCCCCCTGGGGGCCACCAGCCTACATTGTTTGGCTGATGGCACCCTGAGGAGGCCCTCTCTGTGGGAGCGCACGGGTCGATGGGAGGTCATCGGTAGCAGCAGGCGGTCTCGGAGATAGCTAGGCCCTATGCCATGGAGCGCTTTAAAGGTGATAACCAACACCTTGAAGCGCACCCGGAAGACCACCGGGAGCCAGTGCAGCTCGCGCAGGAGTGGTGTTACATGGGAGCGCCATGTTGCTCCCATCACTACCCGCGCTGCTGCATTCTGGACCAGCTGGAGCCTCCGGGTGCTCTTCAAGGGGAGCCCCATGTAGAGAGCGTTACAGTAGTCAAGGCGAGAGGTGACGAGGGCATGAGTGACTGTGCACAGGGAATCCCGATCAAGAAAGGGCCGCAACTGGCGAACCTGATAAAAGGTCCCCATGGTAACAGCCGTCAGATGTTCCTCCAAAGACAGCTGCCTATCCAGGAGGACTCCCAGATTGCGAGCCCTTTCAGTGGGGGCCAAAGACTCGCCCCCAATAGTCAGTGATGGAGTCAACTGACTATATCGGGATGCCGGGAGCCACAGCCACTCAGTCTTGGAAGGGTTGAGCCTGAGCCTGTTCCTCCCCATCCAGATCCGCACAGCCTCCAGGCACTGGGACATCACTTCAAGGGCATCGTTGGGGTGGCCTGGGGTGGAGATGTACAGCTGGGTTGTGACATGCCTTGGGGATTGTAAAGATATTTTGGTTACTTTAATATAATTTAGATGTGCTTGATAAGTAACTACATAAATATCATAACTTTAACATTTTGTTTGTGTTACACTCATTCCACTTCTCTAAGTGATGAAATTACAAGAGTACAATGGAAGAAGGTGAGCATAGAATTCATGTTTATTTAGGAGCATGCAAGCTAATCATAAGTATTCTAAAACTTCATTTATCAACAACCAACTAATTTCATATCTAATTTTAGATAAGCTATCAAAATAAAGTTATGGTAGCTCTCTGTGTGTCTTTCTTGTTTTTGTATATGCAGCTGATTCCAGAAGGACTAATGTATTGAGGATCAAGGGCAGACTTGCTCAATCTTGTCCTGGCGTGTGGATTTCGTCAGGGCATGGGGAATTCTGGGAATTGAAGTATATCTTAACATTATCATGGTTGAGAAACACTGGTCTAGAGTTCCCACTTCCAAAATTAAGAGGACAATTAAGATGGATACTATTTCTCATTGGCTTAAGCACTAAATTTAATCATTAGCCATCAGCTCTGCAAGGCAGCAAAATACCCTTTGAAAAACAGTAATTCTTCACTACACCTATACAGTAGCAGATAGAGTTCAAAGTTTAGCAAAACCAGGACTTTTCAACAATTGATTTCATGGTGATTAGGCATCCATTCTTTAAGAAGAAATGGTTATTAAGGAAATAAATAGGTGTTTCCTTTAAAGCTTGGCAATATTATTCATGCATCTGGTCCCAAAACAGGCAAAGACAATTGCATTGGTGAAAGATGAATGAAGAAAAGACTGCTTAGTGAATTTGGTCCCTGGGTCTATATGACCTTGAGTTTGATGCTTTGAGATCCAAATTAAAGATGTCAGGAGTACAATTACTGGGTTTATTTACATAGAGGAGAAAGGGATCTGGCAAGCAGCTTCTGTTTCGGTTTTTTTTTTTTTTTTTTTTTTAAGGCTCCCAGGGCCTTACTGGGTTACAGACACTAGTGCAGCTAATGCTCTGTGTTCTTCCCTGAAAACTGGGGAGGGAGCAGGAAGGAGATCCAAAAAAAGAGGCTCATTGTCAGAAAGGCATAATTTGTTCTGGAATGACTTGTTCTTCCAGGCCAGAGAAATAGACATTCTCCCAGTATCTTCTGTTCTCTATTTACAGTATTTGCCAATAAATCTTATTCTTTTCTCCCAAGATTTACGTGGTTTTTAAGTGTGATGGGCAACTATAGATAGATGATACCGTAGATAGATGATAGCTGGGTAGGTAGGTAGGTAAGTAGGTAGATAGATAGATAGATAGATAGATGATAGATAGATAGATAGATAGATAGATAGATAGATAGATAGATAGATAATTTAATATTATTAAAATTGATTTTGGAGTGGCAAGATGTTTAGGACGTTTAGATAAAGAAAGAACTCCAACAGACTCAATAAAGCAATAGTGAAAGAGAAAAGGGAGCAGAAAAAAAAAGCAATATAACAGCAGCACCAAAAATAAATATATCTTAGGAAAAGAAATAATAATAAGAAAAAGATAACATCCTTGGATCTGGTAGTGCTAACTGGTCATGTGTAGCAAAGGTGGGGGGTGTAATGGGGAAGCAGTGAAGACTTCCTTCTGAGTATCTTGATTTAAGTTAGTACTTGACTGGGAGACCATCCAGGAGACTCAAGGCTAGATTGAGAAATAACAACAACAACAACAAAAACAACAACAACAACAAACAAGAACTGGGAAGAAAATAGGGATAAACCATTTCTTTATTACTGTCAATGAAATTCCATGATCACATCGATGTAAGACACCAGGGATGAAGCACAGGGGTGGGTTCTACTTACCTTTATTACCGGTTTGCAATGGGACCGCACATGCGCAGAAACTTCCTTATGACGTCCGGGTCGGTGGGCGGAGCCTCCCGCCAGTTTTACTACCGGTTCTTGCGAACCGGTCCGAACCGGGGGCAACCCACCACTGGTGAAGCATAACTTTAGAGAATCTTTATCATGAATCTCACCTTGCCAGACACAGAAGTTGTTTAGAATCTGGTATGGATGGAAAACCATCAGGGAACATCTGGATTGTAGACTGCAATAGAAGCTAAAAATATGAACTGACATCCTCAGAATCTGAGATAGATCAGAGGCCACCTTTACTGATTCAGTAACCTTTGGAAAGCTCCATGTTGATGAAGTAATGTTTTAGGCAGCTATGATCTTGCCAAAAATGTAAATTGCCGGTGTAAATTGTTTGTTCTGCCAAAAATAGGCAATTCCACACACTGCTTTAGAATCAGTTCTATACTTGTCTGATCTCACTTAGTCGCCTGCGTTTGGTAGCTGAGCTGATGTATCTCTGGCTTGGCAGGGGTGAATTCAAATATTGTGGTTCTGTAGAGCTTATGGATATTCTGTTATCCTGTTTCTGGAAACTCTTGGCTCTCTGTACCTCTTGGCTTCTGGGCTTCATCTGCCCCAATAGGTCTTTCAAGGAGAAAGTTGGTTTCATATCTTTGTAAATCTCCCCTTCCAGGAACTATTGCAATTGATTTTGCATGCAACTGGGCCAATGCATAGAACGTGAATTTAAAACATGGATGACCAGGAAATACAAGAAGCTTATTTTGCTTTACATGGGATAAGAAAGAGAATTCTTGCTACTGTGACACCTGCAGCAGTTCAGAGATTAGCATTTAAATGATTTTTGCTCCTTTATTTTTCTTAGAATTTTGAGGTTGGCATTTCTTTTGAAGGACAGAAACAACAAAGCATGCACTCATCTAATGCTTGTACTATAAAGATGTTTGCACTAATCTCACTTTGCCATTATTGCAAAGATATCTAAGGTAAATGGGACAATTTTATAATTCTCTGTTGCTTTCAGGTATCAACTCTGATATGTTATAAAGTTGCCAGATTCTGTGCAGCAGTACTCAAAATCTGTCAGATGATGATTTTTGGCTTGTGCTTGAGACTTAATGTTATAATTTAAACTTGAAGTGCACCTAGTTTGTTTCATTAGGGTTCTGTAATCTAATACTGTAGATAATCTCTTATATACTAGATACTCCAATATTTTAATGCTTCTCCACACTGTTCTAATGATCCCATGCCTCTGTTTAGACTCTCGCTTTTTATATCTTCTATACTTTTATGGATCTTATATATACTTTTAATAATTAGTTTATATACTTTATATGGCCTTTGTATATAACACTTTATGCCTTTTATTCTATTTTTATACTTTTTTCAGTAATTGTACTCCTATCTCCTTATATTGGTCTACACCAGGGGTCAGCAACCTGCGGCTCCGGAGCCGCATGCGGCTCTTTGGGCCCTCTGCTGTGGCTCCCTGTCAGGTGATCCCACCACTGGCTGGCCCCACCCCTCACCATCCCCTCCCAGTCACTCCTTGCCTGGCCTGAGAAGGTAAGGGCGACGGCGGGGGATGGAAAAGCGGCCAGGGCAGAGACAGAGAAATACAGAGAGAGAGGGAGAGAGGGGGGGAGGGAGGGGAGAGAGAGATATGTCAAAAGGATTTTGTGGCTCCTAGTGTTTTTTTAACAACTAGTTCTCTGCCCTAATGACCAGCTGGGTAGGTGTGGCTAGGGGAATCATGTGACTGGTGGAAGTGAGTGACATTGAGTTGGCCATGCTCACCCAGGTTTTGTGGCTCCCGATGTTTTCTTTTCTGTGGAAATGGGTCCAAATGGCTCTTTGAGTATTTAAGGTTGCAGACCCCTGGTCTACACCTATAAAATTTGATTTGATCAACCGTTGAAAGTTTGGGGAATGGAAACAGCACTCCTGTTGAACTATCCAATGTCAGCCAAAGCACCGACTCCATAGTTATATTTTTAAATCTGTTCCTTGCCCATTGGAGTCTAGTCTGCAGCTTCCTCAGCATATTGCACAGAGGTTAGTGTATGACAATTGCCATATGGCAAGAGTATTCCAAGCTAAGCTGGAAATGCATGGATGGCAGAAAGATGAAGGGATTGATGTAACCTATTAATTCGGTCCCTTGAGTGCTCTGGTTCCCAGCTGCTACTGTTGTTGATAAATGACCACACTGCAATGTTTGTATCCATGCTTTTAGCTGAAGGTGTGTTTTCAAACTGAAGTCAGCCCTTGGTAAATGGACTCCCTTGTCCATATCTGTCTGAACATTGAGCTTCCCTCCCTGATATATATTAGGTATCAAGGTAGAGCATCACCTTCAAAAAGTCACACATATTGTCCAGGATATTGGGCCACCATTAAACTTGTCCCACTGCAAGATGGAGCATAAAGTAAGGAGGGGAGATGGAGGACAAATTACACAATTAGTCAATGTCTGGCCATAGAACACTTTTCCCAGTTTGGATTGCACTTGCCACACAAAAATCAGTCATCTAAATTTTCACATCAGAAGCAAACAATCCACTTTGGAACATATCTGAAGAAATCACATTTGGAAGATTTGGGTTGGGGAGATGACCCAAATGTGTGTTAATTACATGAGAATGGTCCTATGATTTAGTCCTAGCATCTTAGGGGAAAAGAACCTTATTACGGTAATGAGACTTAATTGAAGAATTATCTCTTTATTTATAATAAAACTGATTTTTACTGAAGGTTTTGGAAACTCACAAATTTATGCCTTTCTCACCAGAACTGATGGTATTAACATGCTTGGGTTTCCTTCTATTAAATAATGTCACCTGGTCCTCTGTTGGGACCTAGGAAGCCCACCTTCCCTTTTGTGGTGCCTGCCTTGGTAAACAATTCTCCTTCCCCACCCCACCCCCCAAAAATCCTAGATAGTTTTGATTTTGCCAATGTTTTGTAAGGTACTAAAGACCTGCTTCTTTTCTCAGGCAGAGGGCAGGGTGCTAGTGAAAACTGACTCTGAATGTTTCCGCGGTTTTCATCTAATTAAAAGTAAAAGTTTTCTCCCTTCCCCAAACAATCAGTCACATGGTCCAATCAGGATTCCATCTGGTTGCCTAGTAACTTCACTCCGCCTCTCTCCAACCTGTCAACCCTGAAGCTGACCTGACCAAGGCCATTTTGAGGCTTCAGTGTTGCCACTGAATTTGCTGACGAGATTGTGTAGTTTATGAATTATCCTGATTATCATTGTTTTTATTATTGTGTAGCTTATTTTTAATTGGTTGTTAACCATTCATACTCACATGGTAAGCAGGCAATATATAGAATGAATGAATGAATGAATGAATGAATGAATGAATGAATGAATGAATGAATTTGAAATCTTAGAAAGTCAAAATGGACAATTCTAGTACAGAAATAATCTGACTCAACAGAGCCATATTATATGATTATTTGCATTAAGTCTTGCCAATGATTCATCAGGGTCAGCCTTAGGGTTAAAAGTTAATATGTCACAAGAAAAGAGCTACAACATTTTAGCTATTGGAAACCAGGTTAAGGAAGGTAAGCGAATGAGTAAATGTGGCATCACTACTTTTCCATGCATTGATGCTGCACATGTCCATTTCCTAAAGATGGCATTAAGCAGAATGACATTATTTGATGAGTTCATTCTACTGCAGTATTTGAAAGTAAAGAGGCAAAGAAATAAGGGATCCTGGATAGGATGCACATCAAGGCAATAGATCACATGGAGAGTCTCAGTATGGTTATTGTATGATGTACTCGAGACTTTTTTGGTTTCATTTTGCATTTTTGACACATAGGGCATTTCACTACATGTACCTAAACATGAAGCAAACATGGTTGACAACATTTATTTTCTACTATTTTCCCCATTTTATTGCTCCACCACAGAGACAGTCTCATGTCCTCATTAGCTGCTCTGCTCTGCCTCCTTTCCTCCTTATCCTCTACAGTCACCTCCAAAAAGGTATAATTCTTTCTTGGCTTTGTCCCCCGTTATCTTGGAGAAAAGTCAGGTTATTGCACTGACTTCAAACCAACGTAATATAAACAAGAGGGAACTTTGGTAATGGGGAGAACAAATTTCATGCCACTCTAGATTTCTGCCAACTGAGAGAGAGGTATATGGGGCTGCAATGCAACAGTGGAGGAAAGGTAATAGGAAAGTATACAGTACCTTGGACTTAATTTCTGCATAATAAGTTAACTTGGGAGAGGAGCGCCATGAAATAGAATGCAAACCAGAGAAAAACCACATCTTTCCTTAACCAGTACCAAAATAAAGGTGACAGTACCAGATCAGTGGCTGTAACTCCAACACTCACAGAGGGATGCCCCAATATCTCTTTAGCCTTCAGGAAAAATATACAAAAGATAAACGTATCAGTGATGATATCTGACTTTTTCCCTCTAGATGAATATATGGCAACCCCCTGCATAATAGGAATCTGCTATCTGTTAAATCATCAAGGTGGTATAAATTAGAGATGCTGAGTATTTTCCTACTTTTTGTAGGTTGCTTTCCTGCAAACTACCACCAAAAATCTTTTCCTTCTAATGACTTGAGTGGCTAAAGTAAATTACAAGTGGTCCTCGACTTACAATAGTTCATTTAGTATTTGGTGGGTTATGCAAAATGTTTTAAAGAAAAAAGTTCAATTTTCTCCTTCAATTGTTTTTATTGGGCATAGTGGGTGAAACAAAATTGATATTGTATATGGTGACAGCAGCTAGGTTACTGATTGGTTAATATTGGAAAAGGGATGTTATGCCTACAATTCAAGAATGGACTTTGAAGATGGCCAGTTTTGCAGAAATGGCGAAGTTATCAGCATACTTAAAAGACCGGACTCAAGAGACTTATGCATGGGAGTGGAAGAAATGGATAGATTATGTGCAGAATAAATATCAAACTAGGAAGTACCAGATAGCTTTTAGCTGAATGTTGTGTAGAAATGTATAGTATATAGGGGGTAAAATAGCTTATTGTTATGTAGAAATGTATAGTACACAGGGGGGAGAATAGAAGGGTGGTAAAGTATGATATAATATAATGTGGACGGATTTCACCTTGGGGAAGTCATGGGAGGAGGAGAGGGTTAGGGAGGGTTAGGGAGGGAAGGGAGGAGAAATGGGAAAATTTGTATTTGTAAAACTTTTTCAATAAAAAATAGTTCATTTAGTGACCGTTCAAAGTTACAACGGCACTGAAAAAAGTGACTTATGACCATTTTTCACACTTACGATCATTGCAGCATCCTCATGGTCACATGGTCAAAATTAAGATGCTTGGCAACTGGCCCATACTTATAATGGTTGCAGTATCCTGGGGTCATGTAATCATCTTTTGTGACCTTCTGACAGTCAAAGTCAATGTGGGAAGCCAGATTTACTTAACAACAGTGTTACTAATTTAACAATTGTACTGATTCACTTAGCAACTGTGGCAAGGAAGGTCATAAAATGGGGCAAAATTCACTTAACAAATGTTTCGCTCAGTAACAGAAATGCTAGGCTCAATTGTGGCAGTAAGTCGAGGACCATCTGTACCTTTGTAAGAGCCATGAAGAAGAATCTGGTAAGTGGAAGGAAGGATTTGTTCTCCTCTAATTCATTTTGTTATTTTTATTTAGATGTCTCTTCATTTGTCCATCATTTTATAATAATACATTTAAGAACCTAAAGATAAAACTTTGAGCTTTCCTAGTGTGGACCCTACAGATGGGAGCAGTGGTGAAATCCAATTTTTTTTAGTAACGGTTCTGTGGGCATGGCTTGGTGGGCGTGGTGTGGTGTGGTGTGGCATGGTGGGCATGGCAAGGGAAGGATACTGCAAAATCCCCATTCCCTCCACACTCCTGGGGAAAGGATATTGCAAAATCTCCATTCCCACCCCATTCTGGGGCCAGCCAGAAGTGGTATTTGCCGGTTCTCTGAACTGCTCATAATTTCCGCTACCGGTTCTCCAGAACCTGTCAGAACCTGCTGGATTTCACCCAGTGGTGAGATTCAAATAATTTAACAACCGGTTCTCTGCCCTAATGATTTCTTCCAACAACCAGTTCACCAAACTGCTCAGAAAGCTAACAACTGGTTCTCCCGAAGTGGTGCAAACTGGCTGAAT
This sequence comes from Pantherophis guttatus, assembly GCF_059756535.1. Classification (NCBI taxonomy): domain Eukaryota; kingdom Metazoa; phylum Chordata; class Lepidosauria; order Squamata; family Colubridae; genus Pantherophis; species Pantherophis guttatus. Next base: position 292,349,632 of record NC_142063.1, on the reverse strand, counting down.
CCTACCACTGGATGGGAGAGAGGTGGAAATAAAAGACAAACGGCTATGACAGTATCTGTCTCTCTGCAATCTGCATGACTTAGTATTTAGCCCTAGGTTGCAGAGTCCTCAGGGATGCCTGGCTCACTTTTCATCTCTTTTCTTTAGGAATAAAATTAGAAAAAAATCAACTTGGGTGACAATTGTTTCTATATTAACACCCCACCCTCACCCCGTAACAAATCCAGAAGTGGAGGGGAGGGAGTTGAAATGTCAGGGAACGAGGAATCTATTTCTTCTATCCACAAATAAGTTGGGAAACAATATTAATTTGCGTTCATTTTATTTTTGTTTTCTCATGTCACTCCATCGGTGCTTGGCAGAAATTGCAATGCCATCAGCTTAGTGGTTTTGGAGCAGAGAAAATGAAACAGTTGTGTGCAAGGGGCACTTTCACGCATCAGTGGAGCAATCAGCTGGAATTAACTGCTTTGCTAGTTACAACAGCCATTTTGATTCCACAGAAAGGTTGGGCTGCTCAGCTTCATTCATGAATCAGGGGGATGAAAGGAAAAGGAGAAATAAAAAATATATTCAAGGGAAAAGGAAGAAGCAGATTGTCTAAAATGATATTTACATATCTTCTTCCTTGATCCCTCCACACTGAAGCACTGTCTGCAGTTCTTCAGGCTTACAGGGCATCTGTGTTGGACACTGGTGACACATTTTGTTATGTATTGAATGTATATAGTTGTGTCAAGCCCTGCTAAAGTGAAACTAACCTTTAGATAACCCCAATTGTTAACTCCTTACTTGATTCTCAATGTCTTGTCCAGGTCTGGCCACCACAAGTACTTCACTTTAGCAGGGCTTAACACAACTATATGCATTCAATACATAACAAGCCTCCCTAGTGGTGGGATTCAAATAATAGGTTCTCTGCCCTAATGATTTCTTCCAACAACCAGTTCACCAAACTACTCAGAAGTTAACAACCGGTTCTCCCGAAGTGGTGCAAACTGGCTGAATCCCACCACTGAGCCTCCCCCCTAGGATAATTCTTACCCTCAGTCTGGCAATCCAGGACCTGCCTGAAGCACCCTTATATGCAGGGGACATTGCAGCTGAAACCACCACGGACAGAATGCTTAGCCACTTTCTCAACTGGGTGTTAAGGAGATGGCCAGTGGCCTGGCCAGGCCCTGAGTTCCACCATTTTGCTTCTCAGAAAAATGAACTGTCAGCCCTCAAGGGATGTGTGCTGTGGGGCAGCAGGGTCATCATTCCACCCAGTCTTTGCTCCAAGGTGCTGGATTCCCTACATGAGGGGCATGCAGGAATTGTTCGGATGAAGGCTCTAGCCAGAAGCTACTTGTGGTGGCCAGGCCTGGACAAAGACAATGAGAATCAAGTAAGGAGTTAACAGTTGGGCTCATCTAAAGGTTAGTTTCACTTTAGCAGGGTTTAACACAACTATATGCATTCAATACATAACACATTTTATGTAGGGCACTTGTAAGCAATTCAAGGAGATTTTTGTAGTGTAGAATGTGCCTGCTTATCTGTTTGGACAACTCAGTCTATAGGCCACATGCAGACACCCCATTTTTGATAGATCTAATTCACAGTTGTTGAATTAGTTGTTCCACAGGGTAGAAACAGGTAGATTCAAATGGATAATTAATTAATTAATTAATTAATTAATTAATTAATGGTAGGTCTGTAGTTCCTAAGACCTTGCAAATACAGCTACATAGGTAATATTATACTCAATAATTTTTGAAAAACATATTTTACTTTTGGTAGAGGAAAAGAAATCAAATAGGTATACATAATGCACATTCTGATAGGAAATGCTCCTGCAAAGATACATTTTCCAGAGAACACAATTTCTTATAATATATCCACATACCTTTCTTTGCAAGAATAGGCAAGTGATTTGCCATTGATTAACGCCCCCCCCCCCAATTCTGGTCTATGATTCCAATATTTCCTGGTGACCTACTATTGAAATACAATCTGGGCTTGTATTTCTGATCTCCCAACCATTATTAGCAACTGTATTAGTTTTCTGAGATCAGCTAGCTGCCATACTTTCCCCCATTTTGATGATATTACAGTATCATCAACCAATTGTGGCCTCTTAGCATCTCAGAGGTAGGTAGGTAGGTAGGATGGATGGATAGAATAAGGCATACACAAGGAGACAAAATTGTACACCACTATATAGAACAGTTTTCCCACACTGACCTATTTTAAAGGAAAGAGTTTTCTCATTACTTTGAATCTGCCAATCAAAATCCTAGGAAACTGCTTCATTTCTGCCTTATGTGAAGAGTAATGGGGCTGCCATATTTTGCAGGAAGAAAGCTACATTTAGCCAATGAAAAGGGTGAGTCATAAGAATGATGAAATCAAGGTAAAAGCTGTTCCTCTTAAGGCAAGATGACTTGGGGATAAATTTAATTTCTCCTTCCAAAACTATTGAACATGAATTGGCCAAGAATTCTGGAACAAGAAATTAAATTTACCTCCCCACTTCTCGTCCCTTAATCCAGCTGCAGGCAAAATTATGATTTTACCTATTCCAGATTTCCTGCTGTTATTAGAAGTGGGGAAATTCTTTTGATAAGATTTACTGAGTAGTCCTCCAAGTAACTTCAATGCAGACAAGATTGTTTTTTTCCCCATTAGTATAAATGGTGAGCTCCCATTACTTGTCCCAGCTTCTGACAACCTAGCAGTTCGAAAGCATGTAAAAAATGCAAGTAGAAAAATAGAGACCACCTTTGGTGGGAAAGTAATGGTGTTCCATGCATCTTTGGCATTTAGTCATACCGGCCACATGACTACGGAGATGTCTTCGGACAATGCTGGCTCTTCGGCTTTGAAACGGAGATGAGCACTGCCCCCTAAAGTCGGGAATGACTAGCACATATGTGCGAGGGGAACGTTTACCTTTACCTTATACCTGAACCTTCCTGTTGATTTTTCTTCTATTTTACTGGATTGCAGTTTGTATTGATTTATTAAAAATTAAGATATGCTTTGTTGTTTTTGTTCTAACCTGTAAGCTGTTTTGAAATGTCATAAATAGCAATATAAGCATTGTTTAACTGAATAGATTTCAGTTGGTTCAGCTAAACTCAAGCTGCACTGCTTAAATAGCTAGTAATAAATTCAGAGAGGAGAAGGTCAATTATGGCAGCATAAATCCTATATAATTCAAGCAAATGTAGAAAGGAGGAGGGAAGATGAGAAACACTATCTAAACCAATATGCTCCAATCCATAACTTTGTCTTCCCACTGTGTTCACACAGCTCGCTGAGTCACATATTAACCAAGAATAATTTAACCTAAGAAATTGTATCATCCTGCTGCATTTAGCTTAATACCCTAGTTTCTTTCAATAAACCATGATTCTACTAGATATAGATAAGCACATTATGATTATACAATGCATATCTTTCAGTATTTTATTACAGCCACCAATTTTTCCAAGGGCAAAGAGGCTAATTGTTTCAGCACCATGGAAAGCTCCTGATGAGCAACTTGAGGGATAAATAAGGCTTCTAAGCAACCCACTCCCCAAAGAGTGTGAATTTTTAATAATAGGACTCCTGACAAAGTGAAAAACTTGTCCTTTGTGTACTCTTCCCCCAAATGTGTTCACTGTGTCACTAGGGTAGGCTGTATTGATTTTTTGGGGCAACTAGATTAGGTGAACTAATTTGTGGCTTAGTTCACACAATACAGTAGACTGAAACATAGCTAGTTAGTTTATGGTAGCACCACAATTATCAAATAGCAAACAGTGTTTCAAGAGAATATCATTACTGTTATGGCTTTTAGCACCAAATTAATAACAGTTTATTCATCCATTTCTAAGTAACATGTATCTTTTAGCTTAGGCCCATTTCGCTCAAAATCAATATTTCAAATGTGTTTCAATTTTAATTATTATTCCTATTTTAAATTATGTTTTTGTTCTTGCATCTGAAAGAAAACTCCAATTTTGGTGTAGTTATATAAATACATTCATAAATAAATGTCCACATTTGGGCCAAGGGCAATAAGTTCCCTGTCTATATTTTACATATTTGTGATGTCCATAAAATACTAGCTAACAACACATGATTCCATGATAAGCAATATATTTGGACAAATGAATGAAACTGTCCTCATGTAAAAGCAGAACAGTGGAGCAAATTATAAATAGCCTAGAATACTGAATTTTTTAAGGCAGCTTCAAATAGCAACAAATCAAGTTTTTTAAAATTTAAATTCAAGTAATACCTAATGGAACATTGTGTGAAAGATGACATTATGTACTTGACATTTATAGATATTACAAATTGTGAAGTTACTTCCAAGTTTCTCATCTTCTAAAGCAACAGGAACAAACATATGACTAAACATAAAGAAAGAGAAAGGAAGACATGTAAACAAAACCCACTATTTCATCCCATTCTCTTTCTAGATACTCTCAGAGCCATTTAGGAGCATCCTTCCTGTGTGCTGAGGAACGAGGAAGAAGACCAAACTTCCTGCACCTCCAAACTCTTTCTTTCTGGGTGTTTCTGTCTATCTCTCAGGCAACTTCTTGCTGTTCACCATGATCTTCTATTATGAGAAACAATATGGAATCTGGATTGCTTATGGGCTTGGTACCTCTGAGAAGTGGCATTTATTTTATCTGTATCTGGAAGAGAGAAGGAGAAACATGTGGCAATCGGCAGCTGATGGGACAATGTAGAAAGAGGAGCTGGGTCACTTCTGGTTTGTGGAAATGAACATAGGAAGGGCTAAGCTATTTTCTCTTTTCTGTTGATGATATTGAATTTGTTCTAGTATACATACACGTATAATTGTTTTCCTTAACAGACTTGGGTTGAAAGAATTCATCCTTTCAAATTAAAATGATATTTGTAAACTTTGAACTGCTCATCCAGGTAGTCCCTAAAGTACTGCATAACAATGAAGTTCAGCCATCATATTTTCTATTATCATTCCAAAATTGGAAGTAGAAATATAAATGGAGTTCTTATTTGGTCCAAGGAGTGGGGGGAAACCCTGTCTTCTCCTGCCATTGAAATAAATGGTAGCAATCAACCTGTCAATAACCTATTGAATGAATAAGCACTTCCTGGATACTCTTGGTTGACACATGATTTGGAGAAAAGCCAAGAGAACCAAATACTCAATAGAAAGGTGGTGTGTGTGTGTGTGTGTGTGTGTGTGTGAATGAGCTAAACAGGACAGATTTACTTCATTATACCCACATTTTTCTCTTTCTTAAGGCTAATGCCTGAGAAGTATTACAATCACATGTAACCATTTCCCTTCCTCTGCTGAATTTCTACTTGACTCGTAGCATTTGTTTCTTTTTCCTTCGACAAAAGATTCCCAAAGACCAGACAAGAGCCCTCCTGGGCTTTACTGCTTTTTAAAAATGATCTTGAGGCATATAAGCCATGAAAAGTAATTGTAGCATTACAAGAGGAAGCAAATGATCCTGAATTATGCAATAGCTTTTAACTGAGACTATTTACTTGATTGGCTGAGGGAGTGAGAGGCAGCTAATTAAATGTTGGTATCTGTTTTTTAATCAGATACTTTAGAGGTTTAGACAATGGAAAGGTGGCAGACGTTTAGGAATTAGAATGAACAATTTATAAATAGTGAAACAATCCTTTCATTGTCATTTTGCTGGTTACATAAGGATGAAAGCCAAAAATGCAAACTTGAGGTTTTTAAAAACCTGTCACTCTGATGTAATGCTACTTATATGTACAAATTTAAAAGCTCTTTTGTGGAATTGTCCCAATGTTATCATACGTGCTGGTCATCATATTGTGCTCATATTCTCTCTCTCTCTCTCTCTCTCTCTCTCTCTCTCTCTCTCTCTCTCTCTCTCTCTCTCTCTCTCTCTCTCTCTCTCTCTCTCTCTCACACACACACACACACACACACACATCAGAATGAAGCCTACTTAATGAAATTAAGATTCATATGGAGTTCTTGCTTACTTTAATTAAAAATCCCATGGTGCCAGTGATAATGATGCAAAATCATATGATGGTGCCCATTGTTTGAAAGGCTGCTGGTCCCTCAGTTTCCTTTAGGTAATCTTTCTTGCAATGGAGAGATGGAAATGTGCCACTATTTGAAATACCCCCATGCATTCAAGGGATAAGAATATAGCAAAGAGTTTACAGCAATTATAGGTCAGAGATGATTTTACTCAGTTATTGTTTCAAGTGATAGTTGCTATGTACAGGGTCATTTGGATTAAGCTAGGATTACCAAGTCTGCATACACATACACACAAAAGGTCTTTGAATGTTTTGTTTCTTTCAGAGACTCAGCCTGGGCTTAAAAGGAGAATTCCTATTTGCTTTGCATGCATCAGCCACAACAGAAACCTGTCTAGTGGTAAGAGGAGACCTTAAATTACCTCTTGTTCCATCTCTATTTAAATGCAGGTGGTTACTGTTGTTGACACTCAGTGATAAGTGAAGACTTTTTCCATTGGAAAGAATCTCAAGAATCTGAGTTCATTTTTCATATCATTTTCCTGTTAATGCCTTGCTTCACCTAGCCTTTTAGAACAGGATGTAGATAAGAGAGGTAAAAAGTCTAGAGGATATGATAATACACAGTCTTGAATCTCTCTGTTTCTGTCTCTCTCTCTCTTCCTCTCTCTCTCATTTGTAGTCAATAAAAATAATAATAATAGTAACAATGACACACAAATTTGTGAAGCATTTCAGATTATTTTCCCCAGTGAATAACTATCTTGACATGGTTCTGGGGCTGTAACAGAGGTTCAATCATACTAGACAGGCCTCATCAGAGAAGCCAGAGAAGAGTTCCTGTCCAATAAATAATATGGTGAGACATAATTTACAGAAACCATACCAGACTGATCATTGCCTGGGTTGACAAGGATATGCTACATGCTGGAGTTTCTGGACATCTGATGACAAATGAGCTACAGGACTCAGGACTGTTGGCTGAGCAGCCAGCACCAACAGCTGCAGGACTACTTGAAGAATCAAGATGCTCTATGGCAGGAGTGTCAAACTCACAGTGTCATGTTGCCATCATGTGACGTATCGTGACTTTTTCCCCCTTTGCTAAATTGGGGGTGGGAGTGGCCAGCGTGTGACACATCCAGCCCACAGGACATGAGTTTGATGCCCCTGCTCTTTAGAAATAACATCAAGAGTCTGGTTGAAAAGGATCACTATATATACCTGGGCATCCTTCAAACTGACAACTGAAGTCAAGAGGAAGTTTAGAAATGAATACATCATGAGAGTGATGAAGAGCTTAAAGTCCAAACACATGGAGGAAGTACCAAAAAGGCAATTAATACCTTGATAACTTCAGTCATTACATACACAGCTGGAATAATGGACTGGCAGAACTAAAAACCCTGGATAGGAAGACCAGAAAAATAATGACAATGAATCATGCCCTTCATTCTCACAGTGTTGTTGATTCATTCTACTTATCAAAGTGCATAGGTGGGCATGGAATGTTGCAAGAACATCAGACAGCTGAAGAAAAAAAGGGCATTAGAAAAATATCTGAAGAATAGTGAAGAAGATCCACTGAAGCTAGTACACCATGAAGGCTTACTGAATACTAGAGAGACCAAACTGTTCTAAATGACAAACAGAAATGAGACATGGCAAGGCAAAGTATTACATGACCAGTACATTGGGGGGGGGGGGGGAATCATGTAGCAACAAGACCTAGCAATAGCTAAAACTAGAAAAGTTGAAGGAAGAGGCAGAGGGCCTTTCTAATTATGGCTGCACAAGACCAAATCTTAAGAATGAATGCATGCAAAGACTGTATTGAGAAGACAGCAACAGGCAGCAAATGCTCCCTCTGCCAAGAAGCTGAAGAAACAGTGGCGATCTTAGTTATCTGCTGCAAGGTAACACAGACCAACTAAAAACAATGGCATGACAAAGTAGCAACAATGGTTGAACAACTGCAAGAAATATTATTTGCCTGCAAGCAAGAAAAAGTGGGACCACAAAATAGACAAAGTAGTAGAAAACAAAGAAGCTAAAGTGCTCTGGGACTTAAGAATTCAAACAGGCAAGCACCTGCCACATAACACCCTACACTTAACAATTGTTCATAAGAAATACAAAAAGTCAGGATAGTGAACATTATAATACCTGGAGACATCAGAAGATAAGAGAAAGAATTGGACAAAATCGCCAAAAACCTGCAAATAGAAGTAGAATGACTGTGGCAAAAGAAAGCAAAGATAGAACCGATAGTAATTAAATGCCTTTGGATGCAATCCCAAAACATCTAGAGCACTACTTGAACACCATCGGCATTGACCACCAGTCAATTGCAGAATGCAGCTTTGCTTGGAACAGCTTACATCCATACTGCAATGATAACATCAAACAGCAGCAAATTTTGATTAAAGCAGAGGCCTGGCTGCTTCTTACTGTTCAAGATGAGTCACTGATGACAGCAAAACAGCTGCCTACCTAACTGGTCTGTGACCACTTGGAATCCTGGCTTTAAAATGCCATGTTTGCTTTCCTTACAGTAAGAGAAAATGCAGCTGAGTCTTCTAAATTGTTTTCATGATGAATGTGAAGGTACGTGTTTGGACTTTCTGTACAAGACTCTTGGTAAAATAGAATCGTATAGAATAGAACAGAATAGAATTCTTTATTGGCCAAGTGTGATTGGACACACAAGGAATTGTGTCTTGGTGCATACGCTCTCAGTGTACATAAAAGAAAAGACACCAAACACCTAACTGACTCTCTGTGTGGGGTTCACAAGTGAGGAAATTACTTCTTTCCATGACCATGAGCACCGCAAAGTTAGTAGCACATGTTGATAATATAAATGTATCTGCAAAGCTCTTTGTGGCAGCAAAGCCCAAGGCATTGTAATATAAGATGTTTGGATTGCCTCCTTGGAGCGTGACTTTATTTTTTTCAGTCAATTTCCTGGAAAGTTTCAAATGCTATAGAGGTTCTCTTGTGGACTAATAATGCCTCCTCCTTTTTCTGTCCTCCCTCCCTTTCTTTCTCTCTGCAATTATACTGGTGAAGGAAGAAGCAGTTCTAACTACTGTGCCCTGCCCTACTGCATAATGGAAAGTATGAATGATCTTTTTTTAAAAACAAAAAAAATCCTTGGGAACAAGCAAGCTCAAGGTGTCTGCACAAAGTGCCCTGGGAACTTAACCTAGCCTGGCAAGTTCATTGTGGTTAAACTGCACTGCAGTCATTAATTAGCTGTCTTTTTGGCTGCCATAATCATCTCATAAGCCCCTGAGAGCACCTTCTTTCCATAAGGAAGAACAAAACACCACAACTTTTGTAGCAACAGCAAGATCTGAATGCAGAGTTGCAGCCTTGATATTAATCCCCTTTATGGATCTGGCCTGCTTTATACTTGTTAGACTCCCACTCTCATAATTATTGTGCTAGCTGGAAATTATGAAAGATCTTGTCTAAATGCATTGCACTGGGATTTGACCCAGCTGAAGTTTGGATATAGTTCACAACATGTCCGGTGAATCATAAGTACTTTTAACTGGTTCATAGTTTTCATTGATAAAACTTTCTTGGTGTTCAATGGGATAGAACTAGATGATTAATTATCCTGTTTGCCTACTGAAATCAACAAGACTATTTAACATGTTTTTTATTTTATATATCTGCCTATTTACTGGATTTATAAGGCTGCCCAACTCAAACAATATGATGCTAGGTGGCATACAACAGAAAATCAAACAGTAAATCAAAAGAATCACACAACATACCGGTATATTTTATTACATGCCAACAAGTTTATAAGATTTGAGGGACTGTCAGTTTTTGACTCTTGGTGACTGTCTGGATAGGACTAACAGTTTTCTTGACAAAATTTCAAATATGGTTTGCCATTTCCCTTTTTTCTAAAACTGAGAGAGAGGAACTGGCCCAAGGTCACCCTCTTGGCTTTCTACCTAAAGTAGGACTTGAACTCCTGACCTCACAGTTTCTAACCTGGTTCCTTAATTACTGTAGCAAACTATATCTCAGATATGAAATATAAAATACAAACTGGCAATCAACACAATAGTAAAAGCAACCAAAGGAGGACTCCACTCACCTGGATCCAAAAGGCTTGTGGAAAAGCCAGGTTTTAATGGCTTTCCTAAAGGTAAGCATATATCTGGAGTGGGGTAGCAGGGGAGATCATTCCAGAACACAGGGGCAGCCACCAAAAAGGCATTGTGATATATAGTTTGCCCTTCCTCACCTAGGATGCCCATTGATTTTAATGCTTTTTTTTTTTTGTCAACAGCTTTCCCCCCAAGAAAAATGTAATCCTGTCCTACCCCAATCAGGACAAATTGTAAATTGGATGAGTCTCAGAACTATACAGATATTTAGGCCTGTTGTACAGGATACATTCAAATGCATATTCTTTCAAAAATCCAAGGAACTTTGCATGGCCATGTGCAACTAGACTTGGATATATAATCAGGGATCTTGCTTATTTTACATTTCCTGATTGTATCGATGCTCCGGATCATACTTTCCACTCCCAATCTGCATGTTGAGTGGGATGTCTGTATAGCCCTTTTCCTATGCATACATTGAAGCAAATCTTCTGATATTAAAGCTGTGGAAAGTAGTAGGCCAAATGGGCTGGTCCATTTGCATAACTATAATACCCAGATGTTTATCACAAAACAATTAGAAAAGCTAATGGTAGGGAAGTCAAATATACAAATATGAATTGTTACCCAAAATAGGGCATTTATGATATTATGAATTGTCTACAGTGAATGATATTTGTGGGTAAGCCTCTTCTGTGTTCTAGGAAGATATGCAGTACCTCACAAATTTATGAAGTAACTGCATCTATTTTAAAAGTTGGTGTTTTAGGTCAACAGATATGCGTATACCTTACTATATTCCCTAAAAGGATTTTTTTTGTTCTGTTCAATCTGCTGTTGGTAGCTTCCTGCTATTGGCAAAATGGATCATATGAATCATCTCCTTCAGTAAAAACTTGCCATATTTTTAGGTGTGGAAAATTTCCAAAAGTGTATGGAAAAATACTAGCTCTGATTGAGACAAATAAATCGGACAACGCATTTGTCATGGGCAGAAAGATGCCAGAACCTGAGCATCTCTTGGTTGATTGTGGGCATCGACAATTCTCATCTCAGGTTTCAGGGTTGCTTTACTGAAACATGAGATAGATGGTTACTTCATAAACCTATTTATGCAGTTTGCATGACAACAGTTCAGAAATGATGTGGCAGTGCCAACTCCTAGATTGTTTTTAATCTTTTAATCTAGCCTACTACTATCCTCAGATTTCCTAGTGGTTTCTGCTTCAAGTACTGACCTAGTCTGAACCTGCTTAAACTTTTTTGCAGTTAAATAATTAGAAAAATTCTGCACATATCAGACGTTTTGGTACTGTGTTGAAGAGCAACATAGGTACCAAAATATTTGATATGTGCAGAATTTATGAGGATATGTGCCAGACATCTTTAGCTTTTATTTCTTTTCAAAGCTTGTGAGGAATATTTCCAACAGTTCTGTTCATGCAGAAAGCTGACATATAAAATCAGATTATTTATGTACTTATTGATAAGATAATGGCAAATTGGTAAATAATTAATAGAGTAGATTATTCATCTAGGAGTAGTGTCTCTTAGTATCTTGGTTTGAATGGTATCAGAATCAGTGGCCCTCTAGGTCTCCAGTAAATGACTTACCCATCATCTGCAACTCATATTATTTTATTGAAATGATTTATATGGTGCCTATTTTGAGCAACTCTGGGCGGTTCACAATAATAACAAAACCCATAAATAAACAATCATAAAAACAATAAAAACAATTACAGAGGGTCCACCAATGGAAGACTGAGAACCAGGTTTGGGACAGCTCCTCCTAGTGAAGGTCTCCTATGTGGTTCCTAAAAATCAACACCAACTTGATGGCATGGAAGCAATCAAGCAAAATCAAGTCATCTACTATCCAGTTCTTTTACTGAGTACATTCAGGGCTAGATCTCAGAGCAGCAACTGTTTTTCTCAAATGGTTTCCGGCATATATTCAAAATGGTATGTGCAAAGCCTTCAGTATTAACATTTCTTTTTAAAGTTTACCTGTAGAATAGGGGCGCATACTGAATTTTTTTTCACCTACATGCTCAATCATATGTGAAATCAGACCAGCTTTTTAGAAACAGCCCACCCTTTTGTGATTGAGCAATAAAGCTATTCATCATAGGTCAGCTAGCAGGAGGAAGGAGAGGCAGCTTCACAAAGCAATAGAAGTTATGTACATCTCATATATTGACATGCAGGACTAACACTCTGGTGAAGGTATTTGGGGAAGGAAATTTGGAATATGGAATGCTTTCCAATTGCCAAGGTAACTTAGCAAATATTTCCTTTCTGGCATTGGACTGCAACTCCAAATATGCAACCCAAAATAACTGCCTGAGAGAAAAGGGTAAGGCGGCAAATTGTTGCTATAAGTCAGAAACATGCCATATCTCTTCAAAAGTCTTTTTTTAGGGGAAATTAGGATGATTAATTAGGGAGGAAAAAAACCCAGCCATAGTTATCTGTGCTGAAGATCAAGATTGCTATTCTCTACATCTGTATCTGGGAATATGAACAACTGAACACTTGAATGCCCATAACTGAGCTGCATGACCGTATAATATCGCGATTAAGGTTCTTCTCTATGACTGGGCATCCAGAGATTGAAATCCATTATTTGCCAAAAGAGCCTCCTGCATGATTTCGGCCTAGTCATTCTCTCTCACAGCAACCTACCTCACAAAGATGTTGTGGAAATGAAATGGAGTGGGGCTGCATCTGCCATCTTGAAGATGGAATGAAGCCCTGTAATAAAAACAACAATTTACCACAAAGTAATATTTTGAGTTAATTTTAGGAATCACTGCAGACTTTTCTACGTTCTAGTTGTTTTAGTAATTGTTTTAAAGCGTCCGCTTGGTAAGGTGTTTGCCTTGTTTTAGTAAATAAAATTTAAAAAAAAGGCATTGTAAGGAAAGAAAATTAAAAAATATGATCGTGCTTTGTTTTTTTCAAATCGTATTTTATTTACTATCCAGAGATAGAATGGAGGAAAAAAAAAAACAACTCATTCTTTTCTAGTTGACTTGAATCCCATTAAAATTCCACGCACAGAAGCCTTCCATTCAGATAGCATCAGTCTGAGTGTTGCTTATTCCATACTTGGGTGGAAGATTATTTTTTGTGTACAGATCAGCACAACATCCTTGGCGTATCTTCTCTCACTGGCCATGTTATTCTTTTCTTTCACCTCTTCAAAGAAATCACTTTTCAAATGTCCCTTTTTCACCTTCCTATCCCTATGCTTATAAAAATGGCTTCTACTTGTTTGTCAACATGTCCCACTTGCAGTCTTCATAACAGTTCCCAACTCTGTGGCTAGCAGAGAATGTGGTGACTAGTATGCCAAGAACAGAAGAATATTGCCTTTTGTCCCCGTCAAAGCTGAACCGGAGCTCAGCAATATATGACTGTCTCTTCCCAGACATTTTGTCTAGAGTAGAAGTCAGCCAAAAAATGAGAATCAATTTATTATAAAGCACAACTCACAAATGTCACTCCATTGTGCCAGGCTTTCCTTCACTGCTCTCTTGGAGAAGTAAGTCTGGGGTGAAAAATTATTATTTATTGTCTTATGGGCAATTATTGAATGCTGTGGGGAACTCATCTCAGCATTCACATGGGAGGAATACAACTTTTCAAATATATCACATGCCAAACCATAGCCAACTCTCAGATGTAGTTGGTTAGAAGAGGATCAGAATCTGGCATTATCAGGGATTTGTTGAGATATTTTTGTCCATTTTTTCCCCAGAGGTCTATACAATCCAGAAGGAGGTCTATCATTTATTCCCAAGCTGACTGTCCTTCTCCCCTTTTGCAGTTGCTACCAGATTATGGTATAGCCTCCTTTGAGTTGAGCTTATCTCCTGATGTTTTCATGGACAAGCTCAAATTATTTTGGGGGGATCAATTTAAAAACTGCCACTTTCTTTTTCTGAGATGCTTTATAATTTCTTAGTTTAACTTACAGCTCTGTTATCACCTGGCAACCTCCCATTCATATGCAACTAGGTCCAATACTAAGCCAAAGTCACCATCAGACAGCTGCCAGCAATTGGCTAATAATGCCACATGAATTAGTTCTGTCCATTTGGGGCATTTTGACTTGCTCTCTCTGGCTATAAGTCCGAGGTTGCCACAGGGCATTCTTAAGTCTTTTATTGTTTATTTCCAATAGTTGTTTTATGCCCATTGAAGGCTTAAGCAAAGTGATCAAGACCTATTGGAGAAGGAAGACACATTTACCTATTAGCATAGGTCCGTGATGGCGAACCTATGGCACACGTGCCAGAGGTGGCATGTAGAACCCTTTCTGCTGGCACGTGCACCATCACCACAAGTCAGATTTCCGTGGCATTTTTTTCATGAGCTTCTGTTTTCCTGCAAAAAATAAAATAGAAGCTCACGAAAGAAAAAGATCTTACCTCCTGCCACACTGCTAGTGTTGGGATGCCCTGCCTCCCACCAGCTAGCTGGTCTTCAGATCTCTGCTGCGCATGCATGCATGTCCATATGTGTGCACATCTGTGCAGGGGCACACTCACGCATGTCAGTGCATGTGCACATTCGCGTGCACCTTTCAGTTTGGGCATGCACACACACACAGTTTGGGCACTCGGTGTCTAAAAGGTTCACCATCACTGGCATAGATGGTGAAAGACCAGTGGTGGGATCCTCCCAGTTTAACAACCAGTTCAGTGATCGCGCACTTTGCTGCATGGAGGAGAAATACAGCTGAGGCGCAGCAATCTGCTCTGCTGCTCAAATCAGCTGAGCAAATAAAAGTAGGAAAATAGCGCAGGCAGGCAGGTGGGCCCATCTGATCGTCAGGGTGAACCGGTTCACTCCCAGCTGATCATCAGAGCTACTGGTTTGCCTGAACCGGTCCAAACCGATAGAATCCCACCCCTATGAAAGACCCATCTGAACCCAATAACATATGGAAGAGATAGCAGGAAAGAAATGGGAGTTGCATCTCCTCTGATGTTGGAAGTGAAGCATTCAAACAGATCATGTCCCTTTACACGAGCTTAATAATTAATCCTGGGTGGTTAAAGTTACTATTTTTTGTCATGTGCTCACATGACAAAGCATGTTTACATGGCCATCTAGAAAAAAAGGCATAACTCTGTTAAGTGCCTTGCACTGCTACGTGCATGGGGGAAGGGGATTTTCCTGTGAAATGAAAGGGGTGGGGGAGAAACAAGACTATTGGCCATCACTATATTTATCCTAGTAAATTTATTATTTGTTAGATTTATATCCTAGTGCAATCAGAAGCAGAGTTTTGGCAGCTCACAAAAGAAGATGTTAAGCCTCCCACACACACCCCTTTAGGAAGGACAGGAGCTAGTCTGATTTTGTGCCTGCTAGTGTTCATCTTGGCTTTGATTTTAGTGGATGTGAAAGATCTGCTTTCAGTAAGATATATGCATTTTTTAAACATCTCTTATGAGATTGCAGAGGAAGGAGAAATAATGTCATGATATTTGGACACTTTGAGTATCAGTCTTTCATGCTCACTAATTTTTTACAGGGGGGTTATTTTTAACTGTACTTGTTCACTGTTTCTTTTTTCTTTTTCTTAGCATAGATTAACAGCAATGGAGGAAAAACACAAAAATTCTGCATAATACCTTTGGATTGGTTGTACAGACTTTCATCCAGAAATAATTGTAGTTCTGCAAACATGACTGAAATTAAGAAGGCATGTTCAGGTGCACTTTGAGGATTGAAAAAAAGCATATTGATAGATCCAGAGAGAGAAATCCATAAAAGTTAACATGGATTTTTTTTTCATCCTAATCTTAGTAAAGATGATGCAGAAGAGCAAATAACAAAAAAGCAACAAATAAAGATGCAGTTGTTTCTTCGTGTCCTACTTGGAACTAATCTTTCTTCCATTAGTTCATCACCGAGTTCCTGCTAAACACCCTCTGGGAACAACAGTTTCCAGAGCAGACTATGGAAACTTTCAAAGCACAAACACTTGAGGCATATTCTCACGGGCCTCTTTGTATTTGGCAGCTGGAGTTTTCCAGTCAGGCCCTGATCATTTCCTTGTGGAGACTGCCACAGACAGAAGTCATCACATGCACACTGATGGCACATGCTACATATCAACCGAGATCAGCCTTTGGCATGCCACCAAGATCATTCAGAGGGCTGTTCTTTCAGTGGTGTGAACAGCTTATCTACTCTAATTGTAGCACAACCATTAGGTTGAGTGAGGCAGTTGTCTCAAATGGCAGATTAAGTAAATTCAACCATCAGTCTGGCCTCTGTTGGTTCATGAAATTGAGAAACACTGTCTTCTTATTTATCCCAGGGAGCACTATTACTTGGGCCAGCACTGAACTACTAGATAATTATGACTCCCTTAGTCTGGAGCAACTATTCTATCTATCTATATGCATCTACTAGGTATATTACTCTTCTGTATATAGTTTTCAAAAGCAAATAAAAATCAAATATATTTTACATGGATTTGAATATTTATCAGTGGGAACTTCCAGAAAAAAACAACAACCTCTATTGGGCTGAAAGTAAATGTCAGTCTTAACTTTTCCTAATGTTTTATTGCTCACTGGAGTGTCAAGTAGTGTAGGAAAGAGATATATTAAACCTTCATTATGACAGATTGACCCCCATAAAAATGCTCTTTGCCTGAGAGAAATAAACATCTTTGCTTCTTGGGCAAACAGCATTTTCATGTGGGGGAATATTTTTATAAGAAAAAATCATGAATTTAACATCATCTCACCGTTGTCATGAATGTGAGTGGTATTCATTCCAGTGTTTCCACTAATAACAGCACTTTAAAATACACAAATGGTGAAAAGAAGGGGCTACTATACTATTATCATTTTGGGCTTCCTAGAGGCAATTTGATTATTCCAAGTCTCTTGGATTATTATCCCCATAATTCCAGGGGTGAAATCCAACAGGTTCTAACAGGTTCTGGATAACTGGTAGCGGAAATTTTGAGCAGTTCGGAGAACTGGTGGCAGAAATTTTGAGTAGTTCAGAGAACCAGCAAATACCACATCTGGTTGGTCCCAGAGTGGGGTGGGAATGGAGATTTTGCAGTATCCTTACTCTGCCATGCCCACCAAGCCACACCACACCATGCCCACCAAGCCACGCCAACAGAACCGGTAGTAAAAAAAATTGGATTTCACCACTGCATAATTCCCAAATATTCCTTATATTAGTAGGGGTAATCCAAAACAGCCACATTGAACCCAGATTGAGAAAAGCTAAGAAAAGCTTCAGATCATCTCCATTAAGGATAGTCTTATGATAGAGTTCGTAGATATCACACCTTAAGTTCATGTCCAGTTTGGTCCTCAGTGAGATCAATGTCTTCCATCAGATATTTAGTTACCTTCCAATGAATGAATATTCCTGATGTAACAGTAATACCACCTCAGCTTTGTTCTTTTTTAAATGTGTAATAACTTTCAATGATATTTCTTAACAATCAATATACTATTTAACTTTTGCCTATTCTAAAAAAACTTGGTAATTTTTTTTTTATTTATTTATTTTTGCCTATCCTGAAGATACTCAGAGCTTTTAGTCATCTTTTCCTCATTTTCTCCTATTTGGTTTAACTCTTATCAGTATTCTGTAGATGTGGGAGTTGAAATCCACATATCTTCAATTTGCCAAGCTTGAGAAACACATGGTATGGTACTTCAGGAATTTCTAGAAGGGAGATTGAACAAGAGATTTCATTGCCACCTATATGAAGTTTGTTGAGAATGGAAGTGCTGGCTTTCACCTATCCAACAATGGCTATGTATAAATTTATCACTGCACGTGCTTCCCCTGAGCAACTTCCTAGCAAGAGCTGAGGTGATATTCCCGTGAGTCAGGATGCTATTGTAGTGCTGAGCTGAATGTCTACCTCAGCTTCCTCCCTTCGCAAGGCTTAGCATAGTCCTATGAAAGCATCCTTGGCTTACAATGGCAGTGGTCTCTGTGTGAGTAGGTAGCATGTGCTAATTTTGGCCAGCAAGCGATAGACACTGAGTGCATCCAAATGAGGGTTTTATTATGCAGCCCTTCTGGAAGCCATATTTACCCAAAGAAAAGGCAAAGCTAGTTCAAATTAAATTAAACACAGTGAATAACACCTGTGTGAGGCAACTCTACTTCACCTCAAAGAGGAAATTCACCTAAGATGGGCCCCAGTATTTACCCGATTGTACTGTTTTGTTCTTTAGAAGTGCATCAGAGGAGATCTGCAAAGCTTTACAAACCAATTTCAAAGAGGTGCTTCACTCAAAGCATCGCCACAGCTAAGCATCCCTTTGAAGCTTCCTACTTCCACAAGAATTCCTCTCATGTCCTTAATACCTCTCTCCTTTTGTCATATATTTTAGAATTCAATTGTAACTTTTGGGGCTGTCTCCAAAGCTTTGGAAGTTTATGTAGATCTCATGTGGCAGAGAGAGTTGCTAGGCATTTTTTGCAGCCAAAGGAAGGAAGGAAGGAAGGAAGGAAGGAAAGGAAGGAAGGAAGGAAGGAAGGAAGGAAGGAAGGAAGGAAGGAAGGAAGGAAGGAAACTTATGTAATGAAGATTTCTTTTTACAACAAAGTTTAATGATGAACCCAATTACTTGATTCACAAAACTTCATTCAAGCAGCATGAACTCCAGCAAAAAAAGACAGAAAGAAATAACTTACAGAAATAATTTACACAAACACATCCACTCATTCCCCAGACAGTTCACTGTATCATTCACTTCCTAAATAGCTTTATTCCCTATTTCAAGTTGTAAAACTCCTCTGGACAGAACTTTTGGCTCAGACTGATGAAAGATAGAAGTGGAATGGCAAAGGCAGAAAAACAAACAATTGACAGATCATTAGACAGCTGGTATACTGACCATTTTCACTGCAGAGATGGCAAAAAATAGCATGAAAAGATTGTGTGGCATGACAAAGAGGATGCATGCAATAGGAAGAAGGATGATACTGGTAATTCCAACAAAGGAAGAAGGAACCCAGATGCAAATAAATATAATCTCCTTGAGGTAGTAGCAAGGAAATGGAAGATATAAAGCTGATAATTAAGTTAGTCACCAGCAGCAAATTACAGCTCTTAAGCCTGCAGTGACTTTAAAGACTCTTCCATCCACCTTTTCCCCCTCCCTTAACCACCTGCCTGTTTATAAAAGGCCTGTGACAAAACAACCCATTAAAGGAATTATGAAACGGAGCTGCCCATAACGCTTTCTGTTTCAGAATTTTCCATTCCTTTCTGCTTTGTGTAGCTATCTTAGCTAATTAGGCTTTCAAGGTGCCAGGTGCCACTGCTAATAATACAGCTCCTTTCTTAGAGATTTCCTTGAGTTTCCCCCCCCCCCTTTGTAAACCAGAATATAATTCACATGATTAATCCTGGGCAAGTACATTGAGAGATATAATGACAAGAGAGGCAGCCTGAAAAAAAAGTATGACGACAGCATACATAATTTATAGAATGATCCAATAAGTGGAGAGGAAGACTGGGGTGGGGAAATGGATGGTAGACAATCTGGTGTTTGTTTATTTTTTTTCCTGGAATCCTTCTGCCTCATTGCAGAAAGGAAGAGGGTGGCTTAGCTACCCTGACTGAAGGGAAATTGTTACGTCCAGTTCATGAATGGCATAATATTTGGGGGGCATGAAAAGTGGATGTAAAGGCTTTAGCTCTTTCAGATTGATAGTCTTGTGAGATAGAAACATCAGAACTTGAACCCTTCTGGACCATGCTAGGGATCATGCAGTCCAGAATTTTCTGCCACACTGTCACAAGTTCTGACCAGAGATAGTAAACAATCACCAAAATTAATAGGCAGCAATTACCCAATACTCCCTGAATGTATCCATTAGTTGCCACGTAAAACTGTTTAAACTGGTGGCCCTGAGCATCATACATGATAAAGAAGTCCACAGTTTAACTATGGCTTTGTCCTCATTTGCACCTAACCACATCTCAAGCTTGCTCTGACAATGTTTTTTTTTCCCCTTCCGTATTCCAATAACATTGACTTTGCCTCATCCCCAGCCATGTGCTAAGACAGGTTTAAGTTGTCTGCAGATGTATCGGTGTTAAAGTAGAACGTTTCACTTTATTTTAATACAGTCCATGGACAGCCTCAGGCTATGTAAAATCTGTCAGAGTTTGTCATCTTTTACTTTGGATGGGTCAGGCACCTGGCAGTGAGTCAGAATAGAGGCAGTTGAAGCAAAATTAAACATCAGCGAAGGGGGCAGAAAAATTCAGGCAAACTTATTTTTCTGCCCATTCAAGAATGTCTTCCTCAGGGGTGAAATCTATTTACCTTCCCAACTGGTTCGGAAGTGCACACACCACGCACATCACGTGCACTCATGGAGCCTCTGCGCATGTGCAAACCCTTTTGCACATGCGCAGAGGGTAAAAAACAGGTTACTTCCTGGTTAAAACTAGGAAGTAATGATGAATGGGTGGGTGGGCGGAACCTCTCACCGCCATCGCTACCAGTTCTCCGAACCACTGGCTGCCATCACTACCGGTTCATTGAACTGGTCCAAACTGGGAGCATTTCATCCCTGGTCTTCCTCCCCCAAATCCTGTTGGACTGACTCACTATGGCAGGGTTATATTCAGGGAGAGCTGAGGAAAGCTGGGACTGTAGGATGAGAGTATATTGTATATTCCTTGCGGGATCACCCAAGGTGTGAAGATCATCTTAGCTGTCCACCTAAAGTAAGCAGGCATCTGAATTGGCAACAATGGTAAATGATCATTTTTGTGATAACAGCAAAGGCATCAATTCATGCTGTGTGGGAGAAAGCAAGGTAAACCACTTCTGTATTTTAGCAACAAAACTACATGGATGGGGAAAAAAATTAAAAAATGATTGCCTATATATTGCTAGGTGATGGGCCTCTTAGGTTGGATGGCTCTCATTCAACCGAGTCTTTTGGAGTACTAATGGTGTTTATGATATGGCTAGATTAAATTGTAATTGCTGGTGTGGCTATATATGGAAAGAAAATCCAAAACTGAAAAGACAGAATTAATGGGAACATGGAATAGAAGACATATGGACATGAGAAAGCTTAACCCAGTGAAACATGAAATGAAGTCTCTACTTTGATTATAGTAAGGACTTTTTGTCAGTCACATCAAACTGTAAAATGTGCTTAGAAAAATGAGGATCCCAGAACATCTTATTGCCTTAATGCAAAACCTACTGAGAGATCAGAAAGACACAGTCCAAAGAGAATATGGTGAAAGGATTGTCTCCAGCCTGGCAAAGGAATGAGATAAGGGTGAATACTCTTCCCATATTTATTCAACATACATGATGAATATATATTAAGGAAACATGGATTGGAAGAAAATTAGCATGGTTTTAAAACTGGAGGAAGAGACAACAAAAACCTATGTTAAGTTATAATGGCTGAAAATGTAAAGGATTTACAACTCTGGTAATTGAAGTCAAGAGGCACAGTGGAAAAAAATAATATTAAGAAGATCAAATAATAGATACAGCAACCAGCCATAGTACTGAAAGTGAAAAGTGGTAGGTAGCTTCTTATTTTAGGATCAAACATGAACAGTAATGGTACAAGCAGCCAAGAAATACAAGTAGACTAGCATTTAGAGTAATTATGAAGGCCTTGGAAAAGATAATCAGATGCCATGATCTGTGGTTACCTATAATGATCAGAATAGTGTAGGCAATGGTGTTCCATGTAACACTCTAGGAAAGTGAAATTGGACTTTGAAGAAGCAGCTATTTTTGGTAGTTGATTAAGTTAGATACAATTCTGGAGAAACTATGAGCAGTGAAGGAAACAAATGAGAGAAGTATAATCACCCCAGACTTCTTATTCAAGATGCAAATGATGAGGCTCAAATTGTCCTACTTTGGACATTTTATAAGAAAATCTAGCTCTCTGGAGAGGGTTCCAATGCCAGGAAAGAAAGAAGGAAAGGGAATAAGAAGATAATCAGCACAGTAAGTTACTGTATCAATGGGTGCGTCATTAGAAGAGCTGAAAAATCAGGTTAAGGTCAGATCACCATGAAAATGATATGGTTGCTAAGAGGAAATGTTAACTTAATAGCTCAGAAGATGAGAGTAGAGTATTGCATCTTTCACCACTAAGGTGAAAGGCACCAAATATTCCCTTCTATTGGTCTTGAGTGTTTGTGCAGTGATTCTGAGTTCCAACTTTGTAACTAGAAGAAAATCTTCAGCCCTCATTTTCCATATCATACCATTTCAGATGTGTGGATTTCAGCACTTAGAATTCCTTAATCAGTGTAACCTTTGCTGAGAATTCTGTTTGTTGTCACTGCAGCCAAAGCTGAGGACCTCTAAACTAAAGTAAAGAGCCACAGACACTCTTTTAAAAAAAAATAAATAAATTATGGGAACAGCTTTAATTATTTTGATTGTCTTTTTTATTTTTTGTTTTTTGTTTTTATCTTTTCCAGTTCCAGTGAGATGACAAAACTGAATTAACCTTTCGGTTTGTTGAATAAAAATTCAGGCAGCATTTTCCACCGGTTTACTGCAGGATTTCCACTTTCTATTATCCTACTTACAGATCTCTTTGTTTGGGGGAATATTACTTCTGTCACTTTCATAAATTTTCAGTCATCCTCCTGAGTCCCTGAGGTTGTCTCCTAAATAGATATTATATGTTCACCATTTATTCATGAGATTTCTATCTCACCTTGATTTTTCTGCCAGGAGCTCAAGATAGCATGCAAACTACACATATTTTTTTTTTCATTTTATTCTCTGGGGAAACCCTGAGACCATCCTATGGTCTCCATTCAGTGAGAATATTTGAATCTCAGCAGGTTTTGTTCAATGCTCAAACCACTTTACTGCACCATCACAAAAGAAGTAAAGCCCAGTCCACTCTATGTCTACATGGAAGCAAATCCCACTTGCTCAATGGGGCATAGTCAGGGATGAAATCTACTTACCTTCCTTACCGGTTCAGAAGTGCACATGCTGGGCGTGCACGTTCACTTCGCTCACACATGTCACGTGCGCATCATGTGTGTGTCACGTGTGTGCGCACATCTTCTGTGCATGCACAAAACCTGCGCATGCACAGAAGGTAAAAAAATGTAATGACACCCGGGTGGCGATCACTACTAGATCATCAAACCACAGGGAAAAAATGCTACCAGATTGGGTAATCTGGTCCGATCTGGGAGCATTTCACCCCTGGGCATCGTTAATCCATTGTTTTAAGAAGAGGCTTGAGTATGGTTTAGGAAGCAGCATATTTTTGACTCTTGTCCAAAATATGCCACCCCTTCATCTATGTGATTTGACTTTTATTTATACAATACGGAGCCGAGGTGGCGCAGTGGTTAGAGTGCAGTACTGCAGCTACTTCAGCTGACTGCTAGTTCAGCAGATCAGCAGATCAAATCTCACCGGCTCAAGGTTGACTCAGCCTTCCATCCTTCCGAGGTGGGTAAAATGAGGACCCAGATTGTTGGGGGCAATATGCTATTTAGTATACTGTCTTTGGTGTAAGCTACCCAGAGTCCTCGGAGAGTGGGCGGCATAGAAATATGACTAATAAAAAAATAAAAAAATAAATAGACAACTGCTAGTGCAGATTATTAATGTGGTTGGTTCAATCCAGCTTTCCTCAAGGTGATGCAATCCTGATGGGGGAGAATCTCAACATCTGGGGATGTCTGGGTATTATGGGTATTATGACACTGTGACAAATCATTATCCCTCAACCTGAATGACATTTTTGACTTAAAAAAGGAGATGGACAAAGAAAGGAATAAAGAAAGACTCTAATTTAACCTCTCAACGTTCACTTTCTTGGTCTCCGCAATTGCTTTTTACTGGTAAACTGTCCGTTGCTCTTTTTGGAGGCTGCATCACTTTCTGTTTTCCTAAATGGTAAGCAAGCACAAGAGTATCCCTGAAATCCATTCTAGATGAACCAGAGCACTTTTCAAGAGTTGAAAAATGTATCATGACTGATAGCATATAAAGGGTGGTCAACTGATGCCCCCCGAAGGTGCCTTTGGCTCAAAATGCAATTTAATCTAACCCTGAGAGCCATTTCAAAAGTTTGCTTTAAAATTTAAAAAAAAAATGTCCAAAGCTTCACTCTGAAGAAATGATGTTGTTTTGAAAGGTAATTTGGGCAAGGAGGAAAAATAGATACCATTCTTTATCTTAATTTTTTTTCTGGGTTTATATGTAATGTTCTAACCATGGCTGAGTGGATTTGTTCCATAAATATCAAATTATTTCTACTTTATTAAAAAGCCTGGCTCCCCATGGAGGAGTGAAAATGTGTGTTAAAATAAATTTCCATTCCCAGACCCCTGCCAGGAAAACATAGCCCCACCTCAACCTTCCAGCCAAATTCATAAGGTAGCCATAGAGGGGGATGAAGTGGAGTCTACTCAAAGCCTGCTCAAATCCTTACCTGCCCCAGAAAATATATCCTCCCTTTAATTGCCAAAATCCACTTTTCTCTCAGGGAAAGAAATCTACAGTTACTGTGTTTAAACCTGAAAAGTAGAGGTAGGAGCTTAGATAGCACAGTCAAGAGACAGAATTTTAAAGTTTCAAAAAGATCAACTTCATAAAACAAGCTGAGATTGAGGATAGTTTAGCTTCCCATAGGAAAACGAGAAAAGAAGGAGGAAGAGTTATTAGTCTGGCATCGAAGGTAGAGACTGAATTTATCAGAAAATTCTGGGGTGGGGGTGGAGAACTGGGAGGAAGAATTTGATGGAATTGAATCATAGCTGAGAACTAAGATGGATCTTAACATTAGTGGCTGTTGAAGATTGGTGTCAGTTAAGGAAAGCACACAGAGGGTTGGTGATAGTCTAAAGGGATGGGCCTTACAATGCTGTATCAGTGATTGTTCCTGGGATGTTGTGATGGTAAAAGATACAACCCCACCCCACACACATACACATACACATGTGAGTTGCATTCAATACCAAACTTGTGAGATGTCCACCCCCAACACCATCCCATACATATGAACTACTTAAAGTGTCCTTGTAAGACAGGGATGTCAAACTCATATCATGGTGGTGTCACATGATGTATCAGGACTGTTTTCCCCTTTGCTAAACCAGGCGTGGGGATGGCCAGCACGTGACGCATCTGGCCAACGGGCAGGGAGTTCGACAGCCCTATTGGAAGAGAACAGTCACAGCAAGTTGAACCGCCCCTGTTTAGCAACAGGGGGAAGACTCAGTCAGGAATCTGTGGCCAGTAAACCAAATTGTTTACGCTCACTGATCATAGCTCAGAAATAGTATAGCTCAGCAATGAAATCCACTTACCTTTGCTACCGGTTCAGGAATGGGAGCGCAGGGGAGCACGCACCTCTTCTGCACATGCGCAGAGTTTTCTGCACATGTGCAGAGGGTCAAAAACAGGATGTAATGACGTCCCAGCGGGTGGGCGGAGTCTCCCGCCACTGGCGCTGCTGGTTTGTGCAAGCCGGATAGATCCGGATGGATTTCACTGCTGGTATAGCTGTTATGCTGACCTAGGAGGAAGTGAAAAATAAGAAGGTCACTGAGATGGGATTATCAAAAATATTCTAATCTCAGGCTGCACCTTATACTATATCTGCCCTTCCTTTTGTCTTGCCTTTGCAATGAAGTAGGCCAAGAGCAATAGTAATACATGAGCAATAGATGTTCCTTTGCACAGGAGTTCTCAACAAGCTGCAAATGCTTTGAGAGGACCCTGTGTACGTTGATGTATTGTTTGCATGTTAATAATTTTATGTTGCAACCAAGTAATTTGGTTGCTTTAGGTGAGATTTAGGGTTTGGGACAACACTCAAGGGGATTTTGAAGACTTCTGAAGTGGAAAAGGGCAGAATCCAGAGAATTGTGCCAATGAAAAAGAGGAAGCATCAAGGGGTCTGGTTTATTCTTTGCAGATGATCTTTTGATTGGTTAATTATGGGCCATCAAGTCATTTTTGAGTCCTAGTGATCACATAGATAGGTTTTTTTTTTCCATGATGAAGATGCTCTTAAGTAGAGGTTAAAGATACAGAAAAGGCAACTGCTAGGCTGACTACGGGAAGTTGCTGGCTGGTATTTTTAAGCCCTTTCTGAAATCTAGATAGTAGTGACTGAAATATTTAGAAGACTAGAAGGACAGCATATCTCACAAAAAAACAAAAAAAACCCTATATATTTATAGAAGTTTTAGGCTGCAGAGTTCTCTAGAAGGGAGAAAAAATGAGGCATTTTAGATACCAAGCTAAGACTGCACTCTCTTTTCTGAGTCTTATCAGCAGAAGAACCAATAGAAGACAGGAGACCCCAGGCTTGGTTTGAATAGTTATAAATCAAGTTCCCAGGGAATGTACTTGAAAATTAAACTGCCTGTTTTATAAAGGGGAACAGTTTCTGAGGGGGGTATTTTGCACTGACTTATCTATCAAAATTTGAGAATCCACAGAAAACCCTGGTCATAAATACACGATGCCTTTCAGATCCACAGCAGCTACAGCTTGAAAACTGGACTTTGTAACCTAGATTTATTTTAGATTATTTTTAAGATGAATATTGTTTTAGGTCCAGATAACATTGCAAGCTATAAGTCTCAATTAAATAGCCAGGAACAACTAGGCATTCTATGACTATGTTTATTGAGATGTATATCTGGCATGTCATACTACCACGACCAAAAAGGTAGGCTGTTTAAAAATGTGCCACTCCTCATCTCAGATTAGGGTAAAAATTAAGATCTCCGATTAAGTTAAACATCCGCTAGAAAATGGAATTTTCTAAAACATTCCTCCTGAAAAAAACATTTTTTACTTTCTACTCTCCATCTCAACCATATTTACAAGCTGAATGAAAGTTGGCACAGCAAATTAATTATGCATGCTTTTCCTTCTAACAAGTTCTTTCCTGAAAGATCTTTTCCATTGTTTCTTGTGAAAGTGGAACCCACTTTTTCCCCAAATGATGGAATTGTAATTAATCTCCTGGGAAAGGTTATTAACTTCAGCTTTTTATCCTTCTAGTGCTTGGTTTTCAATAGAGCTTAGTCTGGCATTTCCCATGAACTTACTTAGTGACTGTGGTTGAATCATAATATGGATTGTTTGACTTTAGTGTAACATACGCAGCACTTTTCATTGTGATTATTATAGTCAATCATGTGAAAGTCCAGGTAACGATTTATTCATGATTCATGAAGCCATGACTTACCAAATGTGTGAAGACATTTTTTTCATCTGCTGCTTCCTAATGTTTGATTTCCACCAAACCAAACCAAGCCAAACCCAACCCAACCAAATCAATAAAGGGATTCAACTTATGGATAGCATTCATCTCACCAGGGACCACTGGAATGGCAAAACTCCCAAATCCACTCAGAAATTCATTTCAGGAAATTGTTTACATCCCTCTTATAAGACTCTTTTAAAAATGTATAAAGGAGAGACACAACTTAAATTAATTACATTTAGCTTTCATGTATTTTGGTGGTAGTTAAACATATACACTGCTCAAAAAAATAAAGGGAACACAAGCAGAAGACATCCGAGATCTGAATGAATGAAATAGCCTTATTAAATACTTTGTTCATTACATACAGTAGTTTTGTGTTCCCTTTAGTTGTTTGAGCAGTGTATAAACGATTGTATGTAATGAACAAAGTATTTAATAAGGCTATTTCATTCATTCAGATCTCGGATGTCTTCTGCTTGTGTTCCCTTTATTTTTTTGAGCAGTATATTTTAAACACATCCACTGAACCCAATGAGATTTAGAAGTTCTGCATGTAGATATTTTATATCTTTATGTATTTGCATGCTTGGATTGTATGAAGCTTGAAAGGAGGCTTTGCTTTGATGCATTTTGAATAAAACACCTTTGAGCGGCTTCATTCGCTTTTAAGGAGAAAGCAAAGTTGCTTGGTTTTGCTCTGCTTCAAGGACCCTCTCTCCACTCTTCCACAGCACCTCAGAAATCTGAGAGGGATCCAAAAGCAACCATTTACATCCCCGAGGCTCTCCCTCATTCCCTACTAGGTGACTCCAATATGTGCTGTACGCAATCACTAGTGCTCCTCTCAGAACATGCCAATGTTCTTTTAGGCTTGGTGACTTTAGCAAGAATTCTGAAGTGCTGTGGATTGTCCACAATGATGCCATGGCCTCAAAGCAGGAAGTCTCCTTTCTACAACCAGGCAACCACACTGTGGGGAATACCCAAACTGCTCAGCCTGAAAGCACAAGGACCTTCTCTTCCTGTAACTGGCCTGCAACAGTCAAAGCCCCCCCCCCCAGCCCTCCCTCACTGTTTATTGCGGTAAATCATGTGGCCTCTTCACTTTGGTGGGATTGCAAGGCCACTGCAACCTAAATTGCTTCATCACAGTGTGTGTGTGTGTCAGTTGCTTTACAGACAGGGCTACGGTCCTGTCTGAAATTTCTGCAAGCTCTTTAGAGATGTGAACAGAAATGAGGGTATATCACAAGGCCACACAAGAAAGGATCCCAAAGGCAAAATACCATAAAATAGATAAAATTTAAAACTTTGGATAGGACGAATCAAATATCAGTATATCTGATATTTAAAATAATCTCCAATCATTGGGCAGTACATCTCTTTGGAGGTTAATATTCTTCTGTTTTACCAGCTTATTTATGAACATGACACTGTACGGGCTTATTGTGATTTGACTGTGCTGGAAAGTGAAGTATTTCTTTAAAGCAAAAATCTGATAAGTAAATGCAGCTTCAGTTAGAAATTCATTACACTTTTTGTCCTCTTTGGTTATGCAAGAATAAATCTATAAACCTGAAGAAGCCAGCATTTTCTTTTGTTCAGTTAAAAGCATCCAGACACCTACCTTGTACTTCATTTTCTGGGACAAATTAAATTGAATCTTTAATACAAGTATCTTCTATCTATCACACAAACCCAAACCAAGTTGCTCATTAGAGCCTTTATCTCCACTACACAATCAAACCCACTGGACCTTCAACTCAAAACCACATGGCAAAGAACTTTGTGTAATGAAGAAACAGAGACTGAGCTCACACAAATAGCGATGTGCTTTCACAATGAGGGTCATTTTATATGTAACATACAATATATAATTACAATTGTTCCAAATGAGAATGACTCAAATTTTCCAGTAATCTTTCCTGTTGGTGGTGTGTAGAATGTAGTTCTAGTCATTTTTTCCTATGACTTTGGACTTTAGAAACAATAATTAGCAGCGTCAGCATGTTATTAACTTTGTCAGTAACCTTTCCCTTACCAGGCATCTAATGTGTTCGGACACAGATTCAGAACAGTCCTGAAAGTTGGCTTCTGCTGTTTTTCAAATGATGTGAACAATTATAAAGTGCACATGTCACAAACATGGGTGCAAACCATTTGGTTTAAGTATATTGTATGTTATCCTCTTAATATGTTGGTTTTTTGAATAGCAAAATGAGGAACTTTTCATGTACAGAAAGGGGAAAATATTAAATAAAAGCCTTATTAAAAGTATAAATGAGAAATACATAGAATTAAGTGCTGATAATTATTGTAGTGAAATAACGTATCAGTTGTTTCTCTTCTGGTTTCACCCACTTGTTAGTTGTTATCCAAGGCATTCCACTTGAAAGTCAAATCTGAGCAGTTCTTGGTCCAAAAATGATTGCATCTCATTCATACAGTCTATAAACAGGCTACACACTTTTCTTAATCTGAAGAAAAGCAATGGAAAACATCAGCATGTTTTGCATTCCAGGGCAAGCTTCTATGAGATTCTAAAGAAAGTATCTTTGAGAATGTGCAGAGTATATTCGCTTTGCATAATGCAACCATACTTGGTGTCCATGATAAAATTTAGGAGATTGCAGATCAGTGTAAAAAAACAACTACTGAATCTACGATAGGATAAACACTTGGAAAAGTTGGTCTATTTAAACTGGATTGATATACCTGACAGAGGGTCAGATTTTCATCATCCTGATTTTGTTGAAAAAATATACCTGCAAGTATGGTTAATTAATCTAATGAAATAAGTTACTTGATAGATAGAAGTATATGTCAAATTTGAATGGATTTACTTACATACACTTTTTTCCAGGCTAACAACTAAGTTTATCATAGCTTTGCATGCTGATCTGGTATTGTAGCCCAATACATCTTGAAATATATTTTAAATGACTATAACTAAAAATCTCAGTTGCCCCAGTGATAGTCCTGATGTGATCATTATGGCATCAGTCATGGATAAGATAGAAAGATCTGCAGTTGAACAAAGACATTTTAAAGAAGAAGTCCTAACTGGAGGGGGTGGGAGTGCCACAGATATATTCCAGGAAAGACTGAGTATACTCAGTGGACACTGATCGTTAAAAACTGTATGGGGAGAAAAAGAAAACCTGATAGAAGGAGAAGTAATAGAAAAACTGAGATTCTAAACATGAGTATATTTTGGCTTCCCCTTCTTGCAAATCTTACTTGCTGCTTCTGAATTCAAATTTACCTCACAGTTTTGACTTTTTTAAAAAAAGCCATATGCCTTTTAAATATTTACCTGTATTATTTTAAGGTGATTTTTCTTTCTTTTTTGTGTCATAAAAACAACTTACTAGTCTTATTGATATCTTTTACTAATGTTCTATTGAGCAATACTGTTTTTTTAAAAAAATTAAAAATAATTTTATTAAATTTATCAAAGTATAAAATACAAATGAAAATGAAAATAGTGGGAAATGGGGAACGGTAAACGGAAGAGATGGGACGCGGTGGCTCAGTGGCTAAGACGCTGAGCTTGTCGATCGAAAGGTCGGCAGTTCAGCGGTTTGAATCCCTAGTGCCGCGTAACGGGGTGAGCTCCCGTTACTTGTCCCAGCTTCTTCCAACCTAGCAGTTTGAAAGCACATAAAAAATGCTAGTAGAAAAATAGGGACCACCTTTGGTGGGAAGGTAACAGTGTTTCGTGCGCCTTTGGTGTTTAGTCATGTCGACCATATGACCACGGAGATGTCTTTGGACAGCGCTGGCTCTTTGGCTTTGAAACAGAGATGAGCACTGCCCCCTAGAGTCAGGAACGACTAGCACATATGTGTGAGGGGAACCTTTACCTTTAACTTTAAAGGGAAGAGAGAGAAGTGTAGGATAAAGGGAGAAAAAATTTAAAAAGCATTGACTTCTGCCTCTTTTTAGCACAGTAGAATAAAATAACATTACAACTTTTTAATTTTGCATACTTAGAATATATTAGCCATTTCTATAACAACAAACTTATCTAATCAGCAAAACGCAAAGTCAATGTTTCATTTTGTTTTTCCATCTCAAGCAGAAAATCCAGAAGTGTTTCCAGGTAAAAACAAAGTTGGATGTGTTTTTTTCCTTGATTAGAGCAGTTAATTTAGCCATCTCTGCTAGTTCCATCAGTTTTTCCAGTCATTCATCCATTGTGGGAATTAGAGTATCTTTCCATTTTTGTTCATAGTGGTAAATAATTATTTATGTTCAGACCTGTTAGTGCTTTGCTATAAAATAAAAGGATAGTCAGCTATTAAATTGGAACTGTTAAATTTTAATCTTGTTGCTGTCAAAATATATAATAGCAAGGGCTTTTTTATTTATTTATTTATTAAATTTTTATACCGCCCCCTCTCCCGAAGGACTCGGGGCGGTGAACAGCCAGAATTAAAAACACACAATACAAATATTAAAATACATTAAAACGAAATTAAATTATCTTTGGCTTCTCCAATTTAAAACCCCTTACCCATAAAATTCCCCAATTAAAATTTTTTAACCCAGCCCGGCTTACTGAAATAAAAAAGTCTTCAGGGCCCGGCGGAAGGTCCAGAGGTCCGGGATTAGTCGTATCCCTGGGGGTAGCTCATTCCAGAGGGCGGGTGCCCCCACAGAGAAGGCTCTTCCCCGGGGGGTCGCCAGCCGACATTGCCTGACAGACAGCACCCTGAGGAGGCCCTCTCTG
The DNA here is from genome assembly GCF_059756535.1 of Pantherophis guttatus. Classification (NCBI taxonomy): domain Eukaryota; kingdom Metazoa; phylum Chordata; class Lepidosauria; order Squamata; family Colubridae; genus Pantherophis; species Pantherophis guttatus. Next base: position 292,317,463 of record NC_142063.1, on the reverse strand, counting down.
TGGGAGCGTGTTGGCCGGTGGGAGGTTATCGGAGGCAGAAGGTGGTCTCGTAAGTAACCGGGTCCTAAGCCATGGAGCGCTTTGAAGATGAGAACCAACACCTTGAAGCGCACTCGGAAGACCACCGGAAGCCAATGCAGCTCGCGCAGGAGAGGTGTCACGTGGGAGCGCCATGTCGCCCCCATAAGTACCCGCGCGGCCGCATTCTGCACCAGTTGGAGCTTCCGAGTGCTCCTCAAGGGGAGCCCCATGTAGAGAGCATTGCAGTAGTCGAGGCGGGAAGTGACGAGGGCATGAGTGACCGTGCATAGGGAGTCTCGATCCAGAAAGGGGCGCAACTGGCGTATCAGGCGAACCTGATAGAAAGGCCCCCTGGCCACGGCCGTCATATGCTCTTCTAAAGACAGCCGTGCGTCCAGGAGGACACCCAAGTTACGCGCCCTCTCCGTGGGGGCCAATGTCTCGCCCCCAATAGTCAGCGATGGCACCAGCTGACTATATCGGGACGCCGGCAGCCACAGCCACTCAGTCTTGGAGGGATTGAGTCGGAGCCTGTTCCTCCCCATCCAGACCCGCACGGCCTCCAGGCACCGGGACATCACTTCAAGGGCATCGTTGGGGTGGTCTGGGGTGGAGATGTACAGCTGGGTGTCATCAGCGTACAGATGGCACTGCACCCCAAAACCACGGATGATCTCGCCCAGCGGCTTCACATAAATGTTGAACAGGAGAGGCGAGAGGACCGACCCTTGCGGCACCCCACAAACCAAGTGCCTTGAGGTCGACCTCTGCCCTCCCGCCAACACAGACTGCGAGTTCAAGTTCTTTTCAAGTTCTTTATCCATTAAGCTTAAAAAAAGACCTCTGATTTAATTTTTATATTCATTTTAAGAATCTTCTGTATTAAAATATGAATCTTACCCCAGCATTTCTTTGCTTTATCACAAGTCCACCAAAGATGAAAAAGTTCCTTCTTTGCATTTACATTTGCAACATACATTTGAAATACCTTTGTCCGTCTTGGACAAAGTATCTGTTTTTAAATACAGTGGAACATCATTTTATATATAAAAAAATCTTTTAGATGATAATCTAAGATAAATTTTAAACCTTCATGTTTTTCCATTGTTCAAGCATATTATACCCAAAATTCTTTGCCCATTGAATCATGCAATCGTCACAGATTCTCCAAACAAAATAATTGTTTCAATAACAATTCATCATTGCCATATAATACAATTCATTTTTTACAAAGTCAAACCCAGAACTATGTTTATCTATTTTAAGCATTTCTTTCAGTTGTAAATATATAAACCAGTGACAAACACACCCTTGTGACTCCAGCTCTTCTTTTGACTTCAGGATAGGTTCACCTTGATTAAAAAGTAGTATTTGACCATAAGTCCACCAGTCTGGTCTCGCATTGTTTCTTGTCTGAAAAAGGCTTCCTGAAGTGACACCCAAAGGGATACTTTCATAGAGAACATTGTTTTGTATTTCATCCAAACACATAGGTGATTTTCAAATACATTTTGCTAGCCTGTGAGAGAGCAGGTAGACTTTCTTTTTAAACAGATGAGATAGTTGAAATTCTTATATTTACAAAACCATTTCAATCTACTTTACTCCTTATCACCGATTGACCTCAAGGAAGGTTGGCACCATTGGACTTAGTTCTTGTGAGCCCTCGCCCTGCTTTGGATCTACTGGAAGGGAAACACCCAAATTTGGCCCCCTAAGAGATCTGTAGCAGGAGATGTTTTACTCTCAAAATATCACAGAATAATCCCCCAGCATGTAAAGACAGTGAGTAGGGACTGCTAATTCCCTTGACTCTTAAAAGCATTGAACCACTGCTTATAAAACAGTTGGCAGGACAATACTCACAATGCACTGAGAAGACCAGTGTGTGGTCTTGTGATATGGAAAAGGGCTTATGCAAAGCTGTCTGATCCCTTTATGTATCAGTGTTTGTGATACCACAATCAAGTATGTCACCTTCAGCAGTCATGTGCGTAATAAAAATGGTGGTAATGGTAGTAACATTTCCCCAGCACTGAGATGCCAAAAGCTACTGATAGCAAGTCAGCTACTGGCAGCTGCATTTTATCTTGGATTAAATTTGGGATACAAAAACTGAATCCAGAAGAGAATGCATTATACAAGCGTTGCTGCTGAAATCTGTCCCTGAAAAACATTGGAATGAGTCACTTGTAAGATGAGGAATAGTTGCAATGCTGCAAACAAAAGTGCCAAGGGTACAGCTTTATTTGTAATATTGAGTAAAATTATTAATAGTGGTCTGTTTAATAGTTGGGAAACCTATTATTTCAAAATTTCCGATATATGCATTATAAAAGGAATGTTCTTTCCAGGACAAAAATCTGTAGACATCCATATGAACTATGTCCTCAAATTATTCATTTTATTGTTGATCAATGATGATAGGGTCACTTTTCAAGGCGTTTTTATAATAAAGCGACAAGAAGTTATTTATATAAAAAGGAATGGATTATTCTTATTTGGCATTTCTCCTATATAACACTGAGAAGTAATTTCATGAGGATGTCTACATCTGCCTTTTCAAGAAAGAATACTGTAGTTTAATTCTACCCAAGTGCAGCAATAAAACCATTGACTGCTAGGGCTGCCCACTGATCTTGAAGGGTGCTTTAACAAAGGTTCAAAGGAGGAATTTGATGAAAGCTGTTTGGCACAGCAGTGTTGACCCCTTCATATCTAAGAGCAGAGAACATAGAATAATAGCATTGGAAGAGAGCTTGGAGATATGTTAGTCCATGCCCCTACTTAAGTAAGAGACCCTATACCATTCTGGATAAATGGCTGACCAGTCTCTTCTTGAAAAGCTCTATTGGTGGAGCAACACAACTTCTGGAGGTAAGCCATCCACTGATTAATTGTTCTCATTATCAGGAAATTTCTCCTTAATTTTAGGTTGGACCTTTATTTATTTAATTGGACTTATATGCCGCCCTATCTCCACAGGACTTGGGGCAGCTCACAACAATAAACAAAAACAAACAGACAGTTAAAAACAAAGTCCATGATAAAATTGACAAAAATAAAACCCCATTAATTTCTATTAAAAATCCCATCAGTCTAGGGCGGCTAGGTGAAATAGCCACGTTTTCAGCCCACGGTGGAAGGAGCGAAGGTCGGGGGCCACCCGGAGCTCCAGAGGGAGTTGATTCCAAAGGGTGGGTGCGCCTACAGAGAAAGCTCTCTCCCTGGGGGTCGTCATCTGACATTGTCTGGCCGATTGCACCCTGAGTAGGCCCTCCCTGTGAGAGCGCACCGGGAAATGAGAAGCTGTTGCTGGCTGCAGATGGTCCGCCAAATATCCCGGGCCTAAGCCATGTAGGGCTTTATAGGTGATCACCAGCACCTTGAATCTCACCCGGAGGGCAACCGGCAACCAATGCAGGTCGCACAGGAGAGGTGTAACATGGGAGTGTTGGGACACTCCCATCACTACCCGCGTGGCCGCATTCTGCACCAGCTGAAGCCTCCGAGTGGTCTTCAAGGGCAGCCCCATGTAGAGAGCATTGCAGTAGTCAAATCTGCAATCTTTAAATCTTTAATGATCTTCCACCTGCTACTTCTTGTCCTGCCTTCAGGTGCTTTGGACAATAGATCAACACACACACATACCCATAGCCTCTCAAATACTGGGAGATTGCTAGTTACCCCTAGTTCATCTCTTCATTAGACTAGACACACCTGGTTCCCTCAATTGTTCATTATGTGGCTGAGACTCCAGACCCCTTATCATCTTTGTTGCTCTTCTCTGTACTCTTTCTAGCATCTTAACATATTTTCTGTATTGTGTTGACCAGAAGTGGATGCAGTATTTCAAGAGTGGTCTCACCTGTGCTATCACTTCACATGATCTTGAAACTATCTTTCTGTTATTGCAACCTAGGACTAGGACTAGGTTACAACCTAGCTTTTTTGGCAGCTGCAGCATACTGCTGGCTCATACTTAAGTAGTGGTCTACTAGAACACATCGATCCCTATCACAGTTGCTATTGTTGAGCTGGTACCACCTATTCCATACCCGTGCATTTGGTTTTTCTTGTCTAAGTGTAAAACCTTACTTTTCATATCACTGAATTATATTTTGTTGGATAGAGCCCAGTGTTCAAAACTGTCAAGATCCTTCTGAATCTTGAATCTATCTTCTGAAGTGTTACCTCCTAGCTAAGTATCATCTGCAAATTTGATGACTTCATCTTTTGTCCCATCATCTAGATCATTTACTGGGCCTAAGACAGGACTTTTGGGTACCCTACTGCATGCTTCCGTCCATGTAGATGTAATTCCATTGTGAACTACATACTAAGTGCAGTTGGTCAGGCAGGTGTGAATCCATCTGGTGGTGTTATTGTCTATCCCACATTGTTCTACCTTATCAAGAAGCAAAGAAGTTGTAGAACTTTATCTCATCACTATTCACCTCCAGCTTTCCTCTAGCAGTTGTAATAATCAGAAGAGATTCTCTATGTGTACAGAAGCTTTGTGCAGGTATTGGAAGGACCAAGAGATGCTCTCAAAACATAAAATGTTTTGTCAAGACAAATTGAACCACCTTTTCACTTTAGTAAGTGTTGTGACCCAGGCCCAAGTAAGTAGTAGGAAAATCAGTCAGTGAAAAAACAAACAAACTTTATTAGAACAGCTGAGAATTACTTCATTCCCAGCGTCGTTCAACTAAATTAAAGCAAATTCCTCCCAACACAAATTCCTCAGTCCTATCGCAAACCTTAGTCCAATTAGGCAAACTGCCAAAGGCCTTTCTTGGCAAACGTTCAGAAGTCACAGATACAAAAATAAATACAAGACGTAGACGAAGAAGGAGTTGTTTTCCGGCAAAGCCCAAATGCTGTTGCTGGTCTGTTTTAAGCCTTATGGGAGGGGCCAATCATCTCTTGGCCCAACTCCTGAGTTGTCCTCTTTGCTTGAGCTGCTCTTGCCTTCTGGCAGCTCTTCTCATGTGTGCATTAGGAACAGGCTCCTCCTATTCCTCTGTCTCACTCCTATTAGTCTCTGGAGGCTCTGGAGTCCGCACCTCACTCCCCGATGGCCCTGGCCCTATCTCTGCCTCTGATGCAGAGCCCTCATCTGGGCCTTCCCCAGCCTCCAGGACTGGCCCATGTTCTTCCTCAGCCTCATCACTGTCCGACTCAGCTGCCAGCTCCGCAGGCTGCTGGCGGACCACAACAGTAAGTTGCATCCCATTGCCTTCACATTGCAAAATGCTCTGACACAGTAAATCAAAGCCACTTTACATGCGCCTACTGACTTACTATACTGATTCAGTTGTGGGCCTTTTCATATTCCAGAAGCTTTATCTAACGAGTGATTTGTTCATATCAACCTTCCCAATTTGGGTGTCTTCCAGATGTGTGTTGGCTTCAGTTCCTAGAATCCTTCAGCCGGTGTAGATGTTGCTAGGAATACTTGGAAGTGAAGTCCTGGAGAAAGTTTATGACAAGAAAAGCTGATTCAGTATCTGTGTATGTATGTATGCATGCATATGTACACACACACACACACACACACACACACAATGAAATAGGTAACTTGTTACCCTTCAGTGTTATTAATCTCAATCCTGTTAGCCAATAAGTCCAGTTACAATGGATTGTGTTATCTGTAATCTTTAAAAAAAACATACAAACACAGGCAGAAGCAAAAAGTAGGCATATCTAAGCTGTAGCCTTATCAAATGAGCTGCAAAGGTAATATTTTGTTTGGGAGAGATCTCAAGAATATTTGACATTTTTCTAGAGAAAAGGGAATGGAACATTGTTTTGCATAACAAAGCTGAGAATTTATCATGATCTGTTCTGCAGTCTTGCCGGATGATAACAATGAAGAGCACATGAATCCATCACTGTGTCTTCACAAAAAGTCCCCAAGGCAAAAGAAAAGATGTGAGAAAAACGAATCGGTTATTATTGCCTAGTTAAACTATTTTCACAGGCCTAGCATATAAATAGTACAAAATAAAGCTCTTCTGTTTTATTTGTCCAAATTGAAAAGAAAAGGAGAGATTATTCCAGAATGCCTTGATGCTTTAATCCTGTATCCAGGCTGCCACAATTCTCTTACCACTTGCAACAACCCATTCTTGCCGTTTGTAGGTTACTGCATTTCACCCATACATTGCGTATAGGTTGTGGTATGTTTAGCTGCCCACAAATTTTATAGTAACTTTCCCTAAACCGGTACCTCCCTAGTGTATTAAGACTGAAAACTTCCATGCAGCATGGTCAGTTTCTAGGAGTTGCAATCCCAACACAACTGGATTGAGGTAGATGTAGGCTGCTCTGTAGCATAATCTACATCTTCTCTTGTGGAAAAATATGTCTCATGCTATAAAATCATCATCCAAAGGAATATCTCATACTAGCAACGGGCTCTGTGGTTCAAGAGTCACAACAAATAGAAATGTTGCTGCTGTACTTGGTCTCAACAGTCTTTTATCAAAAACTAGAGAGCATAATCTATAATGCATAGATTTGGGTTTCACCTCAGGAGGACTGTAATACTATCCAAACTGTGATGGAAAAAAATCCACTCCTACAGAGAAACCCAGTGCAAAGTGATTAAATTACTTCAATACTACTTTCAGCCATTTGAATGCACTAGGACTTATCATTATACCGTAAGAGTTAATCAGGCAATGCTCAACTTAGGTTATAACCATTGGGAGAGATATATTGGCATTATATTGACAGAAAAGATAGGAAATTCTATGACCCTCAGCTAAGGAATGGGGAAGCCAATATCCAAAACAGAGCATAAAACCCAGCAGGAATAGGACAGACATGCATCATCATCCCATGGCCCAGGAGAAATATGAACACTGCCCACTAACCAGAGACAAACCAGCAATTATGTTGGTATCACAACATAGGATGCCAAAATATTTGGGATATTTGTCAACATGTAAGCCTCCAGCCCCACAAACCAGGGGTGAAATCTACTTACCTTCCCTACCGGTTCGGAAATGTGTGCGCCATCGTCACGTCCAATTTTTGACCCTCTGCGCATGCCCAAAGCCTTCTGCGAATGTGCAGAGGGCCAAAAATGGGTTACTTCCTGGTTAAAACCAGGAAGTAACAACATCTAGGCAGGTGGGCAGAGCCTCATGCTGCCGCCGCTACCGGTTCATTGAACCACGCGCTGCCACCGCTACTGATTCGCGCGAACCGGACAGAACTGGCAAGATCTTACCACTGCCACCAACTATATATTATAGTAGTGTTTTTACTCTATCAATCAGTAACTCACTCCATAGGGTATTAGATTAGGAGTGGGGCAATTCCACCAGAGCAAAAGTCATGTGTAACACTTATGTTCTCCTGATACAATAATTATAACATGGTCAAACAAGAGAAAGCCCACATATGCCTCAAAATGTATTGCCATGGCCACAGGAGAAATAGTTTTACACTTCTTCAGCCTGATGACCTCCTCAAGAACTGTTTGATCCCAATTCCCAATCAAGTGGCTACTGGCCAAGCTGGACAACAATGATGGGAATAGTTGTTTAGCATATCTAGAAATCATCAATGTTGCCCTATTGTTCTTTTGAATTGTTTCCTGCCTTCTACCTAGGTTTGAAAGGCCAGTGTAAAGTCATGCATTAATCAGAGGAAGCTGCTTGGAATATCATTTACTCATGGAGGGGAGGAATGATTTAATTTTAGAGAACAATAAAGTTGCACACATGAAGAACCTTACCAACAGCAGGAAATGCCATGCAGGCAAGAACACATTAAGAAGCACAGGCTGAAGGAGGAAGTACAAAAAATACAGCCAAAGAATTGGTGAGACTTTCTCGTTCTCAACTTGACATCCTCTTCTTTATGCATGCTTCATTTCCTTAGTTGTGTTTATCAGATGAAGCTGGTGGTTTCTGGGTACATTCATGGTGAGTTTGCAGCTCATAGGTCTGTTTTACAGAGTAAAATGTGCAGTACATGCTTCCTTTGTGGTTTCTTTCCTCCCTGTTTTCTTTCCTATGTTGGTCTCTCCTCTTCATGACCCACAGAAATAACATTTCATAGAAAATAAAGTTCCATCATCAACTTTCGGATTTTGTTTTCTGAATTTAAAAAGCAATACTTTTGAGTATTGTTTTTTTTTTTCAACTAAACTTGCTGAAGAGGAGTGAATGTATCTAAGCCTTTCCTATTCTGTGGCATGTTTTATTCTGGGAACCTAAACAATCACCTGCAACAATCAATCATATGAATTGATTACTAATTGTGCACATCGGCTTGTTCATAGATACAGCTTCCCAATGAACATAAAGCAAGTTCTTCATGGCATAGCTAACTCCATGTGTTCAATCATGGAACATCTGTAAAAGTAGTCAAGTCCATGTTATTATTCATTTATATCATAAACTTAATACTTAAAAAATGATTGTAGACAACTTTTCTCCCAACATCATATGCAAAGAGTTAGAACATTAGGGGAAACATATTTGGACTGCAAAACTCCAGCAACACTAGTTGGTACCTAAGGAATGTTCCTATATAATACTATCTGGTGGTCCTTTGAGCTTGTTTGGAGGTTCTAGCAGGGGAGCACCCGAAGATCGGTACACTCCTTCTATCTGGGATGGTTGTCCTCTTCCACCGAGTGCGCAGCTTGGGGTGTGTCAATGGGGTGACAAATGTCACAGCCAGATCACCCTCGCATTTGAATTTTTGCAGATCAGATATGGTAGATTTACCATGAACTTTTTATCAGTTTTCAATTTTTTGAAAACTGATATAAAAGTTCAAAATGATGATTAAAATGGTTCAGGTAGTAGAGGTAGGGAATGGGTATTCATTCTTCTTTTTTGGCAATTTTAAAGTATCCTCTAATCATGTCTGGTAAAAGCTAACATCACAATTAACTTGGGAAACAGATAAAATGATGAAGAATATCCATTATCAGAGTTAAAAATAGTCATTATCACAGCTAAAAAGCTAAAAATTCCTGCCACCTTGTAGCTCCCCAAAAATGTTAAAGCTTAGTCCTAGTCTAACAAAATATTGCCTGCTATTATTCTTGTCATTTAGTAATAAAAAAAAGATCAAGATGGCATATTTACAGTTGCAACTTGTTTTTGATAATTGAAAAAAGGCATTAAATATATCCCGAATGGGGTCATTTTTCCAGACTTTTTTTTTTAAAGGCATTCGTATTTACCTTTTCTACTCAGCATAAATAATCTGTATATTACAGAATCTGTATTTGTGGAACATAAGATTTAAATACTCTACGTTCAGAATAACCTGTGTTTGTGTACAGCTGCTCTTTTGCAGCAGCGGTTGGGTGGAAGGAGAGAATGGTGATCGAACATACCAGAGAAGGCTCGGAACTGACCCACAATTCCTTGTGAGGAAAAAGAGTTCACTGTTGTGAAGAGGTGTTTTTGCTGTTTTGTACAGGCCCATTTTCTATGCAATATCCTTGGAAAGATCAGCTAGATTGACACAAAACATAAAGCCCTTGTGATGGGGATGGAAACTAGAGAAGCTAGCTAGCTAATTTTTATGTTAACCCAGCATTATGTAGCGACAATTCCTTGAAATTAAAAACAAACAATACCTCCTCCCACTTTACTTCTAGAACTACGTAAGAGTCATCCTTTCCTTCACAAGTTAAGTTTTATTTGTAATGATGTTCTGTTACAAGTATAGTATTCTTAATCTTAAAAGCTTTAACTTGAAGAGACACCATTTTGGGACATCATTTGGCTCAGTCCATGCTCCACTGATGGATCAAGCAAAGAGTTAATTTATACTCCATTCAAGAGTCCATTCAAAAGGGGAAAACTCTGGGACGTTCTGTGCAAAGCAGTGAGGCTCCACTTCATGATATCTTCCTGACTTGGGGCCTTGAGAGGATACTCAGTAAGAAAGATGGCTTTCCTCCAACCAAGGACATTTGCTTTGCTTTGGTAGAAATGTCTTTTGGGTGTGTATATGCAGAAAAATTGACAAGGGCCAACCTGGTGGATAATGGGCTATGCCTTACTACTTAAATCTACCTCTCAAGGAAGGCAAGGAATAAAGGAATATTTTAGAAAAAGCTTCCCCTAAACCCCACTTCTGAATGTTTTCATTTGCTTGCTTTAGATTAAAACTATTCCTGAAATGCCTTGTGTTTGCTATATATTTGGATTTACATTTATGCAACAACCCAATAGATCTTACGATGTTAATGTGCAGCTTTGGTTACGTGCGTACTCTCCTGGGAAACTAGCTAAGGAAATGGTGCAAGTATTGCTCTAGCAGGAGCCCACAATCATTCTGCCATCACACGTTTCTCACATGTCACAAGAGTTGGACAGCATAACTGCTCTGCCTGAGGTGCAGGAAGGTAGCAGAGGTATACTCTGTTGGGATGAGATTCAAATGCCCATTTTCCAGTGATACATCTGCAGAAATGGCTTTACTTATCAACACAAGGTTGGCACAGCGTCACTACCTCCATTGTAGAGAATAGTCAAAAGGATTTTTTTAAAAAATCAGATCGTCCTGGCTTTGGTGAAAGAGAGGACAGTGAATGTGCTGCCGCTATACCAATGGTTCCTCTTCTCCCCATTTTTGCCATAAACTGAAGCTATGGTTGCTCTGTTCAGTGAGATGATTCCACCTTCATCCAAATTTGTGAGAAATGTTTATTTAAAAGGCTGTGGGAAAGCCAAAGCTTTAAATAATGTAAATAAATAGAACACCTCTTAAGAATTTGGAAAGCATTTTCAAACTTTATTTACAACTGTCACAGTGACAAAAGTAGTTTGAAAAAAATGCTAGCTTTTTCCCTGAGGCTCAAAAAAGAATTTTACAGAAATATAGAATGTAATATATAACAGGAAAAGTTCCACTGGAGTGCTTTGTTCCTCAGACACATTCAAAAGTGACAGAAATACAAGCAACAATTGTATCTTTTAAAAAAGCAGAAAAATGATATGCAAATATTCTAAGACAAACAACAACCCCACTCTGTCCTTAAAGCATTAAGGATTTTTGTTTTTCTGAGTCTGAGTGGTTAACATTTGACAACTTCAAACTGGGACAAACTGAACCAAAAAGTGACTTTTGAAGGGAGAAAAAAAATAGGGCAATTCAGGTTGGGTGCAAGTGTGAAAGCTCATTGTACTGAACAGCAAGACAAGAACAGATTCAAGGATACAAAAAACATCTGGAGCCATCCATTTTAAAGCAACCTTGACAAGTCAAGGGTGCAAGACAAATTTCAGTGATGCCCAAACATCCACCAAGACAGGTAGTATATGTGTTACAGGTTCTTGGCTGAAAAACACACACACAAGAACACCCAACTACATCCCTACAATCTCACATCCACATGTAACAATGATTCACAGCTGTTAAGTTATTGCCATTATGTGGAAAACACATGCGAGACGAGACTGAAAAAAGTAACCCTGCTGATTTCAACAAGCAACTCTAATCCATTACCAGCAATTTTACTACTCATGAGGTATCAAAAATAAGTGTACGTGTGTGTATGCGTGTGTCTTTTATATATAGCACATACATAGAGTTCCAACGAAGTAGGAAAGGAATGGAAGAGATCATGGGAAACTAAGGATTATTTTGACTATCTTGATAAGGCTATAATGCTTATACATTAACAAAGTTTTAGTTTCTGTAAAATTAATATGGAATTATTGGCTTTTAATATCTGAAAGTCGTACTTGAAATTTCAACTTTGTGGAACTTCCTGCCAAGAAGTCAGACACAGTTTTTCTTTTTAATAAGGCTGCCAATTTAGCTTATCCAACTATTTGTTTGCCTTCTCGGAAGAGAGATATATGGGACACGAGGAATGAGATTATAATGGGGAATTTAGAACCTGTGAACAAGGTAAGTCAATAAAAAAAAATCCTTGGTTCAAAAAAGTGTTATCTTCTCCACAATACTGAGATGCTGTAATACCTTTTGTTTTTGAAGATAAGCCCTGCTTTCACCATCCTGCTTTTAAAGGGATACCGATTCTCTTAAGATCTTCCTAGTTAACAGCCTTGGTTGGCCCTGTACTATAATCATGAGCCCTTGATCCAGCATTAAAGCATGACTAAATCATAAATCAGTCCTGATGAAAAAGCCGTATTTCACAGCAACTAGATGCATTGCTGACGGAGAAAGTTAAACAACAGCTTCAGTAGCAGGAAAGAAAAATATACTTTTTTTTTCCATGTCAAAATCTCCTGAAGTTTTTTTCTGAAGAAGCATTTCTTCCAATCCCACCTCCCAAATGAAACAAAATGTGACTGTTTACAGCCTAAACAAGATAACTGCAGAACAAGTAGTAAAGGCCATTTCTACAGTCAACAGCACAATGGCCATACAAAGCTATTCATTGCGATGTTAAAATGCATGCTTAAAGAGGTCCCAAGAAAGGAAAAGACATAAAAAATATAGTTTATGTGCATCAGGTGAGCAAGCCAATGCCAGACCCTGCAGCCTGACAAAGATGGTGCAACTTTAAGAGGACACTAGGCTACAGGCCAACCTAGTTATTACTCATGGCTCCTCTATGGTGTTCTGCAGGAAGACTGCCTAACATGTCATAGGAGCACTTCAATGGCTTGTCTTCCAGCCTCTAAACACATGCACACATAAAACCAGAAAAAAACACTATGAGAAGGCATGATTTTGAGAGATGAACACTATTCTCATGCATTTGTAGCCAGAGGCAGTCCCTTACAGAACTCAGCTGCATTTATACTTGCAGTTATTTCTTCTAATACCACACACTTCAGAAGAAGCATGCTTCCTGCTGGCCTATTCCTCCACCAAAGCGCCCTCTAATTTCCTGGCTGCCCCAGGCAACCACCACAGAATTCAACAATGATCTTGAGAAGGGCAATCATTTTTGGCTTGCTTTGCCTGCCCAAACTTTCTTAGTTTTAGCTGGAGATTGTCACGTCAAGCGCTTCAGTTCTCAATAGAGAATATGAAAAAAACTAAGATCTTGCAGGTGCAAAATTGAATGTCTTTTGTAGAAAAGACCCTTCAGAAAGCTGTTCTCTCTCCCTCAAGATGGCCTAACATCTTGAGTAGAACAGAAAATCTTCGGTGCTTTTACTGTTCCTTGCTCTCTTTCTTTGCTTCATCACAATTCTGTTCCTCTTCTTCCTGGACCAGGAACTCCTCAGGTGGCCATCTTAATTCTCCACTCTCCACATCTCCTTCTGTTGGCTCCACCACAATGGAAGGGAGGCGGTCCTTCAGCTTACAATAACGATCAAAATCTGAAGGGTCAGGGAAAATCTGAAATAAGAGATTTAGAGTAATCAGTATCTCCAATCCAATGTATTTTCAGTAGATTTTCATTTATTCACAGCTATAAACTTCAAAGATGAAAAATGTTTTAATTTTTCATATTCATATTCAAAATCTATATTATTATAATTAAACTGATATGATACCTTATTGTAAGATTTTGAGCATAATAGGCAGCTGAGATTCTCAGAGAATTTTTTGTTGCTTTCCATAGGTGATCATTTTAAAGCCCTCCAGATGTTATTGATCTACAACTTCAAGTAGCAGGCATGAATACTGGTAAGGAATGCTAGCAGCAATGTCTAGGGAGCCAGAGGTTCCCATTAGTTTGTCTCTTTCCTTGCATTTACTAGTTGGCTGGCAGGTAAAAGGACTTTGGCACTAATGGCACTTACCCACTTTGGCACTAATGGCAGTCAAAAGATCACCACATCCAAAGGGAATGCAGTCTTCACAGCCTGATTTAAAGTCAACACATCTTTGACTGAAAACAAACATGCCTTTCATGCAATGGTTACAATTTGGACAAGATCTATCTTCACTCTATGGGCAGGTTACAAGCTGACAATGACATTCTTCATATTCAGGCTTTTTAGGTGACACATTTTGTATAGGCTGGCCTTGAAGAGCATTTGGAAGCTACAACTCCCATGATGCAAGAACACATCATGACAAGCATGTCATGATATGTTCATGTAACACCACGGTTCCCTGAGCTGCACTTGCTTACAGGGAAGGTTCTAGGTGCAATCTAAGGTTCTGATTATCACTTATGAATCCCTATATGATAGTATAGATTATTTATGAGATTGCTTGGCTTTGCTCATTTGATTCATTTGCTCATTTGATCAATAGGATGGGTAAGTTCCCTTCTATGGAGTAATGCCACCTGGCAGGATACAGGAGATATGCCTTCTCAATCATAAGCACTTGCCCCCATGGAAAAAAACATTCCTCTCAAAGTCTAAACAATCCTGATCCCGTCAGCCTTCCTCAAAGTGCCAAAGGCTTTGTTTTTCCTAAGGTCTGATGGATTATTAGTCTGCTATTTGATTGGTAAAATAGAAGGGATTTTTTTGAACCTCATGAACATTGCACTTGATTGTTATTAGATTTTTTTTTTAAATGTTTACTGTCAGCTGCTGTATTTGTGAGATATTGACCATACAAATGTTGTGTACAAATTTGTACACAAAAGTCATTCAGAAAACTGATCTTCAAGATAGTCTAATGTCTATAAATAAGTATCAAATGTGATTATAGTGCACAAAGGATCCAAAATGTAATAGATGTCCTGCCCATCAACTTCCCGAAACATCATTATATATAGTTCAGTTCTGGAGCTAGGCCTCGGTCACCCATAATGAATGAATTATGGCAATGCTTGACTAACTGGACATCATCAGGCAACTCACAATGTTATGACTCAAATTCTCCTCTTGGAAGGGTTGTTCGTCTCTATTCCTGATACTCCACTGGATTTTTGCCAACATCAGATCATACACAAATATACTTCAGCCATTACATTAAGTAATCTGCCATTTTACTCTGGCCAGGTTAGTACTGCCAGATGTTACTGTTGGCAAACATGCATCTTGACAATTCCACTGGCCCACTATCTGAGCTCTTTGCAGATACTCAACAGATAACATTTCCTTAGTCAGCTTTTTGCTGACCCTGGTGTTCCCAGATGTTTTAGACACTAGCTCTCAAGCCAGCACATGCATTTGACGTAGAGATACTAAGAGCTGCATTCCAACAAATCTGAGTATTATGTAAATATCCATCTACTATACTTACCTAGATATTTTTTAAAACTTCCAATAACACTAATATCTATTAAAGCTCATATGGAAAAACTGCAATATTAATGTCTGATCTATTCCATCCTAGGTATTTTATAAACTAAGTTGGAGTTTCCATTTCACCATTAAAACACATCAGATGACCAAATGGGCCCTATATGGATTCTATAGGTTGTGTATAAAGAATCAAATTTGTATCTCCATTCAAGAGGGGGGAAATGTTGGCATTTAATAAAAGTTGCTTTCCTCAGCAGAGCATTTCCAAATTGTTCAGCACTACAATTCCCATTATCCTCAACCAACATTATCAGGTGCCTTTGGGGGAAGAGATGAGCTGCAGCCAAGCCCGAAGTTCATAATTTGGATAAGCCAATATGCATCCTCAGTAGGGGAACAACACACCTCCTATATCTACAATGAACAGCAGCACAGGACAGAATAGCATTAAACCTTCTTTGTTATGGTAAGCACATTAGGTCAAAGTGGAATAGCCGTTTTGAAAATATGCTGACCTACCCCATTTTAAAGTAAGGAATAAATGATTTCTTTAAATAAACAGCCCCCAAATATATATGTTTTGTGTGTGATTTAAATAGCCTGAAGAATCTTATCTGTAACAGCTGCAGAGATAGAAGAGGTCAGGATTTTTCCACTAAGTCATGCTTTTTTAAAATAATCAAGGAAGCATAAAAATGAGATGTTGCAATTGCACCCAAGGATTATGGATGGCCCAATGGAAAATAAATGAAGTCACATTTCCCAGCACATGACAGAGAAACAAGGATAAGCTGTCAATAGAAGCAAAGAAACAAGAGCCTTTGCATAATGACATTTTAATCCATGAAGATATTCAGCTGAATATTGCTTGCACTCTTCTCTTTATAAGAGGAGGAGAGAGACTTAAAAATTATCTCTGTGGTTTTGAGAGCTGAGCATTGGAGTCAACATTGTCTTCCTCTCTGAATGTTAACTTTACAGCTAGTTCTCAAATTATGACCACAGTTAAGCCCAAAATTTATGCTAAACTTTTGTTAAAGTGAATTGTTGCATTAGTTAAATTGGTAAGTGATTCCCCAACCCCAGCTTTCCCCAAAAGCTGATCACATGATCCCAGAACCCTGCAACTGTCATAAATATGAACCGGTTGCCAACATCTGAATTTTCGTCATATGGGGATGCTGCAATGGTCATGAGTGTGAAAAGTGATCGTAAGTCGCTTTTTTCAATGCCGTTGTAACTTTGAACGGTCACTAAATAAACTGTTGTAAATCGAGGATTACCTGTACTTGAACCTAGCCTCTCCTTGAACTCAATTCCTGAGGACTACTTGCAAACACTATAGTTTTCTTGCAACTTGATTTATCGCTGCTTTCATCCAGTTTTTCAATTTCTTAGTTAAGTCTACAACTCATGAGAACCCATGTTGGTTTCCTATCCAGGTCTAACCAGATTCAATCCTGCTTAATACTGGAGATCAGGTGTAAGGTACTAGTATCTGCTGTAGACAATTATTCTCTACCTTCCACAAATATATTGAGTCTACAGTATCTATCAAGATTAATTCCAAAGTGCAGATTTTATGGCTGAAATATTGACACCTATCCTTCCTTCTACCCATCACTTTTATTTTGTTGTTGTTGTACCTTGCTGTTGCTAGAATCCTGCACTCTCTTTGGAGCCATTCTGGCCAGCCAAAAGCAAAGCTTAAGTTATAGATTTTGTCCCCAAAAGCTGCTTGTTATTGTCTACCACATTGCTTTTGTTCAATTTTCAAGGAAGGATTTGTTGCAAATCCCCTTTCTGCTCTGCATTTTATGTAATTTTTCACTAACCATCTATGGCAGCAGTAACATTTTTTTATACAACTAAACATTTAACAAACTCTTTCTCAGGCCACAGAGACATAGGAAGCAGGCTGGTACATTATGAATGTGCTCTGTGGCTGCCATAGGAGGAAGAACCAAATGTCAGAGACATCACTTAACTGTTCAAATACAGTAACAAGTAACCATTATTTTTATTATTATTTTATGTGGAATATTCATAGATAATAAGGATGCTTATTTGCTAGGCACCTCAAAGAGGAGAAAAAAACAAAACTCAAAACCTGAAGATAAACATCTTTTCCTGTGCCAAGTGACACCCCACCCCCTTCCTGTAGAATTGACTGAACTTAGCCCCAGAATGGAAAAAAATGCTTAACCAAGCCTTGCAAGTAAGGAAACCAATACTACTGAGAAGAGGTTTTAAGCATCTAGCTAGACTACTGACTGTGTCTTAGTCCATACAGTCTACAAGACCTTCACTGAAATTAGCAGGAGGAGGCAGGGGCATATTTACTCAGTGCTATCTGAATGCAACCAGCCCAAACCCATTGATTGCACTGTCTCATTGCAACCCCAGGCATGTGCATCATGCTTCAGTGAACCTACCAGAGACACAATTAAGACTACTTTTTGCCACCCCATTAGGATGACAAAAACAGAGGCCACAGGTCATCTAGCTGGTCAATTTAGGGTTTGATGAACACCAGCGGTATTAACGGTTCAGAGGTTTTGGTTTGGTGGATCTCAGCAAGATTTGTCTTTAACAGTGCGTAAAACAACACCCACAAAGAGAGCCCAGAACAAAACAAATGTGCTGTGCAGTCCAAATCATGTATACCAGAATTGCTTCTCCTTCTACAGCTGATAGATAAGAGATGAAGAGATCTCACTACAAGGGGTCACCCTTGCAAACAGAAACTTATTCTGGGGTACTACTTTGGCAGGCTTCCAATTCACCGCTGCTTCACACAACAGCTTGGTTTGCTTTCGGATCAGCTTTGAATGCCAGGCTGAGAGCTTCCAGTCGCAAATTAAAATTAAATTCCTGGCAATCAGTCTCTGAGGCACAAACCACAATAAGCAAATCTTCTGAAAGAAATACGAACTGTTGTTTCCTGCAACCACACTCCCCTTTTGCTTCTATTTATTCCCCAGCCAGGGAGGAGCCATTCAGCGTCCATGTGTGCCTTTTTGTCGGCTCCTGTTCCTCAGTTGTTCTCCTCTCCTGACAGCTCTGCGCATATGCGCATCTGGAACAGGTCCCAGCTGTTCTTCCCCACTTATCTCTGACTCCGAAAGCAGCTGGGAAATGTTGGATGGCCCTGGCTCTATCTTGGCTTCTGACGCAGAGCATCTATCAGAGCCTTCCCCAGACTCCAGGACTGGCCCAAGTTGCTCCCCAACCTCCTCATTGTCCGAGTCTGGTGGGCCACAACACTATACAGAAAAAGAATACTTGCCTCTGAATGTTGTTTATTCAACCCAGCTGCCACTATGAAAGGCTGCCTCAATGGTCATCACTTCAGATTCTATTCTGAGGTTTTTTAAAAATTCTTTTTAAAGGAATTTCAACACAACATTATTTTGACAGCAGAGTAGGGATATTTTAGTCCTAAGTCAACTTCAGTTTCAAATACTATGATTAGTGCTAGAGTCAATTATCATTAATGATCAACTTGGAAAAAAGAACATAGTAATTTCCAGGTAGAAAGGAAAATAGGAGGACATAATGGATGCGATCCCAAGTTCAGGGTGAAAATTAGCAAAGCCTTTGTTTCAATAGTCAAACAACATTTTAAAAAGAATAAAATTCACGGAACAAGAACGTTGGGATATTCACTCACCATTAAATTAGAAATGTTTGCCATTTTGCCGCTTTCAGCTGCATGTTGATATTAATAAAATGTAGAGCAAGAAGAGTTCCCATACATTAACAACACTATTACAAGTCCCAAAGTCTATGTATATTCTGGATGTGTTTCCTGGCTTCCATTTGCTATTTATTTAGCAAAAGAGGCCTTCTTTGACCTGGCACTTTCCTGATGTTGGACTAAAGCCTCCAGCATCCAACCAGCATTGGCAATTCTAGCTGAGGGATGGCTGGAAGCAGTAATCCAGGACGTCTGCAGTTTGCCAGGCTAGAGAAAGCCAATTTTAACAGTTAACATTAGTCACCTTCAATAATACTGGACTTTATTTCTCAAGGCTGTGTTGAAAAGCTCTTTCATACAAGAAAAGAAATAATGTCCATTAGACAAGAAAGCTGGGCTAGTTTTTACGTGGAGTACATTGGGGTGGGAATAGATTGTGAATTTTAAATATGCAAAATCACTGCTGCTTGCCCAAAATGGTACCACTCAGATAAGCTAAAACTGGATGGGGGTTCAAATTTAACAAACAAAAATACCTAGAAAAAGCCTAAAGGTTCTAGTCTAAAGACAAACATGCATTCCAAATGCTTTGGGCTACGATTCTTCATTCTGGATAAGGCTTATTAGAATCAAAATCCAAAGTCAAACCAAGTTACAGGTAATCCTCAATTTACAACCACAATTGAGCCCAAAATTTCTGTTGTTTAGTGAGATATTTATTAAATCGGTTTTGCCTGGTTTTGCCACCTTTCTTGCTGCAGTTGTTAAGTGAATCACTGAATAAACTGGTTGTTAAATGAATCTGGCTTCCCTATTGACTTTCCATGTCAGAAGGTCGCAAAAGGGATCAGGTTACCTTGGGACACTGCAGTGGTCGTAAGTATGAACCAGCCACCAAGCACTGAATTTTGATCACATGATCATGGGGGTGCTGCAAAGGTCGCAACTGGGAAAACCGGTCATAAGTTACTTTTTTTAGTGCTGTTGTAATTTTGAATGGTCATTAAACGAACTGTTGTTAAGTCAAGGGCTACCTATACTCTGTTGTGTGTCTCTTTCTCCTTGAAAAAGAGAAAAAGAGAGCAGGGTTGCTGACACATCCCTCCCCTCTCCATATGTGATTAAATGAATTTATGAATTTAATTTATAGTTATCACTAGTTAATAATTAATAATAACTATTAGTTAAATAGTTATCAATAACCTTTTTCTTTGAAAAACAATGCAAAACTTCAATCAAAGATGCTTGTAAAGAACCAAGCCAAAATCAAGCAATAGAAAAGCTTAGAGTGCTCCAACTCTCGACAACGCATATGGGAGGCGGTAAAAGAATAAAAAGGGAGAGTGCCAACTTTCTCTCTGACTCTGGTTTCAGCGTAGTTTGCGGCTGTCAAGGTTTGTTTAGGATCGCTGAGAGAAAGCTTCAAATCCACTCCAGCTAGATCACTTTTTTATCTTTATCCCATTCCAGGTTATCTAAAATATGATCCAGTAGCTTCAAGTGGCATCTACTTGGTAATTTCCAGAGTGGGCTTCTAAAAAATAACAGTGTATAGGCAGGGGTCCCCAACCGCTGGGCCACAGCACAGTACTGGGCCGTGACCTATTTAGAACTGGGCCGTGTGAGTGGCAGGCCAGCGCACATGTGTGCATGCACAACTCGACTTGCACAAGTGACCAGATTCCCTTTTCCCCGACGGGCTGCCAAGCTGTAAAGGTTGGGAACCATTTGGTAATTTCCAAAATATGCCCCCACCAAAATTGGGATGGGGACTTAAGGGGCGAAATGGATAGTTTTGCAGATTCTTAAAGCAGCCATTTCACCTTTTAAAACTTCTACAAACTCCTACCCAAATCGGTCCTGACTCCACCCACTTTTAGGATACAGCCCCAGGCATGGCTTGCAAAGGCGGTGTTGTGGTCAGAACAGGCGGCCATTGTTTCTTCCTGGAATTCCTATCCAAGTCTTGAAGACAGATGCAATTCTGCAGCTTTGCTTATTCATAAATGCATTACTTAGCAGCTGATTGAGAACTCAGAACAGGAGGGAAATAACTCTCTAGGTCACATTTGAGTTGTTGCACTTCCCGATTTGATTGGAGCGGGCAGCTGTTACTTTGGGGAACGCTGACATTTGAAAGTGAACAATGCAATACAGACATTTTTTAGTAGGAGTAATAGATTAGGATGAGCAGATTTTTTTTTCTGTCCATCCCAGAAACAAAATCATGTCCTAAGGCTGGATAATTTTTTATGTAGAATTAGAAATCATCAGAACAATACTACAATATAGTAACCTTCTAGAAAAATACAGTTCTCTTCAGTTTCCAGTGGCTTCCTCTTTCAGATTCACAAGGAGAAAAAAAACGCTCCTCTAACCTCTGAACCAGGTGTGTGTGTGTGTGTGTGTGTGTGTGTGTGTGTGTGTGTGTGTAGATTAGTATCTACCCCCTGGTGTATCTCTAGATGTTTTCCGAGAGATAACAAGGAACCTACAGGTCCCAATTTTATAGCAGCAGAAACTCTGAAGATCTAAACTGGTCTGCAGATTTGTGTTCAGGTTCACCAAGAAATCCTAGAGCTACCATTTGTCATTTTCAAGTCATGTACTGTATATGGCTAGAGTCATAATGGTTTCACCAGCCTTATAAATTTATATTATAAATTTAAAAAAAAAAATCTGGATCTTCAGCTTTTCAGTGGTAAGCAAACTTTTCAATTTAATTTAAAAGTTTTTAAATGTAATTTCCACCTATTATTTAATCAGATAAGAGTTAAAATGCGGGTAATATTTCTATTTAGAACAGGGGTCCCCAACCCCCCGTTTGTGGACTGGAACCAGTCTGCAGCATGCCAGCAACTGGGCTGCGGAAACAAGCAAAGCCTCATCTGCGGGATGCAGGTAGCATGCAAAACCACATCCACTCTGGCCTATGAAAACCTTTCTTCATGGAACCGATCCCTGGTGCCCAAAAGGTTGAGCGCCTCTGATTTAGAACATAGAAAAAACCATGTGTAGACAGTGTTTCTCTAAAGAATACTAGCATCCAATTATGTTGTCTTGCAAATATATAGGCAAGCAATGAATCCATACTGTAGTTTAGATAATCATTTTAGCACCCTACAACGATCTGAACTAGTGGTATAGGCATAGCACAAGTGAGGATGAGGACAAAGCCAAACTTCTAGTCGTTCTAAATGGCGATTTTTGCTAATAAAACAAATGAGTTTCAGGGCTTTAACTCCCTTAAATCACTGAATTCTAGGTTCTGGTTTGATGAGTTATCGAAGTTAATGGCCACAAACTTTTTCTAGATCAAGTTCAAACTGCATAAATTCTAGTATATTTATAAGACAAGAGACTATGCCATCTAGCATAACCTTAGAATTGTTTTTGTTCTGTGAGATAGAGATTAAGAAAACAGTCTTCAAAAACACTTTAAAATCTGAATTGCTGGCAGTTTGGATGATTTATGAGCCAAAATATAGTCATAAAATCATCCCAAATCCAAACACTGCCAAGACTTTGTGGGCAGGAATAAGCAAAAAGCAATGTGCTTAAGGCCATTGATTTAACAGTGCTTCTGCTTCACTCAGTAGAAGTTGTATTGGTAGTCTAAACATATTGAACTCAATCCAGCTGGCCAAAGTTATCTGAAACACAAAGTTTACTTATTCTAATTCAGGTCAGTCTCAAAATAGTTAAGACCCTTGAGCCTTACACTGGAAATTCATGTGGCTTTTTTCAGTTCTGATGCAATGTTTGCTAACTGTATTTTTCCACTGGGATTCATTCCAAAATCAAGATTAAAAAAACATTGTTAAAATTAGCCTGAATTAACAGATTCCTTGCACTACCATTCACCTAAAGGAAATTTTCTGAGATAATTGAATGTGAAAGATAAGTCAGAAGTGACCTACACACCTTCCATTCAAGACAGAGCAGAGTTAAGAGCAGCTAAGGGGGAAAATCCTAATGGGATTAGAAAATGCTTAAGCGAAACCTGCCATCGCTTTACAAAATCAAATTGCCCACTTTATACTGTGCAACCTACACATAGGTAGTCCTCAAGTTATGACCACAATTGAGCCCAAATTTTATGTTGTTAAGTGAAACATTTGTTAGGTGAGTTTGCCTCATTTTATGACTTTTCTTGCTACCGTTTTAAGTGAATCTTTGCATTTATTTCCTGTTGATTTTGCATGTCAGGTTGCAAAAGCTGATCACATGACCCAGGACACTGCAGCCATCATAAATATGAACCAGTTGCCAAGCAACTGAATTTTAATCATGTGACCATTGGGATGCTGCAATGGTCGTAAGTGTGAAAAAGAGTCACAAGTCATTCTTTTCTGTGCCATTGTAACTTTGAACCGTCACTAAATGAACTGTTATAAGTGGAGGACTACCTGTATTTATTCAGAAATATGTTGAAAAAACTCTAGTAGTATTCAATCAGATCAAAGCTCTATACAGCTGGTTATTCTGTCTCTATAGTGATAAGACAGATTGGTTATCCACAAATTGGATCTGAATGAAACAACATTTACTCATGCATGTAATTTATACCATTTATATGCTTTTCACTTCCATTTCAGGCTTGCAAACACTAATATAACAACATCCAAAGTAACCAACCACTATATCCAACCAAGAATTTGTAAAAACAACAAAAAGTTATCAAAGCAAGAGTAGAAAGAAATGCTGTAAGGCTATACATTAGCAATAGCAATAACATTTCATAGTGCTTTATAGCCCTCTCTAAGCAGTTTACAGAGTCATCATATTGCTCCCAATAATCTAGGTCCTACTTTTATCAACCTCGGAAGAGTGGAAGGCTGAGTCAACCTTGAGCCAATGAGAATCGAACTCCTGGCAGTGCGCTAGCCTGCAATACCACATTCTAACCACTCCTCTTAAACTAAAGTATGCTACTAAAGTATAACAAGGAAGGCTTACTCAATGTCAAATTTATTCCAAGTTCTAGGAGGCAATATGAAAAATAGCACAATTAGATATTCTTGTTAAATGTATCAGTGGTGGGACAACAATGTGGTTGCTTCAGTTCTGTGAGTGATATGATGCCCTCACCCTCTGGGTGAGGGCATCTTGGGTCAGGTGCACTCTTCAGAGTCATCTTCAAGGACCATCCTATGGAGAGATCATCGTAATCCAACCTTCAAGGCCACCAAAATATGTATCACCAACTTAAAACACTCAAAGAGCCATTTGGACCCGTTTCCCACAGAAAATAAAAACACTGGGAGCCACAAAACCTGGGTGGGCGTGGCCAACTCAACCTCACTCCCACCCAGGGACATGACCTGCCCCAGCTACACCTACCAGGGTTTGATGGTTCCGGGTGTTTTCTGTGGGAAATGGGTCTCTCCCTCTCTCTCATTTTTTCTCTCCCTCTCCCTTTCTCTCTTTCTCTTTCTTTCTTTCTTTCTTTCTTTCTTTCTTTCTTTCTTTCTTTCTTTCTTTCTTTCTTTCTTTCTTTCTCTCTCCTCTCTCATTTGTTTCCCCCCTTTCCCTCTCTCTTTCTTTCCCTCCAGATCTCTCTCATTTCTCTCTCTCTCTCCCTCATGTCTTTTTCCTCTCATACTCTCCATCATTTCATCTTTTTCTCCCCTTTTCTCTCTATTTCTCTCTCCCTTTCATTTTTCTTTTTCCTCTCCCTCCTTTTTCTTTCTCTCCCTTTTCTCCCTCATTTGTTTCCTTCTTTTCCCTTATTTCTCTCTCCCTCCTCTCATTTCTCTCTTTTTCCTCTCTCATTCTCTCCCTCCATCATTTTCTCATTTTTTTCTCCCCTTTTCTCTCTCTCATCTTTCTTTCTTCCCCCCTTCTCTCTCTTCCCCCCCCTCTCGTGTGTGTGTGTGTGTGTGTGTGTGTGTGTGTGTGTGTGTGCTCCCTCTTGAACCCTTTCTAAAAACAGACGAGGGTTGGGTTTTTGTTTTGTTTTTTCCTGATGTTCTTTCTTCTTCTTTGGGTGCTTTTTACCATATGATTTAAATCAAGAGTCATTGCAGGTTCCCAGATAAATGAAGCTCTTTCATCCCCCTGCTATAGCTCCCTGTCGGCTGGCTGGCCCTGCCCCTCACCCTCCCCTCCCCGTCACTCCTCACGTAGCCTGAGAAGATAAGGGTGACAGCGGGGATGGAGACTCGCTCCAAATGAGAGGGAAACGCCCCTGTACTTGCCTCTCATCTCACAGAGGCTTCTGACACTTCTTAATGCTATGCGCACCTCGGTTGCTTGGGGAGATGCGTGAATTACTTTCTGCACAGAGACACTGTCCCGGGCCAGCTGCGGCTGATGCACTGCATCATAATGGGCTCCAGGATGAGGAGGGGACACTGTTTACAATGCGAAGCATCGGCTGTAGCCAGCCCAGGCCAACATCTCGGGGCAGAGAGCAAGACACGCGTCTCCCCAAGCGACCGAGGTGCACACAGCATTAAGAAGCACCAGAAGAAGCCTCCGCGAGATGAGAGGCAAGTACAAGGGCACTTCCCTCTCGTTTGGAGTGAGTTTCCATCCCCGCCGTTGCTCTTACCTTCTCAGGAGGTAACAGGAAGAGTGACGGGGAGGGGAGGGCGAGGGGCAGGGCTAGCCAGCCGACAGGGAGCCACCACAGGGAGCCGAAAGAGTTGCATGTGGCTCTGGGGCTGCACATTGCTGACACCCACTCCAGGATTAACACCAATATATTACCCAAAGGTGATAAAAGACCTTTCTTGCCAATGATCTAGATCCAACAGAACACACAAGAGATCCAACAGGACATCTAGTCCTTAATAGAAACTGCAATACCACCACACACATCCAGATTAAGCCCATCACCCATATTTTGAATGAACCTAAATAGCCGGTATTGAGAAAGACATAATCATAATGTTTAGTACCATTTATCTCTTATAAGAAGCAGGTCTTATTCTTTGTGAATTTATCTGCTAGATTCTTCAATAGAACTTTTTCTTCAAACTGTTTATACATTTACTTGTAAATAAGTCCATCCAAAATCCCTCCAAACCCAAAACATTCTAACAGTCTGATTCTGTGCTTTCTAACTGCTCTTGCCAAGGAAACATTACAAATAGCTTTGAACATTTTAAAATATTAAGAACTAATTCATCAGCCTTCTAAAGAGATTACTATCTAATCCAATTGAATCCATTAGCAACTTGCAGTTAGTTAGCTGCACTAAAGTTTTTTGCATGGCAGTGAATTTACCTGATAGGATAGGCCATCCTTGCGGGGGCTTAAACCAATCTCATCCATAGTTGGAGCGCTCATCACCTCAGTCATGTCAGCTGATCTCAAATAATCAGGGCTGGAAACAAAGACAGAGAGAAAACATCAGCAATTACCCTTTTATTCAGTCGCAATTAATAGTATATAAGCAAATAAGACCTGGGACTCCATATTGATAAGGAATTCTAGTACAGATTAAGAAACTTAAACCATTTCAATGCATATAAAGGTAAAGGTTCCCTTCGCGCATATGTGCTAGTAGTTCCCGACTCTAGGGGGCAGTGCTCATCTCCATTTCAAAGCCGAAGAGCCAGCACTGTCCGAAGACGTCTCTGTGGTCATGTGGCTGGCATGACTAAACGCCAAAGGTACACGGAACGCTGTTACCTTCCCACAAAAGATAGTCCCTATTGTTTCTACTTGCATTTTTTTATATGCTTTCGAACTGCTAGGTTGGCGGAAGCTGGGACAATTCATGGGAGCTCACCCCGTTACGCGGCACTAGGGATTCAAACTGCTGAACTGCCGACCTTTTGATCGACTAGCTCCGCGTCTTAGCCACTGAGCCACCACGTATATCACCACTGAGCCAATGCATATATCCAGTTTTAATTGAGAGTCACCTTGAACTGCAAGATGGACAGCAAACAAATTTGATAAATAAAAATAGTTATTTTGGAAAGAAAGTACTTCAACCTATTTTGGAACAGGTTGAAAAACACTATCCCTACAGATTCTGTGAAGGCTTCAGAGTTAAGAATTTTAAACCACCTAAGTCACCTGAAGGTTTCATGATGATTCATTCTATAGCCCCGATTTCAGTTTCAGCCTTATACTCATTGTTTCCAGTATAATTTATTTTGAAAGCAAAAGTACATTTTACATGCATGCAAGCAAGCAACTTCTGTATTTTAGCATGTGCTAATTCCATCTCAATTTCCCAGCACAACATTTCTTTAAAGTTTCTTGCACCTACTTAAGTTTCAATAGAAATAAAAACAATGCATTTTGTAGCATAAGGCTGCCATAAAGAAATAGTATTGCAAGGTCATTGGCTGTTCTACACTGAAAGACATCTTTTAGAATACTTACTCCAGATAACCCACAAGAATGTCAATATAAAGAATGTGCACCCATCAATCACCAGTGGCTAAACCATAATGGGTAGAGGTTATATTGTACCAGTCAGTCATGAGATTGGTCTTTAGTCCTTGCTTGCTCTTACAGCACCTGCTGCTTTTCTAAATTAATACTTTAAGTGCAAATACTGAAAGTCCAGCATCAGCTTTGCTTAGCTTAAAAACAATTAGCCAGATCATCCCAAGGAATCACTTGCACAAGTAACAATGGTATCATTAGAGCATATTATAATACTAGGATGCATATTGTACTTTTAAGTTATCACAAGAAATTTCTGCTGCTGGGAAGAGCTTACACTTTTAGATTTTAATTACAGACTAAAAAAGTAAGTAAACATTATTGGAGATACCCAGAGTTGTCTGAAAAATGGGCAGCCATATACCTATTTTTTTAAAAAAAGCAATGCATGCTCCTATGCATTTTAGCTATATATTCAAGGGAAGCAACATTTAGTTTTGCATATTCCAGGTAAAAAAGACTGAAAACACCGTTGATTTCTTTCTTTCCTACTCTTTGTCCCTTGGTCTTACCTATCTTGGGGAACAAGACTTGCATCTTGTCCTCAGAATACATACATACACATCTTACTTCACCCCCCCACCCACCTCCCTAATGGGGGTGCTACAACTCGCTTCACAGCAGAGAAAAGTATCCTCATCCCTTAAGCTCTAACAGTTGGTGAAGAGGCAACAAGTTGGTCAGAATTATCTAGGAGAATGATTTTGAGCTATCAGTAACACTGGGGAGTAAATCTTCAAGTGTCTTTGTTTGCAAGAAAATGGGGAAATAACATTGTGATACAGATTTGAGGTCAGCCAAACAGCTAGACTTTAAGACAATCAGAATAGAAAACAAAAAAATGTTGCAGCTAAATGGAACATTGGTTTCTTGAGTTTGGTTTTTTTTAACAAGGTATATAAACGTTAGTTAATTGGCCAGGGAACCATCCAAGTTGGAGTGTCTGCAAACAGAACAATATGTAAAGCAACAAGAAAATTCATCAAATAAAATAAAATAAATCAGTTGCCAAAGATCTAAGCATTTCATCTCACAGATTTTATAGAGAAAAGTTCACTTTCCTTACACTGTTTCTGCACTAGTTCTTTTCAGAAGAGATGCATATTTTGTGTCTTACTTGCCACTTGTACTCAGACTACTGAATTCTGGCAAAACTGCTAA
This sequence comes from Pantherophis guttatus, assembly GCF_059756535.1. NCBI lineage: Eukaryota > Metazoa > Chordata > Lepidosauria > Squamata > Colubridae > Pantherophis > Pantherophis guttatus. The sequence goes on along the minus strand of NC_142063.1, from coordinate 292,289,041 downwards.
GAATTTACTATCTGTCTGCTTAAAAGGTATTTTATTCTTCTAATGGCATTTGTCAAGAGATGAAGCAATACACAGAGATAATGGGAATATATGCACATCAGGGCTTAATATCTGAGAGGGGGAGCTATTTTTGCCCTCGTGCTCTCTGCCAAAAGACAAAAATACTTTAAGCATCCTTACTTACATCAAGCCAGCCGTTCTTGAAAACATTCCAGGAAGGCGGTTATACAACTTTGCCGCAGCTCACTCCTCTTCTTAACAACAAAGAAATCGGGCTGCACTCAGTTCTAAAGTGCAAGCCTAACCCATTGGGTGCACCTGCCATAAAATGCACATTTGGAGCCCCAGTTTTTGTGCAAGTTCAAATTGTCAAACTTGGGGATAAATCCGATGGAACCAGGAGTTTCTGAACTCCTATCCAGAACCCCTTGCTCTCCACTATGGCTTACTGTACCATATTCACCCACATTCAGGATGATGGACCAGGGCTTCTGAGTTACTTGAAATACCCATAAGGCAAATGACAAAATCTTAAGTCCATTTTTCTCTCCCCCTGCCCCCCCTCCATCAAGGTTATTACTTCCCAACTGGAAGAATAATTTGGTCTAGTGGCTAAGGCACAAGGCTAGTAAGCAGGAGATAGTGAGTTCAAGTGCCACTTTATCCATGAAAGCCAGCTGGATGACTTTGGGCCGGTCCAACCCACCTCACAGGGTTGTTATGGGGAATATAGGATGAGGAAGGTGTGTTGGATTTGTTTGCTGCCTTGAGTCACTTGTAAAAATAATAAAGGCAGAATACAAATAAATAAAAAGCAGCAATTGTTGCAGCACCCTTTCCAGAGTAACCAGCCTCCTGCCTTTGTTAACCATGTTGAAAAACAGCAGCTGTTTAGCGGCAAACTTCCTACTGCCATTAAGTTTTCTTCAGCTCGAAATAGCGTCTCACCTCTTGGGGTGGGGTTGGGGGGAGAAACCCAGATAAGGAAACGGAAAAAAAAAATCTTTGGGAATCTTTATCACTATCGGCAGAATTCTTCTAACAGACCAGTTCTTTTGTTCGGACTCTAATACCCCTGATGCCCCCCATCCCCACTGGGATAGTGCTCCATAGATTTTTTTTTTTTAAAAACCTAGGGAGCTAAACAGTTGCAATTAGGAATACCGGGTGGAAAAAAAACAGCTGCTGTGCCGGTAATTTATTTATTTTTCCACAGAAACCAAACCAGTAGTAGCTGTTTTGTTTTCTCCATGGAGCTCCAGCTGGAAGAAATTAACACTTGCTGACAAAAAAAAAAAAAAATCCCCCTTTCCCCCCCCGGGGACCTCATCGGAAGCAGGCAGCCTCGATGCAGACACCACCAACCCCTCCCCCCGCCTGCCTTCGCGAGAGGAGAGCTGCCGCCTTCGCCCCGCAACCGACCGACTCCTCCACCACAGCCTCCCCCCCTTCTCGCAGGAAGCCCAGATCCGCCTGAACCGGCTCTTCCTGGCGCGGTGAAGCGGAGGACAAGCGACGGATAAAAAGAAGCGCTTCGGAAGCAACCTCTCCTCTCTCCTCTCCCCCCCCCCCCCCAGCAATAGGACGTGCCGAGACTGCTAAGGAGGTTTCCGGAACGCCACCCGCCGTTTCTGGGTAGACTTCGGGCTCCCGAAAGAGCTCAGCGGGACCCGCTTGCGGGTGACCCGGGACAAGGCTCGGACCGCAGGCGCCGTCCTGCCCCCGTTTTGCGCCGGACTGGAGGGACGCGCCCACGGCTTGTGTTCGTGGCGCCCCTCCCCACCGTCCTTCCTTTGTCTCTCCCTCCCGCGCCTTCAGCCCTTCCAACATTCCTTGAAGTTCTCCGTCCAGGCGGGCTCTCGCAAAGGTGGCGTTAAGTAAACCTCTCCCCAATTTCAACGCCTCGAGCCCCGCCAGCCACACCGCAGAGCCACGTTACTCACCAACGAATGGAGAAAAATACAGACATGTATGTAGTCCTGACAAAGAGGTCGACCCAACGTCCTTTTGTAGCTCAGCACAGGAGTCGTGCAGGAGGAGGAAGGGGGGAGACCAACTAGAACTAAACCAACCAAAAGAGAGAGAGAAAAGGGGCTAAGCTTCCCCGTGAGAAACTCTGGTCAGGAGATCTCTCAGAAGGTTAAAAACGCCCCGTTCGGATTTTTTCTTTTTTCTTTTCGGGTTGAAGCTGCTCGGGGAAAGCGTTTTTCTCCCACCCGCCGCAGCTACAGGTTTGCTTCCACTAAACTGACCAGCACAAAGAGTTTGAGAGCTATTTTTATAGACGAGGGGGGCGTGTCTAGGCTCACCAAAGCCCGCCCTCTCCCTCCGATGATGTCACAAAATTCATGAATGGTTTTGTGCGTTCGGCCTGTAAAGCCAGTGCTGCGCCGCGGAAGAAAAGCGGCGGGACTGCGGGGCGTTCCTATTGGACGGCCACCTCTGGCATCATCTTCGGCACGAGCCCGGCTTGCCGCTGGTGCGCCTTGTTACCTAACGCTGATCTCAGTCGATCCAAGTTTGGCCATAAACCCTCCTCCGGTTTCTCCCTCTCTCCGCCCCACCCCCCAAACCACCTTCTTCTTCTTCTTCTTTTTAATGCGTGGCTACGGGTTTAAAGGGAAAAGTATTTAAAGCATCCCTCTCCCTGTGAGAAATAATTCTTTTTTAAAACATTCCCTCTCCCTGTGAGAAATAATTCTTCTGGGAAGGGTGAGCGGAGCCTTTGCCGACGCCAGAATCTCCTGCAGAAGCAGAATACGATCCTTGAGGAAAATCGCCGGAAGATGCATTCAGATACGGCGTTTCATTCATAATAATGGATTTTACGAGCGCTCGCCGTAACCTGCTTTCGTACACTCGGAAAAGGCGGACCTTTCGCCTCCGTCAGAAAAACCCGTTTATTCCTCCCACCAGCTGCGTTGAAGCTTCCATTAAAAAAATACAGTAAAATACGCAAATACATGCGCGGGTGCGCGCAGACTGCAAGGACTGAAGCAATAGTTAATGCGCTTCCTTGAGGAAGCCGATGCTTTCCCTCCCCCGTTTTATTTTATTTTATTTTGCTCTGGAACTGCGGGATATGGGTCAGGCTGGTTCCTATTTTTAGTTTCCTAAACCGGGAATAATAATCCTTGGGAAAGTGGGCGGAGTTTGCAGCGTTGCAGGGCCATCAATTGCTAAACCGGGTGATTTTTGTGTTTGGCTTCCGTCTCTCCAAAATAGGAATTATTTTTAGCGTTTGGGAGAAAGGAACAGGGTGTGTTTCGAATGTGTGCTTTGGTGCTGCCGAATTGTTTTCCCACGAGAAGGGACAAAAAGAACAAAAGAGAGTTGCTTTTTCATTTCTTTCTCAGAGGTGAGGTGGGCAGCTCTGTATTGATGTCACCAACGGGCAGCAGTTCTCAAGGGGTCTTTTCTACCCTCCAGAAATTGGATTTGCGGGACTTTCTGCATATAAATCTGCTATTCTTATCTGTTTTTTTTTAATCCATTCATACAGGCTTTGTATCCATGAGTGTAGATATTCTTAATTTCACCAGATGAGGGAGTTCACAGATCGCGTTGAGGGCGCCACCTTCTTCGGCTGCATGCACTTCAGTTCCTAGAATTCTCAGCAATGGGGGTTGGGGAATTTGGAGAGCTGAAGTACATGCATCTGGAAAGGTCACCTATGTTAGGGGAAACTAGGGTGGATATCTTTAAACAATAATGTTAAACACAATGTGTGATTGAACTATGATGGTGTTGCACCAACACTAACTTGCAGGTTTTTCAGCTGTTCCTTAACCAGAATCCTCATTTAAATGACTGAAGTTGAAATGCTCAAGAGATAACCATTTCTCCTGGTCATCCTGGAGCTAAACTGGTCAGATCTGGCTGCATTCTGGCTAACAGACATCTCAATGATGTGTAGTAGGATGGGCAGTGAAATGTCCAGGAAATGGGAAACACTTCTGTACGGCTGCCAGGAATATGTCCATGGAGACACTAGGACACTATGTCAATAATAAGACAATATGTCCATGAAGACACCTGGCTAGATGGCTCAGTGGCTAAGATGCTGAGTTTGTCGATGAGAAAAATTGGCGGTTCGAATCCCTACTATAGGTCTGCATGAGGGTTGGACTAGATGACCTCCAAGGCTCTTCCAACTCTCTTACTGTTATTATTAGGAAAAAAAAACATTTTAGTTTTAAAGCGAGAATCCACAGTGCTTTATTTTGTAGTGCACTAGATATGGAAACAACCACGTAGCATTTTCCCTGGGTCTCCACGTCAGCCTGCCTTTAGCAAGAACGATCACCAGATTCATTTAGTTTTTAGAATTTGCAGTATTACAGTAGAAGTGCACAATTCCCTCCAGCCTTGGGTGGCATGTTGGAATTGCCATGCAAAATAAATAAATAAATAAAAATGGTGGGGTGGGCAAAGAAAGAGAATAAGCTTGGGTTGATGCAGTCTGATACTAAATATTAAATGTAATATAATTATCTCTACTCATGCATTTAATCAAATTACAATTTTAAATGTAATCAATTTTTTAAAAGAAATCTTTGCTGCACTTGTGTAGCTTTTGCCTCTCTGACTATATAAATACAGGTAGTCCTCAACTTACAACCATGGTTTAGTGGCCATTCAAAGTTATGCTGTTGAAAAAAAAAGGACTTGTGACTGGTTTTCACAACATACCTATGGTCACATAATCAAAATTCCTGTTCTTGGCAATTGGCCTTTATTTTTTATTTATTAAATTTGTTTGCTGCCCATCTTGCTTAGAGGCATGTTTTTATGACAGTTGCAGTGTCCCAGGATCAGCCGATCACCTTTGAAACCTTCACAGCTGGCTTCCAACAAGCAAAGTCAATGGGGGAAGCCAGATTCCTTTAACAAACGTATGATTCACTTATCAACTATAGTAAAAAGGTCATAAAATGGGGCACAACTCACTTAACTGCCATGCTTAGCAATGGAAATTTGGAAACTGGATGCTTTCCTCACTATAGCAAAGAATACCATCTCTTTTGTGACATGAGCTAGTCTGGGGGAGGGGCTGTCAGTTAAATAGTATTATGAATGATGCCACACAAGATATGAACATTGTTCCAAACCTTGAATAAACCACTTTTTCTGTGCCTAGTATGAAGGTAGATTCAGAATTAAATAGGATGTTGAGACAGTCAATTCAATAATATAGAGAGGTATGTCAATCCAAACTATTGAAGTGTCAAAAGAACTGATATACTGAAGATTTTCATCTATACTTTATAAAAAGATGCTTTTCATTCAGCTTGTAGCTAAGTATGAAAAGGTGCATTTTTACATTCACGCAGTTCATAAAACATCGAAACTGGAGCCAAATAAAATACTGCTTGCCAGGGTTTATGACTTGGCACATTCAATTTCGATAATGCAGTTTGCACGTCTATCTGGTATACTTCTGTTTACAATGCATTTCTCTGTTTGTTCACCTGTACAACCATGAACATTTATCCTCTTTCCTGAACAATTTGCTATCAAACATCCAGGCGCATGGAACCAAGACGATGAGCTGATCAGAGTTACTTCTTTATTGTTGCTTGCCTATTTACAAGAATCTCGCCAGACTGACTACAGGTAGTCCTCGACTTACAACAGTTCACTTAGTGACCGTTCAAAGTTACAACGGCACTAAAAAAGTAACTTATGACCATTTTTCAAACTTATGACCATTGCAGCATCCCCATGGTCATCTGATTTACATTTGGATGCTTGGTAACGGGTTCATATTTATGCAGTGTCCTGGGGTCACATGATCCCCTTTTGCAACCTTCTGATAAGCAAAGTCAATGGGGAAGCCAGTTCCACTTAACAACCATGTTACTAATTTAACAACTGCAGTGATTCACTTAACAACTGTTGCAAGAAAAGTCATAAAATGGGGCAAAACTCACTTAACAAATTTCTCACTTAGCGACATAAATTTTTGGCACAATTGTGGCTGTAAGTTGAGAACTACCTGTATATTCTCTTGGAAACAGCCAGCTAAAGGCACCCAGGAAGCCTCCATTGCTTCCTTTCCTGCAAGGACTCCAACCTTGCTAGTCTTTTGACTCCTCTCCGACTTTAGCTGTAGATTCCATCACAAACTATGTTCTTTCCTCATTTTAAAAATGAATCTTGGAGAATTAGGCAGTTATTTCCCATACCTGGTTTGAAGCAAAGCAAACAAGCAGGAAATGTTGATTGGCTATCATTTCTAGGTTCTTTTTAAAAATCTGACAGTTTACTCAATCAAGCAGATTATTAATGTAATAATATGCCTGAAAAATCACAAATCTTACCTTTTAAATAATAAAAAGTGAAGAATTGTAGCAGACGTCTTTCCAGTTGTATCATCTATGCAGCATATCTCTGTTTTATTTTAAAAAGGACATCATGACAAAGTTGAATGCTTTCTTCCATATCTTCTTTTTATGCAAAACTTCCATTTCTGGCTGAGCATCCTGTATGCAGATTGATTGTTTGTTAGGCAGGCCTTTGTGTAGAAAAGGAGGCAGATGGTCCAATAAATCTTCTCATACCTGGTTTTCCAACTCTAAATACTCAGTAAAACTAATGAAAAATCCTGGCTCACCCATATCACTAAGCTGGAATATGGTTTAATATTATGGCTTCTTTATTGCCATTGATTCCTGCATCACACTAGATCAATCTTTGCAAGCAATAAAGGGATGACTAGAGTCTACTTCTCAGATTCATTTTTTTTCCAGTTGAGTAACTGAAACTTCCTTGCTATGTGGAGTGGAAAAAAACCCCACTACGATTTATGTTTAATTAAAAGTCATGAGTTATCATTTTTGGCATATACGTATCTTCACAGAGGGTCTCCAGAATGGTGATTTATTTCCTCCTTCAACAGTCTCTATGACAAACAGATGTAATCCAATCTATCATGAGCAGAGATCACTTTGTGCTTAATGAATAATGAGAAAACAGGGAGATTGGCAAGATACCACATTTACTTAATTTATTTTTAGAATTTGATAACACTTCCTTAAGCCCAAATAATTTTATTTCAAAGTGAGAGAGAATATGCTTGTCTAGTTCAAGAGAGGTAAATAGGAGATGTGGACTATATTTCCATTATAAAATACACTGAACTCTTCTCGCCTACATATTTTGATTCTGATAATTATGTGAGTAGGATTTCATGTGCATAGCTATTCTCTCACTTCCTGTGTGTGTTCTGAAGGGACATGAATACTTAAATTTAATTAGCCATGAAAGAACTAAAATATATGTCAGAATGCATAAATTGGTGTCATTTAGGATTTGTGGGTACATATGAAAGAAGAAATCCATTTGCAGGTGACAGATGCGTGTTACGCTCCACTGAATGGTGATAATGGAGGGGGGAAAAGATGGGTTTTGCAATCGTGCAACATTATGAAGAAATGCAAACCCGAGGAAAATTTATTCTGATAGATGACATGAATGGATGGGTGGGAAAAAGATGACAGTACAGAAAAAAGTGATTAGGCCATTTGGAAACCCTTGAGTGAGCAAGAATGGTGCTGTTTGGTATTTTAGATAAAGTACATGTTTGTTTCAAATATATGATTTAAGCTTATGCCCAGCAAACTAAATCTAAAAATATGATTCAGTTGCTCATGAAAAATTTAGAGAATTAATGAAGAACACAATGAGAAATTCCAAGCCCATGGTTGCTAACACCATACCATAGATTGGGGGAGGGGGGGAGTGGATTTTGGAAAAAAAAAAAAAGGACTGAAAAAACTGAAAGAAGAATAACCACAGAAAGAGGCAAATTGAGTCCTACATGAAGAAGTAGATAATGTAAGAGGAGAGCAATGTTTGGTAGTAGAAAGTCACAGGTCTGTTAGCACCTTTTCTGACTAATAAATAAAAAAAAATATTTTATATATAAATGTTAGTTGAAAAAGTTATTGACAGATTTCTGTTGAAGCTTCTGCCTCAACAGATTGAACCGAGAGGATGCAAAGAATGCTGCATGCAGGTGGGTAGATACAAAAGGCCGAATAGTATGAAAGGAGTGGGTTGCGTCATATACAAGGAATGAGGATTAAATCACAAAATAAACACTTGATAGAAAGAGTGAATGGATTGAGGGGAAAGGGAAAATTGAAAAAGTTATGGTTGGATAGAATCTCAAAGAGAGAAAGAGATGAGAAGTTTAAAGAACAAAAGGCCAAGAATGAAGAGGTGTACGAAATATAATGCAAGCAAGGATTGTTTGCAAGGTTAGAAAGTATAAAAGAGGAATAATGAATGATGTTGATTTAAATTAGATGTAGTTTGTTTCTTGTGTCATGCTTTCAATTTTGGGGCTTACAATTCCATACTTCCTTTCTCTGTTTCACATGACACTGTTTAGCATGAAAGGAAATAGTATTGTAGATATGTTGGTATGCAGGAATTCTTGCATTTAGCCTGACTGCCATTTAAAGTGCTAATAAACAATGTTTAAAACAAAATAATAGGAAAGGGGTGGATAAAAATAAAAGATCCAGGTCTGCTTTACATTTCTCTTATTTTTAAGCTCATCCAGGCATGTTCCAATAAATGAATATGTAGGAAGTTGGCACCCACCCCTCTCCTGGAAGAGTGGAGTGTTTTAGGAAATGTGAAAGGGGCAGAATATTATATTTCCCTGGGAGAAACATGTTCCCTGGGAGAAGCAGCTCCCACCTTCCTGCCCCCCACCCTTTGTTAATGGGACAGAGGCAGAAACCCAATCCTTTGTCAAAGGACATTTGCAACACAATAGCAACAGAAACTAACACAATGGGACCCATCTAGACGAGGCTCACCACATGGCACCTGGGAAGATTGCATCAGCCAGCACCTGGGAGTCTGACAACCAATCAGGATACTCTTTTGGGGCCCCAGGAGATGCAGAGCCAGAGAGAGCATAAAAACCCGAGGATTTACTGTATCTGCCCTTTTCTGTTCAGGAACTCAAGCCATGTGATCCTGTCCACCATTAAACCATCTTTCCAAGCAGTCTCCATGTTTCCAGTGTCTGTTTTCCCCACTTGGAGCAGAACCCAGAAGGATGTTTCTTCCAACAATTGGCGACCCAGATGGGACTCCAAGCTAACCTAACCAATGGACCAGGCCCAGGTAAGCCTCCCTTGCTAGCAGCAGACCCATTGAGTCTGTGGGTATGTTTTCCTGGACCTTGGCCATTTGGAACTAGGTTTTAAAGGGGTTTTGAGTTTGAGCTCAAAGGCTGCTTGGAAAGAAGGTGAGTACCTCTAAATTTTAATTTTAAAGTATGGAAAAGCATGGGGAATTTGTGTATGCCTGCATGTGTGTGAGTGAAGGCCCTTCTCCCACGTACAGCTGGATCTTGCTTTCTCTGTGCATTTCCTAGCCGCAGAAAGACTAACAGTCTGGAGAGCATGGGGGTTTTGCCAGAGCACAGGACCTTCTGTTAGGGAAGGAGGAAGTGTGTGTGTGGGATTCCACCTGGAAAACAGTCTGATTTCACCTCTTTGAGTGACCTCTAGCCGCACCTCTGCCTACTGCTAGCTCCACCGAGCCATGACCGGTAGAACAGAGAAAGCAAGGGGGGGTTGCCAAACGTGGAACTTTGTGTTTAAAAGGAATGGAAGCCGAGCGAACAGAAGCGTGTGAAGGGGGGGTAATAAAATTGTGAAAGGGAAACCCGGTTTTGTCCAGCCCAGACACGGGGCGAGCGTGTGTTTGTGTAAGAGGAGGTGCCCACACCTGGCTGCAGGGGTCAGCAGGTCCTCGCGGATCCCCTTTTTGGATCCGAAAAGTTGTGGTGATTCCCTGGAGGAAGGGGCCCATACTTCGCAAGGGAATCGAAGTCCTTCCCAGAGCTTTTTCCTCTGAAAACTGAGAGCGTGCCACCCGGCTAAGTCGAAGTGATCCTTCCGGAGAAAAGGAAAGGGTCATGGGTAGCGATAGTTCGCGGGTGGCGGGGACCCCAGTAGATGAAGTGCTCGTGGCCTGGGACGCCAGGCGGGTGCCCATATTGAGGGGCATGGATAAAAGGAAATTAGGAAAATTGTGTCAAAAATGGGCTTTGCTAAGAGATAACACCGGGAGACAAATTTGGCTAAATAAAGGTACTTAAAAGAAAAGGGAAATATATAAATAGGAATGTTGGGGTTTTTGTTTGTTTTGTTTGTTTGTTTTGTTTGTTTGTTTGTCTCTGTCTTCTATGCAACCACGTGGTATGTTTAAGATTTGTGCCTTCCCTAATTTAACTGAGATTTATGTGGGAATGATCAGTGTGTGTGAAATCTCAGAGTTCTGTTTTCTTCTCTTCGTCTTCCTTGTTTTATATGTGTGTGTCTAAGTCTTTGTGCGCCCTCAAGGTAATTGTAACTGTAAAATGTATCTGATCTCTAGAGACAAGAATTTTAAATTGTTAGGGAAAAAAAAAAAAAAAAGGTTGAAGCAATGAAAATGGGGGAGAGAGAGAAAAAAAGAAAGAAAGAGCCTTTGCCCTGTGTTTGTCTGGCCAACAAACACAGATTAAAGAGAGCATTTCAGTTCATTTCTGGGTTTTTTTTCTCCTCCTCTCTCTGTATTTTAAAGTAATAACTCAAGTTTATGAGGAAACGTTTTAAGTTTGTTTACAAGGAAAAAAAATCAGTCTTGCATTTACTGTATGTGTTTAAATGGGTTTACCTGTTCATCTCTTTCCTGAAGCATGTGAATCCAGTTTTTTCTTATCTGTTGTGTCTCCATTTTGTTGAAACTGCATTATCTGTTTAGTAACTGCAATACTGTTGTGTTGTTTCTTTTCAAACTCTGCCTGCAAGCTATCTACCCCCCCCCCATCTCTAATCCTGTTACATTGCCTTTCCTGGGAAGATTACCCACAAAAGGGAGGAGGGGACCCTGTTCTAATGTCTTTCAGCCCTGCACAAAGGACTCTGCAACCTGTGGAAGCAGAGCACATGGATCCAGATGCTGCCTCCAGAGGAGACCTTCCATCTGATTGAACCAGGAATTGGGTTTGAATCCAGCCTCCACTGAAAGTCAGCACAGCAACCAGAGTGGAGCAGACCTTTCCAAGCCTGACTGACCAGCCTTACCACCAAGCATGCTACCCAGCAGACATTAAAGAAAAGACCCTGAGATGTACAAATAAAGACCAAAAGACTCTTTTCAATTCCCAGAAGACAGCTGGAAAGACTATGGGGGAGAGTGGAAATTCATTGTAAAGTTTTCTTTCTTGTCTCATTTATATTGTAATCAGTTTATTGTAAGAATTGTATTTGAGAGTGGTTGCCACAGCAAGTTATGTACACTCTAGATTTCTGTCTGGTGGAGAGGAGAAATATGTCCAAAATGTTTGTATTGTCTGTATTGTAAAAGTAGCTGCATACACATGCACACACAGAGACACACTATTCAGAATTAGATTGAAACTATTTCCTTCACTTACCTCCACACAAAGCTTCTCCTAGATTGATTTTTGCTCTGTAGCACTAAAAGCCCAAGTAGTCTTATCTCCCTGCTAATTCCATGGGGAAGGAAGCAATACCCCTCAGGCAATTCCCTCACTTGAAGAGATAGCAGAAAAAGTGATCTCCAAAACCCAAGCCCTGACTGTGACTCACAAATGATGCTGCCCAGTTGCCCAGTAAAGGAAGATATATTGCACTGGTGGTCTCATGAGTAGAAATCCCAGGGCTCATTATGTGTAACAAAAAAAAAAAAAAGAAAAAAAAGGGAAAAAAAAGAATGGATATTGTACACTGGCTAACCTCAATTTGGACTCACAAATCCTGGATGCAATAAAGAGCTAGGGCAGGATCAGTAACCAACCCTTGGAAATGGGCAGCCTGCAATTTAAAGGAAAATCATGGCTGTGAAAAATTTTGGGACATGTGTTTGCTTGAAACCTGACTGGAAGCTCACAGAAAGTAATATCTGAAATCTGAAATTAATTGGCATGGAAAATTGGATACTGTAAAATTCTTACCAGAAATTTTTTCCTGGCTGCTAGACCTTCATGGTTGAAAGCTTTTGGAAGCCACTGAAGGAATCCTTTTCTGTTGCCTCTATCAATGCCTCCCCTTTGCATTAGAAAATTAAAAGCACTCATCAAGCCTCCCTGACCTGATCAATTTTAATCTTTTGCCAAGAACTTGTTTCAAAACTCACGTTTTGAAAAAAAAAAAGAGTAGGGATTGTAGGAAGTTGGCACCCACCCCTCTCCTGGAAGAGTGGAGTGTTTTAGGAAATGTGAAAGGGGCAGAATATTATATTTCCCTGGGAGAAACATGTTCCCTGGGAGAAGCAGCTCCCACCTTCCTGCCCCCCACCCTTTGTTAATGGGACAGAGGCAGAAACCCAATCCTTTGTCAAAGGACATTTGCAACACAATAGCAACAGAAACTAACACAATGGGACCCATCTAGACGAGGCTCACCACATGGCACCTGGGAAGATTGCATCAGCCAGCAAGACCCCCACCCCCTGGGAGTCTGACAACCAATCAGGATACTCTTTTGGGGCCCCAGGAGATGCAGAGCCAGAGAGAGCATAAAAACCCGAGGATTTACTGTATCTGCCCTTTTCTGTTCAGGAACTCAAGCCATGTGATCCTGTCCACCATTAAACCATCTTTCCAAGCAGTCTCCATGTTTCCAGTGTCTGTTTTCCCCACTTGGAGCAGAACCCAGAAGGATGTTTCTTCCAACAATTATAACTATTTGAATGGTTTCATTTTGGGGATGTATGTTTAGCTCCCTCTCTGGGCTTTTGTTAAAATTATTCTTATTATTTGTTTTTTCTCTCTTTATAGACAATATTGTTTTAAGCCTTTTAGATTGTAAAGAGTTTTGCTCATTGTTTGTTATAGACCTTATTCATATTTTAAACAGGAAAAAGGAACAAGTCAAGAACAGATATGTGTGTTGGCAAGATCAGAAAATGTCCTTCATGCAGTCAATATTTAGGATTGCAAGCTATTGTAACCCAACTCGGCACTTCTTCAAAGAAAGCAAGTGACTAGTAATTAAGAATATTATTTAATACAAGACTTTTATAAGCTTCATGCTGTACAACAACTTTTCTGTCATAGAACTGATACTAACATGATTTGCAGCACAATTATGTTTTATAACATACAATGAAGCTTAATGGAGTTTAGAAAATGATTTCAATTTTTGTTGAAGATGGACTTCTAAATTTCATTATATTCAATTGCATCTGTTCGTGTTAGCATTATATGATTTTCCACCAATGGAATGTTATAAAGAAATAATGTGGAGGGTCTAAGGAGGACTGTGTCAGCCAGCAGAATAAATCCCTGAAAACTGAACTGGGGTGGAGGTGGAGAAGCCAGCAAAAGAGGTTGACAATGGGCTGGATCTGATTGGAGAATGCAGCGAAATGTGTTGCCTCCAATGCACACTTAAGATAAATCATCTGGGCAGCAGTTTGGAATAACTGCAGACTGTTCTAAGACACACACCCCAGAACAATGTATACACACACACACACACTGAAATACGCATAAAACACACAAGGGGAGAGGAGAAACATGCAAAGAGATTCAGCACATTACTTTCTATCACAGAAGAAAGCACAGATGTGTCCTATTGCCACTGCTGGTAAAGAGGTCACAAGGAATTGCAGAAACTATGTTCTGCATTGTTTTCCCCACCTTGTTATTCTTTCCAACGCAACAGAATGTTAAAGATAAAACATATAAAGGGAGTCAGGACTCTCATTCTGTTTGCCGGTCATCAGGATTACTCTCTTGAGAACTGAAAGAATGGGATCAAATGTTAGAATAAAAGAAGAAGTCAGCAATAAATGTGAAAATAGTCTGGATGGTTAATAGATTAGATTACAGATTAACAGAGTTGGAAGGGACTTTATAGGTCATCTAGTCCAACCCCCTGCTCAAGCAGGAGATAATACTCTATGTGTGCATGCAATTTTAATACATGTTCATTTCCATTAAGTTATGCAGAAATATAACTTCTGAATCTAGCAACATCTATGCAATTAACCCTCCTTTGGAGAGCAGGCAGGCTTTGAAAGAAATAAAATAATGAATAGACTTCATGCTTGTTGCATCCTTTTATTTTCCTAACAAAGGATAATTTCATCCTTGAAAGGCCTTGAAGGACATCAGTGAAGTTTATAATAATGGAGATCAAAAAAGATTTCTTGAACAAATATTAAGAGCACGAGGCTTGTTTACTTTAACGAAAGAAGGACTGGAGCCATTAGATTGATCAAATACAATATAATCTGGGTCTCCTTGAAAGAAAAAAAAATCAAACAAATAAAAAGTTCAGTTTTGCAAGGGCAAATGAGAGCAAAGATTAAGTACTTCAGCTAATCGAGGTTAGTTAAAAGTTCATAGCGGTGGAAATTGCTCAGCTGCTCAAAGACTCCTAATCCTGTAAAAGAAAAAGAAGGATCCATAACAAAATGCTACTCTGTGGAAAGCTTCTTAGATTGGACATGAGACACTCCATTTCACCTCTGTTCTCCCCATTTATTTATAGTTATTTATTGATATTTATTTATTAATTTATATCCCATTTATGCATCCCCCAAGGTGCGTGCATAAGCGCACCAGCGTGCCTACCGTCTCTGTCTACTGTCCCCATTTATTCGTACCCATTTCCTGTGTTCATATCCATGTTTATACTTATTCCTGTTATCTCCTACATGTTTGACAAACTAAATAAATAAAATAAATACATTTTCCAAAAGGGCCACCACCAGGCTCTTTTCTGGAGCTTGCATATTTCCTTCAAAGGCTTTATATTTATTCAACCTTTGTGGTTCTTCTATTTCCCTTCCCTGTAAACGTGCATTTTGGGATTGTGTGTGCAATGCTGGCAAAATAGCCTACACAATAGAAATAAAGGAAACACTGGACTCTTGGGGAAACCTGGGAATGGAAGCCAGAATGATGTACAGACTCCTCATAATTCCATACAACTGTGTTTCCCACTGAGCAGATTATTTGTTTTTGTCATGTTCAATTTTTTACTAAAGCTGGAAAAGCTTCTCAATGCAGGCAACATAAAGATTTTTGCTTTTTTTAAAAAAAATCTCAACTGAATTCAGACATACAGTAAGTCTTTCTGAAAATAGATGTAAATAAATTAATAGATCTAAGTCAGTGTGGAAACAGTGTGAAAGTTGGTTTTTGAGCTTTTTGTGGCTGTGTGAGGTTCCTCCTTTGTTGCAGGGGCCATTTTGGGTCAAGTGCAGCTGCTTTTACATTGTGTGTGAGTCAGTTGTGTTGTGTTGTGTTGTGTGTGCGTAAAGTGTGAAAGTTGTTTTTGGTACCTCTTATTGTTTTGTGTACTTTGTTTATTATTTTTATTATTTATTATTATTGGCCACGCCCACCCGGTCACCTGACCACCAAGCCACACCTACCAATTAAGCCACGCCCACAGAATCAGTAGGGAAAATGTTTAGATTTCACCCCTGGTCATCACAGTAGCTCATCTAGGCCAACCCCCCTCACCCCCCCCCCCCGCCGAAGCAGGAGACCCATGTACACCATTTCTGACAGATAGTAATCCAGTCTCTTCTTGAAAGCTTCCAGTGGTGAAGCTCTCACAATTTGCACCGCTTCCTTGCCTCGTTATCTAAATAAATAAATGAGGAAAATATCTGGCTACAAATGTTAATCAGATCTCCATTTGAAAAAGGGATGTAATAAGACTGAAAAACGTGCAAAGGAGAACAGCAAAAATAATTAGGGGGACTGAGTACTAGAGAAAGCTAGAACATCTTTAATTCTTTTGCTTAGAAAAGGTGTCAGGAAGGCAAAATCAAGGTGTATGAAAGCATTCATGGCATGTAGAAAGTGACTAGGAAGTTTTTCTTCTTATCTCTAATCACTAGGACTAGGGATCTCCAATTAATGCTGACTGGAAAGAGCCTTAAAACAGCAAAGGAGCATTCACATAGCACATGTGAAATGCATTAGCCCAAGATACAGTGATGGCCACTAATGGATGACTTTAGAAGGGAACTGAATGCATTCATGGAGAACAAATCTATCAGGGGATATTAGTCTTGAAGATTCAGTGTTTCCACTGGGTTGGGCAGCCCCCCCCAAATAATAACGGCCCATCAGCAATGGTGAGTGAGGGATATGTTTCCATTTTTGGCTTAAAATGGAAACACAGTTGACTACTATGGCTATTATGTGTGAGAAGCCAAAGATGGGCCTTGAACTAATTGAACTAATTCAGCCAAGGGTTCTTCTTATATTCTTAAGAAGAGCAGAAAGAAAAGTACGTGTGCCTGTCCTACAGTAAGAGCAATGTTGCGGGTCCCGTCCCCTAAGAAGATACATCTGATGGGATTCTCCATATGGCTCCCTCTCTCTGAAACATTATTCCCCCACCCCGAGATTAGATTGGCCCACACTCTAACACTCTTTCGGAAGGCCCTGAAGAAGTGATTCTGTCAGTGGGCCTGGGGAATCCAGAGTGGGATGGAGCCCATTAAACGGTTAGTATGAATGTGTGTTGTCGCTGTGGTGGGGGGGTTATTATTTTTTTTCTTTTTTTTTCTTTTTTTTTCTTTTTTTTTCTTTTATATGGTGTCTTTATATCATTGTAAGTCACCTTGAGTCACCATGTGCGCTCGCGGCAGTATAAGTTTTCTAAATAAATACGGTAAATGTGGGGAAGAATACACTACTGTTTCTCAAATGATGTTGTTGTGATCACAGTACTGGGTTACCAGGTAATGTTGTCCACTTCCCTTTCTACAGGTAGGGCACATCAAGTCTTGTTTTCACCACTTCCTATCACCTTCAAATATTAATTAACATAAGATTACCCACTAGTCAAGTACGAGGTATTATTTATAAACAATGAACTGTGAATAGCTTTGTATGTTTTTCTTTTTATCATCTAATTCAACTTTCTTTTATATAAAGAGATCTAAACATGCAAATATATTCTGTGATCTATTAACATATATAATTAAATGCTGTTTTGCTAAACATATACACAAAGAAATAAAATTAATGACAAATGTCCTATTTAAACCTGATACAGTACATAGTGCACAAAAATGCTTCTTTATTTAGAAGCACTTGTGTTCAGTGACTTTCTTTTGATCAGCCTGAGCCTTTCTTCTGAGATGGTATCTGATTGGGATCCTTTCTTCTTGATTTTCAAGTACTGCACTGAAAGAAGGTTGCTGAGAGATTAATCTGACTGACTAGGCTCAGACTGAGTACAGGGAGACGGAACAGACATTTCAAATCAAAGCCTGTTTTAAAAGTTGAAGTCTGCAAGACAGGAAATGCATGCACTTCTTAGATCAGGGGTCACCAACCTTTCGGACCTCAGGGACCACTAAATTCATAATTTTAAATCCCGCGGACCACTAATGTGGTCTAATGACTGGCTGGAAGGACGTGGCTAGGTGGTCAAGTGACTGGGTGGGCATGGCCAACTCAATGTCACTCATGTCGAGGGGTGCCTCGCCGGCCTCTACTCACCCCTCCCCTGCCAGCCACTCCTCGCCTCCCCACTCGGGCTCCTTAGGGCCCCAACAGGAAGCAGCCACCATGAGAGAGAGTTGGCTCAGTTCAAATTGGATCTGACCGAGAAGGAGACTCCAGCACAAGCACCTCACTGAGGACTACGAGCATCGGCTTTCCAAACAGAGGAAGACCTGCGGGAGTGTAAGGCCAGGTACCAGCGCCTGGAGGCTCAGCAGGCTGAGATGGTCAGCCAGTTCCAGACCATGATGCTGTCCCACTGGTACAAGGCCTTCCGGCTCTTCGCCACCAGCGGCACTTCCCTCCAGCCTTCGCCAAAGCCCTGCACTATGAGGCTGAAGCAGACCCCAAGTTGGAATTTCTTCCCCCCTCCAACCCACACAAAAAGACCTCGAAGAGGGAATGTCTCTGCACCAGAGGTGGGTTTCAGCAGGTTCTGACCAGTTCTGGAGAACCGGTAGCGGAAATTTTGAGTAGTTCGGAGAACCGGTAGTAAAAATTCTGATTGGCCCTGCCCCCATCTATTCTCTGCCTCCCAAATCCCAGCTGATTGGGAGGAAATGGGGATTTTGCAGTAACCTTCCCCTGGAGTGGGGTGGGAATGGAGATTTTACAGTATCCTTCCCCTGCCATTACCACCAAGCCACACCCACAGAACCGGTAGTAAAAAAAATTTGAAACCCACCACTGCTCTGCAGCAACACAAACGTTCATTGCACGTATCCAGCCCAGGGGCCATAGTTTGAGGATCTCTGATTTAGTGCAATATAAAAAATGCAAATAATTTTTCTGCAGACCACCAAAATTTTCTCACAGACCACCAGCTGGCGACCGCTGTCTTAGACTACAGTTTTAGATATTTTGTCTCAAAGTCAGGAACTTTTGGGTGTGTATGGATTTGCTTATTGGAAAAGAGTTGAAAATCACTTGGATTCAAGGCAGATAATCTGTTTTTGATTATGTGTCACCAAAGATCCAGCCTAGTGGCCACCTGGGATAGGACGGCTGCTGGAGCCCTGGATCGAGTCGTGCCTTTGCGGCCTCTGACCCGGCGCCGATCTCGCCTGGCTCCTTGGTTCACCGAGGAGCTGAGGGAGATGAAGCGCCGGAAAAGACGCCTAGAGAGCTGTTGGAGGGCTAGTCTTTCTGAATCTGACCGAACACTGGTAAGATCTCATATTAGGAGTTACCTAGTGGCGATAAAAGCAGCAAAACGTACTCATTTTACTGCTCTTATTGCGTCATCAGATAATCGCCCGGCCACCCTGTTTAGGGTGACCCGCTCCCTGCTCCACCAGGAAGTGCGGGAGGATCCCTTGGAGGGAAGAGCCGAGGATTTTGTTCAGTATCTGTATGACAAAATCACTCAGATTCGGGCAGGTCTGGACTCTGACGGGATAGATCCAGCGAGGGTAACGGAGACAGGTCTTGAGACTGTTATCTGGGATGAGTTTGATCCTGTGACCCCAGATGACGTGGACAGGATTCTGGGTAGATTGAACGTGACCACATGTTTGTTGGACCCGTGTCCCTCCTGGTTAGTGCTGGCTTCCCGGGAGGTGACGCGAGGCTGGCTCCAGGGGATTATAAATGCTTCGTTGGGTGAGGGTGTCTTTCCCGCCGCCTTGAAAGAGGCGGTGGTAAGGCCTCTCCTCAAGAAGCCTTCCCTGGACCCGGCAGTATTGGCTAATTATCGTCCAGTCTCCAACCTTTGCTTCGTTGCGAAGGTTGTTGAGAGTGTGGTTGCGCGACAGCTACCTCAGTACCTGGATGAAGCGTCGTATCTAGATCCATTCCAGTCGGGCTTCAGGCCTGGGTACAGCACGGAAACGGCATTGGTCGCGTTGGTTGATGATCTCTGGAGGGCTCGGGACAGGGGCTGTTCCTCTGTCCTGGTCCTGTTAGACCTCTCAGCGGCTTTTGATACCATCGACCATGGTATCATGCTGCACCGGCTGGAAGGGTTGGGGGTGGGAGGCACCGTTTTACGGTGGTTCTCCTCCTTTCTCTCTGACCAGTCGCAGTCTGTGTTGACAGGGGGGCAGAGATCGACCCCGAGGCCCCTTATATGTGGGGTGCCGCAGGGATCGGTTCTCTTGCCCCTTCTGTTCAACATTTATGTAAAGCCGCTGGGCGAGATCATCCGTGGTTTCGGGGTGAAGTACCATCTGTACGCTGACGACACCCAGCTGTACAGCTCCACCCCGGACCACCCCAACGATGCCCTTGAAGTGATGTCCCAGTGCCTGGAGGCCGTACGGATCTGGATGGGGAGAAACGGGCTCAGGCTCAACCCATCCAAGACCGAGTGGCTGTGGTTTCCGACGTCCCGATATAGTCAGCTGGCGCCATCGCTGGCTATTGGGGGCGAATCATTGGCCCCCACGGAAAGGGCTCGTAACTTGGGCGTCCTCCTGGACTCACGGCTGTCTTTAGAAGAGCACTTGACGGCCGTGACCGGGAGGATTTTTCATCAGGTTCGCCTGATTCGCCAGTTGCGTCCCTTTCTAGATCGGGACTCGTTACGCACAGTCACTCATGCCCTCGTCACCTCTCGTCTGGACTATTGTAATGCTCTCTACATGGGGCTCCCCTTGAGGTGCACCCGGAGGCTCCAACTGGCGCAGAGTGCGGCCGCGCGGGTGGTTATGGGAGCAACATGGAGCTCCCATGTAACACCTCTCCTGCGCGAGCTGCACTGGCTCCCGGTGGTCTTCCGGGTGCGCTTCAAGGTTCTGGTTACCACCTTTAAAGCGCTCCATGGCTTAGGACCTGGTTACTTACGGGACCGCCTACTACCATCAACAGCCTCCCACCGACCAGTACGCTCCCACAGAGAGAGGCTCCTCCAGGTGCCGTCGGCCAAACAATGTCGGCTGTCGGCCCCTAGGGGGAGAGCCTTCTCTGTGGGGGCACCAACGATCTGGAATGAGCTCCCCCCAGAGATACGGAGGATTCCGGATCTGCGCACCTTCCACCGCGAGTTGAAGATGCTTTTATTTCATCAAGCTGGCCTCGCCTAAATCTTCTCCCTTTTAAGTGTAAATTTTAAATTTTTAATGTATTTTAAAATATGGGTATCTTAAATTATGGGTACTAATTCAGCCAAATTTATTTAATTCATTTTATTCGATTTTAAATTTTGTATATCTATGTGTTTTATTTCATGGCTGTGCACCGCCCTGAGTCCTTCAGGAGTAGGGCGGTATAGAAATTCAATAAAATAAATAAATAAATAAAATAAACTGTTGAGTTGCAAAAGATGACTAAGCATTGTATTGTATAAAATTATACATTTGTTTTTCGCAATTCAGTGTGTACCGGGCATTTGAAGAACTGATAATTTGTTTCCATAGCTATGTGCTCTATTTGGCATTTGCTAACTTTTAGTAATATTAAGAAAGTTTTCAGAAGACGCCACACCAGTTGTGCTCATTCTGAACTACACAAATAAACTATTTATAGGAATGAGAAAATCCAAGCAGAATGATCAACCATGTATAAAAGACACTGGCAGAACGTGGTAACGTCAAACAAATCTGTCACCAAATGAAATCAAACTGGGCAGCATTTTTACCCATTCAGGAGACATAACGAACTTAAAAAAGCTTTGTGTACTTATGCCAAATGCATGTCCAGTTTAGTTACAATACCACAAATAAGACACTCTGATTAAATGGCAGTACCACGCTTGGCGTTATATGTGATATTTGAAAGGCTGCATATTGCAGAGATTTTCTGGGCTCCATGCAATCATCTGTTCAAAGTGCCCCCTGAGATGCCTCTCAAGGTTGTAACACAGAAATCCAGCAGCCCAGAAACCTACTAATTTACCTCATGTAAAATGCAGGCTTGGCCTACATTTATGCCTGAGCAAACTCAGAGCCTGTATCTTAGGCCTGCATTTTTCTAGCTTCTATTTAGGTTATGTCATCTTATCATCTCTTATACACAAACTTGCCAGCCTCCTTCCTTAATCATTCATCTACATGGCTCTCTTGACTGCTGCATTCCCCAGTCATTTCCCCAAGTTACTTCAGCCTTATTTGGCACTCTCTAGATGTGTCAGCTATAGAGCTTGTTCTTATTCCAGCCAAAGCATCTGAAAAATTCCAGATTGTGAAACATGATCTGAATTTCTTTCCTGGAACCACTGATGTTTTGCATTGGCCTACATCATTACCTTGATGTAGAAGAGCTGTTTTGGATTACTGGCGTTTTAATGTTTCAGCTTCACTTTCTGGATGCTACATTAGTGCTATAGTTAGATGAAATCATTGGCATGAGAGTTTTTATCATTAAGAACTCTTAACCTGGATTATTTAACTTCCTTAGTAGTGCTCCATCCTTTAGAGACACTCTGTTGTAAAGGCAACCATGCTAGGTGGCCATTTTGCCAGCTCCAATGGATGGAAAATGCATGCTGGTTGCCTAGCAACCACAGCCAGTACAAGCCAGTATCAGAAAGGGAGTGCAACCTACTGTTATTCATAACTATGCAACTAAACTGATTAAGCGATAGGCCATTTACAAAGGTGCTTATATGACCGCTGCAAAAACATACTCTATGTCTTTCTCACAAAATGGCAATTAAAGGGCAAAAAGGCTAATGGAAAATGGAAATACTTGAAGTGAGATTGTCCAATTCAAATCCTACAGTCACCTGCCGGCAGATATCTTGGGAAATTTCTTCAGCTTGACATCATGGCTGAGATTAATGAGATTGGAACAGAAAGTAAAGCCAACTTTATGGATATGAGCAGACCCCAAAATAATTTTCAGTGGATTTTCAAAGCAATGTATTCCAAATGTGTTGAAACAAAAAAAGTTCTAGAAAGCACCGCATGTAGATTAGGAATGAAGACAGCTGAAGTCCAACATATTTGGAGGGCATCTAGATTGAAGTAAGGTTGATCTTGGTGGAGTGAAAATGATTTCAGTGTAGATAATTCATCGCCATTCTGCTAATTGTTATGAATTTGCAGAGCAATTCTATATTCCAATTCCCTGCAATGTAAAACCTTTGTGGAAAAAAGCAGTAAAATGCTTCTACACGAGGCAATTATTATGCAATTGCTCTGACTCAGACATAACTTTTAGAGTAGGTACCCTCACATCTCTTCTTTTTTAACTCTTTCATCTTTTTTCTTATCAGAAACATTGCATTGGGAGAGGAAAGATACAACAACACAAGAGAAATATGCAAGGAATTCTTTTTCCCTGAAAAAAGAAAATCACACCTTTGTTTATTACCATACTCTCAATTATCTAAGGGAAAAAATCCTTTTAGTTTTCCTTCCAGGTAAATGCAGAATATTCTTATTTCACTACACTGTTGGAAATATGCCACTTATGTCACACATGTCTGTCTGTCTTCCTGTCTGTCTTGAAAGGCACCAGCATATTCTTCCCATAAACAGCCATTATGGAATGCACCCATTTGAAGTTACTTTTCTCTGCTGTTTGCCTTTCATCATCATATTCCTTCTGCATATGATAACTTTGATGTGAAACCTGTGACTTACTGCAGACTTCCGCCCCACCATCTCCAGGGGACGGGAAGAGTCTCCAAATATTTCTTCTTTGCTGCTGTTGCTTGCTAGCTTTTGACTTGCTGTACCTGAGCATTAACTTGGCCATATACAGTATTTCTCTTTCCATTAAACAAGAGAAATCTTCTATCCCTTGGAAAGTTTCTCCAGATCAATATCCATCATCTTGCTTGACCTGCTCCCAAAGCTACCTTCATACCAAATGTCATTGTGACGCCACGGTATATGTCCATCAATGTATTTCGCTGGAAAAAGGGCGGGAGGGCACTGCTCACTTTGTCACTCTTTCTAATGGTATATTCTGTGGAATGTCTTCAGACTTACTTCACAGAAACCTCCAGTTAAGAGTGTG
Organism: Pantherophis guttatus; assembly: GCF_059756535.1. NCBI lineage: Eukaryota > Metazoa > Chordata > Lepidosauria > Squamata > Colubridae > Pantherophis > Pantherophis guttatus. Next base: position 292,265,616 of record NC_142063.1, on the reverse strand, counting down.
AATTTCATTGCTGCTCATGGAAAAGAAGTGGCAACCAAGGTTTTATTCCCTTGCACAGCACAGTCTGAGGAGCTAAGTCTTAACTGAGGGAGGATTGGAGGTCAAGAAATGTAGCAAGAATGGTTGCTTCTTCTCCTGAGAAGCTTTTGACATCTAACATTTATATGAATATACAGTGATAGGTCCATTATACTTCCTAAAAGTCTGACTTGCAGTTCTGAAAGGGAAGGCGATGGAGGGAGAATACAAATGCCATGAGACAGAAGAGTACAGAAAGATCAATGTTATTACTGATGGAAAAAGTACAACCCCTTCAAGGTGTTTCACTAGGACCAGGGACAAATGAGGTCAGCAACTAAAGCGCTTTTTGGTAGAGGAAAGGTACAATGGGAGGGAATGTTTCTATCCATTATGCAGCTGTTACAGATAGGAAAAAGGTGGAAAGCCTTTACATTTCTGTTGTGTGCACATTCCTACTCTTTTATCAGCAACTGACTGATTATTCCCTCCCCCTCCCCCCTTACAATAACAGTGTTTACTGAACACATTAAACAGGCAGGGGATGCCAGCAAATACCTGATCACATAGAAGTATCCACATGCATACTGTGATGAATAGTCCACATTTAATTAAGCTTTCTCTGAATGCAGAGTGATCAAGGGCAGAGCCATGATGTCATCATATAAATGACATCTTTTTCAATTTTCCAATACCATTGGCTTTCTGCACAGAGAGAGGGAGAGAAAGAGACATTAAAAAAAAGATAAGTTCTTTTTTTAGAGTCTTAACTTTGTCTTACAAAAGCATTTTGGAAGAGGCCTTGTGCTGTTTCACAAAATCAGTGAGCACACACTAAGAAGCAAGCCATCAAAGACCTGACTCATGCTTTGGAAAACACTGACTGGGCATTGTGTGAGCAGCTGCTTGTAGAGGTCAGGTACTGTATCTGTTATAGCCAAAACCAAAATGGCAAGGGAGGCAGCACCCAGTGTTGAGTGGGGAGGGGGATGTATGCCATATCTAGACCAGGGGTCTCCAACCTTGGCAACTTTAAGCCTGGCGGACTTCAACTCCCAGAATTCTCCAGCTGGCAAAGCTGGCTGGGGAATTCTGGAAGTTGAAGTCCACCATGCTTAAACTTGCCAAGGTTGGAGACCCCTGATCTAGACAGATGCCATTCCCAGCCTTTGCCCATGACCTCATTGTTGCCACTATGCCAGGAAACCATGCAAAACTGCCCAACATGACACCACCTCCTTCCCTCCCTCTTTCATCTTCTAAGGCATTTTATTTTCATGGATGGGTTCCCATTTCTTCATGTGACAATAATGAACTCACATTTGTATTTCCGTCAAATGCCTCCTTAGACAGTGCATTGTTGTCAAACGTTTAAGGGAAGATTTAAATGTGTGTTTTATGAAAAAAGTTAATAGATTTGTCAACTGGATAAAACGAGTCACATGAAGTGGAAAATCACAGGCAAATCAGGCAAATGATGAGGTCCCTAACTGCTATTGTTTGGGCAGAGCTATCCCAGATAACTATCTGACTTATCACAATTACTTATTCAAAATTAAATCTCCTCTGCTAATCATGAGATATTCTCTGAAGTCTGAGGAATGCTGGCTTCTTTCTTAAACATAACCTCTCATTGCAGATAGCAGAGGTATTTGTTACAGTTTTCTATACCTCTTGAGCAATAACTCTTATCAAATGGATCCTAGTTCACTACATTTAATGAGTGAATGCATCAAAATGGGATGATGATGATGGAGATGGAGGAGGAGGAAATAATACCAACAACATATCTAGCAGTACCTTTAAGATAGGCTGTGACATCAATGACATGAATATGGGCCCTAGTTATTAAAGTTTGTATCAGAAAATCTTCAAGATAATGCAAAGCTTTTCCTTCAAGATGATGCCTCTTGTCCAAGCACTTTGTCAAACTGAGATTCATCTAGTTCAGTGTTTTCAAATTTTGAGATGTTTAGACTTCAATTCCCATCATGCTAGTTAGGGAATTCTGTGAGTTGAAGTCCACAGACTTTCACATTGTACTAGACTGCAAGAACCTCGATGACCACAAGATGGCACCAAGGAGATGCACTATAACTCAAGTGCGGGGGTGGGGGGGGTGGGCAGGTGTTTGCAGCCCATATTAACCGCTTGGGAAAGCCTTTGTATATCTCCACAAACTGTCATTCAATATTGTCATCCAGTAATTATAGAGCACTGCACACTAGAACAACTAGACACAAGAACAGTTTTTTCCTGAACGCCATCACTCTGCTAAACAAATAATTCCCTCAACACTGTCTAACTATTTACTAAGTCTGCACTACTATTAATCTTCTCATCTGTAGGAAGTTAGCATCCACCCCTTTCCTAGAAGAATGAAATATTTTGGGAAATATTAAAAAGGCAGAATATTATGTTTCCCTGGATGAGAAATGGAGAAGCATGTTTTAAAGACAAAGCAGCTCCCACCTTTCTGCCCCCACCCTTTTGTTAATGGGCCAGAGGCAGAAACTCAATCTTTGTCAATGGACCTCATCTGCAAGACAATCTAGGACAGAAATTCACCACATGGCACCTGGGAAGATTACATCAGCCAGCAAGGCTAGCTAAGACCCCCATCCCCTGGGAGTCTGACAACCAATCAGGATACTCTTTCTGGGCCCCAGGAAGTTCAAAGCCAGAGAGAGCATAAAACCCGGAGACTCACTGTATCTGCCTTTTCTGTTCAGGGACTCAAGCCATGTGATCCTGTCCACCATTAAACCATCTTTCCAAGCAGTCTCCCTATGTTTCCAGTGTCTTTTTCCCACTTGGAGCTGAACCCAGAAGGATATTTCTTCCAACACATCGTTCCCACCATCCATCTCCTTTCACTTATGACTGTATGACTGTAACTTTTTTGCTTGTATCCTTAAGATTTATATTTATATTATTTCCTGATTGCTTATATGTACCTTGTGACTATCATTAAGTATTGTACCTTATGATTTTTGATGGACATATCTTTTCTTTTATGTACACAGAGAGCATATGCACCAAGACAAATTCCTTGCGTGTCCAATCACACTTGGCCAATAAAAAATTCTATTATATTCTATTCAAATATTCACACACATATTGTGTTAATATGTCTGTGCACATAAACCAGCTGCACACAGCTCTAAAATTCACAAATGGGAAGGTTTGGTAGTTGGGCTGAAGCTTTGCAATATTACAACTCTTTAAAAATCAGACCTGGACAGCTCTGCTAGAAAATAAATTTTTCCTTCCCAGCAGTCACTTGACAGGATTTTTACATCTGAAATCACCTGCATAGATCTTCTGCCAGTGCTCTGAGTTCAGTTAATATACAAATCAATTTTTTGATTTGTTTTTATTGCTGATCCCTAGGTGCCGCAAAGAGACCTTCAGAATCTGCACTGTTTATTTCACAGGCATGATAGCCAACACTGCATATTTTGAATGAAGTCAGCCTAAGATGGATTTTTTTTCCCAAGCACATGAGAATAGAAGGTCACATTCAAGATTACTCCGATAAGCATATAACTCCCTTATCTCTTGCAGTGGGTATTTATGGATGATGTGGGGAATTTAATTTGTGCTGAGTACTGAATTAAGGAACTGCTATCATTTCAGATTCAAATGCAGTAATATGAGAATAGGGAAGAGGATTAAGTTCACTGAGAAAGAAATAGGATCTGGTTATTCTATTGTAAGCTTTAGAGACTTTCAACCAATTTTTATCCTTTTGAAAAATAAATGATCGGTGGATTTATGTTGCTTTCTTATCACTGGAATATAAAATAGATCAGCTTCAGCAGCCTTTATTGTATATCTTTGGAGGTATTCCAATAAGGGTTAATTAGGGTGTGTCACCAGTTAAATTTACACAACCGCTGAATCACAATCTGCTTAATCCTGTTTTAATCTAGCATGCTGTGTGAAACAGCTCATTTGGTTTGTTTATCAGATGTTTCATGCCAATTCAAAAAAGTTGGGCTGATTCAGCAATCCGTGACTAAATGAATTGTGAGGTGGGGTCAAAGAAACACAGCTTCTTTCTGTGTTGGCCTGATATAACCATGATGATAACATTCAAGAAATTCTGTCATTGTCTTCAAACAAAATCCACAGAAGAACTACGGTATTTTTTTTAGGCCAACTCATTCAAGTGCTTAGCAGGGCTTAAGCAGACTGTTCTGACATTCTGAATACCAATAAATGACAAGGACTGCCTTTATCACTGATTGACAGGTCTGCAGTACTTGCAGACAACCGAAAATCAATTACAATTTGCTTCCTGGTTGAAAGATGAGCACAGAGATGTCTCAACTCACCCGTGCTCATCTGCTGGCCAATAGCCTGTCATTCAGTTTCACACTTAAACACAAATTGTTCCATTCCCCCACTGAAGGATTAGGATGATAGCATTCTGTCATTCCTGTCATTTGGCAATAAGAAAACTTGAAAATGAAGCAAGCCGGGCATACCCTTCTATGGAAGATTATAATATTACGATCCAACTTCATTTTATGCAAAAGCATTGATTGTTTGCAACACTTCCCATATGCACAAAACCTGGTGATTATAGCAGATAGAAGCAGAACCAAGAACATAACAAGTGTAAATCCCTAGCATCATTATTAAATGATCACCAGAGTGCTGGATTAACTTTGTGACTAGATCTGAACCTATGCCTGAGAATACATCAAGACCACAAAGGAGTCTACAGATTTTTCACTTTTCAGACTGTTTTATAAGGCAAGATGTAGATGAAAGGAGAAGGGAAAAGTGGCTGAAATAATGAAAATTGTGTTTAATCAGATTCCACAGAGGTTGAGGACATTCAAATTGCTTTTGTATTGACCTCAGGTTGCAACCAGGGTGTGTGTGTGTGTGTGTGTGTGTGTGTGTGTGTGTGTGTGTGTGTGTGTGAGAGAGAGAGAGAGAGAGAGAGAGAGAAACACACATTAGGTGATTTCCCCCTGTTCTTAATCTGAAGTAAAACACATGAGTTCCTAGAAAGGTGGAAAACAAAAGAAAAGAGGGAAAAAAACTGTTTTTGTATAAAGGAAACAAATAATAATTTTAGTTTCTGTGATACAATCCTCCCTGGTTTCTCATAGTTATTGGGCTACAATTTGCTTACCATGCTGCCAGCAAGACAAAAAGCCATGTTGACTGGAAATTCATGTAGGTTCCTTAACTGGAAAAGATAGTTACTGCTAGGAATTAAGAATTGGAGGATGAATGTTCATGTAAACTCTCTTCCACTTCTTAATGTGAACTTCTTGTCCAGCATAGGTCATCATCATCATTGTCATCATGATGTAGTATTATGGCTTTAATTTAAAAAATGTGCGGGGGGCAGTTGCCTCATAAGCCTTGTCCAATATAGTACCATTTTGTGAATAGCCATTTCTCCTGTGACTCTTATTATTTTATGAGATGCCTAACATAAACCACAGTTTGCAAACCAAAACTGTTGGTTGAGCTAAAGAAGAACCAAACAAATTGCATTGTGGCTTAGCCCAATATGCGAGCCCAACTTGAAACATTATAATGGAGAGTTAAATGACTTTGATATTATTAGTACCTCACAATTTCTGAATGTTTTTTCTGTCTCCCCAATACATTTCTCTATAGACTAGTGGAAGTTTATAAATGGAAGACAAATGTGAGACATACCTTGAAAACTACAAATAAAATGATGGTGATGATTCACTTGCATCAGGCTGTTAAAGCCAGCACAGCTATGATTTAATCCTTCTTTTGCCACTCCATTAATGTTTGAAATGTTGACAGAGGCATTGTCAAGCTGGTTCAGTCTAGCTTGTTCCAGAACTGATGGTTATTGTTTTTGCTCATTCCGAGCAGAGGCGGGTATGACTCCTGATATTTCACTACCTGCAGATGAGATTTGGCTGACTCTCAGGCTCCCTGCAAAAAAAATGGAGGTACCTATCAGGGATATGGCAAGCAGCCTGGTTAAAAGAGCCTGGTTAAAAGAGGCAGTAGCAGTGCCCACCAAAAGCTCTTGGCAATGGCACCCAGAGGCACTGGAATTAAAAACAAAGTAGGGTACTTCCCCCTCCCCCTTCATTCTTTGAAAAGCCAATCAGGAAGGATGACAGCCCACTCCCTACCCATGCTTCATTCTAAATATTGTTAGGTGACACATAGCAATTATGTTCCTTGCCACTAAGATAATAAACAGATTGAATCTCACCGTTTCTAAGAATCCAACACCCACATCAGGGTATTAGCAAAGCTCTTTCTTAATGATTGTCTTTAATCGTTTGATCGCAGAGAAAAATATATCTAATCCTAATACACATGCCTGCCATTATTCCTTGATCAGAATTTTTACACACAAATGAATGTGTCAAATGAAGGGAAGAGATCAGACAGAGGAGGAAGAAGTTCATGAGCTTTTTCCCATCTCTCCTTCGTGGAATTTCCCAAATGCTTTCCGTTCTTGTTAAATTCAAAACGCTCACAACATGAATACCAGTTAGAGCAAATTGAACTCTTCTTCATAACTCTTCTCCTATATAGCACCAGACCATTTAATGGAAGACACGCTCCCCCTCCTGGTGAAAGGATTAATTTGCAAAAGGGGGGAAAAGGCATCAAATAAACAACTGTTACATCATTTAGGCCAACCAAAATATCCTAAGAAAAACGCACTCATCTTAGTTGGTATAAATAAATATTATCTTACTGTTTGTTTTGAATCAAGTTATTTTAGAATCTGCGGAGGAACCTTCACAAACATCCTTGTTCCAAATTCTGCACATCTTTTTTTTATGACATCCTCTTTTCTCTTTGGTAATATCTATTCAATATCTATTCAATCTGTCTGTCCTGCTCTGATTTTAAAACATGGAGTTATTTGTCCCAAAGGTGCTTTTTCCGTGAAGATGTTTTGCTTTTCATCCAAGAAGCTTCTTCAGTCAAAACGTCATTCAGAACTGAAGACGTTTCTTGGATGAGAAGTGAAATGTCTTCAAAGAAAAACAAAAACAAAGTCCAGTTGCCTTTTAAAAAAGCATCTTTGGGACTACCATGACCTGGATGACTAAGGATCTCCGTAGACATGGAATGATTTGCTACACAAAATATTGCAATTTTAGAAGTTCCCAATTATCACCCATTTGTTTCAATGGTCTACTCTAGCCTATTCCTCAACATTCTTTAGGCATGCAACACAGTGGACATAAACCGTATGAAAAGAACAGACAATATGTATCCTTTCTGAAATTAGTGAAGTCTAATTCCTATCAGCTTTAGTTAGCACAGCAAGAGGTGTGGTATTATAAGGACTGTGGTTCTGCAACATCCAAAAATCTATACCTTACTTACCACTGCTAGCCCCATCCAGAAACTATTTCTCTAGATACCAACTTCTGCACTGGGACTGTAACTTTTCTATCTTGCAGAACTCCTGTGTATTTTTACTGCATAAATTCATCATTACTCTCTCCAGCTTTGGACTATCTATTGGGAGCATGATAAACTAACAAGTGCAGCTATTAAAAAAGCAATCTACTGCTATCAATGATTAGCTTCACATAAAGATTTGAACAACATTGCCACTGTATTTAGTTGTTCAGATTCTATTTAGCAGCTTTTTGTTCTATATTTTTCTGGCCTCCTGTGGGTGGCAAGTAGAAGCAAAATGGAGATGTCTACTCTTCCTGAACTGAAAATCTTGATATTAATGTTACCCACCAATGCATTTAATTTCAAAAATAACAATAATAACTTTCACAAACAGAATAAGCTATCCCCTTCCAAAGTTTAATTTGGGGATAATGCTGAAGAACAAACATCGTTTTTTCTCCATTGAACTGATCATCATGGTTAGTCTTGAAAACCTGTTTTGGCATATCGGGTATTTTGATTCTGAGCACTGTGTTGGGTTATTTGAAAAGCTGTGAAAAAACAATCACAGTACAGCTTTACAAAAGTCCCATTCTGAAAGAATCTGATTTCATCAACTATTTTTGCTCCAACTTTAGGAAATAATCTTTTATCTGAGACTCTTAGTTTGATGAAAGTAGAAAATTGCTTCCTTAAAGCAACCCCCCCCAAATATCTATAATTACTTAATGGAAAGATACTTTCAATTAAGGAAGAGGCTTTACAATACAGTTATAATTAGAAATAGGCACATCAGTCCTAAAGTCTTAAAAGATTAAGAATGTCCCTAAACCATTTCTTGATGCTATATCCTGTGTCTTTGGCAGAGTTTCAGCTATCTACTATTTGGTGTTTAAGAACCTTAGCAACTCATCTGGACTGATCCCAGCTTTCAGAGATGTGTCCTGGTTGGATTAATGCTTATACATGCCTCCTTGTATGGAACATATGAGGGAAAAAAAGCAAATGAAAATTATAGAACAAGTCCTTTGTAGCATTATGATTACACTTTATTACACTTTTTATACTTTATTTCCACTTTAGGAGAAACCCTCCCATATTACCACCTCTTACAATACTAGACAACGCAGTATCAACAGTAGAGACCTTCAAATTTCTAGGTTCTACCATATCTCAAGTCCTAAAATGGACACCTAACATCAAAAATGTCATCAAAAAAGCAGAACAAAGAATGTTCTTTCTGTGCCAACTCAGAAAGCTAAACTGCCCAAGGACCTGCTGATCCAGTTCTACAGAGGAATTATTAAGTCTGTCATCTGCACCTCTATAACTGTCTGGTTTGGTTCTACAACCCAACAAGACAGACACAGACTTCAGAGGATAATTAGAACTGCAGAAAAAACAATTGCTACCAACCTGCCTTCCATTGAGGACTTGTATACTGCACGAGTCAAAAAGAGGGCTGTGAAAATATTTACAGACCCCTCACATCCTGGACATAAACTCTTTTAACTCTTACCCTCAAAACGACACTATAGAGCACTGCACACCAAACAACTAGACACAAGAACATTTTTTTCCTGAACACCATTACTCTGCTAAACAAATAATTCCCTCAACACTGTCAAACTAGTTATTAAGTCTGCATTACTATTAATCTTCTCATCGTTCCTATCACCCATCTCCTCCCACTTATGACTGTATGACTGTAACCTTGTTGCTGGTATCCTTATGATTTATATTGACTGTTTTCTAATATGATTTGATTGCTTATTTGTTCCCTATGACTATCATTAAGTGTTGTACCTTATGATTCTTGATGAATGTATCTTTTCTTTTATGTACACTGAGAGCATATGCACCAAGACAAATTCCTTCTGTGTCCAATCACACTTGGCCAATAAAGAATTCTATTCTATTCTATTCTATTCTATTCTATTCTATTCTATTCTATTCTATTCTATTCTATTCTATTCTATTCTATTCTATTCTGTGGGAAACATTTAGGTGTCCTCATATTAGCCTTTATTTATTCCTTGTCAGATGTTTTTCTAAATAAGAGATATTATCACTGTATCTCTATCCCACTTATTTCACAGCATCCCAACCAGGGATGGGTTTCACTTACCTTTGCTACTGGTTCTGTGAATGTGCAGAGCATATTTGATGACATCTGGGTGGGTGGGCGGAGTCTCCTGCTGCCACTGCTACTGGTTCGCCCACCACCACAGTGGAACCCACCACTGATCCCAACACATTCTGCAGAGGTATTTCTTCATGATCACATTCAATTTAACACTTAGAAACCTGGTTCCTTTCTTTTAATTTGTGCAATGGATATGCACCACACAGAGAGTGGCTTCAAAGTTGAGACCCATTATTTGGGAAACCCATCTTAAGCCTCATAAAAGAATGTTCTGGCTCTCTGAAAAAGAACTCCAGTGCTAATTAAATAATTTGTGTATTGCTTTTTAACAGAGCAAAAAAAGATTGGGATTTTTAAAATTGCCATGTTGCTTCCAAAACAATCTTGTTTGGAAGGTAACCATTTCTGCTGCATCCTAACTCCCTGTTATCCCTGCTTTTCCAACTTGTGCCTTTTGTATAAAAGGTACAATTTTTATACTTCTTAAAAAATAAAACTACTCTAGTTGTGTTAAGAACAGAATAATGAATGGTTGCATTTATATATCATTCCAAACCATAATACACATTTTTCATTTCAGTTTACCCCAATATATGCTATGATGAATTAAGCTATGATGGCACATAACTTTTGGTTTATTTAGGAAATTGAAAGTGAGTACAGTATAGTACAAATCTAGCACATGATAGTATAACACATTTAGAAGTACAAAAGCTCTTTTAGGAGCTGTGGTGGTATACTGATTAGAATTCAGTATTACAGGCAAACTCAGCCAAGAGTTCAATCCTGACAGGTTCTCAAGGTTGACATAGCCTTCTATCCTTCCGAGGTCAGTAAAATGAGGACCCAGATTGTTGGGAGCAATATGCTGACTCTGTAAATTGCTTAGAGAGAGCTGTAAAGCACTATGGAGCAGTATATAAGTCTAAGTCTATTGCTACTGCTATTTAGAGGATTTTTTCTGCCTTATTGTATTTCACTAGGTTCATTTAATTTTACTTGTCTTTTATACTGGTTTCATAATAAAGTGCCTTCAGCACCTAACTGAATAGAGGGAAAAATTCAAAATGCAAGGGTGGATATCTGTATAGGGATTTTACTGCTAAGAAGAGGAACATAACTGGGACAGTGGGACACTGTTTTAAACAGGCAGATGGATGGACTCATGGTTTTTGAGATAAAGGAAATGATTCCCTTGAAGACACTTAAGGGGTGATGCTAATTTTGTGCAAATTCTATCACTTACAAGGATACATTGGATTTTCCGTACGGCATGATATACAAAAGTGGGCAGTGTGGTAGCCTAGTGGTGAAGATGCTTGCTTCCCACTCCGAAGGTTGAAAGTATCAGCAGATATTTCTCTCCCAGGGCACAAAGAAAACTATCTGCTGTGAACTCTGTGTGGCATCAGGAAGGGCATCTGACCAGTAAATCTGATTCAGCTCCATCCAGTCGTCCTGACTCTACCCTGAATTAAGGGATTACAGGGTCACAAAAGGATATTTTTTTATGTTGTACAAAAGTAAATGGGACCTGGATGTATTAATTGGGAAGAGGGAAATTTCCAGAAGTGTTTTTAGCTGAAATGGGATCTTCATCTTACCACATTAGGGAGCCTGGCACTCCCAGGATTTTCTGTACAGTATTTATAATTTTTCTTTCTAATCTTCCTTGTAAAGATTTCCCCACCAGTTCATTCGTTGTTTTTGGTTTGAACAGCAGAGGGAGGTATTGAGCTATCAGTCCTAAGGCATATACTGTACATACACAAAGCCTTATCAAATGACTAAATGAGCATTAGGACTGAACTAAATTGCTTCTCAAGAGACAATTGTATTGTTTTTTTCCCTGTACCACGCCATCTTCAGAATTAACTTATTTTTGACACTGTGTCCATTAATTAAAATCAATTACACACAGAGATGCAAGGGTGTAAATAGCATCTGAAGCAGTGGTGGGTTTCAAAATTTTTTACTACTGGTTCTGTGGGTGTGGCTTGGTGGGCGTGGCATGGCTTGATGGGCGAGGTTTGGTGGGCGTGGCAGGGGAAGGATACTGTAAAATCTCCATTCCCACCCCACTCCAGGAGAAGGTTACTGCAAAATCTGCTGTCAGCCTTGGAAGTCATATTAAGCCGGAAGCTTCAATGCTGCCATCTCCTCATGTGTGGGAAAATAGGAGGGGGGATTTAGGAGAGGGGAGTTAGTAGACATAATAACAGTTTTTCATATCGGTCAAGGTCAGGGCGGTCCAGCATCTGGAGGAGGAGTGGTCAAGGGCTGGGCCGAGGCGAAACCGATGGTAATTAGAGCATGTGACCGAAAGGGGAGAAAAGGGTTGGTTTTGGGAGCTTTGTATTAGTGAAGGAAAGCCCGGGTTTTTCAGATTCGGGATTTCCCAGATGTGCCAGTTTACCTATTGCTAGTAAAGAGAACTTTGGAAAATGCCTGCTTCCGCCTCTTTACTGGGAGTTGCGGGTTTTCTGGAACGCTGACATCCCCATTTCCTCCCGATCAGCTGGGATTTGGGAGGCAGAGAATAGATGTGGGCAGGGCCAGTCAGAATTTTTACTACCGCTTCTCCGAACTACTCAAAATTTCCGCTACCGGTTCTCCAGAACTGATTAGAACCTGCTGAAACCCACCTCTGATCTGAAGCAATCTTCTTGTCTCACTTTAGTTCAGCTTGAAAAACTAGTAGGGAGGGACCTGATTAATATATAGAGGGAGTTCATCTGGGAAATTCTGGGGTGATAGACCAAAAGAAGTTGAAAAAAACCTGGGAGGTTGAAAAAAAAAAAGGCAAATTACATTCATATTGTTGTTAGGAAACTACTTGCAAATTTCCAAACTTTAATGGTGAAAGGGGTGGCATATACATTTAATAAACAACCAAACTAATTGTTGACATTCACTCTACAGCAGTGTTTCTTCACTATTTTGCTGTCAGGACCCCACTTTTAAAAATTATGAAAGAGCCAAAGAGTTTTTGTTTGTATGGGATATATATTCTCTTATTCTATAAAACCTTATCCTTTTCTATGTGGATTACATGGTCCCATAGACTTTGCATCATTCCCTAGTAACTGTGACATTGGGAAAGTATTAAAGTATGGCTCTTGGCCAGAAAAAGATTTCCTGCCCTTGGTTTAACCATAGGTTGCTGTTAGTTTATTCTATTGGCTTTTTCCGAAGCTGCTAATAATTCGATTTGATTTCCCAGCTCATGCAAGCAGAGGTATGACTATGCAGATTGTCTCCGTCACTTGTTTGACTCTCCAAGGAAGGTTTAATCATTAATCACTAGAATTGTTTGGTACAAATGTATCTTGACTGATTGTATTCAGTGCTTTGATTAAATCTTAACATTAAAACTATGTGAATATTAATTGAGTCAAAAGGAGACAGGATTAGTTCAAAAAGAGAGAGAATCTTCTAGCTTAGCACTAAGAAGGCCCTTAATAAAGTTCTAAACATAATTAGACAAGAGATCAATTTCATTTGCTAAATCTTTGCCTACAGGGATGTGACAGACGTTGATTCATCTACCACACAGCAGCCCCTTGCTGAGGAGGGCTGCCTATCTGTTGGCTGCAGCCTCTGTTTAATTATTGTGAGTGCAAGTGTGATCTGGAGAGAACTGCTTGCTTGCAGAAAAACTGTGACTTGGGTTTGCTTGCTTTTCCAAGAATATAAGGAGAGGTTGGAAGCAGTGTGATAGAAACAGTCGCTCCCCAAAAAGCATAAGCCAGGTAAAGATAGTAAGGAATACACTGCTTAACATGCTGGAAGTGTAACTTTTAAAATGTTGTGCTGTTAATTGACACAGATGATTGTGCACAGTAGGATGTGGATTTGGGGCATAGTTTCAAACAGATGGCATCAGTATATATATTTTTTTAAAGAAATATAAATCCATCTGCCCCAACGCACTACTTCCCATAGTTCTGTCAGGCAGGATCTCTCTAGTTACTTTAAATATTAGTCATGTCATATGCTACTCCTGGCTTTTTAATGTGTGTTTGTTTTTATCAAAAGACTTCAATACTTTCTATGTTGTGACTCTTGTACAGAAAAAGGAGAGTTATAGGCAAGACCATTTTAGCACAGATACATTTGTATTTACTAGAGAAAACCCCTTTTAGGGTTATTATTGCAAATGTTTGGAAAACTGTGAACTTGTTGAAGGTTTTGCTTACAGGCCAAAGAAGTAAATGGCAGAGGAGAAAGAGAGAGAGAAAAAAAAGAATGGCTCAAAGTCTGAACCGATCTCTGGTATGTTCCCTGAAAAAGATTCAATGTTCAGAATTGCTAAATTGCCCATAAATCTGAAAAAAAGATGGATCTTGGATATTAACAGAAACACAACTGAGACAAAATTAAAAGCACTCTTTGTTCCTCTTTAGGTGGAATGTGTGTCAGGATTTCAAAGGAATTTACAATTCTGATAATATTTCCACGAAGTGCGTGACTTTGACCTGAAAGCACATGCCATCATATCTAGGTTTAGCAGTAGAAATTTGGGCTTTAGGTAAGAACCCCTGCTACTTTACCCTCCCTCCCTCCCTCAACTATTCAGTAATGGATGTTGCCAGAAGGGCTGGCCAAAACTGATAAATCAAATGAAGCTGCTAAATGCTTTGTCAGACGACCAGATTTCTTAAACCAACTTTATCTGCTTTGGCTGGATATATCTGTCCAGGACCACAGATGGAATGCTTCATCATTATTCATTATTGGTTTCTTTTAACTGGAGATGCCACAGACTGAAAACTGCATCTTCTGCACGTGGGGTTTAGCGCCCACCCACCCAGAGTCTACTGACTTTCCATCATTATCCGTGAGTGGGATTCACTGTCCCACTCAAAGTCTGTGTACCGTCTGTAGGTTTTTTTGTACTCATAGCTCTTGCTTGAGGAGCCAGTGGAAGCTATGACCAGGAGAGCTTTTTTTATACATATACCTTGTGTGCCAATAATGCCCATTCCTCAAAGACATTCATGCCTCATACCTCCCAATTGGATTGTTGCAATGTGTTCTATAAGGGGAAGCCCTCGAAGAGCATTTGGAAACTTTGGATGGTCCAGAAAGTACCGTAGTGGCATGTGTAATTAAAGTATGCTACAATAAGCCAATGTAACTCCACTGCTTTGTGAACTGCAAAGGATTTCACTAGGTTTCTGGGTTCAATTTAAGGTGCCGATTGCCACCATTAAAGTTCTACATGGCATGGAACCAGGTTACTTAGGGGAATACTTCACTCCAGTGGTTTTTGACTGCCCCACCAGATGAGGAAAAGTGGGTATGATCTGGATGCCGCTGATAAAACAATGTCATTTAGTGGGTTGCTAGAAGTATGTCTTCTTTGTTAAGGCACTACCTTGTGAAACAACCCTCCTCAATCACCCTGAAATACTCCATTGGCTTTTTACAAAGTTATAAAGAGCTGGTTGTTTCCCCAGGCATTGGAGTCAGGATATTAGTATGGAATCTCTGGCACAGGTGCATTTGTCTCATGGTTTTGTGTTTTCATTAAGCCTCCATGAAGCTTCGGTTGTTGTTTTTATATCTTAATATAAACATCTGTTTGTTCTTAGATAGGCAGCCATATAAATTAGATTAGTAAATATAAATGAATGAAGAAAGCCATGCATTGTAAGACAATGCTACAGAAATTCATTGAAATACAAGGCCCCCAGCCCTGAGTAAAGATAACCTATTTGGAAAGCTATCCCACTTCATGATAGCAAAAGCCAACAATTGGTCCAGAAAAATAATCATACTCCCCCATTCCTCTTCTAGCAGGGAGTATATATCTAAGGTGACCAGATTTTAACATTGGTAAAGAGGGACATTGTGGGCGTGGCTTATTTTGTGGGCGTGGCTAGCTGGTCATGTGACTGGGTGGGCGTGGCTAGCTGGTCATGTGACCGGGTGGCCATGGCTATGTCTATAGGGTAAGGTGAACAGATTTTAACATTGGTAAGAAGGACACCATTGTGGGCGTGGCTTATTGTGTAGGCGTGGCTTGGAGGCCATGTGACTGGGTGGGCGTGGCTACCTGGTCATGTGACCGGGTGGCCATGGCTATGAGTATAGGGACTACTCAGAGGGCTGAAAAGTCATTTCTGACAGGTCCTCACACTTTTGACTGGTCCTCACACTTATGACCATCCTCACATTTATGCCCGTGCAGCATTCTTAACAACCATGTCACTCATTTCACAACTGCTTCTCTTCAACAAGGTGACAAGATAGGGCAAAAATGTAAAATGTGAGGACAGTCGTAAGTTCGAGGACTGGTCAAAAGTGTGAGGACCAGTCAAAAATAACTTTTTCAGCCCTCTGAGTAGTCCATATGCACAAAAGGACTAACCAGAGGGCTGAAAAAAGTCATTTCTGACAGGTCCTCGCACTTTTGACTGGTCCTCACACTTATGACCATCCTCACATTTATGCCCGTGCAGCATTCTTAACAACCATGTCACTCATTTCACAACTGCTTCTCTTCACCATGATGACAAGATAGGGCAAAAATGTAAAATGTGAGGACAGTCATAAGTTCGAGGACTGGTCAAAAGTGTGAGGACCAGTCAAAAATAACTTTTTCAGCCCTCTGAGTAGTCCATATGCACAAAAGGACTAACCAGAGGGCTGAAAAAAGTCATTTCTGACAGGTCCTCGCACTTTTGACTGGTCCTCACACTTATGACCATCCTCACATTTATGCCCGTGCAGCATTCTTAACAACCATGTCACTCATTTCACAACTGCTTCTCTTCACCATGATGACAAGATAGGGCAAAAATGTAAAATGTGAGGACAGTCATAAGTTCGAGGACTGGTCAAAAGTGTGAGGACCAGTCAAAAATAACTTTTTCAGCCCTCTGAGTAGTCCATATGCACAAAAGGACTAACCAGAGGGCTGAAAAAAGTCATTTCTGACAGGTCCTCGCACTTTTGACTGGTCCTCACACTTATGACCATCCTCACATTTATGCCCGTGCAGCATTCTTAACAACCATGTCACTCATTTCACAACTGCTTCTCTTCACCATGATGACAAGATAGGGCAAAAATGTAAAATGTGAGGACAGTCATAAGTTCGAGGACTGGTCAAAAGTGTGAGGACCAGTCAAAAATAACTTTTTCAGCCCTCTGAGTAGTCCATATGCACAAAAGGACTAACCAGAGGGCTGAAAAAAGTCATTTCTGACAGGTCCTCGCACTTTTGACTGGTCCTCACACTTATGACCATCCTCACATTTATGCCCGTGCAGCATTCTTAACAACCATGTCACTCATTTCACAACTGCTTCTCTTCACCATGATGACAAGATAGGGCAAAAATGTAAAATGTGAGGACAGTCATAAGTTCGAGGACTGGTCAAAAGTGTGAGGACCAGTCAAAAATAACTTTTTCAGCCCTCTGAGTAGTCCATATGCATTAAAGGATTACAGCAATAGAGAGGGATGAAGGAATGGAAATTA
Organism: Pantherophis guttatus; assembly: GCF_059756535.1. Lineage (NCBI taxonomy): Eukaryota > Metazoa > Chordata > Lepidosauria > Squamata > Colubridae > Pantherophis > Pantherophis guttatus. The sequence continues at coordinate 292,248,572 of NC_142063.1, read as the reverse complement.
GAGTAGGAGTGAAGGTAAGAGAGGGAGGAAGAGAGGAGGAGAAGGAGAAAGAAAGAGGAAGTAGGGAGGAGAAAAAGAGGGTGGGGGGAAGAGAAAGTAAGAAGGAAAGAAAAGAGAGAGGTGGTAGGTTTGAGGAGAAAGATTGCTGTACAATAAAAAAGATGAAAGGGAAGAAAGCCAACCCCAAGCAAATATAAAGATATTAAGATAAAGAATGAATTGTTAAACTTTAAAGAATAAAAGAGAACAAATATGAATAAATAGCAATAATTAGAAACACACATACAAACATACAATGTATTTTCTTTGAACAGAATATTTGGCTGGTTCACAAATTTAAACAGCGTTTAGTCATTTCAATTAAATTTACAATTTCTATATTTCCTTTCTGCCATATTTATTCCTCATCTATTTTTTAAAAAAACCAATATTACCCTTCATCCTCATCTCTAATCTTAATCAAATTCAATTTTCCCTTCTATTCTATATTATACCCTTCCCATTGTCATCTATTTTTATATCCATCCTCACATTGTTTAATTATGTAATTATGTAATACAGTTGTTTAATACAAATTCAACATTTTAATATAAATCAATTAGTTATAAAACTATCTTTTTTGTATATTAATCAATATGAACATGAATATTCCAATTATTTCCATGCAATCCAATTTCTTACAAATCAATTAATTATATTTACCAATAATAATAAACCAAATAATTTCTCCCATATATTCCTCCAAACCACAACTTAACCATTTCTGCTTTCAACACAATATACAATTAATAGTATCTCAATTATTACAATTCCCTAGTTAAATACAGCTTTTTTTCCTTTGTGTTTTAAAATCTTGAACTCTCCTCCTAAATTTCCCATTGTTTGCAGTTTTTCACCTACCTTTTTTGGGGAGGAAAAATAAAAATAAAAATAAATCTCTCTCTGCCTCATTTTGTCACGCTGCACCAAAGACCCTGGTTTCGGTTTCGTTTCTGAAGCTTAGCTAGGGGGAAAAAAAACTGCTTTACACTGATTGCCTGTAGGGCGGCCCTTTGAAGCCCCGGGCAAGAGTTTAAACAGTTTTTTTTTCTTCTAGCCATCAGCTGGGGCTCAAGAAAAATCGGGACTTTTTTGAAACGCCGCGGGACGCGGGACAAATTGCTCAAAAGCGGGACTGTCCCGCCAAAAGCGGGACGTCTGGTCACCTTATATATATCAGTTGATTTCTACATCAAAACAGACAAGAGATTGAATTAAAATAAAAATGAGAGTGCTTAAAATGATATACTGTAGTAATCTTACTCTATCAAATTCTGATCAAATGATATCAGAACAGCTTCTTCCTATCCATCAAAACCTCCAACACTAAATCCTAATGTTTAAATCATAGTGAATGCCAAAGGCTTTCTTAAACATATCTTTAAAAATATGGCTGCAGAAGACAACAAAATTCATGGGAAGTTTCAACAAGATGACCATTGGAGGGTTGTCGTGAATAATATTTTCCTTGCCTCAGTATCTACATGGCATAAAAGAAAGAAAGAAAGAAGGTTTATACATTGTTCCACCACTTACTGCATAGTGCACAGTGTAGCACTATATAGTTGTAAATTGAAGCGAAGTCCCATAAAGAAATTTGATGGCTATGTGTCTATGGAGATTCTCAGTCATTCAGTCATAGTTGTCTCAAAGGTGCTTTTTTTAAAAAGGCAACTGTTTTTTCCTTGAGAAAGAAAAAGAAGACATTTCGCTTCTCATCCAAGAAGCTTCATTAGTTGTGATGGTGGGGGGAGGGGATGTAAGGATAGGTACCAGTGGTGGGTTCCGCCCGGTTCCACTGAGCCGGTAACGGTGACGATATGACGTCACCGAACCGGTTCTGCCCCCCCGCACCCCCACTCCCCCCACATACTTTTTATTTGGCCCCACCCCCAATCTATTGCTGTCTCCTGAGCCTCAGCTGATCAGCTAGAAGGAAAAAAAACTGTTTAAACTCTTGCCGCGGGGCTTCAAAGGGCCACCCTACAGCTGATCAGTGGTAAAAAGGCAGTTTGGTGGTAGACCGGTGCCTCCAAAAACAAATGAGTAGACCAGTACAGCTCTGCAAGCAGTTAAAAGCCTGGTAGACCAGTACCTCTGCTAAATCCTAAGGAATTGTCACATGACCATCAAGCCATGCCCACAAAATAAGCCATGCCCACAGAACCGGTAGTAAAAAATGTTAGAACCCACCCCTGATAGGTACTGACAGTTAGGACTGGATGGTGGGAGGATGGAAGGATAGGTTCTGACAGGATAGTTGGGGGGGGGGGGAATGGAAGGATTATACTGCTTTACAGTCATCTGGTCATTAGCGCTCCCTCTCCCCCTCCTTCCCTCTGTCTCTCTGTCTCTCCATCCCCAAGTGGCCTCAATGGCTCTCAGAGAGACTGCTAATGACCTGATGACTTCAAAAAAATACAATCCTTCCATCCTCTCACATCCTGTCAGACCTATCCTTCCATCCCCATACCATCACAATTGATGAAGCTTTTTGGATGAGAAGCGATATGTCTTCTTCTTCTTCAAGCAAAAAAACAAAAACAAAAAACAGTTCAGTTGCCTTTTTTGAAAAAACACCTTTGAGACTTGATGGCTAGGCTTCTTATTTTCTTCATGAACACAAATTTATTGTCTTTATTAAAATGCAAACAATGCTATCATGCAAGGTTTAGTCTCCACTCACAGCATTTTTCCAGCTCTACCAATAAAAATAACTGAAACTGGTGGGGTGGAGTAGGGTGAAGGGAGAAGACAGGAAAATTAAATAGTGTTTTCTGAGATTTCCAGCTTGAATCGCTGGTAATCTAACCTCAGCAATTTATTGCCAGGGCTTGTTCATAAATAAGAATCTAATCATCTATTATATAGAATTTAATTATATATTACAGTTAAAAGATTGTTCTCTGAGCTTTTTATATCCCATCAGCTCTTCCCTCTGTTTCTTAAAGTTTTCATTGGTATCTGTGAAAACCATCCCACACTAGGCAGAATCAATTTAGTTTTTTATATTTACTGAGCAATGCATTACTTTAACTTTCATCTCTATCTTTCAATTTAGGCAAAAAAGGAAAGAACATCTTATCTGTCAGGTGAAAGCAATCAGAACCTCTAGTGAAGAGTCTCAATAATAGTTTATTGCTAATCAACTATACAAGAATCTCCCTCTTGATCTCTCCTTCCAGTCTAGCTGGAGATTCCACTTTATCTCTTTATATATATATACTAAGCACAAAAGGCACAATATAACCCAGGATCAGTCATATCAGTTAAATGCAACTTTATCTCCAACCAATTACATTTTCTTGTAGTCACAAAGAGCACACATTTCTCAGGTTTTATGATGCCACTTGGGAAGAAATAACTTGTTGAGGAATTCGCAGAGCAACCCTTGAGTAGCAAGGGTGTGCACATGAAAAGCAATTGAGAGTAGTTAGGAAATAACACAGCCAACACAGAGATACACTGAGTTGTTTACTTTCAGGAAATAGTAATAAGGCACAGTCCAATAAACAGTCCAGGTCATACACAGATAAAGCAGTAGATAGTAAAACAATAGTCCAGGGATAATCCAATAACAAAGTCTTCTTACCAGTTGTCGTAGTCATACACATTAACAGTTCTTCTATATTTGCAAACAGTAGCAAACACAGCAAAGCAGCAAAAATCAGCAAAGAGAGCAAAGAGAAACAAACCAGGTTTCTAGCTCCCTCTTAAGGACATTGGCTACAGAGCTAACGAATCAGGACACAGTATGATGCAATACAGCAATACAGCAGTCTTAAAGCAATATTGATGGTTTATATATTGCCAACCCAACAAGTTAGGTAAAATCATTTCCTAACATAACTCTTATATTTTGCCAGAATAAGTTAAATATATATACAGTAAGGAAAAAGCAAAGGAAACATGTAGTTCACTTTCAAAATAGTAAGAGAACAACAAAATTATTTATCAATATGTGCTAAAGATGAATTAATTGATGTAAGAATGAATGAGGGCTCCTTGGTACTCTCTGAATTTGGTTGTTTTCTTGCAGACATTTTATTACCCAAACTAAGTAACATCATCAGTGCTAACATCATCATGACTAGTACTGATGATGTTACCTAGTTTGGGTAATGAATATCTGCAAGAAAACCAAGGTCAAAGAGCACCAAGGACACCGCATTTTAACCCGCATTTTGACTTACAAATATTCTCCTTTATTGATAAGAATGAACATATGGAATAATGTGAATAAGCTATCTAATGTTGAAACAGATAATCGAGCTAGTATTGTCTGAAGAATGGACAGGCCTTAAATCTATGGGATTTTAAAATAAAATTTATTCCAACCCAACTGGAAGCTACAGGGATTGAATCTAAGACCTTTTCTATGTTCTGCAGTATTACTGAGTTTTCCATTAAACTCTCAGGCTCTGGTTTTGCTGCAATGAAATAAAATGATTCTTTGTCTAGACTGTCAGCTCTAGACTCCTGAATGAGAATGGCATACCAGTTTTCTGCCAACAATATTCTCTCTCTAAGAAACAGTTCCAGTCAAACCTCACTTCTTTTGCTTGCAAGAAGTCCAAGAACATTACTGCAACGCTCTCTACATGGGGCTCCCCTTGAGGAGCACCCGGAGGCTCCAACTGGTCCAGAATGCGGCCGCGCGGGTAATTATGGGAGCTGCATGGCGCTCCTGCGTAACACCGCTCCTGCGCGAGCTGCACTGGCTCCCAGTGGTCTTCCGGGTGCGCTTCAAGGTGTTGGTTACCACCTTTAAAGCGCTCCATGGCATAGGACCTAGTTATCTTCGAGACCGCCTTCTGCCACCGACGACCTCCCATCGACCCGTGGGCTCCCACAGAGAGGGCCTCCTCGGGGTGCCATCAGCCAAGCAATGCAGGCTGGTGACCCCCAGGGGGAGGGCCTTCTCTGTGGGGGCTCCCACCCTCTGGAATCAGCTGCCCCCAGAGATAAGGAGAATCCAAGACCTTCCGCCTTCCGCCGTGCCTTTAAAACTTTCCTTTTCCAACAAGCCGAGCTGGCCTAACAAATCCTTTTAAATGATTTTAAATTCGTTTGTCTTTTTAAATTTTGGGCCAAATTGAGATATTTCCTTTTAATCTGTTCTTAATTCATGTATTATTATGTATTATTATGTATTATGTATTTATGTGTTTTTACTTGGCTGTACACAGCCCTGAGTCCCTAGGGAGAAGGGCGGTATATAAATTTGAAGTAAAAAAAAAAGAAAAAGAAGAAGATTCAGAGTTAACAAAGACCATTTCAACTACTGAGCCCGGCTCTTTGTTCTATACAAAAAAATCAGTTTGCAAGATCCTGAAAGATGGTTACCCATCCTCTGTTTGAATGCATCCAGCAATGGGAACCTCATAATTACCCTCAGTAATTGCTTTCATTGACAATGTGTTATCATTAGAAAGTTTTCCCTGACAAAATCTGTACCGTGTCATACACCAAAAGGCACGGTAAAAGGTAAAACTGATTTTGTGGCATTCCATCAGGTACTTGAAGAGTGTTATCATATCTCAAGGTTAACTATATTCTGTTCTCACAATTTTTCTTTATGGGACTGTAGTTCCTGCTCATATTTATGGAAATTAAGTACAGTTATATCAACTGTTTGGTTTGGTTTATGAAATCTTCTGTTGACTGCATTTGTAGCACAATATCTTTCTTCATACAGGTACTTACAACAGTTCAGTTGGTGACATTTGAAGTTACAACATCCCTGAAAAAAGTGACTTATGACCGTTTTTCACACTTACAACCATTGCAGCATCCCCTTAGTCATGCGATTAAAATTTGGGTGCTTGGCAACCCAAATCATCGTATTTAAGACGGAGGCAGTGTCCTGGGGTCATGCGATCTTCTTACAAGCAAAGTCAATGGGGAAGCCAGATTCACTTAACAACCAGGTTACTAATTTAACAGCTGCAGTGATTCACTTAACAGTGGTGGCAAGAAAGGTCGCAAAATGGAGCAAAACTCACTTAACAAATGTTTCACTTAGCAACGGAAATTTTGGGCTCTATTTTGATTGTAAATTGAGGACTAACTTTCAGCTGTCTTTTCAGTTTGTCTTTTCAGTTAATTCAGTTGAATTAAATGTATGTTTTACCGACAAAGAAATAAAGGGAGACTAGTATAGATCTATTTCAAGCTATTTAGTTTTCATCAGCTAGCCATACCCTTCTGGGATCCGAACCCGGGCTACTTGTATATTAGGGAGATATAGCTCCTGGACTGGGGCTTAAAAGTGAAAGCAGAAGCAGTATGCTCCATCCCATAATTGGGTAGACCAGGTTGCCCTGATAGACCGGTCTCACTGGAAAAAAACCTTAATCTCTCTCCTGGTATAGCCAACAAAGTGAGGAGAGCCCATGACTTAGAGGTTAATACATCTACCTATGGGAGTCCTTTTTATATTGAAAGATTTTTCAGAAATAGTTTTACTGTATATAAGAGAATATTATAACCCAACCAATGTAACTGGTAACTCAGTTACCAGTTATGACTAGTTGTAATCTGTGTATTTTTTTTTTCAGTTTTAAAATTCCATAAATTTAATAATCTGAATAAATACTAGTACTGAAACTGAACTGAAATTATATTTTATTCAGATGTAAGTTTTATAATAATCTGCAATTGATAAAATAATACTCTAAGATGTGTGAGAGAGAGACAATGAATGGAATATAACTGGTTTTTCTTCCCATATTTTTAATGGTCATGTTTTCAAAATGGGACTAGATTTCAGATGACCACTGCATCTGACTGATGAAAAGCCCATCAATCATATTATTTGAAAAATAAAAGTAAATAAAATTCAGGATACTTGTAAAGCTGAACATTATAGCTATATAGAGGTGGGAAAAGCTACTATAGAAATTCACAGGTCCTTACAACAGAAGAACATAGATGTATCTGTTCAGAAATAAGCCATTTATGATTACATTTCTCATTTGGTAGTCAGGTTGGATTCATGATGATTTAGCACTCTTGGCAACAATACAGAAGTTATTTGGCATTGATGTCTGGATTTTTTTTTTCAAATTCCAAATTTATTTTACACCCCTAGGTTTTCCTGCTGTGCCAATATCTGTCGAAGGATCTGTTAAAAAAAAAGGGCTGAGAAAGTTATACATGAACATACTTATTTTCATTTAAGACCCATATATCTATTTATCTGTTAATGTATTCAGGCAGTGACAAAAGCTTCGGTTGGAGATTTGGCTGCTATCCCAAAGCATCCTCAATTTCATTTTTATAAAATGGTGGCAGAATTTTAAGGCCTCACATCCAACCCACCTAAGAATGAGCTTTGTCTTGTCGTTACTTCGGACACAAATGCTATCAATGTAGGTGTGCTTGCAATATGTTCACATTTGGCAATCTCTTCCAAGGCAGGCTGTTGTACGCAGAAAAGTCTTTGAACACCAAAAAATCCAACTACATCACTTGCTTGCTAGCAAGTAGTTGTGTCCATTAGTCGGTTCTTTGTGTACACTGTACAGCCCATCCATTTATATTATCTATATGTTTACAATTTATATCTATATTATCTATATATTACAATTTATATCGATATTATCTATAGCCATACAAAGCCTCTGAGACGATGACGTAATATCTATTTTTCAGGGCAGCAACTCTCCAGGCTATTGCAATTAAACATATGATATACATGATTGTTTTTGTAAGCAGACAGTAGAACGAGCCATGTACATTGCAGTGCCTTATTAAGTCGAGGCCTTTTTTTCTGCTTAGGAATGAATACACTTAATTAAGACCTCATGTCTTCATTTTCTTTTCCCACAATAAAACTGTACTGAATGGATTTTCTTCCTTCCTTTCCTTGTGCCACGGAACTCAGTAATATTTCTCTACACCAGGGGCCCCCAAACGTGGCAGCTTTAAGACTTGTGGACTTCAACTCCCAGAATTCTCCAGCCAGCAAGCTGGCTGGAGAATTCTGGGAGTTGAAGTCCATAGGTCTTAAAGCTGCCAAGTTTGAAGACCTCTGGCTCTATACGGAAAGGAACAAAACAAATAATTTCACAGACGACGAGCAACAACCCCCCCCTCCCCCAAACAAAGAGGATCGAAGGGGAAGATCCGACCAGGCAAAAACGCATCGCTTTCCCAGAGAACTCGGTTCTCAGCTTCCGGCCCTTTAAGGAACACCCCCTCCCCGCCCCCCCCCCACACCACTCCCCACGTGGCCTCAATGTTTGTGCGAGGCTCGAGCCGCGTCAGCGGAGGGCGTGGCTCACGCTCAGAGAGGAGGCGGCCCTCCGCTTAGCATGGCCACGACTGACACAGTTGAAGGAAGGGAGGGGGGGCTCCTCCCGGGGAGGGCGGAGCCGAGCGGGGGCGGAGCCAAGCCAGGGCCGGAGAGTGGAACCTGGCTGAGTTGAAGGGAGCGACGCTCGGGAGCAAAGCTGGTACCCGGCACCGAGGCGGCTCTTTGGCTGCACCCCCACCTCTTTTTAGTCCAGGGCTGCCGCGGAGTCGAGGGTCACTTCTTAGTAGGTAATGGCTGCTGCTGCTGCTGCTGCTCCTGCGGGTCTCTGGAGACGCGCTGGAGGAAGAGAGGGTGGCGGAGGGGGCGGGGAAGCCAGTGGCCGAAGGAGCTGCGCCCGGGGCCTTGCAGAGCTTCTTCCCCTCTTCGTTTCGGGGCTCCTCGCATCCCCTTCCCTCCCCGGGCTCGCTCTTTTTGCTCGGCGACGGGCACTCCGGCGCTCCTCTTCCTTGTTTTCTTTCTCCCAAACTCCCCCACCCTCCCCATTTCTCCACCTCCTTCCCGTTTGTTTGCCCCTCCGCTCCCCCCTCCTGCCTTCGCCTCCCTCACTCGCGCTGCCCCTTTCCCAGCAGCCAAACCAGCAACCCCCCCTCCTCCTCCCCCAGGGCTGGCCCCGCCCGCCCTCGCATTATCACAATAACACTCACTTATGGCACAATAACACCCAATATGGCATGAAGCCGCGCTCCCTCCCGTGTGTGTCGGCTCACAGCCGCCGCCGCCTCCCCCAACAGCCCGCCGCCCTTGCATCCTATCCTCCTCCCTCCTCCCTCCTCCTCCGGCCGCAACAGCTAAAGGGCTGCTTTGTTTTGTTTGTTTTTTTCTCCGTCTCAGCTGCCCAGCCTTGGATCCGCCGCGGTTGGGCTGCTGCTCTGAACCTCAGCAACTCGGCGCCGCAAAGGAAGAGCCGCGAGGAAGGATTTGCTTTCCTGCGGCAAAACGGGCTCAAAAAAGTGCGAGCCCCGATTTGTGATTGCGACGGTGTGGGCTAAAGAGAGCCTGTGTTGGTTGCGGGTGCTTTTGTCCTTTTTTTTTTCATTGGAGGCGCCTGTTTTTGTTTTTTTCCCCTCCTCCCATTGCTTCCTCCTCCAGCTAGGACAACTGTTGAGGGTGTTCCTGCAAGGAAACCAGTTTTATTTGTGTTTGCACGCCTACGCCTTATTCTGAGCAACACTTTTAAGCTCTGCGTTGGTGCGGCTTATTTTTGTCTTTCTTGATTCCGAAAAGTCATACAAATTCTTAGGCTTGCTGCAGTTCGCTTAACTGAGGTATGCTCCTACTTAAGATGTTTGTTTTGAGTCTTCTCTCGTTCTCCCCCCCCCCCACCCCCCAATACAGCCACTTCACTGACACGGATATAATTTTTTATCCCTGTTGCCATCTTCGATAGCTATACATGTATAAAAGGTTCCTGAATGTAAAAGTTTCTAAATCTAACTCGGCTGTTGTGTCAAAAGAAGCTTGCTTTTTTCCCTTCCTATCTGGCTGTGTGGTGAGAACAACAGGAGGCCTTGCTGGTCTCTTTGTCAGCTGTTCCTTTTTTGTGTTGTCAAATCATCTGGGTTCACCTCATTCTCACATGGCAAGGAAGTAGGCAGAGTCCTTGCCGATTGGAGGCTGCGAGGCACGTGACCAGATTTCAGGCTGCCTTTTTTAATTTAATTTTATTTTTTCTTCCCCCTTTGGGCTGTCGGGATGGGTCTTGGGTTTCTGGCTCTTCTGGCGGAAGTGGCAGAAGTAACTCCTGCAGTGTTCTCTGGTGATTGGTGGGAAGATTCGTGGCACAGCTGCTCACATGATGGAAAAGCTGTCGGGAGACAATTCTGCTTTTCTTTCCCTTTTTTAAAAATTTCTCTAGCAGTTGATTTGGTTCGAAATGCCTGATCATTGTATTTCCACCAGTTTGCATTAGCTGGGTGAAAAAGACAGATTTTAACCATGCTCGATTCATTCAATAGTCCACTTTTGTAAAAACTGAACCTGTACTGTTTTATCTAGTAAAGCAGATTTTTGCTGTCCTAATATAGTAGAATTGCGTTAAAATTATTTGTTCAGATACTTTGTTTAAGGAATAACAATGTATACCGATCCCTAAACAATGCCCTCTAAAAGAGTAATTGGCCCAAGCTCACGATTTGGCTTTCATGCCTTAAGGAGGACTAGAATTTATCTTCTGGCTTCTAGACTTGAATGTTAATTACTATGTTGATGGTACTGTGTTTAATTGTCTGTGTTAATTATAAAGATATAGTCATTTTATAATTAAAATGTTGCATGAATCAAACACACACATAGATTTCTTAAGTCCATTCTCTTAGTGTATTAAAATATGTTTTTAAAAGAGTGCTTCTCTAAAATAACCCTAAGACATATCTTTCTTTGCTAATAAATATGTGTAAGTAGGAAAACCTCATGGTAATAAATAAATCTAACAAATCCAGACAAAGAATGATGAGGAGAGGTTTATATCCTGAAATACTCTGAAGGTGGTCAGTGAATTAAGCCTTAAGCATCTGAATTAACTGGGCTTTTCTATAGTATCAGGTCTTCATGCCTGATAGGATGTTTAATCATTTTAAATTGTCTGTATAGACTTTTGGAATGGGTGGGATTAATGTAAAATCACATTAATTTATAAAAATTACAAATGTATGTAAAATCCAGCTATATTAATGGTTGTGCTCATACTTTGGGCACAAGTAGCTTTGAACTGTTAATATCAATGCAGTGAATTTCCCCAATTGTCTCTATATGATTATATTGCATATATTTGTTCTGGAAAACACATAGTTACTTAAGCCTGAATTCTTTAACCAAAGTTATGCAAATTATGGAACAATAAATTGGCCCCTTTCATAATCTTTAAATTCAATTTTTTTGAATTAATAAAACCAGACAGAAATAAAATAGATATTTAGTATTTTTTTTCAATCTATAACCACTGTAATTTTAAAATATGAGAGATTTTATTTTTAGTTTGTTAAAGAATAGAACCATAGAGTTGGAAGGGGTCAGTTATACATTGAACCTCAATTTATAATAAGATAACCATGTGGCTGAAACATAAATTGAAAAGTGCTAATGGGCAAGTGATTTTCCTTTAAAACATCAGATCAATAATAATTTTATACATCATTCTACAAGAAAGAGTATGCTAGGTTTTTCCATATTCCTTGTTTTGTTGAAAATGGGTAAAAAAGAATGATAACAACATAGTATCATTTTTCATGTCTTTTCAGATTTTCACATCTCAAAACCAGAGTTCCTTCCCTAGTGGTTTGTTAAGTGAATATTCTTATTTTCTGAGCAAGGGGGTCAACTTTGCCATCTGGTCTCTTCGTAAAAGCTATTTATGAAATAGTCAGCTTTGAATCTAGATGGCAGTATTCATAAGACAATGGAATGTAGGCCACAAGCAGAAACATTGTAAAACATTTTGGAATAATATAATAGAGAATATTTTCTATAAATTGAGTTTTACATTCTCATCTGAAATACAATTATATAGCTAGATTACAACAGTATAAGGTAAAAGTAAAGATTCCCCTCGCACATGTGCTAGTCGTTCCCGACTTTAGGGGGCGGTGCTCATCTCCGTTTCAAAGCCAAAGAGCCAGCACTGTCTGAAGACGTCTCTGTGGCCATGTGGCCGGCATGACTAAATGCCAAAGGTGCACGGAACGCTGTTACCTTCCCACCAAATTTTTCTACTTGCATTTTTTATGTGCTTTCAAGCTGTTAGGTTGGCAGAAGCTGGGAGAAGTAACGGGAGCTCACCCCGTTACGTGGCACTAGGGATTTGAACCACTGAACTCTGGTGACCTTTCGATTGACAAGTTCAACATCTTAGCCATTGAGCCACCACATCCCTATACAACAATATATCCTGTAATAAATGTCTTCGAATTGCTGTATTTTTTGTTTTGTGCTCCCATATGATGATGGCTTTCAGTGATTGTTTTCAGATTTCAGCTTGATTTATCCTTTCAAGAATGATGTTTGCAATCTGAAACTAAGTTATATACTGTACTGTTTTCTAACATTTATTTTTGTATGCATATCTGTCTAAATAAGCCTCTTATATGCTTTGTAGACAGTGAGTTGTGTAATCTGACAGTTGCAGGTGGCTGCTTTTATCAAGTTCTTAGGAATTTAGTAGTAGCCTATGTAACAAATTGATATTGCTTTCAGTGAAGCAGTACGCTTAGTGACAGGTTGTCTCAAACCTACACCAATTGACAAAATATATCCTCTTGCTGGCATTGCCCCACCTAAGATCAGGAGAGAAGTCGCAGCAGATTCTGAGAGAACTAACAAGAGAATGATCCTCAAATCCTCTGAACAGATGGACATATGCCCCAAGCCCACTGACTTAGATCTAGGAACAGCTTTATGACAAAAACAAACATTCTTGAGGATACACAAAAACAAAATCAAATTAAAAGATGAAGGAAGGAGACCATTGAGCAAGGAATAACATTAAAGGAGGATATGACTGAAGGCTCTGACCTCCTATACTACTTGGAGAACCCTGAATTCATTTGAGAGAGTGCCTAAATGTAAAACCAATATGCTGAAGTGGAAGCTCTTCACAGATAACAGCACACTGTGTGAATGAGGAAAGATAAAGAGTCCGGTCCATCTGCTGATATGTCAGCTACTACCAAAAAGATGTACTGATAATGATTTATTTTTGGCCAATGATAAAGTCAAGAAGGTGGCTTCATTCTGGCAGTTTAAAGTTTCCTTCCTCCATATCCTTCCTCCTGGTCTCCTTCCTCCATCTTTTAATTCGATTTTGTTCTTGTGTATCCTCATGGAAAAATAAGAAGCAGCATATGTTCCAAGTATAGTAAATAGACTATTCTGGTCTATTTACCCAGATTTATCTGGGGCTACTTTCCAATTACGATCCTTCCAGTCAAAGGCTTGCAGTTTGATCTCACATAAGTGTAATATTGGTATACAGAATCATGAAAGTTCGTAGAGAGATTTAATAGTCTTGTACAATTACTTTCTAATACAACACTATAGACTGCTATAATTATCCATGACAACTTGTCTTTATTTAGAAATCCTAACCCTAAGATTTTGTTTCTGCAGCAAGCATCCTGTTCTTGTGTTCGTTTCATTTAAATCCATTGTTCTTTTATCTTTGGACAACAAAAGAATCTTCTGATATTTTAAAGTATCAATTATATTTTCTTTTCATATACACATAACTTAAAGCTTTTCATATAAGACTATATTTTTAAGTTGCTTATGTGTATTTTAATATGTAGAATCTATTAAATGCTCAAAATATTTTAATGATACATTTTGCAACTTTTAAAAGTGGTGCTGACAAGTTCTGCGGTCACTAGTTCCTAGGGTTGCACACTAACAGAAGCAAAGCTTAAAATTGGACCAATTTCAAATAGATTGTCTGAGATGAGATGGATAACTCAAACATACCCGGTTTAATTCAAAAACCTTGGTGAAGCTCTGGTACTGATTAAGGCAAAGATAAAGCAACATTACTAAAGCGAATTTCTAGGGATCCTCCCCCTTCAAAATTTGCTTACATAAAATATCTTGGTAGGAAGGGAATAGAGCAGAAATATTGGATTCTGGAATGTACAGAAACATACTGGATCAGATTACCCTTTGGGATCGTTTGCCTCGTTATTCAATCACAGCTTTTGGGAAAACTAGCAAAATGGAGTCCCTCAAGCAGTGATTGGGCAATAGAATCAGTTGAAGAGAGCAAGGGCAAGCAGGCCAGGGACAGGTCACAGGCAAATTGTTCCATGAAGAATTATTGGAGATTTTGTAATAATCCAGAAGTGATATGATTAAAGGGCCACTAAGAGTCAAAATAAAAACCACAGAATGAAATTACTATGATGGATCAAGCTGGGTTCAGAATAAGGATTGTGATCTAACTTGGAAGACCCCAAATAACATTGAAGCTAATGGCATGGAAAGAATGTGGGTTTATAGGAGAGGGATACACTTTTCATTTTGGTAAAGAAACAACAAACCTGTTTCACCTACATGGAATTGTAGATTTACAGTGTCTTGTGGTACAGATGGGCAGCCGGCTATTCAAGAGGTAGAGGAAAAAGAATCTGGCTACATTTGTGCTCTTGATTATTTTCTAAAATAAATAATAGTAATGAAGAAGTGATTTTTCTTGCTTTCTTTTTGGTCTTTGAAAAGCAGCATAGGGAGATGGATTGTGTCAGCTATTTGCAAATCATCTGATTTTTGTCTCTTTTTGAATATGAGGGCAACTTCTAATAGATACTTTTGTATAGATATGGTAACAGAGTTGGATATGAAGGTGGAGATATCTGTTCATTTAAGTAGCCACAATTAATATTTATGAAAGTTATTACTAATATTTACATACTCTGTCAACATTTTAAAAATATAATTCTTGCAAGTATTTTGCTTTACTTTGACTTTTCAACATTAATACAATTTATTTCTCCTGTTTTTTAGGGTTCTAATAATTTTTAAAATGGGCCGCATCTTCTTGGATCATATTGGTGGTACTCGCCTATTCTCCTGTGCAAATTGTGACACAATTTTGACCAACCGCTCAGAGCTTATATCTACCCGTTTTACAGGAGCTACAGGACGAGCCTTTTTATTTAACAAGGTTAGTTAAAGACATCGAAAACTAGTTAGCACTGTGATTTCAGTATTCCTGCAATATATGGTTAGGTGAAGCAGAAATGTCCATTTAATAGTTCTAACGATGTGATAGTACCAGTCACTTAGGGTTCTTTTCAGATGTAAAATTTGTTACTATATAGATTTTTGTTAAATGTTAGAAAAAGTCAGCTTTCAATTACCGAAAATGTTGAAAATGTGAATGTAGCAAATGGGTAAAACAATGGAGATAAAGTGGTAATTAATTTATGTTCTAACAAACTATAACTTATAGACCAAGTTCATTAATGTACTTATATTTGCCTAAGTAAAACAGATTGTAATATATGTAGGATTTGCTGGAGATCGCTAGACTTTACTATGGTCTGAATTCTACCTCCTTAAAATGCATGGTTTGCTTAATTTTGAAGAGTACTTTGTCTCCAAAATAGAGAACAGAATTACGGGAAGAAAACATGCTGGAGGAATTGTTACCATAATAGTGTTTATCAACAGAGCAAAATTCCAATTAAAATTATTGTGCTGCTTGTACTTAGTAGTCAAGGAATGACATTAAAAGTTGAAAATCAACTTTTCCATATTGTAATGATCTAATGATTGCAAGTTGTCACTGCAAATATATTACATTTGGCCCCCACGGAAAGGGCTCGTAACTTGGGCGTCCTCCTGGATTCACGGCTGTCTTTAGAAGAGCACTCGACGGCCGTGACCGGGAGGATTTTTCATCAGGTTCGCCTGATTCGCCAGTTACGTCCCTTTCTAGATCGGGACTCGTTACGCACAGTCACTCATGCCCTCGTCACCTCTCGTCTGGACTATTGTAATGCTCTCTACATGGGGCTCCCCTTGAGGTGCACCCGGAGGCTCCAACTGGCGCAGAGTGCGGCCGCGCGGGTGGTTATGGGAGCAACATGGAGCTCCCATGTAACACCTCTCCTGCGCGAGCTGCACTGGCTCCCGGTGGTCTTCCGGGTGCGCTTCAAGGTTCTGGTTACCACCTTTAAAGCACTCCATGGCTTAGGACCTGGTTATCTACGGGACCGCCTACTACCACCAACAGCCTCCCACCGACCAGTACGCTCCCACAGAGAAGGGCTCCTCCAGGTGCCGTCGGCCAAACAATGTCGGCTGTCGGCCCCTAGGGGGAGAGCCTTCTCTGTGGGGGCACCGACGATCTGGAATGAGCTCCCCCCAGAGATACAGAGGATCCCGGATCTGCGCACCTTCCGCCGCGAGTTGAAGACGCTTTTATTTCATCAAGCGGGCCTCGCCTAAATTTTCTCCCTTTTAAATGAAAATTTTAAATTTTTAATTGTATTTTAAAATTATGGGTATTTTAAATTATGGGTATTAATTCAGCCAAATTTATTTAATTCATTTTATTCGATTTTAAATTTTGTATATTTATGTGTTTTATTTCATGGCTGTACACCGCCCTGAGTCCTTCGGGAGTAGGGCGGTATAGAAATTCAATAAATAAATAAATAAATAAATAAATACATTTATATTACATTTGTATATATTATAAAATATAGTGTAGTGGGAAAGATGTCTGACTAGTAGGAAAATCCAGATTTTAGCTTCTTTGGCTATGGAAGCTCACTAACTTTCAGCCAGTAAATTTTGGCTGGGTGGGGAGATGACAAAAGAGTGTTGCCTTGAGCTCCTAAATGAAATACGGGATATAAATCAATCAATCAAATGCTTTTCTCCTTTTAACTTCCTTTAGGTAGTAAATCTGCAGTACAGTGAAGTTCAAGACCGAGTTATGCTCACTGGCCGTCATATGGTTCGTGATGTGAGCTGCAAAAACTGCAACAGCAAACTTGGGTGGATATATGAATTTGCCACCGAAGACAGCCAGCGCTACAAGGAAGGCCGCGTTATCCTGGAAAGAGCTTTAGTCCGAGAAAGCGAGGGTTTTGAGGAGCATGTTCCGTCTGATAACTCCTGAATGGAAATCTCTTCATCTTCAGGCTTTCTTTGTTGAAACTTAAAAAAAGAAAAATCAACAAAAAAACCCAACCCTTACTTACATACGCTGTCACCTTAGCATCTGCGTTGGATTCATGAACTACAAAGAAAGGGAAAAAGGGAACTACAGAGAGGGAAGGAGAATTCCATGTGGAATGTTCCTTTTTCTTTATTATTTTTCTTTTTTTTAAATCCTTTTCTCATTATTCATAGAGAACGTTATCTGGATGCTGTAACACTTTTTCAGTCTCAGCTATGTAAGCATTTGAAGCTACAAATCATCTAAAAGGAATTTGGAAATTTCTTTTATTAGAGAAATCAGTTGTATTTTAGTTTGTAAAGCCTGTAACATCATAAGGAAATTTTAGTCTAGCTATGCCTTTTAATTTATTTCTATTTTGTCCTCAGTTTTTATTTCATTTTTAGCCAGATTTTCCACCTTACTTGACTGGCTGACGAAGAGGTTCTGACCTTGTGAAGAATGCTGAAAAGGTTTCAGTGTTTTGTCCAGTTTGTGCTGGCCGCTGATTCATATTCTTGTTGGGGTTCATTGGTAGAAATGGAATCTATCCTTGTCTTTCGTTGTGTAACCCAAAGTTGTTCTCATTCCTCATTTACCTAAGCAACACTTTTACCATGTGGCTGATGTTCTACTACTTGTTTAAGCAAATAGGACAAAAGTATGTCTCTATTTTTCCAAACGTAACTTAAAATATTGAGAAATGACACTATTGCATTGGTTCAAAAGTATGTTGATAATTATGGGGATTGAGCAGTTACTCCTTTTCCTTCTTAGTTGATCTTAAATAGAAACTTACTCTTAACCTTGGAGTTTATTCCCTTTTTTCTCTTAACCTTTAGTTCTGCATTAAAACCTGGCTAGGAAGAAAAAGGGCACGTATACATTCAGGCATTTAATCCATGCCTGTTTAAATAGCTTACAATTTGTCTTCAGATGCTGCTTCTGATGTCAAAGCTTAGATGCATCTTATCTTTGTGATGCTGGGCCTTTACTGCTTTTACCAGCACAGGAAGCTCATTAGGCTGTACCTTGTAAGTGAATGATCTGGTGCTTCCTTTAGCAAATTATTTGTGTTGCAGTACTGATTCTTCATCAAAGCAAATATTTCTATATACTCTCCTTAGTCACGGGTGTCCAAATGTTGCTGCTGGCATGGCCTTCCCTCAGTAGCATGTTTTTGGAAATCCAAGAGCTGAATCTTATAGGACTAATCACAATTTTGTACTCTTCTTGTCAGTACTAAATAGTTCATATATAAGGACATACATGACGTGCTTTACTGCAATAGATTCCTAAGCACTCGTTAAGTTCTACCATTGAGCAAAGAATACAAAAGAGTATTCCTATAGTTCAGGGGTGTCAAACTCATGTCATCACGGTATCATCACATATCAGGACTTCCCCCCCTTTGCTAAACAGGCATGGCCAGCGTGTGACACATCCAGCCCGGGGCCAGGAGTTTGACATCCCTGCTATAGTTGGTGAGATAATGGTAATAACTTTAATCATCCTAACAACACTGATAGTGGCTGGGATAGGAAGTGATACCATTGCAAGTGTCTTTAGGAATTATATTCTCTAAATATGTCTCTTATACATAAGTAGCAGGCTGAAGAGGGATGGGATTGTGGTTATATTTTTTGCACTCCAGAGGTGGCACTTTGCCATCCCTCTTAGTTTGATCTTTTAAAAATTTATATTACGCAATTTAGAAGGACAAGATGTACTGGTAGATGTGTATGCTGCAGCTAGGTTCAATAAGAATACTTAAAATAGTGTAGTGAATAGTCTTTAATATTGATTTCAGTATATCTCCTTTATTTTACTACTCTGGTGATCTGTCATTGGCATGGTCTTTGATGTACTCTTCATGTGTTTTGATGTTGCAGTACAATAAAGTATGTTTTGTCCTGCCTGGTCTCTAATTACATTGTTCACATTACAAATATTACAAATGGGCCTTTGAATAATGCCAATAATTTTAGTTAATAATGAATATACATAGTTGAAATAATTTGTTATTAAATCAATTAAACAATAATTAATTGAAAATAAAGATATAAACTGCCCAGTACTGTTTTGTAACATTCGGATAATAACATCCAGTGGAGAATTATGTTTCAATCTACATACCGTGTTTTCCCGAAAATAAGACATCTTCGGATAATAAGCCCAGTCAGGCTTTTCAGTGCATCTGATAATATAAGCCACCCACGCAAAATAAGCCACCACCACCCATCAACTACTTACACGCATGCACAGCCATCCCGTCATTTCCCCTGGTTGCTTGCCATGCAAATAAAATGAGGTGAGGCTGGGGGAGGGGGAAATGGGGGACATGCCCTCCCCTCCCTGTTCTTCGCACCAGCTGAGCAGCCCAACATGTCCCACCCCACCCCAATGGCAACAGCAGCCTGGCTGCTTCCCTTCCCTGCCATCTCTTTATCGAGAGTGGTGGCAGGTGGGGTGGGGGAGAAGCAAGATGCATGGAGCGAGACGTGGCTCTCCTTGCTGTGTCTTCTCCCTACTCCTTGCTAGGCATAGCAGGGCTCCTGCCCCTTGCTTAGCCACCCACCCCCTTAAGGGATGCAATTTGGGGGTGGCAGGTGGGGTCGGTGAGAAGCGGGATGCAGGTCTTACCTTTCAAGCTCCATTGCTTTCTTCACAGTTGTGTCCAGGGAAACACGCTGTAAAAGAAAACCTTGCGAGTTCGAGAAGCTTGACATGCCTGGCAAGGGGAGGGAGAAGAGATGGCAAGGGGAGCTGTGTCTCGCTTCTCCCCTGCCCCGCCTGCCATCCCTCTCGATAAAGAGACGGGGAAGGGAAGCAGCTGTTGCCATTGGGGTGGGGTGGGATATGTTGGGCCACTCAACTGGCACAAAGAACAGGGAGGCGAGGCGATGGCAGCGACGGGACATCCAGTCCCACGCTCGCTGCCTCCTGCACCCCTAAAATAATAAGACCTCCCAATAATAAGGCCAAGTCCTTATTTGGGGGGAGGGCAAAAGAAAATAAGACCCTGTCTTATTTTTGGGGAAACCTGGTAATACTTAAAGAAGTACATTCCATGCCCGAATACTTGAATTTGAAAAATATTTACCTGCAAGCATATCCTATCCTAGTTATTTGTATTGTTTTTAAACTGAAAGTGTTATAAACATTTATGCTATCCTACATAGTTTTGGAACAGAAATCTAGAATCCATATAGAATGAATATGCAGGTTCAATGTGTAACAACAAATAATGTATATTTTATTATTACCTCTTTGCACTACTACATAGGTGCACTTTTTTTGTAAATATATGTTGTGAGTTTAGAATTAAGGGATCCTAATTCAAGTACAGTAAGGGAAGAGATTCATTTGTATTCAATTAGTACATGAGAACCAGATGATAATTTCTGAAATGAGCACACCTCTAGTTTCCATTTTATATTTCTTAAAATCGGTCAAAGTATTTTAAGTTGGTTTTGACTTGCTACAGTAGTATTTTTATAATGCTAACATGTTAAAATGAATAATAATCTCAAGAGTTAAAATATGTTCTATTTGTAATATTATTAATTCACAAATGTAAAATTCTATTGTGATCATTGCGTTATGTGGTTGCCCCTTCCAAAATTACTATTTTAGGCTGCATCAAAAAATAGTGTCAAGATTAAGAATTGTTGCTTCTATTCTCTATTAGACAGTACATAGAAAATTGCCTCCAATTTTGGGCTCTCATTTCAGGTGATTGAAAAACTAGTACATATCCAGAAAAGATCAACCAAGGTGATACCAGGCCTACAAGGTAGAATCTATGAGAATCCAATGGAAAAATTTAATCTGTTTCTGGAGAAAAAATTATTGTGAGGCATGATAGTACTCTTCAAATATGCAAAAATTATTCCACAAGACAATGAGCTTAATTTTACAAGGAAGAAAGATTTTGGTTGGACTTTCAAAAAAAATGTAACAAGATTTCAACAATGGAACAATCTGCTTTAAGGGATGAGGGACTTCTTATGTTTGTAGGTATAAACAGAAAAGAAATGGGTTCTTGTCAGGATTGCTGAAATAGGTACTTGGACTGGGAATTGGTTGGACTAACTGATCTCCAGTGGTTCTCGAAACACATGATTATAAGTAGGTTTTCTAAAGGCAAATAATTATTCTACTCAATTATGACTGCTCAGACATCATCTTGAGGGCTAAGTCCAGTTCTGGGATCCATGCTTTAAGATGGAGCTGGTTCAGAGAAGGGCACAAAGATGATTAAGGGACAAAAAATTAAAGGCATATTAAAACAGCAGAATATATTAAATTTGAGAAAGAATGGGTGGTATGATATAACTAGAAAGAGAGGACACACATTTAAGAGTGTAGAATACAAAATAATAGAAGCAAAATTTGACAGCGTAGGTTAAGAATGGACCCAATTATCCAAAGAGACGGCAAGTTCTCTTGGATCTTTTTAGGTGGAAGCTCCATAACCATCTGTCTGGAATGCTTTAATTCTTATAATGAGCAAATGATTAAACTGGCCTTTATTTTTTTTTACAAATAAGGTGGCAAACATCCAACACACCTTCCTATTTTCCCCACAACACTCTGTGAGGTGAGCTGTGACAGAGAATGACTGGCCCAAAGTCACCCAGCTGGCTTTTATACCAAAGGCAGGACTAGAACTCACAGTCTAAATGACTCCTTAAGATTTTGTAAAGTGGAGACATTGGTACTCTCTCAGTTTGGTATTTGCTGGCAGACATTTTAACAAGCAAGCTTAGAACCCTGAGCTATGTATATTTCCTTCTGTTGAAACTTAATAATTCAAAGAGAACAGCGCTGATTGCTAGAGTTAATTTATCTATTCACACTTGTCACCTTTCTGAACAATCTTGACAGTATTCAATGGGGGGGAAATGAAGCAACAATTTTAGCAATCTACATACAGATTATTCATTTCCTGGTCTGGAAAACTGGTTTAAAGTAAGATTACTGGAAGGGTTGTGGAAGCCTAATTATACTCCCCTAGCAATTATGTGCAAGATTGTTGGTTTCTTATTGCTATTGTCAACAGGAAATCAGCAATACTTAATTTTTCAGAGGAACAAGGTTTCTTTCAATACACCTATGTAGATTGTTGATTCCTTGCTGCTGATGGAAGAAATATCCATCTGGTTCAGTTCCAATCCCGGAGAAAGACACTGGAAACATGGAGGTTGATTGGAAGGATGGTTTAATGATGAACAGAACCACATGGGTTTGTGGTCCTGGGCAGCTGACTACATGGAGTTGAGAGTGGGTTTTTTTTAATACCTTCTCTTGGACTATGCACTTGAGCTTCTTGTTCCTATACAAGAATATGTATTCTATTGGCTATTGTCAGACTTCCATGAGGCCATGTAGGGGTCATAGCTGGCTCTATAGGTTGTCTGAACTCCCAGGTTTGGTTGAAGTTTGGAGGGTGATGCAATGTCCTTAGGAGGTTGTGCAATGTAGTGAGCTCTGCTGCTACATGGTAGTGGGTTAATCCAGTGGTCAAATCCAAATTTTTTTACTACTAGTTCTGTGGGTATGGCTTGATGGGCGTGGCTTGGTGGGCATGGCTTGGTGGGCGTGGCAGGAGAAGGATACTACAAAATCTCCATTCCCACCCCACTCCAGGGGAAGGATACTGCAAAATCCCCATTCCCTCCCCACTCCTGGGGGAAGGATATTGCAAAATATCCATTCCCACCCTACTCTGGGGCCAGCCAGAGGTGGCATTTGCTGGTTCTCGAACTACTCAAAATTTCCGCTACCGGTTCTCCAGAACCTGTCAGAACATGCTGCATTTCACCCCTGGGTTAGTCCTATTATGTCCTGAAGGGTCATGTCCTAATCCCATCATTCTGGATCTGAAGGTCTTTTGTTTTGTAGATAGGATGGCCCAGTCTTTCTTAATGGGCACAAAATATCTGCTGGGGGCAGGGAACTGAGGCTCTGAGTCTCTGTCTCCCTAAATAGTTGTATTTCTCTTTTAGGAGAAATATTTTATCCTGCCTTGTTTAATATTTCTCAAAATATTTCATTCTTCTATCTAGGAGGTGGGTGGCTTCCCACACTGCCAATAATAGCAGATACAGGTGACTGCTTGCCCATCTACTAGCTCATCGTGCTGCGTAATTGGACAATTAAAAAAAATCACCCAGTTCCATGCAACTCAAGCATCCTGTTCATACAATATCTGTGCTTAAAACTTTTTCAGCATATTAAAAGTTGTGTGCCTAAAACCTAGTACAGTGATGGTGAACCTTTTTGGCACCAAGTGCCCAAACTGGAACATGTGTGCATGTGTGTGAATGTGCCTGCGCCGGAGCGCCAGAAACCCAAAGACCAGCGCACTGGCCAGTTGGTCTTCGGGTTTCTGGCACACGCATGGTGCTGGCCAGCTGGTGGCATGCGACAGAGTACCGGAAACCCAGAGACCAGTTGGCCTGCACACGCATGCCTGTTTTTGGCCATTTTCAGGCCGTTTTCTAGCACTCTAGCGCCCGTGAAGACCAGCTGGTCGGTGAGCATATGCACATTCATGCCGGAAACCAGAAGAGCAGCTGGTGATGGCACGTGAACCCACAGAGAGGGCTCTGCGTGCCACCTCTGGCACCCATGCCATAGGTTCACTATCACGGACCTAGTATGTTTGCCATCTCTGGGGAAGGGGGAAAATCATTTGTACTGTCTTACTTATGTATTTGCTACTTTTGGGTTTTCTAAGTCTTTTTGTATCTTTGTCACTGAATGTTATTAGAGCTTTGGTCCTATTAATATATGAACAGAATCTGTGTGGAAGAAGTATCATCAATATTATTTCATTTATTTCATAATATAACATGATATGATATGCCAGTATGAAAAATTGCCAATACAATTAAAGAAGGCCAATTGTGAAAGTATTTAACTAAACAATCAAAATTAACTGTAGCCATCTTTGTCCTATATAAGAACCATAAAATTTGGCTCCCCTTGTTAGAGTGAAATTATTATTGTACATATTTTAGATATATATAAGAAATATCTACCGTAAATAGTCTCTTAACATAATCTTTCATGTCCTTAATGATTATCAGAATGGGAATAACATTTTTTTTTAAAAAAAATTGATTTATATGCCACCCTTCTCTGAAGACTCAGGGCGGTTTACAATGCGTTAAGCAATAGCCTTCATACTTTTGTATATTTATGCAAAGTCAGTTTATTGCCCCCAGAATCTGGGTCCTCATTTTATCTACCTTAGAAAGGATGCAAGGCTGAGTCAACCTTGAACCTGGTGAGATTTGAACTTGCAGTAATTGCAGGCAGCTGATGTTAATAACAGGGGAATAACATTTTTATTATTGGAATCCACAATCTTCTTTGTCATTTTTAGATGACCCAACACTTTTTAAAAAATTAGGGAGATTGCTATGAAGATAATCAGCAGAAATAGTCTGGTCTTTTCTAATTCTGCTATGTAGAGCTAACTGGATAATTTAAGATTTGCCACAGAATAGGATATGTGTTTCTCCTTATTTATGCAATGTGTATTTGATAGATTTCACTATGGATGTAGGCCTCTTCTGGCATTAGCAGTGAACATTATGTTATTTTCTATAATTTAAAAATTCCTGACTCATCCATTTATGTATTGTTACCATGAGATAGAGAACTCCAACTGCTCTAAAGTAATATTAAGCATCATAATATATATTTAAATACATTGGAAAATACAGTAATAAGTGCTTAGGACATCTGCTTATGAAGTTTCTTTCAGTTGCTGTTAATTATTTGGTATTGTGGATGATCAGAAGATTAGTTTGAACGGTTTGAAAGAATACTCAAATTTGATTTGAGATTTGTATATACAAAATACCAATTCAGATTTCTGGTCTATTGGCCTAGAGTTATCTAAATTAGCAGAATCATATAAAATAATCTCTGTTACAAGAGATCACAAGGAATCTACCTCATAAATTTTATTTCCTACTCTAAGTAGTCAGGCTCCTTGTAAATTTCCAAACAGCTACTGGGAACCTGGTTTTCTATGAAAAGGAATAAAATAAGAAAACAATTCAATAGAATTATATTTCTCAAATTTTCACAAATAGTTGTGTAGTGGCAGTCAGAATTCTATTTGTGCTGGAACACAAACTTGCAAAGGGGTTTATTCTAATATACCCCTTCCACAGCACAAATGGGCTCGTGACAGCCAACCAACAATGCCCTCTTGTTTCATTAAATGCATTTTGCTGCCTCTGAGCCCATTATAGGAACAGAATATAATGTGCCATGGGATCATTTTGAATTGTAAAACAAGATCCAGGAACATCTAGTATATTGACATATGATCTCGTCATCATTCTCTCCCTGTTCTAGCCTTGGATATGAGAAGCAAGAGTTGGTAAAGTATAAGGAAAACTCTAGGGCATGTATCTACTTTGATACTTTTTGGGTTTCTAGTTTAGAAGATGACTTTTCAGACTGAAGATTTTTGAGTTTGTCAATACCTTGCATGAATTGGAGAATCCATTCTTCTTTCCACCATGTATTCTAGATATTTGGTGTTAGAAACAAATGAATTCATACTCAGCTAGAGATATCATATTTGGTTATAGGAGTCTAGATAAACATTAAGTTGCAGCAAAGAGCTACCATATAGAAAACTCTTGTAATGTTACACAAGGAAACATGTGGACAAACCTTAGACAATAAAAAAAATTGAGTAAAAGGAGAATTATAGTGGAAATAGAAATAAGGGAAAAAATAGGCAGGATTAGTTGAAAACAGCTATTCTTTTCTTTGATTGTAAAGTATCACCAATGCAGCAGACATAAACTAAGCAAACTCTGGCAGATGGTGGAGGACAGGGTGAGGCGTTGTGTTGTGGTCCATGAAGAGTCAGACACAACTTTGTGACCGAAAGCAGCAAAAATTCTTCTTCTTCTTCTTCTTCTTCTTCTTCTTCTTCTTCTTCTTCTTCTTCTTCTTCTTCTTCTTCTTCTTCTTCTTCTTCTTCTTCTTCTTCTTCTTCTTCTTCTTCTTCTTCTTCTTCTTATTATTATTATTATTATTATTATTATTATTATTATTATTATTATTATTATTATTACTAAAGCAGTGGAACATAGTCCATAATGCACAGAATAGTCTATTTAAAGAAGAATGAAAACCATGTTAATAAAAGGAAGACACTCTTGGATAGTTGAATTTACTGAGTTTGGCATGCTGTATTTTACACTACATCATAAAAACAGAGAAAAACCTACGTGATTTCTATAAATTGGCTTATTATGTTTCTTTTACAGTTGATGCCACTCACTTTAATTAGCTTAGTACTTTGCAGGAGGCATATTTTGTGAGCAGACTTTCCTACTTGCATTAAGGGTTTTCCAAGTTATTTTCTCATCTGCATCATCATTGTGACACTGCTTTGCAAAACATGAGTGTCTCCTTTCCACTGATGGAGAGTAACAGCATTGTATACATCTAATAGACAATGTGTTTCAGAAATGCCTGAAAAACTGGCTGTTACTACATAAAAATGTGGTCATGTATACTTTATGGTGAAGATTTTTATGTTGGGTATTAAAGTATTGTAGTTTATAATATCATACAATTAAAGTAAGCTTCTTTCAGTGCTTATATAACATTGAGAAAAGAGGAGGAAAGGAGTAACTATAAAGAGTAACTAAAATATTTTATATAATTCCAAATTTCAATTTCAAGTTATAGATGAGAAAAATGAGGAATGCTCTGATTCTGTTCTTTTCCCCCCAGACATTAAACCAGTTTCTTTTTTTCTATATTTATATTCAATAGTTAGTCTTCAAACTTACTTTGGATTTGTCTTATTTCCATGCAAAAGTTCCCTTCTTGTATATAATAAACCCGTATAATCTAGCAGAAATGAGCAACTTTCTAAGTTAGTGCTCACTTAAAAGAAAAGAAAAGGAGCTCTTGGGGTCTTCAAGGAGTGTGTGTGTGTGTGTGTTTTCAGTGGTGTAGTGGTGGCAAAAGAGGGTAAGGCAGAAACACTTTTTGGCAGCCTTTAGAGGTACAAAATAAGCACCCAAATTCTACACTTTGAAGAAAAGAAAGGAATCAGAAATCATGGCACAAAAATCAGTGATTTCGCCACCAAATTTTGGTTGTGCAAACTAGGGGCATTTGAGGGCCAATAGAATGACTGCTGGAAAACCTGCCCTGGCTCTAGAGCAGGGATCCCCAACCTTGGTAACTTTAAGATTTGTTGTCTTCAACTTCCAGAATTCCTCAGCCAGCAAAGCAAAGCTGGCTGAGGAATTCTGGAAGTTGAAGTCCACAAGTCTTAAAGTTGCCAAGGTTGGAGACCCCTGCTCTAGTGGCAAAAATATGGGTTTCCACCATTCTAAGGCAGAAAATACACAAAGTATGGACTAACCTGTAAAGTAGGTTAATTTAAAAATGAAACAATGAGAAACTCCTCCCTTCCAAATCCAGGAAGATCCAGAATGTTAGCCTTGCTTAATAGCATCACTTTGCATCTTACCCCCTATACATCGCATCACAAAAATCTTAATTTTACCGGCTACCTGTGTAACCTACTTTTTAAAGATTTGCACATCCAATTTCCCAGAACAGCAGAATTTTCTCAGACCCACAGCTATTGTAGCCAGGTGTATGCAAGCTTGCGCTGGAGGGCTATTATTCAATAACCTGTCAGGCTAAGATGGAAGTTTATATTTCAGTTCACTAGGTTGGATCATAAAGAGACCAAATTATCATGAACATTATTTAAGGAGCATCTCATCTAAAAAAAAAAAAAAAGGATTTTCAACCAGGTCAAACAATGGTTTTCATTTCAAAGGGAATCATAATCTTCTCTAAACAGATCCCTCTAATCAGATTTCTTTATGGTCCTTTTTTAAAACCAAAATTATTGGCATTCTAATCTGGTAGAGAGCTGATTTCACATGCTGCTTGCTTGCATATCAATGGTTAACTGAGCTGGCGTGATTGTGCTTACCTCAACAAAATCACCGCAGTGAGAAAGAGAAAGCAGTGAATGGGTGGAGATGAGCAGCCCCGTCAGAGAAGAGCTATGCATTCTGGCTGGTGCAGTCCAGAGCAAACTGCTGCAATGAGAGCCTGAAGGTGCAGCAGCCTCTGGAGCCTGCATTGAAATTGAAAGCCAACCTTCCGTTGCGCAGAGAATTATTATAATTACTGCTGCTACTGTTGTGCTTATTCATTTTTGCACAAAAGAGACTCAAAATATGGCCAGTGGTAATGTATCCAGTTTACAGGATGCCCAGAGCAGGCATTGCAAGTTTCTATCTTATATGTTCTACCAGGCTGTCCGAGATCACAAACCTGTGTGGTTGTTAGAAGACATGAGGACTATGGAATATTTCTACTGGGAGGAGAGTGCTAACATGAGGACATATTCCCCTTCAGAAGCACTGCTGTATGCTGTGGTGCATAATCACCTGCCTTATGCCCAGTATCTGCTGTCTCATTTTCCAGAAGAGGCTCTCAAAGTTCCTGGAGAGCATTTTTGCTATTGCCCATCCTCTGCTCCTCATTTAGCAATGGCTGTAACCTATGACAGGAGGGACATCCTGGGGCTGATCATCAGCATCGCACACAAGCTGCCTAGCCTGAACTCTTACATCAATAGGACTGGCTGTTTTCATCTTGAAGATGGCAAGACCCCTCTGCATCTCGCCTGTGAGCTCCTGAGATCAGAGACCATTCTCATCTTGCTAGGAAATGGAGCTTCTCCTAGGATAGAAGACAACAAAGGGCTCACTCCACTGGATGTCATCCTGGAACAGATGTGGGATTCCAAAGTCAACGTAGCTTCCAAAAACCTCTGCCTTGACTACCTCTTGCTCTTCATGCCTAGCCCCCGCTTTAAGATGCAGAAGGTCTTGCGGGAACATCCTGAACCCTGGACGGTGCTGCTTGGAGAGGACAAGTTCAATAGCCTGGCGGGGAACACGCCTGCATCCTTATACCTGCAAGCTATGCAAACCATCCTCCAGATTCTCCCACCCTCTCATTTCCCTAAAAGCATCCAGGAACTACCTATACCTCAGGCACTAAAGCCCCTGCCTTGCATGGGGAAGCAGCATCTGGCAAAAATCGGGGTAAACAATTTTCCATGATCTACTCTTTTTTCTTTTTTTTTTTTTTCAGGGTTAAAGTCAAAAATGAGTGATCAGGTAGGATTTTCAATGATGTGAGAAGTTGCAAACCAAGCCCTGGTATAATTTTATTTATGTTAAAAAAATTACTTTTGGGTCAGTTGTAAGGATTGCTGCCTGTGATTTTTTTTAAATTTAGACATGTATTTATCCCTGGTACCACTGAAAATCCTGGTAATATGATTTGTTAAATGCTATTGCTGTTGTTCTTGTTATTTCAATGGACTGCAAGCATTGGACTTTTGAAAGTAAGAAAATCTATATTGTTTTATGCATGTGAAAGATTAAATTACCTGAGCTGTTTCCCTTTTGTGTTTTGCCTACTGAATAATAATGTCACTTGCTAAGAGTTAGACAAATTATCCCGGTTTTAAAAAGGCAAGGTAGCCATTGGGTGTTATGTGGATTCGGACTCTTGTATGATACGCTGGTAAATCTAACCATGCTGTGATTTAATTCTCCTGTGGGAGGATCCCAGGTTTCATGTTCTCCCATGTCATTTCCCCCAAGGAACATGTGGGACTGAGCCAAGGATTCGTCTATTGCCTTATAAACCAGCAGTTATCATTTTAACAAGGAAAACAGCAGTCCTCAATCTGCAGTGATAAGGAATCCCTTTGCTGCAGGTTACAACTGTTATTGTAGTGAAATCTTGGACTGTTAACTAAAAAATTGGTTGGAATCTTTATTTTGGAAAGGCTGAGAGGGTTTAGGAACAGATAAGAGTTGGAATGTCTGCTGGAAGCTGTGTGTTGTGGTAGGCCCACTGTCGTTTATCAGGAGTGGAGACTGCAAGTCACAGTGATTTTTTTCCCACTATGGAAGTCCCTCTCAGGAACCAAACTATGTTTGGTTGTTTCATTACATTAAAGCAATGCATAACCTAACTCTGCTCTTTTTGGGGGGGTGGGGGAGGAGAGGGTCAGATGTAATTCCCTGCTAATCAATTTAAATTGCTCAACCTTCAGGAAAAATCTGCTCGAATCTTTATGCTGCATTGTGCTCCAGCTGTGCTAATCAAGGAATGATTGGCAAGTGAAGCTTTGGGAATGAGGCTTTATTACAATGAAACACATGTTTGCCTAAATATCTTCCTCCCCTCTCTACATTATTCTCATTCCAGTTTATTGCTTTAGTCACTGAAGCGCCATAGTTAAGAACTGTTCTTCATACTGATCCACTCTCTCAGTATGTATTAGTTTTGCAAGTATAGGCCTGGAAAGTGTTTCTTAACCTCAGCAACTTTAAGATGGGTGGGCTACAACTTTCAGAATTTCCCTAACCCTAACTCTGGCTGGAGAATTCTAGAAGTTGAAGTCCATCCATCTGAAAGTTGCTGAGGCTAGAATAATCCTGGCTTGCTGACATGATTTTTGTCATCCCAAAGAATTATAACTTTTTAAAGCTAGTGAGATGTTCACATTTTAGATTGGCCACATGTCTTCCTTTGCAGAAGTCTGTCCTCCTTTTAAAAGGCTCCCCAAAACATAGACTTCTGAAGTTCTCTCAGTTCCAGATCCATTTAGAAGAGAGAGAACTAGAGGGCTGATCTAAAAAGAGTCCACTCTGTTAGGCATACTGTCCCATTGATATTTTGATTACCAAGATGATAATGCTAATTTAAAACAATTATTTAAAATATTCTACTGCTTACCAATGGTTGCTATTTCTTTCTCTTTCTTTCTTTCTCTCTCTCTCTCTCTCTCTCTCTCTCTCTCTCTCTCTCTCTCTCTCACACACACACACACACACACACACACACACACACACATACACACACATATATACATACACAGAGAGACTGAATTTGGAATAATTCTACCCTACAATAAAAAGTACAGAGGTATCAAACTCGCAGCCCATCACGCGCTGGCCCAACCCATCCCTGTTTTAGCAAAGGGGGAAAAAGTGGTGATACGTCACATGACGACAACGTGTCATTGTGAGTTTGACACCCCTGCCCAGTACATCAAGATTCCCAAGGTGGTGGCACAGGAATTAGAATGCTGTATTGCAGGCTAATTCTGCCTACTGCCAGCAGTTCAATTCTCGCCGGCTCAAGGTGGACTCAGCCTTCCATCCTTCTAAGATTGGTAAAATGAGGACCCAGATTGTTTGGGGTAATATGATGATTCTGTAAATTGCTTAGAGCAGCCTGAAAAGCACTATGAAGCAGTATATAAAGTCAAAGCCTTTATTGTCATTGTATATCATATACACAATGAAATTGGTTTAGCCTCTACTGGTGCAGTTCATACAAGACAACATGAATAATATAAAGGATAATCCTTATACAAGTAGTTAGGGAAAAAACTAGTCATAGGTTTCCATATGTAGAACATATTCTGTGCAACATATATATTACTCAGGTGTATAATCTTATATTATGGTATATACATATTACACATTACACTGGCACCAGTGAAATTTGTGGTGCTATATAAGTCTAAGTGCTATTGCTATAGGAGTTTTTAGCTTTAATTTAAAGAATTTTTGCCCCAAAGCCATTACAGCACAAGACTTAAAGAGTCAGCCAACCACCCACCATCCATACATCCATACATGCATACATGCATACTCACATTGGAATAAAACAGTGTAAAGTTACATGTGCAGATTTTTGAGAACATTTCAATGCTAAAACTTGACATTGTATCATATCTCTCAGAGACATCAGATCTTAGTCAATATTTCTAAGTATGTCATCAAAATTCTGTTTAATATATTGTTTCCAAATTGAAAGGGACATTTCTATATTTTTTGCAGAACCAATGCCAGGTCATACTGTAGGGTCTCCCCTAAGCAGCGCACTCTGCCACATTGGAAATTTGCCCTTGATCTGGAATATTTTCCTTTCCTGCAAGAAGAAAATAATGAACAAAAAGGCTTCTGCAAAAGCCTGCTCAAAAATCCTGCATAGATTTCATCAACATCTCCAGCCAAAGATCATACTTACCTTCAAAGTCAGGGAAAACACAAAACAAGGAAGCTTTCTTTTCTTTTCTTTTTTATGTTTATGGAACAACAAAGTGATTGCTGGCATTGGTCTTTTGCCAGTGCCAAGGAAGACTTTGGCTGCTGATAATTCCAGGGGGGAAAGGCTGAATCTGATGTTCATGTACTTCCCAACCAATGTTAGCAGAGAAAAGACAGAACAAGAGTACAGGAAAATGACTAACTCCAGACTGTGCAGTGGACTGACAAAATTCACCCAATTTAATAGTCCCATTAATCCAAACTTCAGAACATTCCAAATACAAAAGGATCAGTCAAGGGGCTGTTCAATGTCCTGGATGACTTTTAAGGATTGTT
Organism: Pantherophis guttatus; assembly: GCF_059756535.1. NCBI lineage: Eukaryota > Metazoa > Chordata > Lepidosauria > Squamata > Colubridae > Pantherophis > Pantherophis guttatus. The sequence continues at coordinate 292,216,057 of NC_142063.1, read as the reverse complement.
GCCTGGGAAATCTGGAGGAAAGATCAATGTCAGAGGAGTGAAATAGAAAATTGTACAATAAAAAGGCTCAGGGAGGGGAAAGTGTGTCTCCATGTATGTATGTGCAAATTACATCAAGCACTTAATGGGCAGCAGTCTGTGGTAGCTACAGTCATAATAGACATGGATAGTTTGTGCTGATCAATTATCAGTATTTTTTACTGCCTAGAGTTGCTAAATTTAACCAGTCTGGCATTAGAAGACAACACATTGCTGATTATACTACAGAACTGCAATCATTATCTGAGAGATGATGGCAATGCAGGAAGGGAGATGAGCCATTCAACAGTGAGCCACTCATCATCCAAAAGAGGCCCCTACCAATTCTGAATTTGTCACAAGAACCCCACAAAAACTCAGGCTAGCCAATCTGCACATTTCTTATTTTAATGTTATTCAAGAAGGAATTTCTCCATAATAATCCATACTAATGGCTATTGCAAAGCCATCTGGGAACTTCTGGATGGGGTCACCAATTTATGAGAAAAATACAATTTCCTGTTCATATCAATTTAATACACCTTGATGGGCAGAAATTAGCAAGTGAAGTTTTTGAGCCATACAGAGGTAAACATTATTATAAGTGTGCACTCCTATTTCAGAAATTGAAAAATTGGAGAGGTTGTATTGTTCACCACTGGATGGATTCCACACTTACCTGGATCCATAAGAGGATTCATGTGTTGTGAGAATATAAAAAAAGTAGTCACTTGATCCAGTGAACTAATCCACAGGGGGTTAAATAAATTCAATGCTGAGCTGATTCAAACATATAAAGGATTAAAATAATGATATTCAGTGAGTCATGTTGTGGAAACATCCAACCCCATGACATGATATATTTTGTGTACGTAATTTTCCAGGAAAAAGAGCTGGAGAGAAAGAACAGTTCAAAAAGCAAGGTTATTTATTTCTAAATTTCTTGCATTTCTTAAATCCTTGATGCAATGGCCAAGATGCGTCAACTGGCTTCACAATGAAAAAGATGCTAGTAATGGTGTGAAGGCTTGCCAGTAGAGTCTTGATACCAGAGCTCAAGGGATACTGGACACTTTCTGAAAAAATGAATGGGAGTTCTAGGTTTCCCAAAATGTGATTTTGGGTTCAGGAGGATTGCTTGGGTTAGTGTCACAGGAAGCAACCAGATCTTCTTATGCAGGGTCCAAGTCAATAACTTTATTGTGTTGTACCTATAATAGAAGAATCTCCCCAGAATGCTTGTCTTCTCTTGGGAACAAACAGGTAAAGTTTTATGGGATTTGTGGGGGAGGGGGGGGTCAAGTGTATGCCTCTTGCAGCTGCGCAAGGACTCCAGGCTAGTTCCCAACTTGATCCCTCCTGCTTGGCTGGCTGGGAGTTTACCAACAGTTAGCTGAGAGTTATGGGAAGAGGAACTTTTTGTAGCACACTGTCCTTACATTTTCTTTCAAGGCTATACTACCTCATTTTCTAAACTACATACATTTGGTAATTCAAATTCAAAATGTGGGTTGAAATTTCTCATTCACAATTAATGGTTCTTCAAGTTATAAAATGTAATCCTCTTCCAATAATTGACACTCTTTCAGCTCTACATTGTCAACCCTGCATATCCAAGAGTTATGTTTACATTGGCAAATATTGATTTTGCTGAGTAAAATAAAAGTAGATAAATCTACTTACCACTGATTGTAGCTGTCTTACAAAGAAAAAGCCATATTTTATAACTGAGACTTCTCTTAATGTTTCCTCTTCCTCCCCCTCCCATTTATAATGAAAATAATCTTTTTCTTCATTATTGTATGTTAGGCATGCCAAATAAAGAGAAATGGAACTATATTTAAATAATAAATGAATGGGATATACTCTTTAAGTTGCTTATATTTTTTTACACATTGTATTGTACCTCCAGAATAAATACAGTCTGTTTAAAATTGCCTACTGAACTGTCTTTGAGTTTTATTATCCACTGAATTTAAAATTTGTGTTAATTGTTTTTCCTGTTGTTATTTTTACTTCCATGCACTCAGCTCTTTTTCATTATTGGAAAACATAATTATATTTTCTTGGGGGGAAAATCATTATCAATGAGCCACAAACTCCAGTTTAAGGTTATGAGAGTTCCAGCAAAATAAATGCATTGCATTTTCATTTCTGATTGAAAATGAAAGAGCCGTAGCTCAGCAGTGGAGAGTATTTCAGTTTTCTTCATTAAAATCACATTTCAGATATGACATAAAGATATCATATCCAATACTAGATATTTGCCTTTTAAAGCTAATGAGTAAATAAGCATCTTCAATGCAAATTAAGATATGATACTGAGATTTCAAATAATATCATTTATTTCATTCTTGGAACAACAAAGAATGTTATTTATGTTATTCCTGGTCAAGCTGTTTCCTTCAACTGCTTTTCAGGGTAAAGTAGTATCTTAAAACTAAATGAAATTCACCAATAATTAGTTCTCGCTTCCAAGGGGAACGCAATAGTATAGAATACTAATTGGTCGTAAGAAAATAATGTTATCTAGTAATCATCTGGATTTTTGCACTCAGATATTATACCTCTGGTTCAAATTTTTAAGCACTGAAAAATCAATGCTTAAAAAAACACCCTCATACCTCATGGCATATGATATACTGGTCTAGCCTGGCTGTCCTTCTGTTAGTGTGAGTCAGCCATTGGGATGAGTGAAAGGGAGAAAGGAAGCTCACCTCTGACCTCGAAGGGCAGTTGTGCTGTCACAAGGCATGATGAAGGTACTAGAAGGTAGTCTTTTCAATAGTAAGCGAAAATCAAGAATATGGGGCCATAACCTCAAACTGTCAGGAGGAAAGTCAAACGTAATGTTAGAAAGTATTAACAACTTCACAAAAAAGTAGTGGAAAATTAGAACCAATTTCCAGCAGAAGTAGTGGATCTTTTTCTCCTGTCAGATTTTTCTGTTTTTATTCTCTCTTTGTATGAACTGACCTGGCTGCTAATCAGGGCTAGTATGGTGAGATGTCCCATTGGTCCTGGTTGGTGTATAGGTGTTGAGAACTAGAGCCTGGGGGAGTGACCTACCCCATCAGTTATTGGAGGAGATCAGGGATGGGTTTCAGCAGGTTCTGACCAGTTCTGGAGAACCGGTAGAGGAAATTTTGAGTAGTTCGGAGAACCGGTAAATACCACCTCTGATTGGCCCTGCCCCCATCTATTCTCTGCCTCCCAAGTCCCAGCTGATCGGGAAGAAATGGGGATTTTGCAGTAACCTTCCCCTGGAGTGGGGTGGGAATGGAGATTTTACAGTATCCTTCCCCTGTCATGCCCACCAAGCCACACCCACCATTTTAGGGCATTATTTGCACAAGAAGACATGCCTGAATATAATTTAGACTTCAGTATTAATCAGCTTTCTAACTGACCGATGCTACAAGCTCTGAAATAACAGGCTTAGCATGGTGGCCAGTTGCTCTTCTGGGTTCCTGCATGCACATGCATGACAGAACCCAGAAGAGAGCAGTTGTCCGGCGTGCATGCACACGACGGAACCTGGAAGAGTAGCTGTATGCTACGTGCATGCATGCCAGCCAGCTGCTCTCTTCTGGGTTCCGGCATTCTGGCGCATGCACACGCACTCCAGTTTTGGCACTTGGTGCCGAAAAGGTTAACCATCACTGACTGAGACAAAACTTTCCCTTAGCGAAGCCATTCTGGGTATCCTTCAGGGAGGCCTGACTCTCCAAATGTTTGCAATTATTTTCTTTAATAGCAACTTTCACTATCTTCCCCAGAACAAATGACAGGGCTATAATTTTCTGCACATCCCTGTGAGTTGATGTTTAAAATTAGTTGGCTAACTTCAAATCCTCAATTACAGAGGCTGAGTGTAGAGAAAGGTTACATATTTTTGTTAGGAGGTCCACAATCCCAGTTCTATAACCCTTAGAGGAGCTGGTGATTTGTTGAGGTTCAATTTTCATTTTGTTAGCAAAGCCTAGTGTTTCTTCTCTTGTCACCCTTGTATGGCTGATTTTGTCTGATACCCCTTCTGAGACAGGAGCTCAGGCTCAGGGATCTGCTTTAATTTTTTCCATGAATGCAAAAAAACAAATATGTTAAGTTTCTTTGCAATTTCCTTTTTTCCTCTTAGCACACCTTTGACTCAGTGGTGAAATCTAAAATTTGTTACTACCGGTTCTGTGGGTGTGGCTTGGGATGGTGGTAATGTGACTGGGTGGGCGTGGCCATTTTTTTTTTACTTTTAAAACCATTTTTTCTACAACCTCTTCAGAAAAATGCTTTCAAAAGGCTCTGACGATCCCAGCTGAGTTGCCTGATCGGCAGAGGCTTTTTTTCTTTTAAATGCCTCTGATGATTGTACAGCTGAGCTGGGTATGGGGGGGGGGCAGGGATTTTTGCTCTAGGTTCTCCGAACCACCCATCTCCATCGCTATCCAAACCGGGAGCATTTCACCCCTGCTTTGACTCCTTCTTCATCCAAATGATCAATAGTCTTCCTGGCAGATTTCCTACTTCTAATGTATTTGAAGAATCTTTTGTTATCTGACATCACAATTTTGGCAATATGCTCCTCAAATTTCTTTTTGTTTCTTTCAATGTCTCTATGCATTTGTTTTGCCAGAATTTGAACTTCTTTTTGTTTTCTTCACTAGGCCTTTCGCTTACTAAATGGTCTACTTTTCCTATTTTTTATAGAGTCTAATCTGAACCCTCTCACTTTTTACTTTGAGGTATAGGAGTGGCTGTGCTCAGGGCATTAAAGCTGAAAGGTTTGAGATCTTATAGTACAGTGTGAGAAAATAGAACACAACAGTATTTGCCTAATCAAAGAAATTAGTTTATTTAAACAATTGCAATAATCAATTCCCATTTACCCCCTCATTCCCTCACCCTTATGGACTGTCCATCAACCAGGATGATTGGTCACTTGTTAAGGTTTTAGGAGAATAGGTGGATGACTGGATCAGAAGTCTTCTAGTGAACCTTGTGATTTTATCCACATTTTCTAGCCTGCACAGAGTGATAAACTTTGCCACTGAATAAATCTACTCTTCCCTGATGGAATCTACCATGAAATAGTTCTTTAAGTTCTTTAAGTTACATTGGCTTTTCCAATGTAATGTGGTATTATTTCCAGTTACTTGCCTACATTACTTTCCTTTATTTTCCATATTTGAATCATTGATTCTCTAGCAATGTAAATTGATATTAGATTTCCCTTGGTCACAAATAGTAAATCAGTTAATTTATAACAATGCTAGAGGGTACAATGTGTTCAAAAGATACAAACCCAACATTAAGGGTGACTGTTCGGTTGCACTGAAACTAAAAGCAAAAGTATATTTGCTTAGGCATTCATAAATCGATGTATGCAAATCTCATTGAATTTGTTTAAATAAGAGTAAAAAACAGGAGAGAATTGAAAATGACACCATCAAGGATTTCTAGGCAATTATTATAAACCACTTGGGCAGGCAGAACATATGGATGAAGCCTTTCTTCATGAAATGTCCAATATTTTGGAGAAAATGTGAATTAGTGATAATGGAGAAATTCAATTATCTTGATATCTGCTGGGAAACTCTGTCAAGAATCAGAAGTCTAAGAAATTTTGTCTTCTTTTCCAGCCAATATCATTTCTCAGAAACTGGAAGAAAGAACTAAAGTGTCTCCTCTTCTGGATTTAATTCTTCTCAACAGGGAGGAATTTACATACCCCATGTGTGGAAAGAAGAATTTGCTTTCCTGCTGGTGGACACAACTGAGTGCTACAGCGACAGATCTGGAAAATGCCCAATGACATAAATACGGAATGACATATATACAATCGTCTTGTTAAATGGGCATCTCCCTTACATTTTGTGTTGTGTTGGCATTTGCCAGGTTTAGGGTTGCTGAATTAGAATTTGCCCTTCTCAAAATTTCTGCATCACGTGAAATCTATGTCCATGTTATAGCCCCGTGATGGCGAACCTATGGCACGCGTGCCCAAAGTGGCATACAAAGCCATGTTGTCTGGCACGCGCGGCCTTGCCTGTTTGTCTTCTGGGTTTCCGGCACACATGTGCGTGCCATGATCAGCTGTCCTTCACACACACAGCAGGGCCAAAAACCACCCTGCGCATAAGCGCTGGCCTGCTGATAATCGGGCACGCATGCACACTAGTACCCGGAAGTTTGGCTTTTCCGGAGCGTGGTCCCAATGAGCGCCAAAAAGGTTCGCCATCACTATTATAGCCAATTGTTCTGCCCCAGCTCCGGATTCCCGAAGATATTGACACACACCAATGGTCCTTATCAAATTTATTAAGTAGCAAGAATAAACCAAAGTCCGGCAAGGTTGGCAACCAGCCCAGAAAGCAAGATATGATAAGACTTTTCCAAAAATGCTCTGATGATAATTACAAGTTGTTTCTAGCAAGAAACATACTAACGGTGTGTGACTTAAATAGGCTAAGGGAGTGGCCAATTATCCTCAAGCCTTACTCTCCAGGAGACCTCCTCCTCCTGAATAGCCACTCCTGCCTTTTGGCAGCCCTGCGTGCTTGAGCATTAAGGAGAGGCTCTTCCACTTCGCTATCTCCACTTGAAGGAGCCTCTGGAGGTTCTGAAGGTCCTGGCTGAGTCTCTGCCTCTGGTACCACATCCTCTTCAGCCTCCTTGCTGTCTGACACGAGCGCTGGCTGCGCAGGCTGCTGGCGCGACACCACACCAGCCTCCTTGTCGTTGGGATCAGCCACGATCCGTGCAGGCTGCTGGCAGGCCACAACACCAATGCTATTAAGAGACTACAAACTGAAGTCTCCTCTGTGCCTCCAAATGATATTCAGAACTGCAAGGCTCTAGACCAGGAGTGTCCAACTCCCCTCGTCACAGCATCATCACGTGATGTATTGTGACTTTTCCCCCCTTCGCTAAACTGGGTATGGGCGTGGCCAGCGTGTGATGCATCTGGCCCATGGGCCGCGAGTTTACAGCTCTGCTCTAGACTTTTTATGGGCAGATCAAGGAGGAGTTTGTGTACTCAATATTTCAGCTTGTTATGCTGATTACCAGAGTCAGGGTTTTTTTTGTGTAGATTTTAAATTGCTGTTTTTCATACTGTAGTGCACTGTATGTTGATGGCTCTTTTTCCTTCACTTCAAAAATGTTATTACTTCATAGTTACCTGACTTGACATAGTTGAAATCATTTTTCGGGTATTTTTAGTTTGATTGTTATATTAGGAATTTTTATTTGTTTGTTATTACTCACAGTGCCTGCAGTATTACTCATAGTGCCTGCAGTATTACTCATAGTCCCTGCTGTAACTTTTGAGAGCTTTCTTCTACAATAAATTTATTACTTCTTTTCTAAATTGAAACTTCTGTGCATTCAGACTCTGTTACTGTTGATCCAAATTCCTAAAGCTTTTGTTTTCCAACATTTTCTTATTTGGTGATGCTGAAAGGATTCTTTTTTTTTTTTTTCATCCTATAGTCTCAAAGAGGTGAAATAGGATGGACCACATAGGATGGACTTTGTAATACCAACAACATGGACTTTGTAGTATTGTTTTACTTGATAATGAACATAGTTATTTTGTATTTTAATTTGACTTATTTTTTTCTCTTTTTAAATGAAGTTAATGGTTTGATTGATAACTTCTAGCACTGTAAACTTCAAGATAAAAACTGTCTTTGTTCCCCAGATCAGGCTAGGATGGGATGTCTAGACTTTGCCTCCTGAAAAAGGAAAGCTTGTTAGCACTAATTGATTTCTGGTTTGTCTCTCCAAATGATCTTATGACCTTTTCCCCCATTAACATTTTAAATTTTACACCCCTGCTTTTGTCAGGCTTCATTTAAATGGACATACGTGTGGTCATATGTAATATGCTTAATTTCATGTAATCAACTTTCTATGAAAGGAAGACTTAACTTTGTCCTGTCCAATCAACTTTTCTCTTGTAATTTCCTTTGTTGTGATAACTATAAAAGGGACTGAAAGCTGGCACTCGAAGTTCTCTCTTTGAATGAGAGGAATCCTTTTTAAACAGAATGTTATTTTTGTTAGTTACGAAGTCGTGTCTGACCCATCGCAACCCCATGGACAACGTTCCTCCAGGCCTTCCTGTCCTCTACCATCCTCTGGAGTCCATTTACACTCACACTTACTGCTTCAGTGACTCCATCCAGCCACCTCATTCTCTGTCGTCCCCTTTTTCTTTTGCCCTTAATCTTTCCCATCATTAGGTTCTTCCCCAGTGAGACCTTCCTTCTCATTAGGTGGCCAAAGTATTTAAGTTTCATCTTCAGGATCTGGCCTTCTAAAGAGCACTCATGGTTGATCTCCTCTAGGACTGACCGGTTTGATCTCCTTGCAATCCAAGGGAGTCTTCTCCAGCACCATAATTCAAAGGCCTCAATTCTTTGGCGCCTAGCCTTTCTTATGGTCCAACTTTCACAGCCATACATTGCAACTGGGAAAACCATAGCCTTGACTATACACACTTCTGTTGGCAGGGTGATGTCTCTGCTTTTTAGAATGCTGTCTAGATTTGCTATAGCTTTCCTCCCCAGGAGCAAGCGTCTTTTAATTTAACCTTCCGACCTGAGGGGCTCATCTTCCAGCGTCATATCTTTTTGCCTTTTGGTACCGTCCATGGGGTTTTCATGGCAAAAATACTGGAGTGGGTTGCCATTTTCTTCTCCAGTGGATCACGTTTTGTCAGAACTCTCTGCTATGACCTGTCCATCTTGGGTGTCCCTGCACAACATAGCTCATAGCTTCATTGAGCTACACAAGCCCCTTCACCATGACAAGGCAGTAATCCATGAAGGGGAGAATGTTCTTAATCAATTATAATAAAATGATCTTCCTCTCTTTGTCTGTTTCATAGGAAAATAGGTGCCTAGAAGTCAGAGGTGAAATTTAACTAGTTCTATCTGGTTCGGGCGGACTGCTAGCGGTGGCTGCAGGAGGCTCCGCCCACCCATGCGGACATCATGACGTCACTTTATAAGCAATTTTCAGCCTTGGTGCGGGCACATTTGCGAACCAGTAGGGAAGGTAAGTGAATTTCACCCCTGCTAGAAGCCATATATTGGCTCTCAGTCTGCCAGCAGGGTGGGGCTGGGCTCAAAATAGTCAGATTATGGAAAAGACCACCAAAGCCCTGAACTCTTTTTAATGTACAGTATAAGGATTGTGCACTGCACAGTCCTTATACTGTATACACAGTCCTTATACATAGTCGTGGATGTCATCTTGACATTTTTAAATGCCTCACACACACGCACACATGCAGACATTGATTGTATTTACAACAGGACTTTTAGTTGTTTGGTTTTCAATTACTCTAACCTCAGAGAATCTACATGAGAATGGAATGGAATGTGTGCCATGACTCTTCAAAATAAAGATCCTTGCTTAGCAACTGTCTTTCAAATTGTGATTAAGTAAGGACATCACTTGAATTTGTACCCTTCCCCAGTCCCTAATCCACAACCCTTAACCGGCATGTGGAGAAATAGCAAGAAACTATATATGTAAAGGCTTATGCTCACTCTCGCTCGCTCTCCCCTGTATATAAAATACATAATTAATAAATTGCTATAGAGGTAAAAGTGGGCAGAAAAAGGACCAAAGCCAAATGTGTGATACAGATACAGATACACAGACACAAACACACATGCACCAAAGTAATGCATATATATATATAGGAAGAGAAGAAACAAAGAAAAAATATTTAGAAAGTCAGGACCTTGACACACTTTTCCAAAGAATTCACCTTGAGATCATATAATGAGATTGAGTCATTTGACAAAACAACAGTTTTATAAATCAAATCAAATCTCAATCAATTACACCTGCAACATAACCCTTATTCCAAAACACTTTGTTACCATCAATATTCCATTTCTAAGTCCTAGAACAGTGACATATTCAGAATGTTTCTTAGCAATTATATTAGTAACAGATGCCCTCCATTCCAAAGAAGTGGAAAGGGAGAAAAAAAATCACCATCTGAAATATTTTGTAAAATAGCAGCTTTTGCTTTGTAAAATATTGACCTTTGTAAATGAATCTCCAGTAAAATAAAAAATAAAGAAAAATTGAGAGGTGGATTATGTTTTAGCCACCAGATGTCATACTTGTTCCAGCATCTAATGGAATATCACAATCCAGTGTAGTATATTTAAAACATTGTATATCACAAATATGTGACAGTACATGGACAATAGAACTGTGGGATGCTTACATTTCTTAGTATACCAATCTCTTCCAGGCACTCTCTACAGCATCTATTATTCTTGAAAAGTCAGTGCTGGTTGTGGATCATGGAAGTGGCCAGCATACTCTGTAGTTTCCTTTACATTTTAATCCGATACTCTAATATCATTCTCACTCAAGCTGTAAATGATACACTCTTTGATGAGTTATCCTGGTTCTATTTCTTGCCAAATGTTCTGTTTTTTCCCCCTTCTACACTGTTGCTGTGACACCATTTTCAGCACAAGTTTCTTTAAATGATGTGTGTTGCCATTTATTATCATACAACTCTTTTACTACAGATCTTTAACCTTGGGCAAGGGGAGATGGGATATGGAATCCCATGATTGCTTTCCATTCAAAACTAATTCATTACCCAAGTATTTTGCTGCTCTGCATAATAATATAATTATTAAAAAAAAACCAGACTTCTGCACAGTTGCCAAAGCATTCTTTTAACAGAAAGAAAAGAAACAGTACAGAAAAAAAATTGAACCAAACATATCTGCCAGCTCTGAAGCCTAAATAACTGGAACTAAGAAAGTTGCATGACTTGTCATATAGCTACTAGCTATCTGATTTAAAACAGCAATTTCAACTTAAAATGAAATCATGAATCAATTACAATTTATAAATGGCTTATAGGGTGTACTCAACTTACAAACACAAATGAAAGAATACATACACATTTTCCTGGGTTGCCTGTTTCTCCCACAATTAGTATTGGTAAACAGCAGTGGCTCACATTATAAGCACGACAGATTTTGTAGTGCACTGAATCTTAACGGAAGTCTTTATGGCATTAGAAGTACCAGAATAGGAGGACTCCCAAAACAGAAGGAATACAATCAGGGGTGGGTTCTACTTACCTTTAATACTGGTTCACAATGGGAGCGTGCGCTTCTGCGCATGCACAGATCACTCATGATGATGTCGTGGCGGGTGGCCGGAGCTTCCCATCGGTTTTACCTATAGAACCATCGGTTTTTCTATAGAACCAGACCAAACTGGGAGCAACCCACCACTGAATACAATATGGGGAATCTGTGTTTTTCAAGGACACAGTGGTGATTTTATAAGAGATACTGTAAGGTTGTAAACAAGGGGAGGAGATGATAGAAAAGCAGAAGTGCATAAAACAAAAAAGTGGAAAGATAGTACATACAGTACAAAAAGTGGAACAAAAAGAAGACGAGAACTGTTATGGCCACTAGATGTCAGACCTGCAATACACTTAGTGGATTATAAGAAAATCCACAACCTTAATTTGCAGTTCTTTAGCTCTGACATCTGAGGAAATGCATATGCCACAGTTTTCCACCTTCAGCAGTGCCAAAATGAATGGGAGAAAGGGAACCAGTTCCAAGATAAACTAAAAAGGGGTCCCCATTAAAGTGGGGGACAGAATCCGACTCTTGATTCTATGGGTCAGGTGTCTCCATATCTTCCAATCTCACACTATTTCTTTGAGTTCTTCTATGTTCTGGCTATACTTTGATGGTGTCCAGCCACTGTGTTCTATGGCAACCTGGTTTCCTTTTACTAACTCTTCCAAACATAATTGCTTTCTCCAGTGAATACTTCTCATCTGTTTTCTGTAAGATGATACTTTTCACTACTTTCACTGGGTGAAAGTAGTGAGAAGTAATTCAAGAGTTTGTATATTTTAACTTCCATCCAGCTGTCACCAGAGTTGCACAATTGAGAGAGGAACATACCTAAAATAAAGGCATATCAATTTTATTCATTCTTTAAAGCAAATAACCAATGAATATTAGTATATACTGTATTTTTCGGACTATAAGACACACTCTCCCCCCCCTCAAAAGTGGGTGGAAATGTCTGTGTGTCTTATAGAGCGAATGTTGCCGAAGCCCTGCCCACCCACCAGCCCCCACCCTTCGGCCTCTGCCTCCCAGCAATTTGCCTCCTTGCAGCAAACAGCAAACAGCCTGGTCAGCTTCAGCACAGCCTGATTTAGCACGAGCAGCTGATTGGTGGTTGGATCAGCCTCCCGGAATACTGACAGCTATTCCAGGGTGCGGGGGATTGCCGCAGCCTATTGCCACCTCTGCGTGCCCCAGCTTAGATATGTAGACAAAGACAGGAATGAAACCTTGCCAAATATTCCTACCCTCCCTTCATACACTTTTACAGGGCCACCATTGTGTCTTTTCTTGCATAGAGGATAATAGAGTTATTTCTTCCTTCTCCAGTATCCTACAACATTCAGCTTTCTCCCAATATGTGCTACCCACCCATGCTAATGGCGGGCATTTGACTGGTACAAATCATTCCTTTTCTCTCTGCTTGTATACATGTGAGTGAGTGAAAAGGTCAAGGATAATGAAAGCCGCTAATTAGAAAGCATCTGGTTATTCAAACTAGCCCCTTCCCTAAAGCATACAATACTTCTAATGATGTTCGTTTTCAACAGAACTTAGCCAATTTTCTGTAATATAATAATAAGTCCAATGTTCATTTGCCAAGTTGTAGCAGATGTTTGGGGCTTTGTGATAGGATTCCCTGCAGAAGAGAAATCAGTCACCTTGATTTGGAGTTCATCTGAAGTGCAATTGTTTTACTTACAGACAAAGGACATCTTTTTTCTTCAAATGCAGCATCCTATCCCAAGCCAAGGCTGCAAACCCTCATTGCCTTCAATGGCGTCTCAAGAAGCCATACAATACTGTAGGTCAGATTTTCCATTCTGTTTAGACGTCATAATTCCCCTAATTGTAGGGGAAAAGAAGGAAAAAGAGGAAGAATGTGGTTGTATGGATTGGCCAAGGGCCTTCCCATACCTGTAGATCAGTCACCACTTGTAAGAAGGAAACAAAGACAATGATTGTTCCTTCAGCATCCTTTTCAGCAAGATGGTACCCTTAAATTCTGTAGGGCTTAGAAATCTAAGGTTCCCCTAGTGAAAGAGATCATCTGCTTCCCCACTTTACCCCAGTGATGGAGAGCAAAGTTGTTCCATTTTTTTCTGCCAGTAATGGGGAAGTTCTAGAAAGACGATGAAAGTCATGGAGATTCTGTCCCAGGAAGGAAAAAGCAGACACTCCATTTCAATTAACATTCATAATAGATCAGTAAGACCATCATATTTCGTTATCAAGTCAACAGTCCTTGAGGAATGTATCAAGCTCTTCTGGAAGCCAGATGTAGTCCATGATGAGATTTTTCCAGCATTACCCTAAGCTCCTAGTGCAGATGTTTCTAGTTGCGGTACTACTCTATCCTTTTCTTCCCCAAAGCATCCCTACTCTGATTTTGTCTTTTGATTCTTGTTTGTGACTAGTTAGTTAGTTAGTTAGTTAGTTAGTTAGTTAGTTAGTTAGTTAGTGTAGATCAGGTGTGTCAAACTCAATTTCATTGAGGGCCACATCAGGGCGGGTGTGGTGACCAATTGGATGTGGCCAACTTGGTGGGTGTGGCCAGCTTGACACCACTCCCCAAACTGCTGGCATGTTTCCTCTTTGCATTGGGTAGACTGGGCCGAAGCCACGCTGGCCCAATGTTTCCTCTTCGTATTGGGTAGACCAGGCCGAAGCGATGCAGGCAAGCCCCTTACATTTTCCAGGATGGCCCTGTAGGCCAGATCCAACTACACTGCGGGCCAAATCCGGCTCGTGGGCCTTGTGTTTGACACCTCTGGTGTAGATGGTTTTGGATATTATCAATGCTTATCTTGAATTCAATATCTTTAGCCAAAATATGCAAAACTGCTTATCTTAAATGTTTATTCCAAATTACAGAAACTGGAAAAGTTTATGATTAACTATACAATGCATTCATTGCTTCCCTGCAGTCATCCAGTTCTATTGGCCCCTGGTACCTTACAAAGAAGTGGTAGGTATGCCTAATATCTTAAATACATTAATTGGGCATGTCCTTCTTATACATTCCTTTCCCTTTCAAGGAAGATTGCATGAAATTATCACTTAGGAGATGACTCTTCTTTCAATTAGATTTGTTGATTAGCAAGAGCTTAATAATTTCAGAAGAAAAACAATTGCTAAAAAGATATTAGAAACTATGGAGTAAACATAATCATTGGATTAGTCTTTGCAGTACTAAACTTTAACAGAATTCAAAAGCAAAACAAAAGCAGTTTAAATATTTATTCCTATTTTGAACACATATTTCACAGTACATCTCTCAGGTAGTCCTATGAATTTCTAGTCTTTCACTGTACATAAAATGTATTTTCTTCTAGCTCTGTTTTCTATAAAAACATTCCAATAAACCTCATAGGATGATTATTTGCTGTTCCAATTAAAATAATTAAGGCTACCAGTAAAGGACTGTTTTACTCATCAACTGAGTGTTTCTTAATTATCCACATGTGAAATCTTTTAATTGTTGCTGCTGGTTATTTCTGCAAATGTTTTATTTGAACATCTTTAGTATTCAATCCATGCACAAAAGACATAATGAATTCTGTCACTTTGGGTTATTCATCATTTCTGCAATACTTTGGAAAAGAATGTCAAATCATTATATAAGGGGGGAAACATCTCCAGAATGTTTTGAAGAAAGCAGATGCTCAAGGAAATTGTGTACGTACATTTGAACAAGTGCTTTGGCACCAGCAGCCCATCCAAAACAGACCTGTTCTGAAATCTGATCATTCATTACTTGGTCAAGGTTACCCGTCATAAAAATGTCAATTTTTATTTCATAAAATATCACCTAGGCACTGAAAATACAAATCAATATCCACTGACTATTATTTCTTTTTTCTTTTTTGGTTCCTTCAACTGAAAACTTTAAATTAAACCAACACAAGAAAGAAGGACGGCTAGCATCTAGATATGCATCATTAACAAAAAAATAATTTAAAAAATCCCCTCAACCTATTTATTCTTGAGAAAGAGCTGGATGACTTCGCACAATATAATTATGAACTTCTCAACTAAGTGGTGTTTGGGAGGATTAGAGGCTTTGTTAACTGGACAGACATGCAAGAGATCAAAGAACAACAAGGAAGCTCAGCAGAACAAAGAACTAAATAGGTTTAGAGTCAAACTTGATTGGATCTGATATAATTTAAATTTATTGACAATAAAACAGATTTATTTATTTATTTATTCATTCATTCATTCATTCATTCAGGCCACCAGTAGCCTCTCACTGACCAGTGCGCTCCCATAGAGAGGGGCTTCTTAGGGTGCCATCGGTCAAACAGTGTCGACTGGTGGCCCCCAGGGGGAGAGCCTTCTCTGTGGGAGCACCTGCCATCTGGAACGAGCTCCCCCCGGAGATACGGAGGATCACTGATCTGTGCCCTTTCCGCCGTGCCCTCAAAACATTCCTATTTCAGCAGGCCGGCCTGGCCTAACCTCTTTTTTAAACTGTTTTTTAAATTTTTTAAATTTTAAATTTGTCGTATAAAATTGGGGTTTTTAAATTTTGTTTTCTGGGCCAAATTATTTAATTGTATTTTAATGGTTTTTTAACATTTGTATTACATGTATTTTATCTTTTGGCTGTTCACCGCCCTGAGTTCTTCGGGTGTAGGGCGGTATATAAATAATAATAATAATAATAATAATAATAATAATAATAATAATAATAATAATAATAATTCCATTTATATGGTACATGTCACGTCCCATATTCCCATATGCTGAATAACCTTTCTGTTCCAGCATATAGGTTATGTATGTGAGATGAGTAGCTTTGTACATGAAAATAATAAACTAAAATAGTGCTATGTGATGTTGTGCACCTTGAATGGAAAGTCAGTGCAGAGTTAATTATAGGTGGGAAGACAAAACACCTTTTTGGCAGGCAGGACTCTGGGATCTTTGCCTAAAAGGTTCTGGCAAAAACAACAACAACATGATGGCAAAAACATCCATGCCAAAGATTCTGGAGAAACAATCTCAGTAAGAGGAGATGACACTTCTAATTAACCTGAGATAAAGCAGGTTCTTTTGTTTCTTCTATGGTACTTTCTCCTGCCTGAACTGCTAGCAGTACAAAGGAGGCATTTGGGAATTCCCCAGGGAGTGATACTTTCTTGTTAACTGTGATGATTAAACTAAGATGGAGTGATGGGACTCTTACCGTTTTGTTTTTTATGAACAACAAAATGAGGTCATTATTGAGAAATACACATAGGAAGTTCCTTCCATATTAAAAAAAACAAAACTAAAAACAATGTACAAGCTGAAAACTAACCCATCTTGGAGAAAGAATCTGTTCGTTTTTCTGTATCTTTGTGTCTGTTTCCCTGCAAGGAATTTTATTTTTATAAAAGAGAACTTCCTCACTCTCCTGATAGGTGAGAGAAAGATGATATAGGACCTAAACATTCCATCATCCACCTCAGTAGTGGGATCCAAATCCCATTGCTACCAATTCGCTCTTGTGTGAGCGTGCACTTACATGTATGATGCTTCTGTGCATGTCTCCCGCTGCTGCTGCTACCGGTTCGGTTGATCTGGGGCGAACCGATAGCAACCCACCACTGATTCACTTGTGTATGCACATTATTTCGGTCTCAATTATTTATATACAGACATTTTTCTCACTGGTTTTATTTTCCGTTACCATTTCTTCCTCATTTAGCAAAAAGTTTCCATCATTCCACTGAATGAAGATATTTTCCTCTCCAAGATTATTATCTCATTATAAAACCTTAGTGTATCCCAGACCTTGGTGCAAAGGTAGAAAGTTCCATCAGGAATTCTGTATTTTGTCCCAATTTTTCTCTTATCCTTTGTGTTTTGCAGACAGAAAACTGTGAGATAAAGCTGCATAAATCATCGCCTGGGAATGAGACAAGCCCAGCATCATGGAGACAATCGGGAAAAATAGGCTTGCAAGCCCATTAAATGACTTTGTAAATAACTAATGAGGAAAAGCTGTTAGAAAAGGTTATTTTTTTCATACTCTTACCTACCCTTTCTAATTAGCATAATATATTACTTTGTTTGGTTTCTTTTAGATATAAGGTGCTATTTTCATATCATTGTCTTTATCCCCAAGACAGCCAATATTTCTGAATGTTCTCCCCTTAATTTTGTGGCATTTCCTAATGAAAGCTTTTTTTGCCTCATATAAAATGCTTCGTTTTCATAAGCAATGTAGTTTACTTGCTCCTTTAAGATTCCAGAATATTTGCTTGGCAAAATTGAGTCATTAGCTAAAGTTCCACTTGGATGTTGTTTCAGGGAAGTTGAAGTTCTCCACATTCGTAAACAAAGTTCCAAACATTAGACGTCTTTAAAGAAAGTTGTGCACTACAGGGATCTATTGTTTTAAACTACCATATTTATAAATGATGTCTTTGATATATATTCATGGAACCATGGATACATAACTTAGATTTTCTTTCTTCCAAATAATTGCAATAGAGCTGCTATTTGTTGGTTTTTCAATGTCTCCTTGCTGCTATCTGGTAAAGATCTGGATTTTGGCAGCTCAGTTAGGGTAGCTTTAGCTAAAATCCATTTGCCTACTCAATTCGGAGGATTCCCTAGTGTTGGAAGAAATGTCCATCTGGGTTCAGTTCTAAGTGGGGAGAAAGACACTGGAAACATGGAGGCTGATTGGAAAAATGGTTTAATGGTGAAGCAGAACCACCAAGCACATGTGGTTTTGGGTAGCTGACCACATAGAGTGGAGAGTGAGTTTTATTTATACC
Organism: Pantherophis guttatus; assembly: GCF_059756535.1. Lineage (NCBI taxonomy): Eukaryota > Metazoa > Chordata > Lepidosauria > Squamata > Colubridae > Pantherophis > Pantherophis guttatus. The sequence goes on along the minus strand of NC_142063.1, from coordinate 292,198,116 downwards.
CTCTTTTGGGCTTTGAATTTGAGCTTCCTGTTCCTGTGCCAAGAACATGTATTCTATTGGTTGCTGTCAGACTCCAATGCGGCCATGTGGGATCATGTTTGTCTTGAAGTCAAGTTTGGTTGAACCTTGGGCTGATGAAATGTAGGGGCTTGGTTGCGGCATGTGGTGAGCTCTGCTGATAGATAATCCTATTATGTCCTGGAGGGTCATGTCTTGATCCCATCATCCTGGAACTGGAGGCCTTTTGTTTTGTAGATAGGCTGGCCCAGTCTTTCTCAATGAGCACCAAATATCTGCTGGGGGCAGGGACCTGCTCTTTGTCTTTAAAAACATGTTTCTCCTTTTCTCATTCAGGAAAATATAATATTCTGCCTTTTAAAATATTCCTCAAAGTATTTTATTCTTCTAGAAGGGGGGTGGGTGCTAACTTTCTACCCTAGCATTTTTTCAACCTTCTGTCCCATGAAAAAAGACTGGAAGACATAGGGAAAGAAGAGGAAAGCTATCTCTAGGCAGATCTGGGAAGGAATTAGATCAGAAATTCTAACTTTTCTCCAACCAGAGCAAATGCTAACAATGCTAACATAGATAGTCTGATTGTGGATTCCATATTTGTTAGATTCATATGCTCAAAAGACTCTTTATGAACTCCAATGGGATGAAAAAAAAACTTTCCTTGTCCTGTCTAATTCTTAGGACATATAAATCTATAAACTCCCTCCACTGCCTTTCCTTTTATTCAGTTTAATAATTTGTTTACTGTCTAGCCTCATCCTATCTGTAGGATGTTCTGTTGATTCAAAAGCAGCAAGCAGTTGTGAATTCCTCTATTCCAGCTTTTCTTTTTAGATGAGCTTCAACGTATCAGTTGTAGGCATATTCAATAGTAGAGAATGTTCAAGAATTTCCCTGTGAAATATAGTTCATATTAGGAAAAAAGCAAATAGAATACATGTTAGGCCTGGAAGCCATCTTTTGCATTGGGCCTTCAGGCCTGCCACATTTAGTGCTGTGGGAAACTGCGAGGGGGGATTGTATGGAGCAGGGGTGATATATAGTCATAATAACATTCCTTTTTCAGAACGTCAAGGACATCTTGCCCTGCACCTGGAGGGATGTGACTGGGAGGCAGCTCCAGTTGGGACAGTGCTTTGATTGGACCTCATGATGGACATGTGGGAATTGGGCAGGGACTTGGACTTTCCTTTGGGTGGGGAAAACCTGGAAGCTTTCAGATTCGGGTTTTCCCCAGATGTGCCAATATGACATCTCTAATAAAATGGAACTTTGAGGAACTTCAAGTCTTGGAGTCTTCTTTCATTGGGGGTGTTACTTGGAACCCTGACAATACACTTTGAACATTGTCAGGACTGTTTGAATTTAAAATGATTGTTATAAATTATACCATACTACCTTGTTATTATTCTCTTGAAGCAGATTGCAAAGCACCAAAATATCAGGTTAGTGTACGTAGATGGAAGCAAATATTAGGTTTCCACCTATGCAGAACAATAATACAGAATAATAATAATAATATGGGTGCCTTGGTGCAATCCCAAAACATTCGGAGCACCACTTAGAACACCACTGACATTGACAAAATAATCGCTATCTTTTGTAATTGTCAATTACAAAAGATAATTTTACTCGGAACGGCTTACATCCTGCAATCACTAACCTTTAACACCATCAAACAACAGCATTTACCTGTCCCAGATCCTGGACAGTAAAGAGTATGCACTGAAATTAGTATACTAGGAGGTCTTACTGAACATTGAAGAGACCAAACTGGCTACAAGAAAGACCAAATGAAGAATAGAAAAAATATGACAAGGCAAAGTATTATAGAAAAAAAGTAGCAAACTAAGCAGGTAACAACAAGACCTAGTAATGGCTAAGAGCAGGAAAGTGAGAAGGAGACAGAGGGACTAATTCTGGCAGCACAAAACAAAGCATTAAGAACAAATGCATATAAAGCCAGAATTGAGACAACAGCAGCAGACAGCAAATGTCATTCTGCAAAGAAGCTGAAGACCAATAAACATCTTCCTATCCCAATCCTAGGGAAGGACTCAATACATGGACAAAAATGCCATATTCAATCTGAACATTTGGCTGACTGTGCAACCAACCACAGTGATAATAATAAAACTTAAAGAGAGACAGAAGCAGAATAAAAGCAATTAAAATCTGATCTTTGTTGTTTCTGGGTTCTTATATACTTACTAAAGAAATAAATGACACAAGAACTGATTATTCCAAGCAAAAAGTTTATTTAGAAAAATGGAAAGAAATAAAGTAAAGGTCTACTCACGTTAAGGATTAACGTACTATATAAGCATCCAGCCTTGAGCAACATACATTACTGACTGACTTCTTTCCATTAATAGCAGCTAGAAATCTCTGATCCATAAGCCACATTTGTTCTTAGTGAGAGCTACCTGTGGCCTTCCTATTTTTCATCTCTTTCAACACATCCAAAAGAATTCCTCTAAATCAATATATTATTTTCTGTTCCTCACCACCGCACTTATACAGTAGCATGCAAATGTTCTGGATATCACCCCTGTTCTCAATTCTAGATCTATGATATGCCTGACTAGGTATAAAAAGTCTCCTCAGATACATAGAATTAGCATATTTCCAGGACTTTTAAACATGCATTTATCAGTCTTCTGAAAAAGCACTAAATGTGTTTTTAAAAGAAAGGACTAATGCTGCAATTGACTTAAACTGAGAGAAAGAGTCTGCTTCTGCCAACCCGGTTTTGCTGATTCTGTTACCAATGAATGCATTATAGGTGCATTGTGTTGTTAACAAGAGATTTTATTTGGTCATGCTTAAATTGCTATTACTTTGGGGAGAGCAGTATCATTTTGTATATTACATGGGCTGTTTCCAGGTGCTGGTAGTCACAGTTGCTGATATTCCCTGGAGCATATCAGTTTGAGGTATATGGGAACTGGCTTGACATTGACAAGACTTCTACTTGTCTTCTCTGAAGAAGTGAGAGAAGATCTCCCAGTTAGTGATCTTCTGGAAGTCTGCTAAATCCATGTCAAAATATAATAATAATAATAATAATAATAATAATAATAATAATAATAATAATAATAATAATAACAACAACAACAACAACAACAACAACAACAACAACAACAACAACAACTTTATTGTCATTGTACGTATATACACAGTATACCCGTACAACAAAATTCACTTAACACCCAAAGACCAGGTCCAACACGCATAACAATCCCCAAACACCCCCCCACCCACTACAATTCTCCACCCCTAAACCACCCAAACATACACAACAGACCAAGTAATGCTGTCCAACAGCTCACTGACTTTAGTTCATTGTTGAGTGCAATTATAGCTCTGGGATAAAAACTATTCAGAAAACGTGAGGTCCAAGTTTTAATTGTTCTGTATCTTCTGCCAGAAGGCAACAGTCCCAAAAGATGTAAACAGGATGGGGAGAGTCTCTGAGAATGTTATGCAACTTCCTCAAACAGCAAGATTCGAAGATGTCATCCAGGGCTGGTAGCTGGAGCCCGATGATATTCTGGGCAATTTTAATGATTCTCTGTAGAGCTTTTCTGTCCACTACAGAGCTGCACCCATACCATGCAAGAATGCTTATGTCAGGACACTCTCAATGGTGCTGCGATAGTAGGACAGAAGTAGATGCTGAGATAGATTTATCTTCTTGAGCATTCTCAAGAAGTACAGTCTCTTCTGTGCCTTCTTCACAAGCATGTTAACATAGAAATAGCCTGAACAAGAAGTCTCCAGCATGGATAACTTCCATGTCAACAACCTGTTCATGGTTCAGATATCCACCCAAGTCACCCAGGCTCTTTCCATTACATGCTAAAGTCAGTGATTACTGGTTGATTTTGCTACCAACAGATAACACAGGGAGGGAGATGAAATACAACCCACCAATTCCTACTTTAACTTGACCTATATTAAAATTGTAAGAACATCACTACTATTGCTGCCATTGCTCAGCTATCAGAGTAGTACAAATTATGCAAAGATATTTTTTGGCTAACTCAGGGAAGGGAGGAATGCATGATAAGGCACCAAGAGCCTTGGTGGCGCTGTTGACTAAGTGCTGTTAAAGTAGCACCAGCTGCCTGAAATTACTGCAAGTTCAAATCTCACCAGGCTCAAGGTTGACTCAGCCTTCCATCCTTTCGAGGTAGGTAAAATGAGGACCCGGATTGTGGGGGCAATAAACTGACTTTGTATAAAAAAGAACACTTCTAGGCTGAAAGCCCTACTAAGCAGGTATATACAAAAGTATGAAGGCTATTGCTTAACACATTGTAAGATGCCCTGAGTCTCTGGAGAAGGGCGGCATATAAATCGAACCAATAAATAAATAAATAAATAAATAAATAAATAAATAAATAAATAATGTGGCTGCAAAGAAAAGATCATAATCTATTAATCATCCATCAACCATTAACATTAGGTTACTATAATCTAAAAAAGTAATCTTTAGCCAATCGCTACAGAGGAAATTCAAAGGAAATATAAATCTCATCTGTGAAAGTATAAATATCTCCCGTTTTAGCTAAGAAGGTCTTGTATGCATGTCAGAACTCAAAAACTCTCCTTGAGCCAGCACAAAATGCCAGATGCATCATGGATACTGACCAAAGCCAGAAAATGGCAATGGTAGTTTACTTTCTAGCTGAGCATCTAGGATTCCTGCTTCCAATTTCTCCCTAATAAACTTTTTTCTTTTTTCACTTTCCTGATTTAGCTGGATCATTCCAATTCACCTACATTACAAAAGAACTACAAAGACCCCTTCATAATCCCCAGTGCCACTTCTCTTACAAAAAGTTTCCTGCTCTCTAGTTTATTGACATTCCATTTAAGATCTTGTAGCCCCATAGCATATAATGGGCTTGCCAGTTGGCTTTAGCATTGGATTATTCAGCATGCCCCTGATGAGACAGTTATAATTTCTGGGGTGAGTCATGTATAGCTCATCACAAAAATATGACACCAACCTTGTGCTCTTGGCAGTCATTACATGCATGAATTGCCACATTTATGCTTCTCAGTGGAATGCAAAGTGAAGTCATTGGTTTTATGAAAATGGAACATGCAGCACAAGGGATGTGATCCACTGATACTGCCTTGCATAAGCATGTGATGTTGTCCCATAGCTAAATGCAGCCTTTCCTCACCCCCACCTGCCATTTTCAATGTTTACCACAAGTTCTGATAAAAGCAGTACTGTTCATGTTATATTGTTACTTCTGTTAAACCTTTATGGACTTTTTGCCAGCACCAATACCGAAAATATGTTTAAGGGATTTCTCTATAAATAAAGGATGGGATATGGGGTGACTTAGAGGGGGTGAAGGCTCATTGAATTTGTTTATGGTTGAAAATAATTTCTTTATGTATTTCTTTATTATTATTTTTTTATCAATTTAATTTGTATAATTTGTATACCGCCCTTCTCCCAAGGGGACTCAGGGCGGTGAACAGCCAAAATTAAAATACATACAATACAATTGTATGTTATACCCTTTTTCTTTCTTTTTCTTTGCGCTCTTGCACTCTTTCTTTCTTTTCTTTTTCTTTAAGTTATTTTGCATTCAATTTTATATCATAATCACAATTCTTAATAAAAATATCTCTCTGTGTATATCTCAGTACTACTTAGTACTCTGGTTGATAGCTTTGTATTTAAATAAGTTAGATGTGGACATATTAAATAGCAGCTTATAAATGGATAGGACAGGAAGCAATCAAACAGTGCAATAATATAGTACACATATTAAAGAAGTAGTAGCACCTAGCAATTTTCATTGCTCAAAAAAAAAAAAAAAGTTAAGCTGGGTGATATCTTGGATGTGAGATCACCAGGATAACAATCTTGAGAAGTAATTTAGGCAAGGAAATTGGGGAAAAAAATCCACAGGAAGGAAACTGAAAATTACTATTCTTTTTGTTGCTAAATAGGCTACATGGATGTATCTGCATAGATACTAGGAAGGCTCTGCCTTACTATGTCAAGAAAAAAGGTCTGTAGCATCTAAGATAACTTTAATGCAAGGTTGCTTTTTTCCTGCTGTCCAGGTATTTTGGAAGGCACTAATTGCCATCTGGATACCTGGGACTATAATTCTTTGAACATTGGCCATGATGCCAGGGGCTGGTGAGTTGTAGTTCAAAATGTTTGGAAGGCATCTGGTTGTCTAATCTTAATGTAATACAATAAATGTTGCACTCTGATCTGGAGAAATCTTAGAATAGATCTTGCTGAGTTATAAGCCATACTGCGTACCCTTGTACAAAGTATTGGCTTCCTCCTTTTTTTCCATTGCCTTCCACTCTGTTTTGATTCCTGCTGACCAGCAATCTGGTCAGCAGGAATCTGGTCAGAAAACCTGAAGTTTTCTAGACAGCATTTTCAGAAGCAGTTTGCTATTGGGACACACACACACACACACACACACACACACACACAGCCAAAAGTCTTCCTCCTTGGATCCCTCAGAATGAAATGCATTTACACTGCTTTGGCTGCCTTAAACTACTTGGAGAAAGGATGGAATACAAGAGTTATACATAAATCATTGATTCTCCCAACCCATTGCTCTGGTAGAACATGGTGCTATGAAACATTTGTCCTGATCCAAACATTCCTGGATTAAGTTAGTGCTATTCCCATTTCACAGATCATGGACTGGACTGAAACTATATCTGCAGTGACAGTTAACAAATGTTTCATTTTATAAGTCTGTTCCATTCTTACATAAACTGGGAGTGGTGAGGTTGGTTTATTTCAGCACCAAGAGAAATGAGCACCAAGGGATAGAAGGCACAGAACTCTCACAATCTTTACTTCCTAGTCTAGTTCCTTTCCTTCTTTTGGGGTCATGTCTACTATCTAGGATGTCTGGGATTACAAAGAGACATGATACAGAAGGATGAAAGCTTTCAATGCCACGTTCTAAAATGCCCTCTTTATTTTTAAAATTGTTTTCCTTCTCCTTACTTTATATTGACAGAGTGGATCAAGTGATGCCCCCCACCCCAAATACATATTCAGTTCTGCTTGGCTCCATCGCCCAACTGATCTACTGCAGAAGTGGAAATTGGTACCAAGGCTTTGCTGAAGTAGCTTAATGGTCTAGCTTTTGAATTGGTATCATTCTCTCTCCCCTCTCCCCTCTTTTTCTGCATATATGCATATGCGGCCATGCGTGTGGGTAATAGACACACCGGTGCATCACATACATTTCATTCCATTTGTCAGGTTTCAAAATTGTTAGCATGAAGTAGTTGGGTTATTTCAAAGTGCAAGGAAGCTCATTCTTCTCCCTGATAACACTGAGCACTTTGTATCTTCTCCCTGCTCCTGGCTAGTCTCAGTGCAGGATTCTCATGCTAAATGAATCTGCTCTCTTTCATTATTCAGCATATTAACTCAAGGTCATGCTATGCAGACATTTGAAAGAGGTGACAGTCAACCTGTCAGTCACAGTTATGCTCAGAGGCAGATTGAAAGGAATTTCCGGCTAATGGTGTGAGGATGTTAGTCACAGACCACTTGAGAGAGAGCACGTTCACATTTATGTATGGAGGCACTGCAGAAATAGGGACAGCTGTACAAAGTTACAAGGGACCGGATCAAAAGGGAATGCTGGAAAATGTTTTGTGAGCGACACCTCTCTGGCCCTGGGGAATAGAATATTAAATGAGTGCCCTACAAAAGAGATGCTAATTGATGTCCTGGTTGGGAAGGAGAAAAGTTCTCTTATCCTTTTTATTCCTCCTAACCTATCCAAATGTTCTTGTTTCAAAACCTCTGTTCAGCAAATTAGCTTCTCTTTGGTTTGGACACATATTGAAAAAGGAAGATATGGCTGCTGGCATACAAGTATGTATCTAGATATTAAGTTTTGCTAAACTGAATCACATCCTTCCCTGTTGTGTCTGCCTAGCATCTGTTCATCAGACGTATATATTGCTTCCGCATACGGAGATTCCATTTTCTGCTAAAGAGGTTGACTAACTGCATTTATTTACCATATTTTTTTGGCGTATAAGACGCAGCTTAGATTTTGGGGAGGAAAATAGGGGAAAAAATCTGCCTACCAGGTATTCATTTGGCTAGGGTCCTTAGTCTGGTCAGCTTCAGCACATTAGTTTGCTGGTTTTTTATCCCCTGCTTGGGGATAAAAAACAGCTTCTAAGGTACAGCTGAGAGGAAGCAGCAATGAGAAAAGCATGGGGAGATCGCTTCACTCGGCTAATGCCTAGTTAGGGCTGAAAAAAAGCTTCTAAAGAACAGCTGAGAGTCGGAGCAAAGCATGGAGATTGCTTCACTCGCTAGCGCCTCATTAGCGACTTGTTAGGGCTGAAAAAAAGCTTCGAAAAAGCTACATTCGGAGTATAAGACCTACCCAAATTTTCAGCCTCTTTTAGAGTGGGAAAAGGTGGGTCTAATACTCCAAATGTAGCTTTACAGCTGTACTGTAAATATAGTATTTATTTACACTTTTTAAAAGCATAATCCTGCCTTTTCTTTTCCAAGGATATTTAGCATAGTTAAAATATACAAGTCTGAATGTTTTTCTTTGAAAAACCATGGAAAATTCATGGAAATCCACAACTTCTCAACATGCTGCCTTATTTATTTACACTTCTAATTGTCTGAAAAATCTGCCCTTTTTGACCTTTGATCAGTCCTCTTTCTTAGTTTTAATCTGTTGCACTATTGTTGTAGAATATATACATATTAATATATTACAAATCGTCAATTATTATTCCTTAAAACTCTTAGATGATTGAGCAGAATTTTTGAGAATAGGTATTTCTCATTGTATGACCACAATTAAGCCAAGAATTTTGGTTGTAAGTCACTTGACTGTAAGTCAAGTTGTTATTTGACTGAACTCAATTTTAAAACTATTTTTAATGGAAGTTGTTTAGTGAGTCACCATGGTTGTTAAACAGATCACATGGTCATAAGTCCAAATCCAATTTATCCAATGGGCATCTTTTGCTGTTTTCTACTAGAAATCATGTGACCATGAGATACTGCAATTAGTCATAAATGTGACCTGTCTAGATGACCAGGCTGAGCCTGAGGATAGGGTCAAACACATCATCAGTTTGGAGTCTCTACACCATCAGAAGAGACCTAAGACCAACCTTCCTTTGAAGTCCATTGACTCTTATCTGGCACCAATTCATGTTGACCATTAGTAGATCAAATTCTAGTGTATTGGTAGCATGAAATAAACTTGTAGTATTTTGCAATGCTATCCTGGTTCCTGATTTCTTGCACCTGACAATCTGGTTGCCAAGTGCCCAAAATGCAATCACTTGATTGTGGAGTGAGGGAGGGGGAAGGTGCAAATCAGTTGTAACTTCAAGAACGGGTCATAAATACCATTTTAAAGTCTGATAGAAAATCATACACATTTTCTTCTTGCATATTCCTTCATTAGTGTAACTTTCCCCCTCTATTATGTCGTTTCCATTGAAATAAGTGGTCCAATCACTAGGTAGGAGCATGTGTGAAATACTATAATCATTCTTGCATTACATTTTAATGGATTAGCTTGTTGCCTTGCATGAAAAAATAAATTGATTTATTGGTTCATTTCAGATGCTGGTTTATTGGGATCACTTTCTTCTGTGAGGCCTGAGGGCCCCTTTGACCTCCCTACAAATTCAATGGAATGTTAAACACGTACATGTTTTGCAAAAGCAGAGAGTATCGGGAGGCATGGAGAAGGCTTTTGCCCCCTCCCTTCCTGCTACAATTTTGAAATAAATTCCTTTCCTTAAGAGAGTAAGAAAGTCTATTTCTCTAATATCAAATAGTATGACAACATTTCTTAATTACAGAAAGACAGAGCTTTGGGAAGGATGAAATATAAGTTCTGTGTATTTCTACTGAAGAGCTCCAAAGCTAGAGGATCAGGGCTCAGACTCAGTCTAAGGAATCCACATCTCCTCTATTGCCATAAAGTTGTTTTTTAATTGTGTGCACTGAGGGACTTTGTTAAAAAAAAATAAACACACCTCTAAGAATGTAGAACTATATCTCAGATATGCCTTTGCAGAGGCAAAAATGGCTCTTTTGCCACAAGTGATTTTTTTTTTTATCAAAAGGGAAAATATCAGGCAACTCTACAGAATTCCTGAAGAGACAGTTTGATGAAGTTAGTGTTGACTGTACTCACAAATTCATCCTAAATTTCTTTTTTCTTTTTCCCCTATCAGCCACACAGGTGAAAAACATGCTTATTGAATACATCAATGTTTTCCTTTGAATGACCGAGGACATTTGCATTACTCTCATCTCATTAAGATATTTATGGCAACATAGGATCTGTACTTGACTCTACCTTGAGTGGGTAATTGTGTGTTGCTAATGTAATGGCTGGAGGTGGTGATCCAAATGGAGGTATAGGAAAGGACACTGTATGTGACACAAGGACAAGCTGAACAAGTGGAAGAGAAGCAGTATCTGTTTTATTCATGGACAATACTAGAAAAACGTCTGGAATTATAAAAACTGTTTGAATTCCTAAGGACAGTAAAGAAAACACTTTTTCTGAAAGAACAAAAGAATGTATCAGTGGAAAGTGATATTATGATGTCATCTAGTCCATGGTTTTACTCAGTTCAGGAATCTACTAATCCATTCCCCAAAGGTGGCCATCAAGCCTGTCTTTAAAAATATCCATGGAGATTCTAGATTTGGTAGCTCCTGGAATCAAGAAATTCATTATATTATTAATATGTGTGTGTGTGTGTTTGTGTGTGTGTGTGTGTGTATGTGTATATATAATGTCAGCATGTTAACCCTTGATCTGCTTAATTTCAAAAGAGATCTACCTCTTTTTTGCAGGCACAGTATCAGTCTTTTAATAAGACTTTAATCAGTCTTACAATATATCTCTCTTTAAGTCTCCTCTTCTGCAAATTAAATCTGCCAACTGTTCTAACCATTAAGTTATTCCTGCTTGTCTGTCAGTCTCCTCATCAACCTACTAGTCATCCCCTAAACCAATGATGGCTAACCTTTTTGCCATTGCGTGCCAAAAGCAGGGGGAGCGCAGGGGGTCGTGCACATGCGTGCCCAAACCCATAATTCAATGCACCCCATTCCCCCGATTTCCCCCCGCTTTTGGTACATGATGGCACAGTGGGCCCAGTAGGCCCATTTTTTGCCCTCCCCAGGCTCCAGAGCCTTTCTAGAAGCCTGGGGAGGGTGAAAATGGCCTTCCCCACTCCCCTGGAGGCCCTCTAGAGACCAGAAACAGCCTGTTTACCAACTTCCAGTAGGCCTGGAAAGCCCGAAAATCAGTTGGCCGGTGCACACATGCGCACCGGACCTGAGCTAGGACAATGCTTGCATGCCCATTGATATGGCTCCACAGGTGGCATGCGTGCCATAGGTTTGCCATCATGGCCTTAAACCTATTTCAAAATCTCTTTCCTTTAGGAGTGCCCACTATGGACAATGCTACACATTTAGGCTAACAATCTTGAAATAGAGTGGAGTAATTACCTCCAATGATCTTGATGGAATACTTCTGTTAATGTGATCTAAGACTACATTGGTCTTTAACTTCTGTGTTACATTAGTTTCTCATGTTATTGATGATCCACAAGTACTCCGAGAACTTTCTCACACACAGTCCACCAAACCAGGTTTCCTGTTGTTTGAACAGTTAAGAGTTATTTTGTCAGTTATACACTAACATTGTCATATAATTACAAAACAATTCTGTATAGGGCTACTCAGGAAATATTTAGTGAAATACATTATCATGTAAGAGTACATAGGGCTTTAGCCTCAATTTATTGGATATAAGTCTAATTGAACAGAAAAAGGCATATCTTTTGTGTATTATTGTTCTTGTATTTTTAGGATAATAAAGTAGGTTGATAAAGTTGCTGTTTTATTTTATCCAAAACTGAATTTCAGTTGGAAATAATTTTCAGAACTATATCTAACTTTTAGTGCTTTCTGGGAAGAGCAGCACAACCAGCTTCAGAACAGTAGGCAACACCAGATTCATATTACACATTTTTTTGTGTGACCTTTACAAACTGTCCATTGCCTTTTGAACCTACTCAAAGCTTTGGTTGCTGATTTACACAACCTTAAATGGCTTAGGCCCAATTATTTCCAGGAACATTTTTTTTCTGGTATGTGTCAGCTCAGTCATTAAAATCTGTTCAAGGCTGTTATGATGTTATCTGTTAGGATGTTTTTGATATGAGGTTCTCTCTTTTCAGTTTTCTGACATCTTCTGAATTGTAATTTTGTTTTTTATTTATGACACAGCTCTCCAGATAAACAACAGATGCTGTTTTGCTGTTGATCTGTCTATGGTTTGATCATACTAGTTTCACTGTATATTTTGCTCTTTAATGTTACAGACAGTTTTGTTAGTTCTTTATGAGTGACTATGTCTAAATCTATCAAAAAGCTTTATTGCAAGATGGAATGGTGAACTATAGGTACAGTCTGTTCATGAAATTTGTGGAGCTTTTAAATGAGACAATGCTTATTCATTTTCTTTGCTGCCTGGCATAAACCTTTGGTCCTATTCTTATAGTTTATTCTGAAAAGAAAAATACAATGTAAAGTACATTTTCCCTGACTACAAGGTACAGTTATGGTACAAATGAAATCTTGCCACATCAGCTATCCTGAAAGCAGCTATTCCCTATTTTAAAATGAGATTACATTTGTATGAATTTAGCTAAGAATTGCTCATGTGTAAACGTTAAGTATATTGCAAGTGATGGGGAAATATAATGATATTTAGGTATGCTGATATAAATAGATATATTGAGATAAAGATATATACAGAGAATGTGTATGTGAGTCAAGAAATTTTGCTTACATCTGATAGTTTTGGATTTAGTATCTATTTACATTAATTTATATTTCATTATTTCTATTTATTTATAATAAAACAGATCAATGAATAAATTCTACATTTAGAAGCTTAATATGAAAAAAATAAACTCCATAAACAGAATATAACAACAGTAGGAAGATCTCAAGCTTATAAAGCCTACCAGAAATCCAGAAATTAAAATTTTATTATCTTGAAAACTGAACAACCCAGCTTTCTAATTTTATGCGGAGGTTTTTTTGTTTTTATTTTTCTATTTTTTTACATTATTTATTCATTGATAAAATAGGAATTAAAATAGTATTGTAAACTACTAAACAGTATTATGTGATGTGCAGGTAAATGTTGGTGTTGTGAATGTTAACCAGATCTAAAAAACATATTTATAAAATGTACTGGTCACACAATTTTTCTTATATAATGAAAAAATATTTATTTTATTTCTTAGATCATGGTAGTACTTCATTTGCCTTGGGGCACTGGAAGGTAATGTTAAGAATCTTTAATATACAACAATGAAATATTAAGTTTATTTATTTAATAGTATTTCTTATCCCCCCTTAAAAAAAAGAATGTTGATTTGCTATAATTAAAATTTGAAACTAGAATTAATAACTGCAGAAAATGGAAACGTGATTTTTTCTCCTTTCAATTTATAAATAGTTGTCAAAAAGTGACTTTAGACCACAGGTACATCTGGTCATCCTTCTTAAGTTTCTTAAATTCTATTTTTCCATGTATTGCAATCTTCTCTAAGAATCAAAGACAATAAGAAAGAAATTTCAGAACAAACCATTCTGTCAGTAATCTTACCTTTTCATTTCAAATATCTCCCTTGATGGTTTCTTTGGGCATTACACAAAAATACAGCTATGGAAGAAATTGAGGACAGGAAAGAAACAAAAGGAATTTTTTTTTGGCTTTTCTACTTGATCTCAAATGCAAATAATTCTACTTGCTTCTTTTAACAGTAATGCAGTTCATTTTACAAACTGTGTATATGTCTTAAAGACAATATTTCTGTCTACCTTGATTTTTTCTGGAAGAAGGTAATGGTAAATCATGTTTATTTATTTATTTTATTTATTATTTATTTGTTTCATCAAGCATGTATTTTATGACAAATACAAGTGTAAACATAATTATAAATACATGAAAAGGATACAAATAAAAGGAAACATTAGGACAGGGATGGTAGACATGCTGGTACGCTTATGCACGCCCCTTACAGACCTCTTAGGAATAGGGTGAGGTCTACAGTAGACATTCTAAGGTTAAAGTTTTGGGGATTTGGGGAAGAAACCACAGAGTCAGGTAGTGCATTCTAGGCATTGACAACTCTGTTACTGAAATCGTATTTTCTGCAGTCTAGTTTGGATCGGTTTTTGCTAGTTTGGATGTTTTTGCTAGGAAAAGTACACAGTCATTTCTGTGCCACCACTGGAAGCCAGTTTGATTTAGGGATACTTTATTTTCATTTCCCAATTTCTTTGAACAATTTTGATTAAAATAAAAGGCAATATATTCGTTGGGAATTAGCAATGGTGAACAGTCTTATAGTCAGACAACTTTAAGAGTCCAATTTTTATGCACTTTATGGGGTTGATGTTGTTAATAGCAGAACTATGATACAAAATTATAATGCAAAACAAATTTGCTTACTTTACACATAACACTGCTATTAAAAGGCAAAAACATACATGCATTTGGAATGTCACATTCGGACAGTTTTCAGACGAAGTTAAAAGATCAATGAGAATTGTGAATTGCCTAATTGTTTTTTCCCTTCTGTCAGAATATGTTTCTGAACAGCAACAACAGTAAAAACTGGCCAGACATCTATAAGCTGTTCAAAATAGCAAAGGTCAGGAAATAGGAACAGCGAGTGTTTGAAGAATGTTCTTTATTGTTTCTTGAAAGCTTGTCAAACTTTCACTCTAGTTCATCCTATACCAGTGATGGTAAACGTTTTGAACTCAGGATGTAAAAAAAAAAGTAAAAATGCCTAAGTTGACTCTGCCGCCCCCCCCCACACAAGAATTCACTATCTCTCCCCTCCAATCCCCCCCCCCACACACACACCTAGGTCATCGTAGACCCAGACAGTAGCACTTGGTGGCAGCACTAAAGATGTTGGCTGGCCTAAAGTTGAAACCCAGGCATGGACTTTAGGAAACAGTCTGATTGCCCTCATGGCCCAATGCTCTCCAGGATCTGCCACACATTGCTTACCTTCTTTCTGTTGACAGGCCTCTGTGGTCTACCTGAAGTTGCTCTGAGTTGCATGAGGCCTTCATTCTTGAAGTGATTTTGGAGTATGCTCTTCCACAGTCTATGTAGCCTCCAAAAACTGCACAAAAGCACAGCCCTTTCTCACATGATTTTTAAAGGCACTGGAGGCAGTGGTGAAATACATTTTTTTTTACTACCGGTTCTGTGGGCGTGGCTTGGTGGGCATGGTATGGCTTGCTGGGCATGGCAGGGGAAGGATACTGCAAAATCCCCATTCCCTCCCCTGTCCTGGGGGAAGAATATTGCAAAATCTCCATTCCCACCCCACTCTGGGGCCAGCCAGAGGTGGTATTTGCTAGTTCTCCAAACTACTCAAAAGCACCTGATATATCATTCCATATCTTAAGGAGATTAAAAAATAGTTCAAGGAAAAGATCTTACTCTTTTCAAAATGTATAAACTGTACATCTGGATCTAGATGACTTGTTGGAAATTAATCTGACAAATAGTGAATATGTTTCATCTTGTAATCAGAGTTGAAAGTGCAGAATCCCATTTTTCATGAAAAAAATTAGAAGGAGTATGTGTTGGAATAAACCAAAATTACAGAGTCCCTCAAGGGCAAAACATCAGTGAAAAGTTGGAATGATTTATAAAAAAGTAAGATTAAACATTTTTCAGATTTATATATGTTAATACTATTAAAAGCAACAATTGTACAATTTTCGACATTGACTTATCTCACTCTATGATGAATATGTCCTGTGAATTCAAATCCAATTGGTTATCTGGCATTGTGACATCAACCAGTTCACCATATTGCTTTTAACTTGATAGGATCACTAATATAGCTAAACTAAAAAGCAGCAGCTGAATTTATTGGAAGGAAAATGAAACTGAGGCAACAGCAAGAAAGGGAAACAATGCAAACATTTAGCTTCTGAAATAAGTACATTTTCAGAGAGGAACAGTTCAATATACATTGTTGAACAATTATCGAGATGGATAATGCCCTGTATTCAAATATGCTGGAATTCATATTTGAAACTAGCTACAGTTCTGTATCAACTGAAGTTGGCACCTCTTAAGACTGGCATAATCGTGTGTGTGTGTTTGTGTTGTGTCTATGTGTATGTAGCGAGAGAGAGGGAGGGAGAGAGGATGCTCTGAAGGATCAGCAGATTTAGAATGGGATGGGATGGGATGGGATGGGATGGGATGGGATGGGATGGAATGGAATAGAATAGAATAGAATAGAATAGAACAGAATAGAATAGAATAGAATAGAATAGAATAGAATAGAATAGAATAGAAGTTGGAAAGGACCTCGGCAGTCTTCTAGTCCAGTCCCCTGTTCCACTGGTTAATTGTCCTTACTGTTAGGAATTAAGTTTCTCCTTAATTCCAGGTTGCTTCTCTCTTTGATTAATTTTGAGGGATCTCTGAACAGGGCTAATTAATTAATTAATTAATTAAATGATTGATTGATTGAATGAATGAATGAATAAACAGATAGAAAATAAATAAATAAATAAATAAATAAATAAATAAATAAATAAATAAAATGATCTCTGCCACCAGCTGCCACTGAATCGGGGGTCTATATATCTAGTTATATCCAAGCTGTTTGCTGTCTCTTATCCTTCTTACCGAGGGGTGGGATGGGATCAAAAAAATCAGGATTGTGATTTCCACCATACATGCTCACCTCTGCAACAAACATAAAAGGTATGGGGCTTCAATTTCAGCTTGACTGTTTTGGCTTGTCCCATGGCTAATTTGCCTCCTCAGCTACTTCTCATTTTGCCATTTTCTTCTCTTTATCATAATCACTTTCCTTGTTAGTCTTTCTTTCTTTCTTTCTTTCTTTCTTTCTTTCTTTCTTTCTTTCTTTCTTTCTTTCTTTCTTTCTTTCTGTGTTTGTTTATATTAAATTCATATGCCACCCATCTCATTTTTTTTTTTGCTTTAATTTATATGCCACCCTTCTCCGGAGACTAGGGCGGCTTACAATGCGTTAAGCAATAGCCTTCATACTTTTGTATATTTATACAAAGTCAGTTTATTGCCCCCACAGTCTGGGTCCTCATTTTACCTACCTTTGAAAGGATGGAAGGCTGAGTCAACCTTGAGCCTGGTGAGATTTGAACTTGCAGTAATTGCAAGCAGCAGATGTTAATTACAGTGCTTTAGTCCACTGTACTACAGGCTCATTCATCAAGCAACCCTATTGCTACCAGGAAACTTAGAACAAACTAATAATGACAATATAAAACATTAAAACAATAAATACTATCATTAAAATTAACAAGTATACTAAAGAAAATTGTATGTTCTTTGTCCCATCTAAGAAAATTATTGTATTTAAGTCTTCTTGTTGCTACCAGTGGTCTGAATTTTTAAATGTAATTCTTAAATGCAAAGAATGTTTTGGGAAAAAAAAAGTTATCCTTGTTCATTTCTTCCTGTAGTACTAATTAGGAATTTGACCAGGACAATACCAGAATTATCCTCAGGAGAAAGCTTTTTCATTCCAAATTAACAAAACATCTATTTTAAAAAAAAAAAATCTTGTTTTATGATATGCTCCATTGGTACTGCAGCATTCTGCCTATGTGGGCATATTTCCTAACACATTATGCAAAAATAAGTCAGGGAAGATGCTGAGGATTGTAATTTTCTAATTTAATTCTGCCATTTCCAGTAATGGAAAGCCATACTCTTTCCATTTATCTTCATAAGTGGCAGATGCATTTCATTAAGACTTCCTTAAATAATTTCTCATGACATTTGAGGAGTGGGGGTGGGAGAAGAGTGAGGACATCTCCATTTTGCAAGCACACTCGCATCAGTGTTTTGAAAGCTGTTAAAGCCATAAATGATCTGAAGCAGAACATTAAAAAGGTCAAATAAAAAACCATTTGTCTGGTATTTTGAAATGTTGATGCCTGTTGAACAAATTATGAAACAATATAACGTTGCTTCTGATGGGGTAATAGCACACCAATAGTGCTTCTATAATGTTGTTTTACTATGAAGGATCTCTCTAGTATTTTGCATTTAAGGCCAAGGAAAATGCTTAGGACATCACTCACCAACCTAGAGTGGATATGAAAACTACCATAACTAACTTTTTAACTTCACTAATTAGGGTTGTTTCGGGTTGTTAATTCCAGAAGTCAGATTTTTTTTTTTCAATCTAATGGCCATGATTATTTTTTTTTAAGCTCCTCAAACAGACTGGTGGTAATTGTGATGCAGGGTGAAATAAATATTTTTGTGAAACAAATGCAAATAAACAAATTTTAAAAAAAATTTTTTTTTGGGACAAAATCCAGTTTGTAACTGAATTAATTATTTGGTACATCTAGTCCTCGACTGATGACCACAACTGACCCCATAATTTCTGATGCTAAGTGAGATAATTGTTAAGTAAAGTTTGCTCATTTTACACCCTTTCTTGCCACAGTTGTTAGGTGAATCATTGTGGTTGTTAAGTTAGTAATGCAGATGTGAAGTGAATCTGGCTTCCCCATTGACTTTGCTTATCAGAAGTTCACAAAAGGGGATCACATGACCCCAAGGCACTGACTGCAACCATCACAAACATGAATATGAACCAGTTGCCAATGTCTGGATTTTGATCACATTTTCATGATCACATAGGGATCAGTGGTGGGTTTCGAAATTTTTTACTATCGGTTCTGTAGCATGGCTTGGTGGTCATGGCAGGGGAAGGATACTGCAAAATCTCCATTCCCACCCCACTTCAGGGGAAGGATACTGTAAAATCTCCATTCCCTCCTGATCAGCTGGGACTTGGGAGGCAGAGAATAGATAGGGGTGGAGCCAGTCAGAATTTTTACTACCGGTTCTCCGAACTACTCAAAATTTCCGCTACCCGTTCTCCAGAACTGGTCAGAACCTGCTGAAACCCACCTCTGATAGGGATGCTGCAATGGTTGTAAGTGTGAACAGTGGTCATAAGTCACTTTTTTCAGGGCCATTGTAACTTTGAATGGTTGTAAGTCAAGAACTAACTGTACTGAGTTGGCAGTACAGTCTGAGGTTGCTCTGGAGCCTTAGGAATTGGGCCCTAGGAAGCCTCAGGGCCTTAGGTTGCTCATCTGGGTGAAGAAGGGCCTCCCTTTATGATGGCAATGGGTTAGCCAAACTGATTAATTCTGTGTCTGGAATGGCATGGGAATTCCATCATGATCAGGGAGGTTAAACTAGAAGACCTCCAAGGCCTCTTGGAAATTCCTACTTCTGATCCATCAAAGGATCCTGAAGTCAGCATCATTAATGTGTGCATATTTACTGGTTTGTACATGTATTGTTTATTCTTTTCTGGTCCACTTTTTGTTCTAAATCTGTGGCCAGGTGACTTTAACAAACTTGCTCTTTAGTCCCTTCCAATAATATCCTAGAACTTGATAACTTTTCATTTTTCTTTGTCCTTTCTCACAAAATTTTCAAAGCTGTAACAAATCTCTTTTGTAAATCCAATACAAGAAAATTATCCAATTATTTTCTTGGTTTGTTAGTTGGATATCCCTTTTGATTAGGACATCAATATTTCTTTTGAATATCCAGTGTAGCAGCTTTTCCATGTCATTCTATAGCCTGTTATTTTTAAATCCACTTTTAAATCAAGTCTCAATCCTGTTAGTAAGACTTGTTCTTCTTCCTTAATGTATGTTAAACACAGTCCACCTATAGAGACAAACACTCTTAAAATTAACTTCTGGGTTCATTGCTTAATATATAATAAGATCAATGTTAAAATATTTTGCTCCATTCTGAATTAGTAAGAGAAATAGTAAGTTAAGTATTCTTCTCCTTTGATTGTAATCTTTAGTTCCTTCTAATTATCTCTAATGTCCAACCTTCAAAGTCCCATCCTATCATTTTTTAAAAAAAAAAAGAATTCAAAGCAAAACCATTTTCCCACAGAAAATATTCTTTATAATTAATTGCAAGATCTTATTTCAAATCCATCTGTACTCATAGGCCATTTGTAACTTTGCATAATCAACAGTGTAATGATTCTTTTGCTGCTTATTCCAAAAAAAGATTTATTTAAGTCCTTGTATTTAAAATTTCTGTCATGAAAGATTGGAGGAAACTCACCCAGTGTTCTAAAACTTCCTAATAGCTGAAAAGCAGCTAACAAGCAATTTCCAAAAGTGATTAGAAAAAGAAGTACGTGAACCCAGTTTCCTTTTGAAGGCACTTGGTTTGAACAAGATGGCTACTCTTTCATCTGACAGAGTTCTAAATCCACTAGGAACGTCTATCTCCTCATAAGAGCAACTGATTTGTGAGCAATCTCAAGTCCTCTTCTTGTCCACGGAGGAATTATAAAAAACTGGTCTACCTGACAGGTCTTCACTCTGCCATGGCTGTCAGCTGTTTTTGGAGCTCTCTTCAGTTTGCCATTTCTTCCCTGGAGGTTTCCTCAGTGGCTATTCCTTAATGTATCCAAGGTATTTACAGTTTCCCAGTATCTAATGTCACTTCCTTTGATACTGAGGTTGACATACACACAGGCCCTAATAACATAATAGTACCCTAATACATAATAGTATTGTTTAGTATAAAAACAAAGTGGGAAAGCCTGCAGAGAATTCTAGAATGCTTTCCAATACAGCAATAATATTTGTATTCCAAATAATAATGAGGGGGAATGGGGAGCAGGGGGGGAGCTTATAATGGAGGAATCTGCAAACATTGTGAACCAGTGCCAAAATGCCTTTTCCACAACAATGCACTGAGAGAATTTGGGGAAACTTTTCCCAAATCACGCAGCTCATTTTTAAACTCCATCTTTCTTTTGCTACTTCTTAACTTGATGCCAGATTTCCTCCCATTCTGTTCAGTTTTTGGAGACATCCTGTTAGATTGTTGGGGGCGGGGGTGGGGGTGGGGGAGAGGATAATTTTGTCTCTATAGTCCCAGCAGTTGGTACAAGAGAGGCAGCTTAGATTTAATTTAAAGTTTAATTGCAATTCTAAATGCATTTACTGCAAAATACTCAAATTTCTGAGTAGATATAAAATCTAAGAATAGTATTTGTCTTTCAAAGTCAAAGATCTGAACAGCAAAACCTAAAAAGCTTTAGCTATATATAAAAATACACCCAGGAATTTAATTCAATAATTTTAGAACTCAATTAGAGAAGATGATTATATACACTTAGATAACTATTTTGTATTAAAAATATTAGGCTAGACTGAGATGAATGCTACATTCTTATTATATTTATGCTTGTAATCTCAGGAAAAGTTGTATTCTGAAAAAGAAATCTCCATCTTCAATCACTTCTTTTTTACAGCTAGGGGGAGTCAGAGGATTAATGATCTTTCACTTAACTATCCAATTTTGTCCCCAACGAAACCCTCCAAAAGTTGTCATTACAAAACATCATGCTTAAATAATATATATATATATTTCCTTAATTGATGTTTTACTCATTCACCTGCTTTGCAGCTCTGTTTATTTTATTGAATAGTATACAATATGTTTCCATTTTGAGGAGAAAAAAAATGAACTGGCTTTTTAAAATGAATGATTGCATGCATTTAGCTTCCCTGAATTCCTAAAAGTGAACTATAGTTGTTTTTTTTTTAAAAAAAAACTAACTAAGTGAATAAAGCTTTGTGATAGATAGTAATGGCTGAGCACATTATTTACAGAAACCAAGCAGTAAATTTCCAAATGGTTATAGTGTGATTTTCATTCTATTTGTCTAAATCCATGGCCGTATCACTATTGTATTATTTATTACACAATTAACATATGGCGACAATTTAAAAATGGTGACACTTTGCAATTTTTTTAATTGTTTTTAATAGTTTTTTTAATTAAAAGATGTAATAATGCTTTTATTGTAATACTGTAGTAGCACTTGATAGTCAGTAGTATAATAGTTTAATAGATAAAAGCAACAAAACAAAACAGGAAATTATTCCAAAATTAGGCATCAGTTCAGAAAAGCTAAACTTACTTTGTCCTGGAAGAAAGTTTAAAGAATAAACTGGTGAAATTTTTAATTCTGACTTTATCTTATGCTACTTAAGATAATAATAATATACATTCATTCACTGACTGCTCAAATGATTAAAATGGATATGAGAATCTCCCTGACATTTTTATGTAGTCCCTGAAAACGGGGAAATATCAATTCCCTTAAAAAATTACCAATAAAACCTGAATATTGTAAGGCAGAGCATTATAGCTTAAAGACCTTCCTCTCTCAACTGTGCCTGCATTCCACTTCAGTTGAAGCAGCGCTTGGTTTGCCTATAGTCCCTTTATACAGAAGCAAACCAGATACCGAGATACTTCAAAGGATTCTATAGGTTTAACAATTTAGCAATCTGATGGAGCCTAGTAGCTTCAAGCAGTAACAAAACGTTTCCCAATCCTATAGCTTTATTATTTATTTATTTCTTAGATTTATAGCCTCCCTTTCTTCCGCCTATGTGGCGTGTCCACCTTCATTTTACCCTACAACCACCCTGTGAGGTAGGTTGGGCTGAGTGAGAGGGACTACCACAAGATCATTATTCTCATGGATTTCCATTTTGCTCTTTTAAAACGTCCTCAATTAATCACCTTTCTACTTAAGCTGACTGAATTTTTCAATTGGATTTATTTATTTATTTATTTATTTATTTATTTATTTATTTATTTATTTATTTATTTATTATCATTGGTTTAAATGTTTTAGTGATTTGCTGGTTCAAATCCTTTTTTTGTTTTATTTTGTTTTGCATTCTCTAATACTTACAATTTTCAGCAGGTGGCAGTGCATGGCTAACCTTCTTTAGATTCAGAAGTAAATCAGGCCAATGTGCCTGGGGGAAAAAAGCCCAGATCTGTAGAATAGAATAGAAATTAAAAAAAAAAAAAACCCCACAAAAAGGCAGTGACAAATCACTTCTATTTTTTGCCCAAAATGAGAGGGATGTATTCTTGAAGTCACAAAGCTTCATGCTCAGCTCAAAGGAGACTTTAATATTAGTTTTTTGTATCATCTTTGTAGAAATGTTTATTCCCTTTTTCAGTTTTTAAATGAACAACCAATACATAAAACTAAAACAAGAAAAAAAACACTTTCTCCTCCCCCCCTGTTTATTAATTAAACGATACCACCTCAGTGGTATCATTTCTGACTCACAACGTACATTGTGGATGACATTCTCTTATCCTAAGTTTTGAATAACTTCTGAATATTCTAGAGAGATTTTTTTCCCCATTTCAGCTTCTTTTGCCAACTTGCTTTCCATCCTTTCCCTCATTGGAAACACTTTGTTTAATTTCTTGACAGCAATTAAACCCATGCTGAGTTTACTGGAAAAATGACATCCAAGAGAGTCATTCCATCCGTAAATGGTAGCTAAACTATATTGAACTTCATTGGCAATTTTCCTGTTTATACATAAATAACATTATAACACACACACACACACACACACACACACACACACACACACACACATATGTATAGGGCCACCTAGCAACAGTTATTTGAAGGATGTTCTGCAAAGATGATTTTAAGTCCCAACAATGTAGGATGACTTTTTGTTTTTGGAAGTCTATGCATCTCCAGGTTGCCAAGGTTGAGAAACACTGCTTTATATTATTGACTAATGATAAAATAAATGCTAAGGCAGCACTTGTTTTCAGAAATGGCATTGCTCCAAAAACGTGCATTGATTTTTCCAACATCACTTAGGAACTCCAAGTACCATTGCAGCTAGATTGATTCCTTGTATTTACAAAATCCCTGCTGAGAAGGAGCAGCTTCTTCTGTTCTATTTATACTCACTCCTGGGAATTTCATTTCAGTTGAATCCAGTGTGATTTGTATTTGATTGAAACATTTAGGTTTGCAGTGTCAGTTGTATTTGCTATGTTCCAATTTCTTTTCTATCCTATCCTATCCTATCCTATCCTATCCTATCCTATCCTATCCTATCCTATCCTATCCTATCCTATCCTATCCTATCCTATCCTAATGTTTTATATTATATATTTTATGATATATGATATGATTATATCATATTATTTGCCAGCTTTATATGATTATCATACCTACGGCATATGTGGTTTTTTTTTTATCTCACTCATGAAATGGTCTTTCTAATCTATCCTTTTGACAGTGCTTTTTCTTAAGATTATTGGTTTTTCTGTAGTTGAGTTTTATGCCAAAATTATGTTCGTTTGCTTCTTTTTTGACAATTACATGTTCTGAATAGAAACTGAAATAATACCAGATTTTTAGAAGTTGAAATAATATCAGATTGAATTGTGTTTTGCTCTTAAGGAGAGGTACATGGTATATTTATGAGCTGGAGAAATCACTGGGCCAAAGATTGGTATAAGCATCCAGAAACTGCCAAAAAGGGATTAACATGAGTCTAACAAATAAAACCAGTTGGCCAAATTTACAGTGTGCAAAGGAAGGAAGGGAGACAGTAAGAAAAGGATGATTTATTTTTAAACATGATATAAGAATAGGTGTGAAGGAAATATGGTTCCAACCTATGTAGGCTATAGAAAGAAATGTGTGGAAGGGAAAGGAGAAGGACTCATGAGTACATATATAGTGACTCTTATTATGCCTGAAGTTTGCATTTTTACTTTAAGAACATGGCTGGAAAGAAATCTGCTTTGTCCTGTGCCAGACCATCTGTCCATTTAGCATTGTGTTTTTGTCTGGAAATTTTGTTTGAAAAACACAGATTTAGCACAATAGAATCTATATTTACAGGGCTCTATGTAGTCTCACACAAAGTCTTTTCCTAGTCCCCTTTCAGGAGAGAAATCTGGGATCTCTGAATCCTGTGTGTGTGTTTGTGTGTGTGTTTTATTAAAATATATTTTATAGGACTTTAAAATAAAGCTTTATAAGCTATCTGCCTGACCTGTAATGAAAGGAAGGGTATAAATAATGTCAATTATATATATATATATAACTCAGGGCGGCTTACAATGCGTTAAGCAATAGCCTCCATACTTTTGTATATACCTGCTTAGTAGGGCTTTCGGGCCCCCCTAAGCGGTGTTCTTTTTTATACAAAGTCAGTTTATTTCCCCCACAATCCGGGTCCTCATTTTACCTACCTCGAAAGGATGGAAGGCTGAGTCAACCTTGAGCCTGGTGAGATTTGAACTTGCAGTAATTGCAGGCAGCTGGTGCTACTTAATAGCACTTTAGTCTGCTGCGCCACCAAGGCTATTGGAATAACAAAAGATGAAAGAAACAGTTAACAATGAAAATGAAGCTAATGCATTTACAGGAGTAAACACATCACTGTAAATTCTTACCCAACTTGCTTCCAGCAGAAAAGCAAAATTTGTATCACTAAAAGAAGTTTAGCCATCTACTTGGACAAATGAGGAGGCAGCATTAATTCCAGGGTCGATGGAGTGATATCTCATTTTACTGATAAGCAAAGGCTGCTGTTTATTCATTTCCTGTGCTGTTTTCTTTACTAAACGAAAATTAAAGGATTTTTTTCCACAAAAATCCTGGAGTGTGGGCACTAAGATAAAATGTGATAAAGCTTCCCATGCTAAAGCTATTTCAGTCATATCTGCTTCATACTATTTCTTTGCCATGCATATTATTTTAAAGTAATCTAAACGTTCAAATCTCTTTTCACAATAATTTATTTTGCAGTGTAGGATGATTCATCCTAGGATTATCCTACCTGGGATTTCAAAATCTAGATAAGTATTTGGTGGTTGCAAAGAATTCTTGTATCTTTTTGCTGCCAGTCAGCTGGCTTCTTGATTTTTATATTACATATATGCAACCTTAATTTATTCCCCCTTTCTTTCCTCCTTTTCTTTCCTCTTTCTGCTCCCATGCCTGCATCTTTGGTGATTCTTAACTTTCAATATTGCCCCTTTTCACCTTGATTTTCTATTACATTATCCCAGAGTAAGAGAGGTATTGGAGCAGAGATAAATCATTCACTGGTAATCAGATTGCAATAAATCAATTATTTTACACAGAGTAAAATTGGGGGCTTCAAGGCAGATTGAATAAAATGTTTGTCCCCCATGAAAAAATATTCAGTATATTGCTCCTGAGCCATACAATTAGTATTCAGGTTTGTACTTAAGAACAGGAATTATACTATGTCAAAAAAACCATGAGGCAGGGATGGAGAACTATGGCCCTTTTATGACTTGTGGATGTCAACTCCCAGAATTCCTGAGCCAGCCATGAACCCCCACTTGATAATTTCTCAACATGGCTGTTAGGATGTCCATCACTCCTTACTTAGATATCCTTCCCTAAGTAATGTCTAACCTGGCCTTTTCCTCCCTGCTCTGTCTCTCCCAAAGTTTCCTGACTTGATTACAGATGGATTACAACCCAAGGTTCTGAAGGAACTGGCAGATGTGATCTTAGAACCACTGAATTATATCTTTCAAAGATCCCGGAACACTGGGGAACTACCAGAGTGGAAAAGAACTGATGCAGTTCCCATCTTCCAAAAAGGGGAAAAAAATAGATCCAGGAAACTACAGGCCTATCCGTGTTCTGCCCCAGTTCTGGATTTCCAAGGATATTGACACACACCAACGGTCCTTATCAAATTTATTAAGTAGCAAGAATAAACAAGACTGGCAAAGGTTGGCAACCAGCCCAGAAAACAAGATATGATAAACCAAAATACTCTGATAATAATACGAGTTGTTTCCAGCAAGAATGCAGTAAGTGCATGTGACTTAAATAGGCTAAGGGAGTGGCCAATTATCCTCAAGCCCTACTCTCAAGTAGACCTCCTCCTCCCGAGTAGCCACTCCTGCCTTTTGGCAGCCCTGTGTGCTTGAGCATTGAGGAGAGGCTCCTCCACTTCACTCTCTCCACTTGAAGGAGCCTCTGGAGGTTCTGAAGGCCCTGGCTGAGTCTCTGCCTCTGGCACCACATCCTCTTCAGCCTCCTCACTGTCCGACGCGAGCGCTGGCTGCGCAGGCTGCTGGCGCAACCCCACACCAGCCTCCTCCTCATCGGGATCAGCCACGATCCATGCAGGCCGCTGGCAGGCCACAACAATCAGCCTGACCTTCATATCTGAGAAGATTCTGGAAAAGATAATCAAGCAATGAATCAACAAACAACTAGAGGCAAACAAAGGCATAACCAAAAGCCAACATGGGTTGTCAAAAACAGATCATGCCAGACTAATCTTATTGCACTCTTTGACAAAGTGACAAAATTAGTGGACCAGAGAAATGTTGTGAATATAATTTACTTGGACTTCACTAAGGCATTTGACAAAGTAGACCATAACGTGCTACTTGATAAAATAGAAAAATGTGGGTTAGACAGCATCACCACCAGATGGATTCATAACTGGCTGAACAACCTCACTCAATGTGTAGTCCTCAATGGAACTGCACCTACATAGAGGAAAGTATGCAGTGGAGTACCCCAAGGCTCTGTTTTAGGCCCAGTACTCTTCAACATCTTTATCAATGATTTGGATGAGGGGATAGATGGGGAACTCATCAGATTTGCAGATGACACCAAGCTGGCTGGAATAGCTAACACTCCAGAAATAGGCTTAAGATACAGAAAGATCTTGACAGACTTGAACATTGGCCACTACCTAACAAGTTTTTAAGAAGAGTTTAGACAATTCTCAGAGACTGCCCAGCAAGTCCCTGGAGTTTCTTGGCAAGGATTTTCAGAAGTGGTTTCCCACTGCCTCCTTCCCAGGGCTGAGAGAAAGTGACTAGCCCAAAGTCACCCAGCTGGCTTTGTGCCCAAGGTGGGACTAGAATTTACAGTCTCCTGGTTTCTAGCCTGGTGCCTTAACCACTACACCAAAGTGGCTGTCATGGTAGCAACAAACCAGAACAGATTACCTGAATCTTGGTATAATAACAGTAAAATTGGAAGCTTGCCAAATCCACTGTTCCTGGTGTTTACTTATATTATTCCCCTGTTGCTAGCATTTATTGATTGCCATTCCTTTCTTGTTAAACTTTGCTTTGGGAAGAAAAGGTGCAGCTTTAGAGAACATGAGATCTGTGACATAATACTGCAGTACTCATTCTCTAACAAGAATGCACTTAAAGCAGCTAATTTATTTCTCCTCCTCATTATTTTCTTTTCTTCTTCTAAATAGACAGTCAAGAGATCATTCCCCTCTCCCCCTTTCTTTTTCTTTTAAAAATATTGTGTATTTTTCCAATTTTCATGAGGTACAGTATGGCAGAAACCTCCCTGCTGAGATATTCAAAGAAAAACCGTATAAGTGCCCAGAAACAGTGGTAAGAAAACATGCAAAGGCTCCATGAAGGCACCATTAAGGTAATTATTCTCTACTTATTTAAAACTGAAGTAAGCAAAAGATACTGAAGCTGTTTGTGAACAGATTGATTTATTCATTGGAATTTGAGGCCTTATGTTTATTCAGGATCGCTTTTTGATAATGAGACCTTGGTATATCTGTTTCTGCTGCAAAAATCTGAGATGGGGGAGTTTTTATAGCAGTATTGGTAACTTCAACTTGGTATGCACTTTAACTCCCCAGCCAGCTCAGGGATACATGCAGAACTTTCTAAACTGTTGATGAGCAAAGAGTCTTCTTTTATAGAATATGGAAGAAGAAAATAACAACAATCAGAAATACAAGATAGCCTCTCAAAACTGTACAAACTCTGTCAGAAAGGCTGGAGCTCAGAATAGAAAAGAATAACAGAGTTGGAAGGTACCTTGGAGGTCTTCTAATCTAACCCCCTGCTTAGGCAGGAAAACCTACACCACTTCAGACAAATGGTTATCTACTCTCTTCTTAAAAACGTCCAGTGTTGGAGCATTTGCAACTTCTGCAGGCAAATTGTTCCACTGATTAATTGTTCTAACTGTCAGGAAATTTCTCCTTAGTTCTAAATTGCTTCTCTCCTTGATTAGTTTCCACCCATTGCTTCTTGTCCTACCTCAGGTGCTTTGGAGAATAGCTTGACTCCCTCTTCATTGTGGCAACCCTTGAGATATCGGAACACTGCTACCATGCCACCCCTAATCCTTTTCATAAGACTAGACATATCCACTTCCACAACAGTTCTTTTTATGTTTTATCCTTGTGTCCACTCCTCGAGAATAAGTACATATTTTTGAGAGATAACAAAAATAATACTCCATCCCCCAAAATCCTTTGAATGTGTTAGAAATAAAGGAAATCTCAGGATTTCCCAGAGCTGTGGGTGCTCCATCACTGGAGGTTTTCAAGAAAAGATTGGACATCCATTTGTCTGGGATGGCATAAAGTCTCCTGCCTTGGGCAGGGAGTTGGACTTGAAGACTTCCAGGGTTCCTTCCAGTCTCATGAGTCTACGTTTCTATTTAAGAACATTGAGACAAGAAAATGGTGAATCAATAAGTATGATAAGAAGGCAGAACTTCATAATTTCTTCTCTCGGGGGGAAATGGAGCCTTAACTTATTATTGTTATGTTACTGGGAGGGAACTACAGTTTAGGGTAGAAAAAGAAAAAGTAAGAAATAACTATCTAGTTTAAATGATACATCAGATACATCACAGGGTACTGAAGGAAATAATGGAAATGATCCCAGAACCACTGATTGATTATCTTCCTCCTAGAAGACTGGAGGAAAGCTGATTATTATCTCCATCTGCATTATCACCCCAGAGCTGAGGTGGCACAGTGGTTAGAGTGCAGTACTGCAGGCTACTTCAGCTGACTGCTAGCTGCAGTTCAGCAAATCGAATCTCACCGGCTCAAGGTTGACTCAGCCTTCCATCCTTCCAAGGTGGGTAAAATGAGGACCCAGACTGTTGGGAGCAATATGCCGAATCTGTAAATCGCTTAGAGAGGGCTGTAAAAGCACTATGAAGTCTAAGTGCTATTGCTATAGTCTGGCTACAAAAATACAAGTGAATTCCTATCCCCAGTTAACATACCTCTAATAATAATAATAATAATAATAACTCTTATGAATTTTTCCTTCTAAGCCAGGATACTCTGCTCAATAGTCAGAACAGCCTGTGGTTAATTATAATAAAATGTATATACCTAATATTCATTGGTTATTTTCTCTAAAGAATTAATAAATTTGATATGCCTTTGTTTCTCTCTTCAGAAATAGAAGAACAACTCAGGAAACTGAAAAAATTTGTCAAATTGATCTGCATATTGGACACAGTGAACTTAAAAAGTGACCAAGGATAAATGTGAAAAGAAACTGCCAAAGATGAAGAAACAAGGAAATCAAACTGGATGTCAGAACCATGACAATTATCAAAACAGAAGCCAAAGCCAAGAAAAACAAAAATCTCAAGAAGGAACTTGATACAGAGTTTTAGTTTTAATCAGTATTACAAAAACACCAGTATTACAAAAACACCATGTTTGAAGATGGAAACATGGAAAAATAAGGGGGAAAAATCTCAGAATTCAAAAGGAGATTCCAGTTTTAAATTAGTTTGATAAGTTTGGCATTGGTTTGATGCCAATGGAAAAATAGAATTGATTTTAAAAAATGTCAAACAAAGATATAAGGACTATATTGAAATTTTGTAGAGGAGAAATGTCAACATTCAAGATACATTAGAAGATGTTCCTTATGTACAAGAAGGACTTATAGTAGAAGATGAAGTTAGACCAGTGTTTCATTCATTACCAAGGGGGAAGGCAATAGAAACTGATGGAATATCTATAGAAATAAGGTAAGTGAAGTAAGAATGATCAGTAAAAGTTCTAACTAAAGTATGCCAGCAAGTATGGAGAACAACACAGAGATATCCAATCTTAGAACTGATGATGCTGTTGTTGGGTGGTAATTAGCTTCTGCCTTTTAGGAACAACCATCATAATAAAAGAACCCAGAGGCCAAGAATGTACCACGACATAGCACTTAGTGTGGAACCAGGTAAAGCAGGAAAAATGTGATCTCAAAGATGAAAAGACTTATCTGTCACTATTTTAGATAAATAATAAACTTGGCCCTTGTTGACCCAATTCTTAAGTCTAATATTTTGATTTCTAGGATGATCACACCTAGCAAGTACAATGCTTACTGTGCAGTATTATTAATACAGTCCCATCTATATCATGTCAGCCCTTGTCTCTCTAGGTAGGCAATTAAGGCTGTTTTTATGCTATTAAACAAGCTCTAATAGTTGCAGCCAACAGGCTATCTATTATCATGAATGAGTGCAATTACTATCCCAGTCACAATCAATATTTGCTTACACACAGCTGAGATATTGAAAGCATGCAGTGTGTTTAACTGGCTGTTACCATTCAGATAGTGGGGGAACTCACAGAGGCTAAGAAAAGTTATTGTTTGACTGTTTTCTATGATCATCTGCAAAATGAATCTTGGAAAGCATCACTGTAAACACTAGAGCCGTGATGGCGAACCTATGGCATGTGTGCCGGAAGTGGCACGCAGAGCCATCTCTACAGGCATGTGAGCTGTCACCTGTTGCTCTTCTGGGTTCCGGCGTGCCAGCCAGCTGGTCTTCACGCACACATACGTGCCAGAAACTGGAAGACCAGGTGGCTGGTGTGCATTGTTCCACTCTTACCATCAATAGCGGAAAAATAGTAAAGAAATCAAGATGCCTGATAAAAATAACATTAAGAGTCTGGATAGAGATGATCACTACAACAAATACCTGGGCATCCTCCAAGGTGACAACATCAAACACACTTAAGTCAAGAAGAAGGTTAGAAATGAATACATTATGAAAGTGAAGAAGATCTTAAAATCCAAACTCAGTAGAGGAAGTACCATTAAGGCAATTAACACCTGGGTAATTTTATACACCAATGAATTAGTTGATTGGACTCAAGCAGAACTAAAAGCAGTGGATAGGAAAACCAAACATAATGACAATTAATCATATCTTTCATCCACACAGCAATGTTTCCAGACTTTACTTAGCAACAAAAATAGATGGGCATGAAATGCTGCAAGTATACCAGACAGTTGGAAAAAATGGGTGAGGGGATTTGAAGGTTATCTGAAAGACAGTGAAGAAGATGCACTGAAGCTAGTATACCATGAAGGGCTCTGAGTATTAGAGAGACCAAACAAGCCTACAAGAAAGACCACATAAAGAAAAAAGGCATGGTAAGGGGAGGTATTACATATCCAATGAGCAGGAAAATTGAAGAAAAACAGAGCGACTAATTCTGGCCACACAAAACCAAGTCTTAAGAACAAATGCATACAAAGCCATAATTGAGAAGACAGCAACAGATAGCAAATGCAACCTTTGCAAAGAAGCTGAAGAAAATAGTAGACCGTGCAGTTAGTTGTTATAAGAAGATTGCACAGACTGACATGCCACTACAAATAATGGCATGACAAAGTAACAACAATGGTGTATTGGAATATCTACAAGAAATACTACTTGCCTGCAAGCAAGAACTGGTGGGACCACAAAATAGACAAAGTAATAGAAAATGAAGAAGTGAAATTGCTCTGGGACTTTAGAATTCAAACAGACAAGGGTCTGCCACAAAACACCTCAGACATAACAATTGTTGATAAGAAAGTCAAAAAAAAAAGCCTATAAAGTAAACAAGGAGAGCAAAGAAAGAATTAGAGAAGATAACAAAACACGAAGACTTGCAAATAGATGTTGGACGCTTATGGCAAATGAAAGCAAAGATAGTACCAAATAATAATAGGTGCCTTGGCTGCAATCCCAAAATAAATGGATCAGCATTGGCAAAATCATGATCAGTCAATTGCAAAAGGCAGCATTACTTGGAACAGTTTATATCTTGTGATGATAACTTTAAACTTCAAATAACATCTGCTTAGCCCAATTCCTTGGGAAGGACTTGATAGGTTGATAAAATGCCATATCCAGTCTAAACATATGGTTGACTATGCAACCAATCATAATAATAACATAATAGTTAAAACATTTTAAGTTCTTAGAATTTAAGATTTAAGTGTTTAAAATCGTCTCAGCTTCAAATGTGGTTGCTGCTGGTATTTCCAGTTTTTTTACCCTTCTTGTACACCTAATAACTTACAGCAAGTGATGAAGAAACAGGTGAGACATTTATTTTGTTTAACCTCTTTTTTCATAGTTGGCAATAGCTCCAGAACTTTTTTCTTAGTGATGCCAAATCTCTCCCTACCTGGGAAGGATGGAGCACTTTTCTTTGGCAATGCCAGCTCCATCCCCACCTCTACATGTTCAAATGGCTAATAAGTGCAGTTATTGTACAGCTAAACCTTCATTATTTATATTTTGTCTCAGGTTGTGAAATGATGTTTTTAAGTGACCACTTGGATATATGGATGGGGATGAATTATATATCCACTTGTTCATGTCCAAATGTCTTGACACAATTGCATTTTATTTTGCCAGACTTAATGTATATTATGCTGCAAAGGCCTCACATCTACAAGAACTGAAAATATAAAGGTAAAGGTCAAAGAACCTGTTGTGCATGTTGCTTAGCATAAATCCAACTGTGTCCGTGGAGGTTAATCCCAGGCAATTGTTTTAAAAACTCTGGAAAAATTACCCTATGAATGCATCCATGCTGGCTGACAAATGGGATGTAATTGCTTCATCCCTGTTCCAAACTAGCATTCATCTTAATTGCACTCCCAAAACATGTACTAATGCCTATAACTAGGTAAATGTGAGCTGATTTGTTACCATGGCATGTGCCTTAAATGCACAGACCAATTTATGTATTGTTCCCATTCAGTGCTCACCTCTAATATCCAGGGTTGTATGAATTTCAGATTGATCCTAATGCTCTCCTTTGTTCTTGGACTTGGACATGGATTCCATGGGATATTAGTCAAGCACATGTTTCATCCTTCTTTTCTTCTTTTAATAAATTTGACAGATAGCAAGCCAAAGGATACTTGGAAGAGCAAAGTAAAGACTATCTATGGTCATATCTGACAGTGTGTTTAACTTAAATGCATATTGAAGAAATAGCAGGGGGAAATAGTAGTTCAACAAGACTCCTGCAACCTTGGTGCCAAAATTAAGAATCATTGTTATTAATTAACTATATATTGTGAATAATTTAAAGGAAATCAGACTTCTCTCTCTATACCAGGTTAGTAAGTCACACAGTCAGTTGAAGATGACACAAACGAAATACCCTTGAACTGTTGAAAGCTGTAAGAGAAGAGCCATTTAAAAAGACTATGGTTGCATGGCAACAAATATGGTGGACTTCACATTGATTTGATAATGAATTCAATTTAAAAACTCAGGTGTCTCCCAGGTTAAGGATCTCTCTCTTCATCTATGAACAGCATCACTGTTTAACTGGTAAGTGGAAAACTCCTTTTGTCTTTCTTCATTTTAACTTCTCCTTGGTGGTGATAAAATATGGGTCTGAAATCAAGAAGATAGACAAAATAAGATCTCCTAATTTTCAGACGTACAGCTGATAGCTGAAGAACAGCCAAAAGCTTTAAGCGCACTGAATGCATTCCTGAGAATAAAGCAGACAAATACATGGAGATCAGTTTTTAAAAATCTTTCCTGCAATGTTATTTCAGAAAGAGAAACTTTTTAAATGAAATCTTTAATGTATTATCTGAAAGAAATGTTTGAGCTGATGTAGAAATTTGATGCTTTAGAAAAGAAAATGAATAGAAAGGAAAATTTATAAAAGAAAATCTTAGCAATTGATACATGTAAAACTAGTTTCATAATTCTGATAAAAAAATTGCCACAGACATTAACCCTATATTCAAAATAAGTAATGATATTCAAAATGAAGTGATCTGTCTATAGGATCTATTTCCTAGAAATAATTTATCATTTTTAAACACTTGTGAAGCAAGATTAGTTCACAGCACTCTTTGGGGAGAAGTGTGTATTGTAAGGGTTTTTTTTTTTAAAAAAACTTTTGTGGGAATACAAGCTTGAAATCAAAACTGGTAACTGTAAGGGTTTCCTTTTTAATTCAGTACTAAAACCCAGTCCTAATGTGAAGGGTTTTATCAATGCAGCAGTGGTGGGTTTCAAATTTTTTTACTATCGGTTCTGTGGGTGTGGCTTGGTGGGTGTGACATGACTTGGTCGGTGTGAAATGACTTGGTGGGTGTGGCTTGGTGGGCGTGGCAGGGGAAGGATGCTGCAAAATCTCCATTCCCACCCCACTCCAAGGGAAGGATACTGTAAAATCTCCATTTCCTCCCCAATCCAGAGAAAGGTTATTGCAAAATCCCCATTTCCTCCCAATCAGCTGGGACTTGGGAGGCAGAGAATAGATGGGGGTGGGGCCAGTAAGAATTTTTACTACCGGTTCTCCGAATTACTCAAAATTTCCGCTACCGGTTCTCCAGAACTGGTCAGAACCTGCTGAAACTCACGTCTGCAATGCAGTATTTCTCATCCTTGGCAACTGGTTGTGCTGAGGAATTTTGGAAGCTGAACTACACACAACTTAAAGTTGTTAAGGTTGAGAAACACCGATCTACAGTATGGCTTCTAATTTATAAATGTTTCAGTTAAATTATATATTTTCTTCTTCTATGAAAATATTTACATGCATTTTTCTTTTTAAAAAATCTAATTTTAGTGTTATGGAATTGTAAAATTTAAATGTCCAGAGGACATTGATGCTTACTATTTTTTAAAAATAAGAATTCTCATATCCTTCTACATGAGAGTGATTTTTTAAAATCTAGAAATGTCTTGGTTCAGTATATATATTAATTAAAATTAAAAATCTATTAAAGGTATGAAAATGTTGATTAATAAGTCTTCAAAATTTGTAGATGAACAAGAAAAATGTGATTTCAAAGCATTATTTAAAGTAGAGGTGAATAAATATTTTTAAAACTATATTTGTATTTATTAATTATGGTGTTCCTATTAAGGACTATCTTGATACCTTGAATAATCATTCTGAATATCAGATAATTTTGGCTGATGATGTTAATATAGTTTTAGATCCATCATTATATTGCAATACTTTTGTGCTAAATTTAATCTCCATCTAGGGCACAACTACAAAGTTACATATTATAGTTTAATTTAGTGGATATATTGTCACTTCTTTTGAACGCTACATAAATCTAATTCCATGTTTCGCTATTTCAATCTTCAATTGATGAAAGTGATAAATGTAATATTACAATATCCATTAATGTTCAACTATCATTATCTTTTAATTTTTAAATCTTTTTTAAACCTTAACATTTTTATTAGATTATAAGATAAAATACAAAATACAAAAGTAAATAGGAAGACACAGTGGGGGGAAAGGGGGAAAGAAAAGTGAGGAGAAACAGGAAAGAAAAGAAGAAACATTGACTTCTGACTCCCTCTGTTGCAGTAAAAAAAAGCATTAACATCAAACCACAACTTTTTGTTTTTCCATAATAATATAAACTAGCCATTTCTATAAAGACATATCAGTCTAATTGGTAAAACTACCATAATAGTCACCCTATTTTTAAAAACATAGTTTAATACTGTACAAATTATTATTTAGCTATCCACTTTTTATAAAACTGATAAACAAGACTTTGAAGATTTTTTTTAATAGACTGCAAAGACATATTAATGATCATATTATTTCATATGCATCATAAAAAATAAGCAATCCAAACAAGACCATTTTAAAAATTAAAGAAACTTTTGAGGAAGTATGTAAGAAAATCTATATTTATGTAAAAGGGTCATATCTACTAGACTGGCATTCTGAGTAGAATAATCATTGACTTGTATAAAAGAACAATATCGTTTTATAGGAAGAAATAGAGAACACATCCAGTGAATTATTGGCTTCTCAGCTGAAACAGCAACAACATTAATTATATTGTATAATTAATGTTCTTTGCAAAATATGAAATGACTCTAATCTAATGAATTAGCATTTTAAAAACAAATAATTGTGCTTGATTTTATAATATGGAGTCAAAGGTTGCTAAGAAAGAAATTATTTAAAATAATGAATCTATATTTCATATACATAAGTTAATTATCTGACTGTATCTTTATTTCTTCACTGATACTATTAAATCTAAAAATAGATGATGCTCCTAGTCCTTTATTTTCTCCTCCTTTTTTGCAATTTTATAATGAGGATTTTTGAATGAAGTATTGCAATCTTCTTTTAATTAGTTTCACACAACTGAATTTGAAGGTTAGTAAAGATAGTGCTGACAGTGCAAATTATCATCTGAATTCTTTTATAAATCTTGATGCCAAAATGTTGGTAGTGTCACTGAAATGTAGATTACAGATGATCTTATTGTCCCTCAAGGGCAATTTTGCAGCATGAAAGTTCAGTAAGTCTCAAATAACATTAGATTATTAATGTATATTACAAATATCAATTCAGAAAAGTGGAATCAATGCTGCCCGTGTTGGACACGGAAAAGGCCTCGCTTATCATGTGGTTTAAATTCTTGGAGCACCTTCTGGTGAAACATGAATGTTTCTTTTATTTAATTAATTGAATTAAAACTTTAGTCCTTCAGTCACATATCGAATTACCTTCATTGATGCCTTGTCAAGGAAGCCTTTTCTTTTCCTCTTGCATTTAATTTGATAGTGAAACTACTATCCTTGTTTAATCAGACAATTGAAGGATAGTATAGACATAAAAATGGTTGAAGTTGAAAACAAAGTGTTATTCCAGACTGATGATGTAGTATATTTTATTGATAATTCTGAATATTCTGTATCAAATCTCATAGACAGAGTATAAGTGGCTAATGAGTTTTCAGGTTAATCAATTAACTGGTGGAAGCCTAATACATTTATTTCAGTTCTCTTAAATATCTTGGAAGTACTTAGACAAATGTCTTTCTGGTATCTGTAAATATTCTTTTTAGTCTTAATATTCATAGAAATACATTATTTAATACTGATAGAAATTCATAGTTATAAATTCTAGTGAGCTTGTCTGGAACTACAAGTGGTGTGAAATGAATATTATTTCAAGATTCATGCATGTACTTAGAGAGGTTCCCAAGTTAATATCTTTAAGATATTTTAAAAAGATACCGTGTTATCATTGTTTTTTGAGAAAAAGCATTCAATTTGTCTTTATCTAAATTACAGTTTTCATATATGTTTTCTGAATATCAGCTTTATCATGCCTATTTTTCCCTGGAATCAAAATGATTTAGTTCAAAACCTTTATGGGAACAATTACAACATAACTAAGTGATTATAGTACCATGACAGACACTTGGTTCCTTTTTTAAAAATAAAAACTCTTACAGTATTTCCTGTATTAAAGGTTGTAAAATAGATTTGGAGGATGTTGGGATGGAAGTATTACTTCTATGGGAATGCTATTTGGGATAATCCTGATTTGAAAGTTGGGGGTAATGTTTTAAACAACATTCAAGGCATAACTATTCTAACAAAATGCAGTTAGTCATCCTGGAAAGAAACTTTATGAGATTTTTAGTCCACCCCAGTCTGTTATAGCTATTGGTCTGCCTACCTTTAATACTGGATTTAAAGTTCTTATATTACTCACAAATGTAGCATTTGATGAGCTGAAATCCATAAATTAATAAAATTTATAGGCTAAAAGAGTTGTTAATACTTTAGATCTAATTGTTAATTAAAAGTTTAAATCATTTAAATTATTACAAGAGGAATTCAGATTGCAGCAGAATGTCAGTGTATTCACTCAAAACATCTCTTGCTGGCACAAATTGTTCCAGGCACATTGACAGCATGTAAAATTCTGGATTTGCTATGTCAGCAAATTTAGAACAGACTATGTGGCCTAGAGAGTCAAAACATTGGTTGATATTTATAACGAAGAGGGGAAATGCAAAAGTATGTGCACATTACTGAACCATTGAACTAATTCATCATGCAGGCAAAGTTTTTTTTTTTAAAAAAAGAGCTTAAAAAGAAGAATTGAACTATACGGGGAGAGAGAAATGCTGAACAACTAGGCAAGTTTTTGGAAAGGCAGAGGTACATGAGAGAGTATAGCTAACATGAAATGGATAATGAAGAAAACAATCCATGAAGGAGTTTGCCTTTGTTTTACTGACTACAGCAAGGCCTTTAGTTGTGTAGATCATGCCAGATTGTGAACATACAGTTGACAGTGCAGAAGTGAAAGTGATGGATAGTTTTGTTTTCTCTGGCTCAAGAACAGGTAAAGATGGACAGTGTGCTAAAGAAATAAAGATGAGATTAATCCTAAGGAGGAAGGCAATGACAAAACTGGGCAAATTAAGGCAGGATAAGAACATTTCTATCATAGCAAAGAACAGAACTATTAAAGCAATAGTTGTTAAAGCAAGAAACCAGGAACCAAGGTTATTCAAATGAGTACAAGTTTATTCCATGCTAATGGAAAACTACTAATGGTCAATGCAATGTCTTGTGGGCACAAAGGGACTCCAAACCAATGATGCACTTGACCTCTCCCTCAGGCTCAGTCTGGTCATCTCCTACAATAGTATTTCTGGTGGCAAAGTACGACTGCAAAGGTGTACATGAAAAAGAAAGAAAGAAAATATGGATCTGGAGATGGTTACTAAGAATATCATGAATTGCAAGATGAACCAATCAAGAAAAAAAGTTTGACTACTTACATAAGGCAATGGACAGCAAGGAGAAACTTCCATCTTTTGAACAACGTATTGCAAGCAGATGATGGAACAAAAAAATAAAATAAAATGACTTTGCCTGGCAAAGTTTGTTGAAAGTAAAAGAAGGTGAAGGCAATGGATGGAACGGATGATATGAAAGGAATTAGCCACAGATTATTATTGAAGACAGATTGAGATGGCAATCTTTTGTCCATGCAATCACCAGTAAATGTGTCTAACTCAATGGTGTGTAACTATCTAATAAATTCAAAAACAACACAATATCTTTCCAGCAGGAGAACAAAATTCACTCCTTTCTATTTTTTGTGTTTTCTTCTTAATGTACAACACCATATTGATTTAAAGATATACAGTATATGCCCCAGAAATAATGTGAGACAAATTTACCACTGAAATTTCAGAATTTTAAAATTAGCACTCCTGAGGCTCTAGCCAGTAGAAAAGAAGCTTAATTAGTAAGATCCAAGATTGAGAATCTTGCTTGGTTAATTCAAACAGAAAAGTAGGTGATTGTTCTCATCAATATATGCTAATGTACTCTCTCAGCTCTCCACACCTAAAGACCTCTTGTGTTTTGTAAAATTAGGCAATACAAGAATTTCATACTCACTCAAGGATGGGTGCCAATGAAAAACAGCCAGAAGGACCCCTGGCAATCAGGGATGTCTCAGCACTCAAGCATAGCTGCCTATTGAAGGAAGAGATATTTTATCACCTCAGGTCAAAAGGGGAGCTAGTCAGTCTGCTCTGAAACCAGAATTAAAGCTCTTAAGCCAGCCAGAAACATAGCATTTAATGAGAACTAGGAAAAAGAGAATGAGTTCTTTTCTTATTCATTTCTAGTGCTGTGCTTGATTTTTCAAGTGGTGCTGTAATACAGAGAAGTGTGTCTTTGTAACAACCAAAGCAGGATGGAGGCCCAAGCCTTCTTTCTGGAGAAAAGGAGAAATAGCAGAAAATATATAAGGCTCAAAGTTGAACAGTGGAGACCTAGGTACTCTCTGAGCTTGGTTCTGGAGTGAAATCCTCCCGGTTAACACCGGATCAGGCGATCTGGTAGCGATCGTGCTGGGGGTTCAGTGATCTGGTAGTGATGGCGGAGCAAAGCTCTACCCACCTGCCTGGGTGTCGTTACTTCCTGGTTTTAACCAGAAAGTAATGTGTTCTTTACCTTCTGTGCATGCCGAACTGGTAAGGAAGGTAAGTAGATTTCAGCCCTGGCTTGGTTGTTTGCTTACAGATGTTTCATTACTTATTACTTAACACTGATGATGTTGCCTAGTCACTGGATAATGAAACGTCTCCAAGCAAACAACCAAGCTCAGAGAACACCAAGGACTCCAAAAGGAGAAATATACTGAAAGGTAAATGGAAACTTTCAGTGACAAACATCCAGGCACGCTACACAATTTTATCTGAATACATGCGGGACTCATAGGAGAGACATTGCCCTTGAAATTTTGCTTTGCAGAAAATCTGACTGGATTTACCAAAGATGTTTAAAAGACTAAAATGGGGTTGAACAATTGTGCTTCAGCATATTTTGTGAAACTAGTATGTTGTATGAACTAGGCCAGGGGTGCCAAACTCATGAGCCACGTGCGGATGCATCATGTGCTGGCCACGCCCACCCCATTTTAGCAAAGGGAAAAAAATTGCAATATGTCACATGATGACAATGTGATGATGCGAGTTTGATACCCCTGAACTAGGCTGTCACACTAAGGCATCAGTTAAGTTCATTTTTTTTAAATATAAGCTGTTATGTGAACATAGGAATTGTACTTTTTAATGTTGGGCCTAGAGTTTAGTATGTCAATGAATTTAGCTTCTGAGTATAGAATTATGCATATAAAATCTGCCTCCTTTCAATACTTCATGCTATATATGTGATCTGAGAGTTACATAATATGATGGCATGGAAACTAATCAGGGAGAGCTCCAACCTAGAAATAAGGAGAAATTTCCCGACAGAATAATCAATCAGTGGAACGGCTTGCCTTCAGAACTTGTAGCTGCTCCAACACTGGAGGTTTTAAGAACAGATTGGACAGTAATTTGCCTGAAATGGTATAAGATCTCCTTCATAAGCAGGGCGTTGGACTAGAAGATCTCCAAGATCCCTTCCAACCCTGTTATTCCAAATTCTGCATTTTGCATACTTGAAAGAAGTAAAGCTGTGTTATATAAGCATATTTCACATTAGTCAAATTACTTTGAACCATGCCTAAAAAATAAAATTACACAGAATCACATAGGTTACCTTAATCTGCTTGGCAAACTAGCATCATGCAGAAAATATTACTGACTGTTAAAGCCATGAGCAATATCTTTGAAGTCCTACTCTCTCATTACCTGCACTGACTATATGTTTCTTTATTAAAACACCAGTTCTGTTCATTTATTTAAAATTTATTTTAAAAGATATATATGGCCACCTATTTTATACACAATACCCTTGGAGGCTCACAAGTACACAAAAAACATAAAATAACTGCATACATTTCTTGGGCTTCAATCTCACTTTAGACCAGTTTTTCCCAGGCCTGGGTAATTTACTCAAAAGTGGTTTTTCTTTGGGTAATGATACACAAACCCATTATCCAATCACAACAAAGATTTTAAAATAAAGACTTTCTGATAGTCGGTAAAAAGGACTTCCAAATAAGTCCTTTTGGGCAATGAAGGAAAATGTTTGGGAAGAGCTGCCTTAGACCATTGCTTGGGGCTTCCTAGGTTATTGGTTCAGGTTTTGTGGTTCATCAAATGCTTTATTTTTTCTTACAATGGTCAATTCTGTCTAGACAGATTGGATGGCATAAAAAGGTTGTCCCTCTTACATCCTGCTGTTTTGTTTTCTTGACTAACAAGTGGGCCTCACAAGTCTGTACTGACTATTTAGGTCCTGAGGGAGTGAATTTAAATAAAAGGAAACCAGATAGTGACCAATCTGTTTGTTTTTCCTAAACCCAGTGTCAGAGATTAGGTTCTATTTTTAAAAAATGCTGGGTGCACAGGTAAAGTGTGAATGACAAACAAAGAGTCAAAAGCTTGGCTCCGACTTACTTGCTGCCATGTTCTTAATTAGAACATAAACATTGTCAGATTATAACATTAGCAGTTCTAATTGGGCCAACAAAACAAGAGACTAACTGTCACATTAGCAGCCAGATTGCTTGCAGGCAGGATCACTGTTCAGAATACAAAAGCACTAATGACTCTGTGGGTTGAGTGAAAGGAGTAACAATCAAACCCTGATTAATAAGAGGGGGGGGAGAGGCTAGTGTAAGGAGCATGCAGGACCCAAAGAGAAGGCAAGATAAGCAACTGTGACAAAGTGCACCGTTATTTCTCTACAGACAATATGGGTATTTAGGCCAATTTTCATGGCTGAGAAAAAAGCACTTGAGGACATGAGAAATCCATGGTTTATTATCACTACCCATCTGGCAAAATGATTCCTGTGTTGTTCCACTGAATGCTAGATAGATTGATAGGAATATGACAAATAGCAGCAGCAACAACAGCAGTAGTGGTAGCTATATTGATCATGCCCCTTTAACTAAGAATAAAAACAGCAATTGAAACTATAACATATTACAAGCAACTGTAAAATCATCACACAAAATAAGGAATCTCTTCATAAAAGCCCCATAATGCATAATAATATCAACTATGTTCAAATTAATATATTTTTTTTAAAAAAAAATAAAT
The DNA here is from genome assembly GCF_059756535.1 of Pantherophis guttatus. Lineage (NCBI taxonomy): Eukaryota > Metazoa > Chordata > Lepidosauria > Squamata > Colubridae > Pantherophis > Pantherophis guttatus. The sequence goes on along the minus strand of NC_142063.1, from coordinate 292,154,629 downwards.
TATACAAGTACTACTGCTCTCCATCCCCAAATATGCATTTTTAGGATTTTTTAAAATCTAAAAAGTTTGGTTCCAAATATAATTCTGGTGGGAGATGATTTAAAAAAAAACAGTTTCATCACCTACTAACAACAAAGCAAGCAGATGATACCACAGCTGATTGGCAACAATAGTGCAGACTAAATGAGTGATTGGGCTGGTGATAATTGGTTATCATGTTAGTTAGTTAGTTAGTTTATTAAATTTCTATACCGCCCTTCTCCCGAAGGACTCAGGGCAATGTACAGCCATGTTGAAACACACATAAACTCACAAAATTTAAAAACAATTTAAAATGAATATATTAAATTTGGCCCACAAAGTTAAACATTGACAAACAACCCAATTTAAAATTCATATTCTAAACCAGCCCGGCCTGTTGGAACAACAGGGTCTTAAGGGCATGGCGAAAGGTATGAAGGTCGGGGATCATACGAACCTCCAGGGGCAGGTCATTCCAGAGGGCAGGTGCCCCCACAGAGAAGGCTCTCCCCCTGGGTGTCGTCAGTCGGCATTGTTTGGCCGACGGCATCCTGAGGAGTCCCTTTCTGTGGGAGCATATTGGCCGGCAGGAGGCTACCGGTGGTAGAAGGCGATCTCATACATACCCAGATCCTAAGCCATGGAGCGATTGGATGTGATCCAATCCTAAGGATAACAGTGTCCAGTTATTACAGTAGAAGAAACCTTAACCATTCCCTACAAGAAAACAGTTTATTGATGCATATTGTATGTCCTTGTGATCCCTACATTTTAGAAGTCCTTCTACTGTTTCATTCAGTTCCTATTATGTATTTCATTAACAATAAAGAAAAGATAACCATGCTAGTTGGTTTGTGTTCTCATGAAGTTGGTAAGTATGATAAATGTCTTGAAAGTGGCATCAATCTTTGACTGGTTTCAATTTAGTATAACATGAATTTAACAGCTATAGTTGGGATTAAGGCTTCAGGTTATCTTTGAATTTAGTAACCATGGGTGATTCAATAATCCGCAGCTTTGCATGCTGTAGACATCCAATCTTAGTTGTCTCTGAGCAACATATGAACATAATAACACAATTGTAAATTGTATCTTTAAAAGATCTACTGATGTTTTTTTTAACTTGGGCAGCATTAAATACAAAATACCAGCACAAAAGGCAGACAACCTTTAGAAAATAGAAATTATTTGTTTTTCTCATTTTTTTACTTTTTTAAATTTATCTTTTATTATATGAAAATTCTTAATAAATATAAATAATAATTAAAAAGAAAAATTAAATGATTAAACCCTGTTTGATGGAGAGAAGTTTAAATAACATTGGCCATAATTATAACTGAAATTTATGATGTTATTACTTTTTGATGTGTAACAATTAATTGCTTCCATTGATAGACACATAGTGAATAATATTAAGAATTAGTACTATCATGATATTTATGAATTCTGTCACCAAATCCAGAGCTATTTACAGCTATTATGTAACAGCTGTTACAACAGGCTTCGTGAAAGTTCTATTGTGAAAATTTAAATCACAGCTAAAGGTCTATCATTTTTTTTAAAAAAAAAATCAATATAATGCAGTGACAATCTAGATCTGGGATAGAAATTTCAAATGACACTTTGAAAACAGCAGAACAATAAGTATACATTATAAATAAACATAAGCATAAGCAAAATCCAGTAAAGTACCTCAAGCAAAAATAGCAAAGAGTATGAACTTACTTTTCTAATTTACATCAACAAGATTATGACATGTCTTAAACTTCAGCACTTGCAATCTTATTTACCCAAAGGATTGATCCTTTTCAATATATCAAAATAGTGATTTTGTATCTCATTCTCTAGTACCAACATAGCAATAAATCATTCTTTCTGTCAAATTATTAGATGTTCGACATTTACTTCTTCTCTGACACACAACATTCTGTTCTCTAATTGGATCCTCAAGGCCAGTCATTGACATCTGACATAATTTTACAAAGCTTCTACTCTTTGGAGACCTTCCTTTCCACATCATCTTTACATAATTTGATTTTTTTTAAATAGATGGCCAAAGTTTAGGAGACAAAGAAGTTGATTTGTTACTCTCTCTCTCTCTCTCCCCCTCTCCCCTGAATTGTTTAAAAAAATATTTAGACTTCATCCAGTTTTTCCTTAAATGAGTGATGTAGAACCTGAAGGTCTAGAGTAGACACTGGGCTTGTTTAAAAATTGGTATTATTTTATTATAGTTAGTGTGAAATCTTTGGGAAGCAATCACATTAACTGTATTTATCTGCAGATGAATTTCTTACTTTAAATTAAATTAAAAGTAGGCATCTTTTTCCCAACATTATGACCTCACCTACATTTCAGAGTGCAGACCTTAACACATCCCACAAAGGCCAACTACAGCCCTTCCTCCTTCAAAAGCATCTGAATATCCTTGCCTTAAATCATTGAAGATTTTCTTACGCTTTGCTTTCTTTGTCTTTTCTATTCCCATTGAAGCAATCAATACATATATATTTCAAAATGATCGCTTTCTCTACAAAATATTTTCTTGTTCTCTTTGACTTAGTTAACAATTGCTGTAAGAGAATTTTATTTGTCTAAACCATTGTTCCTACCATTATAAAGACTATGAATACCACAAAAGGAATAGCTTGGTCATTGGAGATTTTACATTTAATTTTTCTCTCTTTATGTATTAATGGGCTTAACTTTCCTTCTCTCTTTTGTGCCTCTAATGATATATAAAATCCTATGATATTATTTCCAAGCTTTAAAAGAAAAGTCTGTCTTTGATATAGCTTTTGCTCCCAATGCCTTTTTCTATGGCTTTCCCGATCATGGAATGTTACATATTAGTAACAAAAAGCTGGGATGCAATTATTATCTTCTGAATATGTTCCAGCTTTGATGATATTCTCAAGATAAGATGATATACAGAGATAACATTCTCTGCCTCCTACAGTCCTACTCCCCCTTTAACCAATGCCCAAGTGACTGGGCATTGACTGGGCATTGACGTGGCTGTGACTTTGTGTCCAAAGGCTAAAGCATAATAAAACAAAGCTTTTTTTTTTTTGAAGGTCAAAACACACTCCAAATACATTTCAGTCTGGATTTTTATTTCTTTTTGTAATCAGCTATGATCAACAGATTTTTACTCTAAGTAAAAATGTGTGTGTCTGTGTATGTGAGTGAATATACACATACATACACACATACATATGATTTTATTAGCTGTCAGGTTTCATAGAGGGCCATTTTACTTTCAGATTTCATACACTTATATTTTGCCATTACAATAGCTTATATCAGGGGTGAAATTCAGCAGGTTCTGGAGAACCCATAGCAGAAATTTTGAGTAGTTCAGAGATTCGGCAAATACCACCTCTGGCTGGCCCCAGAGTGGGGTGGGAATGGAGATTTTGCAATATCCTTCCCCCAGGAGTAGGGAGGGAATGGGGACTTTGCAGTATCCTTCCTCTGGAGTGGGGTGGAAATGGAGATTTTGCAGTATCCTTCCCCTGCCACCCCCACCAAGCCAGCCCACCAAGCCACACCATGCCTACCAAGCCACGCTCACAGAACCGATAGTAAAAAAATTTCAATTCCACCACTGGCTTATATATATATATATAAGCTGTATATCTGGATGATTCCTAGTTATTATGATTATGAGATCCTTTTTGTTTCCAGAGAAGCCATTGCAAAGTATATTCTGATTGATCAAGTGGCACAACCTTTACATTGATCCACCACATGATTGAGTCTTAATTTTGTGATCCTGGCAGAATTTAATGCTAAATATCCAATTACGAGCAGCTTTGAATGTCATGCCTCCCTATTGACTAAATACCTGTTTTAATTTGTATATATGGTCTGACACAATTAGTTGGCCACATGCTAAATATGGATCATATTTGGGCAGACTGGTGCTTGCAAGGTGGCAGAGTTGTGTGTGACTGTTTTCATGAACAGATCACTCTCTAGTTGGCTTTAGATTAGCAGTTCATATAAACACTCATCCAGATATCTGCCTATGGAGATTCTCGGTCATCTGGAATGTTAAACATCTTGGATGAGAAACAAAATGTTTTCAAGCAAAACAAGAAAGTCCAATTGCCTTTTGAAACAAAGTTTTGAGAACGTTGACAAACTAGAGAGTAACCAGAGGCAGGGCAACTAAAATACCCAGAGGCAGGTAGGATGTTGAGGAGCCTGTAGAGAAAAATATATGAGGAAGTTTTGGAGGTACTACTGAATATGTTTTTCCTGAGGAAAGAAAGTCTATGGAGAAAGAGTAATATCTGAACAGCTATTATGTAGAAAAACAGACAGAATTATTCAGAGTTTTTCTAGAAGACAGGGAATGGAACAAGCACAATTAAAATGTTCATGAAGTCTCTAAGAATTGCTTTGTGACAAAGTAGAAACAGGACTGACCAAGGAGCCTGAGATGCTCTAAATGAGAAGAGCAGTTAAGATAACATTTCAGGTGATTATGGTGATTCCATCTTTGTGCATCGAAAGAATTCAGATCAATGTAGAGACAAAGAACCCCCCCCAAAAAAAAATATGAAAAAAGATCCAGTGTCCAGAGTGCATTTTTTTTCCAGAAAGCACTCAATAAATACCTGAAGATTGGAAGAAATCTAAAACTACATATAAAGGATACCATGTTAACTTAAGACACAAAACATATTTAGAGAGGAAGAAACGAGGGTTGTCTTTTTATAAATTAATTGCCTAGAAGTTAACAAAATCAGGGATATGCAATAAAAATGAAAAAGGAAGTAGATATAAATTTTAAATAAATAAATATTTTTATCTGGTGAAAATGAAACTTGCTTTGAAAGTAGATAAAGAAAGCTAAGCAAGACAACCTCCAGCAGAGTTAAAAGAAGTGATGAAATTATTTGAGATGAAACTGAAATGGATGCTGGAAGAAATATTTTAGGATTGAATAAATAATATTAATATTACTGTCCAAGAAAAGATTAATAAAAAGGCATAAATGGTAGGAGAATATTGAAAACAGATCTACAAAAATAAATGGTGTAATTGGAGAACTATGTAAATATAAATGCAGTTTGTCGCAGTGTGGCACAGTGTGAGTACTGTAACTGTGCCCTTATTCATCAGAAAAATGTTGCTAAGATTCTTCTGTATAAAGGGAAGTTAGTAAGAATAAATACATAAACCACAGAGAATTAATTTGTTAAATATGCAAAGGAAGAAGCTTCTGGAATTACATGATAATGAGCAAATTTGGGAAGCTATGTTGGAACAGTAAGAAATAGTAAGCGCAATGGTTAGAATGCAGTACTGCAGCTACTTCTGCTGACTGCTAGTAGTCCAACAGTTTGATTATTACCGGCTCAAGGTTGACTCAGCCATCTTTCCAAGGTTAGTAACATGAAGACTCAGATTGTTGGGGCAATATGCTGACTCTGTAAACTGCATAGAGAGGGCTGTAAAGCACTGTGAAGCGATATATAAGTCTAAGTGCTTTGCTATTGCTTTTCTGTACTTTGCATAAGGGAATAATATCAATGGGGCTAGCATGATGGGTGCATCTTTATGCATGCAGATAAATACCTGCAGTCTTGCCAAAATGAAATAGCAATGCTAAATGGTATGCTGCTATGATAACATCAGAATATTTCATTATAATTTAAAAAAATAATACTTCATTAAGAATTAAAAAAGAACTTTTGAATCTAAATCCTAATCCACTGTCTGTTGTTGTCCACCAGCAGCCTGCGGAATTGGCAGCGGAGTCGGACAGTGAGGAGGCTGGGGAGGACAATGGGCCAGTCCTGGAGTCTGGGGAAGACCCGGATGAGGGCTCTGCATTGGAGGCAGAGATGGGGCCAGGGCTATCTGGGAGTGATGCATGGAATCTGGAGCTTCCAGAGTTAGACAGCAGAGAGACAGAGGAACAGGAGGAGTCTGTTCCTAGTCCGCGCATGCACAGAGCTGCCAGAAGGCAAGAACAGCTAAAGCAAAAGGGATGACTCGGGAGTAAGGCCAGGAGATGATTGGCCCCTCCCATAAGGATTAAAAGAGCAGCAAAGGCTCTTGGGCTCTTTGTAGGAAAGCAACATTGCTAAATCTGTTTCCAGTCAGCATCTCTTGTTTCTGAACTTTGTGGGGCTTTGCCAAGAAAGGCCTTTGGCAGGGTACCAAAGAAGATAAAGGTTTGTGATAAGCCTGAAGGACTTATTCTGAAAGACTTGGTTTGCAATTAATTTGGACTAAGCTGGGAATGAAGTAATTCTCAGCTGTTATAATAAAATAGGTTTGGGACTAATTGTGTCTTGTAATGACTAAGTGAGCCTAGGTCACAACACAATTGTGTTGGAGCCTTGGTGGTGCAGCGGACTAAAGTGCTATTAAGTAGCACTTAGCTGCCAGCTGTCTGCAATTACTGCGAGTTCAAATCTCACCAGGCTCAAGGTTGACTCAGCCTTCCATCCTTCCGAGGTAGGTAAAATGAGGACCCAGATTGTGGGGGCAATAACCTGACTTTGTAAAAAAAAAAAAAAAAGAACACCACTTAGGGGTGGCCGAAAGCCCTACTAAGCAGGTATATACAAAAGTATGAAGGCTATTGCTTAATGCATTGTAAGCCGCCCTGAGTCTCTGGAGAAGGCGGCATATAAATAGAACAAACAAACAAACAAACAAATAAATAAATAAATAAATAAATAAATAAACAAATAAATAAATAAATAAATAAATAAATAGTAATTTGGTACAATTAAAGTGCAGGTATAGGAAAACACAAATCCATATTTGCATTTACTTCTAATTTCCTATCATGATATGGCAGATGTACATGATATGGCAATGTACACAAACAAAATCTCTCTCTCCCTCTCTCTCCCTCTCCCTCCCTCTCTCTCTCTCTCTCACACACACACACACCTGGTGTCCAAAATACTGGCATTCTGCAAACATTAAAATTCATGACCTATAGCTAAGAAAGGTTTGCCTGAATAATCACATTTTTGGGAGAATTGTGTATATAATGCATTGCCATCTTCCTAAAGACTAGTCATGTGATACCCAAACAATGGACAATTTGAAGATCACATGACTTCATCACCAGCCCAGCAGTGCAGCAGCCACTAATAGCACTGAAGAGCCACAACTTTCCCAGATTTTGGACATATTTTGTAAGTTAGCCAATTTGAGATACCATGGTTTAAAAATGATTGTCCTATGTTATATCATTTCACCCAGTTAAAGGTCATGACAAGTTGACAGTTTAGTAGTAGGTAGATAAAATTCCAACCTCTTCCAAAGCTACTAGAAACATAACTTGCAATATCATTAGGGAGGGGAAATCATGGGAGAGGCTAATATTGGTGTGATGCAGGTCAAGGATTTGGATCAAGAGTATCCCTACTGTATTATCAAAAAGGACAAAATGGTAGCCTCAATGACACAATGAAAGATCCAGCGAATTTAATGTGTATTACATTCTCTCTCTCTCTCTCTCTCTCTCTCTCTCTCTCTCTCTCTCTCTCTCTCTCCCTCCCTCCCTCCCTCCCTCCCTCCGTGTGAATGAGCAAGAGAAACAGAAAGAAAGAGACAGAGAACCCTAAACATGTTTAGACATTTTGAATAGAATCCCAGGCATGTGACAGGCTAAATAAAAGCAGCTGATTCCTTCAATGAATGTCATGTGGAATGGAAATTATTATAATTCACAATACTTTTTTAGAAAAGAAAAGGAAATATCATTCTCCAAATTAGCAGTGTAATGTTATCCACAGGTGCTGGCTGTAGCCTCTATCTGCAAATATCCAGGCTTTTAAATGCATAGGATTTCCATGCATTCTGGGACCCTACATTACATATCGGGGTCAGGACCATAAGTAAGGCATCACAATCCCATTCTGTATGCTTCAGTTCACACAATGTACACAAGATGAAGACCAAAGACAACATATTAGATTGTAGTAAATCAATGTTTGAAGAGTTAAAGTATGTAAGAGTTTATTTGATTTTTTTAAAAAAATATTGGTATATGTATGCAGCGACAGGTAGATTAAAAAGAGAAAAGTGGAAAAAAGAATATTCTATGCATTCTACCATAAAACTGAGCAGACTTCAGGAGCAGCAATATCAGTGGGAAACCTATGGTTCTTCTGGGGTTTGATACCTTTGTTCTAGTGAGGCAAATGAATTTTCCTGAACTCATGATAATAATAATATAAATAATGATGATAATAATAAAAAATACAACAGATTCAGCATGCAGGGATGGGAAGAGAAAACGGTCACAGGAAATCACAGGCTTTTCCAGAAATAAAAGATCTCTGGTACAATAAGGAACAACAACCCTATTCTTCTCTGATTCTATCAGAAAGGACTCCAACATTCACACCACCAAATGAAATTTCTGTTTCTTCCATGTCTCTGACTTCAAGTGGTCATAGTCCAACTGGGCCAGGTGGGAACTGGATCAGAGCAGTGGTGGAATTCAATTTTTTAAACTACTGGTTCTATGGATGTGGCTTGGTGGGCATGGCTTGGTAGACATGGCAGGGAAAATCTCCATTCCCACTCTACTCCAGGGGAATCTCCATTCCCACCCCACTCTGGGGCCAGCCAGACGTGATATTTGCTGGTTCTCCAAGCTACTCAAAATTTCTGCTACCAGTTCTCCAGAACCTGTCAGAACCTGCTGAATAGCACCCCTGGATCAGAGACATGGTATCTTGTTAGGTTTCTCCAGTAGATATCATGGACAGTCTTTGGCACATCAAAAGCTGTGATAACAAGGTTCTTAATAATTTATTCAGATGACTAGGCTTCTGGATGGCAGCAAATGTGAGAATGGCAGGGAGGGTCAACATGAGACTGGGCAGTTTCTGCAGCTTGTGCAATTATGGAAAGTGAAGCTTAGAGCCAATTATCTTCTCCTACCAGCGTAGTATTTATTTGGAGAAGCAAAAGTCATGCCAGTCATTTCCTCAACAGGCAAACTTTCCTGGTCGTGCTTATGCTCTTAGATTCCCCAGGTTGAGGCTCTAAGTACTTTATAGATGATTAGCATTGTTTGCAGTTTCCTGGTTTGTTTTTGTGCCTTGCAGAAGCCTGTAACCAGTCCATGAGGGTATAAGAAGAGCTGCTAAGCAGAAGGGAAACAAGGCAGAAATTGGCCAATTAGCTAACCTGCTAAAATGACATGTAGTCTCCTTTGCTGTCTTGGGGACCTACTCATTCAACTGATTAGGAAAACCGAAGTAAGGACCTTACCTTATAACTACATAGGAGGATTGCGATAGCAACAATGTCAATAAAGTAGAATACAAAATTTCTCAGTTCAAAAAGTCACTCGGCACAGAGCTCTTCAGATGCAGGTTCAGCTACAACAGTAAATTCTCTTGTCATAGTAAAATATAAATTATGCCCTTTTCTGTTTTCTCATGCAACCAAGCAAGAAGTGATATCCAAACAAGGGTTATGGCTTTACAAATAACTGCTACACTGGTCAACTAATTTCAATCAAGGACACTTTTTTCATTTTTTATCCTTCCCTCTCCGATATACTGAGTCACCGTTGTGAATACATTAAATGTATTTTCATTCCAGTCCTTTTCATATGAAACCTTATAGACCTCTTTCAACGCAGTTGCTAATAGAGACTGATCAAGACACTTCAGTTGTCTCATTTTTAATTTAACTACAGGTAGTTTCTTGACTTATGACCACAATTGAGCCCAAAATTTCTGTTGTTAAGTGAGACATTTGTTAGGTGAGTTTTGCCCCATTTTATGACTTTTCTTGCCACAGTTGTTAAGTGAATTACTGCACTCGCTAAGTTAGTAACCTAGTTATTAAGTGAATATGGCTTCCCCATTGACTTTGCTTGTCAGAAGGTCGCAAAAGGGATCATATGACCTTTGGAAACAGCAATGATCATAAGTATATGACCATCATAAGAAACCAGTTGCCAAGTGTCTAAATTTTGATCATATGATCATGGAGATGCTATGAAGGTCGTAAGTGTGAAAAATTGTTGCAAGTCACTTTTTCCAGTGCTGTTATAACTTTGAACAGTCACTAAATGTATTGTTGTAAGTTGAAGACTATCTGTATTTTAATATTTGCTTAGAAAGTTACAGAAAAATCCTCCGCATAAAAAAATAAACATAGCATCTGCTTGTGTCTGAATAACTGAACAGTATATAAATTGGATTACATATTTAGTTTTTTATTTTCTTAACTTTTTAAAAAAAGACTTCTTTCCTAAGAAATTCAAGTTAGGAATATATTGGAAGATTAATGTCTGGGGTCTTTTGGTATTATTTTATTATTTTGCAGGGTATTTTAAATGAAGCATGTGGTGGATATTTATGATCCTAGTATCAGGAGAGGTGCATAAGATATTAAATTGGAATAATGCCAGAGTGCAAGAGAAGGTCTGAAAATGCAATATACTGAGTATTGACTCAGAAATAAGAGAAATTTCCTTTCCATGCAGTGTTGTGAAAGGACCATTTACTCTTGCTCAAATTCCTTTTTTCAATCTACATAATAAGGATATCAGCAAAATTCAGTATTGTATTAGAATAAATGCTGCGGAGGCCTCATCTGAGGCTCATAGGACTGTAGCCTTAATAAAACTAGCTGGTTTGGGTATGCTTTGGCTTTTTAACTTATGGAAGACAAACAAAATATGAGTGCCCTAAGTACCTTATACCAGTGAAATTCAATTTTTTTTACTACTGGTTCTGTGGGCGTGGCTTGGTGGGCGTGGTGTGGCTTGGTGGGCATGGCAGGGGAAGAATACTGCAAAATCTCCATTCCCTCCCCACTCCAGGGGAAGGATACTGCAAAATCTCCATTCCCTCCCCACTCCTGGGGAAAGGATATTGCAAAATCTCCATTCCCATCCCACTCTGGGGCCAGCCAGAGGTGGTATTTTCTGGTTCTCTGAACTACTCAAAATTTTCGCTACCGGTTCTCCAGAACCTGTCAGAATCTGCTGGATTTCACCCCTGCCTTATACTGAATGAATGACCCTGAGTTGGGAGTTGCTAAGGTTTTGTCCTACAAAACATGCTATACTACAGGGGTGTCACACTGGTGGCCCAGGGACTAGATGCGTCACACACAAGCCAAGCCCACCCCAGCTCCACGAAGGGAAAAAAACATCATGAAATATCATGTGAAGGCAATGTGACACTGCAAATTTGACACCCATGCTATAGAAATATACTTGCGGTAGTATGGAGCCTTCCATTTCAGTTTGTAAAATCTATTTGGCAGCAATGTGCAATATTGTAAGAAAAAAAAAACATATCTTTTCCTATCATTGGTTTTTTTTCATAGTAGACATTTGAGAAAGCAGAGTAGGCAGGCATCAAGTTTGACCTCTGTATAACCTCTGCTTTTACTATTTACATAAAGTATTTATTTATATTTATTGATATATCACATTTAGAAACATCCCATTTTTTTCACCTTTTAAGTTATTCCTTTGTAATTAATCCCAATATACAAGAGATCTCTAACATGGCATTCGTGGCATTCCAATACAGATGTGGATATTGCCCCCTTTTGCCTGAATGATCCTAACTCATTCACTGTTATCATTTCCTTTTGATTTAAAGGAGGTAAATGAAAAATAAATCTGCTGCAGTGCAATGCATCAGTATCAAATGTTACCAAGCTCCATGCAGGACATTTTTAGTAGATGTAGCTATAAACATATCTTAAATATGACAGATAAATAAGAGAAAAAGAAAAAAGAAAAAAGAAAGGCATTTTGAGAGAAAAGGTCTGCTCACAGTCATGCCTTAGTCACTTCCCATTTAGATTGTTGTAATAAAGCTCTGGAGCTGTCTTTGAAAAGGATTTGGAAGCTTCAGGTGGTACAAAATGCAGCACTGTGGCAAGTTACAGGTGCAGGTCATTTGGCACATGTGACAACACTGCTCTGGGAGCTGCAATGGCTTTAGTATGCTTCCAGGTGCAATTCAGGGTGCTGGTAATTACCTTTAAAACCTTTCATGGCTTCAGTCCAAGTTACTTAGTGGACTGTCTTTAGATCCAGCAGGAGAGCATGCTCTGAGTCCTGTCCACTAGAGAATTCCATGTACTGGGACCCAGGAAGGTGATTTTTTCTAGCATGGCAGTTGCCCTCTGGAATAGCATCCCTCCTGAGATTAAATTTATATTGCCCCTGCTGGGCTTTCATCAGTCATTTGAAAACATGGCTTTGCTTTCCATCCAGAGCAGAGGTGAGTTTCACCAGGTTCTGACCAGTTCTGGAGAACCAGAAGTGGAAATTTTGAGTAGTTCGGAGAACCGGTAGTAAAAATTCTGACTGGCCCCGTCCCCATCTATTCTCTGCCTCCCGAGTCCCAGCTGATCGGGAGGAAATGGGGATTTTGCAGTAACCTTCCCCTGGAGTGGGAAGGGAATGGAGTTTTTACAGTATCCTTCCCCTGTCACACCCACCAAGCCAAGCCATGCCCACAAACCCATGCCACGCCCACCAAGCCACACCCACAGAACCGGTAGTAGAAAAATTTGAAACCCACCACTGATCCAGAGGCCCTGGCAGTATTGGAGAGCCTGCCTTATGGCTGATTTGGATTAAGATATGAATGTGCTTGGCAGGTATTCTATGTCATTGATATTGTTCCCCCCTAAATTTATTAATTTTATCCCAATTTTATTTTGTTTGCAGTTGTTAGCCTTCTAGAGCCATGCATATGGGATGGGCAGCCATATAAATTTACTAAATAAATATTTATTACTCTTTGAATAGAAGCATCTAAAGGGTGGGAACATCTATGTAATATATCAGCAGCCCCTACCTTTTGGGCACCAGGAACCGGTTCCATGGAGGGCAATTTTTCTGCAGGCCTCTGTGTGTGTGTGGTTTTGCATGCTTCTCTGGATCCTGTGGAGTTGGGGGGGGGGACTTTGCTCACTTGCACAGCCTGGTTCCAGGCAGGCTGCAGACCAGGGATTGGGATTGTACATATCAGCAAAACAACTTAAATTCCTGTCCCTGTTCCTAGCATATTTTTGTTGTCACTCAGCTGTGAGGGCCCAGGGTCTTCTGGGAAGGGGAAGCTGCCTCAGTTATCCTGACATATGGGGTGTGAAAATAGTTACTTAATTTCTGATATTGTTCATAATAATACTCATTATATCTATCCAAACCTAAAATCGAGACTTTATGTGTTTCTTCACTTGAACAGTTCTTGGTTTTTCATTTAAAATCTCAGTGTTGCTTACAATGTGAACTCAAAACAATACAAATTAAAGTCACTGCCAAGAAACCAAGAAGCAAACCAATAAAAGCAGCAGAAATTGAATTAAACAAACAAAATGAGTAACCAGACAGTTTTCTGAAAAGAAAATTCAACCAGGGGTATGTGCAGAGTGCTTTCAGTTGACTGTTAAGTCCTTACCGTAGCCAGTCCTTATTTTGTAAGGCAAGCATTTTCCAAATCAGAAAGCATATTTACTTAGTAGGCTTGAAGGCTCCCTTTTAAGAACAAAATAAACAGTAAAAAATTGAATGCTATATATTGAGTGGAATGTACCATATATTTCAGCTGATGTCTTAAGTCCCTTGACCATAGCTTGCTTGGAATGGAAATAAAATTGAAGTATCAGTTTGCATTGTGCCTTCTACACTGGGAAAGTAAGATGTATAATTGTATTATTTATTGTGCTGGAAAAAATACATGTTAATACAGAAGTCACTCCAGTGCATAGCTTATTAATCATGTGTGTGTGTGTGGGGGGGTTTGCATGGTTGTGGCCTTTTATGAAAACTTTTACCAAAGGCAGAGGAAAATTACACTTCAGCATTCAAGTCAATTGAGAGACAAAATTATTCCACATAAGTGCAAATTTTAATACTGCTGCCATGTTTTATACGTTGATATTACCCATTTGATAGGTTGGGCTTATTTCAGCCACAGGAAAGAAATCATAATGAGGACAATAAAAGAAGTCATTTTTCCCTTGGAAAAACTACTAATTCCAGTTGTGGAATGTCAAGCCATCATTTTTAAATGATGGGGGGGGGACCCACTATTCATTGATGATGACCAAAAATTATTTTCAGGCTCAGATACTTAAGCTTCAAATACTTGTAATGTTTATTCCAGATTTAAAGCTAACCAAAAACTTTTCTACTTTTGACAAATTTACTATGTTATTTATCTATTAAAGATCTCTTAAAGTTACCCTTTCTTTCTCAGCATTGCTAAGGGGCAGGTTCTCCAAGAAAAAATACAAGAGGAAGGAATTTATCTTGCAATGACCTACCGCTTTCAGTATTAGAGGATGACCAGCAGTAAAGTTACAGTAGTGATGGTGAACTATTGGGAGAGCTAAAAAATCGGGTTAAGGATAGGTCGGCAGGGAGAAAATCTGATCTATTATTACTGATCTATTACTATTAAGTCTACTAAGAGTTGACTTAATTGCACATAATCGGTCAATGAAGAAAGCAGATGGATTAGAAAAATTGTGTTTTCCTAAGGGCTATTGTGGATGTCATTTACCACATTTTCCAATATAAATAGTTGCTGACTAGTTGCTGGGGAAGAGTTAAACCACTTCCCTTCTTCTTTCTGACTCTCCTGTTATAATTGTTAGAGAAATTCAAATGAGAGGCAAAGACTTGGGCAAGGGCTTAGAGTTGCATAAAAAGGAAAAAAGGCCAAAGCTGGTCACAACTCCTCCCAGGCAGGTAGGGCAGCTGTTTGCCTTCAGATAAAGCATTTCAGCTGGAGAATTTCACTTCCATTGCCATTTAGCAACAGTGAGCAAGCATACTCAGTGTGCCTTGGGCTTTTATAGCATTTATCCTTTGCTGCTATAATAGTCTTCCTTATGCCTCTCCTATGTTCAGTATGAATCACCTTATTTCTCCTGGCCGGTGATTTATAACATTTTACAGTTCCAGCAGTCAGAGAAGGTGAAATTAAAGGCCTAAGCACGTTTTATGGCATTTTCATAGCGGCTTTTGTTCCAGCCGTCTAATATTTTAAATACAACAAAATTAAGGAAAGTAGAAGAACGGCAAATTCCTCTTCAAGGGAGATTTCATTCATCTCAAACAGCCAGCCGGTTACCGCCACCAGTAAAATTGAAGAGATTTTTTTTTTTCTCAATGGCCGGCTCTTCTCCAGCTCAAGCCTTCCCGATCGATCCTTTGCTCATTTGCATAATGAATTCTTCCGAGGCGGCTATTGGCTGCCGCGAGCCGCGCTCGTGCGTGATGTCAGCACTCGCAGGGTATTGCTCGGGTTGTGGCGGGTAGTTGGAGCCTGTCAAAAATCTTCGCGCAGCGGCGGTCGCGGCCGAAGAGGGAGAAGAAGCGAGGCTGAGTCGCCCAGCAAAACCCGCCTGTAGAGCGGCAAGAAGGGGAGGGGGGGGGGAAGAGTCGCGCCTAGCTGGCCGAGACTCCTCGCTTATGGCTTGTGGCTCACCTAAAAGAGCTTCTCCGTCACCTGCTCCAAGCGAAGGAGAAAGCCCAGCGCAGAAGGAGAAGCAACACGGCTAAAGAAGTCACCCCGCTAGCCGGAGTTGGTTCCCGCTAAAACAAGGTCGCCAGAGGCCGCCTCAGACCACCTTCTCTTTGGGGGCTACCTTCGTTTCAGTCCCGCTAGTAGAAGCCCCGAGAGCGCCCGCTTCGCTGAGGACAGATACGGAGCCAAACGTGAAAAGGGGGCAGCCCGCGGCTTCCTGAGCCGGCTCGCCTGGAGACCAGAGGACGCCGGACGTTAAGGGACGATCCGATAAACGCCCCTCGCCCCTCTTTTCTACAACTCTCATTTCTGGGCAGGGGCTGGAAGATCCCGGAGGAAAAGCTTTAGCCTGCCCCCCCCCCCCCCCGTGGACCCGGCCAAAGGTTCTTTCCGAGGTGGAAAAAGGCCGAACGGGGTTGCTGGCTGCCCCTCTTCCCGAGCATCTGGCCAGCCGGCGTGCAGGAGTTCTTCGGTCCGCTGAAAGAGGCTGGGGCGAGATCGAAGCCAAGAGAGACCCCGCTTCCCCTCCGAGTCCGCTCCTTCCAAGGCAGAGCGCGTCTCGGGGAATAGGACGAGACCTTTAGACGCGCGGCTTGCGAAAGGGGTCCCGGAGTGGCTCTACCGGCGAACCTGGCTTAAAGGGAGGACTGAACTCGGGGGATCGCTGGGACAGGCTGGGGCGGGCGGAAGATATTTTTTTTGTCACCTATCCGCCGCCCCCCCTTCCAGTAACCGCCTGATAACATGAAAGGCGCTGATTTCCCGCCGATCCTTCTGGCTCCTCTCCTTATCTTTGCCACGCAAGTGGGGACTGTGGATGCGGGCAGCCCCTTCTCGGGCTCTCGCTCTGGCGGCCAGCAGCCGCCCCGAGATGCCCCGAGTTTCTCCCGGCAGCAGAGAAAGAGCTTAGCGATGGATTTCATCGTGCCGTCGCTGTTCCGGACCTACCTGAGGGAGCTGGTGCTGGGCGACGGGGGCAGAGGCGAAGCCTTGGGCGGGTTCAAGGCGCACTGCAGCCTGGTGCTGGACTGCCCGCCGCTTTTGCGCGCCGCCAGCTCTTGGCAGCCGAGGAGCGGAGCCTCGGAGCCCGCCGGCCGCGCCAGAGCCCAGTCCAAGGTGCTGAAAGGCGGTGCGGTGCGAAAGCTGCGCCGCGCCAAGCAGCTGGTGCTGGAAGTGGGCGAAGCCAACCTAAGGGACGACTGTGCGTGGCGTTCCGAGGAAGGAGTCGTGGCGACGGCGAGCCGGCTCGAGTTTACCCTCACCGAGGAATTCAGCTGGTGGATCCGCTCCGGGGAAGGCAGGCTGAGAGTTCGGTTGATGCCCGAAAAGAAGGCATCGTTCTTGGGCAGGGAAGGCAGCTTATCAGCGGCCATCAGGGCATCCCGGCCCCGCCTATTTTTCCAGATGGCCACCAGAGGTGAGAGAATAGTTGGCGACTTCCGCAACCTAGATAAAGTCAGCTTCCTCGAGGTTTGGATAAGGGGGTTGCCTACTCTGTCTCTGAGGAAAGTTTGGGAAACGTAGCGGGAGTGAAAATAACAGAGTGGGATTTATCCTCTTTTATGTTAGGAGGATTTCTAGGGTGGATTTCTAAATCTCTGCTCTCATTTATCCCAGATAAAGCGAGCCTTTCCAAATTACTCTAGTTCTTGTAGTATTAATTCAGAAACATCCTTTGGAAAGAGTTTGTGATTTGCTGACATTTTCAAATAGAATCTATTTTTTTTATTTAAAAAAAAATCCATTATACTTTTAATTTTCTGCATTCTACATAGTGATGCTTATCCTGAAAGGGAATTACATAATGAGTATGTAAACTAAATAAAAATTAATTTTCCCATCCCAGTTCAGAGTGCTTAAATGCCTCTTCCTTCTGGTATGTAGCTCTTAGGGGTTTGTTGGAGAGTAATGCACTGCAAGAAGTTAATGTGCTGGTTAATGACTGCAATAAAGTTATTGTAGATCTTAACATGTCAAACAGTACACTATCAATAAACTTTTGTGTTGAGTTAATTGTAAAAAATTGACCACATATAATATTTCTTTCTTCTCTATCATGAAGGAGATTTTCTCCAAGAAGGAACAATAATCTGGAGAAATTCAGTGGAGTTTGGTGGGATTCCTGTCATGTAATTAAGACATGAATAATGTTACTTCTAAGTCAACCTTTGTAACACTCTGATGACCTTTAGATGTGGACTAATCCCCATGTTTCCCAGCCATCACCCATAGGCCATCTTACACATTTGGAGGACATAAGTCTGTTCTAGATCCTATGCAGTTTTGGCAGAAACATGCCACACTGAATTCAGTGAAGCTTATACCCAATTTACTGTCCATAATAAAAATAAATTATTTAAACAGAATTCTCATATAGAGACTGGTAAGGTCTTGAATGCATTTAGCCTGGAAAATGAGATGTGCAGGTTGAGAAAAAAAAAAAACTTCTTATTAACATCCCCTTGAAAAAGTTTCATTTTTTAAAAAAAATACCCAAGAACTATTTTAGACAATGACTCATTAGTAGCAAGTATCATTTCTTTTTAACTGAAATATAAAAGTTATTCATTCAGAATAATATAACTGAGATTCATAATTGCAAAAGCCACCCACTGATTAAATTAAAATTAAGATTTGTCATTGGTCATAAACTGTTCCCATTAATTAACCAATCATAATTAGTATCTTAATATTTTAGTGCAAATAGCTTAAACACATTGCCTACATCAGGAGATTTCTGTAGACTAATAGCCCATTTTTTTAAAAAAATTACAATATGGTTCACTGGAATAGACTTCAGTTTTCAAAACTGATATTATAAAATATTATATTTCAAATTTATGTAATTCTGTGAATTACAAACTAAACTGCTAAAAAAGTACAAGCACTGAGACATAACTAGACTTCATGTAGCATAGCCAGATTTCATTCCTCAGTCTACCATGGTGAGATTTTTTAGAACCATACTATTCAATATTGTTTTTCCTTTCTACATATTGCCAGTGTTTTACCACCTCACCCCAAAGCATTTATATTACCTAATGCTAGGCTGTAAATTTGTTGTGGAGCATGTGATCTTCAGTAATTAGTATTAGGATGGGTACCTTTTGAGGCGTTTGATTAAGGAGAAGGAAACTCGTTGGATAAAGTTTTGCTGGCAAGAGTTAGAATTTACCTGCAATATACTAGCTTCCAATATACTAGCCATGCAACCTATGAATAAACTTAAATCATAGGGAATTGACCTTTCTGGATGGAACTTCACTCCTCTTTTAAGGAATTGACAAACCGTCTCATATAAAGATTCAGTCTCATTACACTTCAGCAATATTAGACTAATACAAACAACTATTAAACTGGGTATCTTCTTGCTGTAATTTTTTTAGATGGACTTCCTAATCTCCACTTCTTCAGCACTGATATTATCTGCATAAAAGTCCTTTTCCTCCTCTATAATTTTATGTACTCCTTATAATATCCCATAGGTATATAAACTAGTCATTATAAAACAAACTCTGTTTCTATGAAAGTTCCAAAATAGAGTGCTAGAATCTTTATGTTTATATCTGCTAATTTTTGTAAATATTTCAAAAGAAATCTAGTTTGAAATTATAGAGTGAAATCTGAAGCATTCAGATTCAATCTTATGTAGGGATGAACAGGTCAGAAGTTTAATATTACTGAAATTACTTGTAGCTGAAACTACACTTGGACAAAGAGAACTCCTACTCATGATTGGTGACCTCCAAGTAGTTTCCTTAATAATATGCCATTGATTCTCTGACCTCAATTCCAGGAACATCAAGAACAGGATTTTAAGAAAGTACAGTTCAGACTTGGATATTTTTCTCCTTATTACTTATAGCAGATATTAATAATATTCTGATTTTGGGTCATCCACTATTGGTCCTAAATAACAAACTATGGCTACATATGTATACATGTGTGTGAGTATATGTGTATCATTGTATATATTTCTATGTTTTCTATCACTATCATCCACAGCAAACCAAGCCATTATGTTAACAACTCTATTTAATTTATTATTATGTACATCCATGCATTCTAATGCTGCCAGATCTAGGCTGCAAAATATGGATGATCACTCGGTGGTAGAGAACTGTTAAGGTGTTCTGTACTTCTTTGCTGCCATCTAGGAATTGCCTGACATTTTGCAGCCAGTTCTATACATTCTCAGTGTGTTTCTTCAATGTACTGCCAACACCACTATCCACAGGTAGAAACCTATCTACATATGGACTTTCAATACTGCTAGTACCAGCCAAGCTGTTGCAAGAATAGCAAAGCAACATCTTTCTCTAAAGTTAGCTTCACAATTGTTCTATTGCTAAAATTGATTGGAAACATGCTGCAAACAATGAGATCGGCACTGCAAAGCTTTTACATGGTGTTTGACAAGATTTCCCTCACTTTCTTTGTAGGCAGTCTTTGCTGGCAGTCATGTAGTTCATGACTGCCACCAACATGTTATTTTATTTATTTAGTAAGCAAAGTTATTGTTGGTCTAAGCCAATATTAAAATATTGTGTAAGGAATGAAGAATTCATCTGAACTATGCTTAGGTTTCAAATGAACAAGTAAATGTCCTTGCTGCTATATCCTACCACACATAGAAGCTCATAAAAAATGCTTAACTGAAGTTGTCTCTTCAATAAATCACTGTTCTATGAAGGGTGACCCTCAGTGTGTAAGGGCTGTATTTTTAAACAGACAGTGAAATATTGTAAGAAAAGTAATCTTAAAGGATGATGAGCAATGCTCTATGAAACATGGCAGTAGAATATTATTTGTTCAGAAGTTGATGGTAGAAAGCTAAGCAAGCACAATTTACACTAATATTTTTAACATGTTTTTCATGGAGAATATAAGTTTTACACAATTTAAAATCATGGGAAGCAAGGACACACATAATTTAAAGTAGAAACATGGCTGTTATTTATCAAGGTTTAAAGTACCAGTATAAAGTGCTATTCTTTAATGACAGAGGAGTGGGCTATCTTGAACCCTCCAACATGCAAATAATAGATTGTGCAGGCAACATATTCCATAGGCCATTCATTTATATGGATATTGGATTAACCTTTTCTCCCCTTTTGAGGGAAGCAAAATGTTTAAAAGAGACCTTTGTGTTTATTATTTATGTGAGAAGAAATCTAATTTGAAGGTGGATATAGAAGACATTCCACAGCTCAATAAAAGTATGAACTTGGGTCAAGATCTATAAATCAATGGTCCATGGATTTCAGCTCTTAGTAGATCTTCTGACATAGTGCTAAAAACAATGCCATTTGCTAATCCAGGCACATAATTTGGCAAGAAATCTATAGGTGGTAATCTATGGATAGTAATAAAGCTTTAACTCCTATACCAGTAAATTCTCATATATATAAAAGTGTATGGGTTTGGAGATACCTGATAAAGGTTATGCATATGGAGTGTGTATTAATATAGTATAGGTATCTCCCAGTAGGTGGGACACAGGAAAGTATATATCCTTGCAAGACAAACTTTGTACTAGAGTTTCTAGATTGGGAATGGGAGCAAGTTCAGGGTAAAACTGGATTTTTTAATATATATTCTTTTGCTTGTGATATACTGGCTGAAATTAATTTTAAAAGATTGTTTATGATGAAAGGCAAAATTCATGAAAGATACAAGATGACAAGAGATTCTGAATGGGCCATTATTTTGGTAGTGCCAAGATCTTTTCAAAAGTGGATCTTGTGAAAAAATGGACATGAAAGAAAAAAGGAGAAAAAAACTAATATGAAAGAACAATTGCAGGAAAAGAAGGTGTAAAGAGCTATGCTAATAGAGAATACGAAATAGCACGCTTAGTGGAATGATGAAGTGAAAGAGGCTGTGGATGAAAAAAAAATATGTAACACAATGCTGCATAAATTAAAATTATTGAAAGATATTATTATCTTCCGGGTGCGCTTCAAGGTTTTGGTTACCACCTTTAAAGCGCTCCATGGCTTAGCACCTGGGTACTTGCGGGACCGCCTACTACCACCAATAGCCTCCCACCGGCCGGTACGCTCCCATAGAAAGGGGCTCCTCCGGGTGCCGTCAGCCAAACAATGCCGACTGGCGGCCCCCAGGGGGAGAGCCTTCTCTGTGGGAACACCTACTATCTGGAACGAGCTCCCCCCAGAGATACGGAGGATCCCGGATCTGCGCACCTTCCGCCGCGCTTTAAAGACCTTACTATTTCACCAGGCGGGCCTGGCCTAATTTTCTCTCTCTTTTATAAAAGATTTTTAATTTTTAAATATCTTTTAGTATTTTATACATTCAATTCTAAATTGGTTTTAAAAGTTTGGGGTTTTAAATTTGTCGGGGCCAAAATTATTTAATTTGATTTTATTCTACTTTTAAATTTTGTATGTATGTGTTTTATTGTTTGCCTGTGCACCGCCCTGAGTCCTTCGGGAGTAGGGCGGTATAGAAATCAAATCAAATAAATAAATAAATAAAATTATGGAAACCAGAGAAATAAATCTGTTTTAGTAGAAATTTAAAAAAATGTTTTGGTAGTCAGTGAAACAAACTAAAGAGGAAGCTTCCAGCTGAGTTAATGGTATTAAAAATAAAAGGCATGAAATTATTTCTGCAAAATTAAGCTGAAAGAGTGCTGAAAGGAGTAGAGATTTCTATAAGAATGGTAATGATATCTTGAAGTGTGGAATTAATATAAATACAAATGCTATAAATGTTTGTGTCCATTGTTGAATAAAAAGTCATAAATGCTATGAAAGTATTAATACGTCTGGAGATGTGCATGATATAACTGGAAAAATGTTAAGGTATTTATGTGGTTTGCTTATGGAATTGCTCTGTGGCTAGATCTGGTAATTGGAAGAATGCTTTTACGGTGTTCATGGGCCTTTTTTAAACAACCTCCAACTTCTGGCATCTCCTTTCCCATCTATTTTGGATGATCTTAAACATTATTTTGCTAACATGTGACATTAAGGACATTATGCAATACTTTGCACATTGTGTTAAGTTTCTTCTCCTTGGTATTGGAATGTATATTAACCTTTTTCAGTCATTGGCCATTGTTGTGCAGGCTTAGCTTGACGAGAACTTTTACTGATTTTTCTTCTATTGCTTACCATTTTTCTGTAGAAATTCTATCACTTCCTGTAGCCTTGACAATGACCAAGATGCTGATCTAAATTCATCTTCTAGTTTAGAGATTCTTGTAAGTAGGGAATATTTTCTAAGGGATCATGAATGTTGACACTTCTCCTGTCTCCTCTACAGAATTTCAGAATACTCCTTCCATCTTTGCTTGACCATCACTGAATACTGTATGTTATAATCTGTCACTTCGTTTGTCATAACTGCTGGAGGTTAGGCCCTCCTTTTGAGTATCTTTTGGAAGACTGAGGGTGGAGGTTCATTCTCCGAGCTTGTGGGTTGGTAATGTTCCATTACCAGTCTAGGTAACATCTTCAGCAGAGTTTAGGGAATGTCTGTGTCTGTGGGGTTTTTTTTGCTTTTAGTTATGGGAGATAAACTGAATGGTGCTGGTAAAAACTAAATTGAGCTACTTTATTTTATGTTATAGCAATAGCAATAGCACTTAGACTTATTCATCACTCCATAGTGCTTTACAGCACCCTCTGGGTGATTTATAATGTCAGCATATTGCCCCAACAATGTGGGTCCCCATTTTACCACCCTCGGAAGGATGGAAATGGTATGATGGATATTCTTGTATTAAAGCACTGATAAGGCTATATAGTTAGATTATTCGGAAGGTCATGACACTTGGCTTTATAAGACAAATTGAGATGTCAAAGTCTTCCCAAAAGTAATGAAATGAATGTAACAATTCAATTTTATTCTTCAGAGAGCATTTCCCCCTGATCTATGGCACACTTGTGGACTAATACTAGTTTAACTTGAGGGCTATGGCAGAAGCTATTCAAGTATCATGGGTTTGTCACTGCATTTTTTTTCTATATTTATTGTCATGCTGACATCTTAAAACCAGCTGGATGCTTAGTAACAGTTCTGAAAGGTTCCCTCAGCGAAGATTTGGTTTCATTTATCTGTATGGACTTAGAGTGGCAAAGACTTCTCTGGTTTTATGCATGCAAAGTTCTGGCCCACAAATTTGTTAAAAGAGAAGTGAGGTATGTGACAGTATGAAAAGATGTTCATTTGTGTGTAATTTGTAACCTACTTTTGACGATAACATTATCGCAAAACAGAAATTACAAGAAAGAAAACTGAAAATTCACTGGAAACCTTCTATAAATTAGGTTTTCAACTAGAATACAAACTACACATAAATTGGGATCAAATGTTTTATGAATTAGACATGGGATCTTTTCAAGTCCCTTCACTTCCAGAGTTTTGGTCTTTAAAGAGTTTCTGAATGAGATTCAGCAGAGGCTGTTTTTATTCTGGAAAAGTCTGGAAGTTTGAGATATAAAAGAAGTAGTGAAACACTTTACCTGGCTATATTGTCTGGGCATATTTTCTTCTCTGCATGTCTGAAATGGATTGCCAAAGTTATTTGGACAGCAATATGGGTGGCATATAAATTTAATAACATAAATAAGTGTATTTATTGTATTCTAAGGTGGAGACAGGAAATATTTAATATCACTCATTGGCCATGAAGTTGGAAGAAAAATATGTGTTTATTTAGCCTGATATATATGGCAATATGAATATTTCTCATATGAATACATAGGAAAACATATATTTAAACCCTATTAACAAACATTTCTGTACAGAATATCGTATTAATTTTAAAATGTATGTTTAATGCAAGTACTTCAAATATACCCTGCGAAATACAAGAATTAGTTGTATGAATGTATGCAGTATTTTCATGATGTATCTATGGTAATGTTATAGGACTTTTCATATTTAAGTGCTAAATGAAGAGTAAATGAAGAGTTTACCCTCTGTGCAAAGGCTTTCATAGTGTGCAGGAATATGTAAAAAGGACATTGAATCAAGAAAACAGCTGAATTTTTTCAAGGCTCATGTAGCGGCTTCATTAGATGTTCCCAGTTTTCTGTGCATTGGAGTGTATGCACAGCACCTTTCATTCATTGAGAAAAAAGAAGGGCAAAATGACCGTATATGCACAGGCATGCCCAAATAGCTGTGAGTAGCTTCTGAAACAGCTGGGTGAGCCTGGAAAAAGATGTTATTACTTTATTGATTCAAAGAGAGGTGCTTCTTATGTGCTCGTGCAAAAAGTGAATCTCTCCTTTGAAAAATTTGCTCAGATTTATTTATTTATTTGAGTTGTATGCTACCCATCTCACTTAGACTGGCTTACTTACTGATAAGATGTAGAATATGAAAGATAATACTTCTTTACTATCTCTATTTTGTTACTTGGAATCAAAAGAGGAGAAGGTACAGTAATTAGGTTCTATAATTAGAATGCACTGTAGTTCACTGACTTCAAAATATACAAAAATTCCCTTTGGCTGGGTGCTCCCCTAGACAGCTCCAGTCAAAGATATTATTATTTTTTTCATATGCCCCATTTAGCTGAGTCAAGGGTGATGTCAAACATGAAAGCCAAGTGAGGAAGGAATAATTTTAACCTAAACTTGACCTGCTTTGGACGAAATTACCTTTCCGTAATAAGCTGCATTGTGCAAAACTAGGCAAAGAATGCTGGGAGACAAATTATGTCCCTTTCTTCTAGACAAATGTACAAAAGCTTAAAGCAGGCCCACAAATACATAGCTTGTTAAGGCAGTCCTATCTATTGTTCCTTCTTCTTGGGGAAAAAGGAACAGAAGGAAAGAATTCCTTCAGAATTAATGTTTTTCTATACGAAAGGTTTAGATTCTGGGGAAGTCTCTCTAAGTCTTTTGATTTTAAATAAGTAAGAGCAAGCTCCCAACAGTGTTACTTTTCATTTCCTACCTGCAAGATATCCAGGAAACACATCATTGGCAATGGAACTATGGATCTGTTGCTTCAGAAGGTTTATCCAGCCACCAGTCTGAGTAGTTGGAACAGCATGTCTGTCTCTGCCAGCCATAATGCTATTTCCTTAACAGTCCCTCATCTGCTCTTTCGTGTTGTTGCCTTGGTTTTCTAGTGGCCAGTGGGATGCTGGAATTTTTCCCTTGGCTTCTATTGTTCCATATTAGAGACAGCCTCTTAAAACATTCTGCTTAATTGTTCTAGGACTATAGAGCCTTTGATCTTGTTAATGATTTTTATGATACTAAGATTAATTCTCCATATTATGTATGCTGTGATATAAAGGGGCAAATGAGTATAATAACAGAGTATATCTGTTTCCAGAGGGGAATATCTCCTGAGTAGAAAAGTAGGTTATAACTAGAATAATAATAAATCAGCATGTTGTTTTTTCTGCAAAGGACTAATTGAATTCAATGGCAAAATAAATTTAATCCATTTAGTATCACATAGAATTTTGTGGCTCATACTCTACCTACTTTGTTAATACAGGGAGTACAGTTCTGAGAAAAGAATGTGATATAGAACCACGGACTCACAGAGTTAGAAACGTTTGTCCAATCCCTTGCTCAGCATAGGAATCTCAATTAAAACATCTTTGACAGATGTCTACCCAGCCTTCTCTAACTAAAGAGAACCATATCAATAATTAGTTTGACTGTTGAACTGCTCTGACCACTAAGACATTTCTCCTAATATTCCGACAGAATTTGCCTTGCTGCATCTTCAAATCATTTTGGAAAGTAGAATCAGGTCAAGGCTTTCTTTTAGGTGACACTTCTTCAAGCATTTGAAGTCTTCCTATCTAAGACATGGCCAACCCAGTGATCCTTTCTAATGTCAGCTGCAAAATTTCAAAGAGGTTTAATTTAATGTGATTTAATTCAATGAAATTCCCATCAAATCACCTCTTTGAAACAAAATTGGAAACCCCCATTCAAATGTGGTGAATTGATTATATGGTTATGAAGTGCTTCACAGATTCAGCCCCCACCCCCATGTTTTTTGGGTTGTTATAGTATTCCAATGACATTCCCAACACCTGGAAAATACCGTGGGAAGGAGGATTGAATTTTGTGATAGAATATTGACATTGTAATTGAATAAAGTCACGGATAAAGTTGGCTCTCATTGGTGAGAGAAGCCAGCTTAAATGTAGAGACTCTTATTCTGAAGCTGGAAGGTCCACCTGCCATACACTGGTAGCCAAAGCTGCTTCAGATGCTGCTGATCTACAAATCCCAGCATCCTTCATCATTGGCCAGGCAATCTTGCTTTGGAAACTTGCTTTGGAAACTTGCAGGAATGGTCTCAGGATAGTGTAGAAAAAAGACAGTATAATCTCGAATGAATGGATGAATTAATAGATGGATGAATGGGTGAATAAAAGTAAGATCCAAATATATATAGTAATGAAAACATGTGTTATGTAACAGTATTTAGTAGCTACAGCTTAATGTTAACTGTAATTCTGTTAGACCCTTTTAGCCCCCTACAATTTTCAGTGTGCTTGGACAGAAGAAATTACTAGAACACAGAACACAGATTAATAGAAATGGAAGGGACCCCAGAGGTCTTCTAGTATAACCCCTTACTGGTTGTCCAGTCTCTTTTTGAAAGCCTTCAGTGATGGAGCACCCTCATTGATATACAAGACAGTCCTTGACATACAACTGTAAAGAAGCCTGCCCATTACTCTCATAACACCTCTCCTGCGCGAGCTGCACTGGCTCCCGGTGGTCTTCCGAGTGCGCTTCAAGGTTCTGGTTATCACCTTTAAAGCGCTCCATGGCTTAGGACCTGGTTATTTACGGGACCGCCTGCTACCACCAATAGCCTCCCACCGGCCAGTACGCTCCCATAGAGAGGGGCTCCTCCGGGTGCCGTCGGCCAAACAATGTTGGCTGTCGGCCCCTAGGGGGAGAGCCTTCTCTGTGGGGGCACCTACGATTTGGAACGAGCTCCCCCCGGAAATACGTAGGATCCAGGATCTGCGCACCTTCCGCCGTGCGCTTAAGACTTTTCTATTTTATCAAGCTGGCCTGGCCTAAATCTTCCCCCTTTTTAAATGTGGAAATTTTAAATTTTTAAATTTTAAATTTGTCTTATTTATAGGGGTATGGGTAAGGCGTTTTAAGTTGGGAGCCATTTTGGATTTAATTCTGTTTTAAACGCATTTTAATTGTTTATATTGTATGTTTTTTAATTTTGGCTGTTCACCGCCCCGAGTCCTTCGGGAGAGGGGGCGGTATAAAAATCTAATAAATAAATAAATAAATAATAAATATGTCATAATGATCATAAAATGAGTAACACATGTGACTAACCCAATTTCATGACCCTTTTTTGCCACTGTCATTAAGTGAACCATGACCCAAAGGTGCTTTTCCAAAAGCAAAAGATCTTTCTTGGCTTTTTTCCTTGAAAACATTTCGCTTCTCATCCAAGAAGCATCTTCATTTCTGATCTGCTTACAACATATGAAAAAAATATTTAGTGGCTCCAGTGAAGAATTCATTGTATTTAATGACTTAATACAAAAATCATAATCTTAATAGTAGCAAATAGGGTGTTAGACTGAAAAACAGAAACTTTTTTAGTGAATGTTGGAACAAATCAATTATTTTGTTAGGAATTTTTCAAAAATCAATTTGCAGCAATTATTTGGTAGCCATTTTTATTGTGATTTAATACTGGTACCATGTGTAATATTTCTGTGGTCATATTTTGTGAAATATTTAATCTTTACTATCACCGCTCTGTGTTCTGCCCCATTCCTCATTATGGCGGTGGTATGGAATGTGTTTCCAGAATAAATGAATGAAGAATGTTGGAATTGTATTACAGGTGTATATATTCCCAGCAGGATCTCCCAAGGTTTGAAGGTCTGGTTAAAGAAAACAGGCACCTACATTGGGCACAGCAATATAGGAAGATGCTAGAGGCAGAGGATCACTTTAGTGACAATCACAAGTGACATGGAAAATAAGGAAAACTCTTCAAAAAAATTCTGAACTCAGAAGGAGGTTCCAATCTCAAATTGGTATGCTAAAGGATGCCAATCAATTAACTCTTAAGGCTGAAAATTTCCAATTGGGTTAATTAATAGTTACATGCACATACACAGATGAGTCACTTCAATTCCTCTTAAATCTCATTAATTTTCATGAGAATTTAGAGTACATAAATATGTGTACGTGCAATATTCTAAACCACACAGGGCAGTTCTGAGGGACCACCCTATTCCACCCAGATTCAAATTTATGCTCTTAATTAAAGCTTACCATAATTCCAGTGATCCCCCTGGTTCTGTGTGGAACCAGGGTTCAAAAAGCAATTTAAACACAAAGAAAACATAAAGAGCAGTTTCTGCTTATCTTAAATTAATTCAGAATGTCATATTGAAATCTCTTCTCCATTAGCCCTGTTATCGTGGTTGACAGCTACCTCAACACTGACATAAACTGTCTACCTGTTTAATACTGTAAATAAATGCAGTTATCTTTTTTTCCTTTACTAATGGGGAAAGGTGGCAGAAAATCCTTGAAAGCTTTTCTAGAGACAAATCAGCATGAAAAAGAGGTTCCCTAGAGGGCATCTTGACTATTGAACTATCTCCTATAAACTCAATATTTTTCAGAAGCAGAGCTGCTAATATGTTGTTTCAGATGCTCTAATTTGCTGAAACATCACCAGTTCCACATAATGTTCTGACTTGAAGGTTTCATCAATGATTCATATAGGACTGAATTTTCTTTATACAAAAAGGCTGGCTTCGGAAATCCTAACTCATTTAAATCTTTCTTGTTTGGAAGAGAAGTTCCCGTTGGGAAGCACCGTAAGCGTCTTTCTCCATTTAGTTAAAAGCCCAAATATTTCAGCAGCCAGGAAATGTAGATTCTCTTGGAACTGCCAAGTAAAATATTTTAAATGTTATTAGTTACTTCTCTCTTCCTTTTTATAAACAATTTTCAAGAACAATAATTTATTTGACAGTCTGTAGTTTTAAATCATGTTTATAATCTGTCTATATATAATTTATGAATGGCTCTGATATATCGAAGTTATTTGCCACATAATTTAGAAAATAATTTTTAAAAATCTTTATGGGAAGACCACTGTGTAAATTTATATTCAAAGTTAAAGATTTATGATGGTATGTGTTTGTTTTTGTTTACTGAATCATGTATTTAGAAACATATATCAATGATTCCAAAATTAGCATTTCTGAAATACAATTTAATAGTAGCCCAAATTTAATTCATTGTTAAACTTCCCAGCAACCATCTAATTTGCTATAATTTTGGTAGATAATAACATATTATGCAATATAATAGCCAAGCTGGAGCTATGTTTAATATAAGAAAATTAAGGCATGGTTTCTTTAAAAGTGATTACTTTAGCTTTGGCTATTTTGTACATCTGTTTCTGAAACTTGGCAGGCTCTCTTGAGACTGTTTTATGTAAATATTTAGTAGAAATATAATTATAGATGAACATCAGCAAATGATGTATACTGAGAAAATGAATCGGAACATTGGGATCAATTTGTTTTAGTCTAAACTAGTTATCACATTCAGAAATTGAAATCTATGTTCTTTTGTCCAATGCAGGTTGGATACACTCCAATATAACAATATTCACCAATGTGGTGTTTTGTGGAAGTCTGGGACCATTCATTTCATTTGTTATTCCACAATATAATGTGAAGATAGTAAGCTAGACAAGCTACTATATGCAAACCAAGGTATGTGTATATGTGTGCGTACACATACACCTTTGAATCAGAGTTCATTTCTGGTAAATGCTCAGACAAATTCTTGCAATTTTTTTGCCAAGTTTTTTCAGAAGTGGTTACCATTGCCTGCTTCCTATGACTGAGAGAGAGGGACTAGCCCAAGGTCACCCAACTGGCTTTGGGCTTAAGGTGAGACTAAAATTCATGGTCTCCTAATTTCGAACATGGTGCATGAACCATTACACCAAACCTAGAAGTAACTTCCCCTAAATTCAGGGTGACTCAAGTTTGACCAGAGATATGTAGAATTACACTAACGAGCAAGTGACAGAACTAGAACTGGAATTGGAACATTCCATTTCCTCAAAGACTCTCTCAGCTTTCTTTTTAATGTATTGAAGAGTTTTGTTTTATATAAAGGAAATTCAGGGGGGAAAAGTATTATGTCATAGGTAGTCATGCAAAAATGAAAAGGATCCGTTCTGAAATGAGCCACATTTGTCTTTTCTCTGTAATTCAGAGAAATTTGGTGGGAGAAAAATGTCAGGGAAGCATAAATGCAGATTTGATGTCTGACCTTTTTTCTTTTCAGAACAATAAATGTCAGAAAACTTAAAATGACAAGGTAGAATAGTGGAGTTATTTATATGTTTTAATAATTTAGGGAAGAAATACATTTGAGACCTTCATACTGATATGATGCTTTTGCTAAATTTGGTATCTAGAAACACCAGTCTCATAGTCACAATTAAATACATTTCTACTATAAAACAAAATAATAACACACAGTACTTTAGTATTAATTATAACTTTATGAATGAGCAACATTGTTATGTAACAAATGGAAGGAATCAGTAAAGACATCATAAAAAATAGACCTATATACTGTAGATGGCATAATTCTCATCTCCTCCTTCTATCCAGAATGCACAAATACATTGTCCAGAAATATTCAGGAAGATAGAACTGATAATCAAACATGGCCAATCATAGCTTTCAAAAATGCATTCAACATGGATAACTTGGATATAGATAGGAATGGCTCAGAATAAGATAAGAATTATATGGAAAAATATGTTTCAGTAGAAGGGTCTCATTTTGTGACCTGGGTCCTTATTTCCCCAATATAAACATATTGCTACAATGACTGAATGATGTTAAAATACAGTACCATAAAATTACATTAACAGATTAACAGAGTTGGAAGGGACCTTGTAGGTCATCTAGTCCAACCCCCCACCCCTACACCATTTCTGACAAATGGCAGCCCAGTTTCTTCTTGAAAGTTTCCAGTGACAAACTCCCATGACTTCCAAAGGCAAGTGGTTGATTGTTCTCACTGTCAGAAAATTTCTTCTTATTTCCAAGTTAAATCTCTCCTTAATCAGTTTCCATCCATTATTCCTTCTCTGGCCTTCAGGTGCTTTGGAAAATAGCTTGACCCCTTCCTCTCTGTGGCAGCCCCTCAAATATTGGAACACTGCTATCATGTCTCCCCTGGTCCTTCTCTTCACTAGCCTAGCCATGTCTAGTTTCTGTAATTTAGCTGTAGAATATTATTTGATTTATAAGAGTGGAGGTTCATTTTCTGAGCTTGCAGGTTGATTTCCAAAAGTTTTGGTGCCAGACTAGGTAACATC
Source organism: Pantherophis guttatus (assembly GCF_059756535.1). Classification (NCBI taxonomy): domain Eukaryota; kingdom Metazoa; phylum Chordata; class Lepidosauria; order Squamata; family Colubridae; genus Pantherophis; species Pantherophis guttatus. The sequence continues at coordinate 292,122,710 of NC_142063.1, read as the reverse complement.
TTCATTGGAATTCCACTGAAGATTTACCTAGCCTGGTAACGAAATGCTTGGAAGCCAACCCACAAGCTTGGAGAACAAACCTCCACCCTCATTTTACATCTGAGCTACAGATATTTGCCACTATCACAAATTGTTTCATTTATATCCAGTCTGTCTTTAATATATTTTAGAGCAACATTTATACATTTCTCAAGAGATTTCCCATTCAGACAATAATACAGAGCCATACTTTGCTGTACTGATTATATCACAGCATACACTTCACAGGAAGCGAATCTTTGCTAAGGAAAGATTCTAATCTAGTTCTAATATAGTTGAAGGAGGACAGTATGTAGATGGCTAGCCTATGCATTTTTCACGTGGATGACAACCAATAATTTTATTATTTTTATGGACAAATTAATATTTTGAATGCCCTCATGCATCTTCATAATATGCAGCAGCATGCAATCTTATATGTTTACCATTTTATTTTGTCTGCAGTTGTCAGTGAATTTTTTTTTTTTAAGTTTCAAAACAAAATATGCATCCATTTTTGCTTTGATGCAAAAGGATGTGGGCTCCTGTTTTGTATATGCGTTTTAGAAAGCTTCTTCCTAGAAGTGATGAAGATCCCTTCTTCATTCAAAAGGAATCTCTGATTCATGTTGGAAATCATTTTTTAAAATTCAGGTTTGATAATGTAAATAGGTTTGTAAGATGTTATTTATCATTTGTTCTCTTAGCCCTTTGTTAAGTGACCAGTTGATTCCTTATAGTCCTGTATTGCTTAACTTTTTTTCTTGCTCCAACAAAACTTAGCTGTTGCACACTAGTCTTTATTACAACTATTTCCAGCTTAGATCATTAGGAAAGCAGTGGCCTCGCAATTCTGCATCCACATAAAATGCAGTGATTATATTTCAATGGGAATCTTGGTTGAGAATGCTTGATCCTCTTTAGACACTTATACTAAGAATCATCAGCTCCCCTAGTTTTCTTGAAATATTCAACAGGTCCTGATAACTTCACCCATGACACTTTCATGAACTGCCTTTTTAGGTTTTAATCTTAAAGAATCTAGCCAGTAATGTTCTGGGTCCTTTCTGATGAGGAAGGTTAAATAGAACAGGTGCTGGAATGAGTGCTGTAACAACACTTTTACAACACTTTTGAAAGAGCAATTCCATTGCCTGGGAATGCTTTTAAACTGCTTTAGATGCTGGCTGTGGCAAAGGAGCATATTTGTTCAGTTATGTCTAATTTACTAGGTACAACTATGCCTGAGCCACTCAGATTTAGCAATAATTATACCCCAAAGATGCTTTTTCAAAAGGCAACTGGACTTTCTTTGGTTTTCCTTGAAGAGGGTTTTTTGTTTTTTGTTTTTTGCTTCTCATCCAAGAAGCTTCTTCAGTTCTGACTGATTGGCAGAAAATAGAAATATTTATACTCTTTGCGGTCATCTGGCCATTAGCACTCTCTCTGAGAGTTGTTGAGATATGTGCCCTTGAGATCATCTGAATAGTGCAAATGGGTGTGGAGCCTTCTTGGAACTGCTGAAAGGATTGTGTTGTAAACAGGAGATAGGTGGTGTAGTATCCTTCCCTCTCTATTGAGAGAGGACTGTTTAATTTTAATGCAGATGTTCTCTTTGATTCCTCTTTCAAACCAGGAGTCCTTTCTGCTCAGAATGTGGACTTGGCTGTCTTTTGTTGAACTCTTCACTAGTTCAGCATTGTTTTGAATAGAACTGAAGAAATTGATATTTAAAACTCTAGAGGGCATATGGCCAGATAATCAGTGGGATGATTATCTCTCTTGTTGCGGTTATTAAGATCTGCAGAAGAGGCTTTTCTGAAGATAGTCTTACTTTATGAGGCCTTATGAAGCATTCTTCTCTGTTACTTCTAGTCAAGGGAGGAGTTATTTTGAATCCACTTCCCTCTTCCTTTACGAAACAGTTAAGGTACAGTTTTACAACCAGACATAAGGTGCTATTTTTAAGAATGATTTTAGTAATTTTGCTTTAGTTTTTAATTATGTTTTTACTAAATTGTTTTTTTTTCCTATTTGTGCTTACTGAACAGGCTTATTCACAGAACATTGAAACTGCAATATCTATTAAAAACAACCCTGAGAGGTGGGTTGGCCTGAGAAAGAGTGGCTGGCCCAAAGTCAGCTTCTAAAGCAGTAGTAGAGAGCACAATCCCCTCCCTTTGACATCTCCATGTTTCCTTCTATTTGACTTTAATTTTCAAATCCTTTCACATATAGAGAAAAGCAACAGAAGAAACAAAAATGGAAAGCTAGCCTATTTAGAAAAAAGAAAAAAAAGACAAACAAAAGCTGGAAGTTGTAGCTGGAATCATTTTTATGCAGCTTGAAGAGATGATGGGGAATTGGGGAGAACTGCTTGTATCCTGGCAAATGTAAGTTATGAATTGTCACACTCAAAAAGGCAAGCATCTTTCCCACAGAAGCCATTATGTGACATGCTCATGACATGGTGTCAAAGTTCTAGAAATAACTGCTGGTATTTCAGAGAGCCTTGAAGGCTTGCCTCTTTGCCCAAGCCTTTGGTGAGAGTAAATTGAAGCCCCTTTTGGATAATTTGGTTTGCTTTGCTTGTGGCCCAGTTTGTGCTATCTTTTGTTTCTTGTTTTAATCATTTTATTATTTCATTGTTCTCAGTATTTTTTTATCAGTGAACTGCCCAGAGTCAGTTTTATTGTAACGTAATGAAATAAATAAATACCCACCAGCCACAAAAAAAGGCTACCGCTATATTTGTGAATCAAGTTATTATTGCTATTGGTACAATGCCATTTGTCTAATGGTAATAAAAGTATACTGCCCTAATCTTTGCAGTGACCCAAGTTCATGGATCACAAAATTGCATGTTCCCTCTTCCTCAAATCTCCAGATGTCTTAGGTCTGCAATTTCTCAGTACATCTGGATGTGCCAGGTTGGAAAAGTTATTTAGAATATATATATATATGGACCTATATTTCAAAGTAAATAACCAAGAGGAATATTATCCCTAAAGTACTTTGGAATGTATCTTTGTCAGGTAACAGGCATAAGGGATTAAAATTTCCAACTAAAAACACAGACTAGATGATTCAGCTAAAGAGTGATCATCTTCCATTGTCTTCCACTTTCAGCCATGTTTCCTCACTCAGCAGATATGAAAGTGTTAATTGAAGAAAAAAATGATTACAATGTATATTATTCATTTCTGCAACATTTATGAAAGGCAGGATCATATCCATAATCAGAAGTGCCATGTTTTTCTCTCTATTGACTCAGGTGTTTGAATTAAATAGCTATTAACACCACGAAATAAACAAGCATCTTACACAGCCTGCATAAAATATTATTCTACAAATTAACCAGATGTTCCTTTGGGGAAAGTAAAAAGCCTTGCAGAGCTTTTTTAAAAATTCAGTGTAATGACTATATCTTTTCTGAAATTTGATTGATGTCTTTTTCTGTTATATCTTAATTACTCAAAAACTTTGATCACAGAATAACAAACAAGTCCATTATTTTTCAGTGGGATATAGCACCACGTGGTGAAATTAGTTTTTTACATTTGATCGACAACCCAACTAGATTTTAAAACTAGCCCAGAGTTGCTTTTTAGAGTGAGATGAGCAGCATATACATTTAATAAAATAAAATCTATATAAATAAAAATGTAAATGTTCGTTTGTTCAAAATTGTAAATCTCCGAAAGTTCTTGACCGATTGCTTTGAAATTTTGACACGTTGCATTCGAATACGTGCATTCGAATACGTGCATGTTTCTATATTACATAGATGTCACAGCTGTGACAGGTAAAAATATGCTTTTTTGAAAAACAGCACCATCTGTTGGATGTAAAAGCAACATACGCTATACTATCTTTTTGGACTTTAACGTCGTAGCACCACAATGGCAGGCGCGAGCCGGGACTTTCCCCCTCAGTGCCGCCGCCAAACCCACAAGCAAAATGGCAGGAAATGTCAACCGCTGCCAAGTGTCCTCCCGACTAATGGTGTATGCCGTATCTTTGGCAGGGACCCCGATGCAGCCTGTGGTGTGGAGAGCTGCGAAGGTGAAGGCGGTTATACCGGCAAGCCGGGAAACCAGCTCTTACACCCGCAGCAAACTGGGACGGAGGCAAAGTAGGCATGACCTGACCTACAGAGGGACATTATTGGCACTCGGTCAAAAAATATTGTATACCCACAAGACTGGGCCACGGCAATGCATGGCTGGGTACAGCTAGTAATAAATAATAAAATAAAATAAAATAAATCTGACTCAGTTTTTCCTAAGAATTAGTGATCCACTGTCAGGAGAACCATAAGCATTTGTCTGTTTTTTTTCACTGACATTATTTTAATTAAGATGAAACAGAGGACAAATCAGGGTTTAATCAGGGTTTTACATCAGTGATATAACAATTTTTTTAAATTTCCAACATTTTTTCTTTCACTGATGTAGTGTTTCAACTTCGTCCCATTTGAGATGTCCCATTTCTCCCCTCTTTCTCTTCCTGAAAAATAAGTACTAGCATAAATACTATGGTACACAAATTAGTAATAAAAGAAAATACAAGCAGAATAAGAAAACATTTATAGTATGCCTCTATTAACCAAGAAGAAGACATGAAAAGCATGGACATTAAATGTAGCCTTCTCCAAGTCTCTTATGTCTCTCTTTGAGACATAAAAATAAGATCAGAGAAAGTTATAACACAGAAGTGTTGAGGATGTGGGAGACGTTAGGACAAAGAGTACCTCAACATCCAAATTTATATCTATCCTTAAACTGTTTTTTTCCCATGGATTTTGTTTGTGTGTGGAATGGATAACTATGGGAGTGATTTACACAATTTTTAAATGATAGTCTTGATTAATGAGCTAGTAATCAATTTAGCACTGATTTTATTGTTATTTTACTGAATGAAAAACAGCTTGAGGAACTATCTGTGTATTTAAGCTTTAATTTAGTCTTCAGTTCTATGTTCCATTATCTTCAATGGAGCTATTGTATTTAGGATTGCAATATTAAAGCAACATGTGTATATTTGTTTGTTTATTCTAAGAGCCTGTATACCATTTGTTTCTCTGAGAGGGACCTCAAGATGGGAAATAAAGAGAATCTCTATATTTAAAACAATAACTTTCAACTTCTTATTTGTACAATTATTTAAAAATTAAAACAATTTTTGATAAAGTAAAAGTTAATTATTAAGGCTTTTCCTTGGATTTGATTCCTCAAAAAATTGCTTTAGAGCACTTGAGGCATAAACACAGAACTTGAATCTGCTTGAAATTCCCTAGAACAATCACAGGATTTGTGTGGCAATGAAAGTAACCCTATGATCACAGGAAGAGAGGAAAAACTTTTTTTTAAGAAGTTGCAGACAGGTGCTTCTCCCAACTCTATGACCTTTGGAGCATCATTCTGGAACGGAATCCAAAGCATTACATGAACCCATTAACTAAAAATGAGAAAAAGCACATGGGTTACTAAAATATTTAACCAACCCTCCCCCAAAAGAGAATGGTATTATACTTGACAAATTTCTGTCTGAAGAACATTTTATGGTTGTATGCAAAGAGGATGGTAAGTATTGGGCCAAGGCAGCTCATCCTTTAGGGCTCCAGACATCAACACTATGTCAAGCTATTTGTTTAACTGTCAGATTGGGATCAGAATTTTATCTTGCTTTCAAAGTACATCACTATTATATAGTCATTTAAAAAAAAAGATACTATATTTTTCAATGGAATAAGACCTCTACATGCAGACTCATTGATGAATCAGTGTGCATCCCATCAGTTGTTTTGAAGAACACCAATTACCAAGCTGATGCAGCAGAATGTTGACACCCATCCAAGTGTTAGAAGAAATATCCTTCTGGGTTTAGATCCAAGTGGGGAAAAAGACACTGGAAACATGGAGACTGCTTGGAAAGATGGTTTAAGGGTGGACAGGATCACATGGTTTGAATTCCTGAACAGAAAAATGGGCCGACATGCTGTGAGTCCCTGGGTTTTATGTCCTCTCTGGCTTTGAACTTCCTGGGACCCTGAAAGAGTATCCTGATTGGTTGTCAGACTCCCAGGGGGTGGGGATTTTAGCTGGCCTTGCTGTCTGATGTAATCTTCCCAGGTGCCATGTGGTGAGTTTCTGTTGCTAGATGGGTCCTATTGTGTTGCATATGATGGTCCTTTGACAAAGGATTGGGTTTCTGCCTCTGGCGCATTGACAAAAGGGAGGGAGGGAGGAAGGTGGGAGCTGCTTTGTCTTTAAAACATGTTTCTGCATTTCTCATCTAGGGAAATATATTCTGCCTTTTTAATATTTTCTAAAATATTTCATTCTTCTAGGAAAGGGGTGGGTGCTAAATTCCTACACAAGTTAAACATGTTCTTAAGCACATATAAATATGAGTCTTAAGCACATACAAATACATTATATCTCTCTATTCTTATTTTTTTTTAAAGTCCTTGGAATGTATAAAGGTTTGTGAGTGCTGTGGAAACTTTTCTACTACCAGTTTAAAATCCTCTCATTTTGAAGTGTAATGAAAATAGCATTAAGTTATAAAATCTGAATCAATAATGCTTTATTGATTGTTATGGGCAGATCTGAACCCTGCAAACTGTCTTGTGAATGACTTATAAGTACTGAATTTTGTTACCAATTCAGATAATTTAAGTTTCGCTTTTGGAAGGATTGCAAAACAATAGTTGACATACAGATTCTAAAGAGAATTATCATTAGAAAACATAACCCTAGGAGGGACCTTCAATAAACAAACATGTAGAAAATATTTTATGCCTTAAGGCATAACTGTTATGCCAAGTATGGATGAGATAACTGTCACCCATCAACTCTGGCATGCAGCTTTTGTGTTCCTTTGTTTTTGAAAAGTAGTTGTGATTTCTAGCCAGTAAAACAATCCTATTTCTGTACCACTTCCCTCTTGTAAACCTGATGGTGCTTTATGACAGAACAATGCAATAAATTAACAGTAGCTTAAAAACAGTATGACAATAGCATAGTTATTTAAAAGGTGTGGGGATTGAAAGACAAAAGCAGAATAAAACCATTTAACTAATATTAATCCTGGAAAGACCTGCCAGAAAGACATTGAAGGACATTAATTGTGGTTGAAGTGTTTTGTGGGTTTGTGTTCTCTCTCTCCTGAGAGCAGGAATCTAACCTGAGCAAGGATTAGTAAAGCAGGTTTCATAACAATAACAGAAAAGGGGATTTATTTCCAGAAAATACGTGCTAGGAATAAGCAGAGACTAACACCAAGCTAACTATATCCTTCCATGAAATATTCAGATAGCATGGGCTCTGTGGTGCATGTGCCTGGAAAGCAAGATTAGTAATGCTTTGGACAAAGAGCAGCCAGAGTGAAAGACCACAATGGGACACAGAGTTAAACCTTAACTCCCCTATCACTAATAATTAGATCACAAGGCACTAAAAAGTTAGTCTTGTTGGATTTGTTACCTCCAATAGAAAAGGAATCTATGCAATTGAAGGAAAATGGGAATGACCCCCTTTCTCCGATACTTCTCAGAGAACCCTGAAAGAAATATTTCACATATGTTTTCTATCAATAAAAAGTATATCAGGATATTGGCTTTGCACAGAACACAATTGATGCTACAGTTTGGACTTAGGCAGCCATTGATTAAAATAAACCTGTGTTTTCAACCTTGGGAACTTTAAGACATATAATTTTCAATTCTGGCTGTCTGGGAAATTATGGCCATTGAAGAACACACCTCTTAAATTTGCCAAGGTTTATTGGAATGAATTGTTCTAGGTGGAAATCTAGCTCCTATTAGCTGGCCCTATCCTAAGGCATCTTAATAAGGAATGGCATTTTTACTGGTATATTCTGGAATTATAACTAATAAAAAATGTGGTTTCATTTCAAATGTAATGCCTAAAATTCTCTTAATAGTGCTGGGTATGTCTTTTTTTGGGGAGAAGATTTTTTTTTGGGGGGGGGAGTTTGCATGTCCATCACATATGGCAGATTGTTCCTTAACTTTCATGGCATTTCCAGTGTATATTTTTCTATTTTGGCAATTATTATTATTTTTTTATTAAAAAGTTTTAACAAGTATTACAACAATTTTTCCCATCCCTCTTCCCCCCCTTCCCTCCTCCACGAAGTTATTATCTTTGTTTTCCCTGCATTTATTTTAAATCCAGATACTTGTCCATATTGATTAATTATGTCCATTAAACCTACAACCAACTATAATGGTTGGGTTAAAGTAACAACCAAGTCGTCTGCAAATGCTCGTAATCTGTAGTCATACTGCCTAATTTTAATTCCATTTATTTTGTCCGACCCACATATCTTACTTAACAAAAATTCCAAGGTCAAGATAAACAATAATGGAGACAAAGGACATCTTTGTCTTGTTCCTTTTTCTATATTAAAAGTATCTGTTAAACTACCATTAATTATTATTTGCACTGTTTGTTTCTGATATATTGCCTTAATAGATTGTGTAAAATATTCTCCAAACTGCATCTTTTCTATTATTTTCAATAAGAATTGCCAATTCAATTGATCAAATGCTTTCTCTGCATCAAGAAATATCAGCACCGCAGGGATTTGGTTGTTCTTCCCCAAATACTCCAATAGGTTAACAACTTGCCTTACATTACTCTTCATTTGTCTACCATTTATAAAACCAGTTTGATCATTATGAATCATTTGTTGCATGATTGTTATTAACCTATTTGCTAGTATTTTAGCAAAAATCTTGTAATCTGTATTTAAAAGTGATATAGGCCTATAATTTTTTGGCTGGGTGTGGTCTTGCTCCTCCTTTGGAATCAGAGAGATATAAACTGTCCTCCAGGATGGGGGTACATCACCTCCAGATTGTATGTTAGTAAATAATTCTTTGAGTGGTCCCACCATTTCTAACTGCAAGTGTTTATAATAAGCAGCTGTCAAACCATCCGTCCCAGGAGCTTTACCCACTTTCAACTGCTTAATTGCAAACATAATCTCCTCAGAAGTTATTGGTTGATTTAAACCCTCCCTTTGCTCTTTTGTAATTGTAGGAATATTCTCTTTCTGTAAGTATCTATATCTATACTTTGAGTTTTATCATTAGCATACAACCTCGTATAAAATTCTAAAAATGCTTTTTTAATCATATTTTGCTGATAAACCTCTTTACCTTTATATTCTATTTTTTCTATGGTCCTTGACTTTTGTTTTTTCCTTAACAAATATGCTAACCATCTCCCTGGTTTATTAGCATTGTAAAAAGTATTATGTTTAGCATATTGCAAATTAGTTGCGACCTGATCTGCCATTAACATATTAAATTGCCCTCACAATACGTTAATTGCCTCTTTTATTTTCTTGTCTGCTGGGTTCAATATCAAAGCCTGTTCTTTTTTTAAAAATTTCCTCTTCTAAGTCCTTCCTCTTTTTTCCCTGTTTACGTCTATGTTTATTATTCAAATATATCAAAATACCTCTCATATATGCTTTACTTGCATCCCAAACCATTTCCATAGATGTACCCTTATGCATATTTATAATGAAAAATTCTTTCATAAATTTTTTACATTCTTTTATATTTTACTCATATCTAAACAGATTTTCATTTAACCTCCAAGACCTCTTAGATCCCATTCCATACTCTAATTCCATCCAAACTGGACTATGATCCGTTAAAACTCTTGGACAGATCTTCATCTTCTTCACCCTAGAAAAAAGATCATTTGTAATTAATATAAAATCAATCCTAGAGAAAGATTGATGTCTATCAGAAAAAAAGGTAAAGTCTTTTTCTTCGGGGTTCCTCTCTCACCAGATATCTCTCAACTCCACATCATCCATCATTTCAAAAAATGATTTTGGCAATCTGGCACGCATTGAAATATTCTGCAAGAGCCCCTTCTTATTTTTTTTAGTGTTATTTTGGCAATTATTGATGACTTTTTACCATCATTATATATTCCTATTTCACAAGGGTGTTTTGGATGGATGGATGGATGGATGGATGGATGGATGGATGGGAGGAAGGAATGAGTTCTATATAGAAGAATAATTAAACCTTTCAGGGAATTCAGAGTTTTGTTTTTCTAAATAAATGCCCTCTCACTGTTCAAAATAACTAGTTATGTAGAATGATATTTGCATATCTGCCATGGAATGCTATAAAAGAATCTGATATTGCATTCTAGAATGTATTCTATATATTACATTCTAGAGTACAAAAAATTATGGCCATTAACCATGTACAAAGAGCTCTCAAAATATAATTCTTTATTGGCCAAGTGTGATTGGACACACAAGGAATGTGTGTCTTAGTGTACATATGAGCAACAAGTGATAAATCATGATCATAATCATAAAATATGATCATCATAAATCATAAGATAAAAACTCAATGATGGTCATAGGATACTAAATAAGCATACAACATAAATCATAATAGGATACTAAATAAAGACAAAACATAAATCATGAGATACAAACAACAAAGTTATAGTCATAAGAAGCTAAGAAAATAGGCAATAGGAAAGATGAAAAGGATAATAGGTAACACAGCCTTACTAGGTAGTTTCACATCCTAGGGCATAAACAGTGTTGTGGGAATTAGTTGTTTAGCAGAGTGATAGCATTGGGGGCGGGGGGGGAACGGTCTTTGTGTCTGGTTGTTTTGGTGTGGAAAGCCTTGTAGCATTGTCTTGAGGGAAGAAGTTGAAACAGTTTATATCTAGGATGTGAGGGGTCTGTAGATATTTTCATAGCTTGTGCAGTATACAGGTCCTCAATGGAAGGCGGCTAGTTGCAATTATTTTTTCTGCAGTTCTAACTATCTGTTAAAGTCTGTGTCTGTCTTGTTTGGTTGCAGTGCCAAACCAGACAGTTGTAGAGGTGCAAATGACAGATTCAATAATTCATTTGTAGAATTGTATCATCAGCTCCTTGGGCAGTGTGAGCTTTCTGGGTTGGTGCAGGAAGAACATTCTTTGTTATGCATTTTTGATGACATTTTTGATGGTAGGTGTTCATTTTAAGACTTGAGATATTATAGAACGTAGAACTTGAAGATCTTGACTGTTGATGCTGTGGGGTCTAGTATTGTAAGAGGTGGTAGAATAGGAGGGCTTCTCCTAAAATTTACTATAATTTCTACAGTTTTGAGTGTGTTCAGTTCAAGATTGTTCTGGCCGCACCACAGGCCAATTGTTCAACTTCCCATCTGTACGCAGATTCATTGTTGTGTCTCTGAATCTAAAGTGAGTGAATAAATAATAAAATAGTAAACTCATATCAATTAATATAGATACGTAAATTGGGCATTCTGAATTAAAAAATCTTACTATCATAAGATTATGTTATTTAGACATTCAGTATCAATGATTTATTTACTCATGATTCTAAGTAGCTGCCTGTGAACAAGTTATATCGAATGTATTTAACACAATTGTTCTGTGAATAAATTAGAATGTTCCTGTGCTCTTAGAATAAAAAAGTTAAGTCAAAACATAGCAATTGAAATAAGGATTAAAAATATCATGTACATCAGTCATAAAGGCAATGCTATCATTCAAATGCCATTCTAAGATTGAAGAGGTTTAGTTTTGAAATCTCACTCAGTTATAAAACTCACAGATTTGGGGCTAGTGATGCCCCCCCCCCAACAGAAAGAAGGACAGCAGACATCACCTGTCTGTCTGTCTGTCTGTACATGAAAATTAAATCTAGACTACATCAAGCATCAGGTTTAAACTTTTAATTACATTAGAAGTTTGTGTGCATTTTTGTTTCCCTGAAGGCATGTGGAGAAATAATTTACCATTCAAATGGTGAAAACTAAAAAGATTTTTTGCTTCAGTTTCCATCACAATATTGCTTATAATATAAATTATTCTGCACTATTACAGTTCACAGTGCACTAATTTTGAACTGATTGGTAGATAAATAAAGCCCAATTCATTTTGGCTAGACAACACACTTCAGGAATCATAGGATAGGTTCCTATTTTTAATTCTGTGGCAGTGACTGATATAATAGAGTAGTGAAAGCTGTCAGCAAATATGCAAAAAATATTTCAAGATTGTAAGCAGGAGCTTTGCTAGCAAGAAGAAAAGCAGGGTGGTAATCAGATGTGGAATTCCTTATCTTGAAGAAGCACAGCTTAAATGATGGCAGTAGTGGGAGATAAAGCAAAAGAGGGATGAAGGTAAGGATGAACAGAGAAATATCTTCTAAAGAATTGGAGCAGAAGACCCATGTGAAAAAGCTATTGCTGAGGAAAGATTCCTGCACTGCCAAAAGTGAGTCTCTGCCAGGTTCTGGACAGGAGTGATAGGAAAGATAAATTAAAAAGAATGGCTGTATGCCGACTTCAAGGCTCTTCATCTTAATATGAAAATATATAATATATTCAGAAGTGCCAAATCCATCCTGGAAAGTTCAGATTTGAAGAGGCAGAGTTTGCCACATTACACTGTTTTGGCAAGTTGAAATTCTTTCCTTTGTTCAAACTGATGAATTTCAAGTTTAATTTGAGAGTTGTACAAGTGATCCAAAAACTAGTTGCAGCTAGAAGCTAATTGAACCTTGGATTTGTTCTCCATGTTTCTCACTCCCCCACCCCAACAGTAGTTCTCAGAATCTGTTTACTGCAATAACTTTTCCTCCAGACTACAATCTCCATCATTCTTAGCCAGCAAAGCTAAAAAGAGGACAGAGACTGGGCAATACTGCTTGAAAGGATACTAGTGGTATTCATTTTTTAAAACATTAGTATCCATGTATTTACATTAGAAATTTTCAGAAAAGAATGCAAATATGGAAAAAGTAATACAGGCATCCTTGACTTATAACCAGTCACTTAGGAACTATTTGAAGTTACGACAGATCCCCAAAAGCTCATTATAACCCAGATTTGAAGTCTCAATGTCCACCCATAGTGATGTGATCATTTTTTAGATGCTTGGCCACTGGCCCATATTTATGACTGTTTGCAGCACTCCATGGTCATGTGACTGCAATTTATGATGTTTTCGACAGAAACTGAATTTTATTTCCAGTTTGGCAAAAACTGCCCCATAATAGACAATGGGCTCACTTAATGACCATAGCATTCACTTAATGGCACTTAATTGTTTACTTAATAACTACCACAAAAGAGATAGTAAAATCAGGTCTGGTCATGTGGTGAGCTGCTGCTTTATGACCATCACAACTTAATTGTGGATTCAGTTATGATCATAAATTAAAGACAATCTGTACAGTACAAACTTGGGCAGCACTGTTAGTGCATCCTCTTTACAATTTTAGATTTCCATTACTTCAGTCATCTCCCTTAAGACACCTCAACACATTTTACATGATTTATACTGATTAAAGAGTGTATGGGATTAAATTAAATATTTAAATACTAAATATTAAAGATTGAATGGGATAATAATGTCTGCTATTTGTATTTCATTGCCAATTTTTTTCTTAGCATTAATTGTCCCATTTCAGAGTCTTATCATAGTTACAATAACATGACAAATTGTAAGTTGTGTATCATTTGGATAAACACTTCACTGTTCCTTTAATCCAAGCTATTAGTAACAGTCCAGTTGGTTTCAGGGGTCAGAAGGGCCAGATTGAATTCCCTCAGTGCTTAGTTGAGAGAAAGGGATTGTAAATCCCTGCTGTGGGCACAGCCCACATGAAAATGATCTCTCCCCAGAGCTACTAAAATCCACTGGTGAAATCTTTAATCAGCATTAATCAATCAATCAATTAATTACATTAGATGTTTATTTCACCTTTATTACTTTTAAGTAATTCAAGGTGGAGAACATACTTAATACAAAGGTGGGTTTTAGCAGGATCTGACCAGTTCTGGAGAACCAGTAGCGGAAATTTTGAGTAGTTCAGAGAACCAGTAGTAAAAATTCTGACTGGTCCCACCCCCATCTATTCTCTGCCTCCCAAGTCCCAGCTGATCGGGAGGAAATGGGGATTTTGCAGTAACCTTCTCCTGGAGTGGGGTGGGAATGGAGATTTTACAGTAACCTTTCCCTGCCATGCCCACCAAGCCACACCCACAGAACTGGTAATAAAAATTTTTGAAACCCACCACTGACTTAATATTAATTATACTAAACATCCCAAATGCTGGTCATAATTTTAATAGAAACTTTAGGAAATCTAGGGTTAACACATCATGTTGAGGAAGGGAATTTTACTGGACAGAACGGGAAAAATGCTTGCTCTAGTTTCTATCATCACAATTCCAGTTCCGAGAAAACATATTATTGCATATGCTTTTACACATACTGTTTATGACTAGTAATTGTAACCGGATTAACATCTTGCCTTGTTAGTCTGCTCTGTGTTTATGAGCATGGGTATGCCTTTGGCAAAACTCAGTCTATGCATTGATGCAGTTATTCAGTAGTATTTCCATAAAGTCCTTTTTCTGCTTTCTTCTATCCTATTCAGTTCTATCTACATTTTACAGGCATTTTCTTTAGGACCTTTTCTGTCCAGTTCTTCAGATTTTGAAGAGTGTAGAAAAGGACCTCACATTTGACTCTGCATTTCTTTTTGCAACTTCTTATAGCAAATAACATCTGCTCACAATAAATGGGAAGATTAAATGCATTAAGTATATTTTATGGAGACACAAATTATATTTTATTGTATAAATAAATTTAATGTTTTAAATGGAGCAAGCTGGTGCTGCTACAGTGAGAAGTGTCACTATCCAAGATTCATTTCAAGAATATCATTTATAAAATTATACATAATATAAATATGCGATGTAATGAAAATTATACACAAAAAGTGATGTAATGAAGTTCAGGCTAGAAAGAAACCAACTTAGAATTTGTTAAGGAAGAAAAGGTAATTTGGGATTTTTAGCCAACTGGAGACCTTTTCAAGCTGTGCTCTTGACAAGATTGAAAAAAATATTATAGTAGTTTATAAACATTCAACTGAAAGTCAGAGGTGACAGTCAAGGCTCTTGTAAAGGTGAAAAATAAGAGAGACTCATTTATGTCCGAATATACTTCAACAGCCAGACAGTTAGAATGCTAGTTGAGTAAAAGAATCAAAAATGAGTTTGTGAAAAAGGATGAACTTTTGTGAAGTGCAAGTGATAAGGTGCTTGAATAAATGATGTTCGCCTTTTCATTCCAGGCAATACTGGACAAGTATAATCAAATTTGACTTCACTTGACTTTCTCTAACCTTCATTGATTTCCAAAAGCCATTTGTGGATTTGCTGATGTAACACTGCTATGCTTTGGCTTATCCAAACAAAACTAGAGAGGTACAAGTCTTTTTTATTTTTCTGTAATTGACCCAGATACAATTTATATATTTCTTACTCATGTCCCTTATTAGTTATATGCATCAATCATAGCAGGCAGCAAGTCAGCTTCAAGTTGCAAGAATGAACGGTTCTGAATTGTCTTTGTTTGCCCTGATATATTAGAATGAAAATCTGAAATTAGCAATAGAGTTGAGAGAAATAGAATTATTCCTGTAAAGAATATAGCCTGAGTGACTCCATATTTACCCTTCATATAATCTAATCTAACCCTAAACTATTAAGATGAGTAAGACATTTAGAAAAGGGAAGTGTGTATGATGCCTGTTCCGAGGAAATAATGTGTTAGTACGTTCTGAGCTGGGTCAGGCTGACCCAAGCTCAATTGGAAGGAAGGAAGATACCCTGTTCCAATTAATTGTCTTAGTTAAGGACATATTGAAAGGGTATTTTTGGAGGGGAAATGCCTTTTCAAAGGGGAATTCTAAGTTGGAACAAATGTTGCTGAGAAAGCTAAAATGTTATGTAACATCCAAAAAACAATGACAAGTGGGGGCGTTTTAATTGTTTTGCTGATTGCCTGAAAATGTATTTAAATCAGGCATTTGGAGCAGTAAGACGTTCTCTCTCTTTCATGGGAGAACCCTTTTGCAAAAGCTTATGATACACACACACACACACACACACACACACACTAAATCTGCTTTCTACTTGTTCATGGTCTCTGCCTTATTTTCTATGAAGTTTGTCATTTTGAATCTCACAAATGTTAAAGTTAGTAAATAGATAATTAATAAGAAGAACCTGCCCCTAGTATTCAAACTGTGTTACACAACTACCTCCTTTATTTAGAAAGGATTTCTTTATTTTCTGCTATTATTCTGTAACCTTGTGATGGACAATAGCTAATTGCTTATCCTTCTCAGGAATGGTTCCCAATGAGCCAACATAGTAGGAATTGGGAGAGGGGGAATCTGAAAGGTACCAAGTTATTATTGTTATTGCTATTATTTGAAAAAAAAATAGAATAAAAAGTTATTCTAAAAATGAAAAAGAAAAAAATAGCCAACAAATCTAAAGAGCATATTTGAAAAATACCTATAATCTTTCAAACATTCTAAAGATACTGTATGTCTGTCCAAACTGAACTGGAAGTAATTTGTTAATCAAACATTATCTACTGTATATAGCTAATAAATAATGGCCCAATTTCATTGTTTTAAAAAACTCTTTGTTATGTTAATTTTGCAACCAGTGCAGCTTCCCAATTTTTTAAAAATTACCATAGAGCCATCAGACAATTTTCTTTAGTTTTCTAATATTTTGCAATAAAAACAGCAGCCAGTACCAAAGCATCGTCATTATTGTCTGTTCATTCAATGAATATCACCATCTGAGTATTTTCAATTTTCCAATGATTTGGGTTCTAATCAAGAGCTAAGAAATCATGGAGGTATCTTTACTGTATGTAGGACGATCCAAACAGGGTGGTTGTTGTTTTTATAAAGTCAGTGGTGTTCATCTACTAAATTTAAAGTGTCCAAATATTTGATGAACACACTTCCAAAATGTTAGTGGTAGCGATTTTTATTTATTTTTTTTTCACTATTATTTTGATGACTTGATTTATATTCATTAGGAAATATAGATAGTAAAGTAACTAAATAATTTGATATTTGTTGGAATGATTTTATTCACAAAGACTTCTTTTACTTTGGACCACAACCAATGGTCAACTAATTCATAGTTGTTGCAAAACCTTAGTTTCAGGAAACAGAACATTAGGGAATACATGACGGTGCCATTTTTTTCTTCAGAATACATCAAAGTACAAATTCAATATGTGATACTTTTCTGGAAAAGTAAATGTTTTTTAGAATATAAAGTAATTCATCATGTTCTGGACATGGTAGTTAAGACTTTCAAGAGAGCTTGTCATAGTACAATAGTTTTATATAACTTTAATAAGATTTTCTATTATTGAATAAAGTAGATATATAGCTTTCTTCAAATATTGCTAGTAGTCTTGACTGCTGTGGTCTATATATTTTAGAAAGAAATCATTAAACTTGACTCATTTGAAACATGATCAGCATTTATGTCTCTGCCTTTTGCAAAATGTAAGTTGAAAATGGAAGAAGTCATAAGCATACCCATATCAGTCTGAATTGTGAGGAATATTCAATCCTCATGATTGCCTAAGAATTAACTTTATCCTTTTTGTTTGTCATCTTTTTCTGCCACATCAATTTGGTCCTGTTTTTTTAGCTTTTGCACATTATCTTATTGATAAATAGATTGACAGATAGATGGAGTCCTAATTCCTTGATTTTTTTCTGTTGGGTTGAAAATAATAAAAATCACTTGCTAATATTTATTTCTCTGTTAAATAATTTGCTTAATCAATTCATTTCTCAATTTTGTTCACTCCAACCGAATCTCAAATTTTATCCTCTTTTGCTACATTCACTGAACAATGTAGAGAATGTCAGTATTCATTTTTTCTGCTTCCCTGATTTTCATGGGATTGATCTTCTGAACAAGTATTTATACAATATTCAGTTTAATCTAGATTTAACTATAAATGTCCTGGTCAACCACTGGAGGAAAAGTTTACAAAAACCCCAATGCATGCTTTTGCTAATGCATTTTATTCTTCCGAATGCTTCTATGAAGAGCAATTCAAGCATTTTCGCTGGAGGGAGATGTAAAACTGTGCTGCATGCTTTCTTGTGAGTAATTATGTGAATTCAGTTCTCTGCTTGCACTTCATCTGTAATTACAAAAACAGGTCAGATGTGAGTAATCCAGCTGTTTTCCCAATACTTCATGTAATCTACAATGCCTGGAATAATCTCCATTAAAATTCTTGCTGCTTTCAGCAATTTAAACACCAAAATTGGTTTCCTTTGCATCTGTAGGTGATAATTTTATCTATGAGTGGATGAGAGGAGTGGCAGATGTGGTGAGGATTTTAATGTAATTATATATGGTATAATATACTTCTCCTGCTTGGTAGTATTATAATCATTGCTTGTCCAAATAGTACCGAGGTGACAGGAAAAATACAATTTTGTATTATTTCATTTTTTTATGAAAATACCTGCCTAAGGAAAACTAGCATGCTGTGCTTCCTCTTTGATTATAAATGTATGTCAAATCATTGAGTGAAAAGAGTACAGCAGTCATGTAACGGGCTGTTAACCTGTGGCTCTCCATAAGGAAATGACAATTCTGGAAGCACTTGTTTTCTGTTAGATGAACTTCAGAGCCCCGAAGAAACAAGCCTCAATAGCAGAAAAGAAAAGAAAAAGATTGCTGAAATTGCTGAACTAGTTCAGAGAAATAATTAGCCATTAAAAATATTAGACTAAGGCTGATTGTTTTTGATATTTGATATGTTTGCACAGTGCAAAGTGTTATTTTTCATTTTCAAAAATCCTGAAGCAGGATCACAGCCATAGAGTTATCAAGCTAGAAAAATACAGAAATGGTTCAGCAACCTTGGTTGGGTCAGAATGCTCCGTGTCCAACCAGCTTAGGTAAACATGACCCAATTATGTGTATTCCACAAATAATTATGATTCATCAGCTACATGTGTCAAAGACTACCTTTGAGAAAGGGAAAGTACAGACTGAGCAATCTCTCCAACCTAGGTTCTATTGAACTACAATAGCTTTAGCCAGAATGATTAATGGGAAAGAATAGCACAAGCTGCAGTTCTATAATATCTATAAAGCAACAGATTTTCTACTCATAGAAAAGAGTTTTGTATTCTCCATGCAATGTATCATTACAAAACCACTATATTCTATCATTGTTAGTCCCCAAATCCCCTTTGCTTCTGCTTTTTCCCTTATGCAAATAGGACTGATCCTTCTAGATAAGATTCATCTTTAATTTTACATTGCAATATTTACTGTAATTTTTTCTCTGAGTTTCTTTCAGACAACTAGCACTTATCTCCATGTCCCTTCAATGACTCAAAGAAGGGGGCACTACCACTTCTCCTGGAATAACTGAGTCAGCTATATTGATTCCAGTTGGAAAAATCTGGTTCTGAAGGTATCTAGATGCAAATAATATGAACCTTTATAGGTCATAAGCCAGTCCTTTGAATTGTACTCATTACTCATGTATTAGAAAGCTCATGCATGGCTCATACCACAAGAATAATATGCTTCAACTAATAAATATAATGTTGTATTTTTCATAAAGTGAAGTTTCCATATAATCTCCAGAGAAAGCCACATCTAAAGCACATCTTCATTTATCTAGGCTGGTAAAGAGGAGGGCATGAATTATTGTGACTAGGTCATACTTTCCCAGATAGGACCACAAATGGCACAAAAACTGGAATAGAACAAAGCTCCCTCTGCCAGCTGTTTCCTCCACTTGTCCAGGAAACAGTACTTATGAGTCAAGGTGACGTCCTGGACTTTCAAAGGTTTGGAGAAGACCTCTATTTAGAGAAAACACAGGGGCAGACAGAAAGATGCACGAACAGCCATACACTTTTGCTAGGGTTCAGTTTTAGCCTGCTTTCTCCCATCCAATCCTTGAAGGTTTCCAGACATCTGGACAAAACTTTAATAGCAACTCTAGCCTTGCCTAGGGTATCAATTGACAACTGTGCATCATAATGAAGAATGAATCCCAAAAAGATTTTTTTTTTTTTTGTTGTTAAAGAGTGTACAGCAATGACTTAAAATTGGCTAGGCATTGAAATGATGCCATATAGAAATGATGGAAGAAAAAGATTATCTTTGCTTGATATTGAATGTTCACCATATTTAAAGTAAGGAACCATATGTCAGCCCCACTAGATAAATCAGCTCAAGGGATCAAGTTCACTGGAAGGTTAAAATACTTTTATTGAGATTGGCTGTAATAATAGAACCTTGCATGTCTGATTGTCTCCAATATTCTTGGGAATTAGGGAGGCATCTGTCTCCCTAATCTGGGCTGTTTACAAACATTATCGGCCTAAGGTATTATTTTCTCCTTCTCCTGGTAATAGAGTACTCATATCTCTATAAAGGTCAAAGAAGTGAATATCTTGTGATCAGTGGCATCTTCAAGGGGGTCAAAATTGGCAAGTTGGTAATTGTGGCTGCACAACCCAAGCCCCACTTTTTTTTTGTCCATACACTGATGTTGCACAAACATATACTAAAAGATGGAGCTTTTATCACACTGTTGTAACTGCTATCTTACCCATGTAGGCTGCCCTGAAGATGCTGCTGCTTGTAATAGTTTTATTTTCCTCTTTTTCTTTACTAATTTAATTCCTACAAGCACAAAACGAAATGCAGGGTTGTTCAAAGAGCAGGTTTTTATATGAATCTTTTTCTGTTTTTCCCTTTTTCTTCCATGGGAAGTTTATATTCCTCAAGCATCAAGTATCATATTCTGTGCACAAAATCACAATGCTGGTAAAATTTTATGCTTCCCACATTCAGTTTAAATTATACTGTAAGGAATTTGGCTTACTATAAAATTGTTTTTATCTATAAGTTGATTCATCAAGTTGTAATTTCTTCTACATATTTTAAAACATTTTTGCAAGTAGTATTCCCTAGTAAAATGCTACTTATATGAATGCTTTTCCCAATGTATTAGTATTAAAAAAATTTGCAATGCTTTGCAAAACTAAGGAAATGTGGATATTTTGACATTTTACAGTTTGTGCATAGGTTCAATAAAAATAGGTATCTTTGCATGTGAACCAAATGCATGTCTTCTCCATTTCTAATTGGTATCATGCTGGGATGAGTATAGAGGTGTTTCTCCTTAGGAATAAGAATTCAAAGAAATGTTATGGGTTATTAAAATGAAAGGGAGTAGAAAAAGTTATAGATTCATATACCCTTTTGCCTTGCAGTCAAATCTGATGATGGGTTCTTTTTTCTTCTTTTATATGTATTGCTATACTGGATGCATAGCCGTACATTTACTTATTTGCTTTCAAATGTATAATGAAATTTGAATAACTACAATGCAGTCTGAGAGAGAGAGAGATAGCTTTTGTAATAGTTAAAGGAACCAGGCTGGAAATCAGGAGACCATGAGTTGTAGTCTCACCTTAGGTACAAAACTAGCTGAGTGACTTTAGACCAGACACTTCTCAGCCTAGGAAGGAAGCAAGGGCAAATCACTCCTGAAAAACCTTGCAAGAAAACTGCAGAGATTTTTCCAGGGAATCTCCGAGAGTCAACCCTTAGTCGAAGGCAGTAAATAAATGAATAAAAACCAGAGAGAATATTGGAAAACAGCTGTGAGGAATATGGTCGGACAGGGAAAAGGTTACAGAGACTAGCTTGATTGGCCCATCCAGGTGACAGGAAAGAGAAAACCCAACCTCAGGAATACTCAAAATGTTGAGGAACCAATCAGATGTTTGTGTTTCTTCTCTCAGGCATGTTTTTAAAAGGAGAGGGAAGTGCTATTTTGTCTTGGGGAGAGGGTTGTGTTTTCTTTGGCTAAAAGCAAGATAATGGATATAATTAATTTGGAGAGAAAACTGGGATCAATGAAGCTAGGTTTTGGGAAGGCACCACAGAGCTACGAAAAGGGGCTTCTTCTGGGAAGCAGTGGAATTCAAACCTCTACATCCATTATATGTGCCCATTACATATTAGTAAATGGAGACATGCCCAATTCCAGCATTCCATATTATTATGCAACCAGATTAACCTCAGTCATTGCAATTAATAACCTTGGATAATTGGATAATGAAGATATTTTCCACTTTTATCAAGCTGCTCCTCAGTAAAGAGAATAGATTGTTCCATCCTTAAAATATTTCAAAATGCAAATCATTTGGGATTATAGAATTTTTCTTCTCAAAAGAGGATTGTTTGGTAGTTGGCATAAAGTACTATACATAATTTATATGAACAGCCCCCTGGGTTCCATACTCTTTTCATTAACAATATCTGAATTATTTCAAACTGAGACTTTGGAAAACGGCTGCCAATCAGAAGAGACAGTACTGGCCTGAATGCGCATTGATTCTTCTCAGGAATTTCTCTTCCATGTATTTATGATTAAATTGCAAGAACAAAACAGAAACATTGTACTTTAAGATATTGTGGTGTCATATAATAAGTAGAAACATCCTAGGATTCTTCTGCAACTAAGGCTTCTGCTTTTAATGAATTTTGCTGTGTAGTGGAATTAGAAGTTACACACACATTTCTGCTATTGCATGAAAGGTCCCAATTGCTGCAGGTTACAATGTAATTAAGACCACAGTTCTCCTTTACTGGCTATACTTTTGCAGACCTTGCAATCTGTTCCTTTCAACCTGGAATAAGAAGTATTGTTGTACATTACTGTAATATAATGTCTTCCCACAGAAGGTAAAAAGGACACAATACAATTTCCAGCTCCACTGAAGAGAGTAATAACTCTAGGCTTTGTGGCTTCCCATAAAGTTATTCAGCTTCATTCCCAGGATAGAAAATGTGAAAATCTGCTTCTTGTGGTGCATTCCTATCTTTAATGCCACTGTCCTTCCCCCCCTTTTTTTGTAGCCAATCTCATTCAAAACCCTCTACCATGTGATTGCAATGCTCAGATTCATTGGGCCCTGTACTCACAACTGCTCTTCATGCAGGTCAGCAGGATAAAATGACAATCAAAGCCAAGGACTTGTAAAAGTTAATCGTGGAAGGTTCTTGACAAGATAATTGAACTCTGAGTCACATATGAGCTTTCTTGGAGTTCTTGAAGGATTGTATCAACTGCTGAACAAAAATAAGCAAATTTGCAAAGGGAACAATTTGGGTGCCTTGCTTTCGCTGAGTATTTATTTCAGTTTCTATGGTCCTCCGTCTTTCATGACTAGGCAGATAATAATTAGCAGTAGGTAGTGCTCCCTCTCACTCACTTTTGCCACACACATTCAGTTTTTAATATTTTTTATATGTATAAATTGAAAATCAGATTTTCATAATTGAACTGCAAACTTTACAGTGCTGTTTACATATGCCTAAGAGGTAAGCCCCCACATGTTTATACAGTGGGACTTATTTCCAATTGCCATGCTTGAATTCCTTTCTTAACTGATTGGGTTAAATGAATGTAAATTTTTTGATTAATCTAAAAATCAACTGCATTGTTGAAAAAAAAAATACAAGGGTATTTCAACCGATAATGCTATCATCTTAGACTTAGAAAATAAAGTTCCTCCTTTGTTTCACAGCATGACAATCCTTTAAAAGTGTAGCTCATACTTCAGCATGATTTACGTCAATTAAAAAGAAAAATTATATTCACTTTTTTTCTTTTAGAGTTATTGTTTTTAATTAGTTTGGATTTATCAAAACAAACATAGAATATGTATGTTCTTTCAACAGTTTCCTTTGGCCCTCTTTCTTCTTGGTTATAAAAATGTAAGATCAACCCTGGCTTAGTTTAAGGGTTGATCCAATTCAACACTGACCTTGTCAACAAAACCCAATGCATTTAGAAAGTTCAGAAGTATTCTTCTACTGATGCTTCCTAGAAGTGAGTAGGTCTTTAAAATATACTGCTTGAGCTTCAGGAAATAGGAAATAGGCATCCAGTCAAGCAGCCATTGAATGTAAAGTCTCCTTTTCAAATAATCTAAATTGGTAGCTATTTCTATATAGAAAAAGCAATGAATTCTTCAGGTTAATGATGTGTTTTATAAAGATGTACTTTGCTTTAGTGGTTCTGAATCTCTCCACATTATATTATTTGATCTATACCTTTCTACCCTGGAAAGCACTCAGTTAACAAGCAATACATTTAGCTTCAATGGATTACCAAAAGCTCTAATGTGTGAAAGAAATAAAAGCTTATCTTACACATACAGACACACGTAAACTGTATTTCAGATACAATCTCATATATTTAAAAAAGGAGATGCCCATCAAATGGTTTTGAGTGCCTTATATTCCTGTATGTTTTCAATGTGTTTAGTCCAGAAAATCAGACCATTTTCATTCAGATTTATTCCCTTCCCATGTACTTTTATTTCTTTTATATTCTTTTATATTTGAGTATCAAATATCATGGCTTTGATCCATTGAGGTTTTAACAGAATGCTTTTTAGTGACAGTGAGAAGATTACTATCTTTAGTTACCAGATAGGTTTTTAAAAATTATTTTGACCTGTATCCCATTGTAGAGGAGTTAAGAGATAATCTTGAACAGGGGTATCAAACTGGCGGCCTGTGGGCAGGATGCATCGTGTGTAGGCCACATTCACCCCAGCTGCACTAAGGGAAAAAAGTCACAAAATATATGATGCAGTGGTGGGTTTCAAAATATTTTACTACTGGTTCTGTGGGTGTGGCTTGGTGGGCGTGACAGGGGAAGAATACTGCAAAATCCCCATTTCCTCCCAATCAGCTGGGACTCGGGAGGCAGAGAATAGATGTGGGCGGGGCCAGTCAGAATTTTTACTACCGGTTCTCCAAACTACTCAAAATTTCCGCTACCGGTTCTCCAGAACTGGTCAGAACCTGCTGAAACCCACCTCTGATGTGATGGCAATGTGATGTCGCAAATTTGATACCCGCAAATTTGAACAACAGATACAGCAATTAGAAAAGCATGAATTGGAATGATAAGGAGTGAGGATGGAATGCCAGATTGTCAAATTTTGACTCTCATTGGTATAATAGGGAAAGAAAGCACAATGCTGTGAGACTTTCAAGATTCTGTTGTTACAGCCTGTATAAATACAGTTCTAGTATTTCATGTGATATCTGTTTCCTGACCTGCTCTACCTCAGAGGGTTGACAACCACAAAGCTTAGTTTTAAACATGTTCACCCTATTTTACTGTACACATCAATTCATATATTGCTAATTACTATTCGAATGTAGCTCAGGATAGTTATGGGGATGAAGATGTAATTTCTTTGCAACCAGTGTTAGCGTTGGGAGCCATATTAGGCTGGAAGCTTCCATGCTGCCACCTTCTCATGTGTGGGAAAGTAGGAGGAGGGATTTAGTAGAGGGGTTGTTTGTAGACATAATAGCATTCTTCCTGTTGGTCAAGGTCAGGGCGATCTGGCATCTGGAGAAGGAGTGGTCGGAGTGCTGAGTTAAGATGGGATGGACATTGATTGGACCATGTGATTGACTGAGGAGTGAGGGGATGGAGGGAAAACCCAGACTTTTCAGATTCAGGTTTTCCCAGATGTGCCAGTTTACCTATTCTAGTAAAGAGAACTTTGGAAAATGCTTGCTTCCGCGTCTTTACTCTGAGTTGGGGTTTTCTGGAACGCTGACAGTCAGGGCATTAGAATATATGCAGAATAGTGACAAACCATTGGTATTCTCCATGCTATGAAGAAAAAGAGTTTAGAAGCCTTTATAAAATTATGAATTTTCTTGAATCTTTATGATTTCTTATTTTAAAATGTTTTAAACATCAGGGAACACCTTAAACAATGTTTAAGAGTTTAAAAATTCTGAAGTGTAAGTGGTTCAGAATCTACGTGCAGATAAACAGAAATCAACATTGAAGATAAACTAGCATGTCCATGGTTAATAATAATCTCAAGAGTATGGGTTGCTAATCCAAAATTTGTTTCTTCTGATTTCTGTGAATCCAATTATGAATACCAGAATGATTCAACCTATATATCTTTTATTTCAGCTTCTTATTATATGGAAGAGAAATCCAACTTAGAATTAAGGAGAAATTTCCTGTAGGGAGAACAATTCAGTGGAACAACTTGCCTCCAGAAGCTGTGGGTTCTCCATCACTGGAGGTTTTTAAGATGAGATTGGACAACCATTTGTCTGGAATGGTACAGCATCTCCTACTTGAGCAGGAGGTTGGACTAGAAGACCTCCAAGATCCCTTCCAAGTCTGTTATTCTAACCTGAAACTGAGACAGATTAGAGCCTTGCAATCATCTTCAGAGAAGCCACTCATAATATATAATATATACTGCTCAAAAAAATAAAGGGAACACAAGCAGAAGACATCCGAGATCTGAATGAATGAAATAGCCTTATTAAATACTTTGTTCTTTACATACAGTAGTTTATACACTGCTCAAACAACTAAAGGGAACACAAAATTACTGTACGTACTGAACAAAGTATTTAATAAGGCTATTTCATTCATTCAGATCTTGGATGTCTTCTGCTTGTGTTCCCTTTATTTTTTTGAGCAGTGTATTTAATATAATTTAATTCTTATGCATGTGATAAAAAGTCAGCAGGATAGCCTAGAAGAGTGTTCTTTAACTAAAAGTTTTGCTTACAGAGAATTTTCAAACTTAAGGAACTACTGATAAGGAATAGGAACTTCCTGGGAGCTGAATGTCCTCAAGGAAAGTCTGCAAGGACAGTGTTGCAACACAGATTGGTGACCAGACCATCTCTTTGAAAAATGGAGTTTGTCAAGTACCCAATGCACTCTGGACAGCTGCTCCTCATG
This sequence comes from Pantherophis guttatus, assembly GCF_059756535.1. Lineage (NCBI taxonomy): Eukaryota > Metazoa > Chordata > Lepidosauria > Squamata > Colubridae > Pantherophis > Pantherophis guttatus. The sequence continues at coordinate 292,095,939 of NC_142063.1, read as the reverse complement.
AACAGACTGCAGGTATCAAGGTTTTTGCTGACAGCTAATGAGTGAAGTGGCTACAAGTAACTTCCTCCAAGCTCCTAGCCATTAATATAACCTATATTTATGGACGAAAAGCTCAGTTGAGCTTTATTTCTTAATTACTTTTAAAATGGCTTTTTAATTGCTTTTTAACTATTAAGAATCTTTGGATTTGCAAGTTTTATAACATTCACTGGGTGAGTCTCCTTCAATCCTCGGAGAAAGAAGTTTTAAGTATAAGATTAAGAACTTTTTAAAAATGGAGGGGGGGAATAAACAGCAAAAGTGTGAATAGAATCTTGATTTCAGAAAGGTAGAAATAGTTTGAGGATTGAGAGAGATTTGAAATAATTTTGAAATTAATTATAAAAATATTCCCATGGGGAAATGCTGTTGCTTAGAAAAAAGAACAATAAGATAGTTTAGACACTAGAGGGAAAAAAGAAAGAACTTAGATTATATTTAAAGAAAAACACTTAATTTCAATTTATTAACATAGAATGAAGCAAAATACTTTAAATTTGGATGATATTTGGGATCAATGGATTCAGAAGTTAATTATACTGCTTGCTATCATAGATAAATGGGATTTAAAAGAGGTAATAGAAGAGGAACAGGTTTTACTGGTTGAGACTGAAATTCAGGCTGACTTGAATGTGAATTTAAAAATGACAAGTTATAATAATGATATGAAAAAAGATGTAAAACTGGCTGATGACATAATAATTACTTAACAATTAAAATTATAAATCCAAAGAATAGTTTGGATAATTTCCTTACTTTGGATTTGCCAAAGAGGCTTGTTAAAGTTTTAAAGGATTTTCTGAGAAGAGACAAAGAGAAAATGAAAAATCAAATTCATTTAGAATTGTTTTTGTTTTTTTGAGATAAAATAATAAATTACTATGTTAAAGTAAAGAGTAGGAATATAAAGCTGGCTTATTTCATAGAAGATTAAAATATGTATGTTGTTTTCTGGTAACCCCAATGGAATTTTGCTGACTAGAACTGAATGATGAGGCTTTAAGAATTTATTTATAAATAAGAAATGAGATATGGGAAGAAGGTATCTTTTGTTGTATTCTTAGAGAAAGTGATATTAGTGAAATTGTTTGCACTTGTTGGAATGAAGGGGGAAATGGTCTATTTATATATTTCTTTTCTTATTCTTTACTATATACTTATTTTTACTTTTATATTTTTCTTTATATTTTCTTTTCTGCACTTTCTATTCTTTTTTCATTCGTTTATATTTTTTACTTTTTATTGGCCTCTTTGTAGCTACAAATTTTAATTTTATATATAAGCTTTGTGGATGAAACTATTAAATACTGTGAATAGATACTTGAATATAATCAGTTTCCAATATCAAAAGCCACAAAGAACACATATCTGTCAAAGCATACAATATTTTTTGTTATTTCCAGTATAATCAGAGTTGGAGAAGAGACATAGTTTTATGAAAGTATGCAAAGAACACTAAGCAAAAAAAAAAAAAAGGCATTTAAAAATCAGGCAGCACTTCTATCATCAAACAACTTGTCAGTAGAGCAGTTACAGAAATCGGTATTCAGATCAGTTAATAAGCATGTCGCTTTAAAGAGATTTGTGAGTTGGCCCAGCAGTGCAATGGCATTGTTTTTTATGGCCAGTTGGGAGTCAAGAGCTCAGATCTCATTTCCTTCTATGATATCAGACAACACAAAACGTTTGTTCTTTCAGCAAATATTGGCATTGTAGAAGGATTAGAAAGAGCTTTCAGTTTGGAATATTTCCTTCCAGAAATTGCTGAATAGTCCCCTGGGATAGCATAATCTGGGTTAGAGGTTGCTGACTGGCATATTTTAGAATTAGGTCCATTCGCCAAGCTTGTGGGTTACTTTCCAAACATTTTGTTACCAGCCTAGGTAACATCTTCAGCAGACTTTAGGGGATGTCAGTGTTAGTGTTCTTCTGTTTATAAGGACTTCAGATGTGGGTGTGTCAAGTGAGGGTCTTCTGATGAGTCAGCTGTGAATCACCAGTGAGTCTTGTGATGGGTCTTGTGATAAAGAGATTACATCAGGTATTCACCACTATTGCAAATATTTTAGAATTCTCCAAAATTGCCTACTTTTAGTTTGATAAATCTTACATATTATCTATCTAGTGCTCCTACACTGGGATTTAAAATATTGACCAGAAATTCAAATTGCAATAACTATTAGCATTAATGGAATTATAGGAAAGGGGGAAGGGCAGCATAAAGATACATTGAGTATAACACATTTATGAACAAACCACATTTTGAAAACATTCCTAATTGTATTTATTTAATGCATGGGTTTTCTGTCCTAACTAATTTTTGCATATATCAGATTTGCTGCCATTGGATCATAGCAGTAGGTTATAAAAGCACAAGAGTGGCAGTTTTAAGTTACATTTTGACTCTCATTCATTTTGATATAAGAATTTCTAGGAAACCTCCTAGTAAATTTGAACTTTGTTTTCATGCAAATGGGTAAACATCTAAATAGATGTTTAAAATTCTGAGAGTACTTGGGAATAAGACCACTGTTTACAGATTTACAGATTAAAAGAGTTGGAAGGGACAAAAGGTCATCTAATCCAACTCCCCAGCCAAGCAGGAGACCATACACCATTTCAGACAAATGGCTGTCCAATCTCTTCTTGAAAGCCTCCAATGATGAAGCTCCCACAACTTCTGATGGCAAGCTGTTCCATTGGTTGATTGCTCTCACTGTCAGAAATTTCTCCTTATTTCTAGGTTGAATCTGTCCTTGATCAGTTTCCATCTATTACTCCTTGTCTGGCCTTCAGATGCCTTTGAAAATAGCTTGAGCCCTTCCTCTCTGTGGCAGCCCCTCAAATATTGGAATACTGCTATAATGTCTCCCGGTCCTTCTCTTCACTAGACTAGCCATGCCCAGTTCGTATAATTGTTCTTCATATGCTTTAGGCTCCAGTCCCCTAATCATCCTGGTTGCTCTTCTCTGCACTTTTTCTAGAGTCTTTAACTACAAGGCAGATTTACATTTTCAGAGCCTTTCTTATATTTAATTCCATCACATTCAATTAAACAAAGTCAAGGCTATTAAATACATTCTTATAAATATTTCAGAAGACAATAGTGAACTCCATATTTTATTTATGACATTAGCATGTCCAACTACCTAACAACGGCCATGTCAAAAAAAGGGACTCCTGCATTTTTCTAGATGCATCTTTTTGTTGCCTTGCTCACCTTTTTTAAGGAGCTTATTTTTCTAATGTAGGGAATAGATCCATTTAAGACATCTTAATTGTGGATTTCCCTTTTTATAGAACCCTGGACAATCTAAAGTACTGCAGGACAGATACTCATGTATAAGAAGCTTCTGGCAGAGCAGTGCTGGATTAAGCAAGTGTCGGTTTACTTTCAATTATTTATACCACCTTCCTCTTTTCTTATTTTGTTGCTGTCCATTCTCACCTCTGGGTGAGTTTAAAACAGGCATTACCGGTAAAATAAATAGATAAAATGCCATGTATAGCAAGATTGAGCAATTTGTGTCTCTGGAAGCTCTTCTAAATGTTTATTCAGATGAAAATGTATACAGAAAAGGTTATTTGCTGAGCTGATTTACTCCATCACACCAACTCTTCAGATGGCTTAAATAGAAGAAACCGAATCAGCTCTGGAAGTTGAAAGCAATCCATACAAACTACCTTATTACTAAGCTTTGTGGCTTAGAAGTGATCTAGATGGATGATGGTGAATCTTCAAGTATCTACTTCACCTTATGCATTTTTCATAAATGTTCTTGTACTTAAAGTCTCCTTGACTAGTGACCAATTGTGTTAGTAGCTTCTTTCATTTCTGACTGCTCAGGGAATATGATCTCTTTAAAATATATTACTCATGCATTATTGGATGGGAATGTGATGACATATAGGGCAGGGGTGAAATGCTACCAGTTCAGACCGGTTTGGCAGAACCGGTAGCAATGGCAGTGGGTGGTTCAGAGAACCGGTAGCGACGTAGCGTGAGGTTCCGCCCACCTGCCCAGTTGTTGTTACTTCCTGGAAGTAACCTGTTTTTTACCTTCTGTGTATGCGCAGAGGATCTGCGCGTGTACTTCTGAACCGGAAGGGAAAGTAAGTAGATTTCACCCCTGATATAGGAGCATGGACATAACATTTATTATTATTTTGATTCATATTGATTCATTAGTTCCTAGTCTTTTAAAAGATCCCTAAAGAGCTTACAATAAACATTTTATTTATATGCATGTTATCCTGCTCTTGCTTCAAAGTCAAAGCAGTAAAATTGGTTTTCTAAATTTTCTATCTAGAATAAACTGAAAGTAAATTATGGTAGATTGAGAAACTGTGACTGGTATAGCCTTGTTAAACCAATTGGTATAGTCATATCTCAGTGAAATTTCAATTGTCTGTGTTTACAGAAAATATAGAAATTATGATTAACATACCAAACACAATGCAATAGGTCAAAACCAAGAAAAACCCATTGGTCTCATTGAAACAATATACACAGGCAGGGATGTACAACTTTGGGTAGCTCAATGGTCATGCTGTTTTTCTACAATACACCGAGTGCAACATTCCAGAAATTGGGAGGTCAATGTTTGCTCCTTTACGTTAGTAGTATACTTTTAAATTCTCCCATTTTGTAAGTATGATGGCTATAGAAATCCATTAATAAATAAACTATTTTGTTTCCTCACTACAGACTTAGATGTATTTGCTTTAAACAACAGGCATCCACCTAGAAGAGGGGAAATACCAGAGAAGGGGTAATGGGTCTAATTTTTGCAGAATATTTTTGTATTGGGAGGTTTTAAAACTCTGAAATGTTTTTGGTCCAAATTGGTTCATTTTGTCAAAATTCTCAAAAGGGGAAATCATCCCAATGTTTAAGGGACCCCAAAGCTGAATATTTTATACACAACAGCTTAATATGAAATGAACCCAGTCATAGTTGATGGTGTGTGGCATGTGTGGTGTAGCATATCATAAGCATAGCATAGCATAGCATAGTGTAGCACAGCATGGCACAGCACAGCACAGCATAGTCAGGTATTTGAAGTTTAAAGTACAAACTAAGTCAGTAAATCATAAATTTAGCAGGATGAGTGAATCTCATCCTATCTCAAAGGATGTAGTGTCTTTCAAACTCAGCAACTTTAAGATTCCTGGACTTCAGCATTCTGGCTGGAGAATTCTGGAAGTTGAAGTCCACACATTAAAGTTATCAACTTTGAAAACACTGGATTAGAGCAAAGCGTAAATCCACCTAGTAAGTAATTAATAGGCACAAAGCCATCTTGGTGAACTTGGGCCAGCCACACTTTCTCAGCCCTAGGAAGGAGGCAATGGCAAACCACTTCTGAGAAAAAACTTGTAAGAAAACTGCAGGGACTTGTCCAAATAGCCGTCATTGACTTCAAGGCACTAATAATAATAATATAATAATAAAATAGAGGAGAAGTGAAGAAAAATAATTATATAATATTAATACCGAATTAGATCAATCCATCAACTAATATGCATTCTTGTGTCTAGAAGAAACCTTTAGAATGTTCCCATATTTAGCATCTGCACACTGGCTATGTTTGAACCTTTGCAGTTGTGTGTTGTAAACCTTCCCCTTACCTGAAAGCTATAAGGAAAGTGTAAGGATGAATATTGGCATCTAAAGATAAAAATAATTTTGCTAGGTTAAAGTGGTAGAAATAACATAATGAATACTGTGGTAGAAGTAAAAATGTCTTTGTTTGAAGGCATTTTCTGGCATAAAGTTCTAAAATGTGGCTTCCTTTCATCCAGAGCTGCTGGGAATTGTATAGATATTATCTTTGAAATTGAATTCAGTGGAGTTATGTCAGCAGCACATAATATTTTATCACATGGGAACTACAAAACTGTTTTGGGGCCCTGCTGTGACATTATGGTTTCAGTCCTCTCTATGCTTGTTCTATGAATTAGTCCCATTCAAGACAGTGGCAGTAAACATGTGAGGGTTCTGAAAGTTTGGATGCAATACAATTTTTTAAAAAACTGCCCCCATGGGTCCAGAGATTTGATTTACCACAAAATTTTTCTGCAATAAGGATATAGTATAAAACTAAATTTTGCTGATGGAGCTGTTCCAGGAACTGTTTATATGGAAAAGGAATTGCAACATAATTTGTTCTGAGATCTTGAGGTTTAGAGGTCCATAATTTTTTTAGCCACATGGAAGTTAAATAAGTCTTGATTTAGATAGTTTATGGAAATACAGATATCCCATACTTTGACCCCTGACATTTTCCAAGATGGCTCTGTCACTTTGTCATGAAATAACAGTAGTCAGCTTTTCCTAAGAGTTTTATTCTTTTTTAATCACATACAAAAAAATAAAAAAATAAATAACATCTCTGTTTTTGTTTAGAGATCATAACACTTTCATAAACAATATATTCTCTTTTCATAGGAAGTTTAAGAAATATGGTGTTGTTATGCTTAGCTTTGTATCAGTTAGGGGTAGGAGAAGAAATGGCAGAACTGGGGGGTGGAATTAAAAGAGGGATGAGCCTAGAATCCTTATGTAACATCTGAAAGACTAAATTGAACACCCCACCTTGAATTCTGTTGACCCTATCTAATGCCAACCAGTAGTTAACTGTTAGTTGAGAAGATTCCTGTGCACAAGGTTTTTAGCAATAAATCAGTTTAATTGGACCTTTTTGTGTAGACTTGGTTTTGCTTGACATTAGGCTAGCTTTCTGTTTCTTATCTATGCTATTGATATATTCTTAGAGTTAAATTGCAAGACAGCATCAATGTGTTTCTTAAAATAATAATTTAATTTGCACTAATATGCCTTTTGATCTATACTTTTAAAAACAATAGACCTTTCTCTGAAGGGGCCTAATTTACTTGTACAAAGCCATATTAGGTTGTTTTTTTAAAAGATAAAACTCTTTTTTTTTAATGGTAACACAAAGACCTAATGTCAACAAGAGTCACAAAGTGACAAAAATCTGTGGTTATGCAAAAGATAAATAATAAATTATTTAACTACCTATGTTCTGATAGATCCAGAATATCTAGAGTGATAACAAAAGCCGATTATCTAAATAAATTCATCGATAACTTTTTAAATAATATAAATATAGTAAATAATCTATTAAATTGTTTGGAACCCTTTCAATTTCTTACTGAATAATGTTTTCTAAAACAAACAGGTAATAATTTCACTTCTGTAACTTTATAGAACTTTATAGAACCAGTCATGTTTAAAGAGCTACATCTTTCTCACCACTTATCTGCTTAATGATAATGCATGAAGCTTTCAATAAATGTAACATTACAGTTGTAATCTAATCACACTATTTCTATACATACATATTTCTGTACACAGCTTGGAGTTAAAGCCTGTTTTCATCCTGCATTTTTTCCCCAGTTTCCATTCCTGCCAAAGTAACCTGATTTATGCTTTAGGTTTTTTTTTGGCTTGACCTCCTATATCTGAAAAAAGTGCAAAGGGCCCTGCATGTGAATGGCTTTACATTTCTCTTGACATTAAGCCATTTAGTACTGTAATCAATGAGATAGGCTTTCCTAGGACCACAATGGAGTGTTAATTAGCCTCCAATTTAGAAAACAGTGTGAATTCACAGTTGTTGTCACAAGGGAAAAGAGCAAAACTAGAGCAATCTAACAAAATGCTGAAAGATGCCAAGTAGTTAGAAAATGCAGGTCTGACAGTGGAGTGGCAGGTATCCAACGTGTTTGTATTGTAATCTGAATGTCATGACATCTGTCAAACTAATCTTGCTTGCATTCCTAATTAGAAAAGCGTAATTGGAGCAAAATTGTGGGGGAAATGTTGTTTTTGTATTCCATATCCTTAAAAGATTGATTTGATTTGAAAATATTAATATATGGTGATGAAGTTATTCAAAAAGTTCCAATCTAAATGCAAGTTCAATAAAAATGCATATATGCAACCTATATTGCTATACTAATGTTAATACAAAATGCAGTTGCATATATATTTGTATGCATGTATATTTAGGCATTAGTTGACCTGATGCCCACCTGATGTTTTTAACTGTAGCTATAAGCACATTTAATGTTGCCCATTCTGGGTTGCCTTATGAGAATTTCAGTCCAAAATATATACTTGGTCCAGGTTCTGTTTTAAAGTTGCATGCTTATGGTTCCATTCTGCCATCATTTTTCATTATTGTAGATGTGATAACCTATGACCTTGTTGCATTATTGCTATGTGGTCTACATGGAACATTGGAAAGCAATTTGGAAACTAGAACTTGCACAAAATACTAAATCAATACTAACATTGGAATCCAGGCAATGAAACTATAATCCTATTTCTTGTCTGACTTTTACAATTGTTTCTAAATAATTTTATATCCATTGTCAAAGGATAAGATTTACAAAAGGACCAGTAGAACCAGATACATAATGATACATATTTATTCCTCTGGTAGATTTCTTTATAATATTTTAATGAGATGGACCTCATTGATTTGTTTACATGCAAAAACCTGATTATGCATTTCTAGGCATATAGATTGTGAAATTCATTTTAATGAAAACAAACCCTATGGGTGTGGTGGTGGTGGGGGGGGAAAGAACCTACTTGCTCTTAATTTTGAACAATACTATTTCTACCCTTTTATTGCTCTGCATAGATACAGTACTTGCACATATATTTTCCAACTAAAGCCTCTCATGCTGAAACTCAGAAGACAGCCCACATGCTTTCATTGCAGATCTAGACAATCAATGTAAGGGATCTGAGATAGTTTAATAGGAAATATCCAAACATGGGTGGGGTGACAATATGAAAGGTGCGTATTTGCTCAGTGACAGTTGAATTTTTAGTGACAAAGAAAAGCCACTGATTTTTATTTAGTTGTCTCCCTTAATTCTGTTGTACATGAGCAACTGATGCTAAAATGTCTACAGGTGGCTGCACAGCATTCTCTGAAATTAGGCTTGAGGTAATGAGCAATTTCTTGCTTAATTCCTACAATGCAGTTTAGAAATAGAGAAACCATATGAAATCACAAAAGGTCAGAACTTCTTCAGAACATGACACTTTAGCTGTAAGGAAAAGCAACGAGATGGTGCTTTGTAAGGCACCATCCAGAGTAATACCTTCTATTTATATATTTTTCCCTTTTGCAATATTATTTAACAACATTGATATAATGAAGTATAGTAACAATTATCTAAATTTTCAGCATGTGTGTAAACAATTAAATTTCTTCATTTTTAAAATACTATTTCAATTTCAGAAGTTCTATCACAACACATTATGAATTGCTTACCAGTCAACAAAGCAAAACAAGCAAACATTTTTCTATTACTTGTTTTATTGAAACTTCTAGATGTGAGCCTGCAAGACTTAGTCAATACTCTCTATGCAAGCTAATCCAGTAATAATACAATATCGCAGATATTCAATGATATCAGTAATTAATTATGTTACAAAACATAAAATTGTGATACTGCCTCATTAAATCAAATGCCTTTATATCATCATGAAATAGCATGCTAGAATAACATGCTTAAGGGGAAAATCAATTGCAAGCATCCTAATTCTGATGAACAAAGAAATATTTGTTTGAGTTAGGATGATGATTTATCTACTGACAGAGTTGTGACCTTGGAAAGAAGGTTTATGAAGATCATTGACTAGAGAATCATTGTAGGATTCATAAAGCGAAGGCTTCACAACTCAGTTTCAGGTAGAGGTAAAATCATTTTATTCATTTTTAATAAAGTTCTTAATGTGCCATTCTCTTGGATTTTAATTCTGGTTTTAGTTCTATATTTAATTCTGAACCTCTATTTAAAAATATGTTAATAACCAAATGTGTATTTAATAAATAAAATCATAAAGCTCCACCTAAGCTCACAAAATGAAAAGAAGAAAAAAAGCCCTCCATCTCTCTAGGTCAGGGGTGTCATACTGGCAGCCTACGGGCCAGATGCATCATGCGCTGGCCCATGTCCACACTGGTCCCACAAAGGCAAAAAACATTGTGGTACATCATGATACATCACATGACGCAATTGAGTTTGACACCCATGCTCTAGTTAAATGGTCCTAGTATATCAGCAGAAGATTCAGGCAGGATGAAAGCATATGTGTGTGTGTGTGTGTGTATGTGTGTGTGTGTGTGTGTGTGTGTGTGTGTGTGTGTGTGTGTGTGTGTGTAATGTATGTATATATGTATGTACGTATGTATGAATTTGAATAGAATAGAATAAATACTTTATTAAGGTCATCGACCAGCAAATTGTCAGTGTTTACTTCTATGAACTATAGAGCTATAGAGTTCCTTTCATGGCTTTAAAATAAGGATTTGACCAATGCATGGAAGAGAAGTGTAACCATTATTATTAGTTATATATTTCTTCTAGGTCCGGAGGAACATGCCACCATATACTAGTTGCTAGTAAATACCGAATGCAGAGGTACTAATGTATTTATTTCCTGCTACTTCTTTACTGCTCAATTCATATATTCCCTTTTCCTTATTCAGGGATCAGCAATCTTCCTTCAGGTTAGTTTCAGATATCTCTATGATAGACCCATTTACCCAGGTAGAATGGTATTAGGCGCCTGATGGAACCTGATAGGTTCCAGACGGAGCTTGGGCCAATGCCTGAGGTCTTGGCTCACGCCTCGACTGGAGACTTAGTGGCCGCCTGGGATAGGGCGGCCGCTGGAGCTCTGGATCGAGTCGTGCCTTTGCGGCCTCTGACCCGGCGCCGATCTCACCTGGCTCCTTGGTTTACTGAGGAGCTGAGGGAGATGAAGCGCCGGAAAAGACGCCTAGAGAGTAGTTGGAGGGCCAGTCGCACTGAATCTGACCGGACACTGGTAAGATCTCATATTAAGAATTACCTAGTGGCGATAAAAGCAGCGAAATGCACTCATCTTGCTGCTCTTATCGCGTCATCAGATAACCGCCCGGCCGCCCTGTTTAGGGTGACCCGCTCCCTGCTCCACCAGGAAGCGAGGGAGGACCCCTTGGAGGGGAGAGCCGAGGATTTTGTTCAGTATCTGTATGACAAAATCACTCAGATTCGGGAAGATCTGGACTCTGACTGGGTAGATCCAGTGGGGATGACGGAGGCAGGTCCTGAGAATGTTATCTGGGATGAGTTTGACTCTGTGACCCCTGAGGACGTGGACAGGATTCTGGGTAGACTGAATGCGACCACATGTTTGTTGGACCCGTGCCCCTCCTGGTTAGTGCTGGCTTCCCGGGAGGTGACGCGAGGCTGGCTCCAGGGGATTATAAATGCTTCATTGAGTGAGGGTGTCTTTCCCGCCGCCTTGAAAGAGGCGGTGGTGAGACCTCTCCTCAAGAAGCCTTCCCTGGACCCGGCAATATTGGCAAATTATCGTCCAGTCTCCAACCTTCGCTTTGTTGCGAAGGTTGTTGAGAGTGTGGTGGCACGACAGTTTCCCCGGTACCTGGATGAAACGACGTATCTAGATCCGTTCCAGTCGGGCTTCAGGCCTGGGTACAGCACGGAAACGGCATTGGTCGCGTTGGTGGATGATCTCTGGAGGGCTCGGGACAGAGGTTGTTCCTCTGTCCTGGTCCTATTAGATCTCTCAGCGGCTTTTGATACCATCGACCATGGTATCATGCTGCACCGGTTGGGGGGGTTGGGGGTGGGAGGCACCGTACTACGGTGGTTCTCCTCCTTTCTCTCCGACCGGTCGCAGTCTGTGTTGACAGGGGGGCAGAGGTCGACCCCGAGGCCCCTTATATGTGGGGTGCCACAAGGATCGGTCCTCTCGCCCCTTTTGTTCAACATTTATGTGAAGCCGTTGGGCGAGATCATCCGTGGTTTCGGGGTGGAGTACCATCAGTACGCTGACGACACCCAGCTGTACATCTCCACCCCGGACCACCCCAACGATGCCCTTGAAGTGATGTCCCGGTGCCTGGAGGCCGTACGGATCTGGATGGGGAGAAACAGGCTCAGACTCAACCCATCCAAGACCGAGTGGCTGTGGTTTCCGACATCCCGATATAGTCAGCTGGTGCCATCGCTGACTATTGGGGGCGAAGTATTGGCCCCCACGGAGAGGGCTCGCAACTTGGGTGTCCTCCTGGATTCACGGCTGTCTTTAGAAGAGCACTTGACGGCCGTGACCGGGAGGATTTTTCATCAGGTTCGCCTGATTCGCCAGTTGCGTCCCTTTCTGGATCGGGACTCGTTACGCACGGTCACTCATGCCCTCGTCACCTCCCGTCTGGACTATTGTAACGCTCTCTACATGGGGCTCCCCTTGAGGAGCACTCGGAGGCTCCAACTGGCGCAGAGTGCGGCCGCGCGGGTGGTGATGGGAGCGACGTGGCGCTCCCATGTAACGCCTCTCCTGCGCGAGCTGCACTGGCTCCCGGTGGTCTTCCGAGTGCGCTTCAAGGTTTTGGTCATCACCTTTAGAGCGCTCCATGGCTCAGGACCTGGTTATCTACGGGACCGCCTGCTACCACCAATAGCCTCCCACCGACCAGTACGCTCCCATAGAGAGGGGCTCCTCCGGGTGCCGTCGGCCAAACAATGTCGACTGGCGGCCCCCAGGGGGAGAGCCTTCTCTGTGGGGGCACCTACTATCTGGAACGAGCTCCCCCCCGAGATACGGAGGATTCCGGATCTGCGTACCTTCCGTCGCACGCTGAAGACGTTCCTATTCCAGCAAGCCGGCCTGACCTAAACTTCTCCTCTTTTAAATGGGAATTTTAAATTTGGTTTTAAATTATTGGGGTTTTAAATATGGTTCAGCCAAATTTATCTAACTTGTTTTATTTCTATTTTAAATTTTGTATTGATATGTTTTATTTCATGGCTGTTCACCGCCCTGAGTCCTTCGGGAGTAGGGCGGTATACAAATCTAATAAACTAAACTAAACTAAACTAAACTATATATAATAATAATTGTTTTTGCTCTTGGCTGCCATTTCTTTTTTGAATTATATCTTTTGAACTATATCATTGAATAATATAGTTCAATGTTTATTTATACTGTTGTTCTTGTTAAACTCTGTTTACTATCCCAAGTTGCTTTGGTAAGATGGGGGGCCATCTAAGTAAATAAATAAAATCAGACAGCCAGTAAAAAAAACTATATATATTTCCCCATTTTAGGACCTTTCTTGCCACAATTGTTAATTGAATCATTAAAGTTATTAAATTAATAACATGGTTGTTAGTGAATCTGGCTTTCCCATTGACTTTGCTTGTCAGAAGTTGCAAAGGGTGATCCCAGGACACTGTGACCGTCATAAATATGGACCAGTTGCCAAGCATCTGAATTTTGATCACATGACAATGGGGATGCTGCAATGGTCATAAGTGTGAAAAACGGTCATAAGCCACTTATTTTGGTGGTGGTGTAACTTTGAACGGTCACAAAATTAACTGTTTTAAGTCAAGGACTACCTGCACTGAATTACCGAAGATGCCTTAGAACACAAAGTACTGTATGTTCACAAGGTTCACAACTCGGTATTGCAACGAGAATTGAATTGTATTTATGGCAGGAATCTTCTCTGACAACTGCCTGATAGGAATAAGTGAAAAATTCTGTATCGTCCAAGGGAGCCAAAAAAACCAAAGTCCTAACTATGGGATGACAATTTTTTCTTTAAAAGCAGGCTTGAAGTCAAAATAATATAGATCTCAACATTCAGGTAAAACTTGAACAGCACTCAAACCAGTGGTGGGTTGCTCCCGGTTCTGTCCGGTTCTATAGAACCCGTAATAAAACCAGTGGGAAGCTCCGCCCACCCACCACGACACCATCATGGGTGATCTGCGCATGCTCAGAAGCTTCTGCGCATGTGCAGAAGCATGTGTGCGCGCTCCCGCTGTGAACTGGTAGTAAAGGTAAGTAGAACCCACCCCTTAGTCAAACTTGTTAATATTCCTTACTCAGGAGTGGAATGTTAAGTTTTTCATATTATACATCCAGATTAGATTTCTTCAGGAAAGGCCTGTTCATCACCTTTTTAACATAGGCCTTTGAAAATATAGATTTCCAACCATTAATGAACACTTACTTGAGAAATGACTTAAGAAGATAATTTTAAAATCTCATTAGGCCGGAAATTTATCTTCTAGGTTTGCAAAACAACAGTAGATAGTTAATCTGTATTAGTTGTTTGATTAATGTTTGTTCAACTAGTGAAACATTCAGTCACATGCAGAACTATTTTGAATTAGTTTTCATTACCATATATTGACTATAATTAACATTGTATTTATCTTTTTAAATTTGGCAGCTTAGTTGAGAAGGAGCTTAGTTAAGGTGGTAGATGAGGCAAATATTACTCCTTGTTGTTTTGCTATTATGAACATTTAATTTTTTTTTAGCTGTACAGTACATTCCCTCCTATTCTCTTTTTTCTTGACTGTTTATTAAGTTGCAGCTTTTATTCTCATTTAAAATTTGTTTTTATCTAGATTTGTAGTTTGTTTTGTTCCAATGTCTGACTTAATAAACACAATAAATCCTACAAGCCCCTGCATCTAAGATACCTCACCATTGTACTTGTAAAGGAGCATTGAAGAAGGAATGCAAGGATGCTTAAATAAACATCAATTTAATTTTGGAGAGGATGAATGGGTAACAAACTCTATCAGGCTTTCAATATTCAACTATTATTCCCTATATCAAGAAAGTAGAGTTCCACTGGCCTTTGTGTTATATGTTTTCTTTTTTAAGTTTTTTCTTTTTATACATCTCATTGCGTGAATGGTTAGATACCTGGGTATTATACATTTCAATACAAATAAACATAACAATATTATTCCTAATACTTACATTTCATTTTCATTTTCAGTTTTACTGACACATACTAACACATGAATTCTACTATCATCCTTCAATTCTAAACCTTCTCATAATTCTTCCTTTCATTGTATCATCTTAATATCTGTTTGTACTATTCTTCCCCTCTTATTTCTACCTCTATTTTAGCACTCTTTTTCCCCCCTTCACCTATCACTCTGGTAATCAAAGACGTGGTGTTAATCATTTTTTACATATTTAATATTTTTTTCCAATCCTTCAATCCTAGTAATTCTACTATTAATACACTTGTTTTCATTAAAATATATCCTGCCTTTATCTATTCTCAAATTACTTAGTTTTAGTTTTTCACTCTCACATTTTATACATACTTAGAAATTCTATTTATCTAATTTACAAAATAATTTTCCAATCTATATCATTCTGATATTAGTATACATTACATTACTACATTACTGATATATTTCCAAAAATAATTTTCATTTCTTACACTACATACAATGTAGTTATCCAACTTATATAGTTCTAATATTCATACACATTATTAAAATACTTTCATGAAATGTTTGCTTTACAATTATTTTCTTTTTCCTTTATCCCACATCTTTCACCCACATCCAATTTTTTAGTCTCCTTTTTTTGGAGGGGGTTGTCTTCCATACAATCTTTTAAATCTTTTATTTCATCTTCTCTTAAATCTCTGTTTTGACTCTACCCTCTAGCTTTCTCTCCCCTCACCGTTTTTCCCCACCATCTAGTTCTACAGCTATCTGTTCCATCCCCTTTTCCTCCTCCCCAGCTGTCTCCCTGTTCCCACCCCTTTTTCTTTTCACATCTTTTAAAATATTTTCCTTCTGTTCTGATCTCTTATTCACTATCAGTTTTAATTATACCTTGTAGTTGTTGTCTTCCTCTTGTTGATTTCTCAATTTTGCTGTCTCCTCCACTCCTAGTAGTTCCATTCTTCCCTCTTTGTCCTGGTCTTTGCTTGTTGTTCCTTGTATTATACTTTCCAATTTTTGATTTTTACGATCTATGCATCCAAATATTTCCTTCATCTACTTGCATTGTTCTTTTATGGAATCCTTAATGTCTTGGTATATCAGCTCCATTTCATTATCTCCACTTACCTCCATTTTACAGTCAGTTCAATTTAAGAAAAGGAATCGAGGTTATCTATGCCTTTTCCAGTCACTTTTATTTGCTCAGCAATATTCAGGGGTCACTTGGCTAAGGGTCTTGTTTATTGTATAAATCTCCAATAATTTTAAAGTCCAGCAAATGTGGAAGATCCCAAAGTTGCACACTTTTCCTTTTAGCAGCAGATGGCATTCAAACTTCAATTTGCTGCTGCTCTCTGCATAATGCTGATAGTCTGATTTTAATTGTTTAAATTATAA
The DNA here is from genome assembly GCF_059756535.1 of Pantherophis guttatus. NCBI lineage: Eukaryota > Metazoa > Chordata > Lepidosauria > Squamata > Colubridae > Pantherophis > Pantherophis guttatus. The sequence continues at coordinate 292,079,664 of NC_142063.1, read as the reverse complement.
ATCCAATAAATGTGCAAAATTAATAATAATGAAAAACAAGCTCCAGATTGAATTCCAGTATTTTTAAAATACCTTTTCAATCCCACATCTTCACTTTGAGAGTTCAATTTTCTTTTCCTTAATTTTCTTTAAAAAGTTTCTCTTAGATACTCTGGTTTTTTTTTTTAAAAAAATGTGCTTATTTCACCGCTAGCAAATAGTTTAAAAATGCTTTCCCCTTGAATTTCTTGGGGTCATTTTTCAATGGAAAATATTTTCTTACCCAGATCACACACCACTCACTTTCTCCGCTCCTGCACAGTCTTTTGTATTCAGGATGTCTTCGGCTTCATAGCAGCCATATTTGTTGCCGCTGCTCCTTGTCGTCAACTGAGGGGGCTTTCCTAATCAGGGAAGGGAGATGTGGCTCCCCTCTATCTTCTAGGTGGTCCCCCTTTACTTCGCCACCCCTCCAGGGTGGCTATGGTCCCAATTTGGACCCTCCAATAAGGAGAAGTTGGAGCCACGGAGCTCGCGGTCCAGGCTTCCGAAGGTGCCGGAAGTACAACCGGAAGTCCGTGTTATCTGTTTTCTGATCAGGTCTAAGTTAAAGGACTGACAGCCAGACACTGTTCATCTAAACCCCCAAATACATGAATTCAAATATTCAGTGAAAGAATACACAAAATGAATAGGTCTTCTATTTTGCTCTTTATATGCTTATGTTGATGGAATCTGATGATAGAACTTCCCTCTTGTATGGGCCAACAATTCTTCATAAAATGTAAAGACTGGAGGGGCACAAAAGTCCACAAATAATTGGGGGACTTTGCAGTCTTGATGGAGTTGTATCCCAGCAAATGTCTAGATAGTTAAAAGTCTTATCAATTATTATTACATTTCTCTTTGTTGAATATTCTGAAGTCTGGTCCAGGAGTGGATTGCCCAATCTTCCTGATTTGGCAATCTGCAGTACAATTTTCATAATTTCCTTATTTTCTTGTTGCCCAAATGTTCTTCACTGAACACTCATGCTAAAAATCCTGAATTTTAATAAATATGCTCATTTCCTTCATGTATTATGTCACTCCTTGCCTTTCATCTGACTTAATCCTTTTGAATATTTTTTAACCTTCAATTCTTGCACTATGCTCAGATTTCCTCCTATCATGTTTCAATAATGACAAATCATATTTGTCTTCCTACATTAAAACTTTTATTTATTTTTTATTTGTTACCCATACTCTGTGCATTATATATAGGCATTGGAATTTTTGGATCATTCACCTTGATCTATTCCTTCCTGTATTTCCATGTTCATTACTGGCACCTTCATATCCTGTGTCTTCTTAGAGCTACTTGGCATTGTGCAATTATTTGGGTTCTCTTCTCTATCCTCCACAGGGTTCGGTGTAAAGCCTCTTCCAATCACATTCTTCCTAGTTCTTATAAGGTGCAATTTCCATCTCTTGGCAGGAAATCTCCATATCAGAAATATGTCCCATTGTCAAAAAATCCAAACCATTCTCATTGACACTTCAGATAGCCAATTCTTTCCTTCCAGTATTATTATCTCTTCCTGGGAAAAGTGTAACAGTAAGGAGTAAAGAAAACATTATCTGGATCCCCAGCTCTTTTACCCTTTGATCTAGTGCAGAGGTGTCAAACTCACATCCTCACGTTGTTGTCACATCGACATATCACAACTTTCCCCCCCTTTGCTAAACTGGGTGTGGGTGTGGCCATCATGTGACACATCTGGCCTATGGGCCACGAGTTTGAGACCATTGATTTTTATTTTATTTATTTATTTATTTTAAATTTATATACTGCCCTTCTCCCGAAGGACTCAGGGCGATGTACAACCACAAATAAGAAACATAAAATACAAACATTAAAAACAATTAAAAGAATATATATCTATTTGGCCCCATAATTTAAAAATGACAAACCAATTAAAAACATTTAAAAAAATTTTTAAGCCAGCCTGGCTTGCTGGAAAAGGAAAGTTTTAAGGGCATGGAGGAAGGCACCGAGGTCTTGGATTCTCCTTATCTCTGGTGGCAGCTGATTCCAGAGGGTAGGTGCCCCCACAGAGAAGGCCCTCCCCCTGGGGGTCACCAGCCTACATTGTTTGGCTGATGGCATCTGTGGGAGCGCACAGGTCAATGTGAGACCATCGGTAGCAGCAGGTGGTCTCGTAGATAACTAGGTCCTATGCCATGGAGCGCTTTAAAGGTGATAACCAACACCTTGAAGCGCACTCGGAAGACCACTGGGAACCAGTGCAGGTCACGCAGGAGAGGTGTTGTATGGGAGTGCCATGCGGCTCCCGTGACTACTTGCGTGGCCGCATTCTGGACCATTTGGAGCTTCCGGGTGCTCTTCAAGGGGAGCCCCATGTAGAGAGCGTTACAGTAGTCCAGGTGAGAGGTGACGAGGGCGTGAGTGACTGTGCACAGGGAATCCCAATCAAGAAAGGGCCGCAACTGGTGGATCAGGTGAACCTGACAAAAGGTCCCCCTGGCTACAGCCGTCAGATGTTCCTCCAAGAACAGCTGTGTATCCAGGAGGACTCCCAGATTGTGCGCCCTCTCCACGGGGGCCAAAGACTCGCCCCCAATAGTCAGTGATGGAGTCAACTGACTATATCGGGATGCCGGGAACCACAGCCACTCAGTCTTGGAAGGGTTGAGCTTGAGCCTGTTCCTCCCCATCCAGACCCACACAGCCTCCAGCCACTGGGATATCACTTCAAGGGCATCATTGGGGTGGCCTGGAGTGGAGATGTACAGCTGGGTGTCATCAGCGTACTGGTGGTACTTCACCCAAAAGTCACGGATGATCTCACCCAGCGGCTTCACATAAATGTTGAACAGAGGAGCGAGAAGATCGACCCCTGAGGCACTCCACAAATGAGAGGCCTTGAGGTCGACCTCTGCCCCCCTGCCAACACGAACTGTGACCGGTCTGAGAGAAAGGAGGAGAACCACGGTAACACGGTGCCCCCCATCCCCAACTCTTCCAACCGGTGCAGCATGATACCATGGTTAATGGTATCAAAAGCCGCTGAGAGGTCTAACAGGGCCAGAACAGAGGAGCAACCCCTGTCCCGAGCCCTCCAGAGATCATCTACCAATGCGACCAATGCCGTTTCCGTGCTGTGCCCAGACCTAGTGCTTCATGGTCCCTTGTAATGATGTCAAGTCTGTCCAGCTACATCATGAATACCTATGTGAATCACTAAGGGCTTAAAGTCCTATGGGAATCTCTATGACACAACCTGAATGTGTGCACCAGGAAAGCCACTTAGCTCATTTAATAAGCTATCCAATTGACAGTATTGCAAACTCAGTACACTGATTTTCAAGTCAAAAGCATACCATTCCTTTTTACTTACTCTTTTCATGTATTCAAATTATGTTTATACTTTTACCTGTTATCTTATATATGCTTGACAAATAAACTTATCTTATCCTATCCTATCCTTTGTAGGATTTCTAGAATTCACTTAGGATAGAGGCAGTGGTACTTAATCCAGAACTCCAGAAATGTAATCAAAATGAGCCTTTTCTTTTTTCTTTTTACTTTGCTTTACCTTTCCCTAACTAACCCCCCCCCTTTTTTTTTACTATTTATGTCTAGGATAACTGAGTATCACTTTTATTTCTTTTTTGCAAATTTTGTATTCCTGTGAGCCTTTCAGCAGACCTGTGCTTTGTTTATATAGCAGCTATTGTTTCATTATTATTGATTGCTCCCTCAGCCAGATGTTTAGACTGAATTTGGAATTTTGTCTATTAATATTAATAATAATAGTAGTAATAGTAGTAATAGTATTGACAGCAGTAGTGGTAGTTATCAAACAGTACATGCCACTAATTTGTAAATAGTTTCTCCATCACAGATTACTAATCATTAGGGTCTAATGATACTGCGACAATTTTGTAGAAAAAGGCAAAAAAAGATTTGGCAAGTATTTGCTTTTCAGAAGAATTTGCTTTATGGGAAGCAAAATTATATCTTGGATCAAGATCATTGTCAAATCATTACATTTACTGAGAAACAAATATATTGAATAACATAACAGAGATGTTAAGGTGTAATAATCTTAAATATTCTTAATTTACTTTCTATGTCTCCTCAGTGGTTTTTTAAAAAATATTACTGTAATTTGTCTTTTTAAAAATCATTTTATTTATTCAATTGGAGATTAAACAGCCATCTGTTAGGAATGTGTTAATATTTTGCCTGCATTGTGCAAGGATTAGGCTCAATGGCCTAAGTAGCTCCTTCAAACTCTGTAATTGTATGATAATATTGTAACTACTTTGGAACTAAAAGTACTTGTGTTTCATTTACAAAATAGTGTTTGTATTTCAAGTCCTACTTAATGTATGAGTAGTGATTTGCAAAGCATTCAAAAGAGGTATTTTAGAACAAACTAAGCATTTGGGCATTGACTGCTCACAATTTGCTGATTTCCATACATTGGTTAACCAGTGACTCCTCAATTATAGGATGTAGTGTGGCCCAGGAGGTAATATCAAAGGTGGGCTGTGATAATGGATGTATATACAAAATTAATAATAATAATAATAATAATAGTAATAGTAATAATAATAATAATAATAATAATAATAATAATAATAATAATAATAAAATTATATATATATATATATATAAGCAGGTATATACAAAAGTATGAAGGCTATTGCTTAATGCATTGTAAGCCGCCCTGAGTCTCCAAAGAAGGGCGGCATATAAATCGAACCAATAAATAAATAATAAATAAATATATACTTTTTTCTACCTGCTTGTTCAAGAATCAGATCGGATCATTAATTTCTATAGTTTACATTATCAACTATTATCATAAGGGAGAATAAAATTATCAATCTCACCTAACATTTTGGCTTGTATGATTTTATTCAAATATTGCATACTCTGCAAATGAGGGCTTTTTTTGTGAGCCATTATTAGTGCATTTCCCATTTCAGATAAAGTGAGCTCTCTGGAGATTCTAAAGGAGCAAATAATCAGTACTATAATTTTTAATTGAGTGACAGTAACAGATGGCTGAGTTTTTTTCACCTTCTCTTCATGACTTTTTCCCATTTGATTTTCACATACATACATAAAATACACAAGTTCTGGTCAGTCTACCCTTTTGCTTAATGCAGGATAACACCATTGACAGAAGACTCTCTAGCCCAGGCATATCAAACACAAAGCCTATGGACTGGATCCACTTGTGGGGTCCTTAGATATGGCCCATGGGACCACCCTGGAAACAGCAAATGATTGGCCCATGGTGCCCCTGTCAGCAAAAACAGAGCTCAGCAGGGCTCCTCTGCTTTCGCTGGCAGAGGGTTGCAGGAAACTGTTGCAGCCAAAAATGGATCTTGGGAGCCCATTTTCTCTGGCAGAGTAGTCAGGCCACCACAGGCGCCCCCAACCTGCATGATGTCAAGCTAGACATGTCCCCTGGCCATACCATGTGTCCCCAAGGTCAAACACAATCCTGATGCGGCCCTCAATGAAATCGAGTTTGACACCCCTACTCTAGCTTATGCTTAAATATCTGTAGTGAAGAAGAATAGTTCAAGTTTTTCCAAACATTAATCCATATTCTATATAACTTTCAGATGTTTGAGGACCCCAAGCAAGTCTTCCCTTAATCTTCTGTTTTGATTAAAATAACAATATATTTCAACCATGGATGTGTTTCCCTAATTTAAAAGAAAAAAATGCTATTTTAATACTTCCAGATCATATTTCATTTTGCATTTGGAATGCAATTTCAGGAAGACATTGAAAGATAGCTGTGCTCTCTATCAAGGATTATTCTTGTAGGAGGGGAAAGAAATGATTCCAGTAGCTTGCCTCTCATCTCAGGCCGCTGGGTATAAAGCAAGAAAATTTCCTTCTAGGTTTTCTGACCAAAAGTATTATCTTTTGTAAAAACAAATTAAAAGATTCATTAAATCATGATAAAGAAAATAATCTGAAAGTCAGATTTTTGTACTTATTTTACCATAAAGGGTGGCCCTGTCAGAGAGCAAATGAATAGCTGTGAGCACAAAACCAACAAACATGTTTTAAGCAGTAATACTGATTGGACCTCATTGTTGGTAGGAAAGAAGAGGTCAAGCCTTAGGCCCTTGCAATGTGGGTTACACCAGAGCTCAACCTTTACACTGCTTCTTTTTAACACCTTTATCAGGAGTGTCAAACTCGCGTCATCACAGCATTGTCACATGATGTATTGGGACTTTTTTCCCTTTCGCCAAACCAGGCATGGGTGTGGCCAGTGCATGACGCATCTGGTCTGTGGCCGGGGGTTTGACAGCTCTGACCTCTATGAAACTGCTAGGGGAGGTCATCCATCAGTATGGGATTCAGTATCATCAGTATGTTGATGATACCCAATTATATATCTCTGCCTCTAGCCACAATTTGTTTTCACAAAAGAGAATATTTTTGGTCAGAAAACCTAGAAGAAAATTTTCTTGCTTTATACCCAGGGGCCTGAGATAAGATGCAAGCTACTTGGAATCATTTATTTTCTCTCTTACAAGAGTAATCCTTGCTAGGGAGCACAGCGGTCTGGATTAGAATCAAAGAACTGGAGGACAGTTTATTTTATAGATCATTCAGTCTAGCCCTTTGCTTAATGCAGGATAAAGCTACAACATCATTGACAGAAGTCTCTCTTGCCTATGCTTAAATATCTGTAGTGAAGAAGAATAGTCCCAAGTTTTTCCAAAGATTAATCCATACTTTATATAACTTTCAGATGTTTGAGGACCCCTAGCAAGTTTTCCTTTAATCTTCTTTTTGATTAAAATAACGATCTATTTCAACAATAGATGTGTTTCAGTTTTTCTTTCAATGTCTTCCTGAAATTGCACTCCAAATGCAAAATGAAATATGATCTGGAAGTATTAAAATAGCATTTTTTTTTAAAAGATAGGGTTTTCTTTATTAATTGCATTGCAGTTTCAGAACATATATGGTTTACAATCTGTCAAGACACCTGCACTCTTTTAATACATGCCCAAGCCTACTATTTCTCATTTTAAGTTTATCCCCCTCACATACATACATGGGATAGTATATACAGTATATACTACTTAAATGGGAAGTTTTGATCTCCAGTGAAGTTTATTTTAACTCAGTCCTGCATTTCATTTGTTCTGTCCCCCCACCTCACATAGGCAGACACACGAGCAAAAGACGTCTACCAGTAATTTATTTTTACAAGCCGAACTGAATCCTTTGGCAGATAAAAGTGCTGGCAGCTACTTTCCGAATGCCTGCCAAGTTTCTTATCACCTCTAGAAACAGGAGTCAGCATATCTGTAGTCCGTTGCTGGGGCAACCAAGAGTTCACAAGGCACAAAAGAGTAGTCAGAAGTCATTCACAAAGTCCAAGCCTTAATTCCGAAAGATATCCCATCCGAAGCTCACGATATGCAGTTTTTGTCCGTCACAGAGCCTGCAGAGCAACCCCACCCACTTTTATCCCCTGTGGGGCATGGCTCAGTGACTCAGCAATCTCTGGCCCTTCCACACCTCTTCCTTTGCTGCGCACGCCTCTCTCTCTGACGCTGCCTGGGATCAATCCAAGTTTGATCTTCATCACTCCCTATTAGTGGGTGCTCCGACATGCCTTCCTCCTGGCCTTCAGCTGGAACCTGAGGCATTGCCAGAAAGGAGGGTTCTGGAGAGGGAAGCCTTGTCAGTTCCTCCCCATCACTTTCAGAGTCATTTTCCTCTGTGAGGACAGGCTCGGGAGCCGGAGTCACAACATCAGTTGTAAATATCGTCCAACATAAGAGAATATGTGTAACTCAAGTTTGAGCTGTGCAGTTTCTGGTGTTCTCTGAGCATAGTTATTTCCTTGCAGACATTTCATTACCTGACTAGGTAACATCATTAATGCTAATGAGTATAGGGTTTGATCCCTGTTTATATACAGTAGCTTGCCCTGTATATTTTTTAAGGGTATGGTTTTCTCCTTGGTAATTCCTTGATTGGGATAATGTATTCTGCTTGATCGTTTGTCTGGTGTTAATCTTTGCTTATGTGGATGTAGGTTCCTGGAGAAGAAGTCCTTTCTTTTGTTTCCTTATTTTTTGTTTCTCTTTTGAATATTGTTTAAAAGCAGTTTATGTCTATGCATATATTGATGGTTAATTTTTCTGCATACCATGCTTCCAGGAATTCACTAGAATTTTTTGTATTTAATTAGGATATTCACAATTTCTCAGTTGGAACCATGTCCTCTGAGATTAAGGGGTTTTCATCATATCTTCTGATTGCTAGTTAATGTTTATGGATATGTTCTGCTCGTCTTCTGACTGCCTATCTTACATAGTAGCTGTTTCAATCCTTACACTGTACTTTCTAAATGCCTGCTGTTTTTTTCTTCTTCTTGGGCTACTGGTTCTTGAGTTTACTTAAGATTTTGGAGGGCTTGTGTGCTATGGTGATGCCATGTGGTTGTAATAATCTGTGAATTGTTTTTGAAATGTTTTTGATGTGTGGTAATGTTACCCTTTTCATAACTTATGTCGCTTGTGCTTTAGTAGGTTGAGTGGTCAAGCACGTTTTGATAAAGCTGTGTGTATAAGATGTTTGAAGATGTGTCTTTTTCCTTTTTTCTGGTGTCCTGGTTTTCTGCAGTGCATTTGTACTCATAAAGGAAACTATGTATAGCTCAGGTTTGAACCGAGGGGTCCTTGGTGCTCTCTGAGCTTGGTTGTCTTCTTGCAGATGTTTCATTATTCAAACTAGGTAACATCACCAGGGATAGTCACTAAGAACCAAGAACCCTACATTTGTCCTCATCTGAATAATGGTCTTACACAGCTTTTTTTTTGTGGGAGGTTGAGCTGTTACTTTGGTCATCGAGTACTGGATTGTTTTTCAATAGACTTGCATTTCTAATTTGCCATTGTTTCTTCTGCTGATTTGGATACCTAGGAAGAGTAGTGTGATGTTTACTTCTTCTCTTGTAAATTTTATTCTTTTGAAGATGTTGATTATTTTGTATGTTCTTTAGCTGTTTCTTTTTTTATTAAAAGTGTCATCTACATACTGGATCCATACTGTGATTATATGTGTGGGAGGGTAGTCCTCTGAGTTATTGATATATTTGTCCATCAGACTGAAAATAGGTAGTCAGGTAAGGTCCATGATTCAGGGTGTTTTGATCTCAGAGTATTTAGCTAGGTTGGTTGTGTTGTATAATACTTCTGCCATGGATTCTCAACGTTTTTAGGAAATTTAAAAATAATTGCTGCTAGAATTAATTACAGTAATGTGTGTGCATGTGTGCCCATAAATTTTAAGTCAAAAGTAAACTAAATTATATTACTGATAAAGTTCCTGTAGAATTATTCACTCCAATGACAACATATTTTCCTGAAAGTTTGAATATTCTAGCAAAGACTGGACTAAGTGATAGGATAATATAATTGGAACAAATATTTCCAGAGTTTAATTGTCAGCTTACTAAATTCATCAAGGTCAAATTGAAGGCCAGAAAATAGCTTTAAAATGTTAATATAAAATGAAGTCTCAGCTGCAGCCTCCTTGTATCAATGTTACTTGAAGAGAGCACTGATAATGTCTTGTTCCCTCTTCAAGCTCCACTTCTATCTGCACATACTCTTGTCATGCTTGATTTTGATATATGGTAATTAATTTCTTGGGGCTCTTTATACTAATTCACCCGAAAGTGCAAGGATATTATCTTAGGATATCAGCTAATTAATCAAAGGTTACATGTAGGTAATTAATCAACAATCTCTTGTGGAAAAAACATTTTTATAGTACTTAGGCAGATAAGGATGCATAAGTAAATATATTTGCATGTTAAATAAACATTCTCTTAAGAATACAGGATAATATGTACACAGAGTCTTCGCCTTTGGTAGAAATGTTAAATAAAACATGGGTTCTAAAACACCAGGTTACAACTAAAACAATGTATTTGTAATGCTTTGCTTCTTTTCAAATATCTCTATTTTGTATGAGAGCTCACAGACAATACACACAAACATTTTTGATTCTTCCAAGGTAGATCAGAATTTCCTAGCTAAATATGCTACAGTTAAAAAAAAGGATAATATTCAGTACATTTTTACTGCATGGGAGATTCTTGTACTTTGAAGTGTCAGATAAACATTATTACTGTATATTGTAACTGTGGATCGATAACCACCCAGAAGTATCCTAACATATTGAGCTAAATTTTTAAGCCACACAGAGTTTAGTAGAGCACAGATAAACTCCTAGAATAATTTTACAATATTAGTAATTGATGTTAAACTTTTATAATACCGAAACCCTTTGTGACACAGTGCTTAGAATGCAGTATTGCAGGCTTATTCTGACGACTGCCAACAGTTCGATCCTGACTAGCTCATGAGAAGTGGGATTGTTGGGGGTTATATGCTGACATTGTAAACTGCCCAGAGAGCACTATGGGGCAATATATAAATTTAATTGCTATTGCTATTGTTATAATAGGGATACAAATTTTAGATAGGCAGACCTACTTCCTAATATCATCCCTTAGAACACCCAATTATTGTCTCAGCATTGCAGCTATGCACTAGATGAAGTCACAGCATAAAGGAATACAGTATTTTCTATCCACCAATCATTGCATAATGTGATTAGCAAACACATAAACAGACAGGTCAAGGCAATCTTTCCTACTTTAGTCAAATGTGTTAGTTTATTTAATTTCCCAAACTTATTTAAATAAACTAGATCTCAATTTATACAGGATTCAGAGGTCTCGAGTCTCTATCTATTTATTTCATACCCACTGAATAAAAGTATAGTGTTGCTTTTAACATTTCATTCAGCAGCAAATTAACTGTCCAAATGATGATTTATGATGAGGATTTGGGGAAACAACTTACATATCAGTTTTTATGCCACAGATATATAAAACTGCATCCAAAACAAGTTTATATTTTATAACATTCAATTAACTGTAAAAAGTGAATTTTAAAATGATTGATTTGTTGATAGAAAGTAGGACATGATATATTTTTATCATATTAATTCTGCATCAGGACCTGAGTTCCTGAAATTCAGAAAAATAATAACTTGCTGTATCAGGCCAGACTTCTCTTATCTAGCCTATTTTTAACAATTCCGACTGAATTATCCATAACAGGAGAGGATCTCAGACCATGAGGCCATTGCTATCTCGACTACCTGATGCTTATACAAAGATGTCAGGAACTGCCTATAGAAGGGTCAGGTTCAAAATAGGTCCTTATTTTCTGCAAACTGGCTGGCAAGATGAGGAAAATTATTTTTTTAGTTCTGATTATTTTATTACAATTATATGCTGGTGAAACATTCAGACTCCCGATGGCTTACAACAGGACAAAATACAATAAATAGTTCACACTAAAAAAAAAAACCAAAAACAATACAACAAGAAAAAAAAACCTCAATAATCCTCCAAACAAACACAACTGATAACAATTCAAAACCAAGAATGTTTATTTTCTGTCAGTAGGTTGCTCTCCTGAAATACTAAAGAAGGCTGGTCTGTAGGTATTTCCATATATTATTACCCACTTATTTTCTATCTAGTTATATTTTATATCATGCTTATTTATAGTGTATAACTAATTTTGTATTTGGCCATAAATAAACTAAAATAAAAATAAAAAAAGCACTTTGAGATACAATCCTCATCCTGTTTCTCTCCATACAAGGATTCGGCGGTTTTGGAGCCAACGGACACAAGACCAAATGATTGCCATACTAGCGAGCCTTCTTCCTGCTTCTTTTCCATCCTAAAATGGCATCTTCCACCTCTACCCTCTACTGTTTCTTCAAATGCTATCCCTTTCTGGCTGTTATCTTCCTTGTAGTTTCCTGTTCCTCTTCTGAAGGAAATAATCCAAGGGGGGGGAGGGAATCTCCCTTTTACTTCCTTACCCTTTGTGAGATAGCTGATGGCGATTCAAAATGAAGCAACTGCTTCCTACTTCCTATCCCTTTTACTTTTTAGAAATATTTGCCTGCTCATGGAAGTCAATAGTATTAGTCTGAAAGCACAGCTGAAGGGCTTTACTTTATTTGTCCACAGGAAGAATTTTATTTTTATTTCTTAAAAAAAAAACCACCCTGGAGAAGTCAGGTGCCTTGGGCAAGTACTTGAGCATTCAATTACTTTGTGATCATATTAAAAGCAACTGTGTTCTCTTCGCTGATGATGTTAAACTATTCAACACCACCAACAATGCAACTACCCTTCAAAAAGACCTTGACTATGTGTCAGATTGGTCTAACAAGTAGCAACTTCAAATATCAACCAACAAATGCTCTGTCTTGCACATTGGCAAAAAAAAAAAATCAAAACATAAAATACAAATTAGATGGACATGACCTTGTAGATAACCCTCACTCTGTCAAGGACCTTGGAGTACTCATTTCTAAAGATCTAAGTGCCCAAGCTGTAGCACTCGGGCCAAAAAAGCATTAAGAGTTGTTAACCTAATCTTGCGTAGCTTCTTCTCTGGTAATGTTGTACTACTAACTAGAGCATACAAAACATTTGCTAGTCCAATTCTTGAACATAGCTCATCTGTCTGGAACCCGCACTGCATATCGGACATAAATACAATCGAGAGAGTCCAGAGATATTTTACGAGAAGAGTCCTCCATTCCTCTAACTGCAATAAAATATCTTATGCCACCAGACTTCAAATTTTGGGCTTAGACAACTTAGAACTATGCCGACTTCAGTCTGACCTAAGCATAGTACATAAAATTATCTGCCGTAATGTACTTTCTGTCAATGACTACTTCAGCTTCAACCACAACAATACACGAGTAAATAATAGATACAAATTCAAGGTAAACCACTCCAAACTCGATTGCAGAAAATATGACTTCAGTAACAGAGTGGTCAATGCCTGGAATACATTACCTGACTCTGTAGTTTCTTCCCCAAAATCCCAAAACTTTAACCTCAAACTGTCTACTGTTGACCTCACCCCATTCTGTAAGGGGCGTGCATAAGTGCACCAGCATGCCTACCATCCCTGATCTAATATTCCTTTTTACTTACTCTTTTCATGTATTCAAATTATGTTTATACTTTTACCTGTTATCTTATATATGCTTGACAAAAATAAACTTATGACTTATTCAGGGGTGAGAAATTGACATCTCAAGCTACCATGTTATTTCCCCAGTCTTAGATAATCCTATATTTAGGTGCTGAATCTTTTGCCAATGGTTGATCTCAGATGTCATTCTGGGCCACAGTTTCCTTTGCAAATCTCACCTGTTAAATCCATGTTTGTAAAGCTGCAGAATTCTTAAACTCACAATATCTTGGCTATTAATGCTTTGTAGCAGTGAACATTGCAAGCCATGACATAACAAACCAGCTACCTAATTAGGACAAGGGGAAAATATCTAAAGGCCACTTTAAAATTACACAGATAAATGTTTCTGTATTTTTTTGCTAAATTCAAATAACACTACCTCTTTGTATTAATATTAATTTGAAATTCCTGGGTACATTTTCTTTTTCATTGCTTTTCTATAAAATTCTATCTACTGATATAATACTAATTTTTAAATATTATTAATAACATTACTAATACATAATAACTTTATAGATATTTATTTATTTTAAATTAATCAATTTATATAGCCACCCTGCTTATTTTATGAATCAGATAATAAAAGAGAAATAAAAACCAAAACAACAAATGTTCGGATGTCTAAAAACCACAAATCAACAGGAGGAAATTATATAAACTGGATTTACAAAGGAAAATACTTAAAGGCACAGGAAACTGTGACTTATTGTAATAATATAAAGTCAGAAATTGTAAAGAGAGAAGAAGACAAAGATTGCTTAGAAAATATTGCAGTGGAACTATTTTTTTTTCCTTAAAAAAGAAAGAAAAATGAAGGAACAAAGAATTACAATTTCAGAGAAAAAATATTAATTTGGAAGCCTCCATGGATTCTTTCACAGTTACTGTAAGTCGTTATAACAGGATCATTTTATTAATAACAGCATTATTAAACAGTTAAGTATCATTATCTCTAGATGAGAAGGAATATTACATATTATTTTACTGACCAAATAATCATCAGAAGGCATGAAGCTCTTTTATGATTATCGTCTTCATCATTTATTTCAATGTATGAACCAATCTTGCATGACTAAATGGAACTTTCCTTGAAAATGAGTGGGAAAATTGAGTCCATGGAAATGAGGTCAGCATTCTGGACTTCTGCTTTGAAACAGCTCTGAAATTTGTCATAAGAATAATTTTATGAAGTATTTTAAAAAGGTTTTCTTTCTTTTTTTAAAAAAAAAGTTAGAGTATTTGGAGTATTTAAAAAAGATTCTGAGTATCTTTTTGAGATTTGGAGTGTTTTAAAAGGATTTGGAAAACACTATTTGCGCACCTAAAAATAAAGTAACTGCAAAATGTATGGAATAGAAGAGGAAGAATTACATTAGGCACAATGTCAACTTTCTCCACTAATAAGCAGAATATCTATTCATTTCATAAATGAAAAAGGCTATTGTTATTGCTGTGTTCTTGTCATGTACAGCAAGCAAATATTTATATGAGAACAAAACCAGATGGACTATTTGCTGTTTGTGTTGGTCAACAGCCTATTGGCAACAGCTCTAAATTACCAATACAATTAACTGCAAAACAGAATAACTACAATCCAAATCTGAAGGTATCATGTCTAAGGTGGGTTATGCTGAAAAAAATATATAAGAAGAATCATTATAAATATTCACAAACAATTAAATATTACTTCTGTTAAGTAATAATTGTGTATAACATACATCTTAGGGGTGGGTTCTAAAAAATTTTACTACTGGTTCTGTGGGCATGGCTTATTTTGTGGGCGTGGCTTGATGGTTATGTGACAATTCTTTAGGATTTAGCAGAGGTTCTGGTCTACCAGGCTTTTAACTGCTTACAGAGCTGTACTGGTCTACCCATTTATTTTTGCAGGCACTGGTCTACTCATGTATTTTTGCAGGCACTGGTCTACCCATTTATTTTTTCAGGCACTGGTCTACTCATGTATTTTTGCAGGCACCGGTCTACTCATTTGTTTTTGGAGGCACCGGTCTACCACCAAACTGCCTTTTACAAGTGATCAGCTGTAGGGCGGCCCTTTGAAGCCCTGTGGCAAGAGTTTAAACAGTTTTTTTCCCTATAGGCCATCAGCTGGGACTCAGGAGGCAGCAATAGATTGGGGCCAAATAAAAGGTAAGAATAATGTACGGGGGGCAGGGGGCGGGGGGGCAGAACCGGTTCCCTGACATCATATCGTCACCGCTACTGGCTCGGTGGAACCGGGCGGAACCGGGAGGAACCCACCACTGATCTTAGAAAACTTATTTTGGGAATAGTGTTTTATATTCATATTAACTAGGTAAATATTTTCTTTGCCAAACATATAAAAAATAAGACAATATATGAGAATAAGACGATTATTTTGAAACATTTAATATCTGGTTTTCTTAACATTATGACAGCTTGCAATACTATTTGCATATTTTTCCATTATTCAACAAAATTAAAGTTGTTGAATAATAATTTTGGATTAATATATCATGTTCAGTCAATCATTAAAAGACTTTAAAAAGAGGTCAGCACATATAAAAATCCAAAAGTAAGGCTAAAACACCACCAAAGGAATGAAAAGATGTGATTAAATTGATGGGGTTGAACAGAATAAAATTGAATCTAAACAAATAATATCTGTTTTGGAGAGTCCTTGATGCTCATCGAGTTTGGCTGTTTGCTTGGATCTATTACTTGGAACCCTGCTTCATTACCTAACTAGGTAACTTCATCAGCTGCTTTGTAGTCAATGGGTTATGAGGAGCTGAAGAGTCAATGGTTTGGATTCATACCTCTGACAAGCATTATATGAATTTTAGAGGAAAGTATTCCAGAGTAAAGGTACTATCCTACAGAAGGCCTATTTATGGTTAAATTATAAATTAATGTATCATTCTTGATTTGGGGCCTGACATCTTATAAATCTTCATAGCTAATGAAGGTTTTCAGATGGAAACATCAGGTCACTATGGGCTAATTGAACAGAAAATATTTCCAATCTTAAATGCAAATCCCTCAAGCTGGTAATGGAATTAAAAGGTGTCAGAGGCACAGAATACAATATTAATGTCTCAAAACAGCTCCGGTATGGATACAGACCAGGGATATGAAAAGGAGCTATAAACATTTAGAGAACTCTTGAGTTTGCAGTCATAGCAGCTCTCTGAGGTAATCTCTTTTGCACATGAAAACAGTCTTCATCAAAGATGGCTCTGCTAGAGAGTGGGTAAACTGGCAGTGGTTAAAGACCTTCCTTAACATTTTGCAGGCGGTTAAACCAAGAAAGTGGGAAGGGAGCCATCTTTTTTTCTGTGTGCAGGATGTTTATTTTAGTGTTCACTTCAAAATAGTCAGAAAATGCTCTCAATTTTCAGTAGCCATAACTAGAAAGTACTCTGAGAGATTACAAAAAGGGAAACTTGTGACCACAAGTCACCAGAGCCTTGATAGTACAGTGGTATACGCACCCTGTTATTAACACAGCTGCCTGCAATTTCTGCTGGTTCGAATCTCTCCAAGGCTTAAGGTTGACTCAGCCTTCCATCCTTTCTAAGGTAGGTGAAATGAGGACCCAGTTTGTGGGGGCAATAAGCTGACTTTGTATAAAATATACAAAAGTATGAAGGCTATTGCTTAACGCATTGTAAGCCGCCCTGAGTCTCTGGAGAAGGGCGGCATATAAATAAAAAACAAAAACAAAAAACAAAACAAACAAACCTATTTCTCCACAAAGCCATAAGTTTGGATTTGACTAATTATGAACTGCAAATTTACCCACTACTTAATTGTATAATTTGTCTGATCCCCAACTGATCATGGTTTATATTCATCAACCATATTTAACCAGGGTATAGCACAACGTGTAAATCTAGCAGCAATGTGTGTAAGAGGTAAGAAAAAGTCAGGATGATGGTCATGACAGTGTAACTGAACCTCCACCCCTTTATACAAATATGAAATGTTGATTACATACAAAAGAAATGGAGCTTTTTGCCCATCCCCCATCCCTAATCCCTGGATGCTGCTGGAACATAATCTGATAGTGAGAAAGCAGAGCTTTCATGAGCTTTTAAATTAATTATCTTAGTACCAGTCCTGATTTCATCAACCAAGTTGCCTCCAGATATGCTATATTAGTTCACTTATTATGTACCACCTTGTATGATGACAGATCTACCAGGCAACAGATTGGGGAAGAGGGGCTTAACCAATATGGCAGAGAATATGTATTATTTTTTTTTAGAGAGAGTTGGAACTCAAATAACATTGTATAATGTCTTTAAAACCTGATCATGTTCTTTAAAATGTATTTTTATCTTTGCGTTCTCATTCAAATACAAGATAGCCAAAGGGCATCTGCTAATGGGTATCAAATTCATCTTTGTAATGTGTTATTTCGAGGACATGATGAAGTGCACAGTGACAATGACTGAGTATGCTAATCATATTGAATATTCCAAATACATTCTTCCGGCATAATTAAATTGTAGCCTAAATTAATGATGTTTAATTTAAGCGTTAACCAGGAAAAACATTATAAAAATAACTAATGCCCAGACAAATGCTTTATGAGTTCCAGTTTATTTGTTTCTACTTAGTAATTATGTTGTCCAGACTGCTAGTAATACAGATAAACTATGTTGTTATTTAGAAGAGTTATTATTAAATGGGACACTTTAACAGTAAATGCATTACTTTCTGAATGCAACCATTAGAATCCAGAATATCTAATGCATCTATATGGGTATATTAAAAATAAAAAAGTACAACTATCCAGTCTGTATATCTACAGTTTGGGAATTGGAACTCCATTTAACTATGATTGAATTTCTTCACTGCTCTAGGCCATAACATGGTTTGCTTGGTGTTAGCTTAGTCCTAAACAACCCGGGACCTATTGGGTTATCCTTTCATAGATATTTCTTACCTAAACAGAGAAACAGAATGATCATGAGCTAATTGCTATTGTTTTGGTTTTAAAATTAGAAGAAAACATTTTATTAAAGAAAGATACGTAGCAAGACAAATATAGAAGTTTTTCATTTAACAAAGGACACTTTTAATGACATTTGTGGTTCATCTTTTTTAAAGAATACTCTAATGTTTTCAACTCTTTTGCCTCAGTTCAGAGTGACATATTTGACTAAGCCGGAATACAGGTTTTTTTGGATAAATCAGTGCTTTGTGCTTCATATAGTGAGAGCAAAGCAAGACTGCTTTGGGAACTGACTGCTGAAAAGAGACATCATCTTCTGACACATTGAACATAATTTGTGGAATTATGACAATGTCATTTTTGAATACACCAATGTTTATCTTTGATAAAATGAGATTCTTGTGGAGTTTTCCCATGACCATTTGTGTTCCATGAAAAGCCTCAGAAGATCCAAGTTCCTCATTAAAATGATGGGAGATCCTGTGTTCGGTTCTAATTTCTGTGGTGGCAGTCCAGAAAGTTCAACTGGATTGAGGAATTCTGTTGGAGAATAAGTAATGTTAGCTCCTTTACTGACAATATTAAAGGCAACGTTCTTTTATGATTCCAGATAAGTGGCTACTACATATAGAATTTATTTTATCATTTCATTGAAGGAAACCAAGATAGAATTCTGTGAAAACAGTTCTGCAGGATTATCATATGTTCGGTAGATGCAATGTATACATTCTTCCTAAACATAATTCTTGCTGGCAGAACCATACCTTCATATTTAATTCTATTTTATCATTTCATTTTTTCTAGATTTTGTCTTCTCTAACATCCAGTAAGAACTCAGAATATCTTCTTCAACTCAATCACATGTTTAACTGAAATTTGACAAAGCTTTTCCATTAGTACAGGTAGTTCTCAATTTACAAACACAACTAAACCCAAAATTTCTGTTGCTAAATGAGAAGTTGTTAAGGGAGTTTTGTCCCATTTTAGTACCTTTCTTACCACCATTGTTAAGTAAATCATTGCAGTTGTTAAATTAGTAACATGGTTGTTAAGTGAATCTGGCTTCCCCATTGACTTTGCTTGGCAGAAGGTCACAAAAAGTGATCACTTGACCCAGGACACTGCAACCATCATAAATATGAAGCAGTTGGCAAGCATCTGAATTTTTATTATATGGCTATACTGCAACAGTCATAGTGTGAAAAACAGTCATAAGTCAGCTTTTTCAGTGCCTTAACTTTTAATGGTCACTAAACAAAAGCTGTAAGTCAAGAACTATCTGTATGATTATTTTTTTTTACAGAGCAGCTTGTTCATTATGTCTCTTATCATGATATTAGGACCATTGATAGTTCTCTCAATTTGGAGAAAATCTTCAGACATTGCATTTTTGAACAGGTTCCACAATTGTGGATTGTTGACATCAGTGCTTGTTAGCATGATGACAAATCTTTTATTAATCTGGAGATTCTTGTTCTTTTGGTGTCTTCTATGGTTTGTTGCAAATAATCAGCTTGCAACAATCCTCTCTTTCTATAGACATCTTTTAGTGAGGGAAAAATATGTCCATTATGTATCTTCAATGATTTGAAAAATACTGGCTCCTTTATGTGACAAATAGTAGATGAAATAGTAGATGTTACCTACAGTATACAACAGAATATTGGCTTCAAAATTTTATTATTCTAATTACTATGTGAGATAGGTGAAACTATCTCACAAGAATTGATATTTGGCCCAAGGGCCCAAATTAAATTTTTATGGCTACTAAAGATGTGAATCTGGATTTCCCAAATCATAGGAGACCATTCTAGCTGCTTTGTAGCATTACAATTCCACAGACATTTGGTTTCATTTCGTAAAACTGTCAACAATTCTAGGCATTCTTTTGACTGGGAGGACTTTCAGGGAGAGTAAGGGTCCCTCCTCTTCTATTTCAATAATCTTGTTCAGGGACCAGGCTGGTAACTTGTCCAGAATGTGTACGCGTGCGCGCGCGCGCGCACACACACACACACACTTCCTGAGCACAAACAACAGAAATTTGGAGGTAATTTCCAAGCTTCTTCTTTTCAAACAGCTGTCTGGGCTCAAAAGACCCCTTTGTTACCATTGCCAAGTGGGCAGAATATGGGAACAGTACCCTTAGACAAAAAAACAAAAATGACTGACACGCAGGGACAACACTTACTGGGCTGAGTCCACTGGGTTAGGTTAGTCTTATGTCCCATCTGGGGTATCAATTGTTAGAAGAATAATTTGGGAGTTCCATGAGCCAGTATGGCACAAGAGCAGATCAAAAATGAAATCTAGACATATTGTGGAAAAGAAGATTCATTTATTCCCAAGAACAAAGAGATTTACTCTTGAGGGTAGGTTTGAGTAGTATCTCCAAAGTGTCTTTTAATTTTTATTAAGCTCAATATCTGTTTAAGGATTTGCATGTAAACACCACAAATATCATTGGTCATGTTGAAACACTTGTACCTTGCTTTGAAATTCTTCAGTTGCTTTGCCTGAACAAATATCTTAAAAGTCACCTCAAAATGTTTTTCAGATGAAACTAAGGACAACTCAGTTCTGTTACTCATTAAGCAATGAAATAGATAAGCTTCTTAAGCTTGCTTGGCTGTAATATTTAAATCTCATCAATGAGCAATGAGTTATGAAAAGAAGTGTTTTGGATGATATAACTTGATATATTATGAAACATCTACTACTAAATTCTTTCCACATTAATCTAAGAGGAAGAAACATGAATATTGATGTGTGCTATCGATTCTCCAGTAAGTTTGGTGATTAAAATTAAGTTATTTTTGTGGAAGTTTGTGTTACCAAAGCCATTATGAATTTTGTCATTATGTGGGGGGAAAGATAACTCTGGCTACAATCTTCTAGTTGTTTCTCTCATGTATCAGAATATACATGTGTGAATAGAACCAAATCCATCAGCAGTATCTAGATAGATGTTTAAAGACTCCCCAGTAAAGTTTATTAAGCAAATTACATGCTATGATAGAAATCCTACATCTCTGAGCTTTCTGTCCTCACAGTGAGAGAGACAGAGAAAAAGCAAGAAGGAAATATTTTATTTTTTTCTGTAGGAAATAAAATAAAAGGAAGAGTGTTAAGAGTACCCATCTCCCAATCAGGAAGCAGAGCAAAGATAAAAGAAGAAACATACAAGGGGAGTTCTTGCCTCGTACCTACATATTTAATATCCTTAATAGTCAATTGACTAAAAGGTGAAAAGTAACGATGCTTCTGGAGCCTCATTTCCACTATGTACTTATGGTTATTTATAAACTGGTTTTTTTTCTTCTGAAGTCTCTTTGGAACATTGACAGAGAGGATTGTGATTTATTTTTTAAAAGAGTTTTCTGCATTACAATTGTTGAAAAAATATGAGCCAGGATGTGTACGCTAGTTTCAAATCCTCCAAATCCTTTTTTTTTTTAATCTTTCATTTTTCCTTTCCATGAATGAATATCCTGAGAAACTACAATCACGATGACTTTTTTTTTATTTTATTTCCTGATGTGGGGGAGCATATTTTATTCAGTTCTATTTAATGGAAGGATATAGGTCCTGTCATCTAATTCAGAGAAGAAAGTGCAAATGTCTTAAATATTTTTCCCTCTCTCCTTCATATTTCAATGTTTTAACATATGAAGGAGGTACTCCCTTGAAGAGATATGTAAGCTTCAAGCTCAGAAATAGCTTATGTATCTCCCCAGAGGAAAAAGTGACAAGCCCTCTTTTGATGCATGCCAGCAGGAAGAAAAAGAATTCAAGTTTCTTCTGTGCCTGGGAAAAAAAACTGGCGATATGCTAGATCATTTTCAGTGTAGCAACAAATTATATTAAAAGAGAAAACCATTCTTGAAATAAAAGGGTACCCTCTGCCCCGATGGACACACTGACATACTAAAGAAGTTTCAAAATTTAGTGGCAAAAGGCAGTATCGTTACAGCAAAAGCTGAGCTAAATGCTTTGGGATTTATTGCAGTAATTAATCAGGAGCTGGCTTAGAAGCCAACTTCAAATACACTGCAGTAGTTTGATCATGAGGTTCTACTCCTTTCCATTTACTATCATGTTACTGTTCAGTTCTGTTGCAATTGCAAGCACAGAAAGATTTTACAAAGTATTTTAACATTGCATAAGCTATATTTATCATGAAAACATTAAATCAAAACCTTCGATGGACAAACCAGGATGTTTTTCCTGCCATGTAAGCAGAGGTGGTATTCAGCAAATTCTGACCAGTTCTGGACAACCGGTAGCAGAAATTTTGAGTAGTTCGGAGAACTGGTGAATACCAGCTCTGACTGGCCCTGCCCCATCTATTCTCTGCCTCCCGAGCCCCAGCAGATCAGGAGGAAATGGGGATTTTGCAGTAACCTTCCCCTGGAGTGGGGAGGGAATGGAGATTTTACAGTATCCTTCCTCTGCCACGCCCACCAAGCCATGCTCACAGAACCTGTCGTAAAAAAATTTGAAACCCACCACTGGATATAAGATTTTGACTGCTACATGTCAATTTCCAATACTAATTTAGGAGAATGTGGTGACTTCTCCATCACAAATCTGTTGAGAAGAAAGAAAAGAGCTTCAAAGTTCTTTAGTCAGAAAACCTTCCCATTTAGGTACAACCATCTTTGGCATTATTAGTGTAAATGCAATTAATATACTTTTAAAATAACATAAACAGCGATCTGGGGATGCCGAACAGTTTGGGGACAAAGTGGACTTGGAAAAGTGTTTGTAATCGTCTTTTACCTCTGACATGAACTAGAAAAGTATTTTGCTTCTGAAGTTATTTCCCCATGTTAATGTGGTCTCCCTTGAAATGAAAATAGCAATATTGGAGGAAAAATGTTCTTTCAGAATGTATTTTCCTGAAATAAATTAGAAGTTCATATATCCAAAGCCATGGTAGTACTGATGTTTCTCAGGCTTGCTTTTTGCTGCTATTTAAATGAATTTATAAATTCAGATATCTGCCACTTATCATTGTTCTTCTCCTGTCTAAATACAGTATGGTTGAAGCAGTAGAATAGAAAAGAGACTGAAAAAGGAAAGTAGATTCTTCCATTTTTGTTTGCGTTGTGTTCCAGGAAAATCTGATCTTGGTCAGGGGGAATGTCAGCTGGGAAAAAAAAACTACAGGAAAAGGTAAAATGCAACCAATATGATGCAGGAAATATGGTGGGAGGGCTATAAGTTCTTTTTCTAATCGTTTTCTCTCCATATTATATCTCATTTGGGGTGGTATTGCTATTTTTGTGTCTGCATCAGGGGTGGGTTCTACTTAGCTTTACTACCGGTTCACAATGGGAGCGCCCGCCCGCGTGCATGCACAGATTGTCAATTATGATGTCCAGGTGGGCGGGCGGAGCCTCCTGCCGCTTTACTACCGGTTCTATAGAACCAGACAGAACCGGGAGCAGCCCACCACTGGTCTGCATTGTCCGAATATTACTGCACTTAGCAAATGTAAGAACAGAGACTTAGTCTATTGGCATTCTAAATTAATCTCACTTTTTAATATTATGTGGTTATTGTCTTTAGAAATTCTGCCAATATTTATTTAAATTCATGAATAAAGTTGCATGTTTGAAATGCTTGAATTGCCCATAAATCTGGCATTGTTCCAGAAGCCCATTCTATACCAGATGTATAGACTATCTGCAGAAACTGCAATGCAGATAATCATAATTATTGGTGCAACTCCAGCATTTTTGTCTAGGGTTGCCAGGTCTGCTTCCAAAAAATAGCGGACAAGCGGGGGGTGGGGGGTGGGGTTAAGTAGTAAAAAAAAAAAAAAAATTTTACAATTAAATTATATATTTTCTTACAAACATTTTAACACGTATTAAAATAATCACTTCAAAACTTTACTTAAAATTCAAAACATCAAATATATTATAATAATATGTAAAATATTAAATTACATTTTACTTTGCTGTTGTGTGTATTTTTTATTTGACTGCGCAGCTTTGATCAATTCTTTGTGTTTAAGGAATAATTCTTTAATTTCAGTACAACGTTGAGAAATATTTAAAAATATACAAAGTTCACTTCGAACTGATGGTACAAGCAGTCGGTTACGTTCGTCAGTCCACAAATTTCCCATGATGCTGAAAATTCGTTCAACGTTTGCATTTGATACAGGAATTGATGCACAATACTGGAACAGTTTCAGTAAACTCGGAGCTGGCTCTTTCATTCTAACTTATGAAAAAAAAGACAAAATGTGATTCTCCTATCCTTATTCTCTTAGACTGTACAGCTTTAGATTACGTATCATTTCATCATAAAGCTTTTGAATAAAAAAAATGTCCACTATTTTGTGAAAAAAAATAGTGAACATAATGTGAAAAAAGCGGACTGTCCGCTCAAATAGTGGACACCTGGCAACTCTATTTTTGTCTGCCATGCCACATCACTGTTACAAGAATTATATTTTGGGTTGGGACATTTCATCTTATTAGTATACCAGGACAGCTGCAGATATAGGCTCACAACATTTCTCCAGGCCTACTGAAATAGTCTCATTGATTATCTTGCGAGTGAATGGAATTACTGACAAGTCATGTTATTAGCTTCAGGCAAACAGATGGTTTCCCCAGAAAATATGTAGCAATCAGTTAAGTGACACAGCAAAACTCTGGGGCAGAGTATATATCTTCCATTTCACTCTAAATCTTGGTACTCCTCAAATTCAAAAAAATGGAATATTACTATAAATATGCACCAAGGATGCATAAACAGCCTTGTACTACAAAAATGCTCTTTCATTGATCTCATGTATAAGTTCACAAAAACATGCAACTCAGATTTTTTTTTGTCTCTCAGTATGTATTGATACAAAAGAGACTTGTTGCACATTGCTTGGTCTCCATTCACATTCCTAGTCACACAGGGTGAATTGGGAGACTGCATTTTGCCAGTGTTGAGGCTGGGGAGTTAAATTTGTGTATTATTTCTGTGGGGAAACTTAGTTTTATTACCTTAACTGCATGACTGAAGTTTCTCTATTCTTCTCTTCCTTGATTAAGATGTGTATAGTGCAAGAATTGATCTACTAGCCTTGCAGGATGTGGAATAATCTTAAAACCAGTTATTACTCCTTCTCACTCTCCCTGGACAAAGATAAAGCAGCTTTGTCACTTGGTTGCAATTAAAAAAAAAAGGCAGCCTTTCTTTTTCTTCTTCTTCACAAACTTAGAAAATGTTCAATCACACCTAAGAGGATATTTAGTCCATTCATGCTGTGGCTCAACCAGGCTCATTTAATGATTCCAGAGAATGACATGCAGTTCCCTTTGGAACTAATATGGCTATTTTTGTTTCCAACAGAAATGGACATTTCATAATTGCTACTACACTCTCCTTTATCCTTCCCTCCCCCCATTTTTAAGCACTTGAGTAGCAGGGACTTGACTGCACCACTTAGTGGTAGCAATACTGCAGTGACAGTTGCCTTTGTAACTCCAAGACCTGAGGGCATTAAGCAGGAAGAGACAGGAATCCCAGACAAGGTGGGATTCAGTGGTTTGCAAATGCCATGGGAGGGAGCAGGGATGCATCATGGACAGATGCTACATGGCATAGGCAGATGCACAGGTTCTTCAGGCAGCACTATGGAAATGGGATAGACTTCATACTTCCTACCAGCTTCTGCATTGATTTTTGGAAGGCCATTAGGGAACATCAGAATCATGATCACATGACTGCGGCTCACTGCAATGTTGTGGTTATGAACCTGGTACTGTTGTGGCCCGCCAGCAGCCTGCGCGGATCATGGCTGATCCCAACAACGAGGAGGCTGGTGTGGGGTCGCACCAGCAGCCTGCGCAGCCGGCGCTCGTGTCGGACAGCGAGGACGCTGAAGAGGATGTAGTGTCAGAGGCAGAGACTCAGCCAGGGCGTTCAGAACCTCCAGAGGCTCCTTCAAGTGGAGAGAGCGAAGTGGAGGAGCCTCTCCTCAATGCTTGAGCACACAGGGCTGCCAAAAGGCAGGACTGGCTACTTAGGAGGAGAAGGTCTCCTTGAGAGTAAGGTTTGAGGATAATTGGCCATTCCCTTAGCCTATTTAAGTCACACTCAGTAATTTTTTGCTGGAAATTATTACGGAACATTTTGGAGAGTGAGTGTCTTATCGTATCTTGTTTTCTGGGCTAGTTGCCAACCTTTGCCGGACTTTGTTTATTCTTGGTATGTTATAACTTTGATAAGGACCGTTGGTGTGTGTCACAATCCTTGGGAATCCAGAGCTGGGGCAGAACAGGTACTGAGTGCCTGGATCATAATCATGTGACTTTTTAATACTAGGGACCGGTTTCGTGAAAGACAATTTCCCCACAGATTGGGAAGGGGAAAGGAAGAGCGTGCAACCTAGATCTGTTGGATATGCAATTTACAGTAAGGTTTGCATTCCTATCAGAATCTAATGCCTGACGATATGAGTTGGAGCTGAGTGACACTAGCACTAGGGAGTGGTTGCAAATACAAATGAAGTTTCGCTTGTTCGCCCACCCTTCACCTCCATCTATGAAGCCCAGTTCCTAACAGCCACAGACTGGTACCTGTCCATGGCCCAGGGATTGGGGACCCCTGCTCTACATGGAGCAGAACTAACTTAGGGACAAATTGGTTTATATCAGAAAGTCCAAAGTGCTGCCTTATCGTGGATTTTAAATAATTCATAAAATCAGCTGGGTCTTCTCCTTTTTCTTGCATCCATTTCTGACTTCCATGCCAATCTGTATTAAGGGGATAGATGATCAAAATCTGATTTCAGATAGAATTTCTAAATTCAGCCATGCCATCTGTGCCAGGATTTGCCTTTGGCCAATTTGCCTTTCTGACTAATTGATCTTTGATATCATGGGGCATAATTATTCTGAATAATTGGCTTACATCTTTCCGTATTGGCTCATAGAATTGGAAGACTATGTTTGGTTCTTCTTTGAATGTTCCTAGTGAAAGCAATTAATTTAACAGGATTTCAGGGGTGATGCACACTTATAATATCATGGGATCCTGGAACCTGTCTCATGGAGCATTGCAGTCAATTCCTGTTCCAATTTTGCTTGAGACTTGGTAGATATAATATTTGGCCTTTTAAGTATAAGACTTCCAATTTCCTTTTTTTTTTTTGGAGTAGGTTTTATTAAAGATTATAATTACAACAGTAAAAAAAGATTAATACAAACTAGAAAAAGAAGACTAGACGGTGAAGGGGAAAAAAGGAAAAAAGAAATAGGAAAGGAAGAAAAGAAAGAATATATAGTAGTAATGAAAAAGAAAAGAAATATATAAAGAAGTGACTTCATCATAACCATTAAGGATAGTGCTAGACACAAGGTTTCCCTAGGCACTTAACAAAAACCTCAAGAAACATGAGCAGGAAAAATTTCAAACAATGTATGCTTGTGATCAGATAAAAGTGAGCCTTAGTTGAATTCTATCTAAGAAACTCAATTTCTCTAATGCCAGAGGAGAATCCAGTTAAGTTAGGGGTGCCTTGAAATAACAGTGGAAGAGCAGGGATGAAAATTCAAGAAGGAATAAAGAATAGTAAGGAAGGTTTGTGCTTTTCTAAATCTCAGGGTGGCCATAAATACATTAAGGGGAAATGAGCTTCTCTTTTTAATTTTTTTTCTAAATGGGAGCACACTACACTGAAGTAAGCCTTTCCCATTTTGGAACCATATAGTTACGACCACAATTGAGCCCAAATTTTCTGTTGTTAAAAGTGAGTTTTGCCCCATTCTTGCCACAGTTATTAAATGAATCCCTGCAGTTGATAAATGAGTGACCCAGTTGTTAAGTGAATCTGGCTTTCCCATTGACTTTGCTGGTCAGAAGGTCATAAAAAGTGAAGACATGAACTTAGGACATAGCAACCGTAATAAATATGAACCAGCTGCCAAGCATTTTGATTACATGATCATGGGGATACTGCAAAGGTCATAACTGTGAAAAATGGTCATAAGTCACTTTTTTCAGTGCCATTGTAACTTTGAACAGTTACTAAGTGAACTTTTGTAAGTCAAAGACTACTTGTATTACACAAATGCTTCAATGGACAGCATCATATAAGCTGTGTTGTGGTCTATATAGTCAAAAGCTATAAAAAGTATAAAGTAAAAAGATGTATTTTTTTGAATTGCCTTGTCTTTTCCATTATCCATTAAATGTTAGCAATGAGATCTTCAGTACTTTCCCAGTCCTACATTCTGTGTACAGTAATGTTGACATGTGGATTGAAAAATCCTACTTGCATGTGAAATAAGCTCAGTTTGACCACTCTCTAGCACTGGTCTATTTTAGTCAGAATAGTCAGAATAACAGAGATGGAAGGGACCTTGGAGATCTTCTAGGCTGGGTGTCAGCAACTCATGGCTCCAGAGCTGCATGTGGCTCTTTGACCCCTCTCCTGCAGCTCGCTGCCAACCCGGTAACATGACCTGCTCTCTGCCCCAAGACACTGGCCCGGCCTGGTCGCACAACCTGCTCTCTGTCCTGAGAAGGCATGAGCCTCTCTGCAGAGACATGCGGCTGAAGCGCCCCTAGCATTTTTTCCGCCCTGCCCATGACTGGCTGCTTTTTGCGATTCCATGTCCTTCATGGGCAGCTCAGCGCCAGCCGCAGTCCCTTTCATGTTGGCTCAGGAAGGAAGGGAATGTGGAGAAGCGGCCAGTGCCACCAGATGCAGGGAGGGAAGAGCTCTGGCTCTCCTGCACAGCGTGGTTGGCTACTCACCTGAGCACACAGTGGGAGAAGTCACCACTGCCACCGCCATGATCGTGGCCCAGGAGGGTATACCACTTGTGCATGTGCACAGTGAGAGAGAAAGAGAGATTAGAGAGAGAAAGGGGGAGAAAAAGAGAGAAAGAAAGAGAGAAATGAGAAAATGATGGTGGGAGAGAATTAGAGAGAGGAAAGAGAGAAATGAGAGAGAGAGAAGGGGAGAGAGGGAGAGGGAGAGAGAAATGAAAGAGAGCTGGAGGGAGAAAAAGAGAGAGGGAAAAGAGAAGGAAACATTAGAAAGAAGGCGAGAGAAAGAAAAGAAAGAGAAAAGAAAGAGAGGGAGAGGAAAAAGAGAGAAAGATAAAAATCAGAGGGAGAGAAAGAGAGAGAGAGAAATGAGAGAGAAAAGGGGAGAATAAGAGAGAGAGAGAAATGAGAAAATGATGGAGGGAGAGAATGAGAGAGAAGAAAAAAGAGAAACAATTGAGAGAGAAGGGGAGAATAAGAGGGAGAGAGAAATGAAAGAGAGCTGGAGGGAGAGAATGAGAGAGAGGGAAAAGAAGGAAACGAGAGAGAAGGAGCAGAGAAAGAAAGAAAGAAAGAGGAAAAAGAAAAATAAATGAGAGAAGAAAAAGAGAGAGAAATGAAAGACAGAAAAGGGGAGAAAGAGAGAGAGAAATGAGAAAATGATGAAGGCAGAGAATGAGAGAGGACAAAGAAAGAAACAAATGAAAGACAGAGAAGGGGAAGAGGGAGTTGGGGAGAGAATGAGAGAGAGGGAAACAAATGAGAGAGAGAGGGGGGGAGAGAGAGACAGAGAGAGAGAGAGAGACAGAGACAGAGACAGAGAGACCCATTTCCCACAGAAAACACTGGGAGCCACAAAATCTGGGTAGGTGTGGCTGGGTGGGTCATGTGACTCGGTGGCAATGACATTGAGATGGCCACGTCCACCCAGGTTTTGTGGCTTTCTTTTCTGTGGGAAACAGGTCCAAATAGTCCTTTGAGTGTTTAAGGTTGCAGACCCCTGTTCTAGGCCAACCCCCTGCTTAAACCCCTATACCTTTTCAGACAAGTGATTGTTCAGTCTCTTCTTAAAAGCCTCCATTGATGGAGCATCAACAACTTCTGAAGCAGTGGTGGGTTGCTACCGGTTCACCCCGGTTCGGGCGAACTGGTAGTAGTGGCAGCGGGAGGCTCCATCCACCCAGTGTCATCTCCACCCACCCAGACGTCATCAAATACATTCTGTGCATGTGAAGAAATGGCGCACGCACGATCAAAGCGAGTGTGCGTGCATGAGCGAACCAGTAGCAAAGCTAAGTGAAACCCACCGCTGTTCTGAAGGCAAGTCAATCCACTGATTAATTGTTTTCCATGTTACGAAATTCCTCCTTAGTTCTAGGTTGCTTTCTCCTTGATTAGTTTCCAACCATTGTTATTTGTCTTGCCTTCTGGTGCTTTGGAAAATAGGTTGACCCTCTCTTTTTGACCCTTCAAATATTAGAGCACTACTATCATGTCACCCTTCGTCCTTTTCACTAGACAAATCCAATTCCTGGAACCATTCTTATGTGCTTTAGTCTCCCTAATTATTTCTGTTGCTCTTTTCTGCACTCTTTCTAGAATATTTTGTAGTATTGTTTTCCATTCTGCTGGTCTGTGTTATATTTTTCATACTCCCTCACAAACTGCAAGGAACATTTTATCTATATAATCTTGTAAGATTTTAAATAGTTATATTGGTATTTCATTAATTTTTTCTTTTGCTATTTCTCCAGGTTCTGTTTTATGTCACTTCCTCAAATGATTGGTTCTACTTCAGTGACCAAAACCTTGCACATAACGTTAGTTTTCATCTGTATTTTGTTTTTGTGCCATTTCATATATTTGCATCATCTCTCCTTCCCTAAACATGTACACATATATAGCAGATAGCAATCAATTATATGGTAAGTGTATAAATCCTGGACTGGACTAATTTATTGATTTTTAAATTATTCTTAACAGTGAAACATAAACAACTACAATACCAAGAGATTAAAAAAAATCAGTGATGGTTATACAGTGAAAAAAATCTATATACATTGTAATAAAATTAATTAAACACTATATAAAAAAGGAAAAAAATATTTTAAAAAGTAAAAAGTCTAAGTAATATCCATTTAGCATCAATATAGAATTAATTCATTTCTTTGTCTTGTCATGAAATCTTATGCAAATATATCACTTCATCTTCTCATGTTTTGAACATAGAAACATTTCAAAAATAGGTAACAGACTCATGTCCTGCTTCCATTCCTTGGTATCAGGAGAATAACTAAATAACAATTTCTGAACTTTAGGAATATAGTTTAAAATCATGCATATACCTCCAAATGCCATTGCTTAGTGCTGTTTATCTATTATATTTCTCTCTACAACATTATTAACATATATTATGATCCAAAATGAAAACAAAGCTATGCTGAACAAGGTCAAATCCTGTAAATTGAGTAATCCTGTAATTTGGTATATTGCTAGTATACATATAAATAAAAAAAAAGCTGATATCCAACTGTTTAAAACATTTTCTGAGGCATCCAATGGACATGAAATAATATTTTCTGAAGAACTGTTTTCTTTAAAATTTGGACCCATTGATTTTCTAAGATTGGGTATATGTATTTTTCATTCTATAGTTCAGTTATCAATGTCATCTTTCATTCTGATTTTTAAAAACATTTCTTATAAAATTGAATAATTGGTTTTATTTCAAGTTTTTCATCTCTTAAGAATACCAATCTTGATGAAATACTATTTTAATTACAATAATCTTACTCCTGAGATTTAGTGGAAGTTTTTGCCATCAAATTATATATTTTGAAATTGCATATATAAATTTACATGCATTTAATTCAACATACTGTGATGGATGTCTCCCTTAAGATCCAGATGACCCCATCCTACTGTTGTTTAGAAGACCTGTGAAGACCTGGATCTTTATCCAGGACTTTGGCAAGGGAGTGTGAGACCCCTTACTTTTATCACACCTACCACCTTTTAGCAGTGGTGAAATGAAAAATTTGTTACTACAGGTTCTGTGGACATGGCTTGGGGGGGGGTGGTAATGTGGGTGGGCGTGGCCAACTTTTTTTTTTAACTTTTAAAAGCATTTTTTCTACAATCTCTTCAGATGAAGAGGTTGTAAAAAATCCTTTTAAAAGCTTCTGACGATCAGGGAACTCAGTTGGGATTGTTAGATGCTTTTAAAAGCATTTTTTTTTCTACAACCTCTTCAGCCGAAGAGGTTGTAGAAAAAATGCTTTTAAAAACCTCTGACGATCCCAGCTGAGCCGCACGATCATCAGATATTTTTTTTTTACTTTTAAAAGCATTTTTTAGGCCAAAGAGGTTGTAGAAAAAATGCTTTTAAAAGTAAAAAAAAACCTCTGATGATCGCATGGCTCAGCTGGGCATTGGGGGGGGCAGGAATTTTTGTTACCATTTCTCTGAACCACTCGCCACCATCGCTACCAGATCGGGCGATTTGGTCCAAACTGGGAGCATTTCACCCCTGCCCTTTAGCCTTTTCTTTTATTGATTTTATTGTAATTTCTTTGTTTGATTGCTGTGAACCACCAGAGTCCTTCAGAGTCAAATGACATATAAGTAATATTTCCATCTGACTGAGATCCTTCAATGAAATTAAAATTTGCAGCATACATTACATGTTGAAAATGTGCTTTACATAGTTTAAGGAAACACTTATGAAATATTTCAGGAGTATTCTTTGTAGGACTGCAAGAACTAATCAGAGAAAAAGCTAATCATGATATTAGCTAATATTACTATCAATAAAATAAATATCCTTCATTATCTTAATTCTCATGCTTTAAGATTGCTGTTAAACATAATACTACCCCACATACTTTATTTGAGCATCCCCTAATATGAGTTTGTCCAAGCTTGTAGGCATCAAGAAAAGTCTTTAATTAACTAGAATATGTGTTTTTTGCAACATAATTATATATGCTTATAACTTTCCAGGTTATTAAAAAAGGTTCCCATATTTTTTTTTTTGAGTTCATTTATATTCCAGCTAATTACTTTAAGAGCCATGACTTCATATAGATAAAATATTTCTCCAGGGCAGTTTTCAAGCATTACAGCCCTCTCACGCTTCATAGATACATAGAGAGAAAACTTTAAAATAATGAATATGGATTTAAGTTTAAAATAAATTAAAATAAATTAAACATAATACAAACATATGATAAAAAGAGAAATACCATTTCAATTGCACTAATATATATAAAAAAACCAGCCACCTCCATTTAAACCTCTAGCTTGAGTTAAATTATTACCAATACCCTCTCTGAGTCTAGGAATAAAAAAATCAACTTTCTGTACTCATAGAAGGAGAATGTTGCAACTTATCTGAGGAGTACAGAGTATACTAGAATCTCACCAGCAGATGAGATACCAGTACTTCTTAATATCTCCTTTCCAAGAGAATAAATAGTTCACTTTGTAGATTTGTGTGAAGTTATTGTAGGTTTTAATTCTGATTTCATGACAGGTAATAATTCTTTTCAATCCCTCCAAACTTTAGCAAATTTAAATCATTAGTTTTCCTTATTTTAAGGTTTCCATGAATCCCAGATATACCAGGCTTGTAAATCTATTATCCATTTATTAGAAATTATTGAAATTTCACCATGAATTCAAGACTTGTTTCTTTTTCCTGGAATAGTGATACATTGTGGGTTAATACACTTCTAATTATGTTAGGGAGGTAGGAAGTTGGGAAGGGGTAGAGGGTAGGGAGGTAATCATTATCCCTTCCCCTCTTTTCAGGAGACCTGTATAAGCTTACTCTTCCTCTCCATTATCTAGCGTAGAGCTCTTGCTTGAAATTACAGTGAGGAAATCTTATTCTGGATTTTATCAGACATACTGTTATCCAAATTGTTAAAGCAAATAGTGAGAGTTTGAACATTGCACCTGCTCTTTAGAACAGCATCCCCTAGAGATCTCCATGTTCTTCACCTTGCCTACCTTCAGACTATCTTTGAAAAATTGGTTGTGTCCCCAGATCTGGGGCTAAATGGTTTGGTCCCCTGTTAATGGTGGGTATTATGGAGGTATGTTGTGTTTATGGAAGGTTTCCCTCCATATGCTGGTTATGTTTTATGTTTTGTTGCATTTTGTTTTATACCTTAACTGTGTTTTAGACTGTGAAATGCCCAGAGTTGTCTGGGAATATTATTAAAGAAATAAGTAATCAAAGAGAAAATCCTTTATTTGAATCTTTATATCAAGCGATACAAAATTTCACATTGTTAGGGAGCTCCCACAGTAGGTCTTCCTCCTTATTATATTTCCAGCATTGTCTTTCTTCTGCCTAAGAAGACAATAATAGACTATTGTCCATATTGCAAAATGTATCTGGATCCATCTTTACCTATACTTAGTGTATTTAATGCTTAGCTGCTCAATTACTAGAACTGCCAGATCCTTGATGTTGTTGTTATTTTATGTTGAACTAAATACAACATCTGAAATTCCAAGCAGAATTGTGCAGTTCCAAGATCACCAATATAGTATAAAATTCAATTAAGGTAACCTTTTTATTAGAGTAGCTGACAAAAAAATGGCAATCAACAAATTTTGTGAAAATTTTGTGAAAGCAAAATGAGCTTCAAAATCCAGCAATATGAGCTCTGTCTTCTTTATCTACAGAGCAAAAGCCTTTCCTTAAAGATTCTACTGTTACCATTTAGAAAATGTTTAGTAATCTTTCCAGAATTAAGGGAAGAGCTCTGTTTTGCCTGCAGAAGTCTTAGATTTCATTTCAGCTTTCCCTACAGGGATAGCAGAGGCTCCAATTTGTAGCTCTGGAGAACTGCTACAAGAAACAGCAATAGGCTGACATGATATTAGGAAGGTTCTTATTGCTAGAATAGGAGAACATTTTTGAGCAAATCATGTGAAGTGATCAAGTTTATTAAAAAGACTTGCCTTGCCAAGAAAATCCAATACATTTAAAGTACTATTTTAATGTTATCTAGCCACCCTTAGCTAGATACTCATTGATATTCTCATTGAAAAACAATGTGCCAAGAATGGTTTGGCAGACCCTGTTGCTTGGCATGCAGATTTCCCCCCCCCTTATATTCTTTATAGTTTTATCCTCAATAACATGTTCTGTCAAGTTGCAAAGCACAGTCAGTAGGCTAACCAATTAGTAATTTTTGCCCCCCACCCTCTCTTTTTTTAAAGGATATTATGCGATTTGTTACTTTTTTTTACAGGACTTAACCTCATGTCATTCTATGTGCCTCAATTTTTCAGAGTCGCTTCATTAAATTATCCGATTTCAAGCATGCTTATCTTCTGAGGTGAAATAATTCAGATAATTAATTCAGGTTTTCTTTTGAGTCGCAACTTTTCATTTCAAGATCGTTTTTAACCAGTTCTCCACTTCTTTGGTAGAAATTTCTTTTTTAAAAATCACATGTGATTTTTTCCTTTCCTATTTAGATATGTAATAACTCCAGATCAGTTAAACGTTTATTTTTCACATTATATTTTGGGTATATTCTATTTATTTTTAGCATATATCTTCTACAATCTTATAATTATCTTTTAAATTGGGTCTTGAGTGATTTTTCTTATTTTGATGTATTTAAGTTGTTGAACTTAATATTAGTAATACCAATAGCACTTACTTATATACCACTCGATTAGTGCTTTACATCACTCTCTGGGCAAATATTGCCCCCAACAATCTGGGTCCTCATTTTACTGACCTCAGAAGGATAGAAGGCTGAGTCAACATTGAGCTGGTAAGGATCGAAATCCTGGCTATGGGCAGAGTTTGCCTGCAATGCTGCATTCTAATGCTTGCACCACCGTGGCTCCTAATAATACATTCTTGTAATAATATTACTGGTCTAGGAAATGATGAAAGTATGATATAAACTTTCTAAATTATCAGTTATGATTTTTGCAATTGAATTTTTCACACAATGATGGATAATCAAGCCAGTTCCATATAGTGACACAAATATCCCCACAGAACGAAGGGATGCTCAACCCTGACACAAATTAAAAATGGATCAGACTGTCAGAGCAAGGCTTGCTAAAGTGCTTTAATAAATAATAGGGATCTTTTAAAAATCCAATTGTGCTTTTTCTATAATTTACACCAGTTCATTTAACAATAGCATTGGATCTGTGACAGGTAGAATAATGTTTCGGTATCCTTTTCCAAGTAATATGAAAATAAGAATAAATTACTTTGTATCATTTTCAATACAGGGGAGGAATAATGGAAACAAATTTGCTTGATGTGTTTTTTTTTTTACACTGTTTATTTCCATTAAGTATCTCTCTCCTTTCCAATATATCCCTTTTAATTCATGAGAGGAGTTTGGTACTTCTTTTGAATAGAAGATCTTTGACTGGGGAGTGTGTGTGTGTGTGTGTGTGTGAGAGGAGAGATCTAATAGTAGTTATTGAACTAAGTTTGTGATACTCTACCAGGCCTGGTACATATAAAGTTGTGTTCCTAAACTTGAGGTTGGATGTTGGTGATGTCATATTACATTTCCAACCAAAATGTAAGGAAAGCTGAAACTATTTTTCCAAACTCTTGCTGAAGAATTATTAAGGTACCCTATTTTTCGAAGTATAAGACACACTTCAGCCTCCTAAAAGAGGCTGAAAATTTGGGTGCATCTTATACTCAGAATGTAACCCCGCGCGGTGCCCAAAATGGCTACCTGGAACAGCTGCTGCCTTCTCTTACCCTTCTGAGCTTTGCCTGCTTTAGTCACTGGAGCTCCCTCCGAGGATCAGCTGTGCTTTTGAAGCTGTTTTTTAGCCCCAACCAGCCCCAACCTCAAAACCAGCGAGCGAACCAATGTGCTGAAACTGACCAGGCTAAGGACTAGACAGATGAATACCTGGTAGGCAGAATTTCCCCCCTATTTTCCTCCCCAAAAACTAAGGTGCTTCTTGTACTCTGGTGCATCTTATACTCCAAAAAATACGGTATTTCTTTCTACAAACAAAGTTTGCAGGACATGCAGACCTGAGCAGCTGCAGTGTGTGTGTGTGTGTGCGTGTGTGTGCATGCATGTATGTACATATGTTTGTTATATGCCATCTTACCTACCAAACTGAGGTGACTTTTGGCAGCACAAAGAATAGAAATTGTTCAGTTATTGTACCTCTTGGTACAGTTTTCAGGAGCACAAGCTCCTATTTGTCACTGTTTTATGAAAACTGTTTGGTACAGGCATTTTATATTCAGGCTTTCATTATTGATATGAGTCACCGTTTTTGATGGACTGGATCCAATTTTCTAAAACTATTAGCTTTGGCTATGAATTATAGAGGTGCATCTAAGATTAAGTAGCTTTGGGGGCTGACAAATACTAGCTATTAAAAATAAACTACCAAAGGTTAAATTGCTACCGAAGTGATGAGGTGTCTATATAGATAGCTACATGAAGAATCGGAGCACATGCTATGGCTAGTGTTTTTTTATATTATACTCTATTCTGTGAAGAAGCTGTTCTGAAGAAGGTTTATTGAAATATATGAACAGCTAATAAATCCAGGAAATATTAAGCTCAAACTGTATAGGACATACAGCTGCATAGTACATATTTCCTCTTCATTTTAAGCAACCAGAAACAGCTGTCAAAAACTAGAGTTTTGAGCAGAGCAGGAATGGAGGTAAGTAACTGCTTAACCCTCTACTTATTTATTCCTATAAAATGTTTCTCCAACTGGTTTTTTTTTTTTTCTAAAATAAAATTCAGTAGCTTTGGCCTCAGTATTGCTCCTCCACCAGATCCTGCAGCTTTTTTTCTTTTTCTTTTTTGGAACCTGTAATGTTGACACTTCTAGTGATGTCATAATCACTTCTCTAGATATTGGTTTTTAATAGAAACTAATAACTATTATCTATTCACTTGTCTTGGTATATTTTGGTAGTGGCAGAGATGGGAGAAAAACAAAACAATAACAATTTTCCTCAAGTTAGTTATTGAGCTAAATATCATGAATCTGGTACAACGTAATTAAAGACTGTACTTTAAGAAAAGAAGATCTTATTACCTAGATTAGTGTCTCAACTTCAGTAACTTAACAATGTGTAGCATTCAACTCTCATGTTGACTGGGGAATTCTGAGAACTGAAATCCATGCATTTTAAAGATTAAGATTGAGAAATACTGGCATACAGGAAGCCAATGGGATGGGAGAGGCGGATTTCTTCCTACTCAAG
This sequence comes from Pantherophis guttatus, assembly GCF_059756535.1. Taxonomy (NCBI): domain Eukaryota; kingdom Metazoa; phylum Chordata; class Lepidosauria; order Squamata; family Colubridae; genus Pantherophis; species Pantherophis guttatus. Next base: position 292,041,533 of record NC_142063.1, on the reverse strand, counting down.
TTTCTCTGAGTAAAATCACTTTTTTAGGGATTGTGAGATGGTGAAGCCTAATTTATGTTAAAACTGAATTTATTTTAGGCAAAGTGTATGGTTTGTGGAGCACAAATAAATCGTTAAGATTAATAGTCAAGATTTATGCCTGAGTAGGTGGCTCAGCAGCTAAGAAACTGAGCTTGTCGATCAGAAAGGTCGGCAGTTTGGCGGTTCGAATCCCTAGTACAGGTCTCCTGCCTGAGCAGGAGGTTGGACTAGATGACCTTCAAGGTCCCTTCCAACTCTGTTACTGTTAGAACCTCTCTTTGTTTTTTCTTATCTGTGAAATATTTCAGTTTTCTCTCTCACTATCTACAGTCCATTATTTTATCCATCCTTTCCCTTTGGTATGTAGACCTAAATTTGTGCTGCCATATAATTATAATCATTTCTTTTGAGTCCTAAATAATTTCATATGTTCAAGCTTTGTATCTGCTTTGGTATGAATATGCATCTATTTGATGTTAGTAAGGAGAAAATATGAAATATTCTTTCCTCTTTAATGAAATATTGAGATCTGTATGACACATAAGTGGCAGTTTTGTTCTGTGGAGAGATACAAAAGCAGATATACAAATACAAGAGAGAGTTGGAGATACAGGAAACTAATAACTTGTACAAGAAATCAGAAAGAATATTGTGATTCATTTAATATTGTTCACTGTATAGGAACACATTACTTACCATCTCCTTATGTGAGAGGATGGCTATGGAGGCAGAACCACCTAGAACTTTCTCTCTTGCATCTATGTCACATTCAGGTCTTTTTAAAAGGTCTGGATGAAGCTGAAGATAGGCATTAGTGGCAGATGAGCAAGCCCTTAAAAATAGAGGCATGTGGTTGTCTCAGGAAAAGACATTCAGCAATCATCTTGGTGGCAGAGTTGTATCTGAAGAAGAAGAAAAAAAAGAAGAAAAAGAGTACAGGAAAAAAAAGAAAGTATTCAAAATCCAAGGAGAAGGGAAGAGCAATAAGGAGAACAGTTGCAGTGGCTGGTTTAATTGCACTATCTCAATTGCCGTCTTAACTTTTTAATCCAATAAAATCCACCTGCGACTTTAACACAAACAAATGGGAACAGTTTTAATCACTAATAAGTGTAGAAATATAAAGTAGGAGAAAAGTAGAGCAGGTAATGATGGAATAATTGAGAAATAGAGACTTGAGCATAGTTAGAAATGTTATAGAAATTAGAAAAAGTTGTAAGAAATCAACGAATAAACTATAATTCAGAAGAATAAGTAAAGCACAACTTTATTTTTGCTCAATACATATTTGAAGATAGATAAATTTCTTCTTTTGCCTGAGGTCTGTACCATCCTTCCCAACTTCCCAACTTTAAATTGCACTGGACCAACAACAGACTGATAGTAAACAATACAGGTTAAAAATTCACACAGTTAATATATTGTCAGAGTACTTTGTGGCACCCTGAAGACTTACTAAGTTATTATAACATAAGATTTGGAGGGACTGTAATCTATTCCATCAAATTTATTTTACAACCAGTGGGGATAAAAAGACAGAGAGGTTAAAGAGAAATGAAATGCAGAAGGAACAGGCAATTATAATTAATATAATGCTCAGAATTATTTGTCTGGGAATGAATTGTTCCTGAGAACTCCAGAACATTCTGTATCACTTCTGTATCACTGTATCACTGAATCAATTATTCAGAGAAATAATTTCTCTGAAACATATGATGTATGGTGTTGTGAGGATAGAACTGCTCTGAAATAGACCTCTTTTGTCCAGAATGTTATGTGTGGAACATTTCCCATTTTGAAGACTTACTCTCTAAAAATTGCCAGATCACTCCCTTAAATGTGAGACATGGTTTTCATAAGGGGGGGGGGAGCAGATGCAAAGTACTACAGTGAGACAGCAATTTCCCAGGAAGGAAGAAACACATTTGGGGGGGGGGCAGGAAAACAACAGGTTTCACAGTTCAGAGATGGGTAGGAGACAGAGAAAGAGAATTCAGATAGCCACTCCCTAGAACAGGAGTCTGCAACCTTAAACACTCAAAGAGCCATTTGGACCCATTTCCGACAGAAAAGAAAACACCAGGAGCCATAAAACCTGGGTGGGTGTGGCTAACTCAATGTCACTCCTACCCAGTCACATGACCTCCCCCCAGTCATGCCTACCCAGGTTTTATGGCTCTCGGTGTTTTCTGTGGGAAATGGGTCTCTCTCTCTCTCTCTCTCCTCCCTCCCTCCCTCTCTCTCTTTCTCTCTCCCTTCTCTCTCTCTCATTCTCTCCCTCCAGCTCTCTCTCATTTCCCTCTCCCTCTCTCTCTCCCCTTCTCTCTTTCTCTCTCTCATTTGTTTCTCTCTCTTTTTCCTCTCTTTCATTCTTTCCCTCCATCATTTCCTCATCCCTCCCTCTCTCTGTCTCACTGTCTCTTCTCTCTCTCGGAAAGCCAAGGCTGGGCCAACCCGGCAAGCTCTCCTTGGTGCTCTTCGCTACTCCTTTTCTTTCTTCTTGGCAACTTTTCTGAAGTCCGGGCTGGCTGAGGAGCGAGCATGAGCCACGGTGGCGGCTTCACCAAAGATGACCCTCCTTCCCATGCGACCCCCTGGCTGGCTCTTGCGGGCCCGGGAGAGTGCACATGAGTGGGAATACCCAGCTCAAGAATGTGGACTGGTGCCACTGGTGGCTTGATTGAAAAGCATCCTCTAGGCAGCTTTAAATCTTGCACAGGGGACTTTTACTGCCCAGAGGATGCTTTTCAATCAACGCCACTGACAGCACTGCTCAGCTGGAGAAGTAAAGAAGCTCAGGGCAGCAGGAAAAGGGGGCTGGCCCTACCGAACCTCACATGCCCACCCCAGGGATCAGACTCAGAGAAAGCCAGAGCATCCTTGCCAAAGATGTCATCTGTCAGCCGGTCAACCCACCCGCTCTGCACTCCTTCGCTGTGCTTTGGCCGAACCCAGCCACTCCCTTGAGAAAGATATCCCCACTCGTGCACGTCCTCCTGGTCCCACAACAGCTGGCCAGGGAGTTGCGTGAGGAGAAGGAGGAGGGTCATATTTGGTGAAGCTGCCACTTCAGCTCATGTTCGCTCCTCAGCTGTGGACCTGTCCCCCTTTCCATTGTACCCTTCTCCCAGATCCCATTACCACCTACCAGTCCTCATGTTAGAGAGGTTGGAATTGGTCAGGGCCGGGTTTGGCCAGTGTCTTGGGTGGAGAGCAGGTTGCACGACCAGGTTGGCAGGGAGCCACAGGAGAGGGGTCAAAGAGCCACATGTGTCTCAGGAGCTGCGGGTTGCCAACACCCTCCCTAGAATCTCCCAGGATATATTTATTAGATTGTGGGAAGTAAGGGTATAGTCTGGCAAGATTTTGTCTGTTATGTGTAAACAAAGAACTGAATTCTAGCTGAATTGTTCCATGTCATTCTTGGGTTTAACTTGACATGGAATAAAACAATATGAAGGAGGATTGGCATAGTCAGGACATAACAGACCATGTAGGAATTGTTCAGAATGATCTTTCATGGATCAACTAATTTTGTATGCATCTCATAATTAAATATGATTGATGGTTAGTCCAGTAATAATAGGGAAAACTTTTTGGATAATTTTTTAAAATAAAATAGATGACAATAATTCTAGTAAAATATGTGAACGATAGTAAATTCTACTAAAATGTATGGACAATATGTCACATGACTGAATGGAGGAACAGTGATTAACTTTGGGGAGGGAGGTTAATTATTTGAAGGATTCTTACCATAGTTATCACAGCAGAGTACTTTGATTAATGCTTTGATTCTAAGCAGAAAAAGGCCACATATATTGAAAAATCGCATAAGCCTTTCAGCCTAATTCACCTGCTAAAAGTAATAACAGAATTCTTCTTTTTACATCATCACAAAAGACTCACTGTTTAATATGCTTTTGCAGAAGGATATGAGGGAATGATTTGAACATATCAGAAATGGTTTTGTATTATTTTTTATTATTAATTAAAGATTGTTCAACCATAGAGCATTGTACAAAATAATGCGAAATAATGATGCTTTTAAGACTTGGTTCAGAAAGGTCATGTGGAGCAAGACAATTTCATTAGTTGTAGACAGGCTGTGTAGCTATAATAATGGAAAACAAAAATATGAAACATGGGAGAAGAATAGAGGTAAAGTAATTGCAGCCACAAGGGTAGCTTGCTTGTCATGTGCCTAATAGCATATAGGAATGTGATCAGAGTTAGATTTTAAGGAAAGGAAGAATCATGTTGGTGTAGTAATTAGGATGATAGGGGGATTTAGTAGAAAGACTTATGGCAATAGCATTTTCTTTTACTCATGGGTCAATAGAATCATGTGTATCTCCTGCTATTTTTCTTGGAGTAGAAGCCAAGAAAAAGAATTTAAAAAGAAGAAAGAAAAGAAAGAATTAACAGTTGAGTCCTATTTGGAGGCTTTTACTGATAGATACAGTAAATCAGTAAATAAACATAACATTAGTACTCATAGTTATGCTTCTTGTCTGGGCTACCTCTAACGGTATTAGAGGCATATTCTTGGCTTCATCTTTGAAAGAAAAATGATGTTGATTTTTATCTGTTCACTTCAGGATTTATATCTTTACCCATTTGTATCGGAGTATATGGAATTTTCACACACACACACACACACAAACACAATTGTTTCAGACAATACCAATTTTCATAACTGATATGCCATTTAAACAGTAGCAAAATAATAAATTTTAGATTTGTATGGCAAGGGAAAAAGCTACAAAGTAAATATCAGGTATTACAAGAAGCAAAGGAAAGAGGAGGATTGGGTTTACCTGATTTGAAATTGTATTTTGCAGCTTGCTGTTTGGTTTGGTTTGGATGAATGAGCGAGTGTTGCCGAGAAATAGAAAAATTTTAGAGTTAGAAGAACATGACCTGAGATTTGGGTAGCATCGATATTTGTAGTACAATAAAATCAAAGTCAATGCAGATTTGAAAAGTCACTAAGTTAGACATACCATATTGAGAATATGGGATAGATACAAATCCAAGTTTTGCCTCCAAACACTTTTGTGGCACTCAGCATAAGAAGCATTTTATAGAAAAACAGAAATGGTTAACATACTGTGATACTAGAATTCTTTAAGGGGAATATAAAATAAAATCAGAACAAACTGATGGTGAAGGGTCATAGATTGTCAGTGGTTTTGTTTTTTCTATTTACAGTTATCGGAAAGTTTCAAAGTAGACAAAAATATGATCTTGAATACTCTAAGACTGACTTTGAAACAGAATTGTGTACAAATAGTGAATATGTGATTGCTAAAATGTATAAACCTTTATTAAACTTTGAAAGAAATAAAATAATGTATGATAAAGTGGGCTAAAAAATGTATAATATACGGATGGAACAATGAGAAAATATGTGGTTGAAAGGATTTAAATTTACACTATACTCTTAAAGAGAATCTTTATAAAATGATGTACCATTGGTTTATGACACCAGAAGAATTATCTAGAATATATAAAGGCACATCAAATGTATATTACTTGGGCCTTGAAGTGGATCCTGCCATGTCCTGTCAACCTGAGAGAGGTTGTCATCTGGCATAATTAATGCCCTTAGTTAACTCTAAGTAGAATGGCTATAAATATAGCTACACAGTTAGAAAGATAAATTTAATTAGAAGTTTTATTTTACCAGTAAAGAAATAGTTTACCTAGTGCTATTTGATCAGGCATGCATAAATGAAGTCTCTGATGTTTTGCCACTGCTTATGAGAATTATTACAGGAAAGTGCGAGAAAGGATATTTTAGCAGAGACAAATGCCTCAGGTATTGCTATTTTACATTAAGAATCTGCATTATTAACAGAAATGCTTCTCATTTTGCTTATGTTGAAATGAAAGGGAAAATTCAAAGGCTGGACTTTGGGTGTCTTTTGTGTTGAATCACTTCCTGTGAATCTACAGACAAGACACTACCACATAAATCCCAATTTATCTTCATTTTAAAGTCTTCTGAGGGTCTTAAAGAAAAAATGATCACATTGTGTTCATTGCCGTGGAAGCAAGTGAAGGAACATTTGCTCAGTTGTTGATCTAATTTACGGATGACACAAAGACCAAAGCTAAAAGATAGGAAAGGAATATATTCAGTTGTTTATTCCAAAGGTCTGAGCTCTGACCTGAAAAAGCTTCTGAGCTCTGACCTGAAGAAGCTTCTTGGATGAGAAGTGAAATGCCTTCAAAGAAAAAACAGAAAGTCCAGTTGCCTCTTGAAAATGCACCTTAGGGACAACCATGACCTCAATGACTCAATCTCCATAGACGTTTAGCTATTCAGTAGCTTAATATATTATGTACTCCTTCCTGCCCTTTTCCAATGCTATAATCCACAGCATAGGAAGAAAAAAATGATTGTGGTCACAATGGATGTATATATTCACCCACTGAAGAATTGAAAGAAAGAGAAAAAACTGGATAGAGGAAAACTCAAACAGTTAATGTGGAAAATATTTTTCCTCCCACAATAACCATCTATCTAAGATAGAGGTGAAATGTCAATCTGTAAAGACTGACTTAATTCAATTTTTTATTTAAGTAGCAAAGCTCCTAATGATGTTGAAATTCTTTTTTAATAGGGCTGTGCGAAGCTTTGAATTGGGTAAGTTGACTTGATGAAGCTTCAATCAAATTACCCCATTAAAGCAAGTTTGCAAAGTGAAGCAGAGACTTGCTTTGAAGTAATGGATTGAATCAGGTGGCTCTGAAGCGCTTCAGAGATTCAATGGCTTTTTTGGTGTTTGGGGATTTTTTTTACAGACAATATATAATGCAAATTTAGTTCCATACATGGACAATGCTGGTGCAGGGAGTTGAGCACTGTGAAAAGCTCTCTGAGATGGATGTGAGCAGCTGGCCTTTATCACCTCATTAAAAGCTGTGCATATTAGAGGGTTTTTTTTGGCTAGCAAAGTTAGCATTACTGGGTATTTTATGCATTTTCTCAGCTCTCAATTTCCTTCATGGGTCAGCTGATATATCTCAGGTAGCACTGTGTGACTTTTTGTTTTAAAATTTGTTTTAAAATAGTACAGGCTTCCATGTGTAAATATATATTAATTATTTAAGATCTTATAGAACATCATTCACAAAAGATCTGAATCATCATTTAGACAGTGCCTTCAACTAGAAGACTTCTCAATTTAACATATTCAAACAGGATTTTCGAATATCTACATATTGTAAAAAAAAAGAAAAGAAAGAAAGCTGTTTTTTACATTTATCATTATGTCATGTTTAAGTGGTAAACACGCTAGCTTGTTATGTTTGCCTGAGAATTTGATGTATGCACTTACAGAGTGATACAACATGTGTTTCTGATCCCATGATGGCTTTTCCATAGTCATTAGCAAACCACATTTGGTAGCATGCCAAGCAGATAAAATTAGAAAAAAGATATGGAGCATGTAACTGCTAGAAAAAAGTTCCAGCAAAGTTTACTTAAAAAACAAAACACTGATCTCATTCTCTCACTCAAAAGAAGAAATGCTAAAAAAATAAATCACTATCTTATTGAGGATCAGTAATGTGGAGTTTTTGAACTAGTTATTAATGATAACTGGTCATTTCTGTCATCTGGGAATTTGGAGTGGACCATTTTAATACTTTTTTATGGCCTTTCAGCTATTGAGTTGGGCCTTCCCAACTCTTCCTCTACCATAGAAAACACAGATTATGTGTGATATTTACTGCTAGACTTTGAATCTTCAAACCAAATAAATAAGTAAATAAACCCAGCATTGTTACCCTCTGAAGTACATTATCTATTACAAAAACCGAAAATGGTGAGATGTGATCCTAAATTGGAAGTTCTAAATTATGTATGAGTAGATGTGTGATTGAAAGGATGGCCACTTAATGACTGATTGCTGTGAACCCAACTAAGGCCTTTGACACTGGGATGTGTAGGGTGGTTGTAGAGCAAGGGTGATACAAAAGATGGAACAATTGAAATAGTTTGTTGAGTACATTAGCCCTCAACTGCATGGAGACCTACATATTAATGACCACTACGTAAACTAGGAGAAACAAATCGAAGCATACATTTTTTTTAAAGGAATACTGTACTTGACTGCAGCTTTATTACTGTAAAAGTAGGGACATGAAGATACAGGGACCAAAATAAATTCTTCCTATGTTATGAACCAGTTTGAAACGATTGGGTTTCAAATGTTCTCTTGTTTCCTTTGCTCTGCTTCCCTGTATAGCAGTGTTGGCGAACTTTTTCGGCACCAAGTGCCAAAACAGGAGCGCATGCGGGCACGGGGGATGCCGGAAACCAGAAAAGCAGCTCTCTGGCACACCCATGCAGGAGTGCTGGAAACTGGAAGAGCTGAACTTCTGGTTTCCGGCGTGCCTAGTCTTCCGGTTTCTGGTGCTCCTGCACACATGAAGACACATGGCTGGCATGTATGTGTGCCCTGGAACCCAGAAGAGCAACGGGCAATGACTAGCGTGCCCGGAGAGATGGCTCTGGGTGCCACTTCTGGTAGGCGTGCCATCATGGCTGTATGCTTTTCATACAAAGCTTTTCTCTTTGGCCCGATGTAAATCTGCTACTGTTAAGTATATACAGTTCTTGTTCTTGCATTTCCATATGGATGAAGCAAGCTTGACAAGGAATGTATGATATGTGTCTGTTAACAGAATGAAGGGCATTAAATCTTTGAATCGTAAATATAAAGAATTCTCAGTCCAAGTGCCTAAACCAAAAGTATTTAAAATTTACTGTTTCAACAAGGTGGTTTTTTTTGCTACTGAACAAATAGGAAAAAAAAGGTATGAATCACCCATCATAGCAGGTTTATCTTAAAATATAAATGCATTTTTATGAGCACTTTTTGCGTTGTAAGGCAAGAATTTCAGGTATATACAGTACCACTATAAATCTCATGGAGACAAGAACATTGTTAAACAATTCTTCCAATTGTGAACCATATGAATATCTAGGCTTTCTGATCACAATGTTAATTAGGACATGAAGACAACAAAGAGAAATGAAAGCAGCATCCACATTGTACCTCTCTACTTTCCTCCCCTTGTAATTTTTATCAAATATTAATTACTTAAGAAAAAGAGCAAAACTTTTAGATCAAACTTAATTTTTATCTAAACTATGATTGTTAAATATAAAATAGTTTTTATTAGTGTGATAACACACTTATAACTGAAAACAATATCACTGTACATTTTATTTGAAGGTTTTGATCAGATTCATTATTTCAAATCCTTCCTCTCAGTTATAAGTGTGTACAGTACTAAAAAGGTTTGTTAAAAGCATTTGGTTTTTGGTTTCTTGTTTTTATTTCAGAGATGAGCTTTGGAGAAATATTGTTTTGGTGATAAGCTATTAAAATTGTCTTTACTTGTTGGGATAAAGGGGGAAGTTACTTTTTCTTTCTTTTTCTCATTCTTTCTTTTTTTCTTCACACTTTTTAATTTTGTATTTTTCTTTTTTAAAATTAGAATTTTATTAAACTTTTCAAAGTATAAAATATAAATGAAAATGAAAGTTGTGGGAAAATGAGGGAGAGAAAAGGGGAAAGAAAAAAGTGTAGGGTACACAGGAAAATAATAAGAAAAGCATTGACTTGTGATTCCTTTTAGTGTAGTAGATTAGTAATAGCACCTAGTCTTATATACCACTTCATAGTGCTTTTACAGCCCTCTCTAAGCGGTTTACAGGGTCAGCATAATCTGGGTCCGCATTTTACCCACCTCGGAAGGATAGAAGTCTGAGTCAACCTGGAGCCAGTGAGAATCAAACTGCCGAACTACAGCTAGCAGTCAGCTGAAGTAGCCTGCAGTGCTGCACTCTAACCACTGCGCCACCTCGGCTCTTTACTACTAGTGTAGGAGAATAAGATAATAACTGAGCCATGGTAGTGCAGTGGTTAGAATGCAATACTGCAAGCTACTTCTGCTGATCACTGGCTGCCAGCAGTTTGGCAGATCAAATCTCACCAGGCTCAAGGTTGACTCAGCCTTTCATCCTTCTGTGATTGGTAAAATGAGGACCCAGATTGTTGGGGGCAATATGCTGACTCTGTAAACCGCTTAGAGAGGGCTGTAAAGCACTGTGAAATGGTATATAAGTCTAAGTGCTATTGCTATTGCTGTAATATTATAGACCCAACTTTTTACTTTTAGATAATTAATATGGGCTAGCCATTTCTACAGCAACAATCTTACCTAATCAGAAAAACCCAAAGTTTCATTTTTCCCATCTCAAGCATAAAATCCAAAAGCAGTTTCCAAGCAGAAACAAAGCTGGATGTTCTTTTCTTTGATAAGAGCAGTTAATTTAGTCATCTCTGCTAATTATATTAGTTTTTCTTTTGTATTTTTCTGTTTGTATTATTCATAATCTATATTGGCTTTTGTTCTTTTCATATATAATTCTTAATAAAAATTGCTTTAAAAATAAAAGTTTTATTCTTTGACCTGCCAAATGTCCATTTTTTAATAGTTTCAGTTAAGAAAAATAATTAAGTTATACCTTTTGTCCATAAAATACTCTCTCTACATCCAAATGAAGAGCTTACCCATTGATGAGAAAGATAAAACTAATGGGAATATTACAGTGGAATACTTCTACTTAAAAAGGGCCCTTGGTAAAGATCCAAAATCCACTCATTCAGCCAGGGGTGGTATTCAGCCGATTCGTACTGGTTCCAACGAACTGGTAGTTCTGACCCACCATGGCGCTATGCTGTCCTATTTAGCTGCATTTTTAAAGCCGTGTGAATGCGTGCAAACACGCACAAGCAAAGTGCCTGCGCAGAAGGCTGTGCACATGTGCGGAAGGTGCGCACACGCAAAGTGAGCTCCCATTTTCGGTGTTGGGGTGAACCGGTTATTAAACTATGTGAAGCCCACCTCGAGTCAGCCTCTTTCTATGTGAATAGAAAGGTTGGTCACACAGCCAGCCAGCCAGATGTTTTGGCACTTTTTGTCCACTTATCAACTCCTTTCCAATGATCTGGAATAGGCAGATGTTGTTTGATGTTGTTAAAATCATTGTTACTGTTAAAGAATGCAAACTGTTCCATGTAAAGAGACTTTTGCCATTGACTGATGGTGATTTTGTCATTGCCAATGGTGATCAAGTGGTGCTCCCATGTATTTCTGAATTGCTCTCAATGCACCTATTACAATTGTTACTCTCATTACTTTCTTTCACTATAGTTCTTATCTATTTCTTGCTGGAATTGATTTAGAATAAGATCATCATTTCTTTATTTTGCGGTCTACCTATATTTGTGATGGGCAAACAAATTTTCTTTCTTTTTGCTGGCCCTGGTTGCTCAGCAAAGAATCCTGAATCCTTTAGCCCATTTGTCACCAGATGTTCAGAAACTCCAACTTTTCATTAACTCTAGCAATGACCAGTTCAGTATATGGGTTTCTGTAAATTACATCTCATCATATTTTTTATGGGAGAGACCGTCTTCATCTGGCTTGTCTGATGTATGAAGCACTACTTTGATGTGGTTCTGGGGCTTGCATGCTCTGAGATTATGAGCATTATTAATACTATTTTCTACAATACAATTCAAGCTTAGATTCAATGATTTAGAAAATAACTGTATCATCGTAGACTGATTTAAAATCTTAACCTCAGTTTTGGCAATCTTAGATGTGATATCTTAATATATCTTAATTATTTTTGCTAATTATTAGGGGGAAAGTAAGAGGCTTTTATTCTGTCTGATAGAATTGAGTGATTTTTTTTAAAAAAAATAGAAACAATACATTATGGGATAATGTATACTAAATTTCACACAGACTTCAGTTTTTTCTCAGCTTCTTGTAATTTTAGGAAAACTTGTAAGTTTTTAGAATTGATCAGTCCAAATGTAGCAGGTTTTTCTCATGAACTGTTCTAATTTTTTTCTATGCTTAACATAATAAGGGTAAAAAGGTATTTGTTTTTTGAAAGATTAATGTTTCCAGTCTGATAACTAAACAAGCAGATTTCAGGTAAATTTTATGCAAATGAATCTATACGTCTCTTTCCCCTCCTGTGTCAGCCTACAAAGCAATAAATTACTTTATTATCTAACAGCTGTATACATTTTGATTCTCACCACCCACTGGAGCACAAAATGGGAGTGATTAGAACCCTACACCACTGGTCTGAAGTTTTGCCTACCAGCAAAGAGGAAAAATAAAAAGAACTAAAACACATCAAGGAAGCCATCAGAACTTGTGGCTATCCCAAATGGGCCTTCATGAAATAAAAAAAGAAAAAGAAAGAAAGAAAGAAAGAAAGAAAGAAAGAAAGAAAGAAAGAAAGAAAGAAAGAAAAAAAAAGAAGAAAGAAAAGTGACCCAGCTGTTCCATAACAGACAAAAAAGAGAACAACAAATGAAGCAACATTGTTATTCCATTCATTGCAGGAATATCTGACAAGCTCAGGAGGATTTTTCAACACAACATGCATGCACATTTTAAACCCCAAAATACACTAAGGCAGAAGCTTGTCCACCCCAAGGATAAAACACCCAGACACAAACTGAGCAATGTGATATGTGCAGTACAATGCACTGAGACATGTGCAGATCTAGATCTGTACATTGGAAAAACAAAACAAACACTTCACAAACACATGGCACAACATAGGACAACAAACCCATAAGGACAAGATTCAGCAGTCCATCTGCATTTGAAAGACAAAGAAGATCACTCTTTTTAAGACAGCAAAGTCCACATTCTGTACAGAGAAGACCACTGGCTTGAAAGAGGGGTAAAAGAGGCCATCTACATTAAAATTGATCAGTCCTTTCTCAACAGTGGGGGAAGGGATACTACACCTCCTGTGTACAAAACAGTCCTTTTAGCAATTGCAAGAAGATTCCACACTCCTTTGCACTCTGATTCAGGTGATCCTAAAGGTACAGATAAACCCAAAGTGGCCTCAACAACTCTCAGAGAGCCAACAACCAACCTTCAACCAAGTGCTTATGACCAGATGACTGCAAAGAATATAAATCCTTTCATTCCCCACCATTCAGTTGTAACTGAAGAAACTTCTTGGATGAAAACTGAAACATCTTCAAGGAAAAAACAAAGTAAGTCCAGTTGCCTTTTGGAAAGCACTTTTGAGACAACTATGACCTGGATGACTGAGAATCTCATAAACATCTAACAGCTCTATTGTTCAGAGATTGATTCTCTCTCTAATGGAACTATTATTAGCATCTATTACAATGCTAATTAGAATGACCTAAATGCTACTCAAATGGCTACAAAACTCCTTATAGAGTTAATCAAAGGCTTCAGTTAAACTTAATGACTGCCTCTTATGGTGAGGCAGGGACAACCTGGATTCTTATCTCTTTCCTCTTTGACTCTTCTTTCTGAACTTTTCAGTTCTTCTTCTCTCCTTTGGATACATGTAAAGTAGACAGAACCCCAAATGTGTTGTCCTATTTGCAAGTGGAACCAAACTATTAGAAAGTGCAAAAGATGGTGGATGCATAAAGATTTAGAATCCATAGGGGCTTGAAACAATCTTATAGAGTTATAGAACTCTTATAGGGTTAAGATTTGTATACTGTTAGACCGACATTGAATTGTACAACTATCATGGATGTATTTTCGTTACAGATGTGTTTCTATTAGTATTTTAATATTTTAAATTTTAATAAAGGTTTTCTGAAAATTAAGAAAAAAAATGAAATAATCTTATAAATCACTTGTTCATACCACTGTTCAATGTATACATCTACAGAATCATTCTCATAGGTTACCACTCAGATGTAAGACTTTACATATCATCTTTTAGAAAGTTCAGGCTTTTAAAAATAATTTTAAATTGTGATTTTTGTTCTCTAAAATTGCAATTCTCTATCATTGCAAATTTGTTTACTAATGTTCCATTAATTAACCAACTTTAATTATTATGTTGAATAAACCTAGGGAATCCCACTCAATATTTCCCTCTAGGATAATGAAGAAGCATTTACAAGCACCCTTTAGGTCCTCTTTCTCAGCCGATTGCAAATCCATTAAATCTAAGACCCATTTAGCTCCTATTTATGAAACTTGTCCATAAGAGATCTTGCAAAATCTTCCCACATTCTTCATTCAATTTAGGGAAATCTACATTCCTACCATCCACTTGTCTACCAAAATGATCACTTCATCATTCAAAGACCTGAATATCCAATGTTTTCTAACCAAACAACCAGGACAATTCCTTTTCTGATCTCATAGACACCTTCAAAATTGTTTCATTTTTAAATTTCTCCAGGATCAGATGAATAAAGGACATTTAACACTGATACAGTTCCACACTATATTATTTCATCATCTTTAGAACTCTGATAAGGAACCCTGGAAATCATTCACTCACTTTACAAAAATACTACTGGCCTCCCTTCTGTCATCCTGGAATTTTCCAGTTTAGAAAGATACATATCAGTTTGTGTGTATATTTCCTATGTCTCTGTTTTTCTCTTCTGGGTTATTAATGAAGTTTGAGGACTGCTTATATTATTAAAATTGTTCCAGTAGAACTTCCTATAATGGTATGTGGAAATGCCCACTGGAGATAAAAGGCAAAGCTGCCATGGGGCAAGATGTACCGGTAAATGATATCTCAGCTCAAAGAAGAGGGAATGGGATGGGAAATGTTTCAGAAGGGATCCTCTCTAGTTTTCTAAAGAGTAAAAAAAAGGAGAGAAGAATACTTTCGGTCTTACAAGATTTGGCTAATGAAACCTTACAATAAAGATTGAGCTAATATTCCAGGTTACGCTTCTTATCCAACTACCTCTCAGAACTAACACTTCATTTGATTTGGATATACCTAAAATATCTATGAAGCACTCCAATCTGGTTTGAGATTCATAAATCACAAGCATCTGTTGTACATATTTTGTGAGAATTAGTTTCCGGTTCACAAATTAGTTCTAAAAGGCAAATTAGTGCAGTTTATAGAAACATGGGAAGAAAACAAATATTGCTCCAAATTCTATCAGTAGGGTCTTACCACTGGATTTACTTGAGAAGGTTAATTCCACACCTTGTAACTTGACTTCTTTCACTTTTAATTGTCAACAAGTTCCAAACTAATTCAGATAATATTTTATCAATATTTTAATTCCTGATTCCAGCATGGGCAGTGTTATGTTCAATCCTATTTAAGCACTGAATCAGAAATCAATATTTTTGGATACCCACATCCCCTCAGATGGGATATTGGTATCAAATTATTGAGATTGAAGTGAATAAGGAGAAGAAACCCCAGTTTACATTCACCATCTTCTATTTGAAGATTGGGATGATAAAGAAAGGGCAACTGAATGTCAAATTATTCAGTTTTGATGAATATTTGGATATTACCATAGTTTCATAATTATAAAAAAAATTATCCATTGTTAAGCAGAGATGGTGTTATGCAAATACTGTGGAGTTAGCAAACTTCACTCGGGTACACAGTACGCTAACCCTACTACATTCTATTTTAAGAAAGAAAATCCTTTGAAAATGAACTTTAATTACTGCTTGATTTATCAAACAGGCAAATCCTAAAATTATTATGAAGAAATTACTTTACTTTGGAAATGTTGAGTTTAAAACACCCAGCTTAAAACTTACCAGCTTCTGATGCTCAAACTTTAATTTCACCTTGTACATGAAAGGATTTTAGAGAACAAAGCATTGTATTAGAATCACAAATACGGTAGACATCAAGGTCTAATTATAAAATAATGAGATTTGAAAGAACCACAAAAATGAATATTTGCCTAAGAAAGAGAGTATATAGTATTTTATAATAGCTAGAAATGCTTTCTTGTACAGCAGACCATAGAATTCAGGGCATCCATTCTAACTTGATTCCTCATTCATTGTTGAGGAAAAAGCATATCTATCTTTGTTTGATCTAGGACTGATTATTTCCTTTTTGTTGTCCATAAGACACCTAGTAATCATTTCCAAATCTGTAGTTCAAATGTGTTTCTCTGGAGTTAGGTTCCAGTGCCATGCACAAGAAAAAATATTGCTTTAAATATTCTGATCTTTGTTATTGAAATGTCCTTATCTTTCATGATCAGTTTCTCTTTTTATTTTTACCTTAATAATAAGCTCTTCTGAGAAACAGTTTGATATAGTGATTAAGGTACCAGGATAGAAACTGGGAGTCTATGAGTTTTAGTCATGTCTTAGGCAGAAAGCCAGATGGGTGACCTTGGGCCATTGGAAGAAAGCAATGGCACAAATCTCCTGCAATTCTTGCTAAGAAAACTGCAGAGACTAGTCAAAAAAGTTGCTTAAACTCAAAGACACAGCCCCCCTCCAAATTTTCCAACCTTTGAGTTAACAAAGTAGTGTTAACACATCTTTAATTGATAGCCTCCAATTTGGATATTAATTCTTCATCTATTCCTGTCTTTCTTATAAGGTGCATACTATAATCTAATACAGGGACAACCTGGATTCTTATCTCTTTCCTCTTCTGAACCATTATTTTTTTCCACATTTCTTATTTGCTTCTTGTTTTTATTAAGGTTCTTCAGAATAATAAGCACATATTTTGGCCTTCCCTAAATGATCTCCAATGTGTCTTCAGTTGTGTGATTATATTTTATAAACTAAGAAAATTTGAAAAGTCAGATTGCAGCTGGTATTATTTCCTGGGCAGAACTAGCTTAACATCAAATAGGAGTTACCCTATATATCAGAAGGGGCAACCTAGTGTTGGTCAGATTTTTGGATATAGCTTCTATAATTCCAAATAATTAAGCATGGCAGCTGGGCTTTTATGAGAAATACAGTCCAAAATTTCTGGAGGGTAATCAGCTTTCTTTCTCTGTGATACGATATATGATGAGACTTAGGGTGGGAGATGTTTCTTTCTTTCTTAAATTAATACACCAGATGAATCCTATTTATTTAATGTTATAAACAGGTAGTATTATGTACTAATTAATATACCCCCAAATGGGCAAATTATTAATAAGTAATCATAATCATAAAAACATCTAGAAAGTGGATGGTTTTGGATGTGGGTTGATGTGAGTTTAATATCTCTGGAGATTGTGTGGCAGATAAAACTGAATATCATAGAAGCTGGCAGTACAGTGCTTTAATAATGATTCAAAGATGATATTATGTATTAAAGAAAATAAAGGCAGTAGGAAAGCCTTGCCTAAGGGGGCATTTTATTCTTTAATACTCACTTAATTTGTACTTCTGCTTTTGATTTTCAGGGGTCTCCATCTCTTTCTAGGCTGTGAGCCCTTTTCCATGTTTATCCATTGATTCATCCCATCTTGTTTCTGTATTAAACCACAGGAGTTGTGTGTTTGTTTTTTTGGGGGGATCCCCAGCCCTTGCATTTAAATGTTCATTTAAGTAAAAGATTTTAAGGTCCAACTCAAACATCAGACCACTACTGATTTTTACTTTAAAAAACCTTCATAACATGATAGTAGAAAGGATTTATGGGCTATAAGTATGATGGTCTTTCTTCTGTGATGCTTTTTGCAAAAAGATGCCAGCTTCCGAGATAGAATGTGAGTGGTAAAGAGATGGAATTTTCAATAATGGCTTTCTGGCTTTGCAATTTTCCTTGAGAAGATAGTCTGGGGCTTCCCTGATATGTTTCAAGCACTCAGCAATGGACTTTTCTTCTTTCTAGGCTTTTGCACTGAAATCAAACTGTTTTTTTCTTGATTATTTCAGTATGATTTTTGTGTTGACTATTTCCTATTTTTACTACATGATTTATTATAAATGTAAGGTGCTCTTCATGTTATCACTATTTCAATAATCTTATTTATTTATGTATTTTAATCTCACCATTATAGTTTTAAGAAATAATTCAAGGCAGTGAACATATTTAATACTCCTTCTTCCCTTATTTTTCTCACAACAACCCAGTGAGATGAGTTGTACTATTAATGGGTCCAAAATCACCTGACTAGCTTTTAATTGAAGAATGGGCATTGTATAACAAGTTTGAAATAATAGAATTTATTAAATATTATTATTTGAATCCCATCATAAGGCTTAGAACCTACCTACAAATCTAAGAGTGTCATCTCTCTCTCTCTCCCTCCCTCCCTCCTAGAATAAGATATGTAGGTGCTGTTCAGCAGTTCAGCTCAAGAAAAAAGGGGAGATTCTTAGTGCTTTCTGAGTTTAGGTGTTTGCTTGAAGACATTTCATTACCCACCTAGGTAATTTAATTTAATTTAATTTAATTTAATTTCCAATTTATATACCGCCCTTCTCCCTGAGGACTCAGGGCGGTGTACAGCCAAGATAAAAAACATAGAATACAAATATTAAAACATTTAAAAATATATATAAATTTTGGCCCGAAAGTTAAGAATCACAAACTAATTAAAAGAATTTAAAAATTTTAAAAATTTCTTCTTAAGGCAACCCGGCTTGTTGAAAAAGATAGGTTTTCAGGGAACGATGGAAGGCATTGAGGTCCTGGATTCTTCTTATCTCCGGGGGCAACTGATTCCAGAGGGTGGGAGCCCCCACAGAGAAGGCCCTCCCCCTGGGGGCCACCAGCCTACATTGTTTGGCTGATGGCACCCTGAGGAGGCCCTCTCTGTGGGAGCGCACGGGTCGATGGGAGGTCATCGGTAGCAGCAGACGGTCTCGGAGATAGCTAGGCCCTATGCCATGGAGCGCTTTAACCAACACCTTGAAGCGCACCCGGAAGACCACCAGGAGCCAGTGCAGCTCGCGCAGGAGCGGTGTTACATGGGAGCGCCATGTTGCTCCCATCACTACCCGCACTGCTGCATTCTGGACCAGCTGGAGCCTCCGGGTGCTCTTCAAGGGGAGCCCCATGTAGAGAGCGTTACAGTAGTCAAGGCGAGAGGTGACGAGGGCGTGAGTGACTGTGCACAAGGAATCCCGATCAAGAAAGGGCCGCAACTGGCGAATCAGGCGAACCTGATAAAAGGTCCCCCTGATAACAGCCGTCAGATGTTCCTCCAAAGACAGCTGCCTATCCAGGAGGACTCCCAGATTGCGAGCCCTTTCAGTGGGGGCCAAAGACTCGCCCCCAATAGTCAGTGATGGAGTCAACTGACTATATCGGGATGCCGGGAGCCACAGCCACTCAGTCTTGGAAGGGTTGAGCCTGAGCCTGTTCCTCCCCATCCAGATCCGCACAGCCTCCAGGCACTGGGACATCACTTCAAGGGCATCGTTGGGGTGGCCTGGGGTGGAAATGTACAGCTGGGTGTCATCAGCGTACTGGTGGTATCTCACCCCAAAGCCACGGATGATCTCGCCCAGCGGCTTCACATAAATGTTGAACAGAAGGGGCGAGAGGACCGATCCCTGCGGCACTCCACAAATGAGAGGCCTCGAGGTCGACCTCTGCCCCCCTGCCAACACAAACTGCGACCGGTCAGAGAGAAAGGAGGAGAACCACCGCAACACAGTGCCTCCCACCCCCAACTCTTCCAGCCGGTGCAGCATGATACCATGGTCGATGGTATCAAAAGCCGCTGAGAGATCTAATAGGACCAGAACAGAGGAATAACCCCTGTCCCGAGCCCTCCAGAGATCATCCACCAACGCGACCAATGCCGTTTCCGTGCTGTGCCCAGACCTGAAACCCGACTGGAACAGATCTAGATACGATGTTTCCTCCAGGAATTGTGGAAACTGTTGCGCGACCACACTCTCAACAACCTTCGCAATGAAGCGAAGGTTGGAGACAGGACGATAGTTAGCCAATATTGCTGGGTCCAGGGACGGCTTCTTGAGGAGAGGCCTCACCACCGCCTCTTTCAGGGCAGCGGGGAAGTGACCCTCACTCAACGAAGCATTAATGACGCCCTGGAGCCAGCCTCGTGTAACCTCTCGGGAAGCCAGTACCAACCAGGAGGGACACGGGTCCAGTAAACATGTGGCCGCACTAAGTCTCCCCAAAATCCTGTCCACATCGTCGGGAGTCACAGCATCAAACTCCTCCCAGATAACATTCTCAAGACTGTTCCTCGTCACCCTGCCCTGATCTACCCAGTCAGAGTCCAAATCCCCCCGGATCTGAGCGATTTTGTCATACAGGTATTGTCCGAAATCCTCCGCCCTGCCTTCTAAGGGATCCTCCCGCACTCCCAGATGGAGCAGGGCGCGGGTCACCCTAAACAGGGCGGTCGGACGATTCCCTGATGACGCAATAGAGGCGGAAAAGTAGTTAGACTTTGCCGTCTTTATCGCCACTAGGTAGGCCTTAATATGCGACCTTACCAGTGTTCAATCAGATTCAGCGAGACTGGCCCTCCAACCGCTCTCCAGGCGTCTTTTCCGGCGCTTCATTTCCCTCAGCTCCTCAGTAAACCAAGGAGCCGCCCAGGATCGGCATCGGGTCAGAGGCCGCAAAGGCACAACTCGGTCCAAGGCCCCACCAGCCGCCCGATCCCAGGCAGCTACCAGGTCCTCAGCCGAGTCATGTGCTAGATCCTCAGGAAATGGCCCAAGCTCCGTCTGGAACCTATCAGGATCCATCAGGCACCTGGGGCGGATCCATCTAGTTGGGTCCGCCTCCCTGCGGCGAGGGGTCGCGGTTCGAAGATCTAGGCGAAGGAGTGAGTGGTCAGTCCATGACAAGGGTTCCATGTCTATATCCCCTATAACAAGACCACTCAACCACTGGCCAGAGACAAAAATCAAATCCAGAGTGTGACCTCCCCTGTGAGTAGGGCCATGAACTAACTGGGTCAGGTCCATGGCCGTCATGGAAGCCATGAACTCCCGAGCCACCTCAGACGTTTCACCGACGGATGGCAAGTTGAAATCACCCATGACTAAAAGCCTGGGTGTATCTACTGCCACCGTGGCTATCACGTCGAGTAGCTCAGGTAGGGCTGTTGCCACGCGGCAGGGAGCCAGGTACGTAAGCAACAAGCCCATCTGAACCCCACGGCCCCACCTCACAAGGAGGGACTCACATCCGACTATCTGAGGCACAGTGGTCTCCCTCGGATCCAGATCCTCGTTAATAATAACCGCCACCCCCCCGCCCCTCCCCTGGGCCCTCGGCTGATGGAATGCTCTGAAGCCTGGTGGGCACATTTCAACCAGAGGGACGCCGCCCTCCGGGCCCAACCAGGTCTCTGTAATACCCGCCAGGTCCGCTCCTCCCTCTTGTATAAGATCGTGAATGAGGGGTGCCTTATTAACCACGGACCTGGCATTGCATAACATCAGCCGAAGGCCCAGATCCTGAGTGTCTGAGCCACCTAGTCTCCGAGAGGAGCCATGGGGACCGGGGCAAGCAATTGCTCTTAAACAGTGAGTGCGAGCCCCCAACACATGATATGGTCCCCTGCTCCCGCCATATCTGCCCCTCCCATCTACCGTGCTGATGGTACAGACCTCATAGGTATCGTCCCCCATCCCTTTCCCAGTCCCTCGACCAACACCTCCCAAATCATTACCCTGTGCCGGGCTCGGCTCTGACCCTGGTGGATTTCCCCCCCATCCCCCAGAGTCATCATCAGTAACATCATCAGTGACATTGTGAACATTGGGTAATGAAATGTCTGCAAACAAACAACCAAGCTCGGAAAGTCCAGTCTTCACAGATTTGCTGGGAACTAGACATATTTTTTTCTATAAAAACAAAAAAATGGTATTTGGATAGTGGGTAGGAAGATTCCTAGGAGGCAGTCAGAATACCGTTAGTAGTGAATGTTGGAGGTATTTTGTCTCCCTCCCCTCTCTCTCCCTCCCTCCCTCCCCCCCTCCCTCTCATCATTTGGACTCAATGCTTTTTAGCATTGTTCCTTGTGGCAGTAATTTGAATGCATCTATAATATTCTCTCGTGTTCCATAACTCTTTTTCTCTTGAAATATGAACTACATTAGTATTTTTTTTTACTATTTTTGCTGTATTACACATTTAGATGTGCACATATGTATTTGCTATTATTTCTATTTAATTCAGTCTAATTTCACCAAGGATTTTTTTCTCTCTTTTTTTCCCCCTTGTGAGATGCCTCTGTGCCATTAATGGAACTCCTGTCAGAATTAAGATAATATATACATAGCAGTTTATAGTCTACATTGTTGAAAAATAATCTTTTAAAAGCTTATTTACATTTCTTTCATTAAATTAAATTATTCAAGAAAGCCCAAACACAATAAATAATGTTATTCCTCTCACCTACACATAGTACTTCTGTTTGTATTTAATACTGTTTTTTGCTGTTTATTAAACTGATCTCATGCTCTCTGTTTGGCCTGAGCTCAGAAGTAGCAGCAAAGAAAATTTCCCAAATGGTTTCTAACTTGCTTGCATAGGCAACTGACTAATATTGAAACATCAACCCATAAAACTTATCTAAAAATTGACTGGTCAGTCCCTTACATTTCAAAACAGGAATTGTCATGAACCCTAACTGAAGATGGTAGAAATAATCATTTAAATCTTTTGCATGCAAAATTTATACTGTCCTATATAAATCAGCATCTTGTTATAATCTGATTCATTGAACAACTACAGTTGGCTGGATCATCCATTTATGTTACATTACAATCAATAGCCTATAAATCACAACAGCTAAATTTAAGCTATGCTTAACAGCCACTTTGGTGCAGTGGTTAAGTCATCAAGCTAGAAAGTGGGAGATCATGAGTTCTAGTGTCACCCAAAGCTAGCTGGGTGACCTTGGGCCAGTCACTCTCTCTCAGCCCTAGAAAGGAGACAATGGTAAATCATTTTTGAAAAAAACATGCCAAGAAAACTGCAGAGACTTGTCCAGGCAGTTGTCAGCAGTCAACACTTACTTGAAGGCACAACCCCCACCCCAAAATAAACAAACAACAACAACAAGCAAACCACATTCTATTTTAGTATGATGTATGAACCAATCAGCAACAGTGATGTATGAAAAACTTTCTTGAATGATTATTGAACACTCTAGGCTACTCTTCCTCTGCAATGTGCAGCTTCAGAAGAATTTCATGTCTTTTGGTGCACATACAAAAGCAATGAGCTTTTTCTAAGGATTGCATAACTACTTGACCCAATTGCTATATGAGCTCAGGAAAAGATGCAGCTACTTTAAGGTATTGCAAACAGGTGCTAGGATTACTACCTTATGTTCCAAAGCTGATTTTGAAGATTTAACTGCTATATAACTCCGGTGTTGACTACATATTTCTTTTTTTTTCCCCTAACAAACTGAATCAGGAGTTTTATTTGTCAACAAATGTGTTAATTCTACTGAATACTGCAAATAAGGAATTCATTCTATACCATATACTTTGGGGAACAATAATAATGCTTTTACTTTGCAGACATCAACTGATTTTTAAAAAGAGCAGCTGAACATTTGCTTAAAAATGCAGGTGCAGGACTTCTTTCTGCCACTTTTGGATTAGTTCAGAAAATTACCTGGCTAGTTTTCAAACACTGAGAAATCATTGGCTTATTTCTGACAGACTTTAAACACAGATTGTCTCCTCCAAGCCCTCTCTAACCTTCTAATATTGTCAAACTCTCATTTCCTATCAAATATACTGACCTTAATTATTGGTAGTGTCAATACCGTAATGGAACTTAAAGGGAAGGAAATAAGGAAAATCTCTGAAGCTACAGCAGGGAAGGAAGTATTCTCCCCTTTAAAGGAATGCCTGGAAAGACTATTATAATGCTAATCATCTTGGGGGCAAAACCCACACTATTTTCAGGAGCTACTATTACTTCTCTGATGTAACTTACCGTTCAGGCATGATCATTGATGGCAGAAAGGTGATCTAAAATGATGCTTCCTTCATTCTTGTTCTACTTGCTGCCACTTTCTTGGTAAGATGTTTGGGAAGGAGATATACAATTTGTGTCTGGCTGGGTATGTGAAAAAGGATTTTTTTTCTGGAACTCCAAGTCATAAAGAACCAAACAGGTGGTTAGCCTAATCATCCAAAAATGTGTTAGTCTAGTCTAGGAGAATGTTTGTTTTGGTGTGGGGAGAGCACCAGGAAATTAACCAACCCTAGAGAAAAGTACAGAATCAGCAGCATAAGGATGGGAATGGATTCAATCAAACCATTTTGATGTGATCTCAAGATTGTTTTATAGCTGCCTATCTCACACTGTGACTCTGGGTAGAATACACAGTAAAAAAACACACACAAATATTAAAAAAAAATTAACAAAGGCATTAAAAATTCAATTCAAACAGTTAAAATACTAAAACACATGGGAGAGGGCATTCTAAATTTCAGCACACTGGAACCATTCAATGGACTCCACATTTTCATGAAACTCTTAGACTAGATATCAAAAGCAAGTTTTAAGAGCCTTCCAAAAGGCCAGCAGCGTAGGAGCACTCTAACTTTGTAGGGAATGATATTCCAAAGGCCAGGTGCTCCCGTAGAAAAGGGCTCCTGTCAAATGAAGCTCATAGGACCATAATAGATGTAACTGGAATACTGCCATTGTCTTTCAAGGAGGCAGTGGTTCTCCCAACTCTAAAACTATTCTTACTAGGACTAGAGAATTATATCAGCTATCACACATTTGCAAATATCCCTTTTAGGGACAGGTGTGGTGCTTGAAAGAGTGGTATTTCTGTAGTTTGCACATGTTCTTGAGAAGGCTGCTAATTCTTTTCATCTCATAATTTTTCTGTCTAGATTCACACTTGGTTTTCCAGCCCAGAATCTAAGAGACTGTGATTTCTATTGATAGTCTTATGGACCATCTCCAAAAGATGGGTTGAGGAGCTGCATGATATTTCATTCCTAACTGCAGTGTCAGAGAGTTGGGGGACTGTGTTTCTATACAGATATCTTGTGAGATGATATAACGCACTGTGGGTGACAGTTTGTCTCCAGGGCTTTTTAAACATCTATATGATGTTGTTGGGAGAAGTTATCAGAAGTCTGGAGATGTGGTGTTATCAATATGCAAATATAGCTCTAATCAAAATCCATTTGAAACTAGGGATAGCTTTCCAACCTTTTTAAAAACTGCAATTGTAAAACCTTTTGGAGAAGATTTGTTTTAAAATACAGAAGGCAAAAGCTGCTGTCCTTGGTACTTAATAGTCTCATCTTAATGCATTAGGGTCTCCCATAATTAAAGAAAGCACAGAGATGTTATTTTGTTATGGATAGTTATGTAAATAATTTATTTTAATAATATGTTTCAACCATTTTGTGCAGTTAACTTTTATAATTTCAGAATCTTTTGAGCATTTTGGAATATGCTATTTAGAAGGAAGTATTGCAACTCAATTGTTGAGCACATAATTACATTCAGAAGATTATGTATTTCATTACCTGCTTTTTAGGAAATAATAAATAGTACAACAGGAAATATATCTCTGGCTGAGACCATTGAGAATACCTAGCAGATGATACAGGCACAAATAGCCCAGGTTAGAGAATCCTGTCTAAGGCAATTTCATAATGTTCACATACATAAAACTATATAGACAGCTTTGTGAACCACGAAGTTATGCTGAACAACCTGTGAATCCTGAAGTATTCTGACAACATCCTGTTATGTATTTCTGGCCAAGTGATGGCATGTGATGCTGTGAAGGTTCTTCCTTAATATCTGGAGGCTGTGGGGACCTGAAGAAGTAAGAAAAGGCTCTGGCTCAATACCAGCAAGACAAAGTTCTTGTGGGGTTTAAGTAAAGGTAAAGATTCCCCTTGCACGTATGTGCTAGTCGTTCCTGACTGTAGGGGGCAGTGCTCATCTCCATTTCAAAGCTGAAGAGCCAGCGCTGTCTGAAGGCATCTCCACGGTCATGTGGCCGGCATGACTAAACACCAAAGGCGCATGGAACACTATTACCTTCCCACCAAAGGTGGTCCCTATTTTTCTACTTGCATTTTTTATGTGCTTTCGAACTGCTAGCTTGGCAGAAGCTGGGACAAGTAACGGGAGCTCATCCTGTTACACGGCATTAGGGATTTGAACTGCTAAACTGCCAACCTGTCGATCGACAAGCTCAGCGTCTTAGCCACTGAGCCATCATGTCCCTCTTGTGAGGTTTAGAGGCCCTCAGATCTTGAAGAATTCCAACATTAGTTGTGGATTAATTCCTCCAGATGCAAAACTGATGCAGAATTTGGAGTACTTCTCAGTCCTGCTCAAATGAGAATCTTTACACAAATCCAGCTTAATTGTATTTGTGTTGTATTGTATGCCAATTGCACCCATTCCTGGATTGGAAACTTTCCTTGTGATCATTTATGACTTAGATACCTACCGTTTTTCCTGTGGAGAGAAAAAAAATCCTAGTCCGAATAATTTAAAGTGGACATTTAAACAAATTAACAGAGGTGAAATGTTTCTCTAACAACGGATATGTCTATGATTCTGAGGTATATAAGTATTGCTTTAATAGCAAGACTAGCTGACATTTAATGAAATTCCTTTTGATTTGTTGGTAACATGTTGAAAACCATTTGGAGAACATCTTTTTTCTTTTTTTTTCTTTTTTTTTAAAATTTGATTTATATGCCGCCCTTCTCCGAAGACTCAGGGTGGCTTACAATGTGCTCAGCAATAGCCTTCATCCTTTTGTATATTTATACAAAGTCAGCTTATTGCCCCCACAACTGGGTCCTCAATTTACCTACCTTAGAAAGGATGGAAGGTTGAGTCAACCTTGAGCCTTGGCGAGATTCGAACCCTGAAGTAATTGCAGGCAGCTGGTCTTAATAACCAGCTTAATAACAGGGTGCCTTAAACCCCTGTACTACCAAGGCTCTAAGTTTTCTGAGCACAATGGTAGAAAAAATTAACTAAGACAATTACTAAAATGGAATAGATATTTAAGAGTAGTTTATTCTGTTTCATTCAGTCTGATATTGACAAAAGTGCATGGCAGGCCCAACATTTGAGAAGGAAATCAATAGAAAAAGTGGAACTGTACTGTCAACTTTCATTTTTATGGAGTAAAGCAAATTGCCTGAGTTAATTTTAATGTAGCAGTATCACTTTCCTACTTGAAAGATAAAAAAAAGTCTATACATCTCTAAAAGTCACAAGGGCAGCCTCTTAACAAACTTCACAGATGAAAAAAGACTAGTCCAATGTATAGGCCATTCTTTCAAAACAAAAGTGTTTCAAAGCATCTTGCGTAGAAACCTTTGAAAGAAGCTCTTTATTTTGCTTGATTTATCTTAATTCTGAATGAATTTAATAGCATAGCAACATTAGTTCTGAAATATTGCTCTGTTATAGTGACCTTACAATGAAAAAAAATTCTAAAACACATAAACAAATGCAACAATAGCAGCTATAAATCGTGAATAATATTTAAGACAATCAACATAATATTTAAAGGCATTGTAAAATTCATAAATCTTTTTCTTAAAAAGTCTAATCTAAACTAAAATCTCACAGAGTAAAGTTTTCGTGTTTGCTCATGGCCATCATTGACTATTTTGGGGACCAACTCAGCATGTTTCTTCTTCCATTTCCTCCATTTCACTCCATTGAAAGAAAACTTGACATAAATTTGCAGTGCTCAGACTTTTCAGCCTATTTTTATTTGTGATTTATTCTGAGCTCGTAAGAGCAAGCAAGTCCTTGCTTAGCATTTACTACAACATAACTGTGCTAGATTTAAAAAAAATGATGAATCTTAGAATCTACTACTACTATAATCCTTCTAATCAGTTTCTAGTTAGTTTCACAATATCTGATGAGGCAACTACTTTTGCTTCATCCACCCTGCTTCTGGGCTCAAGCCATTGCTTTCTCATGAATCTGAAATTTTTTGTTGTCGAAAGTGCTTAGCTGGAAAGCTTTCTGTTAGAAACTGGAGGAATTTTTCATTCACTGCTGCAAGGACTTTCCCATGACAATTGTTTTTTTAACTCCTTTTATGCAGACATGTGGGCAAACGCATATAGTGTACTGAAGAAATGGGGGGAAAGCATCAGCAATTTCTCCTCTTTTTCTTCTGCGTGAATTGTCGGCAGAGATTTTTGCTACTCAAGGAGCTATGACAGTTGTGGGGATTAGACTGTTTGCTTTTCTTTGTTTTATTTAACTTTTCTTTCATCACCTGGACATAAAGGAGGATCTGAAATGCTTCTTAACTTTTCTTAGTATTGCAAAGCCAACAAAAGTGAATTATTGGAAAATTATCTTAAAGCTCATTTATTAGGGACTGAGAAATTATAAAAAAATAAATAAAATGAACATTTTTGCTTTTAAATGGAAAGAAGAAAACAAGATAAAACCCTACAAAAATTGTAGTTAAAACAAAAATTATCCAGGACACAGGTGAAATGAAAAAGGGAAGGATAAAACTTCAGGAGTATATACACATATAAATGAATACATGTGCAATCTTAAGGAGAAATACAACTTTTTAATCATTTGTATTCAATATTTATATGAACAGTAACATTTGAATTTGCAAACATAACTAGGAAAACATTGTTATTATTAATAAATTGTGACTTTTTTTTGTTAGTTGCGAAGTCATGTCCAACCCATCGTGACTCCATGGACAACATTCCTCCAGGCCTTCCTGTCCTCTACCATACTCTGGAGTCCATTTAAGCTCACACCTGCTGCTTCAGTGACTCCATCCAGCCACCTCATTCTTTGTCGTCCCCTTCTTCTTTTGCCCTCAATCTTTCCCAGCATTAGGCTCTTCTCCAGTGAATCCTTCCTTCTCATTAGGTGGGCAACTTATTTGAGTTTCATCTTCAGGACCTGGCCTTCTAAAGAGCAGTCAGGGTTGATCTCCTCAAGGACTCACCGGTTTGATCACCTTGCAGTCCAAGGGACTCACAGGACTCTTCTCCAGCACCATAGTTCAAAGGCCTCAATTCTTTGGTGCTCAGCCTTTCTTATGGTCCAACTTTCACAGCCATACATTGCAACTGGGAAAACCATAGCCTTGACTATACGCACTTTTGTTGGCAGGGTGATGTCTCTGCTTTTTAGTATGCTGTCTAGATTTGCCATAGCTTTCCTCTCCAGATCAAGCATCTTTTAATTTTTTGGCTACAGTCTCCATCTTCAGTGATCTTGGAGCCCAGGAAAATAAAACCTGTCACTACCTCCATTTCTTCCCCATCTATTTGCCAGGAATTGAGAAGGCCAGATGCCATGATCTTAGTTTTCTTAATGTTGAGTTTCAAGCCAACTTTTGCACTCTCCTTCTTCACCCGCATCAAGAGGCTCTTTAGTTCCTCTTCACTTTCGGCCATTAGAGTGATATCATCTGCATATCTGAGGTTGTTGATATTTCTCCCGGCAATCTTAATTCCAACTTTTGATACATCTAACCCCGCCTTTGTCATGATGTGCTATGCATTTAAGTTAAATAGGCAGGGTGATAGTATACAGCCTTGCTGGACTCCTTTCCCAATTTTAAGCCTATCAGTGGTTCCGTGTCCAGTTCTCACTGTTGCCTCTTGACCTGCATATAGGTTTCTCAAGAGACAAATAAGATGGTCTGGTACTCCCATCTTGTTAAGAACTTGCCACAATTTGTTGTGATCTACACAATCAAAGGCTTTAGCATAGTCAATGAAGCAGAAGTAGATGTTTTTCTGGAACTCCCTTGCTTTCTCCATGATCCAGCATATGTTGGCAATTTTTTTTTTTAATTTGATTTATATGCCGCCCTTCTCCGAAGACTCAGGGCGGCTTACAATGTGCTCAGCAATTTGATCTCTAGTTCCTCTGCCTCTTCGAAATCCTGCTTGTACTTCTGGTAGTTCTCAATCCACATACTGCTGGAGCCTAGCTTGTAGGATTTTAAGCATAACTTTACTAGCATGTGAAATGAGTGCAATGGTGCTATAGTTTGAACATTCTTTGGCATTGCCTTTCTTTGGAATTGGAATGTAAACTGACCTTTTTCAATCCTGTGGCCACTGTTGAGTTTTCCAAATTTGCTGGCAAATTGAGTGTAGCACTTCTACTGCATCGCTTTTAAGATTTTCAATAGCTCAACTGGAATACTGTCATCTCCACTAGTTTTGTTGTTGCTCAGATTTCATAAGGCCCATTTGACTTCACATTCTAGGATTTCTGGCTCGAGGTCAGTGACTACCTCATTGTGGTTATCAGGGATGTTAAGCTCGTTCTTGTATAGTTCTTCTGTGTAATGTTGCCACCTTTCTGAATGTCCTTTCAGCTTTGGCCCAGTCGCTTCACTCTCTCTGGCACTACTAGTACTAGCCCTCTGCTCTTCCCCAGTAGCATATTGGACACCTTCTGACCTGAGGGGCTCATCTTCTAGTGTCATATCTTTATGCCTTTTGGTACTGTCCATGGGGTTTTCATGGCAAAGATACTGGAGTGGGTTGCCATTTCCTTCTCCAGTGGATCACGTTTTGTCAGAGCTCTCTGCTATGACCTGTCCATTTTGGGTGGCCCTACATGGCATAGCTCATAGCTTCATTGAGCTACACAAGCCCCTTTGCCATGAGAAGGCAGTAGTGAAGGGGAAACAGTGACTAGAGTATAATATATCCTTCACTATAGGTTTTTCAGCCTTTTGGTATCTTTTTTTTTTTTCAGCAAAACAATATCTGACATTTTGAAATATCACTGATTCAGTGAAAATGTATTTAGTTTTCCAGAATTTGGTGATACTTAATCTAATAGCCAATGATAGAAACTGAAACTGTTTATATTGCTTAGAAAACCTGGATAATAAATCAATGGCATGATTCATTGTGAAAGAGTATATAGGCAACTTTATTTATTTGTCAAATTTATGTAGTCACTCTTCTCACTGAGAGCAAATCTGGGCAGAGTGATCTTGGAGTCCTAGTGGACAATCAATTAAACATCAGCCAGTAGTGTTTTGAAGCTGTTAAAAAAGCAATACAATCTTAGGCTGCATCAATAGAGGGATAGAATCAAGATCACATGAAGTGTTGGTACCTCTTTATAATGCCTTGGTAAGGCTGCACTTGAAGCATTGCATCCAGTTTGGTCACCATAATATAAAAAGATGTTGACAGTCTGTCTGGAAAGAGTTGCAGAGAAGAGCAACAAAGATGATTAGGGAGCTGGAGGCTAAAACATATGAAGAACTTTTGCAGGAATTGGGTATGTCTAGTCTAATGAAAAGAAGGAGTAGGGGTGACATGATAGCAGTGTTCCAATATTTAAAGGGCTACCACAAAGAAGAAGGGATCAACCTATTTTCCGAAGCAGTAGAAGGCAAGGCAAGAAGCAATGGATAGAAACTAATCAAGGAGAGAATCAACATGGAACTGTGGAGACATTTTCTGACAGAACAATTAACCAGTGGAATGGGTTGCCTTCAGAAGTTGTGGATGCTTCATCACTTGAGGCTTTTAAGAAGAGATTGGACAACAATTTTTTTTTGAAATGGTATAGGCATCCTGCTTGAGCAGGAAATTGAATTAGAAGACCTCCAAGGTCCTTCCCAACTCTGTTGTTCTGCTAATAACATTTGCTAATGTTTCATGCAATTTTCTTGATTTATTTTTTGACCCTATGTGTACTTTCTAAGCAGAGAAGAAATGTCTTGTATAATGCTGTTAAATCTACCTGCTTGTTGATGGGTTACAAATTTCAGCAATGGAGCCGTATTGAAGAATGATCAGTGGATAATTGACTATCAAACAGATGGGCAAAGCTAAGGTCAATTATTGCTGAGAATAGCATGTTCCCAAAGGAACATTACTGCTAATAATAGAACAACAATATCTTCAACTTCTTGGAATTATTCAACATTGCCAGTAGGTAGAGGGAGGAAGATTCAGCTTCAGAAAGTGATATTATGTTTTCCTCTAGCAAGACATTCTGAGTCATTTTTCCCTTGAGATATCTGAAGTATAAAGTTATGGAGAAATATTCTTAAGTGCAAGTTTGATAATGATATGGCTTTATCCCATTCACAATTATTGTCACTGTCAATTGATGTTGAATATCTGATATGATTTTGAATTAATATACTCAAACATAATTTTGACATAAAGAGATGGATTGAGTAGACATTACTAACTTTGCAAAGTTGCTTCAGTGGTCATTTTTCAGACACTGTGCTTTCAGAAAACTAGTTTTATATTCTGTTCCAGCAAACCTTAGAAATACAGAGGATTCCAAGTGTTCATTGGAAGCTTTAGCTAAGCTAATGTCTAAAAATGCTTCAAATGAGAATGCTTTCTGAAACACAGCCTGCATTTTCCATACTGCTATATCTTGACCAGAAAAATCAATAATGGTGGGCAAGATTTCTGACCTTATTTCTAGAGGACAAATAATGATGGGTGCATCTGATTTACAATGGTTCACTGCCATTGATCATGGCATCTATGTTCCTCATTGATCAAAGCAACTAAATGGCTACTATGCTGTTAAAAGCTGTAGATAAAAATTCAAGAATAGAGAGGCCTTTCATTTCTAAATAAAGTTACATAAAAAGTCAGTGCATTCAATATTGCCAAGTTAGTATCTGAGGCAGTAGAGTTAAGGATGAAGCTTTTATTCTATTAACTTATATTTTATGGTATTATAGAACATGGTTTAATATAAGTATGAATGAAAGGATGCTCATATGCATTCTCCTATACCACAGAATTTACATTTCCAAAATTAAGTGGCAGAATAACATGGTTTTGACTCATGTTTCTTCAGCTTTAAAAAGGGATTTGTTACCGGGAGGTCCCATGCCCACCCTCACCATTAACACACACAAAAATAGAGAAGAAAATTGGTTTGAAATTGAAATGATGACATAACAACATAACATAGCAACATAACATAACAGCTTGAAACGTTTAAAACAAACGTGTGAAAATATACCTTTACACCTTTTTCAGATGAGAACTATATTGCAAAATTAAGAAAAGTATATATTCTGAAAAGCAGTCTTCCAGTTCAAATATTAGAAACCTTGGAATTAGAAAAAAATATTTTGGAAGAAGGCAATAGCAAATAACTTCCATAATATAGTTAGGTAATGAATAGGCATGAGAAGAAACAAATGGTATTTATTTTCATAATTAATATTTGTATGCTATTATTTGATTGTATACGCTATGTTTGGAAACAATAAAATCTTTAGCTATATCATTCAAGAATAAATGAGGACAATGCAACATAGAATATTGGTATGCCAGTTCATATCCATAATAGTTATGTTTCTACTGGGATCTGTAGAGGCATAGTTACTTAACATCATTTCAATTGACTGGAAAATCAGGAGGTTGTCAATTTTAGAGATCACCTCTATATTATATACACACATTTCACAAGCATGGTTTCCCTCAGAGAATCTTTGAGCTGCAGTTCCCTAAGGGAACTTCAGATTCTCTACTTGCTATGGATAAATATTAGATTATGGATGTTAAAGAAAGTTAAAGAAAAGTTTGGATTAACCAACGTTTAATGGTTAAAGTGCTTTAAAATCAGTTCAAATTTGAAAATAATTCATCCCCTATGTATTTTCCCAATTTTTATTTGAAATTAAAGTTTCCTTGGCAAATTTTTGAGAGGTTTGTTGTTTGTTTTGCTGGGTTTACCCTCAGGAATCACTGTAGATTTTTATCATTTCTTAATTAATTTTTAATTAATTTTTTTTAACATGACATCTGCCCAGAGTCACACTCACCAGATGAATGGCCATGTAAAATAAATAGTATCTGTGTACTGTGTACAGTACTGTGTACTGTGTACAGTACTGTGTACTGAAGTACTATTTGATAAATGAATTTGACCATTTTACTAACATTTGAAATACATTTTGAAATCAAGTAAAATGATTTAGACTTTCTGTAAAATATATAATCCAGGTGGATATTCAATTTCTGTGTTGTCTGGAAAACCATATCTAGCTATAGTAAAATGTTTATGTGTTCAGTTTCATGGCCACTCATATGTCAAGTGTTAGGTCATTTGGAGAATTTAAGGATCTTGTTCTTATGGTAGTTCAGATCTCCAAGATCTTTTCTTTACGGTAGAAGCACAAGAACATAAAGCTCTTCTCCTACCCACTGGTATCAGAGTCAATAATGTTATGTCATGAGCATAGCGTAACACTGACAGATGTCTGTTTGGAAGCCTTGTTGAATGACTGGTGGTGAGCAAGCCTGCTGAGGTATGGAATCAATTAATTTGTAGTTGAAAAGTGGATGGATCAATACAGTACTTATTGCCCTGTTTACTGCCCTCTAGTTTCTTTTGGGAAGTGACCTAAAACACTTTTGGTTGCGAACCTTCACAGTGTCTAAGGAGAAGTAATAATAGATTGTCAGTAGAGGGGTTTTTAGATTTATTCCACAGTTTTTTAGTTGAAATTGAGTCAAATGCAGATCATTATAAGATAAATATAGTTAATAATAAATAGTAGGACTTGACAGTAACTTTCTCAGCTGAGTGTTGTGGCATAATAGCCAAGGGAGGACATCCTATCCTGAAGCCTGATTTTTCTTCCTCCTGGTTAATTTAATACCAATTGAGTAATTTCTCTTCTAGATGTTTGATGTATGTATATTACTAATTATTCATTTGAGCTACTTTTTACCAGAGGCGGATTTCAGCAGGTTCTGACCAGTTCTGGAGAACCAGTAGCGGAAATTTTGAGTAGTTCGGAGAACTAGTAAATACCACCTCTGATTGGCCCTGCCCTCATCTATTCTCTGCCTCCCAAGTCCCAGCTGATCAGGAGAAAATGGGGATTTTGCAGTAACCTTCCCCTGGAGTGGGGAGGGAATGGAGATTTTACAGTATCTTTCCCAGGGGTGAAATGCTCCTGGTTCGGGCCGGCTCGGGCAAGTAGGTAGCAATGGCGGCGGGCAGTTTGGAGAACTGGTAGCAAAAATCCCTGCCCCCGCCCCCCATGCCCAGCTGAGCTGCATGATCATCAGAGCTTTTTTTTCTTTTAAATGGCTCTGACGATCCAAGCTCTGACAATCCCAGCTGAGTTGCCTGCTAATCAGGCAACTCAGTTTGGATTGTCAGACTCATTTAAAAGAAAAAAAGTTTCTTTTTTTCTACCGCTCCCAGCCTCCAGCTTGCTTACCTTAGCTGCTGCGCTTGCTGTAATACCTGTAATCCATTGCATCAGGAAGTAACTGAATCTCCCTGCCTGCAATCAAGCTCATCGGTGAGCAGCTCTATCTGCACTTGTGGACTTCAACTCCCAGCAAAGCTGGCTGAGGAATTCTGGGAGTTGAAGTCCACAAGTCTTAAAGTTGCCAAGGTTGGAGACCCCTGTTCTATTGGGTAAGATTTTTCCCCCTTTGGGAGCTTTAAAAAAAATAGTTAATTGGGGGGTTTTTTAGTTGTTCTTTTTTTAGACCCAGCCATTTAAAGTTTAGGAAGTTTTAAATTTAGCTGCTTTTATATAAAAATAAAAATAAATTAAAATAAAATAATATTTGTGTAGCTTTCTGAGATTTAGTGTGTTTCTGTAGTGTTTCACTCTAACTACACAAACACACAAAATCTCACAAAGCTGTATGTAGAATTTTGTGTGTGTAAAGTGTGAAAGTTGTTTTTTTGGGCTTTTTGTGGCTGTGTGAGGTTCCTGCTTGTTGCAGGGGCCATTTTGAGTCTAGCACAGCTGCTTTTACATTGTGGGTGAGCCAGTTGTATTGTGTTGTGTTTTGTAGGTTAGAAAAGGGCAAAGAAGTGACATTGACTTGGCCATGCCCACCCAGTCACCTTACCACCAAGCCCCGCCCACTAATTAAGCCCCGCCCACAGAACCAATAGCAAAAATTTTTAGATTTCACCCCTGATCTTTCCCCTGCCACACCCACCAAGCCACACCCACAGAACCAGTAGTAAAAAATTTTGAAACCCACCACTGCTTTTTACCATGTGTGAAAGTATAGCCAAAGCCTTACTGAAAATATTTGTTACAAATGAACAAAATCTATTAAAAGGAGATTACACTGTTAAACTGTTTTGTGTTTAGAATATTAATAAGCTTTGGTTCATTTTTGTAATCATTTTATTTACAAAAAAGGAAGACAAATATCAATGTGCAAAAACATACTGGACACAGTAAATAAATCTGACAGATTCATGTGGAATGACAAGGAACAATAAAGCTTTCTTAGAGACTAAGAAATTCCCCATTTCTCCTGAATATGAAAGCATCTGGCAAATAAAACTTCCCAGAATTTCCAGCTGGAAAAATACCTATAATGCCCATTATATAACTACACCCACATCTCAATTTCTTAGCATTGTTTAGGCTATTTTTGAATTTCTTACGCTTCATTGGCTTTGAATTATGCAGCTAATCAATCTAGTTTCACTGTCTGATGCCTACTGCCCTACTGAACTAGCTTGAGTGGAAATGCTTGGCTGCATAGAAGGGTAAAACCTGACTATTGATGGTAAGGGGAAAATTCATTCACTCTCTCCCTTAGTAATATATAAAAATGTGTCCATTATCATCACCCTTACTACTATTACAGATTTCTGTTGACTATTTTTCCATTTAAAAAATAATCCTCAAAATAAGCCTTCTTTATTTCTAGCACAGTCGACCTGATTGATCCCTTCCCTCCATATAGAAAAATTTCCTACACCAGGCCCACTGAAAACTGGAGCTGCACAGAAATAGTCATATATTTTCCATAACAGTCACACAGAAAAGGAACAAATTTAGGTCTATTCTAGCAAAGAAAATAGCTGTGTACAGTCTGGAATATAGCCTGAATATTTTATCAATTATGTAGATTTCAACTTGCATGTAATTCAACCTGTTCACAATGTGTATCAGCATATACAGAAATGCTATTTTAAATTTCCTGCAGAGGACTCCTATATCTGCAAGATATCTATAAACTTCATGTATTAATAAGCCACTTCTGCAAATTCCGACAGTGGGATTAGCATGTTAGGGCAAATTATTTATCCTTGTGTTTTGTAATGTTATTTGCTTTTGCTGTAAGTTTAAATATATATAAGAAATCAGTGAATTAAAATAAGTTGATTTTACAAGGTGAAAAACATTCACAAGGACTATCTTTCCTGGTGAGGAATAATAAAAATAGAATAATGCATTTGATAGATGTTTCTAAAACTACTTTTAAGACTAGAGAATACATTGGAGAAACACTCATAAATAATGCATCTGTCAACCAAGGGAGGTAAAAACTATCCAGTTTTCATATTGTTATCTCAGCTGATATTATTAGTGCTTATTTGTGCAGAGGGAGATAGCAGGAGATCATCTAAGCATAAATGCAATGATTATTGCAATGGTACTGTTGACTGCTTGGTTGAATACATGCAGTATCTTGGTAACAGAGCAGTAACAAAAAGATAATTCCACATGTTGACTGCACAATCCATCAGACTGTGCACAAGAGGGGGAAAGTGTAGTAATGGAATGTCAGGACCAAATTAAAGAATATGGAACCATACACTGAGCTCCATACCATTTTTCTCTCACTAGCAGCATCTGTATGGAGAAGGTGGAACACTCAATTGCAGATACAAGGTCCTCACAAATACACAAACCCCTTGTTGTGAAATTGTAATGGCTGGGAATCCCAGTATTCCAACACTGAAAATAGCTTGCATAAGGCTACTAATGAGTTCATAGCAGAAACAAGAGCCTGTACTGGAAATTTCCCAATACAAAACTGAAGTTTCTTTTGTAAATCTAGAAAAGCAACAGATGTGCCATCCACAATAGAAGATTAATGAAGGTAACAATGGCCTGTTAGTCATAAGGCAATAAAATATTATGTTCATTTGTAGAGTTGCTCAAATACTGTATGTAGAACTGTGCATCATGTCTTTCAATGTTCTTTTATAGAGCTCCAAACTTTACTGCAGATTGAAACTTTAAAAGCAAAGGAGAGAGAAGAGAGCTTGGCTTCAAATAATTTTTCTAGCGGTATTTTATTAGTAATCCAAAAGAAAATCAAATGGGGTTTCTGTTAGGTAATCAAGATCACCATGAGTCATGCATTAACAAATAGTAATCTAGTTATATATGAGGATTAGCACTATGTGCAAATCAAATTGACCTTTGCCAAATAAGTTAAATCAAGTAATAGTTTAGTTCTACCTGTCACTAAATCATAAATAATTCCTACTTTGGAGAAAGGATATTAATCGTATTATTAACTTATTAATTCTCATTTGCCTCATTACAGTTATTGATGTGAAGTATGTGAAGTCATATGTTAATTATGTGTGATAAAGAGTGAAATTTTCAGCGAACAGTGACGTATCTAAAATGCATGTTGGATTACTGCCTTACGATTGTTCTTTTTTTTAAAAAAAAAAAATCTAAGTGTCTTAGTATGGAAAGCCAGTTGGACACTGCATGGTCTATGCCTTATTCAGAAAAAAAATCACATCTGCAGATTAAAGTTTTCTTAAAAAATCACATCAAATGATGGATGGAGGCTGTGACATATTCTTTAAAACCAATTTTCAGTGTAGATTTCCAGAATTACTTTGAACCATTAAGCCTGTCATTTTGAGGAGCAGATTTTGGTTGTTCTGTATGCCTCTTACATACTTATACTAGCAAACTGATGGCCCTTGAATATTTCTGCCTTTGTTTGTCTGTTTCATATTCTCATATGAAAGTGAATGAATTTAGCCACAGTAGCCTTAATTATTAAACCATTTTCCTTTTTACATTCCATGATTACTCTCTATAATAAGCCTGCACAACTGATGGAGAGGGGAAAGGGCCATATTGATAGAATCATTAAAAATAATTACAGGCCATAAAAGAATAGCTGCAGTATCAATCAGCTGTTTAGTGGCTAGTGGGGCATTGTGATGGCAGCAATGGACCTGGAGGTGAGGGCAGGAAGTGCTTGGCAGAATTTCTTTTGAGGCACAGTTGTGAAAAACAATGGATCCTTCTTAGTGGTGATGTTTTTGGTACTGCATTTGTTAACTTTTTAGAAAAATGTTGGTGACTATACAAGGCCTGACATATACTGTATGTCTTGGGGTTGTAACTTTGTTATATTACTGAATGGCCTTGGATCCAGGAGTTTTAAATCTCCATGATCTGCAGCATTCTCAAGCATATTTATTTGTTTGTTTGAGAATTTTATATGGCTTAAGCAATTCTGGGAAGCTCATAACAACAGTAAAACCAATGACTATCAAACAATCATAAAAATGGTAAAACAATGCACTTGCACCTTAACTGTCATTTTAGGATTCCCCACAGTGGGCTCCAGTTGCCTTCATTCAATACTATCTGTCAATCTAGGCAATCCTATCCCAATTCCTTGATAAAAAAAAAAAAAGCAGATCTTAATGGCCTTCCAGAAAACTGAAAGGCCTGCCAGATTGCTGGGGAAGGGAGTCCACACAAAAGGCATGTTTCTGAAGTGCCACTGGGTGACAGGATTTCAGGGAAAGAAAGTGCCTGCTGCATCCTATTGGTGGGATGGAGAGATATTCTTATGGAGAGGTGATTCTGCAAATAAGCAGGTCCCATGTCATGTATCATTTTAAAGGTGATAACCAGCATTTTGAATTGTACCCAGAAGAAAATTGGGGGACTAGCTGAATGCCAGTTGAATGATTCTATCATTCCTGGAGCTAATAAGAAGCATGAGAAGATGATTTTTTTGTCTCCTCATTAAGAATTCTTATAGAATATGTGGGATGGTGTCAATGAAAACTTTTGAGTTCTTGTATCCAGGCGTTTCTCTGTGTTGCATTATAGGGCAGGGGGAAAGTTTAAAGAGGAGAGAGGTAACAGTTCAATAAGTGATACTCAGAGTTGAAATTCAAGAGTGTGTAAGGAGTGCAGTTGACACATTGTAAATTATCTTAATTTTCTGGTTAGCAGTAAGAAAACCTGAAAAGAGACAAGCAAAATGAAACTACATAATCAAGTACATCATTGATCTAAACTTAATCTGCTCTAGCAGCCTTTGTAAATGCTATGAGGGGTCTTTTCCTTGCAGTCGATAAGTCAAACAAAGGTCTCTGCCAATATCTGTGTAGAGCTATAGGCCTCTGGCCCTGTAGCCTTGTCTAGATCAAATGAAAGCTATTTACTCATTATTGTTTAAAATTAAGCTCCAGTTGGAGAAATAGTCTTGAGGTTTGTTTTTCTCAATTTGGTCTGATAGAAAAGAAAATGAGCCCAGCCAAATCTTTTATTAAGGAAGCTCTCTCAGTTGCTTGTCCTGAAAAATGAACACACTGTATTGTATTTCTCCAAGCTAATCTGGAAACTTTCGAGCCAATATAAAATCATGAAATGTTCATTTAGAAAAAATATCTCGCTTTATTGATAGATATAGAAATTATGTAGGGTAGAATGTTAAGTGATATAGAAAGCCCCTGGAAAGTTGGACAACTTTTAAGAAAAACAATATAAAGTTTTTGTAGTTATTAGTACACAATTCTGAGCCTCATTTACTTACAAAGAAATAGTACATGCAGCCAGATTGATCAAATGCCTGTGCTCACTTTTTGTAATTTGCCTTTTCTTTCCCAACAATGAATGCTTCCAGAATGCTAGCTTAACTTGCATCAAAACTGGCATTATTTTGGATCATGCTGAATATTTTAATTTAGTTGTTTTGCCTGTGCAGATTGAGGGGGTGAACTATAGACAACAGAATGAACTGCAGAATAGTCAAGGTGAGATGATAAAAAAGAAATAAAATAAAAGATAGATCTTGCTTTTCAAGCAAGGAAATCTCAGAAAGAGGATTTGACTTAGATAAGTGATCTTGGCAAAGTTGGAAGGGATGAGACTAGATAGAAGGAACCAGTCATTCCCAAGGCTGAAGAGGGATATTTAACCATGTTTCAAGGGCAGGAAGAATTCAAAAGTTTGGAATTTGGGGAATTTATATGACTTTCTTTTCTTGGTTCTGCAGTGGGGAAGCTTTCTTCCTTGTCAGTGATAAAAATAAAATAAAAACCCAAACTCATCTAGCCAAGGGATAAGTATCTGGAAATTTGCAACTTGCTACCAGGCCCAAGGGTGAAGTTGATTTAGACATGTGGATCCAGGTGAACAATTTGACTAGATAAACCAAAGATCAGCCTAGGGAAGTAGACAAAGGACAGAACTGGAAAGTTACTTTCCAAGGTGGCTTAGTTATGTACCATATTACAGTGTGTACACATTGATGTATGTGTGCATAGTGCTATAAAATGTTAATTAATACTAGAGAAATCAAAGCCTGCTCTTCCTCCCACTGCTTTGCTACCTGTCAAATTAACAAGGACATCTTTTCTTTTATTGAAGAGAACACGAAACAAGTGTTCCTATTAGGTTGGCAAAAACCAGCATAACTGATAACTGGATTTCCAATCAAACCTTAATAACCTTTCAATTAAAATTAATGCCAAAAGTTTTAAGTTTTAAAATCAACCAGACTCCCTAGCCTCTGACAGGTGAGAAAATACAGGTGTCAGGGTTCCAAGTAACACCCCCAATGAAATTAAACTCCGAAGGTTGAATT
The DNA here is from genome assembly GCF_059756535.1 of Pantherophis guttatus. NCBI lineage: Eukaryota > Metazoa > Chordata > Lepidosauria > Squamata > Colubridae > Pantherophis > Pantherophis guttatus. The sequence goes on along the minus strand of NC_142063.1, from coordinate 292,000,058 downwards.
TCCTCAAAGCTAACTTTTATTAGAGATGTCATATTGGAATCTGAGAGCTTCCGGGTTTTCGACACTCAAAAAAAGTTCAAGACCTTCTCCCTCTCCCACATGTCCACCACACATCCAATCAATTACTGTCCAGAACAGGAGATACCTCCTCCTTCTTCTCCACACAGCTGCAGTGCCCCATGGCCTTGACTTTCTATAAATAATTTTATTGTGACTACATATCTTCTTCTCTCTATGCAATCCCCCCTCCCAATTTCCCACAGTAGGATTTGTGGCAGGCCTGAAGCCTGAAGGCACAAAAGTATGGCTTCCAGTTTCAGGAACAAAGCACTATCCTAGTGAGTCCAAAAGACTGGTAGTTCTTGTTTAGCAACCACATTTGGAACAGGCAATTCAGTCATTAAGTGATATAGTTGCTCAGTGAAACCTTGATTTATAAGACTTATAAGTTTAGTTTAAGGTCTTATGTCAGCTTTCCACTTTACAGACATGAGAAGGTTGCAAATGCAAGGACTGGTTATAAAGTTTCTTTTCCTCACTGTTGTAACTGTGAAAAATCACTAAACAAAACAGTTGCTAAATGAAGACTACCTGTAGAATAGGACAGGAGGGGAGGGGAGGGGAGGGAGGGGAGGGAGGGAAGGGAGGAGAAGAGAAGAGAAGAGAAGAGAAGAGAAGAGAAGAGAAGAGAAGAGAAGAGAAGAGAAGAGAAGAGAAGAGAAGTTGGAAGGGACCTTGGAAGTCTTCTAGTCCAACCCCCTGCTTAGGCAGTAAACCCTATACCATTAAATATAGCAGTTCTGCTTATGTTCCTCTCACCAGATAACGCAAAGAGATGAAAGTTCATTAGAAAGAACCCAATTCAGATCTGATTCTACTGCCTATTATTACCATTCTTAGAATTTGGATTACAGCCAGAATCCTCAAAGAAACCTAAGAGAAGCTAATTTGAAGTACGTGAATAACATTACACTGCAAATGTTTTTTTATATTATAATGTAGATTATACTGTATAATGTAAAACTGAATGTGGAATTTGTGCTATACTTAAGGTATTGCAAGAACTCCTATAATATTCCAAAGAGCTGTGATGGTGCAGTGGTTAGAATGCCATATCACAGGCTAATTCTGCTGACTGCTGGTTGCCGGCAGTTCGGCAGTTCGATTCTTACTGGTTCAAGGTTAATTCAGCCTGCCATCCTTCCGAGGTTGGTAAAATGAGGACCCAGATTGTTGGGGGGGCCAATATGCTGACTCTGTAGATCACTTAGAGGGGGCTGTAAAGCACTGTGAAATGGTATATAAGTCTAAGTGCTATTGCTATTTGTATTATTAATATCCCCTTCCCACTTTATTTCTTTAAAAACACCTAACATTCTGAAGATGATTTGAAAATCACAGTTGTAAGATTACTCTGTGTTGAACCAGCATTATCCTCTTGTTGTTAAATGATGGCAGACTCAGTCGTGGAATGACAAGACTATGAATTCTTAGACTATTGCTAGCAGAGCAATCATCTTTATTAGTAATACTCCCTAAGCTAATATGAGTAAACATAAGTGCCAAACGTGCGGGATGCCAGATTCCCAGTTGAGCCCTTAGAAAAGAGAACACTGACTATGACTAAAAATTAAATTGGGTATAATGTAGTTTCCTGGAGCTTCTGGCATTTTATTTATACCTGTGCATTAAGCATATTTAATTTACAGCTGCCTAACTACTGTTTGGCTGCACTGCTTATTGGATAATGCTAATGCAGAGACTTAATCAAAAATAAGGGTAAGAGTGTCAAGAGAAACACCTAGCAGCAGCCATGTTAGAAGCTGTCCACCAGTTGAACAATTTATTAATGCTGCAGTACTTGAGTGAATTTTAAGAAGGAAGTTGCTACTAGGAGTGCAAGGCCTGGTTTACATAGCATGGGAATGCTGTAGAGCAAAAGAATGTCCAGTGATAAATAAAAAAAAATAAACCCTAATTCATTCTCAAATGAACTTCCTACATCCTCATGACAGACAACTGATACTGTGTTGTGTGTGCATGTGCATGCACATTTGAATCAACCTTGACTCCTGGGAGCTTCCTGGACTAGACTCTGCAGTTTTCTTGACAAGTTTTTTGAAGGGTTTTTTTTTTTTTTTTTTTTTTTGCCATTGCCTCTGTCTTTGGATGATTCTGACTTTATGCCCAAGACAGGGTTAGAACACTGCTGGACCATACTTTTGTCCAACCTTTCTCTTCCTTTGCCCATGATATAAAAAAGAATGCAGGTCTGCCTTTACTGGTTATATTACATCTTTTTGTTCTGCAACTGTGAGAAAAGCAGTCTGCTGAAATGACCTGATGAATGTAACACAACCCTTTGGATATTGCAGTCCTATTTCAAACATAAAGTATGTGACATTTTTGAGACCTACAGCAATACCTGTTTTACTTTGTGAGAAGGAAGTTGAGGAACAGTTCTGAGTTTTTCAGTAAGTGAAATTTTAAAGGATGGAGAGCTTTAAGGAATATAACAATCTGATTTTTTTTTTCTTACTGTTGTTAATTTTGTTTAACTTTACTAGATCTAACCAGAACCTGGAGTCTGAAAGTCAATACAGAATATAGAAGCTATCCTTTTGTGAATCAGTTAGGAGATGAAAGTATTGGAATATAACTATGTAATATGATTTTTAATATATTTCATCAATATTGCCTGGAACCCAGCCACTGATATTATGTTGGCAGAAATATGATTTAAATTACTGAAAGTTTTATTTATTTATTTAGCAAAGCACCTTCCTGAAATTTTGCCAAACCATTAAGCCTTTTATTCATTAGAATGACTTCTGGCTTGCTTCCTTTTAGTTGCTCTAGCAGTAATTTTGGGTATTATGATTGATTGGTTTAACACAATCAGGAAGGTGGACTCCTTACGCTGTAGCACTTCAAGGTACTTATTGCACATAATGATTTTGTTACCCTCTTTGGTCTGCTCTGCGATTTATTGATGTAGGACCATGATGGCGAACCTATGGCATGCATGCCAGAGGTGGCACGCAGAGCCCTCTCTATGGGCAGCTGCTCTTCGCAGGTGCCAGAGCACTAGAAAACAGCCTGAAAATGACCCAAAAAGGGCCAAAACACAAGCCGTTTTTCAGGCTGTTTTCTGGGCCATTTTCAGGCCATTTTTGGGCCATTTTCAGGCCATTTTTTCAGGCTGTTTTCAGGCCGTTTTCCAGGCCATTTTCAAGCCATTTTTTGGCCATTTTCAGACCATTTTAGGGCCTTTTTTGGGCCTGAAAACAGCCTGAGAAATTGCCTGAAAAGCAGGCAAAAAACAGGCATGTGCACACCGGCCAGCTGGTCTTCAGGTTTTGCGCTCTGGCGCACACGAAGATCAGCTGATCTCCGTGTGCATGCACATGCATTCACATGCACGCACGTTCCGGTTTGGGAACTCGGTGCCGAAAAGGTTCACCATCACTGATGTAGAATGTAATTTGCTACTCTGGTCTTGATGAAAGAAAAATAGGCTACTTCTTTTCAATTGGAATTATGTCATAAGATAAACATTTTGGGGGTTTTGATCAACCAAATATGTCCCATCCCATGGAAGGCCAACTGTTAGCCCGAAAGTCGACAATGAATTGGATGACAAGACAGTACCAGAAAAGCTCCACATGTGCTGGGAATAGATGAAAACAACAACAACAAAAACCTTTGAGGGCACACTTATGGAAGGGAGCCATAGTGATGTGGTGGTTAGAATGCAGTACTACTGACTAACTGCCCACAGCCAAGAGTTCGATCTTGACCAGCTCAAGATTGACTCAGCCTTCTATCCTTCTGAGGTTGGTAAAATGAGGACCCAGATTGTTGAAGGCAATATGTTGACATTTGTAAACTGCTCAGAGAATGTTGTAAAGCAATATATAATTCTAAGTGCTATTGCTATATAAGGGATCATGGTGTACATTTTCTCATCTCCTCTCATCTGTTGAGCATCACTACAATCTTTTAAAAGATTTCCTGAAAAATCCACAAAGTTACTCAGAGCGGGAATGTTTTGCCTTCACTCATTTTTTTTTTCCGTACAAAAGTTTAGGATCAAGTTTCCTTGGGGTGCATTTTAGAGAATGCCAGAGAAAGAGGTTGTTTCTCTGATTTATTATGCTCTGCCAAGAAAAATCAAGAAAGTAGCCTTATGATGGGAAACTGATGCTACTGCAAGAATCTAGAACTCTGGACATGGGGAAGAAGTTTGTGATCTGCAAGGAGGAATTAGTAAGAGACACTGATTTCCCCCTCCCCTGAGTGGGGTCTATTCTTGGTGACTCACCATGCCACCCATTGCCCATAATCACATTGCCCTCTCCTCCTTGAAGCTCACACCATCTCTACATCAGGAAAGACCCCACTATCACCATCACCCATCTCTACAGTTACCTATTCTCCCCTTTCCCATCTACACAACCAATCTAATCCTGATTCTGTTCTCACTAGAAATGCAGGGAATTATATGCAAAGTTCCATCCCAGAAGGCACCCCTCCCACACACCCAAGTATTCTCCTACAAGGCTTGTTAATTTTGCATTCCATTCCATTATTGTCTTATTTGAAATCTGTTCATACATGCTGCAGATTTTATTACAATCAATAGATCAGAGCTAAGAGCAAAGTAAATATATTGTATGGCCTCAAGAACTAATAATATAGACATAAATACAATACAACTCATGCTGTGAAACCATTTTTCTGTCAAGAAGTTTGTTCTTCATTTTAATAAGCATTGACAGAAATTTAGCCACTAATAAAGCCACCCTTAGAATTTTATCTTCCAATTAATATTTAACTCAAAACTGATTAGCAATGCAGTCAATATATTTGCAATCAGTTGTTAGTAGATCCCCTTACAAAGACTGCAGAAGATAAAATGTTTCTAAGATTTACTTCCTATTCATTATATTAACACATTCCCAAAGATAGAGCAGTCCCAGCATCCCTTTCCTGCAGCGTTTATGAGGGGACTATATTCAGTCTTGTCCAACTAGTTTGAAAATGAATTTTACAAAAATTAACAGTATAACCAGCTGGCTAATAAGCATTATTTAAAAAAAACAAAATCCTATTAGATGAATAGGATTACCAAGCCAGTATGGGAATCATAAAGGGAAATATCCCAGAGGCTTTTCTTTATTAGATCAATTGCAGAATTGCCTCATTTTATAGAAAAAGGAAGAAGGATAGAAGAGAGTCTGTTTGGGATAGTAATTAAAGCACTGGGCTAGAATCTGAGAAAGTTTCTGTTCTTACCTTAGGCACAAAGTTAGCTGAGTGACCTTGGGCCAGTTATTCTCTCTAACCTAGGCAGGTGCAGAGGTAGGTTTCAGCAGGTTCTGACCAGTTCTGGAGAACTGGTAGCGGATATTTTGAGTAGTTTGGAGAACTGGTAAATACCACCTCTGACTGGCCCTGCCCCCATCTATTCTCTGTCTCCCGAGTCCCAGCTGATAGGGAGGAAATGGGGATTTTGCAGTAACCTTCCCCTGGAGTGGGGAGGGAATAGAGATTTTACAGTATCCTTCCCCTGCCATGCGCACCAAGCCATGCCATGCCCACAAAGCCACACCCACAGAACCGGTAATAAAAAAATTTGAAAACCACCACTAGGCAGGAGATGTTGGAAGGAAAATCCATCTGGTTCATTTCCAAGCTGGGAGAAAGATGCCGGAAACAACATGGAGGCTGATTGGAAAGAAAGTTTATTGATGAACAGAACCACCAGGGTTTGTGGTTCTGGGTCAGCTGAACAATTGGTTTCATGAGAACATGATTTTTTATAAGTTTCAGAGATGCTGCTGGGGGGGGGGGGGGTTGTGCAATGTCTGAAATGCCCTTAGGAGATTCTGCAATATAGTGAGCTCTGTGTCTTCTGCTAAATGGTAATGGGTTAATCCCATTATGTTCTGTAGGGTCATGTCCTGTTCTTCTTAATCCCATCACTGGAGCTGAAGGTCTTTTGTTTTGTAGATAGGCTGGCCCAATCCTTCTTAATGGGCAAAAAATTCTCGGGGGGGGGAGCTATTAAGAAAGACTGAGTCTGCTTTCTTCTTTAAGAGCATGTTTCTACATTTCTCCCTTTGGGAAAATACGATATTCTGCCTTTTTAATATTTCCCAAAATATTTCATTCTTCTAGGGGTGGGGTAGCGGGTTTCCCACAGAGGCAATGGCAAACTACTTCGGAAAGCTTGCTAAGAAATCTGCAGGAAATTGTCCAGGGCTTAATGCTGACTCAAAAGTAGAAAGCAGGCAGGCAAGAAAATGCAATGACATCATCAGGCAAATGCTTTTATTATTTATTTGTATCATGACATCAGTTGTAAGTTCATAAGCTGTAGTTTTTGTGTGATGACATCATATGCATGTTCTTATTACTCCCGTCTCTCCTCTTACCTATGTTTATGATGTAATGTATACATAGGGAAGCATTGGAGAGGAGTCTTGGCAACACAGAGCTTTCCCAGATGGCTGAGGGAGGCCCACATTAAGAGCCTGTGTAATTCAGAGCTGGATGGGTGGGTTCAGGGTAGCCACACCCTAGAGTATCTCAGGATATATCTAATAGATTTGAAGGTTATAGATCAGTGGTGGGTTCTAACCAGTTCGCTTCGCGCACACGCTTTGCGCGCGATTGGCGTTTATGTGCTTGCTTCGCTCTCATGCACACCAAACTTGCGCTTTGCGCAAACGCATTGTATTTCAAAACAGGTGAGGCATGGTAATCCCATCTGCCATACCTTTTAGCTGGTCTAAAAACAAAGGAATAAAGGTAGGTATAGCGCAGGGGCGGGCGGGAGGGTCCAGCTGACGTTCGGAGCAAGCCAGTTTGCTCTCACATCAACATTTCTGGCTCTTGCGAACTGGGGAGAACAGGGAGCAGCCCACCACTGTTATAAATTTAGTGTGGCCAAGATTCTGCCTACTAGATAGAAGGCTTGGACTCAGTTGGATTTTGCTGTGTCGTCCTTGGCTTTGGATCTGACAGTGATGTATCCCACTGCTTGGCAGTCGTTCCTTGTAAATCAGCAGAAAACTGTGGACTTTCTAAAACATTTTCAGGAAGATTTTCTACTCTGAGTGGAAAGATTAATGTAAATATGTATTGGTGTCTCTGAGTGTGCAAAAGTCAGGGTACCCTACAGAGAGTAAAATAGTGTTTTGAATGTACAGACATGCTGAGATGCTATTACATCTGTTGTAGTCCCTTTAATTCTACTTCTGCTATAGCAGCAGTGTAAAGACAGACACTCTGTCTCTGCCTCCTGTGGTCAGGTGGATTGAGCCTGGAGAACTAGTTCAGGAAATGTGCTAGTGAGAGCAATTTAGCTGTGCTTCATTTTCTATATACTTTCTTATTCCATCTTCATTTGCTGGCAGGCAACTTGGGAAACACATGAAAACAAGTTTCAGATAACACTGGAGTCTGGATTCAGACATAAGGTCAAGGCAAGGATTTAGTTAGTTATGGTTTATAAATTGTGGGTTATTGTTTAAATAGGGCACAATTAGCTTAGAGTTAGGTGTGAAGATGTTTGATAGCCGTGATTTGTAACATCTTCTTCCAGGTGGTCTGACGTTTGTGAAGTGTGAAAGTTTTACTTCAAATTAGAACAAGGTTCCTCAAACCTGTCAGATTAATTTGGAACATTTAGAATTTTATTTTCCTCCAAGGCATTTCTTCATAATTTTGGCATGAAATGTGGGCACAACTATGATGACCACAACTGTATGACCAGTCATAAGTGTACATTTTTAAGAACTATGTTTTTAGACAGTATTAGACTTATTTAATTTTATTATAAATACAGTATTAATTGAGTGTAAAAGCACTATTTTGGATACAGAAGCTTTGGCTTTCTGTCTGACCAGACCAGGTTCATATATGCTACTAAGCAGGAGTGAAATCCAGCAGGTTCTGACAGGTTCTGGAGAACCGGTAGCAGAAATTGTGAGCAGTTCGGAGAACTGGTAGCAGAAACTGAGAAATACCACCTCTGGCTGGCCCCAGAGTGGGGAGGGAATGGAGATTTTGCAGTATCATTCCCCTGCCACGCCCACCAAGCCATGCCCACCAAGCCACGTCCACAGAACCGGTAGTAAAAAAATTTGGATTTCACCACTGCTACTAAGTCATATGTGATTTGCCTTTTTAGCTTAGGTACTGTATTGTACCCAGCCATTGCGGTTTGGAAATTATATAGTTTATGCCTAAGTAGGCTGGATGAAACCAGTTATTTATAATATATTTAAGAACTGTTATTAAGCAAAATGACTTAGGTCAATATATGTTCAGATCAAAATTTTCAGAGCCCTCCTTTCAAGATTCTATTTCCTTCATTTATGTCAAGCTAGAATGATGCCTATATTATGTCTTCCCAAATGGTACACTTTAAACAGATAAACACTATACTGCTACAGTTTCTCTTAGTCAGATTTTTTTTCTGTAAAAATGTTGTGGGAGGGGGGGCTGTGGACTGTGCCCTTTAGACCACAGATGTGCAAACATATTTTATGTGCTCATTGACATTCTATATTTTATTCATTTTGATTGAGAAGAGGGCTGGTATACTAGTTTTCTACATGCACTAAATCTTGCTGTTATTTTGTGGAGAGCTATTCAGAAATGCAGTCATGATCCTTTAAAAGATGATTGACTGATTTCGGTATCTATTGAGGTATCTTGAAGTTCACCTTGTGCAACTTTTTGTAAAAGAGTTTTTTTTCCCCAAAGAGATGTTTATATTTCATTTTTATTCAAAACATCTGTATACCTTTCTCATTAATGCATAAAGACATAATAATTAAACCTCAGAGCAGCAGTTTCCAAATGTATTAGATTACAAGTCTCAGAATTCCCAACCATTGATTAAGCTGCTGGGAATTCTAAGAATTATAGTTCTGATATATATATGTAGATTACAAGACTGGAAATGGCTATTATAAAACATTCAATAATGTGCTTCCTGAGATATCAGCAGGCAAAATGCATTGATTTCAGAAAGTACTTTCAATATGTATTTTGGAATTGGACTACTAGTTGTCATCTAATTTTTTGGACAGGGGTGACACACACAGATTAGGAGACAGAAATAGGAAAGCAAATATGAATGACTGCGGGATTAAGTTCTAATTTAATCTAACTTTCAAAACAAGTGGTTAGCAACTGATAATAAGGTATATTCTTAAGACTGCTGAACTGAATTTTTGAGCAAAATATCCCTCAACAGCAGGTGTGTTTCTGAGATAGTAACACATACCTACACACACACAAACACACACATACACAGGCGATAGGATAAAGGAAGAAATTGGAATAGCCCTCAGCACTGTTGTTGATAGTACTGAAGTTATTCATCCTGGGGTTACATCCAGGGAGAAAGAAAGGTATATTTTTATTCTTTCTCATGAATCAATTTTTTCCTGATTTGCTCACTATTGTACTGTTTGAAATTAAAGGCTTTCATTTCTGAAATGCATCTTTGAAGCTTCAAACTGAATTTAAAAGAAATTTTAAAATGGTGGTTGTTGGAAAGTGTGTGGCAAACTATAATGTATGATGTGATGCCTAAGAAAATGTATATATTGTAGAATAGATGCTTGGAAGGAAAGGCTTATATTCTGATGAAATAATTCAGTGTTCCTCTGTTTTTAGTATGGATCAGGAAGAATGGGTAGGTTCAACCCATCTGTCATAGACTTTTAAAAAAAGTAAAAAAGCATTCCCAATTAGATAGACCCAGACTGAAGATGAGGAGTAACATTTACAAATATGTCTCAGGACTTCCTATTACCTCTGTCCTATATTCTGTTCTGTTATTATGACAATTACAATGAACTCTATACTATGAATCTTACAATTATGTCTATACTTTATTACTATTGCTTCTATATTATTACTATGTCCTCTATACTATTACTATTGGTGAAGAAGAGTGAATCTCCTCACTTCATAAGAGTTGCCATCACTTTTATGTTGTATTGATTTTATTATAATTTCTTTGATTGTTGTGAGCTTCTAGAGTCCTTGAGAATCTGATAGCATACAAGGTTAATAAATTATACTCCTCTTCCTCCTCATTGATGAGTTTTTCATCCTGAAATTGATTGAAACATTGTACCATCATATGCTGCCATAATATAGTGTTAACAACATCTGTAAAGACTATATATGAGCATGACACTAAGTTTTTTTCTGTATTTTCCCCCTTTATTGAAAGACTTCCATCATGCTTCTTTCTGAAAACAAAGTTCATTATAATATATCTCATTATATATTTGATCCGATGATATCTCAGTTAATAAATGCCTTATTTAAGGTATTAAACTTCTTTTCTTTTTCAGCAGCAAAGTGAATTACAAAAATTTTAAAGAATTTTATTACTTTACATTCATTTATTTTAAGTATAGGTTTTAGATTTTAAACAAATATGTTTAGAGTTTTTATATCTTGTAAGTTATTCAAATTATCCCCTCAGCAGGTATATAATGGCTTCTAATTCCAATATCATGCCATGTAACAAATTGTATTATCTTATTTCATGCCAATGTACAAATTAGAATTGACAGAATAAATGCTTATTAAATAGATAATTGGGAGAAAATGTTGACTAACCTAGAGGATATAGTCTGAAGAGCAACGAGAGTAACCACTTGCTAGAACAATGTAAATTAAAAGTTGATCATATGGTTTTGCTACATATTGTAAGATCTTTCTAAGATAGATTGATATATGCAAGAGATGACCGTTGCATAGTAAATTATTAACATTGCATAATGGGTTGGCAATACAGGTTTTGAATACTGACAAAGATACTCTCAAGAATCTTTGAAAATTAAAAAAAATATTGTGGTGTGGGAATTGGGCTGGGATTTTCACTTTTCAGTTCACAGTGATTTTTCATGAAAGCAAACATTAAATGTTGGTTTATATTTAAAGCTTCTTCATTTTAAAGACTTACATCTCAGGTGAATTTGGGACATACTTATAATTATGGAGGGGGTAATATGGTTTGAAAATGGTTACAAATGTTATTTATGAAACCATTATAAAAATGATATGCGTTTTTAATCTTATCTTTTAATACCAGCTATTCCCTGATAGTTTTGTCTACTCTATCAGTTATTGCTCTAGTATACTTACCTTTGAGCAGAAGAAATAACTAATTGAGTATTACATTCAGTTATACTAAATTCTCTATAGAAATTATTATGCCTGCCATTTACTGGACATCTGGCTACAAGCCAAATTATGACCTATCTTTAACTTTCCCCTATTTTATAAGAGTTAACCACGACAGCATACTAATTAACTAATTAATATGTTTAATAGATTGTCCAATGAGGACAGATTTGATTTGAAGATGTGTGATTTAAAAATGGTGTAATGCAAACTGAGTTTGAGATAGCAAATATTGAGCTGCTTTGATTCTCTTTTTCAAAAAAATCATTCATAGGCTATACCGAGAAAACATTAAAATGCTCTCATCTTCATCCTCCTCCTCCTCCCAATAAAATCAAAATGGAATGAAAATCTAAACTCTTCATAAATTACTAACCTCTGGCTTGGTCTGTAATAGTTAAATTAGCAGAAGCAGATTGGTTTACTGAAAATTGGTGTTGCAAATAAAGATTGGCCATGTAGGAGAATGGCACAGAACAAGTGGCTTCATAGCCTTGTTCCACCCTTGGTTTAAAAACATGAAAACATTTAGGCTTCATTCATTGTGAAGACTTAAATACACCACTCTTATGCAGAATGTGAAATTAAGGTTTGACCCCAAGTAGTAGAGGACCGTTCAAATATGAGAGTCCTATTGGGAGTGCTATGAGCTCACCTGATTGTGTTGACAAGGGTAGCACATAGGTATCTCATTTTATTAAGCAAGTTAAGTTGAGTCTCATACCTGTATACGTTAAAAATACGAGAACTGGGATAGTAAATAAAGAGCGAATGGTCCTTACCACTCCAAAATAACTCTGATAGGCAGAAAGTTTAATGAGATGATAAAACACTTTGGCCAACTACTCTAGATTAGCGACATAAATTTAGCAACATAAATATGCTTTAGTAGGGTGATTTGGCTAAAGCTTCATTGACTCAACACACCCTTTCAAAGCATTCTACAGTCTTAATTTTTAATAATATTGTCACAAAATGGAAGTATAAAAGTGGCCTTTGCCATAAATTATGCTCTTTCTTGATTTCTGCTTGACTGAATGCTGCCTACGCCTGTCTGCTGAGGCTCTGAAAAAATAGTGGTTCAGAAGTGTCATGGGAGGACGAGGGGAAAGGGAAAAGGGCCAGTTATGTGAATAAGCTTCCACATTGCCACCTACACAGCAGCTTAACACAGCAGCTGTATCCTTATATATAATTTGAATTTGTGGATAAACCTGGGATTCTTTTTTAAAAAATAAGGTTCTTGAAATTTGGGTAATATTATCTTAGAGGAGTAAGATACTCGAAGGAGTATCTCCTAACTTGTAACATAAAATGAATGGTCACTATGGTATCTTTCAAGTTCTTGCCCCCCCCCTCCCTAGGCGCCCCAAAAGGTAACAGCTGGTAAGAAAGAATCCTATATCTATCAGTGTACCATGAAGGCAACATCTTTATGGGATAACATTGAAAGTACCTTCAGCTGTGCAATTGGTGAAAGAAAAGGTGGTAATTTATGATTTAATATAAAAAAAAGAACAAGAATATTTATTTATTTATTTGTTTGTTTGTTTGTTTGTTTGTTTGTTCGATTTATATATGCCGCCCTTCTCTGGAGACTCAGGGCAGTTTACAATGGATTAAGCAATAGCCTTCATACTTTTGTATATACCTGCTTAGTAGGGTTTTTTGCCCCCCCCCCCCGAGCGGTGTTCTATTTTATACAAAGTCAGCTTATTGCCTCCACAAACCGGGTCCTCATTTTACCTACCTCGAAAGGATAGAATGCTGAGTCAACCTTGAGCCTGGTGAGAATTGAACTTGCAGTAATTGCAGGCAGCTGGCAGCTAAGTACTACTTTAACAGCAGCAGTTTAGTCCACTGCGCCACCAAGGCTCTAACATAATAACATATAGTTGCATAATAATTATACAAATGTCTACACCTATAGATGCATATTTAGAATTTACAAAGATATTTTAATAGAAACATTTACTGAGTACTACTGTATTGTGATTGGGTAGTCTGTGCGTGTGTTAGCATCTCTGTGTTTTAATGACTAAAGCAATTTGAAGTTTTCTCCTTTTTTTTTTATTGTTCTTTATCCTGAAGTTTTTTTGGTAGGTCATTCAAACAGAGAATGCTTTTAAATGGATGATAATTCTCTGGTCACCTTTAAAATAGAGGACAACCACTAAAATGTAAGGGACATCTAGTCATGTGAAAAATAAATGAATAAAGTATAAGAATTGAATGTCCAACTCAGGCCACTTTTTCTCTTTTGACGGATGCAACCACAAATTGGGAAAAAGAATGTTATGGATGAAATTCCAGTATATCTAAGAGAGATCTTCTTATCCTTCTAGCTCTTTCCTCTAACCTCTTTTTCAGTCTGTAAACAAAGTGTTGAGGTATCATAATTTTCATATCTACAATTTCTATTTGCAGCCAGTTTGCAGGTGGCTAACTAGGTAAAGATAAGAACTTTTTCTGTGTTACTCAGGTATTTTATGGGATTCATTTCAGGAACATTTACAACACTTTCAGGAGAAATGCTTCTATGTATTTAAATTTCCCACAGCTGGAGTCAGAGAAGGTATCCTTTAAGCAAATCAGAAATATTGCAGTGAAAATAGACAATTTAAATACGCTGGAATCTTTCCCAGTCAAGGGAATTTGAACACAATTTTATTGTTGCTGCCAGGACAGCTGGATTTTAGATAGAAATAGAAATTTCATTCTTTTCCTCTTCTTGGGATAATATAATTTTTCTGCAGAAAAGAAATGGCTAGTATTCCTTCTGCATCTTGTGAGTTCATTATCTTTTTTTGCATAGTATTTCTTAGCTTCAAGGCTACTAATAAATGGTATTAAACACACAAAAGGCATAAAATTCACAAGTACAGTATCCTACAGCCATTATAATTAGTTTCCATTGTGCGAAGGTAATGCTTCAGAGCATTCTGTATTATTAGCTTTAATAGGCTGAACTTTTTCAGTTTCTAGAAATTAAACAGGTCAGAGAGAGCATTGTAGGCATCCTGTCTTAACCAAGTAAAATTTTGGTGGTTATATTTGGTAGCTCAGTCATTCATAGAAAATACAACAAATACTCATTCTGTTGGCTATTAAGCCACCATTTCAGGCTTCTGGCTATATCTCATTCTCATGCCAGTATGAGAGGCTTAATAAAACTGCTATGACCAGCAAGGTTGCAGAGGCTGTTGCTGTAATCTGGCCAAAGAAAGCAGATATGTGTTTGGAACTTGCATGAAAAAAGATGTAAGAGGTTGAAGTCTTTATCAAACGGGGAGAGTTGTGATGTAATCCAATAACTAATAATAATAATAATAAGAGCCTTGGTACTACAGTGGTTTAAAGCACCCTGTTATTAACACAGCTGCCTGCAATTTACTGCTGGTTCGAATCTCTCCAAGGCTCAAGGTTGACTCAGCCTTCCATCCTTTCTAAGGTAGGTTAAATGAGGACCCAGTTTGTGGGGGCAATAAGCTGACTTTGTATAAAATATACAAAAGAATGAAGGCTATTGCTTAACGCATTGTAAGCCGCCCTGAGTCTCCGGAGAAGGGCGGCATATAAATCAAATTAAAATTAAAAAAAACAAAACTGTGCTAATATTTTATTCTGCATAATTATAGTATCCCATTATGGGATAGGCAAATTTCTTAAAATCTATTAGGCTCAATCCCATTTTTGTACTACTTTGTAATTTGTAAAACAAAAGGGTTAGATCACTCATTTACATAGTTGCCAAACTTGTGAAATGTTTTAGATCATGAAATGTACTTTTCTCCCAGAACAACCCTAGAAAACTAGTGCAAAAATCTCCTATTCATATAGCCTGTATTTCAAGATTCAGAATACAATTAAGGATGAATCCTTTTGTTGCTTCTTCTGTACCACGTGCAAATCCATCAACAGTTTCTGACCACCTATCCATCCTGATATAAGAAGTGTCTCATCTTCCCTCATTTTTCTTCCAAGTTTATAGAGCAAAGCAAAACTAATATTTACTTAGGTGTGAAACAAAACATATTATGAAATATAATGCACGCTGACATGATTATCTATATTTCACTTTAATTCTTATTTAGTTTATATATTTGTTTTCTTTCCTTTTCATAGGCTTTATGTGTATTTCTCTTTAGCCAGGTTCTTCCTATGTAAACCAAGATTTTTATGCAGCCCTAGTTCAGTGAAATCACAATCCACTAGTTTCTAGGCATTTAAGTATCGATTGGTGTGTGTTCTTTTCCGGTAGATGGTGTGTCCTAGGGAGCCGTTGGGTTTTTTGTAGATTAGGACGTCCAGAAAGGGGAGTTGGTTGTTAGCTTCTATTTCCATAGTAAATTGTATTTTGGGGTATAGGCTGTTGAGATGTGTGAGGAAGTTGTCCAGTTTTTCCTTTCCGTGTGGCCAAATTCCGAAAGTGTTATCTACATATCTAAGCCAGAGTTTGGGTTTGTGTTCAGATTTATCTAAAGCGCTGGTTTCAAAGTGTTCCATGTATAGGTTTGCGATGACGGGTGAGAGGGGTGATCCCATAGGTGCTCCTTCTATCTGTTTGTATCTTTGTCCATTGTGGATGAAGTATGTGTTGGTTAGGCAGTGGTTGGTCAGATCTAGGATATGCTTAGGGGGGTTGTATTTGTTTTGGATAGATGTCAAGGCTTCTTTAATAGGTATTTGGGTGAAGAGGGATATGACACCGAAGCTCATGAGTAGGTCGCTGGGTTGTAGGTTTTGTTTCTTTATTGTTTCTATGAAGTGGAATGAGTTTTGTACGCGTGAGGTGATGGATTCTGTGTAAGGCTGAAGTTGTTTGGCAAGAAATTTGGCAAGATTCTGTAGAGGTGAGCCTATGGAGCTGACTATGGGTCTGAGTGGTGTTCCTTCTTTGTGTATCTTGGGGAGGCCATAGAGCTTGGGGCATCTGGATTATTTCTCTCTGGGGATAATTCTTTGCTGGATATCTTCACTGATGGGAGAGGCTTTTATTTTGAATTTGGTGGTTTTTTCCAGGTAGGTGGTGGGGTCTGTGTTTAGAGGTTTGTAAGCGGGGTCTTGGAGTAGGTTGGATGTTCATAAATGATCTCTCTTTTTCTGTTCCTTTGTTTCCATTGAATGCCTGTATGCAAACAATGGTTAAGGCAATTCTGATCTAGTTTCTGATAATCCAGTGGTCAATTTCTTTTCCATCAGTAGCCACCATTTTGTTTAAAAGTATGAATGAATTATTCAGCAACTGTTGCCACAGAATCTGGGGCTGCTAATGTGTGTCTTAAAAAAACATGCATGCAATGCTTGAAATATTCCATATTGCATGAAACTACATGTTGTTTCAGACTGAACATATTCAATCAATATTATCAGTCATTTTTCCAAAGCATGTTCCATTTAAAAAGTGTCACATCAACTGATTTCAGGTATTAACTGCTATTCATATGGGCTTTCAACAACAGTTTAATACAATTTTTCTGACACTCATAAAACCGTTTATTTGGACTCCATGAAGCTTTCTGAATTTGACATAAAATCATTCTAACATACTTTATTTAACATGTTTTCTGGCCAGAAAAAAATGAAAAGGTTTTGTGATGGATAGTAACTAAACATTTTGAGGAAGAAAATGTAAAGAAGGATATTTGAATCAAAGCTGGGCAGTGATGGGTATGGCCAAACTATATGACTTTAACATTATCAGAAAAATTTGGGCACTTTTCTGCTCATTCATTACAAATGAAAATAAAAATAGGTTTAATTCTGATATCAGTAATGTTTTAGAATATTTAATTTAAGTTTAATTTTATTTGAATAACAAATGTTGGGTTTTTCTTTGTTTTGTCAGTTAATGCCAAATTTATACTGAACCCAACAGGCAGCTAATATGTTTATCAGAGAAGAAACTACAGACAGATACAATAAGTAATGTCAGGAAGCCCTAGGATTTTCTTTCTTTCTTTCTTTTTTACACAGATCATTGCATCAACACAAATCTTGATGAACCATTGTGAGATTCAGGGGTTGGGCAACACAGTACCTACCAAGACCAAAGCCTATTTGACATCCTCAATAGCTGTGGGATTCTAAATTATTTTTTTAAAATATTTAAACAATAATATCATATTGCATAATTTCCAAATTCTGCAAGGGTTTTTTGTGTTGTTTTCTCTTGACAATTGAGAAAATAGCATCTTATAAGATTTTAGTCTTTTTTAAAGTATAGTAATTAAGGTCTTGGACTTTGGTTAAAAGCTTTGGAGAAAAATAGTGTTTGCAGAAGACTGATCGCCAGAACATTAGGACTAAACTAGTGGTCTGCTGTGAAGTGAAACCAATTCCAGCCCTTTTCTGTCAACAGTCCCATGATGCTATTACCTAAATGTTCTAGAGCTCTGAAGCATTTATTTTGATTATGAAAGTTCACTTATTCAATTTGTACCTTGCTCAGTCAGACTAGACTCTTGACAGTTCATACAAGCAAAAGTATATTCAACAATATAACTCAAATACCCATAAAAAATAAAATGAGAAAAATAGAAGCATTTATTTATGTTGCAAAATTTATATGGCTACTCATCTTAGTCAAATAGCTCTGGGTGGTTAACAAAGCATAGCAATAATATATTAAAAATTAATATAAACTGTAATCTCATCCCTGGGTGGCATGTGCTCACTCTTGGTAAGCTTCTGGAAGAGTTTGATATTTAAGAGCTTTCAGAAAATTAATAACAGTTTCTGTCTCTATCAGTCCCACAAGGTAGTTGTCATAGGGACAAAATGAAGAGATATTTTTGTGAGTCCGCCTGCCTGCCTGCCTGCCTGCCTGCCTGCCTGCCTGCCTGCCTGCCTGCCTACCTACCTACCTACCTACCTACCTACCTACCTACCTACCTACCTACCTACCTATCTATCTATCTATCTATCTATCTATCTATCTATCTATCTATCTATCTATCTCAAATGAAGACAAATATACATGTCACAGGATAATGTTACACGAGCCTGGGTTGGTCTGAGTTTACTTATAGACATTTACTTATAGACACTGTCATATACACATCTAGGTTGAACAGTCTTTTGTCAGTTGTATGAAGAAAGATGCTCAATTGTAGTAATGTGCATTTCCAGAAAGGAAGGACAGAATTAAATTCAATGTAGAGTTTTCCTGAGGCGAAAAAAAGGTGTTCAGAGCAGTCCTATTCTTCATAACTATCAGAACCACACCTCATTCTTTTAAGCAGGCTGTTCAGCACCTCTCAGCAGCAATGAATCAGGAATCATTTGCACAGTACTTCAGCGAAAAGGTCTCAGCGATGGATTTGTACAGCATACTAAGGAAGTAGATCTGGGTCAGGCAAAATCATAGTGAAATCAAATGAAATATGGCCCATGGATACTATTAAAGATCCATATGGAAATTAGGGGTTTTCATTTCTGTTACACAAGCAAAAAATCTGGATCTCTGACCTAATAAAAAGATACTTGTAATTCAGCTTTTTTTGAAACATATTGTATCTGCAGAAGTTCTACAGTTCTATTTCTACAGCCATTCTTGGAATCATCTATGTGGAAAATGAATATAGAAATACAGAAATATTTCTAATACAGATCTGTGGCTTTTATTTAAACAACTATGTGACAGTAATTTTATTATATATTTTATGGATGGATCAGAATTCCTATAAAGCAACAGCACTTAGACTTAGAATATATATTGCCCCATAGTGCTTTACAGCACTCTCTGGGTAGTTTACAGTGTCAGCATATTGCCTTCCACAATCTGGGTCCTCATTTTACTAACCTACAAATGATAGAAGCTGACTCAACATTGACCCCATCAGGATTGAACTTCAGGCTGTGGGCAGAATTAACCTGCAATACTGAATTCTAACCACTGGGCCACCAGGGCTCCTAAATACCCTATTAATGTGATAAAAAAATTATAGTCCAATACTTTGAAGTATGCCAGACTGGGGAAGATTGATCCAGAACTTTTAGGTCTTCATTCTATTAAGATTGAGGCAAGATGCTAGATCTGATTTGCACATAGTTGATTGACTGTTTAATTGATTATGTGTTATTAATCTGTCCTCCATGATGATCTGTCCTCAACCTTGCCCTTCATATCTTCCAATGATGCCACCATCATCACTGTAATTGAATTCAGCTACTTGCTTCTGGTTGTCATCTTTTATTTTTCCTTCCTTCCTTTTGTTCCTTCCCAGATTGTAGACTTCTCAAGGAAATTGGTCTTTGTATAATGTGTCCAAAGTATGATAATTTGAGCTTGCTTATTTTTGCCTTGAGTTGGAATTCTGGATTGCTTTATTTAGTGATTCATTTGCTCATTTTCTTGGTTATCCATCAGTCTTAAACCCCAAAATTCAAAAACACCAACTCTCTTTTTATCCTGCTTCTTCTATAGAGTATCATTGGGAAAAATCATTATCTCATACTTCTGATCTTTGTATGTATAGATATATCACTTTATCTGAATATCTTTCCCAAGGCATTTAGTGCTACCCTGCCAACTACTACACTGTGACATATATTTTACTGCTGTTACCTTTCTTGTTCACAGCCAGGCCTAAAAGGTACGGTATATGCTATCCTATAAGACATGATTAATATCCTGATCTATTTTACAGGAAAGTTGTAGAAAGTGCTAAGAAAATCAACCATTACTAAAAGCCAGAAAAATACCGTGTGGATCATAGGACAAAGATATGATTGCATATGTCCGTTTTATATCTTCATAAAGGCTAGAATTCCATTGTCAATGAAAGACATAGCTAATAATTTGTTAATTTATTAGACTTTTTGTCTCACCTTTATTATTTTAAAATAACTCAAAGCACTGAACATACATAATACTCCTTCCTTCTCCTATTTTTCCTCAAAGCAGCAACCTAGTGAGGTACATGGGCTGAAAGTTGCTCAGCTAGCTTGCTGGAAGAAACTAATGGAGGAACCCTCCATATGAGAGAAATAGTTTAATCCATTTTCCTCTTTGAGAAATAGAAAATTAATCAAAATTAAAGTAGATATATAAAGATCAGTATAAATCTTATATATCAATACTCCAAGCTACTTTGTTTTTTAAAATTATTGTTATTTACAAAAATTACAAAAGATGAACATCCATTGAAATCTGCCAAAACAGTTTCAATATCTACCAAAAGATTTAGTAGATGTCACATCACTTTCACAGAAATCGAAAATTTTATTTTACATTCATTGATATCCTTCCTTCTATAAATTACAAAACTCCCATTTTTTATTGATCTGAGAAGCAGTGGGGAGAGCAAAACCAAAACGTTTTCATGCTTGTTTTAGCTCTTCTGGCATTCAAGCCTGGGAGAAGAAGGCACATATCACAGAGAAAAACAGAAACTGTTAATAGTACATGGATACAACCAACCAAAAACTTATAAAGCCTGTAGATTGAATAATTGAAGTTACATAGCAATATAATCATGCTAACAAGAAGTTTTCAATGCTTTCCGAAGCTAGTCTTTGAATATTTAAAAACAGGATTGACTCTTATTTTTACTTGTAACAAAAATGATATTGCTATACAAAATTAATTTAAATTTATAGAGAATTTACATATTGTCTCCAAGATTTACTATGACTTAGCCAACTCTTGACTGTTAAAAAGTATGCTCTCATTCTATGGAAATGAAAGCAATTGGCAACTGTTTTTCTGGAACTGAACAGTGAGAGACACCGCAACAGGAGAATAGTCAAATGGAAAGGTACAAGGTAGCTTGCAGCTGAGGGGGAATATTTTGCCAGCTATTGCCAATATTTCTTATGAGTGAAATTTATTTGCATATTCGAAGTATGTTTCTCCTTTAATTTTCAAGCACATTAGATCTGGGAAGTGGTGTGTGTGTGAGAGAGAGAGAGTGGGGGGAGGCAGTGTTTAGCTTTCTCTTTGGCCATTGCCATTTGAAGGAATATTTATTTATTTATTTATTGGTTTGATTTATATGCCACCCTTCTCCGGAGACTCAGGGTGGCTTACAATGCGTTAAGCAATAGCCTTCATACTTTTGTATATACCTGCTTAGTAGGGCTTTCGGCCCCCGCAAGTGGTGTTCTTTTTTATACAAAGTCAGCTTATTGCCCCCACAATCCGGGTCCTCATTTTACCAACCTTGAAAGGATGGAAGGCTGAGTCAACCTTGAGCCTGGTGAGATTTGAACTTGCAGTAATTTCAGGCAGCTGGTGCTACTTAACAGCACTTTAGTCTGCTGCGCCACCAAGGCTCTTTACATATAAACATGTTCATAGGAAAAATAATTTGTTTTCCGTACTTGCAAGGCTGCTCACAGCTTCTGTTTCCTCTATTTGGTACTACTTGGGAGAAGCACTTCCCTGTTGCAAAGCAATCAAGACTATGATCTCACATACCAGATATATTATGTCAAAAAATGTGCAGGCCTGAAAATAGCATAATGAAAGGATTTTGAATACAAATGTTCCTATTTTTCATTCAATGATAATGGGTTTTAAAATATATACCATACTGTGAGGGAGTATCAACCTACTTTTCTGACAAGTTGCAGTCCTACCTCTACTTGCCTCTATGCAAGCAGTTTCACCTTTTTTTTCATGAAAGAACATAAAATACTGTCAAAAGCTGTGGATAAAAATTTAGACGAGCATAATCTGGGAAGATGACTGAAGTAGACCCAAACATAAATCTCTCCATAATCTTTTCTATCTAATTGTTCACATTTAGTTCTGGATCATTAATATTTTACTGAGATATCTCATTGCTAGGGCAGCAAATATCAGCATTTTGTCAAGTATCTTTTTCAGTATCACCCTCTTTTGAATACTTTTGAATACTGTTAAAATTAAATAATAAATTGGTTAAGCCACATAAATCTTTGAGTAGATTTTATCCAATTATGAATTGCTCTGTTTATTGTGTTTCTGTAGCAGTGAAACTATTGCTTCAGTTAGCTCCATGAATCCCATTTTATTTATTTATATATTTATACATCAAATATCCATCTCACTGAACAAACTCACTCCACTCAATCTGTTGTTACAGGATATATTGTATAGGACAGTGATGGCTAACCTTTTCCAGACTGAGTGCCCAAAGCGTGCATACCCGAACCCCAAAAATGTGATGCGTGCGCAAGCCCCGTGCATGTGCCCTGCCTCCATGCATGCGCCCTGCCCCCGCACATGCACGCATGGCCCCCCTGCATGCTCCCACCTACCACGCATGCATGTCCTGCCCCCTGCATGTGTCCCACCCCCACCCCCGTGCATGTGCCGCAGAGACCCGACAACCAGCTGTCCAGCGGGAGGTACGCGCAAATGCATGGCAGAGTTGAACTGGGGTGATGGCTTGCATGCCCACAGAGAGGGCGCTGCGTGCCACCTGTGGCACATGTGCCATAGGTTTGCCATCACCGGTATAGGAGCTCTGAAGACATAAGTCTGAAGAAGTATCTTATATGCAATCTCACGTGGGCCATAAAGTAGGCTTTTTAGAATTTAGCCTTTCTCCACCCACATATGCACTTTACTTTTTTATAAAATTTATTTATTAATTTTCTATTGTTTAAGTTTTTTAGTGCTTAATAAACATCATGTTGTCTGGGTTACTTTATTTGCTTAGCAGTACAGATTACATTCTTAATCTCCACCCCTTTTTTCCACCCACTGGTAATAAGAATAGAAAGGAATAGGGAATAGGGAATAGGGAGTAGAGTAAAGTAGAGTAGAGTAGAGTAGAGTAGAGTAGAGTAGAACAGAACAGAACAGAACAGAACAGAACAGAACAGAACAGAACAGAACAGAACAGAACAGAATAGAATAGAATAGAATAGAATAGAATAGAATAGAATAGAATTCTTTATTGGCCAAGTGTGATTGGACACACAAGGAATTTGTCTTTGGTGCATATTATGTACTCTCAGGGTACATAAAAGGAAAAAAAGCATTCATCAAGAATTGGATTGCATGGAAATGATTGGAATATTCATGTTCATATTGATTAATATACAAAATATTAACTATATATTAATATTAATATAACTAATTGATTTATATTAAAATGTTGAATTTGTATTAAACAACTGTAATATTACATAATTAACCAATGTGAGGATGGATATAAAAATAGATGACAATGGGAAGGGGTATAATATAGAATAGAAGGGAAAAATTGAATTTGATTAAGATTAGAGATGAGGATGAAGGATAGTATAAGGAGAAGGGCGGCATATAAGTATAAGGAAAATAAATAAATAATATTGATGTTTTTAAAAAACAGATGAGGAATAAATATGGCAAAAAGGAAATATAGAAATTGTAAATTTAATTGAAATGACTAAACACTGTTTAAATTTGTGAACCAGCCAAATACTCTGTTCAAAGAAAATACATTGTATGTTTGTATGTGTGTTTGTCTAAAAAATAAAAAAAAAACTTTTTATAAAAAAAACAAAACAAAAAAGGTAGGTGCGTCTTATACTCCAAAAAATATGGTATGTATTTTTGCCCAAAATTTGTTTGCTTTAACACAGGTCCATCACATGGTAATATGTGCCCATTTTTTGGTTACATTTCCAACATTTGCTAGACATATTTTTAAACATTTTAGCTAACCTAGCAGGTGGTAAGTGCCATCTATAAAACATTTTATATAAGTTTTCTTTAAAGAGGTTGCCATTGTTAATTTATAGTTTCTTTCCCATAAGTTTTGCCATTTCTCTAATTCTACATTATATCCAAAGTTTTTTGCCCACTGTATCATTGTGTCTTTTACTTGTTCATCCTCCATTTTCCAAATTAGTAAGAAATTATACATTTTCTTAATTAGTTTTTCATCAGAATTCAACAATATCTGATCAAAGGCTGTTTGTCCTTTATAAAAGCTGTACATTTTCATGTCTTTATCATATTTAGATTGTATTTACAATTGAGGCTACCATGATAATTTAATACCCTGGTCTTCAAGCTCTTGCTTAGATTTTAATCTCCCTTCAGTGTCCAAAATGTCTTTATATGTCACAATTTTTTCAAACTTCACCAGATTTGGATATGTAAATGCTTCCATCATTGAGAGCCATTCTGGGATTCTCAAATAGATCTTAGCTTTTATTTTTTCCTATACAGATAATAGTGAGTTTCTTATGTAGTGATTTTGAAAGTATCTGTAAATTTTATTCTTCTCATACCATAAGAAGGCATGCCATCCCAGTTGTAAATCATGTCCTAAGCAGTCTCTTATGTCTGAGGCAGTGGTGGGTTGCTCCCGGTTCGGTCCAGTTCTATAGAATGGGTAGTAAAACCGACAGGAAGCTCTGCCCACCCGCCATGACGTCATCATGGGTGATCAGAAGCAAATGCAACAATGGTTGGGCCTACATTGTGATAATAAGGACGGCAAAACTTGTTCATTTTTTCCTCACTGTGTCAGCAGACTATTGTTTAACAGTTTTATTTAAAGTAACTAACTCTCTTTTGTGGACGAAATGACATAAAAGTCTTCCATCTGGCCACTTCCATTCAATAAAGTTGCTCAAATTCACCAAATGCTATTGGGTTACCTGGGATAAACAAACAAACAAATATTGAGCAGATGAATACAGATTCTACAACCAATGAGAGAGCATTGTCAAAGGATAATCTGCTTTTTCTTAACTTGGTGTTCTTCAGCTCTTTTGGGAGTATATAACCTAATCATTTGTAGAGTTGTAGTCTCTACATAGCTGGGAGACACCAAGCTGAGGTATTCCCTAAAGGCTTGTATGGCAAATGTAAGGCACTGAAATGCACTACAGTATGAAGAAATCTGCTTTATGTGCCAGATCTCAAAGAATAACAAGTAAGCAAGAAGTAAGAAATGTTCTGAAGTCAAATTTTATTCCTTGAAGGTACAATTTCAGCTACAGAGATACTGCTCACAGTTTTGTAAACTCCATTAAAAGTAACTTATATTTTGTGCTCTATATTCCTGAATGTGTATGTGGAGAGCAAGAATATTATTTCTGATACTGGCAGTTATATTGCATTCTCCAGATTGATGCATATTTATATCTATTAACTATGCTGACATAGTTTAATATATTCGAATTATATCTGGGTTTTGTATATTTCATTAATTGGTATGAATGAAAGTTTCCTACTGAGAATTTTATTTGTCGCTGAATATCTGAACAAATGTTTCTATATGCATGCAAGATTAATTGTTGCATCCATCTCATACTCTACACTGGCATGAAACTGGCATTTTAGTATTTTATAGATTTCAATTTTTATCAGATTAAAATGAATAAGATGATTTGCATTGTCTGCAATGCTAATGCTTAAACGGTGCTTGAGAACAAAGTTTGTAATATATAATCAATATATTCTGTCAAAATATATAGTGAAAACATTACTGCAGTATATCAACACTAAGACTCAAACTACATAATATGCTAATTGATTTAATATTTAATTAGAATATTATTCTTAACTGAGTTTAATTAGACTAAGGGCACTTCTACCACCCTCAGAACATGCTCTGATGGAAGTGTCTTCTCTATGTCCATTCACACAACATTTAATACTCAGTCAATCAGCATGTCCTTTAACTGAACAATTGGGCAGTACACAAATCAGCCAGCCAGTCCTCTGCCCCCATTCTAATTGTTACCTTACTGCCTTTATTTTGAATTATTTAAAACAAAAATAAAGATTACTGGGGGCAGGACCAGGGGTGAAATCCAGCAGGTTGTGACAGGTTCTGAAGAACTGGTAGCGGAAATTTTGAGTAGTTCGGAGAACAGGTAGCGAAAATTTTGAATAAATCAGAGAACTGGCAAATGCCACTTCTGGCTGGCCCTAAAGTAGGGTGGGAATGGAGATTTTGCAATATCCTTTCCCCAGGAATGGGGAGGGAATGGGGATTTTGCAGTATCCTTCCTCTGGAGTGGGGTGGGAATGGAGATTTTGCAGTATCCTACCCCTGCTACGTCCACCAAGCCACGCCCACAGAACTGGTAGTAAAAAAAATTGAATTTCACCACTGGGCAGGACATTAAGAAATCAACCCCCTGCTCAGTTTGATAATGAAGCAAGATTTCTCAGCAAAGGGGAAGATGCCTTCCATGCAACTCCAGCAAAGTGCTGCCGGATTAACTTCACTGCATTTCCTTTTATACTAGAACTGAGCCAAAAATCCATTAGTGTAGTTCTAGGAAGTCTGTGGAAAGGCATCCTAAGAACTCAAGATTATAGCTCAGCACAAACAAGGGAAATGAAAGGGATCTTTTTACCAGCAAGAAAGCATGATGCAGTGATTAAAAATGGGTTTCAAATAAACCATGTGAAAAAAAACCCCAATGAAACAAAGAAACAAAAACAGCTATTTAATTCTACTGATGTTGGCAGTCCTAAAAATGTTTGATTAGTGAATGAAGTCAATGACTTTTTTGGTCCATTTAAGGTGTTTATGACTCTGCATTCATAATGATATAGCATATTGATCTTGTAGAGTCAAATCAGGTATATTCAATCACCATGCCATATACAATATATAGGCATTTCCACTGAGGCCAACTACAGAAACGTGATTGCTACATTTTCTGCCTTTCCACAGCTTTGATGTGTGTATAGGAGTCCATCTAAAATGCTTACAATTAATATTATCATATAAGAAAGCTGTGTAGCCAATCAGGCTTAGCTATGTGTTCCTGTTATAAAGGACAATAAGTCAATTTTCCTATTTGGTCTGTTTATATAGATAGTCTTCAGTCGGTTGAAAAGCTGAAGGAAATTAATCTTATTCAGAATAATGCTTGTGAATAGGACACAAAAACAGGAAAGAAAAAAGGCATTTCAGTCCTTATTCCAATTTACTGAGATGATTGTATCATGAAGTCATTAGATGGTAGTGCTTCTAGTTTTGAAGGGTTTTTTCATTTATCTTTAAGAGCAGTGACTTTAAAAAAAACTTGGTTGTTTTTTTTCAAACCTTTCATATATTTGTGGATTGAACCAGTAAATGGACTACAATCACTATGCCTGCTACCTGTTCATTTCTGGAGACCACATCTATATCTTCTTAAGAACTTTGAATGCATAGGAAAATTAGGATTAGGTAATTAATAGCTATCACTCAATATGCTGAAGATTTTTTGCTTATATATGCACATGCTGATGATCAGTTGAATGTTTTTATCGGTGCTATGACTTCACTGCTTATCCTTAATGCTGTTCACATGAATAATTTGTTCAAACAAGTAGAATAGAAACTGTGTTACACAACTGTATATAAGAAATTTTGGATTAAACTACTGAATAATGTCAATTAATCAATATTAATAGTTACTTTAGGTAGATGCTTAATCCGTGAGGTATATTTACATCCATAAAGCTGAAACAACCTTTCCCTATATTATTTTTTGCATCACAATCTTCTGGTTTTACTGGCAGATATCAGCATTCCAGAATCGCCAACAAACAGTCCCCCACATTCTTTGGATTTCACTGCCTGGAACTTGTCCTGGGTGATGAAAGATTCCTCCCCTTCCTTCATTCCAAGAGGGCGGCACTGTAAGTACATCATTCTATTTTCCTATTTATTTTATTTATTTATTTATTGGTTCAATTTATATGCCGCCCTTCTCCGGAGACTCAGGGCGGCTTACAATGGGTTAAGCAATAGCCTTCATACTTTTGTATATACCTGCTTAGTAGGGCTTTTGGCCCGCCCAAGCGGTGTTCTTTTTTATACAAAGTCAGCTTATTGCCCCCACAATCTGGGTCCTCATTTTACCTACCTCGGAAGGATGGAAGGCTGAGTCAACCTTGAGCCTGGTGAGATTCGAACTTGCAGTAATTGCAGGCAGCTGGCAGCTAAGTGCTATTTAACAGCGCTTTAGTCCACTGCTCCACCAGGCTCCTATTTATTTATATGCTACCCATCTCACTTTGCAAAGCTGACTCCTTGGAACTGATATGAATATAATAAATGGCCAGAGGTGAAGAATCCAATGATAAAGGTGGTTTTTCCCCCAAAAAAATGTATCGCAGAAACATTAATGGTTTTAGGTGAGTATACTTTTTATAGTTTTTATATACCATTTTATTTGGTTTTAATGGCTTTTTTCAGTTACTTTCTTAAAGCCATGGAAAGATAATGATAGATCAAACATTAAGTTCTGGGAATCCTCAAAGTTCATCATTTTCAAGAAAGAAAGTGGCCTATCCTGATAACAACAACAATAAAAATATAGAGCAAAATATCAGTTGAGTTCCATTTACAGTTCTTAATACAGCTGCACAAAGCACTGAAAGCAAAGAAGTTGCCTATGCATATGAGGCAACCTAGCAACTGAACTTGCAGAAGCTACTTGTGATAGCTCTGTAATATCATTTGGAACCTTTCAAAGGGTGTGGCTGCTTTAGGCCAAAAAAAATATACTTCTCAAACCATCCTTCACCTACTTTGCACAGGCCTAGTTCTTAAGGCCCTGAAAAATGGATATTACACAAGTGTCACTGTTTTTTCATCATAAAACATGTGAGTTGAGTAAGCTTTTAGTAAGTATTAGCTATTGTCAATGATTCTGACTACTTTACTTGAATGTATATGTGTCAGGAAAAGTGATATTAGCAAACTTGTTATAGTTTTCTGACATGCTACCAAATGTATGAGTTATAGAACTACTGAACATAGTGATTCATTTTACTACATTTGCCAGATGCAAACCAGGTGATTTCAGGAGTTATTTCTCTCTTTAAAAAAGGTGGGGGGAGAGGGAGATATTTGATGGAGACAGGAGATCACCTTATTTTGATTGGTAATGGGGCCAATGCTTGGTATATGGTGTTGTCTCAAAAACAAACAAACCAGCCAATATTTTAAACAGCCTCTTTACTCTTTGGAAAAAGAAAAAATGGAGGAAGGAAAAAACCATCTGCCAGTTAATAATAGAAGTGAAATTGAGGGCAGAGGGCAGAAATTGAAAAAACAGAATCCTAAATTCAAAAAATCAGGAGCGGCTACTTAGGCTTCTGTATTCAATTCAGTCTGACTAAGTCCTGTTCAGTGCAGAAATTCAAATGAAACATCCCAATCACATCTAGTCTGTGTTTGAATACAACCATAAAATCCACACATTCCCCCGCAAATTCCGAACAAAATGAAGGAGTACTGCCCTCATTGGGTCTCCTTTAAAATCATCCTACCTCCATAAACAGAATGAATTTAGAGAAAGGCTAAAAGTAATATATGGCACACTATGACTTTCTACTGGGAAAAGAATATAGCAAAAGGGACCCCTAGTTTTTGCTACATATGAACACAGGTATTTTATTTTTATACTGTAACATATTTACATAGCCACATATCTCACAGATTTATGACTCTGGGTGGCATACAATAAAAAAGAGAATAATAAAAACTAAGTTAAAACACAAAGTTATTAATAATGGAATAGCAGAGAGAGTTATTGTAATGATAAATAAAGCCATATCATGAATTCATCACCACCTTGAGATGCCCAAGCCTATTGATACAACCACACAAAACCATATTTTAAGAAACTTCCTGAAGTATATTGGGGATGGAACCAGTTCTCCTCAGGAGGAATGATGTCCTATAGTGGGGGCATGGGGGGA
The DNA here is from genome assembly GCF_059756535.1 of Pantherophis guttatus. Classification (NCBI taxonomy): domain Eukaryota; kingdom Metazoa; phylum Chordata; class Lepidosauria; order Squamata; family Colubridae; genus Pantherophis; species Pantherophis guttatus. The sequence continues at coordinate 291,970,183 of NC_142063.1, read as the reverse complement.
GGGGGAGCTGCCATAACAGAAAAGATGTCTTCTTGGTCCTCCCAGATTAACTTCTTTAGTGGATGGGACCTGCAGCACACCAAATCTGTTGGGCTTACTAGGATGGGCAGATATAATTGAGTGAAGGTGATCTCTCTCAAATAATTCATGAAGATGTAAAAAGGAAGGTAGAAAGCACTGACCTCTGCAAAACTCACCAAGTAGGGGGCAAGAGTGGATTCTCTGTCCTCTTCAGTTACCACCAAAGGCAGCTGATGCCAGAGAAAGGAAGAGAGCCAGTACAATACACTACACTCCATCCCTAATCCCCAGAGCTAGTCCAAAAGGATATCATGGTCATTGGTATCAAAGGCTACTAAGAGGTTAAGAAATGCAGAGATGGATGCACAATCTCCATCCTGCTCCTACCAGAGATCATCTAAAAGTGCAACTAATGCCATTTTCATCTCACATTCAGGCCTGAATCCTAACTGAAAGAGATCTGGATAATCCACTTCATCCAGAGCTCTCTGAATCTGCTACATGAATACTTTATCAAATACCTACGTCCAGAAAGGGAGCTGAATAGTTGATTAATATTGCCCAATATGGTAAGATCCAATGATTGTTTCCTGAGGAGGGAGGTGAACCAAAAAGCAGAGGAACAATTTCCTCACTCAAAGAAGAATTCACCATCTCTAGAATCCACCCACATGAACCTTCCCCCCCAACCAGCTTTAACCAACCATAAAAAAACCCTCCCTTTTTGCAACCCTGTAATCCCTTAATTTGGGGTAGGGTTGTGATGACTGGATGAAACTGAGCATTTACTGGCCGGTTGCCTTTCCTGATGCCACACAGAGGTTGCAGCAGATATTTTTTCCTTGCACCCTAAGAGAGTAACATCTGCCTCTTGAACTCTCAACTTTCCAGTTGGGAGGTGAGAATTTTCCTACCTCACCACTCAACCAGCTTTAAGTAACCATGAGGGTGTGGAAAAGCTGAGCTCAAAGTACTAAGAACTCTATCCACTACCTGTGGATAGGGACAACAAGTTCAAACCAATGCCAGATGGCAAGGCCGAAATTTGTCCTGCCTTGTCATCTGTACCTGCTTAAGAATTTAGGTGGCTTTGACAGATGCTAAGAAATTTCCTCCACAGAATCCTATAAGAGGATCTCAAAGTTCCTTCTGACCATTAGGTATATGTGGGGCAGCTATCTGCAGATGTAATAAGGTTGGAGAAGCATTGCCCATGAGGTAGGCCTTTAAAATAGTTCTAACTCTATTCACTCAGGTTCTTCTGTCATTGTGTGCTAGACATTTTTTTTTTATTTAATCTCCCTCAATTCATCTGTGAATCACAGAGAATGATAGAATCCATTAAAAGGAAGAGATTGCACAGGCAGGATCTGGTCCAATGTCTCTGCAGTCCTCCTAATGCAAGGTTTCAGATGGATTGGGCAGCAGATTAGAGGAACAACTCCCAGCTATTGTTCCATCAGTCACTGGGTGGGATGGGGTGGTGGGGCATAAGGCTCCTCATCAGACACTAACAGTCACTGGGAGAGGAATACTCTAATCTGTCTTGCATAACTGCAGAGGTTACTGGCATCAGTTACGGGCCATGATCTGCTTATGACAAGGGAGATTATAAAAGTTCATGTTCCCACTGTTCCAACAGGTAAACCTGGTATTTGGCCATTGTCCCAGGTCAGACCCTGGATAACCTGGGATAATCCTATAATCATCATGATAGCTATGAACTTCTGAGCTGTTTCATACCTCATACTTATTGAAAGAAATGTACATATAAAGGGTACGTGCATATGATCAGTCAAGAATGAACTTAATTTGATTAACCAAGTACAACATGCATTTAACACATTTATATAGAGCTGAATTCACTATCTAGGGAAATAGTTATTTCTTGCTTACTAATTTGGGGAAATTAGCTAAAAGTTGCAATCAAATTCACAAACAATAGGGAATAAAATTAGCTCACTAAGCCCTATTGGACCATAAACAAAAGGAAATAATTCATTTGAGAAAGAACATTAAAGGAGATTTACAAATTTATTTTACTCATAACAAAATAAATATGAAAGCATGTGAAAAGCAAATGACTTGGTTAGCATGCCCATGTCAAAACATGTGCATAGCACATTTCTTCTAGGATTTAAAAATACAGAGATGGAAGAGGAAGCATTAAATAGGAAAACACTAAAAAAATAGAAGAGTGACATAATTTCATGGGTACAGAAGTTTAATCCCTGGAAACCTTTTAGAGTATGGGGATAAACTTGAGAGATTTAGAAAAAAAAATTAAACAAGCAAGAACAAATTATAGCATTAATCTTCTCAAAATGATAGAATACAATAATGACTCAACCCGCTGTTCATAAATCTACACTATAGAATTTCAAATTTATTTCAAACTTACATGAGGCAAAATTTCCAATCCCATGTGGGTATAAATCAGAAACTTATTAAGATGTTTTTAATAACTCTGCGGCAGTCATGATGTAGAGTCTAAATGAAGAATTATAGTAATCCATTATTAGGTACTCTGAAGCTGCAAACTGTATGATTAAAATTAGATTTGAAAATATACAACCATCATAATTAGTCCAAAATTTTAGGTAACAATTTGGCCTGTGATCACTGAAACTAAGATCTGAAAATAATTAAGATCGTTGGACATACTCTCCTTCAGAATCTTCATTGAGTAGAGAGGAAAATGACATGCTAAAGATGGTACCATTCTACGGATAAAGCAAATGTTATTTTGGGGTGGTGGTGAAGGTGGAAGGAATGATGCTCTGTGTTGGGTAGTAACATAGTTAAACTTTCAAAAAAAACCAACAACAACAACAGAGCCTATTTAGGGAAGTATAGGTTAAGTAATGAAATAAAAAACAGATAGCACTAATGATTTCTTAAGCCAACTCAATGAGCTTTGGCAGAGAATATGTACAAAATTCAAAAATCGACAAAGAAAAGCCAGCTGAATAGATTTAAGGATAGATGCAGGTTTTCAGATCAAATTAGAAAAGCTTAATAGGTTTAGATAAGGTGAAGAAAAGTCCCCAGAAAATAATAATCATGTCTTGACTGGAACTTTTTTGTCATTGCCTGTGTATCTAAATAGATTTGGAGTCTAGAAACAGACTTGGAGTTTAGCACTTTCTGCTAATAGTGTTGTTCTGTCATTAACCTCACTGATAGGAACCATTTAAGTCTGGCTATTTTCTGGCCAAGGATCAAGACTTGACAATGTAAGTGTTCACCTTTTTGCATCATTTTATTCCAGAACTTATTGTTCTGGAAAAATTTCCTGAATCATAATAGCTGTAGTACTATCAGTGGTGGGTTGCTCCTGGTTCTGTCCGGTTCTACAGAACTGGTAGTAAAACTGGTGGGAGGCTCCGCCCACCTGCCACAATGTCATCATGGGTCATCTGCGCATGCGCAGAAGCGCATGTGCGCATGAGCGAAGTGAGCGCACACACATGCTCCCACTGTGAACCAGTAGTAAAGGCAAGTAGAACTCACCCCTGAGTACTACCCCTTAATTATTCTCAAAGATGTATGGTTAAGAGCAATGACAACTTTTCTTGTTTTTTCCTGACTAGGCCATCTATGACTGGACCAAAATAGAAACTAAACACAAATCCTGAGCAAAATTAGGAAATATCAGCTATTGTAAATATCCAGAAAGCCAGAATATCTGTACTGCATCATCATTGTGAAATATTTTGATAAAAATACTGCAGTGTTATTTGTAATGCTATCTTAAATTCAGCTACATAAAGATGCTCCCCAAATTATAGACTTAAATAAAATCAAGAGCCAATGCGATTCCGATACTTATTTGATAGCACTGTCTTTAATCTAGATTGAGCTACTACATGGAACTTAATACAGGTACTCCTCGACTTACAACAGTTCATTTAGTGACTGTTCAAAGTTACAATGGCACTGGAAAGAGTGACTTATGACAACTTTTCACACTTACAACCTTTGTAGCTTCCACATGATCATGTGATCAAAATGCAGATGCTTGGCAACTAGTTTTCATTCTTATGAATTCATACTTATGACCCTTGCTGCGTCCCAAGGTCACGTGACCACCTTTCATGACCTTCTGACAAGCAAAGTCAATGGAGAAGCTATATTCATTTAACAACCAGGTTACTAACTTATCAACTGCAGTGATTTCACTTAACAACTGTGGCAAGAAAAGTCATAAAATGGGGCAAAACTCCTTAACAAATGTCTCACTTAACAACAGAAATGGAGGGGTCAATTATAATTGTAAGTGGAGGACTACCTGTATACCGTTAGTAGTGGTCAATGAGATTTTAATCCTTTTCGTGACTTTTTGACTCATTATTTTAAGAATTGTGTTGATTTGCTACATATTAACATTTGGAGTAAATATTTTATTTAGCTGTACACAAAGCCTTATCAATGTCCAGTATTTGAAAAATATATATTTTTATTATTTTGCACTGATTTTCATCCATCTTGATAACCCGATATCAAGCAGAGAGATAACATTGGATCAACCTGTTATTTCAAAGTAGGCAATGGATATTTCTCATATTTCTCTTGGTACCTGTTCAGCTGCACCTCATTTGAATTCCTTTCAGATCATAAAAAAAATAAATACCATATTTTTCGGAGTATAAGATGCACCAGAGTATAAGATACAGTTTAGTTTTTGGGGAGGAAAATAGGAAAAAAAATCTGCCTACCAGGTATTCATCTGGCTAGCGTCCTTAGTCTGGTCAGCTTCAGCACATTAGTTTGCTGGTTTTGAGTGTGCGTGCATGCTTTTTATGCCCTGCTTGGGGATAAAAAAAAAGCTTCTAAAGCACAGCTGATCTTTGGAGAGAGAAGCAATGAGAAAAGCAGGTGAAGCTCAGAAGATTGCTTCACTCTCTAGCGCCTCGTTAGGGCTGAAAAACAGCTTCTAAAGCACAGCTGAGAGGGAGCAGCAATGAGAAAAGCCGGCAAAGCATGGAGATCATTTCACTTGCTAGCACCTTGTTAGGTCTGAAAAAAAACTTCTAAAGCACAGCTGAGAGTCGGAGGGAGCAGGCAAAGCACGGAGAGCGCTTCATTCACTAGCGTCTCGTTAGGGCTGAAAAAAAGCTTCAAAAAAGCAACATTCAGAGTATAAGACACACCCAAATTTTCTGCCTCCTTTAGGGGGAAAAAAGTGCGTCTTATACTCCGAAAAGTACAGTAAGTGAAAAGATGGCATATGGCAAAGCAAAGCACTGATTTCTAGAAGCTAGACTCTAGAAAGATGTATAAGAACACATGTGGGTCCACATGGCCTCATAGACATTCACAAAAAACAAAGATGGTGGCTTTTATCCCACCTTTGTTTTCAATGTATCCAACTTTGTGCCTTTAGATCAGTTTTAATTCTTTGCAACTGACTGGAGTAGTTTCCTTGGCAAGTTTTTTTTTTTTTTTCAAAAATGGGTTTGCCATTGCCTTCTTCCTAGGGTTGAAAGAAAGTAACTGATCCAAAGTGACTCAGCTGGCTTGGTGCTTAAGGTGAGACTAGAACTCACAATCTCCTGATTTCTAGCTTGGTGTCTCTAACCACTAACAACCCACAAAAAGAGAAAGGTAAAATGGTGGGGTTTTGGAGCGCATCCTGGAAGGTTTGGGGAGGTGGGGACATGGGAAGCACCACCACAGACTTGCCTTCTGGTAAATGTAGTTTTGTGACAGCCAAATTTTGAATGAGCTTGCCTTATCTCCCGGCAGTCTTCTTCATTCACAACTAGCTCTCCCAATTGCAAATCTGTTCTCTAGCCAAAAGGGTTCCTCATACTTATCTTCCTCCTAGCACTTAACTGATATAACCCCAATGTAAATAACAAAATTGACATGGTTATGTATCTTTTTTCTATTTATCCCACCTCCTTTGCCTTCTTTCTTCCTCTTCTTCTTTCTTCTTTTTCTTTTCTCTGTTATTGTTCTTTCAGAGTAGCTTTTCCCAACTTGTTGCCATCCAAATGCGTTATGGTAGAGCAGCCAGCAATTTTACCCAGCAAAGTCATTTTGGTTGAGAATTTAGGGAGTTGTTCTTGCAGGATGCCAGATTAGGGAACGTTGTTTTAGATTCAGGACTATTTTATATTTTAAACCTGAGTTTTTATAAATGCCTTTTATAAAGAAGATATTATGTTGTGTTATGTCAATGCCTAGTGGCATTGTCTTGTTTTTTGGAGTACAAATATTTGCTCGTTTAAATACTTGTGTAGTGAAGAGCTTGGCTTCCTGGAGAATTCCTCTTCTTTGGATTGTGTCTATTATCATACCAAAAGCAGGAAGGAAAGTTAGTCATTCCAAATAATAGTATTATATATAATTATTGTATAATTATTGCACTTGTCGTGATGTAGAAAACAGGATCTGTTTCTGACAAAGAGCCACAAAAAGCCAGATGAATCACTGGTGCTATCCTCAGTTCCCCTGCAGTAGCTGAATTCATAAGCGAGATAAAATAAACTATTTCAATACAGATCAGCCATCCTACTGGCTGGGAAATAGGCTTTTGTGCAATGGGATTATTTTGGCATTCCTCTTGGAACATCAAGGTAGATGAATCTTCTGCTAGCCTCTTGTGAGAAAAGATAAGGTGAAAAAAAGGCTAATAAGATTTACTCAGCCCAAACCTTTAGTTATCTGCTTGAGGAAAAAAGGTTGACCTATCTATATGGAGGCATCACCTGTTTTTCAAAATTTATGCCTTTTTTTAAAAAAATGGTACAATACAGGTTCTTTAAAAGAATGCAAAGTATTTGTTCCTTGCTTTTGTATCTGCTGGAATGATGTAGAAATGTTACTTTAATCCCAAAATAACAGTTTTTCTTCTATTTCTGTCAGCTCTTAAATTAGTTTTTAATCTCTCTCTCTCTCTCTCTCTCTTTGTTATCTGCCATCAAATGCTTCCTCTTTCTCAAAAGCAGATGGGGGGAAAAACATGAAACATGGCTCAGAAGCTTAGAAGAGAATATCACATACCTTCATTTGAATAATGCAGCATCAACAAGCAGTTTTTTAAGATGTATTGTTTTTTTATTAGCATGTGCCTTTATTTGATGCCATTTTATAGAAAGTCTTTCTGAATGTTTATTTGGGATCTATAGTTTTAGTTCTAAAATTATGTTGGTCAGTGACCACAATAAAGGCTATTCATATGGATATTAAAACTGAGGCATATGTGGTTAAAAGATCTGCTCAAGGTCTTGTGAACCAGACTATTTCTCTTATACCAGAGATATATCTTCATTTTCACATGAGACTCAACAAAATTGTTTTCTAACCTATCAGAGCCCTCTTGCCTGATTATATTTATAAGTGAGGGTTTAATAAAACTTTTATTAAAATTTTGTTTACCTAATAATCTGATGGGACTCTTTTTATTAAGTGACTGGATTGCTGAATTAAGGAAGTATTAGCCCTTTAATTGCTTTTTTCCCTTGTTCTAGTAATTGATCAATGTCATGGATTGAAAGACAGAGTAAATTTAATTTTTTTTTACAAGATCTGTCTCCCCTTAAATTAATTTCTACAAGACAGAGTGTGAATATTCAGTGCGTAAAACCTTGCTCACATTTCTAGAACCACATATTATGGTCCCAGAGAAAGTCATTAGTTTTCATTTAGGCTGCAGAAGGGAATACTTTAGTACTATCTCTCATTGTTCATGTTCTCATTGCACTATGACAGTGTCACCCGTTTTATTCTTAGCTATGCCAGTAACAGTTGTACCCTACGTATTCAGAGATAGCGTAAGACCTCCCTAAAGCAAAACCTTAGTGGTCTCTTGCCATCCATTTGTAAATAAAGAAGTGCATTGCAAAAACTTGGACTGCTCTCGAACAGCTAAGCAGAATTGGATCTGGTTAATGTTTGGATGATTGACCAGCAGTAAATCCTAGGACTGGGAGCCTGAGAAAACATCCTCAGAAAAGGAAATGCCAAACCATCTCCATATTTTCCCCAACAATCTACAAAGATATGTCCACATTATCACAGGAGTAAGTCTTGAACTAAGACTGTAGGAGACTGTACTTATCTAGGTCTGTAGAAATACAGTGCATAGATTTGGAAGTTAACAACATGTATCCCAAACAACATCTTAATATTAATTTGGTCTCCAATCATAAATCAATAAGGCAAAGCAAAGCAAATTAATATGAATATATGCTTCATTGTTTTTGGAATATCCTGAATGATCAGTAAAACCTGGGAGAATAAAAGTTCATTGTAGAGAAATTTCAACAGAAAGTATTTTGGAAGAGAGAAGGAACTGATCTATGTGAGCCCCTCATAGTTTTAATTCCCTGGAATGCTGGTTCAGGAAATTACATCCTATATGCATTTTAACAACTAGCCTAGAACTGCAGCTTTTAAATTTTGGAAGTAAGAGATAGGAGGAAGCAGAATAATTTTCAGGAAAAGGAAAAGATAAAGGACAATGTTTGGTTTCCTCATGCCAGAAGGCCCTTCTCCCAGTTGCTTTATAACTCAAGGGCTCAGAATTACAATTGGGAGTCAAAGAAGAGCACCTTTAAACTACAATCTGACCTCATTCATAGCATGAGGTAGAAAGATTTCTTAGGGACATGAATCTCAGACTATTCTTGCTTCAAGCAGAGTGGCTGCTTATATACTGTATCAGAGTAATACCGTACTTTATAAAGGCAAGTAAAAATTTCAGAAGAAATACAGTACGGTCATTGTAACTTGTATGTCATCTTAATCAATTGTCCAAGTGTTAATTTTTGATTGGTCAGTCCAAGGCCTGTGCTCCTGCCCTACCTTTTTGATCCCTAATTCAGATGTAGAAAGACAGTTCAATATATTTAGAAAATGGCTTCCAATTCAATTTTGTCTCTTGTAAAATAAAATGCATCAACATTCTTTCTACTTTAAAACTGACAGATCCATAAAGAGATACTGTAGCAGCTTGCATTATTTTTTTAAAAAAAACTAAACTAAACAAGGAATGATAAAAAATCTCTAAAATTTGATCAGGAGTTTCCAAGGAAAACATTACACAGTAGAAGCAGGGGAAGTGAAAAAAGCCCTGTCCTCTAATCAGGTTCATCAAAGGATCTGCAAAAGTAATGCTAATGTTCTGTAGGAGATCCCTAGTTCCTAAACTGTTAAGAAATTAAATATTTATGTATCTATTTACTTATGGTATGTTAATGAATATTCTCCTCCTAAGTACCTTGCATCAATTAAAAGGCAGAAAAGGAAAAAGTTGCCACCAAGCTTACAAACTAAATATAAATGCCTCATGAGAGGAGTATGGGATAAAAAAAAAATTGGCTCTCCTACACTAGCACAATTTGACATCTTACAAACCATTGTGTAAATAAGGAGAAGGCATGGTAGCCTCATAACTACAATTCTCAAAAGGCAGTAATGAGGGATGCTGGGAATCTTTTAATTTAGCAACAGGTAATCTTCTCTTGTTTGCATCCTCACTTGAACAGTAATGGGTCCCTCTAGGGCAGAGGTGTCCAACTGAGGCAACTTTAAGACAAGTGGACTTCAACTCCTGCCAGCATGCTTTAGTCTAGTGCCTTTGGATGAGTTAGTATGTGCCGCTTTCAAGTTTTCAAGTTTTAGGATTATATCAGTAAGGTCTGAATTTTCTGTCTGGAAGGAAGATTAATTCCTTGGGACAGATGCTATATGGCACTATCTTGAGAAAAGTCCTGTAGTATCTTGGCTGGTTCACTCTACAATTAAATTCTGGACAACAGGGACCATTGGATTGAGCCATATGCCAAGATTTTACATTCTAAATATTCTGCTCCTCATTCACACTTTTTTAAGACAGTGGAACAGAACAAATTCCACTTTAGAAAAGATTGGAGAAGAGGTGGAGTTCTATCCAGTATAGTTAAAGAATCTTTAAAGGTTTGATATATAGATGTAGTTAAATAAAATTTGTGGATAATAGCATGACCTATCTGAAACTAGCTCAGGTGATTAAGCTGATTACAGCTGAAAGGCCACATGGATAGAATTTCTAAATAATAGCATATATTGTATGGTATGAGTATACTATAGTAGCATAGGTATAAACAACAGACTTATAGTAATATATTCCCTGACACACTGAGTAAAGAACAGCTTCTTCTAAGTTTAGCTCACTTTGGAATCAGATCCCAGGAACATAGTAACTACAAAGAAACGTAGCTGTTTAGCTGCTTTCTGATACCTTTGCTTGCACTGACTGTCATCCATTTACCTCCTGTTGGGAAGAAAACCAGTAGAGCAGCAACAACAATAAACACAATAACAACAACATTAACAAAGCTTAACACATATTGTACTTTTTCTATATTGATTTAATGCAGCACGTCAATACCTAGTTTCCACTGCTGATAGTACTCTAATTTGAGGCTTACATGATACTCAAACCCAGTCATCTATTTTGCTTCTTGGCTCTCTTAAAATAATTATTAGACCACTCTTCTGTGAAGTTTATCATAATATGATAAATGATGTAAGATCATAGTACTGTTCAGTCTAACTAAGACAAATTGCACATTTTATATCGGTAATGTCTACATGTGAACCAATGCCCAATATTTCACAACTTTGTAGACTGAATTTTCTGGTTTTTTTCCCTCTGTGTAACTTTTACATTTAAAAAAAAACATTTCCTCATCTTCTCTGTCCATGTTATGCTTGCTTGGTTAACTTTGCATTGTTATGTCACATTCTATCTGATTTGTTTTAAAGTGTATTATTAATAATGCATTATGTTTTTTCTTATGGCTTGTTTACTACTGTTATTCTCATGTCTATCAGTTAGTCAGATACAAGGCTGCCCTTGTATATTTTCCTAAAAAGTAGATTATATTAAAAATCCTGGCAGATCCCAACCCATCTACAAGCTTTTTACTACCTATAAAAAGTACATATTTCCTTCCCAAACAGGAATTTCTTATTAATTAGAGCTATTTCATATTGAGGTCATGAGTTCTGTCATTACTAACCGCATTAGTCTATAGACTAAAATAATCAAGTAAATGGAAAGATTCTGGTTTATATGGTGTGAGGTTATTATTCAAGGTTGTATTGATCAAATCACACACAAGGAAATAATAATACATGAGCTGTAATAAGATGGATCAAAAATATTTACTGCTGGTTTTAAAAAACAAAAGATTTGCTTCTACCTTCAAAAATTAATTGAACAACAATTGAATATTTTTTTTCTACATTGACAACAAGACAGTGTTCACCCCTACATTAGAAAGCATCAGGCTAGTTTATTTCTTCCATTACCTTGTTGCCATATTCCAACATTTAGTGCTTTAGACTGTTCTCTTAATCTGTCTGATTAGGATAAACTCTGGTATGTGAATAGGTTCAGTTAGTGTAATAGCAGTTATGTTTATATAGGATTTCTAATGGAAAGTATACGCATCTGGGATCTGTACCATCTGCTAAGTTTGCTTTCTTGGTCCTGCTCATTTCTGAAGGCATGCATGCAGTTATTCCTTTGGAGTCTGAGTCTTAGGCACCCATGCACTCATCTAGCCACAAAAATTAGTAGTCTTTTCTTGTTATTTTTGTCTCTTGTCTGATATACATAAACATAAAAGACCTGCTGGATTAGACCAAAACCCTTTCTAGTTTTCTTCTGTTTTTGTGATAATCTCCAGATGTCTCCTGATAAAGAAAGCATTAGTACAGTAAGTATCTCTTGCTCACATTTCCCAGAAGTTGAAATTCAGAGGTAATTTTCCAAACCATGTAACTGAAGTTGTTTTACTATTACAACTTTTCTCATTTCTGGTCATTGGGTATTACTGTATCATCAATACAAATTATTTTAAGGAATTAGAATTATTACCCTCGACAATTATACCAAGACATCTACACACATATAATTTTTTATAGACATGACTAGATCCTATTTATTTTCTCCATTCCATCATATTTTTATTATGGATCAACTATATTTATATTGTTTTTGATGATTTGTCATGTACCATAATATTACCTTTCTTCAAATGACTTCTTGGCCTATTTTTATAATTTTGATAAGGAAATGATTTCTTGGGTGATTTTTAAAGAAATAACACCAGTTGGAATAATTCATACTATATTACAAATTCTTCAATTTAGAAATACGAGTTTTCTGGAGCATTTGAATCAGAAACTATTATAGGTTTTTTTTTACTCCAAATAAGTTTTATCTTAATATTCATAATCTGGTTTCATGTAATATTAAAAGATTGATTGCTCCATCAGTCCAAAATTTTCTCAACAATTTTCCATAGCACCTCAGCTCAAAGATCTCTTTTTTTTTCTTTGTTCAGTCTTGCTGATGATCCAGCTTTCAGAGCCATATATTACTACTGGGAAAATAATGTATTGGGCAATATGTATCCTTTTTAGTGCAATGTCTCTGTGTTTTAATATTTCATCTAGATCTGTCATATTTCCTAAGTAGTGTCTGCTTATTTCATAGATATAGTTACTATCTCCATGGAATGATAGAGGTATCTAAAATATTTTGGATGCTGAGAATACCAAGGAATATTTTTTTTCCATTCCTTTCTCAAATATCTAAAATTAGATATAAAGGGCCCAATTAAGCTAAAGGACAGTTAATTCAGGAGAGAAAAAAGGAGGTATTTCTTCACACAATGTATAATTAAAATATGAGATTAACTATCTAAAAATATGTTGATAGCCATGAAGCTGGCTGAGTTTTAAGTAAATTAGACAAGAGTATCAATAGAGCTACTGATGACTAATCAGAATTGCTACAGATTGTCCCTGTAATGGCAGGTACAAGCCACTTGATAGCAAATGCTTGGAAAACACGAAGGGAGGGTATGATTGACCTCATATCTGGCTTGGGTGCTCCTACTGGCAGCTGATTGGCTGTTCTGGAAAATAATAATATAATATTAAGTATTTTGAACACACAACACAAAGGCAAGTGTCACTGGAGAAGACCCTGTTGCTTGAAAAAATGTTAGAGATTTGTTTAGCTTCCACTCTTATGATGTTCTACATGTCTGGCTATTCTTCTGGGATTTGGGATAATGTTTGTAGACATCTGGGTGATTAGTTAAGTTAGTCTGCCTGGATGGTTAAGTTAGTCTGCCTGGATGGTTAAGTTCTTCTTTACTTTTTTTTTAAAAATGAAGTGTAGGCCATTGTGAGTGATTTTGTAGATGGGCAGCTTCTAAAGTAAATCAATAAATTAATAACCCAATGCAACAACAATGGCAAAAAAGCTGCCAGAAGGCAAGGTGGCTAGATGCTATCACTGTGGTTACAAGAACTCAAAAGGCAGTTATTAACAGAACTTCCAGTCAAAGTAATGTCCATTGAGTCATAAAAAGTTAGAAGACAATGAGCAACAGCAATCATAAGTTTCTTTGCTCAGCTTTTTTCAAAATTAAAAAAGACCAATCATTGTAACCTTTTCACCAAGTCTTTAATTGTTTTGGATGCTTTCTTCTGCAGCTTCTCAGCTCTACAATATTCTTTTAGGGTGTGATGCACATAACTTTCCATAGTGTGGAGTTGTCACAGTATTGACTTATAGCAGTACATTGTAATATTGACAGTACTGTTTTCAGGTGTGGGTTGTCGTTGTTGTTGTTTTTGGCTAACAATGCTCAAATAGATTTTACCTTTTTTTACTTTGTCACTGGGATTTTTTTTTCATTGAACTATCCAGTGTTTCCTGTCCCATCTCTCCATGGTTCCAGTAGTTTGGGTTTCAATTTCCCAAAGTCTTTAATTTATTTTGAATGTTCAGAGAGCTTAACCTAAAGTCACAGATGCAAAGAGAAAGAATGCAAAATACAAAATCTGTAACATACAGGAATTAATGAAAAGCCTAAAACCAGTGAGAATGCTATTCCCTTGAAACATACAATTTATCGTGCCTAATTTATTTGCCCTGTAAATTCAATAGCACTTAAGTCATCATTAACTTGATATTTTTGTGTTTCCTAATTGTAATAAACTCCTAGACTGACATTTTTAAAACAATGAGCCAAAGAAGAGACATGTTGTCTCTTTCAGAGATGAGACAGAAAGGTAAGAAAGTTGTCATCATCTTAAAAAAAAAAACCTCTGCAGTACTCTCTCTGAGAAAGAATGGCACACTTCATAAGATAGGCACGGGAGGATAAGAATTATATATTTTTACATAATTGATTTTTAAGGCTGCCTAATTGTCAATGACTGAATGGCTTACAGAAGATTAAATCAGGTATTCAGCCGGTTTCGCACTGGTTCGTGCAAACCGTTGGCGGAAATTTGGTCAAGGTCGCCGAACCGGTAGCAAAGGCCGGCTGGCCACACCCCCGAACTGGTCCCCCAGTCGCCGCTCGCTAACTCACCATGCCCGCCATGTTCATCGCCACCTTGTTCATCGCCACCATGTTCTTTGTGCACGCGCATCCCATTGCCTTGCAAGTCCAATGGGATGCACATGCGTGAACATGGTGGCGACGGCAGCAGCTTTTTCTGTGACCCCCGGTACTTTTTGGCAGCCTGTGGCCAGCTGCTGCAGCCGCAAAGTGGCTCTCAAAGAGGAAGCTTCTTTGCCAGCTGCTTTCCAGCAGCGACGGCTGGCTGGGGGCCACCAAAAACTCCGGTCAGCTTGCCTTCTGGACTCTGTACCAGCTGCTATGGAAAGTAAGCAGCCCAAACAAAGGCGGTGGTGGGAGAGGAAGCAGGGATAGGGCCAGGGCCACTAAAGGAGGGGAAACGCGGGTGACTGGCAAAGGGAAGGCAAGGGTAGATAGGTGGAAATTCCAAAATTTTTCCTACCTTTTCCTGTGGGTGTGGCTAGGTGGGGGAGTGTCATGTGACTGAGTGGGTGTGAGTGATGTCAAGTTAGCCACGCCTACTCAGTCACATGCCCCCTCACCTAGCTACACCCACCAAACTGGTACCGAAAATTTTTGAAATGCACTACTGTTTCTATCTATTAGAAAGTTTATGATCCACTTACAAGTGTGATCAGGCACAGCTAGCTGAGTCAGTTTAGTGATTTAGACTTCATTTAATACAACTTCCAACTAAGTGGAGCCCTGGTGGCTCAGCAGACTAAAGCACTGTTATTAACACCAGCTGCCTGCAATTACTGCAAGTTCAAATCTCACCAGGCTCAAGGTTGACTCAGCCTTCCATCCTTTCAAAGGTAGGTAAAATGAGGACCCAGATTGTGGGGCAATAAGCTGACTTTGTATAAATATATACAAAAAGTATGAAGGCTATTGCTTAACGCATTGTAAGCCTCCCTGAGTCTCCGGAGAAGGGCGGCATATAAATCAAATAAAAAAAAAAGTGAAGGATCAACATAGAATTTCTCTCATAAATGACAGCCCAACCTCTGTTTAAATACCTCTAGTGAAGAAGAATTACCATTTCATGTGATGGCCAGTTCCACTGACTGACAGTTTATACAGTCAAAAAGTTTGTTTGAAGGCTAGTCAAAACCTCCTTCCTTGTTGTTTGAACCTGTTGATTCTCTCTGATCCTCTGAGGAAATAGAAAATAAGTCCAGACTTCCTTCTCTTGACAACTTTTCAGATATTTGAAAATTGCTACCATATTTTCCCTCAGCCATGTTTCCCATAGGCATACCCAAATCCTTTAACCATTTCTCATAGAACTTGATTTCTGGAGTTATTCCAGTTTGTCACTGTCCAATTTGAACTATACTGCCCAGAGCTAGACCCAGTACTCTGGACGAGATCTCTCCAGGCAAAGAAGAATGGGACAATTTTTTTTCTTCATCTTCTTCAACCCTGTAAATGCACTGCAGGATAGCATTTGCCTTTAACAACTGCATCATACTGCTTGGCCATATTTAAATTGTCTACAGAGTAGATCTTCCTTTTCATTTATTTTTACCTTCCATTTTTTTTTAATGAAGGTGCAGAACTTCACATTACTCCTTGGTCAGTTTAATTCAACAGTTTCAACTCAAACCTGTCTAAATGTTTTTGATCCTTTTCTCATATAAAATGTCAACAACTTCTCCCAGCTTTATGTCATTGATAAACCTGATTAAATTCAGCTCATTGATGAAAGAATGTATCACGCACTAGGCCCAGAACAGACAGCCCCATGACAGGCCTCTCAATGCTTTCTTCTGAAGTGGTGCCATTAATGAAAGTGCATTAAATGTGTGTCATTCAACTAATGATGAATCCACTAACAGGAATGTAAGCAGGTTTATATTCTATCATTTTATTCAGGTATGTATTATGAAGTACTTCCACCGAGGCTTTAATGAGATTCAGTTATCTGATCTACTATGTTTGTTATGTTACTGTGTTTCCCCAAAAGTACAACTTACCCCAAAAATGGGGCTCCCCTTGAGGAGCACTCGGAGGCTCCAACTGGCGCAGAGTGCGGCCGCGCAGGTGGTGATGGGAGCGACGTGGCGCTCCCATGTAACGCCTCTCCTGCGCGAGCTGCACTGGTCTTCCGAGTGCGCTTCAAGGTTTTGGTCATCACCTTCAGAGCGCTCCATGGCTTAGGACCTGGCTATTTACGGGACCGCCTGCTACCACCAATAGCCTCCCACCGACCAGTACGCTCCCATAGAGAGGGGCTCCTCCGGGTGCCGTCGGCCAAACAGTGTTGACTGGCGGCCCCCAGGGGGAGAGCCTTCTCTGTGGGGGCACCTACTATCTGGAACGAGCTCCCCCCCGAGATACGGAGGATTCCGGATCTGCGTACCTTCTGTCGCACGCTTAAGACGTTCCTATTCCAGCAAGCCGGCCTGACCTAAACTTTTCCTCTTTTAAATGGGAATTTTAAATTTGGTTTTAAATTACTGGGGTTTTAAAATGGTTCAGCCAAATTTATTTAATTTGTTTTATCTCTATTTTAAATTTTGTATTTATATGTTTTATTTTATGGCTGTTCACCGCCCTGAGTCCTTCGGGAGTAGGGCGGTATACAAATCTAATAAAATGAAATGAAATGAAAACAATCCCTAGCCCGATTTTTATGCCTGAGCCTAATATAAGGCTTACCTCAAAAATAAACCCTAGGTAAGCCCTGCCCACCATCTGGTTATATGAGGTGGGGCAAGGTGCAGGGGTAAAAATCAAGCTACAGCAGGGGTGGGGGTGGAGCTGCCCCACGTTCCCTGAACCAGCTTACCTTAGGACCACCACAGCCAGGCCTCCCATGCTCTGACACCTGTTGCACTGACTTCTTCTGCAGCTGCTTGTGGTCACTCACAGCTGGCCATCACATGGAACATTGTGCTGCTGCTGCTGCTCATGGCAGACAACCAGTGCCACCAGTCACACGTACAACAGCACAACACCCCATGCAGCCTCGTGTGGCACCAGCACGACGAGCCATGCAGCATCTGGCCACAAATGGCTGCAGAAGAAGTCGGGCAGTGGCATGACAGGTTTCAGGGCATGGGAGGCGTGGCTGTGATGGTCCTAAGGTAATCTGGTGAGACATTCCCCAGAAATAAGACCTGGTGCTTATTTTTTCTGGGAAACATGGTATCAAGGGTGGAATGAAGTCTGACACAGGTGGTTTGTGACAAATTCACTCTGGTTCCTGTAATTCAGGCAGGCCTATACAAGTATTTGCTGGCATGATGCTGGAAAATCCTTCCAAATACTTCTTCCAAACATAGATGTCAAGCTGATTGGTCTGGGTTTCTCCTAATCCTTTTCCCATTTGAAGATATTTGCTCTCCTGCAATTTTCTGAAGGCAATCACTTTTACTATTAATTTCAGTACTTTGGGATTTAATCCATCTGGCCCAGGAGATTTGAATTAATTTTAATCAGTTAAATTCTCTCTCTCACCCTCTTCTTTTAACAAAATTCACCAGGAGTTTGCAGCCAATTGTGGCTATTGCAGAATCTCCTTTTCACATGATGATTTACAACACTCCGTGCAAGTTTCCCATAAGCAAAATCAATGGGGAAGCTGGCAGGAATCAGAAGTGGCTCCCACTTCCAGTGCTTTTTTGCCCATATGTGATCTTTCTGTTTATCTGTTTAAGAAAGACAATACTGAGTTATTACTGAAGTTCATTTACCACTACAATTATATTTATATTTATTATATATATATATACTTCTTAAATGATCACAGGCCTGTCCAGCATTGGAGCAAAAGTAATATATGGTCAGCCTAAAATTTAATGATGGTCCAATTGTCATTGGGTAGCCTAGTATACTCATATAAATAGCACAATTAGTATATCACACACACACTGTGGTTATACAAAGTTGTTCAAAACATAAAAACAGTTATATTTTATGACGGCCTTTATAGGAGCTTTTTTGCAATTGAAGTGGCTTCTAAGCCTAAATAGAGAGATAAATTAAAATTTTATCATCCTTATCTGTGACATTTCTTCCAAGTTCTCCCTAGATCACAGTTAAATCACACCTAGAATTGTCAGTTGTAATTTGTAGATTTGTACAATAAAGGGATGTTCAAATCAATGTTTAATTAGTTTCTAAAATGTAACTACTTCTTCAAATATCCAAAGATCAATCCACAACAGTATTATATTTTTAACGTGTAATCAAAATATACTATGCTGGATCATGGAAAAAGCTAGGGAGTTCCAGAAAAAACATCTACTTCTGCTTCATTGACTATGCTAAAGTGTTTGATTGTGTGGATCACAACAAGTTGTGGCAAATTCTTAAAGAGATGGGAGTACCAGACCATCTTATTTGTCCCTTGAGAAACCTATATATGGGTCAAGAAGAACTGGACATGGAACCACTGATTGGTTCAAAATTGGGAAACGAGTCCGGCAAGGCTGTATACTGTCACCCTGCCTGTTTAACTTATATGCAGAACACATCATGAGAAAAGCGGGGCTAGATGAATCAAAAGTAGGAATTAAGATTGCCGGGAGAAATATCAACAACCTCAGATATGCAGATGATACCACTCTAATGGCAGAAAGTGAAGAGGAACTAAAGAGCCTTCTGATGCTGGTGAAGGAGGAGAGTGCAAAAGTTAGCTTGAAACTCAACATTAAGAAAACTAAGATCATGGCATCTCAATTCCTGGCAAATAGATGGGGAAGAAATGGAGGTAGTGACATATTTTATTTTCCTGGGCTCCAAGATCACCACACATGGGGACTGCAGCCAAGAAATTGCCATAGCTTTGCTCCCAGGGAGGAAAGCTATGGCAAATCTAGACAGCATACTAAAAAGCAGAGACATCACCCTGCCAACAAAAATGTGTATAGTCAAGGCTATGGTTTTCCCAGTTGCAATGTATGGCTGTGAAAGTTGGACCATAAGAAAGGCTGAGCACCAAAGAATTGAGGCCTTTGAACTATGGTGCTGGGGAAGACTCCTGCAAGTCCCTTGGACTGCAAGGTGATCAAACCGGTCAGTCCTAGAGGAGATCAACCCTGACTGCTATTTAGAAGGCCAGATCTGAAGATGAAACTCAAATACTTTGTCCACTTAATGAGAAGGAAGGACTCACTGGAGAAGAGCCTAATGCTGGGAACGATTGAGGGCAAAAAGAAGAAAGGGACGACAGAGAATGAGGTGGCTGAATGGAGTCACTGAAGCAGTAGGTGTGAGCTTAAATGGACTCTGGGGGATGGTAGAGGACAGGAAGGCCTGGAGGAACGTTGTCCATGGGGTCGCAATGGGTTGGACACAACTTCGCAACTAACAACAGCAACAACTCAATATTTTGGCTTTTTCTTTCTGAGAAGATGACGTTGTTCCACCGGGCAATTGTGGAGGGAAAGACTGAATACTGAGATTTATAAGAACATTTATTTTCAATGAATTTAAAACTGCAAGGCCAGAAGAATTACTTCTTGTGCTACAGAAGGAATTTTCCGATGGTCTCATTTAAACTTTATGTATTCTAGTTTAGAAATACTAAAAAATGAATGAAATACCAAATGATTGGAAGAAGGCAAATGTTTTTACTATTTTCAGAAAGGGAGACAAAAAAGATCCAGGGAATTATACAACAGTCAGCCTGACACAGGACATAAAAAGGTTGTAGAACAAATCATGACCTGATCAGTCTGCAAGAATCTTGAACACCTTGTGATGATTATCTGAAGTTGGAATAATCAAAAACTAATTCTGTTAGACTATTTATTTCAACATACCACTTATTTAGTAGATTTGAGATTGCTGTAAATATAACTTGCTTTCAGCAATGCATTTTCTGAAGTATCACATAAATGTGCAAATTAGAAACTAGTTAGATTTGAATTGGATGGTATGAAAGTTAAGTGGAACCCAACAGTGAATTAAGAAAAACATTATCACTGTACTACATTCCATCTATTTTATCCTGGAACTAGATTAATTTTTTATTTTTCTTTTATCTTATTGATAAGGTTGCAAAACTAATCAATTAATAATTCTGTTCTGTTCTGTTCTATTCTATTCATACACAAAGGCAGTTGGTGAATGATTCCTTATTAGAAGGAGGAAAATTCAATCCTGGATCCTGACTGTTCAGGATTTTTTGTTAGTGCTTAGATGAGGAGGTTTTTAAATTTGTAAATTTGCTGAATGCTCAAAATTAAGTGGGAGACCTAATACATGAGGCCAGTCTTGCTTAGTTATAAAAATGGACTGAAAGTAACAGATTAAAGGCTTAAAGAGAAATGAATTAATGAAATACACAGGTACAGAATGGGATTTGCTAGATTGGTAACAGTACCTGTCCCAATAGACTAGATAGCTGCAGTAGTACCTATAACAAGGAAATTGGAATAGTATTTGATTAGAAACATGAGTCAGCAATGTGATGTGACTGCAAAAGGAGTAAATCCAATTTTAAACTGCATCAATGGAAATATAATTTCTAAATATAGGAAGCAACAGTTCACTTTATTCTACCTGACAGTATTCTATATAGATAAACTCTGCTTTGAGTAATATGTAAAGTTTGACACCACACTGGAAATGGAATTCAGAGAAATGAATACAGGCTCAGAGAAAAGCAACAAGAATTATCAGGGGACTAGAAGCTTAAGCCTTATGAGAAGAGATGGAAGGAACTGGAAATGACTAAGATGTTATTTGGTCGCATTCTTCAAGTGCCTGAAGAGATTTCATGTAGATGAATGCAAAGACCTGTTCTTTATCATGTCAGAAGGCTGGGCCCAAATAATAAGTTTGGGTTAAAGAAATGCAAATTCCACTTGAAAGTTAGGAAATATAAGGAGAAGACCTACCGGCGGCTCCTGATGCTGCAGAACACCCTGACCTCCATGCTGCCCCACCATGCCGGCCTCAACCCTTGGGCCTTCAGGATGTTGCACGTGGACCGACGCATCCTGCAGAATGCCGTCCATAACATCCTGGACTGGGAGCTGCTCAACCGCTACCTCTACTTGAGTACTATGGAGCTCAGCAAGCTGGCCAAGAAAATCGGCACCATACCATACTGGAAGATCTCCTGGAGATCGATCACGTGACTGCCCATTTCTAGGCGGGGGGAGGAAAAATCCTCTCTTTGATGCAGTGGAGGCAGTTCGGCGTCCCCCTCCTTCTCCCCAAGTTGCTGTATTGCTTGTATTGGTATTTGTTTTTGATTAAAAAAAAAACCTATAAATGTAAGATTTGTATAAAATGTTCAGGATTTGTAAAGAAATGACAAAGTGAAAAAAAAAGTTAGGAAAAATGTTCTAATTTCTAACAACAAGAACAATTTGACAATAGACCAGTGGTGAAATCCAATTTTTTTTACTACTAGTTCTGTGGGCGTGGCGTGATGGGCATGGCATGGCTTGGTGGGTGTGACTTGGCATGGCAGGGGAAGGATACTGCAAAAATCTCCATTCCCACCCCACTTCAGGGGAAGGATACTGCAAAATCCCCATTCCCTCCCCACTCCTGGGGGAAGGATATTGCAAAATCTCCATTCCCATATCACTATGGGGCCAGCCAGAGGTGGTATTTGCCGGTTCTCTGAACTACTCAAAATTTCCGCTACCAGTTCTCCAGAACCTGTCAGAACCTACTGGATTTCACCCCTGCAATAGACCCAATTATCTCCAGAGTTGGTTGAGCTATTCATTGTATGTAATCAGACAGAGATTATGATTCGTTGCACAGTCAGCCAGATGTTCAGACTGGATTTGGCATTTTTATTGAGTCCTTCCCATAGAAGTTTATGTTTGATGGTGTTACAGGTATTGTCAGAGAATGTAAGCTGTTCCAAGTAAAGCTGCCCTCTGCAATTGACAGATGGTGATTTTTTCAATGCCAATAATGTTCAAGTGGTACTCCAGTTGTTTTGATATTGCACCCAAGGTGCCTATTATTATTGGTACTACCTTTGCTTTCTTTTGCCATCCTATTTGTATTTGCAAGTCTTTGTATTTTGTTATTTTCTCCAGTTCTTTCTCTTTTATAGTCTCACCAGTTCTTGCTTGCAAACAAATAGTACTTCTTGCAGATCTTCCAATGCACTATTGTTGCTACTTTGTCATGCCATTGTTTGTAGCCAGTCCGTGAAACCTTCTTATAGCAAATGACCAGGTAATCCATTTCTTCAGCTTCTTTGCAGAGGAAGCTCTTGCTGTCTGTTGCTGTATTCTCAATTTTGGCTTTGTATGCATTATTCTTAAGGTTTGGTCTTGTGCAGCTAGAATTAGTGCCTCTGTCTTCCTGCACTTAGCTATTATTAGGTCTTGTTATTATCTGCTTTGGCTGCAAAGCAGATGATAATAATAAGACCTAATTTTTTAAAAATGTACTGTCCATGTAATATTTTGTCTTTCCTTGCCTCTTTTCTGTTCTTCATTTGATCTTTTTTGTACGCCAAGTTTGATCTCTCCAGTACTCAGCAAGTCTTCCTTGTATACTAGCTTTAGTGCTTTCTCTTCACTGTCATTCACATATTCCTCTAATGCCCTTTTTGATTCTTCAACCATCATATGAACTTGCAGCATTCCACATCCACCTATTTTCCTTAGTAATTAGAGTTTGTCAACATCACTGTGATGATGAAGAGCATGATTCATCATTATTTTTCTGGACTTCCTATCTAGGACCTTTAGTTCTGCTTGAGTCCAGTCCACTATTCCAATGCATCTAATGTATTTAATAACTGGAATTGCCCAGGTGTTGATTGCCTTGACGGTATTTCCTCCACTGAATTTGGACTTTAGGATCTTCTTCACTCTCTTGATGTATTCACTTCTAATCTTTTTCTTGACTTCAGAGTACTTGATGTTGTCAGCTTGAAGGATGTCCAGATATTTGTAATGATTTGTAATGATTGTCTTTATCCAGACTCTTGATGTTATTTTCATGGGGCATCTTGATTTTCACTACTTTTCCCTGTTTAATGGTGAGCACAGTACAGTCCAATCTCTATTGCAATATCTTGGTTGTATATATTGATGGTGTTCAGCAGCGATTCTATTTCAGATGGTGCTTTCTCATATAGCTTCAGATCATCCATGTAAAGAAGGTGGGACAGCCTAACAGAAGTTTTTGATGTTTGCTAGCAATGGTGTGAATTATTTAGTATTGCTGACAAATTTTTATCCCACTTTTTAAATATATACCTCAAGACAGAAATCTACCTAATATTCCTGTCTCTTATTTCTCCTCAACCGCCTTGTGAAATGGATTCATCTGAGTGAGAGTAACTGACCCAAAGTCACCTAGCTGGCTCTCATGCAGACCTAGAACTCACAGTCTCCTGATTTCTAGGCCAGCATCTCAACCACTACACAAAATTGATTGGACAGTCACCTGCAGGGACACTTTAATTTGGATTCCTACATTGAATTGATGACTAGATTCAATGCCCTTGGATACAAAGGAAATTTGGGAGCCAGTTTTCATTCTGGAATTAATAACTAAAAAAATAAATGTCACTTCTCTGTCATGAATTAAAACTTTATAGGCCTTATAAATTAAGTATATAGAGGTTAGACAGGGTTAATAGAGGTCCCAAGGCTGACTGAGCAGAGTTCTTCTCTCAAGAAAGCAATTTAACAGTACCTCCTCCCTAATGCATATCTATGGATATTTATTTAAAAGGTCATAGTTTACAAAAATTGTCTTAACATTGTCTCTCCTGCTTTAACTATATAAGTGTACAATTCCAAGGACAATGAAAACTGCAAATCATTGGTCCTTCTTTTAGAAGAAGATAGTGGCAAACCATTATCTTAAATGGTTACAAAACCTGCATGGAAACCCTTTTGTTGCTCCTTGCAGTAGGAACCTAGTGCTATATTTTGGCCAGGAGAATATGAATTTTTCAAGAATGACAGCACAGGCATAATCATGACCTACTAAAATTCTTTTCCTAGCATGCTTCACAAAATCCAATAAAAAAAATATCAGATACTCTATGGAAATTCAATCAGAATTTTTCAACTTTTCCAAAAATGTGGGATTTAAGCTCCTGTGGCCATTCTGACTGAAGGATTACCAGTATATAAATTTAAAACCAAAATATCTGGAATGTATAGTAGTGGAAAAGCCTGTTTTAGAATCTAGACTTAGATTCTAAAGCATATTAGAACATGAATGTCTAGTTAAATTCAGAGACCCATCCAAAATATTCAAGATCTAGACAGAAGATTGTAATCTTTGCATTGACTTTGATCAGGAAATATGATAATTTGAGATTTCTGGACATATCATTACTGATTTTTATTTCATTTTACATAGACATATTAATTAATTTGATTAGGTGCCATCAAGTTGTTGCTGACTCGTAGTGATAACATAGATAGATGGAATTTCTCCAAGACAATCTATCTGTAACATTCACATCTCCCAATGGCACATTCATTGCCACTGTAAGTAAGACAGAGATTTATAGTACTAATTTTTATGTACTTCAGTTTTAAGAGTCTGGTTTCTAACTGTTATTGAGATATCACCCAGAAATGCTAAAAAAATTAATACATGTTATGTATTAATTTCAACAGTTGTCAATAATAATCAGGAATACATTTCAACAGTTGTCAATAATAATCAGGAAGAAATTATAAACTATGGTCAGCTTATAAATTAGATTTCTGGTATATTTATATTTATAAAGTGTTGGATATTGTGATGATTTAGGGGCCCTGAAGTAAGAGAAAGCAGATTTCAGTTAAGAGGTGGGAGAGAATTATCATGGGAGGAACTAGGTGGCTATTCTGTGGCTTCTGCCTCATCCCTGTTTCCAGGAAATTAGATGGCTAGTTATCTTGATCTCAAATTCTAATGGTAATCACTAAATCCATTTCTAACAAGACCATATTTATGCACATTTTGGTGATGAACTAGACTGGTTCTTCTACAAAAACATGGCTAGGTGAGGGTGGGGATCAGTGGTGGGTTTCAAAATATTTTACTACCAGTTCTGTGGGTGTGGCTTGATGGGCGTGGCATGGCTTAGTGGGCATGGCTTGGTGGGCGTGGCAGGGGAAGGATACTGTAAAATCTCCATTCCCACCGCACTTCAGTGGAAGGATACTGCAAAATCCCCATTTCCTCCTGATCAGCTGGGACTTGGGAGGCAGAGAATAGATGGGGGCAGGGCCAGTCAGAATTTTTATTACTGGTTCTCCGAACTATTCAAAATTTCCACTACCAGTTCTCCAGAACTGGTCAGAACCTACTGAAACCCACCTCTGGTGGGGATGTAGCCCTCTTAGAATTTTCTCTTTTAGGTTTTCAGTGCTTCAGCAGTCACAACACCAAGATTATAGAGAGGCAATTCAAAAATTACCAGAAGTCCTTCTTTTTGGGTTAACAAGATGTTAATGCTTATAATTGGTATTGGGCTACTACCTGGAAGGATTGTTTCCTGAGTTCCTGGGCCTAAACCTGGCTTAGGAATCTCCATGATGGTTGATGTTGGATAATTTCAAAAAGCATACCCTGCAGAGTTCAGTCGGGAGTTTATGGACTTTTGAACTGATGTATGAGCTGAAAGTAGATTCTATGCTATTGTCAAGTCATTTTCTGGTCCAAATGGGATTTGCCATTGAAAAGTAGTTGAATAATTAAGAGGCTCCACTGTAGGTTCCTGATAGATAAAGATGGGTTATTAATACCTCTAGTTTTGGAAGATGAATCATCATTCTGATTATTATCTAATCAAAGAGCTACATGTAATTAATGGAAAACTATGCAAGTATAGCAAGACATGGGAAAAAAATCTATAAAGGTTCTAGCCAAATAATATCAGCAAATCTAAAGAATGACACAATAGCCAATGGGAAAAAGCCAATCAACACCCAGGGAACGAAATTTAACAGGTATATTAATTGTTCTATCCCAGATTTGTCATATACCCACACGCACACACACACACACACACACACACAAAGCAGTGGCAGGCAGGGCATGTATGCAAATGCACATACAGTCTTAAATAGTCCCCAAATTCATTGGAAACATACAAGCAAGACCCTAGTAAGAAAAAGTTCCAAGCAGCAGGCATACACATCATCAAGGCACAATCCCAAAGTCATAAAGTCATCACAGGGTCATCAGATGGTCTCAGTATAAAAGGACAGAGATTTCATAGGGAAGTGATAGGTGCAACAGATGGAGGTTCCAGGTGCAAGCAATAACCAATCTAATTGATTCTGGACAGTGAACAATATCACAACAATTAAAACCATAAAAACACAGAAACAGTTATAAATAATCCACATAGGCAACTGAGAATTATCATAATAATTACATAAAAATTAACCATGCAAACAGGTAACTGGGCCCCTAACATTTTCAGGACCCTAGGCTCATTCACATAGCCAGGTCTTTAGAGTCTTATGAACATGGTAGGGGTCATGCAGACCTTATTGTTTTGCCCGTCACTCAACCCTAAATGACATAAGACTGGGAGGAGCCTAGATCAGATCTCCCCATTTTCTGCTTCTTCCAAACTGCTCCATAGGTTCTGCAGCCAGATCAATCTGAGGTGTTTTCTTGCTGCTCTCTGAAACAGGTTGCTATTCCACATGGTCCTCTGAAGTAACCTCCTCTTCCTCTTCCTGCTCCTCCTCGGAAAACTGGTCATTAAATAACTATTGAACAATATTCATAATTTTTCATGCTAACTAAAAAATACCTAGGATCATCCAACACAGATGGCACTTCCCTCTAGATGAAGAGGGAAGTGCCAGGTGTCCAAGCTGACTCTAGAACATGAAATATTGCTGATACAGTCTGGATAATTGAGAAAGTCAAAGAATGCCATAAAGGAGTAAGTTTGTCTTTCATTGATTATAGAAAGACTGTTCTTTGTGTCAAACTGTGGAATGTGCTTAGAAAAATGGAAATTCAGAACATCTCATTGTCTTCATAAGAAAGCTATAGATAGGTCAAGAAGCCACAATCTAGACAGAGCATGGTGAAATACTGGTTCCAGGTTGGCAAGGGAATGAGATAAGGATGGATACACTCCCTTATTTGCTCAACCTATATGCTGTATATATAGAGAGGGAAGCCAAATAGAAGAATATGAGGATGGTTTTTAAACTGGAAGAAGAAACATAAATAAGCTAAACCTTGCTGATGATGCTATTCTGATAGCCAAAATATAAAGGATTTGCAAGCTCTAGTAATAAATGTCAAAGAGCACCATGGAAAAAAATGGAACTAAAGTTAGATCAAACAAATGGCAACAGGTAAAATAATCAGCCTTAGAATTGATAATGATATTAAAATTATAATGAAGCGGTGACTGGCTTCTGCCTTTTAGGATCAGCCATCAAAAGGAAGGAACAAGCAATCGAGAAATATGCCACAGACTAGAAGAATAGCCATCAATATTTAGATACTGTGATTATATTTATAAAGATCAGAATCAGGCAAACTATGATATTCTCTAGCCATGGAAGCAAAAATTGGATCTGAAGAAGCAAATGGATCATTGAACAAATCAATCTAGAATTCTCACTTGAGACACAAATAAGCAGGATTAATTTATTATACTTTGGATGTGATGATACTGTGATGATTTAGTCCTCTGGAGTAATCTAGAATGTTGAAGGAAAGAAAAGAAGAAGATGACCAGCAGAAATGTTAATGAACTTAGAGTAGCACATGATGCACTGTTGGAAGATCTGAAGGACAGATAGTTCTGGAGAAAATTTATCTGTGAGGTCACCAAAAGTCAATCCCAATTTTGTAGATTATCAAACAAATTGTGATGCATGATTCTTCATTTGATTTTTTGGGTTATCAATATTGTTCTCTCTGTTTTTAATCCATGTATTTGGAGAAATGTAAATCACCCAGTTTGATTGGAGCAGTTTATAAGACCTGCAGTCATTCAATCAATAAAATAATGTAATACAATCACACATCATGCTATCTCTCAATATGTTGAATAAATTTCTGATTAGAAAAAAGTAAATGCTGCAAAAAATAAAAAGAACATTGAGGAGTCAAGCTATATTTTGTTATAAATTCACTTTCAAACAGAGAATTAGAACGGAGGCAATGCATAGGAGATACGTAATATTTTTAGAAACTGATTAGAATGAACGTTTGAAGACAAGATTATTCTGCTGTCCTTAACTCTATATTGCAGAAGCTAATGAATTTGATGGACACAAAGATGATGTTTCAGCAACTAGGGTTTTCATAAGTAATTGCAGCCTTCCCCATTTGTACGGAGAGAGAGACAGTGAGAGAGAGAGAGAGAGAGAGAGAGAGAGAGAGAGAGAGAGAGAGAGAGAGAGAGAGAGAGAGAGAGAGAGAGAGAGAGAGAGAGAGAGAGCATATGCATGTAAATGACATTCAGACTTGCTACATGTACATAGTTGATGAACATGTGCACATTGGGAGAGGGAACAAGGTATATTCATCCTAAATAGTTTCTGGAAATGTGAAAGGAACTGATATTTGTCCTTCTAAATATATTTACAGGTTTGTTTTTGTAGCCACCTGGTATGAAGAAGGAACTATGACACAGTTATGGAAAATAAAAGTATATGGGAAAGAAGAAGGAAAAATGCAAAAGCATTAATTTGCTTCAATTTAGCATTATGCAGGTGTCTTACAGTTATTGGAATTAGATCACAGAAAGGACAGGGTCATTAACTTTAAGATTAAAAGGTATGTTTTCCAAGAGAATGGAGGGAAATCATAAATGTTGACAGGTTGGAAAGAGATTAGATATTTAATAGGGAAAGTAATTGAAGTTTTTAAAATGTCTTGCCTAGTTTTGCTATTGCCAACTTCAGTTTGGGAAGTTAATTTTATTCCAAAACTAGAATAATAGCTGTCAATGAAAACATCAAAGGACACATTTTCTCCTCCTACCTCCAAAACTCTGCATTTTCTGATCTAACTAAAGACTAAAAGAAAACATAAGTGAATCATCAGAGAAAGAGAAGCGAACAAGCCAGAATGTCTTCACCATTTCAAGTAAAAATCTACCACAAATCTCTTGAATAAAAGCAGTAGGATGCTGCATTAAAATGACTTTGCCCTACATATTCTTTAATCTCTTCTTATGCTTTTTATTTGTTTGTTACATTAATATGGCAACCCATCTGACACCCATCTCTGAGACGAGTACAATAAAGTCTACCATAAAAATACTATAAAACTGATTAAAAGCAATTACAGCTGTAAACAAAGATTAAAAACAAAATACAAGAAGGAGGGTTTACACATTTTTGTTCTTGTGCTACTCTTTTTATTAGCCATGTCAATGAGGGAGAAGACAAGCACAAAAAGGAATTCATAGGAGTGGGGAATTAAAATTATACCATTATACTATTCACCCAGCACTTACCTTCTGGCCATCTCCTGTTGCACTTAAAAAGCAAGGAAGAGCCTTTTCTACAGTAAATCTTACTTCTAGTTATACATAAATATTTCCATTCTCAGTAGATACCTAATTGAGATCTTTGGGGCGGCACCATTATCTTTGTTTATATATCGTCCCAAAGGTGCTTTTTAAAAGGCAATTGGACTTTCTGATTTTTCTTTGAAGACGTTTCACTTCTCATCCAAGAAGCATCTTCCATTCTGACTGGATGGTGGGGAATGGAAAGATTCCATCCAGTCAGAGCTGAAGAAGCTTCTTGGATGAGAAGCAAAACCTCTTCAAAGAAAAACCAGAAAGTCCAGTTGCCTCTTGAAAAAGCACCTTTGGGAGAACCATGACCTGGATGACTTGAGAATCTCCATAGATTTTGTTTATATAGTATTGATTTATTATGAAATAATACCTATACAATGCAGAAATGCAGAATGATTTTTTTAAAAAAGCAAAGGGAAAAAGGGCCATCTAAAGAAAGAAGGAAAATCTCTTTGCCATTTTCAGATATGACATGTTCTAACTTATTATTTACTAAATCTTAACATGCTCTCTTTCCACTTTCCTTTTTTCCCCTCCAGTTTTTGATTGCAATTTTGAAACACCCTGTGATCTAGAATATTCCCCACCACTGAGGGAGAGCCATAACAGATCCTGGCATAGACTAAATGCAGATGAGCTCTCACAGCTTCATGTTCTGGATGGTCCAGAGAGAGACTACTCTGCAGGTTCTACAAAAGGTAAGAGCAACAGAATAAAATCCATGTAAAATAAAGCAAAATGATGGAAATCTTTTGGTTTTGATGGAATAAGCATTTCAACTGCTTTGGAAAAAAAGACAAAGAGCCGTTGGTGACTTTACATTCTGTTTCTCAACACAAGTTAGTGTCAATGGATTACATTTGCTATGGATAGCTTGCCAGAGACCCCTAGAATTAATTGTAATAGAAGATAGGCTAAACAGTGAAATAAATGAATTAAATTAAAATAAAGACCAATAAGAACAACAGCATGTAGCTTCATCCATAACTTTTTAAATAAGTATGTGATAAACCATCTAAACCAGTAATTTAATTTGAAGTCGGTTTGAACAATCTCTCAACAATCTGATATTATTATACAAGAATATAGTTATTGCTGGGATCTTGCAGACAGAGACGAAGTATGGCAATATTAAGCAAGCAGGATTTCATAGGATAATTACAATAATCAAACAGCATGAAAATTTGAATTTCCTTCAACACTACTTTGCGATCAATCATATATTTTTTTTGTTCTCCTGAAACATCTTAAAAATTTCAGATCATCAGCAGAATATGACATAACAATTCCAATGCTGGGATCATGCATATAGAATAGAATAACAGAGTTGGAAGGGACCTTGGAGGTCCAACCCCCTGCTTATGTAGGAAACCCTACATCACTTCAGACAAATGGTTATCCAATCTCTTCTTAAAAATTTCCAGTGTTGGAGCATTTACAACTTCTGGGGGCAAGTTGTTCCACTGATTAATTGTTCTGAGTGTCAGGAAATTTTTTCTTAGTTTTAGGTTGCTTCTCTCCTTGATTAGTTTCCACCCATTGCTTCTTGCCCTATCCTCAGGTGCTTTGGAGAATAGCTTGATTCCCTCTTCTTTGTGACAGCCCCTGAGATATTGGAACACTGCTATTATGTCACCCCCAGTCCTTCTTTTCATCAAACTAGACTACATGTTGAGTGCAGTTGGTCAGTCAGTTATTAATCCATCTGGTGGTGATGCTGTCTAATTCACATTTTTCTATCTTATCATGTAGTAGGTTATAGTCTACTCAAATGCCTTACTGAAGTCCAAGTAAATTGTATCACAGCATTCCTCTGGTCCACTAATTTTGTCACTTTGTCAATGAATGCAATAAGATTTATCTGGCATGATCTGTTTTTGACAAACCCATATTGGCTCTTGGTTATTACTTGGTTTGCTTCTTGGTGTTCACTTCGTTGCTTAATTATTTTTTTCCAAAATATGGTGGATGTGTTCAAGGTTTTTCTAAATTTAATCATCATCTTAATTGCCAGAGAAGTGCTGCCACCTGGTTGTTGTCATCCCATTTACCCAGCCCTATATAAGTTAGATTTCTTTCTTTTTTAATCTTTTTTTATCTGCCTTAAATGCCATCATTTCAGGAATTAAAGGCTGGAAAACAAACAACAAACTCCCTTGCAATAATGTCATGAACCACACTTCCCTCTCTGTGAAATGGAATAATTAGATTGGATTATTTTGCAGGACTGGCAATGCTTATCTTCCTCAGCCACCATTCTGCTTTTTGTTACAAATATGTAATGATCATATAAAAACTTAAAATTCATCATTTTCTTTAAAAAACGGAATTAGAAACATCAACCGCGGTCTTTCCTCCTGATTCCTATCATTTATCATAACTAAATCAAAAACTCTTTGTTTTTTCTAAATTGTTTTGTTTTGTTTAAATTTTACTATACGTGAAATATTTATTTCTCTTCAGGAGGAACAAAAATCCTTCTTCAAATTTCTTTGTTACTAAAACTGTTCATTAACTAAAAGCAATGAAAAGCAGAAACCAGGTTTTCTTGCAAAATAGACAAAAAACATAATTTTATCCAGTTCAATTATGGTTAGAGAGTAAGGGTTTTTTCTTCTTTAATGAAAGCTAGGATCTGGAAGATTACATCTCATTGGTAGGGGCTCTAAAAACACCCAAAGTCAAAGGTTCTTCTTGTAAACATTCCAGTAGAAATGATAACTTCAAATACTGTCTGAAAAGAGAAACATTATTTGAAATTGCTTTGTGCAATTCAGAGCAAACTGAGAGTTTACGATTAATAATTCTTTCCCAGTGAAGTGAACTTTGACAGGGTTCCTTCAAATGAGCATCAGACTTATGATCCACCATTAGCTGTTTCCTTTTGCACCTTTTAAAGATAACTTGGATTTTTTTGTTCTTTCACCTATGACTTCTTATTCAATTTAAAATCATTTTTATTGCAATTATTCGGCAGAGAACCTTTATGTGTGGTCTGCTTTAATCTGGGATTATTAAAACACTGTAATTTTCACCCCTACTGCTTGCTTCCTGGAAATGTGATTCCAATTAGATGCCTCCTATTTAAATTTTATTCATAGATTGTGAATAAAAGATGTAAGTAAATAGGGCATGGAGATACCCTGGAAAAACATTGTAGGTTGCGACTGGGTGACTTTCAAGATAGTCACTGTCAATATATCAAGCAGTATCTATAGTTATTAAGATTCTATTAGAAACTATTATTTAAATTTCCAGGTTATAATTCCTGTAACATAAAAAAAATAGGAGAACTGTTTCTTTCTTGAGATTTAATATTTTCTCACAAAATGTTATTCTTCTGAACAGTATTTTCTTGGGTCTTAATTTGTACCTGAAGTTCTCAGCTCCGAATATATATTTGATAAGAGACGCTTCAGACTGCAGAGTGGACTTTTATAATGGCATGAATTAAAAATGTCTAAGTAGGACTCTTCTTAATTAATTGTCAGTAATCTTCAAGAAGGCAGGAGGGAGGGAAGGAGGAAAGAAGGAAGGGAGAAAGGAAGGAGACTACAATGCCATTAAATAACACATGCACCTAAACTGTTTCTATCTCAACTTTCAGCATTTATGCCTAGGAGAACAATCTTTTGTGGTTCTTTCAACCATAGTGAGTAAAATATTTCCAGTAACAAGGCCTGCACTGAATCTTGTATCTCTTTCACTTGTCTCAATAAAATTAATGAACTACTGCATCAAAGGCCACTAGAAGGTTGACGAAAATCAATCGGGAAGTGCTCCTTTGGTCTGCTTCTAGTTAAGATCATTAGGACATGGCAGGTTGCCATGTAAAGAGAGCCAGTGTGTTTGTACACACCTTCCTTGATACTTGCCAGGATCTTTTTCTTATATGAGGTTCGTTGATGTAAAAGAAACTAACATGCTATTAAGCCAAATGCCATACTGTATTATTTGATCATCGAGTGATTCTGGGCCAGTCATTCTCTTTCAGCCCAATTTTCTTCATAGATTTCATGGAACAGGAGAAAGGGAGAATATACTATGCTCAATTTATTACATTCCTTGAAAAAGTTATGTATAAAAATATAAATAAATATGCAACTTCAAAGTGAAAATGAAAAGGCTGAATATCTGGCATTCCAGGAAATGGGGAAATAATGTTTTTAAGTAGATTTGATCCTTATACATACACACACCAATTACTAACTCTACTTATGCCTTGTTATCTCTGGATATTGGTTGCGTATTTACTTCTCCCTTAAATTATTCATCCACCTGTAATGTCACAAATGCACTGGTAGTTTGTTTCTGCAAGCCCCCATATGTAATCCTGGATTAAGAAAAAAAAAAAAGAGTCCATGGTCTCAGACAATCTCTTCCGTCATTAGAGCTTCTTCCCATAAAGAACCACTGTGTGCTAAAATGAGTTGGTTCTACTCTAAATTATTTCCCGAAAGAAATATTTGTTTGCTTATTTTGTTTGGCCTCCTGATGGTTTAGCAGATATTTAATGTACTAGTTTTTCTAACGCCGTCCTGAATCTTGTATTCCCAACTGGTTATCCTGCTTAGCTGTCTTTATTATAGATATTATTTATATCTCCAAGCATTTTATATAGAATTGTTTGAAGATTGGAAATGTCCTGTCTTAACCTAGATAAATGCACACAAATTCCAGAAACTCTTATTATGGTTTCTGTGATTATGAAGCAAATGGTAAAATGTACCTTTTAACCATTTTAAATATATTGAGAAAAATTATAGATGATTTCATTTGGTTCCAAAACTGAATTTCAAAAAGAAAAAAAAAATCTTCCTAGGAGCAATTGAGATTATAAATTTAATTTTCACTTAGCTTCTCTTTTTCTGAGCATTAAATTCAGTCCAATTTTACATTGGTCAGAATTTTTTTAAAAAAAGTAAAGAAAAAGACAAACGTACCAAAGTACTGAAATTAAGACTTAAACAAGATAGTTTCTATTCATTTGAGAACCATCTGGCTGTCTGCTAGCTGTGGACATGCTAAGAGCCAGTTACGTCTAGTGCTTAAGGCACCGTGCTTGAATGCAGGAGACTGAGTTGGTGGGAAAATTTATTAGAGATAGTCCTCATTAAATGACTGTTTCATTTAATGACTATTCACAGTTAAAAGAGTAACAAAAAAGTAATTTTATGAGCAATCTTCAGATTTACTACCTTTACAAATCTATAAAACAAAGGAAAACTGAAGTAAGATCACAAGCACAGTCATGGGTTTTACTTTGCAACCACTTTGCTTAATGACCAAGTTAGCCCTAACTGTGATCACTAAACAAAGACTATGCATCCATGTAACATCTGTAGAGGACATAGGGAAGGGCCTTGAAGGACAGGAAGAATACCCGCTACCAAATAAACAGTCAGTTAAAGGTGGGCCAAGAAAATCACTTGTTAAAACTTCTCATTCAAGCCCCTTCCTGGTTCATGGTGTTAAAATGAGGAGGGGGAAAACATGTTTCCAAATGTTATCTTATAGGTCTGAATTTAAAAAGAACTTAGGCAGCCCCATTTGCCTAAATATTGGTTCCTGCAATTTTCCATCAAGATCTTTACTTTTAATAGGTACATGCTAGCAGGAAGGCAGGCGGGCGGGCGGGCAGTGGGGTAGGCAGGCGGGCATTTTAGTGTGTTTCTTTAAAATTTTGGAAACAAGATAAAATTTGGAAAAGTGTATTTCATTTTAACGATTGTATTGGGAAATATGAATAATTAAGTAATTAAAATATAAATCAAACTAATTTGTCTAACATCCCACCTCTGTCATGTATGCAGATCAATGTTATCATTTTCACTAATTGAAGTAGTTTCTCAAGCTTTTTCTCCATACAGTGGCTATCCTTTCATTTGAGGGATATGTGTGCCCTATTAACCTTTGGATTGTAAGGATTAGTCGTCTATATCTGAAAATAAAATAAAATATAAAGAATAGCATGGTTTGCTGTTCAAATGTTTCCTTTTTGTTTCTTTTTTAGCTACTGAGATATAAAGGTCACAATGAAATGTACTCAGCAGAGAGAATATTAGCATTCAGAGACAATGACTTATTGGACTGCAAATGCTTACTGACTTTAATTTATGATCCTTTTGACAGAGAGTGATGAGGGAAACCCTACAGGATAATAAAGTGATAATCCTGAACAAAATATTATATATTCACCCAACCAGAGAGAATAAATCAAGCTACGTGCTCACACACACACACACACACACACACAGAAAAAAGTAATGAAAAGTATCAAGCTCTCTAACATGAATATAGTGAGAAATAGCCAACTAGATAAAAATATACCTTTCCACTATAATGGAAAGAAACCCTACCAAGGTTTCTCTCTATTGTCACATTTTGGATAATTGTCATACATTTTGATGTAAAAATAGTCTCAAGACTATTTTTTCCTTTCTATGTGGCAAGAGACGTGTGTCATCTAAATAAGTAATAGGTAGCATTGCTACCTACCTACTTAGGTGTATTTACAAACAATATTCATTGTTCAGACTGGAAAGGCCTTTTAGTAATTTTTTTTTCACGGTTCCAAGGGCCATTAAAAGTTAAAATGACAAGGAGGTTCATAAAAATTCAGAACAAATATCATACAGTATACTTACTTCATCAGTATTTTTTTTTTCCTTCTGTTCAATTGTATCCAATTCTTGGAGACTGCCTGGACAAGTTCCCACAGTTTTCTTGGCAAGGATTTTCAGAAGTGATTTGCCTTTGTCTCCTTCCTAGGTCTGAGAAAGATTGACTAGGTTATCCAGCTGGCTTTATGCCCAAGGTGGAACCAGTGGTCTTGGCAATTTCTAGCCTGATGCCTCAACCATTACATCAAACTCACTTTCTCAGTTATTTAAATTTAATTTGTTGATTTACTTGTTTTCCTTTCTTTCTCTAGTAGAACAGTTTTTAAAATTGCTATAAAGGTTGAAGATTTCCCCCCCCCAGTACAATTAGTGTGTGTGTGATTTGATTTTTTATCTCACACAAAAAGTTCAGAAATGCAAAAATGCTTTTCATCCCCTCTGCATTTTATACTTATTCCACAGAAAAGAACAAATCAATTGAATGAAATACATAGAATTAGCATGGCTTTCTGTTCCTTGTCAAAGTTTTCAGAAAGAGAAGAGTTAAATAGATAGTCTGTCAGTTGTTGTAGACATAAGGGACTGGATTCCGCCCCATAATGTCTACCATTCAAAATGAACAATTCTTCTAGCTGTATATCATCATGGATGTATATACTAACTTTTATCAGCAGCACAGCAAAAAAGAAAAAAGAAAGGGAAAAAAAGCTACCCAGAGAGAAATATGGAGATGCAGATTATCTGAAAGAAAGATGAAAGGATATTTGATGTCTCAATAGGGATACAGCAGAAGTGTTAACATCAGAAGAGTGCATTTGACTTTTTAAAGGAAAGTACTGATGTAATCACAGAGTAGCATAGATAAATATTTGTTGTTGAGAGTTTTTAGGGGCATTAACTTAAATCAGTTAGAACACTTGAAACATTATTAGCGTAGTATTTGTTCTCAATCATTATCCTCCAAAAAAAACCCATTTCTTTATCATAAATTAATGTATTGTAGTGCACAGTGCAGTACGCAAGTATATATTTCATAGGCATCCATGAAGATGACAAGGGGAACAAATTATGAAACGTGTTGCAAACACAAAAGGTGTTAGCCTTCAAAGTAGACCAGGTCAAGAAAACAGACAACCTCCTCCCGAGACTACAGAAACTATATTTTATAACCCTAGGTCCTTGAATATAATAGAAATTTGAAAGCCAGATAGAGTTTTTTCTTTCTCTCCCTCTCTTTGCTCTTATGCCAAAGAGAATCAAGGCAGGATAACTCTGCCCTGCTTTCTCATTCCTTCCTCCCTTCCTCAACTAAATTCTTTTAAGTCCATCTCTGTACTTTGATATCAAAAGCTGATATTGTGATGCACGTTTTTTCATTTTTTTCATAATGTTATTGTCTGATAAATGTATTCCTCATGTTGACTAGCTTTCCTTTTGTTATGTTTTGTTGCTTAATTAATTAAGGTAGCATACTCCTGAACTGAACATTTTTTTGTGTGAAATGCATAGTGAAAATAAATGTAGGCTGCTTTAAGAATATAACATAAAAGCATTTGAGGAGGAGGAGAAAATCATGCAATCAATGGGACAAATAGTTAGAAGCAAAATAATGTTTTATCCCATTTCATCTCATCAGCGTCACAAATTGCAGCCTTTTTATTTTCTGTTGTAAAAAAGACAGTAATTGCCATAATATTCAGATCACAGTTTTTGTGTAGATAAGTTTTATCCAATCTCAACTGTATTTCAAATTGGTAGTCTTCTAAACTTGTCTTGAAGAATTCAGTGGAAACTACTGGAATCTTTTAGGAATGTTAAAAGTTTTGTGAATAAGTGCACATTTGAGATTAAAGCCTAGAGTTGATCCAAGTTGATTAAGGGCAGGAGGAGAAGTTTCATGTCTAATAATTATATGTCCCCTAGTTTAATAAACTACATTTCCATAGAAATTCTTTTCATAAAAACTGAAATACAGTATAAGCGTTGCAGAGTTCCTACTAATACCAGGTTTTAAAAGTTCAGATTCTGTGTCTATTGGTAGAGCAGAGGGATTCTTCTCAGGACAAGTTCAGTGAAATTTTGACAACATTGAAAATACATTGGGAAATGAAAATTTTTGGCTGGACTTGATCCTGAAATCATACTGTCAGGGCTGCCTCTGATCACCCTAGGAAAGAAAAACCCTTGACTCCACAGATTCAGAGAAAAGGTACTTTTACTAGGAAATAACTGATTGCAGCAAAAGTCAGACAAAATCTGAAGCAAACACGTGCAAAAAGGCAAATTGAAAATAACCCAAAGCCCATCCCTCTCCGCTATAGTCAGGCAACCAGAATCCAATCATCGGCCAGGAAATTGTTTTGGGAACGTCTCTGGTCCAAGCGCTCTGTGTCACCTCCGTGCATTCCATTCTCAGGATGGTTGGCCTTGAAGATGTTAAACAACCCAAGCTGGCCTCTCTGAGTCCAAGCCTCCCCATAGCTTCTCAGCAATTCTAGTCTCACATCTCCTGCACGCTTCCCCTCCCAAATATACATTGCTTTCCTCCATCCATTTCCATGGCAGCTGGCAACAAGCATGAAGGAAAACAATGATGGCCAGGTTGACACATGAATTGCACTACTCTGCAATTACATTTGTACTAAAGTCTCCTCTTGAATAATATATGATGAATCCATAGATCTCATACTAAAAGCTTGATGCTGTGGCTTCTTATGCTTACCTCCATTTGTTGATAGAAACATTATTCCTGTAGTTGACATAGATGATCCTGTATTGTGGGAATAATCTACTGCTTAATGATCACCACATGACTTCCCAGATTTCACTTCCCCGCCGCCTTGAAAGAAGCGGTGGTGAGGCCTCTCCTCAAGAAGCCGTCCCTGGATCCGGCAATATTGGCCAACTATCGTCCTGTCTCCAACCTTCGCTTCCTGGCGAAGGTTGTTGAGAGTGTGGTCGCGCGACAGTTTCCACAATTCTTGGAGGAAACATCCTATCTAGATCCGTTCCAGTCGGGTTTCATGCCTGGACACAGCATGGAAACAGCATTGGTCGCGTTCGTTGATGATCTCTGGAGGGCTCGGGACAGGGGTTGTTCCTCTGTTCTGGTCCTGTTAGACCTCTCAGCGGCTTTTGATACCATCGACCATGGTATCATGCTGCACCGGTTGGAAGAGTTGGGGATGGGGGGCACCGTATTACGGTGGTTCTCCTCCTTTCTCTCCGACCGGTCGCAGTTCGTGTTGGCAGGGGGGCAGAGGTTGACCTCAAGGCCTCTTATA
This sequence comes from Pantherophis guttatus, assembly GCF_059756535.1. Taxonomy (NCBI): domain Eukaryota; kingdom Metazoa; phylum Chordata; class Lepidosauria; order Squamata; family Colubridae; genus Pantherophis; species Pantherophis guttatus. The sequence goes on along the minus strand of NC_142063.1, from coordinate 291,930,402 downwards.
TGTGGAGTGTCTCAGGGGTCGGTCCTCTCGCCCCTCCTGTTCAACATTTATGTGAAGCCGCTGGGCGAGATCATCCGTGGCTTTGGGGTGAGATACCACCAGTACGCTGATGACACCCAGCTGTACATCTCCACCCCAGGCCACCCCAACGATGCCCTTGAAGTGATGTCCCAGTGCCTGGAGGCTGTGCGGATCTGGATGGGGAAGAACAGGCTCAGGTTCAACCCTTCCAAGACTGAGTGGCTGTGGCTCCCGGCATCCCGATATAGTCAGTTGACTCCATCACTGACTATTGGGGGCGAGTCGTTGGCCCCCACAGAGAGGGCTCGCAATCTGGGAGTCCTCCTGGATAGGCAGCTGTCCTTGGAGGAACATCTGACGGCTGTAACCAGGGGGACCTTTTGTCAGGTTCGCCTGATCCGCCAGTTGCGGCCCTTTCTTGATCGGGATTCCCTGTGCACAGTCACTCATGCCCTCGTCACCTCTCGCCTTGACTACTGCAACGCTCTCTACATGGGGCTCCCCTTGAGGAGCACCCGGAGGCTCCAACTGGTCCAGAATGCAGCAGCGCGGGTAGTGATGGGAGCAGCCTGGCGCTCCCATGTAACACCGTTCCTGCGCGAGCTGCACTGGCTCCCAGTGGTCTTCCGGGTGCGCTTCAAGATGTTGGTTATCACCTTTAAAGTGCTCCATGGCATAGGGCCTAGCTATCTTCGAGACCGCCTGCTGCCACCGACGATCTCCCATCGACCCGTGCGCTCCCACAGAGAGGGCCTCCTCGGGGTGCCATCAGCCAAACAGTGCAGGCTGGTGACCCCCAGGGGGAGGGCCTTCTCTGTGGGGGCACCTACCCTCTGGAATCAATTGCCTCCAGAGATAAGGAGAATCCAAGACCTCGGTGCCTTCCGCCGTGCCCTTAAAACCTTCCTTTTCCAGCAAGCCGGGCTGGCCTAATTTTTTAAGTGTTTTTAAGTGTTTTGTTTATTGTTTTTAATTAATGGGGCCAAATTTATATATGTATATTTTAACTGTATTTTAATATTTGTATTTGATGTTTTTACTTGACTGTTCACCGCCCTGAGTCCTCAGGGAGAAGGGCGGTATACAAATTCAAAAATAAAATAATAAAATAAAATAAAATAAATTTCATCAAGGTTGGGGAATTGTCAGTCCTTCAATATAGAGCAGAGTTAGGAACCAATGCCATGTACTTCTTTTACTGTAATAGCTATAGCTATAGTATAATTTACAAGTCTGAATATGCTTGTCCCTCCTTCCCTTTATCTTCATGTGCACTAGGGAAAAACCTTTCCGAAATGCTTTCTTGGATTACTTTCTTTGACCAGGCTTAAATCCCTTTTATCTGACCATTGCCTTGGCAGTATCTCTTCCATATAATACACATCAGAATTGAAATTATATAACCATAAATATCAACCTAGCAATTTGAGCAGAATTTGCATAGACCTACACATACATGCATACAAACACAATCATGGTTCTTATCTTTATCACAGTGCATTATCCTGTATACATTTCAGATTTCATTGAAAACTTTCACATCAACTCATAATATCAAAGTTGGAATAATGGGTATTACAATAATTTCCTACATTCCATCATATATTTTATTTATGAAAATTGATAAAATTTACAGTGATAAATTTCTTGCAAGGCTGAAATTTCCAAAACAGAATTTATATTCTTTTCAGTTTACTATACTTTGACCCTATTAGACAACTTTCTGCAATATCTCTTCCCTCTATAGACTCCTATGCCATTACTGGACCTGCAACCCACCCCCAAGCAGGGATTTTAATGATGACTGCATTCATTGGCTACTTACCAAACAATTCCATCTCATTTCAATATTCTTCATATACATAATAATACTTTGTTTTAAACCATTAATTGTGTCCGACTCTTGGAGACTATATAGGCAAGTGCTCTCCATGCTACTCTGTCAAGCACAGATTCTTTCAACTGTTGTATGTTCAACTTTGTATCAGATTTGATGTTATCAAGCCAGCATGTTCTTTGCTTGCCCTTCTTCTTTGTCCACTAACCATTGCCTTCTCCAATGAATTTGCACACACAACATGGGCACAATAAATCATATGTAGTCTTATGATTTTAGCTTCTGGTTATTTGGATTTATATGATTTAACACCTTTCTGTTAGTTATTCTGGTTGTCCATGGTACACACAGTAATTTATGCCAGCACCACAGTTCAAAGGCATACATTCGATCAGACATTCTTAGTGTCCAAATACATAAGTAATACTGAACCATTTTGTACCATCTGCAGCCACCCAAAAAGCAATAGAAAATGATCAAATCTTCAAAATGCTTTAAAAAGCTACAAAGTACTTGCAGAAGTCACCTGATATGATTCTTCCTATCAACTCTGCCTCTGTGGGGATATTGAGGTACAATCCTCCTTCAAATCTTTGAACTATACTTCTTAATTATATGAGGTCAAGAATGTAATGTTTACCCCAAAAACGTTTAACCAAAACTGTCCTTCCTTTTGAAACAAAAAAAAAAAAAAAACCCACTGAAAGCTAATTCTTTTCCATTAATCCCAAGAAGAAAAGGAATTTTTCTAGCCATAGTCTATGGAACACAAAACAAGGGTTTCTTAATATTCTGATACCTGCATGAAAGTTAGCAAGGAAGTATGCTATTTTTAAAGCCACTATAAAAGATATATGGCTGCTAAGTAATTGTTTACAGCCTGTACAGAAAGATAAATAGGAAATGCATTTTGAAACCATTGTATGGTTATAAAACTCTTACAGTTAAAATATCCTCAGGGGAACTGGGAAGCTTCAAGGGCTGACATCATCAAGCAAGCAGCTTTCTAATTTAAGAAAATAGGAGGCAAAACCATCCCAACATTCAATTTTGGGCTTTAATTTTTTTAAGAGCAGAAAATGATCACATTAGCTTTAATGTAGTTAAAGTGACCCACAAGAGGGTCTGCAGCTAATGACAACAAACTGTTTTAGCATAATCAAGGCATATGCATGGGTCTCTTTGGAAAACTTTATATTATATTTTGCTTTAATTCATGAATTGCATGTGGTGTTCTGCATCATTTTCATGGGATCTTAAGGGCTATAATTATCATGGCAATTATGCTTTAGAAATAGCACTGGCTGGTCTTGTTTAATAAAGCAGGAACTAATTGGAGTTATATTTAGGCAGAGGGCCAAATTCCATTTTTATTCATTTGACATTGTTAAATCAGTCTACTCTGGTGAGTTATTCATTTCATTCACTGGGATTAGATTGTGATGATTGCTCTAAATAACAGAATGTTTCACTGATTAAAAAAAGACATTATGAACTTAAGATCAGAGTAAAGATCAAAGTGAACCAAGTAATTAGAAACTAAGGCTGGTACTTTAAGAAGTAGAGTACATGATCAACAATGACATTGTACAATGTCACACAAAAAGCTCTAATGATTTGTAGAACCATAACAATCTCTGAGATTGTTGAGACTTCTGATCTCTGAGACTTCTTTTCCAGTTAGATATGGATCTGAAAATTCAAGAAAAAATGTTGGTGGATGGAGACTCAGCTGTAAGGAAACACAATTTTTAACTTCACATGGTATCATTGCTAATTAGTTTTAACTTTCAATTTCTTACCTTTATAGAACGTGAGCTAAAATGAGATAGGTGTACCTCTGGTCTTAAATAGGCAAATCATTTTGATATTTTGAAAAAAATGGAACTTTATTATATTTATTTTTCCCCAACCTATTATGTTTAAACCCAAATTTTGTGCACAGAAATTTATACAATGAAAGGGAAAAGCAAATATGTTTTGTTCAGCAATATAGTACTAATATACTAAATAAATAAATAGTTGTATGCCACTGAATTAGGCTTGATTCTGGTGAGTTCATGAATAAATGTTCCCCATTTCAAAATGTTGCTGAGCTTCAAGTATAAATCAGTAACTTATTTGATGTCCCCATCTTACCTTATACTTCTTCTTAATGTTTACCAAGGATAATCATAAACTAGAAATAATGTTTCTAGTTGATCATCTACTCAGATCACATCAAAAATGTAAATTTCTGCTTGATGATCATTGCTTTGAGAGAGAAGTCAGACTTTTTTGCTCCAAGATTGATTACCAAGAGTAAATTCTTTCTCTTAATAACCCATTCTGGTTCCATCTATTTTCTTTCCCCTGGTCTTTTCCCAGCTGTACAACTTTGTGTTAATGATTCTGTCACAGGAATATCAATCATAATTTTGTCTAATTTTGTCATTGCCTTCCTTGCTAGAATAAAACTACTTCTCCAGTATACTCTTCATGTTTTATTTCTTCACAGTGAACTTTTAATGCACTAAAGAATTCTGGCTGACTTTATTTGAGTATTCTTGTTATTTAACATACAATCATATTTTTCACTTTCCATTTTTATTTTCACCATTAACTATTCTAAATCCTTCTATTAGCACTTCTCAAACTGTTAGTATTTTGGCCTCCTATTTTTATTCCAACCGTCATCCATCACAGTTCTGTCCTTCTTACATTTGTTGTATAAATTGAATAAATATGGGGATCATATTAATTCTTGTTTCATTCTCTTTCTTACTCAGTGACACTCTGTTTCTCCACATTTGGTTCTTATAGTAACATTTTTAAGGCTTCCTCAAAAATGAAATTAGTTCTTTAGTAATCATGCACTTTCATATATGATCTATGTTAGTATTTGTCAACCTTGGCAGCTTTTAGATGCATGGGTTCCAATATCTAGAATTTTCAACTACCACAAATTCATCTGAAAGCTGCCAAATGCTGTTCTACACAATTAAGGCTTGATGTAAGCAAAGTAATACCTCCTTCTTAGATTATTATGGTTAGTCACATGTTGGGGCAGGGTTTGACATTTTTGTCCAAGGACCTCAGAGGCGGGTATTGTTTAATAATATTAAAGGTGTCACAGCAGGATGTAAGCTATTCCAAGTAAAGCTGCCATTTATAACTGACTGATGGTGATTTTTCTCAATGCTGATTTTAAGAGTTTTAAGAATGCCCCTAAGGCACCTATTAGTATTTATACTATGTTTGCTTTCTTTTGCCACAGTCATTCTACTTCTAATTGCAGGTTTCGGTATTTGGTGATATTTCTCCAGTTCTTTCTCTTCCATTCTGCTCTCTCCAGATACTGCAATGTCCCATATTCAGACTTTTTTTTGTCTTTCTTATCAACAATTGTCAAGTATTACATGGCAGATGCTTCTCTATTTGAACTTTAAAGTCCCAGAGCACCTTATCATCTTCATTATCTATTACTTTGTTGATTTAGTGATCTTACAGGTGAATGTTATCTCTTGCAGATATTCTAATGCACCAATTGTTGCTACTTTGTCATGCATATTTTTTTTGTAATCAGTCTATGTGAACTATGTGAGCAGCTAACTGGGTGGTTTACTGTTTATTCAGTTTCTTTGCAGAAGAAGTGTCTATTGTTTTCTTCTCAATTCTGGCTTTGTGTGCATTTGTTCTTAAGACTTGGTGTTGTGGAACCAGAATTAGCCCCTCTGTCTTTTTCTTACAATTTCTTACCCTTTCCAGACTTCCAGTGAAGTCTGGAGGGATTCCAGTAGGTGAGGGTTTTTTTTGGGGGGGGTGTTTTTTTTGGGGGGGTGTCTCTTTTCTGTTCTTCATTTGGTCTACTTTGTAAGCTAATTTAGTCTTTTTGATATTAAGTGAGGCTTTTTGGTGTAGTAGCTTCAGTGTCTTCTTTGCTGCTCTTCAGATATTCTTCTAATGCCATTTTGTTTATTCAACTATCTGGTATACTTGCAACATTCCTACTCACCTACGGTCTTTGGTAAGTGGAGACTCAGTCAGTCTAATGTAGAAGCCCTGAATAGGAAGACAAGAAAAATAATGACTCATGCCCTTAATTTATGCAGTGGCATTGACAGACTCTATTTACTAAGGAGCATAGATGGCTGTAGAATATTGCAAGATGCCCTGAATCTATGTTACCTGAGTTCATTTGCCTTTTCTGAAACCTGACAATGTATTTATTTAATACATAAGTTTATATGCCATATAATTAACTCAATTTATAAGAAGCAAAACCACAGGTAAAAATATGTTGCCCTCCAACTGTCTATAAAAGCCATGATGAGAAAATGTACAAACAGTACCAGCATAAAAACTAATGAAAAACAAAAAAACACTAAGGCATTTATTTCATATCTTTTGCTTACCTCCTGCTTTCATTGATTTGACATAGAATTCTTACTCTTTTCCTTCACTTTGCATAACTCTCTCAACCTGCAGAGTATAGCACAATGAGTAAGTATCAGTGTACATATATGTTTATGTATGAACGGCTCTATTTATTAGAAACTCTTTAAGAAAATGTTGCTTATATGCAGAATCAATGAAGTGGTTTAATAGTTTATTGTTCTACATCTCACTTCTTTAGTATAGGTAAATACTGGTATATCTTTTTTAAATTCTAAGACACACAGCCATATATGATAGGTTGAAATATCATTTTAGCTAATTGTTCTCTTGCAGCCTTTAAACAGTGAGTATTTTATCAATGCTTGATGCTTTTCTATTTGAAAGCTGGGTCTATTATATCTTTTGCATCACTTTCTATTGAAATTGGTTCCTGCATGCATTCTCTCTGGCTCACGGCAGATAAAAAACAAATGTTTCCATAATTGTTTAGTATTAACCAAAAATTTAAGAAATGTGCATTGTGATGTCATGACACATCTTTTTTATTTCTGTTCCAATGGTGTTTACATGACACACATTTTGCAACTCACGTCTGCCCTAGGACAGCAGTGAAAGTTTTTATCATCTACAATTTAATTTGTAACGAGCTTCAATATATGCTGAATATATTGAATGTGGAATATATGTTTATCTGTGTAAAGATCAATGCATCAGAGCTGTATAAGGGTAGGGGTGGTTTTTATTAAATCTCTCCCATGGCTTCTCTTCAGATATCTTACCTAAGATAAGTTATTTTTTCTGTGATTTTCTATATTCTTCTAAAATTAAAAGTAATCATGTAAATATTCTGCTCTATGAAGAGAGTACATTAGTGATGTCTCATAAATTGAGAGGAAGAGAAGATTATTGTATAAGTTTAGTTTCTCCTGTAAACACAACTTCCTGAATATTAATAAGATCAAGTGTAAGGTGGTTGTTTTTGGGAACAAATGGCTGGGCATAACTGAAGTTTGAATAGGGAAGAAACAGACTAGTTTAAGCAGTGGGTATGTGGGTGTGTGGGGTTTCTAACTCCAGTTCTCAAGATATATAATGCCAAAATCTTTTCCTCAGTAGATCCATTTTCACAGTGTGAAATTCAGATCTATGAGATTTAGCACAAGGGACTAATACTCACTCATGTGGGAATGCTAGCTTCCATCAGGCAGGACTTCTATACGTAGCTTCATGTGTTTAATGTCTGAAGAAGTATAGATTTCAAGTAATACACATGTATAGATAAATGATACTATCTTCATTGACCCTCGTAGTTTCTGTGAGAAGAGATACAGCCATAGCTTTGTTGTTGATGTGAGCTGATGATTCTGGCTTTTAGAGTTTTTGGACTGGGCAGACATGCTGTACCATGTCATTCTTCCAAAAGCATTTTGCCTCAAATTTTATATGCTATGGCATAGGCAATTTTGAATTTTCCATATACAGCCAACATGTTTTGGGTAACAAAGAATAATCTTGTCTGCCTTTGGTTCCAATGTAAACAAAATCACAGTAATTCACAAATTAGTGATCTGTATAATAAACTTAAAATGTCCCACCCAGGCTTGCTTTTAACATTTGTTTCAGGTTTATTTTCTAGTTGTAAAAAATTTAATAGTTTCAGTATTTGTTTATTTTGCTTTTAATGTATTCCTTTGGACTCTATAATCAGGAACGATTTTAGCAAATGAAATATGTTGCCAGATGCTTCCATTTCGAAAGTGAAGCTTCCTTAAAAATTAATTATTTGTCTTTCTGTCTTTTATAATTAAGTAAGCTTCATAAAACAAGGCCAGAATTTCTCTTTAAAAACTGATTAGTAAATGCTCATGATAAATTTATAAATTTGTACTGTCCATAACTAAATGTGAAGATTGCCAGGACAGTGGGGTTGTGTTTAAATGAAAATGAATTAAATCATTAAATCATGCAATTAAATTTGCAATGATAGATTGAAATCTCGGTAATTCTAATTCCAAATTGTGTTCCTTAAAATATCTCCTTGTGGATGTTTTCCTGCAACTGGTTCTGTACTTTCCATGGACAAGGAGATCATTAGATCTTTGTGTGATGGCCCAAGAAATTAGCTTTCAAAAGTGCTCCATCAAAGTTGCTCTGTAAGCAGGAAGTAGGGCTCTTTTAGATTTTTCTTAAGCTCTCTACAACAAGAAAACCAGTGTATAAAAGTCATAAACTATAGTCCAGACATTTCACATTCTACTAAAGAGAGATTTTAATGTTGGAAAAGTGTTGTATGAGTTGTTTTTGTTTACCTGCCATCAGTATAGAATATTGTTAGGGAATTTGAAATGTTGTTATGGAAAACAGGAGAAAACAGGAGAAACTGGGAAGAGGTAAGCAAACATTTTCAATGTTGCCACATGGTAAAAGTGACTTGCTGAGAGCTTTGAAGACAGAAAAGCAATTTTATGCATGAAGCATATATTCATATTCCAAAAGAATATGATATAAAACATAAAGTGAAGAGACTCACAGATTTTTAGATGACAGGATGCAAAGGCATTGCTAGTAACATCCACTAATATCACTTTTGGAGTTCAGGCAGAGTGGGTGCACTTCAGGTCCTCTCAATTAAATGTTGACATCTTGTAGGATCAAAGAAGTGTACCTTCTCTGTTGCCATCCCTTCCTTCTGGAATAACATCCCCCAAATATACATACACCTACCCCTGTCCATGTAGGAAAAGAGCAGGCAGAGCTGGAGGGCAGAGTAAAGCATGTCATCAATTTAGACTTCTTGCATTGCCATAAGAGACCCAAGTCTAGCCCGCCTTGAATTCTATTGATCTTTAGTGCTAATTTAGTGCTGACCATTAGTTGACCAGATAGGTACGAACAATAAATCTTTCTGAGCTACAACTCAACTTATGGTCCTGATCCTTTGCACTTGATACTACAAGCCTTATTGAAAGCCTTTAAGACCCACTTTGCTCGTAGGTTTGGGATAGAAAATTTATGTGCTTCAGTAGTATTTTTTTTGAATGATGTTGCTGTCCAGGCAGTTGTGTTTCTTATGTTGTATTTTTAATTATATACAATATTTGATATTTTGTAAGCCACTCACTTCTTGAGATCAGGCATCCTTAATAAATCTAATAAATATCATCCAATTATTATTTTATTTGGTGCATACATTTGCCTTCAATTGAGAAGTAAGCTAGGTGTCTTGTTTCCATTGTCTTTAATGACTAGTATACAGTAGATGGACACCAGAGATTATTGCAGAAATCTGTAACTGTGGTCCAATCTTCCACCCTTGTCAGAAATGCATGCAAAATTCCTTGCTAATTTGCTGAAGCAAGAGAAGGTTATATTTTTGAAGAAAAAAAATGCTATCAAGGTCTGACTTTATTAGAGTGTCCATACATTCACCTCCAGCAACCAGTGGAAAGCAATTTGATATTATCTGTTCACAACCCTGCTTATTTCTGAAGTGTTCTTCACAAGCAGAACATTTTTGCCCAAGGTTCTTGTCTAAATTAGGCAAAAACCAATTCCAGTTTCTTTTTTTCCTCTCTCCATTTTGTTTGCAATAGAACTTCAACATTCATCCTAAGCACCTGCCTATTAAACAAAATCCATTTTCTCCCATTCTTTCTCTTCCTCCCATCCCAGAAAACAAACTGCAGTGTATCTTCCCTCCCTTGTCCCCCCATTCCACACTTAACTTTATGCTTTATAACAAGCATTTGGTAATCCATTATGTATATGATTATGCCAAGCTGCACAACTGGTTTCCAATCATAAAGCATCCCTTTGGAAGCAAAGGATAGCAGGAAGCACAGTGTTTAGGCTACCTGGAGTGGGCACGCACATTCAGAATCAGGCCCCATGTGGCACCCCTCCTAGTTTGAATGAATGGGACAAAACTGAATAGATAGCACCTCTACTTTTCCCTCCAAAAATCTGGAAAGTCTAATTATTAGTTATATTTGTATACTCATATCTGTGCATAATCTTTGACATTTTTCCTCATACCTTCTGAAAAATAGCCTCACCTTACTTTTCAGTAACCATTTCATGGGCTCAATATTTGTTTTTACAGTTGTTTGAATTTACAGGTTGCCCTCACTTAATAATCACCCTGTTAAGCAACCATTCAAAGTTAAGACAGTGCTGAAAAAGTGACTTTATGATTAGTCCTTGTGATCACATGATCGAGATCCAGACACTTTGCAATCAGTGGGCATTTACAACTGCTATAACATCCTACAGTCACACAATTACCATTTGCATCTTTCACAGATGGTTTCCAATACTTTATTTCCAAGCTGGCAGTAAAATTCCAAGTTGTGGTCATAAGATGTCAGCCCTTCCAGGTAAACCAGATAGGAAACATGACCAGATGAGCTAATTCTACTTTATTGTAAGGCTTCATTAACAGAATCTTGCTCCTTCCCCTCTTGTTTGATTGCTTTCTAGGCAGCATCTCTTGTCCCAGGCCAAGCAGACACAAGTGCATGAAGAGGTAGTTGCACACTTTACTAAATGAAGTTTGTAAGTAAGCAAATAAGCAAGTGCAAATCCACACATATGCAGTAAGGAGACAAGTTCCCCCTTAAAGTTTAGCAGGTTTGCCTTACAAGAGTTCCAGTTCAAAACAGTGAGCAAAAGAGCAGTCGGGCGAAGTCTGAGGGTCAAAGCTTGGTAGAAGATTTGTCAACTGGGCTGGTTTCAAAGTCAGGGTCATGAAATTCATACATCAAGAGTCAGGGCACTCAGAGTGGGGATTAACAGGTGGTTGTTATCAGAGGAGGGGCTTGAGTTTGCTGTTCAGTTTTCAAAGAAGCAGCCCTGGTATTGCTAATTTAGAAGGGTGAGATTCCTTCCTCGTGAGCAGTCTTGCAGCATGCCTTTGCTCTACTCTCTTCTCAACATGACAAGCCATTGTGTTGGAAGGGGATGGCGGTTCAGCACTTTCATATTTGGAAAGTGGCGTCAGCTGTGCCTGATGGTGCTGGACAGCTCCCTCTTCTGTGCCAGCTCAGACAGCAGTCCATCTGGTAATTCTGGAGCTGGCTTCTCATTGTCAGTCTCTGAATCTCAGTCCATCATGACACTCTTTCCCTTGTCCCTCAGGGTCACTCCACACATGATGTCTTGCTTAATAACTGTGTCATTTAGTCACAAAGTTGCTGGTCCCAGTTGCAGTTGGGAAGTGTCAAGGTTCCAACTGATGAAGCCAGCACTCCGACACGATCAGATCTCTATAAGAACTGTTTCATTGAATTCATCATTTCGGCATGCATGAAAGCAAAACCAACTCTAACTATTTCCCACAGTTTTCATATAAATAATAGATATTCTCCTCCCTCCTTGTCACAGGTCACATTGCCCAATTAGGTGTTCTGGCATCTTCTGGGTAACTCCTTCAAGACTTTGGTCAGCCCCTGTTGAGATGACCTTGGTTCCCACAGGATGATGAGCTGTTATTGTCTGGCCGGACATTCCAAACCTCTCCCTCCCCCCCCCCAAATACTGTGTGGCAAGCTGAGAAAAAAAAGTTGCGGCCGCATGGATTCATTTCTAAGTTGACAGGAAGATTACCTATACTAGAAAACAGAACTGTTTTAGAAAAAAAAAAGATAGTCCAATTTATATGTATATGAATCAATAGATTACATACACAATTAAAGAGACTATAATAGGCTTCAGAATGTGTTGGGAGTGATGACCATCTTTTAGCCTGAATGTTTTCTACTGGACAATGGCATTGAAGAAACACATTAGCATTATACACTGGATTAAATTCTATTGATTATCAGTCTACTTCTGAATGTAGCTGAATTCACTCCCTGAAGAGCAAAGACTGCAGTCACCTGAGTATATTTTTGTCCTCTCTGCAATGGAAGTAGACTAGCACTCAATTGTGGAGTTGGGTAGCAGAATAACAACAGCAGTGAACTTATTATACATGCTAATGGTATGTCCTCTAAATAATCATGCTTATTGTCCATCCTAAGGTGATCTAAGAAAGAAAGAACTAGAACCTTCTAGTTATTCAGTTAATTAAAAAAAACAAAACAAAAAACAAAAAAAAACAAAAACAAATGCACATTATAATGAGAATGACTTGATGAGAGGGATGACTGGCAAAAATTAATTAACTTGTTGGGTAATTGATAGTAAGCCATTTTTATCAACCTAATCCCACATTTTCTTGTGACTGAGCTGAATTATTGAGCTCTGTAACTAAAATAACCTTATTAGTCACAGTATATACTGTTGTAAACATAGCAGACAACAAATCACTGCTGTTCTCTTCCCTGGCTGAAACGACCTTAATACTTTCTTTCCTTCCTCTCACAATTATGCTCCCTCTGTCCTTGCAACAGCTTTGATTTCTAATAACTTAAATGTCTACCTACAATCATACAGAAATAAGTAGAAACTATAGCTTGTTAATAAGATAGAACAAAACAAAACAAAAGCCCTGATTGCCCTTTCTATGAATTCTTCAAAGTTCAGAAAAGACCAACAGGAATGAACTCCTCTGTCATCTTCAAATTGGTTGCATATTTCCCCCGATATCTGCTTTTTCAAAACTTAAAAAGCTGTAACTAGACTGGAGAAAAGAGTAGCTGATTTGCTAAAACAATAGTAAGGAGAGCTTTTATCATCTTGGAAAATATTTATTCCTGTGGTCACCACGAGTAGATATTGACTTACCAGCACATAATCAGTCAAAAGAGGGCTTGCTAAAGCTTTAAGCTATGTCTTTAAACATCTGAGTGTATTTATACTTTCTATTGTTACAAAATCAATCAGAATGTAGAAATGTAAATTATGAATACACATTTTATTTTTTCTAGTACATCAGTCACAAAACAACACTGAAAAGACAACACAGATTCTAGGCATGCTGTGATCTTCAAAATATGGAACTATGACAATTTACTTTTTTTAAAAAAATCAAGTCAATAGTAAATAAAAGTATTAAAACTATGCTCAGCAGAGTTCCTCTTCTGTTCATGCATAAGCAATTTAGAAAATACTTTAATGTTAGCCTTTTTTGTTTTTTCCAAACTCTTGGCAAGTTTATGAAAATTTCACATGCAATATATAAGAAGAAAGAGAAGCAAATAACAAAGCAAAGGATGAAGATAACAATCATATCCCAAGAAATACACTTATTCCCTTCTATGTTTTTAATCTCACAAATCCAAAATCTCAATTCCATCAAAATTCTGTTAGATTGTAATGACTGAAACATAGATCCTACTGATCTCTGGTCTAAAGCAAAGCTCACTTCCTTTTCAGCTAAAGAATTTTGAAATAAATCCCCCTTCTATTTAAGGAGTCTGCAAACCACTCTTTGTAAATACTCCAAACTGAAATCAATATCTCACATTGACTAATTATGATGATAATATTTAATTTGGAAGTCTTTGCTATTATTTAGTGATTGGCATTTGATAACATTTGATCCTGGCAACTTTCATCCTTTTGTATGCTTTGGATAAATAATCTGCAATGCTTTTTTCAGATAAACCCTTGGCTAATCTTTGGTTAAAAAGATATACAGGTAGTCCTCAATTTACAATAGTACACTTAGTGACCCTTCAAAGTTACAACGGCACTGAAAAAAAGTGACTTATGGCTGTTTTTCACACTTATGGCTGTTGCAGCATCCTGTTCTGACCTAGATTTCCTGAGACAGTAAACAGCACACAATTAGTCCCAAAAACCCTCTTTTTATTTTAACGGCTGTGAATCATGTTCATTCACAGCCCATAATGAATCACAAATAGTTTGTAAAGAGTCCGACAGACGTCTGCCACAGTCCTTCAGGATAAGGCTGATAAGCACACACCTTTATCTCCCTTGACACTCTGCCAAAGACCTAATTGGCAATTAGCTTTGCAAGGCCACACGGAGCACAGAGTCAAAATGGAGCTTCAGAATTTAAACCGACCAGAACAAAGTTGCTTCTTGCAAAGGCTTATGTGCCTTTGCTCCTCCTTTATGTCTTATGGGAGGTGCCAATCATCTCCAAGCCTTACTCCCAAGTCATCCCTTTTGTTTTAACTGTTCTTGCCTTCTTGCAGCTCTGCGCATGCATGCACTGGGAATAGGCTCCCCTTGTTTCTCTGCCTCGCTGATTTCCAACTCTGGAGGCTCTGGAGGCAGCACATAACTCCAAGATGGGCCTGGACCACTCTCTGCCTCTGATGCAGAGCCCTCATCCAAGCTTTCCCCAGACTCTAGGACTGGCCGACGTTCCTCCCCAACCTCACTGTGCGACTCTGCTGCCAGCTCTGCAGGCTGCCGGCGGACCACAACACATCCCCATGGTCACATGATTTACATTTAGATGACAACCAATTCATATTTACGAGAGTTGCACATTTACATCCTGGGGTCATGTGATCACCTTTTGTGACTTTCTGACAAGAAAAGTCAATGGGGAAACCTGATTCACTTAACAACAGTGTTACTAATTTAAAAACAGCAGTGATTCATTTAACAAATGTGGCAAAAAGAGTCGTAAAATGGGACAAACTCACTTAACAAATGTTTCAGTTAGCAACATAAATTTTGGGCTCAATTGTGGTCGTAACTCGATGACTACCTATATTCTACATTACTTTTATGATTTTTATTGTGCACTTTCTCAGAAAGATCATATGCTGAGCCCAGAATCCACTCTGAGGATGCTTCACAGTTCATGTAGTCTCAATCACAACTTTGCTGTGATTCTAATTGTGCATTTAATACGTTATAATGTTTCATAGTTGACTAGAAATAATACTTCATAGTCATTTTTAAAAAAAAATATAATAGTATTTATAAGCAGACAACATGACATTGGACAAAACAAAATTGTTTCTGGAAATATGTAAAAGATCAGCACAATTCCAAGTTTCAAATCAATATAGTTGCACATTAAAATATTTTGTTTTTCAAATAACATTTTAAACATTTATTCTTTTTTCTTTAATTATATGACCCCTGTGTATCTAAAATGTAACATGACTAATGCTTACAATAGTGATCTAATTGTAATTCACTCTTATTCATCTTTTTATACAATAATTCTGTATGAATGCCAGATAGCAGTTTTATAAGCTATAATGTGGTATTAAACTAATTTAAAATGGATTTTGAACATTATTTCTGTGATAAAATTGAATTGATGAATTGTTTATAAAGAAGAATGCAAATCCTACAGATTTCAGAAATAGTCTCCTGGAATGTGGAGAAAATGAATATCTTTTCCCCCACTTACCCCAATATTCCCCTTTGGTAATGGTGAATTCCTTGATATGCTTTTATTGATGTGATAGATTTGCTTCATTTTAAGTAGTATTGCCTGAATGTTCGTGGTGATTTTTTCATTACCATAGATATAAACTAGTATGCTGGGTTTGTTTGTTTTTAAGGTTTGGTACTTCTTTATTTTGACTGTCAACTACCTCCTTGCAATGAGTGAAAATATTCCATAGATTGGTTAGAGTTAGGGTTAGGGTTGGGGTTAACCCTACCCCTAACCCTTCAAGAGAACATGTCTGTAATATGAAGCATTTTGACTGATGCCTTTCCATCTATTGCCTGACCCACCTATCAAGTTTATTCCCTGCTTAGTTGCTCTTCTATTACATCTGATATTCCTCAATAATATTATTTACCCGTTGCTTCTTGTTCTGATAGGTAGGGCCATTAATATTCTCCCTGCCCATGCCCCAAGAGTTTTATAAATATTTTAACCTATAATTACACTCACTTTTATGGTTTATTGCAATAAGATTTAAGTGCTACTGACTGCCTCTAGGAGCCATAATTTCTGTCCATTTTTATCACCCCATCCTTTCTATTTTTATATTAAAATGCAGCGAACTGTGCCAAAATACAATTTGATTATTTGACTTGCATTCCAGTCTTAATCATATATATGTGCTGATTTCAGGGGAATTGTTCCAGGAACGGTTGGTATCTTACTGTGTTGAGGTTAATAGGCTGACTAGACTGACAGAAAGACCTGATTAGTTTAAAGGTAGATAAAGCCCAAATCTCCATTGCAAATTTCATAGGCAAATTGTTTTATTGTAAAATACTAGTTTTGAGGTTCTCCAGATGGAAAGTGTTGTAAGTGCAAAGTATTATCATGCTGTGTGCAAGTGATATTGGATTACTGTCTTTCATGCCAATAAAAGGGTAGCAAGCAGAAGTTTGTATTGATGCCATCAAGTACATTTCTAATAACATTAAATCTTTATCTCTATGAAACCAAATGAGATTTCTCCAAACATAGCTACCTATCTATATGCAATGAGGACTGTGCAAAGACCAGGCTATTTTTAAAATAGTGAGCAATCACCACAAGGAGCCTAACAGACTGTGCATTCTCCATAATTACACCCAATTTTCCAATTGAATTAGTTCTTGATTTAATTCCTTTGCTTGCATCTGGAAAGTCTCAGCATCATGCAGCTGTTGCACTTTGAGAGCTAATTGTTGCTGAACAGATTATGAATAACCCAGTTACAATGCACTTCAGAAACTTGTTGAAACCTGGCCCAGTTCTGGGGTCTTAACTTTCACGTCTTGTTTCTGTTTTGCTAGCTGCTGAGTAGGGTGGATGCACTTGGTACCTTTCTTGATCATCCAGAGTCATGGTAAATATGTTGATGTGACTAGAATTAAAACTGAGAGAAAGGTAGGCATACTGAAGTACAAACGCTAATACAGCAATGTCAGTTAAATCCGATGTTATGAAGATTGTTGACAGGCAAGGTTAGTTGCACTGTAATTATAAATACTTGTAGCAGAGAAAAGAAGAAATGTTCTGTCAGTATCACGTAGTCCTCTGTCATTACTAGGTGATAGGTAAAAGCTCATGTACCTGATCTGGATTGTCATATGAACTTTTAGCAGGTGTTTTTGTATAGGATTTATTAGTGCTAGGCAGAGAAATTCTCCTATACTTTTTCTTAACAATTCTCATTTGATTTCATTAAAGAAAGTTTGCTTTAAAAGGTATTTCAGTTGAGAAGAGAATGTGCTAGTGTTCATTAGTACAGTGAAGTTACTGCATGTAACAAATGATTAAAAGATACATCCGAATGTCCTGTCTAAGGAGCAGTGGCTGTAGCTTCCCTGCCTTCTCATTTTTCAATTAAATCCCAGGAGAAGGCATCATAATTCCTACTGTTGCACTTTTTTATCACAGCAGTCTTACTATGAACACTATTGGGGATACTGTACTCTGGAGAAATGTGTATAAAATATCCACCTAAATTTCTTCACAAATTTGCTAGACAATTTTGAAAGGATGTATGTGCCCAGTTCTATTGTTAATTGCATTCATATTAGTCACATTCATAATAGTCACATTAGCTCAATATATTAGTAACGCTTTATAAATATAAAAATATTTATAATTTAGAAATATTAGTACTTTATAAAGTACCACTTTATAAATCCTTAGTAAGACCAGACCTGGAATACTGCATCCAGTTTTGGTCACACCACATTACAAAAAAGATGTTGAGATTTTGGAAAAAATGCAAAGAAGAGCAACTAAGATGATTAAAGGACTTGAGATAAATACATATGAAGAATGGTTGCAGGAATTGGGATGGCCAGTCTAAAAAAAAAAAGGACTGAGGGGGGGGAATATAATAGCAGTATTCCAGTATTTGAGGGGCTGCCACAAAGAAGAGGGGGTCAACTTATTTTCCAAAGCACCAAAAGGCAAGACAAGAAACACTGGATGGAAACTAATCAAGGAGAGAAGCAACTTGGAATTAAGGAGAAACTCCTAATAGCGAAGACAATTAACCAGTGGAGCAGCTTGCCTTCAGAAGTTGTAGGTGCTTCATCACTAGAGGTTTTTAAGAAGACACTGGACAGCCACCTATCTGAAATAGTATAGGGTCTCCTGCTTGAGCAGGGGGTTGGATTAGAAGATCTCCAATGTCCCTTCCACTCTATTCTGATTCCGATGCTGAATATACCTAAGAAGGATTTTGTATCCAGATGAAACCACAATTGTCAGTTCCAAGATTGCTGTCACATGTCTCTCATTCAAATGTTTATACAAAGCTATTATGCATCGATCAGGGGTGAAATGCTCCTGGTTCGGACTGGCTCGGGCGAGTAGGTAGCGATGGCGGCAGGCAGTTCAGAGAACTGGTAGCAAAAATCCCTGCCCAGCTGAGCCACGCGATCATCAGAGGCTTTTTTTCTTTTAAATGGCTCTGACGATCCAAGCTCTGACGATCCCAGCTGAGTTGCCTGATCAGCAGAGGGTGTTTTTAAAACCCTCTGACGATCAGGCAACTCAGCTGGGATCGTCAGAGCCTTTTGAAAGCATTTTTTTACATGGTTTTACATGTAAAAAAATGGTTTTAAAAGTAAAAAAAAATAGGCCATGCCCACCCAGTCACATTGCCCCCCTCACCAAGCCATGCCCACAGAACCGGTAGTAACAAATTTTAGATTTCACCACTGGCATCGATTATTGGAAGCTAACAATACCTTGGGCACAATATCACATACTTATGAAGTCTTATTTTACTGATTGGGAGACTAATTGTTCTAACCTCTAAATAGGAATTCATTATCTAAAAACGTTGATTCCAGTTCACAGTGCAGTCTCACAAGCATTAAGGATGATTATTCTAGGTATAACAATTCAAAGCTATAAAAGCAACAAGGAATAACCCCCCCAAAAAGTGCACTCTGAATGTTATAGTATTTCAGGCAAAGATTAAGGTGTTTAACATCTCTAGAGCTGTGATTTGAATAGGGCAGAAGAGCAATAAAAAAGATAGGTATACCTGGCATAATGAAAATAAACCTCAGGATGCTCTGTAGTTTCTTAATTGTTCTAAAAAAAACCCAGGCTGTTTTACACAAAAGAGGATGCCTGAATAACATTAAGGTACTTCTGGTGCCGCTATAAACTTTTTAAGTAGTAAGAAGAGCGATAATGCTTCAAAACTGAGCTGTTTTTCTCACTAGGCATAGATTGGTCAATTCAGTGGTTTTCTTTGTGGGTCCACTTGCAGGGTTATAAATCTCATCAGGTCATTACTGTGAAATGCTGAAAAATACACTTCAATCTAATCACTGGAGGAGATGCATGCCTCATTTTTAAATCAGTCAATAGCTTAAGCAATAGAACAGTAATGACAATTCTTGTTACTGGCAGTTCTTCTGCCTTTTTCCTAGCTAACTTCCTTACCTTCAAAACACTGATGGGGGGGAGGGAGGATAAAGAGTACTTTATTTTAACTATATTGATTTTATTATCGTGTTTTGTATTTTTGATTGTTGTAAGCCATTTTTAGTGTTTATACATACACATGTATGGGGAGAGAGAGAGAGAATGAGAAAGAGAGAAAGTTGGAGTAGAATTATTTTTTAAACAAGTGAATGAATAAATAAATAAAACACCATGTATACTGGTATATCAGAAAAATGTCTAACTCTACAGGGAAGCAAATGTGAGTACAATCCATATAAATTCTGCTAAAAATACTTTTGCTATTATTTACTCTCCCTAACCTAACTCAGGAAAATCTATGGGTACAGCTAGAGATAATGACCATGAGCTCTCGTAATCAAAAGGATTCCCCAAGTGGCTCATGGCATAAGTCATTGGGGAAGTAATATACAAGCCCCAGAATTTCTAGAGAAAACAGTGAGAAATTGTTGTCACCTTGCACAAAAAGGGATAAAACAAATATGAACTTATATATTGCAGTACAGTTATATGAAAACCTAATCATGATTTTTTATGAGTAGCAATGATTAACTACAGGACTTAGACTTAAAGTATTTCCATTATTATACATTAATTTATTAGGAGACAAAATAGATTTGCTTGCAGTGGGATGGTAAGGATAGTCCTACTTAGACTCTTTCTAGAAGCATGCGGCTTTAGTTGGATTTAAGGAAAGTTAGATGATCTGTTAATTAGCAAGTTGGATAATTATTGATAGGTCTGAAGGAAATCTAGATACAGACATACATATATGCATGTCTCTTTTCCTTAGTCCAGTTTTCCTCTAATTTCAATTAATAGTTTCATGAATGGTTACTTCCAATAGATATTTGAGCTATAAATCAGAGTAACATAGTAACATAGATCTTCTTGTTGATTAATCTGTATATAAACATTTACTTTAAAATGATGAAATTTGTATTGCTCCTCAGTAAGTAAATGGTTGACATTTTAACTAGGTGAATTTATGTGACTGTTAATTATGTCTTGCTAATGTTTCATAAAATTGATGGAATGTAAATTTATATTTTATATGTGTTTTATGAAGTACTATGATCTTGAATGTGATTTATTTTCTTTGCAGCACCCTGTGTTATATCCCATATCCTGTCTATTACCAAGAGTTACCTTTTTATTATCATGAACTAGAGAAATTTCAGTTCTGCTAAATTAAATATTGTGAAGGATGCAGGGAATTGAATATTCATCAAGCTTGTGGCACATAAAACAGAAATGGAAAAAGAAACATGTTATTCAAAAACATGAGGAATGATATGGCAGAACAAGACAATTACTGCCACATAGCTCTTTGTATTTCAACCAAATTTGACTAAAATACTGACACACTGAAAACTGTGTATTATGGCTTAGTTGATTCACTAGCAAGGAGGAGGAAGAGAAGAAGTTGTTGCTTAAGTTGTTTTTGAAGGCTGTGATTGGCACTAGAATTGCAACTTGTGGAAGTGAAGGTAGAAAAACATGTTTATCCATGTAGAAACAGTTGTTGATCAAAGATGGCATCAAAATGTTCAGCTTCATTTGAAATACGGCTGCTCTTACAAGGCAGCCTTCTTAAATTTAGGCACTTTTCAGATGTAATTCCCAAAATTCCCAGAAATAAAACTGACGTCTTTTTTGCACAGTTCTGAGAGCTCCTCTATCCACAAAGCACCAGCTCAAAAATTAACATACCAAATGTGCTTGCGTATGTGGGGGTCAGATACCCATTGCAACGGGTCATAACAGAAGGCATGACATCCTCTGATGATTCTGACTGGCAACTTCAAATAGGCCATTGTAATAACTGGGAAAAGGAGTCCAGAATTATCCAGGGCTACACATACAATCAATTCAGCTCTCATTAGGAGACTTTGTTAGAGAGGTTGGTCATAGTCATTCAAACAATTCAATTCATTCAAAATCATCAAACAATGAGATGGGATCCCTTTGTATCTTGTCTGGGCTACATAATTGGCAGAAGGAATAAACCTGAAGAACAGGAGGAAGAGCCATGCTCAAGATAAAAGAATATAAAATATTTTTATATAAAAGATATCAGATAAAAGAAATCTGAGTCTAAGGCAGAAATGTAATTTAAGAAAGCATCTCAGATATGACCCTCTCTAGTTTGAATGAAGCTAAAGGGAGAGAGGGAAAATGCACACACAGATTTGCAAGGTTCTGTTACCATAACCTTATAATAAAAATAATGTTAGCTTGCTGTCTTTACTTTCCAAGTTTGGTCTATCGTGGAGGACTGACACACTACCAGCCCATCCTCCAATATCACACTGTTTTATACAGAGTAGCTGAACAGATACAGCTGGGAGAGATTAATTTCTAGTTTTCAAACTGCATCAACTCCATGGTACATGTCCTGACAATACTTTCATTCAATTTTAAATTCTGGATAATAAATGAGCTGCCAGCTACTGACATGGCAGTGAAATAGGTGGGGCCTCCATTGCTGTACCTTGCTTTCCTTGCTTAAGCTATACCCTGAAAGAAAAGGCTAGCCATCTCCATGACCTCATTTCCTTATGGCAATTAAGTTGTAGTCTTCCATGATATCCCCCTCTGCTAATCAGGAGCAGTCTACCTTTGGAGTTACAATGCTGATGACAACACCCCCAGAACAAATTTTCTTATATGTTTCAAGCTGAAAAGATTTTTGAAATCCTGAGCAGATTAGCTCTGCTATAAATTCATGGTCAAAGGTCTCATCCCATGAGGATTGCTGCTTTTCAAGGTGGCAAGTAGAAAGAGAGATTGTACAGCACAATCTCAGTATCTATCTGAACCAAATGATTTTTTAAAAATATTCAATCATAGGCTAAGTTGCAGAGCTAATATAGCTCAGACTATAAAGCAAGATTTGCTCCATTGTGTTTCATCCCATGCAACAATAGCTACAAGTAATCGGTCCTGACTGGCAGCTGCCATTTCTGGCAAAAATAATGACCAAAATAGAAATAATTTTGCTGCTAAATCATACAAAAGCTGTTTTTCTTCTAAATGTTGCTTTTTGACTCTAGCTTTTGGTGCTCCAATTACAGAAGCAATCCATTTTGTTAGACTTAAGACAAGTTGGACTTTTAATAAATGAGACTGATATTAAAACTGATAGCTAAATTAAAGTGGGCTACAGAATAGCATTTTTTTATATGTAAAGTGAAAATGTGTGATTTGGTCCTGTACACTGAAGTATGTTATACTGAATTTAATGCAATATATGTTTGCAGCCTTAAACTACTATGATTAGAAATAATATAAAGCGGTAAGTAGAGCAAAATAGATAAAATTTGCTCATATGCAAATTGTTCTTGTTTTGCAATTAACACTCTTCCATTTGACAACATTTTTCAGCTCATTGTCTTAATGTGGATTTTGTGAGGATCACCAAATCCTTGTTTAACATATGAATGTATCAAATTTTATATTTGGAAGCATGGTAATGAAACAATTTTCTACAATCATGCAAAGAGTAGATAGAGTTGCTAGACAGAGGTTTCATGAGTGCTCCTGATACTTGATTGTTCTTTTTGAATGACCACTGCTATTGTAAGGATGACACAACATAATTCATATAAACTGTACATCAAATCCAGCAACTCCATCTTTAAATCTTCATCTCAGCCTTTTAGAATTCAGCCATAGATCTTTGATGAATCCACAATTAAAGGCTTGTTTTGCAAAATTATTATCCTCCAGAATGTGGTGGAAGAAAAAAGCATAGTCATTAGTTTTTGAATGTCTAGAACTCTGGTCATGATAGTTAGTGTTAAAGTGATTAAACAGGTCAGCTTATACAAAATAAAAGAAAAAGTTCTTTAGAGTGTTAAAACATTTTTAAAATTTATTTATAGCTTTAGTTTATGATGAATGTTTTATGGTACAGTGATCATATATCCTTTAATACCCAAGATCATTTTTAAACTGTACTTTATTAGAATATGCATTTTTGTAAAGTTTTTCTTGGGTTTGCTCTTGAGTCCCTTCGGGGAGAAGGGCGGGATATAAATTAAATTAAATTAAATTAAATTAAATTAAATTAATTAAATAAATAGATAAATTCTTCTTTGTAAAGCAAAGTTTTTATTCTTATGAATAAATTACTTTTCATATTTGCTCCCTTTTCAGGTTCGTCCTTTTATTTTTCAAGAAAATATTGTCACCATACCTATAAAGCACAACAATCCTGACATTCATTCCTCTTCTATGTTATTTAGAATTCAAGATTTCACTTTTTCTCAGATGAATTTCCTGTGAGAGATTTATGATGAGCACAAATTAAGCACTTGCAGCATTGAACAGCAGGGTTTATTTTCTCTTTACATGCTTATTAAAAGCACAAGACTATATCTTTCCAAAAAATCTCTCCTCTAAATGTTACAGCTATATATCCCTAACAGCAATGTGGAATATGGTTTTTAGCTGGCAGATGATAATCTTTATCACAGTTCTATGAGAAACTTCACCTGCTGTTTTATGTTCACTTAACTTCTCATGAAAAGTATGTTCTTTTTGACCAGTTAGCAACTCTATCTAGCACAAGCATGACAATATTGCTTAATATTCTCTATTGTCATTCCATGAGATCTCACCTTAAACTCTAGTAGAAGAAACCTATTTGGACACATATATCATACACGCAATTGCCACTTGTTACACTGAGATTGCTTTCTGTTTACTTCATCCCAAAGAAGTCAGCGTCCTGCTGGCTAGCAGCATTCAGCTGACATTGGTTATATCTATAAAAAAAAAAAAAAACTAAGAAAAGTCAGTCTGGTAAATAGAGCTGTGCAAAGCGTTCAAAAGAAGTGCTTTGAATTATTTGGGAGATAGAGGATGCACCTCTATTATTAAATTATTAAAACAGCTTGTCTGGGATAAGACTCACACAGTTGCTTTCAAGTTGTTCCTAGATGTCTCTGCATGAGAAGCAGCCATTCAAATCTTGCAATCAATGTGATTGGTTTACCTATTCAAAGGGAGGTGTTTTGTTATCACTCCGTCACTTTACAGGCCATACCATTCAAATACCTTGCCCATCTGTACTTGTCAATATTTGGATGAGAGATCACCAAGAATTACCAGAGTTAAACTAGGTCATAAAAAAATAACCTGGAAGAAAATATTTCTGAAGTGCTTCCATATTGTTACCAAGAAAACTACATGGTTATGTCTGTGAAGTATATGTCTCAACAGCAACTTGAAAGTAAATAACAGAAAATTGAGTAGGAACTTTTGAAAACAAAGGTAACCTTCTTTCTGTTCCTATCAGAATGGACGGTGATTCAGCATGAAAATGAGACAGAATTCCAGGAACTGCATATGCAGTGTGTGTGCATGTGATGTCATTGAACTTTTGCAAGAGGAGGAGAAAAAGAATAATTACCATATTAATTTAAAGTCTAACACCAGCCAGTTCCACATGATGTAACTTCCACATGATGTTACTCTGTAGTTATTGTTTACATTGTTCTTTCCAGCAAATTGCCTAAGCAAATTATTTTACAAAAAAGACAGTGATCCAGTTTAAGAAATAACTAATATTTGATTTGTTATCTCCTGCTTCTTCTAATTTTATTCCTGAATCATTTCTCACAAAGCATTTTTGGATGTCTAAGGTCCGTTAGAGATCCCTTTCAACTGGTGCTTCTTTTAATGTTAATGTAATCCTCTATACTGATTTGGAGTTTAGTAGAATAGTACTGGCTTGTATATTTACAGTTTATTTACAGTTTATTTAATATTTACAGTTTTTTATTACATTTACAGTTTATTTAATATTTACAGTTTTGTTTTGTTTTTTCTGCTACAACAAAGTTGCTACAGTGGTTGGCAACGTGTGGCTCATTTATTTTTCAAATTCTTATGTGAGCATCAAGTCCTTTCAACACACTGCAACATATATAATGCTGAATAATTCTCAGAGTGTTTTTCCTTAACATCAAAATTAAACGCTGCCTTAAGTTCTGTTAGTTCTAATTATACTGAAATTTGATCTGTTGCATTATTTTTATATATAGTGCAATAAATGTATTAAAATAGACATCATTTTTGCCAATTTTCTCCAGTATTGTCCCTGGTTATTGGGAAAGATATATATAACAAAATGACTATTTATATAAAGTGGACATTAAAAGTGAATTTGGCTAGGGAGAAGCAAATAAAAGCAAAGGTTGCCCTCCAGGTGAGATTCAAGGTGCTGGTGATGACCTATAAAGCCCTACATGGCTTAGGTCCAGGATATTTGTCAGACCATCTGCAACCAGCAAGAAGCTCCCCATCGCCCGGTGCGTTCTCACAGGGAAGGCCTACTCAGGGTGCCGTCGGCTAGACAGTGTCGACTGGCGACCCCTAGAGGTAGAGCTTTCTCTGTGGGTGCTCCCACCCTCTGGAACCAACTTCCTCTGGGGCTCCGGTTGGCCTCTGACCTCCGCACCTTCCACTGCGACTTAAACACATGGTTGTTCAGCCTGGGCTGGGGGGGTTAACATGTATTTTAACATGCTTTTTTCGGATATTTTATTGTTGTAAGCTGCCCTGAGTCCTACGGAGATAGGGCGGCATATAAATAAAATAAAATAAAATAAAATAAATAAATAAATAGAAGATGTCTTGAAGGTTTTTTGCTTAAGGTTACAACTACTTATTTCCAAATAATTTTTGGAACTTCATCCAATTGCTTCTTTATTAATTTTATTGGCTTATAATCTTCTTCAATTGTGGATGACTCTGATATATAGCCAAATATAGACAAGTTGAGTTAAAAACCACAATTCATTAAAAAGCAAAATATAAGGATATCATAATTGACATACTATATATACAACATTGAGAACATTCATCCATTAAACCAATAATTATAAGAAGAAAAACAAAGTCAGTTATGCTAAAGGAATCTATTTCCTACAATACAGTAGAAGCCAATGTATATAAGGCATAGATTTTTATTTATTAAATAATTTATATGATTGCCCATCTCATGACATTGGATAATGTACAGGGTTAAACAATGCTTAACTAACTAAACCATGATGCCCAATATCAAAACAACTTATAAAACACAACTAGACAATCCATGACCTCCTACGTCATCTTTTCAGAGATATTTCCCTACCAAATTCTTCAATGTCTTTAACAATGGCAGTTTCTAATGCACTGCCTTTACTGGAAAAACTGGGATATATTCAGAAATGTATCTGCCTTGGAAACAAACCATGTTAAACTGTATAATATAGTCAAACCTCAGCACAGGAAACATTTTATGACATTTTGTATTATGTCACAAACTGTTTTATGATAATTTTATGTCATTAAATGTTTTATAAAAAATTGTCAAATTTCAATTCCATAGGAGTTATAGGTCCTGGATTTTGGATGCATTTTGTAAATTAGCCATTTGAAGTACCTTGATTCAAAAAAAAAATTGCCTATGGTGCACTGTTTCACCTAGTTAAGGGTTACAGGAATCTGAGTTTAAGTAGTATATAGAATTATTTTAAATATATAATATAAAAATAGCATTACCAGCACACTTAACCTTCTGGCCCAAACCCTTCAGTGTTTTACAAAAAGGTAAGGGATGGGGGCCATCTGAATTTTCAGAGGGATGCTGTTTTACAAATAGGTATTGTTATGAGAAGGCACAACTCTTGGATCCAACAAGTTGGCACAGTTTGATGGAAAAATTCAGAGCATGCCCTCTCTGATAGAGATGGTGAGCCAAGCAGAAAAAATAAGAGACAGATGATTCTACAAATAGGCTGGCATTATGTCATGCACCACATAAATTTGGTTCATTGCCAGTTTTAAATTATATCAAAATTTTCTTCAGGGATACTAAAATGATAATGTGATGTTCCTTGTGTACTTATATTAATTCTGTTCTGACTACTATTTTTAAAATATAGTAAATAGTAGTAAGCAAATTAATAAACAATCTAATCATTCTGATACTGATTTGGGAATGTTTTTAGATCATATCATATTACAATCTGTAAGAATTTTGAAAATCATGACCCCAAACCATGGAAATAGTAGTTCCATCTTATTCTGTATTATTCAGACCCTGGTTTAAATAATATGTCCATTTCTGGCATCAGACATTCAGAAGGATTCAGAGAAACTTGAGCAAAAAACAGCCATGATGACCCAAGACCAAGAAAGAAGATTGAAGGAACTGGGGGAAAAAATGACCTTCAGTATGGAGTCTTCAAGAACCTGAACAAATCACCCAGAGAAGAGTGTAAAGGAGGGCAGGATCTGAAGCAATAAATTTAATTATTGAAAGACAAATTCTACTTTGATGTTTCCCCACCACCACCCAACAGAGGAGAGGAGAGGAGATTCCTGAAGTCAGAACAGTTAAAAGGAGAACCAGCAACCCAGAGAAGTGACAAGTTCCTCACTGTTGGATGTATTCAAGCATAAATTAGTCATCTATCTGTATGGGGTACTTTAATATGGATTAAAGCAGGGGCGAAATGCTATTGGTTCGCATTGTTTCAGGCTTTGTGCTTGCGAAGAAGGTCCAAAATTGCATGTCACATGTGCACGCGTGCAGAGTGCGCACTTCCGAACCAGTAGGGAATGTAAGTAGATTTCACCCATGGATTAAAGTGTTTGGATTTACATTCTTAAATATAGGAATCTGGATTTTTAAATACCTATCATTTCATTATTTACTTTTCCCTGACTAGATGGGGAATTTTAAAAAATATTTAAGTCCAGGAGTTCAGCATTATGTAATTTTTCCAATCGCTTGAGGTAAAAGCATTACACAAATACTAATATAAAACTATTCATGTCCAGAAAGCTATTCCCAGAGCAAGGAAAGTGATTGGCTATTGCTTTCCTGGATCAGGAGAGAGGGAAAGCATAGCAGCAGAGAATTTGTCCAATAGCAGAATGTGTAGCTTGCTATTCAGATTGAACATATGTGTCGCAATTCAGACAAAGATTTTTTAATGAAGTTTAGACTCAAAAGATTATTTAAGCTTTCTTGAACAGAAGATGGAAATAGCTTAAATGATAAGTATGTCCCTTGGTAGGCTATTGGCCTGATGTATCAAGATTTTCTTTTAATATATCTATTTTGCAGTGTTTTTAAATATTGCAACATAAATTACACATACATTGTCAAGCTAGGTATTAGAGATTAATTTTAAGTTGACATATAAATAAGATATGTAAAACCAATGCAAATGGAAATAATTCCTATCTACTCATCCTTCCAAACTTATAATAGTTCTTTTAAAAACTATTCTGTGACTTTTTCACCATCAATTAGGATTATATATTTATAATTGGACTCGGAATGCTAGGAAGAATGTGTGTGTGTGTGTGTGTGTGTGTGTGTATGTATATATCAGTGGTGGGTTTCAAAATTTTTTACTACCGGTTCTGTGGGTGTGGCTTGTGGGCATGGCATGGCTTGGTGGGCGTGGCAGGGGAAGGATACTATAAAATCTCCATTCCACCCCACTCCAGGAGAAGGATACTGCAAAATCCCCATTTCCTCCCGATCAGCTGGATCTTGGGAGGCAGAGAATAGATGGGGGCGGGGCCAATCAGAATTTTTACTACTGGTTCTCCAAACTACTCAAAATTTCCACTAACGGTTCTCCAGAACTGGTCAGAACCTGCTATGACACAAATATACATACTTTTGCATAGATGGGAGTAAGAAAAATGGGATACAAGAGAGTTTGTCACAGTGAAATTTGTTTTTCTCCATACAAAATATCCTACTTATGACCTCAGAGCTCTAATTTATATCACAAATAAAACACAGACAACTTTTATTCAAAAAAACAACATTTGTTCATTTCTTGTGCTACTACTAAATGATCTATTACCAGGTGACAGGAAGATATATAGTTTAGCATTGCTTTTAAATAATTATCCAGATAGGTTGAGTGCTAAATATTAAGAAAACTACAAACTGATGCATAAATCCTTATCTACTCGTTTTGTTCTCTCTTCAGTATCTCTAGCAGCACTTGTTTCCCTATAACAAATAAAGCCAAACTGAATCACATCTTCCTCTCTCTCCCTCTCTCCTTCCCTTTTTTGTTATCTCTGTATATTCAGATATCTACAGCAAAGAATTAATAAACTAGAATAAGTTGTACTCCATGTATCCAAAAAAATTAAATGAAACGAGGCATAATAAAGAAATAATCATCACTATTAAGCATATTTTGAAGTGATCCTAGGAAGGCCCTATTATATAACTTTCCCTAATCTGTTTTTAATATAATTTTTACTGAAGAATTTTTAACAAGATAAAAGCAGTATAAATATTAGAAAACAAAGAAAATACAGAACAGTGAATAAGCAAAAAAGAGAATAGAAAAAGAAAAAGGGATTGAAAAAGAAAAAGGGATTGAAAAAGAAAGGAGTCTGGGTGGAGCAGTGGTTAAAATACAGAATTGCAGGCAAACTCTGCCCACAGCCTAGAGTTCAATCTTGATGGGGTTCAAGACTTACTTTCTATCCATCTAAGGTCAGTAAAATAAGGACCGAGGTCATTGGAGGCAATATGCTGACATTGTAAACTGCCCAGAGAGTGCTGTAAAGCACTTTGGGATGGTATATAAGTGCCATTGCTATTTGACAGTGACTATAAATGCATTTTATTTTCCTCCCTCTCTTTAGAATTATGTCATAATTTCCTTTTTCCATAAGCAATCTTTTCTAATCATCATACCCATAAATCACAAGTTCATAAGAGGTTTCCAGTCACCAACAAATGTAACAGTTGATATTTTTCTAAGCAAAAAGTTAATCTTGCTATCTCTGCTATCTTCATCATCCTCCAATCCTCCATTGTGAGTATATCAGACTCTTTCTATTTTTGTGCGTACAATAGTCTTGCAACAGTGATCTTATATAAAAATAGCCTTCCATGGCTCTTTGTAGTCTTTGTATCAAAGTATGTACTTGAACCCAAAATTGTCTGGCTTTTTTTACAGACATGATAAAATGACTCTTCATGTTACCCACATTTCCAATATAAATTTGAAGTAGCCTTATACATAAATTCTGGATAATTTGTTAGAGTCACATGTCAAAGGTACACCATTTTATAAAAAATCTATTTTAGGCTATAACAATGTGGATTTCAATCCTTTTAATCACACTTTTTTCCCACTGTTCCAACAATATGTTGCAGCCAATGTTATTAGCCCATTTTTTCATATATCCTTTCACTTGTTTGTCCTCCATTTCAAATTTCAGCAGGAGTTTGTACATTTTGGCAATTGCATGTTCAGCATTTGTCCATCATTT
The DNA here is from genome assembly GCF_059756535.1 of Pantherophis guttatus. Taxonomy (NCBI): domain Eukaryota; kingdom Metazoa; phylum Chordata; class Lepidosauria; order Squamata; family Colubridae; genus Pantherophis; species Pantherophis guttatus. The sequence continues at coordinate 291,899,578 of NC_142063.1, read as the reverse complement.
AGCTTCAAAGTCAGTTTACAAATATCCTGTTATCTACCTTGAATCTTTCTCTTAGTTGTGCATGAAAAACCATTGCAAACTAAATCTCTCTGCAGCCAATTGTTTTCCTGATTTCATCTTATATTCTTGCTCTAACAACTCTTGATAGGTTAACCCTTTTTCTTTCTAAATGTAAATAGATCTTCTGCCATGCCAACTCGAAGCTTATTAATTCTATGGTTTTGCCACAGTGAGGAAATAGATTTGGACAGACAGAGTAGATGTTCAGCAGTTGCTTCCCTGCATGTCTATATTGTGTTGCCTTGTATTTCCTCAATCCATTTTTCAGCCTACTGTTAAGGAATAACCCTTGAGTATCAAGAGTGTGCACATGAAAGCAGTTGAGAGTAGTTATGAATAAGCACAGTCACCACACAGATACACTGAGTTGTGTTATAGTTTACACAATCCAATAAACAAAGTCTTCATACCAGTCGTATTAATCATACACAGTAAACAGTTCTTCTAGAGTAAACAGTAAGACAGTAAGTCAGATAGAGATATCAGAGAGCAAGAACAACAAAGAGAACAAGCCATGGTTCTAGCTCCCTCTTAAGGATGTTGGCAATAGAGCTCACCAATCGGTACACAGTATGATGCAATACAGCAGTCTTAAAACTATACAATACAATGCAAACATACATTGATGGTTTATATATTGCCAACCCAACAAGTTAGGTAATAGTCATATTCCTAACACCTACTTTTCAGGTCTATGTAAATTATGTGTTGATGAAGCCAATCCAAAGCTAAAAATCCATTTTTATTTCACCACAGATAAGAAAGGAAAAGTTCCTTTTCCAAAAAAATTACCTTTTTTCATTAATTTGGCTGCTTGAAGTTATAATATTTTCATATGGAAACTGTAACAGTTTGTAAACTGTTGTGTGTGTGTGTGTGTGGCTTTGAGTCTGTGTTGGCTCCTGGTGACTGTCTGGACAAGTCACTGTAGATTTCTTGACAAAGTGCTTTGGAAGTGTCTTGATTTTTCCCTCCTTCCTAGGGCTGACTGGCTCAAGGTTACCTGGCTAGCTTTGGACCTAAGATGAGATCAAAACTAATGGCTTTGGGGTTCTAACCACTACGCAAAACTGGCTCTCAACAGAATAAAAATGGGCAGAATCTGTGGCCACCAAGATTTAGGGTAGATTTAGGGATTTAGGGATTTCTTACTCACTCCAGAATGGAAGAGTAATGCAATTGTGGTGGACATTGCCTAAGACATGTTGGTAGACATGTACTTACTGAAACATGATTGCTCCTGAAATTTGCTTCTGGTTAATTGGAGTTCAGGGTAGCCTGTGGAATGAATGAATGAATGAATTTATTTATTTATTTATTTATTTATTTATTTATTTATTTATTTATTTATTTATTTATTTAAATTTCTATACTGCCCTTTTCCCGAAGGACTCAGGGCGGTGAACAGCCAGAGGATAAAACACAGAAATACAAAAATTTAAAATAGATTAAAAACGAATTAAATAATTTGGCTGAATTTAAAATACCCCATAATTTAAACAGATTAAAATTTGTATTTAAAATTTATATTTAAAAGGGGAGAAGATTTAGGCCAGGCCAGCTTGATGAAATAAAAAAGTTTTAAGCGCGCGATGGAAGGTGCGCAGATCTGGGATCCTCCGTATCTCCGGGGGGAGCTCGTTCCAGATCGTAGGTGCCCCCACAGAGAAGGCTCTCCCCCTAGGGGCTGCCAGTCGACATTGTTTGGCCGACGGCACCGGAGGAGCCCCTCTCTATGGGAGCGTACTGGCCGGTGGGAGGCTATTGGTGATAGCAGGCGGTCCCGTAGATAAACAGGTCCTAAGCCATGGAGCGCTTTAAAGGTGATAACCAGAACATTGAAGCACACTCGGAAGACCACCGGGAGCCAGTGCAACTCGCGCAGGAGAGGTGTTACATGGGAGCTCCACGTTGCTCCCATAACCACCCGCGCGGCCGTACTCTGCGCCAGTTGGAGCCTCCGAGTGCACCTCAAGGGGGAGCCCCATGTAGAGAGTGTTACAATAGTCCAGACGAGAGGTGACGAGGGCATGAGTGACTGTGTGTAGGGAGTCCCGATCTAGAAAGGGACGCAACTGGCGGATCAGGCGGACCTGATGAAAAATCCTCCTGGTCACGGCCGTCAAGTACTCTTCTAAAGACAGCCGTGAATCCAGGAGGACGCCCAAGTTGCGAGCCCTTTCCGTGGGGGCCAATGATTCACCCCCAATAGTCAGTGATGGCACCAGCTGACTATATCAGGATGTCGGAAACCACAGCCACTCAGTCTTGGATGGGTTGAGCCTGAGCCTGTTCCTCCCCATCCAGATCCGTACAGCCTCCAGGCACCAGGACATCACTTCAAGGGCATCATTGGGGTGGTCCGGGGTGGAGATGTACAGCTGGGTGTCGTCAGCGTACTGATGGTACTTCACCCTGAAACCACGGATGATCTCGCCCAGCGGCTTCACATAAATGTTGAACAAAAGGGGCGAGAGGACCGATCCCTGGGGCACCCCACATATGAGGGGCCTCGGGGTCGACCTCTGCCCCCTGTCAACACAGAGTGCAACCGGTTGGAGAGAAAGGAGGAGAAACACCATAGTACAGTGCCTCCCAGCCCCAACTCTTCCAACCGGTACAGCATGATACCATGGTCGATGGTATCAAAAGCCGCTGAGAGATCTAACAGGACCAAGACAGAGGAGCAACCCCTGTCCCGAGCCCTCCAAAGATCATCAACCAATGCGACCAATGCCGTTTCCGTGCTGTACCCAGGCCTGAAACCTGACTGGAATGGATCTAGATACGACATTTCATCCAGGTACTGGGGAAGCTGTCGCGCAACCACACTCTCAACAACCTTCGCAACAAAGCGAAGGTTGGAGACTGGACAATAATTAGCCAATACTGCCGGGTCCAGGGAAGGCTTCTTGAGGAGAGGCCTCACCACCGCCTCCTTCAAGGCGGTGGGGAAGGCACTCTCACCCAATGAAGCATTTATAATCCCCTGGAGCCAGCCTCGTGTCACCTCCTGGGAAGCTAGTACTAACCAGGAGGGACACGGATCCAACAAACGTGGTCGCATTCAATCTACCCAGAATCCTGTCCATGTCATCTGGGGTCATAGGATCAAACTCGTCCCAGATAACAGTCTCAAGACCTGCTTCCGTCACCCTCGCTGGACCTACCCAGTCGGAGTCCAGACCTTCCCGAATCTGAGTGATTTTGTCATACAGATATTAAACAAAATCCTCGGCTCTTCCCTCCAAGGGGTCCTCCCGCACTTCCTGGTGGAGCAGGGAGCGGGTCACCCTAAACAGGCCGCCGGGCGATTATCTGATGATGCAATAAGAGCAGCAAAATGGGTACATTTTGCTGCTTTTATCGCCACTAGGTAATTCTTAATATGAGATCTTACTAGTGTCCGGTCCGATTCAGAGTGACTAGCCCTCCAACTACTCTCTAGGCGTCTTTTCCGGCACTTCATCTCCCTCAGCTCCTCGATAAACCAAGGAGCCAGGTGAGAAGGGCGCCGGGTCAGAGGCCGCAAAGGCACGACTCGATCCAGAGCTCTAGCGGCCGCCCTATCCCAGGCGGCCACTAGGTCTCCAGTCGAGGTATGTGCAAGATCCTCGGGGATTGGTTCAGGTTCCATCAGGCGCCTGGGGCGGTACCATCTTACTGGTTCCGCCTCCCTGCGGTGGGGTACCGTGGTTCGAAGGTCAAGGCGAAGGAGAGAGTGATCCGACCATGACAAGGGCTCAGTGACTATGTCCCCTATCTCAAGATCACTCAACCACTGTCCAGAGACAAAAACAAGGTCCAGTGTGTTTCCCAACCTATGCGTAGGGCCATGAATTAGCTGGGTCAGGTCAGGTCTTTTTTGAATGTTCAAAAAAGATTCCAAATTATGCATTATAGTATCCCTGATATATCCAGCTAGCCTGTGTTTATATACTTCTATAACCTCCCCAGGCAACCTATTCCCCTATTGAACAGCTCTTACCATTAGGATTTTTTCCTAATGTCTTCCCCTAGATACTGGGCCATGAAATTCAGATTTTTTTTTATTTATTTATTTTCATCAAGCATGTATTAGATAACAGATATAAGTATAAACATAATTATGAATACATGAAATGGATATGAATAAAAGAGAACATTAGACAGGGACAGTAGGCACACTGGTGCCCTTATGCATGCCCCTTAAAGACCTCTTAGGAATGGGGTGAGGTTGACAATAGACAGTCTAAGGGTAAAGTTTTGGGGGTTTGGGGAAGAAACCACAGAGTCAGGTAGTGCATTCTAGGCATTAACAACTCTGTTACTGAAGTTGTATTTTCTGCAATCAGGTTTGGCATGGCTTATCATAAATTTGTATCTATTATGTGTATTATGTGTCAATAACAGACATGGAAGTGCTTTGCGAGTTGACACTCGTGTATTGTTGTGGTTGAAGCTGAAGTAGTCATTGATAGGTAGGGCATTGTAGCAGATAATTTTATGTACTACGCTTAGGTCGGACCAAAGATGGTGTAGTTCTAAGTTGTCTAAGCCCAAAATTTCAAGTCTGGTGGCATAAGGTATTTTGTTGCAAGCAGTGGAGTGGAGGACTCTTCTCGTGAAATATCTCTGGACTCATTCGATTGTATTAATGTCCGATATGCAGTGTGGGTTCCAGACAGATGAGCTGTATTCAAGGATTTGTCTAGCAAAAATTTTGTATGCCCTAGTTTGCAGTTCAATATTACCAGAGAAGAAGCTATGCAAGATTAAGTTTACAACTCTTAATGCCTTTTTGGCAATGCTGTTACAGTGAGCTCTTGCACTTAGATCATTTCAGATGAGTACTCCAAGGTCCTTGACAGGGTGAGGGTCATCTACAAGGTTGTATCCACCCAGCTTGTATTTTGTGTTTTGAAATTTTTTTGCCAATGTGTAAAACAGAACATTTGTTGGTTGAGATTTGGAGTTGCCAATTGTTTGACCATTTTGATAGATAGTCAAGGTCTTTTTTGTAGGGTAGCTAGGATGAGCTGTTGCATCATGTGAATTGTATATCATGTCCTAAGTGCAGTATGTTTTGCCTTATTATGCCTTTTTTTTTTTTTTGCTATTTTCCTTTGTTATTAGCTAAATCATGTCATGACTAAGTGGCCATAAACATTGACTAAATTGCCTGACTGACTGAATGAATAGAATACCATAAGCTTTTATGCCAGTAATAAACCTCTAATTGGTCAAGTGATACTAATGCTATACATGTGGTTAATATTTAGCAATGTAAAATGCTCTTCCAAGTTTGTTTATTTGTTTATTTGTTTATTTGTTTATTTGTTTATTTGTTTATTTGTTTATTTGTTTATTTGTTTATTTGTTTATTTGTTTATTTGTTTATTTGTTTATTTGTTTATTTGTTTGGCCACCGAACTCACACATGGTGACTTTGGTGTGGCTTACAACATTAAAATTCCACTATGTAAAAATCCACACGCCCCTTCCATGAGAGTAACAGATATAATCACACCAACCAATTGAGCAGCCCCCGTGTCAAGCTGGGGTGTCCAGGCCCACTGACAGAACCATGCCTTCAGAACCTTCCAGAAAAATATCAAGATGGAAGGTGCAATCTTACAGTTTGGGGAATGATATTCCAAAGTTGGGAAATTACCACAGAGAAGGTCCTTTTTCTGGGTCCCACTAGCTATACTTCCCTGATAGAAGGGAAGTGTGATAGAAGGGAAATGTATTTTTCTGGTAGGCTGGGTAGGGGAGAAGCATATAGTTTAGCTATTTATTATTTCATAACAAGACTAGATGTTTTTCATTTTTAGAAGATTGTTTCCAGTCAATTTTATGATTCATAGTTTTACTTCCTTTCCTGATTACTGTTGTCCTGTCTCATTTTTAAGCATGACTAGGAGGATGAATGTACTGAAACTATCAAATATAAAATATTTTATAAAGTATGAAATGAATTAATGTTGACCAAAACTCTTTGTGGAGTGTCATCATATCTCTGAGTCACCCTTCCCAATGCATCATTTCATATTTAGTCCTACTGAGAAATATTTCTTTCTCAATATTTTTTTTTCTGTTGTCCATTTTCATAACCAACTTTTTACTAGTATTTCCTTGTCTGTATTTGCTTGTGATATATTCCCCCAATAAATTTATCCAATACAATATTTATTTTCAGCACATGGAGATTGTTATGGGAATATTCAAGCTATACGTTAGGAAGGAAGTCATTTTATATATTATGGTAGGGAGATAAATTGCAGAATACCCAAGAGGTCTGTTTTTAACAGTTTTGCTTTAGGACAGAGTAAGTACTTTGAAGGAGGTGATTCTGTCTCTCCCTGACACTCTCAATTTAACAGTTTAAGCTCCTAAAGACTGTAATAGGCACAGAATATCTAAATTAATGCATTTTATACAGAATTGCATCCGGTCAATAGAAAGAGAAGCCGAGTGAAAGGCCAGGCTAACAGAATTAAAACATGAATTCTTTACCCATCAAAAACACCCAATTGATTGTAGTGGACAGCTTCTGGAACCAGAGCTGCTTTCAACTGATAAAAACCTACACGTGATTGGGACCCCAGAGAGAAATGCACAGTTAATAACACAAATCAACCCCTCTTAATTTGGAAATCCCTTTTCATCTACCAAAGTGTCTCCTCTATACAACAGACATTTATTTTATTGAAAAAGATTTGGGCTGACAATTTTTGCACAAGAAGCTTGTTATTAAAAATGGGATGGTTCCTGAAATGCTATTAATATAACTTCAGTGAGCCATCAGTAATATGAGATAATGTATGACCCTTACTCCCTTTCTGTGGTTCTTCTGAATAATATCTGTTGGAGTCTTTAGCTTTCAGTATGCTGAAATGGAAATTGAGGTAGAAAGAGAAAGGAGAGGGGGTAGAGGAGGAGGAGAAGAGGGAAAGTCAGTCTACAATGTAAGTCTGAGACTTGTTGCAAAGTCATCAAGCAGAACTGTGGGTTGGCTAATGCAGGAAGATTTAGGAGAGATCCAGAATGAACTAGATATGCTCCAAATGCATCTCTATCTGAATCCTCCAATTGTAATTCACAATTCAGAGGCACCCTGAGGCACACACTATGATCTGGGATTTTTATTTTTATTTTTATTATTTTGAAGCTATGAGGTTAGTTTGACACTGCTTAGCTTTTTGGATCAGCCAAGGTCAGCTAAGTGTTTAGCCTGGTCTATCATGTTGTACAAAGCCAGCCACAATGAATTATATTAGCAGAACTTGTCAATTACAGTTATGGTGCTTTGGGGGAAGAAAGTTGAGAAATTCATCACAGAGCTGTTCTATAGGTCAGTTCCCTTTGCTTGTTTTTTTTTCCTCTCCCAGCAGCAGGAATATTAAAGGAATTTTAGTGAAGGCTGTGTGAAAAAAAGAATTTGGTGTTTGCTTGTAAAAAGTTAGTTGTCCGTGTATTTTTTTCTTTTTACTGTATATTTTTCCACATCCATTATTCATCCAAATCATCATCTTTTCTTTTTCACTAACTGAGCAGAAAATGACAAAAATCTTTTCTTTCATCATAGCTCATTTTGGAACAATTTGAGGTTGTTGTTTTTGAAATTCTGTTTTGTTATCTAGGTACAAATACCAAAATGCTTCACAAAAACACTGCATATATATTTTGGAAATTATACAGCTGTGACCTCATCTATTTTAAATATTCTTTTGATATAAAGTGTCTCACAAAAAGATATATTTTTATTCTTAATTCTTTTGCTTTATATGGCTTCCATCTCAGTGATTCTGAGCAGTTTACAATGGACAAAAAACAATACAAAGCATAATAGAAACCACAACAATATATGCAAGAGCCAAGAGATCAAATCAATCTCAACAATATAGTAAAACACAGGTTCTGACCTGTGCTTGAGAATATAACCATGTTTTAAGGCCTAGCAAAAGACTGACAGGATTGGGGCCAATCTAATCTCAGGGGGAACAGCATTCGTAGGCCACAACAATAACTCAAAAGGTCAGGTTTTTTATTCTTGCAAGACAACATCCTTTGATCAATAGGACCCTCAGTATATTTGGCCTGATAGACCTAATGGGATAGGGGTAGAAACAACTGGGGAGACACATTCCTGCAGGTAACTTCTCCCTATGCAATGAAGGGTAATCAACATTTGAATTGCACCCAGATGCATACTGACAATCAGTGCAGTTCAAGGAGCAGAGGAGAAATATTCACAAATGGAGGTGCATTCTTGATTGCCCATGTTGCATTCTGTGCCAGCTATGGCTTCTGGATATTTATCAAGGGCATCTCCATGTCAAGCACATTGCACTTATCCATTAAGGAGATGGATAAACAAAGTAGATCTTCCAGATCCAGGATGCACAAGACAATGTTGTGCAAAAGCCCTCCTGACCACTGTTGCTACTTGTTCCTCCCCATGTTGAAAGACCCAAGATTATGCACCAATTCAGTTTGAGATAGTATTATCCCAGCCAGACAAGATGGATTTTTCTTGTATTCAGCCAGCTCTGAAACCAAGAGCCACTCAGTTTTGCTGAAGTTAAGCTGAAGTTTGTTCATCTCAGTCCATACCATCAGCATCTTCACACACTGAAACAGAACCTTTACTTTGTCACTTGGTCAACCAGTGGATAAAGGTAAAGCATCAGCTAATGATACCTCACCCATGCCAGTGGATGATCAAATGTTAAGCATGAGTGACAGCACCAATCCTTGAGGCATATTGCAAAGCAGGGGCTGTGGACTAGATCATTCCACCCATCAACAACTAGAACCAATCCCAGAAGAAGAAGGAGGACCTTTGTAACACATTGTCTCTGACTCCTAACCCCTGAACCTGTCCAAAAGGATACCCTGCCATCACATTTATGAGATGAGTGGCCATATGAAATTGATAAATAAACAAATAAATTAAAGGAAAGTTAGGTTTGTTCTTTGGGAAGTTTATCAATTGTACTCACCAGAGTTTGAAGAAATTATATATTTTTTGAGTTATTGAAGGGCTAAGATTCACAAAACAAACTGAGAGTTGTAATCTACAGACTTGCAGATAAAAAACAACAACAATGAAGGCAAGCTCTGAGAAGCTTATATTTTCAACAAAATACTGAGTGCAATAATAAAAATAGGAAGAGGATGTCTCTCTGAGCTTATACAAACTCTTAATAACTTCATTTTTGGGGGAAAAAATATCCTCCTCTGTATTTTAAGAGACAAGAAGAGATTAATGCAAATAAGATATAAAAAGTGCAAAATGCCAAAGGATTTATGTACAGAAAACAGTGTTTGTGAAGGATCTGGGTCTGGTAGTGGATTTTCCTGTCCTTCCTCCATGTTGCCCTTGACTATATTTTGCAGTTGAAGAGGCAAAGTATATCTACTTTCCTGACATGCCCTAGCTATCTGAACATTTAGGGTGAATTATTATTTCTAATGATTGTATACAGTTAATGTATAATTGTCAGGTTTTTTGTCTTACATGACCATCTTATACTATTTCCCATTTCCAAATAAATTAAATATTTTGAAGTCAAGATTCTGGGGAAAAAAACTGTAAGGTGCTATAGAGCTGAAACATGTACTCGTGACAATAATAACTACAAAGCTACAAGAGGTTGAAAGGGGATTATATTAGGGGATTATATTATTTCTTTCCTCGTTGAAAGACCTTCAATGTGAATTTAATGGTACTGTGAATTTAAAGTTGCTCTATCAATTAAAATAGTGTTTGGGGTGACATTTACAGTACTTCGTGTAAGTATAGCAACCTTTTCCACATGTATATTTTAATCTGAGGAGTGTAGAGTACATTAGCGAAGAAATAAAAAAAAACTTATTTACACATTACATCAGCTACATTGAAAGGCAATCAATTATATAAATGAAAAAACATAACAATAAATCAGTAGAAATAAACACTAGAGTAGACTGTTTGGGCAATTTTTTTCCACATCTTTTTCGGGAAGTTAGAAGATTAAAGCAGAGTATTTATCAAACTGATGGTCTGATCTTCTGATTGTGTATTTAAAATGTCCAATGAATTCAGCCTTTGTGATTTGTTACCCAAAATTATCTGATCTGTAGAACACATAAAATATCCATTTAAGATTACAAACCAGTTAAAATGTTTCAAAAAGCTAGTCTCATCTCTGAATAAATCTTGACTCCTAAAGATTATTGTACAAGTACACATCCTAGTAGTTCTTTTGGCAGCAATAAAAGAGGGGAGCATGTATACATGCACACACACAATGCACACACACAAACACAAGCATAATTAATAATATTAATAATACGTTGAGACTGAATTTTCTAGGGGAAGAATCCAAAAATAATACCAACCAAAGATTTGCAGATTTGCTTGCCTCTACAGTGGCCTGTTTGCTCCACAGTTTAGTGCACTATAACAATGAATACAGGCTGTTACATCTCATCAAAAGATGACATATCATCAAGAAGGAAATATAACCTGTTCCACCCTGAGATCTTGCAGTTACTTTAAAGTATCACTCTCAACGTTCTCAGGCAGCATGGGAGTAATAGTAGAAAATATTTGAGAAAATATCAAGTTGGAGAAGGAAGAATACTATGAAAGTCAAATGAAAAAGAAGCATCCAAATTTCAAACTAATGAAATTTGAAATTGCTTTATACACTATACCAATTCATATGTAACTAAGTCGTAATAGAATAGTTTATTTTATTTACACTATATATTCTATCTGTTGCTTCAGTTCAAACAGACCATCAGTGGAAACCTAATTTTGATTATAAAATAATAAGATGACAATCAACAATACAGACAGAATCACCATCAGATGGATTCATAACTGGCTGACTGACCACACTCAACATGTAGTCCTTAATAGAACTGCATCTACATGGAGGGAAATATGCAATGGGGGGGGTGTACCCTAAAGCTCTGTCTTAGACCCAATACTCTTCAATATCTTCATCAATGATTTGGATCAGAGGTTGAAGGGGAACTCATCAAATTTGCAGACAGCACCAAGCTGGTAGGAATAGCCAACAATCCAGAAGGTAGGCTCAAGAAACAGAAGGATTTTGACAGACTGAAAGATTGGGGCCTATCTAACAAAATGAAATTCAATGGTGAGAAAAGTAAGGTTCTACATTTAGGCAAGAAAGACCAAATGTACAAGTATAGAATAGATGGTACCTGGCTCAATAGTAGTAACTGCAAGAGGCATCTTGGAGTCCTAGTGGACAATCACTTAAATATGAGCCAGCAGTATGTTGCAGCTCCAAAAAAGCCAACACAGGCCTAGGCTGCATTAATAGAGGGATAGAATCAAAATCACATGAAATGATAATACCAATTTATAATGTGTTGATAAGACCAACTTGGAATATTGCATCCAGTTTTGGTCACCATGATATAAAAATATGTTGAGATTCTAGAAAGAGTGCAAAAAGCAACAAAGATGATTAGGGGACTGGAGGCTAAAACATATGAAAATGGTTGCAGAAATAGGGCATATCTGGCTTAATAAAAAGAAGGATTAGAATTACATGATAGTACAGTATTCCAATACTTAGTATTCTAAGGGGCTGATAGATAGAACTCATAATATGCCTTTTCTGCTAGATCTGGTAGGATAGACAGGTGAAATCTAGGAGAGGCAAGACCTGGCAGCCTTGAAAGGTCAACATCAAAAGCAGGGATGAATTGGACTCAGAAAAGACTGGTAACCAATGAAACTTGAAAAGCAGAGGTGTGTTCTACCAGAGATGAAAATAAGCGCTTGCACAATTGCATTTTGCATCAGCTGAAGTTTCAGAGTATTCCTTAAGGACAGCTCCATGTAGAGTATGTTACAGTAGTTCAATATGGAGGTGACCAGCGCATAAGTGACCATGAGTACAGTCCTCAATCTAGGAATGGGGACAACTGGAGCATAATACAAAAATCCTCCTTTGTATTACAACTGTCACCTGCACATCAAACAGGATTTGTAACTCCAGGAGAATCACTAACTTTGCTCTGGTTCTGTTTGGGGTAGTACAACCCAATCAAGTACCAAAGATGGTATAGTCACAAAACACGAGGGCCTCAATACCCAAAGCTGCTCATTCTGACTAGAGTTCAGTTGAACTCTGTTGTTCTCCGTCCAGACTTCCACAGCCTTTACCAGGATAAAAATGTCCACAGAACTGCTTAACTCACCAGGAGCAAAGATGTACAACTGGGTATCAGCAGCATATCATGGTGATAGATGAGCTCACCCAGAGGTCTCATGTAGATGTTATATAGGAGAGGAGAGAGCATCAACCCCTGTGGTACTCCCCACAGTAGGGAGCCAAGGGTGGGACCTCTCCTCCCTAATGATCACCAACTATAATCAATCCCAGAGAAAGGAGGCAAACCAGCACAATACTGTGCCACTTATCCCCAGGCCTCTGACTCTAATTCCATGGTTAATGGTATCTACAGCAACTGAGAGATCAAGTAAAGCAAGGAAGGCCACATGTCCACCATCCCATCCATGCCTGAAATCGTCCAAAAATGTGACCAATGCTGTTTCCATTCGCAAAGGGAAGTAGGCCCGGTATAAATCCTCTGAAGAGTAGCTGTTTTATAATAATTTTGAGCCAGAGTATCTAATGGCATGGAATTAACAACCTGAACCCACAAGTTACTACATGATCCTAGGCATGTTTTCTTAGACAATACATTATGTTTAATCGATTAAACTTTACATTTATGCATGGGACTAAAGTTTTAATTAAGATGAATATGTGAAAAGAATTCTGTGTTAGCTATGTCAAATACTTAAACACCATACACCAGGAATTACACACACACATACTCAACGAGAGAGAGAGAGAGAGAGAGAGAGAGGGAGAGAGAGAGAGAGAGAGAGAACTCTTCTAGGGGTATTGAGACTCATTAGGTTTAACTCTCAATCAAATAATTATTTGACCAAAACTTCAGACATTAAGAAATCACTATCTTGAATGCAGATACAATAGAACTTTCTAATACTTTGACCTAAGTTTCCTCAAGGAATAAGCTATAGTTTCCACTAACTACTGCAGCTTCTTCTGATACATGCATCCATGTATCCTATAATTTATAACCAATGCCCCACATTATTCTGCCATTTCTTTCAATGGAACTGAACTAATTTAAATCCAGTTTCTTGTCTAAAATATTTTGTCATTCATAGAGGAAGGTCACAGAGAATCCCTGGCTGGAAGGCTGGTCCCTATCACCGTTTAACAACAGAGTCATCAAAATGAGTGAAAGTAGGAGCAACTAACTTCCTTTAGGAAATTACTGTAATCATTTTTGTCATATAATGTTGGCTATAAGAAATAAATCAAAATCTATATTGGGACAATATTTTTATCAGATCAGTTCAAATGTCACAAGAATGTCACATTTTCAAGATCTCCAGTTCATCAAACAAAAGATGATGGAAGTGGAAGGGAAGAGTTGATTTAATACTGAAATCTTAAATTGCTTAAAGCTACAAAATGGGAATTGGCTGTGTATACATTTTTGAATAAAAATTAAAAAAACAATTTCCTTTGGTATCTGGTATTTGGTACCCCAAAACCCAGCATCTTCAACTTTGCCACAGTTTTGCTCGGCGTACAAGTGTAATTGGTCCCTGGGATTTGGGAGCATAAGGAAGGGAGAGAGTAGAAAACGTGTTCTTTCCTCTTGATTCAGGTGGGGTGTATGAGCAACCAGAAGAGACTTTAAGGCTACAATGAGACCTGGACAGCAAGATGAGGGTATATTAAAACAGGTCGTTTTTCTTTCTCAACAGTTTTTCCAGTTGAAAATGATGGCACAAGGTCAACAACTGGCTATGCAATTATCATTAAGAAAGATCCAGATTCTAATGGCCTGTACTAAATACTGGGGTGGAAGTCTTTGGCAGGTATTGAACAGGATGGCATTAAACTGCAACAACAACAACAACAAAAAGGTGGGGGGAAGAATGGAAAAATAGCAGAACTGCAACCAAGAGGCAAAAAAAGCAAAACACAAAGGGAAAATTGTGGACTAAAGCACTGTTATTAACAACTGCTGCTTGCAATTACTGCAAGTTCAAATCTCACCAGGCTCAAGGTTGACTCAGCCTTCCATCCTTTCAAAGGTAGGTGAAATGAGGACCCAGATTGTGGGGGCAATAAGTTGACTTTGTATAAATATACAAAAATATGAAGGCTATTGCTTAACGCATTGTAAGCCGCCCTGAGTCTCCAGAGAAGGGCGGCATATAAACTAAATTAAAGCCAAAAAATTGTAGGATGAGGACTGAGTGTTTCTGAGCCCACTACAACAGAGAAACTAATAGGCAGTATCAAAAAATATAAAAAGTTTCTACACGAATGCATAGAATATGGGAAATAAAGAGAATTAACTGAACTGAAGGAGATAAATACATGAAGGGATGGAATAATATTCATCATTGACTAAAACCTGATGGGATAATATTCATGATTGGGAAACATCACTGGAAAAAATTATCCAAACAGACTCAGCAGAAAAGTTGGAAGTCTTGCACTACATATAAAAATATATACTTGTCCAGAAATTTGGGAAATAGAACATGGAAATCCTCTTGAAAGTATTTGGGTAACAAATGAATTTCTAACTCTGCCAATAAGTTTTGGGAGTCAGGGAAGTGCCAGATTGAATCTCTTCCTAATACTTTCTCTTTTCCCTGGATCAAAATATATTTCTGCATATATTAGGAGTTTTTTTATAACAGTTTCTGAATAGTTTCATCAAAGACACTTCCATGACTCCCTACATTTGATATGCAGCATAGACCTGTAAAAATACCTGCAGAAGGCAGTTTTAAATTGTAACTTTTCTGGGGAGCCTGAAATGTATTAACTGAAATAATAAATAATATGTTAGATTGATTCAGGGCTGTCCATGCTCTCTTTACTTGGTTTCATCATCCTTCCCTTCTGTAGGTGTGAATATAATAACTCTATGTCAGACTGGTGAAATACACTCTCTGGAGCTTTCAGAGTTTTAATTAACCACATAGGTGGCCAAAGAGCAATATATATTAACATTTTTATTAAAATCACAGATAAGAAATGGCATTAATCAGCTAGAGAATTCTTGCCTTAGCTTTCCTTAATGGAACATATTAGTCATTAGATCATTTCAATCAGCACTGTGTAAGGAATTCATTCTCTTTAGCTCACTGTTTTGTTAATATAACATCCTCATGAATTATTCCCACTTTTATTTTTATTAGAAAATAAAAAATAGACCCTTCCTTCCTTCCTTCCTTCCTTCCTTCCTTCCTTCCTTCCTTCCTTCCTTCCTTCCTTCCTTCCTTCTTTACCTCCCTCCCTCCCTTCCTCCCTTCCTTCTCTTTTTCCATGTCTTCTAAAGAAAAAAGGCCTTGTTAAGTTACTAAGAATATGGAGCAAGACACAACAAAATGAAATAACCAGGCAGAGGGATCAGCTTTGACAGTTTCTATCATGTTTTGATTTATGTTCTTGCAGTTTTGAAGTGCAAAAGAAATACTGGCTTTCAGAATATATATTTTGTCTTGTATATTCACTCCCTCCTGACATTAGCTATTTAGCTGAGGTGTAATTTAGGCATACAACTGAAACCTTCATCCAAATTCACACATTTCTTGCTTTCTAAATAAAAAAAACCCACCATTATCAACAACTGCTGCTGCTGGAAAAGGTCAGATTCAAACATATTTCTGATTATTAGTACCTCAAAAGCCTGAGCCTTTAGGATATACATGATGACATAATTTGTATATTCAAACATGCATTTTGAATTAAAAGTAGTAAAGGATAGCTCATGTACTTAAAGAAGGAGGTAGGGGCTTGATTTACTGCTCTTTATCACTGGAATTTCTATAGCAATCTTCAAAAGAAATACTCGGCACCAAACAAAAACGTAAGAGCTATTGAAATACAAATAACCATCAGAAATTGCCTCTGCAAAGTAGATCCCAAACAACATATCAGGTTGGCTATATCCATTAACTATAAATAAGAAATATAAATCTAACGGTAGATAAAGAAATTACAGTCCTCAAAAATCAAATAGGGCATGGAATTGAAGTTTGGAGGAGAAGACAGACAGACAGACAGACAGACAGACAGACAGACAGACAAACAGACACTAGAACCAGTTAATATTTTACCTATCTGAGTATCTGGGTTATAGTACTGCAATGGTGTCAGAAAAGGTTTCTTTGCTAACACCACAGATCATGAATGTGAGCTGAACTGCAGTTCTTTAATTTTCACCCT
Source organism: Pantherophis guttatus (assembly GCF_059756535.1). Taxonomy (NCBI): domain Eukaryota; kingdom Metazoa; phylum Chordata; class Lepidosauria; order Squamata; family Colubridae; genus Pantherophis; species Pantherophis guttatus. The sequence continues at coordinate 291,883,208 of NC_142063.1, read as the reverse complement.
GTAATTTAGGAAATTCTCTCCCTTGCTGCCCAAATACATACTTTTCAAATTAGATGGAGGAACCTCTGTTTGCGATAATGTCAGAAAATGAGGTAGATTCTATGGAGACACAGTAAATATCAAGGAAATTACATATCACTATATGCAAGTTAATTTGATTTAATCTGTTGAACTGAATTTAATCTGCTTTCAGAATGGGAAGATGATGAACAAAGAAATTATTCTTTGAAAATATTAAGCCACAATAAAATTAAATCCAACTGAGCCACACTCCAAACCAAATCAATACCACTGCTCCATGCAAAGATCCAAATTAAAGTATTCATGACAGAGGGATATCCAATATCTGCTGGAGAAGTGATATGTAAAGTTGTATTTGTCTTCTTTGCAGCCATATCACATCACTGCTATTCCAATATTTTTTTTTCAGAAATGTTCTTACTAAGCCAAAATCCGCTTTAGACATGCATTTCAATTCTACTTCTTAAATGTGTAAACTTTGTTTTTGTCCCCATTAAGTATCATTCAGTTATTTTCAACCTATTTTTCTAACTTATCAAAATCAGTTTCAATCTTGTCATCTAAGGTATTGGCTGTGACATCCCTTTTAGTGTCAGCTGCAAATTTGATAAGCATTCCTTCCACCTGTCAGTCTTCACAAGGACTGATATTGAAAACGAAAGCCTTCAACTCCTAATGGCATATTTTTATTACAGAAACTAGAAAATATGTTAAAGTGGAAAAAACTAGTAACTGTAATACTAAAGACACCTATACAGCAGATCCAAGATTCAAATCACACATATTCTCCTGTACACAGGAGGTAAAAGAGAAAGAAGGGAATTGCAGCCACAAAAGGACAACCATAGAGGCTTTTTCTAGCAGGCAATAAGATTTTTATCTGGCTGTGCAGTGTATCTGGAAGTGTATCCAGAGTACATTCAAAAGGGGCAAGATTTGCATCATGACACGCCATTCACTGTCTTCCTGATTTTGACACACAACCAAGGAGGTACACAAACATACACACAAAGAATGCAGCTGCAGTGCTGCTGTCTTAAGCTGAGTTGAAGGCTGGAGCCTAGTCAAGCTGTGCCAAATTGAGTGTTTAGAAATTTCTCAGTAAGCATGACACAAATCAAACATTTAATCAGATGTATCTTCTATGTATGTATGTATGTATGTATGTATGTAGGTAGGTAGGTAGGTAGGTAGGTAGGTAGGTAGGTAGGTAGGTAGGTAGTTATATTGATTTATATGGCCATGTGTATAGTCATATACTTACAATGGGAAGTCATTATCTCTTCGTTTCCTCTCAAAGAGTACCATTACACTGAAGAATATTATTGATGAGAACGGAATAAATAAATAAATCAACTCTTTAATTAAATTTATATTGTTAAGTAAATAGGTCATCTCATTAACTTAGTAAACAGAATTTGACTGAAGACAGCTTGTTGCCCTGGAGGCAAGCTTAACAATTGGCCTATTAATAATCTGTTTTGCTTCAGCAAGATTCAAAATTTATTTAGCTGTTTATTTATGTGAATGTAATTTAAAAGAAAGCAAAACAAGGTTTCTTGGGGAGAGAAGTCCATGACACGATCAGCAAGTCTTGAGTCTTTGTTATTTAAATTCCAGTCATTCTTCTCACTCTTGGAACTTGTGCAAAGAAAAATGCTACTGCTAAAAATGAACTTTAAGTGTTTGAACTAACACATGATACATCATCTTGAAAAAAAGAAACCCAAAAATCAATTCAAATAATCAGGACATTTAGTTCTTATGGTGAGTGCCAGACTGGAGTTTTCTTCTCTGTCTGATTGGCTTACTACATTTTCCTTTAAGGAAAAGATGAGGAAGATAATTTTTTGTACTTCTCTCTGCTCTCAATTTATCCATATTCCTTGACATTACCTCTTCACTCTGCTTAAAAAAAAGAGAGCATCAACTTATCTGATTAAATTTTTCTACAAATATACTGTACCTAACTACAGATTCTCTTTACTTTGTCTCAAAAGAAAAAAATAGGACACTATTTAAATGTAACATCAGAAATTGTAACTATGACATTTTAACTGCAATCTAGCTTTCTAACAAATATTGTCTCATTTCATGGAGAAATAATATGAATAGTTGTAAAAACCTGTTTTAAAGACATGGAGCTCAAACACCGCTGTTCCAATTTCTTGAAGGAGAAATCAGAGAAAGCCAAGGTGATCCTAGTGATGGTAGGAGCACTTGGGATTCCTACGTTTGGAGAGTGGCTCCAACAGATCACAGAAACAGCATCATAGTTCTCTCTACAGAAGAGTGCAGTGCTAGGAACAACTAAGATACTGCATGAAACCTTCAAACTTCTATGCCTCTGGTAGAGGACACAAGGTTGAGGAAGACATATACCACTCATAGGATGAGAAGTGAATTTTATATATGGGATAAAATATAATAATAATAAACGCAATGTTGCAATATTTTCAGGATCAGACTCAATAAGATCAACAAGAGTTAAAAATTTAACTATATATTCTTTTATTTACATTAGGCATTCTATATTCACTGAATATTCACAGATAGAAGCAGGGGAAAATGGTGTAGGTAGCTCCTTATATATACAATGGGTGGAGCTATATGTGGGAGTGGTGAATTATGAATACATTAAGAAGTGAAGAATAAGTTAACCCCTGATACCCTGTCTGTACACTATTTACACATTGGAGAATAAGGCATTTACATCTGACACGCAATTAATGCATTTTGTGTAAGGTGATGTCATGAGACATTATTGAGAATGCTAATCTGATACTCATTAATGCATTTAATACTTGACTACTTCAATGGCAAAGACTGACAAAATAAGCAGAATGTTCTTCTAGTGGAAAATTAAGTTATAGAGGACCCACATAGTACTGCTTTCCAGTAAACAGCTGGAAAGTCGCACCATTCTTTTGCTAGGTAGACTAATAGGATTGAGAGAAGAGATGGGGAAAAAAACTAAGAGAGAGAAAAAATGCTGTGCTTGATGAAGAGAGTCTACTAATTAGAGACTGGCTACATAAGTGTGATTGGCTGGAGGGGATGCTGGGGAATCTCCTCATTAGTCTTTGTTGTTTGGAATCCAAGGTTGTTAACTAGGGTTTGACTAAATAAAAGGCTAGCAGAACTCCAGGCTCATTTTTAAAGGGCTTTATGGAAAGAAACAAGATTAAAATCTCTGGATGCAAAATATTTGAGTAACCAGCATGAAAACCCTTATTTATTTTCCCTCCAGTTGTTCCTCGTATGTGTTTTTCTCTTATTAATTCCAAGCTGAAATTCAAATTATTGCAATATACTTTCCAGCTTTTCAAGTGCAGAAATAGGTGTTAAGGATTCCTCCCCTCCCTCCCCCTCACAAAATTGTACAGCATTATTTTACACCAGTGGTGGGTTGCTACCAGTTCGCCCCGGTTTGGTCAAACCGATAGTAGCGGAGGCGGAATGCTCTGCCCACCCACCTGGATGTCATCAAATACGCTCTGTGCGCACGAGTGAACCCACCCCTGTCTTACACATATCTATATCAAATAAATCCCTTGCTATTTTAAATATATATAGAGTAGCAACCTTAATTTACGTTGTATGAGAGCACTGCGAAGGCATAGCATTTCTTTTAATAATTGTTTTATTTATAATTATATAAGCAGAGAAATATAAACATGATCATATACAGAATAGCAATCTTAATTTCTTTTGTATGAGAGCACTGCGAAGGCATAGCATTTCTTTTAATGGCTGTTTTATTTATAATTATATAAGCAGAGAAATATAAACAGGCTTTTGCATGTGTAGTTCCACATAACATTCTGACAAAAACAAATACTTATTTTTTAGACAGTAACTGATGCTTTTTAATATTTTTTTCTTTCATATTTTTTGAATGTGACACCTCCTTCCAGTTGCCAAAAAGAAGCAAATGAATGGATGTAAAAGGTCTAATCCTCTAGAAGAACGTTAAAAAGTGTCATTTTTAGCCATCAAGTAGTGTGACCCTAGTAAATTTCTGGTGCTCTACAGGTAATTTTTTTTAGTAAAAAGAGTCTTAACTAATGAAAACAGTTCACTCACATTACTAAAATATCACGTTGTCTAGTAGACTATTTTATTCTTAATAAATGATCATTCAGATAGTCAGAATTATTCTTGGTCTACATAGAGTCCTCCAATAGACTGAAAACTAGGCTTAGAATTAAAATGACATGGTAAAGGGCTCCAGAATACAAAAAGTCAATATGACCACCACAGCACTACCATGGAAAAACTAGTATCTGTGTTGCGCATTAAACACAGGCAGAACTTTTATCACACCATTGCAGTTGCCATCTTGGTTTTTTTTGATCCTGCAGACACTTCTGGCCACCACTAAAATTCATTTGCTAAAGAAAAAGCAATAAACAACACAGGAATTTCTGTAATGCTGGCCAAAGGTATTTGGGGCAGGGGGATCTTGTTCAAAATGACAAAAGAGTGCAGTGCCACAGCTGCTGGCACCAGAGAGATGCAGAGGTATGAAAAAGATAAAGTTACAGGTAAACAAGAGAAAAATTGAAAAACTTCAATCACCATGGTTGAGTTCTGTCTATCCACCTTTGTATCTGCAGAAAACTGTCCTGAGGAAAAGATTGCTGCCTCTCTTTCCCCTCCCTATCCTGCTTCTGTTCCTTGTGTTCCCAGTTATTGCTAGTCAATTTATTTCCTTTAAAGGTTTTATATACCTTGAGGCTCTTCAAGTGTTGGAATAAGAGGGGACTTGCTTGCATAATCCTGATACAACTAAGAAATATGTAAAGCAGTGTTACACATGGGCTGTAATCCAGATGAAGGCTATCTCATGGGCACTTAGCAGGGGAAAAAAAGATGTAGCTAAGGTATGTTTATGAAGATATAAGCTTATGTGCCTTTGAAGAGCATCACGTATAATAACTTCTGCAGAGCATTTTGTGGCACTAAATGAATGTTAATGATTGGCAGGAGAATGTGCCTATGAACATTTGCATCCCCTTCCCATTTGCCTATAATAGCAGCCGAACATGCTGAATTATAGTAACTGAGGCTTTTTTTTTTTTCCTGTGGTGAAATAAAATGATGAGGACAGCTGGCTGCATCTGCATATTTCACTGCAATGGCAATGTTTCCAAAGTTTCTTTTTTCTTCCTTTAATTTTATTTAGAAATCAGAAATGTTTCGCCATATGCTATCCTTTGTCTCCTAATTCCCAATTAGCATTGCCTAGTGCACAGCTTGCCTTCTTTTTCCTCCCCGTAGTGATTATCATAATAGTGTTATAATTCTGCTTACAATCAAAGTTTTAGAAGAACTTATTAGATTTGAGGTGGCTTCTATGGAAAAAAAAAGAGCAGCATATCCAAGCTGTTAAAAGAGACACTTGTAATTTCTAAGATGGTCTTCATTCTCCTTCTTTCATACATTAAACAGATACTAGTATGGGTTTAATAACCAAGACTGTGTAGACTTGCTTGGGGACTTCTTATTTTAAGCATTAGCATCTGTGCTTGATTAGATGGAGTCTAATTTTGCAAAAAGATGGTTCTTTTTTCCCCTAGACTTGGATAATCAGCTTGTTATCTAGATAGCACAAAATAATTGCCTGCCGACATTTGTGCAGCAGAAACAATGAGATAATGGGAGCTAGTTGCAAGACAAAAGCTTTTCCTTAATAAACAGAGAGGGAGAGAGAGAGAGAGAGAGAGAGAGAGAGAGAGAGAGAGAGACTGTAAGAAACAAAAGGAGAGATAAATCTTTGTAATGATTGATATAGGAGCAGGGGATACACTGGAATGGATCGATGGTTTCTAAAAAACAGCATTCATGTGATTTTTAAAAGAATAAGTGAACAACGGTTTGAGTGTTTGTAATCAGGTCAGTTCATTTATAACATGATTTTATATTATTTTTACTCTGAGGTTTGCACGTACAACAACCACAGAATCCAAATGTAACTTAAGCCAATGAAGCATTTCAAAGGCATGTCTTAGACTGAGAGTCAAAGTTAATTTCAGAAGGCTTCTAAATAGAATGAATTTTTTGATGCTTTTTGAGCCCATCTATTCTTAGTTTTACATTTGATGGGCTCCTGTAAGTCTATAATGATGAAAGATTACCAGCTCTGCCTGGACTTTGATTATTTCAGTCCATTCATTCTCCAGAGCAACTTGAAGATATGTGCATTAAATTCCCAAAATGCTAGGTGGGGAATTCTGGGAATTGAAGTTCACGTATCTTAAAGATATTGAGGTTAAGAAATGCTGCTCTACAGCCTAGGTACTGTTACTGTTCCATTACCATAAGGCCTGCCAAAAATGTCTTGAATTTAAACAGACTGTATTTTTCTACCTTAATTCTGCAATGTTGTACAGTGAGATCCAATATAAGAATCAACATTTACCTGTATGAATGGAAAACATGGATCAGGAGAAAAACTGCATTCTGATAAGATGAGATGAGAAGAGATGAGATAAGATATAACATTTATTTTTTACTGTAAACACACTGGCACAAATTAAAAATGAAAATCTATTGCCTACTCTCAAAAGAAAGTATATAATCTACCCATACATATACACATGCTATATACATATATATATGTATACCTACACCCCCACCCCCCACTATATATATATGGTTTTCTCAGTTCACAAATGTCTTTAAATTGAGAATGCAGGCACACACAAGCCAAATATTTTATAGATGTCACAAAGGCACTAGTAATCTGGCTGCAATCTTAGTGTTCCCCATGCTGAGAAAGTAGCAAAGGCAGAAACTGAAAAACAAGAAGGAGGAGGGGAAGGAGAAGGAGGAGAGGAGGAGGAGAAGAAAGAAAGAAAGAAAGAAAGAAAGAAAGAAAGAAAGAAAGATAGATAGATAGAGAGAGAGAGAGAGAGAGAGAGAGAAAGAAAGAAAGAAAGAAAGAAAGAAAGAAAGAAAGAAAGAAAGAAAGAAAGAAAGAAAGAAAGAAAGAGCAAGCAAACAATTGGAGACAAGCTCTCCTCCATTTAATACAGAAATCATTCAGATTGCAGATAATAATAATAATAATAATAATAATAATAATAATAATAATAAATAAAAATAATAATAATAAAAATAATAATTTTGTTTCTATACCGCCCTTCTCCCGAAGGACTCAGGGTGGTGTACAGGCTATTTAAAAACAGAATCAACATCAATTTAAAATAATTTAAAAATATTAAATAAATTTGGCTTAATTTAAAACCCCAAAAATTTAAAACATCCAATTTAAAATTATGTTGCTAACCCAGCCTGGCGGAACAACAGGGTCTTGAGTGCGCAACGAAATACCCGAAGGTCAGAAATCTTACGAATTTCCGGGGGCAGTTCATTCCACAGGGCAGGGGCTCCCACAGAGAAGGCCCTCCCCCTGGGTGTCGCCAGCCGACATGACTTGGCCCATGGCACCCTGAGGAGACCCTCTCTGTGGGAGCAGACTGGTCGGTGGGAGGCTATCGGTGGCAGAAGACGGTCTCGAAGGTACCTGGGTCCTGTGCCATGGAGCGCTTTAAAGGTGGTGACCAACACCTTGAATTGCACCCGGAAGACCACTGGGAGCCAGTGCAGCTCGCGCAGGAGGGGTGTCACATGGGCGCAACGGGTTGCACCCATAACCACCCGCGCGGCTGCATTCTGGACCAGTTGGAGCCTCCGAGTGCTCTTCAAGGGGAGCCCCATGTAGAGAGCATTACAATAGTCCAACCGGGAGGTAACAAGGGCGTGAGTGACTGTGTGCAGGGCGTCCTGGTCCAGAAAGGGCTGCAACTGGCGAATCAGGCGAACCTGATAAAAGGTCCCCCTGGCCACGGCCGTCATATGCTCTTCTAAAGACAGCCGTGCCTCCAGGAAGACACTCAGATTGTGAGCCCTCTCTGTGGGGGGCAAAGATTCACCCCCAATAGTCAGCGATGGCACCTGCTGACTATATCGGGACGCCGGAAGCCACAACCACTTGGTCTTGGAAGGGTTGAGTCTGAGCCTGTTCCTCCCCATCCAGATCCACACGACCTCCAGGCAGCGAGACATCACATCAAGGGCATCGTTGGGGTGGTCTGGGGTGGAGATGTACAGCTGAGTGTCGTCAGCGTACAGATGACATTTCACCCCAAAACCACAGATGATCTCACCCAGCGGCTTCACATAAATGTTGAACAGGAGGGGCGAGAGGACCGACCCTTGCGGCACTCCCCATGCGAGATGCCTCGAGGTCGACCTCTGTTCCCCTGCCAACACAAACTGCGAGCGGTTGGAGAGGAAGGAGGAGAACCACCGCAGAACGGTGCCCCCCATCCTAACCCCCTCAACTGCTGCAGCATGATATCATGGTCGATGGTATCAAAAGCCCCTGAGAGATCTAATAGGACTAGGACAGAGGAGCAACCCCTGCCCCGAGCCCTCCAGAGATCATCCACCAACGTGACCAATGCCATTTCTGTGCTGTACCCCTGCCTGAAGCCCGACTGGCACGGGTCCAGATAGATAGCTTCATCCAGGTGTCGGGGAAGCTGTCGTGCCACCACGCTCTCAACAACCTTCGCCACAAAATGAAGGTTGGAGACCAGATGGTAGTTGGCTAATTCAGCCGGGTCCAGGGAAGGCTTCTTGAGGAGGGGCCTCACTACCACCTCTTTCAAGGCGGCAGGAAAGGCACCCTTGCTCAGAGAAGCAGTTATAATCCTATGGAGCCAGCCTCGTGTAACCTCCCGGGAGGCCAGTACCAACCAGGAGGGACACGGGTCCAATAAACACGTGGCAGCACTAATCTTACCCAGAACCCTGTCCACATCCTCGGGAGCCACAGGATCAAACTCCTCCCAGATAACATTCTCAAGACCTGCCCTCGTCTCCTCCCGTGGACTCATCCAATCGGAGTCCAAGCCATCCCAAATCCGAGCGACTTTATCGTGCAGGAATTGCACAAAATCCTCAGCACGACCCTGCAAGGGATCTTCCCGCACTCCCCCCCGAAGAAGGGAGTGGGTCACCCTAAACAGGGCGGCTGGGCGGTTTTCTGCAGATGCGATAAGAGCGAAAAAATGGTTAGATTTTGCCGCTTTTATCACCACTAGGTAGGTCTTCATATAAGACCTCACCTGTGTCCGGTCTGAATCGGATTGACTAGTCCTCCAAATGCTCTCTAGGCATCTTTTCTGACCCTTCATCTCTCTCAGCTCCTCAGAGAACCAAGGAGCCAATTGAGATCGGCATCGGGTCAGAGGCCGCAAAGGCACGACGCGGTCCAAAGCTCCAGCGGCCGCCCTTTCCCAGGCGGCCACCAGCTCTTCAGTCGAGTCGTGTGTCAGAGTCTCAGGAAATGGCCCAAGCTCCGTCAGGAACCTTTTGGGGTCCATCAGGCGCCTGGGACGGAACCATCTGGTCGGTTCCGTCTCCCTGCGGTGGGGGAAAGCGATAGGAAAGTCCAAGTGGAGGAGCGAATGATTTGTCATGACAAGGGCTTGATGTCTAGGTCCCCTCTACCAAGATCATTCAACCACTGACCAGAAATAAAAATCAAGTCCAGAGTGTGTCCCCCTATGTGAGTGGGGCCTTGAACTACCTGGGTCAGGTCCATGGCCGTCATGGAAGCCATGAACTCCCGAGCCACCTCTGACACCTCACCCGCAGATGGAAGGTTGAAATCCCCCATGACAATAAGTCTGGGGGTATCAACCGCCACCCCGGCAATGACGTCGAGTAGCTTGGGCAGGGTCGCTGCCACGTGGCAGGGAGCCAGGTATGTGGTCAGCAAACCCATCTGCACCCCACGGCCCCACTTCACACAAAGGGACTCACATCCGGCTATCTGAGGAACAGTGGTCTCTCTCGGACAAAGACTTTCCCTAATAATCACCGCCACTCCTCCACCCCTCCCTTGGGCTCTTGGCTGATGAAATGCACGGAAACCTGGTGGGCACATTTTGACGAGGGGGACCCCCCCTCTTGGCCCAACCAGGTCTCCGTAATACCTGCCAGGTCCGCACCCCCCTCCGAAATAAGATCACAAATAAGGGGGGCTTTATTAACCACCGACCTGGCATTACACAACATCAGCCGCGGACCCTGGGTCTGAAACTCTGTGCAACCCAGGACACGAGTTGCACATTGGGGGCCGGAGTGCGCAATCGCTCGATGGAAACTGCATCTACAAAGCTGCTTCTAAATAACTAGTAATACCACTATACTATAAGACAAGAAAGGACATTTAAATGGACAGATGATAGTATGAAGTGATACTGCCTTGTGGGCAATACCAGCAGAAAATTGATTAATTGTTCTTACTGCCAGGAAATTCCTCCTCATTTCCAGGTTGAATCTCCCTTTGACAAGCTTCTACCCATTGCTTCTTGTCCTGCCCTAAGGTGCTATGGAAAATAAATCAATGCCCTCTTCCCTGTGATAGTCCTTCAAGTAGAGGGTAGAGGGTAGAGCCGAGGACTTTGTACAATATCTGTATGACAAAATCGCTCAGATTCGGGAAAATTTGGACTCTGACTGGGTAGATTCGGGAGGGAGGATGGAGGCAAATCTTGAGAATATTATCTGGGAAGAGTTTGATTCTGTGACTCCGGAAAATGTGGACAAGATACTGGGCAGACTAAGCGCGGCCACATGTTTATTGGACCTGTGTCCCCCCTGGCTGGTGCTGGCCTCTCGGGAGGTTACACGAGGCTGGCTCCAGGGGATTATAAATGCTTCCTTGAGAGAGGGTGTCTTCCCTGCCGCCTTGAAGGAGGCGGTGGTGAGGCCTCTCCTCAAGAAGCCTTCCCTGGATCCAGCAGTGTTGGCTAATTACCGTCCAGTCTCCAACCTTCACTTCATTGCGAAGGTTGTTGAGAGTGTGGTAGCGCAACAGCTTCCTCAGTACTTGGATGAATCGGCTTATCTAGATCCGTTCCAGTCGGGCTTCAGGCCTGGATACAGCACGGAAACGGCATTGGTCGCATTGGTAGATGATCTCTGGAGGGCCCGGGACAGGGGTTGCTCCTCTATCCTGGTCCTATTAGACCTCTCAGCAGCTTTTGATACCATCGACCATGGTATCATGCTGCACCGGTTGGAAGAGTTAGGGGTGGGAGGCACCGTGTTGCGGTGGTTCTCCTCCTTTCTATCTGATCGGTCGCAGTCTGTGTTGACAGGGGGGCAAAGGTCGACCCCGAGGCCCCTTGTATGTGGGGTGCCACAGGGGTCGGTTCTCTCACCCCTTCTGTTCAACATTTATGTGAAGCCGCTGGGTGAGATCATCCGTGGTTTTGGGGTGAAGTATCATCAGTATGCTGATGATACTCAGCTATACATCTCCACCCTGGACCACCCCAATGATGCCCTTAAAGTGATGTCCCAGTGCCTGGAGGCTGTACGGATCTGGATGGGGAGGAACAGACTCAGGCTCAACCCATCCAAGACCGAGTGGCTGTGGTTTCCGACGTCCCAATATAGTCAATTGGTGCCATCACTGACTATTGGGGATGAGTCATTGCCCCCCACGGAGAGGATTCGCAACTTAGGCGTCCTCTGGACTCACGGCTGTCTTTAGAAGAACACTTGACAGCTGTGGCCGGGAGGTCTTTTTATCAGGTTCGCCTGATTCGCCAGTTGCGTCCCTTTCTGGATCGGGACTCGTTAAAAATGGTCACTCATGCCCTCGTCACTTCACGCCTGGACTACTGTAATGCTCTCTACATGGGGCTCCCCTTGAAGAGCACCCGGAGGCTCCAGCTGGTCCAGAATGCGGCCGCGCGGGTAGTTATGGGAGCAGCATGGCGCTCCCATGTGGCTCCCCTCCTGCGCGAGCTGCACTGGCTCCCTGTGGTCTTCCGGGTGCGCTTCAAGGTCTTAGTTACCACCTTTAGAGCGCTCCATGGCTTAGGACCGGGGTACTTACGAGACCGCCTTCTGCCACCAATAGCCTCTCACCGCCCAGTATGCTCCCATAGAGAGGGGCTTCTCAGGGTGCCGTCAGCCAAACAATGTCTACTGGCGGCCCCCAGGGGGAGAGCCTTCTCTGTGAGGGCACCCACCATCTGGAACGAGCTCCCCCCAGAGATACAGAAGATTCCGGATCTGCGCACTTTCCGCCGTGCCCTCAAAACATTCCTGTTTCAGCAGGCCGGCCTGGCCTAACTTTCCCTTTGTATTGCTTTTTGATTTTATTTTAAACTGGGATGTCTTGAATTATCTAGGACCAGAATGTTTAGTATATTTTAATTATAACGTTTAATTATTAACGTTTGTATTACATGTATTTTTATCGTTCGCTGTTCACCGCCCTGAGTCCCTTAGGAATAGGGCGGTATATAAATTTAATAAATAAATAAATAAATAAATAAATAAATAAGTATTGAAAGACTGCTATCATGTATCCCCTGAGCCTTCTCTTCATTAGGCTAAACATACCTAGTTCCCTTATCCATTCATCACATGATTTAGACTTGAGACCCTTTATCATCTTTGTTGCTCTTCTTTGCACTCTCTCTAGGACATCAGCATATTTTTTGAATAAAGGTGACCAGAACGAGACATGGTATTCCAAGTATGATCTCACCAGTGAATATAAAGCAGTACTATCCAGGGGTGGGTTCTACTTACCTTTACTACCAGTTTGCAACGGGAGCATGCACGTGCACTTCTGCGCATGCACAGAAGCTTCTGCGCATGCGCAGGTCGTCAATTATGACGTCTGGTTGGGTAGGCGGAGCCTCCCGCCACTTTTACTACCGGTTCTAAAGAACCTGACAAAACCGGGAGCAACCCACCATTGGTACTATCCCTTCCCATGAAGTTGATGCTATCCCTCTGTTGATGCAGCCTGGAACTGCCTTGGCTCTTTTGGCAGCTGCAGCACACTGCTGGCTCATACTTAAGTGGTTATCCACCAAGAGACTTACATCCCTCTCACATGTAGTACTGTTGAGTTAGGTACCTCCTATTCTATACCTATGCATTTGGTTTTTCCTGCAGGTCCTTACTTTTCTCACCAGAACTGCATCTTGTTGGATAGGATGCTGATTCCTCAAGGACACAATAGGAAAGACAACATTAGTATGTTTTAGCAGTACACATTCCTGATAAAGTTGTAGCTCACCAGAATAAACATTTGCTGGATATATAAGGTTTCAATTGATTTTTTAAGAGCTAAGCATCCAAGCCTTCCTGCATGAATGGGTGAATCTGTCAACATTGCTTTCCCCCACATCCAGTTTTTAAATCAAATTCTTTTCATTTTGTTTATGAAGAAATATTGTCACAAGCAAAATTATCTCCCATTCTCTCACACAGGCAACCTTTACAAAATCGGTTCCCATAATAAACTGTGATGCTGTGGTTGTAATTGAACATAAGGGAAGCTACTAATGGACAATTGAGGTAAACCTCATGAGGCTGAATGTCTCCAGAAATAGGAGAAGCCAATATTTACAATTCATTGCTGCATTATAGTTCAGATCCCTGTTGCTTTTGTTCATTTATTTTTAAAAGAGTTTATTTTCCTTCCATAAATTGTTGCTGTCACTTCAATTTAGTCCCAGAAATTAGGCTTTGTGAAAATGCTGAGGGTTTTTTTTTTTTTTTTTTGTGAATCTGGGAATTCTTTCATTGGAGGACAATTTAAAAAGGGGGGCAGGATAGTCCTAATTATCACATTCTTCCCCAGACTGTGCTAAGATATCCAAATAAGGAAGACAAACATTTGGGAGGAAAACAAATTACAAAAAGGTGAAATGACAGAAGATGTCATTTTTTGTCACACGCACATTGCATGGGAAACCTGCAAAATAAGCAAAATTGTACCATATCATCTGTTGGTTTAGGATTCAGCTAGGACGAAGTCAAAGGAAATTCACGGGCATAGAATAAACACCTGTAAGTCAATGGGGGTATTCACGTGCTAAGATAGATCAGAACTCTGATTTACTGGAACAAGCAATGTACTCTTCAATCAATTTGACTTCTCCTGCTGCTTCTCCTGCCAACTGGCATGGCTCCAGCTGTAGTTTGTTTATTATGATGTAAAGCTCAGATTTCCAGTTTGATCTTTTCCAGAAGCCAGGATCAGAAGGCGTGAACAAGTCATGACTTCTATGTCAGGTGTAGCCTACATTATGCAGTCTTTCAATCATAATCCTTCCTATAATCCTTTATTTATATTTAGCACAGACTACGTATTAAAAAAATTAAATAAAAATTAAAAAAATCCAAAACGTTTAGGGTCAAACAAATTACAGGCTGTATTGGACAATTATTTTCTGTTTTTGAGCAATGGTTAAAAAAAATTATCAGTTTTGGAAAGATTATATTTGTGCTTTGGCATCTTTTAATTTATTTCTCAAAGTTCACAAATGCATTATCTCTAACGACTAACTATGATATAATGGATAAAGGACTTTTTTTAACCTGTCCCGATTTATATACATTGGTATTTTCAGGGAGTAATTTCACTCATAACTCCTTCTTATCAGTGTCCTGAGTATGTATGTTTATTCAAATAAAAAAAAGGTCATGTACATCCCATCAAAAATTCTAGCATAGTATTGGTTGTCTAAGTGAATGGTCAGCACCAACTGACAGATAATCTTGCCTCTTTCACAGTAGAAAATATAGTGCACTTATTCATCCCACTATTCATGTATCATTTAAACCAGGGAATCCACAAGGACACTCTACACTTTGAAGCCTCTCTTTCATTTAATTACTTAACATCTGCATAAGGGAGAAGGAGAAAAGATATCAGTAGAACCTCTACATGTTTGTATATTCAAGCTCTGTTTCATGACCCATCTTTTGCCAGTCAGAGAGGGGAGGTAATGTTTTCTCTGGTCATCAAAAGGCTTCAAGTAATGTAGGAAGTGGAGACCCAGCACTTAAAAGTGGACAAATCTATTTAAGCATGTCTAAAAAAACATAGCTGCAAATAGATAGATAGATAGATAGATAGATAGATAGATAGATAGATAGATAGATAGATAGATAGATAACCTTTATTGTTATTTTTTTTTACTGTGGGCACACTGGCACACATTAAAAATGGAATTCTGTTGCCTGTTCTCAAAAGTGTACACATACATAACACACATATACACATGCTATACACACACACACACACACACTCATATACTGTACATACATATCTCTATCTCTGTCTATCATCTATCTATCTATCTATCTATCTATCTATCTATCTATCTATCTATCTATCTATCTATCTATATCTCACTGTCCATCTTGAATACATATCGGAAAGAGGAAGCTTGAGAGTTCACAAGGTCAATACTATATGGAACAAAACTGTGACTGAATCTGGATGTTCTGCTTGGATACCATGAAACCTCCTTCCAGAAAGTAACAAGGAAAAGAGGTCATGAAGAGGATATGTAGTGTCCTAAACAATACTGCGGACTCTGCCACCGCAGCCCCAATACTCCCATGATTAAACCAGTAGAATATTAAGTCATGTTAAGAAATCCTTTTCCAGATTTTAATTCGACCCTTGCTTTGACCATGGTTTTGGCCTAGTGTTCTGTTTAGACTGTGTTTATCAATCATTGTTTAATAGATTACCCAGCTTCTTTATACTTCCCAATACACTGGAAAAACAAGTTCCAATCCCTTTCTTTTTTCACAGGTGAATCTTTGACAATGTAATTTCCACAGATCTTTTGCACCATTTCTCCCTGTTTATTTCCCCTGGAATCTGACACTTTCCCATCTGATTTGTCCCAAATTATACTGTTAAAACCTTAAAAAAGGAAAACATCATAGGTTTACCTTTACGTGTCACTTAGGTTAGTGTAAGCAAATGGCAGAATTCTTTCCGGTTATATTTAATATAAAAGCAAAAAGTAAAGAAAGGTAAAGTACATTTTCCCACTGTTCCATCACTGAACTTGCTAAACAGAAAAAATCACCATATTCATTCACCATATTCATGAAAAGATGCAAACAGTGACCCAAAAGGGAAGAGTAGGCAATTGAAATAAAGGTGTCTGCTTTTAATGAAATAAAATGCAGATGGAGAACTGGACACCAGAACTTGCATTGCCATATGTCAGAAAAGAGCATCCAGCAAGATTTAATAGTTGTATATATCTACAGTATTTTGTTTTGCCACCCGTTATGTTAAATGTTCTCACCCACTGCTGGCAAAACTTTCCATCAAGTTTTTGTCATCTTGGCTATTTTTTGTTCCTTTATTTTATTACTCTATTTTTTCTTATTTTAATGTTTTGTTAACTTATGAACCACCCAGAGCCATTGGGAGTAATGTGGAAAACAAAGTACATACATACATACATACATACATACATACATACATCTGGACATAGCATCTGTTATCTTCATAAAGCAAGCAAAGTAGAAGATAATTTCAAATAAACATGATATATGTTCCTTTTGATTCCATTGTTTTCCTGTTTTTAATTTAGACTTGATTAATATGGTGTAGGAAGAGAGGCTCAGAAAGAAACCTAGAGATGATATTGTTTTACAGTTAGATACTTTTATTGTGTACTTATTGTACCAGTGTGACTGGTATATAATATGTTTGGATATAATAATGATGTGCTGCAGGAGGGTAGCAAATGCCGCAAAAACAACTACTTGCTTTGTTTTTCATAGGCTCCACCCACATAATCAGTATAGTCCCATTTGGTATTGACTTCAGAATACACGCAGTAGGAAGAAGCTGGAATTTCACACCAGTATAGTTTTCAAGACAAGGGTAGGTAGATTGCACTGTAACTCAGCAGCAAGGAAAAATCTTGAATGTGGTTTCTGAATAACAGGTCATTAGATATCATAGTTCATTTTCATTCCTTTCAGATGTCCAATCAACGCTTTTGTCAGTTTGGATATATATTGCTAGTTACATTAATGGTGTTGGGGAATGCAATACAAATGACTCGCAGCATTGCCTTTAAATAAGATAGCACTTCTTGCTATCATGAAGCAGCTCAGAACAAATTGAATTGTATTTCCTCATTTATGTTATATCGTATGGATGGTTGAAATGGAGGCAAGAATAATTGTAGCCAAGCAAGATAAATATTATAAATCAAAAACTACCTTGTGCAATTCTCTTTCACTCTGGCAAATTACAATGTCAGTGAAGTAAAGATAATTTGCTCAGAGAGCTGGTGGAATGATGAGAAGTCAGAGTATTCCAATCCATCTCTTACGGGATAATTTAAGGAAGATTGGAAAGTGACTGAAGATTGTTAGAAAAGTTAGTTACGGTACACCAAGAAAGTGCTGCGCTCTCCTTCTTTATTCATACTGAGAAATGGGAATTTTACTTTGGTAATGTAAAGACTTCTAGAATGAGATATTTTAAGATATTTTAAAATCTTTTTTGGATTTTAAAATCACACAGAATTATTACAGTGCTGTTTTTCTAATAAGTTAACCAGCTTTTTCTATACTGATTAGCTGTTCATAATTACATTAAATACATTATTTTAAAAACTGAAAATAACTTTGGAATTGCTTTAGAACAGGAATCCAAAGGCCAGAATGAGAGAACACATTGAGAACTAATTTCTGCTATACTTGTCATAAAAATGCAACAACTTTCCTTTGCAACTTGAGGCAAGGAAAAGCCCTTGTCTTCTTTATATCAGTTCAATACAAAGATACACAGGCAGCATTTATTATTCTGTTTTGATGATGAGGTCAGATCTACCAGCAGTTTTTTCACACATAAAAACTGTAGTAGAAATGGACACTTTAGGTGAATGGCTAGAAAAAAACAAATTAACACAGAGGAGGAAAACAAATTTCCCATAGTTTTAAAAGGTTATTAAGAGGAAAGGATTTCAAAATGTGCAGCTTTTTCCATGAACTGCATCTTGTTTATGCAAGTGCTCAACATACCAAACCCTCCTAATAGGGGGAATAAAACTCAAAAGCTGCACATCACTGCCAACAACCAAACCAATCAACCACTTTTTATTCTAGCATGTTGTGGGAAGTCAGCCTCTGTAGGACATCTGTAGATGTTGTTAATGGACAACATCTTACACAAGCCAAGAGCAATGGAGCTGGTAAGTTATAAACTAAGATAAAGTAGATTTCAAGTACAGCTTGATGTCTATTTCATGGATACAGCCATGTAGCATTTTTTGGCAAGAGTATAGAATGTTTTGCCCTTTTTTTTTTTTTTGACCTCCCATTCTAGCCAATAGTCTTTGTTTTCTTTGAAGATCTCTCATCCAAATACTAAGCAGGCTTACCGTGTTTAGTTTCCAAGCCCACACAAGATCAATCTGATGCTGCTGCCTATTGAGACAAATCATAAATTAACCTTGAGTAAATATGCCGTACAAACATAGCCCAAATGAGTTGGTATAAACTGATTTAGAATTCTAGTAACTCAGCAAGGAATGCTGTGAACTAGTCTAATTTGCTTTTTATCAGAAAATGTTCCTTTTTCAAATAATTCCATTTTCTAATTATAAATGATTCACCATTACCAAGCATAAAAACTAGTGCAGAAGTGAGATTAAAGTTTGACATGCAGGAAATTTGTCCTGATTGTTATCTTCTATTTGATTTGGGAAATTAATTTTGTGTTTGGCTTGCCTTTAAAAAGACTAAATAAACAACTAAAAATTCTTATTGCTAGCAAGCTTGATACCAGTTGCCACTCATAAAATGTATATTAAATTGTAAAATGCAAGGCAAACATGAAATTAAATCACCAGATCAGTTGAATGTACTCTGCAATATCACCAGAAGTCTATAGTGAGCTAGAGAAAGAGAGATAAATAAAATATGTAAAAAGAAGATTCAGGGTAAAGGCAATTAGTTAGATTGGTCTTGTAGTGATTATGTATTTTTGAAGGATTGTGGGAATCACTTTGGCAGTAGAGTTTTTAAATTAGAGGTTTGCAAGCCCATCTTCCATTCCAAATCACTTTTCAAGAATTTGAGCAGAGCTAGAGGCATAAAAAGAGGAATGTTCTTACAGAAAGAAAAGTAAATATTGGAGAAGTAAATTCTGTAAAATAAATTAGATCAATGCATATTCTACTGTTTCTACTTCATCAGAATTACAAGGACTTTCTTATTAATATCTCTTTTTAAAATCTCCCATTCAGAACTGCTGAAAGTAGGTTATAAAATGGGCAATTTTAAATTGCCCAAAGATGTTTAGACTCTGGGTAAATAAGCTTGTAAACTACACCTAAGAAAAGAGATCTTTCTCCTTCATATCTTGGGAGGGTGTGTGTGTGTGTGTCATATAATTAAAAATAATTTCTTGCTCAAGTAGGGATGAGCAATCAATAGGTTAGATCTTAGCATCATAATCTTGCCTTAGAGTCAGGACTTCTTGCTTATCTTTTGACTTTTCCTTTTCTCTCCTTCATGCATTGGCCACTGCACTGCATATATATTTGGTTAACGCAAAATGAAAAAATAAGTTTTTTTTAAAGTCAAATCATTTCCCATTTCTGATGTAAAAGAAAACGGTTATATTAGCACTGTTCTACATTTCTTTTACATTTCTGATGTAAAAGAAAATGGTTAGATTAGCTGAACGGCAAAACTACAGAAAACACTGTGACATCAAAGAGTTAGGCTTCTATATCTCTTTCCTGCCATCTTATAGCCACTCAGATTCTTTTTCAGACTAGATATTGTGGCCTTAATTTACGCTGAAGGCAACAAAGCACTAAAACCAACCTGCACATTTGATGGCTCCCTTACATGACCCCTTCGGAGAAGGGGGTGGAAGAGCAGAAGATAGTGAAAGAGCGTGACAAGTTTCTCCAAAATCAGGACTTAGCTCACAAACTTTCCCAGAAGCACCTCTTTCTGGTACTGACTGTAAGCCTGAACCTGATATAGAAACCTAGCCTCCAAGTCCATAGGAATGCATTGCCACTATATTTAGAGTGACAGAGATTTCTGGGGAATAGAAACTTACATAGTGAAATTACTCATGTAGCAGATTTTGCAACAGCTTTGCTTTGCTCTGACTGTTTTTGGATAGAGTCCGGGAGCTTCTGAAATATAAGCTTCTGGTGGAGAAAAGCCACATGCTGGAACAGCTGTAACTGGTGTGGAAAGCTCAGAGCTTCATACATCTGCCTGCTGCGGGGATTTCAGTTCCTTAAATTCTCTACCAGAACCTAGTTCAATTTCTTCTCCTTCAACCAGTAAAATCAACTGTCTAAACCTTGTGCACTTGGACCCTAGACTTGTTTCTATTGATTATTGTGTTTAATTTCAGTTGTTTGCATCCTCCTCTTCTATACACACAATATAGGGATGGCACGCATGAAAATGTGGAACGATCCCAACATGAAAAGGAGGAAGGTATGCATGCCTGATGCTCCTTCTTAGCTTTTATAATTATAAAATTATAATTATAAAAATTATAAATTCCCCACTAGCAAGCTATAGATGCTGAGGTTCTAGAAAGAGTGCAAAGAAGAACAACAAAGATGATTAGGGGACTGGAGGCTAAAACATATAAAAAACAGTTGCTGGAATGGTATATGTCTAGTCTGATGAAAAGAAGGACTAGGGGAAATATAATAGCAGTGTTCCAATATCTGAGGGATTGCCACAAAGAAGAGGGAGTCAAGCTACAGTATTCTCCAAAGCACCTGAGGGCAAGACAAGAAGCAACGGGTGGAAACTAATCAAGGAAATAAACAACTTAGAACTAAGGAGAAATTTCCTGACAGTCAGTCAGAAGTTGTAAATGCTCCAACACTGGAAGTTTTTAAGAAGAGATTCCATAACCATTTGTCTGAAGTGGTGTAGAATTTCCTGCCTAAGCAGGAGGTTGAACTAGAAGACCTCCAAGATTCCTTCCACCCTGATTCTATTCTATTCTATTCTATTCTATTCTATTCTATTCTATTCTATTCTATTCTATTCTATTCTATTCTATTCTATTCTATTCTATTCTATTCTATTCTATTCTATGTTCTGGTCAGTGGTGGGTTTCAAATTTTTTTATTACCGGTTCTGTGGGCTTGGCTTGGTGGGCATGGCATGGCATGGCTTGGCGGGCGTAGCTTGGCTTGGCAGGCGTGGCAGGGGAAGGAGACTGTAAAATCCCCATTCCCACCCCACTCCAGGGGAAGGATATTGCAAAATCCCCATTTCCTCCCGATCAGCAGGGACTCGGGAGGAAGAGAATAGATGGAGGCAGGGCCAATCAGAATTTTTACTACCGGTTCTCTGAACTACTCAAAATTTCTGCTATTGGTTTTCTAGAACTGGTCAGAACCTGCTGAAACCCACCTCTGGTTCTGGTGCCATATAGCTATAATTCTGCTAAAAATAAAAGTAATCACTTTGCCAGTAATTGTCTTAATTACCGTTGTTTTGACATAAAATATTATTATTTACCCACAGGTCATGAACGGGAAAATGACCTCTACGTCTCCATTAAACCATACCATTAATATTCTACCGCTACATTGCTAAAGTAGAGATGATGTACTTGCCAAATTCTCTCCTGTCACAATATAATAGACACCAGAAGATTCCCAGTTGTTTTTTTAACCTGACAACTCTGCCTTGAGATCTCAACTATTCTCTGTCTCCAGTCAAGCTGCTGCACACATGGTGGATTAATTCTAATACAGTGTTAAGAGGCTATTAACTGGAATCAGAAAATTAATAGAGGACATAGCATGTAAACAGATAGTCAGGATTTCCATAATAGGGGAACTCACTTAAAAAGAAATTAGTGCACACAGCTTTTCTAAATCAAATACCTAACCAGGAAAATGGCATATAGGTTTATATACACTGCTCAAAAAAATAAAGGGAACACAAGCAGAAAACATCCGAGATCTGAATGAATGAAATAGCCTTATTAAATACTTTGTTTGTTACATACAGTAGTTTTGTGTTCCCTTTTTTCTTCAACCGGGTATTTTCCTACGTAAACCAAGTTTCTTTAATTGCAGCCATAGCTCAGTGAAATGACTGCAATTTGAGAAACTTGGTTTACATAGGAAAATACTCGGTTGAAGAAAAATACATACAAAACCTACGATAATTACTATATAGATAGGTAAAAACTTATATATATAGTGATTTTATTAAAAATTACAATTAAAAGGGCAAATACTAATACAAACTAAAAAAAAAAGAAAAGAGAAAAAAATAATGCAGAAAAGAAAAACATAGAAAGAAAAAAATAAGAATATAGTAAAAAGAAAGAAATATATAAATAAATGACTTCTTCCTTCAACACAACTATGAACAATTGTAGAGATTTGTCATCTTTTCTTAAAGTACAATAAATGATCTTTTCTTCCCATATTTCTTATCTATAAACAGATCTTTTAAGCCTGTTGTTCAATCTTACCTAATCAGCAAAAATCTGTTAAGAGTTATCAGGGATAATGTATCTATTTTAGCATTGCTCAAAAGAAACTGACTTTATATTCCTTCCTTTTACTTTTAGGAATTACATTTTTTAATCCCTTCAAATAATGTCCTACAACTTCATTTTTTTTTCTTCATCCTTTCTCACAAAATTATTTAAGGCTTTATTATGTCTCTTTTTGTAAATCCAATATAGGAAAGTTATTGAGAGTTGGCTATTTATCTCCCTTTTAATTGTTAAGACATCACCTGGTTTCATTTTTGTGTCTGGTGTAGCATTCCCCCCCCACATATAATTATTGTTGCCTGTCATTTTTTAAACCCATTTGCAAATTAGTCTTGTCTGGTAAAATATATTTTTCTTCCATAATATCTTTTTAAAATTATCTATCTATAGAGGCAGGCACTCTTAAAATTTGAACTTCTAGTTTATAATGGTTCATAAAATACCCTTAGTGTATCCAATCTTAAAATATTTTCTCCATTCTGTATTAGTCAGTCAAATTTAAGTACAGTTCGCCTTTAATTTCAATCTTTAGTTCCTTCTGTTTCCCTCCAATGTCCAATCTTCTAAATCTCCTTCTATCATGTTTTTTAAATTCTTACAATTAATTCCAAAATCTTGTTTCAAATCCAATCGAACCCTTTGTCTGTTTATAACTTTCCAAAATTAAAGTTCTAATCCCACTTTTGCTGTTTATTTATTTATTTTTAAAAAAAGTACTTCTTTTGCTAAGGATTGAAGAAAACTAATCTGTTGCTGTAAAACCTGTTGATCTAATGGTTCCTGATAGTTGAAAAATAGTTAACAAGCAATTTCCAAAAGTGATTAGAAAAAGAAAGGATAAAATATTGTGTCCTTCTTGAAGGTGCTGACTGCAATCTGAACAAAAGGTGTATATTCCTTCTTCTCCCAGAGCTCTAAACCCACCAGAGATTATTGTCATGTGGTTTCCTCTTAAGGAGCAACTGTGGGTTATCTCAAGTTCTCTCCTTATCTAAAGAGGAATTATGAAGAGCTGAGTCTTCTTGCTGCGTCTTCATGCTGCAGTTGTTGGCTTTGCTTTTAGTCAAGCCATATTCAGTTTGGCATTTCTTCCCTGGAAGTCCATTAAATTGGGGGGGAAAAGCACATAGGTTGCTAATGAGTTCAAAAACAATTAACAATATGTATTGACAAATGTAAAAATATTTATTTTGGCTTTCAGCATGATATGGTAAATTGGGTTTTTATGGTGACTCATATCTGGGTCCCCATTATTTAAACTATGTAGCAAATCTTTTCTGTATTTATGCTCTCAGAAACTCCCAGGAATTGTTGTGGCACTTAATTTATTATAAGAAAAACTTTGGGGATCATGGTTCTACTTCATCAGATACATAACTCATAGAATCACAGAATTTTGGAGTTCGAACAGATCGCAATGATCATATAATTCAACCCTTTGCAGTGTGCAGGAAAACCAATTAAACCATCTTTGAGAGATAAGTGTCCAGTCGCTTCTTAAAACTCACCAGGGATGGAGAACATATAACCTCCATAGCAGTAGTGTTCACAATGTGTGTGTTAAAAAGGCTACATGGCAATCGGACAATTGCACTCAAAGCCCCACCTCTTGCTATATGTGTATATCATTAACACCTTTACAACAGGGTTAAGCCTTGAATCACAATGCCACAATAACAATGTTGCCTGTTTTGATCTCCTGAAGATACTCCATGCCCCAGAACACACTAAAAACAAAATTTTTCATTCAGGCAGTCACCTAATTTGAATCTGTAACTGGTTCTTTCTATCTTATTCTTTACTGCTGCCTTTTCTAACTGGGTCCTTGCTGAGAATTCAGGAATCTGCTGTCCATTACATCCATCCCATCTGGAAGGAATTTGGTTTATTTTTTTAATCAATGGAGGACATACAGGTAATGCACAAAGCACCAACTAAACAGTGAAGCAGAGATGCTTCCATTTAGTCAGGTTTTTAAAGCAGAACAAAATGGTGGTTCTAATAGAAGAGAATATATGTAGTTTAGGGTTGAGTCCCTGATATTCTCTGAGCTTACAGACATTTAATTAGACAACTAGGTAAAATAGCAGTGTGTGGGGGGTGGGAGGTGTGTGCTTCCTTTTTGTTTCCTCCTTAGCTTTATTATCTCTTTTGAATGGCATGAAAATATTGTTTCATTCTATGTGTCTATTGATGGCTGATTTGTCTGAATGCCAAGCTTCCAGGAGTATCATGAAGGATTCAATATTAGTCAGATTACCAGTCCTGTTTTTATCACTATGCTATTAACTAGAAACCAAGTAGAATTGTGTAGTTACTGAATGACATCAACACCTATTATTTATGAATGTTGAATCCAATTGAAAAAGCAACTGATAAAACCAATAATTAAATACTAGTGGAAGACACAATGTTGTCAAAGTATTTTTTTAAGACACTGACTAATCAACTATAAAGTTGGATTCTTTAGATTCATAGGGAACATTTTTATTTCACTGGTGAATTTGAAGTTTTAATTAACTGCAGTTCAATGATTATCAACTGGGTTGTAATTCATTAGCAAGTCATTTAGGAATGGAGTTATGAGTAAACTCTCTGAGGCTATGAAAGAAATTGGAGTGTTTCAAAACATGACAAAGGGGAAAAGAAGGATGGACTTTTCAGTCTTATCTGGCTAAAGGGCTGTTAGCCCTTCATTTAAGTAATTCTGGGAGAAAGAAGTTCAAATTATTCACAGAGCATCTACTTTAATGAATTCAATAATAAATGAGGGCTGGAGTTTACTTATTATTTAACACCCCTTTTCCTGGCATTAAACATGATTAAGGGAAATGAATCTTGCTTTCATTGAAATGCATGCTGTGGTTGGCAACTTTGAAGGAACTTTTTTTTAAAAAAAAGAAAGGTAATAAGTAGTGAGTTAAGAAACACTGGATAAGAAGAGAATACCCGATATTCAGATTTGGTCCATGTAGAAGAGACAGGAGTGAGAAAAACTTGCTTAGAGAAATGTAATTTGCATCTAAAGTGCAATTTTGAAATGGGTATGAGGATTCTACCTAAAGAACATTTATGTGGATTTATGAGGAAAACAAAAAGCTTGACAAATTTATTTCCATCTCCATTTAGAATCTACAAAACCTGTTAATAGTTTGATATTCATGTTGTGCTCTGGATTTTATTCTAATTGCACAAATAGGGGCAACCTCACTGGGTTTAGCTGTAAAGTTATATTTTAAAAATGAGTAATAGACCAATTTGCAGATAAATTGATTTAATTTTTACAAAATAAACAGAATGGAGCCAGACTCTTCCTTTCACTTTGTGAAACAGCACAAACAGGCAGTCCAAAGAAAACAGTGTTAAAAAGTGTATTAAGGAAAACTGCATGCTGACAATATAAACACATGTTCATGTCTTTATTCCAGAAAATTTACACACTAATGTGGAAATTGGATAGAATTGTTGAATACAATGTATATCTGAAATGGACCCCCCCCCCCAAAAAAAGGTTGAAATTTGAGGTGAGGGTAAACCAAGCAGATCCTCAAAAGAGAAAGAACAATTTCGAAGAAATATTTTTTTCAAATATTTTTAGTTACAAAGAGTGACTATCCTTTATATTTCTTATTTATGGATTTGTGGTAGAGATAACTATCCAGTTAGTGTCTTCCCGCAGCCATTTTTTTCCCCTGTAATTTGCAAGATCATGACAAATGTCAAACAAGTGTTTTGCAAAATGGAGGAAGGAAGCTGAGATGTTATCTACCAAAATTAACTGCTATTTTTCTCCACTAAAGCATTATTGTTACACTGCTATATCATGAAGAAATTGTGTTACTCCAGCATACTGGGCAGCATATTACAGCCACCATTTATTAGGAACAAAGTTAATTTTTCCAAAGTTTAGAAAAAAGAAATCTAGATACTTTTTTAAAAAAATCATGCTTCTAAAAGATTAATGAAAAAAACTTCCCAACTGCCAGCCTTTTCACTCGCTTTCATCATGAGCACTGAATTTGAAGTGGGCCATTCCATTGCAGCCCTTATGTCTCAGCTTTCTGGGATTTTAAAGGGCCTACCCAATGGCATTATTCTGGCCTCATTAACAGTTTTGGAATTAGGCATTTTAAGGAGGCATATTGTGGCAGAAGACCTTTTAAAGCTACTCCAACTACAGTTTTGCTGCTGTTTTACATAATTTTAATACTGATAATTTTGTTTTCTTTATTATCGTGGCTGTGAATCTCATGCCATTAGCTAACTTGAACTTCTGTGTGAAAGTAAGGCAAGAAACAAAATGTTAAAATAAATATAATAGTAGGGCTTCAGTGGTTAGCAATAGATTGATCAACAATGAAAGATAAACTACACATGGCACTAATTGCATTCTGTTTATTATGCCCTTTGCACAGAGTTAATTTCATTCTTGCCTACTGTCTTTTAAGACAATAAGTATGCTATCAGCTGGGTACTTCTCCTGTGCGCTAGATTAATTAGTTGCTGACATGTTAGCTATCCTTTCCTGCAAACTGTTAACATTATGATAGGGAGTCAGTGGTTGAGTATGATTATAGCAATGCAGTAGTGATTAAGATTATTTATTTATCTGTCGTATTTAGAAACCACCCATCTCCCTCATAGTGCAATTCTGGATGATATACAAATAGATGTAAAAACACAAAAGACTCAGCAGTTTTTTTGTTTGTTTGTTCTTTGTTTTAGCATGTGGCACATGTTAGCCAGGTATCTACCCAGGTGGCTGCCTGCCTCTGTGAAAGGATTTTTTTCAGGGGGTGTTATCTTTTACCTACGGGATGCCTGAATGCCGGTAGGCAATCGGGAGAGGCTCTTTTTTTGTCCCTATGCGGGTTTCTTTTTTTTTACAAAAGTTTTTTTTATTTTTTTAGACAAACACACATACAAACATACAATGTATTTTCTTTGAACAGAGTATTTGGCCGGTTCACAAATTTAAACAATATTTAGTCATTTCAATTAAATTTACAATTTCTATATTTCCTTTTTGCCATAGGTATTCCTTATCTATTTTTTTTTTAAAAAAAACCAATAATACCCTTTATTCTCATCTCTAATCTTTTTTCTTTTTTTTTTTGCTTTAATTTATATGCCGCCCTTCTCCAGAGACTCAGGGTGTCTTACAATGCGTTAAGCAATAGCCTTCATACTTTTGTATATTTATACAAAGTCATTTTATAGCCCCCCACAATCTGGGTCCTCATTTAACTACCTTTGAAAGGATGGAAGGCTGAGTCAACCTTGAGCCTGGTGAGATTTGAACTTGCAGTAATTGCAAGAAGCAGATGTTAATAACAGTGCTTTAGTCCACTGTATACAGGCTCTTAATCTTAATCCTAATCAAATTCAATTTTCCGTTCTATCTATATTATACCCCTTCCCATTGTCATCTATTTTTATATCTATCCTCGCATTGATTGGTTATGTAACATTACAATTGTTTAATATAAATCCAATATTTTAGTATAAATCAGTTAATTATATAACTATCTTTTTTTTGTATATTAATCAGTATGAACATAAATCTTCCAATTATTTTTATGCAATCCAATTTCTTACAAGTCAATTAGTTATATTTACCAATAGTAATAAACCAAATAATCCCCTCCCCTATGTTACTCATTAAACTCTCCCAATAAACCCCTATGCAGTTTATGTGCTCACGGGAATTGAGCTGCCGACCTCTGTGGTGTGCAGCCCAGCATCTTACCACCTGAGCCACTGTGGCCCCTACTCAGCAGGTAATCTGAGCCCATGCCCCTGAGGACTTTGAAGGTAATAAGCAACAGCTTGATTTGGACCAGGAAGTGACAGTAATCATGCCTTGCTGCTCTTACCACTACAAGGTAGGCCTTAATAGCACCCGTACATCATATTCAGTCAGATTTGTCCTTTATTTTCCTCCTCTAGATGTCTCTTGATCCTTTTCAACTCCATCAATTCCTATTCCTCTGCAGAACTGTATTTCTCCCAACTCCCTTTAAAACCTAGTTGTGTCCATCAGTCGCTGGGGGAAAATCAATTGAATAGGTCCAGCCTCGCTACAGAAGGGGTAGCATAAGAGAATCCAAAGCCACCAGGGCATCATCTGACTATGACCAAGGGACCAATAAAAGCCCCTCTCTCAGATCACATTGCCACTGCCCTAACAAGAAAACCATAGGAGACATCCATGGCCATCATGGGGGCCATGAACTCTCGAGCTGCTTCAGAGACCCATCCCATGTTGAAATCCCCCAGGACCATGAGTCTGGAAATCTCTGCAGCCAATCCTGAGATGGTATCCAATCCCTCAGGCATGAAAGCTGTTATGCAGCAGGGAGCTGGTATAATAGGAACAATCCCAAATGCTCTGGCGAGCTCAACTTCAGAAACAGATCTCACAACCAACAACTTGTGGAGCAGGATTGCTGACAGCTGACAGAAAACATATTCCCCACCTTTTCATTTTATAAAAGCTGTAAAACCTTGGTTTTCTAATTCCATTCAGCAAAGTGTGTAGATGTTTATCGTTCCTCAGGGCCACGGGGTTTTTTTTGTAACTTTATTTGCTACTGTTAAAGGGTTTTCCCCCCTGTAATATTATTTTGTTATTTTAATATTCTTACTGAAAGAAAGAAATGTAAGCTGTTCAGAGTCCCCCTGGACTGAGCAACATATAAACCCCAGTAAATCAATCAATCCCTATGTGTATAATAGTGATGCAAGTCAACCAGTATTCATGTACAATAACATACAGTATATGAGTGTTTATGATCCACATAAAACACAGTGTGACATCTAAATTTTGAAGTAAGTCCAACTGTCACCATTTAATCAAATAAAAATATTCATGCTGATATGATTGCAATAAAACTTAGAGAATTATTAACATTTCTATTTAGACATGTAGTAGAAGAATAGCATTTTTTGTTGGTTTTGCCTAAAATATCAACCACCTTTGAAATTCTTCAAAGACTTACATCAGTGATGGGTTTCAAATTTTTTACTATCGGTTCTGTGGGTGTGGTTTGGTGGGCGGGGCATGGCATGGCTTGGTGGGCGTGGCTTGGTGGGCATGGCAGAGGAAGGATAGTGTAAAATCTCCATTCCCCCCCACTCCAGGGGAAGGATACTGTAAAATCTCCATTCTGTCCCCAATCCAGGGGAAGGTTACTGCAAAATCCCCATTTCCTCCCAATCAGATGAAACTTGGGAGGCAGAGAATAGATGGGGGCAGGGCCAGTCAGAATTTTTACTACCGGTTCTCCGAACTACTCAAAATTTCTGCTACCGGTTCTCCAGAACTGGTCAGAATCTTCTGAAACCCACCTCTGACTTACATGTATATTATAGCATAGTCCACAAAGATGTATGTCATAAAACATGTGCTAACTTTTAGGTTGCTATTGCACTTTTAATTTTATGTAAAAATATTAAACACACATCACTATTAGTACTTCATACTCATTTGTATTTACCAAATTATATAATGATCCATCCCTTACTTATTTGTAAAAGAATACCACATTCATATAACACATATTTTTACTCCTTGTAGCACATGTTAACAAACGACTATTAAATCTAAAACTGTGGCTTCTCTGTAGCTTCCTATTTCATGTTTCTAATGAAAATACTTTTCTATGTTCACTCCAGTTCACCAAAGTCAACAACATAAAATATTTTGCTTTAATTTTCCATAAGGCTCCCAATGGGTATTGCCTTTTTAAACTCTAATCCATTTATTTTCTAATAAAAAGTATGTTGTTATAACACTTCAAAAAAAGTTTCACTTAATTAGAGGCAAGAAAGGCAAAATAAGAAAAACAGGGATGAATATATGTCTGTGTTTGCCTTGAGGGTTCATTTGATTCAGCCAAATACCATCTCTTGAGGCAGAGTTAGGAATCCAGAGTGAATTTTTATTTCCTCAGGATATAACCAACATACCTGAATTTACTTCATTCTCTTTCTGGACTTCAACAAAGCTCTATTCCTGTGGTGGCAGCCCTTTGAAGCACCAGGTTTAGCAAAAGATGCCTCCATGCAGCTAGGGAAATAAACAAACCTTTTATCTTTTATATGAAGCACCATGGTACTGGATTCAGGGACTGACAAATCCATTGTCAAATCAGATTGATTCTTGCAAGCAGGTCATAACTGATCACTCCGATTGCTGTGCCTTTGCAGAAAGCCACAGAGGTAACCTTGGAGAAATTATGCTGCAGCAGTTACAAAAAAAAAAAAAAAAGGAAATGAAGAAAGCATGAAAAAAGAAACTTACAGTGGCTGTGCCCAAACTCCTGGAGATATAAGAAAGAGGGAAGGCAAAACACAGTTAAGGTTTCAGGATTTGTGACTATAGCCCACATCAATATTGTTTCAATCAAATTGGTGGAGCCTGTTTCCTGACTTGGACTTCCACAAAGGGCCTACAGTGCTAGGGATTGAAATGTATAGATCTTAGCTTTAAATTCAGCAGTGTGATTCCATGTAAATCTACCTGTCACTACCAATTTTTCTTCTTGAACTGATATGTTTTGTGAGGTTTCCAATGATGTTTTCCTTACTCCAGTCTTGGAACCACTGTAGTCCAAGTAGTATCTCTACATTCAATTACAACCATTTCAGGCATGGTAGCTGCTTGGTATGGGATTATTTTAGAGATAGCAGCATATACCAATTGTGCATGTTTTTTTTATTGCAAAAATATATGAGAAGCAGTCAAAATACTACAATATTGTCTACTGATGGATCTTAAAAAATCTCAGGAGTTTCTACTGTTTGTGAAAAAGATGGAGGAAACAGAGAACAAACAAAAGAACAGGTGCATAAAACAGAAGAAAGAATATGTCTTGCACTATCAAATCAAATCTGCCTTCTAGTTAATATCAGAGTGGAAACTTCATTGGCTGGTTAGGGTTAAGCTGGTCAATTTTCAATGTTACTAGCTTCCCATTGCCTACTTTGGTATTATCCAAATATACAAGGATTCAGTGCTACCTTGTTGGTGTCTGTTTTTGGCAGTCTCATAAACATAACTTCTACAGAATTATCTGTCCCCAAACTGGTTTTTCATGGTTTCTAACAATGTTGTCCCACTGTTGCAGTTGAATCCAGCCACCTTATTGCTGATTGTCCTAGTTTTCTATTTTCTTCTACCTTTCCCAGCATTATGCACTTGTCAGGAGAGCTAGGGCTTCACATAACGTGTCCAAAATATCATAATTTGTTAGTAGTCATTTGTGCTTCAAGTGAGAACTCTATTGACTTGTTCTATGATCCATTTGTTTGTTTTCTTGGCTGTCTGAGGTATTCTAAAGAGTCTTCTCCAACAACAGAATTCAAATGCATCCATACCCTTTCTATCTTGTTTAGCCTTTTCTAATACAAATTTCAACATCTGACATTTCCTTTCCAAGTAGGACTCTAATCTGTGTTGGATGATTCTAAGCATTAATTTTCTAGCATGTGCAAATGAGTATGATAGTTTGCACTGTTAAATTTCCATTTTTGGTACAGGTACACGATCTCTTCCAGTCTGTTAGCCACTATGTCATTCTCCAGATTTACTGGCATAGCTTTTGTTTAAAATCCTTACTGATTCTTTTTTTATTGCTTGCCCGAGTTTAATAAATATTCCATCAGGTCACAGCAAACAAATGGTCAGCAAACAAATATTATAATAAATGAAATGAAATGAAATGAAATGAAATGAAATGAAATGAATAAATAAATAAATAAATAAATAAATAAATAAATAAATAAATAAATAAATAAATAAATAAACAAACAAACAAACAAATCCTGTAGCCTTCTGAATGAGTAATGACTGCAGTGATAATCTGACTTCACCCTCTAATACTAAAGCTTCTAGTAAGTAGTTAATGTCTTCTAAGATATCTTGGATGTTTAAAATCTTTTTTGAACATCTTTGGAGATCATTTCTCTAATGGCAAGAGGAAAAATATTAAACAGTCTAACCACACAGTAAAGTTGCAGCAGCCAACCTGAACAATGACCAAGAGGTAACAGACTTAGGTAGCTGCAGGACTGCATCTGCCAACTCAGCCTCCTGCCACAACCACAGGTTGCTAACTTCTGCAGCAGTGTGAGGCAAACTCCAGCCAATGTGGGTTCTAAACGCCTGTGGTACGCAACCAACAAGTCCTTCCCATCAGGAAAATGAAGAAGAGATGTTGTTATCACTGGCTAGAGCCCCACCCATGATGGCAGTACACTCTTGGGAGGATCAAGGAATTGTCTTACTCTAAGGACCCACCCACCTCCAAAGTATTGGTCTAAGGAGATAGCATGCCAACTCTTCAGCATGATGCCATCAGTCCCACTGCATCTATCTCTGCTTACTTTCCCAACCAGCATTCTCTTCTCACCATTCCTTGTTGCTGCCAGCAAGCTTCGTTATTTTAATGCCTTTCTATTACCTTTCCCAATCAATTTGCTTAATAAAACAATAATGTATTTTTAAAGGCAAATAGAC
Source organism: Pantherophis guttatus (assembly GCF_059756535.1). Lineage (NCBI taxonomy): Eukaryota > Metazoa > Chordata > Lepidosauria > Squamata > Colubridae > Pantherophis > Pantherophis guttatus. Next base: position 291,850,263 of record NC_142063.1, on the reverse strand, counting down.
TAAACAGACTTTGACATAATATGAGTGATCTTGCTTGATCACTCATCTTCTGAAATGTCCATTTCCTATCATAGCAATAATTTTGAAATGCTGCCAACAAGCTGGCAACTCTAAGGGACGGGGGGGAATGAAAGTGCAAGATTAATGCATTTATCTCCTAGTGAATACTACTGAAATTAGGAACTACTAAGTATATTTTAATGTCAGCTATATTAATTCCTTTGAGCTTTTGATTAAAGATTTCTCTGCATCAGGCTTAAAATGACCACATTAATAAACAACAATGTAGCAAAAAAAAAAAAAACCTTATTAATGAAAAAAGCTACTAGGAGCCAGTTGTAATATATTTGGAGGGAAATATTTAAACATTAGAGGCCCAGGAGAAGATTATTTAGGATTTTCATTATTTGTTTAGAGAGAAATTAAGAGCTAGCTTATAGATAAAGGGCACTGTTGTTTAAAACACAAACAAATTAAAATAAACCGCCTACTGTGGAGTGTTGCAAGCAAATATATGCCCTTTTGCTTCAACTCTGTAGGTGGGTGTATTAAAGCAGAACATTAATGATCCAACAATATGCAAAATCTATACATTCAGTTTAGAATCTGGTTAAGCAGATTAAAAATGCAAGTAGCAATAGAATGAAAAAGTACATGCATACACACACATATACACACAGAGTGGTGGTGCAGTGCTGAATTTGGCTGAGAAAGACAGAAGGATTTATTCCACTATACTTTCTTGCAGAACTTAATACCAATTTGCCCAAAGTTTTCTACCTTTTGAAGGCACATCAAGGAATATAAAAGTATACCTCTGAAGTAATGCTATCACTGTATATCAAAATGCATATAAGCATTCTCAGCAATGACATAGAATAAGCAAGATATAATACCAATTATCACTTTTACATCTTTATCTTTAATATCGTAACATAGAATCAACACATCATGAAAGACGTGTCAAATAGAGAGAAGTATTAAAATTGATACTTAGTCAAGTAAATATGAACTGACTTGATCTGCGTATGTGTATGAATTCAAATATTTACCTATCAGCTTGATCCCTTCCCAAATATTCCTGAACAATTTTGAAGTGTGTATTTTGAGAGTAAAATATATTTAATAATTCATCATGTGAGGAAATACTTTTAAAATTGAATGCAAATTTTCATGAATGTTTTGAAAATGCAGATCAATGCAAAAACTGGATGATTCAAAATGATACTGAGCCTATGTATATGTGTTTTTTTTAAAAAAAATATAGTAAAGTCTACTGTGTAAAAATGCTAAAATATTAATATTTAAAATATTAAAACTACTTAAAAATAAATGAAAACAGGTTGTATTTGCTCTCTTACATTATGGGTTTTCCAGTCCAATCCAGTCTCCCAGTTATTTCTGCATTAATCTATTCAATACTCAAGTAATGTCTAATTGGCCCTTCTAAAACTACCATTCAGGCATAATGTAGGCACTTGTATTAACACTTTTCTAGAAGTGTGCTAGACAGTTTTTAAAACACAAGATTAGCAATCTTTTGAAACAGCCAGACCTGTAAAAAAGGCAAATCAATCAATCAATCAATCAATCAAGTCTGGTGCTCTAATTGATTTAAAGAGAGCCAATTCTGCCAACTTTTCAGTTTTTTCAATGACTCCATTATACATCTTGTATCGTTTTTGCCAAAAAGGGGTTTGAGGTAGCTGTACTTCATATGGTTTCTATAAATGTCATTTTACAACTCCATTGCCATTTTGCATACTCTCTTGGTTACTTCCAATGATGCTGGCTATGGCCATTTGCAGTCAAACTGTTATTTCTTTGCAGAACTTCTTCATCTGAGTGTTTGGAACCTGGGTTGAACTTGACAAGGGGTCTAACTTTTCACCTAAGTACACAGCACAGCAGAGGGGCATCATGTGAAGTCGGAAAGAGATCATGCATTCTAGAAAAGCATTAATGCTTTGTCCATAAACAGCTTAGCTGATAGGTTGGTGAAACTGAAGAGAGCACAGAATGAAGAGAGATAAAGCTTTTCCAGTGTAGTGGGTGGGTTTCCTTTCTATTTCATCCCTATTCTCCCACTACAGGCCAGTTAGCTACATTTTTTGGAGATCTGTAGAGTACAAAAATAACCTGTACGGTCATCAGTGTGTAGACATTCAATGCCAGCAACCTAGCCCTTGGGCAAATTGAAAGTTGCCCAAAGCTTTTGCTCTTCATTTATCCAAAGCTATGGCACCACAGGTTAAGCACTCTGATTAGAAGTTTTTTTTTTCTTCCACTAGGATATGACACCAAGTGGAAACAGAAACAGACAGGAGAATTCTCCAATCACTGTTGTTACATTATCTCATGTTAAAACTACAGTGCCCAAAACTACAGTTTTAATGCGGGATAATTTAACAGCAGGTCAGTGCTAGTTGCCAGCCTAATTAAAATGCAGAATAGATATCAGCCATCAAGCCAGCACAGTTACTCCTGAGTCAAGGGTTAGAAGAATTCATCTGATTCAGCCATGAGGAAGAGCCCTCAGGCTCTCAGTTTAGCCAATTAACAACTCTAACCTTAAAAGAAAAATTTATCGAGGGCTCCTCTTAAACTCATATGTCAAATTCTATTGACAAACTTTTGTCTGCTCTCTTTGTTCATTTGCTTAATGAGTTCATTAGTTGGAACTTGGCTGCCTTATATGCCCCATAAAGTCTCTGCTTACTTAGCAGCAACAGCTCTTCAAGAGATGACCTTTCATGTCTTCACAGCAGGGTGCATACTCTCTCCCAGAAGACATAGCTACTCAGACTTCACCTCCTGTGGGAATACACTGGTAAACTTTTGTTTGTTCTTCTATCCAACTGGACACAGTTGACAGAGAACAGAATAAGGGACCTAAATCGATCATAAATTTTATCCCCAATAGCAAATTCGATGTTTTTAAGAATTTTGTTAACTTGGCTTCCAAAAGGTCTGAATAATAACTGCAAAGTACATCGTAATGATATATTTCTTACCATACTGATAGCATAATTTATAATAATTTCTCGCATTCATCTCTTTCACACTGATATGATGGAGGCAGGACCTTTTTTTAATAGCCACTTTAATTAAAGAGGTGATGATGGCAAAAAGAGTGCTTGAGATTGTAAAGGTTCTTTCTGTGATAAATGATTCAATGTGTTAATCAGATTCACCAAGTACATGTTCTGACTTTCTTTGGGATATTTCCCATGGCCCTGCAGGGTCCCAGGACTTGCATTTTATTTAAGCACATGGCCAAAACATGATGCCAACAACATGCTTGATAAAACATGAGGTGGCTTTCCTCTAAGGTTTAATTCTCAAGGTACTTGAATGCCAGGAGAAAATTTGTTTGAAGCTGCAGTGGTCTTTCTGTTATTCTTTCACCCAGGATCATCTCCCAAGAGCCTCATTAACACAATATTCACTTTAAAAATCTAAGGAAATTAAATAAGACTTGTTAAAAATAAAATATGTATAGGTTTACATGACTATCTCCCAGGTATCTTTTCACAGCAACTGTATTTCTGGAAGAAAACCAAAAGTTATTGAAGACATTAGGAGCCAGTTTCCAATTTAAGCCTATACCCTAGTGAAAAATAAATTAATCATATTTTATATGCTGCTAAATGCTGAAATTTCATATTGAGCTTTGCAAAACCAATGCATCTAATTTTTGCCTATTCTGGACACATTAAAACAAACTATTCATTGTAAGGTGTTTGATTATTTGATAATTAAGATATGAATTGTAATTTGTATTATTAAGATGCAGATAAAATTACTTGGATTCATTCCCAGTTGGATATCGGCATGGAGGCTGGCCCAATGGAGCTGGTCCAATGGTAGGTTCTTGCGCAGTTAATTGGGAATGGTCTAATCCTGCTGCTCTTAAGGAAGTGGACAGGATCCTAGGGAATGTGATCTTTTTAGATCCATGTCTAAACAGAGGCTGGTAAAAGCCTCTGGGGAGATGACATTTGGTGGATACTGGGGTGATCAGTGTATTTTTGGATGAGAGGGTAGTGCCTAAATCTTTTAAGGGGGATATGGTTCACCCCCTTCTTAAGAAGCCATCATTAGATCCCACCCTGATGGACAATTTTCATCCTGTTTCTAATCTTCTGGGGAAGGTTACTAAAAAGGTGGTTGTGCTGCAGGTCCAGAGAATCCTGTATGAAATGGATTATCTGGAGCCTTTTCATTTCTAAAACTTGTTTGATAGATATAGCTTTATTAATTTGTAAACTGCTTTATAAAATATGAAAATAGTATAACAAATAGCTTTAAGAATTCATGTTCCGAATCAGTGGTGGGTTGCTACCGGTTCACCCCGGATTGGGCAAACTGGTAGTGGCAGTGGCAGGAGGCTCTGCCCACCCGCACAGACATCTCTGTGCATGCGCAGAAGCGTCGTGCGCCCATGAGCAAACCAGTAGCGGCTGAAATTGAAACCCACTACTGTTCTGAATATAAAAGTTTCAAGTCCAAATGCTATGATTTAGTTACAAGGCTCCTGGGAAAAGTCGCACCTCAGTCTCTCTTGAGATTTGCTGCTGATAATATGATGTATATTGAGCTGATTCATACAATAAGCTCAATTATAATAGGTGGCTTGGGTTGAGTTTAATGTGCCATTGTCCAATCATTATCTGAGTAAAAGAACTAGTTGTTTCACTCAGTAGCGCTTAGCTGAACTGCTTATACAGATACTTCATTTCCATGCATAAAGACACTATCAACTCCAGACTCAGTGAGACTTCCTAAGAGTAAGCATGCATAAGCTTCTTGATGATTACAACACAGCACAAAGGATTCTTTTGAACTCTTTGCTTTTGACTAAAAAAACAAAAATCAATATCTTAATATGCCAAGGATCTCTTCCACAGTTTCCTCAGTCTATGTATACAGTACTTTTCCAATTATAAGAGTCCTTGACCCCAATAAGACTTACTACAGCATAGGTATGTAGAAGTTTATGTTGAAATCTCTCTGTAGGCTAACACTTATTATTCATGGGAATTGTGGAAGAGTTTTTTGTAAGAGAAAAAAATGTTGGATTGTGCATATGTTGGTGGGGAATCAACTAAGTTTACCAATTGACACCTTATTTTACTGGCAGTTTTAAAAAGTGATCATTCATTAATAATCACCTATTTTGTCTGCTTGTTTTGAAAGGCACATACAGAGAGATTTCTATGCACATATACAAATGTGTTAGTGGCTCACATTTATTATAGGAGAAAAAAAAACCTCCTCAGTATTTATTCCAGTTGAAGTTGGTAATCGTAATCATCAAAGTACGAATGGTGAATAGTGTTCAAGAATTATTTTCTTTGCTGGTAACCCTTTTTCTCTCTAGTATTTTTTGGGGATGCCTTAAGTTCAGATTCATCTTCCTATGATGTTTAAAATATTAGTTCCACAGGAGAGAAGTCCAGTGTATGATTTCATAATAGTAAATATTTAAAATATATTATTGAAATGATTGATATCCCTGAAATATCTAAAGTGTTTGGATATTTGGGCAAATTCTAATTTCTAGATTCTAGCTCAGAGTTCCCCGACCTTTCTGGCTTTGCGGACTGGCAGGAGGGTAAGATAAGGGATGGTTCTGTGCGAGCGGCATACAAGTATGCAGGTCCAGGGGTGCAATTCCATTTGCATCAGTGGTGTGCATGCATGCATACCACTTGTGCAAAGGAAGTGCATGCACACACACTTATCAGCTGCTGACACAAGTGGGGATACACGCATGCTCACTCGCCACTTCCACGTCCCAGTTCCGAATGGTTCACAGCAGTGATGGGATTCAAAAATTTTTACTACCGGTTCTGTGGGCGTGGCTTGGTGGGTGTGGCAGGGAAAGAATACTGTAAAATCTCAATTCCCACCCCACTCCAGGAAAAGGTTACTGCAAAATCCCCATTTCCTCCTGATCAGCTGGGACTCGAGAGGCAGAGAATAGATGGGGGCCGGGCCAGTCAGAGGTAGTATTTACCAGTTTTCTGAACTACTCAAAATTTCTGCTACCGGTTCTCCAGAACTGGTCAGAACCTGCTGAATACCACCTCCGGTTCACGGCCTAGTAGCCGGCCACAACCCAGGGGTTGGGGGCCTCTGATCTAGTTCATGTGGTGAGGTGGAACTTCTTGAACAGATGAGTTGTTTACCACTGGAACCAACTTCTCAGGAAGCAGTGAATTTATTCACTACAATTTACTAGAATTCAAACAGAGAATGATGAATGAATGATCATCTGTCAGAGATGCTGTAGTGGACCCCCCACTGAGCAGAAAAGATTGCACTAGATGACCTCTAATGGCCTTTTGAACTCTGTGATCCTACAATTCCTTTAGCTTTTGTAGAAACAGTTCATATCTTCCCATACTCTTTTCAAACGCAGAAAAGAGAAAGACTATATTAAAATGTTGTTTTCAGCTATATCTTCAGTGACATATTGTTGTTTTCCCAATAAGAACATGAAATTCTGATGTATTAAAGTGTATCTATTTTTAACAGGATCTGCAATTATCTTGAATGAAATATTTTAGAGAAAGACAAGTGTTTTGTTTGCTTTTTAATGTACACCTCCTTTCAGTTAATAATGCAGGAAATAAATTGCATTTGATATGTAAAAAAAATTCCCATGGATTTCTACTGTAGAAAAACAAGGAGAGAATCAACCTAGAAATAAGGAGAAATTTCTTGACAGTTAGAACAATTAATCAATGGGACGACTTGCCTTTAGAAATTGTGGATGCTCTACTATAAAAATCTGAGTCTCTTTTACCCTTGATCAGTTTTGTAAATCTGTCAGACTCCGCACATTCCATAATTTTATAGATTATTTTTGAGTCCGTTGGTAAGTCCTCATTCTTTCATTCTTGTGCGAATGACAGTCTCCCTGCAGTGATTATGTGCAGCATCAGATACCATTTAGTCAATCCCATATTTGCGGGTCTAACCCCCAACAGAAAGGTTTCAGGTTTCAAGTTGGTATGATTGGATCCAGAAACGATGGGAGAGAGATAAAGGATAAGGTTGGATTATAATTATAGATGATGGTATAATTATGGTAATCAATAAGTATTAGAAATGTAAATTTGTATATAAGAATATGTAAAGAATTTCTATTTTTACTTTCTGATTATGGGTATATATATATATATATATATACATATATATATATATATATATATATACATATATATATATATATATACATACATATACATATACATATACATATACATATACATATACATATACATATACATATACATATACATATATATATATATATATATATATATATATATATATATATATATATATATATATATATATATGGATACTTTGGTGATGTTACACCGTGATAGGAAAACTATTGCACATTTGTTTTTGTTTTTGTCTTTGTTTTTTAAAACTATAATAAAAAAAAAGAAATAAAAAAAAGAAATTGTGGATGCTCCATTACTGGCGGTTTTTAAAAAGAGATTGGACAACCATTTGTCTGAAATGCTATAGGGTCTCCTGACTGAGCAGGGGGTTGGACTAAATGATCTCCAAAGTCCCTTTCAACTCTTTTATTTTGAAACAGGAATTCCTAATATATATCATCTAAAGTAGTAAGATTCAGAATTGAAATAGAGAATGTTGCCTAAAATATGCACACAAGTCTTTATTCTAATATTGCATTCCATTGATGAAGGGAGATACTTACATTATGGTGTTTTTTTTTTTTAATTTCCCAGCACACTTGAAAAGGGATGTAAGCTGAAGCATGGCTTAACTGAAATATAGATTTGTGCTGTAAATCTGTGTATTGAATTTCATTATAATGCAGTTATGCCTACTAGCAGAGAATACATGTAGTTCAGTATTGAGCAGCAAGACTCCACAGTATGCCTATTCTGAGCTGCTCTGAGAAAAATGCAACTGCAATGCTATGAAATAAATATTAAAATAGAATGATAAAAATGAATGACTGAAATAAAGAATCTCTCTTAACTCAACAAAATTATTATGCATGTATTCTAGACTCTTTATATGCTTAATTCCTTAATTTTTAGGGGTGGGGGTTGCACCATATGTTAGCAGAAATATAGCTTCGAGCCTTGATAGTACAGTGGTTTAGTGCACCCTGTTATTAACACAGCTGCCTGCAATTTCTGCTGGTTCGAATCTCTCCAAGGCTCAAGGTTGACTCAGCCTTCCATCCTTTCTAAGGTAGGTGAAATGAGGACCCAGTTTGTGGGGGCAATAAGCTGACTTTGTATAAAATATACAAAAGAATGAAGGCTATTGCTTAACGCATTGTAAGCCGCCCTGAGTCTCCGGAGAAGGGCGGCATATAAATCAATTAAAAAAAAAAAAAGATCTAGTAAGAGTAACCTTACTAAAGTCAGGGAATTTAAGTTTGATTGATTGTGTGCCATCAAGCTGGTATCAACTCTTACTGACCACATACATTTTCTCCATGACAATTGGTCTCTAACTTGATTCTCAGATCTTCTGCTGCTACTGTAAACCATCTACTTTGCTACCCTCTTTGTCACCGTCTTCTTCCCTTTCTTCCCAGAATTAAACTTAATCCATTTTAATTTCTCTTTTTTACAATGTATGTAAATATCCTAATTAGTTGTATTTCTACTAAATAACAGTGACATATGGTATTCTGCTTCTAATGTCAAGCCAAATCACCATCATACAATATACAATGGAGCTGGACCAGAAGAGGATTATTAAACAAAACGTAGAATTCAACTATGATGAGCCAAGTTTCACTCTCCAAATTGGCTCCTAGGTTGGGGTCTACTATCTGGTAATACTGAAACTGTGTGAGTTTGCTGCTGAATAACTAGAACTGATACCATTTACCTATGTACCAGAATTTTAAAAAGAAAATATTAGCTACCTTGGGTAAATAGGATCTTGTGTATACCAAATGATCCAATTCACAATTGAGACCAGCATTTTAGTGGGTCAGATTTATTTTGTGCATTTTCATACATTAACTTGACCTATCCAGAAAACTACTGATAATCAATGCTATCCTACACATTTTTAAAGTGTTCATTATTAGATATCAATGAAGAGGGCTCTATAGTTCAGCAGTTAAAGATGCTGAGCTTGTCAGCTGGACCAGTGCACAATAGGGTGAGCTCCTATTGTTTGCCCCAGCTCCTAGGAGTTCAAAAGCATGCAAATGTGAATAGATAAATAGGTACCACTTCAGTGGGAAGGTAACAGCATTCCATGTGCCTTGATGTATAGTCATGCTGATCACATGACCATAGAAATGTCTTCAGACAACGCTGGCTCTCTCGGCTAAGATATGGAGATGAGCACACACCCCCCCAGAGTCAGACATGACTGAATAGGGTAAAACTTTACCTTTGCCTTTATTAGACACCAATATGATCAAGGAACTTTTGAATCAGGTAACTTATAACCATCAATTATTCTAGCCTTTGGAGTGTATCTGCTAGCAACTGAAGTTAATTTTTTGTTGTTGTTGTTGTTTTTTGCAATAGCTATGCATCACATATTTGCTCTTGTGAAAGAAACAGTCAGAAATACTTGTTAGCTAATTATTTCCAAGTGCTAATTGTGTGTCAAGTTCCCTTCATTACTTTTTGACTATCTCTGAAGCAGCATAGTGAGGAACTTCTTTGATGTGAGCTTTTTGATGTGTTGCTTCCTTATATATAGCTATTTTTGCTTCTTTGTACAAATATGTGTTCCTCACAAAAAGCCACTACTGATTACCTTTCTTCCAGTATTTGAATGTCTTAAAATTTTTCCACCTTTTTTTCCTATTATAGTAAATATTCTATGAAAGCACACAAATGTATCTATTTGCTGTAGCATTTTACAATTCACATACAACTTGCACTTGGTCTAGTGTTCTAGCTTCAAGGTCAATAACAATTAGCAGATTCTAACAGCCAAAAGATTTTCACCAGTTTTGTATTAATTGACTACTGAGTGAAAATCAGATCATCCTGACTACATCTGCTTGCTTGATTAAGCATCTTCAAGTCAATGTCAGCTCTTAGTGACCACCCATATAGATTCACTCATGAATGATCTTTCTTCAAGGTCTGTCAGTGATGCATTAACTGCTGTCAGAATTGAATCCATCCATCTTGCCACTGGTGGTTCTCTATTTGTTTTTAATTCAACTTTTTCAAGCATCATGGACTTTTGAAAGGAGCAGGATGTCCATGTGATATATATTTAATAGTGAGGGCCTGGACAGTTGGCTAGAGAGAAGTTCCCTGAAGATGGGCACCAGCATGAATCCAAAGGCTTGGAAGACTGACTGACCCAGATTGGATCCTAGACAATTGTGTTTACATGAGAATTCTAGTTTGATTTCTTCTCTGATTTCTTTGTTTTCCTGGCTGTCCATGGGATCCTTAAAAATCTTTTCATTTAGGTTTGCTTTTCTGCCGATTTTTCACAGTGATAGTTGTCCATATATTTTCTTTTTATGATTTTCCTGTAATTACATGAATTAAAAACTCTTCTGCATTTTTCTGCATTTTAGCAGTTTTATGGTGAGGTAGGCAAAAGTGTATTTCATCTAAAAATGCATGAAGAATATCTACCTTTAGTCTCCTTATTTGTTGAATTTGTTTAGAAACTTTCCCCCTAAATTAACGTTGTTTTTATTCCTTCATTCACAGCAACTGATACAGAGAAATATATTGTTTCTGAAACTGGAGATAATTAAGCCTTACAAGTAGTAACTATTGATAGCCTTATCCTCTATCAATTTGCTCACAATTTTAATATTCCCAAGAATATTTGAATGCAAATCAAATCAAATCAAATCTTTACTATGGTCATAACTAGTATAAAAATTAGGATGAGTAAAATTTCATAGGACCCTATGTTTCTCCATGCTTGTGTATGTCTGAAAGAATAAGTATTTAACTGTGAGTGTGTATGAGAGAAGTAGAGTTGGTGGGGTCTGCCTGTATGAGTAATATATCAGGTTGAATTGAAGCGCCAGTCAAAACTAAAACATTTAAATTAGTACAAATAATAGTAAATGCATTTATTTCTACCCCTTTCTATACCTCTCTGTCAACTTATTTAAATAGGACACTGCCAAGAGAATTGGTGTATCAAGTAATAACAAAACTATTTATTGTGGATTAGTTGCATTTAAAAAGAGAATGCCAGAAACTGATATGTCAATAAAAAAAATTTTTTTTAATCTCAGGTCAGCATTAATTAAAAATAAAATAAATGTTATTGTCAGAGAGAAGGGGAAGGGGGAGAGAGAGGGGGAGGGAGAGGGAGAGAATTCCAGCCCCTTTTAAAGTACATACTGGTAGTTTCTTTCCAATATCCCAATTGATTGTAATGAATAATCCAGGGAGGTGCAGAATAGGGCCACTGGATTTTTTTCCCAGCCACTTAAAAATAACCCTGCTCTATGTCACTTTACTTTACAGTGGTGGGTTTCAAATTTTTTTACTACCAGTTCTGTGGGTGTGGCTTGGTGGGCGTGGCAGAGAAAGGATACTCCCCTGCCACATCTGCCATTCCCACCCCACTCCAGGGGAAGGTTAATGCAAAATCCCCATTTCCTCCTGATCAGCTGGGACTTGGGAGGCAGAGAATAGATGGGGGCGGGGCCAGTCAGAAGTGGTATTTACTGGTTCTCCGAACTACACAAAATTTCTGCTACTGGTTCTCCAAAACTGGTCAAAACCTGCTGAAGCCCACCTCTGTTCTAATCCACATTCAATCTCACTCCTTTTTTGCCATTTTGTTTAGTACACAAATTTGGTTCTATCCTGTTCTGTTTTTGGAAAGTTAAAATTTTCCTACTGACAGCTAGATAGACAGTACAACTCAAGGCTTATAGGTTTGCCACAGATGAGTGTACTGATGGGAGAATCAGAGTGGATACAATAAAGCTTTAAGAAAACAAAGTCACTGTATGGACTCCTGATGGAAACCAGGAGACTCTGAGTTCTAGGCCTCCCTTAGGCATGAAAACCTGCTGGGTGATTTTAGGCCAGTCACTCTCTCTCAGCCCAACCTAATTTATAGGATTGTTGTGGGGAAATAGGAGGCAGGAGAATTTGGTCTGTTCTCTCTCTCTCTTTCATAAAAATCTAATAATATTACAGTCATCAAGATTCTGGACAGAGAAATATGGATAGGGCTGTCTCAGCAGGATGCAGAAGCATTCTGAGGCCTTCTGAGGGCTCTCCACATTGGTCCTGCTGCCAACTCTCCTCCATCTATTAGCAGCAGTCTGTATGCTGTTCATCCACTGTTGACTTCTGCAATAAATGGGGAAAGACACCTTCAGCACAATGTGATTGCGGGGCCCCTCGACAGACTATCCAGCATATAGTGAGGGAATGCCCTAACAGAAGGTATCCAGGAGATTCTAGGGACTTCCTCTGCATAACAACGGCAGCTACTGACTGGATCTCCAAACTCGACATTAAACTTTGAAATGTTATTTCTGTTTTTCCTTTTAGGTTTTCTTACTGCTTTTTTATTGTTTTAATTGTTTTTAACCTGTAAAAATGAAGTGTTTTGATACTGTGTGTGACCAAACATACGCTAAATAAATAAAATAAATAAATTCTGCAATAAGGAGCCCGTTATTTTGACACAGTGGAGATGCCACTGAAGTTTGAGGAATCTAATGATTTAGCATCTTACAATGTTTTTATGGGAGGTGGGAGTGGGTGAGGGCCTATTAATTGTGAAGAGGCGTTGTCTCAGTTTCTCTCTGAGTTATTTATTTATTGATTTATTTTATTTGATTTCTATACCGCCCTACTCCCGAAGGACTCAGGGTGGTGCACAGCCAAACAATAAAATACATACATACAAAATTTAAAAGTGGAATTAAAATCAAATTAAATAGTTTTGGCCCAAACAAATTAAAACCCCAATCAATTTAAAACCAATTTTAAAATTTGAATATATAAAATACTAAAAAATATTAAAAAATTAAAAATCTTTTATAAAAGAGGGAGAAAATTAGGCCAGGCCCGCCTGGTGAAATAAAAAGGTCTTTAAGGCGCGGCGGAAGGTGTGCAGATCCGGGATCCTCCGTATCTCCGGGGGGAGCTCGTTCCAGATAGTAGGTGCCCCCACAGAGAAGGCTCTCCCCCTGGGGGCCGCCAGTCGGCATTGTTTGGCCGACGGCACCCGGAGGAGTCCCTCTCTGTGGAAGCGTACCGGCCGGTGGGAGGCTATTGGTGGTAGTAGGCGGGTTAGTTCAGGAGGTTGGTAGTTCAGAGTTGGTAGTTCAGGAGAGGGAAGTGACTATTTGGAAACATTGCAGGATCCATGTACAGGCTATTCATAAAAACCAGCAAATATAAAATAATATTGTGAGGTGATGATAAACAAGTCCATGATGTGTGCTTTTTTTTTTTTTAGTAATTAGACTTTTTGTGTTCTCTTTTTCTGCAGGTTCATTCTTGTATCTTAATACATCAGAAAATATGAACTTCCTCCTTTTGAGTCCATGGCTGAGAAGCAGCAGTGAAAACTGCATGGTGCAAGTGGCTGTCTACAAATACTTCCAACCAAATGGGAAGTATGTTGCTCAGGTCCTCCATGCTAATGAAAGCCACAACAAAGCCCCATTGATTCCTGGCAGAGAAAAATATGGGTAAGTCTCTTTCTTTCTCTCTTCCCACCACTTTCCAATACTACAATTTTGCTTTGAAGCATTAAAATTGAGCTAAATACTTTTATCTGTAGAGTACTTTCTAGTTTCATCTTTTATCAGGGAACTCTTTTGGTCTAGATTATTTAAGAGAGAGGAGAGAGAGGCTATTGCATGGGTCTATCACTGGGAGATGTTATTACTATGTCTACTCTCATTAATCTATTTGGATATATTAATACTTGACCATACTAATTCACACACACACACGGACACACAAAATGAGTAATTACAACCCATTCTGCTCTCAGATACACCACTTTGCTTTTTATTCATGAATATACTGCATTTTTTTCCTGATTAGCAGAGTTCTTTCTTCTTTCATGCTGTTCTGTCAACTGGTATGTAATAACTGAACTCAGTATAATTTAATTTCTTAAACCTCAAACATTAGCATAGGAAAAATACAAGTTCTACTTTATAAAGCTAATTCTTGCCTGCATACACCAAGACAAATCAATAGTTGAAAAAGGTAATGCATCTTTACTCATTTGCTAATATACAGGATGAATTCATACCTTGCATTGAACATTATAGATTCATATGCTCCATAAACCCTAAAGTTTGTAAATCTTTGTTTATAGTTTAACATTTTTCATAAACCCAGATACAATGTCTTATTTCACAAACCTTTGTTAAAATAAACCATGGCTTACTGCAGTTTGTGTATTTGGACCTATTAGGTATTATAGCGGTGCTTAGTAGGTATTTACATAATCTGGCAGATAAACTAAATCTTTCATATGAAACCACAGGGTTTTTTTTTTTTGTTTGTTTGTTTATTTTTACATTGACAAAACTGGAAAGTAGCCATTATTTCTTCATCCTCTAAAGCACGGATGTCAAACTCAATCATATCACGTGATATCATGACTTTTTTTGCCTTTGTGGAGCCGGGGTGGGCGTGGCCTGCATGTGAGGCATATGGCCCATGGGCTGCCAGTTTGATACCCCTGTCAAAGCAATGGCTAGTAATAATCAATGTATTCAGTTTGCAGACTCCATACTGAGGCTAACTTTAAGAACCAAAGGTCCGCAGGATTCACACATACAGCCTGATTTCAGAGTTGTACTATGTCTTCCACATGTTTTTCTTTTAATCTCTTCTTAATATTATTTCAATACTATCTGAAGTATTTTGAAGGTTGAATACACTTCTGTGTCACTTTAGTTGTGCTAATTAAGATGTTCTCTAACTTTGTGAATCAATGAGACTTCGTTTTTTATGGTTTCTATACTGTAAAAATATGAATGCATTCATAAAATATGTTTTGACTATTACTATTCACTGATCTGCACAGTGTAGTGGATAGTGTGGGGGTGTGGTGCAGTGGTGGGTTGCCCCCCGGTTCGGATTGGTTCTATAGAACCGGTAGTAAAATTGGCAGGAGGTTCCACCCACTGACCCTGATGTGAGCCGATAAGAGCCGAGGTGGCGCAGTGGTTAGAATGTAGTACTGCAGCTACTTTAGCTGACTGCTAGTTCAGCAGATCAGCGGATCAAATCTCACCAGCTCAAGGTTGACTCAGCCTTCCATCCTTCTGAGGTGGGTAAAATGAGGACCCAGATTGTTGGGGGGAAATATGCTATTTAGTATACTGTCTTTGGTGTAAGTCGCCCAGAGTCCTCGGAGAGTAGGCGGCATAGAAATATGAATAATAAAATAAATAATAAAATAAATGTCATGAGAAGTGATCTGTGCATGTGCAGAAGCTTCTGCGCATATGCAGAAGCAAGGTGCGGGCGCAAGCAAAGCAAGAGTGTGCGTGCGATCCCGTTGTGAACCTGTAGTAGAACCCACCCCTGGTGTGGTGGTGGTAGAGATGGGTATCAATACATATACAGTACAGTAGTACAGTAGTACAATAGTACAGCATGTGCTTCTTTTCACTTCTTTAAGTCTGCACACCTTGTGCAAGGGCCAAGCTAGCTGGAGACAGTAATTTCAGAAAGTGTTTTTTTTTTTTTTTTTTTTAACCACACAGCCTTTCTTATCTCCTTATACATTCATTCTGTGCAGGAGAAGGTATCTGCAAGAAAATTGTAACCTGAAGGTGGTTTCAAAAACAAATCTATTTCCTGGGCTTGGGCTTGTATAAAATTTTGCATTATTTCCAGGTTGGCCAGTCAAAGAAAAGAAGCCAGAATTCTGTCTGGCAGAAGATCAAATTCAACTGTAGGGACAGAGGTCAGCCAAGTGGCTCAGCTGAACAACTTCAGTGTCTTCTGTTGGAGAAAATCTAAAGCACTGTTTCTCAACCTTGTCAACTTTAAGATGTGTGGACTTCAATTCCCAGAATTCCCCAGGCAGCACACTTCTTAAAATTGGCAAAGTAGAGAAACGTTGGTACTAAAGCAAATATCCTGTTAGTAACTATATAGAGATTGGCCACAAAAGTGTCTTCCTCCCTCTTTTTTTTCACTTCTTAATATTCATATATTTAGAAATGTAGCAAATGGCAATGGCATATTCCATTTATTCCATTTAGGGCAGAACTGTTCTTTCAAATTTTGTGGCCAAAAAGATGCCTCAAAGGACATTTTTTCTTTTTCCCAACTAATGCAGAGATGTTTAAAGTAGCAATTGCTTATGCTCATACAAATGCTTCAGAAGACAGCTGTGATGGAATGAAGCAAACCTAAAACATTTGTTTATGTCCTTTGCATTAATTTGTTAACCAACTGAGAAAGCAAGGTACTATTTGTATCATGCCCCCTTGTCCCAAGGTTGAAAAAGTAGCTTTTTTAAATATAACCTAGTAGTGTAAAAGTTAAATACATGAGAGACCTATCTGTCAACATAGCTGAACATTTTAACCCCTCTTAATCCATAAATGATTTTTGTATGCTTGCAATGTTTAAATAAAGTATTTAGGGTGATGGTATTTTTTTAATTTAATTGAGCTCAGGCTTTCTATTAAGTAGTTTGCTCTTTCTGGCCTATGGCCAGCTAAAATATCTTATTCCAGTTGTGTAATTAAGATTAATTGCCAGTGATGCCTCAATTTGTCAGCCTTTCTCTGTATGTGTTTTTTAGATTGTAGTTGGTGTGGGGGGGTGCAAAACAGCAGGAGCCTATTTTGAGCAAGCTGATTTTGGATACTTTGAAGTGATGTTCTTTGTTTAATTTAGAATTTAATTTGAATATATGAATAGTGTGCACCCTTGATATTCTGATTAAAAAGTTTACCTTCATAGTTGCAGAATACCTATTGCAAAGAACAATTTAAAACAACTGTCATAGTTTTGTTTGCTTAGCATGGCAAACTGCTGAGAGAATTATTGTTAACTTATTCTTGGAAGGAAGGAAGGAAGGAAGGAAGGAAGGAAGGAAGGAAGGAAGGAAGGAAGGAAGGATTTTTAAAAAGTAGTTGATTCATAGAGCAAATTTACCTTGGATTCTAAAAGGTTTATAAAAATTAGGTACAAGGGTTTTTTTTTTTTAAATTAAAAACATAGATGCTAGTAAGAGGTACCAAGATTGGGATCATAGCATCCTGGATGAGAATCATAATCCTTTGCAAGAATCAAAATAAAACAATTTCCCTGTGTTACTCTTAGTCCAAATTATGAACAACTCTCTCCTATTGGTGTATGCCGACCTTGTTCATTTATCAGCCAGAAGACTCAAATCCAAGAAGCTCCCACTGGTACTTACCCAACTTTAACATTGATTCCCAATGGAAATCCAAATGGTTCATTGAACACCCAGATATAAGAAGACATATAAATGACCCCAAAAAGGGTACCAGGCTTTGAACTAGCAATGGACTATCCTGAATAATCCACACCTCACACAACGTCTGCAGGGACTCTGTATAAATGGGGCATAGTATCCTCCCCTCAGTGTGATTGTAGATCAAACTGTAGATCACAATTGTGACCGAGTGTAAGCTGAGGGCATATACCAGTCCAGGATCTGATTTTTTAAAATAAAAATGATGCTGCGCTTCAATAGCTAGACATTGGTGTTTGAACATAGATCTTTTTAACATTTATATTGTATTATGTTTTACTAATCTAGGTGAAATCTTAATATATATTGCAAGTCCATGTATGATATGCCATTTGCTAAATAAATAAATAAATTGATTTTAGTTAAGAATTGATTCCAGTTAGAGAATCCAATATTGTTGTAATCATACAACCAAACTGACTTATTAATCAATTCTCCTACATACTGTTTAGAAATGGAATTGGGGCAGGTTTTCTTCTCTCTTATGAATGTTACAGGTACAGAAAATTTGTACTCGTCAGATTCTGATAATTATGTAACTAATAAGTGCTCAGAAAAATGCTACAGAATTGCAATAAGTCTATGGACTCTAAACAAACAGAAAATTCAAGAGGCCAGTGTAGCCCCAGTTTGTACACCATCGTCCTAAAATAGTTTGCATTGTTATAACTATACTTCTTTCATGGTGCATATCCCTACTTGCTAAAAATAATTGTTTATACCTGGGTTCCTCAGCCTAGTACTCTAGGGCAACTGAATTATCCTCTTAGGAGTGTATGAGATTTATACTCTTAACAATATCACTTTTTGATGTGATATTGATGTGTGTTTGAACCACAGGGTAAATGAAGTCAATCTTAACTTGAAATAAAAATCCCATTTCTCCTGTGTTATGGATAAGAATTTATCACACAAGGGAAAGTCCACTCAATTGTCTTCAAATCAACAGACCGCCTAAACTTGTATTAGAACAGAAATGCCTCAATAAGCAGAATAAAAAGATAGTTGGTAAGCTTAAATGAAACCCCAGTTAGTAGTGGGTGAAGTGAAATGAAATGAGTGAAGACATAGAAAATTTTTCTTCCTTTATTCCAGTCAATTTTAAGTCCCCCAGTCCCCTCCACCAGTCTTTTGGGAACGGAGGATAGTTAAATTACCTTAGTTACATTATGCTTTGTTGATCATTTTACTTGATGAATCAATTTTTGGCAAACCACTTTGAGTTTCTTAGGAAGTTAGTTTATCTGTAATAACTTTATAAATAAAGATTATCAGGACACAAAGATAAGCTTTCTCTACGGATTTAGTTTACTTTTCTGTGTCTTGAGCTAGTTTTTCTAACAAATCAAAATGAAAAACAAACCAAGAACAGACACCCAGCACACTCTCCCCCCCACCCCCATGTGTGTGTGTGTGTACACATACACACACATATATACAGAGAGAGGGAGAGGGATGGATCTCTGTTCTTGGTTTGTTTTTTATTTTACAGCATTCCAACTGTAATGAATAATAGGAAATAACCAGTTATCAAGCACATATCTTAAGTTTCTTCAATGTTGAAATGATGTCCTTGCCAGAGAACAGGTGACTGTGATCCTTGCCTGATATTCCAGACATATTAGTATAAATGACCTCCTTTATCCTTGCCTCTTCCCCCTGCCTCTAAACATATTCAGGGACCCTGGTATATATTCAGAGGCAGCGATAACTCTTATTTGCATTGCAGATTTAGGAAAGTAACCAAAGGGAGCAGATGTGGAACATTATTCTCATTCAAAATGACATAAGGTTCGCATCTTTCCTGAGCTTTGAAAAAGGTGATCCACATTTTCCCCTATTTGAGCATTCATTCCGTTTCCTGTATTAGTTTCCTCTCCCCATTGACTGTCCCTACCTGTCAAATCACTGCATGGCTATTTACTTGGAACATCTGACAAATGTCTGCATTTTTGTTCCTATAATAGATGTAGGAAATAGAATTCAAGAGAACGATCCATTGTAAAGCAGGAAATTTAAGTCAATATATTCGGGGAAGAAAATCTCCCAAATCAGAATTGAGCATTGTGTAGGTCACAAAGAAGTTCTCACTGAAATCTTTAGGGCTGCATTTATCTGATTTATCAGATTTTTAGTTGTATAGGTTAGGAACAACAAAATAATCCAACATAATTGCCTTCCTGCTTCCACTGAGTATTAAAAAAGAAATAGACTTGTGTGATTTAAGTGAAGTCAATAACTGATTTAGTAGAGTAACGGGTGGTGGGAAGAAATGTCACTTCTTCTCCTAAAACTCTTATTAAAGTTGAACCAAGCCTTGCATGGATGTTCAATTTGGTAGATTAATGACAGTTTGTCTGACTATACCAGCTGAAGGTATAAGCAGGTATCAAGTATTTATCATGTGTACCTACTGTTATTTATAGGACAGAAAATAGATGGCCTTTTGACATCCACAGTGAAGAGTTGGTTTCTTTTTTTCAGGAGGATTAATTTTGATTGATGAGCAGATTTGCTGTTATAAAAAGTCTCAGAGCAAATAACCGCTAGTATGAACCTTGAGCCTTTGGAATTAATGTTCATGAGAAACTGTAAATAGTTTAATGGAGAATAGCGGCTTTGAAAGACTAATTAATTCATCTGTAGAAAAAGACTTGTGGGGCATTACCCTGTATTAGATTTTTTTTTTTTAAGATTTCTTCAAAGATTCTAGAGGCCATTATTTTTTTTTATTTCCATGCCAAAAAGGAAAAGAAAACCATCCTTCCCCAGCTATATTGACTACAAAAGTAGTCATTTGTCTCCTATTCTTTTCATGTGTGCAATAGTCAGTGTACATTTGGAATATATTCAGGATTGTCACATTTTAAGAAGAAAAGGGAGAATGAAAGATTAGAGTATGTTTGATAATTGCCAGGTTTGAATATTTTAAGATAAAGCGGACTTGTTGTTTTGGATGGCAGGACAAAAACTAATGACTGGAAATTGCAAGAAAGCAGACTTGTAGCTAAAACATTAGGAGAACAATCCTAACAATAAGAACTGCTCATCCACAAAACGGAATGCTTTGGAAAGTAATTGGTTGGTTCTCCTTTATTACCGTAGAAGAGGCAAGCAGAGACTGGATAACCATCTGTCAAGATTGCTATTGCTGTATCATGCATTGAACAGGGATGATTTCCAATTAAACTTTCTTTTCATAGATTCTCAGAACATTAGAGATGGTTCTGCAATGTTCACTGATTCTAAAACAAAAAGGTATCTCAAAAATGGTAGCATTTCCTGATAAATGGAATGAATGGAATAAAGTTATTTGATTGTACAGTATATGCATGTGTATATATACATATAAAAGGGAGACTGGTATAAATCTATTTCAAGCTATTTAGCTCTTCTGGGATTCAAACCTGGAAAGGAAGCAGTATGCTCCTTCCAATATTTGGGTAGACCAGGTTGTTTCGGTAGAAAACCCGTGTGTGTGTGTGTGTGTGTGTGTGTACATACATATATCAAATTTATATTTCGCTGATAAAGAAATAAAGGGAGACTAGTATAGATCTATTTCATCCAATTTAGCTCTCATCAGCTAGCCATACCCTTACTTGGATTCAAACTTGGGCTGCCTGCATGCTAGGCAGTTGTATTAACCTCTGAGCCACAAGTTCTCCTCCCTTCATCAGCTTGAGTTGATACATATCTATATATCTATATCTATATCTATATCTATATCTATCTATAAATATGAGAGAGAGAGAGAGAGAGAGAGAGAGAGAGAGAGAGAGAGAGAGAGAGAGAGAGAGAGAATGTGTCTGTATGTATATGCATATTTATATGTATATATACATACCATTTTAAATAACATTTTGTGTAAATAAAGAGCACAGTAGAGCATCAGCATATGTTGTAAGACTCTTATCCTCAGATAAAAGTTCTCCTGGATTCATTGAAATGTACCTTCTCAATACAGCCTAACCATTAAGCAGACTGAGATAGCTACTTTAATTTCACCCTTCTTTCTTTCTGAGTGCTTTGGCTACTCCTTATTCCTGTTCAGGGAAAACTAAGCTTTGTTGGCCAAACTGTCTGAGCTGCATTCATTAAACTAGAGGATATTATCCTAACAGGAACAGTGACATCAATGCAGATGTCGCTTGAAGAGGAGTAGGTTCTCATGCTTTGCTTCAAGCAGCTCCGCCTTAAAGATCTAGTTTATACAGTATTTGCTCTTTCAGGGATAGTTAATATGGTAAATGTCAAGATCAGTGTGCCATGGAGATCTCCCTTGGTATTTACTAGGCTCTCACCT
This sequence comes from Pantherophis guttatus, assembly GCF_059756535.1. Lineage (NCBI taxonomy): Eukaryota > Metazoa > Chordata > Lepidosauria > Squamata > Colubridae > Pantherophis > Pantherophis guttatus. Next base: position 291,828,473 of record NC_142063.1, on the reverse strand, counting down.
CTAGTAACTAAATCTACCTTTATTAACAAAAAAAGTTGCGTTAATTTTTAAAAGAGGGTAAGGAATATTTTAGAGTGCAATCCTGTAAGACAACACTTTTGTTTACCAAAATGTTTATGAACCACACGTAACTCAGTCATTTTGTGTAAATAAAAATAAGAAGCGGCTACTGCCCAATGGTTTGTTGGAAATGTGCCAGTGGTGGGTTCCTCCTGGTTCAGCCTGGTTCCACTGAGCCGGTAGAGGTGACGATATGATGTCACCAAACCGGTTCTGCCCCCACTGGAGGTTTTTAAGAAGAGATTGGACAACAATTTATGTGAAATGGTATAAGGTCTCCTGCTTGAGTGAGCAGAAGTTGGACTAGATGACCTCCAAGGTCCTTTCCAACTGTGTTATTCTGTTATTGGAATCATGAGCAGCACGTGAATTAGTGTTTTATGGCTGCTATATTTATTATGGCAGTCATTTTGTAAGCATAACCCCAACACTGCCTAAAATTCAAACAATATTCACTGATCTGAACAGGATTCCTATACATTTGGTACAGCTCATCTTTCATAAATATAAGCTACACTTGAGATACATTTAGCTACTTCTATCATCTTGGGACAGGATGCTCATTTCTTGGCATGAATAAGTTTTCACTCCGTCAAGCTTCCAGAGGCAAGCCCATTCCAACTAAACCAAAAGAAAAAAATAATGGGGTTTATATTGTAGGGCTAGTGAAACAGACATCTTGAAAAAGAAGTATATCAAAGGAATGTTTGTTTGTCTCCAATGTGCATTCCAGCAGGGCTATTTTCAGACGAGAGGAGCAATTTCAGGTTTCCTGATTTCAAAAGGAAGAGGTGACTCCTTGACATCTCTGTCAATCAGGCCCCATAATAGAAGGAGAAAATGTGTTTCACTGAAATTAATGCACTTGAAAAGCAGTGTGGCGATAAATTAATTTTAGGTCAGAATTTCTCACAACTCGAGTTGTTCATTGTGTCAGCAAGTGTCTTTTTCTCCCCTGTTAGCCTGAATTACACATTAATATCTGATAAGGTCTTCACAGTTCATATCCATTTACAGGAGGGAGAAAAAGAAGTGTTGTCAGATCTTATTATTTGATTGGGGTTAAGCCAACCAAGCAAAGATTTTTGCAGGGATTTTGTACAGGAGGGATTAAACAGTAATGTGGCAGAGGAAGAAACTGTTTAAAAATAATATTAGGAGGAATTGCTCTCTTTGCTTCATGAACGGCACTCTAAAAATTGTTTGCGGCTCCCATGGAATTGATAAAAACATTCTGCCTATGCACAGATAAAAAATGTTCAAAGTGTGCCTAGTTTTAAAACATCTGATCCCTTTACCAACAGGTATATTCTGCACCTTTGTTTTAAATATTTTTTTTGGAAAATTAGATGTTATGGAGAAAAAGTGAATGCATTTAACAGCATTACTTTTTCCTCTATATCTGATAATGTCATATTGGAACAGTATTTATGTAAAAGCACAGATAGTCCTCATTTAGTTACTGCCTCATTTAGTGACCCTTCGGTCATGGTGGTGATGAAAAAAGTAACTTTTTGTTACTTTTAATAAGTAATACAACCAATTCTTGTATTAATGACTTTCGCAGGTCTGTAAAACAAAGGAAAAATGAAGTAAGGTATTATAACCACAATCATGGTGGTTTCAGTAACACCTTAACTTAATAACCAAGTTGTCAACCCCAATTCTGGTTGGTAAAGACAATTGTAGTACATGTAAATGTAGCATGAACTGAAATCTACTCATTAGATGATTTTTGAATTGCTGGAATATTAGGGGGAGAAATTGCAAAAACAATTTGGCAAAATGATTCAGGTGCTGAACTGGGACAACTGAAGCTCAAGTTTATTGTTAGCCATGGAAACAGACTGGGAAACTTTGGGCCAAACATGCTCCCTAAGCCAAATCAACCTGACATAGTTGTTGTAGATAGTAGAATAACAGAAAAGCAGATCTCCATATATGAAGGGCACGGATTTGTGAACATGAAGGATATGGATCCTCATATATGAAGGTTATGAAAGAATTACATAGTTCTGAGAAACAGGACATATGAGAAAGATACTCAAAAAAACCTGCTCTGACTTGATTTTGTTTGTTATAAGATGGGGCAATGAGAAACTCTGACAATTTTTCAAGCTTTTATATCCCACATTAATAAAAAAAGCATTTCTGGAACCTCTGCCATATCTATTCCTTGACCTTGTTCCTTACCTTCAATTTTGAAGTTTCTTTCTCATGCTTCTTTCCTGTACAGAACTGCTCATCTTTTCTGATGGATTTTAGTGTAGCAACTCACCTCATAAACCCTTCCCTTTCTCCTCCAAGAGGGAAACAAGCTTTAATTTGCAGCAAATGATGTTTTAGGCATTCTTCAGAGAGAAAGACTCACATTGCAGATCATAGCAATGCTTCCCTCACTGTCCATGTTGCTTAGAGTTTTCCTTATGAACTCTTCTCACTAAAATTCCATGCAAATCATCTATAGCTATTTGCTCTGGTTGTGAACCTCATCTCATCTCCTTTGGGGATGAGGACCAACCCAGACTGAAACAAAAAGATTGGGAGAGGGAGAACAATAGGGGAGGGGTGGGAGAGAAAAGGGAAGGCCTTCCTACTTGCTTTCCATGTTTCTTTTCTCTGAGTAGGAAAAGCTGCAGTTGATGATAGGTAGGTCTGTACTCATACTAATGATATATTTGTCACCATTATCATCCCAAATCAACCCACCAAGATAAAGACCTCTTAATTAAAGATTATGGACTATTATCTACCATGATAGTCCATGTAGATTAGTAGAAGGATGTTTCCCTCATTGCTTAACTATTACACAAAGCTGGTTCTCATATTGTAGATAGATAGATAGATTCTGTAGATAGATGATAGATAGATAGATAGATAGATAGATAGATAGATAGATAGATAGATACATAGATAGATAGATAGATAGATAGATAGATAGATAGATACATAGATAGATAGATAGATAGATAGATAGATAGATAGATAGATAGATAGATAGATAGATAGTAGATAGGTAGATGTAAAACATTAATATGAGTATCTAATACTGTAAAATTATTCCTTATTGCTACCATGTTGTATCTGTATTATCTTTGTTTTTTTGTTATCTTTTATTGTCTTAAAAATACTTTGAGCAGTCTGTTTATACAGACTAAGGAGTTCTAAGGAATTCTTTTTAATAAAGATTGCAGACAAAAAAAAACAATTATATTTTCATAATCTAGGAATGTAACTTCAATTATACAGTAAAAATACTGTCTCAGAGGCAGAAATAAAGGAATAGCACACATACATACTATTCAATTGACATGGATTGCCAAATTGTTTACCAAATTAGTCCAGTTTGCTTCTCTTTCCACAAAGGTAATCATTTTTTAATCTCATGAGAAAAAAGAAGTTCTCTAGACTTCAGCTGAGAACTAGTTTTTTCGTGTTAATTATTGGATACAGATTCTAAAGAGTTTTCCCTGTTGGTAACATTTCTGTATTAACCATTTTTGGAAATTTATACTTTTTGGACATTTATTCAACTAGTCAACATTAGTTTCTCTTTCAGTTTACAAATATGTCCTAGTGCATTTTCCCACTAACTTTGCTCCCCAGACTTTATAATGACACGGATGCTAGTCTTTGTTTTTTCCTGATAAAAAAACTGGGGAAAATATTTGGAAATTAGTTGCATGCATGCGAACATCACAATTAAAAAATCCTGAAATGTACCAATATAAACTTAAAACATGAAATTATTTTTATACAATAGAACTTAATGTTATGTAAACTTGGGATGGGTGGATGGGTGGAGACAAAACTTCCATATTTTATAAAAGTTTGTCAAAATAAGCAATTTTAATATTTGTCTCAGGATAATGTTGCAGGATCCAATCTGGGTCAGTCACTGGGACCAGAGGTTTTGTCTTCTGAGTTTTTAGACTCCTGCTGAAGCCCCTTTCAGGGAACTTCCCTGTAGCCCTAGAGAGAAGTTTCCTAGCTAGAGAAATGTTCCCTGAAGATGGTCTCCAGCACGAGTTTGAAAATTCAGAAGACAAAACTTCTGGTCCCCATGACCAACACAGATTTGATCCTGCAATTTTAATATTTGTATATTTTAAATATATAGGAAAAACGCTGTATGTGAACCCTACCTTACTATTCCAAGAAACAGACTAAATGATTTTTTTTAGCCATACACATATCTCTGTTCTTCAGAGATATGCATGCTATTGATTTGCGATATAAAATCTATAGCTTCAAGGAACAAGTAATGTAATTTTGTCCAGGAAAAACTGCATATGTTTCAGAGGTGGATATCAGCAGGTTCTGATCAGTTCTGGAGAACCGGTTGCGGAAATTTTGAGTAGTTCGGAGAACCAGTAGTAAAAATTCTGACTGACCCCGCCCCCATCTATTGTCTGCCTCCCAAGTCCCAGCTGATCGGGAGGAAATGGGGATTTTGCAGTATCCTTCCCCTGGAGTGGGGTGGGAATGGAGATTTTACAGTATCCTTCCCCTGCCACACCCACCAAGCCATGCCCACCAAGTCACACCCACCAAGCCGTGCCGCACCCACCAAGCCACACCCACAGAACCGGTAGTAAAAAGTTTTGAACCCACCACTGATATGTTTGTATTGGAAGTGTAAATTTATAACATAAAAACTATTGGAGATACAATAAAGGAAGCTGCTTCTCTTGTCCTTTTTTTCTGATAGCTGTTACTAGTTTAGATGTCTGTTGCGGGGCTGGGTGGAGATTTTGAATATTATATGCAGTTGTGTATGACTTTGGATGGACTGGACAATGTATTGCTGTGGTAATGCAGTGGTTAGACTGCTGTATTGAAGGCTAAATATGCCTATAGTCAGGAGTTCAATCCTGACTGGCTCAGAGTTGGCTCAGCCTTCCTTCCTTCCAAGGTCAGTAAAATAAGGATCCAGACTGTTGGGGGCAATATGCTGACATTTGTAAACGGCTCAGAGAGTGCTATAAAGCACTATAGAGCAGTATTATAAGTCTAAGTGCTACTGCTATCTTACTTATCAAATTAGCTATGTGATATTTGCTTATGTGGTGCACTTGCATCTGCATTAGTGGCCGTCAGAAGTTATTTTCTTACAGGCACATGTTTGGATAGTGAAGTGAAGAAGGCATGCTAGAGGGATGACTGGGACTATTTTTATCTCTTTACCAGATGGGATGGATAAAAGGAAGGATCTGTTCTGATCTAATGTCAAGGATCTTATTTAATTCTGGTCATAATTTGCCCTCAGTGCCAACCAGCCAACTTGCAATTAGATTACTGATCACCAAGACAAGCATGTACCTGTATATGAGCCCAAGAGGTACAGGGATTATACATTCAGGCTACTTGGAAAGAATACACATGTTCAGTAGCAGAGACCAATGTGATATCCCTCAGCAAGAAGCTCAGGAAGAGCCAATAATAAGAACAATAAAACAGCAGCATCTGGTTCACACCAACTGGATTGAGCCAACTAGATAACATTCTTGCAGTCTTCAAAAGAATTATACTTTACATTCCAAGTTGTAGAATTGACCACTGTTTCATACTAAAACCACTTCCCTTTTTCCAAGTAATTTTATTATTAAATTATATAATCTTTATTAAAGATTATAATTATAGTATTAAATTTAGTTTGTAAAAATGAATACAAACTAAAAGAATGATGGGAAATAGAATGAAGGAGTAAAATGTGCAAAGGGGAAAACTAGGAAAGACGTAAAGAATAGAAAGAAAAATGAAAAATGAAAATAAGAATATAGTAACTAAAAATAAAAGAAATATATAAAGGAATGACTCCCAACTTTCATCATAACAAATATAAACACTTTTAATAACTTTTCACCTCCTCTTAAATTATAACAAATTATCTTCTCACATCCTATGTCTTATTTATAAACAAATCCATCAAATATCTTTTAGTCCTGGTGTCAGCAAAAGTCCATTAAAGGTTACCAGAAATAACAACATATTTATTTTAACCTTAATCAAATAAACCAATATTGTTTTCCTTCCTCTTAGCTGTAGCAATTCTTATAAGCCTCTTCAAGATAGTAGCAGTACTTTTATTTTTCGCTCAAGGAAGAGAGCTTAGATAGTAGTTGGATCTGGTGCCCTAGAGCAGAAAAGTAAGTTCAAAACTCAGAGTACCTGAACAAAAATATGCTAGCTAAAGGGCAGGCTGAAAATGAAATAGAAAATAAAATACCTCCAGGATTCATGTTTATTGGCTACCCAAGCCATTCTGTAGTCAGCATGTTAAACAGCAAAACGGTTGATGAATTTTGAAGGTTAGGGAAAGAGGTGCTTTTAATTTGACTTAACTTGATTGTACTAACAGATGGCAATAAATAAGCAAATGGCCCTCTGCCAGCTAGGATAACATACATGAAGGCTGAAAACTGCTTTCTTAAAATAAGTTTTCTCAATAGTTTTAACTTTAATATTACTGTTAAATGACAGTTCCAAAGTAGAAACTAGATGAACCCTTTGTGAGTTCAACTCAAAACCTTGCCTGCTATGATCGTCTATCCTATTTTTAATCCCTTACAAAGTAGGAAATGGATTTAGGGCTGGAAAGAAAAGAGATACACCCTACATCAAAGGTTTCTTTTGTCTTGAAAGGCTTCTTCCTGTGGTAACAAGGAATTTTCAGTTACTAAGAACATTCAATGGATCTTAGGACTGATGGCATTCTTAGAAAGGCTGAGTCCAATTGTTACTAAAGGGTGTGCGGTTCTCTCAAGATATCTCGAGAAAATGGACTACAAACATACTTACTTCTGAAGAACTTGTAGAGATCACATGAAGACATTTGATCAAAATGGAACACACATCACTACATTCTGAGATCCAGTCATTCAAGTAACAGAATTAACTAATATTTATATTTCTAGTTTTTTGGCACCACTACTATTTGAATGAAAAAAAATTGGTTTTGATGCAGTACAGTGAGGTATTCCCAACTGATAAAAAATTTTATGCCTTATTCAGGTATATGTTTAAGTCAAAACTATAAAATGGCTTTCATCTCTAACTGTATGATCTAGTTTCTAAGAAACTGTCTTAAGTAGTTAATGCTTCTGTTCTGATAGAGATAGATGATGAGAGAGAGAGAGAGAGAGAGAGAGAGAGACAGACAGACAGACAGATAGATGATAGCTAGCTAGCTAGATGATAGCTAGCTAAATGATAGATAGATAGATAGATAGATAGATAGATAGATAGATAGATAGATAGATAGATAGATACCCTGTTTCCCCCAAAATAAGACATCCCTGATAATAAGCCCAATCAGCCTTTTGGGCTTTTGCTTATTTCAGGGTTCAAAAATATAAGACAGGATCTTATTTTCGGGGAAACACGGTAGATAGATGATAGAATAATATTCAAGTATATGACACTTCAGAAAATAAAGGTATTTTTAAAAAATAATAAATTCTATTTTACATTGAAAAATTATCTTGTACTTGTTTGGAAAATAATACTCTAAGTTATTTAATATTATCATGACTGGTATAATCAGTAAAATCATACTGGAGATAAATATTATCATAGAAATTGTGATAGATTTAAACCATAAGATATTTAGAAGAAATGTTAATCAATTCAGATCTATGTTAGTTTTACTACATGAGGGGAAATCTAATAATGACTTTCAAATATTTAACAGAGGATAAACTGTTGCCTGGCATTGCTTTTAAATGTACACATTCAAATAAGGTTGGACCAGAACTTAATAATATTTAGAGTACAGCCATTGAAATAAATTGTTTTATCTGATTAATGTAAGTCTCATTAATTTTACTGAGCTTATCTCTAAACATAATTAAATCAGGATTTATCTCATTATGATATATGGTGCATAGATATATACAATATTCTCAGCTACTTAATTTTAGGTATTTCATAGAGTAATGGTTGGATCTAATGGTTCTGAAAATCATTGACTCAAATATATTTTGTTGAACTGTGAAATAATGAGCCCTGGAATTGAAATAAGCAAGTAGGTATACCTATCAGAAATTTCATTTACTATGGATTCAGTTCTATTCTTGACTGAACACAAGGTCAGAATTTTGATAAGATCAGTGCTTAAAACACATACACAGTGATGAACAATGAGGTTTTCTATTGCAAAAGAGGATAGATCCATCAGCCATGCCCAAGTTGTTCAAATGCTGGGGGTGGGGGGGATTATATTGTTTTTCAAGTGAGGTTCACTTTCTAACATTTTCTCTCAGTGGCTAGTAGTATGAAAAGGGATTCACCTAGTCAGTTTATAGAAATTCCAAGTTTATAAAATAGTTTTAAACTATTCAATGATAAAGTTTTTAGATATGCTTTGGAAAATTAAAAGGATATTTCAGAGCATTCTGAGTCATTTGCACTGATGTAGGATTGATGCTGCATCATATTTTTTTCACAGTGGCTGAACTCATTCCTTAACCACAGTGGCTGAACTCTTCCTTAACCAATAGGCTGATTAACCTATTTTTTAAAGCTGTAACACAGGAGGGAAAACTACAAAGGTATCTTGACAGCATCAACAGTGGAACTAAGGCAGAACTTTCACCATATACAAGGACATTAACAGAAAGGCCAAAAAAATAAACATGTAGTAGGCTATGCCCATGTAGTGGAAGACCCACATGGTCACAAAGGCACATCTTTCTCCCTCCGTCCTGGCCACTTTTTATAGAGGCACGACTGAGATGCATTTAACAAATGCATCACTGTTTGGTTTGATGGCAGCACTGCCTCAGATAGAAGGTCCATATAGAGAGTGGTAAGGACAGCTGAGAAGATTATAGGAAGCCAAATTATTCAGGACACTGCTTATAAGCACTATAAGCATTTAGAGCTCGAAGTATTGTTAAGAAACCTCACACAACCCATTTCATGGTCTGTTTCTGTTGCTCCCCTCTGCTGGGGGGGGGAGGTTTCGAAATATCGATAGCAAGACTACTAAATTCTGTAACAGCTTTGTTCCTTATACCATCCATCTCAAGATACAGAAGGATCTTGACAGACTTGAACATTGGGCGCTATCTAACAAAATGAAATTCAACAGTGAAAAAAGCAAGGTTCTACATTTAGGGAAGAAAAACAAAATGCACAGGTACCGTATATGTGGTACTTTGCTCAATAGTAGTAACTGTGAGAGGGATCTTGGAGTCCTAGTGGACAACCATTTAGATATGAGCTAGCAGTGTGCAGCAGCTGCCAAAAAAGCCAACACAGTTCTGGGCTGCATAAACAGAGGGATAGACTCAAGATCACGTGAAGTGTTAATTTTATTTTTATGCAATTTATAATGCCTTGGTAAGGCCACACTTGGAATATTGCATTCAGTTTTGGTCGTCATGGTGTAAAAAAGATGTTGAGACTCTAGAAAGAGTGCAGAGAAGAGCAACAAAGATGATTAGGGTACTGGAGGCTAAAACATATGAAGAACGGTTGCAGGAACTGGGTATGTCTAGTTTAATGAAGAGAAGGACTAGGGGAGACATGATAGCAGTGTTCCAATATCTCAGGGGTTGCCACAAAGAAGAGGGAGTCAACTATTCTTCAAAGCACCTGAGGGTAGAACAAGAAGCAATGGATGGAAACTAATCAAGGAGAGAAGCAATTTAGAACTAAGGAGAAATTTCCTGACAGTTAGAACAATTAATAAGTGAACAACTTGCCTCCAGAAGTTGTGAATGAACCAACACTGGAAATTTTTAAGATGTTGGATAACCATTTGTCTGAAGTGGTGTAGGGTTTCCTGCCTGGGCAGTGGGTTGCACTAGAAGACCTCCAAGGTCCTTTCCAACTCTGTTATTCTATTCTATCTTGTAAATCACAGGATTCTTTTTTTTCTGCCATGTATATGTTTATGTTCAAACTAGACTGTGATGTTTTTCTGTGTCATATATGTGTGTGCATGTGGGTATATGCATAATGGTTATCCTTTGAGAGTTGAATGCCACAAAATTTCATTTTAATATATCTGATTAATGCACATTTTAAGTGACAATACAGTTCTACTCTACTCTACTCTACTCTACTCTACTCTACTCTACTCTACTCTACTCTACTCTACTCTACTCATCACATAGACATGGACCTCATCGCATCTTCCAATCAAGTCATCATGGTGTCTCATTGCTTTTCTGTTGTAAAATCAGGGGGCCCTCCCCTTTTCCTTGCTGATGTCAAGCACTGCAGCACCCTATACCACCATTTCAAGATGTGTTTTAAATAGGATGGTTGAGTTTCCTCCCCACTCCCATTTAAAAACAAGTCCTGAGAAATGACAAGGAAGACAGGAGGCCAAGCACTGAATAGATGTCCATGTTTGTAATTACTCCTCGGTGATTTGAACAATTTTAAAGAGCAGGGTAAGGGCAGCATGAAAATGTTCTGATGAGTTGGAGCAAGGAACCAGTGTCTTGTGAACATGCCCCCAATCATTCACTGTTCTCTCTATCCATTACTCTTGCTCTCAAATTGCAGCTGTTCTTCTGGAAAATCAGGGGAGGCCTGAAAACAGTTTACCCAGTCTTCCCCTCAAATCTAGCCTGTTGCCTCTTTTTCCATGATGCTTTTCATTCAACAGCTTGTTTAGTGTGTTCTTATAAAACAATGATTAGTCTCGCAACTTTTTCCCCCCATTTCATTTGAAGTTATTTTGAAGTTTATTTTATTTTAAAAGGAAAGGAAAAGAACAGACTCATGAACCATTCAAGGTCTCTTATTTCTCTTCTAGCAGCGTGGGAGAATCATTTGTGACCTCTTTTCTATATCATTTAATTCTCTGAGTCACTGAGCATAATACTAATTATTTACAAAAGAAAAATAGGAAAAAAAGCATCTAGTAGCCACAAGATTGTAAAAAACAAAAACTAAACAAAAAGGAGAACAATCAAACAGCCTTTTCCTTGGCCCTTGTTTAATGGATTTACCAAACCTAATTTTCCAGCTGAAATAACAGCAGTAAAGGTTGACTCTGCTAAGAATAAGTAGAATTCTGCCTGGTTTTGCTGGTTTGGAGACTCTCAGTCATGCAAAGGAATGAAAATGCAAGAGAGACACAAAATACAATACGTTACAAATCATATTTCTTGGTTAGAATGGCTTTTTCTACCCATTCTAAGCAATTGGTACATCTCAATTCCCACCTACTTTTTAGGGATGTAGAATAACACTGGTAATAAAACCAATACGTTTTATGACTTAAGTGTTTGCTGATATATAAATTATCTGATTAAAATTTTGGTCAGCATAGTTTAAATGCTAATCCAAATGCAGTCCTCTCACCTATTGAGGCTTCCTAGGGGTAGTTTTATTTATTTAATTAATTTATTTAATCACTCACAGGCTGCCAGGGAAAACGGGGAAAAGGACTTGGGTCTGAAGTAAAGTGCTATACAGTATATGCCTGTTGTGTTGTGTTAATCTTGGTGGTTACAGATTATGGAGACTGGCATTACACAAATCCTTGGTTGAGGACAAATAGAAAAGAAACTAAAACTTGCTGCTACAGAAAGTAACAGATATAGCAGGATCTGTTACAAATCACTTTTTAGATAATTGCCAATGTGGTGGTGCGTGTGTGTGTGAGAGAGAGAGATATTATGAGTGTTTTGTTTCTTCAAGTCAGTTTTGACTTCTGGCAACTACCCAGACAACTTCCTACAGTTTTTTCGGCAAGATTTTCGGAAGTGCCTCATTTCTAGGACTGAGAGGAAGTCACTGGCTCAAAGTCACCTAGCTGGCTTCTCTGCCTAAGGTAGTCCTACTACGCAGTTTTTTTTCCCAGTACAGTACTAATTTAGAGTGTTATGTTCATCAGTTAAATTCAGAATGTACCGAGCACAGTTAGCAGCTTTTCTTTATGTAGGAGGAGAGCCATGTTAGTCTGAGGTAGCAATCCTTCTTAAGCTTTTTATATTTTTTATTTATTTATTTGATTTATATCACTGCTTTCCTGCAAAAGTTCAATGAAGCATATATGGAGATTGTTCTTTATGTGATCCCAACAGCAGGTTAGGCTAGGAGAAAATGACTAGCCAAAATCACCCTGTGAATTTACAAGGCTAAGTGTGGATTTGAACCTATTGGTTCAACCAACATCTTAATCACTAGATCACACTGGCTGTCCCATGAGCTCTTTAATCATCTTTATATCCTGCAGTACAAACTGCAGCTCTTGTACTAAACTGAAATCATTATGTTTTCTGCATCATATCCAAGTCACTTTGCTGCCTGCATTCACCCCAGCTAAGAGGCATTCATTATTCATTGAATCTCAAAGTGGTAAAGTTATTTTGCTCTTTGAGGCACCACATGCACAAGTCTCTGCTCAACGTGGCAGTAATAAGAATCAGTAATAATATACTGAATAATAATGTTATGCAAATTTAATGAAACCTAAAATCAAACGTCTGAGATAACCACCTATCTCCCTAGGATTAACAGCAGAGCTGACCTGGCCTCATGTTCGCAAAAAACAAAAATTGAGATCTGCAGCAAAAGAATTCTACAATAAAGATTGTAATACTAGCCACCCTAAAGTGAGTGCTGCTAAATATCAGGAATAGCTGGTGAAGTGTTTCGGCAAAAATCTTTCCTCACTACTGTATTAAATTGCTATCTGCTTATCCTTGATTTGTCAGAAAACAAAAGGAGCATGAAAATTCCTACCCGCTTGTCTGTCCCTGTCCTGCCTTTATTGTATCTGTTCTGGGTGACTTGTAAAGTGGCTCTGTCCTGATTATATGTGCAGAGTTCATGATAGGCAAAGCGATTGCTTGAATCTCCTATTTTGCTGGCCTCCATCTTCAGCAGATTCCCAGCCAGGGAGGAATACATCTGCCAATCACTACATCGCAATAAAAATAGGTATGCTGACAGGAGCCTCAAGGATCCATTATCTGCCCTTCCTCCTAGATCCCATTCTGTCATAAGGCAAGTTGATTACAAAGTATGGAAAATGAAATGAGAATCCCACATGTAGCTTTTTGTAGGGAAGCAGTTTTCATTTAGAATCTCTCCCTTCTTCTTTTCCTTTTTGTATACAGTCAGCAACTGCTGACCTGAATTCCTCTTCTGTGTTGAAAAGTGGGACAGGGTGGCTCAAGATATCACTGTTATGCCATTTTACTATTGCTATGTTTCTTTGTTATACTGTTTTTAGCCCTGGGTAATATCATGTGCCATTATCCCCAGGCTGCTTATTAAAGAGCAGGTATAATGGAAATGGAAAAAGCTGACTAGAGCCAGAGGGCCATGCCTACATCAGCCTGAAATATGCAATTTTGTTGTTGTTAGCTGTGCAGTCGTGTCCAACCTATCGCAACCCCATGGACAACATTTCTCCAGGCCTTCCTGTCCTCTACTATCCTCTGGAGTCCATTTAAACTCATGCCTACTGCTTCAGTGACTCCATCCAGTCACCTCATTCTCTGTCATCCCCTTCTTCTTTTGCCCTCAATCTTTCCCTGCATTAGGTTCTTCTCCAGTGAGTCCTTCCTTCTCATTAGGTGGCCAAAGTATTTGACTTTCATCTTCAGGATCTAGCCTTCTAAAGAGCAGTCAGGGTTGATCTCTTCTAGGACTGACAGGTTTGATCGCCTTGCAGTGAAATACGCAATGCCACCTCTCAATTTACTTCAGCTCCTGTCACCTGACTTCACTCCAATGAGAGGGATGACAAAGAGTAAAATATTGTACATGCCTTATAATTGCTGCTGTGCAGTGTTGAAATAAGGTGAAAACCATCACTTTAACAGCAGTACAGCTAAGGGTGATTCAAACCTTACATACTCATGAGCTGGGAAAGAGATAAAGATAATGTTAGCACATTAGGAAATATTTGCTGTGCTTAAGTTTGGTAAAACCAATGACATTTGTTGCATAGCACTGAAGAAGAGAAAATTTTATTATTATTTTTTAAGCATCAGGAAAAAATTGCTGATGGGATGGGGAGTTTGCAGTGATTAGCAAGCATACAGCTCCCCCTGGTTATCCGTATCTCATTTCATTGGTTGATTGGGTGGCTAATATATATATATATTCCACACTTTTATTGTGATGACAGTGCTCATTGCAGCTTTCAGAAAATTAAAAATAGGTCATAAAAGATAATAAAGCAATAAAAAATTAAACAAAATGGATAAGAGAGACAACAGACCAAAACAATAGCAACTTAAAATCAGGTGTGTTAATTTCCTTCTGCCCAGCAGTTCCAGTTTTTGATAGAATAAGATCTTAGCAAGGAAGTGGAAAATGAGAAGAGAAGGGATGGCAAGACATATCAAGCCTTCCTTCCTTAATAGTATGAAAAGGGGGTCATAGGGGTCTTCTCCCCATAATCCAGTGAACCAATGCCAATGTTCTACCATAGCAAGCCATTTGATCAGCCATAACAATTCCTCCTTAAATGTAGAACTCAGAATGGTACTGTTTGTCATGCTCATATTCTTTTTACAATGCAAATATTTAGAATTTTATCATGCAGTTATCCGACTATGAAATAGTTTGGGTAAATCCAGAAAATTTTCCTTATGTGTAGGGAAACCCACACATTCATTTTCTCATTGTCTTGATCATTGAGTTGCTTCTCTGTTTTATGTCCATATCCTCGATAATACAATAGCTTTCTTGTAAGTATATCCTACTTCTTTCTCTAAATAAATTCATGCTATGCTCTAATTGAATTATAAACATTTCTGTTTTTAAATGAATCTTTACCCATCCCTCAATTCCTTGTGATGGGTGCAGACTTTTGATGTCTGCATTTAATTGGCTTTAAACAGGAAGCTTCACTAAACAAAGAAATTAAAACCTGGTGGCATTTTTTCCCTAGATCCTTGCCTTAATATATTTAACTGAAATTAAATATTGTATTAATTAATTAAATATTGCTTTAATTAATGATTGGGATAATGGATCTGGGCTGCGGAATGACCACTAAAATATTACTAGTCTGAAAAACATTATTAAGATTTTACAGGGACTTGCCCATGAATCAAACTTGATGTGAAGGCATAAATTAGGTTATGGTAGCCAACTTTGTTTCAGCAACAAGGATAATACGTATTTAAGAAAAAATATAAGCTGACTTTTAAGACTTTAAGCATTTCCTACCTTCCAAAGTTACTGTAAAACTAACATGGTAATTGTTTTTTTATTATATGATTGTTAAATCATAATAATTATTCCAGGAAAAAAACATGGGATCCTATAACTTTTCAGGATAAGATATATTTTTAAAAACAAAAGGACAAGCTCTGGTGCTTTGATGGTATGGAGAGATTCCGTATGTGTACATATATTTGTATGTATGTATTTTGGGAGGCTTATACATTTAAACGTAAGTTCAACAGTAATACCAATAGTATCATTATTTATTATTAGTTACAAAAAGTTAAAAAAGAACAGTTGGTTAACATTTCTGACTCCTTTGATCTACATAATAATTGTTAAAGAAAATCCCTTTAGCTATGCTTATGTTTGTGATCTCATGGATAAATTAATGTTCTAAAAAATCTGCTAGTGTATTAGTTTTAATGAAATGGAATGGAGAGCGGATTTAGAAAGCCCTTAGGCTTTCACTGTTTTCAATTAGTTACAACTGTGTAACTATTCAAATTGGAAATGATAATTTAATATCAGTGTCTGAATGTAAACATCTAGTTCTTTATAGCATACCATGGAGTTAAAAAATACCTCATGTACAAGAGCTGTAGACAGATTCAAAAAAGTAATCCTGAAATCAGTAGTTGCACATTCAGAAACACATTAGTATATTACGCCTGCAATAATTGACCAGAATTTGTGGTCTCAAGGTTATATGTATGCATCAGTAATTTAAATGGACTATTCCACCTAGCCTGAGTACAGATCCATTCCCATCCTTCTTCACTTACTTGTGTCAGGAAGCAGATTCAGAAGTATAATCTTATTTAAAGTAAACCATAGATCCTTTTTGCATATCTACCATTGGATTGTTTATCAATGAAAGGCAAGTCATAAGTGTATTAATAAATTAACTGTAGTTTAATATAGTTTAAGGCATTATCATATCTAATGAAGATCCATTGTTTGATGTCTATGGAGATTCTCAGTCATCCAGGTCATGTTTGTCCCAAAAGTGCTTTTTTTTTCAAGAGGCAACTGGACTTTCTGGTTTTTCTCTGAAGAAGTTTCGCTTCTCAACCAAGAAGCTTCTTCAGCTCTGGATGGTGAAGAAGCTTCTTGGATGATAAGCAAAACGTCTTCAAAGAAAAACCAGAAAGTCCAGTTGCCTCTTGAAAAAGCACCTTTGGGACATCCATTGTTTGATTTACACAGGATCATAGCACTAAATGGTACATTTAGTAGAGACCTTGTCCAGTGATCTTTTATGGAGATCCTGAGATCATTTCCCCATTATTTGTTTAAATCAAAAAGGTTGTTTTTATATATTTGTTAGCTAGATCATCTACTCTACCATTGCTCTGTGATGCCAAATGGCCCTGTGTCATTGAAGGCTGTATATCTAATTTGATGAAAATCTCTCTCTCTCTCTCTTCCCCTTTCCCTCTCTCCCTCCCTCTCTCTAATTTGTAACCCACCCATCTATCCAGTAAAACTCTGGGTGGTAAACATATCATATAAAACAGCAACAATAAAGCAAACAAACAATAAAAACCAAGTTAAAGTGCTCTCACTAAAAACACCAAATCCTTATGATATACATTCATAATAGAACTGGGTTCTTGGTTCTGCAAAAGCCAGGGTTTTTTCCCTTTCATGAAAAATATTATTAGCAGCAATATCCTAGAACAGGGGTCGGCAACCTTAAACACTCAAAGAGCCACAAAGGTTCTAACTGGAAGCCCCCCGTTCAATTCTGGAGCCAACCGGAAGTCTGGTTCCCCCATCATAGAGTCTCCTCCTAGCGCGGCATCCTTTTTCCTCTACCTGTCCTAACCAAAAGCCCTATCAATTGTGGAGCTGACTGGCGACAAGGAGCCACAGCAGAGGGATGAAAGAGCCACATGTGGCTTCAGAGCCACGGGTTGCTGACCCCTGTCCTAGAAAGAGGTGGAAAAATTTTAGGATTCAGGTCTCTAATATAGGAAGACCATGCCATTTATATTTTGTATGATTCTGCAGTAAAAAAAACAGCAATGCCTCCATTATTTAAAAAAAAAAAGAAAACAACATTGCTTTCCTATAATGGGCTTAGAAAAAGAAAAGTTCTAACATTATTTAAAACATGTCATTCTTAAATGGAAAATAGTATTTCTCTACATCTGAGATCATTACATGTAATAAATTATAGGTCTTTCAAGCTGTTAAAAGATTTTGCAAATGGTTTAATTGTGTTGTTTTAAGGCACAAGACTATTCAATTAATGGATTAAGAAGCAGAGATAGGATAACATCACAGCACCTTTTCAAAAACTGTTTTAATCAGACCAAGATATCCATCCGGTGGTGGGTTTTGTGTTTTTGTTTCTGTGCATTTGCTTTGCACCTCTAGGTATGGACTCTTTATACATAGAATGGAGCTGACACCATATTATGTCATGCTATTCAGAGAACAATTTTTAAATTAGCTGATGTTGCAACATAATCCTCTGATTCTCTGCTTCAAGTGTGGCTAACTCAAAGCCTGGCCACCATTAACCTCCAGTTACAAAAATGACTCAATTTGGAACAATTTTAGATTTGAAGCAGGGGTGAAATGTAAAATTTGTTACTACCAGTTCTGTGGGCGTGGCTTGGTGTGTGTGGGGGGTAATGTGACTGGGTGGGCGTGGCCAACTTTTTTTTTTTTTTTAACTTTTCAAAGCATTTTTTCTAATGCTTTGAAAAGCCTCTGCCATTCAGGAAACTCAGCTGGGATCGTCAGAGACTTTTCAAAGCATTTTTTTTACCACCTTATCGGCCAAGAGGTTGCAGAAAAAAATGCTTTGAAAAAAAAAGAAAAGCCTCTGACTATCCCAGCTGAGCTGCGCGATCATCAGAGGCTTTTTTTTTTTTTTTACTTTTAAAAGCATTTTTTCGTCGGAAGTGGTTGTAGAAAAAATGCTTTTAAAAGTTAAAAAAAAAGCCTCTGATGATCCTGTGGCTCAGCTGGGCATGGTGGGGAGGGGGCAGGGATTTTGGCTACTCGTTCTCCGAACCACCCGCCTCCATCGCTACCGGATCGGGCGATCCAGTCCGAACCAGGAGCATTTCACCCCTGGTTTGAAGAATAGGAATGTTACCAATTTGATTTACAAGGGCTTTCTGCTCTGGTTCCCAGTCTAACCCCACAGTTAAAACTCAGAAATTTAGCCTGATGGGATTATAAGAGGCTGAGGTTAGGAATGCAAATAGTTTACCTACCAGAGATTTCTTGATCTCATTCCAAATTTTAAATTCCTCAAATGGATGATGAAAACAATATGATTGCTTCCATTTAATCTCCTTCGGCACTTGTCTCTTGTAATGGTTGCAAGTTTATCAGAAACTGAACAGACATGGAGGTCAACTGTTTCCCAGTTCTGTGGAAAATGCTCAAAAGCCAATGTAATGCTTTGTTTTCTTCCTTGTGAAATATCCCAGGCTATTTCCCCCCAAGATCCATTCCTGATTCTACTAAAAAAAAAGAATTGCTCTATATTCTCTCAGTCTTTCTTAATTAATGATCAGATCAAACATGCCTTTAGATGCATTGCATTGCCATGTATATATTTGGGTCAGCTTTAGCTGTTTAAAGAAACAGTATCTCCACTTCCTGTTCTGTTTTATCTCATTGTCATCCTTTTATTCATGTCATCAAATAGTATTACTTTTTTCCATTTGAGTCACATTCATTCACGATGTTGGACAATTTCCCCCCAAAGTCATCTTTAATTCTATTATCACCGTTCACTTGAGTATCAGTGCAACTATTTCCAACTCCCTACAGAACTTTGATATGCTGCCAAAATATATTGCTGTTGCTGTGTGGTCATTTCCACTTCTGTGTGACTTAGCTACTTTTTCAAATGCTTTTGATTTTTCTTGGCATCAGGGCTTTCTCTAATAAGACTTTTGATCATGCATTTAAAATATTTAAGATCTAGTTTATTAGCGCTTCCAGTGAAGAGTCAGGTTTTCTTTCCTTTATTGAATTAATATATTTCTTCTTGCAGACCAGTCAACAATTTTCTCCGGGACTACAGTTCAAAGGCAACAATTTTTCTTTGTTCAGCCTTTCTGATGATCTAGTTTTCACAGATATATATATATATATATATATATATATATATATATATATATATATATATATATATTATAACTCAGAAAATTATTGCTTTGACAATTCTGTATATATCTTTGTTGTCAGTATGACATTTCTACAGTTTAGAACTTGCTCATCCAAATAGCAAATATTCCTTTATTCCATCAGGGTGATCACCATCCTTGTGAATTTTTGAGCCTAAGAAGATAACATCAGTTACCACTTCAATTTATTCTCTGCATAGTTTGTATTTGGTTAATTGATTGTGTGCTATCGATTTGGTGCTAATTATTAGTGACTAAACTGGTAAACATACCTTTCCCAGAATTACAGAATTCTCAGGAGAACTGGATCTTCATGTAATATGTAGAATATAAGACAATTTTGTCATATTGGATTGATTTTCTTTTTCTAGATACATTTGTATATTTACTTGCCTATCCACGATATTCTCAGGAGTTTTCTCCAACACCAAATTTCAAAAACAATCTTTGATTTCCAAAATCAGTTAGTAGCTTTCACCCTTTACTATACCAATCCATGGTTGGAACCACCTTCTGAGTTTAGAGATCTTTTGTAAAAAAAATTCCTTATTTTTCAGGTGAGTCATCTGACCATGGCAATGGACTAATAATAGTGTCCTGTAAAATCAGTTCACGTTGTAACTACTCCAAGACAAAAACTAAATCTAAAGTGTAACTCCTGGTACGCATCAATAATTTGGGACAGATCCATGATTGCCATGGAAGCATGAACCCTTGAGATGCCCTGGACTCGGTGTCACCTATTATAAGAAGGCAAAGCAAAACTCTTGGTTGTCAAGATTGCTTACTTAATTCTGTGGTCATTCTTGAGAGCTCTGAATTGAAATATCCATCTGACATGCAGTTGATCAACTGTAAACTCTCAGTTTACTTACACTACATTGCCTACAACACACCTCTTTGAGGAATGTTAAGCAGGATGCCTTTGCAAATTCTAAACAACATGATTCATGAGTCACTTTGCTGTCTTTAGATCTGAAGTTAGTAGCATGTATGAAGAAGTATGGCAGTTATATCAAGCAGTTTATGCAAATAATTTTTTACATGAATGCTGTAATCACAGGTAACATTGTGGATTAATTCATGGAAAACTATAGCTATTTTCTTTTTTCAGACTATTCTTCTCATGGAAGAAAAGCTACAAACATGGGCTTATACCACTTAAAGAACTAGGTCCAGGCACATCTAGAGTGTGGAAGTACTAGGACAAATCAATACTACATAAAATGTTGACAAATATTTTCAAGTTGGGCTACAGGATTTCGGGATTTTTCTTTTTCTCAGTGTACCGTATGACTGTCACTGGGTGTTGTGCCTTGTGATTCTTGATGAGTGTATCTTGTCTTTTTATGTACCCTGAGAGCACATGCACCAAAGACAAATTCCTTGTGTGTCCAATCACACTTAGCCAATAAAGAATTCTATTCTATTCTATTCTATTCTATTCTATTCTATTCTATTCTATTCTATTCTATTCTATTCTATTCTAAAAAAGAATGTTCATTGTTTTGGGGATAAAGATCTTTAATGTCTAACAGAACATGGTTCATATCACCAAACACCAAAAAGAAAGCTTGATGTTGCTACATTGATCTCTTGGACTGATATATGCTATAAGGTAAACTTTGTTGACGCTTTCTGAAAATAAATTCCTGCCAGGCTCTCCTTTAGAACTACTGTTCTAGCATCTATACTTCTGCCTGACAGTTAGACATGCCAAAAGATTTCTGTCAGTAGACCCTGTTCTGGTATGATGTTCACAGGTGGAATTGAAGAAGTGAACAGTAGTTAGTAGCCCTTTCCTTCTCTAAATTGCCCTTAGAATTACTTAAAAGCTTATTTGGGAAGAATCCTTCACATTTATTCCTTTAGGCTACACAGTGGTATACTTTCCACTCAGACCGTCAACTGAATCAACATCCTCTGGAAGGAAAATGAGTAAAATCTTTCTCAGAATTGGAACACCGCAAAACAATTTCTTGTTGTGAACCTTGGATGGGGCACTGAGAAATTAGGCTTTGAAGATTGGAGTTTCAGGTTGCTGAACAATGGAATAATATCTGTTTATTCTGTTTGTTGTTCTTGTTTGACCAAATTGTTCATTATCATCCACTCCCTGTACTTTACTCAGATTTTTATGAAGACAAAATAGAGAAGACAAAATGGAGCTGCATGAGGCAAAATAATTGGTGCTTTGTAGTAGGATAGAAATTCAAGAATGTTTTGCCAGGCTGAGAAAAAATTCTAAACACCACATGGTGACTATTGAAAATTTATTTTTCCATTTCAGTGCTTCACTCAGCATGCATAAGGTCTTTTATCCATTTCACTACCCTAATCACACATGCTGATAAGGGGCATCAGTGAAGAAAGTATTATGTAACTTTGATATCCATAGTAAAAATAAAAAATAGGCAAGCTCATATAATTTCTTTAAAAACAAGATATTCATCATTCTACTTATTTCTCCATTTGATCCAGGACAGTATTCCTATAAATATGACTATTGCTAAATTGCATAAAAACTAGAATTAGGCAACCTCTGTATGCAAGAACAGTTACCCAGAAATGAAAACCATAATGTGCAAAGCATGCCAAAAGAATATTGGAGAAGTATGGATCAAAACTGTTTTCATTGGCCTTATTATCATTCTACCAAGTCTTCAAATTTCCTTTGGGGATAGATTTTATTAGCTGTAATGAATCTTATTCAAGCAAGTAGCCCTGTGTATCTAAAATACATGTATATGATCCTTTCTTCCTGGGGTAGGTTGTTCTGATATTGTACATCTGGCTATTTCAGCCTTCTTGAGCTAGGGACTCCATATTGCCATGGTATTCTGCCAGTTCCATAGTACTGGTGTAATCTGCATTATTTTAGCAACTGGCTTTCTGCTAGCATCCAGCTGGGTGTAGTGGCAGCTGCCTTGCTGAATGCACTAGCTATATTGAGAGCATGTTAGGAGCTATCAAAGCCATGAAATGAAAGGGGATAAAGGAACTACTAATTTATTTCTTCAATCATCCCAGTCTCTTCTCTCTCTCTCTCTCTCCCTCTCCCTCCCTCTCTCTCTCTCTCTCTCTCTCCCTCTCTCCCTCCCTCCCTCCTCCCTCTCTCTCCCTCTCTCCCTCTCCCCCTCTCCCCCCCCCCTCTCTTACACACATATTTATAATCTGCAGGCCTGCTTCCTTCCTGTTAAAAGCAACAGGAGTCAATAGACATTGGGTCTGGCCTGAGCTGCCAACCCAAGGGGAAGTCATCCTTTCAGATAGTTCATTTTCCTAATGTGCTGTAAAGCATGTGAAACTAAGGACTGTGTGGGCTGAGAGTTTTCACATCCTGCAGCTTTAATGTGAACAGCATGTGGCAGATGGAGAACTCCATGCTGAAACTGTTGTAGAGCTATTCTATCTAATGCAACTCCCTTTTGTTCCCTTCTTGTCTGAAAGAATGACAATCCTATGAGGTCCATCTCCCCAGGCTAAGTGCAATTTCTATTCAGCAAAAAGGACATTTTATCATGTAGAATTTTAGCAGCGTTCCTGAAATTGCTAACTCATAGCAGATGTAATCTTTTAATAGGCCTTCTGGCTTCAAATAGATGGACTAGTAATAAACATACCTATAGCCCATTGCTTTTCATAGGGAATTTGGAGGAAATCCTGGCACATTCAACAGTTTAATCCCATGTAAACAAGGATAATATTGTATCTCTAGCCCTTCAATTCCCTATACTCCCTGATTTTAATTAAGCCCACTGTCAAAACTTCAATAATTTCAATAATAGCAGAATAGCCATTTCAGATATTCAAAATAATATGTTTAACTCAGTGGTGAAATCTAAAATTTGTTACTACCGGTTCTGTGGGCGTGGCTTGGTGGTGGTGGAGTATTGTGACTGGGTGGGTGTGGCCAACTTTTTTTTTTAACTTTTAAAACCATTTTTTCTACAACCTCTTCAGCGAAGAGGTTGTTAAAAAATGCTTTTAAAAGCCTCTGACAATCCCAGCTGAGTTGCCTGATCAGCCGAGGCTTTTTTTCTTTTAAAAGCCTCTGGCGATCAGGCAACTCAGCTGGGATCGTTAGAGGCTTTTAAAAGCATTTTTCTACAACCTCTTCGGCCAAAGAGGTTGTAGAAAAAATGTTTTTAAAAGAAAAAAAAGCCTCTGCCAATCAGGCAACTCAGCTGGGATCATCAGAGCCTTTTAAAAGCATTTTTGTACAACCTCTTCAGCCAAAGAAATTGTAGAAAAAATGCTTTTAAAAGCCTCTGACTATCCCAGCTAAGCCGCGCGCTCATCAAAGGCTTTTTTTTTTTAATTGAAAAAGTTTTTCAAATACAGATTTTTCCCCCTTTTCCCCCCCCTCCTCCCCCCCACCCCCCTCCCCTTGACTTCCTCATAGTAAAACCCAAGTTCATAACAGATTATATCATACTTTACTATCCACATACTCAATCTCCATATACTGACCCTTTCATTTTAATAAGATTATCATACCCCCCGTATACTATGCTATAATAAGCATTTCAAAGTGACATTCTATTATAACATTATCTAATAACTCCTGATTTAAAATAATAATATTATTATATCTCCCAATTTAACAATTTCTACTCGTAGTCTACCCTTTTACTACCCCTCAGACAATATAACATTTCAAAACATACTTCTATTCTAAGTATTCAAAAAGTCCTAATTTAACACTTATTCAGTTCCAGTAGCCATTTCGTTTCCCCCCTTCATTACAAATATTCACATCTAAACATTTCTTTAAAATAGACAATCCATAACCTAACCTTTCTCCACCCACTTTCCTACAGAATTACCATAATTATTCTTAATATCTTTATTCTTCTACCCAATCCCCTAGAAAAATATTCCCTTATGTAAATAAGATCCTAAAAAAAAAAAAAAACTTTAAACTTATGATCCATATAGCATCTTCTGGAATATCTTTCAACTGGATGATGAACTCCACCCATGTTAGGGTAACATCGCATCCTTATTCCAACAGTATTTTCGATATCTTCAGTTACCATCTGCCCCCATCAGCAACAAATATCTTCATATTGGAAAAGAAAAAACCCCGACAACCACCCGAGTGACTTTATAATTATATTCCATATAATGTTTATGGAGGTGTCTTTGATCCAGATAATTGGTTCCAACCATCATAATAGGGTAACAACCAGATCTTCTGCGTGCCCCAATCCAATAAGTCTCTTGCCATATAGCTCAGCATACACGTATTTATCCGGAACTCCAAAAAACAAACAAGATATTTCCAACCATTTGGTTTAAGGCCTTTTTCACACCCAATAATTCAGCACTGCAGAGATCTGCCACTCTCCTCAGGATAAAATAAGCCAATATTTTGCCCATTATCTTTTTATATATTCAGTCCTCTCATAAGTAACTGGCATTACACTGTTGTTTAATTTAAAAGTTTTTATGTTTGTGAGACCTACTTCTTCTTTTCTTAACTTCTTGTGGGTTGGATCTCCATCCTAAACTCCTTTCTGTAGATTGTGTATCAACTATTTGGTTTTGCTGAAGAGTAGCTTGATCCTGTTGGGTTTGCATCTGTGGCTGAGATCTTTCTGGTTCTGTAAATTGTATATCAGCTGATTGACTTACATGCTCGTTTGTGGCTTGACAAATCATTGCATTAGGGTCCGGAACCGCCTCTCTTATATTAGATAATCCAGCTGAGGCCTCTGAAAGAGGATCCAAAAGTGGCTCATCTATGGAGACCTCTTTAATTTGTTGTTTCTTCGTTATTTCCATCTCCTTCTGCTTTTCTTGGGTTTCTATCTCTTGTTGATTTTGCTTTTTAAGTACCTTATAATAGAATTCTTCCGCTTTTTCAAGAGTATTTAACTGATATCTTACTCCTTGATATCTCAATATTATACCCACTGGGACATCCCACCTGTATAAGATATTCTGTCTTCTTAACTCAGTCACCAAGGGCCCAAATTTCTTTCTATCTCTTAAGATCTTAGGCGGCAATTCCTTATATATCCAAATTTTTCTCCCATTCAGTTGTAAAGTAGAGTTAAAGGATTTTTGCAGAATATCATTTCTTATCTCTTTTTCTGTAAAGTAAATTACCACATCTCTAGGCAATTGCCTTTGCTTGGCAATCCAGGAATCCACTCTGTAAGCCTTATCAATTTTACTGATTACGTCCCCGTGATGAACCTTTAAGATCCCAGCCAAAACTTGAGCAGATGTTTTTCTTAAGTCATCACTATTATTTTCCTGTAAGCCTCTAATTCTGATCGCAAATTCTGTGATCCTGTATTGCAACATTACAGCCTCTCTTTCAATTCCTTGCTTTATATCTTCTAGATTATAAGTCTCGTGACCAGCTTCTTCTTTAGACTTTACTTCTAAGCTATTATCTCGAATATTTGCTAAGTCCTTTTCAATTCTTAATATTTTATTGTCCAAGTTATCAATTTTCTCCATTTTAGACTCTAGCAATTTAATATTTGTATCCAACTTTATCGCAATTTCTGAAAAACCATTAGTCACTGTTACAATCTTTTGTTGCAAATTATCATACTTTAGTTGTATCATTTCTTTAATTTCCTGCCTTAAATTTTCAAATTTCTGATTCACAGTTTCATAATATTTTGCCATTTCCTCCTGAATAAATTCTTTTAAATTACAACCATTCTGCAGAGTCTGTAGGCTCAGAGAGTGGGGGAGCAGCCCCCCCCCTTTCTTGTCTGTCAGCTTTTATTAACGCCATCCTTCCAGCAGACTTTTCTCTTTTACCCCCCAAACAAGATCAAGTAATCACCAGGAAGAGAGGAACCTAAAATAACTATTGTTGTTTCAAATTGTAGCCAGCGCTGTATATTCCGCAACTTTGTATCTGTTATAAAAAGACTCTTCTTTCTTCTACTTCCCGAGCCTCCGCGGCCATTTTAAAACTTTTTTTTTTCCTTCTCTTCACTTTAAAATGCTTGTAGATTCATTAAGAATACTTGCGGTTTAGGGTCCCAAATCCAAATCCAAATCTCATATTTTTTTTTAGTAGATCCATCTGTTAAGTTCATTGATTAGTCCGGTTCCAGCGCCTGGCTATGCAAAAGTGCATAGATGCCTGGAGCGGCGGCGAGGGAAAAAGGGGGAGCGCCAACCTGCTCGTCCCCAAGAGTTTAAAAAGACTCTGGGGACTTCGCAGAGGGCTCTACCCACCCCCACCCGCTCAGACTCACATTTCCATCAGGAAATGGAGTTTTTCGAGCCGCCTTTCAGATGTAAAGGCGGCTCTTTTACAGGCAACGGGGCGGCGGTCGCAGAGGACCGTCTGGCGGCACCGGAAACCAGACAGGAAGCCTAAGGCTTTTTTTTTTTTTTACTTTTAAAAGCATTTTTTCTGCCGAAGAGGTTGTAGAAAAAATGCTTTTAAAAATAAAAAAAGCCTCTGATGATTGCACGGCTCAGCTGGGCATGGGGGGGAAGGGATTTTTGCTACCGGTTCTCCGAACCACCTGCCTCCATCGCTACTGGATCGGGCGATCCAGTCCAAATCGGGAGCATTTCACCCCTGGTTTAACTGGAATACATTCTATTTCAGTTCACACACTGATGTCTTCATTTTAGGAATAACAGAATTGGAAGGGACCCCTTCTCCAAAGCACCTGAAGGCAGGACAAAAAGCAATGGATGGAAACTAATCAAGGAAAAAAGTAACCTAGAACTAAGGAGAAATTTCCTGGCGGAACAATTAATCAGTGGAACAACCTGCCTTCAGAAGTTGTGAATGCTCCAACACTGGAAGTTTTTAAGAAGAGATTGGACAACCATTTGTCTGAAATAGTATAGGGTTTCCTGCCTAAACAGGGGGTTGGACTAGAAAAGTCCTTTCCAACTCTGTTATTCAAGCAGGAGACCCTATACAATTTCTGACAAGTGCCTGTCCAGACTCTTCTTGAGAGCTTCTAGTGATGAAGCACCCACAACTTCTGAAGGCAAGTTGTTCCATTGGTTAATTGTTCTGTCAGAAAATTTCTCCTTATTTCTAGGTTAAATCTCTCCTTGATTAGTTTCCATCCATTATTCCTTGTCTGGTCTTCAAGAGCTTTGGAAAATAGGTTGTCCCCCTCCTCTCTGTGACAGCCCCTCAAATATTGGATCATTGCTATCATGTCACCTCTGGTCCTTTTCTTCACTAGACTAGCCATGCCCAGTTCTTGCAATTCTTCATATGTCTTAGGCCACTAATCATCTTTGTTGCTCTTCTCTGCATTCTTTCTAGAGTCTCAACATCTTTTTTTATAGTGGTGACCAAAACTGGGTGCAGTATTCTAGGTGTGGCGTGGCCTACTAAGGTTTTATAAAGTGGTACTAATACATCACATAATCTTGATACATAGTCTCTCTGTTAATGGAATTTTGGATTGCACTGGCTTTTTTGGCAGTGGCTGCACACTGCTGGCTCATATTTAATTGATTGTCCATTAGGAATCCAAGATCCCTCTCACAATTACTGCTATTAAGCCAAATTTCACCTAATTTATCTTAATAGTGGAATGTGAAAAAGTTCATGGGATTCAGAAAATCTCCTTATCCTGACTTAACTTATAGTAACTAATATTTTGACCAATAAGGCCTAAACTGCCTGTGGCTGAAAGTCTTGATTATCAAAAATGGGTTGAATAAAGTCAAGTGGGAGAAGAGAAGCTTTTATTGCTTCACTGAATTTCAATTTCTTCAAAAATGTACTTTTTATTGCATTTATCTCCAAAGAACTAAATATAGTATTATTTCCTTCTTATATTTTTCATCACATGGTTACCCTGTTAGATAGGTTATTTTTAGAGACAGTTATTGGTCTAAAGTCATGGTGTAACTGTCATAACAGAGTGAGAATTTGAATTCACATTTTGTAATTTATCTGTTGTTTACTTTTTTGAATATTTGTTTACAAAAAACAAAAAAGAGTAAGAAAAAAGAACATTTAAAACATACTATATTTAAGAAATAGTTCAGCCTAATTTAAAATAAGTCACTACATGAAATAAACATTCATCTCTCTTATGCCAAAACAAAGCCAACCCAAAAAGTGAGCTCATCTATATTTTAAAATAATATCAAGATAGTTTTGTCTTTCCAATATTAAATAGTAATGTCTTTCACTGCCTGCCATATTCAAAAATCTATTTTATATAATTTTGTAATCTTCATATAATGATATATTCTTACATTTTGCTACTTGGGGGTTTTTGAGGGCAGGGGAATTATAATCTAAAAGTAAATTCTCACTTTTAAACTGTGTTAAATTTTGGAAGACCATATTCACAATTTTATAGATACCAAGCCAAAGCACAGTAATAATAGGACAACCCCTCCAGGGGTGGGTTCTACTTACCTTTACTACCAGTTTGCAACGGGATCGTGTGCGCGCTCTCGCTTTGCTCGTGCACACACCTTACTTCTGCGCATGCACAGATAGCTTCTGATGATGTCAGGGACAGAGCCTCCCGCCGGTTTTACTATCGGTTCTATAGAACCGGTCCGAACCAGGGGCAACCCACCACTGAAGCCCACATCATATTATTAGGGACCCCCTCACCTGTTTTACACTTCATATATAATAAAGTTAAAAGCCAGCCTTGTTTAAACATTATCTGTAATGTCCAATACAATGGAAAATAATCCTTAGATCAGGGGTGTCAAACTGGCGGCCCACAGGCCGGATGCGTCATGTGCAGGCCACACCCACCCCAGCGTGAATGGAAAAAAAACATCTTGAAATGTCACATGATGGCAACATGATGCCACAAGTTTGATACCCGTGCTTTAGATGAATTAATTCATTTGAGAGTTTAGCACACTTAATATTAAGAACATAACCATTTATTTGTTCTGTAGAATATTCCAACTCTGTATTCAACAGTTCTTGCAAATAACTAGTCATATTCTTTGTTTATAGAAAAGTATGGTGGATTTAACAGCCTCTATGGCTTGTTCCAGTATGGAGACCAATTGGGAAGTTTTTCTATAAATCAAAACTAACATATTTTAGTGGATTATGCTGCTATTTTGGGTTTTGTGAGGTTTTGGGGCAATCCAAACATTTCTTACAATAAAATGTTTTTAAAAGTTTATTGGCGATAAGTAGACCACAGGTAATAAAAAATTTGTCCATGATAAAACAGTGACAACAATTCAAATTAGGAATATTCTAAACTGTAAATTTGTTATGTGATAATCCTTCACCTGTAACTGATAAACTACATTAGGTTTTACAAGTTAGATTTTTTTCACCAGATCCCAGAACCGAAACAATATTTCACATTGGACAAAATCCATTCATAGGTTTGTAGTTTATATGTATAGCCACTGAAATGAGCCCTAAGAAAAGCAAGTAATGTTTCCTCATGTTTTTCACACCGCTCTCTTCTTTATGTTCATTAGCCCCTTATATTTTTTCCCCGTAAAAAAACATTTTATGAAAATTTGCTAATTAAAAGCATGGTTCTCATTTTGCCAACTTTTAATTTCTTATGTACTTTTTTAAAATCACACATTGATTCAGCTTGCCCTCATCAGGGGTCACCTGATGAGGCCTGGGATCACATCATCACAATGATTAATGGACAGCTATATCTTCAAAGTCAGCTGGCTTTTAATTGACTGATGTTTTGTTTTACTAATTTAATGTCTCTTCAGGCAGAGACAGGAGAGGATGTCAGATGAATAGTTATGGCCATTGTCACTGATATATGCAAAATGTGTATGTATAATCTCTGTCATATCTTTCCTGTTCTCTAAATCTGTGAGAAGTACAGATTTTTAATTTTCACACTCTTTTCCTTCAAGTGTTTATCCATGGCTTAATTTACAATGGGTTAAAATCCTTTTTAATTTAAAATATTTTTTCAAGCCGCTTGTTTTTTTCTGCAGTTTCTATATTTCATGCAAGACACTGTATTTATCTTCTTTTTCCAATAAGAAGAGGTTATTGATGTTTCCAGGTAGATTTTTCTGCCCGTTTCAATCAAAGGCATTACATAACTACATCTTCCCTTCTTTTATTGTTTTATCTCTGCGTAAGGAATATATGGGTAATATCATCCTCATTTTAACCATTGTCTATTCACTGCTGAAGGCCTCATCTGTATGTTTCCAACCAATATGCTCCTGAGCTTTCTTTTGCCAATTGGGCCCACAAAACATGCTAATGGCGTCAATCCATCCTGTTTTAAGTCTCTTTTATGGATGCTTTTTATCAAGTGGGATCCATTCTATGACTGCCTTGGTCCATCTGCCATCAGTTCTTCTTGCTATGTGACCAGCCCATTTCCATTTCAATTCTTTTACTCTCTTGATGATAGGGCATACTTTTGTTTGTTCAGGCAGGTCTTTCTATCTAGCCTTGTAATGCTGAGCATGTATCTTTCCATGGCTCTTTGCACCACTCATAGCTTTTATATTGATTGTGAGGTTAGTGTTCATAGTTCATTGGCATATGTTAGAGCAGGTAGCACATACCGATCAAAAAATTTTCAGGCATAGGGGGAGGTTGTGCTTGAAAATTATGCTTAGCTTGCCAAATGCCTGCCAACCACATTTAACATGCTGTTCAATTTCCTTTATTGTATCACCTTCCATTGAAATCCATTGGCTAAGGCAGGGGTCAGCAACCTACGGCTCCAGAGCAGCATTTGGCTCTTTGGGCCCCCTGCTGTGGTTCCCTGTCAGGATCCCAACACTGGCTGGCCCCGTCCCTCACCCTCCCCTCCCAATCACTCGTTGCCTGGCCTGAGAAGGTAAAGGCAATGGAGGGGGATGGAGAAGCGGCCAGGGCAGAAGCAGAGAGATACAGAGAGAGGGGGAGAGAGAGAGACATAGAGCGATACAGAGAGAGAAGGAGAGAGGGGGACAGAGAGGGAGGGAGGGGAGAGAGAGATATGTCAAAAGGATTTTGGTTCTCTACCCTAATGAGCGGCTGGGTAGGCATGGCTGGGGAGGGGTTCGTGTGACCAGTGGAAATAAGTGACATGCCCACCCAGATTTTGTGGCCCCCAGTGTTTTCTTTTCTGTGGGAAATGGGTCCAAATGGCTCTTTGAGTATTGACCCCTGGGCTAAGGTATATGTAGTGGTCTACTATGTCTAGTTCTAATTCAGATATTTAAAAAAAAATTCTTTGATGAATTTATTGAACATAACCTGGCTCTTTTTCAGGTTTATTTTAAAACTAAATGGTTCTCCTGCTTTGTGCAGCTATTATATGTGTCTTTGTCTGGGTCTTATGAGAAGAGAACAACATCATCTGCAATTCTTAAGTGATTTAAATAGGAGGCACCATTGATTTTTATTCCATCTAGTTTGCTAAATACTTCTTCATGGCAGGCTGAGAAAAGGATAGGTGATACTGTATTGCCTTGTTGTATACCTCATTCCATGTTGATTTCCACTTTATGATCTTAAGGCAAATTGTCGCCATTGCTTTTTCATATATTGATTGTAGTAACTTTAAGTGTAAGGAGTGTCTATGCCTTGATTGAGCAATGCATTAATTATTGCTTGCTGGAATAGTGAGTCAAATGCCTTTTCATAGTCAATGAAAGCCATGCACAGAGACATAGTGTATTCACTGCGCCTTCCAATGACTTGATGAACAACTTGGATGTTATCCATTGTGCTGTAGCCACTTCTGAACCCTGCCTGCTCCTTTGGCTGTGCATCATTTAAAATTCTCACATTCGTTTTGCTTATACCTTTCATATATTACTATTATGGGTAATATATGATCCAGTGGTGAAATCTAAAATTTGTTACTACTGGTTCTGTGGGCGTGGCTTGGTGGGTGGATGGGGTAATGTGACTGGATGGGCGTGGCCAATTTTTTTTAACTTTTAAAACCATTTAAAACCATTACTTTTACTTTTAAAACCATTTTTTCTACAACCTCTTCAGCGAGGTTCAAAAGGCTCTAACGATCCCAGCTGAGTTGCCTGATCGGCAGAGGCTTTTTTTCTTTTAAATGCCTCTGACGATCAGGCAACTCAGCTTGGATCATCAGAGGCTTTTAAAAGAAAAAAAGCCTCTGCTGATCAGGCAACTCAACTTGGATCATCAGAGGCATTTAAAAGAAAAAAAGCGGTTTTTACTTTTAAATGTCTCTGACGATCCAAGCTGAGTTGCCTGATCGGCAGAGGCTTTTTTTTTTTTTTTTACTTTTAAAAGCATTTTTTCGGCCAAAGAAGTTGTAGAAAAAATGCTTTTAAAAGTAAAATGATTGTGTGGCTCAGCTGGGCATGGGGGGGGCAGGGATTTTTGCTACTGGTTCTCTGAACCACCCTCTTCCATCGAACCGGGAGCATTTCACCCTTGATATGATCCCATATTAATTTGGTTATTTGATTCAAATAGAAAAATGCTTTCTAGATATATTCTAGATCCTCTAATTGTCTGTCCTCCATTGTTGTTAGAGCCCTTATGTTCATTAACATTAGCAAATTCTTCATAATAGCAGTGGTCTCTCTGTGAGGCACTGTCTGTGTCATGATTAATTTGTTAACAGCTGTATCACTTCATATCTCAGGAGGAAATGTTAATTCCCCAAATCTTCATTCTATGTTTTTGTCTGTGCATGTTTTACACATTGGATTATATTCAGCTATACTTTCTACCTTGTTACTAACACTTTATTAGTTGACTGAAAACTTCTAGGCTTTTCTTGCTGTTTACAAACCAGAGAAAAACGACAGCCAATTGTAAATGAATGTCTTCAAGTCCTTTTCTTGGCTACACTATTCTATGGGGTTTTAAGAAACATGTGAACTGATATTAATGGTACCTTTTTTTCTTGATCAGATCTTTCTGGTAAAGCCTATCTCATAGTAATATCCATTTTATTAATAATGAGGGCTGTGTCTTGATGTGACATGAGGACACAGCCCTCATTATTAGCCCTCTGGCAAGAAATGGAGAAAGTCTGAGTAGTGTTTAATTAACTCAGGTAAGGATAAAATAATTGTACTTCTTCTTCCTCAGGATGTTTTTTTTTTCCTCTAAATGTCAAGGCCGTAATGGGGTGAATCGAAGCTCCACCTGTCTTTCCCCTATCATCATCTTCTTTTACCAATCCCATAATGCCTTGCGGGGGTGGAGCCTTGCAACTGAATGGAGCTTGCAGAGTATTTACTGGCCAGATGTTTTTCCTGTTGCCAATGTGGAGTTTTGTTCAGCAGATATATTCTCATTCTGCCCAGAGAGCCTGTCTTTCCCCATGTCTTCTGCTTATAAGCAGTATTTGTACCTGATCCAAGCTTGGTTTCTACTGATAGTGTGTGAGAGAGAAAGAGAGGAAAATGATGGGACCCCTTCCCTCATGATTTTGCCTTAGTCTGTTGAAATTTTACAGATCCTGTTAGGCACTGCAACTCTGGTAATGTTGTACTACTAACTAGAGCATGCAAAACATTTACTAGACCAATTCTTGAATACTGCTCATCTGTCTGGAACCCGTATTTATCGGACATAAATACAATTGAGAGATATTTTACGAGAAGAGTCCTCCATTCCTCTAACCGCAATAAAATACCTTATGCCACCAGACTTCAAATTTTGGGCTTAGACAATTTAGAACTACGCCGACCTCAGTCTGACCTAAGCATAGTACATAAAATTATCTACCACAATGTCCTTCCTGTCAATGACTACTTCAGCTTCAACCACAACAATACACGAGCAAATAATAGATACAAATTCAAGGTAAACAGTTCCAAACTCGATTGCAGAAAATATGACTTCAGTAACAGAGTGGTCAATGCCTGGAATGCACTACCTGACTCTGTAGTTTCTTCCCCAAACCCCCAAAACTTTAACCTTAAACTGTCTACTGTTGACCTCACCCCATTCCTAAGAGGTCTGTAAGGGGCATGCATAAGTGCACCAGCGTGCCTACTGTCCCTGTCTTAATATTCCTTTTTACTTACTCTTTTCATGTATTCAAATTATGTTTATGTCATATAAACTTATGATTATGATTTTAAGGGTTTCCCGCATTAAATATCCAGAAGGAAGAACTCTGCTTTTTGAGATTCCCACATGCCAGATCAACGCAAGGTGGATTGGGTTTTTCCAAAGCCAAGTTTCTCACTATAAACTGTGTTAGTTTGTCTTCACACAAACTAACACAATAATCCTTTTTTGGATGTCCTGGTGTACATTCCTTCCCCCCCAATGTAGCTTAAAGTAGGTGTTGTGCTTATTTGTTGAAAGTGTGTGTAAAATAGCTGTCCTAAGTAAATGTATATGATGAAACATTCAGCAAAATGCACCATGAGCATTTCCCATTCCTGCTCATGGTGAAGCAAATGCAAAATTAAAGGCAGACATCCCTGTGTTTCTCAGGTACTGGCCTGAGGTACTATACTGACTAAATTTTATAGCATACAGATATAATTCTTAGATTAAAATATGATTTACATTCCCAGTATGTTCCCAATACGTTCCTGTATTTTTTTTTTTATCTTAATATAAGAAGTATGAGCTGACTATTAAGGCATTCTATAACTGGAACATTGAACGTGTTAGATTTTTGGATAATCCTTCATCATTTAAATGATGCTCATAGATGAAGGCAGTTGTGCACCCAACTAATGCAAGATTCTGGTTTATAAGGAAGGCAATACACATATTTGCCTTGTATGAGAAAGCTTAACTGTGAGACATTTGGATTCAAGATGTGAGTGTCTGCAGTGTCTGACATCATTAAAATAATGTTAAGTTGGGATTACTT
Source organism: Pantherophis guttatus (assembly GCF_059756535.1). NCBI lineage: Eukaryota > Metazoa > Chordata > Lepidosauria > Squamata > Colubridae > Pantherophis > Pantherophis guttatus. Next base: position 291,793,324 of record NC_142063.1, on the reverse strand, counting down.
GGAGTGCAGTACAGAGGTCTAAATGAATGAAGGCCTCAGTAATCCAGGGTTCCTGCCTATCTCTTATGATGTCAATGGACAATTAATATATAAATTGGGGTTCAGAGTGGCAACCATTCCCATTAATTTCTTCCCACGATGCTGTGATCTATCAAAATTAGGACATTCCTCATAGCTAGCCAGACCCCCCAGGTAATTTAAGCACCCTGCTCTCCCAACTACCAGCATCACATTGTCCTTCAATGTCCTTGTTTCCAGGCTATCATCATCCCTCTGCATTTGTCACTTTGCATTTGTCTACTATAAATCAATAGCACTGATTATTGTTGTTTATTTTGTTTTTAATTAAAAAGTACAGAAAAAGAAAAAGAAAAGAAAAAGGAACAAAAAAGCAAAATAACAGCATCCATGTACACACGCAAAGGGACTTCTCATCCATGTATGATATATAATTTTCATTGTAAGCAATTCATTCATAATTCACAAGTGACATCAAGTCTTCAATCCACTGAGTAATGGAAGTGACAAATATCTTTCCAGTGTTGAAGGATAACTCTATTAGCAATAATAACGATATGGAGAATCCATTTTCATTGTTCAGCTGTCAATACCTCTTACACCAATTGACAACTGGTGTTACTGGCTATCTTTCCTCAGCATCTTTATTTCCTTTTGCCTTTTTCTGCCACCAATATAGTTTCAACTTTTGCCCCCTCATTTCTTCTTCTCTACATACATTTCCTTCTGATTTCCCTACCCTCCAGCTCTTCCTTTGTGGTAGTCCAAATGTTGTTGTTTTCCTCTACTTGTCATCATTCTAGCCATTCACTCTAACCATTTTCCATTTCTTTTTCACATAACCAGTGCTGGGAAAGAGCATCAGGAGAGGGTCTCCACAGTGACTGGTGAGACAAATGATGCTTCAGACTACCTTATTTTATGCCAAATTTAACACAGGCCCAGATTTATGTATTTATTTAGAAAATTAGTACTCTACATTTTAAATTATTTTAACTAGACCAAAGTGAGACTGAAATAAAACTTAAAAAGCACTTAGCAAAAACCATACTTCATTAAAAATCCTTATAATTAAAAATGAATGATTTGTTAAAAATATGCTTTAAACCATGAAATATTTAAAACTCAATTAAGCTAAGATTACAGTACTATCCAGAAACTGTAAATTGAAACACACAGCCTTTCAGGGTTGAAGTGAAGGGTCCTTGGTGCTCTCTTGCTTGGTTGTTTGACTGCAGATGTTCATTACCCTAATTAGGTAACATCATCTGTGCTAGACCTGCACTGATCTAACACTGATGATTTTACCTAGTTTGAGCAATCTGCAGGAAAACAATCACGCTTAGAGAGCACCAATGACCCTTCACAATAGTTCCATCCATCAAAAGTACTAAATAAACAGGTATACATGGAAGAAGCTCAAGAGCAAAGCAAGTTAATAAGTGAATTAGTCATTAGTCTTTTGGGACTGTAACAAAGGATAAAATGATATTTTTATATGAAAGAACAGAACAGGATAAAGATGATGTGGTGGAACCACTGACTGGAAGGAGGACACCTCTATGTGGACTAAAGCGACATTCCATCTTAGAATCTATTTGGGGGAGAAAAAGTCTAAGGTTAGATTCTTAGGTCTGTATTTACTGTTTGTCAAGGGAAGGCAGACAAGACAGTTCAGTGCGATTCTTGTAATATAGGTGATCAAGAATAAAGTATCTACTTGGCCTATCTACAAATGGTTCTGGTTGTTTGCACCTGATAGGACTTTGAAATGACTGCAGAGAGTTTTGTGCATTTCTGGAAGATCATAAGGCTAAACACTAGGCCAGTGCAGAATCACTCAGTTTTGCTTCAACAAAGACCTTGATGGAGACGTTATGCTTGTCATTTACAAAAGCCACAAACTGCTTCTGCCCAGATATCTCTTAAAACTTTTGTGAATGCTACTGGAGAAAGTAAGAAGAAAGAATTATTTTACAGCTCCTCTCAGAGTTCCCCATCCTCATTAACCAAAGCCAGAATTGACTTCTGTAGTTCCTGTGTTGAAAAGGGTGGGGTGGAACAAAACAAAGCAACTTTATGGAGCAATTAGAAGCAAGAGGATCACTCCTTCACAAAGAAAGAGATTGTTTCATCAAAGTAAAGTGCACCTATAGTACCAGGATTTGCAAATCCCTAGTAATTATATACCATGCTCAATATATTGCATGCAACTACCCTTGAGCTTTTAGGTATACCAGGCATTTGTTACCTTGATTTAGATTTAAACTATTACATGCATGGGAGGAAGTTTAATATACTTGCCCTCTTTGGCTCTTCTTTCAGAAGTGATCATCCAAGTGGATGTGCAAGGATTCTTTTAAAAAATTCCACTGGTATCATAAGACATATGAAAAGAAATACAGAACAATATATGCTATATGATAGCAAATTATTTACACATACACACACACACACACACACACACACACACACGGGGAGAGAGAGAGAGAGAGAGAGAGAGAGAGAGAGAGAGAGAGAGAGAGAGAGAGAGAGAGAGACAAGCCCCCTTCCAAAAGAGAGGTGAGAATTATCCCTCTCACATCTCTGTTTATATCAATCTGATTATGACCAGGGTATACTATGTTTTAGTCTAAGGCAAACAAACAGAAGGGGAACTTCACTCTACATATTGTGCAATTTTCCCATTGACTGTAATTCTAAAAATGCTTCTGTTTCAATATTCCAATTATTTGAGTAGCAAATTTCAATACTGAGTGGATTGTTCATTTCCACTCTGTTTCTACTGTAGATGGAACAAATTGAAGACATATCTTTTCACTTTGGGAGATTAGAAATAAAATTCCAATTTGATATCATTATCCCTCTCTTAACCTTGCTTAATCATTATATTTTTTATTTCTAGATGTCAGTTCCCCAAGGCAATTTAACAGATGATCTATGTTGTCATTTAAAACTTATTTTGAGATGCCTTGCAGATGCAATGCAGGCTTTTGTTCATATTTATTTACTGCATTGTTTGGACTCTTCCATGCATTAAGAGCTGGGATGATGGAAATTAGCACTCTAAGGTTAGTCAGTGAGCCTATTTTATGTATGCCCATTTTCCTCATAATTTAATAACATTACCTTTCTGAAAAGATATATAACTAGAAATACAAATGTCCTAAATTTAATCTAGGCCTCAATAGTACTTCTATTCCAATTTACCTAAAGTTAAAGCTTTGTTATATGTCAGTTTTATTATTCCACTTTCAGCTGCTGATTTTTTTTTTTTTGATGGAGTTAAAATTATTTCCCTATTTTGATTAAGAATTGTTTTTCTTTTGTGCTACATACTAATAGTTAATCAGATTCAAAAGTTGTAGTCATTTAGATATTATATGTTCTGGTGATTTTTATCCAACTGCAATTTGCAAATATTAGTACTACTGTTATGTAAATGATCCCAGCAAGTAAAAATTCACCTGTATGATAATTAAATTAAAAATGATTAGCTGAGAATGTTAATGAAAGCCCTGTAACACTTAATTCATACCCTCAGCAAATTTTAGAAAATTAGCATTGTGAAATCACATTTCCATTTCTTTTTAACTTTCTTGTTTTCCTCTTTAGCTTAGATTATTATTCAATTTCTCTGTGAAGGCATGACCGGGATAAGGGCACATATGTATCAATCAATCAGTTCTGCTTTCTTTCAAAGTCAATTTTGAAATCTCAAGTTCTTTCCATTTTTGGTTGCTAAATAAAATAAATAAGTCTCATGCCTACAGGAACTATTATCCAAATTTCAATAAATGCAGTTATTCCCCACGTGGAGAATAGAGCACCATATTGTCATACGGCTATTGGAACTGACTGTTGTAATTAAAGACATGGCATCCTTAAGTCAGTACCACCAGCATAGTTGAAAACACACATTTACAAGTAGACTAAGCCCTTATTGCTATCTTCTCAGGTTTGACATAATTTAGTTTTCTCCCACATGTTTTTCATCTCCAGTCCCCTAATCCTCTTGGTTGCTCTTCTCTGCACTCTAAAAAGTCTCAACATCTTTTTTTATAGTGTGGTGACCAAAACTGGGTGGAGTATTCTAGGTGTGGTCTTACTAGGGCTTTATATAGTGGAATTAGTACCTCACTTGATCTTGATTGTATCCCTCTGTTAATGCAATTTAGGATTGCATTGGCTATTTTAGCTGCCGCTGCACACTGCTGGCTCATATTTAGCTGGTTGTCCACTAAGACTCCAAGATCCCTCTCACAGTCACTGCTATTAAGCCTGGTTTCCCCCAGTTTATATGTGTGCTTTTGATTTTTCTTACCTAAGTGTTGGAATTTATTTTGTTAGATATGGCCCAGTGTTCAAGTCTATCAAGATCCATCTGGATCTTAAGCCTATCTTCTAGGGTGTTAGCTATTCCTGCCATCTTAGTATCATCTGCAAATTTGATGAGTTTCCCTTCTATTCCCTCAGTTGTTTATGAAGATATTGAAGAGTTCTGGGCCTAAGACGGAACTTTGTGGCATCCCACTGCTTACTTCTCTCCATGTAGACTTAGACCTATTAAGGACTACTCGTTGAGTACGGTTTGTCAGCCAGTTGCAAATCCATCTGGTGGTGAAGCTATCTATTCTACTTTTTTTCTAGTTTACGAAGAAGTAGTTGTGGTCTACTTTGTCAAATGCCTTGCTGAAGTCTAAGTATATTATGTCCACAGTATTTCGTTGGTCTACTAATTTAGTCACTATATTGAAGAATGAAATAAGATTGGTTTGGCATGATCTGTTTTTAACAAACCTGTGCTGACTGCTAGTAGACTTCCTCAATCTTACCAAGAACCCTTCTGTTGTAGGCTTTGGCATATACACAATACATTCATATCTGGGCAAATGAGACCTTATCCATCACTAAGGTCTCTTCATGTCATATCTCATTTAGTTAGTCTTCTTGATCCTAATAAGCTATTAAAGAGAATAGCATAATTATTTATTATGCTATTATCTACATTATCTACATAATTATTTATTCAATTTATATGCCCCTCATCTCACTCTGCAAAGCGACTCTTTATTATATGACAGAAAGCAAACAAGAGATAATTGCTCCTAAAGGTTTTCAGAAGAGGTGGATCCTAATTAAAAACCCTCAAACACAGTAGTTGTTCATTCACAAGATGTGAAGAATATTACATCTCTTTCTTGTTCTACTGAAATCATTTTTATTAACTCAGAGGTTAACTAGGATTTCTAGAAATTCACAACTTTTATGTACTCTAATTTGTATACAAAAGTCTCCTCCAGACTTCTTTATTCTAATGCTGTCATGTCTTTGCTTGAAGTAGCCTTGCACTATTCTACCAATGGCATTATGTCATCCATGAGATGGAAACTAATGGATATCTTTAATGTTCTTGAATTGAGGAGTTAACATTCAAAGAGGTATACAAAGGGGTATACAAGCAAGGAATCTAAATGACCACTGCCCCGTCTTCTATGAACTTGTCATAAAACATAGACAAGCAATTAGTCCAGGTTAGCTGTTGCTCAGCACGCTACTTTTCTGGTCAGATATGGCTCTTGCCTCTTTAACATGAGGAAACTGAGAAGCCAACCCTGAATTAGCATGAAGTACCATGAAGGCAAATTGTATGCCATCTGAAGCCAAGGGTTGCTCAGAGGGGGAAGAATGGATTGTCCTGGCTTTTTCATGATGCTGCTATCTGTTGGGAAAGAAAAGTTCTATACAACTTCAACAGGCACAAAATAAACATAACCAGAATTTTGAAAGTTTGAAAGTTTCCTTAGAAATCCTATTGGGTTCAGTAGGACATGCTCCTAATAAGAACACGTGCAATTTCAGGTTGCATTTTAGGTTTTTAATCACAATTCTATGCACATCTATTTAAAAATAAACCCCTTTCTTTTCAAAGGAGTTTGCTTGCAACCCAGATAAGTGATTCCAGGTGATCCAAGTGTTCACAAGATCTTATTCAGTTGTAGGGAACCTGTGGCTTTCGTAATGTTTCCCCCAACATTAGTAGGACCTTAGACTTCTTGATCAAAATTATTAGAAGTTAAATATCACATCCTGGAGACTGCTAGTATAAAAATGTTTCTTCAGATAATACCAACATGTACTGTATATCCATGCAAAGGTTCAGTGCTTATTTATTAATTGTTGTCTTCCATCCCTTCCTAAATAAAAATTAGCTTTGGTGGCAGGGGAAATGTTGAGAATTTGCCATGTAAGCTATCCTATAGGTTGAAGAAATAAGTTGATCAAAGCAACAGTCTCAAAGATGAGCTATAGAATGGAAAGCAGATGGAAGGGAAATAAAGACAAGCATGCTATTAATCCTCAAATAATTTCCAAGGGGCACAAAGCATGTTCTAATTTTCGTTGTTAGTTATTGATCTTTACATAATGGCTTTTTTTTCCCTTCCTTCAGTTTTAAATCTGTCCCAGCAGCAGTTACTATTGCTCAATGTGCACATTTGAATCTGAGGTTAATTGGCATTGGGATTTTGTAAAAGGTAATGGGCCTAGGTTGTTTTGCTTTGCTAAAACAATTTTTTAAATAAATTAGTTACTTGTGTTCTGCAGTCAGTGGCAGTAAGAGACTTCTCAGTGTCGTGATTCAGAATTGACAGTTGTTTCATGCATTGTGAGAACTTTTGGGAAAAGTTATTTTCTTGTCTTGTGCTTCCTTTCTTTCTCTGCCCTCGCATGAGAAGAGGAATGTGAAAAGAAAACCAAAATACTTGAGGGCCAAGAAAACCTCTGCAACTCTTCTATATTTTTTCCAAAACCTTTAATAACTTTTTATCACTTTTAAATGTGTAGAAGACTGAAATACTTATTGATAGAACTAGGAATTGTCCATCTCTGCACAAGCAAATTTAGTTATTATTAAATTTCTTGGACTCAAATAACTTTTCTGGATAGCTGTTTCTAGCAGATGTTTGGATTTGGGTAAGTAAAGCATATCATGTTTCATCATCCTGGGCAGCAAAATGTAATCAACAATCTTTGCAATCAGATGATCTAAGTGCATTTCAGAATTCAGAAATGCCTTGCTGCTTGTAGAAGAATTAAGCTGAACGGTAAGGACTTCTAAGACTTCTTTCTATTCAGAAAATTGCAGTAGCCTGGTTATACTAATACTTTAGCATCAGATACTAAACTATATAGCAGATATTGCTTGTTTCCCAGTTGATGTCAGGTTAGTTAAAGTCCCCCCATTACTACAGTGGTGTGTTTCCTACATATCTCAATTAACTGAATAGCAGAAAATTGGTCTATTTCCTCCGGTTGGTGGGGTGCCTGGTAATACACACCAGTGGTGGGATTAAATTTTTTTTACTACTGGTTCTGTGGGCGTGGCTTGGTGAGCGTGGCATGGCTTGGTGGGTGTGGCTTGGTGGGCATGGCAGGGGAATAATACTTTAAAATCTCCATTCCCTCTCCAGGGGAAGGTTACTGCAAAATCCCCATTTCCTCCCGATCATCTGAGACTCGGGAGGCAGAGAATAAATGAGGGTGGGGCCAGTCAGAAGTGGTATTTACTGGTTCTCCGAACTACTCAAAATTTCCGCTATCAGTTCTCCAGAACTGGTCAGAACCTGCTGAATACCACCTTTGATACACACCTATAGCAAAATCATTTCTTTTATCTCTAATGCTTACCCAAATTTCAGGAAGGCTTTCATCCCTAGTATTGTGAATTTCTGTGGAGACGTAGTAATTCTTTATATTCGATGCAACCCCTCACCCTCTTTTGTTGGGTCTAATCCTTTTGAACAATTTATAACTTTCTAGTTGTGTGTTCCAGTCATCGGTTCCATTCCACCAAGTTTCAGTGGTAGCTACAGTATCATACTTTCCCTCATATACTAGACGTTTAAGCTTTTCCTGTTTGTTCCCCATACTATGGACATTGGTATACAGGCATTTGAGTCCTTTATAATTCTCCCTATAGTTTTGTTTCCTGTATCTACTGATCTGTACTTGTGAGCCCCTTCTTCATCATTCCCCAAATCATCATTTGATTTGTGGTTAAGTCTTATAAATTTGTCATTCACCCCCACTAGTTTTAATTTAAATCCCTTCAGATGATGAGCTAAACTAGATGTTTCCCAAACACATTCCTATCTATCTTCATGAATGCAGCCCATCTCTTACCAGAAGCCCTTCCTGTAGGTAGCATAATCCATGGTCTAGAAAGCCAAAGTTCTCACATGACACCATTCTTTGAGTGAGTGATTTACTTCTATAATCCTCTGCTCCCTCCATAGTTCTTGATCTTCAATTGGAAGTATAGATGAAATCACCACCTGTGCTCCAACCTCTTTGATAACCTGCCTAGTTGCTCGTAATCCATTGACATTACTCTCCTTAAAGTATCTTGCCCTCTGAAGAGGCTTTGTCTTTAAACTTTGTTCTAAAGGAACTGAAGAATATGCAATATGCTTGGAAAGCAACAAATTATTAATGTATAAATAGAATACAGTCCTTCTCCTGGGACCTTGTCTTATCTAGAAGCTGGAATCATTTTTTGCTTCCAACAAATCAGCTATCTATGTCAAAGATCAACATAGCTGTAGTATATAAAATATTTTGCCACAGAAATAGAAAAGAGAAATGTCTTATAGAGGACAAATGTGGTTTTCTGTATTGATAGTGCTTGCTCTGCATTTCACAAACAAAATCGAAAGGACACGTACCATATTCCATGTTCAATTGATTTTAAGTTTCATTTCTGCACAGAAATATATGAAGTTTATTGTGTGGTCCTTGAAAAAAGCTCTTGACTTTCTAATTAAATGACAGAGTCTGTTATGCCTTACTATATCATGCTTTTAATATCTGGAGTATAATTTTGGTCCACAAGCTGCTGACCTATATTATGTTCAGTAAATATTCCTTGCAGTTATAAACATACTGTTAAATGCATTTATTTGGATGCATTTATAGATTCTTGCCTAGTAGTTTTAATATGAAATTGGGGTCATTCACCAGTGAAACTATCTAGTATTTTCACATTTCACTATTAAATAGTTTCTGCTATTTCCCTTGAAGCAACATAGATAGCTTGCAATTCTAATAGGTTTATATATAATTGAATTAGAAAAATAGATAAATAATTATTGTAATCTACACCTTTAATATTAACACCCTAAGGGTGGAAAGAATCAGAAAAGCACCTTGTCCCCATCACTATATAAACATTACCTAATCTGGTCCCCTCCAGATCTGGCAGAACCCCCACCAACACTGGCAGGGCAAGGTATAGAACTGTATCGAAATAGGGAGCAAATCCTATACTCACTAGCACTGATTATGTAACTTAGTCAAGTAATGAAATGTCTGCAAGCAAACAAACAAACAAGCTCAGCGAGTACCAAAGACTCCAAGTGAATAGCGATTTTAAAACTGAAAGAAATATGAGAAAGGAAAAAGAAGTAAATTAATTTATTAAAAAACATGGATGAGCTTTAAGAAAAAATGTTGTTTTGCTTTGTAAATTCTGTTCTATCCTCATTCACTGTCTTCTCTCCCCTCCACCCAACCAGCACATTGGGGATTAGAGAAGTACATTTATGCTGTAGTACAAGAATATGTAATGACTTCTAGAATTAGAGTTGACATAAGCAGGGCCAGGATGAAAACTAAATGTGATTTAATTTAATTTGAATTACATGTTACATGAATTTCAGTTTAATTAATTACTGATTTAATTATTGTTGTGTTGTTTTTAAAGAGTTCTTAACAGAGATTCCTATAACCCATAAGTTTTACATATAACATTTCCATTGTATTCCCCTTGTCTTCTTTCCCAACCCATTCCCAAGTTGTTCATCTTCCTATCTGTGGCAATGTCTGCTGGGACTTATAGTACTGAATTGCAATTACTCTCCCTGTGTTTAATAATGTTTCTTCTGTGTCACATTAAAGATTACAATTTCATTTGGAAGAACTGATAGCAATAGCAATAGCAGTTGTATATACCACTTCAAAGGGCTTAGGCCCAGGATATTTGGTGGACCATCTGCAGCTAGCAACAGCTTCCCATCGCCCGGTGCGTTCCCACAGGGAGGCCCTACTCAAGGTACCGCCAGCCAGACAGTGTCGGCTGTCTATCCCCAGGGAGAGGGCTTTCTCTGTGGGCGCACCTACCCTTTGGAATCAACTCCCTCTGGGGCTCCGGGTGGCCCCTGACCTTCGCTCTTTCCACCATGGCCTGAAAACGTGGCTATTTCACCTGGCCGCCCTGGACCGATGGGGGTTTTAATAGAATTTTAACTGGGTTTTTATTGAATTTTTGTTAATTTTAACCTGGATTTTTGTTTTAATGGTTTGTTTGTTTTGTTTTAATTGTTGTGAGCCGCCCTGAGTCCATTGGAGATAGGGCGGCATACAAGTTCCATTAATAAATAAATAAATAATAAATAAATTGCTTCACAGCTCTCTCTAAGTGGTTTACAGAGTCAGCATATTGCCCCCAACAATCTGGGTCCTCATTTTACGGACCTTGGAAGGATGGAAGTCTGAGTCAACCTTGAGCTGGTGAGAATCGAACTGCCAAACTGCTGGCAGCCGGCAATCAGCAGAAGTAACCTTCAGTACTGCATTCTAACCACTGCGCCACCACGGCTCTTCTGATGGGCTACCCATCAGAAGTATGAGTCAGCAGTGTGCTGCACCTGCCAAAAAAACCAATACAGTCCCGGTCTGCATCAATAGATGGATAGTATCAAGATCGAGGAACGTGATAATGCCACTCTGTACTGCACTAGTGAGGCCACATTTGGAATATTGTGTCCGATTCTTATTTCCACAATACAAAAAAGAGTGCCTAGAAAGAGTGTAGAGAAGAGTAACCAAGCTGATAAGGGATCTGATACTATCTGGAACGAGCTCCCCCCAGAGATACGGAGGATCCCGGATCTGCGTACCTTCCGTTGCGCGCTTAAGACGTTCCTATTTCATCAAGCTGGCCTGACCTAAATTTTCCTCTTTTAAATGGGAATTTTAAATTTGGTTTTAAATTATTGGGGTTTTAAAATTTGGTCAGCCAAATTTATTTAATCGGTTTTATCTTTGTTTTAAATTTTGTATCTATATGTTTTATTTTATGGCTGTTCACCGCCCTGAGTCCTTCGGGAGTAGGGCGGTATACAAATTTAATTAAATAAATAAATAAATCTGGAGGCTAAAATCTTTGAGCTATGGCTATAGGAACTAGGTATGTTTAGCTTAATGAAGAGAAGGCTGAAGAGAGCCGTAAAAACAGTATTAATAATACTTGAAGGACTGCCCCAAGGAAGAGGGTGTCAATTTATTCTCCATAGCACCTAAAGATAGGACAAGAAGCAATAGATGGAACTTCGTCAGAGGGAGACCCAACCAGGAAATTTCCTGACAGTAAGAACTGCTAGGCTGTGGAACAGCTTGCCTTTAGGAGTTGTGTGTGCTCCATCCCATTGATTGTTTCCTAGTATGATTTGATTGCGTATTGTACCATATGACTGTCACTAGGTGTTATGCTGTGTGATTCTTGACAAGTGTATCTTGTCTTTTTATGTACACTGAGAGCATATGAACCAAAGACAAATTCCTTGTGTGTCCAATCACACTTGACCAATAAAGAATTCTATTCTGTTCTGTTCTGTTCTGTTCTGTTCTATTCGTTTTCAAGATTGCTATGAGGACACCCACCTTGGGTAGGTGGTTGAACTAGAAGACCTCAAAGGTCCCTTCCAATGCTATGATTCTATATTCTAACTCTGGGAATGACATCTATTTTTTTAATGTTATAACAGTAGCAGGGGGCTGTGACATTAAGTAATATGGTAAATGTCTGAAAGTGTAATTCTAAACCCACCCCTGTAGCACTTTGAATAGCATCATGATATAATTATTGTCCCCTTTCACAGCCTCTCATTAGGTAATGAAGTGAAATGGGGAGCTTTAATATCACCAACAAGGGGTTTCATTGGAATCTCCTTTCGTCTTAAGTGAATGTGTGAGAGTAGAATTGGATCCTATTGATAGGCTCTGTCCCATCTCCTTAATAAAAATTAACCAGCCAACTAAATATTTGGATATACATAAACCTGAGGGAGTTTCTGATTAAACTTTTCAGTCTTCAACAAGTTATTCATGTCATATTGATCTTTCAGTTTCGGATAGCGGTAGAGAAAATAGGTCCACATTTGGATGAACATGGTTTATAATGCATTGCACAATTTAACTCTCAGATTTTGTAGACTTCTGAGTCATAGAATTATATTTGGCTAATTACTTCTGCATGCAGATTATAAAGAATTCAGAATGAAAATCATATAAAAGTAAATGAAAACACTATGAGCAGTTATTATTAACAAGGCCTACACCAGCTTTAAATTCCTTTAAATGGCTAATCCCAGCTTCTGATAATTTGTTTCTGTGAAACAACTGTTGTGTGTCAATTCCTATTGTAGTACATACAGTACCACTGCAAAGCCAAAGGTAAGGGAAAAGGAAATTGGTGCACAGTTCGATATATGCTCTATATACAGGTGGATTCCAACAACAGAGAATATACCCAGGATTGAACTGCTGGTGTTCTCTCAATTTATTTGTTTTCCTGCAGACTTCCCAGGCTATGTAACTTCATCAGTGCATGGGAGAGTGGAGTCTGCATGTCAACCAAGGATCCAACAATAAATAGATTGCCAGAGTTGATATTGATTGTGCAATAGATATCAGAGAACTCATTATATCTCTGAAATTTCATTACCATTAACCTTACACTTTTAAAAAAATTGCAAATGTAGATAGCTCTGCAGTAATTCTGATAAGGAACATAAAAAGTCCTTGGTCATCTCACAATTGGATTATTATAATGCGCTCTACATGGGACTACCCTTGAAGAGCATTCAGAAGCTACATCTAGTGCAGAGTGTGGTGGTACAGGGTGTTTTGGGGACCCCAAAAATAGCCGCTGTAACATCACTGTTCCACGAGCTACATTGGCTGCCAATCTGCTTCCGGGTCAATTCAAAATGTTGGTGATCACCTTTAAAGCCTTTTATGATTGGGGACAATCTCACGCCACTGAGATTGGCCCATACCAGTTGTGTTGGGAGAGACAGCATGCTGCAGGACCTGTCAGACCAATTATTCCAGCTGGGGGGGTCCATAAAGAGGTCCTTCTCTGCGGTGGCTCCTGCCCTCTGGAACATCTTGCCCCACGATGTGAAGTTGGCCCTCCTATCCTTTAGTAAGGGCCTAAAGATGTGTCTCTGCCAGTTGGCTTGGGTCCCAATGGGGGAACAGCACAGTGGAGGTGGTTGATCAAGTAACAACAGATCCCACCTCCCCCTCACTCCGTCCCTACCCTCTCCACTTGTCCTTAGATTTTAATATTTGATTTTAATATATTTATATTTTAATAGATATGTATAGAGATATTTTAATTACTGTAAGCCTCCCAGAGTTACTCTATGGTAAAATGGATTGTCAATAAATTTTATAAATTAATAGATCAAATTATGAATACATTCATTAAGCAAAAAAGGTATATAATTCTTGAAATTTGAAATGTGATCCATAAATAATTCAGTTTGGATGAATTGGTCAATAGAAACTTGCTCCTTACTTTTCTGTATGTGGGACTACATTTAGCTATGGTGATGCAGTGGTTAGAATGCAGTACTGCAGGCTAACTCACTGCTCACTCCAGGAGTTCAATTTTGAGTGGCTCAAGATTGACTCAGCCTTCCTTCCTTCTGAGGTCAGTAAAATGAGGACCCAGATTGTTTGGGGCAATATGCTGACTCTCTAAACCACTAAGAGCGGCTGTAAACCACTGTGAAGTGGTATATAAATCTAAATGCTATTGTTATTCCTATATTTATCTCAAACTTTCTAGTACCAGCAATTGTGGAGCCTGTTAAGTTAGCTCATATGCACTTTATTGATTTCCTTGAGCATGCAAAACATTTAAATAGAAATCTCAAATAAATATTATTATTCTTCACAGGGAACAATAATAAGAATGAAATGTGGAACCCACAACATACCGTCTAACTGTACTCTCTCTAGATATCACATTGGCTGAGACGTAGATTGTCACTAATATTCTGCCAGTAACTGGGGGTTTCTTGCCCTGAAGTCACAGGAAATGTGACTTCATTACTGCAAACTAAGTAATACATTACATTGAGAAATAGAATCTCATTTCAGTTCCTTCTTGGTTGTGACTTTCAATTAGTAAATTGAATTTTTTTCCAGCAGTCTAAATATTCATGAACTATTCCAAATATCTGCTGTTGTTAGACCTAATATGTTATTGAAGGGACACGATAAACAAGAGACAGCATGACCCATTGTAATGAGAAAACTGGTCTCTTGTCATAATAGGTATCCAAGAAAGAATAGCAATATTTATTATTCTGTTGTATATATTATGTATTTCCCTAATCAGACTCAATCAAACTTTTCACCATAGAATCACAAATTTACAGAGTCGGAAGGGGCATTTAGGTTGCTGAACCCAATCTCTGACTTAGTGTGGGAATCCAAATTAAAGCATGGTTGCCCAGTGATTGCTTTAACTTTTCTGGTGAAGGGTAGCCCACAACCTTTCTAGGTAATTGATTTCATATCAAACTGCTCTTACTTTTAGGATGTTTTTTTCCAGTATTCACATGGAGTCTATAATTTAAAAATATTTTCCATGTCTCAGATTCTTGGTGACAGAAAATAAGTCTTAACTGTCTGTATATGACAACCTTTCAAGTATGTGAATAGCTTTATTGTACCTCTCCCCCTTTCAATCTTCTCTCCTCAAAGCTAAACATACCTAATTTCTTCAGTATCCTTTCATAGGACTGATGAAAAGGAAGCCATCTATGCTACGAGAGTGCTGAACAATGGTAAGACTGCAAGTGTAAACAATGTAACTGGAGATATGGAAAATATGGTTGTGTTTTGCTTATGGGGTGACTGCAGTTTGTTTCACTGACATGTTGTATCTGTCCCTGATGACTGGAAGAAATCAATTTAAAGTTTCCACATATAAAGGAAAAGTTGATAAGACTGAAAGCAAAATAATAATAATAATAATAATAATAATAATAATAATAATAATAATAATAATAATAATAATAATTTTTGTTGGGTAGAATTTTCATTCAAGGGATATAAAAGGTAACAATGAGCAAAATTTGGGAGATGCAATGTGTCTTTATGCTGGGCAGGATATGTACAAACCAGGATTGTTCCATGCACAAATTAAGATGTTGATGTTAATTTTTAAAGCCTTAACTAACTTTGGACCTCATTACTTGTTGGACACCTTTTCTTGTTTTGAATATGTAAGGATACTCAGATCAGCAGGACAGATGCTTTTGAAAATGCAGTCAGAAGCTTTTTGTTTTTAATTGTTTCAAATTTCTCATTTTTATATACTGTTCTTATTGCTGTAAATCATACTGAATTTGGGCATATCCAGGAAGGTGGAGTATCAATTCAATATTTAAAAAAAAAATAGTTGCTTTACTGGATACAATGCATTGGCCAAAGTGATTCATGCAATAGTAAAGGTTGATTTCTGTATTGTATTATACATATATGTTTAATATATTTGGAGCTGGCTTGGAAGTTTCTAGAAAAGAAATACACAAATCAATAGGCATGGACTACAACTGTTCAACAAAGCAAAGCATTGGTGTTTTGCACACTATTATTCAGAACAAATGTAAGAGATTCAGGGACATATGGAGCCAGGCTAAAAGCAATATCTGGAAGACTTTTTACTTATGCTATTAAGAAAGGCAATATTTCTTTCTTTCTTTCTTTCTTTCTTTCTTTCTTTCTTTCTTTCTTTCTTTCTTTCATGTTCATGTTCATGTTCATGTTCAAGGGCATGGTCTGATACATAATACAACCATATTTTGCAAGCTAAGATAGTCTGAGTTTAAGTTAGGGTATGGGTAGGGAATATCCTGATTCTATAAAATGAAGGTAGATATAGAACAAAAAAATAAGATGAGTGATTAACCAGAAAAACCAGAAATGCATAGAACATATGATAGATGCAGTTGTATATGTTGGATTTCTGTTCCCATTACAGAACTTGAAATAGAAGATATGAGAGAGCATAAAGTTTAGAGAAAAAAATGATTCAGCAAATTGTTTGGACTGAAACCAAAGTATTGCTAAACCCCAGCTTGGGCAAATTCTGTTATTAAGTATATTCATCCGTTATGGATTTGGATTCAGGATTATGAGAGAATTTGCTTCCTTTATATAGAGAGTCCCACCTGGTACCACACTAAACAGTAGAACGTTTTGGGAATGATACTGCAGAATGGAGTTTGAAGCTACTGCTAATTTTGGCTGTGAGAAAGTCCAGGGAAATTCTTTTTTAAATTTCTACCAAATATACATATCTCAGTGAACAACAAGTGAAAGAGAGGAATAAAATTTACTGCCTAGTTCAGTGCATCTTAGGCCCTGATTTCAGTGAAGTGACCTTGAACTACTCAACAATGCTGCTGTATCTAAGATGTCTCCACCTAAGGAATAGGAATAATAATTCTTCCCTCTGAGGGACCCAGCAAGAATTCATTAAGACTGATTAAGCAAATTGCACAGCACAAAGCTTGAGCTGACTCCAGAATTATCTGTCTTTGCCATAATATTCTACAAAACGTGAAGGAGGAATGAATTGAACTGAGCACTTTAGCCAACTTCATTTTTCCCCCACTTGGAGACTCAGGGGACTGAATTGTTTGAGGCAGAGAAATATGCAATCTGCCTTCTAATTAAACCAATGCTTAATATACAAAGGCTTTCAATGCTGAAACTTTTGGGTACAATAATTATTCCCAAGGCAAAGCTGATATAATTTTTCAGTGCAAAAACTATATGCTTTACTGAACTGGACCTACTATGTACAAGACTTAGAAAGTGCAGTAGTTTTAATTGCTCCATGGAGACTGTGGTCTTAATTTTCAAACATCTTGGCATACAAGAGCCATTAATAAACAAAAGATTGGGCCAAGCTATTTAACTTAGGGATTGGACGAGTTGAGTTCCAAAATTATATGGAACCACTGAATAGAAATTTTCAGAATAGAAGATTTGCATTTCAATATCTATGTTGTTTTCAGATAGCTTTCACAAAGCATTGCACTCCAGGCCCCACCGTCAGTGCATTCAGGATCTACAACAAATCTAGGAATTCACCCAAACTCTGAACTGTTTACTTCTCTCCAAAACAGTCTGGAAGCCTTCCCCAATACTGCCAGACTGCAACTATACATTTGTCATACCTAAATTAGATTTCAATTTGCTCATTCATTCATTTAGAATTGTAAGTCATTGAGATCGGTTGAGATCTGTGGCTATAGAAATTGAATAAATAAATAATGCCCCCACCCCCACCAGTTGAAAATTTTCACAGCCTCCTCAGGTTTGTTGATGGATAGAAATTATATAAGTCCATAGTCATAGGATAATATAAATCAGTTGTTTTATGATCATTTCACTGAAATGCAGAATATACATTTAAGACAATTGTTATTTCCTGTATATAGCTGATAATTTAAGACAATTATTTCATTTAGTATGTAATTGATAATGTGTTTGGACATGGAGTAGAATTAAACCAATAGTGTGATTGATTGATTGTTTGATTGATTGATTGATTGATTATGTGTCATCAGGTTGGTATCAACTCTTAGCAACCACATAGGTACACTTTATCATAAGGTAAAATAAGTTTACCTTACTCCAGGATGATCTGTCCCAAATTTGTCCCTACGAGGGCATCCATCACCTTTCTTTGAGTCCATTAATCCTACTGCTGGTTATTCTCTTTTCTTCCACCTTCTACAGCTTTGCAGAATTATAAAGAGAGAGCTGTGTCTTTGCATAATAGATCTAAAATATGATAATTTAAAGATGGGCATTTGTACTCATAGCAATAGCAATAGCATTTATATACCTCTTCATAGTGCCTTCCTACAGCCCTTTCTAAATGGTTTACAGAGTCAGCATATTCTGCTCAACAATCTGGGTCCTCATTTTACCAACCTTGGAAGCATGGAAGGCTGAGTCAACCTTGAGCTGGTCAGAATTGAACTCCTGGCAGCGAGCAGTGAGTTAGCCTGCAATGCTGCATTCTAACCACTGCGCCACCACAACTCTTACATATTCATGTGCAAACCCTGTCATGATTTATTTTATAATCCATTTTTGTTTGTTTTATTAGCTATCCATGGTATTCTGAGGAATCTTCTCCAACACCCAAAGTTCAAAAGAGTCAATATGCTTTCTATTCTGCTTCTTCTAAATCTAACTCTTGCTTCCATAGTGTGTCAAAGAGAAAACCATTGCCTGTTCAATTCTAAACTTTGAGAAATGTATTCAGATGTTATAATCTGACTTTTCCAAAGCTTTGATTGCTATTCTAACATATGCCATTCTTCAACAGACTTGACTACTGATTCATTGAATGTTGATAGTCAATCCTGATTGCAGACACTATCAGTCATTTCAGTATCTTCTTTGTCATTTCTTAAGTTATTCCACTTGTTGTCAGTAGTTTGGTTTTCTTTATATTAAATCTCAGTATCAAACTTTTCATAGTGTTCACTGATTTTATTATGAAAGTTTACAGATATTTGCATTTTCAGCTTTCAGGATAGTGTCATCAGCGTATCAGAGTTTATTGATATTTGCTTCTCCAATTGTAAAACTACACTCCTATTTTTCAATCCAGCCTACCTCAGTATACATCCAGCAAACAGTTTGAATAAATAAGGGGAGATTATATAGTCTTGCTTCTTTGCCAGGGTCAAGCTGTTTCATCATGTTTATTTTGGATTGTGGCTTCCTCACATGTGTATAGATTTCACATGAAGATAATGAGATAGTTTGGGATCACTATGAGAAGGCCTTTCTATAATCAATGAAGCACATATTGATTTCTTTGGGATAGTTTTTGGCTTTCTCAACTATCCAGCATGCATCATCAATAATATTTTTTGGTGTTTTCTAAATCTAACTTGACCATCTGGGATATCCCATTCCATTTAGGGTCATCTATACACTGTTAAGTCTTTGGTGCTGGTATGTAGGTTGATCTCTTCCAATCTGTTGACATTTGTCAGATTTGTTGGTATAGTTTGGTTAATTCTTCCTCTATTGCTTGCCATATTTCTGTAGATGTTTCATATGCTCCTGTAGCCTTCCAATATGGTAATGACTGGAGTGCTGATCTAACTTCTGGTGCTAAAAGTTCTTGCAAATAGGGAATATCTTCTAAGCAGGGGTGAAATCCAGCAGGTTCTGACAGGTTCTGCAGAACCAGTAGTGGAAATTTTGAGTAGTTCGGAGAACCGACAAATAACACCTCTGGTACCACCTCTGGTACCAGAGTGGGGTGGGAATGGAGATTTTGCAATATCCTTCCTCTCCCATGCCCACCAAGCGAAGCCAAGCCAAGCCACGCCCACCAAGCCACACCCACAGAACCGGTAGAAAAAAAAATGGATTTCACCACTGCATCTAAGGTATCTTGGATGTTGACATTCTGTATTACATTACTAGCAGAAGTTCTGAATACACCTTCCATCTTTTTTTAATTTTTTTTTGTCTTCTAGCATACTGATCAAAGGTTGGAACCTCCTGCTCAGTTTTGAGATACTTTTGGAGTACTTTTCTTGTTTTTCCATGAGTTGTTTTTCCATCTTGAACATCTTTGAATATCTTAAATGCCTTCACAGATGTTGTTCAGAGATGTTCTTAGATCAATGCAATTGGAGGGGGTTTCTTCAGATATCATATTATCTTCCAGAAATCCCCACCATAATGTGATTCTGCTCTAAAGAGGGTAGCTTGACCAATCAGCCTTACTTCAGTAATGGTTTATGAGGCTCTTTATGAAAGTCATTTGCATTTAACCTTCAATCCATAATTTATTCAGCTCTGTATGCAATGAGAATGCAGAAAGTTATCTAAACTCTTACAGCCTCAGTGTGGTTTAGAATTCAGTAAGCCTTGATCTTTACCCATAACCTACTGGACTTTTAAAAAAACAACTTGTTTTTCTATACAAGTTATCATTAATCACAGGTCATACAACATTGAAGTTTCATAATGGAAATAATTGAAGTGATGCTACCTGGCTGAGGTGTGCTTAATGTCAAATCAAATTCAGAGATCTGTGCACTAACAATTACCAGAATACACAAAAGTGGGAGGCAGGAAGGTTGGAAGACTGAGCTTTGTTGATCCCAACGGCATGATGAAAGTCCCTAATTTCTGCAAAGGGGTTAAGACCAACTGAAGCTTATGTAATCCCCTCATGCCCCTCATCTTCACATGAATGCCAGAACTTCTTTCATCTGATGTTTTCAATCCTCCAACTCCACACAGGTACTGCATTAGTAGGTGATGCATCTTTTCCTTCTTCTTTCCTAGAATCTCTTATGGTTGCCAGAAGTTCTGTCCAGTAACTCACAATTTACTGGAAGAGTATATGTCTTCATAGAGATGGTTCCAAGTTACAATGCAAGCATTTCCAGGTAAATTCAAAAGACAGGAAATCTTTCCAGAATCAAGGAGGTCTAGGAAAATGTTGCCAGTCAAAGTGGGCAGAGCTATGATAGATTAACTGGCTTTGCGGTTAATAGCAATGCTAATACTTCTCTTCAAGTAGGAAATAAGCAAAGGAGTGAAGTGACTGAGCTAGAATCTTCCAGCCTGAGAAAAAGAAAATATATCTTACAGCAAGATTTTTCTTTCCATTCTTGTTCATTTATGAGGATGCAATGACACAAAGACGAACTGATAGAATTCATTAAGGTCAGCTTGGACCCAACTCTAACCTGGAACAAAAAGGAACATAATACATTGCAAAGGATACACAATTACAATCCATAACATGAGTTGGTTCAATTTTTAGTTTTTTTAAAAAACTTTCTCCCGTTCTTTCTAAATAAAATAACTTTTTGGTCAACATTCAACATTGTTCAATTAGTCTGTTTAGCTTCTTAGTTACACATCTGCTCCATGTAGCTTGCATTGTAGCATCTGTGGATACTTTGCTTCTTGCAGAAGGATTATAAAGTTGCAAAATAGGTGCTGTACTTAGAGTATTCTTCATGTAATTTAGGTCCTTGTCACATGCTGAAGCCCACGCCAGATGGCATATTTGCAAAGTAAGGTCTTCTAATTTATGATGTGGGCAGCCAGATTAGGAATTAGTTTCAAGACATGATTTATGATTTCCAAAATTCTCTGAATCTCTTTCTGGCATATCAGTTTTGGCATATCTACAATTGTCTTACTGTAGCTAGGTCTGGTTTAATCCCATGCTATTATTAATACATTTGCAAGATTCTACATTTCTTTAACATTAGAACAATATTTGCTTTGCTTCACTTTCATATTTTAGGACTGGGCTGTTTCTAGAACCACTTTTAACTGATGATCTTTTTTTTTTTTTTTGGTACCCAAATATGTCATTTATATATTCCATGTTTCCTGAAAAGCCTGCAACCAGTTTTTGTGTGATATGACAAAGCACTTCAAGAGCAGAAAAAACCCTGAATGGTGTGTATTTATACTTGTGTTGACCATATGGAGTTACATTATATATGCCCAAAATTTATTTGACACTTCCAACCTGAAAAATATCTTTGTACCTGCCCAGTTTTGCTAGGGGTTCCACTCGTGATAATGCTTCCTTTGAGCTCCAGGTAACTTCTCAAACATCCATTTTTCTGATGAACTACTCTATATCCGTAGATATAGTTAGTTCTTCAGCAGGATGAATAAGTTCTTCTGGCTCCATTCTGTCCAATTCTTCTTCCAATTTTGTTCTTAGTGCTACTGATATATTTCTCATAGCTTGTACTAACTGGTTATACATCTTTATTAAGAGTAATGTGTTAAGTTGTGACGTCCAATTTCATAAAAGGCGTATTCATGTCTGCTTACTCACGGAAATATTTTTCCTGTAATATTTCTATGTTGACTAAATTACCTTGATATTACAACTATTGTATTATTGTACAATTGTATTGTATTAATAGTACTATTAGTACCATTGTATTATTGTGAATAGTATATATTTGTCTAGGTTAGGATGAGTTTTTTATATAAATTTGGTATTATTGAAGTGTTTATATCTTTTCACTTTACTACTTTACCACCACTTAGTAGAGTCATTGGGTCTTCATTATATTACATTATATTACATTAGATGTCTGATTACTAGGTTCAAGCCTGATTTAGCCACATTCATTATTGGATTGACTTAGTACCAGTATTAATATTATAAGCAATGGGGATTCCATCAGTGCAGTGCATATTATTTAATTCTGCCTTCCTTCTAGTGTCTCATTCAGTCCTTAGAGATTGAGCCTATGAAAAATGTCACATTTTTTAGATTAATATTCCTATGGCCATTCTGTGTATACTTCTCATAGTTCTGCATATTTTAGCTATGTTATACTTTACACACTCATGATGCTATTATGCTGGATTCTATCTACAAGCAAAAATCATATTGTACTTGTTGCATTGCTTACATACACTTTGCTCTGTTTTTTTTGGTTGTTGTTGGTTCCTTTGTTAGCGCCAAAGTCACACTCCTGACTTGAAGTTGTTAGTGTCCTTTCATTCTGTACCCTTTTATCCTGAGTGCTAGCCAAACATATTACTGGAATATTGGAATATTATCATTATTTTGTGTTATATTTTCAGTTCTGATGACCAGCTTCTACTACTTAGCATATATGAATAGCATGTACTAGGGACAAGTTGATTTCTCTATGTAAGCATCCTTATCCTTTCTTGTTTCTTATGTTCAGAACAATTTCACCTTCAAAGATTCAACCAATGTACCAAAGTCACAAGACTAACTCTTTAGTTTCAGATAAGTTACAAGTCCTATAACTCTCCTTTTGTAGGCAACAAGTGAAGATATTCCACCACCACCCCAGCAACACACAATAGACTTCAGATTTATGAAGTAAAGTTTTTAATATATTTCTTCCTTCTTCCCTGAATGTAAATATATTTACAAACATCAAAGGCATCTGCTCCAGCCAAGTCATCACTGCATAGGAATTTAGCTTCACTTAGGTGATGTTCATTTTATGATGAGGCAACAACAGAAGAGATGAACAGTCTGGATTTATTACAATCATTTTGGTCTCTGCTCTAACTTGGAATAAAAAGTAGCTTAACATATTTAAATAAACATATTATTACACCCTCATAAGGGTGTAATGTAGTAATACAATCTGTAGTAATACATTTCTTCATTTCAAGAAGGCAGCTACCACTTTTGAGACAACTCAAGACAACTTTTGAGAATCTAATAGTCTACATGACTAAAATAATTCTGGATAAACCATATTAGTTGACTTTACTGTCCAGTTCAGTCCAAAGTGCTGTTTTAAGTTTTGAAATATTTTAAAAATTATGATCTGGTGATTTCAGTTAAGATATTTTTGGGTTGCTGTTTGGTCCTTTCATGGTTCTGTTCTCAGGTCTATTGTTTAGAATAACCCAGTTTGTGGTTCATTGGATTCTCATAATATTTCTTTAGATGCATGATTACTGGGTACAACTCTGACCTTTTTGTGGGTGGCACCACCAGCTTTGATTACATGGATTGGACAATCACACTGAGGTACAATGTCTGCATCCCCAATTCTGTCAGCGACAGCCTAGCTACCATTTATGACAGAGTATCAGAAAACAATGGGCATTCCAAAGAAGTTAAATTTGGAAAGCCAAATTAATGAATTGTTTAAGAAAGAGAAGGAAAAGGCAATAAGAGAAGTTAAAGAGAGAAATAGAGTGATGATGATATTAAGGCAACACTAAAGTTGGAAACCCAATCCCTGTCTTAACAAGTTCTATGAATCAGGCCACCATATGAATCAGCATTATGGTTAATTCTATTTGCATAGAATGTTATATGAATATGGCAGTTCTGATTTGCTCACACAGCATATGTTAGCAGGGCAGAACTGCATTGTTGAAGGCCCCATGACTAAATTCCCAGGCTAAGTGTTAGGTCCCCCAAATTCCCAGCCAGCTTGCATGCTGGATATTCCAGAAGTTATAGCCCCAAAACACTGTGGGTTAGAAAACACTGATCCATATGGCTGCTCAGCCTCTTGTTTCCCTTACAAATGCAACCTTTTCTTTCCATTATTGCCCCAGGTCAGAAAAGGGCTTCCTGACCTGTATCAATTACTGAACTTTTAACATTTTTAGTGTTTTATTTTTAATATATTTTAGCATGCAATTTCATCTCATCTCTTGTCATGTCTATATAGTTAACAAGAGTGTATGAATGTACACTAACCGGCATACAGCTCTCAAAATATCATCATCTCCAATATATACTACATTAACAAGACCAATAAATAAATAAATAAGGCTGAATGAAATAAAATGTTCTGGGTTTTGTTTTAAAAGATACATCACACAGTTTTGTTTTTAAAGGAAAGTGACTGAGAAGCAATTGGGGAAGGGGGTGCAACTATTTTTAAGACATAAAGACTACTGGGGAGTATAAAAATACTTTTAAAAATATAATATTTTAAGGCATTGGCCTATTTTTTTAATAAATTATGCATAAAACAAACAAGAATATTCACCTTTAAAGATGTTCAATAACGGCAGCACAAACAAAAATACATTAAGCATTTCTTACAACAATTTTTATTTGTTATCTTTCTGACCTGATATCTTTCCACCCAAACATTCAAAGCTGATTTTATTTGCAGCTGAGTTCCATTCAGAATAAAGAACAAGCAAATATGCAGAATGGATTGATTCTGGAGTGCATCAGAAACCATAAAACAATTTGGCAGAATTCTCTACTTTGATAGGAATTAGCTTCACTATTGTTATTATTTATCTAAGTCATCAAATGGAGCAAGCCAGTGTTTTTAACAGAGTGTAATGAGTCAGAATGATGCACAGCTGAACAATTGACTTGAGGGTTATACCACCAACATGGTACATTATTCCAGAATAAACAAGAAACATAGTTATTTCAGCCTTGAATGGATGGAGAAATCATTTGTGATGATTTCAAGCTCTTTTTTTTTTTTTTCATTTAGCTGAGGGATTGTTTGAATCCATTTTAGACAAGTAAGGATGCAAACCAACTCGAGCGTTATTCTCACTGCTAGCTTAATGTGTTTTGAACAAAGAACTGTTGTTTCCTTAGAAGAGAAGTTGGAATATTATCCTTATTTGGTTTAGAAATTGGGGAAGGGCCATAGTTCAGTGATAAGCACATGCTTTATATATCAAAAACCCCTAACATAATTCTACATTCAATATTAACCTGAAAAGAACATGGAAAATCCCTCCCCAAATGATTGTCTTCAAAATGAGAGGGTAGCCTTACATGATAAAAGAAATGGGCAATAAAGATCTGAGGAGAATGTAGAAGCACGCTAATAAAAGCAATTATCTGGCACTGAGGACCAAAAAAGAGAGGGGGGGACCTCAGATTGTTCAAAGCTACCTTGCAAATTAAGCTAAAGCAGCTGTAACTTTGATGTGCAAACTTAGGGGGAAAGTTGTTTCTTCAATACCGCTTTCCACCAACTTCTTGTGGAGTAACATAAACTAAACAGATTGCTCCTCATAGAGTAGCATCTGGTGTCATTGAATTCAATGGGCTCACTATGGAGCAGTGCATCAATTTATGACTGCTGAATTCAATTGTCTTTATAGTCCCCCTTTCTCTCTATTAGTATGTGCATGGACGTGTGCGAAAGAGATAATAGTTTCTGAGAGAGACATTATTGTATATATATTTGCTGCTGGGGAAACCGTTTTGCATTAGGAGTGCTCTATTTTAAAAGAAAACAACTTTAATCAAATATAATTATATCAATTTATATCAATTATAAGTGCAGTAAGTATTGGTGGACTTTTTCGCTCTGCCTTTGCCTTGTTTTTGAAAGTGGCTTCTGGCCAGCATGTTTGTGTTTATACAAGAGTATCACAAACACACACACACACACACACACACACACAATTTGCTAGGAGGAAAAATGTGACTTTTTTTTAATCATACCCTGAAGACAGTCATGACTAAGGTTATTGATTAGATTAGAAAGTTTTCTTTAAAAGGTCACCAAAGACAGTGGCAAACCATTTTCACAGTATTGCCCCAATAATTGCCAAGATGCATCCATATGGACACCAGGAACCATCCTCAACTTCCAAGCATCTTTAATTTTTCATTCAGCCATTACCTGCCTTTTAAACTAAGGAACCCAATTCTACTCTTCTTTGAGAAATTAATTTATTTGTTGTCTATCTCACTATGGGGTTACTCTAGGCAGCTTACAAAAAAAGAAAATCAAAGGAGCGTAAACAGAACAAAAGCAAAATCAACAATGAGAAAGGAATGCAACGAGAATAATACTTCAATATGATAACCAAAAAGATGGATGGCTGGAGAGCAGGGAGCATGGGGGGGAGGGGGAGTCTGCCATTAGTCTAGCAGCCATATGCTAGATTGATTTCTAGCAGAAATTTCAGGATAAATAGAAATTAAAGGTGTAAGGTGATTCTAAGGAAATGTTTACCAAGTCTTCCAGGAGCAACTACATCCCATTTTCAATCCTGTTTTGTTTTTAAATGATGCCTGGGATTAAAATGTTGTCACAATGCTACCTGAGGGTTTTGGTACAATCTAAAAATGTCAGCAATTTGACAATTTTGCATTTGCCTTTTTTTTTTTTTTTTTGCAGAAGGTCATGCAAATAGATTTAACCTTTTATTTCATAAGGTCACAAGCTGGAAGAGTTGTTCCCCAGGATAACTAGAGGGTTATGTTGTTTCGTCTGATTTCTACACCATTGGGCCCAAAACATTGTACTACCCATTAAGACACAACACCTGCTTTTAAACCTATTATGGTAGCTTTCTCACTGTTTCCAGCCTGTGTTCTTCTGAGCAAAACACATGGAGCGTTGGCTTTCTTGTACAATCTAATGAGGGAAATAATTGCATTAATGTTGCTATTAAACTATTTAAAGAGTTTTGAGTGGCACTTATGTGTAAAAGAAAAAAGATATTTTTTTATGATTTATTTTGCAATCTGTGGCCTCGGGGGAAAATGAGCAGAGAAGAACTCTGAACATTAGGTGTGATTCTATATTTATTGGCATATCTGCAATCAGAAACAAATACACTCCAAAAAGAATCTGTCCTTACCTCCTTGCCCTCTTAATTCAGCAATTTGGAATGAAGACACAAGATACCCCTAAATCAATTTGAATGCCTTATTATATATGATTTGAAATGAACATGATCTACATATATTTGGGGGAGGGGCGGACAAAGGTTCGGTGATGCATTGAATAGTATTTACACAGCAGATCTTGTTACGAGCAACAATTCAAGCCACTTCAGAAGCCATCAATCCAGGTAATCCTTGATTTACAACCATAATTGAACTCAAAATTTCCGTTGTTAAGCAAGACAGTTCTGAAGTGAGTCTTGCCCCATTTTACGACCTTTCTTGCCACAGTTGTTAATTGAATCACTGAAGTGATTAAGTTAGTAACACAATTGTTAAATGGATCTGGCTTCCCCATTGAGTTTTGCTTGCCAGAAGGTCACAAAAGGGATCACATGACCCCAGGACATTGCAACCATCATAAATATGAACCAGTTACCAAGCACCTGAATTTTGATCATGTGACCATGGGGATGCTGTAACAGTCAAAAGTGTGAAAAATGGTCATAAGTCACTTCTTTTGGTGCCATTGTAACTTTGAACAGTCACTAAATAAATTGCTGTAAATTGAGTATCTGTATACAAACCCTTACATTGCAACCTTAAGCTCAGGACTACTTAACTCTCAGTCAATAATTTGTTTTTTAGATCTAGACATGGTCCATTATTAGGACATGAATGTGGCTCCTAAATGTACATTTTGTTGGAGGAGAGGCTTGTTAATTCCTGATGGCAAAAAAAAGTCATTTAAGGGACTATCGGTGTTTTTTTTTAAGGGAGATGATAATTAGTCATGCTGATGTTACACCAGTGAACAGATTAAAATTCAGTGCTGTTGAAAATCAAAACATCAGTGACCTACAGTATGTAGTAGATACTAAAAGATATTTTTCTATTCCTACATTGCATCAGTTGGAAACTGAAAGTGGTCAGAGCTATTTTTTTAATGATTGCATATGACAGTGATGGCTAACATTGCGTGCCAGGAGGGAGAGGTGGGGGAGGTTCATGGGCCCGTGTGCCCACACCCATAATTCTATGTGCCCCGCCCTGCACATGTGCACGCAACCCCCCTCCCCCCTGCTCATGGCACCCAATGGCCTGGTAGGCCCGTTTTTCTTTCTCACCTGGCTCCAGATCCTCTCTATGTATCTGGGGAGGGCGAAAACAGCCTTCCCCACCCCCCACCCCCATCCAGGCCCTCCGGAGTCAGGAAACAGCCTGTTTCGCTACTTCTGGTGGCCCAGAAGGCCCAAAAATCAGCTGGTCAGCGCACACATGCGCGCCAGAGCTGAGCTAGTGTGCCCACTGATATGGCTACACGTGCCACCTGTGGCATGTGTGCCATAGGTTTGCCATCATGGGCATATGATTTTCAATTTGCCCTTACCTTAAATTTAAGCCTATCCTAATTAAAAGGCTTTTGATTCATTAAGGAAAAGATAAAGTCCCATATCTTCTTTCTCAACTCCAGATTTATTTTTATTACCGTTAATTGATTTTGTTTGTCAGAAGGTCACAAAAGAGGAATCACATGACCCCAGGACATTACAACCATCATAAATATGAACCAGTTGCCAAGGGTCTGAATTTTGATCATGTGACCATGGGAAAGCTGCAACAGTCGTAAGTGTGAAAAATAGTCCTAAATCCTTTTTTTTAGTGCTGTAGTAAGTTTGAATGGCCGCTAAATAAATGGATGTAAGTCAAGGACTAGCTGTATTCACTTCTATATCTTCCCAACAGAATTTAGCCCTACGATTATGTGAAGAGCCAGAGATGGGTCCTCCATAGCCTTTGTTGTCTCTTGGCCATGTAAAGATACCACTTGGCCTTCTTAAAAAGTGGAGTCTGTATGAAGTAACAGCGGAGATGCTGAAGGCCTCGGCAATGTAAAGCAATGGCCTCTTCTACCACACTTTTTTCTTTCACAATGATTTAAGGTGTCTTTATCCTTTTTTAATTGTATGGTTTTAGTTGAGCTTCCTAGAAATAGAAGGTCAATGTAAATTTTAGACAGAAAGCAAGAAAAGAACATCCCCATAAATTCTTCAGTAGAGTTTCCAAGGTCCAGTTATTTCTTCATTATGTCAAATTTTAGATGCAACATTTTCCATGAATACTGGAGTCATAAGAGTCATTTAGAAAGGCAATAGAGACTTTTTGTAACACACACACCCCTTAAAATCTTCAACCAAGCCAGGGCACTTCCAACTGTGCAGACTTCTAAATTATTGTTTTCCATTGTATGCGTGTAGCTGCATCATAATATTGAATGTTAATCCTAGAGTTGATAATAATTTCCAAAATAGTTTCTTTTTGGGAGAAAGGGAGTTTTTAATGGGCTGGTCAAGCTGAAGCTTTTAAGATGATGGAAACCAACTGAAGCATCCCCAACATGAATTTGAGTAAACTTTCCTGCATTCAACCTCTCTCCCATATCCTATACCACTGATGGCTAACCTTTTTGCCATCGCATGCCAGGAAGGGGGGGTGGGGGAGGTTCACACGCGTGTGTGCCCACACCCAAAATTCTATGCGGGCCATTTTGGGCCTCTGGAGGATCTCCGAGGGGGTGGGGAAGGCTGTTTTCGCCCTTCCCAGATGCATAGAGTAGATCTGGATCCAGGTGAGAAAGAAAAACAGGCCTTCCCCACCCATCCCAGGCCCTTCGGAGGCAGGAAACAGCCTGTTTCCCTACTTCTGGTGGACCCAGAAGGCCCAAAAATCAGCTGGCATGTGCGCCGGAGCTGAGCTGGGGTGCCCACTGATATGGCTATGTGTGCCACCTGTGGCACGCGTACCATAGGTTCGCCATCACGGTCCTATATGGTTTGCCTGCAAGTTAAGATCAATTAGAATGAAGTCCAAAATGTTTCGGAATGACTGTTGATGGCCTATAAGACATTTTCCCTTTGAATGTAGAATGACTTTGCATTTTGTTTGTTCCCCCCTCCCCAAATCCCTTTTCAGCTAAGTTTCTAAGGTTTCTTCACTGTTCATAGAATTTCATTTTAACTGGATGTTTGATCTCTATTTGCAGAAGTAATAACAGTAAGAATTTTATGGTGGTTTTTATGAAACCTTAGGTCTGAAAAAGACATAAAACTGCCTTCATAGTTTTATTACTTTTTTTTCTTAATTCAAGTCCAGCTTACAGAACCTGAAGAAAATCATCCAACATTTCATCACTCATAATTGAATTCGTATGTATAGCTAAATTGAGGAACTCTATTTGAATCAGCACCAATTAGACTGATCTTTATATTTGTCTTTGAAATTAAAGGGAAGACACAATAAACGGGGGAAGTTTGAATTAGTTTAGCTTAAGTCCAGCTAGTGTTCAAAGTCATTCAGTCAGTGTGTCTGTCTGTCTGTCTGTCTGTCTGTCTGTCTGTCTGTCTACCTATCTACCTACCTATCTATCTATCATCTCTAGGCTACCTATAAATCCAATTGACTTGTTTCAAAAATAATCTTTCCTCATCTCTTAAGGAAAAAAGATAATGTAACAGATGCCTTGTGTTTCCTACATTGTGTACAGACAAAAAAAAAAAAAATCCCTTAACAGTGCTACATTATTGCTAGCCCACAGAAAGATGAATGCTTGAATTTGCCCTGTATGCATTTTAGTAACACAACTAAAAGAACAAGAAAATCAATACAAGCAGGAGGAAATGCTGAAATAATGAGTGATCTTTTAAATGTAAAGCCTCTCAAAGTGAATCAGAGCTGTCCCTGTTTAAGCTTTGTAATCAACACATGGATCGCCTCCTTTTTAAACAAAATGAACTCTCAGTTTGGCCCTCTCCTTTGCTGTCCCAAATGCAATTAGCATTCACGGACCGTCCTGAGGCAGCTGACTGTTAGGTCCTCTAAAGTGGGAGGGCACGCTCTCTTATTTTTATTTTTTTGTCCCCAAGGACTTCTGGAAGCACAGCTTAAGGTGCTAATATCATCAGAGAGGAGAAGGAGCATAGGGGCTCATGTGGTTAGGATGTCAGGTTGAAGGTTAACAATGCTGTGTCTTCGAGATCCGAGTGCTGCCATGGAGTGGAATGAGTTCTCATCCTTCACTCCAGCTCCTACCTGGGACATGAAAGGAGCTCCCAAATAGTGATGTCACTGACTAACCCTTTCAACCTGGAAGCGCCTTGATGTATGATGTGTGATGTGATCAGAGAGGAACATTTTGAGGTCCTTTTTTGAGACATTTTAGATTAAGAGCAGCGGTGAAATCCGGCCGAATCTAACCAGCTCGCACAAACCAGTAGCGCCAGCAGCGAGAGGCTCTGCCCACCTGCGGGGATGTCATTATGTCCCATTTTTTTACCCTCTACACATGCGCAGAAGCTCTGCACATGTGCAGAAAAGGCGCACGCTCACACTCGCTAACCGGTAGTGAAGGTAAGTGCATTTCAATGCTGATTAAGAGCATTTTAAAGAAGTTAAATTAATGTAGGAAACTCTGTTTTCTTCTTATTATTATTTTTTAAAAGCTTGGGGAAAAAATACACCACTGAATTTTGGTGGTTAGCTGTTTGAATTTGGTGCCATGATCTCAAGAGTTTCTGGTGCCTCATCTGGGAATTACCAGCACAAATGTTCAGACTTCTTCAGTCTCTCATGCAAAACATTACTTATGTTACAGGATAGTGCAGAGTATTATTCCATTAATTGAGCTAACTAAGCATTGAATGTCAGCACAATCAGGTTCTGGATGTAGAATGATACAGGCCAGCTGCCCTCTTTCTTTCTCCTGGACAAACTCAAAGAGCTACGTTATCTCAGCAACTATCCCTGTACAGAGGCATCAGGGAAAGGTATAGAATAGCATTTCTCAATCTTGGCAACTTTAAGTTGTGTGGACTTCAACTTCCAGAATTCCCTAGCCAACATGGTGGCTGGGAAACATTGGGAGTTGAAGTCCCCACAGCTTAAAGTTGCCTTTGCCAAGGTTGGAAATAACTGCTGTAGAATTCATGTGAATTTGGGAGAACCAAAATGTTGTGCCAACAGCCAAATGAAATGAGGCAGCAGAGTTGCAATATTGCCAGACTTAGAGCAGTTAGATCATCATTACCTCTCCCTGCCAGGTTTGGTTTTTAGAAATGTGCTAAAATGATTGATGTGACAAGGCCTGGCAAGATACATTAGAACCACGCAATAATTTCTAGTAAAATAGAAGGCTTTTTATATAGGGAAACACTTGGGAGATTACATAAATAATTTAGACATATGAATTTTAAATACTGGGATTGACAAATTGGTAGGTATTGTGAGTTCTTCTTGTAAGGAACATTTCTTGCAATGAAAACTTCCTCCTTGGAATCTGCTACTTGTTCTGCCTTGGGCTCCATATGATCAGGAACCATTGTGGTGAAGCAAATTTCCATTAACCTGGCTTCTGAATAATATATTATAGCCAGTCAGGGTCAGCCTTGGATAAAACTGAACTTTTTTTCAGTTACTGTATAGGGTCATATAGAAATAATACTGCTTTTTAAAAGATTCAAAGAAGCTGTAAGAAGAGGGAACAGGAATATGCATTAATGTGAGTTCTTTTTAGTCTTTTCCTTTACAATTTAGCCCAGCAAAATGCCGCGGCTTTGCCCAATCTGCTATCCAGCTTCCTTTCCAAATCAGATAGCATTGATTTGGAGTGGGGCTAACAGGTAACAGGTCAAAGATTTAAAGTATATCAGCAGAGTGTAGATGGTCATCTGTAGAGATGCTTTAGTGAATTCTGTACTGAGCAGGGTTGGACCAGATGGCCTCTGGGTTATCTTCCAATCTATGATTCAATGAAGTAAATACATCCAACCTCCACAAGAGGAGTTGTGTGAGAACATTATTCAGATGAGTACAAATGTTCTGAAACAACCCTGAACATCAGAAAAAGGAAACAGACTACTTATGCAACATCTTCCAACAAAAGGGATATTCATACAACTTTATCAGAAAGTGCCCTACCAATACAGCACAACCAATACAAGCTATAAAAAGGGTAACACTACCGTACACCAAAAACATCTCAGAAAGAACAGACTATTGCAACCACAAGACATCACCATAGCACACAACTACCTAAAGCCCTACAAAATATATCAAAAAGAGCCCAAGAAATAAAACAGAAGACACCTACAACATACAGTGTAACAAGTATAACATTCACTATGTAGGACAGACAGACAGAAAACTAGCAGAGCACATCTATGAACACCAACAAGTGTCAGAAGGTATGATGAAAACTCCTTAATCTCACTAAATATGGACACACTCAACCATAGTTTCAACTGGGAGACACTGAACATCCTAGATAAGCTAAATCCAAGCATGCTAGCCATTTCCTGGAAGCTTGGCATTCAGACAAATCAGTCATCCATGCACACATAAAGATAAACCAGAATTAAAATCATTCAAAAGAGACAATAGAAAAGCTAAGAAGAAAACAGAGTCCAGAAGACATCCTCTCCAGCAGCCAACATCCAGATTAGCAGGAATTAACATAAATCAAGTAGAAAACGATAGCCTAATCAAGGAACCACCAAGGAGAAAACCGTACCTCCACCAACATTGGCAGGGCAATCTACTATACATAAATAGGGAGTAATTCCTACACTCATTAGTCTGGTAATGAAAAGTCTGAAAACAAATAACCAAGCTCAGAGAGCACCAAGGATTCTACAATTCAGTCTTGAGCTACATATATTCTCCTCTATTGTAGTAATACAGCCAAGGCAGAGGTGGCAGACCACAGGGACAAGGTTGAGCTTTCAGTCTTTAAAAGGAAAAAAAAAATCCTTGCTGTGGTCTTCTGCAGGACCATCAAGTACCAATGGGTAGGAGTAAAAGAGCAGACAAAAGCAGGCTATGACAGATAGCTTCGATAGCTAGTCACTAAGGTGGTCACTAGATGGCAGCAAAGAGATCCAAAAAGTTTTGGTTGCTTTCTCCAATCATCAAAGTTCTAGAAGCCTTATTGAGTAACCCAGTAGTGATACTTGCCCTACTGTATTTCCGAAATCCTGTTATTCTTCTTTGCCAAGAGCAGCTTCTGGGCACAAGCCACAAATTCTGTAATTCAATCTCTTTCACTGATGACTAATATTATGGTGGTGGTATGGCTATATATTATATATATAGCTCTCCATTACCATGGTCCCCAAACTTTCTGGTTTGGCAGCCTGTTTTTTGGGGGGTGGGGGTGGGGAATAGTTCCCTGTGAGTGGCAGCGAAAAGAAAAGATCAGTTCTGAGAGTGTGAAGTCTACTTTTTTTATTTTATTTTTTATTTTAAAAGTTTTTTTTATTTTATAAACAAACAAACAATACATAATCATTCAGTGTATCTTCTGAATACATCTTTTGTGTCTTCTTTTTACTCCTCCAGTATTTATCATATCTTAATATTATCATTTCCCTTATTATGACATTTCCCCCACATTTCTTACTTCTCTATTAATACATTTCTACTTTTTTTATTCACTGCAAAACTTTTGCTCATGGGTATAATGAATGAGATTTTGGTATGCCAACTGTTCCACAGTTCAAAAGAATCTCTACTTTCCCTTCTTTTCTACCCTTCCTATTGTTCCTCTTTTCTAAGGGTCTTTTTCTTCCCCATAGATCAGCGTCATTTGGACAGGAAATGTATTATTGTTAAATTTCATTTCTGCAGATAGTACTTTTTCAGGTACTTTATAACAATTACTTAGTGTTCAATGGTACCTTTGCACTAGTAGATGTGAAAACGTGATTTTTTAAAAAATCTCCTATAAACTTCCACACCAAATCCTATCACATCAGTCCACATTTCCAACCTCCAAGAATATCTTTTTTTAAGAACCAAAGGGTGAAATGATTGGTGGAAGTTTAAAACTATTAGTGTCCCAACCAACATGAGCAAAATTACTATTGATGGAGACCTATAAGACATACCAATACCTTAATCTGCTTTTGTTTTCTCCAATGATGTTTGCCACGATCAAATTAAGAAGGAATGCAGGTTTAACCACACCATCCTTTCCATACATTTTACAGGCATAAAATGAGTTAACTTCTCATTTTGATTCAGCCCACCTTTGTCTGAAATAGATGCTGTAAGATTAAACATTCTGAGCATCTTTGCAATTTGTAGCTTTTGTAAAAAGCTGCTTTTGCCAAGCTGGGACCATTCTGCTGTGAGAAATTGGATACAAGTTTATAGCACAATAAATGATTTTGAGACAATAATAACCACATGTTCTAAATATGCTTGCCATGTGAAAAACAGACATAGATTTAAATTTAACCTGCTGAAAGTGCTGGGAACTGTCATAATTTATGCACAAAAAAATGTCATTCTTTCTACACTATAGGAAAAAACTGTCACACATCAACCTTTCTACTAATAGCATTTTCTAGAGTTTCCATTCCTACCGCCTTCAACTAATATACTTGAAGTTGTG
Source organism: Pantherophis guttatus (assembly GCF_059756535.1). Lineage (NCBI taxonomy): Eukaryota > Metazoa > Chordata > Lepidosauria > Squamata > Colubridae > Pantherophis > Pantherophis guttatus. The sequence continues at coordinate 291,757,562 of NC_142063.1, read as the reverse complement.
GCTAGATAAGTTTTTTTCTAAACATATGTAATAGATATACCTCCTTGATGTAATTTTACTCAGCAGGTATTCTGATCATCCCTATGTAATCTTTTTATGATTCTCTGCACCTTTGCCTATTTTTTTTTTTCTTAACACATTAAGGAGGAAAAAAACAGCACAATCTCTGTAGAGATATAAATAAAAAAACCACACAACTCAGCACAGTGCAACAATTTCTCTAGATAAAGGGCTCTGGTATTGGGCTGGCATGGACAATGCATTGAAAATGTCTTCTTTCTACAGTCAATTTAAACCCCACCCCCACCTCCCACCCATGATAAATTATTTAAAGAACATCTCTTCCTTTGTAATATTTTGCCTTGCTTTTTTTGTTCCATATTTTTCCAACTCATCCCCGCCCCAAAAAAAGGGCATTGGAAATTGTTTAGTGTGACCTAAGCAACTCACTCAGGTACCTCTAATTTTCAATAGGTCCTTATTTCTTTATGCTTTGCTCTCCCTTGGAACAGCTAAGTTGTCCTAACACTACGCCCTCTGCAATTATCTAGTTAATTAGGGGGATTCTAGCTGTTCTCGTTGTTTCTTACAAATCTAACAAAATGCAAACATTGAATTTTAGTATCTGTAACAATGGTGGCAGACTGCAGAAGAGGCGAGGAAGGAGCTAATGCTATTAGTTGGTGATTCTGCTGAGTACTTTTTTTAGGCAAAAGTCAAGGAAATGTGCTAGCGTAGGGACATTGGCCAACTCTTTCTCTCATTAAACTAGTGGAAGAAAAGACAGAAACACTGCTAAAGGTAGAGATACCAGACACCGTTAGCAAGCTGCAAACAATTAGATAGTTGATCTAGAATTTTGCAGTAGGTAGTCCTTCAGGGAAGGTACTCAAAATTAAAATGGAAAGCTCTTGTCATAGAAGGTTATGAAGAATGGGTCCTTGGTGGTGAAGAATGTTCTTTTGGCAACATACATAATATGTACATAACAGGATCATCCAATGAAGCCAGTTGGTGGGAGATTCAAGATAGACAAAAGACAGTTCCATTTTATACAGTGCAGTGCACAATTAAAATGCATCAACAGGATACAGAAAGTACCACAAAATTAAATAGCTTTAACAGTGACTTACACAAATTCATAAAGGATAAAGCTATCCATGGCTACAAAGCACAATAGTTATAATAGCATACTCTAGGATGCCTTGTGTCTGTGCATTTCCCAAAATCATGAGTTAGTCATTATAGGGATAGAATGCTAGAGGAGAGAGGTCTTTGACCTGATCCAACACAGGTGCAAGAACCTCTAGCATGATATTTAGAAGCAACTACTTCAAAATATCAGGAAGAAGTAATCATACATTGGTAGGGAATGCACTACAGCTGAACTGGAAACACATCAGCACTGCTGACATTTTGAGGACACACAAAATGTCTGGAGTTATTTTCAAAACTGCTACAGAATGGAGGTGCTCTAGATGTTCAATATATGTTGTGGAAAGAAAGATAAAAATTCTGGCATCTCTTTTAAATATTATTTTGTAATTCATTTCCTAAGGAGCTTTTCTATTCAAAGAAAGGAATCCAAGTTTTTGTTTGTTTGTTTTTAAAGGTGTAAAGTTTCAATCCTGAATAAATTTACATGGGAATAATGCAGAACAATTTTTTTAAGTAAGCATACTATGATAATCGCATAACTGCTGTTATTGTTAATATATGCATTACTAATTAAATATAATAATTATTTTGGAATTATATACAAATCCAACTAACTATAGAATATGAAGTTCTGGGAAATTCAGAAAATTGCCTTCTTTCTTGAGATTATGATGACCTGATTATTCTAGGGGTGGTTCTGAGTTTTGAGCATTGACCATCTCTGGCCCTTTTTATGTACCTTTTGACTGGAACACCATGAGCTCTTTCCAGTCTGGAATGTTAACCTTTGGGAAGTTGGTGGACTTCCTTTGGAGCAGCCAAATCGGTGTGGTCCAGAAGTGGAATAGAATGTTACATACCCAGAATTGTAGAATTTGGAGACCCCTATTATTCTATTATAAAATACAAAAAGGATCTTGATAAATCAGGAAAACACTTCACTTGGCATTCTAGTCCCATTAAATGTCCATTGAAAGGCCATAAAACAGGATATAATGGCATTTGCCTTCTTATGTACTTATTTATCTGATTTACATCAGCCTTTTATCTAGGTGGTTTTATCAAAGCTGGTTTTGTGGGTATAGCCCTCATTCTCACAACAATCACTCCATGTAATAGGTTGTGTGTAAACTCTAGTCTTCCCATTAAGAAATTAAAATAATTTAGGAACTTAATAATCTTTCTGGTCCAGTTGAATGAGTAACTATATTTTAAGGAAAAATGCTCTTGCCTGAGAATTGTGATTGATTCCACACATTAGATACTAATCTAGGTGGTTACATTTGCTTAGCCTTAATATAGTATATCAACCTTAATATATCCATAATCCATTCTGCTGTAAACATGCTTGAGAAAACTCAGCATTTGACAATTTCATTTTCCATAACATTTCCCCAAAATTGTTGTTCTTAAAATGCAAATTTACACCAAGCTGTTCTTTCCCCCTTCTCTAGTAATTTCATTTTGATGTAAGTATCACTTGAACTTCTCTACAAGCATGCCTAGTCTCCATAGGCCCAGGGGAAGGAAATCAACAAAGGATTTGATAATTTGCATTGATGCTTTGTCGGGCATGGGACTCTGCCACTTGAATCACTCTCCCCAACAGGTGGCCTCCTTCCTGATGTGATAAGAAATTGTTAATTTTTCTTCCACAGGGAATGTTTATATTCATCTACAATTGCAGATGTTGCAGAACCCAAGGCTAGATCTAGAGAACTTTGAAGTGGCTCTTTTACAATGACTTAAATGATTAGAATAATGAGAGTAAACCAGCTTCAGATGAGGAATTGGACATCTGCTGCTCAATTAGACCTAATTTAGTTTGTTTAGATGTGATTTGTGTCAGTGACATGCAGTGTTACTCAAGAGTTATTTTGCTGTCTCTTAACTTTTGATTTGCAGCTCAAGGGACCCAACAGATTTAACAGAGGCCCCCATCATAAATGTTATTAGTCAAGCTTGAATATGGTTATGAAAAAATAAGCACATTGCAATCCTTTTAAAAGATCCTAAAATTTAGCCTTCTCTTTCCTGATTTGTTTTATATATGTGTAGAACTTTTAGGTCCCCAAACTCTTAGTTCTCATATGGAGAATTTTGAAAAATGAGTTCCAACTCCGGAAGGTCAAAAAGAAAAAGATAGCACTGACAATGATATGATCAAACCCATGTTCACCGGGGTAGCACTTTTTTTTTACAAAGTTGGAATGATGCAGAAATTAGTGTGGCCCCTTCACAGGGTTAACTTGCAAATTTGTGAAATGTTCCATTTCAAGAAAAAGAAAAAACCCAATGTGATCAAAGCCCACATCTTTTTATATGTAGTACCTGAATAATGCACATAAAAGAGGGATGAAATGCTCCCGGTTTGGACCGGATCACTCAATCTGGTAGTGATGGCGGCAGGTGGCTCAGAGAACCGGTAGCAAAAATCCCTCCCCCCACAATGCCCAGCTGAGCTGCGTGATCATCAGAGGCTTTTTTTTTTACTTTTAAAAGCATTTTTTCTGCAACCTCTTCAGCCAAAGAGGTTGTAGGAAAAAAAAATGCCTTTAAAAGCCTCTGGCGATCCCAGCTAAGTTGCCTGATCGTCAGAGGCTTCTAAAAGCATTTTTTTCTGCAACCTCTTCAGCCAAAGAGGTTGTAGAAAAAATGCTTTTAAAAGTTTTTTTTTTAAAAAAATGGCCACGCCCACCCAGTCACATTAACCCCCCCACACACCAAGCCACGCCTACAGAACCGGTAGTAACAAATTTTAGATTTCACCCCTGGATGGGACTTGACTGCATGGCTGTGGTTGCCATCTTTGTTGTTTTACAGTTCCCCAGGGACACCCCTGATCTTTAATATTTTTTAATCAAATCCATATAGACAAGTGATTTCATTTACAGTAATACGGCGTTGGCATACTGTATATTTCTTCCTTTCCTGTCTTCCTTCTTAAGGTTACTGAAAAATAATTCTGTGAATGAGCTTCAGATCTTCCTTTTCTGAATAGAATGAGGACTGGGTGGTGGCATTCCAATAGATTTTCTTGGATGAAGCTGAGTATTTAGATTCTTTACCATCATAGCAGATGATCAGTACTAGATACTGGGTTTCAGGGGTGGGTTCTACTTACCTTTACTACCGGTTTGCATCATGCCCGCGCGCATGCGCATATCACCTATGATGACATCCAGGTCAGTGGGCAGAGCCTCCCGCCAGTTTTACTACCGGTTCTTGCGAACCGGTCCGAACAGAGGGCAACCCACTACTCCTGGATTTGCCTTAATTCTGCTTTAAGCCTAAGCCAATTTTGGATGACAGGTTTCAAGGACATAATTATAAAAAGGTCAGTGAAGGAAAGCTGGTTTTAAAATTCCAATTCCTGTGAATGTAAGTTAAAAGAATGCTGTTTGGTTTAGTTTGAAGAAAAACATACCAGGGAGCAACATGATAGCCTGCTACAAATAGCTGAAGGTTTGTGATGCACAGAAGATGGAACAGACTTATTTTCTGCTCTTCAGTCTAATCGTGGTTGCCATAAAACTAATTACTGGAAATTGCAGGGAAGCAGCTTTCAGCCTAATATGAAAGGAAACTTAATAGAAAAATATTCCCTTAGGAAGTGAAGGGTGCTTCCTAGTAGAATTAAAGCAGAAGTCTAACAACCACCTTTCTGGAATGTTTTAGTTGCATTCACACTATAAATTTTGCATTGGAATGGAGATGGACTGGACACTTTTCCAAAGTTTTTTCATGTCTACATTTTTATTTTAATGTAAACACAAGAAAAATATAAACATTCCTTTTCAACAGAAGGGCATTAACAGAGAGATCAAATCAAGATCATGTGAAGCTGTTGATGCCTTGATAAGACCACACTTGGAATATTGCATTCACGATATAAAAGAGATGTTGGGACTCTAGAAAGAGTGTAGAGAAGAGCAACAAAGATAATTAGGGAACTGGAGGTTAAAACATACAAAGAACAGTTGCAGGAATTGGGTATATCTAGTTTAATGAAAAGAAGGACTAGGGGTGACATGATAGCAGTGTTCCAATATCTAAGGAGCTGCCACAAAGAAGAGGGAGTCAACCTATTTTACAAAGAACCCGAAGGCAGGACAAGAAACAATGGATGGAAACTAATAAAGGAGAGAACCAACCTAGAACAAAGGAGAAATTTCCTGATAGTTAGAACAATTAACCAGTGGAACGGCTTGCCTCCAGAGGTTTTAAAGAAGAATTTGGACAACCATTTGTCTGAAATGGTATCAAGTTTCCTGCTGGAGCAGGGGGTTGGATTAGAATACTTCCAACATCCCTTCCAACTCTGTTATTGTTATATAATATGCAACGATCATCCAAAGTAAAATTTAATTTAGCAACTGTCTAAGAGTTTGTGTTTGTACGTAACTATGCAGTCCATTAAAAATGACTGTTTAGACCACTTTTGTTGTCTACTTTTAAGGTAGAATTTAATATTCAGTACTAAACTTAGATGAATGCAATCCCTCATATTTTAAGTGGTATCTTGATAAATGCCTATTTTGGACGTTTAATCATGTTTTCCGCCAGCTTTTTGCAAACTTTAAAGGCTAAAACTGCTTTGTTATTACTTCCTCCATGATTTAGAGCCAAGCAACAAGACAGGTCATAAACATCCATATTTGTAATATTTATGATGCATTAGTTTGATACTGCTTTCAAGTCATTCATATTTTTCTATACACTCCCTAGGAAAGAAAACACCTTGCAAGTACACTTCAAATGATAAGCATTCTTATTTTTCTGCCTATTAAACAATTTATTAGAAGTACAATCAATATTAATTTTCCTTTGTAGGGTTGAAAATATGAGAATGCCCCTGAACGAGATCTATTTTAATACACTGTAACTTGTTAACTACTATTTGCTCCATTTATTTTCTCTTCTCTTGAAGTTTCAACTTATTTTATTTCCTCCCTTTAATTAAACATGGGTAAACATTTTATCAATATTACCAAACATTGAATTCAATTATTTTCTGTATTGACAGTCATCAACAAATATGCATGTTTTGTTTAGACATTATATTCAAAATTTAGCATCAATGCCACTTGGAGGAACCACAGGAACTTCAATAATGTATGTTATGTATAGACAGCCATTGTTGAGTAAGTATACAGAGAGAGAGGCCAAGACAGAGAGAGGCTGGGATAGAGACTGAGAGAGGTAGAGAGGCAGGAAGAGGGGGAGGGGGAGAGAGGGGGGGTTCTTTTGGACTGCCACATAGGGTAAAAAGCTGAACATATTCCAAGACATCAAGGGGGTGCTTGACTGGCCAATTTTAGAGGCATGACATTCTAAGTCAAGTAAACATCTCTGTAATTACTGACCAGACATACTAGGGCTTTTAAAAAGAAATAGAATAGAATAGAATAGAATTTTTATTGGCCAAGTGTGATTGGACACACAAGGAATTTGTCTTGCATATGCTCTCAGTGTACATGCAGGCCTGGGGCAGTTGATCTCGCTGTTGCGATCTTGTGAGATCTGGCCATGAATGGTGTGAATGGACTTTAATGTTTTAGTTTTTAAATGTTTTTATAATGGTTGTTGTTTTTTTAAAAAAAATGCATTGTAAACTGCCCTGAGTCTCCGGAGAAGGGCGGCATATAAATTGAATAAATAAATAAATAAATAATAAATAAAAGATACGTTCATCAAGAATCATAAGGTACAACACTTAATGATAGTCATAGGGTACAAATAAGCAATCAAATCATATTAGGAAACAGTCAATATAAATCGTAAGGATACAAGCAACAAAGTTACAGTCATAAAGTCATAAGTGGAAGGAGATGGCTGATAGGAACGATGAGAACATTAATAGTAGTGCAGACTTAGTAAATAGTTTGACAGTGTTGAGGGAACTATTTATTTAGCAGAGTGATGGCGTTCAGGGAAAAAACTGTTCTTGTGTCTAGTTGTTCTGGTGTGCAGTGCTCTATAGCGTCGTTTTGAGGGTAGGAGTTGAAACAGTTTATATCCAGGTGTGAGGGGTCTGTAAATATTTTCACAGCCCTCTTTTTGACTCATGCAGTATACAGGTCCTCAATGGAAGGCAAATGCTTTGGACTTCATGACCATACCACTTTTGCTATTTGTTAAAGCAACCTGTCCTTTTTAGACTTCTACATAGGCTTTAAAGATGCAATTGTTTTGATCAGTCAATTCCTATGACACTTAAAACAGCTACACTTTTTTTTTCAAGCTGCTGTGCTCACAGAAGATCGAAAGCAATTTTTCTATACCATTTTTGTAATGTGTACAGACCTAGAATGGATTTTTGGATTAAAATGATCAAGATTGTCTCTTTTATAGTGTTACTGCAACTCTAAAAACACTTGATATTAGAACAATGTCTAAACTTGGCCATAAAAGGAGTACTGACTGATGAAAAATACACCAAGACCCACTTAACCTGAAATTTTTGTACTGTCAGATGCAACATATTGTATGAAAATGAGGTCTGAATGAAAGATAATGCTTCTACTTCAATAACTTGAATTTAAATAGAGTATTTTAGAAAATAAAGCAGAAAAATAATATTTCACAAAAACTCTTTTGTTACTTGTAGAACAAATTTTTTTAAATTCATTATTTTGATTGTTTTTAAATACTAAAAAATATGTATTTCCAAATATATAAATAAAATTAACAGAAGTAGCTGTCTGTTGAAGTGGTAAGAGGAGCAGTAAAAAAGTGGAAGATGAGGATTAGAAGATAGGAAAATTAGCAAATTATTATTAAGTTAATTTAGCATGTCTCAGCATTCATACAAAGTTTGTAAAATATTTGCTTAACAGAACTATCTACAAAATATTCCAGTAGAAAGGAACTCAACTGAAGTGCTTTTAGCCTTACCTTTGCTGACAGACTTCTCATAATCTAATATTTGCCTAATCATTCACCTGTCATGCCTCAGAGATATTTATAGGCAGGTAACCTGGGATATCACAATTTTCCCTCCTGAGTCATAAAATACAGTATTCTTATGACAAGGCTCTTTCTCACTGTACATTTCCCCAAGATAGACTTACAAAGGTAAAATCAATATTTGTGCAGCATCTTCTTTAACAACTCTTTCTAGTGATCTGCCTGACTAAGAATCAAGGGAAGTATTTATAACTCTGTCATGCCTCATCTTTTCTGACTGATTTTCACCTGTACAATATCATTAAATATCAGGATCAGAATTAGGAATCTGGAGCCCTACCTATTGATTTATTCTTTTCCCTTCATTGGCTTTTTAATGGAATGTTTTTCTTGGAGATTCTCTATATTGGATTCACCAATATTCTCACTTCTACTGTACAAGTCATGCTTTGGTCATTAGTGAAAGAATTGATGCAAGATAAACACAAGCCCTTTCTTGTTTTTAAGACTGCACAGTGTTAAAGCAATAGTCCCCAAACATATGTTCCACATTAGCATTTACTGTCTGGTTACCCTAGTAATTCAAGGAAAGATAATTTGGAATGGTATCAGTGTTCTCAAAACAGGGTTTTAGGAGTGGCCTAAGTACTTCATTTAATGGACTGAAGAATGATTTCGTCTTTATACTGTATTTCTGAATAGAAATGCATCGCTTCAAATTTGACATTCATTCAGCTTATTCGGTTTTGCCACTTTTGGGTGGAGCCCTCTTTGAAAGTCTCCTAATTTCTGTATTATGACTTTGGGAAAGAATAATTATAAAAAGCTATCTAGGCAATATTTTATTCTCAAGGTGGCATATAAGATGTAAAAATCGTTTAAAAATTATCATTCTTGTCCCATATTGCTTTTCTCTCTCTCTCTCTTTTTTAAAAAATCTTTATTATTTTTTTAAATGATAAAGTATAAACCAACATAAAAGGAAAAAAAGAAGGGAATAAAAAGGTAAAGTTAAAAACTGACATAAAAAGAAATACATAAAACAAATATATAAAAAGATGACCTCTGACTTTTTCCAGTACAGAAACAATAATAAAATACAACATTTCTCTAAGTTTAAATGAGTAATATCAATACAGAACAATCTTTAAAATACTAATGATCAACATTCAAAAAAGCAAATATTCATATATTCTTATTTTAACTTTACTCTAAAATATAATCACCTATTAAGTATGAACAAATTATACCCTTATATTTAACAATCCAAAATATTTCTCTAATTGGATCAGGTCTAATCTTCAAATCCCAAAGATAAAACTACATTTTTCTCCTTTCCTTGTAGGAAAATCTAACAGTAGTCTCCAAGCCACAAGGAATTTAGTCAAATCAAAGCAGTCAATTTCACCATCGCAGCTAGCTTCACTAAGTTTTTAAATCCATTTTTAAAGCAGAAAATATCCCACATATAATGGTATTTGCCTTTTAAGATGCTTTTACATATTGAATTAATGTTTGCGAATCAGTTACTTCCCCTTTTGGGTTAAATTTAGTAAATAAATAAATAAAACATGAATAACATGAATGATAGAGTAGTCCTCCTTGTACTTTGTTTACACTGGTTTACCTCCATGCTTACAGTAAAGAGTTATACAGCCCTCCGCATCCAACATTTGACCTGATAGCTTTATTCATTGTGATGTGGCTTTTTAGATTCCCAAGTGCTATTTGCTAAATGAAAAGTGACACCAGGCTCCAGATCTAGATTCACAAGGGAATCAAGGGATCTTTGGAACTGTGTGGTAAAGAAAGCTAGAAGCAAATAAAAGTTGGTAAGAGAAGATTAAACCAAAGAAATTTGTTTCTTTATGTCTGTCAATATGCCTTGGTCTCATTTGGACTTCTTTGCCCTTTTAGCTTTCTGGTAATAAAATACTGATTAGAGTTTTACTTTGTAGACATAATGTGATTATCCCCATCCCTAAGAGACAGGTAATAGCTATTATTTCCCCCTAACAGATGGGGTCTCATGCACATGAAAAATAAGCTGCTCATTGGGAGGCTGGAGGCTGGAGGCCATGGACTATGAGCAGTAGCTTAGGAGCTCCATTTTCTTCTTGAAGAAGAATTATTAGCTTTTTTGGCTGCTGCCACAGACTGCTGACTCGTATTGAACAATGGGCCCTATCCAACAAAATGAAATTTAATGTAGAGAAAAGCAAGGTTTTACACTTAGGCAGGAAAAACCAAAGGTACAAATACAGATTAGGCAAAGATGTTGAGACTTTGGAAAAAGTGCAGAGAAGAGCAACTAGGATGATTAAAGGTTTGGAGACTAAAATATATGAAGAACAGTTTCAGGAACTGGGTTTGGCTAGTCTAGAGAAAAGAAGGACTAGGGGTGACATGATAGAAGTATTCCAGTATTTGAGGGGCTGCCACAATCTTTGTGGGTCAAGTTATTTTCCAAAGCACCAGAAGGGAAGACAAGAAACAATGGATGGAAACTAATCAAGGAGAGAAGCAATCTGGAATTAAGGAGAAGCTTCCTAACAGTGAGGACAATTAACCAGTGGAACAGCTTGCCTTCAGAAAGTTGTGGGTACTTCATCACTGGAGGTTTTTCAAAAGAGACTGGACAGCCACTTATCTCAAATTGTATAGGATCTCCTGCATGAGCAAGGAGTTGGATTAGAAGACCCTCCAAGTTCCTTTCCAGCTCTAGTCTAATTGATTGAAAGCATGTTTATGTATCTGAAAGCTTTGAAGGCAAAGGTGGACTTCTTTTTTCAAAGTTGTAGTTTGGGTGAACTTTGCAATTATCAAGGACTAAATATCAAGCAACTCATACCACTTTTAATCTAAAAACAATTTTGCCCATTCATTTTATTCCATGCTGTTTTTACTGAAAAGAAGGTCTGTGTTTTCTCCAAAATGTAACTTTAAAATAAATTATTGTATACAGTACAGTATAGTAATGGAGTCAGTTGCCTCCTCCCCCACTCCTCAAGTTTTTGTACAAAGGAATTGACTTTAATAACTTTAATTTTCAGTCCTCTTTCTTGGGGGTAAATGTAATCTTGACTGAAGAATGGCGTACTCCTTCAGTTTAGGATGGTTGTCTCTTTCCATTGAGAGGGGAGGGCTACCTACCTAGCAGTGGTGAAATGTAAAATTTGTTACTACCGGTTCTGTGGACATGGCTTGGGGTCAAAGGCTTTTTTTTTACTTTTAAAAGCATATTTTCGGCCAAAGAGGTTATAGAAAAAATGCTTTTAATTTTTTTTTAAAAAAAAGCCTCTGATGATTGCGCAGCTCAGCTGGAGGGGGGGCAGGGATTTTTGCTACCTGTTCTCCGAAGCATCCGCCGCCATTGCTACCAGATTGGGCAATCTGGTCCAAACTGGGAGCATTTCACCCCTGCTACCTAGTCAGCCAGATCACTGAATCAACCCTAGAAATTAATGGGTTGATAGATTTTTCAGCCAGGTCACTCTCACATCCAGAGTAATATAATCATTATCCAAACTGTCACTTGAATTAGGCTGTTAGTATAAATGGAAAGGCACGAGATGGAAACATATTAGCATACTTGTTCCATAAGCGATCACCTAGAGTATGACTATGAATCCATTAATAAATCTGAGTGCTTATCCACTAAGCAACTCCATTTCTGAGTAGGTTCTCTCTCAATGAACAATTGAGAGCCATCTTCATACACAATCAGGCTTCAGCACACATTTATGCTAAGGATGTAAGTATTTTTCTGCACTAAGATGCTTATCTTCCACTGCATTGAACAGATGAATGTTTTTAATGCAGTCAAGTATATTGCTGAATTGCATCCGGTTTTTATATTCACACATGAAGGAAGGGCTCTTTCCATCCATGACTTTTGATGCCACAGAGGAACATCATTTTTTTTTTAAATTTTGATTTATATGCCGCCCTTCTCCGGAGACTCAGGGCAGTTTACAAGGCATTAAGCAATTTTAACAACATGGAAGGCAGTCTATTAATTTCCCCTTTTCTGGCAGCTGTTTCTCCCTTATGAATATCTGCTTTGGCTACAAGAGGAGGACATTGGCTAAAATTGATTCTCTCATTAGTTATTCTCTATAGCTGCTTGCACCTGGAACTGGAACAGGATCTAAATCTCAGCCCTGCTGCAATGTGATCTAACAATTATATGCCTGTAGAGCCTCTTTAAATGTGCTGCTAGGCTCAGCTCCCTTCACTAATAGGTAATGTGTACAATAGCTGCAACCAAATATAAATATCCCATGGAGAAAAATGACAAACAGTTACGTAAACAGTTTACAACAGTTTCGTGCTTCTTGGTCTCAGAATCTGACATCTGAGCACCAAATTCACAAGAAACAAAAAAAGTTCTCTCAAAGATAGTATCCAAACCATTTTTCTGTTCCCCCTTCCCTTGAAATAAATGCTGTATTTAAGGAAGGGAAATATGCAAGTGTATACCCATCTTCAGCACCAAAGTTTCATTGGTAGATGGGTGGCTATTAGCCATTCTAGATAGACTAGACCAATGATGGCTAACCTTTTTGCCATCGCGTGCCAAAAGCAGGGGTCGCATGGGGGTGTGTGCTTGTGTGCCCACACCCATAATTCAATGCACCCTGCCCCCCGCACATAACCCCCCCTCCCCATGATCCCCCTGCTTTTGGCATGTGATGGCACACTGGGCCCATTTCTCACCCTCCCCAGGCTCCAGAGGCTTTCTAGGAGCCTGGGGAGGGCAAAAACGGCCTTCTCCAACCACCCAGAGGCTGGAAATGGCCTGTTTCCTGACTTCCGGTGGGCCCAGAAGGCCCAAAAACCAGCCGACCAGCACGCGCATGCACACTGGAGCTCAGCTAGGGTAATGCTCGGGTGCCCACTGATGCTCGGGTGCCCATGCGTGCCATAGGTTCGCCATCATGGGACTAGACCAAAAAACCATCTCCAGAAGAAGAACAAAGCTACACTTTATTAAGACATACAATAATGAGACCTTGCCAATATGGTTGTGCTATACACAACCTGCCCCCCTTCTTATATTCCAGGGAGGTGAATCAGGGAGGTGTTTGCCTGATCTATTTCCATCTTGTTTCCCAGATTTAAAGAATTATTCAGCCTCCTTTGCTTAGGTAAATATTCTTGCATATTTCTTTTTTTTTTTTTTTTGATAGTTTTATTAAAAGTTTCTTTTTAATATAAGATACAAATCGAAAGAAAGACCATTGAAAAGGGGGAAGGAAATGGAATACAGGAGATAAAGTGAAGGAAGAGAGAAAACAAACAAAAAACATCGAAGAACCTCTGACTTTTTTTCATTGCAGTAAGATACATAATAAATTTATAGTACATTTTTTTAGTTATCCCAGATAGTAACTACCAACCATTTCTATAGCAGTTACACATTTAATTGTTAAAACCCTAAGTCAAAATTTCATTTTTTTCCCTTACAAACAGAAAGCTCAGAAACAGATTTCAAGTAACCACTAAACTATTTCCATTCTTGTCCCTCATTAATACAGTCAACTTTGCCATCTTCACTAGTTCCATCTACTTTTCAGTCCATTCCTCCATTATGTAAGTTAATGCTTCTTTTCATTTCTGAGCATATAGAATTCCTGCAACCATCAATATGTACAGAGACAAAGTTCCATTTTCCACCCCCACATAAATTTCCAGAATTTGGAACTTGGTTCTTGCATATTTCTATCAAGTTCATCTTTCTTATTCTCCTTTATAGTGCCTGCATCAGTTTGTTTAATTCATAAAGAATCAATACCGGAGCAAGTAAAATAAGAATATCTAAAGTCTAATGCTAGGATTTTGCCTAGCAACAATAGCAATAGCATTAGACTTATATATCACTTCACAGCGCTTTACTTACTCCCTAAGAAGTTTTACAGAGTCAGCATATTGCCCCCAAACAATCCTCATTTTACTGACCTCAGAGGATCGAAGGCTGAGTCAACCTTGAGTCGGTGAAAATCAAACTGACAAACTGCAGGCAGACAGCAATCAGCAGAAGTAGCCAGCAGTACTGCATTCTAACTACTGCACCGCCAACAAACTAAATTAACCCTGATTCAAAACTACAACAATGTGCATACACACCAACAGAAGCTATGACTAGAGAGGAGACAGCAAGTAAGGATGCAGGGAGCGAGAGCAGAGGACTTCACAGCCCAGGCCTGCTGTTGGAGAAAGGGAGTTCTCTGCTCAAGCTGAATCTAATGGACATCTGTCTCTTCCTCGGAGGAAGAAAACTTGAACAATTGGACCAAACCAAGATGTAAATGATATATCTGTTGTAGTTCTTGAAGTTCAAACTGTGTATTTTATATATCAGTTGCTGGAGCATAATAGTGAAAAATGACTTCTTCCTTTATACAACCATTTGTTTAGCGAGCCTTCAAAGTTATAAAAACACTGAAAGTTACTTATGATTGGTCCTTGCACTTAACAGCCTTTCAGAATCCACATGATCATGTGATCAAAATTTGAAAACTTTGTCAACCAGTGCATGTTTACAATGGTTGCATTGTCCCAGATCACCATTTGCGACCTTCTCAGATGACTTCCAACAAGCAAAGTCAATGGGGAAAGCTGGATTCGCTTAACAACTGCATGATGGACTTAATTACTGCTGTGATTTCCTTAACAACCATGGCAAAAAAAGGTCATAAAATTGGGTTGGACTCAATAATCGCATTGCTTAACAATGGAAATTCTGGTCCCAACTATGGCCATAAGTCAAGGACTGCCAGCGCTACATGTGGGCTTCTTGTATTCTTCTGGTTGACCACTCTAAGATAAGAGGATTGACCGATGATATCAGAAGGATGCTTATGTTGGAAGGAAAGAATGCAATCTTGTTGGATCTCCTGGCTCTCACAACAGTTTAAGTTGAAGGGTTTTTATATTTTTAGATTATTGCAAGTTTCAGTTTAATAGATCAAATGGAGTGTGGAACATTATTTTTAACCAGTGCTGCTAGGTTTTTTGTAATTATAATTAGATTGCTTTTATGAAACTGTTTAATTATCCTGGTTGCTTGAAATGATATTATCTTCATTACAATTATATTGGGTCACTGTGTGAAAGGTTAAGCACTGAGATATGAGAATGTAAATAAACAATTGTTTTCAGTGAGAGGTACTAAAATGGCAGGTGCTCATTTCAAATAAACACCGTCTAAACCCTTTAATGGGTTTTTTTAACATTCTTTATTGTATTTGTTGTTGTTTTCTTCCATTTGTATTTAGTTAACCTATATTACTTCAGAAGACCACAAATTAAGTATAAAACAAGACAACCACATCATTTCAGGAAGACATGTTCATGAATGTGGCACTGAGGAAATTCTTAGGGTTTCCAAATATTTTATTTAGGTTTTTTTTCCCCATTTTGTCAATGAGTGCATCATACAGCAAGGATTTAAACAACCCTTAAGGCTGAACACCCTATGGGGCAGATGGATGGAACAATCATTATGTGCTATGGCCCGTCAGCGGCCTGTGAAGCTAGTAGCTGATTCCGATAGCGAGGAGGCTGGTGTCGTGCTGCGCCAGCAACCTGTGCAGCTGGCACTTGAGTCAGACAATGAGGAAGCTGGAGAAGATGTGGTGCCGGAGGCGGGGATTCAGCCAGAGCCTTCAGAACCTCCAGAAGCTCCTATAAATGAAGAGGAAGAAGAGGAGGAGCCTCTTCTCGATGCACGGGTGCGCAGAGCTGTCAAAAGGCAGGAGTGGCTCCTCAGGAGGAGGTCTCCTCGAGAGTAAGGCTTGGGGCTAATTGGCCACTCCCTTAGCTTATTTAAGGAAGGACGACGACTGAAGCAATTTGCAGGGAACAACTTCATTCACTCTCCTTCGTGTCTGGATCTTAGTTCTCTTATCAGTTTCCTGCAAATTGCTTCTGGGCTTTCTGCCAACTGTAGTAAGATTATGATTATTTATTCTTTGGCTTCTTGTAGGCTGTTAAGAAAGTTAATGAACAAAAAAGACTGCTTTAATTTAGTAAACTAAGGTTTGTACAGACTTTGTGTGTGCTGCGTTCTTTGGGGTCCGTAGATAGGGCAGAACATTGTGCATGTTATATTGGTGTGCATAGGGGACATGGTTTATGACTGAAGTTCCCGAGAGATGAAGCAATAATAAATATAATAAAAACTGGCCTGAAGCTGTAGCCAACAGCTATACCATATTGTGTTGGAAGGAACCAAATGACTGTTCGAGAAGAGATCTATGTCACAAATTCTTTTAAACTATGACCGATTTGATTGATTCAAGCTCCAAAGACCCATCAAAAGTACTGGGCTGTAGACAATTGCATTTTGATATATTCCTATAAGGTTTGGGGAAATGTTTTATTTTGGAAAAATACAAAAGTGAAACATACAAATATGTGAGTTGTATGTTTATGTCTTCTTGTATACTCTATTTCTAGTAACACTTTATAAGGTTCTTTATACTATATTTTGCTAGTAATATATATGTTTGTGTGTGTATATATATCTATATGTATATCTATATCTATATGTATGTGTACCTGCCCTGGGCCTCTCAAGGCCTCCCCCATCCCAAGATATCCCATACACCACTTCCAGCACCTCACACTCCCCTTAGAACTTGGGCTTGCTTTTCCCTCCCATCAGGTTCTTGCTGGATTTGGCCCTGCTGGTCCCCACACCCTCCTTCCCACCCTTCATCACCCATTATGAACTTTCAAAGATCTCTGGAGCTCTGGATTTTATATCCCTGGGCTGCATGACTGCATCCAAGTAGCCACTATTTTCTGAGTGACTGCAAGGAATTCTGGGATGCAGCTGTGGAGTCCTGGGATAAAATAGTCTAATGAAGTCTGTGCAGAATTTTGAGGCCTGCAGGGACGGGGGGGAGGTAACTGTGGGGTCCAATAGAGTGGGATTGGAGACATAAAGACACAAAGCACCATTTTTACAGTTGGGAAGAATTCTCTTTCATTCGTGGAACAGTGCAGGAAAAGTGGCAAGAGATTTCTAGCCTTTTGAATGATTGCATTTGCTAACTTTCTAGCCCTCTTTCCATGAAAAGCCACCATTCAGAAAGCTGGAAAGATTGCTATCCTTCAGAATGATGATGTTTGCTGGTTTTGTAGCCCCTGAAAGGCTTGCAAATGCCACTGTTTTGAAGGCTAAAAGATTTGTAGCCTTCAGAATGATCATATTTGTTAGCTTTCTAGCCTTCCTAAGTTAGGAAAGTTAGTAAACACAATCAATCTCACAGTAGTTTTGAGGGCCTCTTTCCCAAAGTCTGTGATTTGGAGAAGGAGTGTTCCAACAATTATGGGAATAGGACCCACCTGCAGGATGGTGTGAGGCAACATTGCTGGGGGGGGCATCACCTTCCATCAGCTGGGTACACTTGCAACTGCAGAAAAAGACAAAGGTAACTGGACATGGGTAAGGAGAGGACCTCTCCTTGGTGCTCCACTTAATAACCCATGCAATCACTTAATGATTGCAACCTGGAGTGCAAGGATTGCAGCCATTGAATGAAGCACTCATTCGGGTTCCATTCTAGTAAATCGAGGACTACCTCTATATTTTTTTGATTTGTGCTATTTTTTTTAACTTGCAAGATACCTACAAGCAAAACTAACTTTAAAGGTATAAGATCAGGGGTGAAATCCAGCATGTTCTGACAGGTTCTGGAGAACCGGTAGCAAAAATTATGAGCAGTTCGGAGAACCGGTAGCGAAAATTTTTAGTAGTTCGGAGAACCGGCAAATACCACCTCTGGCTGGCCAGAAAGTGGGGTGGGAATGGGGATTTTGCAGTATCCTTCCCCTGCCACACTCACCAAGCCACACCACACCCACCAAGCCATGCCCAGAGAACCGTAGTAAAAAAAATTGGATTTCACCACTGGATAAGATACACAGTTATGTCAAGCACTCACACCCAATGCTATAGTGCTCAGACTTGTGGATATTTCTTCACAGCTGGGGGGACCAGAAGGAAAGCCAGGAAAGCCAGAAAACAAGCCAATCAACATGGCTATAACAACTGTCATTGTCACAAATGTAGACAACAGAGTTCAGCAGGGAGGCATAGTAGACGCAACAGAAGCAAGATGGGTTGGCAAAGCAGACACCAATTTGTATTTTGTGTCAACACAAGTTAGGGAAGGTAGCACAAAAAAACAGCAGTAGTAAGAAATGGCTGGTAACTATGTGACTGTTTAAATGTGGCATATAGTTGTTTTATGTTCACTTATCTCTCCGGGAGGCAGTCTTCTCTGTGAGAGGATTGCATATTTAAAAACTCCTTTCTGAGTTCTCCATAAGAACTCTGCCAAAGACACCACTGGGATAATTATTCCCATTAGCATTCACCAACTAAGGACATGTTCATCCAACATTACTAACAAAATTAGCATCTGGTCTAAAACTCTGTAAGAAAAAAGAGCAGCTTTGTGGACCTAGCCTACAGATGATAGTTTCTGCTTCTTTAAAGGTAAGAAAGAAATATAGATATTATATAGATATGTGTTGACAATAAGACTATTATCTTGTGCTGTGGCCCTTAAAAAAAAAATAGTATAAAATGATGCAATAGCTCCATTGGGTCTCCCAAAAACTATTTTAGAAGGACATTTTGATTGATGGTCATTTTAACTTCCTAAGAGTGATTGGCTGAGGCTTTGTTACATCGGCAAATGTCATCCCAAGTGTAGTCAGCATACAATCTCATGTTGTTGTTTAGCAAATTTACTGACCAAGCCATAATGCCCAATTCCCATAGCCTAAGTCATGTATCACAATCTACAAATGAAAGCAGCTGGGTTTCCATAATACATTAATTAAGCTACAAAAAACATATTTTAAACCCAGAATTTGAGATAAGAAAGAAAATCACAGATGTCAGGAAGATATTCAGACTATACATGGAAAACTAAAAGGAACCAATTAAAAATTAAATTATATGTTTAACTTGCCACCATCGTGCAGTCCAGGCACTAACATTGGAACTACTCAGGAAGCTTCTATTCTGGTGAAAATTGGAAAGTGGATTTTGGCTTCAAGAAGACCAGCAAGATAGCATCTTATTTTCTTTTTTCTTGGCATACTTGGGTTGATTGTGGCTTTCAGAACTCAAACTGTGTCAAAGTGTAAATCCTTGTATGGGGAACCTTTAACTATACTATACTTTAAACTGAGAGATGATTGGTATATAAATTCAATAAACAAATGATACTCACTTTCTTCCCCATACCAGATGCCCTCTAGATTTATTAAAGTTTTTAAATTCTAGGCCAGGCTGACTATTAGTTCTGAAGATGAGATGACATGGAAAAGCATATATGTTCATGCATAAAAAACCTTTTGCAATTGCCTTTTTTTTAAATAATACTTAATAGTGGATGCTAATGAGATAAAATTGTGCACTTCCTTTAAAGAGCCAAGTGGCAAAATGGAAATAAGCTTAATTACAATTGGAGCACATAATGTAATGTCTAGGTATACATACTGTTTCTTACATTAGTAGCTCCAATATATCAAAGCAATGCAAAGGAAGAATGTTTTTTTCTTATCCCTGTGCCCAAATAATCCATAATAATAGTATTCAGTTAGTTCTGTAAGCAGTGCAGTATTCAAGTAACTTGGCTCACTTCTGACTTCTATTAACAATAAAATATGAGGTTCAAATTTTTTTTGATGAGAAATAGTGGCTTCATAAAATCTATTTCATTTATAATGTACATATTTTCATTGTTTCAGAGCTAGGTAGGATTAGCTTCTGTCTTCTAGAAATGGCCCATTTTTTATCAAAAGTTCATGTGAATTAATTACTACCATTCTAAAAGAGGTATTTCCCAAAACAGTAGCTTATATCTAGAATAGTGTTTCAAAAAGGTCTGAAATGGATAGGTGCTAACTCTTCTCTGGGGGAAAAAATTAAATAGTAAAGGGTTATTTTATTTACAGAGAGGTATTACTTGCCCATAAATGCAAATCTAATTTGATATTTACATCCCTCTTCAGCATCACTGGGAATCCTCACCTCTGCAAAGCAATTTATTTTGAATGGTCTCCTGGACAATGCTATCAAACCGTTCAATTAATTCAAAACATCCCCTTCTTCAGACTTAGTAAGGGCTGCAAAATAATACAATAATTTCCTCCTTTGTTGTTAATGTCACTATGGTTATTTTCTTCACTTCAAACAGTGTGCCCCTGCTGAGAGCTATCAAGCTTAGACTGAAGTAAGCATGCCTAAAACTGTAGCCTTAACATTTCTTGATATATATGGAAAATATTTCATGGATTGTATTTATTTTATTTTATTTTATTTATTGAATTTATATACCGCCCTACTCCTGAAGGATACAGGGCGGTAAACAGCCAAAAGATAAAATACATATAATACAAATGTTAAAAAAATCATTAAAATACAATTAAATAATTTGGCCCAGAAAATAAAATTTAAAAAACCCAATTATAAGACAAATTTAATATTTAAAAAAATTAAAAACAATTTAAAAAAGAGGTTAGGCCAGGCCGGCCTGCTGGAATAGGAATGTTTTAAGGGCACGGCGGAAAGCGCGCAGATCAGTGATCCTCCGTATCTCCGGGGGAGCTCATTCCAGATGGCAGTATCTTGCATGTACTATGCAATTTCAGTTTCTTGTGCAAAAATGTAAGGATTGATTGATTTAATCTATCCATCTGCCATTATTTAAATGATTTATTTCCTCTAGTAAACAAAAAACCCCTTCATAATGTAGCTAACAATAACATCAAATAGTATTAAAATAGCAAGATAAAATATTGCAACATAAATATATACTGTAATATAAAG
Source organism: Pantherophis guttatus (assembly GCF_059756535.1). Lineage (NCBI taxonomy): Eukaryota > Metazoa > Chordata > Lepidosauria > Squamata > Colubridae > Pantherophis > Pantherophis guttatus. The sequence continues at coordinate 291,736,636 of NC_142063.1, read as the reverse complement.
AATTAATAACTTAAGTACATTTGGAGACAGCCACTCAAAGCACTGCATAAAAATGCCGTAATAACACAACATACCAAATATACCAACATACCAGCGACTCAGGCAGAATTCCATTCACCTGGGGATACACATACATTACATACATCATGAGCATAAAAGCTTTTCTAGGTTTAGAGCACTAAATGGATAATAGTAATATGACTTAATCCTGGGAAAAGCTTTCCTGAGCCTTAACATCATTATTGAAAGGGATAAGTCTTGGGAAACTATATATCAGATTTCAGATGAATAGATTTGAACTGGAACAACTCCAAAGAAAATTTTAAAATACTGGGTTTTGTTTTGTTTTTAATATGCAGTTTCTAATCTAAAATTTATGACTTAGTGTGAACTGCGAAGCCAGACTCGTAATGGCTTCTCCAACAAACCATAGTTTAATGTGATAATTGACTGAATTCTATGAATTAGTAGGTAAGATATGAGATGGATTTAAATAGAGAATGTACATATTCAGGAGAAGAGGAGCCAGACAGTTTTTACTATGGTTAGGCTTAGGCTTAGGCTTCAGTCTTCTACATAGTTGTGTCACAGAATTAACTTGGATATATCTAAGATTCTTTCGTTGATAGATGTATATCACATCTTTCTGCCACAACTCTAGTCCCTAGTCCAGGGGTGAAATGCTCCCAGTTTGGACCAGATCGCCCGATCCGGTAGCAATGGCGGCAGGTGGTTCGGAGAACCGGTAGCAAAAATCCCTGCCCCCCCCCATGCCCAGCTGAGCCATCCAATCATCAGAGCCTTTTTTTTTTTTTTTACTTTTAAAAGCATTTGTTCTACAACCTCTTGGGTAGAAAAAATGCTTTTAAAAGTTAAAAAAAAAAGCCTTTGATGATCGTGCAGCTCTGCTGGGATTGTCAGAGGCTTTTAAAAGCATTTCTTCTACAACCTCTTCGGCCGAAGAGGTTGTAGAAAAAAAAAATGCCTTTAAAAGCCTCTGATAATCCCAGCTGAGTTGCCTGATCGTCAGAGGCTTTTAAAAGCATTTTTTTCTGCAACCTCTTTGGCCGAAGTGCTTGTAGAAAAAATGCTTTTAAAAGTTAAAAAAAAAAAGTTGGCCACACCCACCTGGTCACATTACCCCCCACCAAGCCACGCCCACAGAACCAGTGGTAACAAATTTTACATTTCACCACTGTACTACGCTCACTGGCTTTTCTAATCCAGATCTGATTCTTGTACATTTTCAGATCAGGAAATCAGTTCTTAGCACCAAATGATGTTCATTTTGTAGAATTATAGAATTGGAACCCACATAGGCCATCTAGCCCAAAAATCTGTTCAAGGCAATAATTAAAATATACAGTGCATTCAAAAATACATGAATTTTAGCTTTGGTGCCTCCCATTTCTCTTGATTGTTGCTGACATGTTTCTACACCTTGACTGGAGTCCACTTGTGGTAAATTAAAATGATTGGACATGATTTGGAAAGGCACATACCTCTTTATAGAAGGCGTCACATCTGACTATGCATACCATAGCAGAGCAAAAGCCATGAGGTCAAAGGAACTACCTACATAGGTCAAAGATATTGATTATTGAAAGGCACAGATCTGGGGAAGGCTACAATAAAATTTCTGCTGCACTGAAGGCTTCTAAGAGCACAGTGGCCTCCATAATTCTCATATAGAAGAAGTTTGGCACAATCAGGATTCTTCTAAGAGCTGATCACCTGGTCAAATTGAGCAATTGGGGGAGAAGGGCCTTCATACAAGAGGTGACCAAAAACCCGATAGTCACTCTACTGAGCACCAGAGACCCTGTGTTGAGATGGGACAGAATTCCAGAAGGACAACTATCACTGCAGCCCTTCACCGATCTGGGCTTTATAGCAGAGTGGCTAGACAGAAGCCTCTCCTCAGTGCAAAACATATGAAAGCCCATTTGGAGTTTGCAAAAAAAAAAAAAAAAACCCACCTGAAGGACTCTCAGACTGTGAGGAACAAGATTCTCTGGTCTGATGAAATCAAGATTGAACTGTTTGGCCTCAATTCTAAATGTTATGTCAGAAGGAAACCAGGCACCACTCATCACCTGCCCAATATCATCCCAGCAGTCAAGCATGGTGGTAGCATCATGCTGTGGGGGTGTTTTTCAGCAGCAGGGACTGGGAGACTGGTCAGGGTTGAAGTAAACTGAATGGAGCAAAGTACTGGAATATCCTCAATGAAAACATGTTTCATGGCACTCAGGACCTCAGACTGGGCTGAAGGTTTCGAACATGACAACTTTCCAACATGACAACGATCCTAAGCACACCACCAAGACAACACAGGAGTTGTTTAGGGACAACTCTGTGAATGTCCTAGAGTGGTCCAGCCAGAGCCCTGACTTAAACTCTATTGAACGTCTCAGGAGGGACTTGAAAATGGCTGTCCACTGATGGTCGCCATTCAGCCTGACTGAGCTTGAGAGGATTTGCAAGGAAGAATGGCAGAAAATTCCCCAATCCAGGTGTGCAAAGCTTGCCGCATCATGTCCAAAAAGGCTGTAATTGCTGCCAAAGGTGCTTCATAAAAGTACTGAGTGAAGGGGCTGAATACTTATGCCAATGTGATATTTCTGTTTTTTACTTTGTAATAAATTTACAGACATTTCTAAAATTCTGTCATTATGGGGTACTGAGTGTAGATTAATGAGAAAAAAAAATGAATTGCAATAACTGTAGAATCAGAGGAGACAAGAATCAGGCTGCAGTACAACAAATTGACAAAAGTGAAGGGGATCTTGATACTTTCTGAATGCATTGTACAGTAACTAATGAGTGAAGGAGAATCCACCATCTCTTTGGAAAATCATTTTATTATTGATCTGCTCTTACTGTTAGAAATAAAATTCATCATACTCAGTTGGAATCTGCCTTCCTATAACTGAAATTCTTTATTCCTTCTCTTGTCCCTTTGAACAAGAGAAAATAAGTGTTTACCTTTTTTCTGTGTGGCTGTCTTTAGGACATTTGAATTGTATTGTCATATGATGTAAGTTTTAGCTCATATTCAGTTTGCAATCAGCTATTATTTCTTGTTCATGACTATCATTATCAAGCCAATTGGTCAATTTTTATTTGCTAAGTCCTTCTTGCTTAAGAAGTTAGCACTTGTCTGTTATACTTCATTCCATTAAGTTCAGTTTATTTTTTCTACTCTGTTGAGATTTTAGTTTTGAATATGTATTCATGTTTTCTGGGGTATTACCTATATCAAAGGTCTCCAAACCTCAATAATACTTAAGATTAATCTGGTAAGATTTCGTTTTGACAAACTTTACCATATTGCTTACAAACTGATCAATTTATAATGTTTTCTAGAATCTTAATAAGTATCACTGTCAGATTAGACCCTAATTTACTGGATTTTCCTTTTCTCCATCTTAAGGATAAGGACATTTGTTTATACTCAGTCCCCTGGCAGTTCTCAGATTTTTCATAATTTCTCAAAAAGATCACATAAGGAATCATCCAGGAACCAAGGAATTCAATTTAGGAAGCAATTAATCTGGTTCTGGAAATCAGAACTCACTTAAGTGTTCTGTCAATTGAAATTTCAGTCATGCCTTTTCATCCTGTTATTCACAACTTCCTAGCAAAACATAATTTTTGTGGAGAAAACTTAACCAAAATAAGAGTAAGTAGTTCTGATTTTTCTTTATCACCTGTTAGCATCTTTCCATCTTTATTGGGAAGCTGGCATACTGACTGATTCTGTTATTTTCCCTTTATTTTGAAGATAACTTAATAAATTATTTTTGTTACTCTCTGCATTCTTTGCTAACCCTAGCTTATTCTAAGTTTTCACTTTCTAAATACCAGCCGCACAATTCTAGGCTATCTGTTTGTGATATTCTTTTGTGACCAGACTGACTTTGCATCTTCTGTAAATAAAGATTTTTTTCTGGTTGTCAGATTTGCCCTAACTTTTTGTATGGCCACATTGTCATCTTCTTCTTGTGGTTCTCTCCACCCCACCATTGGAATTGTCTCTAATCTCTTTTTTTAGAACTCTTGCTCAGTTTGAGCTCTTTTTCCTATGACTTTCATCTGCCATGCAGCCCTACACGGGCCGTGATTACATGGTGAATCACAACTCTCCCAGAATTTGTCAGCTTTTATTCCAGTTCCTTTTGAAAAGTGTTTTGGTGCGGGAAGATCCCTTGCAGGGTCGAGCTGAGGATTTTGTGCAATTCCTGCATGATAAAGTCGCTCAGATTCGGGAAGGCTTGGACTCCAACTGGGTGAGTCCGGGGGAGGAGACAAGGGTAGGTCTTGAGAACATTATCTGGGAGGAGTTTGATCCTGTGGCTCCCGAGGATGTGGACAGGGTTCTTGGATTAGTGCCGCCACATGTTTATTGGACCCGTGTCTCTCCTGGTTGGTGCTGGCCTCCCGGGAAGTTACACAAGGCTGGCTCCAGGGGATTATAAGTGCTTCTTCTGTGTGAGGGTGCCTTTCCCGCTGCCTTGAAAGAGGCGGTGGTGAGGCCCCTCCTCAAGAAGCCTTCCCTGGACCCGGCTGAACTAGCAAATTATCGTCCAGTCTCCAACCTTCGTTTTGTGGCGAAGGTTGTTGAGAGTGTGGTGGCATTACAACTGCCCAGGCACCTGGATGAAGCTATCTATCTGGACCCATACCAGTTGGGCTTCAGGCAGGGGTACAGCACAGAAACGGCATTGGTCGCGTTGGTGGATGATTTCTGGAGGGCTTGGGACAGGGGTTGTTCCTCTGTCCTGGTCCTGTTAGATCTCTCAGCAGCTTTTGATACCATTGACCATGGTATCATGCTGCAGCGGTTGAGGGGGTTAGGAATAGGGGGCACCATTTTGCGGTGGTTCTCCTCCTTCTCCTCCTTCCGTAGTGCTACAGGGGTCAGTCCTCTTGCCCCTTCTGTTCAACATTTATGTGAAGCCGCTGGGCGAGATCATCCATGGTTTTGGGGTGAGAGTCCACCTGTACGCTGATGATACTCAGCTGTACATCTCCATCCCAGACCACCCCAATGATGCCCTTGATGTGATGTCTCGCTTCTGGAGGCCGTGCGGGTCTGGATGGGGAGAAATAGGCTCAGACTCAACCCCTCCAAGACTGAGTGGCTGTGGTTCCTGGTGTCGCGATATAGTCAGCTGGTGCCATCGCTGACTATTGGGGGTGAGTCTTTGCCCCCCACAGAGAGGGATCGCAATCTGGGCCTCCTCCTGGACGCACGACTGTCTTTAGAAGAACATATGACGGCTGTGGCCAGGGGGGCTTTCTATCAGGTTCGCCTGATTCACCAGTTGCAGCCCTTTCTGGATCACGATGCCTTGCGCACGGTCACTCACACCCTTGTCACCTCCTGACTGGACTACTGTAATGCTCTCTACATGGGGCTCCCCTTGAAAAGCACCCAGAGGCTCCAACTGGTCCAGAATGTGGCTGCGCGAGTGGTTATGGGCGCAACTCATTGTGCCCACGTGACACCCCTCCTGCACGAGCTGCACTGGCTCCCAATGGTCTTCCGGGTGCAATTCAAGGTGTTGGTTACCACCTTTAAAGTGCTCCATGGCATTGGACCTGGGTACCTTCGAGACCATCTTCTGCCACCAGTAGCCTCCCACCGGCCAGTCCGCTCCCACAGAGAGGGTCTCCTCAGGGTACCATCAGCCAAATTATGTTGGCTGGCGACACCCAGGGGGAGGGCCTTCTCTGTGGGAGCCCCTGCCCTTTGGAATGAACAGCCCCCAGAAATGCGTAAGATCTCCGACCTCCATATATTTCGCTGTGCCCTCAAAACTTTGTTGTTCCACCAGGCCGGGCTATCAATGTAAAGATTTTAATTGGTTTTAAATGTGGGATTTTAAATTTGGGGGGTTTTATAATTGAGCCAATTATTTAATAATTTTAATTATTTTAAATTTTGTTTGTCTTTGTGCTTTTAATTAGGCTGTACACTGCTCTGAGTCCTTCGGGAGAAGGGCAGTATAGAAATAAAATTATTATTATTATTATTAATAATAATAATAATAATAATGCTTCTATGGATTAGCGCTAAACCTTTTGCAGACTTTTTCTGAACATAGACTAGTAAATCTATGTCCAAAAAAGAGTCATTCCTTTTCACTAAATAACACAACCTGGAAGGAAGCATCCACCAAACAGTCTACTTAAAGCAGATGCAGATGGAAGAGGCAATTTTTGATAGGTAAGTAGATTGGCAGCTTTAGTCACCTGTCAAAATGTTTTTGCAACCAATATCCTTAGGACCAAATCCCCCACCAACCATTTGCCCAAAGCAAAATGGCTCTGAAAGTCTGGGCCCAGAGATTGAAGGAGAAAGCCATGCATAAAATGGCAATAGGTATTGGGTTAATCTTACTTTCAAGGGCTTGACTGCAAAGCCAACAGAACAGTCAATGAAGTCAGATGATTCTAAAACTAAAATTTTGGTGTTATTTCATCTAGCTCTACAGACTTAAAATAAACCTTGGGTTTAAGTTGGGAGTCACATGAAGCCAATGTCATGAGAACACAGTAGAAAATAGGTTCCGAGACTAAGCTGACCCATAACATAAGTAGACTCATTTTAGGTTAATATGATATTGTACTGTACAGGTAGTCTTTGACTTACCACCACAGCTGAGCCCAAGATTTCCATTGTTAAGCAAGACAGTTGTTAAGTGAGTTTTGTTACATTTTACAACCTTTTTTGCCACAATTGTTAAGTGAATCATTGCTGTTGTTAAGTTAGTAACATGTAAAGTTGTAAAATGAATCTGCCTTCCCCATCGATTTTGCTTGTCAGAAAGGTGATCATATGACCCCAGGATACTGCAATCATCATAAATACATGCCAGTTGCCAAGTGTTTGAATTTTGATCATGTGAAGATGGGGATGCTCCAATGGTCGTAAGCATGAAAAACAGGTCATAAGCCACTTTTTTCAGTGCCGTTGTAACTTTGAATAGTCACTATATGAACTGTTATAAGTCAAGGACTACTTATATATGAAAACCTTAATTAAAATAAACCATAGCTTAGCTTGTTACATGAACCTATTTGTTTAATTCCAGTCCTCCACTTAAAAACATTAGAATGAAGTATTAATTACCTTAGATTATCATATTTGATCTAGGCTTGAAAACACTCTGGGAATAATGGTTTTATTTAGCATTCTTCTGACACTTGACTCCTTCTTGGTTCATGGAGTACAATTTCATTTCTAGTAAAGCTCACTTCATAAAATCAAGTGTAATCAGGCTCATGTATACAAGAAGAACAGGGGTCTGAATAAGGTAAAACTGAAAAACAACCAAGCATTAAGACTCTATTATTTTAAAAAAACTAATTTATTTGCACTTCAGTTATGCAGCCCCACCTATGGCATAATTACTAAAGTATGTTATAATTGTGTGAACTGCATAGTTCATTTTCTTCAAGAGAAGTTGAAAAAAATGATTTTTATTTATCCTATACAGTTTTAAATCTGAAGGACAAAGAGAGTATCTGGTGCCACAAATTCTTCAGTGCAGGAAGTGTATACAATTAGATGGAGGTCATTTTTCATATATCCTTAAGAAATATTCTTCAAAACAGTTTAGCAAAATTGACATTGAATACTCAAGTTATGATCCTCAACTTGCTTTATATGAGGCTTGGGAATGTATGTATTTTTGCCTCTTTCTCTTGGGGTGAAGGTTTCATGAGATGGTAGCATGGATACTGTCTTCTGTATCCTGCCTGTAAGGAATAATTAAGAGGGAAAGGTTGAGACTAAATCAGAGGAACCTGAAGGAAGTAATTTCCTTTGTGGGTGGGACAGAGAATTTTCAGAGAGGAAAATCCAGGGTATTTATCCATTTCTTTCCCCCCACCACCACCCCAGAATTTTGAAGGAATACAGCAGAGGTGGTATTCAACAGGTTCTGACCAGTTCTGGAGAACCGGTAGCGGAAATTTTGAGTAGTTCAGAGAACTGGTAAATACCACCTCTGACTGGCCCCACCCCCATCTATTCTCTGCTTCCCAGTCCCAGCTGATCGGGAGGAAATGGGGATTTTGCAGTAACCTTTCCCTGGAGTGGGATGGGAATGGAGATTTTACAGTATCCTTCCCCTGCCATGCCCACCAAGCCATGCCATGCCCAGCAAGCCATGCCCACAGAAGTTTTTGAATCCCACCACTGGAATACAGGCAGTGAATGAAAAAGTTAGTTTCCCAAGAATATCATTATCTGCACTTACAATCCACTGGCTACTTTAAATCGAAAATTGCCACTTTTTCAAATTACACTTGTGATTGCCATTGTTTTACATGGATTTCCCTCTCTAATTCATGTGTGTGTGTGTGTGTTTCTTACCCATTCTCTAAAGATTCTGGATAAGGGTAACTCAGTATAAAATATATCACAGCATATTATACTAGCAGTGTTAGAATATAAAAATATAAACCTAGAATATAAAAGTAAAAGAAAATGAACTATGCAGCTAAGTGAGACCAATTGTAGATTTGTCACAGCTGGCACAGATATGCTGCTTCCAACCCCTAGAACAGGGGTGTCAAACTGGTGGCCTGTGGGCTGGGTGCATCATGTGCATGCTACACCCACCCCGGCTCCTCAAAGGCAAAAAACATTGCAATACGTCACGATATGTTACATGATGCAGTCAAGTTTGACCCCTGTGCCCTAGAATAAAAAAAGATTATTGTAGAATGTGGGGTGATAGTTTTTGTCTCAGAACATCCATTCCTCAATTTTATACAAAAATATTAATTTTAAATAATTGTTATGTTCCAGTTTATCAGAGAAATTAGTTTACAAAGAACTTTTCTCATGTATTTTTGGAATAAAAATATCTCCACAAATCCTCTACAGCAGAGGTGGGCAACTATGGCCCTTTTATGACTTGTGGACTTCAATTCCCAGAATTCCTGAGCTAACATGGCTGGCTCAGGAATTCTGGGAGTTGAAGTCCACAAGTCATAAAAGGGCCATAGTTGCCCACCCCTGCTCTACAGAGAAATTCTAAGCTGACCGGACTTTAATAGCATCATACTGACTACCAAGCAGCAGCAGCAGCAGCAGCAACAACAAGAACAACCTTGGCAATAAAAAAGCAGATAAGAGAATCCTATTTGAAAATTTCAGCCAAAACAGTACCTGGAAAAAAAAGTTCCTACAGAGTTTCATGTCAGTTAAAGTTTGAAAATAAGTGTTCAGTAGATCTTGGACTTCTAACCATTGTGGTGGCCAAGAGTGCCTTTACACAGCTGTGCCCTTTCCTAAAAGAAAAAAAAAAGTTGGCCACAATACATACGCTTTAATCACATACCAGATGGATTACTGCAACTTGTTCTAGGTGATTGATCTAGGCAAAAGCGATGACACTTCCATCTTCAATATCAATGTAAAAAACAAACAAAGGAACCCCAAAACACCATCAAACATTGCCCCCACACCAAAACTATAAAATCTTGGCTGGGATATCCAAACATTTTTATTTGTTGCATAAATAGAATTTGGCTTGGCTAATCCATGAACCATAGTTAACAAATTACAAAAACTTAAGTCGCAAAACAGCATGAGTCTCAAATATGCAACCATCAGATTAGGACTGCAAAAATGCTGCCCAATATTTGTAGTCCTGGTCAGATGATCCTACCAAAATAAGGAAATCCCATATGGCTAACTGTGATATGTAAACCATTATTCCAGTTTGGATCATTTAAACTAACAGGTAATGATTCAAATAGTTTTTGACACACTTCTGTTTTATTTAATACTCTTAGTTCATTGCAGGTTATTGTTCTGTCAAGCTGATTTTGTTATATATATTTGTGCTTGTTGTTAATTGCAATAAGAAGCCTTGAGGGCTGTTATTTTAAAAAAGGCAGGGCAGGAAGTAAACCTTTGAAACATAATTCATTCAACAGATTGCATTTTCAAAGAGATTACAAATTAACTCAAGTGATTGATTCATTCACCTTTAAATTGCAAAAGAGACTGCTCAGCATTTTTCTATTCATTTTCATAATGAGCTTTTCAGAAAGAGTATGCTAAATATGTGTATTGGATCTCAAAGGATTGGAAACAAATGTGATTTCTTTATATTTAGTTACAGTGTTCAGGTGATTTACTGCCATTAGACTAGAGGAAGAGCTGGACTTTTTTTTTGTTATTGTTACAGTAAAGAAGATGATATTGGAATATATTGACATTTTTGGATCAGCATAAAGTAATATCTATGAAGCTGTGGCATATGAAAAAACATTTGTTTTGAAGGGTTGTAGCATAAGAGATATGAATTTTATTTTTAGAGAATAGAAAAGTGTTTTAAAGTAAAATCTTTCTGAACCTTGAACAAAAACAAAGTAATTTTAAGATTAAGAACCTTGTAAACATATAGCCTTTTATGTGTGTGTGTGTGTGTGTGAGAGAGAGAGAGAGAATCTGAACATCATCTGCTTATGGCCATTAAATCCTTTAGCATAAATCCATTCAAAATCTCAGATTTTTGAAAATTGTTTTCATTGTTTCCACATAGGCACCACTCACTCAAGATTTCAAGTAAATATAAATCAACCATCTTATATTTCAAAACACTAGTAAATATGCCAAGCAACAAGGACAAAAAGAAGGAGAGCAAATGGATGCTGAAAGAGTTGTATCTCCCCCAGGGGTGGGTTACACTTACCTTTGCTACCGGTTCGCTTGCGTGTGTGCCACTACTGCAAATGTGCAGAAGCTTCTGCACATGCGCAGAGCATATTTGATGACGTTCAGATGAGTGGGCGGAGCCTCCGCTGCCGCTGCTACCAATTTGCCTGAACTGGGGCAAACCAGTAGCAACCCACCACTAATCTCCCCATGCCAGAACATGGTGTTTCCACTTCTAATGAAAATAAGTTAAAAATGTGAATTATTTAGATCTAAATAATCATCAGCTGGAGAGGTGTGTGCTAATATACCATGGCAGAGCATATATATTTACTTTCTCAAATATGTATATGCTATCAAATGTCATCTTACATATATAAGAGTAAAAAAATGCCTCAAAGAATAAAAAATAATGTCAGACCAAATGAAAATGAGGAAAGTCTAGTTTATGATGGTAGAATTTTAGTATGTCCAATGTGTCCAGCATGTAAACTGGTCATGATGCTTAAATGAATGCTTGTTCTGCAAACATGAATGCATTGATAGGACAACTGAACTCTCCCCCCCCATTTTGTACTATTTCCTTGACCTGAAGTAATATAAATGACAGCCTTTATGTCTCCATAATTGTTCACAGCCTGCAGATTTTTGATAGTATACTTTTAATTTTGCTAGTAATTTATTGACATGGTGCCAGATTTTGTTTGAGTCACTTATTCACAGTCTACTAGTAAGCAACACAGTGATGGATGATGCTTCCAACCAGGGGTGGGTTCTACTTACCTTTACTACCGGTTCGCAACGGGATCATGCACCTTGCTTCTGCGCAACAACAGTATTTGGGCAAGTTGACAGGAAAAATATGCAGGAATTTGCAACCATTCAAAATTCTCCACAGAATTGAGAAAATAAATAAATAAACTAAGCTACAAGTGGGCAAAACTAGACATCCCCCAGATTAATATCCATCTTTTAAAAGATGAAGAGAATACAGTGAACTATTTTGTGATGTTTAAAGGAACAGCCAAAAATGGCCAAAAGACAGGTGGCTGACAATATTAGCATTTGTGTTTACTGGGAAAGCTTTAAGAGTATACAGCAGCATTCCAGCAGGAAATGCAAAAATGGGAAGGCACTGGAAAACTTGTAATTCTGCAACAATATATTGTAATTCCAGCTTTATATTGGCAGAGTTTCAAAGGAACTCAACTTTGTTGAGGAAAGCATTTGAGAATTACCAGCTAGGTTTCCATTTATGTGAAGAATGGTATAACCCAAAGTTCAGACTTGTAAAGAAATATTAGAGAAATAATCTGTGATCAGGTTTCCATTATTGTGAGATAAAACTGTATGTGTGTGAGAGAAAGACAGACAGACAAACAGAAGGCACATGGGTAAGGCACAGCTGCAGTAACCTTTTCTCTGTGAAACTTCAAGCAGTGCATCTTAACAATTTTCCGATCTCAGGGACTGAATAAAATGTGTACTCCACAAGGCCCTTACTCTGTAGCATTTCTTCCAAAAGAACTATAGAAAAACATGGCAATTAGTGGTATATTTTTTCTTTGGGGACTTTGTCAGAGAGGCGGGCATCTGCTTTGTAGAAATTGGCCTCAGAGCATATATTCTTTGTGTGAGGATCAGTCACTTCTGAAGGCACATGTGCTGCAGTTTTTTTAAATGAATCTGGCTCCCACTGGGCCTTTTACTGCCATGAATTTCAGCAGCATAAAATACCTGCCTGGCATTACCTCTGAAAGTTTAATATAGTTTTGATGGTAAACTATGGGTGTCTAAAATTTTTAAAAGTAAAGTTTATTGCACCAGTAATTCAGGAAAAACAATTTCTAAAACTCTTGACATATTTAGCCAGAGGGTTAGTGGTGGCAAAGAAATAGAAATTTTTGTTGAGAGCCACCATGTACCTGGAATTAAAATCCATCTGTCTTGGAAAGGGTAAAGGATGTTTTGCATGACACACAGATGCTCCAGCATTTCACTATAAATCATCTCTAAAACTAACTTTGTCCTTACTTCTGAAAGAATAATTCTCTATTAGGATTTCCAGGTGGCAAATCAAGCTACTTTTGTTGTCAGTTTTTAAAGAGAACTAGCCAAGGGTAATATTTGGATAAGTCTGAGGCTCCTGTCACTTTGACCCTTAAATCACATTCTTATTTTTACCCACAGAGAGAAAGACAGTGGCACTCACCTTGTAAAAATGGGAATTATTTCCTACTTTGTTACTGTTTTTTTAAAACCAATTTTATTAAGCTTCAAAGAAAGATAAGGAATACAAATAAGGAAACTGTAAAAGATTTAAAAAGGGGAGGAGGGATCAAAGAGGGAAGAAGTTAAAAAGTGGCAAGAAAAAAGAAAAAATACGCAAAAAAATGACTTCCAACTTTCTTCAGTAAAGATACAAATATGTAATAAAATAGCCTCTTACTCTAAATTAAAACAAAACCATAAACAATATACAAACTAAACCAGAGATGGGTTTCAGCAGGTTCTGACCAGTTCTGGAGAACCGGTAGTGGAAATTTTGAGTAGTTCTGACTGGCCCCACCCCCATCTATTCTCTGCCTCCCAAGTCCCAGCTGATCGGGAGGAAATGGGGATTTTGCAGTATCCTTTCCCTGGAGTGGGGTGGGAATGGGGATTTTACAGTATCCTTCCCCTGCCACGCCCACCAGGCTATACCCACCAAGCCACACCCACAGAACCAGTAGTAAAAAATGTTGAAACCCACCACTGAACTAAACAATAAAAAATTGTATAGCAAAATAACCACTTATTCTATGTGTAAACATAAATCTTAACAACATGCATACATACATATATATATAATTTATATTTTGCTGATGAAGAAATAAAGGGAGACTAGTATAGATATATTTCAAGCTATTTAGCTCTCATCAGCTAGCCATACCCTTACTTGGATTTGAACTTGGGCTGCCTGCATGTTAGGCACTTGTATTAACCTCTGAGCCACAAGTTCTCCTCCGTTTGTCAGTTTGAGCCAGGGGAGAGATTAAGGTTTTTCTATCGAAGCAGCTGGTCCACCACAACATCCTCCCTCCCACATGTTGGGATAGACCAGGTGCCTCAATAGAATATACACACGCACACATGCACACATACATGTGTGTGTGTGTGTATATATATAGATATAATACAATATTTTATAATGATAACAAATTAGAAACCTAATCATCAAACCCTAAAACCAAAACTACATTTTTATCTTTCTCAATTAAGAAGTTCACATATGGTTTCCATATAGAAACAAAGTCAAATAAACTTTTATCTTTGGGCTTTCATCAAAGTAGTCAATTTTGCTATCTCTGCCAGTTCCATTAATTTCACTATCCAGTATTCATTTGTGGGAATTTATATCTTTCCCCTGCTGCCCATATAAAAGTCTTGCTGCAATTGTCATATACAAAACTATTTTGTTATTGCAAATAAATCAAGGGAATCCATAGGGAGAGGGTCAGAAAGTCAAGAAAACTTCTAAAACCACACAACTGAATTGTGAAACACGTAGAAAAGGACCAGGACTTCAACTACATGGTTGTGACTGCCATCCTAATTTTTAGACATCTCCCACATCTCTCCCTCATATGAATTACCACCTTTCTCCTGCTTTCATTTTTCACTGCAGATTCATTCCCTTTCAAAGTCACCTTGTTAATATATCAAAATATTTATTTTAAAAATCACATTAAAAAAATTGTTGTTGTTGTTGGTTTTTTTTTTTTTTTTGCTTTCTTTACTTCCTTTGTACACCCTTATTTTCAAAAACATCTTTAGCATTTGTTAATTCTGTTTGTGATGGGGTGAGTGTTTTGGAAAACTTTACAGAACTCAAATGACATTTGTATTTTGGACTGCAGTTTTCCCAGTCTGGCACATTTTAATTCAGAATCAGGTGAGATGAAATCCAGTACAACTAGAAGGCACCAGTTTGAGGGGAAAAATATTTTAAAAATGTTAAACCTAAACAGAACCAGTATCATGAAGTGGTTAAGGTGCTGGAGTAGGAGTGGGGAGCTCTAGATTCTAGCCCCCCCATCCCCCTTAGGTATGGAAGCCAGCTTGGCAGTCTTGACCAATCACTTCTTCTCCACCCTAATCTGTACCAGGCTCTGCAACAAGCCAAATGCAAAATATACTCCTTTGTTGTATTATGCATTGTGTAAACTAAGCAAACAAAACAAATAGATATTGCATCTAGTAAGACTAATACAAAGAACAATAAAAACAATGATCACAAACTAACAATAACAACAATAAAAGCTTACCATTTCAATCCAAACTTCAACTAATTTGAGCAGTATTCTAACCAAAAAAGCAGCTTTTTCTGCATTTGTAATAAAGCACTTCATCAAATTTTTTTTTGAGAAAGCATGCAGTGGATTATTTCAAGGAGAAGCATTGGCCTCATATATCTTTTATCATATAAGTGTATGCATGTGTGTGTGTGTGTGTGTGTGTGTGTGTGTGTGTGTGTGTAGGTCTTTGGTTATTCGGGTTTTCTCCTACATAAAATTGGAAGTATCTTGGCGACGTTTCGACGAAGTCTCATTCGTCATCTTCATGCTGGTGTTTTTGGCGTCATGCTTCTAGGAGAAAGCTTCTCATTGCTCCTAGAAGCACGAAGCCGAAAACAACAGCCTGAAGATGACGAATGAGACTTCGTCGAAATGTCGCCAAGATACTTCCAATTTTACGTGGGAGAAAACCCGAACAACCAAAGACCTACATACAAACACCTGTGAAAACCTTAGAAAACATATATGTATACATGTATACATGCATACATGCATACATACACATACACACAACAGCGGTGGTGGGTTTCAAAAATTTTTACTACCGGTTCTGTGGGTGTGGCTTGGTGGGCGTGCCACAGCTTGGTGGGCGTGGCAGGGGAAGGATACTTTAAAATCTCCATTCCCTCCCCACTCCAGGGAAAGGTTACTGCAAAATCCCCATTTCCTCCCAATCAACTGGGACTCGGGAGGCAGAGAATAGATGGGGGTAGGGCCAGCCAGAGGTGATATTTGCCGGTTCTCTGAACTACTCAAAATTTCCACTACTGGTTCTCCAGAACTGGTCAGAACCTGCTGAAACCCACCTCTGACACACAGTCTAAGCAAGCCTTTAAAAACACTGTTTGAACCTTTTCTGTAAGGTAGTAGTAATACTGATCATAAAATTATTGTTATTGAAAAGACAGGTGCCTTATTCTGATTGCTGGAAAAAGAAACAAGAGAAAGCAATGCATTAATTATTATAGCTGGAGTTAGTCTGCAATTTTTTCTAGCACTGCTTTTTATTGTTTTGTTTGTTTACAGATGAGCAACTGCAGTAACTCAAGCAAGAAAACTTATTATTTGTTTTTATGAAGTTTTCTCAATTTGGTGACCCAAAGGAATCCATGAAACAAAAGTAATGATCTCAAAGAATAGATCCTGGGAGGAAGGGAAAAACAACTCCAGAACTTTCTACTTTCAGTTGTCTCTCATTGATCCTTAAGTAACTCTCCAGCCTGTATATTGCCAAATAGAGTAAAATGCTAAGCAAAGCAGATGCTGGGTTGTAGTTCTGGAATTCTGTAAACCATGAACTTGGAAGAAACATATTCAAGGCACTGAAGGAGAAAAGAAGTTGATTATGGCACTGTGTCTCCCTTTATGGATGGCGACAACTCTGCCAATATTGAAGCCAAAAATGACAAAATTAGAAACAGAAGCAGTGTAGTGGTTATCTCTAGATAGTAACTATAGAGATAACCATTATGCTACTTCTGTTTTTAATTATTCATATTTTTGCTCTCTGTGGTCCAAACCTTTCTTTAAAAAAAAAGATCCTCACTAAGAAAATATCTGCCCTTCATTATATATGTAATTAATAAAGAAGAGTTAGGTTTTAGTCCTAAAATTTCTTAGTACTAGAATTAGGTTGAGATGAAGCAAGCTTCCTCAAAAGGGAGAGAAAAGATTAATGGAGCATTAACTCTCTCGTCCTGCTGCTAGCACAGAAAGTCTTAGCGGCCACAAAATAGGGTTAGTCTAGGAACTCCCTCTTATTGCTTTTTTTGCTATTCAAACCCCTGCATCTATATAGTCTGTTATGCATCAAACTGATTAACTCATCATAGCATTTTTTTTAAAGGGGGGGGTCAAAAATGGGGGAAATGAAAGACATTACATCCATTTAGTGACACTTGTGATTGCTGGAAATCTTTCAAGAACTGTTTCTTTCCATTTGGCCAGATACTCATGATTGTCCATTGACATCATACAAGTGGATACTGTGAGGATAGTAGCTGAATAGGCCATTGTGCTCTGGAAATACAGACATGAAGAAAAATAATAGAGACTTCCACCAGTTTGTTGAACATGCCGATATTTATTTTATTTCACTGAAATTGATAGATGAACTTTTTCTCTGGTATATGTAGCTTACATTATTATTACTTTGTTCATGGATCTTGTTATTCAGGTTCATAAGCTCTGACTTACAATGGCTAATTTTAATTTTAAAGATAATAGCAGTGGTTGGAATAAGATGCCATTTATCTGAGTGAGAAAAACACTCTAGAGGTGTAATGTTGGAAATTACTCCTGGGACCACAAAACAAAGTAGTAGAAAATGAAGAAGGTAAAGTGCTCTGGGATTTTAGAATTCAAACAGACAAGCATTTGACACCTCTGATTTAACAGTTGTTGGTAAGAACGACAAAAAAGTCTGGCTGGTGAGCATTGCAATACATGGGGACAATTCCATTTGCAAAGACCTGCAAATGGAAGTAGAACGAATGTTGCAAAAGAAAGCAAAGGTAGTATCAATAATAATAGGCAATTTGAATGTAATCCCAAAAAATTTGGATACAATTGGCATTGACAAAATCACCATCAGTCAATTGCAAAAGGCAGCTTTACTTGGAACAGCCTACATCCTACAAAATTATCTTTAATATAATTAAACAACATCATCTGCCTATCCCAGTCTTTGGGAAGGATTCAATAGGTAGACAAAAATGCCGGATCCTGTCTAAACATCTGATTGACTCTGCAACCAAACATCACTTACTAAATTTATATGCTGCTCAGTTCTTAGCGAGTAGTGCAATAGGAATTTCAAGCATTCTCAGGTGTTCTACAGCTTATAGTTCCATTCATGAGGAAGCCACAGAGAGACAAAGTTCTGCTGATTTTAAGGTCTCAAGAAAGCCTGCAAGGTATTTCTAATTATAGTAGTGTGATAGATCATGGTGATAAAAGGGTCCGTAGCTGGTAGAATCCATTCTTAGTAATATCTCAAGTCCTCACAAAGCTTTATTCTGTTTTTCTTTCTTTAAAAAAAGCCACAAAGCAACTAGGGTTCTTTTTTTAAGGGATTTCAGTAGAAATGAGACCTTGCTGGACTGGATGATGGGGCAGCTGTGGAATAGCTACTTCTGCAAATATGCTTTTTCCACTATATATTTCCTTACCACATTTGCCCTCTTTTCTTTCTTCTTGTTGTGTTGTGAAAACAGTTGGGTGCTTCTTCAACAAAGGGTTGGATATCTAGAAAAGCCTTTTCGGATCTCCTTGGAGTATACTGCTAATGGAAACAGGAGTGTAGCTGCTGTTGATTCATTTGCAATGAAGAATTGCAGCACAGGTAAATATGAATCTTTTTTTCTCTTCTATGTTGGGGTATTTTGGCTTATTTGATATTACTGGAAAAGGAGGTATTTCTTTATGGTATAAGATTTTGACTTTAGAAATAATTGAAGTTTTTTTTCCAGTGCCTTTGTCCTAAACATAAAGCCCAGTACTTAATGTTATAACTGGAGAGTTTGGAAGCCTTGGTGGTACAGCAGACTAAAGTGCTGTTAAGTAGCACTTAGCTGCCAGCTGCCTGCAATTACTGTGAGTTCAAATCTCACTAGGCTCAAGGTTGACTCAGCCTTCCATCCTTCCGAGGTAGGTAAAATGAGGACCTGGATTGTGGGGGCAATAAGCTGACTTTGTGTAAAAAAGAACACCGCTTAGAGGGGGCCAAAAGCCCTACTAAGCAGGTATATACAAAAGTATGAAGGCTATTGCTTAACGCATTGTAAGCCGCCCTGAGTCTCTGGAGAAGGGTGGCATATAAATTAAACCAATAAATAAATAAATAAATAAATAAATAAATAAATAAATAAATAAATAAATAAATAAATAAATAAATAAATAGTTAGTAATATTACTCAGGCCACTATGTTTTGTTCTCATTTTATTTATATGCAGTGTGCTTTATGACTGTATGGTAATATACCTTGATATAAATCATTGCTGAAAGGCAAAACAGAAATAACAGAAATAAACCATGTCCTCCCCCATGCTGATATAGATGTTGTAATTGTGAATAATAAAATGTTACTGTCTTGTTTCTTCAAGTTTCTGAAATACCCCCATCTATACTCTTTTAATACTAAACTTTTTAGTTCTATCATGAAGATTTTGAAATTCTCAGCCTCGGCATATAAATATTTTTGACACTGGATTCTTTTGTTATATGCAAGACTGCACTGGCTCTTGTTAAGCAACCATGTTTTATGTCTCCTCTCTTATTGTCTGTACTTTGAGGATTTGAAGAATTCCTGTAGCAATCTGCTTTAAATCCAAGACTCCCCAGTCCATGTTGACAGAATATAGTTAAGACAATTTTTCTCCTTTTGTATTCTCAAGAGGTATTGTGTTTTAACATCTACATTCCCCAACCCATCATGGCTATACTTGTTACTATTTATGTTTGACTCATCTGGAGGGTACAAGATGGCGAAAACTCAGATTCAAAATTACAAAACATATTAGCAGAGAATTCAATCTAATAACTAACTGTAGACTAAGGTTTTGTCTGTATGTACAACAGTTCAGGGTTTGGAAGTGTCTGTAAACCTCAAGTTCTATATGATGATAATTGTGAAAGGGAAAAGGTCTTCTCTGACCATGCTATTTCCTTTACTCCTTTCCCTCTCCAAATCCTCTAAATCCTGTTGATTTGATCAAGATGATTTGGGCTGATTTAGATTAGGCAACGCTGGAAAGCTAGAGATAGAGGGATATACTTCTGGAAGTAGAGGGATAAAATCCTCTCTTTATGCCACACAAGACAAAAATTGAGGAGAGGGGTAGTGAAAATGAACAGCAAATAAGAGCTTGTCAGTTTTGAGAGCTTCCAGTGGCATTGCTCAATATCTTCCCCATGCGGATACTTATTGGATATGCCCTCTTTCATTCTTCTTTCTGTTTTCCAGATTTCTAATATGTATTGTATTGTTCTAGCAGTGAGCACAGCTTTAACCCAGCTAGAAGTTATCTTTTCCCTGTCCTCATGACTGCCTTCAAAATAGCATTGCTTACTCAAGGTTCCTACTGAGGTATATGGCAATTGATTGCAACAACAAGCTTCTAGTTGCAATGGCACTTTATCATCAGGATGCCATCTTGAGTTAAGACCCTGAGCTTTTTTCTTTCTTTTGAAAGTTCCTCAATCTTACATTATTTCAACCATTTACCACAGAATTCTTTTCCCATTCCATTCTGGTCATTTCTCCTCTCGTGACTTAGAGTCACACAACCCTTCTTGTGCCAAAATAAACATGATGAGGCCAAGCTTCATAACACTTTAATGATGTGGGGCCTCAATTTTGGAAAGCTTTTATGAAAATGTCTAGAGCACTGTTTCTCAGCCTTGGTAACTTTAAGATATTTGGACTTCAACTCCAAGAATTCCTCAGCCAGCATGAGAATGAAAATTGAAGTTTACATGTTTTGAAGTCACTAAGATTGAAAAAAAAAAACCTGGTCTAGGCATGTACATTATTAAATTTAGTTGTTCATATTTTTGCTCACAGAGGAAAGGAGAGGAGGAGGGGAGGGGAGGAGAGGAGAGGAGAGGAGAAGAAAATGTATGCTGTGACATGGTTTTTAAGCCAGTTTATTGGAAACAAGGTTTCATCCAAGGCTTCATGGAGACAGCTATCTCCAATGTTCTCATAGAATAAACTAAATAAAGACTAAAGCAATAGGGCTATTAAAGGACAATTAGTTTTAATTAAGCCCCTTCAAAGTTTTTTTGAAAGCATGGGGTTTTTTTCATATAGTCCTATAAACTAATCAGTGCAATAAAAATGATATCAAATCTACACATTAATGTAGGAACAGTGAGTTACCTAAAAGCTATTGCAGCACACCCAGCTAAGATAGAAATGTAAATGTAAAATCCCTGAGCAAATAAATAACACGTAAATAAAGGTCTCCCAAAAGGTTCCATTCAATATAATCTTAATTTGGGGCATACACTGCTCCCAAATTTTTCAAGACAATCCTGTCTTGAAAAGAATAAAGATGGAAATGTGATTATTTCTGAGCTGAGCTAGTGTCTCGTAGGATTTTACTGTGATCTAATGGCTTTTTGTCAGGTTGATCAGAAGTCCATAAAATCCCTTTTTAAACTACCCTGAACTTTTGCTTATGAATTATCATTACAGGCATAAATCTAATCTTCTCTTCTGTTGAACCAAATCTTTCCTAGCTAGGGAACTTCAGTTTAGCTTACATTCTGCAGTGTTGGCACAATGTCTTGCTGGGACAAAAATACAGTGTCCTGAATGGCAAACAAAACATACTGTCTTCATTAATGGGGAAAGGCGGCAGGATCTGCATCAGAATATTTCAAAAATATGGAGTAGGGTTCAGGTGAAAGCCAATATTGTGTGATCCAGGGGGACCATTGATTTGCTATGGTCCTCCAGTGTTGATATACATAGCAAATAAGAAACAGACTCTGTTTGATTTTTAGAGATTAAAGTGAGAAGTTTGTTGAATTATATGTGTATTCCATGCCCGGAATAATTGCATTTCTGAGTTCTTATGTTCCAGTGGGTCTTTCAGATGCTGAGAAAAATGGGTATGAAATGGAACATTTTGCTTTTCTCCAATATAAAGTTTCTGCTGAATCCTCCTTCCAACAACAGTAGAACTCCGACCTGGCACATTTTAATTAAATGTGTAATGAATTCACAGTAGATGGCAGTCTATAGCCAACCTTGGCTAAGCTTGCAAAGACTAAACAGAGATGGTCAGTATTCGAATAGGAGACAACCAGGAAATTCCATTATCTGTAGGCTAGAGGGAGAAATCAATAAAATATCCCAGAAGAAGAAAATGACAAATGTGAAGAAGGCAGTGTCAAAGAAATTGCATTGTTGCCAAAGGAAATATGTCTTTATAATCACCAAGACTAAATATGTTCTTGTTATCACCAAAACTAAAGGACAGCTGTCTTTTCAGTATAAATTTTCAGGCATGCAAGAATGTTTGACAAACAGAATGAAAAAGGACAAGATGGATCCAAATTCCAAGAACTCGTAGCTGCCTTTTTCTTTAATTCATTAACTGCTCTTTTTTTTTTCTGTTTAAAAATATGTTTTCATCCTTTTCCACATGGAAGCAATGTTCTGGTAGAAGGAATTGCATCACCAAATAGCAAATTTCTCACTAATAAGCGACCCCAGAATTTATTAACCACTTTTCTACCACTGAACTCCATAACTGGTTTTATTAATATCCAGCCAATAATTTTAATTTGTTCATTCACAACTACAATAATTGGTATAGCAATATTTAGTAATTGATGGCAATTTCTAATAATAAAAGCTGAGTTCATTTCCTAAGAAATGTATTGACTTATTAATGGCATGTAATGGTTTTCATAGAAATACTTTCTTTCATTTTGAGTAATTTACTGAAACATTGTATTCTCCCTCAAACACTCCAATTCCAATTAAAATAAAGTGCTTAGTAGCTAAATGATAAGTAATTGATTTTCTTCAACCCCAGCCAATTGGACATAGCAAAAGGGGTGGGGGGGGCATCTTTTCTTTGAATAGATTTTTAGATGGGTTTTTTTTACCCTGCCTGTATTATTTTTATAAATAACTCAAAGGAGTGAACAAATCGAATATTCCTTTCTCCTCCTATTTTCCCCACAACAACAATCCTGTGAGGTGGGTTGAGAGACAGCAACTGGCCCAAAGTCACCCAGCCAGCTTTCATGCCTAAAGTGAGACTAGGAATAGGAGAAAAGGTATATCTGTAAAATATATGTGGCACTTATATGGAATATCTTCTAAGGAAATCATCCTTTCCTCCTTTTCTGAAGGTTCCTGTCACTCCCACTGTAGCATGAAAATACCTTCCTAACCATACTTAAGGGTTATATGGGATATATTCCTTAAGTATAGTTAGCAATATTACCTGCATGTCATTTACAACTCACCAGAAATGCAGATACATTTAGCCGTTCCAGTTTAAGAGAAGTCATTTTTCTCATTTTGTGAAACAAATCTTGTACAAACGATCTATGGTGCCTGATCATCCCTGTTGATGATGAGTTATTTAAGGGGTGTTATTTAACTCTGCCTTAATTCTTGCTAGCCATTCAAAGCAGAATGGACTGGCCACTCCCATCTGGTCACTTTTTAGCAATGGCAATAGCACTTATATATACCACTTCACAGTGCTTTACAGCCCTCTATAAGAGGTCTACAGAGTCAGCATATTGCCCCCAACAATCTGGGTCCTCATTTTATCGACCTCACAAGGATGAAAGGATTTTTTTTTAAAAAAAAATTATATATTTTCTCTTTGTATACAATAAGTGCTTTGTGGACAGCATGCTGTCTGGGTCATTTTGTTTACATAGCAATATTAAACTCCTAATTTCTACCTGTATTATCCAACCATTGATAAAATAAGTTCCAAATTTGAAAATATTTTGTGTCTTTCTTTTCTTTTAACTTTATTGTTAGTCTGTCCATTTCTGTACAGTCTAATATTTTTTAAATTATTTCTTCTTCTGTGGATGCTTCCTCATTTTTCCAGTATTGTGCAAATACAATTCTTGCTGCTTTAATGTAATATTAATGTAATACTAAATATACATTCCCTTTATCATGTTTTTCAGGTATTATGCCTAACAAAAATAATTCTGGTTTGTAGTCTGTATGCTATCTTAACATTTTTTCCAACCATGTATGTATTTTTGTCCAAAGAGCTGGTCAGGATTGAACTGCTGGCAGTCAGCAGAATTAGCCTGCAATGCTGCATTCTAACAACTACGCCACCACGGCTCCTTTTACCAATTTAGCTTGTGCTGATTTATTCCAACAGGAATAAATAATCCTGGATTCAAAATAGATTAATAAACTTTATCCTTAAAAATGGAAAATAATCCTTGTTAAAAGTAATCCTTATAGAGGTCACAGGAAGAGAAGGAATTTATATCTCTTTTACTTCAGACAAAAGCAAATATTAAGGAACTGGAAAGGAAAGAGAAAGAATGTGTGTATGTCTGATCTACTTTTCTTCACATCACAGATTTAAAGGTAATCTCCTTTTCAGGCTTAAAAGTCTGGCTACAGTTTGAAAAAGACCTGGTGCAATTGAATTTCACCTTTTTATATTAACTTGCACAGGGAAAGGAAGGGGTGGTGGGGTGGAGAAAAAAATAGGCTCTCCTAGACAGATATTTTAGATAAGACAGGAGCATTTCCTGGGATTTCAAGCCTGGTGGCCCTGGTAGGAAAATTTGGAAAGCGGCAATGTGGCAGGGGGAAAGCTTGACTACCAGCTATAAATACAATACATAGTCCAAGAATATCTTCAACGTGTTTTGTTTGAGTGTCTTCCAAGGGAGCCTGAGTATGCTGGTGCAAAACACATAAAAGCAGTGATTAAGTGCTCTTTTCTGGGCAGCTGTCAAAACGCACCTCCCTTTCAGTTCTATTCCATCTCAAGAGGAATTGGTCGGTGTTATTTGTGCTAGCCGGCAATGTTCAGTAGGAGGGCAGATGAATCCAAGGGAACCTACCAAGCACTTTTCTTGAGCCTGTCCCATCCTTGGCCTTGTTACTGAGGCAAAACAGGATGGAGGGCAGTTCAAAGCCACCCTTTTCTGCTTTTTAGGACAGTTGTGAGGAAGAGATTGAGAGGAAAGGAAACTCTTCACTTCATAAACTCAAGTTTATAAATATTGCTGGAAGGCTGTATTGTGAAAATGCTACTTTATAGAGTTAGCACTGAAGTCCTTTGACAGCAATGCTCTTAAATGTAATTCTGCTTTTTTTAAGTAGCTGCAAGCAACCAAAGCCATTTCTAGCTTTTAGGCTAGCATTTGAAGAGATAGCACCGAGAAGCCTATTACCTAGCGGTCATCGATTCACACTCCACGCAGTGCAGCATGATTTCCCCATAGTATGGCATGGCATGGGGAGCATCTTAGCTAAACCAATTATAGCTCAGGCAAGTACTTAAAGGCAAGTCACACAGCAGCCAGGCCGGGAACTGTAACCAACTTTCACAACCTGCCATCCTCCAGAAGGAATATCCCATTTGATGGACACTTCAAGTAAAAATGCTTTATGCAGATTTGGATAAGGACAACCAAAAATAGAGCATTGTGTCAGAAAAAGTCACATGAAATATATCACCTGAGTCTTTCTTGCAGGGAATAACTGTAAGAAATGGAATTTTTAATTCATAAACTTCCATGCATAACTGAAATTTTATTATTGATGTAGAATAATACAAGTAGTCCTTGACTTATGACCACAGTGAAGCCCAAAATTTCTGTTGTTAAGCAAGACAGTTGCGAAGTGAGTCTTGCCCCATTTTATGATCTTTCTTGCCACAGTTGTTAATTCAATCACTGAAGTTATTAAGTTAGTAACACAATTGTTAAGTGGATTTGGCTTCCCCATTGACTTTCCTTGCCAGAAGGTCACAAAAGGGGATCACATGACCCCAGGACATTGCAACCATCATAAATATGAAACAGTTACCAAGCACCTGAATTTTGATCATGTGACCATGGGGATGCTGTAACAGTCATAAGTGTGAAAAATGGTCATAAATCACTTTTTTCGATGCCATTGTAACAGTCACTAAATAAACTGTTGTAAGTTGAGTATTTGTATATAAACCCTTACATTGCAGCCTTAAACTCAGGACTACTTATCTCTCAGTCAATAATTTATTTTTTAGATCTAGACATGTACCATTATTAGGACATGAATGTGGCCCCTAAATGAACATTTTGTTGGAGGAGAGGCTTGTTAATTCCTGATGGCAAAAAAAAGTCATCTAAGGGACTATCTGTGTTTTTTTTTAAAGGGAGATTATAATTAGTCATGCTGATATTACACCAGTGAACAGATTAAAATTCAGTGCTGTTGAAAATCAAAACATCAATGACCTACAGTATGTAGTAGATACTGAAAGATATTTTTCTATTCCTACATTGCCTCAGCTGAAAACTGAAAGTGGTCAGAGCTATTTTTTTAATGATTGCATATGATTTTCAATTTGTTCTTGCCCTTAAATTTAAGCCTATCCCAATTGAAAGGCTTTTGATTCAGTAAGGAAAAGATAAAGTCCCTTATCTTCTTTCTCAACTCCACATTTATTTTTATTACCATTAATTGCGGCCATTTAGTTTCAGTGGCATTTTAACTATGTGGGTCTACTGAATTGATAGAGAATGATTCTACACTGAGAAAGAGGCTATTTCAAATCCCAAAAAGAGCCTTGGTACTACAGTGGTTTAAAGCACCCTGTTATTAACACAGCTGCCTGCAATTTACTGCTGGTTCGAATCTCTCCAAGGCTCAAGGTTGACTCAGCCTTCCATCCTTTCTAAGGTAGGTTAAATGAGGACCCAGTTTGTGGGGGCAATAAGCTGACTTTGTATAAATATACAAAAGTATGAAGGCTATTGCTTAACGCACTGTAAGCCGCCCTGAGTCTCCGGAGAAGGGCGGCATATAAATCAAATTTAAAAAAAAAAAATGCAGTTTCACATTAATGAGAGAATTGTGCAAATCAGCCAATTTGGAGGTAGATTGTAGTCTGGTTTCATAATTTAAAAAAAGATTCTGAAAATATTAGTTTTAACTTGATAGTACCCTGGGAATGAAATTACAACAATCCTGAATGCCTGCTCATGTGAAAGGTGAGTCCAGTGAGTTTTAGTATTCCTATCTGGGAATAGTGAATTCAGTTCTAGGCTGAATCCAATACTTGTTCCTAGAGCTGGAGGCAAACTGTGGTTCTCTCAGCCTTATGTGAATTACATTCAAGGAAAAATGGTTTTGTGAAATGGTATCTTTTGCAGCTTTCTATCACTGAGTCCACATGCATCTCTTTGCAGTAAAGTCCCATTCATTCAGGACTGCATTGTTAATACCTAACTGAATCTGTCCCAGTTTCTCCCTGTCATACATTACCCTAAATAAAATCAAGGCAGGGCTATTTTAAGTTTCTCGCTCACGCTTCCCTCTTTCTTGAGACTAAGGAATCCTCAAGTCCCTCCTTTCATTCTTCTCTAAGGTCATCTTTAAAATCCTTTATATTCTGCCATGCAGAAACTGTTGTTTATGTCAACAGTTTTCTGTTTGTATTTCTCTTGCAAATTTAAATGCACTTTATAAATTCAGTTCTGTCCTTCCCTCAGGTCTTGCCCTTAAACCTTGCCTTACTCTTAATTGGTCACATGAAATTAATGACAACTGGGAAAGGGGGATTTAGTAGAGGGAGGTCTCTTTTTTCCTTCAGTCCTCATCTTTAGTAACATCACCTGATTCATTCTGATAGGGAGAGATTGACTTTAATTCCTGGTCTAGATCGAATTCCCTAACTCTAGTATATACTATTTTATTAATGGAGAGGTACCCTCATGTTCCTATTTGATCCAAGTTGCTGTTTTCTAACATGATTTGTATGTGTAAGAGATGGACCTCTCATTTTCCCACATGCTTCCTTAGATGAAAACATAATAAAATATAACCTCAGAGTAAGACTTCATTAGCAAAATGCTTGACTAGATAAATTGAGTTCCATAACAGAACATGACAAATTTTACTAATTTCAGAAGGCATTAAGCTCAAGTCAAATTATCTTCCTTGGTTGGGCTTATTTTGCCTTCATAATGATACTGACCTTTCTTTGAATTACCAGTACCAGTTAATTGCTTCACTGACAGTAGACATCATTCCAAATTAGGCATGGATGGTACAAAAGATGGAATGAGAATCTAGAAATACAGGACTAACCTCCTCCCATCAGATGGTCTACCAGAGACTCTGTCTCTGCCCCTGATTTTGTTTCCATTTCTTTAAAGAACTGTTATGTTCATTATTTGGCATGGTGTCCATAAGTCAAAGTATTAACTAGATGACCTGATTCCCCAAATAATTTGGAGCTGACAATCTTCTCCTTCTCTAGAATTTTGCTTGGCTTTGAATTATGCACACTTGGCCTTTAGTTCACTTATTTGAAATGGCTAAACAGTTTCTTCTCCATAGCTATACTAATCTAACAGCTTGTCTTTCATGTCTTCTAATGTCTAACACCATATGGCAGCAATGATACAATATGGCTGTCTTTGTCTTTGATTTCTATTCTGTGAAGCTGTCCTACATTTTTCTTGCTTGCCCAGTGTACAATTTACACCACAGGTCCAGTTTTTTTTTAAAAATGTGTTACCGCACACTCTGAAACATTGTTTTGGATTTCTAGTTATACATTGTTTTAAGATGTGAAGAAGCCTGTCAAGGTTCTGAATAATGAACCCAACCAATTCAGCACTCTGAGACTTTCAGCTTTCTCAAAGCTGTTTTATTGAGTACATCATTTTGGCACAAATGAAAATAAAACCAGCTCTAAATATTTCCCATGGATTCAGTATAATGAAAGAAAAGATCATTCCTTCCATCATAGTCACAGATCACATTGTCCAATTAGGTGTTCTGGCATCTCCTTGGCAACTCCCCTCAGTCTCTGGCCAGTACCTATTGGGATGACTTTGGTTCCCACGAGATTAGGGGTGAAATCCAGCAGGTTCTGACAGGTTCTGGAGAACTGGTAGCAGAAATTTTGAGCAGTTCAGAGAACTGGCAAATGCCACCTCTGGCTGGCCCCAGAGTGGGGTGGGAATGGAGATTTTGCAATATCCTTCCCCCAGAAGTGGGGAGGAATGGGGATTTTGCAGTATCCTTCCCCTGGAGTGGGATGGGAATGAAGATTTTGCAGTATCCTTCCCCTGGAATGGGGCGAGAATGGAGATTTTGCAGTAATCTTCCCCTGGAGTGGGGCGAGAATGGAGATTTTGCAGTATTCTTCCCCTGGAGTGGGGCGAGAATGGAGATTTTGCAGTATCCTTCCCCTGCCACGCCCACCAAGCCACGCCCATAGAACCAGTAGTAAAAAAAATTGGATTTCACCACTGCACGAGATTGTTTGTTGTTGTCGTCTGGGCTGACATTCCTCTCTCCCACACTGTGTGGCAAGCTGAGAAACAGAAAGACGGCTGGATCAGGCCTTAACCTTTTTGAAGTTGACAGAGCCATCTTCCATAAGGAAGTTGTTAATTGCTTGTGATATTTGTTCTTGTACAATTTGCTGAAACTTTTCAGAGATCATAGCCATGGCCCATATCTGCCTTGAATTTCCAGTGGGGGTTGTTTCCATTGTTTAGCTTTCTTCTCCTCAGCTTTACTGCTGATTGGTTTACCATCTATTTCAGGCATCATTACTACGAAGTTTTTTTTCCTCACATTTGGCCAAATAAAAGGAGCAAGCAGACAAAAGTTAGTGGATTAAGAACATGATAGACTTTATTTGATTTCCAACTAAACTCAACAAAATCAAAGCAAAACTGATTAAAAGATGCTATTCTTAGGCTCAGTATAGAACCAAAGCAGCACATTAGATAATCAAACCCCTCAACATTCTTCTTTTGACTTAATTTGTTGATGGGCAACATGACTCCAGGGACCTTAATGTAGAATTGTACTTTGGGTGATACTTTAAAAATATTTTTTTAAGTTTCTAAGAGAAATTTATCCTTATCTTGTTCTTTAGGATGGTCTATCATCACTGTTCTCATTTTATTAAGTGTGCACATTTATTTTTTGGAAGTAGTACTGCCAGAAATTTGAAAATATGGTAGAGATTGAAAAGTGTTTATATTAACAGATCAAAAATTAGGTTTTTGAGTTATATTGTAGAACATTAGAAATTTTATATTCTTGTTTTTTATTCCTGTCTCTTTCTGATAATGCTTCATAATTCATGTCTTGGCATTTTTTCACTGCTACACACCTTAACTATAACCACAACAAACGCAGAGTGTATATAATGGGAGACAACACAAATATTAAAGAAAAATGTCTAAAAATCATCCTTTTCATCTAGAAAAATATGGGTATATACTTAAGTTGCATATTTTATAGTTTTAGTTACTGTTTAGTAGAGTCACTCCTAGATAATAAATGAGAAATGTGCAGTATGGACTGGAAATGATGAAGGTAGCTAAACAGAATAAGGGGGGATATAAAATCAAATCAACATGCTTGGAAAATTGAGAATGAACTAAAAATAAAACAAATATAGAATGAAAGGGAAGACAACCAAAATAAAAATGAGTTATGAGAATCAAATAACTGTGGAGTGGTTAGATATGAAAGGTATTTGATAAGTTAGTAGGTTTCCAGACAGGCAATTATTTATTTAAGAAGAAATTTAAACTGATCCAAAGTAACAAAATAGTCACATCTGAAAAGCAATTTGCAAGCAACAGTCAATGGTTAACTGACTGAGAGCCCATACAAATGAATAGTTTATATTTCAGTTAATTAAATGAAAAGAATAAATACAAAAGCAATCAGTTCATAAAAGTGATTAATTAAAAGGCCAAATAGAAAGGAGGAGTAATGAGATTATCAGATGGCCAATTACATTTGGAAGAATTATCTGACATCAGAACAAAGTAAGCATTATAGTAAAGAAAATAAAATTTGAGTGGGACCCTATAATGGTGGGAGTAAACTAGATTGTAATGAATAATGTGGGAACAAACCCTCTCAGATGCAAAACAAAGAGAAAATAACTAAACTACTCCTCCCCACAACTTTTGCCCCAGAAAACATGGAGTGTTTTTTAAACCTGTTATGTTAGTATATAAAAGTTAGAAGTAGAGTAGTAGGTCAGATACAAGAAATATATTTGTTTTGCCCTTTCCCCTCTTGCAGAGCAGAGAAATTGGAGAAAAAGGGATCACAAGAGAGTAAGCAGTCACACAATGGGGAATACATTGAGCTGTCAGTACAGTGCACTCACAGCTGAAGGCTCCAGCACATTGTTTTTGATGTGTGTTTCCCATTGTGTGCCTGCTGACTGACTTGTAGTCCTTTCCTCTCCAATTTCTATCTGCAAGGGAAGAAAACAAGAAAAACAAAATAAGTATATTGACTATAATAGTCATCACTTGGCTGAGATGCTGCAAAGATTGTAAATGGTTATAAATTGGCCATGCATTTATTTTTAAGTACCATTGCAACTTCAATTGGTCACTGAAAAGGCAGTCCAGTAAGCAAGGATTTCTGTAACAGCTTCAGAAATGCTAATTAAATAAACTAATTCATTTTATAAGCATCAAGAAAGTTAGGATATAAATATCAGTAATATTAATCCTGCATGCTGGTCTAGTTTCCCAAAATGGAGTTTAAATGTTTAACTTCTGTAACCCCCTTCTTCTTCCATCTTTCCCTATGATATTTATGGTTACTTTCAGTGATTCTGCCAATCTTACTGTGTAAATAAATGAATATAAATACAATGTGCAAGTTCATTATTCAATCATATTACCAATACAGCTATTATTGATTTATATGGAACCATTGAAAACCCTAAGGCTTCAAATAATATATGTGCATTAAATTCATGCACTTTCATTAGTGAAACAATGAAACAGAGAATTGAACTCTGAAAGATTTTTTTTAAAAAAGCTATATTTTGATTACAAACAACATATCCTATATATAATCTTTAATGGCACATTGGAATTTAGTAGCTTATATTAAAATAAACCCATTGTCAAGTGCTTTCACAAAAATGGGATTCTTTTGTTCAACTAGAAATAATATAGTGGTGATGAAGGTCCTTGCTGTTGTTGTTATGGAATTGGTATCATATTTCTACTTTGCTACTTATTCTATTTCATTACTTCCCAACGCCTACTTTAATTAATATGCTATTGGTAACATGAGTGCTGCCTCCTATGTATTGTCAGTCTCTGATACTTACCTTTTTTTTTTATCCATGCTACTTTATTACATATTGTGACATATGGAGAAAAAAAATATGGTATACATAAGCTTTATTGTAAGTTAAGTCCAATGTGTTTTGAGGGGAAACTTTTCCTGACATACGATTAGGCATGATTTGCAATAAAATACATCCATTTTTTGCATTTACTTAGTTTGTGTATATCCTTCTATTTTCACACATCTTAAAGTTATAGAAGATCTTAACTAAGGCAGTTCCAGTTGTTATTTCTAATAATAATGAATACAGAAAATATATTTTGATCATGTTGAAGCTCAGATATCATTTGGATGATTATTTCCTGCTAGCAATCCAGTTAACAGAATACAACTGAAAGGGAAGGAAAATTCACTACTCATTCTCAAAATATTCAGAGGCAGATAAAGGACTACTCGGTTTGCTATCTCAGCACATACAGATGCTGATATGAACATGGATAATGATATGATTTTACCCTCCCACTGATTTCTGTCATTCCGGAACCATACAGATGACTAATATGATTCAATTCCTGTGGATTAAAGAGAATTTGAGAGTATTTTCCATTGAGACAGACTTGCTCTATTTCCTCTGGCTGCAAACTGTCAGTCTTAAATGGCTAAGGCAGAGAACCTCTAATTTTTTCAGTAGTGAAAAGGCTTAGAGAAAGAACTGTCCTATTTCTAATTGCTACTGGACTAAGACAAATAACTAGATGCTACAAAACTAAGCTAAGTGCTGGTCCTAAAAATTAATATCCTATATCTGAACAAAGGCAATATGCATTACTTTTTTGTCCCTTAACAGTATTTGAATAATACTTCTTGACAGGGGTGAAATCCAGCAGGTTCTGACAGGTTCTGGAGAACCGGTAGCGAAAATTTTGAGCAGTTCGGAGAACTGGTAGCAGAAATTATGAGTAGTTCAGAGAACCGGCAAATACCACCTCTGGCTGGCCCGAGAATGGGGTGGGAATGGAGATTTTGCAATATCCTTCCCCCAGGAGTGGGAGGAAATGGGGATTTTGCAGTATCCTTCCCCTGGAGTGGAGTGGGAATGGAGATTTTGCAGTATCCTTTCCCTGGAGTGGGGTGGGAATGGAGATTTTGCAGTATCCTTCCCATGCCACGCCCACCAAGCCATGCCCACCAAGCCACACCACGCCCACCAAGCCATGCTCACAGAACCGGTAGTAAAAAAAAAATTGGATTTCACCACTACTTCTTGACATATTTCAAGCATATATGTAGCAAAGGAGCATGCACATAATATTTGATGACTTGCTAAAAGTTAAAAATCTTTTTGGTGCATTAAAATGATCAAACATTAGATTTAGGAGGGAATGAAGTCCCCTTCAGAAGCAAAAACATCTATCCAAAATGAACAAAACTTAACAGCCACAGAATGTGGGAATGAAGTTTCCAAAGTGGTATTCTTCTTTCCAACCAATTAACAAGAAATAAAACATAATATTAGAGGCCTGGAATCTTGTAAAAGCAAGGATGAGTCTTTCAATCTCATGATTAGCATCACCTTCCCCCCTCCAAATTACCCCCTCCAAGGACAATGGAGGAGGAGGAGTAATTGCATATACCAACATGACATATCTAGATTCAGAAAACAAATTAAAAGACAAAACAGGAATTGCTGAACAAAGAAAGC
Source organism: Pantherophis guttatus (assembly GCF_059756535.1). Lineage (NCBI taxonomy): Eukaryota > Metazoa > Chordata > Lepidosauria > Squamata > Colubridae > Pantherophis > Pantherophis guttatus. The sequence continues at coordinate 291,703,096 of NC_142063.1, read as the reverse complement.
AGTTCACCATGGTAAATATATCTGTAAGTAACGGAAAAAATAAAAGGCAATTTTTAAAAAGTTAGAAGGACCTTGAGCAAAATGACAGAATTTCAAATGCTTATAGAAAAATCAATATCATTTATTAGGACATAATTCTAAATTATTGAAATATGATCCAGGGGCAAAACAAATTAAAAATGGCACAATAATGGATGCAAAATTTGAAAAAAAATACTTAGAATGAATCAATGGGAGGAATAATGGGGGGGGGAATTAATACAATTTAGTCCAAGCTAGAATTTAAGGGAAAATTGCTACAAAATGTTTACAAATGTGCATAATAATTCTGTCAACCATTGCCAGCATGTATAAAACAATGAACAATAAATGTTGGAAACGCCATAACAAGGTAGGAATGTTTTACCAAATGTGGTAATTATGCAAAATATTTTTAAAGTATTCAAAAGAAATACATCAAAAGATTCAAAAGATCTTAAAAATAAAATCTGAACTGAAACCACAGGTATTTTTATTAGTTACAATTCCAGAAAACATAAATGAAAAACATCATTATAAAATAAGATACATGTTGATGGCAGCCCGCAGGTAATCCCAGTTCAGACTGCAATGTTGGTAACTTCAGCATCAAAGGTGGGGCATTTGCACTATCAGAGGTGGGGCATCGAAGCAGGAGCGAGGCAACAATGTGGCATCAGGGGAAGGGGTGGGGTGGTATCAGCAGAGGGCAGGGCATCCAGTGGTGGGATTCAAGTAATTTAACAACCGGTTCTCTGCCCTAATGATTTCTTCCAACAACCAGTTTGCCAAACTGCTCAGAAAGTTAACAACCGGTTCTCCCGAAGTGGTGCGAACTGGCTGAATCCCACCACTGGGGGCATCAGTGCAGGCATCGGAGGCAGGGTGACAGCTTTAGTTTCTTATGTGCCCCCTTGGGAAAATTAACTGCCCACAATTAAGCAAGAACAAACATGATCCAATATTAGAAAAGTGATATCCTGCCCATGTTATCTGATTGGGAAGGAAAAAATGGGAGAATATGCTGCAATTGAAAGTATACATTTATAATAGAAGTTTAATATCCTGTGATCTTCAAACACAGCCTGAAAAATCATCTTTCCCAAATGTTTTAGCAAAGTGAGCATGGGGTTGTACTAGACATGCTGTGTGATTGCTTCCAATTCCTTCCAATTCTGTGATTCTATGAATGTCTATTTTCTTGACTCAAAAAATGAATGTGATGATGTAATCAACCACACTATCCCTACAAAGATAGAGGACCAAACACAAACTGTCATGGTGTGGATCCAATAATCACAGGAAAAAAATTGGTTATAAGAAGAAAATACTAAGTAATATTAGATCTCACCTCCAAGAAATTCCAGTTGTTTCCATAAAAATCTCTACATCAGGCCTAGGTTTATTACAAACTGGCATATATTTTCAAAAATGAAGGAATTGTTGACACAAAGGCATTTTAATCAATTTACAAGTTAAAGCACTACACCAATAAGGAAAAAATGCAAAATATTATTAAAATTCTTACAACACCCTTTTTTCCTAATGTTGGAAGAAATGTCTTTCTGGGTTCAATTCCAAGTGGGGAAAAAGATACTGGAAACATGGTGGCTGCTTGGAAATAATGGTTTTAATGGTGAACAGGATCACATGCCTTGAAGAACTTGGGTGAAGAGGAAAAAAAGGGCAGAGATGCTGAGAGTGCCTGAATTTTATACCCTCTCTGGGCTTTTGAATTTGAGCTTGTATTCTGATTGGTTGTCAGACTCCCATGGGGCCACGATGGGATAACTTTGTAGGTTGTGTTTTTGAGTCCCAAGCTTGGTTGAGCCTTGCTGGGTGATGCAATCTCCCCAGGTGCCATGTGGTGAGTTCTGTTGCTAGATGGGTAGAGGGCTAATCCTATCTTTGTTGGATCTTGGGTGAGGGCATTTGCTTATGAATAGACCTAGCTATCTCTTTATCTCTTAATTGCTGACATCTGCTGTGGGCTATTGAGGAGGGTGGGGACCAGAGGTGGTATTCAGCAGGTTCTGACCAGTTCTGAAGAACTGGTAGCAGAAATTTTGAGTGGTTCGGAGAACCGGTAAATACCACCTCTGACTGGCCCCAGAGTGGGGTAGGAATGGAAATTTTGCAATATCCTTCCCCCAGGAGTGGGGAGGAAATGGGGATTTTGCACTATCCTTTCCCTGGAGTGAGGTGAGAATGGAGATTTTACAGTATCCTTCCCCTGCCACACCCACCAAGCCATGCCCACCAAGCCATGCCATGCCACACCTACCAAGCCACACTCACAGAACCAGTAGTAAAAAAATTTGAATCCCATCACTGATGGGGGCTATTAAGAGTTAGTCTGCTTCCTGCCTAAAAAACATGTTTCTCCATTTTTCATCCAGGGAAATATGTAATATTCTGCCTTTTTAATATTTCCTAGAATATTTCATTCTTCTAGGAGAGGGGTGGGTGCTCACTTCCTACACTAACATTCTCCAATATCAAAAATTCTCCTGCATTCTCCTGCATAAGTTATTGTAGTCTAAATTTTTATTCAAAAGTTTCCCGGTTCTGCATTTAAGCTTTCTGTTACTCAACAATGTTTGATCCTTAGCAGTGTAACAATAGAGATGTTCAGATTTGATTACCATTACTGATGTAAGCTTCTGTTGCCTGTTCTGCCTCACCATCAAGCTAGTTAATGACTGATGAGGAAAAGTTAATTTCCCACCACTGCAACCTCAAAGATGATTAGTGCTAGCTTTTCTGGTGTAGTGAAGCTAATAACCACTACAGATTTCAGGTAAGGAGTGAGGAATAAGTAACTCTCCAGAAATATCAGATCCAATTAAAAAGCTGTAATCTTAACCATCTATCCTTAATCCACACAAACCAATTATGCAGAACACTTGTGGTCTTGGAATTAATTTTAGTTCTTTTTGAGTCTAAATGAATGGAAGGGTTTTTCCCCTTTATTAATTTCTCAAAAAAAAAAAAAAACTGGAGTACCTTGCAATCTCCCCATCCTTTCTTTAATTCCTGAGTTGGCTCTGAGAGTCCTGTGTAGCTTGTATGGGTTTACTGGTTTATTACTTTTGGCAGAGATGGGCTCTTGATCCTTTCATCTTAGCCAGGTCAGGCAATTTTCCTGGCTCGTGATGGCTATCCTTCCTTTTTGTTTTTAGCCATAAAACTCTATTGACTATCTTAATCGCATCACAGGAGCCTCAAGGCAGTTGTATATTCCAACAAAATAGCCGTGCTCTCTCTCTCTCTTATTTATTGGCTTCTGATGTTCTCACCACATCATCAAATACCTTTAAAATATCAAATTGGATAGATGTGCTCTTCTTTTTTTCCTGTATAAAGAAAATGGCAGCTTAAGTAGCAGCGAAAAAGAACAATTTCACATATTAAATGTCTGCTTCAGTCTTCAGGGTTGCTGAAACATTGTTGGGAGTGAGATTAATCCTTTGGTCTCTACCCTGAATATGAACTATTCATGCAACAAGGTTTTTCATTCCTACGTTCTTTTCACAAGGCTTTTCTTTTGCCAAACCTTTTCTGAAGTGTTCCCCAAATTCTTATAACATGCTTTAAAAGTGCTCCAGAAAGTAATGGCAGAAACCACACCATAAGTAATTCCATTGTATTGTTACACTGACAGGATTGGGTAAAACCTGTTTTACTTACACTTTTATGTTTCCTAGCTCAGTAGTTTTGCTTGTTGTATTTGTACAGATAGTCCTCGACTCACAAGCATTTTTAGCAGACATTTGCATTTACAAGGGAACTAAAAAAAGTGACTTACAACCAGTTCTTACACTTACAACCATCACAGCATCACCAAGGTCACGTGATTCAAATTTTGGATGCAACCAATATGTCTTTACAATGGGTGCAGCATCTTGGGGTCATTGAGGCTGGTTTCTAATGTTTGATGAAGAAATTAATTGGGGGGAAAGGTTTTTACAAGACCCACTAACAAGGAGAGGCCTACGTCGTTATTTTCTAGTTTTAATAAATCAGGGTTCATTCTCATGTCCCCCAAATCATGTCATGAATATCTCTAGTAGCTGTTCTTTTTAAATGTCATGTTGTTATGTTCTTACCTTCATCTCTTGCCAACCCACAGATGGGGCAGTTTAAAGTTGGATTTAGCTGTTATATAATCTAGCATGTTTCATTGACAACATGATTAATGATGAAAGTAGGGACTGGGATCTTCCTATCTCATCTTGGTCACTTTAAGCTGTTGTATACACAAATAAACACCTCTGATCACTGGGCAGGACTCTCTTTGCCATTTTGGCTTGGTTTTCAGGAAGGTCTGGATGTCTGTTTACCCCCCCCCCCCAAATGCCTGATAAGGGTTTTCTGACATCCTTATTTGGCCTTAGAAGGGTTTCCTTATTATACGTGGGCATATGTTCTTTTGAAAAAGTGCTGGACCTGTGTTATAAACATTCTTCACAGAAGGTTGATTTAAACTAGGGAAGAGGGATAATTTCTACCATCAAAAAGTGTATTACACAGCAGCCCCTGCCATGTGGAATACCTTTCTCTCTGGATCTGGCCATTCCCAATTCTTTTAGCCTTCCAGAAAGTCATAAAGGGCTGGCTTTTGGAATAGAGTGAAATTGGAGCCTGGGTATGTATTGCTAGATGGTTGAAGAAATGTTGGATACGATACCAGGGTTTTGATTTTACTCTTCCTTTGATTTCTATTATTGTTGCGAGCCACCCAGAGTAAGGTTTCATAAGATCAGTGGCCAATTAAATCTTGAAAATTTAAACAAAATAAATTACAGGTTTTCTATTGTTTCTGCCAACAAGGTTTTGTGTCACCATATGTATTACTGTATATTAGGTTGAGGAGAAAGTGCCATTGTACCAGCTCCACTGGCTACTTCTAGGAGTTGTTGGTCACAAACATGTGCTACTAGCATTGATATTGCTTTATACCAGGGGTGAAATCCAGCAGTTTCTGACAGGTTCTGGAGAACCAGTAGCGGAAATTTTGAATAGTTTGGAGAACCGACAAATACCACCTCTGACTGGCCCCACCCCCATCTATTCTCTGCCTCCTGAGTCTCAGCTGATTGAGAAGAAATAGGGATTTTGCAGTAACCTTCCCCAGGAGTGGGGTGGGAATGGGGATTTTGCAATATCCTTCCCCCAGGAGTCAGGAGGGAATGGGGATTTTGCAGTATCCTTCCCCTGCCACGCCCACCAACAACACCATGCCCACCAAGTCACGCCCACAGAACCGGTAGTAAAAAAAAAATAGATTTCACCACTGCTTAACACTACTAGTTAAGGGCAGAGTTCTCATTATTGAATATGCCTTCCCTTTCAGAAGACCCATGTAAAGAAATAGCTCAAAAGACACCTCCTATACATGTCCATTCCATCTCACTCTTCTATACATTGAGAAGAGGGATTTGTGGTTGCTTTTTCCACTGGTAGAAGAAATTTGGTTGAGAAGAAACAGGGCCATCAGTCACTCTTCTCAATTTGTCCCCTATTAAAGCAGTTAGGATAGGACCACTCAGCACTCTTCTTATTTAGACAGAGTTGCATCTGGTAGTGGTGGCAGTTCAGTCTATGAATTTATTTTTTTTTCTGCTACCTCATGGATTTATTTATTTATTTATTTATTTTATCATATTTGTATACCGCCCTACTCCCAGAGGACTCAGGGCGGTGAACAGCCAAGATAAAAATACAAATAACATACAAAAGTTAAAAACTATTAAAAATAGATTAAATATTTTGGGCTCAAAAAACAAATTTAAGACGTCCAATTTATGTAAAACATTTAAAACCCAATTTAAAAGGATTGAAGGATAACAGTTTCAGGTGGCCAAATGTTGTATCCCAAATCTTTGAAAAGGTTAGAGGGCAAATAAGAAAATACTGGAATGCAGTCATTCACACAAGTGGTTTAATTTGCCGTTGAACAAGATTGAATATCTCACTGATAAAGAAATGGGTTTAGCAAGAGAGATTACAAACATTATGACAGTATAGTGTTCTGCAGACTGAAGACTGTGTAGAAACACTATAGTTCAGTAACAATGTAAGATCCTAAGAGAGTTCTCTGTAATTTAACAGCTCAGAAACCCTGAATATCAACTCTTTAGGGAATGGAAAATTGCAGAGCAGTGCCATTACCTTCATATCTTCCCTGTAATTTTCCCATGGGAAAACAGGATATATTGCATCACACAGAGGGAAACATATTCCATTATCAACTGGATGACATCCATTTCAAGGATGGTAATGTGAATCTTCAGCATAACTCTGACAAACATAAAATAAGTCTTGAACTGATGGAAAGGATTGAGTATCAATCATGTAGGTACTAATATATTCCTTTTTTTAATCAAGTTCCATCATTGGAGGAAAATTAAGAGAAGAGGAAGAGATGATATGAATTGTGAGTTTGGAATGGGATTCTGTAATCATGTTTACAGAAAGGCAGCTTGTCATTTAAATTAGTCAAAATCTTCAGTTCTATATTGAAAAGAAAGCATTATTCTGTGCTAATTTTGTTTCACCACTACATGCTATGAAAAAGCTTTTTTTTTCTTATTCTCTTGACTGAAACTATCATGCACCAACATTTTCTCTAATAAGGAATAAGTCATAGCAATAAGAGTTGCTGAAGATGCTTCTTGGGTTTTGTGGAAATGCTCATTACTTATTTGCAGAATCACCATGATCTCCCGTTCTAAATATGTTCCCTAGAGACCTAGAGCTTTCTCTGTTGTAAGATGGGAGCAATAACTATTAAAATGGAGAACAAAATAGATCAGCTGTCCTGACAATAAAATATAGTGGTGCTAGATAGAAGGGACTGTCTTCAAAAAATGCCTAACTTTTGGAAAAGAGAAGTAGATCACTTCTCAATGTTAAACACATTACAAAATGAGCCTTGCGGGTGTTTTGGGTTGCTAACCAGTCCAAATTATAATTGTGACATGTAGGAAGGAATGGGATTTAAACTTTTTGTTGTCATTTTGGATCTAATCCAGGAAAGTGTTATTTGACAGGTGAATGCTACCCATTGTCTCCAATGGGATTTTTCCTCCTGAAATAAACACTAGGTGGGTTATACCAAATTGATTAATGAGGGTAAACTTACCTCCCCACCCATAGTACTAAGTTTAATGTTATTTTAGTGGTAAAACAAATCTGAAAAAGTAAATCATTTGCTTAATGATAAATCAAGGTTCTAGTTAAACAGAGGGACACAGACTGACAGAATTTGCATCTGCTACTGAACAGGTCAAAAGTCTTTTATAAGAATTGATAAGTAGCTTTTTTTCTTTGCAAATATTTAATATACATTTCAGATGCATGTTTAACTAGATTAGTATTCACTAACAATCTTTAATTCTATTTTCAGAGAAGATTCCAGATTTTTTTCTGAATGTAAAGGCATTTTTACCTGCTTCTCTATAGACCATGTTTACATGTCAGGAGACATACATAGACAAATCTTTGGTAACTTTCCTTAGATCATTTTATTCATTTTTACTTATGTGCTTTTGACAAAAAAGTTGATCTGTAGTTATTATCCATGATTAATATATTTGCCAGTGCCATGAATATAGTAGATCTGGTTTTGTATTGGATATCTTCCTTGTAATTTAAATAGAGACTTAACATCTAGTCTTCACATTCTCTAAGCATTTAAATAATTTAGATTATTTTTATTTTAGGGAAGATTCTTCAGCAAAGTTTTATGACAAGAGAAAGTAACCAGCATAAATTGAATTTCTTGTAAATGTTAAATTCCACTTTCCTGTTAGAGTTGTATTGAACAGCTATGTCACAATTTCATTATCCCCCCTAATAGATATGAATCACACATTAATCTTACTTAATTGTTTTTCAGCCTGATGTATGAGGTAGATAATTTGTTAAATCACTGTAACCACAACTTACAGTAACAATGGACATTATCCATCAGAATGTCTGTTAAACTTGATGAAATTAACACCACTGTACCGTACTGATAGGCTGCATTAAATGTAGGATGGAAATAGAGTTAAGATTTATAGTAATTCCAGCTTTCGGTCTGGACTTTAATTTGTGCCTGTGGTATCCATCTGCTGTTAATTCTCATTCCAAATCTGATTTAAAATCATCCAATGTAGTGTCAGTTCCAGCATAAGAAGCCATTAAGAGAAGCAGCAAATTATATTTCTTTACATTATGTAAGTCAATATGTCATCTTTATTAGAAGCGGTTAATACTAAATGTTGTTTACCTAAAAATAAAGTCAGCCCAAGTTTCTTGGTTATAAGGCTTGTCATGCTTTAATAATTTTAAACAGCTTGGAGAAATGCTGCTGGAATCTACTATGCGCATTTTTCAATATATCTGATTTTAATTAGAAATAGCCCTAACTTTCTGATGAACTAATTTACAGTGGATTCATTGGTTATACTATTTGTTAGCTAATTGGAATTATCATATGATACTTTGAACTTCTGAAATTGCTATAAACTGTTTACAGGTTGGGAATTATCATGGTTAATATCTGATGCTATAAAAGTTGCTTTTATAGCATCAGACATTTTTCATCTCTGAGGACCAAAGTGAGAACGATAAACCTTCTAATGCATAGATATTTTCTAACTATGTCTAACAACATATAACAGCAAAACACAGAGGGAAGACAGTAGAGCACTAAGATTATAATTAGCTCATTAACCCTAATGAAATTTTACAAATTGTAGAGCAAAATTCTGCAGAAGCATAGGGGAATGGATATATTTTGTCAGAGAATAAATAATCCAGATAAACTAAATCTTAATACCCTGATAATTTCATTATTAAAATTATTACATGATGAGAGCAGATATCCCTGCAATGTCAACAATATATCAGAATATTGGCTATCATTTCAATAGCTCAAACAACACAAGGAAAAAATTTAATCATACAAGGAATTTTCTTCAATTTTCCCTCCATGAATACCAGTAGGACCACACTAAAGTTAGCAAAGGGTAAAGCCCATCTGAATGTATCAATTGATCTAAATATTGAGCTGGTCCTAAGCACTTTCCCCAGCTCCTGCCCACCTAGTAGTTTGAAAGCATGCAAATGCAAGTAGATTAATAGGTACCACTTCAGTGGGAAGGCAACAGGGTTCTACACATCTTTGCATATAGCCATGGTGGCCACATGACCATAGAAATTGTCTTCCAACAGTGCTGGCTTCCTCTGCCAAGAAACAGAGATGAGCACCATGCCCTAGAGTGAAACACAACTGACAAACACAACTTACCTTTTACCTAAGCATATAGATTGATGGTTCACAAAAATATCTCTTGGCAGGGAGGTGTAATCAGTTTGTCCTTACATACTGCATCTAATACCAGTACATGTGCACTTTCTTGGTATTTTTGAACCCTGGCATGTATTGCTAAAAAAAAAACAACCAACCCATAGTATTTCAGTTCCTGAAGGAGTAATCATCTCCAATTTGAGTTATAATTCTCAATTAATGTTAAGGAGTTCAGAACTACTTGATGAGAGGATAACCTCTCCCAAAATATAAATATGTTTAGAGATGGATTTGCACTTGAATAATGCCAGCTTCTTGACAGAGTGCTACATTTAGTACTAGCAGGCAACCTTGAAAAATGTAATGCAAAAATTTGGATTGCCTGCCCTCTAAAGTTGTTCTGTTCTTATGTAGCCCCAACTGAGTCCCATATAGGAACTGCACTCAAGCTCCAGCTATGAATAAATTTAGTGCAGCAGGTATATGCTCCGTGTCACTGTTGAAATAACAGGATTTTGTAACTGATGCTGATATTGAAGCATTTTGAATTACTGTGTCCAAATGAACACATCCTTCTCCTGCTGTTGAAATAAAAACATTCCTAAATACTTAGAGATTTTAACTTCCTCTTTCAGATGCTGCCCTATAATAACTGCTGTGTTCCAACTTTGGGCATGTAAAGAATGAAATAATTTTTGCCTTGGAATAATTCATCTCTAAAGCATCCTCTCTGCATTAACCAACAAGTGAATCTGGGATCTTTTCATCACAGCTGAGATCAGTGAAATTATTAGCATGTCATCTGTGTACAGTAAAATAGAATTATGTTTGTTTGCTAGCTAACAAGATGGTAATCAAGCTTATTTAAGTGGGCTGCCAATGAGTTCATGTAATGTTGAAAATGGAAAGGTACCAAGATACAGCTTTGTATGATGCTTTGTTTGATGAATAAGGGACATAGTGGCTCAGTGGCTAAGATGCTGCGCTTGTTGATCAGAAGGTCGGCAGTTCAGTGGTTTGAATCCCTAGTGCTGCGTAATGGGGTGAGCTCCCGTTACTTGTCCCAGCTTCTGCCAATCTAGCAGTTCGAAAGCACATAAAAAATGCAAGTAGAAAAAATAGGGACCACCTTTGGTGGGAAGGTAACAGTGTTCCGTGTAACAGAGATGAGCACTGCCCCCTAGAGTCGGGAACGACTAGCACATATGTGCGAGGGGAACCTTTACCTTTATCTTTATACATGAAATTGTTTTGTAAGATGAGTAAACACACTGCTCCTAACTTTGGGTCATAGATTCCCAATAATAGAAACAAGAGATATTTCCGTTTGAAAAGTAGAGCCTTGCAATGTCCCCTCTGATACAAGAATGTTCAATTTGCATTATAGCTTACTGAATGAAAACCAGACCTGAAGTCAATAAATGCAATAAAGTGTAGAACAGGTCTCGTGATATATTTCTCAACTAAATGTTACAGAAACATAGCTTGATCCAAGGGGAACATTCAGTAAATGTTCAGATTCCAGCCAGTCATTTACCTTCTAGATGCATTGCATACATTTTGCCAAATTGGATACTAGTAGAGCAATAATTCACCAGATCTTCTCTTTACTTTGTCTTTGAAAACTTGGATAATAATAGCTAGATCTTGCTTTCTTTGGATCTGAGTAGTCTGGTTAAATGGTGGCAAACAGTGAAGCCGCTATGGCTTTCTCTCCTACAAGTTCCTATTGTTATAATTTCAACAGAAAATAAAATCTGGGCTTTCCATATTTTAGCTGCATGGCTATTTCATAGCACATTTCAGGGGCCATTGTGATGAGGAATTGGTTGAAACAAAAATCAGATGTTCCACTCTGTGGCTAAAACGTGCAAAAATAAATTTCCCAGATTTATGCTGGGATTTGGAAGAGGTGGCTGATAGTATTGAAGATAATATTAGGGGACAATGAAACTATGAGTTATTGAACTGAGGCAAGGCTTTAGGGAATCCAAAAAGTGTGTGTGTGTGTGTGTGTGTGTGTGTGTTAATGTTAGTCAGTTTGTATTGTTTCTTCACTTTTAACCATATCTGAGAAGAAAATAATGTTAGGTTTGTATATCTCCTTTATACATGTGTTCTACCAAAGGTTTCTCTGCCCTTGGGTATTTATAGTCAAACAATTGACAAGAATAAGAGAACTATTATTTTAGTATCAATTGTTTTGATAGCAAATGATGGTGACTGGAGTAGGTTGATATGTTGGCGGAAATTGTTCAAGATGCTACTACTTGAAGGTCCGCTCACAATTCCATAATAAATATTGTGATTAAATTTATGTCAACAAACAACACTCTTGGGATGCCTTAAGGATTAACTCATTTGTTACAATGTAAGTTTTTGTGTGAACTATAGGTCACTTCAGGAGATGCATAAATTTATGAAAAAAACAAATATATGTATATATACACATCTACGAATACATTTGTTTTGGGATGAACTGTAAACTGCAACATCTAATAGAAATGAAATGGAGAATATGTATACAATATGCACTATGTATCATATTGGAATTGCTTTCTGAACAGCATCCACTCACAAAACAATTGCATAGCATAGAAACATTGATTATTTATTTATTCATCACCTTTCTATACCATCCATCTTGCCTTAGCAACTTAGGGCAGCTTACAATAAAACATGTCACAAAATATAAAAACATGAATAAGAACAAAATTAAAAATAGAATGAAACAATAGGATTAAGTATTAAAAATTAAAAAGGTGGAGAGCTCACCCTCACTACAACAACCATCGCCAAGACTAACAGATATAACTATAGAGGCAGAATTGAATATCTCGATGCACTACTCTATGAACCAATTCCACTTTGTAATTCTCTTGGTCATCACTGACAGAGTGTTCTGGGAAAGTGAAATGCTTCTACTAGAGACTGGCATGAAAAATGATACTCAGTTTTGTACTGGAAAGCTGAACAGAAGTATGAGTTCCTGATATAATGAATATGATCATTAGAGCTTGAAATGATGCAAACAGATATGTTGCCTGAGTTTCAAACAGTATCTGGCCCATGCTTCCTTTTGTTGATATCTTTGCAGTGTTGGCTGCTGTTTTAATGGGACAGATGGCTACAAGCAGAGGGCCACATAAAAAGGCGCTGTATTGAATCAGACCATTGGTCCATTTCATCCAGTATTCCCCACACTGAAAGGCAGTGGCTTTCTCCAAGTCAAGAATTTTTATTAGTCTTGCCTGGAAGATGGCAGATATTGAACTGAGTGTTCTTGCCTATACAAGTTTTGTGCCCAGATTCATTATTAATGGTATCTTGATTGGTTGTTGTTTAGATGGCAACAAGGAGTATTGCATTATTTTCTTCCTTATGATCTATTATTTCTGAATTTATTTCAAGGGTCATAATCTGGCACATGCGTGACTTTAAATATTAACTATGAATTTCTGTTGGGCTTATCTGAATAATGAAGTTATGGCTTTATTTGCTCACTTAATTTGTTCAAAACTGTGAGCTAACTTAAGGAGCCTTTAGTAGCAGTTAACTGCAGAAAAATCCTACCATGGTTTTAGTGAACTGGACAACAAAATGCAAGATTGGGCCACACTAGGAAATAAAAGAATCTTACAACTGGAAGAGTATGATTTGCAGAAAGGCTGGCATGCCTATCTTTGGGATAAAGGAAAAGGGGCAGGGGTATATTTCCACCGACATAAAATTAGAGACGTATTAATGAGGACATGGAAGGAAATTAGGCGTATACATTATACAAAAATCCCAAAATGGACCTCCATAATGGAGGCAATGATCCATTCAAATACGCTAAGCAAGGAAAAAATGTTTACCTATCAAGATATCCTAGATAATAGTGGCAACCTTAAAACAAATGAGACCTTAAAGGAGCAAGGGATTCACATTGATTGGTGGCCCTACTTACAAATTAAATCCCGATACAGGAAGGACAAGCAGGAAGATGGTATAGAAATGGGGACAAATAGCTTTGACAAGATATGGATGGGCTGTGAGAACAAATTATTAGCTAAATTATATTCATACCTGCTTGAATATGATAGAGAAGGGGAAATACTTAAAGATCAGATGATTGCTTGGGGGAGAAATATCGGATCAAAAATAAACCTAGACGATTGGGAAGAAGTGTGGAACAACAACCTGAAACTGACAAGAGCGATAACTTACAAGGAGAATCAGTATAAAATGCTGTATAGGTGGCATCTAGCACCATCTAGGATTGCAAAGATATATCCAAACGCAAACCCCAAGTGTTGGAAATGCGGTCATTGGCAAGGTACCTTCTATCATATGTGGTGGACGTGTCCTGAAGCGAGGAAATTCTGGAAATTGATACAAAAATGGATCCAAGAAATAATAGAGGAGGATATTATCTTCATACCAGAAAACTACCTTCTGGGAGTACTAAAACGAGCATATGGGAAGAAGAAGAAATATCTAATTATCCACATCATTACAGCTGCGAGACTCTCTTATGCACAACATTGGAAGGAGAAAAGTTGTCCAACTGAGGAACACATAGTCAACAAAATATTGGAATGCGCAGAAATGTGCAGATTAACATATGTATTAAATGAGAAGGAGGATTCAGAGTTTTATACGGTATGGGATTTGTGGTATAGGTGGTTGGGAAATAAATGCAAAAGTTAACTACTAAGTGGGACAACGCTTAACTACCAATTTAACTTATGTATTATTATATTATAATTTATAATGTATTAATTTCATAAATATCCTATGTTTTAATTGTAAATCATTTATATAACCTATTAGCTACCACATTTATAAGCATATAGTATGACTACACGTTGCCAAACCGAAAAGGTTGAATTGTAATATATTTGTCTATTCAATAAAATTTATAAAAAAAAAAGAAAAGAAAAGAAAAGAAAATGGTTAAGCAGTAATTTCTCTTCAGCTTAGATCCTTTCATGATCCTGTGCTGACTATCTGTAGCCGGGGTTGTTAACACTGGGCATTTATTACTCCAACAAAGTGAACAAACCTAGTCATTTAACAGACTGTCATTTAATAAAAACAAAGGGAGAAACATGTTTTTTTTAAAGTGCTTCTTGGGATCAGATAACTACTAAGGTGAATAACCACCCTAAAGTTTCATATTAAAGATGTACCTGAAAACTGCACCATGTACATAAACAGAATTACGTGTCAAAAAAAAAAATGCAATTAGAAATAAAGATATGCCAAATTGCCAGAATTCCCATGTTTGATTAAACACTTACTAAAGCCAGGGATAACACACACACTCACACCACAAGTTCTGTCTAAACACTATTAAAATTCTTATGTCTGTAATCTTTCACAGTGGGCAAAACAGCACATCATATGTCAGCAAGTTTTCAACCAAATAAGCTCAAATAGGCTAACTTACAAAGTGCTTCCAAAATCTAGAACACATAAATTCCATGAGATTGAAATTTGGGAAATTTGTAGTCACTTCAGTGCTGCTGAACGACCACCAGAGGTTTAGTAGAGCCATCGTACCCTAGCTTTCCAGAGACCATGTAGACTGGCCCTTCCTTCAACTGCTAGAGATCAGGTAGACTGGTCATGCCCTAGCCCTACAGAGGTCTGGTAGACTTATCTCACCATCAACTGATGGAAAATGGCCAGCTATGGTCAAGCTGGCAGGAAATTGGAAGTTGCTCCCACTGCCACATCTTTTTTGCCCTTGGTCATTCTGTGTTTCTGTTTAGGTAAGAAAATGTATCTGAAACAATGTTTCAGTGGATCACTGGCTGTCTAATATGAACTAATACTGAAATGAGATCCAAATGAGCATATATACTGTGTAGAATATATTAACCATTCTAAGCTTCAAAATGCCTGTTTCTCATAACTGGAGCCAGAATATATTTTGTAAGACAAAGAAAATCTGCTATGAGATCAAATGAAATAAATAGTCAAACCTAGTTTCAGATATGTACCTACTCAATATCTATTTATCACATTAGGAAGGAAAGAGTGGCCTGCTGTTTTCTCCAAACCAATAATTCCCAAGTCTTACCTAAAGTGTGTAGCAGATTCATTAGTTCAATAATTGAGAAATTAAATAGGCACTTGGTTTGGAGGTTTTTTTTTTTTTTTTTTTTTACTAAATGTCTATTAGAGTTTACTGCAATGCTATTTAGCAATGTATCTTTAACCATAGTTGCTTTTGGCTGTTTCTGCTTAAAAATTATTACAACGTTCAACTTCGGAAAGTGGTTTCAACCACCAGATAATATTTTGATTTACAGCTAGAGCATAACATCAAAGATGCAACAATTTGATTGACAGGAAAACGTAACAGATGGTCTCTCTAAAGATGCAGGTTTTCATTTCTGCTCTTTGCATGAGTTCTGAAAATTCCCAAATCTTATTCAAGCAAATATATAACTAGTTCAGCTAGGCTGACTATATTGATTTTATTTAGAATTCTACATGAGCGATTGAGATTTGTGCTTGCTTTATTTACAGGTAAAGTATCTACAGATTTAACTTAATTTCTCTTTTTGAAACAACTATCATGAAAACCTTTCCTACATACATTGCATGGTTGCATAGGTACCCTTGTGTTCGCTATATGTTCACAAGGGATTATTGTTTTTAATGTTCTGAACTGTTGCACTTTGGACACAATCCAAAATACCTTCTTTCTGAGTTTTCCCCATAATGCCGAGCTGAAATATATCATTGATAAAAGAATCGAGAATTGCTCAGTCACACAGAAACATCTAGGATAAATTCCGTTGCTTCTTTTTTACTTCCTCTTTTTACTGCTTTGGGTGTCAATGAAGATACAATGTTCTAGTTCTTGCTCTTCTGGTGGCCTCAACCATTGTTAATTGATGCTGTTGTAGTGTGTCTTTGATGTTGTCTTTCCATTTTCTTCTGTGTCTGTGTTGTGGCTCCATTACCTGAGCCTGTGTCATCAGCAGGAGAGGACTCTGAGAGTGAAGGAGAGGAGTTGGCAAGGCCTCCCTCTCCTGGACCCTCCTCTCTGGCAATGCCTTCAGTGTTCGCCGAAGGGCAAGAGATAGAGCCGGGGCCAAGCATGTCCACGCAGCCACAGGTGGACAGTGATGAGGGTAATGAGTCTTGGCTGGATCCTCGGCAGCGTCGCAGAGATAAGCGCGCGCAACAAAAGAAAAGGCGTGCCAGAGATTAGGCTGAGTCACTGGACCACAGCCCACAGGGTATAAAAGGGGGTGAGGTGGCCATTCAACTCTGTGACGGACAAAACTAACTACTATCGAGTCACATTGCATCTTTGGAAACAACATTATCAGCCTTGGATTTATTTTACGAAATGGACAATTCTTGACTGTGTGTATTTTGTTTATTGAGTAAAAGTTCTTGGCAAGCAGCTACTGGGTTGCTGCCAAGCATCTTATTGGAAGAATTGGTTGTCTGCCAGTTTATTTAACCCCCGGCTGTCTGTTTGTGTGCATGTGTGAGATGGGGACAGAACAGTCTGCCTCATGTTTGTTGATCTTCTTCCCTTTCTGTACAGTATATGCCTAACATATCAAGAACAGTTGCTGGAATTGGGTATACCTAGTCTAAAG
The DNA here is from genome assembly GCF_059756535.1 of Pantherophis guttatus. NCBI lineage: Eukaryota > Metazoa > Chordata > Lepidosauria > Squamata > Colubridae > Pantherophis > Pantherophis guttatus. The sequence continues at coordinate 291,686,164 of NC_142063.1, read as the reverse complement.
AAGAGAAGGACTAGGGGGTGACATGATAGCACTGTTCCAATATCTAAAGGGTTGCCACAATGAAAAGGGAGTCAAGCTATTCTCCAAAGCACCTGAAGGCAGGACAAGAAGCAATGGATGGAAACTAACCAAGGAGAGAAGCAACCTAGAACTAAGGAGAAATTTCCTGACAGTTAGAACAATTAATCAGTGGAACAACCTGCCTCCAAAAGTTGTGGATGCTCCAACACTGGAAGTTTTTAAGAAGAGATTGGACAACCATTATTCTGAAATGATATAGGGTTTCCTGCCTGAGCAGAGGGTTGGACTAGAAGACCTTCAAGGTCCCTTCCACTGTTCTGTTGTACAGTAGAACACAACAACAACAATAACCTTCTATTTCAATTATCCCTATAACCCTTGGAAAAAAGAGGTCTGCTAATGAGGTTTCAGTGAGAACATGTCTAATAACAGTAGCAGGGGAGGGGGGGATGGAGAAAAGAATCTAGTAAATTGATAGCACTCACTAGAAAAAAAGAATTTGGAACCCAGACAATTTTATATTTGTGTGTTTGTGTCTTCAAGTCACCATTGACTCTTGGTAACAACCTGGCCAACAACAGCTAATACTTGCCGTTTTTTTGGCAAGATTTTTGGAAGTGATTTGCTGTTGCCTCTTTTCTGGGGCTGAGAGAAAAAGATTGTGCCTAGTGCAGGACTAGAACTCTTGGTCTCCCTTAACATACACACAGCTCTCCGCCTTAATATACAGACAGAGCAAACACGCACACATCTCAGGGCGCTGGGTCTTCTACGAGGAGACGGTGTGTGGGTGAGTCCCTCTGGTGCTGTGAGATGTGTGTGTGTTTGCTCTGTGTGTACGTTTGGACGAAGAAAGAGGCAGTTGTTGGGGAAGAAGCGGGGAGAGTGAATAAGGGGCCTCTGAAGGAGGGGAAATGGGACAGAGGTGTTGTGACTCCGACCCCCAAGTCCATCTTATCGGAGGGAGAAGACTCCAAAAATGAAGGAGAGGAGTTGGCAAGGCCTCCTTCTCCAGGACCCTCCTCTCTGGCAATGCCTCAGGTGTCTTCCGAAGGAGAAGAGATAGGCCAGGAGCCAGGCACTTCCAAGCAGCTGCAGTTAGACAGCGATGGAGATAAGTCTTGGCTGGATCCCCGACAAGCGCGCGCAGCAGAGAAGGAGGCGTGCCAGAGATTAAGCTGAGTCACTGGACCACACTGGACCACACCCCACAGGGGATAAAAGTGGGTGTGGTGGCCATTCAGGCTTTGTGACGGAGAAAACTGAAAGCTAGGAAGTCATTCTGCATTTCTGGAACTTTGTTATATGCTCTGCTTGGACTGATTTTTTGGACTGGACTTGACTATTCTTTGGCTTTTGTGGACTTTGATGTTTTCGGTCGGAGGAGATAAACCTCTCTTTGTAAGTGAAGACTATTGGCAAGCAGCCACTGTGTTGCTGCCAATTCTGTTATCAAAGGAAATTCTTGTCTACTGGTTTATTTTAACTCTTGGTCGACTGCTGGTGTGCATGTGTGAGATGGGGACAGAACAAGAGGTAAGCAAGCCGAGCCGGCGAGTTCATAGTGGAAGCAAGTAGGGTGTTGTGTGGGGGTTTAGAAAGGCAGGAGCTGGACGCATGGTCTGAACACCGTGGCTTGTTTTGTAGGATCTGGAGCTTAGCAGGATCTTCTGCTTTAGAAAGCAGGTTGCGCCCCTTGCCCTGAAGCAAACTTTTCTTTGAAGACTGGATGGCTGAGTGCTGCGCCATCTCTCCAGTTGGCCTTTGTATTCCCTGCCGCCGCTGCCCTCGTTCAGATTCCCTACCCCCTCTGGCAGCCCTTGGCTGAGGGTGGCTGCCCCACCAACCAACACCAACTTCAGCGACACCACCACCACCTGCACCCAAAATATTTCATCTTGAAATGTTTCTTGAAAATTGCTCCAAAGGGGTGAGCAAAGTAGGCTCCTTATCCTACATTCTCCTTAAGGGTAGTCTTCGATTTATGACCACAACTGAGCCAAAATTTCCATTGCTAAGCAAAAAAATGAGTTTTGCTCCATTTTGTGATTTTCCTTGCCACCGTTAAGTGACGTTCAGTAGTAGTAAATAATTGTATCTTGTTGAGTCCGGGAGGTGGGGCTAGGCATGGTGAGTGATGTCGAGTTGGCCACGCCCACCCAGCCACGCCCACCCAGCCAGTCATTGGTGCAGAGAACCAGTTGTTAAAAAAATTGCAGCCCACCAGTGAACCATAGGTATCTTTATGTGTTTATATATTTGTGTCTCTACATACACACACACACACACACACACACACACACACACACACACCTTGTAATATTATCTGATTACACAAGGAATATTTATAATTAAGTTTTACTCATTCTGAAATTGGCTGTTTTGTTTCAATAAACAAAGCAAATTTATGAGCAAAAAAGACGTTGCAGAATGAGCATCATTTTTCCTTCAGAAAGCCCTATTGAGAATACTTGAAAGTGTGGAATTTCAGCTAGCTGTTCTTTTCACAGATGTTTCCTTCTTTGTGATTCACTTGGAGTCCATATTTTTAGTAGGCAACAGTGGAATCTCTAATGAAAAATAATTACTTTTACTGATCTGTTTTTATCCAAGGGGTGCAATGCTGAGCATACAATAGTTGTCAAAAATAGGCAGTGTTTGAATCAGCTTCTTAAAATATAAAGATATAGTGTACCATTCACAATTCCTATATTTCAGTCTGAGATTTACTTATCCATCCGTTCATCCATCCATCCATCAATCCATCTATCCATCTTTCTATTCTATAAAATATCCAACCCAAAGATACCCCATCTGAAACCAGACCTAAAGGATTAAAAAAAAACATTCTGTAATGAGGTGTAAAAAGTCAACTAATAACATGACAATATCTGAAAAGGAGCTAATGATAATTTTATTAAAACTAGCAGATTATTATTGAATGCTGTTCAGAGAAAATGCACAGACCAAATTCTTACCCAGGGATAGAGAAACTGAAGATAAGAATGTACATAGATGATAAGAATGTACATTTGATGATTGACATAGTATTGCTTTAAACTGATTATTTACAAAAAGGGATACAGAGCAATCTCAATGCTCTTTTATACAGAAAGAGAATATTTTATAATTCAGGGTATTTAGCTTTTGAGAATTGTGAATGACAGTTAAACCAGTTTAACCTTCTATCCCAAATTGAGTAGGGTGAGCTATAAACAGAGCCATTACCAGTGTCTTTGAGAATGTTGCTATTAATGGAAACACAGTTTGTAAATCAAAAGCCACTTGTCGATGTAACGGAAGTTACCAGCTCCAGAAGCTTATGCGTCATGAGAGAAGCATTGTAGTATGTAGATATGGAAGGTGGTTTAGCAATTAAGACTGCTATGCTATTGATTTTTACAATAAACAGGAAACAAAGGAAGATATTCAGGAGACCCTTAATGATTTAGGTTCAGTATATAGAACATTAAAATTTCCTTCCAAATGTACTAATACTTTTGGAAGAATTGAAGTCTTAGAAATTAACAAGTGTTCATTATGTAGACAGATCAGTGAAATGATCAAGTTAAGAGAGAAACAGTTGTGCACAATCTTTTTTTTTTCTTGAATTATGGGATCAATTTGGCAACATTTACTTATCCATAACTTTAATACTTGCATTAAAATATAGTATTGGGTGTTATGTGAATTTCATTGTATGGGTATACTGTGTATATACGTACAATGACAATAAAGTTATAATAATATAATATAATAATAATAAAGAGAAGGAGAATACCAAAGCCTCATTTTGTATTTTTGTTGTTTGAATTTTGTAGTTATTTTAGCATGGAACGTTTAACACTACATGGTGAATAACTCTAAGCTCTGTGGTAAAGTCACTCAGTAGTGGCATATGTGTTCACTGTGTTCACTGGAATAAAAGCATATAAGCATATAAAAAATTGAGAATTGTTTTCTCTTAGAAAGCAGATGATTGCAGACCTTTGTACCATATTTCTATCAATTTTATAACAATTTACACCTAGGAGAAGAGCCATCTAATCTATATGTTATTTCAGACTATTCCAGGAATACATGACAGGCTGTTAGTGAGTTATGAGTGTGAAGGTATGTATAAGTGTGTGTGTGTGAGAGAGAGAGAGAGGGAGGGAGGGAGGGAGGGGAGGGAGGGAGAGGGGAGAGGGTCACAGAATCATGAATAAGATTTTTTGGGAAATTTGGAGGGAGGAAACAAGAGGAAACATCATAATTCAAAGCCGCAACATCTGCATGATGCCCAGTTTTCTCTCCTACTGGATTGTTAGTCATTCAGTCTGAATAAGATTGTTGGAAAACTCAGAAATGATTGTGTGACATTTTAGTTGCTCCTAAGGTAGATATGTGTGTGAGGCACTAGGTTTTGGAAACATTTTTCCCCCTCAGGAACCAACATTTATTTCAAAATAACCCAATTTCATTGTCATCATTGATGAATGACATTTGCTTTACATTTCACCATAATTTGTGTAAATCAATTTGTAGGAGAACTCTGTCCTGAAGATCCAACTCCTTTTACAGGATATTTAGAAGAACGGTCTTGGGAGATAAAGAAAGGACAACCTTATCATGACATGACTGGTAAAATGGGTTGCTAGTACCTCAGTTGAGTTCTTTTTTGAAGATGGTGCAAAAGAAATGGCTTGCATTATAGGGAAATGTCATGGAACTGTTAATGTTGTTTTACTCCTGTTTTATTGTTTACAATATTGTGCACCCCGGTGCACCCTAGAGCTGGTGATTATACCGTAGCTCTACTTCTTGAGCTGTGCCCATCCTGCTATCCCATTTTATTTTTGTAATACTGTTAAATTAATTTTCTAGCTATTGCTTTTAAAATGAAAATATTATTAAATGGTTGTAGTAGTATACAGTGTGTTATGGTGCTTAATGAAGCTCTGTAGCACTATGTTCACTTAAACTTACTGATAGTTGTAGACTACAAAATCTATCAAATGAATGCTAATTTGAATGTCTACCCCAAGGGTATGGACTTACTCCTTGCCCACAGCAGCCAAGTTGCATAAACCCACTTGTATTGACAGTACTGTGAATCCACCAGAAATATTGTATAGAAAATCAATTACAATTTTATCTGGATTTTACTATGGGAAGGCAATGCTTATTTCTGCTAGGAATACCCTTTTGAAAGTAGACATGTGGTAAATAAATACCATATAAGAGGGAACAGAATAAATTATAGTATGAATTATGGATTTTTGTTGTGAAAAAAACCTAACAATGCCATAACACGATACTCTATTTAGAATGATGTAACTAGTGTGGATTATTTAAAATGGTTGGTTATAAATCTAACCAACCATTGGAAAGATTCTGCCTTATCAAGGATGAGTCCTGAACATAATAATGGAAGTTCTAGGTATTAATCTTGAATCTGGGAAAGTCTTTCACTTAAACTGGAAAGGTGAGATGAAATGATTTCAAAAAACAAACAAAGCAACAGAAATATGGACAAATACTAGATATTTGACGCAGGTTAGCAGTTGTCATGGCCCTTGCTCCTTGGTGTTTTCTGAAGCCAAATTGAAAATTTTCATTTCTCTTTCTATGTAAAGCTCTAATCTGCATTGGCTGATTCTGAGAGTTATATTGCTAGTATGTGAAATTAAGGGTATTGTACAGTAGTTAAGTCTCCTTTCCATCCTCTTCCAATCTGTTGGCTATTGTATTGTTCTCCTGTTAATATCTAGTTCAGATTTTGTCTTGAGATTCTCTTCCGCATGAAGTCTGAAAATGTAAAAGTTCTGAGTACTAATTCATTCAACACTGCAGTCTAAAATGGTACCCACTACTGACAGAGTTTTGTGATTTATATTGTCACCCATGGGATTTGTAAGCGTCTAATTTACTACATTAATCAGTGAGCATCAAATCAGTTTGCAAAATGCAAGTAAATCAGATTAATTTGTCAGCTTAATAGTCAATGTAATTTTTAATGTAAACTTGACATTAAGTTTAATTTCCATACCATTAGCAGTTGAGAAAGCATCATCAGCTTAATACTTAAGCAAACATTAAGCTTATAGACTACTGCAGAATGCAGGACAAGGGCTTTTTAAAAGATATTGTAAAAGATCAAATGTTAGAGGATACAAACTCATAATATCCTCAGAGCTTGGGGGGTGTAAGTCTGATTTTATCATAACTTAGAAATATAAATGTTGTTCAAGCTTTTGATTTATGTCACAAAAAAAATGCCTAGGGAAGCACTCCCTAACTTTGTGGCTTTATTGTATGCAACTCCCAGAAATCCTAGTCAGTCTAGCCAATTGTGCAAAAGGGAAGCTAACCCTGACTGTTAGCAGGACATCAGAAGTGCAGATGGAAGCTTAGAGACAAGTAAATTGATGTATTTCTAGTTTGTGGCATATTCATATATGCTCACTCACAAATCCATTCTATCATCTTTATCTATTCAAACATTACCTTAAAAATATGACAAACATTCATGGACAATTGCATGTATTTTTTATGTTATTTTACTCCTTAGCTAAAAGCTCTTTTGGAACATTCAGGAACTCTGTGTGAACTGCTCATTAAGACAGACAATGCAGGTCTGGTGTGCAAGAATATTATTATTCCTATAATCTTTCCCCATTCGCTCTGGAATTACCCAATATTGCAATTTGAACCCTTTGTGTGAGAAGCATGTGGCCTGTCCCAGAATTATAGCCTTCCTTAACAATTGTTTCTCTGCCCATGAAAGTCCCTGATGTGCTTATTTCCTCCTTGTTGAAGGCAAAAATGAAGCAATAAATGACTGAGTTATGACCCAAGTTTTTTTTTGGAGTGTTTTGTGAAGTAGAGATCCTTTTGAGTATAGGAGAACTACTGCACAAGCTTTCCAACTATGCATGCAATGCCTTTGTACACAGATTTTAAAAGACAGTGAAACTATCACGCATGTAAAAGTAAAGTATTCTTTGAGTCAAGTTTGCTTCCTGTTGGCAATATGGATATACCTATGCAGTTTTCTTGGCAATAATATGAAAGTATCTTGCCATTGCTGCCTTATGATTTTTTTTCCTTGTTTGACTTTCCAGTTTAACCTTCAACCTTGGCATTTTCTGAAGGTCACTCATCAAAATACTGAGTATAATCCAAATTTGCTCTTTGGATTATACCCAAGTTCAGCTAGGAGTTGTCACAAACTTGTCTCTGTATATGTAAGGCTATTCATTTATCTGCAATGGATTCTTGCATGCTTGTTCTGGTGTTTAACATTTCCTTGTCCCTTGTCTGTCTGTTTGTCTTGCAAAGATCACTTTTGCTAACATCTGGTAACTATTATCTACAAAGCACTTTTTAAAATGAATCTCCAGAGCTCCCACACCTTACAATGTGTTGCTTACCTTGAGATAGGGACTCATTGATTTCACCCTTGACAGATGCGGAGGAAAGACATTTCTGTCATTTTTGTAATATTTCAGTGGCAGACCCTTTAAAATTATGCAGGTTATTAAAAAGTAGTAGGAATTATCCTTGGAGGAAGTAGGTTAGGAAATATGCCATCAAACTGGATTACCAATGTAAGAGTCATTCCTTTAGTGCCAACAGAGATTTCAGGTGATTCATTTTGATGTTGCAATGACTTCCTTAATGTAAATTTTCTATTCATTGTGGATAAAATTCTACAATATAGAGATGTAGCAAATATGTTAATATTGGTCTAGAGATGTTCATTAAACTTAGAGCAGGGCTTCCCTTTTTTATTAAATGAGCATTGTACTCATTGTACTCATTGTGAAAGAATGAGTCGATAGGAGGCTCTGGGTCCGTGATGGCGAACCTATGGCAAGCGTGCCAGAGGTGGCACTCAGAGCTCTCTCTGTGGGCACGCATGCTGTCGCCAGCTGCTCTTCTGGTTTCCAGCACACTCATGTGCACCGGCTAGCTGGTTTTCTTGTTTTTGGCGCTCAGGCACATGTGTGTTCCAGTTTGGTCACTCAGTGCCAAAAAGGTTCGCCATCCCTACTCTAAGTCAAGAAGTATACTTTTGTTTTATTACTAAATTTTTGGGGGGTCCAATTTTGGTGGAAAGAACCATTTTAGCTTTTAAGAATATTCCTTTTAGCATCAGTTAACTGAGGGCATTTCCAAATGGTTACCTTTCCCATTTTCTAACTCTTCTGATTTCATTTTTAAAAGGTTTCAGAATTGATCTAGATTTACTGACTGCCTCTGGTCTGGAACAGGAGATCTAGGCAGGGCTGACCTAGCCTAGAAAAAATAGTTTTCAGTCCCATATCAATATCAAGATATTCCAGCAATGTTGCTGAGTGCCACCATCCACCATCATTTTGTTCACATCTACAACATTGGATGTTCTCTCCAGTGGTGAAATCTAAAATTTGTTACTACCGGTTCTATAGGCATGGCTTGGGGGGGAGGGTAATGTGACTGGGTGGGCATGGCCAATTTGTGTTTGTTTGTTTTTTTACTTTTAAAACCATTTTTTCTACAACCTCTTCGGCGAAGAGGTTGTAAAAAAATGCTTTCAAAAGGCTCTGACGATTTCAGCTGAGTTGCCTAATCGGCAGAGGCTTTTTTTCTTTTTAAAGCCTCTGCCGATCAGGCAACTCATCTGGGATCATCAGAGGCTTTTAAAAGAAAAAAAGCCTCTGCTGATCAGACAACTCAGCTTGGATCGTCAGAGGCATTTAAAAGAAAAAAAGCCTCTGCCGATCAGGCAACTCAGCTTGGATCGTCAGAGGCTCTTAAAAGAAAAAAAGCCTCTGCTGATCAGGCAACTCAGCTGGGATCGTCAGAGGCTTTTAAAAGAAAAAAAGCCTCTGCCGATCAGGCAACTCAGCTTGGATCGTCAGAGGCTCTTAAAAGCATTTTTTTTACAACCTCTGAAGAGGTTGTAGAAAAAAATGCTTTTAAAAGCCTTTGACGATCCCAGCTGAGCCGCACAATCATCTGAGGCTTTTTTTTTTACTTTTAAAAGCATTTTTTCAGCCGAAGAGGTTGTAGAAAAAATGCTTTTAAAAACTAAAAAAAAAAAGGCTCTGATGATTGTGCGGCTCAGCTGGGCATGGGGGATTGGGCAGGGATTTTTGCTACCAGTTCTCCGAACCACCTGCCTCCATCGCTACCGGATTGTATTGTAATGCATTGTAAGCCGCCCTGAGTCTCCGGAGAAGGGCGGCATATAAATCGAACTAATAAATAATAAATAATAAATTGGGTGATCTGGTCTGAACCAGGAGCATTTCACCCCTGGTTCTCTTCCTCACTTCCATTTCTCCTCCCTTCCTAAGCTGTTCCCATTCAATGAAACAACTGAGATGTACTAGAATTGGTTTCAGTGGCAAGCGCTAAAGAAACAATTGTGCCAAGGTGGTAATACATTAGCTAAAGTGTTTTTGCACACTCGCCCTGCAAAATGTGAAGTTTTAAAATGTGTTGAGATGTCCCAGAGAAGTATTTTAGAAGTCTTAAAGCCAACAAGTGGGACTCCACAGTTGTACTGCCACCAATCAGCTAAGAGCTGGTTTTAGGGAAATCAAATAAAAGCAAATAGAAGCTAAGAGTATATGGACCAAATGTAAATCATCACAGGTGCAGCAGAAGCAGATACATTGATTTATAAATCTCCGGGGGGAGGGGGATCAAAGAAGAATATCACACTATGTAATTAAGTAAAAATATCTTTACAGAAAAGCACTTTGCAAGTGTCTGTTGATAGTAATTTTATTCATGCTTATATCTACAATGATTCAGTCTTGGAAACCTATCCCACTTAGAGTTGCCCAAATCCTATTTTCTTCCTCACAAGTTTTGTCTTGTTTGCATTTCTTTCTTTTCTGTCTTTTTCTTGCCAGAGTTCTTCTCACATTTCTCTGCCTAGCAAGTTTGCTTGCTCCCTTTCTTCTTATTCCTTGCTTCCTCCTTGCAAAAGGAGCTTCCCCCTTCAGCAAAAGCCTCAGAGCAGGAGTCCACACTACTTCCTCCTTCTTTCCCTTTATTAGTCAGATCCAGCCTCTAAACCCATTTTAAGTTTAAGTTGACTTTATTGTCATTGCACCTCGTACTATGAAATTAAATTTGTGTACAGTGTACATCAGACATAAGAAAACTATTAAAAAACCCACATCCTTCACATTCTACACAATTGAATTGAAAACCCGATACTGCATTAATACTGCACTATACAGTAGAATTCAACATAGTTACTGCTCTGGGATAGAAGCTGTTTTTCAGCCTATTTGCCCTTGTTTTTATTGTCCTGTACCATCTGCCACATGGCAATAGTTCAAAAAAAGGGTGCCCAGGATGAGATGGATCTTCCTTGTATGATCTTCCTTGTATTACTAAGATCTTCCTTGTATTATCATTCCTTGTACATCTTCCTTGTATTACTAAAAGAAACAACATATAAGATGAAATTTTCTTATTTAAAGCAATAGAGCTGTCAATGTTTATCACCACCTGTCTTCTTATCATCTCCCGTTCTACTAAAAGCACTATTAAATTCAATGGCAATTATTTCTGAATAGATGGTGGGTACTGGGTAGATGTGCACTGTTATTTGCTGAACATTATCTATTTAGTTGGAGGCTGCTTTTTAACAATAACAATAAAGGCTAAAGTTTGTAATAAGAGCTGGATCTAGGAAGACATTCGAGCATCTTATATTTGGAAAAATGCAATTTGTAGGCCGGTACTCTGAAAATCTAATTTCTGACAATAAAGATCTGTATCTTTTCATCAAACAGATCTAGTTTATACACAAAGTTCCCTGCGCTGATTGTATCGGTAACCTTTCTCTCCAAATAGGCTTGTTCAGTAAGATAATGTCTAAAAAAAAAAGCAATTGTGTTCCCTACCCTTAAAACAATAAAAGTGGTATGATAGAGAAATTGTTATTAGTTGTTAGTTGTAACACTATCACTTCAATAAAAAGGTTTTTGTTATATTTTGTAATGCTTTAAAATCCTGCAAAATCAATTTAATCAAATGGAGTAACACCTAGGGCAGTGATGTCTCTTCAAGTATCTTACAAATTGTTAGATATGCGATCATTTTAAAAATCAAATTACAATGTATGCAACTGAACTCTGCCAGAATCATTCCATTAATGCTTACTATTTTCCCTCTTCAACTTTTATGAAAAGGTGCTTTTGATATTCATATGTGCATTCACATCTCAAAGAACATTATTTTTATAGCTGAAAAACAGAATTATGTTATTTTAGGCTGAATTAAAAATACATACCAGAAGTTATAGTTCAGTTTATTCTCCATTAGGCACTCATCATCAGGATGTCTTTTTTAAAAATGCTATAAACACACTGAAAAAAATTTAGACTGGTTAAATGATCAGTAGCGTAGAAAAATAGAAGAATCTCTAGCCCAAAGAAAAGTAAAAGCATGTTTATATATAGTTGCATTTCGCACATATAAGATCAAGCCAAATAGGCCTTAAGTTGTAGAAGGGTAAATTCTGACAGAACACTGAAAACCTGTTGATTGAAGCTTCAGAATATTGGTACATAAGAACATACTGCTGTAGTTGACTTGCTTGCTTAACCAGATTCAACAGGTACATTTTCACAATATGATAATCATGGTCAATTTTGAACTTGTTTAGATTTGGCCTATTGTACAGATACAAGTCTTTGATTTTTGGTTCACTATTATTTACACTGTTGAGGATGAATTCTTGTCCAGGGAAGGTTGGACTTCCCTTTTGGTCAGGACTGGAAGTAATTTTGTAGATGTCAGACCAAATTTCTTCAACTCTACATGGGGATGTTGAGATCTAAATCTAGGGTTACCTACAGGCAAAAATCTGTGATCTTGAACAATAAAATCAATGACCCAGGAATGTTTTAGCCTCTTGTAGAAGCTTCTGGCAAAAGCTGGGCAGCTAGCTGTTATAGATGCTTCAGTTACTACTTCTCTGTCCACCGCTGGCAGAACAAGGACAAGGGAGATCAACAAGTGATCCAGTGACAATTATATCCTCCTCTATAATAGCATCATCTATGAAGTCTATGTGGTCACCAGTAATTTGCCACATCAAGGCAGATAATACGCATTACTAATCTAAAACAGTTTTGTAGAGATATTGAGATGTAGCTGTTATAATAAACACATACAATATGTATTTTTCCTTGATTTCTTCCTTGAGAAGAAAATGAATATAATCCGCAAATAGATTAAGATTGCAAATAGGTGCACATGGATAAGTAACTAGAAAAAAGAAATGTAAATTTGTTTTTATATATGATAACTGGATGCTCAAAATTGGAAAAAATTGATAATACTCACATTGGAGGAATTGTTGATAAAGATAATGAATCTTACAGAGATGATTAAATTAACTTCTTTTCTTATAGAGGAAAAAAAAACATAGTTGGCTGGAAAACTTGTAGACTTTTTGCAAAAATGGAGGGAAATGCACTTATGATTTGTGAGTTTGATGATTAGAAGAAAAAAATGAATAATGGAAAGATTGAGCTTTTTCTTTCTTTTTTCTGCCTTTCCTTTTTGTTAGTTTGTGATTGTTGTGTTCTTTGTAAAACTTTCAGTAAAAGTTATTTTAAAAAACTATACATGATGCATGCATATATGATTTTCTTAAAATTTCAGATTAAGTGCTTGACGATTCTTGGTGCTCATTAATTGTATCTATTTCCTGTCATTCATTTGCACTTCACTTCTAACTATGTTGTTTCTCATCTGAGGAGACACCATGTTCACTAAGTTCATACTGCAGGATGTCTCAGCAGACAACTGATCTTAAAATGATGGATCAGGTCACTGAAACTCAACAACCTTGCTTCTGGGTTGCTTGAGATCAACAACAATAAAACCTTGGAGCTCAGTATGGTGGCTAAACATCACTCTTCTGGAGCATAAAGGCTTAATCAATGCTCCAGGCATTCAATTAGAAACATAAATATTGCACAGTTATGTCCACCAACAGCAGCTTTCCCTGAAACAAGAATAGGCACTGATTTCCATTCACCCCAGAAATCAAGTCAAAAGGTGGACATTCAGCAATAACAGCCATAAATCCTTTCAGCAGAAAACCTGCCACGCATGACTGATGCAGATCTTTTTATCTATTTGAAAATATTTCTGAGCAATTTCATTCTACTCAACTTTGATTCTCTTTGGTAGCCATCACTTCATTTTATGTGACATAGAAATTGGGTCCAGGAAGGAAGTGATTTGTTCTAGTCACCTGTGCTCGTGTGACCATAGAATTAAGTGCAACCACTCTGAAGTGGGTGATCACACAAAGAAATTTTAATCCAACCATTAAAAGCTTCAACTGATTTATGCACATCACATATAACAAAGCTGAGATGAGGCAGCATGATGTGTGTTCACCAAGCTGTAGGATACACACTAGGGGAACAGGGGAGGGTTAGCTTTAACTCAGAATTGGACTGAGTTGTGTGCTCTTTGAGCCAATCATAAGAAAATATGATGGGTTACTCATAATCAATGGATCAGGTTTCTATACAAAGCCTGCTTTCAGCCATAGATAGCATTGTATGTATCCGTGCAGTAGACCAAACAAACGTCTATACTAGATTTGCTGGTACATAGTTGTGAACAATAGTTTAGATTCTTATAAATAAGCTCTAATAGAAAAGGAGGGACTATAAGTAGGCTGGTATCAAATGCCACATTTGCTTGTAAATGGAAGTGATGGTTGTCAGCTAAGGGGGAAGCAGACAGCAGCTGATTGTAGAAGCAGAGTTGTTGGTTTACTAAAACCCAATATAGGCGGGTAAACATGAGTTGGATTAGTTCATGGGCAAGCAGGAAGGTTGCTGAAAAGAGCTGTTTGGACAGTACCAGGAGAAGCCTGCTGAAGAAGGAAGTGGCCAAAAACACCATTCTACTCAGCACAAAATATTCTTGGTGTACAGGATTTTAGCCATAATCTCTCCATGTTTGACTTAGTGATTTTTTTTAAAAAAAAAAAACAAGACAACTAGTGCTACAGTGATAAAGTCCATATGAAATAGAAAGAGGCTAAGAGCATTAGCATAATAACATGTATTACTCAAAAATCCATATAGGCAATTGAAATGTTGCAACTAAAAATTATGAGTGAAGTTTTCCTGGAATAGTACCTGTACCATCACTGGGAGAGTAACAGCCCATCCAGGAACTCCAGGTCTGTCTGAAAGTGACTACTAGCAAAAAGCTATAGAGCTAAAAGAAGAACTAACTACATGAAATAAAAAGTGTCTACTTACAAGAATTGGGGAACATGCTTTCTTTTCTGTGCGTTCATTTCTGCTTAGGGTGAGTTTTCTCCCTAATATAAATTAAGCACATTTTTACTAGATAAAAATAAGAGATATAATATTCAAGTTTTCCTTGGCAAGAAATGATGCTTCTGATAATGTCTTTGCTAGGGCTGCTCTCCCTTCTAGTAGTCATTCCTCCAGGTATTATTTTAATACTTTCACCAAATCCATAAGAAATAAATCATACCTGCAATATCCAGTATGATATGCCTTGGCTCCCCTTCCCTGCTCATCTCTTCTATATCTCACTTTTTATGCAGACATAGGTGGAATTTGAAATGTTATTCATGACTGCTTAAGTACATTGCATTCACTCGAAAAACTGTGAGTTAGCAGAAGCCAAATTCAACATTATTGTGGGATGCTGACTCTGATTTCCTTTAGACTGAAAACAAATATGCCAACTGTAAAAACAAATTACCCCTAATGCTTTGTTGTAAAAATATCTGATTTTTTTTGACAGATCTACTTCCAAAAAGATCACTCAGAAACCCATGCTATACATAGATACATAAAAAGGCAACATTTCTCTCTGTTCAGCCTCCCTGCCACAACTCAAAAATGTCTATGTGGGTTTCCCTGCAGCACTACAGTACAAAAGTGGTTTACCATTTCCTTCATTCAGAATACTTTAAAGAAAATCCAGTGCAATCTATAGCCCTGGCTTTAAAATAAATAATGAAGAGTGACTCTCCCTCGTTTGTCCTAACAACCCCGTTTTGCACAATTTAGGAAAAAAACATAATTATTCCAAAACCAACTCTGAGTTTATTTTAAACTCAGTTGCAAACCAAAACATCTCTAGGATTACAATTCCTCAAACATCCCATGGATATTGGACTATTCACCTGCTTGCCTTTCTCTAAGCCCTTTATTGTTGCTCTGCAGCAGCAATGCCTGCAGGGGAAAAGATAAAGTTATAATATCTGGCATGTTGTATTTTTTTTAATAAATCAGTAATAGCGAATGAAATATTTTTGCCAGCAATCTCTGTTTCTTCACATACAGCTATGGAGTAGGAGGAGGAAGATTACAATCCCCTTTCTTCTATTCTTCCCCTGTTAGAATAGCAAAAGAATTGAAATGCAAGCCACAAGAATTCTTTGAGAGGCTGCGGTACCCTATTGGTTGTTTCGATTTCTGTAAATAAGGGATGATTGGCTTAGGGATGTCTAAGGATAAGCAGACAATTGGAATTGGGAAGAACGAAAGCGGAAACACTTCAATTACTCTCTGTCTTTGATTTTATTATGAACCAGAATCAAATTTTATTTTCAAGGTAATCTATATAACTTGAATTGGTCTCTTTCCTGAGAGATCAAGGGAGCCAAGACACATATGCCATGCTGTGATATGTGAAAATGAGAACAAGAAGTCATATATCTTAAAGTACTACTGTATGTGATGTCCCAGAGGTGCTTTTCCAAGAGGCAACTGGACTATGGTTTTTCTTTGAAAACGTTTCACTTTTCATCCAAGAAGCTTCTTTAGCTCTGACTGCATGGTGGGGAATGGAAGGATTTACTCTCCTTGCAGATAGCTGGTCATTTGCATTCTTTTAGCGAGTTGTTAAGGTCATCAGGGTCACCTACGTGGTGCAAATGGGCGTGGAGCCGTTTTAGAACTGTTGAAAAGACTGTGTTGTAAACTGGAGATAGATGGTGTCATATCCTTCCCCTCTGCTGGGAGAGGGTTGTTCAGTTTTGACATAGATGGCCTCTTTGACCCCTCTTTCAAACCAGCAATCATAGTGTAGGGTTCTGATAAGTCCCACTTTGCGCTCCAGTGGGTGGTGGAAATTAAAATGTAAATATTGATCTGTATGAATGAGTTTTCTGTAAACTTCAATGTTAAGGCTTCTGTCTTTCTTAATGTGTACTGGACAGTCCAGGAAGGCTAGACTATTTTCCTTAACATCTTCCCATGTGAATTTGATGTATCTGTCCACAGAGTTGATATATTTGGTGAACGCTTCCAATTCCTGTGCTTTGATTTTGACCCAAGTATTGTCCATATACCTATACCAGTGAGTGGGTGAAATTCCTGTGAAGGAATCTAGAGCTTTGGTTTCTACCTTTTCCATGTAGAGATTGGTCACAGTGGAGGACTCAAGTGAATCCACAGCGCAGCCATGTTTTTGTTTGTAGAAACCTTCGTTGTATTTAAAATAGGTAGTGGTCAAGCAGAGGTCCAGCACGACACGTATATGGTCTGGGATGAGGTTGGTTCTGTCACTTAAGGTGCTGTCTTGTAGAAGTCTTTTTTTTTTTTACTACCATGACAGCTTTAGTATTTGGAATGCAAGTGAAGAGGGAAGTCAAAGAGTCCATCTATGTCAAAATTGAACAGCCCTCTCTCAACAGATGGGGAAGGATTTGACATTATCTATCTTCAGTCTACAACACAGTCCCTTCAACAGTTCCAAGAAGGCTCCACACCCATTTGCACCACTCAGGTGACCCTGACGACACAGATAAACTTCCAGGTGGCCCCAACGACTAGCTAAAAGAATGCAAATGACCAGGAGCATAAATCCTTCCATTCCCCACCATCCAGTCAGAGCTGAAGAAGCTCCTTGGATGAGAAGTGAAACATCTTCAAAGAAAAACCAGAAAGTCCAGTTGCTTCTTGAAAAAACACCTTTGAGGACAACCATGACCTGCATGACTGAGAATCTCCATAGACATTTACTGTATGTGATACCAGTCAAATCATCTAGCAGAAATAGAAGAGTTGAAAATTAGCAAGTGGAGGGAAAAGGTGGGTGGGCTAAACATTAGGAAACCAAGTTTCATAATATTGATGGCTTACAATTACTGCTATTTACATTATATGAAATCTGTTTCACAACTACACTGAAGCCCCTTCAAAGCACACAAGAGCCCTGTTCTCACAACACACAATCTAATCAGCCATTCAACTCTTCTTACCAATTCTGGCAGCGCACATACTAATTTGATCAAATGTCACTAATCTGAGGATACAGATTTTTCTCACCAGTCTGCTGTTTTTCAGAAACAGCAGAAATCTTTGCCCCAATGTGCAAAACTTCATCCCTTTCCCCATTAGTCAGTCAAACAACAGTCAAAATGGAAGGGAAAGAGAAATGGTAGTCCTTCAACCCTATTTTATACAAATCCTGTAGTTCCTGGATCCTGGCTTCCTAGATGAGGCTCCCTTCCAGCAAATCCTACATTACAACATACACTTTGTCAATTCCTGCCCAGTTTCACCCTCTCCCCATCATGGTCAGAGAGCCAAACATGAGTTCAATAATTTCACACTCAGTGAAAGTAAATCAAAAGCTTTAGTGAGTTTTTTTTTTTAAAAAAAAGCCACAGCAAAAGCGATGCCTGTTCCTCCCCAAAGGTCCCCCAAAGAACATAAAGGAGAGAAAGTGGAAGCAACAGCAATACATGCATGTGGCTTGGTGTCTGTTTGTACCATCCAGTATGCAGTGAGGATTTTCAGCCCTGGAAAGCTGAACAGCAGGCAGCCAATTTCTTTCTCACCATCTACGTCAGGCATGCAAACAGTGAATTCAAGTAGTATTGTTTAAGACACCATTGTTTACTTAGATTAAGGACCATACATATTTATGTTTCCATAGTTTAGGCATAAGAGGGGCTCCTGAGGGCCTTCTCACTTGGAGTTATTGCTGGCTGTAAATGCTTGCAATAGAAATGTCAGCAAACAGCCTGCCAAAGCAGTGGTGGCTTGATTGGCCCCATAACCAGTCACTAATAGGGAGAGATGTTTACTTGCTGCTAGCAACCTAGCAATCCATTCCCTAATGCCTTTTCCAGCATCCCTATGCAAACAACAAACACAATGTAATGTATAATGTACCTCTTGCTGGAATATAATTCAACCACATCAAAAAATTATCAAATAAGAACTAAACAGTTGATAAAAGTACACAGCGGTATAAAATCATTATGTACCATAAAGCTCTTATCACTGCAATGTAAACAAGGCTAAACAATTATAAAAACTTTATCCTACCATCTCACTTTATTAAGATTTCCAGTAAAGCACCCCCATCAACATCTACATCTCAGGCAGAATTCCCCATATTCACAAGGTGCAGAAGAAGCAGGGATTTATAGACCCACTTCTTTCCATTATGTAAGTTTACTCGTAAGAGAAATTGGCAAAAGATTTATACGATCTGGAGGGAAACCAGAGTTTATGTTGTAGCACTGGAAAGATAGATGTATGGTTCCATTTATTCAATGGATTGAAGAACTGATTGTACTTGCCACTTACGAGCAGACTGCCTATAGATGTAGACCTTGTATAGAGAAGTATAATGAAATATGGGATCCATTTATACAGAATACAGCAGGTTAAAAAAAGATAGAAATATATACATATTTGAATACTATTTGCATTAGACAAGTATAGATTTAGAATAGAATAGTGCTGGAAGGGACCTTGGAGGTCTTCTAGTCCAGCCCCTTACTCAACCAGAAGAACCTATATAATTTCAGATAAATGGCTGTCTACTCTCTTCTTAAAAACCTCCAGTGATTGAGCACCCACAATTTCTGGAGGCAAGCTATTCCACTGGTTAATTGTCCTCACTGTTAGGAAGTTTCTCCTTAATTCCAGGTTGCTTCTCTCTTTGGTTAGGTTCCAACCATTGTTTCTTGTCCTGCCCTCTGGTGCTTTGTAGAATAATTGCCTCTTCTTTCTGACAGCCCCTCAAATACTGGAATACTACAGCTATCATGTCACCCCTATTCTTTTTTTCTTTAGACTAACCAAACCCAAATCCTGCAGCTGTTCTTCATATGTTTTAGTCTCCAGGCCTTTGATTGTCTTAGTTGCTCTTCTCTGAACTTTTTCCAAGGTCTCAACATCTTTTTTATATTATGGTGACCAAAATTAGTTGCAATATTCCAGGTGTGGTCTTAATAGGGTTTTATAACTAATACTTCATGTGATCTTGATTCTATGCCACTGTTTATACAACCCAGGATTATATTAGTTTTTTTTGGCTGCTGCTGCACACTGCTGGCTCATATTCAAGTGATTATCTACTAGGACTCCAAGGTCCCTCTCACAGTTACTGTTTTTGAGCCGGGTCTTGCCTAATCTGTACCTATACCTTTGATTTTTACTGCCTAAATATAAAACTTTGCTTTTCTCTACATTGACATTCATTTTGTTGGATAGGGTCCATTGTTCAAGGTTGTCAAGATCTTTTTTGATCCTGAGCTTGTCTTCTGGGGTGTTGGCTATTCCTGCCAGTTTAGTGTTATCTGAAATTTGAAGAGTTCCCCTTTTATTCCCTCATCTAAGTCATTTATGAAGATATTGAAGAGTACTGGGCCTAAGATGGAGCCTTGTGGTACCCCACTACTTATTTCTCCCCATGTGAATGTAGTACCATTAAGTACTCATTGAGTACTGTTTGTTGGCCAGTTACAAATCCATCTGGTGGTAATGTTGTCTATTCCACATTTTTCTAGTTTACCAAGAAGTAGATTATGATATTTGTGACTGTTAATTCATATTTTATTTATTTTTTATTTATTTTATTATATTTCTATACCGCCCTTCTCCTGCGGGACTCAGGGCGGTGCACAGCCAAGATAAAACATAACATATAAAATTTAAAAAAACAGGTTAAAAACAATTAAATAATTTCAGCCCAGTAATTAAAATAACCCAATTAAAACCAAATTCAATTAAAACTGAGAGGATGGGATCAAGCCAGCCCAGCTAGATGGAACAAGTGTGTCTTCAGAGCCCGACGAAAAGTCCGGAGGTCTGATATCGTGCGTATCTCAGGGGGCAGGTCATTCCAGAGGGCAGGCACTGCCACAGAGAAGGCTCTCCCCCTGGGGGTCACCAGCCGGCACTGCCTGGCTGACGGTACCCTGAGGAGGCCCTCTCTGTGTGAGCGAACCGGTCGGTGGGAGGCTATTGGCGGCAGAAGGCGGTCTCGCAAATACTCCAGCCCTAAGCCATGGAGTGCTTTAAAGGTGGTCACCAACATTCTCAATTCCAGATCTGTCACTGTTCTAGTATGTGTGGTAGAAATAGAGACTCAATCATGGTCACAGTCCTGGACAATATTTTCTATTGTGTGCCACCCAAGGTTGCTCAGGATTCAGGCATTAAAATCAGATTAAATCAAATTAACAAACAAGGTTGAAAGTTTTGATGGTCAGGTCTGCCATCTGATCTAAATTTGGGTTTGGTTCTTTGGGAGTAACTTCTTTAAATTTTTTGCCCTTTTGCTCTTTTTGCTCCTGTAAGGAGACATCTGGGGAGATTTGAAGATAATCATACAATTCTCTCTCCTTGACTTTGCTCCATTCATTTCTCCCACAATCTGTGCAATCAGGATAAAATATGGAATAGGTGATAAAGTCCTAGATAGTGTAGATAATCATCTGAAGATGAAATTCCTGATTTGTATGTTCTGTTTTCCTGATGTAAAGGTAAGGGTGGGAGGAAAAGAATATTTCTTCAGATTTGCAGTTTATGTAGGTGGTTTGTAATGCCAGTATGTTTCTCTTGTTTTCAATGCAGCACTCTCTCTTTGCTGCTGATTGCTATTAATTCAACAATGTGTTGTTGGAGGTGTTCATTGATTACAGGAGCAAATCACAGAAGAAATGACACATTTATGGGTATTCTAACAAACAACATATATACTCAGTAAAAGCCAACTTTTTAGGTGCCAGATTAATGGAACGATTGTTCAAGGTTGCTTGTTGTAACTAAACACTTTTTTTTCCCGCTGTGGAACAATGGAGATAAATATTAATCTGTAGCTGCTTCTACAACTGGGAAAAAAAGGCATGTATGACATTCAGGCAGTTTATTGCTCTCAGTCTCTAATTATACTTTTATGGGAGCTTTCTGTAGAGTAATATACTGTCAGCAGCTTCCAATTCTTTTAGGAGGTACATTTGCAAAATATTTTGAATTTTTTAGCGGTTCTCAATGAAGGATTTGATTTAGATCCACATTTTAAAAACTAAAGGTTTTGAATGAATCTGCATTTCAAAAGCAATATTTTGCTGGATTTTTCAGCTATGGATTAATTTACATAGTATTGTGAGTCATCCTCTGTGTTCTTGGAATCTGCTCAGGAGTCCACCAGTCGTTTATTGGAGAGACAAAAACTAATCAAATGCCAGAAATCAGATTGAAATGTCTCCAGTTCAGTGGTATTCATTAGTGTTTGAGCCGCATACCCATCTTTTATTTGGGAATGTTGCTGTACTAGGTTGGTAGTTTGCGTAGCATAAATGGGGGAAAGCAGTTAATTATATACTTTGGTGTGTTGTCTGACAGTGCTCAGTCTAACATCGCTTTTGGAACCATCCTACACTGTCCCAATCTGCTTAAAGAAAACCTTTTGCCTTTTAACCACAAGGTGGCAATGATACAAAGATATATTTCCGTGCGAATAATAGGTTTGTAAGCAGCTACAATTCGAGGCAAAGTGGTTCACCTCACTAAGGTGCCCTAACTATGCGATTCACCTTTTCAGTGCTTCAATGGCACCCTCTAGACATTGCAACCACTCACCGGAACAGCTAAAGGAAGCATTCAGAAGGTGCAGATTCATCATCTTAATGTTAGAACATGTGCCAGGAGAAGTTGTGAAAGCTTTGCTCTTTGGAAACAGAAAATGGTCTGCTTGAAACATGGTAGAAACAAAAAGCCCTTGATTGACCCAGAATCATCAGTGATACCCTCTAAACCAGGGTCCCCAAACTTTGTGATACCAGGGACCAGTTTCATGGAAGACGATTTCTCCATGGATGGGGGGAGGGGGGGAGAGAGTAGCATGCAACCTAGATCCTCTGCATGTGCAGTTTCATTTGCTCACCTCACAACTCCAGATGTGCGGCCTGGATCCTAACAGGCCACAGACTGGTACCTGTCTGAATTATGGGAGTTGGGGACCCTTGCTCTACGCTAACTCCAGGTTCTCCCACTAGCAATGTTCAAGGGCCTTTCTTCTTCTGGGATATTTCCTTCTATGAGTACCATTCCCAGTTGCTTCTGGGCATTGTTCTAGAAAAGAAAGTCTTGGATATTTTCTTGAAGCAGATTTTAACCATATGCCCAATAAGAGACATTCTTCTTCCCTCCTGTCTTTTCATCCTTCTTCAGTATTTTGAGATTGTTTTTACTTGTTTCCTAGTGTTTGGAGTGTAAATCAGGCCAATCAATACGCTGCTAGGATTTTTTGGATGGGGTGGTTTTTTTGTTTTGTTTTTTTTGAAAATCATTTGGATCTATCTGCTCTCATAGCCACCCATTGTAATTAAATCACCATCATTACAGCTGACACAAGATTAAATCTTATAAATAAATTATGAGACTGCAATAATGGAATAAAAATTAACACACACATACTCATTGTTGCATCACCATTTCAATGAATAAAATATGACTTGTTAGGAAAGCAGAACCCCAAATGTCAACAAAATAATAAAGGTCTGAACTTTCCCCAACATGATAGCCTTATTATAAATGTCGAGGTGTTCCAAAATATTTAATCTAAAAAAATCTTATACACCAGTCGACCAATTAAGTAAGGAAGATATTAGATCATTCAGTAGTTGATCTAAGTATCAAAATCCTTGGTCTAAGAATAATAGTGGATCATCATAACTCAGATATATGTCTTACTTAGACATGGACTTGACTATGTGCCAAGCTGAACCAAAATGTTTGTTAAATCATATTTAGGGGGCAAGGAAAGAGAAATCGTTTACATCTGAAAGGCAGTATATGGAAAAGGTTGATCTTATGTTTGCACTGCAATATGAGCTTTTGCTGAGTTAGACTTCCTACATGATAGCAGTTCTTGGTGTAGTTTCCATTCACAGCTATGAGCCATTTTCTCTTATAAAACCAAGAAATGCTTGACTTTATAAATGATGCAGGAATGTTTACAATTTTTTTAGAGACCAAAGATAATGAACATTCTGGAAAGGAGGGGAGGGGACAGTTCACCTCAGTGCAGTATGAATGAATTATCTATTCCAAGCCCAAAACAGAAATGGGCAAACAAGACCTTTTTTCTATTATTTCTATTTATATGCCTCTACATTTCCTTCTATGGTGCATAAGGCCCAGACACATCAGCTAAAAACAGAAAGAGCCTCAACAGAAGCATAATTAGCCTCCATGGTGGCATTAGTATGCCTGAAAATAGAATTTTAATTTTATTTGTACACAAGGAACCATTGGAAAAACTGTTCATGAAGTGCTATCTCATAAGCCCTCTACACATCCTTTCAAAGTAATTAATTAAAAAACACTGAAGCTTGGTATCGTGCCTACTTTCCATTGCTTTTGGCAAAAACACGGCATTAAAAAAAAAATAACACACAGGAAAATCCACAATCTAGTTAAGTGAAGCCCTCCTTGGGTCTTCTAGCTGACTTTTAAAAAATTTGTTCTATTTTGACATAAGGCTCTAGAGGTCTCCGAATCAGAGATACTTAAAGACTGACTACAGAATGATTAGGTAAAGGTAAAGGTTCCCCTCGCACATATGTGCTAGTTGTTCCCGACTCTAGGTGATGGTGCTCATCTCCGTTTCAAAACCAAAGAGCCAGCGCTGTCCGAAGACGTCTCTGTGGTCATATGGCCGGTGTGACTAAACGCCAAAGGTGCATGGAACTGTTACCTTCCCCCCAAAGGTGGTCCCTATTTTTCCACTTGCTTTTTTTTTTTTTTTTTTTTTGACGTGCTTTCAAACTGCTAGGTTGGCAGAAGCTGGGACAAGTAACGGGAGCTCACCCCGTTACGCAGCACTATGGATTCAAACCGCTGAACTGCTCACCTTTCGATCGACAAGCTCAGTGTCTTAACCACTGAGCCACCGCGTCCCCTACAAAATGATTACACTGATTCAATTAAACACAACATTTAGGGTGACTTGGTATTATGGTTCTTTTTAAAAAAAATATATTATCATTACCAGGTTATGCTATTGACTTTCTTGCATTTTTATTTGTTTGTTTGTTTGTTTGTTTGTTTTACCACCTGTATTATTTTTATAGGTGGCAAACATTGCCACCTATTTTCAAGGTGGCAAACATTGCTCCTCCTATTTTTTTTGTAAAAACAACTCTGTAAGGTGGGCTGGGCTGAGGAAGGGTGGACTAGCCCTAAATCACCCAGCTGTTTTTTCTCGGTTAAGAACTCAAATCTCCCAAGTTTGTAGCCTAATGTGTGAACCACTAGAGCAGTGGTTCTCAACCTTCCTAATGCTGCAACCCTTTAATACTATACCTCATGTTGTGGTGACCCCCAACTATAAAATTATTCCTAAAACCATTGAAAATATGTGTTTTCCTATGGTCTTAGGCGACCCCTGTGAAAGAGTCGTTCGACCCCCAAAGGGGTCCCGACCCACAGGTTGAGAACACTGCACTAGAGCAAACTAGAATCTATCCCTTTTTGTTTTCCATTCCTCACATCTTTTCAGCAGGATGATAAAAAGAAAAAGAAAAAAAGATTAGGGTAACCAGAAGCTAAGCATTGTCAATGATAGTTCTTATAAAAGTGAAAAGGAGAAATAAAAATGATCAAAAGCATTTCATTTCATTGCATCTTCTAAGCAATCAGGTAAATTGTTGTTACTAAATGTATTTCACTCTTCTTCGACATGTTACCCTGTAGATGAATTGAATAGCAAACCTCATAATCTTGAGGATACATAATCAAAATTCATGACAGGAGAGTGTTAGATAATAGAAGTTAGCATCAAATGTATCCAGAGGGCACCAAGCTCACAGGTTCATGTTCATGAGTCAAGTTCAACTCAAAAGACATCTCATTTCCTTGGTAATAACCTGCTTTCTGTTAACTTTTACAAAAATGCCACAGTAGTTTCCTTTTTTTATTACAAAACTTAATCTTGCAATAGATTTGCTTTTATAGTGATATTTATTCATGTAATATCTCTGATTGTACTGTTTACTAGTTGAGTCCAAAAGTAACAATCATACCATGTCAGTGATAGTTAAGAAACCCAATCTTAGCTCTGGCATTGGGGGTGGGGCAGGGTTGCTATTCAGCAGGTTCTGACAGGTTCTGGAGAACTGGTAGCCAAAATTTTGAGTAGTTTGGAAAACCGGCAAATACCACCTCTGGCTGGCCCCAGAGTGGGGTGGGAATGGAGATTTTGCAGTATCCTTTCCCTGGAGTGGGGTGGAAATGGAGATTTTGCAATATCCTTCCCCTGCCACACCCACCAAGCCAGTAGTAAAAAAAATTGAATTCCACCACTGGGGTGGGGGTGGGGGGCACATACAGTAGGATCTGGAACCTCTTTATCTACTTTTGTTTCCAATTGGAGGTGTTGGAAGCTGCAGAAATGGGGTGGGGGCAGGAAAGAGAAAAATAAGCTCTTTCATTCTTCCACTACTGTGAGCTACCAAGTGGAAGTTAGCTCAACAAAGGAGACATAGACAAAATAAAATCAGGATTCAAACATCTGCTGTATTCATGTAGCACCAGGCTATTGAATTAACCTATTTTCCAACTGGGTCCAATTTGGCATGCTTTGCATATAAAACTACTGGTAACTAAACTAGTTAAATGTGTTCTGTGAGTAGTGCCATTGTATCTGTGATGGAATTGTACCTGGAGAAGCTAGGAGGGGGATCTTGGCAGCACAGAGCGTACTCGGGGAGGAGATAGTACATTACAGAGAAAGCCCAGATTAAGAAACTGCACAGTCCCAAACTGGATGGGGAAGAGAAGAAGAGGATCAGGGTAGCCATACCCAGAATCTCTCAAGACATATCTATCAGGGTTATAGCTTTAGTTTGGCAAGATTCTGTCCATTGGGGGTAAACAAATACAGGATTGGATTTTGCTGTGACATCTTTGGGCTTGGGCCTGATAGTAACTGAAAGAGAGAAACGTGCATCTTACTTCCAGCCTCCAAATTAATATCCTAGTTTCTACTTCTGAAGCTCCTGTTGCTCTTCAACTGGTACAAACACCAGGAATCCTTCTTCTTTCTGATCCTGACTCACTTATTTTGGGAGAAAATGCTAAATAAATCATCAATCCTCATATATACATGCAAGACAGAGAAGGGAAAAATCAGGCCAATCAGTGTGCCAGAATGTAAATCAGAGTATATCTCTAAATTTAAAATCAATGGCAGTACTACATTGCTTTTTCATGGGATGCACAAAGATATATCTATAAGATATTATAGATGCTCTTTGAAGTGCACAAAGTTTTAAATAACTTAGCATAGCTAGCTGGTCATAGATGTGTGATCACAGTCTTCAGGAATGGATCCCTAACTCCAAACAACAGTACCTATCCTCTGTCAAGTTGAAGTTTGAAATGGAATTCGCTTAATGCAACTATTTAAATAATAATTTATCCAACTGCTAGCCAGTCATGCTACAATTTAATGACAAGAGAAATTTATGGATGCCTCAGGCTACATAGATGCAGCTGTAAATATGTCTCTCTTTTTTTTACTTTCAATTTATTCAAAATCATTTATCTTTCCTATCTGCTTTTCTAGTTATCTGCAAGACATGATCTAGACAAGGTCCAATAATTTTGTCTCTTGGTTTGTAGTGAGAGCAACAATACAGAAAAATGAAAAGCCAAATGATATGTCCATATTTAACATTAAACAAATAGTTCCAATTAAAAGATCAGCCAGTCACTGAGCTTGGATGAAAATCCTTTTATTTGTCTTTAAGTGAAAATAACAAAGGATTTGTACTGAGCTTTTTCGTTCAATACCTATTTTAGCTTTTTCTTGTGCCTGAATCATCCATCCCCTTTGCATACATGTTCTGAATATATCAAGACAGCAGAATAACAATTTATTGGAAGAAATAAATCCTTATAACTCAAAGTGTATGTTGCTGCTGTTTGTGTATACTAAAACTATATTACAAGTGCGTTATCTATGTGTAATGCATACCTAAGCTCATTCAACCAACCACCTTGTCAACTGTGATAAACGAGCAGACAAATGCTGTGTGCTGTTTCACAACAGTAGCTGTAGAAATTTTCTGATGGCTGATTGAGAATGATGGTTTTTAAATTATTGCACTCAGTGGTCACTGGGACTCCATCCAATGCTGAGTTTGCCCAGAATAAATCAATGTGAAGCATCTTGCTTAATCCCAGTGTTGCTTTACAGATATTCTTTCTTCTGTGAAACGCCATTTTTGTTTTGTTTTCATCCAACCACATTTTAGCCTTTTCTTTCCAAAAATTTCTGTTCATCAGATTTATGCAGTGGACAATGTCTCAAAATCACTGTAACCTTCAAGCATGAAGCACTAAAAATGCTCTGCTTCCTGTCTTGTAAATTTTAAATTACAACTGCTTAGTAATTTTCTGATTCTGATCAAAACACAAAGACAAAGTCAAGAATAATGCCAACTATCCTGTTTAGAAAGTAAGCCCTTTATTAAGACAGGTTTGTTGAGAAGGGATTTTTTTTTTCCCTTCCCAAATTGATTTGCAGTGTAAAATCATCTCTGGGAAAAAAAGTGGCTGTTTTTCTACATGCTTCATTAACTTTTAGTTTTGTCAGGCAATATAAATAACAATATCAAAAGCACATCTAATTGAATCACCAGTGAGTTCTAAATCCCTGTAGTAAAAAAGAACATGTGTTGTTAACCTTGCTTAACTGTGTTGTTAAGCAAGGTTGGCTGAGTCAGACAAACAATGGCTCATTTTGCCAACAGGGTTCAAATGCTGTATTTTTTATATATAAAGTTGGCTTTGTCAACATGAAGGATTTGCAGCCGTGATGTGTTTTGGATGTGGAATCATTCAAACATGGTTCCATTTCTTTTGGGAACACAGAAAGAAACTGAAAGCAAAATGAGGCATCAGCTCTCTCAGAAATATACAATGCTAGAACTCTTGTGTCTGTTTCTTTGTAACCTTCATTTAGGTTAATTGGAAAATACACGGCAACAATTTTTGAATCAAGATAACTCAAATGGACTAATTTGCAGGATGCTGAGACCCAATGCACTCGTGGGAATGAAACTTGGGGAAGTTGTGGCCATGTCACCACAGTTTCCCACTACACTTCTCAGAAACCTGTAGGTTGCATGATTCAAGGGAAAATGGGAAAGGCATCCCCCTCTTTCCAACCAGTCTCTGACCTCTGCACCCAATCCATTGCCAGCAAGGCCCAATAGGCATGTAGCCATTGGCCACTTTGGAATATAGGTTCAAAATATGACATCTCTTAATAGTGATGACCAGTGAGGGAAAGGCGAGGGAGCAACTGGAATGCCTGCTGGCAAGGTAGGTCTGGCTGGGAGGGAGGGGGTGCTAGCAATTGACAGGTGATCCTACTTTCTTCCTGAAGGGAGGGGGTCTTTGGGGACATCCCAGAATGGAGGTGGGAGTACAGTTTTTCTCATGATCTATCACTCTCTTTGTTCCTCCTCTACTCAGCAAAGTGGCAGGCAGTTCTGCAGGTCAGCCAAGGAGAAGGAGGAGGCAGCAGCGCACTGGGACTCTCCTGAGGGTCAGGAGAGAAAGGGGTAACAGTGGAAGCCTGTATTATATGTGGAAAGAAGAATTACCCAAAGGATCACAGATTGTCTAGTACTTGATTCTGGATCCAAGATGGCAGTGCACATAGACGCTGCAGCTTTGAGCACCTGGTGTCATTGTGGAGTGAGTAGGCAAAAACTAGTCTATACCCATGGGGAGTTACTAAAGATTGGATTTTCTAGTTGACTAGATATTACCAGCAACTTCCAGCAGTCTCATAATATACAGAGTGATATAGTAAGACTGCCAAGCTCTCCCTAGATCGTTGTTGGGCCTGGGAGGTGGCGTCAACAGCAAACAGAGAGGAAGCAGAAGTGGGGATGCAGAGCTGGTCTGCTAGCTCGGTTACAGAAGTAGCCTCACAGACCAGCATTACCAAGTATTTTTCTAACCAACGCTAGATCCTTTGTCAACAAAACTGATGAACTAGAGCTATGGATGGTGGCAAATAAGCTCATTCATGATGAGCTTATTTGATGATTATCACAGAGACCTGGCTTCATCCACTTGTACTGGATGCGTCAGTGGAGCTATCTAACCACACCACACACCGCTTCGACAGAAACAGCAATTCTGGTAAAAGCAAAGATGGAGGGCTTTGTATTTGCACACATAATGACTGGTGTACTAACAGTAGAGTTACGTATATACACTGTTCTCCAGATGTGGAATTCTTAACTGTCATTTGTCGGCCATTTTATTTACCTAGAGAGATTTCTGTTATAGTTATCACCACTGTCTATATTCCAACTGATGCAAATATTAGCACAGCGCTTTCTAAGTTACATGATGCCATCGAGAGGCAGCAGCAAACTTACCCTGAGGGTGCTTTTGGGGAGGGATTTTAATCAAGCCTGTCTACAGTCTGTTCTTCCTAGGTCTGTGAAGTATGTGCAGTGTACCACCAGAGGTAAGAACACTTTAGACCATATGTATTCAAACTTAAGACAGGCATATAGAGCAATCCCCCTCTCCCATCTGGGTACGTCTGACCACATCTCTCTGCTATTGTGCCCAAAGTATATCACCCTTAGGAAAAGAATACAGCTGGTCAGGAAAACTGCTAAAATCTGGCCAGAGGAAGCACTCTGCCAGTTGCAGGACTGCATTGAGACTACTGAGTGGAGTATATTTGAACATTTGGAGCTGCAAGAATTCACTGATGCTGTACTCTCTTACATTAAAACATGCACAGATAATGTCACAGTGAATAAGTGCGTTAGAGTTTACAGTAATTGTAAACCCTGGATATCAGCAGAGGTACAATCACGTCTGAGAGCCCAAAACTCCACCTTCAAGGCAGGAAATAAAGACAAATACAATGAGGCCGGGGCAAACTTGAGGAGAGGCATTAAGGCGGCTAAACAGGAATACAAACAAAAAGTAGAGAAGCATCTGGCAGATAATAACTCAAGACAGGTGTTGCAACATCTAACCAATTATAAGGGAAATACAATGAAAACAGCCAACGCTGATGCCCTGCTGGTGGAGGAGCTGAATAGCTTCTTCACCCTCTTTGAGGTTAAAAGACCTGTCTCTGTGGCTCTAGCTCAAAGGCCCTCTAAACTCCAGCCACTCATCCTGCATGAAAATCAAGTGAGAGCGGTGCTGAAGGTCGTAAATCCCAACAAGATCCAGATGGAGTGCTGGGGAAAGTGGTAAAAACCTGTACTGACCAATTAACAGGGGTCCTGACAAGGATTTTTAACATCTCCCTGCAATTGGCTAGAATTCCATCTTGCTTGAAAACAGCCACAATCATTCCAGTTCCAAAGAAAGCAACCATAAACAGCCTGAATGACTATAGACCCTTTGCACTGACATCTATAGTGATAAAGTGCTTTGAGAGACTGGTTCTACAACACCTCAGGTCCTGTCTTGATCAACACCAGTTTGCTTATAGAAGCAACAGGTTGACAGAAGACGCCATCACCACTGCTTTACATACTGCATTGAGACACCTTGAGAAATCTGGGAACTATGTCAGAATGCTTTTTATAGACTATAGCTCAGCCTTTAATAGCATCTTACCAGGCATTCTCATTGAAAAGCTGACTGACCTGAATTTCCCTCCCCTCATTTGTGACTGGGTCAAAGACTTCCTGATGGACTGTCCACAAACAGTAAGGGTTGGGTCTCTGACATTTTCCACCCTGAAGCTCAGTACAGGGTCCCCTCAGGGTTGCATGCTTAGCCCCTTCCTGTACTCGCTATATACATATGACTGCATCTCAAATCCATCTAACACCATAATAAAGTTTGCACACAATACAACGGTTTTGGGGTTTATAACTGGAGGAGATGAATCAGCATATAGGGAAGAAGTCCAGAAGGTATCCATATAGTGTTAAAAAAAAAAACTTACATCTAAATACTAGCAAAACAAAGGAGATGGTGCTAGATTTCCAGAAGCACAGAGAGGAACCTGCCCCAGTGTATATCAAGGGGGACTGTATGTAGAGGGTTTCCTCTTTTAAATTCTTGGGAGTGCTCATTAGCCAAGATCTCGGCTGGAAAAACAACATGTCCCTGTGTTGTGGTCTGCCAGCAGCCCACGGAGCTAGCAGCAGAGTCAGACAGTGAGGAGGCTGGGGAGGAACATGGGCCAGTCCTGGAGTCTGGGGAAGGCCTGGACGAGGGCTCTGCGTCAGAGGCAGAGATGGGGCCAGGGCCATCTGGGAGTGATGCGCAGACTCCGGAGCCTCCAGAGTTGGACAGCAGAGAGGCAGAGGAACAGGATGAACCTGTTCCTAGTGCACGCATGCACAGAGCTGTCAGAAGGCAAGAGCAGCTAAAGCAAAAAGGATGGCTTGGGAGTAAGGCCGGAAGATGATTGGCCCCTCCCATAAGACTTAAAAGAGCAGCAAAGGCTTTTGGGCTCTTTGTAGGAAAGCAAGGTTGCTAAATCTGTTTCCAGTCAGCATCTCTTGTTTCTGAACTTTGTGGGGCTTTGCCAAGAAAGGCCTTTGGCAGGGTGCCAAAGAAGATAAAGGTTTGTGATAAGCCCAAAGGCCTTTTTCTGAAGGACTTGTTTTGGAGTTAATTTGGACTAAACTGGGAATGAAGTAATTCTCAGATGTTATAATAAAATAGTTTTTGTTTGGGACTAATTGTGTCTTGTAATGCCTAATTGAGCCTAGGTCACAACACCCTGGTGGTTAGTAACGCTCAACAGAGACTTCATTTCCTTAGAGTCCTGCAGAAAAATCAGGTGGAACAATGGCTGATGACTTCTTTCTATCTGTCTATGATAGAAAGTGTCCTAACATACTGTATAACAGTATGGTATGCTGTCTAACAGCTGCGGAAGGCATTACAGAGAGTGATCAATTTGGCACAAGAAACCATCAGTTGCCCTCTAATACCACTAGATGACATTGCCAGGTCTTGCTGTTTCAGCAGAGTAAGGAAGATACTTAGGGATGATTCACACCCTGATCAGTGTCTCTTTTCGCTTCTACCATCGGGCAGAAGACATCGAAACATATTCAGCTGGACAAACAGGTTTAAAAACAACTTCTACCCATGAGCTGTCAGACTCTTAAACACAATCACAATCACTCCACACACATACGGAAATGTATGACTAGGGTTTTTTTCCCAATTACTTCTATAGGAATTATTCTCTATACTATTTACGTTGTTTTGTATTTTCTGTTATGGATTGCACCAGAGAGGCTAAACCAATTTTGTTGTATATATGATGTACAATGACAATAAAGGCTATACTATATTAAATCTGGCAGAGTAATATATTGGTAGCACAATAGCAATAGCAATGGCACTTAGACTTATGTACCACTTCACAGAGTGCTTTACAGCCTTGTCTAAGCAGTTTACAGAGTCAGCATATTGCCCCCAACAATCTGGGTCCTCATTTTATTTATTTATTTATTTATTATTATTTATTTATTAATTTTATTTCTATACTGCCCTTCTCCCAAAGGACTCAGGGTGGTGTACAGCCTAATTAAAAACACAAAGACAGACAATATTTAAAAATAATTAAAATTATTAAATAGTAGGCCCAATTTATAAAACCCTGAATTTAAAAACCCAATTTAAAACCAATTGAAATCTTTATATTGATAGGCCAGCCTGGCAGAACAACATGGTTTTGAGGGCACAGCGAAATACACGGAGATCAGAGATTTTGCGAATTTCTGGGGGGAGTTCATTCCAAAGGGCAGGGGCTCCCACAGAGAAGGCCCTCCCCCTGGGTGTCACCAGCCGACATAATTTGGCCGATGGCACTCTGAGGAGACCCTCTCTGTGGGAACAGACTGGCCGGTGAGAGGCTACTGGTGGCAGAAGACGGTCTCGAAGGTACCCAGGTCCAATGCCATGGAGCGCTTTAAAGGTGGTAACCAACACCTTGAATCGCACCCGGAAGACCATTGGGAGCCAGTGCAGCTCGCGCAGGAGGGATGTCACGTGGGCACAACGAGTTGCACCCAAAACAACCCGCGCGGCCGCATTCTGGACCAGCTGGAGCCTCCAGGTGCTTTTCAAGGGGAGCCCCATGTAGAGAGCATTGCAGTAGTCCAGTCGGAAGGTGACAAGGGCATGAGTGACTGTGCGCAAGGCGTCACGATCCAGAAAGGGCCGCAACTGGCGGATCAGATGAACCTGATAAAAAGCCCCCCTGGCCACGGCCGTCATATGTTCTTCTAAAGACAGCCGTGCGTCCAGGAGGACGCCCAGATTGCGGGCCCTCTCTGCGGGGGGCAAAGACTCACCCCCAATAGTCAGCGATGGTACCAGCTGACTATATCACAGCGCTGGAAATCACAGCCACTCGGTCTTGGAGGGGTTGAGTCTGAGCCTATTTCTCCCCATCCAGACCCGCACAGCCTCCAGGCAGTGAGACATCACATCAAGGGCATCGTTGGAGTGGTCTAGGGTGGAGATGTACAGCTGAGTATCATCAGCGTACAGATGGACTCTCACCCCAAAAGCACGGATGATCTCTCCCAACAGCTTCACATAAATGTTGAACAGAAGGGGCGAAGTGCCCCTGTGGCACTCCCCATGTAAGGTGCCTCGAAGTCGACCTCTGCCCCCCTGTCAACACGAACTGCGAGCGGTCAGAGAGGAAGGAGGAGAACCACCGCAAAATGGTGCCCCCTATTCCTAACCCCCTCAACCGCTGCAGCATGATACCATGGTCGATGGTATCAAAAGCCGCTGAGAGATCTAACAGGACCAGGACAGAGGAGCAGCCCCTGTCCCGAGCCCTCTGGAGATCATCCACCAATGCGACCAATGCCGTTTCTGTGCTGTACCCCTGCCTGAAGCCCAACTGGTACGGGTCCAGATAGATAGCTTCATCCAGGTGCCCGGGCAGTTGTCGTGCCACCACACTCTCAACAACCTTCGCCACAAAACGAAGGTTGGAGACCAGATGGTAGTTGGCAAATTCAGCCGGGTCCAGGGAAGGCTTCTTGAGGAGAGGGCCTCACCACTGCCTCTTTTAAGGTAGCAGGAAAGGCACCCTCACTCAGAGAAGCACTTGTAATCCCCTGGAACCAGCCTCGTGTAACCTCCCGGGAGGCCAGTACCAACCAGGAGGGACACGGATCCAATAAACATGTGGCGGCACTAATCCTACCCAGAACCCTGTCCACATCCTTGGGAGCCACAGGATCAAACTCCTCCCAGATAATATTCTCAAGACCTGCCCTCGTCTCCTCCCCTGGACTCACCCAGTCGGAGTCCAAGCCTTCCCGAATCCGAGCGACTTTATCATGCAGGAATTGCACAAAATCCTCAGCTTGACCCTGCAAGGGATCTTCCCGCACTCCCACCCCGAAGAAGGGAGTGGGTCACCCTAAACAAAGCGGCTGGGCGGTTCTCTGCAGATGCGATAAGAGCGGAGAAATAATTAGATTTCGCCGCTTTTATCGCCACTAGGTAGGTCTTGATATAAGACCTCACCAGTGTCTGGTCGGAATCGGATTGACTAGTCCTCCAAATGCTCCCTAGGCGTCTTTTCTGATGCTTCATCTCTTTCAGCTCCTCGGAGAACCAAGGAGCCAATTGAGGTCGGCATCGGGTCAGAGGCCGCAAAGGCACGACGCGGTCCAAAGCCCCAGCGGCCGCCCTCTCCCAGGCGGCCACCAGGTCTTCAGTCGAGTCATATGCCAAGGTCTCAGGAAATGGCCCAAGCTCCATCAGGAACCTTTCAGGATCCATCAGGCGCCTGGGATGGAACCATTTAACCAGTTCCGTCTCCCTGCGGCGGGGGGAAACGGCAGGAAAGTCCAAGCAAAGAAGAGAATGATCTGTCCATGACAAGGGTTTAATGTCTAAGTCCTCTCTACCAAGATCATTCAACCACTGACCAGAGACAAAAATCAAGTCCAGAGTGTGTCCCCCTGTGTGAGTAGGGCCTTGAACTAACTGGGTCAGGTCCATGGCCGCCATGGAAGCCATGAACTCCCGAGCCACTTCTTTCTTTTTTTTTATTTAAAAAGTTTTACAAATACATTTTCTCCCCAATTTCCCTCCCAAACCCCCCATGCCCTCCCTAACCCTCCCCTTCCCCCCCCCAGGACTTCCACAGTATAAAATCCTAATTGAAAAATACATTTTATAAAACTTATAAAACTTAAACCCCTCCACCCCCTATATACTGTTAATACCTTCATAGAACTCAATTAATTTAACCCTACATAATACATTCATTCAACTAAATGCTATCTGAACTCCCAAGCCACTTCTGACGCCTCACCTGCAGATGGCAGGTTGAAATCCCCCATGACAATAAGTCTGGGGGTATCAACCGCCATCCCGGCAATAACGTTGAGCAGCTCGGGCAGGGTCACCGCCACATGGCAGGGAGCCAGGTACGTAGTCAGCAAACCCATCTGCCTCCCACCGCCCCACTTCACAAGGAGGGACTCACATCCGGCTATCTGAGGAACAGTGGTCTCCCTCGGACTAAGACTTTCCCGAATAATCGCTGCCACTCCCCCACCCCTCCCCTGGGCCCTTGGCTGGTGAAATGCACAGAAACCTGGTGGACACATTTCAATGAGGGGAACCCTGCCCTCGTGGCCCAACCAGGTCTCTGTAATACCTGCCAGGTCTGCACCCCCCTCCAAAATAAGATCACAAATGAAGGGGGCTTTGTTAACAATTGACCTGGCATTACATAACATCAGCCGCGGACCCAGGGCCTGAGGCTCTGTGCAACCCAGGACCCGAGTCGCGCATTGGGAGCCGGAGTGTGCAATCGCTCGTAGACAGCATATGCGCACCACCGGAACATGATGTGGTCCCCTGCGCCCGTCATATCTGCCCCTCCCACTCACTATTTCAATTACACTGCCCTTCCCGACACCTCGTTGTTCCCCAGACCAATTTTCTTCCGTAATCCCTCTGCTGTGCCCAAGCGACCCATCATCCCACCCAGTGGCTATATGAACCCCCCCCCAGGTCCATCTCTACAACCCTCTCCCCTCCTCCCAGGTCCCCTTAAAATTTTCCTTAAAAAACCCAATAAAAAACCCCTCAACCCTCTCTTCGCTGCATGCCATCTCTCGGGGTTCCAAAGCCCGTCATCAAGTTAGGCCCTCGATAATGTGGAGGGCCAGGCCTGCTAGAGGGGGGAGTCTCACAGCGCGAGAAGGTCAGCTTTTTGGAGCATCAACCGAACCAAAGATGGGCAAGGAAGGCCAGTCCGGGAGTCTATCATAGTCCAAAGGGATAACTGAGCATAAAAGGTTACAAAATATCCATTTATAGGGCTGGACTCCACTGTCCTTTCACGACAGGGAGAAGGTCCAATGTTCTTTTTCTCCAACGGAGGTTAATAGCCAATGATCCTCTCACGACGGCCGGTCCCGTTACAGAAAGTTATTGGGAACAATGTTCTGTCCTCTCTGTTGGGATATAGAGAATCCCTCAGCTCCCTCACATGGTGCTCAGTCTCTCCTACCAGCGAGGGCATGAGTGGAACATGGTAAGGGGTCCAGAGTGTAGCAGTTCGTAGACCCCTCCCTCCATAAAGGAGGGGGGAAGGTGGGGAGAGGGAGGGGGGAAACAGTATCCCCAGAGGAGGGTAACATCTCCTCCTCTGCCCATCTATGAGTCCAGGCCTCCTCACCTCAGCTTCTTCTCTTCACCCTCAGCAAACTACCATTTCAGTATTCTGCGGCAGACGCCATCAACGGCGCCAGTGCCACCACCCCCCCAGCACCATAAACAGATGCATCTGTGGGGGGGACAACCAACGTCGCTAACTAGCCTCCATCGCCAGCACCGCCTTGGCTCTGTTGCTTTGAGTGTGGGGGGGGAGGAGGGGGGCATCGCCCCACGGCTGTTCATACTACCGCCGGAGTCGCCATCCCCCTCCAACCCCTCTTCTTTGATGAAAAATAAGGACCACAGCCAGATGATTCCCTGTGGCCACGCCAAGCTGCCACCACCATTGCTGCTACCGCTGCTGCCGCTGCTGCCACCGTCACCGCCGCCATTGCCTTCTCGGCGCTCTATGGTGGTCTACGGTGCCGCTATCACCGCCATGTCCTTGCGGCGCTCCAAGGCAGTTCCGCAGCGCCCAGGGTGGTTCTACAACTTCGCCGCCGCTATCAACTCTGTGGCGCTCCACGGCATTCCGCAGCATCCTCAGTGCTTCCAGGGCCTCTCCCAAAACGCTAGCCCCTCGCTCCAACCATGATGTCATGGAGGGAGTAAGAATCCTCCCCAGGTTGGGCAAGGGCTCTCCTCACTGGGGCTCAGGGTCGCAGATGGATTTAGCGACCCTACGCCCCCCGAAAAGACCAAACAGCCCCCATCGTCAGATCGGGAGCTAACCCGACACTGCCATCTTCGAGCATGCACAGAGATCATTGCATATAAGAACTCAGAAGGATATTTTACCGACCTCAGAAGGATCATGGAAGGCTGAGACAACCTTGAACCTCGTGAGATTTGAAGGTAGGCAGCCAGCAGCCAGCAGAAGTAGCTTGCAGTACTGCATTCTAACCACTGAGCCACCATGGCTCCTATGTGTGTATGTTGTGTGTGCATGGTCACACACACCATCAAGTCAATATTGACTTTTAGTGGCTTCCTGGATTAATCCCTGAAGTTTTTTTGGCATGATTCAGAGGTGGTTTGCCATTGCCTTCTTCCTACGGCTGAGAGAGAAAGAGACCGGCCCAAGATGACCCAGCTGGTTTTATGCCTAAACTACTTAGTTTCTAGTCTGGTATCTTAACCTTGACATCCAAACAGGTTCTCACTGATATTTACTCAGAAGGAAATTCCATTCTGCTGCATTTAACTTAGAAAAAGATATCATTGGGATCACCGACGCCATTGAGTCCAATCAGGGACTCCAGAAAAATCCATAAGAGAGATCTTCTTAGAGGTAATTAGTTCAACTGTTGAAATGCTTTTACTGTTAGACTTTGTAAAACATTCTTCTGAAACGGCTTATTTAAAAGATCTTTATTCTATAATTTACTATCTGCCCTTGATCTTCCTGTGGGATATAGTCTTTCAGATACTTGAAGATTGTCCCATCTCCCCTTGTCTCCTAAAAATTAAACACTCCCAGTTGTTTTTATAGGATTTATACATATTTATCCCCCTGATATATGTAGAATTGACGTTGGTTTAAATATGGCTTATCATTTGCCTGGGGAAATGGATATCTGTGCTTTCAGATCTGCTTGAATATTCTATTATCATAATCTTCTAGCTCTGACTCATAAAATTTCAGATAATTTTGTTGCTTCACCAGACTGAAAGTCTATAACAAACCAGTGGCTTTTTTAAAATCACAGTGAACTCTGAAGCTTGATATTTTAATTTGTCCCTTTGTCCCATGAAGAGACATAACACCAATAAACTAATTGTATTTCAGCATGTTTGCCTATTCAGTTAGACAATGTTCTAAGGAAGAAATATTTAAGTTATTTATCTGAGAATTGATAAGATAGATAGATAGTTGTGACAAAATAAGCATTTCACCCAATGAGAATTTCTGCATCAATTGTTTTTTCTCATTCCTTATTCCTTTAAAATTGCTTCTTTAATATACAGCAAACACTGCACTTTTGCTGATAAACAAACATTATTGCTTTAAAAAAAAACATGTGGAAACCTGATGTCACAGTCCTTAAATGTCCTTTGGGGACATTTCCCAATCCATTTAATTATATTATTATAGAAGACTAACTTTTCTCCCATATTTTGAAAAGAGAAGGAAGAAGAACATGAGAGAAAAATAAAATTCTTACTACCGGTTAATCTAATAGATTTTTTCTTTCACTCGCTCCTGTCCCTTATTATTCAAATCCAATTGCATATCTTTCTTCCCAATGACACAGGATCATTCATCCCATGTAGTTTTTAAAAAATGGTTAGATTAGCAAAGTTTGTAATACACACGTATAGTTAGTTACTTAATATAATCTCATATATCTGTTGGTACACCACATAATTAGTTTTGAAAAAGTCAAAATGAAAACTACTCCTGGGATGGCAGTATGGAATGTAAAATATGAATTCATTTTCTATAAAATCTCTCACTATCTGTGCAATGCATGTATCTTCTCTTTGGAGATTCAGCCTGCCTGAAAAACCTTTAAGGTATACCTAAGTAAATAAGGACTTGTTAAGATACAGTAACATGAGAGTAAAATCAAACAATGTGGTTTAATCACACAAATTTGCCTCAGGTCTCTATGGATACTAAATTTAGTTAGTGTTGCTATATGGCAGTTAAGCAGAGATGAAAATATATCATGTCAATAGGTATCACAAGCCAAAATTTCCCTTGCCTGTTTGACCATTGACCTAAAATTAAAGTTAGCATATTAATTGTGGAACATCAAATAATGAGTTGCAGCTATGAATGGATCATATAAAACCTGGTTTCATAGAACAAATTATCATACTACTTCATATATAATTCACCAAATGATTTAATTCAAAGAAACTAAGAAGAGCTGTCTGTACAAAGTTTTTCCATAATTTTTTTTTGTTTTTTAGTATTAACCATCCACCCTAAAGATAATACTTAATTTCCCCAGTTAAGCAGGGTCAATTAGCTTTTGGCAGTAGTTTGCTCTTCAAGCTTGTTTCAATTTAATTTCTGAACGTTTTGTTACCAGACTATGTAACATCATCTATCACAGAGGTATCAAACTCAAGGCCTGGGGGCCAGATCTGGCCTGTGGGGTGCTTAGATCTGGCCCGCAGAGTCACCCTGTAAACAGTGAAGGACCAGCCCATGGTGCCTTTGCCAGCAAAAATGGAGCAGCCCTCCCAAGCTCTGTTTTTGCTGGCAGGAGGTTGCAGGAGACCATCACAGCCGAAAACAGAGCTTGAGAGCCCATTTTCGCTGGCAGAGCGCTCAGGCCACCACAGACACCCGCAACAAGAGTGACATCAAGCTGGTCACGCCCACCCTGGCCATGCCCTGAGGTCAAGCACAACCCTGATGCGGCCCTTAATGAAATCAAGTTTGACACCTCTGATCTATCATCTTTGATGATGTTACTTAGTCTGATAATGAAATGTTCAGAAACTAAATTGAAACAAGCTTGGAGAGCAAACCACTGCCAAAATCTAAAACCTGCGCTACAAGTATTTTCTATTATTTCAAGGATCAATTAGCATTTGAATAAAGGATAACCTGGGAATTACAGAATTGTTGGCTATGTCGAGAATCTGCAAAGTCATGCCTAAAGAAGGTAATGACAAATCACATCTGTACTATTGCAAAGAAAATTGAGTGCCTACACCCAGGATTGTATCCAATGTGGCATTAAAAATGACTGTTCAGACATTCTGAGCTTCAATTGCATTACATAGGTGGAAGAGTTGTTTAGTCTGCACATTAAATGACCCCTCCTGACCCTTGATATCTACTCTATTAGAGAATACCTTTCTGTCATACGAGAGAGAAATGATAGCTCATTCTAACATAAAAAGAACTCAGCAATAAAATAATTAAAGGTAGACAAATGGAGGGATGAGCATGCAGATGTGAACTCATATCTCATAGTCTATACCATTTCAAGAGATAATTTTATCATTTGCCTTTGCTCTGTTCTGTGCTGTTTACAACAATCAGAAAGGTTGCATTTCTTTTAGTTTTCTGAAAACCAAGCACTTGCAGTAATGTGCTAAAGCTTTGGAGAAGAGCTAGACTAAATCTATCAAAAATTCCAGATTTTATTTGCTGTCTTCTGAGAGATCATAACTACACAGAGAGAAAAAGCTGGAATAAACAAGTAAAATTAAAGCTATAAAAATTATTGGACAGTTTTTATTTTTATACCTCCACAGAATCCATAGTTCACTTTTGACATTTCCAGTTTTTGTTTTATTTTATTTTGCAGTGCTATTAGTTTCAAAAGTTCTTAAGCAACTAACATAAAGAGTCGCTACTACATTGTGGTCTGAATTCAATTCATCCAAATTAACAAGGAAAGAAAACACGCTTATTTTCTAAAAGAATGAGTTCCCTTCATAATGCAAGTATTATGACAGCGGGAAAGAAATGCATAATCAAACTGTCAAGTTCAAGAGCAAAACACATCCCCCTTATCCCCCTGATTATTGCAACAAGCGGAAAAAGTTAAAACAGCTAACTCTTAACTGAATATCTGGGAAAGGGCACTGATTCGTAGAGCACATCCAAACTGCTTTTTGTGAGGCAAGACCAGCAGCCATCAGTTATCAGTCAATTGTACTAGAATGAATAACCCAGTATCCTCCAGATGTTGTGGGCTATAGCTCCATAGTCCTTTATTCTTGACATAGCCAGTGGGGAGGACAAATGGGAAAGTTTCCCTTCAGTCCTGATGATTTCATGAACACGGCGACAATTTGGAAGCAGTTTGCCTTCTGTATTTTTACCCGAAGTTCCCAGTCTAGCCCACAGCCAAAACATTCTCTAGCTTTGGCCCTGCTCCTTTTTCAGCATCAGCCAAAGTTGGTTAGTTGTGCCAGGCTAATTAAGCTGAAATTCAAAATATCTGGATGGCATGACATTGCTTGTCCCTGATCTACACAAACCAGGCTATCAAAACATGTGTTGCAGACTCTTCCAGGTGACTGAACTCTCACAAAGCAAGGGAAAATAAAAGACATGAAGCATAAATCATGATGGTGGCATTTCTCCATTGTTCATTCTCCATGTCAACGTCAAGCAAAATAGGAAGATTGGGAGTGGAAAATGAGACTTACTTACTTACTTACTTACTTACTTACTTACTTACTTATTTATTTAATTGAATTTATATAGCTGCCTATTCACCCATGGCAACTCAAGGCAGCTTACAGAATATAAAACCACATTTTAAACAATACAACAAATAAAAAAGAATCAAATAAATTAATATAGTATAATATAATAAAAATCACACCCCCGCCCCAGCAACAGCAGATGACATGAGCCATTTAATGGGCTCCCTCCCACTCTGGGTTCCCCAGGCCCGCTGGCAGATAGTAGATAATCAATAAATCAATCAGCAAAAGGAAATTGACAATCAAGAATTGAAACCTTATCTACTATCAGAGTCAGACAGGTTCACAGAAATAACATTTATTCCTACTGATTTAACTATGATCTGAATGTGCAACTGTTTTACAACAACAAATATGTAATGATCAGTGGTGGGTTTCAAAAAATTTTTTACTACCAGTTCTGTGGGTGTGGCTTGGTGGGCGTGGCATGGCTTGGTGGGTGTGGCTTGGGCATGGCAGGGGGAGGATAGTGTAAAATCTCCATTTCCACCCCACTCCAGGGGAAGGTTACTGCATAATCCCCATTTCCTCCTATTCAGCTGTGGAGGTAAAGAATAGATGGTGGAGGGGTGAGACAGAGGTGGCATTTACCAGTTCTCTGAACTATGCAAAATTTCCACTACCGGTTCTCCAGAACTGGTCAGAACCTGTTGAAACCCACCTCTGGTAATGATGTTCCTTCTTGAGTTTTGGAGGGGAAACAGAATACAAATCTACAAATCAATGACAGTGGTACCAATGAGAGTTTTCTACTTTATACAAATGTAATCAAGCTGAGAAATAAATTTTACCTATGGAATGAACATGTTAGGTTCCTTCCCTGTTTATGTGTTTGATCTCAGTAATATCAGCTTTTTCTCTTAAACTGTTTGGGCTTTTTTCATTGCTAATCTGAAATCCTATGCATCCATTCTTGAGTCAGTAGAAAATGATGCCTCCATGAAATCAGTATCATCATTGTTAATCTCTGTCTGGTCTCTATTCCACATCACTTCTATTACATGTCTTTCCACCAAGGAACAAAGCCTCACAGCCTTTACTTGCCTTGAGGCCAACATTGGATGCTATAAAAATAAAAGGAAAGCTACCATTCTGACAACAGTTTAGTTAACCTTTTCCCCATGGTGGAGAAAGTCCTAAGGGCAACAGCAAGACGTCTCAAGAGAAAAAATATATATACATTGCAGGATATGCATTTCCCAAAGTTAGGTAAAAATGGGGACTTGTCTAGAGTGCAGTTCATAAATACCCAGTCAATATGAAAGGGAAGTTTGTTTGTTTGTTTGGAGTTGTTTCTTCCCCCGCTTCATCTTTCAAAATTTTTGACCATCTGTAAACCACGAGGTTTGCTTTGTTGCCAGTAACTTTGAGACCCAACAGTAAAATCTCATATACACCACAGGTTTTAAGGAAGAAGGCAACTCCAATGCCATAAAACCTTTCCATTGTCTCAGTGAGACAATGCCTTTCCCTTTTCCATTGTCTCAGTGAGACAATTTTGGTTAAGTGAAGATGGGAATATTAGTGCACACACATGCCTTAGTTTTTGAGAGTCAAGAATTTAGCAGGAGAAAAGGAGGAAAAAATACAGGGGGATTGGAAAGCCAGGCTGACTAAATGTCAACAGAAAAAAACCTCGTACAAGGGGAAAATGAGAAAGTCTCTAATCAGGTAGATTTCAATTTAACAAAATTATTTAGGAAATAAGTTCAATAAGATGGCTCTTTAACTTTCAAAGGCAAATCTATTAGTGTTGTGAAGCCATCTTGCCTTGAAAATATTCCAGAAAGCAAGCTGCTCTTTCAAGATGTTCAGATCAGCATCTTTTCTTAGCTTCAAGCAGGAGCACGTAGGGGCCACAAGGCAATTCTCCCAAAGCCTTCCTTTATTGTAGAGAAAAAGGTTTTCTGTATTTAAAATCAGGCAGATGTTGAATAAGAGGTTGGAAAGAATGGGATTTGCCATTTCCCTTCAGTCTCAGATTTAAATTGGTATTTGTAGGAAACAGGATTTTCTAGGTAACAAATTAACAGAGAAATAACATCTGTTCCAAGGCTAGTTTGGTCTTTAGAGAAATAGGGAAAATTTACCTAAGAAATGTGCTAAATTTAATTTATTCTGTGCTTCTGGTACATAATATTTATGCATTGTGTCTCTGGTATTTATGTTCTCTGTACATGCTCAGTAAATTGTGGTATTTTTATGCATCTTGGAACCTCTTTAGCAGAGTTCCTTTAAGTTAGGGGGCAATCAATAATATAATGCATCTGCTCAGAGGCTCAGATTTCTGATTTAAAAAAAATAATACTTTTTACTTCCCTTGACACTGAAGGGATACTTAAAGCTAAAAAGGAACTACATTTTTCCTCTTTTCTTTTTAATAAAATTTGATTCTGTTTTATTTTGTAAGATTGATCTGGCTCTCAAAGGAGATGGAGCTGATTTCCCTAGCCACACACGTTCACACCCCAGATTCAGGGAGTGCTGGAGTAGAATTTATTTCATTTTTGCTATGAGGGAAAAAGCAAAGGGAAGGGGAGGGAAGGGAAGAAAAAGGGAAAGGAAAGGAAAGGAAAGGAAAGGAAAGGAAAGGAAAGGAAAGGAAAGGAAAGGAAAGGAAAGGAA
The DNA here is from genome assembly GCF_059756535.1 of Pantherophis guttatus. Lineage (NCBI taxonomy): Eukaryota > Metazoa > Chordata > Lepidosauria > Squamata > Colubridae > Pantherophis > Pantherophis guttatus. The sequence goes on along the minus strand of NC_142063.1, from coordinate 291,641,339 downwards.
AGGAAAGGAAAGGAAAGGAAAGGAAAGGAAAGGAAAGGAAAGAAGGAAAGATACCTAGATTATTCCCATGGAAATGTGAAGCAAAAAAAATTAATCTCATATCATGAATACAGTGAGAGACGTTTCAACTGTGAATCACTCTGTATCAACCAGTAGTCAAGCTTTGTGATCCTTAGTGGAATAGTTGCCTTTGAGTTGTGATGATTATGATCCTTTGGTGGAGAATGAAAGCTAGCTAAGTATACTGTACAAACTCTGATGAAGAGATTTAAATAATATTCTTCTTCCTTTTTCATAGGACCTCCATCTGTCTCTAAAATGGCTCTTCAGAGTTATTTCAGCTGCTGGAATGGAACAGTGATCAAGCTGAGACGGGTGTGTGACTTCATCAAAGATTGTGCAGATGGAGAAGATGAAGGACAGATATGCAGTAAGTCAAATCAGCTCTAAAATTTCAGAACACTGCCTTGCTCTACAGCCATGAAAATTATCCCAGTTCTGCAAAGAAACCTAAATTGGTTCTTTGAACTCAACACTAAATATGCATTGGGGAGCCACTTCAGTCTCCTAGCAAAAAAACAGATTTTTTAATTTTTCTGACCAAAGAAGGAAACTGCAAATGCTGTGCCCAGCTCACTTCCCATAAAACACAGAAGTTATAAGGAACTTAGATCTCTAGTATAGGTTCTCCCTGTTCTCCCAGATTAGATGACTACAGCATCTAATCTGTAGTCAGGAGGAGGCACCAAGGAGGAACCCACCAAGATGGGGAAGCCCATATTCTAAATAATATACAGAACACTTTTTGGTGGTGGTTGTTCAGTCTTTATGTCATGTCTAATTCTTTGTGACCCCATGGACCATAGCAACCCCACTCCCCCCCTCTTCCACTGTCTCCTGAGTCTGCCCAAACTCACCACACCAAAGACATTATCTAACCATCTCATTCTCCTCCATCCCCTTTTCCGTTTGTCTTCAAACTTTCCTAACAGGATCTTTTCCAGTAAGTCCTCTCTTCTCATTTGGTGGCCAAAGTATTTGAGCTTCAGCTTCAGTATATAGTTAAGGTCTGTTTAATAGACTTTAAATAGGAGAAGGCAACTGAGCCAAACCTGAAGACAGGGATAGGGTAGAACACACAAAGCAGTCCACTTCCATTATGTTCATAAGAAGCATAGGAAAGGAATATAGGCATCAGGATATTTTGATTTTAAAATATTGTTAAGTAACAAGAGATGTCTGAAGGCTTAAAATGGAACCAACATGGAATTTATAAAGCTTAAATTTATAAAGTAACAACAGGAGAAGGAAAAAAAAAGGCAGGAAGGATAAGCAGACATCAGTTATTACATAAATCCTGAATTATGTCTCTGAAGCAGAGTGAATCATGATGATTTAGTTTCTTACTATATGTGGGAGGCAGAAGTGTGTGAAATAAGATTAGAGAATGACTTTTCCCCACACATCCTCTTGTTGAGAAAGGAAATTAGTTACATGCATTTTAGATGAAACATGAGCGAGTAACTGCAATGTCTTGAGAATTCTATTGAGGGTTTTTTTGTGATGAAAAGGGGGCAGTTTATTTGAAATGTGCTGGTAGGTGTGATTCAGCCCAAATTACCCACAAAGGAAACAGTAGGAGATAATTTTTATAATGTTACAGCACTCTTCCTTCATAAACTACTAAATAGCTGTCTATAAATTGAGAAGTTACCTGCACAGTCATTTCTGAATGGCTAGGCATGCTGAATATATTCTTTCTCCCTATAGAAATGCCACTTTGACTTACTAGATAGCCTCATTTCATACCAAAACAGTGTTCCAACAGTGCAAAAAGACAGGTCTTGTGTGTTAACAGCTAAGGAAAGCAGTTTACTCCATTTTAATATATTTTATTGAGGGAAACTAATCAACATATACAAATACATACAACAGAATTAAAAAGTCAACAGAACCTCGAAACAAATAAACACAGCAATACAAAAAAGAAAAAGGTATAGAAATTATATTATGAACAGAGCAACCTATTCTTGTACTATGAAGTTAATCTTAATATATGGTTAGTAAATTTTAATTCTATTTGATCTTGGTTTTGTATTGTTGGAGTATTCTTAGTCAACTTGATCATACTTTCAAATAGAAATAAGGGGTATAAATATTTATATGAATAGAATGATATATCATTATAGAAGCTATAATGAAGTTGGAAAATTTGATTCCAGTCTATTGTTTTTCAATCTTCAAAGAGATAATTACATCTTGGTATGCATAGAAGATAAGATTAGGTGTTTGCAATTATTTTACAATGGCAAGCATGCACATGGTATCCAGAGTCATCAGGATTTAGGTGGCATACAAATTTATAATAATAATAATAACTTGAATTATTAAGTTTCTATTAGTCTTAGACTGTGTATCTAACTATAGATTACCCACACATAATAAGTATACAGAGGGGTATCCCAAGTCTCTGTCTTAGAACCAGTATTTTTCAATATCTTCATCAGTGATTTAGGTCATGGGATAGAAACAGAACTCATCAAATTTGTAGGCGACACCAAGCTGGCAGGAATAGCCAACACTCCAGTAGTTAGACTTAAGGTACAGAAGGATCTTGAAGTTAGACTTAAGGTACAGAAGGATCTAGGAACACTTGGTCCTAATTAACAAAATGAAATTCAATGATGAGAAAAGTAAGGTTCTAGATTTAGGCAAGAAAAAACAAATGCACAAGTATGGAATAGTTAGTACCTTGATCAATAGTAGTAACTGTGAGAGTCTTGGACTCCTAGTGAGAAATCATTTAAATATGAGCCAGCAGAGTGCTGCACTGCCAAAAAAAAGCCAACACAGCCCTAGGCTACATTGACATAGGGATAGAATCAAGATCACATGAAGTGTTAATACCACTTTATAATGCCTTGTAAGACCAGGCTTGGAATATTGCATCCAGTTTTGATCATCATGAGATATCTATCTATCTATCTATCTATCTATCTATCTATCTATCTATCTATCTATCTATCTATCTATCTATCTATCTATCCATCTATCTATATATCTATATTATATATCTATATATCTATATATATATTATCTATCTATCTATCTATCTATCTATCTATCTATCTATCTATATCTATATCTATCTATCTATCTATCTATCTATCTATCTATCTATCTATCTATATCTATCTATCTATCTATCTATCTATATCTATCTATCTATCTATCTATCTATCTAAATATATATATATATATATATATATATATATATATATATATATATATATATATATATATATATATATATATATATATATATGATGTTGAGACTCTAGAAAGAGTGCAGAGAAGAGCAACAAAGATGATTAGGAGACTAGGATATACAAAGAACAGTTGCAGGAATTGGGTATGTTTAGTTTAATGAAAAAAGGAATAGGGGTGACATGATAGCAGAGTTCCAATGTCTAAGGGGCTACCACAAAAAAGAAGGGGTCAACCTATTCTCCAAAGCATCTGAAGGCAGGACAAGAAGCAGTGGATGGAAACTAATCAAGGAGAGAAGCAATCTAGAACTAAGGAGAAATTTCCTGATAGTTAGGACAATTAAATTGGTGAAACGACTTACCTACAGAAGTTGTGGATGCTCCATCACTGAAGGTTGTTAAGAAGAGATTGGGCAACCATTTTATCTGAAATGATATAGGGTCTTCTTCTTGAGCAGGGGTTTGGACTAGAATACCTCCAAGGTCCCTTCCAACATTATTATTCTGTTATTCTGCTATTAGACATGTATATTTGCAGTCATTGGCTATGGCAGGGAGGATAGGAAGGGAAAAATGATGGTATAATATTCAAATATAGCCAGGAAGCCCCTAGCTCTATGATTACATAGAGCTTGATAGTCAATGATTGTTACAATGTAATTGTCAGCATTCCAGTGCTGACATATGAAAAGAGAGGAGAAGCTTGAACTTTTGCCTACTTAATTCCTTTGAAGATTCTGTTTCCTCGGAGATGGGAGGAGGAGGGACATTCCTGTGATCTGACGGAGATGGGATGACGAAAGTGGCTTGGAAGATAGCCAATGAGATGCAGAGAATTGGGGATCGGAAAGGGAGGGCTTGGGGGGCAAAGGTCAGTGCTGACCGTGAAAGAGCTAGGGACAGATCACTATGCTCAATAAAGAGAAAATTTCCTCAAAGATCGGCAGTTTGGAAATTCATTTATTTTGAGATAGCATCGAAACCTGACAGACGGTCAAGGGGAAGTAGATTGACATTTCCACTCACTCATGAAACTCATTGAATGACATTGGCTTAACCTAACTAAAAAGGTTTTATGTGGATAAATTTCAAGAAGAATCATATGCAGCTGTTTGGAGACTATGGAGAAAGGGCAAATGAGAAAGAGTTGCTCATTTTAATCATTACGTTACTGAGGAATATTTTAAATTATTATCCAATTATAGTTTTTTGAGGAGAAATATGTTGTATTATTATATAACAACAATCTCTTTTTTATTTAAAATTATATAGAAACCTTTTAACTAAAAAAAAAAAAAAGCAAGGAGTGATGAGCCATCAGTTATGATTCAATAGATTCGTGGTGGGTTTATTGATTAAAATGTTATTCACCATATTCCAGAATGAATTTAACAATATACTGGCAAGGAGAACTTAATTCTTGTCTGAGAAGGTATATTATATCCACGGCGTTTGGTTTATCATAATGCATTTGACAGGTCTGCTTCGGTATATGAAGCCACCTAAATCTACAAATGAGAACCTCAGAAAGATACTTGGAGCACATGAGATCTGTGCAAATCTTTTCCTCCTTTCAATTACACTTATTAAAGTCTGATCTGTGCAAACTGAAAAATAATCATGGCAATTTTGCCTAACACACAAGTTAGATATGTTAAATCTTGCCATGGAACTGGGGTAAATGGTTGTCAGTAGTTCACTACATACAGGAAACATTACAGTAAATGAAGAAGTCTGTGTTTTCTTAGCACCAAACAATCAGAGTTTCATAAAGTTACATTTATGAGAAACAGAAGTCTGGGCTAGCAGTCGTGCTGCTAATACATCTTCATTTATAGTTCAACACTCAGTTTCCCTGTCATTTTCCCCGATATTCTAGACCCTAGGCAGTATTTAATGCTTAGACATTTCCCTCAAATGTTCTACTTCATTACACCATTCTATATACTATACTTTGGCAACAAAGTGAATTAAACTGAATGGCAAGCAGGGCTGTTTCAAGAAGAATTCAAGGTGCATCTAGTTTGACAGTCTATTCTGATTTAGCCTGAGGCTGCATCAGAGTCTCCTGCTGATTTGAAGAATGGAATTCAATTAAAGAACAATGAATGTGGCATTCTGTTTAAAAGGGAGAAATTGGTAGAATTTTATAATCAAATATTTTTCTGAATTTTTCCAAAACATAGCCCCAAAGGGGGCAGAAAAGGGTAGAGGGGATGTAATCCTCACGTTGTCTCTGTCATAAATGAGCAGTCCCCCCTTTTGTCTGCTGGCTACATGACCTCAGTCAGTTGCAGAGCATATCATACAGCCAATGTCATGGTACCTCTTGAAGAACAACACTTGGTATCACAGAGTAAGTTTGTATGATCATCACGTTCAGTACTGATGAAAAGAAGTATAGTAATATAGCCGTGGTGAAATCCAATTTTTTTTACTACCGGTTCTGTCGGCGTGGCTTGGTGGGCGTGGCTTGGTGGCATGGCGTGGCTTGGTGGGTGTGGCTTGGTGGCATGGCGTGGCTTGGTGGGCGTGGCAGGGGAAGGATACTGCAAAATCTCCATTCCCTCCCCACTCTGGGGCCAGCCAGAGGTGGTATTTGCCAGTTCTCTGAACTACTCAAAATTTCCGCTACCGGTTCTCTGAACTGCTCACAATTTCCGCTACCGGTTCTCCAGAACCTGTTAGAACCTGCTGGATTTCACCCCTGTAAATAGGTACAGTAAGGCAGGCTGGAAAACTGCAACTTGAAAACCAATCAGCACTAGGGAGATTTAGTGTAAAGTCACTTCCTATGTTTTTACTATAAAATAGTTGGATTAGTATTCACTGTCATCACCGCAAATGATGGTTTAACTGTGATTATTTATTTGCTTTAAAAAATGTTCAGGTTAGTGTACAGCAGTGGAAACAATCATGCTCCAAATCATAAATATCTGCCATTTCCCGGGGTTCTGTGCTCCTGGGAGTGTTTAACACGATTGATATCTTCATTTAGTTTTATGACAAAGATCATGTGTATGTATATGTCTTATATATGCAGATTACTTGCCTCCGCTGAACAATTGTTCAAGAGATTTGTGTCTATGGCTCAGCAGTAACAAAAGTCTAGCTTAAACTATATGACACCTATTTATTAAGCTTTGCCCTGAGAAGTTGGGATAGATGGATGAGTGTATGTTTTGTTTGGCTTGCATTTGGAAGTGTATTGCTAATCTAAACCGAATCTCCCAGATGATGTATGGACTATAACAGTCATCCTTCAGAGTTCATATCAGAATGGTATATATAATCCATGTTCCCTTAAACTCTCAAAGCAGAAAGATACATTTCTGAAATACGTACATAAATTTAAAATGTTCATTTAAAATTTAAAAACAATATATAATAAATTAATAGGTACAAACTGGAAATAGCCAAACCCATCCATACCTGTAGATAAATGGAGGAACAGTAAGGTAAAACTCCTTTATTTTTATGTCTGTATGTACCATTTAATACATGGCTATTGTAGCATTATAGAATTTTGACATATGCTTTATTTCTATCAGTGTCTTCAAAGTGGAAAAAATGAAATAACAACAACCTCACACTAGCATTTTAGTTGGTACATTTTCTTCCTCTATAGAATTGGCCTTGGGCATCTTGGTATTAAATCAAAAAATAAATGTTTTAAGTATATAAACAATGTATCATGTTTTTGCAGGTGAATGAGTTTTTGAAATCTGGTTGTCCACTATGAAGTTTAAGAAAAGGGCAAGCTGGAATGTTGTTTTTATTTTAGCAACACCTTACTAGGAATAAAAAGAACAAAATAAAATAAGAATGGACAAAAAGAGTTCTGCAGAACTACTGTCCCCTATATGCACATTAACGTTAATGTTGATTCAGTTATTGTTTGGAATGCAGTAGGTTATAAATTCATCTTTTAGGCACAAAAACTTTCTTAAGACGGAAAATTGTTACTGAATAAATATGAATTTTAACTGGAAAATTTCCAAAATGTTCAAGTCAAATTAAGATGCAGTGTGTAAGAAATGATTGCACAAGTTAAATTTAGCAGTAATTGGGGGGGGGAGGTGTCTACATTATAACTAAAAAAGCAGTCCTTGTAGATCTGGTCCTTCTTTGATCCCTCTGGCAAATGATTCACTTAAAATTCACAGACTCATCTTAGTTATCTACAAAGTCTTATCAAATGCAATCTACATTAAAGGTACCTCTTCGGTAAAAAGAAAAAACTAGAAAATTAAAGGAAAATTCTAATTTTCCTATTTTTACTAATGCAGCTTATTGCTACTGATTGTTTAATTAATATAACAACTGAAGTTAAGGAATTATTTGAAAGTTGAACCTGAAGATATAGTTAATGACTGATGATACATTATAATTAAGACCATAAAATATATGAACTATGTATTGCCAATCCAAACTTCTTCATCAGTTCATGTGGTAGCCTTAGAAAAAGAACTATTTTTAGGCCGCACCCATATATACATGTTGAAATCTGAAAATAATCCTGATCCTATTTTACACAGTTCCCATAAGGTCGTGATTTGTTTCCTTTGATCTCCAGTAATTGTGGGACTGCAACTTTCATCTTCCTCAGCCAGCATGGCCAAAATGCCAATATTCAAGAATGATAGGAATTGTAAACCAGCACTACGTGTACCAATTGCTTTGATAATGTTTGATGCTTAGTCTCAACCATGGAGAGAGTGGGTGAAAATGTTTGTGTAGGTTTATTATTTATTTATCTATTTTTGTGTTGCCAAAATCTGAAATATGCTTTCCATCTTTAGGGAAATTATTGTATACTAAACCACTCATATGTTTCAGAAACATTCAGACTGACCATGGGTGGCCAAAAGATCAGTGGTAGCAGATGTGACTTCTAACTTTCTAACTTTCATTGAGTTTCATGGTGGGAAGCTGTCAGTGAGGGTCAGAAACCCTCCCTCCCTCCCTCTTCTTTCTTTCCTTTTTTCCTTCCTCTTCCTTCCTCTATCCTCTTTATTCTCTTTGCAAGAACCAAAGAGAAAAGTCAGAGCTTCGAAAAACAAATACTGAATATACTTTCTACTTTGTTCTTAGGAATTATTGATCGGTTCTCTATCTCTTGCCATTCCTTCCCCATGCAGAAAACCTCCCTACTGGTTTCTATTGCTCCTTTGAGGATGGAGAGTGTGGCTGGACTCAGAGCTCATCAACTTCATCAAAGGCCCAACTGTGGCATATTGGGAATCCAGAATATCAACACTTTTGTTCACTGAAAGGTAGATTACAGTAATGTTATACAGCTGGGTAAATGAAGCGGTATGTCAAAGGAATTATGATGCGATGGGAATTCTTGATTTTTTTTCAACCATTATCATTTACTTTGATAGTTGGGGGTATTTTGTTGTTGTTTTTACAACAAGAAGAATATTTTGTGAGAAACCAGAAAATACTTTTCTGATACAGCATTAGTAAGTAGACTCCATATGCAACAGAAATGTATGATTTTTTTTTTTAAAAAAGAACTAAATAGGACTCATAGAAAATCCTCTTGTTTGAGATTAGTAGTTTTGGTAGATTGGCAACTCTTAATTTGGTTATTAATGACGTACACCAGCAGAAGCAATGCCTTGATTGCTAAACCTAAGCAGGCTTGTCCCTGGTTAGTACTTGGAGAAGGCATTAGCTGGGAATTCCAGGACTATTCCAGATTGGGAACTCTAAATAAATAAAGAACTAAAATAAAAGTGAACCATTTCTGTAACCTGCAAGGAAAACTGAATACAGTAGATGCGGTCTTCAAAAATTGAGATCAAAAGTGTCACTGCAGGTAGTCCTCAACTTATGACTGATCGTATAGCAACTGTTCAAAGTTACAACAGACATCCCCAAAAGTTACTTACAACCCAGTTTCAACGTTATGGCTGCTGCAGCACCCCGTAGCCATTTACCCTTATGATCTAGTTCTCCCACCCAACCCAATCACTCAGGTACCCAAGGGACTCTCAAACCAACTCCATTACAATTTTAACTCAAGGTCTACCTGTACTTTTTTAAACTAGTCAATGATATTAAATAACTGGAGGAAAAAAGGTTGTTAATTTTCAACATTCAGTAACTGAGAGCATTGAATTACCATTCTTTTAGTGCTTTCTCCCAACCAGGTACCCTCCAGATATGCTAGACTACTATTCTTATCATAATCCACCCCACCAATTAACTGAAGTTTAACAGATCTTGAGTCTGCCCTGTTGAAAATGAATGCTTTATAAATATAGAAATGACCCTCGGCTTCTAGCTTTGGTGAGATAAGCATTTCTTCCTCGTTTATAGTAGAAATAGTTCATGAAGTGGTTCGGGAATAACGAGAGGCACAACCAAGCAAGTGACAACAGCTCTTTAATTTACAGTGAGACGTCAGCAAAAACTCAGAGGCTGCAGCCCTCCTTATATACAATCCTGGAGGGACTGTCAGCCAATATAGGCAGGTTTGAAACTCCCGCTTAAAAGTATCAATACATAACACCCCTCCCTTCCCAGAAGGCACTAACATTCAAATATTTACATAAGTACACACAAAATCTCGCAGGTGTCCAGGCCGAGTTCTCGTCCTAGTTGACCTGCGCAGTTCAGTGTTTGGTGGGGCGTCGAGCTGGTCGGAGGGACTTTCTGTCTCTCCCGGCTCCGCCAATGGAACCTCCTGGATTTTGTCCGGGGCGTGGTTATCCCCGGTTGGGAGTGGCGACTCGCTGGGGCAGCGCTGGAACCAGGGCTTGTCAGCTAAGTATTCTCGCAAACCCGGGCTTGAGTTAGCTGTTTTGGGAAAGTTGTTATAGTTAGGCTCGGAGATGTCTAAATTGATGTTTGCTTCGCCGACTACCCTTTTTCTCAGTTGGTCTATGTGGCGCTTCCAGAGTCTGTCTACCCCTACGTCTACCGTATAAGATTTCGGGCCTGTTATGCCCACTATGGTTCCTGCAACCCATAGAGGTCTGCTGGCATAGTTGCGAGCGAACACCGGGGACCCAACCTGAAACTGTCTTAGTCCAGAGGTCTCTCCCTTGAAATGTTCGTGCGAGTAGTTAGGGTGAAGCCTATCTAACACGCACCGAAGCTTCCTGCCCATGAGGAGCTCTGCTGGGCTTCTCCCTGTGGCCGTGCATGGTGTGGCATGCTGGACAGCTAAGAATTGGTCTATCCTGGCCTGCCAGTCCCCGTTATCTAGTCTGGATAGGGCCTCTTTGGCCATTCTTACAAAACGTTCGGCCAATCCGTTAGAAGCCGGGTGGAACGGGGCCGATAGGGCATGGCGGATGCCCAGTCCGGCCAAGTAACCCTCGAACAGGGTTGCTGTGAATTGAGGGCCGTTGTCAGATACTAGAGTATCCGGTAGGCCATGTGTGGCAAATAGCTTGCGAAGGGCTTTAATGACTGCCTCGGCTGTGGTAGAGGGCATTAGAATTATTTCGAGCCATTTCGAAAAGGCATCAACTACAATTAAAAATGTTTGCCCATGGAAGGGGCCAGCGAAATCAATATGTATCCTCCCCCATGGCCCTTTTGGTTTCTCCCACTCTCGGATGGGCGCTACCGGGGGATCAGGGCGAGACTCCTGGCAGGGTCTGCACTTCCCCACCCACTCGGAGATAACTTGGTCCATGTTGGGCCACCAAACATAACTGCGGGCTAAACTTTTCATTCTGACAATGCCCGGATGCCCTTCGTGCAGCAATTCTAAGACCCTTGTTCGAAGTTTCGGTGGCACTACCACCCTGTCACCCCACAACAAACAACCACCTTGCGTAAACAGTTCGTTTCGTTTGTTTACAAAACCTTGGTAGTCCCCCCCATCCACCTTGACCGGCCACCCTTTTAGCACCCACCCCATCACAGTGCGAATGATCGGGTCCCTGGCTGAGGCTTTTGCCACTTCGGCAGAGGAAATAGGTCCCAAAGTTAATGTGTCCAGTAGAAGGACAGAGGCCTCTGGTGTTGGATTGGTCAGTAAGTCAGGTAGGGGGCAGCGGCTGAGGGCATCCGCGTGACCCAGGGTCCGTCCGGGTCGATGTACAAGCTGATATGAGTAGGCCGAAAGAAAAATAGCCCATCTAGTCAAACGTGGGGAAAGAGCAGCGGGGGTGGGCCTGTCGCCTGCCAAAAGTCCTAGCAAGGGCCGGTGATCAGTCACAAGCTCGAATTGCCGGCCATAGAGGTATTCGTGGAACTTTTTAACCCCCGCAATTGCAGCCAGAGCCTCTCTGTCCAATTGACTATAGTTCCGCTCTGCGCTTGACAGAGTGTGAGAGTAAAACGCAATGGGCGCCTCTAGGCCGTTCGGCAGTCTATGGCCTAGGACGGCACCAACTCCTACGGGGGAGGCGTCACAAACCAATACAAGCGGTAGCGCCGCGTTGTATTGGATTAGGAAACTGTCTTCCGATAGAAGTCTCTTTACTGCCTCAAAAGCGGCAGCTTGTGGTTTCCCCCAGACCCATGGTACATTCTTCCCCAATAGCTTGTGTAGGGGATCTGCGATGGTAGACTTGTCTTTCAGGAACATTGAGTAAAAATTGAGCAGTCCAAGGAAGGCTTGGAGCTCTGCTTTGGTCTTGGGGGCAGGTGCGCTCTTAATAGCTCTCACCTTGCTTTCGGTGGGGTGGATGCCTGTGCCGTCCACCCTGTACCCCAAAAATTCAACGGAGGGGACTGCTATCATAAACTTGTTTTTTTTTAATTTGAGTCCCGCTTCCCTGAATCTGAACAGGACGTTTCTAACTCTGTCCCCTAGTTGTTGTTCGTCCTGAGCACTGACTAGGACGTCATCGAAATATGGCACCACCCCGGGAAGTCCTTGCAACAGGCGCTCCATGTGCTTTGAAATAGGCCGGGTGCGACGCTTACCCCAAACTGGAGCCTGGTGCATTTAAATGCACCCCTATGTGTTACTATTGTCTGTGCCTCAGCCGTGGCATCGTCGACAGGAAGTTGTTGATAGGCCTGGGCCAGGTCTAGTTTGGCGAAAATTTTTCCGGGCCCCAGGGAGTGTAGTAGATGATGCACGATCGGCACAGGATAGGCGCTCGGCTGCAAAGCCTTGTTGATCGTGCACTTGTAGTCGGCACAAATTCTAATTGAGCCGTCCGACTTAACTGGGGTCACTATGGGGGTTTCCCATTTTGCGTGGTCAACGGGAACCAAGATCCCTTGTTTAATTAATTTGTCCAGTTCCGCATCGATTTTTGGTTTCATTGCAAAGGGCACCCGTCTCGCCTTGAGTCTTATTTGGGCTATGTTGGGGTCTAGATTAAGAGAGATAGGGGTCCCCACATACTTGCCCAACGTGTCCCCGAAAACGTCCTGGAACTCGGTCAGGAGACTGTCTTTTAACGATGACTTGAGCATCTGGTGGACGCCGGTGAAGCCCATGCCGAGGGCTCGGAACCACCCCATGCCGAGAAGGCTGGGAAGCTGCTTTGTGACGATGGTCAGCGGCAGGTCTCTTTCGTAGTCTCCGTAGGTGACTCGGAACGTGCCCACGCCCTCGAGGGGGACTCGGTTCCCCTGGTAGTCTAGGATGCGCAGTCTCTGTTTGGAGAGGTGGTCCTTCCGGAACAATGGCAGGAGGGTCTTTAGGGTCGCCCATGACATTATGGAGAGAGCTGATCCAGTGTCGATCTCCATCGAGCATGGCTTGCCGTTGATTTCGACCACCGTGCTGACTTTGTCCTCGATTTCCGTGCTGGCCTGCTCTATGTGAATGCTGCGGCCATCTCGCGGTTCAAATTCGCGCCGTTTTTTCGCGCCGCCTTCTCTCGTTGGTTGTTTCTGGCACGTTGATTCTGGTTGGCTGCGGCGCTCACGTGGTTGGTGTTTTCTGGGCAGAATGGCTCTACAGACTCGCGCCAAGTGCCCTTTTTTCTCACAACGCCTGCAGATAGCCTCCCTGTATTTGCAGGACAGTCTATCATGGTGCCCTCCACAGCTGGGGCAGCTTCGCCGTGGGCTGCCTGTGCCTTTTCTCTGGTGCTCCGTTCGGAAGATGTCCTCATCCGACTCAGACTCCGAGCTGGGTCCGGCGTCTTCTCTGTGCACCGGGGCAGACTTGGGGTTGTCTTTGCTGGTCAGCGGACGCTGCAGCATTTCTGCGGCTTTTGTGGAGGCTTCATGAGCCCTGGCCTCGTCTAGGGCTCCAGCAAGCGTCAAATCAGGCTTGGCGAGCAGGCGCCGTTGCAGCCTAATGTCCCGAACACCACAGATAAGTTGCTCAAGCAACGCATCGTCCAAGTCTCTATAGTCGCAATGGGTTGCGGCTTTTCTCAGGCTGGCCATGTATGCGCTGACCGGTTCTCCCTCTCGCTGAACACGCTGTCTGAGTTGGTATCATTGCACGAACTTGGAGGGCACGGGAGCATAGTGAGCCCAGAGCGTGGCCATCAGGGTGTCCCAGGAGACGGTCTGGACCGGTGTTGGCTCACACAGTGACTCTGCCATCTCGAACACGTCCGGTCCGCAGTGGCTTAGGAAGAGGGCCCTCTTCCGATTAGCGGAGAGCCCTTGCATGTCGCTGGCTTCGAGCGAGCATTCGAACCTCGTCAGGTACGAGACCCATTTTTCGCGGGTCGGATCAAAAGGCTTGGGCGGAACGTAGGCAGACATGTTCGGTATGCCTCCTGTAGTTCGCCTCGTCGCCTAGCTGAAGCTCGTGGTCTCACTGGTTCGCTTCTTGTGACCTCAATCCCACCTTCGTTGCCAATGAAGTGGTTCGGGAATAACGAGAGGCACAACCAAGCAAGTGACAACAGCTCTTTAATTTACAGTGAGACTTCAGCAAAAACTCAGAGGCTGCAGCCCTCCTTATATACAATCCTGGAGGGACTGTCAGCCAATCAGAAACATAGGCAGGTTTGAAACTCCCGCTTAAAAGTATCAATACATAACAGTTCACTTTATGATTCATTCAGAATCATAAAAAATAGATGCCTTTTGATACAAATCACAAGGCTATACATTGCATGTGATTGAAAGAGAGATCTTGGAAAATAAATGAAATTGCATTATTACATCTAAAGAATGTTGAAAATGTCTAGCATGATATAAGACCACCCGTGATTTACATGTGCATGAAGGGTGATTCCACAGCTCTTGAAACACAGAGAACCTAGCGGATTGCGTTGCTATACAAATGTTCCATGAAAACATTAACTAATTTCCCTCTAATAATGTATGTATCTTTCGTCCCTTTTTCTCCGCAGAATGTGCCCTTTTGCTTAACACCAGTGAGAGTCCCAATGCAGAGACAGTTATGGTGACTAGTGCTGTATTTCCAGCTCCAATGAAGAATTCTCCCTGTGAGGCAAGTATGTTTAGATAAGTTTAAAAAAAAAAAAAGATGCAAAAAGTGTCCCTTGCAATTTTATGAATATCTATGTCATCCTTTATTTTGAAAAACCTTGAATATAATGGAAAAAAACTCATTCTTCAGAATCACAAGATAGCCAAGACCTTTGTCTATCTGCATTCCAGCTTTTGCCCATGCTGTGATTTACAAATGTTTGTAAACATACATAATGGAATCTTGGATCGATCATTGTGCTCAGATATATACTCATAAAGTTATTAATATATGTGCATGGATATATGTCGTTGCTGTATGAGTTAGTATTTTTTTTTAAAAAAAGAGTATAATGTTTAGCATTTATTGCTCTCATTCAGTGTAATGATAGCTGCCAGCTTAGATGATCACTTTAAATGTGGACTAGATAAATTGATAGAGGATAGGTCTATCACTAATAGCTCAACTTGATTGCTGAAGTGGTTCCTAATCACAACCTCCATTCCTTAGGTATGACGTGCTAGGGATCAACTGCAAAAAACTGTCCTCTGGTCCATGGTTTGAGTTTCCTCAATGCCTCTGTTGACTATGATATGGTACATAATTCTAGACTGGAGCAGTGTATATCAAGCAAAGCAACTTTAAGTTGTGTAGATAACAGTTCTCAGAATTTCCCAGCCAGCCAGCTGGTGACCAATGTTGAGAAATACTGAACTAGAGGGTGAACACTGATAAATCCCTGATAAATCCCACCATTTTCACTATCATCTTAGTATCAGAAATCAATCACTAATGGAAGAAGGTACCCGTCATAGTGGTAGGAATGTTGCTGGTCATAAAAAACTTGTTTGAAATGGGAAATTGTCAGTCTGTCTGTCTGTCTATCTGTCTGTCTGTCATATTTGTATAATTATGTAAAACTGAGTTTAAATGAGAGAGATTTGTAAACTAACATGGTTTTATGGCCAAACCAGCAATATTGAGTTAAATCTTTAGTTTCCCCTTTCATCCTCAGCTGTGGTGATTTTCTCAGATTATTGCTTTATTGTCTGATTGTATTTGTGTCCAGCTTCTTTCAGATAATGAGATACTTACTACCTCCATCCAATTGACATGTTGACACAGATACTCTCGCTTGTTCCCCTGTTGTGTCTTGCCTTTATCCTTTTTCTTTTTAAGAGTCTCTCTTTTTCTTTCCCCCAGCTGAGGTTCTAAATATTTAAAAACTTCATTTTGTCACACCCCAGCAAGTGTGACTGTTTCTCATAATTTGCCTGCTGTCAATAGATGGATGAATCATTTCCCAAGATGTGTTTTAATATATCCATAAACAAGGTGAATAATTAAATTTTCATTTAAAAGGAGATGAAGAAAAAAAGGAGATCTACTACTGTTTTACCTCTTTAATTTTTCCATGATGCTATTGAAAATGTGCTCATACAGAGCCAGCACTGCAGCTGTACTAAAGAGTCAACAGACAAGAGAGAGGGGGAGAGAGGAAAAGAGGGAGGAAAAGAGGGAAAGAGGGAGGGAGGGAAAGAGAGGGAGGGAGAGAGAGAAAGAGGGAGAGGGGGAGGGAAAGAGGGATGGAGAGAGAGAAAGGGGGGAGGGAAAGAGGGAGGGAGAGAGAGAGAGGGAGGGAGAGAGGAAAAGAGGGAGGGAGGGAAAGAGGGAGGGAGGAAGAGGGAGGGAGAGAGGGAAAGAGGGAAAGGGGAAGGGAAAGAGGGAGGGAGAAAGAAAGGGGAGGGAGAGAGGGAGAGAAGGAGGGAGGGAGGGAGAGAAAGAGGGGGGAAGGAAAGAGGGAGGGAGGGAGGAAAGGGGGGAGAGAGAGAGAGAGAGATTGTGCAAAATTCTTCATTCCGAACAGGTTCTTGCTTGCAGGTTCATATACCTTTTTATTTGAGCAGCCAATGTGACTGGAATAATTCAGTAGCATTATTGAGCCTATTGCAAGGAGAAAATCAAGTCTTTGACCCTTAATCATTCCTGAGGAGGGATACAAGTGATCAAGTTTTTTACAGAATAATAGTTGTGACTGTGAAATTATAATTTTGCTTCTCCAGATATCTTTTTTCGCTATCATTTCCTTTTCGCAGTCAGTCTGCCTTAAATTCAGGCTCAAATTTCTATTTGTCTGCATACAAGTTTGTTTGTTTTATCACTGACTGTTTAAATGAGCTTTTTAAAATCAGGGCATATTTTTGAGCACATGGAATTTTCCTGAACCTGGTATTTCATTAAGAAAAATACATCTTACTGTTAAATCTATTTACCTTTCTCATGAAAAAAATCAAAAGGAAAAACTTAGGTCTTTACTCTGTATCTGCAAAAAGATCTAAGGCGCTCTTTGAGCTCTCAGAAAACCTTTTTCTGTATATTTCCAGGAATATATGATGGGACCATATTAAAGTATTTGTTCCAAACTGGATAGCACCATAAGATAAGATATGTTGACATGCTAATCAGAAGTCTCTGCAGATAGCATTAGCTTCTTATTTGGCTCCTATCAAAACAATACATTTGAGATGGTAAAAGGAACATTGTCCTAAATCCTAATATTGGATGATAAGTGTAAAATGACATCTGATACTTCTATCAGATCTAGAATAGGACACAAAGGAGGTCACCTTTTGCTAGGAAAAATTGTTTATATAGAGTAGCTCATGATGGTCTACTCTGATTGTCAACATCTTTCTAGAAACTCAGGTGGGGGCTTGTTTTGAATTCTAAACAGCTGCCCCAATCTTGCCAGGAGAGTCCCAATACTACTCTCATTATAGAAGTGTTCTGAGTTTCAAATGACTTCATTTTGAGTTCAAAACACTTAAGAGATGGTCAGAACAATCTTGTAAAATTGGAACAACCTATTTTAAACTAGATTCTTTTCTAAGCTTGAAATATTTAGCATACTCCTAAAACCAACTTAAAAAGAGTCAGTCAGTCAGGAAGATAGATAGATAGATAGATAGATAGATAGATAGATAGATAGATAGATAGATAGATAGATAGATATAGAGATATAGAGATATAGAGATATAGAGATAGAAATATAGATAAATATAAAACCTATGGTAGGACTTGCAAATATGGAGCAACCATCTGAAAATAAACTTTCTTTTTGTCCATTACTAACGAATCTTACTCTGAAGCTGACAACTGTTCTAATGCATAAAAGATTCCTACCTAGCTGGATTAGTTTATTCTAAGCCATTTTGGACATTAGAGATGAATGCCTACACTCAATTTCATGCTCTGTTTATCTAGTTCTTGCAAACATCTAGGAACTGAATCCTGAATGAGTTAAAGTTTCCAAGACATTTTTAATAGGCAACTCCGTGAAAGGATTAGAATCACAAAATGGTCTAAGACCGTGATGGCGAACCTATGGCACGCGTGCCACAGGTGGCACACAGAGCCATATTAGTGGGCACGCCAGCTCAGCTCTGGGGCGCATGCGCGCACCGGCCAGCTGATTTTCAGGCCTTCTGTTTCCTGCCTCCTCCAGAGGGCCTGGGGGGGTGGGGAAGGCCCATTTTTTTTTTCTTACCTGGCTCCAGATCCTCTCTGTGTATCTGGGAATGGCGAAAACAGCCTTCCCCACTTCCTTGGAGGCCCTACGGAGGCTCAAAGGGCCCATTTCTCCACTCCCGGTGGGACAGGAAGTGATGTTTTTTCCTGTCCCCAGCCTCCAGAGACTCCTAGAGAGGCTCCTACAGACTCCTAGAGAGGCTCCTACAGACTCCTAGAGAGGTTCTGGAGGCTGGGGACAGCAAAAAATGTCACTTCCTGTCCCACCGGGAGTTGGGAAATGGGCTTTTTCAGCTTCCGTAGGGCCTCCAAGGGAGTGGGAAAGGCTGTTTTCACCGTTCCCAGATACACAGAGAGGATCTGGAACCAGGTAAGAAAGAAAAACGGGCCTACCAGGCCATCATGTGTCAGGAGCGGGGGGGGGTTGCGCACACATGCGCGTGGGCACATGCGCGTGCGACCCTCCCCCACCCCTCTCCTGGCACGCGATGGCAAAAAGGTTAGCCATCACTGGTCTAAGATCTCCCCTCTCTGGATATGAGCATTGCTAATAAAAGCACCTTTGACAACTGATATTTGTGAAGCGTTCATAGATGGCCCTATGTCCTATCCATGATCACTTGATACATTGTAGCATCAAGCAGCACATTTTGTCTTCCTGGATGCAATCACGTTCAACAACAATTTCACTTTTTCATCCATGTCAGTAAACATCCTAACTACTCCTCTTAATCTGAATTAAACTACAACTTGTTTCCTTTCATCCATCTGAAAAGTATCTTGAGAAGTTTGTTAAAGATGGAGAAAATGTGATGTGGTAATGAAAAAGTCAGCAAGCATAGAATAAATCAGCAGTTCTTGGTATCAGCAAGTTGCACAAATGTCACAGGATATAATAGATCCTTGCAGTTCTAGGCAAAAATATTTAGGAACTGAACCCTGAACCAGTTAAAGCTTCCAAGAGATTTTTAACAGGCAGTTCCAAGAAAGGATTATAATCCCAAAATGGCTTAAGATCTCTTCTAACTTTGTCCACAATGGATAGACATTTATCCAGAATGGTACAATCTCCTGCTTTAGAAGATTGGACTAGGTTTCTTCAAGCCCCTTTTTTCCTCTTCTGTTGGTGAAGCTACAATAAGTGACAGAAACAATGTATTTGTTGGCAGGCATTAGAAACACAGTCTTTTTAGTCTGAACATATACAGTATTTATGTTCCATTTTAGACAGATTCATATTTCACTGAAAGACTAGATCTGTTTTTGTGATTCATTTTGCCTCAATATAGAATAGAATAGAATAGAATAGAATAGAATAGAATAGAATAGAATAGAATAGAATAGAATAGAATAGAATAGAATAGAATAGAATAGAATAGAATAGAATTCTTTATTGGCCAAGTGTGATTGGACACACAAGGAATTTGTCTTTGATGCATATGCTATCAGTGTACATAAAAGAAAAGATACATTTGTCAAGGATCATAAGGTACAACACTTAATGATAGTTATAAGGTACAAATAAGCAATCTAATCATATTAGAAAACAGTCAATATACAGTAAGGATACAAGCAACAAGGTTACAGTCATACAGTCATAAGTGGGAGGAGATGGGTGATAGGAACGATGAGAAGATTAATAGTAGTGCAGACTTAGTAAATAGTTTGACAGTGTTGAGGGAACTATTTGTTTAGCAGACTGGTGGCGTTCGGGAAAAAACTGTTTTTGTGTCTAGTTGTTCTGGTGTGCAGTGCTCTATAGTGTCGCTTTGAGGGTAGGAGTTGAAACAGTTTATGTCCAGGATGTGAAGGGTCTGTAAATATTTTCACAGCCCTCTTTTTGATTCATGCAGTATACAGGTCCTCAATGGAAGGCAGGTTGGTAGTAATTGTTTTTTCTGCATATACAAGGCTTGGCCAAAACCAAAACCTTAAAATGCTGCTCTTATGATATTGTCATGCCTTTCCAGAAATAAAATGCTGAAAGGAATTTCATTTCAATATGAACAAAGGTGTGAATAGATCAGAGAAGGAGTTTCCTGCATGTCAAATCATCATATATCTCATTTTGAGAGACTCCATCAGGCAAAAATGGTTTCCATTGGAAAGTGACAGTAAAATATGTGCTCCTTATGATGTGTTCATCCTTCTTACCATAAAACATGTTCTGACCTTGCTGTCCCATGGGAAATTGAATGATCTAAATTTATGTTAGGTCAGTGTCAAATATATTCTGTTGCAGGTGCTATTTCACCTTCCATATATCTATCAAATGATTAAAGTTCCCCAAAAGTTTTATGAACAAAGAACTGTCATCACTGAATCAGGATATTATTGTTAGAAGGCAGACTTCAGAGTTCTTTGGTCACTAATCTCTTCGCCAACAGATAATGGAGGTGGCTTCAGCCTCTAGCAGGATAGAGTAGAATTATAAGTAGAATTATGAATCAACAAATATAGTCTTCCTTTCTATGTGTGGTTCTACCTCTGCTAGAGGAGAGAGGGAAAAACCATTGCTCTTTTGCATATATGAAGCACATGGGGTGCTGTTTTTAAATCAAGCATGGCTTTAGTGCAGAGATAAAAATGAACTCTTCAGAGAATCTGAATTCCATTCAGATGGAAACTCTAATCTTATCAACTGTATGAAGTATTGTTGATGCTGCATATTTTCTTCCTCTAGTATTACTTCTACCAATAGTACTAATAGACAGAATTATAATGCATCCATCCAAGATAATTCTTAATTTCCTATCTTCTAAGGAAAGAAGATAGGAAAATTTGTTTGTTTACTTTTTCCCGCTTAGTAAAGCACAGGGCTCTTTCAGAAACATTGTTCCTGAAAGCAGTCTTCTTAGGGGCAAGGTAAATAGATTATAGTAGATTATATCTACTATCAGTAGATTATATCTACTATCATATATAGTATAGATCAGGGGTGAAATCCAGCAGGTTCTGACAGGTTCTGGAGAATTGGTAGTGGAAATTTTGAGTAGTTCGGAGAACCAGCAAATACCACCTCTGGCTGGCCCCAGAGTGGAATGGGAATGGAGATTTTCAGTATCCTTCCCCTGGAGTGGGGTGGGAATGGAGATTTTGCAATATCCTTCCCCCAGGAGTGGGGAGGGAATGGGGATTTTGCAGTATCCTTCCCCTGCTACGCCCACCAAGCCACACCCACCAAGCCACACCATGCCCACCAAGCCACGCCCACAGAATCGGTAGTAAAAAAATTTGGATTTCACCACTGGTATAGATCGTAACCATCTGCAATAGAAGATATTTCAAAGGTATAAAATGTCCTAATTTGGATTTTTTTAAGAAGCCAAAAACTTGTATGCATTTACTATGTAATAATTTCTATATTATGAAGAAATTAACTTTCTGGCTACACTATACATTTTCTAAGGATGTTATACAATCAAGAATCTATCTGATTTCATAGTTTATAACTGTTACGTTAAGGAACATCTTGTGTCTGGTTTATTCCAAGGGCTTCAGTGTAAATATTGGTGCTATTGCAATTATGCTTCAGTGTGATTTATTTTAACTCTGGACTCAAACAATGAATTCAACTCCTAATTCATTATGCAGCTTCCTATTTAGTGAATCAGTTAAGCTGTCAAAGCATTGATGAGTCAATGTCCACTCAGGATGGGTAATTATATTCGTAATAGAATTTCTGGCTTTCATTTTATGAAAATTCCTGGCAAGGGAGCCCTATTGTAGTAAAGGGAAAAGCTAGAAATAGTGGCGTTATTTTATCAGTTATTTTAAAACATAGTACAAGTTGCTTTCAGGTCTATCACACAGAGAGTGCCATCTACCATCGCTGAAGATTTCATACATAAAAGGAATGCCAGTCCTATTGGACATCAGGATTCAAGGCAGGCAGATGACTGCCTGCTCTTGTTTGGTTCAGCTGGACTCAGCATGTCCTACTACCTCAGAATGTCCTACTGCAGAGCTCAGGAGCTGAGAAATAAAAGTGAAAGGCATTCATTCAGGAAGCATGCCAGCTAATTCAATCTGAGCCAGTTCATTACAGTCTCATATATTGCTTTTTGCAAATATGTTGAACTCCCATATAGGATGCCAATAGTTTCTTTCATCCAAGCAGCTGACATGAGCAAACTAAAACATCCTTTCCAATTTACCAAAGGCTTTAGGTCTCTATCTAGTCTTTTGGATAATAAGGTGAGGAAAGAATGCTGCCTCAGGATTTTCAGATACGACAGAACTCTCTGCCACTTTTTGTTTCAGTTGTGACTCCAATATACCTGAGGGCATAGTTGTCTGGATTGTCACTCTGAGCGGCACCCTCAGACCTGTCTCCAACTCAGATTAAGGATTGCCTGGAAGACTTGGCTGCCCAGCAACCATAAAGACAGTGGTGCTGGAAACTTGCATTCTTCAATATTGTGTTTGGGTTACAACTAGAACATACTGGGTCAGAGGCTTCTGAATAAGAAGCCTAAAAAGTGAAATCAAAAAATTAATATTCTTTGAGCTATCAACTGTTTCTCTTCTGAGGAACTCACCTGTTCCATGTTGGAACTCAAGGATCCACATTTTTGTCTCAGGCCATTGTTGCAAACCATAAGGAAAGAACTGGCCAAGAGGGAAAAAAAGGATTGATCATCAACCAGAGATTTTGCATAGCTTAAGGAAAGAAAGCACGTTAAGACATTAACACATTTGTTGACTCAAGTAGTTTATGGTCCTTTCTTACGCAAGCATGCCATATGTACTTCTTCTCAAGGTCAGAGCAGGAGATATCATGGGCAACGGAGGCCTGTAATATAGAGTAGCAAATTTGTCAGTCTCCGAAAAAGTCTGAGAAGGGATATCACTATGCTATACTAGCTTGCAGTTCTTCCTGTTGGCAGAGTTGGGTGCTAGCCAGAAGCTGCCCTGAATCCTTGCCAAAATTCTCTCAAGTTGTCTGTTCAACACTGGAAATCTTGCAACAACAGAAAAATCCACCCCAATTGGCTCTGTGGATTTAACCTAGCAGTCCTTCCTTCTTTGAATTGCCACAAAAAGGGTAGGGAGGAAAAAGCCCACAAAATGCTCATTTGGTATTCAGTGGGTAATGATAATCCAGAGAAGCAAAAAGGCAACGAACAATAGGAAGTTGGCATGATTTGCTTTTAGTATTGTCAGCCAACATAATTTGAGAGACATACAGCACCAGCATTGCTCTGAATTGGCAGGAGAATATCAGCTCTCTGCTTTCTGGCACACTGAAAAGAAAAAAAATACACAGTTTAGTCTCCCCTCATAAATGCCTGTATTTCATGATTAATTTAAATAATATTGAAATGTAAGTTTCATTCACATCAAACTAGCTGATCTTAAATGTTAAATAGGATTGGACTTCGTTAATATTGGGGTGTATTGCCACCAGGAAATATTAGAAATATAGACTAGGCAGGGAGAAAACTAGGTTTTTTTCCAGAAAATTATTCTTTAAAAAGGTAATGACAAACCATTGCTGAATAAACTAGATGGTCTACTGAACTGAGCTCAACTTGAAGGAGAAATCCACATTATATATTTTGTATATCAGGTGAGTTGTGAATGCTTGTGCTTCAGGTTGATCTGTAGAGGGATCCTGCTTCTGTGATTGGAAATGGAAGATGTAATTACTTCTTTACCATAATGGCTTCCTAAACTGAATAAAGTTTGTTGCCACAGGGGACCTCCACAATATTTATTTTGGGCCACTCCATGGGCCACACATCTTAAATATATAATAATTCATGGAAAATGATCAATTTTATATATAGAGAGAGAGGGGAGAGAGAGAGAGGGAGGGAGGGAGGGAGGGAGGGAGAGAGAGAGAGAGATTCCCCAGACCAAAATTAAAAATGATCTATTACCAAAAAAAGGCACTATGTCATTATTTTACAAAACAAACATGCATTCATTGGTCTCCCTTGACATCCTGGTCCTAACACTTGGGAAATCAAAAGGTCTTAATAACCTTCCAGAAGGCAAAAAGGGTCAGGGCTGTAGCTTAGAAAGGTTTGATTCACAGATATCTTCTGAACTATTTCCGTCTAGTAGAACCAACAGTACTGATCTAGATGGAGATATGTAAGATTCCCAACAAAGATGAAGTTACTGGATGAGGGTCATGAAGCAGTAATATTTTTACTCTTGTCCCGCTCTTTATAAAATCCTAGTAAGACCACACCTGGAATACTGCAACCAATTTCAGTCACTACACTACAAAAAAGATATTGAGACTTTGGAAAAAGTTCAGAGAAGAGCAACTAAGATGATCAAAGGCCTGGAGGCTAAAACATATGACGAACAGTTGCAGGATTTGGGTTTGGCTAGTCTAGAGAAAAGAAGAACTAGGGGTGACACGATAGCAGTATTCCAATATTTGAAGGGCTGCCACAAAGAAAGGGGGGTCAAATTATTCTCCAAAGCCAGACAGGAGGAGAAACAATGGTTGGAAACTAACCAAAGAAAGAAGCAACCTAGAATTAAGGAGAAACTTCCCAAACAGTGAAAACAATTAACCAGTGCAACGGCTTGCCTTCAGAAATCATGGGTGCTTCATCACTGGAATTTTTTAAGAAAAGGCTGGATAGCCACTTGTCTGAAATGGTATAGGGTCTCCTGCTTGAGCAGGGGGCTGGACTAGAAGACCTCCAAGGTCCCTTCCAGCTTATTCAGTTCTACATTCTTATATATAGCAGGCTATGCCTGGACAGCTTTACACAACTTGCATCAGTTTTAACGTTCCTCCTGTCACTTATGTCAGAAGAAAAACTTTCCCTTTCATCTGGAAAAGGGGAAATAGTCATGTTTCATTGACCTAGTGGGGAATCTGTTAAAAGAAAAAATATCATGTTTTGTAAGTCCACTACTGTTCCTCTCTGACCAGTTTCTATTCTTAACAATGGCTACACATAGGACAGAGTTGGTGAACTTGTTTTTCAGAGCACAATTTGTCAAACATAGACCCACATACCATCCCACATAATGCCTCAGTCCTGTCTTGCCTGATACAGCAAAAGCTGTGGATTTAAGGACATGTCCCTTTTCTCACATGTAAACATTTGGGGAATAGATGTGAAGTACAGAAACCCACAATCAGAAGGGAGAGAATATTTTGGCAACTCTGTATATCAACAAATAAAAGTTCAGACATTGCCTGGATTGAATTAAAGCACAGCAGAGAAAACACATACCTGGACTCATGCTGGTGCAAGGTCAAAAAATACCATTTTAAAAGCAAAGCCCAAGAGCATCATTGCAGGCTGCCTCCTCAACGGGATAGAGGAGAGCTGAAGATGGCATCATAAATGACCACTGAAGTGATGCTTGCCTGCAGTTAGCAGGTCACCCAGAAGAGCCCTAAGACTGGCTAAATGAATATATGGAGATGTGGGTTTGTCATTTCCTCAGCAGGCTCCTTGTTCAAGCTGTGCATGTTAATGTGACTTGCCATATTTCGTTTCTAAAGTTTAATGTTTTAATGAGCATACTTAGCTGGGGAAGTAATCCATTTCTACAGTGGAACTCTATGCTCTGCTAAGTAATTCAGCTATAATGCCAGAAAAAGTGAAAAGCACGTCATGGAATGCTTCTGTGGAAATAGGCAAAAACAGCTTATCTTTTAATGCAGAGGTGGGACATATGTGGCCTTCTAGATAATGCTGTATTACAACTCTTAGCAATTCCAGCCAATACAAGGATTGCACATTTTAATTTATCCACACTAGGAGAATTATATATCCCACATCCCTGTTCTAATTAATAGGTTGCTTGTGAAACCATGAAAAATAAAGTAGGACTAAAAGTAAACTTTATATGGGAGAAATGTCTTCCAGGCCAGGCAAAGCTATAGATGGATTTAGGGTAACTATTAGGATTAGATAAAGGATTAGATAATTTTCAAGATCCAACTCCAAATGTATGTATGTATGTATGTATGTATGTATGTATGTATGTATGTGTATACATACATACATATATATATATAAAACACAGAGCATTAGATAAATTATTATTATTAAACATAATTTCAATACTGATAATAATAATAAACCTCTCTGTATTCTAATATTGTCCAGGGTTGTTGTTTTTGTTTTGTTTTTTGAATGTTTGTACTTTCCTGAATTTTCAGAACTTTAATTTTGTAAATTCCTTGTCCTTTTCCTATTTCCTATTTCTATAAGCACATGCAAATTCATACTGCACTTTATTGAGACTTACCAAAATTGCAAAAGTTTTATAGTCATTGTTTTATAGTCATAGTCATTGTTATGACTATGTTTAGTCATAACAATGAGACGAACCCAATTTTAAATGGCAAATAGCAGCATTAGGAAGGGATTTTATATATAGGAATAAAAGGATCACAGAGGTACTTGGTTATTCTAAACCTAAGTGAGATCAGTTAGACTACTTTGGTGTATGGTATTTTAATTAATAGAAATCCAAATACTATCGGAGCATAATTGAAAAATTTATAATAACCTTCAGAGGAAAAGATAAAACCAATTTTTCTAATATCAAGAGACATAACTATATAATTGTTGGCAATACCTTCTTACTGCATTCTTTGTACTTCTCTCTGCCACTGCTTGAATACAAAATTATTCATTATAGAAAACAAACCTCTGTGTATTTTAACATGTAGTTGTTAAACCATATCTAGAGAGAGGGGGGTTTGCTATTTAAAAATCATATTAATATTAATGTACATATTTAGGCATATTTAAATGCTAAGCTGAGCTGGGAACTCTTCCAGCGTAGTAAGTGCCCTGTGTTTAATGACAGAGATTTCACAGAGGCCTTGGATGTAGTATCTGGTACCAAAACTAAACAAAGCCTGTCCAACAACTAAAATGCATAACAGAAAATTAGAGATGAACTATGTGAAAGTAATATTAATATAAGAGATTTATCTAGTACAGTTACAGACACAGACATAAACAAAATTCCTGGGTTAGAAACGCTAGAATGATCTAAAAAGTACCTAGAAAGATGCTATGAAGAAGAGAAAAACAATGAATGCTATGAATGGAAACATTTAGAATGCCATATTACCTTTCCTGCTTTTTAAAGTCTCTATGAAATGAATGGAAAATGACATACAAAGTTAGGCATCATTGCTATGCAAGTAACAGTTAGTACTGTTTTGGTTTTTTTACCTTTTTATCATATCAAAGTATGAGGTCCAAATACTTATCTAAGAAATTGAATGTGCTTTAAGATCAGTCTAAATCAAATGGAACTAATTGTAGTGCTAGACAGTTGCTTATTCAAGATCCAGTCCACCCTTCTAAAAGGAGCCATGTTTAGGGATGCACCTGAGCCCAACCTATCCCTAGATTCTTGGTTGACGGTACAGTTTACGTTTAGCATTTGTCTACAAGGTTTATCTTCTAAATTAAACTTCTAAACTGGCCAGTTTATCTTCCAAATTAGTCTATTATAATGCAGTCTACACAGGTAGACTGAAGACAGTACAGAAAATTCAATTACTGCAGGATATGATAGATTTCTTATTCTAGTCCATCACTTGCTTAGAAGTATCATCATTAAACAATCATATACTTCTCAGGCAAAGCATTCAGTCTTGCCAGTAAATATGTACCGTAAGTGGTTTCTCTTGGGGAAGTCTCAACATGCCCCGTTTTAGCAGATCTTTTGATGAGACTTTGTTCCAACTCAAGGGGAGCTAGGGAAGATAACCTCAATATTAACAAACTCATTTTATAGTGAATATTCAGCCAAATCCTTCTTTTTACTCCTACATACAAGCGAATATCCTTTTCTTTCAATGTTCATTATGTTCACTTTTTCTGCTTTATTTTGAATTGTGCTGTTGAACTCTGTCCTTACTTTTTGTTGGTGGTGGGTTTATTTCTTTTCTTAGAAGTGAATTAATGTAATGTTGGAAATCACTATAAAGCTTGCTATTGAAATATTCTTAGTAAATGTGGAAAGGGGCTCTAAGATCAGCTGAAGTGAGACAAGTAAACCCTTATAGTGTCTAGAAAGAAATGCAGAGCTCTTTGATCTCCAAACCAGCCAGATTATATAGAAGCTACAAAGTGTGATGCTGATGCTTATTTCCCACAATATGGCATATAGAAGGAATAAGAATGGAGCTCAAGGCTAAAGCATTATAACTGTATCTCTTGAGTGGCTGAGAAAGTATTGAAACCAGCATAAGCCATCTCTGAAATGATTACCAAAATAGTTATTCCATCTTACTGCATCTCTGTTGTATAAAATAAGGTATATAAGAAAAGGAAGTGGCATTTATATTCCAGGAAATAGAAACTTTTATAGAAACTCAATTTTAGATTATTCTGGGTGGAGGGAAGATTGAGCACAGATTGGAGCGAGTCACATGCAACCACTGGAGAAGTATTTTCAGCAGTTCTTCATAGTATATGAAGAGAAAAGAAGAGAGGAGAGGGAGGAGGAGGAGGAGAGGAGGAGAGAGGAGAGGAGAGGAGAGGGAGGAGGAGAAGGAGAAGGAGAAGGAGAAGGAGAAGGAGAAGAGAAGAGAAGAGAAGAGAAGAGAAGAGAAGAGAAGAGAAGAGAAGAGAAGAGAAGAGAAGAGAAGAGAAAGAAGAGAAGAGAAGAGAAGAGAATAAACAGAGTTGGAAGGGACCCATAATTTCTGGAGGCAAATTGTTCCAGTGATTAATTGTTCTACTGTAACTGTTAGGAAATTTCTCCTTAGTTCTAAGTTGCTTCTGTTCTTGATTAAATGAATGGTGAACATGATTAATTTGACATAATTCAGATAGTTGCTATTTCTTAGCATGCTGTTTTAATTGATTTTGCATACATTTTTCTCTCTTAGCTTCAGATATCATGGCTCCTCCAAGGCACATTGCTTGGAGATGTCTCCCTTGTCCTTGTTGAGAACAAGACTGGAAAAGAGCAGAGCAGAAAGCTCTGGCACTTGAATGACCAGAAAGGATTGGGAATATGGCAAAAGATGATCAGACCTCTCCCTGATGTTTTTGACAGGTAGGATATATCATGCTTCTTCATATGTCATTTAGCAATGAATTCTTGAATGAGTGTTGAATGACTGAAACTGCTGATAAGCAATTAAGACCAGTTAAACTTTTCTCATTTAAATTCAGATTTAAGCTTTTTATTTGAAAGCAGTGTGGTTTTTTTAAAAAAAATGAATTCCATCTACTTGGGCTTGGTTGTCCAATACTTAATGGGATCAACACAGTCATAGACAGAAAATATAATTTTTTCTCTATTGCCATTGTTCTGAGAACAATTCCTTTTCCTCTCTCTTTGCGTGGAGAAGAGGATCAGACATGCTTGCCCATAGCTCATTCTTTATTTGTTCTTGCTGCCTGCTGATGATGAATGCAGGGAGGTTCTTTTTGAGCCAGTGACTGGTTTCATGATGATTCAGTTCAAAACTGCTTCTTTGACCCGAGACATAATATAGGCAGTCACTTCAGGAGATAGGCTTAGTATCTTTCTAGCATACAATGCACCTTTGGAGGGTCTTACAAAAGGTAGGTTTTCTGCTGCCTTGCAGAGGTTTTTCAATGGATTGAAATCATAGACGCACTGTAGCAGAAATGAAGTAGATATTATTTTGATCACAGAACGAATACAAGAGACTTAAAAGCTTTAGCTATTGGGGTCTCCACTAAATATGGCCCTAGAGAACCCCCAAGGCACATGTCTAGTCACACAATTCACCAGTCTCTCAATGCTCAAATCTACACAAATGCATCCTATTTTATAAAATAAAGACAAAAGCTCTTAATTGTTACTCAGAAAATATTGCTGCTCTAAAATAATAAGTAATAAGAATTTGCTATTAACTCTTGGGAATCCAAAACAACTAACACTGTATCTTGTTCAAGATACAAAAGTTTCCCACAAACACCGCCACTAAATGAAAATCAAATCCCAATCCACTTTTTAAAATATCTGATGTTCTCCTTGTCTGTCATCTTTGGGACATTTACATCTCCCCTCCTCAAGTGGCTGAAGAGAGGGAAAGCTTGGCTGAAATTTTCAACCCTGCTGTTGTGCCTTATTTTTTAAGTAGTTAAGTATTCCAGGAACAGCTTCATTGTGTTGAAAGCATGACTCTTTCAATGAGAAAATGTGGAGATCTAAGGCTTTAATGTCTGCTTTATTTGTAAATTGTAAATTGAGTGGCTGAGCAGAAATGGCTGGAAAGAAATATCTTTCAAACCAGTTTGTAAGGACTAAAGCTGAAGAGATGGGGACTAATAGTTCTCATGCTAGAAAGAACTACCAGTGTATATAATTTCCACTGAAGGCCAAAAATGTAAACTAAAATAGAAGATAGATAGATGACAGACAGGAGAGAGAGAGAGAGAGAGAGGGAGGGAGGGAGGGAGGGAGGGAGGGAGGGAGAGGGAGAGGGAGAGGGAGAGGGAGAGGGAGAGGAAAGAGAGGAATGATTGTGTGTTTGTGATTTGTAGGAGACACATATTGCACAGCTTCTATTTTGTCTGCATTAAAACCACTTATCTAGTTGTCTTGCATCTGTGAACTTCTCTTGCAGCAAATTCCTGAATACTAGATGAAATATCTGAGAATCAAGATGTATTGCCTAGCCTGTCACAAAGTCTAATACAGATTTACTGGCTGTGTACCCCATGGGATTGCACTTTCAGTAGATTCATGGCTATTTTGGTCTCTTTATGC
The DNA here is from genome assembly GCF_059756535.1 of Pantherophis guttatus. Lineage (NCBI taxonomy): Eukaryota > Metazoa > Chordata > Lepidosauria > Squamata > Colubridae > Pantherophis > Pantherophis guttatus. Next base: position 291,610,505 of record NC_142063.1, on the reverse strand, counting down.
TTCATGCTGTTTCTCCCAAATTTGCATTTCTCCCTCCCTTTCCTTCCTATTTTCTGTCTTACTAACGTATGAATGCCCAGTAAGATTTGACAGGTAACTCAAACATTAGATTCTTCCAACCAGTCGGGTATCTTTCCCCTTCCATCTCTCACTGATGATAGTAATCAATGTGGGTGATGTAGTAATTAAGATATAGCAGTAGGACAAAGTCTACTTTCAGCCATTGAAGTGTATTGGATTACAAAGTGCCAGTCATTTTCTCTGTACCCTTACAAGATTATTATGAGGAAAAATCAGAGAAAATATTATTATATCCACCAATGAGCTAATTGAACAATCTGATAATGTGCCATCAAGTTCGTTCAAACTCTTAGTGACCAAATAGATAGACCTTCCCTAGGATTACCTCTCCCCATTCTGGCCCTTCATGATGTACTAATGTCATTGTAATTGGGTCCATTCACTTTGCTGCTTTTTTTCTCTTTTCTTTCACCTTTCTCAGCATTATAAGCTCCTCAAAAGAGCAGGTCTTCACATAATATGTCCAGAATATGACAATATGAGCCTGGTCATTTATGCCTCAAGTGAAAGTTGAAGAAAGATGGGATAGAAATCTAATAAATAAATAATATTCACCACTTTCTCTATAAAAGAAAAGGTTTTTTAGAGATCACAGAGGGATTTATTTGTCTCAGGAACATCTCTATATTCCTAGCTGTCTTCCCCAATGCTAACCTAAAAACATGAGAAAGTTCTGAGTGCTTAAGCCTTTGTTGCAAATAATATATTTATTGTTTGTGTCTCAGCCTTAACTCTCATGTTAAAACCAATGCATATAATTTTAAGGGCACCTTGGTGGAGATACTATGCCGAAAATGTATTTCATCTTCCTGACTCTTGACATAGCATAGCATAGTGTGGGTTAATACAAAAAGCATTCTGTTGTGGATATGAAATTAATGTACGATATAAAACTATCAGCATTGCCTCCTTTGGTGTTCTTTGTTGCCTCTGCCCTCCATAGTAAGATGTAGTGGCTTCATTTCTTTTAGTTATCTTCCATTTTTCAGTAGCTTTTTAAAATTCATTTGTCTAGCATCATTTATGTGTTGCCAAGGTAACAATTTCCCCCTAAACCCTATCCATTCTCATATGCTTCACTTGTGAGGCTCCATTCTGACTCTCATATTCTGTGCTGCTTTTCTTCCAAGTGTCTGCATGGTCAAATGCAAATTTATTCATCTTTATCATATTATCATATAGAAGCTGTTTCATATTCATCTTTTTCTTAGAGACTTAATATGGTCTATGGAGAGCTCTAAAACAATCTTCAGCATTCAAAACAAGATTTTTGAAAGAATTCTGGAATTTGGGAAGTAATCAACACAACTATTTTATCAGGAACAATATAAACATGGTGTTAAGATGCCTGCAAAAATAAAATTGAGAAGTCTTACAGTAAAACTATTGGGTTTTTTCCCTTTCCTCCTCCACTTAATTACACCTGCATAGGTGCATAAATTTATTTATATTTATTTGGACAATTTTTTAACAGCGTCTATTTTAATGGACTCTCATGACTGAGAAACAGATTATAAAATTATCAATATAGATTTACACCCATACAGTACTGTAAATCTTTTTCCAAATCAATCTCAGTTAGGAGTAATTTCAGAGAATATCCATGCAATTTTCTTGCAATGATTTGCCAATACTTTTGCTGTATTTGTGGATTTTTAGATGGATTCCCCATCTAACCTGCAACCTAGATCTCCCATCCAGATACAAATTTTGTGGAAAAGAATTCCTCTTCTTAGATTTCCTCAGGTTTTGCATATATTTGTCACAAAAAGTTATTAGAATTTAGTCTAATATACAGTCAGTCAGTTCAGTTAAACTAGGGGTAGTTGTAGGAATATTCCATTCATCAATAGAGGCTGATTTTGACCAGACCTGCCCTATATATACTGTATTTCATAAATATTGGGTCCCTTATCACAGTTCTCACCATAACAATACAAGAAAGATCTCTTTTTCTCAACATAATTTTCCAGAGACTTGAAGTCATTGCTGGCTATAATTCTAGACAAAGTTTCAAAATCATTTCTAAAGTTTTGGATCTTCACCAGCCCACCATCTGAGTCATAGTCTTGAAATGGAGATTTAGAAGAGTTGCAATTATCTTGTCAAAATCACTCCAAGAGAACAAGTTAAAATTATTCAAGAGGTTGCAAAATATTTTAACATTGACCATATTGAAGGATATTTTTGAACAATAGACTCAGAAGTTAATTTTAAGAGTATCTGCCTCTACAGATTGTGTTAAGAAGATGTTATGGAAGTGGAACTGATTTTACATGACAAGGTTGAGACTGAATTGAAAGTGGATTTAAAAATAACAGACAACAAGAATGACATGGAAAAAGATGTTACAGTGAACATACAAAAGAAACTGGCTGATGTCTTAATAATTAAAAGGGATATACAAATAACATACTAAGTGAGTGACCTGGATAATTTCCCTTTATTGGATTTACAAAAGAGATATATTGAAGTTTTGAAGAATTTTGTGAGAAGGGACAAAGAAAAAGTCAAAAGAAATCAAGTTCTAGGATATTATTTGGACTAAAGATCAAAATTGTTAGAAACAAAGGGAAGAAATATTAAGTTGTTTACTTGATCAAGGTTAAAATACATATGTTGTTATCTCTGTTAACCACTAATGAACTTTTGCTGACATCAGGATTGAAATGGAGGCTTTAAGGATTTGTTTATAAATAAAAGATGGGAAATAGGAAGAAGAGATTATTTCTTTTATTTTAAGGGAAGATGATAAATTACTAAAATTGTTTAAACTTGTGATGAATGGGAAAGCCATTTCTTTATATATATTTTCTTTACTCTGTTGTTATTTTTTCTTTCTATTTTGTTGAACAACTGAAGTTGAAGTAGAATAGGTCATGTAGTAAGATAGTGATACCATGTATGCAAGTTAGTGATGAAGACAAAGGATAAAGAAATGCAATTTAATCATTTTGATTGACCAAATGAAAGTCTAGATCTAAAGTCCATAAAACCATTGCAGCATGTCTTGAAACAAGTATTTCATTCTAGAAAAAAACCTTAAATATTATTGAGTTAAAACCGTGGAAATATGAGCCAAAATTCCTGTAAAGTTATGAATGAGATGGATAATAATTGGTTGTAGCTATGGAAGTCAAAATAGTACACCCAGTTACTAAATCTAAGGGGAGCAATTTCTTTTCCATGATGACACATCACACATTGGGCTTATTTATTTATGAAATAAATTAAAGAAGCACCAAACTGTAGTGTTCTTTGTTCACTCAAGCTCCTGACATGAATGTTTAGTGGCAAAAATAAACAAGGCAAAACAATGTGAAAAAAACCTCACATTTTTTCCACAGAATTATGCTAAACAGGCCTGACCCTGCTGAGCTTCCAAACTAGGCCAAGTTAGCAATGTTCCCGTTGTCAGATATTTTCTTAAAGGTTTCTTTATGTTTTCAGTTTCATCAGGTATCTGAACAGAATAAGTGATCCCCTCCCTTTACAGGATCACTGACCTTTTTCAGAGTGCTTTCAAAAGTATTCTATTCTTTATTTGTATATTTAAAAACAAATAACATGGTTCTTGATTGATCCATGATCTAACAGAAATTAAACCTTTCCATATTGTCCTAGTCTTGAGTGCTTAGACAAGTGGGAATAAATACTATTATAGAACTAAGGATATGTAATTATTCCTGATTATATTCTAACATGGGATAAACAGTTATAATAGATAGAGAGAACCAGCATTTCATTATTATTATAGCCATGTTTTAAGTCAGGCTGTACTGTACTTTCGCTTTTTTAAAAAATATGTTTGTACAATCTCGATTACATGTTTTATACATTCACATTTGTGAACTTCTCGCATGGCTGCTCTGAAGCCAACAGTTATTTAGAATACAACCAAGTTGCCTGACTACTCCTCAGCTGTTAGAGGGATTCAAAACACTAAACCATTTCTACTTATCCATCAAAATAGTTGTATTATCCATTTAATCATAAAATCTTTAACTTATTTAGTTTCTGAATCATATTTCATCCAGCAAGTGCTCTGAGTTTCATACAAGATTTTCAAATTCAACCAGGTCTCTAAATATTCCACCTTGTTTACACAGTTCCTTGATACCATGCTACTTATTTCAAGCTATTGAAAGTTATTGAAACCAGGTGATTCAGACCATTATGAAGAAAAAGTATCATAGATTTAATCTTTTTTATTATTAATAATCAAACCTTGCAATCTATATGAGTTATTTTCTCTCCATTGAATGTGGCTTTTATGTATTTTCCTCACCACAAAACATGCAGGAGGGATGAATCTGGACTATTTATTTTTCTGAATTTATTTCAAACTATCAGTATGCTACTTATTATTGCACAATCTCTTACTGATTCAACATTTCTGCTACCTGGATCTCCAATGCCCTGGATGACTATCATCCAATGGCATGATCTTGCACCCTAGGTGTTTTATATTTATGATACCAAAAGGTAGGAGGAAGAAATAGATATGGACAGGCTCCAAACTTGCTGATCTTAATTCTCCAAACAATAAAGAGAAGACACTCATAGCTTGGGAGACAAACAACCGGCAAACTAAAAGTGACATTCAGTCATATGCAGATTTTTTTTGAAATATTTATTTCTAAAGGCAGCCATGGACTCTGGAGTCTGAAGTAGGAAACTCACATATGGTGGAATGTTTCTTAATCTTTTCTCCTGTAGTGAGTAGTTCCTCACTTGTTTTTCTTTCAAGGGGAAAGAAAACATTAAATGTAGGGAAGATATCTCTGGCAATCTCTGCTCAATGTAGTTTCAGTTCATGTTAGCAGGCAGTGATGATACAATCAGGGAATGGATATATTAAGAAACAAGAATGGTGGACTAATGATTTCTGATCGTATGTCACATTTCTATTTTGCTATACAGAACAATAATCCTATGGTGCAATTCCCCTAAGCATCATGAATCGAAAATATTTTCCCTGTACCTTGCCCCAAATAATTTTCTTTACAAATAATTAACTCCCACAGCAATTTATTTTCCCAAAACTGTTATTTTCTTTCAAACCTCTGGAAATGATTTCTTCTTCAATCAAGGAATATCCAATTTGTTGTGGTAGCTGTCTTTCAATGAAGTCCAATCCTATCTGCAACGTACTCAGTGCAGCCAGGTTCTCTGTACTTCTTCCTCCAATTTAAATTGAAATGATTGCAGGAATAATGACATTTAAATTAGTTAGCTTGCCCACCATATATTTTGTGACTATGTCAAGTTTACATTATCTGCTAAACTTTATTGGTGTGTTTATTCATATTTCTAGGTAGCCATAATAAAAATACTACAATATAATAATCTATCGATTGATCGATCTAATATCTATCTGATGCCATCCAACTCTTCATTAAAAATAAAGGTCAGCAGAACACAAAAAGAACAAAACTAGAAACTGAGAAAAGGAATAAAATGGCAAATCTAGCAAAAAACTAAAAAAAATTTGCCACATTTAATATCCAACAAAGTGGGCTTCACCCACCCAAATCCAAGGAAAACAACCAGACTTTATGGTTCTTTGAAATATAAACAGGGTAGGAGCCATCTGGACCTCTGGGCCACCTCTTTCCAGAGATAAGTGTTGTGAGGGAGAAGGCACGATTCCTGGTTCTGATACATTTGATTGAACTAACATGCCAGCCTTATCATCATGAATTGACTGGGGATAGGCAAACATTGAGACCCTCTGCCATGATGGGCTTTATAGAGCATAATCAGCATCTTGACTGGACTCAGAAACAAACTACAACCTCTATAGCTTGCAGAAGTGTCACATGAATATGCCAATTACCATCTGTGCCTCTGCATTCTGGACTAGTCTAAGATTTTGAGTGGTCTTCAAGGGCACTCTGTACTTCAATGTATGGCATATTGCAATAGTCAAGCCATGAGATAACTAGGGCAGGAGTGACTGTCTGAAGTCTGTTTCAATTGAAGAAGTAGTGCAACTAGTGCACTGGATAAAGCAGGGCAAAGCCCTTCCTGGCCACAGTTGCCACCTGCTCATTAAACAGAAGCTGCAGGTCTTTAAAACTTCTGAATTGTGTTAATGTGATATTCTGAGATTGAAGATGGATTGCATTTTTTACTGCTGCCACCACTATTCTATTCCAGTTTGCCATTTTGAGGGTAAAAAAAATTGAACGAACCAAATGTCTTAAAAGCAAAAAAAAAAAAAAAAATTAAAACCTGAAGATGATAGTTGGACAGAAAACAAATGGGAGGATAATGGCCTTTAAGACTGAACTAGAATGGAACTTTCACCTCAATTTAGTTTTAAAAAATCCAGACAAGTGGCTGTCTGGCCTTTGTCTGAACACATCAGGGTAATTGGTCCCATCATCAAACTGCTCTTATTGTTAACAAATTTCTTTCTACCACGCAATTGGAATCTGCCTTCCTGGAACTGAATATGTTATTTTATATTCTGTACCTTGAGACTAGGAAAACTACTGTTAGCCTTCCTGATCACATCTCACATTTCTATTTTGCTGCATAGAAGGGCAAAGCTCTATTGCTTTGACCAACATGAACTGAAAATATTTTCAGACTTAACACCATACCTTTCGTATATCATAGGCCTTTGAAGAGATGCCTTTCAGTATTATATTTCCCCTCAGATGATGGTTCAGCATGTGATGAGGACAGTTTACAAGGAGTGCAAAATGCCTCATTTTAATATGGTCTGACATCTTATCAGTTTCCCGTTACTTTCAGTGAATATTTACTTGTGACTGTAGTCTCGGTTTGAAGTGCTGAGGTTTTCCATTTCAGTGGCATCTCATTTTGAGACAGCCCACAATCCTTGGGAAAGAGCAGATAAGGTAGTTTTCAGATAGATTGGACAAATGGTCTTCTTTTTATAAACAATTAAAGAAGGGCTCATAGTCAAAACAGCATAGCCATCAATCTTTCAGAAATACAAGGTAGCAGCACTACAAAGAAAAATTCTACTGATTGATCAAATAACTGCTGAAAGGAATCTTCCCCAATTCATTTTATTTTAGGACTCTAATGAAAATGTTTCCAGCTTAGTGCTGGGAGATATATTGGGGAGATATAGCTGGGTTCCCATAGAGCAAAATCACCCAGTGCAATATCTATCTTTTAAATCAAAGATAGAAATAGTTACGTGACCAAAATTGAAAGGCTTGTTTTCTTTTAATGGGCTTATTTGGCCATACCAATCCCACCATTTCAGTTGGAATTAACTCCATTGCATTCAGATGCATTGATTGCATTCACTTGCTTTTGCTTTTTGTGAGCAACAGAAGAGCAGTTTCTACTTTTATCTGGCCCCACATTTTACTCAGAAGTGAGGAGAAATAAAAGTCATTGTTTAACGCTTTCCATTAATAATCCAGCATAGCATGAAACTAGCAAGAGCTGGGGCATATCACCACTCATTACCTGTAAGGCAAGTGGAATTCAAATGGGATCATTTCCAATGGAAAGAACTGAAGAAAGTCTATAAAAATGAGAAGCGGTTTTGAACCACAATATTCCCATATGGCTTGTCTCTGCAAACTCTTGCATTATTCTTATCACAAGAATTTCTATGCTAATTGCTAATTACAGTACTGTGATATTGAGGTTCACCATTCAGTATGTTTGGTTTCACAATGTCCAGGTCTTTGCTGTATTGCAAAAGTAATGTGACTTGGTCTCTGGATGCAGAGAAACTAAGGAAAGGAATGCTGACTAACGACATTCTCATGTGTTCTTATTTTGGTTAGAAACCGAATCTGTACAAAGTAGTTTATACTGTAATTAGATTTTAAAACAGAGATCTTGCTCTCTGGGTGTCCTGGCTTCTTGAGATTTCAACTAGGGATTGTTCATCAATGATAAACCCATCATCTCAATAATAAGAGCTGGAACGTGCTTATATTTTCAAAACGAAAGGTGAATTTTTCAACAGATAAGGCAAATCACTTTCCGGTATTAGTCATATTCAGTTCCTCATCTGTGAAATAGGATTAACAGAATAAGCTTACTTCTTAAGGCTGTTCTGAGTGAAAGCACAATAAAGATATTAACGCATTTTATGCCACTAACGAAAATACTATACTCTTTATAGCTGGATACCTGGCAGGCAGCTCCTGACTAGTATGATTAGTAGAATTGCACCATTTTTCTATGGATTACAGTTCAAGGAAGAATATTTTCTTGCCATGCCTTTCTTATATTTTCTTAGCACTGTTTTTGAAAAATTAACTACTACCTTTTTCACAGCTCCGTAGCTTCAACAGCACTTGTGGTTCCCCTGAACCACACTTGTCACTTAAAATCACACTGGCAACCTGAGTGCACATTTGTATTCAACCAATCACCTTGGACTATTAGTTGAAGTTACAAGCCAAATCAGAATGAAGGTAGTCAGAGCTACATGAGGGGAGAGGGGGTTATTTCAAATAAAATTAGGTTTGACTGAATTATATCTGTTGAAATTGGATTCTTTTAATTTGCCAGAAGAAAGGCATTTAAATCTCATCCCATTTTGATTCCTATAATCTGCCCTTTCTCTGAAGCAGCATTTTTATTCTATCATGAAATACAGTACTTTTTCCCAGTTACAGAAACTGGAAGTTGCATGTATGTTATTTGGGAAGAGGAAATCCAAACTGACTGGAGCCAGAGTTTACAAAGTTTTTTGTTCAACCTGAGCCAGAACCTGGGTGGACAGGTCTTGTTACTTGAGGAAACACCATTTTTTTAAAAAAAGGAAGACTTGTGCATGCTCTCTATTTATCTCTGTAGGTCTCTGTTTCACTTTTAATTGTCTTACTTTGTATATGAGACTTTTATGGCTCTATTTAGACAGCCATCCTAAACTTTAATGGAATTTTGATTGTAATGATTATGGAGCAGTTCCTGAATTCAGAAAAGCTGCGTGATCCTGACTGAAGTGCCTGCAAACCAATATTAAATTGCTCAGATATCTAAAGCATTATGGCACAAAGCGTTATTAAAGGAAAGGTGGTGAAAAAGCTAAATACAATAGCTACCAGCTCAATTCTTGGAGGGATGGGTTCCTGTAGGCCAAAGCTACAGGAAGGTAAATGATTAGGACAAAGTACAAATAGTGATTCTAAAATATCATTCATTTAAGTGCTTCCTGAAATGCACTGTGTATAAGGTGACCAGATTTTAACATTGGTAAAGAGGGACATTGTGGGCGTGGCTTATTTTGTGGGCGTGGATATCTGGTCATGTGACTGGGTGGGCATGGCTAGCTGGTCATGTGACTGGGTGGGCGTGGCTAGCTGGTCATGTGACCGGGTGGCCATGGCTATGTGTATAGGGTAAGGTGAACAGATTTTAACATTGGTAAGAAGGACACCATTGTGGGCGTGATTTATTGTGTGGGCGTGGCTTGGAGGCCATGTGACTGGGTGGGCGTGGCTAGCTGGTCATGTGACCGGGTGGCCATGGCTATGTGTATAGGGACTACTCAGAGGGCTGAAAAGTCATTTCTGACAGGTCCTCACACTTTTGACTGGTCCTCACACTTATGACCATCCTCACATTTATGCCCGTGCAGCATTCTTAACAACCATGTCACTCATTTCACAACTGCTTCTCTTCACCATGGTGACAAGATAGGGCAAAAATGTAAAATGTGAGGACAGTCGTAAGTTCGAGGACTGGTCAAAAGTGTGAGGACCAGTCAAAAATAACTTTTTCAGCCCTCTGAGTAGTCCATATGCACAAAAGGACTAACCAGAGGGCTGAAAAAAGTCATTTCTGACAGGTCCTCGCACTTTTGACTGGTCCTCACACTTATGACCATCCTCATATTTATGCCCATGCAGCATTCTTAACAACCATGTCGCTCATTTCACAACTGCTTCTCTTCACCATGATGACAAGATAGGGCAAAAATGTAAAATGTGAGGACAGTCATAAGTTCAAGGACTGGTCAAAAGTGTGAGGACCAGTCAAAAATAACTTTTTCAGCCCTCTGAGTAGTCCATATGCACAAAAGGACTAACCAGAGGGCTGAAAAAAGTCATTTCTGACAGGTCCTCGCACTTTTGACTGGTCTTCACACTTATGACCATCCTCATATTTATGCCCGTGCAGTATTCTTAACAACCATGTCACTCATTTCACAACTGCTTCTCTTCACCATGGTGACAAGATAGGGCAAAAATGTAAAATGTGAGGACAGTCGTAAGTTCGAGGACTGGTCAAAAGTGTGAGGACCAGTCAAAAATAACTTTTTCAGCCCTCTGAGTAGTCCATATGCATTAAAGGATACAGCAATAGAGAGGGATGAAGGAATGGAAATTAGAGTAGGAGTGAGGGTAAGAGAGGGAGGAAGAGAGGAGGAGAAGGAGAAAGGAAGAGGAAGTAGGGAGGAGAAAAAGAGGGTGGGGGGAAGAGAAAGTAAGAAGGAAAGAAAAGAGAGTGGTGGTAGGTTTGAGGAGAAAGATTGCTGTACAATAAAAAAGATGAAAGGGAAGAAAGCCAACCCCAAGCAAATATAAAGATATTAAGATTAAGAATGAATTGTTAAACTTTAAAGAATAAAAGAGAACAAATATGAATAAATGGCAATAATTAGAAACACACATACAAACATACAATGTATTTTCTTTGAACAGAATATTTGGCTGGTTCACAAATTTAAACAGCGTTTAGTCATTTCAATTAAATTTACAATTTCTATATTTCCTTTTTGCCATATTTATTCCTCATCCATTTTTTTAAAAAAAACAATATTACCCTTCATCCTCATCTCTAATCTTAATCAAATTCAATTTTTCCCTTCTATTCTATATTATACCCCTTCCCATTGTCATCTATTTTTATATCCATCCTCACATTGGTTAATTATGTAATTATGTAATACAGTTGTTTAATACAAATTCAACATTTTAATATAAATCAATTAGTTATATAACTATCTTTTTTGTATATTAATCAATATGAACATGAATATTCCAATTATTTCCATGCAATCCAATTTCTTACAAATCAATTAATTATATTTACCAATAATAATAAACCAAATAATTTCCCCCATATATTCCTCCAAACCACAACTTAACCATTTCTGCTTTCAACACAATATACAATTATTAATAGTATCTCAATTATTACAATTCCCTAGTTAAATAGAGCTTTTTTTCTTTTGTGTTTTAAAATCTTGAACTCTCCTCTTTTGCCCAAAATTTCCCATTGTTTGCAGTTTTGTACCTACCTTTTTTGGTGAGGAAAAAGAAAAAGAAAGAAATCTCTCTCTGCCTCATTTTGTCACGTTGCAGGTTTAGTTTCGCTTTCGCCTTTGTTTTCAGTATAGCTAGGGGGAAAAAAATCTGCTCCAGGAACTTTTTGCAGCTAATTAACCTAGCGGAAGCTGTTAACAGGGGCTGTTTTTTCTATTTTTGCAGGCATGGGTCTATTCATTTTTTTTTAACACTGATCAGCTGTAGGTCAGCCCTTTGAAGCCCCGCGGCAAGAGTTTAAAGAGTTTTTTTTCCCTCTAGCCATCAGCGGGGATTCAGGAGGCAGCCGGGACTCAGGAGGCAGAATGAAAAATCGGGACTTTTTTAAAACGCCGCGGGACGCGGGACAAATTGCTCAAAAGCGGGACTGTCCTGCCAAAAGCGGGACGTCTGGTCACCTTAACTGTGTATCATCCACAACCCTCTGTGATCCTAGAGACTAATATATACATTAGCATGTATTTATTCGGTAAAACTTTACTTAAAGTTTTAACCTTTATTTCATTGTAGGTCAGTAGGATGGAAAGTATAAATGACACTATGAAAATTGAAATTGAATAGCAAAAATGCAGTATGAAACAAATAGAAATGCAGTATAAACTTACAAAGGCAGCATTATAGGAAAAGCATAACAAAACAGCAAATTAAATCAGCTACCAAATACTATGCCAGGAACCAAAGAACTGTGAAACTGTTTTTAGAGTGCCTTTCCCCATACTATACATTCATGTGAGAACACAAGTGAGAAGCATAATGTAGTTGTTCAAAGGGAGGAGAGAATAAGAAATGACCCATTTCATCCAGCCTAGTTCGTATAAAGAAATTAAGAACTGAATTGACTCCAAAAACGCTGGAAAAGCTGTCTACTTCTTAGGCTGCACTTTTTTCTGCTTTTCCCTCCACTGAAATAGACAAGTGAGTCAATACAATTGAAAAAGATTTAACAAAAAACTCAGAATATTTGTTGGGTCATCTTTACAAGTTTTTCTTGAAATACAATCTCAAACCCGTTCAAACTGCATTCAATGGTTCCTTCCGGGTAGCAGACCAATATGGCGATTCTTTATTGAATGCCAAGGACGAAGGGGCGATGTCCGGCATTTTCGAGGGTGTTGGGGGGGCAGCTGACCATCTTACAACCCCCGCCCAGCAAGCTGAAGCATAGCCGGCTCGATTGAGCCGTAGATGGAGCCGGAAGAACACCCAGCCGCCGTGGAGATAGTTAGGGATGGCGCGGCGGGCGGTAAACGGCAGCAAACGTTGAAACCGAGGCCCAGCTGACTGTCATAATTCAAACGGCTGCGGGGCTGGAGCGGTTGAAGCAACGGTCAGCGATGTTGCTGTGGCGGTGGCGGCACAGGCAGCGCCGGCGGCGGTCCCTGGGCTGCTGTAAACTTGATTTGCAGCGTACTGAGCGCTGCGGGTGGCAACGCGGGGCGGCAGCCATGGATACGGAGGCGGAGCCGACTAAAATGACACTTGCAACTACGATGTTGACAGCAACAGCAGCAGCAACACCGGGAGGCTAGGCTATGAGGATGCCCTCTCTAGACAATGGAGAGGGCTTTGCTGCAAGCAGTTACCCCCCCTCGATGTAATGGGGAGGGGGCCTGGACATTCACTTGATCACCTGAATTCAACTTAATCACCTGAATGGCCCTATCTGAAAGAGCATGGTAGTGGTGGGGGCTGAGAACTGAAGACATTTTTTGATCTTCCCCTGTCTGCTTCTCCCCCCCCCTTACTAGACCTAGGCCTAGTTTGGCCATTCAGCGAAAACAAACAAACAAACAAACAAACAAACAAACAAACAAACTTGCAGCTGTTTCGATCAACTTATAGCCTTTTTAAAATATCTTTTCCTCCTTGACTATCCTAATTATCCTGATTATTTGATTTCATCTCTTCCACCTGGATGCTCCACTTTTGCTTTTTTCGACCTTATCTTCGGATTTTTGCTGGTATCAGAAAGGGAGGAAGCATAGACATCGAGAGTCTTGAACAATTTATTTGTAATATTTATACAAGTGGATGGGACGGACCATCTTCTCCTTTGTTTCTGTAACTCTGGACTGGTCGCCGTGAGAGGGCGGTCATTGTAACTCTCATCCCCCTTTTTATGACTAACTTATTTTAATCACAAGACTTTCCCATCATTGTGAGAGGGAGATGGTATTCCGATGTTCTATTATATTAGCTTCCTTGTACAATTATCTACTTTACCCTTTTTGTCTTAACCATCTGTTTTAAACCATCTTTAACACCTTAAGAAGAAAATGGCCTTTCATCGCCTCCAATTCTATCTCACCTCCGATGTATTCAATAACAGAACTCCTAGCACTGCGAGATTCCCCCCTCTCGCAAGTTTGGCCCTCCCAGTTATCTAGGGCCGCCCTCAAGGACGGGTTTTGGAACCCCGAGAGGTGGTATGCTAAGAACCGGAAGCTTTGGGGTTTTTTAGATAGTTTTTCAAATTCTATTTTAAGGGGATCTGGGAGGAGGGTGGTTTCCAATGTAAATAATGAGGCTGGGGAGCCTCCCGGGAGGGGGGTGGGTTGTATGGGTTCAGGGATTAACCCGCGAGGGATGGGGTCTAGTCCATCTGAAGAGCACGGCGGAGGAGATGCAGAATCTGGGGCCAAGGAGAGGGTTAGAACTTGTGCTGTTGATAGACATTACATCAGTACTGTAGGTGGGAGGGGCAGATATGGTGGGAGTAGGGGGCCACATCAAATTGCGGGAGTGCGCGCTCGCTGTCTTCAAGCGGTGGCACGCTCCGGCCCCCAATGCTCTTCTCGTTCCCCAGGTGGCACAGACCCTCAGGCCCTGGGCCTTCGGCTGATGCTATGCAATGCCAGGTCCGTGGTAAATAAAGCCCCCCTCATTTGTGATCTTGTTCAGGAGGGGGGAGCGGACCTGGTGGGTATTACGGAGACCTGGTTGGGCCAGGAGGGGGGAGTCCCTCTCATAGAGATGTGCCCACCCGGTTTCCAGGCATTTCATCAGCCAAGGTCACAGGGAAGAGGCGGGGGGGTGGCAGTTATCATTAAAGAGGGTCTTAGTCCGAGGGAGGCCACTGTTCCTCAGACGGCCGGATGTGAATCCCTCCTTGTGAAGTGGGGTCATGGGGTGCAGATGGGCCTGCTGGTTACGTACCTGGCTCCCTGCCACGTGGCAGCGGCCTTGCCTGAACTACTCAACGTTATAGCCGCGGTGGCGATTGATACCCCTAGACTTATGGTCATGGGGGACTTCAACCTGCCATCCGTCGGTGAGGCGTCTGAGGTGGCTCAGGAGTTCATGGCTTCCATGACGGCCATGGACCTGACCCAGTTAGTTCATGGCCCTACTCACACGGGGGGAAACACGCTGGACCTGGTTTTTGTCTCTGGTCAGTGGCTGAGTGGTCTCGAGATAGGGGATATAGCGATCGAGCCCTTGTCATGGTCAGATCACTCCCTCCTTCGCTTTGACCTTCGAACCGCCACACCCCGCTGCAGGGAGGCGGAACCGATGAGGTGGTTCTGCCCCAGGCGCCTGATGGACCCGGATAGGTTCCAGACGGAGCTTGGGCCATTTCCTGAGGCTCTGGCACACGGCTCGACTGAAGACCTAGTGGCTGTCTGGGATAGGGCGGCCGCTGGAGCTTTGGACCGGGTCGTGCCTTTGCGGCCTCTGACCCGGCGTCGATCTCACCTGGCTCCCTGGTTCACCGAGGAGCTGAGGGAGATGAAACGCCGGAAAAGACGCCTGGAGAGCAGTTGGAGGGCCAGCCGTTCTGAATCTGACCGAACACTGGTAAGGTCTCATATTAAGACCTACCTGGTGGCAATAAAAGCGGCAAAATGTAACTATTTTTCCGCTCTTATTGCGTCATCAGATAATCGCCTGGCCGCCCTGCTCCACCAGGAAGCGCAGGAGGACCCCTTGGAGGGTAGAGCCGAGGACTTTGTACAATATTTGTATGACAAAATTGCTCAGATTCGGGAGGGAGGATGGAGGCAAGTCTTGAGAATATTATCTGGGAAGAGTTTGATTCTGTGACTCTGGAAAACGTGGACAAGATACTGGGCAGACTAAGCGCAGCCACATGTTTATTGGACCCGTGTCCCTCCTGGCTGGTGCTGGCCTCTCGGGAGGTTACACGAGGCTGGCTCCAGGGGATTATAAATGCTTCCTTGAGAGAGGGTGTCTTCCCTGCTGCCTTGAAGGAGGCGGTGGTGAGGCCTCTCCTCAAGAAGGCTTCTCTGGACCCAGCAGTGTTGGCTAATTACCGTCCAGTCTCCAACCTTCGCTTCATTGCGAAGGTTGTTGAGAGTGTGGTAGCGCGACAGCTTCCTCAGTACTTGGATGAATCGGCTTATCTAGATCCGTTCCAGTCGGGCTTCAGGCCTGGATACAGCACGGAAACGGCATTGGTCGCATTGGTAGATGATCTCTGGAGGGCCCGGGACAGAGGTTGCTCCTCTATCCTGGTCCTATTAGACCTCTCAGCAGCTTTTGATACCATCGACCATGGTATCATGCTGCACCGGTTGGAAGAGTTAGGGGTGGGAGGCACCGTGTTGCGGTGGTTCTCCTCCTTTCTATCTGATCGGTCGCAGTCTGTGTTGACAGGGGGGCAGAGGTCGACCCCGAGGCCCCTTATATGTGGGGTGCCACAGGGGTCGGTTCTCTCACCCCTTCTGTTCAACATTTATGTGAAGCCGCTGGGTGAGATCATCCGTGGTTTTGGGGTGAAGTATCATCAGTATGCTGATGATACTCAGCTATACATCTCCATCCCAGACCACCCCAATGATGCCCTTAAAGTGATGTCCCAGTGCCTGGAGGCTGTACGGATCTGGATGGGGAGGAACAGACTCAGGCTCAACCCATCCAAGACCGAGTGGCTGTGGTTTCCGACGTCCCGATATAGTCAATTGGTGCCATCACTGACTATTGGGGATGAGTCATTGCCCCCCATGGAGAGGGTTCGCAACTTAGGCGTCCTCTTGGACTCACGGCTGTCTTTAGAAGAACACTTGACGGCTGTGGCCGGGAGGTCTTTTTATCAGGTTCGCCTGATTCGCCAGTTGCGTCCCTTTCTGGATCGGGACTCGTTAAAAACGGTCACTCATGCCCTCGTCACTTCACGCCTGGACTACTGTAATGCTCTCTACATGGGGCTCCCCTTGAAGAGCACCCGGAGGCTCCAGCTGGTCCAGAATGCGGCCGCGCGGGTAGTTATGGGAGCAGCATGGCGCTCCCATGTGGCTCCCCTCCTGCGCAAGCTGCACTGGCTCCCTGTGGTCTTCCGGGTGCGCTTCAAGGTCTTAGTTACCACCTTTAGAGCGCTCCATGGCTTAGGACCGGGATACTTACGAGACCGCCTTCTGCCACCAATAGCCTCTCACCGCCCAGTACGCTCCCATAGAGAGGGGCTTCTCAGGGTGCCGTCAGCCAAACAATGTCAACTGGCGGCCCCCAGGGGGAGAGCATTTTCTGTGAGGGCACCCACCATCTGGAACGAGCTCCCCCCAGAGATACAGAAGATTCCGAATCTGCGCACTTTCCGCCGTGCCCTCAAAACATTCCTGTTTCAGCAGGCCGGCCTGGCCTAACTTTCCCTTTATATTGCTTTTTGATTTTATTTTAAACTGGGATGTCTTGAATTACCTAGGACCAGAATGTTTAGTATATTTTAATTGGTTTTTTTTATTATTAACGTTTGTATTACATGTATTTTTATCGTTCGCTGTTCACCGCCCTGAGTCCCTTAGGAATAGGGCGGTATATAAATTTAATAAATAATAATAATAATAATAATAATAATAATAATATATCCAGCAGTAAAAAGCTAAGCCTACTCAGTATAGACACTGAAGTGAAGGACAAGGAGTTATAAAGTTAAGATTTAGTTTTGTTATTGGCTAAAATTGAGATTGTGTTATGAAGGCTTATCCTTGAATACCAACTTCTGTTCTTCTGTTTTTATGAATTGTCCACATTCTGTGAACAAAAGTAGATGTAACAATCTTTGTTTGCCATCATTCATCATTCATTACATTGATTGGCATTGTTATTTTATTATTTTTCAACATATACATTTCTTTCCTAAATTAACCATTCACTTGAAAAATTGAAAGTATTTTGATAAATGTACATAACGTCTGTTAATATGTAGAATGTTAATAATTTAATAGAATTCATAACAATGTTGTCCCATGTGAGTTGTTTCCTTTGTTATTATTATTCTCTAGACTCCTTCTGAGCAATCATCGGAACATGATTTGTGTTGCCTTCAACAAGTTTTTCTTACCCGTAGTTAGTCTCATTATCATGACTCAATGCTTTGAGAATTATTTCATGCTTTTGAATAGCATTTTTAAGTAGAAATGAAATAAATATGGATGTTGTGGGTCGTTGTTCTAAATCCGATGGGGAAGTTTCATTGATAAAAGTGGCTTTCTGTTTTGAGAGGCATCTTTTACATATGAAGCAGAAAGGAAGAAAACAGCAATAATCTAAGTAGAGGATGCATAAGTTGTCTTTGCTGTCTTGCCTCAAATGTAGAGGTTACAGGTTTTAAGATGCCCTTCCAGAGAAGGCTTAATATTTTTGAGAAACTAATGGCACCATTTTTGCCTCCTTGAACCAATCCTTAGAATGTTTTCTTTGCAGTAATCCATCAAGAAGACAAACTTATTTCTACTGCATTTAGAAGTAGGATACCTGAAATGCCAATTTAATTTTTCATCCCTAATGGATTGCTTGGCATTTTCAAATAAAGGAATGAAGATTTTCCATTTGATGGCTGCTACTATTGTAATATAACTTAGATTGGCACCTACCTCCTGGCTTTAGGAAGTGCTCGACTTGGCTGTGACGTTGTGTCTGGGGGTTCAGCAATAGTGATGAGCCTTGGCAATGACTATATTATAGGGGGTATTATTTATATTCGGCAGGCAACTGTGATTATGTTTTATTGAATTTTAATTGTGGTTTTAAAATAGCCGTAGCTGTGCTTTTTTTTTTTACTATTTCTGTTGAGAAATAATAAAAGAGAGATCTTGATGGTATGGCATTTTATATACATTTCACTCTTACTAATATAAAATGCACTCTGGCCCTTATTAGAATGGGATTATGTATCACACTTTTCACTTTTTAGTTTTTCTCTATTTAAGAAAATTTAAAAAAAAACATATGGGTTAGAACACAACTATCTTTGATTGACACAGGAATCTATCCTTATATAAACCATTACCCTCACCAATGGGCCTTTATGTTGTATTAATATGATTAAATTATAAAGTCAATAATATGCTCTTAATTTATTTAACTTAAATCAGATCAATAGAACATTCATCTGATAGAAATCCAGGTTGTTAATTTAACTATTAAAATTCAAGTGAACTCATATGTGGAATAGAATAAAAGGTGACCTTATCAGGAAATTGCAATGCAGCTATGAGTATGAAGACCTGAACTCTATAGGGAGTATTTCAGAGGAAATGAGGATTAAAGCAGGAGGCATTTTGTAAAGGGAGAAGTGGATATTTTCAAGTATTGTCTGTTTCTCAAATATTCATTATTAAAGATAACGCTTTAATAACTATTTTCACCAGGGAATCTATTTCATCCTGGTGTTTATATCTATATATGCATGGACATGACTGTGTACATGGATTCACACACATGTTTGCATAAGAATGTGTGTACTGTGTGTGTGTGTGTTTGTGTGTGTACATATACATGTATTCATTCATATCTAAATATTCCTACTAATCCAGCATAAAATATACTAGTATAAAATATTATTAAATAAGCCATGTAGCTTAAAAGTTAAGTGCAAGGATACTTCCTTGTGTCTACCAGTTTGAGGTATTTTAAGGACAAAACAATTTAAAAACATTTTCTTCCAAGATGTTTTTTTCAGCCTTCCAGTCTGGCCTACAGCTCTGGGATTTCTGTCGATCTTCCATTGTGATACATCAGAAATAAATATTTCTGAGCATTTCTGATTAACACTGCTGAAAATCACATTTATGTGAAAATAGATACCAAGTGTAAGAGCAAAGCTCCTTTTTATAGATGTAGCAAAGACCTTTCCTTTATCTAACAAACTATGCCAAGGGCCTCTAAAGAAAAGGAGGCAGCATCACATATTGTACCACAGATGATCCCAAGTGGGCCAGAATCAATGAGTAATCCCAGAAATTAGACAATTTGTTCTTGCCCCGGTGGCTGTCCACCCATTTGAAGATGGCTTCATAGTGAAGTCTTATGTGTATCAGCATATATACTTTCACATGTATCTAAACTAAATACTTGCTTTTATCTTGTTAAAACAAATGATTTGCCAGATTCCAGGAGTGTGTTTTATCTGTCCTCCAGAACCCAACACTTTGCAAATGTGTGGACTATAACTCCCATCATTCTCAGTCTGTATAGTTGACACAACCAGAGGGCCCCAATTGGAGAAGGTGATGCTTTTTAATTTAAGGCTAGGTTGAGAGTATCAAGAGCAAAGTGGTTTTATTATGAGTTGGTTGCCTTGACTGACATTGTCTGATCTCTTCCATTATTCTTTTACAGATTTTGGCTTCAGATTATTGCATCCTGGAAAGCTGGATCAGAAGCCATCATTGCCTTTGATAATGTGTCTCTCAGCCTGGACTGTTATCTGACAAGTGAGCAAGTCTATGATTAGCTTTTAGATTGGTAGAGTGCCCATATGTCTTGCCAAAGACTAAATGCTTTCCATTACACTTAGAATGTAGGTGTAACTTATATTTCCTGCTTTGGTGCTTCCCCATATCTTGAAAAGAAAAGATAAGGTGTCAGTTCTTTAAGTTAGATTGCACTAGGAAATCGGAGTTATGAATGCTAATGCTATTTATATTCTAAGTTTTGGGTAAGACAATCTTATAAATCTGAATGTGTTTTTTCCCTCTGTCCTTCATGAGAATTAGGGAAGGTCATGCATCAGATGCTTTGTCAAATTGCATTTCTGCCTCAGATGCATATTTCCTTTATCTGAACATTGTCTTGGCTGGGATTCTTTCTCTGTTCCTCAAAATTATTCCTTCTGCCCATTACATGGCGAACCCAGTATTGCTGTGGTTTTATGTCACAAAGCTTTCTGCATTTATTGTGTTGAATATGGACAAGAAATTCAGTGATTTTCTAGACAGAAAACATTAAAAGTCCCATTATGCTATCATATTGTACTTCCTAGAGTTTGTTTGTTTGTTTGTTTCATTCAATTTCTGTAGCTGCCCATTACAGTGAATAATTCTGAGCAGCTTATAGTTCAGAAAATACATTACAATTAAAAATACCAAAAACATTTTAACACAGTAAAAAGGATTTCAGGATTCTGTGTAAGTCTTTTAAGACAGGTCATAAATCACTTTTTCCAAAGCCATTGTAATTTTGAATTATTGTTAAATGAATGGTCACTATGTCTAGGACTACCTATATTTTTTGCTTAGCTATTCTACAACCATGCTCCATAGCATTCCAAAAGAAACCTCTTTTTTCTTTTTAATGAATTTCATTAGTGCACTTTTTGTGCACTAATGCAAATAATGTTCAATTTTAGCATCTACAATTATGAAGAAATATAAAGAAAGAATATAAAGAAATGAAAATTATATAAATTTTCTGTGACTGCGTGGTTATACAGCATCTATTGGAATTTTTCAATTATGATAAATATCTCCTTTCCCCTTCTTAGTATCTTTCTCTTTCTTTCTTTCTTTCTTTCTTTCTTTCTTTCTTTCTTTCTTTCTTTCTTTCCTCCTGTTTTCCCCTTCTATTTATTTCAAATCATATTAAAGCGATAATAGATGCCTGGCTACCTTTCCTTTTAACACTATGTATATTTTGATTGTAATCAGTTGGCCTGGTTTGATTCACCAGCTGTTGCTCTCCTAACTATTTCAGGCCTACACACTTAGCCCTACACAATCCAAAACCAGACTGCTTTTTATGTTTCAGTCAATGAAGAGAAGACATATCGACATAACAGACCAGATGCAGGCAATCTGCTCTATGAAAGAGGTAGGGGAGAAGGACATTTTGAAGAAAAACCAACACAGTTTACTGTTCCAGTTGGCTTTGGAGGTAGGATATTTGGCTTCTTGACAATGATTTCAGAATGATTGGCGCACTCACAAGAGTGCAGGTTTCCAATGTACTGTTGGCTAGAAGGCAATCAAACAACAAAAAGAGAAATATTGATACCAGATAACTATCACCAGTATCAATCAATAAGAATTAAAGGTAATACTAGCCTGTGTACACACTTTAAAGATTAAAGGTACCGATCAATATAAATAATTAATGTATTCAACTGTTGAAAAACATCAATAAAAGAAAAATATTCTGAACTAAAAATGGAATTCAGGAAGAACTGAGGGGTTACTTTATAGCTTACAATATGTAGGAAAAATTGAGATAACCATGAATGGAATTCTCCAGTTCATTCCCCCAGTTTTATCTAGGAGATCCTATTGTTGTTGTTATTATATAGAAAAAATTGTGAAATCATAGCTGCCAGTTCTTTAGTTAATATTGCTCTTCATATGCATTGCCTTCTTTCCAACAACCTACTGTATGTGTGCTAATAATCATATTATGATAAAATAGACAGAAATGTGAAATCACAGCTGTCAGTTCTTTAGCTGTTCTTGGCTTTCATACACATCGAGTTCTTCCCAACAACCTACTGTATGTGTGCTAATAACCACGGAAAATACCATGGTTGGTTTATGCCATAATCTTTCAGTTTCAATTTTCAGATCGCAATCGCAATTGCAATCTTCTCCAATTCTTTGCCTATTCTACTATCTCCTAGTATTGCCACATCAAGTATCCACACTTTTTTCTTTTCAGCCAATTAAATCTGATGTGCTATATGCCAACACTATCAGTTTCTATTTGGAAATCCCATGATATTTTAACCTGCTTATTTTTAACTACTTTTACAATTCTTAAGTTCCCAACAATTTTTCATTACGGATAATTTTTACTGATGTTCCAGTGAATCATGTTGGTGACTGTGTTATATAATTTATAATCAGTTTGTGTGATCATCTTGCATGAGCTCAGTATATGATCTACTGTTTCTTCTGTCTCTTTGCACAATCTGCATTTTGATTCATTAGACAATTTCTCAATTCTGACCTTGATTACATTAGTTCAAATAGCTTGCTCTTGAACAGCCAAAATTAAGCCTAGAGAATCATTTTGTAATGTTCCAGTTATAAGCTATTGCCAGGATTTATTTTTATCCACTTTTCACTTAGTCTTTCTAGAAATTGGACATGTTTTTTTTATTGTCAGCATTCTGTGTGTGTTTTGATTATGTTACTTCAATATTCATATTCCGATGCATGCTTTTCTTCTTTGACAGTTTGTTGGACTTGAGGTAAACCTCTACCTCCATTGCTGCAGCACAGGTATCATTACAGAGATGTAATGCAAAATGAATAGTTATTAGTTTTTTAGTTTTTGGGCTCAGACAATCCAGTTCAGCCTGTGTCCAGTTAATAAAGCCAGCTGCCCAATGTCTAGGCATTGATGGCTTTGATGGTGATTCCCCATTCAATTTTTTCTTTAGTACTTTTCTTACTCTTTTAATGTATTCTTTATTAATCACATTTTCGACTTGTCCATGCTTGTTATCCAACTGTAAAATGCCCAAACATAAATTTTATTTTTATTTATACACTTTATATTTTATAATTACAAGTTGTCCTCACTTAATGACCATTTATTCAGCAATCATTCAAAATTATAATGGCAACCTGTTTGTACTTATCCTTTATATTTCAGAATGACAAAACACTTGTAAATGCAAAGCTGCTTTATGGGAATTATAGCATACTCTAAGCAGTTTCATTGCAGCTTGGAAAAGCCAAGATTCCTAAATTCGGGCCTCTTCCCACTTCTCACTCTACCCATCCCTGTGCTCTACCAGCCACAGCAAAAGTCCCCTGCCTGTGTCCCTCCACCAATCTCCTAAACTTCCCCTCCTCCATTCCTGGCCAAGCCACCAATATCTATCTCCTGCCTATTTCTTGAATATACTGTATGAAGTGAAGCAGGTAACAGAGGAGGTGCAGGAAGGGGGAAATGATAACAATGATGCAGGGGCTGAATGACAGCCACTGGCTGTCACCAGGTGATGCAGAGAAAGTGTTCTCCTGTCTGCTTGGTCACCTAATGCCCCTGAAGCTCAAGACTCTCCCATACAAGCTGTTGGGAGAATATTTTTTCCCAGGATCTGATACGGAGGTGGAAGGGATGATATATTTAGGCTGCATTCCTGGTGGCTATTAAGTGGTCACAAAGCAATGCAGAAAACTCTTCACTTGTCTCCCTTTTTACAGCCCAGATCTGATAGCTCTTGTGAAAAAAAGGGTATGAGTAAAATGAGAAAACCAAGGAATGTGCCTACGAGAAAAATGTGAGAGAGGTAAAGATTACAAACCAAGACTGTGATTTTTATCAAAGAGAGATGTTGCTTACTTACGTAGATATATGCCTAGTACATATTTATCATGCTATTTCTTTGAGGGTAAGCAAACTATTCAGAGTTCAGAAAGGTAGCAAGAATAGATAACAATAAAAAGTCAAAAATATTAAAAGCATGAGATATTCTCTTCAGGGAGATTGATTTAACTTCTACAAGTCTAGTTTACTTTCTCTGCCTGCGGCCATTCTACATTTATTGTAGATTTCACTCTTCTTTCTTTTTTCTCCTTCTATGACTATTTTCCTCCCAATCCTCTTTTGACAGTACCAGAAATGGTCTGTCCCACCCTTATGTCATTCTTGTCTCTTTCCCTAATTGTCAAGTTATTCTTGTAAATAATGAAATTGATCACGTTTTAGATTTTCTGCATTCCTGCTCCAGTTGTACAAATCAATACAAATGTTTAAGATTTGTATATGAATCATATAAGAATCTCAAAGTTTCTCTTGTAAAAGGCAATTGGATTTTCTTGTTTTTCTTTGAAGACCTTTTGCTTCTCATCCAAGAAGCTTCTTCAGTTTGTGAAGAACTGAAGAAGCTTCTTGAATGAAAAGCGAAACGTCTTCAAGGAAAAACAAGAAAGTCCAGTTGCCCTTTGAAAGAACCCTTTGGGACGATCATGACCTGGATGACTGAGAATCTCCATAGACACGAATCATATGAGAACTTCTTTGAAGCAGGTGCTCACCAAACAGTTTGCATTTCCATTCCTCCTGGCCAAAATATATCCAAACTGACAGTATTATATGTTTCAAGTGTACTAACCCAAGCCCAGTTTCATTCCAAATATTTTCTTTTCAAAGTAAGATCTTTAATCTGGAGAGTAGCTTGCAAGCCAACATGAATGGGTTGCCAGCACCTCATGAATGCAGAGCTACATCAGCATGCTGAGAACACATTTAGCACACATGATTGGGTATTTTCTCTTATTTGTGATAGCTTTTTTCTTGACGGTTGCATGTCCCTCATCATAAAAGTGACAGTCTAGCATTCCTGCTGGAAACTAAAATTGATTTGGCTACAGCTCTGCAGGAGCTATCTGCTTTCAGTTTGAAAATAAAGCTAAAAGGCACAGCAGGGATGGAGGGGGAGATAAGTTCTCCAGCACAGCAAAATCATCTATTTACTTCCCTAGAACAGCCTAATTACTTGTCCACAGGATAAAATTAGATGTCGGCAACAAGAAGGAGTAAGCAGCAAAATAACATCAAGAGTAACAGATAAGGTGCTTATTTATTTATAAGTTATATACTAGTTACTCTTCAGCAAAAGCTCCTAGAACAGTTTGCAAGAATTAAAAAAGGTCAACAAATATCAAACAATAAAACATGCCCTAAATTCCAGCATAAAAATAAGCTAAGTGCAAATAAACAACTCTGAAAGCAAATATTATATTGTGATTTACATTGACAACAGTGCAAGTTCACGCAGAAGAAACACCTGACCAGATGTTCTCTAAAGTCACTATTTCCTGCCCAGATGTTCCTTAAAGTCTCAAGGTCTATTCTGAATCCTTCCTTAATGTGAAGTCAAGTGATGGTCTCAGGCTGATAACAGAGAAATTTTCTATAGTTTTTAGATCAATTTTCATTCAGTTTGAGAAGAGAACATTTCAGAAGAATTTCCCCGGTACAAGGGAATTCATGGGTAAAGTGGACTATACTATTCTTGTGTTTGTTTTGTTATGAGATGACCAAGATATATGTGTAATTCTCTCATTTTTGATCGCACAATACTTTATTCAGTCATCCACAGGTTCAAAAGAAGTCATTGTGAGAGAACTTCTGGACTTTTTCAGTAGTGGTGCTGCTACCTTATTATCATTAAGCTAGAGTCTTGCCGTTAAAAAATTGTCGGAGTTTTTTTGTGAAATATTTTGAAAAACCACTTGTGACCAGCTCTAGTTTTTAGAACCTACAGTCACAGTGAGCATTTGGATCTATGCTCAACAGAGATGTCTGCAAAATTTGATAATAAAATCATAAAAAGTCAAGATGGTGGCGCCAACAGTGTGTTTGAAGTTCCTCCTGATGTACATAAGAACATTGATTGCACCATCATGACACCGCTAATGATGAGATGTAGAAAAGCAACTATCAAAATAAGATGCTTTTATCATGCTATTACAATTGCGCAAGCTAACGGGTCAGTCTTGAAATATGCCAGCTATTAAAAATAAAGAAAAAAAGAAAAAAAACAAGTAAATCACCAGAGCCTCATATTTTAATATTTCTGCTACATTAATTTTCCTTTTGGATTATGTTTGAGGAACCTTGTGACAAAGTCTGTATCTGCCATGTAGAAAAGGTTTATAGAAACCGACTAACAGTTACCTTTTCCATAAATGAAAAATAAATGTAAAAATTGATTCTTAAAAGAGAAAGGTGTTCATGGTTGTCTGAGGGAGCATGGAGGTCTTTTCCTCTCAGCTTTTTGGAAGTCTGACACAATTAAATGATAATAAATGGAAGCACTTTAGGAAGAAAAAATATCAAGCCTACTTTATTGCTCCTGGGAAGAATGATACTTCAAGTACAGACTATCCTGCTGTTCTATGGCAGCAGTATAATGTGACATAATACAGAATCCATTTTGCATAAGATATATATTGCAAATGCAAGCAAATGCTTAAGAAGCCATATTGTCTATCTTGCTAGATCTGATGCCACTGATCCATGAAACAGCATTTCAGATGGTCTTTTTTTATTTTGAAAGTCCTTGACAAACACTCTTACTCATGAAGTCAGCAGGTAGCATCTATCTTTGGAGCCTTTATCATGGCATTTACAAATTTCATCAGATATAATAAATCTACTTTGAAAAAAAAGACAGAGAGAGCAGCAGTTTTTTTTTCTTTTTAAACATAATCAATATTCACAGTTTTATTCCACCTTACAGCAAACATTTTGCAATGCCATGCGGGTTAGAATATGAAATAATGGTGCAACTGCAGCTGCACTTCAACTTCAAAGAAAACAGAACAACAAAACTACCATTACATGACTGCACTTTTTCTTTATTTATCTATTTATTTAATCCTGACATTTCAGTGTCACTCCAATCTAAAGGCCTCTGACTGTAGAAGCAGAGATTAATAACAACACAACAAACAGAAAATAATGTAACGTAAACCAAACTGCAATGGTGTCACCACACAGGAGCCGATCCCAAATTTATCATTCCCCCAAATACTTTTTCTCAAATTTTTAACTTTCCACAGAAACTACACAAGGAAGCTGAACAGGGTCCTATATTTCTGTGAGCAAATTATTCCTAAAGAATAGGTTATTTCTAGAAATAATAACTTAAATTTCCAGTTATTCCTACCCTTAGTTTCCTATCCTAACCAGTAACCTGGCTAAAATTACCTGAAAGTTTAACCCACTGCTCCTACTCTTAAACAAAGGACTTTGCTGAAAATCTTCATTAAGAGCTTTGTGGACAACTAAATATAAGCATTGTGTAGGGATGAAGTGCATTACAAATCAAATAAATAGAACATCAACTGAGTTACTTCTGTCTACATGTCTATACATTCTTAAATAACACCAATAATTTCCAGCCTTTTTCTCCCTCTCCAGGATGGCAGGTAGGAAGTGGGGTTGGATGGGCTTGTAATAACCATCTTGAGCCCTGGGTAATGGTAAATCCTCCACAGCCCCAATCAGTGAGATAGAGAGGGGTTTGGTCTTACCACTGGCTAGCCATTAAAATATCCTAACAAAAGTAGGTATGTGTGGGCCTTCAAGTCCCACTCCTGGACAAATCCTTGCATTTTTCTTGACAAGAAGTGGCCTGTCATTACCTGTTTCCTAGGGCTGGAAGAGAATGACTGGCCCAAGGCTCTCAACTGACTTTGTGCCTAAGACTTATAGCTTCCTAATTTTTAGCCTAGTACCTTAACCGAGGTACATACCACATACCTTGGTTTTAATTTACATGAAAGCTGGGACATGATCATTGAAGTAAAGACAAGGATAGAGAAAGCTTGAACAGCACTCTTCAAAATGAAAAAGGTCACGACATAAGCCTAAGACTGAAAATCAGGCTTGTCAGATGTTACATCTTTTCTATCCCGCTCTACGGAGTAAAGAGTTGGTCTCTGACAGAAAACCACTTGAAGAAACTAGAAGCATTTGAAATGTGGATTTACGGATGGCTGTTATGTATAAACTGGGTTAACAAAATCACAAAAGAGGAGGTGATAAGCCACCTCTAAGCAAAGGGAAATCATCAAAGCCATTAAAAAGCTAGTTAGAATATTTTGGACATGTGATGCGACACCCAGAAAAATATGGCATCCTTCACTTAATCCTCCAGGGAAAGATTGAAGGCAAACGAGGACCAGGGAAAAAAAGAACATCATGGCTTCAAAAGGGACCGGTTTGGACAAAATTCAGCAGCACTTTTTCATACGGCTGTTGACAAAAATAGGATTGCCAACATGATCACCAACATCCAATGACAGATATGGCACAAGAATAATAATAATAATACCTTAACCTCTACACCAAACTAGCTACATCATTATACAAAACTGCCCTCCAAGAAGACATAATAAAAGGAAAACCACATGAAAAGAGGACAATGGTAAGGAATGAGGGATTTTTTTAAACAATTAAATATACTCAACTAAACTGTACAGTGAAAAAGAATATTAGATATGTGTTCACTAAATCTATATAGATTGATTTTGATACATATGCCCTTTCTTAGTACTGTCTAGCAGCCTTCTATTGTCTAGCAAAATTTTGAAGAGTGCCCTTTCCCCTTCACTAATGTTCACATCACAGTGATACAGGATGTAGGTTACATGAAAGTCGTGCCTTTCATAGATCATAATAAACATGCCTTTTGACTATTCTGTTTTGACATTTAGATAAACTAGTTAACTAATATCCTTTTTTAGAAATACTTGATCATAGGTCTTTGAGGAAAATACTAAAATAATTTCGGATAAAATTGAAGTGAGAGAAAGCTGGAAGAAATACTCTAGATATTTGCACATGATAATCAAAGAGCAGAATTGAAAAGATTGTTATGAATGTTAGTGCATAGGAAAAATGATAAAAAGAGTCACAGCTACTGGGGGAATATTGAAAACAATAAGGCTGCAGATGTAAATGGTATAACTGGGAAAAAAGTGAAAATATGGATTGATTCAGTGGTGGGTTGCCCCCAGTTCAGACCAGTTCACAAGAACTGGTAGTAAAACCAGCGGGAGGCTCCGCCCATTGACCCGGATGTCATCATAGGTGATCTGCGCACGTGCAGAAGCGTGTGCTCTCCCGATGCGAACCGGTAGTAAAGGTAAGTAGAACCCACCCCTGGATTGATTGATTTACATATGGAGTGGCTGTGGGACTTGTTTATCATGTGTGTGAAAACTACATCTCTGTCTGACAATAGGAAGAAAGCTGATACTGTTCCCCCTATTCAAAGGTCAAGATAATAAGATTGAATGGAAACACTACTGTATAGATTTAGTAGACACACATAGAAAGGTGTTCGTTTCAGTTTTCCAAAGGTCACAGAGAGACAGCGTGATACCAGATTTGTCTGCCAACAGAACAACAGACACATAGAAGCCATTCCTCCTGGCCATTATTTTTCCTATGGGTGGAAGAAAATAGCACAATCATTTCATCCCTGAGACACTATAAATAGGGCTTGCATTTATTAATTACAGATTAGTCACTGGAATACTGTCATAATGGCTTCATTCAGTTTTCTACAGTAAATGCAGCCCTTGATATTCCTGAATACCTGCTTATGTGTTTCCGCTCCAGCTTCCTTAGAGAAGTCTAACAAAAGGTCTTTTGATCAGAATTCTGATCAAAACAGTACAAGCATAAAATCCAAGCAATGCAGGGTGCTTTTATGCCCCGTGGGGGTTGTGCAAACAATTTTTTGTCCTTTCAGCAGCTGATTGATAAATGCATGAACGTTTGAAGAAATATTTACTTTATCGTTGCAGAGAAAGTGCATGCTTAAGTGAATCAGCTTGAATAATAGAATGTTTTGCTTGCTGAGTGCAGTAAGAGCAATATGATGGAAATAAAGCATGCATGAGAATAAACAACTTTCTTAGCAAATGGTTCAACAGCAAGAGGAAATAAGTGAAGGATATGTAACATCCACATGGTTGTCTAATAATAAGGAATATTGTCATCCTGTGTCAGTTGGGGAGGTAAAAGTATGCAGATGATATTTTAGTATGCGGGTGATGTTGTGCTGTTGGCTGAGAACCTGAATGATTTGAAACAAATGTTAGACAGATTGTATTTTGTATTGAAGTGTAGCTGAACATTTATATATCAAAGACCAAGATGGTTGTGTTTGACAGGGAAAACAGAGCCAACATTTGCCAACAAAAATGGTTAAAAAAAAAATCTAGAATAAGTAGATGAACCTGTGTGAATGCTTACTAAAGATGGAATGACATATGGAGAAATTTTAATATAAGTAAATTCTGGTAGAAAGATAATGGGTATTATGTGGTCTGATGCAGGGATTAAATATTTACTGCAAGAAGTGAAAAAAAAAACTTATGTTTATAAGAATCTGCTTCTTCCCACTTTATTATATGGAACTAGAGTTGGGGATGTCAAATAGACATAGGAATAAGTTATCCATCCTCTTATTTATGTTGTTAATTGGATAGCATACTAAGAGAAATGATAAAAATATTACAACTGAGTTGTAGAGGGCTAGAATGTGCATGAGGCCTGGAATTTGTAACCATATCTTTTCTACATCGTATTTTCCATTCAGAAATAATTTTTGCTGTGCTCTAATATGTGTTACTTTATCAACTTTACCATCGACCATGGTATCATGCTGCACCGGCTGGAAGAGTTGGGGGTGGGAGGCACTGTGTTGCGGTGGTTCTCCTCCTTTCTCTCTGACCGGTCGCAGTTCGTGTTGGCAGGGGGGCAGAGGTCGACCTCGAGGCCTCTCATTTGTGGAGTGCCGCAGGGATCGGTCCTCTCGCCCCTTCTGTTCAACATTTATGTGAAGCCGCTGGGCGAGATCATCCGTGGCTTTGGGGTTACCACCAGTACGCTGATGACACCCAGCTGTACATCTCCACCCCAGGCCACCCCAACGATGCCCTTGAAGTGATGTCCCAGTGCCTGGAGGCTGTGCGGATCTGGATGGGGAGGAACAGGCTCAGGCTCAACCCTTCCAAGACTGAGTGGCTGTGGCTCCCGGCATCCCAATATAGTCAGTTGACTCCATCACTGACTATTAGGGGCGAGTCTTTGGCCCCCACTGAAAGGGCTCGCAATCTGGGAGTCCTCCTGGATAGGCAGCTGTCTTTGGAGGAACATCTGACGGCTGTTACCAGGGGGACCTTTTATCAGGTTCGCCTGATTCGCCAGTTGCGGCCCTTTCTTGATCGGGATTCCTTGTGCACAGTCACTCACGCCCTCGTCACCTCTCGCCTTGACTACTGCAACGCTCTCTACATGGGGCTCCCCTTGAAGAGCACCCGGAGGCTCCAGCTGGTCCAGAATGCAGCAGCGCGGGTAGTGATGGGAGCAACATGGCGCTCCCATGTAACACCGCTCCTGCGCGAGCTGCACTGGCTCCCGGTGGTCTTCCGGGTGCGCTTCAAGGTGTTGGTTATCACCTTTAAAGCGCTCCATGGCATAGGGCCTAGCTATCTCCGAGACCGCCTGCTGCTACCGATGACCTCCCATCGACCCGTGCGCTCCCACAGAGAGGGCCTCCTCAGGGTGCCATCAGCCAAACAATGTAGGCTGGTGGCCCCCAGGGGGAGGGCCTTCTCTGTGGGGGCTCCCACCCTCTGGAATCAGTTGCCCCCGGAGATAAGAAGAATCCAGGACCTCAATGCCTTCCGTCGTTCCCTGAAAACCTATCTTTTTCAGCAAGCCGGGTTGGCTTAAGAAGAAATTTAAAAAAAAATTTAAATTCTTTTAATTAGTCTGTGATTCTTAACTTTCGGGCCAAAATTTATATATATTTTTAAATGTTTTAATATTTGTATTCTATGTTTTTTATCTTGGCTGTACACCACCCTGAGTCCTCAGGGAGAAGGGCGGTATATAAATTGGAAATTAAATTAAAATTAAATTAAACTGTGCTCTTTTTTAATATGACTTCTTATAAATAATTCCCTATCATCTTCTCATCTCCTGATTGAGTAGCAAGGTACTCTATATCGGCATTTTTACTGTTAGGGCACATTCACATCGGTGGTGGGTTGCCCCCGGTTCGGACTGATTCGCAAGAACCGGTAGTAAAACCGGCAGGAGGCCCCGCCCACCACCCCAGATGTCATCATCAGCGATCTCTCAATTTTCCATCTGCTTCTAACTAAGGTGACCAATCGTCCTTCTTTTGTCAGTTCTGTCCTCTCTCGAAAAGTGTCCTCCTACATGTCCTCCTTTTTGATATGTGAAGACTAATCTGTAAATCTCCGTATTCGATCGATGCCGATCCGATCCGTTGTGTGTGATGTGACATATTTATTTATTATTTATTTATTTATTAAATTTATATACCGCCCTATTCCTGAGGGACTCAGGGTGGTGAACAGCGAACGATAAAAATACATGTAATACAAACATTAAAAAACCAATTAAAATATACTAAACACTCTGGTCCTAGATAATTCAAGACATCCCAGTTTAAAACAACATCCCAGTTTAATTTGTATTTGACATAATGATTTGTCAAGGCTCGGTACAGTCGGTGAGAGGCAATTATGAGACACATATGCTCCACACAGGAAAATTGTTTTGAGAGAGTGTGCCATATGCAAGAGTGCGCCACATGCAAGAGTACGCCGTGCGCAAGTGGCTTTGTTTACGTCTTACTGAAACACGACACAGCACACACGCATGTGTCCTCCTTCTCATTGTAAAAAAGTTGGTCACCTTATTCTAACTGAAGTTTCATTTCTTTGCACAA
This sequence comes from Pantherophis guttatus, assembly GCF_059756535.1. NCBI lineage: Eukaryota > Metazoa > Chordata > Lepidosauria > Squamata > Colubridae > Pantherophis > Pantherophis guttatus. The sequence continues at coordinate 291,577,673 of NC_142063.1, read as the reverse complement.
TGTGTGGCACTTTGGTCACAAACAAGCTAAAGTGGCAGGAGTAGCTGGAACCTAGTTTCAACTGTGTAAGTATGCCAACTCCCCTAAGGGGACCAATGGTTGTGGCTGGCAGGCAGCTCGTCTGTACCATCTGCAGGCCATGTATTTGTCAACAATACCATTACTTCTAGCGATTTTGGTGTCTTTGAATTCATATTTATTCTTCTCAGCCATATCCTCCATATATAGCACTGAAATTGCTAGAGGTAATGTTATTCCAAATGCATGCCATTCAAGCTGTCATAAAGGGGTCTGGGAAGGAAGAATGAATGTGACTTCAAAGATACTGAAATTGCCTGAAATAATTTTATACTTAGCACTATATATAATTAGTGTTATATCTGTGCTGGATATTAAAACCTTGGCAACTGTTAACAGCCAAAAGTAAGATTTTCATAAAGTCTTTTTTAACCAGATTAATGGATAGAGAAATGGGCAAATCAATACGTGTAGCACCTAATTTAACTCTAGATAAATTGGGCAGAATTTTCTTTGACTTCGGCCTGCCGCACATAGATGCAGTAAATCATAACTGTTTTCCCAATAAAGCAAGACTGTAAAGATATTCTGACACTTAAAATCCCCCAAACCCTTAAGAATCATTTTCTTTTTTTTCTTGTTGTATAGATATTGGTTTGAGGTGCCTTTTTTCCTCTTAAGCTGTCTCAGACTTTAAAATATTTTTTTTTTAAGTTGGCCTTTTTCTCCTCTTACACTAACAACTTTCCTTTCCAGAGCCATTATTATGGCATTAAAAGCAGAAGACACTGAAAAATGATTCTCAGCATTTATATTGATGAACTATATTCATTTCCACTTTATGTTGATTCTTTTTGTTTGCATCTTTTTTCTTTTTGGGGGTGTGCCTGAACGCTTTTGACTAGGTCTTGACTCTTGGTGATATTTGCAGAACTTTTTTTGCCATTGCCTCCTTCTTAGGGCTAAGAAGGTGTGAGTGGCTCCAAGTCACCCAACTGGCTTCATGTCTATGACAGAATTAGAATTTACTATCTTCTAGTTTCTAGCTTGCTACTTTAATCATTCCGCTAATCATTTATCCTGCTTAAATGCTAGGCTTTACAATTAAATATGTAGTAATTAGAACAGGCCTTTTTTCTACCATTTACTTCCAATCTATTGAAAACTTGTCAAATTCTGTGTCTTTGGTTAATGATTATAAGTTTCATTTATCACCTGTGATCAACATCAGTTCTGATGTCCATGAGTTTGTGAATGTAATATTATGTATGTATAACATATACATATACATATGTATATACATATACATATACATGACATACATACATAATATTACACACACAAACACATATATATCTCTGTGTGTGTAATATTATTGTTACTTCTTTTTCTTTCTCCTTGCTAACTTTTCCCTTCCAGCTTCTGCCAGCAGAATGGCTCCCACAGAGTCTATCAGAAAGTAGATCCTTTTTCAGGCAAATGGCATTTCCTGGGAAAGATTGTGAGTCACATGAGTTAATCAGATGAAGGAGCTGAAAGGAACAGCAGAGCAAATATTAATTACAATAAAATTGCATTTGTTGGCTCTTTGCATGTAATTATCCTAACTGAACTGTTGGCATAATGCAATAAAGATGTCTGCAGAATTGGATTTCTATATAAAGTGGCAGTTAACTCAGTCAGTGACCAGTTCTAATCCAAAAAGCATTTGTGGTGGAAGTGTTAGATGCATTAGTCTTAGATGTGACTTCAGCTGTCTAAGTGTTTTTCTCCACGACCATATTACAATACTACCCATCCATCTTGAATTGGCAACAAACTATATAGGCATGAAATTTGCTGTTCACATTGATGATTCTACTCCATCTTTATTGCCTTGGTTCCCACTCCCTGCCAGTCTGCTGACTTCCCTCCAAAATACTGGAATGGAAATACTATCAGATTTTGCAACTCTTAAAGCGGCTTTTGGATGGTGATAGAATAAGAAGGAAATGCTATTCTGATTCAATTCAGCTAACAGTGACTCAATACTATCTCAATTATGGTCTAGGGACAAAATGAAAATAAAATCATGGAGGCACTGGTGAAAAATCATTTTGCCCAATGATGATTATACAATAGCTAACTGGCCTAAAAATACTGGGTGGTTAAAGGAGAATGATAGAGATATTAGGAAATGCACAAAAAGTCAGCTCTTACTACAGAACCTCTATGATGAACAGCCTGGCTTTCTATAGACACTACATGAAGTCAAGATTATATGTATTTCCCATTTCATCCAGGATCAGGAATGCAGGTTTTGCTCTTAATGAAACAATAATCTCCAAAACTATAGTAATATTCATAACAACATGCATAACAACCATTAACATATATTGAAATGTAATGAGGAATATGGTCAGGATGGATTCTGCCTGCTGACAATTCATTAATTGTAGATAAGAATACTGACCTGGCCTGTATCATTGAAACCTGTTTGGGCAATGGGGGGGGAGTGTTCCCCTCTCTGAAATGTGCCCTTTGGGGTTTCATGTGTGGCCCAATTCCAACTCCATGGCAGGGATGGGGGAGTGGCTGTTGTCTTTTGGGAGTCTCTAGTGGCCACTGGGGGCTCTGTCTCAGACATTGCGGAGATGTGAGACCCTTTTTGTGAGGTTGGGCCATCGGGAACAATGGAGATGATTACTCACTTACCTTCCTTCCAGTAGTGTAAAAGCATCACTGTCCATGCTCCTGGACTCTGTGTGGACTGGCAGTGAAGTTTGCCAGTTTTATGATTCTGGGGTTGCTGCCTTTCCTCTCAGTCTGGGCTCTGAGGTAGTATGGGAATTCAGGGACACCATGGCAGCCATGGATCTGGCCAACTTGTCCATGACTCTACTCACACAGGGTCACACATTAGCTCTGATTTTTGCCTCCAGGTAGCATCATGATCTTGGTTTGGGGGAGACTGCCATCAGGCCTCTATCATGGACATATCTCAGCCCCAACTCAATCCTGGCAAGATAGAGTGCTATGGGTTGTTACCCCCTCCAGGCCCAGATGAGGTAGCACTTCCATGGACAAAGTTAGTGTACAGTTTGGGCGGTTCTCCTGGATCCTTGGATCCTGCTTTGAGGAACAGGGGGCAGCCATGGCAGGGGGGCAGGGGCTTTGCACAAATTAATCTGAAGCAGCAGTTGAGCTCTGTCTCGAACCAGGAAGCCTTGCACACAGTCCCTCATGCTTTGATCATTTCCCATTAGGATTACTGCAAAGGTGCAATGGAGTTGTCCTTGAAGACCACTTGGAAGCTATAACTGTCCAGAATGCAGGAGCATGCACAGTGATGGGTACCCCTAGGTTTACCCATAAAACACTCTGCTGTGCAAGCTGCACTGCCTCCTAGTTTCATTCCAGGTGCAATTCAAGGCACTGATTATTACCTTTAAAGCTCTATAAGGAACAGGGTCAAATTATCTGAGGGATTGCCTCTCCCTAAGGACAGCTACCCATCCTACCAGATCAGATAGGGTGGGAATGTTCCTTTGTAATGTTTCACTTGAACATTGCCATCTCACAGGACCTAGGAAGCCCCTGTCCTATGAAGTCCTATGATCCTTTCCTTTGAAATTTACCTCTACCCTCCTAGTCTTCCATAAAGCACTTAAGTCCTGGCTTTTCCCCTAAACCAGGAGTCTCCAAACTTGGCAACTTAAATACTTGTGGACTTCAATTCCCAGAATTCCTCAGCCAGCTTTGCTTTGCTGGCAAGTTTGGAGACCCCTGCCCTAAACACTGGAATGGGATGAAGCAGATAAGAGGATTTAATGAGGAGTTTGGAAGTTTAACTTCAATGCCATGTTTTCAGCATTAATGGTTTTAACAGTTTTATGTTTTACTTTTTTTTTTCAACTAATGTTTTAATTGTTGACTGGAAGCTGCCCAGAGTTCAACATAAGATTGGCAGCTATATACAAGTAAGAAAGAAAAGGGAGGGAGGGGAGAGGCGGCGGCGGCTGGATGAGAAATTAGAGCCAGGTTACAGAGGAATCAGAGGAGAGAACAGCACAGTGGAAAAAGGAAGAGCAAAAACACTCTTGAAAGCAATTAGCACAGCTCCTTTGATTCAACAGCACAGATCAAAATGGCATTAGTTTAAAATAGTGAGTGCCTTCCCAGCAGATAAGCAAAATATACATCACAAAGAAATAAAAAACACAACCAGACAGTTCACTGCCTCTGTTTGACTGGCATGCTCCCGTGCCTTCACTCCTGTGCCTCTTCGCTTTTGCTTTTTCTATTTGTCGGCTCAAATGGTCTTTCTCACTTCTAATTAACAGAGGTCAGTTCTTTATTTAATCATTGTTCATGGCCACCCAACTTGCAAATTAAGAATTCTTCAGATTACATTCCCCCACCACCACCAAGGTCTGGGGTGTGGATGTTTCTAATATCCTGTGCAATGAGGGTTGACATACATGACTCATTTAACTTCTCTGCAATTTCCTTCACTGCCTTTGGTCTTCTTTTGCTCAACTAACAAAACCATTTAATTTCCACAGAGCAGAAAGACCCATTATATTCTTCGTTATTGTGTTTCTTCCCAGTCTCTCCATTTGAGTATTTATTGCTGTGTAACAATATATTATATAGATATAGATATCTTCAGCCTTCCTGCAGATCCATCGCAAGCTTGAAGGCCATCTTCCGTGTTTCCTTCCATCATTAACCTTTTTCCAACTTATTGAGGAAAAAAGTTAATGTGCTAGGTCCCACTCCATTGCACACAGAGATGCCATTAACCAGGAACAACACAAATGAAAAGTTTCCTTCTTTACTGTGTTAGACGGTTGTTGTAAATTATTGGAATATATTTTGTCTAGCTATTTGTCTGGGACACAATGTTCATCCTTTTTTCCAGGAATTAAATGGCACGTCTTTTTATTATTATGACGTCTCTAGCAACAAAATTGGAATTAAGAAAATACACATAGAAAACAAATAATAAGTAATTTAATTGCATAGACCTACAATTATTTATTTATTACTTCTCAGCACTTTACTGGGATTGAGGTTGGGAATAAAGTATAAAACCTCCTTTCCTAAATATTGGTTTATGTGCGAAGGCATTAATATAACAAAATATGCTCAGCTAAAATTTTCTTACATTTCCTAAATTCATTAAAAAAGCTAGGTGGAGTTTTACAGGTACATCTAAAGCATCTTCATATCCTACTCATCCCCCGTGTGATCTGCACATGGCTGTATTATACATTGGTAGAAGCTGAAGTAGAGCACATCTGACTCAACACACACAATCTTTCTTTTTCCTTTTTCCTGCAACCTTGGCCTTCAACCGCTCTCACATTCCACATAGACCCTGGAAGTTCACTGAGCACAAATTCTTGGTTTGCCATTTGTGATGATGTTAAATTCATCTCCCCCTGCGTTTCCAGGGAGAGATGTATATATAATCTGATGCAGTGGGAAAATCCAAATTTTTTTACTACTGGTTCTGTGGTGTGGCTTGGTGGGCATGGTGTGGCTTGGTGGGTGTGGCAGGGGAAGGATACTGCAAAACCTCCATTCCCACTCCACTCCAGGGGAAGGATACTGCAAAATCCCCATTCCCTCTCCACTCCTGGGGGAAGGATATTGCAAAATCTCCATTCCCAGCCCACTCTGGGGCCAGCCAGAGGTGGTATTGCCGGTTCTCAGAACTACTCAAAATTTCCACTACCGGTTTTCCAGAACCTGTAAGAACCTGCTGGATTTCACCCCTGATCTGATGCCTTTTTTATGGGCTGCCCATTTCAAGTTGAGACCAATAAGTGTGAGATCATCCAGTTTGAATGTTAATAGGAAGAGGCTGGATCAGATTAGTATCTTTTGGCTACTGTATTGGAAAAAAGGTATCATGTGTTTAAGAAAGTTTATGCCACCAAGAAAAGTACTTGTACTTTTCTATACTAAGTAGTATACTAAGTAATAATGTTTCAAAGTTATATTATGTTTTTTCCTGGGATGGGGAAAGTCTGTTAGAGAATGATTTTTGCCAGGTAATATTAGGTTCAAGCAATATGTAATTACGTAATGCATTTTCTAATCTTAATAAAAGCTTTCCTTGAATAAATCTCCTTAATTAACTGTTGACTCAGAAGTACTTATGTTAATGTACTTAGACCTATGAAGCACAGTTAAGATGCCTGTTGCTGTTCTCCTTATAGTAGCACGCTCACATTTTTGAGCAGCGAAATTACTTTCTACTCCCGCTGAATATATGTTGTTTCTCCCTGTAGGTCAGATTAAGTTTTCTAAAATTAATCTTAAAATACTTACAGTTGTTTAAGCAACTCTGTACATTAACCATGCTCTATTTTGCAAGTTATGGTAGATGTTGAGCAGGAGTGCCAGATAGTTATCGTTAACTCTGATAGCTCCATGGAAGTCCTGATGCTGAGAGGCAATCTGGTAGGGGGGGTGCTGTTGTGGGTCACCATATGGGTCAGGCACTGCTTTAAAGTTTGGCTTACTACTTTTGTTAAAGAATCTGATAAGCCCTATGGGAGGCAGTTGGGTTTTGCTGGTCTCAGGTGTGGCTTGGTAGAAATAAAGACAGAGTCCAGATATTTGCCTCAATAAGTGGTACACATTTTTTTCAGCTAAATAAAGATGGGCCCCTCAAAGTAGGAGGGAACCCTAAACTGTCACATAACTGTGACACGTATATGTATATGCTTGCTAAGTTGTTTACTTCATTATACAGAGAAGCCGGCACTCTATAGATAAGATAAAGAAGCACAGAAATAGTCAACCACCTCCCTTGATGGCATTCCAAGGATATTGGGTGGTACCTCAGGGATATTGGGTGTTTCCTGCGGAAATTTCCATGTCCCTGAAGGCCTGCTGAGGTAACACTGCCAACTGCACATAGGTTCTCTCAAGGCTGTCGTTAGAATTATTAGATTCCTGATCAATGGCTGGGCTGGGTACAACTTGATTTGTTCCAATACATATAATTGTGCTTTTACATTGCCTCTCTTAAGTCTCTGCAAGTGACTTTTTGACAGCTGAGAATTACATGAATAGATTCCAAGTGGGGACTGCTATTGCAATATCTTGTAACTTTGATTCTTGGCTACTTGCTTTTTCAATATGTTGAGGTGAGAGGGGAGTTGTTAACCAGCTGCTTTTCATCAGCAACATGTTCCTGGGCTTTCTTTAATTCCAGGACATATTTCTTCCAGATGTTTGGTGATATCTACAATATAAATCATGTGAAGCTGGTTAAGAAATTTAGGGTGCAGTGTTAATTCTTAAAGCCTATAAGTGATGTAAATTATGATATTGATTTCAAGGGACAAATCATTTTAACATCTACCTGAAATTGAAATTAATTTTAAGCCACTTCATGGGAAAGAGTATTTTTTCTCTTGCAGACATGCATGAATACATATATTTATCAATTCCATTTGTATAAAGCTGATTATCTGAAATTTCTTGATATTTATAAAAAACCAACAGTTAAAACATCAACAATAATACAGTTACAAGTTAAAATATCTATGGTATACGTTGAATAATTTATAATTATAAATGGCCTAATCCTAATAATCTTGATGGAAGCATTGTCATCTAATCCAGCAAAAATAATAAAACAACAATTGCAATAACAATTATTGATGTGAGTAATTAGTTTCCAATTGTGTTTCAGATGAGTTCGGTTTTTACTGTCCTCTGGAATGTTGTTAAACATGGGATAAATCTAATTTCTGAGAATTGGGACCATAACAAAAAAAAAATAGCACTTGATCTTTCTTACTTCGCAAAAGTAGAAAACACAGAACATAGAATAATAGTGCTGGAAGGGACCTTGAAGGTTTTCTAGTCCAACCCCCTGCACATAGTTGGAGATCCTATACCATTCCAGATAAATGGCTGTTTCAGTCTCTTCTTGAACTTCCAGTGATGGAGCACTTACAACTTTTGGAGGCAAGCCATTCCACTAATTAATTGTTCTCACTGTCAGGAAATTTCTTCTTAGTTCTAGGTTGGATCTCTCTTTAATAATCTTCCATCTGTTATTTCTTGTCCTTGTTCCTCAGGTGCTTTGGAGTCCCTCAAATATTGGAAGAATGCTATCATATCTCCCCTAACCTTTCTCTTTCTTAGAATAGACTTACTAGTTCCCTCAGTCATTCATCATATAGTTTAACCTCTAGACCCATTATTATTTTTGTTGTTTTTCTCTGAACTCTTTCTAGGGTCTCAATTTTTCTTTTTTCTTTTTGTATTGTGGTAAACAGAATTGGACACAGTATTCTAAGTGAGGTCTCACCGGTACAGCATAAAGTGGTACAATCACTTTATGTGATCTTGAAACTATCCCTCTGTTGAAAATAAGATCCTCTTACATACCATGATTTTCAGTTTCATGGGAGGCAATGCTTTGTTCTATAATTATTCCATCATGCCTGCGTTGGCATCATTACATAAAGGGGCTCTATACAAAATTGTGGTGTCAGAAGATATGCTGCTATAGTGGACATACAAGGAGGTTTTCAGCAATAAAAAGGAAGAATTTGAGTTTTTGTGCAAGATAAAATAGACTTTGTACAGCAAATGAACCCAAAATGAGACTTTTTTTTTGTGCTCAATATTAACAAGGAAGGATAAAGTGTGATATATTTTATCAGTTGCTGTAAACATGAAAGCGAGTGAAAATGCTTGTTTCAATGGACTCTTACATCCTCAAATATCAGAAAATTGTTTTAATTGTGAGATTGGATGACTTGGATGATAGAAAAGCTCATCACCTAGAAGTCTCCTGACATCACAATCCACTGAGGACTTTGCAGAGGTGGAATGAATATAGTTTAGCTGGCTGCAATATTTCTTTGGCTGAAATCTACCATTTCTAAGTAATAAATTGCATCAGCTTTAATCCCTTTAAAAAGTACATGTTGCCAGGGCTGATTATAGGGGGCAAACCACTGAAATGCTGGGCTAAGTTCTATTCAGCTCTTCAGCTTTCTGTTCAACAGATGATACAAATAATCCAAATAATTTGTCTTTTTTTTCATGCTGCCAAGGCCTGTAGTGAGATAGTGTGTTTGCGTGTAGATATCATGAGATAATATGCAAACTTTTTGCCCAGTGGACAAATAATGTTCTATGACTGCTTAGGGTAAAATAAATGAATAAAAAAATATCATCTTATATAGCAGGAATCATATATACAAATCATGCCTGAAGCCATAAAAAGAGCAACAGATCCAAACAAAGTGACAGAAGAAAATCCTTACTTGAACTGTATTTTTGTTGGAGGCTAATTTGCACCTGGATTTTTCAGAATTATGCTTAACTTCAAGACAACCCCGCTCCCTTTGCTATATCAGTATTTCTTCTGAACAGTTGAGCAATTGATTATATATCCAGCAACTTGGCTTAAATTTAGCTGGATTTTACAATTTGCAGGCATGCTTCAGATAACAGGATTATCCAATTGATGTATCTCTCTGTTCTTCAATACAGAACAAAGGGAAACACATTCATTTGCCAATGCAATGCAGAACAGCATTATGTTGTCTGCAGATGGAAAATGCTACACCAGAGTCTCTTGTTAAAGGGGTTCCATTTCACCATGGCTTCTTTCATCTATGGAGATCAAAAGCTGTGCTGAGAATTACCCCCAAACATGTAGCAACCTATAGAAACTATTCTGTATGATGTTTTAATGACTTGTGCGTGACACCCTGCAAATTTCTTTTCCTCGGTTCTTGGAGGGACGAGTGAAAAAAAAATCAATAATACACAAAAGAGAAATATTGATTTTTACTGGAAATGACTTCTTCCTTTTCCAAAGTATCATAGGCTGTGTTTAAAGAAGCATTGGATGTTTGATATGCTTAAAGCTTCAGGCAAATGCTACATTTAATAAAGCTTTTAGATCAGTGTGGGTTCTATGTAAATTTCTTGGTAGAGGGAAAGTGAATTAAATCAATCTGTGGCATAAGCCTTTCCTTCATACTTGTATTCAGACTAAGATATAAATTTCATATACATATTAATAGTTATGTATGGGGATGGGGCACATACCTTTCCAAAACTGGAAAAGAGAAATGGTAATCTATTTCAGTTTTAATTTGGATGTATTTTTATTTTCCAACTGCTCGATTACCACATTTACCTAGGCTAAGTACAGTATAGCATATAAAATGAAAGTTACAATAAAAGTCTGATGTTGTTAGCTCCTGAGGCTATTTGTTTTCCTTTGCCCAATGTAGGACTGGCCCTGTTCCCACCAAGTCTCTAATTCTTTATACTGGTCAGTATCTACATTGGCATATTCTTGGAGATGTTTCACAAGGCAAGGTAAAAGAATACATATTTTATGAGGGAAAGGCTCCAGATGTTCTTCCCAGGATCTCGGATAGTAAGGACATCTTAAGTACTGAGAAGCTGCTGTCTGCCAAGAGAGGGCAAAACTGGATTGAGGGAGTCAGGGGCCTATCAGCCTCTTCATATAGGTGGATCCTATTTAGCATTTCAAAAAGAAAAGAAAATTTAGATGTGTTTGAATTATACCACAGCCCCTGCTGGATATTACTTCCCGACCCCCTGTTGAAGATACTTGAATACAAATCTACAAAAACAAGTATGAAAAGTAATTTTTAAAGATAGAATATGGGGATGATAGTGGTCCTTAGAGGTAGATAAGACACCCTCACAAAATTGTCATCTGACCAACATCTTGTGGCCACAGGTCCTGTTCAGAATAAGGTGGATATTTGAGCCAACATTAAACATAAGAATAAGAAAGAAAAATAAGAAATTCAGTTTGAAATAATACTGAAGGCATTATGAAGCAATGCTTCTCCAGAATTGTTTTTCAATAAAGGATTCAATAAAATTATTAACAGAAGAAGAAATATTTCTTTGGCATCATTATTAGGTGATTTTGTAACAGCACAAAAAAGATAGAAATTATCTTATAATTTCTTATAATATTTTTGTCAATGGCCCAGTACTGTCTAATGGTTGCTATTTACATCAAGCAATGACCACTACTAGTAGTTCGAAATAATTAGTACGAATAATTGGATATAGTCTAACTTTTTTATATACATTATATTATTTATGTCTGATTAACTGTCTTAATGATATGTCTGGCATAAAAAGTGTTGCAAGTTCTTTCAGGCTTGAAGGTCACGAATATTTAGGAGTACAGGTTTGTGAATACGAAATAGTGTCACGCATCTTTTAGCACATTCTTACTTTATGTTTGGGCACCAATTAGCAGTGTCAGAAAAAATGTAAAGAATTAAGCAATGTCAGACTTAGAATGTAAAGGATAAGCTCATGATATAGGAAACTCATTAAACAACAATTAAACTGTCCTTATTTCTTAATGAGACATGGGGATAAATCTTCACAGTTCAATTTTTCTTGTTTAATCTTCTCTCTTGCTGTATGATTTTTCTCTTTTCTTAAAAAAAATCTTTTTTCAAGGTCACTTGCTACCACTTGAGGGAACATGTTTAATTTTTCACCAGAGATAACGCAACTGTTTCTTAATATTCCTGATATAAACTTTTGCTTGCTCATTTTATTTAACATATGCTCTGTTACAGCTGGTCCAAACCTACTGGGACAGAAAAGTGTTAAGACTTTGAGATTGCTGGCAGGATATCCCTCTGTTTTTCTGATTTGCAGTTAAACAGAGGAACATCAATTTCTGTGAGAGTGCAATACTTTCCAAAAAAGATTAAGTTGGCTAGGGAAAGGTTCAAGTAGGAAATGTAGCTTGCATTCTACTTCAGAATCTTTACTCCATTAATATGAAAATCTTGGATTCTTCCACATGGTTTCTCATTCTTTCTCTTGAGGCATTATGAAACTAGGAACATCAGGAGTGCCTTTGACATCTCACTGAAGGTAATGCAAAGCTTCATTTATATTACAGATCAGGATTACATCCTTTATAGCCTGATGCTATAAACAATCTTGCCACAGCATAAGGCTATCACATAGAAAGTATATGACAAATTGTCCCCTTCAGCTCTAACACTTATTTGAGAAATTATTAATCACCATATTAACACTGCCCCATGGCATCAGAGTCATGAAATCCTGGCTTCTGGATCTTCAAAATACGGACAGTTTAGTTTTGTTGGATAAAAGAATGGATTCAATGTTAAGAAAAGCACAGAGGATGCAATAATTAGAATATATAGAGCATGTACTGTCATTGTAGGAGCTTCTAAGATCCATTGGTTCCATCTTGAATGTGCTAAAATTATTTCACTGGTATATCATAATGAGTCACTGTATAGGACAGGCCTATCTCAGTGCAATAAAAATCTCAGCCTAAGAATGGAATTCTAAAAGTTACAAATTCTTCTCATTTTTCTGTCTCATGGGCTTTATTTCCCATTTCTGGAAGCAGATGTGTAGACAAGAAAGTTCCAAGCCTTCACATTAAGATACTCTTTCTAAAAGTGGTTAATTTATTACCATTATATCAGTTCTCCAAGAAGGGCAAAATAATAAACATATAGTTATCACATAATTTTCATTGTGGTTTAAGTTCCTGAAAAATTTAGGGCACCCATTTTGTCCATTATTCTTTCATGTATATTTGTTTAAGTGTGGCATGTAAAATTTGATATATCCATTGGTATAGGCTCTGTGGACTGAAAAAGATGTGCAGTTCTTTTTCAAGTTGTGCATTTCTCATCCTTGATTTTGGAGTTTTTTTATCATACCCTTTTATTATGTTTAAGAGAATAGCAAAATCAATAAAATAGTATAACACTATCAAAGTAATACAAAAACCCTCAATAAAGCACAGTCCAGTCCTAAATTCAGGTTTTCTGAAAGTAAATTCTACTGAATTTAATTTGGAATGAACACTTTAAAGGCCTCTTCAGGTGTTGGAAATCTGTATACTGCGCCCACCAATCATTCTTTGGGCTTTGGAGATCTGACATGGAACTGTTCTTACTTGAATGTAAATGCCACTTCCCCCACAATCAGGAAACCTGCTTTATTGGGGCTCAGATCACAGGGAACGCTGCATTTGCATTCAAATAAATACAATTATAATTCCTTTTCAGAATTTGCACCTGAACACGTGAAAGTCTGGGAGAAAAAAGGACATTCTCAAGCCATTTTCAAGCATTCAGCTGAACTTTAAAAAATTAAAATGCGAGTCACAATGGAGGGGGAACCCAAATCACACAAATATAGCTAAAAGCAATTGCAATTAAGTTTTAATTGCTTCATGGTATCATTTTTCTCCATCAGTGTAAATTAGGGGCTAATAATTTGTTATCTGTAGATTTTACATTAACTGGAGAGCATTAAGGGATGATTCTTGCGTTATGAAGGGTTGGCTTAAGCTATATTAGAATTGAGTCTGTTGTATACCTCTACTCCATTCCGTTTTCCTTCAGTTTTCTCTCTGTGTTTTTTTTTCTACTCTATATCTATTGAAGATACTCAGACCTTATTGAGTTCCTTTGGGATTATCTCTCATTTTCGTTTCTTTCCTACAATTTTTTTTTCTCCTTCAAATCTCAAGGTTCCCCCAAGTTTGCTCCTACCAGCAGATCTATTCTGCTTGTGCTTTGCAAGAGAGGGGGGATTCTTTGTTAACCAATAAGAGTACATGGCATATTGGAACAATTGAATGTGAAGTTTATTTCTTTAAAGAGGGTCATATAGATTCTTCGTTTGTTGGCATGCAGTTGAGGATATTAACTGCCACCTATTTAATACTGAGGATATACTTGCACGTGTCTCTTTCAGATAATTGGGTGTTTAATACCTGTGGTGCCACTGGATCACAAGGGCCTACTCAGACCCAGTGCAATGATGCCTATAGGATCTCTAATTTCAGTGTACTGGTAGGAACAGAGGAACATTTTCCTGGTGTACAGATATGGAGAGTTCCTGCAGACAATATATACAGGTGAGCTTTCTTTTACTTATTCATTGAAACATTGATATCCTATTCTTCAGCCCTAAAATGTTCCCAGACTGATTTACAGAATAATATGAGCAAGACAGTTGCTACTCTAAGACTGCTATATATATACACCGGTATACAGTATATATTTAAAAAATGATATGGAAAGACAAGAGGAAAGAAAACTGAAAGGTACTCAATCATAATTTATTTGTTTCTTACAATAGTTACTATGTTAAAAAAATGAGCTGGCAGCTGGCAGAAAATCTGCAGAACTTGATCTCTAAAATCTGCAGAGCTTGATCTATTTTCCCTCAACTTTGCTAAGCCTTGAAACGTGAAAAAATGAAGAGACTAAGAAATTTCCCCATTGCCTTCAAAGGGCAGAACTGGACTTTATCAATTATTTCAGGGACTAGAAAGAAAGAAAAAACCCTTACTCCTGAAAAATGTAGGGTGAACTAATGACCCTAGATTTTATCCTTGGCCAGTTCCATTTAAAAGAGCTTAATTAGCCTGTTGTGCAGATGAGCCCATGTCTAAGAGCTGTGATTAGCATTTACAATTATAGCAGGTATGAAATGGCATAAGGAACTCTCACATCCGTGCTGTAGTATGAGTAGAGCAGTAAACCTTCTATCATAGTTTAAGGAGAGAATTGTGCAGTTAAATATGAAACATCTAGTCTTATGGGAGTGGTAGAACAGTATCCAAGGATACCATAACACTTCTGGCAATTCCAAGAAATCTTTTTCATCCCATTATAATTAAATAAATATTAAAAGCTTATGGTGTAATCCAGTGCAAGGAGTTAGGAAATGATCAAAATCTTGCAACAACTCATTGAGAACTCTCCAAGGTTTTCTTTTGTAATATCTTTGTAGTTTTCTGTAATTTTCTCCTTTTCTATATGTGTATTTATGGGGCAGGGGAATTGTCAGATTCATTATTTCACAACAGTTGATGACTTAGGTTGCTCCCAATATAAGCCCTACCCCCAAAATAAGCCCTTGTTAAGTTCCCACCCACTCCATTGCAACTGGTTGCATAAGGTGGAGTGAGGCGCATGGGTAAAAATCAAGCTAGGGCAGAGATGGGGGGGGTAGAGCTGCCCCACATGCCCCACACCCTCTTACCTTAGGATAGTTGCACCTAGGCCTCCCACTCCCCGACACCTGCCTCGCCTTGCTGGCCCACTTCTTCTATGGCCGCTTGCCACACTTGCGCATGTTGCCCCCCAGCCTCCGTTTCACCCTGCAGCTAAGAAATGAGCTCCAGATTGATGTGTGCAGCACCGGCCCAGCCTCCATTTTGCCATCAGGAAAGGCCTCGGATGGTAAAACAGAGGCTGGGAGTGCTGCACGCAAGTGGTGACAATTGCCCGCAGAAGAAGTGGGTTGGCAGTGGCCACATGGGCTCCTACTAGAGAGGGCTGTTGGTACCACCACTGTGAGATGAAACAGTGGAAAAGACTTCTCCTGAAAATAAGACCTAATGCCTCTTTTGGAGGCACAAAAAAATTAGATCGGGTCTTATTTTGGGGAAAACACAGGTAATAACTCTTCATACCCTAACAGGTTACAAACAAATATCTTTTCATCCTGTATACATCCCTTATTTATAAGCAATTCCTTAAAACATTAACTTTTCCATTTTTATGTCAAAATAAAGGATTATTATGCCTTTGCAGAAAATGCCTTTAATTTTGATTAACTAAAATAACTTTATATTCCTTAACAGTCTTAAGTTTCAATCAAATATTGTTGTGTTATTTTTTAAATCACAGTATTAACTGATATCAAAAATAGGTTTGTATTTTGTTTTCTGCTTAGAACCTCTAGCATCCAATTTCTAATATTATCACTTATCTTTGTACTGACCTTGGATAGCCAAAATAAATCTCAATAGAAATTGTTTATTTTTTAATAGTTAATTCCAAAATCTGATAATAAAAATCAATGTTCCATATTTATCTGGACCATTAATCCATATATAACTTTCTTAGATCAAAATGCTACTTAGTTATTTGCTATTTATTTCAAATTCTTTTTCTTAAGCCTATATTTAATTTTTCTTTTGTTCAGAGTTGAAAATAAACTTACCTGATAAAGACTTTTCCAATATGTTATTTCAAAAGACTCTAATAGCTTTAAGTTGATGGTAGGTAATTTTAGAAATGATTAGAAAGTAAGGCATGCAAATGAATTGTCATTTAAAGATGCTGCCATATTTACGAGGAAGATGGCTGATTATTTCATTTCCCAGCATTCAAAATGTCTTGTGGTCTTCTCATGAAGAGCAATTGTCTAGAGTACACATGGGTGACGTTTAATCCTCTTCTTATCCAGAGAGGTTCTAAAGAATTGCTCTATTCATTGGAAATTCCTATGATTTTGCTTTTGTCATTTTGATGAAAACCTTCCATCTTCCTGATTATTCTGAAGGGCTATTTCTGCATATTCTATGATAGGATGGATGGATGGATGGATAGATCATAGATAAAGCTCCCTGCAGTGCCCAAATTAGCCCATAGTAGTTTAAACAGCTGAGACACGACTTGGTGAAATTGAGTTGAAAAAGTACCCAAATCTGCTCACCTGCCCATTTTTAGGGAAATTGCTGCTAATGAAAAAAAAAACCTAATAATGTTTCATTCAGCCATTTAGAAAAGAATGACTTGCCTGTGGGAGAACAGGTGGGAAGAATTTTTCAAGGTTGGCATGTAGTATGAGTATATATAAAATATTGCCCTGATGTAAAAGAGAAGAGTAAATTATATGTACAGAGGTCTCATTTATTTAATGTTAATGCTGTGGGAAGAAACAACATTTAATAGTATCCCAAGGCTGATTGTATTCTTTAATACACTAGCAAGTAGATTGTTTTGACTCAACATGTCTCTAAAATAAGCAGAATTAAAGCATTAAAACATGAAAGACAAAATGTACAACATCCCATTAAAAAAGCTAGACACTATATTGATGACTTGTAAGTTTTGTTCTCTATATTGCAAGATATTTTAGCCTGTTGCACAATACCAGACATAGACGCTTATTTAGGATATCATGGAAGCACTTTCCTTTGATTGAGATCTCTAGCTAAGAGAAATTACTGCAATTGGCTTAGCTGAGTTGATCAGAACATTCCTTTGGGTCAATTTCCCTAGCAACTTATACTGTTTCTGTTGTTAGATCTTCAGTATTGCTAACCCTGGTTCCTTGCATGATATCAGCTGAAGCTCTTCGGGCCTTAAAATACATCAAGACATGATGGGGTGTGGGGTATGACATTGGAGAAAAGGATGAATTTCATTTTTGGCTAAAATATGACGAAATGAATGAGCTTTTTTAAAAGGGGGGGCATCCCTTACAAAGGAGCAAAAAAAGTGAACAATTAAATGAATATGAAATAAATTGTCCATGTGGAGCATTTTATTGGTGGTTTCCTCTAAGTTTAAGAGTCTAGTATATCTTTAAGTAGAATGAGCTCAGTTAGATTCCATATAGAATCTAGTCTGATAGAAAAGTCTGATACTTGATTTATCTACTGGCAATAAGCACCATGCTTTTGAACACCAATTAATCCATTCCTACAATAGTGTTTCTCAACCTTGCCAACTTTAAGATATGTGGCCTTCAATTCCCAGAAATTCCCCAGATACATGCTATACTTATAGGCTACTTGTGATATTAACATTTTCAAAGGGGTTTGTGTGAGAGAGGGGGGGGAGAGAGGGGAGAGAGAGAGAGAGATGCATTTCAGTAGGCATTTGTACTTGCTGCCTACTCCTTGATTTTTCTTTATTCTATTATTGCCATGGAATGAAAGCAGATTTAATTTCTACAAAGTTATTTTCTTAACTACAACCATTTAGGGGTTTAGTGTTTTGGTGTGGTGTGGTGTGGTGTGGTGTGGTGTGTGGTTTGGGCCAAGAAAAGCCCATTGCCAATGACTCCTTGCAAACAAGAGACATTTTCCCCAGTTTCCAGCTCAATCACATCTTTCATTTCATTTCTTAAACCAGAGTAAGACTGATTAAAAGTGTTAAGAAAGGGCAGAAAAGCATTGTTTTCAAGGCCATTGTTGGAAGCAAAATGCTTGGAAGTTTTTCTACCTGACATGCAAAATAATATAATCAGCTGTGGGTCATGTGCATTGTGATGTATTTTGGACTGAAGAAATCATTGGTGCCGTCCACCATCACAGCATGCATGCATTGCCCTTATGATATAATCTATGTCTGTCTAAAAACAATGGAGTAGTTCTCATTGCTGATAGAGATTTTCATCTCTAACTGAACTACGGGGAGATGAGTAGACATCAACACCAACTGCAGGAACATTATGATTTTCAGTATTGTGAAGGGACTTGAGCTCCATGGGGTTCCTTAATTATAATGGTTTCCTTCTTAGTTTGGGGCAATGTTTCCTTTTTTAGTCAGGCAAACTCACAATATGCCTTCATCTAGCTGGTGACTTCTGACAAGTAAAGAGTCTGATCTTCTCTTTCATTGTCCTCAACCTTACCAAGGGTCCTCTGAAACTAGTTCCATGTTGGTTCTCTTCCTCTTTAAGTCACTTTATAGGTATAATACTGTTTATAAACTAGGAAGCTTTCAATGGTACAAGAAATACCTAATCCATTTTAGAATCACTCTCTACAGTAGTCTTTCTCTAAACTGAAACCAGCAACCCATCTATAACAACCATTAGAGTTCTCTGGCTGAAAGCCATCACCTCTGTTTTGAAGCTGCTTCTTCTCACAGGTTTTCCTGGGTGATGTTTAAAATGTGTCCCTTTGCCTGTCTATATCTATTGCCCCTCCCTCCCTCCCTCCCTCCCTCCCTCTCCCCTAAATCTAAACTTTTTCTTAAGTATAACTTTTTGTGATTGAGTGTCCACATGGATGCCTGAAGAGCCAAAAGGAAACTAATTCTGAGGGCAGACTCATCATAAGAAGGCTCCATAGAATTCTTCTGGCATCTGCAGATTTATATACTACTTTTTAAATATATATTCTCTTCCAGAATAATTCATGTCCAGTTCATGTCCTCACAAGCTTAAGCACTTTCTCTTGGGACTGGTGCCCACCTCAATTTCTTTTTTCTGTCATTTGGCTGATTGATTATTAGTGAAGTGTCATGGCACAGATGATTGATTCTGTCAGCAACAACAAAAGTAAAAATTAGATATATTCAGATCCAACTCCTTATCATTTTAGGGAAGAGCCTGATGGCTGTTCCTTAGCAGCAAATCCTCACTTTTGAAATGCATCATTGCCAAAGAAGATACTGTGCACCTGGGATCCATTCTTGTTTTATTTTTTACATCAGGATAGGATTTTTTTTTAATATTTCCAGATTTGTTAACTTTTAATTTTAATTTTAGTACCACAGCCTGTTCTGTTACTAATTTTATTCCTGCTATTTAATGGTGACAATAGAATGGAATTACATTTTTAATATGTATTTTTAAACAGCTTTTTTTTTTTGCTCTGTGTTGCTCTGGTAAGTGCTTTATAGGAAAGAGAAAATTAAATAGAACTCAAGGAAAAATATGCAATCAATCCAAGAGAAAAAAAGGTTAAGATCTCAATTTGTTAGTATTCTTTATCTACATTTTTCAGAGCCCCTCCCCCCCAAAAAATTCTATAGCAGTCAGTCCATGCCCCAAGTCAAACAAATTGCTTTGACATAGAAAAGACCATCAATTGGCTTCTTACGCCATGATTTAGTGTCCCTCAAAACAATAATAATGCAGCAAGCATGGATTTCTTTTGCAAAACAAGTCCCCATTTTTGTATCCCCAGATATTGTCAAAAACACCATTGTATACATTCTTGTTGCTTCAACTACTGTCATTCATCCCAACAAGATGATAATTGGCACTATAGGAGCCGTGCAAATTTGCCATGCATTATCGATGGCAGAACAAATGCCCTCTTTGTAGCTATAGGCTTTGACAAATGTGTAGAGTTGTAACCTGAAGCTAACTGTTCTTCTTTCACAGCTGGTGAATGAGGCACTAAGAGCGTCTCTCTGGGTTCCTGACTTTATTGCTTATATGCAAAACCTACTCTTACACAGAAAAATATGGCCCCTAATTGCTGCCAATTAGCCCTGCCAGCTTGCCTTGCTGAATAGTGCACCTCATTAGCCATTACAGTTTCCTGCTGAAAATCAGCTCAATGCCTCCTGCTCCTCCTAGCATCTGTTCAGGAGCTCCTATCTCATGGCCATCATGTCCTCTCATGTGTCAATTGCTGCCTTATTAAAGAATGATAGCTTGCATTATGGAAAGTGACACATGAGCATAATCGGATCAGATTCCAAGAATACCCCCCCCACACACACACACACACACTTACTTTATGAGCCATTTAGAGCTAGGGAGCCAATGTTTTCAGCAAATCCTTTGGCAGTTTCTAATCATCTTGAAGGAGTTTAGATTCTGGGCTACTTAAACCTGTGACCAAGATATAGCAAAGAAGTATCACTTAGTTGTCAAGCAAATGTAAAGTTTAGAAAATGACAAACCCAGGAAACAAAATCTGTACTAGGTTATTCTGTGGTCAGAATAAATAATTCTGGTTGTATTTCTCTTATGACATTTTGCCTTTTTCTGTTTTGTTATTCCTTTACCTGCAGCATCTCAGGCTATGGAGCAGCTGGTGGCAAAGGGAAAAACAGTATGATGAGATCACATGGTGTGAATGTTGTGGGAATATTTCCACTCGAGAAGAATGATACCTTATATATCTTGGTGGGACAACAAGGAGAAGATGCTTGTCCCAGTGTAAGTGATTATCCTTCCACCATTTATTATAATGATGTTTCTTCTCATTTCTGTGCAGCTGCTAAAATCTTGGCATCCTGAGCTTCCCAGACTTTGTCCTATTGATTGTATCCTATTCTTATAGGTTTCCCATCATCCAACAAAAGTATCTGGCCCAGGAAAAATGGCCTGTTCTGATCCAATTGCACCCCCACATACAAACATTTCCTCTGCTCTATGCCAAATGCCACTGTAGATCAATCACTCCATCTGCCATCCTGACTGCACACAGCCTATCGTTACATCAGGCAATGCATTTTCAGAGATTTCAAATGATGTCCACCTTTTGCCAAGTCTGTTCTTCTGAATGGGAATTTGATTTCTAGTATAAAATGCTGCTGCGGCATCTGGGTAAACTGTCTAGTGGAGAAGGGGACAGGATGGATGTGACTGCTGATGAGTTGGGTATTAAGCAAGAAGCTGGTACTAACCATTGCTCTGGCTCTTTACTTACCCAGTAAATAAAACTCATCTATCTTGAGAATTATTGTGGATGAAGCATCTTAGTGTACAAACTGGAAGCCTGCTTGGTTCTAGAGCACCAGGTATGACAGCTGGATTCCTGCAGGCAATTGTGGGGGGCGGCGGGGAGGACGACAGATGATAGGACAATGATTTAACTGAGTTATGAGTATGATGGATTCAGGCACATTTTTTTCAATTTTGATTTATTTTTCTCATGGGAACGCCAAGATGCAGAAAATATTCAGTGGTATCTTTTGAAAACGCCCAGCTTTTTGTTCTTTGTATTTTTAAGGAATCTTGTCTTGAGCATCTTTTGGATGGCTAAGATCCAAACAGTCATTCTTTATGCTCTACCTGAACAAATGAAATGGGGGGTTCTGTCTCCATGACAAGGGTTAATTGCACAATATTAGAAAAATAGCTATCTAACAAAATGAAATCCAATGGTGAAAAAGTAAGGTTCTACATTTAGGCAAGGAAAACCAAATGATATGTGTAGTATAGGTGGTACCTTGCTCAATAGTAGTCACTGTGAGAGGGATCTTGGAGTCTGATGGACAATCACTTAAATATGAGCCAGCAGTGTGCTGCAGCTGCCAAAAAAGTCAGAAAAGTCCTAGGCTGCATTAAGAGAGGGATAGAATCAAGATCATGTGAAGTGTTAATATCACTTTATACCACTTGGTAAGTACCACACTTGAGATACTGCATCCAGTTTTGGTTACCACAATATAAAAAAAGAAGTTGAGTCTCTAGAAAAAAAACAGAGAAGAGCACAAAGATTATTAGGGGATTGAAGGCTAAAACATATGAAGAACTGTTGCAGAAATTGGGTATGTCTAGTGTAATGAAAAGGACTAGTGCTTGACATGATAGCTGTGCTCCAATATCTAAGGGCTGACTCAAAGAAGAGGGTGATCAACCTATTCTCCAATACATCTGAAGGCAGGACAAGAAGCAATGGATGGAAACTAATTGAGGAAAGAAATAATCTAGAACTAAGGAGAAATTTCCTGACAGTTAGAAGAATTAATGAGTAGAACAATTTGAATCCAGAAGTTGTGGGTGCACCAATATTGAAGATTTTTAAGAAGAAATTGGACAACTATTTGTCTAAAATGATATAGGATTTCCTGCCTGCACAAGGGGTTGGATTAGAAGACCCCCAGCATTCTTTCCAACTCTGTTATTCTGTTATTCAGATTCCCCTGATGCTTCTTATAAATGAATACAAGAGGTTGATTGTCCTTTCAGAACCAGACAATTTTGCTTATTTTTTATCTGTGATCTGGGCATTGCAGCGTACTCTAATATATGATGTCATTAAATTACAGGCCACTGTAATCTTTACAAGAATTTATTGAGTGGTAATGTAATCGAGGCAAAGATATTGCATTGACTTTGTGAAAGTAGTAGCAGTAGTTTTAACTTGATTGGATTGTAATCAGTTATGTGTTTGCTGTGAAGTGTGTTTCATATGCATAGTATTTATACCTAAAATACTGTGTGTGTGTGTGTGTGTGTGTGTGTGTGTGTAGAAACCCAACTATGATGTTACAATTGGAGAAGAGATGGCTAATCAAACAACTTTGAGTCACGTTGTTAGATTAGCCATCCCTCCTCCAGTTGTGAATTGGATGGAGCTAGTAGATGTTTTCTTATGACACCAAATGGCCCTTGAAGGACCAATTCTAGTCGAGCTCCTAATGATCAACAAATTAAATTTAAAAGTTATATTTAGTAAGTTAGTACAGTTCTCTTTTTCTTCTTGTAAAGGTTAAATTATTGTAACTGGTTAATAATGTATATAAGCTACAGAGTAAGAATAATGCATGTTTTTCTGTCTTTGGTCTGAAATTCTTATTGTGAAGCATGAAGCATGACCAAAAGTGCTTTTCTTCTTTTTAGAGATTATAGATTAAATTGATCTAAACAACATGGCATTGCCTGATGTATTCAAACAATACATCTGAAGCAGAGGCCAAGTCCTGCCTGTGTATTATTTGATAAACATAAGAGAGAGATGTTTGGATAAACAAAGAACAGTATGAAGTCATGGACATAGTTCCTTGTAATGATTTTCAAGGAATTAAATATCTCAGTCATTTGGCAGCCATCAAGTATCTACAGAAGCATCTGCAGTAGGGGTGAAAGTCTGCATAAACACAATTGCAGTATCACAATCCAAGTTCTCTCCCTTTTGTATGTATGATGTTGTGGCATGGGATAGGGTTTGGCTCACCATGCTATGCCTGTCATCTTACAGATTTTGAAAATGCTACAAAATACCTTGGGGTGCAATCAATTAGTTGCAAAAGAGTCACCTCCAGGTGAGATGGGGAGCATATAAAATGGATGGAACATTCAAGAAAGTATATAAATATACTGTGGCTATTTGATCACTGTTCAGAGGCTGAATAATGGATTATAATGAATAAATGATCCAATTTGATTGATTGATTTAAATGTTTATGGTTGCCTATTACAAATTCATGACTCTGGGAAGCTAACAGCAATTTAAAACTATATAATAAAATACAACAATTTAAAAAACAGCACAAACACAATCAGCTTCTATCTGCATGGCCAGTTCAAAAATTAGGCAAGCAGTAGTTCAAAACATCTAGAGGAAATTGGGTTCACTATCCTTAGAGTGGGATTAATTTAATCCCTCAAACATGAAAAGTCAGGTTTGTATGTCACTTTAAGATTCATGAAAAAAAGCTGGAATATAAGTAAGCATCTTAGCAATGTTAAACAGGTTTGGTTCTAATCCCTGAATAGGCTCTGGAGTGAATGCATCCAGTCACAGGTAATTTCTTATCTGTATGTTAGAAGTTCCCTAGAAACAGAATATATCCTTATTTGCACTGTGTCTATTCTGGCAGTAAAAGTTTATTAACAATATTTGTAAGACATCCCCATCCACATGGACTGTGAGCCAATCTAACGTATCCAATTTTTAATTAGTACTTCTCCACACACAGCATATGCCTCAGTGTGCAAGCCTACTTTTAGAAAAGAATATACTGAACTTCTAAGTCTCACAGTACAGATAGCATGCCAACATAAAATTAAAATCTGTGCTGTTTCCCAATACAGCCAGGATGGAGGCAAGATCTTCTTGCTGGGCCAAGGAGCAGAATGACAGACCCAACATTCATAACTCTGCCACTTATGTCCTCTCTGAGCTCAGTAGAGCAATGTGGTGCATTAGGAAATAAATTTCTAATAATTAAGCTTTGATGAAAAATCTCTTGAAATATTCAGGAAGACCAAATGGCTACTGGCAGGAAGATGGGGTTGTTTTTCAGTCATCTCTTTGCAAATAAAAATACACCATTGCCTGAGGGAATTGCCTAGCACTTTTATCATTACATTAAACAGCGAATTAGCACAGTTAAAAGCCAGGCAAGAACCTAATTTCTATTTCATAGTGCCTGTAACCTACTATCAGTTTCATGCCAATTGGCTTGGGCCTGTTCTAGACATGCCTCAGAATGAATTGATGCTGTACATCCCATGGTGACTCCTCAGTCTTCTGCTGCAGAATGTCTTATTTCATTGCTTTCTAGTGTATCATGCTATATTTCCTGTAATAAAGTCAACAAATCAAAACCTATGAGGAAGTAAAAGTCTCTAGCACACTCCTTTTCATACTAAGTTCATTGCAAACTGTTCCTTATGCAAAGGAGGATTCAGCCACAGTCTGAAAGAGCCAGATGGTAAATTTGATAACAAAGGTTGAATATTCCAGAATTTAATGTTCCAGTACAACTGAGGACAACTGGATTAGAGAAGACAGCTCTTTCACTTTGGAACTCTTCTCATTCTACTCCAGGTGTAATCTAAGAATTAGGCTAGGGATAATACAGGTTCAATAGCTCTGGTTTCCACGGAGGGGGCCAAGAAGAGATTTCTCGATATGAATTTATTTACCTGGTTATATATGCAGATCCATCATGCCATACAGAAAGTCTGCCGTGGAGAGAATAATGTGGTTGAAGATGAAATTAAAGCAAATGGAAGCATCCAAGAATGGGCAGGAGGAGGAGGTGGAGGAGGAGGTGCAACTTACATATTTAAGGTATTATTATGTTAAGGGGTACTTTATATTCTGATTATCGTCTCTTCTTTTGGAGGCAGAGGATTGAATTTGAGATTTTTTTCCAAACAAAATATTTCTCTAACACTAGGTTGTATTAAAAGAAAAGGTAAGCAGAAAAATTGAGGGTGTCAAAAACAGAATGAGTAGGAATCTGGCTTTGGGGAACTACAACTGAAAGAATATAAACCTTGAAGCAAAGCCCTGGTTCCTATATTTTCCACACCTTCCCTCTTCCCTCACAGCCTCAAGAAAGTCATTGTTTCTATTTTTTCTTAATAATTTCAGTTTAGTACTGTGCCCAAAGCATTAACTGTTTTTAGAGGTTTTGGGTTATTGCAGTTCCTTCATAAGAATACGTAGGAATCCATCATAGAGGGGGAAAAGTAGGGCTGTCTTAAGTGTCATGGTCCATATTTAAAATTTATGCAAGGTAAAGAGCTGCAAAGAAAACCTTACATGAACAGGTTTGAGTTTTTAAGGGTTGCCTGCCTCTTTTTTATTCCAAGATATACCTGTGTCATAGTTTGCATTACAGCTTTTCTATGTTTTCAACTCAAAATGGTAGAAAACTGTCACAGGTTTTCAGCAAACATAGCCAGCCAAGTCAGTTTATAATCTTAGCAAATTAGTAATGCTTATTGTTTTTAACTGAAATGAAAAATAGCATTTTTAAAAGGTTGGTGGTATTAATTTTAAATCCTACAATTCTGCAAGTACAGAGAGACTTATCCTAACAGCTATAGCTTATTATTGTCTGTTATGCTATAGTTCAGTGTTTCTCAACCTTGGAAGTGCTGGCTTGGGGATTCTGGGAGTTGAAGTCCACCCATCTTCAAGCTACCAAGGTTGAGAAACACTGCTATAGATCATTGTTCTCATAATGGATAATGACAAAAAAGGTTGCTAAGTCAAGGTAGTGATTCTCAGTACAATATAGTTCTCTAAAGAGTGATTGTGTTTTACCATAAACATCTGGAACAGTCTGTAGGCCACCAACATACTACCTAGAAGACTTCTCCATTAGCCTTATAATCATGGATACATATCACTTCCTCAAGTTCATGTGGGCTAATTGGAGTCACCAACTCCAAAGGGAGACTGGGCTGATTAAAGCAGCCTGCTCGAAATCTCTGATGTATCTGGCAACTTGTTTTTGTCCTGAACTTGATTTGCATCTATTTGAAGCTGTCAACTATTGATACATGGCAGGGTATTATCAATACACTGATGACATCCAAGTACATCTCTCTCCACTGAGCTAAGAGATGTGATAGAAGTCCTGATCCAATGCTTAGACACTGTCAGGGCCTAAACAATGAGAGGCAGATTCAGTCCAAGCAAGACTGGATGGCTGTTTGTTCAAATTCTGAGGTGACACTAATTTCAGTATTTGTTTGTTTGTTTGTTTGTTTGTTTGTCAACAAATAAAAAAACAAGTAACAAAGTAGACACAGACATGGACACATGAAAAAATTTTGGCACAAAAAAAGGATATAAATTGGCAAAACCTAGCGATAAACACATAGAATTATTACATATAATTGGGAACAGTAGGACAGGGATGGTAGGCACATTGGTGTGCTTATGCACGCCCCTTAAGAAACATGGAAAGGTATGTTAAAAGAAAGGGTGTGTGTATTGAAGGGTGTGTTAAAAAGAAAAGACTTGTAACCAAATAACCACCAGGTTACATCACTTCTACTGAAAAAGCAGTAGAGACTGTGACCAGGAGGGGTTTTGGCCAGGTGGACATAATAAAGGCACACCTTTGACATTTCACAGTTGGATTGCTGAAATGTGATTTCTTGCCTTTGAAGACTCCCTGGAAACTTCAGCTGGTGCAAAATGTGGGTACCCATGTGCTTACAAGACAAGACATGACAGTATAGTCATGTGATACTATTTTTATGGGATCTACATAGATCCCATAAAAAAATATGCTCATTTCTGAGCATAATTCAAGGCACTGGTTATCATCTACATGACTCTAGGTATCTTCGCAGCCACTTATCCTTCATAAATTCTGAACAGAGACTGCTTGCAGAAAGTACCTTCTTATCAATAGGTACAACTGAAGGGAGCATTGAAGAGCCATTTGTAATGGCTGCTTCCATCCTTTGGAATAGCTTAGCCATCAGGGCAAGGACCTTATAGCCATCTGGAGAATGATTAAGCCTGGCTAGTCCAGAAGGCCACAGCTGAAATCAGATCTGTGGCCACCAGTGACACTGCGATTGTTATTGTGTTGTAGTTTTATCATGTATCGTTGAATTTTTATCCGTATTGCATTATGCATTGTTTACAGAGGAGTGAGGCAGTTTATAAATTGATCAACTAGGGAACTGACTAATACATTCTAAAACTGCATTTTTTCTGCCCACCATTGGATTCTTTGAAGCCTTTAAAGCCACAGTAGCAGCACTTCAAAATTAAAGCCGGAAGACCTAAAACAACAAATACAGCCCATCAAGATTGCCAGTACAGGCACAGAAGCAACTGCTGTCTGGTTTATTTTGAAAAAGAAAATAAACATCTGTAAATTGTGGGTGGCATCCAAAAACAAAATTTGCTTGTAGCATCCAAAATCTATTAAGCCAAGATTTGTTAAATTAAGGGTTCACTGTGCATAAAAATGCAACAGTAATTTAGATCAATCTACAGCCCTGTGGGGGTTGTGAAGTACAGTTTACACATAAGGGACACATTTATTATTTGCACACCTGATACCGTTAAACTCTCATTTTATTTCTACCTTTGAAGATCGAGAACGGAAAGCCAGTGCCCTTGATCATTGCAGCAGGAGGAGGTGGCAGGGCCTACAGGGCCAAAGCCTATGTATTAAGCCATGAAAGGCTGGAGAATGATATGTCTATTCCGGGGTTCAATGGGAAAACTGGAGCCGCAGGTAAGAAATTGTTCCAACCTCTTTGCCGGGCTTAACAGAAGACGTGGTGTAAAAGCCATGGCTTGTGATCCACAAAGGAATTTCCAAGCAGTCAGAACACACATTTGGCATCAGCTGATCTATTTCTGCTGCCTGAAAAACAAGGGCTGTCTGTTGGAAAAGCAGCGGTCGGTGTCCTCAGACTGCTGCAGTGACAATTCATCAGACTAGTTCCCACTATCCATATGGTTCTCTCTTGTACATTCATAAAATTATTTGGATCACAGCCATTAACATTAGTGAAGAAGGATTGCTGGAGCACTATTGGTGGGAACGTAGAATCTACAGCTGTCGTTTTCTTCCCATATCGTTTTGCAAAATTATTCATGTTACTTTGCCCAAATTATAAATATTCATGAGATTTGTTCGAAGAGCATGATATGCTTCTGAATATATACAGTGCTTGAGAAGCAGAAAAAGTATAAATTATATTTTGACCAATTAATCAGAGTGATATCAGAATTTGAAAATAAATAAACTCAGAGTGAAGATTATTCAGTACAGATTAGCCATCTTTTATCCTTACAGCATATAGCAGCAGTTTGTATTTGCAGTTTAATAGATTTAAAATCATTTTAATATATATGTATCCTGTTCTGTTATTGATGAAAAAATATCTTTTTCAAATCAATCCACCTCTAAATGTTTTTTTAATTATCCTTATATATATTAAATATGGATTAATATATAGATTAAAATTAGATTAATATATAGATTAAAATTTTAAAAAGCTTCTGCAAAAATGTATACCTTAAAAGGGGATCTTTTGCCCTGTTATTCTTTCAGAGTCCTAATGTAGCTTCCTAATACTAGAGCAAGATTTAAGGGCAATTTATCTTTAAAAATAATAAAATAATCCCTGTTGCTGATTATGGGGGTAAATTAAGGTGACCAATCATCCCCCTTTAGGGAGGACAGTCCTTCTTTTGTAAGTTCTGTCCTCTCTCGAAAAGTGTCCTCCTACATGTCCTCCTTTTTGATATTTGAAGACTAATCTGTAAATCTCCGTATTCGATCAATGCCGAGCCAATCCGTTGCGTGTGATGTGACGTGTTTGTATTTGACATGACGATTCATCAAGGCTCAGTACAGTGCAGTAAGACGCAATTATGAGACGCATGCGCTCCTCACAGGAGAATTGTTTTGAGAGAGTGCACCACGCACAAGAGTGCGCCATATGCAGGTGGCTTTGTTTACTTCTTACCGAAACATGACACGGCACACACGCATGCATTAGACTCACTTCTTTCTCGGTGAATATTTCTTTTATTTATGATATTTTTTTCTTCAATTTATTTGTGTCCTTCTCATTGTAAAAAAGTTGGTAACCTTAGGGTAAAGGCAATATATGCTATTTATTCTGTGGCTCTGTGCTGAGTTAGAATGATCTTACAAACAATTCAGGTATCCACACTAGCTTGGTTTCATGGTCTTTATTTCTAGTATAACAACCATTTTTAATGTAATAGATATTCTATTCAGTCCAGGGTTCTTTCCTGACTCTTCCTTTCTAATTGCCCAAACTCCTTCAAAATATGAATTTAAAAGGTGCTCAGACTGTAACATTCTGTCTCTGGTAATGCAAAAACTCTCTGAGATTTATCTGGCTTCTGATAACAGTTGCCTACCACTTCTCTGAGCACATGTTGTTTGGAAGACAGATGGGCCCACAGGGTATGATCAAAAAAAGTCATGATAGCAGCCCTAACAATGCAAGTTCCTTCCTTCCTCCTTTCTTTTTCTTTCTTTCTTTCTTTCTTCCATTGTATGTTAAAAACAGGTAGAGCTTTGATCGCAACTGTCACAGCCATCACCTTGACCATAGTAGCAGACACCTATTTTGGGAAAGAAAAAGCTGGGTATGAGAAAGAGTAAATGGAAGTTTTAATGACTTTGGACACATTCCTTCCCATCACCAGCATGTCGCCACCAATACATTGTCACAAGGATATGCAGGTTCTGACAGTTCAAAAGCAAATGAAGACATTTCAATGATTTTGTGTACTGGATGTAAATGTAGACAATAAAATGCTTACATGGTGTATTGCACAGAGACAAAGAAAAATAATTGTCAGTATGTTATGTCTAGCTGACTATGTGACCAACAATAGCAAAATAGAAAATTGGAAATATAAATAAAACAGCTGATATGAACTACAGATATGAAAAGTTAGAAAAAGTAACAACAATCAAACCAGTAATGGCCAGCACTGAAGCAAACTGACATGCGGACATACCAAAGAATTAAAATAAGAAAATTGTGGCATATGCAGAATGATCAGAAGAAAAACTGGCAGCATTGATGTTTGAGCTCAAAAAAGATCTGGCACTTATAATGCAGGAATTGTAATCCTTACAATAACACACTTGTGTTATTAAAATAAGGATTAAAATATCTATTGAATAGATCAATCACCTTGCCTACAGTATGGCAATGGTGCTTACAGTTTCAGAATTAAAAAACCAAAAGCAAGCTCATATTCAATGGATTTTAGTTGAGAGGTTTTAAATTTTGGGCCACATTTGTTTAATTCTTTTAAAATTTTAAATTTTGTATTGGGATGTTTATTTTATTCTTGGCTGTGTACCGCCCTGAGTCCAGCAGGAGAAGGGCGGTATAAAAATTTAATAAAATAAATAAATAAATAAATCCCAAAGTCGAAGATCAGATTGGAGGCCAAGATAAACAAATTAAGACCAGATGCAAGTAATAAAAGGACCTTAAAGAGAAAAAATTAAAACAAAATGTAAGGATGAAGACCAACCTAATCAGAAAATATTGTTTTAGCATCAGAAAAAAATGAAGAAGCTTTGGAAATCATAAAACAAGAAATGATAGCAATAGCTATGAAAATGGAACACTATGAGGCACAAATCAACCAATTTAAACAAAATCAGCTATTTCGATCAGAGCAGAGCAAATTCTACCAAAGTATAAATGGTAATAAAAATTCTGAAAATGGAAAACCAAACAAAGAGGAGGCAATACCATTTTTGAAAGACCTATAGCAAACTCAAAAAGACTAATAAAAATGCTGGATGGATAAAAAAAATTGAGGATGAATTTAGTAAAAAAAAAAATCAAATGGAAGAACAAATAATAACAGGATAAAAGTGTAAAAATCAAATAAAAGGATTAAAAACTGGACATCTCAGGGCAACGTTTAATTGGATGCTTTGTCTTAAATATCTGACTTAAATTACATCTAATCCAGTGGTGGGCTGCTGCCGGTTCAGATCAATTCGGGAGAACCGGTAGTTGCAACCTGCTATCCTGTCCTACATTGCTTTGTATTTGATGCTGCATGCATCAAATACAAAGACACGTGCAAGCGAATTGCCATGTTTATTGACACCATACGCATGTGCAGACAATGTGCGCTTACATTTCTGGTGCTGGGCGAACCAGTTGTTACAGTATGTGACGTCCACCTCTGATCAAATTATACCTAAACAACTTAATGAAGTATTGCATAAAGGAAACATAGATGACTAATTAATAACTGGCAAAACCTGTCTGATTCAAAAAGAGCTAGTGAAAGGGATAACACCAGGAAACCACAGGCTGATAACATGCCTGCCTAAAATGTTTACGCTACTCATAAACATAATAGCAGACAATATCCAATTATTTAGAAGAAAATAACATCCAACCAGTAGGGCAGAATGAAAATAAAAGGAAAAACAATCAATCAATCCACTTCCGACTGATAAAATGGTTTCGGAGAATTGCAAAATCCGAAAAACTGATTTATATACATACATGGTCTAGATTGATTATAAAAAGATTATTATTCTGTGAATAATAACAGAGTTGGAAGGGACCTTAGAGATCTTCTAGTCCACCCCCTGGTTGAGCATGAGACTCTATATCATTTCAAACAAATGGTTGCCCAGTCTCTTTTTAAGAGCCTTCAGTGATGGAACACCCACAACTTCTGAAGACAAGCTATTCCGTTGGTTAATTGCTCTCACCATTAGGAAATTTCTCTTTAGTTCTAGATTGCTTTTCTCCTCAGTTAGTTTCCAACCAGTGTTTCTTGCCTTGCCTTTTGGAGCTTTGAAAAATAGTTTGACCCCCTTGTCTTTGTAGGAGCCCCTCAAATATTGGAACAGTGCTATCATGTCCCTCCCCCAGTCCTTCTTTTCATTAGACTAGACATACCCAGTTCCTGTAACCATTCTTCATATGTTTTAACCTCCATCCCCTAATCATTTTTGTTGCTCTTCTCTGCACTCTTTCCAGAGTCTGAACATCATTTTTGTATTGTAGTGACCAGAACTGGATGCAGTATTCCAAGTGTGGTCTTACTAGAACTTTGTAAAGTGGTATTAGAACTTCACATTATCTTGATTCTATTCCTCTATTAATGCAGTTTAGGTTTGCATTGGCCTTTTTGGCTGCTGCTGCACACTGTTAGCTCGTATTTAAATGATTATCCATTAGAACTCTAAGATCCCTCTTGCAGTTACTTCAGTTACTTATTAAGCCAAGTTTCATCTATATACCTATACAGTTGGTTTTTATTACCTAAGTGTAGAACCTTACTTTTATCTACATTGGATTTTATTTTGTTACATAGGGCTCGGTGTTCAAGTTTGTCAAGATCTGTTTGGCTCTTGAGCTTGTCTTCTGGGGCATTGACTATTCCTCCCAGCTTTGTGTCATCTGCAAATTTGATGAGTTCCCTTTCAATCCTCTCATGTAGAGCATTTATGAAGATATTGAAGAATACTGGGCCTAATTTATTATTTTATTTTTATTTATTAGTCCAATTTATATGCTGTCCTTCTCCATAGACTCGGGGCGGTTTACAATGCATTATAGCAATAGCCTGCATACTTTTTTGTATATACCTGCTTATTGGGGCTTTGGGGCCTCCCCTAAGCGGTGTTATTCTATACAAAGTTGGCTTATTGCCCCCACAATCCGGGTCCTCAATTTATCTACCTCGAAAGGATGGAAGGCTGAGTCAACCTTGAGCCTGGTGAGATTCGAACTTGCACTAATTGCAGGCAGCTGGCAGCTAAGTGCTAGCACTTTAGTCTGCTGCACCACTGAAGCTCTTCGGTGGTGCATTCAGTAATACAGAACCAATGGGGTACCCCACTGATTACTTCCCTCCGAGTGGATGTAGTTCCATTGAGTACAATTTTTCAACCAGTTGCAAACCCACTGGGTGGTGGTGCTGTCTATCCCACATTTTACTACCTTGCCAAGAAGTAGGTTCTTCAAAAGAAAGAACCTTCAAACCAACATCTTCTGTTTTTCTAATCAAAAGTAGACATTTGATTCATTACCACATTGTTGGATCATCAAATGTTTGAAAACAACTATTATCAATAAAAAACATTAGAATGTTTATAGAAAAAAATAATGAAACAATGGAAGACAAATTGGTAGCTGGAAATGAAAAATATGGGTTTGTCAATATTAGTGGAGGCATCTTCCAGGCTTATTATATCTTTCTTATTATATGGCATTTCTATGATCCCACTTTCAGTGATTTTGAAAAAACAAATCTTGGATACCACACAGCAAAAATGCTAATAAAACCTCACATTTGCTTTGTACTGATGGTTTGAAACTTTGTGGAAAATCAGAAATTGAAATCCTTCATTGACAAAAACTGTAAAAGATTTCAGCACAACTATAGCCATGGACTTTGGCCTAGAAAAATGTGCTGCCGTAGCAATAAATAGGGCTAAAATCACAAAAAGTAATGGAATTGAAATGCCAAATGGCTAAACCATCAGAAGCCATCAGGATGAAATCTACAAGTGCCTGAGCTTTTTATAATTGGATAACATCAAGCATGGCCAAGTGTAAAAAGTGATTAGTAAAGATATACATCCAAAGAGTGACAAAATTGAATGGAAGAAACATCAAGGCCATGAATACCTGGACCATAACTGTGATACAATAAACTGCTAGAATTATTAACTGAACATAAGCTGAGCAGGACAGTTTGGACCAAAACATAAGAAAACCTAGACTATTCACTATGCATTATATCCCCATAGTGCTACTGATAGATTATACCTGCCCTGCAGCAATGGAGGCAGATATTTATTTCAAGGCCAACGAACTGTCAAAGAAGAAAAGTATATATCAGCTGACTATGTGAAAGACAGCCAAGAACAAGCATTGATGCAAGTTAAAAATTGGAACTTGCTGAATATGCAAAACCAAAACATGGATATTGAAATAATGTAATAAAAATACTCACAGATTGCTGGCAAGGGAAAACATTGCATAGTCAATCTTCACAAAAGACAGAGAGCAAAGTGGATAAAAGATAAAATGAAGCACGTGCAAAGCGCGTACATGAAGCGAACCAGTAGTAACAACGGTTGAAACCCACCACTGGTCAATAGGTGGACAAAATTACCAAATGCAATCTGAACGTCTGGCTGACTGTGTGACAAACCACAGTAACAGCAGAATAAAAGAGAAAGAACTAGAGAAAATCACAAGATATAAAGATCTACAAATAGAAGTAGCAAAACCGTGGCAAAAGAGCCGAGGTGGCGCAGTGGTTAGGGTGCAGTACTGCAGCTACTTCAGCTGACTGCTAGTTCAGCAGATCAGCGGATCAAATCTCACCTGCTCAAGGTTGACTCAGCCTTCCATCCTTCCGAGGTGGGTAAAATGAGGACCCAGATTGTTGGGGGCAATATGTTGTTCATGTTGTCTTTGTTGTAAGCCACCCAGAGTCCTCGGAGAGTGGGCGGCATAGAAATACGAAAAATAAATAAATAAATAAATAAATAAATAAATAAATAAATAAATAAATAAATAAATAAATAAGAATGAATGAATGAATGAATGAATGAATGAATGAATGAATGAATGAAAGAAAGAAAGCAAAGATAGTACAAATAGTAGTGGCAGCTGGGGTGCGGTCCAAAACATCTAGAGCAGGAGTGTCAAACTCGCATTGTCACAGCAGCATCACATGACGTATCGTGACTTTTCCCCCTTTGCTAAACCGGCCGTGGGCGTGGCCAGCATGTGACGCATCCAGCCCGCAGGCTGCGAGCTTGACAGCCCTGATCTAAAGCATCACTTGAACACCATCAACATTGAAATCACCATCAGTCAATTGCAAAAAGTAGCAGTACTTGGAACAGATCATATCTACGATGATACCTTTAACACCATCAAACAACAACATCTTGAGAAGGGCTCTATAGGTGGACCAAAATGCCAAATCCAGTGTAAAATTCTGGTTGACTTTGCAACATAATAACAACAACAACAACAACTTGTTCAGTTCAGTTGACTGAGTGTCATGTTTAATGAATACAGATTAATAATAATAATAATAATAATAATAATAATAATAATAATAATAATAATATAATTGCAAAAGGCAGCTTTACTCACAATATCATCTTACATCTTGTGATGATACCTTTAACACCCTCAAACCTCAACATCTGCCTATTCCAGGTCCTTAGGAAGGACTCGATAGGTTGATAAAAATGCCAAATCCAGTCTGAACATCTGGCTGACAGTGCCATGAACCATAATAATAATAGCAACCCCAAAGAGAAAAGGTTGAAAAAATATAAGCATGGTATTGCTAGGAAAACAGGGGGAAATTTGTTATGCAGTTTCTGTTCCTTGTTAAGCAGACTTTTTTTAAAAAAAAAACTGCAATGCTATTTATGACATTTATGTTCTGCATCTCTTGTCAAAGTTACTGCTGAATGGCATATAATTATTTCATGGGAATATAGTTAGAAACAGGTTTTATGTCTTTAAGTCTGCTTTGTACTAATCTAGTGCCCCCCCCCCAGATGTATTTAATTGTATTTCCAGAATACCTCAAGCCCAAGGGTTTGCCTTTTTATAAATATCAAGACAGCTGCTCCTATGAGCATAGACAGATCAGATTGTGATAATGTTGCAGAGCACCAGTGTGTGATATTTTGTTACTTATTTTAATTTCTAATGCCATATTTCGCATTATTTGTTTTTCCAATGACAGCTTGCATAAACATTTTAAAAACAACGTGTAAAATATAATTTCTAAATCATTTGCATAAAAATACATCGAAATGGAAACAAATGAAATGGGCTAAAAATAAGTAAAGGGATAACAACAAAGAATAATAAAACTGCAGGAGTTAACAGACTCAAAAGTGTAATTAAAAACCCATAATGCGGGACTAAGTAGCAAAAAACAGAAATTAAGTTACACGGCTCAGAAGCATTAAAATGTACTATATTTATCACGAAAGGAAAACAAATCCAAATGTCAGGAAAAGTAGATAAAAAACTATAACTCTGCACGATGCTCATTTTCCCATTTTGTTAGGATTACAATTGCTTGTTGACACTGTTCCTTGCAATTTTCTCTTCTGTGTATATATGAGAAAAAGGAACAGACTGGTATTTATAGGTGTCTACTTTAGCCAACAGGAAAAAAGAATACTAAAATACCATTCAGTGTTCTCTAGATAAACCATACGACCTATCATTCATTTTAGGGGAATGAAAAATCCTTCCATTTCTTAATTCCTCAACCCCTCTTCAGCAGCGACCATAGTGAAAAAGTTCACTAGAAAAAGTTGCTGTATGATCATTTGCTTTGGGAGTTGAGTGAAGCAGACCTCCTGGAAATTTCAGGACCCTGGAGACATCCCCACATAACCCTTAATCACCTTAACAACAAAAGAAGTCCAAAAAAAATCACACTTGGCTCATGAGCATTTCTCCCAAATTCTCTTCTCCTTTGAAAGCATTTCTATAGGAAATTCTCTTTTATTATCTCGAATAAGACCCATAGAGGAACAAAAAATGATATTATCACCCATTCACCTTAGGCAGGAGGAAATATAAAGAGCAAGGGGAAAGCATCAAATTATTACAGAAAGATCATTTGTTCTGAGCTCCCTCTAACCTATACCATGCTTAATTCTATTGTACAATTTAGGGACAAGGAATGTACACCAGATATTAGAGCATTAGGTTATTTGTCAAAATTGTCTAGGGAACAGCAATTTGAGTTCCTACATTCCTACATGTCATCCATCCCGTCACCCCCCCCCCGTCACCCCCCTCTCAGTTTTTTGTTGTTGTTGTTTTTGGCAACACTCAGTTTTGTAGCTGAAAATTGGTGGCATCATAATTCTGAAATAAAAACCATTCAGAAACTTTGCTATAAACTTAAAATCCTACAGTTACTTCATTTCTTAAACTTAGTATAGTCCTAGAGCTCAAGACATAGATTCTCGGACAATTTGTGTTCTCATCATGCCCATTACAGCCTAAGGTAAACAAAGATTTGGTCCAATCTGTTCGGTGATGGCTTTCAAGAATTTCCCATTAGTGATTTATCTGCACTTTTATTTGGGAAGTAGCAAGAACTGAATCTTGGTTCATCTGAATGGCAAACCTGAATTTTGGCACCCTGTTTTTTCTCCCTTGAAAGTCCTATTTCCAAATGCACCAACTATACGTGTGTGCGGGGAACAGGAGGTGTTATAAGTTTCCTCATATTAATTATTTCAGTACCAAGCAGTGGTGGTTTTATTACCGGTTCTGTGGGTGTGGCTTGGTGGGCGTGGCATAGTTGGTGGGTGTGGCTTGGTGGGCATGGCAGGGGAAGGGTACTGTAAAATCTCCATTCCCGCCCCACTCCAGGGGAAGGTTACTGCAAAATCCCCATTTCCTCCCGAGCAGCTGGGACTCGAGAGGCAGAGAATAGATGGGGGTGGGGCCAGTCAGAGGTGGTATTTACCGGTTCTCCAAACTACTCAGAATTTCCATTACTGGTTCTCCAGAACTTGTCAGAACCTGCTGAAACCCACCTCTGGTACCAAGGAACACAGCACACACACACACACACACACACACACACACACGCACACACACACACACAAACTAACAGTAGACTTGGTCTAAGAAATTCAATTCCTGAAACAGGCAAATGTGTTTTACTCAGATTTAATATTTTACATGTGCTTATACACTAATTAGAGGGCATTTATCTCTCACATACCAATGAGATATAAATTATTTGAATGGATATATTTATAGACAGGGCCATACTCCATGAATCTAACTGGTTCAGTAACATCATATAGATTTCTTCCAGTATGTGTATATCCTAGGACTGCTGTGTAATCTGTACTGTAGATGACCAGAATTAGGTTTAAAAATTTAGGTTTTGTTGCCTTGAGAGAATTGTCGAATGTGTATGTACAGCCATGCATACCATACTACAAAGCCCAAGGAAATGTTTAGTCTTTCTTAGGAAACCTGTACAAACTCTTGATCTCATTCTGATGGTCTGTGCCTTCTAGGGCATTGCAACAAATACTTATGCAAGTTATTTTTCCTTCTGTTGAACTGCAGGTGGTGGAGGCGGCTGGAATGATAACACTTCCTTCCTCTGGTCGGGAAAATCCTTGCTGGAAGGCGCTACCGGAGGAAAATCCTGCCCCCAGGCCATGAAGAAGTGGGGGTGGGAGACAAGAGGGGGTTTCGGAGGGGGTGGAGGGGGGTGCTCCTCAGGTGGAGGAGGCGGAGGATATATAGGTAAAGTGGCTTTGTGTTCAAGGTGTCCCTTTCCCTCCCTTAGTGCTAATACTCAGCAAAATCTTGAAATATTTTTTTTCCCTATAATTGACATATCTATATTTACCCTGACATCTATCTGTATATTCAATTTTTCATAATGCTGCATATTTATACAGGGTGTCCAAGAATCTGCATGGTTGTATTATAGCAATTTATCCATTGCTAGATTTTAAATTCTGTAGATAACCTTGGCTAAAAGGGAAGGAAGGACAGCTGTGAGGAACTTCTGTTTTTCCAAAGGCAAAAAAAAAGCACGTCACTTTTCACAGCTTGACACTAAGATATGTCTGGAAAGTGATCCTCAATGTTCTTTGCTTTCCAATTTCAAATTGTGCAATGTCCACTGTGCAAAAAATGGAAATCTACAATTATACAATTATACCTGATTGATTTCAACTATACGTTTTTAGGCTCTTTATTGACAAACGATGACTTGGAAAAATTGTATGCAGAATTCTTGACCCCTGTGTATATATATTGCCTTTTAATACTAGATGAATATTGTCAAATATATTTTAATGAAAAAAAAACCAGAGAAAAATCAACTTTGATGTGTGTGTTATGAAGGCTGGTGTATATCCCCATGGTTTGGATTGAGAGCGAGACATTTATTTGGCATTACTTTGTGGCATTAAATCTCTGCAAATTACACTAGTATCTCTGTCAAACTGATAAAATACCCCTTGGCATTAGTGCAAGTCCAAATCTGTGGCATAGCCAATGTGGCAGAACGTTTGACAAAAGTATTCAAATGCATCCTATTTGGTGAAAAGAAAATGCTCATGAGGACATGCCATCAACCTTCAAGATTCTGCTGCAAAAGTTTAAAAGATGGTGATGTTTGCTTTTTGTTCCTTAACATTACAAAAGAGCAAATCACACAAACCATTGGGTGGTATGGATGTGGTGGTGTCAAAGAACTGTTTTCATTAAGTTTTTTTTTTTACCATGAATATCCTCAGTCCAAAGTTCAAGAGATTAAGCAAATAAATCAGGCCTCTTATCTTCCTTGCAAGTAGGTTGCCAAGAAATTTAACAGTGCCACCAGAATAGAAGACTTAACAAGAATAGGTCTTAGTACTTCCTGGCTGTTAGACACTGCCTAGCTTAAAATGGCCTTCTCAAGGAAAACAAAAATTTTGCCAAAAAAAATTATCTTCAATCACTTTGAGCATCCTGAATCCCACTTTTTCTCACTTATAGGTAAATTATGATACCTTACGTTACTAACACCTTTGACTACAAGTGAGGTAGATGTGGTGACTACCATGTTTGTATTAGATAAATGTTTTAAGTTGATTGTTTGTATACCAGAATGTGAGGACCAGTTCAGGTTCATATCAAAAACATAGCAATCTATGCTGTTCAGAAGAATTTACAGAAAATCCTGTTCTTGGCACATTGTTGAGTGATGCAAATGGTACAGATGACCTTTTACACCAAACTAAAAGCACATTATAGTAACTCTATCATGGTAATCAGCTCTTCAAAAATATATTTGAGAATCTCAGGGGAAACTAATAAATACTTACAGCATTTAATTTAACTGCATACATATTACATAAATACATCTAGCACTCTCAAAAGATATTTTGGATTATAATTGCCAATAATCAGGAGAGATGTTATAACCCAAAAGATTTATCAACACTCTCTCGTATGTACATACTTTCTCTTGGAAAAAATAGAATGATGTCTCCTCTATGAATATTTAAATTTACCAATGATTTAGTTATGTATTCTACTCTTGAAAGAGCAACTGGGATTGGTTGAATGATTGGTTGGTAGATTGATTGGCTTGAACAAAAATTAGAATAGAGTAGAGTAGAGTAGAGTAGAGTAGAGTAGAGTAGAGTAGAGTAGAGTAGAACAGAACAGAACAGAACAGAACAGAACAGAACAGAACAGAACAACAGAGTTGGAAGGGACCTTGGAGGTATTTTAGTTCAACCCCC
Organism: Pantherophis guttatus; assembly: GCF_059756535.1. NCBI lineage: Eukaryota > Metazoa > Chordata > Lepidosauria > Squamata > Colubridae > Pantherophis > Pantherophis guttatus. Next base: position 291,536,802 of record NC_142063.1, on the reverse strand, counting down.
TTCTTAGTCAGGAAACCCTAACCATAGGGTTAAATAAATAAACAATAAATTAATGAACAGTTTCATAACCCAGTTTAACTTTGGCTGCCATTTCAGAATGACCATATTTATCCATAAGTTTCCATACTGGAGAGGTTGTTGTAGACTAAATAAGCTAATAAAGGAATAGTTACCTAATTATTACTACTTGGTGTGTATAGTTTAACTTTTGCATATCATGATATTTTCAGTCTTTCACTCAAATGGCTGTACGAAGATTATGTTATGCCTTTTTTCCCTAATTTGTCATCTTTTTGGCTAGGACTTTGCCATAATGTTCATCTACTTCATTAATAACCCAAAAGTCTTGTTAAACTGAGATTCTGAATGTTAGAAGCTTAAAAAACCATTAAGCTGCAACCATATGGAATTGATTGGATATTTTGCCAGACGTATGCTTTTTTCTCTGTTAGATGCTTTTTGTTTTGTAGTGTTGATCATTGGTATAATTTATTTACCTGCATTTGACAAATACCAAAAAGGTAGCCATGTTGCATGAAAAAATGTTTAGTGTCACCTGAAAGATATATTGTGGCATAAACTTTAGAAGGTCAGACTACTTAATCAGATCTATTCCCACTGGTGATGAATAGATAAAGCATGTTTGAAGTATAAACAAATTCTTGAAAATGAATAAGTACTTTCTAGTGCTCCAAAGTTGAGTTTATACATGTATTCCAATTGGCCAAATGTATGTGTATTAAGTACAAGAATTTTATAAATCTATGGTAGACTAAAATATTCCTTCTTTGATTGTTCAGAGTGAACAATCAAAAGAAAAAGTTACTTAGAGGCCTTGACCTTATTGCTCTGTTATTGGAGAGGGAACTCACAAACCTTCATGTACTTGGAGTTCCTGATCACAAGAGGTTTCTTAAGATGGTCATTTTAATTGAAGTTGGAATACCCAAAGTGAATTATCAAAACATCCCGTGATTTTTGTTCTGAGTGATATCATTTTTAATATGTGGTAACTTATGGTATCTAGTGATCTGTTATCACTATGCCAATGGACCATTATATCTATTGGATTTAATTCTATATTCATTTGTATTCAAAATATAATTTTATCTCTTACACTAATTGGCCTTTTGGCCTCATAATCCCGAAAGATGGTGAGTTATATTTTTTCAACATTCATGAAGATGTATTTATATCAGATTACTCACATAAAGCTCACACACCAAATTATGCTACAATGGATTATTTAGTCTTAAGGTGCCGCAAGAGATTTTGTTGCTCTTTGATGTGCATTAGTGGAATCCATATAAAAATTATTTAAGATATTTTTCAATTCCATAGGGGGCAATGCAGCAGAACAAAATGACCCAGAAATGGATGGAGAGGATGGTGTATCCTTTATTAACAGCCAGTATGGTTCACTCTTTACTCCTGCGTTAAAAGGTATTTTCAGTTATTTATTTTATCACATGTACAGATAGAATATCAGCAGTATGTCTTCTGAAACAGCTTAAAAACATTCCATGTTAAATTAGGCATTGTAAAAACCTCTTAGGAAGGTATTAAGTTCTACATTCCTAGAGAACAATCTTTTCTAAGATGATGTTCTCCAGATGTTTTGACTACTATTCCCTTAATACTGAATTATTATGCCCAGCAAATATTCTGGTTAAGAACTATAGTTCTAACATGACTGGGGCAATACCGTGTTGGGGGAGTGATCTCCAACAGAGATGAGTAGAATCTGGAGCAATTCAAACCAAGTATCTTCCAGTAAAGGTGGAAAAGGGAGTGGGAGTAATTTTGCATCTCCTCTTCTGAATATGTGCATTTGTAGTAAAATCCGTAGATAAAAAGAATCACGTGAAAATATAATTTGGGCATAAATCATATGTGCAAGTAGCAATATTATACTACAACTGAAAATACAGGGCAGCTATTCCTGCTTACCACCCCCACCCTGCCCCTTCCAATAACCAAAGCTATATGACCATATCAGTTTTGCTGGTAGTTTCACAATTATCCTACTTACTGGTTTTTTATTTAGGGTGAATCTTTGACCTACTACAGGTATTATCCAAAGCAATAATTCTTTCATCTACTCTCTAGTGACAGAGGGGCATGGTGAAGTCAGCATTAAGCTATATTTGAACTGCAGTCATTGTGATCATGATATGTGCCACGGAGATTTGAAGACTCAGGAAATTGTTTGCATTTGTGGCTATGGATATGTGTTGGCTAATGATGGTGTCTCTTGCATAGGTAAGACATTGCATAACAAACATTAATTCGTTTGCTCTCTGACTATGTTGGATTACCCTCAATCAGACTCCATTGCTGATTTTGGATTCTGATTACAGCGGCAAAAACAAATTTTTAGGGCAGCTCATTGTGGAAGTTTAATTGATAATTTGTGCAATTGTACTAATTCTAGCTCTCTTGCAAATATTTAGATACTACCTCCACGTGGCACTACATTTTTAAATGTGTGCATCCAAGACATCTTTTTTACTAGTCCAAAAATATGTGGGTCCGTGGTTTTCTACAGATACAGATTTATTTATTTTATTTTTTTTGAATGGGAAAGTAACAGGAAGAGAAGTTGAAAACAACTAATGTGTTGTCATTTTTGTATTTCAGATGAACTGATCCTGCCCACCAAGAATCCTCCTCTTTCTTTGGTCTTGTCAGTAGTGACTTCAGCTCTGGTTGCTGGTCTTATTCTAGCCTTTTCAGCAGTTATGATAGGTGAGTTCTTTGTTCACATCCAATGTATAAATTATCCACACAACTCATTGACTGACTGACTGACCGACTGATTAATTGATTGATTGATTGACTATGTGCCATCAAGTTGGTGTTGACTCTTAGTGACAACGATCTTCTCCAGGATGATCTGTCCCCTAATAGGATCTTCAGAACACCCAATGGTGTATCTATTGCCACTGTAATTGAGCCCATCCATCTTTCTGCTGGACATCAACTTCTCTTTCCTTCCTCTTTTCCCAAGATTATGGGCTACTCGAGGAAGTCTTGGCATAGCACATTCACAATATGTAATTTGAGACTGGTCATTTGTATCTCAAGTGAGGATTCTACATTGATTTTTTCTATGGTTTGTTTGTTTGTTTCCTTTGCTATCTGTGATATTTTCAAGTGTCTTCTCCAACATCAAAATTCAAAAGTGTCGATGCTCTTTTCATTCTACTTTCACACAGTTCAGTTTTGTGGAATATTATTCAATAGTCTGCAGTCTGTTAAGTCTCCTTTCTCTGGTATTGTATATAGACTGACCTCTTCCAATCTGTTGATTACTATGTCATTCTCCGCATTTGGTCGCATAAGTTAGAACCTTTACTGATTTTTCTTCCATTGCTTGCCATATTTTTATAGATATTGTATCAATTCCTTTAGCCTTTCAACTTGTTAATGACTGGGATACTGATCTAACATCATCTTTTAGTGCTAGAGGTAAAAAAAGGAATATATTCTAAGATATCTTGCATATTGATATCTTTACTGTCCAGAATTTTAGTAAACACCTTCCATCTTTGTTTGATCTAATTTAAAGCAATTACTATCTGTCCATTGGCATCCTTTAGTGTACCAATTCCAAATTGGAACTTTCTCCCTGAGTTTGGAGATCTTTTGGAAGACTTTCCTTGTTTTTTCATGTCTGTTTCCATCTTGAATGTCTTTACAGATGACATTGTACTACTGTTTCTTACCTCTTCTAACAGCACTCTGAAATTCTTTTTTCTTTTTAAGATTTTTGTCTTTCTTGGCTTTGGCTTCTTTTTTTCTCCTTGGCAATTCCCATTGTCTGTTCTGACATGCTGTATGCTTTCTTCTGTTTCTTGATCTTTGGCAGTCTCTCATTCATCCTTAATAACTGCTTTGATTTCATTCCATAGTTCCTATCAATGAGGTTTCCTATCAATGAGATTCAGGACTACAAAACGATTCCTGTTGTTCTTCTTGAAAATGGTGAGTATCTAGTCAAGATCCTATCGTGGAAACTGTCTGGCTTTGTTCTACTACTTTATCTTGACTTGGAACATCCACATGTTTCTCAATTAGTCCCTAGGCACAACATTGCTATTATAACTATTCTATCTCTAGATAATCAGGTTTTTGTATAATCCATCTGGTGACTTCCATATATGTAACCATTATTTTGGTTGTTTCAAGAAGTGTTAGCAATACAGAAACAAATCAGTCAGGCTGATGAGTCATTCTCCTACTTTTTCTGTTTCCTAGGCTATATAGATCTATTTTTCCTCCTTACTATTTCTAACTTTGGATTTCAGTCTCTCCAACCACAAGGAGACATCTTGCTTGCATATGTTCTGTTGATTCTAGCTTAAACTTGACCATAAAATTCACCAACCACCTCTTCTTCTGCATCAGTGGTTGGGACATAAACTTGGATAATCAATATGCCAAATCTAATTGATATCATTTGGGCATTGACTGCATTGTACCATGTACTGTCTTTGTTATATCTTTCTGGACCATGAAAGCGGTGCTGATTCTTCTTTGTTTTTCACATCCTGAGTAATAAACAATATGGACTTCTGACTGAAAGTATCCAATTCCAATCCATTTCAATTAGTTCACACCTAAGATGACAGTCTTTGGTAGATACACTTCATCTTCCATTGTGCAGAGTTTTCACATGGTCAAGTTTCTTACATTCCACATTTCCACTGTGATTTTGCAATTGCAACATCAGATATTTTTCTGCATGCAACATCAGCAACTAGACATCCCTAAAGCTTTACTATAACTGCATAAGCACCATTATTACTCTGAAAGATCCTCAGTTGTTCCTCAGTAATATGGTGAATGCCAGCTGACTCAAGGACCATCATTTAGCACTATACTGTCAGTTATTTTATTTTGTATATCTGTATGGTTTACAGGAGTGTATTTATAATTGCCTTCTCCCATCCTGTATGCAATGGATGCCTTTGCAATTGTTACTAAATAATCATTTGTCTTCCTGCTTACTTTAACTAGTCACCTGGAATGATGTTCATAGCTTGGGTGACCCTATTGGGAGTCTATATTCTTGGCATACATTCCTGGTGTTCTCTGCTTATCCCTTCCTGGAACATATACTTACCCCTGCCACAATAAGGCAGCAAAGCAGGACTTAAGGAGGCAGAGACATTTCCTCCTATGTATCAACTGTGTAACCTGGTGCCCTCAAGGCAAACTAGGAATATGGCTAGGCTTGATAATATTTCTGTGATCCCAATGCATTTCAATGGCACAAGGTTGGTAAAGCTGCTTCATTTACTAAATGACATGAAAAAGTATTTATTTCAATTATTTTAAATATTGATGCAAGTTAGATGCCATTGCATCTGCCCTTTGAAACATCTTTGGAACATCTTAACCCCCCCCCCCACAAAACAAGATCATCTCCAGCCCTCCTCACCTTCCATGAGAGCTTAAACAACTTGTCTAGGGGCTCCAATGGAGGGATTTCACATTGGGGGTGGCCAATAGATTAACATCTTTTTAGCTAGGTTGATTTTTGTATAATATTGTATTTATATTATTCAGTTTTATACAGTTTTAATATTGTAAGCTGCTCAGAGTTAGGGTGTGGTAAGATAGGTGGCCAATGAATTTTATAAATTGCAACGCTATTGCAACGCTCTCTACATGGGGCTCCCCTTGAGGAGCACCCGGAGGCTCCAGCTGGTCCAGAATGCAGCAGCGCGGGTAGTGACGGGAGCAGCATGGCGCTCCCATGTAACACCGCTCCTGTGCGAGCTGCACTGGCTCCCAGTTGTCTTCCGGGTGCGCTTCAAGGTGTTGGTTATCACCTTTAAAGCGCTCCATGGCATAGGGCCTAGCTATCTTCGAGACCGCCTGCTGCTACCAACGACCTCCCATCGACCCGTGCGCTCCCACAGAGAGGGCCTCCTCGGGGTGCCATCAGCCAGACAATGTAGGCTGGTGACCCCCAGGGGGAGAGCCTTCTCTGTGGGGGCTCCCACCCTCTGGAATCAGCTCCCCCCAGAGATAAGGAGAATCCAAGACCTCAGTGCCTTCCGTTGCGCCCTTAAAACCCATTTATTTAAACAAGCCGGGCTGGCTTAAGATGAAATTTTTAACTGTTTTTAAATGTTTTAAACGTTTTTAATTGGTAAATGAGTTTTAATTGGGCCAAATTTATATATCTTTTAATTGTTTTTAATATTTGTTCTGCATGTTTTTTAATCTGGCTGTACACCGCCCTGAGTCCTCAGGGAGAAGGGCGGTATAGAAATCCAATATAAAATAAAAATAAAATAAATAAAATAAATAAATAATTAGAAGCAGATTGTTTTCAGGAAGATTCAACCTTGATTGCCATTTATTCTAGGATGCTGCCTTATGCTGAAACAAATCAGTACAATGCATATGTTCTACCACTGAGCCATGGCTCTTCTGGTTTCACATATAGAAAATTCAATAGTCAGCAGGCTTTTAAATGAGATTGATAACATATGCATTGTTTCTTTGGCAGGCACCATATTATTCATGCAGTACATTCAGTAAGCTATTTGATGTGTTTATGTATGAGCTATGTTCATGATTTCATGTCAGCTACCTTTAAGAATGTATGATAGAAGCAGCAGCATCATTGGAAGTAAAATTGTGAATAATTGTCTTAAAACCCTTCAGATATATTCTTCACTGCGATCCTTATAACATTATGCAGAACAGGCCAGCTCTGTAATTCTTATTATTGTGGCTGGGAAGGTGAGAATAAGCAATAAAGATTTGATTAGGATCATTTTATGAATTCATTAGAGAGCCAAGATTCAAACCTGGAAAAATATGGTCTTGTTATTTTGAACCACAGAATATGATTCCAGGACTAGATCGTGCCTGCAACCTGATAGACAGTCATTTCTTCTCCAAACAGCCAATAGATTAGATGTAAATTTCTGGAGTCAGAGCAAATACAATAATTAATAGATACGCTTTAATTACCTTTTTAGAAATTAAAAAAACCCACTATATGTGTGTGTACAGATTGCTATATTTTCTAGCTGCTCCCCACCTCCTTCCCCTTCCCAAAGACATTAACTTCTTATACTCTCATTACAAGATTTTGAATGAATATTTTATTTGACTTTTAAAAGCCATCATCCCTGTATTGGGAGAAATTATAATTGGTTTCTCAAATCCTGTCCTACATCTTGCACACAGCCTAGTAATTTATCTTTTGAAACAGAAATAATGTCACTGCAGCAAAATCTACAACACAGCACAGGGTTAAACTTCTCAGAATCAAGAACGTGCTGTGGGAAATTTTGTGCCCAGTTCCAATTACTCTTTTAAAGTAACTTTTTACATGTCCAATTAATTTTGATCTACACTCTACCTCTCCACCATTCCCACCCACCCTATGCAGCATGTATTGCTCCCACAGGATTTTGAAAGGTTAGAACAGAGACTAGCTGAAGTCTGAAGTCCATATAAAGTTATTTATTTCCTTTTTTAAAAAAAACTTTAAGGGCTTTGCAAAGGCAAAATAATATTGGAAAACTAGCAATGAAGATAGGCTCTAAAATACATATTTTTAAAAAATATTGACATTATTTACACGTATGTCCTTATTTTGTGTTTTGTATGAATCATCTCAAAGTTCAGATGAAAAAATATGAAAATTGTAGAAGGGGGTTCAATTCAAACCTTGCAGGTATTGTCTGATCTCACAAAGCAGAAATACCATTTCAGTTTTGCTAGCAGGGGAGAATGCTTTTTAGGGAAGGACACGGTTTATTCATCCTGCAACAGATTAGCATCTTTTTAAGGCTGTTTTATTATTCAGAAGAGACCAAATTTATAATGTTAGTAATAGTTAATATCTCCTATTAACCTGATAAACATATAAAGGTATCCAGGGCCCAATACAATTTTGAGACAATCTTGGGAACAATCATTAAATAATGGGAATGATAAGCATTAAAAATTTTAACTGCACTGCAAGACAGACAGACAGCATCATCTTATCCTAAGTACTCCAGGACTGTATATACCATATTTTTCGGAGTATAAGACGCACCCTTTTTCCCCCTAAAAGAGGCTGAAAATTTGGGTGGTTCTTATACTCCGAATGTATCTTTTTCAAAGTTTTTTTTCGGCCCTAACGAGGCACTAGCGAGGCGCTAGCGAGTGAAGCAATCTTCCCAGCTTTGCCTGCTCCCTCGACTCTCCGCTGTGTTCCACTGTGCTCTAACGAGGTGCTAGCAAGTGAAGCGATCTCCATGCTTTGCTCCGACTCTCTTTAGAAGCTTTTTTTCAGCCCTAATGAGGCGCTAGCCGAGTGAAGCGATCTCCCCGTGCTTTGCCTGCTTTTCTTATTGCTGCTTCCTCTCAGCTGTGCCTTAGAAGCACAGGGGATCCCCAAGCAGGGGATAAAAAACCAGCAAACTAATGTGCTGAAGCTGACCAGACTAAGGACGATAGCCAGATGAATACCTGGTAGGCAGATTTTTTTTTTCCTATTTTTCTCTCCAAAAACTAAGCTGCCTCTTATACTCTGAAAAATACAGTAGGTACTCCTCGACGTACGACCACAATTGAGCCCAAAATTTATGTTGTTAACTGAGACATTTGTTAAGTCAGCTTTACCCTATTTTATGACCTTTCTTGCCACTGTTGTTAAGTGAATCATTACAGTTCATAAGTTAGTAACCCAGTTGTTAAATGATTCTGACTTTGCTTGTCAGAAGGTTGCAAAAGGTGATTTCATGATCTTGGGACACAGCAACTGTCATAAAAATGAACCAGTTGCCAAGCATCTGAATTTTGATCACATGGTCATAGAGATGATACAAAGGTTGTAACTGTGAAAAAACAGTCATAAGTCACATTTTTCAGTGCTGTGGTAACTAAATGAACTGTTGTAAGTCAAGGACTATCTATATAGTAAGTACCATATTTTTCAGAGTATATGACACATCTTTTTCCCCCCAAAAAGAGGGTGAAAATCTGGGTGCGTCTTATACTCTGAATGTAGCACCGCCCAGCCTCTCAAACGGAGGTTTCAGAGGCTGAAAAAAGCCTCCACACAGAGCTTCAGAAAAAAAGCCTCCAAACAGAGTTTCAGAAAAAAAACTTCTGAAACGAAGATCAGAAAAAAAGCCTCCGAAACAAAGTTTCAGAGAAAAAGCCTCTGAAATTTCATTTTGGAGGCTTCTGAAACAGAGTTTCAGAAGTTTCAGAGGCTGAAAAAAAAGCAAGGCACAGAGCTCACATCCAACGAACCTGTTGCTAAAATTAATGTCTGGGAACAGGTGATTGGGGGTATTCCGTGAGGCCAATCCACCCACCAATCAGCTTTTTTCTTATTTTCTTCTCCAAAAACTAAGGTGCATCTTATACTCCGGTGTGTCTTATACTCCAAAAAATACAGTAATTATTAAAGAAGGTAAATGAGTCTCCCATTTCCCAGGTTTGGGGCTGCTGACAGCAGTAGACTCCTTTGGAGAATAAAAACCAAAACTAAAGTTCAAATCATATCATTGAAAACAGTTTTCAGGCCCTCATAGAAAAAGAAACCAAAACAGAACAGAACACTAGATCATATTTAAAAGGAAATGACCAACCGGACCTCTGAGGATCAGAGGAATAACAAGGAAAAGAATTGTAGTAGTTGGTAGATACCATATGTAATTTGATATGGACCAACTAGACAGGCTGACTTACATGAAATATGCTGTCTTGGGCGCATGAATCAGAACAATTGCAAACATACTTCAAGATAATTTAAGGTACCCCTTCCTGCTGTACCTTCTGGGGTCAGGCAATGTGAATTTCATCCATGTGAATTTCTGTCACATCCTCTCTGACTTTAGAATGTTGGAAAGAAAGCTGAATCTGACAATTCATAGTTCCCCATTACTACTCATTGGACTGGACATACCACAACATAGCAAATCTGTCCATAAAAGCTTTATTGCAACATACTTCTTTTCCACCAACAGGCTCTTGCTCTGGGTCAACCTTCTAGACCAGGGGTCCCCAACCTTGGCAATTTTAAGCCTGGCGGACTTCAACTCCCATGGCTGGGGCATTCTGGGAGTTGAAGTCCTCCAGGCTTAAAGTTACCAAGGTTGGAGACCCCTGTTCTAGACAAGGTGATGTTGCCATAAAAATATGCATTTAATACTCAGTCCTTTACACTCAGTCTTTTAATACCCAATTCAAACAAAAATCTCAAACCCTACAAAGTAGCATACAATGTTTGACTTTTCCCAAAAGTTCTTGTACTATTTGGGATGAAGTACTGTTCCAATTACTGTTATGGTTACTCCTTTTCTAGTTACTACCAAGCTCTTGGCAAAATTCCAAGCTCCAGGCAGGACTCCTACCAGAATGTCCTGTTCATCATAGCATGTGATCCAGGCAATTGAATGAGTCCTCTTGACTGCTTGTAACAGCTGCCAGTCTCCAGACATTGCCTCCATTTCTCAACTTTGGAGATAACCAATCACTTTGCTCATCATTTTTCCTCCTACATCCACCCCACTCTCCATACTCTGTTTTGGCATTTGCTTTTGTAAGCTGAAGGCTTGGATTCAGTGGGGCTGCCTCTGGACATCAGCACATCCTTGAAAAAAATCAAGGAGTGCTGCTCATTTATCACAGGCAGCTGCAAAACCAGTTTGGGTGCTCGGGAGTAACTAGTTATGTTATGAGTGAAGGTATGAATGCAACAGGGAAGCGTTTCTACACGAATGCAGCTAGTTTCCAAAAGAGGAAACAGCAACTCCAAGTTGACTCCCTCCAAGTTGACTTCTCAAGGAGAATTTGACAATGGGGTCCGTAAAGGGCAGCAAAGGTAATAAGGGGAATTATAAAGGGAGACTGTAGTAACAGGAAATATTTAGCCTTGACTAAATATGAAGACTATGAACTATGAAATGTACTCTTCGAATAGCTGAAGATATCATACGAAGATCTATTTATCATATTTATTTATTTCCAGACAGAGATCTCTATCAGATCTGTCATCTCAGAGTATAAAACAAAAAATAATAGTTTTAAGTTATATGAAGGTATGTTCCAGTTACTGTAAATGTCAAAAATACTCCATATAGTAAGAGCAGTTTGACTGTAAGAACTATTACTAAGAGACAGGTTATGAATTCCTCTACATAGGAGGCATTCCAAAGAAATTGGACAGCCATTTGGTCAGAGATGCTTTAATTTGAATTTCTACACCAAGCAGGGGGTAAGACTGAACAACATAAATTTTCCCATATAACTCCATGTTGTTGTTGCAACATCTCAACCAGAGCACAACTGCTTTGGGTGTCCTTGCAGATAACTGTTGGATCCAAGTTTGATACAAACATTCCCCTAAAATAATACTTTTAGCAAGTTGTCAGTCTTTCCCAGTAGTGTTTTCAAGAAATTTTAATACTGTTTCCTCTAACACCTCATCATTCTGAGCTGGTGACGAAGAAGCCTTCCAACTTTCCTGTTTCTGGGAAGGCTGTCACTAAAAGATAGCATTTGGTATCTGAAGCATTAGCTTCAAGGTATTCTGATTGCTAAGAAATTCTGAAGCACCTTGGACCTCTTTCTCCCATTTGATTAGATACATTGAGGGGCTGGCAATAAAGGCAGTTGTTATTTCCATTATAATCATGATAGGTTGGTAGCTCACTGGTGAATGTTGATAGCAAACTGTTGAAGATTGCTTGCCTTCAGAAGTTGTGGGAGCTTCACCACTGGAAGCTTTCTAGAAGAGACTGGACTGCCATCTGTCAGAAACGGTGTAGGGTTTTCTGCTTGGGTGGGGGGCTGGACTAGATGACCTACAAGGTCGCTTCCCACTCTGTTATTCTGTTAAGATCTCAAATCTTCACCCTTGCAGAAATCACGTGCCAATTCTGGATTAGTTCTCTCGGTACAAATTGGTTACAATCCTGTAATAATGCCAAACCCATTATTTCACTGGACAGTGCTCCACATAAAACCTTTTTCTTCATCCTCAATATCTTACAAATAGTTATTGGTGAGTACATAGCCTTATTCTATTAACCTCACTCTTGTTGTCACTCTTGCAGTCAATCTGCACAACACAATCCCCGTATATCTTTGTGTGCTTTTAACCTTATGGCATTTCTCAATCCCATTCCTGATTCTCTTACTTTTTCTAGTGTATCGGCAGAAACACCACCAAGAGCTGCAAGCTGTGCAGATGGAGTTACAGAGCCCCGAGTACAAGCTGAGCAAGCTGCGCACTTCCACAATTATGACAGACTATAACCCCAATTACTGCTTTGCAGGAAAAACTACTTCCATTAGTGACCTCAAAGAAGTGCCCCGGAAAAATATTTCTTTGATAAGGTAAACCAATCTGCCTGGCTTCTTTATGCTCACATTCTAGTCTGTTAGAAAAGTGGACACATCAATTCACATGTACACCTTTTGCTTGGTCTCAGAAGTCTCAAATGAAGTGGAGAATGTAATTGAAATCTGAATTTCTAGTCTGATCTAGCAGTTCTTAAGTTTGACAGTTAAATCTTTTTCCCATGATTGATTGAAAAGGTCATCTTTTCTAGGAGTTGAAGTCCACTTATTTTAAAGACAATGAAGTTCAGAAACACAGTTTCAGTTTCATACATTATTGGTAGCTGCAAGGTCATTTTGACTTGCAAATGTACAGGGTAATAATGCCTAATTGCTGGCATTGCCATGTGATCCTAATTCGCTAAGAAAGCAAAACATCAACAACCAAACTCTAAATCTTAATCAAATGTCTAGAAAGTGTAATATAATTCAAGCACCACTCCTAATGTATCTAGGGGCATGAAGGACAAAGCAAAACCTTTACCATATGGCTTATTTGATTCTCGATGGAGAAGCTTACATAGTAAAATATACAGATACTGTATAAAAAGAACTGCCTACTGGCAGAGTCCAGCCATTTCTTCCCACAAAGCCTGTTAGAGGTCTGTGAATTTCACAAGCAAGACATACATCCAATAGGACTCTGGCAATTGTGTTCCACAGCAAATAATATATAGATAATTTATAGCCACATCACTATGTTTTACAAAGACAAACCACACAATGCTTCCTCTCTAAAGATATCCTGCGGAGACTGATCTTGACTACAGTTGCTAACTTTTCCAGAGGAGGGTTAATGTTTTTCTCTCTGTCATTTTTACCATTTAATTTTCCACCTGAAATTCCTAGTATTTGTTCTAAGGGCACAGTTCAGATATTTATCATTTAAATGTGCAGTTACCGGTACCTTCTACCCAATCAGATCACTTGACTATTTAGTTCAGTATTGAATATCTGGTAGCTAGGGACATGGACAGATTTTTTTCCTCAGAAAACCTATCCAAGTCACTTTCCACTGAAGCTGGTAGTGTCACATCCATCCGCAGTCAGGACACTTTCTCTGCCACTAACTAACCTGGACTTCTTTCAAAGCAAGTGAGAAGTCTGAAGGAATTTCTATTGGGAAACTATAGAAAGGTGAAAAGAGCTTTTACAAAAATAACCCTCTTCAATACTAGGATAATAGGAATGCCATTTGGACTCCTCGGAAGATGCTATAACATTTGTAAAAATCTGGGGGAAAATGTCTATAACACACATACACACACACATTGATACACATATACACATACATAGATGTACGATGGGGGAGAATCACAAGTCAACTTGTTTCTTTTGCTTTTCAGGGTAACTTCCTAATGAAGACAGGTGCTACCCTGCTTTCTGCCAGTGATATCCTAAATTAAATATTGTTAATAAATGTCACAGGATAGTACAAAATTGTAAAACTTCTGCCTCTTCCATTTGAACTGTGCTTAGCTTCCCATCCTTCCAGACCTCTGACCTTAACAATGATCCTTCTTATTTTGTTCTATAGCCACCATGCACAAAGTATGTGGATAGTTTTCTTAGGAAAAACTACAGCACTTTTCACTTTGTGAGAAATTGCATTCTGAAAGTATGCAATATACTAGGAACAAAAGTATCACTATTTAAACATAAACCTAAATCAAACATTGAAAACATTGAAAAGAATTGAAGAAGGAAGCCTCTTGATAACCTCATCATTCCACTATTGGGTATTGATTTTATAAGTTCTAGTTATAAAATTCTGCAAGATCAGTTTTTCAAGATAACGGAGGCTCAGAAAAACCCTCCTCTTCTTTTTTTCTCTTTATATTAGTTTGTGGAATAAAAATTGAATTTCATTTTTTTTTTATGTGTTTTCCCACAGTTGCTTTTCTTGGAAGGGAGCTATCTGTGATGATCTGTTTTTTCGATTTCTTGCTGTTTCCTGCAGTTTTAAAGAATGATTTTTATTCTCTCCTATCTATATAAAACCGCCCAAGTTTTACAATTCCTACACAAGAGAAAATAACTTGCTTTCCCCTTTAATACTCTACAAGCAGCCCCACATACTTTAAAAAATGTCTTTAAAAAGTTTGCAAATGTTTCAACTCAACAATCCCTCAGCCAGGTAACCATAAGTACCTCTTGGGATTTGGTTGTTGCTGCACATACATTTTTTTTTACATCTTTATTAATTGCATCCTGAAATGAACAGTGACAGAAAATCTGTATAATGAGCACACGGGAGAAAATATATAATAGAAAGGTGTATGAGTTATTTATTAGTTCATTTTTTTCAATTTCCCTAAATAATTAACCCTCCAATCCTCTTTATGAAACTTGCACAGTGTCTACAGAAATCATGTTTAGGCCCAGAGTTAATCTACAGTGAATCTTACATCTAATATAAAATTATTTCTTTCCACTTTAAGGGTCTCAAAGGCCAATATTACAGCCAGAAGACTGTAGTTAGCAATTGCAAGAGCAGTTGACACAAAGATCAATGTGGTCATTTGGATGGCTGACATATGTCAGGAGAGAGACAGGAGGAATTATATTTGGTTCATGTTTCTGTGCCACTCAGCATCATTTTTAATACAAGCAACTGTAGTTTCATTCTGAATATCTGGGTTGAGAATTAGTGGCACCAGATGAAATGACTGTATAATACAGTTTCATCTGATCCAAACTTCTTCCATATCTTCCCCTTGATCCTTAATATGAATGCCATATTAAGGATCAAGGCTGAACAGAAGATAACACTTTGAGACATCTCTTTGCCCTTGTAGCTATTATCCTATAAAGACCCTCCTATCTGGTTCCATCTTCTTTTTAAGATATTCTTGAAGCTGGTGAGGTTCAAATTTAGGTTAAACATGTAGCAACAGCAATAGCATTTAGGCTTACATATCACTCCATAGCGCTTTCCAGCACTCCTACATGAAAAAGCATTATTTGCAGATTGCCCCCAATCATTTGGGCCCTCATTTTGCTGACCACAAAAGGATGGAAGGTTGAGTCTACCTTGAGCTCTGTCAGGATTAAATTCTAGGTTTTGGGCAAAGTTTGCCTGCAATGCTGCACTTAACCACTTAATCACAGTGCCACCAGGGCTCCTGCATGTAGGATTCCTTTTTTAAATTCTAAAATAAGCAAAGTAATGATCAACATAGGCATTGTCTACAATGCAAAGAAAGATTTTAATGCTTCTAATGAGCTGCTTGCTTCCTGAAAACTAACCTTGTATATGGAGGTGGGGTGGTGTTTCCATTGGTGCCAACATTAATAAGTTCAACTGCATTCTACTCATTTATTATATTGTTGAAATGGTTCCTGGATGGCACTATTGAAGAGGGATGTTGTCATGAAGCAATCACAATGTACATATTATAATAAAAAAGAATCAGGTTTTAGATCAGAGGTGGTATTCAGCAGGTTTTGACCAGTTCTGGAGAACCGGTTGTTCAGAGAACCGGTAAATACCACCTCTGACTGGCCCTGCCCCCATCTATTCTCTGCCTCCCAAGTCCCAGCTGATCGGGAGGAAATGGGGATTTTGCAGTATCCTTCCCCTGTCACGCCCACCAAGCCATGCCCACCAAGCCATGCCACGCCCATCAAGCCATGCCACGCCCACCAAGCCACACCCACAGAACCGGTAGTAAAAAAATTTGAATCCCACCACTGTTTTAGATGTCACAAGATTTGGGGGTCGGGTGATCGACAGTGCTGATATTGCTTGCTGGTTTGTTTTTCTTGGGTTGTAAAAAAGCAAGCACACCTACCTCTTCTTTTGGAAACTATGGGATTCTAGTACTCCTTTTTCCACCTAATTCACTGGAGGCAGTAAAAAATAATGAACTAGAACTGGAATGTAATTATTGACTATGTGAGAGCCAATAAAGTGGCACTCACAGTTTCACGATATTTTTAGGCATTTCCAAGAGTGCTTTCTAACTAGCCTTGGCTGGCATGCCAACTCGTATCACTTGCATTTGTAATGGAGCTTTTATTACCCTGATTTGCTAATTTCTAAATTTTAGAATAATACACTATACAGTAATATATTATCCATGGGGCTTCTTTTACAGATAATGTGGAAACTGAAATTATTTCAGATAACTGGGAAATAGGCAGCTCTCCTGTGCTTAAATATATGTGCTGTCTTGGTTCCTATTTATTTCAGGATCCAGAATATGGGTTCTTAATATTTCAAGTCTATATAACTTGAAAGAATAACAAGATCTAGCATTTCGGGGGGGAAAGATTCTAACATAGTTGACATCCTGCTGTGCTTGGATTTCTTCAACTTGCAATGATGCTTTTTCTTCATAGAATATTTAAAAATTGAACTCCCTTCTAGGCATCTGAATGAAATCCATTCTAGCATAGAAAACAGTGACTGAGTCTCATCCATTTTAAACCTGAAAAATGCAAACCTATATATTTTGTACTTGGTAAGATTTACATGAATCTTGTTTTCTGTCATCAAAAATTATTGTTCTTTTATATATAATAGCTGCTGGTGACAGAAGAAAGACTGGCAGTGGTATGACTATGTTGGCGTAGTGAAATTGGTTCCTTTTTTAAAAATATCTCTTAGAGTAGCTCTTTTTTAAAATCTCTCCCTTGAATAGCTCCTACATCCAATAGTAAGACTGCATTAAGAAACCTCTCACTAGGGAGGAGGTGGGATGGGAAAATATTTGTAAAATTCTCTAAAACTTTTCAATAAAAAAAAAAGAAAGAAACCTCTCACTATTTACATAATAGTCCATTGCAATTAATAAAACACCAAGACTTTTTCGTTTGAACATCCTAGTATATACAGTATTTGAGAATGTATATTGTAAGAATTGTGCCTTTGGGTTATGTTAAAATCATCTTCTCTTTTCTGGTCTTGTCAGGGGTCTAGGCCATGGAGCTTTTGGGGAAGTGTATGAAGGCCAGGTGATTGGGATCCCCACTGACCCCACTCCTCTTCAAGTGGCTGTAAAAGTAAGTTTCAGTGAGACAAATTTGCCTTATGGGACATATCACATCAAGGAAAGGCTATGATTGAGTTCAGTTTCTCTGAGGGGAAAAGGGTGAATGTATTCCTGATTGTAGATATTTGGAGGCATTAAGAGTCCAGAACTGCCACTCAGATGATTATTGCTGAAGTTCATAAAAGTTTTTAATTTTAACTCATAGGCATGTTTTTGAAACTCTGATTCTTTCAAATATTACTTATCCCAAGCAGGAAATACTTTTGATTGTGTTCCCTTTCTAGTATTGTCATTGTGACTCCCATAACTTCTATATCAGTAGCTATTGTCCATGCTAGTTGGAAATTAGAAACATTTAATCTAGCACCTATAGATTGGGATTCCTTTGGGAATTTAGCTCAGACTTTTCCTATTCAACATCCTTATCCTGTCACAGTTCACCACCCTATGTTGTTATTGATATGCTAACAGAAAACTGAAGTTTTCTCAAAGTAGTTGAGTGATGGAAGAAAATGTTTGCGGTTATAACTGTCTGAGACATACGTATTAAATCCAGATTTTTTTTTTCTGATAATATACCATCTTTCTCAACTTGGAGTTTGCAGATAGTGTTGAACTACATTTCTCATCATTCCACCCAGAAAGCTAAATAGTTGAGTTTCTATATGGAGTTTCTGTAGAAAATTTCTAATAGGAAGTTTCTAAAGAATTAGGTATCTTTTAAATGGCTTAGAATAGTCTTTGGAAAGGTGGTATCTAAAACACTTTCCACATGAAAGAAATTTCACTTCCCCTCTCTTCTTTCTTGACTAGACATTGCCAGAGGTTTGCTCAGAGCAAGATGAGTTGGATTTCCTGATGGAAGCTCTTATAATAAGGTGTGTTCATTCAAATTGGTCACCTGCTTTTCTACCTCAAATACATTCTACCAGTATTAAAAGCGCTGGTCATTTTTACTCTCCAGCTTTTATACAGATGAATCACATATAATGCAGTAAAATTGTCCAAACAATTGTGTTTCCCTTATTTTCCTCAAACTTTACAATCTGCCTATAAAACAATCCTCTATCAGGACTATCATTCATAAGAGATGGGATTAGTTTAAAATCACCACAGAAGACAGATAAATGTAGGATTATCTCCTAAACATAACACTGGGGTTAGCTTAACATCTCAGATTTTCTGGTTTGTTAAAGAGTCTCTTAAAATTATAAGAATACTTGAAATTCACATAACATTTTTGCATAGTGAATGTTGGCTTTCAGGGATAGTAATAATTTTGTAGTTACCACCAAGGTATCATAAGACTAACGTTATTCACTATTGCCCCAAAATCTGAGGAGGGAAAGAAGGAACAAAGTAGCTGAAAATCATAGATACGTTGTTAAACTTTTCATTTTTTTTTTTTTTTGAGGCGGGGGGAGGAAAAAGTTGTTTTATTTTATTATTATTTTCCATATAAAAATTCACTGACCAAATTACTATTTTTTTGACTTGCAATATTCTTCTATAATCCAATCCAACAGCAGATTTCTTTTGACCACCAGTCTACATTGATCTGGCTTAACACAAATATCGATCTGCAATTTTATAATGTCCACTGTGGCCAAACGAAGTCCAATGCTCCAGGAGAGCAAGAGAGCTTTTAAAAAAAAGGCTTGGTTAAATGAACAAATCGCAAGGTTCAATCTGTGTCTTTTTGCATTAAAGGTTTTTTTTCCCCTCAATCTTCCTTGCAGCAAGTTCAATCACCAGAATATTGTACGCTGCATTGGAGTGAGCTTACAGGCTCTGCCTCGCTTTATTTTGCTGGAGCTTATGGCTGGAGGAGACTTGAAATCTTTCCTGAGGGAGACACGGCCAAAGCCGGTAAGAGAAAAATAATAGATCAGTGTAATCTCAGCTTCCAGATCACCTTGAAAGTTTTACCTAATTTAAATATAGCCTAGTTCTTTTTGCTAATGTTCCAATATTTGTTTTTAAAATATTGCAGTGCATTACAAGGATTTTTAGTACTTTGACAGATTAAATTGAGCAGGTCTTACGTTGCTGATTAGGGAACTGAACAATAGATTGATTAAGTGAACAATTCACCAGCAATTACTCTGAAGGAAAGTTGATTTAGCATATTATTTAGGAGCAACAGTTCACACTTAAAGTGAACCAACTCTAACTCTGCTACTGATTCAAAGAATAGAATAGAATAGAATAGAATTCTTTATTGGCCAAGTGTGATTGGACACACAAGGAATTTGTCTTAGTGCATTTGCTCTCAGTGTATATAAAATAAAAGATATGTTCATCAAGAATCATAAGGTACAACACTTAATGATAGTCATAGGTTACAAATAAGCAATATCAATATAAATCGTAAGGATACCAGCAACAAGGTTACAGTCATACAGTCATAAGAGGGAGGAGATGGGTGATAGGAATGATGAGAAGATTAATAGTAATGCAGATTTAGTAACTAGTTTGACGGTATTGAGGGAATTATTTGTTTAGCAGAGTGATAGCATTTGGGAAAAAACTGTTCTTGTGTCTAGTTGTTCTGGTGTGCAGTGCTCTATAGCGTCGTTTTGAGGGTAGGAGTTGAAACAGTCTATGTCCAGGATATGAGAGGTCTGTAAATATTTTCACAACCCTCTTTTTGACTCGGGCAGTATACAGATCCTCAATGGAAGCCAGGTTGGTAGCAATTGTTTTTTCTGCAGTTCTAATTATCCTCTGAAGTCTATGTCTGTCTTGTTGGGTTGCAGAACCAAACCAGACAGTTATAGAGGTGAAGATGACAGACTCAATAATTCCTCTTTAGACCTGGATCAGCAGCTCCTTGAGCAGTTTGAGCTTTCTGAGTTGGCACAGAACATACTTTGTTATGCTTTTTTGATGACGTTTTTGATGTTAGCTGTCCATTTTAGATCTTGCGATATGGTAGAACCTAGAAATTTGAGGGTCTCTACTGTTGATATTGTGTTGTCTAGTATTGTGAGAGGTGGAAGTATGGAAGAATAGCCTGCACTAAAAGAGAGGGCACTATTACTCCTCTATAAGAGCAACATTATATAATTTCAGGGACTATTCTTCACTTGTGCAACTCTATAAGAATTCTACAGGTTCCAGAATGTTTAACCAACATGGGGGGGCAAATTCAACATTGACAAAGGGAATTCTGGGAAGTAATAATCTGGAGGGCAGTAGGTTAGTGAAGGTTATTATATCAGTTGTCTCAATTAGGCATTATTTCCATGTTTGCCAAGTAAGATGAAAGACTACTTGGAGTGGACTACCGCTGGTGATTCCAAAGAAATAATCCTATGTACCTTGAACATTCAAGGTACTGTACATAGGATTATTTCTCATGCATTACAAACAGCATTGCTGAAATAAGATCAAGATGATATAATTCCATTATTATGGTTGAATTGTCATCTTACCATCTGTGTTGATGTTCCCTCACCTCCACTGAAAAATGTATTATAAAATGCCAAGATATCTGAAGATTTGTTGTCTATGTTAATAACATAGTAACTTGAGATTTTTAAGCTATTATACTGTAGAGCAGGGGTGTCAAACCAGTGGCCCATGGGCCGGATGCATCACGCACAAGTCACAGCCACTCCAGCTCCGTGAAGGGGGAAAATGTCATGTGATGGCAACATGATGCCGCGAGTTTGACACCTGTGCTGTAGAGTCTTTCCCACTATTAACCAGCACCTTTTATGTATAAGTAATTTTGGTTTTCCATTGAAAACCAACTCTTCCATAAGACTTTGAAGAATTCTACCATTGGTTAATTGTTTTGCTGCTGCTGTTGCTGCTGTTAGTGATGGTGGTGATATTTTTACTTTATTCAACATTACTTTACATATTATGTTGACGGATATATATTTTTGTACCATGACATTTTATTATAGTGTACGCTGTGTGGTTAAATCAGTAGCATAGCCTCTCTTTGAAAACTCAGGGTAAAGGCGCAAACACAACTATGTAGGTAATTAGTTCCCATGTCTAACATTCAATTTGACTCTACTTCCTGTAACTTAAATCCACTGTTTTGGTGATAAAAAAGAGGTCTTGACCTTCTGTGCATCACCCTTTCAGGTATTGACGTGTGCTATTACATCCAGCTCAGTCATTTTTTTCTCAAGGCTAAATATTCCTGGTTCTTTTAGTTCATAGTTTCTAGTTTTTCAGAGCATTCTCTAGTTTTGCTAGTTCACAAGAGGGAAAAAAACAAAGAAAACATACTCATTTCATTGTGAATGAAACATTATTTAAACGATCACTTTCACATCTAGATGACCTCCAAGGTCCCTTCCAACTCTGTTATTGTTACATCAAACTTGGCCTATGAACAAGAAAAGCAGAAAAAATGAATTCTCACACACACACGAGTTTTAAAAACATCACAAAATGTCACATGACGGCAACGTGACACGGCGAGTTTGACACCCATGCATTAGAAAATTGATGTGTCTTGGAATGATAATACCGGGCAGAAAAGGCTGAGATGTGTTAGGCACTGGGAAACTTTTTGGCACAAATCGAATCTCTCAAAGAGATATACTTCCACATGAACCAAAATAAAACCAAACTGCTCATACAGTGACATCAGAAAGATGCTAAAGCAGATTTTAAATACATCTCTGGGGAAAGGTTAACAGATGATGGATAAGATCTAGTTCAAAAAGGTGGAGATGTTTCCACCTACTTAGTGGCGATAAAAGCGGTGAAGTGTAATTACTTCTCCACTCTTATCGCGTCGGCAGATAATCGCCCAGCCGCCTTGTTTAGAGTGACCCGCTCCCTTCTCCATCTGGGAGCGCGGAAGACCCCTTGCAAGGGCGTGCTGAGGATTTTGCATGTTATCTGCACGATAAAATCGCTCAGATTCGGGACAGCTTGGACTCTGACTAGGTGGGTTCAGGCGATGTGTCTGAGGCGGCTCTTGAGAATGTCATCTGGGAGGAGTTCGATTCTGTGACTCCCGAGGACATGGACAGGATGCTGGGGAGATTGAATGCAACCACATGTTTATTGGACCTGTGTCCCTCCTGGCTGGTGCTGGCTACCCGGGAGGTTACACGAGGCTGGCTCCAGAGGATTATTAACGCTTCTCTGAGCGAGGGTGTCTTGCCTCCTGCCTTGAAAGAGGTGGTGGTGAGGCCGCTCCTCAAGAAGCCTTCTCTGGATCTGGCTGTTTTGGCAAACTACCGTCCTGTCTCCAACCTTCGCTTTGTGGCGAAGGTTGTTGAGAGTGTGGTTGCGCGACAGCTCCCACAGTACCTGGATGAAGCTGTCTATCTGGATCCATTCCAGTCCAGCTTCAGGCCTGGGTACAGCACGGAAACGGCATTGGTTGCGTTGGTGGATGTTCTCTGGAGGGCTCGGGACAGGGGTTGTTCCTCTGTCCTGGTCCTATTAGATCTCTCAGCGGCTTTTGATACCATCGACCATGGTATCATGCTGCGCCGGCTGGAGGAGTTGGGAGTGGGAGGCACCGTTTTACGGTGGTTCTCCTCTTATCTCTCCGACCGGTCACAGTCCATGTTGGCAGGGGGGCAGAGGTCGACCCCAAGGCACCTCGTTTGTGGGGTGCCGCAAGGGTCGGTCCGCTCGCCTCTCCTGTTCAACATTTATGTGAAGCCGCTGGGCAAGATCATCCGTGTATTTGGGGTGCGATGCCATCTATACGCTGATGATACTCAGCTGTACATCTCCACCCCAGACCACCCCAACGATGCCCTTGAAGTGATGTCCCGGTGCCTGGAGGCCGTGTGGGTCTGGATGGGGAGGAACAGGCTTCGACTCAACCCTTCCAAGACCGAGTGGCTGTGGATGCCGGCGTCCCGATATAGCCAGCTGGTGCCAACTCTGGCTATTGGGGGCGAGTCAGTGGCCCCCACGGAGAGGGCTCGCAACTTGGGCGTCCTCCTGGATGCACGGCTGTCTTTAGAAGAACATATGACGGCCGTGGCCAGGGGGGCTTTTTATCAGGTTCGCCTGATACGCCAGTTGCGTCCCTTTCTGGATCGGGACTCCCTATGCACGGTCACTCATGCCCTCGTCACCTCTCGCCTGGACTACTGCAATGCTCTCTACATGGGGCTCCCCTTGAGGAGCACTCGGAGGCTCCAGCTGGTCCAGAATGCAGTCGCGCGGGTAATTATGGGAGCGACTTGGCGCTCCCATGCGACACCTTGCCTGCGCGAGCTGCACTGGCTCCCGGTGGTCTTCCGGGTGCGCTTCAAGGTATTGGTTCTCACCTTTAAAGCGCTCCATAGCTTAGGGCCCAGCTATTTGCGAGACCACCTTCTGCCACCGATAACCTCCCACCGGCCAGTTCGGTCCCACAGAGAGGGCCTCCTTAGGGTGCCGTCGGTCAAGCAATGCCGACTGACGACCCCCAGGGGGAGGGCCTTCTCTGTGGGGGCACCCGCCCTCTGGAACGAGCTACCCCCAGGAATACGACTAATCCCGGACCTCCGGACCTTCCGTCGAGCTTTGAAGACCTTCCTATTCCAGCAAGCTGGGCTGGCTTGAAATTTTTAAAGGGTTTTTAAGGGGTAATGGGTTTTAAATACTTCGGGAAGCCAATTGGATTTAATTCTGTTTTAAATTATTTTAAATTTTGTATTGTATGTATTTTAATTTGGCTGTGCACCGCCCTGAGTCCTTCGGGAGAAGGGCGGTATACAAATTTAAATATAATAATAATAATAATAATAATAATAATAATAATAATAATAATAATAATAATAATAATAATAATAATAATAATAATAATGTTTCAGAAAATATTTTAAAGGTGTAGAATCAATAAAGTTAATAGATGGATGTGACAGGAGATGAAATGATGACCAAAAGGATAATAGCACATTTGGAAAAGAAGATGGTATATAGATGTCCACATCAATGCTAGAAGCCTCTGAACCAAAGGCAAATTATGTAATGTTAAGAAAATGTGCTGGTTAAGATGCTCATATGTAAAGCTAGAATTTGAATGTTGATATATGACTATTGGCATTGTTTTACTTTTAGGAGATTGGGAGCTTTTTAAAAATAAAATAAAAAATTTAAGACTATTTTTCCTTCCATTTAATCAAGTCCAGTTTTGAAAGACTACCTGGACAAACTTCTTGGCAAAGGTTTTCAGAAGTGGTTTGCCATTGCGTCCTTCCTAGGGCTAAGAGAAAGTGATTTGCCCAAGATCATCCAACTGCTTTTGTACCAAGGCAGGACTAGAATTTAGTCTCCTAGTTTACAATATGATGCCTTACCCACTGCACTACCCTTTATTGTACAGAACATATAATTTCCCTTTAAACAAAGATTTTCCTTCTAAATGCTGGAGGCACCGTTTTCAATAGCTCTCATGGCTACAAAAGAAGCTGAATGCTGCCTACTCTTATGATAAACTGAAAACTTACTCAAACCATGCTCTATTTGGTTTTTGTTTTGTTTTTTTAGCTAGAGTTACTATTTTTCTTTCAGCTCCTCCAAGTCGATTTCAATTTAATTCAGAATGTTTTTAATGGTTAACATCTTATTGCTGCAAGAATATGATGCTAATAGAGGTAGAAATACAAGACTGTTCATATTCTCGGAACTGAAATGAGCAGAAGCTAGGAACATAAAACTATCTCCTAAGCAATTAAAAGCTTTTTGTGCATTAGAAAAGCAATTGGGAGAAGTTTGGGGAAGAAAAGCATTAATTTCCCTCCGTTGTGTCGTACAGCTTGGTGCTCAGAGCAGTGATTATGCTGAGCAATGGAACCAATTTGTTTTGCAGTCACCTTTTACAAAGTTTGACCTAACAAGGGAAGGTGTTACTTTAACTCTTCCCAACCTGTTCTTGCAAATGGCAGCTACATCCTTTCTAGCTGGCTGCCTCATTCTTTCATCTGGGTGAAGAGCAGCCAAGAACTGGAAAATGAATTTCCCCTGCACTCTGCCTCTCTCTACAAAATGGGTGCAAACGTTTCACATCTCAAACAAATTACTCTGTTAAATCGCCCTTGGTAGAGAAAGAGTTTCTACTTCAACAGACATAAAATAAAAGGCAGTACACGAGGTTTTCTTTTTTCCATTAAACCAAACTGTGACAAAAGCTTTGCATAAAATTTTACATAAAACGTATATAGTCTATTTTCTATCATCCCCGGCCCCCAAAGGTCAGCTGTGCTGCCTCATCATGGCAAGGGAAGGGGGTGTCCCTGGGACGGGTGAGCAAAGAACATTTGGGAGGGTATGTCAAATGTATACTTCTCAGCAAGATCACCCAAAGCATCAAGGTCATCCCATTTGTCCAATTAAAGCAAGCAGGTAGCATATAGAAAGATGCAGGAGGTAGAGGATCACTTTAGTGACAATGGAAAGGCATCAAATCATACTGCACAGGTAAAAACCATGGTGAACCACTCCTATACCTTTAACCAAGAAAACTGCAGTGATAGAAAATATGAAATGATTGACAATATAGTGTCAAATTAAGGGGGGCAGGTCAGATGGCACTCAACCTGCTACTGAGGAAGAGCTGATGTTCTTTTAAAATACGAATGGTGTTTATGACACAGCTGGATTAAAGCCTTTCAGATGTCTAATTCTTGATGTGGCCCTACAGAAGATGAAAATCCAAAGCATCTTTTTTTGGAGATAGAACAATTTCACAAGCAATAAATAAACTTACCTTATCTTTTTAAACAGTAAAAAAAAAAAAGAAAATGCAAAAAAAAAATTTATTTATTTTTTTTGCTGCTTTAAGTAGTCATTGGTAAACTAATCAGCAGCAAAGGAGAAAAAAATATAGAGATGTTCAAAACAGAGAAAGTGTTTTGAAAAGAATCTCCCTCCCTCCCCCCCTCTCTCTCTCTCTTTCAAAAAGGATAATGCAGGATTGGAGCAGATAACAAATTGGGATAGATTTCTTCCTAATATAAGGGACTTGCCCAACATGTATCAAACATAGAGTACTGAACCTCTAGAACAGGGGTGAAATGCTCCCAGTTCGGACCGGATTGCCTCATCAGGTAGCGATGGAGGCGGGTGGTTCGGAGAATAGGTTGCAAAAATCCCTGCCCCCCCCCCCATGCCCAGCTGAGCCACACAATCATCAGAGGCTTTTGTGTTTTTTTTTACTTTTAAAAGCATTTTTTCTACAACCTCTTCGGCCAAAAAATGCTTTTAAAAATAAAAAAAAAAGCCTCTGATGATCGCGTGGCTCAGCTGGGATGTCACAGGCATTTAAAAGAAAAAAAACCCTTTTTTTCTTTTAAATGCCTGTGATGATCCAAACTGAGTTGCCTGATCGGCAGAGATTTTTTTTAAAAGCCTCTGCCGATCAGGCAACTCAGCTTGGATCGTCAGAGCCTTTTGAAAGCATTTTTTAACAACGTCTTCACTGAAGAGGTTGTAGAAAAAATGGTTTTAAAAGTTTTTTAAAAATTGGCCACACCCACCCAGTCACATTACCCCCCCCACCGAGCCACGCCCACATAACCGGTAGTAACAAATTTTAGATTTCACCACTGCTCCAGAACAATAATAGATATACTGTAATAGACAGTGCAAACATCTTAAAAGCATATTTATATCCCTAGTGTAATGCTAAGTAAACATTTACTACTTGTTGACTTAGAACTCCCTGCATGATTGACTTTATCCTAGGCTTTCTCTATGACAAAGGTCTTCAAACTTGGCAGCTTTAAGGCTTGTGGACTTCAACTCCCAGAAACTATGCTGGCTGGAGAATTCTGGGAGTTGAAGTCCACAAGTCTTAAAGCTGCCAAGTTTGGGGAGCCCTGCTCTACAAATTCTTACCTTTAATTGGGGATGAGGGTTGCTTTTAAAGCCAACTCCTTTAGCTCCTCTGGGGATTCTGTTCTTAGCTATTTTTCTTTTTAGCAGAAGTAGGGAAGGGAATGGGAGTAGCTTTGCAGAGGGAGATGGGCAGCATATAAATTTAATAAATAAATACATGAACTGGAGCATTTCACACTCCTGTGTATTGGCCATTTAGGATGAGAATCAACAATCTGGAGCATTCAGTGAACATGAACATGGATGTGCTTGTCTGACAATTTTCTACAATCCTGAAATACTTACTGGTACATGATTTGACCCTTCACTTTCTCATTCATTCTCAATTCTATCAGACTGGCGGAGATTGTTTTATTGCAATACTTTCCTTCATGTAGTTTTTCAGGTTTCCTAAAAAGATCACCTGCCTAGTAATGAGAGCATATGCACCAAGACAAATCCCTTGTATGTCCAGTCACACTTGGCCAATAAAATATTCTAATTCTAATTCTAAATACTAATTATTTTACTCAATGCCAGATTTGTAAATGCAAATATTTTGCGAAGGAACATAGAGACATCATGTTTCTATCTGTCCAATGAAAAATATTTTTTGTTTATAATCTCCTCTGTCCCTGGACTATCAAAATCTAGAAATGCTGCGTATCGTGCCAGAAATAATTTTCTTGGCGGTCTCGATTGGTCTATATCTGTACAAGATCTGATTTGGAGGAAATCTGTCTTTCAAAACAGAATACATTCTCATTCTGTCAAATAATTTCCTGGATTCTTGAAATTTGGGGAAAATATTTGAGAACTGTTCTTTTTATTATATAGTTTCATGCTTCCTCTTCAGGAATTTAGGTTCTGCAGTAAAAAAAAGGGGGGGGGAAGCTAATTTGAGCACTAGAAATTAACGTTGGAGATGCAATACCATATATTTAGTTGGAAGTGACTTCAAAGATTGTTCAATCAAGCTTCTGCTGATTAGAAAATTTGTCCCTTTATTCATGCTTACTTTGCATAGAATTGTTTATTAGCAACAAAGAAAGTAGAGAAAATGGGATGCCCAGAAAACAAGATTTGTCCCTGTGAAATGCAGAGATCAAGACCTTAGGAAGAAGTGTTTAGAATTGCAATAATGTAACCTAAAATGTGTTGGGTTTTTTTGAAAAAAATATATATACACTTAGCTTTATACTGTTAGCAACACTAATTCTAACAGATTCTGTGATTGCCTATTTTTTTAAAAAAACCTTTTCAGCCCTTTTTGATTGTTTAAATTCATATTCCTGAAATAATTCTTTGATTCTTCCTTTTAGACCCATCCCTCCTCACTAACCATGCTGGATTTGCTACACGTAGCTCGTGATATTGCTTGTGGTTGTCAGTATTTGGAAGAAAATCACTTCATTCACAGGTCAGTAGGAGAAGCTATTATTGCAGAAGGACCATTCTCTTTGTGTGTGTGGGGGGGGGTCTGTGGCTGACTTGCATCAGGTTAATATACAAGCCACTGACAACAATTGTTGTGTACTACCACCCTCTAGAGGTCTGCTGCTTTGAACATAAAAAAGAAGAAGGAACTGAGGCATTATTTATTTTTTAAAATTTCTTTAACGGATTTATATTCTGCCTTTCCTTCAGGAGCTCAAAATATCCTATATAGAAATTATTCTTTTTCAAAGCAAGTTTGAAGTTTTCTACTTCTGCATTTTTTTTATTTTGGCTTTTCTATTTGGAAAATGTGTGTGCTCAATTATTTTAACAATAATAGCTTTATTTTTAGTTTTCCAGTAATTAACAGCTGGTCTGTCTAGGTTACCACACAAATTTAATTTTATTAATTATTTTTTAAAACAGCCAATTGTTCTTTCTCTAGAGACATTGCTGCTCGAAATTGCCTCCTTACTTGTAAAGGTCCTGGAAGAATAGCTAAAATTGGAGATTTTGGGATGGCCAGGGACATATATAGGTGAGAAATATTGGTTATTATTTCTTATTATAATGTCTACAAGGGAATATATAACATTTCTTTATATAATCTCTCTCTCTTTCTCTCTCTCTCTCTCTCTCTCTCTCCCTCCCTCCCTCCCTCCCTCTCTCCCTCCTTCCCACCTCCCCCCCTCTCTCTCATGAGTGAATGTAGGCTTCCACAAGATTTATTTCATTGTATGCATTGGTCTTTTTCAGATATTTATATTTTGCAGTACTCAGGAGGATATGTATGCTCTCTTCACTAAAATTCTATGTTCATTCTGTGGAATTTCCTTGGCTTACTTTTATTATTATGTTATCAGCCACTTTCGGTATTGTGTTGAAACAGAATCCTCTCCAACCTTGTTTTCTCTACTTTCCTCATACCGAGTGGCAGGACCTTATCCTGAAGCTTTATCCCTTTTTGTGCTGACCAGACGCATACATACTCTTGCACTACTGTCTCTGTTTATCGCATATAAAAGTAGGGAAGAAGGGTCAGGAGAATGTAATTACTGACTCTGGAATTTCTCCAAGGCACCAGGATTAATGATTCTGCGGTTGTTAAATAAGAAGACTTTAATAATCTACTATAATACAGTAGATCTTATTGATAATGTACTGTTACTGTCCTCACAGTGCCCTCTAACGTCATCCTGGAGAATTACTTCACCACATATTTCTGTACAGTATTGATTCTGGCAACAAACCAAAAGCTTGGACTATTTATAAGCAGGGTTGGATAAGGGGATTTTCTTGACATTTTGCAGGCTTCCCTTTGAGAATGCATTCTTTGTAGTAAATGTGCAAGACATAAAAGAAGTGAATTGTTTGGATTATACATTCCAGGACAATAGCAATAGCACTTAGACTTATATACCGCTTTATGGTGCTTTACAGCCCTCTCTAAGCAGGTTTTACAGAGTCATCATATTGCCCCCAACAATCTAGGTCCTCATTTTACCTACCTCAGAAGGCTGGAAGGCTGAGTCAACCTTGAGCCTGCTGGGATTTCAACTGCCAAATTGCAGGCAGCCGGTAATCAGCAGATGTGGCTTGCAGTACTGCACTCTAACCACTGTGCCACCAAGACTCTGTGGCTTATGGGCATATTGAATGTCAAGCAACGAAAATGAATCTACAGTTCCTATTATTATTTTTGGCAGAAATGGCAAAACCCATAGCCCCAATGCAGTTGGAGAATTCCAGCTTCAGGAGGCTGGTTTATAAAGCCATATCACTTATAATACCTGCATAAAACACCATGGCAAATCAGCTCAAGTTGCAAATGAGATAACCACATTTCTGCCTATCCTTTGTCAGATGAGGCCAAAGCAAGGGCAGTTTTGTCAAAAGACCCCCAAAAGACAAGTACAAGATGGCAGGAGCCATAATCGAAGCTACTGTCCTGTGAAAATAAAGAAAAATTAAGGAACCCAGTTCCAGACTAAAGTATTCATGTAAGGGGACACAGCTTTGTCCAGCCTTGAATGGCACTGTATGTTAGAGTGGGTGAAGCCAGGAAGAAAACTAAATTTGCTTTGATTCTTCTGAATTAAAACTGAATTAAAACTATATATGGTTAATATCATGATTCTCCAATTACAGTATGTATTTACATATTTACCAGATAGGGAGACAAATTTTCTCCAAGATGTAAATTAATGGGAGACCTTGTATTTTTTTTTTAATTTGATTTATATGCCGCTCTTCTCCGGAGACTCAGGGCGGCTTACAATGCGTTAAGCAATAGCCTTCATACTTTTGTAGATTTTCACAAAGTCATCTTATTGCCCCCACAAACTGGGTCCTCAATTTACCTACCTTAGAAAGGATGGAAGGCTGAGTCAACCTTGAGCCTGGCAAGATTCGAACTTACTAATTGCAGACAGCTGGAGTTAAATTACAATGCATTAGTCTGCTGAGCTATCCAGGCTCAGTATTCTCTGATTGAGAATACTAAAAGCTAAAATAATATTTATTTTGGAAACCAAGGTTTGCTAGAGAAGTGCAGATGGCCACGGGCCTTCTACTAGGAAGGAGATCATTTTGAAGAAGAGCAGGAAGCTTACGTCTTGCTTGGAAGGGCTGGGGAGTTTCAATTCTTTGTAACCCTAATTGGGGTTTCTCCCTTTTCCTTTTCTGTTGCATTATTCCATGCTTTGCTTCTGTCCAGTTTTTTTTTTAACTCTTCTTTGCCCTTTTCATTCAGTCACCACTTTACTTTCTCTCTCTTTCTCTTTTATTCTCAACTTTTGCCATTTTTACTGGAAGAAAGGAGGTCAGTCTGTGTGTTTCATGTGTAGGTTGCGTTGTGTGATTTTTATGTGAATAGTGCACTTGTCTCTGAGAAGGAAGGGCACAACAGAAAATTCACTGGCTTGCAAATGGAGTACATTGTTTTACAGACTGTTCAATTCATTAATAATTAATTAATGCAATATTATTTGGGTGGAATGTGTTCCATACAAACATTTGTTTATTTATTGGGTAGGCAATTTCCAGCAATGGATTCATGTAGAGTTGACATATCTAGATGGACAAAGTAGGAAAAGCATTGGACAGCATTTTGCTTTTCGGTCTCTTATTTCTTATTTATAGGGATCTCCTGAGATCTAAGGCCATCTTCCTTTTGGGTAAATGCCTTAAAATGTCCTCCTCTTCTATATTTTATAAATTTCTAGGCCAAATTCTAAGACTTGTATTTTATAGTTTACCTGAAAGAATAAAGATTCCAACCCTCCTTCTCCACTTACTATTCTGTCAAACGCCGGGGAAATCAGGAGATTCAGGCAGTTCAAATGAGTGTAAAGATTTATTGCAAGCTTAAATTCTCTACAAGAATCTGAGCTACTAACAGTCAAGGGAAATGAGCAGAATTAAGAAAGCATTCAAGGTGGGCTGGGCTTAGATCTCTTTTGGGGGCGTGCAGGGACTATGACTGATGACGCATTTGACTTCTCCCTCGGGCTAAGCCTGGTTGTCTCCTCCATATTCCTGATTAAGGTCTACCTCTACTCCCAAAGTCTCAATTTGCTCTGTGGGAGAAAGCATTGAACTCGCACATGACAGAAATGCCCCCCTGGCCTTCTGAAAGCAGGTACATCTCTGAAATTCTCACCTGATCCCACATTGCAATTTATAATCACAATTTGGTTCCTCGTACTCAAATTGTTGCCATCGAAGAATGGAACTATTGCTTCAAGCAGATTTAAGGATGTAATTATATATAACAAATCAATGCCATTTCCCTTGTTTAGAAAAGTAAAAGATGGATATTCCCCTTTTTTCTTATAAAAGGGAGAATTTGTTTCAGAAAGAAAAAAGTCTCATGGCTGCCATCAGCAGAGCTCTCAGAGCCACCCACTTCAATCAACTGCTGAAGGAGCCAATACTTAACTCTTGTTAATATTCTTGCCTCGACTGCAGAGCCAGCTACTACAGAAAAGGAGGGTGTGCAATGCTGCCTGTCAAATGGATGCCACCTGAAGCCTTCATGGAAGGGATATTTACATCCAAAACAGATACCTGGTAGGCTTGCTCAGAATTTTTTTTCCGTTTGGCAAGCCAACAGCGGCTCGGGGGTTTAAAATATCCCTGCCCACATTTTTTTTTGTGCGATAGAAGCCGAAAAGTTCTTTATGCATGCCTTTTTCTTCTGCCAAATAATGTAGCTTGTCAAACAGGTGCCACAGTTCCTTGACACACTATAGAACCAAGTTAGATCCAAAGCCACTGACAGAGAATAGTTAGAAAGCATGCAACCTAAAGGACTTTGCAAGAATTTTCCTACTTGTTTAGATAATTTTGCTCAGATTTCTGCAAATAAAGCTGTGATTTTCTTTCTTGCTTTTCTGTGTCCAGGTCATTTGGAGTGTTGCTGTGGGAAATATTCTCGCTTGGATATATGCCCTATCCCAGCAAAAGTAACCAGGAGGTCTTGGAATTTGTCACAAGTGGAGGAAGGATGGATCCACCCAAAAACTGCCCTGGCCCTGTGTATGAAAATTTACGTGCTCCATAAGTGCATGCCAAAGATTAAATAGCTTTAGTTTCTGATTTTTTTTCTGGCTATGTGTATATAGTCAGTCAGACCCATATGCTGGACATCTGTCAGATAAAACAAGCAATGTTAAAAGCAAAGGGCTGTGATGTAGATCAGGGGTCTCCAACCTTGGCAACTTTAAGACTTGTGGACTTCAACTAGCAGAATTCTGGGAGTTGAAGTCCACAAGTCTTAAAGTTGCCAAGGTTGGAGACCCTTGATATAGAGAACTTTTTCCATGGTACTAAGCATTCAGAGAGCATTGAAAATAAGCTGTTTAGGGAGTTTCTTATTGTAGAAATTTGTGGTAATTCTGCATTGCTTGAGTTCTCCCAAACTTAAAATGCTATTTTTGTCTCAGAATCAGCATCTGTAATAACAGATTCATTATTCAATAGGACACAGGATGGCTGTTCTTGCTTGGTTTTTGATGAATAGTCCCAGCCTAATCAATAGATACTCTGTTATTCAAAGTTCTTATTCTCTAGTATTAATTAAATACCTTTTATTGTAAATAATGTAGATTTAATTTATTTAATTACAGATAACTGAATAGATGTATAAATAAGTTCATGCTTCTAAGAAATTGATAATCAAAGATTCCACATTTTTTGCTTATATAAATAGATGTTAGAGACCTAGTTTGTGTAGCGATTAAGTGTCAGCCTAGAAACCAGGAGATTGTGAGTTCTAGTCCAACTTTTGGTACAAAGCTAGGTGGGTGACCTTGGCCCATTCATTTTCTAAGAAAATGGCAACGGCAAGCTATTTCTGAAAATCTTGCCAGAAAATGTCAGCAATTGACCCAGGCAATTGCCAGAAGTCAGCAGTGACTCAAAGCCACGCACACACACACACACACGTTATTTGGGCAATATCCCAAAATATAGCTTAGTCCAGATTAAGCATATAGTTTTAGCCCAGTTTTAGCCAAGCAATGGCTGAATGCCATTCTATTGTTATCATTCAAATTGCAGCTATGATGCTAGTTGACAAGGATCAAAAATTCACTTTTGAATGGTAATATAAAAAAATGTCATTATGATACTGTTTCCTCTTATGCTGTGACAAACTGAATGTCAACCTAAATCTGTCCTTTAGTGCCATTTTCTTGTGGACTTCATTTTCTTCTACTACTGTTGTAGATATCGAATAATGACCCAATGCTGGCAACACCAGCCAGAAGACAGGCCAGACTTTGCCATTGTTCTGGAGAGGATTGAATACTGCACCCAGGTAAGCATTGCTCTCAGGCTCCATCACTGTTCGTAAACATGGTGCAGGAAAAGACAAAAGGGAAACATGCCAAGCGTACCGAATATAGTATACTGATAATGTCTTTTTCTCAACTTTCTGGGCTCGTAGCCCTCCCTTAGCAAGGCAAATGGGGAATGCAAACAATTATTGAAAGAATAGTTCAACCATCTCACAACCACATAAAGAATAGACCATCCATATCTAAAAGGGATGGTTAGCTTTGATAGATACTTGTCTATGGCCTTTATTGTCCTTCTTAAATAGACCATATTTGCACAGATCTGTAAGTCTTCAGCACACCTGGAGTTAATTGTATTTGGTTTCCCTAAACTAGAGTGATGTTTTTTGGCTGCTAGTATAGGCACAACTTGAAGTAATTGTACTAGAAAAGGCTACATTCTAGAAATATACTTCAGGTTCACATATACATCATTTTCACATCCCACATCGTTTTCTCTTACATGTTTAATACACCCAAAATGGGTAAAGGTTTTAAAAAACAGAACCCAACATAATCAGTGTAGTTATATCCCCAGCATATGTTCCAAAGACAGTCTTATCTTCTTTTGTATTTGGTGGTCCTCATGGCACTGCAAATCAGAAGTACAGGGAAGAGTCTGTCTCTTAAATGCCATATTTCTTCCACCCAATCCTAATACTGTAAATGTGAAAAACGTTTTGTTTTGTTTTAATCAGTTCCTATTGTTTCAATATTCCATTAAATAAAATATGCTGTTTAGCAGTGGGGTTGATTAACCACAGTGAGCTTGTGCACACTTCAAAAATTATTTGAAAAAAGTTCTTTGGATCATGCATCTTCTTAAGAGAAGAGCAGGCTTTCTCTGCTCTTCCTTTGTTGTTGTTGTTGTTATTGTTGCTGTTGTTAGTCGCGAAGTCATGTTCAACCCATGGCGACCTCATTGACAATGTTTCTCCAGGCCTTCCTGTCTCTATCATCCTCTGGAGTCCATTTAAGCTCAAGCCGACTGCTTCAATGACTCCATCTAGCCACCTCATTCTCTGTCATCCCCTTCTTCTTTTGCCCTCAATTGTTCCCAGCATTAGGCTCTTCTCCAGTGAGTCCTTCTCATTAGGTAGCCAAAGAATTTGAATTTCATCTTCAGGATCTGGCCTTCTAAAGAGCAGTCAGGATTGATCTCCTCTAGGACTGACCGGTTTGATCGCCTTGCAGTCCAAGGGACTCGCAGGAGTCTTCTCCAGCACCATCGTTCAAAGGCCTCAATTCTTTGGCACTCAGCCTTCCTTATGGTCCAACTTTCACAGCCATACATTGCAACTGGAAAAACCATAACCTTGTCTATACGCACTTTTGTTGGCAGGTGATGTTTCTGCTTTTTAGTAGCAGTAGCTCTTCTTAAAGCAATTTAACTAGTTTCATGAGCATAGGAAAAAGGTGCTGGTGTCTTAAGGAATCCACTCATAAATGTGACTTCCACACCGAAGACATGGAATCCATACATTTTTTTTACTCATGTGAAAGAATAGTTTATCAGTGTTATTTTCTGCCTGGCATATTTATTGTGTAATTGTGAATTTTAATATTGTTAGGAAAATGAGGGAGAGAATACCTCTGTTTATGAACAAAAATATATTATTCCACTACTGTTTTAGTCATAACTAGAAGATAAATACATGTTGAACTACTGTCTCTCCTTCCCTATAGGATCCTGATGTCATCAATACGGTTCTGCCTGTGGAGTATGGTCCATGCATTGAAGAAGAAGAAAAGGTTCCTGTGCGTCCTGAAGATCCTGAAGCAATTCCTCCTCTGTTAGTGTTGCCGCAGCGAGAGAAAAAGGGTGCTGAGCAGCTCCTGCCTTCCGCGTCCTCTCTCCCTTTCGTCATTCCAGCAGGCAAAGCTCTCATGAAAGCAGCTGCTGTTGAGCCAATTACCCAGGCTAACATCCAGACTGCCCTAGAAGGGGGACATGTCAACATGGCATACACTCAATCAATTCCTGCAACAGAGCTCCACAAAACCCGGGGATCCAGAAACAAGCCTACCAACCTCTGGAACCCAACATATGGCTCTTGGTTTTCAGAGAAGCCAGTTGTCAAAAAGACTTCTCAGCTGGAAAAAGAGGCAACAGAGCAGGAAGATTCAAGGCATGAAGGCAGCTGTACTTTGGGGCCCAGCATAATGGCTGGAAGGCTGCCAAGCTCCTCCCTTCTTCTAGAACCATCTTCACTTACAGCCAGTGTTAAGGAAGTGCCTCTCTTCAGGCTTCGCCATTTTCCTTGTGGCAATGTTAACTATGGATACCAACAGCAAGGCCTTCCCTTGGAAACCTCAGCCCCACCTCTGTGCCAGCAGTTACGAGGACCTTCACCTTAGGAACCAGCTCAATCAACCTCTAATCTTCTTGACTTTCTTCCCATGTGACTCGTGAGCCTTGGCACAAACTTCAGTGTCAACCATATAGCAAGCACGAGAACAGAACAAAATTCCCTTCTGTTATGTGCCAATCTGCTCTGAAGTGCCATCACCCCTGAAGCTTGTTTTTTTTTTAAATCTCTTAATAAGTTTCAATTTATCAGTGCTCCTTTATATACACACCTACACAATCATACCTTTAAAAACACATAATTCTCTGAGATAATAGTCACTATTACAAGCAAGGCCCTGCCCTCAATTGCATATATCACTTGCATGGTTGTTTGCTATGGCCTTTCCTGTGTGCTGCTTCCTCTTAGTTGTTTATATGCCATTTCAAAACTCGCTGGCCAAGTGTTTAATGTTTAGGGATTTTCTATACTGCCAAACAATATTTTGGATGTCCTCATGATTTCAGAGAAGGTAGGGAAATGTCGTCCTGTCAAAGGCAAAGTCACATAACATGGACTCTGAAAGAGCTCATACTCAAATAGCATCATAGCTACCACATGCATGCAAAACTATGGAGACCTAGCAACAGAATAGCTAAATGTGTCAATGTCACTCCTTTTATTCTAAGGTGGAAATTGCAGAAAGTCAAAGAACACGACCAAATGAAATGGATTACCTTGGCAAGGCAGTAAAAACGCTCTCCTTTCCCCATCTATTGTGATTGTTGGTTGGCAACTGTTGAGCAGTTAAATCTAACACTTATCTTTCAGCATGTATTCATGTCATTGATGGATCTGCCAAAATGTGGCAGATGAGCAAAGGATTATCAAGATAGTAAAGGCCAGATTGCATACTACTGAAACTCTCATTATGTCACTGTCATTATATCATTGCTGAGGGCAAAGCTTGGCAATCAGAGGAAGAGAGTCCTTTGGTATGAATATCAATTCTTCCAGGGTGTGAAGATACTAATTATTATAATATGCGTAGTAGTCTAGGAACCAAGCCAAAAGCTTTTATAGAACAAGAATTTAGGAGAAAGGGATGTTAAAAAATCCTCACTGCCCATTTTTCAAAGCATATATAACCGTGATGGCGAACCTATAGCACACGTGCATGAGGTGGCATGCAGAGCCATCTTTCTGGGCACATGAACTGTCACCCAACTCACCTGCAGCTGCGCATGCGCGCGCACCCCAGCTGGTGTTCGGGCCTCCGGTGTGCTTGCACGCCATTCAGGAGACCCAGCTGATCTTCAGAGCTCTGCTGTGCATGTGTGCGCATTTGCACATGTACATGAGAGTACTTCGGCGCAGTGCATGCATGTGTAAATGGCGTTCATGTGCATGCATTGC
This sequence comes from Pantherophis guttatus, assembly GCF_059756535.1. Taxonomy (NCBI): domain Eukaryota; kingdom Metazoa; phylum Chordata; class Lepidosauria; order Squamata; family Colubridae; genus Pantherophis; species Pantherophis guttatus. Next base: position 291,498,648 of record NC_142063.1, on the reverse strand, counting down.
AGGTGTGAAAACCAGACACTTGAACAGATGGTGCAATTGCGTGCACAGCGCATGGGCACACAAAATCTGTGTGCATGCACAGATGGTGCGATTGCATGTGCAGCGCATGGGGGAGCCACATGAAAGTCATGCACATTTGCATATGGTGTGGTTGCGGGCACAGCGCAAGGGGGCCTGCACAAAAGCCATGTGCTTGTGCAGATAGTGTGGTTGCACACGCAGCTCACAGGGGACGCACATGAAATCTGTGCGCATGCGCAGATGGTGTTGCAAACGCAGTGCATGGGGGAGGAGCTGTGCATCAGTGCGGATAGCACGTGCGCACAAAGTGCACAAAGCAGGTACCTGTTTGGCACTCGGTGAGTAAAAGGTTCACCACCACTGATATACAATATAATATATACATATACTGATAAATTAGGACTTAAAACAACAATTATATTAAAATTCAGCAAGCCGTAGAGCCACAAGCCAACATGCTTGTTAAAAACAACCATTAATTTGACTTGAATTGAAAAGGTTTATTAAAATATCTTACTTTGTGATTAGTTGCCAAAATTGCACCTACACAGTAATACCTACTGGGTGAAAAAATTAAAGAGATGGTGATGCCTGTGATATGAGAATATTGATACAAAAGAAGATATTAGCATTGTTCCAAGCAAGTAAACTAGCACATTGAACCAAAGTTGCTACTCAGGTGTGCAACTTTCAACCAATTTTCTAGCTTAAGTGAAAAATAGTATATTATGTGGTACTAATAGTATCTTACGCTGACCCAACCTTTGCATCACTGTAAAGATAAATGAAGACCAATTTGTGCCTCCTGTCTTTGTTTTAAGATCCTAATAAACGCAGCTATAGTTCTGTGCAATTTGCATTGCATAAGATCATTAATTTCATTAGGCCTTATATGCAAATGAAGATGAGCGATCTTCCTCAATGAAAGCAAATGTTATTGACTGTCAGTGGCTCTTGGCTTGCTGTAATAACAGTCAATAGAAATTGCTCTGTAAATTAGGCAAATAGAACATTTATGAACCCATCCCAGTGAAAGAATATCATGGTCCTGCCAGGAAATAACCAAGAACCTTAAAATATGAAGTGAGGCTGGCTTTCTCTCTGCTCTGAACAACCATTTATTATCACTTTTACATAGGCAGCCCCATGTTCTGTAGTTGAGTCAGGGAGCTTAAATTAGTAAGTATGTGGGTTTCCTGCTTGACATTTCTACTTGCATACAGCAAAAATCACATTCTTTGTGAGAATTGTTCCTTATGCTGATAAGACCAGCAATTACCAAACCAATCAACAGTTACGTTCCGTCCTGCCTTCACAAGAGGGGAACAACCGGGCCCCCTTAATTGCAAGAGTATGAGAAACTGGACAAGAGATTTTACCATACAGTAATTGCTTCTACATAACAGTATCATCTGAAAGAAAGAAATTTACTGGAATAAGTATGAAGCTTCTCTCTTGAAAGTTTGGGCAAGAAACAGTTAATCCAAGGAACACGTTTTTCAAATCCAGTAGTATGTTAAATTGCAAGGAAATTTAAGGTTGCAACAGAAGGATTCTAGCAAGTACCTTACTTTCAAATAAGATGCTTATAGATAAGAAATTATGGTGGCAAAATTGTTACCTATTTTCTCACGCGCTTATTGTTTAAGAAGCAGTTTGCTCTCGTGAATATGGGACAGAAGGTACCAGATGATCATTTTGGTTTATGCTAATTTTATCACTGTGGTTTGTGTTTGATTCAGTTCAGGATAATTAAAAGCAGAGTTCTGGATTCTGTAAAATACAGAATACAATACTAAAGCAGGTTGTGATGTTGCAGTGACTATACCAAACCTCATGTCATAGCTTATTTGTGTACATTATGTAGCTGTGTGTGTGCTGTACCCTTGTTTTGCATCTTCCATTAGCCAAGGACAGCACTGGCCAAGAATTTCTCTGGAATGTTAATTATAGTTTTAATATATGCCAGAATTCATAAAAAGCTCCACAAACCAGTAGCCATTCTTACCTTCTCAGCAAAAGGCCCTCAGTGGTGTGTAATTTTGCACCCTTGAAAATCATTGTACTGAGTTGTGGTTGCTTAAGATTATTGTGTATAAGATGGTAAGCCATATAATTCTTTAAAGCAGGGCTGTCAAACTTCTGGCCCATGGGCCGGATGCATCACACGCTGGCCATACCTATGCCCATTTTAATGAAGGGGGGGGATCTTGATACATCACATGACGCCTCTGTGACGATGTGAGTTTGACACCCCTGTTCTAAAGAAATAAATTTATCTTGATGCTTGCAAAACTTACAAACCTCATTATGAAGAGAATCTTGAGTCTTTCCACAGCAGTTATTTATCGAGGACAAGCCTGTTAAGTATCTAGCACAAGTGCATCATCAAGCATTTAAGTTACACTACAGAATAACATAAAACGCTATGCCAGGGACAGCAAACAGACCAAAACTGAAGCTGTCAGACCATCACAAATACATGGGAATCATGCTAATCTATAAAGGAGTGTGTTCCCCAAGAATAACCCCCACCTGGGCAGAAGTCACTTTCAATAATTTATATGGTCAACGTGGCAAGTTTAGGGAAGAGCTGAAGGAATATATCACACAATTTGCCTTTTAGCTGATCAGCGATGCAAATCTCTTTCTGAGGCATGAGCTCTGAAGCTATATGGAAAACATACATTCATGCTTCCCTACCTTGAAGTCTTACAGGGAAAAGCAATGAGCAAAAAATGAATGTGGTTGATGCAAAGTCTTGAAGTTTATTCACACACTATAGTTGCACTGCAGCAGAAGAGAAGCACCACACAGAGAGAGAGAGAGGAGTTCCCCCATAATTACAGTTGGGAGAAAAGTATACAGTTATAGGAAAATCAATGAAGCAGAGGCAAGGAGAAACTACCGTTTTCCCCATAATAAGACATCCCCTGATAATAAGCCCGATCGGGCTTTTGAGCGTGTGGCAATAAGGCCAAGCACTTATTTCAGGGTTCAAAAAAATATAAGACAGGATCTTATTTTCAGGGAAACACGATAGGATTCCTAATCTACTGTATTTATGGTATGAGTCAGTTCTCCAACTATTCTCCTTCAACATCTGTCTTGATGGCTGCCTCCAAAACATTGTCAATTTCTTTGCCTTGAGTAATAAACTTAATTAAATGGTACTAGAACACCATCGGAAGGCTCCTTCTTTCGGAACTATCCTATATGAGCAGGATAAAATGAATTACAGATCAACTGCTGATTTATCATAATACAGCCAGTCAACCTCCTAGTTTTTATCCTATGTGAGCCCGGAGTAAAATTAAGATAGAATTGGAATTTGCTTTGTTTTGCAATATAGCAACTTTAAAAATAATAATAGGTGTACAGCAAACTTGGTGAGCACTGTGAGAAGTGTCTGGCTCAGTGGAACCCCAGTATCACACTAGAAAGGCCAACCTTGAACTGTAGCTTCCATTCATTTGTAAGTTTATTAGCTTTGAACAACATATTAGGAGAACAAGAAGTTAAATATGGTAGAATGGGGTCATGTTCGTGGGTAAGACTAATAGAAGGTATGCTCCTAGATCCACAGCTATACCACATTTGTACAGCCCTTTTTCAGGTTCTGAGATTCAGGAAGAGTATTCTCTTTGTGGGAAAGGGAGTGGAATTCTAACAAAGATGCAGGGGATGCTTCAAAAAAGGATGGTACATTCAAATAGAACACCTTTTTTCTCCATTTTGTCTGGAATGACACTGCTGTAGGTATAACTTTTACATTCCGTCTCTCCTCTGGTATTAGATGCATGAGAAGTCAGATAGAAAGCATATTGCAAAACTTGGCCTGTTTTTCATGGGATGTACTCTTGAAGTGGACATACATAGAAGTGCCGCAACACACAACAGAACATACAGAAAATGTTTTTATTTCCTTTCATTCTGAATCTACAAATTTAGGCCAGGGGAATGGAGTTTTGCTGGGCTCATTCTGCAGTGCACAATAGCTGCTGTTCTTTTAAGAATTTTCTTTCAGAAAGAATAAGTACTACCATTTCAAAGGCCTTTTGCAGTTACACCTGGATGTCTCAACCCTCTGTGCCTCAGTCTGTACTAGAGCTTTGTCATTAGGAATGTGATTCATGTTTGTACAGAAGCTTGTGCAACATTACTCATAAACCAAGGGCCTATGCATTTCAGGGATCCTTCTCAAAAATCAAATACTAATATATGGTCATTACATATTTTCTATTGTATTTGTATTGTAATCTAGTGTAGTGAACCTAAAGGCATGAAAATAAAATGACTGTAAAGGAAGGCATGTGTTCAATGGTGTATTATCTTCACAACTCAAAAATTACTGTTACTGGAATATGAAATACATTTGGTCAGTATATAAAAGTCACGCAAAGGTTAAATACCTAACAATAATGCTAACAAGGAATGAAAATTTGAATAGAAAGTTTGCTATTAAGAAATGCTAAATTGATTGAACTAGATTAGCAGTAATTCAGGCTATGAGGGCCAGAGGTTACAATCTGTGCTGGTTAGAGGGGAGCTATTCATTTTAAATGAGAGCCAGTTTGGTATAGCGGTGAAGGAATCGAGTTAGAAACTGGGAGAGTGCGAGTTTTAGTTCCACCTTAGGCACAACAGGTGACTTTGGGCCAGTTGTTTTCTAAGCCCTAGGAAGGAGGCAATGGCAAATCACTTTTGAAAAAACTTGCCAGAAAACTGCAGGGAGTTGTCCAGGCAATCTCCAAGAATCAGGAGAAGAAACAAAATCATTTAAATAGGACTGGACAACTGTTCTAAATACACTACGTAAAAAAACTTGCAAAACCTTTAGTTTTTATTTAGGCTTACTAGAATAATGGACAGACAAAATCATTACCATTCTTTCGTTGCGGTATTATTTCTTGGTGATTATACTTGGCTGTCATAGTAGATCCATTTTCCCTTCTAAGCTGCACTTATGATTAACATGATTCCAACAGAACTGAAGTTACAAAGGCATTGTGGGTGATTATTTGAATGATTAAAAAAAACCACTAACTCTCCAAAGGGAAAAAGTGGTCACTTGTGTTTAGCCAAATATCACACCAGGGTATTTTTTTGTTGTTGTTGAAATGTGATCAGTTACATTTTTGACAGTTGCTGAAATATTTTGATCAAGTGTACTTTTATGTATTACAATCAGTGACCTGAATTATCAATGTTTTACGACCTTACTTTACAAATATTCTGTTTGGCATCAAAAGTAATTACAATCTAGAAAGTAAAATTACATTTTAATGTCATTCATTCATTTATACAGTATATTTCCACACAATGCCCCAAAGGCAGCTTAGTCTTACACGTTTCAATTTTATACTTACTTTCAACAATTGGAATTATTGCTGATACAGTGTAAAACATGAACATCTAAAGCAGCTCCACGCTACTTATGATTAGAGAGTTTGCTCTAGAAATTAAGATGCTGGACTAGGAGCAGGGAAACCTGAGTCTTTATCCTGATTTAAGCATGGAAGTTGACTGGACAGCCTTGGACCATTCACTTTCTCTAAGCCCTTGGAAGTAATGTTAAAACACTTCCAAAAATATTGCCTAGACCAGTGGTTCTCGACTTGTGGTTTACAGAACCCTGGGGAGTCACGATGTCATCACAGCTTGATATTCTTCAAGCAAGGCTTGAAGAAATGTTATGATTTAAATATTAAGTTTTGGGGGTCCTTGACCATGGTCCATGGCCACAAAAGGTATTTTGTGGGGATCCATGATGAAGAAAAGATTGAGAACCACTGGCCTAGATTGCATGTACTTGCAACTGTAGTTGCCAGGAGTCAAGAGTAAGTTGAAAGCAAGCAAGCAAAAAATAATAATACATGGCTTCAAGAAACACTCAAAATATCTAAGGGATTCCACAAAACTCCAGTTTGAGAGTTTCTGATGTAACAGGCTCTATTTTTCTGAAATTATATATCAATCAAACTGAATTATGAAATCTTCAATCCTGGATTGAATTATCAGGGGTAAACCCAATGGAAATAAGTAGGCATTGTTAGTCTTCTGAAATTCTTTCTGCATGGCTTACCAATCATTTTCAGAAGTATCATAGTGGCAACATTTAACTTTGTGGTTATGATTCAGTCTCAGTTTTTAGCATGCATTTTATTAATTTAATTTAGCTTCCTAGTACACCCACACTGATTTGATATTAGTTGGCAAATAAGAAACTATACTTAATCTAATTCGGATCAAACAAGTAATAACAAAGTTACCACTTCAGAGTTGAGTCAAGTTATAAGCCAAGGAAAGTAATATATTATATTATAAAGCCATGGTTTCTGATTTTATCTGATGAAACCATAAACTAGCTGCTACAATCCATTGAGTATACATACCAGGGCTGTTTATATGCTTTGAAAATAATTTGGAAAAAATGCTTAAGGTCTGGCACAGGCACAAGCTCAAGCCTTTTCTACTATTCATTAATGCAAGTCAACTTTTCCAGGGTTCTGCGTAAGTCTGGAAAAAAAGTTGCAGTTGTTCGTTAAAATCTGAAATACTTTTTTCAAATTATTGCCCCAAAGTGTTCATTTCTAGTACAAGGTATGTATACTTGCATAGACATTTTTGTGTAATAAGTTTGTCTGAAAATATATGGTGCAATCTTATACTAAACCGGGAATAAGTTACACTAAACTCAGCAGGGTTTGTTATTATGTAGAAAATTGCACTCATTAACATTCTGTGAAACTGAATAATATGATTGAAGCAAACTATTATTACAATCACCAGAGTAACGATAATAATTGAGGGATATAAATGTAACAAATGACAATGATAATCTGTAAATACTGCAAAAATACACTAATAATTGATTACAGAACTGTTGCACCAAAAAGTATCAATACATTTTTACTCTTTAATTATATTAAGCATTTCCCTGGAGGCTTCATTAGTCAAACACGAAGAGGGTGAAAGAGAAATATAATGCAAAAGATACAGTATACAGTACAAGGAATATATAACACTTTTATGTTCAATATCAAGGTATCTATGGACCAATTAAATTATTAACAAGGTTTTTTCATTGAGTGGGGTGCTCAATGAGAACTTTGGAACGTGGAACTTTGAGAGCATGTTTTGGGCAATATTATAAAATAGATGCGACCATGGGACTGGTCATGATGAAGACTTTACCTGAAGGCAAATGAAGCCTTCAACTATGCTGGATCTCTGTGGAGCCCAAAGGCACTGTTGGAAATACAGATAATGTATGAGGCTGGTGTTTTGTGGCACGTTAGATTGCCATTTATTGTGCTTGACTAAAAGAATCTTTGAATTCAAGTGGGGTGAATTGCCTAATGAGCACCAAGGAGCATATCAGTGATTACATTGTTACTCTCGAGTTTCTTTTGAGATTTCAGGTTTTACAGACATAAATGGAATTTTCAAACATCTGCTTTATTTTGTATTACTGGTGGCAGCACCACTTTTAGAATCATAAGGCAGCTGCTTCTTTTCCTAGGCTTTATGATTAATATAGTAACTTGTTTCACACACTGGACATGTACAACTCTTGAACCTCAAAAAGCATATGAGCTCCATGAGCTTTGAAAAGGATTTAGCTGATTAGAAGAGAGGAGCTTTGCACACACTCCCATGTACACTATACACTTCTTTCAAAGGTTTTGCACAACCATGCTTAGTAACAACCCTTTCTATCAATATAAATAACAAAATAAAGTTTAACTATTAAGAAAGCTAATTTTGGATTAGGAAATAGCAAGCATCAAGGTGCAACTTCATCCTTAAATTCATTAACTACTTTTTGCATGATCTTACAACTAAAAATAAGCTTATAGCCATATTATGTAACTATTCTCCTTAGTCAAAAGTATTCATTAACGAGAGTAACAGTGTTGCTAGATCATGAGAAATATAGATTAGGAAAATTTCTTCTAGCAAAGCTGAAAAAACCATTTTATCATTAAACATTTTATGCAGAGTAAATAAATCTTGCCAAAAGTCCTTAATGATGCTTTAAATTGTTGCGGTTTTAAGTGCAGTTTGACAAGATACTTCATTTAGAAGAAATAAACCATTTGCTGGTTTCTTTGGCTTTTCATTTATATATATAATACTTTTTAAAAATGTATTTTGGATGCAGGTAGCAAACTATAGGTTTGCACATAATTTTTCGGCATCCATGTTGGCTTCTATTGGCCTGCAAGCTAAGTACTCAACTTCTGTTCAGCTGAACTCTCCTTTGGCTTGATGTATTGGCTGTGAAACAGCCTAGCGCCTGCAACAGTCAAAGAAACACATGAAAATACAGCAAAACAGCCACAGAGTTTCTGCAATTTCAGTTCTCAAAAGGCAATCATGATCAAATCATCCTGGAGAGTTGAAGATGAGAATGATATCACACACCAAGTGACTTTGTTCTCACCTGCCATAGGAAGAAGGTGCATGTTTTCTGAAGCAGGAGGGGTTGTACATCCAAGCACATATTTCTCCAGGATCTTAACACTTATTGATCTCCTAGCCTCTTCTGGATACAGCGCTTGGGACACGTATAACTGGTGCAATGCTACAGGCTACAGTCTCAACTTACCAAATGGCTTATCCAAATGATCATAGAAAATACTTCAGGAGAAATAAAAGTGCACATTAAATGTCCCAAAGGCTTTTTTTTTTAAAGTGCTTCTGGCATACTTTTTTTTTTTAAGTGTCTGCGCGCGCACACAGTTTAAAAGTGCTTTTGCTGGAAACCTGAAAATATCCATTTTTGTAGCTTTCATGTCATGTCAAATAAGCAAATTCTACTTTTCAGGGGTTTTTTCAACTGATCATTTTGTGCTTTCAGGGAACTGTCTAAAGCTAACAGCTTCCCAGAGTTCTTTCTCCGTCGCTTTTCTACCTTACTGTTTTTTTCTAGAGAAAGAATTTTAAACAGTTATTTAACAAACTGTATGATCTCTTGATGCATTATAGCTTCACTAAAATACAGGATGAAAAGCTCATTTTGAAGAGACAAAGCCTGTCAAAATGGAGTTAGTTCGAATAATGGTTATTATTGGAGTAACAGAGCAGCTCAAATCCAAGATGTTTCTAATACAAGAAGTATTCAAGCAAGAAATGTTTTACAGTGAAAGCTACTAAGATCTCATTCTTCAGTCACTGCACACTTCCAAACTGTGAACATCTTAGAGCCATGAAGCTTTAGGATGTTAGGTAAAGACAGGGTTCCATGCAGGTAAAAGTCAGGTTTTCCTCATCTGTTTTTGTGAGAGCCTCATCTTAACTGAAACGATGTTCTTCAACAGATGTCATCAACAAGTTTCATTCCATTAATCCCACGATAAGTTACTCGACTTGGACGCACCAAGACTCCATATTTTGGCTTGCAAGTGAAATATCGCTTTTCACCCACAGAGCCATCATTCTTGCCCTTGGCACTCCGAAGTTCCAAGCCAAGCCAAATGCCTGGAGCAAAATTGGTGGGCCCAATGTAGCGAATTGTGCCCATCTCACTGGAGCTGGTCAGGAGGACCTGAGAGCCTTCATGTAATTTCACTGGGGCGTCTGTGCTTGTAGTAGTAGTGTTGCTCCAACTACGACGCAAAGAAGAATTTTTTGATCTGGACAGAGAAAAAGAGGCAACAACATTTATTTCTAATTGAAAATTTTTAAAAAAGTAAAATAAAAAATACAACATTGCACAGCAAAAGGGAATCGGCCTCCAACGTATCAAATTAAGCCCAAAGACCTCTTTCTACTAATTGATTCTAATTCAATTTCCAAAGCAAAACATGTATCCATTTGACTTATTCTTTGATCAGTTTACTATATTTCTATTCTATCAGTGTTATGCAAGAAGAAAAATTTTAAATAATCTTCTTCATTCACATTAAACTGAAAGTCAACAAGATTTTATAGCCCTTTCCTCTAAATCAGTAGTTCTCAACCTTCCTAATGCTGTGACCCTTTAATACAGTTCCTCATGTTGTGGTGACCCCCAACCATAAAATTATTCCTAAAACCATCAAAAATAGGTGTTTTCCGATGGTCTTAGGCGACCCCTGTGAAAGGGTCGTTCGACCCCCAAAGGGGTCCCGACCCACAGGTTGAGAACCACTGCTCTAAATGATCTTATTAGCTGTGAAAGAGCTAAATATGCCAAAATTCTGTATAAGAAGGAAAAAAAACATGGCTTTCCTGTTGCAATCCCAATAGCTTATCAGTTTGTCATGTGACAAATACACTCCCTATATTTTAAAAACAAGAATGTTAAAATCAAGCAAGTATTTAATGTTACTTCCAGTGCAGTCTAAGCAAGATTCCAATAAAAAGCAATGCAAAGTATGGAAGATGAGAGAGGGTAGCATTTAAAAAATGTTAGTCATTTAGTCTAGCATGAGCTGACAGGAATGTGGCAATATAGACCTAGATTTTTTACAATCTTGAGTTATTCACTTCAGAATAGATTACTGCTTGTTTTTAACAACTATCAACCACTGCTGCATGACAATTCATAGATATGCAGAACATCATTGGCATTGTTTTTCTTACAGACATTCAGAAATAGATATGGGATTTGCATGCATATACCAAAATGATTCCTTACTCATGAAGATTCATGCCTCCTCAGATAAAAGGGGATTTTAAATCTTCTAACCTCAGAAAATTAGGAATATATACATTATGTTCTTTCTTCTATAAAGTCACTTACTTGACAAAGAAATTTCTCCTGTTTATCTCTTTTTGTGAAGCTGCAGAGGTTGTGCTAAAACTTCGTTGGAAACCTGAATGAAAAAAAAGCAGAATAAGCTTTTAATTGAACATGCAATACATTTCTATGGTGATCTTGTAACTATGAATCTTCAAGTATTTTGGATGATGAGAAAAAACTGGGGTCAGCAGAAAAAGCCAATGAGGAAGGCTATACAAAAAGCCAATGAAGATCTATAAACAAAGAAAGTATACCGAGAACGGAAAACAGGATGGGTCACAAGAAGCTAATTGATAAATAGCTCTAGCAGTAGACAGGATGTTGAAGAAGCTAGCGCTCAGAATAAATTGAGGTTGTCAAAAGATACTAAAGAAATCAAAATGGTTTATTAAGATAAACTCAAAATAATAGGGGGAAAAGAAGTATGCTAACTGCTTGATAAACACAGCAAAATCTAACAAATAACAAAGGAAATCTACTCTGAATCTTTTTTTATCATTCCATGGAGAGGAAGCTTCAACATGGTCATGGAATATTCTCCATTAATATGTTTAAATCTCCAGATTAGCTGCTTCCTCTGGGGTAATGAAAGAACTCGCCACCAATGTGGTCAAGTGTTTATCTGTAAGTAATACTGGGGAACTGGTAAAGCGTCAGTTAACTAGAAGAGAACTAAATCTCCATCTACCAAAAGGAGAAAAAAGAGGAACCAGGGAACTACAACCTGGCCAGTCTGACACTTAAGCCTCGGAAGAGACAGAACAAATTGTAAAGGTTTGCACCTTGAAAATAATGCACTAAGAAGCAGGTGTTAGTATGGACTTGTCAAGAACAAGCCCAATCACCTTTTGATGTAGTAACTTCTTTAATACTTTGTAATTATAAAGATGTAATTACAGCAAAGATTTTTATAAAATCCCCTCTCCCGTGATATTTTGATTAACGTTGGCCACAGTTGGTCAACTGTGGGCTGGTTAGCATCACAATTATATGACAAGACAGTTGGCTCAAAAGTGCACTTATCAATGAATCATATCAAGATGAAGAAAGGTATCAATTGAAGTGCTGCACAAACTGGAAAGAGCTATTATGTCCCACGATGTGTGTTAGTCAAACTTCACCTTATGCAATCTATCTAATTCTGAGAACTCTAAAAAGGATTCATAGAAAAATTCAGAGGAGAACAATGAAGATGATGTAGGGATAGAAATTAAGAAACTAGGTTAACTTAATCCTGAGAAGACTGAAGCAGGATATGATAGCATTCTTTAAAATAGGTGAAAATATGTCAAAGCAAAAGAATTGTTCTCCATTCAGGTTCCAAGTATAAGACATGGATTCATGAATTTGAGATGCAAGAAGGCAGATTCCAATTTAATGCTAAAGGGAAAATGAGAGCAATTCAAAAATGGAGCTAATTTGCAGAAGTGAAGTCTCAATTGCTCAGTGTATTAAAATGGAAACTAGACAGCCATCTTTCACAGATGATTCAATTTGCATTTTGGCATTAAGTTGGGTATTGGTTTTGAAAGCATATATGGCCCCTTTCACTTCCAACATTCCCAGACACTATGCCTAACAACCAATCTAGTTACTAGTTAATATTTATGAATATATTGATATACACACTTTAAAAAACACAGCACAAAAAAACTAAAGTAGTTAATTTCTAATTTGCTATCCCTAATGATTCAGTCTGTGTTGAAAATATAATTGTTTTTTCTAACATGAAACTTTCAACTTAATCTCTGAACTGAAATACTTAAAATAACGGACACTTGTGGATTGATCTTCAATAGATACCTCAGAATTAGAGTACTAACTCTAAATCTATTATTAATATTAGAAAACTAATAATAAACCACACACTTTGGATTTTGTACAAAATAATGTAAGATAAGCTTTTAACTGCATTTCACAAAGATATATGTCATAGATCTCTGGAATCTAGGAATATAATCAATAGATCTCTGGAATCTCAAAAAAAAATCCACTCTTCTTAAAAAACCATATTTAAATCCAGAAATGCATTGAAAACAAAAGAAAGAAAATGGACATAACATTTGTATTTTCCTATTCTTTCTCACTTTACATCATCTACAGCAAATATATTTTGTTCAAGAAACTACAATTTCTGTAATTTACATAGGTAACTAAAAACAAAAACAGATTCATGTTGTATTCTTACCAGGGAAAGAATGATTCATTTTACTTGAAGTATCTGTGAGAGATTCTAGTGATCCTGTTAACCTGCAAATGAAATCATGTATTTTTTTTTCTCACTCAAGATAACAAAAGAAAAATAAAAGCAGTGTAATTCTTCCTTTATTCTACTACTGGTAAATATCTTTCAGCATATAACAAACTACTACAGATTGATTTTTCTGAAATCAGAATACAATCTTCCCGAAATTACAGGTAGTCCTTGACTTATGACCATAATTGAGCTCAAAAATTATGTTGTTAAGTGAGACATTTATCAAATTAGTTTTGCCCCATTATATGATCTTTCTTGCCACAGCTGTTAAGTGAATCACTGCAGTTGATAACTTAGGACCCAGTTATTAAGTGAATCTGGCTTTCCCAATAACTTTGTTTGTCAGAAGGCTGCAAAAGGTGATCACATGACCTTGGGACACAGCAACAGTCATAAATATGAACCAGTTGTCAAAAAAAAATGTATCACATGATCATGGGGATGCTGCAAAGTTCGTAACTGTGAAAAATGGTTGTAAGTCACATTTTTCAGTGCCATCATAATTTTGAATGGTCACTAAACAAACTGTTGTAAGTCAAGGACTATCTATAATGCCCTGAAGATGGATTCGTCCTATAATACTCATAATCCTGAATCAAGATTCCTTTACTAGTTGAAGAAAATTGATCTAACATAATCAAGAAAGAAGTGCTGGGACATCACTGCAGAAAAACTGGTAATGGAAGGCCCAACTGGAAATGGGTCTTTAGAACAGATAAATAGTTTCCCCTTGATTCACACTATCCCCATTATTCTCATTCTCCAGGTGCAAGAGGGACAGAATAAATATCTATCTATTCCTTAAATGAATAAAGCATTTCAGGGATCAAAAACTCTGTAGCAGCATATGCAGCAACAAAGTATGTATCCTGTAAATCAGCTTTTAGGAGCCCCGTACCAGAATTCTGTTTCTCACTTCTTATGGTTAAGTAGCTATGAATCCCCAACAGCAACCACAGCTAGGAGAATCTCAATTCCAAGATGTGGAAAATATGTAACTTAGACATAAAATTTCTGACACTAGTGGAAGATTATCATGGTTCCAAATCCAACTTCTTGTCAAGCTAGCGGCTAATACAGACTTTTTAATTGGCGCTTCTTTGTTTTCTTTTTTCTCTATAAAGAAATCTATTGTTTCTGCTGAATCCATGTCATTCTTTTATGCTGTCTGTGTCAGTGTTAATTTCAATTTTCCACTGCACGTTCTCCAAGATACTCCTCAACCTAACCATGCTTTAGCCTCATTTGCCAATATTTCCCCTTCTTTTCCCACCATGATATTTTCTCTTCTCTCCATGCCACCTCAAAGTCCCTCTCATTCACAACACTGAATAGTGTTTGCTAGGGTACATCACAATTTAGCTAATGGTAACCAAAGTACCACCAAAGCAGTGTCAGCTCTGAATGCCCACATAGATAGATCTGTTTCCAACCTGTCTCCCCAATCATTTAATTCTGCTTTATGGCACTAGAGGTTTTTTTTTTTTTTTTTTTTTTTTAAATTTGATTTATATGCCGCCCTTCTCCGAAGACTCAGGGCGGCTTACAATGTGCTCAGCAATAGCCTTCATCCTTTTGTATATTTATACAAAGTCAGCTTATTGCCCCCACAAACTGGGTCCTCATTTCACCTACCTTAGAAAGGATGGAAGGCTGAGTCAACCTTGAGCCTTGGCGAGATTCGAACCCTGCAGTAATTGCAGGCAGCTGGTCTTAAGCAGCTTAATAACAGGGTGCCTTAAACCCTAGTACTACCAAGGTTAAAGGAAGATTTCAGAAATCTTTCTTTCAATTATGAGATTGCATATACTGACATTAGATGCAACTACTTCTATTTAAAAAATTTCAAAATACAACTCAGCTTTATTGACTATCTCACATTAGTCTTAAAGACTTATTAGTTTCTTTGGCCAAGCTTATATAAGAATAAGGATAATAAAAATTGAATAGATGAGAATATTGCACTGATGATGTTACCTATTTTGGTAATGAAATCTCTGCAAGAAACCACCAAGCTCAGAGATGACCAAACTCAGAGTCCACCAAGCTCAGAGAGCACCAAGGACCTACAGTTTGGCAAGAGTGACATGATCTAGGCTTCTCTCCAACTGGGAAAGGTTTCTGAATGAAAGTAATACAATAAAAATAATTGCTGCTGAAACCACAGTCTATGGCACTTACTTTTGCACTCTAGATGGTGGTGCAAAAACACCATATCTGGGGGGACATCTGAAGTACTGTATTCCTGCAACTGAGCCATCATTCTTGCCACGAGGTTTATCCAGTTCTATGCCATACCAAAGCCCTGCAACAAGAAATACTGTATTTTTTGGACTATAAGACGCACTGGAGTATAAAGACGCACCAAGATTTCGAAGAGGTAAACAAGAAAAAAAAAACTGTTTTTGTCCTCCCCGATCCCCAGGAGCAGTCTGAAGGCCTCCCAAACCCTCTGTGCATCCCGTTTTTGTGAAAAATGGGCCGGTTTGGGAGGCCTGCAGAGTGCTCCTGGAGGCTGGGAAGGGCAAAAACACATCCGTTTTTGCAAAAAACAGGCCCGTTTTTTGCAAAAAAAATGACCCCTTTTTGGCCTCCCAACCCCCCCCCGTGTTGCGTTTTTGCCCTCCCCAACTCCCAGGAGCACTCTGCAGGCCTCCCAAACCCTCTGCATGCCCCGTTTTTGTGAAAAAACGGGCCTATTTTCACAAAAATGGGACGTGCTGGGTAGGGTTTTGAAAGGCCAAAAATGGCTGTATTCGGTGTATAAGACGCACCAACATTTCCACCCACTGTTGGGGGGGGGAAGTGTGTCTTATACTCCGAAAAGTACAGTACCTTTTTTTCCCCCCAAAACGGGGTATTATTGTCCATTAAAAAATTTCATTTGAAAAGAAATGCTCCTTGCATTTTGAATCTGCAGAACCAAAGGAGGGGGAAAGCTGTTTCAAATAAATAAATCAGCTTCAGTAAACTATCCAGACAATGGTGTTCTCTCATAATTTGTTTCAGCTTGTATTTTAGCATTTAACTCCACTACATATACAAAGAAGCTGATGGAATAAGGAGAGGAAAGTAGGGTATCAATTGCTAAATACTGCAATTCAATCTAGGGAAGAACAATAAAGCTTTAAAATCAGACTTTTCAATTTACAATCAGTGCTTCAGAGGCAACAGTTACATCTGCAAGTTTATCAGTAACTACGCATTTAAATAAGTTTTAGGAAACTATACTTTAAATTCTCTCAGCTGGAGTGAAATATTACGGAGTGCAATCTTTTGAAAAAAGAGAAGACATGCTCAATTATTGTTGCTGACTAGCAACTTGACTTCTTCAGCCTTTTTGTTAGGACAGTCATTTTTTTCTATTAATTTTTCCAATATGCAACCAATCAGGTGAAAAAATAATGTCTCTAGGTGTTCTGTTATCTACTCTGGTAAAGTAGGTACAGAATAAACTCTAATAACAAACAAGACTCTTTACCCTATCCACCACTTTCAATATGTTCTTTCATCTATTAAAAAGATAGAAGTCAATTTATTTATTTGTTCATTACTTCCTTAATGTAATAAAATAGCAGCTTATGTAGAATATAAAATAAGTGAAAACATCCAAGGCCTAACTAAAATCCGAAGAGGAACTATCCAAAACAACATAAAAAAGAGATAACAATAAATAGCTAACCAAGCTAAAAGTCAGAATTCCAGATGACAACCATTTATCAACCATGATGACTGATTGCATTTTAACTTAACATTTCATGGATTTTTCAAAATAAAATAAGCAGGGAGCTAAATGTTCTGCTTTTTATAAAGGCAGTAATTTACACTCAACACAAAATTAAAATGATTTTTTTACTTACTATACAATATGCCTGTGATTAAAATATTGCATACAAAGTACCTTATTAGTATATATAGATTGACTAATAGGATTGTCATCATCTTACTTTTTTTTTTTTCTCAAGAGAATCAGGACTTTCCAATAAGACAATCTGGCCAGTTATTCATATTCCAGAAATGCATATATTAAATTACTACAATGTACATAAAAAACTATTTTGAAAATTTTAAAAATTATAACATGAAATTATTTTAATCAGTTAGGTCCTCTCCAATGTATCTCTACTGTGTTCCATCCTGATATATTTCTGGACACAATTTAAATGCTTGAGAAATTCCTTCATCATTTCCAACAGGAAAACAAAAGTTGATTCTACACTAATGTATTTGTTACCAATTAATAATTTGAGTTTTAACTAGTAGCTTAATTTATAATACAATTATCTAATTAATAAAACTAATTGTTACTATTGGTTTTTAGTGTGATTCCTATTGGTTTTTACTGTAAATCTTCATTTAATTAATATTCTATTTTTTTATGGAAATCACATTACATATTTTAATGGCAACTGTAAAGCAAACATGATAAACAGTAAAGTTACCTGGTGCAAACTTGGTTGTCCCATAGAATCTAACTATTCCAGTTCTTTGTCCTACCACCAATACTCTTTCTCCAATCTGAATTTCCCCTTCATCAAATGCATTTTGCTTTGCAGATAGAAAAGTATTATTTCCTTCTGTACAGTTGGGTTCATAAAATGCAAGAGATATACAAATTACGTTAAATAAGAAAATACCTATGAACTCATTATTCGCATACAGGCTCATCACAGTTATGCTCTAACAGAATTAAACAGAATTACAGTATAAGAACTAATATATTATATCTGTATGATTTTTAAATTTAGCAAAGACAATTACCTACAAATATAGGAAATTAAGATTGGTACTATATGAGAGGCTTATATCATATTACTTTACAATTCACTTCAAATATGTGAAATCTAAACAATTTCAGCCAAAGAAATTCTTAGCTCCGGCTACCATTTGTGATAATCTGTTTTCTTCCACAGATGTCCTAATGATTTTTAGATAAGATATAGTTATTTCCCAGGGTTGCGTAAAGCAGCCAGAAGCATCTGTCCTCAAAGCAACAAAGCAGCTGCATCCTGTGAAAAGCTAAGATAGCTGCTTTGAAAATTAAGCTTAGTTATCTATGCATGCAGAGAGACCACAATTGGAGCACTCTCTGATATTTGGAGAACATAAGAAAAGTTGGGAAAATTGCTTTTTTGTCTTTAAGTATAAACTAGATAAATGAAGTTTACACACAGTTTACATAAGGCCCATAGCTGGGCTGCTGATTTGAGATCAACTGCACTTACCAAATATTCCCTTGCCACTTCACTCACACTTCTTAGGAATAACAAAATTTACCGGGAAGATCTCAAGAATTATAGAATGTAATAGCTGCATTAGAGTTTAGATATGTAATCTTCCCATATCTCTATCCTTATAATGGTCTATTACAACAAGTAATTGAGCAGAAATTATACCAGCCATAGATTTGGATGAATTTGGGTGGTCTTTCATGTTTTCCTTCTTCTTATTACTTGTGGAATTACATTTCTTGGGACAATTCACCTTGCTATCTAATGATACAGTTGAGGATGAAGAGCTACTGAATCCAAGGTAATTTGCTAAAAATAATAATAAAACAAAGTTATTCAGCTAGAAAGCACATAAACACATGAAAGAAGTGTCTATTTGTCACATTTTTCATTCCTTGTGAGCATAAAACTAACTGATCATGATGGACACCACTTAGTTTTTCAAGTCTATGTTACTAGTATGTAATACTTGTTAAGCCTAGAGCATAAATGTAAAAATAATGCAGCCTTAAGTAATAAAAAATCTCGGTTCTTTGCTTTTGATAGCTAGTCTATTAAATCTTTGATGAGAAACAGGGGGAATGACATTTTGTGGATGAATTATGAAGTGCATGGACTAGTGCCTACAGCATGCTGTTATGCATCATATTAATATTAAAATCCTGTCTATAAAGTAAAATTGGAAGGTAAATCACTTTCATTTCAATTTGTGAAATGTTGATGTACAAGCTCCTTATCAAGATTTATGTCTATCTGTCTCTTCTTTTTATAACTTCCTCTTCTGGCACTTTTCACCTGACACTAAAGATTTTGATGATTAGGCCTGAGGTAATTTATCCATAGACCTGAAGATAATGCAAGTTTTTCTTTTAGTTACAAACAGAATGTGGGCTTTAGGATGTACAAGTACCAAATATGGAAAACATCACAAAGAGCTTTCAAGTAGCTGCAGCTGCTTGTAACATGTACCCTTGCAGTATGTACCCTTAATCACAATCTATATAATATTAGATCCTTGAACTAGTATTTTGTTAAACATCCTGAAATCTTCAGGAAGGTTCACAATCTTTACAAGAGAATGTCCTATTTCATGAACAATGTAGAACATGATGAAAAATTACAGTGCAATGAAAGGGATGGAGCATTTCCAACAAGAGAGAGCTCAAATCACCAGGCATTTTACCAGTCACACCCCATTCTATTCCATTAGACCTCAACAAATGCTGCTGTCTTGGTATTAAAAGGGTATATTATAAGGATAACTTCAGAAACATTAAAATAATGAAATATGGAGGTCCTGAGCCCTTTTTGACTCCCAATGAGGAAGAAATCTGACAGAGACATAAAGTTTAGCACTCCATCAGTGAAGGCCAAAGTGTATATGTTAACCATGTAAAACTCATGTTTCCTCCTTTTTTAAGTATTCAGTTCATTTCTCTGTAGGGTTTAATTTATTCTCTTGTTTGATTTAATATGGTGAATTTATTCAGATTTATTTATTTATATTTTATCAATATATTTATTTTGTTGCATTTCACTGCATTAGTTGTATGGATTGCCTTGAGATCCATGGCATACACTTATTTATCAACACTGTGACTATAATTATCTGTGCATTTAAAATTATTATTTATACTGTCAATTAATAATCTTATTCACAGCTCCATTGATCTCCTTTCCTCTTGCACTTTTCTGAGGCAAAACTAAAGTATTCCATTTTGAAAACCGTTGCTTCTCTTTTGCCCTGCCTCAGGAATAAGGTTAATAAAGTTACTGCCCTCGCATGAAGACAGAAATTGCTGCTGTGGCTGGGTGCAGCAGCTGTAATCTCCAGCAAGCTCTGTGGTCAGAGGCCAACTCAGCCTTGGCGCAGTATTTGAATCACAGAATGAGAAGAATGGGCAAAGGCCACTAGACATGACTTGCAGCCTCTCAACCAAAGTATCAGAAGCAATAGGCAACCTGCTCTGCCTTGAAACATCACATTCATCTCTGCCCATGTGCAGACTGCCCACACCCAGCTCCACTTCCATCATCACCTCCCATCTTTCCTCTCCCTGTGGTCAAATAGAGCAGCCACCATCTAGGAATTCTAGGAACCAATTCTAGGAACCAATGAAACTGTGCATGCTCTTCCGAGCTTCTGGGAGAGTTTGGATTAATAGCACCTACATAACTTAGAAAGTTTAGCTTGGCGAGGGCTAAGGAACTACCCAAAGTAGAGGACTCCCTAAAGCCATTGGCCACTTTTCCAGGACATTTTTGCTAGGAGCTTACCAATGGGAAAAGTGAAATCTGGCCTTCTACAAAATCAATATTCCCTTCACCAAATAAGCTAAAAATAAATCAGTTTTGCTTTAGCTGTTCTCTCCACAGCTAAACAGAAATAGGCATGGGAGCATAAAGCCCAGCAGCGTTTGAGATAAAATAACCCTCCAGTGGACCAACTAAGGTCCAACACATTACTGACTTCTGAACACTCTTCCTCCATATGCATTAGAATATCCATTTGATTCAAAAGCAGTTTATGGCTGAAATAATGATGAATTATGATTCTATGTTTTACCTCATTAGGCTTCCAGCCAAGCACTCCTATATATATATAAGTGCCACTGAAAAAGAATTATATATCCTGGCATAAGGTAACAAGATTTTCAAGGTATGAAGAACTTTATCTAAAATTACTAAAACAGTATCATTATAGATTTCCCTTATCTAGACCAAATATAACAGCCAAAAATATCTAGAAGACACATTACCTTCTTTACCTGATACAGTTTTCTTTACTTCTTCACTGACTACAAATGTGGAATTGGAAATACCATCTTTTCTTGATAAGCCTGTAAGCCAAACCAAACCTATGAAGCCACCACAGTCTAAGTAACATATCCAAACATCTTTATACATATAACAATTAAACATGTAAACAGATATTTATACATATCCTCTATTTCCCTCTAAAGGATAATGGAATATTGAAAGACTCAAGGGTAAACTCACCTATAGGTGCATGAAGCCCTTTCTTACATTTCACAAGCCAATAAAATCAATATTACATCAACATGCCTTCTTCAATTTTCAGTTAAAGAGATCTCAAGAGATACAGTAGCAACTAGACCATCCATGACCCTTGGGTAAACATTTTAGAGATACTGCCTTAACAGATTCCTCAATGCCTTCACAAATGGCAGAGCTTCTAATATACTTGAAAAGTTCTTAAAACTTCAAAGAGAGATTAAGAAAAATATCTGCCTTGAAAACAGCTCATGTTGAACTGTACTGTATAGTTTAGTTGAACATTATGAGTTGATTACAGGAGATTTTTTAAAGATAGTTTTATTATGTTATAAATGCTTTATGTTTTATAAAATTCACCAAATTTCAATTCTAAGGAAGTCATCCCGGATTTTTGTGAGTTACCCATTTGAGGTACCTTGGTCTAAAAACTGTTGCCCTATGATGCACTATATTGCCCTATATTGCCCAGTTAAAGGTTAAGGGAACAAGTATTTTAGTAGTACATAAATAGATGGGTCTGCTTTTAAATCAACTATAGAAGATTTTAAGCAAAGCTCTTTCACATTATAACAATTGTAACCTGTCATTTGTATAAGCTAGCCCAAAACATATTTGAAATACCGAAGCCTATTTTTTAAACAGGAATTTAAAAGCATTGTACAACATAAACAATTATTTGCCAAAAGAATATGCATGTAAAGTATACAACCTTCCATGCAAACAAAACAACAATGCTTAGCAATATTTCACTTAGCCTCTAAAAATATACATGATTGAATATTAATAACATGCTTTAATTTTTTTAAAAGAAAGTGAAAATTCCTTTAAAAAATTCAGGAAAAAAATCCAAAACACAAAGAAAAGATCAGAGAACTTGTCCAGTGCATCGAGCACATATTTTGCATTAAAAATTTTGAGCTTTAGGGCTGGGAAAGACTCTTATCTAAATTCTAAAACAGTTACAGATGGGTAATGTCTGTTAAATATGCCAAGGAAGCAAAGTAATTAAAATAGGAGAAAACACTCATTAGTACTGAATATCAATGCATGTTGGATTTGTTCCTAATTAATCTTTGTCAACCTAATATTATAATACATTTTATTGCTTAAGTCTCTGAAAACAAAGGCTACCTACAAACTATGAATTTTGATTTTAGTCTGTAAATTGTTACACTTTCTGAAGTGTTTTTTTACTTCAAAATAAAATGTCCCCATGCTTACCAGAATTCACTTTAGAGGTTATGTGGGTTACATCAATTTTCTTGGATTTGATTATAGACGATGGTCGTGAGGAAGAAGCTTTTGTACTTTTTTTGTGTCCAGAAATTTTACTTATTTTAGAGAGTGGTGCAAAGATACCTGGCAGAAAAGATACATGATAAGGTACTAATCCTTTTTTAAAGAGGCTTGTACAGTACATTTTCACGTGTAAAGAAAACTTGAAAGTAATATAAGGAAAGAGGCAATCAAACAAAACATTGCAAGTAGTCTTTGATTTATGACCGCAATTGAGATTGGAATTTCCAATGTGGTAGGTAGTAAAGCAAGACAACACATGACTCCATCAGTTAGTGATGGCAATCCCAATACTCCTCATTAACATTGTTAAACAAACTCCAATGGTTCTTAGCCAAGGATTCACCTCAAGCCAAGCCATTCTGGGCTTGGTTCCTTCCAGCCACGTGCCTCAATAAGACAAGAGACTGCCTCCAACTCTCCCCACTTGCCTATGTCCCACCATCTCTGACCTTCTGGCTGCCCTGTACCCTGCCTAGTGGGATGGCAAGCAGCTCCATAAATACACAGCTCTGGGGCTGCTTGCTATGTTGTAGTTCTGGGCTGCAACTGCCTCAGCCCAGTCCAACAATATGGTACAAATCTGAAACACCCGGGAAGCCCCAGCATTCACCCAGCTGCCTTCTCTCCCAATTCCCCACACCAACCTTTCATCTTTTGCATTCAGCTGTTGTGAGGCTGGGAGCCACATGTAGGAAATGTGAGCCAACCCTAAACCAAAGCCTGGTGCCTTCCCATTGGGGGAAACCACTTCCAACCTTCCCCATTGCCTGGCATTCTAATTTGCACTACACTGCAGGACTGGGTTTGGGGGTGGGGGGTGGTATGTTTAGGAAGCATTTGCCAGAGAAGCTGGAGCAGTTGGGGTGGAGTAGTTGCAGGTCCGAAAAGAAACAACAAAGGCAGCAAGGTGCTTGTACTTCAGCTGAAAGCTCAATGTGGGGAACTGGGAAAGGCTGCTGTTGGGCAAAGGAATATTTGCCGGCCCTTCCCAGGCACTGCAGATTGTTGCACCACTTGCTGGTGGTTGCTGGGAGCGGTTGCAATTTGGTGTTGTGCTACATTTAAGGGGATTCTTGCAGCCCCAGAGCCACAGTGCACCAAGAAGCCCCTGAGCCACACCAGTTATGGGGTTGCTTGCCACTTCCCAAGGCAGGGTATAGGTAAATACAACAATTAATTAAATATCAATTTTAGATAACCTACATAAATTTGGGTATATCACAGGTAACCAAAGTACATAGCAGTATTGGAAATAGGAATAAGAAATATCAATCTGAATTACAACACTGGCATGCAGAGTAAGCAAACTAAAGTACTTAGTTGGATAATTTTCAATGACAGACTCAAATAATATTAGACAAATGAAAAAATGGCTTAATATGAGAAATATGAAGAAGTTTAAAAATTAAAAGCAATACCATGTTTTGGAGTGCACTTGAAGTACTGCACTTTTCCAACAGTACCATTGTTTTTGCCATCAGGTTCATCCAATTCTATACCAGCCCACTGCCCACTGGCAAATTCTGTCATGCCACAAAATCGTAATATGCCAATCTGGAAAAAATATATATATTTTTAACTAGGTTGAAAGCTGAAGTGACCACATCTGAAAGTGATAACAGAATATTATGTTCTGAAATTATTCTTTGAAATTATTCAAAGAAAAAGCTGAATGTGTTATTCTCCATTGTTCTTTACTCCAACACAGGAACTGAAGGCTCCTTCACTGAAGACTATATAGGCAGAGGAACAGTCCCAATCTTATATAAAGTATTATATATGAGCTCTTCCACACAGCACATTGATAGAATAGATTTCCTTTTGAACAGGAGAAACTTCTTGAAAGGAAGTGTGGCTCGACGATGAAACCATCACCCAGAGGAATGGTATTTTATTTATCGTATTTTTCGGAGTATAAGACACCCTCCCCTAAAAGAGGGCAAAAATGTGGGTGTGTCTTATACTCCAAATGTAGCCCCGCCCACCCACCGGCCCCCACTGTTTGGCCTCTGCCTCCCAGCAATTTACCTCCTTGCAGCAAGCAACAAACAGCAAAACAGCCCATTTCAGCTTCAGCACAACCTGATTAGCACAAGCGGTTGATTGTCAGTTGGATCGGCCTCCCGACCCTCAGCTGTTTCAGGCTGCTGGGATTGCCGTTGCCTATTTCCACGCAGGCCTCCGCTGCTTGCTGCAAGCAGGCAAATTGCTGGGAGGCAGATTTTTTCTTCTTGTGCTGAAAATGAAAATGAAATTAAAGCAGGCTGTTTGCTGCAATGAGGCAAACTGGGAGGCAGAGGCAGAGTTATTTATGGACTTATTTTCTCCTTTGTGTCCTTTTGTTGTAAAATTTCTGTCTAGAATCAACAATTAGTTGGAATTTAAAAAGCATTTCACTAACTTAATTAAAATGTTACCTGAAGGAAAATAAAGAGAGAGGAAGAAAAACTTTACAGCTAACAGATTGCGTGCTGAACAATTTATTGATTCTGATTACAATACCAATCTACGCAAAGAAAAAAACTTAAAACAGTTCCAAACTGGTAAAATTTCATATTATTTCCCATATCCATACACTAGCGTACATCTTCTTTTCCTCCCTAAAAAAGGTAGGTGCGTTTTATAGTCCTGAGCATCTTATACTCCAAAAAATACGGTATTTTATTTTATTATTTTATTTTATTTTTAGCAGTTCTTAAGCAGAGATGAGAAAATATTATGGGATTTTTTTTTATTTTTGTCTTTTACATTTTATACAACTATACTATGACATTTTATTCTAATGCACCTCTAAGAACAAAAAATCTCTTTTTATATTCTCTTGTTTTACTCATGGCCAATTTGGGATTTAGGAAAGGACAAGTATGTCTCCATATTTTCTTTCTTCTTGTCCCTCTATTATTTCCTTCTCTGCTTTTTTTACTGTTAGGTCCACAGCATGCTCACCAAGTTGTTTCCTCTGTCTTTGTTTCTATTCCTTCCACCCCCTGCTTGCATTGTCCTCTTGATTTTAAAGCTTACATACATCCATTATGTTTAAAGCTTGTATCAAAATACTGTAAAGAGAAAAAGCGATGTAACAAGGCAAAAGAGTCATGCCTGTGCTGCTCTTCTCCCAATTCCAGAATTTAAAATGAAAGCACCATTTCCTTCTGCCCTGCCTGCAAGTGCTGCTAATTTTCTTAAGAAAAACCTTCAAGTGGGAATCTCTCCATGCTCCATTTCCTTCAACCAGCAGCTATTCCAAAAGCAACTTCTATCTTTCATTTTAAAGCCCGAGTGAATAAAGTTCCATCCTCCTGAAGGCTGTACAGTAATTACCAGGCTGTGAGGGCCTCTGAAACAGCAGGTAAAGTATCTTTTCCAGGCCCAAAGCAGGTGGTCGATTGACTTCTGCTGAACTGAGAGTGCAATGTGCGGAAAGCCTCTTCGAGTCAGAATGTGGTTAAATGCCACTTTTATTACCTCCTCTGCTGCTTAGTTTTATGAATCTGAGATAGTCTTCTCCTAATGCCATAGAAGGGAGGAGGTCCCCAACTAAGGGCTATTATGGGTCCAGGGAAGTGTAGCTCTTGGAAATAACAACCAAAGAACGGAATTGAACACCTGACTTTTTTACAGGGATTCTGGTTCTCCCCATTCAAAGTATGGTAACCATACTGCACCATCCTCTGGCCTGCAGTGCAGGTGCAATTCTTAAATGGTGGATCGGTGAATAAGATCTCTCTCATTGGTTATTTAATTATGAATAAGGTTCAATCTGGTTTGTACCATTTTAACTTGGATCAGACAGCTGTTCTGCACATGTCTGGGATAGCCTTAGTCCTTATTGCAGCCCCAAATAGATCAGAGATGAGAAGAGGGAGCAATTAAAGGATAAAGAAATATTCTTGTTTCAGACTTGCTGCTTGTGCAGTGCCAATCTACAGTATCTGACTGAATATTATGTACTAAGGATAGTACAGGAATTGTGTCAGAGAACCACCTACTTTGCTACTCAGCACTCTCCCCGACTAAACAGACAGATATGGTTTTGGACTTGATCTTGAGGTCTTCCAGAATAACAGTTCTGGAGGAATTCATTATCCAGGACAGCCATGATTGCAGCTCCTCAAGATTTTGTGATAGCCATATTAGACATGGTTCTGCCCAACTTATCACTGTTTAACCCAGGTAATAGATGCTCAGATGTATTGGACAGAACAATGGTCTGAACCAGGGGGATTTAAATCTGTTCCTTGTCATGGTGAGAACATTTCTAATTTATGCTTGCAATCACTTCCTCTCTGCAGAGCTGAAGTACTAATTAGAATTATCCAAACTGAGAAATAATTGTTTATGATGGATTCTAGAAAAGGGTAGAATAGTGATGGATGCTCTTTTTAAAATCTTAGTTTACCCTTTGGTTAGCATGACTTGGGTAGTTCACATGATCACTTGTGGATATCCTCTACCATTATGCAGCACCCCATTTAGGCTTATTACACATTTCAGCTGAAGACTATGAAAGAAGTGGAAGACAACTAGAACACAGATGACAAAAACTAATATTAAATTTGATCCAATATCCATCATGCCTTTTAATGACAATGATGAAGAAGCAATCTCTTCTCCTCCATTACCAAGTCCTCTCAATGATGGCCATTAGAGCCTTTCCAAATGATTCAGAGTCTTCTGGAATCTGGTTCAGAACAAGCTGAAATCTGTTTAGACACTTCGAGGAGAAAAAAACATATTTGCCACAAAATCTAACTATGGACTAGAGGCACAAGTATCTTCAGTGGAATGAAATTTCTTATTACTTGAGATTGTGCACCAATTACAAACCTACTTGTACAGAGCTTGCTACCTCAATCCACATCCTGGTAATTTGTCAGTTTGATTATTTGAATGTATTCATACATATGATTATCCTTGAAGACAGTTCAGTTAATTACTGCAGTGAGAATGCTGACTGGATTTAAGTATAATGAACATAGTATGCCAATTGCATACAATCTTCACTGGCTCTCAATTTCATATTTAATTCTAGAAAGCTCTTCACTTAGAAAAACCTTTCAGAACTTGCTATTACAGTAATTGAAATAATGTCTCTTCCAGCTTGTGTCCTATTTATATCTTAATTATCATATTTAATTTTACAGACAGAAATTCAGGATATAGGCAGACTAAATAAATAAATACAGAGGGTTGGTAAGCGGGACTGGCCTTTTCAATGGTTCCTGCCCAACTCTGGGTTACCTTCCCTAGGGATGAAACCAATATTGTCTTCTCAACAACTAAGAAATACATTTTTACTCTCCCACATTTTAATGAATTGATGTTTTAATATTAAACAGGTATAACAAATGCAAACACTTTTCTGTTTTTAATTGTCACTTGTTTTTAATTGTCAGTGTTTATATCATCATGCATTTTATTAGTATAGCTTGTGCAATTTAATTACTATTTCAACTTTAATTTTATTATTTAAATGTGTTGCAAGTCATCTTGGAAAAATGATTTTGAAGGTTAACATACATATTCTTCAGAACGAACACACAGTTAAACTATTCCAATTTTATGACCCTATAACTAAACTATACAATATCTAATAGTATCATACATACATACATACATTGTATCTGATATCAAACTACATTGATAATAAACAACACCTGTTCGATTGGGAAGGAACAAAAATCATTGACCATGCCAACACCTGCCGCATACATAAACTTATTGATGCCTGGTATTCTACAAAAGGAGCAATTAACAAGCATATTGATCTAGATCCAGCATATGAATACATAAGAAACCAGACCATTCGAACAACCAATCAACAAGAGAACCAATCCGCTATTCGGAATTTAAATATAGCTACAAACGAACAACCAATCACACGACCAACTGACCACACTGGAACACAAGACATTTATAAGCTAGAAGAATAGGACAAGAAAATCCTACTGATGATGTTACCTAGTCTGATAACGAAATGTTCAGAAACTAAATTGAAACAAGCTTGGAGAGCAAACCATTGCCAAAATATTTTTTTTTATGTTTGAAGCAAATATTAAAATTCTCAAAATGCTAACTTTGGCTCAGATAAACGTATCTGCTTAATACAGCATATTTATACAAAATTTTAACATGCAAACTACCAATTTCAAATTATTTGTTGGTCACTAAATAAAATTGCATTACTATCAAACATGCTAAATTATAACATTTAACCAAAACTTCCTATTATCTTATTGATTAAAAAATTGAGATTTAATTCAGTTCTACTTAAAAAAATTAACTTGTTTCAAAACTTTTATTTAAACCATTGTGCTTTGTGCTTTACACTTTATTAAAAGCTAAGAATTAATTTGCTTTGAGCAGTGTCTAGAAATAGCAACTAGGGTAGCTATGAGATATCTAATCTTCTAATACATCAGAAAACTGACAGTTCTATGAAGTTACAGATACTGTATTTCTATTCATAGCTGTTTGCTTTCCAAACTATATTTGCATCAATTCTTTTGATGAAGACATTATTTACATTTGCCATAATGAAGCACAATTTACATTTATTAAAAATTAAAATGGATCAAGTTAATAGAAGCAACATATGGATCAATAAAAGTTTGCAACATTTATTTTAAAGTGCAAAGTGTAGTGCAGTTTTATGAAACTGGCAATCAACCCGGTACTATGTTTGCTAGTTCAGGACAGAGAACAGGTGCATATTCCTTAGGTGGGCAAGGATGATACAATTTTTGCATAATGTATCCAAGTGAGCCAGTTACAGATCTCCTTTAAAAAAATTAAATGTTACTAGCTGATGTGACAAAATTACAAGGAGAATCATTCAGCTCATTGTGATTAACAGCCCTACATATCAACCCAGAAACATTTTCAATCCAGTTAATTTTTTTTTCACAATTTGCTTATTAAACATACCTTCTGTCCTGCAATGACAACTCGATCTCCCAGTTTTAGACCAAGGGATTCAAGCATGTCTTTTCCAGTGATATTATCATAATTTGGAAGCATTATATTGGAAAGATTGCAAACCAGAGGTACCGCATCTAAAAGCATCTGTTTGATTTCTTTAGCGCTGGCTGCTGCATCAGCCATTTCCAATGGCATATCTACTGGATCAGGAACCACATCAGCGGGTGTCTGCCCTTTGTCATTCTGTGAAATAACCACCAAAACAAAACAGTGAATTCAGACACAGTATTGATCCAAATCAAAACAGAGCTATTAGCACATTAACAACTATTAAATAACTAAACTAAACATCATCATCATCAAACACAACTAATCTTAAACTTCCATTGCCAGGATCAACAAATTTCAAATAATTTACAAAAAGATCTAAAGATAAACAGAAGTACCAATATAATTTACACATATTTTCCTGTGCATTTTTTATGTTTCCAGTATAAAAATAAACTGCAAAGCATTTTTAAATGATCATTGTAATTCAGATTCAGTTAGATAAAATAAATATTTGGTAAAATCAACATCTCACCCTAAAAGCAGGGTTAGCGCCGTGTTCTAGTAGACACTTTGCAGCTCCAGTACATAGGTTGAAGGCAGCAATATGCAAGGCAGTTCCAAAATCAAAGTCACTGCAAGTGGCATCAACATCTACAAGTAAGAACCAAGTTGATATGTGGATATATAGGAAAATATCAATGCTGTTTTTATCCTTAATGACATACTACGGGCAAATACAATTCCTAAGTCAACATTAAATAAAGCCAATAGAATTCAAAATCAAGATAGAGAGGTCAAACAGTCAGTCACCCACTAAACAAAGCCAATGGTATTTTTTTATTTATTAAATTTATATGCAACTATTGCTTTCCAAACTGACTTTTTAGCAATAAGAGAGGCAATATCAATTTGCTTGAATACAATTCATGTGTCAGATTAATAAATAGCAACTTTTAGACGATCTAAAAACACTGGGACATGAGAAGCTGGGATATGAGAATTCAACATCAGCAATAGTAACAAGTGAGAGCAAGAAAAACGGCAAAAGAAAGGTCAAGTTGAAGGGGAAATTTTAGCAGAACCTTTGAGGGAAGGAAGCCCTGTTAAACTCCATCTCCCCTCCCATTGCTATTTTTCTAAAAGCAAAGTAAGAACTGATCCTTAAAAATACCTGAGAACTATTTATTGGCCCTGTTCCCACATTATGTTTAATTAGGCCAGGGAATAAATGTGAAGAGGCTGAAAAATTAACAAATCAGACAAGAAATTGAATAAATCACAGAATCAAGTCAATTCCTTACTCTATACAGGAATCCAAATTCAAGCATCTATCAAAAAGAGAAATCTAGGCTCTACCAAAACACAACCAATGGAAGGGAGCTCACGACATCTCAGGATAATTCCTTTTATTGCCAAACTGTACTTCCTTTAGAAAACTTTTCTTTCAATTGGAAACTGCTTTCTTGGAAAAACTTTGTATCCATGCCATGTCTCCAGGTATGGCAGTAAATAGGCCTTAGATTTCATCAACATGACATCTATGCTTGGACTTGACAAATGGTACATTTCCTCATCTGATTGTCAAACAAAATATCCCTCCATTTAATTGTTATCCCATTCAGTATATTCTTAACTGGCTGGCAATCAAACTGTCATAGAAAACTTTGTCAAATGGTTTAAAGAATCAACATTTATTATAACTACAGCACTAGTATGGAAGTTGCACAGTTAAAAATAGAGGTTAATTGACAATCATGTTGATTTCTAATAATCATATTTTCCAATATTTTATTTTGATTGCTTTATTTACCATATATTTGCTCCTTTTTAATTATGACAAAAGAGCTCTTATTACATTACTTGGATTTATACAGATTTATGGGGGATGGAAATATTGTATATGGACATTTAACATTTTTTAAAAGAACCCCTCTCCTAAAATATTAAAAATATATCCTACCAAATTCTTTTGTTTTATTTTGTTTTGGTGTGGCTTGCTTTCTCATTTTTAGTGTTAATGATTTGTTCATCACTTTATATTTATGTACGTATATTTTAAAAGACTGGTCTACACCAGACTTAAAGTTGTCCTGGGAATAATCAGAATTTTTAGTATTTCTACCTATTAAGTCTATACAGAACATTAGAAAGGGATTTTTTACAAAGTGATCGATATAAGCAAAACATTCCTCCTCAAAGTGTCAGATCAGTTCTGATCTCCAGAAAACTAGGCAGAAGTACTTTGAAATCTTTCTCCATTTGTCTGTGTGCATATTTGTACTTCAAGTTCACATTGGTCAATCCACACAAAGTGTTATCTGTGCATACATAAGCTGTTTACAATTCACAATTTTTGTTAAAGGCAGATACAAATTCTTTCCTGATTGTTTGGATAATTTAACTCTGAAAATTAAACATAAAGTCTATAAAGGAAGCTCTCTGTTGCACATGTATCCTCTCTATTTAAAGACAGAATAAACACGAATAAAAGGGAGCAAAGCTAGTTTTAACACCTCATGGGTAAAACTAAACATACATTTGAAACAACTGAAAGAAGGTTTTAAGGGTGAATCTGCACAATGCAGCAACTGCCAAATTATAATTATTAAATTTCTAATATGATAGGATGAATTTGCACAATACAGCAACTGCAGTATTATAATGATTAAACTTCTAATACGGGTGAGCAATTTAGTTTGCTTCTGCCACTATTCAACTTCCAAATTTTGTTGACAATATTTGAGACTGCAAAACAGCAAGAATATGGCAAAGGAATCCAAGGATTATTTCTCTATATTTTAAAATGTCAACTCTCACATCTGCAACCTGCCTTCCAAGCTATATGCCATTATGAAAGCATTTTTTAAAAATGCAAGACATCTGAATAAACTTTATTCTGATGACATTTATCAGACATTCTGCACAGTTAAAACTTATAAATGTGTAAGGAAACTAAAGGTAGTTCTTGACCTACGACCACAATTGAGCCCAAAATTTCTGTTGATAAGCAAGGCAGTTGGTTAAGTTAGTTTTGCCCAATTTTACAACCTTTCCCGCCACAGTTGTTAAGTGAATCAATGCAGTTGTTAAGTTAGTAATTTGGTTGTTAAATGAATCTGGCTTCCCCACTGACTTTGTCAGAGGGTTGCAAAAGGTGGATCACATGACCCTGGGACACTGTAACTGTCATAAATACATGCCAGTTGCCACATGTCTGAATTTTGATCACATGACCACGGGGATGCTGCAACGGTTGCATTAAAAAAATGGCCATAAATGACTTCCGGTTTGGCGTCGCTATGGCACAGTCATAGGGAGTGGGGCTCCGCGAACTCTCATGGGGGGGGGGGTTAAAGGGCTAGTTATCTCGTAGGGGGGGGCAAAGAAAAAAGGGACGCCTTGCAGATCGCGGAGAATGGCAACTCTCCTGCTTGATCCAAAGCTCACTCTCCTATCTAACAATGAGGAAAGAGAGGCGGCCATTATGGCCACCGGGAAGCTGGGACAACCAAAGAAAGAAATGTGCTGGAGCAGTGTTTGAATAGTAGACTGGAGCTGGGTAAGATGATTGTCAACTTCTTTAATAGAGATTAACCCTAAATAAAAGAAACTCCAAAAAGATAACTCTCCAAAACGTTTAAAGCAGCTAATAATTACTTAAAGATTACAGACTCGAAAGAAAATGAAACTTAAGAGAGGATATAATTTTTAAACTACAGAAGGACTGGATTTGAACATTTTATTGGCAACATTTTGAAAAGGCATTTAAGAATGCTGGAAACATCAGGCTGAAAATTGGGGGGAAGTGAAAGAAATTTATTTGAAGAAATTAACGCTGTCAGATTGGATGCTACATTGAAATCTTAGGCGATGATGCCATCTACTGGTGAAAGAAAGGAAATACACTATATTTTTACAAGGCTGGGATGTCCTTGGAATAATCTATACTGAGTGGAGATAAACACACCTGGAGACTGTGTTCTTTTTTTTCTTTTGCTGTACATGGTCTGACACCTATTTGTTTCATGACTAAGGAGGAAAAAAATTTGAGATTTTTGAAGATTGCTAAATAGAGTGGTTTACAAACACTTGGAACTATTATTGGAATCAAAGAGTTGGTTAGGTGGCAGATGAAAACAAGGAAAAATCTGGAAGGAGTAAACTGACTGGTGGAGGACTATAAAAAATTATAAATACTGCATACTTCGAGGAATGACTCTGGGACTGAGTGAATAGTTTTAAGATTGGTTTTTGATGTTACAGACAATTAAGAGTGTGGGATTTTGATAGATTTGTAATTTTGGATTTATTAAAATAAGATAAAATGCCTCAACAGGAAATAACAAGCATGTTTCAAAAAGTAATGCCATTGATGTTTCAAAGTATCTATGAAACTATAACAAAGTATCAAGCCTAGAAGCCATCTTTTGCATTGGGCCTTCAGGCCTGCCACATTTACTACTGTGGGAAACTGGGAGGGGGATTGTATGGCGCATGGGTGATATATAGGATTTGATGTATAATATAGATGTAAGACTAGAAAATGTTCAGCAAATAACAATGAAAAATGAACAGGAAACCCAGGAAACAGAGGAGAGAATAGAAAAAACAGAGTAAGGAAAAGAGCAGACAAAACAACAAATGAACCCAAAAGGTAAGGAGAAGGAACAGATAATCAAAACGGATGAAACAGATCAAGCTGACAATATATTTAAAGACTTGAAAAAAGAATTGGATAAGCGGAAAGACACCCTTGAAGTGAGGACAGAGACACTCATAGGCATAGTGAAGATCTGGCAGCGAGAGGCAGAGGTAGAAGAGAGACTACTTAAACCAAGAAAGAACGATATAGGGAGACACAAAGCTTTAAAGGAGGAGTATGGAAAGCATGCCAAAAATCAATAAGAATTGAAATACTAAAACGAATGAGAGATAACGGGTAGAAATAGAATATTCACCAATATAAGATATGTGTTATCAAGATTTAGAATAGAGGTAGGAATTAGAAAGAGGGAAAATATTTATACTACTATATATTTTAAAATTAGTATGTAGACGAAAGGATCAGAAGCTGAAAGATGGTTGTATTATATATCTTTAAACAATGTTATTAAGGTTACCATGGTTATTAGCACTGAGTAATATAATATAATATTAAAGAATTAAATGATGAGGGATTAAATACAAGGTGGAGCAAATATTACAATGTTAACAACTTTAATTGCAAGTATATAATGTTATGATAACGACATGAGTATGTTTAATGTAATTAATATAATTAAAATGGATAAGAGATGAAAGATAGAAATAGAAAACTTATTAATATAAGATTGGTGTCATCAAGATATGAAATAAAGGTAGAAATTAGAAAGGGGGAAATACTACAATAAATATTGTTATATAACATGTTAAAATCAGCAGGTAGATGAAAGGATAAGAAATTGGAAAAATGACTGTATTATGAATAATGTTACTAGAAAGATGCGAGTATGATTAATGCAAGGTAATCAAAATTGTCAATTTTATTATTATTATTTGGTATCAAAATTAACACCCAGAAACTACACTGTTCATGTATTTAACACTTGTATACATTTAAAAATAAAAAACTTGAATAAAAAAGATGGCCATAAGTAACTTTTTTCAGTGCTGTTGTAATTTCAAACTATTACTAAATGAATGGCTGTCAGTTGAGGACTACCTGTATAAGAACTCTAGGTTTCTGATCAACTTGAGTTCCAACAAATGCACTTCAATGGTTTGATTAGAAAAGAGAAATGCGACTTCACAAGCTTAATTGCGTTCTATTTATAGATAAAACATTTGGATTAATTCAAATGAATGCCGGGAGCCAAATAAAACAGATTGTTGAAATTTCTTCCAGATTTTATTTTCCTTCGTTAAATATTTTGGAAACCAAACAAGTAAACCTCTCTTTCAATGTTACATAAATATGTCTCCTTTTCTTTAGACAAAAGAAAAATATCTGGAATAAAGTGCAGCAAATATTTTAGCATCAGAGAAAACACTACCTGTTACTGGAAGCCCTCATGGCTGTTAACTTTATGTAACAACCATGTTGTTTCAAAGTGCTGACATCAGTTAAGAATCTGCTCAAAGCCATCCTCTATGAACCAACCCTCCCTTCCAAGAAAACACGAAGGCTTTATAAAAAAAATTAATCTTATCAAACACCATGAACCTGGGCTCACAGGGAATATACTGTTTCATGTGATTGCCATCATGTAACTTATTCACACTCTCTGCCTCTTACAATATAGCTAATCTTATGCTGTCAACTGATATGTTTGAGGAGAGAGAAAGAAGTTCTAATGATTTGCTGGACAAGTGAAGAGCTTACTCCTTATCATCCACATCACTAAAAAAAAAATGTGCTACAAGAAACTGGTAATATAAATCATTGCACTATTGAAAAGAAAAACCTGGATTTATCAGTATGCTAGAAATTCTGAGAAATTTTGAAGGAGAAAAATACATTTGGGAATAAAAGAAACAGAAATAAAAAAGTAGAAAGGAGTAGCCTGTTCCATCTGTTCTAATTCACACTGCATCAAGCTGAAACCCAAAGTAAAAAATTATGAATATATTAATTTTTCATAATGTTAAGTGATGAAAAAAAAAACAAAATTGACATGAAACCTCATAAAATGATCAGAAAGCAGTCATTAATTCCTATTTTCCATAAACCAATATTATGAAAATAAAAAGGGGTGTGGAGGATGATTGAGCTTCTTAAAGAAAATGTTTTAAATAAATAAATAAACTAAAAATATGTGATATCAGCATGTTCTACATCACCTGCCTATGACAACTCCATAGAGCGTAAGCATTAAAAACAGACATCTTGAGGAAGGGAAGATGAGTTGTCATTTGTTATTAAGAAACAAAGATGGATATAATTTTCAAAACAATAATATATTGCACATAATTAGATCCATTTCAAATTTTATTTTATTTTATTTTATTTTTGATTTATATGCCGCCCTTCTCTGGAGACTCAGGGCGGCTTACAATGCGTTAAGCAATAGCCTTCATATTTTTGTATATTTTATACAAATTCAGCTTATTGCCCCCACAAACCAGGTCCTCATTTTACCTATCTTAGAAAGGATGGAAGGCTGAGTCAACCTTGAGCCTGGTGAGAATTGAACTCGCAGTAATTGCAGGCAGCTGGAAGCTAAATACTACCTTTAACAGTAGCATTAGTCTGCTGCGCCACTCAGGCTCTTTCTGAAGAATCTACATCAGAGGAAGGCCACATACTATCTTCCATCTTTTCTAACTAATGAATGTTCAGAGCCATAATTTCTGAAATAAATACCATTTTAGCCCAGTTGCTTTGTTATTGATTGATCTCATAACCTACAATGTAATATATATGTATAACACCAAAAAATTCAAGTATATGGCAATTCAAAGTTTCCACTAAAATAGTTGCAATTGATATGGAATTTTAGGAACTGACAGAGTAAACAGAAATTCAGAACTTCAGTATGGAAAATGTGTGTGCAATTTATAGGTATTGATAAAATATATATATAAAATTTCTACTATTACTTTCAATACTTACTGTAGGATATACTGTATATTTTAGAGTTAAATTACATCACTTTTAAAAAATCATAGATCTTTTCAGGTGGACACAACGATGGTAAATATCAGTGCTGTGGCTGTCTATCTAAACACTGTAGGGGCAAAACATTTCTCTTTACCTTTCTACATCCTCCAGTTGCCAGTAACAACATAGACGGAAACCATGAATACAAGGTAGGTAGGTAGGTAGGTAGGTAGGTAGGTAGGTAGGTAGGTAGATAGATAGATAGATAGATAGATAGATAGATAGATAGATAGATAGATAGATAGATAGATAGGCTGGCTGGCAGGCAGGCAGGCAGGCAGGCAGGCAGGCAGGCAGGCAGGCAGGCAGGCAGGCAAATAATTAATACATACTGCAGCTAAAATGAGTAATTAATTAATGTGTGATTATTTGGAGTCTTTAGCCAACATTGTTATCACATTACAGTATGTATCTTTGTCCATGTTTTTAAATAGTCCTCATATTCAGGGAAACATCAACTTGGGAATAGTCTTACTGATAAGGGAAAGGAACGTTTTATTTATTGGTATTACATCTGGTGAGATTTACCTTTTGGTTTTGCATTTTTCAAAATGATAGTAATGAGTTCTGGAACATCAAAATAGGAAGCATAGTGGAGAGCATTCATATTTGTCCAGCGACTCCTCAAATTGATATCTGCACCCAACTCAATAAGTTGAGAGGCAAATTTTGCTGCTGTTTTCACATCTCCTGCAAAGCAAATAGTTTGAAAACATAGCTTATATGTAGTTTAGTTGGTTCTTGATAGATTTTCACAACATACTAGCTAACAGAAGACTATGTCCAAAAGACACTGGCAAGTTTCCATATAGCCAGTCCTTATAAAATGTTTCCTTACCAGAGTTTGAAAGTTAGCCAGACTATAACTACGTCAACAATGAAGAAAAAACTCAGAAAAGTTTCCTAGTACTTTGTATATAGCCTTTTTCTCTGGATGCTCAGAGCAATAGCATGAAAACTGCTATCTCAATACATCTGGAGAGAATCAAATTGGGGAAACTTGTTCTACAGATACATACAGCAAAAAGATGCTTGAGTTTTGTCTTATTTTCCGTAGAAAAATATATTTTATGATATGCCATGCAACTTTCAATGTCTGGATTTGAGTTAAATTGTGTTGACTGTTTCTGTTTTAGGACAGCAGAAATACTGCAGGATCCTCTGCATCTCATACAAGAGGAATAGATGTTCAAGTAACAACAGTTCCTTCCTTGCACAAATGCTGAAATAACGGTGGTGGTGGTAGTGGTGGTGGTGGTGCTGCTGCTGCTGCTGCTAATGATAGCTTAAACATCACATGTTATTATTTTAGATCATGAGGACAGAGAGCTAATGGATAACTTAACCAATGGTAGAGTGAGTTCCATAATTAATACAGCAATGCTAAAAGAAATCTGACCAAAATATTACTGAAATTATACCTATGATATGACTTCAGTGGAATAATACTATTGTTTTATTTATACATAGCAATTAGGACTAAAACTATTTAATTCAACTGTTAAATTATTTTACATTATTTCATCTGTACCATGTACTAACATGTAATTCTATTAGTTCCTAGGATTTTCAAATGATAAAGTATAAAGTTTCTGTCTGTTTCCACCCCATTAATTTTAAATTGTTGCTGTATTGGAGGTTACAAGACTACAGAACAATAGGAAAATAGAAAAGGTAATACAATTATTTCAGTTTAGCAATAATTCCATTTAGAAAGTTTGGAGAGAAAGGGCAGCATACAAATTTGGTGATTACGTATAGTAAATATGGCCACTCCATGAGTTTTAAAGTGCTATTTGAGGTATCAGAACAACCTAACTTATCATCTATACAAAGTTTTACAGGAAGTGATGTTATGTTACCAAGGGGCATCACTTTGGCCGGTGGGAGGAAAGATTCAGAAATTCAGTAAAATGATTTTTGGGGTGCTCGGGAAGATATGTAGCTTGTGAATAGAATTCACTGAAGGTGAGGAAACTGCTGCAGAAGTTCCAAACTGTTCAAGTTGGTAGAATTTTGGACACAGAGGGATATAGAATTTCTAATATATTAGAATATTACAGGTAGATGATTTGAAGAGGAATGACACTTCATTCCTCTCTCTATTGGCATAACCAATATACCTGGAGAAAGTTTGGAAGGACAACTACTATTCCTGCTGGCAAAACTAGCCACAGAAAATTTCCAATTCCTTTTCTTACCAATTCCATGAGCTCCTGACTTGCAAGTATAGTGCAAGAGAGTCATGTCAGTCAAGCCATCTCTGTCATTCACGTTACAGCCTCTCTTAATGACCTGTTTTTGAAAAATATATCATTTATGATTCTGATGCAGCAATTCCTATTTCCTGGAAGGTAAAATATATATCACTCTTATAGTGATACCTGGTAACAAATTATTTTTACTGCCAAAGGAATTAGCTGATACATTTCACAGCAACGGTGACATAAATATCTGGGATCATGTGATTACCAATTTGCATTTCATCAGTTCACTTAGTATTATAGTTACTTAAATAAAAAAAACTTGCCAAAATCATGTAAACCCCAAAAGATATATAGCACTTAATGCACTTTTTACGAAGGTTTTTGCTCTTAGCAGATCATGAAAATTTACTTAAATTTCTACTTAATAAGAATGCAGATGTAAAGACATATTTGTTAACAATGAATTATAAACAAAAATTAAACAAATATTCCCATATATTAAATGAGGGCATAACATAAAAATTTATAGATAAATTCAGGAAATCAATAAATGCCTCACCTCATTTCCTATCACATCAATGTTTTGCTGAACTTGGGGAACCCACTGTCTTAAAATAGCAAATAATTCAGATACAGAAGTTTTGGGATTGAAAAGAATTTCCTGGCATGCTGTATCATTTGGATCGAAAAAAGAGAATTCTACAGGAATGAAAAAATGAAAGAAAAATTTAGTTGCTAAAAATATTCAGAAAGATTTTAAAAAACACTATTAGTCAAGTTTCATACAACTTAACAAACCTTCACCACCTAGTGCCCTGAAAATGCTAGCTAAACATACAGTGTTCAAATGTAAAGCATGTAAAGCATGTAAAGATGGTTACCATCTTTAGAGCGCTCCATGGCTTAGGACCTGGGTACTTACGAGATCACCTTCTGCTACCAATAGCCTCCCACCGGCCAGTACGCTCCCACAGAGAGGGACTCCTCAGGGTACCGTCGGTCAAACAATGTCGACTGGCAACCCCCAGGGGGAGAGCCTTCTCTGTGGGGGCACCCGCCCTCTGGAATGAATTGCCCCTGGAGATACGGATGATCCCTGACCTACGCACCTTTCGCCGTGCCCTCAAGACGTTATTGTTTCAACAAGCTGGGCTGGCCTAAACATTAATTTTAATGGGTTGCTTTTGTTTTTGAATGATGTTGGGGCCAAATTATTTAATATGTTTTTAAATTGTTTTTAAATTTTATATATGTGTTTGTTTTATCTTTGGCTGTGCACCGCCCTGAGTCCTTCGGGAGAAGGGCGGTATAAAAATTAGATTAAATAAATAAATAAATAAATAAATTTGGACAATCCAAGATTGGAAAATATTTTACTATGTAATCAATAAGGGATTCTCTAATTTGATGAGATTGAATATTCCACAGAGTATTTTTTTACAATTTTCATGTTTCATTTACAATTTTATTATTTATTTAAATGTGGCAGTCTCAGGGTACTACCCTTTCATATTTTGCTATAGAAAATCTTCCTTCTTAACCCAGAAATACTATTAAGGAGTAACATATTTTATTTGACGAGATGGCACTTAAAGTAGATATACAAATGACAGGTTATGAGAATGACATGATAAAGGATGTTTTGCTGCATATATATAAGAAATGGGTTGATATTTAAAAATCAAAAGGGAAATACAAATAATAAACCATAAGTTACTTGGATAATTCTTTTATATTGGATTTACAAAAGAAGCTTCTTAAAGCTTTGAAGAATCTCATCAGAAGGGAAAAAGAAAAAATGAAAAGAGTAAATTCTATGGCATTTCAAAGGATTAAAGATTAAAATTATCAAAATTAAAAGCAATGAATATAAACTTGTTTTATTTGATCAAGGTTAAAATAAAATAAGTTATTATTTCTGGTAATGGATTTTCTGCTGACATGATAAAAATATTATGTTTTATGGACTTCTCTGTAAGAGATGGGATATTGGATCAAGAGATCATTGTTTGTAAACTAGGAGGGGTTGAAGAGTTACAAAAATAGATTATATTTATTATGATGATCGGAAGCCATTTCTTTATATATGGCTTTTGTCTTTCATTGCTATATTTTTATTTTCTATGTTTTTTCTTCTCCTTTGCACCATTTATTTTCTATTTTACTTCCTTTTAGTTTACATTAGATTTTTCCATTGCCAAGTAAAATTCTTAATACAAATTAAATATACAAAAAAAAAAACCATTTAGGAGTATAAGATTAAATGCATGCACTAGAATTTTCCTGGAAATGCCTGTTATAGTTTTATTGATATTCAAAAATATCACTAGAATTTTATTGAGATTCAAATAAAATCCCTAAAGAATCATCAGTGTTTGCAGACTGTAGTGGAATTCTTTAGGTGGTGACATAGACTTCAGAGTGCAAAATAGAAAAATACTGGTAAGTTACTGTGCAGTAGGAAAATACTTTTGACCAAATTACTATTGTGAAAAGTTCCCCCCTAAAGAGGATGAATGT
Source organism: Pantherophis guttatus (assembly GCF_059756535.1). Taxonomy (NCBI): domain Eukaryota; kingdom Metazoa; phylum Chordata; class Lepidosauria; order Squamata; family Colubridae; genus Pantherophis; species Pantherophis guttatus. Next base: position 291,456,752 of record NC_142063.1, on the reverse strand, counting down.
GAGGGAGGAGGGAGGAGTGTTTTAAACTAAAGAACAATAACTGTACCTGAGATATCATTTATCTGAAGTAGGATAAATTACTCTCTTCAAACAATTTTAACTATGCAGAAAGAAAAATAGGAGAAGAGATTTTAGAAGAGCATTTTAGATTCCTTCACTCTTGGATTCAATGTCAAGCACTTGTTTTTTTCATTTTTAAGCATGAATCTATTAATAGGAAGCATCTATGGAACTGGCTGTCTTGGCATTCTATATATTAAGCCTATAAATATTGAAATAAAGACTGCAAAACAGAGTCAAAGTCACATTTCTGCAGGTTGAGTGCTATATAAATTTTAAAATAAAAAAAATGTCCCTGCAATGATCAGTTAGCTAAACCAGTACTGAATGGCTTTAAACATCTGAATCTCTAATATTTTTAAAGTAGACTATTAATACTGGAAGCTTTCAGAGCACTGATAAAAAATACTAGACCATATTTAGTCCTCTCTGACAACAAAAGAATTCTCTGTTGTTTTGGAATTCATGGTTCAAAAAAAGAACCTCATATAAAAGAGACAAGCTCGTCTGCTAGACAAGATGGGTAACTGATTTTTTTTAAAAAAAAATACAACATGAAGCTATTTCAGAATTAGTTATGGACTGCATTTGTACTTAAAAAAAACAGAGTTCTGGAAAATACTTTATCAGAACAGTAACAATTGTTTCCTAGAACAAAGAGATGTGTCATTTGAAATCTATCTTTAACAGAAGGACAAATAAAAGTATCCTCTGAAATTTACTCCACACTCACTTGGTATCCTGTTACAGATAACGAATTATTAGCTGTTCTTACCACTTTACCTTCTGCTAAAGTTCAGATACTAATTATATGGCAAATAATACAAAATAAACCTGGATTTGTAGTGCCATTTTTTGTAAAATCTTTTATAATAAAAATTGACTGATCATATGCCCACTGGATGGAAACTTAAGCATATGGAGCTTAAAAGCATGCATACAAGACATGTAAGATTTTTTTTTAAGTGGGAGTCGGTAATTGCCATTAATTAAAGAACAATTACTTTAATACAGATTGTGGCTGAGATATATGTGCAATTTCTTTTAATAAAATTAGAGATCTTGGCATAATTTATTTTCAGAACAGCAAGCAAAACCTGTAGTAGGTGTTCATGTACTCTATTGTTAATAAAGCTTTTATTTTAAATCATTTATTTAATAAATATGCAGAGATCGGGAGGAGCAATTTATTTGCTTTCTTTGTGGATGTTGGTATTCAATACAATTTATACTTAATTTTATCTTATTTTTAATTTTATTTTTTTCCTTCACCATCTATATCTTGTCCACGCCTTCTATTTTAGGGAATCCTCGTATTATCCTCTCTAAACAAACAGAGATGCGAAATAAGATTGTGATTTGGCACCTTCCCTTTTTAATTAGTCAATGAACTAATTACCTGTTTCACTTTTACTCTGTGCAGATAATAACAATTTTACTTTAAATTTATTTTATTTCATATATCCAAAGTCTTAAAAACCACAACTTACCAGGATAACCACTTGACAATTTATTATAAGTCTAAGCATCTAAATTTAATAGCCAAAATAGAGAGAAATCTTATTCTAGATATTACTGTCAACAGAAAAGAGTTGTCTATTCTCAAGCTGTTAGACATGGAGACCAAAACATGCAACTTACAAATTTTCAGACTTATTTCAAAAATGTAGCTTCTCTGAGTCATATTTCTCATAATGTGAACAAGTGCAGACAAAGGAAGACTTCATACAGAGAGATAAGCATTCTTACAGAAATTTATCCTCCTGGAGTAAAATCAAGAAACCTTTCTGTTTAACTAAGTTAAAACAGAAACCATGGGCTATAGCTGTGATGGCGAACCTATGGCCATATCGGTGGGCATGCGAGCGTTGCTCTACCTCAGCTCCAGCACCATGCATGCGCTGGCCAGCTGATTTTCGAGTCTTCCGGTCCTACCGGAAGCTGGGAATGGGTCTTTTCCAGCCTCCGGGGGGGGGGGGGTGGAGAAGGCTGTTTTCACCCTCCCCAGGCTCCAAGAAAGCCTCTGGCGCCTGGGGAGGGTGAAAAAACAGGCCTACCATGCCATCGTGTGCCAAAAGTGGGGGGAGCGCAAAAGTGGGGTCACGCGCACATGTGCGGGGTACAATGAATTATGGGTGTGGGCACGCACACGCACGACCGCCCCGCATTCCCCCTTTTTTGGCACGCGACGGCAAAAAGGTTAGCCATCACTGGGCTATAGCATACCTTGTTGCATTGTATACAATGGTAAATGTTGTTGCCATTTGCTTCAGTGCAAGGAAATATTCAAAAGCTTTTCATCACTTACATTTTATTGTTGTAATTATAACCTTACAATCATCTGCATTATCTATTTGATCTTTTGAATAAGTTAATAATCAGAAGCAGGTGCTTCCAAAATAGTCTGAAGCTGTGCATAAATTGGTCTTCACTAAAACTATATTTTAGTCACTCCTATTCTTAAAATTATTAGGCAAGTGGATACAATTCATTTTGTTCTTCCTTAATTTGTCAATTTCATTTTTAAATTTAGTTCAGTTTACAAATATGTTAATAGAATAGAATAGAATAGAATAGAATAGAATAGAATAGAATAGAATAGAATAGAATAGAATAGAATAGAATAGAATAGAATTTTTTATTGGCCAAGTGTGATTGGATACACAAGGAATTTGTCTTGGTGCATACACTCTCGGTGTACATAAAAGAAAAGATACATTCGTCAAGAATCATAAGGTACAACACTTAATGATAGTCATAGTGAAACAGTCAATATAAATCTTAAGGATACCAGCAACAAGGTTACAGTCATAAAGTCAGAAGTGGGAGGAGATGGGTGATAGGAACGATGAGAAGATTAATAGTAATGCAGACTTAGTAACTAGTTTGACAGTGTTGAGGGAATTTGTTTAGCAGAGTGATAGTGTTGGGGAAAAAACTGTTCTTGTGTATAGTTGTTCTGGTGTGCAGTGCTCTATAGCGTCATTTTGAGAGTAGGAGTTGTAACAGTTTATGTCCAGGATGCGATGGGTCTGTAAATATTTTCACAGCCCTCTTTTTGACTCGTGCATTATACAAGTCCTCAGTGGAAGGCAGGTTGGTAGTAATTGTTTTTTCTGCAGTTCTAATTATCTTCTGAAGTCTGTGTCTGTCTTGTTGGGTTGCAGAACCAAATTATTTGTTATTCATTAACAATTTATTTAGCTTTGATTTAAATTATACATTTTATTTATTGAGCTGACTTATTTAATTGCAATATGATTTAATTAATTACAATATATGCAAATCTGAAATAATTTGTTTTTGTGAGAGGTTATTTGGTAAGAGGTTATTCACCTGCTTGCTTCTAGTCTTGCACCAAGAAAAGATGTCCAAAGAGGAAAGAAGTTCTAATATATTACACAATATCAGTTTTTCACATGACTAGCATATAAAATATTGTACAACAGCTTCCATGACACTTGGACAATTTTTTCTCATAGCACTCAAAATTGCTCTTGATACCCTGGGAAAACAATTTTATATAGTTCATACCAAACTACTTTTTTCTGCTGGAAACCAAATGATTTTCCAAGATGTGTGTTGTGCACTGTTTATACTGTATAATAAAGCTATTCTGAGAAAGATAATTCACTACATCTAGAATACAGCACATTTTAAGAAAAGAATTGTAATATTTCCCACATGATGTTGATTAGTTTTATTTTAAGTTCCGAGCATCCCTTTGGAATCAATCTCCACTCATTCAAGATTCTGAAAACAGCTCTGCAAAGTTATCTCCTTCTATAAATAGTCTTACCATATTCTGAAGGCATTGGTGCAGCAGAGACTGAATGTGTAATTGAATCTTCGGAGCCAGAGATAAAATACTGATGTCTTTTACTCAATGAAACTTCTTCTTCAGAAGGGTCAGGAAGTTCTTCTATGGTCATCTTTTAGAAAGCCACCTTTGGCTAAAAAGGATTTTTTTCAAAAATATCTCATCAATTGACAAATGACCTGAAATATTATTTGCTCATGTAATTTGTATTTCTGTTACTTACTAAAATATACCAATAATTAAGAGATTCCAAATATTTTGAACATCGTGTGAATTCATAGGTCATTGCATCATCAATCGCTCCTAATTAGAATTTTATAACAAGGTTGAGATGAAACTAAGGCAGAATGAAATCTTACTTAGCAAGGCATTATTAATTCACAATATGGTATAGGATTAGCAGGTCTCCTTATCTAAATTGAAATATAATATTGCATATGGTCTTAAATCCAAAAATTATTTTCTTGCAATTTTCTAGATAAAATTTGGTCCTCACATTGCTTGAAAATCATGAAGTATAAGGCCAAGAACCTACTTGTTACAGACATAAAGTTATGACACATGTGATTAAATATCCATTCTTTGAAAATCTTAATTTTTTGTTTAAATATTCTATTTCTTTTAATAGTTCTGTCAAATCTTTTTGACAGAATTCTGTCTGAAATTTCTGAACTGAAATTTAGAATGTATAGTTCCTAAATCTGAAATTTAGGAACTATTTCTAGAGAACTGAGGAGCAAAATGTAGGAAAGATTTCTCAAAGGATATTATTTTTTCTGTCTCACAAAGGCTTGCTAACAGTAACAGCATTGCATCTTTAATTTTTAATTAAATATTTACTTTTCAACAGAAATAACTTTAAGGTCACTTCTAAGTAAGGTAGATAATAAAATACTTTCCCCAAATGTGAAGTTATAGAAATAAAAACCTGTTTGTTCACTGTTTTTAATGCAATGAAGCATTTAAAAAGAATATAAAAGATTTGTCATTGAACAGCATTTTGTGTTCTTTATAGTAGTATATAATCTAGTATAATAATCTATAATACAGATTAAAGAAGAGTAATCTGTAATCTAGTATTATAGATTAATAGGAAGGGATGGTTTTAAATAGAATGAAGGATTGCAGGATGACTATTATCCGTATGTAAATATAAAGCTATTGCTGATCACCTGAATTCATTACAGGATTCTTTGTAAACATACATCAACTATTCTGTGGGAAATTAATGTATGAGCCAATGTATAGCACTCAAGATAAAAAAAGCTATAAATATGATTAAAATCAGACTTGCATAGATTTCACCAAGTCAAAATTGAAGAGGAGTGTTTCTCATTCATGGGATAAGAAAAATACTTATACTTTAAATGCATGAGAGTCAATTTTGTGGAATGGTTAAGACATCAGGCTAGAAGCCAGGAGACTATCACTTCTAATCCTGCCTTAGGCACGAAGTCACAGGATTTATTTAGCTTAAGATGATGGTACATTAGCTAGGAGACTACATGCAGTGTTACTATATAGTTGTTTGCCTGCCTAAGACTGCTAGTCCATTCGGTTCACGCTCATACGCAATCTAAAAGTGCACCACAGGGGGTGAGCGAGGATGCACTCAGAATGGCTAACAGCATTCAGCAGCAGCATCCAGGGCTTTTTCCCTCTACCAATGTCACCTCGCATTCGAACATTGCACTCGTGCAGATCCAGCATCGATTGCATTCGTACTTCCACATGAATTGCCATTATTTTTCCCACTGAAGTGGTACTTATTTATCTACTTGCATGTAGCAGGCTCTCAAACTTGGCAGAAGCCAAGGCAAGTGAAGGAGCTCACCCCGTCACACAGTTCTAGGACTTGAACTACCAGAGCACAGGCTTTCTCCAGCGTCTTTAAGCCACTGCGTCACCAAGCTTCCAGCCACTGGGTGGCCTTGGGCCACTCACTTCCTCTCACCCAAGGGAAGAAGGCAATGGCAAATCTCTTCTGAAAATCTTGTCAAGAAAACTGCAGGAACTCATCCAGACATTTCTAGGATTCACACTAATTTGAAGACTTCCCCACCCCAAAAAATGCACTAAAGGACACATACCATTATTCATATACTACTTTGACATTATATTACTATTCAGCTGCTATTAGCTTCAAAATTGCCAAGTTATTTCACAGTATAATTCATAAAACATGAATACTTCTATGGTTTACAACTAATCCTTGATTAACATTAATGGGGATCAGAAATTCTCATAAAGCATGAGGTCACATGTACTGCATCATTTTGCAACAGGAATCTGGGTACTCCTCATTGCTGTCATTAAGCATATTAAGCGAGTTCCAGGTGACTTACAAGCAGGCCAGCAGGCAAGTATGTAGGTAGGGCCAGTTGTTACCAGGTGGAGTGACCAGCACAGGAACAAGAGTGGCTGCTGCTGGGCAGGGGGATGGTACATGAGTAGCCCATGAAGTATAGTACAAGCATAATGGAGTTGGGGTTGGCTGCTGCTAGGCAGTGGATGCTGCAAGCAAATTACTATCTTTCCTGCCAGGTTCCTCATTGACCTTCCTTGTAGGAAGCTAGCAGGGAAAATTGATTGTGTGACCACTGAATACTGCACCAATCATAAGTACAAGTTGGTTGCCAAGCACCCAGATTACAATCATGTGACCACAAGGGTGCTATAATGGCCAGAATTCAAAGGACTGGTTTTAAGTCTCCTTTGTCAGCACTGTTATAGCTTTGACTGGCCACTGAACAAGAGGTTGATACTTTAGGCTACTAAAGTAAAGCAAAACTCTGAAGTGAAGTTTATGTAAATACTTACGAAAAATGGGAAAGAGGGAATGTAAGACTCAGAATCCATTTTTTTTTCGAATGAAACGTTTTCTTAACAGCCTTCTGTTATCATTTGCATGGACTTAAGTAAAACCCTTCACTTGTTTCTTAGATTTGGCAGAAATATATCTAAATTCATATCAATTTGTTTCACTAATATTTTTGTATTTTATGAAAAGAAATTAGGTGAAGCAGAAAAACACTTCCTTTTCTTTCCAGGTATCTTAGAATGTATAAGTTCTGTTTTAGAACTGCTATCCCATGATCTACTGATTATTCCAAGTTAAATATAGAAAAATATATTAGGACAACTTCTGAAAAGTACTGTTTTTCTGCATTTCTAGAGGTCAGTTCTAATTAGCTTGATTCATTGCAATCCGCTAGCTTAGGTACATCTGGGTCAATAACTGTAAATTATCTGAGAATTATATTCTGCAGACCTCTGAAGACAATGAGTCAAGTTTAGTGCACTGCAACAATACATAAAGCAAAAGTTACCAAAATACATAAAAGTTTTAATATTCCTTAAACATAATTACAACTGGTCGATTCGCTTTTATGCTTTCATATACTTGGGGATGTCTGTTATTTTAAGAAATAGATTGGTGAAACGATATATAAAATAAGACAGTAACCATCATTTCTGTTTTTGACCTATTGTTTTTATAGATTCCAATTCCACTAGTATTTTGAAGGAATTTTTTTCAGGATTCTATCCAATAAATTTTAATTTATATTTATAAATTTATTTATTTCATATGTTTATGAATCCAGCTATTTCTCTGATAGAGCACATTATAATACAATGTTTTACTTCAGGATATATCTGGGTGCTCTCTGAGCTTAGCTGTTTTCTGGCAGATGTTTCATTACCAAACAAGATAACATCAGTGCTACAAAGGTGTAGGGCAGTGGTTCCCAACCTTTTTTTGGCCATGCCCCACCTAAACATCTCTAAAATCCTGATGCCCCCCTCGGACATATAATTCTTACTATTCAAAAAGTGAACTCCTACTCACAAGGAAACCTAAAAGGCCATTAACTTGGTTTAAACAAGGTTCCAAATTGCCCCCCTGTGGGCCACAGGCCCACGTTGGGAACCACTGGTGTAGGGTTTGTTCTCTTTTTATATACTAGTGGCTTGCCCTGACAGTGTTCCTGGTGTTTTTTTGATTAGGCTGTTTACTATTAGTTTGTCTGAGTTGATAGTTTCTTATTGGGATATTGTAAACAAACAAAACAAGTAAACAATTGCTGTTCTTGTATTAATCTTGGTGTTTATCTGGGTGTTGAGTGCTGGTGGGGTGGTGTTTTGGTTTTTCTTTCATTTTTGGCTTTTTGACTTTGGAATGTGGTGTGTGTGTGTGTGTGTGTGTGTGTGTGTGTGTGTGTTGTTTACTTCTATGTGCCTGTTGGTGGCTGCTTTGTCCAAGTGCCAGGTTTCCAGGAATTCTCTAGTGTTTTTAGACTTGGCCAAAAACCAGTATCTGGGTATTGTGAACTATGTAATTAAATCAGGTATCATAAAAGTATATGATATAGCATATTGCACATATTCTACCGTAAAGTCTTAGCACTCAGAGTTGACTAGAAAGTATATTTGGCAAATTATTGACTTTGAAAACTACTTTTCTCTGAATTATACGTAAGTTCAGGACATGATCTTATTGTTGTTTACTTTCAGTCTACTCCTTACATTTCAAAATGTAATCCTGTAAATTGTGGAAGAGTATTCTCATGTGTAATTCTGAGTATATTGGAATTCATTAGAGTAATTAATTCTTTCCAGATAAATTCAGGAATGATAAAGACCTCTTTGGTGGCCATTTTTCAATCCACTTTTATAGTACTGTACACTCTCCAGAATATTTGAACTGGTTAAATCTACTATTTTAGTAGATTATAAGATACATTTAAGAATATAAAATAATTTATATTATTTTAAATTGTAAATTAGATATTATTTCTACTTTAATTAATAGGCTGTCTACTCATCAATGATTCTGGGTGACTTACAGAAATATTTAAAGTTACAGATCTTATGTTTTGTAAGTTGTGAATATAGTAAGCATTATTTATTAGCAAAACAATTCTCCAATAATACTTAATAAGAGCTTTGTAAGAAAAGAAAAGGCAAATACATCTTTGACGGACTTGGCTATGAGTCACATCTTCCTTCAAAACAAGTTTTGGCTTTTCAGCTCACCAGCTGCATGTAGGTTATCTGAAGGAAGCCAAGCCACCCGTAACTAGACTCAGATTCATCATACACTGGATATCTTTCAGTGAGTTTGTTCACTCCTCAGAGGATGGTACAACAGATTCCACATCTTAAATGTGCTAGCCCTAAATCTACTTGATTTCATTTAGTGAATAACTAAAGAATTCAAAATCTACTGGAGAAAAAGTCTACATTTTAGTTGTGCATAGTTTAGGCTCCAAATAGCATTAAACACCATTAGGTCTTATCCTGCTACTAAATATAGCACAAGCTTCATCAACTACCACCAACAGTTCTGTTAAAAAGTTTCAGCAAGTTGCAGAGCCTTTAAAATTAATATTCTATATTGTGATAACTGCACAGAAATCAGAAGGGTTTTTTGTTACAATTGGATATAAATATAATACATAAATAATAAAACCTAACCACAGAAACATTTCTAATTTGACATGGAAGGCATTTATTAATCTTCATAAATTAAGGGGCGTTTCCTGTTCTACCAATAAATGACTGTGCTTCTGAATGTTCAAACATAAACATGATTATTAAAATAATGTTATGCTATCTATTCATTTAATAGAGGGATACTGGCAGAAAATTATTAAACAGAAATGATGTCACAAAAAGTTTGGTATGTCAAAGAAGTAGCCAGGCTAGTTCCTCAAAATAGAAAAAAAAATGTACTAGGACTGAAAGCTGTTCTATCTGGCTGCTTTACACATAGGACAATACTTCCATTAGTTCAAATTAAATCCGACTTCAATTAATCAGTAGCAAATGGACAGAAGAGTAACTTCAATGTCAATCTATCCTTAACCTGCCGTTTTACCTTAAATGCCCCCACTTTAAAGACATGACACCTATTAAAGCTGTATTAGTGAAATTGTTCCTTCTTGGCATACCTTAGGCGGACCAGGGGGCGAGAAAATCAAGTCTGACTTAAAAAGTCTTGGGCCTTAGTAAAAAACAAGAAAGAAAGAAAAAAGAGGCTATTTGTACTACGGGTTTGATAAAGATGCAGCTGATCGTGGGAAATGGGGAAGGGCTCCTTCAGAGGATACCACAGCAGTCCCACCCCTCCTCCCTTCGTAAGAACCTCTGTTGCATAACCCTTTTATACATTCAGAAACACATCCTGGGTGCCACTCCAGCTGTCTTGGCTTCGGCTCCCGGTTCTGCCCGCAAACATCGCCACTGTTTCATCTCTCGCCCCCACCTTGCCACAAACCCCAAGACGCGCTCCCGAAATCAGCGGTTATAACAAGCGCACGCAAACCGGCTTCCCACCGCGCCACCGGGTGCACGTGCAGCCAAACGGCAGGTCTCCTTTCAGACGTTGGGGGTCCCACGTGACATCACTCCTCTTTCTCCCCCCCCACCCACCCGCCCACCTCTCACACCACAAAACTGGGCATATCCTCGACCCCCCCCCAGTGCGTCATTCTGCCTCCCCCCTCCCCGTCTATACCCACGCCACGCCTCCGATTTAGGGAATGAGGACCAACCCTTCGGCACGCTCTGTCCCGAAGTCTTTCCAGATAACCCGCACGAAGAAAACAGCAGCAGCAATTCCCGCCCCCCTCCGCGGCCGCCCTCACCTGCTGTCCCCTCCGAAACTGCGGCTCCCGAAGCTCAAGAGAACCGAGGGGAAAGTTCCCGCCCACCAATGTGGGGCCCCGCCCACCGCCCAGACGTCGGAGATGGAAGATCAGGTAGTCCCGCTAAGCTTCCTACGCCCCGCCCCCGACCACCCCCATGCAGCAATGTATCTGCAACAAGATTCTCCCCGTCGCTAACCTTCACTCCCACTCCAGCACGCTGTTGTCCGCCCTAGCCAATCCGTATCGTTAACTCCGCCCCTTATCTGAGATCTTTTGCATATCCATGATTCCTTCTTCCCTGGCCTTCGCCGTCCGATGAGCCTCTTGCGTGGTTTAGCTCTGGTGGGGGGGGGGGGAGCACCTGAAGCCACGCCCACATCCGATGGCCAGCTTTCGTTCTTCAGTTTTATAAAGACGAAGAAGAAAGAGATGCGCATGTGCAGACCTCGATGGGAAAGCAACTGGAACGGCTTCATCGGGTCTCAAGCAATTTGTGTCTGGTTTCAAAGCTGATGAAGGGGGAGGACTTTCGCAGCGTCGTAAACATTGCAGAGCGTAGGCTTGTAAAGGCATATATATAGGATAGGCGACCTAAAAGCACTTTGTTTTTGTAACTTTATCTGTCTACTTTGATTACTACATCCCCAACACTTATTTTTGTCCTTTTTTTAGGAACTTACACTATCATTAAATGATAACAGGATATAGTAATATGTTCTCTTTCTCAAAAATAACTTCATCTTATTGCTTCGTATAATATCAAAATAGGCATTTTACAGTGCTGCCAAGTAGGCATATACTAAGGAGGTAAACCCTTTAGCTTGGAATTTTGAATAAACTTGCGTAGCATTGTGCTAATAGGTTATAAATTTGTACTGGCTTTTTTGTTGGAATTAAACTACAGTATTCTTATTTTTAGATGGAATAAAACTATCCTTATCCTTATCTCCCATTAGATGGAATTAAGTAGCTGTGGCCGCAAGCAAGCGCATTTAAAGAGGAGGAAAAGAATATCCTTTTCCCCCTTGAATAAGAAACTACGATTCTGATAGTAAATACTCTAATAAAATAAGCAAGCAGAGGAATATAATGGAACTCAGCCAGTCAGCTGACTGTCAGCTGAGAGCCAATTTATGACAGTCTTAGACTAGTATAAGCAATGTGTTCTTCGACTATTTATAAATCTTAGTAAATAGTAAATAAAATTTAAGACCAGTTAAATTTATAAAACAACCTAACTAGATCAGAAGGAGCAATCTACATCTATACAGTGGATATAAAGTTACACAGTAGACTCTAAAATTATGTAAAGTGTGATAACATCTAAAATTACAAAAATAATATTTAAAATTTAAATATGGTTATATTATATGTAAAATTGCAGGAAAAAATCTAAGATTACATAGTAGAGTACATTTATAAAGCAGGTAATTGATCCATCAGGATTCAGCAGCTCTTCCATGCTACTTCATGAAACCTACCCAATTCCATTCATTGCTCCTTTTAAAGATATAATGAATGACACATTTTGACATGCACAAATGTTATTGGTGTACTGTCAATGAATCCTGCAAAGCACCCTTTATGGCCCACTACACAGCCCTGTGAAGGTTTTAGTTTTTCAAAAAATGCAGCATTTAATAGCCAATATCTATGTTAAAGTGTATGTGCAAAAGGGGAAGGAGCCAAATGCACTTGCTTTGTTTATAGCTTCTTGCCTTTTCTTGCTCTGATTTAGAACACTACATTTAATTAGGCAAATTTTCCAGGTGTCTCTTGCTTTCCATTTTGGAATGAAATGAAGCGGCTGGTATGTGCATTTAAAACTCTGTTAACTTGAACCTTTAGGCAAATTATCTAATTTCTCTAGTAAGTGGAAAGTAAAAGCAGAGGAACATTTTATATTGAGAAACATGGAGATAATTATGTGGTGTGCTATGTTAAAGAAGAAAAATCACTAAAGCCAATTTGAACAATATCTCATAATTGGAGGGAGTATACCTTCAAAGAATAAAGTTTCAGCTTCAAGTGGCATAAAATTCTTCTAATGTAGGATTTTTCTATTGGAGTGACTAAATTTTATATTCTTGGAATCACACAAAAAACAACCAGTTGAACTAGTTATAAAGAAAGAAGCCATGCTACAGCCAGTTCTTGGTCTTTCTGACTTCTAGGTAACCTATTAGGAACTAAAAATATTATAATTTCTCTGCATTTCTGGTTCTTGATTATATAATTAATTATGGTCAAGGACTAATCATAAAAAGAAATGTAGGATGATTATCTAAGGATATAATTTTAAAGGATAAAATTATATAAAAATCCTGAAACAATAACCAGAAGTGGTGAGTTCTAAACCATACAACTATTAATGAAAAATTTGCAACCTAATAGGTTTCTGGTGATTGATCAAATTAAAAAGAGTGATAACCTCATAGCCACAGAAGCACCTGAATTTATCTGTTTTGATCACCATTAGAAATATAAGGGAATTTGTAAAAGCATAATGGTACAGTTTCAAGCTCTGTATTTAAGCATAAGCAAACGTGACTGACTAATTGTCCAGGTAGTCCTCTATGTAAACCACAACTGAGCCTGGAATTTTAGTCATTGAGTGACACGATTGTTAAGTAAGACATTACCATCCTGGGTCTCCCAGTTCAAGTTGTTAAACAACCATTTGGTCATTAAGTGGGATACTAGGGAGAGGATGCCAGCCTTCCAGGTGTGGTGGGTGCAGTGGTGGGCTGCTGCTAGTTTAACAACCAGTTTGCCCAGCACCGAAAATATGAGCATGCGTGCAGCCTTCCGTGCACGCGTGCGGCCTTCCGCACACGTGCACGGCTTCAAAAACATGGCGATATAGGACGGGATAGCGCCAGGGTGGGTGGGCTGGCCCTCCTGCAGGTCGCAACTACCAGTTTGCCCAAACCAGTCTGAACCACCAGCAGCCCACCTCTGGGTGGGTGTGGGGAAAGGGACCAGAGCCTGGACCATTTCTCCACCCCATCAATGGGAACGATCATGAAAACGATGGCCTTTGTCACTGGAAAATCTCTCAGCACACTGGAGGTACACACTTCAAAACTGGCAAAAATGCTAGCAAATTCCATTGTTCTAGAAAACTCAGAACACTAGCATTGGTTAGCATTTTCTCCCTCTGGAGGGGCAGAGATGATGGTGTTTGTTAAAATGCTAGCAATTGCCAACATTCTGGAAGGCTGAGAATGATGGAGTTCGGTAGTGTTTTTACCAGATTTGAGGTCCCTACCTCCAGCACATGGGAGGATTTCCCCTCCGTGCATGGGGAAGAGGGGAGTTCCTTCTGTGATCTGGGGAAAATGGACCTCAAATCAACATCCCCTCTGCTTACAATCTTACTGGGTGGTTTCTCTTTTGACTCTCTGGGGAAATGGGTGGAGAAGATTGCAAATGGAAATTATATGGTGTCAGGACACTTGGCAATCAGTCGTTAATGTGAATAGATTACCAAGTGCCCAAAATGCAATCATGTGACAGGAGAGCGGGCAGCGTAACTGGAAGTGCTTTGTGAACCATATAGCACCCATTCTGAGACCATTATGATTGCAAACGGTTGTTAAATGAGCAGTCATAAATTGAAGACTACTTATATATAGCACCCCATTTGTGCTAGGGTAAAGAATTCTGTTAGTCCAGGTGGCAAAAAAAAATAAAAATCAGGAGTCTGGTGACAGCTTTTTTAACAAATTTTACTAAAGGCATACAGTAAGCTTTGGACAGGTTTTTAGACAGATCATTACCTTTTTAATTAACAAGTCTAATATATTGAACACTCATTGTGTTGGTTGAGACCAATGAGATTGCTTGGAACCTTTTGATGTATTTGAGTTCAGCAACTTCTCATTCAAAAATGGCATTTAGTCCCATTTTCCCATTTTAAGGTCTGCCATTGAGTGTCCTTTGTCAAATTTGTCAATTTTAATATATAAGTGCAAAATATCTGCTTTAAATTCAGTCAGCATCATATGAAGGTCAAGGGTAGATACTATAGTGCTAGCAAGGAAAGGCCACAGTATACCAAATCATTATTGATTTGACTGCTTTTGATAGATCTAAACCTACCTAACAAAGTATCTGGGACCAAGGAAGTTGCCCCAAATATTTGCTACAGTGAGACTTTTAGTTGGCAGAATCATACTCTGAGTCCTTTTGAGCAACTTGAATTCAAAGAATTGAAAAAAGGTAATTAATAATAATGTAGGTTTCTCTGATAGTCTCAAACATTATTTAATTTTACCACCTACTTTTTGAGTAGGAAGCACTAACCCCAGGTTTTTCTTGCTGGCTCTGCATCCAGGATTTTTATCACTTGTCATTAAAGTGAAGAAAGGCACAATCAGGTTGGCAACTTGCATAGCTGGTTGGAGCAGGCATTGCCTTCTATGACTGTAGTTTGCAGGAAAAACAAGGGCTGGGCCCACATATATAGCAACCCTAACCGCTAATTCTGGAAATACATGTCTTATTGGATTCTAAAACAAGAGCAGGCCTGTCTATTTTGAAACTAAGCATGGAGTAATTTTTCTCTATGTTTAGTTTCATGGCTTTAGCAACATGTACCACCACATTCACCATATGGAGTCACCTGTGTCTTATAGTGTACCAATACATCATTTCTTATAATTTTATCAAGTAAGTAGAGGCAAGATAGGACTTTTCCAAATCCCTATCGCAGCCAGACATGCTCTTAGTTTGGTGCTGGTCCTATCTAGTAATAAAAACTCTTGGGTATATGAGAAAGCTGTTACCCTTCAAAACTAACCATTGTATTCAAAGCACAATTGGATAATGTTTATCCCATTTGTTATAAGCTGTCAGCCAGTCCATGTAAAAACACCTGTATGCTACATGGATTCTGTATTTCACTTGGCACAGAGCATCTGGGGAATTATAACCACAATTGAGACCAAAATTTCTGTTGCTTAGTGAGGCATTTGTTAAGTGAGTTTTGCCCCATTTTACGACCTTCCTTACCACAGTTGTTAAGTGAATCATTGCAGTTGTTAAGTTAGTAGCCCGGTTCTTAAGTGAATCTGCCTTTCCCATTGTCTTTGTTTGTCAGAAGGTTGCAAAAGGTGATCACGTGACCCTGGGACACTGCAACTGTCATAAATATGAATCAGTTGCCAAGCGTCTGAATTTTGATTACATGACCATAGGGATGTTACAATGGTGGTAAGTGTGAAAAATGGTCCTAAGTCACTTTTTTCAGTGCCGATGTAAATTTGAACAATCACTAAATGAACTGTTATAAGTCCTATAGTGATGAAATACTGTATTTTGATTAATACAAATTTTTAAAATCCTTCGAACAATTCATTTGACAGCTGTCTTTTTTTGGTTAAATTTGCCGTTGTGATAAAGTACTCTATGGCATATTTTATTTTTGTACTGTAAGCTTAAAGAAACAGCTACTATAATATTTACGATTTTCTTCATCACATTTCAAGTCTCTTGGGAATTTAAGGCAATGTACAGGGGAATCTTCCTTCATTTTCTTCCACTGCAGCAATTCTTTTCACTAGGTTGGGCTGAGAATACACTGTTTACCTTAAAGGGAACTCCAGATTTCACTGGAATTTAAATCTCAGTCTTCCCAAGCTTATACTTGCACTAACCGAACTTATAACTACACCATATCATTGCAATGTTTGTAAAGGAAAGGTATGTTGCCCTTGAAAATAGCAAAAGAAACTAGAGTTAGGATTGGAATTGGTCTCAGAGTTAAGGTTAGGTCTCCTTGGAATCTTGGCTGAAAACTGATATCAAGGATAGATTCTGAATCATTTTTCAAAGGAAAAAAATGGTTGCAGGTTTTTGTTTGGAGTTGTTTGTGGTTCATACTAAAACACTTGGGAAAATCCCTTTGCCATTGAAAATGAAACTACTGTATGGTAAGAGTTAAGGTTAGCCCTTTTTGGAGTCGGGGCCAAAAATTGATATCAGGGATAGATTCTTAGATGTTTGTAAAGGAAAGAGACATTGACAGCTTCTGGTTAGCATTGTTCGTAGTCCACAGTGAAATACATGGGAAATCCCATTGCCATGAAAATGAAACTAGTTAGGGTTAGGTCTCTTTGGATTCAGAGCCAAAAATGGATAGAAAGGGTAGATTCGGAATCATTTTCTTAAGAAAGCGACATTTTAGCTTTTGGTGGGGGGCGGGGTAGTTGTTTGTAGTCCTCAGTAAAATATTTTTTATTTTATTTTTTAAAATTTGATTTATATGCCACCCTTCTCCGAAGACTCAGGGCGGCTTACAATGCGTTAAGCAATAGCCTTCATACTTTTGTATATTTATACAAAGTCATCTTATTGCCCCCACAAATTGGGTCCTCAAAATATTGCCATTGAAAATGAAATTGGGGTTAGAGTTAGGGTTAGATCTCCTTGAAATCAGAGTCAAAATCAAGAATAGATTCTGAATCGCTTTCTAACCAAGCAACCATTACAGTGTTTCATTCACAGTAAAGTATATTACACTCCTTTTACTTTGTCTATGTTGATGCTGTTAATACTAACAGAATCAAGAGTAATAAATTATATATTCTAATGTACTATGTATTACATATTCAGTTTGGATGCTGGCAAAATCCCTTGGCACATTCGTAGCTCTGCTTTTGGTTTCTCTGCTGCTAATGAAAAATCACAAAATACAGTTTATGTAACTTTAAAACACATCAAAATTAGCATTCAAGATATTGCTACATTTTCTTTCCTATCCAACTTCTTTAAATTTCAAGTTATAGGTCAGTCAGGAATAGAAGGTCCAGACACATAAGAAATAAGGAGGAAACTTAATTAATATTTAAAACATTAATACCGATTTTCTGCAGGAGCACCAGCTTTTGTGTGTGAACTTGAGGTTGATAAGTTATGTGAACTCTTTTGTGTGTGTTGTGTACTAAAGTCAGCTGCAGATTGAAAAACTGCTTCCCAATTAAACATTTTTTTTTGAAAGTTCAAAACATTCTTAAAGATCCATCTCATCCTGGACACCTTTTTTTGAACTTTTACCATCTGGCAAACAGTACAGGATAATAAAAACCAGGACAAATAGGCTGAAAAACAGCTTCTATCCCAGGGCAGTAAGTATATTGAATTCTACTGTATAGTACAATACTAATGCAGTATCGGATTTTCAAATCAATTGTATAGAATGTGAAGGATGTGTGTTTGTGTTTTATTTTTATAATTATAATGTACACTGAAGATGGCATTTAATTTCGTATGAGGTGCAATGACAATAAAGTAAAGTTAACTTAACTTTAATATGCTTTCTTCACTTCTGTGTATTTAAAGACTAGTATTGCAGGATCCAATCTGGATCGGTAACCGGGACCAGAGGTTTAGTCTCCTGAGCTTTTGAACTCTTGTTGGAGCCCATCCTCAAGGAACTTCTCTCTAGGGGAATGTGTGCTTTGGACTATTCCATGTGTGGTATTTATGTGGTGCCTGGTTGGGTGTGGCTTATTGGTTGATTGAGGTGTTGATGGCCAGCTATTAAGTTATTGGCTGTTGTTTCCTTGTGCTGCCAAGTCCTCCAGTCTTAAGTACCTGACAAAATTAGTGTTGCAGACGATTACTGACATGCAGAAAGAGGATCCAACTATTTTCAGCACACTTCATATTCCTTTTCTCAGAATTTCCCATAGAGCATTCAAGATACTTGAATTTCATCAAATTTCAGTTTCCACTGCAGGTAAGACTCAAGTACCCGTAAAGTGGGAGTGGAATAGTTCTATCAGCATTTTTCATTATCTTGGCAAGCAGGGAACAGACAGATCAATTGAAAATAAATTATATTTCAAAATCTCTAGTGGTGATCCCAAGAAAGTACAATACCATTTCAGAACAGTATATTGTGGAGAACTTAGAATGTTGTTTTAGATGCAGATGGATTCATCTTATGAAACATGAAACTGTTATTAATATTCAAATACATTTCAACTTCTTGGGTGTCTTTGATAATCCATATCTCTTGCAATATTAATGTAACAATAAGATGTATATTGACTGACTCAGAAGCCTGTTGCAACTTTTATCTCTTAACAAGGAAATGGCATGAAAAAATAGCTAACATAAATAGTCATTAATAGTACAATACTCCATCAATTATGTCTATATCTTCTTTTAAAGCCTTCCAAGTATATAGTTATCTCTGTCTCTTGCTAACACTACACGTTACATAGATTATAAAGCATGTGAAGAAATTCATTACTAATAACACACATGTTCCAATGCTGAGTTTCATTCAATGACCTGAGTTCTAGCATTACGACAGGGGAAACAAACTTCTCCTTTAATTTTCTCCATTTCATGATTGGCTTAAGCTTATTGCTCTAGAAATAATATTAAGTCCCCAGTATTGAATTCTTTCTGAGGTTTAATGTAATCTACAGCAGATCTGTGAAGTAAGCACTGTAAATCAATCAAGACCCTGGAAAAATAAAGATTAATCATAATAATCAAAGCATTTACGTTAGAATAGATCTACCATGACTGTGAGGTATTTCACTAGCTCGTTCTTGATCAAGAATCTGATCTGTATTCAGACTGACAACATCTCTTGTTTGTACTGGCTGTAAAGTGATTGGGAACCCCTCCAAGATCATATAAAGGGCATTTTCATTAGACTAATCAACTGCACCTGGTTGCGTTAATCCAGCCTTTGGGCAAGAGAAGATTACTGAGCACTCTTTTGATGCTGAGAGACATCACTCTGGTGAATAATTCATAGCCTCCCATGAACTGCTGCAGGTGCTCTTGCACTTGAAGAAATCAAAGCAGAGCTGGGGGAAAAAGTGCATGCTGAATTGGGATCATTATTTAACTCTGAAAAATAGAATTATGCAAAACGGCTTTATCATTTTGGAAAGTTAAAAGGGAGGAGAGCTAAAACTATTCAACGCATTTTTGGAGAAAGTCCTCAAGGAAATGAATGCTTGCTCATGCTGTTCTTGAGATCGGATAAGACTGAACAGCTTAATAAGCTTTTTAATGCTGTTTTCTTTGGCTTTGTAAATTGTGTTTCTTCCTAATTGGCATTAGTCATCCAAGGTCATGTTCAGTCCTTTTAGGTGACCGTGTGGTAGTATTTTGCCTTGCAGACAGTGTTCTTGGAACTGAATTACAACTGCATCTGTCTTTGGAATTTCAGAGCCCAAAGAAAGTTTAGAAATGAAATACAATGAGAACCCATTGCAGTGGACCAAAAGCCAATTTGTAAAATGCAGTGTGTAACAGGAATTGTCCTGTTACAAGGGCAACAAACTAGCTGTGGGCTTCTTATCCTAATTAGCTTAAATCCTTCTTTCTGGTTGACATCTGTTAAGGCAGAAGCAAGATACATAAGCTCTCTTAATCCCCTAGCTCAGTCGAAAATGCCACAGATATTTTTCATAGGGGAAATTGTTAAAGGGGAGAATACACGAACCAAGCTGGGACTGAAGTTTCTTAACAACTGGGCAATCTGCAAAGCACTGGTTCTTCAAGATGAAGCTTTCCTCAAAAAATGCCAGCTCCCAACATCAGCTAAACTTGTAAGTTTTCATTCTTTTTTCATCTTTGCTTCATCTATTGACTATCTTTCAGTGGTAAAGAAACTTAGGAAGGCAGAGCACAATGGGTTGTACTCCTTCACGTAGTGATATTGTTAAGAATCCTGAAACAAAGTTGATGGATAAAAGAATTACATTAGTTGACCGAGGAGGTGAAGGTTTTTCATTTCCTTTGCTGATCAAAGGCTCCTCTTCTTGTGATACTGAAGGAATAAGAGAGGAGGAGGCTCAAGTTAAAGATCACTTCTTCAAAAATTTATCAAATGAAGAGAAGGATGTTAATTTCTATTCCTCATCTGAGGATCCTTTGCTGTCTGAGCTGGACCAGGAAGAGAAAGAAATTGAAAAGATAGTCTCAAAGACTGAGATAGCTATTTCTGAATCGATGAAGTTAAACAAAGGCAAACATATGGCAGAAGCAATTATGATAAAAAAACAACAAAGTTCTGAGTCAGAAAAGGTTGATGCTACCATGGGAGATAAAAGTGAAAACAACAAAAATCAAAAACACAAAAATGGAAAGAAGCAAAGGAACAGGCAGGGAAAATCAGGGCGTCCTTGCAAAATTAAAGAGAAATCCAATCCTTCTGCATGTCAGCTGGAGAAAAAGGTAGATTTCCCAGACGCTCTTGTTAAGGCCCATCAAAACGCATATGCATATCTCAATCCTAATATTGCCAAATATAAGGCTATCTTATGCATGACAGATCAGGTTACTGAAACGCAATTAATTGTGCAACAATTGGTGAACTTTTTGCTTTTTCGGTTTGATGGAATCAACCACCTTTTAGAAGAAATTATTGAAGATGGAGAAAACCTGCTGAAAGAAGTGGGAGGGAACCTGGTTTGGCCAGCTGGCAAAGAAAATCCAAAAGAGCAGCCAGATCTTTTGCAACAATTACTACAATACACTGTCAACAAAATGCAGTTGTTAAATGGAACTGTGGCCTCTTTAGCCTCTGATGTCCTGCAGGAGTCTTGCAGCTTTTTGCAGTCTGCAAGTACCAGTTTAGAAGAAAAAATGAAAGCAAAGCAACATCTTGATGAACACTTGGTCAGGATAATAAAGAACCTTGAAGAATCTGCAGTTGGATCTTCCAATCATTACCTTGATGATATGACTCTTTATTCTGAAGACAGTGGAATAGGCATTGACAGTGAATCAGTGAAAGATTTGAATATTATTGATCGGCATGGAATGGAAACAAATTGTGAGGGCATTCACAAAAGTCCATGCAACTCCAGGAATGATGTAAGCATGTCCCAAGACTGTATGCTGGAAAAACCGTTTAAGAATATATCTTACTCACCTCCACAGACAAGGAGTTCAATATCATCATCTGAGGTAGTATCAAAAATTAGATCCACTTTTCTCCAACATCAAAATATCTTGAAAACTTTTAACTCTGGGCACTCTGATATAACCCATGAAAGTAATAGCTTCAAACAGAGTGAATTGGGCAGCATTTCCTCCACAAATGAAGACAATAGTGCCAACAGTTTATCTGAGGAAGAATGTGACTCTATAAGTCTGTCTGAAAAAGAAAAAAATGCTTTATCTAAAAGATCTATATCTTTTCCTGCAGCGCAAGAGAATAGACAGAAGCCTTCCACCAAACAAATAGATAGCACAGATAATGAGATAATTCTCAAAATGAAAGATGCCATTAGTGAAAAGATAAAATTTGTTCCAGCTAAATGTCGACAAAGGGCATGGATGGAAGATGAAAATGGAAAAGAATTTCTGAGACCTAGTACAGCCTCTGGGGGCCAGAAGACACGGATTAAACAGAAACGGTCTAGGTCTGAGGTGTCTCTCAAAAGTCATGCTGAGGACCCAACTCTTTTGGAACTTCAAAGAACTCAAAAAGATCTTGACAGAAGGTTAGAATTATTTTATCAATTAAATGGAAAAGAGGAAATCATTGATACATTGGAAATATTGAATCCAAAAGAATTGTCTGACTCAGAATATTTTGAGCCTATTGCTCACAGAACTTCCACTAATAAACTGAAAGCATCTCTTGCTAAAAATTTCAATATACTGCCTGATTCTTCATGTAGATACAATGAAAATGTAAAATGTAAAAAATCGGCCACAACTGGCGTGTCTTCAGAAGATCTGATATCTATAAAAGAAAATTATTCTGGGACCACCAAACCGAACACTCTACCATGTAAATCTGTGAAAAAATTAATTGAAACATTTAGCCCATCTGAAAGTCTGGTGAAACACTCAAACTTAAGAACGTTGGGCCCAATAAAATGTGTCAGAAAGTTTGGACTTCAAAGCATTTCTCCCAACCTTCCACTTTCCAAAGGATTTGTGCCCTTAAATCATAAACATCAAGTTTCACCATTAGAAGATACCAGTTGCAAAAACATCAGAACTAGACATTGTACTCTTAGTGACAATAGTTCAATGGAATTTGCAAGTAGTCTTGATACAAATGAGGATTCTGGTGAGATTGATATGGAAAACCTACCTCCTCCACCACCTGAAATGTTAATGGAAATGTTACTTGAATCGACTGAATGTTCAGGAGATATAAAGATGGAAGAAAACTATTTGGAAGTGGTTGATAAGACTACCAGAGCAAATGAACAGTGCACCACCAAGAAAATTACTCAGATTTCTCCACGGAGGAAACTTTCTATCTGTTCACTTGATTTGTTACCAAATAAGAAACTCAGCAATTCCCCAGCTGTCAACAAAGCATTAAATAACGAGGTAGATACCATACCAAATAAATATTTCTTGGAGTTGAGTGCAACTCATATGTCTGATTGCCGCAAAAGGGATGATGAAATGGAAAAGGTTGCAGATCTATACAAGCAGTCTTGTAAAATAATACCTCTTCCAAATCCTAAAGAAGCATCAGAACCAAATGGGAGCAATCCAGGAAACATGATTAACAATGAAGTTCCTTTACCTGAAAAGCAAAGTTCTCCTGATTTATTAAAGAAAAATGAGAAAACGTCAGGTTTTATCAGCCGAATATCACCAGTAAGAATACCACCTACCTCACCTCCTAATCAGAAGAGGTTTCCAAGTCCACCACTGTATCACAGAGCTATTCATCAAGTTTCTTCTCCCATTCTACATCAGCAACCTAGTCCCTCAACTCACTCCAGGTCAGCAAGTCCCCCAGTACAGAGAAAAGTGATTTCCCCACCACCCCAGCAAAATCTCTCTAATCCTCCAGTAATACGCAAACAACAAAGTTCCCAGAATCAAAAAGTGTCCAGCCTACCATCCCATGACCAAGAAGCAAACCCACCTCCTTTTGGAACTACTCCATCTATTTCCCCATTTCAGTTTCATAGATGTTTACAAAACAATATGGACTCCAAGGACGAGCCACATTCTGCGTCCCCAAAGTTTGTTAGCAATGCTCACTCAATATTTTGCCCAGCTACTTCTTCTTTATTTGAAGCCAAGCCAGTGGTGTCATCAAACATCAACCCAATGGGAGGGGCTGTGGCCCACCCTGAAGCCTCAACATCTGTAAGGAGAAATAGCATCAGGCAACTTGTGGGTCAACAGAGGACGATCAACAGTGCCACTAGTCCTCAGCCTTGCCTCAGAAGGAGCTTCTCTGATCACAGGCCTGAATTCCAGCTTCCACTGCCAGTTTTTGTTACAGCAGAAAGTGACCCTGTGCTTAATCAAGCAAGGTAAGAAGCCTTAATTTCAAAACTTTTCACTGCCTTTAGATGTATAGCCTGATTGTCAGGATCAGCATGGTTTATAATTCAATATAGTAGCTCTTTTCTGACAAGCCATTGTTTCCATGAGTAAAGACTTGTAGAAAGGGGGCACATCTCCTTGTGGCACATCTGCACATTGGTTTTAATAGTACATAATCATCCTGCTCTAATTTCTGACATAGTCTGAGAACACAGGCAGGCTAACATCAGCATCAGCCAGGCTGCTTCCTTATCAGGTTTCTTATTGTGAGAAAGGATTTCAAATTTCCCATCTCTGAAACTAACTAGCTGGCTATAGGCTTTTTCTGGTAACTACATTTCACAAAGTTGTGCTGAAGCTAACCTCTTGAAGAAAAGGTAGTGCGCTGATATAATAAACACAGGACCAAAAATAGAGAAATTTTGCTTATTACTTGAGAATGTTCTTCTTTTACTCAAGTTATCTCTACTGGCCTAGGTGTTTTACATATACCATATTTGACAGTCTAAATTCCTCTTGGTAGTGTTACTGTTTTACCATTGCTGATACAGTGTGATGAGTTTTCTTATTGTTTCTTTACTCATCAACAATCATTATTGCTGATTGTTCTGGAATCTCTTCATGTGAAGAGTAAGTTCCAATGTTTAAAAATGTAAGAATACTAATAGATCTCCAATTGAAATTGAGCAAAGAGTGTAATGCAGCTGCTAAGAAGACCAGCACAGTCCTTGGCTGCACCAGTAGAAGCATTAAATGCAGATTATGAAAGGTAACTGTTCTGTTTTTCTTTGTGGGGTTAGGCCACATTTAGAATATGATGACCAGAATAGTTAAGGACTTGGGAAGCTCTAGCTTACAAAGGAGAAATCTAAGAGGATATATGATAGTTGTCCCAGAATAACTTAAAGTTTGTCACCTGCAGAAGAGAGCAAAATTATTCTCTGTTGTAACTGAGAAAATATGGACTAGCAGATTGAAATTAAAAGAAAGATATATTTATGCTCAACAACAGTAGGAATTTCCTAACGATCATTGCGGGACAATGGAAGAGTCTATCAAGAATTGTGGTAGCCCCCTTCTTAATTGGAGGCTTTCAAACAGGAGGTGAAGAAGAGGATACTTTAGTGAAGCCTGAATTAAAGAGGAGGTTGGGCTAGATCAGTGTTTCTCAACCTCAAGAACTTTAAGATGTGTGGACTTCACTTCTCAAAATTCCCCAGGATACCGACTGGGAAATTCTGGTATTTCAAGTCTGTATACCTTAAAGTTGCTGATATTGAGAAATGCTGTACTAAATGATGTACAGTAGCCTCTTCCAACCTATACATTATATGTTTGTATGCATTTTATTTACCAATCACGTTAATGAATGTGACAAAACAGGCAACCAGTTATTAGGGGAAGTCTACTTGGCAAGCCTGTAGTTACTGCTTCTATTTTATTATGGCCATTTATTTTTTATTTATTTTTTAAAGAGGACAGAGGCCTTAGGTTTTTTGTTTTTTTTAAAATCAGCTATCTTCAAGCTTGGATTCAGCTTGACAACTTGAAAGCAAATAAATAGGGGGAAAAAATGTTTGACAGATTATTACATCAACAAGCTGGGTAGCAGTTTTCTATGGAACATTTATTCTCTCATCAGATTCTGCAGTATAACAAACAAATGTGTCAATGGTCCCAAATTAGAACTGTACAGTACAGTAATGTCCATTAACAGTTTCCTGACAGTTTCCTTTCCCTGAATAACAAGGGAATAGAGACTGTCAGACTTTGAAGCTAAGGGAGCTAGCAAACCACTGTAATGGTATGGAAAGAAGAGGTAGATTACTTTAGTCTTCATTTGGTCGTTAGTTAAAATCAGACACAACATGAAAAAACATTACAAAACCATATAGTATTTGAGCATGTATCATGAGGGAGGAAAGCTTTTATTTTAAGCTAATGAATACCAGATTAAAATCTTCCACTTGTATAATGGTTCGGCTGGGAGCTGAAAAGGGATGCTAATCAAATATTTCACTTAATGTTAAGGCATCATATCCAAACGTAGTAAATTACTGTCATTATTGTTGTTTACAAATTCTCAAGAAACCAGTCTTTAAACTCAGGAAATAGGCTTCCAAATCACAAATCATAAAAGTATGCTGTAAAACTCTCTTATGTTATTACAAAATATTATTTTAAGGTTAAATCTCTCAATAAAAATCATTCATATTATAAAACAGATTGCTGTAAATAAAATGCATGATGTTTTGATTTATGTACAAAACCTGGAAGTAGATATATGTCCATACTAAATTTCTCTTTATTATTGGGGTTTAAGAAACTGTTCTATCTCACATAATTCATTTTTTTTAAGTTTCCTATCAATATTTTACAATAGTCCAACCTATATTATTATGATTTATTTTACTATATGTTAGAATCAACATACATAGGCATTTTGCTCTATACATAGTATAAAATATTAGACTTTCCCTAATAAAATTAACCTACCTTATTGATAAGGATTTAAGACAATTTTTAGGAAGTGTATATTTGTAGAAGGAAACATTGGGTAATTGTGATAATACATAATTGCAGGAAGAGGAAATGCTAGAAGCAATTCTGATTGGAGGACATGAGTTTTGTATCTAAATCATTACTTGTCTCTGAATTTTACATTGTGATGCAGCCACTCAGGTTCTAAAGGTTTTTCATCAGGTTTTGTCCATCTGTCCTTTGATTTTTCTGTTTTATTGTTACATTTTGGACAACTGGTTATGTAGGTTTTGAAACTGTGGCTGCCTTTTTCCATATAGTTTCTCTGCCTAGTTTATCCCTTGAAGGGGAAAAAAATATTCCACAGCCATTTAATTTCAAGGCTGTCCTCATTTGGGAATCGAACGGAGTAGGAACAACAGCACCGCTCCCCCCCCCTCCCACACACACACCATCAAAGTAATAAAAACAATGAAAAGTATGGCCATAAGAATTCTTTATGGTACAGGCTGGAAAAGCCTATCATATAACCAATGGTAGCAGGACTAGCAATGCAGCTGGCCAAACTTGGTGCTATCACTTTGTTTTAATGTCTGATCTCTCCTGTGCCCCTGTCAAAACAGACATGGAAGATGGATCCCAGAAGCTGGAAGGGACATGCCCACGGAAGTTAAGGTGTTTAACAGGAATTGGACTGATCCTTCTCTTGAATGTATTAATAATCTCATTATTCTTAAAGCATGTTTGGTTGTATTGACAGACAAAGTTGGTAAGAAGAGGATATGTGTTACTCTAAAATGGAATGCTTGAGACAATTTTAGGCTGCCTCAAGTATGTATTGAGGATGAGAGGAAAGCAACAACATAAGGACTGGCATAAAAATGTGGTTCCTGGAGTATGTTCATGTTGTGAGGATGCAAGGGTGAGACCTTAATGAAGTACATTCTTTTGTCATTTTATGGTTCTAATAAAGATAATACTCAACTAAGGATTTGGATTATTTTTCTCCATCAACCATCATAACTCATTGTAGTTTTTACTGAAGATGTTGTGGTAAAATTCCCTTTTTCATTGCCCCTAAAAATTTTAACAGAAACATATATGTCAGATGTGTCATTTAGGACTGGTAACATTACCTAGTTTGGGTAGGGAAATTTCTGCAAGAAAACAACCAAGTTCAGAGAGTACCAAGGACCCCTTATTTCAACCTTTAGCTGCAAATATTCTCCTTCATTGGTAGTATGTATGCCAGTTTTAAGTAGAATGTTGATATGTATTCTATGGTTCTACCAAAATTCAGGAAAATTGAATGACAGATGTAAAATTCAACATCTTGCTAATCTCAACTTGCCAAGTTATGGTAGAATGCTTGAAAAAAGTTATATTATCTGTTAACATAGATCACATGTTTTCTCCAGAAGTTCATACATAGCAATTTCTCTTACCATTTTTTTCCACAACAGTCCTATGAAGCAGGCTGGGATAAGAATATGATTGATCAAAAATCAATCAATAAGCTTTCGTGATTGTAAATAAACTTGAACTTGGACCTTCCCAGACCTAATCCAACATTTGATCTACTACACTGCATATGCACAGAAGTCTCTAAACATTTGTGGGCATAAACTAATGGGCATGTTGGGCAATTAATAATAATTCTAACACAATTGTAATTTCAGTGCCTTTCAGACCTTCCTGCATTTTACATAAAAACAATACTGTATATTTTAAAAATCCATTCTACTAATATGTGTTTAACGTGTGCATGTTTATGCAGGTCACTGAAATATGATATTTGGAATGCAAAATATTTGCGTTAGGAATTCTTGTCTTCCAGGGATAATTTTATTGATTGTTTTCTTCAAAGAAATTGGAATTAAAAATGAACTGATAATTTTCTTCCTTTCTTAGATTAACACACCTTCTCTTGTTATTTTATTTGAAATATTAAATTTCACTAGGCTTTTTTTTCTTTTGCAGCATGGAAAATGGCCTTTTAAAGGAAGGAGACTCTTGGAAAAGCAAATATTTCTCTGAGGGAAAAGGAATAGGCAAGTCATCTTCTTATCCTGAACTCTACATTGTGGGTCAAGGACTCCAGAAGGCCTAAGTGAAATTAGTAAGATTGGAAGAAGTCAGAACCCAGACTGAAGATATCTAATGTTGTCCTATGGAACCTACATTCCTTTTACTATCTATATCCGAGAAGACAAGATATTGGGTAGAATTTGACAGCTGAACACTGTGAGGCTCTAAAATACATTTGTACTGCATTCTAAGCTGTAGAGCTCACAGCTTAGAAAATAAGAGTATCTATTCAAAATATGCAAAGATCAGTAGTGTTGTGAGCCACAGAAAGCATGTAAAATGCCAGACATCTCCTACACAACCTAATTTTAGATAACTCTAGTAAAGGGGTAAAGTCTACATAGTTTAGGGAATGACAAGGGAAAGCAGCCGATGAAAACATCTGGTGTAGAGTCTCCTTTATCACTTATATTTTTATGAAAGTTTGTTGTTAAACTAAGAAAAAAGACTACCATTGGAAGTGGGTATGCCTATTTAACAAAAGGATCCCATAGTAGGCACAATCAGTTTCAAATAACTATTTCATTAGGCAACAGAGTGGTTGTTCCTTGCCATCCATTATTTACACATTAAGAACAACTATAAAAGAATTAAGAGTTTCTGGAAGTCTAGTTAACATCAAGGAGATGCCCATAGCCATACTAATGCTCATGGTCACTTTCCAGTAGTAGCTTCTGCTGGACTACAGAAAGCTTAATAGAAAAGCAGCAATATCTGTTAAAAAAACCTGGAAGCACAATTCAATAGTGCACATAACTCTTTCTTGGACAAAGATAGATGACAGAGATAGATTGATAGATAGATAGATTATAGAGATGATATCTATTAGGAAGAGCACTGAGTTCTGTCTGTAAGTGAAGTAAGCAGATGATATAGTATAAATAACTGGGATGAACTATGTATTGGAATAGTAACCCCAAAGGAGATTTTTGGCCATCTTTGGTCAGTCCACACATACTGCAAAACTAGGTTGTATATCACCTAGTTTTTGACTGTATATCCATGTATTCTAGTTAGCTATGCATCTTTGTCTTGTATTATTCTGAAGTGCCATCATTAATGTATAAGGGAATAAAAATTAAGTAGCCAATACACAAGAGTATCAATTTAGTATTTGTATTTAATAATGATTTCTTTAAAACTCTGTTTTGTCAGAGGTAACCTCAGTCATTGTATAATCTCACTGCTTCCATGTTTCAGGCTTCATCTTGATTAGAAAAAAAAAATGTCGCACAATTATAGCAGCTCTTAAAATGTAGATTTGACTGAAGAGATGAAGGCACAATAAACC
The DNA here is from genome assembly GCF_059756535.1 of Pantherophis guttatus. Lineage (NCBI taxonomy): Eukaryota > Metazoa > Chordata > Lepidosauria > Squamata > Colubridae > Pantherophis > Pantherophis guttatus. The sequence goes on along the minus strand of NC_142063.1, from coordinate 291,427,066 downwards.
AAATCTTTCTTATATTCCATTCAATTTTATTTGATTCACAGTGTAGAATTGCAGAAAGAGTAGAGTCCCATTCCATTAGTAACGTTGATGAAGTTGTTCGATGGGATACTAAATCATGTATCGTGATTTAAAGCATCCTTTCCCAATGTAGCATACACCAGATGGATTGGACATCTGGACATCTAGATTATTCCATTCCAGTAATCCCAAAACAGTATAAAATCAAACAAATTTAGAGGGCATCAGCCTGGGAAGGTTCCTTTAAAACAGAAAATAGTCTATATTGTGAAACGTGAAAGCCATAAATTTATTTTTTTAAGAAGAATTTCTGTATGTAAGCACATTCATTTGTTACTAACCTGTTTTATGAGGATGATTTTTCTAAAAAAAAATCTGTAAAAGTATTTTAAAATTTTATTTTATAGTTATGCATATTTTTGTAAATTTCACCACGGGTTTTCTCCACATGTATATGATTATGAACATGACTTAATAACTCAACTATAAACATAACTTGGTAATTATTTTAAATGTATATTTGGGTTTTTTGTTTGTTTTTTATTTAACTCTACTTTAAGAAACCAATGTTTGTGTTTTAGACTGTGTTTGTGTGATTTTAAATCAAGGACTGATTAATACAAATATTAGGATGAAACTAAAAATTTGTTGTATAGGCAAATGTTCAAACCTTACCTAATAAAATCGTGCCATCAGGGAGGAACTTACTGTAGCTTCAGAGGCATGTGCAAACATTCCCTGCTTTTCTTAGGAAGAAAAAAGCTGTCCAGTATGTTGCACTGCAAGGTCAGCCCCTTTGGTGCATGCACACAACATCATGATGCATGAAGAAGAGGGGCTGGACTTGCAACATGATGCTTTGTCATTGACTCAGGCAGCCTATGCAGTAAATTGTATGAATTAATGTCACACTTCTGTGCAGATGCCACACTATGGCTCCTTAAATTCACATTTCAAAGAATAGAACAATTAATCAGTGGAATGATTTGCCTCCAGAAGTTGCGGATGATCCAACTCTGGAGGTTTTTAAGAAGAGATTAGGCAACTATTTGTCTGAAATGGTACAGGGTTTCCTGCCTGAGAAGAAGGTTAGACTAGAAGACCTCCAAGGTCCCTTCCAACTCTATTATTCTCTTATTCTTGCAATTCATTATTTTGGATCTGCTATCAAATATATCAGCTGTTTGCTGTGGAATCAACAGAGAAATTTGGACAATTTCAAGAAGGCAATGGAAAAAAGTACCGCTGTTGTTTTGCTAAGAAAACTGCATGGATCGGTTCATGAAGTCACCAGGAGTCACATTCAACTCAGTGACTTGATTTGACTTACAACCCGGAATGCTAGTAACCCTGTTTCTGTTCATATTACATATATTCATGTGGACAACAGATAGTAGAGTTGTAACAGATTGGGACAGCCTATACATTTCATAAAATAAGTATTTAGTTTCAGCATTTTTTTTTTTTTTTGCAAAAATATAAGTAGCATTGTGGAGTATGGAAGAATTCTCTTTTTTATAGTGTTTATCCAGTATAGTATTTTTAGTTAGAATAACATGTGATAAATTCCAATAGGAGCAAAACAGTCACGCTGGTCAATGAAACTAAAAACACCACACAGAATATAAAACAGAGAATTCTCCCTTCCCTCAAGAGGGGGAATGGAAGTTCCGTAAAACCTAGTACATGCAGTGATGACATATTATAGCATCTGTATCTCTCTGCTTTGAGTGCTTAAGGAAAGGTAAATTATATATAACATGATTTGATCATTTTTTCCAATAGTGAGGCAATGGTGATGTAATCAGAAATGAAAGAGCCATAATATTAACCTTTGGAAAGTAGTATATTTTTTACAATTAGTATTTAAAAATGTGTTACTCCTACTGGAAGCTTAATTCCTATTCCTCTCATTTCCTATCAGCATAATTGAATATTTTTTAATGAACTGGGAAGAGCTTAGGTCTGCAGGTTATCTACCATTTCATTACATTATTCCAAGAAGATTTATTTAATTCATCATTCTGATATTCCCCTTTTCTTTTCCAACTAAATGCACATCCAAGCAGACTGTTTAATGGGTTTTCTTCCAGCCTGGGAGGATACACAAAGGTATGCCACTATAATTTGCCCCATTATCAAAGCATATCTCTATTCTGTCTCGGTAACAAGGCCAGCAAGTGAAGCTTTCCTGACAGTTTAGTGCCAGGTAAATAAAGTGTGGTGATTGATCCGTTTCCTGCCAGCAAAGACATACCCACTAATCACTCTTTGTAAAGTGAAGTAGGGCTGGGAGAGGAGACGACTTTAAACCAGAGGGATCCAACCTTATTTATTTTTATTTTATTTATTTTATTTGTCAAGAACGTATTTGGTAATAAGTATAAGCATGGATTGGATACATAAAATAGATACAAATAGAAGAAACATTAGGACAGGAATGGTAGGCACACTTGTCAACATTAAGACTTGTGGACCTGAACTCCCAGAATTCCCCAGAACTCCCAGAACTCCATGCTGACTAAGGAATTCTGGGAACAGAGTCCACAAGTCTTAAAGTTGCTGAAGTTGAACAAAATAATAATAATAATAATTACAGGTGAGGTGGGCTCCTCTGCCTCCCCTACCTTCCTGGGAAGCTTCCATTCACTGTGCAAATAAACTGTAAATTATCTCCCACTCATTCTCTCACTATCTAGCTTACTCAATCTATTCCTTGTGCTTTCTCTGACTTTCTTGTTCTCACTTCTGCTTGTATTGTTTCATCACTGTTCTGTCTCTTGCTCCCTTGCTTGTATTTCTTGATTACTCACTCATTCCTTGCCGTCTTTCACACTTTTTCTTGCTCTATACATCACTCCTCCTTGGTTATTCATAGGATCTCTTTTGGGAGTGAGGATCTTTTTACTGGTTGTCACTGCCATGCGAGCTGCTTGACAGTCCCTGCCTGTTAGATTTTTGTTAGAGATATAAGAAGTAAAACACTAGAATACTATTGCAAAAACTGTTTCTCCTTCTGACAGTGTTTCTCAATTTCTTCAGAGTTCTTTTAAATTGTGTGCTGCTTCTTTTTGCAAGAAGTATTATCCTTCTCATCTTTCCTATTACCTACTCCTATGGGTATCTTAACACTATCATTTTGTTGGTTGTATCTTTATGATTTATCACTTTTTTACTTGTGGATACAGTGAGAGTTTATGCCCTGCAGACAAATTCCTTGTATATCCTATCAAACTTGACCAATAAAGAATATTCTATTCTATTCTTTAAAAAAAAAAAGTATAGAAAAATCGACCACAAATTCATATCTCCAAATTTAATGAAGAATTGTGGCATGGAAATAAGAGAAGTACTAATATGGATATGTTTTGCTATCCAGTTCCAGAAATAAGAGAAGAAGCAAATAAGCAAGAAAGTACTGCATTGTTAATGGGAATAGAAAAAGGAAACTGATGGATCTAAATAAGGAATGATCATCAACAAACATGTTTTGAGATATAGAATATCAGGGAAGAAAGACATGTTTGCTAGATGAAGGAGTCGAAAAGAAGTCAGTATAAGTCAGGGCAGCATAAGCCCAGAACAATGAGGCAAAAGACAATTTTGACAGCACAATGATGAATAAAGAATAGAAGTATGGGAGAAGATCAGAAAGAAGAAAAGAAAGAAAGAAACAACCACCAGAGAAAACAGTAGTAGCTAAGGAAAATTTAGAGGAAAACTATAGAACTCAATGAAAAATTTGTGAAATAAATTTTATACCAAATTCCCCAGACTGCTTCTGCAATTGTAATAAAATGGAAGGGGGGGGGGTTGCCAGCTTGCAGGGTTAACTCACTCCTGAATTTCACTGAGAACTCAAAAGGCAAGAAAAAAATGTTGGTTGGCTTTTCTCTCTTTTTCTTTCATGTTCTAGATTAAAAATACATTTGCAATCTTTTTCTTTTTATATTACTCCCATTACTAATATTTCTTTCAAAATTATCCTTTTCAATACAATATCCACACATTCTGTGGATAGCTAGCATTTTAAACCTGAAAAGTATGAGCCTTTGCAGCCTACTCATTTGGGAAGCAATTAGGAATTTCTTTTATTTTTAATGGGCAATAGCGGGCCTATGGTTTGTGCTGCTGACATCTTCAGCATTTGAATTGTACCAATTTACAACATGATCTAGGGTACCCTTTTACAGACAAGGAAAATTATTCATCTATATTAGCGGTGTCAGACTCAAGCCCAGGGGCCGGATCTGGCCCACAGGGTGCTTAGATCTGGCCTACGGAGCTGCCCTGGAAATAGCAAAGGATTGGTCCACCGTGCCTCTACCAGTGAAAATGAAGCTCTGTTTTCACTGGCAGAGGGTTGCAGGAAGTCATCACAGCCAAAAAATGGAGCTCGGGAGCCTGTTTTTGCTGGCAGAGCACTCGAGCCACCAAAGGCACCCCACCACGAGTGACGTTGAACTGACCACGCCCACCATGGCCATGCCCACCCTGGTCCCCAAGGTGAAACACAACCCCTATGCAGCCGTCAATGAAATCGAGTTTGACACCCCTGATCTATATACCACTAAAACTCTCTTTTTGATACTTTGTGACCTTCAATTGAGTGAAACACTGCATCTTGGAACAAAATTTTATCAACAAAGATACTTCAAACAGCTGAGTTACAGAATGCCAGGATTCTTTACTCCAGAGGAATTGAAATTTTGGACCTTTTTTTGCTGTTTCATTTTTTTTCCCCTGCTGTTCAATTCTACTGCTGTGCTGCCATAGTCACCCACAGTCACATGATCATATTTGTTCCTTCATTTTCAACATTCCCAGAGCTTCCCACAAGTTGTGGGGAACCTGGAAGGAACTGATATGATTGCTGAAGCTCTTTGCCACCTTCCCCCTAGCAAAGTTGTGGGAAGCTTGCAGGAAGAAAGTCAGTAGAGAAATGGTGCATCCATCCCATAGAAGTAGAGTCCCTCTGTATTTGCCCCACACTGGCCAGCCATGAATTCTTTGCTCCCTCCTCCATATAGCAGCAGCTGTTACCTGTGGGTTGGGCTGGGAAAAGAAGGGAAGGGAAGGGAAGGGAAGGGAAGGGAAGGGAAGGGAAGGGAAGGGAAGGGAAGGGAAGGGAAGGGAAGATTTCCAGTGGTCACTACCAGCTTTCCACAGAGAACTTCAATGGGGAAGCTGACAAGAAGTTGATACTTTGCCTGCCTGTGATCATTCTGTTTCTTTGTTTAGGTAAACAATGGCTCAATAGGTCATGGCTGGTCTAGTTTTGACTTAAAATAATAGGTTTTAACAATTAAGGGGTCACCTATCTTTCATATTTTGATTTGAGATGAATATATAACTTTACCATTTGGGGTCCAACAGATGTGAAATCTGCAGACATACTTCTATTCTCCATGAAGTCAAGCTATTCTCCAAAGCACCTGAAGGCAGGACAAGAAGCAATAGATGGAAACTAATCAAGGAAAGAAACAACCTAGAACTAAGGAGACATTTCCTGACAATTAATCAGTGGAACAACTTGCCTCCAGAAGTTGTGAATGCTCCAACATTGTAAGTTTTTAAGAAGAGATTGGACAGTCATTTGTCTGAAATGGTATAGGTTTTCTGCTTGAGCAGGGGGTTGGATTAGAAGACCTCCAAGGTCCCTTCCAACTCTGTTATTCTATTATTCCTTGAGAATATCTTTTGAGATTTTTTTTGGATAATTTTTTGAGAATTTTATCTTTTGAGAATTCTTTGAGAATGCTGTACATAAAGAAATCACACTTTTAAAAATTATTTTACAGGCATTCCTGTACTCCCTTTGGACATTTAGAAAAACAACCCTAAACCCTTTGAACCCTAAACAGTTCAAAGACTGTTTATAATGGAAGCAAAAAGCAAGCATCGAAATCACTTAGGCTTTCCCGCTTTCTTTCTCCTAATCTTCCTCTTAAAACTGACCTTAGATGCTGATTTTGGCAATTTTAAACTCATTTTGGGATGGATCTATGTATATGCTATGCAATCTCTGAAATGAAGCAGTTTGAAAAATGCTCATTTTCAGAATAAGGCAAAGCAATAAAGTGTCTATGGTTGTCACCAAATCTCAACATTTATACAAAAATTGTAAGCAAAGCACTTTAACTATAACTTTATCATTATTTCCTGAATTACTGTAGTAATTCAGATCAAACAGATCATGTATAAAACCGTGCTACCAATATCTCTTCTACAGACTACAAAACCCAGCCTTGCTTATCATGATTGAATGGTTTCTGGAAAAAAGTAAGGACTGGGTGAACGTTAGAGATATCTGTTACTTTCAGAGCCAATTTATCACTGACTTCTTAAAGCAGTTCCTTCAAGTTTTCTCTAGTTGCCAAGGAGCAGTATTATGCAACATGAAATTCAGATTAGCAACATTGATTTGAATGAAGAATGTGATTTTTTTTTTAAATGTGGATTTATTTTTAACTTATGAAATCTAAATTAAAATAGGAATATGCATTTCTTTATTTGGGATAAAACCAGTGGTGGGTTGCCCCCGGTTCACACCGGTTCTATAGAACCAGTAGTAAAACCGGTGGGAGGCCCCGCCCACCGCCCTGACATCATCAAAACTCTTCTGCGCATGTGCAGGAGAGCACGTGCACAAGTGAAGCGAGCTAAGCGAGCATGCATGCGCGGCCCCGCTGCAAAACGGTAGTAAAGGTAAGTAGAACCCACCCCTGGATAAAACATGCACAGCTCTAAAGCTACCATACATTGAAGCCACTTTCCAAAGAATGAGTAACATTCAGTATCATTTTATGCTTGTTCTTATTCTAGAACTAAAAAACCGATTTGGTTCATTTTATTAACTGTTGTTTCCAAAATGTTCAGGAGTGAAAGTCTTCAGCTTTATTGTTAGCCAAAAGGTATATTTGATTTTCACAATAAACAGAAACACTTTGCAGATTTAACTGCTTTAATGTGTATATATATATATATATAGACAAGTATTATAGCAGAATACTGAATAGAACTTGACACACAGTGAGGCTGTTCATTGGCTTCTCATCACATTTCAATACATTGTATGAAAGTTTATGGGGTGTCACCTCCTCAGCCAGAAGCTAAAAGTTGGCAAGGACACAAAATAAAGATTTCATAAAGCATTTTTTCTGTAAAGCTTTACCTGTACAATACCTTTCTTGGCCACAGAGGTCATATATGCCTTGTTTAAATCATGAAGCTTGGACAACATAAAATTCACTTTGCTGAGATCTAAATCAGACATAAGTAGCCACAATGTTTTTATTTTCTATCAATTCAGGGTATGAGAGCCCTACCTTTTTTTTTTTTACATCTGACCAGAACCATGGTTCAAGAAAGTGGGATCCTAAATAGGATCCTAAGATAATGCCATATAATGCAACATCCTGATTTTGAATTGATTGATTAGGTGCTATCAAGTTGGTGTTAACATTTAGTGACCACATCAATGGATTTTCTTTGGGACAATCTGCACCTAACTCAGTTTTTTCAGATTTTCCAAAAGTGCCCAATGCCACAGTAACTAACTCCATCCACCCTGCTACTGATCATTCTCTTCTTCTCTTCCCTTCTGTAGACTTTTTAAAGGAGCTAGATCTTCACATAATGTGTCCATAATATGATAATTTGAGTCCGGTAAAACTCTATTTATTTGGTTATCCATGGTATTCTCAGGACTACTTACTTTAAGTATAATTTCTTTAAATGAATATATTTTTCCATCTTATTTAAGATTACAAGACAAAAAAATTAATGACGGTAAGGTGATCAAGCAATCCCATGTTTTGGACAATAACTGGGTACCTCGGGACACATTGCAACAGAAATCTTCCATGGAAGACAGATCTTCTGATCTATTGAACTGTTTCCCTCTTCTGGTTTTTTTCTTCTTTAATATTAAAAATGGCACCATAGTACTGCCTTCACTTTACTCTACAGGGGAATATTTGATATATCTGTATAGTTTTCTTTTCTTCAATAACAGAAAAAGAAGAGGTAGAAAGGAATTAAAAATTTATCTCCTCCCAATTTCTTACTGTTTTCCAGGTTAACTTGTAGTTTGCAGCCTTTGCAATTGCTTTTTTTAAAGGGAAGAAACTGACGGAGAAAACTGGATGCCACCGAACATATTCTCCAGTTTGACCTTGGGGAGAGCACGCTTGCTGATGCCATATCTGGCTAATGGTTAAAAATGTTCTTGCCTGCACAACTGTTCCAGGTTTGGAAAACATATTTTTCTTCTCTGTCTATACACATTCTAAACCAAGAGCAGCTCTAAGTTCAGCAACAGGTGGAAAAGGATTGTTCCGATCTATTTATAACTGCCTCCTTCTCTGGTAGCTGCTTAGTCAGCCCTACAAGGATTGCTAAATTCCTCATTCTGTTCCTGGTCATCTCTGTCAGCCACACTTGAGGGATCACCTTTGTATCTGGCCCCTAATACTAATAAGACCCACACAACACTAATAATATGTGTTCATCCAGATTCCAACATTTGATTTTACATCTCGGTCTTAAAAATAGCATCCAAGCAGATCCTATTGGCATTTCTGAATAGGGAAATTATTTCTTTATTCTCTCTCTCACTTGTGTATACACGCAGGAGGCTTTAAGCTAACTGCTCAGCTTAATTATCATGCCTACGAATGAAGGCAGACCCGCTGTGAACAACAATTGCTCATAAAGAAAGTCGGCAGAAGGGTGGGAAGGGTTCAGAGACAACCAAGAGAAAAATCTTTGTTGCATCGCCCACACAAAACATAGGCCATAAATTAAATATCTACAAACTACACGTAAACAAGTTTCAATCTTTTTCTCAGGTTATGGCGGGTTAGAAAATATCAGGAAGCATAAGACCCTGCACATTTGTAGACTTGCACTTTTTGGTATCTGTGTGGGTTTGCTTTATCTTAGCATTGTGAGAAAAAAGACTCCAAGGTGTTTAATATCCAAAGCAGGCAGACCCAGCCTTTCAAAGAGGTAGAGTAGGTGCATTAATTAAAACTTTCTCAAACTAAAATGGAACAAAGCTGGATTACATAATGTCAAACCTCTTTACTGAAGAGACCAAGGATCAAATCTTACAAAATATTCCCCTTTCCTGTTATTTTTACATTTAAAGTCGTCCTTTCTAGACTCTTGCCCTTGAATTCCCATCATTGTTGTCTGCATTTATTCTGATTTATTCTAATTGGCTTTGGAAGAGGATTTATACCTCCAACAAAGGCACTTGATTCGGAAATTCTATCCCCATATACGGACCAGTAGTGGGTTGCTCCCAGTTTGGTCTGGTTCTTGCAAACCAGGAGTAATGGCGATGGGAGGCTCCGCTCACCCACCCGGATGTCATCATGGATATCATCATGGACGATGTACACATGCGCAGAAGCGCTCACACACTCCCATTGTGAACCGGTAGTGGAGGTAAGTAGAACCCACCTGTGATACGCACCCACACATGCACACACTTTTAGAAAAACTACTAAGCAGGATATTCACAGGGTCCTCTGGATTGGATGCTATGGAAATAACTAAGATCTTCTTCTTAAAACTTCCCATTGTAGACTTTTCCATACAACAAATTTTCTTTCCATGAAGTTGTGTATGAAATAGCATGGCAAGATTTAAGACTGCCTGCAAATTTGTTGTCTCAAATTTCAGTTTGGATAGCCTGAATGTCTTTGGAGAATAGAGAAGATGGTTCCTAAGTCAAGTCTACAGAATCAGACTCATTTTCCATCTAGCCCAATATGGACTATTCTGATATCAGGATGATTTCCATAATCTCCAGAAAAGCTCTCCCAAGTCATTTGTCATCTGTTCCTTCTTCCCCATTCATTCTTCCCCAAATGAGGGTCTCACCTAACATATTTTATGCATATACAAACTGCACGTACATAAATTTTGAACATGGACTTGGAACCTCTGTTTCAATGCTCTGAATAGTGTAACTTTTTCACAGAGAAGTGCCTCAAAAATTGCATTTCTTGGATGCAATTTAAAAAATTGTATTTTTCCTTAATATATAAAATGTTAATATTGCCTGTTTGGGGCCCAAGAATTCTTATCAATATGCTTATTTGATATTTCAAGCATTATTTGATCTTTCAAGTATTAAGGGCTGTCTGCTACTATTAGCAGCATGAGGTGTTTCTCTTCCTATTCTTCAAGCCTTCCTCCTCCTGATTATTATTCATTTTATTATTCCCTTTATATCTGCTTTCCACTGGAGGCTCAAGGTAATCTTGAGGGATTTTCTATTTTATCCTCGTAACAGTCCTCTGAAATAGGTTGGAGTGAGAGATATTGACTGTCTCAAAATCATCCAAGGTGCCATTTCAAAGTTAAAAGGCCATTTCAAAATTAATCTATAGGAATGGAACAAATAATTGAGAGCCCGGTTTGAAATTTTCAATTCTGTTTTAATACACATTCATTGTAAGAAAAATACTACATTTATGCTCTTATATATTGCTCTTTGTTTCGTTCAGAAAAAATGGGATGTAGCAGCATAATAACAAGACAATCTAAAACTGGCTAACCAAAAAAAGTTTCTACATTTCCACACTGTGAATTATATCCTTATGTGTGCTCTGTGTGAGTTGAATTGCACTCTTCTGTACTGTGTGTAACTGCATGTATCTGTGTGTTTACATCCATGTGAGTATGCATCTCTGTGTATATATGTCTAATGCTGCTTGCTGTGTCCTTGTGAAGGTTAAACAAGAAAATTGGAGTAGAAACTGGCACACTCTGTCAACAGGATAAATCTAGCAGAGGCTGATGAAACCTAAGCCTTTGCACAACTCTTGCCAACTAAACTGACCTGACACTTACTGATCCTTTTGTGGTGGGTGCTAGGTAAGTGTGATTGTGATTCATAATGCCTCTTCAAAAAGAAAGCTTCAGATTGTAACGGTTCTATGTTTTCAGGCACCTGAGAATGAGGCAGCAGTACAGGATCCCTTTTAAGTAAATAATAAAACTTTATAAATTGCAAGGCAGGTTTCAGGATAGCAAAAGGTGGAATAACAAACTAATAAATAAATAAATAAAACAAATGCTTCTCCCTCCCTCCCACCCTCTCTCTCTCTCTCCCCCCACCACCTGTTTATCAGCATTATGGGCCCTGGGCAAAGCAGTGTACAACTACTCACAGGGATAAAATGTAAATGGATGATAAAATTAAACATATATTAACATTAATTTAAAAAGTGCAGTAAAATGTAATAAATATGTTGCTGTATTTATATGATACAAGGCAGGGTGGATTTGATTTAAATCAAGTTGATTTAAATCACAATTTAAATCATGATTTAAATCACTAGTAAAAAGGCTTGATTTAAATCAACTCAATTTAAATCATAATTTTTAAAGAGCAACTGTCATCTCTGCTACTCCTTTGACCCACTGTTGACTCACCGATAGTCCCAGCGTTGCAGAATATACAGCCTCATGCTACATAACTAAGCTCCATTTCATGCTGAATAAACTAAATTATTTATGTATCTTAAATAGAAAACTATCTTACGATAGATTTTTACCCCAAAAGTTTTTTATTAAAATAAATTCGATAAAAATCAAAAAAATCCAATTTAAATCAAAAAAATCCGATTTAAATTAAAAAAATCTGATTTTTTTGATTTTTTTAAAAAAATCATTGATTTTTATCCACCCTGATACAAGGTGATTGGAGAGTTAACATACGCAGATTAGTATAGGTGCCCAATGCTCGTGGGGCCCACAAGCAAGGGCCCATCAGGCCCATGCGTTAGACAGCCCTGCTCTCGCTCTCTCTCTCTCTCTCTCTCATATATATAGTGTTGATGGGTCAGTGAATGGGGTGTCTGTGCCTCATCCTATGTTTTTTCCTATGTTCACTTATTTTATGAAGAACTATTTTAGAAGAGAATCAAGGGCAGGAGGAAGCATTTACCAATTCTCTTTTGCAAATCCTGGCACTCCATCTAATCCCATCTGTTTCCTACCCTTAACCCTCAGCAGTCTTTTTATTGCCAGAAAACATTCCAATCCAAAGGAGAGAGGCTGTTTCCTGGTATTGTCTTCTCCTTCTGCCTTCTCAGTTTCACCTTGCATGTTTTTTCAGACCATTAAAAAAGGAAATACTGTTAGTAAAACTGACTTCTGTCTATTTTCATTAGCAGGAGTATCCCCTACTTAAGGGAGATTGGGATCCAAACGGGGGTTGTTTTCCTCATATATGCATAGTCAACTCATAAGCCACACAATGTGAATTTAGAGAGAAAGGAAAATTTAACCTAGTCTTGGAAAAATACATGGGATTTTGAGAAGATCCAAAACTGCTATTCACCTAGAAGTTGCCAAGAGTCTTTGTACATGCACCTAACAAGTTTACAGAGTAAAAACTTGCTTTCCCCTTTTTGACTTTAAAGTGAACACACTAAGGAAAGAGTTGCTCTACTGTATAATTGCGCCAAATTCTCACTGTTGCAATTCCACATTAGCATTATTTCATGTATAGATTGTTTAACTCACACCAGTCCAGAGAATGTGGGTGGCCTAGTCACATACAAACAGCATTTCAAATTAATTGACTCACTCAATGGTGGATGCCATTGAACAATCAGCATGTTAGAATAGGATTGTTTTATCTGCCTCACAGAACATGAGGAGGGAGGGGATTTCTCAAAACACATAAAAAAATAGAACCTCTTCCTCAGAAAATGCTGTCACCTAGTCGGGGGGGCAAATGTGGCTCTTTTACAACCTGTGGACTTCAACTCCCAGAATTCCTGAGACAGCCAAGCTGTCCACCTAATTTCTCAAAAATGGAAGACTTTCAGCAAATCTTCTTGAGATGTTCTTAGATGTGCAGATTCAGTTGATTTGGGAAACCTACTGGTAACCAGTGCAAAAATATTAGAAGCAGTGTTGCCCTGCAATAGTAGGACTGATTCACCAGCAGCACATCTTGGATCATTGCAGCTTCTGTAGAGCTTGATGGAAATATGCAAGAACTGTTATCTAAGCAAAAATATCTGAAACATTTTAAAGTCCAAAACAGCCAGATAACATTCATAATCAGCTCAGATAGACATCTCCCTAACTCGCTTAACTTTAAGAAATAGGACATGCAGCACCATAAGACTTGAAAATTCCGTGATTATATCCATCTCAATAAAAGTGATTTTAGACATTCTGTGAAGTTGACTTGCTCCACATAGTGGGGCTAGCAACTTCTTTCTTCAAATATTGCAAATATTATCCCAAATAAAGCATGTTACAGTAATCCAGATTTATTGAGATTATGGCATCAATTACCAGGGATCTGGGTCCAGGTAGGCCTTTGGCACACCAGTTAAAGTTGGGCGAAGCCCCCACCACCAGCAGCCACAGCTCCACCTGTTGTTTAGGCAGTATCCAAGAGTCCAAGAGAAGCTCCAGACACCAATTTATGGTGTGGGTTTAACCTTATTCAGAATAACTACTGGGACTGATGTCTTCAGATGTTTATTGACATACAGCAATTAATTCTGGAGATAAGTATTTAGTTTGGGTTTATTTTACCTGAGACTTCAGATATTGATTCAAGCTTTCCACAATATTCCTGACATGGCTTGATGTGGTGAGGTACAGCTGAATATCTTCAATGTGCTTATAACAATTCACACCAAACTGACACATTCCTTTCCCCCTTGGCTTCTAAATCGTAAATCGTAAATCTCTTAAAATGTCACAAGAAAGAACACCAATATCACTTGAGTTTTTCTTTAAATACTTTTGCTCTTAACTTGTCAAAGATTTTAATAAGGAACTTGATTACAATTAGAATTGCATTCAATTTCCACTTATGCTCTCCCACTCCCTATCCCAAAGGATCTATGGGGCTATTCTCAAAATAGTTCAGGAACATATAGGCTTTGGGTCTGGTTTGAGGGAACACTTCATTTGGCTTTACATTTAGGCTAAGGCAGTAAGCTTTTTGTTTTTCAGACATTCATGAGAGTCAACCCATAGCAGTATAAGGGCATTTACAAACCTCTGGTGCTAATTACTTCTGATTACTGCTAGTTTAGACAAAATACCCATGTTAGCTGCACTTAGACTGCTATTTTCTTTCAAATAATCCTTCCCACCTCACTCTCAGGTTAATGTAGAGACAACAGGGAATGGCTTTGAAGGATAAAGGAAAGATCCATTTCCAAGGCAATGATCAGATAAGTGCAGCTTAAATCCATTCCAAGAAATTAATCTGAGAAAATGCTTCAGATAGGCCCATCCCTAATTCACATGGAGATAAAATGAGAGAGTGGGAAGCACATTCAGACTTGCAAGATCCTGTTATTATAGCTGTTCTGATAAAAATAGTTTTTTTTTACCGATATGGCATTGATTTCTTGACTTATCCTTTGGGGCTGACACTCAATGCTTTTTGAACACAGAGGATCAAAGTGGAAATGCAAATAAAGGAAGTCTAAAATGTATTTTTAATAATTAAAACATTTTACTTTAAAAAAAAATATTGCTCTAATGATGATGGACATTCATGCCATGTTAGCAAATGACAGCTGTCCATATAGAAATGCTGCAGGGATTAATTTTGACTTCTAGTATTTCAGAATGAATGTGGAAATCATTGCCAAAGGCTAGTGCTTCTAGTCCTGGAGTACAACCAGACAATTCCAGATGTTCCAAACCACTCTACTGTATTGTATTACTAAAGGAAGGGCTGTATAGATACTTTGCTAATTAAGTGAGGAGAGGCAGATTCAAAAACAATGAATGGAAAGTAGTGACAAGTTATATCATCTCCAGTCCAGTTCCTAACACATTAAGGAATTGAGATAAATGAGATTTTCTTGGTTCTTCCAAACAGCAACCAAACCAATCTGATAAGTATGGTATTCCATTTTTTTCCTCCTTGATGGCTTTTTAAACAAAAATTTAAAAATGAGAATATACTATGCCAGTACTAAGTAGAAAAACTGTGTATCATCGCCTCAATAACAAGTTAACTGAATGGAAGAAAAATATTGTTTGGAATATTTCTTATGCATTTTGTGCCCAGTATTTATATTTCAGATTTCCTCTTCTTCCCTTCATAATTTTTTCCAGTTACCACCTAAGGAATAACTTTAGTGCGCAGTTTACATGACAGTTTGGAAGGTACAGTAGTGACCAAAATTGTGGAAACCTTTTGAGAAAAAGTGTATCTTCTAAAACTAGCTAATAACATCACTTTTTCTGGGAGTAGTATTATAAAATTATATATCAATGGAAAGATAATTTAATCAAGAATGTAATGCAATAACTTTTATGAATGAGTTGCTATTAGAATAGCAGTTACAGTATAAAGAAGAAAAGTGAAACGTGGAAAAAATGAGATATACAAAAATTATCATGTCAGTTTACTTAGCTGGGTAACCTTTAGTATGAATTATGGTCTTAAGTCTTCCCATGGAGTGAACCAAATCTTTTAGTTCTGCAGCTGTTATAATGTGAAACCAAGATTGAATGATTGCTTCTATTAACTGGGTTTTATTGCTGGGTCGCTTCTGACTAACAAGTTTCTTTAATTGGCTCCATAGATTTTCAATTGGGTTAAGGTCTGGACTATTCCCAGGCCATTCCAGCAGTGGAATATGATTATCTTGAAACTCAAAAGAAAAAAAGTGGTGTTATTAGCCATCAAACCTCAAAAACACACTTTTCCCTAAAGGTTTCTACAATTTTGGCCACTACTGTACCACTAATTGGTATTTGCTTAGTCTGGCATCTTTTTGTGGTCATGTAATCCATCTTCTCTAACTGACAATCCATAGAGATAGAGGAAGTATTGTGGTTTAAAGTTTACCTCTATCACTTTATCACACAATATTGATATATATTACATAAATAATTTTCTCTTTTTATACATATAAAAGTTACAGCTGTGCCTTTTATGCATTATTATCATTGATGAAATCTCTATGGGTCAAAAGTGGTAGAGTTTAAACCTTAAAAAAATAGATGATTTAATTCTACAGCAAAATACATTATATACATTTTCCATTATAGGGTTATTACTAAAAGCTTTCAACAGGAGACTCTTACACTTCAAAAATAAAAAGGTTAAGTAATGGCAAGTTCTGTATCATTATCCATTTTTGCTTCTCTTTGAAATGTCCCACTATAATTGTTCCAGAAATAGTAACAGGCTTTTTTTCATTGAAGATCCATATCTAGAAGATCTTGAAAAAGTTTGATCACATGTTGTGGTTGGTTGCAAACATATTCCTCAAGTTTCAGCCCCATTTGTTTGTGCAAGCTTTTAGCCAGTTTAGAGACCACGGTTCTCACGTTTCCACTCTTCCCAGGTAATACCCCATTACCAATCATGTTGTTCAGGAAATACCAGAGAACAGGAAGGATGTAACGTTCCACAACTAGAGGCTTCCGTGGATAAGCAACAGCCACAAGACCTGAAAGCAAAAGATTGCAGATCTGTAAATAACAAGACTGATGTTTCTCAACCTTGGCTGGTTGGGGAATTCTGGGAATTAAAGTCCATATAACTTCAAGTGGTCAAGGTTGAGAAATAGTGAACTAGATAGCTGCTCACTTTTTTGATTGCAGATGTAGCACTGAAACTTGAAAAACTGTTAAGACAATTTCCTTTTCAATGAACAACTGCTTACTTAGTTATGTTTGTATTACAGTGGTATCTTGGTATTCATCGTTAATTGGTTCTGGAAAGTGCAATGAGTACCAAAAACAATGAGTACCAAACATTTTTTTCCCATAAGGAATAATGTAGTGAGTCACAAGGCAGCCGACACTGACAAATTCTAGCTTGTGCATTGAGTACCAAACAAACGATGAGTACCGGGGCAAAAATTTCATGTCCAAATGCATTGAGTACCAAATTCAATAAGTTTCAAAGCAGTTGAATACCAAGTTACCACTGTACTCTCCTCAAATAAGCATTAAAAGTATTGTGCAATTAAATAGATAAAAATAACAGTCATTTATTTAAATTTTAGCCTGGTATTTTCATATGTTGTTGTTAGGTATACATCAGTACTTTTTATAAAAGGGAAATCTTTCTGGATAATAATCTACTCTCTGCTTTAGTAATAGAGGCAGTTTTTTTCCTTATTGCTGTATTTCCTCCATTCCTTGATTGCTTACATAGGCAATCTTTGCCAATTGGACTGTATCAATGGACAAGAGCAATAGAGTCATAACATGGTTTGAAGGGAGAGAGTGAACATGGGGTCATCTTTTCTAATAAAGTTGTCAACAGATTTATAACAGAACAAGTAATCTTGCAGAATTGCTAAAATTCTTGAAATTAGTCCCCATGGAAATATCCATGGAAACGTCTTGCAAGTAATGGAACATAAGGTATGACTGTTTAAACAAACTTTTCAGTGCTTTAAGCTTCTATAATGCCAGTATTATTGCTATTTATCTGAGAATTTGACTACTGACAGGGTGCCACAATCTGATGTGCAAATTATGTGCCACAGCAGCACATAGCATGAGGGGCAGGCACTAGCTCCAAAAATCATTAGGAAAAAAAACCATTCAAGTGAAACCTAGCTAAATAGAAAACAGTGCTCTGTGCTAAGAAGGACACACATCTCATCTGACCAGTGTCTGGTCTCATCCAGTTTGCCTCAAAAGCCACATGGCATAGTTACATAGAAGGAGATCATCCAAAAAAGAGGAGATCTAATATCAATAACATAGGAACACAGGCTTCATGTATGTACAGTCAGCTGCAGAGACCGGTGACAGAACACATACCTATGACTAATAAAGAAATGTACAAACTTAAAAGCTAGGAAAGTCAAAATACAGTAGGTTGGAAACAAAAACTGTATATAAATGCGATTTGAATCTTTTTTTTTTTTTTGTCAATTCCTTGTGTTATGTAATTATACCTAAAATATATTTTGAATATTTAAAAATGGTTTGGGGGCACTAAGTGGAATTCTGCACATGTCAGCAGCAGCTCTGAATATTGATATTTGGTTATTATTTTAAAACAAAAAAACATAAATGAATTAAGAAATTAGTTTTGTTCTTAATCTTAAGGCCAAGTTGCCATAGGACAACTCACCACAGGACAATTTTAACAATTCAATTTAATTATTTTAAATAAATAAAAACGTATTTTAATTTTTGTCATTCACGTTTCATTGGGTCTCTCCTTTTGCATCCATTCTTTAATGATTCTATTCCACCATTTCTTTGATATTAGTGTAACTCTTGTCACTCACTGAGTTGTCTCTTGGTGAGTTGGCTATGGCAAGTTGGCTATGGCAAGTTGGCCATGGTGAATTGGGTGTGGCGAGTTCGCTGTGGCGAGTTGGCCATTGGATAAGGGAAAGGCTAAATTTTGAATCTTAATTTTGTTGTGGCTTCTCACTGCAACTATAGGCCTAATGGTGACTTTAAAGGAATTACTGTTAATTCCTTTGCAGCCTGAAATGTGAAATAATAATGACCCACCTTATATGTTTGATGTTAGAATTATTAAACAATGTACATTAAATTTATTGCTCATTGTAAAAGCTATAGTAATAATAATTTCTAAATAATAATTTGTACAACATCGTCTGGATATTTTTTGCAAGTTACCATTATTGTTCTGGTCTGTGGCTAAGGGTGCTTATGGCATAATGGTTCATATATGTTTTCAAGAAATTAATTATTCATTATTCATTCAAATATTTGGGAGGACAGTTTACTACATCAAATCTAAAGCTCTGTGTATTCAAAATTTAAACTGTGAAAAATATAGCTATTAATTTAAAAAAGTAGATATGCACAGTCCATACAGATTTTTAAAAGAACGTTATTTTCATCCAAAACATTTCATAAGCAGTAAAAAAACCTGAGAAAGTGTACCTCAATAACAAATCTGTGCTGTCATTCTTGTGCCACTTCATTTATAGAGTATAAAACTGGATTTAGAGGAGTAGGGTAAGTACTTAACTGTTTTATTATAAAGCCATTTGGTAATTTTACTAAATGGAAGTTCTTCTGGTCTTAAATGATTATTATTGCAGTTTTGTGGCTTCAGTGCTTTTTTCCCCCAGGAAAAATTATAGCTCTTGAATGCTGTTTGATTTTAGTGATTGATTTACAGCATAATAGATGGCTTGGTTATCTATTTCAAATAGAGACTTATTCAAAATGTCCATATCAAATTTCTAAACTGCAACACTAAGTTAAAGTGTACTCCATGGGTCAAACACCAGTGACGCTAGTGACCTTTTAGTGATATCTGATGAGGATATCTTGAGTCCAGTTACATCTCAGTGGCCAATGAAAAATGATCATGATAAGCTTTAGGATGCATATATTGAAGGAACTAGTTTCAATTTTGGGGTTCTGCTATAAGGAGTTTGTGATCTGTTCTCTAGATCACAGCTGTGGATTGGACCTCTGGCAAACGTTTGCTTCCATTGCCCAATAGATTAAAGAGATCATAGCAATTGGTTTGCAGCAGGGGAAAAACCATTTTTCAGAAATAATTCCTGAGTCATCCAAATGCCTGGAAAGGACATGACAACTTTGGTCCAAGAAACAAAATCAATAAACCAGTTTATTTTACTGAGAATGTTCTAGCCACATCTCTCTTCTTCCTCTCATTCCTTCTTAAGAAAAAAAAAATCAGAGTTTCTTAAATCATGGTTGTATACCTTTATATTATATTTTAATTTAGACTTCTTGTCAAAGCTTATATCAATTTCTTTGTTCAATGGTTTCTTCACTGTTTTCCAATTACTTTAAACCAGAACTGTTATACTATATTTAAAAATTCAAAGAATAAAGGGGAAAGAAAATGCAAGTATTTATTGGTTTGTATCTAAAATGCAACTGAAGTGGAATATTTGGTTTATCCAGTATTCATAAACCTGACACAGAAATTTCCAGAAAAACAACTTTGTATCTTTATTAGGAAATAAACTCAGCTGAATACCCTCAACAAACAGAATGGGACAACATTTAAATCTCTGTGGAATAAATCATGTACTGTATATATTTTTTGCGAGCTACTCTTCTCTATTTTGGAGACATGAGCCCAACTGATTCAACTTATTGTGATACCAATCTTTTCAAAGTGACTGTCCTGCCAGTGTGTTGCTAAAAACAACACCTCTAAGACTGAGATATGCCTGTGCTAATAAGTCAGAGATCCTCCAGAGAAAGAGTTGGCCCATATACTCAATAAGCAGTCATTTCTTATTTCAAGTTTGAAAAGTTGTAAATAGAAATATACTGCCTTGAGCTGTGAATAAAGGAGCTCTTTGCCTCCTACTGTTATCAGAAATATTGTTCAGAAGAAACTCCACACCACACATAGTCTTTTCTAACCTGCCAGACGATCCGTGATGTCCTGCAGAGCTCGGCCAGTGAGAAAACGCACCCTGCTGGCAAATATTTGAAGCAGCAACAGGTTGTCTGAAAGGGACAAACATATTGTTTGGATGCAAACTACTGTGGACCAATCAAAATGGTTGTGGGACGTTACATAAATTACCACATAATAAACAATGAACAATGTCATGTCATGCTGTATTTGAATTGAGAATAAGATGTTTTTGCAAATTTAGATTTTGTTCCTACAAGCTACTATCCTTCAAAAACATGCCAATCTTCCCCAATTTGCACTCTTCCAATGTGTTAGGAACACAATAACCAGAATCCCCAGTAACTAATTCAATTGAATTGAAGGCTTGAGGAAGTATTGAGCTTGAAACAATATGACTAATGCATGAACATTCTGTCTCACTGCTTCTGTGAAATCAACAAACAGAAATAACAAAACAGTTAGCATCATAGCATTGACGTTCATATGATTTGCTTTTGCTTGCAAATAATCAAATGAGGCATCAATGGATCCT
This sequence comes from Pantherophis guttatus, assembly GCF_059756535.1. Taxonomy (NCBI): domain Eukaryota; kingdom Metazoa; phylum Chordata; class Lepidosauria; order Squamata; family Colubridae; genus Pantherophis; species Pantherophis guttatus. Next base: position 291,406,133 of record NC_142063.1, on the reverse strand, counting down.
GCTTGGCCAGACATTCTTTCCCAATGCATCCAGATGTAATCAACACTCCTTGCAATAATCCATTTCGCACTATTAAAAATGCAAGCTATTTTAAATAATGATATATAAAAAGCGTAGTAAAGAAACATTGTTTGTTCAGTATGCCTTTACTGAACAAACTATATTTTATTGAACAATGTACTAATGTACTCAAGCCAGCATCTACAACTCTTCAAGATGGAGTATTGCCTTTTTGTTAAAGTTCTTTCAGCAATTATGCAAGTGTTTGATGCAAAGGATATATGATCTCTGGTTCTTCCATGCCAATTTATAAAGAAATATGAAGTGGTGGATTGATTTAGGACTATGGAATTCCTGCTTCAGTTAACAACCAATACCATTAAGTCATTTGGGGGGAGGGATTATAAAACATGTGTATGTTAGGTGGCTTTTGACAATCCAGGATCAGGCATTTAACAATGGTTCAGGTTTCAGCCTTTAGTGAATAGGTAGCATGCCTACTTGATTTTAAATGGAATCTATTCCAAACTATCATAATGGAGGAAAATGGTACAGCAAATAAATACAGATTAATTAAATGTGACAAATGTTGATTTGTTGGCTGGTTATTTTTTAAAAAAGAATATTTTCCTAACTTGTTCCTTCTCAGGTTATGCAGCCAAGAAGAATCAAAGAGAAGAAAACAGCAAGGAGCAAAAAAATTCATATTCTGATCAATGCCATCCATTGTGATAGATGGAAGAGGAATGATGTGTGTGCTGAGGAAGGCAACTCTTGTCCTTTTAGCGATTAATGGAAAGTATAACCATTTGCTGCAGCAAGAAGAACACTTGCTTTGAAATGCTAATATCGAATGTGGAGAGTGGGTGTTAATTATTGATGATCATTGCCCTCTTATTAATATCTTTAAAGTTTTTAGTTCACTTGTAAAACCAACTTTCAAAACTCATTCTAAAATAAAGCACGGTACATTTCTCCATTTTTTTGTCTTCCAGAAAAATGTGCTGTACATTTCAAAAATCTGAAAATCATGAAAGCCCCAATAAGCTATTGGTAGGAGATTAATTTAGAGCTGCTTTTCCAGAAGGTCAAGAAATGGGGAGATGTGATGTTTGACAGCAATGTTTTTTTTTAATCATCTGCAGCCAGCCTTCACAAAGTGAAGAATCAGGTACCAGATGAAAAAACTCAGATCCTGAAATACAGTCAGAGGACACATCATTTTCAATAAGTGTTGTTCTTGCATCCATGCAAACAGGACCATTCTGCAAATGTAAAGCAAATTGTATATCTTCAAAAAGAATTGATGTTGATTATTATATTAAGCAATTTTTCTTGCTGCTCTGACAGAAATGGGAGAGTTTCTCTATCTCCATCTGATATTCTGATTCGAATAGACTTTTCATAAAATCAGTGTAAGGAAGGTTTTGGTATGCTTTATATGTTACTGCACGGAAAATAGTACCAAGAAAGAAAATGAATATAAAAAGTAATGAAAATCAAAACCAGGAAGGAAAAGGTATCTTAGGAAATATCCATATCATGATATTACAATCAGTAACCACATTTATGAAGCCAGTTCTTTTTTAAGAGTTTTATTAAATTTCAAAAACTAAAAAAATTAAGAGCTCATTATATTTTTCAAATCCAAACATTTCTGTCCAGTAACATCTAGAACCTGTGATTTCCAAGATCATATGAGCCCCATACTTATAAATGACAATCATACATTCCCTGGAAGTCAAAGAAATGTATACACATACTGTCCTCTTGTGGTGGAAGCTCCTAAAGCATCCATAGATAAGGTAAATGGTTCCCAGTCCAGTCAAGGAAGGAAAATAATGTTATTCCAAACTCAAAATTTACACAAAGAATGATAATTTCCAGACTGTCCATTATCCTGATCCATAGAAGTATTTTTAATTCTAGTATCAAGGTTATTTTTGTCAGAAGCAGTCCACTGGGATCCAGTGTAAAAGAAGCAAAGGATTTGGATAAAAGGAGAATACTCTCTGTGCATACTCAAGTCTCTAGCCAAGTATAGGCAACTCGTGCACATGTTGCTAAATACAACTAATAACTTCTCTCAGCATTGACTATGTTTCCTATAGAAGCTGGGAGCTGTAGTTCTACAATGACACACATCAGCTATGTCTCAGAATTACAACACAGTAAAATTAATGTCTGATTCTAAATTCAGTGCTTGTGTTCTTCAATATAGGCAGAAATATGACATGGTTTGGATATAAGTAAATCTACTAGGACATCTGTATGTTAGTACTAACTTCAGTCGTGATTCATAAAATCCTATAATACGTCTGGCCTATTCACCCAGTACAGTATTTTCATATCGATATAAATCTATGTGGTATGAAATTTACAACAGTCCTTGGTTTTGTAGTTATTGGCAATTGCAATTTCTGTCTTTGGAGAACAATGTTTGAAAGAAGCCGTCATTTAGACATGGATTTATGTTTGTTTGTTCTTCAGAAATGAGCTCGGTAAACTATAAATTTCCTTTGAAGAAGAAGAGTACGCATTGGAGATATTTATGGATTAGAGATAGGAGAATGAGCTGGATGAAGCTCATAAGTTAGGGCTTCTATAAAGCCAGCACAGAAGAAGCTTATTTGGGAGATTGTCCTCAAATCAAGAGCAAAATAACTCATGGACTATATTCACACAACACACATAACCTTGTCCCTGAAATTTGTAGATTTACACAATACATGGAGCCATACACTAACCAAACACCCCCACCCACATCCCCATCTTAACATCATACAGTAAGCAATGAAAAAGCAAACCAGGATTCAAATTTACCAAACTTATTTTTTAAAAAAAATATGACAATTTATAAGGCTGCCTAGTCAAGATGTGACTATGGGTAGATAACTATCAATCATACAACCACATTAATAATTAAAAACAAAAAGCAAGCACTATGCACAAGGATAAAAATCCAACCAAAAATCCAGTCATTGAATTAAATGGGTCTAGCTAACACCCATGTCCAATGCTTATTGGAAGAGTCAAGTCTTTAACATCTTTCAGAAGGTCATCAAGGCCATTGAAATTCTAGGAGAAATTCTAGGGGCCACTGGCCCATTGGTTAGGCCAGTGGGCCCCAACATTTTGGGCACCAGGAACCTGTTCCATGGTGAGAAGTTTTTCCATGGACTGAAGGGAGTGTGGTTGCCTGCATCCAATGGATGGGGCTCCACTTGTTTGCGTGACCTGGTTTCTGACATGCCGCGGCCTAGTGTTGGTTCACAAACCAGGGGTTGGGGACCCCTGGGTTAGCCAATATAAGAGAGATATGTCCCATTACAGGTAATTCTCGATTTATAGCCAGAATTGACCCTGCAATTATGCTAGTAAATTGTGCCAGTCATTAAGCTTGTCATCATGTGACCATATCCAATTTTACCTTTTTTTGTGCTGGTCATAAAGCAAACATGGCAGTCATTAAGTGAATGCCACAGTCAGTAGGCAAATACCGTGGTCCTTAAATGAGCCCATTGTTTGCCATAGATATTTTTTGCTGGAAACCAGAAGCATGTCCCAGTTTCCGGCAAAAAAAATCATATTCACAATCACATGGCCACGGAATGCTGTTTACAGCCATAAATATGGGGGTAGTTGCCAAGGGCCCACAATGCAATCACATGACTAGGGCAGAGACAGCCATCACCACTTTGAATCCAGGACACAAGTACCTTTTAAAGGGTTTGCCATAAGCTAGAACAGTGGTGGCTAACCTTTTTGCCATTGCATGCCAAAAAATGGGGGAATGCAGGGTGGTCGTGCATGCGCCCATGTCCACACCCATAATTCTATGTGCCCTGCCCTCCACACATGCGCACAGACCCCCCCGTGCTCCCCCTTGACATGTGATGGCCTGGTGGGCCCAGTAGGCCTGTTTTTTTGCCCTCCCCAGGCTCCAGGGGCTTTCTAGGAGCCTGGGGAAGGGGGAAAAGCCTTCCCCACACCCTCCCAGAGGCCCTCTGGAGGCCAGAAACAGCCTGTTTGCCGATTTCCAGTGGGCCCAAAAGGCCCAAAAATCAGCTGGCTGGCGCACGCACGCATGCGTGCTAGAGCTGAGCTAGGGCAACACTGGTGTGTCCACCAATATGGCTCCATGCCATAGGTTCGCCATCACGGAGCTAGAATGTCAGTAAGCAACCAGTCATAAATCGAGGAGTACCTGTAGATGGCATTGTTTAATGGAGAGGATCCATAGCATGCCCATGTTTAATCTATATCTATATTCATGCTGCCAACTGAGAAATGGAGTGGAAGAATCGAGTAGAAATTATGGTACATCAAATTGCATGTAGGAACTTTTTGTTAATTCTCTTCAGTTAAAAAATAATCATAAAAAAGAAATGGTTTAGTCTTCTACCAGCACTGAATTTTACATGGTGGAGCATCAAAGTGCAGGTCCACTTTTGCAATCTAAAATTATATTATTAGCTTCTCATGATTCTACTGCCTAGTTCTAAGGCATATACAGATCTGGCCTCTCAAGCAAATTTGAGATTCCAGATTGCCCTACAAAGAACAATATAGGGATAGTTCCATAACTCTAACACCCAGATCATTGGGGTAGGATGTATTTTTACTGCAGAATCAACTTTTAATGGGACATAATTTTCCACCAATCTGCAATAATTGACTGCAAAGGCCTTTGTTATTTCAAATCCAATACTGCGTCCCTCCATCCCATATATGTACAATTTCATTTTCATTTAGAGGAAGTAATAGATGGCAGTTTTTATAGAACCCGAGATGAGTTTATTTTATATCTAGTAAAGGTTCCTAGGTAATAATAATAATAATAATAATAATAATAATAATAATAATGATGATGATGATGATGATGATGATGATGATGATGATGATGATGATGATGAAAAAATCACAAAGTACCGGGACTTACAAATTGAAGTTGAGCGACTGTGGAAAAAGAAATTGTGTGTTGTCCTGATTGTAATTGGAGCCCTTGGAGCAATACCCAAAGGGCTACCCCGCTATTTAGAAATTCTAAATTTGCCGGACTTGAACATTTTGACTCTACAAAAAACCACCTTACTCGGAACAGCTTACATCCTCCGACAATACCTTAACAGTTCCTAGGTCCTTGGTTAGGACTCGAGCTGCTGAGCTATTAACCAGCCTCAAAGGCTGTGAATCTCACTAAAGATTAACCAATAAATAATAATAATAATAATAATAATAATAATAATAATAATAATAATAATAATAATAATAATAATAATAATAATAATAATAATTTTATTTCTATACCGCCCTTCTCCCGAAGGTCTCAGGACAGTATATAGCCTATTAAAAGCACAAAGACAAACAACAATTTAAATAATTTAAAATTATTAAATAATTTTAGCTCAATATTAAAACCCCCAAAAATTAAAAACATCCAATTTAAAATCATTACATTGATAGCCCGGCCTGGCGGAACAGCAGGGTCTTAAGGGCATAGCAAAATACCCTGAGGTCAGAGATCTTATGCATTTCCGGGCGCAGTTCATTCTACAGGGCTGGGGCTCCCACAGAGAAGGCCGTGTGCACACCCCCGACACATGATATGGCCCCCTGCGCCTGTCATACCTGCCCCTCCCACTCATAATTTCAATTACACTGCCCTTCCTGTCGCCCCCCTGCTCCCTGGTTAAATTTCCTTCCACGACCCCTCTGCTGCAGCCAATCGACCCAACACGACCCAGTGGCTATCTGGACCCCCCCCCCAGGTCCACCTTTACAACCCCCTCCCTTCCTCCCAGGTCCCCTTAAAATTTTCATTAAAATTTTAGATAAAAAACCCCTCAACCCCCTCTTCGCTACATGCCATCTCTCGGGGTTCCAAAACCCATCATCAAGATAGGCCCTCGATAAAATGGAGGGCCAGGCCTGCGAGAGGGGGGAGTCTCGCAGCACGAAGAGCTCAGCCAGTGAATAAATCCTAAAGTCTGTCTGGGGAAGATGAACGAGTCCAAGGATTCAATGGTGATGGTTAGAAAAAGGTCCAGGAGAGAAAGTTCACCATTCCGGCGCGGGTCAACCGGGCTCCACTGTCCTCTCACAACAGTGGAGAGGGGTCTCAGGCCGCTGCCCCGGGAAAGCAGTGACCAAGCCACCCTCTCACAGTGGCTGGTAACAGCAGATCTTATTCGGTGACAGCTGCAACAGAAATGACTCCCTCGATGCCTGTGCCCAGGCTTAAACCTCTCCTCACAGCAAGGCATTACAGATGTCGATAGTACTAATGGTATAGCTGGAACCGGGGGTCAACTATAGTCATTTTAATGGTTAATGAGTCCAAGTGCAGGAAGGGTCCAGTCAGGATGATAGTGATCCCAGCCAACGCCCACAACCGGGCTGCGGTGGGAAGAGGGGGGTGGTGGAGACAGACCAGGGCGATAGGCCAATCCATGCCAGCTCTTCCAGAGCCCAGCTCTTCCCAAACCCTCTAGTCTCCACAAGATCTTCTAATCCCGCCTTAAATCCCAGGTCTTCAGAGGGGTCACCAACCGGGCAGCTCCAAATCAATCCGCCAGGAATCCAAGATAGCTCCTACATTGCCCCAAGACATTGGAGCCTCACCCACAAACCGCCACCTTGGAGCATGGGCAAAAAGGTAGTGGAAGACTCTTGAGTTCTAGTCCTGCCTTCAGCCAGCTGGGTGTCCTTGGGCCAGTTATTCTCTTTCAACCCTAGGCAATGGCAAATTACCTCTAAAGAACATTGCCAAAAAAAACTGCAGGGACTTGTCCAGGCAGTCATCAGGAGTCAACACTGATTTGAAGACACACACACTCACAAACACATACACACACACACACACACACACACACACAATAATCAAGCTATTCTACCACTGCTAACTAGAACTGTGAGGGGAGATTTGCTCTAAATCACATATTCTAAACTTATATGTGAAAGTAAATGCACATATACTGAGATCTACAATTGGGGAAACTTTGGATATAATTTGTAACTCAAATAAAATATGTCCTCAAAAGTATGCATTAAGTTAGCACATTCACAGTCTACCTTCTTTAAAATTCTATAATTCTTTTTCTCTGGTGGGGGAGGGGGGGAAGATATGATATAACAGCAAACACAGAAATACATATATCTTGCAAGTAGATAACCATTACCTAAGTAAGTAATCATTGTGTCCAGAATCTTTACTGCCGCACTGTAAATCCCAGAATTCTTTGAGTTTAAGTTGTCCATCACTATCGTCACCACAGAGAACAGGACTGGATTAAAGCCATTTTTAAGCACTGGAATCATGGAGACAACTGATTCTAATGCATACTGGTTCACCTTCTTGTTGGAATCCTGAAGCCTCAGGGCAAAAGTATCAAAAATCTGTTACATTAAGAAAATAAGCAAATAAATTCTACCATAAATATCATACATAGAAATGTGGGAATTTTTCCAACAAGTTATGAGCCAGTACATGAAAATTTTGCTTTAATATATTGTGCCAGTCAAATATCTCTTGTATTCACCCTCATTTATCAAGTGTTAATAGAGGTCATTTGCAACAAATCAAACCATCTTCCAGTTCATTCACCAAGGCATATTTAGCATAAGATTTTACAGATGTAAAAGTAAAATTGTTAATCTTTAAGGTATAATAGAATAACATGTTCATTAAGGAATGGCAGGGGTGTCAAATTCGCAACCCGGGGTGTCAAACTCCCATGCCCAGTTTAGTGAAGGGGAAAAGAATCGCAATACGTCATGTGACGCCGCCGTGATGACGCAAGTTTGACACCCCTGTTATATGGTATGAAAGAAAGCTCCCTTTCTAAGTTGTATACCTTCAAGGTGGGAAACAAGAGGTAAAGGAAATATGCTAATGTTCCTATGGGAAGCAGTTTTAAATTGAGGGGCTAATAGTATCTCTCTCTCAATGAGATGAAAGCAGAACTGTTTCTACTCCTGATGTTTTAACAATTAACAAGATAAAGCAGAAGTGGATCTCCAACAAGGAGAATCCATGTGCCCCAACTATTATAAATAATTCTTCATAAAAAATAGTAAATTGGAGAAATGTTTTTTTTTAAAAAAGAGTACAATTAATTCATCTGGCTGTTTGCTAGGATGGTACTGCCCTTGCAACTTTAATAAATATTTATGTTTTAATTAAGGATACTGGTATTCATAATGGATACCTGCACAATATTTGAAGAGACAAAGTGTGGGTTCTTCTTGCAATGGTCCATTAGTAAGGCTATTCCATCTATTCGTATCTGAAATTCCTTGGCCACAAGCAGTTTGTTCAGCTCCTTCAGCTGTTCCATTACTTCTATGCTGCGAAGTGAAGAGCAACGAGCTGCAGGTTGCGAAAAATTAAGAACATCTGAGGTAGACCTGGAGTTGAAAAGTGAAAAGCTTTTCACCATATTTGCCAACCATATTATAATACAGTAAATAATTTTATCAAGCCCTGAAAGGAAGCACAATTTGCAGTATGCCAAATATATCGTGCAAGTTAAACAATGTTCACTTAACCTTCATGACTCATTCCAGATGCAATATGCACAACTCTGAATCAACTTCAGAATAGTACAGTAAATTAGACAAAGCTGGAGATGGGATTCTTTTAATTTATTTCCTTGAGTTTACAAGTGCATGGCCACCCATTCCTCATTGATTCTGAATAGCATATAAGAGATCAAGCTAACTAATTATATGATATTACAAAAACACATGCAATTAAAAACAGTGCAGTACAATTAGTAGCATTAAAAAAAAAAACCTTTGAACACTCTAAATAGGCCAATGGTGTCTTGTTAAAAGCCTCCTCTCCCAGACAATTGTTGATATTTGACAGATCTCTGCAAAAGTCCTGAAGGTGTGGGGCAGATAATAGAGAAGCAGGCAGTGCTATAGGTTTTATGAATTTAAACTGTGTGAGATTTTCTACAGCAAATTAAGAATTGTAATTAGTCTTGGAAATAAACTGACACTAAGGGTAGGTACTTCAATATAGGGATGATTTTTGAGAAGCTTCAACCTCCCCACCATATTCACGGCTAAATGCAATTTCCAAAATGCCCCACAAAAATGAATTACCCTAAATCAAATGAGATCATTATGTAACCGATGCACATCTTTCTTCCCCAGATAGGGACACAACTGGTTTATCAACCAAAGCTGATAGAATAGCGCCTTTGGCACAGATTTTGTGTGATTTTTAATGTGCACACTGGATTTAAGAGGATCTAATCTGATTTATGCCTTACAGAGGGAAACGTGCTGCAACAGCCCAATCTTCATCACATAGTGCCCAATCAAGAGCAAAAATAAATCTCCTTCAAACATATCTGGTTGTCCCCTTGACTTAATATAAGATCAGGCATGCTATTCTTTTTGTTAGAGACCAAAATAGCATTAAAAAAAAAAAAAGAAGGAGAAGAAGTATCAAGAGTTGTAGATGCTCAGTCCGAGTCTTCAGATAAACTTAATGGATATAAAAGCTAGAGACAGAAGTTATTATGACTGAATGGGTTCTACTTCCCCTCACAGGACTGCCTCTTCTTTGTCCATTATATGTCCCTTTGCTCATACTTCTTTGATGAAGTATCCTTTTAGTCTTCCGGAAGAGGCTAAAGAACTCATATGCAGCCTACAACAACAATAGGAGTATGAACTATACAAAGGAAAGGGGGGGGGTAAGAAGAGCAGGAGTCCACAGACAAAAAGAACAATTTGTAAATTTGAACAGTAAGTCTGGAGAATTAAGACTCTACCATTGGTTTTGCAAATGATTTCAAATGATTAAAAACACAGAATCTTTAAAAAAAAATCTTAAATTCTTCCTCAGTTGTGAATTAGCAGTTTCCTTCTCTCTTTCTGTAAAACATATCCTGTTTTTCTTTATTCCTTGCTGCTCTGTTATTGCTGATAGTTCTGCTAATTACTAAAATGTGTAATTTCATGCTCCAGGCAATGCCATCCAAAGGATGTCGCTCACTCAGTGCCAAGAGAGATGGCTTCCACCAGGTGTGGAGCTATGCAGCAAAGGGCAAGCAGGCAGTGTGTATTTCCAAAACATTCTCCCTAAGCCATCAAGCTCTCTCTGCAGCTAGAGTGGGAAGACAAATAGTAAATTCAGCTGGAAAGTTGCTTCTCTGAGATGGCAGACTTAGAAGAAAATTTACAGTATACGCATTCTAAAGAAGAGAGAAGAGGATTAGCTCTCTATATACAGTAAGGGTGCTTATCATAAGGCAACAAAGAGACACCGCCAAATAATGCTTCACTGACATCTAAGAGCTACTTGAAAGTGTGCTGCCTGGATGCAGAAACTCTGTTCTAGGGCAGGGGTCTCCAGACATGGAAGCTTTAAAGTTGTGGACTTCAACTCCCAGAATTCCTTGGCCAGCCATGCTTAAGTCTTAAAGTTGCCACATTTGAAGACTCCTGTTCTAGAGGACAGACAAAAGTTTTCACAAGTAAGTCTTCTCTCCTAAATTAAGGGTTTTCAGCAGTGGCATAAACTATGTGTCAACTTCAAAACAGATCGGGCTTGTCGCAGCCATTTTCTCTGTTTCTCATCTTGACACACTTGTGGGGGGGGAGCTCTGGAATGTCAGACCAGACATCAAGAACTTACTATCTTGTGGGAACCAAGGTCATCCTAACAGGTGCTGGCCAGAGACTGGAAGAGGTTACCAAGGAGATGCCAGAACATCTAACTGGACAATGTGACCTGTGACAAGGAGGGAGGGAACTGTCTAATCTTTCATTATACTGAAAGTGCAGGAAATAGCCAGAGCTGGTTTGTTTTTTCAACTGTGATGAAATGATGTACTCAATAAAGGAGTTCTTTGAGAAAGCTAAAAGTCTCAAGAGTTGCTGAATTGGTTGGGCTCATTACTCAGAACTTTGACATTATGAGGAAAACATCAAGCATCTCAAGCAAATGAATTATGCTTAAAGCAACCACAAAAGAAAGGCTCCAGAAAGGGAACAAGCTTTTCCTTTGTAGCCTCTCAACATGCATGTAGAATGTAACGGGCACCTGAGCTTTTTTAAAAAAAATAAATAAATAAAATACAGCATGTCTCCCAGTGACATGCTCTGTGTCTTTCCAAAATCCAGCTAATCACAGAAACAATGATGCTTCCCACCATACCCTTCGCCTGAAGATAGGCTGTCCAGTGAGATTGTCAAACTGCCAGTCTTTGATCCTCTGTAACTTTTGGCAGAAGAAGCTTGGGAGGCTGAATCTTCTGTCCCCTATACAGATAAAGTCCCACAGTTATTTTAACATTCTGGTCAATTACACACGCCTCCACATTTTCATGTTAAATCATTTGGCTGATTTGGACTAAGAATGTAATGCAAAACGAGCCATTGTGGCTTGGAAACCATGGTGAATGTATTAAGCTGTGTGAACTCTGCTAATTGGGGTGTATTTAATAAAGCAGAGTTAAGAAAATGATGGTTTTACTGCTATAAGTGAATGCAACTGGTATATTAGTGCTTTACGTCATTTCTGAAAAATACTCAATTGTGCAGTCAATGCCCATGTACAGAATCAGATATTCTGTTAATTTATGCATTTCCAAGATTGTCCCTGGGCTTCCATACTTACTTTTTGTTTAATTGCAGCCATGACATCCCGCAGGTCATGTGATGGTACATTTTGTTTCAAATACCCATCAAATTTTGAATGACACATAAGCATGTTCAGCATCTTCCGGCCATAACATCTAATGGAGGAAAGGGAAATCTTTTTAAGGTCACCAGAGAATAAAATTCCATCTTCATTGAGGAAATGGCATTTCCTGCTGTTACCTTGTGTCTTGATGGCAGTCCTGAGCCATCTTCACTAATGTCTGCACTAACAACTCCGTACTTTCCCGATTGCCCGAGAGCAGTTTCTCAGCCCCAATTTGTTCCATGACTGTCAGTAAGTGTCCAGCAGCACATTTTCGAATGAGAGGGTTTCGGTGGCTGCAACAAAATGATCAGCGTTGTCAGACACAGGGTACGTTTTGTCTCCATGCCAAAGTAGAAACCTGCCAAGGTGTAGGCTGATAGCAACAATTCTTCTAGCTCACCTTCATTTATCCTACAGTGTATGCTTCTCTTAGAGTATGAATGGGAAAACACACTCCTGTGCAAAAGAAAGGAGTCACAATCTACCATGATGGGCAAACACAATTTCCAGCTTAATTTACAGTGTTGCTTAGTGTTCTTTCTGTTTCTCTCTGCCACTCTATTTCATGGACGAACAGTTTCAGGTCCAAAGAGCTGCAATACTAAGCCAAATTTCTGGTTTCCACTTGTAGGCTCATACAGAAAAATTCAGCCATCCTCTGGCAGGGATAAGGAAAATTTTGCACCCTAAGTGCTGCTAAACTAAAACACTTCGTGCCTGCCTCCTTTATGTTCAATAGTGAGGAGTGCTAGGAGCTGTCATCAGCTACCTCTGAAGGGTTACACATTTCCCCAAATTCAGAGGTATGGAATTCTCTCCTACAACAATTTTCTTTTTTGTAAATGCTAGCACTTACTGCTCATGCCCATAGACCAGCAAGGATTGAGATTGCAGATGAAAAGGTAATGTACATACGTCACTCCATTGGCCATGAGGGCTGTCATTGCTCGCGAAGGAGTCACACTCTGTGCCATGATCCCCAAGGATTGGTCAGCTGCTTTCTGGATGAATTCACTAGTATCACCTGCCTTTTGAAGCAGGACTCGAGAAATCTCCTCAACCTCTTGATCCATGTGCTTCTTCATAGCTTTGAACAATTCAGCGAGTGTCCCAATAGCAAACCTAGATACTTTAGATCGTAAGTTGCTAACCTGATAAAAGAAAGTCATATGATCTTATATAATTTTGCAAATTGTAAAGAACAACAGCCAGAGAATCAATACAGAGCCATTTTCTTATCCAAATAAAGTCTCCAAAATTCAGCAAAGTGCAAAATCCCTTAGATGTCTAAGGGATTAGATGTCTAAAACTAGTATCTCTTATTTTATTTACTTATTAGATTTTTATCCCAACTTTATTACTTTATAAGTAACTCAAGGCAGCAAAAATATATATATAGTACCTTTTTCCTCCTATTTTCCCCATAACAGCAACTCTGTGAGCTGAATTGGGCTGAGAAAGAGTAACTAAGCCAAGGTCACTTAGCTGGGTTTCATGTGTAAGACAGGACTAGAACTCACAATCTCCTAATTTCTAGCCAGCACTAAAACCACTACAGCAAACTGGCTCTTATTTTTCTCTGACTTCTGAATATTACTTCTACATACAGAAATTTATTGTACAAATTTTTACAATATATTTTCCAAGTTCCATGAGAACTTGTACCAAGGGATTATATGTACTTGCCCAAAAAGCTATTATAAGCTCCCAGGTCTACAGTATTTCTTGATAGAAGAAATAGAAAACCTTTATTGCTATATTCCATGTGACAACCAAATTTTGCTTTGCCTTTATCTTGACTAACACTTTTTAAACTCCAGAACAGAGTCTGAGTTTATTATAATTTTAGAGAAAAATGGGAGACCAAAATTATGCCAATGGTTTCCTAATATTTGCCTAAAGAGGAAGCATGATGGCCTTTGAAAAGTCTGCTGATAGCAGCCTATCAGCTGTTCAAACAATGAACAAGTGTGGAGTTGGCTTGTGACTTTGCTTAGCTCTTGCTTTTTATTAGAAGGGTTTAAAATGAGAGCAATAAAATCTCTCCGTTAAGCGGTCAAATACAGTAAACAGAAAGTCCACTGTAAGCAGGTCCAGGAAATTAACTCCCAGAACGCAAGAACTAGCTAACTCCCAACATCCAATATGAGTTTTATAAGGCCAAACAGTATTTAGGTCTGGGAAAATGGAAAATGCAAGTACTGGTTTGGTCATGCAATTTTGATATTATTTCTCTTTTCCTTGGTAAAATGTTAAGAATCAGTGAAATTCCATTGGTAGAATAGAGAGAATCAAGACGTTTATAGTTAAGGAACAGTAGTCTGTCCTTCAGAAAGCCTGGAACTCTATGACTGTATACAAAAAGTTCATTCATTCACTCACTCACTCACTCACTCATTTAGCTTAGAGATTGCCCAATTCTAAATTACTCTGGGTGGCAACAACAAAGAAACAACCACTATCCTATAGTAAGATCTAAGAGGAAACTCAAGTTTTTAATGACTTTCTGAATACCATTAGGGTGGGAGCCATATGGATCTTGGGGAAATGCTATTCAAATAGCAGCTGCTGAGACAGAAAAGGCATCTTCCTAGGTCCTGAGAGATGGCATTGTTTAATCAAATTCATTAGTGTCTTAATACTAAGCCATAATAAATGAGTTCATATATCACTCTAAGCATGAGCTTCTACCAGAATGAAAGGAGAGGGGCAAATAAGATAATTTGCATCACAACATTGCTTTGCAAATTATATTATTTAAAAAATTCTGGCAATGTCTGGAATGTAAATATGAAAAACCAGGCTTTACATCATGATGGCCCAAGACATATCATTTTCATATCACTGTAGCATACTATGATTCCAAGCAAAAAACCCCAAATAAATTCCATTATCCTTCAGCATTCTGCACAAGCCATGTAGATGAAGGGATGGTTTGATGATAACCATGGATAACTTTCAATAGCAAGGCATTTGACAAGACAACTTGAGAATTTTCCATTACTTTTGATTAAACTTTAGTTTTGATATGCAATAGGTTAGTTTCCAGAACACATGCAGAATTTAACTATACAACATGACATATATATATAGTATATGTAAGAATAGGTTTATTTACTACATAAGAATTTATGATTTGACACATTTGGTGGTGTATAGATACAAGTAAATATAAAATTTGCTCCTCATTCAATTTCAAATACACGTAAGCAGAAGACTTCCCCTTTTCCTGAGTATCGTTTTATATTCTTCATAATCAACATGAATGAGCCAGACATCCAGATTCTTGCATTTTATTTATTATTTATTTTGGTATCTTCATGCCAATGTTGACTCCTGGCAACTGCTTGGACAAGTCCCTGCACTTATCTTGGCAACATTTTCAGAAGGGGTTTGCCTTTGCATCCTTCCTAAAGCTGATAGACAGCCCCAAGCCTCAAGCAGGCTCAAGGTCCTCCAGCTGCCTCCATACTTAAACAGGACTATAACTCACAGTCACCTAGTTTCTAGCCCAGTATCTTAACCACTGCACCAAACTGACTCTTAGTTATTCCTAAATACTAAAACTAAAATGTTCAATTTCATTCTCTTTTCTGACCTAACTTGCCAGTTTTATTTTACATACAGAATGTATTTCTTATACAAAACTGTCACAGTGTCTTTGTCATATATCTTACACAGAAGAAGTCATAACTCAGTGGAGAACATATACTCTCTATGCAGAAAAATACCTGTCACTGCATTTCTAAACCTGTTTCCATTAGATTTGACGAAAGATATATGTTTCCACAGTAAGGCATGTTTCTTAAGCTTATACTTTGCTGTCTAAGGTCTGGAAAATTTGTCACGAGTAAGCTACCCAAACAAGCATATCTCAGTCTGCAGAATACAATGATAGTCCTTTTCTACTACTGTCTAAAGCACAATTGAATACTGTATACAGCATATGTTCACAGATGCAAGAACCAATTTTACATCTCAAAACGCAAAATGATTGGTGACAATAGAGACCTTTCTAAAGACAGACGTCTCTCATTTTATTCACAGGCACCTCCCCTGAATCAACCAGCCAGTAAAACAACACAATTGAATGTACCCTGGCTATCTGAAGGACTCCCTTGACTATAGGAAGGTGAGGTGAGGTGAGGAGAGGCCAGCCAGTCAGCCATTTTTGTCCTCCTGAAAACAATTGTATTCTGGGAAGTTTACAAGAATTTTACGAAGAAAATAAAAAGTACATTAAAATTAAGGTGACCATCTTTTTTTACAATGAGAAGGAGGACATGTGCATGTGTGCCGTGTTGTGTTTCGGTAAGAAGTAAACAAAGCCACTTGCGTGCAGCACTCACTTGCGTGCAGTACACCATCTCAAAACAATTCTCTTGTGCGGAGTGCATGCGTCTCATAATCACATCTCGCTGCACTGTACCGAGCCTTGACGAATTGTCATGTCAAATACAAATACATCACATCACACGCAACGGATCAGATCGGCATCGATCAAATACGGAGATTTACAGATTAGTCTTCAAATATCGAAAAGGAGGACATGTAGGAGGACACTTTTCAAGAGAGGACAGAATTTACAAAAGAAGGACTGTCCTCCCTAAAGGAGGACGATTGGTCACCTTATTAAAATCAAAACTGTCACAACCTTCAATCAACATATTGTTCTCAGGTGTTATCTCAGGCCCCTATAAGCCTTTTGACACTATCTGGTTTTTAGCAGCTTCCAAAAAGCTAACCATGAGTGGGAAGTCTTATTTGTAAAGCACAGGTATGGGCACCGTGAACTGTACCTCTGAGTTCCAATCTAGCCCCTGTCACTTTGCAATGGTAAAGGCGGGGCCCTGGTATCTTCTGCTGGAAACTATGGACTTTCACACTTCATTCTGCTCCATTCTCTCCATCTTTTGCTCCCCTATCCTTCTCCTCATCATAATAAATTATGCATTATCTTAAAGCATGTTTTTCAAAACAATTTTATACAAATACAGATATGAACACATTTGTATACCTTGTTTCCCTGTAATTTTATTCCCACCCTGAAGATAATAAAAAGTTTATTAACTTTTTTCTAGTATAAATAAGCATAAATAGCACATTGGGCAGACACACAGGTGCACAAAAGTATAAAAGCTGCTTGGAGATATACTGACTGAATAGAAACAGATTGGAAAGCATCAGGTAATCCACCAGAGAAGATTGATTGGACATATGTTAAATATCCGTTTCCCACCTCCTTTGTAGCTGCCAAGGAAACATCATGAAGTCTACCCTGCAGAACTTCTGAATGGCAGGTAGCCAAGCATATGATGTTGAAGAGTCCTTTCTCCTTCAGGTGCCTGAGAGGCAGTTATCAGAAAGATGGAAAAAGAGAAGAGAAATCATTAGTCACACCTGGCATTTCGCAGAAACCTCATTTCTCATACTTGGTAAGACTGTGTGTGAAAATGAGATATGTCACAAAAGTAACTTGGTAGAACTATAGAAAAGTAAAGACTCAGAAGTTCTCATACACAGTGGATTTTAGAACTACTGTGGAAACACATTTTATCACCTGTGTATATAGTGTATATACCATACAGAATCCCCTGCGAATTAAGCTGAATAAGAGGGGGTGATTTATCTACTAGTTCTGCATAACAGGCTCCATTCTTGGAAATGGCTGAGCAGCAGAGTGGCTCCCCTCCAGAAAAGAAAGCTTTTATTCTTTGTACCTTCACCACCACTTTGTTCTTATTATACTATGCTCCCCAGCACCATCTTAACTACATTAACAACTTTGCCTGTTGGTGACCAAACAAAAATGAAGATAGGTAATAAATTTCAAAGTAAATGATTGGATTCCTTTAACTTCCTTGTTCATCCGACATATTTCTATAATTTTCTGCTTCTTGTGTACTTAAAGATGTTTCACTCTTGGTCTTAGACTTATTAGCAATATGCAATATCCTCCACCAAAATGCTGCTTTTATACCTATTTGCATTTCTGTGTTCCATTTCATGCTCTTCATTTGGGCAATGCTTCAGTTTTCTGAAGGAATTTTTATTCTCCCAGATAACTTGATGTCTATGGGGATTCTCAGTCATCCATGTCATGGTTGTCCCAAAGCAGTGGTGGGTTGCTACCGGTTTGCCCCGGATTGCTACCAGTTTGCCCACCCACCCGGATGTTTCTGGACATGCACAGAAGCATTGTGTGAGCGCACGTGTGAGCCCATGAGCGAACCAGTAGCGACAGGATTTGAAACCCACTATTGTCCCAAAGGTGCTTTTTCAAGAGGCAATTGGACTTTCTGGGTTTTTTTTAAGATATTTCATTTCTCATCCAAGAAGCTTCTTCAGCTCTGACTGGATGGTGGGGAATGGAAGGATTTATATTCCTTCCAGACATCTGGTCATTTGCATTCTTTTAGCGAGCCGTTGAGGCCACCTGGAGGTTTATTTGTATTATCAGGGTCACCTGACCCCCAAAGTGCTTTTTCAAGAGGCAACTGGTCTTTCTGATATATTTTTTTCTTCGAAGACGTTTTGCTTCTCATCCAAGAAGTTTCTTCAGTTTCTTGGATGAGAAGTGAAACGTCTTCAAAGAAAAAAACCCAAAAAGTCCAGGTGCCTCTTGAAAAAGCACCTTTGGGACAACCATGACCTGGATGACTGAGAATCCCCATAGACATTCAGGGTCACCTGAGTAGTTCAAAGGGATGTGGAGCCTTCTTGGAACTGTTGAAAGGACTGTGTTGTAGACTGGATATAAATGATATTGTATCCCCTTTCCCTCTATTGAGAAAGGGATGTTCAATTTTGACATAGATGGCCTCTTTGACCCCTCTTTCAAACCAGCGGTCCTCTCTGCCCAAAATGTAGACTTTGCTATCTTCAAAAGAGTGGCCTGTGTCTTTTAAATGCAGATGGAATACTGAATCTAGTCCTGATGGGTGATGGGTCCCAGATAACTTGTCTGATGTTATTCATTACCTATACTTATAATTGGACCTGGCCTTCCAAACTTAGTTGCATGTACATGTTACATGACACATTGTGAGTATCCTCAGGAGGAGCATGGTGGAGGATGAGAGAAGTGCAGCTGTGCCATTTAACACTACCTCCTTTTAAATATGCCAGGGGTGAAATCCAGCAAGTAGCGGAAATTTTGAGTAGTTTGGAGAACCAGCAAATACCATCCCCACCAAGCCACACCATACCCACCAAGCCACGCCCACAGATCCAGAGTAAAAAAAATTGGATTTCAGCACTGAAATATGCAACATTTGGCAAAAACAGGGCAGGGCCCTTGCCACTCAGTGGTGGCACCAACTTGACTTTTTTGATACCTTCTATAGGTGTCTCCGCCTCAGCTTCTTCTTCCCCTAAACTGGCCAGTCCCACCAGCTGCTCTGGAAGGGAACGCTAAAAATTACAATGACATAAACCCCATCCCTCTTCCTTATTTTTTGCAAAAGCATTGACTTTTTGTGATCAGAAAAAAAAAGCTAGCCATACAACATCAGCTGGCCCTAGCGCATGGCAAAGCCAAATCTGAGAAGAGCCACAGAGTTATGGGGAGCCAATGTAAAGAACCACCATGGAAAGGAAATCACAAGAGGTGAAATGAGGCACGAATTCCTGCCATTCAGGACCTACTTGTTTTCCCCCTACAGGGGGGAAAAAAGTAGTAAATCTGCCTTTCTTCCTGGGTGCAGGATGTAAGATTGCAGGCCCCATAGCATTCTCATCATGCAGACGTTATAATTATGTTGGGGAAACCAACATATCTGAGAATATTGCCACCTTTTCCCATTGTCTTTTATCCATTTCCCCCACTTTGAAGACATGTTTCAAAATGATACATGATTGTATTACACTTCCTAGTTCCTACCCAACTTGCCTTTAATGCATAAATTACAAATATTAATATTTTGGTGGCCACCTGCAGCACAATGTACATCCTGCACCAAATCTTGACATCACAGACTTTCATGCAGCATAGAAAGTAGTATTCTTCCTTTCCTTACCAATCATTGCTACTGAGCCACTTGAGAGCATCAATTAATTCATGTTCTGGATGAGACAAGGGTCTTATCTCAAAAGCATCCCTATTTACAAGGTCTTCTTCCCATTCTGGAGAGTGTTGGAGATTTGCTGGCAGGGAATTAGCTGTAAACATAAAATTACACTCAAATGTTATTTTATTTATATATCGGTATCAGTGGTGGGTTGCCCCCAGTTCGCACCGGTTCTATAGAACTAGTAGTAAAACTGGCGGGAGGCTCCACCCACTGACCCCAACATCATCAAAATGCTTCTGCGCATGTGCAGAAGAGTGCGCGCACCCGCGCAAGCAAAGCAAGCACACACACGTGGCCCCGTTGCGAACCGGTAGTAAAGGCTGTCACCCTGTGAGAGACAGCACTGATGTCATTAAGTCATCTAACATTATAATGCATAGTGCAAGGACCTTCTTTATATCTTTTTCCTATAAAACAACCAGTAAGAATGTGTGTGTGTGTGTGTGTGTCACATCCTACTGAAAAAAAATCTATCTATATCTATGTCTGTCTATCTGTCTGTCTGTATATCTATATCTATATACCTATATATAGATATATATATAGATATCTAATCTATGTCTGTCTATCTTTCTGTCTATCTATATCTATACCTATCTATCTATAAATCACATCCTACTGAAAACGTGATGCTTTTGCTGGGTTCTGAAAGAAGAAGACTCAGAAGTAGAGTCAGAAAATGCACATCTTTTCCTTCCAGGTCCTTCCTTCCTAATTGTTTATTGTTTAAGAGGTGTGAAAGAAACCACTTAAGACTCAAAAAATGGAGTTGCCATTGTCTGGCAAAGCAGCCATCATATTTCAGCAACTCAGGCTACAGGTACATCCTCACAATGGCTCTGGTTACCCTGTGAGAGACAGCACTGATGTCATGAAGTCATTTAAAATTATAATGTATAGTGCAAGGACCTTCTGTATAACTTTTTCCTACAAAATAACTGTATGAAGTCCATGAAGTTCTTTCCCATTCATATAATAGCAAGAACAAAAGGGGTACGTATAAAAAGCTGGCAGAATTTTTATGTCACACCTGACGCATGTCTCAAGAAATTGCTCTCTTGGCTGATAACAGGGATGCTGGGCAATGAGGGCCTGTTCACTCGTTTCCTTAAGGCCACCCCAACAGAAGCTCTGCAAGGGTTGCTCAGGTTGAGGGTAACAGGGGTGGCTCCATTGTGATTAAGCCAACTGGATCCTGCAGAAAGCAATTTAAGGAGGTCAGTGAAGGATGGAGGAAGAAACATCTGACAGAACATACAATGGAAGGGGAAAACAATTCATCTACTGCACTGTTGGACCAATGGACGTTCACATTAATAAATGATCAAGACTATTTTACTATCCTCATTAGTATTTCAGTCTTATGAATTTTTATTTTAAAAATATCCCTAAAAAATTCAACTGCTTATGACCGTATCAAATTCTGACACACCCAGCTACACATTAATCTTTATTGTATGTACTGGTTAATGTAAACTGATCAAGAAAGTGGAGATTTTTAAAATACGTATCACATTGATTCCATTTTTTGGACAAGGAATTTGCTTCAATGTCAGCATTTAAAATACAATTTCCCATGTAAGCTCTTTTAAAAAGATTCTAATCACCATTCTCTGCCTGTAACTCTGAATTGTGTGCTTTTTTTCCTTTCCTTTTTGGTGAGTTGACCAAAGATTTAGTTTGATAACATTTCTGTTCTATGCCTTAGAACAGGGGTTTCTAAACTTTTTTCCATCAGACCTCCCTTTGGTGTAATATTAATGCACACACTTCTCCTAAAAATCCAAACACCAAAATGAACACAAATCAAAACAAGAAGGAAAGAAGGAAACTTGGAGAAAGATGGATTTATTGTAACAATGCAACTAAAATGTTCTTCACATATTCCATGGTCTTTGTCTGCACTTCCCCAAAACAGCTACCCCTTAGATATGGAAAATCCTGCCTTGGAGCATTTCACTTTCTTTTCTTTCATTTCCATTTTAGAGATAAATCTAAATTGTAACCTTGTTTGTAGTTCTCATTGGTTATCTTTTTAATGCAAACCAAGTCCCATTTAGAAGGGGAAGTGGGGGGAACTATTGGGGAGGGAGATCAGTAATGGAGCTGAGTAGATCTAGATCAGGACTGTCTAACCTTGGCTAGACTTGTAGACTTGTAGACTTAAGCTCCCAGAATTCCCCAGCCATGCAAAAGGGTGTGTGGAATTCTGGAAGTTGAAATCCACAAGTCTTAAAGTTGCCAGGGCTGGACACCCCTGAATTAGGCAATCAAGTAAGGCAACTTCCAGCCATCTTTTGCTTTCTTTCCCCAGTCCAAGGGGTAAGTCTAGTTTGCCTTGCTTCATGTCATTGTAGCAAATGGGTCCACTCCTTCCTACCTGTCCCATTCTGAAAGAACTTCAACAATAATTCAACATTCACACACAAAATAGCTCAATAGTTTTAAATTATATGCATACATATATTACTCTGGCATCCTTTCTCATGTGAATCAAAAAGTGAAATGTTTCAGGTTTTGAAGAAAGGAAATACAAAAGCTGCTACCTAATTAATCAGGGATGCTATCAGGGGTGAAATCCAGCAGGTTCTGACAGGTTCTGAAGAACCGGTAGCGGAAATTTTGAGCAAATACCACCTCTGGCTGGCTCCAGGAGTGGGGAGGGAATGAGGATTTTGCAGTATCCTTCCTCTGGAGTGGGGTGGGAATGGAGATTTTGCAGTATCCTTCCCCTGCCACGCCCACCAAGCCACACCATGCCCACCAAGCCACGCCCACAGAACTGGTAGTAAAAAAAATTGGATTTCACCACTGGATGCTATCTTAATCAAGTACAACTTTTTTTTTACAAAAAGTTGAATTAATCACTGTATCAACTAAAGATGATAGCATTTTGAGCTCAATGGGATAATCTTCATTCCACATACACTGCTTGGTCCCAAAGGTCCACTTTAAAAAGCATCACTGGGCAATTGTCCTCCAAAAGACCACCTTTTCTCCCTAATTCTGAAAGGATAGTCTCTCAGCAAAAAAAAGCAAAGTAAAAAAAAAAAATGACCAGGCATAAGGGTCTGGATTTGGCAGAATGCAGACTAATATCTTTCCCTGCTGCAGCAGAGCACATTGCCAAAATTTCTTTAAAATGCCTCCAAACCTAAAATGCATAGTTAATGGAAGCAACATTGATGGTCTCTCTGAAAGCTTTACATCTTAAGAACATGTATCTTAAGAACATACAGCTTAAAACAAATAAACACTTTCTACAAAATAATTTTCCTTTGTTGTAATTTTTTTAAAATTAAATATTGTTGTGCACCTTATGCTCCTAAACACACCCATCATCTCAAAAGCTGTACAAGTGGCCCTAGGAGAACCTTTCAAAGTTTCCAGCACATTGAAAATTATAAAATTATAAAATTATAAAATTATAAAATTATAAAATTATAAAATTATAAAATTATAAAATTATAAAATTATAAAATTATAAAATTATAAAATTATAAAATTATAAAATTATAAAATTATAAAATTATAAAATTATAAAATTAGAGAGGGCCTCCTCAGGGTGCCATCAGCCAAACAATGTAGGCTGGTGACCCCCAGGGGGAAGGCCTTCTCTGGGGGGGCTTCCACCCTCTGGAATCAGTTGCCCCCGGAGATAAGGAGAATCCATGACCTCAATGCCTTCCGTCGCTCCCTTAAAACCCATCTTTTCCAGCAAGCCGGGTTGTCTTAAGAAGAAAATTTTAAATTCTTTTAATCAGTCTGTGATTTCTTAATTTTCGGGCCAAAATTTATATATATTTTTAAATGTTTTTTTTAATATTTGTATTCTATGTTTTTTATCTTGGCTGTACACCGCCCTGAGTCCTCAGGGAGAAGGGCGGTATATAAATTGGAAATTAAATTAAATTAAATTAAAATTTAATTTAATTTAATTTAATTTAAATAATGTGCTTGAAGGGACAAACCACTAAATCCATGGAAAGTGATCATGTTACTATATTTAACTGATTTGATGTAATTTTAATTCAGATAAAATTAAAATTAGCTTTTATCCTAGACCCTAATAATTTTTCATGCGCAAGTCCCGTTATGTTACACAAAAGCCAAAGTTGCTTTTTTAAAATATGTGGTTTGGACAAAACATTATGTCAGATCCAACAGACCCTGTTAGGGAATCTCTATTTTTAAAACATAAAACCCGTAGAAATTCACCTGATGTCAGCATAAATGGGGCCAATACTGGCATATAGATAGTTTTAATTAAAAAAAAACTTTTAAAAATTCATTTTAGTTGGCACTATTTTAAAAAAAGTGGTGTAAAGCAGCTACTATTATCAGAATTTTAATTTGCCAATATAACGTCCAACTAATCTTCTGTTGGATGCTGCAGCTTCAAACCAATCAGACAATGTGCTTACTAACAGAGATGGATTGTTTAACCTACTTTTCCTACTGCTGTCTAGGGCTCCATTTTAATCCACTTTAAGTTCACCAGAGGACACCATGAGTGCAGGGGGGCGGGGAGTAGGTAGGCTCCTTAAAGCTGGAACTAGACCATTTCTAATGTGATTGGACAAAATGAATCCAAAAATAAATTTCCCCCTTCTTTTACGTTAATCACATACCGTCCAGAACATTTCTTGACTGTTGTTCCTGGATTTTTGTGGATCTTTCCTTTTCTCTCCCTTTCTCCTTTTCCTTTTCTTTGCGCAAGAACTCTATCTCCTTTAGCTGCTTCTGACGCATTTTCTCCTGAGCTGACTTGGATATTGTGACATGAATCTGGATGCAATAGAAGCATACACACTTGATACAACTATATATGTGTATGGGTGCAGGTGCAGATATGTAGACAGAATAACTTGTACAGAATAGCCAAGAGACAGATTAATTGATTACATTACTATTAATAATTTATTATAACCCAAAATAAAATTTTTATCAATGTGAATTATGGTTTCATGCTCTTCATTTTTCATTGGAGTCAACCTGACTAGATAGGCATGGAAAATTCCATCAATTTAGCATGTGTAATTCAGATTGGCCAAATACTTTGGCCACCTAATGAGAAGGAAGGACTCACTGGAGAAGAGCCTAATGCTGGGAACGATTGAGGGCAAAAGAAGAAGGGGACGGCAGAGAATGAGGTGGCTGGATGGAGTCACTGAAACAGTCGGCGTGAGCTTAAATAGTCTCCGGGAGATGATAGAGGACAGGAAGGCCTGGAGGAACATTGTCCATGGGGTCACGATAGGTTGGACACGATTTCACAACTAACAACAAATTCAGATTGGGCTTTTAAAAAGTGAGATTCAAGCCATATTAGACACGAATCATGACATGGCAGATTCTCTCACTAGATCTCTGAGCATCTTTACAAGTATCTATAAAGATGGAAGAAGGAGCAGCGCTGTTAGAAGATATTTGAATGCCAGCCATTTAATTCTTGATTTAAGTCTGAAACTAATTGCAAGCAGAGAGGGAAAATGCACCATATGTAACATAGGTACCTGCTGAAGTTTCTTTCATGCTTAACAGCAGCTTTGAGACCAGGAGCCCAATTTACATTAGTGAAATGGTGCAGGAGAAAAAGCATTAAAGCCCAGTTCCTAATGATACAGAATCAATCCAATTTGTTATACTCATACAAACACACCAGCTGCTTTTCCAAGGAAAATATAAGGAATTCTAATCCTGTATTCCCCTTACCTCATATTATTTGTCACCCAAAGTTGGAATTACTAGACAAAGCTTAATCTGAGGCAGATACTGAATCAGAAAAAAATATCAAGGGATGTTGTACAACATCAGAAAAAATAAAGCAAGAAAAAAAAGACCTGCAGCAATTTTTTTTATATAGGCAATCTCTTATGAAATCATGTAGACATATTGCTAGTTTGGGGCTGATGTTAAGCCCATACTGACCCTAAAGCTGTTCAGCCTCCCAGATAGAAAAGCTTAAGAAGTACAATGCTGAATTGATTAGAAAGAATCTGATCTGGGACAACTAAAATGGAAGTGGTAGATTGCAGTGTATCAGAATATACCCTTCCTAATCAGTTTAACATTGTGTTGAACATAAATTGCTCGTATCAAAGGCCAATTCACTACTTCACATTTATTATAATTCTCACACATTTTCAATGTGACACTTATTCTTTTGCATTCCATAAAATGCAATGCTTTTACTTAAATTATGTATTCATTTTGATGGCTGCTGCTGTTTGTGGAGTGTGAGTCTGCGGATATCATACAGACTTTGTTGATATTCCACAATAATTAATAACGAATGACTCAAATTTATTCCTACCACTTTATTACCTACCTACCTATGCATTGGGAATTAAGCTATTTATAAGCTTATTATAAGCTTATAAAAGCTTATCTTTAAGTAAATATTTGAAAAGAACAATATAGTGTAGTACCTAAGATGCTGGAATGGAATGGAAAAACCTACCTCTTAGGCCAGCTTCTGCACTGAATACACACTGGTTGATTTTGAGCCAGGGGCTCTTTTTCTGCACAATCTATCTCAAGGAGCTATTTGTGGAGAGAAAAGATAGAGCAGATAGAACTGCCTTGAGCTCTTGAAGAAAAGCCCTTTACAGAAGGGAAGGAGGATGGATGGATAAATGGATAGATGAACAGATGGATGGAATTCCAGACTAGGCCAGCCTATCATTGGGCAAAATGAAGTGTGGGGAAGCCACTAAGGTTTTCATTATTTAATTCATCATCACTGCCTTTCTGTTGGAGAGGGAAGCATTCATGTTGATGGTTGAGTTCCTGGGTTGTTGATCCTGCCAGTATCATTCCCTCTCTCTCCTCTGTTCTTCTCCTCCAGAAATTCCTTTCCAAAGCTTGAGGATCGTATCTCAGAGGAAATTCATCATTCATTGCTTGATAATGCCAGCTTTGCAAATGGCAGAGCAGAGCCTAACAAGCTCAGCTTTGATGCCCGCCTTCCAAATAGCATTCCCAGTATCCCTTTGTGCCAGTTTGAGTCCTTCTTGTAATGATTTCTTTACTTCTTCCTGCTAAATGCCAAGCTTAAAATTCACCTTGGCCTTCATGCCAAAGGATGCAAAAGATGGAAACAGAAACATACCCTTCCGTTGCTCTCTTTCCATTCATCATCTTTTAACAGGTGAGGATTTGAAAGCAAGTCTTCCTTGGCCAGACAGAGGGAGGAGGTGGCTGGTAGCAGTAAGGATGCCAGTGATCCCCCAACAACCTTCCAAGGTGCAGGAAAGCCATTCTGGAAAGCAGGTTCAGACAATCCAGTTTCTGACAAGCCAATTTAAAAAAATGGAATATATTACTGTGGACTGTAACTACTGTATTTGTGAAGACAGCAAGAACAAAGAAAAGAATCAAGGGGCATTCCAACAAATTGAATCATCCACTGTAGATGGAGTTAAAGGGCTCTTGTTCATAGAAAGGTTAAAGCATTGTACCAGTATAAAATTTACTGTCCCCATTGATGATCCTCATCCTGCCACAAACACAATGTCAGTAAATGGTGCTATTGTTATTTATGGAATTTGGGAAACATTAAGGTTGGAGATTGGTGTTGCCTCTGACTTTCTTTCCATCTTCTCTTATCAAGCTGCACCCCAGGATGAAAATACCCATAAATCCCTTTCCTTAAACATGGAATAGGCTGCACTAAGAAAAAAGTGAGTTAAGACAGAAGGCTAAACTGGCAGGTTAATCACCTGAGAAAACTCAATCTGCCTTGTGCAAGTATTTTGTATGATTGTATTCACAGAGAAACCAACTGATAGACTCCTTTCAGACCCAGATGAAAGGCTACAGTTCCAGAAGAGCATTAAATCCATCTTCAAAGGAGCCCAAATAACAGCTCACAGGTCTGGAAAAGGTTCTCAATGACTATCAGCCATTGATGAGAGAATTATTAAGCATCCTTCCATCTCTACTCTTTCACTTGCAAATATCTACAAGCATGAAACCATTTAGCTGACACAGAGGTGTGTTACCATATATGTTTACTCTAATTTCATTACTAAATTGACATTAACTTCTTTCTGTTGCTTTACCTGGGATTTAAAAATGTACAGGTGCCAACCATCAACTCCATGGGAAGGTTGAAATAAACTGCTTACTTCTTTCTTTGGCACAGAGTGACCTGTTTCTACACTTTCTAACTGTGTTAGTTCCAGTGGATAATCATTCCTGTCAATATTCTCTCTCTCTCTCTGTGTGTGTGTCTCTCCCTCCCTCCCATCAGCTCCTGAAATAAAGAATAGATACTGTAGCCCCTTTCCTTCTTTCTTATTCTTCTGTCAAGAACTGGCAAGATGAATTATATGAGGAAAGTTTTGATCTTGGCAGTACAGTAATTATTTATTCCTTGGATTGATCCTTACAACCTAAGTTAGAATAGGAAGTGCCCTCTCCAAGTTAGGCAGAGCTCAGGTGCAAAATATGTGTGTTCTCAAGTTCCAGGCTCAATTCCAAGGCAACTCATCTGAAATCTTGGAAGGAGCTGCAATCAGGGAGCACCGACCCTATTGAGCTAGAAAGATCAATATTCTGATCCTATAATAAGCACAAATAAGTCAAAGAAGGACAAAATTGGGTTGGAGAATAAGTAAACATTAATCAATGGTGTTAATAAGTGTTATGTGGCAGGAGCTTGTCTGTTTTAATTTTATTATTATTATTATATACACAAAAATATGAAATCACAGCTGCCGTTGGTCATCATACACACGGAGTTCTTTCCAAAAAACTAGGATGCTGCACTGTATCGGCATAGTATGTGTGCCGATCCAAGCTGCGGGGCCTTTTGTAATTGACAGGTGGAAATTTTGTCAATGTGCAGATTTTCTAAGTGCCGTCCAAGATTTTCTGGTATTATTATGTTATAGTCTGAACAGGGATTGAACAATGACCTAAATGGCCTTTATAGTTATATGCTATTTACTTATAAAATTATAAATATTTTTTTATTTTATTTTTATTTATTTATTTTATTTATATGCCACCCTTCTCCGGAGACTCAGGGTAGCTTACAAGGCGTTAAGCAATAGCCTTCATACTTTTGTATATTTTATACAAAGTCAGCTTATTGCCCCCACAAACCGGGTCCTCATTTTACCTACCTTAGAAAGGATGGAAGGCTGAGTCAACCTTGAGCCTGGTGAGAATTGAACTCGCAGTAATTGCAGGCAGCTGGAAGTTAAATACTACCTTTAACAGTAGCATTAGTCTGCTGCGCCACTCAGGCTCCTAATTTATACTCTATTCTATTTCTATTTATCCTAAGATCAGGATCAGGATAGAAGCAGAGAAAAAAGTCAAAGGAGCCTGCAGACAAAGGCACTGTAATTTAACATCAGCTGTCTGCAATTAAAGTAAGTTCGAATCTTGCCAGGCTCAAGGTTGACTCAGCCTTCCATCCTTTCTAAGGTAGGTAAATTGAGGACCCAGTTTGTGGGGGCAATAAGATGACTTTGTATAAAATATACAAAAGTATGAAGGCTATTGCTTAACGCACTGTAAGCCGCCCTGAGTCTCCGGAGAAGGGCGGCATATAAATCAAATTAAATTTTTAAAAAATAAAAATAAAAAAAATAAAAAAAATGAATATGAGCCATAGAAAATTGTAAAGACCTCAGACAAAAATAACAAGAAGGTTGCTTTGCTATATTACTGTATCCCATATACAGTATATATTCCATTCATATATACTGTATGAATGGTTTCGTGAAAGCAGCAAAAATATTAGATATGCATTCTAACATCTTTGACTGCTAGATACTGGAGCTAAACTCCAAATTTTGGATCCAGATGAAATACCTGTTCTTGTCTGAAAAGAAATTTAACTGCATCATAAAAGAATACAGCTAGTTTAAAGTAGTTATCGCAATAAATTTGTTTTCCAGCTATCTCTGCTGTGGAATAATTATCAAGGCAAGCAGCTTTACCCTTTGAAATTAACACCTTTGACCAGGCAGTCACCCCAGAATAAAATGTGACATTTCATTTTAACACACCACAAGGAATGACTTTCCAGCTGAGCTTTTTGTACCAGTGAGAATTAAAAAGGATCTGCTTTAAAAAACAATGAACTCAAACTATAAACCAATCATAATTTATACAACAATTGTTTAAAAATCAAGAAGTCTTTGTGTGTTTAATTCATTCCAGCCTGGAGTACTTTTACTGCTAAAGCTGCCATAGGGGGGAAAAAACTATCATTTTTCTGTTCAGCAGATCAATAATATAGTTTCATGATTGTTTGTGCAATAACAGAATGCCCCGCACTATGACAATAGAAATAGGTTCTTTCAGCTTCATTAATTTTTATTTATTACATTTACATTTATCTACTGCCTTTCTCCATAGTGATCAAAGTAGCATATATGATATATTCTCATAAAATCCTGTCAGGTAGCTCAGACAGAGAAATATAAAATTAAGATATTACACAAAAAATTCCTAGCGTTCATCTTAATAAAATGAAGATGGGAACACACAGCCAATCTTAGTTAATCTTGGAAAAACGAGGCAAGGTCCAACCTGGCTACAACATAATTAGAAAAGTATCCAAAAATTCCAAGAATATCAGTTGTATCATTTCCACATTGTTATTAAGAAAACTACTGCATGGATGTTTCCAAGAAGTCACCAAAAGTTATATAAAATCATTTTCATTTTTAATTTCCTTTTATTAAGGTACAGTTGAATGTTTTCATACAGTCTGTTCTGACTGACCCTACCAACCAGAAGGAATCTGAGATTTGTCCATCCTTCCCACATGAGGAGGAAAAATGAGATAATTAGCTACTCACTGCCCAGCAGAATTCCATGAATGAGACAAGGCATCTCCACTGCAAAAGGCATATCCAACCATTGTTTAGGCTCAAATAAATTACTATATGTACCTACCCAGTGTTTTTTGGCTGTTGTCTTCACCATTTCCAGACTTTGATAATGATCTTAAAGGCAATTGGGTCGGGGGAAGTGGAGAGAGAGAGAGAGGGAGGGAGGGAGGGAGGGAGGGAGAGAGAGAGAGAGAGAGAGAGAGAGAGAGAGAGAGAGAGAGAGAGAGAGAGAGAGAGAGAGAGAGAGAGAGAGAGAGAGATATTAAACTGTCTTTCAGCAAAAAAAGGCAAATATAATAATTTAGGGAACTCTTAGTTGATAGAAAGAGTCATGGTGATGCAGTGGTTAGAATGCAGTACTGCAGGCTAATTCTACTGCCTGCTGGTTGCCAGCAGTTCAGCAGGTCGATTCTCACCAGCTAAAGGTTGACTCAGCCTTCCATCCTTCTGAGGTAAGTAAAATGAGGAACCCAGATTGTTGCGGGCGCTATGCTGATTCTGTAAACCACTTAGAGAGGGCTGTAAAGCACTATGAAGCAGTATATAAATCTAAATGCTATTGCTATAGAAGGAACTTTAAGTACAATAACTTGTTGGAACTCTCATTTTGCAGGGAGTGTCTGGAGTGGGCCAAAAAAGTGTGTCTAATCAAGACAATGAAATGCTTAACTCATAACTAGCTTGCAAACACAAGCAAAACAGAGATCTGAACCAAGAATTTCCCAACCCATTGTTCAGTTATTGCACAATGCCATAAGCATCAAATCCCTCTTCACAAGCTGCTACATGCAACAACAAGAGAGGACAACAGCCTTGTGGGATTTGTAAAGACATTTGGTTTCTTTAAAAGCAACTTTAAGAAAGATTTTGGTCTCATTCAGCAAAACTCTCTTTTTATTCAGAAACTTAGAAATTTACTTAGTTGTACAGCACTGCAGTGTAATGCGCGTTTCTATTTGAACAAGTGAGATTTAAGATGGTCTATTACTTAATGAAATTGAGAAAGTTTACATAAGACAATGAATAACCTATTGGAGAAACCTTCTCCAAAATAACATCAGCGTGGCCCAGATGTATGGGAAGCGTAACTCCCAGGATTCCCCAGCTAATATATCAAAACATTGCTGGGAATTGGAAACTAGCCTATCTGGAAGGTGCCATTTGGTGAAGGCTGCCTTAAAATCAACTAATGAGGCTTTTTAGATGCGACTTTGGGAAAAAAGGAACAAGAACAGCAGAAAAGGCTTACCTTGTTTTGGAACACTCATCTATAGTAGATGAGACACAGTCTGCCTGTGGCAAGCTTGGAAAGAGTTCTGCAGCCTTCTGCGAATTTTCTTCACATGCCTTTGCTAACTTGGGGATGGGTGGGATCAAAGCAGCACCTAAAGACTTTTTTGGGTTCTCATCAGGACCATGCACGATCTACAGAGATGGATAGGAGAAAAAAATAACTTTAGAACTCTGCTGAAAGTCACTGGGGTATGAGAACCAGCTTATTTGAGCAACCGCCTCTTCCCATTTCATCTACCTGTTTTTAACTGTTTGTTTTATTGTATGCTGCCTAGAATCATATTTGTTTATCTAGATCAGGGGTCTGCAACCTTAAACACTCAAAGAGCCATTTGAACCTGTTTCCCGCAAAAAAGAAAACACAGGGAGTCACAAAACCTTCCCTTGCCTGACTATTTCTTGAGCGGCCACCAAACTAGCATATGTAGTTGAATTAAACGTTCTGCTTTCTTCTGAAACTTTTCTTTTCTTGGATTTATCCATGGTTGGCCTACCAGGGGTTGAAAAGCTCAATAAAGTGCGTACCGGTGGGTGTCACACATTGGCAGTTGTGACACATATTTTAAGTGACAGGGATCCGCAGCAGAGGCGTGAAAGAGCCATAAGCTGTTCCATAGCCGGAGGTTGCTGACCCCTGATCTAGATATTTATCAAATTTATTTGCCACCTATCTATTTGTAAGATGTGCAGCTCTATTAATTAATTAAAGCAGTTCTTAAGTGTATATTGACTTATTGCAGTATGAGTAGTCTTTGCTTTCCGACTGCTTCATTTAGCAATTGTTTGAAGTTATGACAGTGTAAAAAAAAAAAAAAAGCTTCAAAACCAAACTACACATTTGCAACCAGAACAGAGTCCCATGGTAATTGCTATTCAGCCGCTTCCTAACTGGCTTGTGACAATAGCAATAGCACTTAGACTTATATACCGCTTCACAGTGCTTTACAGCCCACTCTAAGCAGTTTAAAGAGTCAGCATATTGCCCCCAACAATCTGGGTCCTCATTTTACCCACCTCGGAAGGATGAAAGGCTGAGTCAACCATGAGCCTGGTGAGACTCGTACTGCCAAACTGCTGGCAGCCAGCAGACAGAAGTAGCCTGCAGTACTGCATTCTAACCACTGCATCACCACGGCTCATGACAAGCAGAGTTAATGGTGAACACAGAAGTAAAAATCCTAAATCATGGTCATGTGATGTTTTATTTAATGACTGTGTGGATCCACTTAATGACTGAATGGGAACCCAGGTCATAATCCCATCACAGTCCTGTGATTTTCCACTTATGATTGTTGCTCTTAGTGAAGGAGTTGCCAGTCTCAATTGTGGTTGCTAAACAAGGACTACCTACACAGCCACCCTTGACTTTTTGAACCCAGTTGAGACCACAATTTCTGTTACTAAGCAAGGTGGTTGTTAAGTGAGTTGTAGCCAATTTTACAACTTTTTATCACAATTGTTAAGTGAACCACTGCAGTTTTTAAGTGAATAACATAGTCTTTAAGCAAATCCAGCTTCCTCCATTTATTTTGCTTGTCAGAAGCCAACTGGGGAGATCGCATATCCCCCAGGACACTGCCAGTGTCATAAATACATACCAGTTGCCAAATGCCTGAATTTTTATCACATGACCATGGAGATGCTGTAACCATCGTAAGTGTGTGGACCGGTCATAAGTCATTTTTTTCAGTGCCCTTGGAACTTTGAATAGTCACTAAACAAAAGGTTGTAAGTCAAGGGCTACCTGTATTGATTGATTTTATTGCAGTAGGCTCAGTTATCTTCTCTCTCGCTGAGAAAGAATGACTGATCCAAAGCCACTTAGAAAGGTTGAGAGCTTATTAGGATTTGAACCCTGATCTCTACTTAATGGATACTTGGTCAGAAGTTTACACCCCTATGAGCTTCATGACTCCAAACAATGATTGAAATATAGACCTGTGACCTAAGAGAAGCTTGAAAGGGGATAGAATTATAGAGATCATTTGAGTTGAGGAGATTTAAATATTCCGTTTGGAGCAAACCTATGTCAAATCTATGACAGATAACAGTTCAGCAAGGACCATAAAATCAGTAGCTCATAACAAAACTATCAACTCAAGCCACCTGAGGGACCACATACAGAAGACTGAAATGGAACTGAACTAAACATTCAGAAGAAATTTCAGCTAAGGCAGTAATTCTAATTAGATGGAGAGGCTTCAGGAAAGTTTCTGCACTTATTTCACCCTGCTGTAGAAAGTGAGTGATTTGCTTGAGAGCTGTCCCAAAGCCTGACAATCCTGCTCTAAGTTCCCTGCTGCCTTAAGCTTTCTTTTGTCTGAGTCAAACTTTCTCCAGGGCTTCATCTTGTCAAACAAGCTTCAACTAGTAAGTTATTTTGATAGGCAAGGGATACTTTTAATGCAAGAATCAGCAACTGATTTGACACCTCACTTGTCAATACCACATAAGCAGAAGTTCTTGCAATTTATTTTGACTTGTTGGTAGGAATATGTTTTCAGGCACAGGTATCAAGAACTGAATAATTCTTCTTTAAAAGACTAATCTATACTGGCATAGCTAAGAGTCAATTGGACCTTTCAGAAAACTCATGTAGAATATACAACTCCATAATGGAAATCAGAGGTCACATTATGTTCCCATATACAGTATAGAACTTCTTTGCCCTTAGGAGGTGGTACAGTGGAAAAGAAAAGGCCAGGATAATTGGACTATTCTTACTGAAAACAAATAAATCAAGGGGAAAATAAGATACCCCTCAACTCCAGCTAAACCAAGCTCTGCTTCAGAAAGTAGCAACACTTGGCCAACATTGTCAAGTTGAAAAGCTACGCAGAGTCAGGTCTGAGAAACTTGAAAATTTATTTATTTATTAGTCATATTTCTATGCCACCCACTCTCCGAGGACTCTGGGCGGCTTACACCAAAGACAGTATACTAAATAGCATATTGCCCCCAACAATCTGGGTCCTCATTTTACCCACCTCGGAAGGATGGAAGGCTGAGTCAACCTTGAGCCAGTGAGATTTGATCCGCTGATCTGCTGAACTAGCAGTCAGCTGAAGCAGCTGCAGTACTGCACTCTAACCACTGCGCCACCTCAGCTCATATAAACATAGAAAACTTGAGTGACAGACCATCAGATCTGTAGGTTACACTGGAAAATCAAAAATCATTCCAAAATAAGGCACTGGCAAGCCACTTCTGTTACATTGCCAAGAAAACTACAGGAATGTGTTCAGAAAGTCAGCAGGACTTAAGCTCAACTTCAAAGGGTCAAAAAAAACTAATCTCTTGTTTATGCAGAACATACATTTTTCAGTTGTACAGAAATCTTCAGGAAGCAAAAAGATGGGAGAAAAAAATCCACATCGCATGAAAGCTGAAGTATTTCCTTGTTTTCTGGTTTTTCACTCTATTAATGTTAGCTGTGGAATAAGAGCTCCCTCTACTTGTTTTTCCTTCTTTTCTTCTTTTTTCCCCTCAGAGTTTCAGCTCTTGATTCCTTTTAAATTCTTATCTTTAAAAAACTTTACTGGAATAAATTTAGCTCTCACTCTCCAGGATATATATGTATTATTCCTAGCCTTGAGTTCTGGCCAATTTTGCAACTCTTTTGACCTTCCACCAAAGTCTGCTTTTCAGAAGAGAAGCCTGTTACTTTTTTGAATTAGTGCTCCTCCTGCTGGCCCTCAACATCTTCTCAACCTAAATGATAAGATAAAATCACAGGACCCTTGGTCCTCTTCAAATGCCATTTAATAATTGTCATATCTAAGTTACTGCAAGTTATTAATTTTAGAAGAGTATCATATCACATTGAGTGTGCTATAGGAAATATATAGTCTTCCTTAGCAATTATTCCCACATCAGGAATGAATTTTTAATGCAGTGCAGCTCACCTTGCTGATTCCTTATATAGGCTGGTTTAACTTCTTCCAATGATACCAAAGGAAAACAACAAGAAGGAGATCTGTTGAAAAACTCCCAACCCAAAAGTCCCCAGGAATATTACTCTAATATTCCCAATGGCTACATAAATCTCCTGAAGCTGGTAGCCACCTCCCAATGAGTTACCAAGCTGGGAATGATGGGAGTTGTAGGGCAAAGTTGAACTGTGCCTTCTCTGGAAACAATAATTTACAATGTGAATCAACAATCCTTAGATGCAAGCTTATTTTGTCTATTCTTATACTGCATGCTCTCAATCTATAGGTCAGTTCTCAGTGGTCTGTTAAGGTCTTTCATTTGACACAAAAGCAAACAAGGGTAGCTTATTTTTGTTTCATATTAACAAGAAGTCATTTTGGTAGTATAGGGCCAAGAAAAATAGAATAGTACCCTGTTTCTTCCAAAATAAGACATCCACTGATAATAAACCCAATCAGGCTTTTGAGCACATGGCAATAAGGCCAAGAGCTTATTTCAGGGTTCAAAAAAATATAAGATTGGGTCTTATTTTGGGGGAAACATGGTAACACTAGTATCCATATTGTACAAGGATTTAATGATAAATGAAGGAAGTGGAGTTAAGCAAGGACTGCTTGGCTTGGGTTATTAAAAGATCACAGCATGGTCCTAATGAAGAGTTTAAGGGCTGCAGTAGCTATTAAATAAAGCAAGACTAATTCAGTGCTAGGTAAAATAATAAGCCTTCCTTGAAGATAAGAGTAGTTTATTTGTATACGCAACTACTGGGAGAGATGGTAAGCTTCCTTTTAAAAGAAGTTTCAGATCAGTGGTCTAAACTGCCCCTTCTATGACTCTATGATTAATTTTTTTTCCCTAATCTTGGATCTCACTAGAACCTGCTCATTTTTTTCCCTTGAATATACATTTTTTGCTATTTTTTGGAACAATGCAACTTGAATTTATATAACCCATGCATTCAAATCCTCATTTTTAATAGCAGATATATAAAGGAAAGGAAGTTATTCTAAAAACAGAATAACAGAGCTGGAACGTAACTTGGAGGTCTTCTAGTCCAACCCCCGGCTCAAGCTTCCATTTCTTAGGCACAGGCAACATATATTTTATACCTGCTGGATGGATGTTAATTCTGGATTAATCCCTTCAACCTGTAAAGAGCCTGAACCATTCTCTCTAACTTGTTGCTCTGTTTCTTGAGGTCTGTTGGTCTCTGGGGTGTTTGGTATGCTCTGAATAGGAGGCATAGGCTTGGAAGTGACCAGCAGTCTTTGAGAAGCAGATCTAGAAATGGCTGGTTTCAGGGCAGGCTCCTTGGGAACAGCTTTGTCCAGCAAGCCTGCAAACATAAAAGATAAAAAACATGGCCATGGGAATATTTGCAGGCTAATGTCAAACTTCAAGGCAGTGTCCCACAGCAACAACAAACTGATTGCATAAGGAATTATCACTCATTTTCTAGATCAGGTTTGTCCTACAGTGGGTTATTTTCAATACCAGGAGATGCCCTGAATAAGGGTATGAAGCATTCTTATCCTCCAATCATCTCTATGCATACAGAGATCAAGGTGCCAGGTTAATCCAACCCCTACAATAATTATGAGCTTCCAGAAATGAATCCAAGAAACAGCTATATCCTATTTCTGAATAAGTAGTAACTGGGCCTTCCTCCTAGCTGAAATGTGGAAATAAAGATCATTATCTCACAATTAATTCAAAGACACAAGATCTAATGGTATCATCATCTTCATTTAATGACCCCTTAATCCCTTGTGGGGTGGAATCTGGGCAACTGATTGGAGCTGAGTGTTTACTGACCGGGTGCCCTTCCTGTCGCCAATGCAGAGTTATATTCAGCAGATATATTCTCATCGTGCCCAGAGAGAGAAATATCTGCCCCTACCTAGGATCGAACTCACAGCCTCCTGATTGTGAGGCAAGAGCTCCACCTCTAGGCCACCGCACTACACAAGATCTAATGGTATGCTATACCTAAAAAAATTAAAAGGGATCCAGTAAACTGGGCCTGTTTTTTTAAAAAAAACTGCATCAGGTGTATACAACAAACTCACACAAGGCCGGACACACGAGTAACATGCAAGAAAGAGCCCAAATTGGTAATTCTATCTACTGCATGAATTTGGCAAGCTTTACTCTCATTTCAGTTGAAGCAGCCTTCAGGTTGATTTGAAAATAGTTGGTGTGCAAAATGGTTCTCAGTTGCTTTTATATTGAGGTCAGTAAATCAAATCAAATCAAATCTTTATTGCAATCACAGACCAGCATAATGAAGTCAGTATATTTGTGGCATCACCTACTAGACTATGGGAGAAGAAACCTGCACTACACAAGCACGTGTTATCCAACACCAGTCTTTAAACTTTAAATAAATACTTTGTCATTTTGGTCCAGTTGCCTTGCAGATATGTGTTGCCAGATTGATTGATAATTGTATTACTAATGGCAGATTTTAATTACTCTGTATTTCTTCTCTCTAATGATGTAGTTTAACTGAGCTTTAGACCACGGAGCCAATGATTCAAGAATTATGGTTTCACTGGCTACGCTATTCTGGCTCAGTCTCCAGTCATAAAATTAGAATAATGACAACTTATCCAAACAAGGCTGAAAGCTATGCTTGATTTATAGCAATTATATATAAAGGTTACAGATAATGTTTTCTTACCAGAATTCATCATACCTTTTTTTGATGCAAGTAGACCTTCGGACATTCTTCTTTTTTTGAGCTTATCCTTGATTTGAGCAGTCTCCATGGCTGCACTGTTTATCTCCAATTCACTGAGACTGTACTTTGGCTGGGCATTAGGCGTCTGTGAAGAGCCATTCATGATTGTGCTATCTGTATTCTTCTGAAGGCCGTTTCTATTGTCCCAGCTCTCCAGAGAAGAAACATCTGGAGGTTTTCCTTTGCTTCCCCATAAACATGATTGTGTTTTTAAAACTGATGCTGTGGAACAATTTAAGCAGGGCAGCTTGATTATTCAGAATGAATTTTACTTCTCCAGAGAACTAAACATCTGCAGAGATTCTCAGTCATCCAGGTCACGCTTCAAGGTATTGGTTACCATCTTTAGAGTGCTCCATAGCTTAGGACCTGAATATCTACGAGACCGCCTTCTGCCACCAGTAGCCTCCCACCGGCCAGTATGCTCCCACAGAGAGGGGTTCCTCAGGCTGCCGTCGGTCAAACAATGTTGACTGGCAGCCCCCAGGGGGAGACCCTTCTCTGTGGGGGCACCTGCCCTTTGGAACAAACTGCCCCCAGAGATACGAAGGATCCCGGATCTACGCACCTTCCGCCGTGCCCTCAAAACTTTTCTATTCCAGCAAGCCGGGCTTGCTTTTGTTTTTAATTCATTTTTTTTTAAAAAAGGGTTTTTTTAAAAGGCCCTGAGTTCTTCGGGAGAAGAGCGGTATATAAATTTAAATAATAAATAAATAAATGGTTGTCCCAAAGGTGCTTTTTCAGGAGGCAACTGGACTTTCTTGTTTTTTCTTTGAAGACGTTTCACTTCTCATCCAAGAAGCTTCTTCAGTTCTGACAGGATAGTGGGGAATGGAAGGATTGCAAATGACCAGCTATCTGCAAGAAATATAAATCCTTCCATTCCCCACTATCCTGTCAGAGCTGAAGAAGCTTCTTGGATGAGAAGCGAAACGTCTTCAAAGAAAAAATAAGGAAGTCCAGTTGCCTCCTGAAAAAGCACCTTTGGGACTCCAGAGAACTAGGAAGTCGGGAGGTTGATTAAGAACATCAGA
Organism: Pantherophis guttatus; assembly: GCF_059756535.1. Lineage (NCBI taxonomy): Eukaryota > Metazoa > Chordata > Lepidosauria > Squamata > Colubridae > Pantherophis > Pantherophis guttatus. Next base: position 291,366,489 of record NC_142063.1, on the reverse strand, counting down.
TGCAAGGATAGTCAGACAGTCAGATGCAAAGTAAGATGTGGCTTCTCTTCCTTCCGCAAAATTCTGCATACAGTAATAAAATGTTCTGAAAAAAAATAGCTTACCGTGCAGGGATGGGGAAAAGAGAGTTACTGAAAGGTCTTAGAATTTGCAAGACTATTGAATGGGATAAAACGAATACTATCTAGAAATCAAAACAGCAATATCATGATGCCAATATCTCTATATAAAATTCAAATTTCTTTGTGTTTGTAATTTATTCCTGGTTTGGGAGCAGATCAGCATTATGCAGTATATTGTTGAACTGCTTCTCACAGGTTTTCCATGAGCTAGACTTAAATTTGCAACACCACTATGAAAGGCTGACTATTTCTGCTTCCAGTCTAATATATTCTTCTTTCAAATTGTCTCAATACTTGCAAGTTCCCATAAGATTTCACCCATATTATGCTGATAATAGCACTGTTTTCTGGCTTTAGCTAATCCCAAGATTACTGCTCAAGTTGTAGCACCTTGGAGATCTGTGTGTACATAAAAGTCACTGAAATGTGTGTGAACATACACACAAATTGATCAATAAAAATCATACACAGCTCTACTGGACATCAGAGAAAGTCAGCTTAAGTCTCATTTCCTATTTATTGGGGTCCACCAACCACCACCATATCTAGGCTGCCAATCATACCCAGGGTAGTGTCCTCACCTTCGTCTGTGGTCCTCCATCCATTTCCTTGGAGCTGCAAAGTAGAATCAATGCTTCCACCTCTAGATGACTTGCATCCAGATTTTAGTTTGGGAATGCTGCCACAATATATTGCAACCTGAGCTTGATACTTTCCTATAAAATAAAATAAAAATGAATAATAGAAGGGAGAAAAAAGAACCGTCATTTGTTAATCCTTCAATCTTGCATATCCCTTGCTTTGCCTCAGGTTAGCTCCACTCGGGACAGAATTTTCAGGGGAGGAGTAGGAAAACCCAATATGTAAGCAGACTTCCATTCTGAGAATTTACAAAAAAAAAAAAGGAAGGAAGGAAGGAAGGAAGGAAGGAAGGAAGGAAGGAAGGAAGGAAGGAAGGAAGGAAGGAAGGAAGGAAGAAAGGTCTTTACCTGCCATAAAATCATCATGTGTTGCCATGCACCTCGAAGAGTCTGAGATACCTGCACAGCTAAGGAGCTGCAACTTCTACTCCATTTTTCTGGACCCAGAACAGTTGTTGCTTCTTTCCCAGAATATCTCAGTTTCTGCACCAAAGGACAATATAAACATCACAATGTATGGCATAATCTTTATGACTATTACATTCTCACCTGCCAGATAAATTTTTAAATACATAATTGTTGCTATCAACTATTTTGATTTAGCTATAAACTGTTACCACCATTAAACATTTTAATAGAAAGTAGTGCATAAATTTATGACAGATAAATAAATAAAATAAAGAACTGAGAACTGCTTCATACATTTAAAAAATCCTACACAAAATAATCTTTCTATTTAAAAATCATGCATTTGCCATATTGAGTGAAATAGTCATATGAATTATTAATCAAGTTGCAAATACAGAATGGGAAGTTAGTCTTTAGTATGGCTGACAATAGGTCTCTGGTGGTGGCAGGATATGGAATTCTGTGGTAAATAGATTGTGGATGTGATACTGAAGGTTGGATGGGTTGCTTGCAATGAAGACATTTTATGTTGCCTTGTGGAACCTAATAAATCAGAAACTCTTCCAGTTGGTGCTGCTCAGGGATAACAACTAAGACGTTTGCCTGTTCTTGGCTGAGAAGTCTGATGATGGTGGAGTATGTAAAACCTCAGAAAGAGCAGATTTATAATTTGTGGTACTCCTAAATTCGTAAATGTTTATAAAGGACTAAGACAAAAATAATATCTTCAATTGATACTGTACAGCAGATATGACAACAGGAATGTTGTACAAAGGTACATGCACTGATAACCTCACATTGGGTGTTGGGTTACTCTAGTGTTGGGAACTCTAGGTGGAGTCACCTTTGCTCTTTGCCTGAGGTTGCAGCTGAGCAGAACATAATAGTCAATGTGTTGAATGGGACACCGGTAGATTAGTTTTAGATTATGGCTATTAGTAATTGCTTTTGACCTATACTGCCTGGTGCAAACTAGAACCATAAGAAACTGTAGATGGCCTTTCTTCCCATAGAACCAGATGGTCACTAAGATCAACCGAAGAGGCAATACTGCATCTACCTATCCATCTGACTATTTAAAACAAATAGGCCTTTTCTTCAGTGGCTCTTCCTCCTTGTCATTCAGGAGACACCATATTTCTTAACTACTTTGTTAAAGATTACTATATGAATCAGAGGTGGGTTTCAGCAGGTTCTGACCAGTTCTGGAGAACCGGTAGGGGAAATTTTGAGTAGTTCGGAGAACCGGTAGTAAAAAGTCTGACTGGCTCCACCCACATCTATTCTCTGCCTCCCAAGTCTCAGCTGATCGGGAAGAAATGGGGATTTTGCAGCATCCTTCCCCTGGATTGGGGAGGGAATGGAGATTTTGCAGTATCCTTTCCCTGGAGTGGGGTGGGAATGGAGATTTCTCCTGCCATACCCACCAAGCCATGCCCACCAAGCCACGCCCACCAAGCCATGCCATGCCTACCAAGCCACATCCACAGAACCGGTAGTAAAAACAATTTGAAACCCACCACTGGTATGAATCCAGTTTTTTCTTTCCCTTCCATATTTTTAATGGTTTTATGCTTAGTAGCCTATTAGTTTGTGTTATTTTGCTTCATATTTATTTTTAACTGAATACAATGTTTACAGTTGTTGACATAAAGGATATAAAATCTGCAAATAAATATTACTTTAATACACCTTCTTACAAAGTTTTCAGTTAAAAACCATTGCATCATGAATTTCACAAAAATGCAAAGTCCACAAGATCACTAGGTCACAATCATCGCATTTCTGTCAGCGATGCAAATCAGGTCAATTTATGTTCATTTTCAGAAAAATCAAACGTGTGGGGTCCTCTCTGAGCTTGATTATTTTCTTGCAGACATTTCATTACCCAACTAGGTAGGATCATCAATGCTACCAGTGGGTGTTGTTCTTTGTCACAGGATGTGGTTTTCCCTGTCAGTGTTGGTAGGAGTGTTCTTGGTACTGTAGGTCCTTGATTAGGATGTTGTTTATTGTTTGTTTCTCTGAGTTGGTTATTCCTTGATTGGAGCATTTTTACTGCTTGATTGTTGGTCTGATATTAGTAGCAATAGCACTTATATACCGCTTCATAGTGTTTACAACCCTCTCTAAGTGGCTTTCACATTGTCCACAACAATCTGGGTCCTCATTTTCCTGACCTCAGAAGGATGGAAGGCTGGGTCAACCTTGAACCAGTGAGAATCGAACTGCCAAACTGCTGGCAGCCAGCAGTCAGCAGAATTGTCCTGCAGTACTGTGTTCTAACTACTGTGCCTGGTGTTTATCTCTGCTTATCTGAGTATTGATTGCTGATGAAGAAATGTTTTAGGTTTTTTGTTTCCTTTTTTTAGCTTTTCGATTGTCTCACTTGAATGGATGTGTTTACCTCCATGTGCCTCTTGATGGCTTCTTTGTATAAGTCCCAGGCTTCCAGGAATTTTCTAGCATTTTGGACTTAAATGTAACTTGGTGTAGGATGCTCAGTTCAAACTATGATGAAGTCTGTCTCTGTACTATACAATTAAGGAGTTTTCATGATGTCTCTTGGCTCTTGGTTCACTCCTTCATAGTGGCTATTACAGCCCTTATACAGTAGATTGTAGATAACTCCTGTTTTTCTTTTCTTTTAGGGCTATTGGGTCTTTTGGTTTACTTAAGATGTTTTGGAAAGCTTTAGTTGGTTTGTATACTTTGGTGATAGTTGTAATAATCTGTTGGTTGTTTCTGAGATGTTTTTAATGTATGGAAGCATTACCCTTTTTCATAGCTTGTGTGAGTTATATAGTAATGGGTTGAATGGTCAGGCACTTTTTGCTAAAGTTGCCTGGGTATCCATTTTGCTGAAAGATGTTGTAGAGGTGATCTATTTCCTTTTCCTGATGTTCAGGGTTGCTATTGTGGGCCTGTGCTGATCTAAAAATTGTTCTTAGATAGCCTCTCATGTGGGAAGTTGGGCTGTTACTTTGGTAGTGGAACATTTGGTTAGTGTGGGTGGTTTTATAATAAACTTTACTAAACAGCCCTTACTTATGTTGATAAAGATATCCAGGAAGGTCAATGTATTGCTTTTTTCTTCTCTTGTGAATTGCATTCCTTTGAAGATGATGTTGTTTGTTTCAGGTGTCTTTACCTTTAGTTGTTCCTATTTTATTATGATGAAGGTGCTGTTTCATCATATTGATCCATACTTTTGATTGTATGTGTGAGACTGTTACAGTTTCCACATGCTGTATTATGGTTTCTGCTACGAGTCCTGAGAGCAGTGATCCCATGGGTGTTCCTCTGATTTATTGGTATATTTGTCTGTCAAATTGGAAGTAGGTAGTAAGGCAAAGGCCCATGATTCATGATCCATAAAATTTATTAGTACACAATATTGCACACATCAAGACTACTCCAAGACATTTTTCTGTCTGAAGAAAACAACAAGATATCTTTACCATTCATCCTACAGATAAGTAGTTGAATTTTATTACTGACTTTTGTCTGGAAAGAACACCCTTTTGCAACTGAGGGCAGCAAAATAGCTTGGGGAATATTAGACAAAGTGCCTGAAAAGTACATGAGTCTGCCTTCAAAATGAGGGTGCTATCTGGGAGCTATTGCCACCATTCTCCAGCATCTTTCATTTAAACCAACCAATTCACTCTGTCTAATGACCCAGATATAAATGATGCTTTCTTTAAGAATGGGTAACTAAGAGCATCAAGAAAGTAATTGTTTCATGACAGGATTATACTATTATTCCATTATTTCTCCCAAGTCAGATTTACTATAACGAGTTTGCCTGATCTGAGCCCCAGGTTTGCATTTAGGTTATGAAACTCCTAACACAGACGAACCCACTAAAGATTGCCACCAAACTAATTGGCAATTGGCAGGAAAGAAACATCATTAAATGCCCAAGGAATCATCAGAAATCAGTATTGAATTGACTTGAATGTAACTTAAATTAATTCATGTTTAGTTGTAGTTGTATGACTCTTCCACTTTATAAAAAAAAAAAACAATAGATGACAATAGATGGTGGAAGAACCCTGGAAAACCCAAAACAGTCACATGGCAAAAATAATATGTAGTGATTTCAGAATAAATGCCAAAGATTCCCTGTGAAACTGGTCCACACGCAGCATTTGCTTAAAGAGAGTAAATTCTTTGGATATTAGAGTATGGAAAGAGCCTATAATGTATATTTCAATGATGGATAAGCTTGATTATTAAAAGAAGTATCTTAATTCCACAGTAAAAAGAAGAGGCATTTCCACAACAAATCAACCTGATCAATCATTGCAAGGGGATTGGCTTGTGAAGACAAAATCTGGAAAGACAAATTGAGTGCTTCATGCTTGCTTAAACTGTGACAATAGAATAGGAACCTGGGATGGAACAATCAGTATTGATTCATTCTTCCAATAAAAATGAAATATTGAGAATGCTTCTATGTATGCCTCAACGTGAAGTCAGCCAATTAACTATGAATTTGGATATAATTTATTTCTACATTTATCATGCTATAACCTGACAGCCATTGCTTAGCCATCTTCCCTGTGCAAGATTTCTTCTCTTTAGCACTCTGCTCTGTGAATCACTAAATTTGATCATATGAAGGATTAAATAAGATTAAATAAGATAGTGTCAAATGCCAAGACAAATTGAATGTTTCATGCTTAAAAAAAAATCCTGCACATTTTATAAAGGAAACTTCTGCAATGGAAAGTTTCTAAATGATCAAAGTTCCCATATCTCTTCTTTAGTCTTAAGGATAATGGTCACACTTCCAAGCAAATTATTCAACTCTAAGTGGCTCACCTTTTTTTTATTCTTTAAAGAAGGTTATGAAGCTTTTTAGGGGTCAGTGGCATTCTCAAAAATAAAGGTAATTCTAGCACCTGTGCTTTGCAGCATGCTTTTTGATTGATTGATTGATTGATTGATTGATTGATTGATTAAATGTTAATCTAAAGATCCAAGTGGCACAGAAAACCTTTAAGTACAAAAAGAGATGTCCATGTTGGGAACTGGATGTAGGAGATTACCAGGCTGAGCCTGAAGGAAGGGTCAAACGTATCATAAGTCATGAGTCCCTGCGTGCCCACAAGAGAGCTAACTCCATCCACCTTGAATGCCTCTCTTATCTCCTGCTCATTTCCCTTGACCATTAGTTGGTCAGATTATTGTAGAAAGCTTAAGCTTGCAATAAATCTTTATACTCATTTGAACTGCCTGAATCTCCTGATTTCTCCAGCGCTTAACTCTGGGTTCACCAAAAAGTGCTAAAGATGGTTAAGAGAAGGTAAGAATTAAATCTACACACCATGTATCCTCACATATAAGCCCATCCTCAGATAAATCAATCCTTGAATTTGTGTATGTTTTAATTTTCACAATTGGCTTATCCAATTGTGGGTAATTCAAGGATTATCTATTTTTTTAATTTTTAATTTTTTTGTACTATTTTGGTTAAAAATTCCAGGGTCAGCTTAACCGCAGATGGATTTATATACAAGTATGTACAGAATGTAAGGATACTTTTGAAAACGATTATCATACATACTTGCAGATAAGCCCATCCATCGATAAGACAAACCCAATCTTTTGGGTATATTTTGGCCCTTATAATTCTTCACTTATTCATGAACACATATGGTATGTTCAGCCTGGAGAAAAAGAAAACAAAGAGAGAAAGAGACATTCTTGAATGACCCTCCCTCAGAAAAGGGAAAAGGTAGATTCTTTGGAAGCAAAAGAGAACTTATTTTTAAAAATTTACAATATAGAATAGATTTTGGTGAAATGTAAATATCTTCTTGATTGTAAGAGTCTTGTGACATACAGAGCTACCAGGAACAGACTGAATGGGAGACTAAACGCCGCATACTCAACATTGGAAGCAAAGTTATTCAGCACAACCCTCTTTTCAAGTTGTATATAATTGTAACTACCTTTTGAAATGGGAGACTAAACACCACACACTCAACATTGGAAGCAAAGTTATTCAGCACAACCCTCTTTTCAAGTTGTGTATAATTGTAACTATCTTTTGAAATGCCCAGCTAGAGTTTTCATGACTTACCATTCTTAAAAAAAATCAAAGCATAGAATTATTAAAATGCAAACTCAGCCACAAAAATCCATTATACCTAAAATCTTATACTAGCATTGAAGTACAGTAGAATCCAGTAATAAGTTACTTATTCAAAGCTTTCCCAAAAAGGAAACTGTAACCTTGTTTATATTCTTAATTCTTCCAGAGCTCCCAGAAAAAATGATTCTTTAAAAAGGTTGCTACACTAAGACATTGCATAAAGTAAGTTAATCACAGAATAACTATTCTTGAGACTGATTATAAGCAGAAGCCTGAATTTGAATAAGGGAGGGGAGAGGCTGAGTGGTTTGGAATCCAAACTCTAGCTGTAATTTGACACGTCTATGGAGTGGCAACTTTAGGACATTGCAAATTATTTAAACACCTTGCCCAATGTTTTCAGAGTACATATTGTTACTGTCTCCATTAGAGCTGCGGCTAAGACAAACGGATTTCTGAAAGGTGGCTGATGGATTGTGCAACAAGCTTTCACAGTTAAACAAAGAGGCAAGGACAGAGAGTATATTCTCATTCATTCTTCTTAGGGACCGTGCAGTCAATGACATGCTTCTTTTCACTTCAATGACTTTTAGATCAGAATCTTGTCATGAAGACGCTCATGATGGAAACAACTTCCATTTCCTCTCACTGCCCATTTCAAAATTAAATCCATCTATGAGTTGGGGCTATTTTTCTTCGTGAGAAAGAGGACTGGTTCAAACACATACATTCTTTCTTATTATTTCAGTATTTAGTGATGATATACAGGAATGTTCACCACAAATACAGGCCCACCATATGCTGAATATCAGGTCTCTCTATTCACTTTCTGTTTTCCTTAAAGCCGCTCCCAATGTATTGAATATGTATTTAATATATTTCCTCAAAGCCAGGCATATCAGTAAATAGGGAACTAGTTCAAGTATAGGCTAGATACAGTTACAGATTATATATTATTTTTATTTATTTAATTTCTATTGCCATCCATCCCAACCAAGTGACCCTGCGTGCCAAACAGTTCTAAAATAATTAAAACCAGTGCAAAATAATTATCGATTTTGAGTAGAGAAAAAGGGAGAGATTTGGCCATTAATATCAAAAGTGTGAAGAAATGTTTACATTTTAAGTCTGGCTGGAAAACCTTTCATATTCTAAATTTTCATACTTGAATTTACCACTGAAACACTGAAAGCAGTGAGTTCTTAGTGCTTTGCATTTTGACATCTGCATGAGTGAAGAACTTTTTGTTCTGAGCTAAACTGTACAATCAAAGTCAGCACAAAAAGCTCCTGAACCTGATTTCATCACTTTGTCTATCAATACTGGGACATAGGTCTTTTGGCATTCAGCCCACCATTTACTTGAGGAATCACAGCATGCTTTAGTATGTCACTTCTCTGAGTTTTTAATTGCCTCTCTAGAGTGGACTCGGAAGGAAGGGCAAAAATCAAGTTCCCACCTAATTACCTTTTCATTGCAAAAATTAGGCCATTTGTATATTACCTTCATGATTTGACTTTCCTACTTATTCCTTTCTGCATGACTCCACAAGCTAAAACCTCACTTTCCATGCCTCATAAATTCATGTTCATTAAATAATTTCTGCAATGGGCTAAGTAGAGTTCACCTAAAAATATATTTCAACTAACAATGAAAACTGCAGCAAAATCTCTTATTTCAACATTTAATCTTTCCTGATTATTTTATACTGAATGTTCTTGCATTGTACATAGGAGAATAAGATTTCAATTTTGGACATAGCGATTATAATCCAAGATAATAATAGGGAGACAGCTGCTTGCTGCTTAATGGATAAAGAGACCATCTGGCTACTAACTTTGCTTTGCAGATATGAATGGTCTGTAGAGCTGTGAACTCACTGAAAAGATAAGGAAAAAAAGTGGGGGGGGGACTGAAATAAAATTACATAACTTTCCAGCTGGTTAAGTCCTATGAGTAGGCACCATCTCATATGTGTAATGCTGCTGCTAAAATAAATGTTAAGTAAGCAAAATACTAGCCAGAATGTTGGCCAAGCCATCCTAATCAATATAGCCATTTCATTTATCTAGCAGAATGACTGCTTTAGGGTTAACCTATAACACGTTTGAATGTAAAACTTTACTTAATCTAAAGGAAGGAAATGAGGAATACACATAAAAAGGAAAGTTATGGAGATAGAACAGTCAAGAAAGAAGCAGAAAGAAACAGTTGAGCATTTTGAAACCGTATGTGTTCTGGAAAAACAATAGTCTATGATTCTACAGAAGCAGACCACTGATCTTGACTCTCCTAAAATGCAAATTGTATGCTTCTAATGTTACAAGAAAGCCAAGTTCCAACAGGAAGAGGTACTGGTGCCATTCAGAGGGGCAAGGATATAAGTTCAGTCTATGTAGGATCTAAAGGCAGGATGCATCATTCTTTGTTCCTCCCATTAACTAATAAAAGCCAAATATATTATGCTAAATGAATATATAGATATGTTTTACATTAAAAGGAAGAAGAAAAATGAAATCCATACTGAGTAATATACATATATTAGGACTAATCCAAATGACATCCAAACCAAGTTTTTTTCAATATTTCTTAACACAGAGATTTAGATTAACATGATAAAGAATCAAAAATCTTTTTTATTTATTTTAGTTTATTTTTCCATAACCAGGAAAGGGAAAACCTGTTCCAACTTCTTGTCATAACCTATAAATGTGCAGACAGAAGTAATAATGCAGCTTTTGGGTCAAAGGAATACAAGAGTCAAGATTATGGATCGATAGTTCTGTTTTACAATTCAGAAGTAAGACTTGACACGGTCCATTCAGGTATCCTGGAAGAATTATTGAATGATTATGTTCTAATAACTCTAAAATATATATAGCCAAACTCTAAAGCTCAGCTCTGCCACTTCGGTTTAACTAGACTACAAGAAAGAAAAAAGGTTGCCTGAGAAATTTTTAGTTGGTCTTTTATCAGGGAAGTGTGACTATGTCACACTTATTAAGTGAGTGAGCCAAGAATGATATGAACATCTCTCAAGTCTATAACTGCTGATTTTCACACATTTCGTGAAGCCAGAAGAGATCATTACAGAATGGTCAACTGCCTAGAAACAACTAACCAGACTCACACTATTCATGAAAGATAGTTTGATTAGTTGATTAAAAAGTTTGCCAATCTTAAATTGCTCAGATATTTTGTAGCTTCCCTCTTACCATCAAAGAGAAGATCAGTAGGCTTAGGTCTGTTTTACTTTTTTGCCCACTTCGGCTTCTTATTTGCTTTTTGTACTTGGGGGACAAGAGATTCTAGGCTAGAAAAAGTTGTCATCTTCCCCTCTCCATGTTCTAAAACAATTTCTAGCATCAGCGCTGAGGCACACTGTGCTGCGGTAGTATCAAGCAGCAAAGCAATAATCCAGAGGGAGAGAGAGTACCAGCAAACATCTCTAATAATGTGCTGTGGGAGCGTCTGCTTCATACCCCATGGGGAACTGAAAATCTTGAAGCTTTCTTGTCAATGGCAAGAAAATGGCCAGAAATTTAAAAACTTTCTCAGGAATTTCCAGAAGGAAAGAACAAGTGTTGCCTCACGGATCTTGCAGCCTGTATCTATGGATCGTATCTATGGATCAAATCAGTTTCTCCAAAGAGGGCCTGGATTTTACTATCTTTACTAGGGAGAGGCACAGAATAATACTTCAGCCTTCATTCAGTTCACTTGTTATACTTATGCAGCACTGACACAACAGGGATTTCCAGAGAAACCTGGACCTACCATTCAAGAGAGAGAAATAGCACAGGAAGTAGAGATGGATGGGAAGTAGAAGAGTCTGGAGTTCCTTCATACACTTAGAATTCCTCAAGGCATCAGGTACAATAAGGCCATGTTTATCAACTTCAGTAACTTTAAGATATGTGGAATTCAATTCAAAGAATTCCCAGCAAGTCCTATGGCTGAGAAATTTTGGAAGTTGAAATCCTCACATCTTAAAGTTGCTAAAGTTGAGAAAAACTGCAGTAAACTATGAGAAAAAGCTTGAAGGATATAAGAATGGTGGGATTCAGTGGTGGGTTGCCCCCAGTTCTCACCGGTTCTATAGAACCGGATAGTAAAACCTGCAGGAGACCCCGCCAACTGACCCTGACGTCATGAAAATGCTTCTGCGCGGCCCCGTTGCGAACCGATAGTAAAGGTAAGTAGAACCCACCCCTAGTGGGGTTAGAGAGATATTCAGAGAAATCATTCCCAGGTTTAGACACAATAAGAAAGACTTGAATCTTTTGAACAAGCAGAAAACATCATGTCTTTACATTGCCAAAGTCAACAATCAACATCAGATGAATGGCATCTCTGCCAGTTTTTCAAACTTCCCAGTAAAAAACCAAAAACATTGATCCATATTGTTGGACTATCAGACATTGCAAAATATTTTAGTAACACAGCCATCAGAACATTATTCAAATTTCTAGCAAAAATTGGAAGCTTATGAGGTTTTTGGTAGAGCTTCATAGTTCAAAGCAATATAACTTAAATTATCCCTGTTTGTTTAAATTGTAGATTGCTTGAATTCTAATAAAAAGGAATTTGAGATTATCTACTTTAGGAATTTTGGTACCATGAGCTGTGTTCTGTCTTTTTCCAGAAAAAATGCCACAAATCGTGTATAATGCAAGGTATCTTGCAAGTAAACTAGCTTTCCAGAGAGTTGCTGGGTTTCTACTTTTCACATATTTGATGAAAGCAATTGGACATATTTAAACAGATTTCGTTTATTGAACACACCAAAGTAATTCATGCATAATATTAATCCACTGTTGGTAAATTTGTGCATTACATTAAGACAAGAACAAACACTGCCTAATATAACTTATGAATATTAAATGGAGGTTGCACTGGAGCAAGCCCAGCATCCTGGATGCTGTAAATCTGTTTTGGGATGGTTATGGACTTCAGCTTCCATAACTCTCAGCCACAGTGGATAAGCCCATACATGCACCTTTCCACCTGATGATTTTTCCCTCCAGTATTCCACCTCACCATTTACAAAAAGATAAAACTATTGGATGGCTGGTAAATTACTCTGAGATTATTTTCTTCCCTATGAACTACTATATTATCACTCTTTTTCACAGAGGCCATTGAAAATTTCCAGCTATTTCATCGGCCACCAGAAGTAAGAACTTGTCATGTCCTCCTCAGCTTCAGTCCTAAATTATACTCTTACAGTACTCCTTATAAGGTTCTTGTGGAGGGCCTTTTTTTCACTTTTCCAGAAATAGCTACTCCTCTCTTTGGAGGGTTTGAATAGCCTCTCCACCTAGGAAACCTCATACCAGATCTGGAACAGAATTTATCCCTTAATTAAAAAATAAATACCAAATAGCTTAGGGGCTGCATGACAGGTTCTACAGGCTGTGTGCTTGTGGCAAAGTAAACAGCCTTAGAGGAAAGGGCTGATCCCTCAAATAGCAGTGAAGTCCGTTCTTGTCACTCACCTGCTCTAGGCTTTTATGTCAGGATCCTGAACAAATGGGCTGTGTGTGGCAGAGCCTCAGAAGGTGGGTACAAGTGCTTTCCTTTCCCCTTAATAATTTTGTCCTTCCTCGGCAGCTTTCAAAAGCTGTGGGTATCTCTTCAAGGCCAACCCTCTTCAGCACTAGGCTAATAAGCTTGCACTTGCAGGTTACACATGCAGGGCAGCAAACAGTGTCACCTACCGTGAACAAACAAGGCTGCATAGCAACCATGTTTTCTAAGGAGTCTTGAGATGCCAGTGGCGTGAGGAAGAGATTTTGCTGGCCTGTCTCTCCTGGGGTTTGCATGACAAGCACTGGAGTGACCTGGCGGCACCTTATTTCTGAAAAACTCTCAACGATAATAGGAAAGGGGATTGTGTGCGCTGAGCCTTTGCTTCCAGGAGTCAATAACATGATCAAACATACATTGCAAAGATGCACTAAATTCTCTAGGGTGTGTGTGAGAGAGAGAGAGAAAGAAGAGAGAGAGAGAGAGAGAGAGAGAGAGAGAGGGAGGGAGGGAGGGAGGGAGGGAGAGATGCACCTTCTGCTTACTGAGGGGACAAAATTGCCACCTCACAGCCTTTCCTCATTCATGCTTTCTTTTAGATAACAATTACTGACTGGATTAAAGTATTACTGAGGGAACAAATTGTTTTGCAATTCTCTTGTCATATATCTCACAAATAATCCTGTGAAGTAGATAATATGACAGATTGATGATTATGCCTCATTGAATCAGTGCTTACCACTTTTGCATAAAAATTTAGAATCGGAGAGTTGGAAGGGGTAGTAGAAGTTATCTAAGCTGGCCCCCTGCTCAGTTCAGTATATCTCTGGAAGATGTCTATCCTGGCTCTGTTGGAAGACCTCTAGCAAACTGACCTCTCTACCTTCTGTGGCACTGGTTCCTCCTTGCATCTAACCTGAGCATACTTACTTGTAATTTTAACCCATAGGTTCTGGTCCTGCCCTTTGGGATAGTAAGTCCACTCTTTCTTCTACGAAACAAACCTCCTGCTATTTGAAGATTACTATCATATGTCCCTCCCAGTCATCTCTTCTGGGGACAAAATGTAGCTAGTTATTTCATTTCCCTCTGAAATCATACAATCACTGAGAATGCATAATGTATTGTATATTATTTTTTGTGAAAAACTCGGTTCATTGACTAAGTCACAACTAACTGGATTCCCACATAATTATGTTATGATTAGTGCAATTTCTGAATGGGAATGGAATGGATTTGGAAGACCAAACCCATTTCTTTTCAGGTAACCTATAACTATTCTAGACCTTTGTGTACTGTTTGTTGATATCATTTTAGCACTTAGACTTATATACCGCTTTACAGTGCTTTACGGACCTCTCTAAGCGGTTTACAGAGTCAGCATATTGCCCCCAACAATTTGGGTCCTCATTTTACCCATTTTACCTCGGAAGTATGAGTCAACCCTGAGATTTGAACTCCCAAATTGCAGGCAGCCAGCAGGCAGCAAAATTAGCCTGATGTACTGCACTCCAACCACTGCACCAAAATCTGCTGAGCTAAAAAAAACTCACGTTTTTAATCATGGCAAGAAATGTGTTGCCCTGAATAGGCCCATAAGCCAAAGATTCTCCATTTTGTGGCACGAGATACAAAGCTTTTTCAGTCTTGGCATCATTGTTCTAGAATCTGTCCCTAAAAAAGTTCATCCCAGCCAGACTCATTTGCTTGTTTTTAAAGTTTATACCTTTCAAATATATTATGTGAGAAAAAAACGTAACTATCCTACACAAATACACATGTGGGTATTTGTGCCTCTCTGAAATTAGTTCCTAGTCAATTGTTAGTATTTGGCTGCTAGACTGATTAATTCTACTGAGAGAAATATATCAGAACTAACAACCAAAGGGAGGAATGTCATATAGTAGCTCTGTGTTCAGATAAGTCGTAGTAAGAATTCTTCTCTCATCCTGCCTCTCCACACCCAGCTCCAACTGATACCGTAGTATTCAGCTATGGGTCCTTAAAAGGGACCAGGTGGCTTGATGGTTTTACAGATTTACATAGCAACACTGCTGACTTCACTTTAAAATACACCTGGCATTGATCTGAGCTATTTTGGCTCTATGCAAATTCTTGCAACATTCCCCCAGTGCCCAGGACTATAGCTAAAGCAAGAGAAACAGTGAGAAGTTAAAATGGATTATGCCTGATTCCCTCCTGTCTTCTAGCAGGAACCAGTTGCTGCCAAGCACCTGGATCTTTTAAGCTTTTGTGGTGAAAATAAATTTCTGTTGCTGCTGTTGTTATAAGGCAACTATCAATACCCTGTTTCTGACATAGTCAATTCTCATTATTCGTTGTAGTTATGTTCTATTAGGTCACCACAAATATTGAATTAGTGAGTTTAAAGCCACCTGGCAATGTATGCATCTGGCAACTCAAATGTTCTGTGTGTCTGCAAATAACCAAAAAAGCACCATGGGTATTGATTTTGCAGGTACAAATCTATTTTAACAAAGAAATGAATTCACAAATACAGAATCTGCAAATAACAAGGATTGCTTGTACCTGTTTCTAGAGATACATGTCTACTGTATACATTTTGGGTATGTAGTGAAGAAAAAGAAATCTAACAAACAAAATGGAGGTTGCATTCTTTTTCCTCCCTGTGTTTTGGACATGATCAGGGTGAAACTCAACTCGTCCGTTTGTCTAATCCACTCAGACCCAAATTGACCCTTCCTGATCTCTGCAATCCCATCTAAACCAAAGAACAGAAGCCTCCTCACTGGCTCAAAGGGCAGCCAAGGGCAGCCTAATAAGGGAGTTGCAACATAGCATTGTAAATTAAAAAAACCCCAATCTATGTGGTTGCCTCAAGACCCATCTCAATAATAATGGGTTTCCTCAGCAGGTACAGGGACACGACCCTACTTAGCTCCCTCAGAAGTTTCCAGAAAATCGGATCCCTAGGATTTCCCACCTTGTAACCCTCAATTTCTATTAAAAAAATTGCTTTTCTATCCAGCCCTGACTGTACTCCTTATTAAGGGATTAAAGGGTTGTAAAAAGGGAGTCATTGTGCAGGCTCCCTCTTTTTTTGTAAAGCAGTCACCTGACATTCAATGCAGTGCAATTATCAGCACAATAAACATGGCGCTTTTCCTCAGTGTTATGCTCTGTACTTCTGAATTTCCCATGACAAGTATCATCCCTTCCTCCACTGTAGCTGCCAAAGCAACTTGAATGATTATAGCTACTGGCAAAAGCATCAGCTTGCCAAAAATGTTAGCATATCTTTTACCACCACAGGTAGCAAAAGGCTTTAAATGTAACACAGGGATGGTGCTTTGACAGCTTTATACAAAATGTTCCCTTCCCCCACACACAACTACACACATACACCACGCCCAGATAAATGTACAGAAACCCAGACTGGATAGAGTAGTTTATTATATTTATTTTGCATGTGGAGTAGAGAGTAAGAGGATGTTTGTTGTTTTACAGTCTGTAGTAGGTTGGAACAAGGTAGTGATTTAATAAATTTTTACACTCTGATTGCTCAGCTAGAGGGAGAGCACAGATTAACTCCATTTTCCTCGCCTGCTCTCTGGGCTCCAGCTTCAGAGTGACTTGGAGGGACTGAAAAGCGAGAATCCTGCTGTCAGAAAAATGCCTTCAGTGATCAGTGGCACTGATTACTTTTTAATTACCTTGCTGCTGGTTATAGGAATTGTTTTGTTTGTTCTGGTAGAGTGCTACTTCTGGTTATTGGGAGGTTCCTCCAACCTCCCAGTGTTTACTGTTATTTTAGATATGCATTTCATAGCCACTTAGCTTCTTTTAGTAGAACTAAGGCTGCAATCTTATGTGTGTAGGTATGCATCAAGTGTTCTTGAAATCAGTTAAGGCTGACTTGGAAACAGACACACAGAGAAATTCACTCCTAATTAAAAGAAATAAACAGTACCAGGAGGGAAGAATATTCATTCAATTTCTCATACCACACACCCGTTTAATAATCCTGGAGCAACAAAAAACAATAACATACCATCGAAAGCCAAATGGAGTCCTGCAGGGGAGATTGGGAAATGACTGTACCATCTTATTATGTAGCAAAGCAGGAGTTGAACTTTTGACAGAAAGAACCATTCTGGAATAACAGATTAGAAATATAATTTCTAATATTTACCACAGGGCTAATAAGGAAAAAGTCTTAATCATCTTTAATTCCTCTATATTCTACCCTCACAACCAATATTTCCCTGCTATAGTAAAAAGTATGAACAGCTGGCTGAAAGTACAATATCTGCAGATATTTGGTCAGTGATGGAATAGAACAAAAGAAGTACTATACAGGTAGTCCTCGACTTACAACCACAACGGAGTCCAAAATTTCTGTTGCTAAGTGAAACATTTCTTAAGTTAATTTTGCCCAGTGGTGGGATTCAGTCTTTTTAACAACCGGTTCTGTGGGCGTGGCTTATTTGGGGGCATGGCTTGGTGGTCATGTGACTGGGTGGGCATGGCTAGCTGGTCATTTGACTGGGTGGCTGTGGCTATGTGCATAGGGACTATTCAGAGGGCTGCAAAAAGTCATTTCTGACCAGTCCTAGCACTTTTGACTGGTCCTCACACTTATGACCATCCTCACATTTATGCCCGTTGCAGCATTCTTAACAACCATGTCACTCATTTCACAACTGCTTCTCTTCTCCACGGTGACAAGATAGGGCACAAAACGTAAAATGTGAGGGCAGTCATAAGTGTGAGGACCGGTCAAACGTGCGAGGACCAGTCAAAAATAACTTTTTCAGCCCTCTGAGTAGTCCATATGCACATAGGGACTACCCAGAGGGCTGAAAAAAGTGATTTCTGCCTCGCACTTTTGACCAGTCCTCGCACTTATGACCGCTCATCATTTATGCCCGTTGCAGCATTCTTAACAACCGTGTCACTCATTTCACAACTGTGGTGCTTCATGTGACCGGATGGACATGGCCAGGTGGTCATGTGGTATCACTTCTTTGCCCTAATGACAGTTTGCTGCAATGGTCATAAGTCACTTTTTTTCAGTGCCATTGTAACTGTTGTAAATCAAGGATTACCTGTACAAAAATACAAAAAGCTTCTTTGCTTGCAAAACGCTGTCCTAAATACTAATCATTAGATTAGAAATACCTGCAAACTGGAGTTACAAATCAGGCAGGGTGGCAGAGCACCTTGAGGAATTAAAATGGTTAAAATGCAATGATAACTATCAGCAGCCAACTCTTGCTCATAAAGTGAAACCCTTTAGCAGAAGGTCATTTAAGCTCTCCAGAATGAAGCAAAAGAGCAAACAGAGTATCTGTTGCTTGTTAAACCAATTACCAGAACAAATAGACACAGGAACTAGTCAGATTTCCGAAGCTGCTTCTTTTCAGGAACAGAGATTAACATTTTTCCTTCCAAACAAAGCTGAATAGGGGAAATTATCTCATCACTAAACACAGGATTAAACTTCACCAAGCACAGAATTAAACTTCACCAAGAACCGGTTTTAGACCAAAAGTCAGAAAGGATATGTAAACTCACATCTGAATGTCAATCTTTCTAGCTAGCCAAGAAGCCTTGCTGAATGTCACTCATCTTGGTTCCTTGTCATTAAAAGATTCTGCTTTGTTATTCAATTATTTCTTCAAAGTGCTGATCATTGCATCCTGGCTGGAAGAACTCTAACAGTATTTCCTCCCAATAGTGATGTAAAAAGCTTAGAACAACCCTTCCCCTTTAAGAAAGTCAAGGAAAAAAAAAAAGAAAACCCTCCGAGAAGCTCCAGAACTGGAAGCAACAGTAAGTCTAGGTACTGCCAAGAATGTAATAAGGTTAATTGAGAGGCAGTGTCTGTAAGCAGGGCAATAAAGATTAGGCTAGGAAACAACAATTCCTTACAGGATTAACCCTGTAAAGTGGAAAAAACAAAAGGAGATTTCTTCTAACAACCGGTTCTCCGAATTGTGTAACTACTTAACCACCAGTTCTACTGAACCGGTGCGAACTGGTAGAATCCCACCACTAATCTTGCCCCATTTTACAACCTTTCTTGCTACAGTTGTTAAGTGAATAATTGCAGTTGTTAAATTAGTAACAGGGTTGTTATGTGAATCTGGCTTCCCCATTGACTTTGTCAGAAAGTCACAGAAGCTGATCACATGACCCCAGGACATGCAACCGTCATAAATATGAGTCAGTTGCCAAGCATCTGAATTTTGATCACATGACCATGGAGAGGCTGCAACGGTTATAAGTGTGAAAAATAGTCATGTCACTTTTTTCAATGCTACAACTTTGAACGTCACTAAATAGCAATAGCACTTAGACTTATATACCACTTCATAGTGCCTTTACAGCCCTCTCTAAGCGGTTTACAGAGTCAGCATATTGCCCCCAACAATCTGGGTCCTCGTTTTACCCACCTCAGAAGGATGGAAGGCTGAGTCAACCTTGAGCCAGTGCGATTTGAACTGCTGAACTGCAGTTAGCAGTCAGCTGAAGTAGTCTGCAGTACTGCACTCTAACCACTGTGCCACCTCGGCTCAATGTTGTGAACTGTATTCTGAACCTAGTCTAATACTGCCTGTATTAGACTAGGCAGCATCTTACTGATCTTAGCTAAAAGCTAAGTAAGAGTAGACCTGACGAGCACTTAAATAGGAAAGAACCAGGCTGGGAAGTGGAAAATAAATATTCAGAAGTTGTTAGTGGGATATCACCTCACTAATTTTATTGTTGCCAAATAATATTAAATGAAAGCATTCATGAATCACCAGCAGTAGAATGGAAAAGATTTTACTATTCTCCAAATACAATCTGCAGATCCAGAGGGATCAAAAGATAACACTGAAGGTTAATTTACACTGCAAGAACGATAGTACAATCCATGTTTATTAAAAAGTGTGGGAAAGTAAATTCATTCCTCTTCTCCTTCAGAGTCTTATTCCAATTTAATCTCAGTTTTCTTTGTTTATGCTATGTTTTAGATAGCTAAAATACACACCTAAATTGTTCAGGGAAAATAAAATTCCGATCCATGCATATGTTTGCATTATCTGTTCATTCCTAATTCACAGAAGCCAGAATTCTGTATGATCCAGCTTTTGATGTATTATCACAAATATCTTTCTCCAATTAAATTTGTATAACATAACCATGGTGTACTAAATGCTAAACAGAACTGCAACTGTTTTTCATTCATGCTTAAATGTACCTATGTTTTTATTGATTAATTCAACTCTTGCACTAATTTGAAATGTACTGTAACTGCTATTCTTTAAAACTGGAGTCGATACCCATATCTTTTACATAAATAATCCTATATTTGGCAGAAAATGACCATAGGTGTTGCTAGACTTTCTCCTATAGCCAAGTGGTTGTGAGAACCGGTGCCTATTCTTTATGTAAGAACATGTCTGCTTGAGATACAACTGAAGGACATTCTTTGTTAAGGCGCTAATATCAACGATCTTGAGAGATGGGCAGGAAAATAACATATTACTTGAAATATCAAGCAGAGTCCACAGGTATCATTGTAGAAAACATTCCACAAAAAATCAGTGTTCTTCCACTTCAGATCAGGGCTGAGATAAGTCAAGAGGGTATCCATGACTACGTGATCCAAGCCATCATCTTGATCCCCTGCCTCCCATGGATATCCCTGGTTTAGCGATCTTTAATTTGAGCAAGGGCAATTTTTCATCAAGGGTAATCTGTGTGGCAGCAATATAATCAGAGCCAAAGTCAGTAACCATGTGTTGCCAGACGTTTGAATTAACCTTTGGAAAAGGGCTTTTTGCAACTCTGAAGATGTTCATTTAAAGCTGCAGCTTTAATAATGCCTTTTCCCAAAAGAACACATAGGAAAGAAAAACAAGAAAGCTTTACACTGAGTTGACGAGCTAACAAAGCCACCAAGTATGTGAACAAAAAGAACGGGAGGAGGAGAGAAGAAATAACAGGAACATTATAAATTCCGCTCAGGAAGCAAGCAGCAGCTCAAGGAAGAAACGCCTCGCAAAAAGGGGCAAAAGCTGTGATGTGATTGATTCCTTACAACCATAAGAGTGAGAGGAAATTTGACCTTTGCCCCTTCCCTTTTGCTTCCCCCACCTTGATTTTTCTGATTCTTCCCCATCCCCATGCCCCTGTACAGAGGGTCACCCAAACCGTGGAAAATGTTGGCAGGGACAGGAGTGGAAAGAAGAAGGACCTGTTAAACTATATTGGATTTACATTTTACACTGGATTCATCTACTGGCAGAATGAGCTTGCCGTGTCTTTATTCTATACAGATCATTGACCAAACTCTAAACTGAGTAAATACAGCAA
Organism: Pantherophis guttatus; assembly: GCF_059756535.1. Classification (NCBI taxonomy): domain Eukaryota; kingdom Metazoa; phylum Chordata; class Lepidosauria; order Squamata; family Colubridae; genus Pantherophis; species Pantherophis guttatus. The sequence goes on along the minus strand of NC_142063.1, from coordinate 291,345,334 downwards.
GTTCAGTGATGGGAGATAACTGGAAAGACAGGGGCTGTATAAGACATTCAAGGGTACCTTTCCCACCAGCTATGCTTTAATCCAGGTGTCCAACCTTGGCAACTTTAAGACTTGTAGACTTCAACTCCCAGAATTCCTCAGCCAGTTTAGCTAAACTGGTGGAGGAATTCTGGGAGTTGAAGTCCACAAGTCTTAAAGTTACCCCAAGGTTGGAGACCCCTGCTTTAATCGGCTTGCCACTTGATTAGTTTATGGGCATAGAAATCATATGCTCTGGAGAGAGCCTCATTAGGCTTCCTCTGTCATTAATCTAGTTAATTGTACGTATTGTCTTAAATGCATGGCTAGCTTAGCTTTGTAGCCAATTGCACAGTGTCCAATTTCTCTTGGAAAGAATGTGTTCGCTCTGGCTAAAACAGAAGAGGCAAGGGAGAAAATAGACTTTTAATCCGTTCTAAAAAGAGTTAAGCTTGGAACATTAATAAACATTAAGAAATGATTCCCAGTTGTTGTTTTGAGATGTTGCTAGGACATGGCCTGAGCTAGTCTTTTATATCCAATATTTATTATGCGGAACATGAGGCACTTTTTGTTTACAAAGCAATGCTTAAAATTAGGGGATATGAAAAATGAGATTTCTGAATCATTAAGGATCTATTCATGTAAATTTGACCCCTACAGACTGGACATTAAATCATATGAAGTCCTTCTTTGTTAGGAAACCTAAGATTGGAAAATATTTGTTCTTTAATCCTTCTTCTAACTAGCTCTAATCCTTCATATCTTCCCTGATTTAATTGCTGATCAACAACACTCCATTCCAAATAGTTAGTAATTTTGCATTGTCAAACTGTGTAAATTTAGGAAAGACCCTGAACTACCATTTTAAATATATAGCTGTTTTGATGGCCTTTGCCAAGCTTTCTCCACATTGCTCCCAGCACTACAAGTCTGACTGCACAAAAAATTAACAGCACATAAACAAAAGCATCATTTCTGTCCTGCACCACCACCTGAAAACCAAGAAGAAAATTAGCCTCATCTGCTCTTTTGGCTAACTTCAGAAGTGTGGACTCCCCAGTTGGGAAAATCAGATAGAACAAACTTCATTAATACTAATTAAGGAGTGGTGTAGTATATTTCTGGAGATTCAGGAGCCAATAGAAAAATCTAATTTGGACTGGCTTAGAAATAGAGCGTACTTAACAACGAGGAGTTTGATGCTGATATCTGTATTAGAGTAGATAGTAGAGAGTTCCTAGTTTTTCTACCATTCTAGAAGGATCATGAACTGAGTCTTTATAATACATATAAAGTATCTTTAGAGCATCATAATAGACCCGCATCTTAGAAATATTTTTGGCACATAAATTCATGCTATTGCCCTAATAGGGGTTATCATGTGGTTAATATGAATGTCTATAGATTGGAGGAGAATCTTGTTCACCTTATATCTCTTGTCAGATATAAACAGTATCCTATAACATGGATCCAGTCACTACAGTGTTGTTCCAATTAAGCTATTGAGAAGTGGAATTGTAAATCACATTGAATATGATTAGACTAAGATAGTAAGAACCCTTATGAAAGTTTTGGCTGTATTTAAAATAGCTTTTCAAAATGTGATTTTACCCAATAGCATAAGGATACCTTTTATCCCTGGCCAGCAGAGTGATTGGCTATGTTAGCTGCTGCAGCAAGATGAAACTCAACACCACTGCAATACAAAACCAATTTGGGAAGTTTATTTATATTCAACTATATAGTCCATAAAAAATAACCTTTAGCTCACCAGCGGGCATTCAGTTTCCAATTTCACTTTGTACTTCTAAAGCCCACGAATGTGGAATTATCTGCACCCTGTAAACTGGACAGACTATGTTCCATCTTGTTTGCAACTGTTGCCTTCAAGGTCGAATCCATACTCAACAATTTGCCTTAGTCTTTCAGATTAACTTGGGCCATCAACCACTGTATATACCAATAGAGTAAAAAAAAGCTACTGCTAAACTCCAAGCTTAAAACTATCATAGAAGTTAAGAAAGACAAAAAGTACTGTAGATGATCGAACCAAAATATTTTTAAATATATGCAAAGACAGCAACCCAGGCCTCTGCAATTATTTGTTACCTAGCCTGGTAACAAAATGTTCGGAATCCAACCTACAAGCTCAAAGAATGAACCTTCACCTTCATCTTACACCCGAGCTATTCACACTATTGCAATTATCCATTTGCTGATAGATTTATATGGAATTTGGGGATAAACTGCTGAAAAGATAGAGAATAATAGCTGGCATTTTGCCTCTAGCAGGACAGCCACAGTGGGACAAGAAGAAAAATCTATTTCGTTTGCAAACGGCTCTTTTCTGCAGAAATATTTTATAATGAGATGAAGGATAGGAAGGGAGTGAGCCAAGATCTCACACCGCTGTCCCTTCCTAGTAGCTAGCTAGTTAAAACTAATCCTTTTTGCCATTTCAGTGGCAATTCTGCAAATTAATGGCATCCTTACAAATACAAATCTGACTCATGATGCTTCAGTTGCTAAATCCCTACTATTGAGAGTTTCAACAGGGAAAATTACATGAATTTCATAAAGGCTGGTCGTTCTTTGTATCGATTCCACCACAGAAAATCTGACATTGAGTCTTACTCTCTTGCCTAATATTTCTGCCTGTAAGACAAAGAGATTTCCTCCAAATGCATAGTAAAATATATTGATATCTGTGTGTATACATGAAGAAACTTTTGTCAGGCCTGGAAGCCATTTTTTGCATTGGGCCTTCAGACCTGCCACATTTAGTGCTGTGGGAAACTGGGAGGGGGGAATTGTATGGAGCAGGAGTGATATATAGTCATAATAACATTCCTTTCTCAGAGAGTCAAGGACATCTTGCCCTGCACCTGGAGGGATGTGACTGGGAGGCATCTCCAGTTGGGACAGTGCATTGATTGGACCTCGTGATGGACATGTGGGTGCTGGGCAGGGACCTGGACTTTCCTTTGGGTGGAGAAAACCTGGAAGCTTTCAGATTAGAGTTTTCCCAGATGTGCAAATATGACATCTCTAATAAAATGGAACTTTGAGGAACTTCAAGCCTCAGAATCTTTTTTCGTTGGTGGTGTTACTTGGAACCCTGACAACTTTCTCATTACTATTGTACTATCATGCTTAGGCTTCTGAGAATCTGAAAAATTCACTGGCGGGCCGGTCAGTTTATTATAATGAAAACAGATAAGGTCAATTTTATTTTTTGCCAAACTGGTATCTTCCAGATGTTTTGGGATGATAATGCCACCATCCCACAATACCCAAATGGTGTTCCCAAGTCATCAAGGGAGGCATCTTGATCAGTTCGATTCCTATGGAGCATTAACTTTCTGATCTGAATTGCTGCTTGATATCTTTGCTATAGACTCTTCTGTCTGACTGTATTTAAGTGCTTTCAGGAACTGAAAGGAAAAATTGGCTGCCCATTCTTTCGATCTCTATTCTACTTTAGCAACAAAGCAGAATGAAAACTCTGCTTTCATTAGAAGAAGTGGGGGGAACATGGTGGGATGGAGAATGTCTCTATGGGTTCCAGTCAGGGGTGAAATGCTCCTGGTTCGGACAGGATCGCCCGATCCGGTAGCGATTGAGGTGGGTGGTTTGGAGAACCGGTAGCAAAAATCCCTGCCCGCCCACCCCCTCCCCATGCCCAGCTGAGCACACAACCTTCAGAGGCTTTTTTTTTTACTTTTAAAAGCATTTTTTTTACAACCTCTTCGGCTGAAAAAAATGCTTTTAAAAGTAAAAAAAAAAAGCCTCTGATGATCGCGTGGCTCAGCTGGGATTGTCAAAGGCTTTTAAAAGAAAAAAAAACTTTTTTTCTTTTAAATGCCTCTGACAATCCAAGTTGAGTTGCCTGATCGCCATTTAAAAGAAAAAAAGCCTCTGCCAATCAGGCAACTCAGCTGGGACCATCAGAGCCTTTTGAAAGCATTTTTTTACAATCTCTTCGCCGAAGAGGTTGTAGAAAAAATGGTTTTAAAAATAAAAATAAAAAAGGCCACGCCCACCCAGTCACATTACCCCCACCACCAAGCCACGCCCACAGAACCGGTAGTAACACATTTTAGATTTCACCACTGGTTCCAGTTACTGGGAGGACAAGATCTGAAGACCTGTTCTGCTGTGGTTCTCCAATTCCATGAAGGGAATGCTCTGCTGGATCAAGGAACTAGCATCTTCCTCCAGGCAGGAAAGAAGTATAGGGAGAGTAACTACTTTGCTGCATATTCTCTGATCCCATAGGGTCATCACTTCTGTAGGATCTGAGGATTCAGGCTGCCTGAGGAATTCTAGGAATTGATGACTATACTTCTTAAAGTTGCCAAGGTAGAAACATGGTGGTTTATGCCATCATCAGGTGACCAATATGGAACATGTCAGGTCATTGCCTCTAACCTTTCTTCAGTAGGAGGCACCTCAAATGTCCATTCCAGCTTGTTCTGGGAGAAACTGGAAAATAACTTTTTAGAAGTGGAAGTATAAACCCAAGTACAGGCTGCTCTTAAGCCCACACAACTGAGCAAGATCAAGAGAGCAAGAACTATGTAGTTCCATTATGGTACTTTGATGCAGGTCTTGGGGTAAATATCAAATCTTGGAAATTGCAAAACGGTTTTCTATCCCGCTCCACTGAAAATGAGTTCATGAAGGTGAAATATCTCTGAGTGATTTGGAATAGTTGTTTCTAGGTTTCTGAGTTGCCTTTTATATAAAAAAGTGCCTATGATAAATTGCCTAGGTAATTTCCTTTTATTTCATGATTGTTTAAGTTTATTCTGCCTTTTATTACATTCCCAGTCCCTTTAGTTTCTCTCTTAGTTGTCTCCATGATGGGTCTGAGGCAAGTTGAAGGTGGTATCCATTTGTGTTAGTGCTTTTCAAACTAGGAACTTTAAGACAGGGGTGAAATGCTCCCAGTTCGGACCAGATCACCCGATCCGGTAGCGATGGCAGCGGGTGGTTCAGAGAACCAGTAGCAAAAATCCCTGCCCCCCTCCCCCCATGCCCAGCTGAGCCATGCGATCATCAGAGGCTTTTTTTTTTTTTTTACTTTTAAAAGCATTTTTTCTTCGGCCAAAAAAATGCTTTTAAAAGTAAAAAAAAAAAGGTTCTGATGATCGCGTGGCTCAGCTGGGATCATCAGAGCCTTTTAAAAGCATTTTTTCTACAACCTCTTCGGCTTAAAGTTGCCAAATTTGAAAAACACTGATTTATGCCTTCTAAACATGGATGCTAAAGCACCTCCAATCCAACGTAAACAATTTATATAGACTTTTGTATCATTTTTACTATGATGGGTCCAATATTGATTATTTCAAATTCAGAGTTTTCTTTCCTTTTAAGCTGCTAAACTGCATTTTACAGTGGCCATGTTAAGATTATTCAAGTTCTTATATAGTTCCAGGACTGCATAAACAGCTCACTTGCAACACTTAGCTGTAACAGAGAGAAAAACATTAATGATAAAGATAAATAATGAGGGGAAAAAATGTAATGATTAGGTCACAACCTTAACTTGCTCAGCCTGTCTTTTTTGGTAATACAAAAGCAAATAAGCGTAAAATGTAAAGCCAATGTACTAATTAACATAATGCACACACATTAGGAAATAGGCAATCAAGACTGCCTAGATCATGATGGCAAACCTATGGCATGTGTGCCGGAAGTGGCCATTCCCGATTGTTCTTCTAGGCTCCGGCGTGCCAGCCAGCTGGTCTTCACATGCGCGGGAGCACCGGAAACCAGAAGAGCAGTCGCCTGGTGTGCATGCGCATGCTGGGAAGATGATCTTCCGGTTTCCAGTACTCACATGCACACCAGCCAGCTGATCTTCACATGTGCATGCATGCCAGAAACCGGAAAACCAGGTGGCGTATGTGCATGCGTACGCCGGAAACTGGAAGATCATCTTCCCAGCGTGTGCATGAGCACCAGGCAGTTGCTCTTCCAGTTTCTGGCATACACATGCACGGTCCCGTTTTGGCACTCAATGCTGAAAATGTTTGCCAACACTGGCCTAGAGTCACCTAAAATGAGTGCTATATACTATCTATAATGAAGAAATCAAATGAAGAAATTAAAAAAAAAACACTTTGATTTCTGAGGAAGAAATGGCTGACTGAAGATGGCTCTATGTTTCATAGGGCTGAAAACTGCAGTTAAGGAGACAGATCCTTTGACCATCTCCGGAGAAAGAGAAAATGCCAGATTGCCCATGTTGAACTCCGTACAGTTGCTCCTTCTGAGGAGACTGCAAAGCAGCAGTCTCCAGAGGGTGGAAGGATCAAGATATAAAGGAATCTGCCATCCGTGCTCCCGTTGCAGTCAGAGCATTTAAAGGACATTAAGTTTGTACTTCCTTGTTAACCAACTTCTGAAATTGCCTATTAACTAAGTTCTTTAAAGAAGTTAGACACCTTCAAAACCACAAGGCTAAAAACGCTGAGTGAGTGCCATCAATCCTTAATAGAAGACAATAAAACTGTATCTTTAAAAGCTTTATGAATTCCAAATAAACAGCAAAAAGCAAGACAAGATTAAGGGCTCAGGAAAAGTTAGAATATTTGATTTTGAACATTACAGCTTTAAAGAATAAATGCATCTTCATAGGAAAGAAAAGTTATTTTCAATATTTGGAGACCTAATAGAATAAGTAACTTATAACAGTGTTCAGAGGTATTGTTAAAGAATGGCAATGGGATTTTGAACTGACTTCATCAACTATATTGTGTGTTTATATTCCCAGAAGAAACTGCTAAACTAGAAGAAGCTGTTATAGAAAGAGATGTGGAACAAAACCTGTCTGAAATGATTATAGAGAACAACATGAACAAGCATTTATCACTGGATATTTAAAAAAATAGAATCAGGCTCTAAAAAGAAAGAAATCAAAATGCCAATTCAACAGAGTAATTGGAATATATTTTTCATGTTATACTTACAGAACAGTCTTCTTAAAGTTTTGAAGGAATTTGATACAAGGAATCTTTTTTGGTTCATTTTTTTGCTTTCTTGAACCTTTTGTTCTTTCTTTCTATTTACTTTTTAAAAATTTTATTATCTTTTTTATTACCAGTATTATAATTAAAACTATTAATATTTTTCCCACCAGGCAGAAAAAAATAGAAAAAAATAAGAATACAGTAAAGAAATTAAATATGTAAAGAAATTATTTCCCCTTCATTACTAATATAAACAACTTTAGTAATTATCATCTTTTCTTAAATTACAAAAATGATCTCTTCTTCCCATATCCTATCTCTTATGTATAAACAAATCCCTAAAGCCTCATCATTTCAGTCCTTATGTCAGCAAAAGTCCATTAAGGATTACCAGTGATAACAACATATCTGTTAAACCTTGGTCAAATAAACCACCTTTATATTCCCACCTACTTCTAACAATCTTGATTTTTAGTCCCTTCAAATATTGTCCCAAAACTTGTTTCATTTTCATTTTTCTTTATTCCTTTTTGCAAATTTCCTCAAAGCTTTAAAAAGCTTCTTTTGCAATATAGGAACATTATCCAGGTCATTTTCTTGGTTTACTATTGGTATATCCCTTTTAATTAATAAAACATCAGCCTCTGTGTGTTTGTGTGTGTGTGTGTGTGTGTGTGTGAGTGTGTATTATCTTTTCCATGTAAACCATAATTTTTAAATCCACTTTCAGATCAGTCTCAATCTTTTCAGGTAAAACTTGTTCCTCTTCCATAAAAGCTTCTAAACATTATCTGTAGAGGAAGGCACTCTTAAAATTAACTGCTGAGTCTATTGTTCAAAAATATCCTTTACTATATCCAATGTTAAAATACCCTGCTTTATTTTGTATTTATGAATTGAGTTTGTGTGTTTTCCTAATAAACAAGTTAAATAACTAATTAAGTTCAGGAACTGTAAGTATTTCTGCCTTCTATGCATATCTGCTACATGTTCATGAATATATTAATTATATTTAGAATATTCTGTTAAATGTAGCAGTAATATGGGAAATTTTCACCATCTATTTGTAGCAGAAGCATCATCATCTTGTAGTCTGTCTGGAACATTGCACTACAATCGTTCTATGTTTTCAGCTGTAAAAAAGTGATATGATAACAATAGTTGCATTTTAATATTTAAGACTTAAAGCAGACTTTACATTTTGTATTTTTAAATAGTTTAGTATTGTCTATTTCTCAAGTTGTTGAGGTTGGTTTGTCTCCCAAGAGATGACTGAATCCATTAGCCATGTGCCTCTATTTAATATAGCCATGAAATGGCGCTATTGAAATTATTTTACTTTTGGCATTTTTAACTTACTCATTACCAGAAAGGCTGCACTGGTTGTGACAGTCCTACTTTTATCATACACAGGGTTACAGGAGAAAGCCAGCAGGGGTGTCACCTGGAAAATAGGAGTCAAGCTAAGCTAAGAATGATGTAGAACAATTTGGCCAGAGTTCAGTTCTTTATTTGCTGACACATAATAGACAGAATCTTGCCTGACTAAACTCTTAGTACTCTCAACCTAATGGATATACCCAGGAGATTCTAAGGAGTGTCTATCCTTATTCTGTTCATTTGTCTTCTATCTAGCTTTGGGCTGACTTGCCTTCTTTCTCCCCACATCCTTTCTGGAATGTTCTCCCTCCTTCCTGGGAAACTACCAGTTCACTGTAATCCATCACACCAGTTTCCCCTCCATGGACACATTTTTCACAACAGTGATGGTAGCAGAAGTTGTTGTGCCCTTACACAAAATGGAACTAGGGTATGAAGATTTAATGGATTTCTGAAAAGAAGTTTGAGATTTTCAGCCACTTTCACTACAGTTAGTTAGAATGCTGGACAAGGTTTTTAGAATGAAGGCAAATATATGTGTCCCAGGATAATGTTGTAAGATCCAATCAAGGTTAGTCACCAGGACCAGAAGTTTAGTCTTCTGGGCTTTCAGACTCGTGCTGGAGCCCATCCTCAGGAAACATGTGCTTTGGACTATTCCATGCTTCATATTTATGTGGTGCCTTCCTCTTAGTTAATTGGTGTGTTGATGGCCAGTGATTGGTTTTTAGAAACTGGAACTCAGCTCTCTAGCCAAACATCAAATACACTGGGAAGTAGACTGCCAATTTAGTTTACTTTGTATGGCATTTGTGAGGCAGGGTTGAATTGTGTCATCTCAATGAAATGAAGAATGGGACTAAAAAATTAGAATATATATTTGTTTTGTAGGTACACATTGAAGAATTGAAATATTTTGGCTGAAATACCTCATAGAAAACTGGTTCCTGACTACTGTAGATCTCCTTATGAACAAATCTGCCAAGTAGCTGTTCATAAGTCTTCTCTTCACATGTGTAGGGCCAACTCACAGAATTTGGCACTAACTGCCTTTATGTTAGTGATCCTTGCTGCTCACTCTTCATGCACTCTGCCTGGCTGGTGGGATTCCAACAGCTGCAACGTTTAAAGAATCACTTCAAAGCAGGCACCATGGTTTAGTTCAGAATAGGTAATAGACTGGTGATGTCCATAGTCTGCAGACAGTTTAGTGACAAACACAATAAAGATTTAAAGTTTTCAAACTATCAAAGCCATTGATCCAACAGGATCTGGCTGGGAATTAAGAGAGTTATCATCTCCAAACATCAGGAGGTTGAAGTTTGCCTCAAAATACAGCCCAATTTCCTGTTCAGAAAGAAATTGCTAAGGAAAGCTGATCAGATGCTTCACAATGAGAATAAATGCATCAGACCACCTCCAGCCTACCATATCATCCCTGGATTTATTCACAGAAATTTAGGCCCACCATATCTGATCTTAACTAAATTAATTCCTGGCACACTCAATTAAAAGTTTATGTTTTAGTTACTGCAGTCTCCCTCTTTGACAAATCTCTCACTAAATTCCTTCTTGCTGATCTTGCAGTTACTTCTGGCTTTGTAATCAATAACATTTAATTTCACCAGGTTTCATAAACAAGGCTGACAAAATACAGCAACTCTATAATCAGATAAACACCCCAAAGGCAAAGCTGGGTAGATACTAATCCGAACTGTAATGGCAATCAGTAATCTACCTTGCATCATGACACAATCAACCATGTGTAACCAAAAATTAGATAGAGTGGGTCCACAAATCATGACACCTTCAGAGTTATAAAAACCCAAGTGTCGGGCACAGTCTATTCAAGGATTAATTGGAAAGGGAGAAAGGAAAGGAGTTTTACAAAGCTTTTTCAAAATGATTATTTCCTATGGTGCTAATTTCCCCTCAAAGAAAACATTCCTTGTAGGACCAAAGAATATCCAGTCAAAGTGGAGACTTTAAACTGTAATGCATGGGGACGTTTGCTGAGCATTGTTTGCTATACAATCCAACAGTAAAAATCTGTAGTTCAGTTTACAAGGAGACTTGATTGTGTTCAAGATCAGAATAGGGTGCATACTCTATGCTAACAAAGAAATTTGTTATCTATCTATCTATCTATCTATCTATCTATCTATCTATCTATCATCAATCATATTTAGAAATCAGCCATCTCCTTTATAGAATGTCTATATAATATATAATAAAAAAACAGTTAAAAGCAAGGATAACATAATCAAAAAGAAAAAAGGTGAGGGAAGGGCTGCAGAAGGCTAACTAGCCTTCTGTGTGCTATATTTTACAGGCCCCAAGTGAATTGGCAAAGCCAGATCTTCAAACATTTGTGAAGGGACAGGAGACCGGGGAATTGCCTCACGTCTAAGAGAAAAAGCTCTTTCTACTTCATTCTCAGTTGCTTCAGTTATTAACCTTTCCTTTACAGCCGAGAACATCATTTTAACGGCCAAAATTGTAGCTCAGAATCGTGCTTCATATACAAGGTTCAATCCCTGGCTAATCTAAAGAGGGCTGGGACATCTCCTGTCTCAGGCTGTAGAGCAGTGATTCTCAACTCCAGCAATTCTAAGATGTGCGAACTGGCTGGGGAAATCAGAGAGTTGAAGTCCACACATCTTAAAGTTGCTGAGAGAAACTTTGCTCTAGAGAACTGCTCTTAACAACATGGAAGGGAGTGTGGCAAGTGGGATAGCTGTTCTGCATAACAATCCAATGTATTAACAACCAGCAAGAACGTATGAGTATCTGCTCTGTTTGCCCACAAATCAGTGGCATCCCAATGAGTAAGACTTCCTTTCCCTAAAACATCACCTCTGATATCATTAAAGCTGACATGGTAAGTCTGGAACTAGAATCAGACCATCATCATCATCGCGATCACTATCCAATCCTCCAGTAGAGACAGCCTGAGGTTTAGGGATTCTAATTCAGGGTTTGTGCTAGATGATTTCCCAAGTCCTTCCCAACCTAATGAACCTAATTTTCTTCAATAGTCCTCCATACTTCTGCAATGAATCTCTTCTATGTTATAAAATCACAGGAAGAATGCTGAGAAAGCCTCCACCATTTTTTCAGTTTTAAAATGAATCCAAGGCATTTCCATGCCTCAGAGTAATATGTTGACCTTAAATTCATGACCTCAGATAATGATTACATAAAACAGGTGCATTTGAAAAGTCCTCCTTGTCCTGAACTTGGATCTAACTGGAGAAGTAACTGTTTTCTCTCTGCAAGTGCAACCACTGAAACAACCCAATTTCCCTTACCCTTATGGTGAAGAAAGCAAGGGGGTCAAGAAGCCTCATGGAATGATACAACTCTAATGCAGTCACAAAGCCTCTGCCCCAAAAAAGTTATTTAGGGAGTGTGTGCCTGACCGTTTCAATAGAACTTACCTTGATAAAAATGTAAAAGTGGCACACATGAGCTTTCCAGCTGGATAGAAGAGCTCTTTATCCCAAACTCATTGATGCAGGCATGAAAGAGATCCTTGTTGATCCCTGTCTCTCACAGCAACTGTTGTCATGGTTATAAATCATTTCTTATTGCCCTCCCTGGTCAGTAACAGAATATTAAGAATGGATTTACTGGGTGAGCACACTCAGGTTGGCTCTTCTCTCTGAGTGAAAGTTGATAGTAATAGACTCTAGTCACTTTTATTGCCAGTAAAAAAAAAATGTTAATGGAAACTAAAGCAACTTATCAGCATCTACAGACATATGAATAAAGAAACATATGTACTATAGTTGTTGTTCCATGAAAGAAACAACACAATTGGTGAGGGAAATGGGAGAAAAAGAATGCATATATTCTATGAGACACATAAAGTTTTTATTTTACTACAGGTAGTAAATTGGCAGCTGCCTAATTTGATTACATGCGAAGGAATACTTTAACCCTGGGAGATGTAGTCTTGAAAGTAAATAGAATTAAACAATAACAACAAAGGACATGTACAAATTGGAGGTATTGGGGTTGGTTAAATAGAAAACATGAAGATAATCCTGTATTTGCTGACGCTAAGGAAATCTAGAATTTCAGGGAGGCCTATCAGTATTTGTACTGTGCTCTACTCCTTTGGAAGGAAGGGGACCTCAAGCCACCACTAGTGAGCTGTGTACATTCTGTGTACCTTATTAAATAATTGCACCTGCAAGTCTAGGTTTACAATAAAGGGAAAGGTGGAGATGGTCATTTGATTGAATTCCAACTGCAAGGACAAAAAAGTTGGATGGAAAGCAGGGACGACTATAGGAGAGGGTCAAAAAAATTGTGGTAGATGATGGATGTACGTAAAGCCCTGGCTCTTTGAATGTGCATCAAATCTGCTGTGCTGCATTTTGTTTTAGTTTTACTAGCCTGATTAATTTCTTGGACTTTTTTAAAATTATCTTTTTAAAATGTTTCCGCTACTACATTTTCTTAAAGTAACATCATGCTAAGAAATGTTTCCGCTATTACATTTTCTTAAAGTAACAGCATTGTACCAAGAAAAGGAGGGTGAAGCAATTCCTAAAATAATTTCAATTTTACTACCAAGATCAGGCATACTTGAAAGGAAGTTGAAATTCACACACTCCATATGAGAATCCTTGTGGATTTTGCACTGGCAGAACCACCTGATAATGTGAATGTAGTGCAGTGCAGACTCTAAATAATGTTTCTAAAAACATCACACTGGTCATCAAGGAAACATCACATATAAGCAAACATTTTTTAGATCCCAAAGGAATCTGTTCATCTTCCCTAATCTCACCTGCTGAGTTTCTACAATAACCAGAATGATTTCCTGACCAATTAAGCTAAGAAGTATAAATATGAATTAATCAGTAGGATCATTTTAAAATGAAAGCACTTGTAGTCGGTCTCAATGTAGGTTGCATCCATAAAAATGTGATTTGCACACAAATACAATGATGGATGAATGCAGGAGAATTCAAGGGAAGATTAACTTACCCTGCTACACCACCACCCCACCACCCCCAAAAGAAAGTTAAGGTCCTTGCTTTTTCATTCTTGGATGGCTTGTAGTGATTTCAGGTTATGCAGTTATAAAATCAGTGGGACAGTCTCTGCTTCTGACCAGAGGTTCCATTGCATTTGTCTCTCCCATGTGATACACACCCAGGAGTCCCATTTATTCAGCTAGAATGGTGCTATTCGGATGAGAAGCACCAGGGAATTAGGCACTTACATAAAACAAATATCAATTCCAAGGTAAGGAAAAAAGGCAAAATCTATTAGGCAGAGTACTGTGTTCCTTATTGTTTCTTTCTTTTATCTGATGCCTTTAGATTATGAGGAATAGCAAAAAAAAAACAAAAAAAACACACAACACAATATTTGTAGAGCAGAAGAGTATTAAATTGAGCAAAAGATAAACCAGTTATGGAAGATTAGAGTTCCCTGAAGGTAGTACACAAAGGACCTAGTTGGTAAGAGAGAACATGTGATTGTTTGTACAGGTGCACATAGAAGGTAAGCGGTGCTCTAAAAGCACTGGAACATTTTCCCTCAGCTGCAAAGAACGAGAAAAAGAATGCCTTTGAATTGAACGTTTATGAGTAAAAAAGGCTCTTGCAATTTTGAAGTATGTGCAGCCCGCAAGATTCTTTAATTCCAGGTTGACATCTACTTCCCTTGTTCTTTGTACACGCAATATATGTAGAGAAAGCCTTGGTTGACAGGTAAAAATAACAGAAAAACTCAGATGGCTTGTTTTACTTGTGAAGATATTGACATTTGCAAATTAAGCTAAAATAGTTCGGAAGAATGACATTTGGCTTCTGATTTAGATTCTATAGCAGGGTAGTTTTCTTGTTGGGGTTCAATCTCTGTCCTGTTCTAATAACCAAACAAGTGCAGGTATTCACAACTTTGAGTAGTTATAGAAAAGTAAGTCAATATATTCCATGGGTTTCAATTATTACCAGTTACAGAAGCCAAATATATATTTTTCTATTCATTCATTCATTCATGAATCGCGGTAGCGCAGTGATTAGAATGCAGTACTACAGGCTACTTCTGCTGATCACCAGCTGCCAGCAGTTTGGCAGATCGAATCTCATCAGGCTCAAGGTTGACTCAGCCTTCCATCCTTCCAAGGTCGGTAAAATGAGGACCCAAATTGTTGGGGGCAATATGTTGACCTGTAAACCGCTTAGAGAGGGCTGTTAAAGCACTATGAAGCAGTATATAAGGCTAAGTGCTATTGCTATTGCTATTAATCTTCAGAGCAGGCAGATCCTAAATTAAGATCCAGGATCCCTGCCATCACCTGAAAAGTCCATGTAGAGATTTTGTCTTGGTAAAGAATTTTGCTTCTTTTATTCTAAATATTATGCATTGCCTCTATCCTATTTCTATATAGGAAGTTATAAAAGTATGTCTGAGTTTGATTTTAACACTTAAATGCCCTGCATTTCTATGTTAATATGTTACTCAGTACAGAGAGCCAAAATCTAAAATCCAATTTAGATAAAACAATTTTTTAAAAAGATATTTTAAACAATAAGGGGAAAAAATAAAAGAGCTAAAATTATCTGCACTACAGATCAAATGCTTTTCAAAATAAGAGCTATCCAACTATAGCCGATTCAACAAAAAAACTCAGCTTAAAACAACGTGTGAACTTAGTCATAGTCTTGACCTGGGGTGGGTTCTACTTACCTTTACTACCAGTTTGCAACAAGGGTGCACATATGCGCTTCTGTGCATGGACAGATCACCCATGATGATGTCGGGGCAGGTGGGCAGAGCCTCCCGCCAGTTTTACTACTGGTTCTATAGAAGGACCTGATAGATTCTTAGCATAAAGTTAGAATGAAGTTTTAGTCTGATTCTGGAGATTGAATTGAAATATTGGATTCCCAGCCAGTTCTTGGATTCCACCTAATAAAAAACCATGCTTCTGACAGATCTTTAGGAAGAGGTATTTGGAACACAAGGGTGTGCTGAAATATAACCCAAAGCCAAAAAGCCAACTTACTAAATTATTAAGTGGCAAGAATGCTTTAACCATTAGATCTCATTTTCCACCATCATTTTGTCTGATCAGTTTAAAGGCAGCTTCATGGGACGAAGCTCAAGATACATGAGAAGATAGATTTCCCAAACTTTGTGTACTTCAGAAGAAAACCCATCCAGCTCAATTAGGAAAAGAACATAACACTCCTACACTCAGTTACATATGGGTAAAGCCTAAAATACAATCTCCAAATCCTCTTGCTTTCAGCTGTCCTGTGACCCTTGCTTTGCAGCCTTTCCCAAAACAAAAGACGATAAATCCAGATGCCAGATGATAGATGGCACTAACAAAAGCAAAAGCATTTCTTTGTAATAAATACCTAAAGAAATATTAGCCCTATTATGACCAGTAGGATATACTTTGAGGCAGTTACTTGCAAAAGGTAGACTTTAGTTTGGTTGCCATAAATTGGGTAAATGAGGAGGGTGGTGGGAAGAGGGAGAATGGAGGAGAAAACAGGAAAAGGCAACAGAAATACCAGGGTTGGTGATGTCTATGAATGCCTACACTGTTGTGAAATAGTTCTGATCAGATAGAAAGAGCTTTCAATGCCCAGTGGAAAGTAAAATGGGAAAAGCTAAGACCAAAAAAGGAGACAAGGAGATCCAGTTTGGTACATCGGTGAAATTCAAATTTTTTCCCTACCGGTTCTGTGGGTGTGGCTTGGCGGGCGTGACAGGGGAAGGATATTGCAAAATCTCCATTCCCCCCCCCTGGGGCCAGCCAGAGGCGGTATTTGCCGGTTCTCCGAACTACTCAAAATTTCCGCTACCAGAACCTGTTAGAACCTGCTGGATTTCACCCCTGGTTTGGTATGGTGGTGAAGGCACCCAACTAGAAAACAGAAGTTCTACTCCTGACTTGAGCACAAAGTCAGTCAGGCGATCTGGGGCCAGTCCCTCTCTCTCAGCCCTAGGAAGCAGTCAAGGGCAAACCACTTCTGCAACCTTGCCAAGAAAACTGCAGGGATTTGTCCAGGCAGGTGCCAGGAGTCAAAACTGACTCAAAGACAATATGCGCACACACATGCATCACAAAAACAAAGCCAAGAAAAATGTCTGACCCCATGGCCAGTGAAATTCCCAAGTTCATATGGAGATGAACTGGGGAATCTGTGGATGCCTAAGTTAAGTACAAAAGGTTGCAGCCAATTGTTTACAATATAGAAAATAACTGCTGTGCCCCGATCCTGATCTTGTTTTGCTCAGAGTATGCAAGCAGGAAGTCATGGAGAAGTTAATTCTTTTGGTTTTGAATGTACCAGCCTCTGAAACTATAAATCTTGTTAAGCTGGGGTTACTCTCTGTGGAGAAAAGCAGTATGCTGGCCCTTAAAGAAAGAGCTAAATTTTAAATCCTGTTATGGAACATGGACCGTAAACGAATAAAGAAAAAGCCAAATCAAAAACAATGTTTCCACTCTGTTTTATAGATGAACAGTCTTGTTTTGTTTTTCCCCATGGAACACACATCGCTCAAATATTTGGACCATAATGCTCTTAAATGTAAAATTCTTCCCACAGTGATGGCAATATTAACAGGATAACATTTTAAGTAGATCAGGTATCCCTTGTGATTCAATTTACAGCAGTCTCAGGTCCTCTTATGGGCTTAGGACCACCACAATGCATTCTGAAAGCAATCAAGAAGCAGCAATATAAAACAGAATATATTAATGTTGCAAGAACCAATTCAATGTACATCATGTTACTGGCACCTTGTATCATTTGCCAATTATTTACTATTATTCTGCAGCACATATGTGCCACCCAATGGCCACTTTTAGAATTATATTTCTAATACATTAATAAGATTTTGGAGCCCCCATTGGGCATCAATGAACCTGAATGTTAAAAAACTAATTCCCTAAAAATCAACAAGTGGAAAAACACCTCCCAAAAGGAAAAACCACACAACACATAATGTCATAATGTATTCAAAATAAACAGATTTGTATACCATATGTATTTATTAAAAAGCAAGATACATTATGCAAATGTGTGAATGCAACCAAATGTTTTCTCTCATTACCTCATTAGATTTATGGATACACCCCATTTGTTACAATGCTGGATGTGAATCTGTGACCATTTCTGAAATCAAATTATTATATTTCATCTTAGGTGGGTTTGTTTTGTTTTGTTTTGAAGATAAAGATTTTTCTTAAGTTCAACTCTTACCTACCACAGTACCATAATTTTTATATCAGCAGTTATAAATGGTTGGACATCGTCTTCAAGTTTTACTTTTCCATTCTGGTTGATCACCCTGGGAATTCAAGTTGTCTCCCATCTAAATACTTAGTATTTACTAATTAAATACTAACTAAATTAGTATTTATTTAAATAATTAAATTAGTATTAATTTAAACCTCCTGAAATTTTCAACTTCTACCACAGCCAACCTAGTACTGCCACCTGCTTGGATTAGATTTATGTCTTATAAATTTATAAAGAAACTGAATTCCCTAAGTTTATATGGGTTAGGGAGAGACCCAAAGTCACTCAAGATCCTTGTTATGGTGGCGATTTGCAAGGAGACTCTGAAGCAACATTCAGGAGCAGGTGAGTCATCCATAAAATGGGAAGATTAAAAGAGCATCACTTTAATTTTCAAATTGACAGTAAGTTGTGCTTTTCATTTCTTAAAACACTTTACAGGTAAAGTAACTTGAATTATAAGTGTTCATTTAGTGACTGTTCAAAGTTACAATGACACTGAAAAAGATGAATTGATTTTCACACCTACAACCGTTGCAGTATCCCCATGGTCATGTAATCAAAATTCAGGAGCTTGGAAACTGACACATATGATAGCAGTCCCGGGGCCATTGCGATCACCTTTTGCGACCTTCTGATAAGCAAAATCAATGGGAAACCAGATTCACTTAACTGTTACTAATTTAAGTTAGTTAAATGATTCACTGCAATGATTCACTTAACATCTGTGGCAAGAAAAGCCATACATCTCACTTAGCCACAGAAATTTTGGCTCAATTGTGGTCATAAGTCAAGGACTACCTGTATTTATTGTTTTTGCTAAGCTAAGAGTCTTTTCGATCACAGCCTGTTATTCCTTTTGAAAATTAGCGCTATTTTGGAGATATTGTTGGAAGGATGAAGATATTTGTTAGAGGTGAGCTAAAATAAGGCAGTGTGGAGTACTTTTTTCTTTCATCATTTTCATGAATTTGCCACATTTGACATTGTTATAATTTCTGCTTTTGGATTGTTTGTTGTGGGAGACTGACATCTTCTGATCTTAATGGGTTTTGATTGATCAGGAGATACCAGCTTATCTATAAACAGGTTTTTTTTAAAAAAAAATATACTTTGACCACAAGAGGGAACTAAAGAACAGACGATGAAGCAACATAGACGCCATCTAAGCCAGATATAGTAAAAATTATTTTGGAGTATTTAAACAAAAAAATTCACTTCAACTACGTTCCAAAGAAGTCATGAAAGAGGAGCAAGGATGTTAAAAAGATTAATTAGAATTCATTTAAGTTATAGATGAAATATATATTCTTAAAATGAATATAAAAATGTTAGATTTGAATGTGTATAACGATTTTTGTTAATATGCTTAGAAAGACTAATAAGTGTAAACAGAAATATAGTATATATCACTTCCCATAATGGGGGAAAAAAGAAAAAATGGATTTGGTTAAGAATGTAATGTAAACAGCTTTAAACAAAGAATTTATTTGATCTTGTTCCTGTTGGGGTAGTTTCTGGTTTTCATGCTTGAAATAGAACAAAAATGAAAACTACAATTTAGTTTGAAAATTTAATAATTATGTAGATGTAGAACTGGATTATAGTAATTATCGGTAATATAAAAAAAAGTGTTAAGAATCCAAAGTCAACACCTTTTTTCAACTTTTTAATCTTTTTTAATCTTCATTTTCATTGTATTTTATGCTATAATAAACATTAATAGAATTTTCAAAGTAGTTGAAGCTCTTTGAACTATAGTCTTCCTAGTTTGAATGGCATGGAATGAATACAGGATATTGGGGGACATCATTTTGTGGCATTGCAGTGGTATAAGATGGCTTGACATGGAAGTTTCCATGATATATCTCAGGGGTTTCCAAACTTGGCAACTTTAATAGTTCTGGACTTCAATTCCCAGAATTCTTCAGCCAGCCATGCTGATATATTTGTAAAGTATCTCCACCTTATTCAGTTAAAACTATATGTGTATAGGGGTTCTTTGGTTTCACTTGGTACTACATGGGAACCCATCCAACCCATGTTATAGCTCAGACAAACAATATGAACAAATGTAAGTTACAGAAAAAGAACAAAATACAAGTAGTCTGTTTATTGTCCACTTGTTCAGTAACTGAAGTTGTGATGGCGTTGAACAAGGGATACTTACAACAGGTCCTCAAAGTTGCAGCAGCTGCAACATCCCCATGGTCATGTGATTGCAATTCAGGATGCTTGGCAACTGGCTCACAATTATGTCACACACAGCATCCCATGTACATAGCCAGCATTTGCAACTTTCACAACTGGCTTCCGGACAACAAAATCAGCGAGGAAACCAGCTGAAGGTCAAAAATGGCCATCACATGACATGTGAGATGCTGCAGCCGCATGGGATTCACCTAACAACGGCAATAGCAACTACCAGAACTGTTGTTAAGTTGGTGCAGCCAAGTGACATTGTGCCTTACCACTACGTTACTTAACAATGGGGTTCCCAGTTCCAATTACCGTTGGTAAGTGACAACTAACCTTTACAATGTAACAAAGGCAGCTCGAAAAAACTAGAATTTATTCCAAACTTGCTCCATGATAGCAAAAAAGGGCTTGGTGCATCTTCAATACAAAATTCCAGTTACAAGCATTTCATTATGTTCCATATATCACAGACTAATACTTCATAAAGACAATGTATATTTATTCACTTTACAAAGGAGAGCAGCATTAAGTTGCAAACAGCTCCAATTATAGACAAATTAAACTGTACATTATACTGGTGAATGGCTCAAAAACTTTACCCAATTGTTTATATTCAGCTTAATTGAGCTAATAGCAACCCCATTCTTCCCACGATTAAAAATTCATAATAAATGTATAAGTTTTGTGTAACGTTATTCACAAGTCTCTGCCCTCCCCATTTTTCATTATTTTTCTCCCTCCAAAAAACTCTCCCTGGGTCAGCCAGTAAACTTATATACAAGCGCAAAAAACCAAAAAGTTAGGATTATGCACAAGTCTTTTTTTTTTAAGTACATGAAAAATGACTGATTTACACACACATATAAAAAAAAAGTCAGTTTAGTCTTAAAACCTGGTTTGCAATGTATCATTGCTAAGGTATGAATAATTCTCTTATGAGAATGGATGTTGTTGTGGAGGAAAGAGGAAGAACTACCAAGAAATTCAAAGTAATGTTTTTGAGTCTTACAAAAATATTTATTTTCTTCCAAAAAATTGTAGCAAGATGCCAACTAGGAAAGTATTTAACTAAAGCAAATTAAGAAGATAGAGTGGTCTTCAATCCATCAAAACTTAAAACAAAGCTGCAATAGGGTCATCACCCAATGGGGATCGATAAACTATTAGCTTGAGCTGTAAAATGAATATCCAAATAAAAAAGATAATTTGCTTGCTATGTGGAAGAAAGTTGTTTCACTGTAATCCCTAGAAATATAGAACTGAAGAATGATGGCATCATTGTGCACTCCAGATTTGGAAACAAGAGTTTTCCAATATGCCATCAGATATATTAGGAATCAAGTGTGCCCTCCTTGCGTGATCCAAGTGGCTTCCAGCATGGCAATCCAGAAGTGACACATTTTGGTAGCCAGCTCCAACAAGCTTTCTTTCTTTAAACAGTGTGCTATTCTTCTTCACTTTCATTTTCTGGATCCAAATCTGACTCTCCATTGATTTCTTTTTCTATTGCCATCTCCTCCTCATCGTCTGACTGTTCATCTCTCTCATTGTTCTCCTCATCTTCTTTCTCTTCATCTTCATCCCAATTTTCCTGAAGGAGAGAGAGAGCATCACAAAATATGCATTCACCATAATCACTTTTAACTTAAGTAGGTGAAGAAAGACACTGAACTTTACTTACATCTGAATCTCTCTCTGCAGCCATCTCGTCATCTGAACCATCGTCTGATGATTCTGTCGATAAAGAACACCAATGTATGATATTTGTAACTAAAGAAAATAAACATAGCCCACCAAATGAAGAAAATGGCAACCAAAAATGTGTTTGATAACTTCTTGTCAATATATCTTTGAGTGCATCTCATCAGTATACCTATAGGTAGACCTTGCTTAATACAGGTAATCCTTGACTTGCAACGGTTCATTTACTAACCGTTCAAAGTTGCAACAGCATTGAAAAAGGTAACTTATGACCATTTTTCATACTTATGACCATTGCAGCATCCCCGGAGTCATGTGATCAAAATTCAGAAACTTGGCAGGGTCATGTAACCTTTTGTAACCTTCTGACAAGCCAAGTCAATGGGGAAACCAGATTCACTTAACAACATTCACTGGCTTAACGACTGCAGTGATTCACTTAACAACTATGGCAAGAAAGATCATAAAATGGCCCAAAATTTACTTAACAAATGTCTCACTTAGCAACAGAAATGTTGGGCTCAAGCAAAGACTTCTTGTAATCAATCACCTGCTGTACTGGAGGGGAGGGGGGGTTCAAAGTCAACAACATCTGCAAGGTTAGCTACTCTCGGTCCTACAAGGTTTATGCTTATTTTTTCTCTACATGTTCAGGCTGTGCACAGAAAATTTGTGTCTACTGCCCACATGCCAAAAATCTGTACTTTCCATGAAACATCTGCTACACATCCCTTTTAAGACATCCCACTGAGGGCGTGGAAACCAGGACAGGAAATGTAGAATGGAAAGCAGGGACAAAAAAAAGACAAGCAAAGCATCTAAAGAAATCTTCTAATTGTTTTCCTACTAAATTCGATTTAAAAAATCGGACAAACTTCTCCATTCCCCAAGCATTCAATTTTAAGTGAGAAGATTCAACCGAGAAGACACTCAACTAAAAAACAGAGCCAGAAAGTAAAAAAGAATACACTATCTTGAGGGGGCCTGGGTGCTCTCTGATGTTACTTAGTTTGGGTAATGAAACATTGCAAGAAAACAACCAACCTCAGAGAGCGCCAAGGACCCCCTCATTTCAACCCTGAGCTACAAATATTCTCCTTTATTAATACACTTTTCTAATTGATCCAAATTGATTAGTACTGAATTTCTTTTGCTTACCTTCTTCATATACTAGTTTTGCAGTCTGATCAATATCAGGCACATCCTGAACCTGTTCTAATGCAGCCACCTAAAAAAAAAAGTATTTGGTATCAACAGATTGTAGCTAGGCCATACAGCTTGTGTTGAATTCAAGTTACATTACATCAAATAGAAATGATTAACTATGTATGATTTTTGAAAAGTGCTATTCTGTACACTATTGCTAATTTGTCAAATAATGAAAAATTTTAATTCCAATAAAATAAAATGATTTTTTAAATTACATTTTCACAAGTTTAGTAATACCTGATTCTGCCTTTTTAAATTGTTAACATTGTAAAAGCAACATTTGTATGTTTTGAGTAAAAATATTATTATACACTATTGTATCAAACATACCTTTCCAAAAACTCAAAATATATATTAGTCTGTAGCAATGTAATGAAGGCATTTTACAAACTAATGATGTCACTCGACATAAACTTTTTAATGTCTATGACTAGAATCCACATTATCTTCTATACAAAACAGGTTCTAACTAACTAAAGCTTCTTATCTAGATGCAACTGAAAGTGACGGCGTAACCACTCTGTCCAGTGCTGTTATATGCTTAGGATGGTAACTAAGTAAATATCGCAGGGGGAAAATATCTAGAGAGAAAGATAACTGAAGCTCCAACCCAAATATTAAAAGTGATTGCTTTTTGCTGGCATTAACAGATTGTTTCTCTACTCAAAAAATCGAATTGTTTCTGCATTAATAGGATTCCACAACATCTGTAACCAACTACAAGTTTTATATTTCACTACAAGAGCTTAACTGAATCAATTTTGGCATCAAGAAAAGAAACGGCAGCTGCTACTAAATTACAGCAAACAATGGCCATTGAAGATAAAAATGTTTTAATCTATTTATTTTCCAATGAAATGTCATTATAGGCTTGTTCTGTTTAATTTATTAGATTTATGTTCTGCCTATCAATAAATATATAATTAGGTAGCCTTATGAAAACATGAATACATATGTTCTTGTGCTTTAACATCCACCTGAAAAGAAGATAACTCTAAATTTATTGTAACCCCATCCCTGAAGATTAGGACAAATAAATTTTATGCACCTTCATCACTGTATTCTCAGTGAATCTGTAAAACTCCTCTACTGAAACAAAATTATACAGGTCTCTAGTGGGATAAAAGGCTTCTTGATGCAATACCTTCAATTAAAGATTGGCAGTTCCCTGGATGACTTAACATAAATGTTTTCTTTTGCCAAAACTGGTTTTCCATTTATGAGAATTGTTGAATTATCAAGCGCACAGAAATTCTGCAGCTTCAAATGATCAACAGAAAGCTACCTTTAATGTTGGGGATCACCTTCTATATTTGAAATTATGCATGATAACTGCACTATTCCAGAGAAAATTATCATACACGAAAAGCTTTCTAAGTAAGACTGCTACAGCACTGATCATGTGTAGCTTCATTTCCCCCAAAATCACTCTGAAAGGGATCATCAGAATTCTTTCGTGTCATAAATTCTGGCGCACTGGCAAACCCTCCCACATTTTATAGAAGACCTCATTGTTATTAGTAACATATGCTCATGGAACAAGATGATCAACTTTAACTTACTTGAGTAATAATAAGATATAGTTTTCCATGTAAGCGAGACAGCTTTTGCAAAGTTTTTACTCTGCTTTCCATTAACTCATATAATGTTCCAAGCTGGGAGGCTAGATCTGGCAACTGTGATGGGGATAGGGAAAAAAGAGAATAGTCAACAGAGAACTTATTTCCCGAAAATAAGACCTTGTCTTATATTTTTTTTGAACTCTGAAATAAGCGCTTGGCCTTATTGCCATGCACTCAAAAGCCCGATTGGGCTTATTATTAGGGATGTCTTATTCTGGGGAAAACAGGGTATGAAGACATATGCAAATGTAGTCCTAGGCCATTTCTATATTAAACATACAGAATATTTATTTATATTTATATATAACCCTTGCTTAGACTACCCTGTTTAGTGATCGCCTATCTTACTGCATAATTTTTAAATGTGTTATCTGAGCAATTAAACAGCTTACCTTATCCTATTTCAAATTTGTCAATTTTTTCATCTTAGAGGCAAACATTATACTGCCATGTTATGCACTTAACATGAGGTTCACTTAGTATTAGTGAACTGGGAAAGTAATTAACTTTAAACAAAAGAATTCAACAAGCATAAATTCAACATGAGAAGGGGAGAGAAAATTGTACACAATGACTGCAGAAGCAAAAGGCAATTTATGAAATCTAATTTCCTTTCCTCTGTGTTTTTGGCCCTCCTAGCAGATTTGAATCAATTCTTCTTTACTTTAACAAGCCTATGCAATATAGTCAAACTAGTAAGCAGATAAGAAGTAGTGAATGGTCTGAAAATTATTAGGAAGCCTTGTGGTGCTCTCTGACCTTGGTTGTTTTCTTGCAAACATTTCATTACCTAAACTAGATAACATCATCAATGCTAGACTGATATTATCTAATTTGGGTAATGAAACATCTGCAAGAAAACAACCAATCTTAGAGAGCACTGAGGACTTTTCATTTCTACCCTGAGCTACAAATATTCTTCTTTATTAGTCTGGAAATGCCTTCCCTTCATGCACCCACCAGATGAAACCAAAATGATAAAAAGCCCTGTGTTTCAGAGTACTTACTGTTGAAAGGTAGGAGGCATGCATAGTTAGAACAGGTTTTAACCATCGAACCATTTGTGAAGCACTAGAAAATAACAGCAAAATCTTTCATTTATTACAGAGGGTCAGAAAAAAATAAAAATCGTATTTCAAGGTGATAAATTTAAACTGCATCTATAAAGATACAAAGATGGATCAAGTCTCACGCATTAATGATAAGTAATATTACAGATAAAAGTATCCATGGAATAACTTTTATCAGCTATACAATTCACAGGCAGCAACAAAAAGAGAATTAGGGTCCCCCTTTTTTTTCTATAACAGATGAATGTACAACATAGGACTATATGAACTTTTATAACCTTTTAGAATCTCAGGTATATAGCTAATGTTGTAGCTCTAATCTGTAGTTATATACAGATTTACATTTTAAGAAATCCACTTTTTAAAATAAATGTGTCTCTTTAAGCACTACCATGTTTTCTTTTTAGGCTCCTGCAAAAGTCTGGTTTAATGAACAGCATTAATCTGGTTTAATGAACAGCAAGTGCTGCATTTCCAGAACTTCTAAGAATTTTTTTCCAAGCTATCTTTGAACCATGTACTAGTTAAAATTAAACAAGCAAATCAGATATACAAAGAGCGCCCCATTCCACATGGCTTTCAAATGAATAACCCAGCTCAATATTTTAAACAGTGCCTGCTACAACCAACCCCCCTCTCCCACTATTTATTATTATCAGAGAGAATATTAGGTAATTTAGGCTTACTTGTATGGATGCCCTTGTAGCCTTTTTGTGAGCTGAAACAGAAGTGGAAAATGTAAAGACTGAGATGCATTCAGATTTTTATATAAATTACGGTATATTCTTCAACCAAATGCAGATATATGAATTCTCAAACAGTCTAAACTATTTCAAAATATTTGTAGTGACTAAATTTCATTGTGAATGCCGTTGTGTTATGCAGCATTTGCAGCATAAACTGAAATCTACCAGAACCAACCCATCTGCCTCTATGGTCAGTGTTAAGATTTTTTCTTGTATTTTTTCATATATAACCATGAAGATTTTTACACAGATACATGGCCAAAGGTACACAATATATACAGGAATCACATGGCTAAAAATTAATATATATAGCAAATATATAACAGAGTGGATAATAATGTAGTGATAATAATTCTAATATAAGTTAAAATTTAAAAATATGTAAACTAAATAAATTCTGCAAATAAATGAAGTTTTTTTCTCCCACAATGACTCTTAATTCACTTAAGTACTACATCAGACTAGAGAAATGTTTACCTTGTGATAAACAAAAAGTCCATAAAAGTTGAGTTTCAAATCTGACTTAAAACAAGACAGGGCAAGCCAAAACTTTGGAAAATCAAAGCTGATCTCTTTTCATCCATTGGATTACAAATGTATCAGTTTTATTTATTATGTAATTAGAACAATAAATTTAAATTTTACTATAGGTACACTAGAAAAGCTAGAATTACAGTAGTTAATATTAAATCTTTTACCTCACGCAGTAGTGGAATAACAGAATATACCGGAATTCTGGCTACTGTTTTCTTTATTACTGCTTCCTTCTTGGTTTGAAGCACTTTCTATTAAAAAAAAGGGGGGGGGGTCAATGATGGAATTGTGTTATCAGTAAACACCCAAACTACCAAGGCCCCATGGATCTCGGAGGAGACAACTTTTTAATCCTAACATAGATATAAAATTTAATTTGTTTTCCTTCAAAAAGTGGAATATAGTTGAGCTGGAAAACTTAAAAGTCTAATTTAGGTCATTTAGATAAGAAAGAAGTAAAATCCTTCAAAATTCTTTTATTAAAAGATTTCTGTATCATTATTCTATAGTATATACTACATTGGCATGAAGACACAAAATACTGCAACACTCCAAATATAATGAAGTTTCACGTTTTGATAATTTTGCGATGTTATAGAGATCCTCCCCAGCCATCGTATTACTTTAATACTTACATTTAAAATCATAGGATCACTGCTTTCCAAACCCTGAACCAAAAGCACTGCAAAATTATCAGTTTGTGGAAGGCTTCCAGATGGCTGTTTTACTTTCATCGCATCAATATCCATAGCACTAAGGCGATCTTCAATACTCTCCTAGATATTAAAAAAAAATACACAAGTTAGCATTTTTGTGCTACCTGTGGTGAGCATCTTTCCTTTATAATACTCTAACTGCATGTAACAAAATTAATAGCTCATTGTGCTTCCAGGTTTAAGGGCATGGTAAAATCCAGAGTCAGAGATAATTGAGATTAAATGTATGAATTTAGAAAACCGATCCTCAAAACCAAGAGCAATGGTAAATGTTTAACAATTTTATCCAGTCTTCACTCTAGCTATAGGTAGTGGGACTTGTAATCCAATACATACAAAGGAAAGAGGTTTGGTCAAGCTTTGCTGCCCCAAATCTCATTTCCATCACACAGCACATTTCCATCACTTAACAGAAAAATCAGTTTTGACTCTTCAGTTATTGA
This sequence comes from Pantherophis guttatus, assembly GCF_059756535.1. NCBI lineage: Eukaryota > Metazoa > Chordata > Lepidosauria > Squamata > Colubridae > Pantherophis > Pantherophis guttatus. The sequence goes on along the minus strand of NC_142063.1, from coordinate 291,317,426 downwards.
TCTACATAGCACCTTTATGTTATGTTGTATTTTGAATTTCTTACTCTAAACAATGCCTGGATCTAGAGCCAGACTTACTCTATTATTCTCCTTCCATTAACAGAAGAGAAAAAAAGGAGTAATGACCTTCTTCCCACTGGAGAAAGGGATGGCATTGACTTAACAGGTACAGACGTTTATCTCAATATTTTGGGCCACCTACTTTGTTCATGTGAAATTACATCCTTGGACTTTGCCTCTGCCTACATGAAAAAAACACAATGTTTAGAATGCACCTAATATTCTCCAGTGGTGGGAATACTTTCTTTCAGGAAAATCAATGTGTTGTAAAGTCTGTATTTCCTCTCTGAGGAAAATAAAAATTCTCTCAATCCAGCCTGAAAATTATACTAAAAAAAAATCAGTAAGTTCTAATTCAGAGTATGAAGCATAACAAAGCAGATGATTAATATTCAACAATTGGCTTGGGTTAAATACAGAATACTGAATGGAGAACAATTACCTCTTTGCCATCTGTCTTCCTTTTATTTTTATCCCTGCATACTGAAGATTTCACAGCTGAACTATGACCAGGAATCCCAGGCACTAATGTTTTGACCTCTGAGTTGATTACAGGAGTTTTCACCTAATTTTAAAGGGAAGAAAGATATTTATATGTATCCAAGTACCACTATGTTCTGTATTTAATATTTTTGATTAAACTCAACACCTGAACAAATAATTTAATTAAAACTCAAAACTTTTCTTTAGTAAAAATTGCATTGAATAGCTAGTTCATATATATGACAATTTACAATCCTAGAGAAATTCCCCAAAAATTCCCCTACCAGAGTGCATATTTCTTCATAATCATAAACTTGAGAGCTCAATTAAGGCATCCATAAATACCAAACTGCTATCAATTCTTCATCAATTGATACACTTTTTTTTTTAAATTTGATTTATATGCCGCCCTTCTCCGGAGACTCAGGGCGGCTTACAATGCGTATACTTATGCACTTACACTTACACACACGTATGAACTAATTAATAATTATCATAAAGATTGAGAATGCAATTGTACATTTTCCAAAACACACGGTCAATATTTTATAATTCAAATAATGGTTTTGTTCCAATAAGGAGAAAAAAGCTAAATAAACTTTGATGGAATTCTTTACATGTATATTGATTAAATGGGTGAAATTCTGATGAAAATATGCTTCACCTTTCCAAATGTTTTTATGCCTTTTGTAGCAAAATTCATAGGGCCTTCCATTATTTTCCTGTATTTATGATCACAATAGAAATTTCTGTGCTAAGTGAGACATTTGTTAAATGAATTTTGCCAATTTTATGACCTTTCTTGCCACAATTAAGTGAATCACTGCAATTATTAAGTAACAGTTACCGTATTTTTTTGCACTATAAGATGCACTTCCCCCTCCTCCAAAAGTGGGTGGAAATGTCTGTGTGTCTTATAGAGCAAATATTGCGGCGGGGGGGGGGGGGTTAGTGCCTTTGCTGCCGAGCAGCTGATTGGCAGTTGGATCGGCCTCCTGGAATACTGCCGATCCGCTGTTCTAGGCGGCGGGGATTGCCACTGCCACCACCTATCGTCGGCCATCACCCGATCGTCGCCCACCTGTTCACCGATGGGCAAGAGTGAACAGTTGGCGATAGACTCCAGTGTTCCCCGCCGCCGCCGGCAGCTCAGCTCAGTTGATCAGTGGTGGGCAGAATGGAGTGGAACCCTGACAAGCCATGTGTTGTGGCTGCAATAACATGCTCAAGCTGAACAGGCTGTTTGCTGTAAGGACTCTAGCCAGATGGATCTGAGAGGCAGAGACAGTTTTTTTTTTTCTTGTTTTCCTCCTCTAAAGCTAATGTGCATCTTATACGCCGGAGTGTCTTATTGTGCGAAAAATACAGTAAGTGAATCTACATTCCCCACTGACTTTGCTGGTCAGAATTTTGCTAATGGTAATCACATGACCCCTGCAATCATCATAAACATGGGTCAGTTACCAAGCATCTTAATTATGTGACCATGGGGATGCTGCAACAGTCATAAGTGTGAAAAATGGTCATAAATTCCTTTTGTCAATGCTGTCGAACTGTTTAAGTCGAGGACTACCTGTATTTAATCTCACCGAAACATTATGGAAAAATAAATTCCCTGGAATTTACATGCTTTTTCTTTTATTCTCAAAGAAACATAACACATTTATATTTATCACTTATGGAATTCAATTAGGAGCCCACAGTAGCTATTTTACAATACACATAGAACTGCTGATTCCCACTGCTGGACACAATTTATGTACTATGTATATTACAGAAAATATTTTCAAAATATAGCCTATGAATCTAAATGAGAATAATTTTCATAAGAAATAAATGTTCCTAAAATTCCATCTCTACTATCTAATTGCTGAGGACCTGCATCCTATTTTCTTTAGAAATGACCAGTGTTATGTGTATTATTAAAGATGCTACAAGTTATTTGCAGAATAACCAAGTACATAAAATCATGATTTATGGATTATATTTAAGAGACATCAGACAAAACCAACAAAACTGACTTTGGACTTCACCCTTAAATAACTAACAGAATAGTCAGACGTTGACAAATCAGTCCAAACACTGAATGCACATTTTTAATTCAAGAGATACAAATAATTCAAAGAGATACTTCCACAAAATAATCTGTTGAAGTTTTGTTATACAGTCAGAAAATTGTGAAAAAAGATAATTATGTTCTCTAATAGCAAGCCAAAGTGCTTTAGACAGCAATTCCTTTCTACCCATTATTCTATCCAATCGATGTGCTCAGCCAGCCAAGAGAAGGTGTCATCAGAGAAATTCAGTGATGAGTGAAACCAATAAGGAAGTCATCACAGCACATCCAAGGATCAGTAAGCATTCTCTGTTCCATGGATTAGCATATCATAAGCCATGTAGCTAACTTGTAGCACTGGTATGTTCATCCATGTAAGCATGCAGGTAAACAAAATACGAGTAAAGCAAGCATGAAACTATCTTATATGCATTAAATGCAATACAGATGTTTAACTGGATTAACTCAACCAAGCACAGAATATGCTGGATATCACTGAAATAAAGGTGGCAAACTGGTTTAAGTTTTATTCATTTACAAAACATCTATACTTTTAAAGAACTGGGATACTGTTATATTTTAATCCTGTTGAAGTCCATCTCATTTCATAATAACTGATATATCTAAATAGGGATCAAATATTGATTTCAAATCTCACCTTTGTTACAGCCATTTCTGTTTTCAGGGTCAGGGTCTTCTGAATGTCCCTTACAAAGCAGATGTGTCTTTCTGTAGTATTCAAAGTCTATTAAATGAGGGTGACAAAAAAACAACTTTAATACTTTTGTGGGTGTTTTTTTTCCCCAAAGCACATTTAAGTTGTTTAAATATTAATTTATGCCCTAATAGTTCTAGCAAAATATCATTACTGAACAGCATGTACATAGTGTGCAGAGTTAAGAATATAGATTTACTGGGATTTTACTAGATTTCATTCTGAAATCAGTATTTCTTGAAGAAAACGCATAAAATATAGAATTTTATTTAAAATGCATGTTACTTAGAAAAAATGAATTTAATCTAGAACTTCAAACAAAAAATTTACATTATTAAAATACCAATTTGGAATTTAAGAAACCCATACATACCACTTTCTCAATAACAGGATGTAAGGTATTTCCATACACAAGTAGCAATGACTCTTTATCTGAACAAAACGCAGCTGCTAAAATAGGGACTGGCTTTGATGTGGAATCATTTTCTTCTCCAGGTGTTGCTATCTGGATTGTACATTTGGATGTCAAGGGCTTTTTGCAATAGCTACAGAAAAACAATTTGTTGAACATATAAACATCATTTATACTGTATATCTTAATTTGAGTTATCATATATTTAATAAACACAGTATGATTAGCTTGGATACAAGTTTATGTAAATTCAGTTAAGTGGGTAAACAATATTGTATGATGCAATAAGTTATATAAAGTATTTGTAGGGGGACTTGGTTAAGATATACACACGCATACACACACGTCTTGTGGAAAATTAAGCTAAGATCACATTATAACTAAGAATATTGTTTGGACTCCATATTACTAACAACACCCTGAGAATCGTAACTGGACCTGGAAGTCAACATGGACTGACTGAAACTAGAAGTACTCTACACAGGAATCTTAGAGGAACATGATGCCTACTATTTTCTAATATGTTAATAAAAAGTCATTGGGCCAAAATGATAAGGCCAATTGGGCCAATTTACTAAGATCTGAGATCTGGAGCTGGAATCTATTGAGAAAAAATATGCCTTTTTTTCTGTGCTTTGTTTTACTCTTTTCACACACACTCCCCTCCAAAATAACCTGATATAGAGTGTCCAGAATTTCTGGTACAGCTATGGGAGGGACACTTATTGAATGCAATGGGGAAAGAGAGAAAGAAAAGATCCTTATGTGAATGGAGTTCCACACTTGATTTATAAAGAATGGAACCCATAGGTCACCTGCTTTAGCTTGGAAAACATTTAGATATACCAGTGAAAGGTTATTATTATTGGATAAATTTTTATTACTATTGAAACTTGTCCCAGTAATTCTTTCTACAGGCTTGTTTGTTTTTAAAAACAGATTAAAACATGATTCTTTAATCCTAACTTACCCATTCAAAACTTGCTCAAATAAATGCAGTTGTCCATCCCTGCATACCACTGCTATCTTCACAGGCTGAAAAAAACATAATTTCACCATCATTAAAAAGTGCCATAATCCAGTGTATCCAACTATCCATTTATCTTAAACAGAATGAGACTTAAAATAGATCAGCTTAAATATATGATTTATTACTGATTTAAATCAAAACTTCCCCTTTTCAAATTCATAGACATGGAAACGTTTGTCAAGCCCTAAAAGAGCTGAGTATTTTCATTTTCAGCTCAGTAACAACTTCATGCAATCCAAGAGCATAAACTAATGCTATATTATTCAATGCAATACTTGTAGCTACCAACACAGATACCTCTCTTGGGTCTAGCAGATTCTCCATCTCACATTAAATTAAATGGGAAACTTTTCATGTTGCAAAGCAGAGCAGCCAACCTTCAGCATTTTCTAGTTCCATGAATGCCACTGGCATACACCTCTCTGGCATTTTTCAAGATTTGTGACTGGAGCTCTGTTTGGGAGTAGAGAAAGAAGCTGGCACTATAGCATTTTGGGGGGTGAGGTGGAAGATGCCTTCCACTTAACAGTGTTATGGAAGTGTTATGACTTGATTTCTACATGTTGTTTACATATTTAAGGCACTGCATGTCGAATCTGACTAACCTGCAACATACACCTGGTAATATATGCAATTAAAACATGCACCAATTTAAACAGTAAAATTTGGATGGACCAGCAGCCTCCAAGATACTTGCAATTTTAGCTTCTTTTAGTGATACAGGCTTGAACAGAAGCAAATAATTTTATGAAATATTTTTTAAAATGACAAAGAGAATCAATATTATACAGTATATCTCAACTGTGGAATGAAAAATGTGAATATTCCATTTTGGAGAATCAATGGATTCAGGTCGTATTTTTAAAAATGTGAAATATACTTACAATTTAAAAATGAACATCATTAATCATAACAGTTTTTATGTTTACCGACCCCACAAATAATGTTTAGAAAATGCAAAACAATTTTTTTATGCAAGCGATATAAGAAATTTGAAATTTTTTTAACTCATATTATTTGGATTTGTTCTATCATAGTCTTTGTTTCTCATTTCCATAAATATTAATAAAATTTTGGAAAAAATAGCCTAGTTAAGGATATTGATGTGATCCAATATTCCTAAAATATGGAATTTGCTATGTAGTCCAGATTTAATTATAAGCTTGGCAATTGAATTAGCTGTTTTCATATTAAATACTATGAATTATTATTCATGTAAATAATGTTGTGCGTGTATGTTTGTGTGTGTGTATATGTATATAAAATTGTAATGAATATATTTTTCATATTATAATCACTATTTTTTAATTTGCTCTCCTGGTTACTTTTTGACCCACTGCAAGAATTTAAAAAATGGGATTAAATGGTTTTAGTTTTTATCCAATAAATGCTATCTATACATTGTACACGTGTGTATAGCAAGCTCAATAGTTAACACAATGTATGGCAAAAAGATGAAAAGTGCTTGCCGTATTTTTCGGAGTACAAGACACACCTTTTTCCCGCAAAAGAGGGTGAAAATCTGGGTGCATTTTATATTCCGAATGTAGCCCTGCCCAGCATCTCAAATGGAGGTTTCAGAGGCTGAAAAAAGCATCAGAAACGAAGCTTCAGAAAAGCCCCCAAACAGAGCTTCAGAGGCTTTTTTTCTGAAGCTCCGTTTAGGAGGCTTTCAGAGGCAGGAAAAAACATTTTTTCTGAAACAGTTTCAGAAGTTTCAGAGGCAGAAAAAAAAGCAAAAAAAAAAAAAAGCAAGGCACAGAGCTCACAACCAAGGAACCTGTTGCTAAAATTCACCTCTGGGAACAGCTGATTGGGGGTATTCCGGGAGGCTGATCCACCTGCCAATCAGCTTTTTTCTTATTTTCCTCCCAAAAACTAAGGTGCATCTTATACTCCGGTGCGTCTTATACTCCAAAAAATACAGTATATCTCATTTTAAGAGGACATGTCTATCTCAAAATGTTACAAGACTTAAAACAGACATTTTGAATATTCTTAAGAAACAAAACGCACTTCAAGACTTTTGTTGTCAACAAATGAAACAAAACATGTTGAGAGCTTTGCTGTGATTATAAAAAAACATTTTTTATGCTCATGAAACAAAACACAATTTCATGCATATCTATAAAAGTTACATTCAAGTACTTTTCTTTACAATTCATTTCAACGAAAATACCAGTTTAGATGGATATATGTAAAGCCAAGTAAAGAATTTTTATAGCTACAAATTCTTTGGGCAACTGTTGGTTAACTTCCTTTTCATTCTTCCTGGCATTGTTCAAATTTTGGACAACGTACATAAGAAAACAGAAATAAACCATTAGTCCCTTTCAGATATAAAAAGCTGGAGTTTATAAACTGACTATAACTATGACTGTGTGTTATTAAAAAAAGGACTATGGATTCTTTTCTGGGATGATTTATTTATCACACCAAGCCAGAAAGTCACCAACCACATTGCCATGACATTATGTGTGATCTAAATCACTGTGTTTAGGAAAGATAATGATTCATTCTTTTCATTTCCACCATTTTAAAAATGTATTTTAAAAATTTAAATAAATTTGAAAAAGAAAGTAAAAAAATATAAAAAGAAAAAAGAAAGCAAAAGATAAGGTATAGATGTTGTCCATATTGAACTTTAAATTGAATATACCAGTTAACATAGTAGAAACCATTAACAGAACTACAAACAGAAACCATTACAGGTAGTCTTCGATTTACAAACAACTTAACAATGGAAGTGATTCAGTAACAACTATAGGAAGCAAGGTCGTAAAATGGGGGAAATTCATTTTAATAAATGAATTCCGCTTAGCAGTGGAAATTTTGGGCTCAATTGTGGTCATAAATCAAGGATTACCTATATATAAAATCAATACCAAAAATTATGGATCATCTAGAAATATGGTTCTATGGAAAAGCAAATCTACAGGTGGCAAAAAACAGAGATCATTAATTCATTTTCATTTGCTGTTAAACCAGTTTTTTAAAAAATCACCAGCTTTTAATTTACCCCCATAGATATCAAAAGTGGTTTCAATTGTTGCACTAGAATATCGATATTGAAAAAATAAGCTCTATTTCTTACCTGCTCTTTGCTTTCTGATATTGTCAAGTCAATATGGATTGGCTCATCTGTTACTGTGAAACTCATGACAGCATTCTTTTCTTTCCTGTCTGATCTCACCTGCCTTGAGAAAAACAGGACAAGTTTTAAAAAATGAAAAGACATAAATAAAAAGGATTTTGGAGAGCATAAGAACATAAGTAATGCCCTGTTGGAGTGGACCTCAAGCTGATCTAGTACAGCAGTTTGTTCACACAGCGGCCTGCTAACTGCATAAAAAGCACACTGATCTCCATGTAGATGGCCTTAAAAGGCAAGAGGCGATCATACTGCATTTAGGATTGCCAAAAAAATTTAAAAGCTAGACAAGTGGTAGTCAAGACTATATTTTGTGGTAATTAATTGTATGAACAAATAATGAATTACGTAAAGCATTGTTTTCTTTTGTCTGTCCTGATTCTTGTGTGATCTCTGGTTCTAGCATTTTAGGAAGGGGAAAGTAGCTTCTCCTTGCCTATTTTATCCACACCATATATAGAGTTCAACTTCTCAAAGAAGCTTTCATGGTTGCTATGAATAATCAGAAAGCAGTATGTAGAATATTCACAAAATATCTGAGAAATTCTCTTCTACAATGATATGCAAAGGTCTATGAATTAATTTTATATTATATGCATGCACTGCAGTGATCCACAAACCTCATTTATTTTGTGTATTTCTTACTTTGGGACTAAAGATTATCAAACAGTGATTGTTAAAGAGTTTGAAAAAAATACATACCACACACTGAGTAACCGGTCATGCATTGCTCCAGATAAGAAATAGAGACCTGTAATTCCATCAAAAGGTTGATTTTCAGCTGGAGGCCACATTGTGATGAACCTAAGCATTGAGACTGCTGTAGCATGTCCTGTGAAATGCTGAACAAGAAATGTCATTTAGACTGATCAGGAAGATATAGTGTTTAAAATGCATAGAAAAATCCGAAGTTGAGATACTGTATCCCAACAAGAATCCATTAGCCCCCAAATGGTTTCACACAAGGAACTCATTTTTCCTAAAGTAGGGAATGAATTTAGCTTCAGAGTAGAAGCAGTGTGAATGAAAGGGAACTCTTTTTAAATATAATCACAATCAGGAATTTAAGTTTTCTGTTGAGCTAAATGAAGAGTGAAAAATTGATATTGTCAACTTCAAAACGGATCAGGCCTGCTGCAGCCATCTTTCCATTTCTCAGTTTGCCACACAGTGTGGGAGGGAGGAAGTCTGGAATCTCAGACCAGCCAACAGATCATCCTGTGGGAACCAAGGTCATCTCAACAGGCGCTGGCCAGAGACTGAGGGGAGATGCCAGAACACCTAATTGTACAATGTGAGACCTGTGACCATGAGGGAGGAAATTATCTATTCTTTAATTATACTGAAACCACAGGAAACATTTAGAGCTGGTTTTGTTTTCATTCCTGCCAAAATGATATACTCAGTAACAGTTCTTTGAGATAGTTGAAAGTCTCAGAGTACTCTAATTGGTTGGGTTCATTAGTTGGAACCTTGACAGATAATTAATTTTCTACCACAAATTTTCAAATTCAATGTTTGAAAGTCTTTTGCAGCCCAGGAGAATTAATTGCAGTTACCTCTCCTGAGCTGCAACAAGACTTTCAAACACTGAATTTCAGTAGACCCAGTCTTTAGCGCTCAATAATGTGATAAATTGATTCTAACAATTATTCCTTCAGATTTCCATGGAAGGAAACATTAAACAGGATTTGGGTTTAAAAATCAACTAAATGTCTAATAAGAAGAAACAGATAAACATTTTTACCCAATGATATGAGATAGCTATACAGATACGTACACATACACACACACAGAGAGAGAGAGAATACTCATGTTCATTATCATAAAATACTGTAATGATAAAAATAATTATCTTTTGCAAAGTAGTGGGTTTAAGAATCATTAATGCTTTCTTAATTAAACAAACAACAAACCAGACATTATTCCTGTGACGTATACAGCAGTGTTTACAGGAACTCAGATTAATGTTGTCAAATACTGCTGTTGGCAGTGCTCAGACACAGCCAAGGAATTACATGTCCTCATTCAACTGTCAGCCAGCTGAAACCACCTTTTAAAAGTGTCATCACAGCAAACTGTCCAGCAGTTTTCAACTATGCTAATGATATTATTAAAAAGATGAAGTAAAGCAATTGATTAAGGAGTTAAGCTCATTTAGGTTCACTGTGTCCCTGAATACATACTCTATACACTTCTTTGGTCTCCAAGTCCCACAGTTTGATAGTTCGACCTGCTGAAAGTAGTACTTTTCCATCTGGACTGATGCACAATGAGCTCACACTGCCGTTATCTCCTTTCCATTTACTAGGGAATTTAAGAAAAACAAATTAAAAATTACTGTAATATAGACTTATTTAACAAAGGGTAAAAGAATATACACGCACATTAGTGCATATGTGTGTGTAACTCTGTAAGTTTGAAAACGGGACTTTAAATGTCTTAAATCACTAAGACTTTGATTTAGAATCTAAACCCAAAATATTCCTTGAATTGGCAACTTCTGAGCAGCCAGAAAAATTCAACCAAAGAGTGAAGGTACAGATTAAACTGCTTTTCCATGACAAAGCTATTTGGGTAAGGACCCAAATTTTGACAGCACGTACACACAATATGACTGCCTTGGAAACACTGCTTATTCACAATATGACTCTTACACCTTTAGTCGTTTAACTAAAGGTGATATTCTTCTCAATGAGAACTTTGTAGGGCCCCAAGACATTTCTGGAAATACATGTGATACAAAGTCTGGTAATTGGATTTCTAACATCTAGGAACGTTTTAATTCCATTTGTGTTATAGTTTATATCCAGAGATGTTTAGAAAATATTATGATGTGTCTACTTTCACTACTTTTAAAAAATATTCTGTCCAACTAGCTTTTATTTTAACATTGAGAAATCGAAGAAAAAATGTGTTTAATTCTGGACTTTTCCAATTATGTACTTACCATGCTATTTGATAAGCTTTAACATTCTCTACCTTATCAACATACTCAAAGTTATTAAATTTTGACTTGAAGACAGCCTGCTCAGACAGCCAAGAGAAAATTATCCTCACTTGGTATCAGAAGTGAGTGAAACCAATTGGGAATCATCATAGCAGGGTATTTTTTGTTGTTGTTGGAAATTACTTGAAGACTGTACTTAATAATAAATATTGTACTTTCATTAATAAATGAAATAGGCCAGCTTGTTTATGCAAGATGTTTATTGTTTTATTTCTCATATATAACCAGTAGTTAGAAGAATAAGTTTTATATAATTTTCCCCCTTTACTGCTTACAAAAAGTAAAGATCATAAACAGATGGTTTATATACCTAACAAAGGGTCCAAGTTTCAGTCCTGGATTTTACATCAAAGATGTTATCTGTAATGTGGTTTTTCTCTCTTGCAAATTTAAGATATTTTCCCCTCACAAGGTAAACTATGAGCAAATATTTATTACACCTTGATTTAAAAATCAAGTATTAGATATATTCTAATAGCCCACAAGATAATATTTGCATATCATATTATAATGCAAGCTGTGTTACAGTTAATTGTTCCATTGGATTGAAAACATTTCTAAATTTAAATAAAGGAATTGGGCTGCTGAGTAAAAATTAAGTTAGGATTTAAGCACTTTAAATGAAAAAGCAATCAAGTTTTACTAATTCAGAAACTTCCATAAGAATGTGTATGGGATTATTCATGATGACTGGATATTTATCTGAAAAGTGAACTATACAGGAATTTTCTTTAGTGATTGCAAATGTCATAAATTGTTTCTTTCCTGATTTTATTTCTTTCAACAATCCTGAGATTCTCAGGGACTACCTGTCACCTATAGTATACGCTGATCCTGTTTATCCAACAGTTGGCATGCTTCGGGGTCTTCAATTAAGCTTTATTATCTAATGGGACTTAGGAAGCCTGCCTCTATGACAGCATCCCTCCCCAGAAGTTTGTACTACCCCTAACCTGGCCTCGTTCAAATGAGCCCTTAAAACCTGATTTTTAATCTAGGCCTTGGGTTAGCTTTAGAGGCAGTCTCTTAATGGGATTGCTATGTTTGAGACCATGCTTCTTAATAAGGTCCGTAATGTTATTTTCTCACTGTTTTGTAAATTTACTTTTAATATTATTAAATAAGCAAATAATATTCAGTTTAGTATTTGGAGATGAAAAAAAACATCTTACCCTTTCTTTACACATTACTCAATCCTAAAATGAACTGATCTGATGATAGCAAAACAGAAATTTCAAGACACTTATATACTAGGCCAGACTCACCATTTCACTTTACACGACTGCACATTCCACTCCACAATATGTTTGTCATCTGAACAGCTATATAAACAACCATTGTCCTGATGCCACCGTATGCAGTTTATTTTATTGTCATGCCCATTCTAGATAAAAAGAAAAGTTATCAGCAAGTATGATACTTTCATCAAACCAGTTGTGACCAAAATGCTTTACAGGTGGTCCTTGACTTACAACCATCTTTAAATCCCCTAAAATTGCCCTCCCAAACTAGCCCATTTGTACCACATAGAAAGATTTTAAGAGGCAAAGTCATCATCTTAAGCTGCTTTGTTTCTGAAAGCACCAGTTTTATTTACACCTTATGTCTAACTTCCCCCAGACAGAAAAATATTTTTGAGTATCTATTTTACATTGTTAATACTCCTAGCTCATTGGGGGGACTAAATAAATAACTCTAACCATTTTGCTAGTGTTACCACCACTCTGTAGCCTTAGATTTTTTAAAAAAAAAAAACACTGGTATCCCAAACTGATAAAACATTGCACACCTAAGCTTTTCTTTAATAACTTTAAGTCAATTGTCTCTTAACAGAAAAATAATGTTGCTATACATCATACTTACTAGTTTACTCTGTAATTCTCCTTTGACTGTGCTGTATAATAAAATGCCACCAACAGCAGTACCAATAGCCAAAAGATCTAACTGTTCAGCTGCTTCTACAATTTCAGATTTCCTCTTCTTCCTTTGAGGACCTTCCTGTAAAACAGGTAAAAAACCTGGATATTAAATAACAATTTTACAAGAGATATAAAATAAAAGCATAATCAAAATTGTCAGGGAGTATAAACACAGAATCCTCATGCCTTTGCACACTTTGAAAAAGTGCTGAATTGCTCTATCAATATAATCCAAGTTCAAACCTAATAGTCATCTTTAGCTAATATAAAGAACCTTCAATTCTGCTGAGCAAACATGAACATTCATCACGCATGGTGATCAGAGACCATAAATATTGATTTAATCTGATATAATATCCTTAATAGTATTTAGGCACAGTTCAAAATACTCCAATCCAGTTTTGTTCCAACCAAGAAAGGTGCCTTGCTTTAGTAATAGAAGCAACCTACTTCTGCAACATTAACTGTCTAATGAGTTTTTAAATGACTTCCTTTTTCTTCTTCTATATCTAACTGAATCATCACTTCTCTTTCAGAATCTATTAATTCTCCAAGTATATCTTTCATAGACACTGCTTCCTCTTGCTACTGTTCACCACAGATCTACAAGGCCCCTTTATTTCTGTGTCCCTCTGCATTGATCACTGCAAGTATACTTACCTCCTGTATGTTTCAAATTAAAATTATTTCTCTCTGAGTTGCAGTTCCAGCTCTTTAACTCCTATATGGTTTACTGTACGTTTGGAATTAAAAACTATAGAAACCACAAGAATTCCACTTTGTAATTTCTCCAACCCCTATAATATCTGATTTCAGAGATCATAAACATGTATAAAAGTTCATACACATTGCTTCAAATATACAAAGACTTCAAATCTCATTCAAAATTTTACCTCTAAGCTAAAATGCATAACAACATTAATCTGTTTCAAACGTATTCCCCACTCAGTTTGACTGTTACAAACATAATTCCGTCTTCTGATTTCACATCTTGCTCATTTCAATGGCTTCTCTACTTTAGTTTACCTCCATATCAGAATTGGAATCCACAACTTGAAATACATTTTCAAATGTGATTTTAAAAAATGCCCAAAATGTTGTTTCACAATCACAATTTCATCCTTCCAAGGTCGGTAAAATGAGGACCCAGATTGTTGGGGGCAATATGCTGACTCTGTAAACCGCTTAGAGAAGACTATAAAGCACTGTGAAGTCTATATAAGTCTAAATGCTATTGCTATAGGTAGCCCATATGATCTCTTCCTCAAGGATGGCAGGTAACCCTTCATGTAGTCCATTTTAAGCCGTTTACATCGCTCATCCCAGTAAACTTCATTATCCTTCCTTGCTGCCCTCTGGAAAACTGTATTTATTCTTACTTCTTCCCATTTGCCTGCTGCCTTAGCTGGTTTTCTTTGCTCGGCTGTTTTGATGGTTTCATCTGGGAGCCACTTGCACTTTTTCTCTGACTTCTTGAGTGGTATACGTTCTGCAATTCCAATAATGGTCGACTGAATTTCCTGCCATAGTTCAGGTGTCTTCTCAGCAGTGTCCAATAGATCAAACCTATTTTTCACCTCAGCTGTATATGTAGTAGAAATTTTGGAGACATCAATCTTCTTTGGAGGAACTGCCTTTTTGATGCTGCTGACTAATCTTTGCCATCAACAGTTCATGATCTGAGCTGCAATCAGCACTTGGATATGGCATAGGACATAGTCAATCCAATTATGGTGAAGTCCATTTGGTGAGGTCCAAGTGTATAAGTGGCAATTGTGCTGCTTGAACCGTACATTCGTAATCCTAAATTTGACAATTCTTGGCAAAATTGTACAAATCAATCACCTGCATCATTCCTTTCACCTAGTATAAAACAACCAGTGATGCCCGTCTCCGCTTGTTTGCCAATTTTTGCATTAAAGTCATCCAGATTGTAAACAATGTCTTTTTTGAACACTTGTTTCATTGTTCAACGTCCGACCTGAGTAACTCACTAACACCAAGGAGATCAATTTCCAATCTGATCATCTCACGTTTGACAATATTTAATTTACCGACTCACTCCTCTGATGTTCCACATGGATACCCGATGTATCTCTGTACAACACAGATATTTGTTTTCACAACTGGCTGCCTCAGCAACTGGGATTCCTCTTTTCTATCGTTGAGCACTTTAGTTTTTTGACACTCTTTCCATAGAATTTTCTTGGTAAGTGTTTTGCAGAGTAGGTCGCCGGGTCTTTCTCCTTTAAAATGTTAAAATTTACAGTATATCCTAGTTTTGATAGCTGTAAGAAGTACAATCCAACAGTAAATGAAGGCCAATCTATTGACTATTTGAGACTTAAGTATAATGAAAATTGTATTGAATTGTGAATATGAAATTAAAATTTTGGATTTTAATATTTGCAAAAGGATGAAATTTTTTCCGCAAGTAGCATAAACTTTGCACGCCTGGAATAATGCAGTAATTGGATAAATGTTAAGATCTGCAACACTTTTTTAAAAAGTGCTAATACACAGGTAAAGTTCAAGTGAAAAAAAATGGGATACAGGAACATGCAAGCTTTTCTTTCCATTACAATCCTTTCCTTTTCAGGAATGTTTACTCAGCAAATGCTCCTTTTCATTTACATGTTTAAATCCCCTTTGATAAACCAGCAAGCTTCTCTCATCAGTAACTATCTACACATTTTCATTCATTTTCAAGCAACCTATATAGGATTGCAACCTCAACATAGCAGCTGTACTCCCACATTCTCACTCTATTAACAAATACTTTATTTTGCCACTTTACTTATATCTATTGAAATAAAAACAGATGTATAAGGTTCTTGAAAAACTAAAGCGTCTTGTGATTAATAAGCTTTAAAAATATTCAAAAGCATTTTAATTGTCTGAATTTATAAATTACTTTTAAATGATTTTTAGCAATTAACTCTACAGACTTTTCAAGCCTGATGGAGTGGAGAAATGTAAAATCCTTTTCAAAGGCCCATATATTTTATGAAAAAATAAAAGAGCACAAATGAAGATGTTTATATAGAGGTGCACACACACACACACACGTGTATCACAAGGAGTCAGATAGCCAACTCAAAGTAATATATAGGCTTTACACTCTAAATCTCCCCATCTAAATTGGAGTAACTGAAGAGGTCACTTAGGATTACAGCTGGAATGGAGATCAAACCTAAAAAGATGCCTTTAGGACAGGGGTGGGCAACTATGGCCCTTTTAACAACCTGTGGACTTCAACTCCCAGATTTCCTGACACAGCTTGGCTTTCTCAGGAATTCTGGGAGTTGAAGTCCACAGGTTGTAAAAGGGCCATAGGTGCCCATCCTTGCTTTAGGAACCCACTCTAAAACCAAAACCCACTTCTGGCTACACATTCCTCGAAGACACTAAAACCGCACATAAATAATGCTGCAAAACGGAGCTTTGTTGGGTGCAATGTATGTTGCAAAGAATCCGGTGCCAATCCAAAGTTATGAACAAACTGGGGAAGAACAGAGGTGGCTCCCAAATCGGAAGCACAGCATGTGCTTGGCCATGCTCAAATAACTTAGACCCACAGTTGGTTTCGACGTGGCTTTCCTTTTCCCAAGATCGATGCTTTTATCTTCCGAATTTTGTACGAAAGAAGAAGGAGGAGGAGGAGGAGGAGGAAGAGAAAGAGAACTAAATCCCTTTTTTTTTTAAAGACAGGGGTGAGGCCTCCAAGTCACGGGTGGCGTGAACCCCTGACGCATTTCAAAGCAGCAGCAGCAGCGGCGGCGGCTTCTTTTCTGCTCTTCAAGCCTCCATGCGTCGGGGAGGGGCGGAGTCAGGAGAGCAGACACATGTGCTGCTTCTGACCCTGAAGAATCCTGGCGGGTGGGGGGGGGGGGAATTGAGGAGAGGCCTGACCCCCCCCCACAGAAAGGTGACGCAATGGGAGGGGAGGGGAGGGGGGGAGAGTAGCCGACAGATCCATCTTCGGGCGCTTCACCGCCCGTTAAGAAAAAGCAGAGCGCTGCGGAGGTCCCAATGGCACGTGGCTCCAATTTGCACGTTAAGGGAGGGAGGGGGGGGATTGTGATTTTATCCCAATTAGGAGAATTGGTTTCAACCCCCCCGCCCCCCACACACACACACACCGTCTTTTCTCCCACCCCCTTTGCCCTCAGTGACAGGCCCGCCTCGCTGCTGGGGATGGGCGCTCCCACATGGCCCGGGAACGGAGGCCCAGGCCCAGCAAACGCAACCCAGGATGTTCGTTCTTTGTCGACGGTGGTGCCGCCGCCGGGCAAGCCCACCCTTTGAATACCTTGCTGGGAGGCGGTCGGCCTCCTCCGACGCCCGGCGGTGCCCAGGCCAGGCAGGTACAAGCGGCGCTGAGGTGGGCAGAGGGCACGTACTCGTGGTGGAGGCGGCTGCTGGCCGTCTCCCACACGCGAAGCCGCCCGTCAGGCCCAGAGAGAGCCAACAAGCGCCGCTCGTGAGGAGAAAAGGCACAGGGGCTTCCTGTCACGTAGATGGGGCTCTCGAAGGCCGCCGCCCGCTCGCCCGCCGAAGCGCCTTCTCCTCTCGCTCCGGCTGCTGCCGCCATGGCGCTCGCTGCAGGCCCGGCCCTCTCTGCTCCCAGCAGGCAGGCGCGCAGCCACGTGGTCGGCCTTCTTCCCCCCCCGCCCCTCCGAGCATGCGCACTCGCAACCTCCGACGCGCTGCCCTCCGTCATCTCCACGCTTCAAAGACGTCGGGAGGCTGTTTGTGTAGCCTCCGGCTGATGAACCTTCCGAATGAAGCAGCCCAGGAATGGAGCAACGCAACTGGGAGCCGAGTTAGAAATCAGGGACAAGCCTCATCTCTGACTTGGGCTTCTGGAATCCGACTGTAATTGTTCATCGTAATAAGAGCTCAGTTACAATCGGCCGAAACCAGCTGGCTGCGGAATTCTGGGAGTTGAAGTCCACAGATCTTAAAAGTTGCCCCGGTTGAAAAAGCACTAGATCTGATACAGGAAGTTCCAACCTTGGCAACTTTAAGACTTGTGGACTTCAACTCCCAGAGTTCGCAAAGCTGGCTGAGGAACTCTGGGAGTTGAAGTCCACAAGTCTTAAAGTTGCCAAGGTTGGATACCCCTGGTCTAATAAAAGATATTTATATGTAGCTCCAGGTTGAACTGTTTTAGTCCTTGGTGCTCTCTGAGTTTGGTTCTGCAAACCAAACATCTGCAAGAAGAGAATCAAGCTCGGAGAGCATGAAAGGCTTAAAAGCACTGTTCTAAATAGCCTCAGCAATCTGGAGAAATAAAGATGTGAAGGAAAACATTGCAAATGGCTTGACGGTTCCACAAACCAGCCACATTTCTCCGTATTGCCTATTTTTGTTACAGTCCTGAATTCATTTGTTTGAAACAAGTGTGTAAATCCCAATTGGTGGGATGCATATGAGTAGATGCTGATAGGGATGTGCTTTTAATTCCATGTTCACGGTATCATAGTGGAACTGTTCATCCTCTAGAAGATATCCTTTCACATATTTAAAATGTGCTATCAGTGTTATTTCGAACTCCTTATAACTCATTTACGCTTTCTGCATTTAAAAACATTTATTTTTAAAGAACCTTAAAGAGTTAAAAGCTGAAAAAAGAATGAATAAAAAAATGCATTAAGATTTACAAAATATAGAATTACATAAAGAATTCTAGACTTTTCTCAGAAATAAAGCTTATGTTGTATTTATTAATTGGAAATTAAGTATTATGAACCCAGTCCTTTAAAAGGACAGCAGGCAGGAGCCTGCCAAATACCATCCAATTAGCCTTTTGGATATTTCTTCTAAACTTTATCGTCTACATCTCTTGACTAAATGATTGGAATAAAAAAAAAATTCTACCCAGAACAGGTAATTCATAAAGCACAGTGGAGCATTGTGCCACTCCTTTTATCCAGAAATATACCAACAGACCAGGGGTGAAATTCAAAATGTTTCCCTACTGTGGGCGTGGCAGGGGAAGGATTCCCTCCCCACTCCTGGGGGAAGGATATTGCAAAATCTCCATTCCCACCCCACTCTGGGGCCAGCCAGAGGTAGTATTTGCCAGTTCTCCGAACTACTCAAAATTTCCACTACTGGTTCTCCAGAACAGACATAGAAAGCAACTCTGTCTCATTCATCAATTTTACTTCTGCCTTTGTCTCAATTGACAATCCCAATTTTTAAAAAATTGCAAAGACAGACATCAATAGGAATCTTAATTTTTCACAATTGAATTACATACTGATACTGTGGCTAGAGCCGTGATGGCGAACCTATGGCACGTGTCCCACAGGTGGCACGCGGAGCCATATCAGTGGGCACGCGAGCTCAGCTCCAGCGCATGTGTGCATGCTGGCTGGCCAATTTTTGGGCCTTCTGGGCCCACCAGAAGTAGGGAAACAGACTGTTTCCGGCCTCTGGGGGGCGGTGGGGAAGGCCGTTTTCACCCTCCCCAGGCTCCTAGAAAGCCTCTGGAGCCTGGGGAGGGCAAAAAACGGGCCTACCGGGCCCACTGTGCCATCGTGTGCCAAAAGCAGGGGAATAACGCACATGCAGCGGGGGCGGGGCACATAGAATTATGGGTGTGGGCATGTGTGCACGCAACCCCCCCATGCTCCCCCCACTTTTGGCATGCGTTGGCAAAAAGGTTAGCCATCCCTGGGCTAGAGTAAGAATAAGAGCTGCAAGGCTGTCACATTTCGTTTCAATGCAGTGGAGTCAATCTTCCTTTTTTATTCATCAATTAAATCAATTCAGTGGAGATGATGATAGATAGATAGATAGATAGATAGATAGATAGGTAGATAGGTAGATAGATAGATAGATAGATTAGAGATAGATAATTTCTAATTAGCAAATAGATTAGCTTTTTTTTTTTATAGAAACTTTATTGAGATTTTTTAAAGAACAAAAAAGAAATAAAAAGAAAAAACAAACAAACATTCAAACAATAACGTAGAACACATAAATATAATAAACATTTTCAATTTGTATCGGATGTGCAGTGTTTTAACTATTTACATAAATAATACTTGATGACATTTTAACTCACTTTTAACCAATATTTAACACACCAGAAGAGCTTACAATTAAGAAAATACTCGAGTGCACAGAGATGACTAAATTAACTTATGAATTAAATGATGAAAAGTCAGTTTACTATATGGTGTGGGAAAGGTGGTACAAGTGGTTGCATGATAAAATGAAAGAAAGATCTAAAGGTGAGCAAATAGATTAGCTTTATCGCGAGGCCAGTGGTGTCTCAGCACAGAAAGTATCAAATTCCCTTTATGCAATCAATAGTTGCACTACACACAAGAAGCAGAGAAGGGCGACTATAATTAGCTCCTAAATAAACAATAAATCAATCAAGGGAAAAGCTCTAAAGAAAATGGGACGAGAGGCAAACCCAAGATAATCTATTACAGTGGAAGAATCAAAACACATCCCAACACTTCTGCAGAGAGCCACGTGAGACTCAGCCGGCGCAGGGCATATGCATCATCTTGTCTCCCCACAGGGCTAAGATCCAATGGTTTTATACCCTAACATCCGGATCTCAATTGCAGTTAACAAGTCTCCATATGCGGGCAAGACCACTATACATACGTAGAATTTAAGGTAAAAAAGATAACATGCTTAACGTTTAGTTGTTGGTTAGGTCTAAAAGCAGAAGCCAGATACCGCCACTCCGGCAGGTTATGCATAGGTTAAGTTCAAACGAAATAAAACGTTGAGTTGTGTTTCTTACATTCTGAGGATCCGCGTACTGCAATTTATATTCGTTCTTGAGAAATAGTGGAACACGGTTCTTAGATTATTATTGTGTGAAATTCAGCAGGCAGATTTTCCCGTCACAGGAATACAGATAGCAAAGCCAGTTAAATCTCTACTTCTCTTGGAAAAGGATAGAGGGGCAGAATTCAAGGGGTCCTGAGAGAATCTGTATCTTAGAGAAGAGCCTCATTTGTTCCAAACCTCGTAGCGAACGACATCCTTTCATCCGCCTCCTTTCGCTTAGTATTTCTATACCCTCGCTGCCTTTAGCACACACCCCCCCCGGGCCCGCCCCCATTGAGGAGTCCATTCATAACCGGACGCTGAAGTGGAAACCTACGGTAGTTCTTCGGAAAGGCCCCTTTGACTGGATTGCGATTGGCTCCGCAGCTCGCCCGGGAAGGAAAAACTCCCGTCTGCGTCCTGTTTGCCTTGCAACCAGCATGGTAACCTTTGGCAGAGTTGTAGAACGGCGGGTTCCATTAAGCCGAGCGTAAAAGATTGGTGAGTTGGCGGCATCTGCTCTCCTCGAAGGACCGAAGCCACGATGGCCTGCTGCTGGCAAAGGCTGGGTCTGGGGGCATCGCAAGGGTGGACTTGGGCATCGCTCCGGACCAAGATGAGAGAGGATCGATCCTTACGCGACGCTGGGAGAAAAGGGCTGCACCTCCGCGCTGGAGTCCCAGCGGTGGTCATCGCTCATTCCAAAGCGCACCGGCACCAGCTGCAAGGAAAGCCCGCAGTCGATTCCCAAGGCGTTAGTCGCCGGGTATCTTCTACCTCGGCGGGGGGCGGAGACGAAGGGGATGCGGTCCCAGAACGGGTTAGCCCTAAATCTCAGCCGGACGCCTTTAGGTTGAGGGAGACGAGCAGAGCTTGGAGAGGGTCGCTGTCGCCCTTAGAAAGGCTGAGCCGGATGCTTAGAAAGGCTGAGCCGCCCGTGCTTCTCTCTGCGGAGATCAGAGCTCTGAGAAGCGCCGAGGTGAAGGAATCCAAGTCTCAGGAATGCGAAACGGGCGTCGCAGAGGAGGGAGCCTTTCCTGGAGCAGATCCCCAGCTGGATCGAGGCTCTCTGGCTGAGAAAATTAAAAATGCGTCTTCAAGGAACTGCCCCTTCCGAGTTGGGGAACTGATTCTAATAGAGGGTCATCGAAAACACGGCTTGAAATGGAAGATCCAATGCCTGCTCACGGATACCGGAACGTGTAATACTAATTCGGGTTTCATTAGATTCTCTGAGATCGTAGGCAGACTCCCCGGACAGCTGTTCCAAACGTCCCAGGGTAAAATCTTGTTGATTCGGAGGCCATCCTTAGAAGAATATGTGCTGCTAATGGATCGAAAACCTTCCATCATCTCTCCGAAGGTATATATTAATTGTTCGGCACTCCCCAATTCCAATTCTGGGGACTGGCAAGTATGTTACCGTTCCCTTTGTTTCAACGGGCTCCACTGAGATCTTGTGGGCTCATTTTGAAAACAAAATTAGTAAAATAGGCATTTGGTTTTTTAGGACCCAACATGAGTCCCCACCTAATCTTTTATGCCTCCTGTATATATTTCATATTTCTTTCCTTGGCTACCACATCAGACTTTCCCCATAATTTTTAGCCCCCCTCTTGTATGATTCCCTTTGTAGCCCAATGATTCTTTCTGGGCTGGGGAATTATGGGAGTTAAATCCAGACACATTAAGGTTGCTGAGGTTGAGAAACACTGCAATAGTAAGCCCAAAACAGAGAGAAAACGAAGCACCTTTACTGCTTCATCTTATCATTAAGGCATGCTTCCCCAACTTGGATACTCTTTGGACATTTGGACTTTCCTTCCTCCCAGAACTGTCCAGCCAGCATAGCAATTGCTGAGAATTCAGAGTTGATCTATTTATTTGGAAAGTACCTGGGCTAATTATAGACTACAAGGTTGACTCAGCCTTCCATCTATCCGAGTTTGATAAAATGAGAACCCAGATTGTTGGGGGCAATATGCTGACTCTGAAAACAGTTTAGAGAGGGCTGTAAAGCACTGTGAAGCAGTATATAAATTCTTTTTATTGCTATAAAAAGAAATTGTAGTGGGACCTCCAAATTCTGGTTGGAATTACTTCTGTTGTTATACATATAAAATTATACTCAATCCTGTTCTCTACAAGAATTGCGTGCAAACATCTACTACAGCTGCTGTTCAGTTATGCTGAATATTTGATCTGCATTGAAACTGGATAGACTAAAGAAACATCCCACTCAATACTATTTGAATAGTAGCTTTGAAATATCTGTCATCTTTGTTCTATTAACCTATAGGATGCCAATACAATGCTGCTGTTAATGGATATCACTCAAGGGGACACAGTATTGGAAGCTGGTTCTGGTTCTGGCAGTATGAGTTTATTTCTATCAAAAGCAGGTAAAATGACAGATTTTGGACAGGGTTTTCATTATTGGTGTCAGCTGACAGAGTTTCCATCTTTTATTGTTTCTTTATACTAAATCAGACTTTTTGACATCTTTATACAATTGCTCCTCTTTTGCCAGGCTTCAGGCAGAAAAAAAATGTATTTCATTCTTGCCACTTTATCATTTTAGTAGGAGGAAGCCGGGGTTAAGACCAGGATTTCAAGCATAGATTCCATTCCTCATAGCTATCAAATAATTCTTATAATGCAGTACAGGTTGTTGGGTTATGCCTTAGATATTTTGATACTTAATCCATCGTTCATATTTAGTATGTTGTCTGAACATGCCACTATCATGCTTCCTGAAATAAGTAAAAAATTATGCACCTTTTGGTGGTAAAGCCACATTTGAGATGAAATATGAGAAGATGCTTTTCAGATAATACTGTCATGCAATTATTGCATTCTATTTATAGGATTTTTCTAAGGTGTTTCCTATTGTTTATTTGTCATCTTTTTTACCAGTGCTACAGTTTGGTGAAATACAGCAGCTCCTTAAGGCTGAAGAAGACTGAATGACAATTTCAAGGGTAGTCACCTATTGCTGACATCCCTGGAAAAACTTGTCATCTTGCAGCTTTTATGCTGATGGGTTATTTTACTATATATCACCATAAGGACTCCTTAAATGAACAACTAAGAGTTGTTGAGTAGTAGCTAGTCAAAGGTGAATGGTAGGGCAGCTAAAATTAGGAAAGGCGGGTATGGGAGGGAATATAAGTCAAACAGGAAAAGAGTGGTGGTAAATCTTGGGTTTTCCCTGCAGGAGGCTTTAAAGTATTTTCTGTATCATTTATGAAATTGTTTATATAAAAATAAATCAACTTGTTTATATTGTTTTCAGTTGGGTCACAAGGTCATGTTATAAGTTATGAAATCATAAAACAACATCACAAATTGGCAGAGAAGAATTTTTGGCAGTGGCGTAATGCATGGAAAATAGGACATGGTAAAGAGTGGCCAAATAATGTGGATTTCATTAATCAAGATATTTTGACTGTAGCTGAGGATTTGAAATCTGTAACACTTGATGCTGTAAGTACTGTATTTGTTTTCTTGAAGTCAGAATTTCCTGTTCAAAGTGGCTTGGGGACTTACAACAGATAATACCATTAGCACTATAAGCAAACACTTTTAGTTTTATCATCATTAACTCATAATCTTGCCAGTCTGATCTTATGGTTTGTGAGTGTGTGCTGCTAAAAACATTGATATACTTTATGCTAAAAACAGATACACAGTCACAAGTCTTATAGTACAATAAGTACTTCTAATACAAGTACTCATTAAAATCAAACCCTGTTGTGTTTTACTTCAATATTAATATTTTTCTTTCCCCTTTGTTAGGTAGTTCTGGACATGCTTTCCCCACAGAATGCTTTGCCTGCAATTTTCCCAAGTCTTAAACAAGGGGGGGTCTGTGTTGTATACTTTGCAAAGTAAGTATTCATTCCTTAAATCTCCAGGTTTTGATTTCAATGCTTAGAGAGTACAATTGTGCAAAACATTTGAAACTTTATTACATGCATGAATGAAGCACCCCTTTCAAACTTTTCAAGCAGACAAATATTTTCCCAGACTAATATTCCTGCCTTAAAGCCGCATCTTGTTGCTTCATGTATATGTACATGCAGGGCCATTTCAACTTTGCAGGAAAGAATACAGCGAAGCGGCTGTGGCACATGTGTATATGAAATCAAATAGGAACAGAAATTGCATGAAACTTTTTCGTTAGGCTAATTATACCCAGTTCTTTTAACAAATCTTCATAGGATTTAACCTTCAATCCCGTTGCCATCTTGGTGGATCTTTTTTTCACTCTTTTAAGACCTTTTTTTTAACCTCCCTCTTTTTCAGTCTGTATATTAACTCAATATTCAAGCGGTCATGTCTCATGTTATTAACCTCCAATGTTAGCAGATTGTGCAATTGCAGCTTTGTAAAATGCAGACAATATGAACTTTTATCTGTTTCCCAGTTGAGAATGAGAGGGGGGGGTTGTTTTTGCTTCCTTTTATGTAAATATAAAAATATTCTTACAATACTATAGGATGTATGTATGACAATTAATGAGATTCCAATAGAGCAGACATATACTACAAATATCTTGGAGTGAAATAGTCAGATTTTCAGAAATTTTCAGATACTGTTTCAGATCAACTTGGCTGAAAAGCGCTAATAGCAAACCCGTCCTTAGGTCTCTTTTGAGAGCTCTGCCCATCAGTTCTCCTCATGCTATTTGGAGAATGACACCTGCAGCCTCAGGAAGAAGGCCTGGACATGGCTAGCAACTGTCTCGCATAGAGCCAGACCCGGCGTGTCAAGCTAGAGTATAAGATAGCAAAGGTCAGCAGGAAGTAGCAAGGCCTATGGAACATAGGGTGTAGGGGCAGCTGGGGCTTTGCACTGTGGCACTAGGGTGGCTAGCTATGACACAGAGCTTGAGGCAGTGCTCCTTGGTAACATTGGGAGTGAAAGAGAGGACCTGGGGTGGTAGGAGCCTGCTGAAGCCCCAGCACCACCACCTCTCCACTGCGTAGGACAGCCAAAAGGTTGAAGGGAGAGCTAGGCAAACGAGAGGACTTGGAAAGGAGACAAAGAAGGTAGACCCTTAACTCACCAAGGATTAGGGATGGGAAGACCAAACTGAGAATTGCTTGAATTGGGTTGGTCTTCACCTAATAACCAATAGGTTTGGTTAGCAGCCGCAATGGGGACTGCCGGGATTATTTATGGCCATATCACTTAGTAATAGAAATTCCAGTTCCAATTACTGCCATAACTCAAGGACTACCTATAGAAAAAAAAATCAGTATGATAAGATATAATAATGGAACAATCTACTGATATAAGTTGTGGATTCTGTGGTTAGACACCTCTCAAGTCTGGTTTAATTAGTTTTTTGTACATTTCAGTTTGGAATGGATGATGCTTATGGTTCCTTCCAATTCTGTAATTCTGCCTTTAATCAAAGTGACACGGTTGAAACATCATGCTAAAATGTGATTTAACCATTGTTTAGCAAACCATAATGACTGAACTTACATGTTAGTCTAAGCAAAAGCAAATAATTCACATTATGTCTTAACATGTTATATGTCTACAGTTGTATAAACATTACTGAAAAATGAATGTCACTAATAACAGTGATACCAGATTGAATAAATATGCATTAAAATTGGGCTACAAAATAAATAATAAAATACATTTTTAGAAATTCATTTGCAATATATATAATTGTTTATTTTTCTACAAGTATCACTCAGGTTATTGAATTGATGGAAGCTATCCGGATCAGAAAATTAGCCCTTTTTTGTGAAAAGGTTTTGGAAGTTACACATAGAGATTGGCTAATATGCCCAGCTACATGGGAAAAGAGAAATGTTCTTAAAAACATAGCATCTGAACTAAACATGAATGATGGAAATGATGTTTCTGCTGAAAAGAGAGGAAATGAAGGTAGGAAATGGGTGGGTTCTAAAATTTTTTACTACTGGTTCTGGGGGCGTGGCTTATTTTGTGGGTGTGGTTTAGGGGTAATGTGACTGGGTGGGTGTGGCCAACTTTTTTTTTTTACTTTTAAAAGCATTTTTTTCTACAACCTTAAGAAGTTGCAGAAAAAAATGCTTTTAAAAGCCTCTGACAATCCCAGCTGAGCCACGTGATCAGCAGAGGCTTTTTTTTTTACTTTTAAAAGCATTTTTTCGGCCAAAAGGGTTGTAGAAAAAATGCTTTTAAAAGTAAAAAAAAAGCCTCTGATAATCACATGGCTCAGCTGGGCATGGGGGGGGGCAGGGATTTTTGCTACTGGTTCTCTGAATCACCCGCCGCCATCGCTACCAGATCGGGTGATCCGGTCCAAACCGGGAGCATTTTACTCCTGGTTCTGCCCCTTTTGTTTCCATCTTAGCTTTTGGTTGTCTCTTTTGAATAGTGTGTAAATATGGCTTATTTCTCTGTGTATATTGATAGTTGATTTGTCTAAATACCAATGTCTGATATTGTTTTCCTTCAGGGATGACAATATGAAATAAAATTCATGTCCTCCTCTTATGGGAAAGAAAGAAATGGGGAAAGCTGCTAAAGTTCCCAAGGCTACAAGGGAGAGTAGGGGATGAGAATTGATACAGGGATGAGAAGTTTGATAGCAGATTTGTTACAAGAACAAATTTGAATTAAAGAATTTTGGTCATTTACATATTTTATTTTATCTCAACAGCTTTTGCTTCTTCCAATATAAGAATACCTTATGTTGCTAAACCTTTCCCATTTCTAGTTGGTCACACAGGTAAGAATAACTTAGCAAAAATGTTATAAGCTATACATTTCATTATTACTATGTTTTTCATAAGCACTGTGAAAGTATTTTTAGAAATGAATAATAAAACAAAATGCTAATGACTGTTAAAACATTAGTTTTTTTCCCCTTTCATATAGTATTCCTTGTCAAGCTGAGGAAATTTAATTCATTATATTCAAACACTGCTCCAGATGGTATGTGCCAATTTGAAGACTGTACTTCATCAGAAATAACACATTAGAAGAAATTTTCTTTGATATGAGTATGATTTGGGAAACAACTGATGTGTTTACATTGACTAAGATACAGTATGTTTCAATATACTAATGTGTTTAACAAATAAAAGAAATAAAAGAAATTTAGATAACAAATATTTTGATATGTATTTTGTGTTTAATTTGCTATTCATTTTGAAACTTGTTAAGTTTTGTTATTCTTCATTTCCAGTAAACCAGTCCATGGATTTATCTCGACTACTTTTTTTCCCATTCCTAGGCCGGTCATCTGTCAAAAAAATGGAAGTATTTGGGAGCTTAGAGTGTCATTATGGATAAGCAAGCATGCTTTTGTATTCAGGTAGTCCTCGATTTACAACAGTTCATTTAGTGACCATTCAAAGTTATATCACTGAAAAAAGTGATTTATGGCCGTTTTTCACACGACTGTTGCAACATCTCCATGGTCATGTGATTTACATTCGGATGCTTGACAACTGACTCACATTTTTGACAGTTGTAGTGTCCCGGAGTCATGTGATCGCCTTTTGTGACCTTCTGACTAGCAAACTCAATAAGGAAACCAGATTCACTTAACAACCGTGTTACTAATTTAATAGCTGCAGTGATTCACTTAAGAAATGTGGCAAGAAAAGTCGTAAAAAGGGGCAAAACTCACTTAACAAATTTCTCACTTAACGACATAAATTTTGGGCTCAATTGTGGGCTCATAAATTGAGAACTACCTGTAATTTAGAACAGAATACATAAATAGGAATAATAGAATGAAAAACCAGCTAGAAAAATAAAGTTTTTACAAGGCTTTCCAGTGAACTATATAGTTGCTTTGAGTTTAAATGGACTCCAGAGGATGGTAGAGAACAGGAAGGCCTGGAGGAACACTGTCCATGGGGTCACGATGGGTCGGATAAGACTTTGCAACTAACAACAACAAATATAGTTGATTAGGCTACTTTCTATTGTTCTTGCCTTCAGCTCATTAATTCTAATTTCTTGGTGCATTAGATGTTCTTTCCTTAAGTTTAAACCTACTCTATAGTTTTCATGTAGACACAAAACATTGCCAGCAAGAGAGACATACTGTATTTTTCAGAGTATAAGACACTCCGGACTATAAGACATACCTACCTTTTTTGGTGAAGAAAACAAGAAAAAGAAATCTGCCTCTGCCTCCCAGCAATTTTGCCTCGTTGCAGCAAACAGCAAATAGCCTGCTTTACTTTCATTTTCGTTTTCAGCATAGCTTGATTAGCACAAGAAAAAAAAAATCTGCTCCCAGCAATTTACCTCCTTGCAGCAAGCAGCAGAGGCCCGCACAAAACAGCTGAGAGTCAGGAGGCATCCACCTGACAATCAATTTATGCTAATTAGGCTGTGCTGAAGCTGAAATGGGCTGTTTCTTCTTGCTGCTTGCTGCAAGGAAGTAAGTTGCTGGGAGGCAGAGGCCAAAGGGTGGGGGCCAGTGGATGCGCGGGGCTACATTTGGTGTATAAGACACACCTAAATTTTCGCCCCCTTTTAGGGGGGAAAAGGGTGCGTCTTATACTCCGAAAAATACGGTATATGAGATCTTTAAACATACAGCCCTTTTGACTTCTTGACTATAGTTAGACTAGAAGTTTAAGTATTACAGCAATATTTTATTTCTATGTTCACTTAACTTACCTTGGGAGTGACACTGATAAGATGGATCAAGGAGCATTTTATCTGTTGGATCAAGCAAACCAGGAATGACATGTTGCTCCATCATTTCCAGAGTGTCAGTGGAGGAGGAAGATGATAATCCCAGCCTTATATATCGTGTTTTTTTCCCACAAAGTGAACAGTCTACAGGTGTGGCATTGGGTCCTCGAGGCAACTGTACTTTGTTTCTGCAACTGTTTCTTATAGCTCCACTATGGTAAAGAGACCGTTCCCGCTGCCATACATAATGTGTTGAAGCAATTGCCATTACCTGTATCAAAGACACTTATCTAAGAAAGGACTGCATCAGAACTATCATATAGCAGTGCACAGAAATTATAAAGGCTAGTGGACATGATTCATTTTCTTAATTAACAAGAACATAATTATAAAACATCAAAAAATTGCTATTCATTAGCAAAATTGGTCTAATAAGTATAGAGCAAGAGAAAGTGAAAGGGCAGATACCACTTTCAAATGAATGCTACATCTATGTTCAGAAAAATCTGAACTAAAGAGTCTAAAGTGCAGAAAAGAGGTTGCATGCAGCAGTGAGGGCAGTCCTGACAGCTTCATTCCATACCCCTCTATCTATGACATCTTCACCAGCATCTGAATAAAAAGTGGTCACTTTTGTGCCACATGGGGCAGCCTGTTCTGGAACTCTGGAGATCTTCAAAAGATAAGTGAGCGATCGGTAATGGGGTGAGGTGGAGCAAATGGAATCTGGTGGGCTGGGAAACTGGCCCAGTGCGCCTGTGGAGACCTGGCGGGACAGGATGGGGAGAGGAAGCAACTATGGGTACCCCAGGGGATTGTAAGCAGAGCATGAGATATCTCAGTGGGCGGGGGAGACCTTGGGTGGTTGAAAGTAAGTGGCCTGTTCCAGCACTATGCCCCAATTCTGGGATACCTCATGTGCACTTAACGACCTGTGCATTCGATTAATGAATGTGTTGTGGAAAGCAGGATGGGATCACATTCATTTAATGTGATCCAATTAACGAATCCTCCGGTTATGAATGTAATTGGCAGGCTCTATTACATTTGTAACTTGAGGATTACCTGTTGGCAAAATAGCACATTTCCCAAGGGTATTTTTTTTTTTTTTTAAGCATTAGATCTTCCTGTGCTGTGTAGCATATAGGGAAGCAAGGGATCTCCAGCAATTTCGGGCTTGGGCAAGTACTTCAGTCTCTTCCCATGTGATGTTTAGAATCTTTTAAGTTTTCCATGAATGTTCTTCACCAGGTCATAATCTCTGCATGGAAAACAAGACCTGCAAGTTGGAGTGTTTTTCATGCTGAAACATTTTTGGAGCACTTCTTCATTAGTAATATGGTCAAAATAATGAATCTTTATTAGGAAGTAATAGGAACAGTAAAAAATGGAGTCATTTGGCAGAAGCAGTGGAAAACTTAATGCAATTATTACTGTCCAGTTGCACTTACATCCATCATTATGAAATGTTTTGAGAGGCTGATAAAGGACATTATTTTATCCAGCCTCCCTGCAACATTTGACTCGCTTCAGTTTGCTTACCGTCCAAATCACTCTGCTATTTCTTCTGTTCTCCATCTAAGCTTGGCGCACTTTGAGGAAAGAAACACTCATTTGCGAATGCTGTTTGTCAACTTCAGTTCAGCATTTAATTCAATCATTCCTCACCATCTATTAGACAAATTGGGCCTTTTAGGATTTGTGCAACTGGATTCCTGATTTTCGTATTGATAGGCCCCAGTATGTGCAAGTTGGGACTAATATTTCTAACACCATTTTCTTGAGCACAGGTTCTCCTCAGAGCTGTGTCCTAAGTCCGCTGTTGTTCATCCTGTTGACCCATGACTGTTGTGCTAGGTTTGCCACCAAATATATTGTGAAGTATGAGGATGATACAAGTGTAGCGGGCCTTATTCAATATGACAGTGAGGATGCTTACCACAAAGAAGTAGGTTTGGTGAACTGGTGTAACAAAAACAGCTAGTATCTAATTATATAATGTAAACTGTATCCGTAGGTTATTTCATATTTTCCAATACGTGCTAGTATCATGTTTTTTTAAAACATATACCCACTCTAATAAAGGTCAATTATTCATTAGAGTGCATTGAAAACATGGTATCAACTAGCAATTAAAGTGAGTAAAGATAATTTTGACAGCATTTTAAAAAAAAATTCTAGAGTTTTGAAAACAAGGAAAGGTGCTGTTTTAGAAAACAGAAGTTTATTATAATTTACCTATCCTCTTTCTTAATAATATGAAACATATTTTTCTTACCTCTTCACAGCAACGTCTGCTTACTATAGCTCTATAACCCATCTTACTCCACAGTTCATCCCTCAGAGCCAAGAAATCTGGGAAGAGTTTTCTCCAAGTTTTTCCTAAAGCCCATGGGAAAATCTCATATTTTGACTCTTCATCGTCTTCTTCAACTGTATTTGCAAGGTATCTACAATAACATGTATATGACAATTAAACATAACTTTAATCAAATGTTTACCACTGTCTCCCATCTTTTTTCCTTACCCCCATTCCCATGTCATTGCAGATTGCTCAAAACAATTTAGTTTGGACAAACATCCCTAAGCTTATATTTCATATTAGAAAAATAGATTATCATTTCTGACATTTGCTTATCTTAACTTAATATTCAGAGTACCAAACTCAGAACTATATGCGCAAAGAAAATCAAAAGCCAAAATACAGAAATAGAAATTCAGGCATCCTGAAAATCTCAGCTTTTTAAAGAAATGAAAGTTTTGCAGTTTCAGAATATAGAAACAATGCTGAATGCAAATCAAGTTAAAATATCTGGCTTTGATATTTCTAATTGATATTTCTCTTATATATGCATTGAAAAGATTTCTATTGCTGCCATCTTCAAATATAACCCTAGGAGACTAGAAACAATCAGAACAATATAAATATGTAGAAATACAAATACAAAATTAAAAACCATTCTACTCTAATAAAGGTATCATAACAACCAGCTACCCACACCAGTTGAGTTCACATCCTGGCCCAGCACCTGGTGGAAAGAGTCAGGTCTTTATGACCTTATGGAAAACCAAGAGAGTGGAAGCTCTTCAGATTTCAGGCAAGAGACTGTTCCATAGGACAGGTGCCACTATAGAGACGAAGCTAGAGCCAATGGAGGAAGATGGTGCAGCCTCTCTGGCTCCAGACGAATGACCGGAGGAGCAGGACGAGGCAGTCCTGGGTCCCTTGGACTTGGGAAGTATTGCCAGCGAAGGAGAGAGGGTGCAGGAGGACCAAGTGAAGGGGGAGGAGAGGGCAGGCAGTGGAGCAGAGGAGCGATGGAGCTCCAACAACGACCAATTACCTTCCCCACTGATCCCCGAGCATGGAGAATGGAAAGGAGGAAGGATCAGCACAGGGCGACCCAACGACTCGGGAGGAGGGTGCCCCGCCCCTCGTAACAAGGCTCAGTAAAGGGAGTTAAGCCTTTGTTCTGGCTGTGTTGCTTCCATGCCCAGTCCTCACAAATCACAAATATCTGAATTACTTATAACTCTCAACTACCAATACTGAGAGATGTAGCCTGCCTGGAGCCAAACAGGTTGAGATCCAGCTATCCAGCTATTTCTATTGCTAAAGTACTTGTAGAAGATGATTTTGATATATTCAATATGTAAAATAAAATTGCTCCCCATAATGTTGAAGTTTGCCTTGCATTTTGAAAAAAACACCTGGATGTGCTAAACCCCATGCAATATGGACAACACTGAACTGAATTTGCACAGTGGCCATGGTAGATGACTGACGCCCTCCATACCTGGGGAAAAATACCATCATTAAATTGTGCCTGTGGGGCCAAAAACCAATCTAGCCAACATATACTGACAATGCCAAAATACAGGCTATAATGGAGACTGTTGATTTCCTGGCTGTGACAAATGAAGTAAAAATTATATCTGTAATCTAGACATACATATATAATATTTTAGATTTTTTATTTCATATTTTATCTCTTTTTATCAAAATATGATATGAATGTGCATAAATAAATAAATAAATGTTTCAACAATACAGGCAGAGTTAGAAACTGGAATTCATGAAACAGCCAAGGAAACCTGGAAAAAGATGTTTCTGTTTTACTGATTCAAATACCCCTGAGTATTGCAAAGCATCTCTTTTGACAGATTTGCAGAGCCCTATGATATGGCTACATAGTACTTTTCTGGATTTGTCTTAGAAATATTCATCTTAAATCCAAAGCAATTGGGGTAATAGTGAATTTTTCTAGTTCCTCAGAAAGAGTTCCACTTTTTTAACCAATGCATTGTAAATCTTCTGCCGAAGTTTCTATAACTTGCCTAACTATTTTAATGGGTTGTTTTATTAGAGTTTTTGGCCAATTTATTTAATTGTTTTAATTGCTTTTAATTCTTATACTGTTATGGTTTTATTTCTGGCTGTACACCGCCCTGAGTCCTTCGGGAGAAGGGCGGTATAGAAATTCTATAAAATATAAAATAAATATAAATATAAATGGAAACTGGCAAATGTAAACAGGAGGAGTGGGTACTTATTTGACAGCTACACCATCCAGTCAAGGAATGACTTTATGGGTTCTTCAATTACAGGGGTTTGGGAAAGACATAGAATAACATTAAAACCTGTTCCTGGAATTTCTATCATTTGTGGCTGTCAGGAAAGGGCCCATGCACCTATATTCTGTGAAAGTTGGGGGGAATGTATTTATTTATAGAGATTTTTTCAACCCTTTTTATGATATTTACTATGTGATTAGAGAATAATCATAATAACAGTGGTTAATTTAAATTCAGTTCAGTTCAAATAAACTGGATCCTCACCTAAACCAATACTTTCTTGACAACATTTCTCAACTAAGAAACATTTATTTACCAGATACCCTCAATGCAAGAATAATTAAATAACTAAGATATGGGAGTAGGTTTTGACATTTAGAATAATTTAATGTCTTAAAAGTCAACCTGATATAGAATTCAACTCAAATTGGAAACCATTTCTAGATCAGGACTTAATTCATGGATTTGTAGTACATCCAAAGTGGGACTTTATATATATATATATATTTTTATAGCATATATTTCAATTTTACAGATGTATCTAAATCAAGGCAGATTCTTAACACTGTTAATTGAATTGTTCATGGTTTATAATTCTACTTGATGGTTATTGATATACCGGTACATTCTTAGCCTACAGCTTAATAGTGATTTTTAGTCTTTTAAAGCAATATTTTCAGAGATTCTTTTTTTTTAACTGTACCAAATTGACTTAACCCAGACTCAGGATCCTGGACAAACAGGTTCTTTGTATCTCCCCATAAGGGTTGGGAAGCTGTTGTATTTTGTAAAAACCAAACATATACCAGTGTTAAATTTCTTCTTTGTCTTTTAATAGCCAGCATGTAGAGCTCTTGAACCTTTTTTACATGGTGCTTTGTCTTGCTGGGGTTCTATACTTCTTTTCCTCCTTTTGGATCATCCTCTGCTTCTAAAGGAGAAACACTTTTTTTCATTTGGCTGCTGTACTCTGTTTAGTATTGGTTGCAGAGCTTCAAAACTCCCATACCTCTGCCAAGGTTGCAGCTTTATTGGCAATTCTTGCTGTGTTGGTGCTAAGGGAAAACTCAGATGGGAAGGAAAGAAAGCAGTATAGATGCCTGCAATTCTTTCAAATAGCTTACTTGTTCACATACCCCATCTCTTTTGAAAGGAAAAAAAATAGAGTCTTTATTTATTTATTTATTTATTTATATTGGATTTCTATACCGCCCTTCTCCCTAAGGACTCAGGGCGGTGTACAGCCAGATTAAAAAAACATGCAGAACAAATATTAAAAACAATTAAAAGATATATAAATTTGGCCCAATTAAAACTCATTTACCAATTAAAAACGTTTAAAACATTTAAAAACAGTTAAAAATTTCATCTTAAGCCAGCCCGGCTTGTTTAAATAAATGGGTTTTAAGGGCGCGACGGAAGGCACTGAGGTCTTGGATTCTCCTTATCTCTGGGGGGAGCTGATTCCAGAGGGTAGGTGCCCCCACAGAGAAGGCCCTCCCCCTGGGGGTCACCAGCCTGCATTGTTTGGCTGATGGCACCCCGAGGAGGCCCTCTCTGTGGGAGCGCACGGGTCGCTGGGAGGTCGTCGGTAGCAGCAGGCGGTCTCGCAGATAGCTAGGCCCTATGCCATGGAGCGCTTTAAAGGTGATAACCAACACCTTGAAGCGCACCCGGAAGACAACTGGGAGCCAGTGCAGCTCGCGCAGGAGCGGTGTTACATGGGAGCGCCATGCTGCTCCCGTCACTACCCGCGCTGCTGCGTTCTGGACCAGCTGGAGCCTCCGGGTGCTCCTCAAGGGGAGCCCCATGTAGAGAGCGTTGCAGTAGTCAAGGCGAGAGGTGACGAGGGCATGAGTGACTGTGCACAGGGAATCCCGATCAAGAAAGGGCCGCAACTGGCGAATCAGGCGAACCTGACAAAAGGTCCCCCTGGTTACAGCCGTCAGATGTTCCTCCAAGGACAGCTGCATATCCAGGAGGACTCCCAGATTGCGAGCCCTCTCTGTGGGGGCCAATGACTCGCCCCCAATAGTCAGTGATGGAGTCAACTGACTATATCGGGATGCCGGGAGCCACAGCCACTCAGTCTTGGAAGGGTTGAGCTTGAGCCTGTTCCTCCCCATCCAGATTTTTGATTTTTCTTTTCTTTTCATGAGGTTAGTGTAATCTCAACATCTTTACCATTCAGTGATAAGAAGTCAGTAATGAAGTTTGGCTACCCCTTGATGTACAATATTACATTTGATATGGTTGTAGCGTCAGATACCATCTGGTCAGATATGAATTGGTATCTTTCATTTGTTGCAGCCCATGTGGGTAAATATATAGAAATATATAAGTGAATAAATCCACAAATATATTTAGTTATTTATAATTAATGATATACTAGAAATCATAAGGTCCAAGACATATTATTTGTTGATTCTTCTGTATTTTACATTTTATCCCTTTTTCTTGACTATTTTGTTTTATGATTGTGTGTACACACACATACCACACACAATTTTCTGAATGTCTAATAAAGTGTACTAAAGTTATCTGGATAATTCAGCTTATAATTACTGCCAAAATCTGACTTCATAGCTTTTCACTTAGATTGAAGCAAATTGAGCAAAATTACTACTTGGTCCAAATAGCAGACCAAATAGAAAATAAGTACATTAGGCAATTATATACTGTATTTAAAACACAAATAGTGGGTTTTAAATATATAATTGCCTAATGTACTTATTTTCCTAAAATTTTACTAGTCTCTAGTTTTGGGATAGGAACAATTTTCATTAAGTTTGTTTTTGAATTGTAAACATTTATTAATTTTTCCCACTGAAGAAGTCATCTAAAGATTTAGAATATTAAATGAAGTTTTCACCTTAAGATGAAATGTGAAGCCTATTCAAATCAGGAAGTTTAAGCACCTCATTGGACTATAGAACTCCAAAAATATATATTGAAAAAGAAATTGAAAGTTAGATAATCACTCTGGGTAGAGAATTAATAGGGCTCTATTGTCCCTGGTCTTTTTTTTTTTTTTTACATGACAAGATTACACAGCACGACTATATATTTTTTGGGTTTTTTCTATGAACATAAAATATAAATTTCCATTCTTAACTTTCATTTTAAAATATTAGAAATCTGCAGAAATCAGTCACACTTCTACTTAGTTTTGACAAGCAAGCTGGGTTCATACACCATTTTGCAAATTAAATTTCTATCAGCCTATTAGTCCAAGGTGCTTCAAGATATAAATATTATAAATATAATTATAAATATTTGTAAATGTATAAATATAAATTTCTATTTACTGGAGCCAGCAAGGCTTTGCTATATCTACTCTTCTCTCAAATAATAAATTCTCTCTCTTGCACTTTCATCACAACTATAAAGTTTAGAGTTACTTACAGAGCAACAAAGAAATTAAGCTTGGTGTGTTCGTTTATACTATAGCCAGCCCTCTTGAAATAAACAAAAGTCATTGCCAAAAGATACTGTTGAAAGAAAGTAGAATATTAATGTTCCTCTTTTCCCTTTGGTCTAAAAATGACAAAAGTCATTTGATAAAATCAATAGAAAAAAATTATCAACAAAAAAAAAACATTATTTTTAATTAATTGCCAAGCACAGAATGGTTTTAAAATTCAGGTGAATCACACCTCAAATTGGATTTTTCAGTCATGCTCTGTCACAGAAACTTGACTCATGTTCTCACTGTCTTAACCTCATTAATAGGACATAAAGCAGGGCCAGAGATATTGCTCCTAACCAACAGATTAAGGATCAGGTAATTTTTCAGTTATACTGGAAATTTAGAAAACAGGAAACCGATGTAAAACTGATATAGAGAAAAATGGGCCAATAAATTGCAGCTACTGGCCTTGTGCTGCAGAGTAAAGTACTGCTAATTACATAATAGCCTGTCACATAAATTGTTAGTATGCCATGCAGTGTGTCACTTTCTGCACAATCCTGTGGTGTTGTATTGGATACCAATACCTACAGCCGCTGCTCTCAAATTCTTTGCTGTCGAGTATGCGTGTATTAAGAATTAGGGCCATGTTCTCATTTATATCTCAATAAGAGGTATAAATACATTATTTTTATTTAGATTTATAAAATGTTGATTTGTATTTTTAAAATATTGATCTATGTGAGTCAATCACATCTAAAGACGTGGCTTTTTAAACAAATCGCCTGACCTGCGGGGTGTTTTTAGTTTGGTTTTAATATGGGTTTTAATTGTTGTATTTTTAATTAATCTAAATTAATTTATTTTTACTGTTCTACGGTTTTAATCCTTTTTGAGCCGCCCCGAGTCCTTCAGAAAAAGAGCGGCATATAAATTTGACCAAATAAATAAATAAATAAAATCTAATCACAATATTTTTAAATTTTATGTTATTTAAAACAATAATTGAATTATTAAGTTGAAATTAGCATGAAACAATAGGGTTTGGTAGATGACAACAGAATATACAGTAAATCCTCTGATTTTTAAAGTTATACTGATTTAAAAGCAATAAGTCTACCTTGTCTGCAATTTTACAGCAACAGTCCATCCACAAGAAATCTTGTATCAAATCATCATCTGTAAAATAAGGCAGCAACGACAAACAAATTATAATCTCGGGATACATTCTTTGAAAACAGCCTTTTACCAATAAAATTATATTTTTCATAAGTTCTGATTTGACTATAAAGTCACCAGCTATTGGAGGGGGGGGATGTTGTCTTTAAAGAAAACCAAAACCAAGGAAAAAATGGTATGAGCACAAAGCAAACTTCTTTACAGTACATAGATTTATGAGCCTTATCTAATTTCCAACTTCTACACATATGAAGGCTGAAGAAACAGTCATTACTATCAGTTAATTCTATAAGCCCAGGAAATTTTTATTTATATTTTGGTTTCCATGAGAATAAAATCAGAGTGCTGAAGAGTTTTAAGTTTGTGAGATTTTCTGAGTTACTTCTCATGCACATACAATCAGTTTGCATATTTTATTGAAATAGGAAATATTAGGTATCTATTTTCATATAAGAGTGTATAAATGGCTTGATAGCACATAATCAATATACATATACTGTATATATAGAACTATGTACTATATGCATGTGTGAGTGTATGCATAGATATAACATACTATTAATGTACAAAAAAACCTACCAAATAGTTTAAAGAAAGCTGTCATTTCCTGACGCTGAATAATTAAACATGAACCTTTTGACTGTTTTGGCTTAATATTATGATTAATGTTTTTTCCAGAGGTCTCCCGGCAGTCTTTAAATTTTGGGCGCTTAAGGGCAAGTGTCTTTTTTTGCTGATATGATTTAGATTCATTTGGTTTTACATGGATGGTAATAGTGGGAGGTGTTCGACAGCAGCTCTGGTTATGTTTCATTTTCCTAAATGAAGTTACCTGTTGAAATAAAAATAAATTCTTAGCTGAAATTAAAGTTATAGAAAGGATATCATGAAAAATACACTATGCATACATGCTATATCTTTATTCATATGCTATGAGCAATTGTTATATCTTTTCCATATTTTTCTACATAAAGTACAATATAATTGAAGTTAATAGAATAACAGAGTTGGAAGGGACCTTGGAGGTCTTCTAGTCCAACCCCCTGCTTAGGCAGGAAACCCTACACCACTTCAGACAAATGAATTTTATATATACAGTGTTCTTGGTGGTGGTAATTCTACATGATTATATTTCAAAGCCATCTGGTGCTTTTGAAAATAAATTGACGCCCACTTTTTTGTGGCAGCCCCTCAAATACTGGAATACTACTATCATGTAACCCCTAATTCTTCTTTTCTTTAGACTAGCCAGACCCCAAACCTGCAGCCGTTCTTCATATCATTTAATCTCCAGGCCTTTGATCATCTTAGTTGCTCTTTCCTGAATTATTTCCAAAGTCTCAACATCTTTTTTGTAGTATGGTGACCAAAATTGGTTGCAGTATTCCATGTGTGGTCTTACAACAGTTTTGTAAACCAGCAGTAATACTTCACGAGATCTTGAATCTATGCCTCTGTTTATACAACCCAGGATGGTATTAGTTTTTCTGGCTGCTGAGATTTTTAATCAAATGGGAGTTTCCCCTGTATTTTATTGTGGTCCACCAAACAACTCCGAACTAAAAGCTGTCATTTTTCCTTCCCTTCAAAAACCTTGAGGAATCTATTCCTAGCATTAGTTTTTGGTCATGACAGCATGTATACCTAACCCTAACCCGAACCCTAAATTCATTTTTAATTTAAATGGGATTTTCCCATGTATTTTACTATGGTTCACAAACAACTCTAAATTCCTAGAAGTTTTGGAAGTAAAGGAAAGTTTGTTTTTCTTTCAGAGTTTTTCATGGACCACAATAAAATACATGGGAAAATCTCCTTTGAACAAAAAATGGATTTGCAGTTAGGACTAGGGTTAGGTCTATCAGGTGTCATGGCCAAAAAATAATGCTAGGGATATATTCCTAGAGCTTTTGGAAGGAAAGTTGACAGCTTTTCGTTCGGAGTTGTTTGTGGACCACAGTAAAATACACGGGAAAATCCCATTTGAATTAAAAATGAATTTAGGGTAAGGGCTAGGGTTAGTGTTAGTTCTACATGGTGTCATGGCCAAAAAGTAATGCTCAGGATAGATTCCTTGAGGTTTTTGAAGGAAGGGAAAATTGACACCTTTTTGTTCGGAGTTGTTTGTGGACCACAATAAATTACATGGGAAAATCCCTTTTTAAACTAAAAATGAACCTAGGGTTAGGGCTAGGGTGATGATTAAGTCTACATGTTGTCATGGCCCAAAACTAATGCTTGGGATAGATTCTTAGTGGTTTTGGAAGGAAAAGAAAGTTGACAGATTTTTGTTCTGAGATATCTATTGACCAAAGTAAAATACATGGGGAAATCACATTAAGGAAATCACATAACTAATCTCTTGTCTTTTTTACCAGAAAATCCTTTAAATCATAGCATGTAAAACTTTTAATTCTGTTCTTGAATTACTTCCTTATGTCTTAATTTCTGAGGTGAAATGAAAATAGTAGGTATTTAGGACTATTTTATCTAGAATCAAATGAATAACACCAGGGTGTGCTGCTTACCTCATATCCTGACAATGAAACTGCACCACTGGGTAATTGAAAGCCTACAGATTAAAAACATGATAAATATGTAAGTGTTTCTTATCCAGTAAAAAGCAAAAATTTCTCCTTTTATACCCTCTCTTTCTCTCTTCCTTTTCTAATTTGAGGTCTTTCATACTGCAGTAAACTTTTCTGTACCTTAATTTCAGAAAAGGGAACAGGTAACTTCCCTAACCTGATTTGGAACTAAAAACTGGGAAGTGTAGCTTATTAACTTTCTAAAAGGCAAAGGTTCTCATTTCTGTGTTAATATTAAACAAAATTTAGAAGCAAAAAGATAGCAAAAAGGCTATCAACAGTATTAAAATGACATTACTAAGTCAGAAATGCACTCCCCAAAGTAAGACCTTGCCTTTATTACAGAACACTTTTGTTCTATTCCAACTAAATCCCATGTGAATGAAATAAGACATTCTCAGTGACAATTTATTTTTCTAATCATCTTTTTAGCTCCATTTAAATCCTTCAGCAGAAAAAAAAAAGTGCGAGGAAAGTGTATTTGCTTGGGATATATATCATGAAAATATACTACAAAGTAATGTATCCTCATAGGATTGATAAAAAAAGAATCTCACCCTGTACTATTTTTATGGCTGGTGATTTGAAAAGCCATTGTTTGCCTTTTCAAGTGGGTTTCAAAGTGTTGGACTAATAAACTAGTTATTTTAAAAAAACTTATGAAACTGTAAATGTATTAACTTGTATCTTTTAAGCTTTTGAGGGCCTCTGGGGATGCAGCTTGCTGCTTGAGGTTATTTCCTAAACGCATACAGATTATTTCAAAAGATGG
The DNA here is from genome assembly GCF_059756535.1 of Pantherophis guttatus. Classification (NCBI taxonomy): domain Eukaryota; kingdom Metazoa; phylum Chordata; class Lepidosauria; order Squamata; family Colubridae; genus Pantherophis; species Pantherophis guttatus. The sequence continues at coordinate 291,275,591 of NC_142063.1, read as the reverse complement.
CCTAACACATATGCAGAGGGACCTAACCTCTTTTTATTATTTATTATTATTTATTTTGTATTATTTATAAATAATGACATCCTAGAATTCCCCTTACCTCAAATACCTTAAGGGGATTTTAAAAAAAACAGGCTCTCCTTAATTTTTTAAAGAGGAAAATATATTCATACTTGGTATTCACCCTGTAGAAAATAAAAGTGTTGAAAGCAGCAGAAATATTTAGAAATGGCCCCTTCCTCCCTAAAAATACACATTAAATGGCAGCCTTCCTCAAATAATAAATATATTTCTCACAGTAAAGGGCTTGAAATACTCAAATCAGGCCTGTGGTTTTTAGTTTTATTTTATTTTTTTCCTCCAGAGGGTCTTTGAGCCAAAGACTAACAAAGATTCATATTTAGCAGCATGTAGTTATTAAGAAAACAGGAAACTTCCTGCATGCTACATTTACCTCAGACTTAAGTACCCTACATGGGAAAGGGAAAACAAGAGGGGGTCACCGCCTTTTTTAGCCAATCAAAAATCTCCTCCTCAGACTGACTTCTTCCTTCAGTGTGGAGCACAATGTTTTCTGGGGAGGAGCTATTAACACCCTTCCTTCCCCCATTAAATTTTCATCCAATCAGGACCCAGGCATTAAAATTCTCAGCCAATTGAAACAGAAGGAATTCATCAATCCAGACTAAGAATGGCTTAGTTTTAAGAGAGTGGGTCAAAGTAGAACATAATCAGAGTATTAAATAATGAGCTAAAACAGTTCTTGTTTCTAGGATGGGTAGAAAAGGAATTGTTTCCCAGTCTTAGGTCTTCACTTAGGCAGTGAAAGTGTGCTAATGTATGTTAATACTATTAACCATTAAATAAGGGTGGCAAACTTGTTATCTACACAATTATGACAAAATATTAAAATAGACCACAGCTGCGATATAAGGATATCTGCAAGAGGGATCTAAAGGCATTGGGAATGGACATTAATGACTGGGAAACCTTGACCTCTGATTGTTCAGCTTGGAGGCTAAAGACGCAGCATGGCCTTTTCCAATTGGAAGAGACACTTGTTCGGCAGGCTGAAGCAAAGAGATAGTCCTGGAACCAGCGAACTCTGGGAGCTGGGCAGGGGACAGAATGTATCTGCCCTCAGTGTGGAAGGGATTGCCATTCTCGAATTGGCCTTTTTAGTCACACCAGATGCTGTTTTAGGACCTCTTTCCAGAGCATGATACCATAGTCTTTTGAGACTGAAGATTGCCAATGAATCAAAATAGCAATAGAATATAAAATGCTCAGATTGTGATTTAAACAGACTTATGGAAGACAATGCTTTTCTTTCTTTCTTTTGCAAAGTATAGATTAAAAAGTAACGGTTAAGTACATATCCTTGTTTCACCACTTTAAAAGCCTTGATATCTTTCAGGTGCCCTACTGGGGTGAATCTAAACTGAATTTGAGTATTTGTATATATTAGCTTTCTATCCAAATTCAGCTGATCTAGCTCAATCCATGGTTTAATTCTATCAATAGAATTAAAAGCTGCATGAAAATCCAAAAGGCAACATACAACCTCTGGGTGTGCTTTATATTCTTATTTATCAGATACTCCAATATAAAATAATAATCAATTGTAGAATATTTCGCTCTAAACCCTTCCTGTTTCTCTGTAAGCACTTCGTTATCAAAGATCCAATCCTCTAATTTATTAGCTAAATATTTTACATAAATTTTAGCTATGATGTCAGACTAATTGGTTTATACTTCTCCGAGGAAGGTACCATTCTTCCATTTTGCTATATTGGGATCACTATCCTTGTATTCCAGGCCTAGGAAAGTAGGCCACAAGAATTATTGCTATTAAGTAGTTTAACCAAAATAGGCTTCCATGAGACAATAACACCTTTTAATAAATCATCAGAGATATATTCTTCTCTGGAGACTTTGCCTAATGGCAATGCCAGGATCAGATATTCAATTTCTTTTAAAGAGCAGGGAGCAGTGGTGGGTTGCCCCTGGTTCGGACCGGTTCTATAGAACTGGTAGTAAACCAGCAGGAGACTCCACCCACTGACTCGGATGTCATCAGAAGCGATCTGCACATGTGCAGAAGAGTGCATAAGCGAGGTGAGCACGTGCGTGTGGGCACGATGCGAACCGGTAGTAAAGGTAAGTAGAACCCACCCCTGTCAGGAAGCCAGGGTATGGTTTCACAAAGTTGTAGGTTAACTGAAGGATTAACTGGGGTAGGATAGGGAGTAGGATTTGGTCATTCAGATCTCTGCATTGTTCTTATCCTCATCCAAATTGGCATTTACCAATTTCCAATGCCAAAGAGACATTTGATATAATGTGTTGTGGCCCGCCAGCGGCTTGCGCGGATCGTGGCTGATCCCGACGATGAGAGGCTGGTGTGGTGTCACGCCAACAGCCTGCGTAGCCGGCACCTCGCGTTGGACAGCAAGGAGGCTGAAGAGGATGTGGTGCCAGAGGCAGAGACTCAACCAGGGCCTTCAGAACCTCCAGAGGCTCCTTCAAGTGGAAATAGCGAAGTGGAGGAGCCTCTCCTCAATGCCCGAGCACGCAGGGCTGCCAAAAGGCAGGAGTGGCTACTCAGGAGGAGGAGGTCTCCTGGAGACTAAGGCTTGAGGATAATTGGCCACTCCCTTAGCCTATTTAAGTCACACGCCGTTAGTAAGTTTCTTGCTAGAAACAACTTGTAATTATCATCAGAGCATTTTTGGAAAAGTCTTCTCGTATCTTGCTTTCTGGGCTGGTTGCCAATCTTTGCCGGACTTTGGTTTATTCTTGCTACTTAATAAACTTGATAAGGACCGTTGGTGTATGTCAATATCCTCGGGAATCCGGAGCTGGGGCAGAACATAATGTCTTCTTGTGTTTTAGGATACATTTATACACAATTTTCTTTCTAAGCAATTGTATTGCTCATGAGGCACAACTATCTTTTGTTCTCCTTGCCAAATTCCTATCTAGGCAACATGCTGTTCCACATGCCATATCAAACCAAAGACTATGTTATTGGTGAATTGAACTTTATTTAGAAGTGTCCTGCCTTGATTCTTTATTTTCAGCATACCACCATCTTCAAAGCCAGTATATTGGAATGTAATAGGCTGCTGATCACTACAGTCTTGTGGAATAACACCTGTGGTTTTAAATGTTCCTATTATGCCAGAAGGGATACATACATAGTCAATTGTTGTTGTTCTATTTGTTGTTAATTCCCCATTAGGATGGATAGCTACATATAGATCACTGGTTTAGTTGTCATTTATTATGTTCAGTCCTCTTGTTGTTTACAAAGGTAGGACATGTCTCATTTATAATCTGTATAATTAGTTTGATTTAACCCATGTTATAGGTCTTACTTTTGGTCCCCTTCTTTTACATTTGTCATTGTCTGATAAATTGATCCCTCTTTTTCAAAGCTTTTAAGGTTAGAAGGGCATGAAGTTATCAATGGTGATGTTACCTGTTTATTAACTCTTCTTTTAAGCAGGATAATTTTAACTATGATAGATTTTGTTCCATGTTGAAAGTATTGTCCATATTGTGCCAAATGCAGCTCATGTTTGCTACCAGCTCCTACCCACTGCAAGCAGATCTGCAGGTAAAGATGGCAGGCCTTCCCAACAGATTCTTTTTTTATGGGTATGGCAGCTGAGCACGCAGAAAACAACCTAAGAATTCCCTAAATGTAAGTGCTTCCTCAACTATATGTAATTTGCCACACTACTTTTTCAGTGATGTTCTGAACAACATTGTAATTAAAAGGTCCTGTAAGATTTGGTGTAGGAATAAATTCACTACTCCTAATTATCCACTATTATTTCAAGGAATGCAACATTACTTTTTCCTAATCAAGACAAATTTCTCATAATGAGAAATGAATGAGAAATTTGAATGAGAAAAACTAGCTGAACTATATATTATCAGAGGGTGATAAGATGCTTCTTTGTGATGTCATTGCTGCCATGGAAACTATGTGAAATGAAAGTGCCACATCTGGCAGCAGAAGAGCATGGAAAGTTGAGAGAGGAGGCAACATTTTCAGCCTGGCAGGGTCATCAAAGCAGTTCATCTGATAAGGAACAACCTTACACTCTTAGGTACATTTCCACTTCCAAGCCTCAGAAGATGTCTCAGGAAGTTGATTGGTTACACAGCCAAGCAGGTGTGGGTAAGGGCAATCTATATAATCCTGGTGGAGGAAAGGACCATGAATGCAAAGTGATTTGTTTTGTCGATGTTTCCAGGCTGAACATTAAGCAAACAGATGATACAGATAAAGATGCTGCTGGCCAGTCTAAATCTGCTGAATCTGCCACAGAACTTGATCTGGGCAAAATGCAGGACAAAGAGGTCATAGTAATAAAGGACAGTGATACACCAGAAGAGTCTTAAGACAGAAGGAGCAGTTTGTCTGTTCAAACAAGGTTCAACTGAAGAGCTTAATGTTGTGTCCTGGCTTTTTGATGACCTGCAAAAATATGTATGTGGATTTCAGCATGCACTATCCCCTTCAACTGCCCCTCCTGCACAAAAGCCATTGGCAGCGGACAAGATGTCCCAGAATAACAATAGAGCTTTCAAAGCTTTGGAAGGTCAACAAACGCTATCAGATGAAGTAGCAAGCACTGTCCAAAACCTGTGTACTTTGGTTATGCAGATGGCAAGTAAAGAGATCTCTGAAAATTTGGAAGATGCCCCCAGCAAATGTATACACCAGGCAATCTATGCTACTAAAGACGGGAAAGCTCTTAATCCCTCTGGTTTGGTAAGTAAGGTTGCATCCAAGATGGTGAATGAGATGATGGCAAATGCTCAGGATTCCAATAAAGATAAGAAAGAGGAGGGTAAAGGACTCCCCAAGAAAACATCACTTTTTTTTAAAAAAAATGGTGAATTTATAATCTCTATTTCTTCAAGTAAGAAATATGCAAAATATAAGGAAATCTTTTTTTTTCTTGAAAAATACATATCAGATTAAGAACTAGCAACATGATTATGGAAAATAATAATCTTAGCCAAATATAATTTTGGTCACTAAAATGCCTCTATCTAGTTTATGTCTCATTCCAAATAAGTATTGGTATTTTCTGTAAATTTCAGTTTTCATAATAACTGGACAGCAGGGGGCAGCAGACATCCACTGCCAAAATCAAACTGTTAATTCCCTTGCAAAATCAGTTTGCAAGTACTATACACATTACAGAAATTAAATTTATAAAGATTATGGGGTCATTTCCATTTGGTATGGTACAGTGCATGAAATTGGTCATTGTGACTCATGTAAATTGTTGTATCTTAATGTTACATAAGAACCAAATGCAATACTTATTTTTATTTGTATATTGTTTATCAGGATTCTTGTTAAGGTTTACAGTTAGAAATAAATTCCCAGAAACCTTGCTGGACAGCTTCTAAACAATTTGGGAGGCAGTTTTTGTGAATTTAAGAGAAACAAGGAAGATCAAACACAGTTATATAGGACTTGCTTTTTGCATTATGGACTTTGGCAAATGTGCTTTATTCTGAAGGTTTATGTATTGAATTAAAGCACTGTGGGTTTGGCATATGAAACTGAACCAAGTGAATACTTGAGAAAAACAATAACCAAGCTTTTTCAGCTGCTGATGCCAGTCCAATCCAATGCAAATAGAATTTCAAGTAGGAACAAGCTTTTATTCTAAAAGTTTATTATTGTAACCATGCAATACTGTACAGATGTTTGTTACATGGGGAGAAATGACAAATCTTTGCAAAAAATGTACATGTAGAAACAATCGCAATGCCAAAGATATAAGATGGCAAGATATATATTATCATGGATTTTCTACATATAATGTATGGCTATAAAAACTGAATGAAAAAGGGGAAAAACCAGAAAAGCTGAGAAAAAATCAGTGCCTTTGAATGGTGATGGTAAAGACTGTTGAAAATGCCTTGAACAGTAAGACCAAATAATTCAATACGCCTTGAAATGAAATAAGAAAACTCACTGGAAACACTAATAAAAATTATTAACATCCAAGTTTATGTATTAATAGATACCCAGTGTGGAAATAAAGAGTCTTTGGAGATGATTCTGCCTGGAAAAACTAAAGTAATAGCAAGAGGCCAGCAGAAAATAAATAGGTTGTTTTCCTATTCCTTGTCCTTCCTTGCTTGTCCTTCCTATTCCTTCCTTGCCTGTTCCTTGCCTTGTATTTCATTATACTTACATGATTTCCCCTCAAAATAATTTAATGAAAGCTGCAAGCATTACTGTTAGCCTTTGAGAGTCTTAATCTTTCCACCAGATAATGTAGATTTTTTTTTAAAAAAAGGAAATGATAATAGTCTTTTATTGTTATTCTTTGAGAAATTTAGAGTATTTCTGTAGATGTCTGTCCCTTTCCAAGAAATAACTCTCAAATTTCAGATGTGTCCATGGGGCAGGGCTGTTGGACTCATATTTCATAATATAAAATGAAGAAATGGTAGGTATTACATCAATGATCTATAGCTTATTATTTTTGCAAAAGTTCAGATAGATTACTTAAGTAACTTTGGGAAGGACAAGAACTCAGACAAGGCTTTATGTTTGAGAGGAGAAAAAAGTTATCTCCCCATCCCATAGATATTTTAGCAATTTATACAAAAGTGATATTCTTCACCAATTTTTATGACCAAAACACGTACTCAGGAATAATTAACAAAAATATTTGATTTTTTTTTATTTTGTCACTGATAAATTGAATATCCTGCATTTTCCAAGTAAACACCCAATGTTAATCTTATCCCAGATCCCATAGATCAGTTCTACCCCATGAAGACGGAATTATATAGCATTAAAAACTGGCACTTCCTTGCAATATGTTGGTTCACCATCTTTGAGCACAGGGATTGATGAGTTCTGGTAAATCCATTTAAAATGCTCAGAAATTAAAGCTGCAAGTCCAATTTTGTGTGAACATTTTGAATCTTTCTAAAACTGTTGAATTTTAGATTCTGAATTTAGCTAAATTTGATGCACTTTTGTAATTAGCAGTAATATTTTGTTCGAAAAAACATGGTTAGGATCAAGAAAACCAGGGTTATACTTGCATATACTGCTAGTATCCATTGGTTGCCATCATTTGATCCAAATAAAGCATGCTGGGTTGCAAGATGATCATTTTCCTAATCACAACCCAGCTGAAAGCTGCTTGAGACATGAACAGATTTCCAAGAGATAGTTAACAGCAGGATTGGATTGTCAGCAAGCAGAAAGAAGTTACTTCTTAGTATGAACACATATTGTATATGAGTATGGGTTATTCTGATTTGAATTTATCCTAGGTTTCACAAATAAATGTGTGTACCCTCTTAATGCATGCAATTTCCAATACAGTATGGCAAGACGGAGATTTCAGGGAAATTTCATCATCTGTTCAATGCTGATTTCTTTTTATTGGCCTATTATACATTTGAATTCAAAGATGTGCAATAGTATTGGACCTAGTTTTGACTAAATTCTATGGTCAGAATCCAAATAATTGGTAGGTTGTGTCTTGAACAAGCGTTAAGAATTTTAGATTATCATCCCAGTACATAATCAGGTACTTGTTCAAGGGAAAACAGACAAGGAAAGCTTCATTGTTAAAAGCTGAATTTTGAGACGTCTGTAATGCCAGGAAAAGTGGAAAACAGACAATTCAATGGCATATAATCAATCCATCTAAATGATAAATATATCCAACAGCTGCTGATATTGCTCATTAGGAGGAGAGGAAAAAATATAGTTCATCACCCCAGTATTTTTTTTCAGTTGGAATCTACCCAGAATCTTGTTTGAAAACTCTACTAAGAATTAACGGAGTGTTTAGGTATGCTTAACATTTATTTCTAGTTTCACTGAAGAAACTGATAAATAATCCAGTATGCCTTTTTTGCCTATTGCTGTGAAACAAATTAGATTTTTTTTAACCAGCAAGTCATTAATAGGAAAATTATTTTTTTAAAATCACTAAGATTACTTGGTGCTGACCTGAATTGGTTATACAAGTGCTATAAAATTTTAAAATCTATATTTTTATAAGTTGCATCTTATTTGTGTATTGTTTGCTTCCCATTATAGTTAAAGGTTTTTAGTAATAAGAGACAATAAGATAGCTTATTTTAAGTTATGGTTTGTTCAAAGTTTGAATAGTCCACAATTGGCTGAATTTACATTGAACAAAAACTGTAATGGCTTGTATTGCATAGTAAGGGTACCTCATTCCTCTCAAGTTTTAAATTACATGTGATGGATGAACCTGAACTGTGTATTCCACTATGCTTTTAAAACAAGGTAGGAAAAACAGGCAGGTCAGTTTCGAAGGCTTATCACTTTTTTACTTTAGCAGTGGTCACATTTTTGTGTGAATATGCAGATGAAAAATCAGGGGGCAGGCTGCATACACTCTTTCTAGAGAAGTGAACAGCTTAAATTGTAGTAATTGCCAATATTTTGAATAGCTTTCCAGCTGCTTCTTCCATACTGATGCACTGGGGGATTTTTTTTTCAATATTTATTTTCTCCCATCTCATATTCTTAACCCTGGATGACTTACAATTAATTAATTACAATTTTCCAGTTATTGGTCTGATCTGGTCCTTTTTTATCTTTCTTCTCCACCTAAAATACAAAATTAATACCGCTATGTAGTTAAGTAAATAACAAAAATCAGAGCAGTCTCTCAAATATGCATATTTGAAACTGGTAGCTTGCACATACTTTAGTGTCTTCCAAATCAAGAAGTAACAATATTAATGACTTAACTGATGTTACTTACCAGTAATTCCACAATTTTAATTTTCACTCCACCTTTCTAAATATTGATATTGGCAATCCCAACAAATCTATATTTGTGGGGGCAAAGGAAACGTCTGACAAAATGTGGGGATTCTACCAGACTTGCAAAAAAGTAATTGAATCATTAGATGAGGGTTAGATGAGACTCTGGATGTCTTCAAGTCCTGGCAGGAAATGTCATACCATCACAGCTTCTTAATCACTATAGCAACCAAAAATGTTATGTCCATTCTCTTAACACATTTGTGAGTAAGTGTAAAGTAAAAGAAAATTCTGCAACAGAGAAATGAATCTGATTCATATATAAACAATATGAAATCATGTTCAAGGATGGAAAGCCTTGTTTTATTTTCCAAAGTATTTGGTTAATTGCAGAAACATATATTAGATTATAACTACTAGAAGTATTGCAAACAAAATTCTCCCAATCTTTTGTGTCTACGTTAAGATGGATATCTACAAAATAATTTAGGATTTCTTAAATCTGCAATGTGTATATATTTTAATATTTCTATAAAGTTTCTATCTGCAGGGGAGGGTAATTTGTACATTTCATGTTCTTTTGCTCACCCCAAAGATAGTGTACTTTTGTGTGTGTCCACGTTTCTTAAATGTTTGGCTGTGTGTTACCATCTGTTCTGCATGGAAACACTTTTTTCTTCTGCCTTTTTAATTGTCTAAGTTTATCTCCACAATACTGACCACTATGAAATAGGGATATTGGTTAGTACGTAGTTCTAGACATTTCCAAAAATTCAGCAGATATTGGGATGCTGCACAGAAAGCTAACCCAATCCATTCTAGTGAGGCAAGAATTTAACTGGAACTTAACTGGATTCTAGAGATTATCTTGCCTTTGGGATTAACAAAGTTAGTGGCATTTAAAGAGGTGTTCTTCCTTTTCAAAACATCACGTCTGCAACAGATTTAACAGTAAATACATCTTGAGACAATGTGTACAACTGAAATGTGTTAACGTGCAAATAAGAGACATGAATACAGTATCAAGAGGTTTAGTTGTATTTATTCCTAAAACTCAATATTCCTCCAAGTTGGCAGGACACAACCAGCTTGGATATGATATTTTGCATCCACAAGATGGGTTTTAAACAATGTCCATTCACACATGTGGAAAGAAATCTTTTATACAGTTTGTTCAAAAACTATCCTGTGATCTACTTTCATATCGGAATCTTCCAGCAGTCCATCCACATTGCACAAGATTGTCTTTAAGCAAATTGCTTATGACAGTTTGATGGAACAATGGCAGGAAAGAAAACTCCACACAGTAAGAAGTACTTAGAAATAAAACTGTGAAAAAATGCTACTAGAAAGTGACATCGGCTTTACAGAAAAGACTGCAGAAAAAGGAACTGTGTTCCTTTTACGCAAGCAATGAATGGAGGGGGTGGGAAGACAGACAATAAAATAATATTTAAAATCATGCTTAATACATTACAACTTCCATTCTGGTTATACAGAAAGGATATGCACCCATGGCCAAAATATTTTTAAAGGAACTGCAAATGACACATTACTGATCTTTAAACTGAACTTATGGCATGCCAGAGCTCATATATCAATGGGGATTTCGTATTCATGGACCAGTTCTAAGGACTGAACATGATTTGCCCTTAAACACTTGCAATAAACTATTCTTTCAGAAATGTTTATAAGAAAAAGATGACAAGTGGTGATTTTAGTGACTATATTATTTGTTGCACAGATACTAGAATTGTGCTGTTACCAGATATTAAGAAATGACAAGAGAGATATCAGTTACAGGATACTGATAAGTAAAAAGTTATGTCTTTCAATAACGTTTTGCATGCTTAGATAAGCAGTGATATAACAGCATTTTTTTCAAAATAATGTTAAACTCAGATGTACAAATTAATGCTTAAACACTTAAATAAGGGTTCACTTGTAAAAAAAAAGGATCATTATTTGACCAGCAGCTTTATAAGCTTTGCTTCCATTTTCCCAATTCCTAATGTGGTTATTGGCATGAATTTCTCATCTATCTAATGACTCAAGTTCACCTGTCAGATGAGAACTTTTTATCACTGTGCTGGATAACAGCAACTGAAAATTAGTCATTGTTCTGGAAGTGACATTTGTTCAGCTACTTGGCACTGCACCATTCTTATTACTGAGTTCTGTGATTTTAAAACAGGAAAATAACACTGTTTTTAAATACCCTTATTGAATGTTTATATTAGTATCAACCTTTTACCCACACAGCAATTAATGCATGCCATTAAGAGCTAATGAATTTTTAAAAAAGTATTGGAATAAACAGTCAGACTTCAAATGAATTAAACAACTTTACTAAATGAAAAAAAAACTACATTTAATGTTTAAAACAAAATGGAATTAGAAAAGGCTTAAATTTAAAGAACTTCACTTAGCAGAAATCACTTGCATAATATGTGCTATTTATAAAATGCAAGTTTCAAATCCTCAGGGTAACATTTGCAAAGGCAAAATTAAAGTTTTACATTTATTGTTGCACACAGAATGGTACAAACTGTAACTTTACCTCTTAAATCTTACAAGTCTGTCAGTTCCAATAAAAGTTTGTAATCCTATTCAATGAAATCTTTGTCTTTCAATTTTTATTGTCTTACAAACTTTACACATAACCTTACACTTATCATTAATATGAATCCTTAAAAAAGGAAAGCAGGAAAAGAAATACTGCATCAACTCTTGATCATGTACAGAAATTATTGCTACTATATGTACACTACAAAGCAGAAATCTCTACATGAATATGAATTTTGATCATGAAAATCCAGAAGATATCATTCTTTGTGACATAAGCCTTACAATCATGTAGTTATTAGACAGTTCAACCACCATTAGTTTTAGTTACCCTACTGTTTATTTATCAATATACATTTAAATAACCCTCCTGGAGTGTTGGCAGGGAAGAAAAGGGAAGAGAAATAGCACTTCCAAGGCTGTCAGAGAAGAATCTTCACATCTTCTGAGAAATGCAGAATGCACTTTAATGCAAATATGGCATTATCAAGAAGCTAAGCATGCTGAAAAATGTTTCATGCTAATAAAATATAATGCAAGATATTCCATGACCAACAAAGAAGAAATACAACTTTTGATCTATTTTAGTTGAATGAAGTGCTGTTGTGAGTATAATGTTAGTTTAAAATGGTGCAGTGCACGAAGTGGCAGACTAAGTAACAAGTTTTGTTTCATGAAAAAACACTGATTTCTAGTCTCTTTGGAAAAGGAACATTACTGTAGGAACTAGCTTGAGCTTGGTTTGTCTTTAATCACCAGACTCCTATTAGAGGGGCAAACACTTAGTCAGCAAGATTACTGGAAGAGAAAGAACAGCAACAGCTGGCTATTCAAATCCCTTCCACAGTTCATTTTTAGCCAGGGAACATTACTAAGATACCTTGCCATCATTCTAGCTACAAAATAGAAATAAAAGCAATTAAGCAACAGTAAGACCACATTACACAAATGAAACATCATGCTCTCATCTGATTTAACTATTACATTAAGCTTAAATTGGGATGTTGGTCAACTTTAAAACTGACATGTATGCAACCAAAATAATTTGTTTAGATCTGATTTACTTTATGTTGATTACTGGAACTTGGTGTATACTTATTACAATACAGTGTTGCACATCTGTCAACTAGAAAATATTAAGGATCCTTTACCCGTCTCTTTTAAGTTAAAGATGTGACATCATAAAGGTTGTCAAATGGCTGGATGGTTTTACAGTGCACACTTATTATATACTGTATATATGGAGTTTTGCCCTTTACAGATCTGATGATGTTCTACTGTATACCTTTCTTCACCTCTTCTTCGGTGGATTAGCTGTGCGAGGTGGAGTGACTGGACGTCCAGAATTCAGTCCACCATACTGGTACTTTGCTTTCTTTTCAGAAGGTTTGAGAATCTTAAAGAGAAAAAAGAGTTCAGTCTTTATGAGCTGGGAAATATTTTGCATGTCAAAAAAGCATTTTATGTCACTATAAAATGGCTGCCAGGCCTGAACTAGCTATACGAATCTTCACTTAGGGAAATTGAAAAGAATAGCAAACAAATGACTTGCCCAAGATCACAAATCCATAGCAAAAAGGAGGACAGATGACCTGAATATAAACCCATTATTTTGAATCTATATGCCCTTAATTGGGATTATATAATCTTAAACTGTTTTCTCTTACCTTGTACAGCCATAAGTCTTGCAAAATTATGACTACCAGATCTGCAACAATTATTTGTTCTATTATGCAGAAGTCATTTTGCAGACCTTGGTGCTCAGAAACACATATAATCAATCCTTTCAAAATACTACAGGTAGTCCTTTGGTAACGCCATAATTGGGAATAGAATTTTCAGTGCTATGTAAGGTCATAAAGCACTATTGATGTTACATGACCACACTCAGTGACATTAATCCCATTGCTGTCATTAAGTCAGGACCTCCTCATGAATTCCTGCTTGTTTTCAATAGCGCGTAATTTAGGTGTCCTCCTGGACGCACGGCTGTCTTTAGAAGAGCATATGACTGCCGTGGCCAGGGGGGCTTTCTATCAGGTTAGCCTGATACGCCAGTTGTGCCCTTTTCTGGATCGGGACTCCTTATGCACGGTCACTCATGCCCTCGTCACTTCCCGCCTGGACTACTGCAATGCTCTCTACATGGGCTCCCCTTGAGGAGCACCTGGAGGCTCCAACTGGTGCAGAATGCAGCCACGCGGGTACTTATGGGGGCGACATGGCACTCCCATGTAACACTCCTGCGTGAGCTGCATTGGCTTCCAGTGGTCTTCCGGGTGCGCTTCAAGGTACTGGTTCTCATCTTCAAAGCGCTCCATGGCTTAGGGCCCGGTTATTTACGAGACCACCTTTTGCCACCGATAACCTCCCACCGGCCAATACGCTCCCACAGAGAGGGTCTCCTCAGGGTGCCGTCGGTCAGGCAATGTCGACTGGCGACCCCCCGGGGAAGAGCCTTCTCAGTGGGGGCACCCGCCCTCTGAAATGAGCTATCCCCAGGGATACGATTGATCCCAGACCTCTGAACCTTTCGCCGGGCTCTGAAAACGTTTTTATTTCGGCAAGGCGGGCTGTCTTAGAATTTTTATTGGTGAATTTTATGGGTAAGGGGTTTTAAATTGTGAAAAGCCATTGGATTTAATTTTGTTTTAAATGCATTTTAATGTTTGTATTGGATGTTTCTTAATCTTGGCTGTTCACCGCCCCGAGTCCTTCGGGAGAGGGGGCGGTACAAAAATTTAAAAAATAAATAAATAAATAAAAGTCAATGGAGAAAATGGCAGGAACTTGCAAATCCTGGGCACTTGCAAGCAGGTCAGCAGAGAAGCATGGGAGTGCTGCAGCCTGGCAGGAGTGCAGCTGGGTCAGGGCCAGTTGCTGTTTGGAGGCAGAAGGTGCACAAGCGGGCCAGGGCTGGCTGCAGTGGGGGTAGCAAGAGAACACAGGGTAGCCAAAAGAACAGGGATGGGAAGAGATAAAAGGGGGAGGAGAGTTGAAATGTACTCCCTGATCATAAAAATCATCATGTGACCAACAGCCTTTTTTCTTAAAATCTGTAAATCATCCAGTGTCATTTTGATATTGAGTTATGCAATGTCTAAATTTGACAAATAAAAACTTCCAGGGCCAGGCATAAGCATTATTCATTCTGCATCACTGCAATTTTAAACAGTCACTGAATGAATGGTTGTTAAGTGAAGACTAACTGTAGACCGATTCCCTCAATGAAGAAAATTTCATAAAAACAAGGAGCTGGGCTGGTATATTCACAAGGTCTGAGATGTTACAAAACTTGTTACATGTTCTTATTTCCTTGTCCATTAGATATACAATTAAAGAAATACCAAACAAGAATTCAGTTCTGCTTAAAAGGATTTTGGAGTTGTCATTATCCACAAACTATTATTTAAGAATATTTCCGATTTGCTAAACAAAACAGGACAATTTCTGGGTGCTATGTTTTTGACTGTAGAAAAAACATCGCACATTTTGGAAATTTATCTGGAGTTCGGAACAAATCAGGCTGACTAGCATGGAAGTAGTGTATTTTTTGCTCTTATACATGAGTTGCATCCAATAAAACTGTAGATGTGGGTAAAAATTTTGTAATAGTGAGGTTTACAAATACCCATTCATTCAATTTCTATAACCGCCCATGTTACTGCTAAATTGAAATTTTAAAAAATCAGTGCATTTGTTGATTGCTATGGTATCAGAAAGGGATGGGAGCTCAGAGTTTTGTAAATGACATCTCAACAAAACACCAAATCCCACTTGTGCTTTGCACTAATTGGGTATTATTTTACCTACATTATCAAAAGATTCCATTGACAGAGCTCAAGTTTGGATTCACACCTTCAGGCCTTTTATTTTGATTTGATATAATGGACATAATAATTAGTGCTTTCCAACAGAGAGCTTAGCCTTTACAATCCAAAATCCTAATCTTCAATCAAGATACAAAATAAATTTTATCTTAAGTGATTCCAATTAATTTTTACTATTTTGGTTTTAGGCATATACTAATGTTTGTAAATTTATGATATGGTTTATATTTTAAGACAAAAATACCTACCTGAAAAGAACACATTAAAGTTTCATCCACACTCATCATGCCACCAGCATTGTCAAATTCTCCACAGTAATTAGGAGCAGAAAATAGAGTAACCAGCTGTCGTTTAGCAAAGAATTCATAGCCATCTTCAACCACCTGTCAGTGAGGAAAACAGAAAGCCATGTTCAATATATCGTAATTGTAAATATATCTATAATTTTAGATTGCTTGTTAAGGAGTAAATATTTTGTCTAAAAATAGCCAAAATCATATTAAAAACCAGGATTTTTAATTTTAAAATTTAGATAGCAAAACAATGAAAAGTGTATGTATGTATGTACACACACACACATATACATACACACACACACACATGAGAGTGGATGTATTAGTAAGCAAGACCGCCTATACAAAAGCTCCATATTTTTATAGTACATTTTAAAATGAAAGTGTATATGAGCATATAGTGTGACAATGGTCCTGTACAATAATTACACAGGAACGATTTGGGTGCAACAGGGTATTTGTATTAACAGAAGTGATAGTCATCTGCAATCCAATTTACACTGGCTAAGCTACATGAATCTACATCTACAGAATACACTGAATGCAAAAATAAAAATAAAAAAAATTGCCAAAGCATAACTTCTGAGAATAAAAAATAAAATCTAAATTTTAGCAGTAATGTTTTCATACCTGATGAGCTCGACAAATCAAGTCCAAATCATGCCTGTTCAAGAATTTGCTGACCACATCAGCTCCAAAAGTAAAGGAAACTCCACGGTCATTTTCACCCCAGCCTTGCACATCCTTGTCAGGATCAGACCACAACAGATCACAGAGCAAGCCTTAAAAAGGAAGAAAGTATACATTCATTAAGACTTATAAACAACATTACATATACAACAATATGAACTCATAGCTGCCATTTCTTTAGTTGGTGTTGGCTTTCGTTTGCATTGAGTTCTTCCCAAGAACCTACGATATTCTAATGCAGGGGTGTCAAACTCAAGTCCTGGGGGCCGGATCTGGTCCGCGGGACTGCCCTGGAAACAGTGAAGGACCAGCCAGGGGTGCCTCTGCCAGTGAAAACGGAGCTTGGGAGGGCAAGCTGTTTCCCCCCTCCTGGCAGAGGGTTGCAGGAGGTCATCGCAGCTGAAAATGGAGCTTGGGAGCCCATTTTCACTGGCAGAGCACTTGAGCCGCCACCGGCGCCCCCAACCTAAGTAACAAGCTGGCCACACCCACCCCAGCCCCCTGAACTCAAACACAACCCTGATGCGGCCCTCAATGAAACAGAGTTTGACACCCTGTTCTAATGTATTGGTATGTATGTGTGGATCAGCGTTTGTAATTGACAGATGGAAATTTTGACAATATTCTAAGTGTTATGCAATTTTTGATTATTGCTGTTATTGTATTTAAATTTATTTATATATATGTAGCATAAATATATAATTTAATTTCCAAGGCTACAATCACTAAGCACTAGTTTACAATTCACTGGTTTCATGTTCTAAAAAGTAATACAATTTAATAACCTACTTAAGACACAAACAACCCTGAGACCCAAATTGATAAACAATAATGTTTGACTAGTTTTCATATACAAATAGCCTACCTCAACTTCTTTAAAATCTAAAAAGCAATTTAATATATAAAGTGGGACTAAGTCATAATTAGTACTCACTAAACCCAGTGGGACAAAATTCCCATTGTCAAGCCACAGCATTAATAACTAAAAAATGTCTACAGTGCATTTTCTATAATTAACTTTACAGAAGTTAAAGCTTTAACTTTAATAACACTTTTTTTAGTCCCCTTCCCACAAGATTCTAAGTGGTGTATGTTAATTTCTAAGTATTAGTTTCAGGGCCAGACTATTAAGTATTTTGAGAATATGCTACTAAAACGACAGTTGCAGAAGCACATTCTTAAATCCTTAAAAAAGTTTCACCTGTGTCAGGAACATCTGTGGGTCTCATAATTCTTCGGATCTGTTCCATTGACTGCAGATCTGGTGACAATCCTATAACAACAAGAGATTTTAAGTTTACTGTAAAAAAAAAAAAGATCAACAGCATTTATTCTCTATACTTTTCAGTTAAATACAGTCAAGTTAACCAGACTTATAGCATTTTTGTAACTTGTGTTACTAATGCTGATATTACACTTTTAAATAGAGCACCACTACCATTTTTTACATGTCTGAATAACAGGAAAGGAATTCTTAACTGACCCATACTTTACAGATAAATATAAGACAAAACTCTTGATAGAGAACAGTTGTAGTTCAATGATCTGGCATAAGAGTAGGAATTTGATTATTTTTTTTTGATAAGCATATATAAAACCATTCAACATTTTTAAACTCAGAACATATAAAGTATTCCATGCTCAAAACCAAAGAGCAGGCATTTTAAGACCTCTGTTTTTGGCTAACACTTTTAATAACCGCAGCCTTTTTGAACTGTACGGTTAAGTGTTCTGTGCAATGGGACCAGAATGCTATCTTAAATTTCTTTCTGTGCCGCTATACAGCAGCAAGGTTATTTTCTGCTACTATCTGCTTACATTGTGTGAGGTGATCTTGAGGAAACAGAGTTAAGCTGCAGGCGGCATTCTGGATCTCAGAAAGGACTTGTATTGCTGCAAGGAACTGCTGTGATTAGACACGAGTTATTGCCACCATTCAAACTTCACTAGTAAGTAAAAGGTTGCCTCTGATGGTTTTAGTTCTGGTATGCAGCTGTAGCAGCATCATTTTAAAACAGTATAGAAAAACAAGTAAGTAATTCAAGGGAGGGAGTACAAATAGTAAGCAAGCATAGGGTTAGACTACACATATTTTATTTCATTTCAAGTTTTTCTGATACTTTGGTATGTCTTGAAACAGATCTGTGTACCTGCAACACACTGAAAATTTATGCCACGCTTTTAAAAGAAACTGTACAGACATCTCCACATAGTGACTATTTTCTAGGTGGGGAAAATGCTGAGCACAGAAAATCTAGGAATTTATTCTGAATGCATTTATATTTTAGGAAGTTTCCTCCACAAAACAATTCAAATGAATCTGCTTGGTTGGAGTTATATTTTCCTAGAAAAATGTCAGCAACTCTAAAACTAAAAAAAAAAAAAAGTCCCAAAAGGCACTGGGATAGAAACCAGGAGACTTTGAATTCTAGTCCCGCTTTAGCCATGAAAGCCATTTGGGTGACCTTGGGCCAATTGCTCTCTCAGTCCAAATCACTTCACAGGGCTATTATTGTGAGGAGAATAGGGAGGACAAAGGTGGATATGTTTCCGCCTTGAGTTATTTGTAAAAATAATAAAGGTATGATACAAATAAATAAAACATTTTGTTATCCAGAAAATGCACGGATCAACCTAAAACATACAATTTCCTAAAATCAAAGTGATTAAGAACAGGAATCAATAAAGAAAAAGTTAAAATATTACAGGAATCTAGCATCCCTACAAATATACTTATGGAGGGAAATGCAGTAATGGATTGTATGACTTCTACTTTTAAAAACCATCACTATTTCTAAATCACCCTGAATAGTACTTAGGATACAAAACACTGCTTCCCAATTATCAAAAGACAAATCCTAACTCTTTTTAAAATAACTAGCATAGTCCCAATTAACACACTACATACATAGATTTATAGAACAAAATTTACTAGAATAGTAAATTAGCAGATAAAATATTCATTGGACATACTATGATATAGGGAGAATTTGCACAAGGAATTAATCAAACTCGATGAGTGCTGTTTCTGAAAAGCTTTAAAAGGATTACATGATTTTTAGAAATCAAGCCTGTCAATTCAAACTCTAAGATTTATAAAAGCAATACGTATACTTTAGTGCAGCTACTAGAGACTCTTATGACAAATTAACAAGACTTGAAATACAATAATTATCTTTTCACAGTTGAGTGAAAAGAAGCAAAATAACCACAAGTAAGCCATATTAAAAGTCAGTACAAAGTTTTGTACAGAAAGCTAAATCTAATGTTATGCTAATAGACTTCCTCAAGTACAAAGCAAATATGCACGGACCTAGTTCTAGGGAATTTCTTAATTATGTAGCATGGAACTGAAGGATAGAGAGGGTGTACAAGATGAAGAATTTGATCTGTCTGCATTCCACTCATGAAATAAGACCACTGTACACAATTCTGTGCCTACACAAATACATGTTCTAGATCAGATAAAATCCATTGATAATGAACTGAGAAAATAGTTCAGTCTAGAGACTAATCCAATATTTTCATTTTATAAACAAATACTGTCTTCCATATATTTATTCCAAATTCAGTTATTTGAATATATAAAAATAACTCTATGGTATCTTAGATAGTTTTTATCTTCCTGAGTACATGTGCAAGCTTTTTTCTTTAGATAGGAAAGTGTAGATGGGTAGAACAAATACTAAACTAAGTGCTTGCTGCGGTACCACTTAACCCAGGACCAGTTTTCTAAGTTATCTCATTAACACTTCATAAAACTGTATTGGCATTATCATGATCACACTTTCCCACTCTTTTGTTGTTACTGTAAGCTAGTAAGAGGGTCCTATGGATAGACATAGAAAGAAAACAGCTATTTCAAATATCTACTAGTTGCTGATTATCACCAGAAGCTGAATGGAACTTTGTAGACTGGGTGTAGGCTCATTATGATAGATGTTCCAATAACCCTCCATTTGGTATATTAACACATCCTTTGAAAAAAGAGTCCATAGATTTCCAGTTGGTCTTGCAGGATGACAATTCACTGAGACCTTTAAGTTCCTGAACTAAGTGTAAGACACTAGGAACTTTTCCCATTATGTATGAAATCTGATTTTTCTCCAACAAACTATCTTTAACAAAAATATTGTTAAACAAATGCTTCCTTGTGTGTTTTAATGATCATTTTAATCCCAGAGAAAGATTTAGTTTTTTAAAGAAGTGTTCATAAGATCTTTGAAAATCTAGGATTTTGTTCTTTTAACTAATTTATATTGTGTGAAATGTTTCAATTGTATCAATACTTGGTTATTTTTTTTAAGATTGCATCTTTTATGAAATTGTTATTATACAGTATATTAGTTGCATGTTCACATATATGAACTTCATCTACAATTTCCTACCCAGTTAAGGCCAGTGTTAAGAAATGTAGTAGTTAAAGCTCATTTGCTGGGCCCCTACCCTGAGACAAATTCACATCAAGCAACAGAAGCTGTAATTCTCATCAAGCTATTTTAAGGATAAGCTTATTTGGAACACACTTGCTTTAATTTAAAATATTAGGTTATGATCTATTCATTTCAGATATATTTCCCTCAGAGCCAAGTGCTTTAACAGACTTCTACTGTGAATGGCTCGAAGAAATGTGCTTACCATCCCATTAGAAATATGGATGGTTCTTTCTGGAGGTTCATAGTCTCCCTGCTGAGGTCCACCTCCCCTTCCAGAAAGATTTTAGGCATTTTATCTGTATTCTTCAAGGAGTCAGAAAGTTGAACAAATAGGTTATCTCAGCATACCAGACTTGCTTTGGCCTAGCAAATGCTCCTCCTCCTTGAATTACAGCAGCATTCAATAAAACTGGAAATATCATCAAAATAGTATAGTTATTGAGATGGGACTGGATAATTTAAATTTCAGCTCACACCCAGTTATGTTGTCCTAGGATTTCTAGCTCATCACAACTGACATATACACTCTGGTGGTCTCTGAAACAAAGCCAACATGCATACCCTTTTGCCTCATAAGTCCTAGCTACAATATTTGCAGTGGCTTAAAGGATAATAAAAGAACAAATAGTAAATGATACAGCAAAAATTAAGAGTGCAAGCTTATAGTTCAACATATCTATTTGGTTCTTCAAATTTACAACCTCTGTCTTTCTTCACGACTGAGAAAATGAATTAAACTGCCATGCCCTGTTTGCAAGCTTTATGTTCCCTCCTGAAGGAGCTGAATTTCTGATTTATCACATATTCTTGGACATGTTCTTGGAAAATGTTAGTATTCTAGGGGGTATGGTGATCATATAGTTCACACTTTGTTTGAAAAGAAATCAAACATTTATGTATATTTTTGTATTGTACTTTCAACAAAGAAATAATTTCATCAATATAAAAATGGGTTTTTCCTTACCTCCGTGGCAGCAGAAAATCTTCTCATCTACTATTGCTGCAATAGGCAGACAATTAAAGCAGTCTGTAAATGTCTTCCAGAGTTTGATATTAAATCTTCGTTTACCTAATAAAATTGGAAGAATATTTACACTGTAATATAATCATTCAAAGTTATATGACATGAATTGCTCAATTATTTCACTAACTTCTTGTTGCAAGAGGATGCATCACAAACTTGAAGAACTATAAATGTATCAAGCATTTCAAAATATTGCAATCATTTCATAAAACAATCATTTACAGAAAATTTTACTTACATTCATCATAGAATCCATAGATGCGATTTATACTAGCACACTCATGATTTCCTCTCAAGAGAAAAAAATTCTCAGGGTATTTTATTTTATAGGCAAGTAACAAGCAGATAGTTTCCAAGGATTGTTTGCCTCTGTCCACATAATCTCCCAGAAAAAGATAGTTAGCTTCTGGTGGAAATCCACCATATTCAAATAATCGAAGTAAATCTGTATACTGGCCATGAATGTCACCTAAAATAATTAAGAAAAATTGTATTGCAAGTATCATGAGACTTGTATCCGTTTACAATTATCTAAACAACTGGAAATAAAAAACAGAATCTTGCTTCTCAAGTTCTCCAATAATTAATATAATAAGCTTAAAGAGCGATTCAAGATTCTGCCTATCTGAATTTTAATCTTGAAAATAATTTCTAAATTGTTTTGCTCATTAAACTGGATATGGAATGAGGCTCCCCCAAGATATGGATGGCCCCACTCTGTTGCTGTTTAGAACAGTTGTAAAGAGAGCTGGACACCATACAAGTTTACTAAATTATTAAAACAGAACATCTTCCTTGCCCCTTTTTTGGAAGCTTTCATAAGAGTATTAAATGTTCAGTTGTTTATAATTGCTAATCAGTTAACATCAACCATATGCATAAGATATGTGCACTCACTCATTGATCTTAATCAATTTCACCCCAAAGCTTCCTTTTATATCCTAAGCAGCCAAAAGCAAGGTATCAAGGCATTTATTACAATGTTTATTTCCCATTGTGTGTATGCTTACTTTCTTTTAATTTCTTCCTTTCAAATACAAACATTGATTTACACTTGCTAATTATCCCAGAACGGAGGTAAAGATTCCAAAAGGTGTAAGAGTAGGGAAAAGGGCTATAAGATTTGCTCCCCTTTTCCAGCTTCCTTGTGAGTCAAGTTCTGGAACATGAACTTTTACTGTTAAGAGCTCACCCAGCTGATTGGGGCCATATCCTCTTGATGTTATAAGTTTATTTTTAAAAAATCCTTAATATACCTTTTAAAAGGTTTATTGAAAGTCCTGAGGCCTCCCTAACTTTCATTAAGTAGTAGTAGTTGTTTTTTTTTAAAAAAAAAAAGGAATGCAGATTTAAAGATCTGATTATATTTAAGGGACCTCTTTTTCCCAAGTTTTGTTCCCTAAACTCTACATTTTTTTAATATAGTAAATACATAACAGACGTTTTAAAATTAATATTACATAATACAAAATCTCTTTTTATTTTATTAGCATTTGGTTACACCTAACAAAAATACAAGCCCAGTAAACCCAATACATCTTAAATTTAAGATTACGTATTTTCTACTTTCTATTTTTATTTGTACCATGTCAGTCTACATGACAATCATTCCGACCACTTGAAAAGATGAATGTAAATAACAGATTTCTCTGTACTACGTATTAATTTAGGAAAATGAAGGTTATTGTGAGGTATTATAATGACATTCTGCTACTCTTCAAAGTCTCAAAACCATCTGCCATTCTTGGATATTTAGATCAAAAACCAAAGAGCTTCTTTAGAGAAGAGTATTCAGAAGATCCCAAACATATAGATGCAAAATAACTGCACAAAATGCTACACATTTTAGTTCTTAGTTTACCCTTTAATTCCAATGATTGTATTTAATTTTAAAACTAAGTGATTACTTAGCCAATCATCCCTTCAGATTGGAATATTTTGCTGTGTTTATTCTTTATATAACTTAAATCCATCATCAACATTGAGAAATTTTGTCATCCAATTTAAAGTTTTTTTTAAAAAATGAAAGAAATCAGCACATACCACAGATCTTCAGTGGTGCCTCTAGCTCCAAGAGAATGGGCTGGCTAAGAAAAATTTCTCGTGATTTTATACACAAACCCCGAACTTCGGCTTCTGTCATCTGCACAATCTTTCCAGGGCGACATCCTCGCACTGCAAGTTGAAGTATTAAAATATTAAAATTCTGAATCTCTTAAAATATCAAGGAAAAAAGACAGTTCCCAGGTTAAGAATTATTTGTTTCCTGTTTTTAACCTAAAATTGGTTATTTAAGTTGGAACTTGTATTTACAAACACTGCCTATTATTAAAAAAGGTGGAACACACTGACTTCCCTTAAATTGATGAAGCACTGAAGACACACAATGTTTTTGGGAACTGTTGAAAACAGGCTATGGGTAAAAAAACCCATAACTCAGGGGTGAAATGCTACTGGTTCGCAAGAACCGGTAACAATGATTAGCATTAGTTTGCCGAACCAGTAGCAATAATCCCTGGTGGCCCCGCCCCCACCTGGTCACCCCTCACTGCTTCCGGCTTGCTCTGGGCGCTTCCGGCCCACCCACCCCACCCCATATAAGAAGGCTCAGCCGTGGCAGTGCTTCCCGCCAGTGAAGAAACGAAGTGAGAAGCCGCCAGTGGCCAACCAGGCGGCAGGCCCCCCATGAGGAGAGAGTGCCAGGCCCAGCTGCACCACCGGGTAGCCCTTCATTTTTGCAAAGACCAGGTCACCGCACTTGTAGTCAGGCAGCCAGTCGGAGTGGGACATGGCACGGGTGGAGAGGCCGATGCAGCCCTCCAATATCTAAACAAAATGTGTCTTATGCAAAATGGCAGAAGAAATAGAATACTATAGTATCCATAGTGTTTTCCATTTTGGAACTCATACCCTTCTCTGCTTCACATTAAACACTTAGACAATTTATTTTTCTTTAAATCTTACCAACCTATAAGCTGGAAAATTGCTTTGGGAAAGATTCTTTATGCAGAACACGAGAGCAGATATTTATGAGAGCATCGAAGATATATCAAAAATTTTAAATACGGCTATTGCCACATGGGAGTCTGAACTAATATAAAAGTAATTTGTTTCCATTCTTTTTATATTTTGAGAAACAGTTCTCAGATGTCATAAGTAAACAGCCTAATACATGGTTTATAGGGAGGTTTCCCCACCTCCAAATCTTCCAGTGGTCATAGTTACTAATAATGATATATTTTTGCAGACAGATAGAAATTTGACCTTGATAAATTATCAAGAGAGATATGTTAAAAACTACTCTGCCCATGAAGTTAAATGTGATAGCAGAATTTAAGAATTTCACACTTCTGAGAAAAACAGACATTTGTCAGATGAAATGTTTACTACGCACTAGAAGTAACTTATAAGTGGTCCTCGCACTTGCAACCATTGCAGCAGCCCTACGACACATAGTTAAAATTCGGATGCTTGGCAACAGTTGTAGCATCCCAGGATCACCATTTTCAACCTTCCCAGGCAGCCTCAGACAAGCAAAGACAATGGGGGAAGTCTGACTCGCCTAATGACTGCATGATTCATTTAACAAGTAGTGATTAGCTTAACAGCCTTAGCAAATAAAGTTGCAAAATTAGGTGTGACTCACTTAACAACATCTTGCTTAGTAATGAAAATTCTGGTCCCAATTGTGGTCTTAAGTCAAGGATTACGTCTATTTTTTAAAAACTAATAGCCAACAAAAAAATGTTTGGACACTTATGTGACTGATGATTTCATTGGCTAAATAACCCCAGAAGTAAACAAACTATTCCATACTTATTTTTATTTATGTATTTCTTAGATTTTTGTCCTAACTTTCCTCCCAGAGGTTAAGGCAGCTTTTACATGAGGATCTTATTTATTTTATACTTTATTCATTTCCAACATCAAATGTATGAAAAAGGTTAGGCTGGGAGAAAATAACTGGTCCAAAATCAACAAATAAATTTCATGGTTCTCCCTGATCCTAGTCAAACATATCATGCTAGTTCTATACTGTATCTTAACATGAAAATAATACATAAGTGACCTATTTTAAAGTTTAAAATCTAATTACAAAAGCAAAAAAAAAAAAGGCTTCAACAACTATTCTTCAACCTCCAGGAGAAAAATCTGTTGTGGCCCGCCGGTGGCCAGCAGAGCTGGCAGCAAAGTCAGACAGTGAGGAGGTTGGGGAGGAACATGGGCCAGTCCTGGGGGCTCGGGAAAGCTCGGACGAGGGCTCTGCATTGGAGGCAGAGAGGGAGATAGACAGCAGCGAGGCAGAGGAACAGCTGAAGCCTGTTCCCAGTGTGTGCATGCACAGAGCTGCCAGAAGACAAGAACAACTCAGAAAGCAGGGTCGATTTGGGAGTAAAGCCACACCTTGGAGATGATTGGTCCCTTGCATAGGAAACAAAAGAGGAGAGAACGGGGAGGGGGCTTTTGCAGGAAACAATTTGTTCAAGAATTTCAAGAGTGGAAAGTTATGTTTGTGACTCTAAGAGACTCTGTGCCAAGTTTTGCTTTACTCTGTGTTTGGGAACAAATTATGTGGCAGCTTGCCAAACGAGGTAAGGTGTGTTGATAAATATTCCTTTGAAAAACTGTTTGGACAAACCTTGCTTACTGTGAATGAAAGTAATTCACAGTCGTGTAAATAAAAGAGGTTTTGCGAAGACCAATTACTGCTTCCTACTTTATAAGGGAGCCTAGGTCAGAACAAAATGTTTAAAATTATTTCTGTAACTCTCTGGAATCCAATTGGATTAAGAGAAGCATACAAAAATATTACCGTACTTATACAAACATAAAGACATCATAGGGTTATCAGAAAACTTCTCTTAATTTAATTGGACTTATTTTGTAAGTTTTACATGAATGCAATCTTGCCCATCAAAATAAAGTTTGCAGCAGTCAACAGAAAAATCATCTTATTTATACAATGGTTGAAATAAAGAAAAGTTATACTCAAATATAAGTTTTATATCTATGAACTATCATTACTTAGTATCTCCAACTCACCCTTCCAATGTCCCTAAGAAAAACTACTTCAGCAAAAGCTGTCATTATTAATGTATTATAGAACACTCAGAATAAAGTTCTTGTTGCTAAACAATATCTAGCCCTTTTTGTAAATACTTATACTGATGGTTTATTTTATTGCCATTCATAATTGCAATTTAATACAGTGGTTTAATTCTTTTGTTTCAGATACAGCACAAAGACTAATTTTTGAATTGGAACTATTACCTATAGAGAAAAATGAAAATAAGCCAAAAATCTGCTTCATAAGCAACGTTCTGTTCACTAGTCCTAAAATAAAAACCTAAAATATGTCCAAAATTAATATATTCTGAAGGGGGAATAAAGAAAAAAGTTAAACATCTCAGGGGAGCACAGCAAGATGAGGGTCCTGCACAATGTGGTGTTAAGGATGATAGCGTTTTTATCAGAAGCTTAAATATTAAGTTTCAGGGAGGCAACAAGAGTTCCATAAAAACAAATTTGAAGGGAAACTCTCAAGTGTAATTTCTCAAACTGGATTCTATCTGACAACAGAAACAAAAACACAATGTAAAATAGTTTTTAGAAACAATTCACAGAAAGTGCTCCTTTTAAGTAATTCTCTCTTAAAACTACATATTCAACATGAAATTATCTTTCTTTTTTTAAAAAAAAAAAGCTTCTTTGGGCGAGTTCAGCTTTTGAGATGAAATTTATTATTATTGTTTTTGTTGTTCATTGAAGACAATTTCTAAATAGTTTTAATATGATTTAAAAATCTTGCTTAATGATGGTACTTCTCCTAGCATGACAAATATATCCCCCGAACACCCATAATTAACTATAGTTCATTTCCCTTCTAATAACTTTACAACAATGTACCTATTTTATATGACAATCAACAATGGGTATTCTTTTACTTAAAGGATTAAGTAGAATATTTCAAGCATATATTTAAATAATTAAAATTAAGTTTTCTTTAATCATAACTTTAAATTCTACATTGCAGTTAATGCTGGTAAGAAATGTCCGAAACATCTGGAAAGCAGCAACACACTTTTATAGTATCAGAAATTGAAAGACACCTTGGAAATCATTAAATCCTGCCTTTTTGTAGACTTTAGTTCAATACCATCATTCCAGACACTCTTCTAACTAAGCTAAACCAGGACCTGTATACTGCATGAGTCAAAAAGAGGGCTGTGAAAATATTTACAGACCCCTCACATCCTGGACATAAACTGTTTCAACTCCTACCCTCAAAACAACGCTGTAGAGCATTGCACACCAGAACAACTGGACACAAGGGGAGTTTTTTTCCGAACGCCATCGCTCTGCTAAACAAATAATTCCCTCAATACTGTCGAACTATTTACTAAATCTACACTATTAATCTTCTCATCGTTCCCATCACCCATCTCCTTCCACTTATGACTGTAACTTTGTTGCTTGTATTCTTACATTTATATTGACTGTTTCCTAATATTTGATTGCTTATTTTTACCCTATGACTATCATTAAGTGTTGTACCTTATGATTCTTGATGAATGTATCTTTTCTTTTATGTACACTGAGAGCATATGCAACAAGACAAATTCCTTGTGTATTCAATTACCCTTGGCCAATAAAAAAATATTCTATTCTATTCTATTCTATTCTATTCTATTCTATTCTATTCTATTCTATTCTCAGTTCAATAAGTTGTTACTATGGCTTTCTGACAAACTACCATCCAATCTTTAAACACCTCTAATGAAAGAGAAACCACCACTATCCTATTCCCTAATAGTTTTTCCATTACATTTTTTCCTGACATTCAATTAAAAAAAATTTCTTTGCAATTCAAACCAAGTGTTTCTCGTCTGCTTTCTGAAATCACACTCACAAAATCCACCTCTTCTATCATGTTTCAGTCTTATCTCTTGCAGGCTAAAAATATCCAATGCTTTCTACTATTCTGTTACTTGTCCCTCATCATCTTGATCTCTGAACATTCTATTATTAATGGCCTTTCTAAAATACAGTAGCCAGAACTGTGTGCAATATTCTAGGTGTGATAGGACCAACATTGAAGAGAATGGATAGTCATTTGTCCAGAATGGTATAGGGTCTCCTACTTGAGCAGGGAGTTGGACAACAAGACCTCCAAGGTTTCTTCCAACTCTGTTATCCTGTAAAAAACTATTATCTCCTTTGGCTCTTCTGGAGTTTGTATTGAAAACCCAGTTCTTAAAGATGACAAAGACAAATGATTAGCCCTTTTCCATGTAGACTTAAAGAATTATTCCATGAAAATTCAGGGCAATATGTTATGTTCAAAATTAAGTTATTGAATTTTAAATGAAAACCTATATTAACTTCTTTGTGGTATAGTGAAGATATACCTTTCTTGAGCATTTAGTGAAATTCTGCTCAATGCATATTGTTGGTTTTCTGCTAGATTTGTTTTTTTGGGGGGGTTGCTAGTTAAACTGCCATTTGTTTCTGTATTCTTGAGAAAGTCATGATCGAAAAATAGTCTATTTCAGTACTGAATATGACATATATGTAGATTTTGAATGAGCAACTATTTTAAGTGTTAGCTGAAAATCAGAATAGCATGGACAGAATATGGAATAGGAGTCACTATGCTGACAACAAATATGCATACAGTGGAGTGCAAACTGAATATGAGCTATGTGTTGACCATGAAAATGTTCCAAAACGAGTAGTTCCTATCTCTTCTTAAAACCGTCCAGTGATGGAGCACCCATAACTTCTGGACGCAAGCAGTTCCACTGGTTTAATTATGTCAGGAAATTTTTCCTTAGTTTTAAGCTGGCTCTCTCTTTAATAAGCTTCTATCCTTTACTTTATGTCCTGCCTTCAGGTGCTTTTAGGGATAGGTTGAACCTCCTCTTCTCTGCAACATCTACTCAGACATTGGAAGACTGCTATCATGTCACCCATAATCAGAGGTGGAATTCACTTACCTTCCCTACCGGTTCGCAAATGTGAGCATGCACATGCCACCTCTGCACATGCGCATTGCCTTCTGCGCATGCACAGTAGTCGCACATTACGTCTGGACGGAGCCTCCCACAGTCGCTGCTACTGGTTCGTGTGATCCGGAGAGAACCGGCTGAATCCCACCATTGCCCATAATCCTTCTCTTTGTTAGACTAGGATACCCAGTTCCTGCAACCATTCATGTATTTTAACCTCCTGCCCCCTAATCATCTTTGTTGCAATTCTCTGTACTCTTGAGTCTCAACATACGTTTTGTATCATGGTGGCTAAAACTGGATTCTTGTGACCTTAATACTGTAATTCTATGGTTGCACCTAGGAGAGTATTATATTTTTTTTCTTCTCCCACTAGTGACAGCATGATTGTAATTTTGTTGCTTGTATCCTTGCAATTTATATTGCTATTGATTGTTTTCTAGTATGATTGATTGCTTATTGTACCATATGACTGTCACTGGGTGTTGTGCCTTGTGATTCTTGACGAGCGTATCTTCTCTTTTTATGTACACTGAGAGCATATGCACCTAAGACAAATTCCTTGTGTGTCCAATCACACTTGGCCAATAAAGAATTGAATTCTATTCTATTCTATTCTGGCAGCCGGAGCATACTGCTGGCTCATATTTAAATGGCTGTCTATCAGGACACATAGATTCCTGTTTCTGCTGTTGAGCCAGGTACCACCTATTCTTCACCTGTGCATTTGGTTTTTCTTGCTTAAGTGTAAAACCTTACTTTTCTCACCACTGAATTGCATTTTGATGGATGGAGCCCAGTGTTCAAATCTGTCAAGATCCTTCTAGATCTTGAACCTATTTCTCCCAGCTTGATATCGCTCACAAATTTGATGAGTTCCCTTTCTATACCCTCATTTAATTGTTTATGAAAATTTAAATAGTGCTGGGCCTAAGACAGAACCTTGGGGTACTCCACTGCATGCTTTCCTCCATGAAGATGTACTTCCATTGAGGACTACAGAGTGAGTGCAATTGATCATCCAATTACGAATCCATCTGGTGGCAATATCCCATATTTTTCTAACTCACCAAGAAGTAGGTTATGGTCTACTTTGTTAAATGCCTTACTGAAGTCCACATATACTATGTCTATAGCATTTCACCGGTCTACTAATTCAGTCACTTTGTCAAAGAATGCAATAAGGCATGATTTGTTTGGACAAACCCATGTTGGCTCCTAATAATAGCTCTGCATGTTTCTAGATATTTGGAGAACAATTACTTATCTTTTCCAAATGTTAATTATTCTACTTTATGGAACTCATGCAGGTAGTGAATTGTTTTGTTCAGGCTGGTCCTGTATAGGTGGAATTTTTAAAACTAATACATAGTCTTAAATTTCAGCAAAATTGATATTAAAATGTGAAAAACATGCATACTACTCAGTACTTTTACATACTTCGGAGTATTTCCAATATCTAAGCTAAGTGCAAGATCCTGCTTCATCCCACCCACAAGACTACGAAGAAAACACAAAACCTTAGATATTCTGAAAGACATCTCTCTCTTTTCAGAACACACTTCTGAGAATACAGTGCAAAGCAAAGTATCAAAGTCTTGCACCAGTATAACAGGGCCGGACACCTTGGGTAGGAATAGTCAGATACGATAATAGAATATTGGTTCTTCTGCAGATTAAAAGAACCCACCAATTGGCTTCTTTAAAAAAAGATTCAGTGTACTCTATATGTTCACTTTTATAAGTATCAGTTATTTTATTACAAATCCAGTATTTCAGAAGAGTTAAGACAAAGGCAACACTTGTTAAGTACCATTAAGAGAATTTATAGGGACAGGAAGTCTGAACTAGCAACTGCTTTGCCCACAAGCATGCTAGTTTAAGACAGAATACTGTGTGTAATAACTTCCAGATGCTCCTAAATATCATTCTAACCCTTTCCACTGACCATGCCAGATGAGAATGGAAGACGGAGTCCAAAGCACTCGGAAAACATCATAACACGTACTCTTCCCTTAATACAACATGGGATTTTCCTTTTTTAAAATGCTGAATCAATTATATTATGAAGACATAGCAAAAATGGTCCTAAATATTTCTAAACTAGAATCCAGCACTTGTTTTGATTAATTTTAGTTTATGTATAAAAACAGATTTGTTTTTTACACACAGCATTTAAATATTTACAATATTACAAGCTATAGAGGACATAAGTTATGAAGTGTATCCTTGAAAGTATAAACAATTTTATTAAATACAAATTACTTTCAAAGCCGATTTCTCACATATCAGAAAAAACATGCAAATTGTTGATGAAAACAGATTTCAGATTAAGTTTACAAACCTATGTATTAGAATGTTTCAGATAATCACTGGATTTGTATAAAACAATTAGCCATGTCTTTTCTGCAAAAAAGCATGTTTTATTTCCTCTTAATAGTGGGAATAATGAATATAATGAAAGCTAAAAAACTAGACTTAGGAAATTATGTTGCATCTGGAGTCCTGCAGTAACTATTGCTTTCTAGAAACTTCAATGAACTGCCCTTGTTGATACTCAGTTCTTAAATTAGCTCAATAGGTTGTACAAACTTTACCACTTATTAGAAATAGGATTTTAGTTCTTAACGAAGTGGCAATAAAGCTTTCAAAAAGTCCAGTAGTCACTATGAAATAATTTATAACTATAATTTTAGAAGTCAGAATTAGTTAATTTGAACCCTAACCAATGTTCTTAACTATTTGCTGATATCAAATTGAAACACATTTCTGAAAGTAGAAAGACTAGCTTTTAAAAAATGCCAGCATAGTCTAACCACTAATATTAAACCTGAAAGCAAAATTGTTCTTTTGCTTTCTATATAAAATATACAGCCAGCTAAACCAACTCAAGGGAGGCACCATTCCTTCTATTTCCCCTCACATGAACCAAAATCTAAACACCACAATGTTCTGACTTAGAAAAGCAACATAATATACCTGAGCTATTTAGCCTATAACGTATAATGAACGGTTTTTTTCCCTATTTCCCTTGAACACAATTATTGTAGTTATGTCTAGAACTATTTAAAAAAAAACAAAGCTGCTAGAGGACAGTGCATATGTTGCATCTGGCATATATTTAAAAATAACCCTGCTGAATCAAACCAGAAATCTCTCTAGCTCAGCATGTGGTGTTTTATGGTTATCAATTAAATGGGTCTGGGAAGACCACAATCAAGTAATAGCTTTGTCTTGTTATAATGGCCAAAAGAACACCGCCTGTGAAAAGAAAAACTACATATACCAATTATAGTTAATAGCTGTTTTTTAAAAAAACTACCCTCTAGGAATTTAACTCTTTTAAGTCATTACCAACATGTATTGTGAACACAAACTTCTATGAAGCAGGTTTCCCCCTACTTTTTCTTTTAACAATTCCACAGTATTTCAGGTTTAAAATTATGAGAGAATTCCCTCTGGATATGCTTATTATGCTCCTCCCTATTACCTACATGCTTTTTTTTCAATTATAACCCTCCATTCTTCAGTTACCCTCAGACAAGTGGTTCTTCAGTCTCTCATACATTTTGATTGTCCTATTTTGGAAGAGCAGAAAAAGGTAATCTACACTTTATTTTAAATATAGACAAATTATCTTTCATCCAAAAATATAACTAGTATCCTAAATACACGTTTTGTTGCATCAATCCAAAATCCTTATGCTGCATGCCTGATAACAGTCACTTTTCTCTCACAGCTGTGGAAAGCTAGCATGGCTTCTGTGTTTCTGCTTTCCTTAGCCTACTCATGTCTAAATCATGTGCTATGTGATGCCTGTCCTCAGTAGATGGCATCTTATCCCTATCTATAACCCCAGAACAGCTGAATAAGCTTCTAAGCAACACTATTTAGAATAACAAAATATAGGTGGTGCTAGTTACCTCCTCCTCAATATCAAATAGTTCACTCACAGAGCATAGAAAATTGCATCTGCAAAGGAGGCTGCTAACCTTCTATTATAGCAGACTCATGCATTGAAGCCTTTTCTGACAGGCTGTGCTCATCACTACCAGCTGGGAGACAACAAAGATTAACTAGAAATGCACCAAAATTCTAAAGTATAGATATGCTATGCTTTAAATTGCACTAAAGTTTCCAGTATATCATGCAATAAATTAAAGTGAATATCGTAAAGTTTTTTCTACTGAAATGGAATTTTTTTTACTGTACAAATAAATGTTTTGGTTGAAATTCAAATGATCCAGTTTTATTCTATGTTGTACAATCCTGTAAGTATTTTATCCAACCTAAAAGCATCAAAGCAAAAAGCAGAAATTTTAGGTGAATTACGAAGAAATAAGGGAAATTTCCAGGATGACAAAACTAGAAAAATGCATGCCTGGCATGTGAAAAAGGGTCAGAGATATTTCTAAATATATTCAGTATCTGTAAAGTGGAAAAAAGTTAATACAAATTCTCAGTACAGTAAAATATTGAATAACCACAGAAACTCTTAGGTGGCGGTTACACACTACCAACAGAAAAAAAGTATAATTAATAATGTTACCAATACTGTACTCCAGAGCTGTAATGGTATTGTTGTAGTATATATATATATATGGCACTATATAGTACCTGAGATTATAGCCTCAGCTTTCATGCACTGAGGTCCATTTCACGTGCTGGATGCCAGATAATACCACCTATTCTTTGGGGGATTAGTGTATAGCAGTCTGAATTATATTAAAGGGTAACTCCCCTCTACAACGGCCTACATATTATTTAAGGTCGGCAGCCGCTAACGGGGTGTGGTGCGATAGAAGCGGGCGATTTTCTTATTTTTATTTTTTTAAAAAAATAAAAGCAGCGGCTCCTACTTTTACCTACATTGCGCTTTTCTAATCGACTCGTCGTTGTAATTGAAGAACCGAGAGGTAGTAGCGGTTGGAGGAGAGAGCGAGAAGGCTGCTACCCAGAAAGGTGGCTGAGGAGGTGGGGAATCTTGCCTATTTGGGAGGTTCTGCACCCCCAGCCTCGCTTCGGGAGAGGCGGCGGGTGGGCGATAAAGGCCCCTCCGAGGTCAGGCAGAGCTATGCTCCCATCCGCGCTCGAGCAAAGCGGCGGAAGGTTTTAGGGAGGCTTCCACCCGAGCGCATTCACAAGAAGGAACAAGGCCATCCGACCATCTTCCCGGCCACCTCCCCCCCCCCCCTGTCCCCGCAGGCAGAGTACATGTGTCCGCTTACAAGCATACCGCACCCGCACCCCCACTGCCCTTCGCCAGGCTCCCCCGCCTCGCTTCCACCCTCGAGGAAGAACTTCGCTCCCCGCGCTTCAAAAAAAAAAAAAAAAAAAATGCCCCTTCGCCTTTCAAAGTCAGAGAACCGGCTCCCCGCCCACCCTTCGGCGTTCCCTCCGACACTCACCTTCTAGAAGCCTGGTGATAAGGCTGTCCACATTCAGCTCCCCGTCCGCCATTTTGTAACCAATGGACTCGTCCCGGGCGGAAACACAGAAGGCGCTTCACCGAGGAGGAGGAGGCGGCGTCGGCGAAAGCAACAACTCCTTCTCAGATCCCTCCCTCCCGGCCGCGGCTCCAGCCCTCCCAAGCGCAGCCCCCGAAAGCGCCCAGCCCAACGGGGACCCCCGTCCTACTTTCTCCTTCCCTAGCGCCGCTGAGCAGGGAGGAGGGAGCAAAGAAAGCGACGAGAGCCAGACCGCCGCTCCTCCTCCCCACCCTCCTGCCTGGTTTTTTCAGGCCTCTCCGCGCAAGCGCCTTTCGTTTCTTTCCACAAGCGCGCGCCTGTTGTCAACAACTGCGCGGGAGTATCGGGTTCGGCTCCGAAAGGCTGAAGCGGCTTTTAGGCCACCTCCCCCAGGAGAGCCTGCGCAAGCGCAACAGGCTGAAGGGCCGCCGCGCATGGAGGCGGCTTGTTTCGGACTGCCTTTCCCCCTTCTTGCCATCGGCTTTAGTATCC
Organism: Pantherophis guttatus; assembly: GCF_059756535.1. Classification (NCBI taxonomy): domain Eukaryota; kingdom Metazoa; phylum Chordata; class Lepidosauria; order Squamata; family Colubridae; genus Pantherophis; species Pantherophis guttatus. The sequence goes on along the minus strand of NC_142063.1, from coordinate 291,239,975 downwards.
TAGTAACGGGAAGGTCGGGTCTTTTAAAACATCTAGACACTGGAGGTGTAGTTGGCTCCTACAATGCTTTACTTGGTGCAGTGGATCTTATAGCTTTCCTTGCTCTAAATCCAAAATCTTTCGGAAGGAGCCGAAGGCTTAATCTCGGTAGAGGCAGAATCGCAGCTGTTGATTCCAAGCTCATGTTGTTTTTTGTGGGTTTTTTCCCACCCCAGTAACTAATATTCCTTACCCTTAATGCATTTTCAGAGATAAAGAGTTTTGAACAAGAGTCTTGTTCTCTGGCGCTCGGGATTAAATAATCCGAGATTCTCTGGAGAATGGCTCAGTAGTTGGGGCACTCTCACATAGGCGCAAACTTAACTGATAATGCTTTGGAAGAAAAACGCTCTTCATGTGTTCAATACAAAATCTTAGACGTTTGGAGTTAAAAAGCGGAAACTTTATTTGCTTTATTAGTAAAATGCCACATGCTCTTTTTACTCGGGTACCAAGCAAAGCTTCATGCCAAAGTTTCCAGTTCTGCAACAATTTTGGTTGGGGCTGCTGTGCACAATGGGGTTAGGTACCTGCTTGTGTTCTCTCCTATAAACTTTGAAAATATATCTAGTGTTAGGTAATGCTACTCCTGCACATGATACGAGCCAATTTATACATTTGAAGGTTTTCCATCATTCTTAAGAGGTAGCAAATCTGACACACTTTTTCTCCCCACTCCACTTTTTTTCATGGATTTAAATACAGATGAAGAGTTTCTGACTGTTCTATTGCAAAAAAAGTAATAAGAGTGAGCATATAAGAAAACTTTACTTTTAAGAAAAAAACAGGTACAAATTATTTCAATCAGAAATTTTGGAGAGTTTAAGAAAACCCATTTTACAGAAAAGTAATATTAAAAGATGCTCTTCTAGATTCCTCTAGAATCCTAGAAAGAGGCCATTTAGTCCATGAGTTCACTCACTGTCCAATAACAATTGTTATTCTGATGAATTTATGATTTCAGAGATGCATTTGGCCTTTTTTGTCAATAAAACAAGTAGTTTGTCTTTGCTTTCCTGTTTAGCGCTGAATACCAAGTTTTTTAAAAAAAATCCCCAATTGATGCTTTAAGAAAAATAACCTGGCAAACATTTAATTAATGTTTCTAACACAAAAGAAATGAGCAATAGACCAAATGACTAAAAAAAGTAAGGAATTTACTTACCTATTTACCTCTGGGCTTTGGTAATAGATGTGAATAGTTCAGTTGATCTCAGAGAACTAAATTCTCTTATTCTCATGAAGCCCATTGGGCAAAATACAATTATTCTTAACAATACAACTAGGTGAAACACAAGAACTCTGGACGGAGACAAGCACTACTTTGAAAGTTGAATTATCCACACACATTGTTATGCTGCTCTTATTTCTCCTCCAAGTATTTATCTTAAATAATAAAACATTGTGGACAAAATATTTGATGCATATTTAGATCTTCCAACATCTTTTTCTTTTCCTTACCCAGATTTATTACCTGGTAGCCCCTTTTAATTGCAGATGGAAAAACTTACAAGACAAGATAGTTCCTGTAAAACATTGTCAAAAAAGAGACAAAGCATGGCTGAAGAAGACAAGAAACAATAGAAAGAATTTTATTAATCTGTATTATTCTCAAAGTAAATGCTAAAACTGTCAGATTTGGGTTGCAAAAACTCAGACATCCATTGAATGGGATGTAAAGAAGTAGAATTACAGAAAAGTAATTTCTTGTTGCTGTCCAGCAATTTTTCAGATTTTGTAGTTTAGATCTAATAATCCTATAACGTGCCTGCAAAAGAGAAGACAGCCCTACCACTTTGAAGCAAATAGATCTGATTCTGTGACTGCAATTGACTTCTTGACACAACTGCCAAGCAATCTGTCCCATAATTTGAATTCTGAAAGATAGGGAGAGTCCATACACACTTGACTTCAAAATAATCTTTGTCATTTTGCAATATAAGGAAATAATATTTCCATTTAACATTTATTTCACTGTATCTTTACAAGGAATGCTGGATAAAATGGTAGAAATAGAGTCTGCAGGATATAAACTCTTTGCTTCATGATACCTCTACATATAATCCAAGACCATGAGAAGCACAGCTAACTTTATTGGTGAATATAAAACACTCCATTTATTGCCACAGCTAGTCAAGACTCATTTATCCTTGCACAACCAAAGCCAACAGTGCACATGTATCAGATAAACAAAGACTACAGGATAGACAGAGGCTCCTTATGTGTGCACTGATCAAATGAACACATGTTAGGGGCTGGACCCACCAGAAATTACAATGGCTCCACTGTAAATCTGCACAATTACAATGACAAAAGGATCATTGGGGATCCTGTGAGCATTATTGTTGATGTTGCTACTTGGTGTTTGTTTTTTTTATCCCAGTGTTGTTATAAGGTTGCTGATGATGATTGAGAGTAAGAATTGTGATAGGCACTGAAAAGCACTGAAAGTATGCCAACATTTAGAAGGACTATATGATTGCTTGTCAGGGCACAGAACCTAGAAGGGTAAGAATAACACTCAAATTTCAATATTTCTCTTCCCTCCAAAGAAATACTGATATACACTGTATTCTTACAATGGCATTATCCAAGTTCCTTGTGAGAGCTATTCTTAAAGAGACAATTTTATGTTAATATTGGAGTTCTGAATTAATGTATTTTGAATATAGTATTCTGAACAGTTCTCACATTAATTCCGAATGAGGACTGAAAAGATGGATTTACATATTTGAGTTTCCTTGTCTTACTTATGTTGTAATAGCATAAATAGAGTTGTGTTTCTGCAGGGAAATCAGTTTCATTTTTAAACTACAGGAATTTATATTAATCTTAGTGGACATACATAAATACATGAAAGTTTGCGGCAGAGTTTATAGATATGGACTAGTCTGAAACATACTTTGTTCACTAATTCTGTAAATAACATGAATGATAAAAGAGAAATTAAAAGAAAATAAATTACTAGAGAAAGAATAAGATGGCCACAAGTTTTACTATTTCAATGCCTATGAATAGGTGATAATAGTAGATACAGAATACAAAATAACAGTTGAAAGTATTCTATAGCTGATAGTTGACACATCTATAAGGGCATAAATAAGTAAGTTTATAGTTAGTTATAACTATAGTTGACCGATAAATCGGGATGTGACTAAAGTAATGTAAATGAGTAAGAAATTTTGATTAGTACAAATAATTGAATAAAAAATATTTATTGGAATGATTTTTCTCATTACTATTAAAACAGTAAGTATAACTTTTTTTTTTTAATTTGATTTATATGCCGCCCTTCTCCGGAGACTCAGGGCGTCTTACAATGCGCTAAGCAATAGCCTTCATCCTTTTGTATATTTATACAAAGTCAGCTTATTGCCCCCACAACTGGGTCCTCAATTTACCTACCTTAGAAAGGATGGAAGGCTGAGTCAACCTTGAGCCTGGCGAGATTCAAACCTGCAGTAATTGCAGGCAGCTGGTCTTAATAACAGGGTGCTTTAGACCACTGTACTACCAAGGCTCTTAAAAAAGAACTAATGTTCTTTTTTACATAAACTTTAAGATGCTCTTATCTTTTTCTTACTTTTGTGTGCCAACTTTTGTATTGCTTATCACTTCTGAGAGACTGATTTTTTTTTTTTTTTGTGCATTTGTGTGTTTAAAATTCTTATAGTCTCCTCTTCTTCATCTAATGCAGTTTCTATTGAAATAGTCATCCTTCAACTCAGGAGAAAAGTAAATGCTGTTTTTCATTCTGTTTTTTAGAGACTTGAGCCTAATTGGCATTAAGGAAAGAGCCTTATTTGAGGCAACTTGATTGCTAATGACTTCACAAGCATGCCCATACAGTTTTGATAGCATCAAAAGTGGTCTGCCAATATCTTCCTCTAGGGCAGGGGACAATGACTTGATTTCATTGAGGACTGCATCAGGGTTGTGTTTGACTTCTGGGGGGCCTGGGGTGGGTATGGCTGGGTGGGCATGGCCAGCTCAACATCACTTGTGTCGGGGATGCCTGTGGTGGCCTAAGTGCTCTGCCAGCAAAAACAGAGCTCAGCGAGCTTCATTTTCGCTGGCAGAAGCACCACGGGCCAGTCCTTCGCTTTTCTAGGGTGGCCCCGCAGGCTAGATTAAGCACAATCCGGGCCACGGGCCTTGAGTTTGACGCCCCTGCTCTAGGATGTTCTTTGTACTTACCAGAATACTCTAATGTTGCAGGGGTTCTTGGTCATCTCTCATCGAAGTGATAATAGGGTTCAACCGTACTTAACTTTCTGAGATCAGCCACTGTCTAAAGGATTAGGTTAAAAATGCCCAGAAGCCTTTCAGTGCCAATGCCTAGAATTGCAGACTTAGAATAATGATAGTTGAAAAAACACAAAATATCTCCAAGCAAAACTCTCTGCAATGTGCACAAAATGAATCAAACCATTCTCAAGTGGTATCTGTCCAGTTTTAAAAACTCCAGAGATACAGAACACAAACTCTGGGCTATTACTCGGCCCATGAGAGATCCCTGTATGGATACTATTTTCCAATTTGATGTAGACCCATTAACCGGCCATCTGTGGATCAAGTTTATCAAAATGTCATGATGAAGTTTTTTTTATTAGGTATAAAAGATCTCTTTGACCAGTTTGTATTGTTGCCTTGAGCAGAAGTTTCAAACTTTTTCAAGCCATATAACCTGTTGGATAATAAACAAAAACAAATTCCCAGGATCTCTGATCCAAAGACAAAATTCTAATGGTAGAAAATTGGCTATGTTTGATAGGATTTTTACAGGTACCAGTAATCTTTGATTTACAACCATAATTGAATCCAAAATTTCTGTTGCTAAGCGAGACATTTGTTCAGTGAGTTTTGCCCCATTTTACAACCTTTCTTGCCACAATTGTTAAGTGAATCACTGCAGTTGCTAAATTAGTAATACAATTGTTAAGTAAATCTGGCTTCCTCATTAACTTTGCTGGATAGAAGGTTGCAAACGATGATCATGTGACCTGGGACACTGCAGTCGTAAATATGAACCAGTTGCCAAGCATCTGAATTTTGATCACGTGACCATGGAGATGCTGCAACAGTTGTGTGAAAAATGGTCTTAAGTCACTTTTTTCAGTGCTGTTGTAACTTCGAAAGATCACTAAATGATCTTGTTTTGTTGAGGATTAAGTTGAGGATTACTTGTACTTTTTTTTAACAAATTGTATGTTACGCTTTTTAATAATAGAATCTTAATAATTTTTAATCATATAAATATTGCTGTATTAAAGTCTGAGTTGAAGTCAAATGTATCAAGCAATACAATTAAAGACAGGAACATAAAATTTGCTGCATTCAAGTGAACTTTTTTTTTAGTCTCATGGAACCCTATCAAGTTCTCACGGAACCATAAGTTTTACAAATACTTGTAAAACTGCCTAGGCAAGCAGCTTCAACTAAAGTTCTGTTTCTTTGGTTTTCATTGTTATGAAAGGTCTATAGACCAAAATTTAATTAAAATTCTGAATTCCAAACACCTGTTCCATCAGTAATTTCCATAAGTAACCAGAGGAGAAAGGCAGGAAATTGGGTATGTTCCCTTGGGTTATTTGGAGGAAAGTCTGAAAATAAATAAGGCAGAAGACAGTTACAATATATGCTCATATAATTATGTTAGGTAGGGGACTCACTGGAGAAGAGCCTAATGCTCAGAAAGATTGAGGGCAAAAGAAGAAGGGGACGACAGAGAATGAGGTGACTGGATGGAGTCACTGAAGCAGTAGGCATGAGCTTAAATGGACTCCAGAGGATGGTAGAGGACAGGAAAGTCTGGAGGAACGTTGTCCATGGGGTTGCAATGGGTTGGACATGACTTCGCAATTAACAACAACAACAAAAGGGATAAATGGAAACCAGTTTAGTGTAGCAATGAAGCCTCAGGCTAGAAACTGGGAGACTCTGAATTCTAGTCCTGTTTTTGACATGAATCCTGCCAATTGGCTTTGGGCCAGTTACTCATTCTCAGCTATAGAAAGGCTGAGGCAATAGCAAATCTCTTCCAAAAAAAAACCTTGTCAAGAAAACTTCACAGACCTGTCCAGGCAGTCATCAGGAATCAACATTGACTGAAAGGCACAAATAAAAAAGAGGATGAAGTTTATTTCAATTTTTTCATTTTTTCCCTACACAGGGATTGAGAATTGGGTGGTGTGCAAGCTTAATAAACTCTTATTTGATTTTTTGTTGGTGTGGAAATATAGGATTAAAGTGAATCATCCAGTTATAGCCTGTATTTCAGAAAGCTCAGCTCGTATTAGCTGAGCTATGGGATTTCAGATTCTGTTTCTAATAAAAAGTTATATTTAATATTTCTTTACTTAAAAAGCAAACATGACTTGTGGAGCTATAAAGCAGTTTAGCAGCAGTGTATACACTTCACATCCCAGTCATGTGAGGTTTATGCTTCAGTTGTGTAAGTTGCAACATTGCAAGCAACTATGGTATATCATTTGTCTCTCACTGACTGAGAGTTTCTGGATTCGTATATTCCTTTTTTCCTTTCTGACAAATAATACATCTCTGTTGAACAGAATGAGATCATCACATTATTCTGGTTCATTGTTATTGGCTCATTGGTCCCCAGTAAGTCAATATTGATTTGAAAATTGCACCATGAATCAATTCTTAATGGCTGTCATGATTAATCCTGAGTTAAAATAAATGAAGGAAGACTTCACATCATCTTACTTTGCAAATAGTTTTTTTGCAGGGTAATTTGTATTGTGATAAAAAATATTAATATATTAAAATTAGCAAATGTTAATCATATATTAAATATATTACAAACCAACAATTTGATCAAGCTTGAAAGGTACAATATATGACAATTCTTTTGTGTTTTCTATAATGACATCATCAACCAATTTGGTTTCAAGCTTCCTAGAGCATAGTCATTGCATAATTAATAAAAAAATGTTCAAAGGAAACACGTTACTTTCCACATTTCAGTGAACAAGATGTTCTTTAAACAACTAGCTATTATCTATCCAAGTATCAATAGTAGAAAAAAAGGAATGTACAAATCCAGAAAAACTCAGTGATTCATACCAATGTATTTTCTAAACTAGCCTGACCTAACACAAGATCTTTTGAACTTCAACACCAATAAGTGTTGATAAGGAGCCTTGGTAGTATAGTGGTTTAATGCACCCTGTTATTAACACAGCTGCCTGCAATTTCTGCAGGTTCGAATCTTACCAGGCTCAAGGTTGACTCAGCCTTCCATCCTTTCTAAGGTAGGTTAAATGAGGACCCAGTTTATGGGGGCAATAAGCTGACTTTGTATAAATATGCAAAAGTATGAAGGCTATTAACGCATTGTAAGCCGCCCTGAGTCTCCGGAGAAGGGCGGCATATAAATCAAATTAAAAAAAAAAAAAAGTACTACTTAAGGATTAGGAAAGTTTAGATTTGAATTATCCAGAAACATCTAATTGAGAAAGATTCCCCTAAATATTTCTATAGTGTTACAGACAAATTCATCAAATAATGACTGAAAGAGAAGTGAAGCTTTGCTAACATACTGTGGTTATGATTATTAATGTTGATTGATTATACATTAATATGGTTGGTTGCACAGTCAGCCAGATTTGGCATTTTTATCCATTTATTTCTCTTTCTGTTAGGGTTAATGAAACATGAAATCATGCACACAACCATGTAAAATGGAAACTGGTTAATACCCCTCTCTGATTACCAATATCTGCTTAAGACTTCCATTCCCTATTAGTAGAACTTACATAATTATAGGCTATGATATCACTTTTGACTTCAGCATTCATATTTCCCCATACCACTAGATTTTCTATTATCAACATTAATAGCTCTGGTTTGTTAAAGAATAGTGCTTCAATTAACATTAAGCAGATAGTTCTGTGGGTTTACAAGCTGGCAACTTATTTCAATCATGCATCTGAATCTACAGTCAACAAAGTGTGAAATGTGATTATTTAAACACTGCAGAGTGTGAAACGGAAAGACTATGCTGCTCTGAAACAGGATGCCTACAGTGCTGCAAGTGAGCATCTTGGCAGGTTATTTTAACTCAGACTAAACTTTTATAATAGTAAATCATATAAACATTTTTATTTCATGAATTTATTCCCAATTAAGACGCTGAGGGTATTTTATTACATATTTCAGTTATGTTGGTAAATATTACACGTAGCTCTCAGCTTATGATTATTCATTTAGCAACCATTTGATGTCATAATGCTAAAAAAAAGTGACTTATGATGGTCCTCATATTTATGACCATTACAGTCTCTCTATAGTCATATGATTAAAATTAGATCATTTGCAGTGGTGAAATGCAGCCGGTTCTATCCAGCTCGGATGAACCGGTAGCGGCGGGAGGTTCTGCCCAACCGTCTGGATGTCATCACGTCCTGTTTTTGACACTGCGCATGTGCAGAAGGTCCTGTGCATGCACAGAGGTGTTGCTCGCAAGCACGCGCTCCCATTTGCAAACTGGTAGCAAAGGTAAGTGGATTTCACCCCTGGGTCATTTGGCAAGTGGCATGGAATACAACATCCTGGGGTCAGGTGATTGCCATTTGCAATTTTCCCAGCTGGTTTCTGACAAATGATGTCAATGGGGGAAGCTGGATTCTCTTAATAATTACATGATTAATATAATGATCACAGTGAAAAATATTGTAAAATTGAGCATGAGTCACTTCTCTACCACCTCACTTGGTATCTCACTACCGCTTCCAGTTCCAGTTGTTTTTGTAAGTCAAAGACTACCTGTATAATACTTCAGGAACATTTACATTACTCCGACTTGGAATAGTGCGTAATCAGACTAAAAGAATGACAGCATGTGAAGACATTATCCCGTGTAAATGTTTAAGTTCCCATCCTGAGACTTATACCAAGGTAAAACTCTTTCATGATCAGGCAGCAAGATGGAATGGGACTTAACACTGAACCCTTACAATCTGTTAAATTAATAGCTTAATTCCTGCAGCTTCCTAAAACAGTTCACTTAACCAAGGTTTAGCTAGTTGGTTAGACCTGCATTTAAACTACCCATTAGACAGGAATCTACAAAATGTGCTCACATCATTTACTAGCCTATCTTCAGACAATGTGTACGGCAGCCTTGATCTTTCAACTGAATTTATTTGAAAATTTCCAGGATTCTGCATGTTCTTTATAAACATGACTATTCCCTAGATCTGTTTTACATTGCTGGAAGGATACAATTAATTCAGTTTTATCCCTTTTCTGGCTTTTGGTCTTGACAAGTAGATACTTGTGAGCTCTTGCTAGCCATGCACAAATCAAATGCCAATTGCTGATTTCCAGAGCTGGAATAATGGAAGCTCCTGACTGCTATTATAAATAATAGGACTGGCTGACACATTCTGGGAATTGAAGTCCACAGGTCTTAAAGTTGCCACTGTTGGACACCTCTGAATTCTAGGCCAGGATGGAAAAGCCACTACTAGTGTGTGTATAGCAAATGATAAACCAGATAGGACCAATAGTCTGATTTAATATATATTAGCCGCTCATGCTAAAAAGCCATTTCTATTACTGGATTAAGTCAACCCCTTTAAAATAATCCTAGTGTAGTGGATTTCAATGACTGATTAAGAGAGTTCCTAGTTTTCCAGGTTCTCATTTAGGAAATTTTGGAGAAGATTGTGGGGCAACAGCATGTTAAATGTGTGTGGGGGGGGAATCTAGTAAAATTGTAACGAACTCCATTTTAGAATTTAAAATGTACTATACTATATTTTTATTGCCACAATAGATTTATTATAAAAATAGTAATATTGCTAGAAATCTCAACAAGAATGAACTAAGGTAATACCCATACCAACAGTTTTAAAATTTATTTTGAATGATAACACGTCAGAAAGGGAAGCATTAATTGAAAATGGGCTATTAAACTAACAACTAATTATTTCTTGCTTAATCGTGACTTCATGCAAAATCTTGATTATAGCCATTATCTGCTCAATACATGATAATACAATGCTGGGATAAAAATTGCAGAAACAGGAGGATACTTAGAGCTCTGAAGAAGTCCAGGCCTTTATTTTTAAATTTCTTCTCATAGCTTTGTCACCAGAGGTTCAATCCTTCTGCTGATGGATTGGAAGAAACAGTTTGCAGGTCACAACTGCTGACTTTTCAGCTAATTGGAACTCAAATCACAACAGAGGCTACAATGTCTGGGATTATAAAAAGCCTCAACTATAGTGAGTGTGGCACTTTGCTAGTTAATTCTAGTTCTGCCAGCTTATCATTGATCACAATACAAGTTTTACTTCAGGCATGGCTGTTTTTATTCTTATAAGTGAACTTAGTACAGCTGGGTTAGCCTGTGACAAAACCAAAAATAATTCAAATACAGTGAAATATAAGCTTCATTTCAGGGCTCAAAGGAAGTTAATAAAGCTAAATGTTCATCCTCAAAGTAATCTTCAAAAGCTGTTTCTATTAAGAAATGAAAACATGCAGGTGGTGAGGTTGGCATAAACATTAGATTAGAACGAAGGCACTTAACTGTATTCATCATGTCACAATTTGCTTTAAGGCTGTCATGATGCTAGGCTTTTTATGCTAACAAATTGCATGGACCAATTTTTATCTGAAATTCTCTCCAGAATGATTAAGCAAGTAGCTTCCTACATTGGAGTAGTCACTCCTTTGCTTAGGCTGTAACTTTAACATGAGAAACTAAAAGGTGGCCTTCTCAATAAACAGAAAAGCTGTAATATGTGTATGGAAAATCTGCATAGCAGTATCACTATTTGAAAACAATTTTGCAGACTCTAAAACTCATCTTTTGCTTCTTTAATTACTGTAATACACAACTTCTAATCTATTTGAACTGTTTAGATAAAATCATAACATATTCAGAATTACAGATTATACAGATGCATCACAAAACCTTCAAAGATCTGTTAAGAGTTCCTGATATTTTTATTTACTTATTAAATATATATACAACCCATCTCACTGTTTGGAGTAATTCTAGGCAGCTTTTCAGGCTGTCTCTAAATTTTATACTGCCAATCACAGTCATAGTGGTTGGGCTTCTTTCTGGAGGAAGGTTCCTCAAATTATTTTTCAAAGGAGAATCAAAGAAAGATTTATTTTCCTTCACCCATAATAGAATCCACATACTATTGTTAATACTCTGCATTAGGCAAAATCAGTTTGAGGCCAGTCTCTGGTCATCGTCACTACTATTAACTACAAAATGCTGAGTCAATAAATTCTTCCTAACAGGAGCATAAGGAACAGCATTCAATTGGTGCCTCATCAACATTTATGCTTCTTGCTGTATGTATTTGTCAGCTGGTTCCTGTTCTTCTCAAATGAGCAGTTCCTACTTTATGAAGGGGATACACAAAGCTCCAAAGGCAGGCACTCTGAAGCTGAATTTCTCAAGTAGCAGGATAGGAACAATGTGAAGCAAGTACTTAACTAATGGAAAAAGGACTTTCAATACTCACAAACACTGCAGAGATTTGGTATTGTAAATGGGTCGTTTTTTAGTGTGATTCTGAAAACGTAGTTGAGGCCAAAACAAACTAGTTCAGCTGTTGAAGGAAGACAAAGGCATAGGATCACAGAGGTGTGAAGCAGTAGTGGGTTGCCCCCGGTTCGGACTGGTTCGTAAGAACCGGTAGTAAAACGGCGGGAGGCCCTGCCCACCGCCCCAGATGTCGTCATCAGCGATCTGCGCATGCCCGGAAGCAAGGCGCATGCGCAGAACCAAGGTGTGTGTGCGAGCGAAGTCAGCGCATGCGAGCGATCCCGTTGTGAACCGGTAACAAAGGTAAGTAGAACCCACCCCTGGTGTGAAGAGCTGATTTTGGATGACTGCAGAGAGACTGTATGAAAATACCTTTCCCCAACTGACTTTCCCTTTCAATATATATTTCAGGTGAGGTTTAAGTTGCCAATTTTCAATAGGAATGCATAATATTATCATGTGCTATTATTCAGTGTTTTGCTTCCATTCACATTATATAGAAATGAATTCACTCTCTCTGATGATGATCCAATTCTTTACAAAAAAAGTTTATAATGGCGGAGGGCACTAATGGAACACACTACCCACCCAGGAGGCGTATGTTGAGCCTCTCAGCTAATAGCCATGAATAGCCCATTATTTCATGATTTTTTGCTTTCCTTCTTGCTTTTGAAAGTATGCATGTTCTGTCACGATCAAAGGTATTTTGTACAAGTTGGATGAAATGATATGTTAATTTATATATTGTTTGAATGTCCTTGAACACTATAATTATATGAAACACAAATTACTAACTTTTTCTTAGACATTCATAATTTCAATTTATTAATGGGAAAGGAGCCTGGCTAAGCTATCTGATATAATTCATCTGAAGTATTCCATTGGCAATTAGCAAATATGGCTATGCAGTGCTATGGATTCAAAAGAGAAAAGGTAATTTAGAGTCTGCTTGGGTATGTAGATTGCATCTATTGGCATGTCTTTAAACCAAATGTGTCTTTTTTTGGGATTACATGAAAGAAAAGATGCAACTCCTTTAAGAAATGGCAACAGGTGTGGCATGAGGGCCTGTGCATTGGGATTTACTGTCTACACAGTCTTTTAGTAAATATTTTTTATTTATTAATAAGTAATCTTATATAATTTTTTATGGCACCAGTTTTCTTGAATCTGTGTCACTATATTGCATATACCTCCTAGCTAGGGACAAATAGACTTCCAGTTATCAACAATATCCCAGATGCTTTCATGTAGACGTTAGTTGAAAAGAGAGAACAAAACACAATACCCAATCTCCCAATCACCTAGAATCTGTTTAGGAAGATGGGAAACCAGGAGAAAACAGTGGCCCAAATCCCAATGCTCACGAGTGGTCTACAAAGATATTTTTGCAATATACTCAAGACTCCTAACCTTTTCTTTTTCTTTAGAATTCAAGGCCCTTTTAGGTTTATCTAATTATTTTTTAATTATTTCACTTTTTCCCCCTTCTGGCATATGAAACCATAGGGGCAGTTTGATAACTATTTTTTTTTAATCTGGTGGTAGACCTCAGCAAAGGAGTCTGGTTGAACCCATATATCTTCTCATTTTATTGGAAAAACCTTTCATATAAAGGCTTTTTCAAAAAAGATTTACTTTTTATTATACTTGATGTCATATTAGCCAAGAACATCTTCTAATAGAAATAATGCTCTATTGCGCCATCTTAGGTATAAAAATTGATTATGTGCTATGAAGTTGTTTTTTATTTCTAGCAATCAGATTGATATATTATCTCCATGATAATCTGTCTCCAACCTGTTCTTTCAAATCTCCCAATGGTACAGCTATTGCCACTGCAACTGGCTCCATGTGATGGAATGTGCACCTGCAGTAGCAGAGAGGGAATATTTTGCCAACTCTGAGCCTTTCCAGAAAAAGGCCTGGATGTAACCCTGAACCTCTTCTCCCCTCTCCATCCAGCTCAGGATTTGCACAATATTGTTGGAAGAAATATCCACCTGGTTCAGTTCCAAGCCAGAAGAAAGACACTGGAAACATGGAGGCTGATTGGAAAGATGGTTTATTGAAGAAGCAGAACCACATGGATTTGTGGTTCTGGGCAGCTGACAAAATGGAGTTGAGAATGGGTGGCTTTTATACCTTCTTTTGGGCTTTGTACTGAGCTTCCTGTTCCTGTGCAAGAACATGTATTCTATTGCCTGTTGTCAGATTCCTATGGGGTCATGTAGGAGTTATGTATGATTCATAGCTAGCTCTATAGGCCAGAGGTGTCAAACTCATGTCATCACAGCAGTGTCACATGACATATTGGGACATTTTTTCCCTTTGCTAAGCCGGGCATGGGCATGGCCAGCGTATGACGCATCTGGCCCACAGGCCGGGAGTTTGACAACCCTGCTATAGGTGAAAGATGATATGCAAACTCTAGGTGCTTGTCTGAGTTAATTTGGTTGAAGTTTGGACTGCTCTGGGATGATGTAATGAAGGGGCTTGTGCTCTGAAAGGGTATTGGGCAATTCCTATTGTGGCTTAATGACTTTGTCCTGGTTTGGATCTTGAATGAGGGGCTAATCCTACCATTCTGCCTTTGTTCAGACTTTTCTGCTTGAGGGACAGGGAGATTGGGCCTGCTTTCTGAATATGCTGGCCCAATCTTTCTTAATGGGCACAAAATATCTGCTGGGGGCTATTAAGAAAGACTTGGGGGCTGTTTTCTGTCTCCAATAGCATGTTTCTCCATTCCTCCTTTAGGGAAATATAATATTCTGCCTTTTTAATATTTCCAAAAATATTTCATTCTTCTGGGGGTGGGTGCTAACTTTCTACAATATGTTATTCCAAGCTTCTTTCTGGGAAGTCTCTAAGTTGGCAAAGTCACATTCTATCACAGACTATCCATTTTGCTGCTCCTCGTCCTCTTCTTTTCTTCCACTGTTTCCAGCATTAGAGCCTTTTCTATAGAACTGGGATTTTGAATGATGTGTCCGAAGTAGGATGATTTGAGCCTAATCATTTGTGCCCTGAATGAGGATTCTGGGTGGCTTTGTTTGATAAATCATTGGGGGTGGGGAATCTAGACATAAAAAACAGGGTTTTTTTCCCAGCTGCCTAATAACAGTCACCATGTGGAAAGAACTAAATAAGCAGATACATTGTCATAGATAGTTTTTCAACTAAGGTGAGAATGCAATTATTGATAATTCTGTTTAAATCTCAGCAGAACATATTACCTTGCTTTTGAAAATTACACAAGCCCATTTAAGCTCTTTTTGTTGCCTCTCCTTTTTGGTAATTTGCTAATGAATAGGTAATTTAATAAAGGCTTTGTAATATGTTAGTGGGTTACCTTAGAAGAGTCGTTTAATAGAGATTTTAATTTTGGATTAAACTCTTCCTATGTGTGCACACAGGGACACCTGAATTATATATGCCATTAAAATAGACTCAAGTATAGCATTATTTTCCAAGCCTCTCATATAAAAAGTAATCCTACAGTGTTTTAGAAAAGTAATAATTCTTTCTATTGTTTGGCAATATATACATAATTAGCATAATAACCAGCTTGTTGATAAATGAAGCAAGCATATTAAGCTTTCACCAGGCAAGTTTTGACATGCAGATAATCACAATAGTATTTTCCTCTATTCAGTCTGTGAAGAAGGAAAAATTACTGTAATTAATTAAAGTACAATTAAAAGTTAAAATGAATAGGTAATTTACTAAAGGCATGATTCATTAAACTGCGAATCACTGAACTTATTCAAAATCTGAACACAAATATAAAGGCACCTCATCTTATGGGAGTGAATTATATTAGAAAATAATTGTTGGTTGTTTAAAAAACTGCTTTTGTCATCTGAATCTGCTACCAAATCAGTTTAATTGGGCACTCTCAAATTGTAGGTCCAAGGGCAAAAGAAAAAATGTTACCAACTTTTTTACATTTTTGTGGTAAAATATGAGTTTTTAATTTTTTTCCCTAGACAAACAGGAATTATAGAATTTGGGGGTGTTTTCAACAGTCACCTTCTAACCTCTGCAGAGCTAAATTAAATGCTCATTTGAGAAATGAGGCTGAAATAATTTGTAGTTGAATTTCCTGTTCCTCTGCTGTTCTTCATTCAGGATTCAGCATAACAAACAGTCACTGATGGTCAAATTTCTACATCACCTCCATTTTTTACTCTTCAATGTATTGCAAATAATTTGAAGCCAGACTGCAACCATCGGCTTATCTGCCATCTTTGAAAAGCTGAAAAAACTCAGGCAACATCATGAACCTTAGAGTTCATGTTTAGAAAAAATATCTCTCCCTTCCCATCACCAGATGATGTGCAACCATGGTTACAGCTATTGAGGAAAGTATCTTGTCTGCAAAACTGCAAACAGGCTATAGCTTCTCCTTCAGTGATTTAAAGGTGCTTCTGACTAAAACAGAGGAGGTTTGTCTAGCTTCTCCTCATAGAAACCAGTCATATCCAGTGGTGAAATGCTCCTGGTTCGGACCGGATCACCCGATCCGGTAGCGATAGAGGCGGGTGGTTCGGAGAACCGGTAGCAAAAATCCCTGCCCCACCCCCATGCCCAGCTGAGCCAGACAATCATCAGAGGCTTTTTTTTTTTAACTTTTAAATGCATTTTTTCTACAACTTCTTTGGCTAAAAAATGCTTTTAAAAGTCAAAAAAAAGGCCTCTGATGATTGTGCGGCTCAGCTGGGATCATCAAAGGCTTTTAAAAGAAAAAAACTCTTTTTCCTTTTAAATGCCTCTGACGATCCAAGCTGAGTTGTCTGATTGGCAGAGGCTCTGCCAATCAGGCAACTCAGCTGGGATCGTCAGAGGCATTTAAAAGAAAAAAAGGGGGTTTTTTTTGAAGTGGTTCGGGAATAACGAGAGGCACAACCAAGCAAGTGACAACAGCTCTTTAATTTACAGTGAGACTTCAGCAAAAACTCAGAGGCTGCAGCCCTCCTTATATACAATTCTGGAGGGACTGTCAGCCAATCAGAAACATAGGCAGGTTTGAAACT
This sequence comes from Pantherophis guttatus, assembly GCF_059756535.1. Lineage (NCBI taxonomy): Eukaryota > Metazoa > Chordata > Lepidosauria > Squamata > Colubridae > Pantherophis > Pantherophis guttatus. The sequence goes on along the minus strand of NC_142063.1, from coordinate 291,223,358 downwards.
CCCGCTTAAAAGTATCAATACATAACATTTTTCTTTTAAATGCCTCTGACGATCCCAGCTGAGTTGCCTTAATGGTAGAGGCTTTTTTAAAAAGCCTCTGCCGATCAGGCAACTCAGCTGGGATCGTCAGAGCCTTTTGAAAGCATTGTTTTACAACCTTCGCTGAAGAGGTTGTAGAAAAAATGATTTTAAAAGTAAAAAAAAAAATTGGCCATGCCCACCCAGTCACATTACCTCCCACACACACCAAGCCACACCCACAGAACCGGTAGTAACAAATTTTAGATTTCACCACTGGTCATATCCCCTTATCAATAATCAGAAAAATGTCCAGTTTATTAAAAGCATGGTTGGGGCAAGGGACTACCACTTTATTTTACTTCTTTATTGCACGATGTTGGGTTTAAGGATAATTTTGTTGGTCCAAGAACTATGGCAGGTTGACATTTTTGTCTTCACATATTACTGTAATCAGTTATGGTTACTGTGGTTCTTAATTAACCCATAGTGTGTATATTGCAAGTTGAAGAGGGATGATTCAAAAGTCAGTCAGCTTTTCCAACTTGCTTGTTTCAGTTGTGTGGAATTCAGACTCCCAGAATTCTTAGAAATGTCCATTCTAGATAGAAAATTCTGGGAGTCTGAAGTCCATATATCAAAGAATTTCCAAAAACTCTAATATGCTTACAGATGCCATGTGGTAAATGATCACAAGAGGAAGGATCTTTATAATGGTAGCTTCTTATTGATAGCTTCTTATTCACTAGAAAGGCTTACTTGCTACTGATAGAAATTCACTGTTTTTGAAACATGTGTGTGGCAGAGAGAGAGAGAGACTGACTTTGGGATTATTACTTTAGTTTGTAATCTGAAGATTAGGTTTATTTTAATGGTTTACACCAGCCTGAGTTTCATACAGCTACTAGGAAAACATGTACTCTTACCTGAATTTATGTTTTGAAATTCATTAATATTTTTATATAATTGGAAAATAGCTGTCTTTGATCATGAATAAAATGAAGAAACTTTTTTAAAAAAATTGTATTGAATAATATTTCAATGTTGCTTTTATTGTATTATTGCTGGTGTTCAATTATTACACACCTATTACTGCAGTTTGTCATTTTACTTTAGTTCTAATTCTTGGAACTATGTAGTTTTACCAAAATCATTTTGGTACAGTGGTTTAAAAACATTAGGCTAGAATTTGGCAGACTCTGAATGTCTGTAGACTCTAGAGATTCTCAGTCATCCAGGTCATGGTTGTCCCAAAGGTGCTTTTTCAAGAAGCAACTGGACTTTCTTGCTTTTTTCTTTGAAGACGTTTCGCTTCTCATCCAAGAAACTTCTTCAGCTCTGACAGGATAGTGGGGAATGGAACTCTGAATGCTAATCCTGGTTTAGGCATAAAGCCAGCTGTGTGACTTTGGGTTAGTCACTTATTCTCAGCCCCAGAAAATAGGCTGTGGCTAACCAGTTTTGAAAACATTGCCACAAAATCTACATGGGATTGTCCTGGCATCCCAAAAAAAACCCCACCAACCCCAATACCGCTTTATTAAAGGTGCATTAGGAAATATAATCTATGGCAGGACCTGGGTAGGGATTGTATTTGTAATGTTTTAATCTCAGGTATTGAGGAGTTTATGCTGCCTCAGATTGAAATGGCACAGCTGATTGAAGGGGTCCAAGTGTTTTATAAATGAATAACATTTTAATACATTCACGATATATTTCTCTCCTTACAAACATGCATTGGGTAGATCAGCCAAATCACAATTGATCCAAGATTATTTAGGGAACACTTTGGGTGACTAGAGATTTTTACCTGTTCTCTAATCCCAGATTTTCTTTAATTGATAAAAGGACAAATTTGGGAGTGGAAAGAGTTTAATTATGGAGAACTAATCATGAGATATAATTATGATGTAAATATCAGTAAAGAATGGGGAAAATTGAATAGAGCATAATCTGATGGATTTTTTTTTCTGGACCAGATAATTAATTCTTATATTTTGTTTTGTTAGGAAGCTCCTTCAGAAGCAGTTCTCATTTATAAAAATATAAAATTAATGTCCAATGTTCTATTTTCCCCATTCTCTCTCCCCCCTACCCTGTTTCCCTTCAGCTTCAGATATCATTATGAAGAAATTGTGGATTGCAACCTTGTTGTTATCTGTCTTGATTTAATAAGCTTGACCAAGCTTCCCTTATTCTTAAATAGTTTATAACAGAATAACAGGGTTGGAAAGGATTTTGGAAGTCTTCTAGTCCAACCTCCTGCTATATACAATTTCAGACCAATGGCTGTCCAATCTCTTCTTAAAAACCTCCAGTGTTGGATCGAGCCACAACTTCTGGAGGCAAATCATTCCACTGATTAATTGTTCTGTCAGAAATTTCTGCATAGTTCTAGGTTGGATCTCTCCTTGATTAGTTTCCATCCATTGCTTCTTGTCCTGCCTTCTGGTGCTTTGGAGAATAGCTTGACTCCCTCTTATTTGTAGCAACCCCCAGTGGTGGAATTCAAGTAATTTAACAACCGGTTCTCTTCCCTAATGATTTCTTCCAATTTCTTTGCCAAACTGCTCAGAAAGTTAACAACCGGTTCTCCTGAAGTGGTGCAAACTGGTTGAATCCCACCACTGGCAACCCCTTACATATTGAAACATTGCTACCCTTAGGGTTTTTCATTAAACTAAAGATAAAGGTTTGCTTCCTAGTGTCCAACTCTAGGGTGCGATGCTCATGTCCATGATCTTGATTCTATCCCTCTGTTAATGCAGACTAGGATTGCATTAGCTTTTTTGGCAGCTGCAGCACACTGCTGGCTCATGTTTAAGTGATTGTCCACTAGGACTCCAAGATCCCTCTCACGGTTTCTGCTACTGAGCCAGATATTACCTATTCTGTACTTGTGCATTTTGTTTTTCTTGTCTAAATATAGAACCATATTTTTCTCACCATTGAATTTCATTTTGTTAGATAGAGCACAGTGTTCAAGTCTCTGGAGATTCTTCAGTATCTTGAGCCTATCTTCTGGAGTGTTCGCTATTTCTGCTAGCTTGGTGTGGTCTACAAATTTGATGAGTTCTCCTTCTGTTCCCCTTGTCTAAATCATTGATGAAGACATTGAAAAGTACTGGGCCTAAGACAGAACCTTGGAATACTTTCAAGTTCAGATGAATTAACATTGTAAATATTTTTTACAAATCTTTTTTACAATACGGTCAATGTGGGCATTTAATAATAGAGGCAATACAAAAAGAATTTAATTCAGTACCATTTGACCTGATCAGAATACCTGGATGGAGCAGAAATTTAGGAAAGTGAGAAGTAGCCTCAAATCAAAATTGTGCAACCCTAATAATGGGTAGGCAATCTTTCTGGCCAAAAGTCCTGTTGAAATTGGCAGGATATTTTTGATGGTTGCACTTGAAAAATGGCTGTTATGGGGAAACTTGGCTGTTTGCAGAATGGCTTCCATGGTGGGCATAACTAGTCACAAAGCATCCATTTACGAAAAGTAAAATATCCTCAGTATACCTCTTGCTTTCGCAGAGTTTTGAGACATCCATAGGAACTGCTGCATATAAATCTGATTCTAGAAGCTAGTGCTTTCCTCTAAAGCATCCTGGCTTCCTGTTTCCATTTAATTAAAATCGTAATTTAAATAGAAATAGAGCAGGGAGCTTGGTAGACATCAAGGGAGGGACCTGATGGGCAGCGTATTGTCTACTTCTGGTTTATAGCATTGCTTCAGCTGTTGGAAGAATAGTGGGCATCTGATTCTGGTGCAGATTAAATGCTGCTGTTGGTCTCTGCTGTATGAAGTGCACTTTAATGCACGTGCCCTTTCTCAGTATTCTGCTGTGAAAATCTGTGGAGAAAGATACCAGTAGCTGTGTTCAGGTACACAACCAGAGAACCGTCAGCGTAAATAGCCTGGTTGTAAGACTTTCAAATTGGACACTGTCTCAAAAGAAAAGACATAGAAGGCAAGGGAGTCGAGTCAAGACAGAAAATCAGAAAAAGGTTCTAGTTAAGGTTTTAAAAAAAAAACACTTTGAAATTTTAGTTAGGATGTGTGTTGATTCTTACGTGTATGTGATTTGGTGCATTTATACTTACAATAATTACATAAAGGAGACTGAATAAGCATAACATTTCCTCTCATATTGTTCTCTTAGATCTTTCTGTCATCCTTTGTTTATTTTATGTTAGTGTATGAACTTTAAATGAATGCTATTACAGTTGTAGTTGCTATGAACATTAAGTAATACATACATACATACATACATACATACATACATACATACATACATACATATATATATATATATATATATATATATATATATATATATATATATATATAAATATATATAAATGATACTTTCCCATCGGTTCCATTTCTATCTCCCTCTTGCATCATTGCATTCATAGCAATATCCTTGAACTGGCAGGAAGCTTTGCCAGCATCAATCTTTTTTAAGGGCTCCTCATTAATGCAAGAGGGCATGCATAATGGGTCTGCCTAACCAACAGTTGTGGCTCAAGAAGCAGAAAGGATCTATTATTTGATCTTCCCAAATAGGGGGCAAAAGAGGAGTAATCCAGACATTCTTTCATCTTTATCCCAAGGTGCACATTTATCAGGCTCTGTCATGCCCCTGTTGGAGTCTGACTCTGAGATGGAAGAAGAACAGCTGACAGAGAGTGAGAGAGTGACTCCATTGGCTTTGGAGGAAACTGAGGAAGGGCAAAGTCAGGCTGGGCAGAGCAGGGGAGAGTTAGAACAAGGGAGAGGGGGATCTGATGAAGACCAAAGCCCACCCCCTCCTCATCCTAGGGCACGCAGGGAGCAACATGGGTTGAGTGACTTACAAGGGAGGAAAGGGCCCTGATCCCCTTCACAAGATACACCTGGAGCTGGAGTTTAAAAGGGGAGGCAAATGGGAGGGGCGGTTGTCGGGAACAAACACCGAGTTCATGTTTGTATTGACTGCTTTATCTGAGTGCCTGGCATCCTCCCAACTGGTTTGATTTATGGCCATGCTACTTCAATTCTGGAATTCCTTATCTTGCTTGCCCTGCCGGATGAATGACCTTATCTTGCCCTGTTGGAATTATGGTTGGAAGTTTTGTCTGCTTACTGGTTTGTGGAAGGGTTTTTCTCCAGACTGGAGAGTAAAGGGACGTTGGGGGCAAAGTTTGGAACTAATAAAGGGACTTGTACTTATTTTCTGGCTGTGTTGCCTTTGCGTCATGCCCCGGGTCATCGCAGGCTCTTTCCCATATATCTCTTTTGGCAGTCTAGTGAGAGAGGCAGATCATGTGTTAAGCTAATGCCCAAACTTTCTTCAAACACTGCAGGATTAAAGGATTTCTTTAAATTGGGTAAATCAACTACCAAATGTGGTTCAATTTAAGTTACTGAATGGTGCTGCATATTGCGGCAACCTTCTCTTAAATTCCCAGATATATCGATGGATCCGGGGCTGTCAGTAATTAAGGAAGGAAATATCTGCAGACATCAGTGATGATGTCAACTCAGTGAACAGATCAATGAAAATATCAATTCAGGCAGTTGAGAAAAATGACAAATTCCATGGTAGTGATAAACAGCAAAGATACTGAAAATGCCAACATTGTAATACCTTTATGCAAATCCCAATACTTGAGAATGAATGAATGAATGAGCGTTCATTCATTCATTCATTCAGTCATTCATTCATTCTCAAGTATGGGGACTGAAGCTGCATGTGCACCCGGAGGCTCCAGCTGGTCCAGAACGCGGCCGCGCAGGGGATTATGGGGGCGACAAGGCGCTCCCATGTGACACCTCTCCTGCGCGAGCTGCACTGGCTCCCGGTGGTCTTCCGGGTGCACTTCAAGGTGTTGGTGACCACCTTTAAAGCGCTCCATGGCTTAGGGTCGGGGTACTTACGAGACCGCCTTCTGCCACCAATAGCCTCCCACCGGCCAGTACGCTTGCACAGAGTGGGCCTCTTCAGGGTGCCGTCCGCCAGACAATGTCGGCTGGCGACCCCCAGGGGGAGAGCCTTCTCTGTGACGGCGCCCACCCTCTGGAACAACCTCCCCCCAGAGTTACGTACAATAACAGACCTCCGGATTTTTCGTTGGGCCCTGAAAACCTATTTATTTCAACTAGCTGGGCTGTCTTGAGTTAAATTTTAAATTGATTTTAAATTGGGTTGTTTTAATTTACGGCCAAAATATTTAATTATTTTAATACTGTTTTTTAAATTTTGTATGCTCTGCTTTTTACTTTGGCTGTTCACCGCCCTGAGTCCTATTTGGAGAAGGGCGGTATAGAAATGGAAACAAATAAAAATAAATAAATAAATAAATTTACATAAATTATAGAAAAGGGCAACTAAAAGTATCAGGGTGTCAGGGTGACTGATTCTTTAGATAAAAGATCCAAACAAGGTTTCAACACGTTTAGCTTGAAAAGGGGGAAACTGAAGGAGAGATTTGATTATGGATAAGATTATGGATGGTATGGAGAATGTAGAAAGAAAAATACATTGTTCTTCTCTCAAAAGACTAGGATCAGGAACCATTCAGTGAAGCTGATTGGAAGGAAATTTAGAAGATGCACTTCTGCAGTGCATAACTAGCTTGTCAAATTTGTTACCACAAAAATGTGATGTACACTAAATTGGATGGTCTAAAAACAGGATTGGATAAATGATTTATTTAAAAGCTCTTAGTCTTGAGATTCAATGTTACTTCCAGGTTGAACTTTCTCTCTAAATATTACGTGCAGGGGAACAGTAGAAGAAGTAGGGTCTTTCTCCGTCTTCTACTGGCCTACAATCCAGAGGCATGCAGTTGGCTAGTCCTTATGAGAAACATAGTGTTGTACAAAGATGGGTCCTCTGGTCTGATGTAACAGAGTTGTTTTTTTAATGTTATTTTATTTATATCTCTCTTTTCCTGGAGGAGCTCAAAAGATATCCCACTATCTGTAAGATTATTTGGATTAAGAGAAAATGACTGGTCCAAAGTCATCCACTGAACACCCATGTTTTAGGATGGATTTGAACATGGTCCTCAGTCCTAGTTTGACACCTGGTTCTTAGGTACTTCTGTTCAATCTCTCTCTCTCTCTCTCTCTCTCTCTCTCTCTCTCTCTCTCTCTCTCTCTCTCTCTCTCTCTCTCTCTCACACACACACACACACACACACACACACACACACATACACATACACACACAGAGTAAAAAAAGTTGGAACAATAAAAATAATGATTTCTCTCTACTGAGGATTGTCCTTTCTATTTTCTAAAGTATTTATCTAGCTTAGAATAACTAGGAAAGGATGACAATGATGATTATGGCAATAATTCAGTGGATAATAATTTGTGGATACCTCATAAGAAGAAGTGAACAGAGCAGACAGAACACTTGCATATAATATGGATTGGAACTATTTTATTTCTTTTTCTTCTTTTCCCCCCCCTGTATCCTTTTTAATGATGGGGATTAAATAATGTATTTTATGCATTTCTGAACCTGGAACATTTTGCAGACTAAGATTGTACTTGATGGTCTCATTCTGTATAGCTCAACCCCAGGAATAGTTTTACCACATAATTTACTGTTCATATAAACCAGCTGTTATTCTTCCAAGCAGTCCTACAGAATGTACAATTTAGCACAAAAAAACAACAAAGTGAGTGACCTCTGTGAATAAAATAACAACCCTGCTTTATTGTGTCCAATACTCACTTTTTCAGACCCACAGTCCTCTTCTCTGTCCTTGGCTGTCATTTCTCTTGCTCTAAACAAATTCTGAAATTGTCATCTTAACTATCATCCATTTGCTTTTCTGGATTATTTATCTTGGGCAATGGGAGGCAGGGAAGAGGGGGAAGGGAGGAGGATTTTAACAGCTGCCAAATATCCTGAACCAGTTGAATGAGACAAATGCTTTTATTAAACTCAGGGGCAGCATGCCAAACACAAGGAGTCTGGGAAAAATACAAGGGCAAAGCAGCTTTTTAGTGAAGCATAAAGAAATAGAACTGGAACATGAAGAGACGTTGTGTATCAAACTAGGCTTGGGAGATGTTGCTATAGCTAAATATCCATTGCCCTTTTCTTGTACAGTTCACAAGCATATTCATTGGTCACAATTGCTACTGATCTGCTGTATGTGCTGATTCTATTTGATCTGACAGATGGTGATCTTTTGGTTCTCTCAACAAAAGCAATCTCTTCCTGACTGATTAGTGATATCTTTGAAGTCCATGTTTTTTTGATCTACCATTCAGAAACAGTCCCCCCCCCCACCACTTTTCTTCTTTTCTTCCTTTTTCCATAGCTGGCTATACTGATGCCAATTTTGAGTAGCTATCATAGTAATAGACCATTATGTACTGTTACTTGGAAGTAAGCACCATCCAATTCAACATTTTTTTGGGATAGACGGTGAAGGTGCATAATGTAGTGCATCAGACTCATATATGGCTCCATAAGACTTTAATGCTGCCCCTGAGTCCTTCAGGAGAAGGGCGGTATAGAAATAAAATTATTCTTATTCTTATTCCAAAAACCTCCAGATATTGTTGTCAATTTGTAATATTTCATGTCACAGAAGAGGAAGTTATGCAGTACTTAGCTGGAGAGTATTCATAAACTTGACTTAATGACATGTAGATAACATTATCAATTACTTTGGGACTGTGGAACTTGGCATGTCGCTCAAATGACAAGTGTGGCCCCAGAAAAGTTCTCTGATATATGGGAGTTCAAAAGGAGTGGAATTTGTCTTATAAAACTATGCTAAATATATTCATTAATTTTAGTAGAGAAGACCTTTGATTAGCCTTTATCAATGGATGATGCTGTGAAGATAGTTCATTTTTCAAGTTACAACAGCATTTATACATTGAAATGAAATTAAACCAGATGAATTATTTTTTACCAACGTTGACTTATTTCTGTATGATATTTGGGTCTCTTTGGCAAAGTCCAAAAGAAGTGAAAATTATCAGCATTTTGCCCTTACGGTACTTTCAGTGATTCCATTCAATTAGGTGATTAGAAAAAACAAGAGGAGCCTCAGGCAGAGAAAGCTTGACACATTGTGATGAAAGGATACCACCTAAAAGATCTCAGTGTATAAGGACAAAGCCTAACATCACCTACTGTTTTCACTTTGCCATCGTTTATTCTATGTACAACAATGTATTTGTGCAAGGAAAGGTGCACTGCAAGTTTTCTAACTGCCTGTCTCCTGAGCATTTAGCAACATCCTGACATCCAAGAATTAAATGAAAGAAAAAAATTGTAATGACATGGTGGGGAAAAAAATGATGGGGAATCGTTGGCATAGGCAATACAAAAACTAGCACACTTTGAAAGAAAACTTTCAGAAATAGTCTAGAAGGGTTAAAACACTTTTAGACAAAAAATTGATTCATATGAAAGTTGGCTTTTATTTTGCAAGCCCGGGTTTTGTTTACCCACAATAACCAAGAACAGCAAGATCTTGGTTAGTTTTAGCTATTTTGGGTTGAAGGATAATTCTGGGTATTTACCAGGTTGTTGCCTCACATAACAACAAAGTACAGCATAATACTGTAAAATTTTGACTAAAAATATTGGGGTACTTTTCGGCAGCCTGCGGCCAGCTGCCGCCTCTTTGCCAGCTGCTTTCCAGCAGTGGTGGCTGGCTGGGGCCCACCGAAAATTCCGGTCAACTTGCCATCTGGACTTTGGACAGCCACCACTGAAGTAAGCAGCCCAAACAAAGAGGCGGCAGTGGGGAAGGAAGCGGGGAGAGGGCCGGGGCTGCTAAAGGAAGGGAAACGGGGGTGACTGGCGAAGGGAAGGTGGGGGTAGTTAGGTGGAAATTCCCAAAATTTCCCTACCTTTTCCTGTGGGCATGGCTAGGTGGGGGGGTGTCATGTGATGAATGGGTGTGGGCGTGAGTGATGTCAAGTTGGCCACGCCCACTCAGTCACATACTCCCCACCTAGCCACACCCACTGAACCGGTAGTAAAAAATTTTGAAACCCATCACTGCCATACACCCTTGTAGCATAACATATCTCATATTTCATGCCAATAATTTGTATTTGAAACAAACAACATGCATGCTCATGTTCATAACCAATACACATCTAATGTCACCATAAATGCTGCATATCCATTTATATGGATGAGTCTTTGGAGTCTTCAGGCTCTAAGGTAAGTATTTGTGTCCTATATTTATTAATTCATTATTTATTAATTCAATTTGTATGCCGCCCTGAGTCTTCGGAGAGGGGCGGCATACAAATTGAATTAATAAATAATGAATTAATAAATATAGGACACAAATACTTGCCTTAGAGCCTGATTAGTGTTGAACTATTTTATAACCATGCAAATATTTTCGTCTGTCTGTCTGTCTGTCTGTCTATCTATCTATCTATCTATCTATCTATCTATCTATCTATCTATCTATTACCTATAGAATATTCTATAATTTGATTTATCACATGGTTTATCTACCGCAGGGGTTCCCAAGCTGCCCAAATGGCGGGTGAGTGCGCGTACACAGCTCTACTTGCATGAGTGGCGGGTGCACTTGCTCATGCACAAAGCTCCATTTGTGAGTGGCGGGCAAGCGTGCCTGCCATTTAGACAAATGGAGCTGCTCATGTGCTCACTTGCCACTCATATACAATCATCTCCTCCTCCTCCTCACCAGGTCACAAGCAGTATATCAACATATGCACGTTAAACTTTGTTTCTCATGTTCTTGTACTTCTCAATATAAAAATCTGGACTACACCTAGAAAAATATTAAATTAGTCTGTACCTCTGCTTGGCATAAAGCTAAATTTCATTTTCCAAATACTGCCTGTTGCCAACTCTTGTACCTTTTCAATCATTTTTCTCTCAAATATTTTAGGCAAACTAATGACTCTGTATAATAGTTTATGAATTGACTGCTGTTAACTGTTTTCTTGTGTAAGGGAGTAACAGGATTCTTTTCAATCATCAGACACAAATGCATATTAAACAAGTTGCTTAACCCTTCTATAAGGAAATCATATCCATAATTTAATATTTCTGCAATGATACCACCTATAACTACCTACATTTTTTCCAATAATCTGGTGGTGTTTATCAGATCCTGATAATCACTATTTTTGGACACTAATGTTTATAGCTTTCATGTTAATTCTATACTGTAAAATTGGGACGTACTATCTCTTTCTGCAGCCATTCAACTTTCATTCTTTCTTTATCTTCTATAGCCACCAAAACTCCACTCTTGACATTACCAAAAATTACTTGCCCTACATTCATAGTTCTCATCATTCTTGTATTTTTAATTATCTGAATCTTATATCCTGAACAATCATATCAATCATTTTTATTTATATCCATTCTTTTGACACCTCTGTGTATGAATGACATGTTTAAACAGTGTGCTTGAAACAAACAGAACCATTCTAAGCAGTTGTTCACAAAATAGTTACAAATTTTATTTATTTTTGGATCTCCAAGTATCCCATTTTTTTCTGTGCTCTCTAGTCTCACTCCCACTCTATAAGTGAGACACATTTCAATTGTTCTTTGCTATGCCAGTGTTAAAGCAGTATTTTCACAGGAGTGCCCTTAAAATATATATAATGTGCTAGCCTTTGCCATTCATTACCTTGGAGAGGCAATGAGGCTGGATAGGAATTGGCAATTATATAAAGAAATTTCATACCATTCTAGTTTCCTGTCATTTCAAGAATACTCGGTTCTTATCCTACCTTTTAGGATGATTTTCCCCATTCTGCAGCTCATGAAAAAAAATTGTGTTCTTACTATGAAACAAAGCTTGCCATAACCCTATGATGCATTGTATTTTAAAGTCAACAGTAACTTATGGCCTTAAGCACTAGTGATCCTTCCATTAATTACTTGCCTTACTACATTTATTGATTGCAGTAGCACAGGTTTTGAAGAAAGTTATTACTCATCGGGAGAAACTGTATCAGAATGTAGTTCCAAGGAATACAAAATAGCTGCAAAATTATAGAAAAATAAATCACAAGTTTTCTTGCAAATGTACTAGTTTTTTCAGCCAGACTGAACAAGAGAGGTTGACCATAGTGTGGGGTGCTATTTTCAGAAGACAAAAAGATTATGAACCACAAACCTGAAGGCACAAATATACCTTCCACGTATTAAATAAGATCCTGAAATATACACGTTTTATAATCTCCATATTTTGGACTGTATGCATAGAGAAGTAGCCTTTGAGTTGATTTGACATTACCAGCTATTTTATTTAGACAGGAAAAATTGGATGTATTTACACAATATGAATCTAAGGCCAACAATTCATGATATTGCATATGCCTTGCATCTAGAAAGTCGCAAGTTCAAATCCAAGGATCTACAGTGAAAAGGGGACTCTTCTTTTAAATTATGGAGGGCAACTGCCATTCTTTGTAAATAATAGATTCTCCAATAGTCCATCTCAGCATAAGTCACCTTCCTACATTTCTGTATATACAACAGAAATAGTTTCAGTCCTCACCTATTCCATCCCAGATTCATAAGAGCTATGATATCCATTTGTTTTTCCATTTCATATTGACACTCCTGCTGGATGAGAATCAGTATAAACAAGTTCCTTGGGTGGTTGTGTAAATAACTCCCAAAAGTTCATTTAGCATTTCATTATCAGTCTTACTCAAATCACATGGAGGTTATGCAGACATTAGGCATTGGCCTTTGTACTTGTCTAAACTGATGGATAACAATCAAGGTTACAGTTTTCTTTTCTTGTGTTTCTTTAGTATGGCTGGCATTAATCTTGAATATTGAAGAAAGATTCATACACTGCTTTACTGAAGGTGGGAGAAAGACACCACCACCAAGAAGCAGCTGTTCTCTTCTCTGTTGGCCAAGTTAAGCAATATCTGGGGAGTAATTTCAACATTTGAAAGCATATCTAAACACTAAATATTGTTGGTTATTACCAGGTGTCACTTATTCTTTTATTAGACAATCCTGAAACAAAGAAGGCTGCCTTTAATCCCTGGGCAAATATTTGGATTCACAGTTGGTTTCTCTGAGAACTTCCTGATGTCTTTCAATGAAAGTATTTCCTGGAGAACCTTGGTCTTTTCACTGGTTTATAGCAACTCAAATAGTTGTTCCTTTTATTCATAGAAGAAGCTTTGTTTCCCAACAACTGAAAAACAAGCTGAATTCCTGCAGCATTCCTTTGCCCTGGAAGGCATAGCTACAGCAAAATTGTTGCATTCTGATCTAACCATGTGGACTCAAGATATTTTGCCCCAGCTGCAAAGGACAAAATTATGCTTCCCTTTCTCAGTTCGGTAAAGAAAAACCAAGAACACCAGCAGTGAAAATCTTACAGTACAGAATGAGACAACATTCTCCATTATCCTGGATAGCAAGATTAAAAAGGTAAAGGTTCCCCTCGCACAAATGTGCTAGTCGTTCCTGACTAGGGGGCGGTTCTCATCTCCGTTTCAAAGCCGAAGAGCCAGCGCTGTCCGAAGACGTCTCCATGGTCATGTGGCCGGCATGACTAAATGCCAGAGGCACATGGAACGCTGTTACTTTCCCACCAAAGGTGGTCCCTATTTTTCTGCTTGCATTTTTTACATGCTTTCAAACTGCTAGGTTGGCAGAAGCTGGGACAAATAACAGGAGCTCACCCAATTATGCGGCACTAGGGATTTGAACCACTGAACTGCCAACCTTTCTATCGACAAACTCAGTGTCTTAACCACTGAGCCACCACGTGTCCCCCATATTAGGTTAGATTAGACTAGACCAATTGGTCCTACTATAGGCATATTTTTTATTTATTTTTTTATTTTATTTTATTTTGAATTTGTATACCGCCCTTCTCCCTGAGGACTCAGGGCGGTGAACAGCCAAGTAAAAACATCAAGTAAAAATATTAAAATACAATTAAAATATATATATATAAATTTGGCCCCATTAATTAAAAACGATAAACAAAACAATTAAAAACACTTAAAAAATTAGGCCAGCTCAGCTTGCTGGAAAAGGAAGGTTTTAAGGGCACGGCGGAAGGCACTGAGGTCTTGGATTCTCCTTATCTCTGGGGGCAATTGATTCCAGAGGGTAGGTGCCCCCACAGAGAAGGCCCTCCCCCTGGGGGTCACCAGCCTGCACTGTTTGGCTGATGGCACCCCGAGGAGGCCCTCTCTGTGGGAGCGCACGGGTCGATGGGAGGTCGTCGGTGGCAGCAGGCGGTCTCGAAGATAGCTAGGCCCTATGCCATGGAGCACTTTAAAGGTGATAACCAACACCTTGAAGCGCACCCGGAAGACCACTGGGAGCCAGTGCAGCTCACGCAGGAGCGGTGTTACATGGGAGCACCATGCTGCTCCCATCACTACCTGCGCTGCTGTGTTCTGGACCAGTTGGAGCCTCCGGGTGCTCTTCAAGGGGAGCCCCATGTAGAGAGTGTTGCAGTAGTCAAGGCGAGAGGTGACGAGGGCATGAGTGACTGTGCATAGGGCTTTGTCCTACTATAGTTTGAGACAGAGTGTCACGTAAAATGAAATTAATTATCAAAGCCCTTTTCAAAGAGATAGATAAAAGTTTTAAGCCTTTTTCTCACTTGCCATTTATTTTTTATAAATAAAAAAGGAGCCTGAGTGGCGTAGGAGGCTAATGCCTCCTACTAAGGCAGCATTTAACATCCAGCTGCCTGCAATTACTGCGAGTTCAATTCTCACCAGGCTCAAGGTCAACTCAGCCTTCCATCCTTTCTAAGGTGGGTAAAATGAGGACCCGGTTTGTGGGGGCAATAAGCTGACTTTCTATAAAATATACAAAAGCATGAAGGCTATTGCTTAACGCATTGTAAGCCACCCTGAGTCTCCGGAGAAGGGCGGCACATAAAAATAAATAAAAATAAAATAAAAAAATAAAATAAAATAAAAGATGCTGTTTCACAGTTAGGTCAGGTGGCCCCTTTACTGGGTATAGCTACTAATTTAGGTGTATCCAAAGATAAATTTATCCAGTGTTGTCTCTGAACATGGCTGACATGTTTAGGGATTGCCTCTTCCTAATTATATCTACATATCCCATGAGGTCCAGCAAGAGGGATATTTTGTGGGTTTCATCTACTAAAGAGATCAGTGAGACAGGACCCATAAAATATGCCTTTTCAGTGGGGGCTCCCTCCCTCTGGAATCATTCTACCGAAGGTGAGGTTAGCTTCACCCTGTTAGCCTTTTGGAAAGACCTTGACATCCCATGGCCCTTGGACATTGCAACTGTCATAAATCTGCGTCATTGTCAAGCACCTGAATTTTGATCATATGACTATGGGGATGCTGCAACAGTTGTATAAATGTGAAAAATGATCATGTCACTTTTTTCAGTGCGATTGTAACTTCGAATAGTCATAAATGACCTGTGTAAGTCGAGGGCTACCTGTATGGAAGAATGTCATGGTTTGTTCTTATGCCTGTTTTAGGTATAATATTGTACTTTTAATCTTGTAAAACCACCCAGACTCACTCTAGAGTTAGGCAGCCTAGAAATTTGACAAAATAAATATATAAATTAGACTTAGTGGCACAGAAGGCTCATCACTTTTCCCACATATCTTGTCCACCCCTGTAGAAAAATGTAACACACCCACCTGCCAAAAAAAGAGAAAAAGATGACATATAGTATTTCATCGCTTATAGACATGGAGAGTTGATTTACCCAGAAAATAAAAGAGAAATAGGTCAAAACAACAAACACTTTTTTTAGGAGCTTTCTCCATAGTTTGTAGTCAATTTCACCTTTCTGCCAAATACCCAAGACTTTTAGTTCCATATAAAGGACTACAACCATCTAAAAAGAGGAAAAAGAGAGAGGATTCAGTATAAAGCTGAAATATTGCAAAGGTGAACCAGTACTGTTTTAGAATGGTGTCAGTATAAAACAGCAGTTCTTTTCTTCCTTGCTACAATTATGATCTATGTAAATGATATTGATCAGGTGGTAAAACTGACAAAGGGGAAAGTAATAATTCCAACAGACCCAGTTTGATATGGTGTTTAAGATATCAGGCTGTTGTGGTTTGACAGCAGCCTGAGGAGCTGGCAGCAGAGTCGGATAGTGAAGGGGTTGGGGAGGAACATGGACCAGTTCTGGAGTCTAGGGAAGGCTCAGACGAGAACTCTGCATTGGAGGCAGAAAGGGGGCCAAGGCCATCTGGGAGTTATGTGCTGCCTCCGGAGCCTTGAGAGTCGGGCATCAGTGAGGCAGAGGAACAGGAGGAGCCTGTTCCCAGTGCGCGCATGCGCAGAGCTTCCAGAAGGCAAGAACAGTTAAGACAAAAGGGATGACTTGGGAGTAGGGCTTGGAGATGATTGGCCCCTCCCGTAAGACATAAAGGAGGAGCAAAGGTAAATGAGCCTTTGCAGGAAGCAACTTTGTTCGTTCTGGTCAGTTTAAATTCTGAAGCTCCATTTTGACTCTGTGCTCCATGTGTCCTTGCAAAGCTAATTGCCAATTAGGTCTTTGGCAGCGTGTCAAGGGAGATAAAGGTGGGTGCCTATCAGCCTTATCCTGAAGGACTGTGGCAGACTTCTGTTGGACTCTTTACAAACTATTTGTGACTCATTATGGGCTGTGAATGAACATAATTCACAGCCATTGAAATAAAAAGAGGGTTTTTGGGACTAATCGTGTGCTTTTTACTGTCTCAGGAAATCTAGGTCAGAACACAGACTAGAAACTGGAAGATGATGAGTCCTAGTGTCAGCCTAGGCACAAAGCCAGCTTGGTGACCTTAGGCCATTACTCTCTGTCAACCAGAGGTGGGTTTCAGCAGGTTCTGACCAGTTCTGGAGAACCGGTAGCAGAAATTTTGAGAAGTTTGGAGAACCAGTAGTAAAAATTCTGACTGGCCCCACTCCCATCGATTCTCTGCCTTCCAAGTCCCAGCTGATTGGGAGGGAATGGCGATTTTGCAGTAACCTTCCCCTGGACTGGGGTAGGAATGGAGATTTTACAGTATCCTTCCCCTGCCATGCCCACCAAGCCACACCCACCAAGCCATGCCCACCAAGCCATGCCCACAGAACCAGTAGTAAAAAAATTTGAAACCCAACCACTGCTGTCAACCCAAAGGAAGGAGGCAAATCTTGCCAAAAAACTGCAGGGATTTGGCAAGAGTCAACATTGACTCAAAGGTATACGTATATAATTCCAGAAGGAAGGGGATGTTTGGTGAAGTACAGAGGGTATTGGCATACCTGCCAGTTAGAACATAACAACTGAACACATGTATAGACACTACTCAACTAGGATAGAATTGACAATCTGGAAAATTTAATTTATGATGGTGAGGGGTTTTTGTTGCTGTTTTTGCATACTTGAGGGGAGGATGGTTATTAAGGAAAAGCTGTAGAGCGGTTTATTAAAAAGGAATGAACTATATAGAAAAGAATTCTAAAGCAATTGTTTCTATATTGGAACAATGCTGGCCAAAATAAACTGTTGAACAGCTGTGTGCTGCATCACCTATGTTTTATGGAGATATTTGTGTAGCTATTCTAGTCCAATAGAAAAGAATATGGATGTCCTAGGGTTTGGAGGATTTTTTTTAGATCCAAGGAAAATTAAAAAAAATTGTAATAAGGTAGATTGTATATGGAATATATGTTGGAAATATAGATGTGTTAATTGTCAAAAGTCATACATCTGCATCTTTAAACTATCACATAGTTCTGTTAATATTTGCATGGCATATATTATGCTGGCAAAAGAGATCACTAAGCCTGATGATGTATTTGAATAGGTCAGGATGGAAAATATGATACATCGTCCTGCAAAAACATCAGGTGTCCTGTGTCCCATATGCAACAACAACAAAAAAGAAAGAAAGAAAAGAAAAATAACAATTCAAGGTCCAATTTTGAGCTACTAATCCTGAGATACAGAATTCAAACAATCACAAGGTACCAACAAAGGGAAATTTGACAAGGGCAGCCTTGTTTAATTCTTGGAATAAGGATTGCACATCTCTCTGTGTGGAACACATATCACATATACCTTTCTTTTAAAAAATTAGAGATACTTTAATATAAAATACAAATGGAAATAAAGATCAGAGGGGAGAGGGGAAAGAAGGGGAAAGGGGAAAGAAGAGTAAAGAAACAGAAAAAAGTGGCTACTGGCTCTTTTTGGTGCAGTAGAATACAAAGTATAGTAACAGCCTCAACCTTTTGCTTTACGTTTCTGATAGGTACAAGCGACTTCTGTAACAACAAAATTAATCATCACAATCTAAGATAAAATTTTCAATTTTTTTTCTGTTTCAAGCATTGGGTATGAAGCACTAACTCCAGAAGTGGTTTCCAAATCCTATCACAGTGGTGAAATCCAATATTTTTAAACTAACTGTTCTGTGGGCGTGGCTTGGTGGGCATGAGAGGGAAAGATACTACAAAATCCCCATTCCCTCCCCACTCCTGGGGCCAGCCAGAGGTGGCATTTGCCAGTTCTCCGAACTACTCAAAATTTCCACTACCAGTTCTCTGAACTACTCAAAATTTCTGCTACCAGTTCTCCAGAACCTGTCAGAATCTGCTGGATTTCACCCCTGTCCTTTCACATATATCTTGATGGGTCTTTGCTGACCCCACTCTCAGTTTATCTGTAGTAGTATACTGAATGTGTCTATGATGGAGTTGTGTACATCTTTTTATTACTGATCTATTACTGCATCTGGATTTTCAGCAATTAAATGTTCCTCAAGTAAATAGCAGAAGCTGTTTGCAAGGAAATGAATTCATATCTGTGGAAATAAGGTTTTATCCTCCTCCTTTTTCAAGAAACCAATTCATACATGCCTTCCATTTCAAAAGTGATAAACAATTTCTGCAGAGGCATGTTTTGGGGTTGTTTTAGGTTGCTTATGTTTTATCTGTTCCCAAACATTTGATTCCCCCACTATCTTTTCAAATTGTTATTCTAAAATAAAGCCTTACTGGTTGAGGAATCCTGGGAGTTGAAAGCTGAAATGAAAGTTGCCAGTGTTGAGAAACTCAGGTCTAAGACAATTATAAAGACTGTTTTGCTATGCATTTTACTTATAGCCACAAGATCTTTTTTTCAAGAGAAAATCTTCTTGCAGTAAAACATGTAATTGTGTAGGTGGATTTTGTATTGTAATGTAACTCAACTGTTCTAATTCATAAATTATGATTAATAATTAGTGATTTATATGACCCTGGTCCCTGTAGTAAATTAACTTTGTATTAATCTGACTTCATCTAGTATAAATCTTTGAGGAACATGTCAAAAAGTCTTAAATCAATCTTCTGTGTCCAGATGCCTCTGTATACATTGAATATTGTAGGACCGAACTGATTTATGTTGTAGCCTAATCTATTTTAAGTACACCCTGACGGAGAAGGAAATCAGATAGAAACAGAAAAATAGGACTGAATATGGGGATAAATGAAACAAGATGAAAGAAATCCATATCTCTCTCCAGGTTGAAACAAATTACTGAAACATGACACTGGTGTGAAAAGTCTAACTTAAATGCATTTCTGTCCAAAATTGGCAATAGCAAAGCTTCTTCTGTTCAGGTTCAGTTAGCAAAACATTTACAGGATATAACAGAAAGCATATGTTAACATCGACTTTGTTAAATGAGCCATGCAAAGCTTTTTGCCTTTTTACGTAGTAGGATTTTATATAGCATTTAAAACTTGCATGAGTCCTACTTTGTAAGTAAGTGGATTTTTTTAATATAGGCATTCTCCCCCCTCCAAAAAAAAAAAAAAAAATGTGGAGGCAGACTAAGCCAGCCTTCTGTCTAAATGAGCAAACACAGCCAAAAGCCACCAAGTAGGGAAGGCCATCCTGAATAAATAGATTATAGAAGTTAGAGTTCATTCAGCCAAACCTCGTATTCCAAGCACGTGGGTTGCCTTACACCAAACATGTGGCTTAATGAGGCAAAAAGAAATTGCCTTAAAGTAACCAAAAGTTGAACAAAGAGACTTTTCAGTAATTTGATGCTTAGGTCTGCTGCAGAAATTTGGATTCTCTCTCTACAAAAAAAGAAGAAAAAAAAAGAACATAATATAACACTCTAACCCTAACATTTTTGGATTTTAAATGTTATTAGCCCCACTGATTGTTTGTCAGATCAGAAAGATTATACAATAAATAAAATCAACCATAACTTCAGCTATATTGCTCTTTGAGAAAAAGGACTGACCTTTTGCAGATCTAGGACAACTCGGCCTAGCCAACTCGGCCCGGCCAGTTCACTGCTGCCAGCTCATTGCCTCTGTCAACTCATGCCGCTTGGTCATTACAGGACAACTCAACACAGCCAATTTGCCACAGGGATAACTCACTGCTGGCAGCTGGATGGAGAGCTGGGTGGGCAGCGAACAGGTGGGCAGAGTGCAGAGCAGCAGAGGCTGCGGGCTTCCCACTGGAGGGAAAGCAAGGCAAGCGAGCGGGAGTGTAGAGTGCATAGCAGCAGTGACTTCTGGCGGCTTCCCATTTTCACACACAAACACTGCTGTCACTGCCACCACTGCTGTTGCACCAAGCTCTGGGCTGTTTGGAGATTGGGCCATTTGGCAGTGTGTGGGGTGACAGGCAGTGGTAGCTGGGTGCATCCCATGGTCATGCCCCCCCTCCACTTCTGTCGCTATGCTGTGTTCCGGGAGCTCAGGACAGCAGCGGTTCAGTGGCAGAGGTGTGAAAATGGGATGCACCTGACTTCCACCACCTCCGCACCCTGCCCACCACCACTACCAAACAGCCTGAACACTGCCGCTGCTGAATGGCTTGTAATGGTGGCAGAGGCAGGGGTGTGTGTGAAAAGGGAATGGTCCTGGCCTCTGCCGCCTCCTGCTGCCCATCCTGCCCTCTGTGGCCAACTCCAAATGGCCTGGAGTTCGGCATAGCAGCAGCAGTGATGGGATATATAAATATGGGAAGCCACTGGCTGCAGGTGCCATCACTTTGAGCTCTGCCCACCTGCTCACTCTTCTGTCCACCCGGCTTTCCCTCCACTGAGAAAGCCCCTGGCTGCTGATGCTCTGTGCTCTGCCCACCCACTCACCTGTCGACCTGGATCTACCTCCAACTGAGTTGTTCTCATAGCGAATTGGCCATGTTGAGTTGCCTGCAATGACTTGGTGACAGTGAGTTGGCAGAAGCAACTTGGTGGTGGCAAGCTGGCGGCGGCGAACTGGCCAAATCAAGTATACCATTTGGTTAAACTGCAAAACAAATATTTATAGCATTCCCCCAGTAAGGGCTGTCAGTTACAACCCTTACTTCCTATACATCCCATAAATTAGATAGGCAATCCCTATAATTGGATCTTTGCCCCACTAGTGATCCATTTTTGAGTCTTTAGTAACTACAGTACATTAGCAGGGCATTTGAATGTGTTAAATTTCCCCAGGCATTTTAGGGCCAAATTAGAAGCAACAACAAGCTGCTATGTGATTGGGTATGGCTGTTTTTCAAGAGAATTATAATTTCAGGGACAATAACCTGCAGGGAACAGAAAACAAAATATAATTTTATACAGATAATCCATTCCCACAGCTACTATTTAGATGAAGGGAAAAAATCCCAGCAGTATATCTTCCTGCTTTAAATGTACTATAACAGCTGTCATCCTTCGGTTCAAACACAAGTCCAACCATAATTTCATAGTAAATATAACCGATGAGAATGTTTAAATGGATGATGGACATTGTAATCTAATGTACCACGTTGGCTGATATAATTCTGCTGTAAGAAGGAAGCATTATTCTCTGTTCATTCTCTGAGATTTTACTTCTTCAGATCTTCATTGAATTACATTTCCCAGTAGGACCAATCTGATGAGAGTTGAAACCTAATATATGTTAAGACAGAGATGAATCTAGAAAACAACTTCGAATTAAGAATCGGAGCATCTCTGTGTATTTAGTAGTCTAACCTGTAAAGAAAAGGATGTGTGAGATACAAAGACACAATGAGCAGTAGCAGCCCCAGCCAATGCAAGGAAGGGATATGAATTTAAATTCACCCCTATCTAAATGGGGTGATTTCACTTTTAATTTTACTTGAATTTCATTATCAGCTATACAAGGCATTAACAATAACTTGGCTACTTGTTTTAATGTGACACAACAGGACTATCTTTGCAAAACCCTTCTGGAACTGCAGATCTTCATGGCAGTTGGCATCTGTGTCCCAAGGCACAGATTACACCAACCAAAGTTATGGAGGTGACTTTCCTACTTGACAGAATCCTAGAAGTGGCAGTCTCAGGAAAGGCAATGGAGTCTGATTAGAGCAACCCAGAGAAGCATTTGGCTGAGGTAGCAACCGAAAAAACAACTCACTTTCTGTATCGGGCTGCCTCACCAGAACAGCTGACAGGCTCAACTGAGAGCATTTACGTCAGCTGTAGTCCGCTTGCAATTACTGTCACCTTTAGTATTGATCTCCTGTTCCTGCCCTCTGGTGTATTTCAGGACGTGCACGATAGACCAATCTCTGGGCTCTGTTGAAAATAAAACCCAGTGTGTTCCAAACTCAAATCTTTCCCTCTTCTGGATGAATAAATGCAAAGTACATCCAGACCTGCGACTAAGGCACAGTGCCACAAGGTCAGGAGAGTTCCTCATTTGTTTAGAAGGAAGCAGCAAAACAAACGAAGTGACAAGGGATAAAATCTGAAAGAGAACAAAGAACAGTTCTTGTATTTTTAAAAATAACTCCTAAACCCGTTGGATAAATTGTGGCTCATAAATATATAAAATGCTAAATGGGCAAGCTCAGTTATAATAATTATTGTTATAATTGCTGTTTTGCTGGATGGTACTAAATCATAGGCCGCCAGCTATCTGGATCAAATTGCAATGCTGATAACCCAAATTATCACACACACACATACACCCTTACACACCCTTGTCTTTAAATCAACTGGTGTGGCTTCTAAGGTATTGTGTAAAGTAATCCTTTGCTATTACTGGTAAGCTTTAGTTGGCTGGACAAATATCTTTGCAGTCCTGGCTGATGTCTAAAGGGAAGATTTGCCAGCCATACTTTGCATGATCAAAAGGTTTTTCAGATATATGATCCAGGGATCCTGACACTGATGGTGGCTATGGAAAGCTATCATCAGCTGTGACTTGGCCTTGATGTTTCAGCCATTTGTCTTCTTCAACCTTGCCGTAGCACTGAACTCTCACATAATTAAGTAAAGCTTTCAGATATAAAGTGGCATTTTAGTTATACTCCATACCCTTTTTCTTTGTGGCTTCACTGGCCAGTATGGCACTCTTACTGCTTCCCATCAGCAGAATTGAAAAGCTAAAATCAATTACCATTGGAATATCCTCTGTAGCGACACCCATTTGGGTGGGGTTTATATACGTATGGCAGATAATTCAGATAGGCAATATCATATGGTATTATGTTCAGCTGGATATTCTACTCTGTTGGAATATCTTTAGATTAGCCCAATCCCCAAAAAGTCATGCATTGCCAAGAATATTTGCTTTGCATGAAGAGGGATTATGCTTCAGCACTTGGTATTTTCAGTAGAATTTGAAGAGATAACTATCTGGAACCCAGGAAAACAGCTTATTCATGTCCCACAGTTGAGAAACTGTGCCTCTTAGTGTATTGTTGAATTACAACCCCCAGTCTCCTCATTGCTATCTGTCCAGCAACAATTGAGGGGCATAGCTCTCTACTTGAAATGAGCTAAAATAAACACATTATAAGGCTGCTTTCTGTGTTCAGTTCTTTTTTTCAGAGGAAAAATCTCTACAGCTGTTGACTGCTTTGCTTCTAGGCAGAAAAGAAAAAGGAAAAAAATATTTGTGTCCATTTAATTATGGAATAGAAAGAGAGAATGCCTGCCCTTTTCTCCCTCGTTTCCTTTTTATGGGTTAGCTTCACCTACTGTTAAATGTATGTTTAGCACATTGAGACAAAATGAATTTTTAGGCCAGTAAATCCGAATATTTTAGGAACGTTCACAGCTGATTATTATAGTTTTGATTCTGTGGAAAAAAATGTCCTTCTGTTTATAGTCTCCTGCACTCCCATGTTAGAGTACAGAAAATGTCTAAGTAAGGGTAAAGGACTGAAAAACCTTTCTACAATGATGAAAATGCTGGTTCATAGGAGCTGATGTCAGCACACGCTCCTGGAATGGAAGTGTTCTTGTTTATCCTTCCCTTTTTTGTGTTTCTTCTGGATGTATTCCAAGAAGGAAGGAGGGAGCGTAGGAGGAGATGAGCTAATGCATTTCCAATCCCTTTTGGATACCCCTGGTTTTATACAAACAAACTGTCCAGAGTGATCTGACTTTCAATTAGCCATTTCAGTTAAGTGGGAACCAGTGACAACCCTCTGTGCTCAGTCAAGCTAACCACTTACATAATTAGAATCTACTGTAATAATGAATAGCAGTGTGGTACCTCTCCAGAAATGACTATAGGAAAGGACACTGGCAGTAACCAGTGCCTGGGGATTTAATCATTTGAACAAACAACAGGGAATCCAGTGAACCAGATCCCCAGAAACCAATATTTCCTGTAAATATTAATAACAGCACCAGCAATCTATGGCTCTCCGGATGTAGTTGAACCCCAATTCCCATCAGCCGTAGCCAAGTTCACTTATAAAGAGGGAAGTCTATCTGGTGGACAGTAGGTTGCCCACTCTAGAACTGAGATTTATCTAAGAAGGACCCATAACAAAACATTGCAAAGTGAAAAGCTTGTTGCTCAAAATTCCCATCAGCCAATCACAATGTCGTTTTATATGACACTCTGTTCTGTTTCTCTCTCCCTTTGTTTCCAGTTCCAGATCTCCCAAGTCATCCAGCCATTCTCAATTTTCATTGGACTATTTAGATCAGTGGTCCCCAACCCCCGGTCCGCGGACCGGTGCCGGGCCGTGGAGTACCTGGCACCGGGCCGCGCAGCGGCCGGGGGACAGGAACGCTGCAGCGCAAAGGCTCCTGGGCCGTGCGCAATGGGCCTGCGCAAAGGCTCCTGGGCCGTGCGCAATGGGCCTGCGCAAAGGCTCCTGGGCCGCGCGCAATGGGCCTGCGCAAAGGCTCCTGGGCCGCGCGCAATGGGCCTGCGCAAAGGCTCCTGGGCCGCGCGCAATGGGCCTGCGCAAAGGCTCCTGGGCCGTGGCCCCACCCCTGCGCGTGCTCAGCGGGCCGCGGCGATAAAAAGGTTGGGGACCACTGATTTAGATGACTCACCTCCTTTTTTAGATTTTTATGGGATTTCCATGGGATTTATATCTCATTTTTCAGAACATTTAGGCTATATAGGCTAGAGCAGGGGTCACCAACCTTTTGGACCCCAGGGACCACTAAATTCATAATTTTAAATCCCGCGGACCACTAATATGATCTGCCTAATGACCGGGTGGGTGGGCATGGCTAGGTGGTCATGTGACTGGGTAGGCATGGTCAACTCAATGTCACTCACGTTGAAGGGTGCCTCGTCGGCCTCTACTTGCCCCTCCCCTCCCAGCCCCTCCTTGCCTGCCCGTCCAGGCTCCTTAGTGCTCCAATAGGAAGCAGTTGTTGGAGCTAAGCAGTCACCATGAGAAAGAGTTGGCAAAAGAGCTCAGTTCAAATTGGATCTGACTGAGAAGGAGGCTCAAGAGAAGCACCTCACTGAGGACATAAGAGCATAGGCTTTCCAACAGGGAAGACCTGCGGGAGTGCAAGGCCAGGTACCGGCACCTGGAGGCTCAGCAGGCTGAGATGGTCAGCCAGTTCCAGGCATGATGCAGTCCCACTGGAACGAGGCCCTCCAGCTCTTTGCCACCAGCGGCACTTCCCTCCAGCCTTCACCCAAAGCCCTGACCAGGAGGCTGAAGCAGACCCAAAATTGGAATTTCTACCCTTCTCCGACCCACACAAAAAGACCACAGCAACACAACCATTCATTGCATGTATCCGGCTGAGGGGCCATAGTTTGAGGACCCCTGATTTAGTGCAATATAAAAAATGCAAATAATTTTTCTGCAGACCACCAAAATTTTTTCATGGACCACCAGTGGTCCACGGACCACTAGTTGGTGACTGCTGGGCTAGAGTGTAGTGCAGATGAATTTAGAAAAACCAAGGCAGGATGCCTGGGGGAAGCTTGTTATTAGTCAAAAGAGATTTCAGGTTAGCTGTGACAGTTCCTGTGTGTAAACAATGCATGTTTCTGCCATGATCCTGGTTTACCTTCTAATAGTTCTTCTAAGCAGATCATGTTGAGAAGTTGATCAGAAGTGCTGGAGTGCCTTTTAAGGAGATGTTCATGGGATTTGGAGACTTTTTTTCCAGTTATCCCATTTTCCCATCATCCAGCATTCTCTCTGCCCAACTCTGCCCCAAAACTAAAATAAAAAATACCAAAGGGTTCCCTTTCAAAAGCTTCCCTTGAGGTTTAGGAAAAGTGTGGGAAGTAAGAAAAGCTTCAGATGGCAATGAAAGAGGAAAGATAGGACATTCATGCATTGTTTAGCCACATTTTATTGTAGATGAGTCCAAGAACTCCACTCTCAGCAATGAAAATATGGTGAACAGTATTTCCCAAAGGGGGGAGGGACCAACTATTTTCTGTCATATTGAATAAGAATGGTGATTATGTTTGGCATGGCATTGAAACAATCAATTCAGTATAATAAAATTGAACTCTAGTTGGATTTCACAGAGAGATATCAAGACTCTGAGAAGATGGCAGGATCATTAGCAATTGCAACAATCCTGCCTTTGACTCTATAGAATTAAAAATGTGGACATTCCATAACTGCCCATCTACATTACTTGGGGGAAATTATGATTGAAGTCTGTGACATTGTTGAATTATACAGATCTAAGAGAAGTTGGTCAATCAAAATAATTGGTTGTTGTTTCAAAATGAATAATAGGAACAAATAATCCCTAGAATTAAAAATTGAAGGCAGAATAGTTAGTTTGAAATATTTAGGCATTACTATTTTATTAGGCCAAAGTAAAAAGATGGAAGACAGTGATTTTATTTTCTTGGATTCAAGAATAAATGAAGATGGACAGTGGGCTGGAGATATAAACAGGAAATAAAAGGAAAACACTGCTAAACTTAGACAAGAGCATGAAGAATAAGAATGTTTTACAAAGATTTGCATTTAGAGTGAGATGGGCATATAAATTTAATAAATATTTCAGTGACAACAAGGATCAGAACAGTTAAAGCAAATACTGCAAATGGAAATATACCATTGAGAAGAAGTAACAGATGGAAAATAGATACCTCCAAATAGTAGGTTTGGGAACAGCTACTGAGAATACCATGGACTATAAGAATGAATCCAAATAATCTGAAACTTTAGGGTAATAAACAAGTAGATAACCATTTAAAGCATGTGGTAAACAGATGTCGGATTGGAATGTGGGGTCCTTGGTGCTTTCTGAGCTTGGTGGCTTTCTTTGTAGACATTTCATTACCAAACTAGGTAACATCATCAGATGGATGAGAAAAAAATACTTATGCTTGTCAAGGCTGAGGGAAATAGAAGAAGGAGAAGAGATAGATGGATGGATAGAAGGAATCTAAGAAATTACTGATACATCCTTGGAAAAGTTATTCCTGAGGATAGGTCAAGACCATAGAGTCACATGGAGCTAAACTTAATTTAATAAATTAACTGCCCTCTGTGGTGTGGCTTCCCCTCCTCCAATAGGGGACCCAATAGGGGAGTACATCACTGGAGGTGGCTGCTGGACTAATTGGCTGACCCCACCCTCCCTCCTGAACTTCCTGCTCCCTCTATGCTCCTCTTTTTAATTTCATATCATTGTATTTCCATTACTTTTTATTCTTTTGTTTCTTTACTATTTAATTTTTACATTTTTTATCTTTTTTTCCTTTTTATTGTTGTAAACCACCCAGAGTAGCCCCAAGCTGAGATGAGTGGCCAATAAATTTAACAAACTGAACTAACTTACCTAAGACAAAGCCTCTCTCCTGATGACTACATGGACACATCTGTAGAGTCACTTTAGCAATTACATGAAGGTGGATCACTATCACTGCCTTCTGGAGCACGTTTTTAAAAATTGCCCCTCCTGCTTACAGCCCTAGGGCATCTTGATGGTCTGTATTACTAACGTCATGCCCCATCAGAGCCCAGTTTGGAAGAGGAGGAGGAGTTGGAAGTGGGACTGTCCAACAGGGAAGACACGTCTCCCTTTGGATGTTTGGAGATGCCAGGGGCTGAGGATAATGCTATCTCGGGACCCTCAGGCATTTGGAGAAGTGGTCGACGAGACAGAGAGCTGCCTGCCTGCACAGACATAGAGGAGGATTGGCTGCTGATCGGCAGTGGTGCTGATAGGTAGCAAATCCCCTCTGATGAGGAACAGCTGTCTACTTCACTCATTCAAGGGCAAGGAGAGTGGAGAGTAGGCAAGCCCAGAGAAGGCTACTGGGGAGGAGGTCACCCCACCCCTCCTCACAAGGAACACCGGGAAGGGAGTAACTTAAGGAGAAGCCATAAGAAGTTAGTCTTTGCCAACAATTGTTTGCTTTGGCCTACACTCCTCCGGCTTTGACTCGTGCCTGTTGCTCTTTGCCTTGCCTTGCTTGGAAGATTGTTTTTTGTGTTTGTTTTGGACTCAGCCCTTGTCTTGTGGCCTGTGTTTGGCCTTTGCTTCACTGTGCCTTTGAAACAGTGCATGGGCCTGGGATCTGTTCCTTGTCCTGAGGACTGCCATTGTCTTGTGGATTGGGCTTGAACCTTGGACCTTGCCCTGTGAGCATGCTTCTACTCTGTTGGCTTTCTTTATACTAAGGGGGATTTTTGGAAGATTGAGGGTGGCTGCCTTCAGGGTAGTGTGGGTGTGGAGCCTTATCAGTTGTTGGGGGGCTATTGGCTAGAACATTTATTGAGAGAAATAAAGAACTCTCTAGTGTCCTGCCTTGCCTTGACCACCTGGGTCATAACAACTAATTAGGCCTAATCCAAACGATTGCCAAGATCAGCAAGAATCATGTTTTGCCAGCTACTGGATGAGTAATGATATCCAACTGCTGAGTGCTATTAGCGACACTTAAAATATCTCTGAATGAGCCTGTGCGTTGGAATTTGGAATGGGATAAGCTATTTAAACAGATGTGAAGGTCTGTAATAAACAGCTCTAGGCATGTTTACTTAAAATGACATTGTATTGTGCTCAGTTGTCTTCCTCCTAGGTAAATACATAAGCAGATAGCCACCAGAGTTTTAGAAGTCTTGTTCAGGTTAATATTTATACCTCATATACAGTATCTAGCTTTTGGTACAAGCAAAGGGATTTCTGCCACATCCCTTTTCTACCTTGCCAATTTATTGTAATTCTCTTTCAATCAACTTCAGCTGGGAGTTGGCTGGAAACATAAGCATTATAAAGGCAAAAATACAGGCAACTAAACATAGAAAACTAGATGGAGCAGTGACTTCTCCCAACTGCTTTTTCTAAATGGCACCCCTGCTGAATATGTTTAACATACAGTAAACCCAAGGACAGGTGGGAGAGAGGATCAGAATTAGGACAGCTTTAAGTGCTTTCCCAGTTCTTTTGGACCAACTTATGGAAATATATTTATGTGAAGGAGCTGAATAAAAAGCCCTCCGCTATCATAACTTCAGTTTCAATAGGGATTATTTTAATAAAGGAAACATTAATCAAAAACATTTTAGCTCTATAAACTGTAGTTCCAGTCACCTCATGGGCTGTTGGTAAGGCTGTTCCAGGTATTATTCAAAAGTACTGGTTTTAACATATATAGCTTGGCTCTTTGATATTTTTGGACTGCCTCCTTCAAGTAGAACCACTCCGTAATTTATACTTCTGCCCAGCAAGTGGAAAGTCCTACCATGAAAGACATTGATACCATGAAAGTCCAGAGGCAGAACTTCTCAGTTTCTCTTCCTTGACATTTGAAATAGCCTCTTCAGAAGTTTATTTTATTTATTTTATTTATTTATTTATTTTGTCAAGCATGTATTTTATGACAGATACAAGTGTAAACATAATTATGAATACATGAAAAGGATACGAATAAAAGAAAACATTAGAACAGGGATGGTAGGCATGCTGGTGCGCTTATGCACACCCCTTATTTTTGGCTGGCAACCTCTTTGCTTCCATTTAGAAAAGCCTTTAAAAACCATATTGTTCAATACACCCTTCCTCACCACTGGGTGCAGGTGGGTGAGTGGGTGGGTGAGGGTATTGTCCTTATTATTACTTGGCAAACTTAGGTCTCTCTTTACTCTTATTTGTAAACTGCCAGGAGTCATGCTGAATTCATTCATTCATTGAGGGTGGGAAATGGAGTATGCATGCTACTACACAAACAGCAACTGCAAGAAAAGGAGGCAGTTCCCTCCCCTTTCAAAGAATCTTGCCTCCCCCTCCAGGTGAATAAAGTAAATCCCTCCTAAAGCAAACTCATTACAATAGGCAGTGGGGCATACTTGCAAAGAGTAAGAGCTTCTTCTGCTGATTTAAGGTTGACATTCTTTCTTACTTTGTATGCTAGAAAGAAGGCAAAATAGCGAGAAGCCCCAGCAGAAAGGTCAACAACATTTGCAAAAGTGTTTTGGAGACCAACTGACAAAGACTGGATAGAAAAGCCAAAAGCAATTATATTGTTAATTGTTGACTGTAAACAAAGACAGCCCGTGAAATGCAGCTCGGCTACGCAGTCTAATTGGCAGCCTCACTCATGACATTATTTTTCCTTAACGATGAGTGCAGAGGGAAGGCATCAGACTCAAGGACCCCTGGCCACCCACCAGCCGGGGCTGCCTGGAAAAGCTGAATCTATTTTGGGGTAAATTGTCACCTTTCCATCAACCGAATGCTGTATTCTATTTATTGCCTCATTTTTTAACATGCCATTTGGGGCGAGATATAACTATTTATTAAATAACCAGGCTTCTGTGTTTTTTGTAAAATTTTATGAGCCAGATGGAAAGAGACTTGATCAACTGCCAGAATAAAGATGATGATGATAATAATAGAGATAATGCAAACTCTCCTTGGGATTGTGCTTTGCTCCTATTGACTTCAAGGGCATATCCATCTCCTTTTCCTGGCTGTAGTACAGAAGTTGTTTCTGCCTTCTTTCTGGATGCTTTTTTAATGTCCCAGTCTCGGCTATAGCTCTAGAATTTCCTGATGATCTCCCATCCAGATAATACCCAAGTTTAACCCTGTTTATTTTTTTGAGATCAATAGAAGTCCACCTGATATTGCCTCCTAGCAGTATTTCCAGAATGAGAGGCTGCTGTTTGTGTGTGTTAGGACGAGAGAAAAATGCACTCAAGATTAAATTTGTTTAGTACTCACATATGAGCTGATTTTATATCTGCTCATGGACAACCATGTACTGGCACTTGGTATGTACTATAGGAGGCATATCTGTTTGGTATATGGAGCCAGGCTATTTTAGAGGAATAGATTCTCTAGCCCAGTAATCTGGAACAAATTAAAACCTCTTCCCAAATTCATGATGCTGTCTAGATGTTTGTTGCTCTATAATTGATGCATGAAGATGGTTAGTGTGTTGGATTGTGAATCTAAGCACTGCTGCAGTTAAATCTCTCTTTCATGATAAGAGAAAAGACAAGTGCAAATTTGTCTATGGTTTTAGAATATATAACTTAATCCTGTTCTGCCTCCTGCATTCTAAGATTAGAATCTAAAGTTATTCAGCAGTGAATAATCAGAGTTGCAGGATGGTTAAAAGAAAGTGCTTTACCTAGTACACAGTAAAGATGGAGACTAAGTTTTGAAGTATTTTCAAATATTTTTTACAAAATTTTTGTTCCCCCTATCCCCTAATTATTTTAGCATGTGTAACTTATTTTTCATCCTGAAAACATTCATTCTATCTTCTAAACATTCCAAGTTAAGTTCAATGTCCAAAGACTCGTTTTCTCGGCAAAAAAATGTGGAAGAGATTTCTCATGGCCTTTTTTCGATTTCCCAGTCTAACCTACAACTTGGGATTTCTGGTAACTTCCCATCCTAGGTCCACTGTGCATAACTTTTCTAGATCAACCAAAATTGGATAGTTGCTGTCTCCTGGCTAGCTATAACATGTAATTGAATGCTAATCTCCAATCAGCACAGTGCATCTCTACTGCTGAATTTCTATAAATCCAAGTTTAGAGAATACATTTATATTTTTACACTGTTTTTCCTTCTATAATCTAAGTGTAGCACATGCTTTTGCAAGGCAAATTAAGATGGGAATAAGTTGCTAAAAACAATTAGCTGCATTTATAGCCCAGTTGTGAAATTGAGTATTACATACACAAATAGAGCACTCAAGCGGTTAGTTTTTAATCTATGCCAGATTAAAAACATCTGGCAACTCTTTGTGTTAAAGACAAAGAGTTTAAAAACTCTTTAAAAACATCACCAACTCTTTGTGATCTTACCATATTAATGGTGTTAAGATTTATTTGCATCAACTGCATGACCTCATTTTCATTGAAATTATTGTTAGTCTTGTATTTTTGGATTAATTTTATTTTATTATTATTGGCCACCGTTCCTTCGAACTTAATTTAACTTTTGTATTTGTTGAATTGTCCTATACAAGTTGTCCCGTGGTGAGCTGGCCATAGCAAGTTGTCCCATGGCAAGTTGACCACAGTGAGTTGGCCACAGCAAGTTGGCCTATTCCAGCTCAGTTTACTATATCTTCTCTAGATCATCTAGTATTACCTTTCAAGGGAAAAGGTAGCCTGTTTTGTAACATGTTGGTTTCTCCAGCAAGAAATCCTGTGCCAGTCTAAGAAAGATGGCTACTAATATATATTTAGCCCTTTCCTTATCTCTAACATAGGATGTAAATGGGAGCTGAGGTGGCACAGTGATCAGAGTGCAGCACGGCAGGCTACTTTAGCTGACTGCTAGCTGCAGTTCGGCAGTTCAAATCTCACCAGCTCAAGGTTGACTCAGCCTTCCATCCTTCTGAGGTGGGTAAAATGAGGACCCAGATCATTGGGGGCAATATGCTGACTCTGTAAATCACCTAGCGAGGGCTGTAAAAGTGCTATGAAGCAGTTTATAAGTCTAAGTGCTAGTGCTAAATACAGAATAAAGCAATTAGAAATAACCATGTCGGTAAACATGTTACAGCAAAACTGTAGCTTTCAAATACATAATCAGATCATGAAACCTTAGACTTGGGTGTCAAACTCGAGTTGTCATGTTGTGTATTGCAACTTTTCCCCACCCCTTCGTTAAACAGGGTGGGCGTGGCCAATGTATGACACATCTGCTGCGAGTTTGACACCCTTGCCTTAGACGATGGTGTTCAAGAGAAGAAGGGAAAATGTTTTCTCTTGAAGGCAGTTTAGAAAGGTAAGCAGCAGCATTATCAACAGGTGAAGAAATGAAAGTGAGCACTGGAGTGCCATTATCCAGTTGGGAATTTTGCTAATAGAGCGAGGCTGGAGAAAACAAAATGAAATGATGCTGCTAGCTATATCCGTAATAAATGACCAAGGGAGGGAGAATCCAGAAGGGTTCCATGATAGCATTTATTGAATCTTATGAATCCAGTGGAAGACCCTATCACATTGGACAAATTATTAACACTGGCAATTTGGCATCTCCATTAAACTAACAAAATATATAGATGCTTCCATGTTGAGAGCACCTGTGAACTACCATTCCAAATCCATTGTGCAATTATTTCAGGTCTACCTTCCGAACTAAGAGAAAAGATGGAGAGGATTACAACTAGAGAGATGGCAAGAGGATCACAAAGGGGAGCCAATGTGATCTAGACACATGATAATAATTATCCAGACCTGGATAATTACAATGTTATGAAAAGGTGTTAATACCATATTTATCAGAAAAGGAGATTACATATAATTATTTTTATTTGCCAGGTAAGATCTCTTTATATTTCTGTTTAATAATTGCTAAAGCATTAGCTTTCACTAGGCCTGGCTATTCAAGATGGGATGAGGTCATTTCTTCCACTTTTAGATGGAAAACTTTAGTTAAAAATAGCATGTGCAAAGCTTCCATGTTGCTTTTTTCATGTCACTAGAGGTAGCATATGTTAAACCTCTTTGGCTCAGATGCACATTTAAAATGTTGTCTTCTCTTCAGCTGCTGCATTTCTTGCCCTTGGGTATTTGTTGATTTTATGAGTCATCAGACCCCAAACAATCAGGGATCCTGCCAAGATTCCAGTTGTGGCCGCTATAATCACAGTCCAGTAAGGCACTCTGTCTCCATTGGACTTTGTTGCAAGTCCTGAATCGTACATTTGGCTGTTTCTCGATGTGAAAAAATATGGGTATTCCTGCAGCAGAAAGAAAACATTTCAGAACCTTTTGAGAATGATCTATTTACTACAGGTTGCTCTATTCTGAGGGTATGAGAGAGTAAACATTTCTTCTCAATAGAGAAGCAATAAAATGGGGATGGAACTTCTCCTATCCAGGTGAGACTTATGCAAATTTAAGTAAACACCATTGCAAATTTAAATAAACATCATTGCAAATTTAAGTAAACATCATTAAAGCTATTAAGAAAAGGATTTTAGAACAAAACAGTGGTTAATGTAATTATCCTCAATCCCTGTACTTATGTCAACATAACAGTATACAGAATTCCTTAAATCCTTTCAGTTCCAAGAGATTTATTCTTCATTTGCCCTTCAGCTGTCATCCTTCATTCCTTATTTTAGCAGATTTCCCTATCACTACCAGGTCCTACTGGTATCCTGCTTACAAGTAAATCCCAGGCCCTTTTTCATTAATGCTTCCCAGCTCTGTAGCATCTTTCCTTTCCTGTGTTTTATTTCTGAAAAGAAGATCTATCTGTGGCTCCATTAGAAGTGGGACAAGTATGACTTGAAGAAGTTATACTAGTCTTGATACTATCTAATTTTTTTAGACAATTAGATTGTTTATATACTGCATAAATCTCAAGATAGTTGGCACTTTTTAATACATTTACAATTTACTTTAACCCAAATGAAATACAGGTAAGGAGAGTTTTTATTACTGATGCTTGGAGATGGTCCACTCTTTTCACTACTGTCTTAACTCTGCTTACTGTCATTATTCTCTCCTTCATGCTTTACTCATGCTAAAAGGCTTCACTTTTTGCACAGGCTTCTTTTCCCATTTTGTTATACATTGTTATACCCATTTCCTTGAAATATATTTTTGACATCTGTTTTTAGACTATTTGCTGTAATCTGTGAACTCAGTCTGTCTCTTCCTCTCTCATTCAGAAAGATTTACAATTTTAGGGAAATTTTATAGTATGTCATTCTTCTATATGGGATAGAAACATTCTAAAGACCAGGCATGATAATATTAATTGGGAAAATATGACTGGAAAGTGTTAATAATTTGTCCCAATTTAATAATTGCTGGAGGCTGTTAAAAAATGAAAAAAAAATCGTATTTTTTAAAATTATGATTTGATCTGGAGGGGTGTCTGGTTATTTCCAATTTTGTGCTATCACAATTCTATTTGCCGTTAGTATGTGTAATATGATATATTGTATACTTTTCTGCATTTTCCCTTCCAGAATACCCAGGAGAAGCAGTTCTGGCTTTCTTTCTATCTTCTGCTCTGTTATTTCATCCAGCCATTTTTTAAACTTGCCCCAAAATTTCCTAATCTTAGGACAGGTCCATCACATGTGGTAGAATGTCCCTTGTTTGTGTCCACACCTCCAACAATTCAGAGACCTATTCAAGAACATCCTGGCCAATCTCGCTGGTGGCAAATGCCATCGGTAGAACATTTTGTAAAGATTTTCTTTATAAGTAGCTGACATCGTTAGTTTGTAATTTCTCTCCCATAATCTATTCCATTGATCCAAATGAATATTATATCCAAATTTTTTTGCCCAACTAATTACTGTTTCTTTCACGGTTTCCTCTTCCATTTTAAATTTCAACAAAAAATTATACATTTTTGTGATCATTTTCCCCCCTGGATCCTAATAATATCTTATCAAGTTCCAATTGTTCTCTGAATATGCCAAATTGTTCCTT
Organism: Pantherophis guttatus; assembly: GCF_059756535.1. NCBI lineage: Eukaryota > Metazoa > Chordata > Lepidosauria > Squamata > Colubridae > Pantherophis > Pantherophis guttatus. The sequence goes on along the minus strand of NC_142063.1, from coordinate 291,187,227 downwards.
ATCTTTTTTATATTTTGTTTTAATCTGTAAGTATGGCCACCAGTCAATTTTTATTCCTTGTTTTATTAGATCCTGTTCTGACTTTAAATTTCCAATTTCATCTAATAGGTCCAAATATCTTACTATTTTATCAGGTTCACCTGATTCGCCAGTTGCGTCCCTTTCTGGATTGGGACTCGTTAAATACGTTAAATACGTTAAATACTCATGCCCTCGTCACTTCCCGCCTGGACTACTGCAATGCTCTCTACATGGGGCTCCCCTTGAGGAGCACCCGGAGGCTCCAGCTGGTCCAGAATGCGGCCGCGCGGGTGGTTATGGGAGCGACGTGGCGCTCCCATGTGACCCCCATCCTGCGTGAGCTGCACTGGCTCCCGGTGGTCTTCCGGGTGTGCTTCAAGGTTTTGGTTACCACCTTTGGAGCGCTCCATGGCCTAGGACCGGGGTATCTACGAGACCGCCTTCTGCCACCAGTAGCCTCTCACCAACCAGTACGCTCCCATAGAGAGGGGCTTCTTAGGGTGCCATCGGTCAAACAGTGTCAACTGGCGGCCCCTAGGGGGAGAGCCTTCTCTGTGGGAGCACCTGCCATCTGGAACGAGCTCCCCCCGGAGATACGGAGGATCACTGATCTGCGCGCTTTCCGCCGTGCCCTCAAAACATTCCTATTCCATCAAGCTGGCCTGGCCTAACCTCTTTTTTAAACTGTTCTTAAATTTTTAAAATTTTAAATCTGTCCTATAAGATTGGGGTTTTTAAATTTGGTTTTCTGGGCCAAATTATTTAATTGTATTTTATTTATTTTATCTATTTATTTTCAATTTATATACCGCCCTTCTCCCTGAGGACTCAGGGCGGTGCACAGCCAGAATTAAAAACATGAAATACAAATATTAAAAACAATTAAAATCTATATAAATTTGGCCCAAAATTTAAAAAACCACAAACCAATTAAACATTTAAAAAATTTCTTCCTAAGCCAGCCCGGCTTGCTGGAAAAAGTGGGTTTTAAGGGCACGGCGGAAGGCACTGATGTCTTGGATTCTCCTTATCTCTGGGGGCAGCTGATTCCAGAGGGTAGGTGCCCCCACAGAGAAGGCTTTTAATGATTTTTTAACATTTGTATTATATGTATTTTATTTTTTGGCTGTTCACCACCCTGAGTCCTTCGGGAGTAGGACAAATACAAATTACAAATAAATAAATTCTAATAATAATAATAATAATAATAATAATAATAATAATAATTTATTTATTTATTTATTTATTTTTGAATTTGTATACCGCCCTTCTCCCTGAGGACTCAGGGCGGTGAACAGCCAGATAAAAACACCAGATACAAATATTAAAACACATTTAAAAATATATATAGATTTGGCCCCGTTAATTAAAAACGATCAGCAAAACAGAACAATTAATAAAACCCTTAAAAAGAAATTAAGCCAGCCCGGCTTGTTGAAAAAAGAAAGTTTTAAGGGCACGGCGGAAGGCACTGAGGTCATGGATTCTCCTTATCTCAGGGGGCAACTGATTCCAGAGGGTAGGTGCCCCCACAGAGAAGGCCCTCCCCCTGGGGGTCACCAGCCTGCATTGTTTGGCTGATGGCACCCCGAGGAGGCCCTCTCTGTGGGAGCGCACGGGTCGGTGGGAGGTCGTCGGTGGCAGTAGGCGGTCGGCAGTAGGCGGTCTCGAAGATAGCTAGGCCCTATGCCATGGAGCGCTTTAAAGGTGATAACCAACACCTTGAAGCGCACCCGGAAGACCGGGTAATAATAATAATAATATGGACAAGTATAATGAAATCTGGGAGTCATTTATACGGCATACAGTAGGTTAAAAAAGAAGTTACATAAATTAAAATATATACATATTGTACTTGAATATCTGCATTAGATAAGTATATATAGAATTGCAACTGTTTCTTATAATGACATATATTGTTTTTTTCCTGACATATTTCTTTTACTTTTTTGTTAAAAGCACTTTTTATATGTGTTTTTGTTCTTTTCTTTGACAATGTATGTATTTCTATCATCATTTTGTGTGTATGTGTTTTGTTCTTTTTTCTTTCTCTTGTTTATTAAAAACAATAAAAATGGAACTTTTTTTAAAAAATGAGAGATTTGGTCTGGATGAACCTTCAGCAAATATCCTTGGCATTTTAAGGAGGAGGAGGAAAAAGAAGAAAACCCTGATTTGGCTGTTTAAAATCCTGCACAGCAGTGCTCCCATACAAGAAACATCAGATCTACTTTATCATTTAGAAAGTTTTCAACAAGGGAATGTTGGGCAGATTCAAACTGTGAGGTGAAAACATAGTTACTGAGTCTAATAGTTGCCAGGATATGGTAAATATGTACTACCTTTGGAATTAATGGCTCCATGTGGGAAAAAGGCTTAAATCTTGCTTATCAGCTTCCAAGAAGCATCTGCTTTGTCTGGATATTGGACCAGATCAGTGGTGGATTTCAAATTTTTTTTACTACCGGTTCTGTGGGTGTGGCTTGGTGGGCGTGGCATTGCTTGGTGGGCGTGGCTTGGTGTACATGGCAAGGGAAGGATACTGTAAAATCTCCATTCTGTCCCCACTCCAGGGGAAGGTTAGTGCAAAATCCCCATTTCTTCCCGATCAGCTGGGACTTGGGAGGCAGAGAATAGATTGGGGCGGGGCCATTCAGTATTTTTACTGCCGGTTCTCTGAACTACTCAAAATTTCCACTACTGGTTCTCCAGAACTGGTCAGAACCTGCTGAAATCCACCTCTGGACCAGATGATTTTTAGTTTTCACCCAGAAGGACTTTTCTTGTGCTTTTATGTTACAGAGTTAGAGCTTTGTAGAGCTAACTTGCTACTTACTGAGGTTGGACATTTGAGCTTCAGCCTTTCCTTTGTGAAATGTTTATATGACTGCTTATAGCCAACTGGCTCCAGCTGAAAGAGAGACAAAGAGTTTCCAAGTGAAACTGAATCCTATAATCTTTATATGGGCACATACTAACACTGTAAAGTCACATTTAAAAAATAATACATTGCTCCTTTATATTGCAGCACTCAGTTATTCTTGCTTTGGCCTTTCTGGAATTCTTAATTCTTAAGAATTCTTAATTGGAATTCTTAACTGTACTTACATAATTATGAGATTAAAATGTTAGCAAGGCTCCCTGTTATGGATAAAGGCAAAACTTTTTATACTTGAGTAATCGTACCAACCCCCTGAAAGCAGGACACTAAAAGCTTACAGAAGAGAAATCTACATCAAAGGAATAAAAATAGCTTGTTACAAGCAACTGTGAAGCTCATGTTAAGTAGCAAATTAACAAGGCGAAATAATAAATGAATGTGGGAGGGCTAGAATATATGTCCCCTATAACACTATGACAAGAAGTATCTATAGTTGAGCCTCTTTGGCTAGAGATGAATGGAAAGAAGTCAAACCTGTGAAACCTGACCCTTATTTTAATGGATTCACTTGAGGGTAAGTGAGCATAAGTTGCCAGGGTAGTATTCTAGCTTCCCAAAGATAGCCAGAAATACAGGAATTAGCTGGCTGCTAGCCAAAACGTGATTCAGCACCCGTCTTCAAAAGCAGTGCAACATAAAGGAGGAATGAAATTGGCAACGCCTACAGGCAATAAATATTGCTTTATTGTTGTTGTTTCAGTTTTATTTAGATGGAATCCCAGCTACCTGATTAGAATCCCTGACAGGGATGAGAGCAAGAAAAATGATAAGGCCTTTAGGTAGTCTACAGCCCACTCTCATTTCCATCTCCCTACTGATCTGGAGAGAGCTTAATTGCTTCTTCCTCTTAAAGAGAGAACAATTCTAGCACACATTTATCAACAACCCTACAGGCTAGACCTTAGCTTCAATGGGCTGCAGCATCAAAAGAAGCTATGAAATCATGGAAATTTTGCTCTGCTTGTGTGATGCAGAGTCAATCCATTTCTTGGTTCTTATTGTCACAATGAACTTAAAATCAGGGAACTCCACTGTGATCAGCATATATCCTCACTTTTTTTCAGCAAAATAGTTTTTTATATGGTCAAATTGCTATGATGTCTATGGAGATTCTCAGCCATCCAGGTCATGGTTATCTCAAAAGTGCTTTTTCAAAAGGCAACTGGACTTTATTTTTCCTTGAAGACATTTTGCTTCTCATCCAAGAAGCTTCTTCAGTACCCACAGAAGTCAGTCAGTTCTTGGATGAGAAGCAAAACGTCTTCAAGGAAAAACAAAGTCCTGTTGCCTTTTGAAAAAGCACTTTTGAGATATGGCTATGATGTTTTACTCTAATTTTCTTAATCCTCATGTTGGCTATAAAGATTGAAGAACAGGTTATTAATAACTTATTTTTTTTATTAACTTTGTTTTCCTCCCACTCAGCTTGGGCTATGATTCATATTGTATAGGAGACAGACAGAAGTATAGCCCCTAGCCCCAAACTACTGATTCCTTAGGGTGTTTATCCTAAACTCCATACTCAGTAATAGAATGCATCTTTCCATTAAAAAAAACCACCACTCCCCTAATTCCATTCTTGCAAGAGTCTTACAAAATATTGGAAGTAAAAGTAGGCAGTATCTAATTAAATACAATAACATAAGGTACGTTATATCATCTCTCTATTGGGTCATGCTGATTCTCATCATTATTGTGGAAGTTAACAAACAAAAGAATTGTGCAATGCTTTGGACTGCATGGGAAACAGTAGTGAATGCAAAACCTCATTAAAGGCTGCCTCTTTAATGACTCATAGATAGATGATGCATTTGTGCTCCCAAACACTACAAAAGACCTTTCCATAATGAAATTCAAACTATTTCCCAGCCCTACTAATCAATATAAACTGAAGGAATATAAACCTGGTTTATCTGATCTGGGTTAAAATAGATATATTGTCTTTGTAATTCTTAATTCATTTTTGCTGATCAGAACTGAACAAGGAGGCTGTTTGAAGGATTGTTTATAGATAAGAGATGAAATATGGGAAGAAGAGATTATTTGCTGTATTTTAAAAGAAAGTGTTAAGTTACTACAATTATGATGAAATGGGAAATCATTTATATATTTCTTTGTCTTCTCATTTTTTATTTTCCTTTTCTTTTATATTATTTGCATTTTGTATTTTTGTATTTTTTTAACATTTGTATTAGTTTTTATCTTTTATTGTAATATTTAATACAATTACTATGCAATTAGTATCCCTTTGTTTTTGCTTCAGGGAACTTGTGCTTTCCCGGGAAAGCACAAGTCACAATCATTGACACAGACCAGAGCAACTTTTTAAAAAAATCATGGGAAGCTTACAAAAATGGCTGGCAAAAGCAGCTGAGAATGTGCTGATTTGGCATACTGCTTCTGCAGTCTTTACTGGAAGGACTTCAGAGAGAATTCCACCAGATATTCTAACGTTGCCTGACCCAGAAAAACCTTGAGAGGGAATAATTATTTTAAAAAGAACTTCTGTTCTTTCTTCTTGCACAAAATTAGGAAAGTCACTAGCCAAAGAAATGTATAACACTCTAGTAATTCAAGAAAACGCACAAAATTAGGAAAGTCACTAGCCAAAGAAATGTATAACACTCTAGTAATTCAAGAAAACGTAACAACTTTAAATAGGGGTTTTCTAACCAAAGGACAAAAATTCATAAATTTCTAAACGACAGCATTTTTAATCCTACAAATTATCATTCTGGGTCACTCATCATTAATGATTTGAGTTGGTAGAAAACTATACTGACATTTCTTATTTACATTTGCTGTCTTCATCACTGATTCATATCCTCCATCTCTTTCCAGTTACTGGAGATGGCTTACTTGTCTCCAGAATAATGGGTGTCAAACAGGGGTGGTATTGACTTCCCTTCGCTACCAGTTCGCAAATGTGAGCATGTGCTCGACACCTCTGCACATGCGCAGGACCTTCTGTGCATAACATCAAAATGGGAAGTGATGACGCCTGGGTGGGTGGGCGGAGCCTCCCGCAGCTGCCGCTACAGGTTCGCCTCAGCCGGATAGAACTGGCTGAATACCACCACTGGTGTCAAAGTCTAACAGATACTACACACTTTGAAGTTGTCATTGGATGGTATCAGAATAAGAGGGAAATTTTGCTCCTAAGGATGATTGTCTCACTCACTTCAGTGGAACAACTTGCCTCCAGAGGTTGGAGGTGCTCCAACACAGGAGATTTTTAAGAAGAGGTTGGACAACTATTTGTCTGAAATGGTATAGGGTTTTCTGTTTGAGCAGGGGGTTGGATTAGAAGACCTCCAAGGTCCCTTTCAACTTTGTTATTCTGTTATTCGTTGGCTGAGGACAAAGCAGAAACAAGATCTCAGGGCATGTTGGTATTGTGGTTAGGTAGAAAAGAGAAATGTTTCTCTGCCTGAGTTGTCCTTAGATGAGCTCGGAAAATAACAGTTTCTTGAATCATAACATCCTCTAAAAGCAAAGAAAAGCACCTTGGGCCATTCCTGTAATCTGCTCATGGCTTCTTATATTATAAACATATTATATAATATACAGTAATTATATAATATAATCGTATTACTGGGACTTTTTTTAAAATGAGACTTAAAGCCTTCCAAAAATTATTGACATTCTTAATTATTCTCTGAAGGTATATTCTGACTTTTTTACAGCTGGAGTAGGCAATCATTTGTGCTGACCAAGGACTACATTTAACATACTTGTGAGGCTGAAGGCCAAAACAAATGAATGATGCCACATCAATGAGCAAAAGTATTTCTCATTCTTTCTCTCTTGGGTTCTTTTTTTTTTTTTTACAAAAATATTTTCATGTGTTTCCTGTCTCAGAATGGTGGGAAACTATGCTGTCACAGTTTCAGCAATTTCAGAAGAGGTTGCAAGGAAGATCATCTTTTCGGTATTGGCAGGTCTTGCAAAGAAAAAAATGTAATGGCCTACTTCCAGGGATGTTCATGAAAAGGACTACACTTGTAGCTAAATGCTATGTTGTCTAGAGATAATGGGTACTAAAGAGAAGCACATCCAAACAACACCATGTTGGTGAAGGCTGACGCTAATTTATATTAAAGGATTGGTATTTGAGGATAGGACAGGACAGGACAGGACAGGACAGGATTGGATTTCTTCATTGGCCAAGTGTGATTAGACACCTCTGTGCATAGGTTCTCAGTATACATACAAGCAACAAGTGATAAATCATGATCATAATCATAAAATACAATCATCATAAATTGCAAGATACAACACTCAGTGATCATCATAGTCATATTGATATTCTAACTTTCATATTATATTTCTTTCATAGTCATACTGATGTTCTAACTTTATTTATCTCAATATTACCACTGAAATTTAAGAAAATTCTTCTGGAATATATTGTTTTCAAAACTTCTAGCCAGAAGTTCAATCAGATCAATATTCCTATGACTTGAACTTTTAATCCATCATGATATGTCCCCAAAGGAATGGAAGCAATTATTACATCAAAGCCATCCCTTTTTGTGATTGGCCAGTGGGAATGGTGGGGAAACTCTCCAGATATGGAGCTGTTTTTTCCAGCCCAGACTTGGGAAAGGAGAAGACATGTTGAAAGGCAGGTCACCCATTCCCCAGATGAAATGTGGGTCCCATCCATTCAGAATATTTTTTGGCAAAATTAAAGATCAACCAGATGCTGGGTGGAAGGGAAAAGAATGATAGGGATTCCATTAATCCCTGTTCCAAAACAACCCCCACTGAATTGTGTAAGAGCAGCAACACTGAGCAGGCTCATTGTTGAGGTGCAATAATATAAGGCTGTTAGGAAGCAATATAGTCTCTTCCAATGTCAAGGACAGGAGGCAAACACATTAAGATGGCTGTGAGGCCATTAGATGAGTTCTGAGGTCCCTTTGAATTCAGGGATTCTATGATTCACTTACCATATTATTCCAGAGTGCCACAGCCATTTCAGCATGAGCTCTCTCAGAGAAATGAAAGCAATCCACTGCAAAGAAACTCAGGTCTGGTTTTCCTTCCTATAGTTTAATACAAAACATTATTCCATTTCAGATAATCATTTATTCCTTGTTAGCAAGTCTCTGGCATTTCTCATGTACATTTTGGCTCCTTGTCTTCTGTTTCTGAGCCAAGATTTGCTAGTCAAATCTTATCTACCAAGAGAAATTACAGGATTATAAATATAGATGTTCCAGCAACCACCAGTTATCAATTGGCTTTTTTCATTTATACTGGTGAGGAGTTTACACATACACCCCACTGTCTGAAATTTGTAGGGCTATAATGCTTCAAGTCCAGGGGGACTATCTTTTCCAATTGGTAATTTTGATAAATATTTACCTTTAATAGGATGCAACTAAAGTACAATGCTTTTTCTTATTTTGAAAAAAAGGAGGTAATATCTATATTAAGATAGAGAGTATTTTCCCTCCAGCTCCTAACACAGGATTAAAATCCATATCCGGTCCCCTGCATTTATCTTACTTATAACTGAAAATTTAGCACTGACATTTGATTGATTGCGTGCTGCCAAGTCAGCATCAATTCTCACAAATTACATAGGTAGACCTTCATGAATAGGATAAAGCACTGGTATAGCTGTCTCTAAAGCTGACTACAATTTAGTCGTAGGCTTTTGAAATATTGTCTCATTTTGTATGATTCCCACTACCAGCAGACACAAACACACACACAGTCATTAGAGGTGCATTGAAGAATTGTCCCTCCTGTTACAGTAAGCTTTTCAGATGAAGGGGGTCAAATTCTTTGGAATGCACTCCTTGCTGAATAAATAGGTCTAACTCCTTTGTTCACTTCTAAAAAGCTTTTAATATAAACTTTTAACTGTTGTTTTAAATACGTTTTCAATATTTTTGGTTTTAATTAAAATGTTTTGCCCTATTTTAATCCACTGGGACACTTTGGTAATCAGAGGCTCTCAGTGCCTAAGGATAGAAAGCAAATAAAGTACATGTTCAAAAAATGAAAAGATGAGAGAAAATTTAAAATTGTGTGAAATAATATTTTTGAAGCTAATAAATTCTTGTTTTTAATCCGGTGGATTTAGCAATAGCAATAGCACTTAGACTTATATATCGCTTCACAGTGCTTTACAGCCGTCTCTAAGCAGTTTACAGAGTCAGCATATTGCCCCGAACAATCTGGGTCCTCATTTTACTGACCTCAGAAGGATGGAAGGCTGACTCAACCATGAGCTGGTGAGAATCAAACTGCCGAACTGCAGTCAGCCAGCAGAAGTAGTCTGCAGCACTGCATTCTAACCACTGTGCCATCACAGCTCTTAAATCCACAAAAAAATTATATCATAATGAAGATGTTAAATAGATACAGTGACAAGGCTCAATTATTTTACTGGATAATTTCTGAGGCCTAATAAATTGTTAATTTTTAGAATTCCTTCCAATTACTGCAACATGAAGTGAATATTAGTAGAGAAACTTGTTATCACATGCTAATTACCAACACTAAGGTTTCCTGTCACCTGACAACTTCTTATAACCTATTTCAGCAGTTCAGCTTTCCAGTTCCAATTCATCAACTGAGAAATGATGGAATAATAGTGAAGAGATACAAAGCAGGGCTAAACTGATGTGATGCTAAAACTGGAAAGAGTTATTTTAGATAGTTAATTGCATGCACTTGGATAAAAAATGTATGTCTTAAACCCAGTTATCATTTTCATGGGCCTGTTAAAATATTGTAATATGCATTGCCCTAATTCTTCACACACAAGTCCTTGCATATTAGGTCAGTATTTTTTTATTTTTAAATATTTTTTTAATATTTCCTTTAATTCAAATTATATTTCAGGCTACCTAGTTAATTCTTATAATTAAACATGGTAGTTTCTGTGTGCACGCGCATGCGCGCCCCTGCAAAGTGTAGCATTATCTTTAGACATTGTTCTTTGTGTCTGAAATCCAGAATCAGTTAATTCCTGCCTTCTAGAATCTATAAACTTAATTGATGCAGATTCTCTGTGACCTCAAACCTGATAAACAGAATTAAAGTGTATTGTTGCTGGGACAATGGTGGGAAATGATGGTTTTGCTTACTTGCTCCTCTGTTTTGCAGTTTCCCTTGCAGACAAGGCAGATAATGTGGTTATAAAGAAGATGTAAACCTCACCCTTTGTATCTGTCTTGTACACAGTAAAACAAATTCAGATGTAATAAGGAAGGCTTCAGCAACACACAGTAACTTACACTGTCTAGTGGTAGGAAGGTGTTTCGGAAAAATGGTTGCACAACAATGGCAAAATCGTCCCGTTGATCATAACGGCCACTGTTGAATATCATTGCACTTTTAATCTGTTTGGAAATGAACAGTAGTAAATTTCAAGGCCATTTTTTTTCTCCAGTTTACAAATGCTAACTCAAACAGGACCTGCCTTCTAGAAACTATACACTTAAACTCAGTTCATACAGATTCTCTGATCAACAGAAATAAATTGTACTCTTTCTGAGTCGTTGGTTGGAAATGATGGTTCTACTTACTTGCTCCTCTGTTTTGCAGCTTCTCAGAAAAGAAAAGAAAATACAAAAATCCCGGTGGTATAAACAGGGTAGTATCATAAAAAACTACCCAACTTGATTCCTGAAATATTTTTTTTAAAAAAAAACATGCTTTGCCTAATTACTGTATTTTTATCTCTGTTCAGTTGCTGTCTTTTCACTTATAATCCTGAATATCAAAGGTCATCTTTCCTTATAATTCTTTGACAAATGGAAAGACACTGCTTTTGATGTTGTCAAAGTAAGACTTTCCATAACTATGTTATCAGATGTCATGTCACAATAAATTTCTGGCATAAATCATACTGCAAGTTGAGAGTTTAGAAAAATTAAAAATATAGAAATTGGTACACAAAATAAAGATAATGGGAAAAAGAGACCCGGGGTTTGATATGAGTCACGAGCAAATGTATGTGGAAGAGGAATGCAACTGCTGAAACAAGACACCTTGGCTGATCATCACTCTTGAGAATTTCCAAGTTCAAGCTACAGACGGAACCTGAAACAATACATGCATTGCAAAGTGCTTCTATTGCAACCATACCTTGCCTTTTCCCAGGATTGTCTGTTTTGTGCTCCTGGTTAAATGTCTACGGAGATTCTCAGTCATCCAAGTTATGGTTTCAAAGAAAATTTCAAAGAAAAACCAGAAAGTTCAGTTGCCTTTTGAAAAAGCACCTTTGGATCAGTGGTAAAATCCAATTTTTTTTACTACCGGTTCTGTGGGCATGGCTTGGTGGGTGTGGTGTGGCTTGGTGGGTATGGGTATGGATACTGCAATATCTCCATTCTCACCCCACTCCAGGGGAAGGATACTGCAAAATCCCCATTCCCTCCCCACTCCTGGGGGAAGGATATTGCAAAATCTCCATTCCCACCCCACTCGGGGGCCAGCCAGAGGTGGTATTTGCCAGTTCTCTGAACTACTCAAAATTTCCACTACCAGTTTTTCGAACTGCTCAAAATTTCTGCTACCAGTTCTCCAGAACCTGTCAGAACCTGCTGGATTTCACCCCTGCTTTGGATCTTCCTGGTTAGTTTTCTTAAAGCAGTGGATCAGTATTCAGTGCATGTTCGGTGGTAATTAGGTTATTTATGTTTCTTTCTAAAGTGTGGTTTTTTTGTTTGTTTGTTTTGATGAACTTAAGATTTTCCATAGCCATTCATATATAAATGGTGCCTTTTTGCTTTCTAGTATCCACACTCGATTGGAGCAACACAAAAATCATCAGCCACGCTACCACCCACCATGCTCATGAATTCATCGAAGCCTGGCACTCCACAAGCAATTCTGTCAATAGACATATTGACCTACAACCAGCCTATAAACCCCTCCAAATCCAAACCAACCACACAGCCAACCCACGCAACCCCCCCAGTTCACTTCTCAATGACCCTGATATAATCTCCTTATCACAAAACCAATCAGAAGTCTCACTGAAGACTCACAGCTGACCCATCACAAGACCCTCACTTGACACATCCATACCTCAAGCTCTTATAAACAGAAGAACATTGACACTGACATCCCCTAAACTCCACTGAAGATGTTACCTAAGCTGGTAACGAAACGTTCAGAAACCAACTGACAAGCTCGGAGAACGAACCATCACCCACAATCTAAACCCATTCCATATGAGTACCACTTTGAAATACTACTTTGTTCTATCAAATGTTCTACATTTTCTTAGATTGCAAATAAAGCCAACACACACACAATTGTCTTTAAAGTCAACATTCTCAAATTCACTCCTCCCCCATGTAATATTTCCAGATATACACCGGTTTGCAGTGCATTATTGATCTGAGAAATTCTTTAATAATCTCATTCTCTGGGAATTTTATTTACATTTGGCTATGACAAGTTTTATTTTGGTAGACCACACTTATCACTTTTTAAAAAGTCCATAACAGAGTTTGTTTCATCCCTATGATGTTTGCTTAAAAGAATGCATGGCTGAAGTCTTGGAATCAAGTAAATAAGAACTTTTTTACCTGAAAATCTCTGTTAATTATCTCCATTTCTTGCAGATCAGAAGAGTTATTCCAAGCATTTAGAAAACATGGACAAAGGCTCCTAAAAGTGAGCAACATTGAAAGTGAAGATGAATATGAACCAATTTAAATTTAAAGAGTTTAGAAAAAAATACTAACATATGCTGATCCATGTCAGTTTCAATGTCACTTTCTGTGTTTCGATGACAATGACCAGAATAATATGCTTCTATTCTAGGCTAAAGATAGCACATTGTTACTATAACTAAGGATGCCAGTTTACATGTAGCAAATTTAGCACATAAATCTATTGTTGTCTGATATGAATTTTGTGTGACTTATTGAATTGGAGTTTGAGGCTAACTAGCATATGGCCCTTTAACTGTTGCTGAACTATAGTTCCCAGAATCCTTCATTATTGGATAGATTGGTTAATGCTATTTAGAGTCATCAATTTATGGAAAACCATTGACCCCCCTCTTAGAAGGTCCAAATCTCAGGCATGTTTCCAAGAAAAATATTGAAATTCCACATTGTTCTTACCTTGGAGAATGAAACTAACAATATAAAAAAACACTTCACTGCACCAAGCAAAAATAATGAGTTTGTTGTGACATGGTTACTGAGATAAGAAGTAGAAAATATCTTAAGATGCTTTTAAAGTCTATGTTTTGGTGCTGTTCTGATTTTGTGGATTGTGTTCAGTTTTGTTATTATCTGAACAAAAAACCTGGAACTCAAAGTTATCTCTCTGAAGTAGCTGTATCTCTAAAGGAAATCAATAGAAGCTGCTCCCATGTGAGTTACAGAAAAACTGAACAGAGTGTTATATTTGTAGCATCTGCTGCTTCACAGGTCCCAAATCCAATAGTATCTGACAGAGCACAGATTTTAAAGTTCTTTGTGGCTGCTTTATGAATGAAGAAGATACAGATTAGCCCTAAAAATAGAATTCAGTACAGACTGCTATGCATGATCTGCTTACTTACACCCCCGGAAGGATGCATTTGGATTCTTCCCTTTCCATCTGGTGCAGTCCAGTGAGTTCCATTATTTCCACCATGTTGACAAAGGCCCGAGGGAGCTGCAGGAATTACAATAACTAGCTTTATTGATTCCCCAAAGCACAAGCTAGTCAACAAACAGCACAGAAAGGTTATACACAGATTAGTTCTGAACGTACCTGGCCTTTGTGTAACCCACAGACCAGGAAGTAGGAAAAAATGAACAGCAGTGAGCTATTGCACTTCACTAATATGTTATGCATGATATTTACATTATAGCTAAAACTGAGTAAAACTAGAACGTAAGTTCTGCTAAGATACAATGCTTTTTCTACAGGCATTAATGATGACTGTATAATTTTGGCAACTCAAAGCTTTTTTTAATAGACATAACAGACCACACATTTAAGCCACCTACTTTGGCTAAGGAAAGGAAAAGGGAAAACAGAAATAAGCTGGGAAATAAGCTGCATGGTGCCTCCTTTCAGGCTGACCTAGACCTGTATGCTTTGATGTTCTTTTTTTGCTCACAATTTTAAGTTGAATTAAAAGATAACAACAGATGAAATTGGAGAATTTCAGACTGACCATGACCTCAGGATTACTGAGCAAACTCTACTTCATCCTTTCCTGAATTATTTCACCAATATAACTCGGTATCAGTAAAGAATACTGAAAATTCACAAAACCAGCACGACAACTTGCCATCTGCTGTCTCAAGCAGAAGGTCTTCATTTTTACAGTACACTTTAAGGAACCAGTTCCATGTTAACTGAGGTGAAGAAAATATAGTAACATGGTGTCATTTTCCTCATATTACAATTCCACCCGTGTTCTTGACCATTCGTTTTCATATTCACCGGATGACCCTTTGTACTGATGCCAGCTACTTGGATAGAATGATGGGAATGAAAAATAATCATGGAAATGCCAAGGGAAGTAAGCAACATTTAATAGAGGTGGCAAGAATTCAGCCGTCTAGAGTGTCTCAAACTCTTACCTCCTTGTAAAGGATATCAAGAGCTTCCTGGAGGTGGTTTACATATTTTTCCACTGAATATGCCTCCTGCAGAAAATAGAATACCAGATTATTCGTGCTATCTTTGACAATCCCTAATGCTCACCCATATGGAATGTCCATGAAACAGCTTGATTTGCCTGAGTTCTATATATTTTATATTCACAAAAGTGTCATGTATTTATGAGGCATTATTATAATTATCACAGGTCATAACAATCTGAGATTCTGGTTTTTACCTATTTCCTTAAAAATGGAATCAATTCAAGATAAGGCATTCTTTTCACAATAATTCTTCCTTTTAAAACTCCTTCCTAAAGGAATGTACTCTAATACACGATACGCTGTATTGTAGCCCTATCCTTTCTAGGCAGAGTGAAAAATATTATTTAATTTGAATTTCAGTAGTGCTCAATAGGAATAATGACAGTGTAATTTTGCTGCTCCATTCATTTTTAATTTTTGCTCTTATTCTTTTCTTCAATATTGGTTATATAGTTTGTTTAATTGGTTTCATGCAGCCTTAGCCAACCAGCAAAACACATCTGGAGGGAACAGAGATGGGAAGAATATTTTAATGCTTTATAAAATTGCTAGAAATTAGTTTAGTTGTCTCAACCAACAAAACAAAAACAAAATCAGGTTTGTGTAAGTCAGGAAAGAAAGTATAATTTGCAATAATATTCATGATCTGAAATATGGTTTCACAATTATTCAGAAATGTGCAAAAATATATTTTACAAATTTAAAATAAAGTTCACAAGCAGAAATTTTAAGTATTATTATCTGAATCTCTGCTGGTCTTTTCCGATATGATCTTTGTTAAAATAAATGATTTTTGTTAAAATCATCTTTATTAAAATAAATCTGTAATTTTGTACTTTTATTCTATAGAATCTCAATATCCCATGGTATATGTACAAAAATGGTTAATCCAAATTGGTTTTCAACATTGTAGAAGATTCTTCTGTTTTGTAGCAGAACTGCTACTTCTCTTCATATTTTTCAGAGAATTTTTTTTAAAAAAGTATTCCATATGTTTTGATTTCTCAATTCTCTCTCTTTTCAAATTTTGCATTTCTGGTGAATGTCTGAAAACAACTAAATCAATTTGGTGTAGTGATTAGTGTGCTGGCCTAGAAATCAGGATACTGAGTTCTAGTCCCACTTTAGGCATGAAAAGCCAGCTGGGTGACTTCGGGCCAGTCATTCTCCCTCAGCCCATCCTAACTCACAGGGTAGTTGTTGCAAGGAAAATAGGAGGGAGTATTATCCATATTATCCATTATCACTCCAACAAATATGGAATGATTTATAAAGTAATAAAAGTGAGATTTAAAAACCTAATAAATAAAATAATTAATAAATTATCTGTTCTCTCACAAAGTGAATTTTAACAGTCATTTTATTTAATAGCTAGAATTTGAAGAATGATGCTATTGTAGGATTAATAAGGCTCAGTTTTAATAAGTTTAACTACGAGTATTCTGCTTGCATACCTTATCTAAACAGTGTTGACAGAGGTCATTGACTCCGATGAAGATGGTGATTAACTTCCAGTCCTCCTTATAGTTGAGGTTCTAATGAAGAATAAAAGAAATGGGATTCAATATTATAAATGTCAGAGTTTCTTAGGGGTTAATAAGAGATAACTGCTTTTGTCCTGGTGCTCTCAAATCTGTTTCTTGGAACTATAGAGATTGTTATTGGTAAAGTTTGTGGCCTCAAGTCCATTCCAAGGAAATAGGAATTATTTCAAGGGGATTCTAAAGCTTATCTGTTTCAATTTAATAATTTTATTTATCAGTAACACATATTGCTTTCAAGCGTTCGACTCTCTCAAACATCCATTAACAGAACAGAACAGAATAACAGAGTTGGAAGGGATCTTGGAGGTCTTTGCAGCAAGCTTTGCTGGCTGGGGAATTCTGGGAGTTGAAGTCCTCCAGGCTTAAAGTTGCCAAGGTTGGAGACCCCTGGACTAGTCCAACCTCAAATATTTTCATTTAGTCAAATGAACCCTTCAATTGTTCCCAATTGGTTGACTACATTTCTCTTTCTGGGAAACTCTCCATATGAAATGGAATCAATGCATGTGGAACAGGATGGATTGAATTTATTTATTTATTTATTTATTTATTTATTTATTTATTTATTTATTTATTTAATGAGATTTATATGCCACCCTATCTCCAGCCGGACTCAGGGCGGCTCACAACAGTATGAAACTGCAACGTTTCCCTAAACTTATATAAATTGATATAGATTAGCAAAATATATGAAATAGGAATTATAAGCATGGGAGAAGGGGGAAATCATGAGTTCTGGCTATAAACACAACAACATCTCTGTCATTGGCTATTGTAAAATCCATGAAATGAACATGCTTTGATTGGATCTTATAGAAATAAACAGGCTGAAATCTGTTCTTTTGTCTGGAGGAGGGTGGTCTGCTTGAACATTGGAGACAGCAGCCAAGAGTCACCAAAGAAGAAATAATGTCAGATTTGTTTTCTTTATATTTGACAAATGGCAATGCATTTGAAAGAAGAAAAAAACCCGGACAACTTCTCTGGTTTCCTCCATACTAGAAGCTTCAATTCACAATGGATATGAGAGATTGGGTTTGTAAAGACTGTCGTACATTCATGTTAGCCTACAAATAAAGAAGGAGAGGCAGAAACATTTCTTCAGTAATGAAAACTGAGAATTCTTGCCAGGAATGCTAAAAAAAAGGAAGGGGAATGCTTTGTGGTGTAGGGTACATTTGTATTCCTGTGATTGGGGCTTAGCCTACGCCAACTATTGGAAACGCTGAGGGCTTTAATTCTGTGGAAAACATTTTGTAATATGCAAGACAAAAAGGAATGGACAGAGCTATTTTTAGAGCAACAAGTTTATATCACAAGCAGTGCTGGAGAATCTGTCCTGGCCTGGAAATCACTAATGTTGCTGATTTCTTGTCTCATTAATTGAATTTCTTTCCTTGGCCTGTTACTTTGTCTCGCATTTACTTCAAAGGATGCCTGCAGTGTTTGACATCACTTCTTTCTGTTTTGTAATCAGGGATCATGATCTCTGGGAACCCAGCAGTTATTCTGACTTTTGTTCAAATGTCAATGTTTCCACTCAGCTGCTCCCAGGAATAATCAGACACAGAGGGGGAAGAAAGGGAGGTGGAGTGAGGGAGAAAGAGAGACATGAAAGGAGACATGGAAATGAAAAAAGGAAAATTATTTCCCTTTTTCTACATATCTTTGCTAGTCCAAAAGTCATGCTAAAGCCTCCTTCCAATCAGCTCAACTCCTTCTGACAACATAGACATTGCATGTACTTTTTGGGGGGGAGGTGCATAACAATATGGAAATGATTTGTTATTGCCTTCCTCTGGGAATTTTTTTTTCATCATTCCACTCTTGCCTAATATTTTCCACCTAGGTGCAATCCCAAACTGACCCTGCTCAGCTTTTTGAGCTCAGCCCAGGTGGGATAGATGCTGCCGTAGATAACCAAAGGTACAATTATGTAGAAAGCTCTCAACTTCTGTTAACCAAGTCCTGAGTTTTGAAATGCTCTGCTTTTTGTTTCAGAGCTGCACAAAATGATGTGCCAATAGAGTGATGGCATTAGGCCCCAAGCCCAGATGCCTTTCTCAAAAGTGGTGTTTGGGTGGACTGGTGTCCTTTACAGGCTCTGCTTAAGTTTGTCAGCTTGATCTTTCTTCCTTGGCTCCTGGCACTCTATTCATGAGGTACCTGGAGATTTCCTTAGGAGGAATTACCTTCCAGAACACGCATGGGATTTTCTCCAGCTTCTCCTTGTCCAGAAAAGCTCTGCTGATCCAGGCTCACCATCCAGTCCCAGTTCTCTATTTTAGCATCAACACACACACACCCTTTTTTTTTTTTTGGAGAGGCATCTAAATGGCATTCTCAGCCATTTTCCCCTCCTGGAAGCCTTCCCAGGTTCCTTCCTCAAAGTAAAAGGATGAGGGGCAGACTCAACTCTTCCTCTTTCTCCAATCAGCCCTAAATAGTTTGTATTAAAAAAAAAATCTGGCAATGCCTCTGACATTCAGAGATCTAGGGAAAACAAGTTGTATGAATTTTGGACAACCAACATAAGAGCATGTTTCTTATCTCTGCTTCATGTTCTCATTTAATGCATGCATAATAGAATTAAGAAGTTTCTAAATTTGAGAAATCAAGGCTGAGGTAATTCCATGCTCAAGGTGAATTAGTTATGGGGGGGGGGTTTGCACTAAAACATTGCTTTACCATGCTAGTGGTGCCCTATGTCCCTTGTATCTCAGCTGCCTCATTGATAAGTACTGAAACTACTTATCCAGGCAGAGTTGAAAGTCGTGTTACTGCACTGCAAATCTTGAAGGAGTCAACTTTACAAAGCAGACTCCCTCACGGATTCCAGCACAATGTCAGACATTTTAAAGTGCCACTTTTTTGTCCCCATTTCTTAATATCTCTATACTAAGGATAGATTTGTAGCACCCTTTATCTGCAGATACTATTTAGCACATGTGTGTTCTGTTCAGATAGGATTAATCTTCACAAGGACAAATTAAGATGGAATTCAAATTACACGCAGAAAATAAAAATCAATCAACTGCACCTTCCCCAACTGTCAGACTTACAGCAAAGCTTCCAGCAGTCCTGTAGTTTTTTTTTCTCCTCCCTTTCTGCTACATTTGCTAAGTGTCTGATATTAGCCAGAAAGGAAGCCAGGCCTAATCTAAATTTAAAGACTTGTTCAGAAGTTTTGACCAGGTTCTAAGACCTCTGAGTGTAATGGATACGTGTGAAATGTACAGAGTGTAAAAGATTGGTATGTGGATAACAACAGGCAGAGTGGCTGAAGTAAGTAAGATTTCAAAGAAGCACAGAGAATAAGCAACAACATGAAAAGCAAGATAAACCACCATCTTCCCCTGCTGAATACTGTAGAGAGGGGGCATGTTTCTGCAGTAAGCAAATTCAGGTTGCACCTGGTTTACATAAAACAATATTATTACTTCAGTTTCTGATGTGCCTGCAGCTGGATTATTACTTTTCCATAATGTAAAACTGCAATCAGACACAAGCAGGAAGGCAGTGCTTATGATGATTGACAAGGATCCTGCCATGTCATGCACTAAGAACCGAAGTTAGAAGGATGGGCCAGAATTTTACCTCTTCTCCCCCACCCCCTTTTTTTTTTTTTTTTTTTTTGGCCTTTTTACACGTTGCCATTAAAAACTCTCATGATTAGAGATTCAGCAGATTTGGATCCAAAGAGCAAAAGTAAATTTTTGGTGTTCATTTTCATTGATCCATTGGCATCCCGGCTGCTTTCCACAGCCAAACCACATCTAGAGATCCCACCACACCATTTTTGGGAGTGCAGTAGGACTAAATATATTTTGCACTTTTGTAATGTGTTAAATTGACGTACATGATATGCTTTATTTTCATTCAGAAACATATTCTAATATCTGGGTTAAGAAAGGCATTCTTCCTTGTCTCTTTCCATCTTACATTAGGAGACAGGATTCTTCCGATAAATTAAGTTTGGTCTAGTGTTTAAGGCACCAGTCTAGAAACTATATTATTATGTAGTATTAATTTTTAAACACCTATTGTGTATTTGTTGTGTAAAAAAAGGTAGAGTTCAAAAAATAAAACTTGGAAAAAAGGAACGCCTTAAATGTAATCAGATTTTGCTTAGGACTCGTGTATAGTATAATAAAAATAAATAAGTAGCAGATATATTAACTTGGGACAGTCAGTTTGGTAAGCTGCTGGCCTAGAAACAGCAGACTTTGCATCCTGCCTTAGCCATGAAAGTCAGCTGAGTGACTTTGGTTCAGTCAATCTCTCAGTCCAACTCACCGCACAGGGTTGTTGTGAGGAAAATAGGAGAAAGAAAGAGTATTAGGTATATTTTCCTCTTGAATTATTTATAAAAATAATAAAAGTAGGATAACATTAAATAAAAATAAATAAGATAATGTTGCCCATTTGTTACCATCTTCTAGGACAGGGGTCGGCAACCTTAAACACTCAAAGAGCCACAAAGTTCCTAACCGGAAGCCCCCCCCCCATTCAATTCTGGAGCCAACCAGAAGTCCAGTTCCCCCGCCATGGAGTCTCCTCCTAGCGCGACATCCTTTTTCCTCTACCTGCCCTAACTGAAAGCCCTATCAATTGTGGAGCCGACCAACAATAGGGAGCCGCAGCAGAGGGATGAAAGAGCCACATGCGGCCCAAGAGCCACGGGTTGCTGACCCCTGTTCTAGGACTATTTGCTCTGTGGATATTTTCAGCAGCAAATTTATTTATTTAATTTGTATATTTATTTATTTAATTTGTACACCGCCCTTCTCCAACAGGACTCAGATAATAAAAATAAATAAAATAAATAAATAAAAATAAAATCTTAGTATCATAATGTAGGATAATCTGCTGATATTGATCATGCAATAATTAATTTATATTACATAAAAAGGGAATTATAACCTTTTTATAATGATTTTAAAATCTTGACCATAACTATTATCTTGAACTGTGCAATGATGTGGAAGACTACTTAACATCGAAGATTCTAGATTTTTCTTCAGGCTTCCAAAATGCATAGACTTACTGGGTTCTTTTTCATTAGCTCTACCAGTTCATGTGCTTGGGCTGAAATATTCCTAGAGAAACAAAGAAGAAAAAATGTCTAACACACATTCTGAAATTGCAGCCTCAATGAAACCAATAAACTGTGAGTGAGCTTTATCATGAGAATGAACTGGGATTTCCCAAAGGAAGTTCATAGTGTGACTTGAAGAGTTACTTCTAATCATTCTCCAGCTGTCAACAATCATTACCAAAACAACAAAGATGAAAATAAATCACCTTCTTGTGCAACCAACATACTGAAATAAGCAAGGTATCTGGGGAGTCTGTAATTCATGAAAGTTGTGAGTCCTCTTGCATGAAATGAAAAATGGCAGAAAGC
Organism: Pantherophis guttatus; assembly: GCF_059756535.1. Classification (NCBI taxonomy): domain Eukaryota; kingdom Metazoa; phylum Chordata; class Lepidosauria; order Squamata; family Colubridae; genus Pantherophis; species Pantherophis guttatus. The sequence goes on along the minus strand of NC_142063.1, from coordinate 291,165,684 downwards.
TGTTTTTCACTTAACAAAATAGGAGCTTTACTTTTGCATGATTTATCTGTTTTAACATATATTACTTATGCATTTGAATGATCAGATTTATGTAATTTTCCATCAATGATTAAAATTGGCCCTGAGGTCTATCGCAGCCCTGGTTGAAAACTGAATCTAGCTCTGCTTCAGATTCCAAACTCTGAAATATATTTTCAGGATGCTTTTCTTCTCCAACTTTTATCTTTATAATATATCCATGAAGTACAAAGCAAGGGTTTCAAACTATGGTTTGTTGAACCAGATATTGGGTTTTTACATACAGAAATGCCATAACAGATGCATTACTTTTGTGCTAAACTATAAACAAATAAAACACATTAATCTGTGAACCAAGCTAAGGATATAGGTAGGCACGGTAGAGTGACTACAATGAATGTATGTCTGTTATAGTGCTCTAACTGGCTGTGTGAAAACCATCACTAACAATTGATAATAGAAAAAACAATGAGTGCCCCCATTCTTTTAAGTAATGATATTATATGATATTTTAAAGGTATATTTTATTTAAAAGATGATATGTAAACTGTTGAAGAAGTGTATTACAACATTAAGAGAGGTTAAAAGGTAATTCCATTTTGAGTGCCACAGAGGGCTTTGGGAAACTTTGGACTAAACACTTTTTCAGCCCAATCTGGAGAAAAAGAGCAGGACGATATATCACCTTAATTTCCTAAAGGGAAGCCAGGAAATAAATTTAATGAATCAATGGGACCAGATCATTTTGTATACTGGGAATTTGCAAAAATCAAGTTCCTCAAAGGTCATTCACTTTGGTGGTTTCGCTTCTTCCCTTTATTTTATGAACTATCATCCCAAGAGCAATATTTGTCTGTGTGTATAGGGAAAGAAACACTTCATGAACAAAACCAGCAACCAATATATATTCCCTGAAACAGCGGATGCCACGGTGAACAGTCATATTGCAAGACAGCAGCCACCTGCCAACCAGCCTTCCTTCTTGTCAAAGAGCAGAGAAGTTTTGATCAATTATTCTGTGGAAGGATTGGCTCTGACAGCCTGCACAGAAATTTAAAGCTTTACATTCTCAAGGGTGTACCTGGCAGCAGTGACTTTTTCACAGTCATGCTGTCTAACCTCTAACTCCCTCTGCAGTCAATTTAGTGTTTGGCAAAAAGTGATCAAATGGGGACCTCCTTGTCTAGGGTTGCCAAATGCATGCGAACAGGTATAATACTGTAAAAGATTGAACAGTATAAGATTATGGTTAGATTTTTACATCAGACTAATATCATAGGAGATGAAATGCAGAAAAAGTATGGGGGAATAATTTAGTTAAATTGTCTATGAAAAACACATGCAGTTATGGACTTAATGAGGTAAGACTCACATCTTAAAACTGCAGTGCTATACCAACAGAATATAGGTTCATGAGTCTGCCAAGAATGAATTCCACTTCGTTGGCTTTCAGCCCAGCAATGCATGACTGCTTAGAAGACCTGAACTGGCATCTACTGGCTCAAATGTTTCCAAGGCAGACAGAATTATAGAAATCAGTTGAGTTTGGACAGGATTCAGCTTTTACCAAATGAAGTGGTTAAGAAATCAACAGAGAATAGAAATACATTTGGGACAACACAGAGCTGCCTCAAGGATGGGAATCATAAGATCGGAAAAATCTGAGGAACTGTTGGCCCATAGCATGAGATCATAGACACTAGCAATAGGGAAGACAAGAAAGCAAATGATCAAACATATGTATTTGCTTTATACATCAGAACAATAACTGTGATATTTGTATGATGATGTTGCCTTCTGCATAGTCGTTTTGGTATCATCAGATCTCTTAAAAAAATAAAAACAAGAAGACAGAAACTACTGTTGTGTTCCTTATGGAAAAACTTTCGAAAGAACTGGGCTAATGGAAGTCAGTTTGTTGCACAATCTGGTAATGTATCTTACAAGTATGTTATATAAGAGTTTTAAAAATGTATTAAGACTTTTATTCTGCATTCTTCAAAGTTTTCAGGATGATTTACTAAATAGTGTCAGAGGTACTGTAGGTACAGAACTCTGATGAAGAACAGAGAATAGGAGTCTAAATGAATTTTAAATCACTTTGTTATATAATATATTCGGACATTATTTCATCAGTTTGTTAAATGAGTTCATGCTGTGGGTAACTGGCTCCCTGGACTTTTGCAATCTTTTAATTCCCCAGCAAGTTCATCCAAAATCTTATTTGGGTGATACTTTTGCATGCCAAATTCTGGAGACTTGATTATAACCAACAACTAGTGTGATGATTAATCTTAAGAAAAGCCCTCAGCTTTGGAATATGCTTTGGTTTAGTGAGGCTAAATATTCCAGTACTATTTCAGTCATGGACTTCCTTGACCAAATATCTCCCACAGGAACTTACCAGGTTGTGGCTTCTCCCACAGCTACATTGAACCCAGCAGTTTCCTTCTGGGTGCCAGTGGAGAAACCGAATAGGCCTGGATTAAATTTCTTCAAAATATCTGACAGAGAAGGAGAAATTCAATATCAGTGTTTCTGCAGTAAATAAGAATCAGCATCTCATTCCCAGTGTTGGTTCTTAAAGCTTTTAAGGGTTCTGAATCCTTACAATCATTGAAAGTTAGTTCACATTTGACAAAAGTTTTCCTAATTATTCTGGACAATTATTAGAAAAAAATATAGCTATGGGGTTCTTAATGCTCTCTAAACTTGGTTGATTTCTTGCAGATGTTTCATTACTAAATTAGGTATCATTATCAATGCTGGAAAGGAGTGGGGTTTGTTCCCTATTTATATACTAGTGGCTTTCCTGTCAGTGTCGGTGGTAGTATTCTTGATAGTTCCTTGTCAGGTTATTGTTTTCTGTTTGTCTGAGTTGGTAGTTTCTTGATTGGTGTATTATTTGCTTCTTCATTGTTGGTTTAATGTTAATCTGGGTGTTCATCTCTGTTTAGTTGGCTATTGATTACTAGTAAGGTGGTGTTTTAGTTTCCTTTTTTTCCTTTTTTGCTTGTCTCTTTTGAATGGTGTGTAGATCTTGTTCATCTCTATGTGCCTGTTGATGACTGATTTGTCCAAAGGCCAGGTTTCTAGGAATTTTCTAGCGGTTTTGGACTTGACTTGGTCTAGGAAGTTCACAATTTCCCAGTTGAAACTATGGTGAAACCTGCCCATGTATTGTGAAATTAAGGACTTTCATCATGTCTTCTGACTGCTAGTTGATGTTAGATAGCTATGAATACTTAGTTTGTAAAACTCTATGTTTGAATTGCTATGTCTTTATCCACCACTACGCTACTAAATGAGAAGGGTTACCTCTGTTTCAGATAGGCAATTCATTTGAATGGCTACATGGTAAACAGATAGAACATGGTCTCTTCATGTTACAAATAATGGTATCTATTAAATTTGACTGGTAAAAATGGGTGAGAATTCATAAATATCCTCCCAGATAGAGAAAAATAGGATTGGAATTATTAGAATGTGAGAGACAGCCATGTATCTCCACCAAATTGCCTAGAATCATGGGGCTGAAAGAGGTCTTCTATTCTAGTCCTTTGCCCAAGGCAAGTGATCTTTTTTCCATCCTGAACAAATAGCTGTCCAATCTTTTAATGAAGACCTCTTTAAGTTGATTAGTTTTGAAAGTCCAAAAATACAAAATATAAAATTCTAAGAGATACTTGTGAGATAGTTTCTTCAAAATTTTATTGGATAGTATCAATTCCTCCATCTTTGCCCTGAAATTTACAGCTCTCAGAATTCCTACAGAGTGAGACATTGTGATTATATGGAAGGGAGAACAAGAGAAGTGGGCAGCAACAATTCACACAAATGCAATGCAACCACAGAGGGAAATAGATAGCCTATCATAAGAACAGAACAGGTTCCCCAGGTCCTGTCAATCTTTCCCTCCCAAATTGCCCATGAAGACAGAAACATACTTATACTCTGCATGGAAAATAAATCTTTCCATGAGGAAGAAAAATAACAGCAAAGGATACAGCCTTACACGGCCTGTGCCAACCTAAGTGAGGGAGGGGGAAAGACAAATACAAGTGACAAGCCCATGACATAGCATAAGACAACTTGGCAGGTAGAGAATGAGGAGTAACATTGGGAAGTACCTCAAAGCATATCCTGGAAGTCAGGACACAACCAGGAAGCCTTTAGAAACAGGACAGCAAACATCAAACCCCATCATACATACAGAATCTGCTATATAAGCTGGCTACCAAATAGCATTGCATGGAGTTTATTTACATTTGGAAGTGTAGGAAAGTATGTTAATTTTTTGGCACTGACTGGGTTTCTCCCCTTCCTCATTTGGACTCACTGCTGGGTGTACATGCTTACAGAAAGAATCTTTTTGACGACACTAACCTAATTTGTAAGGGATTAGTTTCCTTTGTAACCAAGGGAGCAAATGACTGCAGTATGTTCTACCAAGCAGAGACCTTATCTTTTCTACCCACATAATAGATCCAGCTCTATATTTTGGAACTGAGTAGGCAGGGCAGGGCAGCTGTTTTACTGACTGGAATATGTTGTTCCCCTGATGGCTGACCAGAGAAGGCATTTTATTTCTAAACAATCACTAGTCTGTTTTAGGTTAAACCTATTCTTCCTTAACCTTACAACTGATTAATTCCACTCACTATCCAGTTCAGTGTGCCATGGGAATACAGCTGACATACCTCTTCATATGGTGAAATTATGTTTTCTTTACATTTGGAATTAAATCACAACTGTTGGCCAACTATATTATAAATCTTGCTTTTCAAACCATTATCAAATCATACATAGAGAGATCATTTTAATAATAATGTCTTTGAATGGCATGTTGAACATTGGTTTGACTAAAGGAGAGGAGGATTAAAAAGGGAAAAAATGTGGAAAGCAATAATTCACAATTCAAATACATTTCAGATTTAATTATGTCTATTCCTATTTTGTATTTTGATGTATTTCAGGCTACTCACTAGGTAATGTTGTGTGAGTCTCTAAGCTTCCATCACTTCCAGTGCTTGAAAAATAATAATAAAAATTGGTCAGTAGTGTTAATACTACATCCAGCACATACCATCTGTCAGAGAGAACAACTGTGGAAAGGGGAGGATATATTTTGAAAAAACAAGTATCTTCCAAAATAAACTATTAGGCATGTATGAATTCTGTTTTCAAAGTTTTCAGATTTTAAATAACAAATATTTGCCATAATTTCTGAGGAAACAATTGGAGAACACATACAACTAGCCTAAACAGCAAAATATAGCCCTGTTTATTTTTGTGTATTTGGTGTACCAAGATATATCAAGGTACCAATTGAATAACAGGCATTATTCATTGTATTTTTATTCCAAATGCCAGCATAATAATAATCATTCTCTTAAGAATTGAGCTTTTTTGACAAAATGATCAGCATTCCACAAAGATATGCAAGGAAGAAAATCTGTAGATGAGAATTAGTGATAATATTCCTAATGTAATCATTGTTACATACATATAAGCATTAGGCAAGCTTCCTATCATTGCTTTGTGCCACTCCTAGTGGAGGCTTAATGACTTAGGAATTATCTCAAATCTTGATCAGGAGCTATTTATTCAGTTTGTGATAGAAATGTAAGCCACACTAAAGACTGCCAGATGGTAGCACATTGTTAAAAGATCCTTAATAAGTGGTTGAGGAAGATCAAACTGCATGTTTGGGCATGAAAATATGATGTAGGAAGAACTTTTCCATAATGCAGCCTTTTTTCATTTCTTTCATATCTATAATTAGATATGAACCTTTAGTTATATATTTAGTTATATATTCTACTTCTGTTTTATCTAACTTTACCCTCCAGATAATAGGATTATCAGTTGGGAATTCTAGGCCTTGCTGTCCTAACACACCTGAGAGGTGCAGTGTTGGAGAAGACTTTTAATAGAACATGGATGAAATTTGGGGGAAAAACACTTACCCCCAGGAAATTCCCCTCCAAGCTGTTTTGATATCATTCAAACCAATTGCTTTAGCGCCTTCAGCAATCTGTTAAAAATAGGGGGGGGAAATGCAATCAACACGAATTTATTATTTCTTCAGAATCAAAACGTTCACATCTGGCTAATGGCTGCTGCTGAGGTCACACTATCAATCTACCAAAAGCAACATGGAGGAATATTCTAGAAAATCTTCATTTACTAAAGAAAGTAGGCAGGTATTCACCATTTGACCTGGATACTGAAAGAATCTGTTTTGTGAACTTGCACACCACATTTCATAGCTCCAGCTATAATGGCCAATTATAAAATTTCATTTAATAAACATTCAGGATTAACATTCTGCTTGATGTCATTTTAATAAGATGACATTCTCAGATTCTTAGGAATCTGAAAATTAGGCATTACTGAAAATGTGGACATACTTACCATCATTGAATCACCAAGTGCTGCTATCACTCGAATGTCAGCTGGCTGCAGCTTGTGCACTAAAAAAATAGAAATAAAATTGAGGCAGAATATCATAAACAGAGTTGGAAGCGACCTTGCAAATCTTCTAGTCCAACCCCTTGCTGAAACAGGAGACTCTCTACTATTTCAAACAAATGACTTTCCAATCTCTTCTTTAAAATCTCCAGTAATGGAGCACCCACAACTTCCAGAGGCAAACCATTTGACTGATTAATTGTTCTCACTGTCAGGAAATTTGGATTAGATTGGATCTCTTTTTTATGAGTTTCCATCCATTACTTCTTGTCCTGCCCTCAGGTACTTTGGAGAAGTACCTGAGGGCAGGACAGGGCAGGACAGTGCCCTGGAAAGTGTCTTCTTTGTGACAGCCTCTCAAACATTAGAAGACTGCTATCATGTCACCTTTAGTTCTTCTCTCTGTTAGACTAGACATATCCAGTTTGATATCCTGATAGGCTTAACACGTTGTAGCAATAAGTATAACTTAAAAGGTAAGTTAAGCACTTCTAAAGCTTATGAGCTCCAATATCTTTATTGGGGCATAAGTTTTACTAAACAGAATTTGGGCCTATCTCCATTTAATCTTGCATAGGACTGAGTTGTAAAAAAAGAGAAGAATATAACAGGTAGATCAACAATACTGAGCACTGGCCTAGTTTGCTAAACTATAACCTAAATATGCCTTACGTTCTCCAGATTCTTCATTATCTTTGTTGCCCAATTTGGCAATTAATTTTCTCTTTGGGGACCATCCTGCATATTATTAGGCAGCTGAAATTCCACAGTCAATGGGATTTAAGGAGTCTCATTGTATGCTCTACTTTCACCCGTACCAACTCTGAACATACAGTATTACTATACAGCTAAGATAAAATAAGTTTTAAACATTCGTTGATAGCTAAATATGAGCTGAAAAATACAGTCACTAGATTGCTTAAGACTATAAAAATAGAAATAGAAAATAGAAAACTACAGGTGTTTGTTGTCATTTTCTCCCCAAACCTCAGCATTTTACATAAATGTGCACTGAGAGAGGAGGAAAATACATTATTTTTTATTATTATTTTTGCTGCACGAGCAGTTATTTCTCACCTGATGTGGGGACTTCTTTGGATTCAGTCTGTATGGAACATGGCAGATTGCTACCCCAGTTCTTAAAAACAAAATGCAGTCAGCATATCACTGGAAATTGTTCCTATAGGTTGTAACATATTGAACCTACAAGAAATCTAGAAGCAACTTGTGTTTCAAAGGGACGTCTACATCCTATTTCTATGCTTCAAGAGAGCAACTTGAAATTACTGATTCATCCTTGGGGTGTCAGGAACAGAATTATATCCAGCACTGTTCATTACTATTTCCCACAATTGAAAAACAGTTTGGTGTATTGGTTAAAGATGCTGAAATAAGAGCTTGGCAACCTGAAGTCTAGGCCCCTGTTAGGCATAAAGCCAGCTGAATTACTTTTGAGATGCTGGCCTACCACTTCCAAAAATGTTATTACAAAACAATATGGATGTGAAAGCATCCCGTGGATACCAGAAAACATGAATATGCTAAGAGAAATAATGCACAGTAAATAATAAAGGGTTTACCTGGTCTGGCAACTTGGTAGGGTTTTCTGATGGATTTGTGACATTGCTGTTTTTGAAGGTACCCAGGAAAGGATGTTGCTAAATAGAAGAACATGAATGCCAAGCTTCAAAATTTCAATACAGAAAAACAGAAGCATAGATTCAAGCCACTAGATCAGCCCCTTGACTGCAGCTAAGTCTGTAAGTCTAGCAATGGAAATGCTGCAAATAATGGTTCTCTCACACAAAAGGGGATCATTTTGGAACCAGCCTATTTGTATAATGGAGGCAAACTGGAAATGTTGAACTGAGATAAGCTTCCATAATGAGACTACTTCAAATAAGTATTAAGATGCAGAATGCAATTGTCTGGAATCTTGTGTGTGAAAAAATGTGTATATCTTTTCATCATATCGCTTGTCAGCCAATCCAACATATTGCACAATGCTGCAAGTTGGCTGTTTGGTGACAGAAAGAGATAATGCACAAATAATGCAAAAGAGTGATAGCTGGCTTATTTGACACATAAAATTGGGCAGAGAGGAAAATTAGAATTACAGGCAGTTTAATAATCCAAATTCTAATAATATTTTGCAGTCTATGTTAGAACTTCTTACATGCTATAACAGGCCTTAAATTTCCCATTAATTTCTCAACAGAAAAATCTGTGTCCCAAGGTATGCTCACTTTCTGCTGCTACCAGTGTGGAGAATGCCATTTCCCTAAACATTTATCAAAGGTCACATATGAGTATTTGCTCAGAACAATTTGCTGCTCTGTGCATGAAGTGTTTTAAACAACGTCTCCCACGGCTCCTTCCAAAGTTCAGATGTAGGCACTGCACAGATGCAAACAAATCTGTAAATCTCACTCAAACACTCTTGCCTTGTAAAGACTACAGAGACACTTTTCAGATTATCCTACTCCACGAAATGTTGTAACCCAAAAAGTGCTATTCCCCCACCCATTTTTTTTTAAAAAAGAAATACAGTACAAACCAGTTTATCTTCATGGTTTTACTGTGTTGTTTTATAAACTGTACAGTATGTCTCAGAGAAAAAAAACCTACATCACAAGTTTTAACAGATGTAGAACTAATTGCATTTACACCTAACATGCAGATAGATAGAAAAAATATTGCTTGGTCCATTTGCCTCATGTTGTGTAGGAGGCTATTTATTATTTGTTGGCTTCGTTATATCTCCAAGAGCTCAACACATCATGAATAGTATTTTGCCCTCTATTTTTATTTCCTGACAGCAACACCTGGAGAAGTAGTGTGAGGCTGAGAGGTAGTGTGGGCTGAGAGGTAGTGTGAGGCTCAAAGGCATCCAGCCATCTTTCATGACTCAGAATGAAGCTAATTCTCTACAGTTCTAGTCCAATGCTTCTCAACCTTGATAACTTTAAGATGAATTTCCCCATCTGTTTTGGAAATTTTGGGAGTATGAGTCCATGTATGTTAAAATTGCCAACATTGAGAAACACTGTGATATTTAACCATTATGTTGCTCAACCATAAAGTGTTTGGCCATCTTGCATATAGTTTGGCTAGAAAATTCAAGGATATTTTCCATTGTCATTAAGCAGAGCTGCTTTATCCTACAAAGGTCCACAGCAGATCCTCATAATTTTACATGTATTTTCCAGTTCTGATCATGAAATCCCATAGATTAAAGAAGACGGGCAAATTCCATAAATTAGCTGGTAAGATCAAGTAAAATAAAAACTCTAATTTTAAATATCTGTATTATGCTGCAGTTATGCCTATTTACTATGAATAAGATACGATGGACCTTTTTTCCTGAATAAACTTGAGCAGGATAGTGATGTTAATCTGTATAATTATGCCACTAAAGTATATGTGTGAGGTAAGAATTTTCCAGAACTAAAACCAATAGTTTCTCCTAGGAGATGTGAAACACATAAGAATTGGCAGACCCATATGAAATCTGTAAGCTTATTTTGGAAAGACTTCTATTTTATCTAGTACATGGACCAGAGATACAGGATATAAATTTATTTATAGATTAACAGTGCAATCCTATACATGCTATTTAGATTCAGAACTAAGCTGCATTACATATTATGGTAAAATTGTCTAGAATTTCAGTTGTGGAATAGGACCAAGAGTTTCCACCTTCAACAGAAAAGTTACTTGGAAATTTGCTTGGTCCTCAAAAATCAAGATCATCAAAGGACATCTGTTCATAATTAAGCATGAACTGTTAAGCTGCTGGCATTCAAACATTATTGGATGTTGCTTTGATATCCAAATTGTTTGTTCCCAGAAAACCCTTGCACTAGAAGAAGATAGTATTATGTTTACCGGGGTTGGGCAACTCAGTGTTATGTTATCCATAAAATTGAAGGAAACATCTTTTTTTCCAACAGGTTGAAGCTAGAGAGTAAAAGAAAGATATGATTATATGGCTATTTTATTTAAGATCTCATGCAACTATTTGATTTACTGCTTTCACAGATTTTGTGTAATAAGAAAAAGAGATTTTAAAAAAGCAATGGGCAAATATAAAGGTTATAAATAGAATATCTTCTTGCAGGATATCCTATAAAATTCTGAGAACAAAATACAGCAGTTACCTAATTCAAGATTCAGCTAAGACTGGAGTAGAAAAAGAAGTCCAGACATAATGGGATGGAGAGAAAATTATAGTCCTTAGCATTGACATTCAGTCGGATTCACTAGTCTTGATAGTAAGTTATCAGCTTACTATCAGAAATAAAACTAGGGGTTTTGGTAGGAATGTCCAAATAAAACAATACAGCCATTTCAAAACCAAATTATTCCCTGAAGTAAGTGCCTCACCATATTGTTCCAGAGAGCTCTAGAAAGTTGGGAATGTGATTTTTGGCTAAAATGAAAACAGTCCGGTGCAAAGAAGGAGGTATCTACTCGCCCATCCTGAAAATGAGGAAAATATCATTATTATTATGCTTTTAAAGATGCAAAAATAACAAAGCCAAATATAACCTATATTTATTTTTTTCAAAGAGAACTAGAATTTTAACATAAATACTTTATTCCACCTGTGTCATAAATCAGAGTCATTCAATGAAGTGGACAATGAGAAATTCAGACAGATTGACAAAAGTTTACACTGTACAGAATCAAACTGTGAAATTCCTCATCAAAAGGTGTGGTGATGGACCCCAACTCAAGCAACTTTAATAGAGGATTAGGCAAACTGATGGAAAATTCTGGCTAATCTGAGGAAATGTTAGACAGTATGCTCTGAGTACCAGTGTTTATATGAGTAAAGTTACAATCTTGTTCTGCTTTGTGGGTTTTCAGTAGGTGCTGGAATGACCACTATGGATACAATATTGGATAAGTCATTAATCTGATCCATTACAATTTGAAAGGTGAAAAGACTTCAGGTCACGAAGCACTAAAGACGCTCAATTTGTTCTAAATATACATTCTCTTAGACCTAATATAAATCTTGCAATACAGTTTTTATAGCCAAGATTGATTACATTCCCTAATATACATTATGAAATGAGTTTTAATGTGAACTCTTTCAAGCATGTTTGAATTTTAACTTTGGCAGAATAGATTTCTTTTTTTATTTTATGAAAACTAAATATGGAAAAAGCAATCACTTACAGTAAAGTCTTTAAAAATAGCATGAATGACATCATATATATAAATTGTTAAAACACATGATGCAAGCATGAACATTTTTAGATAAAATTTAAAAATTATTATTGTCGTAATTTTTTGAAATATGAAAGTAATACATATAAGAATGTGCCTGTCAAACTCATAACAGGATATATTTTTATTCCTATTGATATGCTTTCAGTCTTCTTTGTCCAGTGTTGATATATCTAATCTCAATTCTATGTAAGAAACACAGAATCCAGCCTAATATAACTGATGCTAAGAATCTAGGCTGTGAATTTCAGTCCATAAATAAGTAATATAATATATAATTAATATATCTTATATAATTAAATATAATGCAAAGAAAAACAGGAAATTGATTCAAAACACACCAGCTATTCAATATTTTAGAAAACAGTTATGTGATTCTGCTCAGATTATATTATGAATGATCTATGAGTTTGTACTGTAGCAATGGCTGAAATTTAGGCAATGCTTCTACAGATCAGATTTGTTTCTACAGGCTATTTTCTATTTATGGTTGAACGATTTCATAAAGCATGTTTCCCAGAGTCTGTAACTCAGTCCGAACATATCAAAATAATATTACTTTTGCATTTTCAGGATCTCATAGATATATGCATCGACATTAAATTTACTCTGATTCTGTGAATACTTGTAGAAAAATAGGGAATGGGAACATTATGTACAACACCTTAAATTGTACAAAATGAAGATATTATTATTGCTTTGTTGCTGGTATTATTGTTTTGTACCTACCTTGGGAGAATTGTTCTTTTACAGAAGAGCAATAAAATAAAATAAAATAAGTAAATGGGAATTTGGAACATACCTGTAAAACAGGTAATGAAATATTTCGGAGGAATGGCTGTAGTACAACTGTAAAATCTTCTCGAGTATCATACTTGTGACTCTTAATTAGTTTCTGTATTTTGCTCTGGGAAAGAAATATAAAAATATAAAGATCCATCCTTCAATTCCTTGGCTAATTCCCATTAATCAAGCAAGAGGAGATCAATCTTTTGTTTTTGAATCAAAACAATTCATGATCTAAAATAAGGGTGTCAAACTTGATTTCATTGAGGGTTGTGTTTGACCTTTGGGGGGCCAGGGGCTAAGGCGTGGTCAGGGTGGGATTGGCTGGAGTGGCTGTGGCCAGCTCGACGTCACTCATTGAGGCTCCGTTTTCACTGGCATAGGGCTGCAGGAGGCTGTCACGGCCGAAAACGGAGCCTGGGAAGGTTGCACGCAGTCCCCCCAAGCTCCATTTTCGCTGGCAGAGGCACCACGGGCCAGTCCTTTGCTGTTTCCAGGGCAGCCCCATGGGCCAGATCTAAGCGCCCAGTGGGCCTTGAGTTTGACATCCCTGATATAAAAGATAAACTGGATTTTTGGATTATAACACAGCATATTGAGGGACATGGTAGCTTTACATTATGTAGTATAACCTTCAAATGTAATATATAATGTTATATTAGGAACAACACGACAAGTGTATAATAGACAATCCACAAAATGGCAGTATTGATTCATGGCACTCCTACCTGATAAACTTTGATTGCTTCCTCCATCATCAGGAGATCTAATGAGCCTTCTTTAATGGAAAGAAGGCAACTGCATTGATCTCTGCATATGAAAATATAGGAAGAAAAGGCATATATGGAACAAACATACAAAAAAAGACTGATACAGTCATGAAGTAAACAGTTTCTCTAGTAAGGAAGCAGATATCTATATACTTCATTTCTTCAAAGGTTTTTAGTAGTGGTCTCTCCTTAACGATGAACGTGAATAAAATGTTATTAAAAATGCAGAAGGTTTCGATTCTAGCCATTTTTATTTCTGGGCTTATCCTTTTATGAAGCAAGAGTTGCCAGGAAAGCAATATGCTCACAGAATAAGTACACAATCCACCTTCCCTCTCTTTCCCAACACATTGAAGACCTTGTTGTGTGATAGTTATTTTCTAGGGGCAAGATGTGGGGAAAGCCAGAGAGTGTCATGCTGCAAACACAGACAATTCCCCACAAGATTATCCCTGCCTTTGGTTCAACAAAAGTATCTGAATATCTGTTATTTAGCTGTAGGTCAGCCTCTTATTCTGGAATAAGGCTGCAATTTCTATAATTTACATAGCAAAAGCTCAAGAGGAGGCATCAGCAGGTCTGTGGCAATCTAAAATCACTCCCCCCACCCCCAATTCTTTAGAACAGTGTTTCTCAACCTCAGCAACACTTTAAGCTGTGTCGGCTTCAACTCTGGTTGGGGAATTGTCAGAGTTGAAGTCCACACAGCTTAAAATTGCTGAGGTTGAGAAATAACAATCTAATGGAGAGGATCTCAAATCAATTTAATGAGAACCAGATGTGTTCAGTGGCCATTGAATGCTAAGGAGAAGTAAAGCCAGAAGAAAAATGGGGAAGAGGGAGAACATAAAGTAATGAAATGCAAAACAGCAACACTTAGCATGCAGGTGTCACTTACTGTATACAAGAGAAATCTGAATGAGTGAATGACCAGATTGTATTGGATCCAAAATAGCCAGTTTAATCACAGGGAAGACCAAGCGCTGTAATATCTCAAGTTTATTTTTAAAGATATATGCTGAATCATGATTTAGCAGAGAAAATACATCAGCAAAATGAGATGTCTTTGAATTTTAATGTAATCTTATGTGGGATATTTTTCTGTGTTATACTGGCCATAAAGTCTACATGTAAACCTTAGTATGTTACAATTCTCTTTTAATCATTAAATTTCAGAACTAGTCATTGGATACTTAGTAGTCTTTATATAAATTAATAGCTTGGATGCAAGAGGGCCTTACTCTGCTAAGTGCACAGCACATGGTAATCTGCTATCTAGAAACAGTTGTCTTAAAGGGAGAAGATCCATCACCTCCACCAGGTTAACCAGAGCTTTAGGTACCTGAAAAGGAAAGGAGTTAATTATCCAAATTGCATTACATGTAACACAGAGCTTGCATCTGTTATATATTAATTTCAAAGCTCCTGTCAAATTTAATTTGCCTCCTATCAGGTTTCACCAGAATCTCTCTGCATTCCCTTCACATTCCCATCTCTGCACGGACATGTTTTTTATTCCATTATATCACAGATAATGGAGTTACAGCCCAATTTATCTAGATGGATCTGGTCAGGAAAGATTGGGACCAGAAAGTAATTATTCAGTTCAAAGAGAATATGCTTAAATTCACTTCTGTTGATTTTAGTGAATGACAGTATTCACTAAAAAAAATGTGCCTCCCTATTTACATTTAATTACATTCCATTAAACACTGAAACATATGATTCCTTGGCTTTGTATTTTTTGCCTGTTTGCAAGATATCCTTTTTTTATTGCAACTGCAAAACCACATTTCCAAATCCTCTCCAATTTGCAGGATACTCCATAAAAATGCCATAGGGTAACCCAGTATAAAGGAGAATCTAAAAATAAAACATTAGGATTTTTATACTAGGTCTGAAAAGATCCTGTGATACATGTGTAAGTGTATTTGTAATACTCATTTTGCAGTTGACAATACAAGGAAGAAGAATTGCCTTATTTTATTAACAACAATAAAATAATGCCCCTTGAGTATTGAGAAAATGCAGTCCTCTTGCAGATGGAGTGAGATGTGACCTCAATTGAAAGTGTGCGACATATGGCTTTTGAATGAGAATCAGCAAAAAGTGGACAATTGTGCAAGACAAAATGAACAGATGTTCTCTGAGCAACAGCCACCTACCTACCTCTGTATGAAGCAAGTCAAGCGCTTCTTGAACATGATTTGAAAAGTTTACCGCTGAATAGTGGTTCTAATTAGGAGGAGACATAGAAAGAGGCTGTTACTGATTATAGAAAAGGAAAGGTTAAGTGAATTGTTGTAGATTCTATGAATTAAAATATGTGATTGTTCTTGAAATTTGGATCTCTACTGGAAAACATAACATGGGATTCATGTACAGTACTATGGTGTAACTAAATCAGACAATGATGCAGGCCATAATGAACTAGTATGACCTAACTACAAGCTGTGCTAGAAAGACAATGCACAATCTTAGTCATCTGGATATCTCAATAAAGTCCACAACTTACAACAGTTCATTTCATAACCATTCAAAGTTACAATGGCACTGAAAAGAGTGATTTATGACCGTTTTTCACACTTATGATTGTTGCAGCATCACTATGGTCACGTGATCAAAATGCAGATGCTCAGCAACTGACTCATATTTATGACGGCTGCAGTGTCCCAGAGCCATGTGATCATCTTTTGCAACCTTCTGACAAGCAAAGTCAATAAGGAAGCCAGATTCACTTAACAGCCGTGTTATTAACTTAACAACTGCAGTGATTCATTTAACAATCATGGTCGTAAAGTGGCACAAAACTCACTTAACATATGTCTCACTTAGCAATAGAAATTTTGGGCTCAATTGTGGTCATAAGTCGAGGACTACCTGTAGGCTTATTAAGTGCCCTCAAGCATTTAAATGCTAGATTTGCCCATCCAAAATTTTTGAAAGAAAAATTATAACTACTTTCAACAGAATATTTTCCATAAGAGGGCACCTGATTGTACAGGTTTTCATATTGAGGAGTGGGGGATGTAACTGCATTCAGTTTAGCAGGGTTAAAATGTTGTATTAGATCTTCAGCCAGGGAATGGAAAGAGTAAATCACTTAAGCTAATATCTACTCAATCCTCACAGTTTAGGACTGTTGCTACTTTTTGTAAGGTCAGAGACTTCAGTTTACAGAAAGAGTTGTATACCAGATATACCAACTTGGCAGTTCTTAACTAAGAGAGAAAAACTGAGTCAAAGGCTAGGCAATTTTTTTTTAACTGACTTCAACCAGCATACTTTTAGAGATTAATTATCTACATTTAAAAAAAAAAATACTCAGTTTGTATATTTGTAAGCAAAAATACATTTACTATATTTCCTAACAAGGAAACAGATACTATAAAGTTGTTGTTGACATTTTCCAAAGTTTAAAGAAGAAAATGTCAGTTACTCTCTTTTCAGCATGGTAAATGAATACAAGTGTCAGAAACATTAGCTTGATACCAGGAGCTACATTATGCAACTTCTGAAAATCTATACGATTCCCTAATTTTCTTTTCTTGTTCTAATATTTCTGGAACTAATCTGAGATAGCATACTAAGGACAGCTGTCCTCATTTTTTCCCCCCTATGCAAATCTGGCACTTTTGAAGCATCAAATTAGCCCAGGAGAATTACAGAGTGAAGAGAGAGTTTATCAGTTGATTGCCATGAGTTTATAAAAAAATTACAATCAAACCATGGACGGAATAAAGTAGATGGGAGAAAAAAGTGATCACCTTTCAGTTTACACCTGAAGCTTTATCCTCACTCCAGAAAATTATTTCAGATTACATAACTAATCTCTCTGGTATTAATATGCAAATATTGTCACAACTTCCAATTGAGCTCTATAGTTGTCAATAGGTTGTTCAGTTATGGAACATTGTCTTTTCTAGTACAAAGTTGCAATGTTAATAATTCCCCAGAACTAAAATATTAGCTTATAAACATTCCAAAAACTTACAATATCCTTGCAATAGTTGCAGAGATCTTGGATTCCAATAAATATTGTTATGACCTTCCAGTCAGTGTCGAATTTGGCTTTCTGAATGAAAAGAATAAAATAATACAGTATATCATTTCTGGTTTATCCATGCAAATATAAGGGTATCATCCTACACATTTAAAATGCAATCTACTGTGATTCTGAATAAATCACAAAATTGTTATGATTTTGACTGCTCACCAAATTTTGGACTACTTGCTAAGCATATAATTCACAGCCTCATGAGAGACAGATACTACCTCTTTGACATGTACTTTTGATATGTGTGATTTGAATCCTAATCCTATTTCTTTGTAGTTGTCTCTTTAGGTAGCCTTATTGAAATTATTTCTTTTTGACCTTTTAATTTCCAGAAAGGCAGCATAGATTGTGAGAGTTCTTTCACGTATACACCTCAGGTGAATGCCAGGCAAGGAGTCTCTGATAGGTGAAAATAGCAGAGTCTACCAACCTAAAAACTTAAATAGGAAG
The DNA here is from genome assembly GCF_059756535.1 of Pantherophis guttatus. NCBI lineage: Eukaryota > Metazoa > Chordata > Lepidosauria > Squamata > Colubridae > Pantherophis > Pantherophis guttatus. The sequence goes on along the minus strand of NC_142063.1, from coordinate 291,147,891 downwards.
TGGAACGAGGTGTGAAAAGCCAGAAAGTTTATGGAACTACTTGATACTCCACTTTCCACCATATGGGCTTAGCCATTGCACAACAGTGACAAATAAATGAGTTCCTTGAATGTTGCCAACCTACCAAATAATTTTTCATGATTTTTACAAGGCGCTTTACTTGATCTGGTAGATCCCTATGGAAAAAAAATAAGAAAAAAAGATGAATAAAGTTGATAGAGAACTGATACCTGAAAACATACCTAAAAAAAACAACTCTGTTAAAAAGCAACAGTAAAATCAGAAATACAAGTTCCACTGTGGCCTCCACCAATAAAGCATTGTGAAAAGACTAGGGTAATTGCACAATACAAGTATTGTCTGGAAGTCCCCCAGGGAACACTTTAATATCGTATATTGCTTTTGTTTACAGTGGGATAAGTAAAATAGTACTTAGAAAAAGGGAGTGATTCATCAGTAAAAGTAGTTGATGACTCATGTCTAACAGCTAGGAGCTTCAGAATCTATCCAATCAGATCTGCCTCTGCAGGAATATACACGGTAGCATTTTGCTTTCAGTTGTGCATAAAATAGAATAGAATAGAATTAGAATAGAATAGAATTTTATTGGCCAAGTGTGATTGGACACACAAGGAATTTGTCTTGGTGCATATGCTCTCAGTGTACATAAAAGAAAAGATACATTTGTCAAGAATCATAAGATAATTTAATAGTATTAGAAATTACTGTATTTGGGGGAGGGAGGGAGGGAGGGAGGAAGGAAGGAAGGAAGGAAGGAAGGAAGGAAGGAAGGAAGGAAGGCACCATACCACGCCATTCTTGAATTATTAGTTACTGCCTGAAGCTATTATATAGAAGCATCTTAATAGTGATGAAAAATAGTGATGAAAAATATATAGAGGAGTTAACCCTTGGTCTCAGAATCTGAAGTGAGTTGTTGGTCTGTTCCTTTATTTGTTCTGTTTCATAGATTTCCCATACATAAGGATGTCCTGATATTTCCTGAAACAGCTTCATATCAGTGGAGATAAATAATTAACTTTGATAAGATAATTCCTTGATTTATATGGCTATTGGGTGAAAATCCAGGATATACAGTATATATCCATCTGTCCTTTATCCTTAGTAGATAACCTATAAATAACTTATAGGAAAAGTATTTAAGAGTTCATAGACACTGTAATAATATCAGTGAACATAATGGCAGCTTTTGGAAAAAGGGGAAAGAGAGAATACTTATTTTTCTCTACTTCTTTCTCAAGTGAACACATTTAAGGGAAGCCAAGAGATGTCAAAGGAACAAACCTATAATTCCAAGATAAAAGTGTTGGATAATATTGATGTGCTATTCCTTTCATGTCTTTTTGTACTGTCCCAAGGCAATTTCCACCCCGAAGTGGATGAACAGCACCCAAAACTGAAGGGATATGAAGCAGAATTTTCTGCAAACACCTCTCATAATCCCTAGCATTAAGAATACAATAGTAAACATTTTAATAAAAATAATTTTCTGACATTTCATGACATCTGTCTGGAACCCGCACTACATATCGGACATTAATACAGTTGAGCGAGTCCAGAGATATTTCACAAGAAGAGTCCTCCACTCCTCTGCTTGCAACAGAATATCTTATGCAATCAGGCTTGAAATTTTGGGCTTAGACATCTTAGAACCACGCTGCCTTCGGTCTGACCTAAGTGTAGTACATAAAATTGTCTGCTCCAATGTCCTACCTGTCAATGACTACTTCAGCTTCAACTACAACAATACATGAGCACACAATAACTACAAACTTAAAGTGAACCGCTCCAAACTTGATTGCAGAAAATATGACTTCAGCAACAGAGTGGTCAATGCCTGGAATACACTACCTGACTCTGTGGTTTCATCCCCAAACCCCCATAAACTTAACCTTAGACTCTCTACTGTTGACCTCACCCCATTCCTAAGAGGTCTGTAAGGGGTGTGCATAAGCACACCAACATGCCTACCGTCCCTGTCCTACTGTTCCCATTTATTCATATCCATTTCATGTATTCATAATCATGTTTATACTTATATCTGTTATCTTATATATGCTTGACAAAATAAATAAATAAAATAAAATAAACATTTTCAATCTGTCACTTTGGCTACTTTGCCTAGGTGAAGTAATCCTGCAAAGGTGAGCTATCAGTATGTCAGGGATCCACAAGGAGTTTCACCTATTTTTCTTACTAGAAAGCTGATCAAGATAAACAGATCATTGATTTTCTATCATTAACAGCAGGAACAGCACATTCTGTTCTTCTCTGATCAACAGAGAAATCAATGAGGAAATAAGCAACCTTAAGCAGAATTACTGGAAATGAAAATGAGTATGAGTGCTCTGCAGGACCTACCAGCCTTTCTAAACAGTGCTAGAATAAAAGCCATAAATTAAACAGAAGCATTGGACAGAGAGTGCCTTATTCCCAGTAAATCTCTCAGGAACACTGCGAGAGAAGAAAATAGATTTAATGTATATGTGCAGTACATGGATTTGTATGTCAACTGCAGCATAATGGATAAATAAAAAATAAATATGCAGTTTCAAAATTTAATTCAGCCCTTGGGGCCACAGAGGTTGCCAATTTCTGGCTAATGAAACAGCCAGCCATGTTAGAAGTGCGTAGATTGTATCAAGAACATCGTGAACTATTAGCTGTTTTGGAAAATTTGCTGCTGGAAAACTGCTGGGCCAGAATGCTTAAATCAAACAATCTTGAAGAATATATAAACATTCTAGAATGCACCATTTTGCAAATTTTGTGTGTGTGCAATTTAAAAAAACAAAAAAAAAACAAAAACCATACCTAGCCTGTGCTCCTGGAACTGCCTGATTGAGAATGGCATTTGTCTCAGTAAATTCACCAATACCAATTGAATAGCCTGTGAGGTTAGCATTGAATTCATGAAGGATATCTGGAAGAAATGGCAAATTATGGAAGAAAGAAAGAAAATCAAAGGATCTCTTTAGAGGAAAATTTACTCAACAGTTACTAGATGTAATTGTTGTAACGTAGCGAAGCATGGGTATCCAGCTAGTTAACTATAAATTAGCTCACTATGAAGTTCTTGACCTAAACATCTTGTCATAAGTCCTCAAAGTCTTTTCAAGAATATACTGGTAAGAGAGACAAGGCCATTGTCCTTCTTACCAGTATATGACTTGTAGCACCTCTTGGGGTATGTCTGAACATCAGAAAACTTTAGAGATCACTGATCAGCAGGAATACTCCAGTTCTTTCCCAATTTTACGGGACATGCCAGAGATTGAATCTGAGGTTATTTCCATATAAAACGTGTGCTGCACGTTTATAGCTATTTTTCTATGTTTCGTAAAGCGAACAACAGGATTACTGGGCAGCAAAACATGGATATATGGAGGCTGAAACGTGAGATGCTGATGCAAAGAAAGGCCAATGGGTATCTCATATGCCTTCAACTGCAATTTTAGAAAAAATGTATATTTGGAAAGGCTTCCTGGCATTTGCTTCTCTTATTTTGCTGTTCATGTTGGAAGGAGAAAGGGATTATGTATGTGTGTGTGTAGAGGGTTTCCATGTGTGAGTGTGGTGTGTATGTGAAAGGAAGAATAATAGATGGGAAATTAATGCCTTTTATAAGTTAAAGCATTGTATTTTCATTTTAAAGGCTATAAATGCATACAGCTCTACCTGGTTTTGGTGTATCTTCTAGCAGATACATATACAAAGCATATGCATACACATATATTACACACACATTATTGATATGGAGATTACAGGATTGACTTAACCTGGAACTGGTAATCTGAGTTTGCCAAAGTAGAGAAGCTGATATTGCACAGGATTTTAATTTGTTTTCATTTTTTCTATTTATTCTTCTTGTTGAAGAGTCACTCTAAATTCAAAAATGGCTTTGTTTTGAGCAATAATTATAGGCTTTTTAATATTACCCATCTTATTCAGTACTTTTGGAAATATACTATATATTATTAGATTCAGTGGGAATTCAGATATTTTGTAGGGTAACAAAGCAGGACAAATATTGGAGGATTTCAATTTACTAAGAAATTATTTGTTCATTATAATTTATTATTAAATTCAAATCAAATTCAAATCCTCTAAATAAATGGACCATCTATAATAAAAACCCAAAACTGTCTTATTCCTATCTACAGATAAGATGATATTTTGATTAAAATATCAAACATTCAAGTTAGGAAGCAATACCTAATTTTAAGAATAACTCTGATATCAACTGCAATATTGAGTTCTGTGCTGCATTGTGTCATGGATTCCATCCTTACTGAATCACTCATTCTTAATAACAACACACAGAGGGAGCAACTGCTATTTTCTCATAGCACAATTGCAGGAGCAGGTTTGACTTACTTGGTAAAGTTGTTACATTCTTTAATGAAGCATCTCCTCCAATGCTGCAATGAGAAAAACAAGAAGAAAGACACCAAGCCCCTGTTAGTATAAAAGAGAATTTCTTTTTCAGGAAAAATGCAATTTAAGTAGAACAATAACTGGAACCAAGACATGCTGATATAAATAGCAGAGAAAGGAAAGGATGGACAGGACAAGGTGTATTAATGTCAGACACAAACAACCAGACCCACATGTAAAGTATTTACATTAGTTACTTTATTGCTCAATGCCTATTTCACAGCAATCTTCCCAGACTGACAGTTTGCACCTGAGCTAGACTAGATAAGGTTCAACAGCATTTGGAGGGCTGGACCTTGCCATCTAGTGCCTACATAATGATTCCAGACTAATTCCCCACTTGAGTCTTCCTCCTGGCATGGCCAATCTCTCTCTGACAATAAATGAATAAGTGTTTATAGGATATTAATGCTTGTATGATCTGAGCAAGAACTGAACTTGCTAATGACCAATAGAAACCTTCACATAACATGGCCAGTGTTTCTTATTCTAAATATACCCTGATTTCTATAGAACAAAGGCAACCTTTATTTTCAAGGAATGGGCAAGTTTTAAACTTTCCTTTGCATAGCAGATCCAGCATAGCAATTATAAAGAGATTCAGGAGTTAGACCTCAAAAAAATCTGAAAACTGTAACCCTACAGGGAAAGGAATATGGACCCATAGTATTCTTAGCATATCAGCAAATAACAGCTTTCTAGATTTTTGAAGTGTCATTTCAGGTAAACCCTTTAAAACTGGTATTATTTTGCCCCATAGATATAGAACACATGGTGAAACTTTAAAAATGCAGAATGAATAAAAATGGCCTTCCTGCTGAATGGTTTGATGCTTTTTTTACAAAATGTTCAGAAATAGCCTAGTTGAGTGTACTTTGGTCTTCTGAAACAGCGCTCAACCTATGTCCAGCAACAATTCCTTTGATAGGTCACAGGCACATAGAAGCAGCACAGACGGGAATGGCACACAGCTCTTGTTCTTGCTCTGCATCTGTTGCCTGACGGGCTATTTCTAAACATGGGTGCAAAGCTCTTCTAAAAGAATGTGAATCCAGCTGACAGGTAACATTCATAGAAGGGAATATGGGGTTGAAAGGAAATGGAGTCTAGTTCATAAGTAACACACAGCCTGACAGTTGCAACGGCCTCAGACGTGTCCTGGCAGTGATCTGATCAAGGCCATACTGTAGTTTTAGCACTCATCTGTGAATCTATTGCAATAATAAAAGTTATAAAACCAGGATGAAGGCAGTGTTACAAGAAGCATTGGGAGAACTTTCTCCCATTATACTCTGGGTCTCTCTTAGGTGCTACCATCTGTTGGCTGGGTAACTTGACAGGTGGATAAACCTACTGTTCTAAGCATTTATCTAAACTGGCCCCAGTCCAGAAAGAGAGAAGGACAAGTGCTTGTTTTCTCCACCAGCTGTGAAATTAACCCAAAGGACTCCATCAGCTCCTAAACTGGCAGTAAGCAAGCAAGGACAGCGCCATCTGCTGTGCTTGTTATTATAGCAGAATATTATAGCAGAATATTGTAGCAGACTTTTCTGCTGACTCAAGGACGGATGAATAACACTTTAACCAGCCATGACTTGAGCCCAAAGACAGCAGACTTACCTCCAAGCCAGACCCCGATATTGTGTATGCATATCCCACATATCATTTGGTGCTGATCCTATTCCAATACCAGCCTATCTCAGAAAGAACAGAAAGAACAATTTCATTTATGTATTTTGTGTTTTCTTTTCCTTTTTTATTGTTCAAATAAAACTATCCCCTTAAGTCTTTGGCACTTACAACATAATAATAATAATAGCCTTTATTGTCATTGTACATTATGTATACATGGAAATTGGTTTAGCCTCAACTAGTGCAATCCATAACAAAATACAAGATAATACAGTTCCCATGGGCATCTGACCCTTTTTAGTCATTATTATATAATTATATACCTAAAAATGTGAGATCACAGATGCCAGCTCTTTAACTATTGTTAGCCTTCATATCATCACGTTCTTCCCAAGAATCTAGTCTGTCGTAATGTATCCACATAGTACATATGAGAATCCAAGCAGTGTGGCCTTTTGTAAATGAGATGGAAATTTTGTCAAACACACTATTTTCTAAGTGCAGCCCAAAATTTATTTTTATAATTGGTCACACAGTCGGCCAGATGTTTAGCTGGATTTGGCATTTTTATCCACCCATCATTATTATAACCCTCCCTTGCATGGCATTTTGAAAGGTTTGAAATAGGGGAGGCATACATCATGCCCCATCAACAAGATTTATGGATGCACAAAGTGGTGTTTTGAACTCTTATGAGCAGGAGGCAAGATTAATGGAGCAATATAGTGAGAAATTCATCGAGAAATGATACACTATCAGTTCACTGAGCTCCTGTACTGCTGTTGTCCCATTATTTATTCAAGTGAAGCTGAATGGAGGGAAGTCAGAATGAGGTTGATGCTTATGTGTAAAGGTGAAACAAAAACAGAATACTGCTTGGTAGTCCATAAAATGCAACAAAGAGACAAAATGAAGATGACTGGGGGGAACAATGGCACAATTTAGATATGGGTGCCCCTCATTTAGGCGACACCAGGACATCTTCTGCACTGTGTTTCCCTCCCATTCTGGAACAATCAGGGAATCCTGCCACCTTAATTCTCCCTCCCATCCCACCTACACAAAATGAGCACTTAGAATGCATCCAAAACAACTGAGCTACACCTGTTCATAAAGCTTTAATACCTGACATTCTAAGGGCCATGATCCTTCATCTGAAATCCCAACTCTTGCTATGAACTTTTAAAGTTGGTGCATTTGCAAAAAAACAAGCAAACCCTTCCCCAAAACCAACAACTTGATTTTGGTTTTTTCTCACTGTCAGCCTCTGTCATGCTTTATATTAAAATAACAGTAACTTAAAAGTCTTTTGCCACTCATACTAATAGCCCAACTTTGCTCAAGTTCAGGCAGTCAGGAATAAACTAACAAGAATGATGAAGTTTTCCTTTAGAACTCAAAACAGCTGCTATCAATGCCTGATTAAATTACTTAATGACATTATTAAGGCAGTCAGGTTTGTTGAAAAAGCCAGGCTGGATTTACATGAAAATTTGAGCCATAATGATTTGATTCATACTGAGAGGGAGGAGGGGAATCTAATTAGGGCTGAGAATTATGATGAACCTAGGCTATATTTCCATAGTGGGAGCAGCCAGCACATGGACCTCTGCTCTGTATTTAAATAAACAAAGGGAACTGCAGCTTTCCTAGGAAAAGAATGGCAAAAGAAGCAGGCTTCTTACAGTCAGGGAATCTCCCAAGGCAGCTATTACTTGCACATCAGCTGGTTTTAGGCTATGCACTGGGAAACAAAAAGAACAAAGAACAAAGAAAATAAACGTTGTAATTAAACATCTTGCAGGAAGCAGAATTCAATTCTTGCTAATTTCAGCATAAAAAAGGCCTTACTCATAATTTTTGGAAGACATGTCTTCACAATGTCACCTTTGTTTCACCCCCAATTCTCTACAGAGGAGCATACCTTTCTCCTCCTATTTTCCCCTCAACAACAACCCTGTGAGGTGGGTTGGGGTGAGAGAGCATAACTGGTCCAAAGTCACCCAACTGGCTTTGTGCTTAAGGGAGGATAAGAATTCACTCTCCTGCTTCCTAGGCTGGTGCCTTTACCACTAGATCAAATTGGCTCTCTATAATATCTTAGGCACGTTAATGGTCATTGCCATGGATCATAGCTGCAACTTTATCTAATAAAAAGTATGGGTGACTGCTGAAAATACAGCAAAATATGTTCAGAAATTGATACTTTATATTATCTTTTGGCAGGAGAAGCAACATCTAAATTCATCCTTAGTGATTTCTCTTGATGATCTGGTGTCAAACAGCTAAGATTACCTGAAGTAGGATATTCAATGGATGGTGCTTTATCCTTGCACCGCATCTGGCTTCCATAAACTGGAGTATTTTCCTTGTGGTAAGTATAGTTGCTGTTTTTGTATGTCATTAAATATGGCTGGTCCTACAGAACAGGGATAGCCAAGTCAAAGTGAAAAGATGATCCCAAAGCGCCCTCCAGAGGCAAGTCTTGTCTTACAAATAACACAGATACTGTAGTCCTCTGTACCTCTGATTAGGGACCAACCAGATGAGATAGGAGGAGATTATGAGATCTCAGCAATTTTAACAGGATAAAAGCAGGCGGTGTTTCTCAAGCAGAAGTCAACTGCCCTCATATTGGTCTTTATATCTAAATCTCTCTCACATTTACCCCTACCATCTCAATTACTGTTGATCTTTAGAAGAAAATACACAGGTATTTGGTGGGATGAATAACTGCTTAAGTATGGGATTCAAAGGGGTTACCTGCCCTTCAAAATCACAAACTGATTTGATTAGTCTGATAAGAGGAGCTTCTGTTAAACACACACACACACACACAATCCAGAAAACATATCATGCAGCTCCTGATATCTTGTTTTATTAAGCCAAGAACTCTGGGTGGTACTTTCTTCTAGAAATCATCATGATTGCCTAGACCAGTATATTTTCCAAGAGCCAATATAGAAAGCCACCAATTTTAGGCAGTCAATGCGGTGCAACACCTAAAGAAGACCAACATGAGACTACCTTCTCTTCAGTGGTGGGTTTCTACCAGTTCGCCCCGATTTGGGTAAACCGGTAGTGGTGGCGGCGGGAGGCTCCACCCACCCACCCGGATGTCATCACGGATGCTCTACGCACGTGCAGAAGGTTCTGCGCATGCACAGAAGTGCCATGCGCGAGCGAAGCAAGCGTTCCAAACCGGTAATGAAGGTAAGTGGAACCCACTACTGCCTCTCATCCATCTGCCTTCCAGGTGTTCAGACATCACAATGGTAGACACTAGTGAAATATTAGGTCCTTGGAGTGAGTAAGGGATTCTAGTGAATTCAGATGGAGCCACATCAACACTTCCCCTCAAGTCATCTCTCACTTTCCAGATATATATACCTTTTCTGATGTCTGATTTTATGCACAGAAGTTCCTCACTGAGGTTAGTGAAGTTATAGGACAATTCTCACTTCTATTACATATGTTAGTGTCAGCATCCAGTCAAGGCTAACCCAGATAATTTTGCAATTGAATATTTCTTTCTATTTTGTAGGATTTATACAGTTCACAGAAAAGAAACAGGATGGGGGTGGCAATATTAATCTCACATGCACAGCAAGGATGGGAAAGAAAATAATACTGGAAATTACACAGAGTCCTAAGAAAATTAATTTACCTGGTTTGGACATTTGAGTGTTATCTCAGCTTCAATTCTTTGCAATATTGTCTTTTCTGCAATGGGCTCCAACTATAACAAATAATTAGAAAATGTATAGGGCATGGAAGAGGAGATGAAAAACAAAAGATGCAGAAATGTATGCCATAAATCATTACAAAGTGCAATCCACAGAGCCTTCAGAGAATTAGATAATCAATACATAATTGATGTTTGAACTATAATTATCTAATTCTGCAATTTTTAGTATATTAAAGATATAATGCACAGGGGAAATAATATTGCAGCAGAAAGTCTGGCTCAGATCTTTTTTAGGTGAAAGGATTGTGTTGATACAGATGCTGCACCCCGTAGGTAAAACTTAACGAAGTAGGACAATTGATTTTCAAATTAAATAGCTGAACTATTACTCTAGAAGAAATATTGCAAATATTTTGCTGTGTTTCCCCTGGTATTGTAGTGCAACCAATTACCCATTCGTGCAAAGTTCATCTCATTCACCTCTTGGAACCATTACCGTGTTTCCCCGAAAATAAGACCCTGTCTTATTTTGTTGAACCCTGAAATAAGCGCTTGGCCTTATTGCCATGCGCTCAAAAGCCCGATTGGGGTTTTATCAGGAAATGTCTTATTTTGGGGGGAAACAGGGTAGATAGAGTGTTAATTTTTATACTCTGCAATTTACTAGCTGGGGAAGAGGGAAGAGGATCTATGACAACTCACCCCAGCAAACTTGTTGTAGCCAACTCACCATGGTCAACTAGCCACAGCTAATTCACCACAGCCAATTTGCCACAGCCAACTCACTGTGGAACAACTTACCATAGCTAACTCTCCGCAGGACAACTTGCCTTGGGACAAGAGTTACACTTCCGTGTTTCCCCAAAAATAAGACCGGGTCTTATTTTCTTTTGACCCCTGAAATAAGCGCTTGGACTTATTTTCGGGGAGGTCTTATTTTTTCCCCATGTACCGGGGGGCGGGGGGCGGGGGGGAAGCTGCCCCTCTTGCCAGCAGCTTGGTCTGTGGAACAGCTGATCAGCGGGTGACCTGCTGCCACCTCGAAGAATCCCAATCGCTCTTGCAGCCGATTGAGGTTGCAAAAGCAGCAGGAGGCCCCATGTGCCTTATGCCCCCTTCAAGAACAGTTTTATCTCAATCAGCTGCAATGGCCTAAGTTCTTGGTGCACTCCAATCCCCATCTGCCCTGCTTGCTGGCCCTGCTGCTCCTGGGACACTTTTGGCTGCTGGCAGCCGAGCGGCTGCCTGTATTGCTGCTGGCCTTGTGGGGGCTTTTCGCCTTCCTGGCAGCACTGCTTTCGGCCATCCTGCTTGGCTGCTCCTGCCTGGTATAACCCAACAGGGCCAGGATCTGAAGAGTAGCTCATAGTCCAGCTCAAGCAGCACCAAGTAGACTTGCAGGAAGGTCCTCAGCAGCCTGAAGGTGGTGGCAGGTGAGGCGGCATGGCTCTACCAGTGGCCTCTGATGAAGGGGCCCTAGCAGGCCAGCGGGGCGGGAGGGCGCTCAAAAGATTGTAGATCTCAGCTGACTTCACCCCGTGCCAGGCAGGAGCAGCCCAAAGCAGTTCTGCCAGGAGGGCAAAGAGCTTCCACAAGGCCAGCAGCAACACAAACAGTTGCTCATGCCAGTTGCTGCAAGCAAGTGGCGAGCATGCCAAAAGTGAAAAGTAGGATTCGGCTCTTTCTTGAAATGTGCTTGCAGCAGCTCCTGGACATGGAGTGGGCGGCCCCATGCCTCTGACTGCTGCCAATGCCTTCTCCCTTCCTAAACACGCCAGGATTTAATCTGAATACTCTAACACCGGCAGCAGTGAATGCTTCCTGAAAGGGGGGCAACAAATGGGAAGGGCGCCTGGACTTGCAGCGCTTTGTTTGATTCAGGCACTGCTGCTGACTTGGTAGGAACCTTTCTTGTTCTGTAACCTCTTTTCCTTGGGGCTCCCTGCACAAATGCACATCCATGGTTTCGGCATAAATCATCCCCAAGGAAAGGAGGATCAGCAGGAAAATGGGAGAGGAGGGATTCTCCTGCCGATCCTCCTTTCCTTGGGGATGATTTATCCCCAAGGAAAGGAGAACAAAGCAAATCCATTCATTCTAACTGCATATCTACATGCTGGTGGAAAGTTGGTTGGGTGAGCTACTGCTTCGGTGGGCAACAGCTCCGTGGCAGCCCTACACGTCCCTGTAGGAGTCCCTGCACTGGGACAGACAAATGGAAGAGGGAGGGGAGATCACCCCTTCCCTCCTCCATCCCACTGCAGGGCCACCACTGAGCTCTTGCCCACTAAAGCTACAGGGCAGCCAAGAGCAGCATAGCCAGGAGTGTGAAGACATTCGGTCTCAGTGGTGTGGCCAGGCTGATAGCATGGTGCAGAGCCCTGGGAAGCATGGCTGGAAGCACGTGCATGGTTGTAGGGATGAACAGCTGACAAGCAGCTGTGTTGTGCCAGAAGTAGCGTCACTGCCATCGCCTCCCTGTTCTTTGCACCAGCTGCGCACCTCGTTGCCTGCTGGTGCCACTCATGGCCAGACCCGGCCAGAAGAGTGGCCTGCTAACAAGTGGCTGGCCAGCACTGTCCTGAAGTGTCCTGCCGCTGCCACAGCCTTGCTCATCATTGGACTCACCAGCTTCAATGGTTGCAGCTCCATGCCCCCCCCCCACCCCCAGGTATGGCAAGCCCCAGATCGGGACTCAACAAGGGGCCCTCAGCTGCGAGGTTGTCTGGTGCCGCAGCAGGGCTGGGGCTGGCAAGTGTGTGCAAGAAATACCTCCAGCACCCAGAGAGATAGAACAAGAGATAGCTCCCGATCAGCTCAGCTGATCCACAGGTCGTGATTAAGGGGCCCAGCTGCCATTAGCTGACTGGGAAAGGGAAGGGCTGCCTCCTGTGCTGGTCATGCCCACCCCTTCACTAGGGTTTATTTTTGGGGTAGGACATATATAAGGCTCACCCCAAAAAATCAAGCTAGGATTTATTTTCCGAATAGGTTATATTTTCGGGGAAACATGATATTATCGAAGAAATAATCCAATAGATTCATTAAAGAAAGGATGCCAAATGAAGGACAAAATAAAATGTGAAAATGAAAAATTAAAATATTTTAAAAATTATTTTAAATAAGTAAATTGAATTGTTGAATTGTCCCACAGTGAGTTGGTCAAGGTAATGATGATTTAATAGCTGACCAACTGCTGTAATGCTTTAACAATTATGCAATGGTAGCAATGAGTCAGCAGGATTATTTGACTACTACCACTTTAAGAGGCTGTAATGTAAGAGAGGTCCTGTGAGGATGTATCTCTCTCTCCGTGTGTGCTTCGGTGCTGTAGTTGATGATTGATTGCCTTACTTTGCCTAGAACATGTATGTATATATTTCTTGTAGATAAACCACTATTTGAAAGACAAACCTGTTTACTGTATTTTGCTCCTGGGTTGTCTCAAAATAGTCACACTGTGTGCACTCTGACAGAATTGTCCCATGGCGAGTTGTCCTGCAGTGAGTTGGCCATGGGTAGTTGATTGTGGCAAGTTGGCGGTGATGAATTGGCTGTGGAGAGTTATCACATTCCAGAGGGAAGCACCTAATTTAAGAGGATTCTTGGCAGCTCACCGTCTCACAATGGTGGTATACATGCAATTAGGAGGGTTTGGGTGGGAATAACAATGGCTGTCAAAAGTAGCATGGAAGCATCTCAACAAAGGCTTCCTAAGTCTTATGTTCCTAATAATCTGCAAGTGGACAGCCAGTTAAAAATCCATTGTGACACTACCTATGCAATGAATGTGATTCACTAACATCTTTCCATAATCAGAAAACAATGATTTTCAGGATGGGTAACTCCTGTTAGGTTTTGTATTGTATGTTGTTAATACAAAATGTCCACATTCTGAGATTTATGAATGGGACTAAAAGAAAAACATCTAGCGCAATCTCTTACCATGTTGTTCCACAGCCCCCGAGCAGCCTGGGTGTGGCTCTTCTGGTGGAAATGAAAACAGTCTGGGGCAAAATATGAAGCATCTGGCAGCCCATCCTAAAGTAAGAATCAGACATTATTATTTCTATAAGGGTAACTCTGCTGACTTGTTCCAGCAAAGCAAAAATGTGTTGCTGAAAATATTTTCAAGAACTAGAGCCCATTTCACTTGAGGGACAGAAAAAAACCAGTAAAAATGGAAACAAATGACTATCCAGTTCAAGATATTCCATCTATATATATACAGAATAAATATATGCTGTACATGACAAGCTTTGAATAATTTGATTGTTAGATTACATAAGAACAACAACAAACTAACAAAGTTGGAAGGGACCTTGTAAGTCATCTAGTCCAGCCCCCCGCCCAAGCAGGAGACCCTACATAATTTCTGACAGATGCCAGTCTAGTCTCTTCTTGAAAGCTTCCAGTGATGAAGCTCCCACAACTTCTGATGGCAAGCTGTTCCATTGGTTGATTGCTCTCACTGTCAGAAAATTACTCCTTATTTCCAGGTTGAATCTCTCCTTGTTCAGTTTCCATCCATTATTTGTTGTCTGGCCTTCAGGTGTTTTGGAAAATAGCTTGACCCCCTCCTCTCTGTGGCAGTCCCTCAAATATTGGAACACTGCTATCATGTCTTCCCTGATCCTTCTTTTCACTAGACTAGCCATGCCTAGTTCTTGTAACTGTTCATCATATGTTTTAGCCTTCAGTCTCCTAATCATCTTGGTTGCTTTTCTCTGCACTCTTTCTAGAATCTCAATATCTTTTTTCTAGTGTAGTGACCAAAACTGGATTCAGTATTCTAGTATATCCCATCTTTCTTCTTGAAGCTGAAGGTGATATATTGTGCTCCCTTTTCCACTTTCATCTCTACAACTAGGGATAAAGAGATTGGCCTGACAGTGTGACTTACCCAAAGTCACTTAATTATCTTTGATGTTTGAAGATAAATTTGAATCAGAATTTTCATGGTCAGGTCCTATATTTTAACCACTATATCCTACTGGTTATCTATATATACCCTGTTTTCCCGAAAATAAGACATTCCCTGATAATAAGCCCAATCGGGCTTTTGAGCGCATGCGCTAAAATAAGCCTCCCACCCCCCGAAAATAAGCCCTCCCTGAAAATATTTAAACGCAGAGCTGGAAATCAGGTAAGACAGCAAGAGGAGCCCCATCTCGCTCCACGCACACCAAAATAATAAGACCTCCCCAAAAATAAGGCCAAGCGCTTATTTCGGGGTTCAAAAAATATAAAACAGGGTCTTCTTTTTGGGAAAACACAGTAGCAAATTGAAATCCAGTCCATACATGCCAAGAAATGTGTGCATTTAAAAAGAAAATATGCTTAATGTGACTAATTTTATTTTGAAGAGATGGAAATCAGAATAGTGATCTTTGAGAGAAAGCTGGCAGGGTCCTGCAATACATATAACACCATATTTTTATAAGAAAACCTTTAAACTTTTTAAGTGGCTAGCTTGTGTATTTTAATGAAAAGTCTATTTCTTATAAAGTTTGGCTTAGGGTGAAAATAGGCCAAACAAATTTACTCAAAAGAGGAATAATTTCTATCTGAACACTACTAAAGAACCTCTTCAAAGTTTGGTAATTCCAAATTGAAGGTATTGTCCATGTCTTATTGAATTGATTTAGGAGCAATTTACAGTATTGTAGCCCTGTTCAAGTGATATGTTTCCATGCCAAATTCAACACTTAAGTAGATATCATTGAAAAACCAGTGTCAATGGATATAACATTATCTTCAGTCAGGACTCTCTGTGGTCATACATTAGTTTCCATATGAACTAGAAGACAATGTTCCTTATGTGTTCATTATGGAATCATATCACCAAAGAACAGTAATACCTCACAACTGAGTTGATGTGAACATTCTGTGCTTGGTGGATTTATTTCATAACAATAGATGGATGATGCTGTAAATTTTTATTGTAAAAATCCTGAGCAACTCTTGCCCTAGTATAAAAGCAAGGACTACTGGACAAATACAGTATAGTATTGTAATGCTCAGGTGAGTAAGTGAAAATATTTCAGAAAATAAATCTCAGATTGTTTTTACATGCTTTAAAACAGGAATGGACAATGGGATGCATGCAGTCTTTTAGGACCTTGAGATCAAGCTGCCAGAATTCAGTTCCAAATAGACAAATGCAATAGTAATCTCAGGCCAATCTGATGAGAATTTCATAGGACTATAACTTAATTTACCTGAGGGTTAGCTAATTAAGGTTATGCTTTATTCTGTTGACCATTAAGTCATAGTTGCTTGCAACCATCACGGCTTTGCTATCCTACTCCTGCCCAAGTAATTCCCAAACTCACTATACTATGAGTTGGATTCAGACACAGTCAAATGTAAAGGTAATCATTGAACTCAATGGGATTTAAGTTAGCTAGGCCCCATCTATGATTTACAGTTCTCAAAAATGTAGTACATGTATACATTTGCAATTACCGGAGTCATAGGCATCTCTGCTTTTTCGAGCAGTGGCTGCACAACCACAGTGAAATCTTCTCTTGTGTCATACCTTCCACTCTCGACTAAGCGATGAGTATCTTCCTAGCAAAACAAAACCCCATTATAATGTTCCTTTTAGAGCTGCTAAACAGTGAAATGACAAGCTGATATGTCTGTCAAAGAGATGTCAAATACAGGAATAATATTCAACCATTTCTTTGATTTATGTGGGGAAAATTGTCAATTTTTCAAAGCATCTTAATCTGACTCCTAATTGTCTATACTCTTATAGACCTTGAAACTCAGAACTACGCAATAAACAGCACAAGCCCATTAATTCTTTCCCCCCCTCCAGCTGACCTATAAGCATGGTTACCCATCCATTGAACTACCAAAGGCCATGGAGTAAAAATTAATCCTTTTCCATCCCACAATTAATCTGATCCATGGTTTTTCAGTACATGTGTATTATATACATTTAGTGATTTACAATTTGTCTTTCTCTTGCACACTCATGCATAGATACACATAAAAGTTGCTAAGATGAGAAGCTATATATGGGTTCATTTGAAGTCCTCCAGATGATCCCCAATCTGTCATTTCATTGTCGCCTATGATTTGAGATGAATTCCAAACATACATCCATGAAAAACCAAAAATTCAAAAGTAGAATTTTATTTGAGATTAAATGAAAGGAGCTCTGAGATGAAAGGAAAGGAGAGCAATGGCAGTGTTGAAAGTAGAAGCCAGGAGGAAGGAGGAAGCAAAGAGTTTGTTCCAATAGAAAATAGTCAAGGCCTATGGAATTGCAGGAGTTCAAAGGGAGGGAAAAAAAAGACCTCTGACTGGCCCCACCCCCATCTATTCTCTGCTTCCCGAGTCCCAGCTGATTGGTAGAGAATGGGGATTTTGCAATAATCTTCCCCTGGGGTGGGTTGGGAATGGAGATTTTACAGTATCCTTCCCCTGCCATGGCCACCAAGCCACGCCCACCAAGCCATGCCACACCCACCAAGCCATGCCCACAGAATCCATAGTAAAAATGTTTGAATCCAACCACTGCTGATATGGTCTTGAGGCTCTACTTTTCACAACTTCAATTTCTCATTTCTGTTACAGGATCTTTTCCTCAGATTCCCAATAATAAATGAAATTGTACCTTAAAACAGTACTCCACCGCATTTTTGCCTCCATTTTTGTAGACAACTTTTCTTTGCTGTATGTCAAACTGAGTCACATTTCAAAGCCCAAGTCACTGGGCTTTGCTTCTAACGAGGCATCTGATATTTATTGAGCACACAGCAGCCTTTTCAAGTCTATTTGTTCTATCTAACATTGGATGAATTGTTGCATTATTCTTTGTTTTCAATATGTAATGTACCAAAATGAAGCAGTGGACTTACAGGCTTTAAAACAGGTTAAGATAATTTCAGTTAGAAAAACACAGTCTCTCTTTTCTCAAGTGAGCCAGTATTTTATTGGCCAATTATATAACACAAAGTATTTTTAAACAAGTTTGATGGAGCCTATTTCCATGTTAAGTGTATAATTGCAGCTTTCAGTCACTTGCACTTAATGGAATTATGATGTATTTCCATTTATGTCAAACCTTTTTGAACTTTTACTTACAACCTGCATAGGATTGGGCTGTGTGTTTCATTGATAAAAATTAGCTTACGTGATTATTATCTAAAGTTGGCCCAGGAATGCAAAGAAGCTTTTAAATGAAGGTGTGAAAAAGACCAAATGTAATTTTGATATTTTAAGTCACTACTTATTATTTTTAAATTAACTTGCTTTTCATTGTTAAAACCAAATCCAGAAGCAGAGTTAGTAAAATGGGAAAAATACCTAATATGTTCATGCTTGGTTTTTAAAAGGATGAGGTGTAGAACACTGCTGTATATTATTTATAATGCATTTTCCTTACCTGATACCTTCGATTTAAAAATGCCAAGTTCTCAATTTCAGAGGAATTATCCTTAGGTTTGAAAATGCATGGACAGATTGACCTAGAGGGGAAAAATGGCACATGTTGACCATATTCTCTTATCTCAGACATTTTTAAAAATGGAAAACTTTTCACTTTTCATGTCCCATAACTATGTTTCATGTGACACATGCTGTGAAAAGCATGTTATGCTCAAACAATATTTCTATAGAGATTCTCAATCATGCAAGTCATGGTTGTCCCAAAGGCAGTTTTTCAAAAAGCAACTAGACTTTGTTTTTCCTTGAAGACATTTCACTTTTCATCCAAGAAGCTTCTTCAGTTCTGATGGAGGATGGAAGGATTTATATTGCTTGTAGTCATCTGCTTGTTAGCATTCTTTCTGAGAGTTATTGAGGCCACTTGAATGTTTATCTGTGCCCTCAGGGTCACCTAAATAATGCAAATGGGTGTGGAATCTTCTTGGAACAGCTGAAAGTATTGCAGTACAATACAGTGAGACATGTACAGATCTGTACACTGGAGAAACAAAACAACCACTTTACAAATGCATGCCACAACAGAACAAATCAATCAGTACAAGATTCAGCAATCCATCTGCATTTGAAAGACACTCTTTTGAAGATAGCAAAGTCCACATTCTTGACAGAAAGGACCACTGGCTTGAAAGAGGGGTCAAAGAGACTATCTACATCTCTTTCAATTAAGATTGAACATCCCTCTCCCAAGAAAGGGGGAGAAATGCAACACTACCTATCTCCTGTCTACAGCATATTCCTTTCAGCAGTTCCAAGAATGTTCCAAACCCATTTACATTACAGATAAACTTTCAAGTGGCCTCCATGACTCTCAGAAAGAATTCTGATGAGTAGACAACTGCAAGAAATATAAATCTTTCCATCCTCCACCATTCAGTCAGAGCTGAAGAAGCTTCTTGGATGTTAAGTGAAATGTCTTCAAGAAAAAACAAAGTCCAGTTGCCTTTTGAAAAAGCACCTTTGGGTCAAACAATATTGACTCCTCCAGTTGAATTGCTTAAGTATAACACATGATTTCATGGAGAATGGTTTTTCTGTAATACTCTGTACTTCTTGGATTTGAATCATTGTTCTTTTCTATGAATAGAAGCCTCACAGTGGATTGTTCAGCATATACCTGCCACCAGAAAAAGAATGGGGAAATGCATTTTTTATCTTCCATTGCAAACCTTTGTATCTTCTATGGCAGGGGTATCAAACATGTCATGTCATCATGTGACGTATCATGATGTTTTCCCCCTTCACTAAAATTGGGGTGGGCATGGCCAGCACATGAGGTATCTGGCCTACGGGCCACGAGTTTGACACCCCTGCTCTATGGAGCAGATTTGATGACAAACCACCCCATAATCTATGACCCTTCCAAGACTATTTCTATACATTTAGATAAATAGTGTGTACTTGGTTTATATTTCCATATTTCAACAATCAGAATTAGTAAAAAGCAATTGCTTAAGTTTATAAGGAGCTACAATCAGCACAGATACTAGAGATTTTTCCCAGTTCCAGCACAATATCAATTCATTTCAAACCTCATAATCAGTCTTGGGCAGTCAGTGCTCTTCTCCTGATACAGTTTCCTCACAGGTATCACATCAAGTATTGTTACCAGGTTCACAAATGTATGAGGTACCTGCAAAGAGGTACATGTAAAACAGAATAGGTGGTAGCAATTTAGAAGCCAGGTGGTTTCTAAATTGCCAGTTCTTATGGGAAAAGTAACTATAACCAGGCAGAAACACTTCTCATCCCCATTTCCCCCATCCATTCATTCATTAACTCACAACTTTACTTACAAGCATCCAAACTGGTGTTTGCAGCTGATTGTGATAACTGAGCCACACCCTGAAATTTTCTCCACTCAGACCCTTAGCTTACAAAAGCAAACGCTAAGACAAAGTGTTGGAATAGAGATTTGGAGGTCTTCTAATCCAAGCCCCTGCCCACAGCAGGAGATTCTATAAGGTTCTGGACAAATGGCTGTCCAGTCTCTTCTTAAAAACTTATGGTGATGAAAGGATTTGTGGAGCTAAGCTATCCCATTATTTATTGTTTTCATTGTCAGAAAATTTCTTCTTAGTTCTAGGTTGGATCTTGGGCAATATCTGGAGATTGGCAGCTATTACAAGTAGGCAAGGGTACTCTAATTCAACTATCTGGACCATAAGCTACAGGGAATAGTATATCCTCGTGGTAGTCTCACTTGGACCTGTGCCAGGAGTTTGGCAGCAACTAGAAGGGGAGCAACCACACTGAAACAGCCCCTGATCTTTAACTATCAGTAACTTATCCTAACTTTCAGAAGAACTTTTGGAAAAAGGCAAAAGTTATATACTATTATATACTAATAGGCTGTACACCGCCCTGAGTCCTTCGGGAGAAGGGTGGTATAAAAATAAAATTATTCTTATTCTTATTTTATAGAATTTGGGGCATTTGTCTGAACTGAACACGACTGAGTGTAAAGGACTGAGTGTTAAAGATACATTTACGTAGCAACAGCAACTTGGAAGTCCAAGTCCAAGAAGGACGAAGTTTACCCAGAGCAATAGCTTGTTGTTGGGGGAAGTTGTCTTCTATACCGCCCTTAAGCATTCTGTATTGATTTGCTATGCCATGGTGTGTCCAATCCTTGGAAAGCAAAAAACCCTTCTAAACCTAATCTTAATAGTGAAGATTGAGGCTCAATATTTTCTTTTTCAGTGGACAAAGTTCAGCTGATAAAATTCGAAGCAAAAGATCCCTTGGAAAACAGCAAGTTATAAATATAATTGTCTCTCCCTGGCTGATTTTATTAAGACGTCTAAGGAAAGTTCTCCAGATGAATGATTTCAGTTGGCAATCATGTATACCCATGAGTGCTGATCTGAATCATGCTTATCCATAAATGCAATTAAAGATTGAGAGGCAGGGCATACTGAAAAGTATGTGACAGCCATAGATAGAGCCCATGGCTGCATTGAAGACTATACATCACAATCAGAAAACTCAGATCAAATCCAAAGTACTGTCTAATTTGTAGGACTCATGGCTCAGGAACCCTGCATCTGAGGGCTTGCCTACCCTCTCACAGGTTTATAACAATACCAAGATTTTAAACATACATTCCTTTTGGAAAATCTCCACCATTTAAGTTTTGCTCTTTTTAGATCTGCTGTGAAATACTCTCTCCAAAGGTGCTCATTCACCTGCTCCCTATTTTAATTAGCTTTAAACCATTTAAAATGTTGGCAGTCCTCAAAAGCTTTTGAGAAGCCTTTCAAAAATAGGAGTCAATAATGCAAATGAATTGAGTATATTTAAAATTATGGAAATAAAGAATGCCAAAATTTCACCATACTTTGGGGACTTTTTTTTTTTTTTTTTGCAATATTTGATGACCTTATGAGATCTGGGCCCCTTTATTTTATTTTTTTTAAATTATGTTTGCAGTTACAATACTGGAAACCATCGCCTTAAAGAAACTATTGATTCTAATAATTCACCCAATCATTTCCCCTTTTAGCAGAGACTCCTTTGATACCTCTTTATGAAGTATATCCAGAGCTGATTGTATATTCCATATGTAGTACTCCGGAGAATTACGTATCTATGAAAGAAAAGGATAACGAATGATGAATTTTGTGCAAAATAAGATTCTCATAGCTCTTTCTTATCACATCACTATTTATGCACATTTGGCAATTGAAAGTTGCAATTTATACTAATGTGCACCTTTCACAAATGACATAATGGCTGCCTTTCCACGATATTTTTGACATAATCCAGTTGTTTTGAAGCACCCAGACATAGTAATTGGTTCAAAAGTAGTAATGAGCTTCAATCTGAATATGAACCATGGCAAAGAATGGGAGCAATTTAACATTCCAAACGAAACTTGTCTTACAACTGAAGCATTCCTGGAACACTTCACATCACTTTCATTTCAGAGGGTTTACCTCAGGAAACCATTAAACTGCACCCTCAGAAAAGAATGGTCTGAAGAACAACATGGTCTGGAGACAAACAGAATTTTCTAAATAGTAAGTCAAACATTTCTATTTTGTAAATAGAGAATCCCTGCACAGATTGTTTCTTATGTTCAACGAGCTTTTCTGCCTAGAAACTTTAGAAAAGTCTCCATGGCATCACTATGGTTCTTTTTTTGATGTCTCAGGCTGACAGCAGTGAGTATGGAAAAAAAAGAGAGGGAAGAGAAAAGAAAAACTGGTACAGCTGTAAGCTAACCTGTGAGTCTCACACATCTCTCACTCACTTAGGCTTCTCTGTGTTTTCTTTGTCCTTCCATTCAGCCATTCTATGGCTGCCATATCTGGATTATAAAAATATGGATGACCATTAGATGGCAGAAAACTGAAGTGTCCATATCTCTTTGTCATCTAGCAGTCAGCCACATTTTTGAAGCCCAGATATAACAACTGCACTACATCTGCTTTGCTATTTCCTGCCCAGCATCACCTGCCTCTCTTCTGTCCACCTCCCTCAAAGAGGACAAAGATCAAACTGTGAGGGAAAGAACTGAAAAGGCTTTTGCATCCTTCACCTGACTGTTCATGCCTGACTAACTCTTGACACCATTTCAGCAAAAAGGAAAACCAATGCTAGCTACAAGTCCTGAAAGGAGAAGAGACGGAGAAGGTACCAGCCAGCTCCAAAAACAGACCCCTTTCCATGTCATTTATACCAGATGTGCAATTTTCAAAGCATGACATGGAACTTATGAGAACTACTCAAAATTTACTATTCAAGGAAACCAGGTATGGGACAGTTTGGGCTGAATTTCCAGTATACCAGATCAAAATATGATCTACTATAGTATTTATGATGTATATTTAGAATATAATCATTATTGGGTTGTTATTAAAATAAGATTATTTTATTTACTTCATTTTATTTGGCCTTTTGGCTACGATTAAGTGTAGCACTTATTCTTATTTGTTTAATTTACTTATCCTGAAACGAATGCATAAAAATACTCAAAAATTAGAAGCTGAGCAAAACTTTCATATAAATATGTACTGTACCACCAATCTTGCTGCAGTTTGCACATGCCATGGGTCATGACCAAAATAGAATTAAACCTCTAACCCAAGGGAGACTGAAAGGTTGGAGAAATCAGGAGGCCTAAATAAACATAAAATCTCTTTCATGTAGGAGCGCCAAAAAAATTATTAAAAATAATAATTAGAAGTAACATTTAAATGCTATCTAACCATTACAAAAGTAGACCTGTGAAACCCAACCCAGAAATACATATTTAATTACATTTTTCAGTATGTTGATAAGAGCCAAAAGAAAGAAAGTTTATCACTTGGAGGCATTCATAAATAAGCACTTTACTACATCTTATCATGATTAACTATAAAAAAGGGAAAATAATGTCAGTGTTTTGATCCAAGTTACACAAATGGCAGATTTTCTAGAGATCCAAACTGTCATTAAGTAAGAAAAGTACAAACCTTGCCTGTTTATTATCAGCTCTGTTGGCATCTGCCATTATCAACAGAAAATTATCTATAAAATGAAGTAGCACTGATATTCTAATCAGTGGAAGTTCTCAAAGATATGAAATTACAAGAGATAAAAAACACCTTCAGGTTGAATGACCTCAAGGCCCTGCATGGAGACATAATACTTGTTTTTGTTTAAAATACTGATTCAGCAATGACTCACTATCACCCTCTCTAAAATGCCCATGGTGCCAGGGGAAATGGCTGCCATTGAAGGTAGTATTTTCACTGAATTAGCTACAAAGGATATAAGAAAGGGTCAGTAGCAGGTTTTGAGTCAATCCCAGTATAATTCTTCTTGAGTGGAAATGCAATGTCTAAGCCTCAATTTCTTATTAGGACAGAGAGTTTGCCTGTTCGTGATCTTGTGGGAATCGAGCCAAGTTAGTCTATGGCAGGGGTCTCCAACCTTGGCAACTTTAAGCCTGGCGGACTTCAACTCCCAGAAGCTGGCTGGGGAATTCTGGGAGTTGAAGTCCTCCAGGCTTAAAGTTGCCAATGTTGGAGACCCCTGGTCTATGGTAGCTCATGAAAATTCATGCCATTTAATAAAAGTTGGAAAAGATACTACCAGAATCTTTCTGATTTCTTTTTGCCATGTTTGCAATAGCTTCCTGCGAAATGAATGAATATCTCCTATTGTCAATGTGAATGTTATTCAGCATTCAGATATAACATGGAACAATTCTAATATTAAATGAAGCCACGTGAAAGACAGATTCTATGCATATCATATTCTTACATATATCACTGAGCACTTGGAAAATTCTTACTTGCATATCTAGAGATGAGCATTTAGATCACATACATTTTTTTAAAAAAATGGGGGAGGGGAAAATGAGAAAATATATTAGAAATAACTGTAAAATATATGGAAACTTACAGGATCATCACAATTATCACAAAGGTCATTTCCTCCTATAAAAAGGGTTATGAGCTTCCAATCTTCTTGGAAATTTATATTCTGTATAAGGAGGAAAAGGAAGAGAATAGACATAAAAAAAATAAAGAAAAATACTTGAGTTAACATCTTAGAAAGAGTTAATAGAATAATTATTAGGGGGACAGTCAATTTGTTTTTTTAGACCAGCATGTAGGTAGGAAACCAAGGCAGCAATCTTAAATGTAGTTTTAATATACTAAATCAGTTATGTAAAATGAAAAATCACAGATTTCTTTTACAGAAGCCTCTTTGAAGTCCAATTGCTACGAAGCACTGCTGCACTAAGAATGTTGCCACCGTGCCTGGTTCATTAGGATGCTATTTCCTTATGAAATTGGTTCTACATCACCAGACTTAAGAAGTGCATTGAATTGATTTGATGGCAATTAGTATATCAGTGTATTGCACCAACATTGTAATACCAAAGGGTAGTTTTTGCCTATGGAAATCTAGGGCTCACTTTTCAGTATTGCCTGTTCAATGGTCAGAGGGGACAAAACTACTAAGGGGAGTGGGGACTTCATGCATGTTTTCAAATCTAATTAGGGTTCCTGCAGTCTACTATAAGGCAGGTGACCAGGAGGAGTAGCAAGTTCCTCTAATTCAATAAATATTAATTAAACAAATTAGTTTTGCATAAATTTGGACATCGATAATATCATATAGAGATAGATAGATGAGAGAGAGAGAGAGATTATAGATAATTTGAAAATTTACAATAAAAAGGAAAGTATACTTTGCTTCTATGTGTTAGAAGGAACACTTTCTTTTGTACAAGAGCAAAAGTGGGGTACATCTTGTGAGATGGCATCTAGTGACCTCCTGTAGTTTTGCTACCTTACATAATTTTGCAAAAATATGGTTAATTGGGAATTCCAAAAGATCATGAAGCATATTTAAATCTATTTCAAATAAATGTTCTTTCAAACCAAACTCTGCTCCAGATGAGTTAATGGACACATCTCATAGTTTATGGCAGATTTTTGCCATTGTCTTTATTCAGAATAGGTTTTTTTATTCTGTAATTTTCTTATGAGTTTAGGATCTCCTACAGTCTGCCATTCAAGTCCAACTTTTATTAGCTTTTTGAGATCAGCCAAAGTTGGTAAGATGTTGCTACCAATAAGACCTTAAATTGTTAAACAGGATCAAATATATTTCTTTTCTCAGTGAAACAATTAAAGATAGCAACCAATAATTAGATACAAAAGGACAGAACCTCATCTTCCCTGTTGGTCAATAGTAAAAAGTCACAATTGCTTGTTGAAAAAGATGTTCATATCAGCAGAAACTCACAGAATCATTCTTCATCAAGTTTATTAGCCTTCTGATCTGTTGTGTGATATCACTAAAAAAGAAAATAAAGAAGGCAAACAAATATTAGGAGCAACACAGCAATTCAGACTATCATTCTGAAAACACAAAGCAGAAATAATAATTCAAGTGACATAGAGCCTATTTCACAGATAAATTTTGCAAGCAAACAATGAAGCAATTTGGAATGTATGGACAAGAATG
Organism: Pantherophis guttatus; assembly: GCF_059756535.1. Lineage (NCBI taxonomy): Eukaryota > Metazoa > Chordata > Lepidosauria > Squamata > Colubridae > Pantherophis > Pantherophis guttatus. The sequence continues at coordinate 291,121,682 of NC_142063.1, read as the reverse complement.
AATAATGGCAAGGAGACCCATACAAATGACCCATAAAAGGTTACTTCATTCAGCATAAACTTATGTAGCCAGATTTTTGATTGAGCAACATGGTATCTGACACCTTGCATGCAACGCACCTACAGATTGGATCTCTCAGAGTACAGAGAGTTAGTCTGGTGTATAGCCCTTATGTGTTTCTACATACAGAATAAAGAGCAATGAGACTGCTCTTTGTTACTACATGAGAGATTGCAACAGGATTCTGTAAAATGTCTCTGCCAAATAAAGTAGATTTATTGTATCCTGTGTTTTGCTTGTAGTGCTATACACAAAAGAAAAAGGAGAAAGGAAAAAGAATCCAAATGCCAGAGTAAATACGTTATGGTTCAAAATGTGATGTGTTTCAGACAAGATTCTTTGTCAAGGATACTGTACATACTGGGTAAAACTTGTTCATGGAACTTTTTTAAAAAGGGGGTATTTATTTTGTTTTCAAAAATAGTTAATCCTTGCTATGATAGCCGATATTTAATAATGCACACCAGAAGCTGCCCATTATTATATGCAGAAACAGTGATTGTAGAGTGATAGTATCACTAGAGCATTCAAAATATAAATTTTCTCGCATTAACATGATGCACAAATGAAAAAAATATATGATTGAATACTGCTTAAGACAGTCATAAAAACTGACTCTCTTATATCCATGGTTCACATATCTCTTGACAGTTTCTCTCCAATATTGTAGCTACTTCTTCTTATTACTATCACATCTATTATATACTTATGTCTTCACCTATCTCCCCCCATCTACCCTTCAAATAAATTCTGTTAGAAATACCAGCACTTTACTTTTTTTAAAAAAAATGCAGAACTTCACATGTAGATAATGCTGCAAATAATTAAAATCAGCTTGTACTCTATTCTATACATTTGTCTTTTGTATAAACTTTGGATCTGATCAGCACTGTGCTAACTCCTTCTAGTAACCAGTTAGAAGCATACAGTCTGTATGCATAGTGTTTAACTGTTAGAGATACATTTTCTGGCTGAGCTTCAAAGAGAAGGCCCTGAGTTTGTTAGCATCTGGAAGGCCACATGTTTCCCATTCCTAAATTAGAATATAATGTATGATTGGGGAGATATGATTCATATCCCCACTTTGCTACAAATCTCATTGGTGGTTTTAGTCATTAGGATTACCTACCAGATATGAGCTTCAAAAATCTAGCATTCCACTAGATGGCAGCAAAGAGGTAAAGAAAATTCTTATTGCTACCATCTAGTAGCCACCTGGATTTTTACTACTTACTTACTACTTACTACTTACTAATACCTAGTTTTGGTTCATATTCTATATCTCCCATTCTGATCAAAAGTTGTTGCGATGGTAAATTGCTGGAGGATGAATACTTATATGCTGTCTTAGTTCTCTATGGGAAGGACAGGATATGAATGAATGAACAGGTCAGTCAATAAGTAAGTAATACTATTACAAACTGTAAGAAAATCTGCCTTAGTACAATATTTGTTATATTTTGCCACTGGCTAAAACAGTTACATTTATTTGAGACCAAATTTTCCACAAACTATATGACAATCATATAAATTGGGTTTCTCATATTTACCTGTGCAAAATGTCACATAAAATTCAGCTAAAAAGCACTGGTAATGCCAGTATTATATGTTATTCCAAAATTGGACACAGCTGGTTTAAGATGATGTATTCTTAATAGTTGTAGGGAGACATAAAGACCCTTCTTCATTAACTGTAACTGGACAGGTCGCATACAAGAAACCAGGGAATTAAATTAGTAGGCATATCAGGATATTCTAGGAGAGGGAAGTGACCACTCAGTCTTTTAAAGAATGAATAGGAAACAAAGTGCCTTTATACAAAAACTGTAAAGCTTAACTACATAAGGCAAAAGCATGCTTTAAACCAGTAAGAAATGTATCCATGGAATTATGCATTTTTAAAAGTTTTATAATCATCTCAGTATTGATATCTCCTCCTGTAGGACAGATCCAACAATCACTTTTGAAGAAGTTCTCTTTACCTATTGCCTCCAGTACTTATCAGGCATAGAACTGGTATTCCACAACACAATTCTGTGATAAATGTTAATTATCCCATATACTCCAAGATGCTTATGGACTGATTGTGGCACTACTCCCAAGGGCAGAATGTAACTAAAGGAGCTATAATTTGGACAGACTACTGGGACCTTGCTTTCCTCAAAGAAGATCTGAAATAAAACTGTTATCTGACCAAATATATTTTAGAATATTAATTGTTTAAACTTTGGTAACCAGTTAAATTTGAATTAATTTTCAGATGAATGATGCACGTGTTCTAAACTTTCCCCCCTCCTTCTTATGCCCTATGTTTAAATGTTGTGTGGTGTATCCACAAGGAAGCTAATGCTTTCCTTTCACTACATGTTGTTGTGATCCAGTTGTAAGAGGAAATTATGAGGGGTTTTTTTGTCTTGTTATAAACTATGATAGACTAAAGGCTCCAATGCCCTTCTACTCTGACATCCTCATTTCTGCTTCAGTAGAGATTAAAAACCTCTTTTAAACAAACCATGGTTTTGGAATTAATGTTTATTTTAATCTGAATTGAATTCTGATCTTCCCACTAGCTTTTAGCCAGCAGATCTTGGTTTAGAGCTATTCTAAAGGATTGGTCACTTTGATATCTCCAACAGCAGCTTAAATAGCATAAAGGAAGGCATATTCACAATAGATCTACATCCTGGTTGTTTCTAATCACCCTTTCTGGAGATAAAGTAAGGTAAAAAGAAATGACAATCTCCATGTCTCACTATGGCTCAGTTCCTAAAGTAGGAAATCTATGTTCCCTCTCAGAACTGAATCAACAGACACCATAATACAACTTCTGCTTGATCTTCTAAATGGCACTAGACAACTGGAAGTTGAAATATAAGTATTAAAATAGCTAATAACACTTGGGTTTGAAATTTATTGTTACATTAATCAGGAGCAACTTGAGAACTGATTCATCTAATCAGCTAAAAACCTTTTGATCAAGTGGTATGGCAGCACTGGTCCCATTGCTCCTTAAGCCTGGGGTTTAAAAGTTTGCTGGGGGCTTTTTTTTTTTTTTTTTTCCACACACATACCTCCAATCTGGCTAAAACAGCTCAGGGAGTCTCTAGTGTGGTGGAATAAGAAGATGGGAGAAACAGAATTACATGTTGTAAAGGTACTGGGAATGGAACTTTGTTATGTTTATCTGCAGAAATAGTAAAGCAAATTTAAAAGGTGGAAATGTAAAGCTCTTCATTGAAATATCCTGGTGCTAAGCAAATAGGTTTCATAGAGCAGTTCTACACATTTAATAGCCTCCCTGCAATAGTTTTGTGTCACTACACAAGTGATTCCCTGCCACATGACTGGCTCAGTGGTGGGTTTTAAAAATTTTTACTACCGGTTCTGAGGGTGCGGCTTGGTGGGTGTGGCAGAGGAAAGATACTATAAAATCTCCATTCCCACCTGTTGTGACCCCGACTCCCGAGCCTGTCCAAACAGAAGAAGAGGACTCAGAAGGTGATGGGGAGGAACTGATAAGGCCTCCCTCTCCAGGACCCTCCTCTCTGGCAATGCCTCAGGTTCCATCCGAAGGCCAAGAGGAACAGCCTGGGATATGCCAGGAGGAAAGCATATTGGAACAACAGCAGATAGGGACCCAGGATGATGAATCCTGGCTTGATCCCAAGCAGCGTCAGAGGGAGAAGCGTGTGCAACAACGAAAGAGGCATGGGAGGGCCAGAGATTGAACTGAGTCACTGAGCCACACCCCACAAGGAATAAAAGTGGGTGTGATTGCTCTTCAGGCTTTGTGACGGTCAAAGTTAAAAACCTGAGAGTCACATCGCGTTACCTGAAATCTGGCTTGTGCATATTTGGGCTGGACCTTGGCTAATTCTTGCTTCGTGGATTACTTTTTGCTACTGAACTGGACTGAGGATAAACTCTCTCTTGCAAACTGTGAATGGAAACTGACTTGGCAGGCATTTCGCAGTTTACTGCCAAAACTCTTATCTGCAAGAGTTTCTAGTCTGATTGCTTAATAAAAATCTTGGCAGGCGTGCCTGGTGGTGTGTTTGCCTGTGTGGGGAAGGGGAACAGAATACCACCCCACTCTAGGGGAAGGTTACTGCAAAATCCCCATTTCCTCCCGATCAGCTGGGACTCGGGAGGCAGAGAATAGATGGGGGCGAGGCCAATCAGAGGTGGTATTTACTGGTTCTCCGAACAACTCAAAATTTCTGCTACCAGTTCTCCAGAACTGGTAAGAACCTGCTGAAACCCACCTCTGGACTGGCTGATCAAGTGCCTAGAAGTAACAGTAGAAACATCAGAAGCTTTCTGCAAAGATCAATGGCACAATGGAAGATATAGTTGCTAGTCAATGGTGATGGACTGTGACAGGTTAATATCAAAAGATAAATCTTTCAAGGAGACTGACTATCACCATTACTGTTTGTCATTGCTCCGATTCCTCTGTCAACAATACTGAACAAGTCAACCCATGGCGGTCAAACATCAAAATCATATATCAAGCTACCCTGCCTCTTTTACATGGACAGTCTAAAGCTGTATGGAAAAACACCCCCCTGAAATAGAATATCTGCTTAACACTGCTCACATATATAGGCAAGATATTGCAATGGAGTTGGACTGAACAAATGTTCCACTTTCATCATCAACAGGAGTAAAATAGTGAAAACTGAAAGAATCGTGGTGCCCTATGGAAATGACATCAAGAGTCTAGATGAAGAAGATCACTGCAAATACCCTCCTTCAGGCTGAAAACATCGAGCAGCCAGAAGTCAAGAAATTTCGAAATGAATATATCATGAGAGTAAAGATCTTAAAATCCAAACTCAGTGAAGGAAATACCATCAAGGCAATTAACACCTGGACAATTCCAGTCATTATATATACAGCTAGAATAGTGGACTGAACTCAAGCAGAACTAAAAGTCCTGGATAGGAAGATGAGGAAAATAATGATAATGAATCATACTCTTCATCCGCACGGCAATGGTAAAAGACTCTACTTATCAAGGAAAATAGGCCTGTGTGGAATGTTGCAAGTGCAGTAGAGGGTTGAAGAAGAAATAAGGGCATTAGAAGAATAACTGAAGGATAGTGAAGAAGGTGCACTGAAGATAGTATACCAGGAATGTTTAATGAGTACTGGAGAGACTAAATTGATTAAGTTTTGAAACTAAACAAGTCTTGGGAAGGGCTCAATTGTTGTTGTTCAGTCCATGTGATCTCATGGACATCAGCCCCCGCCCCCCTGTTCCCCACTGTCTCCCAGAGTTAAGGATTCAATTGGTGGAAAAAAACATCTGACTGACTATGCAACCAACCATAACAATAATAATATGCCACCTGACTCCCAGAAATTCTGGGCAATTCTTTGGCTCTCATGAGGTTTGTGGAATTACTTCTGCTGTCCAAATTGGACAGCAAAAAAAAATCAGCACAGCTCCAGCATACCACTTTTGGATGTGCATGTGCTGTCATGATAAACATACAAAGGAGACTGACCTTGTGTCATGATGGCACAATACTGCTTTTGTGAAACTGACCTATTTGAACACACCACCAAGCCTACCCAATGCAGATGCCACTGAGAGGGGCACAAGTCGCTTTAGCTAATATAACTGTTCTGATGACAGATCAAGAGTCCGAAATCAAAATGCAGGGTAAGAAGAAATTGGCCCAGAACAATAACTGTGCTGGAAATATATATCTTTGCAACACAAGTCCTAGGAAAGAATGATAGGGTTGATGAAAAAGTTCTTCAAAAGAAATGATTTGCCCTGGCACAGTGGTGAAATGCATTTACCTTCTCTACCGGTTTGGAAATGTGTGTGCCTCTTCTGCGCATGCGCAGAGGGTCAAAAATGGAACATAATGATGTCCCGCCAGGTGGGCGGATCCTGTCGCTACCGGCCCTATCAGTTTGCGCGAGCCAGATACATCTGGCTGGATTTCACTGCTGCCCTGGCAGAAAAATTACAGTGATAATTTAGAGCTAACTGTAACATTAAAAGTAGCTAAAACTACCCTTTCCCAAGTTGTAAACCTGACACTCACTAATCTGCCCCAACTCTTCAAAAATGGACAATTATTTAATAAAATAATAAAGTAATAAAAATAAAGTTTTAATAAAAACAAAGTTCTATCTCTGCTTATTCAGTTGTTATTAAAATAGTATTTTTGGTTTTAAAATAATAAATTACTCTCACAAGACACACAGAAAAACTGATCCCCCCAACACCTTTCTGGTCCCTTACTCAGAGCGTGCTCCTGCCACAGCCTGGTTCAAGTAAGAGTTGGGTTTGTCCTCATTTCCTTTGCCAATGGAAAAGCCCACTAGAGAAGGATTGAACTCACGAATAATGTCTAGGAAAGAATGAAAGGCAAATATATACATTACTTTTTCACTTGGATGCAACAACAACAACAACAACAACAAACACCCCCAAAACTAGTCTGGTGATATACTCTAGCTGGATGCATGTCAGTTTGGGTTTAGCCTGGTTTGGGTGCAAAAAAGTTTATGGACATAGAGGAATATATCTCAATTTTCATGATGTCTTGCAGTATCAATTCTGAAGATTTCAACTACTGTACATCATTATATAATTATTGTGATCAGACAATAGCACTGGGAATTTTCTGCTTGACTCTGTCATTTGTAGCCTCCTAAAAGTCTTTGTCTTATCCATCATGCTTTTGGGTATTTTTATGAAACTGGTGGTAAAGGCTATCAAGGAATGATAAGAGGATCTATTAAAAAGCTGTTAATATTCAAATCTATATCTGCTCATTATCTGGTTCCATAGCCATGCAGGTGCTGCATTAGTGTCTGGATTCAGTCATGGATTAGATCAGTGGTGTCAAACTCACGTCATCACGGTGGCATCATGTGACATATCAGAACTTTTTCCCCTTTCGCTAAGCCGGGCGTGGGCATGGCCAGTGCGTGACACATCCGGCCCATGGGCCAGGAGTTGACAGCCCTGAATTAGATGAACAAATAAAGATGGGAGCTAGATGGCTCTCATCACTGGAAATTGGGCATGCAATTTATTTTAGATAGGGATGAGTGGCATATGGGTTTTAGTGTTCTCTCATGTCTGCTGTTCTGCTATTGGAGGGAAGAAAAAGAGAAGAGAGCAATTCATTTCTGGTCTTGAAGGGCAGTTGCTCTAACAGGCCTAATGGGATGACCTGGCCACTAGCCAGGGCTGGCATGGGGAGATTAGAAGCCCGTTGGTGCAAATAAATATGTAAGTGGGGACTAGAGCCTTAGGGGGATACCCACTTCCTCAATTGCTGTGGGGCATACTGCTGATCTAACCAAAAATGGGAGGGGAGAGGGAGAGGGGAAGGGGGAGGGAGGAGTGGAGAGAAGAAGAAAAAAGTATAGTGTAGTAAAAGACTGTAAGTGAATGGAAGAGCTGGAGGAAGTTGAAGAGAAAAGATAAGCATGCAGATCAGTTATCAGTTCTTTTTGGGGACAGGGGAAGGTTTGGGGGGGGATGTTTCCTGGAAGAAAGGAAATGAAGACCCAGAGGGCCAAGAACTCCATGCAAAGTCCAAGAATGGGAAGAAGCGTCCCATCTGGCTGCAGATGGCAACTTCTCCAAAGATGAGGTGGGGTGGGATGGGATGGAAAAAGATGGTTGCTGGCAAAGAGGCCCTGGTTTTGGGGAAAGAAACTGGACCAAAGAACCTGAGACGTTCTTCCTTCAACAAAGAAGCATTAGGTATTTTGGCTGAGATGGAGAAGATGAAGCCACACTGAGCACACTACAATAATTCCCAGTCCTTTCCTTACTTTTCACTTTCTCTCTTGTCAAGGCCAGAAATGGGGAGGAAGAAGAAGAGAAAGGGAAGGAAGCAGGAGGGATAGAGAGAGAGAGCCTTGGAGGGAGATGTGGAAGGAAACCTTGACACCAGGACTGCATTGTTTAGCCCTGTTATAAATACCTGTTGTAAATCACCTTATATAGTAAAATATACCTGCTGTGCTTCTGTGTCTGTTGCCACCTTTGCAAAGAAACACATTTCCTGTTCAGAAACTCTGACACAGTTACAGTGCATTATGGTGACAGGTTGCAATCCCTTTAAAAAGACTGCTCCTAGTCTAACATATTCCTGGAGGCCTAAGTGGCATTGGTCATTAGGGGTACCTTCTTTGCAGGTTTCTCTGGAATAATCATATAGAACCTACTAAGAATCTACGAAATGATAAATGCAAACACGACAGCAAATTAGAGCATTAGGTTCAGCAACATTCTGCTTCCTATATTCCTACTGGTCCCGGATCCTGGAATGCAAAGTGGTTTCATCAGACAACCTGCTAAACATTTTCTCAAGTCTGCTCCCTAAATTATGAAAGAGTTTTGCAAATAGACCAACCTCTAAGAAAGAGATACTTACTTGCTAATGTTGTGACTGTTGTTAGGTTTTCATCTCCACCAATGCTGCAGAGTTGGGACGGGGTAAGGAAAACAAGAAAAAGAAAGCAAACAAGAAGGATTTATTTGCATTCAGTCTCGTGATATTTCAAACATTTAATGATCTCTTTTTATTTGAACTGTGGAATTGGACCTGAGACTCAACTCCCCACCACCAATCTATCTAAGGCATTTCTTGGTTCTTGGCTCCAGACTAAAACCAAGAATTCTTGACTGATTCAGTTTCAGCAAAGCATCAGATGCTTTCAGCCAGCACTTTCCCAGAATCTGAAGACCCAAGGCTGTTCAATTTTCAGTTTTATGTTGCTGCCTTATTTAGAATCCCCATCCAAATAAAATGGAAAGTGACTGTCAGGCTTCAGTAGAAGGCTGCTGGGGGTTTGGAACTCATAAACTATATCAATCTGCAATATAGGACATGATGAAAAATCTGGCATCTTTACGGTAAGTAATATCTGACTGTTTTCCCTTAAAAACACTATGTAATTGCTTCATTTATCTGTGTATCTACTATGCCAAGATGAAGAAGGATACCACCTTTGAAGATCATCCAAATCAGAAGCTTGAAGTGTTCTACAGAAGAATGGGGAGTTGAGCAGGATTGTTTTCCATCAATTACTTTTGATTTTTTGAGTATATTATACATCCCTCTTTGAAGAATTCTGCCTTTTGCTAGCTTATATATCCATATTTCTTTTATTTCATCCCAGTAGCTTGCCACTTTTGACTCCCATCTTGGATATCAGCCTTAAGACTTTGGTACTCATGAGAAAGCGGGTGGGAGAGGAAAGCAGAGGGGAAAACAGTTCTTCCACTTTCCTCCTCCTTTTCACTTGTCTCCTAAATATTGATTCAATCTAAAATTACATTTCCTCTGATATAAAATGTGCTAACCATTTTTGTTTTCAAAGGCAAACTTGATAAGCCATGACCAATTGGGTCATTGTTTCAGAGATATTTCCTAACCTAAACAGGGAACTGAATGATCACAGGCAGGGGAAAAAGCAGTAGGAACAGGATTGACTTCCAACTTCTTGTTGGCTTCCCTGTTGAATTTCCTTGTGGAAAGTGGGCAAAGAGCACAGAAATCTTCCCTTCCCTTTCCCTCCCCTCCCCTCTTCTCCCCAGGTAGATACGTGACTGCTGCTGGTGGGAGGGAGGGAGGGATTGCACAAATGACCAGAAACTGTCTGGAATTCTTGAAAATGAGGATCATGTGACTGCAGCAGTGTGGCAGTGTTGAAACACCCACAAATTTCAAATTTCATTCCCTTGGAAATAATGGGTTCCAGCGTTCTATAAGTTAGCCTATTTGAGGTACCTTGATTGAAAACATTTTATCTTATTTATTTTATTTATTTATTTTTAAATTTATAATCTTATGATGTAATGGTTCAGTCAAAGGTTACAGATACAGGAGTTTTATTAGTATATAGATTATAGCAAATCACCCAAATCATCTCATATGAAGCTTAATCATAAGGCTCCCCTATGCAGAGGAATAGAAATAGCAGCTGGGGGGATCCAAGGGACAGCTCTGCGAAGTTGTACGTTAAAAACTAGTACTTATTTTACAATTTCAATCTATAACCCGTAGCAACTTTTCTGAACAGTTGCTACTGCTATTGCCAGTAGACCTATGCTGACCTATTATTATGAACACTACTAAATTGTTACTGAAGAGATTAACCCAAATTGTAAGCATAACAATTTGAGGATTACTCCAAAACAGATTAGTAACGTACTTCTGATAGTTTATATGAACAGGTGGCAAACTGATTTTTAACACCCATGGAAACAAAACAGATGGCAGATTTTGGATAATCAAAGGTATTTAGGTTAGAGCACTCACCTCCATGAAAGACCTCGATATTGTATCAGCGCATCAATAATACTATTTAGTGAAGATCCAGCCCCATTTGCTGACTGATAACCAAGAGAACAAATAGAATTAATGATTTGAGAGTGACCTAGTATGATCCAAAGAACGCATTCCCAATGTTTGCTTTTCAGAAATCCGAAAGTATTTTGCTTCTTCATAATAGGATGAAGCAGAATGACAAACAAATTGGCTCAATATAAGAATCCTTAGTTAAAATAAAATAAGTGAAGAGATGGTTATGAATCAGACAAATCAGAAATAAATCCTTCAAGAAATACAATAGTATTCCACTCTCAAGAATACTGATTGCACAGAAATGTAAAATTGTAACCTATTTTGATCCAACTAATAAATGCTTCCACTAGCATAAAATTAATGGATGCAAGGTGAAATGAGTGAATTTAAAGAAAAAAACCCATAATGTGGTTTTAAGTATTGTACTAATACTACAAAGATTTTTTTTTTTTAATTTGATTTATATGCCGCCCTTCTCCGGAGACTCAGGGCAGCTTACAATGCGTTAAGCAAGATCCAACTCAGTCCAAAATTGACATAATGTGCAGGTTCATAGTCCCATCAATGATAAAGCTAAATAACTTACTGTTGATTTACCATCTCTTTAAGTGTAATCTCTGGCATTAGATTGGGAGTAATCCTATAGACTACTCTAAGCTCCCTAGAGGCAGTGGTGGGATTCAGCCAGTTCGCAACACTTCGGGAGAACTGGTTGTTAACTTTCTGAGCAGTTTGGCAAACTGGTTGTTGGAAGAAATCATTAGGGCAGAGAACCAATTGTTAAATTACTTGAATTCCACCACTGCCTAGAGAGATGGTGAAATAGAAGAAATAATAAGGGTTATATTCAACACCCATACACTGGCATTGCTACTGTCTGAATTACACAATAAGTGTAATAAGTATCTGGGCTGGCTCATGTCAGACTTTTTTAGTGTTATGACATACACACAGAGCTTTCACAGGTAAGATCTGTACTGCATACAAATGTAGCAGCACATCTAAACTGACCTTCACAGGGCTTTTGAGCAAAATACAGGTAGTCCTTGATGTACAACAGTTTGTTTAGTGACTGTTCAAAGTTACAACGGCACTAAAAAACAGCACCATTTTAACACCCCCATGGTCACATGACGTACATTCAGATGCTTGACAATTGACTCACATTTATGACGGTTGCAGTGTCCTGGAATCATGTGATCGCCTTTTGCAACCTGACAAGCAAAGTCAATGGGGAAACCAGATTCACTTAACAATGGTGTAACTAATTTAAAAATTGCAGTGATTCACTTAACAAATGTGTCAAGGAAAGTTGTAAAATGGGGCCAAACTTGCTTAACAAATTTCTCACTTAACAACATAAAATTTGGGTTCAATTGTGGTTGTAAATTGAGGACTACCTGCATGTGTCTGTTTATTGCTTGCAGAGTTGCCACTTACTGAGGATAAAATTATACTAGACAGGTTATTTACTACACAGTCAGGATACTTATTTTTCATTGCTAGAAAAATGTTTGCCGTGTCCATTATGCTATATTAGCTACCACATGGAAATAGGAAACAATGCCAAGAGAGATGGCATTTCTAGTCTGAAGGTAATTAATAACCCAGTATCATTGGGATTACAGCAGAAGGAAACATCGAAAATTCAATTGGCCTTGAAGATAATTTGTTCTTCCTTTTTCAAATTAGAATTCAAAAATGCTTTTTATATTGCTTAGTCTGATAGACATTTGGTGATCCACACTTACTGTTAATGAGTCCCCAAGAGCACCTATAACTTTTATGTCTCCTGGCCTCAAATTATGAACTATAAAAAAGAAAGAGAATGGTATAAGTTTTAGAAAATCTTTAGGATTTGGAATATACTTATTTGGAGAATTTGTAAGAACTTAAAAGTCATGTTAAACTAAACTTTGAAATTCAGCCCTCTAATCAGAACACCATATTCTCCCCAATTCTTCTTCCAAAGAAATTAATGCAACATTATTTCCTAGTTATTTCTCAAGAAACAATTTGCATGTTGTTGTTGTTTTCCAAAACAAGTAAATTAAATGGTTTTAGTTTCTAGCAATTCTCTTTTTCTATATAAAAATAATTGTTATATAATTATTATATATATGTTTTTGTTATATATATAAATATATATATATATATATATATATTTATGTTATATAATAATATATAACATAAAGCAAGGAACACGTTTCAATAATTAGCAATTCAACAAGTAAAGAATGAGTGAACTGGAAGGGAAAATTCCTACAAATGCTTAGATCCCTAAAATATATCAAAGAAAGCCATCTTATATTCCTTAGATGATTAGGGGACTGGAGGCGAAAACATATAAAGAACAGTTGCAGGAACTAGATATGTCTAGTTTGATGAAAAGAAGGACTAGGAGTGACATGATAGCAATGTTCCAGTATCTCAGGGGCTGCCACAAAGAAGAGGGAGACAAACTATTCTCCAAAGGATCTGCAGCAGTAGTGGGTTGCCCCCGGTTCGGACCAGTTCACAAGAACCAGTAGTAAGACCGGCGGGAGGCTCCACCCACTGACCCAGACTTCATCAGGAAGCTTCTGCACATGCGGGGCCCTGTTGCGAACCGGTTGTAAAGGTAAGTAGAACCCACGCTTGATCTGAGGGCAGGACAAGACACAATGGAAGAAACTAATCAAGGAGAGAATCAACCTAGAACTAAGGAGAAATTTCCTGACAGTTAGAATAATTAATCAGTGGAACAACTTGCCTCCAGAAATTGTGAATGCTCCAACACTGGAAGTTTTTAAGAAGAGATTGGATAACCATTTGTCTGAAATGTTATAGATTTCCTGCCTAAACAGGGGGTTGGACTAGAAGACCACCAAGGTCCTTTCCAACTCTGTTACTCTAGTTTAATACTTTGCAGTACAGGATTCCCACAATGAGTCAGATTCCCTACCCCAATAGTTGCAAGAGGTCACCTAATTTTGAAGCTGCTCATCTCTTTGCAGTGATCCCTGGTTAACTCTTTCCAAAAACAGAACACAGAAATCTTCCTATGCAACATGATAAATGTATGATATGGGGGGGGGATCTTGAGCTGAACATCTATTTGACCTTGGATCAACCTCCATCTTCAGCTTTCTGAACATTCCTCAATCAACAAGCAAGAGTACTTCCATTTGGCAACCTCACCCTCGTTCCATGCAAAAAAAAGAAATAAATAAATAAAATAAATGGCTGGCACTATCCCATGCCTGGACATGTATGTATCAGTGGAGGGTTCTAATCAGTTTTACCACCGGTTCACATCACGCACGTGCTTTGCGTGCAATCACCACATGTATCCTCGCTTTACCCGCACTCGTGCCAAACCTGTGCTTTGCGCAAGCACATTGAGTAAAAAACCAGCTGAGGCATGGCAATTCACTCTGCCGCGCCTTACAGCTGACCAAAAAACAAAAGAAATAAAGGTAGGTATAGCCCGTGGCGGTGGGGGGAGGGCCCAACTGAAGTTCAGAGCGAACCGGTTCACTCTCCTATGAAACTTTCCACTACCGGCTCTCCCGAACCGGGGAGAACCGGTAGCAACCCATTACTGGTATGTATGTATATATTCCTGCCGTTACTTGCAATCCCTGCAAAAAATCAGCCCCAAAGTCTTCCAGCTACTTTGAAAGGCCTGAAATCACTACTGCTTGTCTTAAAAATTGAACCTTATTAGCTTTATTGTGCTTTCAAATGTTCCACAGATAGCAAAAAAAAATAAAAATCATTGACTCTGTCTTGACTCTATTCAATTTATTCATTTATTCAATTTCCACAGCCACTCTACTCAATCACGTGACTCTGTCTGGTACAATGTTGTGGTATCAAAGAAGTCTAGAAATGCATCAACCTGATAGTATCTTCACCAAGTAGACGTTCTTTTTCAAGAACAAAACTAGAAGAGCAGTTAATGCTGTTCCTTCTTCCTTCTGACCCATTGTTCAGCACAGAACTACTATTTTAGTATAATATTGTAGAAAAACATTTATATCTAGCATATACTGTTCTATGTGAACTGAAGTATTATAATTGATCATTCTCTTTTTAATAAAGAAACCTTCCCTAATGTGCTATCTCTGGGCTACAACTCCCATTATCTTTCGCCATCAAGGATTTATCTTCATACTTGATGGTCTGGTCTACTGTGATAATATTAGAAATAAATACTTGTATTAGGTTCACACAACTACACATCTATCCTACAAATAGATTTATGGAAGGCATTTCTCAACCTTGGCAACTTTAAGAAGTGTGGATTTCAACTCCCAGAACTGAAGAACATGGCTAGAATTCTGGGAGTTGAAGTCCACACATCTTAAAGTTGCCCCAGGGTTGAAAAACACCAATGTAAACTCAGGCTGATAATCCTCTGTATGCCTTTTCTACAGAAATCACCTATGATTATGCTCTTAAAATGTGAGCCTCAATGCTCAGTAAACTCATTGCAATATTAAATGTGATCTGTAATGATATTATGCACTCAATTTTCTATCCTCCTTGTTCCATCAGGAGCAGAGATTTATCTGAATGTAGTATTAAATTTTAAGCATATATATATATTCATATCCTTGTTCTCATATTAAATATCAAGTTTTGTTGAGTGCCCTATACTGGAGATCACATTTTCTCAATGAACATTTGATAGAGAAAAAAGATAATCCAATTGTTGGATGGATGGAGATCCATGTCTATTTCAATGAAACTCAAATCATCATTATATATTTTCAGGTTATTTAAGGGCCAATAAATTTTATGTTAAAATACAGATATTTACTACTGATTGCAGTGGGAATATAAATGAAATAAACATTTTTTAAAACTCTCCCATCCTCAGTACAACTATTCTTTATTATAGAAAGTATTCATATTCATTCCTCTGCAAGCTGAATAAGTTCCATCTTATAAAGTCTATCAAAAGACCTTGTATTTTTGCTTATAATTCTGCTAAGTTTGATTTCCGAGGAAGAAGTACAAAGCTACCTGGAGAAATCTGACTTAATTAAAATATCAGAACAATATAAAGAAATGCTAGAAGAAAGAATAACAATGATGGAACTAACAAGATTCCCATCTTTGTCTTAATAAATATTGAGAAATTCCAGACCTTGCAGACTAAAATAATTGCATAAACAGAATATGTACCTGAGACAGGAACTGCGTTAGAGGGGTTACGGTCAGAACATGGAATAATAGTTCCAAGGTTCATTTCCTGAAAAGAGACGCAGAACAATGAATTGTACACAGTCTCCAGTATTCCAGTACTGGGAAAGATGAATGTGTTGAACAGATAGGAGAAGTAGAGTTCCTTCTTAGGAAAGAATGAGGCATGAAACATGTTGTGCCAAACCTCCTTTCATCTCCAATCAGTAATAATAAAATATTGTGCAACCAATGTTTTCCATACTTGAGGCTGTGCTTCAATCCTTGACACCACAGGAAAAGGTGAGTAATTACTATTCCTGTATGTGAAGATGTACGGGTACTTCTGAAAAGATAAGATAGGGAAAGCAGTTAAAATAAGTACAGTAATCATTTGGCACCAGAGATGAAGTCATGAGAACAATCTTTTCAACTGATGGAAAATCTCTATGGTCAATCCACAGAGAGAGGTCCAAGTACTAGAAGTATATTACAATCTGACTCCTCCATGGATGACCAAGATCTTTGAGAAAGTCAGGGCTACTGGTCAGTAAGAGGAACCCAGACACAGAAGAGATGCACTTCGGAAGGGACAGGGCATGCCATATAAAACTCAGACGGGTATAATATAACACAGAGAATTCTTCTCTTACACATGTAACTCCCCAAACCACAATTCTTTGCCTTACCTGTGAAATAGAGTAGTTCATATAGATTAGGAAAAATTGCTAAATTGTAATCAAAATGCAATTGTAACTGAAATTAGCCTTGTGGATTTTTTATGCAAGATGTATTGTCAACTAAACTTTCTTGAATGAAATGGAGTTTGTTCTTGAATCTGGCTATGAAAGAGGCTGGTTACCCTATTACAGGATTATTATTTCTCAGAAAGAGACTGAAAGTGCAGCTGCTGATTTCTTTGACTTGTCAGCAGGCTTTGTACACAGGGCTATAGTAGGAATATTTGTTTATCAAATTACGTATTGCCCATCTCCTTCTCAGAATAAGTAGGAATTATGGCTAACGCAACAAACAAAATGTTAAAAAGTTATGATATTTATATAGTTACTTACCAAGCACATCTAAATTATATTAAAGTAACCAAAATATATTTACAATCCCCAAGGCATGTCTCAACTTTTGAGCATCCCAAATGTTTGGAAATTGAAAGCTGACAAATTTGACCCGTCCCTAAGAATGCAGAATCTGATGGCAAGATTTTAACTGGCATCAAGTGCTCTATCATAATATCCACTGTGACTTGTAGTGTCACTTGGTTTATTTCCAAGCATTGCCTAAGTGGTAATTTGGATCTCTAAAGCTCTTTATGAGTTAGACTTCAGTACAGATAATCCTTGACTTATAACCATTCATTTGGTGACCAAAGTTACAAAGGCACAGAAAAAAAATGTTACTAATTTAACAACTGCAGTGATCCACTTAACAACTGTGGCAAGAAAGGTTGCAAAATGGGGCAAAACTCACTTAACAGCTGTCTTACTTAGCAATAGAAATGTTGGGCTCAATTGTGGCAGTAAGTCAAAAACTACCCGTATGTGCTTCTTGTGAATGCTGAAGCACAACAGTCATGCAAGGAGGTAATTTCTCAGGTGGACCTCCTTCATTTCAAAGCTCAGAGGGAAGACTTTTAGAGAAAATGCTTCTTGCTCATGGTCCTGTGATTGTGGAACCCTTCCCACCGGGAAATTCAAGGTGTGTTTTGACAAGCTAAGCTTATCATTTCAGCTCTTTGTCATTTAATCTACCATTAGTGGCTTAATTGCTATTTTATTCCATGTCTGAGCTTAGAACTTCATATTTACTACTTTGACTCAGCCTTTCATTTTTATCATGTGAAATCTCGAATTTGTAATTTTATTGTGCTAATAAAATTGTGTAAGTTTGTTTCTATTTTATTGAGTTATTATTCTATTTTTTAAAGAAGAACACCATCCCTAGAAGACACGTTTGCTAAAACAAGCAACTATAATAAATTTTCAGACACAATCAGGCTACAGTTTTGTTTTTCCTTGAATTGAATAGCAAATGTAAAATATACATTAACCGGGAAGCACAGCTGAGCTTAAAAGATCTTTCTTCCATTTTCAATGGCACACTAATACCATGAAGAAGTGATGCCTGTTGATGAATAAATGTCCTTGAAAGCCCACCATTTGAAAGCCCACCGATATGAGTCTGGAACATGCTTTTCCTGTCTATTCAGTTGCTGCGATTCTGACCATAATGACTGGAGAGAAGCAAAGCTCAATTGTAAAGTATATGGTCTGCACAGGAAGAACTCAGGATCTCTTTGGAAGCTGGAAAAGTTCTGACTGAAACATTAGAGAATCCTGCCAGTTATTGTAGATACTTTTTACCTGTACTTTTTACCTGTAATCTTATATATGCTTGTCAAATAAATAAACTTAAACTTAAACTCTGGGGAAGGCAGGCTATTGCCTAACTTCCTATGTTCTCATACAAAATGTTTTTTGTTTAAATGAAATTGCTACAACTTCGGGTGCCAAAATTTGGGTTCTTGCGGTGTTTAATGACACGACATTAAAGTTCAGTTGTCCTGAATTAGACTTTGGAATTCATTGCTCCTCTTCTGGAAGGTTTGTTCATCACAACACTTAGTGATGATTGCCACCCTGTTTCATTAGCTATTTGCAACATGACTAGAATAACCAAACAGCCCCAATTCTACCCCATGCCCCAGAGAGGCTGGCCTTGTCTCACCTTCAGGTCATGATTAACCAACCCTACCTGGTTTTTTTCCTGTAGTGTAAAACATCAGCCTGACACAAAACAGAACAAAGTGCAAAGACAGAGGGGACCTGGCATTGTTGTATCACTGCTGGTAGTCTTCAGCTTACAACCATGGCTTTAGTGACTGTTTGAAGTATCAATGGCACTGATTTATAATCACTTTTCACACTCATGACCCTTGCAGCATGCCCATGGCCGCATGATCAAAATTCAAATACTGATTGGCAACTGATTCATATTTATGACAGCTGAAATGAGATGGGGTCATGTGGTCACCTTTTGTGACCTCCTGACAAGCAAGTCAATGGGAAAGCCACTTAACAACCGTGTTACTAACTTGACAACTTAACAGTGATTCACTTAAAAACTGTGGCAAGAAAGGTCGTAAAATGGACCAAAACGCACTTGACAACTATCTCACTTAGCAACAGAAATTTTGGCTCAATTGTGTTTGTAAGTTGAGGACTATCTGCAGAGGATTGTTAGTCCAAAATGGCTTCAGAACTGTTATGCTCAAAATGGTTGCTATGGGTTTTTTTCACAGAACAAGGCAGCATTGTATCACCACAGTGATATGATGGCCAATCAGATGTTTCTGAAAAAAATGGGATCAAGATTTAAACTTAACGCCTTTCTCTTGTTATTGCTCCCCAACAAGGGGTATATTTCTTAAAAATTATTGCTTTTCTTGAACCCTTAGGATTAATTATAACTGTTTATTAGCTTTTGGACTATACTGCAGAGTTATTAAGTCATGCTGGTCAAAGGATGCAATGTACCAATTTATTTGTTCCAAAAAGGAAATTATGTTACAGAATAGGTACTCATAATTTAGAGATGCATCTCTCCCTTTGGGGGGGGGGTTGTGTTTTGTCCATTTTGTTCTGTTTTTGTCTTAACCTAGATTTTTATTTAAAAAGTGCACTAAAATGCACTAAAATTACATGCAAATCTATTCAGATTTACCTTTTCTTAAGCCTCTAAATATACATTTATAACACATTTTGCTACATGTTTTATGGGCGTATTGTGATACTTTTTAGTGAATAGTGTACTGTGAAATGGGGAAAGAAACAAAATCTTATCTGTATATCACTTTGGGCCTACAGAAATTTACAGATAATAAATTCTTCTAACATTTTATTTTTATTTTATTTATTTGTAAAATATATTGGCCACCCATCTTACTACAGGGTAACCCTGGGCAATCTGACATTATCTGCAATATGTAGAAATAATGCAGATTTTAAAGCCTGCATTAAATTTCTTTAACCAGC
Organism: Pantherophis guttatus; assembly: GCF_059756535.1. Classification (NCBI taxonomy): domain Eukaryota; kingdom Metazoa; phylum Chordata; class Lepidosauria; order Squamata; family Colubridae; genus Pantherophis; species Pantherophis guttatus. The sequence continues at coordinate 291,102,046 of NC_142063.1, read as the reverse complement.
TTTCCTGAACTTATGGCTATCAGATGGGTTGGAGAATAATTTCTATTATCCACAATCTGGGAGATATTAGATATAAATCTTGATTTGAAGCAAGGGTGGAAACCAATCTTGTAAGTGCTGGTGAAACAGAACCATCAAATAGCCTTTCCAATCAGTCATCTTAGTTCGAGTTACAAGACATTGTAGTTTACCAACAACCAGAGAGCCACACATTTTGCCCACTCCAGTGAGGGAAAGTATTTCTCTGGAAAAAGAGATAATATTAAAGGTGTGTGTAGAAAATATTGTTCTCCTACCTCAGAAGGACACTTTGGATCAGGTACTTCTCTGAAGTGATAGGGCTTCTTCTGACCAGCTGGAGTCAACTAAAATTAAAAAAAATAGAAAGAAAACCATAGGTGAGGTTTGCTCAGTTGATCAGTCCTCCAGTTATTCCTTTGCAGGATTGACTTGTAAGCCTACTACAAGGGCAATAGTCTTGCTTCTGAGTGCAGAAGATACAAAGCAATAGGTGTTTCTTAGTTGAAGCACTTGACTAAACTGGTCCTAACATGAATGAATGTTAACCCCAGTTTAAGAACCACTAATATAGAGAGATATAAAATAATTTTCTTTTTTTTTCTCTATTATATTCATAGAACAAGACATTTGTCCCTCGGGGCTGGTGATGTAAAAATGTAATAAATAAGTAAATGAAATTTAATAAATAACTAAGGAAAAACAAGCTGCCTACAAGGATTTACAAGGATTCAGTTTTTCTGTTATTTTTATTTCTTATGGAGTATTTTCTCTGCAGCATCAAGCCTCCTTGTTAGAGATGCTGACCTGATAAGGTCATCTTTCTTATGGTTTTTTTTTTCTTTCTTTTAATTCTGGCAGTATCAGACATTTCACTTGTATGGATTACACCCTTGCAAACTACAGTACATAAAAGGTGTGGGGGGGGGAACCCTCTGATCATTTCTTCTGGTAATAAGAGAACCTGGATAGTGAAGCACAACAGTTGTTAGGCCATGTTAAAGTAGCGTTCTGCCTCTTGTTTCAGAATTGTTCAAGGCTAGCCTCAAGACCTGTAAAATTTGCCTCATTTGTAGCATGTTGTGGACAATGTCTTCATCTAGCAACTGCTTTCCTTATTTCCATACTGCTTCCCTGGCTTTTCTCCTTCTTCTTCTTCTTGTGGCATGTCCGTCATCAGACGTTGGCAATCATGTTGGCAATCCTATTTTTGTCAACAGCCGTATGAAAAAGTGCTGCTGAGTTTTGTCCAAACCAGTCCCTTAGGTTTTGAAGCCATGATGTTCTTCTTCTGCCTGGGCCTCGTTTGCCTTCAATTTTTCCCTGGAGGATTAAGTGAAGGATGCTTATTTTTCTGGGTGTCACATCACATGTCCAAAATACTCTAACTTTCGCTTTTTAATGGCTTTATTTCCCTTTGCTTTCCCAGGCGGCTTATCACCTCCTCATTTGTGATTTTGTTAACACAGTTTATGCGTAACAGCCGCCTGTAAATCCACATTTCAAATGCTTCTAGTTTCTTCAAGTGGTTTTCTGTCAGAGACCAACTCTCTACTCCATACAGCAGGATAGGAAAGATGTAACATCTGACAAGCCTGATTTTCAGTCTTAGGCTTATGTCGTGACAGCAGAAGTTCTTTTTCATTTTGAAGAATGTTGTTCAAGCTTTCTCTATCCTTGTCTTTACTTCACTGATCATATCCCAGCTTTCATGTAAATTAAAACTGAGGTACGTGATCCTTTCAACTTTTTCTAATGGTATTCCTTCCAAATTTATCAGTGGTAAATTAATGGGTTGTTTGCTGATGACCATGATCTTGGTTTTTGAGGTGTTAAGCTTCAAGCCATATTTTTCAGATATTTCTGAAACTCTGTTGATGGCTTTTCTCCTACCACAATAATTGTGTTAACAACAGATGGGACAGCTGTGCAGTATCTTTTGAATAATACCATTTGCAGCCATTAATACAGAAACACCCAGAGAGATGCTCATTGGGAAACTTTGCAGAATTGTGAAAAGAAGAACGGGAAGTGGCTTAAAAGGGAAAGTTGAGCAAAAGATGGAAATTTTCCCACTTGGGAAATGTGGAGTTTATAGTTTAGCAATAAAGCTTTTCTTTTAAAATACTGGAACAGGTAGATTGCAAACTTTTTAATTGGGCTTAAAAAATGGGGAGAGGGAGATTCTATTTTCCAGCTCAAGTAATACAGGTATGTAAGTCAGATTTTAAATTAGAATTCAAGTGTCGTGATTTTTTTTAAAAAAAAAAGCAAATCAAATTTAATAATCTAGGATACCACCCTTTGTTCCCTTATCAGGGCATCTGACTTGCAATAAATGGAGGGCTGAGACAAGAACTTTGACATCATTATGTGTGTTTATGGATAAAAGAGAGATCGATCAAGATAACTAAGTGCAGCTCTTGTCATCCAAGATTACAACCTTGATTCAAGGATTTAACTTTTGTCCTACCATATCAGATAAATGGGGTCATTAAAGTGAAGGACGTCCACATCCAAAAGAAAGTTAGAGCTCATCGTTTACAGCAGAAGTCACTGATATCTGTTTTATGAGGCTGTTGAACTGAAAGTCAATGCATTGCAAAGAAGCCAGGCTGAAGAAGTTTTACCTAAGGAGGTAGTCAGAATGACAGATTTGCTTTATGGTCATCTGAATTCAAATTCTTGCTTAGTCATAACGATATGCCTCTGATTAGTCACTATCTCAAAGCCTCATCATGAAAAAGGGGCTATACCCATTCCTACTGCAGCTTTTCCTTAGAATGAAAAACACTGTAAAGTCTTCCATATATTTTCATGCCTCTTACCATATTGTTCCAAAGTTCTATTCCTACAGGAGCAATTTCCTCCCCTGAGTTTTTCAGTAGTGCCTCCTTTTTTGAACAATCAATATCATGATTAACCTGCAACATAATTAAGAATGGAAGAGAACTGAATAATATTTAAAATTTAAAACAACCCAACTACTTGATGTACATTTTGCTTGTATAACTATATATTAAACACACATTAAAAAAAAAATATCACAAACATGTCATATGTATTACATAACTACATAAATTATACACTTATCCTATACATATCCTATATGTGTTTTGCATTGTACAATTAAATTACTAACATTTAAATTATCTTTCTTAACAATAGAAAAATAGGAAAATGACTGTGTTTAATTTATAAACAATCCTCCGACGAAAATTCCCTGTATCTGCATAATTGTTTATGTGGAAAAGGGAAGCTTTTCAGTCCATCATATGGAAAATCAATGTCACTTTTTAGTTGTTAATTTTTTGCAGTGATAAAAGGTTTCAATATTCATGTCTATTCTGCTCCCAGCGAAGTTTTGACAACTTGACACCTAGAATTCATGATCTTCTTTCCAAATCTTCTTGTAGGTGAGTGCTATAGCTCCTAAAACTATGTATATAGTTCTCTATAAATGATCCTGACCAGCTCAATGTTGACTCACCTTTCCATCCTTCTGAGGTCAATAAATGAGGACCCAGATTATTAGGGACAATATGCTGACACTTAGAGGGCTTTAGCACTATGAAGTGGTATATAAGTTTAAGTGCCTATTGCTATTGCTCTAAAAGGCAAAGGTCCAAGAAGTCAATTCCTAGGGTTGAGGAATTGGACCCTATAGAATAATATTTGACTATCCATGTCTGACAAATTCCAAAGTCTGTCCTGATGGTAAATCTAACTTTCCAACCCTAAGTCCTCTGACCTGAAACAAGAATAGATGTTCATAAGTAGTACAGTTGGTCTGCAGAAGACCAGGACCATAGTGTCTTCAAGCAGTAGCAGCAGTATAACTGCACTGGTTGCTAGAAAAGGGAGGCTTGGTAGAGGCCCTCTCCACACTACTCCTTCCCTGTGCTCTGCCCATCAGCTGCTAGCCCAGAGGTGGGTTTCAGCAGGTTCCAACCAGTTCTGGAGAACCGGTAGTGGAAATTTTGAGAACCGGTAAATACCACCTCTGATTGGCCCTGCCCCCATCTATTCTCTGCCTCCCGAGTCCCAGCTGATCAGGAGGAAATGGGGATTTTCCAGTAACCTTCCCTTGGATTGGGGAGGGAATACAGATTTTACAGAATCCTTTCCCTGCCAAGCCCACCAAGCCATGCCACGCCCACCAAGCTACGCCCACAGAACCAGTAGTTAACATTTTTTAATTCCACCACTGTGCTAGCCGTACTGTTTCTTAATGCCTGCTCCACTGACTTTCTTCCTAGATGAGCCTAGCCTCCTGAACAGACACTGTGGCAAGACCAGGCAGGCAGCAGAAAGGTGCAAGGCAGGGCACTGAATGTAAAGATGGCAGCTACTGCAGAGATAAGAGGAAAGAGAGAGAAAACCCTCACCTTTTATACCCTATTTGCTGACTGCTGTGCTCGCACAGAGAGAGGGAGATAGGAGGAATGGTTTAGGGTTAAGATATAGTGATTCATGCACCAGGCTAGAAACTGGGAGATTGTGAGTTCTAGTCAGTGGTGGGATTCAAATTTTTTTACTACTGGTTCTGTGGGTGTGGCTTGGTGGGCATGGCAGGGGAAGGATACTGTAAAATCTCCATTCCCTCCCCACTCCAGGGGAAGGTTACTGCAAAATCCCCATTCCCTCCCAATCAGCTGGGACTCGGGAGGCAGAGAATAGATGGGGGTGGGGCCAATCAGAGGTGGTATTTACCAGTTCTCTGAACTACTGAAAATTTCTACTACCGGTTCTCCAGAACTGGTCAGAACCTGTTGAATACCACCACTGGCTCTAGTCTAACCTTAGGTACAACGCCTGCTGGATGACCTTGGGCCAGTCCTACTCTCTCAGCCCTAGAAGGTGGCAATGGCAAACCACTTCTGAAATCCTACCAAGAAAACTTCAGTTGCCAGGAATCAATGCCTGATTCAAATACACAGAGAGAGAGAGAGAGAGAGGGAAGGAGGGAGGGAGGGAGAGAGAGAGAGCGAGAACAAGGAAGAAAATGAAGAAAAGAAGAAAAAGAAAGAAAAAGAAAAAGGCCCAGAAATGGGTGAAATGCTCCCGGTTTGGACCGGCTCGGACAAGTAGGTAGCGATGGCGGCGGCAGTTCGGAGAACCGTTAGCAAAAATCCCTGCCCCTGCCCCCCATGCCCAGCTGAGCCCCACGATCATCAGAGCCTTTTTTTCCTTTTAAATGGCTCTGACCAGCCAAGCTCTGACATCCCAGCTGAGTTGCCTGCTAATCAGGCAACTCAGCTTGGATCGCCAGAGCCATGTAAAAGAAAAAAAGTTTCTTTTTTTCTCCCCGCCCCTCCCAGCCTCCAGCTTGCTTACCTTAGCTGCTGATAGCATGACGATCGCAATCCATGCATCAGCAAGCAACTGAATCTTACTGCCTGCAATCAAGCTCATCGGTGAGCAGCTCTTCCTGCCTGCCTGCCTTCCTGCCTAGACTTGTGGACTTCAACTCCCAGCAAAGCTGGCTGAGGAATTCTGGGAGTTGAAGTCCACAAGTCCTAAAGTTCCCAAGGTTGGAGACCCCTGTTCTATTGGGTAAGTTTTTTTCCCGTTTGGGAGCTTTAAAATTAAATAGTTAATTGCGGTTTTTTTTAGTTGTTCCTTTTTTAGACCTAGCCATTTAAAGTTTAGGAAGTTTTAGCTGCTTTTATATAAAAATAAATTAAAATAAAATAATATTTATGCAGCTTTCTGAGATTTAGTGTGTTTCTGTAGTGTTTCACTCTAACTACACAAACACACAAAATCTCACAAAGCTTATGTGGAATTTTGTGTGTGTAAAGTGTGAAAGTTGTTTTTTTGGGCTTTTTGTGGCTGTGTGAGGTTCCTCCTTGTTGCGGGGCCATTTTGAGTCTAGCACAGCTGCTTTTACATTGTGGGTGAGCCAGTTGTGTTGTGTTGTGTTTTGTAGGTTAAAAAAGGGCAAAGAAGTGACATTGACTTGGCCACGCCCACCCAGTCACCTTACCACCAAGCCTCGCCCACTAATTAAGCCACGCCCACAGAACCGGTAGCAAACAATTTTAGATTTCACCCTTGCCCAGAAAGAATAAGAAACTTGCAATTCTTACTGTTGTGAGTGGCATATTTATTTCTTCAAATGAAATTTGGAGACCTGCAGTGAAATCTCTCCTCAGGTCATACTTTTTAGATGCCAGTAGCTTTTCCAAAGCATCCTATAGGAAGGGATAAAAAGGGCTTTTTTAAAAACTACAGAGAATTGAGTGCAATATACACATTTCTCCCTAATTGAAATAAAACCTATTTATCGTGCCTAATAAATCTGAATAATAAAACTACATAGTTAAAATATAAATGAAAGAGGGAAAATATTCTATTCCTTAATAACCATTAAAAATGCCCTAGTGGCTATAAAACGTTTCACATAAATCCATTTTCTTAAGAAAAACATAAGCCTAATAAAACCATTGGATTTCACACTAGACTTTCCGTATCCTGGAGGCATTTCAGAAATGAGGACATCCCAGTGATGTTCTTCCAACTCTAATTAATCAGACATATTTAGCAGCAGATTTCATCATTTCATCAGTTTGGCAACTGATGGTGATCTGGTGACAATCTTGTTCCAAACACTCTCAAACTGGTCATGATAGACTCCTTGGTATAAGTGGATGATACCATGAGAAAGGGATATGAAACACTAAAAACAGGTTGTTTATTTGTAATATACAATGGGAGGCACATTCTCTTTTCACTAAACCTGGTATGTTACTCACCTGATACACCCATTTCTGTACAGACTCATCCAATTTGGAACACTCTTTGAAACAAATGCATGAATTAGGAACTATATTCCTAGAATATATCAATAGGAAAGCAAAGTAAAAATATGGAAGGCCATAAAATATCCATTTAAAACATAAAATCTCTTGAAATCTAGCAAAGGTAGAATGGGTATTTTCAATAGACAGTTTCTTGGCATAATCAGCTAGTCTATCTTTTCCTTTGGAGTGTGCAAAATGTTTTGAATTTAAACTATCTCTAGCTCAAAATTGGATGATGTGTTCTTCTTGGAAATATTCCAGTGCTGTTTCATTGATTCCAATCAATTATTCAAAGAGCTGTTCAATTTGGAATACTTCCAGGGTTCGGGAACAGAATGGGAACACATCCAAGAAGTTCTGAATAACTCTTTTTAACTTAAAATAGGAAGCTTCAAGCTCAAAACATTTCAGATTCAAAATATTTTGCATATACTTTTCCTCTTTTAAAAATTGATATTATTTTCTGACATGATAACTACTTAATAAAAGTTCATTTGTTAGTATTATCTCCTATGTAGGTATTTATTTACAGATAAAGTTCTGAGATTCCCAAATGCCAAGATGCTCAAAATTGATAAAAATGTTCCAATGTGCTATATTAAGTACACACAAGAAATGGCATCGTCATGCACAACCAATGTCAATTTATAGGTTCTAGGGCTCATTTTTGCTTAGAAGAAAATATGTTATAGGGGTTCATGTTTTGTTGCTTTTGTTTCAGTCATTTTAAAATGTTTAAAGTGAAACAATCTTTCACAAATACATGTGTGTTCCATTTACATTCCATTTCATTCCATTCCATTTATGTATGCTACTTTAAGCAGGAAATTAAAGTAGCAAAATAGTTCTCTCCCCTTTCATTTTCCTTCAGCACAAGAATATTCCTCTGCAGAGAAAGCGACTGGCTTTAACTTGATGGAGAAGCTTCCATGGCTGTGAGCAGCTTTGAACCTGCACCTACTCAATCCTAGTCCGATATCTGATACCACAGAGCAAAGTGTCCAGAGGGACAGAAGGAGGGAAATGACATTTATTAAATATGTTTCCATCATGCTGTAATCAAACAGACTTTCAGCAGCTTACAGAAAATCATCCGTTATCATGCAAACTATATAAATTGTCATTTATGCAATATCATGATTCACAGTAAGCCATTGTGGTTTCTACTGGATGCCTACAATTACACGTGTTTGTCATGTGTTTGGCACGTGTTTGGCATGTCTAAGAAAATAGAATAAACATCCCTAACCTGGGAATTCCTCAACTGCCTGGAAATTCTAGAAAGGCACCACACTAGGGAAGACTCCACTACCACCAGGTGCTAATCAACATGCACACATGGTACATGTTCAAATAATACAGAAATGGGCAAAATGGCCCCAAGGGAAAACTTTTACGAGCAAATCCTAAATGACTAGTGAATTGCCAAATCATATAGAGCATTTTTGGAACAAACCTCTAGGAAAAAAAATAAAGAAAACAACAATACATATCTAAAATGTTTAAGATGTTTAAATATATATATATATTTCCCAAAAAAATACATATCTAAAATGGAAGAGGAAAAATGTCTCAATTTATAAATAGAAGAAATTTGGGTTACCTGACATAATTCTGATCTATGTATGAAAGAGTTGGGATTGGGAGCAATGTAAAATCCACCACATTTACAAAGACTTTAGGAACCTGCAGTGATAGAAGAATAACCAATTGAATTACTTGAATAGTTTCCTATTACAGAAAAGGATTTCTACCAACAATCTTTTCTATAAACTTTTGTAGCCTTGAACCTTTGCTCACTATTTCAGGATGGAAGAGAATGGTAAAAGAAGTTTCACTGAGACAATGGATACTGATTTAGTCTATGAAAGAACTCAATATTTATACAATTTATTTAAATCAGTTGAAAACCTACCAAATAAATTCACCCCAATCCACAGGTTGTTTGGTATTATTCTTGGTTAGGTTTCTGAGCAGGTTGCATACACCCAACCTATTTGATTAGTGTGAGTTTAGTGTATGGTGGACCAAGCGAGTATCTAGGTTAAATATGTCATTTATGTATGGGCATAACTGTACATAACTGAAACTAAGCTTTTTGGATTGTAAAATAATATTAATAGTAATTATCTGTAGGCAAAACTAGATACAACAGAGGTGATGTACAGTATGAGTATAATGAGAAAGGTGTGTGAGATCGAGCTGGAATTTATTAAGGGAAGGTCCTTTGATTGAAAGTTATAGACCATATTCTATTTTGCCAGCCCAAAATAGATAAGTATTTTTCAACTTTTCAATCTAGGGTTGAAAGAAGGAGAATTATTGGCCCAAAATCACCCAGCTGCCTTCCATGCCTATAAGAACTGGGTTTTCATATTCCCTTAACTTCTATATTACACTGGCTGTCACAGATACAGCCATATGCCTATGCTATACATAAGTCTATATGAATAACTTCAGTGTTTCAAAATTATTGAATCTGGGAAAATGTTCATACTTCTCTGTATAAAAAATCCAATACTCTTTCAAGTTTCTTTATGCTGTTGAGGCGGGAAATATCCTGTTCAAAATAAAGCAATTTATATAAGAAAATGGTCAACAACGCATTTTTTTTTCACTTCAAATCAAACATTTCAGAATAATGTCTGCCTCTCGTATCTGTCATTTCACCAGCGTGGAAAGGAATCTCAAGTAAATATGTCTTGAAAAGAGTGGGAATTCTCCATCTCTTAATTTAATCAATAAAAAGATGGTTATGGATTAATCATCTCCTTTCCTGCATTAAATAATATATATTCAATAATTTTAGAATTGAATCCTAATTCCAACTGGGGCAAAAGATTCTGTTAGATTTTTCTTGTGCTAAAATTATCATATTTTGAAAATATTTTTAATCTGTATTTGTGAAGACAAAAACTGTATATCTTTTCCAAGGCTTATGATTGAATTTACATAATGTCCTGTAAAGTCTTACTTGTTAAATTAGGCAGAGGGGCAATCTATTCATGATTTGGCACAATTTTTTAAAAAATTAAAAATGTACTTTAGAGGCCATGACAACAATGCAATGAGAACATCAGAAGTGGGCCAACATGAATAATGTAAAAGAATTTAGGGCCAAGTAGGCATAAGTTTAAATATATTTTACATATCATTTATACATCATTATTCATTTTTTTGAAATGAAAAAGGCAAAAACCCCAAATATACTGCTGAAAATCATTTGTTGCTGAATTTCAACTGTGACATCAGTGCTACTTATCTGCTACTTTATCTGACTGCAAGAGTAAATAAAATGATTTTTCCATATTAAGTGATTAACTATGGTATTCCTAGAATTTTCTAAAATGTGGGAGATGAGTGTTACTATACACATATTTAAGAATGTTTACTACATTTTGATTTACAGATACTTGATTAAATCTTCAAGAAGAGGAAAATTTACCTCTCAGAAAAATGACTTATTTTTAATAATACAAATTATTATGTGTAATATACCACTAAAGGAAAATTAAAATGTAATTTGGGAAGGAAAATTAGTCTGACAGCATTGCAATACAGCCAAACCCATTTTTACAACCATTGCAATTTTATATGAGCAGTGCAGCATTTATCATTCAGACAAAAGCAGCAAGTTCCTGAAGATGCCACTGCCTAGATCAGGGGTGGGCAAATGTGGCTCTTTTACAACCTGTGGACTTCAACTCCCAGAATTCCTGAGACAGCTGTCTCAGGAATTCTGGGAGTTGAAGACTTCAGGTTGTAAAAGAGCCACATTTGCCCACTCCTGCCTAGATGAAAGGCCATTTGTAGGAGTGGTCAAAAAGTCAATATAGCAGCCATGACCATGTAATCAAAACTCCAGCCTTTTTTCAGGCATTGTGGGGCTTTGACCACATAGTCATGACTGCCAACCTGGTTTTTTTTGCCCACTGCAGGATGGCTTATATATTCTAAAGAAAGCTGGCATCATCCAAGAAACATCAAAATCCACCATTTGTTTATTCTTTAATCCAATTTCCTGGTCTATTTTCCAAGTATCATGCCTTTTATTTACCTATAAGTCATAATAAGTCATTCCTCTTATTTACCTGGGAGTCAGAGTTCTGCGAAGAACACAGGTGAAAAACTGTGATTAGCTTCCAGTCATTTTGATAGTCAAACAACTAAAGGGGAAAGAACACAAGCCATCACAAGGAAGCTGAAGAGGTTAAAGGGAACAACTGATACACTTGTCCTCAATATTTCTGAATGGCCAGATCACAATAACCATCCTAAACAGTTTGTTTCATTTTTTAAAATATTTTTAATCCCACTATTATTATTTTTATAAATAAGTGAGTGTGGTGAACATACCTAATACTCTTTCCTCAACCTATTTTTTCCACAACAATAATCCTGTGAGTGAGTTGGGCTAAGTTGGCCGAAAGTCACCTAGTTGGCTTTCATGCCCAAGGTGTTACTAGAATTCAGTCTCCTGGATTCTAGCCTGGTGCCTTAACCACTAAACCAGGTGTATGCCAGCTTTTGGCTTGCTTGGACTACATTGAGTGAAGAGGAATTGTCTTAGGCCGCATAGCTAATTTCCTTTATTTTATTACATTTGTTACAATCTTGTGAGGCCACATTACCAGCTGAACTAAACTAGGATAAAGGTTTCAAGTTATAATAACAAAGACGGGCTGTACTGCGTCCTCTTCACAATTTTACCAAAATCTGTTTGGAGAACCAACACAGAAAAAAATAGATTCATCATAGTATGAACTTTGTAAAGATAGCACCTGTTCCAATGTAAGGAAAAAAACCTCTAATCTGAAACTCTATGGAGATTCTCAGTCATCCAGGTCATGGTTGTCCAAAATGTGCTTTTTCAAGAGGCAACTGGACTTTCTGTTTTTTCTTTGAAGAAGTTTCGCTTCTTACCCAGAGCTGAAGAAGCTTCTTGGATAAGAAGCAAAACGTCTTCAAAGAAAAACCAGAAAGTCCGGTTGCCTCTTGAAAAAGCACCTTTTGGACTCTAATCTGAAAGTTCCAGTCATGAAAAAAGTTGAATGATGCCCCAATAAGAGGGGAGTACCTAGAGTGGGGTTTCTCATAAAAAATACTTCTATGATATGAATGGCTTCCACCAAGCTAGGGGTCTTCAGAATTCCCCGTCATCTGAGAACTGGATATTAATACATCTAATACTTTTTTTAAAATCCATTTTTATCCTAGTACATTTTAGGTAGTCTTTTGGCTTGCTTGATAATTGACAAATAAAGCTGGCCTTTAAAAAATCAAAACAATTTTCAGAATTAAAAAGGAAAATATGAATGTGTCTCAGGACCAAGGATTAAATGCTGCTATTTTGTATAAATATATTAATTTTTAAGGTTTAACCATCACAATATTATAAGCAAGACAAAGGAAAAGACAACAGGATATTATTATAAACTTAACTGGTGGTCTTCAATGTCTTTGTGTCTTTAGCATTTTGGTGTCCTAACTCAAACTTAAAATGTCAGTGTCTCCATCCAGAGAATCCAAAGCAGAACTACAATTAGTTAGGGTTGATCCTATCACACAAGTATGACATGAAAAATCAACAAATGTTGGTAGAACCATTGCCTGAATGCACAGGAAAGATGTCAGCTTTTATAGATGTATATGCTGCAAGGATGAAAATGCTTTTGGCCAGCATTGAATATTCAAGAGATTATAAATATAAGTAGATTGCACTATAACATGTTACAATATACATACCTGGATCTCTCTCATGCTCTCCACAAGTTCTTTTGCTTGATCCAAAAGATTACTGTGTCACAAATCAAAGAGAGAAATGGCTAAGCAGGTAAATATTCTTTTTTTGGAGCTAGAAGATTAATTTTAATCTACAGAATCCAGGCTATTCCAAAGTACAAAATGGCCCTTTCTTAAGTGACGTTTTCAGAAGCCAAGAGAAGAGAGAATGAGTAGGGTGTGCAGTATTTAGAAAGTCTAAAGGACGTTACTAAAGGGGATGGTGAGATATTTGTAGTTTAAGACTTGTGAGACTGATGTAAGCCTTCCCAGGTAGAGCAGATAGGAAATATGACCAGATGAGATGATTCCACTTTATTGTAATGCTACCTTAACAGAATCTACAAAAATACAAATATCCCACCATTTCCTTTACAGACTGAGAACTAAAGAGGGATACTTTATGAGTCTCTTTCTCTACCTATTATGCAGCTGTGATTTCCCTTCCCACATTCCCAAGGTCATTCCTACATAACATTACAGGTAGTCCTCAGTTTATGACCACAACTGGGATTGGAATTTGGGTTGTAAATTGTGACAGTTACAAATTGAGGCAGCCACCTTATCTGACCTAATTTTACAAGTTTTTTTACGGCAATCATTAAGCAAATCACACAGCTGTAAGTATGAATCCATTCTCCTGAATATTTTTTGTTTGACAAATCACAAATTATGGTCACATGACTGTGGGCAACCAGCCAAAAATGTAAGCCCATTGCCAAGCTTCTGAAAAGCAGTAATTGGATAGGAGGGACCAACAGCATGATATTTTACAACAGTCAGAAGTGCTTTAAAGCATCTTTTCCTAGACCAGGGGTCTCCAACCTTGGGAACTTTAAGCCTGGAGGACTTCAACTTCCAGAATTCCCCAGCCAGCTTTGCTGTCTGGAGAATTCTGGGAGTTGAAGTCAGCCAGGCTTAAAGTTGCGAAGGCTGGAGACCCCTGGCCTAGGCAGTTGTAACTCCAAACGGTTGCTAAATGACTAGTTGTAAATCAAGGGCTTTCTGTACAATTTCCTTTTTATTAACAGTCCTAATTATGAAAATAATAATAATTAACAGTTAACATCTTAGCATCTTAATGATTTTAACCACTTCTTTGCTTTTCCTGGTTTTCCTGTTCAATTAGTTTCCCTGTGATTATTTTTTAATATAGAATGCTTCTGATAATATTCCAAAAGAAAAGCTAGCAAAAACATTTCAGAGAAATGCAGCAATTAAATAAATAGGTAATTACTCCAATTTCAAAAACATGCCCTTCATTTCTTGCATAATTTTCATCTACAGCATCATTCATCAATGCAACAATGACACCCAGGTGAACAAGAAGCAACCCAGTACATAAAAAATGAACTTACATAGTTCCATTTCTTGATAAAATCTTACTGTTTCCCAAGGGAGAGTAATATTGCACAGAAGGATTATACTTCCTAATAAGAGCTGAAAGACATAAACTTGGTTCAGTTAATTCATAGGCTCTGGAACTGCTTGTGCACACATGACAATGAAACTACTAGGCAACAAATTAGGGAATTGTTTTTTTTTTAAAAAAAGGACACAGAAGGAAGACTAGAATGGGAAATTCATCATGGCTAGTTATAAATCTAGTGATAATTTTGGTCGCCACGATGTAACAAAGATGTAGAGACTCTAGAAAGAGTGCAGAGAAGAGCAACCAAGAAAATTCCTACAAATGCTTAGATTCCTAAAATATATCAAAGGAAGCCATCTTATATTCCTTAGATGATTAGGGGACTGGAGGCTAAAACATGAGGAACGGTTGCAGGAATTGGGTATGTCTAGTTTAATGAAAAGAAGGACCAGGGGAGACATGATAGCAGTGTTCCAATATCTCAGGGGCTGCCACAAGGAAGAGGGAGTCAAGCTATTCTCCAAAGCACCTGAGGATATGACAAGAAGCAATGGGTGGAAAGTAATCAAAGAGAGAAACAACCTAGAACTAAGGAGAAATTTCCTGACAGTTAGAACAATTAATCAGTAGAACAACTTGCCTCCAGAAGTTGTGAATACTCCAACATTGGAAGTTTTTAAGAAGAGGTTGGATAACCATTTGTCTGAAGTGGTGTAGGGTTTCCTGCCTAAGCAGGGGGTTGGACTAGAAGACCTCCAAGGTCCCTTCCAACTCTGTTTATAGTATAGTATAGTGTAGTGTAGTGTAGTATAGTGTAGCATAGCGTAGTGTAGGGTAACATAGCATAACGTAGCATAGCACAGTAATTGTAAGATAATGAAGGAACATTTCCTTTGAGTTGAATTTGAACCCTGAAGACTTCATGGCCAATACCTTGTAATTTTCCATGAAACTATTCTGGAAATAGTTTGTCATCCTTTCGTTCTTAGTCTGCAACCGTTTAATTTTCAAATAACCTCTCATTTTAGTATTAACCAAATTTAACTAAGCATAGTTTTTTGACATTGGCTAACACCGAGATTTATATTATTTAATGATGCTAAAAGAAAAAGATTGCACAATAGACAAAATAAGTATAATTGGTTCATATTCACAGTGCTAATTATTGATTCTTCATCATATTAAAGTAAAGCAGATGAAATTTAGCTGTATCTTGGGCACAATTTTTCAGTAGGAGGAGTTGTTGGAAATTGAGTTCACAACTAAAGGACCAAAGTTTTCCTACAAGAAATGGTGGCTCAGTGGCTAAGATGTGTCGATCAGAAAGGTGGGCAGTTCAGTGGTTCGAATCCCTAGTATAGGATTCCTGCGTGAACAGGGGGTTGGACTAGATGACCTCCAAGGTCCCTTCCAACTCTGTTACTGTTACCTGACAAACAACACAAAATTGGGGGATGGGGTGGTAGTGTGTGATTCATCAGTACTTCCAAGGAGATAAATGAAAATGTTGATGAATTTGACAGAAGGTAAAGGTGAGCAAAAATTAATAAAATAAAAACAATTATGAGGGAAAATTAAAAGGTACAGACAAGAAGATTTAATGGTGGATAATGTCAGATGTGAAAGATCAGGTTATATTTGAAGGTCCAATTAAACTGATTTATTGCTTATCATATTTATGCACCAGAACCTTCTCAACTAACAGGTCATACTTGCTTGGGTTTAAATAAGGGTCAATGGAATTCAAGGGAGGTTGGACTTAGTTTGCTTGTGACTATGAAAGGATTCTAGGCTGACCCATCTTTTAACTTTGGCCTCAGGTTCTGCCACTCTTCCTACAGACATGATGGCATGCTTCTTATACCGCTTCAAATGTCACTTAAAATAAGCAAAGACTTGTTTTCCATGACCCCTGATATCAGGACTGGATCAAATGGGCTTGAACCAGGGGTGAAATGCTCCTGTTTCGGATCAGATCGCCTGATCCAGTAGCAATGGAGGCGGGTGGTTCGGAGAACCGGTAGCAAAAATCCCTGCCCCCCCCCCCCCCATGCCCAGCTGAGCTGCACAATCATCAGAGGCTTTTTTTTTACTTTTAAAAGCATTTTTTCTACAACCTCTTCGGCGGAAAAAATGATTTTAAAAGTTTTAAAAAAGCCTCTGATGATCATGCGGCTCAGCTGGGATCGTCAGAGGCATTTAAAAGAAAAAAACCCTATTTTTCTTTTAAATGCCTCTGACGATCCAAGCTGAGTTTTTTTAAAAGCCTCTGCCAATCAGGCAACTCAGCTTGGATCATCAGAGGCATTTAAAAGCATTTTTTTACAACCTCTTCGCCGAAGAGGTTGTAGAAAAAATGGTTTTAAAAGTAAAAAAAAAAAAAGGCCACACCCACCCAGTCACATTACCCCCACCACCAAGCCACGCCCACAGAACCAGTAGTAACAAATTTTTGATTTCATCACTGGCTTGAACGTAGAAAGTACACTTCAGCAAAACTATTTCTCTAGGGAGACTATGACTCTTCCATACTGAAGGTCTGGAAACAAAGACTAGAGAGATATTTGTTTGAAGTGCTCAACCTCAGGCTCTCAGCCTTTTCCATTATATAATCTATTCATTGTCATCAAAAGCTTCTACAAACCACCACATAAATAATGATAAACATTTAAGGTTTCATATCCATTGATCTCTGTTTTGATCCCCACCCTTTAACCACACATGTGCAATTGATTTACCTCTATTTAAATTCACAGAATACCACACAACGAATTATACCATAATTAATCTAACTCTGAGAATAATGTAAAAGTAATGCATGGGATTACTTTTGGTAATCCTGTGTATTAGTTATGATATAAAATGGCATATTATTATTGCATTGTTATTTTGCTTCCCACAGACCATCTTCAATATGCTCATGGATTATTGTTGAATTATTGATCTTGTTCTAAATTTTCTGCACACAATAAAGGAATGGGTTAGATTATCTACAAGACTGGCATCAGCTTTAACTATCTAACACCATGAGGCTAAACAAGATCAAGGCTAAACAAGGAGGGAAAACCATTTCTTCTTTGAGGGTAAACAATGAGAAACATTTCCCTTCTTAAAAATTTCTAATCATTGAGAAACAAAATAATTCTGCCAAGAATTTGAGACATACCTGTAAGTATTCTCATGCTTCCCTGAATAAAGTCTTGTTCTGAGCTAAAAATAGAAATATCAATTAATTATTCCTTCATATAGAATAATGGATCCCAGGGTATATTAGCTTTGTATTGGGCCTTGTCTTTTTCCCTCCCCTCCATTTAATGTCTATGTTATCTATATTGTGGGGTGTTTAGGAAAGAATCATATTTCCTAAAAGGGTTATTTTTGAGTCCGGCAATCATCTACTCTTCTTATCACTATTAAAATCTTAATTGCTATTATTCAATGTAGAAATGAAGGACAAATTAAACGTTACATAAAATATGTCAGATAACCCTAACCTTTTGATCATCCAATGTGCTCTCAGTATGAGAAAATGTAACTTCCAATGAAGGGTCAAAGAAATTCTCACTGACGTGCTTCAAATTTCAGCACACATGCTCTCTTGGGACATCATCAATTTTGCAGAGTTATCAAAGGAGTAAAAGAGTATCAACAAAGCAAAGTTGGTTTTGAAACAGGAACATTCAAAAGAATCATCCAAAATTGTGTCCAAGTTTCAAAGCTCTGTGTCAAGGTCGTCAGCCAGTCCAAGGGTCGGAAGTTCAAGAACAGAATTCACACACAAGCCAGAAGTCAGACATTGCTTCCAGCAAACAGAAGAGAGGCAGAGCAGATTCTTATATAAGCTGCAGCCAGCTATCACAAAGATCTACTTCTTTGTTTGGTGAGAAGAACCCTAATAGATCTTGGGTGCTCTGCTCTCCTTTCAAAACATCAGGTATATCAGTTGGGAAGTCTCATATCACTTCACATGACTCTTCAAGCTGCTCAGGTGTTGCCTGTGTTTGATCAGCCTCATGTGATTCTTTCTGAGGCTAACATACCACACGTTCAATTGGAACTCAAGAATCTGAATCCTGAACCTGGGCCATGACACTTCTTTTCCTACTAGTTAATCCACTTAGGACTGGTGGTAATTTTAAAAAAAACAAACAAACAACCCATTGTCAGAAATAAATCCAGTATGCCAATGTATCCAATATATCCATTAGTATCCCTGTTGAGTATTGGGACAGAAATGAAGGAAATATGATCCTAATATTATGGTATATATTTGACTATTTAGATATCCTCTATTGGAACAGTTCACCAACTGGACTGGTCATATATTTGCTCCATTTACTGGGTCTGCCAAAAGTGTTGATGGTCCCTTCTGTTGTAATATTGTGTTCCTTCTATTTATACTGATTCCTGCCTCAGGCAGTTTTTTCTGTTATTATTAAAGGAAAGATCTGAAACTCTGCAGAGCACATGAATGGAAAATAACATGTCTTCAGAACCTAATAAAAGGTACTACCTTTGGAAGAGACCTTCCTCCTTTCCAGAATCTCTCACCTGGAAATAAAGACAAAAAGGAAGATGACAACATATTTTTTAACTATTACCAGGAAAGAAAGGGTGAGGAAAAGGAGAGAGACCTGGGTCCCTAGGTCTACAGTTGAAGGAGAATTCAATGATGGTAATGAATTCTGTTCCTGATCCACTACTGTGATCTGTAACCCCAAGAACAGAAATGAAGAACAAAAAGCAGGCAGAAGAAATGCAAAGAGAATGCCCATATGCATCAGAAAAAATGCTGAGATGAAGGAACAAAAGTTGGTCCCTACTTTTTTTTTTTTAAAAAAAATGCCTAATGAAAAGACTTTGTAAATTGAATAGGAAAATTAAAGCAGAATACATACTAGATGGTGGAGTTAAGATTTTCTGCCACTTTAGTATATGACAATATTAAAAGTAGAAAATGTATGAAGAAAGGAAAGTATGGGAGAAAGGCAGAGTTTTATAAATCTATTTAGATGTACGGAGCTTGAGATGTCAGTAATTCACTCAAGAAAAAATATCAGATTGATAGGTAGGGAAAAGTTAGGAATGTTGCAGATCAAGTAGTTGGTAAGAGCATGGCTGCAGGAGCCAACTCATAAGTTGGCAACTTTGCTTTGATACAATTGACTAACAGTTTTTCTATCTGATTAAAGACTACTGTACGTCTGCATAATGCCACAATCCCTTTTCAAGAGAATTCACTGCTATACTCACATTTCCAAAACTTCCTATAGCAACAGCTACTTGAATGTCTGATGGTCGCAGTGTGTGAACTAAAGAAATAAAGCATAGGCTACCAGTTAACCAAATACGATAATAGTTTTCCTTATCTCTATTTATTTAAATTAAAATAAAGGCAAATCCAAAACATTACAATTACTTTTACACATGCATATTGCTTTATTCTAAAAGTAGATATATGTATATGTTGTGTTTGTGCACTCCTATACACAGGCACTTAAATGCTATGTGCAAAGCAGATAACATTTGATTGAAATAATTCTAAATAATAAGGATGAAATATTATATCCTAACTAATAAAACAAAATATAATTAAGGAATAACAATCCATTATTTCACTCATTTTCATTTGATCTGAATTGTATTTTTTCCCTGGTGATTTATCTAGGACTTGGATGGCATAAGTAAACCTGACTCCCACATTCTTATGCTCAATAAGGTATCTTTTACTTTGAATATGCTCCTTGGGACAAATACCTGAAGATGAAGTTTGATGAGAACTTTGTAACTTGTAGTTCCTTAGAGGCTGTAGGAAAAACAATATGATCGAAAAGACGCTCAGTATGCTATAACGAACAATCAGATCCACAACACTAAAATAAGAAAGCTCATCGTCTCTTCCAGGAAATATTTTTTATAGATCACATCACTTAAAACATTAAAAGACTGTTTCTGCAAGGACATGTCAGTACAGTGGCTGTCTACATTCTTTATTAAATATAGCAATAGCACTTAAGACTTCTGTACCACTTCATAGTGCTTTATAGCACTCTCTAAGCGGTTTGCAAATTTACAATCTGGATCCTCATTTTACCAACCTTGGAAGGCTGGAAGGTTGAGTCAGCCTTGAGCCAGTCAGGATCGAGTTACTTGCAGTGGGCAGAGTTAGCCTGCAATATTGCACTTTGCCTGATAGCACAGTGTTCATCATCAATATCCTGATACTTTCCAAATAATTTCATTGCTTTTAGTTTAATGTTTCATTGTTTACTTTACAAGGGATTTTTTGGGCTTTTACTTTCTAATCCATATTTTGTTTATGCTAATGTGTTCTGGTATCAGACAGCATGTAGTAATCTTAACCACCCTTTAGAAGAGTTTGGAGACTCCTTCGGGAAAAAAGAAAATCTGAAGTCTTAAAATCAGAATCCATAGTTCCCTAATCAATGTGGGGACCCCTGTTAAGTATTCAAGAACAGCTGCAGCATGGAGTTGATATTCTAAGCACAGTGAAAACTCTGATTCTCTTCACCAATCAAGATCTTGCATTGGAGCCTAGATAGGTAAGGTCCACCTAAACCATTTTGAAATCTGAGATGAGAAAGACAATTGTGGCTCTCTTGATTTCATATACTAAGCTAGCTGGACTAGCAACTGTATCTGTCTTTAACACAGAGAGCTGGCTACTATCTTCCATCGTTGCTGAACTACCAATAGCAAACTACAGTATTTTTCGGAGTATAAAACGCACCTTTTTCCCCCAAAAAAGAGGATGAAAATCTGGGTGCGTTTTATACTCTGAATGTAGCCCCACCCAGCTTCTCAAACGGAGGTTTCAGAGGCTGAAAAAAGCATCAGAAACGAAGCTTCAGAAAAGAAGCCCCCAAACAGAGCTTCAGAGGCTTTTTTTCTGAAGCTCTGTTTAGGAGGCTTTCAGAGGCAGGAAAAAACATTTTTTCTGAAACAGTTTCAGAAGTTTCAGAGGCAGAAAAAAACGTTTTAAAAAAGCAAGGCACAGAGCTCACAACCATGGAACCTGTTGCTAAAATTCACCTCTGGGAACAGCTGATTGGGGGTATTCCGGGAGCCTGATCCACCTGCCAATCAGCTTTTTTCTTATTTTCCTCCCCAAAAACTAAGGTGTGTCTTATACTCCGATGCATCTTATACTCTGAAAAATATGGTAATTTTTGCCTCAGACATGTTGGCTGTGTACTTAATTAAACAAAGCAGGGCAACCAGAACATTCAGAATCAAATATGAATAACATCCCTCCCCATTGCCTCCCATTACTTTTTTATTTACTGATTACATAATTTTTATTTAATCATTACATGTAATGATTTTATTTATATCATTACATAATGATGTACCAGCTTTGAGTGGAGAAACTATGGTATATGTACCTGACTTACAAGCCTAAACTAGGTTGTTCTGCTTAATTAGCAGAGGCTAATAAATAGAAATTAAATTTATCTGCTGGGCAAGTCAGATTCAATAACTGGAAAGCTAGAGGCCTGAGTACACTGTCTTTTCTAGCTTTCTATGCCTGTGCTCAAAAATAGCCACATCTGAATGACGGATCATGTTTGAGAGGTCCTTTTTCCACATCCTTTTTCATCTTGCAATTGTTCAGAAACATTGACTTACGTCCAGTTCAATTTCTTCTTTCATTTTATCCTTGGTTGTCAGAATATCAGCTGCAGTCCCTTTAAGAAAAAATGTGTTTGTTTGTTTAATTTATTTCCTTGTTCCACCGACTTTCTTTTGATTCATACTGATTAAGTCATATGATTGCTTTGTGTTTGTTAATGTTTCTGCACAAATAATAGCACAGGTTTCAACAGATACACTTGCTAATGACTAGATTGTGGATTCTTAAAAATACTTCCAATAACAGCATTTAATTAAAATATCAAACAGTTACATAAAAAGTATCAGTGGAACTGGCATTTAATCTTGTTGCTCTTTCTCATAGGGGAGGGCACAACTGCACAGGATGTGTAAAAACAGAGATCGCCTACAACAAAAATGTTGAAATTCAATTATTATGAACTTCTCTCAAACTCTTAATTACAGAACTATATACAGCTATTACTAGGACTGGGATCTGCCAGTCTTAGTATTTATCCAGTACAATTAAAAAAAAAACTTTGAAGAGAAACATCAGTTTTAATGTTAAGTACACAGATGCAGCATTTGGTAGTACGGGAACTCAACCAGCAATAAGGACTTGCTTTATTTTAGTCACATGAAAGCTTGCCTGCTTTTTCATTCTGCTAATAATGTAGATAAATTAAACAATGCTATACGACCTGGGCATTTTCTCCATTTTATTCCAACAGTGGTTGGCGATCCAAAATCATGATGGGGAAAACATCCCTCTCAGGAAGCTGCACCTCATAACTATCACTCCAATGTTCCTAGGTTTGTCATCAGCACAAAACACAACACACACCTATCTTGGCATTATAAATTTATAATACAAAGTAGCTCCTTTCAAAGATATTACCTATTTCACTACCTTAGGTTAGCTTTAGTTATGTTTTCTCTGCTTCAGCATGTAAACCATCAGAGATGTTCTTATCAGCCTTGACTTTCAGATGAGTTGTTGAAATGAGTTGCTGCTTGAGGTATGTCTGGAAAGTTTATAAAGGAAAAGTGCCTTACCTAAGAAAAAGGGTAGCCAGAGGAAGAACACCAGCTTCTTCATGTTTTGCTCCTTTTTGAATGAATGCATCTGGAAAGATGTCAGCTTTGTTTTACCAAATGCAAATCCAAATGATTCTATGGTCAAGAAATTGCCTTCTGCCAGTTTTTATAACTTGGCGATCAGATAATTCAGCTGTCATAAAATTTATTGCCCTTTTCTCATTTGAAAATGCAACTTTAAAAAGCGACGTGATAAAATATTAACATTTTGATGCCCCTGGGTAAGAAGAAGAGTCTCATGTACTTCATAATCATTTCTTAAAGAAAGAATAAAAAGGAGCAATTGCTCTTTAAACAAGCAACCTTTGCAATTCCCCATTATATAAAAATGGGAAATGTTTATTATGGGAAATCAGATCGAAGCAGACCTGCTTCCTCGGTGTATGTTTCTTTGGTCATTTGTATTTACAATCTTCTGCTTTATAATGTCATGTAATTACAAAACTGGGAATTACATTTCTATGTCTCCTGAGAATTTAAAGACGAGGAAAACCTGTATGATAACTGTAGATACCAAGTTACAGATTTCTGTAGATTTACAGCTAAGTCCTTGCAAAGTTTGCACTGTTTATGTGAATTATGGATGGAATCTAAGTTCTTAGACATAGTCACTCCAGACTTCCAGAGTAAACCTTGCTTCCTATGTTATCTTCCATGCAATTATTAACTCCCAGTTTTTGAGATCAGTCAAAGTTGGCTATGTTTTTTCATCTAGTTGGGAAACAGGTTTTTTTTTCTGTTTCTTAGAG
This sequence comes from Pantherophis guttatus, assembly GCF_059756535.1. NCBI lineage: Eukaryota > Metazoa > Chordata > Lepidosauria > Squamata > Colubridae > Pantherophis > Pantherophis guttatus. The sequence goes on along the minus strand of NC_142063.1, from coordinate 291,078,608 downwards.
AAATGGTAATAGCTTTGCTTCTTGGGGGTTGCCTTTCTAGTCTTAAATTTAAAAAAGGAGGGGAGATATTTTACAACTACATCATAAAGTGAATATTGATGATATGCATATGGCATCAGTATACTAAATAAATGATATGTAAGTGTAATTATTGCAAACTATAAATCTGTGCAAACATATCAGCTGTGTGGAACATATGGGTAAAATTATTTTTATAATTAGCATACTTATTTCTTGTATGCTAAATTGGATTAATAGTCATGGTTGATTTTGTTTTCCAGTGCCAGATATCAGTCTTTCAGATTGGCATATTAAAGAAAATATATGATGAATTTACAGTATATATCGAAAATACATTAAGTTGAGAAGATAAGATAAAGATTTGGGGGGTAAGTTATCTTAATATATTTTTTTAAATAAGGTACATAAATAATCTCAAAAGACCAGTTTTTCCTGGATGTAACTGCTCTACAGCTTTCCTTAGTCTGGTAGGTGTTGTAAGTATTGGCATTTTCCTATTTTTTACCTCCACAATGAAGAGCACAAAACATCTCATGCACTCACCAGACATCTATGTAATACATTTCCCTAAATGCAAGGGCCATTTCTTATAAACCATCATAAAACAAGACTCACCTGCTGTTACCTGCTGAGGAACACAACAAAAATAGCACAATAATAGTTTGGATATTTCCTACTTCATGGTTTCAAGAAACACCTAAGAAATAGAAAAGATTCTAGTATGGTAATATTTCAAAGCATGGAGTTTAAAGCCTAACAGAATTCAATGATAACATTAGAATATAGCCTTCATAGGGGCTTAAATATAACATACTCAAAGAAAGTGACCCTTTGCAGCATTCACTCCCTTAATTCTTTTTAAAAAAGAAAATCCCATTTATTAGAGAGGAGTTACTGTTACAGGTACTCCTTGACTTATGACCACAATTGAGCCCAAAATTTATATTGCTAAGCAAGACATTTATTAACTGAGTTTTGCCCCGTTTTACGACCTATCTTGACACAGTTGTTAAGTAAATCATTGCAGCTGTTAAGTTAGTAGCACAGTTGTTAACTGAAGTTGGCTTCTCTGTTGACTTTCCTTACCAGAAGGTCGCAAAAATTGATCACATGACCCTGGCAACCGTCATAAGTGTGAGTTAATTGCCAAGTATCTGTATTTTGATCATGTAACCAAGGGGATGCTGCAATGGTCGCATATATGAAAAATGATCATAACTCACTTTTTTCAGTGGTGGTGTAACTTTGAATGGTCACTAAACAAACTGTTGTAAATCGAGGACTACCTGTACTTGACTGAAAGGGCAATCTTACAATCTTGAAAATATGAATTTAAATGCTCCAAATCTCAGAGTGGTTCATGCTTTCAAATCTGGAATACAATAGAAGCATCTTCTTTTTAACAAAACTTTTTACTGATATTGGCCTTATGTTCCTATTTCCTTACTCCCTCTATCCCCACTATTTCTTTCCTTTTCCATTCTTGGGCTTACATGCAGGGGTGAAATGCTCCCGGTTTGGACCGGATCACCTGATCCGGTAGCAATGGAGGCAGGTGGTTCGGAGAACCAGTAGCAAAAATCCCTGCTCCCCCCCATTGCCCAGCTGAGCCACGCAATCATCGGAGGCTTTTTTTTTATCTTTAAAAGCATTTTTTCTACAACCTCTTTGGCCAAAAAATGCTTTTAAAAGAAAAAAAAAAGCCTCTGATTATCGCATGGCTCAGCTTGGATCATCAGAGGCTTTTAAAAGCATTTTTTCTACAACTTCTTCGGCCAAAGAGATTATAGAAAAAATGTTTTTAAAAGGAAAAAAAGCCTCTGCCAATCAGGCAAGTCAGCTGGGATTGTCGAAGGCTTTTTTTTTAAAAAAAGAAAGCCTCTGCCGATCAGGCAAGTCAACTGGGATCGTCAGAGGCTTTAAAAGCATTTTTTAACAACCTCTTCAGCCGAAGAAGTTATAGAAAAAATGGTTTTAAAAGTAAAAAAAAAAAAAAAAGTTGGCCATGCCCACTCAGTCATATTATCCCACCACCACCACCACCAAGCCACATCCACAGAACCGGTAGTAACAAATTTTACATTTCACCCCTGCTTACATGGTTTAGTAGAGTGGGTGAAGAATGAGGGTGGAGGAGATGGTGGCTCCCTCTTGGTTCCTGAGAGCCTGTTTTGGCTATTAGAGCAAATGGTGGGACAGATAAGGGAGCTTCACTCAATACCAGGAGTCAGTTTGCAAAAGGTGAATCTGTTTCTCACCTCGCCAGTTCTCCCCATGCCATTTCTTCCTTCTCTCTTTTTCTTTTCAAGATGTAGCTTAGATGGAATTGAAACTCTCCAGTTCTGTGTATTTCTTAATACATTTACTTTTTATTTGGAAAATAATGGAGATACACAAGAATGCTGTGACATACTTTGCATCCAAAACAACTGTGACCACCCACCTTTTTCTACTTATAAAGGACGTACTGTTACTTAATTACTCACTATTCTTTTAGCACTCCATATATGCTCCAAACATGCTGTATTCTAATTTCCGACAATCAAGAAAACTAAGAAACCAAAAGGAAAACAGGGTTAAAAATATGTCATATTAAAAGATCAACAGTTCTTGTGACCCTGTAAATTTACTCATAAAAATGAGGTCTACTAAAGAGGTACCCAGTTGGCATAGTCTTCTGATGGGAATCAAGAACAGCCAAATCCAGCTGAATATTGAATCCAGTGTCAAACTGCTTTGGGGGGAAAATCACTTGGTGACCAAAGAAAAACAGGAATCTCTCCAAAGAAATCTGAACAAAATCTGGGTTTCTCCAGTGCCTCAGGAGGATTTTGAAATGTTATAGGGCTACACAACACCTATCTTGTAAAGCATTCTTTCAAGTGAAATTATACTCTTCTCCTTCCTCTCCTTCTTCCGATCATCACAATCATCTATTTGCTTTCAGATGTGACACTCCAAAGCTTTGGCGCAATGATTTTAAATCTAACATCCAAACAAGGGGGAAACATGCAATGTTAAAACTGCCATTTTAGGGCTGTGTTTTCACAGCACAAATCAAAGAGACCTTGTGGATGCCAAAATGTCCTTGGAGACTGCAGCTTGCTTATCCTAGTTCAGTAGGTGGAACATCCTATAAAATAAATTCAAAGGTTGACATTCCCTCTCCATAAATTTCTCTCTCTCTCTCTTCCTCCCACTCAGTTTGAAAAGCAGTGAATAAAGGTAACCGTGTTGTGCTACAATGACCCAAGCTCTGATATTTTTGCATGTGCTTCATAATGTCACTCACATGCACAAACAGGGAGGGGCTTGTATCACAACAGCACAACACTGCTTTTGTCAGTTTAACAAATGCTTTGGATGTGGTGGACAGTTGGCTTGATGCCTGAATTGCTTATGGTTTCCCAGACTTCAAGAATCTGGCAGGTGCCTGGAGAAACTGCTATCAAAGAGGGAACAATAGACTCAGGTCACCCAATCTGCCGCTACTCTTATACCCAAAATGCTGGTGGCAGAAGATCATACCTGTCTTAATCAAAGAGAGGATAGCTTTCTAGGACATCTTGCCAGGCAGCTTCTTTCAAACTTATAAAAATTGAGGTCAACCACTCACCACTCTACTTCCAGGCAACTGAATACAACATATATATGACCCCTCCCATTCTAGCTCCCACAACAGTCTTGATGAACTTAATGGCTGAGGGAAGATATAAACCAGTGTTTTCATATAAATGCAGTGAAGTCAGGTCCCAAAATGAAGGACATGTAATGATTCTTCTAAGTAAATGTATTTATTGTTCCCTACCTATAGACAGAATCTTGCCAAACTATAGCAGTCTGTTATCTACACAAGAGTGTATTCAAAGCACCTGAAGGCAGGACAACAGACAACAGATGGAGGCTTATTAAAGAGAGATCCAACCTACTGTAGAACTAAGAAGGAAGTTCCTGACAGTGAGAACAATTGATCAGTGGAATGGTTTGCCTTCAGAAATTGTGGGTGCTTCATTCCTGGAGGTTTTTAAGAAGAAGTTGGACAAATATTTGTCTGACATGGTATAGAGTCTCCTGAATGTGCCTTCCAGCTCTTTTATTGTGTTAACTATAAGGGAGGAACTGTTTTCACCATTTTTCTCTCACACAAACTACCTTAACTGTCTCTTACTGTTCTAGAATGTACCACCTTCCTCCTGGGAATGCAGCCCACTACTTTCCATCAGAAGCACACTGTCAGACCTGCCTCAGCTTGACCGATCCTTGACTCCATTTGTTGAGAAAGGTATGATTTACTAAAGGTCAAGTGATATACAATAAAGCAAAGCCAGAACTGAAACTCATCCACCAAATTCTCCAACTGTAAACTTTCCCCCTCTTAGGTACTTTCCATTTCTGGTCCCCCATCAACTCTGCCTCAGGAAGATAAAGTGAAAAGTAAAGTCTTCTCCCCTCACATCCAGCTCTTCCCCCCACCCCAGAGTTCATGGCAGACTGATACCCAGTGATAGCAGAGTGCAGACAAGAGATGGCAGTTCTGACATTCTGACAGACTTGGAAAAAAGGGCTAAGCCTGACACACACACAGCACAACTTAAGTCTTTCTTACAGGATGTTAACTGTAAGGTTTGTTGGATCCCAAGGGCATCATATTTGGGTACTTTAGAGCAATATATCCTAATTGCCACATCATGAATTTCTAAAGTAGATTTATTTTTTTGTTTGTCTTCCACTGTCAAAAAAAAAAAAAATCATCCCTTGTTCAAACAAAAGGGAATATTTAAAGTGCTCTGCTGCCACCTGCTGGTCCTAATAAAAAGTACAAGAATCTCAAAAAGTTAAATGCATTCATTATGAGAGTGCTTTGCAATTCCTTATTGCATCCTCTGCAATAAGTTATTGAGAAAAGAAGAGGAGCATTAATAAGTAATTAATAATACTAATGGGTAAATATTATTATTATTATTATTGGTTAATCTTTAGTGAGATTCACAGCCTTTGAGGCTGGTTAATAGCTCAGCAGCTCGAGTCTTAACCAAGGACCTAGTAACGGTTAAGGTATCGTCGGAGGATGTAAGCTGTTCTGAGTAAGGTGTTTTTTTGTAGAGTCAAAATGTTCAAGTCCGGCAAATTTAGAATTTCTAAATATTTGGGTATTGCTCCAAGGGCTCCAATTACAATCGGGACAACACACGATTTCTTTTTCCACAGTCGCTCAACTTTTATTATTTAATAAATATTATTATTATTATTATTATTATTATTATTATTATTATTATTATTATTAATAATAATAATAATAATAATAATAATAATAATAATAATGAAACCAACACCTCTTCTAACAGTCCCTTAATGAAAATCGAGTCCAAACTAATGTTCACCCATGTAAAGAAAAAACTTTGAACTTTGGGAAAGAACTGTGGGAAAACCCAGTGGAACACAACAAAACTCCCTCCTGGATCAAAGATATTCTACAACAAACAACATGCAACAAAATGGAAAATATTGTAATAACAACTGACATGGTTGCAAAACAAGCAAAGAAAGTCAAGAACTGGAGTGCACCTGGCCTGGAATGACTTGCATGGATACTGGGTAAAACAACTGACCAGCCTCCATCATCGCATAACCAGTCAATTTGATCAAATGCTTCAAAATGCAACAAGCGAAGAATGGTTAACAGCTGGTCGAACATACTTGATAATGAAAGATCCAGAAAAGGGCACAGAGCCAAGCAACTATCGCCCAATTACTTGTCTGCCAACAACATTCAAACTTTTTACAAGAATACTAGCGAATTAAGTATGCAATCATCTGATGGAAAACAGTTTGTATCCAGTAGTACAAAAAGGAAATTATAAAAAATCAAGGGGAACAAAAGATCAGCTTCTAATTGACAAAATGGTACTAAAAAATACAAAATGAAGAAAAACAAATTTAAATATGGCATGGATTGATTACAATCCATTTGACTCATTACCCCACAGCTGGATTAACACCTGTCTGGAAAACTTTGGAATCAGCAAAAATATTTGTACATTTTTGAAAGCAAATGGTTCTAACAGTTCTAACAGCAAATGAAAAGAACATTGGTAAAGTCAACATCAGACGAGGAATCTTCCAGTGGGACTCACTTTCTCCACTACAGTTCAACATCGCATTAATTCCACTGACAAAGTAATACGAAACACAAAACTGGGATACCAAATCTCAAGCCAACATGGCAATATAAACCATCTACTATACATGGATGACTTAAAAATGTATGCAAAAAGCCCCACTGAACTTAAATCAATACTCAACACAGTTCAACTGTTCAGCAGTGACATCAAAATGAACTTTGGACTTGAAAAATGTGCTACATTATCCATGCAGCAAGGAAAAATGGAAAAAAATAGAAGGAATAGAACTGGGAAATGGAAACATAGTAAAAGCATTAGCAAACGATGATGGTTACAAATACCTAGGCATATTGGAAGCAGATAACATCTTGAATGGAAAAGTCAAAGAGTCAATGCAAAAGGAATACATCAGGAGGGTCCGCAAAATATTAAAATCAAAGCTGAATGCTGGAAACATAATTAAAGCCATTAATACATGGGCAGTTCCAGTGATACGCTACTCAGCTGGAATCATCAACTGGACTTTGGCTGAACTGGAAAACATGGACCGGAAAACATGCAAACTTTTGAATATGTACCACGCTTTACATCCACGAAGTGACATCGACAGGTTGTACCTGCCAAGAAAAATAGGGGACAGAGGACTATTGCAAATTCATCAAATTGTAGAAGAAAAATGAAGTTTGAATGATTATGTGAACTAAGGTACAGAAAAATTGCTGCAGGCTGTGAAAACGGAGAACATTATAAAAACAACAGAAACAAAGGCAGAATATAAGTAAAAACAGCTGGATGACAGATTAAATAAATGGAAAACCAAAGTTTTGCATGGACAGCACTTGAAAAACATTGACAGAAAATGTGATGATAACTTTACATGGGCATGTCTTAAGATGGGAACCATCAAGAAAGAAACAGAAGGTTTAATACTTGCTGCTCAAGAACAAGCATTACAAACTAATGCCATTGAAAGCAAAGACACAAAAATCCACCAACAATCCAAACTGCCGACTTTGCAAGAATAAAGTCAAAACTGTTTCACATTTAATATGTGAATGCAGCAAAATCGCACAAACTGATTACAAAGCTAGACACAATCAAGTTGCTAAATTAATTCACTGGTCATTATGTAAAAAATATGACTTTATTGTATCCAAAAAGTCATGGGAACATAAAGTGGAAAAAGTTATAGAAAATGAGAAGGTGAAGATCTTATGGGACTTTCAAATACAGATGGATCGTCACTTGGAACACAACACGCCAGATATCACAGTTGTCGAAAACCGAAACGTACAATTTATTGACATCACAGTACCAGGAGATGGTAGAGTCAAAGAAAAAGAACTGGAAAAAATCATGAAATATCGCAACCTGGCCATCGAAACTACATAGCTATGGATGAAACATGTAACAGTGATACCCATTGTCATTGGGACACTTGGTACCATGTCCAAGAATTTTATAACATACATCAGCAAATTGCAGCTTCCTGCAATAACACCAATGGAACTGCAAAAAACTGCGCTACTTGGAACATCGTACATCTTAAGAAGGTACTTGGTTGATACCTAGGACGCAGACAGCAACCCGTATCAACCATTAGCACCAGTCAATGGTATTTGTGATGCATTTTTGAATGTTCAGTTGACTGAGTTTCATGTTTAATGACTAAAGTAAATAATAATGATAATGATAATGATAATGATAATAATAATAATAATAATAATAATAATAATAAGAAGAAGAAGAAGAAGAAGAAGAAGAAGAAGAAGAAGAAGAAGAAGAAGAAGAAGAAGAAGAAGAAGTAGTAATTGAGCAGTGAGCTGAAAATTGGAAAAGCAAAGCTCTGCATGGCCAATACTTGAAAAGTATTGAAGGCAAAGCTGACCAGAAACTAACTTGAAACTGGTTAAGATCAGGAGTACTTAAAAAAGAAACAGAAAGCTTTATTTTGGCAGCTCAAGAACAAGCCCTAGCCACAAACTGCATGAAGGCAAAAATTCAACATGTTACCACCAACAGCAAATGCTGCCTCTGCCATGAGAAAGATGAGACAGTCGACCACCTGATCAGTGGGTGTAGCAAAATTTCACAAACTGACTACCTACAACGCCATGACTGTGTTGCTAAGATCATTCACTGGAAATTGTGCCAGAAGTTTGCATCTGAGTACAGCAAAAACCACTGGGAACATCAGGTTGAGAAAGTTTTAGAGAATGAGAAACTCAAGATCTTGTGGGACTTCAGGATTCAGACTGACAGGCACTTGGTCCACAACACATCTGACATAACAATACTTGAAAAGAAAAAAGTATGGTTCATTGACATTGCAATACCTGGTGATGCATAGATTGAAGATAAGCAACAAGAAAAAATCACAAAGTATCGGGACTTGCAAATTGAAGTTGAGCGACTGTGGAAAAAGAAATCGTGTGTTGTCCCAATTGTAATTGGAGCCCTTGGAGCAATACCCAAAGGGCTACCCCGCTATTTAGAAATTCTAAATTTGCCGGACTTGAACATTTTTGACTCTCCAAAAACCCACTTTACTCGGAACAGCTTACATCCTCCAACGATACCTTAACCGTTCCTAGGTCCTTGGTTAGGACTCAAGCTGCTGAGCTATTAACCAGCCTCAAAGGCTGTGAATCTCACTAAAGATTAACCAATAATAATAATAATAATAATAATTTGATACCTAGGATGCTGGCAGCAACCCGTATCAACCATTAGCACCAGTCAATGGTATTTGTAATGCATTTTTGAATGTTCAGTTGACTGAGTTTCATGTTTAATGAATAAAGTAAATAATAATAATAATAATAAATAGTTCATTGAGTTGGCCAATGTGGTCAATGTGGAAACGGAAAAATCAGCCACAGTCTTTCGCTCCCCCACTTGCTATTTTCTTGCGGCATTTGCTTTCATGCCTTCTATTGTTCCTACCTAAGAAATGGAGGCTGGCAAGACACAGCAGTGCTTCCCTATCTAAAAAGACGGGGAGATCACAAGAATAGGATATGAATATTCAAGGAGATGGATATTGCTTGTCAACAGGAAACTGTCGCACCCCACTGTTCCAAATGAGATACCATAGCACAGAGCTTAGATTTAACCAGTTCTACCTGCAGAGCCCTAGGAAGATCTATGGCATCCTGGTTAATGTAAATGAGTGCTTCTAATGTCTCCTTCACATATAAATGCATACCCAATCCTAATTGCTTATTATGTGCCATCAAGTCAGTGTTGACTCCAGAGTCTGAATGGATAGATTTTTTTTTCTCCATGATGATCAGAGCCTAATCTGATCCGTCAGCTGTACCCATGGTGCTTCCTGGCTATTATAACTGAGCCTGTCTATGCTGCTGATAGTCACACTCTTCTTCTCTTTGCGTACATGCATTTAAGGCATCCAAATTATTTTTGAAACCATTTTGCCCAAGGAATAGTCTTCTCCCATTGCTGAGCTGTAGTGATCATTACCCATCCTTGCATCATCAAAAAAACCTACACCAGGATACAATTATTCAATCCCTCCCCTGCTTCTGTTGCCCATTTCCAATCATTGCATGTTGCCCTGAACCATAACAAGAGGGAAAATACTATTTTAATTCCAATATGCAGCTAAGATTTGAATTCATATGGTAGGGAGGAAGTAATGTCATGGGGCCTGGCCAAAATAAGATGCTGCCCAGGCATGCTTTTGCTTTGGTGGTTTGAGCTTAGGACTTGGGCTACACTTCTGATATGCAGTTTTATAATTCAAGCAAATTTCCAAAGGCTTGTTCCATCTTTAAGAATTCTAAGAAGGAAGGAAGGAAGGAAGGAAGGAAGGAAGGAAGGAAGGAAGGAAGGAAGGAAGGAAGGAAGGAAGGAAACATATTATAGTACACATTAAAGATATTCACCTAAATTGGCAAGAATGTTCCCCAACACTTCTCCAACTTGCTGGAAATGTAAATTTTATAAAGGAACTTATTATCACATGTGGTGGACCTGTCCAAAAACAAAACAATACTGGCAAATGATTAGAACACAAGTAGAAGAAATCACACAACAAAGATTAGAAATGAGACCGGAAACCTTTCTTCTAGGTATAATAAATGGACAATATGAAAAGGAAATAAAATATTTAATCATCCATATAATAACAGCAGCACGAATAATTTTTGCACAAAATTGGAAGAGTAGTTACACACCGACAGAAAATAGAGTAATTAATAAGATTATGGAATGTGCAGAAATGGACAGACTTACAAAAGAATTACAAGATAAAGAGGTACATGATTATTATCTAGTATGGGAAAAGTGGTATACCTGGTTGAAAAATAGAAAAAGGAAAAAAGAATAGGGAGTAATTGGAGTTACAGAAACAGGAACATAAATCACTAACATAAATTAACAATGAATCATAAAGATAGATATATGAGTAAGATCAAACAAGGAAGAGTCAAAACACAAATAAGAACATTACTGTTGTTTATTTGACAATATATATTTGACAAAATGTATATTTGAAATCTTTATTTACATGTTTTGTTCTGTATGTTTTGTTGTCACTAGTTCTGTTTTGTTTGTACTTTTAACCAAACAAAAATTTATTTAATTAAAAAAATAAAATAACTCATTAAACAGTGACACATGAAATATTAATCAGTCTTTCCACTGCATTGATAGAATACTCATTCATAAACAGGAAGTCAATATATACTTTTAACACCACATTAACTATCTTTCCAGGTCTAAGTACGTATCCATAATTCTCCATATTGTGATCCAGTCTATACTTTTGATATAGAATTCAAAAACATAATTGCATCTTTAAGCAAACAGCGATCTCTATAGTATCATATTCTAAATGTTGTAAATACCAAAGCAAAATGATATTAATTGAACAAACTCACATTATATCTGCACGTGTTCCTCATCCATATTGCATTCAACCTAAAGGGGTCGGTAATCAGCTTTTTGTAATGTTTTCTGTGGAATATAATAGACACAGAAAAGAAATTTGTGTTGAATTAGTTTCATTGTATGATCAAAGGAGATATATTTAATAGATGTTAAGAATCATTGTTATTGAAGGCAAGAGGTGAAGGGGACAACAGAAGATGAGATGGCTAGATATTGTCATTGATGCAGTGGACATGAGTTTGGGTGGACTTAAGGAGACAATGGAAGATGGGGGAGGCTGGCGGGCTATGGGGTCACAAAGAATCAGACATGACTTGGCAACTAAACAACAACAATAACAACAAAACCTTTGCTACTAAATCATTAGTATAGAATATTCTACTTCTTTGTTCCATAGTTCTTAAAAATAATGAATTTCTATCTTATGAATAAACTTCAGTTGTTTTTATTGAAATACGATGTAAGGTTAAATATAACTACAACATATTCTAGTAATATTGTAATTATAATTCAGGAAATGCATCTGATCCAAGCTGCAAATACAACTGGTGTTTTAACTGAATATTTTGGCCCATTGCCATTTAAACTCACCTTGTAAAAAAAAAAAAGCATGTGATTAAAAAAATATTAAAAAGAGAGGAGAGTGGTGTAGTGGTTAAGGCATCAGGCTAGAAATCCTGTGCGTTCTAACCCCGGTTTAGGCACAAAGCCAGTGGGGTAGCCTTAAACCAGTCACTTTCTCTCAATCCCAGGAAGGAGGCAAGGGCAAACCACTGTTCAAAACATTATTGCCAAGAAAATTTCAGGGACGTTGTCCAGGCAGGGTCCAAGGATCAGACCCAATTCAATGGAAGGAAAACAAAATATTTTAAACAAAAAATAATAGAGTCATATGCTTGAAAAGACCTTAGATGTCATCTAACCCAATCCCCTGCCCATAGCAAGATCCTCTCAGCCCCTCAAACCATTTTGACAGATGGCCATTGATCCTCTAACACCTCCCCCCCCAAATCAAAATAGAACTCACCACTTCATGTGACAGCCTGTTCCACTGGCTCACAGCTTGTGCAGCCAGGGAGCTCCTCCTGATTTCTAACCTGCACCTACTTCCTTAATGTTTGAGCCTATTGATCCTGGCCCTGCCCTCTGGGGCCACAAACAAGATCACTCCCTATTCTTTCTGAAATCCCTTCTGATCTTTGAAGACTGCTATCATAGCTTCTGTAGGCTAAAGAACCCTAAACAACTCTTTGTACCCTTCCTGTGAATCTTTGTTTCTTTCTTATTTATTTGTTTGACTTATTTGCCATCCATCTCGCCTCGAGGTGACTCGGGACCAGTGGTGGGTTCCTCCAGGTTCTGTCCAGTTCTTTAGAACCGGTAGTAAAAGCGGCGGGAGGCTCCGCCCATCCACCTGGACGTCATAATTGATGATCTGCGCATACGGAGAAACTTCTGCACATGCGCAGAAGCGTGTGCGCTCCCGTTGCGAACTGGTAGTAAAGGTAAGTAGAACCCACCCCTGTTCGGGACAGCTTACAAACATTAAAAGCCAATAAAACTTTGCAACAATAAATACTCATAATAACAATAATAAATGATGATTAGAAAGATGGGGAGGAAGAGAGCAGGATGCATACAGGGAAAAGTGAATCCATCTTAATCCATCATCCACTTCCAGTGTGATGCATCCTGTTGGGGTCCCAAGCCAACTGGCAGAGCCAGGTCTTCAGGCCCTTATAGAAGGTCAGAAAGATGGGAACGTGGATCTCACCTTGAGAGGCAAAATATTCCAAAGGGGAGGAGCCATGGCAGAAAAGGCTCTTCTCCTGGAGTCCATCAGCTGAAATTCCTTGACCAACAGTCAGTAGCATGCTCCTTCTGCCAGTACAGGCGGGGTGGGCCAATCCCATTTGAGATGGTTCCTCAGGTAGCTTATGCCATGCAGGACTTTAAAGACAATAACCAACATCTTGAATTGCGCCTGGAAGCAAAACTGTAACCAGTGCAGCTTGCAAAACAGCAGTTAACAGGGTGCCTTAGGGGTCCCAAGAATGGTCCGTGCCATTGCACTCTGCACCAGTCGTATCTTCGGAATGCTTCCCCAAGTGCACCCCATGTAGCGTGCATTGTGATAGTTCAAGTGTGAGATGACCAGGGCTTGAGCGACTGAACGTGGGGACTAGAATCTTGTCTGATTCATCAATGTCCTTTTGGAATTGTGATGCTCAGAACTGGGCTACAGTCTCCCAGCCAGGATCTGATAACAGTAGAATAGAACAATTAGTTCCTAACAATTAATAATCTTATTTTCTTAATATCTGGACTCTATGTTCCCGTTAGTGCACTCATTTACCTTCTTAGCAGCTGCATCCCACTGCTGGTTCGAGGTTGATAAAGACACCCAGATCTTTTTTCTAATGTACTATTTCCAGGCCAGATTTTCCCCATCCTATATTTGTGCCTTAGGGGGGGTTTTTTTCAGTCAGATGCAAGGACTTCACCTTTCTCCGTTTGATGTCATCCCACAGATAGTCCTTGAGTCACAATGGCAACTCAGACTGGAATTTCCTCAGCTGAGTGATATAGTCATAAACCGTGATGTCATGTGACTGCATTGCGTAGTGACAGCAATCCCACCAGTCCCTGTTGCAATTGTTAACTGAATTCCAACAGTTGTTAGCCAAGGATCCAACTGATCCAAGCAATTCCCACCCAGCCCCATAGCTGCTCACAGGAGTCCATAACCACCCCAGCCCAGCAGCATTGCATGGAGCCTCAGCCATAGCCACTTTTGTTGCTCTGCGCTTTAAGGTCCCTGCCGCCCTATGTATTTTGCTTCCACTGATGATGATGCATGCCTGGCCTGGCCAGGGGTCAGCAGCAGGAGCAAAAAGATGAGGCAAAGGGCAAGACGGGGGTCTTTGTGCAGGACAGCAGTGACCTTGGAGTGCAGGGGCCAAAATGGCAGAGATGGGAGGGGGGAGAATAGGTAGGTGAGGGGAGTCAAGAACCCTGCAGTCTTAAGTATAGGCAGGCTGCCCAACACCCAAGTTTTGATTCTGTGATTTCAGGGGTACTGCAATGGCCATAACTTCAGGGACCAAGCATAAGTACCTACCCATTCAGCACCACTGTAAACTTCGAACAGTAACTGAACGAACAGTCATGGCTTAAGGGCTGCATTCAGTGGTGAAATGTAAAATTTGTTACTACCGGTTCTGTGGGTGTGGCTTGGTGGGTGGGGGGTTAATGTGACTAGGTGGGGGTGATCAACTTTTTTTTTAACTTTTAAAAGCATTTTTTCTACAACCTTAAGAGGTTGCAGAAAAAAATGCATTTAAAAGCCTCTGACGACCAGGCAACTCAGCTGGGATCGTCAGAGGCTTTTAAAGGCATTTTTTTTTCTACAACCTCTTCAGACGAAGAGGTTGTAGAAAAAATGCTTTCAAAAGCCTCTGACGATCCCAGCTGAGCCGCGCGATCATCAGAGACTTTTAAAAGCATTTTTTCGGCCGAAGAGGTTGTAGAAAAAATGCTTTTAAAACTAAAAAAAAAAAAAAAAGCCTCTGATGATCACACAGCTCAGCTGGGCATGGGGGGGGGCAGGGATTTTTGCTACCGGTTCTCCAAACCACCCGCCACCATCGCTACTGGATCGGGCAATCTGGTCCGAACCGGGAGCATTTCAGCCCTGGCTGTATTCATTTCAGCCCACTGCCCAAGCCTGGATAAATTTTATTTTATTTTTTTGCAATACTTTCTCTCTTTCTCTGAAGTGTCAGCACTTGTTCCTCCTTTGTATTAACTGAAAATTCATTAAATACTCTTCAAGTCACTGGTAAAATTTCAAACCTGCCAGGACCCAAATTGTAGCCCCATGACCCTCCACTGGATGTTTCTTCTAAGCTGAAATAGAGCCATTAATGAGCACTCTTTGGATGTCATCATTCAGCCAAGTATGAGTCCATCTTGGAGTAATATCACCTAATCCTTATTTTACCATGAGAAACTCCGTTAATAGCTTTGGTGAGGTCCAGCTATACTATGCCTGTAGGATTTCTACAATCTACTAAGATAGAAACTCTAATGGATAAGGCGATAAGGCATGATTTGCTTATTATAGACTCATACTGGCTTCTGTTAATTGTAGCCTGCCTAAATGCTCACAAACATTCTATTTAATAATCTGAAGCCTTGCCTAGAATACATATCAAGTTGACAGGTCTATAATCATCTTACTTCCCTTTTCTAGAGAAGGAGATAACATTTACTCTCTAGTCTTCTGAAATCTTGCTGGCCCTCCAGGAACAATCTGAGATTACAAAGAACAGTTAGGCAATCATTTCTAGTTTCTTCAAAAACCCAGGATATAGTTCATCTGGCCCTGGAGACCTACGTTTGTTTAAATCAGCTAAAATCTTTTTTTCAATCTTCTCTAGTCTAAATTGTGGTTTTCCCTTTCCCCTGAGGCATCTTGATGACCAGCTAGGGCTCTGTTCTCCCCTCTGAGTGAATACAGATGCAAAACAGTTCTGCTTTCTCACCCTTTTATCCATCCAGTGCAGGGGTCTCCAACCTTGGCAACTTTAAGACTTGTGGACTTCAACTCCCAGAGTTCCTCAGCCAGCAAAGCAAAGCTGGCTGAGGAACTCTGGGAGTTGAAGTCCACAAGTCTTAAAGTTGCCAAAGTTGGAGACCCCTGATCCAGTGGATCTTCTTTGCCCTTCCTTTGGCTTCTAATCTGCCCATAGAACCCATTTTCTACCCTGTTTTCCCCAAAATAAGACCTCCCCCCCGGAAAATAACTCCTCCCCAAAAATATTTAAGCGCATACACAGCCGGTCCCATTTCCTCTGGTTAGGGAGACAGAGGTAGAAATCAGGTATGACGGCAAGAGGAGCCCCGTCTTCTCCACGTGGCCCAAAATAATAAGACCTCCTCCCAAAATAAGGCCAAGCACTTATTTCAGGGTTCAAAAAAATATAAAACAGGGTCTTATTTTCAAGGAAACATGGTATGTTTCTGGAATTTCTTTTGAGATACAGCTTATTCCAAGTTTTTAACCTTTCTGACAATTTCCACAATATTTGGAGACTACATTGTATGGCTCTATTCTCTTCCTTGTACAGTATATAACACATTTTCTTTTCAGCATTCCACACACTGACATCTTTAGACTTCTCCCATTTCTCCTTCTTATATGAATTGTTTGCAACACACCCAGCCATAATCTTGATTCACTTTCACCGTTGCCATTTTGACCTTTCTCACCCCCATGTCCCACTGCCACTCCTGAATCAGAAAATAAGTGTTTCATTGGGCTTATAATCAACACATTTTCCCTTTCCATTTCCATATAACTTTGATGTAGGCAACACTCTAGATTTGAGGGTATTAGAGAAAACAAGTACACTTCAGAATTTAAGTCGATATACGTTATCTTTTTACTTAAGAGCAGGAAGTGGCAAACCTATCAGTATTAGCTTCTCTAACAATTAACCAGTGGAACAACTTGCCTTCAGAAGTTGTGGATGCTCCAACACTGGAAGTTTTTAAGAAGAGATTGGACAACCATTTGTCTGAAATGATATAGGGTTTCCTCCTGCCAGAGCAGGGTGTTGGACTAGAAGACCTCCAAGGTCCCTTCCAACTCTTGTTATTCTATTCTATTCTATTCTATTCTATTCTATTCTATTCTATTCTATTCTATTCTATTCTATTCTATTCTATTCTAATTTTTTCCATTCATTATGTTCAGTTCATTCTCCTATTACAGGTTGTCCTTGCTTAACAACCAGTCATTTAGTGACTGGTTGAAGTTACAACGGAGTACCTCAGGGCTACTTAAGAACAATTTTCAAAGTTCCAATGGCTGCCTCCCTCCTCGGTGGTCAAATGATCTCATTTTGGGCATTTAGTGGTTTCTAAAGGTGTATACATTATTGTAATAACCACACAGGTGAATTACTGTGCTAAATTCAGTGGTACTGAATTTGCAGATCTTCAGCAAACCCTCTTTAGATGCTTAGGCCAGATGAAGAGAACCATACTTGGCAAGCAAGTCCCTCCCATCTCCCCCCAAAAGTGATAAATTATTACACTGTAAAAGTACAACTCATTCCATGGGAAATAGAAGATTAATTTCATTTTAATCTATTTTCAGTAAGAGGTTACTAGTTTCCTATGTGATAAAAACTTGGGCAGTTTTATTCTCATCTTCATAACATCTTTAATAAGTAATGGATGTTTTATTTAAAATGTCAGAACGTACAGGGAGTCTTTAGGTTACAGCCATTCATTTGAAGTCATAATGGCACTGAATGGTACTTATTATGGATACTTTGAGTTCCAGCCATGATAACATCCTGGTGATCGCATTATCACAATTTTCAATGTCTCCCTGCTGCCTTCCTGCAAGCAAAGACAACAGGGAAACCAGCAGGAAATTGAAACTCAGAGTCACATAAGGTCCTCACTTAACACCTCAGAGATTCCTTCCTTAATGACAACAACCAGGGCCACCAGAATTGTAGTCACTAAAGAATATGATCATGTGACATCATGCTTTATGACCGCGTTGTTTAGGTGTAGCCTTTCTGGTCCAATTGCCATTGTGAACTGAGGAGTACCTGCATTGTAAATTCAAATCCACTTGTACCCACTAGAGGTCACTGATGTATTGTTTTGTATTGTTTTCAAACTTTTCTTCTGTGACCTGGTTTGAACTTGAATGGGAAGCCACCAGGAAATCTCAAGGCAATGGGATAGACTGAAGAGTCAAAAGTATTTCAGAAGGATACAGTGGCAAATCACTTTCATGCTGTGGTTAAGACAACAACATGGATTTTTTCCCTGAAGTTTCCAAGAGCTAAGCTCAGCTCCAGAAAGAATTTACTTTGAAGCAGCTACAGCAATGGCTGGAACAGATTGCTTTTTAAACAAGCAATGTTAACTTATTCTCTAAGGTTCATTCTCATCAAGCTTTTCACCATTCTGTGCAGCAGGATGCAAACTTCTGGTTAGCTCATTGTCCCCTGGTCTTTAAAATCAAGGTCCCAAGCTGAGGTATGTTTGTATACTGGTATTTGCAAACTCCCGAAGTCTGATGGGAACCACAAAATGGTGTGACAGAACCAAACCTGAAAGTGGGTTGAAGCCAGATTCATCCATAAGGGGTATCTTTTTGGAAAGGGTTTCAGGCAGTGGTGGGTTGTCCCTGATTCGGACCGGTCGGCAAGAATCAGTAGTAAAACCGGCAGGAGGCCCCTCCCACCGCCCCGGATGTCATCATCAGCGATCTGCACATGCACGATCCTGTTGCGAACTGGTAGTAAAGGTAAGTAGAACACCCACGCCTGGTTTCAAGGATGGGGAACAATTTTGGAAAAGTGGGGAGGGGCTCTCCTTCCACATGTCTTCATGTGTTTGAGGTCACATAGGCTTTACTAGAGCTGGATGGTCCTTATTCCAGTTTTTAAAAAAATGGTCAGAAGAATGATCAATTTTCATGGTATGATTGATAGGCAGGCTTGCATTAATATGAATGTAAGAAAATTTCTGGAATGGGGGGGGGAAGGAAATTTCCTCCTTTCCCTCTTCTACCAACAGGCTGCTTGTCTGGATACAAACGTTTATGTAAATGGAAAGTTGAACTATTCATTTATGTATCAAATTTAAAAACCACCTCCTATCTCACTCACAGAATGACCCTGGCTGGCTGGAATACAATTAAAACATAAAAACCGTATATAATTATATTAGGTGGCAAATTAAAACAAGACTAGAATAATTAAAATTCAAAGCTAAATTAAGGACCCAAAGCTAATTTCTGAACATGTTCTACTACAGAAATTCTGTGTCATGCCATATTTTCTCCTTGCCCCTAAATTCTAACAAAGATTTCCATAGCTTTTCAAGTTGGAGAGCACAGCTAGAAGGCAAACAGAATAAATAATTTTGAGGGCTGTCACTATCTAAGTGGATTAGTAGAGAAGGGAAGAGAGACAAAGAGAGATTAAATCTCTCAAATTGTGCATGTATTTAGAACTGACCTCTTAATCTGAGCAGGATGCAAATATTTATTTAAACTTCTGATGGGTGTCAGGAACACTCTGCATTAGTTCAAGTTATTAGGCAATTTCTGAAGCAGCCCCATGAAAACCACATCCCAGTACTGTAATGAGATCTGGAAGTTACAGGAGAACAGATCAGTGATAAGATGGAAAAGGAGCTAAGAATGGGGAAAGTCTTACTCCACTTTGTGATACAAGCCAAGCTCTTGGTGAAGGGAGGGACTCTTAAATTCCACCCAGGCACAGAAAATTGATTATTTTCACCAAGCCATGGCCATTCTGATATTATGACCTTGTCCTGGTTAAGCTGCAGCTAATTCTTCTTAACTTACTTGACTACAGTAGCTAAACTTTGGAAAATTCTAGAGACATTGTAGAAAATGCATATTGAAACACAAATGAATCTGTAAATGATTTCTGTCATTTGCTTCATGCTTATAGTATGATAAACTAGGAGGGAGTAGACTTCATTGGCAGATTCCTTCTTCCAAAGGTTTCTTAGTAAAAATTACTTAACAGATTATCCCAGTTGAGTTGAATCTCCCACATTTGTTCATTTGGAATGTTCTTCACCTTATTCATTCAGCTCAATTCTATGGGAAAATAGAAAGGAAGATGCTTTGCATCTTCCTATCCAAATCCAAGAAACGAGGAATGTCTTTCTTCTTTTCTTCTAAGCACCGTGTTCAATAGATAATTGAAAGTCAGTCTCTTTAGCAAACTGTTAATTTGCCCAGTTGAGTAACCTGCTATCTTTCTATGTCTTGTGACTACCCAGCAAATCAGAAATTATTGAGTACCTAATTCTACCTTCTTAACAAATTCTACATTCTTGACAGAATGATAAAAACCTAATTTACTTTTTTTAAAAAATCAACGGGCCTTGTATAAATGGAATTATATAGGAGAGCTTTTGAGAGGGACACAGTCTGAATCCATTTATTCAGGCTCTCATCAGTTTATTAGAATGATTGAGGGTATACTGTTATGCCATTTCCAGAATTAAGGTCACATTAATATAACATAATATGTAATATATCACATAAATGACTGAGTTACACTGAATCTTGTAAAATAAGTACCAGGAATCTGACGTAGCCTGTCAGACAGAACAGGCTAAATCAAGGAGAGTTCTTTCTGAGATACTCTTGCAGCCATGCCCTGCAGTCAGAAGACTTGTCACTCTGCTACATCAAAACTGGTTCAAATGAAAAAACAAGGAAGAATTGTGCCTCCAGAGTTATCAACATAACCTACTGTTAACCGCAGAAAATTCTGCTTTTGCAAATGTAAATATCATTAACAGGACACTTGGTTATCTCTAACCGTGGGTGGGAAGCACAATGTATTCTAGATCCTGAGCCAAGACTGGCAAATTAAATACACATATTAAAGTTCAGTAGATTTTAAAGTTATATATTTCCCTCCTTCTGAAAAGTTGGCAAACCTCCTTTTCTGTGACATGTGAAAGCAAAAGCCAATGCAATTTCAGCCAAAAGTCTACTTAGCTGCATTTGAGCAAATCTGAGAAGCCACCATATTAAGCCGAGGAACAGAATTCCACCGGCTAGCATCACCTTTATTTCTAATAATGCATTTAGGCATTCTTTAAAAAATAAAAATGCTAAATAGCTTCAGCCCTGGGTTGTGGACGATTTCTGGATGTGGCCTCACCCTATGTGGAAAATGACACAGGCAACCTTGGGATGGCAGTAAGCAAGATTGCTTATTTCCCCACAATGGTGACTTGGTGGTTCATAAGGCAACTGCTTTGCCAGGATATCCACAGTATGCTCTCAGATTCCAAATCTGCCTCTTGGACCAAAAAATGTGAAGCGGGGGAAAGCTCCTCATATAGTTGGACTTTAAAACATGGTTTGATTCTTACCATGATCATGGACTCAAGGTCTTTTATATATTATTTATTTAGATTTCTCTTTATCTCACCTTTATTACTTTATAAGTGACTGAAGGAGGCAAACATACACAATACTCCTTCCTTCTCCTATTTTCCCCACAACAGTCCTTTGAGGTGGGTTGGGCTGAGAGAAAGTCAATCAGCCATCTTTCATGCCTAAGGGAGGACTAGAACTCACAATCTCCTGGTTTCTAGGCTAGCACCTTACCAACTACACCAAACTGGTTCTCATACCTACACTGAAAGAGTTAGACTGGTTCTTCAAAGGTAGTGCAGAATCTTTGCCGTTTGGACATACCCAATGGCACTGATAATTATTTTTGTCTGAAGTTAAATTGGATGCACTTCACAAAAGTGATTCTACTTTATGAATGAATTCCCATTCATTTTTTTCCCCCTACAATTATTTCTAATTTGCCCTCTGTTTATTGAGTCACTCAAAGATTCCTGTTCAGCAGGTCACTCTTGTCTTTCCCTTTGTGTTCAGACTTCCGGTAATCTCTGGAACACCCTGAACCAAATTACAGTATGTGGATGAATCTTTAGAAAGCATACTTAAATGTCATGATTGTTGACAGGCAGAAAGGAAAAGGTTAATATCTCTTCATCACAGAGATAAAGGAAGGGAAAATAATAATAAGATTGATTCATTTTCTGTCAAGTCTGTAAGTTCATAGCCATTGGGAAGTCTTGCTGCTCCCTACTAAAATTTAATATATAATTATATTGTTTCTTTGAAGGCTGTTCTCTTTTCTCTGCCTGCTTCATTTACCAGGAAATCCAGGATTCTGACAAAACCACCTGAGACTGCAACCTGGATTTGTGTGCCACAATAGGCCATTTAGACATTGAAGGGAATCAAGTTATGCAATAATAATTTTTGCAAATATACAGAATGAGTTTGACACAATTTGGCCTTATGGTCTTCTGGTACCTTCCTGGAGTTTTCCATGTTCAAAACCATTGATTTTTATGAAACAAACTTGAGGCAATTATTTCTATATCATCATCATTTCCTCCTCAAAAGGCAACATACAAGCAAGATAGAAAGGCATGGCTTAGTAATAAGCAAATAAAACACTTGATGAATATTTTCAGAAGCCAGTTATAAAATCAGTAAGTACTACTTTACCTAAAAGTATGTAATGATTTAGATATAGCTATCCCCAATCTTGGGCTGGTCTCTGAATCCTCTTTCTTGATTAAATTGTTGCTTTTCTTCTTTACAAAGGAAGGAACTTTGAAATACGTTGATTCCCATAGCAAAATATCACAGTGTGGCGTATTCAGCTAAATCTAGTTTTCTTGGTCCATATCCTGTAGTTACTGACCACATTATTTCTTACTTGGGCTGCTTTGAGGAGATTTTCCTTATTTTAGTTTAATTTTCTCATTTTGCTATAATAGAGAATGACTAGATTTTTATATACAAGCCAGAGTTCTCACTCAAGCCATAAATGACCATGCTCAAATTATTCTACTTTGGACACAAAATACCTTAACTCACTGGAGAAGGTTGTAATGCAGGGAAAGATAGAAAGCAGAGAAGAAGAGGATGACCAGCAGCAAGGTGGATGGACACAGGTACAGTGGTAATGAGGATACTGTTGGAAAACTGAGAGGATCGAGGTCAGATCGTCATGAAGAAAATTTAATTACTAAATTTAGCTTTGTTCCTACCATTTTCTTTAAGTTTTCTTGGTGGGTTTGGCCCACAAACATTATCTCAAGTCTGTTCATAACCATTTTCTTTTACATTTCAGCTACTTTTATGTGGAGATAGGAATATCTGAATTAAAATTGAAGGGAATTTCCAAAGAGCATTTTTTTTTTTTTTTTTGGTAAGAAAGACACAAATGCAGTCTGCATTAATTTTGGTTGGATGACTTATTTTCTAAAGTGCTAGAGGACTGCTTTATTGCAAAAGGCTAACGTGCCTTCCCCTCTGAAAAAGGAATGTCAACATGTTTTTTAAAAAAATAATCTTTCCAATTTTATGTGAAGCTAGGTCATGGAGAGTAAGTGGGAAACAGGAAACAATATGGAAAAATTAGCAAAGAGAATCACGTAAAGTAGAATGCCCTTCTCTTGCACTCTGGCAATTGTCTTTCATGATATCCCAAGGTGCTGTGCCAGTTTCACTTAGTGTGGGATGCTAAAAGCATCTTTTGGTCTCAATCTAGCTTTCACATCTCTGTAGTGGGAGGGGGAGAATCCTTCACATGGCTGCATAATTGTTGAAAGCCTGTTATTAATATGACATGACACAAAATGACAGCCTGACACTATACTGTCAGATCACGGATGGTCAAGCAGATATAACCTCACGCATGGTACCCAAGTTGGAATGTAGACACAGAAGATGCTATTTGAACTACATTCCAGAGAATGATTTAGGTTTCACGTGACATCAAAAGATCATTGGATGGGTGAGAAGTGTGTCTATTCACATTAAAACCGCGGTTCATGTTCAAGAATGGGATGGGTGGCATATTTTCTTCTTTCTTACTTCATCTGTTTTAAAAACTGGAGAGTCACCATGCCCTGGAGAAGAGGAGATTGTAATTTGTCTGATATTTGTCTAGGGTTGCCATCCAGCAAAGCAATTAGGCATATGTGCACATCACAGTGAAGCCCTTCAGTACACGTTTCAGCATTAAACCCGCTAAAATGAATTTGACATAAACATGGACTCATATTCAGTGCAAATGCATTTATTCCAACAGTCGGGGGGAAATGCTTAGATACTCACACATTCGGTGTAACAAAAATTTATATTTAATCATAATACTGTGTAAGTCTCAATACTTGCAATAGGAGTTCGGTTAACAACATAGTAATGCGAATGCACATTTTAAGGTGAATACAGATTAAATCAATCCTATTAATGATGTGTGCATTAACTGCCTATCCCAGTCAAGGAGATATGGATGGTGTTTTCCAAAAACAAGCTGCAGATTTTCAGAGAGGAAGGAAGTAGTAGTAGTAGTATTGGGGTAATCTAATCATCCCATTTTTTTAAGAATACAAATTCTGTCCTTCCTGCCTTGCTTTGCTGATAATTTCTTCCTTTCAGAAACTAGAGGAAGGAGCAGGAGCATTAGCTGTACTAATCTGATACTAATCTATTATTTAGGGTTGGAAAGGGTAATTTTGTTTTGTTTGGCATTTACATACATACAAACACAGTACAAGATCTATGTCTTTCCACAACCATCCTGTGAAGTAGTTTGACTGAGAGACGATCGCTTGCAGTAGGGGAAGTTTAATCAGGAATCTCCTTATTAAGTCAAATCTCTAGAACTAAGAAGTTAATTGGGGAAAAAAATGAAATATAGAAAAAGGAGGTAAGGTAACAAGCACATACAGAATTCCAATAAAATCATTGGACCTTAATCTCTTTGGCTAATGATCTATTGCCTCCTTGAATAACATTTTGGATTTTAGTACATGTTCAGGGTTCCATACAGAGAATGAAGTTAGAGAGAAATCCTGGAGGCCTCCTAATAGACAAGTTTTCTCTCTTCTTTTTTACAACATTGAGTTCAATTTCATAGAATATAGAACATAATTGAAAACCATATTTTTGGGCAGTCCCCCTGTTGCTTTATTCTTTACACCTCTTTTCCTGAGGATCCATAGTGAAACGATAGAGGTTCATTCACTCTCATGCCACCATCAGTTGTATCACTGAATAAATAGGATTGCATGGCAGAACGTTTTCTTCCTGGAAAACAGAAAACAAACAGAATTCTGTTTAGTCAGGCTTCTTACCATGAAAACAATTTATGAGTAGCTTTGTGGGCGCTTTTATGCCATACCAAAAACTAGCGGTTTGTTACCAGAATTAAATATGGTAATGTGTTACAAAGCACAGTTGTAAGATTTGTGTATTTCAGTACATTTATTGATTCTCAGAGTGAAGAACTGGGGACAATGCTTATTGGATTTGCAGATGACACAAAATTGGATGGGATAGCATATTAATGTCCTGAAAATAAAATTCAAAATGATCTATATACTAATTTTCTAAAAGACAGAATCTAATTTTCACCTACCTTGACTCTGTAAAGAAACAAGACAAGATTGAAAAACAAGATAATGAAACTTAACAATCCATTTAAACTTAATGTAGATGTTATGTATGTAGATTTTGGGCGGGCAGTTTGAATTAACTGACCGTCAGCTGATTGGCTGACCACCACGGCTGCAAGGTATATAAAGGGAGCTGTTTCCCCTGGTCAGTTGCTGGGTTCTCACCCTACAATAAAGAGCTGTTGTCACTCACTGCCTGGCTTGCTGCGTTCTCATTCACCCAATTTAACAGTAGACAAATGCAAAGTTCTTCATTTAGGAGACAGAAACAAAACAAACAGGCATAGAATGGCAGACACATAAACAGAAGATATTTGCTAGTAGTACTTGTGAAAAAGTTCTTGAAATAGTCCTTCGAAGAAAAGTTGAAGAAATTGACAATATTTTATCATCAAAGAGAGGACCAGGGTGGGGCATGGTGTGGTGGGGTTGGAAATCTTCAAATATCTGAAAGGAAGTTACACATTTAAAGATAAAAGATTAGGGTGTTTTTTTAACTATTTCAGAATGTGGGATTCAGAATAATGAATAAAAGTATGAATTCTAATAAAATGTTAGGAAAATCATTTCAACAGTAAGAGCTACTGGAAAGTGGAATCAATTATCCAAGTAAAAGATCATTATTTGTGTCTGAGTAAAAGTCAGACAGTGCTCTATCAGGTATGTTTAGGTTATTTCACTGAGCAGAATATTGCACCTAATGGTTAAATGCTCCTTTCCAACTCTTATGATTCTATGAAGATTTCTACTCAACCTTAAGCAACTACTATCTGAGGAACACCATAAAAGGGAATATTTTGAATCTCAAAAAGGACATGATTGAATTTCTACCACTGATAGGGATCAGTGAGATTTGCTGAAGAGCAACTGTGAAGTTATCCCATTCCCCTTCACACACATATCCCTAGTATCGCTCTAGTATCTCATTAGGGCTGAGATCAATGCCTGGAGTACAATCTGTCATAGTCTGTGAAAGAAATAATCAGTGCTTGACAAGGCCAACCTTTAGCAATGCACACTAAGCAGAGACACTATCTAAGGCCTGTTTCCAAGGTCAGATAAGATATGATGCTATAGTGCGTGTTTTCCCAAGAGTATTTTCTTGGTTGTTTTCCTGAAGGTGGCTGCAGGAAATTGCAGTTTGTGGATCAAAAGTTCCCCAATTCCCTCCCCACCAAAACTGCTTCATATTTTCATATTTTCCCACAGATTTTTCATACTGCATCTTATCTGGTTCTTTGGTCTGAGTGAGAGAGAGGTTAGTAATAAGCCTACACACAGTGATGGTTTGTGTCTGTGTCAACGTGATGAGGGGAGGGAAGAGAGAGATGAGACTTGCCTCGTATTTATCATAGGCTTGTCTAAAATATTCATGTCCTGCAAAATGGGATGCTGACCCTTAGCTGTGAACCTTTTGAAAATCAGTCTTCTTCTTGAGAACTCAGCAACAACTCCTTGCCCCTGGCCACAGACCAATTGTTTAAGGAGAATTAAACAACTTCCCTGTGTGTGAATGTGCAGACAGCACCAGATTGCAGTATCTGCAGCAGAAACAGCATTAATAAAGAGCTCTACACTTCTAACCATGCCTCTGGATACTTCCCTTTCTTGGTGGAGTCCTGATACCCTTCTTGCTCATACTTGTGGAAAGCTAAGTGATGCAAAGGAGTGACTAATGCCTTCTGTTTACGTCACTGGCAGTCTGCTCTAAGGAGGGTGAATAAGTTCACTTGCACTCAGACCAGGGTTCATGGAAGAGACAGACAGTGCTGCTTAAAAGTTGAACAGGGGAGAGAGAACAATATACTTCCATTCTTCTCATTACCCAAAATCCCTTGCAATTATTTTGACCATGCCTATAGATCAGTCATGGCAAACCCGTGTGCATGTGTCTGGACCATAACCCTGAAGAGAAGCTGCCCTGGGTGCATGCGTGCCCCTGAAAATGAACTCCCGGTTTCAGCTACTGAACTCCCGGTTTCAGCCAGCTTCTCTTCCGGGTTTCTGGCACGCATATGCATGCAACAATCAGCTGGCCAGCACGCATGCTCATGCAGGAAAACGGAAGACCAGCTCTTCTAGTTTCCAGTACTGCCACATGCAAAAAAGCCACCTGATCATCGGATGTGCATGCGTACCAGAAACAAGGAAAAGAATGGGTGATGCTCCACATGCCAGGCAACATGGCTCCACGTGCCACTTTGTGCATACGTGCCATAGGTTCACCATCATGGCTATAGATTAATATTTTGCCCTGCCAACATTATCAATTGAGAAGTAAAAAGAGGGTTCTGTAGATTTTGACAGGCAAAGGATTTCTCAGGAAGACTATTAGCTAACATCCAAGGCAGCCAGTATGCTACAGACAGCTATCTTAGGTGTCCCTAGAAATATCGAGCAATTGATGCAGAAGCAATTACTATTTTAATTTGACATATTAATTACTTCCAAAGCATCTCCATACTAGCCACCATCACTCAAGAACCTCAACACTCCTCACGGGCAGAAAGCCAGCCAGTTGAGCCATATGTAGAAGTCACTAAATCATCCCCGTGAGATGACTGAATTACTTTGCACATACATCCTATGCCCTTTATAAGATCCGCTCAATGCATTATGACCAAAAGATGAGAGAGTATTTCCTCCCATTCCCTGTGCAAAAGTGGATTAATTGGCAGATGGGTCATTCAACATTAGTCATGGCATCGGAGTTCCAGGCAAATAGGAAAAATGCCTGCTCCAGAAATGAGTGGCTGTTTATAAAATGCTTTCTGATGGACCAGCCCCATTATGGATGGACCCCCTCATCACAGTGGTGAGCAAAGTTCCTATTTTAGTGCTGGAATTCCCTCCAGTTATCAGTAGAGTTCCAGGGAACATCATTCTTTCTGCTAGTAAGAGACTGACCCAAGTGCATGCAGTAGAGTAAGAGATTTATATGAGATTGTGATACAAGATGATACAAAATATATGTGTGAATTTCATTTCTCATGCTGCTTGGAGGAAACATTGCAGTAATATATTACTCTAACCTTAGGTCCTTATGATTATTTAATTGATCGGTTTTGAGAAACTAATGAACATTCTGTCATCACTCCTATTTTTATTATTAAAAAGCAGCCCGTTTGCAACTTTGAGCCTTGTGTAACTCCTACAAGCAATCATGCGGGAAAATGTTAAACTGACAGGCCAACAAGTTACTTAATTTCTAAAAAATATATAGGATCTGATGAATACTATTCAACATTACCAGAAGCTGATCTGGATATGGCTTTGATGTACTTCTGTGTCTTCAAACTTTTAAGGCTGATGATGTATTGAGTACCTGATTCTGCATGTCTGTGGAGATGCTCAGTCATCCAGGTCATGGTTGTCCCAAAGGTGCTTTTTCAAAAGGCAGCTAGATTTTTTTTTTCCACTTGAAGATATTTCGTTTCTCATCCAAGAAACTTCAGTTTGGACTGAAGAAGCATCTTGGATGAGAAGCAAAACATCTTCAAGGAAAAACAAGAAAATCCAGTTGCTTCTTAAAAAACACATTTGGGACTCAACTCTGCATTTCTTTTTGAATAGTTTGCTTAATACTTCTTGCATATTTGAAAAAAAAATTGTAGAAGATACAGCTGTGGCAAAGAGAAAGAGTGATGAATCACAACCAATCTCTACTTTGATCCAACATTATGGTTAATAAAATTAGCACAATTTGATTATCTCATGCTGAATAACATAGAAGTAATGTCATCTATAAATTGTGTTCATGGAAACCTACATTCTGTATACAATATTTCTAAACAACCCTTCATTTGGTGGAATCCAAAGAGATGAATAATATCCTTTATAAGAACTACAGATTAAAAGACAGTAAAAGACTAAAATTATCCAGCAGGTTGTGTTTTTATTGTGTTTTTGTTTGTTTATTTTTTTATTTATTTTATTTTATTTCTATACCGCCCTTCTCCTGTTGACATATCTCTTCCAGTGCCAGGGCAAATAGGAAAGTTATAACCCTGGTACCAGAAAGACTGTAGATTGTAAAAGTAGCAATCATTTTGAAAGTCAGGATACAGTGAATGCTCCTAGTAGATATCTTATATACCTCCTGTAAGAAAGGCAGTTGGAGAAGATTTCTAAAGGATTAAAAAAAAAAAATCAGTGCAATGATATCTCCTATTGTGCTCAGTTGGTAGCGTGAAGATTTTTTTTCTGATTGTGTCCAATTCTCAGAGGTATGTCCTACGTTACTGGCCCATCTAGGACCTGTCTGATTTTGAGATTGGGAGAGCGGGGAGGACGGACGGACGGATGACAAATGATTAAACATGGATCATGTTAAAAAATCTGAACCAACTGCAAGTTGTGGTGCTGCATACAAGTACATAAAAGGCAAAGCTTACTTTGCAACATCAGAATAACAGAGTTGGAAGGTCTTGGAGGTCTTCTTGTACATCCCCATACTCAAGCAGAATATCAATGGGCAATGATTCCATTGGATGAACAAGCCAATGATCAATGGCTTGTTCATCTCTTCTTAAAGATGAAACATCTTAAGGATGTCCAACCTCTTCTTAAAGAGATTAGACATCATTAAGCATGTTTCATCCTTTTTTTCAACATCCTCCAGTTGTGGACACCCACCTCTGAAATTATTTAGGGATAATCTACCCACCCACCCACCAACCACCCAACCAACCAACCAGCCAATCAACCAACCTACTTTTGATTTATGGACAAGGAGAATAGAAGAGTTCTGTGGTTCTACAATACTGTTTGTTACTGTTAATTTTTCCAGCTGCCTATATACAATAATGCAAGTACATGCAATAAAAGACTGCTTTTAAATTCTGATTTGAACCTTTTATTAGGCACTCTAACAGTTGTCCATCCCTGTCCAAAGCAAAGATTCTGAACTATACGGCAGCTCCTATGAAGTAGGGGAAGGGCAGCAGTCTCTGGATGATAACAGTGACTGCAACAATAATGGTAATGAAATCAATGGACATAGAATAAACTTCCACACTATCTATCATATGGCAGGTATGTGAGTATTACAATGTCTAATAGAGGTCATAAGGACACCTATTTCAATGAGGCAACATGTTTGTTGTATACTTTAAAACAAGCTTTATTTTGTCCTTGCATTTCAAAGTGTACAAGAAAATTGCACTTCTGAAAGGAGGCCTGAGTTTATTGTGCAATGCTTGGGTCAGTTGGTGTGGTTAATAATTATACACTGTCTTCATAACTACGCCCTAGGTGTGGCATTCTGTTGGGGACACACACCCTGAATTATAACCTTGCTAAACAGGAACATGGAGTATAGAGGCAAGGTATGTGTTTCCGTGCATTTTAGAACAGCTGGACAATTAATGAAGTACATGAAAGGTTGCCATCAAACATAAAATTAATCTGATTTTAATCCTCAAGTAAATGCCATATCTTGTAATTCCAAGGCAAATTTTATTGGGTGAATTTTTTCTCTCTATATTGCTTGAAGAAAGATACAAATTGGCCAAGAAAAGGGGATTCGTATAACAAAATACAAAACAGATATTGAATTTCTTTAGCTTATGGATCTTCTATATCTGTTTTGTTTTGTTTTGTTTTGTTTTGTTTTGTTTTGTTTTGTTTTGTTTTGTTTCGTTTCGTTTCGTTTCGTTTCGTTTCGTTTCATTTCGTTTCCATGGCCTTTGGAGAATCTATGGATTGATTCATTCCAAAACTTGCCACTTTCTCTTTCTAGGCAACATGAAAACTTTTTCTTGGGTTAATGGCACATGCATAGGTAGCATTTGGAATAAAATATTGCTGTATAGGGTTTGGTTCACTCTTCCACCCAATTTCCTCAGTCTTACCCTCTTTCACCTCTCCATCCTCCCTCTCTCCCTCCCTCCCTCCTTCACATCACATTGTTTTTCATTTTATTTTTGCAATGAAGCTTTTGAATCTACCGAGCACGCAAACACTCCACTGAAAAGTCTTCCCTGCTTCCCTCCACTAAGGTTATTTGTTCCCATACAGATGTTTGTTATTTGGGTTTCACCAATTCCTCCTTCCTAGATAGGAATGGTACAGTTAATGCTTTGTAACCAACAACTAGAGATTTTTGAAGTGCTATTGTAGTATATCGTTACAATCTTTTTCATCCCAATTTGCCAAACATTCCAAGACATTCTTTATCCATGATGGGTTTCCTTAGAACCAGGCCACTGGAGAATGGAGACCACTGGCATTTCTACAATATAGGAAGACTAAAGAATAAGTCAGCTTCCATTCAGTAACTCTGGGGACATATTTGGCCATATCACATTTCAAGGATAGGCAAGAGGTACAGCATAGGATGTAAAAGCAAGCAGCTGCAAAAGTTTAAACATTTTCTGAATATGGAGATCTTCTAAAAGTTGCTCTCAGCAAGCTGGAGTGACACAATACAATCAATGAACATGTGATTTACTTGTTTGTGATTAGAATATTGACACTGGTGACTACTTCAAGTTTAAATTCATATCTGGCTCTACCTCCTTCCTCAATTTCATCTTCAGAGCAATGGGTCAGCTTTGTATTCCCATTTTTTAACCTACAGTTCACTTCTGCAGGTATTTTACATTTCATCTTTGGGAAGCAAAGTAAAATAGATGAAGTGAGATGATAAAGCTCACAAGAAAGAAACTTTGAGCTGCATCTCCAGATATTCCCTTGTGGTGTGATTGTACATCTAGATTGGCCAGCTTTTAGTTCCTGGTCCTGTCCCAGACATTGTTTAATCCATTTGCTTTGTGAAGAAACTGATATTTTGCAAGCCATCAACCAACCCACATTGAAGAATCTTGTGGTGGGATGCAAAATTTAGCTTCTGCTTCTGGTAGATGAGTCATGATACCCGCTCACCACAAACAGGTGGCCAATGTAGGCTTAGAAAACAAGCAACACACAATTCATCAAGTACAAGGAAATTACTGCTGGAGACCTCAGAAACAGGAAGATGTACTTACTGTAAATTGATACAAAAAATTATGGCATGATAAGATTAGTGCTGTCTTTGTTGTCATTTCAAATCTGGTATGTAATTCAGACGAAAGGCTATTTAATTTCAGCTATTGGATCTTGAAAGCTGATACACAAATAGCTAAAATGAATATTTATTTTACTTCATCATAGGATCTAAATAAATTTGAGCATGTCTAGAATGTTCTGCACATGTTTATGGATGGTTCCCTAAGCATGTACAATGGCATTTCCCCCTCAGGAACACATGTGAAAGGAGGGCTACTCCCATCTCCCAACCATTCAAATTAGAAGGAGACACATTGTTAAACATGCTCATTTTGGAAATGATCCTTCTTTTGTTTAAGACTCACAAAATTAAGCATGATATGAGGGGGGAAAAGGTAAGAGAGACTCTTTCCCCCCATCCCAGCCAAAATCTGGAATCATTCATTGATACTAATCAAAAGGGTTTCAAACCTGTTCAAAGAAGGTGCGTATTTCTATAGCATATAGTTCAGTGGTAGGTTGCCCCTGGTTTGGACTGGTTCACAAGAACCAGTAGTAAAACCGGCGGGAGGCTCCGCCCACTTCCCTGGATGTCATCATCAGTGATCTGCAAATGCACAGAAGCTTCTGCACATGTGCAGAAGCAAGGCACGTGCACCAGGGGTGAAATGCTCCCAGTTCAGACCAGATCGCCATAGCGATGGTGGCCAGTGGTTCGGAGAACCGGTAGCAAAAATCCTGTTCCCCCCCGCATGCCCAGCTGAGCCATGTGATCACCAGAGGCTTTTTAAAAAACTTTTAAAAGCATTTTTTCTAAAACCTCTTCAGCTGAAGAGATTGAAAAAAAATGCTTTTAAAAGGCTCTGACGATCCTAGCTGAGTTGCCTGATTGTCAGAGCCTTTTAAAAGCATTTTTTCTACAACCTCTTCAGCAAAAGAGATTGAAAAAAAATGCTTTTAAAAGGCTCTGATGATCCCAGCTGAGTTGCCTGATTGTCAGAAGCTTTTTTTTTTAAGCAAAAAAAAATGCTTTTAAAAGAAAACAAAAGCCTCTGGTGATCAGGCAACTCAGCTGGGATCGTCAGAGCCTTTTAAAAGCATTTTTTTTACAACCTCTTCGGCCGTGCACATGTGATCCTGTTGCTAACCGGTAGTAAAGGTAAGTAGAACCCACCCCTGATATAGTTTATTTATAGACACTTGAAGCTAGAGGTGTCAAACTCAATTTCATTGATGATTGCATCAGGACTGTGTTTGACCTCGGGGGAAGGGGGGCATGGCAGCTTGAGGTCATTCATGTCCTCCTGCAGCCCTCTGCCAGCTCGGAAGGGCCTCCTGAGCTCCATTTTCGCTGGCAGAGGCATCGCAAGCCGGTCCTTCACTGTTTCCAGGGCGGCCCTGTGGGCCAGATCTAAGCACTAAGCCTTGAGTTTGACACCCTTGCTCTAAGCAATAATGACATTATCCTTTTAACTGGGTTAAAAGGATAATGGTGTCAATAGTCAATATTCATGATGGTGACCTATTGTCTTCAGGTACAAGGGCAGGAGGAATCAGAAATGTCAAGATGATACCCACCACCATTTGATCAAAGCTCCAATTCTTTCATGCACATAAAAAGGTAGTAGCTTTGATTGCATAGTCGGGGTAGTGTTTTGACTTTTTAACAAGGATCTCTCAGTCATCAACTGGCAGTAGAAATAGCTGTGGCATAGTAACACTGTCCCCATGGCAAACATACAGATTTCTGGTTGGCTGCTATATACTAAGCAGTGGCTACATTATCCCTACTTGAAACAACTAACAGGCACAATTACCAAAACTCTTGTTAATTTAATATTGTTGGAATAAAACAATTCATTTTTATTAATCTTTTTTTTTAAAATTAAAAGAGATAAAAAAAAGTAAAAAAAAAAGCAAAAATATAGTATCTGTAAGTGGACAGAAAAATTGCCAAAGTTATCGAGTTTATCGAGTTTGTAATCAGTATATTGTTGATGAAGAATTAACCATATGAAAGCAGAATATATATTTTTTAATAAAAGAAAAAAAATTAAAAGTTTGTTAATATCTCTGAGATGAACACCAAGCCAATATCTCCACAGTTTTGTTATTTAAAGATAAATCATTTAACAGAAAAAAGAATGGGAAACTTGCTAAAAAACATTGAGTAAACATTTAATTTTTAACTCCTACTTTGTTGCACTATGACTCATATACAATATTTATAAATGTTTAAATTTTTCATATATTTCTAGCTTTAGGTTTTTTAATCAGTTCTTTTTCCCTTTACAAAAATCATACCCTAAATTCTAAAGTTGCCTTGCTGCATAATATATGATATGGAAGGGGCCCATTCTTGCTTGTATTTGGTCAAGTGGCTATGGTGAATATATGCTGCTAATTTTCCCATTGCTGCATAGTCTCCAAGTTTAAATTTCCACTTTGATATTTTCAGTAATGTATCTCTTTTCCAATTTTGTGCTCAGTTTATCCCCTTAGCTATCATCATATAGCTTAATAAATTATAAAATTGTGATATTGTTGTCCTGAAATTTAAAAAAATGGTTTTAAGATTTTATTATTAGATCTGCTATGTTTATAGAAATGTTTTGTATTTTACTGTGATTATTAGACATGGATATTATATATTCTTTTATGTTTATCTTTAAACTTAGAATAAGAGGTTATCTTGTTATACAATTCTAATGTTATTTTGATTACTTAATTGTATATTTTTATAGGTTGTTTCTGTGTTTTTGTTTTAACTTAGAGTAAGAGATTATTATATATTTGCATATTGAAGAAAGTCAGGAGAGCTATTTTTTTCTTGTCACTTTTTAACATTTTCCCTTTTTGATCCTGTCTCTCCCCATTCTTTTCTCATATTTTGTGTTTTAGCTGAAAAAAAAGAAAAAGAAAGAAAAAAGAAAGAGGAAGGAAGGAAGGAAGGAAGGAGGGAGGGAGGGAGGGAGGGAGGGAGGGAGGGAGGGAGGAAGGAAGGAAGGAAGGAAGGAAGGAAGGAAGGAAGGAAGGAAGGAAGGAAGGAAGGAAACCTTTAGCAATGGAGCACCCAATATGTAAAACCTATAATATCATCACTGTATATGTGAATATTAAAAGTAAACTACAGTGCATTATAATGTAATATAGTGTAATATGAATATTAATATATAAAAAGCTCAAGAAAAAAACTGAAATTGAGAATTACTAATAAAAAGTTATAAAACTTTCATCACTAAATGCTATCAATAAAATTATAATTGATATTTATATTAAAGCTATATAGACTGTAATGTACTATCTTATATTACAGTATGGTATACATGTTAATATATAAGAAAATAATTAAATCAAATTTAGTTTTTGCCCCAGCTCCTTTCTCTTCTTTGACTGGGCCCATATACTTGTGGGAGTGAATCCTACTACACAATGCTTTGCTCACTCTGGCCTCACTCACTCACTCACTCACTCACTCACTGATTGTGCAAATTGTGATAGGGAGATGCAAAGCTACCTAACTATTCTGTTCCCTTTGGGGATAACTAGTGTTTTGCACAGGGCAGAAGAGGAGTAGGACCAGTGGTGGGATTCAAATAATTTAACAACCGGTTCTCTGCCCTAATGATTTCTTCCAACAACCAGTTCACCAAACTGCTCAGAAAGTTAACAACCGGTTCTCCCAAAGTGGTGCGAACTGGCTGAATCCCACCACTGAGTAGGACATAATAAATTAAAGACATATAAGGTATGAGATGAGAAAAAGGAAAGGAAATACATCCAAAACTAGTTTCACAGGATAAGTCCTTAGATATAGATCTGCACCACCCATCAAACGTTAGACAATCAAGGATTTACATATAATGCTTTTTAGTAAGATAGCAAAGGTACAGTCAAGTCACCAGCTTTAATTATAGCTGTGATCATCAAACCAGAAACAAGGCAGTGTTCTTCTTCCGTCTTCATGTACTTCAGAACAATATTTTTATTTAATAACCAGAGGTGGTATTCAGCAGGTTCTGACCAGTTCTGGAGAACCGGTAGCAGAAATTTTGAGTAGTTTGGAGAACCAGTAAATACCACCTCTGACTGGCCCCACCCCCATCTATTCTCTGCCTCCCGAGTCCCAGCTGATCGGTAGGAAATGGGGATTTTGCAGTATCCTTCCCCTGGAGTGGGGAGGGAATGGAGATTTTACAGTATCCTTCCCCTGTCACGCCCACCATGCCACACCCACCAAGCCACACCATGAGCCACGCCCACAGAACCAGTAGTAAAAAAATTTGAAACCCACTACTGGTAATAACTCAGACTTAATTCATAGTTGTTTGCCTGGGGCTGAGATATCCAGTTGTAATCCTTTCTTTACCCTGGTTTCTTCAATCTTTTTTTCTTAATTTCTTTCTTTCTTTCTCATGCATATACTGTACACAGAACCAAAAGAAAATGAGGGAATGTGTCCAGGATCTTCTGACCAGGGAGTACCATGAATCCTCTGCCTCAAAGCGCTCTTAAAGTAGGAAGTAACCACAGATAGAAGTCATGCCTTGTCAATATAGATAAATCCTGTGGGACTACATAGAACAGGTCTACACACGTGGCACCAACAGCTGTATAGTTCTGTGCTATCGTTGCCATCCCTTCACCAAAATGGCCACTTCTGGTGGTTATAATCTAAAACACCTGGTCGGCTCTATTTGGGGAAGACAATGCAAAAATATTTTCCTACCACTGAGGAGGAAGCTTAGATGACCTGTCTGGAAAATAGTAAACAAGCCTATGTAATGTAACAAACATCTTGCCTCTCCTTTTCCCTTATGACATCTTTATGTACATGCCTGGCCTATGACAAGTCAGCCCTGTGCATGTGCACTAACAAGAGGAACTAGATCAGCTGGAAAGTCCTCTAGTTCTGTATCTTATAGTTCTGCATCTTATAATTCTAAGAGGGCAAAATTTGGTCGTTGGGCCACCTTAATTGCACTCTTCACTCCCAACATCTACCTTTGAGGGTTCGTATGCATTCAGGTACAGATGCAGGAAACTCAGCTCTTGCTCTTTGCTAAGAACAAATGTACGGTTCTTTTTTTTTTTTCCCCAAAGCCTGCAATACTTGAACAAGCAACCTCACCCCGGAATTGCAACACCAGCGGCTACAGCAGCCTCACCTTCCCTTTGCATTGCACTGAGCAGCTCATTTATCCTATTTTGTCCCAAATTGCAAAACTTCCTGTTGTTCCGGTGCTGAGCTTATTACATCCTCATCGCCAGCTTTGTTCTGTGTGCGTTTAAACACACCCTGTTGTTTATGCAATGCAGGTCTTAGTGGAGGAGAACTTGCAGAGAGGAGGGACATCCTTTAAAAATAATATTAAACTGCTGAGTAGATTGTACTGGTCTGTAAGCAGACATTATAGGAATACTGTTTTTGATTGTGTTTAAATTTAAGGATTTCCTTGTAGAGCTGGAAATTCACTGCCCTTTGGCAAACCTATTAATGTAAACTGGGAATAAAGCGAGATCTGATGGAAAATGAATTTCATTGTTAAATTTCAAAAATGAGGAAGTACATATTTAGACTGACAGTACAGGATTCCCGTATTACATACCGCGCCATTCCTAGTGGCTGTACAAATGAATTTTTTCCAGTGTAAAAAGAGCTAATCGCAATTGCAAAATGCTCTGGCTCCTTCCTATTTAATTTTAGAAGAGAGTGGGTGACAGAGTGTGCAACTCTGTCTTAAGATTATGATAGCATAACACGGAAAATCTTTGGAGAAAAGGAGGTTACAAAAGGATCTTTTGCCATTGCAGAGACTGGCAGATTTGTTGTGGTAAGAAAGTTTATTCCACAACAACCCCATAGGAGCTGTTCCTTACCAGCAACCCTTAGTGCAATCCAACCTTGTTGTGTCAGCTGAAAGAGCTAATGTCTTGTCTTGACTGCTCTTTTCTATCCTGTGTTTTGCTGCCTGCAGATGTTTTGTGGAACCAAAAAAAGCAGGATGAGTTGGCGTAATTCATGGCCTGGGAACAAGACCAGACCAGCCTCAAAAGAAAAGATAACTGGGGCTATTCAGACAGCATTGTGAATAACAAATAACAGACTCCAGATCTCTAAAGTGTTGTGAGATTCTTTGCTGCTGTGACCCAAGGTTTTCCACCAATGTCGGACTTTGACTTTGTTTCTAAAGATCTGCTTTGAGCATACAAAGTAAATAAGGAAAATTACAGGTCGTCTTAGTTCAGACTGGAGTCAGATTTAACACCACAGCACCTATTTTTATAGACATTTATTTTCCAAAGAATATTGTTTTCCTCTTCCTGAATAGTGGACAATTCAGGACTGCCTTTCAAGACCAGTTTCCTTTGAGGAACAAAACACTGAAAATTTATGAAATCTTTTCATTGTGCAGTTTATATCAGAATTTTGATGGGTCAAGGCTTAAATAAATTCACACCGTAGAGACAAGAGCAATAAAATCAGCTTCAATACCAATAATCTCTTTATTTGCAAATATACAAACTCAGCAGGTATTATAATATAGGCATTAGGAAGAGTTAGTGATAAGTTCCTAGTATTATCACTTCAGGTCTGTGGAAAACCCTAGTCTGTTCTCAAAACAAGCAAATGCAAAGTCCCTCTTCCCTTTCCTATTTTTGTTGGCAAATTTCTAATTAGATGGATTCTCCTAAGACATAGTGGAATCCAGTAGTTTTAATTACATTGATAGTAATATTGGTGGGAACACATACTCTTTATAAGGTGGCTCTTGACAGAAAATTTGCAAGGGAAACAGTAAAATTAAAGGCAATCCAAAAATGGTTGAGGGCTAATGGAGTTCTGTAGCCAAGTAAGAACCCAAGTCATTTAAGAGAAATAATTCAGAATCAAACTCTGAAGGAGGCAATCACAAACCCCTTCTGGTTTGGTCCTGAAAATTGTATGGACATAGCTAAAATATTTATACGGTTGTGGGGAATGACAGGTAATGAGACTGTAAGAACAAAAGGTTCTCCTCTTATTATTGAAGAACCTCAAACTATCAAAAGTAAGCTTAGAATTGATAACATGGCCTGACCAAAGCCACAAAGAAGTCTGCTAACTACCTGTATTGATAGAGAAGTTCCTTGTATATAAGGACGCCTGCTACTACAATTTACTAGACTTAGTCTTCATGACCACAGTATCAAACTGTGTAGTGAAGATGTTACTTGTCTCTGGAGATTCTCAGTCATCCAGGTCATGGTTGTCCCAAAGGTGCTTTTTCAAAAGGTAACTGGACTTTGTTTTCCCTGTTTCCCTGCCTCACTAGGTGGTTCAGTGGCTAAGATACTGAACTTGTCGATCAGAAAGGTCAGCGGTTCGGCAGTTTGAATCCCTAAAATAGGTCTTCTGCATGAGCAGGACTAGATGACCTCCAAGGTGCCTTCCAACTCTGTTACATGTTGTTACCTTTTTGTGTATGTGATAAAAGGGAAGAGAAAGAATTCTTGCTCTACTTAGGGAAGGAAGAAGACAGGAAGGATTGCAACCCAAAATAGAATGTAGCTTTTGTATTTCAAAGGGCCTTGATTAAGTCTCTGGTATCTTCAGACAAGGCTGATAGTAGCTATAAAGTTTATCCTAATCACAATAGTGACAATTCTGAATTAGATAGGCCAATAGTCTACTTCAGAGTAAGGAAGCTGCCTGATGTGCATACATACCGTAGTGTTGCTCTATCAGGCTGAAGGGCCAAAGCTATGTACAACCGGTACCTCAAAGCGGTCAAAGAGTCAACAAGACAACACGGACTGTGTATTCAAAGCTCCACCTTTTTTATTATACTTTGCATGGCATATACATCGGACACCATTGATGTACTGTGCAGAAAATTATATAAGGACTCGGAATGCACAAAGACAATGTTATACTCATTCACAAAACAATAGAAAGAATGAATGGAGAAAAAGTTAAGAAGTACAGATACAGTAGTTGTACTCCCAGTGAGCTTTGCAGGCACTGAAAGACTCCCTCTTTCAAAAAAAAAAAATAGCTGGGGAAGAGAACTATCTCAAAATATGTCCAAATGCTACATATGAGGAATGTTTGTTGTTAACCCAACTGAAGACCATCCAGCCTATCCTGATAATAATTGTCTGAGCCAATCAGCTGTCAAACTTGCTTATAGTAAGCATTTTTCATAAATAAATGTTGTTCCATTGTAGCTTGATAAAGAAATAAAATCCTTGTCCACATAAGATAAATATCATAAAGAACATCTGCAGTCAATTCTTCTCTGGGACATTCTGTGTGATTTCCTTGTCCCCCTTCCACACCCACTGGAGCATTCAGTGGGTGATTATCTCAGATTTTTATATGAAGATGATTATATTTGTTCTGCTAAAAGAGACATCAAACAATCTAAATTAAAATGTCACAGCCATAAAAACCTCAATTCAATCCTTACAGACACAAAAGCTCAGAACACAACTTATATTACAGTGGCATGAGAGTTTGCCTTTATAGGACTTTTCAGATCAAATTTTACATATGAGCCAAAATCATTTCCTTGCTGATAGGGCATTTTTTAATCTTCAGAATTCCTATAAAGTCAATCATGACAGGACAAGCTGAAGATACACAGAAGATCCTTTTATTATTATTCCCTTGTGATTCTTTCTTACTCCTGGTAGGTGCCTGAACAAGTCCCTGCAGTTTTCTTGGCAAGGTTTTTCAGAAGTTGTTTGCCACTGGCTCTTTCCTAGGACTGAGGGAGTGAAAAGCCCAAGGTCACCCTATTGGCTTTTAGTTTATTTTCAGTTTATTTAAATTTAAATTCTACCCCTGTCTAAGGCAGGGCTAGAACTTACAGTCTTCTGAGTTCTAGCCTGGTGCCTTAATCACTACACCAAAATGGCTTTCCAGAAGATCCTACCAAGCAGGAAAAGCAGCTGCAATGACATTGTGGGGTTACAAAAGATTGCCTTCCTCTTCCAGGTGGTGATAGAAGTTTCCTCTGAATTAATTTTTTTAACCTCCATATTGTGATTGCATGATGAGACTTAAGTATCCCTTGGTCATTGATTGAGCTTCTTTTCCTGCTCTTAATTACTACAATAGCAGTTATGTTTTTCATTTCAATTGAACTAATCCCAAACTCTACTCAGTCACAAAACATGAAGGATTGTTTAAGCAGGGGTCTCCAAACTTGGCAACTTTAAAACTGGTGGACTTCAACTCTCAGAATTCTCCAATCAGCATGAGGAATAATATGGCTGGTTGAGGAATTCTGGGAGATGAAGTCCTCAAGTCTTAAAAGTTGCCAGGTTTGGAGATTGGTTTAAGGTCTTACATATATTCATTTGCAAGAGACCAGGAGGCTTTCACAAGCTTTTTCTAATCTTCAGGAGACTGCAGATATTCTTCTCCTAATTTAGCACCCAATGGAGGAAGATTTTTTTTTTGCTCCGAACCTACTTTCCAGAATTATGTGCCATATAAAGGAGATTTTATAAGAAGGAAATGTTTAAAATGTGATTTCCCTTATACAATGCAATATTGTATCACTTTAGGAGGACATTTGATGTTGCCTATCATGCTACAGGTGTGATAAATGATGCCACTTTTTAAAAAATGTGTAGGGCTCATTAAGAAGAGGGACTCGGTTTCCTTTCCTTGCTACCAAATGTCATCAGCTGGTGGGGAAATATCTATGAATCATTTTCTTTAAAGTGGAATAGGGCTGGGTTTGGCAGGGTGTGAATTTTGTCAGATGGCTATTCTGGCAGGGTTAGCCAGCTATCAAAACTCACTATGGTTTTTCACAAGGAAGACAACAATCACTTCTGAAAGAGTGCTACATTGATATCCCAAACCTGATCTTTTAAGAGCTGATAATCAGCTTCCTTTTGGACATTGGTTCATCACTGTTCAAGACTAGTCTGAACATCAAATTGACAAATACAAGAACATAACAAATTGTAATATAGAGAACAAATGTCTTCCTTGGGTGTCTCTCTCTTCTGCTCCATTCTGCAGCCTTCTCCTCACTCCCGTTCCCCCACACTTCTGTGTCAGTTGCTGTAATTGTTGACTCGGGTCTGTTAGCTGGAGAATTGCTTGGAGATTTAATGAGTATTGGGTGGTATCAACCTGGTTGGAACTGGCCGAAAGCAGAATGGCCTTGAAAGACAGGTCCAGGCACAGACAGAGAGGGGGGGGGGTCTCCACACTAACCTCTAGTATCCATAAGTAGCTGAGTGATTCCCTAGAGGGGTCACTCAAATTACCCCATCGGCAAAATGATTGGTAAAGAGTATGAGGTTGTTTCATAGTAGATTCTAGGTAAAGGTGACCTAGGACTGCTTCAGCTGTGGGCTGCGGATCAGATAAAGGGCAGAAAAAAAGTGATTGTGGGGAATTTTGTTGCTATAATTAGACACATGTCAGTAAAGGCTCATGCAAGTCTGAGCAGCTGTCAGTCCCAACCTGTCCTGGTCTTCGAGCTGTGATGCTACAGATGGACAGATGAAGGTCAGAAGGGAGACTTTGTTCTTCCTTCTATTGTTTAAGTAACATGCTATTACCTACATAGCTCCTGACTGTGGAATGATGGGATGGAAGTGGAACATCTCATCCCAACAAACTTAAACAATTGCAGAGCATCCACAAGGGTGTATGTTAAAATGTCAAGATGGCGTGTGAAAGAAGCGCCATTCATTTTTAAATCTGCTTGTGATACAAATAGAATGGGTGTTGGCTTTAATCACATCATAATGGTCAATCATATTTTTATCCCCTCTCCCCGATGTTCCTGAAGGACCATTATGTTTTTAAATTGCAATCCCATAAGAGAATAATGTTCCAGAAAACCCCAGACTCTAAAAATCTAAGACCAATCATTTCAGAAATGTTTCTTGCTATTTTTCCCATACTTTGCTTTTGAAATATTTTTTTTTCTCCTGCAGAAGGCTTCTTCAAAGCCATGTTCATTTGATGTTCACTTTATTACTAGAGAGTTTGTCTTCCTTTAGCTGCTGGAGGTATATTCTTTTTGAAGTGGTTCGGGAATAACGAGAGGCTTTTTAATTTACAGTGAGACTTCAGCAAAAACTCAGAGGCTGCAGCCCTCCTTATATACAATCCTGGAGGGACTGTCAGCCAATCAGAAACGTAGGCAGGTTTGAAACTCCCGCTCAAAAGTATCAATACATAACACTTTTTGAAGCCAGATCAGAGCAAAGGGCCCAATAACAACCTTAACCAATTATTTCCTCTCTATAATCTAGAGCTGCTACTCTCTTTATATCTGGGAATTTAATATTTGCTTTAGCAATGGCAGAGCAGAAAAATTTATGAGTGATTTTAACAATCTTAAAGTTCTGATGAGGCATAAATTATAAATGGTTTTCCTAATGATTTTATTCTCAGAAGATATAACACAATGATCAAAAGAGACAAATGGAGGTGAAGGAATAATGGTCCTTTTTCAGAAACCATCTCCAGTGAAGTCAGCACTTCTGATTGTGCTTGATGTTTTTTTTAGTACTGTTTAACTTTTAACCTGATACTAAGTCTCACTAAATGACCATATCCCATTGGGTCATCATTTGAGATGTATCTCTATGTCTTATCTAAACATAGAAATAGAATGACCATAGGCAGCAAAAAAAACCAGTGGAAGTGGGGGTGA
Source organism: Pantherophis guttatus (assembly GCF_059756535.1). Classification (NCBI taxonomy): domain Eukaryota; kingdom Metazoa; phylum Chordata; class Lepidosauria; order Squamata; family Colubridae; genus Pantherophis; species Pantherophis guttatus. The sequence continues at coordinate 291,034,795 of NC_142063.1, read as the reverse complement.
CTTCTGACTTCCTGCTGGTTTCCCCATTGGCAGTGAGTGTTGGAAATCACAACCACACGACCATGGTTGACCGTGGTGGCTCTGCAGAGCCACAAATTTGTGAATACAACTAGTCCAAAGCTCCTTGGAATTTCAATTCTCTGGGACTAATGAGTCCTGCTCTTTGTATGCATTCTTTAAGTTAATACATGTGGGGTATCTTGATTCAAAAATTCTTGTCCTATGATGCACCATTTTGGCTAACTGAAGGTTACAAACACGAGAGTTTTAGTAGTGTATTCTATAGATAGATTGAATGTAGCTGAACTGACATCTGAATATACATACATACAACTGAGCAAAGAACCATTTATCAGATAATTCTAGAGGAGCAAGTTCTCCAGAGATGGTTCTATATTGGTCAGAAAAAAAAGGACACAGCTGTTGTGTTATTTCTGTGGCATGTTTTTTGTGTAATTCCCTTTAAGAAGGTTACAATGTTGTAAATACAAATACGAGAATGTGTTCCCTGAATCTAGGGAAATTCATTTCCTAATAGGTCTATAGAGAAGCATGTTTTCTTAGCAGACGCTCTTACAACTGAATAGGTATTCAAGGAGAACTGATGGTCTTAATTATTTTAGACCATGTCTTTTTGGCTTTCTCATTGAAATTGAAATTTGGCCCCAAAAACCTTTCCCGTAAGTCAGCTGTAGCAAGTTCCTTAACCTTTTGTTTAATGTCTTTAGTTTTATAGTTCTAATGTGGCTTTGTATGTTGTTTTAACTTGTGATTGGGAGTTGATTATAAGATTGGTGACTCTATAAATGTTTTAAACCAAGCAAACAATTCTGAGTATGCATATAATAAAATACACATACACACACACAATTGTATGAAAACTATTCCTTTTAAGCTCAAGAGACAGAACATGTGGTGAGGGGAAGAGAAAATGAAGAGCAAAGTTTTATATACTGTGGTTTGTAAGATACTGAGGCAATCACGTCCCTATTTCTGTTTTTCTATATTACTGTTTCTGTTTCTTAACTATTGATAGGTATGTCCAGATATGGAGGAACATTCCAGACCAGGAAGGAAACATTTAAAACAACCCGCCCTAACCTGGTGTTGGCCCACATTCAGGATTGTCTAGGAGTGTTCCAAACAGATAAAATGGCAGTCATCACCCTGTGTCTGAAGCCCTACCCCTTTTTATGTGGAACTTTATATCCATAATTGAGATTGCCATTTTGACTTTTTTGATCCTCCCTTCAGTGATCCATACCACATGCCTCCAAACTCCTAGAAAATGTGGCCTATAGCTGGAAATTCTTGGAGTTATAGTCCTATATACCTGGAAGACATCTGTTTGGAGAAGGTCAACCAAGAGGAATGTCATAGAATTGACTCCAAAAGCTGATTATTTGAGGACTGCATTCATTTCCCTCAGTATGGATTGCTTTGTAACATTTTTCGAGTGCCATTTGTTCTTCTACAGTGCAAGTGTTTAAACATCCTGCTGTGGCCCAATGCTGTTTGAATTTGGCCTAACCTCATATGTCATTTGTCACTGTCCACGATCATTTGTAAATCATGGGTTAGGACTTAACTGTTCCAAAAATGTGGGTAAAATAAATCTTGGTTGAATAAGGTGTGTGTTCTTCTCATTCTCCTTCCTTCTCCTCCTCCTCCTCCCCGCTCTTTCCTTGTTTTCTTCCCCTCTTTTACCACTTTGGGTGTTGAGGGAAATACAAAGTTTTGGTTCTTGAACTTCTCATGGCCTCAACTATTATTATTTGATGCTACTTTTGCATGTCTTTGATGTTGTTTTTCCATTTTCTTCAGGATCTGTCTTATGCTTTGACCTTCTCTTTTAATATATGCCTTATATATGTGATGTTAATGCCTGTATGATAATGAGAGTAGTACTTACGAAATCGCATGTTCACAGTGAGATTGCTGAGATCAAAATTCAAGTGTCTATTCACGTGGGAGGTCATAGAGCAACTTAGGGAAGTCCCTCTCATTCTAAATAAGTTTAAGAATTTTGATTAATATTTGATATTACCCTAAAGTTACTGGAATAAAAGCAAAATTTTAATGTAATTTTAGTTTAGTAATAATGGTAACATCATTATCTGTTATTTAGATTTGTCTCCACTGAGTAACTATCAAATTCAAACTTTGCATCAACATGCTTGTTCTCTGATTTGTTCTTTGAATTATGGAAGATGTTGTTATAATAAACCATTGTATGATTTCATGATGAGAAAGTCTGCAATTTCCAATACATGTTTTCCATCCGACACCATTCATTCAGAAGCATTGAGGCTGCTTCAGCTAACATTAATACCTTAATTTGAATTGTGTTTTGACTTAAATTTAATCAAGGTATTTCTGCCAGTCCTATAGAGAGATAGAGCCAAACAGTAGCCACTCTTGAGTACATCCTGGTGACTTCATCCAGATAGCATATCGGTAATCCTTGATTTACAATTATTCATTTAGTGACCGTCGAAGTTATAACGGCACTGAAAAAAAATGACTTGCTACCACTGCAGCATCTCTGTGGTCACACAATCAAAATTTGGACACTTGGCAACTGACATTTATTTACGAAGGTTGCAGTGTCCTGGGGTTGTGATCACCTTTTGCGACCATCTGACAAGCAAAGTCGGGTGGGGGGGGGGCAGATTTACTTAACCGTTTCACTAAGTTAACAATTGGTGTGATTCACCTAATAACTGTGGCAAGCAAGTTTGTAAAACTCACTAAACGTCTCACTTAGCAACAGAAATTTTGGGCTCAATTGTGGTCGTAAGTCAAGGACTATCTGTATCTACTGAGTATCAGCAGATATCTATATCTATCTATCTATCTATCATCTATCAATCTATCTATCTATCTATCGAGAGAGAGATTACTCATAGTTATATATATTACACTCATAGTTGAGCAAAGAAATGATCAGACTATATTGTGTTTCCACATTAATTTCCCTGACTTGTTATGAAAGGATTGCAAGAGAGAGAAGGCATCTATTATAGGTTTTTTAATATCTCCACTTTGAGGGAGTAGACTTGGGTACCTTTCAAAACAGGAAATCAGGCCAAATGGGTGTGGAGCTTCCATGGCTGTTGCCCTATTTTCAAGAGTGAAAACTATAGCTGGAGTAATCCTGCTGACAAGCACCTCCTTTGTTTTTCTTTTTTTTAACTCTGTGCTCTAGAATGTTGTCCCTATGTAGTGTTTTGTAGCAATTACTAATGTTGACAGTGACCTGGTTACAGGACACTCTTAACTGGAGCTTAGTGTATAAGCGCCATAAACCAGCTAGTTAATGCCAGTGACTTGACATAGATCAGTTTGTCACCAACAGCTAAAGAACCAGAAACTGAGAGATTTCAATGTGCGTTACATGCATTTTCTCACAATACTTATTCAATATCTCAGGACCTAAATAGTGCTGACCCTGAAACTCTTTCCCAATTTGTTGAACAACTGTGTTGTCTAAACAGGGTTGGATGGGTTATTAGCTCTCTCCTCTTACTCCCAAAAGAGAAACACCACACTGGATAAGCCCTGGAAAATTGTTTACTTTTCAAGGCATTCCATCTTTATCTCTTTTTTAAAACTGATTGAATTATGGAAAATGGGCAGAAAGGAAATGGAGGTTGGATTTCTGACTCCAACTGCAGTGGTGAGCACCTTGATTGCTTTGCAATGTCCTTTAAAGACAGACTAAGAAATCACCTAATCCTTGTTATCTGCCTCCTGATCCATTATCCTTTTCAAGGGGTAAACTAGTTAATTGAGGGAGCAGCTGACACAGTGAACTGCTGGTGAACGTTGCCAAGCAATGTTCAAAATGATCTCAAATATTTGATTCACTAATAACTAATTGGTGTGATAAATTATACAGGTGTTGAAAGCAAGTTTTGAGATAGTTTTCTTAATAGTTTACTGGATTTTTAATATTCAGTCAAATGAAGGCCATTTTTACTATTTATATTAGAATTGTATTGTCTTTCTAATTGAGACAATTAATTACAGTAACATCCATTAGATATAATAATTGAGAAGCTCCATCAGAGAAAGCTGGCATCATCCAAGGAATTATTCAAAAATTCAGTTGTACAAATAAGGTAATAAGATTGTCATAAAAATGTTGGTCCAATCATGTTTTTAAAAACTTTTAAAATTGTATACTGAATATTCACCTTTAAGACAAAAATCTAAACCCTAAAATTCAAAACATCTTGAAATGTTGTAGAGTGCCTGATACACTTTGGTTGGCCCTATTTTTATCTTCTATAACAGGTTTTAAGCTACAATTCTCCTTCAAAAAAGTAAGTTTTGTGTGAATAGTTTAAAAAACATTCAGATGTGCTTTTCCCCAAACTCTTAGTCACTTAGCTCTAGACACTTAAAATCATCAAACAGGAACTATAAAATCATTTTATCTTTAATGTGGACATCCCACATTAATAGTATTAATATAAGCACTTTCCGAAAGCAAACTGCTAAGGAAAAAGCTTTTATCATATTTATTTGGGGTATTAAAAAGAGGAAGAAAAGAAGGGACCAAAATAACAAATTCCTGTGAGAAGGAAAAGAGTGATGGATTAACTCAGTTTCTCAGAGAAAGGGAGTTGAGGTTTGCCACATAATTTCAGCCTTCAGATTCAAATTATAGCAACTGCGCCGAGATGCCAGTTTGTGTGTGAGGCTGTGTGTTGAAGCTGAAAAACAACTTAGGTAGGAATTGTGCAGATAAATTTTATAATCTTTAAAGAAAAATAATTTGACACTATTTGAAAAGAACCTTGTGGACAAATACGATTTCTAAGTGCAGCACTTGGTATATACATCGGTGAATCCAGGAATAACTGAGTGTTTATTCCCCTAAATTCCAAGGGGCTATAGATTGCATATGCCTTCTAGTTGGTATATATAAGTAATAAAGTAGTCCTTAGATTAGAAATCCTAGCTTGCCTTGCAGGGCAAAACTTTGATTGCACTTAAAAGGTGTCACAAATCTAACCGATACATCCCTACTGTTAGCTGAGAATGCTGCATTTGGCAAGGGATGTATGACTAAGTTTGATTATTTCTTTCAGTGTTGTTTTTTAAAAAGAGCAAGTAAAAGTTGCACAGCTTTCTGCCAGACAATATTAAATAAATAGCTTGCTTGATTCAGTATCAAGCAACTGGCTAAGTATATAGACAATTTTGTTTCCTGTATTACCAAAATGGTCAAAAACAATTGGGCTAGAAATGGCATCAATTTCTGCTTCATCTGGAATGAAGCCAGAACAGAATATAGCATCTACACGGCACGCAGACATCCTCTGAAGGAGTTTTGAGAAGTATTTTTAATAGGGACCAAAACAAAGTGCTTACTGCATTTTAAAACTTTAGTAGCAACACTGTGTTCTGTGGCCTGCTGCTCCTGTTTCTGACGTCAGTCATATGCCAGGCACAGCAGCAGCACTTAGTATCAAAAGTGAATTTCATGAGAGTCATTACTAAGCTTTTTTTTTTTAAATAGTAGTCCTGCATTCTTCCAATTGTCATGGACGTGTGTATGTATGAGTGCACATGAACATAGGTGTTCAATCCTGGAATTGAGAGGAACTATTTTTGTTTATGAGGCCAGTATCTTTTTTTAATATTCTTTGTCTGTTCTGCACAGAAAGAGAGAAATATTTGTGAAAAGTTGTCATACATAAGAGCGTGTGCACCTAGCATTTCCCAAATCATCCCAAATCCTGAATTTCAGAGACTCCTTTTCTTCTGACGAAAGCTGCCCTCTGAATCACCACGCCAAGAAGCAAGTGGCAACCTTCGCCATTCTTGAGAGAAGGAAAATGTAAACATTCAGTTGGTCATAACAAAGAATTTTTTTAATGAATTCAACTGAAGAGAGAGAAGAACTCCAGTTAGCTCTCACTGTACAAACAAAAAAAAAGGTGTCCGCAGTGCCATGAAAGCATCATTTACAAGTGTTTAAACTTGGGGATGGGGTTAATGAACACAATCACAAAAGTAGCAATGAAAGAACACAGAAGAGAATCAAGTGGGATGTGGAAATGAACAGCAAGAGAAAGTAAAAAATAATAATTATAATTTTATACACACACATACATATAAAACCTTCATTCTTTTCCATCTAGACTGATTTCATTTTACAAAATGGTACATTAAAATCTGTAAAAGCACGGCCATTCTTTTAAGTTCTTTCTTTCATAGCAGCAACCTTTCTTTAAACCACCTCCATACCATTATTTTTGTTAATTTTAGTGCAAATATTGTAGGCCTGCATTACAAGAAAAGGAATAAGATGACCTCCCCGGCAAGCTTCTCTGCCAATGAGAGATCTTACACAGACATTCAGAAAAGGGCTCCCAATTTAATCACTCCTATCCAAACTTATTTCACCCTGTGTTGGGGAAAAAGAAATTCAAAACTTTTGGATGTGTGGAAAGAAAAAATAAAGATCTCTATGGATTTATATATGTGATGGGAAAAATAAAATCACTGAAACATTTTTTTTCTACCAATTTTAACACTGGTGTACATACTGTACATCTAAGGTGAATGCATTTAAGACCACAGTCATATAAACAAAGAAAGAATCGGGCCCTTTGATCCTAAAGCATTCTTTCATTTTATACCATCAATTTACTGTGCTAATGAAGATGCACTTTTTCTTACCAATATTTATTGGGACTACACAGTAGAATCTATACACATGCACAGCATTTATCTGCTCACTGAGACAGACCAAATGTCTATTTTCAACACATAATTCTGGTTTTCCTACGTCAAAACAGCCACAAAAGAATCAGAACAGTATTAAAATTCAAGAGTGGGAAGGAAGCAGAATCCTTTTTAGGACAGAAAAATAGTCTTTTACTGTGAGAGAATGTTCTTGTTCTATCTTATAATTTGAAGAAGATTGAAAGTTCATTTTTAGAAACCATTTCTCTGTACATTTTATGTATCCCCTACCCCTTCCATAGATAGTAAGTTTTAGTGCTTCTCCCACCCCTCCCCAATTTCTCCTAATCTTTATGGTATTTATTAATCTCATGAGATTTGCAGAGAAAGACATAAAAACGCTTACTTCCTTCAGTTCTTCTGGCTTTGTTTTCTATAATTAGAAAATATGCATATACGTATACAATTTGGTGTTCTTGCAGATTTCCCGTTGGGGTTTTTTTTTTTTTTTTTTTGCCATGATATTCTTTCCCTTTGTGTATGCCAAGAACAGCGTTAGACAATCTATTCCATCAGCCTGGATATGGAATCATATCAACATTCTTTGTTGCCAATTAAAAAAAACAAACACCAATTCACGCAAATCAATGGATGTAATGGGAGGCCATCGTTTTTACTCTTGCTGTGGAAATTAAATCATATTCTGCTTGCCTATTTTAGATCTTTCTGCCTGCAGAATGGATTTTTAATAAATTGGAATAAAACACGCACTAGGATTATACTGATATGCAAAAATGCCATCTAAATGGAATGTTGAACGTGATCATAGGATCATATTCTGTTTTTTGGAGAAACAGAAAGTGATAAGTCTGTTTCATTCAGCAATTGAGGCAGCCCTACTTAGAAAAGCCCTGGAAAATTTTGCCTGCAAAGCACATTATAACTGATATCCCAACCTTTTCTGAAAGCACTTGCCTAGTGTTTATTGCACAGATAGATACTTATGGCTTAATGAACACCCTTCCCCCACAAAGAAAACAATTCTCATGAATGAAAAGAACATGAAACTGAGACTAGTAAACCATTTCTAAACAGAATAGATATTCGTGCAGATTTGAGCAGAACAACAATGAGAACCAAAATGAAGCACCAAGACAATTCATTGAAAAATTATACAAAGGGAAGGGGAGAAATTATTAACCCTTACCATGTCTAACTATTTTTTATTTAAAAAAGAAAAAAATCAAGATTTTAAAAATCAGTAGAGAAAAATATTTTTTTTCAAATCCAGATCTGCGGCAAAGAAAAAGATGTAAACATTATATGTCTATGTAAAAAAAAAAAAAAAAAAACCAAGATAGATATGCTATCATTTGCATTCTCTTTTAAAATAGTTGACCCTCTCTGATTAATTTCATTTTGGCATAAAAAATAGGAACAAGTTGTTTAATTAATGGTGGGCAGATTCACTGTAGCCGACACAAAAAATGTTTGCTTGCCAATAAATAAGAAATAATGAGTGTTTTTATGACTGGGTGGAATACAGAAGCAGCATACTGCTAAGTTCAAATGAACTTAGTGGATGAATTAAATAAAACAATATAATAAGGATATTTTTTTTAAAAAAATCCATTGATACTGATATGACCACCTCAGGTCCTATTATATCACAAGTACTCAGCTGGTTTAATAAGCAAAATCCATTAAACCCATTGACTACACCACTCCTAGCTGTGTCATCAGGTCAAATCAGGTTGAAATTAATAGAAGCTGCAAAGCAAAGAGTTTGCTGGATTGTGTTCTAATGGAAATAAAAAGTCAAGTATAAACATTAGAACTAAGAATGGGTAGGAAGCAGGAATTTAAAGCGAGAAAATGCATTAGTGTTGGGAGACAAATAGATTTTTTTCCTCTGGAAAAGATGCTCCCCCACCCCCCCACCCCAAAAATACTGCAAGAACAGGAATTGCTTTCTATCAAGGCATGCATATAAGTCTTTAAATAGCTGGGCAAAACATTGCCAGATCAGATACTTAAATATCTCAAGTTTGGTATAAACCCTATAGATTGTAAAAAAATTTGGATACAACATATTCTACAAAACTTCTCAAGTTTGCTTTATTGCACAAAAGCTGTTATTAGGACTTCACACACAAGCGTGTTACTCACAGAACTATACCATACTATACTACTAGATCTGAGATGTTACTTTATCACCACCAGCCGTGTGCAAGATGCCATCCTATATTGCTCTCAAGAGGCTAAATAATTCCTACTACTACGTCATCTTCAGCAAGTTGGGAGAATTATAAAACATAGGTCTCTGTCAGAAGCTTGTGGAAGAAAAAGCCAAAACAGAAGAGTTTGTGCCATGCGAACATTTTACAGCATTTACACCTGTGAGGCAGAAGGGAAAATGCAAATATGCCATTTCAAGGGTATAAATGTGCATATTTAAAAAGATGCCAAAGAAAAGCCAAACCTGGAAAAAAAGCTGGATTTAACTACCCAAAATATGGCAGTGCTCAATCTGAACACATTAATTAACCAAGGTTGACCAAAACCTATTAGCCACAAAGATACCACTTACTGGAAGAGCATAATGGACTCATTTACTTCAACCTGCTTGAAATAACAAGACTGGATGAACCAAATATAAATCTACTTTTGCTAGGTTTCAGGAACCATCATCCAACTGACACACACAAAGCCACTGATATAAAAATGAAATGAGAAGCAAGCTAAAATTATCTGGAGAGATCGGACACTACAACCAGAACCAATTATAGAAGTCTAGCTATCTAGAAGCATCCTTTAAGATTGCTGTTCCTTCAGCAAAGTTTGAAACATTTTTCTACTTTCTATCTGATTGATCTCAGCACCATCATGTCCTGCTTCATGGATTAGGGTTAGGGTCAAGGATCACTACTCGGATACTTTTTTCAATTCTTCCAGTTTTCTGGAGCAACACTTCTTGAAAAAAACACGTATTAGCTGCAGGTTTATCTGCAGAATGATGGCAAGGTCATAGATTCAACATGGAACTGAATACCTAACCCAGCTACTGGAACAACATTAATAGAATGAGAATTTTCACAGAATATTGTCCCCTTCTGCCAATAATCATTTAACTTCCAAGATTGCAGGTCAAATTATTTAATTTTATTTACTGTTTAGTTTTCCAGCAATTCCTAAGGAGATGGAATTTGTGCTAAATGAACTATGGGAATTTTATTTCTGAAACACTAAGGCAGAGAAGCATTGGTCCCTTACTTCTGACGTAAGTATATTGGGCAGTTCCTATTGATTCTAGTGACAAGAAGATGCTGGCTTTCCCTTCCCATTAAGATCAGAATCCTCCTTAAAATACCAAACATGAGATGCTGAAGTCTGAATCTTGAGCAATACAACATTCTTATCGTGTGCATATGAAAGCAGTTCCAGACAACTTTTTATTCTTGTTTTATACCAGCCTTCCTCAATATGATACAGCTCAACATGTTTACAGAAAAACTCTTGTTCACCACATGACTTTTGGCTCAGACTATCCTGTTGCACGTAGAGCATAAATTGGGACGGCTGATTTAAATTATTTCAATAAACATAGGAGATAACAGTTAGAAAAATCAGTTTGTACACCCTTTTTTTCCTATAAAGCAAATGTTTGGCTTTTATTGCTATAAACAGAAACTTGATAGTGTTAAGTAATGTCTAGGGCATGTTTAGAGGTCAGATGTACTACCAGTAGCCAGATTTTTTTTTCGTCCTATGGCCAGCATAGGCAAAAATAGATAATGAAACTCCATCAGTCATTTCTGGGTTTAGAAACTAAGTGGAACTTGTTTTGGATCTAGTCAATATTTGGGAGACCTCTAGGGAATCCCAGATTGCAAATTAGACTGGAGTCCAAAAATATCCTTGAAGAAGGCAAGCCACCAACGTTGTCCAAAAAATGACATATGCATGTCCATGAAATTACCAAGAACTGAGCTCCACTTGAATCAAACAATACCTTTACAGTACTCAAATTCCCTAGAATTCAGTTAGGTCACTGAACTTCATTAAACTAGAAACTCTGATCAAATAGCCTAGCATTATATTCCTAACTATGGCTGTGATCCAGACGCATTAAAAATAAACAGGAATGTGATCACTGATATCAACGAAAATCAACTTTGAATCAAGACGGCAGTTTCCTAGCTGTTAAGGCAAAGCTTGAAGAGGCAAAGATGCTCACCGCAGGAGTTAAAATGGCTTGAAGAAGATCCCGCCCAAACACAAGAAGCTGATCTCTGAAGAGCACAATGGGGTAAAAAAATCTATCAGCTTCCTTGCCTTGCTCACCACAGATCACATAAAAGAAGACCTAGTCATTAATATGTTCACCGTTAACTTGAGCTATATTGTGTATTTTGTAAAGAACAAGTTTTAGAATAAAACTGTCTACTTCCAGATGAAGATATAACTAACCTCTCTCCAATTTATCTGTGGGTATCCCTGCTAAAATCTGCAAATTCTTTAAGTACAGTTGCATCAACGCTTGGCACTATAGGGGATGTACATAAGTGAAACATGCTGCCTTTTTCAGTAGTGAGCACAGATTTTGTTTTTATCAGCCATATTTAGTTAAGAGTTGGAAACCAAGTGCAGCGGGAAGCAAAGTGCAGAATCCATTTTTCTTTAGTGATCTCTAGGACCAGAAAAAGGACTGATTTGGCCTGACACCATCAGATGGCAATGTGCATAATCCTGGCCAGGTCCCTCTGATCAAAATTTAGCCAAAGGGGGAAATTTCTTCAAGGGAGCTTCTTGCACATTCTCCCTCAAATTAATCCCCTTTCCTGATCAGCCGCAAGAAGAATGGCAGCACTGGGCAAAGGCAACCGTCCGCAACCTGGAAGCTGGTAGCTTTGTTTGAAAAACAGCACCAGCATGTGATTCGGGCATACTTCAGAGGAAGCTGCATCACACCCAAAGTGGTTGGCTGGCAGCCAAAAGGAAAGAAAACACAGGGTCCTGCAACAGATTTGACAAACACTAATTACAGAAGACATCATGCCAGAAACAAAGGCTTAGTGGAAACCCACTCTGGCATTTCCCCAGCCCTCTTGGCACCACTCCTGGCCCACTGACGAAGGTATGTTGCAGATACAGCCTTTGTAGACACAAACAGTGCACTGTTCTCTATTGTCTTCACGGAAACTCTTCTCTTTTTGTTAATCAGTTTCCCCATCACTTTCCCCATTCCCTAATGAAGACACTGGATGTGTAACTTTTGAAGAACCATTTGGACCTGTAATAAATTTCCCTTCTCCCCCCAAAACTTCCACCATGTGCCAAAAGCCACCCAATATGGCAAACATTCCCAGGAGGCAGGTCTCAATATCAGCAGTGGTTCAGCAAGCCTTTACAGTTTTCGAAATGTCATGGTATCCAACAAAAATCAAGAAAATGTTAAGGCCCAAATGAGATCAACTAACTGGAATGTACTACTTAGTCCAGAAGAAGGAGCCAGGTCAGACAGTCCATTCATCAGCCTAACAGGAAAACGGCTAGCAATTTATGGATGGTCACATCCACTGCAGTAACTGGTGAATGAGGGAAAACCCCTCACTGTTGGGTCTTGGGATTGTGACTGCTGCTTACCAACTCCAGACTGATATAGCTTTCATTTGTTCTAGTCTTCCTGTCTAAGGAAATATCTGGAGCAACAACATTTCCTTTCCTGGCTCTTGTTGGCCTTGTGCTCGAATGCCATTGTGCTGTCTCTGATCTTGAGGTGGGGCTTTTCCCCCCAACAGTAACTGGGTGGAGTGGTGGCTAAAGGGTTACAGCGCCAGTAGAGTTGGAGAGTTCAAGGAATCAGATGACTGATCCCCACTGCTGCTGCTCCTCCGGTGAGCTTTGGAACAGGATTCTGATGGGGAGAGTGGTGAATCCTGGTCTAGCACGCTGGGATAGGTGAAGACCAAGTTGGATGTTCCAGGGGTAACAGCAGGAGTCGAAGTCACCACAATAGGTGTGTTGAGTGGCTCTTCTCCATAAAACCCCCCAACAATGCTGATGGGCTTAATGACAGATCTCTGCCCTTTTTCAGGATCTGAAGAGGAAGAGGGGATCTCTTCCTCCACAGGCTCTTGCTTCACCACCACAGGACCACTCATTCCAGTCCTCAGGGCCTGGAGGCTATGAGGTGGAGGGGTTCGATGCCCCTCGGGGCTGATCTTGCACATGGGGCTATGAGCCATTAACATGAATTTCAGCCTCTCTTTCTCTTTCTCTAGATCAGCAATCTCCTTTTGCAGCACTGATTTCTCCTCCTCCAGCTCCTCTGTTTCCTGTAGATCCAAGATAAAGAGATGGTCAGCAAGAAGAACAGCAACCAGCATTCCAAGAAGGGATTTCAAGATAAACAGGCTTTACTTCACTTTAGCAATTGTAGCAGAATACGTATTGGCAGCAGTAAGGGGGATGGACTAGGTCCGTGATGGCGAACCACAGGTGGCACATGGAGTCATATCGGTAGGCACGCAAACGTTTCCCTAGCGCAGCTCCGACATGCATGCGCATGCTCGCCAGCTGATTTTTGGGCCTTCTGGGCCCACCGGAAATCGGGAAACAGGCTGTTTTCGGTCTCTGGAGGGCCTCCAGGGGGGAGGCCATTTTCGCCCTCCCCAGGCTCCTAGAATGGCTCTGGAGCCTGGGGAGGGTGCAAAACGGGCCTAACGGGCCCACTGGGCCAAAAGAGGGGGGGGTTGTGTGTGCATAAGCGGGGGGCGGGGCGCATTGAATCATGGGTGTGGACACGCACGCGGGTGATCCCCCCACGTTCCCCCTGTTTTTGGCACGCAATGGCAAAAAGGTTAGCCATCACTGGACTAGGGCCTCTGAGTGATTCTATTACTTGTCTAAGGACTGGTGGCTGGCCATTTAAAGGCTAGATAGAGATCTGAAAGCAGGTTTGAAACACCCAAAACACAAAACATTTTCTGACAAAAATTTACTACACTGATATTCATATTCAAAAGTTAAGCTCCTCCCCAAAATTTACTTCGTTTATTTGCAATTAAGTACCTGTCACCATAAGAATCTATCAAAGACAGGATGTTGTCCATGTACACCTACTGGCTGTTTTGATAAATTTGAATCAATTTAATAGGTAAAAAACTGGAATGATTGCAAGATTAATGCTCTCATTTGCCTTACAAGTAAAGGTGCAACACAATTTGCCTGTAACGGAGTATAAATGCATTCTTGCAACAAAAATATGATCTCCAAAAAGATATGTATGCAAAACAGGTTTGAGATAATTGTAGTTCTTTTGCTGGTCATGAAGAAAGAAATACTCTATAGGCATTTGCTTTTTTAAAAAAAAAATCTTAGGTCATTTTTTAACATTTTTAAGTGTTTACTCCAACATATTTGTATGATTATCTGATATAAGCAGAATGAGGAAAAGTGGGTAAGATCACTATTCATACATATTCAGCTTTATTACTTTATTCTTATCCTTTTGTTAACCAATTCCCAGCACTTTCCCTATTCCCTAATGCAGGCATCGGATATGTACCTTCTGAAGAACCATTTAGCTCTGTAATAAAGTTTTCTTTTCACCCCAAATTTCCACCATGTGCCAAAAACCTCCCAACCATCGCAAGAATCTCCATGGGGCAGCTCTCAACTTTAGCAGTGATTCAGCAAGCCTTTAGAGTTTTAGAAATGTCATGATACCAAACAAAAATAATAAAATGTTAGATCAGCGATGGCTAACCTTTTTGCCATTGCGTGCCAAAAGCGGGGGGAGCGCGGGGAGGTTGTGCGCATGCGTGTGCCCACACCCATAATTCAATGCCCCACCCGTGCATGTGCATGCGACCCCTTCACGTTCCTACCGCTTTTGGTATGTGATGGCAAAAAGGTTACCAGTGGGCCCAGTAGGCCTGTTTTTGCCCTCCCCAGGCTCCAGAGGCTTTCTAAGAGCCTAGGAAGTGTGAAAACGGCCTTTCCCACCCCCCAGAGGCCGGAAACGGCCCGTTTCCCGACTTTCAGTGGGACCAGAAGGCCCATTTTTCACTCTCTCTAGGCTCTAAGAGGCTTTCTTGGAGCCTGGGGAGGGCAAAAACAGCCTTCTCCACCCTTCAGAGGCCAGAAACGGTTCATTTCCCAACTTCCAGAAGGCCCAAAAATCAGCTGGCCAGTGCACGCATCCATGCTGAGCTAGGACAACGCTCACATGCCCACAGATATGGTTCCGCGTGCCACCTGTGGCACGCATGCCATAGATTCGCTATCACCGTGTTAGTTCATCTTGTATCACGTAGTCACAAAAAATCAGGATATTATATGCCCTATTTACAAAGTTATCCAGCCTCATGTGCAGAGGCAGGCCTATTTTAGCAATTGGGCAGGAGGCTATTCAGAAATTCCAAGACTATAGGTTAAAATGGACATCAGTGGTAAACTACATCAATATTGTTTTCAAGAAAATGATACCGTTTGTCCATGAAGTCACTGTGTGTTGAGCTCAATTCAACAACTCTTCATTTTATCTTACAAAAAACAAAGGACATAACCAGAAAGGAGGAGATTTGTGCAAAATACATACTGCCTGGAGTTTCTCAGTCAGCTCTCGGCGCCTGTTACGGCATTTTGCTGCTGCTAGTTTGTTCCTTTCTCTTCTAATTCTTCTCTTCTCTTCTTCTTCAGGTGATAACTGTAGATAAGCAAATGAACAAAACATTAGTTCAAGATGGTAGTTTGGGATGAATCAATGAGAAATATGATTCAACTGATGAACCCATGGTTTAATTTTCACTTTTCATGTATTGTTCAACTGATTTATATTCTGCTTTCCCTTCAGGAGCTCAAGGCAAATCTATTGACAACCCATCCTCCCTCCATTTTTTCCACAATAACCACTTTGTAATGTGATTTGAATGGAGAATGTGTGAGTGGCCCAAAGTCACCCAGTGAGTTTCCATGACTCAAGGTGAACTTGAACCTGGATCTCCCCCAGTTCTTGTCCAACTTCTTAACCTCAAACACTATACTAGTCTGGAAGGTGATAGCAATTAGGGCCTGAAGACTGGTGAAGATAAACCAGTTACTTCAAAAGCTATCATGTTACTAGCTGAACAATGCAATTCTGGGTGTCAGAACTGAGGCTCCTTCATAGGGATCCAGGGGCTCTGAGAAAACACTCTTTCTCAAATCAAGATATAATACAGCACTGGAGCCACTGGGGAGAAAGAAAAAGTGATAGCAAGGTGGGGGAAGAGCACAGGAGTGGGGAAACCACAGGAAGATTGGGCAAGAAAACAATGAATCTGCAGTTAAGGCTGAATGCAAAGATAGAAGTCTCTCGGTAGTTTCGCAATGTGGGTGGTTTGTGAGGTAAGAGTATAGGAAGATGTTGCAAGTTTTTCTTTCTTAGGAAAAAAATCTGTGTGCTTCTTCTCCTGGGACAACAGTCATTAACTGGAAGGTCAGAAGCCAAGGTCCAGGGGGCTGAACAAACTGGAATAACCCTAATCAAATCAAAAGGGCTGCCTTTCCATTCTTTCCTCTCCTACCTCTGACTTTTTAAGATAAGACCCTACATTTCCTGCATCATCAGGCAGCCTTTAAGCAATAGGAGATAAATGTCATGGAGGGTGTGTAGTGTGTTTCATTATGCCCACACACAGCCTGGAGAGGAGAATCAATGCTTTTTGGGGGGGACTGTAGATAAACTCAGATTTCTAGTAACTTCTCTGCCCTCTCCTCCCACCTGCACATGTGGCAGAGATAACAGTTATCTCAAAACCACTTCAGTATCCTAACTATAGTTAACCATCTGCTACAATGAAAAAGGAATTAAGCCACCCAAAGGTTTTCTTATTCTAGTCAAGTATCTAATTCTAATCAACTTCTTTCTTGAATCTAACGACAAACTAGAAATTAGAAACATGACCCCAATGCAAAATAGTTGAATGGCACCCATGCCCAGCGACTGGGTTTTATCCTATTCTCAGCTACATTGTTAACTCTCTGATCCTTCTCCTTATTCCTGAATAGCCAAGGTAAGGTCCAGCCAGATCAGTGGTGGGTCGCCCCCAGTTCGGACTGGTTTGCAAGAACCAGTAGTAAACTGGTGGGAGGCCCCGCCCACTACCCCGGATGTCATCATCAGCGATCTGCGCATGTGCAGAAGCAAGGCACGCGCGCGCGAAGCAAGCATGTGTGATCCCGTAGCGAACCGGTAGTAAAGGTAAGTAGAACCCACCCCTGAGCCAGATCCATTGCAGATCAGCGGAGGTGAGAGGGGAAATCAAGATATGAAAATGGATGCACTGTTGCAATCAAAGGGGCGGAGCTTTGATTGCGACACTGCACCCACCTACTTGTGTTCCAGATTCTTTGAACAGTAGCATTCATAGCCATCAACTGTACTGAGAATTATGTGAATAATTATGTAAATAAATAAATAAATAAATAAATAAATAAATAAATAATCAAAAGAAATCGCACTAATCCTGAGCCTTAATGGCTTTAAAATGGGCCTCTACCAATGAAAGAAAACACCACTGATTGTTTATTTGATTTCTATCTTACTTTTCATTCAGGAGCTCAAGGTGACACAGTGTTTTCTCCTATTTTCCCTACTACAGACTGTTTATGAGATAGGCTGGGCTGAGAGGGAGCAACTGGCTCAATGTAAGTACATAAGTTTCTGTGGCTGAGGGTTGACTAGAATATGAATTGCCTGACGTCTAGTCCAACAACTTCGTCGCTGCACCCCATTGGCTCTCGATAATGACTAGCTGTAGCAGTTAGGACAGCACTCACCCATCGTGCTAAGCCTGGCCTTATTTTAAACATTGTTTCAATTTGCCATTGTGGCCTGGTTTCTGTACATATCCTTATGCCATAATGGGTGGGTTTGCACAACACACTAAACCAGAGGCATAGAAACCGCATTATGCCATAGCATAATGAGTAATGTGTTACCTTCAAATTCAGATATATATTTATCTCTAAATTAGTTGCTCAGGAAGAGCAGGAGATTATTACCTTTTGCCCTCTTATGGATTATCCAGAGGAATACAGTTGGCTACTGTGGGAAGGACTGTTTGGCATGCTTTGGGCATTTCCAGGGGAACAGTCCTTATGTTCTTAGGACAGAGCTACCCATTAGAGAGAAATACAGGGCTGCTGCCTTAACTAGCAACCTCATATTATATTTCCATCTCCCTAGATCTTTGGTTCTTACCGTAGTTATGTAAATCTCCAAATACAAAAAGTTTTTAAAAAGTTAAATACTAATCCAATAACATTTAACAATATTGGGTGAAGATATGGGATCAATTTTACCATTGGTTAGAAAAGAGATACAGATTAGTAAATTAATAGCTATGTAAAAAAATGGTATAATTAGAATATTGTACTTTTGGAGAAATGTTATAATAGATTTGGTGAAAATGAAGACAGAAGAAACAACAAAAAGAAGATGAAGTCACGGAGAAAACACTGAGATGTCGCATGGGAGGGATGACTGATGTATTAAATGTTTGTTTGTGTATAAAATAAAATAAAAATTCAAAATAAACAACAACAATATTGGCTGAATGTTGACATGCACCAATAAGCCTGGCTTTAGTAATCTATTTAGCGATTTACATTTTGCTCAGAATTCCTGATAATTATTCAGCAATACAAGATTCTTGGATTCCCTTTATTTGAGAAGTTACTGCATAGATGTCCACCAGACAACAAAGAATGGCATTTTGTATTATCTTAAGCCTTACACATGAGTTACAACCAACAATTTAGTTGCAATGAAAATGAGAGAGTGAACCTTTCCAATGCTTTTGGAATCCACATGTTCTAGTGAAACTATCACTGAAGGAGACACTATTAAAACATTGATACAAATGAAAACTTAAGCAGGGGTATCACATCAGATTGGGCTAATAATTTAGCTTGCTGAAAGCTGTCAGTCCTGATTGGTGTCAACTTTCTACCTTAACTCTACAAATCTTTCCAGCTTTGTTATTCAAGATTCTATGGCTTATACTGAAGTCAGTATTCCTTCAAGCTAATTCAGGTAATGCATAAATCTATTGTCAGTTGCCACCAACTTTGAAGCACAGGCTTAAGATGTTACATTCAATATCAAATCCATTCCGTTAGTTGTTTTAAATAACGGAGCTACCTGCTCATCTCTTCTCCTCCTGCCCACAGTGGTCCCAATGGTTTTAATAACACCAGGCCTTTGTAGGGCTGTGTGTCCAGTAACTGAAGACAGGTTGGGCAATGCGTGGCTGTAGGGATGCGAGCGAGAGTAGGCACTTGGCATGGAGGTTATCACGGTGGGCTGAACCATCCACTGTAGGTCTTGGCTGGTGGTTATTGCGTTGAGAGTAGGAATAAATGTGTTGCTCGATCCTGGCATATCGACCCGGAATTTCTAGAAGACACAGAGAGACAAGTCAGAAACCTATTTAAATGAAAACACAGGATGCCAAAGAACTCCAGGACAAATACATGCATGGCTTTTCCATCAAATGAAAATGATGTGCATCTAATTCATCTGAGCATCCTTGCTGAAAGCAGTTATACATGATCTGGAATAGAGTATTCTGAAAAATACTTTTAACTGGAGATGCCAGGGATTAATTCACAACCTTAAGTGCCGTGGTGACGCGGTAGTTAGAATGCAGTACTGCAGGCTACTTCTGCTGACCACCGGCTGCCAGCAGTTTGACAGTTTGAGTGTCACCGGCTCAAGGTTGACTCAGCCTTCCATCCTTCTGAGGTGGGTAAAATGAGGGTCCAGATTGTTGGGGGCAATATGCTGACTCTATAAACCGCTTAGAGAGGGCTGTAAAGCAGTATGAAGCGGTATAAAAGTCTAAATGCTATTGCTATTAATATCCAAAGAAAATGCTTTGTACAACTAGAAGAATAATTAGCAAATACTTCATTCTTGAGGATCAACAAAATTACAAGAAATATGGTAAGATTTCCATCAGATAGCAGATACTTCCATATTGCTGCATGATTTCAGCATAATTGTGAGATTTTGTTTTATATTAGTTAATTGAAATGATAGTATGCTTTCTCGTTCTGAGCTCTGTTTTCAACTTAGTGCTTGCTAATTTAAGCAATATTTTCCCATATAAGCAGACCTAATTTTTCTTCAGAACATTCTTATCCAGACAAGTAAGAGTTTCTAGACTGTGAGTACAAGAATATTATCTGGAAAAAACTAATGATATTTCATGCAAACTTCACTTGAAGTTACAGTGATCCTGGAAAAGTGACTTATGACCCATTCTAAGCTTACAACCACTGTACTATCCCCTTGGGTCATGCGATTGCAATTTGGGCGTTTGGCAGTTGACTTGCATTTACAATGGGTGCAGTCTCAAGTGAACACATTATTGAATTTGGAAGCTTTCCAACCAGCCTCCTACAAGCAAAGTCAATTGGGGAACCTGGATTCACTTAACCAGATCATTCACTTAATGACTATAGTAAAAAATGGTAATAAAATCTGATCTGATCGTGTTTTTGACCCATTTAACAACTACATCAGTTGGTGACTGAAATTCCTGTTTCAATTATGATTGTAAGTTTAAGGGCTACCTGTAAATGAATTTGTTTCCCAATTTATTATAACACAATACGACAAACACCAAGCACAAAACATATATATATATATATATATATATATACTCTCTTTTTACAGCTACTTCGTGATGGTCATCTTCTAATATTTACATTCTCCCCCGATTCCCTTTATACTATTTCATTTTCTTCTTGTCCCTTTCTCTTTTAATTACATTATACTTCTTAACAATCATATTGATTTTATACATTCTATACATTATCATATTCATTCTTTCCATTTTCAAATTCACCCCTATTTTTATTATCCATTATTTCTAGTCTCTAGCCACTTATACCATTTATTCCAGATTATATAATATTCCGTATCTTCCTTTTCTTTGAGCTCTTTTGTTAATTTGTTCATCTCGGCACATTCTAGGACTTTTTTTATCAATTCTTCTTCTGTTGGTATGTTTTCCCTTTTCCTGCTTCTCAATTTTAAGTACAGTACAATTGTATCTTTTCCATCTTCAACTCTAACTCTTACGACATATTTTTTTGATGCTTCAATAGTTAAGCTAGAAGATGTTCGAAGAGGAATTATTCTTTGAAAGTTGATTTTTATGTAATGTTAACACACACAATTTTATAGCTTCAGACGTGATAAAAACATACAGATACATTGAGTTACATATACAAATATGTAAATTATTAAAAATATTGAAAGAGACAGTATTTCCAATTGTTATGTAGGAGTAATATTTTAATAATTGGAGAAGTTGCAATTCATCCTTCCAAACATTGCTGTGGTTCTTTGTTCCAATTAATCCTAAAGTATTAGGAAGGACATCCATTATCTACCTATTCTGTCACACCCTGAAGAACTGACTGGTGTACTGGAGCAAGCTTTTTATGGTCCCAGTATTGATTTAAATACTAGGTAGGATATGAAAATAAATTAAAAAATATTTTCTATTAATATAAATCAGCATCTTTGAGTGGATTTTATTTTGTATGAATCTTTTTAAATATACAAACTTTAAATATTTATTTGCAAGCCAAACAATATAGCATAAATCTCTCGACCCATTAAATACTAGACACTTCTATTTCTCATTCTATACATTGGAGCAGCCAATGATTTCTTTAAAACAATCCAGAAGTGAGAGCAGACAGTTAAACTGAAAAATGCTTTTGGTTCCTCTTTAGCATTGGGCAGAATACATTGTAATTTGCAGATGACTAGCCAACAATTTATATGAAATAAACACACTAATTGATCTTCTTGGATTGCAGCTTAAATATACTATGTAAAAAACAATTAAAGGGACAAAGTTGAATTGTATTAAACCGATTCACTCAAAGCAGAAACCTACACATTAGGGATGCCTTGCCTTGACCAACTTCTCCAAAGTGCTTACATGAAGCACTCCCTTCCATAACGACTGTGTTATTTTTGAGTTATATTAAGCATAATGTGTAAATTATTTTAGCAAATTGATGACACTTGTGTCACTAACAGCAGAATTCTCATAGCACAAATAAATAGGGCTATGTTATTAAATAAGTTGTTGCTGCCAATTTAAAGAAATATTTTCGTATTACTCAGAGGTGACTTTTTAACATAATACAAAGACAGAAATGGTTGGGATAGACTGCACTCATTAGATTGGCTGGAGCCTCCAGGTAAATTGGCGTTTGAAGCGTTGCAGAAAACTGGAAAACATGAAAGCAAAGATTTGTGTGGTGTGGTTAGAATAGATAAGAAGACTGAAAAGTTCAAACATTTCTATGTATTGCTGGGGAAAAACCCACTGAGCACTTCCAGTTTGTCAAGGGATTGGGTAAACAAAAGTTGCAAATTTTTATCCTTACGTTTGAAGCACATTATTGACTTTAAAAAAGGAGATTATTTATGGAATGCATACATATTTCATGTGGTTTCATCAAGAGGAAGAAAAAAAATCAATCCTGGAGTGTTTCTTTGAAAAGTTATTAGCACAAATTTCTGAATTTTGTTTGTGGAAACAGGATAATAAAGCACAAGCAACTTACTCAGAGAGTGAAACTTAACTCTGGAAAGAAAAACAAGCGAACAAACAATAGATATTTCTGCGCAAAAAAAAGTAAATCTATTAAGTATATTCTTGGCCATACAAAAACAACTTAATACTATAGATCCGTGATGGCGAATCTATGGCACGTCTGCCAGAGGTGGCACACAGAGCCCTCTCTGTGGGCACGCATGCCGTCACCAGCTACTCTTCTGGGTTCTGCTGCGCGCATGTGTGCTGGACAGCTGGCCAGTGCGCATTTGCATACCAGAACCCGGAAGAGACCAGCTGGCCAGTGCGCATGCACACAACAGAATCCGGAAGAGCAGCTGGCTGCCGCGCACACACGCACCAGCCAGCTGCTCTCTTCCAGGTTCCGGCACTCTGGCACGCATGTGCGCGCTCCAGTTTCAGCACTCGGTGCTGAAAAGCTTAGCTGTCACTGCTATAGATATTAAGTTAGTGAAACAAACTAAAAGCTAAATAACTTCAAATGTCACTGTTAAGAACAGGAGCTAAGAATACTTTCAGCACTGTGATATTTACTGCAGGATTCAGGCTTGCTTGGAATATGGAAGAAGATTGTAGAAAATGTGGGAGCTTAATCATTTGTATTTATTTGTCAGGTATCTATTCTGGTTTTTAAATCAGGAACTCAAGTCAGTATATATAGTACTCTATCCTCCTTGTAGCTAAGGGCAGAGTAGAAACTTTGCCTCTCTGCTCCTTATCCAACACCTTACAGATACTACACAGCATTCAGTGCAAAACTAGGAGTAAAAAGTTGCAAATAAAAGAAATTTGTATGTTGTGGACTATAAAAAAGATTATTAGGAAGACGACTGTATCCAGGAACTACAACTTTCATTTTTCAAATGTTTTGGATAGATTAGTTTCGTTGAATGTGAATAAAGTGATAAACTTTAAAAGAGATACTATTTAGATGCACAACGTCTTGTTTATAAATGTTTATATGATCTTATTCCTGTAAATTAAATTGTAAAGTAAATCTTTGGGAGAAAATCAAATGCAAGATTGCTTATTTACTTTGGGCAGGAATTAAATATGTGGGAAGATGTGAGATTATTTGCAAATAAAGAGATAAAAAAATTCCACTGGCCTTTACAGCTAACAATTTGTGTCACAAATGAGTTTTTAGGTATGAAGATGATATTAGAAATGAACTGCATTTCAAGTACGGGGTTGTTTACAAGTTACTAGTCGACTAAATGAAATCCATAGGTTATTTGTGCTTGTAGAAAGACACGTCTTTATGTTAAAAGCCAAGGAGAACTCAAACAGATGAAAAAGCTGGATACATTAGCACAAATTGCAGAACCAATAGGTTAATCCTGTAGTAAATGTGGAAAAATCAAATAGCAAACAAATTAGTTCAGTTGAAAGAATATGACTAAGGATATTTTGAGAAAACACTTTTCTTTACCTACTTTGCTAAAGTGTACTTTAACATATTGACATCTGATATTTCATCAACTTTTGAAGTTTATCAGAGAATAGAACAGCAAAATTTTAAAGAAACTGAGATGATTGTAAAGCGTAATAAAAAAACCCATTCTGAACAAATTTACAGAAATAAATCTGGACTATATTCCCATTGCTCATAATATAAAATTTGATAAAAGTAAAACTGAAACTATTGTTGGAATGCATCGTCCACAGAACAAAGACTTTTTAGATGATTACACATTTATTCAAATTCATAGCAAATATGACCAGTTTTATAACTGTTATTGCAAGAAGTGGAGTTTCAGTGGTTAGATGTACAAGGCAAGGCATTTGCAGAGCTTAAATGTTTAACTAAATTGCTAATTCTGAGGTATTATTATGTTGATAAAACAATTTCTATTTCAGCTGACGCTATTGCTGCTGGATTGGAAGTACTGTTTACTTAAGTTTAGTTCAAAATAATTGTAGTAATATTCAAGAAAAGGGCAGAAACTTACTATTTCAAATCTTATTATACCCAAGTGGCACATTAGAAAGGGTAATACTGTTAAAGGGATATTTAAAAAGTAAAAGTTAAATCAGATTTGGCAAATCAGCAGCCCAAATTTTCACAGATACTTCAAGTAAAAAAAAGTCATTGAAAAAAGTGTACCAAAAAATTGAGAAGAGAAAAACCAAAATAATATTGTAGGAAAGCAAATATATTTACCATATTTGGGAGTTAAGGAAAATGATTGGTGAAAACTTGCTCAAGTAATGGGAAAGTACAAAAGTCTTCTAGTGCTAATATGGTTTACCATAGGCAATAGGAAAGATCTGCAACTAGCTAGACAACTAACTGTAGCTTTCTGAAAACAGGCAGCATCAGAAAGATTGAAAATGCAGTAAAATGTTGCAACCAAACAAACAAATTAGAATTTTTTAAAACTACTGATAACATGTGGTGTAAGAGTCATTACACAAACAGAAACTATTAAGCATTGGAGAAAACAAGTAAGATAAATCAGAGAGACGCAGGGATTCAATTACTTCTGAATAGTGGATTACTCAAGTATATTGTGTATATTATTGTAGCAGTTTGATGACACCTGTGTTATTAGTAGCAGATAAATCACGGGTGTCAAACTCGCCACGTCACGTTGCCGTCACGTGATGTATAGCGACGTTTTCCCCCTTCACAGAGCTGGACTGGGCATGGCCTGTGCATCCAGCCCATGGGCCGCCAGTTTGAGACCCCTGCTTTAAATGAACAAACTGAGACAGCTGTATTATTAAATGGCAAGGTTTTGTTGTCACCCAAAAAATAATATCATCACATCATTCTTTGGATTTGACTTTTTAAATATTTAAAAAACAAAGGTATTGCTTTCATATGCCAGGACACCTATAATGTATGGTTTTGCTATGACTGACAAATAGGCCTTTTGCATGACAGAGCCCCCCTCCCCACCCCGCCAAGAAGGTCAATCAGGGCAGAAATACAGTTTTTGCTGTGACAAGATGGATTATCTTAGTAAAGTCGTAGTGGCTCAGTGGTTAGAATGCAGTATTGCAGGCTAACTCACCACTCACTCCAGGAGTTTGATTCTGATCAGCTCAAGGTTGACTCAGCCTTCTATCCTTCTGAGATGGGTAAAATGAGGACCAAGATTGTTGGAGGCAATATGCTGACTCTGTAAACTGCTTAGAGAGAGCTGTAAAGCACTATGAAGCACTATATAAGTCTAAGTGCTATTGCTATTGCTAAAGTGGAATGATGGAGTTTTGCAAATCCATATTAAACATGACAAAATTGTCAACTGAATTCAATGGCATTTAATCCTAGGTAAATATAGGAAGAATAGCAATATAAATCTCTAATGTCAATGCAGTCTTCAGGTAGAAACTCTGGGTGTTGCTACAGAACATTACTAAGTCCATAAATGCCAATGTTGCCATTTTTTGCATTCCTGCATGCAGGTTTTTTAAGATGGTTTAAAAAAAAAAAACGCAGAAGGTCCACGCCCCAACCTAAAGCAATAAAAGAAAAAAATCTTCCATTTTGGTCTTCTACTTTCGTAACCACATATATCCAAGGGATATGGTCTTCTGGAGTCCTTCGCACAGATTTGGGGAAGTGGGAAGTATATAGTTACTTACATTCCCACTCTTTACATATAATCTTTTTCTATATTTTCAGTAGGAAGAAGCAACTAAGATCTGCACCTACTCTGGGCCTCCGTAGTTAAGAGTGGCTAGGATGCTTGGTGGGCTAAATTCCCTGTCAGAATAAGACTATAGATTCAGGAAGAATGGATAAATTATTTATTGCATAGAGTTAAGGAACTAATTAAGAATTGAAGACAATATGAGAAATCAAATTGAAAATCTCATAGTTTAAACTCAGTCTCTTCCAGGCATGAATACACATTCAGACACAAGCATACACAACAAAATACAACTAAGGATACAAAGGAACAAACAGCTCTGAACAATTCACATACATCAATTCATTCACACACATATCTTTTAATCTGCCTTTAGCTCCACATTTCCATAGATGGCTGTTTCTCAATCCTCATTTCAAAACCGGGCCTGCAGAAGCCAGCTGAGAGAGATTCCCTCTTCTCCTGATAGAAGATGAAAAAAGTAGGGATATATGGAGTTGGGCTCCTGCCTTTTCAGAAGTTGATCTGAGAGAAGGGGGGAATTGTTCTTGGTTGATTTCTTAGAGTTTGGGTTTCCTGGGTTTTAATGGGTTCTGTCCACAGTCTAGGTCCGTGATGGCGAACCTATGGCACGCATGCCAGAAGTGGCACACAGAGCCATCTCTCCAGGCATGCGAGCCATCGCCCATTGGTCTTCCAGGTTCTGGCGTGCCAGCCAGCTGGTCTTCCCAGGCATGGGAACGCTGGAAACCAGAAGAGCAGCTGCCTAGTTCATATGCACACGCCGGGAAGATGATCTTCTGGTTTCCGGGCCACGCATGCACATCGGCCACCTGGTCTTCATGTGCGCATGTGCACCTGAAACCGTAAGAGCAGTCGCCTGGCATGCACATGCGCACCGGGCGGCTGCTCTTCCGGTTTCCGGCATGCGCACACTCACGCACTCCCGTTTCAGTACTCTGTGCTGAAAAGATTCGCCAACACTGGTCTAGGTCAATGTTCCTCAATCTTGGCAAGTTTAAGATGGATAGATTTCAACTCCCAGAATTCTGAGGTTGAAGTCCACCCATTCTAAATGTGCCAAGGTTAAAAAACACTATTCTAGATTGACTGCTTTATGAACTCTTTCTTATCTAAATCCCAGGGAGTGCTTTTCCCTTCTTCATTACAACTTTACTCTGTGACCTGTGTTATAATCCATGAAATATGGAGGAGTAGATGAGGAAAAAGTTGTGTTTTCTAACCAGTCATCCCAGAGAATTCCAGTGTGTAAACTCAGCCATATTCTACTCAATTATCTTCCCAGAATACCAAATAGTAACTCAAAAGTCAAGGCTGACACATAGAATGACAAAGCTCAGCAGTCTTTAAGAAAACACTGATATAAGGTAAGGAATATCCCTGGCTCTTTAAAAGACGAAAAGTAGGCTGATCTTAAGCAAACCATTTCATATTTAAAACTAAAAAGTTTATGTTGCTGGAAGTATATGAATGACATTGACCTTGTAAATTAAGTAGGACTAAGTCTACTGAGGGAGGAAACTACTAGAAAATCACAAGTTTGTATGCTGGACTGGGAAGTCCAAAAACATCCAAAGAAAACTACAGCAAAAACTTCCATACTATTCCTGTAAAAATTGAATGGTTGCATTTCATACAGTCACATCTTTCTTTTCTTCTAAAAAAGCTTAACAATACCAATAATAACAATATTTGTAGTCTAACATTAAAAGCATTTTAAAAAGATACCCTAAGTTCCAAGCTGATAGAAAATGAAAAAAAGAAGATTTTAAGCCCTGGTACCAGTTAAAGTACTGCTGCTCTATATGTCTGATCTGGAGACGGTTTTAAAAGCAGAATATAAAGATGTCTCCAGCTGAAGCAGATTTATGTGCCTATACTTTAATAATACTCCATAAAAAGCGTTTTGGGATTCATATCAGAAAAAAAATTCCTACAGGTTTTTCCTCTGTCTAGACAAAACAAAGTAGGAGCTTTTAAAAAGACACTAGATAATAATTTATTTCAAAAATGTGTAGGTATTTGTGTGCATATATAAAAAATTTAAAGGCATACTAGTCCACCTTGTTTTGTTTTCATAGTAAGTCTGGAACTTTCGCTGGCACCAAAAGCTGGGGCAATGGAGGAAAAAGTAAACAACTGGCAGCCTCTGAAGGAGAAAAAAAAAAAGTAGAAGAAAAGGATTGCTTTTCTGTAACAAGGATACAACAATTGTTGGATTAGGTTTACAGACTCATCATGCCCCAGCATGGGGTTTTTAAATCCATTAACTAAAAGTATTTGCAGTATATGAAAATTATCCCCACTGTTTTGATTGATGTAGCAAGGAAAGTAAAATAAACTAGTGAACTAAACAAAACCAGGAGATCTGTCCTGCAGAATACAACTAATGTCAACTACCAATTCAGAATTTGTGCCTTGAGGATAATTCGTGAAGATGGTAATAGTCTTAACTGTGAAGGTATGTGATGAGAAAAACACTTATTTTCCAGAATGATGCAACATAAACAAGAGAGCAAGGGAACAAGGAGAGAAGTCAGTGGCATCATCCTCACAACCTGCTTGGGAAGGTTAACATTCTCTGGAATAATAAAAGCGGGGATAGGATTTACAAAGGAAGAAAAAGGCTCCAATGTAAAGCAGAAGTCTGTATTAACAATGGATTTCAACTTAAAATACTCAGTCTTGCTATTCTCTGAACTAACATCCCTCTGTAATCAACAAGGAAGATGCTCCTCAAAACCTCCTAATGAGCATATTTAGGAGTTAAATGCTGTTCTTCAGTGTTACATTATAAAATCATGGCTGATGTCACATGAGCCAAGGAGGCATACTATACAAATGCTAGAACATGAACATTTCTGACACACAGTAATCTAGACAAGCTGTTTTAGCATCATGATATGTGTGCTTTAGACAATGAAATAATCAACCCGACAAAACATGATGTTGTCCATATATACCGGGACTCCAGTAGATTGGGACTTGAGACTGCTGAGAATACCATGGATAATCAAGAAAAACCACCCAATCAAACAAATCAAGCCAAAGTTCTCACTCAAGGCTCTATCTATCCTATTATGTGAGAACCTGGCTCTCTACAGAAGCTGTAATGCTGGGAAAGTTAGAAGGAAAGAGAAGAAGAGGACAGTAACCAGGTGGACGACTCAGTTGCAATGTTGTTGGGTACAAAATTTGAAAACCTAAAAAAACAAATTAGGAAAGATTGTCACAAACAAAATGTATGTGGCTGCTAAGAGTTGGCACCAACTTGATGGTACATAATGAATCAAATCTTGATTATCCAACCAATCAACTGGTTGAGAATTTTAAGATTATAGTGGACTTTGTCAAGACTTGGAGGTTATATAGAGCTGTAGACTTTACTGGAGAATCAAAACAATATCCTAGAAGAAATCAATAACAAATCATCTTCACACTACTGTCAAGGCTAACAGCATGAATAGGTATGCCTGGTCACCAGAGACAGAGCTGAACTTGAGTGTTTTTACCCTACTTAATTACAACCCATCTGAATGACACTGAGTTGGACAACAGTGAAACAGTGATTAAGAGCTATCAAAGAAACACTATAGGTAGTCCTCAATTTACAACCACAATTGAGCCTCAAATTTCTGTTGCTAAGTGAAACATCTGTTAAGGGATTTTTACCCAATTTTATGACTTTTCTTGCCACAGTTGTTAAGTGAATCACTGCAGTTGTTCACTTAGTAACAGAGTTGTTAAGTGAATCTGGCTTCCCCTTTGACTTTTTGTAAGAAAGTACCAAAAGGGGGACCACCTGACCCCAGGACTCTATAACCATCATAAATATGAGTCAGTTGCCAAGCGTCTGAATTTTGATCACATGATCTTGGGGATGACACAATGGTCATAAGTGTGAAAAAACATCATAAGTCACTTGTTTCACTGCTGTTGCAACTTTGAACGGTTATTAAGTGAACTGTTGTAAGTCGAGGACTACCTGTATTATGTTATATAATGTCAGATGTTAAGGGAGGGGTTCCTATCATACAGGTCATCTAAGTCACTTATATGAGTACTCAGAAATAAACATCTCCTAAATGACTGTGGAATAAAAATCAGCAAAGTGGCTCAGATACAATATTCTTGGCAACTACAGTCATGGCCTCATTCCTTTACAAATAGGAATAGCCCTAGAGACAAAATAGCCTACAACGAAGCAGAAGGATTTTGAGTCAGGATTTATTTGAGACTTATAGGTTCGTTTGTTTGCTTAACTAATCTGAAACTGGTTATGTGCATCTCTCTATGTACATGCTCATACATGCTAATTCCCAACATATCTGGCTAGAGGAAAAGAAACAATCTTTCTAATCCTTTTTTTCTTTTACATTTTAGTAGGATTTTTTTCCCCTCCAGTGAAGCACACTTCAGGCTCAGATGGATATTCTTGAGTAATCTTTTGCAGGATGGAAAAGTTAACTATTTAAATTATTAAACATCAAGCTGCTAACCTTTTTCATTCAGAGGTGAATCTAGAGTTATCAGACCAGAATAAAAATGGAAAGTTATTGTGGACTTCCATAATTCAGAGCAAAGAAGAGCCACTGTGCATTTGTGGGTTTAAGAAAAAATAGTGCTGGATTTCCCATAAGATTTGCCTTATCCTATATTATGTCTTACAGTAGCCAGTCTATGCACCCATAGTAAATAATGTAGTATTCTTCTGATATTGGAAATAACAACCATGATAAGTAACCATCTATGTTTGAGATCGTTCTTCCTAATAAAGAGATATAACCAATGGCAAGATAAGAAGAACCTGCACATCCTTATTGCACAAATCTGCTACTCTTCTTAGCATTATCTTATTTACCAACACTATAACTCCATGATGGGACATGGTGGCTCAGTGGATAAGACACTGAGCTTGTCGATCGAAAGGTCGGCAGTTCAGCGGTTTGAATCCCTAGTGCCATGTAATCGGGTGAGCTCCCGTTACTTGTCCCAGCTTCTGCCAACCTAGCAGTTCGAAAGCATGTAAAAAATGCAAGTAGAAAAATAGGGACTACCCTTGGTGGGAAGGTAACAGCGTTCTGTGCGCCTTTGGCATTTAGTCCTGCCGGCCACATGACCACAGAGACATCTTCGGACAGCGCTGGCTCTTCGGCTTTGAAACGGAGATGAGCACCGCCCCCTAGAGTCAGGAACAACTAGCACATATGTGCAATGGGAACCTTTACCTTTATAACTCCATGAGGATACTCAGCAGAAAATGAGCGACTTGGTTGAGGTTGTCCATCAGCCTCGTGGTGAAATTGATCTGCTCCATTCTTCTCATTGTTTCACAACATTTGATATTTTTTTACTGAAAAGATCAGCCTACCATCAACTACAGTGATGGCTTACAGGATCTCAACTTTTTTACTGTTTTATAAATTGAAAGATAAATTGTTATTTGACCTGAATTATTATGATTCAGTATTCTATTTTTGGTTCAGAGTCTTAACCTTGCAGGATATTTTCAAGATAGGTTCCAGGGTAAAATATCAAAATACATCCATTATGTGCAGAGTTATCTGTACTGTGAATTTGTGATAATAGCATAGTTTTCATAAATGACAGACTGCTTTAAGAGTGCAGCAATTTAAAGGCAGTAAGTTCCCAAAGACAAGATGCCTCACTCTGAATTAAGAAATTGGGGATAGATGAGGGAGAGTGAATTTAATACATTTTTTTCTCTTGTCAGGCAGCTGATATAAAATAAGAAGTTTATGAAACTTTCATTCTTCAGTTGAAGTTAAGATTTATGCTTAATCTGCAATATCAGTAAGAATCAAAGCAAAAGACATTGCAGAAATTCTCATATTCTCTTTGAACTGTCAGGCGTAAACTATACATGCATGCTTTTTTCTGACATGATTGCCATGTCTTTATTTAATCTGGAACATAACAGCAGTGTCTTAGGGTGTATACACCACACCCTTTTTGGACCAAGCTGTTCTTCATTTCTTTATTAAATTTCCATCACACCCTTAGAATGGAACTACTATTATCATAAACTGTCAACAAACACTGAAGGCACAAAACAAGATTGAATTTTAGGACCTCTGTAAAAAGGATTTAACTTCTTGGTCTTTTGGCTAAGATTAAGGACAACATGTACTGTTGTAGTGAATACAGGTAGTCCTCGATTTATGACCACAGTTGAGCCCCAAATTTCTGTTATTAAGTGAATCATTTTAAAAGTGGATTATGCCCCATTTTACGACCTTTCTTGCCTCAGTTGTTTAAGTGAATCACTGCGGTTGATAAGTTGGTAACCTAGTTATTTAAGTGAATCTGGCTTCCTCACTGACTTTGCTTGTCAGAATGTCGCAAAAGATGATAACATGATCTTGAGACACAGCAACGGTCATAAATACAAACCAGTGGCCCACCATCTGAATTTTGATGACATGATCATGGGGATGCTGGAAAAGTCATAACTGTGAAAAACGGTCATAAGTCACTTTTTTCAATGCCGTTGTAACTTTGAACGGTCACTAAATGAGCTGTTGTAAGTCGAGGACTACCTGTAAAGTTGACGACTCTACAGCTGAAATTTTATAAGAAATACTGGTACGGTCATATAGACATGATGTCGAAGGCTGAAGCCGATTGGGCTTCTTACATCACATCCAATAGATTTGAAAGACTACTAACAGATAGTGGGTATATGAGAAGGTGAGAGCTGGTTGGCTACTTGACCAGTCAGTTAAACAGCACAATCCTGATCTCCACAAATCAAAGTCACCTGAAACAATTCCAGTCCCAGAGAGCAAATTTTACAAAAGTGTGTAGAGATAAGTTTAGATATAGGTGAAGTTTTTTAAGAAGGGATGAAACTTTGAGACAAAAATGTACCAAAAATACTGAGAAAGCAATAATTTGAACCACATGGGTATTTTTTAATATGCTGTATATTTGAAGCAAGCAACTCACCCATTCCACACACTTAGTGTAAATTACTCCTTTCCATTATCTAAAATCTTTGGAAATCTATCTGGATTAGCCAAAAGAGGGCACCAAAGAGGTGTCTTTGCTATGGAGCTGGGCAGAGAGAGAGTCATTTCTGGTAAAATAAAGGGGGAGAGGGGGGGCGGGACTCTTTGATGTATGGAGTCTTGCAGACTGGAATTACTAGCAAAGTTTAACACAGGGCAATTATGCACAAAAACAAAAGCGCCTATAGCTTATAGTTAAAATAATGCTTTATTCCCCATGTTGCTGCTTTACTGCACAAGTAATAAGAAAGCCATGGGGGAAGGGGGGAAGAAAGCAAAGACAACTGATGTAAACATGTTATGAAATATCATAAGTTTGTGTAACTGAGGAGATTGTGCAATGCCTTTCAGAGAAGCCATAATTTTTGCCTATGATGAAAAGGCAGGTGGGGGTGGCGGGGAGAGAAATAAAGAGAGAAATGCAAATTGAGAGAAAAAAGGCGGGGAACAAACTGGCCATCAGACTTCAGTTCCAACAGGAAATATTCCTCATTCTTTAAGTTCCGACATCATTCAAGACCAGACACTGACCAAAAAAAAATATCCCAAAAATGTAGCCAGAGTGCTCAGATCCTGTAAGAACTTGCATTTTGAAGGTCAAAACCCAATCAACAATAAATACCAACAAGCCAAGGAATGTCTGAATACCAAAGGAAAACAGTAATTGCCCTCTTGTTTGCCTGAAGATAAAGCAGATACAAAAAAAGGACATTCCAATTCCTTCTGGGAAAAACTGTTTAAAAAATGTAGAAACCAATTTGAATTGACTCCTTTGAAAGGATAGGAGATATGGGGGGTTGGGGGGTTGCATTTTGCCTATGGAAATGACTGTATCATTTAAACAGCATTTTTAGCACAGACGGAATTGCTTCATGAAACAGCATTAGAGTTCATGGAAGGGAAAATGATTCCAGCTAGAATAAAAGAGAAGAGCTACAAACAAGAGAGAAATAAAATCCATAATTTAAAAAGTACAATTCATCTTGCAGATTCCACTAATTTGCAGTAGTACAACAAAGACAGTAATACACTCTGCCTAATTTAGGGGGGGGGAATTCTCTTTTGCCTTACATTTTTTCGATGTAACAAATGATTTACAATCCATTGCAAAAATGTTTTTTTCAGTAAATTGGGCCTGTAGTCTGGCCATTTATTCGATGGGATTATAAAGTGCTGAACTGCATTTACAAAAACATACAAAACATCTGCCATCATTAACATGCTGAAATTAAAAAACGAATATGTAATTCCATATCAGATTTTAAATTTAGAATCCATTGAATCTAGGCTTTCAATGGAAAAAGCCATTTTGCTTTGTGCGTATAATATCTAGTTCAACAACCTGAGTTAAAGTAAATTACAAATCAAGCTAATGATACTAACATTGAACCCATTTTGGAAAGTAAATGTAATTATTTCAATCAAGCTTATTCTGATAAGAGTTGTAATTTCTACCTTTTCAAACACAAAGTATTGCAGCCTCCTTGGAATCCTAAAATTCACTGCAAATTTACTTCTACCAAATAAAGCACAAATAAATGGGATGGGTGTCACAGTAAAAAATGCTAACCATTACAAATATTAAGGAAACATTTTGCATTTTAGAAATATCTTGGAAAATTGAAGATTAGTATTTGAAAAGGGAGGGGAGAACTTCTTATTTCCAAAGAGTGAGGCAGAAGTATATTATCTTTGTAAACCCACCTTCATTAAATAACCAATCTTTTCCCGCTTCTTACGACTTTTGATTCATATTTTTCATCCTAGATACAAATCAGTTCAGACACTAATAAACACAAGAATAATAGAGATGCATTATTCCCAATTTTGAAAACTAAAATCAGCACATTAAGCATTCATAAAAATATCTAATTTTGTAAACTGCCAAACTGCAGCCTAATTTTGCCCACATACAATTTGCCAGGCTCCTTCCTATAGGCCAACTACTATATAATGAAAATAACCTATCTTTCTTTGGAACTTTGAAATAATTTTCTAGAGGACATTGTAGATTTCATTTTTCTAGATTCACACAACGGTATTACAAATGCATTACAGTCACATTCCAAATCCTTAATTCTGCCCTGACAGTTATGTGAGCTGGCGCCATATTCCCTGAAGACATCTCTATTTTTGTTTTATTTTTTCCAAACCCTAAAAACGATTATTTCATAAGCTTAATTCATCTGAGTTGAAGGAACTTGGGAACTGAAACAGTTCAAAGGAGATTCCCATTGTGGCTTCTCCTGGGAACAGAACTGGACTGTTCCCAAGAACTGGTGCCTTTCACAATTTCCTTTCTCTCCTTAAAGTTGTATTTTTTAAATAAGAAACTTAGAGATAATAGAGGAATGATCAACTCATATAAAGAAAATATATCTGTCCATAAAGTCACATGCATTTCAAGTGACTTCATTCCGTTTCTGTCATTTACGTGACCTTTTACCATGATTGAGTTAAGTCTCAGAAGGGTCCAGGTGAGCCTCAACTACCCTGGCATTATATAAGCCTTTAATGTGGGTACCACTGGGCTCACAGATGTACCCCTTAGAAGCATTAAGGCTCATTTCATTGCCCCTTCTAATTTTAAAATCATTTTTACTTTTTTTTAATACTTAAACATTAGTTTTCTGCTGAGAAATAGTTTGCTGCAAAGCAAAGCACCAGTTTCCAACATAATCATGTGATGCATGTTAGCTCATTTGTATGTTTTGGTGTGGTGTACTTTTTGTCTGAGATTTTCTTCTATGTGGGAGTATAATGATCTGTGTGTTTCTTTAAACATAACCTGTTTGCATTATGTGAAAAAAAGTATTTTGTTGTGCTTTGTGCAGGCAGATACGTGTTTTGGCACTTGACATTCAGACCACACCTCTGCATTGTATTCATTTGGCAAAGTTATTTATCTCTCAGCCTAAGTCTCCTCAATTTGCCCTCTGTGAAATGGGTACTGAAGTAGAAGACTATGAGCTCAAAGCAGAAATTTTGTGTTTAGAGGTCCAGAATTCCTTCTTGCCCTCATAGGTAAAGTTCATAGGTAACCTACATTTTCTGTTTTGTAAAATAGAGGAGTTTTGTGACTTGCCCCAATTACCTTGGTGGGCATTTGTAAATGTGCAAGTCCTACTGCCCTCTCCAAATTATTAAGAACACATATAACTTTCTCTTAAAATGTGCCCGATGCTTAAAAGGGTTGGCGATTCCTGGCTTATGGTCCTTCCCCAGAGCCAATTATTTTCCACACTGTAGAATCTCACCTCACAACCACAATATCTGAACTTTTGGAAATACCATAAGGGAACAAGTCAAGCCAAGGTAACATTATAGATGACCAGACCTACATTTAAGCCTGCTGTTTGCAAGCTGCTCACTTAAGGAGGATGGGGGGGGGAAGAGGTTCTACTGAATAAACCTGGAGACAGACTTCATCTCCTCCTCTGCACTCTTAAAAGTCCACAAAAGAAACCGAGTTCTTTCTTTGGCTCTTCTTCAGCTGAGGTACCAGACATTTTGGCATTCTTTCTCAATGGCAATGATTGAAGAGCGAGGCCCAC
The DNA here is from genome assembly GCF_059756535.1 of Pantherophis guttatus. Lineage (NCBI taxonomy): Eukaryota > Metazoa > Chordata > Lepidosauria > Squamata > Colubridae > Pantherophis > Pantherophis guttatus. The sequence continues at coordinate 290,998,226 of NC_142063.1, read as the reverse complement.
ATATCCCCTTTTATACTGTTTACACGCCAGTGGAAACCTGTGTTAATAGTTCCAGAAGGCTACTCATGGTTTCCTCTCTTTTGTTCCCAATTAGACATTTTATTCCGAGAAAAACATGCCGCCAACCGCCGTACCCACCCAACCCTTTGACCTGGCGCCTATGGCTCTCTCACCTCAGGCTTTCTCTTCGCCCTGGATTTTTAGACTCTCGCCCAGAAAGGCTCCCCTTCCCTCCGATTCCCCGTTAGAGGACCTCAAGACACACTGGTCTCCTCTGGGGAGAACGGACCGAAGATACAACCTTTCCCAGAAGAGACCCCCGAAGCCAAGAGAGCCAAAGCAACCTCCCACCCTCCCCACCGCGCGCCTCTGCCTCGTAGCCTTTGGCTCCACCAGAGGCCAGCACAAGCTGCGGAAAGCAAGACCTCCCAAGGCGAGCGGGGTTCAGGTTCTGCTGAACTGAAAAAAAGAGTCCGAGCAAAGGGATCGCGAGCGCACGGACAACCGCGAAGCTCTCTCTTCCTAGGAAGAAAAGGAAAACAAGGCAAGGGAGAAGACCGCCCGACCCCCGACCCCGCTTACTTAGCCGGCGCGCCTCCCAAATCGGTGGCTCAGGGTCGCATTGGGCTTGTCACTCCGATCGGGCTGTCTCCTGCCTACCAACTTCCAAGGGCTCTTTCTCTCTCTCTCTCTCTCCCGCCTTCCACTTCCAAGGACTTGTCCGCCCGCAACCGCCCCAACTCTTGAAAAGCCGCGGCCGTTTCCGCCTCCTTTTAAGGTGTGAGCGCGCTGAGAGGCGGCTATTGGACTGGAGGCCAAAGGAGACGCGTCGCCCGCTGCTCCCCTCTAATCTCCGACTGAGGGAGAGGTCGAGGCGCGCACACAGGAGGTGGACTGGGGTGTGGTTAGCGAACTTTACTATTTGATTAAGGAGTTGCTGCCGGCCGCGGAGGAAGGAGGGGGCACAGATCGCTCGCGGGGACGGGGGGGGGGGTGAGAAGCGTGCGACGGAGAGGCGCTGAGGAGGGGGAAGAAAAGCAAATAATAAATAATCAGCATGATAACAGCGACCCGAACCACGCAAAGCCACATTAAAGTAAAATGAAAGAAAGCGGCTTCCCCCACCCTCCCCCAAGACAGATTCCTGTCACGGGACCACAAATGGGAGAAAGGATGAATTTAGGAGAGGAGAAAGTACACGTGTCCTGGTAAAAGGAGAGCCTCGATGTCGGATTTGAGCAACTTGGCGACCAAGGTGCTCGGGCTGGCCCCTTACCTGTTGAGTTGTGATGCTCGAGTAAGTTTCCGGATGCCCTGGAGAAGTGCTGCTGCCCCGAGAGGAGGTATCAAAATTTGTCGGAAAGTCCTGGTACATTGTCCAAGGTGCAAGCAGGAGAGGAATAATAATGAAGGAAAAAAACCCACAATCTTTCTAGCTGTTGATCCCTCTTGCTCGGGACCCTTCCTGTCTTGGTTTCCAATCGTATAATTGATGCTTCAGATTTCAAGCGCGCTCAGGTGGAGACGGATGCAGCTGGCAGTTTGGATTTTGATTCTATTTTAAAGCGAGTCCTGATTTTTTTCTCTCTCTCTCGAAACAGGACCGTGGGATTTAAAAAAAGATTCACCCCAAACCTCCCACGCATAAGAATGCAAAATTCACTGCTTGTAGAGCCAAATTATCGAGTCTCTTAAGAACGTCAGCATAACTATAAAAAGGCTGTTTTTTTTTTAAAAAAAAGAAGAGAGTTCTTTTTCCAAACGCGTCTTTATTTCTAAAGAAAATTGGACGTGTCTTGTTTCCCCTTCCTTCCACTTCGCCTGCCTACTGGTATCAAAGTCTTGATCTCTCTGTAGTTTTAAGGAGGATCGTTGCCTCCTGTATAATTAAGCCCTTCAGAAAAGTGCCGTCTTCCTGCTCGAACTGGACTGGATGAGTCAGCCCGGGCTTTTGAGGCTCTTTATTTACTTTATTGTTGAAAAGATTCAACTGGATTATCGATCTAGCTCTTGATTTTGCTCTTCTCGGCCATGAAGGCGAACTCTTCTGTCCCCTTGCTTTAACACATACCCCCCTCCCTTCTCTTTCCCTTGAGCAAGCGCCTCTCTAGCTTAGTATCCTTGTTCTCTGAGCTCCTTTACTCTCCCTGGATGAGTCAGTGCGATGGCATTAGTTCAAATCCCGAGCCTCATTGCATCTCCTCTTCTTAAGATCTGTACCATGTGGACTTCCAGCGTCAAACTTGCAACTTGGCCACGCCCCACTCGCAACGCGAGCCTCCCACCGGTAGGGGGGGGGAGGAGGAGGAGACAGGAGGAGGGCAAAATCGGCCGGCCCATTAAACCCGACCCAGTTTACTGAGTGCAGACGATCGGAAGGCGGGTAGGCAGGCAATTCAGGCAGACGTTCTCACGCCCACTCGCCCTGCCGCCCGACCGGACAGTCCGTTGCCTGGTCCGGAATGGGATTTTTCCCCCCTATCTTCCCCCCTCCCCACGTCTCAGTTTAGTCTGTTCCATTGTCGCAGGTCGCGGTTGCCAAAGATGGTCATTTGCGTTGTACTACGTGAGCGCGGGTTTCCTTGGTTAGAGTGACGCGCTCAGAGAGGGATTCCCTGCTCGCCCGCCACAGATCAAACCTCAATTAAGGGACGAATCTTAATAGAAAAGACGGAGAGAGCGGCTTCAAAGAAGCCTCTCTGATTTTGCCCCCCGGTTCTTTCTCGGCGGGCAGGTCGTCCTGCGCGGCAGCATAAAGGCATAAAACATGAGGGCTACTCGGAAGCAGGACAGGCGGGGAAGAGGGGGGGGGTTGCATTTCGGAGGCTGCCAGGCTTATTCAAATGCTGAATTTAGATGGGATGTTAAAAGGTTTGGGGGGAGGTTCCAGTCAATATAGTAGCAACGAAGAAATCCGAAAAGGGGTGGCGAATTCGAAAAAAGAAACACGGGCCAAGATCCCAGGGAGTTAAGCTGGAGCTTCATACCGCATAGAATCCCATTAACATCCTCGCGTTCTTATTTGATCTTGCCATATAATCTAATATCCGAGGCTTCCGATCATCAGATCTCATAGTTGATTTCCTGATCATCAGATCTCATGGTTTTTGTTTTTTCTTTCTTTCCTGAGCTCGCCTGCTGTATTTACAACCCGGAGTCCTAGAATCTGAACTCTACAAATCTGGAGCAGTTCCTTGTCCAGACCTCTGATTCATTTCTATACTATACGTGTTATTGCTAACTGTCGCTCTTCAGAAATTAATGGGAAAACCGGGGGACGGCCGCTGGCGCTTATTCGCCCTTTTCCTTCGTCCGAAAGATGAAAAAAGCTCAACAGAAGAGTTGCGCCCGCGTCGTTGTTATGCAAAGCAATTTTTTTCCCCCGCCTCTTGAACCCAGGGAGCCCGATTTCCGAGTTGGGAATGGCGCTCTTTTAAGGCTGCGGCACGTGGACTCCACCAATTTGGCTGTTATTTCGAAGTAAGTTAAAAGAGGCGCAGCCTCGACTTGGAATTGCACGAAAGGACAAAATTGCCTCAGCAGGAAGAGCATCGGGGGAACGCTTTGTGCCCAACGGGGAAACGAGCGGCGCCCTCCTTTTGCAGCCCTTCGGCTCGGAGCTACAGGATTTGTTCGTGAACCACCACCGCCAAGCGGCGCAAAGCCATTTAAAGGAGGAAAAAAGCCGGGCCGGAGCTTCGAGACTATATTCTTATGATCCTGGCCGACGGCCTACCGTATAAACTAGAAACAAGTTGCGAGGAAAGAAGGACGGGGGCGGGGGGGACTCTATGTTCCCTTCGGCTCCGGTCGGGCGCTTGGCCCGGCCCAACCTCGCCTGGAACCGGACCAGAAAGCTTCCCCTTCTTTGCTGCAAGAGCCACGCCTCTTCCAGTAAGGGCCGGCTAGCCTGTAGGCGGAGCGGCTCGGCTGCTGCTGCTTCTGCACGCACCGACGGAGTTACTCGGGTCGGTTGCCTTCCAGTAAAGTGACGTGGCTGCTGGCTCAGTCCCCAGAGATCAAGGAGTTTCTGCGGAATTTGGGCGGCCCTTGATGCAACCTTGCAACGCCGCGAAGGAGAAAGCGAAGCGGTGACGCCGCCAGGACGGGAGGCAGCGGGCCGGAAACGTAACGGGGGCAAAGATCTGCCCAACCCAGACCGGAGTTGCGGGAAAAGGAGGGAGGGGGCGGCGGAAGACGGAATTTCCCGCTGAGAATTACGTCTGCCCGGACGTGTGTGTGTGTGTTTTTTTTCCCCTCCCCTTTTTCGAAAAAGCAGCTCTCCAGGAAATTAGGTGCGCACGGCTCCCCCCCCCCCCTGCGCCTATATGGAAACTTAAGTTTTGCATTTAAAAAAAAAACGCCGCCAGCGCCGCATCGGCAGTTCAAAATAATTAAAAGGGAGTGGGAGTCTCGGACGAGACACCCCGATGGATCCCGAAGTGCTTGCAAAGCAATGGGCCGCCGCCTGCTTTTGTGTAAAAAGACTGCCGTCGTGGCAAAGTAACCGGCAATTGAAATCCTACCCAAAAAGTGACTCGCGTGTCGCCTTAAAAAATATACACGGTTATTCTTTCGGTTTGCCCGATTAGGCTTTCAAGATGCCATAAATTATATGTTCGGAAACGACGTGGGTCCTGCTGACAAGTCACATAAACTGCGTTTAGGCCCCCGAACCTCTGCTAGGTCTCTGCATAGTTCAAAACGGAAAGCTGGATATCTTGGAAACGGCATAAAGAGCAAAAAATATCCACAACAAATACTTTGTGTAAAGAATTCTCTGTGTTGGAGTTTTCAAAGGGACGTGCTCTTCCTTTCATCTTTGCTTCACAGTTCCAAATTGTTAATACACTTCTTGAGTCGGGAATATGACATCAATACATGAGGTTGCAATGGTTATCATTATTGCAGTGTAAAATAATATGCCAACTTGCGTCTTCTTGAGGTGTTGGGTCTACAATTCCCAGAATACCTGGGCAACGTCCTCCAAATTTGCTGTACTACAGAAGCAACTACAGGTAGTCCTCGACTTAAAACAGTTCATTTAGTGACCATTCGAAGTTATAACGGACTGGAAAAAAGTGACATGGCAATTTTTCACATGACCGCTGCAGCATCCCCATGGTCACATCATTTACATTCAAATGCTTTACAGCTGGTTCATATTTATGACGGATGCTATGTCCTGGGGTCATGTCATCACCTTTGCAACCTGACAAGCAGTCATTGGGGAAGGCAGATTCACTTAGCAACTGTGGCAAGAAAAATCATAAAATGGGGCAAAACTCACTTAACAAATTCCTCACTTAGCAACATAAATCCTGGGCTCAATTGTGGTCATAAGTCGAGGACTACCTGTACTGAATAGATGTTCAAGTTGAAGCCTTCAATTATAAGTCCCCTAAGTTTCGATTCCACCGGTAGCTATTTCCTGGATATTGCTGTATGGCCAATGTAGGTGAGAGGTTATAATGATAGCAGCATCATAAAGCACAGCTTGTTATATATTTACAATTCTGTGATATAATTGCAACAGGGGCTTAAAAACAAGACTATAGGAACTATAGTCAGTGTGAAGTCTATGACTAACATGCCTGTAAAAATTACAAGTCATTTCATAGAGCTTTTGGTTGATAGTCTTTATCAATCATCTCAGCGTTTTGTAGTATAGAAAGCTGAGATAAAACAATTAAGGCAACACCACTCAATGAAGCAATGCGTAGAAACCTGTAAGCCATATCAATTACTGTAGTTCCTGATACAGCTATGATTCATTGTTTACATACTGAAGTTCCCAAGATTTATTCCTGTCATCTCCGGGTAGATCTAGAAAAGGCTCCTGGTTAAACCCCAGGAGAATTGTTGCCAGACACTGAATAGTAAGGTCAGGCAGAGCTGGGGCTGGTGACTTATATTTAATGTGTTTTCATTATTAAAAACAAAACCCTTACATCATCCAGTATCCTTTGGACTTTTGAACCTGGGGATTTGTCTCGATTGCCATAACTGAGCACAAAAGTCCATTCCTGATTACCGGAAACATTCACAAAAAACAAAGCTTTTCTTGTTCAGTGGTTGCTAATCAAGAGTGCCCTTGATTGATTTCCATTTCTAGGACAAAATGCCCCTGGAGAGAAATTGTGGGGGCTGGCAAATATTTGGTCCATGTGCAATCAGAATGCAGAACGAGACAGAATTTGATCTGATCCGGTAGACCACATTTTGTAACCTTGCCTTTCTTCATTTCAGTAGCCTGCAAGGGGTCAGGTGTGATACTTTATTCTTAAAACAATTGGGAGTATGGAAACCATACCTCAAGTTGCTTAGAGACCTACATTCTAATCAGTAGCTTAATGCCAAATTCAGAATAAGGCAGATACCCATGAATCTCTTGGGCCTTAACAATCATTTGGAGGTTTTCTCATCTCTCGCATCTCAATGTGTTCATTGTGGTTAGCCCAGCCTTATAATGATTTATTTAAAATACAGTTAGGGTTAGGGTTAGGGTTAGGGTTAGATAACCTCCAAGAGGAGAAAATTCTTACCTGCACTCACCTAGATTGCTCTTGGACCAGTGGTGAAATTCAAATTTTTTTTACTACCGGTTCTGTGGGCATGGCAGGGGAAGGATACCGCAAAATCTCCATTTCCACCCCACTCCAGGGGAAGGATACTTCAAAATCCCCATTTCCTCACCACTCCTGGGGGAAGGATATTGCAAAATCTCCATTTCCACCCAACTCTGAGGCCAGCCAGAGGTGGTATTTGCTGGTTCTCCGAACTATTCAAAATTTCCACTACCGGTTCTCTGAACTACTCAAAACTTCCAGTACTGGTTCTCCAGAACCTGCTGGATTTCACTCCTGTCTTGGACATAGAGGTCACTTGGTCTTCCAAAAATAATAATTCTAAGATCAAGCACAAGTTGAGAGACAGGAACTACACTCAGTCACCATAGTTTTGGGTGCAGAGTTCAATTATGAAATTGGTGAGGAATTGTTTGATATCTTCAAACTATTAACTTCTTTTCGAGGAGAATATGGATGCCATTCTTAAAAGCACTTGTGATGGGACAGAAGCCAGTGGAAGTCTCTCAAACTTAGAAGGGCTTTACAAGAATGGGCAGTTCACTGCTTGTGAATTTTGGGAGGTGTAGTCCCCATACATCTAGAAGGCTTCAACTGGATAAGACTAACTTAGATGAACTCGTAGTACTTGTTAAATCCTTTATTATTCTCTTCTGGATTTCTTTTTTTCCAGTGTGGGTCCTCGCTAATTTTCTGTCTATTATAAGCTATTGCTGTTTGTATTTTTCTTATATTATAAGCCACCTAGAGAGAGGCAGCTGTAGCCTGAATTGGTTAAATAATTCATTTGGTTTTTAAAGAATTTAGGATAATTTTAGGATAGGATAGGATAATTTGATTTCTATACCGCCCCTCTCCCGAAGGACTCGGGGCGGTGTACAGCCAGGTAAAAATACAATACAAATATCATGATTTAAATTTAAAAATTATTAAAAGTATTACATTCAAGGCCAATTAGGTAAAAAACCCAAAAATTTAAGAATTCCAAATTTAAGACTCAATTATGAAGCTCAATTATGAAGGGATTTGTATCATCCCTTTCTTCTGTTTGATCAAGTTACCAACATAGTTGATTTAAATAGCTTCAAAAACAGAGAGGAAAAAATGGATCCAGAAAACTACAGACCCATCAGCCTGACATCAATACCTGGGAAGATTCTGAAAAAGATAATCAATGAATCTGTGTACACCTAGAAGCAAATAAAGTCATAACCAGAAGCCAACATGGGTTTGTCAAAAATCATGCCAAATGAATTTTATCACATTCTTTCACAACGTGACAAAATTATGGACCAGCGAAATACTGTGGATATAACTTACTTCAGTAAGGCATTTGATAAAATAAACCATAACCTACTACTTGATAAGATAGAAAAATGTGGGTTAGACAGCATCACCACCAGATGGATTCATAACTGGCTGATCAACTACACTTTACGTGTAGTCCTTAATAGAATTGCATCTGCATGGAGGGAAGTATGCAGTTCAGAACCCCAAGACACTGTCTTAGGCCCAGTACACTTCAATATCTTCATCAATGATTTAGATGAGGGGATGGAGGGGAAAGTCATTAAATTTGCAGATGACACCAAGCTGGCAGGAATAGTCAGCAGTCTAGAAGATAGACATAAAATACAGAAGCATCTTGACAGACTTGGAACGCTGGGCCCTATCCAACAAAATGAAATTCAATGGTGAGAAAAGTAAGGTTCTACATTTAGGCAAGAAAAACCAAATATACAGATATAGAATAGGTGGTACCTGGGTCAATAGTAGTAATTGCAAGAGGGATCTTGGAGTCCTAGTGGACTATCACTCAAATATGAGTCAGCAGTGTGCTGCAGTTGCCCAAAAAGCCAACACAGTTCTAGGCTGCATTAACAGAAGGATAGAATCAAGATCATGTGAAGTGTTAATACCACTTTATAATGCCTTGGTTAGACCACACTTGAAATATTGCATCCAGATGTTGAGATTCTAGAAAAGAGTACAGAGAAGAGCAACAAAGATGATTAGAGGGCTGGAGGTTAAAACATACAAAGAATGATTGCAGGAATTGGGTATGTCTGGTTTAATGAAAAGGAGTAGGGATGACAGAGCAGTGTTCCAATATATGAGGGACTGTCACGAAGAGGAGGGGTGTCAACCTATTCTCCAAAGCACTTGAAGGACACAAAGCAACAAGTGGAAACTAATCAAGGGAAAAAACCAATCCAGGAGAACAATTAATCAGTGAAATGATTTGCCTCCAGAGATTGTGAGTGCTCCAACACAAGAGATTTTTAAGAAGAAATTGGACAACCATTTCTCTGAAATGATACAGGATTTCCTACTTGAGCAGGGGGTTGGACCAGAGGTGAAATGTAAAATTTGTTACTACCGGCTCTGTGGGCGTGGCTTGGTGGGGGGGTTAATGCGACTGGGTGGGCATGGCCAACTTTTTTTTTTTTTAGCTTTTCAAAGCATTTTTTCTGCAAATGCAAAAAAATGCTTTGAAAAGCCTCTGCCGATCAGGAACACAGCTGGGATCGTCAGAGCCTTTTCAAAGCATTTTTTTAACCACCTCTTCCCCGGAAGAGGTTGCAGAAAAAAATGCTTTGAAAAGCCTCTGACATCCCAGCTGAGCCGCGCGATCGTCAGAGGCTTTTTTTTTTACTTTTAAAAGCATTTTTTCGGCGGAATAAGTTGTAGAAAAAAATGCTTTTAAAAGTAAAAAAAAAAAGCCTCTGATGATCGCACGGCTCAGCTGGGCATGGAGGGGGCGCAGGGATTTATTCTACCAGTTCTCCGAACCACCCACCGGCATCGCTACCGGTCCAAACTGGGAGCATTTCACCCCTGGGTTGGACCAGAAGACCTTGAAGGTTCCTTCCAACTCTGTTACTATGTTATTCTAAAAGAATCAAAACAAGTAAAATACAACACAGCAGTTAAAACAGCAGAAGATAATTTAAAAATATAAACCCAAATATAAATAAATTACTTGATGGCTGAAAACCATGCCATTGAGACAAATAGGTAAATGGTTCTTAGAGACCATGGACCCCACTTAAGAGAGAATTCTAAAGGTCAGATATAACCAGCTACTGGATCACAATAGAACCTCCACAGCATAGTCCATTTGTCAAACTAGACATTTAAAAGGAGGAGAATGCAAAATATAGAGCTCAAAATTAATCACACTGGAAACATTACAGTCAATGCCAAGTTCTTAAAGTAGCTGTCTAATAAGACCAGGGATAGAAAATAATGTTTTTATTTGCTGCTTCTCTGGCTCAGAATTTCCTCTTTCTCCCAGAAATTTCTGAAGCTCTTTCTGATGGCAATGCAAATTATTTTTAACCTGGCCAGTATTATTCAAAGAGAGGAATAAATAGAGTTTTCTTGAAGTTTTGTATACTGTGTTTTAAAAGTCTGCAAGCCTTCTCATCCAGCATGGATGTTGATTCACATACCAAGAGAATAAAGAAGACTGCTTTTTCTGGATTTCTGTAAGTTTTGCGTCTGTTGAATCCAATTAGTTCAAAATTTACAAGGAGCAAATTAGAGGTAGTTGGGAACTCTCTCATAAGATGTAGCTTGTCTTGGGCAAATCCCACACTCTTCTATGCCTGAGGTTCCCCTTCTGGAAGATTAATGTCTCTACATTACCACAAAGAGGTAGAGTGCCACTTAATTAATTTTTCAAAGGGCTTGGAGCAAAGGGGCCTATTAGAACACAAAGCTGGTTGTTAATTACACATCTCTCTTAAGTATTTTAATCAACTCTCTTTGGCAGCAGGAATTGGTAGGTTCCTTTTGAAAGAGAGAGAGAGAGAGAGACCAATGATTTGTCAGCACTGATAAGTGCACTTCACTCTTCTGAACAGGAATATGAAAGAAATCAGCATTTCCCTTCACAGCTGAGATAGTAAATATAAGAATACCTGTTGGGACTCTATTAACACTAGATGTGATAGCATCCCACAGTTTCCTGCACATAATTATTGGGTCCATAGGTTTCTACAAAAATACATTGTTTCCTAAAAATAGTCAGTTTAGCCATCCAAATGCAACAGTCTTGGAAAACCTGGAACAGGTAAGGGAAAATACAGTTTTTCTTTATCTTGGTTAATTTTACAGACACTCCCCTGTTTCTGTGGCTATTGAATGAAGTACAAGCATGGTAAAAACAAATACTGTAAATGTATATCTTCTCCTTGACCAGATTATAGATATACAGGTCATCCCCACCAATCATAATTGGGACCAGCAACTCCATCATGTGACTGTTTTATCACACCAGTTTGTCAGTTCTGGCTAAGTTGTTCAGTGAATCGCTGTGGGTCATTAAGCATATTGACTGCCACTTGCAACTTCCTGCCAGCTTTCCCATTGATTTTACTTGACAAAAGCCAACTATGAAGTTTCTGAATGGAGATTACATGATTGGAATGCTACAGCCATCATAAATGTGCACCAGTTACCAAGTCTCCAAATTGTGGTCATATGACCATGGAGACTGTAGTGGATTTTTCTATTTTAATGGATTTTTCTATCATAATTGCTGTATGGCCTCTGTTCAAAGTTATTTTAAATGTATTATTTAACTGTTTGGGCTGTCCTTGGAATCTCTGGGATATAAGCCAAGGAAAACAATTCCTGTTCTTAAACATCAGTCATGTATATTTGTTGACTGATTCTAAATAACTGGAAAAACTAGGATGACATCACTTCTATAAAGAATAGAGATGGTATCAACATACTGAAGGCAGTTCATATAGAAAATAATGTAGGATATGTACATATCAGCTTCCACTCTAATCAATGTATCAGTCTCAAAAATTATCTGCCTGGGAAGGAAATACACTTTTATAGAGTTTATTTTTTTCAACTAAGGATATGGAGGTCAATTTTGGATTGGGATGTTGTGTGATTTAATCCCGGTATATATGTTAGGAACTGTTCACTTACCTTGTTTAACAGATGAGAAAAGTTAAAAGTAATTTCCTATGGTGTTTAAGAAGAATTACGATATAACATTCAAATAAACTATGAGGGAAGATAATTTGGAATATAGAAATAAAAATACTGTAGCATTGCTTCTCTGAAGGTGATTAAAGTAATATTTTAAGATGGAGAGAAGACCACCAAGTCCTTAGCCCATGCCTTTATTGACCAAAAGAAACCTACATTTCCATAATCAGATCTCATTAGGCTCGAATCCCACCAGATGGAACAATATATTTTCAATAAATTTGCACTGAGAGAAAGGTGGTTTTCCTGTTATTTTCTATTTTGGGGGAGATTGCTGAAGAAAATATTCCACTTCACTTTGAAGTGTTGATTTGAAATAGCAACTACATCAAGCTGAAATCTTTTAGCATATGATTAAGCACCTCTTTATGAACCAAATTCCTCTTGGTGTGCATTGCTTGGCAGATGTTTTGTTTTCTGGCGTCTAAAAAAGATCTGGTCCCAAATTAGCTGTTTTGTTTCATGCAGTGCCTATTTTTAGAGGAGGTGTGCTTAGTTCTATAAAAATAAGACCATTTGCTGCAATCTTTTTGCGTTATATTTAGGCAGCAAGGTGCAAGAACCACAATAAGGCCATTGTCCTTTTTTTTGGCTTATGCAGTATATCATGCACTCAAGAACTGTGTGGGTTGATTTGCACTAGTAAAAAGAAAAATTTGGCTAAGATGTAAAATGAATAGACACACACTAGGAGGGAAATGTTATTGGAGCAAAAGCATCTCTGTCAATGCATCAGCAAGATTTTAAAAATTGCCATGGTTGAAATAATTCTGAATTACTGATCGACAAAGGCTGATACCACTGTGTTTTAAAAGTCTATGTATTTTTAAAGGAGGCTTAGAAAACTACCTTTGGCATTTGAGATTTTAAAAAAAAAAAGTAATATGAGGCTTGGATACTGGATTTTCTGTTTTTGCAATCCCAGGTTCTTTATGATAAGCATAGATAATAGGAATGGGCTACGGAGTTAAGGTCCAAACCAAATGCAAAAGATTTTATTGACTACTCTTGTTTTAGACAAGAGAGAGCAAGCTATATGCTATGAGCCACATGCAACCTAGGACTGTTTTTGCAGCTCCTCCAAAGGCTAAAAATTCACAAATAATAAATATTATTTTGTTTAAATACATAAGCAAACTAGCAAAGTATCCATATTACTAGGATGGGGTCAACGAAGTTGACATGGCAGCTGCAATGGTGTGATTGATACTCCACCTGCATTTTATATGGATTCTATGTGCAATGCACATAAAACATAAGCAGGTCTTCAAATGCACCATTGCAGGCATCATCTTGACGTTTTTTTGGTCATACCTTGCTGACACCTCTATCAGAAATTATTATAGCTGGTTCAAAATACAATTATGAATAGTGTGAAAATGGTGGCTGTGACTATCTGGTGCTACAGCATATTCTTGTCAATTTTAAAACAAACGTATTGCTTAACTGTTTATGGAAGAAGGATCAGCCAAGGTCAGTGACGTGTTGCCCTCTGCTGGGATAGTTTAAAGGTAAGAAGGAAGTGCATCACTTTGGAGTTGCCTATCATCTCTTAGCACCAGGGGTACAGACTGAGCAGGCACACAAGGTGCTGTAATAATATAGAGTAACATTTTTTTTTCTAAAATAACTTTGATACATAGTAAATTAGGCGACAGGAGTTTCATAATGATAGATGATTTCTTCATGGTTCCTGGACAGTGCATAAAAGCTCCTTATCTTTTCTGTAGAGGATGTATCAGTATTTAGAAAAAAGGCCATGTAGAAGAAATTGCTTTGGTAGCCTAATCTATCCTTTTCCTACTTTCCTCATCATTGTTTGCAGGTAGAAATGTTAATTGGTAGTGAGAAACTAGGTTTTCCAAAAGGCACTCAAAACTAGTTCTCCTCCATAACTGGTAGGCATACCCACCCTACATACCCACCTGTGGCTATGATAAATGAATGCATTTATCTATTAGTGCATCTTATGGTGCATTGCATTTGAAAATTTCCATTGGCTTCAACTGCTTTTGAAGTTAAGAACTGGACTTGTTTGTCCTAGAGACCAGCGCTCATATACACACCACATACACAAAGCAATCCATCCCCTGAGAAAAGAATCCGCTGCGTGTAACATACTGAGATCTGGTAGTGATAAAGTTCTCTTGCAATAAATTACTTGGCCAAAGTAATTCTAAACAAGCTTGTCTTTTAGTATCCCAGACATGTCTTCAGAGCTGCCTGGGTTGAGCAATAACCCAATCTGTTCCTTAAAAAACAAGAGATAACATGTATGCTTGCTCGGTCCAGTCTTGCCTGAACATTAAACAAGTTAAGTTCCAGGTTTTAGGGCAAGGGAGGAACTCTGACAGGCAAATGAGAAGCTTGGGTGCTGCATGTTCCAGGAACACAAGTGTAGCTTGCAGAATGAAGTAAATAACTAAAATAATTCCATCACTTTAATTAATGATCACTCCTATACAGTATACCGAGGAGGTAGAATAGGCTCTTAATTTGACCAAACTAATAGAACCAGGAATGCCAACAGAAGCAAAACCTCCACATTTTAGGACTCTGTTAGACAGTGAAACTTTGCAGTACAAAGGCAAAATAAAGTTTCTGATCATATAGAGCTGTGGTGATGCAGTGGTTAGAATGCTGTATTGCAAGGTGACTCTGCCGACTGGCAGGAGTTTGATCCTGATGGAGCTCAAGGTTGATTTAGCCTTCCATCCTTCCGAGGTCGATAAAAAGAGGACCCAGATTGTTGGGGGCAATATGCTGACTCTGTAAACTGCTTAAAGAGTGCTGTAAAGCTCTACGAAGTGGTATATAAGTCTAAGTGTTATTGCTGTAGTACTCTCTTAATGATGCTTTATTTATTTTTAATTTTATTATTTCTTTTTTAAAAAAGCATTTCAGTGGTATACATATTAATCAAACCCAAGATTAGTATGAAGTGTGAAGATTATTCCAGCCAGCTAAAATATATACAATTTTAATATTTTGAGCTACAAGTAGATCTGCAGTATCCTTACCTTCTCCTTCTTTTTTCCCTTCTTCCTTCATCTATGCTTCTCTCTCTTTTTTTCAGCATTTTTCACCTTTTAATTTCACATGTATTCACATGTTTTTAGAAAATTTTAGATGTATCAGATGGTTTATTTGACAGAATCTCTGGCGCAGGAGCATTCACTACATTGCCTTCCATCCCTATCTTTCCCTCTTGCAACCAATGCGAAAGATGAATTTCAGCTTTGTCCCACAGATCAAATATGATTTTGTTGTTAAAATACACCCCCTGCCTCACGCATTCAACTCTCATGCCAAATTGGAGTAATAGTAACACCTGAAATGGCCAATTAGTTCAACACAAGAGAGACTCATTCGGGGAAAACACATATTGTGAGACAGAGGGTCGTACCTAATTTGTAGAGCTTATTTGCATACACTCTTTACTTAATTTGCATAATATTTGAACAAACTTGGTGGACGCATCATTGCTGATGGACATATGGCAGCACTTCTGTGATGCCAATTGTGCAATTTCCAGTGACAAACACAAAGTTGCAGCTGGGGAAGAAGGTAGACTCTACTTCCATCTTGATATCAAAGGTTGAATGATTATCATTGTCCTTGTAAGTGGATTATGCAGTAGAGATAGGAGTAAATACAGATAGAGAGATCTTGGTGGATTAGAATTACAATATGATCGAGTCTTCCAGAAAAACTCTCCAAATAATGGTGAAATCTAAAGTGAATAAAATCATGAAATGGCCTCAGATACAGAGATAAGGATGAAAAACTATTAAATCCATAAGCAGAACATATTCCATAAGCAGGGCATTGAGGATAAGTTTGTGTTAGTTGCTTTCTTTAAAGTTCCCTTCTGATCCCAGACTTTGTAGAGCTAAAAATCTTTGGTCTTATTTAAGTCTGACCTGACCTGAATATTCGAAACATGGCTGCTAACACATGAGACCTTGTCCTTTTTGTCAGTGTAATTCTACAGCAATTATCATCTTAATTTTTTATCCTACCTTTCCTCCAAATAAAAGCTTTTCCGCTCTTAATTTTATGTTCACAACTACCGTACGTGACATAGATTATCTAGTGAACATAATGGGCAAGGGGAGATTTGAAATAAGCTTTCGTCATTTCTACTGTAGCAATGCCCATTTCATTCATCTGACGTAACAGGAAAGAATTAACCAATGAACTAGGTTTTTTTTCTCACCACTGTTGATAAGGCTTGCTGAGTGGCAGATGGTTAATGGAACTTCGGGATAGAAAAACTTGTTCATTCTGAAACATGGCAGAAAAGTCTGGCGTGTGTGCAGATAACCACAGGAGAAGCACGTAGAGTATAACGTGCTGATTAAAAGCTACTCATTATGTGGCAAGCATGGTTGTTGCATAGGAAAGAAGTCTTTTGCAATACCATAGACAATAACATCATCTGTCCACATCTTTTGCCAGCTTAGTGTGCTCATATGGGAATCCCAGCAACCTGAGCACTGTTTAATATATATGTCCGCCATGAATGTCATCCACAAATTTGCAGGAAACCTAGTTTAATACCAATTATATTTTTCACTATTGTGTTCCCTTCATAACATGAATATTTGCTTTAATCTTGAAGAAACAAAATGGTGACCACACCAATGGGCTTTTCTCCATAAAATACAATATCACTTTTGGAAGCTGAATGGCCTCAGGACAGAGGTTTGCAGTGTAAAAAAATGCCATCATAAAAATTTTGATTCACACATCCTGTATCATCAGGATCATGTTTTGGCTTATTACAATGCATGAAACATCCCATGATGTGTTAGCATTCTACCACTATGGTTTACCCACAGACCATGGTTTAAGAAATTCTGACTTAGCACAGTGTATTTTTTCTGGCACTGTGATCTTAATGTTATTTGCAATTTTAAAAAATCCAGCGGGGTTAAATATGAAGCTGCATTCAACACATTTGACTATATTTATAGTTTGATCCACATTTTGGCACTCAGCCGTCCATTCCTAGGCCACAGAAGCTGTTTGCAATTAAAACAGCATGAGACAGCAAATCATAAATTAAAATCATAAATCATAATTCTAAGTATGTACCTGAATAAATATTCTCCCTTCTTCTTGCTTTTCTGCCACTTGCTAATGCCTTGAGAAACACCTTCCTTCCAGTGTTTCTTGTAGGCTACTGTGTGAGTTTACTGCTCAGGTTAGATGACCATTTTCACTCAGGGGAAATGTTTTCTGCCTGAAATATCTGTGTTACACACCTACTGAAACAGGCAGACAGTCATGCAGGAGGGTTCCTAGACTGGTGTCATTTATTGTGAATGGGGTGTGGGAGGGGGAATAGTGGAAGGAGGAAGAAAGGAAAGCTCTTTGCTAGGAGACAAAGGAAACTCATTCTGTGGGGGATGCGGGTGTTGGAATGCTCTATGGATGTTTGCGAACATCCCATTAGTCCCAGCCAGTGTGCTGAACAGTGAGAGAGAATGGAAGACTTGGAGAAAATCTATCTATATGATTGCTAAAAGTTGAAAATAACTTGGTAGTACATAGTCTAACAATCCCCCAAAAGCCAAACTCCTCATCTTTCTTCTGACATATGGGATTCCACATTATACACAATTTGCACCAGTGGTGGGTTGTCCCTGGTAGTACCGGTAGTAAAACTGACGGGAGGCCCCGTCCACCGCCCTGGATGTTGTCATCGGCGATCTGTGCATGCGCAGAAGCTTCTGTGCATGCACAGAAGCAAGGTGCACATGCTCGCGCGTTGCAAACCGGTAGT
The DNA here is from genome assembly GCF_059756535.1 of Pantherophis guttatus. Taxonomy (NCBI): domain Eukaryota; kingdom Metazoa; phylum Chordata; class Lepidosauria; order Squamata; family Colubridae; genus Pantherophis; species Pantherophis guttatus. Next base: position 290,980,832 of record NC_142063.1, on the reverse strand, counting down.
AAAGGTAAGTAGAACCCATCCCTGATTTGTACCCCCCAGTGATCAACCCCCTTACAATTCAGTTAGTTCCCCTACATCCTCCTGGGTTTAATTCCTTACCAGCAACACACTTCTGCCTTTCTGCCTCAGTCTGCCTCTTTCCTCTGTGAGACATGTGCTTGTATGTGTGTCAAAGATAGTGAAAGATAGATAGGTCATATATATGAGACAGTGGGGTGGGAGGTATTTTTGGTCACACGCTTCTTACTTGATTCTCAACCTGGAAATCAAGTGTGATGTGATGAGATCTCTGTGAGTGCTTATATAAGTGCATATTAAAATTCAACAGTTCAGCAGTGAAGTTAATTAAAATTTATTATAATAGTATTTTAATTAAATTTCATTTTCATTCCCACATTTTTGCAAAAAAAAAAAATGTTTTGCAAACTCATTCTTCTTTTTCTACACAAGACAGTCAAAGGCTGGGGTGATCCTCAGCCCAAGGAAAATTGTTCAGATTTAGAATAGCTCCCATTTCCTGAATCAGCATTTATAACCTTAGGAGTAGATACTTCTTTTTTCCTCTGTGAGAATCTAAAAATAGCTTTATATAAAAATGTGAGTGCTTCTTCCCTCTTTTTCTTAAGGTTGTTTCAATATGTGCACGATATCCTTTGTTTCTTTGTTTGTTTACAATACCATACAAGCCCTGTTACATATATCTATAAAATTGCACTGTGCCCAACATTTCACAATCTAGATGTATTCGTGGTACCTTTATCTATGTTTTGGTGCATTCTTGCAAAACAATAGTTTGGGTTGATTGTAAGAGATAATATACATTCCTATCTTCCCATAAGCATTCGGGTTAAGCAAAATATATACAATAATACAGAAGAAACAAAACAAGCTGGGCAGGTTTACAGCTAGCCAGAGGCAAGCCTAATTATATCTCATTTGCACAGATGTAAAGGCCCACACAAGTTATCAAGTTAAGCAGCATAATATTTTAACTTATTCCACACATACCTTTTTCTCTGGAATAATAATCTCCTTGGCAATATAGTTAACGGCTGCTATATATATACTTTTGGCACACCATCGTTTTGATTCTTGTTTTTCATTCTTGTTTAAAAGATATGTGTAACTACTATCTCAGAGACCCTTACTTAGATGAAAAAGACTGGTTGAATATACAATGTATGACAATTTAGCAAGTGTGCAGAAACCCACATGAAGTGCATTTACAGTATGTCATTAAACTTTTTCAATACCTCTCCAGATCTTACTATGGAATATAGCTTTAGATTTCCGCCAGACATAACCTACCCGTATAACTCCAAAGTTCCATTTTTGATTCTTTTGTCCCTTAAACATTCCTTCCAGATGTCTTGAGAATCATTTAGGAACTTTTAGCAAAACTGAGATGAGCATCAATCATCTTAGTCTGCAACACTTCTGCCTTGTTCTCCTGTTAATCTTACCACACTTTTCTAATGGTAGAGCCATCAATACTGGCTTCAGCCAAGGTTAAGAAGGCCCTGCAGATAGCTAGTTAGTGTCCAGAAGTTCATCCATTTTGCCTGGGAGTGATTTTGACCAGACAGCTCCTCTTGGGAAGATTAATTCGTGCCCCAAATCTTCTCAATTCCAGGCTGTGCACCTGACTGGGGATTGGTGGAACCTAAGAACATTAGAAATAGTTTTGTAAAGGCTTTTCCAAAGTAACCTTAAATGTTTAATCAAGTACTTGCATAACTGGCCCAACTTATTTGATTAATTAATTAACAAGATTAAAATAATTAAAATGAAAACATGGATGAATTTTATTTTGGAGATTAGATTTATTAATGTAAATATAATTAATTTAAAATCAGTGTATTTAATTTAATGTAATTTAATTTAATTAGATTAAAGGAGTTACTACTTTTTCACATTGACACATAACATTTTAGATGACTTTATTTATGAAAGGGATTAAACAAGCCCCACCAATTTTTAATATTCTTTCTTTCCTTTACATAAGACCCATAAGAATCTCTGATAAGGTATGGAAAACAGAAATCCAAATACACAGTGAATAGTTTTCCACCCAATATAATATAGGATCATTTTCAATAGAGGAAATGTGAGAATATTACAATTGTTTGATACATCATCAAAATAATGATTCAGTTACACATCTCTAATTAATTCATATGTTGAGGGCCTGTCTTTATATTTAGTATAATGATTTGTGAATTTCTAATGCTTCCAGAAGGGTGAGATTGCATGTATGAACGCTCCCTTTTTTAAACAGGCTGAGGAAATGAAACATTAGTTGTCGCAATGGTTGTTTCTGGAGAATAGAAATGATATAATTAGGAGGAAGGCTGAATTAGATTCATCTCCTTGACATCTTCTGGAGCCAGTTGTATCATAATGCAGAGTGAGGTTATCACCTTATAAAAACGGCTTGAAGAGGGAAAAGCAAAGAAAAAGTAAAGTAGATTAGTGTGGTGAATTGAAAGGGATGCTACCATGTTTTCCCCAAAATAAGACCTTATATAAGGGTCTTATATTAAATTTTGCTCCAAAAGACACATTATGGCTTATTTTCTGGTTAGGTCTTATTTTGGGGGAAACAGGGTAGGGTAAAATTCAGGTAAAAACCTTTCTGTTCCTTTCAGCATTCTAAAGCTTGTGCTTAAAGATACTTCTAGCTGGCTTCTACAACCATTAGGTGAAAGGACATATATCATTTGCCAAAGACACTGAGAACCAGGGCAATCCAAGCTGGATCACTTTCATGTCATCTACTACCACTCCTATTACTTGAGATTAATTTTATTTAGCCTTAGTGATGAATAGATGCTGTACAGTACATGACATAACACTGTTGTTGCACAGCTCACTTACAGATTACATAATTTGAAATAAAATAAAAAATAAATTGGGCTCTGCTACTGTGGTTCCCCCCACCACCACCTTTCTTTTCTGTTTACTTCTGATGGGTGTACACTCACTTCAATTCTCCCATGTCAGTTTTGCAGGATAGAAATACTTCCAAAACTTTTAAAATCAGTGATGCTTTTACTGACACCCCCCCTGAGCCCCATTCATCTGAGTGAACAGGAGGATCTTCAGATCAGAGAGAGTACTTTATCAAATTAAGAGCCATGGTGGCACAGTGGTTAAAATGCAGTACTGCAGGTTACTTCTGCTGACCGTTGGCTGACTGGAATTTGGCAGTTCAAATCTCACCAGGCTCAAGGTTGACTCAGCCTCCCATCCTTCCGAGGTCAGTAAAATGAGGGGCCCAGATTGTTGGGGGCAATACACTGATGCTGTAAACCGGTTAAAGAGGGCTGTAAAGCACTGTGAAGCGGTATATAAATCTAAATGCTATTGCTATTGCTATCACTATCTGAATGCAGGGTCGAAGAGTGTTGAACTAAAGTTAAAGTTACCCATTATACTACTGCTTAAAACATGGGAGAACCAACATTTTTTTACAATAAAAATGTAAAGTCCAGAACACTCAGAGGAAACGAGATTGCTGTACAAGTGATTGGAGAATTTATTCAAAAGGAGTGTCTGGGCAAATCAACATTGCCACAGACAAATTATTTTTGGTTGCATCACATAAAGCTTGGCTGGAAACAGATGTTTCTGAGATATCTGATAGTGGCAATAGAAGCTGAATTATTTGGTGGAGAATGGAGACTTCATGTTTTTTTTTTTATCCCAGAACTGCTGTTCAAATGGAGTTGGCATGTTTTGAAATAACACAATCCCTTGCAAAATCTGAAACACCTAAGCAACTGTATGCATCAGTGCCAATAATGCACCTTTTGTATTTCTCTGCAGTTAAAAAATAATAATTTTCAACCTAGCAATCTTATTGTGACCTGAAGAACACAGGGGAGCAAGTCAGATTATTTAACCATCTACAGATCTTGGATAGAAAATAAATGAATACAGAATTTTCAGATATGTGCACATTGTTTGAGTGTTTTTTGGTTGATTATAAGAAAAGTATCATAGAACTATGAATGTTGTTTCTTGTGTGCTGACATATGTTTAGTTGTTAAGCAGGCAATTAGCTTTCTGGAGTCCATCTGAGTCTTCTGTTGACTTCATCTTGAGCTCTGAGCTGACTGAAAACCTTTAGTTGCTGGGGGCAATAAGTAGGAGGGGTATCTCCACCCATTCCATGTTTACAGTAAATGGTGACCTGACTAACAAATTAATCTTATTTCAACAGTAATGACAAGGCAGCATTCTATACTGCACCTAAGGGCAAATGGTTATTTAGGAGGTTAAAGGCAGGCAAATGATACACACAACTCTGGCCTGCAACAGTTTACTGCCTGCTTCTGCCCATTAGCATCTGAGGGCTTACATCCTTTCCCTGCAGATTCCAAGAATAGATCTCAGAATTTCTGTGTGAAAAGCTTACATTCTACCTGTGAGCAGGGCCGGATTTAGATGAAAAGAGGCCCTAGGCTATTCCACTTATGAGGCCCTTTCACCTATAGTGAAAGTGTAATTTTAATTTTGCTAACAATTTGAATGTAGGCCCCTCTTGATCTTGAGGCCCTAGGCTGAAGCCTAGTTAGCCTATAGGAAACTTCAGCCCTGCCTGTGAGCTACAGTTCAATTATTTCATGGATAACAGCCTGCTTCTATGGTATGTTGAGAGGGAGAAAAACCTCACCTAAGGGACCATACTTCCAACATTTTCACTGACTCTTACATCTATCCCTGCAGGATATTGGATGAGCAAACTCACGGTAAAATAACAATTTAGTAAAATAAAGCAAAGTGACTACTTTGAGATTACAAGAATCATTCTTTTCCCTTTTCAGAAGTAGGAAGAAAGGTGAGCTGGTTCCCTATTATGCAGAATCTTTGCAGGGTGCTTTTCCCCCAAAACATGCATTGTGATTCCTTAACACAAAAGAGTTTGATACACAGATCTAGACACAGTAACTCTGGGATACAGAATTTAGCTCTCTGACAAACTATATCAATTAATAATCAAGAAAACTGTTTGTAGCAAAAGTTATAACATTTTAGTGTAGGACATCAGTAACAATACTGCCTAAAACAAAATGTTTTTTTAAAAAGATCAGCTGTGTTTTCGATAGAAGAATGGTTTTCTTGTATTATAAGTCAATATTTTCTTCCTTTGCATTTTCGATTTCTTTTGTCATCACACAATTGAAAGGTAACCAAATAATATTGTAGACAGTTTTGAACTTTGGAACCTTGCTAAGACCCTCAATCAAATTTAACCTCAAAATGTGAAAATACAAAAATAAGTCTATTTCACCCAGAAAACTTTGAGATGAATCAAAACTTCTGAAGTGGTACTCCCTTTTGAAAATAGGTGGAAGTTGCATCACTGAATGCAGGTTTCATGTTTGAAAAAAAATGTAGTCTATTCAGGTGAAATTTAAGAGTGAAAAGTTCTCATCTACTTTTTCCTCTAGATGAGTGATAAGCTTTTTATTATGTGCAACAACTTTTGCTAACTTAAAATAAAGCATTCATCTGGCGCTAAGTATCTGTCAGAAGTAAAATTTACTGCTCAAAATACATTTCCCTATGTGGGCAAACAGTCTTCAATGGCACCCCCATCCACTTTTAATTATCTTATTAAATAGCTCTGTGGAATTTCCAAAGAAACACCTGATCCAAAATGATCTACTGACAAGGTAGCTTGGGTTGACTGGTTATTTTTTGCTCTGGACTCTTTATTTTTAGCATTCTGTGATGTAATGAAGTTATAGAGATCTCTAAGGCTGACTTGGACTGGTGGGACCAATCCTAAATGAAATGGTGCTCTTTTCTTTACCTATTTGTTCTTCAGGGCAATTTCTGTCTTTACAATTATGAAGGGTTCAAGACTGGCATCAATATCTGGCATCCTTGAGTAGCTGGTAGGGCCCATACTTTATGCTTGAATTCTTGCTACCATTTTAACTTCTCATAATACCCATAACACTAGTTTGTCATACCACCCTGTAGGAAGTTTAATCAGTGACCAGTTCTGCTCATCTTGTATTGTGTAGTGCAGGGGTCCCTAAGCTTGGCAGCTTTAAGACTTGAGGACTTCAACTCCCAGAATTCTCAAGCCAGCTATGTCCACAAGTCTTAAAGATGCCAAGTTTGAAGACCTCTGGTGTAGTTCATAGAAGCTGCCAGGCACCAGGGAAGCTCACCAAGACTTCTTGATCATGAAGGGCTTCACCAAAATCCCAAGGAAATCTCTTTCTTTGTAAGGAAGGGCCAGCTTTGTTGGTTTTACAGCTGACAAGAAAAGCAGAGAATAAATCAAAGAGACAATTTTTCTTTGAACACACATTTAGTTGCTCTTAAAAGTTGTGGAGCAGAGTAAACAACCTTCAAAACATTGTCTTCCCTTTGGAAACTTGTGAGAAAGGGAACAAAATGTAAGGAAAAGATTGGAGAGGAAATACTGCGTGGCCACTCCAGGGCACTAAATGGACTGGCTTGATGAATTCCAGAGACAGTCTCTTGCAACCCTCTTCTCTGGAATTAAAACATTGCTCAACTCCTGCTTGGCCAGTTTTATGCTGAAGTTAACCTGCCCTGAGCAGTATCGCCAGGTTAATTCAGAGAACCAAAATTTTGATCGCTCCCCAGTTGTGAGTGAAGCTTTCAGTTTTATGGAGTGCATACCTTTCTTTCCTCTCTTGCTGTCTCAATGGCATTTTAAGGCACCTACCATTTTTAGGGCCTGAAAGTTTTCCCTCACCCCCACTTGTTTTGTATGGGTTCTTCCAAGCTTACAAAAGGAGATAATTTAACCCATTGTTTTCCTTTTCTGCAGCAATAGCAGCAGCTTGATGACAAGCAGACTGGAGTGTATTAAAGGCTATAGAAATGTATTCTGCCTTCTGCCCACATGCAATTGTCTGCTCCCTCACACCGTGCTGGCAATTTTCAAAGCTGTCAGTGATCAGCACGGTTAATAACCTTTCATAATGTTTAATTACTTGGAAAGGTAATCAGTCTTAGGATAATTGTTTAAAAGGCAGGCCCACTTTGTTTGCTCTTGGCAAAGACCTCCTTCCTCTTTTCATAAGTTTGATGTGGCTGAGGGTGTTTCACACCAAGCAAGATTTCTGCCCCTTGGAGATTTATTATTATTATTATTTTTACCTCAACACCCCCTTTCCTCCCCCTGCATTGCAATTCCATTTCACGTTTCTTCAAATCTGTAAAGCACAACATTGGCGACTGTTTTCTTACATTCTATGCTGGTTGCAGTGAAGTGATCGATTTCTTTCAAAATGATCCGGGGGAGGGGGGGTTGCCATCTGATATGAAGAACATTTTACAAATCATCCAGAGGTGCAAGGCATTCACAGATGGCACTTACTGCAGTAGACTTACTGAATGTTTCTTGTAAGAAATGTAATAATTATTAAATACTTGTAGATGCATAAATGCCCAACTTGGGGAGAAAATGTGTTTTTCCTAACATGGTATGTACTTAGGTTTACTTGTTTTTGATAAAGGATTAGTCTGGATTAAGATATGAAAGGTTGAGAATCTCAGGTGTAGGGGACCCAAAGTCATCAACTTTATATGTACATTTTTAAAAATTATCCTGCAATTTAATGTAACTTTATAATTGTTCTTATTCAGCAGTTTTCCCTGTTATTCTGGTAACTGAGTGCTAGTTAATTGAGCTCTTATAATGTTCAGCATAGACCTGGGTTATGAATGAAAGCTCTCATGTCAACCTCAACAAAGAGCTCTATGTATGATCAGATGTGTCTCTCCTTCTTTATGTGGGAAATTTAATTTCTTCTTCTATATGTTAGATGCTAATCCAACTCTCCCAAACCATTTTCACTTGATTACTGCAGGTACTGTATGTTTATCAAAATGGAGCTATAGGCCAAACCAAATTCTATGAGCTGTGCTGGTGCTCTCTTATCAATTTTCAAGGGCAAATGCAGGCATGACAGATCTTTCTGTCTAATTGCTATTCTCAAAATTTTATGCTATGTCTCATCCTAATTCTAGTGTCTTCTTCTTTTATAAATTCCCTTTGTTTTGAATATTTTGCAGGGACTAAAACTAAAGTCAGTATCTCAGAACACTGTTGCTCCATGATTTTAAATACTTTTGCTTTTGCCCCAACTTCAAATTTTTCATCCTGTCTGAAATTTTTGGCTGGTGTATGGATCCTTCTTCCTCTTTCCTGACGTGAATCTCTAGCCTTTCCTCAGTAACAACTAGTTCTGTCATGAAAGGGTTCAAATCCTGGGAGTATTTCTAGTGGGAGTTGGTGATCTTTGCTAATTGCCCCGTCTGCCTTAAAACCTCTTCAGCCATGATCCAAACTTGGCCTGTTGCTGGTCCCATGTTGTGGTCCACTAGCAGCCTGCAGAGCTGGCAGCAGAGTCGGAAAGTGAGGAGGCTGGGGAGGACAATGGGCCAGTTCTGGAGTCAGGGGAAGGCCCGGATGAGGGGTCTGCGTCGGAGGCAGAGATGGGGCCAGGGTCATCTGGGAGTGATGCGCAGACTCCGGAGCCTCCGGATAGCAGAGAGGCAGAAAAACAGGAGGAACCTGTTCCTAGTGCACGCATGCGAAGAGCTGCCAGAAGGCAAGAGCAGCTAAAGCAAAAAGGACAACTTAGGAGTAAGGCCAGGAGTTGATTGGCTCCTCCCAGAAGGTTTAAAAGAGCAGCAATGGCTCTTGGGATCTTTATAGGAAAGCAACATTGCTACATTTGTTTCTTGTCTTGCTACATTTGTTTCTTGTCGGCATCTCTTCCTTCTGAACCTTTTGCAGGGTGCCAAAGTAGACAAAGGTTGGTGATACGGCCGAAGGACTGTTTACAAAGAATTTGTTTTGGACTTAATTTGGACTAAGCTGAGAATGAAGTAATTCTCCGCTGTTCTAATAAAATATGTTTGTTTGGGACTGATTGTGTCTGGTAATAACTACTTGGGCCTAGGTCACAACAGTCCCCCAAGAACAGCATGACAGATGGCACTAGAGCTATAAAAAAAAAGAATGACTCTTTCCCCTCCTTGCTTGCCAGAGTTACCTGAAGAAAATTTGGCTCTGAAAGTTCTTTCTTCTGTTGGGAAACAAAAATGGATCCAACCCACCAGAAAGTGTACGGTTATAATAGCTCAAATTAAGGATTAATTAAATAAAAATAAACACCTGCCGTGCAGTTCCAGGAGAAAAAAGCACTAATGACTGGGGAATAAATGCACAGTTTGTTTCATGTTGAGAAAAACTGCAGACAAGTTGATTGTACGATGAAATCCTTTTGTTGACTCCATAGAGTTTAAAGGAAATGAGCCTCAAATATAGTCAAGAAAAGCTAGTAAACTCAATTCAGCAGTTTATATGGTTTTGGTTTTGGGGGGGGGGGGGGTTGGTTGTTTTTTTTTTTTTGTTTTTTTTTTGTTTTTTTGCAAAATGGCCAGCTAGGCTTTTTAGCAAAATCTGTAAGGTACATTTTTTCTCTCCAGAACAGCTAGATCCAGCTCTATTTGTTCCATTATAAATAATGAAGCATGTTCCCATTAAGCAGATAGCAATTAGACACCACCTTCTCAATTCCCATCATTCTTACTTATTTCTGATTCCTGTTATATTTACACCGTGCTCATCATTAAACATGTTCAGGGCAACAGACAGCATTAAAAGCTATTATAGAAATAACTAATCTTCATAACATAATGAGCAATAATAAAGCCATCTAAAACATAAAAAGACATTTTTAAAAAGGGAGGAGAAGAGAGAGGCACCTTAGGACCAAATATATGGTGATCCTTTCTTTCAGTATCCTCCATTCTTTGCAGATAGTGCAAATTTCCATTTTTCATTCTCAATATTGGGTAGGTTTTTTTTCTAGACATGATGCATAGTCTTATTAGAGGCAATGGTATGAGGCTACCAATATGCTTATCAGCACAGAAATATCCATTAAAGCCCAAATAATAGAGTAAGAGTCCTCAGGTTCATCCCAGATGGCTAATACTGTATAGCAGGGGTGTGAAACTGGCAGCCCGCGGGCCAAATGCATCACGCACAGTGACCCAGCTCTGCAAAGGGAAAAGAACATCACAAAAGTTACATGATGGCAACATGACACCATGAGTTTGACACCCATGCTGTATAGGAAATGTTGGCAATGGAATGCAGTCATTGAAAAAATTGTGGCAAAATGGCAGAAGAGCTCTTTGAAGTTGCATATTATGGAATGAATGGTTTGGACTGCAGAGGTTGAGGAATTGAGATAGATCACCTAGGTCAGGTGTGTCAAACTGGATTTCTTCGAGGGTTGGATCAGCATTGTAGTGTAGGAAGTTAGTACCTACCCGTCTCCTAGAAGAATGAAATATTCTAGGAAATTATTAAAAAGGCAGAATATTATACCTCCCTGGATGAGAAAAGGAGAAACCTGCTCTTGGAAAGCAGCCCCCACCTTTGCTAATAGCCCCAGAAAGGCTGGGCCAGCTTATCTACAACACAAAAGACCTTCACCCTCAGGACATAATAGGAATAGCCCTCTACCAATCTCACCACATGGAACCTGGGAAGATTTTACACCACCCAGCAAGTTTCAACCAAGCCTGGGACTCAAGACAACCTACAAAGTTGCCTCTGCATGGCCCCATGGGAGTCTGACAACCAATCAGAATACATTTCTTTCACAGGAACAGGAAGCAATTTCAAAGCTCAAGAGAGGGTATAAATATATCCCACTCTCCACTCCATGTGGTCAGTTACCCAGGACTTCAAACCATGTGGTCCTGTCCACCATTAAACCATCTTTCCAAATAGCCTCCATGTTTCCAGTGTCTTTCTCCCCACTTGGAACTGGACCCAGATGAACATTTCTTCCAACAGTAGTTCTCCTGCATGGGCCAACTTGGGGTTGGGGGAGACAGGATGGATACCTCCTGCAGCACCGTGCCAGCCAAAAGGAGGGGGCGTGCATGGTCCCCCCTGCCCTGTTTCAGCCTGGACAGCCTCGTGTAGCACTTTGCCAGCCAAAACAGGGCACGGGGGACCGTACATGGCCCCCCCATGCCCTGTTTTGGTCGGCAGAGTGCCGCAGGAAACCATCCAGGCTGAAAACGGGGGGCAGGAGGGCTGCGCGTGGCTGCCAGAGGCACCTGCCAGAGTTCCTTTGCTATTTCCAGGCTGGCCCCGTGGGCCAGATTTAAGCATCCCGCAGCCGGGATCCGGGCCGTTGGCCTTGAGTTTGACACCCTTGGCCTAGGTAGAGGGTTTGCCTTCTAGTACAATGGCAGAGCACTTTTTTGCACACGTGAGACCTTGCATGAATTGGGTATGTCTATTTTTATGAAAAGAAGGACTGGGGTGACGTGATGGCAGTGTTCCAATTTTTGAGGGGTTCCTACAAAGATGAGGGGGGTCAAACTGTTTTCCAGAGCACCTGGAGGTGGGGCAGGACAGGAATCAATGGATGGAAACCAAACAAAGAAACAATCAACTTAGAACTAAGGACAACTTTCTTGACAATCAGCCTGTGGAACGGTTTGCCTTCAGAAGTTGTGGGTGCTCCAACACTGGAAGCTTTTAAGAAGACACTGGACAACAATTTGTCTGAAATGCTTTATGGTCTCCTGCTTAAGCAGGGAGTTGGACTAGAAGGCCTCCAAAGTCCCTTCCAACTCTGTTATTCTATTATTCTGCATTCACTTCTTCCATAGTAGGTAAGGCTAAGAAAGGTTTATGTGTAAAACACCAGATGTTGCTGCCTGTTGATAGACAGTACTGTGCTAGGTGGGGCATGGTTTGAGTGTAAGACTTTTCTATGAATAGTTGGGAGAGAATCTGAATCCTCATCAAACAAGACTGAAGCAGTAAACCAAGGATGGGGATCCTATAGCACCAGGCCTGCATGTACTGCACCCCTTAAAAAACTCAGCTCTGTTCCCTTAGAGCAGGACTTTCAAACTCTTGGCCCACGGGCCGAATGCATCACATGCTGGCCACGCCCACGCCCGGTTTAGCAAAGGGGAAAAAAGTTGCAATACATGACGTGGTGATGCCATGACGATGCGAGTTTGACACCCCTGCCTTAGAGCCTCTCCAAAGGTTGCCACAATATAATTTTTAATGAAAGAAAAGGGGAATTCTTAATAGAAGAGGAATTATAGGGCTAACTGCATCTCATTTATTCCTAATTCCAAATAAATAAAAAATAAACAGTTTCTTTTGTCCTGACTGTCCAACCTTTTTGAAATGTATCCTCTGGCTCACCACTCAAAAGCTAGTAAAGACTGTGTCTCTACAATAAAAGGTTACCTACAGGGAGCTTGAATTACTTGATCCCTGATGAATGGGCTAGAAGTCTTAAAAGACAAGGACGGACAGACAGACAGACAGGAGAATATGTATTTGAGGCAAAGAGCATGGGTAGCAGTCAGTTGTGGGTTTCAAAAATTTTTACTACCAGTTCTGTGGGTGTGGCTTGGTGGGTGTGGCATGGCTTGGTGGGTGTGGCTTGGTGGGCATGGCAGGGGAAGGATACTGTAAAATCTCCATTCCCACCTCACTCCAGGGGTAGGATACTATAAAATCCCCATTTCCTCCCAATCAGTTGGGACTTGGGAGGCAGAGAATAGATGGGGGCAGGGCCAGTCAGAATTTTTACTACTGGTTCTCTGAACTACTCAAAATTTCCGCTACCGGTTCTCCAAAACTGGTCAGAACCTGCTGAAACCCACCTCTGGTAGCAGTAGATGAGCAGGGCATGACAGCTCTCAGGTCTTCCTGTGGATTCATAGGACTGATAGAAAATTCAGTGCAAAACTCTTCTTAGAACAAAGACACAACATCTACTTTTTTTTTTTTTTTAAATACTTTATTGAATTTTCCAATTTTTAAAAAGACAATGTACAATCACAATCTTGATCCGAGGTGCAATGTTTACACATTTCATAGATCAAACATTAAATGAATTCCATCCATAGCTATACAATATGCAGTTCTATACAATTCTCTACATTTCTATACAATTAAGTCCATTTCGGGTGTCTAACAAATCGTAGCCTATTATCATATTTTTATCCTATTCTTTAACCAGTTATACCAAATTCCCCATACTTCGTAGTACTTAAAGTTCTCTTCATTTTTTAGCTCGCTCGTCAATTTGGCCATCTCTGCGCACTCTAGAATTTTATTTATTAATGTTTCTTCAGAGGGGGTAGAGTTGGATTTCCAGAGTTTTGCAAAGGCTAATCTAGCCGCAGTAATAATTTGAATTGCCAGTTGGGTTTTATTGTTGTCGAGGCCATCTTCAATCATACCTAAGAGGAAGGATTCCGGGGCCAGGGCTATCTCTTGTCCCATTATTTCCAAGAGCCAGAGTCGAATCTTTAACCAAAACTTTTTGGTCTCAGGGCAAGTCCACCACAGATGGTAAAAGGTGCCGACCGTCTTTCCACATTTCCAACATAAAGCAGAGGAATTTGGAAATATTTTGGCCAGCCTGTCCGGGGCTAGGTACCACCTATGCAACATTTTGTAGTGATTTTCCCTGAATGTTACCGATTTCGTTATTTTGAGATTTCTGTTCCAAGCTATCTCCCAGTCATTGAAATTAAGGCCATATCCTAAATTTTTCTCCCAAATGCTTAGCTGATTTTTAGCTATCTTCTCGACTCTATCCTCATCTAATATAAAGTTATAGATTTTCGATAGCATTTTCTTATCTGGTCCCCAAATAATTTTGTCAAAATATCCATATTTCATTTCAATACCACATTTATCTCTATCTTCTTGAAATCTAGACTTAATCTGAAGATATTTCCACCAATCCAGAATAAACCCCTGGTCCCTCAGTACTTCCAAGGGTTTGAGCTTCCCTTCTTCATCCAAGATATCCTTATATGTGCCCATTTTATAGTTCCCTCTTCTATTTGGGGCCACTAGAGCATCCATAATCGACAACCAGCTAGGAACCTTGGTATATATCTTCTGTCTAATTTCCAGCCACGTACGAATCAATGTCTCTCTAATTTTATGTTTATGGAAATGAGTTTTCTTCCTATCCTTTATGTCCCAGAGGTAAGCGTGCCATCCTTCAAGGAGATCGTGTCCTTCTAGTGTCAAGATTCTACCTTCTTGTAATTTGATCCACTCCTTTATCCAAATTATTTTTGCCGCCTTTTGATATAATTCCCAGTCAGGGAGCCCGAACCCTCCCAAATTTCTTTTCCCTTGAAGTGTCTTGAGAGAAATCCTCGATTTCTTACCCTCCCACAAAAAATTCCTGATATGTTTATTCAGTAGATGTTGTGAACATATCACGAATAGACACAACATCTACTTATGTTTTCCAGCACATTCCTCTACAAAGTTATTTACAGCTATATGCACCAAACCAGGACTCTCCTGTCTAAACCGTGATAGATTTACCAGCCTCCATTGCTCTTTAACCAAAAGCCAATCTTGAGTAATCACCATAGTTCGCTTCTTCCCTTAGAGCACTCCCTCAGTTCTTTTCTTCAGAATTCCCTTAGTTATTTAAGGTGTCTTCTCAAACATCCGCACGCTAATCCTTCTTCTCTCCTTAAATGAGCACTAATCTCAGCTGGTCTTACAGGTAGTCCTTGGCTTACAACCATTCATTTAGTGACCATTCAAAGTTACAGCAGTGCTGAAAATAGTGACTTATTACCAATCTTCACACTCACAACTATAACTATTTTGATCACGATCGTATTCTGGCAACTGGCATATATTTACAATGGTTGCACCATCCAAAGGTCATGTGATTATCACTTGTGACCTTCCTAGCTGGCTTTGGATGAGCAAAGTCAATGGCGGAAGCTGGATTTGCTTGATGATTGTGTGATTCACTTAACAACCATGGGGAAAAAGATTGTAAAATCAGGCATGACTCATTTAACAACTGCCTTGTTTAGCAATGGAAATTCAGGTGCCAATTGTTGTAAATCAAGCACTAGCTCTATTACTTAGGGGGCACAAAGCATTTGTTTGAGTTTCTGTGCCATGAAACTTCTTTTTAAAAGAAAAAAACCCTTCCCCACGTATAGCCTTAATGGCATCTGAACTGTTTGTGCTTCAGGAAAGAGATCTTGTGAAACTTGGTGAACAGAGAGAAAAATGGAACCAAAGAGTATCTGGTTTTGGAAAAGGACATTTCTTTTAGAGGTTATTAGGTAAAGAATAAAACATTATTGATACTACAACTGAGTCTTCTACAATTTGGAATCCTCAAGAGATATTTGGGAACATTACTGACAGGATTTCCAGCCAGCATCTTAATAATTTATACAAATCTATAACTTAATAACATAACAAGAGCTGAGGTGGCACAGTGGTTAGAGTGCAGGCTACTTCAGCTGACTACTAGCTGCAGTTCAGCAGATCGAATCTCACCAGCTCAAGGTTGACTCAGCCTCCCATTCTTCCAAGGTGGGTAAAATGAGGACCCAGATTGTTGGGGGCAATATGCTGACTCTGTAAACCGCTTAGAGAGGGCTGTAAAAGCACTATGAAGCAGTATATAAGTCTAAGTGCTATTGCTATTGCTATAATCAGAGTGCTGGGTTGTAGGGACTGTCCCTCAAAAGGATATTACAATACAGAGCTCTCACAGGCACCAAAAGGATAAATAAAATGATGAAAAGTTGGCATTTTTCATCTGAGGGAAGATAGCAACTTTTGGAGCTGAGAAAATAGGGCAAGTGAGGAAGTGGCAGAAATATCAAGTAAAATTATGGAGAAATCATTTGGAGGCAAGAGTTTTCTCTTATACAGGTAATCTTCGATTTACGACCACAATTGAGCCCAAAATTTCTGTTGCTAAATGAGGCCGTCGTTAAGTGAATTTTGTCCCATTTTATGACTTTTCTTACCACAATTGTTAAGTGAATCGCTGCAGTTGTTAAGTTACTAACACGGTTAAGTGAATCTGGCTTCCCCATTGACTTTGCTTGTTAGAAGGACGCAAAAGGGGATCACAAGATCCCAGGACACTGCAGCCATAATAAATATAAACCAGCTGCTAAGCAGCTAAATTTTGATCATGTGACCATGGGGATGCTGCAACAGTTGTAAGTGCGAAAAACGGTCATAAGTCATTTTTTTCAGTAATGTTGTAACTTCGAGTGCTGACTAAATGATCTGTTATAAATGAAGGACTACCTGTAATACTTGGATAATCCCATTCAGCAAAATGGTGGGAAAGTCATAAAAGGCAAAAGGAAGATAATACTTCTTCAGACAACACATCATCCATTTGGGAAATTGGCCCCTGCAGAATATGCTGGCTACCTGTGGATACCTTTAAAAGCAGATTAGTATGATTCATGTGGGAAATTATTTTCAGCGGCCATTAGGCACAGCAGCTATTACGTATCTGATTCAGATGATCCTAAATAACATTTCTTGGGAGGAAGAATGAAAGAATACCTGCCTAATGTCATAGCTGTAGACATTTCCGAAGCATTGGCCATTGCAAGAAACAAAGTATTTCATTTTTGCCTTTCTGCTAGGAAACAGTGCTTATATAGCTATTAAGACCCACAAAGGTATTCATAGGTAAGATTAAAAGACATTCTGATGACATAGATCTTTGCTGGAATTTCCTCAGTTACTTTGTGCTTTCCAGTCTAGCAAAAGCCTTTAGAAGAAAAGTATTTCTTTAAGCTAGCCGTAACATTATTTACTTGCTTCATCGTTCTATGGCATGTGTGTGCATGTGTGTGTGAATGCACAATTGTGTGTATTTATTAGCAGACTTGGAAAAAAATTTTTCCAACAGCCCCTGGGGAGTTTGAAGATCACACTTTTAAAATTGTAATGTTCACTTCGCTGAAGTGTAGGGACTTGCCCATGAGTGAGTACTGGCTGTTTTTGGGGCAATTGCCAGAACAACTTTGAAAACAACTGAGGTGGGTTTAGCTGCCTGATGCTCATATGCATAAGATCATATGCAGTTACACAAGTAAAAACAATTTTCTCACAACTGAGAGCAGGTGGTTCCCATCGGTTTGATAAGAGATGTGGAATGAGGCAAGAGAGAAGATACAATTATCAGCATCAGCTCAGGGACTAACTTCTTCCTCAACTCTAAGATCTTCAACAAACAGATATATACACAATCCTTCCAGAGGTGGGTTTCAGCAGGTTCTGACCAGTTCTGGAGAACCGGTAGCGGAAATTTTGAGTAGTTCAGAGAATTGGTAAACATTCTGACTGGCCCCGCCCCCATATATTCTCTGCCTCCCGAGTCCCAGCTGATTGGGAGGAAGTGGGGATTTTGCAGTAACCTTCCCCTGGAGTGGGGACAGAATGGAGATTTTACAGTATCCTTCCCCTGTCATGCCCACCAAGCCACGCCCACCAAGCCACACCCACAGAACCGGTAGTAAAAAAATTTGAAACCCACCACTGAATCCTTCCCCCCCCCCCACACACACTGACACTGAATTACTTATATGGTACCTAAACCAAATCTTTGCTCATAAAATAAAACAGTCTATGCTGCAACTAGCTTTACTGATTCCAGTTTGCTGTCTGGGTGATTGAGCTGAGCCTTGTTGCTGTTAACTGGAAAATGAGTGATTTTTTCCTTTTACTTATTTTCAGCCAGATTTAGAGGAAAAAACACACATAATGCCAAAAAGAAAGAAAAAGAAAAAGAGACAGGCTCTGCTCTTCCTTTTTAAAAGTCCACTTGAGAGGGAAATCCCAACCTCCTGATTAAACCTTTAGCCTTTGGTTTTCCTGGGTTTTAATTGTCTCTTCCTATTATCTGGATGGACAATGCAGGTCAATTAACTTTGCTTTATCATTTTTCAGGAATGTCTCCCTGTTTACTCAGGATGTTAAATTATAGTTACTTTTGGAGACTCTGCTTCTCATGCAAATAGTGGCTTGAAGAGAGAAGTGCAGCATTGTTCTGACTTCCCTGTTGACTAACACAACTTTTCAGTTGTTTACAATTCTCTTTAATCCATTTAGAAAGAAGAGCTCCAAACAAGCTTTGCATTGATGCTATTAACAGTCGCATTTAGATATGCTGACCGTGTCCCCAATCTGTCATCTTGACCTTGGCTTCCACCCATTCAGAAAAGATGAGAAGACTTGGAACAAGGACTGATAGCAAAGATAGGTAATCTGCGTCCCCTCCACACAAGGCTTCAAATCCCCTCCTGCAAGTCCAGAATTTAAAATCTTTCCTCCAATGACTTGTTCATACCTCTTGGCTAGTCCTCTGCTGGCAACTTGCCAAATGGACTATAAGGAATTTAATGTATTTTGGCAGGGAGATAAGTGGAGTCAGAAAAGAATTTATCTCACCCACTTTTGACTCTATCACTGCCCACCACGGTCTTTCTTCCTGGCTCTCCTGCTGCCTGCAGATTCTGCCTCAGGGAACACATACAGCATGTGCCAGGAAAAAGAGTCCCACTCCTGTGTAGCTTTTCAGTTTTTTGTTCTGCAAGCAAAGCAACTTGAGAGATTCGCATGGGAGTGGGGTAAAACGTATCCCTCATGTTCTAGAATTAGTTGGGAAGAGGAATTGGGGGGGGGGAGAGGAACCATGTTGAGTTTGAGCCTGATTATATTATTCATGGGATTCTGCCTTAACTATGCTGATTTCTCTATGTCGTGGTTACCGGCTGTGCAAGCCTCCCTCTCTGATGCACTCCATCAATCTGAAGGAGACATCTGCATCTGGCTTGTTCAGTGTATTTTCTGTAAAGAGAAGCTGTTTTCCCATTTCTTTCTGTCAACAAACCACCTTTTATCTGTGGGTAATGGAATGATGTTTTATTTTAATGCTTGGGTATGATTATCCTCGGATAAGGATTAAGTAAATTAACCTACTCTCCCCACCCACCACCCACTCCCCAATCCCTTGTGTTCTTTCTTTGTAGTTATTATCACTAAGTCTCTGATTTCTGCTTCTGTGAGCAAAATCCCATGCTGTGAATATGTTTGGCAAATCCTATATTTCTTCCTCGTGCCCAATTCCTGAAATGTCAGTGAAGGAAAATGTAGTATATGTGTTTTTCATTTTTTTAGATTGCTCACAATGAAAGTGTCCCTGCTGAAGTCGGAAATGATACAATTGAAGAAGGAATAATTCCTTCTTAGAATCTGCAGAATGGGCAATCTAGTGTTATACACAAGCCAGGATGGCAGGAACAAAATAAATTACCAACATTACCAAGAGGGAACATTAACCTGTACTCATTAACACTGAATATTAGCAATAGTTTTAACTCTGAAGCAAGAATTTGGTACTGTCATTCAATTCCCCATTATTCTGTCTCTGTTAATTGCTTTTAGTCAAATTTGGAGAGCAAGTACAATGATAAAGTGGTCTATAGCAACAATATAGACTAGAGAGATTTTCCTGGAATTAAAGAGGTCTCTCTCCGTTTCTTCATCGACTTTCAAATTGGAGGAAAATATCAAGCAGTGATGCCAGTGTGCCAGTGTGACGCTACCTGGCATTTTTATATATCTCTTGATGAGTACAGACTTAGGATGTACACAGGTAAGCACGGTCTTCAAAGTTGAAAGGAGCCAGAGGAAAAATAGAACATTTCACACATAGGTAAATTATTGCCTTGTTACCAAATCTTTATAAGGAGAAAAATTTAGAGAACTAGACAAATTGGTCAAAGGCCAAAATTTCTCATCTCAGTAGATTGGCTATCCTGGCCTAATAAGAGCTCCATCACCAGAAATGACAGCTCTATTCACCAAAATCTCAGTTTGTTTGTTTTTTTAAAAATATATGGCTAGTCAGCAACAATATACTCCCAGCTGGAATTCCAAATATTTTTACTGTTTAAACTACCAAGGTAGCTGACTGAGGAGTTCAATCAATGGTAATCTCTGTGGTACTCAATGAAAGTGAAAATTGGACTTTGAAGGAACAGGATAAGAAGAGAATTGATGCTTTTGAATGTTGGTGTTGGAGAAGACTCCTGAAAATTCTGTGGACAGCCAAGAAAACAAAATAAAAAATCATCAAACAAATTAACCCAGACGTCTTACTTGAGGCACAAATGATCAGGTTCAAACTATTGTTCTTTGGATACTTTATGGAAAGACCTAGAATTTTATAGTTCTGAGACAGGTAGAAGACAAAAGGAGAGGTCGACAAGCAGCAAGGTGGATGGACTTAGTTTCAGTGGCAATGAGGGTACTACTGGAAGACCTGAAGGATACATTGCCCTGGAGAAAATTTGCTTCTGAACCAACACTGACTTGATGGCTCATAATAATTTTTTCAGTGAGCTGACAACTGTTTCTAGGATTTTAAACACTATGCTGTCAAATGCATTTCACTTTTTCCTGCCAAGATTTTCCACATAACTTGTATTACTCACCATCATTGTCAGAGGAACAACAACTAGTCACAATATAGTCTTACTTACACTTCAAAAAAAAAAAAAGCATCCCCTAATAGGGACAATCCTTTGACAACTCAGGTGGAGTTGTCATTGTTATAAAACAGAGGTATTTTACTTTCAAGGCTACCATAATGAATTCCTGTACTATTGCTTTTTTTTGTTCTTAAACTTTTACTTAATGTTGCCCTCCCCCCATATATTTTTGTTGCTCCTAATCATTTTGTTATTGTAGAACTTTTTTCTAGTGGTGGGGCATCTTTGTAGGCCCTACTGTTGTTGTCATTAGCAGAAATATGTATGATTTTCCCGGTGCCTGCTAACTAAAGAAGAAAGAGTGCTTGACATCATCTGGTTGTCCATATCTGCAGTCTTCTTTTGGCAAAGTAAGCCCTGGGAGGAGGCATCTCTGCTGCCAGACATGCTATGTTGCTTAAAGATGCTCTGATTACATCGGGTAGGAAGGCTGGGAAGTACAGACTGCATAACTCCACCTTGGCAGGACTACAAGGTTAAGATGACCTGGAACATGCTCCAACTTGAAGCTTCACTAATTAGAAAAAGCAATCCTGATGCTAATAAACCAGCACAAACTAGAAGCAATACTGATTCTTCGGTGCATTCCTTTTCTGAGACAAAAGGTTGGAGGAGTTAAATAAGTAGGATAGCAATTTCATCTAGGATAAAGAACATTTTGGATTTGCTAATTCTTTTAAGTCTGCCACTTAAAAGTGACAAACCACCACCACCCCGCCCCCTGCAGCCTATTTCCAAATTTGAGGGAGCAAAAAGCCAAGAGCACAATTGTTCTATGGTAAGGAAGTTTATCTGAATTAAATCTGAATTAGTCCTTTCTTAGGCTTTACTTTTCCTTGTAAAATTCAGTAGGCTGTGTCAGAAGAGTCCACAGAGTCTGATAGTATCTTCTGAATGACAAAACAAGCGTTGCAATGCAAGTTGACATCACTTGCATGTCACAGCAGATATACATAAAGGGTGGAGGGTGTGTCACAATACCACAATATTCGTTTCATCATTTGCCCCCACTTGATCCTCCTGAAGAGACCAATGGACCATGTCAATCAGGGGTGGGTTCTACTTATCTCTACTACCGGTTCACAGCGGGGCCATGTGCACGCTCTTCTGCTCATGCATAGAAGCGTTTTGGTGACATTGGGGTCTGTGGGCGGACCCTAAATTCAATGTTTGCCCTGTCATATAATAAACCAGAATGGGTCCAATTGGCTGCCCATGCAGGCTGCTCTGGAAAACCCAGAAAGTTCAGCGCAGGGCATCAAGGACCACCTGGATGAAGCTGATCTATCCCATTATAGGCTGGATTTTAAATGAAAATCATATAAATGGACAAAGCACCATAGTGAGGCCTTGTATCAAGCACCTTTGGTACCCACAATAGTATATCGATTATGCAACTGTATGTAGCCAATTGAGCCCTAGCCAGATCAAGTGTGTGTCCATGTGTATATACATAGAAGTTCATACATTTTTGTAATTTTGTTTGTTTGTTGATTTTGGATTAATATGGTGTATTGTTTGCTTGTCTCAAAACGTTGCTTATTTGTTTGAAAACACTGCTCTTTTCAAATCATGCCTTATGGTTTGGCACAGGGGTGTCAAACTTGCGGCCCGCGGGCTAGATGCATCATGTGCTGGCCCCGCCTGCCCCTGCCCGGTCATGTGACGGCGAGAGTTTGACACCCCTGGTTTAGTATGATATATGAAGTTATTTTTATCTGAGTTATTTATATTGATTACAATATTTGATACTGTATTCATGGCAAGTTATAATAAATCAACTACAGTTACTTTATTCTTGGAGAAAAATAAACAAGCAAGTAACAGTCCAAGGTGTTTATTGGCTGTCTTTGCATATGACATAGCAGATTTTTCTCAAGTAAGGAATTGTAAAAGTTGCTGTTTGTTAAACAAGATACTATTTCTTGATTTTTCTCATACACAAAGTCATAGTACAGTAGTCTTTGACTTATGACCACAATTGGGCCCAAAATTTCTGTTGCTAAGTGAGACATCTGTTAAGTGAATTTTGCCCCATTTTACAACCTTTCTTGCCACAGTTGTTAAGTGAATTACTGCAGTTGTTAAGATAGTAACACCATTATTAAGTGAATGTGGCTTCCTCATTTTTTTTTATTTTTTATTTTATTTATTTTATTGAATTTCTATACCGCCCTACTCCCGAAGGACTCAGGGCGGTGCACAGCCATGAAATAAAACACATAGATATACAAAATTTAAAATCGAATAAAATGAATTAAATAAATTTGGCTGAATTAGTACCCATAATTTAAGATACCCATATTTCAAAATACATTAAAAATTTAAAATTTACACTTAAAATGGAGAAGATTTAGGCGAGGCCAGCTTGATGAAATAAAAGCGTCTTCAACTCGTGGCGGAAGGTGCGCAGATCCGGAATCCTCCGTATCTCTGGGGGGAGCTCATTCCAGATCGTCGGTGCCCCCACAGAGAAGGCTCTCCCCCTAGGGGCCGACAGCCAACATTGTTTGGCCGATGGCACCTGGAGGAGCCCCTCTCTGTGGGAGCGTACTGGTCGGTGGGAGGCTGTTGATGGTAGTAGGCGGTCCCGTAAGTAACCAGGTCCTAAGCCATGGAGCACTTTAAAGGTGGTAACCAGAACCTTGAAGCGCACCCGGAAGACCACCGGGAGCCAGTGCAGCTCGCGCAGGAGAGGTGTTACATGGGAGCTCCATGTTGCTCCCATAACCACCTGCGTGGCCGCACTCTGCGCCAGTTGGAGCCTCCGGGTGCACCTCAAGGGGAGCCCCATGTAGAGAGCGTTACAATAGTCCAGACGAGAGGTGACGAGGGCATGAGTGACTGTGCGTAACGAGTCCTGATCTAGAAAGGGACGCAACTGGCGAATCAGGCGAACCTGATGAAAAATCCTCCCAGTCACGGCCGTCAAGTGCTCTTCTAAAGACAGCCGTGAGTCCAGGAGGATGCCCAAGTTATGAGCCCTTTCCGTGGGGGCCAATGATTCGCCCCCAATAGCCAGCGATGGCGCCAGCTGACTATATCGGGCCGTCGGAAACCACAGCCACTCGGTCTTGGATGGGTTGAGCCTGAGCCCGTTTCTCCCCATCCAGATCCGTACGGCCTCCAGGCACTGGGACATCACTTCAAGGGCATCGTTGGGGTGGTCTGGGGTGGAGATGTACAGCTGGGTGTCGTCAGCGTATAGATGGTACTTCACCCCGAAACCACGGATGATCTCGCCCAGTGGCTTTACATAAATGTTGAACAGAAGGGGCGAGAGAACTGATCCCTGCGGCACCCCACATATAAGGGGCCTCGGGGTCGATCTCTGCCCCCCTGTCAACACAGACTGCGACCGGTCAGAGAGAAAGGAGGAGAACCACCGTAAAACGGTGCCTCCCACCCCCAACCCTTCCTGCCGGTGCAGCATGATACCATGGTCGATGGTATCAAAAGCCGCTGAGAGGTCTAACAGGACCAGGACAGAGGCACAGCCCCTGTCCCGAGCCCTCCAGAGATCATCAACCAACGCGACCAATGCCGTTTCCATGCTGTACCCAGGCCTGAAGCCCGACTGGAACGGATCTAGATACGACGCTTCATCTGTTGTGGCCCCGCCCTCTGAGCCTGTCCCATCGGAGGAAGAAAGCTCCGAGCATGAGGAAGAGGAGTCAGCCAGGCCTCCCTCTCCAGGCCCCTCCCCTCTGGCATTGTCTCAAGTGCCGGCCGAGGGAGAAGAGACAGCTGATTCGAATCAAAGTGATAATGAAACATCATTCCTGGACGCACGCCTCCGAAGGCATGATAAACGTTTGCAGCAGCTTGGGAGGCGTGCTAGGGATTAGAACTGAGTCACTGGACCACACCCCAGAGACTATATAATAGAGGGTAGTGGTCAAGGATCTTTTGTGACGAACAAAGTAAACCTTGGACAGTCACTAAAGCCTCGTCCGGAACTGCTGGGAGGAATATTATTTCTGTTTGGACTTTCTTGAACGTTCGTATCTTATCTGTCTGTTTGTGAAAATAAAGTCCCTTGGCAGACGGTGTGTCTATCGCTGCCAAGAGGGAGATAAGAACTGGGTGCGTTCCAAAGTGTTTCCTTAACCCTCGGCTGGCTGTGTTGTGTGTGTGTGGGGACAGGGACAGATCATCATCCAGGTACTGGGGTAGCTGTCGCGCAACCACACTCTCAACAACCTTCGCAATGAAGCAAAGGTTGGAGACTGGACGATAATTAGCCAATACTGCCGGGTCCAGGGAAGGCTTCTTGAGGAGAGGCCTTACCACCGCCTCTTTCAAGGTGGCGGGAAAGACACCCTCACCCAACGAAGCATTTATAATCCCCTGGAGCCAGCCTCGCGTCACCTCCCGGGAAGCCAGCACTAACCAGGAGGGACACGGGTCCAACAAACATGTGGTCGCGTTCAATCTACCCAGAATCCTGTCCACGTCATCTGGGGTCACAGGATCAAACTCATCCCAGATAACAGTCTCAAGACCTGTCTCCGTTACCCTCGCTGGATCTATCCCGTCAGAGTCCAGACCTGCCCGAATCTGAGTGATTTTGTCATACAGATACTGAACAAAATCCTCGGCTCTTCCCTCCAAGGGGTCCTCCCGCGCTTCCTGGTGGAGCAGGGAGCGGGTCACCCTAAACAGGGTGGCTGGGCGATTATCTGATGACGCAATAAGAGCAGTAAAATGAGTACATTTTGCTGCTTTTATCGCCACTAGGTAACTCCTAATATGAGATCTTACCAGTGTTCGGTCAGATTCAGAAAGACTAGCCTTCCAACAGCTCTCTAGGCATCTTTTCCGGTGCTTCATCTCCCTCAGCTCCTCGGTGAACCAAGGAGCCAGGCGAGATCGGCGCCGGGTCAGAGGCCGCAAAGGCACGACTCGATCCAGGGCTCCAGCAGCCGCCCTATCCCAGGCGGCCACTAGGTCCCCAGATGAGGCGTGAGCCAGAACCTCCGGGATTGGCCCAAGCTCCATCTGGAACCTATCAGGTTCCATCAGGCGCCTGGGGCAGTACCATCTTACCGGTTCTGCCTCCCTGCAGCGGGGTGCCGCGGTTCGAAGGTCAAGGCGAAGGAGCGAGTGATCTGACCATGACAAGGGCTCGATGACTATATCCCCTATCTCGAGATCACTCAACCACTGTCCAGAGACAAAAACCAAGTCCAGTGTGTTTCCCCCCCTGTGCGTAGGGCCATGAATTAGTTGGGTCAGGTCCATGGCCGTCATGGAAGCCATGAACTCCCGAGCCACCTCAGACGCCTCACCCACGGATGGCAGGTTGAAATCCCCCATGACCATAAGTCTGGGGGTATCAACCGCCACCGCGGCAATAACGTTGAGTAGCTCAGGCAGGGCTGCCGCCACGTGGCAGGGAGCCAGGTACGTGATCAGCAAACCCATCTGAACCCCGTGGCCCCACTTCACAAGGAGGGACTCACAACCAGCTGTCTGAGGTACAGTGGTCTCCCTCGGCCTAAGGCCTTCTCTAATAATAACCGCTACTCCCCCGCCCCTCCCCTGTGACCTTGGCTGATGGAATGCGTGGAAACCTGGTGGGCACATTTCTACCAGAGGGACCCCTCCCTCTGAGCCCAACCAGGTCTCCGTAATACCCGCCAGGTCCGCTCCCCCCTCGTAAACAAGATCACAGATGAGGGGGGCTTTATTTACTACAGACCTGGCGTTGCACAACATCAAGCGAAGGCCCGGGCCCTGAAGGTCTGTACTACCTGGAGAACAGGTGGAGCCTTGGGGGCCGGAGCACTCTACCACTTGAAGACAGCGGGTGCGTGCTCCCTTAACATGTTATGGCCCCCTGCTCCCGCCATATCTACCCCTCCCACACACAGTACCAATGGTAAAAACATAGTCTGGACCAGCTCGACCCCCTCCGGATCCCCCACCACCCCCGCCGAACGTCCTGGCCAAGCCCGACTCTCCCCCTAGTGGGTTATCCCCCAAACCCACAATCCTAATTCCAATCCCACCCCCCTCCCCCCTCCCAGAACCCCCTTAAAAGTTTAAACAAGGACAATTTTAAAAAACCCCACAGCCCCCTCTTTGCGGCATGCCACCTCTCGGGACTCCAGAGCCCGTCATCGAGGTAGGCCCTCGATAGAATGGAGGGCCAAGCCTGCGAGAGGGGGCAGTCTCGCAGACCAAGAAGCTCCGCTGCTGAGTACATTAATCATAATGGGTGACACGACCATATCCTGAGGGTGTATATAAAGGACCAAGGAGAAGACAAAGGAATGGGGGATCTCAGAGACATATTTGCAGGACCAAGTCCCCTGTCCCCTCACAACAGAGGACATAGTCCAAAGCCAGGACGACCACAGTTCCAAGGGGGAAATAGATCCAACCACCCTCTCACGGTGGTTAGGTCAGCTGGACAGCCCCCTCTTGTGGTGGGGTGGCAGCAATGAACCGATGCATATAGACAGCGTCCGGGGGTCAGGTCCAAAAATCGCCCTCTCATGGCGTTTTGTCCGGTGGTAAAGACTGATGGTAAAGTCCCCTCGCTGGTAAAGTCCCCTCGCTGGTAAAGTGCATATATGTAGAAAGCTGGTAAAGTGCATATATGTAGAAAGCGTCCCGGTTCAGCCCCCAGGGGCTCTGACACCTGGCCACCCTCTCACGGTGGTCAGGCAAATGTCTAGCCTCCTCAGCCGACGGGATGCAGCCATGTACCGGTCTCCCATTCAGATGAAAATAGTCCTCTTCAGAGTCAGGGGGGTTCAGAATAGTAATAATAATAGAGCATAGCGCCAATGAGTCCCACAGGCTGACAGTTGGTCCAGGTGGGCCCAGTTCCAAAAGGGAACACTGGAGGAGAGAGAAACGGGGCAGAAATGGGGCGGCTTTCTCAAGCCCCCAGCCCCCCGCACAACCACAAATTGAGGCCTCCCGAGGCCCAGAAAATCGCTCCGGGTCTTTTCCGCCCAACCGTGGTTGCAGGTCTCCCAGACCTGTTGGTTTGTTGCCCCCCCAGCTCCTATTCCAAGGGGGGGGTCCCCAGCGCCGTCTGACCGCCAGCTAGCCTCCACAGCAACCGCCATCGCCGCCACCACCGTGCCATCGTTGCCAGCCCCCGAAGAGCCTGGCGACGTCCCAGAGATCTTCAGGGGGTGCCCGACACATCGTGTAGCACTTCGGGCAACCCCCCCGGGCTTAGAAACTTGCCGCGCGGCGGGCGCCCCCGGCACAGCGCCGCTCCAACTGGTTGATGGCTCCGGCTGTGAAAAAACGCTGCCGACGCTGCTGATGCCCAGCTGATCAGCCTGGCGCTCCACGCATCGCCCCTTCCCCTCTGCTCAGTCACGGAGGGAAAGAAAACCCTCTCCGTGCTGGCCAGGAGCTCCCCTGACAGGTCCTGGGGTCGAGGATCTTCAGAACGACCCCCAAAGGACCCAAAGGGTAGGTCGGCGCCCCATCCTCAGATTGCGATCCCAGCGGGCGCCGCCATCTTGGACATGCGCAGATTATATCATTGACTTTGTTTGTCAGAAGGTTGCAAAAGGTGATCATGTGTCCCCCGGATACATCAACTGAATTTTGATCACGTGACCATGGGGATGTTGCAACAGTCATAAGTGTGGAAAACGGTCATAAGTCATTTTTTTCAATGTTACTGTAACATTGAACAATCATTAAACAAACAGTTGTAAATTGAGAACTACCTGTACTTAAGAACAAGCTGCAAGAAAGCTTATGCCTTTTAATAAAAATGCTGCCAGATTCCTGAATTGTTGCCAGTTTGGTGTAATAATTAAGTTTTGGCTTAGAAACCAGGAGACTGTAAGTTCTAGTGCCTCCTGAGGGAGAAAGCTGTCTGGATGACTTCAGTCTCTCTCACAAATTTTTTGTTGTGGGAAAAATAGGAGGAAGGACTATTATGTTCACTGCCTTCAGTTAGCTATAAAGTAATAAACATACATAAAGTAATAAAGGCAGGATAAACATCTAATAAATAAATTAAACTAATATGGCTCTCCTCCTAAGACCTAAGGAGTGACTGTATGTATCCTGCTAAGGAAAAATCAAACAAACTATATTGTAACTTGTCACAATATATGAACAAGTCCTAGAGTTGTTCTGTCTCTCTAATGGTGTATGTATCAATCAAAAAGTTTAAATGGTCAAATGAGTATTTTTCCCTTCTGGCACATTGGCAAGAGAAGGTATTCTGAACTGGCTGTGAACCTAAAAGAGAAATCTTATGTTGCCCAGCGTGTAGAAGACCACAGTAATTTGCTTGTAAGATGCAGCAGATTTTAGCGCACGTGGAAGTTTTTGTAGCAATCAGGCAAAAGAAAAAAGCCTGTAAGAATATTTTCTAGTCATAAAGTTAACAATGGCAAAAAATGAAAGAAGAGTAAAAAATATTGGGAATGCTTACTATTTATTATAATGCAATTATTTATTCTATATTTACTTATTGTTTACTATTTTATTGCTGCAAAAGTGTTTCTCCCTCCAGAGAAAGCAAAGCATTGAGTATTTTTTTTTTAAAAAAAAATTGCCTTCAGTATATTCAGTTTGAATCACTAGCAAAAATTCTTTGTAATAACTTTCAACATATGTGGCCCATCTTGTCCCCTTCAAGTTGTACTTATTCAATCCTCTGGTAGATTTGGTAAGACGTTTACCTACAAGCATCCTCAGATAAGAACAGGGGTGTCAAACTCACGTCACAGCGACGTCACCTGACCTATCGGGACTTTTTCCCCTTCGCTAAACCAGGTGTGGGCATGGCCAGCACGCGACTCATCCGGCCCATGGGCCGGGAGTTTGACAGCCCTGGATTAGAAGAACATCTAATTGAATAGTTCATTTCCATAGAATTAGTCACATCTGAAAATGGCTTGGTCATTAAATGCAGCCTCTAGGCATATTAGATTATATCAGAAACTCTTTTAGGACTGCCAAAAGTATGAATGGCTCCATTATCACATTGGCATTGCTCAGATCACTTTGGTTTAGGGTCATAAAATTGCAAGGAAAAATGGTTCTAATGTTGTGGTATCAGCCGTATTTATGATTATTAACAAATTGATAAAAATATAAAGGGAATGGCATTGAGAAGTGGATTTTGACATTGGGAAGTGGAACAATCATATATTCATTAACTGTGCTTATGATGCAGCAATCACTTATTTACTGCATTTTTGTCCCCTGTTCGGTCTCTCATTTGACCCTCGTAGCTCAAGTCAGCTTATAAAAAATCTCCACTGGTTTTATCTCCTCAGCAGTGACCCTGTGTAGATTGTACTGAGAGAAAGTGAGTGGAGAATGGCTGGCTTAAGGTTAACCAGTAAACTTAACAGTAGGTATGAACTTCAACCCAAGTCTTCTTTAACAATAACTATGTTACACTGGCTGAGTCATTCTATGCCAAGTGCTTTGCTTGATTTAAGCATTGCACTATTGTGGTTATTGACATTGCAGGTTGATCAGTTATCGTGGTTTGTAAACGAAGGGTTGAAGGGCTTTGATGTGAACATATGTCTTTAGAATTTGTTCAATAAATCATGGTTAAAACCCACGGCTTAACTAGATGTACCTTGATTCCTATACAGTACTGAATTTAGAGCGGATGGAGACTCTCAGCCCCCTAAACCACTGCAACATTTTGATTCTTGTCAAAAGGCTCCCTCTGAGATTCTGCTTTTCAAGCATCTCCATGGACCACCTGTTTGATCCAAAGTTACAATCCATTCTGGCCCTTTGTGGGTTGGATCTGAGGATAATATTGTTTTGAAATATGTCCTTCAGTTTCTGAACATTTTGTTCTCCTGTGAAAGAAGGTCATATTTTTTTTTTCAGGCAGCCTTTGCAAAGCTTTAACAAGGTGATTCAGACTGACAAAGCTTTAATCGAATCACCCCATGGAAGCAGATTTGTGAACCAAAGCAAGGCCCTGCTCTGTGGCAGATCATAAATTTAATGACTTTTCTGCTGCTTCCGAATTTGTTATAGATAATATGCGGAGCTGCAACTTCATTTCCCAAAATAAAGGCTGCTGGGGGCCAGCTGAGTGGTTCAATGGGATGTGTGATATGGAAAGAAGCAGTTGGCCAATACATTTTAAATTCTCCGCCTATCAGCAAGGCAAATTTTCTTTTGGCTTCATTGAGCTTTCTCAGTTCTCAACTTCTTCTTTAATGTGGCCAACCACAAGTTCTTGCTTTGCTCTTTCTTTTGCTAATGTAATAGCAGTAGTAGTAGTAGTAATAGTAGTAAACTTTATTGGTAAAATTTATTCATTAGGCATTGACCAAATCAAAAGCAAAAAGAAATTCTGTGCTAGAAAATAAAAACCATAATAAAACTTAATAATAATAAAAGTGGTGTGGTGAAAGTATGGCATACTTTACAAATACCAAAACAAAACTTAACCACACACAGAGAAATGAAATCTTGTTGAACAGACAATGATAACTGTAAAGAAAATGCATCCAGGTAGCCTGGAAATCTGACTAGACAGCAGGATCTATGCATTTTTATAATAAGGGCAATAATAAGAGTTAATGTTTTAGGAATTCTTTCACACAGGTGCATTTGTTTGTTTGAATGAGATACCCAGTAAATTCACCTCGAAAACAGTTGTTGGGTGACTATTAAATCTTGCTGGTTAGAGTACTTTTGATTTGGGGACCTTTATTTGGCTATTTGCTAATGGAAGATTCTCCTTCTTCACTGGCCCTGGCTAACATGACCTCACCAAAGCTGGCAATGAAGAGGAGAAACCAAGCCTGATAGTCAAAGGTGGTTCCCCTTTCCCCACTTCTGGTACCTCATAAAACCATCATCAGAAGTTACAAAGTTTATAAGGGAAGTCAATTATTATTTTTCAGAGTCCTGTCAAATCTGGTACTGCCAAAGGCATTTTTTTTTAACATTGGATTATGATACTTGAACCTAAATGCAATTTAGACTGTTTGATAGATAGTTTGGAAACTGGCATCTATCCTTCCTTATCTGTACTATTTATTCCTTGAATATTTGGATATTTCCAAATTTTATTTTGGTAAAACTCTTGAAGATCCCAACAAAAACAAGACTAAGGTATGTTCTCTAAAGAGTCTATCCATACTGTTATTTTCATCTCATTCTGCCAAAGCTGGAAAACCTGCAATGTTCTAATGCTTTCAATTATATAATAGCTATAATGACCATACATGCTTTATTATAAAAGATAGCCCTTTATATTAGAAGAATCTTTTAGATTTATTTTTCAAAAACTCACTTTTGTCCTTTATTTTGATCATTTAACTTTTACCATACATATGGTGCCATTTAATGCAGTCTTTCATATTCAGATGAAAAATATGGAAATTGAATTTTTTAAAAAAGAAATTTACATATATTGTTTGATTTAAGCTATTTTTATTAGAATCAGCATTTTTGTAAAGTTTTTCTTGGTTTTGCTCTTGGATTTTCTTTAAAAGCAAAACAATTATTATTTTTTTATCCTTATGAACCTCTTTCAGATTACCCTTTTTTTCATTGTTGTCCTTTATTTTTTTTCTAAGAAAATATGGTCACTGTGATCATGGGCTAAAGGGGAATCTGGGGTCAAAGCATCTGTGATCAATTCAGATCCAAAATCGTAAACCCAAATATATTCATGCCCTCCTTGAAGCTCAGATTTCTACTTAGACCTAGATCAAAACTGATTTGCAAAAGCCTTTTCTCAAATTGTTGTCAGACCTCTGAATGCTGTTCTTAAGATAGCTTTATATATTATGGGTTAGCAGAACATTTATTTTACACACTTCTTCATTCCTTTGTAGTGATACATCCACAGGTTGTGTGTTCAAAACAATGAACTGGACAGTTACAGCATTACAATAGGAGCCTCACCCATGTGTATGGGTGTTAATATCACTCATCCAAAGAGCTGGGGTTTCAATCATAATGCCACAACCATCATCCCGACTGTTTTCAGCCTCCAGAAACCCAGTTTCTGCTGAAATTCTCCCCAGTTGCCTGTTTTCAGACTTGAAAAACATGAAGGATGGAGCATCCTCACTAAATTTTTTCTTGTAATTTAATTGCATCCACTTGGGATCTGATTGGCACATTGGAAATCACTTCAACCAACTCATCCTTAAAGGCAGCAAATTGCATTCTTCCTATAAGAATTTCATCAACTACTTTTTTTCTCTCTTTGAGGAAAAAAAACCCTCAAAAACCATTTTCCCTTATCAAATTAAATGAGAATCATTAGAAACACAGAGAAACTACATTTTGGCACAACTTTCCTGATCCCTTTCCAATTAACCTTTCTAAGAGCTGAATATGAGAAGCTTATTTATTTAATTGAAATTCTGCAAAGATGGGATCTTCACTGAATTACTTGAAACGATTTACAGAAAATATTAAAACCCGACAATAATTAAAACGTTAATAAATAGTAAGAACTTATTGCAGCATTCACCTTTTGACCAACAAATGCAATAAGATTCAATGTGTAAAACAAAAGATCAATATTCAATGGTGAAAAAAATACCCTTCTTATTATTTAAATCAGAAATGTGCCCAAGCGGAGTGTGGTATAACTGAAGAAGAATATAAACCTACCACCAAAGAATTATGGTTTTCTGTGAGGTGACAGACTTTTCAATTGTATTTGTACCTTTAAGAATATATTTGGTGGCAACTGAATTATATTGGATGCATCCCTTGCTTGGC
The DNA here is from genome assembly GCF_059756535.1 of Pantherophis guttatus. Classification (NCBI taxonomy): domain Eukaryota; kingdom Metazoa; phylum Chordata; class Lepidosauria; order Squamata; family Colubridae; genus Pantherophis; species Pantherophis guttatus. Next base: position 290,947,670 of record NC_142063.1, on the reverse strand, counting down.
CACTCCAATAAAAAAGTGGCATCAAGCTTGAAACAGCAAAAACCTTAAACAATTCTCCGATACAGATTTGCCATGGTAACAAATCTCTTTCATGAACTACCGGTAAAGGATCCCCCTGAAAGTAATCACTGACGTTTTGTACCTCCTGGGTTTATGAAATGATTGCTGAACTTTCTTCCCTCTTAGTTCCCAGTCCTCGTTTGACTGGAACTGTGGTGCAGTGGGCACATTTTACAGAGAAGAAACCCTGCTGCTCCCTTATAGGAAGCGGCATAAACAACCCGGCCATAATGGTTGCAGGTTTAGTGTGGTTTACCTCAAAACGTCACATCAGTTGCCCAAAGAAAATCAGGAAGCCCTCTGCCTTACCCCATTCTGTTGATAGGAAGGGAAAAACACGTCTCCCGTTTGGTTTTTATTTGTTGAAAAGAACAGTTGGGCTTGTTGTCAGAAAGAGGCCCTATATGGGTAGAGATAAATACACATGCTAAAATGTGATTGAAGCAATTTCTGCTTAACTCAGCTTGAACTTCAGTTCAACTTTGCTGAATTTTGAGATGTTTTTAACATCGATGGGTGAGGAGGGGAGAGCCACCTCTGCCAATGTACTTTGGAAGAGCCGTTGAAAGCTAGGAAAGGTAATACCAGGCCTGGTGGACCAAAGATCTAACTTCTGTGGCAATTCTGCAGATATCTCTATGCAAAGACACAGACATGCGGATGCAGAGTATGAGTACATTAGCCACATCTTATTATTTAAATAGGAAGGTTAATGACTTATTCTTTAAGATGTATAGGAGATAAGCAAAGTACTTGTGTTTTCTAGGCCAATGACTGAGTTCATAGGTGAAAGTAAACAATGGTTAGCACTTTACATTGTGGATGAATTCAACAAATTATTCAACAAATTATGATCATTTTGTGGCTTAAATGATAAAACCAAGCCAATAACTTTTCTCATATACTTCATAGTGTGCACAATCCCAAAAAGCTATAACACCAGCCCGAAAAGTAATATTAAGTGAAGCTGCTTAAAAGTACCTTTTAGGGGACGGTCTTCACCCATATTCAAATGTTCTTGGCAGTTTGTTCCCACAGCAATTGATTCACCTATTTTTAACACCTAGGGGGCTGAGGAAAGGAAATGGCATACCTTAAAGCATAGCCATTCTGAAACAATTTTGGCATATGTTTGCATATTCATGCAACTAGAAAAGAAATTGGGGGAAGAGATGAAACTGGGACAATACCTATTACCTGTACCAGATAATTTATATAAAACTACCTCTCTGCTGGGTAGTTAAGGTTAAAGTCCCTGGTTTTCTCTTGTCCCATTCTAGCAATAGTCTGTGGTTTAATATGCTTTTCTGTACTGAGATGCAGGCACAGAACAGAAAAGCAAGTACAATGCCAGCTCCATTCCTGGTTTCAAGTTCTCAAACTATCTGAAAGCCATTTTGAAATTTTCTTCTTCAGGATGTAATTGAGAAATATGTTAATACTTGTGATAGGTGTTTAATCTCCGCAACATCCCTGTTATTCCTCTTTGATTGGGCTATTGATGTGGCAAATGGTGATTTAGTACATGCCCATCATCTGCCATACCGGGCTAAGAGCAGCAGCATTTTAACCACATGAAAACCCAACCATTTTACAAAAGGCAAATGGATGTTGGGATGAGCCATAAGGAGCCAATGGAAGATCAGCCCATGTTTACGGATTCAATGCTTTTTTTTCAGCGTTGGATGTTACATGGGAGTGCTGATGTCATATTGGGTGAGGTTCCTTATCAAACAAATCTGTAACATTTGGTTTTCTGCCCGGTGCAAACTCACAAAGCAATGAACATGCCATTAGGATCTGCCCTTTTTCAGTCAAAGGACGGGGTTCCCAGTCAGAGGATATATACCGCCTCACAAAGCCTTTTTAATTAATAGATAGATTAACATTGTATTGCTGCTGGTTGTGCAAGCTTGGTGCAGAATTTCTTGAGGTGTGATTTTGCGATTTTATCTTGATGTTTGAAGTGTGATTTTATCTTGGATGTTACTATGCCCAATAGCTGAAATGTTCTCCCTGATTACATTTTTCTAATTCATTGGCACGCTAGAAATAATTTGCCTATGATTCCCAGTTCCATATAAGGTGAAAACCAGAGCAATTTTGTAAACATACGGTACTGTTTCTAAAGGAGATGTTGCAATCAGCATCATACCTTTCACATCTTTTTACCTGGGCAGCCCGGAATAGATCAGATGAAACATCTTAGAACAAAAGTGCATCTGTTGTAGTTCTGCTGGATTAGCCTTGGAAGTTGAAAAGTTTTGCTATTTTGGTGGTAATACGGTAACATTGGTCATACTGAAATACAGGTAGTCCTCGAATTATGACTACAATTAAGCTCAAAATTTCTGTTGCTAAGTAAGAAGTTTGTTAAGTGAGTTTTGCCCCTTTTCACGACTTTTCTTGCCACAGTTAAGTGAATCATTGCAGTTGTTAAGTTAATAACAAGGTCGTTAAGTGACTTCCCCTTTGACTTTGCTTGCCAGTAGGTCACAAAAAGGGATCACATGACCCCGGGGCTCTGCAACCATCATAAATGTGAGTCAGTTTTCAAGTAAATCACATGACCATGGGGATGCTGCAATGGTCATAAGTTTGAAAAATTGTTTTAAGTCACTTTTTTCAGTGTCTTTGTAACTTTGAATGATAACTAAACAAACTGTTGTAAATCAAAGACTACCCGTAGTGCTTTTCATTCTGGGAATCCTAGATTTTGAAGAAGAAGTATATCAAAAACATTGGTCACAAAGTAGTGGTCTGCAATGGTTGAAGGAATGCAACTGCAAGAGAATGTTTGTGTATTCTATGAATGAACCCTTGCAAATTCCACGAGGCCCTTAATTTTGCCCATAATTTCACACTAACTAGTTGTATTATCTAGAACAGGGGTGTCAAACTCAAGGCCCATGGGCCGGATCCAGCTCACAGGGTGTTCAGATCTGGCCCACAGAGCTGGCCTGGAAACAGCAAAGGAACAGCCTGCGGTGACTCTGTTAGTGAAAATGGAGCTTGGGGGGAGGGGGCATGTGTGGCCCCCCCATGCCCTGTTTTCAGCTGCAACAGCCTCCTGCAGTCCTCTGCCAGCAAAAATGGAACTCAGGGGGGCTGCATACGCCCCCCCTCCTCAGCTCCATTTTTGCTGGCAGAGGGCTAGCAAAACAAACTAAAAACAAAACAGAAGGAAAAATGTTTCCCCTTTTGCATTTGAGCATGCAAGAAGGGACAGGAAAGGAGAAAGGGAAGAGGAAAGACAAAAAAGGAAAGATGGGAAGAGAGTAAGGAAGGAAAAACAAGGAAAGAGGGGAAGGAAGAAGAAAGGAGAATGAAAAGGGAAGGAAAAAGAAGGAAGGAAGGAAGGAAGGAAGGAAGGAAGGAAGGAAGGAAGGAAGGAAGGAAGGAAGGAAGGAAGGAAGGAAGATTATAATGAGGGAGGGTCTCAGGGAAGTCCTGCCTTAGCATTTGGCCACCACAGGTGCCCCTGACACGAGTGATGTCGAGCTGGCCACACCCATTATGGCCATGCTCCCCAGCCACACCCCTTGGCCCTCCGAGGTCAAACACAACTCTGATACGGCCCTCAATGAAATCGAGTTTGACACCTATTCTATATTGACATCTAAAATATACTGAGAAGATACTGCAGAATTTACAAGTTCTGTATTTTTGTCTGTGGGTTTGGTTGTATACAGTATGTATATGTGAGTATGTATGTAAATCTATGTATGCAGGCATCAGGACATGACTCCACATCTTAATCCCTTGGAAGTATTCTGTCCACCATCCCTGCTGGGCAGACCTAATTGTGATAGATTAATTCATTTCAACACTGCTTGTTATTGCAGAGTTGGGTGGAAGGGAGGCTTAGGAGAATCGTCTCTTGGCAAAGAAGGCAACACCAGGCATGGTTCAATTGATTGTTGTTTCCCCTCAAGCAAAGCACATAGCAAAAAAATTTTTCCAGTCCTTTGAGTGATTCTTACTAAACAGCACTGACCTATAATTAATGCATTATCTGATTAATTTAAATTTAATTAAATGCAAATAAGCAGGAGGGGAAACATAAAATGCTTTTACAGTTTTTTTAAAAAAATTATAGTAATTAAATGCTTTATTTTTAGTTTTGCCTCCATCCATTTTTGTTAAGATCCCACCCAGGTTTTGCCCTAAAATATCACTTAATGGTGAATTTAGGTGTGTAATCCTCAACTACATTTTGCATGGAAGGCTGAGAAATCAAAGTGGGCATGTCACGTAAAGAAGATGAAACAGTTCAATATTTTAAAATATCTATGTAAAATCTTCTTGCAATTAAGTTTGATTACTTTATGGGCATGATTATACAGCTATCCTGGGGGTAGGGGTGGGGGGGTGCCTTTATGTTTGTCTTGATTCCTGACAACTACACTAATAAGTCCCTGCAATTTTCTGGGAAATATTTTCAGAAGTGGTTTGCCATTGCCTTCTTCCAGGCAATGAAAGAAAGTGACTGACCCAAAGTCATCCAGCTGGGTTTCTGTGCCTAAGTCAAGTGTAGAACTAGCCCAGCATCTTAACTACTATACCAAATTAAGTGTATTCACAGAGATTACCTGTAACAATATAAACGTGGTTTGTCACTGGCCTCCTGAAGGGTGTTCCCCATCCCCTAATTTTTATTTCACATTCCCAGTGAACAGCCCTTGGATTCTTTGGAAAAATCTCATTCAAATATTAACCAGGCCCACCTCTGCTTAGCTTACAAGCCCAGACAAGATCAGGCAAACACTGCTACCTGCTTCTCTCATCCCTAAAGAGAAATTCCATTAACTCACACGAGTGACTAGATGACCTTATATCTCCCTGCTTGGCTAGATAGGACAGAATAGTTCGGAAGGATTGGTATTGAATGTATTTCTATGCAAATTATTTCTATATCTAAATCAATTAGCCATGAACTAAGAAGAAGTGTCTATTTAATCATACAGCATACAACCAGTGCATATTTAAAGAGTTTTTTCAATTGCAGTTATAATCACTTGAGTTTATTCACATAAATAGCTATGTAATCCACTGTCTGGAAGAGTGGACTTTTGATTACTTTTGGCCTGTTTCCATTCGAGTCATAGACTCGTGACTTTATGATGGTCATTAGCTTTGTGTGTAAATGTTTTCCTATTCTCCCAGTTGACTGTCCCTCATGTCTGCCCCCAACTTTCAAAGGTCTTTCCATTTCCTCATTATTATAACCCGAATCTCTCCTGTCCTTAAGTTTCCTGGTCAGTTCCTATATGAAATTTAAGACTTTATTCAATATGTTACATGTCATTTAAGGGCAATTTCCTATGAAAAATATTCCTAGAATCAACTTATTTATATCTTATTCCTGTTATTAAAAGTTACCTATGCTCTTACTCTGTTTGGAAATTTAAAGGTATTAGTGTCTGTGTTGCAAACAGAATACTGTTATGAGTCTGAAGGTGCAGTAAACATCAAGGATAACTGCCTCTTGTGATGAAATACCTAAAAGTCTTCTTTACCTTTAAAGCCTCATTAAATCTTTAATTCCTTTCCATATTCTTCAGTTCCCAAATTTAAAACACAGAGGCTTTTCCCAGTATATTTCTACAATATGGCAACATACCAAGTGGGAATTAATGTGTATCCAAGGATTTTTTTTCCAGACTAAAGAACTGGGAGTATTTCTACAGTATTTCTGGGCGCCACAGAGTATTTCCCTCTAATCAGTGTCTCAGGATTACCAACATATTTCCACTGGCAATCCTGATGCTTTGATTTGATTCTTTTCATTGTTCTAGAAGCTTTGCTACTACCTATAACATGGAAAATATCATAATAAGGCTATCTAAATTATGGGCTGGGGAACAAGATAAGATTGGTATAAAGGAAATGGTAATAAATTACCATATTCCAGTTTGGTCAATATATTACAAAAAAGATGTTGAGACTTTGGAAAAAAGTGCAGAGAAAAGCAGCTAGGATGATCAAAGGCCTGGAGACTAAAATATATGAAGAACAGTTGCAGGAACTGGGTATGGCTGGTCTAGAGAAAAAAAAGTCTAGGGGTGACATGATAGAAGTATTCCAGTATTTGAGGGGTTGCCACAAAGAAGAGAGGGTCAAGTTATTTTCCAAAGCACCAGAAGGCAAGACAAGAAACAATGGATGGAAACTAATCAAGGAGAGAAGCAACCTGGTATTAAGGAGAACCTTTCTAACAGTGAGAACAATTAACCAGTGGAACAGTTTGCCTTCAGAAGTTGTGGGTGCTTCATCACTGGACGTTTTTAAGAAGAGACTGGACAGCCACTTGTCTGAAATGGCATAGGGTCTCCTGCTTGAGCATGGGGTTGGACAAGACCACCTCCAAAATCCTTCCAGCTCTATTCTGATTGAATATTGTTGGTTAATCCAGAGGCAAGCTCTTAGACTGATCCTGGTAACTATATGGCTGGCCTAAAGGCAAATATTTAGTTTCATGAAAATGAAGTAGGATGGTTTATGAAATCCATTCATCCTTTGGGGTCTACATGCATAGTGTCTTAGATTGCCTATGCATTTTCATTCTTGGGGATTACCATAGTTAATTTTATGATCAACCCATCATATGCTATTTTTTTTTCTTTTAAATATTAAATTCTGTTAGCCACATTATTATCATAGTAGAAAAGCAGGGCACATATCAAATGAAGTCACACTGTGTTATCAATGATATAACATAGAGTAATAGGACTGGAAAGACCCTTGGAGGTCTTCTACTCCACCCTCTTGCTCAAACAGGAGACCCTATAACAGTGATGGCTAACATTTTTGCCATCGCGTGCCAAAAGCGTGGGGAGCATGGGGGGGTCATGCGTGCATGTGTCCACACCCATAATTCAATGCCCCCATGCCCCGCCCCCCCACACTCCCCCCGCTTTTGGCACGCGATGGCAAAAAGGTTACTGGTAGGCCTGTTTTTCATCCTCCCCAGGCTCCAGAGGCTTTCTTGGAGCCTGGGAAGGGAGAAAAAGGCCTTCTACACACCCCCGGAGGCTCTCTAGAGGCCCCTCCACTGGGCCCGGAAGGCCTGAAAATCAGCTGGCCGGTGCGCACATGCGCACTGCAGCTGAGCTAGGGCAACACTCGCGTGCCCACAGATATGGCTCCGCGTGCCACCTGTGGCACCCGTGCCATAGGTTCACCATCACGGCCCTATAACATTCTTGAAAATGGCTGTCCAGTCTCTTCTTGAAAACCTCTGGAGCACCCAGAACTTCTGGAGGCAACTTGCTCCACTGATTAAGTCTTAGGTTGGATCTCTCTTTAATGATCTTCCACTCGTTACTTCTTGTCCTATCCTCAGGTGCTTTGAAGAATAGGTTGACTCCCCCTTTTCTTTTTTCTGTGACAGTTCTTCAAGTACTGATGAGAGTGGGCTTAGCAAAAGAGATTTTAAACAGTGGTTTGCATCAATTTACCTGGAACAATTGCTAAGCCATTTTGGAAGCAAAACCACTTGCAACTGATATTTTGAACATCTCATTGCAAACGTTGGCAGACAATTACCTAAATATTAAATGTCAGACTAATCACATAAAGATTACTAGGTTTCTCAAATGTCCTAGACTACAGCAAAAAGACAGAGTTGTTTGTGGTTAAGCATGTTGTTCAAATCCAGCTATTGTCTTTGTACATTGTATGAGCCATAATATGGTTATATTTACTAGGGCATAGCAGATTATGGGAACAGGGTTAAGTTAAGTTGGGTTTAGCATGTTCTATGAACAGTATTTAAAAAGCAAATATTCTTACCTCTGCGCTTGAGTGTGACTGGATCATTTAGTGATTCTATTTTATTTCAATTTTAGAGAGGAAGGAATGAAAGACTCTGTGCAGGAAATGGCTTGGCTTGCTCAGACTAGAAAAACTGCCTGAAACCCTGGAAACTCTCAGGATTAAAAATATTGGCCTAGATGGGTCTGTGCTGGATAAACAGTTTTTTGTATTACCATTTTTGAGAGCCTGGAGAATGAAATCAATGAGCTCAGGCAGTTTCACCCTAGACAGAGACCCTTGGAAGGAATCTCTTGGGATGGACCTCCTGCCTTTCCCCCTTACTGCTGATATCCTAAAGGAGACTATTCTGAAGGCTGCCTTAATTCCCTTTGTTGCCCAAGGAGCCATCCTCCAATTTTTCTTCAGCTCCTATAAATCTTTCACCCAATGAGCCTATCAGCCGCTTTGCAGGGCTGTTGTGAAGTTTAATTAATTAAAGCTTCTGATGTGCTTTGAAGCTCTTGGATGAAAGGCTTGCTGTAATTGCAAAGCATTATTAATATTCTAATCCAAAACTTCACACGCTGTCTCCTCCTGATGCTATCAGTTGTATTGCATACATTAACAGAAGCTGCCTCAGCATGACTTAGTTCATGTTTATGAACAGCTGCTGGAGGTACAATCAAGCAAAGTCCCACCCAGATGCCCAGGCCTTGTTATTGTCAGGCAGGGAGAAAGTTGGCCCAAGGCTGCATTCCATCAGAATAAAATACGTTGATGATACTGTGGCACAAGGGGTTCATCTGATTCAAATTTATTCTTGATACTTTGGCCTCAAATCAATTAAATCTTTAGTTATGAGCAATTAAGCATGTAGTAAAAAAATTGTGTGGTGCCTGATAAAAACTGGTATGATTTTTGCAGTAAACACTCGGCATGGACTATGATGTTCTATGCGCACAAAAATTCATGTTGCAGTACATGTGTTACATATCACAAAATTCTTTGTTGTTTTTGTAGCGACAGATTAAGTCAGCTAATTCTGAACACCCACAACAAAACAAAGCTGTCTCTGCCTTAATCTGATTTTCCAAAACTGGATTTTCTTTATAATCATCTTTTCCTTAGGTGTTTCATACACATTTATTGAAAGAAGGAACATTTAATAGAAGGGGGTGGGGGTGGGGAAGCTTCATTCATTCATTTATTTATTTTGCTGCAGGCACTAAGTAACTAGGAGAGACATCGTCCTCTTGCTGAGAAATGGGCCCTGTGTCCAAGTAATACTCTCCTGTACAGGCAAGACCAAAGGATTTGTTTTCTGTCAGTCATGCTGCTTCATGTGCAGTTCAGTTCCTACACTTAGCTATCAGTCTTGAATTGCACTCTCAGGAGCTGCCAGTACCTCAAAGTTTGCTTGACTCAGCATGTACAACATTGCATACGCATCAGCCCTAACGAACATGGCTAAAGCTGAGGGAGGAGGTCATAAACTGACCTCTGGAGATCCACAGATAGGTCATCTTTAACTTAAAGGATCCCAATGAGCAAGAATCAGAAACCTTTGATGACTCACAAGACCAAACAGAAAGATAAAGAAGCCTGATCAGCATCTGATGGGTATTGGTGGGAGCAGAAGTGCATCTTTAGCCTTTTCCAGTGTTGTTATTGCTGTTATTTTTACTAGCCCTAGTAAAGTACTGGGCAGAATAACATTCCTCAGCTGGGGAAATGGGCCAGGTTTTGTCAGCAACCAGCTTCTTTTGCTACCACCACATTTTAGCAGGCTCAGGACAGGTCTCTCCCCACTCCCCATCCTGTGACTACTAAGTGCTATAGTGCCTGAAGGGGTGCAGCTGGTCAAGCAATACCTGTTTCTCTACCAAATATAGGAAGCCAGACAGAATCTTGGAAACACACAGCTAATGAGGGCACCTATCACTTCAACACCTTCATCGGCTCAGTGCCTTTCTTTCTTTCTTTCTTTCTTTCTTTCTTTCTTTCTTTCTTTCTTTCTTTATTTGTTCGATTTATATGCTGCCCTTCTCTGGACACTCAGGGCGGCTTACAATGCATTAAGCAATAGCCTTCATACTTTTGTATATACCTGCTTAGTAGGGCTTTCGGGGCCCCCTAAGCGGTGTTCTTTTTTATACAAAGTCAGCTTATTGCCCCCACAATCTGGGTCCTCATTTTACCTACCTCGGAAGGATGGAAGGCTGAGTCAACCTTGAGCCTGGTGAGATTTGAACTTGCAGTAATTCTCTTTAGTCTGCTAAAGCACTTTAGTCTGCTGCGCCACCAAGGCTCTGATACTTTACTACCGACTGCCTTCCATTGAGGACCTGTATACTGCATGAATCAAGAAGAGGGCTGTGAAAATATTTACAGACCCCTCGCATCCTGGACATAAATTGTTTCAACTCCTACTCTCAAAATCAGGCTACAGAGCACTGCACACCAGAACAACTAGACACAAGAACAGTTTTTTCCCGAACGCCATCACTCTGCTAAACAAATAATTCCCTCAACATTGTCAAACTATTCACTAAGTCTGCATTACTATTACTATTAATCTTCTCATCATTCCCATCACCCATCTCCTCCCACTTATGACTGTATGACTGTAACTTGTTGCTGTATCCTTATGATTTATATAGATTGTTTCCTAGTATGATTTGATTGCTTGTTTGTACCCAATGACTATCATTAAGTGTTGTACCTTATGATTCTTAATGAATGTATCTTTTCTTTTTATGTACACTGACAGCATATGCACCAAAGACAAATTTCTTGTGTGTCCAACCACACTTGGCCAATAAAGAATTCAATTCAATTCAATTCAATTCAATTCAATTCAATTCAATTCAATTCAATTCAATTCAATTCTATTCTATTCTATTCTATTCTATTCTATTCTATTCTTTCATCTTCCTATATTATCTAAGCAGTGTGTGCCTTCAGGAGCCATCTAATGCAGTTCATGCATGCATGATTTATCTGGAATCAAGACAGCACCATCCATTTCTTGGGGAGCTTTTACCAAATGGGGCAGCCTGCACTATGGGGTGCCAAGTCTCTCTTGTACATAATCTCTTGCTTTTATAGACTGGCAAGAGAGGAGAAATAAAAAACTATGTATGTATTCCCCCCCTCCCCCAGTCAGGGTTCCTGGCAGCTTGGATGTATGGGAGAATTTCTCTGGCGATATAAAGGACCATCTCCTTTCCAATCACTATTGCTGCAAATAATCTCACTGCCTCTGTGGTTAAAGTTGGATAAGAAAGAAAATGTGGCAGCCTGTGAGAACTGTACACAGAAAGTGAGACTTCTGACTTCGTGGCAGTGGGCGCAAACAGCAGCACTGGTGGGTCAAGGCTTCACATCAGTACTGCTAGTTCCTGGCCAAGTAGCAGCAATGGCAGAATTGGCATTTGATATTGTCCTTTCTTGGGAGCAGAAGACGACAGGGAGAGCAAATGGAGGCAAAGGTGCTACAGATGCAAGCAGCTGGCACACAGGAAGCCAAACAATGAAAGGAAAAGCACCAGAGGTGAAAGAGGAAAACCGCAGCTGTTGGCTGTTTTGTTTCAATTGTGCAATAAGACAGAACAGCACATTTCAAACCTGTGTTACAAGTTTGTCACCATCATGCAATATTGTTGCAGTCAATGCTTTCGTGCAGACTAGGCAGTGACTCCACATGTTTATAGGGTCTTCAGTATGCAGTAGAAAAAAATACAATCACCATCAGTCCAGGCTGATACATATTTGCTCAAAGTTACGGTAAAGTCCAACAATGGATTATACTGTGCTGCCTTATGAGATTTGCCAATTTTGTTTTAGTATTTTTTTAAAAATAACATTGGGATCTTGAGGATGATGCTAGTTAAGGGCTACCAAGTTACCATTAGAAATTTAAAGCAGGGGTGAAATCTAGCAGATTCTGACAGGTTCTGGAGAACCGGTAGTGGAAATTTTGAGCAGTTCGGAGAACCGGTTGCGAAAATTTTGAGTAGTTCGGAGAACCGGCAAATAGCACCTCTGGCTGGCCCCAGAGTGGGATGGGAATAGAGATTTTGCAATATCCTTCCCCCAGGAGTGGGAAGGGAATGGGGATTTTGCAGTATCCTTCCCTTGGAGTGGGGTGGAAATGGAGATTTTGTGGTATCCTTCCCCTGCCATGCCCACCAAGCCACGCCCACAGAACCAGTTGTAAAAAAAATTTGGATTTCACCACTGATTTAAAGGGATACAATTTTAAAATTCAGAATTATGTCCTCCAGAGAATTGGACTATAAGTGTAACTGGAAGCTCAGCATACCTTGACCTTTTCAGTAGTAGTTGCACCTATTGCACCTACTACAATATTTCTTGACTAAGAGAACCTTAAATTTATTTCCCCAGAATAATCTTTGCTGAACCCCAAATAAACTTTTTTCCCTAAGAATTTACAGCACAGTAGCAGGTTGCAGTCAAGGCAGCTATTTTATTCATGTGATTAAAACTTGTGGCATAAAATGAGGTACAAACAAGATAAAAACGCCAAACAAACTTGAAAACAAAATGAAGGAATTATAGGAAGTGGATTTGGTGGGAAAAATTCAGTGCAGGATCTAAAGTGTTTGATAATATCAAGCTTATCCTGGTAACTTGAGGCTATTGAAAGAAACCATCTGTTGCAGCTGAACACTGATGACAGAAAGCAACATCGGGACTGTCTCCAGTGTCTAATAATAGTAAACATTTCATTGGATGCTGCAAAATGGCACCTCAGAAAGCTAATTTCAGCAAATCAATTTATTTGGCATAGCACTGGGAGTATATGTCATTTTCTTTACAAAATATCCTATTGGAGAAAACCATCAATAGGAAAGCCATTATGATGAACTGACATTGTATGGGCATATCAAGTGGTTTTCATGCAAATCTGGTTGGCCCTGTTGAATTTCTTTCTGAATTTTCCACTGTTCTGATAAAACATCCAGATTTATGTACAGTGGCCAATCTGCTTGGGCACGAAATATCACTTCATTGGAAGCTGCACAGGAAGATCCAGTTACTTTGCTTCTACATCCAAATAGCCCATAATTGGGCTCAAACATAAGTTGAGTCATTTATAAAAAGAGCCCAAGGTGCTATTAGAGCCAGACACACCAAAGCCCAGTGTATAATTATATAATCCACATCCGTGTGGAAACTGCCCCATTAAGCCACCTAATTCTCTGAGAATGAAGATGTTATGTATGCTGGCTTTCTAGAAGACCCATAAAGTTAATGCTCTTCTCAAAAACTCACCTTGCTCTTGAAGAGACTAGAAAACACTATTCCACTTCATTTGTTCAGAGGAAGACTAATTTAAATTGGAAAACCAGTATTGTGGAAAGAAAAAGTGGGTTAGATTGATACTATTCTCTCTTCCACCCTCCCGAGAAGCTGTTCTGAAATTATGCATCTTCTGTATTGATCATGCAAAGAACAGATGATCCCAGCAACTTCTGCGCTCAGACCTATTAACAGAACTACAGGTGGATTATATGTGTATTAGATCCATGTGTCAGAGATGCCTCTTGTTCTTTTAATCAAGGAAGACACGTTTTGTCGACATATCAGGAGGATACCTCTTGCTAGTTTTAACATCTTTCCATGTATCTTCAAAAGCAATTGTTCAGCTGCAGGGAATGGTGGGTTAAAAGAAACAGTATGCCAAAAGTTGATGGGCTCATTGGTGGATTTAACTAGTTGATAAAATTATTTGCTTCACTGCCAGTCAAAGGCTTCTACAATTCTATACAGTTGGAATTGCATACAAGAGTTCTGCATTTCATTGACACAGCCTTGCAAAATCCTCACAAGTGGGAAAAAAACCCCGACTATGGATTCAATACACTTTGATGTAAACATGTAGCAACTCAAAGATCAATTTTCCCAGCAGGTGATTTGCAAAGGCCATTTATTCAACAAGAGTATTAATTCGTCAGCTAGTGCAACAACTAACAAGCTCTAGAGAGCAGCAGGTATAAAAATGTTAGATGTTTACTCTCCACTTATTCTGGAGGCGCTTACAATTAAGCATTTATGTGTTCTCCAGCCATTTAATATTGTGTTTATGTTGTATTGATTCATGAAAAGCCTCGTGTTTAGAGGTATTTTTTTCTAAGTTGCACTGGGGACTTATTCAGCTGTTTGGATTGTGGCCTCAGCAAATTAGCAGGGTCTCTACTAAGAATTCTCTGCCTGCTTTTTTTTTTTTGCTTATTTCTTGATGCTCCAAGAGTTTCTGTGTTTCTGTATTTGAACTTGGCTTTCCCTCTTTTCTAGTCCCATTCTCAACATACAAATCAAAACACAGTTCAATGGTTGAAAAGAAGGCAGTTCTGGAACCAAGGTGAACAGCCAGCTCACAGCCTGGGTTGTTTATTCATTAAATTTATATTTATATAATTATAAATAACATAATTTTATATATGGAATATAACAAGATCGTTATAAAGGCAGAAGGAGTCGTCTACATTCTGCTTATTATCACTCAAAGAGGACTGAGGAGCATAGAAGAGATGGATGGCATTAAAGTGCCTTTTCACTTTAACATTGTGTTAATGTAGTGTAGTGTAGTTATTGTTACAGAGGGAAAAATGGTTTGCACGTGTAGGGGATAAGAAATATAAGAAAAAAAAAGGACACATCAGTTTTATTGCAATTGCTGCCTGCCCCCCCATTTCTAGGTACACCTGAATTTAACTGGTGGCAAATGGCACGGGTGTACCTGCCATATGCTACCTATTTAATAGATGAAAAAGTCATTCAGTTTGTCTTCACAGCTGTTGATCTGGGTGTTGCATTGATTTTGTAACCACCACAACATATCAAGAGTTTACAGTTCAGCAAACCGTGTGAGGGGTGATGAAGGACTATATTCTAATCCATGCAAGTAAGGTATAATTTTAATGAGGGAGAAAAATCATACTGACATATCACTTTGTAAGCAATGAGGATGGCTACAAATTATTTAATAACCCAAAGGTCTTCAAGAGGTGAATAGTGGGGTGGGAGTGGGGGCAGGGGGAAAAATCTGTAAACATTTCTTGCTTGGAGTGCAATCTGGCCTAGGGTTAGCCATGCTTATAAAGATGCCATTGCAGATTAAATCCTGCTCAGGGGCCTGTCATCTGTCACATATCGTTGGATTTACAATATACATTTAAAACTATGCATCTGCAACATTGGTAAGTTTTCATCCGAGAAACTTTATAGGTTATTTCAGTTTTATCATCAAAGAGACTTCTGAAGGCAAACAGATGGCAGGACACCAACTTCCCAAAGGCATCAAATATGCTTCATGGCTAACAGAAGTTTGGGCCAGAAGATATCCCTTAAATATTTCAATGCAAATATTATTGTAAGATTCATAGAATCACTAAACTGCAGTCTATGCAATATATTGAAATATCAGGTTTTGCATTCATACAGCAACAGTTTTTCAAACAGTTTGTGCATTTGTTTGTTAGCTCATTTCTTTATTCTCTGGAGAAATAAGGTATATGGCTAATATGCTATCTACAATATCATGAACTTTATATTCCATTTGGAAAATCCTTGATGCTATTTACAAATATGGGAAGTTACTCTATTGCGAGTCAGAGGCAGGTGATTTGCTAAATGTATCACAGGAAAGAAAAAAAAAAGTATCACTGAGTGTCCTATTTTTATATTAGAAATTATGATGCATCCAGTAATAGTTTTCTGTACGGTTCTCTAATGTCAGTTAAAATGAAAAATTTAGCTTGAATCGTTACAAAGTATCAACCTAAAAATTGGAAATGCTCTATGTTATTTCAATTATTTACCGTATTTCTTATCAGGATTATATGTAGAAATGTCACAGAATTAATTTAAATTAGTAACCACTACTGTTTAAATAGTACACATTTCTGTAATATCTTTGTAACTAAATCGTTTTTGCCAAGTTATGTTCTGGTAACTAACAAAATATGAAACTAAATCCTCCAATAAGATTTGCAAGTAAAGTTGCTAAAAACGGCATGCCCATTTTTGTGGCAACTGATGGCTGATCCGATTGCACACCTTCTCTTTCCCATGAGAATCCATTTAGGAGACAAGACATAATATGACAGATTTATTGTACATTTATTTTCAGTGTGCTTCTAATGTGTCAAAAATTCCAGCATGCAGAAATTCACCAAAAAAAAAAAAAAAAAAAAAAATCTAAACATTGGCATAGAAAAAGAAATAAAAAATAAAAAAATAAAAGGAAGGTGGGGGAAATCACATTTATTCAATATATTTTGAACTTCCATCAAGCAAGTAATGAAGCAACATTTCTGCATATAGGAAAAGAAAAGAGAGAGAGAAAAGACCCTGTATTGAAGTCAATCAGCCAAAGTTCTCATTCAGTCGGTCTATGATGATCACAATGAAACTGCAGAGGCGAAGCCCCCACCAATAAATGCTGAAGCCCAAGCTTCAGGAAGTTATCTTGCAATCTGTTGACAAGCATGTGGGCACAAGAATCTGTTTGGCATTTTCTCAGGATGAGGTTGTTCCCCCCCCCCTTTTTTTTTTTTTAGAGTTTTCCATTTGCAAAAGCTGCCTCCTGGAACTGAGGGACAAATAGTTTGAAGTAAGCCCTAGAAAAACGAATAAAAAAGTTTATGTCAATAAAGATCAAAATAAGAGCATGTTGCATTTACAGACAAGATTCTCTAGCATACAAAACATAACACTTTTTCTGATTAAAAATATATTTTTGTTATACGGCGGCTGGCATGATCAAACATAGCACTACAATTTCTTACTCTGGAATAATGCTTAAAATACAGTCTTATCTATTACAGAAAGCTGTAGTAGAAAGCTACTACAGAAAAAAACTATATATTTTTTAAAATAAGTAAGTCGAGGCATATATTACTCAAAAATAATGGATTATTATAAATTTCTTTTAACAGAATTGCTTGCATCTATTACTGCTTTTTTGTTATTCACTCTGTTGCCATTTCTACTGAAAAACACTTCGCTTAATATATCCTAGGTAATTGCCCTCCTTCCTGCTGCCTGCATGTGAATCTAATACATTTAATTCCTATACACTAACCAGAGTAATATTTTGCAGAAGTCAACAAAAAAAGTACTTTATTTTCCAAAGAGCATTAAACAGCTGATGTGTTAGCGATTGTTTCATATTAAATTATAGTCATTTCCAGTATAGTAGCTTGATTCTTACCAGGCTACTGATACAACTGGATTTCACATAAAAAGAATGTTTAATGGATAAAAATTTCAATTTATACATTAAAGATAATTGTATAGTTGGAATATATTATGTACATTTTAGAATTGAAGTGGCGTGAGATAAATCCAGACGGCTGTGTATCTGCCCCTGTTTCTATAATGGGCAAAGTCTGTCACGTTCATCAATATGCCATATTTTAAAAATCCATATGGATTGCACAGAGCAAACTTAATATGCTATATTCTGTATTCAGTCCAAGAGCCAGCATGGTGTAATGGTTAAGGTGCTGCACTGGGAGCAGGGAGACCCAGGTTCTTATCCTACCTTAGGGACCGAAGCCAGTTGGGTGACCTTGGGCTCTCTCTCAGACCTAATCAACATCAGACTCAGCAACAAACTGGCCAGCAAAAAACACACCCAAAACTTAAACCAAAACCGTTGTCACATCATGCATTGATGGCTTTACTATAGTAAACTAGAAATATATTAGGAGAGCAAAAGTCTTCCATATTGTGTCTATTGACCAAAAGACATGGATGAATTTAAAAAAAAAAAGAATTTTGAGTAGACACTATTCTGTTCTCCCCTTCTGTCATTGCATTCCCCCTCATTCCATTAGGAGAGCTGTTTTACATCTCTCTCTCTCTCTCTCTCTCTTTCTCTCTCTCTCTTTCTGAAGTGAAGGTGCTTATAAATTACAATCTTGCTTGAATACTTACAAAAACTAGTCTGATCAAACATGCCAAAAATTCTAGGCATTTCTTAATGCAAAATCCTATGCCAAGGATCCAGGAAGGAAGACAAGAAGGAAGTAAGAAACCATTGAATGTCACAATCTGGAGAGAGGATTTAGCAGCATTTTAACTCCATATTGGAGGCTGATAAACTTGAGTAAACATAAACTCATAACATTAGAATATCTCAGGATATGTAGTCCATCGTCCAGAAACTCAAGATTTCCATGTAGAATTAATCTACATTAAAAATGCTAAAGATTTTATTGCAGAAGTGAGAAATACGATAAATAAACCTGTTACTTTATTTGAATTGTTCTACAATTTCAACCATTTTATATATATTCTTTGATACAACATGAATCCCCTTTTAACTTTAAGAGCAAATTTTGTGTGTGTGTGTGTATGATATTTAAAATTTCAAGTTTTTATTTGAGCTCAAAGGAGCACCAAATGGAACACCAGGCTGAGCACCATATTGCCCCCCCAAAATCTGGGTCCTCATTTTACTGAACTAGGTAGGATGGAAAGCTGAGTCAACTTTGAGCCCGTCGAGGTTGAACTCCAGACTTTGAACAAAGTTAACCTGCAATACTGTGTTCTAATCATTGCATTGCCTGGGCAGTGGTTAGAATGCAGTATTCATGGCCAGTATTCATGACCAAATAATCCATACCTTTCAGAATATTTTGAACAATAAGATTCATAAGGGATAAGACATTAGTGGCTAACCTCTTGCACAATTTTAGAAATTCTGAAAATATTAAAGGCAATGTAGTAGGTGAGGTACAAGATAATATATAGCTATAAACAGATATCTCATCGTTATATATCTATCCATAAACGTATTTCTTTAATACAGGAATTAGATTCTTTGTCTAGTTTAAACTGAGTAAATTAGATTTGATGTATTTATTTACAACATTTATATTGCTGAAAATTTTAAATATATAATTGTGGGCAGCTCAAAACACAACAGAGCACATTAAACAACTATGGAACTCACATTAACCAAGGCATTCTAAACAGCTGCCAAATCAGCTGCATTGGGCTCAACAAACATCCTTGTCCAACTCTGGTGGGAAAGCTAGGTGTTTACAGATCTGGAGTTGGAGGTTACTATTATTTATCTTGATATCATGATTCTTTAAAGTTTTTTCAACTGATATATTTAAATTAAGTTTGGCAAAAAGTGAAACAGATGGTCTGGAAATTCTTTTTGAGTATTTGGGGCAAGATAATTGTGAATAAGATGAATTAGGAAAATTGATATTTCAAAATGTCTCCTATTTCTATTCCTTTATACTATTTTACACAAATTTACATTTTTTTTTCCTTTGGTAGGAACATCCTTTAAAATACTGTGGTATAAATATGGCTGTTGGGAAAGTGGATTTATCTGGGCATTTGTTTGTCTTCAATTAATCATGTTGAGATAAGGAATTTCCAGATTCAGCTCAAGATTAGAATCATATATGATTGGGAAGAACTGTTTCCCTAATTATACAACTTGCATTCAGTTTAACAAGACATGTATGTATAATATGAATCATGCATGCAATTTCTATTTGACCTGTAAACACCATAAATTATAAAATAATGGTTACTTAAGAATAGTTAGTTGAATCTTTTTGCAGAATTATAAACTGGATTTCTCATCATATTGAAAAAGTTTAGAGTATAATACTAAAACATAATATGTTTTGGATTAGTGTTTCTTGGAGGGGTTATTAAATTTATTATTTCATAATAAATAATATTTACTTATTTTTCAGTAGAGATGCCTGTATTTGGGAGGATATTGTGGGAGAATTAACCAACATTTCTAAATTAGTAATTCATCTTTCATAAAACAGTAGATACATTCCAAAGATTGCATAATCTTTGGAATAATAAACTCAGATCTTCTGTTCCTTGATTTTTTAAAAAAGCAATTCTCTTTTTAATGTACATTTATAATGTGCATTTATATATTGGTATTTTAGACATTCTCCAGTAATAATTGGCTATAATTACCCTCCAGTTAGTAATACAATTTAGTAGTTGGTGTATTTTTTTGCTAGATTGAGGCTTGTTCTGCTACTGCCATTTTTTCTTTCTTTCTTTCTTTCTCTTTCTTTCTTTCTTTTTCTTTCCTTTCTTTCTCTCTCTCTCGTCGCAATCTAGCTACAGTATCCAATCTATCATTATGCATTGATCAACCAAATTTGTATAGCCACTCTTCTTATAAAAAGCAACTCTAAGTGACATACAAAAATTGAATAAAACAATAAATGTAATATAAAATATTATAAAAATATACAAACTCTAGGCAAAGAAAGGATAAAATGGCTACCTCAACAATGGAGCTATCTAAGCATGTCTCAGGTTCCCTAGGAGCTCCAGCCCTTAACAGTCTTCCAGAATGTGAAAAAGGATGGAGGTAATTTAATATTGAGAATGTTTCATAAGGCATCCACCATAGCAAAGAAGGCACATCTCTTGGGACTCATCCTCATTCTCCTGCGCGAGCTGCACTGGCTCCCAGTGGTCTTCCGAGTGCAATTCAAGGTGTTGGTCACCACCTTTAAAGTGCTCCATGGCATAGGACCAGGATATCTACAGGACCGCCTTCTGCCACCAACAGCCTCCCACTGACCAGTTCGCTCCCACAGAGAGGGACTCCTCAGGGTACCGTCGGCCAAGTTATGTCGGTTGGCGACACCCAGGAGGAGAGCCTTCTCTGTCAGAGCTCCTGCCCTTTAGAATGAATTGCCCCAGATATTCGTAACATCTCTGACCTCCGGGTCTTTCGCTGTGCCCTGAAGACCCTACTGTTCTGACAGGTGGGGCTGTTTAACTGAATGATTTTAAATTGGGTTTTAATTTTGGGTTTTAAAATTCGGCCAAAACTATTTAATGATTTTAATTAATTTTAACTATGATATTGTATATTTATGTTTTAATTCTGGCTGTACACCGCTCCGAGTCGGTAGCAACTACTACTACTACTGACATCCACTTTTAAAACTATCCAAGTTGGTGTTCATCACTCCCTCTTTTGATAGAGACCTCCATAGGTAGCTTGTACTGTGTGGAAAAGTATTTCTTTCATCTGCCTTTAATTCCTCATTACTCGGTTTAGTGTTATGAAAGAGAGAAAAAAACATTTGTCTCTGTCCTGTGTGCAATGCTACTTAATATTTATTAGAACAATATAGAGTAATTAAAGACTCTCATCTTGGAGATTAAACAAACAGAAGAAATTCTTCTGTTTTTTAAAGGCAAGCAAGAATACTATTCCCTCTGTTTCTGCTTTTACTTAAGTACTTATTTATAATCTTGGATTATTAGGACAGATTGTTCCCCAAAATGTCTGCTTAGGGCTCCTTGTTTAGTTCACCCTGCACTCTGCACCACCTTCCTGAGATGAAGAAAACACACTTGAAATACAAAAAAGATAATCAACCATCCAAAAACGGAAAAATGGGCCTACCCAAAACACCTCCCCACCAGTAATCAACACCCAGATGAGCATAGATTAATTCAAAGATTAATATCGGACCATCTGTCAAGTAAACAATACCCCAGTCAAGGAAGTGCCAAACAAGCCAATAGTAAACAGCCCAACCAAGGAACCGCTAAGACCATCCCCTTCAACACTGTCAGGGCAAGCCACTAGTTTATAAACTGAGAGCAAACTTTTACTTGCACTGATGATATTACCTAGTTTGGGTACATAGAACTCTCTTCTTTAAGGATTGAAAGTGAAGAAAGAATAAAACTTGGTAAGCTTCTAGCCTCTCTACACAAAGGGAGATGCATTCTTCACTTCCTGCCAACCTTATGGATTTCTCTGGTGAATGCAGGAGGTGCTTATCCTTTGGGACACACTTGATCCACAGAGATCAAGTGACTAAAGAGCAGCTCATCACCGGGGGCACAATTGGATAACAGGGTTGCATAGGAAATATAATATATGCAGGAAGAGGACTATTCCCATTCTTGATAGAAAATAAAGAATAATTTCCTGATAGTATAAATGTTAAGAAAAGTTATATGTGAGGGGGAAAAGGGAGGGGGAAAGCACAATTATCAGCTAATAAGATTACTCTAAAACACAAGGGCAAAGGAAAGAGATGACAGTTCACCAAGAAAACCATCTGGTATGCACAAAATGTGGGTAGCCAATACTGAATCTTTCTGCAACTAGGAGAGAAAGCTGTACTGAGCATTCTATTGCCCTTCAACAGATGGAAATCGCTTTCAAATTCAATGCAGTTTACAAAAAACTTCTGTAAAAGTAACAAATTCACAGCAAAGGCATAGCTAATCTTTAAGAGCATTGAACTCTTCAGCAATTTTTATTTATTTTTTAATCAGTTTGGGGTTCATAACACACCATACTATGAGAGTACGTGGTTTAGTCTCATTTTTACACTTCTCTCCATAGCGACACCAATTTTCAAGTAAGGCTTATACTAGTTCCTAACATTCTTTACATGTTGCTTTCCACTCTCCAGTTCAGAAATTAACTTTCTGAGTTCTCTAAAAATTTGACATAATTTGACACTGAAAACTGGTCTGGCATTGTTGCTTGTATTGTACTCCTATGCTGAGAAATTTCATGTGCTATCCAAGCAGTTGCTTAGGGTGGCAAATTATGTGTCTGAAATTGAGTGCAAAATCTTTATGATCAGTACACAGTCAAATCTTCCTCCCTCTCTCCGTTTGTTTTTTACAGTTACACATGCATAAATCTTGAAAAAAAAAACATTGCCCTAGATTGTTTAACAGTGATGTGCGTGTGGCACTTAAATGCATCCACTAAATGCAGTAGAAAGTGACAAAAATAACAATACTCAGATATATAAAAGTTCATATGATTTATACCCATGGTTTTCATCCTGGACTATTTGTGTGTACACTCTTGTTTTATAAAATAAATAAGCAAAAGTAATCCAAAAATATAATGTTGGTTTTGTTAATACTCCTAAATGAAGTACTGCATTAAAGCTGTAGAGTATATCACATTTTCCAGGCCAAGAACCACACCTGGCATTTGAGAGGCCTGAAGGCATGCATAAAATAGTAGTAGGTGGATTAGGAGTGAGGGCAAAAGCTAAATTGATTTGATTTAATTTATATTTAATTAAAATAAAATACAGTTAATTTGAATATTTTTTATCATAAATGGTAATTTAATAACTTCTTTAGACATATCTAGGGCTGCCTCTAAAGCAGAGGTGGGGAACCAGGCCCCCTTTTATGACCTGTGGACTTCAACTCCCAGAATTCCTGAGCCAGCTCTAAAGGATGGGAGACCAGATCAGGCTATAGGATAGGCTTTTCCAATCTGAGTTCCCTTTAAATGTGTAGACTTCAGTTCCTATAATTCTATATTCAGTTCCTAGAATTCTACACCAGCATAGCCATAGCTGACAATTCTGGGCAAATCCACAAAATCTGGATGGCAGAGATGTATAAAACCTGATGTTTTAGGTTGGGGAAAACTGTCTTAAAGACCTCAGGTTTTGCATCTCTGAGATATATCAAGCTGATCATCTCCCAAGAAATGGAAAATGGGAGGTATGGAAGGTAATAAGACAGCATCAGCTTCCCAAATATACTAGGCAGGAAACATACCAGATGAACTACTTCTGCTTTATTGTAAGGCTACATTAATAGTATCTTGGAAGTCTGAAGGTGCAAATCTCCCACTGTTTCCTATACCATCTGAGAAATTAGGGAGGGTCTCTTCTGAGCTTTCTTCTCCTCTTGGTATGCAGCTGCAGACTGCATCCTCCCTAATCTGATGATCCCCTAGGTAGTATTTCTTTACCCTGTTTCTCAAGCTCTTTCTCACATATCACTGCAGATGGAAATTGTGCCATTTTGGGTGACTTCTAGAACATTTACAAGAACTCAACAAACTTCTGCAATACAAGCTTCCAAAAACTATATTGTTTGTGGGTAGGATTTATCATTAGCATAGCATTCTTTTAAAATGTCCTTTAATTACTTAAAATGTACAAAGTTGAAAATGGACTCCACATGGTTTAGAGAGAACAGGCAGAAGGCACATGTAACCAGGCAGATATGGTATCTAAAATAGCAGTTTTCCAATAGATGAAGGAATGTCACAGGGCAGAGAGTGTGGATTTATTATCCATAGCACTTGAGAGTAGGAGAAGAATCACAGAGGTCTTAAACAGAACTCCTGAATTTATGAGTGCTCCATCACTGGACATTTTCAAGGGAAGACTAGGCAGTCATTTGGCATCTGAATGGTATGAGGATTCCTGCTCTGGGCAGGGATTGGACTAACTGACCTCCAAGGTACCTTTCATCCTAACAATTCTATAAAAATCTTCCTTTTTATCACACTTACATGTTTTGAGTTGTTCTTATTACTAGTGTTACTTGTTGCAGAGAAATGTCTAAAGCAAATAATGTGATCTTCTGAACACATATATGCAAATAGAAACTCTAACACAGGGGTCCCCAACTCCTGGTCCATGGCATGCCAGAAACCGGGCCACGCAAACAAGCAAAGCCCCATCCACAGGATGCAGGCAGCATGAGAAACCACACCTCCTCTAGTCTGCGGAAAGATCTCTCTCTGTGGAACAGGTCCCTAGTGCCCAAAAGTTGGGGGCTGCTGCTCTAACACCATCAGGAAATAAATCAAAAACAGACAGGGTAGCAACCAAAAATGCAGGATGTAAAAGTGACTCCCCAGAAACTTATGAAGAAGTTTGGGTCACACATTACTTTTCACCTCTCGTGAAATTCCCCCACCCTTACCTGAATAACATTACAGGTTTCAACTACATAGCAATCTCAACATAACCAGCCATTATAAGTAATACAACAACTGAATTCCTACTGTACATTTCAGCCATTCTCCAGTAAATAACTTGTACTAAATAAAACTTATATAGCATTTATTTGAAAATAAGACAAAATCTGCCATATTTTTCTTGGGCTGGAGAAGCTGGAAGTGGGGGAAACCTATTTTTCCTCTTTGTTAACTTGGAGGATTTTGGCCAATTTTTGTTTTGGATTTTTGTTTTAATGATCTACTCTTTAATTCATTTTATATTGTCAGTCTTTCTCGCTTCATGACTATATAGAAGACATTGTTTCTGTCCTATTATTCTGCTTTAAATGTTAAGCCATTTGGGGAAAGATTGTGTTTTAATGGAGAATTATTCTGAATGGGTTGGTATGAACAATGTGAGTTGCTGGAGTTGAAAGGCTGGATGACACAGCTATTAAGAACAACATGTTTCTGTATCTGTGGAATTCATTACACTGTAAAGAAATTAAGTAACTGAACTGTACCTGCTATGTTCAAAGATGCTGCATTTTGACTTCATTTTTATTAGTCTTCAAGAAGGAATGTTTCGTTGAAGAGTAAATGCATGAATACAATCTGCAACAGATCACTTGTTGGTTATATAAAATGTGACCTTACAGAATACTGGGAAAACATGTTATCATGACTCTTAGAGAAGAAGGAATTTACAAGGGTCAGAAAAAGCAATAGAAACAAGAAATGACCCTATACTCTCTGGGATAGCTTAGGATGGCGATAAAATACTGCATTTTATACTCTGTATTGCTGGAGAGGAACACCGACTTCTTTAAAAAAAGGTAGGTAGGTAGAAAACTACTGCCATTGCTATTACACTGGCAAGGAATCAGACACCATTTTCATTTCAGGATCATGCTAAGGGAGTGTGACTGAAGTTTTTATGTTCTCTTGTTCCAAAACTTGCCCAACAAAACTCTGAAACCTGAAAAGATCATTGGTGGTTCACTTCCTTCTATCCAGGACATAACACATAAGCGATGCTTAAGCAGAGTCCGCAGCATTGTTTGGGACACTACACATCCTCTTCATGACCTGTTTTCCTTGTTGCCTTCTGGGAAGAGGCTTCGTGGTATCCAAAGCAGAACATCTTGATTCAGTCACAGGTTTTTTCCATATAAGCATCAACCTTGTGAACTCTCAAATTTCCTCTTTTTGCCACGTATTCAAAATGGAGATATGTGTGTGTGTGTGTGTGTAGGTATATATTTATATATGTATATAGCATGTGCATATGTGTGTAATGTATGTGTTTGGGTAGATATACACTTTCTCTTGAGAGTAGGCAACAGAATTTCATTTTTAATGTGGGCTGGTGTGCTTGCAGTAAAAAAATGACAATAAAGTTATCTTATCAACCACAGAGATAATGGAAAGCAAAAAACAAAACAACAACAAAACAAAACAAAAAAACCCTCAGGAATTGTTCAAACAAATGACCTTTCATATGTGTGAGAGTGCCAGAGATATATACCTGCCCCAAGAATCTAGAACTAATTTTAAGAATTTTAAGAAGTTAAGGTTCTAATTCTAAGAAAAATATTCATATGCAACACTAATCTTTTTTATCATTTACTGTTTAAGCTCAAGAATCACAGAAATCTCTTTTTTCAAAAAAGCATTCAACAGAGAAAACTGAAGATTTATTTACATGTTTAAGCTATTCATATGTTAGAATTAAAAAAAACTGATGGTGTAAAAATAGTTGAAGGAGTTTTAATTTGAAGTGAAACCCAATATTAAGAGTAGACAACTCATCACCAGGACAATATGTCTTAAACCCAATTTTCAACAGCAACTGACAACAGATTGTGGAATCATCAGCATTATATAACTTCCCATTTCCTTCCATAAGAACACTGACTGTTTTACAAACAGTGTTACTTGGAGGCAGGCTCAACTGATTTGAATTAATTTGGACTAATTTGGATCTGCCCATATTGATGGGTTTTCAAGAAATACATAAAATGTTTCTAGTATGTTTATTACTGCTAATTACTCTATAGGATCCAAGTCCCGAAAAGCCCATTTCCAGAGTTATCTTTTAGCAGAAGCAATGGTAAGTGATGGAGATTTTATTAATAAAGGAGAATATTTGTAGCTCAGGGTTGAAATGAAGGGTCCTTGGTGCTCTCTGAGCTTGGTTATTTTCTGTACAATAGCACTGATGATGTTACTTAGTTGGGTAATGAAACGTCTGCAAGAAAACAAGCAAGCTGAGAGAGCACCAAGGACCTCTCATATGAATTTTTTAGAATGGGAAACATGGAAGATGATAGTTCTCTATGGACATTAAGGAGAACCCTGCCAGATCAGGCTATAGGGTCATGTAGTCCAGCATTCTGTATGTCACAGTGGTAGCTAGGCTCATTTGGGAATTTCACAAATCTGCATTAGAAAATGATGATGTGGATCCCAGCACAATTACAGGTAGTCCTCAATTTACATCAGTTTGTTTAGTGATCATTCAAAGTTACAACAGCATTGAGAAAAAAAAGATTTATGACCATTTTTCACTTATGACTGTTACAGTATTCTCATGGTCACATGATTTATGTTCAGTTGCTTGACAACTGGTTCTTATTTATGACGGTTGCAGTGTCCTGGGGTTATGTGACCATCTTTTGCAACCTTCTGATCCCAGAATAGTTAATGGGGAAGCCAGATTCACTTAACAATCCTATTAATAATTTAACAACTGCAGTGATTTACTTAACAAATGTGACAAGAAAAGTCATAAAATGGGGCAAAACTCCCTTAACAAATTTCTCACTTAGCAGCATAAATTCTGGGCTCAATTGTGGTCATAAGTCGAGGACTACCTGTATTCAGTGCATAATGCAGTGTCTATGATTCCGGAAGTAGGAAACAGACATCAGTATTAGTTGCCATTTCTATGTAGGCTGCCACTATTACAGCTGCTGGCAGCAACTTTTAGTGTTTAATTATGTACAGTATGAAAAAAAGAATTTTGTTTTGTTGGTCCCCAACTCCTGCGTTTAATTTCAGTGGATAACTGTCTCTCACCCTGACCATGTTATCAATGCCATGTATGAATTTATATAACCCTTAACCTGTTCATTTCAAGCTAAAGAGACCCAACAACTCTAGCAAGAAAAGACTAATGTTTTGTTGCCAGGAAAGAGGAAGAAGCAAACAGTTTCCATGGAAAAGGTCTGGAAGGTAAAGCAACTATGACGTGAGGAGACTGGATGAAGAATACTGGATGGAAAGGACAGTATATATGTCAATAATAAAAGGTTGAAAGAATGATGCATAAATGAGGAGGGGAAATGATTCAAACGACAAAGCTGCAAGGTTATTTTGGATCTGTTTGTAAGGAGATTGTTAGAGAAGCTTTATGAACTGAACATGTTTAATTTAGCAATAATGAGCAAGAGTATAATTTGACATAGTAAAGCATATCCATTTATACAAAATGTAATTATCTGGCTTTTCCAAGTTAAAGGAATGGAAAACACTTCTATGCCCATTCTAGAAAAAAAATCCAAATGCAGTATTTGAATACAGCCATGGTTTATTTTGGATACATAGCCAACCAGGTATGTCAGTACTGTTTAGGTAGAAGATATGTAAAGGTGCAAGTTAAAGATTTAAATTCATCCGTTTTATAGCACTGGTTTGAATAAAATGTGTTAAAAACAATAAAACAATCATAGCATTTTTCTATTCTTCATTTCAGCATTATAATTAAGGTTTGAGGGTTAAATATGCCTTTAACATAATTAATATGAATACTGTACCAGTCTTCTCAATTATTTTGGTATTTTTCACATTACCTATCCCGAATGGCATTTGCCAATTACAATGTATGTAAAGAGGCTTTCAATAGCAAATGTTTCTTAATTCAGACCATAATTCTCCAATGGAAATCCTTCAGACCAGGGAAAAATGTGAACCATCTCACTCTCCTCATATACATTAGGTGAGAAGTAGCATTAAATTCAGGGCAGAAATCATAAGACTTGTGTCTTTGACCTATTCATTTCTGACTGTAATTATTATGTTGCCAATTCATAATAATGTCATGTTATATAAAGGATGTCAACAGCGGGGCCGCAAAGAGCACCCAAATTCTTGTAAATCCTGCTGACTATACACTTTCCGAAGCTCAGTCTGGTAATTCCAAAGGCTTTATAGTTCCCTGATCTTGCTGCAACTTGTCAGGAAACAAAGAAAACTTGTTTTGAAAATGCTTGCCACCCACAGCAGTCTGTTCTTGGGCATTTGCAAAGATAGGACCAGCCCTTCCCTGACCACACATAGTCTGGCTGGCTGTTTTTTGTGTAACTCCCAGTAATTAACCTTGAAAGGCACAAAGAATAGATAATTCAGTGCTCTCAAAAGACAGGGCCACAAGCCTCCCAGAGGCTCTGACCTACAGACACACTCAAGAGCCTCGGATGGTTAGATATAGAAAGAGAAAAGACGGAGTTGATTTCAAGATATTCAGTTACATAATGAATAATGAAACCTAAACAATCAAGTAAAAATAACAGAACGAAAGTGATTAGGCAGAAAGATTAAATGCAACATGTAGAAACCGATTCTCAAGAGCAGCTTTAGGTACAGCAGAGACAGCATTCTGCGTGGTTGCATGGAAATGCACTCCTGTCACTCCCTGCAGAAGGCAGCTCTCACTGACCCTTCCATCTCCAGTGGAGCAGAAACAAAACCCTTAGAGCTCCTATGAACTCTTGGAAAAAAGGAATAAAAATAATGACAAAAAACACATTCATAACCCTTAAAAAGGGCACATTCATAGCCCTTAAAAAAACAACACTAGGATGAACAGTGAAATATCACTGTTGCTGCACTCCCTATGCTGCACCATAGGGAGAAAGTTTTAAACTCAGACGAAAAGCGAACAGAGAGCTTTTGAAGCCACACATTTCAGACATTGTTGGTGTGTTGGTACAAGAAATACATTTACCCTCTTTCGTTCAACTATATAATGAAAGATGTACAATCATATACTCTCACAAATGCAACAATAGCTAATACCCAGAAATGATTTGATTCTGACTCTGATTTTGGGGCAGACTGCCATTCTACCCTGTTTTCCCCAAAATAAGACATCTCCTGATGGTATGTCTGTGTTTTGCTTCCCCTTTTCTGTCCTCTTCTGGTTCAACCTCTGCATAATATGCCTAACAGGTTGCTGGATAAGGAGGTTTGCAGAGTTTAGCTTATGCTCCAACAGGTTGGTGATAAAGTGGCTGAAATGCTCATGAAAAAATGGTTTAAGGAACACTTAATATGCAGTTCCTTTAACCATCATAGCAATGTCTGGGCTAAATTAAAGCTTAGTGACTGGCTGGCCTTGGCTCCAAAGTTCTAGATCCATGTTGGCGAACTTATGGCACACGTGCCACAGATGGCACACGTAGCCATATTGGTGGGCATGTGAGCTCAGCTCAGGCGCACATGCGCGCTGGCCAGCTGATTTTCGGGCCTTCTGGGACCACCAGAGATAGGGAAACAGGCCTTTTCCTGTATCTGGAGGGCCTCGGGGTGTGGTGGGGAAGGCCCGTTTTTCTCTCTCCCAAGCCTCCAGCGCCTTTCTAGGAGTCTGGGGTGGGCGAAAATGGCCTTCCCCACCCCCAGAGGCCCTTTGGAGGCCGAAAACAGCCCACTTGCCAACTTATGGTGGTCCCACCGGAAGTTGGCAAACGGGTCTTTTTTGGCCTCCAGAGGGCCTTGGGGGTGAGGAAGGCCGTTTTCACCCTCCCCAGACTCCTAGAAAGGCTCTGGAAGCTGGGGAGAGCAAAAAATGGGCCTACCATGCCATCACGTGCCAGGAGCGGGGGGAGGTTGTGTGCACATGTGTGGGGGCAGGGCACATAGAATTATGGCTGTGGGCATGCACACACGTGACCCCCCACCGCTCCTGGCACATGATGGGAAAAAGGTTAGCTATCACTGTTCTAGATTCTAGAAACAAAAGGAGACAAGCAAGTCGGCTAAATAGGAAATGACCCACAACTCTGCCAGATTTGGGACTAAATTCAGCAGCAATTTGGAGGAATTCAATTTTGTAGAGCAAATCAGAATATGACTTAGCATTTGCCCAATGATGATTCACTGATACTGAATCTCTTCATACATTCTTTGGTGACAATTGGTAACTCTGAAACTCTAAATAATAAATAAAGAAGGCGGCATACATTTTCCATCTCTTCTAATAGAACAAACTTAAATGCTTGCTGTTTTCTTGTCTCTCTATATGCAGAATGGTTTAAAGTGCTGTCTTTTTCCACAATGGTTAGTCAGATAAACAGTGAAAATAAAACTTCAAACAGCAATTGTTTTAAATGTGGTTTGATAAACTGCGTCACATTTCATAACAGGATTATTGTAACATGTTATTATACACCCAGGCATCCCTGTGATCCAGAATAGAAACTTATGTTTAACATTAACCTAATACACAAAGTTCATGAACATTCCAAGGTCACATACAACATTTCAAATATATTTTAAAAAAGAAGCATTAAGTGAAAGTTTGAAGTTAGTATCTAAGCTCAGATTTTTTTAAAAAAGGTCTCTTAACTTTATCTGTAAAAGTCCTATGTTCAAGAAAAAAAAATCTTATGTGTCAATTCCTGTGTTTTTCACTTAAATTTTAAACCGTAGTTTTAAAAAGTTGGTACGGTTTCTGTTTCAGCACAGATAAAAGAGCCAACGTCCTAGCCAGTCTGCTGAGAGTTCCTTGATCCCTTTGCTGATAAGAAGACCATGTTTTTTTCCACTCAAGTCATTAGTTTTGTGTATCTTTCTGTAAGTCCCTTGGTTGTTTATATTGGTCTTGGTTGTAATATTTGTCAGTTTCACCAATATGTGTTGTCCACTCATTAGAAGTGACAATGCCTTCTGGGCCAGCTGTACTGACTTTAAATGGAGTTGGTTGATAATCAGTGTTCTCTCTGCACAGGGTCACAGTCTTTGCACTGAACTGTAAGAGGGCTCCACTCTCCATCAGGCTGATGTCTATAGTAATGTGACCCTGAGTAGCATTCTCCATGGCTACTTTGCTTAGCACTGTAACACACAAGTAGAATGTGAAAATGTTTGTCTGGGAGAATGGGAGAAACTACAAAAAAGATCCAGAATGGTTATGTCCAAGGCCAAAACTATAACCCATTGTAATTTTTATAATGTCATGAGAATTGGTTTTCTGGATACTATGCTTACTCTTATTGCTCCCTGAACCCTCAGTATGTACTCATAGGGCAAAATAGGCTCCTCTCTTCTGTGCTGCTGATGACTCCTAGATGCAGAATGTTTTCAAGGATACCAGCAAATTCTTCTTGAATTAGAACCTAGAGGTACTAAGATTGTTCACATAGAAGGGGAGTTAATTAATTAGAAAATTAAATGTCCACTTAAGCACATATGTGGTACTTTGTGTCCAGAAGTCTTCTACCAGCGTCTGTGTCACTTTGGTGCAGAGAGACAAGTCCAAAGGGGAGCATTCTGAACTAGAACCAATCCTTTCAGTATGCAAAGTAGAAAAACAACGGATCTTGTACAGAAACCAATGAACTGATGGTATGGCTTGATGTGAATATAAAAGTATGCTTTGCCAAGTCCATCAAGGCTAAAAAATTATCTAGCATAATACCTTCAACCGAATCCATCATATATTGTCTGAAGTCTAATTGTATGCAGTACACAATTCAGAATGCCTTTCCAAGTTCAATTTTTTTTTTGGCGTTATGAACAGAAGGGAAGATACGTCAGAGAAATATTCCTGAAAGTATGTCTTCCACTGGATCAATGTCCACCAAGTGATTTATTGCTTCCTTCATCCTGAGTTACTTCTCATTGTTTTGAACATGAGTGATGGCAGAAACCTGCCTTTTGATTTTTCAATTTTTTTTGGTGAATTCCAGAGTATATCTTTAATAATTAGTATTCATCTGTCCCTACATGTGTGCTTCCAAGGGTTCCGGAATTTCAGCAGCCTTCTACTTATCTGGAAGGCTAGTTACATCAGCACAAAAACAATTTTCTTTGGAATTTGCCTTCTCTTCCTTGTCTGGTGGTGTTTACAGAACTCTAGCATGTGTTTCTTATCTACTTCTTGCTTGAAAAATATTTGACATGTGGTTTTTGCATTGAAATGAAAAAGACTTGCTTTGTATCTCTTTCACTAATCCTCAGGGCTGCCATGCATAGATGTCTTTTCAGCCTTATGTCCTATAAAGACGGACAGGAGATTCCATAAACAGTTTTTTTTATCTAGAATTATGTTAGCTACAGATGCAGACCCCATCATGCTGTTATTCCCAAAGCTATGGATCTGGCTGCTAATTGTAAGGAGTCCATATATATAAAACATCCCTGAACAAAGCTGTTCTGATAAGTTGCTTTATGTCTTCTCTGGGGCATTTAATTTCTTATAAGATGAAAAATAGCTTATTTGCCAGACAAGATTTAACCCCAAGTTTAGCTGATTTGACCAATTCTTCCATTATTATCTCTTTTATTCATTAAACATGAAATTCAGTCAACTGATCATTTAAGTATGTGTCAAATACCATTGACTGGTGCTAATGGTTGATACAGGTTGCTGCCAGCATCCTAGGTATTAACCAAATATCTTTTTAAAATATATGATGTTCCGAGTAGTGCAGTTTTTTGCAGCTCCCCTGGTGTTATTGCAGGAAGCTGCAATTTCTTGATTTTTTTTTGTATAATTCTTGGATATGGTACCAGGTGTTATATGTTTCATCAGGTGTTTCACTGTTACATGTTTCATCCATAGCCGTGTAGTTTCGATGGCCAGGTTGTGATATTTCGTGATTTTTTCCAGTTCTTTTTCTTCAGATCTAGCGTCTCCTGGTACAGCGATATCAATAAACTGTATGCTTCAGCCCTCGACAACCGTGATATTTGGCATGTTGTGTTCCAAATGACAATCCATCTGTATCTGAAAGTCCCACAAGTCTTCACGGTCTCATTTTTGGTAACTTTTTTCACTTTGTGCTCTCGTGACTTTTCGGATACAGGTATGTTGTATTTTTTACATAGTGACCAGTGGACTAATTTAGCAACTCGATCATGTCTAGCTTTATAATCAGTTTGCGCGATTTTGCTGCATTCACATATTAAATATGAAACATTTTTAACTTTGTCGTTGCAAAGTCGGCAGTTTGGATGTCAGTGGATTTTTTTATCTTCGCTTTCATGACATTAGTTTGTAGTGCTTGTTCTTGAGCAGCAAGTATTAAACCTTCAGTTTCTTTCTTGATGGTTCCTCTCTTAAGTCATGCCCATTATTATTATTATTATTATTATTATTATTATTATTATTATTATCATCATCATCATCATCATCATCATCATCATCATCATCATCATCATTTTATATCACTTATCTCCCCTATTAAGTGACTCTGGGCAGCTTACAGATTTTTAAAGACAAATAAAAAAATTATAATACTAAATTATGCAAATTAAATATTTAAAACTGTGCAAAAAACTGGGATTGAGAGATGGATGGCACGGGGCTGAGGTCTTCTTACCCTGTCAACCATCTCCAGCGGGGCCCCAAGCCAACCAGCAAAACCAAATTTAAATACTTTTTCAGGAGGCCAAAAGGATGAGAGCAGTCTGGTGATAGAATATTCCACAGGGACAGGGCCAACATAGAAAAAGCTCTTCTCCTTGACCCTGCCTGCTTAATTCCTTAGCAGATGGGATCCATAACAGACCTCTTCCACTGGCATGAGTTGGACAGGCTAGTCCCATTGGGGTAAGACAGCCCCTGAGATACTCTGGACCCATGCCATAAAGGTAATAACTAACACCTTGAATTGGAGATACAGCTCTGAATATCTCCCTATTTTAAATAACTTTTCAAGTACATTAAAACCTCTGCTATTGTTGAAGGCATTATGGGATCTGGTAAGGAAATACCTTTGAAACAATGACCTTTCATATACATATTTGGATTTGTAAAATACCTAAAACTTTTTTCAAAATAGACATCATTTAAGCTGATGAGTCATCTAAATACACTATGAGGAATGAAAATACACTATGATGAATGATACTACTAGTTATAACAATACAACAATAACATTAAATAAATCATAACTCATATTCAATCAGATTAGAAAACATCAGCATATCCTACAGCGTATGCAATTCACAAATTCTTCTGAACATGTATTAAAAGGAAATTATACTTTGCAAACATTGGTATGTAGTTAGATTTCTAGATATACAGTTCTGTTCATCGTATTAATGTATCCTATGCTAAAAGAAAATCATTTATGTATTCTTCTGTTCTTGCAAGGCTTTAAACCTGGGTTTTTGTTGCTCTAAGTCATTATTTATGCTTTCTATTCTTATTAAGTTATAGTTGAGTGTTTATTTTTATTTTCTACATTGCTTCTTCTTTGCAAATGCTATTAATTGATCCTGGGAGGTTCAGTTCTTTATGAACATGGAAATCAGTCAAATCCTTAGCAAAAATAAAGGAGTTATTGTGATTTTAATCTGCTAGTCATTGCCAAATTTAGGGGGCAGTGCTAATCTTTCAAGGCCATTGAGTCAGCGCTGTCCGAAGATATTTCCATGGTCATGTGGCCACCTTGACATCATGGAGCACTTACTTTCCCAACAAAGTGGTACCTATTAATCTACTCACATTTGCATGATTTTGAACTGTTGGGTTGAAAGGAGCTGGGGTGAGGACAGGAGCTCACCCCATCGCAAGGTGCTTGGGTTTTGAACCTGGGCTGCTGGCTTTCCAGCCAACAAGCCCAGTGTCTCAACCACTAAGCCACCACACCGCCCCAAATCCTTAGGTCATTATTCAAATATTTAGATTGGTACTCAGTGAAATAGTTTGAAAATACTGCGGCAAACTATGACCTACTAGAATAAATTAAGATTTACATTAGGAACCACATTTGTCAACAAAGATTCTTAAGTACATTATTTTCCTGCTTAGTTCTACAGAATTTACCAAAATTAGATAATGATCAACCACATCTATCAAGATTTGTTAACAATTGGGGATCAGGGACATGCCTCTGAAAGAAAAGGTCCCTATTTGATTGAACAGAAATATCTTTGTAAATATAGTACTTACACTAAAATATTGTTAAAGAGCATCTATTTCCTAGCACCAGAAAAAAAAAAACACCACTTGAAAAAAAATAGTGATAAAAGATTATACACTGTAATAAAAACTATTAACATGATTGTAAATCTACACATTATTTAATAAGGAAAATTCTATTTAGATTTCACTTGGAAAAAAACAATGCTGACATGTGTACAGATGCTATACATTTGTTATTAAAAAAAACCCTCTATATTCTGTCAAACACCTCACATATAAATATCTCTCATCAAGATTTAATCATTATTTTTTCCTTGCCACAGTCAAAAATTTAATGAGAAGTGGCCAGAAGTAAGTTTCCCAAGCCTTCCTAATTTGGTTGGAATCTATATTATGCATGACAGCACTGAAGATCCCTGGCAGGCACCTGTCAAAATCAACATATTATGCTTTAAGACCTGCACTTAGCTATGCAAGACAACACTGTTCAAGCTGTACATTAAAAAAGCGATTCAACTAGCCAGACTCCATTGTATTGCCATCCGCTGTCATGAACATGTATTGATTACACTGCAGTAAAATTTGCACTTTTACAAGCCATTATCAGTGCTAAAGTTTTATTGGTTTTCTATTTGTCCTTATAACAGTACTGAATTAATGGACCCTCTGGAGCAGTGATGATAATCAGGTGCTAAGCAGCTGAAGAATACAATAAGTGGAAGTTTTAGATGTTGGAATTTTAACCCATCGGTTACTGTAAATGGTATTTAATGAACAGATTCAGCAGGCTTCCATTTTCTTTGTTGTTCTGCTTTGTCTAGTTCTTTCTTTCTTCTTGAAGCCACAAAAGCTTCCACCTCCAGTTAACTGTGTATTACCATTTTTCTTCTAAAGTAGGGGTGTCAAACTCAAGGCTCGTGGGCTAGATCTGACCCGTGGGGTGATTAGATCTGGCCCACGAGGCTACCCTGGAAAGAGTGAAGGACTGGCCCGCAGTGCCTCTGCCACGTGTGGCCCTCTTGAGCTACGATTTTGCTGTCAGAGGGTTGCAGGAGTTCGTCACAGCCAAAAATGAAGCTTGGACCCTGTTTTCGCCGTCAGAATGCTCAGGCCACCATAGGCGCCCCTGACACCAGTGACATCAAGCTGGTCATGCCCATCCCAGCCCCCTAAGGTCAAACACAACCCTGATGCAGCCCTCAATGAAATTGAATTTGATATCCCTGTTCTAAAGCTTCCAATTTTCAAAAATTCACCACCAAAATCCATAAAATCCCCCAAAATCACAGTCCATCAAAAATCCCACCAACAATTTTTGTGTTTCACTGGACTTTCTACTTTCGGTTTTGCCACTCTTATCTCTCTATTCTTTTATGTTCTTTCACTTTCCAGTCCTTTCTGGGCATAAAAAAACTCAGCCACCACCTCTGAGAGTCTCTGAATGTGATTTGGGATTAAGCTGCTGGAACTCTTCAAAGTGTAATGAAAGTGAATTTATCAAAACTTCCAAAACACCAGAGGGCTGGAGAAGAGGCAATGGGTGGAAGCTTATTAAAGAGAGATCCAACCTAGAAGTAAGGAGAAATTTTCTGACAGTGAGAACAATTAATCAATGGAATAGCTTATCTCCTGGAACTGTGGATGCTCCATCACTGGAGGTTTTAAAAAATAGAGTGGATTACCATTTGACTGGGATCGTAGAAGGTCTCCTGTCTTGAGCAGAGGATTGGACTAGAAGACTTCTGAAGTCCCTTCCAGCCCTTTAATTCTATGTAATCAAGTGCTAACTCGATGATATCAGATATAATACTGCCATAGAAACACAGGCAGACAAGCTCCAGAGAAAATAGTAAGCTCTAGTGTAACATGAAGAAAAAAGCAGCTATGTTGTATGTTTAATTTACTTAACCAAGTAAACGCAGGGGGATCTTTAGTATACAGTACACATGCAATGTTGGAGTTGATAGTAAATGAAAGAAAAACTAAGTGTGATCAAGTGGATGAAACATCTGGAACAATGGGGTCAAATAAAGTGAACTCCAGCAAGCTGCGAGAGGAAGGCATATGGACAGCAATGAACTATGGCCTGAAATCAAAGACATTTGTATCTTTATGCTTGTCCAACATATCCTATTATTTCCAATCACAAAAAGAAAGAGTGGAAGGATGGCTGTTTCCTCTTCTGATTACTAAATAAATGAATACATACATGCATATCCAAATAGCCTACTAAAAGACATTAGGTGTGCCTATAAAACAGAAGGATTAAAATCTGAAGCATGATTGATACAAATATGTCAGGAGAAATAATCAATTCAAGTTTCTCCTGCTCCTTCTGAAGCTTCATGAGAACTGAAGGAACTGCATAGAACATGTCTTCAAAGAGACACACACAGCATCCAATTTTTCATGCACAAACTGGAAAACATTACTTATGACATAAAACTATGGGCAAGAAGTCTCTGCTTATTTAGACTCAATTACCTACTTAAGAAAATGAAAGCATAAGATTTCCTACATGGAAACAAAAATCCAGTATGTGTTTTATATCTATACCATAGTATATAAGAAAACAATTTCTTCATAATTAACCATGATTTATAGTTACTACATATCATCATGAATTGTTTGCATCTATACTTGTTTTCAATTTTCATTGCACATTCCCCTGCCCCATGGGTTTTTTTTTTTCTTTTTGTAAAAGCAGCTTTTATGGTGATAAAATGGGATTAGCTTTGGACCTAGCATAGATGTCTTCTCTAGGATGGGATATTAAAGTGAATTTCTATATGAATCCATCCCAAATTTCTATTACCCTTCTCCTTCCCTATGCTGTCTTCTCACGTTCAGTTTAGTTATTAACACTCACAGTTCTGCTACACGATTCATCCTTGTATTTATTTGAGCCTGCATATTTTCTTTGTTCCTATTTACAGTATTAACATCATAAAATGTAAAATAGGCACTACGAACTATAATTGAAAGATGTAGGGTAATAAGAATATGACACTGCAGTTCACTTGTTTGCTTTTATTTGCTTCTGTGTTACATCATCCATAGTCTTGAATAAGATAGCAATTCAAATTTCAGAAATAAAATAAAAGTACAAACTGGCACTGCACAAAAACTAACAGGATTAATGTGCTCAAATCTGAGATCAGAAATAATACTTTTAAACCAAGGCTCTTCAAAGCTTAATAAAAGAGAAAGCACAGACGTCACCTTCCCCACATATAATTCAGCTTCAGTTCTTCAGGTGGAAGCAAAGAAGAAGAGGTCGAGAAGGAGGAAGAGAGCTAACAAAACCAGCAATTTCCTTTATGTCGGCTTTCCACCAATTTTACTGGGATGTAATCCTAAATTTACTTTTTATGAATTAAATTTGCCCAAACAGCTAGGAGGAGGCATGATAGACTCCATTCAAGGACAAATCAATCCAGCATTTAGTCCATTTGTTCTCATAATGGCCAATGATAGGTGTCAACATCTGGGCATGAAGATAACATTCCTTTTCTGATGTTTGACTATCACTAATGCCAAGAGAGCGAGAGAGGGGAAAAAACTGAGCAAGCTGTTTTCTGTTTGAGTATAGAGGATGGCTTTGAAGGACAGAGAGAAGAACCACTACCAAGGCGACAATCAGATAAATTAAACTGGCCTTTGAAAGTATGTTACAAAACTGCCTCAGGCAGCCTCCTCCCTTGTCCCCTAGTTAATTCACATGAAGTTAAAAAAGCGAGGAAGGGAAATACATTGGCATTTATAAGATTCTGTGACCATAGCTGTTCTAATAAAATTAGCTGTATGTCTATACTGAGTCGGTTTCTTACTCCGGTCTACCTTGGAGCAGAGGTCTCCAACCTTGGCAACTTTAAGACTTGTAGACTTCAACTCCCAGAATTCCTCAGAATTCCTCAGCCAGCTTTGCTGGGAGTTGAAGTCCACAAGTCTTAAAGTTGCCAAGTTTGGAGACCCCTGCCTTAGAGGGTTTCTTCATTACGTAAGAAGAGAAAGGACGGGAAGGGATTTTTGACCTTCTCCTACAATTACTAGATGCCTTTGGCAGACAGAAAAGAAATGGATAGGTGCCTCCTTCTAAATCTGACTGATAAAATCTTTCTCTCAGCTTTTTTACCATGCTTGTTTGTTCCCTTCCATTCATCACATGGGAAATAAGGAGGTAGGATGGATGGAAGATCTTTTCCCTCCAATGTTTATCATTTGTTCCTCTTTTCTACCCATTCTTAGCAGACAGCACCACCACCAATGTATTTCTTTTTTTAAAAAAAACCCACTTCCCATCAGTTCACTTTGTCCTGGTTTTCACACAGCTGTTTTTTTCTGCTGTGAAAATTTGACATACAAGACTCAATGTGCTTTTCATAAACATGAAAGTCATTTTACTGGTGCTAATTATCTTGAAACAGAAAAATTGCTGTCTGAGGATATCTATCGTGTTTTCCCGAAAATAAGACTGTGTTTTATATTCTTTTGAACCTTGAAATAAGCGCTTGGCCTTATTGCCATGCGCTCAAAAGCCCGATTGGGCTTATTATCAGGGGATGTCTTATTTTGGGGGAAACAGGGTATGTCCCCAAAAAGTGCTTTGTTCATTACATTTCATCTTGTGGATAGGACTGTATTGAAAGATTTATGTGTACTTAACTGAAATTTAATAAAATTGGGAAAAGAATGACCAAGAACATTGCTATATTCAACATAGAAACCAAATTATACTAAAATAGTTACACAAAATGTTTTTTAAAACTTGTAAGGCCCTTCAGTGAATTCCTACCATTTGTCTTATTTAAGACTCCCCAAGTTTTTGTGGAAGAAGAATAAAGAAAAAATATTGATTTATAGCCATTCTTTTGCTACTTTGAGTAAACCCATATAAATATCTTAGAAAGGCAAAATAAGAAAAATGCACCCAACCAAGACAATGACATTTAAACACAAAATACAAATCCAAACAGCATAAAACTTAAATATATGTAACAGCAACTCAAGTAAACCAATCTGGCACAGGTTAACAACTTCACTGGCTCCATATAATAGTCTAAACCCCTCACCTGGAAACACACATGAAAACGTGGCAGGATTGGGGTCATTCTCATTTTGGAAGGAATAGTGTTCCAAAGAGTAGGCACTGTGACCAAAAGAGCACATTTTCTGGGTATGGAAAGATGGCATTACATAATCAATGGGACATCAGCATGTCTTCCCTGCCAAGCCAAATGGGATGGACAGAACCAACTGGAGAGAGGCAGTCCTGAAAATAACCCAGCTCAATGACAAAAATCCTTTAACAGGAGACAACCACACCTTGAATTGTAGAATCCTTGGAGCTTTCTGCAAGCAGACAACAAGCTCAGAGAGTACCAAGGACTCCACAGTTCAATCCTGAGCTACCTCTATTCTCCTCCATTGACATCTTGAATTGTATCAGAAGCATATTAGTAGCCAGTGCCGCTCACAGAACTGAGGTGTAACGTGAGTGCATTAACGGCACCCCAGGTAGAGCATGTTGCATTATATGTATTATAATCCATTTAGGAGGTGACCAAGGCATGAGTGATTGTGAGCAATGCCCATTGGTCCAGGAAAGGGATTATATATAGATTCTTGGGAAATTATTAATGATATCCTTCTATTTTTATTATATTTTTATCAATCCAATATTGTGTAGTAACTAATCAATTAAAGCTTCCAGCTCCAATTTATATCTCTGCTATTACTATCAGGGATAAAACTTTCCTATATTTTAGTGGCTTAACTACTAATTTATTACCGCCAGAATCACCATGTAGCCAGCCAGACTCACCTTGTATGGGAGATAGGCAGCATATAAATGTAATAAATATTAAATAAATAAAATATTACTCTAAAACCACAATACTTACTTTCATGAGTCACTTGCCTTCATGTCTGAAGGTATATCATATGTTTTGATGATTGCTTTCTCTTTTTCTCCTAACTCATTTCAAGTTAGCCACTTAAAAGATTTAGGTGCTATATTGATTTATTTATGTTGCTCAGCAATCTCTAATTTATTGGTCTTTCAACACTTTTGCAGTTTGATGATTATATGTAAGGCACCTTTACACATTTGTCCCTCCTCTGATATTTATGCCCTTGATTTATTGCCTTATTTCTTTTTCTTTTCATTTTCTTGGGTTTTTGAAGTGATTTAACAAAGCATTTGAACTCTTGATGTTAAGTGAAGCAAACAGTTGCTTAGCAATAACACTAGGAACAAAAGACTTGTTGAATGATGGTATAATAAGGTTAATAAGTATAGTTGCATAACTGCACCATAGGTTTGGGCACAAAAGAATAGAAGAAACCATTATTTGCTTATCTGAGCCAGTGGGATGGTTGCCGAAAACTCCAAGTCTTTCAGAAGTTCAACATATTTGACAAATGCCTTTTATCTGCAATAAATCAGGATTTTGTAGGTACCTTGACACCTCTACATCAACTCACAGTTAATTGTTAGAATTCTAACTTTTTGAAACAAGGAAAGAAGTATTTCTCTTAAATGCTGGAAGGTCTATAATATTCCATTGGAAGTAGATTTCATAAATTTGAATATATTAACTCTTCTGCTCAAATATACTTATGAAGTGAAGAGTCTTTAGAAAGGCTTGCTGCAGGCAAAGTACCAAACTAATGAAAATTTCTGTTTGGTCTATCCAATTCCCAAAATGACTGTATTACCCAGCTGCAATACATGCCTTAGTGCACCAATTTATAATTTCCATGATGTCTGGTCTTAATATCCCTTGTGACCAGTTCCTAGTAAATAATCTGTTATAGGCAGTCCTTGATTTACAACTATAATTAGGACAGGAATCTCAGTCATTGAGCAAAGTGGTCATTAGGTGAAATGTTCATGTGACCACTTCCCTTAACGACTGCAATCCTGAAGATCCAAAGTTTGTTTCTGCAATCTGCTGTGGGATTTCCCCTGCCCTCCACGTGTGGGACAGAACTCCTGCTATGGACTGCAGAAATGAAACTTGGATCTTGAAGATCTGACCTCCGTTCTTCCAACCTGACAAAGAATTTCCCCATCTGTGCACAAAGGGGAGGAAACAGCAGCTTTCCTGCTAGCTTCCTCGTGGACTTTCTGGAGAAACCATCAGAGACGACTGCAAATGGTAATCACATGATTTCAGGGCACATGGCAAACAGCTGTAAGTGAGAAGAAGCTGTCAAACACCAAGATCAGGATCAGGTGATCGTGAGAGAGTGATGGTGACTTTTTCAAGATCATAAAGCACCTTTCTGAGTGCCAAAACTTCAGCCATTAAATGACTGGGTGTAAGTTGTGGACAACCTGTATTATACATTTGCATGCCATTTCAATTTTCTTATATGGTTGTTTTTCTCTATTTAAAACCCCTGTGTCACTATTCTTGTTGAAAAGATTATATTCAGACACGGAGCTTTATTCTTTGTGAAAACACTCCTTATTGCATTAAGGCAATTTAAATTTTGGGAACATGGCAATTTACATGGCAAGGAGCTTGGAGATCTTCTATAATCTGTTGAACAAGAATAGTGACATAGGCGTTTTGATTCATTGTGCAAGAACTTTTGTGATTTGAAGGATGGGAAGAAATCTGGATTTAAGGCAATAGGAAGTGAAAAAAGCAGGTATGTATAGCTAGAGTATGTATATATAACAGCATTCCGTGAGCCTTCGGTGTTTAGTCATGCCGGCCACATGACCACGAAATTGTCATCAGACAATGCTGGGTCTTTGGCTTAGAAACGGAGATGAGCACTGCCCCCTAAAGTTGGGAATGACTAGCACATATGTGCGAGGGGAATCTTTACCTTTATCTTACAGATAGAATAACATGAACGTCAAATTATGTTTAAGTAAACAAATCTGACAAGCACTAAGCTTGTTCAAAAATGTATATATCGCAACTATCCCACCCAAATATAACTTACTTTGCTCTTTTGGCCATTTCATTGCCATCCCATCGTGGACTATAGGGATAGTTTTTCTGGGCTTGAGAATATAGTTCTCCACTATTCGTAAAATGATAGACAGACTGAAACGTCAAAGTTGGCTGATCTCGAGGAAAGTACAATGGCAAGTCAACTACAAACAAAAAAGAAAAAAAAAATTAGCGATTTGTTTTCTTTCTTGATTTCTATCATCTTATATAACAATATGGATGAAAACTTGTACATTAAAATATTTTAAAATTTGACAGATGCCTAAAGGATGCTCAATTTACAGGCCGTTCAGTTTTTTAAAAAATATTCTATCATATTTTTGCCAGATTTTTTGCAGAAAAATGAAATAGATCAATTTGAATGTATCATTTTAATGGACATCTGCTTAAATTTGAAATGTTTTTGAAACACGCTAAGCATACTATATGTAAATAACAAAATAAACCACAGA
This sequence comes from Pantherophis guttatus, assembly GCF_059756535.1. Lineage (NCBI taxonomy): Eukaryota > Metazoa > Chordata > Lepidosauria > Squamata > Colubridae > Pantherophis > Pantherophis guttatus. The sequence continues at coordinate 290,903,483 of NC_142063.1, read as the reverse complement.
TAAAATGTAACTAGACAATACAATTTGCTGTCTACATGTGTAAAAAAACATAGCTGGAGATGGGCATTCCATCTTATACATGGGAACTGCTGGGTTTTTTAAATATCAGATGGGCCCGAAGAACTGAATTTTTAGCTTTTGTACATGTCCACCAAGCATGATATAATGTCCCTTCACGTTGTTCATATTTCCAAAATACTTCTCAAGTGCCTTAGTATATTCTAGATAATTTCTCCAGACTACAGCGCTACTTTCTGAGAGATAAATACTTCCAGCCCTTCCCAGTCATTGCGCTTCTATACTTCAACAATGGGCTATTCAGCTATAGTTTTTACTCAGTCTCCTTGCATTTTTAATTTAATTTAATTTAATTAATTAAATTTATATGCTGCCCCTCTCCGAAGACTCAGGGCGGCTCACAATACATTTTAAAAAATCATTATAAAAAAAAAATTGAAAAATTAAAAACATTAAAAACTCATCCACACCATTCATGGCCGGATCTCGCCAGATCACAAGAGCGAGATCAACGGCCCCAGGCCTGCCGGAAAAGCCAGGTCTTCACCGCTTTTCGGAAGGCCAATAGGATGGGGATGGTCCGGACCTCAGGAGGTAACTGGTTCCAGAGAGCTGCGGCAGCCACAGAGAAGGCCCCCCCCCGTGGGCCCGCCAGCTGGCATTGTTTAGCTGACGGGACCCGGAGAAGACCAACACTGTGGGATCTTACCGGTCGCTGGGAGCTATGCGGCAGAAGACGGTCTTGAAGATAACCTGGCCCTGAGCCATGTAGGGCTTTAAAGGTAATAACCAACACCTTGAATTGTGACCGGAGACCAATAGGGAGCCAGTGCAGCTCGCGGAGAATTGGTGTAATGTGGGTGTAACTAGGTGCACCCACAATAGCTCGCGCGGCTGCGTTCTGGACCAACTGTAGTCTCCGAACACTTTTCAAGGGTAGTCCCATGTAGAGCGTGTTGCAATAATCTAACCGTGAGGTGACAAGGGCATGAGTGACTGTGAGGAGAACCTCCCGATCCAAGTAGGGTCGCAATTGGTGCACCAGGCGAACCTGTGGAAAGGTCCCCCTAGCCACAGCTGTCAGATGTTGCTCTAATCTTAGCTGTGAGTCTAGGAGGACACCCAAATTGTGAGCCCGTTCTGAGGGGGACAATTTTTCCCCCCCAGAAACAAGGATGGACAAGCGACATAGTCTTTAGGAGGCAATACCCACAGCCACTCGGTCTTGTCTGGGTTAAGTCTGAGCCTGTTGACTCCCATCCAGACCCTCACAGCCTCCAGGCACTGGCACATCACATCCACCACATCACTGAATTGACGCGGAGTAGAGATATACAGCTGGGTATCATCCGCGTATTGCTGATACCTCACCCCGTGTTGTCGAATGATCTCACCCAGCGGCTTCATGTAGATGTTAAATAGGAGGGGAGAGAGGACCGAGCCCTGAGGCACCCCGCAAACGAGGGGCCTAGGGGTCGACCTCTGTCCTCCTAACAACACCGACTGTGACCGACCAGAGAGATAGGAGGAGAACCACCGTAACACGGTGCCTCCCACTCCCAGCTCCCTTTGTCGTCCCAGAAGGATACCATGGTCAATGGTATCGAAAGCTGCTGAGAGGTCAAGTAGCACTAAGATGGAGGAATGATCCCCATCTCGGGCTCGCCAGAGATCATCCATCAGCGTGACCTAAGCCTGTAGCCAGGCCTGAAGCCAGACTGAAAAGGGTCTAGAATCTAGACTCTAGATAATCCGTTTCCTCCAATGACCGCAGGAGCTGAAGTGCCACCACTTTCTCTACAATCTTTCCCACAAAGGGTAGGTTGGAGACTGGACGAAAGTTCTTTAATTCTGCTGGATCCAGGGAAGGCTTCTTGAGGAGGGGCCTTACAACCGCTTCCTTTAATGGTTGCGGGAAGGCCCCTTCCCTCAAGGACGCATTAACTAAAGCCTGGAGCCAGCCTCGTGTCACCTCCCTGCTGGCCAAAACCAGCCAGGAGGGGCACGGGTCCAACAAACAAGTGGAGGAACTCATCGCTCCTACAGCCTTGCCCACTTCCTCAGGAGTCACAGGCTCAAACTCATCCCACACAATGGGACTAAGACCTGCCCCCATTATCTCAGTCGAAATTGCCCAATCAGAGTCCAGGTCCATCCGAATCTGAGCGACTTTATCCAACAGAAACTGCACAAACTCCTCAGCTTTACCCTGCAAGGGCTCCTCCACTCCCCCTACATTAAGGAGGGAGCGAGTCACCCTAAATAGGGCGGCTGGGCGCGAATCAGTGGATGCAATAAATGTGGAAAAATGTGAGCATTTTGCCGCCCGTATCGCCACTAAATAAGTCCTAATAAAGGCTTTTAAGAGTGTTCAGTTATTCAGTTTCTCTATGGGGCTACAAGGTTATCTTCATCCTTTTATTGCATGTGGCAGGTATTTATTATTACTTTTTGCAGGTGTTCCTGGCACAGGTGATCAAAGTTAAGTTAATAAAACATTCTGAGTTAATTTAGAATGCTGGTGCATAACATTAAACCAGTATTATATTACTAGGCCCACAAGACAAGCCTTAGGTTTGCATAATTATCATTACTATATTCAGTTATGATAGATAAGACTTTTTTGAAATAAGGGAGACAAACTATTTTGTTCAGATTTTTTCCCAAGAAATCCTTGATGTGAACTGAAAACAATGTATCAACCTAATTTTTTATTTTCTTTGTAGATTAATTTCTGAAATCAGTGTTGTAATACCCACAGTTTGAATATGTTAACATGATGACAACCTATAATCATCTTCTATTCAGTGAAAAAAAATATTTTGTAAAGCCTTAGGTAGGTTTTTTTACATTCGGGTGGCCCGTGAGACATCTGTTCCAGTGTAACACTGCAAATAATGAAATCTTAAACAACAAAAACTTGGATCTATAGGAATTGAGGGGTGAGGTTCCAGAACCTATGATTCTCTTCTTCCTCCCACAAGCACCTTTTCTCTCTTTCTTCTGTTGTGGTTGTCTGTGTAATATACCTGAATTTTCCCTTTGCATAAGATGTCTCTGGGTCTGTCCAGTTAAGAGGTTCCATGTGACTTTCCTGCAGTACTGACTGATAACAGAAGGAATCACCTTACTCACAGCTAGCCTGTCATGCTAATTTGTCTACTCTAAGTTCTTTTACAATTCTGGGGGAGAGGCTTCTTGATCACATCACTGGACACTATTGCTATCCATAGACTGATTGTGCAATGCTTAATTACCACAAGTGTTCAATGAGCAGTTAGTGTTCGGCAGCAAAATTAAGAACTGGCTGAGAGTAGTAGTGCACACAGTACTGATGTCTAGTGGCACATCTGAACAGCTCACCCACCAGAGCTGTACAGAGACCCCAGTATATGTGGCATGAGCAATCTGATTTTTTCCACTGTCAGCCAAACAAATCACTTGGAAGAAGGCAGCCAGCTGTTGTGACAAAGCAAAATGGAGCCCCACAACTGGCAAGTTCAACCATGACCAAGTGAAAAGACCTACAACTTACAATCACATGGAAGCCCACAAGCCAATGATATTCATAGTCTAGGAGGAGGAAGAGGAGGAGGATCAGCAGCAGCAGCAAATATGGATATGTAGACAATCTAGTCCAGGGGTATCAAACTGGTGGCCCGAACAGGCCAGATAAGTCATGCACAGGCCACGCCCACCCCAGTTCCGCAAAGGGAAAAACGTCACGATATGTCACATGAACTATTTCAAAGACAAAGGAACTGGGAAGAAATTCTTCCAGTTAACAGCACGTTGTAAGAATTCAATTATGGGTAGGTATGGATAGTTGAGTGGACACAACTCAGTTGTTCCTTCCCTACTCTCGCCCTCCACAACACACCCACTCTCAAGAGTGTCTACAAGATATGGGACTTCCGGTTTGCTGCTGGCCGCCGCTAGACGCTCCTTTGGGATCGTCAGCTTCCTTTGCCTGTCAGAGCCGCCTTCACAGCGGAATGGCGGCTCGAAAAAACTCCGTTTCCATGAGGAAATGGAGATAGAGCCGGCAGGGGTGGGTAGAACTCTCCGCAGAGCCCCAAAAGTTTTATTTTTACTTTTGGGACGGAGCGGATGAGATGCCCCATATCCCCAGCCGCTGCTCCGGGCTTTGGGAGACCTCTGCCAATGCAGAGCCAGGCGTGAAGAGCAAGCCTGCGAATTTAACAGATTACTAAAAGAAAATGTGAGCTGGACCTGTAATATTGAAACGCAAGTATTTTACTTATCTTCTAAAAAATTTATTTAAAAGAGTGTCTACAAGATATGAATGAATAAAGATCATGTTGCCACAACTGTGTAATTAAAGCTCTACCAGATTTCCTTTTTTTTTTGGTATGTTGCATGTGCAATTAATATAAGAAATAAGAACAGTAGAGCTTTTAATGGCCATGTTGACTTTTTCAAACACAAACCCCATGAACATCCCTGTATATGCTATGACGTTTCTGCTGACTTGCCCCTGGCACTTTGCATCTCTACCACCTTTTCTGAGGACTTCGCTTCTCCTGACTTTAAACCAAGGATGACTATTTCTCTTCTTAGTTCCAAATGATTTCTTTCAGTTTTTTTCTCTTGCCTCATTAATTAAAATGTACTTAAAATATGCCTAGTATTTATTTCAAATATTTGCCAGAAATCTGCAATTGCTGGAATTCAGCAGGTTATAAATATGGCCATTAAATATATAAATGAATAAATAACTTATTTTTATACAAGCATCTTTCCTTTGAATAATTCAAGATGGTATATATATATGTACATGTACATACATACATACATATATATATACTCATACACACCATCTTTAATTTTATATATCCACACATACATACACAAACACACATACATATATATCCAGCTTCCCATTTATTCTAACAACCTACAGAATAGGCTGTGTTACAGTACTAAATCACTAAGTGCTTAATAGCTGACTGAATTTGGATCTCTTGTAAACATCATTATTCAAATTTATCAAGCTTTATCAGGTTACATAAGCAAAAAAGAAAAAAAAAGCAGGTTCCTCCCAAAATTTCAACACAAGGAGGAGCAAAGGAAAGAAATGCAAAATAGAGAGGTTTATGTAAAAAAAAAAAGCAGCTTTTGTTTCATGCATACATGTTTTGGGTGAGGAGTTCAACAAAGGTTAAGAAGAGAAATTATTTTACACACACACTCATACTCATATATAAAAGATGAGAACAGCTTCTGTATGGGAATTTGGAGTAGCAAGGTAGAAAAGACAGAGTGATTAAATAGAGAGAATGCTTCAGCAGTACAAGTCACAGTGAGATGGACGGATATGATATGAAACAATGACAGAAAAATAAGAATGGGTTCAGGTGTAGAGATAAAAGCAAAGCATTTGTGACAGACATAAAAGGCGCTAAACAACCAGGACAACTTTTAAGAAAAACATATTTTGATTTGAATTGAGTGAATAGCTTTAGGCGAAAAAAAGATAAACTGAGAGGATTGAGATTTTAAAAAATGGTTCTGATCAAACATGCTGAGACTTGCATGAAAAAGTACTTCAATCGTTTATATAATCCTTCCATGCAGAATGCACATGAAAATGGGACTGCTGAATTTTATTAAATCATCTGCAAATTTCATTAATCTGATAGATTAAAAACACTGCTTCAGCAACTCTGTCCAAAACTGGAAATACTATTTCCAAACCCATATTGACTCATAGGTATTTCTGCAGACAATAGATGAGTGACTCACATCGGTAAATTCCTGGAACTACCAATAGACCCTTTGCTTAGTCATCTATTAAGGGATGCTCAATGTGTAAGCTTTGCAAGCCGCGATAAAGGAATCTATCTGCATATTGGCTGAAAAAAACCCCATTCCAAGTAACCCAAATCTAGACTCTAAAAATAACTTCACATTATGTGAGTCACCTCACCAACAGGTTTACACAAGTCCTGTGCCGAACCGTGATATCTCATCAGAAAAACTTAATTTTATTGCAATTCTAAGAACATAAAGGAAAAAGACAGGTTTTAAGAAATAGAAATGCTTTTCTGGTAGTATTTTCTGCAAATCTATTACACTTAACATTTCTCAACAGTTAAATTTGGACCCATCTTGACAACTTTTTGAATAGAATGATATAAATCTAGGATACTTTAAGAGACCACATTCTCCATACCAGCCTACACAAGTTCTAAGATCTCCAGAGTGATTAACTGGAATTGGAGTTCATGAAACAAAAGACATCCTTTTGTTTAGCCATCCTTGTGGCTAAATTTAAACTGTGGAATTTTTAAGCAGATCCAACAATTCTTGGATATCTTTCTATATCTGCATAAACTTTATAGTTAAAAGAAAATACCATGTTTCCCCGAAAATAAGACCCTGTCGTATATTTTTTTGAACTCTGAAATAAGCACTTGGCCTTATTTTTGGGGTGGTCTTATTATTTTGGAGCATGTGGAGCAAGACGGGGCTCCTCTTGCTGTCTTACCTGATTTCCAGCTGTCTCCCTAACCCTAACCAGAGGAAATGGCGGGGACCGGCTGCGCATGCGTTTAAATATTTTTGGGAAGGGCTTATTTTTTTGGGGGGGGGGGCTTACTTTAGTGCATGGGCTCAAAAGCCCGATTGGGCTTATTATCAGGGGATGTCTTATTTTCAGGGAAACAGGGTAGAAGTAAGGATTCAGGGAAAACTAGGAATCAACTAAATGGACATAATGCAATAAGATTAGAAAGAACTTGTGGTAACTACCCAGTTGTTGCAGAGATGCAGAAAGCTCTAAATAGCAACATTTTACCTGCAATTTTGTTGTAGAGTTGGTAAGATATACATTGAGGGAGATGGGCAGTTTAGAAATACAAAATATAAATATAAATAAATAAACATATCTTATCTATGTACATAGTGTCTATCAAGGTCAAAAGCCTACAAAAGATCCTACAAAATTTCATTAATAAACTATTATATTCCAGCCAGCAATTTTTGGAGCAATTTCAAACAATAACTTTTGGGTTTAGAATGACAGCACATCAGGGTCACAATACACAAGAATCATGGATTATAAAACTGACAGTGTTTTATAATAATTTATAGCTGCATGCCTTAGGATGCCCAATGGGCAATATACAGAAATGCTGCTTGAAACTAACCCAGATTGTATTATAAAAGCAGCTATATGTATATTATTAAAAAGAAAAGTAACGGAATAGAAAAGTTGGTGGCACCTTGTTAAACTACTAAAAGAAAAGGAGGAAACATAAAGTTTCTGGTATGCTATTAATGGTCTATCTGTTCTGCTTTCTATTACAATAACTGCACAGGATTCATATTCTCTCCTACTTATAATCTGGAATTGTTTTCCGTCTTTATAAATCTCACATTTTTAAGATTACCTTTATTCAAGGCAAATATATAAGATGATAAAAACAGAAGCAGAAAATGAGAAGAAATGTGTTTGTTATTACTGCAATTTTCCTGTATAGCACATTACAGTAGAGCTACATATTTCAAAGTATGACTATTACATATAGAGGCAATTACTCATCAAACCACAATACTGAAAGATCTGTCTATAATATTTTTTTTCTTATATTTTTATTTTTTATGACTGCATACCTAATAGGAATTTGGGAGTAAGCCCTGTTGCAATAAATAATAGAACAAAGAACAACCTGACCAGTTGCTGAGGTGAGAAACCAAGGGAGACATATTTGTGGGCTTCTAGAGACAAATGTACTCCTCTTTGTATGAAAGATGATATTTGAGAACTTTTTTTTAATCCAGGAGTATTTTCTGTGTAAATAAAAGAAAGGCAGAATTCATTTAGACGTAATTATAGCTATACAGAAAAGGAATAAATAAGTTGTGAGGAACCTGTGGCTATACTAGATAAAAGCAGTCTTACATAGGCCAAGGCTATCTTGCCCTATGTATTTTGCTTCTCACATTTGAGGTGTTTACCAGCAAAACTGAGACATAATCCCTTTTTATCAATGTTGTCCTGCAGCTGTTGTGTGTGCATGTGTGTGTCTCTAAGTCAGTTTTGACTCATGGTGATTGTCTGGACTAGGATCTGCGGTTTTCCTGGCAAGATTTCAGAAGTGGTTTGCCATTGCCTCTTCCCTAAGAGTAAGAGAGAGACTGGCCCAAATTTACCCAATTGACTTGGTAGGTTTTTCTCCTGGTTTCTATCCTGCCTCCCCCCCCAACACCCCCCCCCCCGCATCACTTTATATGTAAATTAATTTTATTTACCATTTGGCTGACTGATTACCCTTCCAACATTTGGCTTTACTATTTATCTTTACTCTTTGGTTCACAAATTCTAAATCTACCTCTTTTCTATAAAAACAAGCTGGTGAGGACAGGAAAGACAGAAATGTTATATAAACAGGGAAGAGATGTCTCTAATTTCCTCTCCTATTCCAGTTTCCCAGCCTTTTTGCTCCATAGGTCACATATTGCTGACTCTTACCAGTCCCACCCATCACAATAAATGCTGAGGAACACTAAGAACTGTTCTTTAGTAGGATGAACTTCAGGTCAGATTCCCCATCTCTGGATTAAGTTAAAAATTTGACTTCCTTTCAGCTGAGAGAAGTCAAAAGGACATACACCTTTAATGAAAGGTTAATGGGAAACCTCTCCCATTATAATAAATAGTATCTATTTTATAGAATTTGGAGGCGGATGGGAGCAATGTAACATTTTTCTATGTGTGTGAAAATCACACTGTGAAAGAAAACCGCTACTGAAACATTAAAAACTGGAGATATATGTATTAATGCTTCATATCAGGAGATAGAACCTTCATAAAATAATTAACTATTTAAGATGCTAATTACATGGTTAGTTCTCCTCACTTTTTCCTCAGCCTTGGAAACTTCCAATGGTGGTTTTTACAAGTGATAAAAAGTTGCTCCAACTCCTGTGTATCATTTACTTTAGTTACTTGCTATGAAAAACCTTAAGACAAATTGGACTGATATGCTGTACTTGGACAGATTGAAAGAGAAATACAGGTAGTCCTCAATTTACGACCACAAAATTAAGCCCAAAATTTCTGTTGCTCATGAGACATTTGTTAAGTGAATTTTGTTTCATTTTAGGATGTTTTTTGCCTCTTAAATGTTAAGTGAATCACTGCATAGTTGTTAAATGAATCTGGCTTCCTCATTGACTTTGCTTGTCAGAAGGTCTCCAAAGGTGATCACATGATCCCGAGACATTGCAATCATCATAAATATGAGTCAGTTGCCAAGTATCTGAATTTTGATCACATGACCATGGGGATGCTGCAAGCGTTTTAAGTGTGAAAAACTGTCATAAGTCACTTTTTTCAGACCCTCTGCACTCACACCTTGTTGGCCATCCCCAGAGCCTCCCCCACTGGCAGCAGCCACTCCAGTCCAACTGAACCAGCTAACTGTGCAAACCTCCCCACCATGCCTCACCTGGCAGCAGCCATTTACCTGCCTGCTGTCCTGCTTGCAAGGTGCCTGGAACTTGCAATTTCCTGCTGGCTTCCCCAGTAACTTTGGTTGTTGGAAGCTGGCAGGAAGATGTGAGAAGGTACCTCTTAACAATGGCAATGTGGTCTGAAGGAATTGCTGTCACTAAGTGATGCAGTCACAGGATGCTGCACTTTATTGTTGTGGTCTGCCAGCAGCCTGCGGAGCTGGCAGCGGAGTCGCACAGTGTGGAGGCTGGGGAGGAACATGGGCCAGTCCTGGAGTCTGGGGAAGGCCCAGACGAGGGCTCTGCATTGGAGGCAGAGATGGGGCCAGGGCCATCTGGGAGTGATGCGTGGACTCCGGAGCCTCCAGAGTCAGACAGCAGAGAGGCAGAGGAACAGGAGGAGCCTGTTCCTGGTGCGCACATGCGCAGAGCTGCCAGAAGGCACGAACAGTTAAAACAAAAGGGACGACTCAGGAGTAAGGCCTGGAGATGACTGGCCCCTCCCATAAGGCTTAGAAGAGGAGCAAAGGCATGTGGGCACTTTGCAGGAAAGCCACGTTGTTAACTCTGTTCCCAGTTGGCATCTCTGTTTGATTCTGGAATCCGTGTGGCTTTGCCAAGTAGGTCTTTGGCAGAGTGTCAAGGGAGATAAAGGTGATTATCCCGAAGGACTTTTTGCAACTAATTGGGACTCAGCTGTGAATGAACGTAATTCATAGCTGTTGCAATAAAAGAGATTTATGGAATTATTCGTGTGTTTTAATGACTCAGGAAGCCTAGGTCACAACATTTATGACTGCATTACTTAGTGATGGGAATTCTGGTCCCAATTACTGTCATTAACCAAGAACTGCCTATATGCCAGTAGAAGTATAGAACTATTAGATTTTAAGAAAAAAACAATCTTAAAAATTTTATATATGTGGGGCAGTGGATGAGGTCGGGGCCCAGTAAAATGGTATGTTGATATGGTAGAGAGGGCTAATTCAGGCAGTGTGAATTTATATTGTGATTGTGTGTTCTTTTTTGCTCTTATTATTATCTTGTGAGACATCAGTTGTTTTCTTGTAAACATAAATTATATAAATATTTTAAATATGTAACAATAATATTGAAAACTATAATTAGTTATATATGCATTTTAGACAGGCATTAAAAGCTGTTTTTGGTGTTCCTTTTATTAAGGAATTTCATGAGGCTTTTAACATAATTTAAAACGTAATATAAATCTATATCCCTATTTATTTTGGACATATAACAAAATGTGTGAAAGGAACCCATTAAATGAAATAATCATATAATGCTCAATATATAATAGAAAATATACTAAATTTGGATCTGCAGAAATGAATGTGGGTTATGAGCTCAAAGAACATCCCCATACAAAAATGCAAACATACATGCTTACAAACTTTAGGAAGGCCTAAATTGATTATCATACAATTGTTAACTCTTGTGAATACCCAGTTTGAGTTATCATTGAAGACAAATGGACCAATTCTATTGAATTCTATTTATTAGAGATACAGGCATGTCTGTTGTCGAAAGAAACTTAAGAATGTCGCCTCTTCCTACAGAGAAGGATTAACTTATAAAGTTAATTCTTGTTATCAGAGTCAAAAAAGAAAGACTTCTGTCCCAAACTCAACCATTTCGCAGTTTCTGCGCGCTTCCTATACTTTTCTATAATTTGGGCACAGAGTTACAGACAACTAGCAGAAACTGTCAGAATTTGGTGATTGTAGCCTACTGAGATGCCTGCTGCTGTTCTCTTCCTTAAGGCTTCTTCCTTTTTTGACCCCAAACATGAAAAAGCGACTGCAACTAATATAATTACACATAAGCAAATGCAGTAAGACCAAGCAAGGAATAAGAAAAGCTTGCTATTAAATGTAGCTATAGTAATAACGCCTTCACCATCTCGAAACAGGGTGTATGACCAGCCATAATTACATTCGATCTCATTTTTTGCTAGAAATATTGCAATTTTGCTATACATCATACGGATATTTACTTTTAATGACTTTTATTTCATCTTCTTTGAAGTTTCAAGGCCTTTCCCCTAGTTCCCCTTTCCTTCTGCTGTACCAGTTTCTATGGCAACCTTTCTTAACTATGATTATTTACATCCGTATATGTTTCACTACAGAGACTAATTATGCCATGATGAACCCTTAAAAAGCCTGCATTAAACTTCTAAAGGATGAGCAGAATCAGTTATGAAATTTGCATTTGTGAAGACTTCAATAGAATACAGTCTACAGGTGAGAAATGGGATACTGATGTTGGTATGCTGGTGAAGGAACCACTCTGAGGAAGCTATAATTGAACAAAAAAAATATTTTAGGGTTCCTTCCACTAAAAACAGCTATGGAAAACTAACTGCTAACTAGGAAGTAACTCTAAATTTACTCCAGAAGTTATTTGTTTGTATACCATGCTTCCCTGAAAATAATATTTTCTTTTGAGCTTGAAAATAAGCACTCGGGCTTATTTTTGGGGAGGTCTTATTTTTAAGTGCAGGAGGGGGTGAGCCGACGGGAGTGGGAGCGCTAGATAGATGATGATGATGAAGATAGACAGACAGACAGACAGTTTATGTGTGTTTGTGATTATATGCAGATTTTAGTATGTTGCTTTCTCTGTGCTTAAATTTGTAACTAGATGGGTTTTTTTTTTGTAATGAACCTGCTGGGTAGGTATGTATCTATTTGTAATGTAACTATTGGGGTTGTACACTCTGTTCAGAATGTGTAGGGAAGATAATTCAGAAAATCACACCAAACTAAACTGAAATAGAGCAAAAAAAAAAAAAAAAAAGAGTTCTTGGAACTTCACGCTTTACATGACTAAAACAGTCCAAAACACTCTCAGAAGCATGGATTGGAATGACTACTCTAATTATAGGACAACACAAATGGATTTGGCTCTTCAAAGAAGCTGAGATTTGGGGAGGAATGTTTGTGACAATCAGCTTTATACTGAAAATCATATACTCATCTTTGTACCACTGCCCTGCATATGTTAACCAGATGGCTAGCTCTTACAGAGATCAAGATAGTCATCAAATAATAAAAAAACACAAGTGAACCAAGAATAATTTGTGAAATCTGTATTTATGTCACTTAGTCCAAAAGTATTATACCAGTGTAAAATAACAATAATAATGTGTGGCAAAGTATTTTTGCCAGCAGTTATACTGATGTTTTCCCATGAAATTGAATGTTTGCATTAGTATTCAGAAATTTATCAGAAATTCTTGACTCAGTAAAATTATTGAAAATTATTGTTAGGTTAATAGTTGACACATAGTTCACTTCAATTGCAGAATGGATAAAACAGTATGATATTATATGAAATTACCACATTCCATTACCACATTCATTATAAAAACATATATGGCTTATGTTAATTCCATAATTAAATTTAAATCAGATTAACAGCTAGAAGAAGAAATGTAAGAAATGTGTCCTGATAAAATAAACCCTTTTTGAAGAATATTTTTATTACTAGAGCCCATCATAAAACTATTCTACAACTGTCAACAATAATTGACTAAAATTATTTTTCTCCATCAAACAAAACATTCAAGCGATCCAGAGAGAACTGCAATAAGACTTTAATTTTTAGGGTACCATAAGCAGGGAATTACACCAAACTGTTAACAAATATGGACTGAATGCTAATGAACTTGAAGAACAGCCAAATTTGTTTGTATGATTGGCTCAAGCCATATGCCCTAGAATAACATTCTTTTGAAGAGACTAGCTGGTATTGAGAGACCACTATCAATTAACAGAAACTGGTCATGTAGGGTGATTCCAACTGTCCTTCATCCTTTGAAAAATCTGCTGGGAATTATTGCAGGATGTTTTACATCAGATTTCTGGTATTTAAGCAGAGAGGAAGCTATGAAAACCCAATATTTTGGATTTTATAACTCAATTTTTTAACTCACTTTGTAATAATCAATTTCAAATACATATCTTTTATCTGCAAATTAAAAATTAAGCAACTAACATACAAATATGAACAGCTTTAAAAGGGAAATTATTCCTCAGCACATTGTTTTATTTTTCTACATTTCTGAACCACTTATTCTCTTTCAAAGAGAGATCATTTAACTATTTATAGTTAATATTCTATCATCTGATGGAATTCAGATGAAGACATTGATTTTGCATAAAAGTAAAAAAAAAACATATCTGAATAATGTAACTTTTGTTCATGTGTTTTCATGTTACGCTTTTGTGTTTTTTCTAATAAGAAAAAATAGAGAAAATTAATATTCTTTTCTGATTACACTTCACGTGTGATTAAATATTTAGAATTACAAGTCTATTAGAAATGAAAGATAAGATCAACTCAAATTACAAAAAAAACAAAGTACAGTATTTTTTCCACCATAAGATGCACTCCCCCTGCCCCCAAAAGTGGGTGGAAATGTCTGTGCATCTTATAGAGCAAATATTGCGGCAGGGCTGTCACCACTGGTGCTGTTCACTGCCACTGGGGAACGCTGGAGCCTTCACTGCCAACCAAATGGTGGTGGCGATCGGCAGCAAAGATTGGCGGCTGCCCTGATCCCCGCCGCCTAGAACAGCTGACCAGTGGTATTCCGGGAGGCCAATCCAACTGCCAATCAACTGCTCAGCAGTGAAGGCTCCAGTGTTTCCCTGCAGCAGCAGCAACTAAACTCAGTTGACTGGTGGTAGGTGAAATGGAGAGGAGCCCTGACGAGCCACGTGCTGGGGCTGCGATAACGTGCTGAAGCTGACCAAGCTATTTGCTGCAAGGATGCTAGCCAGATGAATACTGGATGGTATTCCCCCACACACCTAGGGTTGTTACTACTGGATTAGATCCGAAGGTCGGACCTTTTGAGAGCTTCGGATGTCCCCCTCTTGTTTTCCTCCTGTAAAGCTATTGTGTGTCTTATGATACAGTGTGTTTTATAGTGTGAAAAATATGGTAGATGTTTCAGTGGTTTTCTATGCATTATTTTTCATAACTCAATACAGATTCCCTTGGGTTATTCAACAAAGCTAGTAATGCATCAGCTAGTTTGAGTAAGTTAATCAGTGGCGACAATTCAATTGTAATAATTTCTCTCAATAAGTAACTTTAGAATTAATTAAATAGAAAGACAAAAGTATTATTTAGATTTTAAAAACATGGATAATTAAATATTGATTGTTGACTTTCCTGGAGCACAGTAATTTCAAGTTTAATGACAAACTATTTGAAAGTTTTCAAACTTCAAAATTCCTTATGCAGAAATAAACTACTATGTATAGAAATTTTAAATTAGTTTTCTGCATTGCTATATAAGTAAAAGAAAATCCCAGCTAAGAAACCTGGAAGATGAGGACAGATTCGGTCAATCTCTTGAAGATATACTAACTAAAGAGTTGCCTGACTATAAACTGCATTGACAAGTCTCAAGTGTGCTTCCTTTCTCCTTTCTAATTCACTTTTATTAGAAAGGAGGGTACTGGACATTTTCGGTGCGAATATTCCAAATATAAGAAGTGAACTTTTAAAAGACGTTTACATGCAATGATATATAGTAAGGAACATCTTCTAATCATCTGCTCTCTGAAGCAACAAAGATAAAAAGTGGATGACTAGATCAGGGATGGGCACTTAATTTTTGCAGGGGAAACTGGGACTGTTGTGGAGGCGGTCCTTCCCGCCACAAACCAGAGACAGCTAAAAGGTTGGAGGTGTCCCACAGGCCATAAAATACGCAGGTCTGAGCTAGAATAAGAGTTATTACTGCTCATAAATTCAAATAATAAATTGTTGCATTTGAACAATTTGTGTAGTGGGAATTAGGATTATAAATTGTAGAAGAATTTTGAGAGTAATAAAGAACAGTAATCCTGGTTACAAAATAACCTTGGAAAACATACTTTGCTGAAAGCATATTTTCAATAAGCCTCAATACTGGTATTGGAAACAATTAACATATAAAACACTGCCAATGAATATGGTGATCTCCAAGACTACAGAGATTCAGTAGATTTAAGTGAGAAATCTCATCTATCACAGAATCATTTGCTATCTGATACTGTATTTCAGGACTATTTAGCTGCACTATTGCAGGTACTTTAAATTACACATCTACTAAGGTTTGAAACCTTTCTGTAAGAATTTAGTTATGAACAGGAAATGGAACTATTCAAAATTATTTCAAACTACAGTACCACAATAGTTATTTACTAATATGATTTATGTGATATTCTATTGACAGACAACTCAAAGCAACTAACAACTTAATAAACAAATAGGATAAACAAGTGTCTCACACTGGTAAGTGACCTGGGGAGAAAACAAACAATGCAGGCCAATTATGAGACCATCTTCCAACGATAGTCTTCTTGATGTCATTGGTACCACTGATGCAGATGAGAAGGCAGAAAGGATTTGAAGACCAGAGACAGAGACAGAGCAATTGTTACAGGAGAGTATAGCTATTTGCATACATTTATTTATTTAATACAATTAAGATTATTAAATAATTCTGGGTGGTATGTGTGGGTGGGTGTCCATTTTCACTGGCAGAGGCACTGCAGATTGGTCCTTCATTGTTTCAAGGGCATCTCTATGGGCCAGATCTAAGCACCCCGCAGGGTCGAATCCACCCCAGGCCTTGAGTTTGACACTCCTGATCTAGAGTATATATTGTATATATTTATATCTACAGTACATCCATTTATATATATCTAACTATCTCCTACATATTCCCAGTATGTCTTAGTAACTGTCTCTTGACATATGCACATCAAGCATACTCCAATATGTTTTTCTGTCTGTGATTTTCAAGTATCTTGTATCTTACATAATTTTAAAAGAACAAATGATCTAACAAACCTTATGACCTTTTTGATATTTCAGGTGAGATTACATAAGTATGAAGAATGCAGAAAACACATGACAGATGGGGGGGGTGGGGAAGGAGATGCAAGTGTTGCTGTATTTGGTACTTCAGTGTTAATTTTTGTTTAAATTTTCAAGCAGTTAGATATTTGTACCCAAAGGAAAATAACTACTCACTGTGAACAAGGAAGCAAAAATCCTTCCACATCAGCAACAAAGTGAGTTTTGTGAAACCCTCAGCATCGTACTCTACCACTCCACTATTAAAAAAAATATATTAATGAAAAATATAATTAGAACCACAAAGCAAAAATAAGGCAGAAGGCACTGTTTCCCTCTCAAGTCAGGCACAAACAATATTGACTAATTACTCTGTTCTGGCCACTATCACCTACCATTACCTTCTTGTTTTCCTAGTTCTTATTTAGACTCCATTATACCCAATGAACTTTCCTTCTGGCAGCTTCAGTTTTTGAGCAGCAAATGTGATTAGAATTTACTACAGTACTTAATTTTTTCCTTCTATTAGTATGTCCTGAAAAAAGCTGAAATAAAGGTGAACACGTGCACACACTTTTAAAGGCAGAATTAACTACATGTTGCAACTAGAATAATTCGAAATAACAGCAGAATTAAAATGGCAAAAATAGGAAAAATTCTGGGAGGTTCTGGAGGAAATGGATTATCTAGATCTTTTTCAATGCGGGTTCAGGCTTCTGCATGGCACTGACCCAGATCTATCACACTTGTAGGTGACCTCTGGCAGGAATTGGATGGGGAACTGTTAGTGAAAATTAATTAGCTCGTTAACTAAATGGGCAAAAATCTGCTATCTTGATCCATATTGTCATCTTGCTGATCCTGTTCATCCATGTTATCCATTATCTTCCCATTTTTCTATTTCACTCGACATAGTTTTTCTAATGCATCCACCCATTTACTATGTCCAAAGTATGTGAGTTTCTGCTTGCTGATTATTGCCTCAAGGGAGTTGTCAGTTTTTATTTCATTTAAGAGCCTGACTGCTTCTGCCAGCAGTCCATTGTTTTAACTATTCTGATCTTTGTTCCCATAGAAATAGTCTTTTCCGTCATGATTTTGTTTAGGATTAATCCTCCAATTTCTTTTCCAACATACTGTCCATCTTCCATCTATTCTTGAATCCAAACCTCAAAATTACCTATCACCTTTTTCACCTATAATTTCACTAATTATACTGTTGAGACTTCCTTTGTCTTCTTAATATTTAGCATTAATCTAGAATTTTGACTATCTCTACTTTCAACTATTAATTAGACTAATAAATAAATAAACTAACAAAGGGTGCCATCTGTATTATTTATGTTTTTGTTGTTAATAATTTCCCCTTCTTTTGGCTCTTTTCTCATCAACTCTTCAGAGATGATTTTGAAGAATAGAGTGAGAAAGAAGAAATGCTAAAAATCTTTCCTTCTATAGTATGGCATAATTTATCTATTAATGTACAATAAATACAAATATTATATAACTACAGTAATATAACTCAGGACTACCAAGTTTAAATATGCATATTTAGGAAAACTCCAAGTGGCAAAAATATTTTTAGTAAATATGAATAAGAATAGACAGAAACCTATGCTTACGGTTATATTCCATTTTAAAGTGAAACATATATACGTACGTTCCAAAATGACTAAGAAATGCTGCAATATATTCCCTTCTCTTATGGTAACCCTGAATAACATATTGAACCTATAAAAGAAAAGAAGAAATAAGTGCAATTATGATAAAACTAAATTACAATACAGAATATTAATTTGGGAGAGTTTTTGCTTTACTAATAATATAACTTATACATTTTGTATAGTGAAATTGAAAGTATAATTCTGGAAAAATATATTGACATGCATCAGAGGTTGGTGTATTAAACAGAAATAATAATTACACATATTTTACATTTTAAGGATAAACATATTGATTAAACCTTTATAATATTAGATTCTGCTATTTTACATAATGGCAATATATTATCCATCTGGAATTTCATACAATATTTCATAAGTATTTTGAAGAAGCCTATGGTTTCTAAGCATTTTGTTTCATATCAAAAAGCAATTTTGTATATTTCACACCTCTGAAATTTCCTGGGCCAACATTTAAGTGTTGCAGTTAGAACATGTCTATCATGTTTTATCAGTTCATAATTTCTGCACAATATTCCTATTTATTTATCACACATTATATAGTTATCTGTCTACTAATTGGAACTCTAAACAGGGAACAGTTTTTTGTAGTTTAAAAACAGATCTGTGTACTTGCAAATTAAAACAACAACAACTAACCAATAGAGAGCCATAACAAAAACAACTCTAAAGATAGATTCCGGTATAATTATGGAAATGCATTTGGAACTTTATTTCATAAATTCATAATTTATAAGATTCTATTAAGCAAGAGCAATTTAAACAAGAATAAAAGATACTTCCAACTATTTCATAATCAGATTGATGAAAACTCTGATGCAAGTTGGACAGCTGAAATGGAGAAGGCTTTGCATGTTTTTTTCAGCTACTCCTGGATCACCTCAAAGTGACCTTTCATTAGGCAATTTCACTTTTGGTTTTGAAATTTCTGACAGAACTAACCTCAGATCATAAGGTTTACCAATTTACCAAGAATAATTGATTTTTACCCTATTCTAGGGCCCTTGTATTGTAATATCTTGGTAAAAAGTTTGTTTATTCTGGATATTACCTTGTTGGTTAACAGTTGGCATACTTGGGGAACATAATCAATGAGGCAGCCTCCACCTGGAAAAGCAGGAATGTGAAGAGCAGAAGATCCACCAAGAGCACTGGAAAAATAAGTCCATCAAGTAACATCAGATACAGCTTTGTGATTCTTTCAAAGGCGTACATTTTCCATATAAGACATAACATATCCTTATATTCAGATATGTTGCATGTAAAAAAACCATACCACATTATATATATTCTATCACATCAACGCAAAAATGTAGTATTAGACAACTGTTTCAATGTTTGAGTTAGATACAGAAACCAGACCTACATCTATACTGATTGATGAAGAAAAGACCTACATCTATACTGATTGATGAATTCAAGGGGTCTTACCACAGTCTAAAAAACCATAACCTGCATGTATTTGAAACCAGGATGAACACATTTATTGACCGTTTCTCTTTTGTAAACAGAAGGAGACAAAGATCTAAAAGATTCCTTTGCCACCTTTTAACACCAGCTTATACTAAGTTTTGGTTGATCCCTGAGCTTGGCTGTTTGCTTGCAGCCATTTAATTACCCAACTAGATAATATCATCATATCAATATCATCACAGGAATATAATTTTTATTACTGATGATGGTAACAACAATAATAATATAAATTTAATAAGTAATATATTAATATCTGTAACAATACCTCTAAAATTATCAAATATCAGCATTTGTCTATCCCAGCTCCTTGAGAAGGACTCAATAGGTAGATAAAAATGCCAAATTCAGTGTGAATATCTGCCTAACTGTGTGACATATCATAAACAATACTACAATTAATAATGTTTTTCTTGATGTCCAATACTGTTTTTTCCAACTGTTCGTTTTAAGTGGCTTCTTTTCATTGTATCATTCAAAGCAAAGCCATCATGCAACACTGAACATTTTATTCTTGTTTTTAGACTAGACTTCCAGCACATTGGCAATCTAAGCAGTCAAAGTAACAGACTAAATAGGGTAAGTGGAGACAGCTAGACTTTTCTCACTATAGCAATAAATAATCTGGAGCCACAGTTTTTTTTTTCAGTCAACAATGCTAATTGAATAATTTATGAAGAAAATATAAACATCTTTCAAAATAACATCTGAGCATATTTTGCTCCTTATTTATGAAGTTCTCACACTGGCTTTATTTTAATCTTGAAAATGGTTACAAAGCAATTTAAAATAAGATTTTTCTGGACTTCAGAGAAGAAATGGTGAACTGAAGATGGCAATGCTAAAAGCAGAGCTGACAATCTTAGTCAAGCGAAGCACTGGCAAGCAGTACTGCTCTTTGTAATTCCTCTTTAGACAAGACTTGAGATCACTCACAAGTGCTCCAGTAAACCACTCCTCGCAAGAGCAACATAGCAGTCTCAGGTAGAGTTCTAGGAAATGAGGGAAAGCCATCTTTGCTTAAAATGCAGATGGCGCCTTTATGGACACTATGTTTGCATAATTCCTTTTCTAATCAATATGATATAGGTCAGGGGTGAAATCTAACAGGTTCTGGAGAACCGGTAGCGGAAATTTTGAGCAGTTCGGAGAACCGGTAGCGGAAATTTTGAATAGTTTGGAGAACCGGTAAATACCACTACTGGCTGGCCCCAAGAGGGGGGAGGGAATGGAGATTTTGCAGTATCCTTCCCCTGGAGTGGGGTGGGAATGGAGATTTTGCAGTATCCTTTCCCTGCCACGCCCACCAAGCCACACTCACAGTAGTAAAAAATTGGGTTTCCACTACTGATACAGGTAATTTTTAACTGGTTCTTGCAATTAAACATGAAAACATATCTGTTGTGGTCCACCAGCAACCTGCGGAGCTAGCACCGGAGTCAGAGAGTGAGGAGGCTGGGAAGGACCATGGGCCAGTCCTGGAGTTTGGGGAGGGCCCAGACGAAGGCTCTGCATCAGAGGCAGAGATGGGGCCTGGGCCATCTGGGAGTGATGTGTGGACTCCGGAGTCTCCAGAGTCGGACAGCAGAGAGGCAGAGGAACAGGAGGAGCCTTCCTAGTGCATCCATAAGCAGAACTGCCAGAAGGCAGGAGCAGCTAAAGCAAAAAGGATGACTTGGGAGTAAGGCCAGGACATGATTGGCCCCTCCCATAAGGCTTAAAAGAACAGCAAAGGCTCTTCGGCTCTTTGTAGAAAAGCAACGTTGCGAAATCTGTTTTCCAGTCGGCGCCTCTTGTTTCTGAACTTTGTGGGCTTTGCCAAGAAAGGCCTTTGGCAGGGTGCCAAAGATGATAAAGGTCTGTGATAAGCCTGAAGGACTTTTTCTGAAGGACTTGTTTTGGAATTAATTTGGACTAAACTGGGAATGAAGTAATTCTCAGCTGTTATAATAAAATAGTTTTGTTTGAGAATAATTGTGTCCTGTATGACTAAGTAAGCCTAGGTCACAACAATATCACAGTTAAATAAAATATTAAAAATACAAACTCCTAGTTGTTCCAATAACCTTCAAACTAAATGCACAAGTGAACTGAACTGAACTGAAGAAGCTTCTTGGATGAGAAGCGAAACATCTTCAAGGAAAAACTAAGTCCCCTTGTCTTTTGAAAAAGCACTTTTGGGACTTGAAAAGATATATCCTCATAATCAAATGTCCCTCTATGAATCAAATGTTGATCATCTCTAATAGAGTATCTCAACTCCTGATAGCAGAATGTTACTGCATCATTCTATTGAATAATTACTCAAGGATGTGAGCACTTTTCAAGAAATATGTATTTTCCAAATTATCACTGTACTGGGCAACACAGAAGTTTTAAAAGGTCAGAATAAATCCTAAAGGAGAAAATAGATCTTTTTACAGAGAAATGAAACAAGAGAAAAAAGCAAAAACGAAATGGATTTTCAGAAAAGTTCTCTTCCAGTCACAAAAACTATATTGTAATTCTTTACAATATAGAATTACGATCTATATTGTAAAGATCGTAATTCCAGGATCCAATCTGAGTCTGTCATCGGGACCAATATTATCCTGGGACACATATATTTGCCTTCATTTATTGTAATCCCACTTTAAAATCCACTAATGCTTTAAATAAGAAAGAATTGTCTTGATATAGCTGACATGCCAGGATTAAACTCTTTGCAAACTATTGGAAACAATGACAAAGTTTGTATGTTCACAGCAAAGGAACATATAGAACAGGGGTATCAAACTGGATTTCTTTGAGGGCCAGATCAGCATTGTAGTTCTCCTCCATGGGCCGGGGGGGGGGGGAGATGGGATGGACACCTCCTGCAGCACTTTGCTAGCCAAAATGGGCTGTGGGGGGTGCATGTGACCCCCTGTGCGCCGTTTTGGCCGGCAAAGTGCTGCAGGAGGCCATCCAGGCTGAAAATGGGGTACAGGGGGGCATGTGTGGCGTCCTCCACACCTGGTTTTGGCTGCCAGAGGCACCATGGGTCAGTCCTTTGGTATTTCCAGGCCGGCCACACAGGCCAGATTTAAGCACCCCGTGGGCCGGATTTGGCCCGTGGGCCTTGAGTTTGACACCTCTGATATAGAATGGCTATCGAAGTAATCCTCATTTCTATTTTCATTATGCCTTCATAGTGAAAAAGAGTAAGAAAGATACAAAGGTGAGTGATACAGTACCCTATAGCCAATTATGCTTGTAAGTTATAGCCATACAGATCTATAGCAAAGATATTCAGGTTTGAAACTCCCACAAATTGGTATTGAAAACTTTTGTGAACAAATTAGGATATATTAAATAATTAATGCCAAGATTTAGTTTATCATATTTTAAATATAGTTTTAAATTATGAATAAAATATTTTAAATCAAAAGAAACTTAGTTTTTAAAAATATTGTATTGACATCATCATCAATATTTTTAAATTTTTAAAATACGTTTGTTAATGAAAATCGCTAATGAATCAAGGGCAGTTTGAGTACAGAAACAAGTGATATGCCACAAAAAAAAGTGCTTTCTTTCAATATAAAATTTCACTCAGCCACAAGGTTAATTAAGAAAACCCTTGGCCAACCATTCAGTCTAACTTGACCTTCTGCGCATATAATTATGGGTATAAATTGGAAGAGATTAATTTTTTGGGCTAAGGAGCTTAACCCTAGTTTTATTTATTAGTCATATTTCTATGCTGCCCACTCTCTGAGGACTCTGGGCGGCTTACACCAAAGACAGTATACTAAATAGCATATTGCCCCCAACAATCTGGGTCCTCATTTTACCCACCCCGGAAGGATGGAAGGCTGAGTCAACCTTGAGCTGGTGAGATTTGATCTGCTGATCTGCTGATCTGCTGAAGTAGCAGTCAGCTGAAGTAGCTGCAATACTGCACCCTAACCACTACGCCACCTCGGCTCATTATAAATGTATAGTTAAATGTAAAAGTGGCTACATACATATATGCGTGTAACAAGCACAGAAAGCAACTGCATTCTTAGCCACCTTCAGACAAAATTCTACTTTTTTTCTTTTCAAACACGATACAGATTTTCTAGAGATGGAGAAACAGTTGCCAAGAATGCATTTGTTTCTTTATGATCTTTCCCACAGTGCCATTTCCAAGACAGAACACAGAATGCCACCCCTCCTATGTAATAAATGCCATGCAATTTTTAATTATTATTTCTCAAGTGCCTACAGTAACTAGGCGTTGTACACAAAACAAAAAATCACAGGACCTGTACTCAGGTTTGCAGTTTAAAAGCAAAAACAAGATAGCTGCAATCAATTATTTCCACACAAGTACAAAAGAAATCTGAACAAGGTATCAGAAAAAAGGGCTGATGAAAGACCAAATGTGTGCCTGAAATTAGCTATGCCCAAGCTGCTACTTGAGTTGCTAAGCTTGTTTGTATAATATTGCGCACCTTTTGAAAAATGTTATGGCAGGGAGACAGATCTTGCAAAACTGTTTAACTCTTATCACACAGGTTATATAAAGCAGCGGTCATCAACTGGTGGTCCATGAACCACTGGTGGTCCGTGAGAAAACTTTGGTGGTACGCAGAAAAATTATTTGTATTTTTTATATTGCACTAAATCAGGGGTCTTCAAATTACGACCCCTGGGCCGGATACGTGCAATGAATGTTTGTGTTGCTGCAGAGAGTCTCCCCCTTCAAGGTCTTTTTGTGGGAGTCGGACGGGGGAGAAATTCCGACTTGGAGTCTGCTTTAGCCTCCTGGTGCGGGACTTTGGGCGAAGGCTGGAGGGAAGTGCCGCTGGTGGCGAAGAGCCAGAGGGCCTTGTTCCAGTGGGACTGCATCGTGACCTGGAACTGCCTGACCATCTCAGCCTGCTGAGCCTCCAGATGCCGGAACCTGGTCTTGAACTCCTGCAGGTCTTCCCTCTGCTTGGAAAGCCTATGCTCATAGTCGTCAGTGAGGTGCTTCTGCTGAGCCTCCTTCTTGGTCAGATCCAATTTGAACTGAGCAGCTTTTTTGCCAACTCTTTCTCGTGGTGGCTGCTTAGCTCAAACAACTGCTTCCTGTTGGGGTCATAAGGAGCCTCGGTGGGCAGGCAAGGAGTGGCTGGGAGGGGAGGGGCGAGTAGAGGCTGGCAAGGCCTCATATCTACTTGATATGAGTGACATTGAGTTGACCATGCCCAACCAGTCACATGACCACCTACCCACGCCCACCCAACCAGTCATTAGGCAGATGGATTTAAAATTATGAATTTAGTGGTCTCTGAGGTCTGAAAGGTTGGTGACTCCTGATATAGAGAGCAAGGACTCTGGGAATATTTCAGTTATACATTGTGCGCAATTTGGGGATTCTCCTGAACTCACGATTCTTACTCAAAGAGCAGGTGGCAGTCATGGTAGTCTGTGCAAGGGTCTTTGCACAGCTTTGTTATTGTGCACGTTATGCCTATGACTAGATTGGAGGGGGGGAACTATGTTCATGGTCACTCGTGCCTTAGTCACTTTTTGCTTAGATTCCTGTAGCGTGTTCTGTATGGGGCTGCCCTTGAAGAGTATCTGGAAGCTTCAACTGGTGCAAAATGCTGTGGAGCAGGGCAAGTTATCTGTGCTACTCTGCTTCACAGTGGTTGCCAGTTTCCTTCCAGGTCCAGCTGCTTTCGACCATTAAAGTCCTTCATGGCATGAGACCTTGTTACCTGAGGGAATGCCTCTCCTCATTACATCTGCTCACCCTATCAGTTCTGGCAAAGAAGGCATGCTAGTATCCCATCTGCCAGGGAATAACATCTGGTGGTCCCAGGAGACGGGCCTTCGGTTCCACGGTGCCTGACCTGTGGAATTTTCTCCCCCTGGAAGCGAGATTAGCTTCATTCCTTCCAATGTTCTCCAAGTCCCTCAAGATCTGGTTGTGTTATCAGGCCTAGGGGGCCAGGAGACAAGAGAGATTTTGTGATACTCTCTTATTCCAGTTAGTATTATTTCCTATTTTGTATCATCTTTATAGTTATTTTTTTTATTTCAGACTGTTTTATATATTTATTTTTATTAAGCACTGTATGCCACTCAGAGCGACTTTTATGTGAGATGGTTGGTTATATAAATCTAATAAAAATAAAAAAATAAAAAATAAGCTATCTTTACATTCTGAAGGAAAGCAAATAAATTTGAAGAGGTGGTGTGCAAATTGTAGCTTATTTATGCAAAAAGAAAAGAAATCATGGAAGCAGTATTTCACATTTATTTTATTTGTTTTATTTTATTTTGAATTTGTATACCGCCCTTCTCCCTGAGGACTCAGGGCGGTGAACAGCCAAGTAAAAACATCAAATACAAATATTAAAATACGGTTAAAATATACATATATAAATTTGGCCCCATTGATTAAAAACAATAAACAAAACACTTAAAAACACTTAAAAAAAATTAGGCCAGCCCGGCTTGCTGGAAAAGGAAGGTTTTAAGGGCATGGCGGAAGGCACCGAGGTCTTGGATTCTCCTTATCTCTGGAGGCAATTGATTCCAGAGGGTAGGTGCCCCCACAGAGAAGGCCCTCCCCCTGGGGGTCACCAGCCTGCACTGTTTGGCTGATGGCACCCCGAGGAGGCCCTCTCTGTGGGAGCGCACGGGTCGATGGGAGGTCGTCGGTGGCAGCAGGCGGTCTCGAAGATAGCTAGGCCCTATGCCATGAAGCGCTTTAAAGGTGATAACCAACACCTTGAAGCACACCCGGAAGACCACTGGGAGCCAGTGCAGCTCGCGCAGGAGCGGTGTTACATGGGAGCGCCAGGCTGCTCCCGTCACTACCCGCGCTGCTGCATTCTGGACCAGTTGGAGCCTCCGGGTGCTCCTCAAGGGGAGCCCCATGTAGAGAGCGTTGCAGTAGTCAAGGCGAGAGGTGACGAGGGCATGAGTGACTGTGCACAGGGAATCCCAATCAAGAAAGGGCCGCAACTGGCGGATCAGGCGTACCTGACAAAAGGTCCCCCTGGTTACAGCCGTCAGATGTTCCTCCAAGGACAGCTGCCTATCCAGGAGGACTCCCAGATTGCGAGCCCTCTCTGTGGGGGCCAACGACTCGCCCCCAATAGTCAGTGATGGAGTCAACTGACTATATCGGGATGCCGGGAGCCACAGCCACTCAGTCTTGGAAGGGTTGAGCCTGAGCCTGTTCCTCCCCATCCAGATCCGCACAGCCTCCAGGCACTGGGACATCACTTCAAGGGCATCGTTGGGGTGGCCTGGGGTGGAGATGTACAGCTGGGTGTCATCAGCGTACTGGTGGTATCTCACCCCAAAGCCACGGATGATCTCGCCCAGCGGCTTCACATAAATGTTGAACAGGAGGGGCGAGAGGACCGACCCCTGAGGCACTCCACATATAAGTGGCCTTGAGGTCGACCTCTGCCCCCCTGCCAACATGAACTGTGACCGGTCGGAGAGAAAGGAGAACCACCGTAATACGGTGCCCCCCATCCCCAACTCTTCCAACCGGTGCAGCATGATACCATGGTCGATGGTATCAAAAGCCGCTGAGAGGTCTAACAGGACCAGAACAGAGGAACAACCCCTGTCCCGAGCCCTCCAGAGATCATCAACCAACGCGACCAATGCCGTTTCCGTGCTGTGTCCAGGCCTGAAACACAACTGGAACGGATCTAGATAGGATGTTTCCTCCAAGAATTGTGGAAACTGTCGCGCGACCACACTCTCAACAACCTTCGCCAGGAAGCGAAGGTTGGAGACAGGACGATAGTTGGCCAATATTGCCGGATCCAGGGATGGCTTCTTGAGGAGAGGCCTCACCACCGCTTCTTTCAAGGCGGCGGGGAAGTGACCCTCACTCAACGAAGCGTTGATAACACCCTGGGGCCAGCCTCGTGTAACCTCCCGGGAGGCCAGTACCAACCAGGAGGGACACGGGTCCAGTAAACATGTGGCCGCACTAAGTCTCCCCAAAATCCTGTCCACATCATCCGGAGTCACAGCAACAAACTCCTCCCAGGTAACATTCTCAAGACTATTCCTCGTCACCCTGCCCTGATCTACCCAGTCAGAGTCCAAATCCCCCCGGATCTGAGCGATTTTGTCATACAGGTATTGTCCGAAATCCTCCGCCCTGCCTTCCAAGGGATCCTCCCGCGCTCCCGGATGGAGCAGGGAGCGGGTTACCCTGAACAGGGCGGCCGGATGATTCCCTGATGACGCAACAGAGGTGGAAAAGTAGTTAAACTTTGCCGTCTTTATCGCCACTAGGTAGGTCTTAATATGCGACCTTACCAGTGTTCGGTCAGATTCAGCGAGACTGGCCCTCCAACCGCTCTCTAGGCGTCTTTTCCGGCGTTTCATCTCCCTCAGCTCCTCGGTGAACCAAGGAGCCGCGAGGGATCGACACCGGGTCAGAGGCCGCAAAGGCACGACTCGATCCAAGGCCCCACCAGCCGCCCGATCCCAGACAGCTACCAGGTCCTCGGCCGAGTTGTGTGTCAGATCTTCAGGAATTGGCCCAAGCTCCGTCTGGAACCTATCAGGATCCATCAGGCGCCTGGGGCGGATCCATCTAATTGGGTCCGCCTCCCTGCGGCGGGGTGTAGCGGTTCGAAGGTCCAGACGAAGGAGTGAGTGATCTGACCATGACAAGGGTTTCATATCTATATCCCCTATAATAAGACCACTCAACCACTGGCCAGAGACAAAAATCAGGTCCAGCGTGTGTCCCCCCCGTGAGTGGGGCCATGAACTAACTGGGTCAGGTCCATGGCCGTCATGGAAGCCATGAACTCCCGAGCCATCTCTGATGTTTCACCAACGGACGGCAGATTGAAATCACCCATGACCATAAGCCTGGGTGTATCAACTGCCACCGTGGCTATCACGTCGAGTAGCTCGGGCAGGGCCGTTGCCACGCGGCAGGGAGCCAGGTACGTAAGCAGCAAGCCCATCTGAACCCCATGACCCCATCTCACAAAGAGGGACTCACATCCGGCAATCTGTGGCACAGTGGTCTCCCTCGGACCCAGACCTTTGTTAATGTAACTAATGTAACTATAGAGTTTAAACACTTACTAGAAACTATGAATCTCACTGAAAAAGCTAGCAGAGTGTAAAAGTCAATACAATATTTTCTACTTCACAGTCGTAGAATTCTCATGGTAAAGGCCTAAACTAAAAATTAAACAGAGGGTTTATAATGAAGTCATTACACTGGGAAAAGTTATAC
Organism: Pantherophis guttatus; assembly: GCF_059756535.1. Lineage (NCBI taxonomy): Eukaryota > Metazoa > Chordata > Lepidosauria > Squamata > Colubridae > Pantherophis > Pantherophis guttatus. The sequence continues at coordinate 290,874,716 of NC_142063.1, read as the reverse complement.
TGTGACTTGTAAGCATATGTGAATATGATAGATTAAAATTCCTATGAAAAAACACTGCATCTATCAATATTATACATTTTTATAGATCCAAAACATGTTAGGATTCATTATGTGTAGATATGATAGTAGATCACAATGGACAGCAGGGCAAAGATATGATCCTATATGGATCCACAGGCTTTTAGACCAACATAGATTTTTTTTTAAAAAAAAATTCCAGAGATAAATAAGATGAGTATAGAGAACTTAGTACTTGAAGGATAGAAATTATTTTAGCAAATATATTATCTATAAATTCAAATTCAAACATATCTAAGGCCTGAAGCCTGATGAATGTACCAATGAAACATATTTGAAATAATTGACTAGAATTAAAGAAAAAATGGCAATTAGAGATATTTTCAGAACAATACATAAAAGTGTTTTGTTAAGTATTATTAGTAATATACTTATTAAACATATTAGATATAACTTACTATCTACTTTGTTTAGATAAACATTGCTCCTTTTAAAATAAAACAAAGGAAAGAGATAAAAGGAAAATACAATTGCTGCAACCCAATGGATTAGTTAAACCCATCTAACTAGATGGTTAGTTAAACCCATCTAACTACCAAATATGTAGAAGGCATTGTGTTTCTACTAGCTTTGTGATAGTTAAAAGATAATCTAATCTTCTTAATACAGCTGGGCTCCTGCACATAACAGGAGATATATAATAAGCCCTGATTTGGAGCACAAGAAAATTACTGGTTATTCTGAGTAGACAAATAATCAAGTTTCATCAATGCCACTGAGAACTATAAGGAGATTATGGCTATTTTGCATGACTATCTATGATATTGGACACAAAGTGGACTTAACTATTTACTATGATTTTCCATTTGAAGCCAGCTTCTGAATCACTGAGAAATCTCTTGAATGAAAATGGCCACTGGTTCTTATGTCAGTGACGGATCACATACTTTTCATGAAAATCACTCCTATGAGTATTCCGTAACATCACTAAGTCAAACTGGGAAAGATTCTTGTCTAAATTGTTGCCAAACTCCTGCCAAATGATGTAAATTACACTGTGCTAGTTGAGTTATTGATCTGACTCACTTTAAGTCACTTTCCAGTGTCTTATATTTAACCTAGAAGACAGAAAAGTCAAATGTAAGCAGAAACAGGCAAAACTTTTCACCCTGAACCTAAAAATCCCACCCACTTTTGGACTATTCTCCATCAGCAAGAAAACATATTGCTCTCCTCAGCAACAGCAGAAGGAATAATTCTCCATCCCTTGGATAGAAATAAATTGGTCACTATTGTTTTTTGAATGCACAATTCCATTATAATTTTTTTTCCATTTAAGAAATTAAGCTTAAATTTGAGATTGAAATGCAGGGTATTTTTTTACAAAAAAATAACAACAGAAATGCATACATTTTCTGATAGTTTAGAAATAAATGTAATAATATATACACAAATATCAGAAATCAGAATTTGAGAACTGAATTTTAAATATATTTGTTCTCCTCTTAATTGTGTTAGAAAGGAACATAGAAATCTCCTCTAAGAAATGTCTATATCCCTGCAATGATGGGTATGTTGGCCACTTCCTGAGCATGCTTCCCTCCTCTATTCATTCTTATTCTCTTATTCTTCACTTGCTACCTAGAGTGTACCCTCTGATTCCAACTTCTCATAATGTTGCCAAATTCTGTGCAGCAGCACACAAAATCTACTGGGTAGCCAATTTGGCTTGACCCATGCCTATGTGATTTTTTCTATCCAGTTTTACATCTTTTTGCCATTATTTACGCTTTTAGTTTTTCAGATAGCTTTTTTTTTTGGCCTGTTTTTAAAGCTTTGATAGTCTCTATGTTTTTACATGATGCTGTCACAGATTCCCTCCCACCAAAAGTATTTCTATATTAAGTGAATTAGCAACAACAGGGGTATGGGTATTTCCCAGAGGTGAAATCTGGCCGGATCTATCCAGCTCGTGCGAATTGGTAGCACCAGCGTCGGGATGCGCTGCCCACCCGCTGGGACGTCATTACATCCCGTTTTTGACCCTCTGCACATGCGCAGAAGGCTCGCTCCTGTGTGCTCCCGTTCCCAAACCAGTAGCGAAGGTTAGTGAATTTTACCACTGGTATTTCCCATATGAATTAGTCAATGCTTACAATCTTTATCCAAAGCCTTTCATCAGTTGCCCTAATATTCAGAGAGCAGTGTTCAGAGTTACTACGAAAAAAATGTTTTATGGTAGGATTTACCTGATGATATCTGATGCTTTCATTATTTTCTTTCAGGCACCGTATTATGACTTTCTGACTTTCAGTCATAAGTTACTTTTTCCAGTCCTGTTGTAATTTCAAATGGTCACTAAGCAAACTGTTGTCAAGGACTACTTGTATTACAAAGTTCAAAACAATCCTTTTTGGGGGGTCCTCCGTATGCATAAAATTATATGAATTTGACAACTGTTTGGACAGCTTAAACAATTGGGATAGCCCTGAAGGTAACTTAAAAATGTTAACATGCTATCTTCAAAGTTTGAAAAAAAAATGTATGTATTTGTGTGTTGTTTCATAATGCAAGATGAAAGGACAAATCTGTTTGTACATTCACCATGAAAGAAAAGCATATGCAATGGTAAGGGAAAACCTGTATTTAAAAATCTGTACCTTGTGAACTTACATTATAATTTGTGGTTAAACTACTTTAAATATTCTTAAAACATGTATTCCAGTTCTTTGGGCTTCTAATTTTTTATAATTGACACATTTTACAGTAATATGTTCACTTTTCTTTTATCAGTTATTTTTAAGGAAACCTCTTCATAAAGCAGCTACATTGCTATTTACAAATAATGTACAGACAGAATACAAGATGATACTTCTAATTTAGAGTGATCAGTTAAAAAATAATCTATCTGAATTTATATCCACATGCTTCTTTCAAACATTTCTTCTACAGTGATTGCAGAGTTGTTTTCTGCTCAACTCCAGCTACATTTTCTCAGAACTGTATCACATTAATTTAAAAAGAAAATAATCCATTGAGATATTTTTGATTCTTCAGATTCCATCCAGGATAAGATCAGAAAGCTAAACTTCAAGTGTTAAGCCATTAAAAAAAAAATACATACAGGTACCTAGCAACTTGTTTCAATATCAGTGTCCTGTATTCTGCTTCTCACAGTTGCAAAGAATAGCAATAGCACTTAGATTTATATACCGCTTTACAATGCTCTACAGCCCTCTCTAAGCAGTTTACAGAGTCAGCATATTTCCCCCAACAATCTGGGTCCTCATTTTACATTTTACCTTCAGACGGATGGAAGGCTGAGCCAACTTTGAGCAGCTCAGAATTGAACTCCTGAATGAGCAGTGAATTAGCCTGCAGCACTGCAGTCTAACCACTGTGCCACCACGGCTCTTAGAAGATGGCTTTAGGAAACCCACAAGAATAACATGAAAGTTGCAAACCTTAATTGGTTTTGCTTTATTTTATCTACCTTTGTAGTCACAGTGACTGCCTTCAAACAGGAAGAAATCAGGGAACCATCTTTGGTAGTTGTCACTATCAGTTATCTTCCATGGATTAATTTCTTGAAGCGTTCTGAGAATCCGTGACCTGAAAGCCTATTGCACTGATAATCCAGGAGTGGCTATATAATGTCTAGAATTTCATACAGATATGATAATAGGAGCTCAGAAATAATCTTAAAGCCATATTTTTAAAAATAAAATCATTGCCCTTTTCCCTACAAAGGAAAAGACAGAGTGAGCTGAGAAATCCTGGATTTGTATGACAGCAAGCTCTCATACTGCACTGCTTAATTTTCCTCTGAAGTAAGAGAAAGATGATATTACTTCCTCAGTCATGAAGAAAAAAAAAACGTGGAAAATTAGGAATGAACTCATGCATTATATCAGGCTGTCTTTTTTTATATTCCTTTGTCAACTTAATTTATAATAAACTACCGTATTTTTTGGAGTATAAGACGTACCAGAGTATAAGACGTACCTTAGTTTTTGGGGAGGAAAATAGGAAAAAAAAATTCTGCCTACCAGGTATTCATCCGGCTAGCCTCCTTAACCTGGTCAGCTTCAGCAGATTAGTTTGCTCGCTGGTTTTGAGGTTGGGGCTCGTTGGGGCTCAAAAAACAGCTTCTAAAGCACAGCTGATCGTTGGAGGGAGCTCCAGTGACTGAAGCAGGAGAAATGCAGAAGGGGTAAGAGCAGCTGTTCCGGGTAGCCATTTTGGCCACCGCATGTCGCATTTTCAGCCTCCAAATGCATCGCATTTTTGGGCGGCAATCGGCGTTGATGTGCTTTGGTGATCCCCGCAGCCTTGAAGGGCTCTCAAACAGAACATTTGGAGGCTGAAAATGTGACGTGCGGAGCCCAAAAACACAAGCCATTGTCGGTGGAAATCTCTGCAGCCAGGAAGAGGATGCACGGAGGCCAAAGGGTGGGGACCGGCAGGTGGGCGGGGTTACATTCAGAGTATAAGACGCACCCAAATTTTCAGCCTCTTTTAGGAGGGAAACAAGTGTGTCTTATACTCCGAAAAATGCATATATTACTGACTGTATCAGTTTTTAGTAACCTGAAGTCATGAAAATTGGTTGCACAATATTTGTTACTGACTTCCACATTATAGTGCTTATGAATTGATGTAATGAGAATGCATTACTTTTATAAAAAGAAGATGAAATGTGGTATCTAGACATCATACATGGTTCCAATTCTATCCATATGTTACTTATGCCGAAGAGAAGAATTTATTGCTTGTGCTTAGCTTCAGAACAATACATACTTTTTCTAGTAACCTAAGATGGAGGGACGAGATATGTGACATATATCTGTCATGTACTAATTTGGGATCAGGGATGGAAAAAAAAAGATTTCCCCTTTCATAAGCTTGCCTGGAAAACTAAAATGACACTAGCAATTTTCTAATAAATGGCTTAGATAAGGATAAGGAGCTTTGCTGAAGGCATCTGTATAACTGGAACCAGAATTCCATAGAAGCTCTATCACACAATTCTTTATTTGCCCTTTACTGTTAAGACTGGTTGGTCTTATAAATCAGCTCTGATATAATAGCAATTTTATACAAATATAAAAGCAACAATCTTAATACTCATTACCTTACAAGTTGCCATTTTCTAGTCATGGGTTTCACATGTACTGCTGTATTGCATAAGCTCTGAAAACAAGAGGCTTTCCTTTTTCTGGGGTTTAATTATGCAATTCAGCTTGCTGATGTAATGGGAATGGTTTAGACATTCTAATTATGGTAATACAATGACTGAAGACACTGAAAGAAATTTATAGCATATGGATAAAACTAAACAATACAGCTAAGGCTGCAGGCTTCTGTCAGTTTAACTAAAATAATAATAGATAGCATAATATTTCAAACAATGATATGAATATTAAATAAACATTGGCAAATTCATAACTTCCATATAATTGCTATTAATGACATGAATACATGAATATTGCAGAATGCAATGTTCGGATTTCCATGGCAGGCGGATTCCATGACCCATTATATAAGAAACCATGAAATTCACCCATACCACAATAGGTACAACCTATGCATTCGATCCAATTCTTTGAAACCATCTTAATTTATTTGAGGAGCTACCATTTTCACTTATTTTTTTCTTCCTCAGAAGTTGCTATTAATTTTAATTCTTTCTTCATTACCTAAAGAGTTTCAGATTTGAAACGTATTTATTCTCGATCATGAGATGAAAATGATCACTCAAATAAATATAATACAATCAATTCAATTAACCATGAAGTAAACTTCTTCATGATTTGTAACAATATTTGATAAATTTCAATTTCAATTTCAATTTAATTCAATTTATATGCCGCCCCTCTCCGAAGACTCAGACTAAATAAATAAATAGTCTTGGCACTGCCATTCAACAATTATTATTGTGTGGTTACTATTATATCTTTCATTTTAATCATTATCGTAAACATTTTCCATGCCACTATAATTTACCATATTTTTCGGAGTATAAGATGCACCGGAGTATAAGACACACCTACCTTTTTGGGTTTTTTTTTTTAAAAAGTTTTTTTTTATTTTTTAGACAAACACACATACAAACATACAATGTATTTTCTTTGAACAGAGTATTTGGCTGGTTCACAAATTTAAACAGTGTTTAGTCATTTCAATTAAATTTACAATTTCTATATTTCCTTTTTGCCATATTTATTCCTCATCTATTTTTTTTAAAAAAAACCAATATTACCCTTCATCCTCATCTCTAATCTTAATCAAATTCAATTTTTCCCTTCTATTCTATATTATACCCCTTCATCTATTTTTTATCTATCCTCACATTGGTTAATTATATAATATTACAATTGTTTAATACAAATTCAACATTTTAATATAAATCAATTAGTTATATAACTATTTTTTTGTATATTAATCAATATGAACATGAATATTCCAATTATTTCCATGCAATCCAATTTCTTACAAATCAATTAATTATATTTACCAATAATAAACTAAATAATTTCCCCTCTTACGTTACTCATTTTCACATCTTAAACTCTCCAAATAACCCACATAGTTTTGCCCATATAATCCTCCAAATCACAACTTAATCATTTCTACTTTCATCACAATATATAATTAAAAATATTTCAATCATTATAATTTCCCTAATTAAATTTAAAAATGTTCTAGCTGTTATCCAAGCTACAATTTAATCCTTTTTTTACTTTCACCACCATATACCATTAAAGGTGTTTCAATTGTTACAGTTTATACTTATTCATATTTCTAAAAAAAATAAAAAAATAAAAACTTATCATTGTCTAGATTTCAAAAATACAAAGACAAATATTCCAATTATTATTCATTTAATTTTTACAATAATGATTTCCCATTATTCATATTTCTGGCCTGGCCTAAATCTTCCCCCTTTTAAATGTGGAAATTTTAAATTTGTTTTAATTATAGGGTTATGGGTAAGGCGTTTTAAATTGGGGAGCCATTTTGGATTTAATTTTGTTTTAAATGTATTTTAATGTTTATATTGTATGTTTTTTAATCTTGGCTGTTCACCGCCCCGAGTCCTTCGGGAGAGGGGGCGGTATAAAAATTTAATAAATATAAATATAATATATATATTTATTTCTTACTACTATTCATATTTCAATTCTAAATATGTATAACATTTTTCTCTTTCATTTCTTTTTCATTTTCTCCCTTCCCATTTTTATTTTTGCCTTTTTCTTTCTCCTTTTTTTCTTTTGTGTTTAAAATCTTGAACTCTCCACTTTTGCCCTAAATTTCCCATTGTTTGTACCTACCTGTTTTGGTGAAGAAAAAGAAAAGAAATCTCCCTCTGCCTCTGCCTAATTTTGCCTCGCTGCAGCAAACAGCCAACAGCCTGCTTTACTTTCAGTTTCGTTTTCAGCGTAGCTTGATTAGCACAAGGAAAAAAAAATCTTCTCCAGCAATTTAGCTCCTTGCAGCAAGCAGCAGAACCCTGCGCAAAACAGCTGAGAGCAAATCAGCTGAGAGTTGGGAGGCTAATCTAATCAACTTGTGCTAATTAGCCTATGCTGAAGCTGAAAGGAGCTGCTTTTTCTTGCTGTTTGCTTGCAAGGAGGTAACTGCTGCGAGGCACAGGCCAAAGGGTGGGGGCCAGTGGGTGGGCAGGGTTACATTCGGTGTATAAGACGCACCTAAATTTTCACCCCCTTTTTGGGGGTAAAAAGGTGCGTTTTATACTCCGAAAAATTCGGTATGTGGCCTAGCATATTTTTAAAAAGAGGACACTGGTGACTCTATAACAGCAGTCCCCAACCTTGATGGCCGGAGGAAGAGGGAATGGTTCTGTGCGAGTGTCAGGAGCGTCAGAGGTGGTATTCAGTTGGTTTGCACCGGTTTGCGCAAACCGTCGGCAGAAATTTGGCCAAGGTCGCCGAACCGGTAGCGATGGCCAGCTGGCCATGCCCCTGAACCAGTCTCCTGGTTGCTGTTCACTTGCCCCGCCCGCCATGTTCATTGCTGCCAAGTTCTTTGCGCACGTGCATCCCATTGCCTTGCAAGTCCAATGGGATGCGCGTGCGGGAAGAACATGGTGGCCACGGCAGCAGCTTTTTCCGTGACTCTCCAGCAGCAGCGGCTGACTGGGGGCCGCCAAAAACTACAGTCAGCTTGTCTTCTAGACTCTGGACCAGCTGCTGCGGAAGGTAAGCAGCCCTAACAAAGAGGTGGTGGTGGGAGAGGAAACGGGACTAGGGCTGGGGCTGCTAAAGGAGGGGAAATGGGGGCGACTGGTGAAGGGAGGGTGGGGGTAGATAGGTGGAAATTCCAAAAATTTTCCAACCTTTTCCTGTGGGTGTGGCTAGGTGGGGGGGGGTCATGTGACTGAATGGGCATGGGTGTGAGTGACGTCAAGTTGCCCATACCCACTTAGTCACATGCCCCTGACCTAGCCACACCCACTGAACTGGTAGTGAAAAAGTTTGAAACTCACCACTGAAGTGTGTGTATGAGCACATGCAGCTCCATTTCTGAAAGCTCATGCAAATGGAGCTTCACATGCAAGTGCACTCAGTCGCTGCTTGCATGACCCGGTTCTGAATGGGTCACAGCCTGGTAGTGGGTTGTGGCCTGGGGGTTGGGGACCCCTGGTCTAGAAAAACAGAGAATGATTTCTGACAAGATCAAAAGAACAGAAAATGAAAATGCAGTTTAAAAAATAAGTGTAACTCATTAATAACTCCATAAGTCTGTTGAATAACATGTAGCATGCCAGGCAACTCTATAAAATTATAAAGGCCAGCTGGAGACAGTAGAGATATGACTACAAAGTTTACTATAATAACTTCTGTGATCTCAAATAGGATGATCTCTTTGCTCTACTCTTATCTTGAAAGAATGCTAGCTAATAAACCAATTGTTTGCCAATTTTAGTAAATAAGAATATTTTTGAAAGAATTATGTCTGCATACTTTTAGGTTTCTTTAATTAGTTATGATATAGGCAAAATTATTGAAAAAATGGAAAACTAGACAATTTTATTAAGGCCATGAGTTTTTTAAATCTGTAAATAATCTGTAAAAATAAATAAATAAAATTCTTTTTGTACTATTCAATATATTATTGGTAATATAAAAAAAAGCAAGAGACCTACTTCTCATACTGCACTAAGTTCTAGCTATTTTGTCTATTATTATTTTTTTTTTGGCTTCCACTTTGATGCTTAGATTTGAGAGAATCAGTTGTTTTGGTTTACTGGAAGCAGCTTAATGCTGTTCTGACCAAGTTTTTTGAACTGAAACAGCTGTTCCAAATTTAAAAGTTTGGAATGGGCAATGCTTTGCACACTTCTGCAGAATAGTGCCTTGAAAGGCCATATCAATGTTCATTCTGGAATGAGGATGGGAAAACCTTTCTAAAATGGCAATTAATATTTTTGTTGTGACTAGGAGATGGCTTGACAGATGATTGTAAACAGGGGTTTAGCCATCTCTAAAAACTTCTGCAGGCTTTACTACTTGTCTTGCCTGAGCAAGCCCCACTCCAGGAATAGATCCAAATTATGATAGGGCAGGCCTGTACACAAAAAACTAGAAACCTGTTAGAACTCGCCTGGACTTTGCTGGGACAGGTTAAGTGCTAAGTTGTTAAAGCTGGGTGGGATGCAAGTTCTGAAAACTGTCTAACTTTGCAGACACCAACCCACAGACTGCAGGCTTTCTTCTCCTCTCTGTTTCGGCAGAGAATTGGAATGAGTCCTGACAGTGATCCAGCAAGTTTACACACCAATCTGCAATCCTGTCAGAACTCATTCCACGCTTTACTTGAACAAGTTGGCGTTGTCTCGTCCAGGCAGACTGAAAGCAAGTTCTGACTGTAATCCGGTTTTGTGTATGGAAGCCCTTCCCCCAGTTTGCATTCCCACCTTCCAATTTATTTAAATCCCTCAGTAGGATACCACTCACATTTTTGAGAATCCCTGGATTATTTTGTCTCAAGTGAAGCAATTTTCTTCTAATTATTACACAAGAATAATTGTAAAGGGAATTCAGAGCGAATGCACTTTATGCATTTCCCACAGTTTTATCCTAATTTGGAGGTCAAAACACAGGTGCAGCTAAGTATATAATAGCAATGTTATTGTAAAGCCACACAATAAGATTAATTACTCTTGGTGACAGACATAAACACAAACAATTATTATGAGCTTATGTGTGTTGTGATATCTGATTACAGGTGAAGAAATCACAGAGAAAGAATTGGAAATGTCATACTAAAAGAAGTATATACCTTAGTCTGAACTGATGTTCTGCAAAAGTTTTTCAACATGTCACAATTTACTTCTAAGAAGAGTTATGTGCAATTTTAAACTAACAGGATAGGAATCAGAATTGATGCAAAACCATGTATCTTAATTTAGAATGTTGATGGCCAATGCTCTAATTTCATAATGCAACAAAATCTTTTGAAACTGTACTAATTCTGTGAGCTAGTCATATCTTCTATATTATTTAGTCAAATAACATACAAACTGTATGGTTTTTTTTACTTAAAATGATGCTTGGTCCCCTTACTGCTTTAAGCAAAGAAAGTGGGGTTGCATTTATTATGTTTCTTGTTCAAGTTAACGTTTACTTCTTACATGCCTGACTTTGGGACAAAGCATGTTATTATGATTAACATTAGAATGACCAGACACATTATAGTTTGCATAAACAGCTCACTTTTCAGTAGTTAATGCTGGAGAAAGTGGCATTCCTCATAAATATAAAGAAAAGTAAACATTTTTCTTTATCTGCAGACTGATTTCATAGGTGTTGAATGAAGCTCCTCCAAATGTTTCAATAGATAATGAAATAATGAAAAGTACAGTTTATGTACTGTTACATCTTTACTACCGTGTTTGCCCGAAAATAAGACCCTGCCTTATATTATTTTGAACCTCGAAATAAGTGCTTGGCCTTATTTTCGGGGAGGTCTTATTATTTTGGGGCATGTGGAGCAAGATGGGGCTCCTCTTGCTGTCTTACCTGATTTCCAGCTCTGGGGAGGGCTTATTTTCGGGGGAGGCTTATTTTAGCGCATGCGCTCAAAAGTCCGATTGGGCTTATTATCAGGGGATGTCTTATTTTTGGGGACACAGGGTATGTAACTGCTTGTTCTAATTTTTTTACTATATGACTTGAGAATTATAAGATACTTTAAAGATATTAATACAAGTAATTGAATTAATATTAAATGGTCTACAATGGTCCTTTCCAATTTGATTCTATGATTTTGAGGGATATGCAAGAATATTAATCAAAACTATTCTTCCCAACAATACTATACAACAACCATAATTTTTGGTACTAATCTTTCATGCCTTCTATGTTAAACTGTGGGAATTTCCAGGGAAAAAATTACACTTATTTCAATTAATAAAACTTAAGTACATTGTTTTTTCCCCACTCTGAAATTTAAAAAAAAATCTGTTGTACTTGCAAATATATAATTGGTTAAAAATGAACAACCAACAGTGTTTTTATCTACATAGCCATAAAAAGTTAAGACAAACCTATTTAAGGATATGTCAAAGAATCAGATTAACAGCAACCCTTTTATGCCATATATAGAACATGTTGAAGCAACAGACTTTAGCTTTACAAATATTAACAAGTCCTATTATCTCATAAATAGATAATTAAAGAGTTGGGAGTTGCTGTGCTGAAAAGTAAATAGATTTTCCATTGAGCTCAGTTTATTATAGCATGGGTGGTTACAAAAGATTGAACTGTTTGTACACATGATAAGGGAATGAATTCTGAGCAATTCTGAAATTTCCTGAGACAAATACATGTTTTTTTTCCACAAATAAAACCTTTATGAGAATTGCCTATTGAAGAATTAAAAATACAATAAAATTAACTCACAGGGAAACAAGATTTTCTCCATCTCATTTTAACACAATTTAAAAAGAAAATGAGCCAACAAGCTGGTATAATTTGTTGGTTTATTTGTTATGAATACTTGCTTTTTAAACACAGGAACATTATCTATGTATAGTTTTAAAACTCAAAATCTACTAGTTTTCTGTGATGCTAACTTTTACAAAGAGTAAAATCTTTCATTAAGAAAAGGAAAGGTTTTATAAACACTTAATTCATAATTCACCAAATTACAGTGGAAAAAAATAAATGACAATATTGCCAGTTAAAAGATTATGAGACTTCTTATAATCTTTTACCGTGAGTTATAATCTTCCCAAAGTTATTATCAATCACTTAATCTTTTGTATGGTTTTGGCGACTCATTATATTAATTGCATTAATAAATAAGTTCCTGATCTTCTTAATTAAATTTCACAATCATCGAAATTATTTTCTATGTAGTTCTACTGGGATACACATTACTTATTAAATAGATTAAAAACATAAACAGAATATATATATATATATTGTTTATTTGTTTCTTATTTATTTATCACCTTTATATGGCTGCCTGTCTCATAGAAAGTAGTTTAAGAAGAAAAATGGATTTCTGTGGATATAACTAATATAGATATATATGAAAATTGTATTGTCAGATGAAGTCTTTCTTTTTATCTGTATATGTATTTTTAAGTATCAACAAGCCTGTAGAAAACTGCTGGTGATGAATATATAGCATGAAATTGATAATATAGAGCAGATGCCACAAAACCGAGCTATTTAACATTGGGATCTCCATTCCCCGAGCTGTGGCCCACTACCGAGCCACGGGCTGTTCAGAACTGGGCTGCGGTGGTGGTTGAGCTCCACTCACGGTTTGAGACTCATTTAACAGATAGCAGAGAATGGGAATCTTCCAATAATATTCATAATTATAAACAGAAATGCCACATATAACTATTTCCCAGTCCACCTGCTTTTTCTGGCTCTTTGTTTATTTAAATAAGCTTTGGCATCCATGGTTTTTATTTTCATTGAAACAAATTGGTGTTTCTTTAGCTGATAATTATGGTAGTAAAGAGTAAAATAATTGATTCAAATTTCATAGGACTACTTGAAGAAGCTTTGTAAAGAACTCTCAATTCTTAAGGCTGACATCCAATGTGAAGGTGGGTAGCTCTGGAATTCCCTTGCAAGGCGAAATGCTAATGTAACAACCCAGTTACTGCTGTAGTTCCAGACTGCGGGTTTCAGATTATCAATTAAACAATCTAAAAGCCCAATATGGCAAATTGAAGGCATCTCTACATAAGCAAAGACTGAGGCACAAATAGGTAGATTGGTCCTTGGGATCTCCAAATAAGGAGATGAAAGGAGATCTCCCTCATGTGCTCTGGATGACTCTTCATCATGAGGAGGCTACCTGACAGGGCCTAGGACAGTGATGGCTAACCTTTTTGCCATCGGTGCCAGGAGAGGGGGGGTGGGGAAGGTTTGCACGCGAGCGCATGCCCACACCCATAATTCTATGCACCCTGCCCTACCTTACGCATGCAACCCCCTCTCCCCCCTGCTCCTGGCATGCGATGGCCCGGTAGGGCCGTTTTTCTTTCTCACCTGGCTCCAGATCCTCTCTATGCATCTGGGAAGGGCGAAAACAGCCTTTCCCACTCCCTCGGAGGCCCTCCGGAGGCCTGAAATGGCCCATTTCCCAACTCCAGGTGGGACAGGAAGTGACATTTTTTGCTGTCCCCAACCTCCAGAGACTCCTAGAGAGGCGAATCAGCTGGGGTGAGTCAGCTGCAGCGAGTTGTCCCATTCCATATCTGACAGTGGTTTCCTAAGGGTTTGGGATAATTTAGGATAATATAGGGATAATTTATCTTTTGTTCACTATTGTTGCGGAGCCTTTTAAAGGACATAAATTCACAAGATTAACTTTCTAATTACTTTCTGCCTATTATAAGTCATAATAAAGATAAGTTACTTTTGTGATTTTAGAAATCGAGTAGTACAGATAGACTCCGCTTAATGACCACAATTGGGCTCAAAATTTGGATTGTAAGTCCGAATGATCATTATGCAGGTCACTATGTGAACTGATTCAATTAAGCAAATCTGGCACGTCCAATGGGCATTTTTGTTGTTTTCTGGAAGAAATTGTTTTGTGCAAATCATAGTCATGTGATTGCAGATGTTGCAACTAGTTGTAAATGTGAGCCCATTACCAAGTGCCTGAAATGTGACTGGGGGAAGGGTGGCACATGACATTTAACAATAGTTCGAAGTGCTTTACAGGCCATAAAACACCTTTTCCAGAACCACTGTAACTATGAACAATCGTTGAACTACAAGTCATTAAGTGAGAGCAACCTAGAGACTAAAAATTTCAGCCAAAAAGGAGGGGGGAGAACCAAGCTTTCTTTGTCAGTTAATACTGGAGCATATAAAATGACACAAAATGCTATACCATTGGAAACATTAAAGGAGATTTTTGAAGAATGAAGCCAGAAATTAGTAAGTACAATATCAGCATTGTCAGTAATTATCTCTGTTTCTATGAATGGACTACACATAGCCCTCAACTAATGATGGACATTAGGACTGGAATTTCTGTCACTGATATGGTCATAAAGTGGGAATACATTGCTTAGCAATGACAATCTCTACAGTCTCAAATGCGATTGTTGCCAGCCATTAGGTGAGGCAAGTTCCTGCTTGCTTCCCATAACTAAAGGCAGTGGGGAAGTGAGCAGGACATTGCAAGTTCCAGACCAGCAAGGAGAAGTGGCTGCTGCAAGGTATGGGAGGAAGCGAATGTGAAGTGGTGTGGGGGAAGCATGGCGAAAGTGTATGAAGGTGCAGCATGAATCAGGAAGGATGCACAAAGATGTGAAGGTGTGTGTGTGAACTGTCAGGGAAAATGTGAGAAGGGGCACTAGAGGTGAAGTATGGATCAGGAGAGGTGTGACAAAGATTGGGGAGAATATATGAATGGCTGGAATGGTATGAGCCCAGAGATGCTGGGGAAAGTTGTGTAGGTGGAAAAATCTTACCCAAGAAACCACTAAGTTTCTGGGAAAGCCAGCAGGAAATGTTGCAAATCTTAATTCTGAAGTATAGGTAGTCCTTGCTTAATGACCAATTTGTAATGACCAAATTACAACAGAACCTTCCCTGCACACAGATCCTAATAACTCAGTTTTCAAATTCCAATGGCTGCACTCCCCACCCATGGTCATGTGATCACATTTTGAGTGCTTGGCAACTGGCTCACCCTTATGGCTGTTTGCAGCATTTTGCAATCACATGACTTCACTTATATCAGAGGGATAGAATCAAGATCACGTGAATATCACTTTATAATGCCTTAGTAAGACCACACTTGGAATACTGCATCCAGTTTTGGTCACCATGATGTAAAAAAGATGTTGAGATTCTAGAAAGAATGCAGAGAAGAGCAACAATTAGGGGACAGTTGCTGGAATTGGGTATGTCTACTTTAATGAAAACAAGGACAAGGGGTGACATGATAGCAGTGTTCCAATATCTCAGGGGTTGCCACAAAGAAGAGGGAATCAAGCTATTTTCCAAAGCACCTGAGGGCAGGACAAGAAGCAATAGATGGAAACTAATCAAGGAGAGAAGCAACCTAGAACTAAGGAGAAATTTCCTGACAGTTAGAACAATTAATAGTGGAACAACTTGCCTCCAGAAGTTGTAAATGCTCCAACACTAGAAGTTTTTAAGAAGAGATTGTACAACTACTTGTCTGAGATGGTAGGGTTTCCTACAAGCAGGGGGTTGGGCTAGAAGACCTCCAAGGTCCCTTCCAACTCTGTTATTCTGTTCTGTTCTGACTTCAATTTTCAATTTTTTTTGACGATTTCCAGTCTTTATGTCTGGGTTTTTTTATAAAAAATTCCGAGTGGATAAAATAAATTCACTTAGCATCTATTGCATTTCAGTGGTGGGTTGCCACCGGTTCGCCTCAGATCGGGCGAACTGATAGCGGCAGCGGGAGATTCTGCCCACCCGCCCGGACGTCTCTGCACATGCATGCGCGCCCATGAGTGAACAAGTAGCAGCCGAAATTGAAACCCACTACTGCTTAATGATTTGCTTAATGATTGTCACATTTGCTTAACAACTGCTGCCAAAAAGGTTGTAAAATAGGGCACTGTCATGTGAGATCTGTATTACCAATTGCAACAACTTATGATCATAATTCTTAGTTCAATTGCAATTATAAGTCAAGGATATACTGTATACTGTATACTCAAAAGAAACTGAACATCCTGTATAGTTGTCTGGGTGTCTGGATTGTCTGCAGATTTATATTACTAGTGCCTCTGAGAATTTATACCAGAAGCAGTGGTGGAAGGCTTTAAAACATTGACTCTTGTTCTACTGAATGTTTTTATAGAGTCTTCCTCTTTGTCATCATAATTCTGTACTCTGCAGAAGCTGATTATCTACGAGAGACTCAGGATTTTTTATGTATGTGTGTGTGGGGTGGTGGTGGTTTACCAATAGTTACTTCTAGCTACTATATAATAGCCATAATTCTGGCATTAATTGGGGGAACGCCCAGTAGTGCAACTGTGAAGAACACTTATTTATTTAGTTGACCTTGTTTTAACCCACTGCAGTTGAGAGGCTCTTGGCAGGTTACAGTCTCGACAGTAAAACTTTAACAGAAAGAAACAAAATGTAAAAAAGTTATGGTATTTATGTAGTTACATACCAAGCACATCTAAATTATATTAAAGTAACCAAAAAATCTTTACAATCCCCAAGGCATGTCTCAACTTTTGAGCACCCCAAATGTTTGGAAGTTGAAAGCTGAAAAATTTGACACGCCATAGAATGTTCTACCACAATAAGTAATAATTGAGACATGGACAAAATCCTAAAACAACCGATCAAAATAGAAGATACCACCTATAATTCAAAAGTCCTATTAAACAATTCTGTTTTAAATAATTTCCTGAATATCACCTTGCATAAGACATCTGCTCTCTTTTCGAAGCTGATAGTAAGAGGAATATATTAGTTTGATAGATTTATATCCCATCTTTCAATCAGGGGGTCAAATTGGCTTATATAAAAATTCCTTGTCCCATGTTTCCTCACCGCAACAATATAAAGTAAGTTGGGCTGCCAGAGAACGATTGGCTGTCCTAAAGCTTCCAGGTTAGCTTCTCTGACTTCTGTGTGGACCTGAATCTGGCCCTGCTTGAAAATGATATTGGGAAACGAGATGTCCTGAAATGCAAGGAGGCTATTGTGGAGTTGACTTCTTCTTAAGACAGTTTAGTATAACTTTTAGAACCTCATCAAGCTTTCTTTCCCTGAAGAAGAGAGGGAGCAATAGCATTTCCAATAATGGTAACTTGGAAGGAGGTGACAGGTTTATAGGAATCCTCTGTGGTGGCCCTATGCATCTAAATGGCAATTCCTGGATATACTGGAGCCAACATAAAGGCAGTGATTCAGAATATTGTCCCATGGAATCCAGGATCTAGGCCAGTGATGGTTAATCTTTTCGGCACTGAGTGCCAAAAATGGAGTGTGTGCATTCCAAAGTGCCAGAACCCAGAAGAGAGCAGCTGGCTGGTGTGCATGCCCACAGAGGGCTCAGCGTGCCACCTCTGGCGCATGTGCCATAGGTTTGCCATCACCGATCTAGGCCATTACCATTCTTTTTTTCATTACTCCTATAAGGTCTGAGATTGGATTTTCTGCTCTGCTTATTGCTACTTTTCCTTTTATTGTGTCACCTCTTATTTCTTCCCTGGCTAAGACCTACAAAGGAACTGGCCAATGATGATATCACCAGATTACATACAGCCAAAATGTTTGGGCCTGACTTTTCTTCTTTTTCAAACTTTAAGAAAGAAGTTGAAGAGAAAAAAAAAAAGGTGCCTTAAGTCTGCCAGAATATTAAGACTCCTGAAGGAAAAATTGAAAAGTTGAGGCAATTCAAGAGCTGTTATGTATGTCATCAATCTCTGAAAGGGTTAAGCTACTTATAGAATCTCTACAAAATCTCCATACACCAAGTTAAGGGCTAAAAATGTTGGCCCAATCCACTTTGTTTGGACCTTTTTTGAGGCTGCATGCCATCCAAGTCTTGCACATTACTGCGGTAGGTAGGGATAGAGCAGTTGTTATTTTACAACTATATAAATGTTGGACATTTTCTTTAATTGTTCAGGATAAAAAAAAGTTAAAAACTTCAAACAAAAAAAACATTGATATAGCTAACTGGGCGGGATACAAAGAACTCCATTTAACAATGTAATTTATGACAGTTGTGGCTCCAAACTCAGATGAGGCTCTTACATCTTTTCAACAATCTATTGTTTTAATTTCTTGCTTGATAAATAGTTCTTCAAAGCTTCAAGCAGTTCAGTACTGTCTTCAAGTGATGTAATAAAACTTTAAGGTAATCATAAAACTTGAAATAAACTAAACATTATCAAAGCAAGAAGACTTTTTAAACACAAGGTTAACAGTGCATAAAAGCTTAATATGAGTGAATTAGTGCATAGCCTTACTAGGCCAGAAGCAAATTTCAGAATCATCATCCTTATTCTTTCCAAATAAAATGTTGTAGAAGAATAAGCAACTTAGACACTCAGTATATGCTCTAGGACAGGGGTGTCAAACACGATTTCATGAGGGCCACATTGGGATTGTGTTTGAACTCGGGTGGGGGAGGGGCTGCTGTGGGCATGGCCAGGGTGGGCATGGTGAGCTCAACATCCCTAATGTCAGGGGCGCCTGTGATGGCCCAAGCACTCTGCCAGTGAAAATGGGCTCCCAAGCTCTGTTTTTGGCTGCAACGGCCTCCTGCAATCCTCTGCTAGTGAAAACGGAGCTCAGGGGGGGCCACGTGCAGCCCTTGTGAGCTCCATTTTCGGCTGCAACAACTTCCTGCAACCCTCAGCCAGTGAAAATGGAGCACAGGAGGGTCACGCGCACCCCTCCTGAACTCCATTTTTGCTGGCAGAGGCATCACTGTCCTTCGCTATTTCCAGGTCAGCCCCGCGGGCCAGATCTAAGCACCTCGTGGACCGGATGCGGCCCACGGGCCTTGAGTTTGACACCCCTGCTCTAGGACATTTTGACCAAGAAAAATTATATATTCAATAAACATTTTTTTTAAAAAATCCACACAAGAAATTATTGTCATAGAGAAAATGCAAAAAATTCAAATGAATATGGAGATAGCAAAACTTCCAAAGGGAGCAATGTAGATGAATACTGAAGGCTGACAAGAGCTGTTAACTAGTAAGAACTAGGGGTATAAAGTTAAAAGTGTGCACAATACAGCCAGCCACAGCCAGATTTTTTTTTTTTTTTTTGCATGCAAAACTAAACATATGGAACAAACAGTGCAAAGGAACAATTAGCATAAACTGTTTTGAAAATAACTTGGAAAAATATCAAGTACAGAAAATACTGTGGGATACATTTGCTAATGTAGAAGTGGGCAAGGTCCTAGACATAGCTTCCTGGCCTGCCTGTGTCCTTAAATGACCTTCCTTTTTTTTTTTTCATTTATGCCTTCACTTAGGATATAGGCTATTTAAGGTCAGAAGAGAATGATAGTGCTATAGCTCCCTCCAGCAAGATAAGAGCTTGAAACTGCTAAGCTCCCACAAAAGAGAGACATTCCCTTGGTTAAACAATGTTTGCTATTGACATTGCTCTGCTGCATTTCTACAGCTTTTGCTGTTTGTGCCACCCATGTTGTTTCTGAATCTGACAAATGTTGCTTATTAAATATGTTATAAATTGTAAAAATAGAAGGTCTGATTGTATTTCTGATCGTTTTGGTATTTAGTAACTAGTTGAAAAATAAAATATTTTCTTTGACATATAGTAAAATCTACATTCAGTGTATGGTTATTCAACTACAGATTGAACATTAAACACATGGACCTGTTGTAATATCAAACATATGCAACTAAATTTGAAATATTTTTCTTTGTATAAATTAGCTGATTATTAGTTTATTTAACGTATGATTCCGTAAATTGTACAAACACTGTACCTCTGAAGGAAATAGAGATTGTATATTTTCTTTTATAATGGAAAAATTTAATAAAGTATACATTAAAAAAAAATAGCTGATTATTTCTGTTGGTTTTGGAATATATTTAAATAATTCAGTTGCCTTATTTAGATGTAAAACTAAACTAAGGTTCAACATTATCAATCAATCAATCAATCAATCAACCAGAATAGAGCTGGAAGGGACCTTGGAGGTCTTCTAGTCCAATCCCCTGCTCAAACAGGAGACACTATCCATTTCAGACAAATGGCTGTCCAGTCTCTTTTTAAAAACCTCCACTGATGAATTACACACAACTTCTGAAGGCAAGCTGTTCCACTGTTTAATTGTTCTCAGGAAGTTTCTCCTAAATTCCAGGTTGGTTCTCTCATTGAATAGTTTCCATACATTGTTTCTTGTCTTGCCTTCTGGTGCTTTGGAAAATAAGTTGACCTCCTTTTCTTTGTGGCAACCCCTCAAATACTGGAATAGCGTTATCATGTCACCCCTAGTCTTTCTTTTGTCTAGACTAGCCATACCCAGTTCCTGCAACCGTTCTTTGTATGTTTTAGTCTCCAGGCCTTTAATCATTCTAGTTGCTCTTCTCTGCACTTTTTCCAAAGTTATATTTGGAAACTATAAGTACTACCAGCAGTAATTAACACCCACTTATAGTATCTTCTACTTTTACCTCTTTGAGGTTAAACAAGACTCTGATTTGGTTTATAGTTTTGGTTTTTCTTTTACACTAGACTTACATTACCTAACTTGGTTGACTTCTAGCCTGCCTCTAGATCAGCGGTTCTCAACCTGGGGGTCGCGACCCCTTTGGGGGTCGAACAGCCATTTCACAGGGGTTGCCAAAGCCCTCTCTCGCCCCCCCCCACGCCTTCACTCACCCTCACCCTCTGCCTCTGTTGGATCGCCCGGTCGCCGTTCGCTTACCCCGCCCACTCCCAATCTATTGCTGCCTCCGGAGTCCCAGCTGATGGCTAGAGGGAAAAAAAACTTTAAATTCTTGCCGCGGGGCTTCAAAGAGCTAGCTGCAAAGAGGTAAATTCCTGGAGCAAATTTTTTCCCCCTAGCTATGCTGAAAAGAGAAAGCGAAAGCAGGGTCTTTGGTGCAACGTGACAAAATGAGGCAGAGAGATTTCTTTTTCTTTTTCCTCACCAAAAAAGGTAGGTACAAAACTGCAAACAATGGGAAATTTAGGGCTTTAGGGCTATTTGTTCTCTTTTATTCTTTAAAGTTTAACAATTCATTCTTTATCTTAATATCTTTATATTTGTTTGGGGTTGGCTTTCTTCCCTTTCATCTTTTTTATTGCACAGCAATCTTTCTCCTCAAACCTACCACCTGTCTTTTCTTTCTTACTTTCTCTTCCCCCCCTCTTCTTCTTCTCCCTACTTCCTCTTTCTCCTTCTCCTCCACTCTTCCTCCCTCTCTTACCTTCACTCCTATTCTATTTTCCCTTCCCTTCCTTCATCCCTCTCTATTGCTGTATCCTTTTATGCATATGGACTACTCAGAAGGCTGAAAAAGTTATTTTTGACTGGTCCTCGCACTTTTGACCAGTCCTCGAATTTACGACTGTCCTCACAATTTATGTTTTTGCCCTATCTTGTCACCATGGTGAAGAGAAGCAGTTGTGAAATGAGTGACACGGTTGTTAAGAATGGTACAATGGGCATAAATGATGACCAGTCATAACTGCGAAGACCAGTCAAAAGTGCGAGGACCTGTCAGAAATCACATTTTTCAGCCCTCTGGGTAGTCCTTTTGTGCACAGGGACTACTCAGAGGGCTGAAAAAGTTATTTTTGACTGGTCCTCGCACTTTTGACCAGTCCTCGAATTTACGACTGTCCTCACATTTTACGTTTTTTGCCCTATCTTATACCATGTTGAAGAGAAGCAGTTGTGAAATGAGTGACATGGTTGTTAAGAATGCTGCACAGGCATAAATGTGAGGATGGTCATAAGTGTGAGGACCAGTCAAAAGTGCCTGTCAGAAATGACTTTTTTCAGCCCTCTGAGTAGTCCCTATACACATAGCCATGGCCACCCGGTCACATGACCAGCTAGCCACGCCCACCCAGTCACATGACCTCCACGCCCACAAAATAAGCCACGCCCACAGAACCGGTAGTAAAAGAAATTTAGAATCCACCCCTGGTTGGGGGTCACCACAACATGAGGAACTGTATTAAAGGGTCGCAGCATTAGGAAGGTTGAGAACCACTGCTCTAGATGTTTCCTGCCCTATCTTCTGGCTGTTTGTTGATTGTCACTAAGATAAGAGATAATTTAACCCCAAACTACATTTGCTTCAGCTCTATTGAACCCATTCAAATCAGACAAGCCAGAAGTTAACATAGGAAGACTAGTCCATTAGATGATAGAAATTATAAATGATTCTTTTAAAAAGCTATTGCATGGCCGTTGCTCATTTTGGGAGAATTCAGTGTATTTAAAACTGGTCAAGTAATAATGATAAACATTCTGATTGACTGGGCTTCACATCCAGGCAGAGTATTGAGTTATACTGGGCACCAAATCAAACAAAAATATCCATTGTGCCATAAAAAAATGGTCACAAAGAGAGTTAATCAAAAATGCTGCTTGCAAAGTTTGAATAATTAAGGTTTTCATTGCCCAACAGAAATAGTATGAGGATAAATTCTAATTAATTTTAAACCTCTGTTATTTTAATTAACACCTATATTTGTGCATTTTTTCAAAGGTGATGGGGTAGGAGAGAGCATGATCTATGCTAATGCCTGAAATGGTTCACTCTGGGAACAAGCAATTTGATGCTCTAATCATGCTACAACTGTGATAAGTGAACATTTAAGGGTATAAGTTGGCAAATCTAAACAAGACTCTTTGGAATAGCATTAAATTTTATGGCAGTCAGTAATTTTGACATACTTTTTTCCAGCAGGAGTCATGCTTTGTTCCAGCAGAGACATAATTTGTGTGGGCTGGGCAGTCTTTAGAACTGTTTCAGTGTGATTTCCCAGCAATTCCTTTTTCTACTCTGAAACATTTTACAGTGTACCCAACACACCAAAGCAAAGTTAATTAGCTTTTGATTTGTAAGCATACAGAGAACCTTTGTTTTGTGTTTTTTTTCCAAAGGAACAAACATATTGTTATATGTACTGGAAAAGAACTGAAGTTGCTTATGCATATGGGGTTCATTTAACTTTTGTCTAATGGGATTTCTAATTCTAGTTATCCTAATTTGGCATATCCCTAGCAAAACAAGACAGATCAATAGAGCAAAAACACTGGTCAGCTAGCAGAGCCAGCTGCAACAGTATCAGTTCAAAACTACAAACCTGTGGTGCTTTATTCAGCCCAAGTCTGGATACAGACCATTGGCAACAATTAAAAGGAGAAAATGTTGCCAGGCACAAGGTAGAAAACTAGAAATTGCATTGTAGTAATTCCTTGAATGATCTTAGAAACATTCAGGCTGTTATACTTTTGTAAAAGGATTGTCCCTTATTAGAAACCAGCTTGGCATACAGATCAGAGTCTGACAAAAGGATACAAGTAGAGAAGAATCAAGAGGTCATTAAGAAAAGAGAAGGTAAATCAACATATTGGGAAACTGAATCAGATACTTTATTAAATCAGATTACTAGGATGGGGCTGCTTCTGGAGATTTACTATATATTAGGACTTTTGCTCTTTGCCAAGTTCTTGCAGAGGGAAGAGGCTCTAGTGGCTGAACTCCCATGATGAAACTTATCTAATTATAGCAAGATCAGTTAGACTTGATCACATTCCTTCTAGATGATGCCTTCATTATTTGTTTGGCTTAGGGAAGAACCATGAGGGAAATCATCCTTAAATATAATTGCTGAGAGTTTTGTTTTATGCCTGGACTTGTTTCTTGTTCAAAAAAAATCGCCAAGCAAGGCGAAAGAGGCGGCTTGGATTCATCACAAACAAAAGTGAATATTAAAATACTCAAAGGAAAAACATTTCCAATAAACGTTATGAAGAATGGAAATAGGAAGATAAAGTTGGTCCATACACAGTTTAGTACAAGATCATGAGAATCCTGAATTAAGGTTTACTGGTCTTCAAATATTTGATTTTATAGTGTTTTTTTTTTTCCTGCTTTAAGCTTGTGAAGATCTATAAATGTTTCACAACACACAGCATTATTCCAGAATCTGCCTTCTGTGGTTAAAAAAGGTTCTTCTATAAACATCTGTCCCCACCCTCCGGAACATTCTGCTGCCAGAGGTAATATCTGTCCCCACCCTCTTGGCCTTCCAGAAAGTCCGTAAAACCTGGCTCTGCCAATTTGCTTGGGGCCCTAATGGGGTCGCTTTATGCTGGAGAGGGCTGATGGGGTAAGAGAGAAAATCCCAACCCCATGCCATCTGTCCTCTTAGTTTTTAGTCCTTATTATTAACTGTTTTTATATTTAACTATTTATCTTTCTGTAAGCCACCCAGAATTGCTTCAATAGTGAAATGGGCAGTATATAAATGTAATAAACAAATAAACAAACAAATGACAGTGCTTTAATTAGAAGAATGGGGAAAAGGTGGCTTCTTAAGATTTCCCTGTTTTCCTGTCTCTCTCCTTCCCAGAAATAGGCTCCAGGAGGTGTTGGTTCTGGTAGCTATGAAAAAGAGAAATTCCATTGTCTTCTTTCTATTGGTATCTAAACACTGACAATAGGTACCACTAATAAATATTTGCAAAAGCAGGTTAAATGATATAACTCGAAGATTCTTAACCTGGAATTCATGGACCCTGAAGATTAAATGAGAAAATGGGAAAAAAAACAGACCTTTATTTTCACTAAGCTCAAATGAAATTTACCTTTTTATCCAGTATTGAATGAGGGCAACATAGTAATTTCTGATCTCTAGAGTCTAAAAATGATTGTTACTTCAATAAATCTTATTAAAATTATTATATGGATTAATAAAGCACATACACTACTAGATTACATAATGGTTGTTTTTAATGTGTTGATAATTAGATTTGATCTTAATGGGTTTCTTTTGTAATACAATTAATAGCTATACATTTTATTTTACACATTTAAATATATTTTTTCTGAGAAAGGGTCTGACGATTTCAGCTGACTCTCAAAAGGATCCATGGCAAAAAAGCCAAGAATTTCTAGTATAACTGAAGTAATATAAACCTATGTATGTGGTTTGCTTATAGAATGGTTATGCAACTTATTTAACATATGTAAAAACAATATCTGTATCTATCAGTTTGAAGAATACCATTAATGTTCCTTCATACAAAGGAGAAAAGAGTATGAATCAGTATAAAAAATTAGGGAAATTAGTTTGTTAAGTTTGCTAATGACAGTGTTTAGCAGAATTCTGATTAAAAGGATTTTTCTGATGACAATGCACAAAATTTAGGAAATGCATTGCAGCTTTTTCTTTTGTAGGGAGAACCAGTTAAGATTGTCTTAATGACCTACTGAATAAGTAGGTCTTATTATTATAAGAAATGAATTAAGAGTTGAATGAGTGACAAAAAATATTTATTATTAGTTGATGTAGAGAATACATATAACAAAATTTTAAAAAATTGAACGTTTTGCATCAATAAGGAATTGAAGATTGATTGTTGAATGAGATGACAACAGTATATGATGGAAATAAATCATGAATGACAATTAATGAAATGTTTAATAAATAGTTTGATATTGTGCAGGGAATAAGAGAAAGCTGCTTGGCGTTCCCTAGGTTGTTTAATGAATTTATGGATAAATGTATAAGGAATGTTTGTGTGTTAGTTGGGGACATGTGTACCGGTACTTTCATAAACAGATTGTAACATGTATGCTGATTGAGAAATTTGTCTGCTTTTGTCCTCTTTAGTATAAGGAAGTGACATATATCAGGAAAAAACACAAAACTAAGTTGAATGCAATGAGAATGGAGTACTTGAGAAGCATGTAGAGCAAAACAAGATGAAATAGGCTCATAAATGATTAATAAAATGAAAGTGAGCCAACCAATATAATTGAGATGGTCCAGAAAATGAATGAGGACTGAAAAGCAAAACTTATATATGAAGGAAAAGTAAATGGGGTAAGAGAATTAAGAAAACTAAGAAAATTGTGGATAGATGTCGTTGCTGAGATGCTTAACAGAGTAAAGGGCAATAATTGAAGGAGTATATGGATTTGATGAAAGCAAGGTTGGTTTGTAAGGAGAAAACAGTATGAAGAGGTATAATGAACTGTATTAATATAAATTAAATCTAGCCACTGTACATTTTTTTTCTTCATCTTTTATCATGTATTTAATGTACTTTTATTTTCTTAGTATCACGTTAGGCATCCTAGTAAGCAATATATACAGCTGTTCTTCAGATGTTAAGAGTTTATTAGTCCCAGTCAACTCATATCAATCCTTTTTAGATGGCATGGGAATTGTAGTCTTATAGGATGGAAGATTGTCAAAACCTTACATATACTCAGAGGTGGATTTCAGCAGGTTCTGACCAGTTCTGGAGCACCAGTAGTGGAAATTTTGAGTAATTCAGAGAACCAGTAGTAAAAATTCTGACTGGCCCTGCCCCCATCTATTCTCTGCCTCCCAAGTCCCAGCTGATCGGGAGGAAATGGGGATTTTGCAGTAACCTTCCCCTGGAGTGGAGTGGTAATGGAGATTTTACAGTATCCTTCCCTTGCCACGCCTACCAAGCCACACCCACCAAACTATGCCATGCCCACCAAGCTACACCCACAGAACTGGTAGTAAAAAAAATTGAAACCCACCACTGTACATACTACAAAGGTGCTTTTTCAAGAGGCAACTGGACTTTCTGGCTTTTCTTTGAAGATGTTTCACTTCTCATCCAAGAAGCTTCTTTGTGACAACCATGACCTGGATGACCGAGAATCTCCCTAGACACTTACATATACTATTTACTGCCTTTCTAGACTTGTAGTTATTTGTGGAATATCGTACCTTTCTTGCAACAGCTAAAGTTGGCATACACAGCACTCTCCTACAATGACATCCTTGTTCCATAAAGTAGGCTGAGAGAAGTCATCCAGTGATCTTTCATGGCTCAATATGGACCTTAAGGATTATGCTATTTTTGTAGATAGTGGTATTATTGTCTCTAGAAGTGATCACTCATTATACATTAGTGGCATTAAAATGTTACTGCTATCATTTGTCTTTTGGAATTGTTTGCCAAATGCGTGTAAAGACAAATGCACAAGTGATTTATATAAATTTCTCCATAAAATGTGGATATCCCCAACCATTTCTCAAGGATAGACTTCATCGTATTGAAAAGAGCCCCACTATTGATAAGCTCAGTAGGAACTATTCTTTCATTATTTCTTCTCTTTAAAAGTAAGGAAAGCCAAGGAAGCTGCAGATTCCTGGACAGACTATCAGACAACAAATCACATTCCAATTTCATCAGATTATCTGGCCTCTTTCTAACCAAAAAGTACAGAAAAAAGAAGTACTTTTTTCTTTTCAACTGCTATGAGAAAAACAACAACCACAGGATAATTTTTCTGCCTGACACAAATTAGAAGATTTTCCAGCTTAAACTAAGATCTGGAACTACCATATTTATTTGAGAAAGCCAATTCAAAATTTAAAAGTAGACAGAAGAGGAAGGAAAAATAGATCCAAAAAATGTAATCACAGACAAAAATTATGTGATTAACTTTACTACTGAGATTGAACCTATGCTTAAACTAAAACTTAATCGTGCTTTTAGATCAAAATATGCCTGAACTTTTTACCTTCTTCGTTTTTATTTAATCAATTTATATAACTGCCCAATTCATAGACTGATTTTGGATGGCTAGTAACTAGTTAAAATAAGCGAACAGTAATCAAAACAAACAAACAAAGTGAACAGCAAGAACATAATACATGTGAGGCCAACCATAATAACTCTCGTAAACCATCACAAAACACTTTGTATAATACCCTAGTCCAATGTTTGGGGAAAGAGTCAGGTTTTCAAGGCTTACAGAAACCAACATTAAAATCTTGGGGGAACATTCCATTCCATTCCACTCCACTCCTACAACAGAGGAGAGATACCTCTCCCCACCCGGCCCGATGAGACCCGGCCCGGCTCAAACGGCCCAGTGTTTGAGAGAAGGGATCAAAAGCAAACCTATGAAGTTGGATCTTGTGGGATGGGTAGAAATTATTGGAGATAGGTAGCCCCACAAATAACCTGGCACTGGCCCCACAAATAACCTGCCACTGGTCCAATAAAGACATTATAGGTGGTAAGAAAAAGGTGGAGGTTTGCAAAGTATTGGTGTTATATAGAATATGGAAATGTGGCCATAACTCCTACATATCTACATTTTGGAGTAGTTATAGTTTCTAAATGGCAGTCCCATATAGAACACATTGCAATAGTTAAAAAAAGATATGACAAAGGAATAGCAATTATAAACTGGGCATCCTGATCCAGAAAAAGGTGCAACTGGCACACAACATAAATTTGTACAAAGGCCCTCCTTGCCATGGCTGCCAGCTGATCTTTGAGCAGGAGTCAAGAACTGAAGATGGCCCCAAGTTGCACAGTAGGGCTAGGTCCACTCTCTCATCCATTACTAACTGAATTATGAAATGAAATGAAAGAAGCCTTATCACAGACTTTTTACTGCTTTGTTTTGCCTGATTATGATAGAATTTCAGAATTCTTGCTACCATTCTGTTATAATTGAAATTGGCTGCACTCTTGGGACCAATAGGTACTTGACATATTGTACTTACTGTATTTTTCAGAGTATAAGACGCTCCGGACTATAAGACGCAGCTACCTTTTTTGGTGAGGAAAACAAGAAAAAGAAATCTGCCTCTGCCTTCTAGCAATTTTGCCTCCTTGCAGCAAACAGTAAATAGCCTGCTTTACTTTCATTTTTGTTTTCAGCATAAGTAATGATTAGCACAAGTAAAAAAATCTGCTCCCACAATTTACCTCCTTGCAGCAAGCAGCAGAGGCCCACGCAAAACAGCTGAGAGTAGGGAGGCAGCCAACTGACAATCAACTTGTGCTAATTAGGCTATGCTGAACCTGAAATGGGCTGTTTTTTCTTGCTGCTTGCTGCAAGGAGGTAAATTGCTGGAGGCAGAGGCCAAAGAGGGGGGGGAATGGGTGGACGGGGCTACATTTGGTGTATAAGATTCCCCCCCCCACTTTTAGGGGAGGAAAAGGTGTGTCTTATACTCCGAAAATATGTTATATTAACACTGTATTGTGTTGTGTTAATAATATATTATATTCAAAGCTAAATGTTCATTTTATGGTATACAATAGTTGCTTTACTTGAGAGAGAATGGGCTTTGTCTTACCTGAAAGCCCTTTCTGATTGTGGTGGGTCCGGTGGTCCTCTTCCATGGGAGATGCTCATCCGATGACGTCGGATCGGGTCTGCTAGCTGAGAAGCTCCTCCCTTCCTGTAGCCTCCCAGCTTTCTGATGAGATCCGAATTGTAGCAGACCTACACGGTGAGCTGCAAGAAAGGAAACAGGACACCAGAACCCCGCCGAATCGGTCCTGGGCATAAACAGGGTGGGGCGGACCACCGGACCCACCACAATCAGAAAGGGCTTTCAGGTAAGACAAAGCCCATTCTCATTGATCGTGGGTCCGGTGGTCCTCTTCCATGGGACATACCAAAGCCTGGAACTATAGGGAGGGATGTGCCCCGGCCGATGAGGCGGACCGCTGGAGGACCTGTTGGAGAACCCTACGCCCAAATGCCGCATCTGCCGATGCAAAGCGGTCCAGTCGATAATGTCTAATGAAAGGGGTCGGGGACGACCAGGCCGCAGCCCGGCAGATTTCCTCCAAGGAAGCTTGAGTGGCCCAGGCAGCCGAGGTGGCCGCACTGCGGGTGGAGTGGGCCGTGATCCGGGGTGGAACTGGCAACGCCTGGGACCCGTAAGCTGTGGCTATGGTGGCCCTGATCCAACGCCCCACCGTAATGGACGAGACTTTTTGGCCCATACTGGATGGCTGGAAGGAGACCAGAAGGAATTCCGATCTCCTGAAGTCAGATGTCCGACGGATGTAGATCCGAAGGGCCCTTCTCACGTCCAGGGAATGCCAGGCCCGTTCTAAGGGCCGGTTGGGACGTGGACAAAAATTCGGAAGGACTAGTTCCTGAGCTCTATGGTAAGGGGAATTTACCTTAGGAAGGAACGTGGGGTCTAACCTAAGTACCACCCGGTCAGGATGAAAAACACAGAGATCAGCCCTGATGGAGAGGGCTGCCAACTCTGAAATTCGTCTGGCCGAAGTTATGGCCAGCAGAAAAGCGACCTTATAAGACAGGAAACGTAGGCCCACTGACCTTATGGGCTCGAAGGGGGCCCTAGTGAGGGCGTCTAGCACTAAGGGCAAATCCCAGGAAGGGTATCTGTGGATAGAGCCCGGGCGAAGGTTAGAAGCCCCCCTGAGGAAGAGGCGGATAAGGGAACGGCTCGAGAGGGGGTGTTTAGAACCACAACACAAAATGGTGGACAGGGCGGAGACCTGTCGGCGGAGCGTGTTAGGAGCCAGGCCCGCCTCAAAGCTGTCCTGTAAGAACACCAGTACCTGCACCGTGGAGGCCGCCGTCGGGACGATGGAACGACGGTTGCACCATGACACAAAGGAGCGCCAGGTGGAGTCGTAAATTCGTGTCGTTGAAGGGCGTCGAGCTGCTTGGATGGTGCTGGCGACACGAGAAGGGACCCTGGCCGCCGTCAGCAAGCTCCGCTCAACCGCCAGGCGGTTAGCTGAAGCCATGCCGGATCCGGGTGGAGCAGTGGCCCTTGACGAAGAATCACTCTGTCGTGAGGAAGTCGCCAGGGATGCCGGACGGACAGGGCTTGGAGGTCCGCGAACCATGGCCGACGGGGCCAGAACGGAGCAATCAGCAGGAGCTCCGCCCGGAGGAACAGCATCTTTCTGATGACTTTGGGAATGAGGGGCAGAGGCGGGAAGGCGTAGAGGAGGCCGGACGGCCAATCGCTGTGTATTGTGTCCACGGCCTCTGCCCCCGGTTCTGGGTATCGAGAGAAGAACCTCTCTGTCTGGCGATTGGTCCGAGTGGCGAAGAGGTCCACCACAGGGAGGCCCAGGCGGTCGGTGATCATCCGAAACAGGTCCGGGTCGAGTGCCCACTCCCCCTGGTCCACCGACTCTCGGCTGAGCCAGTCCGCCTGGGTGTTTGTCACGCCCGATATGTGAGATGCCCGGAGGGACCTCAGGTGAGACTCCGCCCAGGCTCCCAGACTCTCGGCCTCCTGCATGAGGTGGCGAGACCGGGTCCCCCCCAGGCGGTTTACATGAGCCTTGGCGGCTACGTTGTCCGTCCGTACGAGAACGTGTTTGTCTGACACCTGATCCTGGAAGATCCGGAGAGCCAGATGGATGGCCCGAAGTTCCAACCAGTTTATATTGTGTGTCAAGTCGGACTGGGACCAGCGCCCCTGGGCCATGGACGAGGACAGGTGAGCCCCCCAGCCCAGGAGACTGGCATCTGTTGTCAGAATAAGGTATTGGGACACCCTGTACTCCCTCCCCTTGAGGACTGCTGCTGAGGACCACCACTGGAGGGAGAGGAGGACCTTGTGGGGAAGGAGGACCTTGCGGTCGGAAGTCCCTAGTTGACGCTTTTGGTACGGGAGCAGAAACCACTGCAGATCCCTGCAGTGGAGACGCGCCCAAGGAATGATCCCGATACAGGAGACCATCTTTCCCAGGAGCTTGGACAGGGATGCCAGGGAGACTGGTCTCCCTGACGACACTGACCTGACCAGTGACCGCAGGCTGGACAGGCGGTCCTGGGAAAGATAAACCTTGCCCTCCACCGAGTCGATGATAGCCCCCAGGTGCTGTATGCGAGTCGTGGGTATCAAGTGGCTCTTGGCCATGTTGACGGAAAACCCGTGGCTCTCCAGGACTCGGAGGGTGGTTTCCAGGTCCTGGCGCGCTAGATCCTCCGAAGTCGACTGGACGAGGAGATCGTCCAGGTAGGCCTGAATCCTTACTGGAAGAGTCCGGAGGTAGCCCACTAGCGCGGCCATGATTTTTGTGAATACTCGGGGAGCCGAGGATAGGCCGAATGGAAGGGCTCGATATTGATAATGACGACCCGCATAACAGAAGCGAAGGAACTGCCTGAAGTCCGCGTGGATGGGGACGTGGAGGTAAGCCTCTGTCAGGTCTATTGATGAGAGAAGGTCCTCGGGCCTGATACCTTCCAAGATGGAGCTGAGGGTCTGCATTTTGAACCGACGGTAGATGACCCGTCGGTTCAGGGATTTGAGGTCTAGAATTGCCCTCCAACCCCCCGACGACTTCTGAATGACGAACAGGCGGGAGTAAAAGCCTTGTCCGTGCAGCTCCTGAGGGACCGGTTCGATGGCCTGAATTTCGAGAAGATGTTGAATGGCCGATCCCATCAGGAGCCTGCGAGCCCGATCCCGAGAGAAGGGGCATTTGAGAAATCGGGTCGGAGGGGTGGAGAGAAATTCGAGGGAGAGGCCCACCCTGACCGTCTCCCTGACCCAGACGTCCGAGGACGTGGCCTCCCATTGGCTGGCAAACAGGACCAAGCGGCCGCCGATGGGAAGACTTGATGAACCGTCAGCGGGATCTGCGGGCAGAGCGCCCACGATCCCCACGGAAGGAGCGTTTGAATTGGCCCCGCTGAGATTGGAACCCTTGGTGCTCGGAGGGGCGGAATTGCCTCGATGGAAAGGACCGCTGACCTTGGCGAGGGTAGGAATTTCCTTCTGGCCCCCGAAAGGGACGAAAGGAAGAGGAGGAGGGGGGGAATCTTTGGCCTGATCTACGAGACATGGCCGGTAAGTATTTACGTTTATCCCTGGATTCTGCTAAGAGAGGTTCCAGTGGAGCCCCGAATAAGAGGGAGCCTTCGAACGGGGATGACGCTAGGCGCCACTTAGATTTGGCGTCTGCCTGCCATTGCCTAAGCCAGGAAAGTCTACGGGCTGTGATGGTCGCCCCCATGGCCTTGGCCGTGAACCTGGATGAATTCAAAGTGGCATCGGCCGAAAACTCCAATGCTGCCAGTACCTTGTTAATGTCCTGATGGGTGCGAGAGTCAGACACTGGAAGACGTTCAAGTAGCTGCTTGAGCCAAAGAATGGAAGCCCGGTTGAAGAACGAAGCTGCCATTGTAGATCTGACTGCCCATGCAGACGCTTGGTGAGACTTGACCAATACGTGCTCCAGACGGCGTTCCTCCGGCCGGAGGTTCTCCTCTGGAGGGCCCGCAGTATACGATGAGGCTGAAAGGGCTGCAACAGGAGGATCAACCGAGGGCACCTGTAGAAGGGAAGAAAGCTCCGGGGCCATATTATATATACGCTTGTCCAGCGAATTGGGTCTAGGCCCCGATGCAGGAGCAAGCCATTGCTTGGCGAGAACATCCCTAAACAACTTGGGCCCTGGAATCTCTTCAGTCTCAATGAGGGGTTCCTCAAATAGAGGTAGAGAAGCCGAAGTCCCCTCCCCCGCTGGATTAGGGCGGGGAGTCCCTAAACCAGTCGTCAGCTTAGCTTTATGCAATAAGGATCTGAACATTTGTGGTTTGAATAGACCTATGAAGGACGGTTGGTCTGGGGATAAGTCTTCATCATCAGACAACTCAGTGTCCTTAACATCCTCACCGGGGAGAGAACCCTGGACAGAAGAAGCTGATGAGTGAGCTCTGGCAGGGGGTTGAACCCTATCTGACAGAAGACATGAACCTTCCACATCTATGTGAGAGGGTGACTCAGAAACCCATGAGGCTGTTCTGCGCTGTCTGTCGGCCTGAATGCCTTGTTGAATGGCCTGATGGATATAAGCCACCAAATCTGGGGAAATTACAGGCCCCTGCACAAGGTTATCAGAACTCTGCAGGGCTGGAGAAGGAGAAACCCTGCCCCCCCCCCCCCGGGGATAGAGCCCTAGAGGACTCTTCTTCTTGATTCCCGAAGAGAGATTCATTAACCTGTTGCTGTGGCTGAACAGAAGCCCCATCCCCATCCGGGGATAAGGCTGGAGGCACGGCCTGGGGAATGGGTTCAGGTCTCTCAGGGGAGGAGGCCCGAGCAGGGAGGGAGGTTGAAATGTCAGCTTCCTTAATGGAGGCCTCCTTGAGGGCCTTCTGTATTGAACGTTCAATGGCCTGGTGCAGCCTCACCTCCTCCCTTGATCTAGACTCCAAAGATTTGGAGGAGGCTTTCCTTGATTTTTTAGCAGGGACCTCCGTTGAAGATCCAGGTTTGTCCCTGGGAGAGGCCTGTCTTTTGGGCCTGGCCTGCCTGGTGGAAGCCATCGTGAAGAGGGCCCAGACCGCAGAGTTGACAAAATGGCGGAGGAAGAGGAGAGCCCAAAATGGCGCCCGCCACGAGGAGAGGAGGAATCCCTGGAATGGCCTAAGGAAGGGGAGCCACAGCTGTCTGCCGGAAAAGAAGGGGGCAATTAGGCAAGGGGGGGGAGGTTAATCCTTCAAACAATCCTCCCCCCCCCGTAGAGTAAAACTTACAGCCGCCCGCTGTGCTCCGAGGCTCCTTGTTCCTCGAATCTCTCCAGGCGCGTGGGCGAAGCCCAGGAGGCGTCGAAACGCTGCTGCGCAGGCCGTCCGAACCGCCCTGCCTGCGGTCCCCAGGGAGCTGTCTGAAGGCGAGCCAGTAAACAAGGCGAACCTGCCCCCGAAGAACGGCTCGCAGCTCCTGCGCCTTCCGGCGCAATGCAGCCCAGCGGAGCCGAGAAAGCTCCAATTTCTTCCTCCGCCCCTTCTGAAGCCGATGCGGCGGCGGGAAACACGAAGACCTAATTCCTGCCGCGGGCTGCTACAGCGGCATAGGGAAGAGCCCCTCTTCGCCGTCAGGGAAGGCTCTACCTACTGGGAGCCTATCCCACCGCGAGCGGTCTTCAGCGGCCTTGGGACGAGACCTTGCTCGCTGGAAAGTTTCCCCCCCCACTCAGGGGGGCAAACAGGCAGGAAGGCAGGAAGTAATTTAGAAAAAACCCAATTAGAAGCTAGGAAGAATACCAAGTTCAGGAGCAGCTCAAAACCGTGACTTGATCCAAATCGGATCGAGTCTGAAAGCTGGGAGGCTACAGGAAGGGAGGAGCTTCTCAGCTAGCAGACCCGATCCGACGTCATCGGATGAGCATCTCCCATGGAAGAGGACCACCGGACCCACGATCAATGAGAAATACACTGTGTTTAAATTTGCTATTATTTTGTCCACATTTTTGGAGCTTCATGCCTGTAACACAAATATTGGAGAGCAACTATGTCTGGAAATAAGAAGAGATAAGACTAGAAAATGACCATAATATGTTAATGGGACAGTGATTTACAGCTAAGAGTGGTAGAGACTTCTATAAATCTTTGCTTTATATTAGGCGTCATGTGTTAAGAAGATGCAGTATTTGCTCTTACAATACTGAACCAAAGTTGCTAGATTATCCTAAAAGATCCAATCTCAAATACTAAGGCAGTAAAAGATCTAAATAAGAAGCAGGAATAGAGAGGAACTAGAGACAATGAAAGCCTGGGAGCAAAAAATCTTTGAAAACAACCAGGAATTTGAATAAAATAAAGGATTATTATTTTTTACCTGCTTGACAGAAGGACTTTATATGTCTGCATTTTCACTGTACTTTAGCTTCTACATCCATTTCCCAGTCTAGGCGGTAAATCATTTGATGGATTAGTCATCTAGTTCCTACATATGCAACTTTAACTCCTGTACCTAATTATTCCTGTTTCTTATCAATCTATTTACTACAGTCTCTGTAAAACT
The DNA here is from genome assembly GCF_059756535.1 of Pantherophis guttatus. Lineage (NCBI taxonomy): Eukaryota > Metazoa > Chordata > Lepidosauria > Squamata > Colubridae > Pantherophis > Pantherophis guttatus. The sequence continues at coordinate 290,838,885 of NC_142063.1, read as the reverse complement.
ATTAAATAAACATATTAAAATGTATTCTTTGCTTGCATATTGCCATATGTCAGATATTTGTGTGTAAAGAGGTGTTATATCCTATTTTAATGACAGCAAATGCATATGTGAATGAATGTGTTGGGGAGGGTGAATCACAACCTCTAGACAAATTTAGGAACTAGAGATATCAGATGAGCTTTAGGTCTTACGAATCAAAGCTTTTGGTTTTAATTGGATATAATAATCCAATTTAGCCCGAGTTACTGATTTGTTCTGTGTTCAATTATTTCTTGCAATTCTGCCCAGGTATCAAGTATTGCCCTGGCAGCTCTTGACTTTGCTATATAACTAGACAATCCGTGACCTGCCTCGGCATCCTTTGAGAGATATTTCCTTATCTAAACATAGAAACGGAATGACCATGGGCTTTTGTTTTTGCTATTGTTTTGGTTTTAAAACAAAAGAAGAAAATATAATTGTATTAAAGATGATGTGCATCGAAGACATAATTTTTAACTATTTATCCTCTTTTTACAATTCCAGTTCTTAGACTGGAATTGTTGGAAGCTGGCAGTAAAGGTAGCAAATGGGGATCATGTGACCACAGGACACTATGACTATTGTAATTGTGTATCAGCTGACAAGCGCCTGAATCGTGATCACGTATCTGTGGGAAAGCTGTGGTGGCTGCAACTTTGAACAATTGTAAGTCGTCTTATTCAGTGCTAAGTGAGGATTACCAGTACTGCATTAAACGAGTCAGTAAATGTTGTAGCTCTGAATACTGCCAATGAGTGGCCACAATCAAATGTGATTTCTGTTGTAACACTGTAAATAATAAACAATAAAAACTCATCATTATCATTCAGGATTGATTTAATTTCATTGAAATCTTCCATACAACAGATTTTTAAAGTATTCTGTAATATCATGATAGACTCCATTTAGCATGAGAAAAAGAATTAAATTGCAATATTCTAGCAATTACATACTATAATATTTGAACTGATATGACATAAGCAAAAAAAAATCATTTGTTTGGTTCATTACAGTATTTTTTTCTATACTCTGCCTAACATTGCTTACTTCAAAAAGAATAGCATAATAGGTGGGTAAGTGTATTTTCAACAATACATTTATAAAATGCTGCATAAAGCAGTCAAAAGGCAGCTTTCCAAACTACTGAATCAAAATGTCCAGTACAGTATATCAAGACAAAGCACCCCACATATTTTTCTACATGGTGTGATACTAATAATATAGTATAAAGGCAAGAGTCCTGTCACCTCTTAGAAGACTTGCTATCTAGTGCTGAAATCCCATTGCTGCCTTTTCTAAAGTCTTCTTGTATAATCAAATGTGGTTATGACAATTTATTAGCAAAGGCAGAACACAGTATTTATTATTTATATAGCTGTAAGTCCTCATTTCTCATTAACGCTTGCACAAAAATATTTAAATCACAATTGTGATAAACTTTGAGGTAATAATATTATCTAAATATTTCTTTCACTTATCTTCTCTTCTGCTTCCTTTATAGTTCCTTCTATTTATTTATGGGTCTACTAAATAAATCTCAACAACATCTCCATTTACTGGAGAATACTAAAAGCTGATATAATATCCTGGAAAAAAAAAATAGCTTACTGAAAAGAGTTCCCTATGGATTTATATTTTTGTAACTAAGTTCCTTTCTCAGTCAAGAACTTAATTTGCTCCCAATTGTGTACTCAATTTGTAGTCTGAATCTGAAAACACTTAAGTAGAATGAATCAAAGAACAAGTATTTAAAACTGCATTTAAATATACAACTGCTATTGATAGTAACTGTAATATTATATGCTTAACAATTCCCAGCACTACTACTGAATGACTTGCTGTTCAATTCATATTTTAAATTTAGCTGCATACTACCTTCTTGTGGTTATTTCACTGATACAGATATAGTAATGCTGATTTTTAAAACATGTGTAACTGATTCTGTAAAATAGATGGAACAAAAAAATTGCAAGATTGCAAGTAATCTCGATAGCATTTTCTTTTCACCTTTTTAAAAAAAAATTCAGTAGTTGCCAGACACTTGTCATCTTCTAAAAACTAACCTTTATAAAACTGTCTGCAGAAAAACACAATATTTTATACTCAAATATGAATGTGGTCTTTATTCTCTTTTCCACTGTCAACTTTATTGGTAAGTATGTAGATTTCAATCAATCTTATACATCTGCAAACCTTGAATACGGGCAAGGGATTCCAAGTATATTTATAAGCTGTTACTAAATGAAAAAAGTTGATGTTTTAAAATAATGTTATCAGTTTTCCATTATTATGAAAATGAGGTATTCACATTATTGTGAATGAGATATTGACTACATTTTCTCCTCCACCATTACGTAATGGGCTTTTTTTTTTTTTTTTTGCTACCACTTTAAGACAGATTAAGTGCAACTATTTCTTGTAGACATGGCTATAATAAATAGTTAACAACTGAATTCCACAGTTCCTACAAACGTCTTTGAAAGCCATAGCTTTTAACAAACATGCCATGCCCTGTGGTCACTTAAATAAACCCTCTAGGTATCTACAGGACTTTAATGGTTCTCTCAAAATTACAAGAAAGTAGATGTTTTTGCTGGAATATGAAATTATCACAAATGATAACTTCAAGCAGACGTCAATTCAACTGTGAAAGGTGGGGGTTTTTTTACAACGGTAAATTTATCATAAAGCTGAATATTGTAAGAAGTATCAAAGGACAAAATTAATAATTTTAAAAATAATGTATCTGTTTTAAAGATTAAACTGACAAAGATGTTTGTCAATTTGCACCTCTATTTAGACTGGTAATTTTCCAAACTACCTTTCAAAAAGCTTGGTGTATAGACTATAAATGGCATTACCTCGGATAATAGGAAATAGATATCCATCCTAAATAATATGGTTTTAGAAACTATGGTGTATGGCGCCTGCCAAGGGACTATTTTTCTAGGAAAATTGAGTGTGCTATCCTGCAGATGTTTTTTTAAAATGGTTTTTAATGATTTTTCTGTTATGTTTTATTTTGCTCTATTGTTTTTTTTGTTTTACTTTTCTATACATCCAGAATCATACATGTAAGATGAGCGGCTATCTGAATTTAATAAATAAATAAAATTAGGACACTAATCAATATCTTATATTGTGCACGCTATGTTCTGAAAAACAAGAAAAGATTTGTCCAAAAAGTGAGTGTCGCAGTAAGTACTGTCCTCTGACTTTAAACCTTGATAATTCCTGTGCATTAGATTTATATTCTGTCTTTTTTTCTAGAAGCTCAGGGTAGAATTAACAGATATTTCCCTTCTTTTATCCCCATAATTGCCCTGTGAGATGGGCTGAACAGAGAGAATTTGAAGCCACCAATGAGTTTCCATGGCAAAGTATGGATTTAAGCCCAAATCACCCATTGTGTGATTTCTTCTGGGTGAGGAGAGGGTGAAGCCTATTATATACACATTAAATATTTAATTTAAGGAAAGTTACTTAGACTTGTTTATTATCAAATTCCTGAGGCAAGTTCTATCATTTTCCATTATTCTGCACTTTTAGACGAGATAATTGAGCAAGCAAATCCCCACCTTAATATCTTACCCATTTAAGGATACAGTACAAGAAAGTTCAGAGACCTGCAAGTGTTTCTTCCAGGTTCACAACTTGTAACTCTTTTTGGGGAAGTCCTTTCCATTAATGTTTATCTCTAAGATAAAGTACATGTAAGCCTGGAATTTTAAATCAGAGAGTTCAAGAGTGAGGCAGAAAAGGGGAAATTGGAAAGCGAACAAAGATGAGTTCCAAAAATGGGAAAAAGGAAGTCGAACTATTTTTCCTTCTAGCACTACCATTTTAAGAGCAGACTAAATTTATTAACTGTATTTTAATTGTACCATAACTAAAATAAATACTGTGACATACTTGGACAAATATCCTATTAGCGCAAAATAAGAACTCTTCTAGTCTTATAACAAAGATTAATAGGTTTGCTAAATTGCAGTTTCCTGATTACAGCTCAGCAAATGTACAGATACTACAAAATCTGAAAAAGCGTATTTTTATTTCAATAAAACAATTTTTAAAAAAATTCTATTTAACATTTAAGTTAGTACATTAATATTTATTTTCATTAAACATTCAAGAAGATATAGTAAGCAACTTAAAAAGAAAATAAAATAGAAGAAAAAAATAAAACACAAAGGATAAATTAGGGATTTAGAGATGTCAGGGAAGATATAATTTTCCAACAAAACATTCGTTATTTATAAATAACTAAATGTTTTATATGTTTTAGCAAACTTAAAACTCATAGTGAAACTTTAAATTCAAAATGAATAGTGAGAATTCTGGTCAACACAGCATGCATCAGTTGATAAAACTGTAGACCATGTTGAATTCAATGCATATTACTAAAAGACCTGTTCTAAATATTCTGTAAAATTAAAATACTAACTTTACACATAAAAACCCAAAATATTGGATATAATACAAATCCATGTCTTAAACTGTAGTCTGGAATGGATTCTAGTTTCATTCTGCATCAGACTTACTTTTAAGGGACAAAGTTATTTTGGACATCAAAGCCTAACCAAGGGGTGTCAAATTCATGGCCGTGGGGTGGATCCGGCCACTGGGGTACTTAGATCTGACCCGCAGGGCCGCCCTGGAAACAGCAAAGGATTGGCCCATGGTGCCTCTGCCAGCGAAAACAGAGCTCAGGGGGCCATGTAAGGCACCCCTGAGCTCCATTTTAACAGAGTAACAGAGTTGGAAGGGATTTTCACTGGCAGAGGGCTGCAGGAGGACATCCCGACCGAAAATGGGGCCATGCCCACCCGGCACCTGGAGGTCGAATACAAACCTAATGCAGCATTCAATGAAATCGAGTTTGGTATCCCTGGCCTAACCTATATCTTAGTGAGTCATTCTTCCACAGAGAGCATCAAATAACACTGCCACTAGAAAGGAAGCTATTCTACCCCAGCACATTCATTTATATCACATACAGATATTGTCACCTGGTCATGCAAGTACTTGATGCAATGGCAAAAATACAGAAAACAAAAAATGAGGAAATAATTGAGTATTTGGCATATTTTTTCATCAGACCTAATTTATTTATTTTATTTATTTATTTGCCGTCTATCTTGCCTGAACATAAAAGTATGTTTACGATGTTTACTATTATCACTGTGCATGAATGGAGACAAATCCCAATCCTCACACTGGGCTCCAGCCAGGAAATATAAATCACACAGCATATCAATACAGAATTATTATTCTTTAATTCCATGATTTTATGGAAATTAATGAAGAGATCAATAAGAAGAAGTGGTTGCATTTATAAGATACAATCAATAACCAAAGACTTGTGCAAATTTTCTTTCATTTCCAAGTAACAAATCTCACTAGCTATAAGGGAAAGTCAAGTTTCAACAACAAAACACATTATATTTCTACTGCATATAGAAAGCAATTCCGAAGTCTAATGCAGACATTGCCTGGATGGGGGAATAAGATGTACCATGTATGTCATCTCTGTAATTCATAGATATTGAGGAGTGGCTTACTTACAATGTAGTAGCCCACAACTGCTTCATTTACTTAGTCATTAGGATGACTGTTTAGATTATGTCCAATGACCATCTAGACCAGGGTATTAAATTCAAGGATCCAGCCTGCAGGATGGTTAGATCTGGCCTGGAGGGCCACCCTGGAAACAGTGAAGTTCCCGCCCATGGTGCCTCTGCCAGCAAAAACGGAGCTTGGGAGGGCCACGTGCAGCTGTCCCAGGCTCCATTTTAGGCCATGACCCACCTGAGCTCCGTTTTCGCTGGCAGAAGGCTGTAGGAGGTCATTGCAGCTGAAAACGGGGCCCAGAAGCCCATTTTCACTGGCAGAGTACTCGGACCACCACAGACACCCCCAACATGAGTGATGCCATGCAGGCCATGCCCACTCTGGCCACACCCACTCCAGCCCCGTGAGGTCAAACACATCCCTGATGCGGCCCTCAATGAAATCTAGTTTGACTCCCCTGATCTAGACAAAAAGATAGAATAGGTCAGTGTTATATATTTTTCCATTTTGAAAGACCCAGAGATTAATCTATGAACACTTGAAGCCCAACGTGGAGCTAAATTTCTTTGAATCAGTGGAATGAAGAGGAACATTCAATGAATATCATTTAAGGAAAATACAGGCTGATTATAGCTGACGGTTCAGCTTTAAAAGACTTTAAAATGGGAAGCTGCATGGCTTGACTGGCATTGTCACTTACAAAAATCATCACATTGACTTTTTTCCATTAAAAGTCAGAGAGGTTTTAGACTATCCAAACGTTTTATATAACAATGAGAAATATAATAATATATTGTGAAACCAAGATTAGTATATATGAGATATAGCACTCACTGTTCAATTCGAGGAGAGAGGAACAATTTGGGAAAAACCTGAGTAGCTTCTGTATCCTCAAAACTGACTGAAAGAAGAGCAACATCTTCTCCAGGGTCTTCATTTGCATCCTAAATATATACACAGAAAGAAAGAAAAAAATGGATTTTGATAGCAATCATAAGCTTGATCATATGAAAGATTATAAGGCCTGGCTGAAGAGGTTGGCAATCTGCTACTCTGGTCTTCTCAAAACTGGCTAGAAATAACTTGCTTGACACCAGGAATCTTAATAGAAATATACTGCTAGCAAGAATTATTCTATATATTTTAGGTACGTACAGTAGACATAAATTAAATGTCATTGCCATGAATTTGGCAGATGTCAAATTACTGCTAGCAGGCATGTCATGATATTCTTATGTAGAAAATACTGTTTTCCAAAGTCAAATCAGCTGATAAAAAAAACACCTAGCTAACTGGACAACAAGAAATGATTTTACAGTGCTGCATGAACTGCATTCCTATAACATTTTACCATGACAGTTTGTGACAATATGTTGGAGGAAGTAATTGTTGCCCAATACTGGTCTAAGTGACCCTTGAAAATCTGGCACAGTTTTTCAGTTCTGAGCACCATTACATACGATAAAAATGATAGAGTAAAAGAGCAGTCATGTACAATTATAGAATCACACATCTTTCCAATGTAATTAATATCCTAGAGTATATTCTTTGGGAAAAATCATATAGCTCAGATTTGTTTGTTGGTTTTCTGCCTTTATTATTTTTACAAATAACTCAAGGCACTGAACATTTCCAACACAACTTTTTCTTCTTATTTATATGGTTTTATATTCTATAGTTCTTCTTGCTTTTCATGGCTGAGTAAATAGCACTTCCTTCTAAAAATTTTCCATACACCAATATTCTTATGAAGTAGACTGATTTAAGAGTGAATATTCCAATATACCCAATAAGCTTCCATGGCTGAGGATTGATTTGCAGTACATTTTCCTAGTCATAATCCAACTATTAAACTTTGCAAAGTATGTTGCCATACCATCTCAGCTCCATTCTCTGCTATCTCCAACCAGGAGGAGTGGGAAAATTTTCTAAGATTTTAGTTGTTGCTTTGATGAATCAATTATATGATTTGGTTTTGGATTACACAGTTTCCCATGCTTAAACGTGATTCCTCTGATTCATTCCCTTAAGTTAAGAACAAAATATGATCTGATAATTATAAAATAGATTATAGGCCATATTATATTATTATATTGCTAGACTACATTGACAGATTAGCCATGAAAACCTTGGAAAATATATTCAGATCCCATGATGTGTCTACTATACCTACAAAGATCAGAACAATGCAAGCAATGATATTCCCGGTGATACTCTATCGAAGGAAAAGCTGGACTTTGAAAAAGCAGGATAATATTGATATTGATGTTTGTGAACTTTGGTGTTGGACAGGACTACAGAGCAAACCATGGACAGGCAAAAAAATAAAGGAATGGATCACCAAACAAATCAAGCCAGCATTCTCACTTGAGATACAAATAACCAAGCTCAAATTGTCCTAGTTCAGACACGTTATGTAGAGAGCTAACTCTATGGAGGAGGTTCTAATACATACTGGGAAAGGTGGAAGGAAAGAGAACAAGATGACAACTAGGCAGCAAAGTAGGACTCAGTTATTGCAGTAGTGGGTGCACTACTGGAAGATCTGAAGGACCAGTTTACGGTCAGACTGTCACAGAGAAAATCTATGTGGTTGCTAAGAATCCACACTATTTTGATAACACACAATAAACCAATATTATTATATTATACTAATATACCATACTATATAATATTATACAGATATTATCATATAGTATATGGTATGGTTTATTAATATAATTTAATAATAGTGATTGATAGATTGAATAGTAACCCCAAAGACAAGTTAGGAAGTGTCATGGAGAAAATCTATCTAGGTGCTCACTACGAGTTAGGATTGACTTGATGACACATAATCAGTCAGTCAGCCAGCCGGCCGGCCAGCCCACCCGTCATCATAGATGTTTTCATTTAAACGGATGAATGGAAAAAAAGCATTTATTTTTGTTAAATTTTACATATATATATATATATAAATACAACCAGTTTGAATAATTTTCAAAATCCACAATTTTAGGACCATATTAGGACCAATTCCAATATCATATATAAGTATGAAAGTTTCAACTTCTTCAGACAAATTTATTAACTATAAATTATTTTATTTTTACCCATTCAGAGTTTTGTTCCACGTAGCATCAATCTTGTGAACTCTCAAGTTTCTTCTTTCCACTTCGTATTCAAAATGGACGGTGATTAATATTTATATTTATATATATAAATATATAGCATGTGTATATGTGTGTTAAAGTTCAAAGCCTTTATTGTCATTGTACATCATGTATACAATGAAATTGGTTTAGCCTCTACTGGTGCAGACCATACAAGAATACAAGACAACATGAATAATATAAAGAATAATCCTTATACAAGTGTTATGTATGTATATATCATGTGTATATGTGTGTTATATAGGTAGATATATATTTTCTTTTGAGAGTGGGCAACAAAATTTCATTTTTAATGTGAGCCAATGTGCTCACAGTAAAAAATGACAATAAAGATTATCTTAACCAAAGGAACGTTGATATTTACTTATTTATCAGACAAAGAATTACCAGAAAAAAATGGAATCAGGGACAAAGGAATTCAAAAAATTACTCCAGATATTTCATCTGTGAAGTACAAAGTCAGTCCAAAGATGCAGCTGTAGACTAACTCATAATCTGTAGTGCCACATTACACTTAGCATTTAGGGGCAAATAAAAAGTTCATTTCAGAGGAGTTGCGCGTATTATTTATTTAAACAATAAAGTTTAATTTAAAAAAAAAAGTTCATTTCAATCCTGAAAACACAATTATTTACCTCTTGTTACAGGTAATACATACTCTTATGTATTTTGGATTCCATCCTCCACCTCCTGATCCATAGCTATGACTACACATTTTGTATTTCAGGCTTGTACAATAATGTTATGCATTTCCCTTATTATGCTAGCAGCCATTTAAATCTTATCTACCAAAATGACTGGTGGGTATGTTTTTTTTAATATAAGCCCTCTGAAACATTTGACATTTTACTTATTCTTTTGCTGCATTCACTAGTGTCAAAAAACCCAAATAGAGAAATGTAGCAGTATTAATAATGACATCAAGCTTTTTTTAAAAAAAATCCAAATAATGTCAATGATACCATAATTGATACCATAATGTGGAGTATGACCACATTACCCAAACTGTGTATCACATACCCTGGAGTCCTGCAGCAACCTCACAAGAATATCATGGGATGTTTTAAATTTTTGTGATGTTGATTTGGAAAACTGGCTTTTGCAATGATCATTATTAATGTCATATCTTTGTGACATTAAGGACAGCATGAACTGAAAAAATTTGGGAACAATGACAAAACATTATTTTGTCTGATTTATGAACATCTGTGTACTACTCCAAAGGTTTGCTCTACATTTTGTTTGCATTTCAAAATCTGATTTGGAATCTGCTGGAACCCAAATAGGATAAAACAAAGTTAACTGAGGTTGCCAATGACTGTTTTTAAACAATAATTTCTAAACAAGCCATGGTTTGCATGAAATCTAAGACCTAATGGGTATCTTAGTATTAACTTAAAATTAAACAAATTATATTATGATTTAATATTGTGCATGAACAAACATCATAAATTCAAGATATAAATGAAATCTACTGATCCACTGCCCTCTTCTCTCCTTCTTGTATTTTTTTGTACGTTATACATATTTTCTATTATGCAAGCATTTTATATTTTGATCATTTTTTAAAAAACAACTTTATATTGCTTACAATGCTGACAGAAGATTGGTTCCAGCTCAGGCATCTTCCAATACACCAATAGGCCTTGCCATATCATGTATTGCTTCATAGCCACTCTTCTTCCACTTCAGAGAAAGTAAACTTCTGCTTGTACACTTTTGACTTGTGTATCATCAGAAGTTCCTTTAGAATTATAATTAACTTGTGGATTATGATTAAAAGCTCCTATGTTTCAAAACAAGATTAAATGTTTATACCGCTATACACAGTAATTTTCATGAAAAATGAAATCTGTAGCTAAGCTAATTAAATCAGTGGTTTTCAGAATGTGGCTGCTCAGGAGGGGCACAGGCCACGGAGAAAGACAGGGCATTCTAAGAAAGGGGCAATCATCCTGGCATTTTTTCTTGCCATCAGAAGTTGAGCATTGCAGCTACAACCAATATTGTGTTAATCATAGATGTACAAACAGAAGTTTCCAACCTACACCCAGTGTCTTTTATATAAATACAGCATCCAGGGAAGAAAGAGCATGAAATGATAAGAACAGTTTCTGTTTCATCCACATAAAATTTGCTTGTAAAATTATTGGGAACAGAATTGAGACAAATTTCAAATACAAAATGTTTTCTTATCTATGTAAACAAATTGTTAATATCTTTAGAATGTTAAAAGAGACGGGGGAGTTTGCTAACTAGAAATGATTTTAAGTAACATAATTTCAGGACATGTATAAGAATATCAGAAAACTTACTGTATATGTGTTAGGAAATGATTATTACCTACCTTGTTGGGTTGGCAATATATAAACCCTTGATATAGTTTTAAGACTGCTGTATTGCATCATACTGTGTCCTGATTGGTTAGCTCTGTAGCCAATGTCCTTAAGAGGGAACTAGAAACATGGTTTGTTTCTCTTTGCTGTTCTTGGTCTCTAATATCTCTGTATGCTACTGTTTGCAAATCCAAAAGAACTGTTTATTGTGAATGACTATGACGACTGGTAAGAAGACTTTGTTATTGGATTATCCCTGGACTGTCGTTTTGCTATCTCCTGCTTTATATGTGTATGACCTGGACTGTTTATTGGACTGTGCCTTACTATTTCCTGAAAGTAAACACAACTCAGTGTATCTCTGTGTTGGCTGTGTTTATGCGTAACTTCTCTCAATCGCTTTCATGTGGACACCCTTGTTACTCAAGAGTTACTCTGCGAATTCCTTAACAATGCTTATATGGTTTTTGTTTTTTTTTAAATCAGAGAATTCATGGTGGAAACACGGGACACTGCCTTATGCTTACATCATTGTCTTATCTAGTTTAATAATGTGCATGCTTATTAGTAACAATGTTCTTAGTTTAAAATTGAAGGTTTCCCCTCCTAGCTAAAGATGCAAAGAACTGGAATTGAAACAATCTGCAAAAAATGCAGATATTCTATCACTAAACTATACAAGTAGTCTTCTACTTATGACCACAGTTGGGCCCAAAATTTTAGATGTTGAATAAAGGAAACTTTAAGCAAGACACTATGTGGCCTCTTCATCAGCAACCACAATCCCAGCTCTCCCAGTTTCAGTTGTTAGGCAACTTTGTGGGTAATTAAACAGAGCATTGGGAGAAGGCCCAGGCCTTCTGGGCATTGTGGGGCAGGGACAGGGCCTGGCCTCTCTCTCCGCACCCTGCTGGGAAGAAGAATCACGAGAAAGATGATGTTTACTAAATTTGAAGTCTGTTCCTCTAGTGTGCAGGAATACTTTTTCTTCCTACTCAGAGGGGAGAGCAAATGGCATGATGGGGAAATGGATCTCAAATCTAACATCCACTCCCCTTGCAACCTTCCCTACTAGCTACCCCACAGTTTTTTTGGGGAAACTAGCAGAGAAGATTGCAAATGGCAGTCATATGATTGCAGGGCACTTGGCAACTGTTCATAAATACAAACAAGTTGCCAAGAATCCAAAATGTGATAACATGACTAGGCAGAGGCCAAACTTAATGTATAGAGAAAACAAAAAGATGACCCTGTCCGTTGAACAACCATTTAGAATATAGAGATTCAGTCTTTTTAGAGGCACTGAATTTGTCTTAAAGACTACAGTTTTACTACAGGATTACTCTCATTTCCAGACTCAGAGGTGAATCCTATATCCATGGATCAGACCAGATCAGGTTGACACAAACCTTGTGTACATAAATGAGGCATGAGTGTAATGCACTATACCTGAGATTATCTTTTAAAAATATTTTGAAACTTTAGCAAATCAAAAACACTGTTGCTATATCTTGTTAAAATATATATGGGTATAAATTCTTTTTGAGTTCAAATTGTAATAAATGTGGGTATTACCTCATATGAATCTTTCCTTGTTTTAAGATTTGAGGGTAGTCCTGTTATTTATCACTAACCAAAAACCTCCAAGTAGCTACCCTCAAGTTAAAAAAAAAAACCATTTACAAAGAAAAGGTTGGGTATTTCTCTCTTTAGTATTTTTCTGCTAGCATACAGAAAGTTTACTGAAAGCAGCTTTTGCTGCTATTTCGCTTCACTGATCCAGTTTTTAATCTGATGGATGCTACTATTTATTTTTCACTGGTTTGTATTCCATGAGTGTTAATATTTTAATTATAATTGAACTTGCATTTTGTTAGCCTTCTTTGGTTCTATTTTTTGTGGGAATATAGATCATAATGTAATTCATAAATATATAATTTTTTTGGCTTTAAAATCATGTTGTAAACTGCCTCCAAAGCATTCAGAGAAGAAAAGTAGGCTACACATTTTTTTACAATAAATAATATTTTTTTTAAAAAAACTCAACTTATGCATTAACATTCACTAATTTCAATTTTATTTATTAGCATTATTTATATTGAGCACCAGTTTTTATTCTTTCTATAGATGAAAGCTTCAGAATACCGTTTACATTTTTGACTAACTAAACAAATGAACAATAGAGTGTCTTTTATAAAGAAGAATTCCTGGCAAGTATTGATTCCCAAACACATTTAAAACAGAAAGCATAAACACATTGTTCTCTTGCATCCTACTACCTACTGTAACTAAGATCTGGGAACTTACTGGAACTGAGAATTTATTATGAGTCAGAGTGTTAATGGCTAGTCCAACCAAAACATCTGCTCTACACCGTTACTACTATAATTCATTTCCTTTTATATTTGGAACAGAACCAAGTTGGACAGTTAAATTTTTTTAAAAAACCCAGAAGCCAAAAGGCTGAGTATAAAGAAAGAATACTCATCTAGGATAAGTACTTGTAATTTACCCACAACTATAAAAACATGTTGCCCCAAAGGTGCTTTTTCCAAAAGTCAACAGGACTTCCTTGGGTTTTTTTCCTTTGAAAAAAAGAAAAGGCTTCTTGGATGAAAAGCAAAACTTTTTTCAAAGGCAAAAAACCCCCAAGAAAATCCAGTTGCCTTTTGGAAAAGCTACATTTGGGACAACCATGACCTGGATGATTGAGCATCTCCATAGATATCTATATGACTGTTTTATATTCCAGTTCAATTTTTTGCACAAACCACATATTTATCCACTTATGGACTTATATTACTAGGGACCTAAAACTAGGCCACAGCCAGCATGTCCTTCTTCACCTTAAATTTCCCACTGCCCAGCCAACACTATATGTTACTGGAGGTATTTTGATGCAAGGACAGGAGCAAAACCAATATCAGATTAGAGAAGGTAATCTAATCAGGCCCAGGACTATACTATTGTAGCTAAAATGTATTTACATTAGTAAATTTAAGCAATTTTGTAAGCCATTTGATTCTGGAGAGAAAAATCTTTTGTTGTATATAATGTTGACAATCCCACTACCCAAAAAATTGACTCAAAGTTGGGAGTTCTCCTGTAGTCACTACTCCGACTTGGTGAGCAAGTAGCAGCTGGGGCCAAGAAGGCCTTTATATAGCTCCTTTGTGCCACTTATGACTCTTCCTGGAACAGTAGGCTTTACTCATAGTCATTGAAACCATCATTTCTCAACTGGATTACTCCAATATATTCTAATGCTTTTCAAGAGCATTTACAGTGGGCTGCATTTTGTAGCTTCAAGAGATCAATAATATGATGGTTTAAGTAGTTATGGGCATGCCATGTAGCACCTCTACTTTTAAGAGTTTGCCTAGCACTAGCTTATGTATAGGCTTATAGTGCAAGTCAAAGAGCTGGTTATCATATTTAAAGCCTTTCAAGATTCAGAATCTAGATACCTTCTTTTCATATACCTGCCTGCTTGATACATTTGAATAAGAGTATGCTCTTTTCAGGTAACCTCTCTTAGGGATTGCCATCCTTAGAAATCTATTAAATAAGACTCTTCATTTCCTCTCCTCTGGAAAGTCATGTATGGTGACACCATAATGCCTCTTCTTTCCTGGTCTCCAGAAAGCCATATTAAAGTATGGCTATTCCCTCTAAGTTCTGGATGGCTCCCACTCTGCTGTTAATTAGAAGAACCATGAAAACCTGGCTCTTCATCTAGACCTCCATCAAGGCAGAATGAGATCCCTTGCTTCATTATGCTTGCCACTGTTAATTTCTTAGGTTTTATTGATATTATTGCAATTTTTGTGAGTTGGGCAGAGTTGGGCAGTATACAAGTTTAATAAATTATTATGATTTGTGGCATAGTCAGCCAGATGCTTAGACTGGATTGGCATTTTTATCCACTTATCAAGTTCTTCCCAAGAACTTGGGATAGACAGATATGGATGTTTGATGGCGTTAAAGATATCATCCCAAAATGTAAGTGGTTGCGAATAAAGCTGTCTCTTTTAATTGACTGATTTTATCAATGCTAAGAGTGTTCCAGTTATTTTTGGATTTCACCTAAGGTGCCTATTACTATTGGCACTATCTTTGCTTTCTTTTGTCATAGACATTCAATTTCTAGGATAAACAGGGAAGTTTACTAAGTAGGGAATCTGGTGTTCTTACCATAGAACAGAATGAAAATACAACAGAAAAATATTAAGAACTTGTGAAATGTGGTAAAATTAGGATGTAAGAATAAACTTTAGGATAGATATTAAACAAATTAGGATAGAGAAGAGCAAGCACAGAAACAGGTGTAAAAAAATTTAAAAAGTACAATAAATGAATTATTCAGTAAAGGAAACTAGTTTAATAAAAATATTAATAAAGGAAAGTTGAAAGGAACTATGGAAGTTTATTCTTATAGTGTATCTCAAAATATAGTTTTCCTCATTGAGAATTGGCCTGGGTTTGTCACCATTCGTGAAATTTATGAAATTTATGCTGTGGTTTAGTATTATTATCTGTATGAGTAAAATATGACTTTTGTAAAAGAAGAAGTTGAAATAAATCTTTCTAGTCTGATTGAAAATCCAGGGAAGACTGGAGATTTGGTTCCCTAATCCTCAACCTTGTAACCTGAGTTACTTCTTAGGTGAGTTGATAAAAGTGCTTTTGGCTTTGGCATTATAGACTTTTTAACTTTTGTTGGGAGATTTCAAAATTCATGTGAAAAACCTCCTTGTTGATTAAGCATAAGGCTATATGTCAGTATTACTATCACAGAATGAAATTCAATATCCAAAAATCTGACAGATACCTGGCTAAAAATTTTCCATGTACTGAAGGAGACCCTTCAGTAGGAAATTGAAAACAGAGTGGCATATTTGGCCCAGGAAACTTGGGAATGAGAATCAGGAATAGAAACTTATACTAACTGGTAAACTGAATCATCAACAATCTGAGATGGTTGTGTCAACTGACAAAGAGGTCTAGAATCTTTCAAAAAAGGGAGCTGGGTGCATGAACATTAGGCAAAACTATAAATGTAGAACTTCTGAGGTGTTAAGAACCTCTGCAAATCTAAACTATGAGTGAGTAGAAGCAAGTGACCTTTAGCCTAAGGGTTGGAGAGGGCTTGAATGCTTGAATGCAAGATCCACCTTGAAGGAGCATTCTGAATAGCAAAGTCTTCCTAAGGATGCAAAGGAATCCCAGGAATCTCAAAGGTGCTTTTTCAAAAGGCAACTGAACATTTTTTCCCTTGAGGAAGAAGAAGCAGCAGCTTCATTGGTTCTGGCAGGATGGTAGGTGCAATGGAAGGATTAGTTCTGACAGTATTGGGGGTGGGTAGAAGGATCATATTTCTTTGCAGTCATCTGGTCATTAGGACTTCCCCTGGGAGCTCTTTGGGTTACTTGGGGGTTTATCTGAGCACTCAGGGTCACTTGTATCAGAGTGTAAATGAGTGCAAATTTTTCTTCCCCAAGGGAACAAATGTCCAGTTGCCTTTTGAAAAAGCACCCTTGGAACAACTATGACATGGATGACTCAGAATCTCCACTGAATCAGCAGGGGAAAAAACTCCAATCATGGTCAGGTATAAAATTATAGCATGTGGACTAAGGAAGACCTGTATCAAGAATTACATGACAACTGATGCTATATAATAAATATTTATCAGTGCTTTCAAAAATCTACTGTTAAGATCATCCTACGCAGAAAAGATTAAAATTATACCTACCTATGGTGAATAATTTGTTTTTACAATATTGTCCTTGAGTCTTCAAGGACAAAATAAAAATAAAAACCATAAAAATGAAATAAAGATGAATAATGGCATCTTTGTCTCTAAGCAATCACTGTAGCGATCAAAGTTGACCTAAGGGGGATTAGCATGAACCATGCCTAGTCATGTGTGATATGTATGGATCGCAGTACTTTTGCCAAGAATTATATAAGCTCTAGATCTAGAAGATTCTAAACAGGCTATGCTCAAGAGCAGAACCCAAGTATATAAATCACAAAGAAGAATTTCCCATTATTTCCATTATTCCTACATCATATAAACATAATGCATTTTTCTTTGAGCCCTTAAGGCAGGGAGTGATATACTGTACACCACAGAGAAATTGCAGTAATTAGTGGCATAGTAAGAAAATAAATAAGCAAACAAGCAAAATTTTTAAAACACACTGGATTATTTGTGACGTAGTGGGAAAATAATTATCTTCATTAGAAAAATCTGTAGTTCTTGAAGAACAACTTTATTAAAACATGCTAAAACAATAGTTAAAACTGATACTCAGAATTATTGTAACCAATCCTCCAATTGGAGTCTAACTGAAAGACATTTCTTTATTTTCCACCACACAAACTCTTCAAATTCCCCTTAATTAAGTGCATATACTTTCAGAAAAGTGGGTGGTTTCTTTGCAGCATATAACCCTCACTGATGATTACCATGGTTTTGTATCGTAATGATAATACCATAATATCAATTAACATTGTTATATGTTCAAGCTTGTCATTAGCTGAATGCACACAGCACATCTGCACTATCTAAGAAAGCTTATCAACATTTATCATTTGCAGATAAATTTGCGGTATTTTAATTTGCCAAGTGGTAACAGCACACCTAAACAATTCAAGATATAAGGGAAAAGAAAAACATCTATCTAAGGGAAATGAAGCGCCGGAAAAGACGCCTGGAGAGCGGTTGGAGGGCCAGTCTCGCTGAATCTGATTGAACACTGGTAAGGTCGCATATTAAGACCTACCTAGTGGCGATAAAGACGGCAAAGTTTAATTACTTTTCCGCCTCTATTGCGTCATCAGGGAATCGTCCGGCCGCCCTGTTTAGGGTGACCCGCTCCCTGCTCCATCTGGGAGTGCGGGAGGATCCCTTGGAAGGCAGGGCGGAGGATTTTGGACAATACCTGTATGACAAAATCGCTCAGATCCGGGGGGATTTGGACTCTGACTGGGTAGATCAGGGCAGAGTGAATAGTCTTGAGAATGTTATCTGGGAGGAGTCCCGATGATGTGGACAGGATTTTGGGGAGACTTAGTGCGGCCACATGTTTACTGGACCCGTGTCCCTCCTGGTTGGTACTGGCTTCCCGGGAGGTTACACGAGGCTGGCTCCAGGGTGTTATCAACGCTTCGCTGAGTGAGGGCCACTTCCCCCCTGCCTTGAAAGAGGCGGTGGTGAGGCCTCTCCTCAAGAAACCGTCCCTGGATCCGGCAATATTGGCCAACGACCGTCCTGTCTCCAACCTTCGCTTCATGGCGAAGGTTGTGGAGAGTGTGGTCGCGCGACAGTTCCCAAATTCCTGGAGGAAACATCTTATCTAGATCCGTTCCAGTCAGGTTTCAGGTCTGGGCACAGCACGGAAACAGCATTGGTCGCGTTGGTTGATGATCTCTGGAGGGCTCGGGACAGGGGTTGCTCCTCTGTTCTGGTCCTGTTAGATCTCTCAGCGGTTTTTGATACCATCGACCATGGTATCATGCTGCACCGGCTGGAAGAGTTGGGGGTGGAAGGCACCATGTTGCGGTGGTTCTCTTCCTTTCTCTCCGACCGGTCGCAGTTTGTCTTGGCAGGGGGGCAGAGGTCGACCTCGAGGCCTTTCATCTGTGGAGTGCCGCAGGGATTGGTCCTCTCGCCCCTTCTGTTCAACATTTATGTAAAGCCGCTGGGCGAGATCATCCGTGGCTTCGGGGTGAGATACCACCAGTACGCTGATGACAACCAGCTGTACATCTCCACCCCAGGCCACCCCAACGATGCCCTTGAAGTGATGTCCCAGTGCCTGGAGGCTGTGCGGATCTGGATGGGGAGGAACAGGCTCAAGCTCAACCCTTCCAAGACTGAGTGGTTGTGGCTCCCGGCATCCCGATATAGTCAGTTGACTCCATCACTGACTATTGGGGGCAAGTCTTTGGCCCCCATAGAAAGGGCTCGCAATCTGGGAGTCCTCCTGGATATGCAGCTGTCCTTGGAGGAACATCTGACAACTGTAACCAGGGGGACCTTTTGTCAGGTTCGCCTGATTCGCTAGTTGCGGCTCTTTCTTAATTGGGATTCCCTGTGCACAGTCACTCATGCCCTCGTCACCTCTCGCCTTGACTACTGCAACGCTGTCTACATGGGGCTCCCCTTGAAGAGCACCCGGAGGCTCCAACTGGTCCAGAATGCAGCAGCGCGGGTAGTGATGGGAGCAGCATGGCGCTCCCATGTAACACCGCTCCTGCGCGAGCTGCACTGGCTCCCGGTGGTCTTCTGGGTGTGCTTCAAGGTGCTGGTTATCACCTTTAAAGCGCTCCATGGTATCGGGCCTAGCTATCTTCGAGACCGCCTGCTGCTATCGACGACCTCCCATCATCCCGTGCGCTCCCACAGAGAGGGCCTCCTCAGGGTGCCATCAGCCAATCAATGTAGGCTGGTGACCCCCAGGCGGAAATTTATATTTAATTTATATTTAAGCTGCTAAATCTAGTCATTTTTAAGAACATCTATTTAATACATTTGCTGTAATACATTCTCTTGCTGATCTGGAATGTGGCTTCTCCCTCCTGGGAATTCAGATAACATTCTACCACATGCCCTGGCAGAAGCCATTTCAAGCCTTGTGGCATATATGCCATGCCAGCCTCTCATGCACCCTCCCCTGCTCAACAGTAGCCACTTGTTGCCTTTGTGCCGCACTATACCGATCACTTGTACACCGTCACACGACCTCCCCTCCACTGCCCAGCAACAGCCACCCAAAGGCTCACTGCATTCATGGGACTCTTGAACCTGCCCTTGCCTGATAGTAGTCATTCCAAGCCTTGCTGCATTTGCACCACAACACACTAACCCGTTATGCATTTTTCCTCACCTCACAGCAGCCATTTACCTACCTGCCTGCTTGTAAACTGCCAGGGTCTTGGAACTTCCTGCTAGCTTTTTCACTGACTTTTGTTGTTGGACACCAGCAGGAGGTTGTGAGGGGGTCCTAATTTAACAATCTGAAAACCTCATTTAATAATAGCAATAGGCTAGGATTGCCATTGCTAATCAATCTGGACACATGACTTTGAGCTTTACAGTTACATTGCTTCATGATGGAAATTCTGGTCCCAATTAACGTTGTTAATTGAAGACCACCTGTATATGTAAATGTTTGCTAAATTTTATATATATAATTTTGCTAAACATTTTTCAAATTATATATACACACACACACATTGAACAACATTTAGCAAAACGTTGCATTGATTTTCCAATCATACAAAAGACAAAGACATAGCATTTTTGCCATTTGTGAGTTTCAAAAAAGTCAATCAAAACTCCTAATGGTTTGGACAAATGATGCCAACATTATTATTCCTACTCTTTTGATCAGACAATATTTGCAAAAAAATGCTTTGGATGCTTTAGGCTTAATATTGTTATTAGCAAGATAAATTCTGACAGAAATGTTCACTGATTAATCAGGCACAGCAATCACTACAAGCAAGAAAGTAATGTTATTTGTTGTTGTTACTTAAGGCAAGTTCATATATTTTAAAAATTTAAGTTTTCTCTGAGCTTCAAGGACACAGTATATATGATTCTTTGCCACATAAAATATGTGACTCCCTAATCAGTATGGACAATAGCTCCTGTATTCATTGCCTTTCTTGTTTAAAGAAAAGTGAAGCAATTAGAAAACCACATTACTGGGAAGATTTGGCATCATTAAAGTGAACTAAGGAATTACAAGTGATATGAGAATCAGTATGCTGTACGTTGAAAACATTTAGATTCAAATATCGTATTGCCACAATGACAAGAATATTGTATAGATTTCCTCAATGCTCTTTTTACACACTGGGACTGAAACTCCTAAGTGGTAGGGATCCAGTTAAGGAATGATATTGTCTACTAAACAACCTTCCACAGATAAAGTTGTAACTGTGGCTCAGCCACAGTTTATTACTGTGATCATTATAAAACTTTTTAGAATGTCATCTCAGTCATATATGGGGACCAACCTCTTCATTCACGTATTTCCCATATTTATAATGTTCCAAAGGTATTAGCAGCATTTAATTTCAACTGTGTTTTGGACCTTTTAAACTTATGCCTCAAGTAGCTGTTTGCAGCTGTACTTCAATATGTTTGTTCAGGCCATATTGTTGTTCTGTTGGTGATAAGTAATCAATCATCAGGACAGAATCAAAACCTGAATAGGATCACTTATTTTCCTTCTCCGTTTAATACAGTGCAAGCCCCTTTCCAGAGCTCTGAATACATGATGAGATTTAACAAGTCCGATGTGTTGTGATCTAGTTTATTAAAACCCAAAGTAGACACATCGTATAAATAGGTATTATTAGAATGATTTTAGTTGAAGTTAATGTTCTCTTGCAAAGTGCACCATGAATGCTAAAACTGAAAAAAAAAAAACTGATTTGGATCTTGTCCTGCAGTAATCTCCATTTGAGATAAAGCAACTCACAGCCCTAGGGTTCCTTCAGTATGATGATTTATGTATCATCAGAGAGGCATCAGTCAGCTAAGATGATTTTTCCCATCTGTCTAGAATTTTATACAAACTGAAAACATTTTTTTAGTAGAACAGAAGAAATTTCCCAGCTCAAGAAATAAGAGCATTTTTTGCATAACTGAAATAGAGGAATGTGGAGATAATTTTGATAACAGAATGCAGGATCCATTAAGGAGGAGAAACAACAACATTGTCCTGGAAAAGGAAAAGGAGACAAAGAAATTCAAAATATTGCCACCCTGATTCTCTTTGGTATAAGAGGGGACAAAGGGAAACTCTGGCAGGCTTTTTAAATTTTGTTATTAAACCCTGCAATAATAAAGAAGAGTTCCTGTAATCTTTGCACTGACAAGTTTCCTGGCCTGGCCTACCCTCGAAGGCTGACAACTTGGTAACAGAAAAGTTCAGGGATTGAGAGAAATTTAATTTGAACAATACTTATTTTTCCATAAGCTGAATTTTTTGCTTTGTTACAAAATAGCTAGCAATTATTAGTATTTTACTATTTTACTCCTGATCTCAACCCGATTGAAATGCTGTGGCATGACCTTAAGAGAGCGATTCACACCAGACATCCCAAGAATATTGCTACACTGAAACACTTTTGTGAAGAGGAGTGGTCCAAAATTACTCCAGATCGTTGTGCAGGTCTGATCTGCAACTACAGGAAACATTTGGTTGAGGTTATTGCTGCCAAAGGAGGGTCAACCAGTTATTAAGTCCAAAGGTTCACATACTTTTTCCTCCCTGCACTGTGAATGTTCACATGTTATGTTCAATTAAACCATGGCAACATCTAATGTTTGTGTAGTATTATTTTAAGCAGACTGTGTTTTTCTATTGTTGTGAGTTAGATGAAGTTCAGAGCACATTTTATGACCAATTAATGCAAAACTCCACGTAATCCCAAGGGGTTCACATACTTTTTCTTGCAACTGTAGAAGCAAGATTATGGGGTGGATATATGGAATGTTCATGCAAGGCAATATAAGAAGGATAATTTTGCAAGGATTATATTTCATTTTAGTTAAATTAAATATTCCATAGGTGCCAACTGGAGATTTTGAGGTTACTATATTATCTATGACTGTATTGTGGACATAATATGAAAAATATTATTTTTTTCCATTATAGTCTAAAAAATAAAACATAAATAATCTGAGATTCCACTAAGATTAATTCATACAAAATGTTACATACAAAAACACATATCTATGCCAACTAGAAAACCTGCTAGTTACAGATCTATTAGATATTAATTTTCAATTGTAACAGATCCTCTTCAATTCAGACAATGTAAAACTCATCATACTAAACTCACTCTCTCATACTACAGAATTTCCATTCCTAAACAAGATTCAAATATGTAATGATCCCTCAGCATGATGGCTTTCTTAATGACATGGATCACACCTGTCTGTATAATGGATTCTACTAATTTCTAACTAATTTCCAAAACAAAATACATAATTATATCTTTAAAATGTTAAAGGGTCAAACACTGTTCCTGAGTCTGTTCATTTTTTCCCCTGTAAACACCCTAGAAAATTAATATCTGTAAGCAAGTGGTAACAACATTAGCTTGTATTTAAAACTTGTTGAAGCTAATTCATTTTTACAGATTTGGCACCCCAAGACCACAACAAACATTCTAACAAAGTGCACTTGTACCTACTTACTGATTTCAGAATGTAAAGAATGGATAGGTACTGGACCACAGGAAGAAAATCCTAGGCCAAGTAAAGTTTCACTTGAAATGAGCATGAGCAAAAATAAACTCACATACTTTGGGCAAGTGATGAAAGAAATGCTGGATTATATCAAGGGTCATGTTTGGCAAGAATGGGGATAGTTAAAAAAGTAGAAAACAGTGAATGAAGTGAATGGATGTTTTCCTGAAATTTCTCTAACAGATGTATGGGTTATTCATGAAAACTAGAAGGAATAATGTTTGTCAAGAGAATTAAAGTAGTGAGAATTGAGTTAAATTTAAGGCACATTCCTAACTCTTAAGTATACACACAGGTATGAGTGGGTGCTTTGTCTGATGATTACCGTAATGCATTTTAGCAACACAATTTCCCTTCCCCCTACACACATACACACACACAAAACCCTACTGAAAGGTACAGATTAATCAGTTTAAAAGAGTTTAATCTGGAAAAGTGGATGTAAAACTGCAACTTGTTAATAATAAAAAATAATATTTAATAAAATATTTCAAGTCATCTTTCTCCTTCAATTATTTAGGATTTAAGTCCTAAAATATCTCTGATTCCTTATATATTTTTATTCTATTATTTATTATTAAATTATACCATACTGTTCTACTTATATTGGTAAAGACGGTTTACACTACCTAATAGCATTTTCAAAGACATTCTTACTGCTTGGGTGGATAGAGAGGTACACTGAGAATTTTCATATCTTTTTCTTTTTCTTTCCCTTCATATCAGCACATTAGACATAGCAGAATTTAATACATATGTGAACACTATATATTCATTTTTCATTTCCCTAAGAAGAATTTAACAACCTCATAGCATCTATGTCTCTGGCTTGAATTCAACGGCTTTCCTAACTACTGAAAAGTATGTGTACCTCCTCCTCAGTTAGCTTGTTGACTCACTGACAAAGTTTCAAAGGCTTAAACAGAATCATTTAAGTCTATTTGGATATTAAATGTCACTTTGAAAACTACTGAAGGATTTTTTAGGGAAAGTTACATGTAATGCTTATTACTTATTCTGATACTTAGACTGAATTCAATTTTTGCAAGGTAAGGCGTATGAAAATAGACAGTACAGACAAAAGAAAGATGCAGAACTGTTTAACAAGCTTTATGAAGTTTCAAAGAAAGGGGGGGAATGAAGACAGAAAAGAGAAGAAAGGGGAGGGGATGGAAAGGAGTTACAGAAAAAAAACCAGGAAGCATTGGAATTCATTTATTTTGAAGAAAGCGGTAGCTCAAGTAATAATGGATTATTTTACCTTGAGAAGGTAGGTAGGGATATTGCTGAAGTCCACTGGCAGTTTCAGAAGGAAACGAGCTGAAAATTCACCAGTCTATCAATTTAAAAGAACAGAAAAAAAGGAACTCAATATTAAATTGAGCATTTGCATTCCTAATAATCTGGAGAGACATAATTGAAACAGACTGAACTTTTAAAGTTGTGTAACACAGTAAAAGCTAATCACATAACAGGCAAGGTGTTTGCAGAAAGCAGACTCCAATGATAGCAAGATTATCTCCCAATTATGTCATTGCCACCTTCCAATTATAGTGATCATTATAGTCCTCCTCAGGACTAATGGAATTCAGCTCTTGTAGGACCTTGTATTTCAGAAGATGTATCAGTTGTATCTTTCCTTAGGGGAAAAAAAACATGCCCTAGTCATATCTTTTAGGTATTGAGTAGTCTGCATATTCTGTCAGTACCTAGAAACAGTTTTTTGAAAGAACCAAATGGTAACTGATGTCACAAGATTTAATTATTGAAACCTCCTATGACTCATATCTGAGCATTGAAAACGTTTGAGATTTTGCATCCCTCCTTAAATTTTATGAGATTTCGTGAAAAAACACCCTTGCAACCCTCGCAACATTTCAACAATTTTTCATTAATTCTTCTAATTAAATTGCATCTCATGTGCTACTGTTTCATACAGGTTTTATAAAAGGATTAACTAATGAGTAATTAAAGCTTTTTAATTACTATATAAGGATCATCGCATTCTCAGATTATTACACATTGTGAAAAAACAAGGGTGGATGATCAGCTCCATTATACAGCAAGGCAATTCTATTGCCATATTATTTTGGAAAGACATCAGACACTTTTAGACAAATCATTACCAATTTAGTCACACCAGGTGTTGCATATTATAATTCATTTAATTCATAACTTTGGCCATTCAACAGAAGAATCATTTAGACAGGACTGTACACCCCTCAAGTTAGGCAAGTCAGGAAACAAACTCCACAAATCTGACTAAAAGTACAGTTTATTAATGTATAGACCAGGGGTCCCCAACCACCCCTGGTCTATGGCCCAGTGTCGGGCTGTAGCCGATTCGGAACCGGGCCATAGAAATGGTGGGCAAGCATGTGCACAAAGCTGCACTTGTGAAAGCAGCGTGCACAGAACCATCCCCTCTCCCTCCACACCCCCACCACTGGCAGTCTGCCAAGCCGGAAAGGTTGGAGACCACTGATATAGACTATAGTAATACCATCTTGAAAGCCTGAACATTCCCTTTATACTTCTAATACAGGTAGTCCTTGATTTATGACCACAACTGGAACCAGAATTTCCATCATCGTTGTTATCATAAGTCAAGTCAGACCCATTTTACGACAATTTTTACAGCTATCATTAAGCAAATCATGTAGTCATTAAGCAAATCCAGCTTTCCCAATGGATGTTTTTTGCTGGAAATCGGCAATAAAGGTCCTAAATTGTGGAGGTGGTGTGACAGTCATCAGTTCGAGTACAGGTCATAAGTCACTTTTTCTGAGACATGGTAACTTTAGAATATCATTAAACAAATGACCATAAATTGAGGACGACCTGTACTCTAATGAATTAGGCAAGAGTCAATATTTTTTCCTTTGTCACAGGATAATGGCTTTGTGTGGAACCTTAAATTATGCAGATATGCATAAGCTTACCATATAAAAATACTATTTTAAATTTAACTATTTAATAGTTTATTTCTAATAATTTTATTTTTATTTTTATTTAATATTGTTTTATTGAATATGCAGCTCAAAATTTAATTATTAAAAATAAATGGTATATAAACATAATGAAATAATTTTATCCATTGTAGCAGTCCACAAATTAATGTATCATTTTAAGGAGTTACTCAACCAGAGATTGAGAACTCTGGTCTTTAGCTACTTACTGAAACTAAAGAGTCACTCTGTGAGTGAGATGGACAGTTTCTAAATTTGATAAATAAATAAACAGGTTTCTATTCCGCTTTAAATTTCTGCTTACAATAAATAAATAAATAAATACCCAGAATCATTTCCAATTATTTTATTTTTACATGCTGTATGCTATTTCACAATGGTATACAACATGTTACTATGCAATCTGCAATTCATTCACAGACAATTTTCTTGCAAATTACCCTGAAAGCTGTTGTCTTTTAAAACTGTCTCTTTTATTGGAAAGAAAAGGAAGCATTTCCAGCTCTGGACTCTTACATTTCAGTTCAGCTTGCAGAATTTATTTAATTAAAATAAAACTATTTATTAAATGTTAAGATCAGTGAGAAGTCAGTGCTTTACTGCATTCATAATGTTCAATTCCACATAACTGTTAGCCATAGTTGTTTACCTAGGTAACAAGTTCAAGCAAGGTAATGGAATAAAATTGCTAAACCGCAGGAAGGGAGAAAAGAAACAAGGGTAACTTGAGGACATCTATTTTAAGAAATACACACCTAGGACAAACATCTCCTCCAAATCAGGTTATAGTTACTATGGAAAGGAATCTCTAGTAGTATTCTTCTGTTGTTGTACTCTTACCCAGTTGTTCTTTTTGCCAGCATAAATTTCCATGTTCTCTCCATATTGAGGTTCTTCAAGTAATGTTTGATATTCAAACATGAGCCGAGAGCTCTCACGTAATCTGCTGCATTGAAACTGGTGATACTGTTGTACAAGTTCCTTTACAACAAGCAGGAGGCATTCAGGATTTGAAGGATTCCAGCAGGCCAAATTCTGTTCAATCAAGAGACAGGTTAACACATGAATAATGAAATGTAATTGTATTTGTATTGTCCAAAGTGAGATTTGGACCATTGATCAACTTGAATGCTCTTTTATTTGCCAGAGAATCGATATAATTGTTATCACTGAAACCGATGGATCTTTCAGTTGTGGTACTCTAGATTAAAAATAAAAAATAAAAACAGTTGAGCATTCACAATATTTTCCTTTTCTTTTAGTGAAGGCATATGAGCCCAACAGGGGGAAAAAAGTGGCACACCTAGTATTTTAAATTCTCTGACATAGATTTGTGCTCAGCATAATATCAAATTCTCTCAACAAACTGAGATAGCATTTATACCAGGTCCTCCTTGAAGGTTAGAATATTAGCAGAACCTATATACATAAGAAATTCAAATCCATGAGATTTGCCTTTTTTACTCCTGCGCTTTCAGTGCACTGGAGTGGATGCCAATCTCCTCTGAGAAAGTGAAGCAGTCCTCACTTATCTTTGTTACTAACTACTAACCCACTCTTATATTTATCTACTCAAAATTTTGGTTGAGGGGAAAAAATTTAAAGCCGGAAAATATGGGCAATATCAAGGCAAATAAGGCTATATATTGTGACACATCTATAGATTTCCTATTCTTTGTATCTGGTCACAGATATACAGTAGATTATTTAACCCAGTAAATTCTGATCACCTAGCCCATTATCTGCTCCCATAATCTAATAATATATAAAAGGCTACTATTTTTATAGATTTGGAAGGCACACAAAAGAGTAGAAACATATGCAATGCACCATCAATTTGATTCAGATAGAACTCGAGTTACAACCTCATATTCAGCAACCGTTCAAAATTACAGCAGTGCTGAACAAGGGGGACTTATGATCGCTCCATGAAATTGTGGCCATTGCAGTGGTTCAACAGTCATGTAGTTGCTATCTGGGTACTTAGGTGCCCAGCTTGCAATTATATCACAGTGAGCTGCAATCACATGATTGCCATTTGCAACTTTCCATGCCGGCTTTCCACAAGCAAAGTCAATGGGGAAGTCAGCAGGTAAAGTTGCAAGACATTCCCGTGAGTTGCTCCTCTCCTTTTTCATCTGGGGAGTCCTGCTACAGAAATTCTGGTTCCACTTGACATCATAACCCAAGGACTACCTGTATGGAGCCATTTTGATCCTTATCACTGGAGTACTCAGCCTCAATATAACACCTTGACATAAAAAAGTAAGATTTTACAATACTCTCAACTGAAATTCAAGAGGCTGCTTGCTTTGGCCAGCTACTGAACTGGAAAAGCTATCACGAGTGTCCTTATTTAAAGGCCAGTGAAGCAATCGCTGTGATGAAGATCAGCTTCATGGTATTTCCTGTAATAATCTCAAGAGTGCTTCAATCAAAACACATTCCCTTCTATCATCACCAATACCCTATAATGTTCTTTTATTTCACTAACTCCTGAACCAAATAAACTCTTATTCTGTCTCCTCTGTTGTCTGTTTTCATCCTATCAATTAACTCTAGCTGAATTCTGTCAGCTGTTTTTCACTTTGTCAACAAATTCTACCCATAATTATATAGGCTTTTTTTTTGGAATTTTTTTATATATATATATATAGGCTTTTTTATGCTACGATTTATTTCTCAATCTTTTTTTTTTAATCCGAGGAACACAATCTAAAATTCCAAAGATCTCAAACTATCTATAAATGCTTTTTCAGCTATCTGAAACTTACAAAATTTGATTTTCTAATACACTTGGAGCGGAGACTATATTTAATTTCACTTGCCTATAAATATAAATGATTTACATACAATTTAAGTTTTTGTTCTGTCTCAATTCATTCCTTTGCAAACTGTGGGCTCCAATGTTTTGGAGGTTAAGAATCTTCATCTAGAAAAATCTTGTGCATTCCAGTTTTGTACATGCATTTGTGAGATATTTAACTTACATATGGACTTTGGGCATTTGTACCTTGAACAGCTAAGAAAGTACAAATGATTTGGCATCTGATATATATTGAATTAAGATTAAACTCATTATCAATCATCTATTAGACTTGTAAAAATAGTTTAACAGTAAAGTTTCCCACCTTTCTGAAGTACAGACTGTGTTCTTTAAAAAAAAACACCTTACATTACACAATTAGAAGTTAATCAAGATATGCATATACTTCCATTTCTTTTATCAAGTTTTAAGTAAATACCTTTTCATCTGTTCTGAAAAGCTGAAAGCTTAACATGCCTGCTGACATCCATACTCAATAAGAAATGGAAATAACCTTTCTCCTATAATTATCTGATGCATTGTATCACTAATATTTTGTTAAAGATGGTATCAACATTTTACTAACTGTTCTATATAATAAAAGAATTTTTCCCAAGTATTATTGAGCTTGAGGAACTTCACTCACATGACATTAAATAAACAAAAGAAAAAAAATCGGTGTCATTTATTCACCTCAAATGACTAGTTTGTTTTTCTCAAGAAGTTTTAAATGTTGCATCAAAACTGAATTTTATTAACTTTCCCAGTCGGATTCATTAACTTTTAAGACATGAACAATTTTAACTAAATTTAGTTCTAAAGCCAAGTAGATTTTTAAACCTCCCCCCCCCACACACACACACTCATAGCAGAAGTCACAAGGAAAATTTTAAAAGTGGCAAATTATACAGGGCAATTTTACTATATTCACACTAGATTAACACATTCATAAAACCTGCAGTAGATAGAATTAATTTTTAAACTCCTTCTCTAGAGATACTTTTATTCCCCATTTATACTCACGTATTATTGGAGCTGCAGGAAGGCATATTACTTAGACTAACTTTTCAAAGTATTTTCTGCCTTTATCATTTTTCTCCAAGCTTTGTATAGAAGCCTTAACCTGCTATGTCAACCTTGTGGGCCACAAAATAGTTTTTATTTCTTTAAACATATCCTTAAAATATATATTCTTAATTACTTATACTACAATTCTGTAGCAGAAGTCAATATTAAGATATAGTTGTGCCAATGTCAGTATTCCAGCTAGATGAGTAAACACACTTGTACTAGAGATATCTTAAGATATCATATCTTAATCACAGAGAAATACGGTATCACTGATAGGGTGGCACCACAAGGATATGGCAATATACACTGGCAGAAGCACCATGCAGATGACTACCTTATTTCCTGGCATGTTTCAGGCAGTATGATGGAAGAGAGTTTTCTTGTCTTTACCACATGCCTTCAAACAGGCATTTTACAGATTACTTCCAGGAAGTAATCTGTACACTTGATTTTATAAGTTAATATTAAAGAAGGAGGATGCATTTGCAACTTAGGTAAAATTTTAGCAAGGGATCACAGTGTTTCTTATTAATTTGTGTGATTTTTTTCATGTAAATGCTGCATGTATTATTTAGGTGAATGAAATTTTTGTAATGTAAGATTGTCCCCATTTCTTCTCAGGTTGGTAGGGGATAAAGAAAGTAAACGGATGATAAAGATCAATAAACTGGTTAGGAACAAGAAATAGGAAGAATGTAGCATTCTAAATTAGAATCTGTGATTAGCAGTCAGTGCTATTGTTGGGCAGCAGGAAACAAAGTAAAAACTAAAGTTCTGTTGCCCTTGCCTATATACTAAGTACAGTCTTGGATGGGACAGGACGGGACGGGACAGGACAGGACAGAATAGAACAGCAGAGTTGGAAGGGATCTTGAAGGTCTTCTAGTCCAACCCCCTGCTCAGGCAGGAAACCCTTTACCATTTCACACAAATGACTGTCCAATCTCTTTTTAAAAACATCCAGTGTTGGAGCATTCACAGCTTCTGGATGCAAGTTGTTCCACAAATTAATTGTTCTAAATGTCAACAAATTTCTCCTTAATTCTAGGTTGCTTCTCTCCTTGATTAGTTTCCATCCATTGCTTCTTATCCTGCCCTCAGATGCTTTGGAGAATAGCTGGACTCCTTCTTCTTTATGGCAACCCCTGATATTCCTTCTGTTTGTAAAACAATCACATTTATGACCTTGCGTGTATCTTACAGCTAAGTTTTACTTATTTGGGATAAATAAAATTGCAAATATTTAAGCTTTCTCCAAACTTACAGGATAGAAGCCAATTACTGCTCAGTTGCTGAATATCCCACATATTCTACACTAATATAATCTATAAGCAATTAATTATAATGCTTTACTTTTATGAACTCAATGAATGTCAATAAATGACATCACTTATTGATATCACTCAAAAAGTCAATCATGCTGGGTATGTTCAGTTGAAAAATGAGAATGGGCTGCCCTAGTACCAATTGGCTGGACCCTATAAAGGATGACACCAGGATGACTACGGCAGATGTGAAGGATGTGGTAAGAGACAGAGGAGTGGGGAATGCTGATCCATAGAGTGGCTGAGGATCAGATACAACTGACTGGCTGACAACAACTACTTTTATTAATAGGGCAATTGCCTAATGAATTATATGTAGCATCCTTCTATGATTCAGTTCTCTTAGCATAACTATATAAATAGTTATAAATTAGAATCTAAGAGCTGACACTAAAATCTGCATCTGCTGCCTGCAATTACTGCAAATTCAAATCTCATCAGGCTCAAGGTTGACTCAGCCTTCCATCCTTTCAAAGGTAGGTGAAATGAGGACCCAGATTGTGGGGGCAATCTGACTTTGTATAAATATACAAAAGTATGAGGGCTATTGCTTAACGCATTGTAAGCCACCCTGAGTCTCCGGAGAAGGGCAGCATATAAATTAAAGCAAAAAAAAAAAAAAAATACTTATCTAAATCTCAGTCTTCCTTTCTTCCCTTCCCTTCCCTTCCTTTTTCTTCCTTCTTTCCTTTGCTGCCCATCTCCCTATAAGACAACTCTGTGACAAAGGACTGCCACATGGAGGGAAAATCAGAGTATCTATTCTGATAAGGTAAAGTTACAGATTGACCACTAGCAAATAACAGAAAAATGAATTCACTACATCTATAAAGGTTGTTTTATTAGCTATTTTAATAATACTTTATATGGATTACCAAATCATCCAATTTACAAGCTTTAGATAACAACACAATATACAGAAACAAAGGTCCCCCTCTTAACCTCATTATCCATGGCAAGAAAGAAAAATGAGATGTTTAATAAAGATTACTACAATTTAAGTTCGAGATGTTATCTACCTTATTTTGTACTACTGTAATGGATGATACACAATTGCAATTCAGTTGCAATCCTGAAACAGCCAAATATAGTCCATGGACAACTCATTGACTCAAATCCTTTTATTTATTCAATCACTTGTAGCCTAACTCTAGCTACTGGGGTAATATTTCTATACCTTTATACTACATTACACATGTGGTATGACCAGTTTCTACAACTAAGAAAAGTCAGAATAAGAAGCAAGTTAGACTTGTCAATAAGAGAATAAGCAAATCGTTTCTTAATTAAATGGAGCTTGTTTTTCTTAAGAATGTGCTTAAGCATCCAGGTTGCTGGAATATCTTCCAGAAACGTGACTTTGAAGAAGACAGCTTGCTACTGTTTTTCCTGGCTACACTACAGAAAACAGCAAGATCTTCAGTTAGTGTACTTTCATATTTTTAGGAGGAAGAATTAAGTGCAGTAATTGACAAGGAAAATAAATGTCAAGAAATACAAGATATCAAGCCCTTCAGAGTGACTAATATTAAAGTAGAGCTTATCTTCACTGATTAAAAAAAGGATGCAATTTCAGTATGCCAGCAAAATAAAAAAAATTATTTGTGAGCTTAAGCTATAAAAGTTTTATTTAAATATTATGAAGCACTACTACACATCAAACACACACACACAAAATTAACTTTAGTCATCACTAACGTTTTCAGCTACATTCAAATGCCTCCAATTTTTTCTACCTGTGTCTAGTGCATAAGTGTCAAAGTTTATTCACATTTTAAAGCATACACTTAAAATATCTTAGGGGTTGGCCACAAATTTGTAGAGAGCAGAATTCCACAAACTAGAGGTTCCCTTTGAAAAAAAATACGGTTTTTTATGAATCTTCTTCTCCTTTCTCCAGAAGTTTCCATAACAGGGCTAGAGGCAACATTAGGAAATCTGCAGGAAGTGAAAATCAAAGTGAGGTAATATCTCCTGTGACTATGATAGCATTTAATTAGCAACTGTAGGGCAGTAAATCATGATCAATATGCCCCTAAAAATATCCAGTATGAAAGCTACAGATACTGTATTTGCAAGCAGCTGCATCAATAAATAATAACTTGAAATCAACATTAACTTTTGACAATTCCATGGTTATCTTATCTAATAAGACTGGACTACTGCAATGCTCTCTACATGGGGCTCCCCTTGAAAAGCACCCGGAGGCTCCAACTGGTCCAGAATGCGGCCGCGCGGGTGGTTATGGGCACAACTCGTTGTGCCCACATGACACCCCTCCTGCGCGACCTGCACTGGCTCCCAGTGGTCTTCCAGGTGCGATTTAAGGTGTTGGGTTACCACCTTTAAAGCGCTCCATGGCATTGGACCTGGATACCTTCGAGACTGTCTTCTGCCACCAGTAGCCTCCCACCGGCCAGTTCGCTCCCCAGAGAGGGACTCCTCAGGGTGCCATCGGCCAAATTATGTCGGCTGGCGACACCCAGGGGGAGGGCCTTCTCTGTGGGAGCCCCTACCCTTTGGAATGATCTGCCCCCAGAAATTCATAAAATCTCTGATCTCCGTGTATTTTGCTGTGCCCTCAAAACCATGTTGTTCCGTCAGGCTGGGCTATCAATGTAAAGATTTTAATTGGTTTTAAATGGGATTTTAAATTCGGGGTTTTATAAATTGGGCCTATTATTTAATAATTTTAATTATTTTTAAATTTTGTCTGTCTTTGTGTTTTTAATTAGGCTGTACACCGCCCTGAGTCCTTCGGGAGAAGGGCGGTATAGAAATAAAATAAAATAATAATAATAATAATATATGAAAACAAAATTGAATCTCTATTGTACCTTCTTCAGCAATAAAAATAAGCTATTTAAATTACCTTGATGAATTATATAGAATCACTAGTGTGCTGGTATTGCAGTATCTACTTTCATAATCTGATACAAACTTTTTCAGAACTAAGCAAGCTTACCTAAAAGTTACTTCTAGTGAAGGAAAAATTTACTGATCAGGAAGTCATATCTTGTAATTAATATTCCCCTATTTCTTTTCTAATTACAAAAGTGTCATTCAAAATAATATTTTGATTTATACTGCCACCCATTCATATTCACAATGATAAAATTAGAGCAGCTGTGCAAGAATGGCATTTCTCTTTCAAACAGACATTATGAATTTAAAGAGGATTGAAAATTAGATTAGTCTTAAATAACTGACTAATCAGTCTAATTTACAAGTATTTCTTTCTCCTCTGAAAATGTATATCCCAGTAATTTTGAAACTAAAGGACATGCCACAAATGTATTAGATTTGCCACTACAAAACATACATAGGAATAGTATTATTTTGTATACAAAGTATGGTTGAAGACTATTGAATCACTGCCTTCTAATTAAACTGCAGTTGTGATAAGTTGAAATTTCTGCAAGAAAGAAAACAGTATTTTAAAGTGCAATTGTAAATTTATTCTGACCATGTTTCTTTCTGCAATATTTAACAATTAAAGGCAATGTTGCTTGAGTAAATACTTCTAATACAAAGTATCCCCACTGTGAGTATACTAATAGAATAAATGTATTAAATGCAAGCAAAATGATATTTATATTAAAAATTATGAAAATATTTTTGTGATGGTGCTTCAGCTCCGGAATTACTTCTCTAGTGATATGTGACTAATATATTATATTTTTTGCATCAAGTCAAGATAGTTCATTTGTCCATGCAGTTTTAACTTATAAACTTGGCCTTCGATTATTTTTGATTGCCTCTCATTTTTCATTATTATAATTTGATTAAAGCTATCTAATAATGAAACATTGTACCTCTCCAGCATGAACCCATATGTATACATATTTTTAAAATTGTTTTAATATTCATTTTTAAAGAGTGCTATGAAGCACAGTTCCATATGTTAATACAAATGTATGACAATGACTAATGTTCTCTCAAATATATTCATTTGGTATATTCATTATCCACTAATATTCTGAAACCAGAAATGCAAGGTCAGGTTTGATTTATGGTCAACAACTGAGTAAAATTGTTATTTTTATATATCCCAAAATGAATGAGCTAAGGATGTCATTCTTTAAAATTAAACTGAACATTCAGATAAGGGCCAGCTCTTTCAAATTCCTTTCTGGATGCAGTTCTGATCTTTTGCTAGTGGAAGATATATAAAATATAAAATGAAAGCAAATCTAGAAAACCAATTTATGGCATAGTAAGTAAAATTGCAGTGAACACGATCATCATCAACACACATAATCTTCAATAAAGCATAACTGGAACCCAATATTTTGGGCAATTTTCATCCTCTCTCCAACTTTCCTATTTTAGGAAAGGTTGTTAAAAAATAAGTCATACTGCAACTTCACAGAATTCTGGAGTAAGCTGCTTATTTGGACCCCATTTAGTTGAGCTTTAGGCTTAGCATGGAACTGAAACAGCATTGACTGAACTTCTGTTAGGAGCAGGATGGAGGTATAGGATGGAAGTATATGTCCATACTGGCTCTCTTTGCTCTCTCAGTGACTTTCAAGTTAGGGGCACAATCTTGTAGTGGTTTTCCTCCTTTCTTATTCAGTCAGTGTTGATGGGAGAGGAGAGATTGAACCCATACCCTATTTTATGATGTTCCTCAGGGTTCACCACTCTCTCCACTCCTCTTTTATATCTACACAAAGGTGAGGTCATTTGATAGCACGAGATAAGTATCATCAGTCTGCTGATGATAACCACTCATGTATCCCTGGTTCAAGTCAGCCAAGCGATGCTATGTTCTTTCAGTTTCTGGAGGCTGCGTTGGTGTGGATGGGCAAGTTCAACTCATGCAAGACCAAGTGGTTGTGAATTGAGGCCCTCCTGGATCTGATGAACTTCTATCTTTAATTTTAGATGGGATTGCATCAGGGTGGATTTGATTTAAATCGAGTTGTAAAAAGACTTGATTTAAATCAACTCAATTTA
Organism: Pantherophis guttatus; assembly: GCF_059756535.1. Taxonomy (NCBI): domain Eukaryota; kingdom Metazoa; phylum Chordata; class Lepidosauria; order Squamata; family Colubridae; genus Pantherophis; species Pantherophis guttatus. Next base: position 290,802,392 of record NC_142063.1, on the reverse strand, counting down.
AATCATAATTTTTAAACAGCAACTTTCATTTCTGCTACTCCTTTGACCCGATAATCCCAGTGTTGCAGAATATACAACTTGTGCTACATAACTAAGCTCCATTTCATGCTGAATAAACTAAATTATTTATGTATCTTAAATAGAAAACTATCTTACGATAGATTTTTACCCCAAAAGTTTTTTATTAAAATAAATTCTATAAAAATAAAAAAATCTGATTTAAATAAAAAAAATCCGATTTAAATTTAAAAAATCCAATTTTTTTGATTTTTTTAAAAAAATCATTGATTTTTATCCACCCTGGATTGCATAGTCTCAGACAGAACATTTGTGCACATTTGGTGAGTCCTCCTGGACCCATGAATCCTGTTCAAGAAATAGATGGCAACTCCAATGTGTACCAGTTATGCCCATTTGTGAATCAGAAGGCACGGTGCATAGTCACCCATGCATTGGTCACCTCCCAACTAGAATACCACAATACGGTCTATCTGAAACAGCCCCTGAAGAACATTCAGAAGCTGCAATTCATCCAGAATGCAGCATCAAGAGCAACTATGGACATACCACAGTATGCCCATGTTACAGTTTTGCTTTACAAGTTGCACTGGATGCCAACAAGCTTTCATGTGCAATTCAAATAATTTGGCTCTACAGTGCACCTTTCTAGCATAAGGCCAGGTTAGAAAGAACTGCCTTTCTCCAATTGTCTCCACCCATACTATCAATTAAATAGTTTATTTAATAAACTAATAAACTTTAACTAATAAACTTTAATATTTATCTGGGCAGACTTAGGAAATGTGCTGTTCTGTATCAATGTCTGATCTGTGAAACACCATTTCTCCTGAGATCAGATTAGCTTCAACACTTCTGAGCTTTTGCTTAGCCCTTTAAGATCTAGCTTCTCTTTCTGGGAAGAAAAGAGTTGAGTTTAGGAAGGGTTTGAACTAGCAAGTGTTTGAACCTGTGAGTTAAAATGAATTTCTTGTTGACTGAGTTGTTCTTGGTGGACATTTTTAAAATATGTCTTATATATTATGTTACTGTATTGTATACAATATTTATATTGTGTAAGCCATCCAGAGCTGCTCAGATCAGATGGCAATCATATAAATCTATTAAATTAAATAAAACAATAGACAAAAAGTAAAGTGTAAAATAATGTTCATGTACTCATGAAAGACAAAACTGTTTCTGAGTATCTAATCTTGTTTATTTTCCAGTAAAATAAAAATCTCAAGATTGATTAACAACTAAATACCAGCTTGTAGGGTGGCATAGAACAATTAAAACACATAATACATCTAACCAAATCCCTAATGAAAGAGATCAGTTTTGCAGTTCATCTATATACTTATTCCAAAATTTAGGGTCACAGTTTAAAAGTAAAGCAATTGAACTGATAAAATGACAGCAAAATATACTCACATGTAAGGAAGAAGGATCAGGTAAAAATTCAGCATCCTCTCCAAAGATAAAGTCAGGTGGCAACTCAGGATAGTGGGCATTAAAAATTATATCCCCTTAAAACAAGCAAACAAATAATAATTTACCTATTGTCACGGAAGAAAGTAAAACACTAACTTTGATCATTACACTAACATGGTTAGTGCTTTCCACTTCTCCAGTACTGAAGCCATGAATATTAACCACAATTGTCCATTTAAACAATGGCTAATATAAAATAGCAGGCAAAAGCTTCTGAACTGATCATAAGTATGCCAGACTTTTAGATGTGAAGCATATATGTCTAAGGCTTCTTACAGCTTATTCTTCTACTGCTAAAATCAGATCACTTTGAAAAAGAATAACATTTTAACACCTTTAAAAAAATCAGTTATTGTTGGAGAGCAATCATCCCAGCTGGCAGGAGGCTGAGTTGAGGAATTAGCCTAGATTCGCTATATAAATACAGGAGGGCTAGGTCTGATCCTTCTCCCCCAAATGCCTTTGAGACTTATCTAGTCCTATATTATAGGCATAGAACAAAAAAGTAGCTAGCTTGAACTCTATACATGTGGGTCTGATTGTTTCCACCTGTCAAATATCATTCCATCTTCATCAAAAAGATCTTCCTCAATTGTTAAAAATTAAGTTAAAGGATTCTCAAATATGAAGTTTATATTAGTGAAACTATGTTTGAATTTAATATGAAATACCTGTTTATTTACAAGATTAAGTACATAGGTTTGTTCTGAAAATTGTTTTGGAAGCAACTGTTTGCTCAGAATGGAGTCTGAATATATGCAGTGTTCTAAGGCCAGGGTGGGCAACTGTGGCCCTTTTACAACCTGTGGACTTCAACTCCCAGAATTCCTGAGACAGCCAAGATGGCTTAGGAATTCTGGGAGTTGAAGTCCACAGGTCATAAAGGGGCCATATTTGCCCACCCCTGTAAATCTAAGGCTTTTTTTTAAAAAAAAAAAGCTTTCCAGAATATGTAAATCTAGTCTCAGTGGTGGTAAACAATGGTTTATTCAGGAGCTAGGCAATCATGCCTTATTCAAAAATTATGGATGATATAAAATATGGTTTAATACATTCAAAGAACCCAACTACCATTCCTGTTTTGTCTCCAACTACTATAATTTTGAACTGTAAAACTCTTTTACATGTTTTACATGCTTTAATCATTTCTTAGCCCTTGCTTCATGTTCATACTACCTTCATCACAAAAAAAAAAATAATGTTTCATCTACTCTGCCAAAATACTGTATATGCTAGTACTTTCCCTTTCAAAGTAAAGTAAATGCTATACTTGCTTGAAAAAGATTTGAAAGCGATCCTTCAGAAGGGATAAGAATGGAAACACAGCACCTCTAAAAAAAAAGTCTTTTTGTGGGCTTCAACATGTCTCTGAAAAATGACATGGCTGCTTTAATGAGTTAACTCATTAAAATAGCTGCATCTTTAACACAAACAAGCAGCAACATAATTCTCAGGTTCATGTGGAAGCCTGAAAAAAGATATGATTATTTTAAAGATATGCTACTTTCCAATAAACCATTTTCAAATCAGTTTAAAGGCATACATACCTCAACCAATTAATATTTAATTTCAGTAAATGTTGCAATCTATTGTAACAAACTACTGAAATTCTAATCTTCTGATGGACTTCAGAAGAGAAATTATGCTTCAAAATGTCATGCTTCAAAATACTTTATCTGAATTTGCAGCATGACAGCTGTTATGATTGATATTCTGCAAAAAAAAAAAAAAAACCCCAAAAATTCTTCTTTTACAAAGAGGATATAGTAGTACCCACAAAGGAAGCATGCCCTCCTGCTGAGAAACAAATCATGGGCACATTTTCTTATTGCAACATTTCTAATGGCCTTCCTTCATTAAACTCTCCTGTTCTTAAAAGATAACAACCATACATCAAGGAACAGGATATCTGAAGTTCCTGTACAAAGCTGTCTTTCAATGACTGTTTCACCTACGGCCATTATGAAATGTCTCCCGATAAACAGACATTTTCCTCTAAGCATCTTTTTCACTATTAATTAGGAACTATACTATTTCTGCTTGTACACAGTTTTCAAAATATAGTTTCTACCCAGAACTTGACTTACATAGCATTTTTGGTGTATGTAATACAGATCTGCATATTCATAAAGGCAGAGCTCTAAGGAATGTCACAAATTATGCCTTCATATTAGAATTTTTCATTTTAACTTCATTCTAAGGTGTAGATTAGCCAGCAATTTACAATGTATCATCCAAACAATGATATGGATGCAAAATGGTTCCTTTTTTTCCCTCCTATATTAACCAAGCTCTTGTTTTTGATCATATTATTTGCAAATTTTATTCTTTTAAGTTAAGGTGAAAGAATGTAGAAAAATCTCGTAAAAGCAAAAAACGGTGAATACATGAAGTTTATATTGTCATTACGCAAATGACATAGTTTGTACCAGTGAACAAATGACACAAATGACAATATTTGCTTTACCTGCATAACAATGTAACTGCAAGTTATATACTCTGATTTAAAAGAGAAACAGGAATTACAGAATCCATTCATCTCAAATGGAAATTGAGGTTTCACAATCGTGTGTGTGTGTGTGTTAAGAATTGCCTTGCCAACCCAACTACTTTGGAATAGCAGCTTGCCAGCTCAACTGTTGTGCCACTTTGTGACTCATGCACATTTAGCAATCTGATCAAAAATTCCTTGATATTTACATTGAAATGCAGTTTAGAACTTTAATAACTGGTTCACTATAGAAGGTAGAAAAGATGAGGTACACTGGCCTTCCTATCTGCTTTCTCTGAAATTCTCTGTATTCTTTTCAAAACATTTAAATATACTATACTCTCCAAAGAATATAAAAATATATGAGTAGAATCGTGCCCTAAAGCATGCTCCTCAAAAGTTTGTTAATTCATTTATTTCAATCACCAAATAACTCTGGGTGGCTTGACATACTAGGATTAAACTTTTAACTAGCCATATAATTCTTGGGTGCTTGATTTGACTTGCAACTGTGTAACAGAATGACAAATTCATGTCAATTCCTTTCTATTACTCCTGTGTAATAGAACCTTTTCAGAAAAAACTAAGATATGAACTCTTGCAAGGTTTCCAAATTTTTTGGGTTCTCATCTTCTAACATTTCATGTAAAAACACTGAAATCTCAAGTGAGTTCTAGCCATCCTCTATACAGATTGCTTGCTTTATGTCAAACACTCTAATATATCTTTGTATCAGATTAAGTGTTTCAGCAGATGCTATATCTCGGTGTCCCCAATCCCCGAGCAAGTGAAGATTCACCTGGGCATGCATGTGATCTAGGTTGTACACGTCCCCCTCTGGTCTGTGGAAAAATTGTCTTCCTTGAAACTGGCCCTTGGTGCCAGAAAGATTGGGGACTGTTGCTATATCTGATGGTACTATAAAATATTATATTTTTTAAAAAAATATGTGTTTCAAAATCTACCTACCTACCTACCTACCTACCTACATCTATCTCATTCTGATACACACGCATATATGCATACAGTATGTATGTGTGTGTACATATATACCAGTGTACCCCCATTTTGATTTCTCAATTTATTTTCTATATGAAGCATCTGACTTGCACAATGAACAACTTCAAAATATCTACAAATTATAATGTATTATATATAAGCAAAAGAACAAACTCTAAAAGAGGTAACTCACAAAACCCAATTCTACTATACATGAAAGATGCCATGCAACATTAGATACCTTCACCACTGATTCAGTAAGTGATGCTTATAGTTTATGGGTAATTCACTGTCTTCCTATTGGTTTTCTCCTAATGTCTTAATTAAATTTTCTTAATGTTATTATCAGGCTGATGCATGTCTGTAAATATAAGTGATGAACTTTTATCAAATGCCTTACACAGAAGATACTTTCCATTGTATCTATGGAATAGAAATAAGAAACACAGATATCTTTATTAAAAATAAATATATTGATGGTTTCCCTTTTCTAAAACAAGGTCAAGGGACTAGAGAAGGGGGTAGAGCTGCTCAAAAGTGGTAGTTGAGTGGGGACATTACAGCATTACCACATGTACCGCTCCTGTATATGTACATAAAGACACAAAAACTTATTACTTAAACAAAAATAGCGTAAAGTTTGTGCAGAAAGAAGGAGCATACATATATCCTTCTATATGTTAATAGCGAACTATAAGCTGATTTGCTTGGGACCCTGGAACCCTACTCACTCAAACAGAGACTAGATTCACATATAATGCTAAGCTGTGGCTTGCTTAAGCATGGCTTACTCAATAAAGTTCTGTGTTCACATTACATGCTAAGATAAAATGAAATATAAACAAAGTATATATTAAGAACTTAGTATGATTTTGGGACCAGCCAGAAAGCTCAAAGATTTTTTTTCAACCTCAATTACTAATGAATTAGCTACAGCAAAGCTAAACTGACAGTATGAATGAAAGAGCAAAAATAAGTTTTCATTTATCTCAAATAGATAACAGAGGCAAAGAACTGGCCTTGCAGCTCCTTCCTTGCTCTCCTATCCTAGCAAAAGTGCTGCTTAAATTGTTCAGTTTCCTACTTAATCCCCTTTTTAAAGTTGTCTAAACTGTCTGCTTCCCATTCTAACTCTAAATTGTGTGAATAGGCCTTAGCTATCATTCAGATATATTTTCAATGAGCCACAACCTCAAAATCTTTTCCTAATTAGCCACCATCAGCTATTAAAATTCTGTAAAATCAGAATTACTGAACCTCCTCATTCTACATCTGATTTGCAGTTTATCTGCCTGTTCATTCTGCTTACAGCAATGATTTAAAATTCTCCACAATACTTTTATCTGTTTGTTTTAACCATTGTGAATAATCTGCTTCAATCTAAAACTTGGCCCCTGATCTCTTTTAACTTTAGACAGTCTCTTTCCTCTGACTGCCAATTTGGTTTCTTCCCACAAGGCATTTTTGCACTGAGTTGCCAACTCCAGGTTATATGGCACCCAGAAGATACTTGATGGTGCCATTTCCCGCCAAAGTGAAGATTTGCGTTTTTACAATGAAGTAGAAGGCGAAATGGCATTGGTGTCCCAGTACATACTTGGCCTTAGCCTAAAGCTGGCTCAGCCTTTGCATGCAGTGAATGGTCACTCCTTGAACACAAATGTTAAAAGAAAAGGAATAATATCAGCAGAAACTACTAAAAATATTACTAAAAATAAAAATTTGAATAAATAAAAAGATATTGATTTGATGGAATATAGAGCAGACATCAGGCAGCTTTCTATAAGGAATGGCTTTTACAGATGAGAACAAGCAACCTACATAATAGAAATTATTAGTTTAGTTACAGAATCAAAAAGCCAGTAACAGTCTACAGATTATTTTAAGGTACCAAGTACTTACATTTTAAAGTTTCTCCAGCATATGGAATATGCAACTTAAATCGATCACAGCTGGGTCCAAGAGTTAAAGATGTGCAGCTACAATTAAAAAAACAATACTAATCTGAGTTTTTATGAAGATTATAGATGCATATTGTAGTTACATAAAATTAGCTATACAAAGTACCATATATTAAGAACTTCAACTGTGTTTTTAAATGTTTCCTACTATTACATATGTTACTTGTTTTGGGGGATGAAAAGGTGAGGGTACAAGTTGGCAAGTTGTACAAAGCAAAATATAGTAGGATGAGCCCAAATGCTCAAAAGTATTCAATTAACCGCAATTACCGCTTCAAAAGGTCTCCCCATATATAGTATGTGCATGGTCAAAATTTCTGGCGAGATTGCTAAGGCAAGCACGCTCACAATGCCTAGTTAGAGATCATCTTTAAAGAAGTGTTGCTGGCCGTTCCAGAGGATGCAGCTGTTTTAATACTTGAGGAAGTTCATTCATTTCACAACACATCTTTCAAATGTTCCCCATAACCCCTCCATAAATTGCAAACAGGCAAACTACTGCATACACTATATTTTTATTTTTACTTATTTCATGCTCCACAACAATGCATATATTTTCATTTATTATTACATTTATAATCACCATTCTATTATTTCAGATTTTACAACAATAGCAACATACACTAGTTCAAATAAGTCTGATTACTTTGTAAAGTTGGTAGACAGGTTTATTTTGTCTTTGAGCTTAAACTCGCAAAATATTCAAGCAAACATTCTTGGAATTCTAAATATAGATTTGTTAAACATTCATTTTTTTGTAAATAATAACACCTTATTAATAAAACATTGGTGCTAAGCTTTCATTTTGACTTTTTAAAAAATAAAATGTTTTAACTGTTAACCACTTGAAACATAAAAGCCTCTCTTTTTTTGTAGCATCTACACTGTGACTGGCCCATGTAGGCTTTTGGAAACCATCTATAGATTGAGGGGTGACACTGAGGAGGTAGAATGGTTGAGTTACTATATATGAAGAACAGATTACTGTATAGTTACTGTATATGAAGAAGTATTGCCCAATGAGAGTATGAGAGTATGAAACCTAAGGTTTTAGAGTTAATTATTCTATTAGTAACAACGTTAAAAATATACTCATATCAATTTTTCTACTTTTATACTATACAGAAGACTCTATACCAGTGATAGCTAACCTTTTTGCCATCACGTGCCAAAAGTGGGGGGAGCGCAGCATGCACGCGTGCCAACATCCATAATTCTATGTGCCCTCGCCCCCCGTGCTCCCCCCACTTTTGGCACGTGATGGCCCGGTGGGCCCGGTAGGCCCGTTTTTCGTTCTCCCCAGGCTCCAGAGCCTTTCTAGGAGCCTGGGGAAGGTGAAAACGGCCTTTCCCACCCCCCAGAGGCCCTCCGGAGGCTGGAAACAATGTGTTTCCTGACTTCTGGTAGGCCAAGAAAGCCCAAAAATCAGCTGGCCAGCGCACGCATGCATGCCGGAGCCGAGCTCGCGTGCCCGCCGATATGGCTCCACGTGCCACCTGTGGCACCCTTGCCATAGGTTCGCCATCATGGCTCTATACACTCCAAGTTAGCCTTGATTAGCCTTCTCTCTTCCACTGGTCACTAAGACTGCAATCCTACATTTTTCCCTTATTGAACAAAGAAAGTTCATTTTTATGAGACCATTCTGAGGATTCTGCTTTATGAACTAAGAGGAAACACTTAAAATTAATGCCACTGTCAGAGTTCCAAGTAACACCCCTGACAGCCACAGTGTTGCAACGGAACTCTCTGGGCATACCCAATATATCTTGCTTAATGCTAGCAGCGTCTGCATGTTTCCAGGCTACTAAATGATTGTGGAGATTTGGCAGTGAATGCAAAATCCAAATCAAAGAGTAAGTAGCCTATGACTTCAGGGAACAATTACAGTACAGAACTTGAAACTTACAATGCCTTATTAAATAGAAATTTTCACTTTTAGGTTTTCCTCAACCAAATTATTTATATTGTACGCTTAAACTTATGAAGACATCAGATTTTACATCATTTTTTCTTGCTTTAGGCTACATTCTGGTGAATCCTAACACCCTTCCTAATAATAACAAATATTACCTATTAATATTTCATTTTTTCTGTATAGTTTTGACCATGTGACATATGGTAAATCCAAATTATTGTTAACCTTTCTATGACTTGGTTGCAGGGCCAAATGTTTTTGTCTATTTCACACAGAAAAGTCATCAATCTTTGTTGTGCCAAGTGGTTTTGTTGTTCAGGTAACTTTTCACAGAGCCTGAAATTTAGGCTGAGAGGAAGTGATTGGTTCATGAAGTTCAACTAGAACTTCAGTTTGCCCAATCCTAGCCCAGCACCTTAACCATTACGCCACACTAGGTGTCTACATGAATCCAAGGAGACTTTTGAATGTAAAAAAATGTTTCAGGTTTTGCAAGTATAAGATTTCCTTTTTGTCTACTGCTCAAAATCAAATGGAAAAGGATATATCTGATATTATAATAAAAGAGATATTCAATAACAGCAATCTTAAAAGCAACGCTAAGTATTTTTCAAGGCTGTTAAAGTCTGCTTTCTAAAATATTTTATTACTCTAAAGTAAAAAGCTGACAGCATACGCAGTTGCATTTCACCCAATTATTTCGGTTTGAGGAAGCTTCACAGGAGATTTGAAAAATGGTTATTATCTGAACAATAAAAGACCCACCTCAGAAAAATTATCCAAATACCTGCAAAGAGCTACAAAAAGTTCCAAGAATAAAGAAAAAATATTAATAATCAAGTAATTTTAGCATTCGTATGCCAAGAAGAAATATATGACATATATTATGTATGCCTTTCCTGGTTATATACAGCACATAAAAAACTGTTTCTTGAATGTTTTTGTTATGCTAGCATCGGAAGAATTATTATCAGCTTTTATTTACCACAAAAAGAGCAAAGGTTTTTCAGGACAAAATTCCATGACAGGAGTTATCAATATTATTTATGAGTTTTCAGTTCATTTCCAAGGCAATTCAAACAGGAGAGTCTCTACTTTTAAAATCCTAAGCAGTATAGATGTCTAAATAATGACTTCTATCTGTAAAGATTTTCCAAAATAGATCTTGTTCAGTACCCCAATACAGTTGGAAAGCATTCTGGGTCATTATCTATAAAATAATTCTTTTCATAATGGCACCTAGAGTTAAAATGTATAGAAGGTTCCTTCTTTGCTCATATTGAGTGTTAATATTGAGATCTTTATTTTTCCTTGGATATTAATCTACTTTCTGGATTTACGGTAATACTTTTAACCTATGTTCTTTCTATGAATGTATCAAATCAACCCTATATTGTGCTCCTTATTTACCCTATGAGCCTTAGCAGCCAATTTGGCTGCCCATAATTGATATAATAAGCAAATTGTAAGTTTCTCAGCTCCTTCTTGTATTATATGAACTAAAGCTATGAATGTGCTTATTGTATTATGAGAACATTGTTTTTTTATTGCCTAAAGCATAAAAATGACAGTTATCAGATCATACAAGAAAAGAAGTATTGACAAAATATTATTCGTAGCATGTTTCACAGCAGTTATAGCAGCAGACATAGTTATTTTTAGTTTTACCTCTAGTTTTTCAGCGGAAGAAATTGCAACCATTCATTTAGTGACTGTTTAAAACTATAACAGTACTGAAAAAAATGACCTACGACTAATCTCATGACCATCACAGAATCCCCAGTCATGTGAACAAAAACTGGCATCTATTTATGATGGTTACAGCATTCCAGGGTTATGTGATTGGCATTTGTGCCCTTCCTTCAATAAGCAAAGTCAACAGAGAAGTCTGGATTCACTTTACGACTGTGTGATTTATTTAATTGAAGGCAAAAAAAGAAAGATAAAATTGGGCACAACTCACTTAACAACTGCCTTGCTTAACAACAGAAATTCTGGTCTCAATTTTGGTCATATATCAAGGACTACTTGTATTACAATATAATTTATGGACAGTCCATCAATCACCAATCATGTGAACCAAGTTACAACTAGTATTCCATTTAGGTTTCATGTTTATTTCAGGTGGAAAAATGTTGTTAATGGACTATTGGAAATTGCCACATACTAAATCAGACTATTTATTGTGAAGATTGACTGAAAACTGCTCTCTACGGTTAGGGTGGAGTCTTTCCCAATTCTATTGAAATAATCAAGAGACAAATGTGGCACTCCTATGCAGGAACAGCAACATATTCATCACAAAGGGAAAGAACTGCTTTTACTTGTTGCATATACCACTCCACTCACCTTTGAGCATTTCTTGGTCAAAGAAAAATATTTGAGCTTTGTAAATTTTCTGGAAAAAAATCTTAACCATGACCCAAACCAAGAATACCACCACCATTTGTCTTTTCTATTTTGGATGAAAAAAGGCAGATTTGAAATGTTCAGTTCTAGTGACCAGATAAGCCTTTAATCAATAACATCTAACAATTCAGTTTCTTCTCCTTTTATAGAACCAACTAAGGGAAGACAGCAGAAGCCATAGCTGAAAGGTGCTATTTCTTATTCATAAAGAAATATTCATTACATGTGGCTTTCTACCATTCTCTCAAGCCCTTGACCATATAAGTCTGCAAACTTTCCACAAACTATAAAATTTAGGAGATGATAGGTATTATCGCATAGCCATTAGCACAATTATACTTTTAAACAGGAACACCTCACAACAGAAACTCTTCCAATTTTTTTGAGAAATGCTATTAACCATGCTCAATAAACCTTTATAGAATCTAAAAAGAATAATTTTACTTCCCACTTAATTAAACATCAAGATTGTGTATTAGGTGAATTGTGAGAATCTAAGAATTTAATCTCAATTTTGGGACTCAGTCCCATCTTTCTATGTGCCTGGTATGACCTTGGTTGGATAATTTCCATTTTGCTCTAATTATATTGCCAAAGCAAGCATATGAGGCTTTATTCAGTTTATCAATTTGTACTCAAATAAGACATGCAAAACTATGCTAATCACAGACTGAGAGTGCAATTTGAGTTAAGTAACATATGACATTTGGAATATGACCAAATGGGAGCATCTGCAGAGGACTACACAAATCAGTTTTAACATGATATATAGAGTAAGGCAATCGATCAGCACTAGAAAGATCAAATTCAAGCTTCCCTTCAGCTATGGAAGTTCATTGGGTGGGTAACTTTCAGTTTTTCATTCTCTCTCAACCCAACATACTTCACAAGGTTATTGCTGTGCAGAAAAATGGGGAAATGGTTTGATGTGTACACCAGCAGGAGCTCAAAAAGGTAGGTGGGCTGCCAGATCAAGCTTTGAGAAAGTATTCACCCAATATTAAAAGAACTAGTCACCTAAAATAATTCCTACTTTATTCTAGTGAGAAATAGAACATGATACCGAGACAATATGCTCAACTTGGAATGATTGATGAAAACTAATTTCACTCTTAAGTGTTCTGCACAAACCAGGAAATCTTTGCAAATATGAAAAATAGATCAGAAAGAGCTTCTTTTTTTTCAAACAAATAAAAAATGTTAAAAGTGCTTAAAGATATTTGAAAACCAGCCCTCGGAATAACATCACAAGATCATAACTTGAATTTATTACTTACCCAGATTTCAGATCAGTAATCTTTAAACAGTTAGTTGCATCCAATCCCACTTTTCCATTTCTGACCACATTGGAGATCAAAGGAGAAAGTGATGGAGAAATTCTGTTTAAGGCAACTTCAGGAGACATATTATTTGTAAGTTATATTCAACTCTGTAAAGAAAATTAAGAGAAAGTAAAACAGAGCAATTCCATTTCTATATATCTTTACATTTTAAGAATTCAAAAGACCTCACAAATAGACACAAGTGAAAAAAAGGATAAAGGCAAAAAACCTAAAGTAAAGAATAAAAAAGCAGAGAGTTTATGGAAGACTGCAATAAAAAAGTAGGAACAAAGCTATTTAGAAAAATAAAAAGGATGTTTGGACAAGCATTCACCTAAATATACCCAATATGGTCTCTTTAAAATACACATTCATACACATGATTTGCTCAGTTTGTCCATTAGTTAATTCTGATGGACAATGCAACATGTGATCTTCAAATATGAGCACAATTTGCTATTAGCTTAATAAATCTCCCAGGCTTGTTGCTTGCCAAGAGGGGATCAAATGTTTGGTAGACAAAATATATGGATGGTTCAGCATTTTGCAAGTTGTTCAGACCATAAAAATGTGTTCAATAAAGTAAATAAAATTTCAGCACTAAACTTTAAACAGTATTCTTCAAATTTATCTTAGAGCGAACTCAACAATCACCAGCACATTTAGAATGGCTCGATTTTGCCCGTTTTTCAACTTGGCAAAAGAGAAAGCTTAAATAATGAGTCATATTGTATTTGATATGGGTTGTGCTGCATTTATTCTAATTATTCAAATAAAATTACAAAAAATGGGATAAAACAAAGCAAATTTATCATGGTTTTTTCCTTTTATAAAACTGTTATCTATGAGCCCATATGAAACATTATAGGCAGCTCATTAATTATATGTTTATGAATAAATAGTTCAGGAAAGACATGTTAAATAGATAGGTGTTGGCAGTCATTTATTGAAGAACATTTTACACCCCACAGTTTAAAACAGACACCCATTATGGTAAATTATTTTCATGTGACTTCCAGGACCCAATGTCCTTGAACATACCTTTAATTTTTTAAAAAAACTTTAGTCAATCTACAGACTTATGACCATAATTGAGCCCAAAGTTACAATTGTAAGTTGTGCTGATGTTTAAGTGGGTCACCACATGAACATGGGTAATTTTATGAACTTTTTGCAGCGATTGTTAAGTGAACCCATTGTACCTAATGGGAGGGATTTTGCCGGAAATTTAAAGTAAACTCCGGTTTCTGGCAAAAAAAAGGTCATAAATCAGTCATGTGACTATGGTGTACTCCAAATGGCCATAATGTGAACTGGTTGCCAAGTGCCCGAAATGTGATTATGTGACTTTGAGAGAGGGTGGTCAGAACTTAGAAACTGGGTCATAAGTAGCATTTGGAAGGTCCATTGGAACTTTGAACATTTGCTGAGTGATAGATTGTAAGTTAAGAAGTACTTGTACTGCTAAAGTTGACTCATGCATCATTAAGGATTCCGTTATAATACTGATGTGTAAATAATAAGTTATTAAACTTGGAATACCAAGTTTACCCATTAACTTTGTGTTTTGTATTTTCTTCCCAGAATGTTCTCAGCTGTATGAAATCTAATAAAGACAACGAAGGACTTTCGCTTTTTCTATTCCATCCCCACTATGTCACCCTTAGAAGTGCCCCACTTCTTAATAATTCAGGAAAGATTTAGAAGTTGGACAGTAAGCTGAATAAAGGATATTTTACTTGGGGGGGAAGTAAATATCCAACCATGTCTCTTCAATCAGTAGATTTCACACTTAAGTAAAACTATTGCACAAAAAATATATTTTTCAAGCATTCCAAAGCCAATAAGCAACCTAATACTAAAAATGAAGACTGAACGCATACAGGTGGAGGATTATAACTGAGGCCTCTGAAAATGGAAATCTGGATTCAAATCCATCCACATCCATAAAAGTTCCCTGGAGGGTATTCCTTTAATTAAATGATTAATTTAATTTAGTTAATAGAAATTTGTTTAGATGCATGACAATATAAAAACACAGTTAAAATTACCATGGTAACTTACAAAATTGATCCAAAGCCAATAAGCAGCCTAATAGTAAAAATTGGAGACCCATAGAAGGTTCTAGGTCACCTTCAGCCGTAGAAGCTCACTAGACAACTTTGGGCCAATTATAACATTTCAGCCCAACTTACTTCACAGGGCTGCTGTTATGGAGAACACTATGTATGTTCCTGTATGAAGGGAAAGATATATAGCTAATAAATAAATTAGCTAATAAGCCAGATGATATGCAGTCTTTCCTAAAAGATCCTCTGGAAGTGACTAGTCTTCATTACTTTCATTACTTTCTAGAAGGCTATCACTGAGAGGGCATCTAGAGGCTCTTCCACAATATAGGTGCCTTCTGATGGTGCCTTCCCCATCATTTTGCAACTGGGGTATCATGAACAGAATTTCCTGGAAGATTTTTCTTGAAGGGGCAAAACTCTGGTTGGATCAGATGATCCTGAAGTTCAGGAGCATCCTTCAGCCCAAGCAACTTCACAGAGCTGTTGTCCTGGGAGAAAAAAAAGGGGGTAGAGTGACATTTGTCAACTCCAACATCTAGAGGAAAAGTATATAGAAAAGTATAATATACGACTATGTGCCATCAAGTTGTCTTTGACTCCTAGTGGCTACATTCTCCATGATGAACGACATTATCAAACAAGATGCAGCCTGGCTCCCAAATTTATCTGTTAATAACTGACCATCCGTTTACACCTTTGCCTGCTGTAGCAAATACGAAAGATACAAGGCTCAACCTTAATAAACATCTGCAAAGTGTTAGGTTTTCGGTTTGATGAGTTTCGCCAGTGGTAATGGAGCAATCATTCCGAGCACTGCTCAGCAAAAGACAAGATAAATATCAATACATATCAATGCTTGGAAGGGGGGGGGGGGGACGGGTCTGTATGCACCCGATTTTTTTAAAAAAATGGGGGGGGGGGAGGTAATGCAAGAATGAAAGCTCCGATTTCCCCCGCAGGAACTCCTACACTTGACGCTGAGTCCCACAGCAAGGAAGATCGGACACTGGAAAGAGCAGGTGACACAGACACCCAGCCCGCCTTGAACCGGGCTCGGCTTCCTCCGACCTCCCTCAACCACCACCGAGACTTAAGGGACACCAGCAGAACCATCAGAAGAAGCGCTTACAAACCCCGAAAGTGCGCCGGCCGCTCGCCTCTCCCTCGCGCCTCGGGCGCCTGCGCGGATCCGCCCACCTGAAAAGCCTGGCACGCTACAGGACGTTACGTGCGCGCCGCCAGCCGCCTTGCAGACACTCGAGCCCCTTTGCCCGGCCCCTCCTCGAAAACCGGAGGAAAGGAAAGGAAAGGAAAGTGGGCCTTCCCTAATGAGCATAGGTGGTCTTGCGCGCGCCTGACTGAATACGGGGTTGGTTTTTTTTTATAAACGGCAAGATTCTGCAGCGACCATCGGTCTCGTCCGTAGGCGCGAGTTAGCGTGAAAACGTGTTTTTTTTAAAAAAGGTGATCAGGCGTTTTAAAGGGGTAGCCAAGTAGAAGGACCCCGCAGGTAAAGCGGGCTGGTAAAGGCGGATAATGTTGAGAGCGGCTGGAGGAGAGGCAGGTTAAAGGTCACGTGGTGGAGAGAGAAAAAGTTTCTTGTAAGTGGCTCCTTGCTCCGTTCTCAGCATGGTAGTTGCAGAAATCGTCGTGGTGGGATCCTGTATGACTGATCTAGTGAGGTTAGTATTGCACGTGAGGCCCTGCTTTTTTCCCCCCTAACTCAATGCAAAAACTGGTCCAAATAAATCAGAGTCTTCCATTTACATGGAAAGAAAAGGTTTGGATCCACAGGTCCTCAAACTCTTCAGTTCACCAAACTCTTCTGTGAAGTTTTAGATCGTTTATTCACGCTCCAAACATTTATTATATGAAACTAATGAGTGCTATTTTAACTAATAGTACTTATGAATTAATAATAACTCTGGGTTGTCCCATCATCTCTTGGGGTTCAGTATGGACCACTTTGGGAAAAACCTAGGTTTTGTTGGAAGATGTGGTTTATTTACATTTATTTTTTAAGAAAATATATATGACTGCCCAATTTGCACTCAGTGACTCCAGGCGTCTTACAAAGATAAAACCTGATACAAAACCAATAAACCCTCACTCCCCCACCAACAACTATCAGACCAATCACTTTTTGGGCTCCCTATAGTCTGAGGTCCCAGATCCATTGGCAAAATCATGAATTCAGTGCATGATTGCCAAAGTGCATCATATTGGGGCCCAATTTTATGTCTGTAGGGATGATGTTCTATATGGAGAAGATCCTTCTTTTTGGTTCCACTATATGGGCCATTTTAGAGAGAGGACTCTTTAACTTTGTATGCCTGCCTGCTCTGGTGGGTCATGTAGATCTCATTGGGAAAACATGGTCCTTCTCATAACCCTTTTCTAGTGTTTTAGGTTGCCACAGTGCATTTGTGCTTGTCTGAATAATGTTCTCTTTTTTTTTTTTTTTGTAATTTTATTTTATAGTATAGGAAAATTCCAACTTCAATTGAACAGTGTGTTTGTCTTGGTACAAATTATTTTAGGAAGTAATATTCAAAATGTTTACAGCAATATTCATCGCATTTATATCAATATATATTAATACCAATACTCATACTGTTTGTCTAACAAATTTAACACATCTTCCTTGTATCCCTTTCATATATTTCCCTGTTTCTAGCTTCTGTCTTTGTCAGCTAGCCATTGAATAATGTTCTTAGCTATCTCCTTTTATGGGAGGTTGGGTTGTTCCTTTAGTAATGGAGCACTTAAGTTAGTGTAGTTTTTCAATAGGTTTGCATTTGCAGTTTGCAATAGTTTTGCATTTTTAATTTGCCATTGTTTCCTTTGCTGATGAGGATATGCAGGAAGAGTATTGTTGCTATTCAGGAAGGATAGAGTCTTGTTTTTTCCTCTTGTGAATTTTATCCCTTTGAAGATGTTGTTTTATGTGCCTTCTCTAATTCTTTTTTATTATGACAAAGATGTCATCTAGATACCTGATCCACACTTTTGGTTGCATGTGTGGAAGGGCTATAGTTTCTAGATGATCTATTACAGTTTCTGGTATGAGTCTTGAGAGCGGTGAATCCAACGAGACCTCAAATCTCTATATTGCTCACCACCATTTAGGAGAAGAATACACAATGGAATGAAGAAAAATCAATAAACACAACACCAATATAGTTTCATGGGAAGGTGTATGAATCCCATGTATATATTCTGTTAATGTTTATAGTAAGTTGATAATTAGCAGAAGAATTAGTATCAAAAACACTTATCTGAGCCTAGAAAAGAAAAAGGATCAGCTCAGCAAAATGTCTCCTTATGGTCAGAATCATAATAATTGTGATGAATAATGCAAGTCGTCTATATCACCAAAGCATGGATTTCATTGGGGCTTATTTTCTGATTTATAAATGCAAGATCATCTGACATTTACATTCCGATTCATTTTTGAGTAAATATGCTCAATAATTACCACAAATACCCTCTCCTTCCTTCCTTCCTTCCTTCCTTCCTTCCTTCCTTCCTTCCTTCCTTCCTTCCTTTCGCTCTCTCTCTCTCTCTCTCTCTCTCTCTCTCTCTCTCTCACACACACACACACACACACACACACACAGTTTCCTGCTGAGACAACAGATTTTCCTTCTATTGAAGCTTCTGTTGAGCATTGGATCTAATTTAGCTGACAGTTATGTAAATGTCTTGAGCTCCCTGTTGTAAATTAGTAGATAGACCTAGATATATTACTATTTGTTAACTTTCATCAATCATTCAGCCTGCCTAAAAAAATAAACCAGGTCATCTGAACCCAGCAGAATATTCAATAGGTTCCCCCTGTAGGTCTTCCCTGTCTCTTCCAATTTTTTGTCAAATTTTATTTGAACAAGCAGATACTTTGTTGCTTGATTTGTTTCCCTCTATGACTCTAGACACCTCTAAAAAAATTGTTTAAAATATTCTTCCTTTGGCCTTATCTCTGTTTCAATTTCTCCCATAGATTTCAAAGAAATCTGATTTCTAAGTTTGTATCTCCTAAAAGTGGAAAAGTGCTTTAACATTGATAGGGAGAAAAGAACCTTTTTAACTGCATGGATTTTATCTCTGGCTATATTCCTCCACACCCCATGATCAGTGTAGACTTTTCCTTCCCTTTGTCTCAGAATGGAGTGCCATATTTCATGTTGTTTCACATGCCTAAAGCCACCTTCCAACACCTGATCATCATTCAGATTTAAAACATGTTAGTAAATGTTCCATAAAGCATTGAGTTACTGTTGATTATTAATTAACTCATAGTTAAGTATTTTTGCCAGTTATACAAGAACTATGTTGTACAGAATTCTGTGCAGGCTTTTTTCTTGAATACAATGTGTGTGAACGATACTTCAAAATATAGTTGATTTTAGTCCTAGTCCATGGTTTTTAAAAGCTTATAATTAGAAGTCGTTCCATGTAGTAACTTGGCATATTTAGTGTATTTTTCTCAGTTATGAAAATGTTGAGCATCCTGTATTGTTGAAATTATTATGCAAGATAGTGAGATCTGTTTCTGAATCTTGAAGGTCAGTTTATTTTTTTCTTTTCCTCTTGAGTTTGATTATAGTGGAAAATTTGGAAGAAATTTCCTATCATATTTGCTGCACAATGCTCCTGCCTTGCAGGCATCTGTGCTAATGTATGTCTACCCTGGATTCAATTTGCATCCAAATGCAGAATGGGCCCCTGATCAGTGAAAGGTGTTCAAATAGAATTTTTGTTTATACAATGGAAACGCCACTAGGTTGTTCAGTTCCAGAATGCAGTTAAGTGATATCCCTGAACTTTTTTCAGCACCTCACCCTTTTATTTAATCAACTATAAAATACATAGCTGTAAAATATAATCACCATAGAATATTAATTTTATGTTCCTTAGAATTTATACAAAAATTTAGAAATATATTTATAAACAGAACAACTAGGATTAGGAGATTGTTAATAAACAACATTGAAAAGGAATAGTCCACCTGTGTAATATTTTGAAATTCAGCATTTGCCCCAGCAAAAATTAATAGGTATTGTTTAAGCTTGTATTAGAGTATGTTAAATATGTGTGTATATATATAAGCTGTCATGTATGTATGTCACAGAAAATCATCACTTATTTAATTTTGTATTATTTGTTATTTAAATTTACATTGCTATCACAATTTTTTTTCAAGGAGCAAAAAGAAATGTGCTTGGTACTCCATTCTCTCTCCAGTTAGCCTAATCCTAACTCTTAAGATCATATTGAGAGCTTCATGGATAAATGGGAATTTAAAACTGAATCTTCCACTTTTAATCTGATATTAAGCACTTATTCCATATTGGTTCTATGATTATTTAATCTTAGCATATTGAGTTCAAGAGCCATCCACGGAGGGTTGACAATACCAAAACAGTGGGTGTGACCTGGTGATTAAGCCTTGCCCCTTTTTACACCTGTGTGATTCACATTAGGAAAGGGCAGGATTATGATCATCCAGTTTCACACACTATTTTGAGGTTCTTGACCCTCCCCCCCCCCCCGCCCGCCAGTTGTGTGGAAAGACACAATATATATTTGCGGTATGAAAGAATTATGAACATACAGCATTGGTCAAATAAAAAATAATGATGAAAGTCAATTGAGATGTAGGCTGATGGCGCTGGAGTAGCAACAGTTGTTGGTCTTAAGCTGAGAGGAAATTTTGAATTTAAATAAAAGTTGCAACAAAAATGAAAGTGGGAGAAGATAAATTGACATTTAAAGGAGCCTTTCTTGTCCCACAATGACCCCCAGATTGGTATGAATTACTGATGTGTGTATGTCTGCATGTAGAGTATGTGTGTTTAGGTAAGCTGTTATAAATGTTTATTATACCTGAAGATTGATTTATCCCAGCTGTCATTTCCATGCTACACAGTCTCTCTATTTTCCAGAGAAGTGAGGTGGTTGTTTGTAGTATTAGCTATTTCCATGGCAGTAGACCGTGATGCCATCAGGGGAAGACTAAAATGTTTCATTGGACATGGGCAATTAAAAATCAGGAGATAAGACTTACATTTTACCAAACTCCTTGGCATTATAACCTACATGAAGCTAAGAAACGATTGCTGAATTCTTAAGGGACTCAGTATGGGTAAGAGAATAAATGTGTTTGTGTTGTTTGATCCAAGCAAGAAAATGATTACATTTAAAAGAAAACAAAAGTAGCCACGTGAAATGGCTTTCTGTATTGTGATGGAAAGAACAAATATAAGTTTCAGAATAATAACTATTGTTAGGCACGGAATTTCCTAGAGTTTTTTTTCTATTGCTGTACAACAGTTCAGAGCACTACAATTTCCTTGTCAGCAAAATTTTCCAACACATTTAAAAGAATCTAAAATCAAAAATATCTGTTGGTGAGGTTTTCCCTCAAAAATGTTTGCAGAGGCTTGTGATTTTAGTCTTCTTTTAGAAGTTTTTAGAAGTCTTCTTACTAATTATTGATAAACTTTTGGCAATAAAATCAGAAACCCTTGTTCTATTCAAAGTAATGCTGGATTAACCAGCTCATGAGCACCCAAAACCTCCAGTCAATTATGGAGAAGGTGATTTTCTTTAAATAATGTGGCTTGGAATTATATTGCTATAGATGAAACAGTATGTTAAAAGAACTGAGGTTTTCTATTTCATTTTTTTATACAAATAATATAGTCAGAATCAAATTAGAGACGCAGGTTTGAAGGAGTTGGGTTTGGGGTGGGGAGCAAGATGTTCATTTGGCTCCAAAATGCATTAGAACAGTGGTCCCCAACCATTTTGGTACCAGAGACTGTTTTCATGGAAGACAATTTTTCCACGAACTGGGAGGAGGGGTGGTTTTGGTTTAACCCGCTTATCCACCACTCACCTCCAGCTGTGCAGGCTGTTCCTAACAGGTCATGGACTGGTTAGGGACCCCTGCATTTAGAACTTAACTAAGGGATTTGTGTTACTATGCATACCTTGAATATAGAAACTTTGAGTTCCCAAATCTGGGCTTTCCAATGTGACACACTCTGGTCTTGGTGCCTACCAGATTTTCTGCCGTGCCCCAACTAATTAAATCAACTAATTAAAACTAATTTAAAAATGGAAGGTTGGCATGTTTCAAAGGAAAATAACACTTCTAATATCTATTTTAAAAAACCCCTTTATTTGGAAATACAAGTAGTCCTCGATTTACAACAGTTCTTTTAGTGACTATTTCAAGTTACAATGGCCCTGAAAAAGGTGACTTCTGACAGTTTTTCACACTTACAACCATTGCAGCATCCCCATGGTCATGTGATCAAAATTCAGATACTTGGCATATTTATGATGGTTGCAGTAGCCCAGGATCATGTGATCACCTTTTGCAAGCATGTTATAATTTAACAACCACAATGATTCATTTAATGTTCGCTTAGCAAGAAAGGTCATAAAATGGGGTAAAACTCACTTAACAAATGTCTCATTTAGAACATAAATTTTGGACTCAATACTTGTACCCCCTTAAAATTTAGAGCTAGGGCAATAGGGAACATTCCATTCCAAAGAATATGAAAAATATATTGTGATAAATTGAACTTTTGAAACTGGCTTTATCACCCATTAACAAAATGGTTGCTACAGGGAAATCCTTCCAGCATTCATTTTACAACTGCCCACAATTTAAAGTTCTAAATAAGTACTTTAGTTCTAACATTGGAAAAGAAGTGAAGTCCTGCTTTTATATTTCTTGCTATAATTCTGACTGTGTTGTAGAAGATACAATATTTGAAAGCTGTAATTACAACTTCCGCACCAAACACTGTTCCCATAACTTTATTCAATATACAATGAAATCCACTTTGGTCCAGCTCTTTATTTGCTTACACCTAGTAGACAGAATCTTGCCAGACTAAAGCTATAATCTTGTAACCTACCACAGCGGCCCCCAACCTTTTGGGCATCTGGGACCGGTTCTATGGAGAGAGGTTTTTCCGTGGACCTGAGAGGCATGGTTTTACTTAAGACTATGATACAGTATCATATTTTTAAAGACTTACCCTTTAAAGTAGAAAATGTGCATAAAAGGAAGCTCAGCAGTATTCTCCCTAGCTGTTAGGCACCGCTTTATTTTAATATTTGTAGACTTATAATATAACCTGTATTATTTCTGGATTCCACCACCTTTTTCTGTTAATTAAACTAAACTTTTGATGGGACATATGAGATTCTATGAGTAAAGTTATAAACTGTAGAATCTCATTGCCTTCAGTGCTAATGCCATTCTTATTTTTTAAACATTTGAGATGTTAAAATGTTATGTTTTAATAAATAGAAATAAATTAAAATGGTCAGAGAGAAAAACTGGATGGTGCTAACAGCTGAAGTACTGACCAAGAATGTAATTTTAACAGTATTGGAAATGTTGGAAATGTTACAAGGTTAAGTTACTCTCCTCTTTTGATTGCTAGAATTATGAGGTGATTAAATTTATCATAGCTTTTAAGAAAATTAAGAAATGGAGAAGCTGATCAAGAGAAACAATAGCAGAAATTATTGCCTTATC
Organism: Pantherophis guttatus; assembly: GCF_059756535.1. NCBI lineage: Eukaryota > Metazoa > Chordata > Lepidosauria > Squamata > Colubridae > Pantherophis > Pantherophis guttatus. The sequence goes on along the minus strand of NC_142063.1, from coordinate 290,779,163 downwards.
TTACCTGTTGTTTTTATGCTGTGATATGCTGCCATTATCTCTCCATGATACAAAATATAAAATTACATTTATAAAGCTGGAGGAAGCAATTTAACTTAGATACGTTATATGTCCTTTACTATAGAGCAAAAGACAATGTGTCTTCATCAACTTTTAAACAACTTCACTTGACGACTAGTATCCTTTTGTCAAATGCCAACATGGCCAGCTTCTTCAATCTCTCTCTTCATAGAATTTACTGTAGTTTCCTGTCCCCTAATCTTTCTCATAAGCATTAGCTAAACCTGTTCCAATTTCTCTGAATCCTACTTATATTATCCAGAATCAGATGCTGATAAGATCTGATCAAAGTAGAATAAATGGAACTATTAGAAATAGGAATAGGAATATTCTTTATTGGCCAAATGTGATTGAAAACACACAGGAATTTATCTCCAGGGCATAAGCTCTTAGTGTACAAACAACAAAGTGGTAAGTCATAGATCATAAATCATAAGATAACAATAATAAATCATAAGATACAAAAATGGAAAACATGGAAAATACAAAAAATAGAATTTATTTCCCGTAATACAGAGATACTTGTTTTTAAGGCAGACTAAAATCGCATTAGTCTTTTCTGTAGCCCTACTACTACTGGTCATGCTCAATATGCAATAAATTTTTACTCCAAGATCTTTTTTGTATGCATTATTACCAATCCAGATTTCTCTACCTGAATCTGTGCATTTTTTTTCATTTTGAACATTTTTATTTCTACTAGATAGTTCCAGAGTAGAACCATACATGCAGAACTGCATTAGACACAATAGATTTACAGTAGATTCTATTCTATGTTAAGTGTGGAATTTAGAATCTTTTTTTTTACAGTATAAAAAACTAAACACCAACAGGTTGGAATTCTGATTTTAAATATTCTACAATATTCAGTTCCAAATACCTAGTTACCAGGTGCTGTATGATACAGGTGTTCAGTTGTGTAACAGATAACTGTATCTGTGTATTTTTGTTCTCACAATCTTTTAAGGAAGTTATTCAATCAACAATTAAATTAATTCTTGATAAATCTATGCTGACTTATGGTAATTGATATATTGCTTTGAGTATGCTTATGGATTAATCATTTTGTTATGATCAGTGAGGTAATTAATTTTATACCTTTAATATTTAAATATGTTCAAAGTAGGTATTTCCCAATCATGTTTCTTTCAACTGAATGCTTCAATTGTACCTCTTCCTCCTATTATTTAAAACGTTGAACTTTTTGTATTCTCAACTGCTCATTTTGGATTTATTCTTTGGGGGGAAATGGGAAATGTAGCTCATGTACATCTTGATCTTTCGTTATGGAACTTTCATCCTTATCACTCAGACACCAGTACAGTACAATTATAAAATTATAATTTTTTATAATTATAAGATTATAAGCAGCATTTGGGGCTGGAAATGTGGATATCTGTTGTCAGCATCCTGACAGACCTTAGCATAATAAAACTTGACACCAGCTTTGGAAGAATTATTTGATAGCCAGAAAATTCACAAAGTTTGTTTCTCAGATAAATGTTCCTTTTGCTTCTTCTTCATTTGATATTACATTTACTTGGACTTTGAAGGCGGAGTGCCATGCTTTGGATCTCCTGCAAGGCTTTTGTTCTATCTCACCATATTTCAAGATATTCACAAACTGAACATTATGCTGTGTTGTCAACACCCTTATAACATTTTTCTTGCCAGGAACAAAGTCCTGTGTAAACATCTTCTGCCATTTGGCATTTAATAGGCCTGCTTGCCAGTGTTTCTCCCTGTTTCCTTGGTTATTAAGTATTTTCTTCAACAGTATAGTCTTCAGTTATTTAAGAGTTCTATGTTAACGCTCTTGATCTGTAATAGATTTTATGCACCACTATTCTTTCAAGACTCTTATTAAACATTCTTAGATTCAGACCAAGTTATTTAGTTATAAAAATGATTAACTAGATAACCTCCTCAGCACTTATAGTTTTGTATATCAGTAGCTATCTGCATGGATATATCTTACTCCGTTGATTGGTTCCAGTTACTTTTCTAGAATCTACTTTTTTAAAAAAAAATTCTCTTTCTGAGGCTATTCTCCAAAATTATTGAGTCCTGTCTACTTTTAGTTCTAAAACCGGTTATATTTAGATGTCAGTTCATTATTTTTACCTGACCATCCAATATCAGAAGGCTTTAATTCAGATTTAATGTTAACCCAGTGTTCCTCTGGGTTAAGAAAGGGCTTGTGGTATTTTCTTACCACTGGAGCTATTCTATTCATGCACCTTGCCTGCATTCCCAGAACCAGCATCCTTCATTTCTTATCTTGAATCACTTTGTGCTTTTAAGAGACAAAGCTTTACCCCACCCTCCTGAAAAACTACCAATTTTGCCGATGGTCTGATTTTAGATTTGATGCAGCATAATCTAGAGTTCCCTATCTGCTTTTGATACCTTGTTCAAGCTCTGTACTATTAAACAGTGATAGGTTAGAGCAGTGATGGTGAACCTTTTTTTCTTTGGGTGCCGAAAGCATGCGTGCATGTGCAAAAGTGTGCACGTGCGTGTCGACACCGATAATGCAATGCCCCCCATAGGCCTCGCCCCCATGAATGTGCATACCCCCCACACTCCCCCCTCATTCAGGTGCGCATGATCCCCGTTTTGGTGCTAGCAGGCCTCCCTGAAGCCTCCTGGAACCAAAAACGGGCCCCGGGGGGGGCCCGCCGCCCCATGCCCCGTTTTGATGTTAGCAGGCCACCCTGAAGCCTCCTGGAACCAAAAACGGGGCATGGGGGCACCACATCCCCCCACCTCCGTGAATGTGCACATGGCCTCCCCATCCCCCATGCATGTGTGCGCATCTCCTGGCAGAGACCTGAAAATCAGCTGGCTGGCAGGTGCGCGGACATGCGCGGTGAGCTGACCTGGGCGTTGACTTGCGTGCCTGCAGAGATGTATTGCCATAGGTTTGCCATCACGGGCTTAGAGGCTAGTATAGGTAATCCTTGCTTAGTGACTACTTCATTTAATGACTGTTGAAACGTACAATAGTGCTAAAAAAATCAATTTAGTGACCAATCTCACATTTATGACCTTCACAGTGTTTCTGTCCTATTTTCACTTTCTAAGTTACCTCATACTAAGATGTCTTTGGAGAGAAAGAGAAACAACCCCAGTTCATCTGAAGGAAATAGCAAGAAGCAAAGGCAAACTGAAGTAAAATCCTAAGCATAGTCACAGTCACGTAATTTTCATTTAGCAATCACTTTGCTTAACAATCCAGTTATCAGTCCCAATTGCAGTTGCTAAAATCCCTATAGTGGTGGTCTGTCAAAGAAAAGCATGCAGTATTGCTGTTAAACAAAATACTTTATATATACATATTGGAGCGGCTTTCTAAATTCATCCTATCCCATTCATTGGCTGTTTAGCTCCCCCAAGGGAAGGTAGTGTTCAGATCTAGGCAAGAAAATCCAGTCCCAGTAGGTCAAATATAGGCAAGAAGAGGCAGAAGCAGTGGTGGGATTCAGCCAGTTTGCACTAGTTTGGCTGAACCTGTTGTTAATTTTTTGCATAGTTCGGCAAACTGGTTGTTCCCACCACTGGCTGGCCCCGCCCACCAAGATTGCCATTCAGGGTAGGGAGGCTGCAGGGGCATGACTGGGAGCCACGCGGATCAGCTGGAAGGTGGCAATGGACCAGACATGCCGATCAGCTGAAAGGCTGATCAGTCAGTTCAGTCAGACCTTCCAACTTTGCAAGATCTTTTTTTTTTCCCCTGAGAAGTTGGAAGGTCTGACTGAACCTTTTTTAAACTGGTAGTCACGTGGTCTTCTTTTGTTGCCCTGCACACAGGAGAATGGAGCTGGAAAGCAGGTTAGTGAGGAATGGGGTGGAAGTGAGGATTTGCATTATCTTTGCTCTGGGAGGGGTGGAAGTGAGGATTTTGCATTATTGTTTTGGGATGGGGTGGAAGTGAGGATTTTGCATTATCTTTGCTCTGGGATGGGGTGGAAGTGAGGATTTTGCATTATGATTGCTTATAAGTAAGTAAGAACCAATAAAAGAGGAATGGAAAAATCCCTATCTGTAGATCAGCGTTTTTCAGTCTTGGCAAGTTTAAGATGGGTGAACTTCATGGTGCCTTTGGAATTCTGGGAATTGAAGTCCATGTACCTTAAAGTTGCCAAAGTTGAAAAGCACTGGTCTGCACTAGAGTTTGGGATTTTCCATTCCTGTTTTATTTAGAGTTTGGTGCAATTAATAGCCGGGGTGGCGGTGGAAACCCCCAGACTTATTGTTATGGGGGATTTTAACCTGCCATCTGCTGATGAGATGTCGGAGACGGCTCGGGAGTTCATGGCTTCCATGACGGCCATGGGCCTGACCCAGGTAGTTCAAGGCCCCACCCACTTGGGGAATCACACTCTGGACTTGATTTTTGTCTCTGATCAGTGGCTGAATGATCTAAGAATAGGGGATATAGACATCAAGCCCTTGTCATGGTCTGATCATTCTCTCCTTCACATGGACTTTCAAGTCACTTCCACCCACCGCAGGGAGACGGAACCAACCAAATGGTTCCGTCCCAGGCGCCTGATGGACCCCGAAAGGTTCCTGATGGAGCTTGGGCCATTTCCTGAGACTCTGGCTCACGACTCGACTGAGGACCTGGTGGTCGCCTGGGACAGGGCGGCTACTGGGGCCTTGGACCGCGTCGTGCCTTTGCGGCCTCTGACCCGATGCCGATCTCGTCTAGCTCCTTGGTTTTCCGAGGAGCTGAGAGAGATGAAGCGTCGGAAAAGACACCTGGAGAGTGATTGGAGGACAAGCCGATCTGAATCTGACCGAACACAGGTGAGATCTTATATTAAGACCTACCTAGTGGCGATAAGAGTGGCGAAGTCTAGCTATTTCTCCGCTCTTATTGCATCTGCAGAGAACCGCCCAGCTGCGCTGTTTAGGGTGACCCGCTCCCTACTTCAGGTGGGGGTACGGGAAGATCCCTTAAAGGGTCGAGCTGAGGATTTTGTACATGCAGGATTCCTGCATGATAAAGTCGCTCAGATTCGGGAGGGCCTGGACTCCGATTGGGTAGATCCAGGGGAGGAGATGGGGGCAGGTCTTGAGAGCGTTATCTGGGAAGAGTTTGACGCTGTGGCTCCTGAGGACGTGGACAGGATTCTGGGCAAGCTTAACGCTGCCACATGTTTATTGGACCCGTGTCCCTCCTGGTTGGTACTGGCCTCCCGGGAGGTTACACGAGGCTGGCTCCAGGGGATTATAAATGCTTCTCTGAGTGAGGGTGTCTTTCCCGCTGCCTTGAAAGAGGCGGTTGTAAAGCCCCTCCTCAAGAAGCCTTCCCTGGACCCGGCTATATTATCAAATTATCGTCCAGTCTCCAATCTTCGCTTTGTTGCGAAGGTTGTTGAGAGTGTGGTGGCGCGACAACTACCCCGATACCTGGATGAAGTTGTCTATCTGGATGCGTTCCAGTCAGGCTTCAGGTCACGATACAGCACAGAAACGGCATTGGTCGCATTGGTGGATGATCTCTGGAGGGCTCGGGACAGAGGTTGCTCCTCTATCCTGGTCCTATTAGATCTCTCAGCGGCTTTTGATACCATCGACCATGGTATCTTACTGCACCGGCTGGAGGGTTAGGAATAGGGGGCACTGTGCTTCGGTGGTTCTCCTCCTTCCTCTCTGACCATTCGCAGTTTGTGTTGGCAGGGGGGCAGAGGTCGACCTCGAGGCACCTTATTTGTGGAGTGCCGCAAGGGTCAGTCCTCTCACCCCTTCTGTTCAACATTTATGTAAAACCGCTAGGTGAGATCATCCGTGGTTTTGGGGTGAGTGTTCATCAGTATGCTGATGAAACTCAGCTGTACATCTCCACCCCAGACCACCCCAATGATGCCCTTGCTGTGATGTCCCGTTGCCTGGAGGCCGTGTGGATCTGGATGGGGAGAAACAAGCTCAGACTCAACCCCTCCAAGACCGAGTGGCTGTGGCTTCCAGCGTCCTGGTACAGTCAGCTGGTACCATCACTGACAATAGGGGATGAGATCTTGCTCCCCACAGAGAGGGCCCGCAACTTGGGTGTCCTCCTGGATTCACGGTTATCTTTAGAAGATCATTTGACGGCCGTGGCCAGGGGTGCCTTTTATCAGGTTCGCCTGATCCGCCAGTTGCGTCCCTTTCTGGATCGGGACGCCTTGCGCACGGTCACTCATGCCCTAGTTACCTCCCGTATGGACTACTGTAATGCTCTGTACATGGGGCTCCCCTTGAAAAGCACCCGGAGGCTCCAACTGGTCCAGAAGGTAGCCGCGCGGGTGATTATGGGCGCAGCTCGTTACGCCCATGTAACACCTCTCCTACGCGAGCTGCACTGGCTCCCGGTGGTCTTCCAGGTGCGATTCAAGGTGTTAGTTATCACCTTTAAAGCGCTCCATGGCTTAGGACCTGGGTACCTACGAGACCGTCTTTTGCCACCAATAGCCTCCCACCGACCAGTTCATTCTCACAGGGAGGGACTACTCAGGGTACCGTCAGCCAAATTATGTCGACTGGCGACTCCCAGGGGGAGGGCCTTCTCTGTGGGGTGAACTTTGGAATGAACTGCCCCCGGAGATACGGAATATCCCTGATCTCCGTGCTTTCCGCCGTGCCCTCAAGACCCTGATGTTCCAACAGGCAGGGCTAAACATACAAACATGCGAATGATTTTTTAAATGTTATCTAATTCTGAGTTTTATTTAATTGACCAAACTAAGTGGCAATTTTAATTAGCAATTTTGTGGTGTTTGTGTGTCTATGTTTTTCTTGACTGTACACCGCCTTGAGTCCTACGGGAGAAAGGCGGTATAGAAATATAATAAATAAATAAATAAATTAAATAAATAAATAAATCAGTAATGGTTTTCTTAACAAATAGTGATTAAAGGGATATCAACCATTACTGGACTTTTTGGGAGAAACTGAAATTAAAAGTTGATCGGGGTTTTGATGATTAGATATGGGATTATGGAAATAATGTAGACAAATGTTAATCTTAGAGTAAGAGTTTGATATATTTTTTACTTATATCTGTAATAAAGAAAGTTGGAAGTCATTCTTTTTTTCGTTTTCCTTCTTTTCTTCTTTCTTTCTTACACTTTCACTCTTTTTCTTTCCTGAGCCTTTTTTTTTCAAATCTGTTTTTTATTTGTTTATCCCTTAGCTTTGTATTTTTTTGATGTATGAAGGAACAAATACTCAGCCATTATAATTCTACATTCCTTATTTACAGAAATCATATCAAAATTTAGAATGAAATCCACTGGGAGCCATCTCATATAAGGCAGGCTCTGAGTCCCTCTAACCAAAAAGTGTTTATTGACAGAAGAGAATATTTGTAGCTCAGGGTTGAACTGTGGGGTCCTTGATGCTCTCTGAGCTTGATGGTTTTCTTGCAGATGTTTCATTACCAAACTAGGTAACATCATCAGTACTAGAAGGGAATGGAGTTTGCTCTTCCTTTCCTATAGTAGTGTCAGTGTTGATCAGTTGCTTCACAAACAGTGTTTTGATTGGTGCCAGGTCTCTATAGCCTCAGGCAGAGAAAGGCTATTCTGCACCCCTCCCTCGAATGTTCTTTAAAATAGAGTTTCCCACCATTCCTTTAGTAACCTCCAACATGCAAACTGGTTACTCATCCTAAAATGAATCCTCTTTACCTGGAGCTTCAAAATTTGCTGTTTGCTGGGAACATGTGTAGCTAAAAGTCAGTCTACATTTAGTGTACATCTGACTTTGGGAATATTTCTTCATAATCAAACGAAAGTGTATTTTCTGTGCAGTTCACACCCCCTGCTTGCTGGATCTGGATGTCACAAAGCAAAGCCCACATTTTGTAATTAACCCCGTGCCCCATTTCGACTGGCAGGAGGCTAAGTGCTGTCACGCCCCTTGGCCACGCCCACCCAGCCGGTCATTAGGGCAGAGGACCGGTTGTTAAATTATTTGAATCCCACCACTGGGCAGAAGCCCCCCGTGAAGGCAATGAGAAACAAGACTTTGGAAAGCTACAAGTGATTACTTACACCTCCCCGATAGAAATATGTCCTTCTACAGTTAACTGAAGGCTTATGAAGGCCATCATAGTCTGTAGGGTGGTTTGCTTTACATTTGACCTGCATACATGAGCTAGCTGAAATATTAAAAGGAACTTCATTTTACTTTCTTAAGACTTCTGTGAGGCTGAAAAAGAGAAGCTTCTGGCAAGAGTTCCTTCTGCAACTTAGAAAATGATATAACCATATCCTCTGGCCAGGAGGTCATAATTACTGGATTAACTATCTTTCCTCTGATTAGGAGCTTTGTTCATCAGAACATTTTGCTGTTCCCAAAAGCACCTGAAAGCAGTTATAGTGCTTTGTTTTCCTCCTTTAATCAAGTCTCACTTCCTTTGTTATTTTCTCTGGCATAATCAGGCCTTAAAAAGAAGTCTCAATTTGAGGATTTCCATGTTAAGTTCTAATAAAAAAATAAAATTGTTTTAATTTCTGGGACCCTAATGATTGCAAAGCCTCTTTGGGTCTCTCCACTTTCACCACAAGTACCAGCAGTCTAATTAACTGTATCATCCTGTTGGCCTCCGGACAACATAGAAATGAAGCTTTTCTGAACACTTCAACACTTTCTTTTTATGTTTGAGTATAACTAAAGACAACAAGACCAGGAAATAGTCTGAGATGATTATTTTCCTAAGTATGTAAGACCAGATGGGAGAGTCAGCACTCTCTTTTCTACACTATTACTTCCTCCTTAACAGAAGAACAGAGTTGGAAGGGACCTTGGAGGTCTTCTAGTCCAACCCCCTGCTGAGGCAGAAACGCTGTACCATTTCAGACAAATGGTTGTCCAATCTCTTCTTAAAAACTTCCAGTGTTGGAGCACCCACAACTTCTGGAGGCAAGCCATTCCACTGATTATTGTTCTAACTGTGAGGAAAGTTCTCATTATTTCTAGATTGCTTCACTCCTTGATTAATTTCCATCCATTGCTTCTTGTCCTATCTTCAGGAGCTTCCAAAACAGTTATTTGGAATTTATCTTGGTCTTAGGTTTTAGGTTTAGGTTTTATTTGATTTATATACCGCCCTACTCCCGAAGGACTCAGGGCGGTGAACAAGATAAAACACATAAATACAAAATTTAAAAGCGAAATAAAACCGAATTAAACAATTTGGCCCAAGACAGATTTAAAACACCCCAATAATTAAGAACAGATTAAAATTTACATTTTAAAGGGGAAAAAGGGAAAGTTAGGCCAGGCCAGCCTGATGGAATAAAAAGGTCTTGAGAATGCGGCGGAAGGTGCGCAGATCCGGGATCCTCCGTATCTCCGGGGGGAGCTCATTCCAGATAGTAGGTGCCCCCACAGAGAAGGCTCTCCCCATGGGGGCCACCAGTCAACATTGTTTGGCCGACGGCACCCGGAGGAGCGCCTCTCTATGAGAGCGTATCGGCCGGTGGGAGGCTACTGGTGGCAGCAGGCGGTCCCATAGATAATCAGGTCCTAAGCCATGGAGCGCTCTAAAGGTGGTAACCAAGACCTTGAAGTGCACACGGAAGACCACCGGGAGCCAGTGCAGCTCGCGCAGGAGAGGTGTTATATGGGAACTCCACGTTGCTCCCATAACCACCCGTGCGGCCGCACTCTGCGCCAGCTGGAGCCTCCGGGTGCTCCTCAAGGGGAGCCCCATTTAGAGAGTGTTACAGTAGTCCAGGCGGGAAGTGACGAGGGCATGAGTGACTGTGAGTAAGGAGTCCCGATCCAGAAAGGGACGCAACTGGCGAATCAGGCGAACCTGATGAAAAATCCTCCCGGTCACGGCCGTCAAGTGCTCTTCTAAAGACAGCCGTGAATCCAGGAGGACGCCCAAGTTGCGAGCCCTCTCCGTGGGGGCCAGCGATTCGCCCCCAATAGTCAGTGATGGCACTAACTGACTAAATCGGGATGTCAGAAACCACAGCCACTCAGTCTTGGATGGGTTGAGCCTGAGCCTGTTTCTCCCCATCCAGATCCGCACGGCCTCCAGGCACCGGGACATCACTTCAAGGGCATCGTTGGGGTGCTCCAGGGTGGAGATGTACAGCTGAGTGTCATCAGCATACTGATGGTACTTCACCCCGAAACCACAGATGATCTCGCCCAGCGGCTTTACATAAATGTTGAACAGAAGGGGCGAGAGGACCGACCCTTGCGGCACCCCACATATGAGGCGCCTCAGGGTCGACCTCTGCCCCCTGCCAACACAGACTGCAACTGGTCGGAGAGAAAGGAGAAGAACCACCGCAACACAATGCCCCCCACCCCTAACTCTTCCAATCGGTACAGCATGATACCATGGTCGATGGTATCAAAAGCCGCTGAGAGATCTAATAGGACCAGGACAGAGGAGCAACCTCTGTCCCGAGCCCTCCAGTGATCATCAACCAACGCAACCAATGCCGTTTCTGTGCTGTACCCAGGCCTGAAGCCCGACTGGAACAGATCCAGATACACCGTTTCATCCAGGTGCTGGGGGAGCTGTCGCGCAACCTTTGCTACAAAGCAAAGGTTGGAGACCGGACGATAATTAGACAACACTGCCGGGTCCAGGGAAGGCTTCTTGAGGAGAGGCCTCACCACTGCCTCTTTCAAGGCAGCGGGGAAGTCACCCTCACCCAGTGAAGCATTTATAATCCCCTGGAGCCAGCCTTGCGTCACTTCCCGAGAAGCCAGCACTAACCAGGAGGGACACGGGTCCAACAAACATGTGGTCGTGTTCAGTCTACCCAGAATCCTGTCCACGTCATCAGGAGTCACAGGATCAAACTCATCCCAGATAACATTCTCAAGACCTGCCTTAGTCATCCCCCCTGAAACTACCCAGTCGGAGTCCAGGTCTTCCCGAATCTGAGTGATTTTGTCATGCAGATACTGTACAAAATCCTCGGCTCTACCCTCCAAGGGGTCCTCCTGCACTCCCTGGTGGAGCAAGGAGCGGGTCACCCTAAACAGAGCGGCCGGGTGGTTATCTGATGATGCAATAAAAGCAAAATAATTACACTTTGCTGCTTTTATCGCCACTAGGTAATTCTTAATATGAGATCTTAGCAGTGTCCGGTCAGATTCAGAAAGGCTGGCCTTCCAACTGCTCTCTAGGCATCTTTTCTGGCGCTTCATCTCCCTTAGCTCGTCAGTAAACCATGGAGCCAGATGAGATCGGCGCCGGGTCAGAGGCTGCAAAGGCACGACCCGATCAGAGCTCCAGCGGCCACCCTATCCCAGGCGGCCACTAGGTCTCCAGTCGAGGCGTGAGCCAGAGCCTCAGGGAATAGCCCAAGCTCCATCTGGAACCTATCAGGCTCCATCAGGCGCCTGGGCGGAACCATTTTACCGGCTCTGCCTCCCTGCGGTGGGGTGCAGCGGTTCAAAGGTCAAGGCGAAGGAGAGAGTGATCCGACCATGACAGGGGCTCGGTGACTATATCCCCTATCTTAAGATCACTCAACCACTGTCCAGAGACAAAAACCAGGTCCAGCGTGTTTCTCCCCGTCTTGCCATTTTCATTGTATTGCCTTCTACTCTCTAAATCAAAAGTGAAAAACCTCTGGCTGGCTTAGGAGTTGAAGTCCACAAGCACCTGGATGAAACGACGTATCTGGATCCGTTCCAGTCGGGCTTCAGACCCGGGTACAGCACGGAAACGGCATTGGTCGCGTTGGTTGATGATCTCTGGAGGGCTCGGGACAGGGGGTGCTCCTCTGTCCTGGTCCTGTTAGATCTCTCAGCGGCTTTTGATACCATTGACCATGGTATCATGCTGCACCGGTTGGAAGAGTTAGGGGTGGGAGGCACTGTGTTGCGGTGGTTCTCCTCCTTTCTCTCTGACCGGTCGCAGTCTGTGTTGACAGGGGGACAGAGGTCGACCCCGAGGCCCCTCATATGTGGGGTGCCGCAAGGGTCGGTCCTCTCACCTCTCCTGTTCAACATTTATGTGAAGCCGCTGGGCGAGATCATCCGTGGTTTCGGGGTGGAGTACCATCAGTACGCTGATGACACCCAGCTGTACATCTCCACCCCGGATCACCCCAACGATGCCCTTGAAGTGATGTCCCGGTGCCTGGAGGCCGTACGGATCTGGATGGGGAGGAACAGGCTCAGGCTCAACCCATCCAAGACCAAGTGGCTGTGGTTTCCGACGTCCCGATATAGCCAGTTGACGCCATCACTGACTATTGGGGGTGAATCATTGGCCCCCACGGAGAGGGCTCGCAACTTGGGCGTCCTCCTGGATTCACGGCTGTCTTTAGAAGAGCACTTGACGGCCGTGACCGGGAGGATTTTTCATCAGGTCCGCCTGATTCGCCAGTTGCGTCCCTTTCTGGATCGGGACTCGTTACGCACGGTCACTCATGTCCTCGTCACCTCCCGCCTGGACTATTGTAATGCTCTCTACATGGGGCTCCCCTTGAGGAGCACCCGGAGGCTCCAACTGGCGCAGAGTGCGGCCGCGCGGGTGGTAATGGGAGCGACATGGCGCTCCCATGTAACACCTCTCCTGCGCGAGCTGCACTGGCTCCCGGTGGTCTTCCGGGTGCGCTTCAAGGTTTTGGTTACCACCTTTAAAGCGCTCCATGGCTTAGGGCCTGGTTATTTACGGGACCGCCTACTACCACCAATAGCCTCCCACCGGCCAGTACGCTCTCATAGAGAGGGACTCCTCCGGGTGCCGTCAGCCAAACAGTGTCGACTGGCGGCCCCTAGGGGGAGAGCCTTCTCTGTGGGGGCACCTACCATCTGGAATGAGCTCCCCCTGGAGATACGGAGGATCCCGGATCTGCGCTCCTTCCGCCGTGCTGTGAAGACCTTTTTATTCCATCAAGCGGGCTTGGCCTGATCTCTTCCCTTTTTAAATACGTAAATTTTAATCTGTTTTTAAATTATTGGGGTATTTTAATTTGTCTGGGCCAAATAATTTAATTTGATTTTATCGGGTTTTTAAATTTTGTGTATTTATGTATTTTATTGTTGGCTGTTCACCGCCCTGAGTCCTTCGGGAGTAGGGCGGTATACAAATCAAATAAACTAAACTAAACTAAACTAAACTAAACCATTGTTGCCCACCCATGCTTTAAATCATGCTTCAAACTCGATCACGTCACATGATGTATCGTGACTTTTTTGCCTTTGCGGAGCCGGGGTGGGCATGGCCTGCATGTGATGCATCCGGCCCATGGGCCTCCAGTTTGACACCTTTGCTTTAAATGTTAAATATTAATGTCTACTATCTTTGTCTTTCTTTCACGTTAGGACCATGTATTCTGGAGTTGGAGAAATAACCAAGCTGTTTTACTGTTTTAATATGTATGTATTAAAAATAAAAGCTTCTGACTTTGGACTTGAATGCTTGTTTAGGTTGTTTTGTTCTGTTCTAGAAGCAGCTGTTTCCCTTCAAAACATAGCTAAGTCTGTAATATATGTGCTCAACTCCTCTGGAAAATGCACATTTGAGTGTACATGTGAATGGAGGATGCACAGTAACAGATGGTTCCTTAATCGTAGAAATTACTCATAATTGCCATTTCAAAACAGAAGGCTGAAATGCTTTTAAAGTTAGCCTAATGAAATCAAAATCTAGTAATTGCTTCTCATTACAAAATTCGGTGACAAGATAACAGCATTACATTATAGCATGGCTTTCTTTTCTTAAAAGCTGTATCTCTAAAAGTGAATTTTCCTGAGCTATCTATTAAGGTGTGTTTGGCAGGAGGTTTGACATGCAAGATGGAAGTGTGTTTAAGGAAGAAATGCACGTATGTATTTTTGATGTGTTAAGTTGGATATTTTAAGCAAGGTTTGTGTGATTGGTTTTCCAGATGTTTGACACAATTTCTTTGTTTTAGCTTTCACAATTTTTTTTATTGTAACCATTCTTTTCCCACCCCATCCCTCCATCTCCTTGCTGAATGATACATAGCCTCCTGCTTGGGCAGGAGGTTGGACTAGAAGATTTCCAAGGTCCCTTCCAACTTTATTACTCCAGTCTAATCTTATTTCTGAGGCTGGGACAATTGATCAGCCATAGAAACCCACTTGTTTATGTCCTGTCCTGCACTGCTCAGACATGAGAGAGGAAACTAAGATTAAAATAGAAGGGGTCTCTCTCTTTCATGCTACTGCATAGCTGGCCAACTTTTGACTTGCTGTTATCTTGGCCAGGTATGGGTTTTTTCCTTCAGACTTCTTTCTGTACTCTGCTCTTCCCTATATTCAGCAAAACATATCTTGGTATAAAAAGTACTGGAGTTTTTCCAGCTTGCTGCATCAATAATATCCATGTGTTTATGAGAGCCCCTTGATTAAGAGCCTTTGATTTCCTACACCGCCTATTCTTTATTGGCCAAGTGTGATTGAACACACGAGGAATTTGTCTTGGTGCATACACTCTTGGTGTACATAAAAGATAAGATACATTCATCAAGAATCATAAAGTACAACACTTAATCATAGTCATAGGGAACAAATAAGCAATCAAATCATATTAGGAAACAGTCAATATAAAACTTAAGGATACCAGCAACAGTCATAAGTGGGAGGAGATGGGTGATAGGAACAAAGATTAATGGTAATGCAGACTTAGTAAATGTTGTAAATCAGAGGTCCAGGCTTTTGCTCTGTTTCAAGATGTCTTCAAGATGTCTCTAAGATGTCTCTCCAGACTTCGTAGAAAACTTTATTTTTATACAGTTTTATACAAGCAGATAAAAGGTAGCACAGTAACAGTATTCTGATTGGATAGAAGTTATTCACCCCTCTCTCAAGTTGCCATCTTCTCTAGGTGAACTTATATTAGATCATCCACATCTGAGCCAATTATGAAGTAATGAAGTAAGCAGAAAAGACCCACACATCACCAGCCGGCAGTGTGCTGCTACAGCCTGGCACTGAGACCTTTGACCTACTGACCTACAAGTAAATAGTTTGACAGTGTTGACAGTGTTGACAGTATTATTTGTTTAGCAGAGTGATGGCATTCTGTCTAGTTGTTCTGGTGCGCAGTGCTCTATAGCATTGTTTTGAGGGTAGGAGTTGAAACAGTTTATGTCCAGGATGCGAGGGGTCTGTAAATATTTTCACAGCCCTCTTTTTCACTCGTGCAGTATACAGGTCCTCAATGGAAGGCAGGTTGGTAGTAATTGTTTTTTCTGCAATTCTAATTATCCTCTGAAGGTTGGGTTGCAGAACCAAACCAGAGATGACAGACTCAATAATTCCACTGTAGAACTGGATCAGCAGCTCCTTGGGCAGTTTGAGCTTTCTGAGTTGACGCAAAAAGAACATTCTTTGTTGTGTTTTGTTGATGACGTTTTTGATGTTAGGTGTCCATTTTAGGTCTTGAGATATGGTAGAACCTAGAAATTTGAAGGTCTCTGCTGTTGATATTGTGTTGTCTAGTATTGTAAGAGGTGGTAGTATGGGAGGGTTTCTCCTAAAGTCCACCGCCATTTCTATGGTTTTGAATGTATTCAGTTCCAGACTGTTCTGGTCACACCACGAGGCTAGTTGTTCAAACTCTCGTCTGTATGTGGATTCATCATTGTCTCAAATGAGACCGATCACTATTGTGTCATCTGCGAACTTCAGTAGTTTAATAACAGATGCAGTCATTGGTATATAGAGAGAAGAGAAGTAGAGAGAGCACACAGGTATCTGATGTGATTCTACTTAGCTTCACCTGCTGCTTCCTGTCTGTTAGGAAGCTTATGATCCATTTACAAGTGTGCTCAGGTACCGCTAGCTGGTTTAGCTTAGTTAAAAGAATGTCTGGAATGATGGTGTTGAATGTTGAACTAAAGTCTACACAGAGGACCCTTGCATAGGTCTTTGGAGATTCAAGATGTTGAAGATGTTCCCACCTAAGTTCTCCAGTGTTTCTTTTACCTCTTTGGATGTCTCCTGTCTTCTGCAATCGGCTTTTAATTCTTGCAACTACTGAGAGACCAGTTCCATCACTTCCTCTCAACTGTGAGTTTGAAGCAGCCATTAGGTTGACTCAGCCTTCCCTCCTTCCAAAATTGGTAAAATGAGGACCCAGATTGTTGGGGGCAGTATGCTGACTCTGTAAACTGCTTAGAGAGGGAAGTAAAGCACTATGAAGCAGTATATAAGTCTTAAGTGCTGTTGCTACCAGGCTGCAGCAGAAGCTAGAAAGCCTGGTCCTCCCGAAGAGAAGTCCTGCCTTGTAGTACATAGGATGGTGCCGCATGATGAAACGGAAGTTCCCTTAACCATGTTCAGTAGCCTTTTTTTTTATGATCATGAATTTTGTTTTAAGATGATTTTAAAGCAATTACCTTTATTATAAGATACAATGTGAGAGGTTACATTTCATTTTTTTACAAATTTCTATTAATAATTTATTTTTAAAAAACCATACAAACTAACACAAACCTACAAAAAGAAAAAGCATTTTTAACTTCCCAAATAGGATTGTATAGTTTCTACATAGTGATTCTATTGTATTATATTAAAAATTAACCCAAGGCTTTCCTTAGGCTGTGAAGTACCGTATTTTCGGTGTATAAGACACTTCCCCCCACCCCAAAAAAAAGTGGGTGGAAATGTCTGAAGCCGAGCGAATGTGACTGAAGCCCTACCCTTCGGCCTCTGCCTCCCAGCAATTTGCCTCCTTGAAGCAAACTGCCTGGTCAGCTTCAGCACAGCCTGATTTAGCACCAGCAGCTGATTGGCGGTTGGATCTGCCTCCCGGAATACCACCTATCAGCTGTTCTAGGCTGTGGGGATCGCCATTACCCATTGTCACTGTCACCACCCATCGCTGCTGCTGCCTATCACCAACTCTGTGCGTCCCATTTTTGGCCTCTGCGCACCCCATTTTCGGCCTGTTTCAGGCAGTAGGGATCGCCACCATCTATCGCCGCCGTCTGGAATGGGCTGAAAATGAGACGCACGGAGGCCAAAAACGGGACACACAGAGGCTGAAAATGGCATGCGCAGAGGCGGCAATAGGCAGCGATGGTGGTGATGGGCAATGGCGATCCCCGCAGCCTGGAACAGCTGATAGGCGGTATTCCAGGAGGCAGATCGAACCGCCAATCAGCTGTTGGTACTAAATCAGGCTGTGCTGAAGCTGACCAGGCTGTTTGCTGTTTGCTGCAAGGAGGCAAATTGCGCAGAGGCAAAGGCAGATTTTTTTTTCTTGTTTTCCTCCCCAAAAGCTAGGTCCAAAAAATACCGTATTTTCTTCAATAATCCATTCCAAATTGACTTTGATTTATGCTACTGTAATGCCTGTGTTTTGTTTTTTGCTCTCAGAGTGTATGCATGTTGTGTAAATGGGCATGTTTATTGGAATGACCCCCCTTTTGGTATTAGGTAAATAACTGTGAGTTACATACACCTTTTCTTTCACTACTTCATATATTGTGATTAGTTACCTATTATCTAATTTGAAACAGTGAAACAATTGTGAGGTCTGTTTTATTTTTTGTTCTTATAGGAGCATGAAAGAGGTTGCATTTACAAATTTTAGATTATTATTGGAACTACTTTTAATTAAATCACTATAGTACTTGGCCTTAACAATTCTATATGGTTAATATTTAAAAACTCTTTAAGAATTCAGTTGTTAATATGTAACAAAGAGTATCCTTCCTTCTTTTATTTCAACAGCCTTACTAAACGTCTACCAAAAGTTGGCGAAACCATACATGGGTATAAATTTTTCACTGGATTTGGGGGGAAAGGTGCCAATCAGTGTGTTCAGGCAGCTCGGCTTGGGACTAAAACCTCAATGATCTGCAAGGTAAGCACTGGTTTATATAGGTTATTGTCAGTATATTCTGTTGTTAATAAATTGCTCAAATATTAATGCAGACCAAATTTACACATTCATTTTAGAAATTAACAATTTAGCAATTAACAATTAGCTGTCTTATCCAAGACAAAAAAAAAATCCTAAACAGAGTATGTGTATTCTTTTCTGGATGAAAGTTAGTATAATATAGGGATAGGCAAATGATGTACTCTGTGCAATCTAGGACTGCCATAGCATCTCATGATCAAACAAAATTCTAAAATTTTAAAGCAGCCAGTAGCGTTAATATAGAGGTAATACTAATATATTTTGCAGGATCATGACATGCTAAATTAATATATTAGTCTATTCTGCATCTTTCCAAATACACAATCCAAAGTATCAGTTTTGTATTTTTGAAAGAGAAAGATTAACATTTTCTAAATAAGTTAATTGAAAATAATAATAATAATAATAATAATAATAATAATAATAATAATAATAATAATAATATAAAAACAATATCGTGAAAATGTCTAGTTCAGAAGAAACCAACACCTCTTCTACCGATCCCTTGATGAAAATCGAGTCCAAACTAATGTTCACCCATGTAAAGAAAAAACTTTGAACTTTTGGAAAGAACTGTGGGAAAACCCAGTGGAACACAACAAAACTGCCTCCTGGATCAAAGATATTCAACAACAAACAACACGAAACAAAATGGAAAATATTGTAATAACAACTGACATGGTTGCAAAACAAGCAAAGAAGGTCAAGAACTGGAGTGCACCTGGCCTGGACGAACTGCATGAATACTGGCTAAAACACCTGACCAGCCTCCATCATCGCATAACCACTCAATTTGATCAAATGCTTCAAAATGCAACAAGCGAAGAATGGTTAGCAGCTGCTCGAACATACTTGATAATGAAAGATCCAGAAAAGGGCACAGAGCCAAGCAACTATCGCCCAATTACTTGTCTGCCAACAGTGTTCAAACTTTTTACAAGAATACTGGCAAATTCAGTATTCAATCATCTGATGGAAAACAGTTTGTATCCAGTAGAACAAAAAGGAAATTATAAAAAATCAAGGGGAACAAAAGATCAGCTACTCATTGACAAAATGGTACTAAAAAATGCAAAACGAAGAAAAACGAATTTAAGTATGGCATGGATTGATTACAAGAAGGCATTTGACTCATTACCCCACAGCTGGATTAACACCTGTCTGGAAAACTTTGGAATCAGCAAAAATATTTGTACATTTTTGAAAGCAAATATGCAAAAATGGAAAACAGTTCTAACAGCAAATGGAAAGAACGTTGGTAAAGTCAACATCAGACGAGGAATCTTCCAGGGGGACTCACTTTCACCACTACTGTTCAACATCACATTAATTCCACTGACAATAATCCTACGAAAAACAAAACTGGGATACCAAATCTCAAGACATCATGGCAAGATAAGCCATCTACTATACATGGATGACTTAAAAATGTATGCAAAAAGCCCCACTGAACTTAAATCATTACTCAACACAATTCAACTGTTCAGCAGTGACATCAAAATGAACTTTGGACTTGAAAAATGTGCTGTATTATCCATGAAGCAAGGAAAAATGGAAAAAATAGAAGGAATAGAACTGGGAAATGGAAACATAGTAAAAGCATTAGCAAAGGATGATGGTTACAAATACCTAGGCATATTGGAAACAGTTTAACATCTTGAATGGAAAAGTTAAAGAGTCAACACAAAAGGAATACATCAGGAGGCCCACAAAATATTAAAATCAAAGCTGAATGCTGAAAACATAATTAAATTAAATTAAATAATGTCCACGAAGTGACATCGACAGGTTGTACCTGCCAAGAAAAATAGGGGGCAGAGGACTATTGTAAATCCATCAAACTGTAGAAGAAGAAAAACGAAGTTTGAATGATTATGTGAACCAAAGTACAGAAAAATTGCTGCAGGCTGTGAAAACGGAGAACATTATAAAAACAACAGAAACAAAAACAGAATATAAGGAAAAACAGCTGGATGACAAATTAAATAGATGGAAAACCAAAGCTTTGCATGAACAGCACTTGAAAAACATTGAAGGAAAATGTGATGACAACTTTACATGGGCATGGCTTAAGATGGGAACCATCAAGAAAGAAACAGAAGGTTTAATACTCGCTGCTCAAGAACAAGCACTACAAACTAATGCCATGAAAGCAAAGAGACAATAATCCCAAAAACTGTTTCACACTTAATATGTGAATGCAGCAAAATCGCACAAACTGATTACAAAGCTAGACACGACCGAGTTGCTAAATTAGTCCACTAGTCATTATGTAAAAAATACGACTTTCCTGTATCCAAAAAGTCATAGGAACATAAAGTGGAAAAAGTTATAGAAAATGAGAAGGTGAAGATCTTGTGAGACTTTCGAATAAAGACAGATCGTCACTTGGAACACAACATGCCAGATATCAGTTGTCAAAAATCGAAACATACAATTTATTGACATCACGGTACTAGGAGATGCCAGAGTCGAAGAAAATAAACTGAAGAAAATCATGAAATATCGTGACCTGGCCATCAAAACTACAAGGCTATGGATGAAACATGTAACAGTGATACCCATTGTCATCGGGGCACATGTCCAAGAATTTTATAACATACATCAGCAAATTGCAGCTTCCTGCAATAACACCAGCAAAACTGCAAAAAACTGTGCTACTTGGAACATCATACATCTTAAGAAAAGATACTTGGTTGATACCTAGGACGCTGGCAGCAACCCGTATCAACCATTAGCACCAGTCAATGGTATTTGTGATGCATTTTTTATTGTTCAGTTGACTGAGTTTCATATTTAATGAATAAAGATGATGATGATGATAATAATAATAGCCTTTATTGTCATTGTACATCATGTATACAATAAAATTGGTTTAGCCTCTACTGGTGCAATCCATAATAGAAAATACAAGACAACATAAATAGTATAGAGAACTTGAAATGTTTGCAAATATTTTCCCCATAGGAACAAAGTCATTTTATTCTAGTGTCTAGCCACTCCTTTTTCTGCTTTCTCTTTTCTACTAGAACAGGGGTGTCAAACTCAAGGCCTGGGGGGTGGATCTGGTTCGCAGGGTGCTTAGATTTGACCTGCAAAGCTGCCCTGGAAATAGCAAAGGACCAACCCACAGTGCCTCTGCCAGGGAAACGGAGATCAGGAGAGTCACACACGGCCCTCCCAAGCTCCGTTTTCACTGCCAGTGTTGCAGGACGCTATCACAGCCAAAAACAGAGCAGGTGAGGGCCGCAGGTGGCCCTCCTGAGCTCTGTTTTTGCTGGCAGAGGGTTGCAGGAGGAATCACAGCCAAAAACGGAGCTTAGGAGCCCATTTTCACTGGCAGTGTGCTCGGGCCATCACAGGCGCCCCCAAGAGGATTGACGTTGAGCTGGCCACACCCACCCTGGCTCCCTGAGGTCAAACACAACCCTGATGCAGTCCTCAATGAAATTGAGTTTGACACCCCTGTACTAGAACCTAAAGGTCCACCAACTGGAACTATGTGCAAAGCAATGAATCAGGATAGATAATACTTGAAAAATAGTATAAATTCATGTATGAGATTGTCATAAAGTACTTTGTTTGTTTCATTGTAGTGGATATATTAAATCCACCCATTTTGATTTGTAACCCTGATTTATGGCTTAGCATGATGCCTGATCTCAAATTGTTGTGGTTTATTAAGCAAACCATAGCTTAATGCAGTGTATCAATCCAGTTAATAATTGAGCACATGGAGAAGACTTAGAACATTTTTCAGTATCAAAACTGAATTCATGGTCGTCTCTTAAGGCAAGGGTCCCCACTCCCCAGTTCATGGATTGTACCAGTCTCTGGCCAGTTGGGAACCAAGCCGCGCAAGCAGCAGACGAGCGTGCAAAGCTTCATTTGCGCAAGAAGCAGACATACATGCACAACCTCCCCTGCCACCGTTGCTGCCTGTCCGCAGAGCCAGAAAGGTTGGGGACCACTCTCTTAAGGGATAGGCATTGCAGTCTAATTCCCAGAGTTTTTTGTTTTTTTTTTTAATTTTCACAGATATCCAAAGACACACAGAACAGTTGTTGATATAAAATGTAGAGAAGTAAGTCTGGGCTTTTTCAGAAGTAGATGTAAAGGAATTTTATTTGTAAGTAACCGAAAGCTATTTCAGTTTTGCCCACCAGTTTCTCATAATGTATCATGTTATAACAATCATTTATAACAATTTCAACTGAAGGATTTATTCAATGGAATCCTTAATAAAATGTTGCCATGTGAGATACACTGCCCAGAACTTCAGGGCTTCCATTTCATATCCTTGTTACTCATTTTACAGTGTTTTGTTTTGTTTTGTTTTGTTTTGTTTTGTTTTGTTTTGTTTTGTTTTTTCTCTGACATTCAGCATTTGGTGACTGCTGTGCATCCTCTGCCATTACTAATCTGTGCATAGATAGGATTCTTCCATGGGTTCATTTTTTAAGAAATATTTTCCATGTCTATCATTTCACAGGTCATAGAGCATATTATGTTGTTAGTTTTCTTTGGTTCTATAACTAACTGTATTTTCAATAAATCTTAAATTTTGTGATTTCATCATCAAAGATACTAAATGCAGAGTTGGAAAATCTAAACTTCTCATTACATATTTTTAAATATTCTGTAACATTTTATTGATTAAAAATTATTTTTATTTAAATTACCTGACTGTCCAACTTCAATATACTTTTAAATGCATTCGTTCCAGGGAAAAATTGTGTTATTCTCCCAGTCTTCAGTGCTATATTCATATAGAGGGGAGGACTCCCTACTGGATTCAGTACTTCTTGCTTTTGAGGAAGATGTTAAAAAGGGGGTTTAATCATGTTATAAAGTCAGTGATATGACTTATGAATGAGGTGTAGCAACATTGAGGAATATAAAGATCCTGTTTCCAAAATAAGACGGTGGAGAAATGTAGAATAAAATTGTATTGGTTTTAAAAACAACCACTACATTTTTATTCTTGCATATTCAGAATATTTGCATTTTGAAATATTTTTAATCACTGCAAAGCAGACATTTCAGGGGTCATCTCCGGGGCTAATGGAAGCTCAACAACATGGAAATTCACATCTTGTCCCTCCTTGAAAATGTTGTCCAAGATGATCTGGGTAATCTGAAATATGTAATGTTGTTTATTTTTGCTCTGTAGGTTGGGAAGGATTCTTTTGGTAATGACTACATTGAAAACTTTAAAAAAAATGGGATTCCAACAGGTATCTTCCTTATTTTAATTCAGAACCAAATTATATGAATCACTATATTCTGAATCTATGATTTGCAAAGTTCTCCTCAACGAAAAAATGAATAGAGTAGTAAACAAACATCTACCATTCTTCATAATATTTTTTTTTTCTGTTGTATCGTGTGCAATTCTCAAAGACGGTTTGGACAAGTCCCTGCAGTTTTCTTGGCAAGGTTTTTCAGAAGTTTCTTTTTCTTTTAAGATTTTTTTTATGCTGCCATTATTATTTTTGTAAATAACTCAAGGTAGCAAATATACCTAATATTCCGTCTTCCTCCTATTTTCTCCAACACCAACAATCCTGCAAAGCGAGTTGACTTGAGAAAGGCTGGCTGGACCAAAGTCATCTAGTCAGCTTTCATATTTGATTTTTTTTCCATGTTTGAAGTAGTTTGCCTTTGCCTCTTTCTCTTTCCTGAGAAAATAACTGGGTCAAGATCATCTAAGCTGGCTTTGTACCCAAGGAAGGACTAGACCTCACAGTCTCCCAGTTCCTGACTCCTTCATAATGACTAGAATTCAGTTAAAGTAATCACCAACATAACACAGATGAAAAAATACTTCTTCCTACATAACGTTTAGACTTGATTCAACCACTTGGTTACCTCACAGCTTATGAAGTAAATGGATTTAACACCTGTATTGTGGCATAGCATATAAATTACCCCTGTATGAGGGCTGTGATGGAAATCAGCAATTCCCACGGCAAAGATGGTTGTTATGTAGAACAGCCATTCAGCTTCAGGGCCACTATGTGTCACATAAAGTATCTGTTAATTAAAAAAAAACAAAAAACAGGAAAGCCTTGTGAGGGGTCCTTGATGCTCTTTGAGCTTGGTTGTTTTCTTGCAGACATTTCATTATCCAAACTAGGTAATATCATCAATGCTAGTGATGATTTAAAAAGTCATGTGTCAAGCCCTCTAAGGATAGTAATCTCTGGAAATAATAACCATATAGACCTTTGTAGCTAGTTGGGTAATGTAACAATGTTGAAAGCTTATCAAAGCAATTTTCCCATTCAATTCAAGTTGCTCTGTGTCTTTCTCATGTTTCCACCCTCGGGTTTTTTTGGGGGGGGGAGGGAATATATTAGTTCTGTTTCCTCCTCAGCCTTCCTAGATTCTGTTAGGCATTCCATCATACCTTAAATTTAAACATCAAGACTGTAATACTAGTAATTGATATGTTCTCACTTGTTACCAGCAATCAACTGTTGAGTTTAAGGCTTCATCTAGCTCAGGACTGTCAAACTCCTGGCCCATGGGCCGGGTGCATCACGCACTGGCCACACCCACACCCGGTTTAGCAAAGGGGGGGAAAGCCCCCATACATCATGTGACACAACTGTGATAATGTGAGTTTGACACCCCTGATCTAACTGAACTGTGAATCTTCTGCCAAGTCTAGCCAAGGAATCAAGCTAAGTAATGAAATGTGTGATTTATTGCCAAATTCTGGTTGGAGGAACATGACAGCCATTGGTTAGGTGGTTTTAGAAGAAATTTTACAAATTCATGAAGTATATTTTTCTCTACACAAAACAGAGAGAATCTATATCCCACTATTTATTGATAGAGGGCAGTTCTCCTTTTTCTTGTTTACCAGGTACATTGAGGAATGTTAATGGGAAATGGCAAGCTATTGAAGGCATAGCTTCCCCATCTATGGTCTGTAGCTATTACAAAAGTATATAAATGGAATCTGTCTTATAGATGGAATATTCCTCAGAATGTAATTTATAGAAAGGTGAAAATTTGAACAGGCTATAGCCACTAACATGTAGTTTCCAGGAAGGATTTGGCTAGACATTGTTAAATTTAGGTCAAAATCCAATTTTAAACTATTTTCAACACATTTGTGCAGAGTAAACGTACTTCCAGATAAACATGGATAGGAATGTACTATTTTACTCTAATGCAGCCAAGGTTTTACAAGAGTTACTCTGTTTCCTGAGCTAAAGGAGTCACTTTACGGGTGATGTTTTTCCTAATAAGCAGAGCAAATTCACACTGTTTTAACCATGACTTTGACTTGCATGTCTATGTGAATAACAAATGTACTACAGCTGCCAGTAATATTTGTACTAAATTTAGATCAGTTTTTTTTCCTGAAATACAGAATTAGCCACAATTAATTAAACTTGAGCTTGTGTTTGCTGTCATGTGGGTGTAATTTAGCATTTATGTTTCCCTGCTTCTGGCATTGGTATTCATTATTAACATTTTAAAAGCCAGCTGTTCAGCTGTAATGTTTGCTGATGTAACTCACTAATTTGTATATTTGCTGAAAGATCTATACAACTTTTTTCTTTCTTGCCTTAGAATTTGTAAATCAGACAGAAGATGCTGCAACAGGAGCTGCTTCAATCATGGTCAATAATGAAGGTACATATCAAGGAATAAGCTGAATTTTCTTAGATTTTAATTATGTATGATGAGACATTAATTTTGTCAAGTTTCATTTTTTAAAGATATAACTAAGGGAGTTTCCCCACATGTTGCATATCTATACCATTGAGCCCAGAAGCAAATACACATAAGCCTATATCATTAGACTTTGGATGGCATGTGTTGGGGGTTGAACAGGCCTGGCAACAGGATTACAGGACACAGCTGATAACTTGTTGTTTTTTCTCTGTCTCAAATATTTCATATGCTTTATATAGAATGACTCAAAGGAAGCAGTGTAAACTATAGATTAAGCTTTTACAAAATCCTGCAAACCCATTCATCTCTTAACTAAAGAAGGATTAGTGACAGTCTTCTCCTCATATACCCCATGATCAAATTCAGTAGCACTGTTTTCATTTTGCTGAAAATGATTACACCTGGTTATTGTGTGTTGTGAATTTTGATCAGGAATGATGAACAATTATGCCTGGAAACCCCTCTAGAACAGTGGTCACCAACTGGGGATCTGTGGACCACTGGTGGTCCGTGAGAAAATTTTGGTGGTCCGCAGAAAAATTAATTGCATTTTTTGTATTGCACTAAATCAGGGGCCCTCAAACTACAGCCCCTGGAACAGATACATGCAATGAACATTTGTGTTGCTGCAGAGAGTCTTCTCCTTCTGGGTCTTTTTGTGTGGGTCAGAGGGGGGCAGAAATTCCGACTTGGGGTCTACTTTGGCTTCCTGGTATGGGGCTTTGGGCAAAGACTGGAGGGAAGTGCTGCTGGTGGCGAAGAGCCGAAGGACCTTGTTCCAGTGAGACTGCATCATGGCCTGAAACTGGCTGACCATCTCAGCCCGCTGAGCCTCCAGGCACCTATACCTGGCCTTGCACTTCCACAGGTCTTCCCTCAGATCCAATTTGAATTGAGCTTTTTTGCCAACTCTTTCTCGTCGTGGCTGCTTAACTCCAACAACTGTTTCCTGTTGGGGCCCTAAGGAGCCTTCCCCTAAGGTGGGGAAGCGAGGAGTGGCTGGGAGGGGAGGGGCGAATAAAGGGTTTCGAGGCCCCCCTCAACGTGAGTGACATTGAGTTGGCCATGCCCACCCAGTCACATAACCACCTAGCCACGGCCACCCAGCCGGTCATTAGGCAGATCATATTAATGGTCCGCGGGATTTAAAATTATGAATTTAGTGATCCTTGAGGTCCAAAAGGTTGGTGACCCCTGCTCTAGATTATTGGACAAACATGGCCACAGAAACAAAAGAAAGATCCAGTCTAAATGAGAATAGCATTATAATGTAATTGAATGTAATTTACATTTATAATGTAATTTACATTATAATACTATATAACATAGTATTACATTACAATACTACAGCGGAGAGACAATGTCTTCAGTGGCTGAGTTTTAGAACTTCTCATATCAGTTTGTTAAAACAATTTCATAGCATGGTTCTTGGACATCACAGGGCACTGAAGCACCAGCTTATTGCTCATAGAATACCATCATTTAACTTCCTGACACTTTTCTATATGTTGAGAGCCCCTTCAACTTGGAAATCAGGGCAAGCTTGTTTCAGCTTAGCTGTGTCTTTTGCTATTAATTACTAATTGCAGTTCAAAGAAGTCAGTCTTATTTTTTCCATACACAAAGAAGCTTGTGTGCAAAAGTCTTAAGTGCAAACTGGGAGTTGCAGTGGCTGTAAAAGAGTGACAAGTGAGATTAAAGAATGAAAGTGAAGAAAGTTCGCTGGATGTAATACTAGCTTAACGAACTTGGTGGCTGATACAAATTGCAGACTAGAAGCTGGCTTTTTCCATCTTGGCATCTGGTAAACACAGAAGAGTTTTCACACACAGCTATTTCCAGAACTCAGCTTTGGGTGTTGAACTGCTGTAGGTTAATTTGCTTATTTTTTGCCACAGGGAAAAATGGTTTGGAAAGTACTTCGTAGTGTGACAATTGTAAATAATTGTCTTTGAGCTTTTTCCAGTCTGATGCTCCCTAGAAGTGTTTTGAATTCAGTTCCAAGATTCCTCCAGCCAGTATGGAATAGTAATGTGGGGACAAGTATTTCATTTGGGTTGTTTTTTTCTAGTTCTCTTTCCTATGATTTTTTTTTTCATATTTTACACTAGCCTGTCTATCCTTATCTTTAAAAATAAGAGAGAAGATTATAGAAGTAGCCCTCTAGCTTAAATTAGGAGATTATAACCCACTAATTAAAGATCAGTGCTCTAGATTCAGGCTTAATTTCTAGAATCCTGGGTATCTCAACAATTATTTATGCATACCTATATTGTTTCAGTTCTCCTATGTATCTGAAAGAATAAGTAAAGAAAAACCCATTTTGACAAAGATGTCAAATAAAAATAAATTTCACATCTATAGAACTGTGAATAATCTGACAGTAATGAATAGGGTGAGAAACTGATGAGAGTTCCAAGCTGACCAAAAGAAAATATTTTATGCAAGTAGATCATCCAACGTTCTGTCATGAAAGATTGTTGATAGCCGCTAGTTCTGAAGCTTCATGAAAACTCTGTATAAACAAATGACAAGTTTATCAATGACCATAATAACTAAAAAATGAAGTCTAGTGGATGAAAGAATATGCCTCCAACTGAAAGACCTTTGGCATAAACATTGGGGGTTAGTTACCTTCATGTGATATCTGGATGATAACTATTAAATAAAAATATTTTAAAAAACATTATAAACAATGGCAAAAAAATTGCATGCACCCTTATCATTATTGCTGACCACAAACAACATAAAAAACAATGAAACCTATAAAACATTACCTCAGAAAATTAGGAGGGGAATGAAAAATTTCAATAATGTACACATAAACCACATATCTGTTCCATGTTATATCATTTCCCCATTCATGATGACATTTAGAACTTCAAAAAGAAATTCTATGGCCTTAAGGTGACCAATTCCATCTACTTTATCTCTTGTACTATCCCTTTGATAATGCACCATTAATAGCAGTCTTTCAAAATACTACTAAATATAACTGTAGAAGATTTCAGAAAGTATGCTGACCATCCTGAGACTTTAGGTTGGCATTTTTATGTTGAGCAATCTTTCACTGAATGTATCTGGGAGGAGAAAAATGTGGGCTTTAGCCAACATTGTTTGGAAAATTAAATTCCTCTGTGAGAATGATCATTACACCATTATTCCCATCGTTGTATTTGGGGGTGGCACATTTTGAACCTAAGACACTCTGAAGTTTAATTCCAAAGGAATGTTTGCAAAGTAGAGCTTTACAATCTATAATCACATAGCTACTTATGATTTGAAAGGCCTGCTTAAGAATTTGACAGCAGCAAGTAGATGAAAAATAACTTTGAATGTTGAGCAGTTTACTCATGAATATTGTCAAGAACTACACTGTTGGCAAATGCATCTGCTGCACAATCTGCACGAGTAAGAATAAGCAAATTCATTCTAGAAGAGATATAACTCCACAAATGCCAATATACTGGGGTTTTATTTCTTGTTGCTAGAAGATTCCCTTGGGGTATACATGGTTCAGATGCCAAAGCTTAGGAAGACATTGCCATCATAATTACTTCAGCAACTGCCTTAAAAGCTTTAATCTCAACGAGTCCTTGGAGGAGAACAAATGAATCATCTTGTGCAAATTATATTCTAATACAGGTAGTTCTTGGATTATAGCTGCAATTGAGATTGGGATTGCCATTGGTAAACAATATGGTCATAAAACATGATGTCATGTGACCATATCACTTAGTGACAGCACTCTGAGGCAGTCCAGTTCCCATTGTAACCCCAAAACGTACCTCTCATTAGGCAGGAAGAGGCAGAATCTCAGGTAAAGAGTACAGATGTGCCAAGTTGAGGGATGGGGAGGCCAGTGCAGGCACCACATGAGTGGTGAGAACCTGGGAAGAGTACTGGTGCGGACTGCACATGGGCAGATGTGCTGCAGATGGGAGAAAAAGTTAAAGCAACTTACCAGAGTAACTTCTGATCTTCTCTGCCAGCTTCCCCATTGAGTTGCTTATGGGAAACCAGCAGGAAAGATTGCAAATGGCCGTCATGTGACTGCAGGTCCCTCCAATGTCATAATTTTGAGCTAGGCACATAAGTGCCTGAATCACATGACTGGGAGGGTACTGCAATGGTTGGAATATTGAGGACTGTGTAATATATCCACTTTTTCTTTAGCACCATATAATTTTGAATAGTCACTGAACAAATGGATGTAAACTGAGTATTACCTGTACTTTAAAGTCCAATTTTAGTACAATTAAGGCCATAGTGGTATTTCCCAGAGACAGTGATAAGTGGGCTGATACTGAAAAGCAGAGCGGTTGGCTGATACGGCACTGAAACCCTCTTTCCTGGTGTTATGGAGATTATAACCATACAATTACTATCAGATGGTTTTATCTACCTTAATACTGCAATTTGGAATATTACTGCTATAGAGAAGTTGGAGTTGTTGGGAGGAGTTAGCCTGGAGTCACTGTACAATTGCAAAAGGCCTAGAACAACCTATACCATATGTGATGTTTTCCCAAAATCACAGCCTTTTCTGAAGCTCTTTCCCATTTCCTGCTATAATTTAACAATACTGTGTGCATCTCACAATCATAAAATGGGACAAAACTCACTTAACCAAAGCTTTGCTTAGCAATGGATATTTCAAGCTCAGTTGTGGTCCACAGCCAAAGACTACCTGTACTTTATGTCCAACATGACACAAATCTTATATGGTTTCATAAAAAAATAAAAATCCAAATTTATGGTAGTGGTGGAACTTAAGGTATACCATCTTTTTTTAAAAGGATAACTTGCAAACATTCAGTATTTTCTTTACCACATATATTTCAAATCTTTATTGTCAGTGCACAACATACCGTATTTTTCGGAGTATAAGACGCACCTTTTCCCCCCCTAAAAGGGGTGAAAATTTAGGTGTATCTTATACACCAAATGTAGCCGCGCCCACTCACTGGCCCCCACCCTTTGGCCTCTGCCTCCCAGCAGTTACCTCCTTGTAGCAAACAGCAAGAAAAAACAGCTCCTTTCAGCTTCAGCACAACCTAATTAGCACAAGTTGATTGGATCGGCTTCCCGACTCTCAGCTGATTTGCTCTCAGCTGTTTTGCGCAGGGCTCTGCTGCTTGCTGCAAAGAGGTAAATTGCTGAAGCAGATTTTTTCCCCTTGTGCTAATCAAGCTATGATGAAAATGAAAATGAAAGTAAAGCAGGCTGTTTGCTGTAAAGATGCAAAATTGCTCAGAGGCAGAGGCAGATTTCTTTTTCTTCTTTTCCTCACCCAAAAAGGTAGGTGTGTCTTATAGTCCAGTGCGTCTTATACTCTGAAAAATACGGCATGTACAGTGAGATTGGTTGAGCTCCCTGCCTTGTTCTTTGATACTGGTTTTCAGATTTACATTCCTTATTGCATCAATCAGTCTAATTGTCAGCAAACATGGTATTTTTTGTATACAAATCTAAACTCACCTTGATTTTGAGATGCCACAAGTGCAATGAAACCTTAGTTTTATCTTGAACTTCTCACCATTTGTCTGTTTAAGCTAAGATTTCAAACATAGACAGCCCTTGAAAACCTACATGCTATTAACTTTATGGTACTGAAACAGCCTATTAAGAATCATATATGTCATGGTGTCAAGAAAATACATTTTATATTCAGCTTTAATCATTCTAAAATTTCACATTTGTTTTTAGGAGAAAACTTTATTGTAATTGTTGCGGGAGCGAATTTACTTCTGAATTCCAGTGATTTAAAAAGGGCTGCTCATGTCATCGCTGAAGCCAAAGTGATGGTCTGCCAACTCGAAATAACCCCAGCAATTTCTTTAGAAGCATTAAAAATGGCTCATACCAATGGAGGTAATCTAATAATACAGATTAATTGTTTGCTTCATTCCATGAATGGTTTCAGTAATATTCTTTTAATGTAGCTTTGTTTCAAAGTCATTTTAAACATGGTGATGCTAAGATGAGTGACCTAAATCCAAGCACTAGCGATATAATTTAATAAAACAATTGGGCCTGTGAAGAACAGTTGAAATTTCAATTGAATTGGCATGAACCTGGTACCATGTTTGAACCTTGCTCTTGTTTCTTTTTTTTTTAACCTATTGAGTACAGTTTCTGGTCAAGCCAGAGTAGCAAATAACTTCCTTAGCAGCAGAAGATGACTTAAGATCATTCAGTGAAATGGATCCTGGTTTATAAACCCTCTTTCTGTATCTGTGGTAATGCAAGATGCCTTGGGCACACCTCTTCTACTTTACCTGCTGTCAGTTGATACAAAGCTCCATTTTATCTGAAAGGAAAACATTTCTGAATTTAAAAGGAAATTTTTCAAAAATTCAGTTAGACAGAAATAAACTTTATTTCTTCTATTACCATATTCTGAGGTAATCATCCCAATTTATAAATCTAAATTCTTTGAGACAGAAATTGAGTGATTTTTTTTTTATTTTTTTTGATAAGCATAATCTCTAGAACATTTATTTCACTGGCTCATTTATTTCAGTGGTGCAGAACATCAAACAAGTATACCTAGCACTTGGGTATGCACAAAGTGGCTCATTTCATTAAAAATGATCACCATAAATCTGAATGTTAATCTGTAAAATGCTAGAAAATTCTTTGTTCTGGGTGATTGACTGATAGAAGAAAAGACACTTAATTCTCTCATTTTTCAGGGATATGTGTAAGTGACAACAACTCCAAATTCCATTGCATGAACATAAAATATATTTTCAATTAATGCAGGAGATTACCTCTTCAATAGAAGCCATATATAGAAGCCTGTCCCATATACCTGGAAACCTGTCCATCTCTGTGAAACATGTTGAATGGCCTTGTATTATGAAATCACTGTAAACCCTTTGCTAATACAGAAACAATCTTTAAAATCCTCACAGCTGGAGAGTGTTACTGGCACTTCCTTTCTTTTAGTCTGCTGATTCTTATGTTTAATGCAATAGTTTATGTTCGGAAGCACACTAGACTATGTGTGTTTAACAGATGCGCACCCAGATGCAAGGCTCAGAAGAAGAAGGGAAGTGGGGAAACAGAAGCTTGTGGCTATAAGCCTTCTTGTTCCCATACACTTGGGTTGTTTTTTTAAAACTACAGATTAATAGTCTTATGCTTGCTGAAGTACAGATAGTCCTCGACATGCAACAGTTTATTTAGTGACCATTTTGAAGTTACAACGCCACTGAAAAAAGTGACTTATGACCGTTTTTTCACATGACTATTGTAGCATGCACATGGTCACATAATCAAAATTTA
Organism: Pantherophis guttatus; assembly: GCF_059756535.1. Lineage (NCBI taxonomy): Eukaryota > Metazoa > Chordata > Lepidosauria > Squamata > Colubridae > Pantherophis > Pantherophis guttatus. The sequence continues at coordinate 290,746,234 of NC_142063.1, read as the reverse complement.
GATGCTTAGCAAGTGATTCATATTTATGATGGTTGCAGTGTTCCCAGGGTCACGTGATCACCTCTTTGTAACCTTCTTACAAGCAAAATCAATGGGGAAGCCAGGTTCACTTAACAACCACCTTACTAACTTAAGGCCTACAGAACTCACTTAACAAATGTCTCACTTAGCAATGGAAATTTTGGGCTCAATTGTGGTCGTAAGTCGAGGACTACCTGTATCATTTTCCCACTAGCAGTCATTAAAGATGTCTGTAGCAGCTTTTCTGTTGCTTCTTGCTTTTGTTTTGATTGTCCTGATGCCAAAACATTGTATTAACTCTTGATATATCAATCTCATTGTAGTATATTGATAAGAGCACCATTCTGTGGGTCACTTTTTTTTTTTTTTTACATTTACTAAGTTAAAGTGAACCGTAACAATAGTGCAGTTACCAAAATGAGTTAAAGCGGCACCATGATAGATCTGGGCTTCTTAACAGATTCTAAAGAAACACATTGCTCCAGCACCAATGGAGGTAGAACCAAACTAATTACAAAGCACATTGGAGGTCAATAATTGTAGACTGTGTTTGAATAACTGCTTAGGCTCTGTTTGGTTTCAAAGCTTCCCAAGTTTAATATTTCTTTCAATCATGAGAATACTAGGTCCATTTGTTGGAAGGAAAGGGAAGCATTTCAGTACCTGGTGGTATTATTTTAATTTTAAACAAGGGGAAAGGCTTTTCCCCTAAGGCTTGGCTGAATTTGAAACAAATACAAAATACTACTTATTAGCATTTCTTGAAGACTGTATTTCTCAGAATCATAAGGTAGATTCTTGCTGTCGATTTAAATTCAGATATGCATATACAAGGTTAACTGAATTTCAACAAAGAACAAAACACAAAATTATTCCCAGATGTATTAGGACTGTGTTTTGCATTTTTCTGCTGAGAATTCTGGAACTTTATAGTTCCAGAGGCCTTCTAACATCATAGTTAGAAGGCCTCAGATTGGAGGGAAAACAATATGAACCACAGACAAATAGACATTCCTAGATTAGAAAAACCCAGAGGATAATTTTTATTCCAGTTACCTCACCTTTAAGTTCCAGGAATCTGCAAAGCTGTAAAAGGGGAGGAAACCTCTTTTCCAATAATGGACTACTGACCCAGGGAATAAGTCAATGGGAGCTTACAAGTATGGTAGGCAAAACCAAAATGCAAAATCCAAATCGCTGCAGAATTGAATAGCATGCATATCCTCAGACATCATATTCTCCGTCTTTCTGTGTCATTCCAACACTTTATGTTAAAAAGGGTTGCATTAGAATTTGAGTGTTTTCTTTTCTTTTCTTTTCTTTTTCTTTCATGGCAGAAGCATGATTATAATACTTAACCTATTCTCATGAAATCCTTAACTAATTCAATATCATTGCACTAACAGTGCTTTATAACAGCAGAAAACAGGGTATTTTGCTTAGATTGTTTATGTCAGCAAGTAATTTGTGTATCTAGGGAAAATGTAGAGCTGAAAATGCCGTAGGCATTATAACAAATAGTGTTTGTTGAACTGTAGGCATTTATATTTCAGCATTATGTGATACGACTTTTACAGAATTTTCCATTCTCTTGCAGTGAAGACTTTATTTAATCCTGCTCCAGCAATTGCTGACCTAGACTCACAGTTTTACACTTATTCTGACATCATCTGCTGCAATGAAAGCGAGGTAAATATCATTAGCGCAACTCTGAAGAAATAAAACATTGAAAGTATTATAGTACAAGTAATGAATTCAGACTGTGAACATTTTGATTTTAATTTTCATTGCATGGCTAGACCCAAAACAGAGACATTCCTGAAAGATCTCTGTCAACTGCATATTGCCCAGAGTGCCTTTTCAGAGCAGGAACAAATTAATTTTGTGCTGTCACTCTAAACCTCCTGTACATTTTGTAAGCTATTTCATTGAAAGCAACGTTTATACAAGTAGTCCTCACTTAACCACCCTAAACGGGACCAGCTATTCTGTCACTGAGCAGTGCAGCTGTTAAACGAAACATCACCTGACCACTGTGCTTAGCAACAGCAGTTCTGGCAATGCCAGTTATTGTCATTGAACAAATCTCATACATTCCTTATATGAGGACTACTTCATACCACTTCTTTTGCACCTGTGCAGCCAGGGTGGGTCTCCCTTTGCACCAACCTTCTTTCACATGCCAGCTTGGTCCTTCTTTTGGGCACTGACCAGGACCTCTTTTTCTTAACTAGCTGGATCTTTCTTTTGTAGTCGGGACTGCTGGGAACTTTCGTGCACTGGACAGGTCCTTCTTTTCTGAAAGGAGACCCTGTCTGGCACGCAAAAGAAGGACTCAGCCAATAGGGATGCTTGGCGAGGCATTCATCACCTGTCCGCCTGCAGAAATATCCACAATGCTTCCCCCATAAATGGCCAGGATAATGAGCCCAGTGGAGGGAAGGCAAGTGAAGACAACAGGTCAGATGAGGTGGAGAGGAATGGTGGCAGGGAGGAGTGGTGAAATGTAAAATTTGTTACTACTGGTTCTGTGGGCGTGGCTTGGGGGGGGTAATGTGATTGGATGGCCGTGACCAACTTTTTTTTTTCAACTTTTAAAAACTTTTTTTTACAACATTTTCGGCCAAAGAGGTTGTAAAAAAATGCTTTTAAAAGGCTCTGTCGATCCCAGCTGAGCTGCGTGATCATCAGAGGCTTTTTTTTTTTACTTTTAAAAGCATTTTTTCAGCCGAAGAAAAAATGCTTTTAAAAGTAAAAAACAAAAAAAAAAAGCCTCTGATCGCACGGCTCAGCTGGGCATGGGGGGTGGGCAGGGATTTTTGCTACCAGTTCTCCGAACTACCCCTCATCATCGCTACCGGATCAGGGGATCCAGTCCGAACTGGGAGCATTTCACCCCTGCAGGGAGGGTAGTTTAAATGTGGGCAGGCCTGAATTTTGTTCATGTGTTTGTAAGTACTTTCATTTAGTGCCATCATAACTTAAACAGTTGCTGAATGAATGGTTGTTAAGCAAAGGGTATTTGTAGTGAGCTGCTGTGTGTTAGAAATCTATGTCTTGCCTCCATACTGTTTTCTCAAGTCCAGACAAGAAATTCATATCCAATTCTAGCTCCTATAGCTTCTGTGAATGGAGAAGTGCTTTGGGTATGCTCTGTTGATGATACAAACAACAAATTACATTTTTAAATGAAAAGAAGCCGAACTTTCCTAGTGTTTATGTCTAGTCTTCACACAAACCCAATTGGAAAGCTTTTGAACTTTTTAAAACTTTTATTTACACAGCTTTGTTGTTCAAACAGATTCAATGGTAATTTCAAGCAGAACTAGGCATTTACCATAAGGGTCTTCCATATATTGCTGTTTCTGTTGAAAGAGGAATAGTTTGCCGCACAGCCAGGCCTCACGTATCTAAAATGTTCTGAAGGCAAAATGTATTTATATTGAAATAAATGTATTTTATTCATATAAAATAGGGGTAGGGTGGGGAAAAGAACTGCCTTGCCACTCATCCTTTTCAAATATTTGTAAAAATATCATTCAGAGTGTGTCAAAACTAGTTTTCTAGTTGAAAAGAAATAGAAATGTGTGCCCCATTATCAGTGCAAAGTGTAACGTTTCTGACAGGTGTTCTACTAAATTAGTGCAATATAAAAGAAAATGTCCATTTTTGATTGGCTGATAAGAGAACTCCCCATCTAATGACATGAGTATTATTTATTTTATCCACACCAGCCCCGTATAATCAGTTTGTGACATTCTGAATCCTTGAAAGCATCAACTCTTGAAAATACTTTCATGGGAGGAATATCACATCAATATTAGATAAAATACATGCTTCATAGTGTTGGTCTGCTGAGTATTGTCAGTGCTTTGACAACCACAGATACTCTGTATTCTAACACATTTTGTTCTTTACACATTTTTGTGCTAGGATGAAGGAACGCTAGAGGTTGGATATCAATGGCCTATCTACCCACAAGGGATATTTCACATGCTCTGCCTTTTAGATATGTTTAATTTATTGCTTTAACAATAACCTTTATTTTTGCGGTTTTAATTCTCCATACACAGTTCATGCAAATGTATATTGCATGTTTATCAGGTCCTGACTTTTTTTGCTTAGCTTGTCATTTGTTTGGGGTTTGTTTTTTTTTTTCTCCTTTTTCCCAGAAATGATCAAGCCTGTTGAAACTAGCTTGTTAATTCACTGTGCACCAGATGTAGCACAACTTAATCCCTGAGGTTTGCCCAGGAATGTGCTGGTTCTCTTTCTCCTTAATACTTTTAATGAAAGAAATGTAAAATAAGTAAATCAAATTTAGGGCCTGTGTGAAAGCCAAACTTCAGGCTATGCGTTCCTAAATAATTTTAAACTGCAAGGAAAATTGTTACATCATCATTTTTTTTTCCTTTTCACAGTACAGTTAGTTCTTGACTTACAACAGTTCATTTAATGACCATTCGAAGTTACAACAGCATTGAAAAAAAGTGACTTATGACTGTTTTTCACACTTACTACCATTGCAGCATCTCCGTGGCAACTGGTTCGTATTTATGACGGTTGCAGTGTCCCAGGATCATGTGATCATCTTTTGTGAACTTCTGACAAAGTCAATGGGGAAGCTAGATTCACTTAACAACTGTGTTACTAATTTAATAATTGCAGTGATTCGCTTAACAACTGTGGCAAGAAAAGTCGTAAAATTGGGCAAAACTCACTTAACAAATTTCTCAATTAGTAACATAAATTCTGGGCTCAGTTGTGGTCATAAGTCGAGGACTATCTGTAGTACAGTGTGAGGGAAAATATAAGTTTGTGTACTCTAAAGGTATTCAATCTCATAATTAAAAAGCAACATGGAGGGTGGATGGATACATGTCTGGGTTTAACAGACAATAAAACACATTTCTCTTATTCATATAAAATGTGAATGTAAATACTACTTAAAGAGAGGCGAATTCATTTGATTCATATTTTAATATTTACAAAACTTGGTTATTCTTGAGGACATGCACTCTTCCAAATGTCATGTCACACTTATCCAGAATGTGCAAAAGCCATATATTAGACAAAACTGCCTCCAGAAATACATACATTAGGAAAACAATTGGCAAAAGGCCTATGTTAGGAGAAAACTGTTGCAAAATTAGAAGTCCATAAAATATGCTTGAATAAGTATTTTTGTGAGGAAGTTTTGAAAGGAGGATGTGCACACAAATGCAGAAATGCGAGAGAACAAATATTTGTTAGATTTATACCTTGCCTTTCATTCAGGAGCTCAGGATAGCATTCATTGCTCTCCTTCCTTTTTTTCCTACAGCCACAATCCTGTGAGGTTGGCTAGACTAGATTGAGAGTGACTGATTCAAAGTCATCAAGTTGAGCTGCTTGAAGAAATTGAAATATTACATAAAACAATTTTGGGCATTCTGTTAAACCAGAAGTATGAAACTATTTAATCATGGCTCATGATCCAGAATATACAACACAGCTTCTAAATACTGAATAAACCATACATATTTGGTTCAGATGTAAAGAATAATTTAATGTACACCATACTTTTCGGACTATGAGACACCCTTTCCCCTCCCTAAAAGAGGGTGGAAATCAGGGGTGAAATGCTACCGGATCAGACCGGATCAGCCGATCCGGTAGCGAGGATGGCTGGTAGTTGGGAGAACCGGTAGCAATAGCAGCTGGAGGCTTTGCCCACCCGCCCTATTCCGTAGAGTCGGGGAATGCACCATTCCCCGACTCCGGTCTTGCTGCGGAGCCGCTGCCTGCTCGCCCTTCGCCACGCGGTGTATTCTACTGCTCACCTTTCTCCCGTGGCTGGCTGTCAGGGAAGGCAAGTGCTTGAAAGTTACCGGAGTCGCTCTCCTTGAATGAGCCACCACCATCACCGCTCTGGTCCATGCGCCGGCTGTGCAAGCACACACTGCTTATTTAATTCACTCATCAGCGACAGGTTGGGTGTGTTCTTGCGCAGCCAGCGACCAGGGCAGCGATGGTGGTGGCTCATTCAAGAAAGAGAGTGAGCAACTCCGGTAATTTTCCGGCGCTTGCCTTTCCTGACAGCCAGCCACGGGAGAAAGGTAAGGACACTTGGCGATGAGAGAGGGGGCAGCAGCTCTGGGGTAAGGCTGGTATCAGGGAATGGTGCATTCCCTGACCTGGTTGAGGCAGGCGGCGACCAGGCGGCGGCTCCAGGGCCCCAAGGAATGGAGCATCCCTGGCCCCCGACCCAAAGCAAAGAGAGAGCGGGTGACGAGTGTGTGGCAGAATAGAAATTTAAAGTTTTCCTACTGGGTTCTGTGGGCGTGGCTTGGTGGTGGGGTCTTGTGACTGAGTGGGCATGGCTGTGAGTGACATCGAGTTGGCCATGCCCACTCACAGGACACCCCTCCACCAAGCCATGCCCACAGAACCAATAGGGAAAAATTTTAGATTTCACTCGTGGAAATGTTGGTGCGTCTTATACACCAAATACAGCCATTCTTGACCTCCTGAAACCCTGCCCTGTGAGTCCCGTTTTTGCGAAAAACAGGCCCATTTTTTGCAAAAACGGGGCCTGCAGAGGGTTTGGGTGGCCTGCAGAGTGCTCCTGTGGGCTGGGGAGAGCATAAACGCAACACCTGGGGGATTCGGGAGGCCAAAAATGGGCCCATTTTTTGCAAAAACGGGCCCATTTTTGGCCTCTTAAACCCCCCACACGTTGCATTTTTGTCCTCCCCAGCCCACAGGAGCACTCTGCAGGCCTTCCAAACCCTCTGCAGGCCCTGTTTTTATGAAAAACGGGCCCGTTTTTGGCCTCCCAAACGCCCAACGCGTCATATTTTTGCCCTCCCTAGCCCCCAGGAACACTCCCTCCTCTTTGTGGCAGCCTCTCAAATACTGGAATTCTTTGCACTTTTTCCATAGTCTTGGCATCTTTTTTTGTAATATGGTGACCAAAACTGGTGTAGCCTTATTAAGACTTTATAAAGCAGTACTAATACTTCACCTGATTATGATTCTATGTTTATACAACCGAGGATTCTATTAGCTTTTTTGGCGCCGGCTGCACACTGCTGGCTCATGTTTGAGTGATCATTCACTGGTACTCCAAGGTCCCTCTCACCATTACTGTTTTTGCGCCAGGTTTTGCCTAATCCTTACTTATAACGGCAATGTCCTCTTTAAAGAAGAGGACTTAATTATTATTAATTATTATTTTGAAGATTTAGCAATCAAATATTTACATGGCAGTATGGGTAAACAAAGAATTAATTTCAGTGTAGCTCGTTCCAGGTTTAAGCCAATGTCTGCATTTTCAGTTTAAGTGGTTGGTTTGCAGTGATAGCATTGCATTGCCAGAAATGTTATTTGGAATCTTACATAGATTAGCTTATTTCTTTAAACATTTGTTCATTTCCCTTTAAATGTTTTATGGGGAGTTAAACTATTTTTAAAAAATTCTGCTAGGCCTCCTGCTATTGTGTTTTATTTGCCTTTTTTAAAAGCAGCCGTTAGTTGTTTCCTTCAATTGTACATTTTTGTTAATTAAAAATTAAAGGGAGGAACTTTCCAACACAACCAGAAGTTTTATATTGAGTTTCACAATTGAGACCTAGTCATACATTTTAACTTTTGGCATGCATCAACTGTCTGGTATCTGCTACCCTTGCAGGAAAGTGTCTCTCAAATTGTTCCATGATGTCCTGATTTACCCCCGTTCTTTCAGTTGCTGCATGTAGCTGGAGGCATTTCTCTGCAGAATGCAGATACAGCAAAAATTCCTAAAACAGTGATATTTTGATAACTCCACAACCACAGATGTATGTGACAACATGTAAGGAGAGACAAACAAACATTGATCAAGAACTTTGGGTACTCTCTGTGCTTAAAGAAACATCAACATAGGGCATTGCATATTTTACGGATGCTTTAGAATATGGTTCAGAACTTTGTGCAATACAAGTTCTGTGACTTACTTGTTAAAGCAGCCAAATTTTTTTTCAGGTTTCTACAGCAGACAGGAAAAAAAAAATAGACCCAGCTGCTTTAATTAATTGATTCACTAGTCAGTCTTTTCAGGATCCTGCAGAATTAGTTTAATTTAGCTTACTTTAAACTAGTGGAAGAGAGGAGTTCTGAGGCATTTATTCCTTATCATTTTTAAAGCATGCATAGCTTTGGTATCTGCTATGTATCTTACTTTCTTCTTTGTGTTCATTGTGATATTAATTATATGTGTTCTGCTTGGGTTTTTTTTTTTTTTAATTTTGAGAATTTTCAGGATCAGTGCTACAGAATTTTATTTTTTTTTTAGATGAGGTAATTTTTTTAGAATACAGATAATCCTCTACCTAAAACCACAATTGAGCCCAACATTTATCTTCCTAACTGAAACAGTTGTTAAGTGAGTTTTATCCCATTTTACAGCCTTTCTTGCCACAGGTGTTAAGTTAGTAGCATGGTTAGTAAGTGAATCTGGTTTCCCCATTGATTTTGCTTGTCAGAAAGTCACATCCTGACCCCAGGATACTGCAACCATTCTAAATATGAGTCAATTGCCAAGCATCCTAATTTTGATCACATGATCATGGGGATGCTGCAATGGTCATAAGTGTGCAAAACAGTCATAGGTCACTTTTTCCATGCCTTTCTAACTTTGGTCACTAAATAAACTATTATGAGTCAAGGATTACCTGTACTAGACTTGCATTGTATTTAAAAGCAGACATTGAAAGCACAAATGTCTCAACAGATCAAATTCCCAAAGAATTGTTTAGACCCCTTCAAAACAACACCCTTTTGGTCAGATAATTCAGTACAGAAAAGTTTCTTGCTACCTCTACACACTCAAAACTTCCCTTTTAAACATACATTCTCACCCATCCCCAGATACAGGTAGTCCAATGGTAATTGGGACCAGAATTTCCATTGTTAAGCCAATGTAGTCATAAAATACAATATCACTTAACTGCATTGCTTAGTGATGGAAATCTCAACACTTCCCATTGTCTTCTTTAAGCAAAGGTTCTGGGTCATTAATCAAGTCCCAGAAGCCTTTGTAAAGCAGCCTGGTAGACAGATAAACCATGGAATATGGCGGGACTGGGAGTTGTAACTGCCAGGCAAATGAAGGTGCACAAACAGCCTGTGTGAGCATGGCAGGGCCAGAGTGCAAGCAATTTACTAAAACAGCTTGCAACATTCTCTGATGGGTTCCCAATCGATTTTACTGAAGGTAAGCCGGAAAGTAAGCTTCCAGATGGTGATCACATGACTATGGGATGCTTCAACTATCATGTGAGCCAGCTTCCAATGTTCGCATGAGTGCAACGGTGTTATAATGAATGGAATTTCGAGGACCAGTTGCAAGTCTCCTTTTTTTAGCACCACTGTAATTTTGAACTGAATGAATAATCATTAAGTGAGGACTCTCTGTATAGACTCAAATGGGTAATAAGTCATGCTATTCCCATATATACTTTCCCCTGGAATTGGAATAATAGCACACTTAATTTATATTATTAACTAATTTGTATTTGTGAACCATTCCCAAGACTCACCCTTTAAGTCAGAAGCAACATACTGTTTTCCATGATTTTTTAGAGTACAGCTTTGTACAACTGCCTCCAAGAAAATTGGCAGGAAGGGTGGGGAAAAAATTACCTCCACTTGTGACACATGAGATAAAGAAAAACCCCCAAGGATGGTTTTCCCAGAAGCTGCTGTTCAAAGCAGCCCATTAGGCAAAGCAGGGTTAAAACTCTTACCTCTCTTGATTGAGAGCCTTGTAATAGAATTCTTTGAGAATCCCAATTATAGAAGTTTAACAGCTTCATAATAATGCCATTGTATTATCTACATCTAAAAATATAGCCTGTTATCATATCACAAATGTGCTTTCATTCACTAAATGGAAAGCTTCACTTTGTCAAAACTTTGCCAAATGTACATGTTCATATTAACATTATGAAACTTACCTAAATTGATTCTTACCATGAACCTGAGTTGGTCAGTGTCATGAAAGTAATAATGACTTATTCATCAGTACGCCAAGGAGGGCCCAAGGAATTACTTGGGAATTTGCCCTATGGAACCAATTGGGAAATCCACCAATCCATGCCCATTTCTAAATACATTGGTTAGCAAGTCCAGTAGTCCTTAATCCAGAGGAAACAAAATTCTGAAACTTTTATTTTTCAATTGCAATTAGGCATGCCTGCTCTCTCTCTAACTATTTGATACTAAAAAATATTTATATATTTACTTGGTAGAATTGATCGTTGAACAGCTTTATCATTTTAATATGGTTTTTGTAGATGCTGTTGCTATTGAGCTACATTTTGCTTGCTTGCTTAAATATTTGGCTTTAATGTTCCCTTCAAGGCAGAAATTCTAACAGGAATTGCAGTTGGTAATGCTGGAGATGCTGGACAAGTTGGATTTAAATTGTTAGAGAGAGGCTGTAGGACTGTCATCATAACTTTGGGACCAGAAGGTTGTGTGGTAGTCTCCAAAGAGGAACCAACCCCAAATCATATTCCTGTCAGGAAGATCTCTGCTGTAGATACCACGGTATGTATTATATTTTAAGTCTCATTTTTGACTATTCACTTGAGCACTAAAAATCCTCAATAAATGAAATCTTCGGGTGATATCACATGGCTGCTTTTCTGTGGCTTTCTCCAGCTAAGACCCTTCCCCCTGGTGATCCACAAAGCCCCCACCATCTACACCATCTTTTGTAAGGCCATCAGGACCTGGCTTTTTACCCAGGTTCTGGGGTAGAATGAGTACATCTGGAGTTTGTTGAGGGGGAAGGTATTGTGGAGGAATGTTTGAGGTGCTGGGATTTGGATTTATGGTTTTTATTGTTCTGAGTTTTATTGTTCTGAGTTGTGTTTTAAATCGGTGACCTTACAAATCTTTTTTAAAAAAATAAATAAATAATATCAAACTGTTGCCATCCAGCCTATTATACAATGAATGTGAGTTCGCCCAAGGATTTTAGGCTGGTGTTCTTTCAATAGGTCAGAGAGCAGCATGTACCGATGATGTTATTTTAGGCTTCCTTCATCTTTCTGTCTCTTCTGTATTGCAACAGCAATGTTCTTATTACTTATGCAAGATGGCGACATAATCCCTCAGCACCTTCACTTCAGCCACCTACTCTCCTGTCTGGAAAAAGAAGGGAGACGCCCAGTAGTTTTCTGACTCCCCCAAATTGAATAACTGGTTGTGTCCTCACATGCCTGAGGTGTATGTGCTGGCAGAACCTAAGACTTTATAGAGCTTAAGAAGAATCTGGTACTCAACTTCCACAGGGCATAGTTAAAAGTCAGAAGCAGTGTGCCATGCCAAATTAATTTTCTTGTGATTTATACGGCCATTAACTTGAGCAGTCTTAAACTGGAGAACTTGGGGTTCTCTGTCCTCCCATTGCTTTTCCTGTTTATAATCAAGTTCTGACTGAAGAGTGGAATGTTATAATTATTAGTAACAACCCTAAAGAAGGACAGTAGTTATGTTCCTGATAGCAGGTTTATCTCACTCACATTTACTATGCTGGGACATCTTGTACTGTTTTTTCCCCCCCCTGATATAAATGCAGAACATTTCTGGTGATGTTGCTGAGAGCACTCCATGTACCAGCTATACATTTTAGGTGCCTGATGTCATGAATTGTAGCTTGTGTTTTTCTCCAGAAGTTGTAACTTTTTGTTAGAGGCTAAGCACAGTGCTGTACCTAAACAAGAAACTGGTTTAATTCACAGGAAAGGAGATTTGATCAGAAGTAAACAAATCTGTGTTGATATTGTTTAATTGTACATCAGTTTGTGGACAAGTAGGTAAAATACAAAGAGACTGGCCAGTATTTTCTGTTCAGAGTCTGAAATGACGTTTTTCTCAGGAAAACAGCCTTAACCCCGAAATGCCCAAAAGCAGACCTTAACAGCAGGATCTGCCGAACCTAAGGACATAGAATCCATGCAGCACTGTTTATAGGTTTTTTTTGAGCATTTTCTGTCAGAAATTGTCAACTTCCAACTTTTCTCATGAGTTCCATGCTGGCATAAACCAGGACTGAGTAAGTTCTGTTTGCAGGTTCTTTACATGTAACCACTTTGTTTTTCCTTAGGGCAATTGTTTCATATATTGGTTTGGAGGAGACTGCCTTTAATCTTGCCTTTCCTCTATCATTATAGCTGATTGGATACTTTTGTTGTTGTTATTATTATTATTATCCTGCCAGGATAGTAGTTTCCCTGGGTTTCTGCACGTTTTTCATCCTCATGGTCAGCATGGAAACTAACTTACAAATTTAATTGTGGCCTTATTTATGTGATTGTTTATCATCTTTTTACTCAAAGATATGCAGAGGTATTGTTCTTTGAAATTTCATGATACTTGCTAAACTGAGTGGAGGATCAAAATCCCTGGAAATTACTCTCTGGAAACCATATTTTAAAATCTTGGATGTGACCTGCTTACCCCAGGAATGAGGGTTATGTATTTTAATATACTAGGAAACATTTTCTGGTACATTTTCATGTACCAGGATTGTCCCAGCATTGACAATCAGATCAAGTCTGATTTCAGACAGAACTTGGGTAAATGGAAAGTGCTTCTGTTTGTGGTTGCAAATGAATGTTCCTATTGTTTGGTTAAGCAATACGCCTTTTTATCATTGCTGTTTTAACAGGCAATTTTCTTTTTCTTTTCTTTTCAGTAAAGTGATATTCTTTCACACTTTTTAATCCATGAGAATTCTCTCTGGTTAAGCTAGGAGTTTTCATAGCTAGATTTTTACTGATTAGATAACAATGGAGGGCTGTAATGAAACAATTTTGCAGGTTAGTCATCCAACAGAAGTACATGAATACCTTGCTTTAGTGGCAGACGGTCAAGAAAAATGTAAATGCTACTTCCACTGAAAATATTCAACACTGACTACTTAGTGCCTCTTTTTGTTCATAAGTAAAGTTAATTAAATAATTTCATAGATATCACACCAAATTATTCAATGTATACTTACCTCAGAATAGTTTTGAAGCTAAAAGAAACTATTGTAAACCTCAACTTGTTTTCAGATTTGATCTCCTGCTAACCATAGTCTGAGATTGTTTTAGCCTATATCTGTTTTAAGAAAAGGTTATCTGATCAAATACAAGTGTCCATCTGGTAGAGAAGATTACTTATAACAACGAGGAGCCAGCTTTCTTGGGGAAAACTCATAAATGGATCATAAGGGCACTAATTCACCCATTTTCTTTGTTTTCAGCATCTGAATTTTAGATATACTTTCAATATTAATTGAAGTCTTTGGACAAAATGTCAGTGAGTTATTCCATTACCACTATCTCTCCACTTTGTGATTATGTAAATACTTTCCTACTGTATTCACTCTGAATTTGGAAGAAGCAGCAAAATTATGTTTCAGCTATTACTGGTTAGCTCAGAAAGACTCACTGTATTGGTAGCAAGAAAGGGAGAGTAGCAAGATTAGGATATTCCAGAGAGTCCACACAGGTTTGTGGCCTTTAGCAGGTGCTGCTATTGTCAACTGCAATGATGTCTTTATAACCATACAATACTGATGTTGACATGAAAAGCAGATCAACAAACCTGTTAAGAGCATAGGTTTTAATGGAATCCATTAAATTGTTTACATTTGATTGTATACATGAATATGCAAATATATGACACAAGGTTGCAGCACCTAGATGACCTTGGATAATCCCAGAATGCTAATCAAGGGTGGACCTAGTTGGTAACAGGAAATGCAATGGTTGTAGGCTAGACTTGAGAATTTAGAAAAGTGCCAGAAGGCAATAACAAGCCTCAGCCATGTTGTTACCTAGGAAAACTACATTGTTAGATTTATGAGAACCATTGCATCCAGATCATTGGAGATAGTAGCTAAGGATGTACAAAACATTGCCTGCATGTATCATTCTATACATAGAACACCTAGTTTTCAGGTGACATATTTCTGGATCAAAGCACATGTTTGGTCAAGGACTATTGTCCGTTTGGTGATCTTACAAATTGAAAAAAATACACATACTGGGCAGATATTTTCCAAAGTGAAGAACAATAAGAAAAAGGAAAGACCATCAACAATGTGCATCTGCTAAGGGAAAATAGGAACAGTGTGGGGAAGACTGATGAGAGGAGCCATGGATAATTTGAATTATAGCACACATGAATTTAAGCAGGCCATTCAAAAAAAGAAGAGGAAATGGGAAGTAGACAAATAGCCTTGCCCTATCTGCCTCATAAGATCCTCCTGGATTTTTTTTTTTTGTTTGTTTCATCTAAAATGTGGGACAATAAAGATAACTCAGGTTTTATTTGGCTGAATCTTGACTTACCTAGAATGGTTGTTTAATTTCCGAATCACAATGAATTTGTTTCATGCCAGAAATAAAACATAGCTTTTGTTTCACATTTGCCCAAATAATAGTCCTATTGTACAGTGTACTAGTAAGCCCACCCTCATGCTTTTATTTTTTCATTGATTTATTTACTTATTTACAGAATTTAAATGCTGCTCTAGACTCACAGCTCTAAGATGGACAGAAGGAATCTCAAGCAGTCTTCTCAAAATACATTATAATACAGCATAAACGAACAGGCTGCCCTCCCAGTATCAAGGGACTAAATAATTGACAATCCATTTAAAATTTGGCTTATATGAGGGAAACCTTCTGGAGGTAATCCTATGGAGGCTTCAGAAGAATAAAGTACACAGACCTTTTAATAAATACACTTAGATTGAGAAGCATTGTTTTCATTCAGAATGAGCAGCCTTAGTAGAAACTCTTCCCGTCAGTCACTTTAGTTAAATGGGGTTGTAAAAAAATTTTCCAACCAATATGTAACAAATATTTGAGTTTCTCTACCGATACAGCAAACAGTAATATGCACAAACACAAAGCTAGAGATGCCTTTTCTGTTTAGAAATATTATCAAATATTTTTATCTAACCGCTGACTGTACTACTACCAAAACAGGACTCCCTTTTGGATTAGAATAAAATGTGCATATCCTTAATATTAAGAAAAAAATCCATACTATATAGTGGTTTGGGGTTTTTTTTTTGTGGCTGGGTGTATATCTTAAGCTCTCATTAGGTTTGATCTAACATTGTTATAAAACATAGGGCTGCTATTTTTAAAATCTACAGAATTTCTTTTCTGTAAGCATTTTGTTTTTTATAATATTGTTATGACAGCTGTTTTACAAGACAATTCTACAGAGCTCATAAATCAACAATTCATTCATTAAAACAACCTGCAGTAACAAGTTTCAATCGTTCAGAATCGTCTATCCTTTTCTGGTTCATCATCACAAACTCTAAATGATGGATGGATGGATGACCATATACAAAAAGTGATAATAAAAACCATATACATTTTATAAAATTAAAAAAAAAACATAAGAATAGAGCTTATTAGCAGTTCAGTATACTTAGGGCATGAAACTTCAATCTTCTATCCACTTCTTACTGAATTCATAGAGTTTCCTTCAGCTAATCACACTTAAATTTACAAAGAAGGTCATCTTGTTGAAACTGTAGGAATTTCTCTTGAGAAAGCATGTAGAAGCTTGTGTTGCACTTTTAGTAATTACTATGTAAAATTAAAATTAATTCATAGAATTAAAAAGTTCCCTGGGAACTCGACTACTATGTCTTCCCTTGACTTTTTTTTCCTAAACAATATTCCCCTCTGCTTTAAAATAACAGATAATACACAGGTGTATATTTAAGTTGGTTTAGAAGATAATGGCTTCTTAAAGATGAAAACCCCAGCTCTTCAGCTACTGTTATGCAAACTTGAGTGTTGCAACAAGTCCAAAATGCCTTCTGTCTAATTGCCTTCTGTCTGAAATATTGAAAGTTAGCTACAATAGGCCATGTGTAATGCGGCTAGAATACTGAGTTTTCTGCATAATTCCCCACGTTTCCTTTTTTTATAGCAAGGTGCCAGAGATTAATTGTTTGTTGTCAAAAAATTAAGTGACCTATGCTTCCTCATCATCATAGCTGTGCAGGTCTGCTGTTTGTTGTTTAGCTTGCTTTCTTTATTACGTTGAAAAAAGTAAAAGAAGCAGTGTAGCAACAGTAAATGCAAGGAAACAGAAACATTCCCAGCGATTATTTTCCATCATTTCCCACCAATTGCTTTTACAGTATTGCTATGAAAAGGGGCTTTTCAGTATGGAATATCTTCCCAAGAGAGTATTTCTTTTTTTGCTTCATTTTAAACAGGCTCTTAAGGCTGTTTTATTCTGAAAGGTTGTTTTCTCTCCTCCCCCCCCCCCCCACTTCTTGTTATGTCTAATAAAAAGAACAAAGTTGGTGCCCGTAAAAATTGATCCCTGTCAGCTGGTGGAATTAATAAGTGTTCATTTATTTCTGGATTCACCTAATATATTGAGTCATGGTCTATAAACCACAGTGGCTGAGTTCATATAAGATAAGCTATTATGGTTTAGCACAATATGTATGTCCATACGGACTTCATGAAAATTTATATGGCTTGCACTTAGATGTCCAATATACAAATTGCAATTTGACAAATTTGGACTTTGAGTTACTAGGCTGACCGCTGTCTGTTTCAGCTCAACACTATTACCCTTTTGTGCTTCTTACTGTGCTTTTTTCTTATTGCCCAATCTTTGTTGCTCAATGTTCTATCTCCCTTTCCACTGATAAACAGTTCCTTGGAACAAAATTCATACAATAGTGTTTGTTTGCTTTTAACAGACAAGATTTTTCTTACCAGATCCATTCCTGATTTAGGCGTGTACCTTGACGGCACACATCCTTGTTCAGCCTCTCCTATGGTCATTGATTATATGTCTTGAACAGGGGTGAAATGCTACCGGTTCGCTCTGGTTCACCCGAACCGGTAGTTAAAAAAAGTTACAATCCGACAATCAGCTGTGCCGTGCGGTTTAGCTTTGCTAGAAAGCAGGAAATCCTGCTTTCTAGCGAAGCTAAACGGCACGGCACAACTGATCCCCCCCTCGCTGTTCTACGTACCTTCCCAAGCCTTCTTTTGGCACGTGCTGCGCAGTACACACCAAAAGGAGGCTTGGGAAGGTAAGTAGAACAGCGAGGGGGGGATCAGCTGTGCCGTGCCGTTTAGCTTCGCTAGAAAGCAGGATTTCCTGCTTTCTAGCAAAGCTAAACGGCACGGCACAGCTGATCGTCGGATTGTAGCTTTTTTAAACTACCTGAACCAGTAGCTAACTACCAGTTTGCTCAAACTTGTAGCTTTATAAACATGCAGCATACGTTTGGTGCGCACTCTTCATGCGCACGCAGCATGTGTTTGGTGCGCATGCACGGCCAGCAAGCCAGTTCAGATTTCACCACTGGTCTTGAAAACATTTCCAAATTCTGGCCTAGCCCTACACCAGGAAAGCTCACTTGTGACTGGAACAAAATGGAATCTTATCAATATACCAAAAAGCCAGTCCTTTTTTTAAAAAGCATCCATTCTTTGTTTCCTGGCTTTGTGGCCTAACGGCAATGACTTTAAAAAACTATAAATAATGAGCTCAATCCAGTGACTAATTACTAAAAACTCTGTGTATCAGCAGAAGTGGAACCTGTGGTTAACTCAAATACTATCAAATGCCTGAGCTATTCAATAATATCCCTTGGTGTTTTCTATCTTTCTTGCAGAGTCTCTTTGGTTTTAGTTAACCTTTTGACAGTGAAAAGAGCAGCTGCTAGGAAATGAAGCCATTGGCAAAGAAAGTGCTGGGGGCAACATCTTCGGTTCACCAAAAAGCGAGAACAGACTAAAGTTCAGCTTTTTCTGCATATGGCTGGTAGCATAATAGCAAAATATGGTATTGACCACCGTGTGGGAAGCTTGTTAATAGTGGAAACTTTAATTGGAAGAGCAGTTGGGTTTTAATTGTGGCTAATTGCACAGAAGCATGGTGAGATGGAGGGTGTTATTGTAGAAAATTATGCCCCAGATAGTGATAATATAATAGCTGCCTTTATTTATCGGGTAGTCAAAATAACCCTGTGACTTAGCTTTCTGCTTTCTCGCCTCAAATTTGCAATCCGATGAATTTTGGAAATACAAAGAGCCATACAGAATAGAATAAACCACCAGCTGCTCCAATCAGCAACTGTTATTTTTTTTTTTAATACTGCATTTATTATTTGCTAAAGTTCAGCTTGGCTGTGAATGTAGCGGGAGCTGAAATCATTCCCTCTGACTTGTCTTGCTTTTATTCCAGACAGAGAATAGGTCACCCTAACTTCTGATCCCGATACAGACAGTTGGGGCCTTTCCCGGTAACATTGTTGCTCCTGTGAAAGAAACAAGGATTTGTTCATTTGTTGAAATGGTTTTAGAGGGCTTTCCCTCCAAGAAGTGCTTTGAATATTTGTCCTTGGGAAATAATTTTATGAAACTGAATTTTCCTAAGAGCCTTATTATCCTAATCATTGATTTGTAATTAAACATTCCACAGAATTGATATGCAAGTGTAGTTACTAGTGCTGTTACAGCACCTTCCTTGGAGAAAACAACATAAAAGTGCTTCTCAGAAAATAAACAAGGGTGGAGTCAGATTTCCCCGCCAACTCTGCTTGTTTCCAACCTTTTTATTTTTAGGGAAAGTTGCCCTGCAACTCCAGACACAACTGGATACCATCAGGCTTTTGAAGTTCTGGCATTGTTCCTTTTCAACCTTTTAAGACAATTTTGAGAATCTTTGCTTGTCTATAACAATACTTTGCCAAGTTTGAACTGCTTTGGCATGAAAAGATGCTTACTCAGTATTTGTCCCAGAATAGCTCTTTATCCTATCCAGATCACCAAATGACTACCATTCTGGCTGTGGCTTCTTCATTTTCAGTCACAGGGACAGGATACCACATTATTGATAACAGACTAAGTGTTGATGCAATAATAACATTAACAATAAAACACCCTTAAAATATTGTTGAAATCGTTAATAAGGCTTAGTACAGATATATAGAATAGTATCAAAAATGCTGGAGCCTATATGTGCTTCTTGCTACTTTCATGTAAGAATAGCCTGGAAGGCAAATGAGTGGTGTGCCTAAATGTATTTGCAGTATACTGTAGGATTCCTATTACCAGAACTAACAGATTGTTTAATAATGAGTGGAAAAACATTTCATCTGCTTCCATTTGCTGACTGCCTTGTTCTATGCATTTGCTGATTGAAAAACATTTTATAAGCTTTGAAGCATCTGGCTGCTTACTGAGATAAAAAGCATTATTCTCCCCCATTTGCAGAAAGGGAAAATGAGGCATTGAGCGGTACACAGGAATCCTCCCCCCTACCCGAAATATCATTTCCACATAATGAAGGGAAGGTTCCTCTTTTGATTCATCAGTGCACAGCCAGATATGTAACCTCATAAAGTGGGATCCCATGGTCTTGTCCTGACTAGTTCTAGACATAACCATATGGGGTTTTTTTTATATAAAGACCTTTCCCCTCTCAGTTGAAATGGCTTTTTGATAATGAATGGAAATGTAATTTAAGCAAATTGAGCAAATGTAAACAGGTCTGTACGTGTACAGCTTGTGGTCTTAACATAAGGCAGGAGAAGTAGAGGACCACCCAGGTCAAGGTCTGATCTTACTTCCAAATCATCCAGTTACCTAATTAAATCCCTTTCTGTTCCTTGTGTTCAGGGAGAGAGAGCCTGCAGCTTTCCTACTTTTCTTCCAGATGGGAATGCATAATTTAATGATGATCCAGCTGTTGGAGACATGTGAATTCTGAGCAGCGTCATAAATCAAGACGTTGATGAAAATCAGTGTCTAGTCATTTTCTCCCTCTGAGTTTAAAAGGAGCCTTGCAAATTCATAATATAGCTCTGGATCCTAGCTTGACTAGGCTTAACACAAAACATGGTTTTCAGAATCGGAAATCCCGGGGTAAACGCTATAATAAAAGAAAATGTTCATAGGAATATAGAGAGTGCCCTCTGCTCATTAATGAATCAGTAGAGCTTGTAACGTTACATTGTAGAAATAGGAGAAGGGCTAATAGGCTGTGTAGGGTGTAACTTCTCAGAACAGCAGGCACTTCTGTTGGACTTTTAAATGTATATATTCTGCTTAATGTAACTGTGACAATCTAAGTCCTAATAGACATCTGCTGTTTCATTGTGGTGTAAAAGATTGTAAAGAAGCATTTGATAATTAGGTGTGTAGGAGCTCTGTCTGACTACTTTCTTTGCCATATTTGCTATTCAATGACTAATGATGTTCATTTAGAGAAGAGTATTTGAGTTATGGACCAAAGCTTGGGGCACTGAAGATAATGATATGTTAAGGCAGAAGTCCAGGATTTGAATACTTGCAGGCAAACAAGTAATAGCAAAGTCTTGCCACCCCTACTTAACTTGCATGCTTGATAATTTACTTAATATCAACTAGAATCTTATGAATTTGTTATTTTCAAATTAAATATCGAGATGAGCAATAGCTAGAAATGGAAAAATCCCAAAGGCCTAGAATTCAAAGATTGCCTCTTTGTAATTTTAAATGTTTACAAAACTTTAGATGCCTGAGATGGAAAATTCACCTCACCTGTGCAATCAAAATACAATAATAAATAATTGGCAATCTGCTGCCCTCTGGCTGTCTTAAATATTTCAGGTTTTAGACTGGCAGCTACAAACTGAATAGCACTGCCAAATGATTTACAACATTTTTGCAAACTTCTATTATGCAATTTCCAGTACAATTTCCTTCCAATCTGTCAATGTGCTAAGCAGAATAGCAGATTTTTTTTTTTTAATGTTATCTGGTTGCTTCCAAACCTTACAGCTGAAAATTAATGTTTGCATTATTTACTTTCCTCACCTTAAATACACCTTTATATACTAGTTTAAAATGGAAATTGTATTGAAAATGTAAAGAGAGCTACAAGAATATTCTGGGTAAATCTGTGGTGTAATTAAAAACACTGCAGAAAAGGTCAACAAAAAGGATCAGGATATTAAAGCACTTCCTTCCTGGCACATCATAATTTAGAATGAAGACTAAACAAATGGTGAATGTTATAAAGAAAGAAATGTATAGTTGTAGTCTCCCCTGTAATATAGAATACTAAATAAAATTCTTAATTTATTAGAAAATGTGGTACCACAAGATGTTTTGGTTTGCCATTGGTTTGGTTAGATATCAATACCCATTTAAACAAACACCAATACTTGAACTAAAATAGCCATCAGAATCTGCCTCCAAAATGAAATGTACTGCCTCCGTCTTCTAAGGCAGCAGAGTTTGAATGACATTCAAGAATACATTGGTTATGAGATAAATATTATTCTCTTGAAGTGAAAATTAAACTTACAATCATTAAGGTTTCAGACAGTTAAAAATAAAGAACTTCCCCTGCAAAATTACATTTAAATTAAAAAGCTGCATTGTTTTTTCCAAAAACGTATGAAGCAAAATTCATGAAAATCAGTCCATCGTGTTTAGAAATTCTTGTTAAACATTGCCCAAGTGGAAATAGCAAATACCTACATAACTGAAATACTATTGCTTAGTTCCAATCACAGTTCTGATAGTTGGGAAATGACGTACAACAGAGTTTGCACAACATCAGGCCCACAGATGGTATTTTATGAATAATAGTAGTGTTCCTCTCTCTGTGTTAGCAGAATTATTTTCTATAGCAGATGATAACTGATCTACTTATTTATTTAATCTATTTATTCCATTTCTATGCTACCTCACAAAGCCCTGTACATTTAATTTTCTTAAGAAAACATTATTCCACATTCAATTTGATGCTACATACAAAACATCACGGAGAATAAAATAATTATGCCAGAACTAGGAACTGGGGAATCAGTAATGACCGTTCTACACTGTAAGTTAAAACAGAAGGCAATGCTTTGATGAGTGACCCTTAAAATGTACCGCAAGAGAAATGTTGTGGTAACCCTTTAAAAATCACTAGGGCGTGTTATTCTGGATGTTAACAACTAGCAGTTAGCATGACAAACTCATTTTATTGCTGTACCTATTTTCAAGTCTGTCCAGAAGTCGGCCTACTGCCTATCTGACTGGTGACTGACTCGATGGACTTTAAAAATATAAATTATTACGGAGATGACAAGAATTAACAAGTTGCAAAACTTTTTGAGCTGTATGTCCAAGGAGAGGAGATTTATACTGATGGTTTTTTTATAAAGTAAACCACAAACTAGATAACTTTCCAAAGTCTTCTAGCTTTTTGATCCTGAATGGTTTTGTGCAATAAGATATTTTCAAACAGGGAAAAAAATCATTTATACAGCAGACACTTTATCTGACTTCATCTTTCAAGAATGTATGAGGCTAACACTAAGCACTATTTAATCATGTGCAAATGACCTATCAGGAAATCAGCCAGGAAATGGATATAGATTCCTGAGCACTGATGCAAAGTATTGCATGGGTACACTTTTCTAACAACACAGCAGTTGTTATTTTTGAATTAAATAATCCTTACTGAAGACACCAAGGGTTACATCTGTGATTGCTTAGCTATGGATTTTTAACAAGATTCAAAACAGCAATCTTTCAACCCAAGAGCTTTCTTCACAACATCCAACTGGGTAGGAATGTCAAATAGTAGAGTCTTTTTCCCAGCTTCTTGGAAGTTGTTTGCCCATGAAAAAACTCCTCCAAAATTAGAAGAATGTTTAATTCTCTAATCACATAACTGAAACCTTCTTCAGTAGACCATTTGCATAGCAGTGCTATTTTTTCTTCCCAGTTTGGAATTATCTGCTTGATAGGCTTGCACAAATTTTTCTTGTCTGTATTGCTGTATCATTTAGCCACCCTTCCCAATTATTGCCCACAATAGTTGTGGTACTTCTCTTTCCAGCATTTCTGACAATTGATCATACAGACCCGGAATTACAAATGTTGCAGACCAACATTTGAGAACATTTTGGGAGGGAGGGCGGGGGGAGGCTTATTACGGTACTTCTGCAATCTTTTTTCCCAAAAGATTCAAGGTAATATAAATATGATACTAGCCTATGTATTTTTGTAATATTAATGGCCTGCCAAAAGTCAGCTGGGGTTTTCAAAGCAGGCTCAGATTTATAGGCATTATATCTTGTCAAATGCATTACTCATGGAAAACACTATCTCAAAAACCAGATTTGCCATCAGCAGTGATGAGGCCTGTGTCTTGTGCTCATTTTGCTTTGTCATTTCCCTACTACGTAGCTTTTTTTGGAAATTGCCATCATGATAGTGCTTCATGTGCAAAATTATCCTAACTATAGATCCTGTGCAGAGCTCTCCTGTTTAAATGCATGTCATATCTGGATGCAGTTGCCATTTTATAGTTGGAAAATGGTAATAATCATAGAGGATTTTCTGTTTATTTATATGGATATTTTTATATAACTTATCAGGCATTCCTAAAGTAGCTCTTAAAATATAAAATTTAGTATCCTATTATGAACTCCTCCTTCTAAATTAATGATTAATATATAAACCACTTCTAATGCATAAACCACTTCTGAAAAACCTTGCCAAGGGACTTATCCAGATACTCTGAGAATTGAACACAATTGAATGGATGAAAAACAATTGTATAAACACACACATCATTGTAACATATGATGATGATGATGATTGCAACCTTCTGACAAGCAAAGCCAATGGGGAAGCCACAACAGTGTCACTTAACTATAGCAAGAAAAGTCATAAAACGGGGCAAAATTGACTTAACTATCTTGCTTAGCAATGGAAATGTTGGGCTCAGTTGTGGTCATAAGTCAAAGACTACCTGTATAGCACTACAAACCAGAGGTTTAAAAAAAGGCTGATAGTTGAGTAGAAGACTTGAACGCATAGATATAGAAAACAAAGAATGTGTCACATGTATGGCGCTCTAGTAGCCAAGCTTTAATAAAGCTTGACAACTCCATCCAAAGGAAAATGAGAAGCACAATTGCAGGGTTGAAATAGATCAGATATATATTTAACTGTGGTGTAAATTTGGCTGTGGAGTGAAAGAAGTTGAAACAAAACTTGTAGATATTTTTTCTTGGCCGTTTCATTATATAAAATTATAAAGAGAATGAAAAAAAAAAGAAAAATGAAAAACTTCAAAATATAAGAACATGGGGTCATAGTGGGCATTTCAGAGTTTTATTGTAATTCCGTCATATTTTCTAATTTCCTAAAATCTAGCAATCTATATTCCTATCATTGATCAGAACCTGCCATTACAGTGCTTTGACTGCAAAACTTTGATCTAGAATCATTCTGTATGTAGGTAATCATACTTCTGAGGAAGTAATGAAGAAATTGTGTACTATATGCAGGGTGGATTTGATTTAAATCGAGTTGATTTAAATCACAATTTAAATCATGATTTAAATCACTAGTAAAAAGGCTTGATTTAAATCAACTCAATTTAAATCATAATTTTTAAAGAGCAACTGTCATCTCTGCTACTCCTTTGACCCACTGTTGACTCACCGATAGTCCCAGCGTTGCAGAATATACAGCCTCATGCTACATAACTAAACTCCATTTCATGCTGAATAAACTAAATTATTTATGTATCTTAAATAGAAAACTATCTTACGATAGATTTTTACCCCAAAAGTTTTTTATTAAAATAAATTCGATAAAAATTTAAAAAATCCGATTTAAATCAAAAAAATCTGAATTTTTTGATTTTTTAAAAAAAAATCATTGATCTTTATCCACCCTGACTATATGCAAATCAAGCCAAGGAATACAGCTTTTTCTGTTATCACAGAAGGACTTAAATACTTAAGCCTCATCAAGACCTAAAGTAGCCATACTTCTGGTTTTATGGTTTTAGCTACATGAAGGATATAAAATACCATGAGTCAGAACTGAACTTTTCAAGAAAATGGAAATATTCTCTGAAAAGGAAACATTCTGGGTGTTGCTGATATTTTGCGGAAATTTTAATTCTAGTAGCCACAGATGGATGTGGTTTCTATTAACTAGAGAAGTCTGTGGCTCAACTTTACAGAATGCAAAGGAATATCCCAGAGTCTTGTTGGATAAGTAAAATGCTTTCTACCGTAAAAACAGGCTACAATAAGTTCATTACATTTAACATTTCCTATGTGCAGCTTTCTTTTCCAACTCGAGAGACAAATAGCTTCTGCACACAAAGTGTACAATTCTCAATGCCTGTATAAAAGGTAGAGGGTTTTGTCCTGATTCTGCCTCTCTTTTAATTTTTATGACAACCCCTTCTCAGCAGATGGCTACAGAACAATGCTATTTCTACTTTGAAGCAGTCTTTGAAACAATTGTTTTAAATTTCAGGTAACGCATTGCTATTACTTAAGCTGCCTTTTTTTCCCAAATATGAGGCAGAGGTTTCACTTGAATAAAATCTAAAACACTTCTTCCAAATCATTTTCAAGCTATGAACAACCCAATAAATACTTGTAGATCCTGAATTCTGCCCCACTATCTCTTTTATTTTCTAGGTATTCTCTTGCCAACGTAATCTTTTTTCAGAAAGTAGTTTCCAAAACATATACTGCTCAAAAAAATAAAGGGAACACAAGCAGAAGACATCCGAGCTATGAATGAATGAAATAGCCTTATTAAATACTTTGTTCTTTACATACAGTAGTTTATACACTGCTCAAACAACTAAAGGGAAGACAAAACTACTGTATGTAACAAACAAAGTATTTAATAAGACTATTTCATTCATTCAGATCTCGGATGTCTTCTGCTTGTGTTCCCTTTATTTTTTTGAGCAGTGTAGAATGAAAGCCATTCTAAATTAGGGATGGAGAAACATCCCCTGCCTTTGTATGTCTGCATCCGTTGGGAACCACAGTTAGCAAAAGTTGAGTCACCTTGAAATAAGAAGTCTATCAATTATGTCCATTTCATTCATATTCATCTATGCATTTAAGACTGAGAATTAAATGTATACATTTTCATGAAAACTCATGAAAATGGTTGGTAGGGTGGTAATTTTTAAAGTATGTGGTTTACTGGATTTGCTATTTACCATTTGTAGTATTTCATTTTCCCCCTTTTATTTTCTTCTAGGGAGCTGGTGACAGTTTTGTTGGAGCACTAGCATTCTACCTGGCTCACTACCCCAATCTACCTCTACATGAAATGCTGAGGAGAAGTAACTTCATAGCATCCATTAGCACTCAAACAACCGGCACACAGACTTCCTACCCTTACAGAAAGGATCTGCCACAAAACCTATTTTAAGATGTGTAACACATTTGATTTTTCTCTGCTCAAACTTTTTAAACAAATGCCAACTACATTGATGCCAGAATGAAGATGGTATAAATTGCATATTGTTGCTTAGCCTTATCCTGAATGAGGTACACATGGTGTCACACACTTCCAGTTTAGGATACAGCATTTCAGCTTTACAGTGAAATTATTTCCATGTCTTAGTCACAAGGAAGGACCCTTTTATTACTGTATGTTTAAAAATTGTGAACCCACTCTGAGAATAAATTTTCTTGTGCAATTTGGAAAATCTTTGTTTGCCCTGAATGAAACGGGATGATCAAAGCAGAAAGAACTGTTTAATATATTGAGGCATAGCATACACAAAAAGACAAGGCTCACTTTTGTGGTAATCCAGTTGCCATGACTCAACTTCCAGACATAGTTGTAGAAGTTGTAACTTTTAAAAACTGGAATTTGAAATTTCTCTGACATGGTCCCTATATTATTGGAACAACTATTTCCTCAATACAAGACATATGCCAGAAGAAATTCGTTCATTTGTTTGTTTAGAATACTTCTATACTGCTTCACTCACTCACTCCAAGCAGTTCACAGCATATATGCAATACACTATAAACATATAAACTTTACAACACTCAAACTATCATATAATAGAGCCAGCAATCATAATAGGACTAATCTTAATCCAAGCTCCCACAGTCACAAGTAAAACCACCACATACTCAATTCCAAGTACTCTTTGGAAAAGCCAAGTTTTACAAGCTTCTAAATATTAAGAGCAAGGTACACATGTTAATTCTGGTTAGATACATTCCACAGGAAAGCAGTTCCTGCAGAAAATGCATGACACCTCATTCTGTTGGCATATTTTGGGTGGATAGATTCTAATTGGAGAATAGAATCCAAATATTGTTAGATACCTGGGTTCTACTAAGCATTGTGATACTTTAAAAGGAATGACATTTTCTGCATCTTGAAATGCAGAACAAGAGTTGGAAGGGGCCTTGGAGGTATTCTAGTCCAACCCCCTGCTCATGCATGGAATGGGGGATTTGACAGACCTCTCCTGAAGAGATGAAGAGGTTTTATATTTGAGATGAAATCATGGTATGAATTTTTAAAAACTGTTTCAGTTTGTGGTATGGATGTTTATGGGATATGGTCTTTGGGGGGGGTGTACAACAAAGTATCTTGGCAGCGATACAGAATTCTAATAAAGTATAATAAATCAAGTAAAACCCCAAACACCCATCAACTGTAGCTGCTAAATGAAATTCCTTAAAAAGCAATATAAATCCCGCTGCCTACCTATAGCCTTAAAACAGCCAATCAAGCTAGGCAGATTATTTCATTGTTCAGTTTTGTACCTACATGGAATGAATCTTAGGAGAGAATAAGCTTCCATAAACCTGTTTCTCCCAGATGTATCTGAACTATCGTTTCCACCATTTGCTGCAATCTATAGAGTTTGAGTGCAAAAAACTGAGGAAGCTTCTTGTATGTGGTTTTATCTCTTGTGTTGAAATGAAACATATACGCAGTAGATTCACAGTTTTAATTCACAAGTGTAAAAACAAAGTTATTGATGAAGATCCAACTTCTAAATATCTTTCAGTGATGTTTTTATTTAAAATTGACTTTGACCACCTCAGTTCGTTTTCTCTTTTCAGCATTGCCAACTTCATATTTCCTTGTATACATCTTCACAAATCTTCTTAGCCCAGCATCAGTTACACAGAACAGATCTTTTTTTGCTCTTTGAAGAGAACTTTCTGTTTGACTATGAAAAGACAAAAACAAAATCCCTAAAATTATGCCAACTTCCATGTTTACATAAATACACTTAAATCAGTGATTGGCTCAATTGCATGCCGTTTATCACATGACAATGGATATGAACGTGATGTACAGCAAATATGTTGAAGGACACCTAGAGTGCTTTACAAATACTGTAAAATAAGTAAAGAAAACTTTACTTATTTTTACTTAGAGTTATGGTTTGAAACCTAAATGGTAAGAAACAAATAGAATATCAATATGTATGTAATTATAGGTTTCAATGGTTTAACACCAAAATTTAAAAATATTGAGATAAGTAATTGTACATTTTCCCTGAATATTTTTTCTTCCTATTTTTTTTACAGTTCCAATCTAATTTGTATCATTGACATGACTTCTAAAATAATTCATCTAAAGCAAAGTATATGCAGTTTTTTCTAGTTTACATCAAGATATTATTTCTTGTTTGGATCATTTGATCAACTACATCAAGAGTTTTGGGAAGGACTCTTGAACAATTTATTTATCAGTATCATCTGCTGCTCATTTTAAACAGATCTAAATTGGACTGCCGCTTTACTGAAGTATAATCACAGTGTTTAGGAATAAAGCCCTGTTGAGAAAATATGATTCTTAAATTAAAAATGGGTCATAAACTTCCCTCAGGGATGTAGGCACACAGTTCAAATATTTGTAGAGAAAGGACTTTGCCAAGCAGGAATTCAAATAGCTGAATTGGGCTGTAGAGTAACCTTGAAGAACAGGAGGAAGAGCTGCAACCAAGATATTGGGCAGGCTAAATAAATTTGAGTCCAAGACAGAATTATAATTTGAGAAAGCATCTCAGGCTTGACCCTTCCTAGTTCTCTTATAGATAAAGGGGGAGGAAAAGCACATTCAGATTTGCAAGATTCTTATAATAAAATTGTATTAGCATTCATAACATTGGTTTCCTATTCTAGTTTAAAGGGCTGAAACAGCATAAGCTCCAAGACACTTTCTGTAGGCATTTGTACTGGATTTGTTGAACATCACACACTTTATGGAGGGGATGCTACTTAGGGAGCCAGCTCTTTTAAGAAATGTTGAGTACAACAGGCATTATTGGGGGAACATGTATAGAATACATATAGCTACCAAGCTACCAAGGTAATGCAAGCCATCACTCTGCTCTGACCAGAAGAACCACAAGCTCTGACACTGACATTCAGTTTCAAGTATTATGGCAGAACACTTAATTTTCTTTCCAATTGAGAAAACCCTCCTTAAACCTTTCTGTGTCTCAATATCTTTGCAAAATTATTTGTATCTTGGAAGATTACTGCCAGCACATCACCACATTACTTATTTCAACCTTAACCTTTTTATTCAATCTTGACCAGTGCTTCTATTTAACAACAAATGTATTATATGAAAAGGCCTCAATTTTATCCATTACTGTAGTATGTGCCAAAGTCTGATATTTTTCATAATGTTTGGGAGATTTTTAAGATTTCAATGCCTAAAAAATTCCTACTCAAATCATTTGAATACTATAAGTATTGGTATGTTACACCAGGGGTTTCAACATATATTTTGGTTGTATTCAAAAATATAAATATACAAAAATATTCTTCCCATTTATAAACCCTTACAAAACACACTTCAATTTCTTACCAAAGCGATCATAGCTTAGCATTACCAGCTTGTCTTGAAGCCGAAGTCTTTTTACATTAAAAGAACAACCCGTTCCTGCTTCACTGACCATTCTCACAAGTATATACCTAGAATAATAACATCAAGAACACCTTTTTATTTGGATAGCTATGATTATTTTCTGTAATTCATTTTTGACTTTGTAGTGCATGCATGATTGTCTATTAACATATTTAACTTAAATTTCCTCAATTTTCCTTAATAATTTTAGATTAAGGTTTTTTTAATAAGACAATTACTTGCAATGAGATGCCTAAAAAGCAAGGCTTTATTAGCTATCTCTTTTTCCTCTTGTAGCCCTGTACGTCCCACCAATTCTCCATTCCACCATGAGAGGTGCATGTAGTTCCATTATCCATCATTGTGTGCTACAATGAGTTGTGTGGCATATAAATTTAATAAATTATTATAATCACCCATATTGAAATCAAGAAAGCAATTCTCTAAACAGAACTGAATTGGCCATATTCTATATGATACTGAATTAGTTCTTAACAAAGATAGAAAAATTAAATGTATAACAGACATAAGTAAACATGCTGGTTTCATCTCTTAAATTCTGCAACTTCTGGCACTACATCAACCTGAGAGATTAAAGGAAAAGCTGTGTTCACTTAATATTTGCTTAAATGAACAGCTCTTTTTCAGATAATCTCAGACTATGATTTCTTAACAATTATTTTTGATACAAAAGGCAATCCTAAAAACCTAACTGCCATTAATAGCAGCAGTTATCTGAACTATACAGTTTTAGAGTAGTAAATGCAGTTCAAATGTTTACTTACTTTGATTTGGCTTTCTTGGCCACTGGCATTGCAAACAAAAAAGAAAAAAATATTAAAATGTTTAAATTTATTTACCAATACACCAATTTAGTCCTGCCATATAATTTATTTTATTTTGCTAAACCAACTAATAACCTATCAGCAATTTACAATAAAAAAAATAACATATTAAAAAAATCTATTAGCTAGGCAGCAACACAGCAGTCAGCCAAAAACTAATAATTGAAATTAAATCAGTTAAAAAGCCTGGGAGAACAGAAATACTCTACCTGGCACTAAAATGCAACCAACGTGGGTGTCAGTCAAGCCTCTCTAGAGAGTGGATTTCATAAAAGGGGTACCACCACAGAAAAGGCTCTTCCGTGTAGACACCTACATCATCTCCTTTGGTGACAAGACCTTGTGAGAGGAGGGTCTCATTAAATGATCTTAAAGTCCAGGTAAGTACATATAGGAGAAGGTGCTCACATTCAGGTAACCTAGTACTAAGCTGTTACAACTTTAAAGATCAAAACCAATATTTTTAATTGGGTCTGAAAATGAACTGGCAGCCAATCTAGATGGTGAAGAACTGACATGTTTGTACCAACTATCTCTGATCAATCTAGCCTAGTAAGCAGTCTATTTTGAATTAACTAAAGTTTTCAGGCTGTTTTCAAAGGCAGTCCCATATACAACACATTGCAAATCCAACTGTGTAAATAAAGTGAGCAGCATTTAAAACCATTTAAATAATATTCAAAGAAAATTCATGACTCCCCATATTTTTAACATTCTTTTCTAATGCAAATTTAAAGATTCCAGCCTAGATAGAGTTTATTTTCTTAGCTTGTATGCCAGCTATTCCCAATGGCTCTATATACTATATAGTCACTATATATAGTGACTATATAAAGGATATACATTTTTTGTGCCTTCAAGTCAAGTATTTTGACTCCTGGCTGTTATCAATAATTCCTAAACAGAATCAAAAACAGAATATTTGAAAATCCTCTGCCTGTCCTATACACTTCAACAGAAGGGCAACACCCTAGTCCCATCTCTGAAACAAGATCATTTTATCAGACGCAGGAAGCATACTTTTTTGTGGTGGCACTTGCCTTCTGCAACTATCTCCCTCAATTTACAGCTGAGTCAAACTTTGCAAGCCTTTAAAAAGGCAGTGAAGACCTGGCTTTTTCTTCAGGTATTTGGTTTAGAATGAATAGGGTTCTCATCTGGTGATTTGCAATAAACTTGAGTACCTGATTATTAATAGTTATTTGTTTTCTGTTATCATTATATTTTGCTTTTAGCACTTTTTTTGGAACTGCCTAGAGTTACAGTTCTTAACAATCCAAGGTGATGTATACTTATTAAAGCTGCTGGCAGCTATAGTTCAGTAATATCGAAACAGCTACAACTCCTCCCTCCCTAACTTAGCTCAATGGTCAATATCTTAATATCTTTATTTTATGTATCATCAAACCATGGTTTACTAGTTGCATTTCCAGATTGTACAATTGAATCCGAGACATTTCTTTTAATGCAGCAACTCTTTGCTATTCATTAAATATGGAATTGAGGAAATTTTCATGGACAGGCATGCTGCAGTTATCACAACTCCTTTTTCCAAGACTGTGCTAAGGCTGCATAGGACAGCTCTTTGATTCTAGGAAAAGACATAGCTGCATTAAATAGATGCAAACAGATTCTTGCATGAGCCACCCACATTTTCTAAAAGCACCCTTTCCCTCCATGCATCCATATTGTTAATTATTCTCCACTTTTTCAGTCTTATCCCTACTTCAGTTATAAACCCTGACAAATCTATCTCAGGAACGCAGGGGAAACAACCCCTTTTACCCTACATTCTGTGCAGAAAGGACGATTAATGTACAGGTTGTCCTCAACTTACGACCGCAATGCAGCCCAACATTTCTGTTAAGTGAGACATTTGTTAAGTGAATTTTTCCCCGTTTTACGACCTTTCTTGGCACAATTGTTAAGTGATTCACTGCAGTCAATATGTTAGTAACCTGGTTGTTAAGCGAATCTGGCTTTCCCCCCCCCCCTTGACTTTACTTGCCAGAAGGTCACAAAGGTTGATCGCGTGATCTTGGGACACGGCAACGGTGATTAAATGTGAACCGGTTGCCACCCAAGCATCTGAATTTTGCTCGCATGATTATGGGAATGCTGCAACGGTCGTTAAGTGTGTAAAAACGATGCTGTCACTTTTTTCAGTGCGGGTGTAACTTTGAGCCGTTGCTAAAGGAACGATTGTTAAGTCGAGGACTACCTGTATATAAAAATCTCTACTTGATTCCCAAATGATGGGTAAGGTTGGCGTAACCACAATGTAGGACCGCAAATCACTAGTGCAGGGGTCTCCAATCTTGGCAACTTTAAGACTTGTGGACTTCAACTCCCAGAATTCCTCAGGCAGCGCAGCTGGCTGAGGAATTCTGGGAGTTGAAGTCCACAAGTCTTAAAGCTGCCAAGATTGGAGACCCCTGCATTAGGCGGCCGACCCTTCAGAAATCAGGCAGACGAAAAGATATTAGAAACGGGACCTTCGCCTTGCAGCTACTTCGCCTTGCAGCGCTAGCCTTAAGGAGAAGCATCTTAAACGGCTTAATCCAAGGAGTAACCTCGGATTTCTGAGCCGTGTTCCCGGGTAACCGGGCAAAGGCTTCGTACCAAGGGAGGCTTAGTACTGCTGCGCCCGCACCACACGAAACTTCCCCAAAGAGGGAATTCCCAGTCAACTCACAATTGACCACTGTCAGAAACATGCCGACGACGATACCGACAACTAAACTCACTCAACTCCAAGTAACCATCGAGCCATTAAACGCTTCTAAGTACTTCCGGAGCGTGCGGTGTTTTTGTTTTTACTTCCGCTTCAATAAAGCCTGCCCCCCCTGCAATCTGAGAAACTTGCCGTTTCTTGTAAAGCTCCTCCTCTTTTTTTTTTTCCTGAATCTGCAGGCTCCTCCCCCTCCTGGTTGCTTTGACAACTGCTGGTTCTTTCGGCAAATGTGAATTTAACCCTTTAGCCGCCGGGGTTCATATTGACTTCTTGTGCTTCGTTTTGCTACTAGATACTAATACGAAGGCTGCTGAAATAAAAACACTAGGCAGAATACCCCAGCTAGAAAATATGTTACTTACCTAGTGTTGTAGGACCTGAAGGAAGACAAATCCTTTTTCAAATTTTTCCCAAGACTGTCATGGGACCATGTTTAATAAATATATATCTATATCCAGATTAGGGATTACCTAGTTTTCTAGATTCCACTGTGACCACAGTGATTTCATGCAAATCTAAAATACTATTTGCTAGCCTGAAGCTCAATATATTAGGCAAACCTTACCATTCATTTCTATTTAAAGGTAAAGGTAAAAGTTTCCCTCGCACATATGTGCTAGTCATTCCCAATTCATTTCTACTTATATTGTCCCAAAGGTGCTGAACTGAACTGAAGAAACTTGGGTGAGAAGCAAAACATTTTCTAAGAAAAAAACCAATAAAGTCCAGTTGATTTTTGGAAAAATATCTTTGGGACAACCATGGCCTGGATGACTGAGAATCTCCATAGGCATTATATTTATATTGACTTCTAACTATTACATGAGAGGAACTTATCCATTACCAAATTCTTCTTTGTGGTCCATTAGGGACAATGCTTTGCATTGTAGGTCCTTTCTATTTCACTATTGTTTTAGTCTGCTTCATCCTTCTTTACATTTTTGTAAACAGCACCTGATTTGTTGAAATGGATCCTAGATATTTCCATAGAACGAACAAATAATATTAATTAGTCTGTTGCACCCTTTAGAGCTGCAACCTAGCAAACCTCTCAGGCATGAAGGGACACAGGAAAGCATGTAGCTGAGATACAGAAAGGCACATCTGCATAGCAATTCATAATGTGTCAACAGAATTGAAAGCTGGGGAAACAGTTGTGTAAATATGATGAGCTTACCTAGTTTGGTAATGAAACGACTGCAAGGAAACCACGAAGCTCCGAGAACACCAAGGACTTCACAGTTGTTCAAATAAGAAAATCCTTATATCTGTACTTTGATAGTGGAAAATGATTGTAGTCATAACTCGAGGACTACCTGTAATAGCAGTAGCACTTAGA
This sequence comes from Pantherophis guttatus, assembly GCF_059756535.1. NCBI lineage: Eukaryota > Metazoa > Chordata > Lepidosauria > Squamata > Colubridae > Pantherophis > Pantherophis guttatus. Next base: position 290,711,551 of record NC_142063.1, on the reverse strand, counting down.
TCTATATACCATTTCATAGTGCTTTACAGCACTCTTTAAGCAGTTTACAGCATCAGGATATTCCCCCAACAATTTGGGTCCTCATTTTATAGATCTCAGAAGGATAGAAGGCTGAGTCAACCTTGAGCCCGTCAGATTCAAACTGTTGTCTGTGGGCAGAGTTAACCTGCAGTACTGCATTCTAACCACTGCGCCTTCACAGCTGCTACTAATGTAATGTTAATGTCACCGCAAAAACTTCCCTAAAGTGGCAACTCTACCATTACTAGAATATGAATTCTATTGAACATAGTAGAACTTTAACTGAGATTTCAGCCTTTGTTGTTCAGCCAAATGTAAATCATGGACCATCTTAGATCATCATATTCCATCCCAAGTCCACATAGGTTATCCACACTAGGTCACATGGGTACCTCAACTTATGACCTCAATGACTTATGATTTCAGTCCCAATCATGGTCATAAGGCAAGGACTACCTGTAGGTAGATGATACTAACAGACGTTAGTGAGGATGTTGTAGTACATGTTAAATGAGGTTTATAGTTGAATTTAAAGCAATCATGCAAATACAGCCTTTCAATAGAGCTGTCAGTGTGTATTCCATTATGGAATATCATGTAAAAGATGATATGTAAAATTACCACTTGATTGATGGCAATGTTTAGATAAAATATTTTAGTAGGAGCTAGGATGGTTTAAGAATGCTAGGATGGTTCATAAATCATCAAGGAATCCCCATTCCTTGCTGATTAAGCTGTAGAAATGGATTTATCCATCTTGTGGGCAGCAGGACCTGTACTAGAAAGTACAGTACAAATATATGTGTTAGCTTTGGGAAAGAAATTCTAGGTCATTAAGATTTCCCGTAGAAATTTGAGAGAGAAATCTACTGGAACATTACTGCTGTGAAGTTCCATTTTATGCTCAACCTATAGGCACATGCACATAATAAACTATATTAGATAAATATTATAAGCCTCTAATCACCTTTTAAGGAAAGCAAAACCTTGTTCTGCACTGCAAGCCCTTGGTTACTATCTGACTGATCAAATAGAAGTCTATAACTAAATAATTATACGTTGTGTTATGTTATGTTGTGTTATGTTTAGTCATGTTGTTATGTTATGTTATGTTATGGTATGTTATGTTATGTTACGTTACGTTACGTTACGTTATGTTGTTATGTTATATAACTATAACATATTCAAGGTCCATGTCTTCGTCAGAGCCAACCTAAATAACTAAAAGAGGTAAAGTCTGGGAAGATAAATCAGGGTATTTTTCATTCTGCTTGTTCATCAAGTAATAAATGCTACAGCAGGAGGCTGTTCCACAGTAAATAGATTGGGATATAGTAATTATTTCCCCCCACACAAAAATTTAATATAAGAATTAATAATAATGTTCCAGGTCCTTGAATGTTCTGCAGTTATCGGTGCAACAAATATGTCATCTTGACATGCCGAATGCATGTTAATGAGGCCAAGAACAAATGCATAATAAGAACTAGTTAATGTGATGTTATGTGGCATGAAAACAGATGACAGTAAAACCGAGTTCTGGAGTAACATGACATTCTCACTCAACGACAATTTGAGAGGTTTCTTGGAGGCCTCTCTGATTTGATTTTACATGTTGTGCCTTGTTTCTGTTTGTTACATATCTTGTATCACCATTCAGAACAGTCCTTTTCAAATCTAGTTCTATTGTATAAAGAATAGCCTTCCAGGAATATCAGAAAAGAAGAGATATTATTAAGGGTAATGAGGCAATCCAACCACTGGAGATTTTTTACTTCATTTGGAGAACAGGCTGAAATAGGATTTGAATATTAGGATTACATTTTTACTGATAGGAATATAAAACAAATATTTCAATGGAATTATGAATTAAACAATTTTACATCTCAAGAAATCATCAACAGAGACTTCTCCTATCGAAATTTAATTTTGGAGTCAGGGAGGGAGTGATGACGGGTTTGAGTTTAGGAAATAAGATGAAATACTTAGGCATTTGCAGTGAGGAAAGTTGGCAAGCAATAAAACATGTGTCATGATGCAAAGACGCCTACTTAGAACTTGCATCAGATGTTGGGATTCAAGTAAGTAAGGACAGAACTATGTCATGATGTCACTAATAGCATGCGGTCATTTGTATATCATTGTGGCCAGTGTGAAAATGAGGGTGTATAGAAGTGCAGTGATTCAAAAGAAAACACCAGCTTAGTTGCAATGTCAAATAAAGTAGAGCAGACTAGGAAAGAAATTGACTCACTTCCTTCAAAAAAAAAAAAAATCTGAATCAAATACCAAAGCAAATCTCTGGAAATACTTTTAAAACTGAGTACATTTTACAGGCACCTGGGTTTACTTTTTTCTCTTTCCTTTAAAAAAAAAACATTGCAATAGGAAAAATATTCCTATTTCCCTAGGAAATAGAAAATATATCTAAATTGATTAGAGTGACCCAGTACATTGTTTTACAATTTTCTCATGTTTTCTTGTATTTTTGTTCAACTAATTTAAAGGTACAGTTCTGTTCCATATAGTAGCAGGCCATGAACAGAAAAAAGGGGGACTTTGAATGTGAAAATGTTGACACAGCAGTTCCATTCTCTGTATCAGCAACTGGTGGAAAAAAAGCATGCTGGTGTGTGCAGATGTTCAGTAATGGTAATCAAATAGCCATTCCACTCCAACAATGTTACTGTAAACAGACACACATGCACACATGCACAAAATCTGTGTTGTGCAGCATTGAGAAGATCAGTGCTGCATCTGGATGCAGCCTGGATCTACCAGAAATTTGAGGAATAATTGGAGACATAACCACAGATAGAAATCTCAATAATGTGCTCCCAGATAATCATGGCGTAGGACAGAATTATTAATAAAATAATACTTTTTAAGATTTTTTAAAAAACCAGCCTTTTTACTTTCATCTTTGGGTTTCTGATTAGACATTGCAGTATGAAGAATATAACCATTTTATAAAAATACATTAAATGTGCATTGGCAGGTTCAGGAATAGCCAAGTAACATTAAGTCATACAGAGGGAGATATACAATGAAACACAAATAACATGGTAGTGTTTATATCTCTAGTTGAATCCTGTTCCAACTATACTGGATTATGAAAAGGAGAAAAAAATCTTCTGTATATGCCCAGAATAAAGCTAGATTTTAAGGGGATTACTGCAGTGAGCAAATGCGGGTTTAATTCCTCTAGCTGGATCTTGGTATTCCTCCAGCTTAGATTGCCAAGTGACCAGAGAGGAAAACAAAACTGACCTAGAAGACATTTTATTTTATTCTTGTTTCAGGCTAGTTGCCAGAAAAACAAGAAGAAATATTTTTCCCCATTTTGGTTATCTTCTGTTTAAAGCTGTACCCTTCAAGAGAATAGATATGTTTTGCATCAAACTTGGCGTCAGGACATGCCTGATACTACCAGGGTCCATTCCCACGGCAGGCCCAAGCACCACCCTGGATGGCAAAAACTTTAGATGGCTGTTCTCCTTTAAGGCTTGTGTATGTGTTACAAATCCAGCCATCAACATTAAAGAACACTCTGTTCATAGAAGCAAAAGTAAAGGCATGTTAGGAAATGCTGAGATTGAATCTATCTGGATTTTCCCCCTTTGGTACATTAGATAGGATTAGATCTTCCTTCTTCGAACTCTAATGGATTGTAGGTTGGCCAGAAGGATTCCTTTCTTCCAGTAAATCTTTATCCTACAGTTTCTATCACATTGTTTATGCTAGCAGGTAATACTTCTTAATGCATGTATTTTGTGGTATGTGCATTTGCCAGACTAACCTTCGCAAAATACTGGAAAGACAAACAAACCCCTCCAGAGATGACAATAACAAATAAAATTCTAGAATGTGCAGAAATACTTCTTAATGCATGACAAAGGGCTCGCTAATAAGTGTGACTTGGTTTCAGTAGCCAAGAAATGGATTCAGATGGTAATCTTTCTTCTTCCTAAAGCTCTGGAGACTTGTTTTTCTTGTCGGCCTGGAGTGAGGAACAGACAGTTATTTATGGTCTCTGCCAAGAATCCTTTGAGATTATAGGTTTCTCTGGAGTTCCAGTGAGATACAGCAATCCATTGAATGTGTTAATACTGTGAAACCTCATATATTAAATCCTTTGTTCCAGTGTATGGTTAGCATTCTTTGTAAATGTTGGAATCCCCTCAACAGTTTACATTAAGACTGGTCTCAGTGTCCCCTTTTTGTACCTCACTGGAATGGAGTCATACAAATATTTAAGTCAAATTGTAGCTGGCTGGATTTGCTTAACCTGGTTTAATTAAGCTTAATCTTCCTAACAGGTTTCACATTTAATATTTTACTATGTTCTTACACATGCTAAACTACGAACTACTTAGGCTCCATTAACTAAATGGATGATGCAATTGCTGCTAATGTGGTTTACTTCATGGTTCAGTGTTTCTCATGGGAAACCTGGAAACCTGGGCTGTATAAACCACAGTTAATTTAACCATGGCTAAGTATGTAGTACACATCTAAATTGTTTCTCCATTTCTTGCTCTTAATCTGGTCTGATTCATAGGACACATTAAACCACAATGTAGTTTGTTTGGTTTTTGGCTTACTAAATACAGTCATCATGATTTCTAAGGTTTAATGTATTGTATTAAAACTATCCAGTTGTGTATTCAATAAAGGATGGTTAAAAATTTGTTTATCGTGCTGTGAAAATTCAGCCTCTTTACAATTCCAAATAAAATTAGGAAATTAGGAAAGAAAAAAAAAGAATAAAAAGAAAGAATGGATACCATAAATTAGGCCATGTGAAAGTCATATTAGCAATATAAACCAATGATATTTAGAACTGAGTATTAAATAATTGATAATTTTTCAGAAGATGATATGACCTGTTCCAACAGGGAAAATACTGCAGAAGGGGCAGGGAGGAAGAAGGGAGTTGTTTGGGATCGCATCAAGCCTTTTTCCTGAGTACAGAAAACATAAAGTCTGTCACGTTTGTTTAAAATGTTCCCTTTTAAATTTTATTTACTCAAATCATCATTGTGCACTTGATCCACTTTGTGCCTTCAGGATGTAACAGGCTCCCTATTCACTGCCAAACAGGTGTGGTTATGTTCCTGGCAGCAAATAAGAAACCGAGGGAGTCACCTGTAATGCTGGCAAGGAAAAAAAAATCTCCACCTGCAACCACATTGTTAAGGTAAATATTAAAAAGAGAGAGAGAAGATGATAAATATACCAGAACAATGTAAATATTGGCCTGGTGCTTGTATTTTCTTTGTGCTATTAATTGTCTGTTACTCAGTAAAAACTGAATGCAAGATGTTTGTGCATGAACTTTTTCTACAATTCCCAACAAGAGTTCATTTCAATTTCCCAAGTAATTTCCCATTGTTTTGCAGTTTAGCAAACTGCAAAACAATACAAATACAATTTTACTCTGCAGCAGTTAATATCTATTTTTCCATATCATATGAAATAAATGTTTCATGCTATTCTCTGCTAGTCAGAATGTACCAGTACTTGCCTAGTAACATCTTAAAATGATTCAGTTGAAATAGGTCCAGCAAGGATCATCAGGAGATTGGAAATGAAGACTATCAACAGAAATTGAAATAAGTAGATATGTTTAGTCTTTAAAAGATAGGATGGGGTAAAATATCTATGTTAGTTTCTGCCATCTAATCATTGCCTCAAGGGAAAACACCATCTTTATTTCATCCAGGAATGATTAAAATAGTATCTATCTATCTATCTATCTATCTATCTATCTATCTATCTATCTATCTATCTACCTATCTACCTACCTACCTACCTACCTACCTACCTACCTATTATCTAGCTATCTATCTAAGTACTGTATCTCACAGTTGTCATACTAAAAACAGAAATGTCCTCTATCATAACAGAATGCAAAGTGTGGAACAATTGTCTCAAGTTCTAGGAAAGCAATTTTCACTGGTGTTAGGAAAATTTCAAAATAGTAAGAATATTTGGAGAATGGAGTCAAAGATCTAAAGAGATTTAGAGTTTCGATTGGCAGATAGTTACAAGCAGAGATTCAACAACCTGTTGACAACATACTTTAATTTAGACTTTGCTCTGAGCAGGATAATGCATCTAATGGTCTAAACTACTCTTTCCAGTTCTATGTTTCTAAGAATTAGTATACAGAAATGTACACAGCCAATAATAAATAGTTGGGTGCCATCCACCTGGCCCTCTCCTGATATCTATATAAACAAATGCCTTTTATCTTACAATCCATAGTTCCAGGAACACTGCAGTGATATTTCTGATCCTGTCCGCTTACCTTGTCCATTGCCTTCCCATTTTTCTACTTCTCTGAGCCTTGCCAAGCATAGTTATTTTCCTAGAACAATATCCATCTGTATCAGATGCCCAAAGTATTTAATTTCTGCTATTTAATCATTGCCTCAAAGAAACACTTGGTCTTTATTTTTTTTAATTTATTAGTTCAATTTGTATGCCGCCCCTCTCCGAAGACTCTTTACCCAAGAATGATTGATTGATTGGTTCTGCTTAATTTTTTTTAATCAAAATCCTTAATTCAAAGATGTCTTTCTTCTTTATGCCCCTTACATTATCAAGACTTACATTATCACCAGAAAACAATTGCATTTAACTATCCCAATATTTATTGACATAGAAATATCCTTATTTTCATCATATGTTTGTCATTATCTTTCTCCCTAGGATTAATCTTCTCTTCAAGTTTCCAATATGCTGTTAAAAATTCCAGAATTGGAAGAGATGCCAAGCAGTTACCCAGATGAAGTCAAAATCTTACTACCGTGATTTCCATATCATATAATTCATTAGTTTATTATACTTAAATCTGCTACATGTATATCAACATCATCTCTGAACCATTTTTCCTTTAGTCTGTCTCATGATTTCTAGTCCAGCATTTTAACCATTATCCTTTATGCCTTAATGTGATAACACTACATGAACACAGTACCAGTGTAATGCAATAGTTAGAGTCATGGTATAGAAATAATGAAGGCTAGGTTCAGATCCTGATTTGGCCATGAAGCTCTCTGCATGGGTTAAATCTTTCAGTTTAATCTTATTAATTAAAAATTAACCTTAACAGATACAGAACATTCAGTGCAGATATCAGGCCTAGCCCAAGAACGATGTAATAAGACAATCCAAAGTTCAATTCTTTCAATTCTTATTTACTTACACCATATAGAGTCTTGCCAGATTAAACCTATACAGGTAGTCCTCAATTTACAACAGTCCGTTTAATGATTGTTTAAAGTTACAACAGCACTGAAAAAAGTGACTTATGACCTTTTTTGACACTTATGACCATTGCAGGACCCCCATGGTCATGTGATCAAAATCAGACACTTGGCAACTGACTCATATTCATGACGATTGCACTGTCTGTCTTGGGGTCATGTCATTAGCTTTTGCGACCTTCTGTGAAGCAAAGGCAATGGGGAAGCCAGATTCACTTAATAACCTTATTACTAATTTAATAGCTGCAACAATTCACTTAACAAAGGTGGCAAGAAAGGTAATAAAATGGGCCAGAACAAATTTAACAAATGTTTCACTTAGCCACAGAAATTTGGGCTCAATTAAGGTCATAAGTCAAGGACTAGCTGCTGTGGTCTACAGGTGGAGCTCTTGCCTCACAATCAGGAGGTTGTGAGTTCGATCCTAGGTAGAGGCAGATGTAGGGTCTCCTGCTTGGGCAGGGGGTTGGACTAGATGACCTGCAAGGTCCCTTCCAACTCTGTTAATCTGTTAAATCTGACTACCTGTACTAGACTGACCTATTGAATATACCCTGGGACAGGGGTGGGCAAATGTGCCCTTTTACAACCTGTGGACTTCAACTCCCAGAATTCCTGAGACAGCCAAGCTGTGGAGTTGAAGTCCATAGGTTGTAAAAGGGCCACATTTGCCCACCCCTGCCCTGGGAGATTCTAGGTAGTGCCTATCCAAAATGTCTTATTCTGCTTTTGATCCAGCTCTGGACTGTGTTGTTATCGTGTATTGCCCCTCTTTTTGGAATATGTCCCCTCCTTCTCAGGAACCTGCTGCATTACTGTAGTCCATCACATTGTGCCATTTCCCAACCTAAAGAGTTGGACAAACCACTCTTTCCAGAGGACACTGAAGTGTGTAGGTTAGTGGGAAGCTCAAGGAACTGTAAGGAATTTGCCAATGGTTTATTACTACAAAAGCTGTATAAAACTATCAGGTAACCACAACATTATCAAATGAAAAGAAAATCTTATTTCATAATCTTCTTTGTGTAGAGTTACAGAACTAGAGAAAAGATTATTGCCAACAGTCTTCTCCATAACCAAGAGGTTTAGACCCAGATATGTTCATTATGGATAATCCTGACTTACTCTGCCACAATCCAAAGCAGAAAGAAACAAGCTGTGCAGATATTAGATAATAGGAAATAATCCTTTGGCAACTTTAGGAAGTGCTGTATCTAGATCTGCATTTCCCATTATGTTGTCCTTTTGGTATGTTAGGACTAACCCTGAGAATTCCATTAGTCACGTTATAGAAAACAAAAGAAAGGCCATACAAACTGAAGTCTGTTTTTTTTTTTATCAGAAAAAACACCTTGCTGTAGGATTAAAGAAGAAGAAAAATAAATAATCTGATGTCATTGATCAGTCAAAGGAATATAGGTCCCTAGCTGCATGTTCCATTATTACCTGCTACTTATACACTGACTCAAGAATAATTTGAGGCAAGGCATACACCCCTCATCAACCAAAAAGAGTGACTATGACTTGGCCAATCTGTAATGCAAAATCTAATTCATGTACATAATTATTGCTACAGGTAGTCCTCGATTTACGACCACAACTGAGCCCAAATTTTCTGTCATTAAATGAGACATTTGAATTTTGCCCCATTTTATGACTTTTCTTGCCACAGTTGTTAAGTGAATCACTGCAGTAACCTAGTTATTAAGTGAATCTGGCTTCCCCATTGAGTTTGCTTGTCAGAAGGTCACAAAAGGGATTGCATGATCTTGGGACACAGCAAGATCATAAATATGGACCAATTACCAAGCATCTGAATTTTGATCACATAATGATCAGGATGCTGTAAAAGTCGTAACTATGAAAAATGGTCATATGTCACATTTTTCAGTGCCATGGTAACTTTGAGCTGTCACTAAATGAACTGTTGTAAGTTGAGGATTACCTGTATATTGCCGATTTCCTGGTTCCCCAAAATTATCTCAGAAAAATCAAGAGAGCTTAGTGTACTTCATTCAAAATGGAGTATACTAAGATTGTGCTTGGAATGCTAGTTTTTCCCCTTCTGGTCTTCGGAAACTTCAGACCAGTGGAAGTAATATGGTCTTTTAGGGGAGAAAATATTTTTAAGCCTTTTGTGTAGTGTGGGTCATTATTGCTAAAGAGATTTCTAACCAGGGGGCAAATTGTTCAAAATGAACCAGATCTATACATAGCTGCATCTCCTAAGGGGGTAAAGCCAAGGATGGCTCTTGTCTGACACAAATGCCTTGAAACGCTGACATAAACCTCAGTCACTTTCTTCATTAATCATTCAAACGTCTGTTTATGGTAAAAGAGAAACCTGACATCGAAATAGCCTCTGGAAAGCTTTATTACAATTATCTTAAAGTTCATCATGAGCTGAGTCTTCCAAACAGACCAACGCATCTCCCTGAAATTCATATTTCAAATGCCATTTAAATATTTTCCAGGTCTGAACTCACATAAAAATCTAATATTATTTCAGATGTCAATTGTTCCACTGCTCACTGCAATAAGTTCTTCACTAAGAACAAGAGATTTGTTTTCTTAATGGAGAAAACAAACTGCCCTTTTCTGCTGTGGAGCCTAATATAACTATATAACCATTTTGGTTATTTTTCTTTCCTTTTAAGTTTTTTTTATGAGAAGATCATAAAGTGAACAAAGAAGAAAGGATTCTTGATTTATTGTATGGAATAGAGAATTGTGGCAAATGAATATAAATTCTACTTTTATACAGTGCATTTTTTCTTTGTTGTTGCCTTATTATTTTGTTGTGTTATATTTTAATGCAGAGGGATATATAAATAGTTTAAATAAATGAATTAATGGCTGCAACCATCCCCTGAAATTCGCCACATGACTTTCTAACCTCTTTGACAATTCCAGCACTATCCTGTGCTGGGCCTTGGGACAGCTTTTTCAAATATTTGCTATTTGTGACTCTGGGCAAAAAAGAGTATGTTAAGAGAATGCTGTGTGCTTTAGCTTAAACTTCATAGCTTGCCTAACAGAACAGAATAACAGATTTGGAATTGACCTTGGAGATCTTTTAGTTCAACCCCTTGCTCAAGCAAGAGACCCTATACCATTTCAGACAAGTGGCTATCCAGTCTCTTCTTAAAAGCCTCCACTGATGAAGCACCTACAACTTCTGAAGGCAAGCTGTTCCACTGGTTAATTGTTCTCACTGTTAGAAAGGTTCTCCTTAATACCAGGTTGCTTCTCTCCTTGTTTAGTTTCCATCCATTGTTTCTTGCCTTGCCTTCTGGTGCTTTAGAGCAACCACGCTTGGAATAAAATTGGACTTTGGTTACCTTTGTGGGATGTTAGCCAAGAGAAGCCTAATTGACCAATTCTACCTTTCTTGTTAGCAGGGAATGCTGGAGGTGGGAAGGTAGAACTAAAGCTGGTAACCTAATCCAGACTTTATCTTTTCCTAATTGACCAAAGTCATGATGAGTAGATGGGTGGAATTAATATCTATAGGTCATTTGGGGATAGCCATATAATATGTAGATATAGAATGTAGGAGGAGTTAATAGTAAAGAGCATATGTTAACAAATGAAAGGCAAAAAAAATAGACTAGCTTGGTGGTGTTTCTATGAAATTAAGAGAAAAGAGGATTTAAAAAAATTAAACGAAGGTTAATAAATCATTCACGCAAGTGAAAATATAAGGAGCAAAATGAAAATAAAGAAAAGTGATTGGCCCATTTGAAGATGCAAGAAGAATGACTAGGAATGAAAAATGTGTAATGAGTAATGAGTAACTACTTAGGAGAATTTCTGCTTTGAATATATGGTTTAAACAAAATGTGGAAGCTACTTAAAAAAAAACAAACCTAAAACAAAAATGATGTTACAGAACACCAAAGAAATGTGTAGAGTTAGGCTAACAAAAAGTATGAAAAAGACACTTAGTGGAAAGATGAAGGGAATAAAGATGTGTATGAGGAAAATCCCAGATATGAGCATAATATTACAAATCATTCCAGAAATATAACATACAAGGATGATTAAAGGTCTTGAAATGTGACCTTGCTGTTGTTGGTTATGGTGGGTCAAGCATGGATTTTGGAAAAAAGTGAAAATGGGAGAAGGGACAGGGTCAAGAATGAATGAATGATTATGAATGTGGTTTATATATAAAACTAAATAACCAGCACAAAAAAATGTATATTGATGTGACTTGGTTTTATAGAATGAATGAATGAATGAGAATCACATTATAAAAGCCCCGAAGAAAGGGAAGATTCAGAAAGTTGTGGTTTGCTGGAGTTAATAGCCTCAAAAAGATATTTTTATATCAAATGTTTTTCTTTGTATGTTGGAAACGTCAATACACATGGATTTTTATTTTTTTTTATTTTTTATCAAATTTATATACCGTTCTCCCTGAGGACTCAGGGCGGTGTACAGCCAAAGTAAAAACATAAACTACAAACATTAAAATACAATTAAAAAGATATATATATATATATTTGGCCCCATAATTAAAAGCAAAAAACAGTACTGCATTGTATTTATACATAAGTGGGCGAAAGTTTTGAAATGGGCATTGTCTATATGTAACTGTTCTTATTCCCCCCTTATTCTTACTTGTTGTCTTTCAGCTATTACTGTTTGAATCAATTAATATATTGATGGAAATAGGAAGTTGCATTCCCTCGAACATATACTTAAGATTTTTTCTGTATTATTATATAAAAATAATTAAACCAAGTAAGTAAACTCTCAGATTGAAGCTGTAGTATAGATCTTTTCACTGTAATATGCAAAATTTAAGTAATAAAGAAATTACTTAACTAGGGCCCAGAAACAGTCACATAATAAAAGCTGACCAGATTTTTTTAAAAAATTGAAAGAACAGTATCTAAAGTTGATATATACGCCACTCTGTTTGAACAGCTTTTAAAAAATCAAAAGCAGCAAATATGGCAAATCTTGTGAAGATTATTATTTTTTTTAGATAACAATTTATTATATGAAGTGGTAAAAGAGGAAGTTAAGAAGACAAGAAGCAGAACCAAGTTTATGACTTGATATAATGTGTGAACATAGCTGGGACCCAACCAATGCGACAGGAAATTCATATAGTGAATTTTAAAGTTTGAATCTTGGGTTTGAATATACCAGTCTGAAAGGAGACATCTCACCTCAGGAAATTCTTTAAAATATATTTATTAAAGCATTTCCTGAGGTGAGATGTATAAAATATATATCCTGAGGTGAGATGCGTATATGCATATATATGAACTCCTGGAGGAGATATAAAGCAGAGAGGGTGTCTCAGAGCCTGAAGTTCCTAACTAACAGTTTGGCAAAGGACCTTGAAATGCATCTGCCAACTTCTGGAAATTGCAATACTGTGAAGGCTGGACGTGCTGCACTGCTTTCCCAGTGGACACGGGTGAGGAGGACCTCGTGGTTTCAGAGGCAGAGTTTTCAGAGGATGGAAAATACGATGCTGTATCTCAGAAGCTGCTGAACAAGACTTGGCAGAGAGTACAATGTGGTCTAGGGACAGGATGAGCAGAAGAAGTTTTGGGTGGGCCTCATAGTTGCTAGGGCCAACAAGATTATTTACTTTTATTTTCAGAAGATCTTAGAGGAGTGAAGTACAGAGCTGGTTTGCTGATCCAAAACAGCATTTGATTCTAAGAATCCCTTCAGAGCTGAAATTAAACGCTTTCTTTATCCAAAATAATATTATTTTTTTTTAAAAAAACCTGCTTAAATGCTCATGTTCTTTAGAACAATACTTTGCTTTCAAAAACGGATCATGCTCCAGTCCAAATGCCTTATCTAGAAAAGTACTTTATTCCTAAGAGCTGAAATTGAGCCGAAATATTTTAATTTTTTAAAAAAATGCTTACATCTTTAAATCACTGCTTATCCAAAACAGTGTTTTATAGTTTAAAAAAAGATTGTTCCTCTGTGCTGAAACAGAAAACATTACTGTATCAAAATACACTCAGTTTCTCATATTTTGTAGGTAGGTGGCACAGGATGATAAAACCAGCAGAAAAGGGGAATAGGAACATATACCTTTGGAGAAACATTTTCTGAGATTTCTCAAGATGTCATAGTGGGCTTCTTAATGGAAAAAAAGTATAAATCCTCAGTTTAATTAATGAATGGGAAAATGGTAGATCTGAATGTCCTATTAATCTGAATAGGATTTTATACATTCATCTCATTTATAAATGAGATTTTTGTCCATTGCATCCAAGGTCCACTAAACCAAGGGCTTATTCTAATGTCAAGTGTGGCCTTTCGGCTACCATATTTGAGCTGCATAAATCTAGGACCACTGGATGACTCTAAAGAAGTTCAGAAATCTGTCGCTCATTGTCATCATCTCGTGGTTGTTTGTATTTTTGCAGCCTAGATGCAAAGAGAAAAAAGTCACCTTCTCAACTGCATTGGCTTGGCTTAGGGAAAGAAGAAAGCCTGTGTTCCAAATATTAATGTAATGGAGTATCTCTTGCTTTATGATGGCATCCAGAATATGTGGGTTTTGTGGGAAGAAGCAGAGCAAATAATTATTGCATACTATACTATGTGCAGCACTTAGTAACATCCATCTCACTATTTCTGATCCCACATATGGGGAGGTCTCCATGAATCCAACAGTTATTCTTACAAAAGTTTCTCCAGAATTGAATTATTTTACTTCTAAGATTCTTCCTTTCTTAGAATAGTGTCTTAGCTCTCTGGCCAGAAACCAAGGATAGACACCAAATGGTGCTTTCTCTTGCTCTTTCTTCCTTTTTATGAAATTGGCAGCTCCTCCAAACACATATCCAACCAACGCACAATGCATTAAAAAAAAAAGAAAAAGAAAAGAAAGAAAGAAAAAGAAAAACAGACCATCTGGCTAAGTGCTTCTTAAAAATGAGAAGAGAATAAAAGCAACATTCAGAACCGGCAGTTGAATGAAATTCAGCCTGCCTGTGGACCTTCTCCTGTGATACACATAAAGGACAGCCATCATATCCCCTACTTAAAAAAAAAAAAAAAAGCCCACCATCAAAATGACATCAAGTTAATGGTTTTGAGTGGGATGGGGTGACTTTCCTTAGTTGCACATGCACTCAGTTAATTAGCAGCTTTGGAAAATAGCCACACTTTCCCACTACCAAAGATTGCCAGCTTCAGCCCCTTTGCTGAGGCGTTGGAGCCCTCTACTGGAAGTTCAAATGGCAGATTTTCCTCACCCTTGAAGTAGATACGGTACAGTACTTCCCCATGGCTCTCGCAAATAAGAGTTTTGAGATCGATGAGCAACTGATGCAGTTTTGTAGGTTTTAAGCAATATGGGCGCACATATTAATACGTATGTATGGTTGAGGTTCTAATTTATGTGTTGGTTTATCAATACGGCCCTCAATCATGAAGTGCCCCTAGTCACATACATATGTTCATCTATAACTCCATGCTTCTCTTTTTTTTTCAGGTTTCAAATAAATGTGAGAAACTTTTCCTCCCAATTCTCCAATATCCATGGGAGAAATATTGTGGGCAATGTGTAAACCATGGGGGGCTCCATGGATGGCCTCAGATCAGAGGTGGGTTTCAGCAGATTCTGACCAGTTCTAGAGAACTGGTAGCGGAAATTTTGAGTAGTTCGGAGAACTGGTAGTAAAAATTCTGACTGGCCCCGCCACATTTATTCTCTGCCTCCTGAGTCCCAGCTGATCAGGATGAAATGGGGATTTTGCAATAATCTTCCCTTGGAGTAGGGTGGGAATGGAGATTTTACAATATCCTTACCCTGCCATGTCCAACAAGCCACATCCACCAAGCCATGCCACACCCACCAAGCCACACCCACAGAACCAGTAGTTAAATTTTTTTGAAACCCAATAGATACCTATTTTGTACCTGTGCCCTAATCTAAGATCTGCTTAGGAAGTCCTGTTCTCTCACCTGCCTGTAAAAATAGTTAGGTTTACTTTTTTTAAAAAAAAAAAATTCCTTGGACTCTTCAGTGTAGACTTCAAACTTAAATCTTATCTTTTGTTACATTTTCTTGTAAAATTAATGGCTGTGTGCTGTAACAACATGTTTATCATATATTGAATTGATGTTTTACTGTTCATCTGCCTGACTTGCCCAATATATCTTTTCTTCATTTTATCTGCTATGTTGCTTTGGGAGGGACTTGCTATAAAAAGTGATGTAAATACTTGAAATAAATCCATTGCCACATAATTGGAGTACCATAAAACTGGTGAAGAAGGAAAGGAAGACGTTTAAGTTTACGGTGAATTTATTTTCTTCTATTTATTTATAATCTGAAGGTAAGATTGATTGTGTACATTTTATATAAATTCATGTAACAATGCTCTTGATATGCTACCATAAGGAGAGAATAATATTTTAATTAAAAAAAAATCCCTGTCAGATTTATCATCATACAAGTCTTTGTATGGGGTTACAAAGATGGCTGTAGCCTCATTAATAGGAATTGTCATGTCGGTCAGTTTCAGTTCAAGCAACAATACCAGATAAACAGAATAGAATAACAGAGTTGGAAGGGACCTTGTAGGTCATCTAGTCCAACCCCCCGCCAAGCAGGAGACCCTACACCATTTCTGACAGATGGCAGTCCAATCTCTTCTTGAAAGCCTCCAGTGATGAAGCTCCCACAAGTTCTGAAGGCAAGTTGTTCCATTGTTCTCACTGTCAGAAAGTTTCTCTTTATTTCTAGGTTGACTCTCTCCTTGATCAGTTTCCATCCATTATTCCTTGTCTGGCTTTCAGGTGGCTTGGAAAATAAGTTGACCCCCTCTTCTCTGTGACAGCCCCACAAGTATTGGAGCACTGCTATCATGTCTCCCCTTTTACCATCTTACCATTCTACCATTTTAAAGAGTAATCCGTTTTTCCTCATATTAGGTTTTTGGCCCTAACAAAGAGATGGTGGCTCTTTGGCCAATAAAACTTAAACGGAGAATCAGAATCCTAAATGAGTCTTTCCCAAATGCCCTAGCTGGCTTTCAGTTTAGTTTGTTCAATGTACTTATTTATTCCAATGAAGAACATGTGAACTCCAATAGAACTGAATGTATCATGAGTAGCTCACTCATTTCTGCCTGAGCTGGGATATTGTGATGACCAATCTGAAGTTTTCTGCAGTGGGTTAATAAAGGCTACCATAAGATCAAAGGATCACAAAAAGTCTCTTTGTCTCTCTGTTTCACACACATATCAGTCCTTGCTGTAACACATAAGATGAGCTCAGCAGAGAGAAAATATTTCACTTAGAGTCTCTACTATTCCTTCAGCCGAGGCGCATGGGCATGTTTTCCCAATCTGAATAGATGCTGTGATCTTTGCCTTTCAGGCCTTGCAGATGGCACCACCAAAGCAACTGTTGTCTATAGTGCATACAAAATACACATCATGTGCCCAGTTCAATGACACTGTTATACTCCCCCATAAACTCATGTTCCCTGATTCAGAATATACTCATCCCCTACTCTATACAGAAAATGATGTCATTCATACAACAACTTTAAGCACAAACACTATCCAAACCACATCGTTCCTTCATTTAGGCAACAATAGGATCTCCTTTGTTTCTATTTTTGTTTGTTTCAATCAAAAATAGCCACTTATTTTGCTGGGAATTTAAATTGTCTATTAATTGCATTTAAACAATTTTTAACATAATGATGTGATTTTTACTGACTCACTTCATTAAAAAAATTACTTTCTACATTATTATGCTCCAGCTTGTATAGACTGGAAGAATTTCAAGTTAAAATAGAGCTATAGTTAGTTCAAAAGCCATGATCATGATTTGTATAGAAAATAGTTTAATCTAAAATTTAGTTGTATCATTAATGCTCACAGCAGCATTTTTAAAACTGGTATTATTTCTTGATGGTTTGCTATTGGGCAGCTGGTATTGCCATCTAGCTGAAGTCAGAGATATGTAACTAAGTAATCACTGAATGAAAAAAATAACTAAACAAAATAACAAAACTCGACCCCCAATGTCACTCACAGCATTCAGGACCTGATTTCTTGGACCAACATCCTCTCCCGATTAATTCCTTTATTATGAATTTACATTTGGACACTACAATGATTTGCTCTCAGGAATACAATAAGAACTTTGTGGTAATTGTTCAAAAACTAAAAAAAGCTAACCATGTTCAGGAGCACAATGATTGGGTTTGCCTATTGCATTAGTCACAGCATTATTTGTGCTATGTGACTTAGTGTGAGAATTTAGTGAGAATTTAACACATTCACACTAAACTGGTCCTCCCAAATATGATACCCTAAAATGATATAAATTTCAACTTCAAGAATTCATACAGAGTGTAGCCAATTGGCTGATTGGCAATGATGGGTGATAAGGTCCAATCTATCACCAGATTCAGAAAATCTGTACTCAGTGATAATTTTTCATTTTTCCTTCACAAAAAAATATTTTATGAGTATTAGTAATGGTGCTTTGGAGTTCTGTCCTTAGGAACAAAAAAAATGGTTTCTCTCAATATGGGATTAGCAGGGTTTTGAATAGCTATTTTTTAAAAGCTATATCAACAAACCATTTTAGAAATATAAGAAGACACTTCATTCTAATTTTTCATATCTTCCTGATAAGAACAACTTATACTGTTGATTTTTCCACATCCATTAAATCATTGTAGCATAAAAGAATCAGCAAATCCATACCATTTCATCTTGTCAAGTAATATCCATAGAATTGCTTTGTTTTAATGGCTGAAGTCACACAAAAATTATTATTATTATTAATTATTTCAATTTGTATGCTTACCCAGCCTCAGGACTCCAGGTGGCAAACAACAGTTAAAAACATTAAATAAAAACAACAAACAGTAAAATAATATCACAATGTATACAAATTGGCAGCCAAAATAAAAACCATTGCAGCCATCAACAAAATTTGTTCAGCTTTGTAAGCCAGCCAATGCAGGGCACAAATCTTGCTTAGTATCAATGAACTGAGCCAAATGGGGTTGGTCAATGAACCATAGTTAAGTCTTAGGGCAGTACGTGAACTTGGCCAATGCCATAATGGAGTAAAAGCCAAGGATGTGTTCTGACATGTATTGACTGAAAAAAACCCTGGTTGCCCAGAGGAGGCCTAATTTTGCTGGGAATATTTTCTAGCCTTTCCTGTTCAGAAGGTCTGGATTGTGAAGGATCTCTTTTGAAGTACAACCTACTAGCTTCATTTCAGAGCCATCATCAACCCTCCACCAAAGGTGTTCCACAGTAGCCTTAGCTGATCCTGACAGCTATAGACTAGATAGAATCCACATTGCTACATACTTGTGACGAACCCCTCAATCAGACATAAAGTAGATTAATTATGGGCCCAAATGAAGCAAAGAGTTTAAAATTTTGACATCGCTGGTCAAATTTTCAGCATTTTAGAAGTCAGGATCTTGCAAAGAAAAAGAAAACAAATGAACTAACATTTGCCATTGTAACAGGATTCACGTTTAGCGCTAAATCATTATTTTAAATAATGGTTTGCTGAATAACGTGCAATTAGCTGGATTCTTACTTGGCAGGCAAGCCAGAAACTATTATTTATTATGCGAAGCTAAGTTCACATAACCAAAAAAGCTAAACCCCTGACTGATTACATTAGGGCTTAAGGAGGAATTTCTACAAAAGAAATACATTTATTAAACAAATTTATAAGCGCACCCAACTCACACAGGGGTGACTCTAGGCAACTTATAACATTAAAAATTCACAACAAAAAACCATAAAAGTATACAATCCTTTCTCCGAGGATTTTTTATACAGACTTTGAGATCACTTTCTGTATATCACAATTTTTTTTTCAGAGAAGATTTTAAGACATACTTTGGCAATCTCTCCTTCAATGCCTAAAGATATGGAAGGGTTTGATTGTTAGAAATCTCTATAAGCAATTATTATTATGAATAAATTCAATGCTCTCCTAATACCCATTGGTCGTTTCTTTTCCCCAAAGGTTAGGGCGATGGCCATATCTAGCTAATCATATGGTTGACTAAAGGTTAGGGACAATGACCAAAATAAAGCACAGAGCGACAGGTCAGACATCTGGGAAGAAGGCAATGGACAAAAACACATGGATGATCTAAATACGTAGATATCGACATCAGGATTTGCACTCAAGTCATGCAAGTTTTAATTTTTTAAGTGAGGCTTTCTCTACAAAGACAGAAAGGCAGTGAAGAGAACAGACAAGGAACAGGCGGATCGGCTGGCCTGCTGCCCCATTCTAATCTTAGCTTGTTGCAAAGCACACAACACCATTTTTCTGTTGTTTACAGGGCGGGAGGAGCTGAACCGGCTTTAAGAGTTTGATTGCTTAGATTTAATCCTAAATTGTTTCTGGAATAAAAACACCAGACAGAAACAGCATGCTCATTTTCTAACCGCACATTCAAAGGGACTTATTATGCTCATTTATGAAACTGACATCAAGATTAGCTGTTCCCAGTTGCCAACTTGCTGAACAAAGGCCTTCTCTCCCGAGCTACCTCTGAAGACAATGGATCCCCATCGCCAAACCTCACATTGTTCAGGGCTGAAGGGCTGCCACAGTCCTTTGGACTCTTAAAGTTCATTATGGGCTACAACCCCAGACATGCTGATTTGCAGAAACAGATGGAATTGTAAAAATTATAAATGGCCATCTGGTATTCACAAGTCTATTGTAGGACAATTCAAACAAATGTCAAACAAGGATACAAAAAGCTTCTGTGTGATATGAGGGCACCAGAGGTTTGGCACATTAAGCGGCCTGGAAAGACTTGGCTTAGTTTTTAATGCAACATTTTAAACAAGGCACAGAGACACCTTCTGTGATGATGATGATGATGATGACAATAATCAATATCTATTGCATACGAGGTTCATTTATTTTGAACGTTGGCTCCAAAATCCAGTGAACAGACACACTAAGTGAAGGTTTATTCATTGCTTCTTCATGGCATCTGAAAATGTAGTATCAGTAAGGTTCATGGTTGTTAACATCATTTATTGCATAAACTACCCGTAACTGAGTTTGCACAATGCACTAATTCAAAACCAGGTACGGCTTCAGGTGATAATGAAAACATGAGATGAGACAGAGTGATGCATAGCTAACTTAGAGAAAGGTGCATATTGGATCAGGCACACCAGTTACTGTATAGCTCCAACATACCAACCGACAGCATTGACCAAGAACTCAGATTTGAAGTTCAATCTTTGTCAATTCACAGCTTAGGTTACATGTCCTAAGAAGATAAGCCCTCTGTGGTATGGTTATTCTCTCAATCTTCAGAGTGGTAGAGTCTAACCCCAGCCCTAGCCTTGCCTAGCCATTGATTGGCCAGGACTATATGACTGCCAGATAGTCACATAATCTGTATCACAGGCTCAAATGTGGAAGCTGCCTGCGAGCTCAATGATATAAAGCCCAAGCATAAAGTCCAGAGTTATCCCAGACTTAGTTTTCCCCTAAAATACCATCCTGGGAGGCAGGAGCAAATACCAGGATCAACAATTCAGATAGTTGTCTTTCCTTCCTGGTGTCTACTGGTGTCTACAATGGGGCATTAAATAAGTCAAGATGTTGATCACCGCAATGCAATTGAGGCCTCAATGTTAACTTTTTTTGCTTCCCCAGTAGACTTCCTTCCTTCCTTCCTTCCTTCCTTCCTTCCTTCCTTCCTTCCTTCCTTCCTTCCTTCCTTCCTTCCTTCCTTCCTTCCTTCCTTCCTTCCCCTCCCCTCCCCTCCCCTCCCCTTCCCTCAACAGTGTTATACAATTCATACTGTATTATTTGTGCTTTCAAAATTTAGTGTTATGAGATCTCCAACTGGACTGTTCTTTTATCAGGGGCGCCACTGCAATCCCAAAAAAGAGGGGTGGAGAACCAGGAAATGTTTTCTGTTTCTAGTCATGATTCACAGAGGAAGCTGTTGTCTATGTGTGGAGAGCTAATACTGACACCTGCAACCAGACCAGCTGCCAGGCCAGTTGGCAGAATATTTTAAGGATCAATATGAACTTTAAGCATCGTTGCCAGAGTTTATTGTGCTCTTAAAAAAAGGAAAAAATCGACACTAAATTCGAATGAGAAAGTCTGGGGAGTGGGAGAGTTTTAAGTATTTGTTCACTCCTATCGCCCGAAAGGTGGAATTGAACCACTCTGTCGCTAGACAGCTACAGGTTTGAAGCCTGCACCCCAGACCACTGAGGATCATCCGGGCAAGAAAACATATTACTGTTGATACTATATAAAGCTCTTAAACTGTAAACCTTTTAGGATATAGTGAGATAAGTTGATGAAAAGTAGAATGTGCTAAAGTTTAGAAAATATTCTGTTATTTAGTTATAATTTTATGATGCATAGTCGTACTCGGGTCTCTTTTAATATTAATGTGCATTAGATAGATAGATATTTCTCTCATGCAATGGGGATATGCAAATATTGCTGACGCTGATTGGCCTGCTGCTACTGCGGGCGTGCTTTAGTAGAGCGGGTTTACAGAAGCAAGGCTTTTTTCCCCCTGCAGCTCGCTTGTGACGCTTTGTTTGGCTGATTAATTCTTTTCAACGTACCGAAGCGTCAATCCTACCTCGCAAGTTTGGGATTAATAGAACTGCGCGGCCCCCTTTTTATGGCATGGGAATCTGCTGGGGAGGGGAGACTCGGGAAGCAAGCGCGGCTTCCTTTGCCTTTGTCTAAGGGCCAACTCTGCTGCAAAAGAATCGCCTTTCTTGGCGGAAAGACGTGGGTAAGAGGTTTCCGCCAAGGGGAGTGCACTTTGTATTTGCTCAGAGGCAAGCGTCCAGGGCCAACCTCACCAATTCGGATGGTCCGGCCAGTTTCCAGCTTCTCCGGCTGATTGCACCGGTTCAAGAGCGATACGGACCACTGTTGTCGCCAAGAAAAAGTCGATTTCGCAGACCACTCCCAAACCAAAATCTGCTTATTTTACCTCAGAACAGAAGATTTACATCCTGCAGGGGGGGGGGGGGAAATCACAGATGAAATGGCCAGTTTGAGAGGTTTCTGTAGTTCTGCGATTGGCATTGCCTTAATTCTGCTTATTATTTAGTTCCTATAAGCCTCTGAAAACTTCTGAATAAACCAAGCACCCTTGTTAGATAGATAGATAGATAGATAGATAGATAGATAGATAGATAGATAGATAGATAGATAGATAGATAGATAGATAGATAGATAGATAGATGATAGATAGATAGATGATAGATAGATAGATGATAGGCAGGCAGACAGACTCCTTTAGCCTGGGTTCATATCTAAGTGTTAACACATAGGAAACTGATCAACTATCTGAATTATCTCACTGTGTGGGTTTTGATGGCACCCTGATCTGACCATATAGACCAGGTCTGCACAGTGTCCTTCTAGGTAATGTGGTTGGCTACTTTGACAATATCTAGTTGGCCCTGAAGGCAGCTGAACAGACTTGGACCTGGTTAGGACTGGATAGGAGACCACCTGGAAATCCAAAGTGATAATCACATGCACATAACTGCCAAGAAAATTCATGGGTTTGTCCACATAATTTGTTGTTAGTTGCAAAATCGTGTCCGACCCATCGTGACCCCATGGGCAACGTTCCTCCAGGCCTTCCTGTCCGCTACCATCCTCTGGAGTCCATTTAAGCTCACGCCGACTACTTCAGTGACTCCATCCAGCCACCTCATTCTCTGTCATCGCCTTCTTCTTTTGCCCTCAATCGTTCCCAACATTAGGTTCTTCTCCAGTGGTCCACATAATACACAAGAATCAAATTTAGCTCAAAGAAGACCAGCTTTATTTGATGTATAGCTCATCATGTGAATGATTTTATCAATCATTAGTCATTGCTAATGAGGCAGAGACTGTAATCCTTGGTATGCTGACATAAAAATTAATTTCCATCAAAATGAATGGGATTTACTTCAGACAATATAGACACCACCAGAAACCATGCATTGTTTACCATTTGTTCTCTTTCAGATTCCAAGCAATAAACAAATCCTCTGTTCTTTTTGTTCTTGCTCTGGATCCAGATTTCTGATTTTTGACATGCACTTAGGCATAGCCTGGTTCCTCTTGAAGTGGCCACTCAGCTAAGCTAAAGTCTAGTGGAACAATATGGAAGGAAAACAACTTGAGCTACACTCAAGCCTACTCTGAAACAAGTTGGTGTAACTAATATCATTTTGGGAATAGTTCCAGGAAAACTATTTGGGAAAATTAATCTCTTTAAGAAGAGATTGGACAACCATTTGTCTGAAATAGTATAGGGTAGGGGTATCAGACTCGTGGCCCGTGGGCCGGATGAGTCATGCGCTGGCCATCCTCAGTTTAGCAAAGGGGGGGAAAGTTGCAATACGTCACATGGCTGTACTTCCTGAGAATGCTCAGGAAGATAAATCTATTTCAGCATCTACTTCGGTCCTACTATCGCAGCACCATTGAGAGTGTCCTGACATACGGCATTCTTGCATGGTATGGGAGCAGCTCTGGAGCAGACAAAAAAGCTCTACAGAGAATTATTAAAACTGCCCAGAATATCATCAGGCTCCAGCTACCAGCCCTAGATGATATCTTTGAATCTCGCTGTTTGAGGAAGTTGCATAACATTCTCAGAGACTCTTCCTATGCTGCTTACAATCTTTTTGAACTGTTGCCTTTTGGCAGAAGATACAGAACAATTAAAACTCAGACCACATGTTTTCTGACTAGTTTTTATCCCAGAGCTATAATTGCACTCAACAATGAACTAAAGTCAGTGAGCTGTTGGACAGCATTACTTGGTCTGTTGTTTGGGTGGTTTAGGGGTGGGGAATTTGTGGTGGGTGGGAGTGTGTTTGTGGATTGTTATGTGTGTTGGACCTGGTCTTTGGGTGTTAAGTGAATTTTGTTGTATGCGTATACTGTGTATACACATAGAATGATAATAAAGTTATTATGATGACAACGTGATGCCACGAGTTTGACACTCCTGGTATAGGGTTTTTTTGTTTGAGTAGGGGGTTGGACTAGAAGACCTCCAAGGCCCCTTCCAACCCTGTTAGACTGTTATCAAGAAAATCTGCTATTTTTAATGGCATGCCAGCCTCTTGCTTTGGGGGATTATAATTTTTTCTTGCTGGGTACTCAAAGCCAGTTCTGGTTCAATTTCGCTAGATTAGAATATTGACCTATTGATAGGTTTGTGGCTGGAATGGTGCTATTGACCAGCCCCTATTGCATTGGGGTTGCTATAGCTGTATCACCCGATGCAGATCTATGCCTCACTACCCTGCATTGATTTAGCACAGGGTTCTCCAAAGTTGGCAACCATAAGACTTGTAGACTTCAACTCCCAGAATTCCTCAGCCAGCATGAATTCCTCAGCCAGACATCCTGTCCTTTGCTGCTCCCCCTCTTTTGTCACAAAGAAATTCTAGAAAGAAAAGATGTCTGGTGTCAGGATGGCTTTCTGACAGACTCAGAAAGCTACAGGAGAGAGAACCAAGAAACTCTGATAACAAGCTCAAAACTTTTCCCCCGCTCCCCCTTTTCCTTGTTGTTCTTGTACAGCACACAATGCCAATAAAGCTTTGCTGAACTGAATTCAACCAGGCCTTCAAGTGGGAATGGGTGTGGTCCTTCTGGCCTTTCCCAAAAAGAGCGGCGGCTTTTCTCTCCACACTCCCACTGCTCGTTTCCCCGGGACAAGTAGTGGTCTCTTACGAAATCTCTCTGGGGGAAGGAGGCAGGAAAATCCAACAATCGTCATGGCAAAGCTGACACAATGCACGAGAAGCCTTTGCTTTTTCCCAATGCAATCCTTCCAAACGTGGGTCGTAGAGTTCCTCCCAAGTAGCTCTTTGATTTATCTCTTTCTGGGTTTCTGTCCCCTCCGCCAAATACTTTTGAGGGTTTGAGTTAGTCTTTGTCAGACTCCACAGCTCAAGCCAGCAGTTGTAATGTCTTTGGGTTATTGGGCCAATCTTAACACTTGCTTCTAAGTTACAATGCCTTTTAATTTGGATTATTTGGCACCAGTATTTTAGGTGCCATGGGAGAGGTATTTCATACACCCAGCTATATATCTGTTATCAATGATCCATCTATCCGCCTACCTACCTACTTACCTATGCATTTTTGCAAGTTCCAGAAAATTAAGCAGCTGTATTTGCCTGGCATGTTTGCCCATGCTTTCTCTCAATCCAAATTTTCTGGCTTTGCATGAGCCATGGAACTAACCATATGAATTTAGTTTGCACAGTACTCTAATCGAGCATGTGGCTTGTGGCTTTGAAGTTCTGTGTAGTGAGAAAACTCAGCAACAAAATTTAGGTCAAGAGTTTGTTGATTTAAGATAGGTTTTGCCAACCTGGCATCTTCCCCAAATATTTGAAACACATGTAGGCTGGAGGGTACTAGTTGAGAAAGGCTGATTTAGAACATGATGAACTGTTCTGAAAGTGTATCCCTGCCCTTTTTGTATAACCCTTTTATGGGAATTCTCTAAGTTGATGACAGCTTTATATATAATAGCACCCTTTCTTCTAAAAGCATTGAAGTACTTTATTTATCTTTCCAATAATTGGGTGAATTAGAGATAGTTTGGCTTAAGGTCAGCCACTAAATTTAAAATGCGGTGTGGATTTCAGTCCAACCCTTTCCAGCTTGGGTCTGCTAGTTTGAAACTCTTCAGGCCAAAATAATTCTGGCTTGAACCCTCTTATTGGAAACAGGCACAGAGTCTGAGTACGAAGCTCCAGGTTCTCCGTAAAGTTAATGGTTCATTGCCACTGATCATCCCCTTACACCAGCAGTTGCAAATCAACTTAAGCTACAGGATCAGGGGTGAAATGCTCCCGGTTCGGACTGGATCGTCTGATCCGGTAGCGATGGCAGAGGGTGGTTCGGAGAACCGGTAGCAAAGATCCCTGCGCCCCCTCCCCCATGCCCAGCTGAGCTGCACGATCATCAGAGGCTGGTTTTTTTACTTTTAAAAGCATTTTTTCTACAACCTCTCCGGCCAAAAAAATGCTTTTAAAAGTTTTTTTAAAAAAGCCTCTGATGATCGCGCGGCTCAGCTGGGATTGTCAGAACCTTTTAAAAGCATTTTTTCTCTTTGGCCGAAGAGGCCACGCCCACCCAGTCACATTACTCCCCACCAAGCCACGCCCACAGAACCGGTAGTAACAAATTTTACATTTCACCACTGTACAGGATTGCCATCTTTTATAATTGGACCTGTTCTTAACCCTTTAAAAGTAGCATTTCTTCCTGAAATTAAGGAGACAAAAGCTTTTTCCTCAGGGGTGGGTTCTACTAACCTTTACTACCGGTTCGCAACAGGGGCACGCTTGTGTGCTCACTTCACTCTCGCGTGCACATTTCTGCGCATGCGTAGATCACCCATGATGATGTCGTGGCGGGTGGGCGGAGCCTCCCACCAGTTTTACTACCGGTTCTATTGAACTGGACTGAACCGGGGGCAACCCACCACTGTTTTTCCTTCAGTTTAACTGCACTAGAGGAACAGCTTCCTTTCTAAGTTTCTCTATGATGCGACTGCACAAGAGAAAAATAATTAAAAGATACTATTCCTCACTGGTTGTATTTTAGAAAAGACGGATGAGAGGTGTCTTGAAGACCTTGGATAGAGTAACAGCTGAAAGGAAATCACAGAATATGTGAAACAGGCCCATCACTTCTTATACTGTCTATTGCTTCAATGCAGGGGTGGGTTCTACTTACCTTTACTACTGGTTTGCAATGGGGCTGCTCGCGTGCAAGCACAGAAGCATTTTGGTGACGTCGGGGTCAGTGGGTGGAGCCTCCTGCCGGTTTTACTACCGGTGCGAACTGGGGGCAACTCACCACTGCTTCTATGCCTTTTAACTTGAGATTCCATATCTGAACTAAGAAATCTGAATAGCCACCAGATATGGCACCCTTAGAGTACAGTAGTTGAGATGGGCAGCAAATGTTCTAAATATAAACAAACAAACAAAAAAATAACTTTTAAAGCTGCTGTTAATCAGCTTTCTGTAGTTTTTTTTTTCTGATAGTATATTTTGTGTAGAGTATATTTCATCCTATTTCTTCTTGCCCATATGAAGTTCGGGTTAATAAATATACTTTCTGTTTTCCAAGTATATAGCAAGTTGAATAGTTGGGAGTGTGGCAGCATACATAATTACTTATTTATTATTTATTTAATTATTAATAGTAATAGTTGTGTTATTTCTTACCAGTAGGATGCACATATACATAAGACATAACTAGTAGGTTCACGATGCTGGCTGGGGAATTCTGGGAGTTGACGATTACACATCTTAAAGCTGCCAAGTTTGAAAAGCATTGCGCTAAGCCATACAATAGATCGTTTATTTATAGTTTGATATAATGTAGTAACACATTCAATTATGTTTTTTAAAGAAACCATAGCTAAGAAAATTGTGGCTTTGCATGATGGGTGAGCCTGGCTATTTTCCATTGGAGCAATATGATATTTTCATTCCAGACCTAATGGCTTTCTGGGAATACGAATTACCAAAGAGAAAAGTCACCTCTATTGCCTTTGAAGATCTCAGTGTCCATTGTTTGAAAGGAGAAGTCTGAATTTTTGCTCCTGCTTTCCAATTCTGATGTATTGGTTTTGAATATAAAGTGTTTGGATAAATATATGAAATGCTTATGATTTCAATGCCAAAAGCAAGGAATTCTTACCTCTTTGCATTTCATAGCTGTACCTTTCAATCCCATTGAGAATAAAATAACCACATAAGAATGTCTACCTAAAATTGCTTTGTAAGGGAGGAAAATGGTGCAAGGGAAACAGATTGGTGGAGGGAATTCCTGCCATAGTAATCTGGGCAGAATTCCTGAAAACTAGGAAAAAGGATGTTTGCCTCCAGATGCTCATGATCCCATCTCACAGACAATGAACACTGCTGGCCTTCAGATCCACAATACTTATGGGGCCAAGGGAAGATCAAAGTTCCATTGTGGTGAGACCGATTAATTTCTTCCTCTTGTTGCTAATAACCATAGTTTAATATTAAAAGATTAATTTAGATTCCCCCTTCCCCATTTTTCAATCAGAACATGGGAGAAGAGCTGAAAGTCCATGTTAGTTTTCTTGCTTGCTTGCAAGAGTGTCTCATTTCTTCCATTTGCATCTTTCACCACATGTGATCATGTATCTGATCCAAACGATCCAAATCATTGGGATTCAAATGATCCAAATGAACTTCTAGTTGTGCAAGCGATCAGGTTGATACATTGCTCTGGTTCAAACATTAAGCTAAGTTGCAGTGCAATTTAGCTTGTATATCTTTTTAGTTTGTATAACATACACTGCACAAACCTGGGTTCATGCGACTCCCTGAGTCATCCTTTGCATTAAATCATGTTTCTTGAATAAGTTACAGTTGCCTGTAACCTCACCTCGCACTAAACTGGCATAAACCAGTTTACAAATTACACTTGTATTGGATTCATATGATACATTTAGCCTACCCGTCCCCAAAAAAATAATTCCTAATAACAATTTATGACTTAGCTTGAATTGCAAACCTCACTGAATTCTTTCTTTATAAGTCATTTGTAAGAAGTAGAATTGGTCGGACAGGAATGGGTTTGTACAATATGCTTAGTAGCTTTGATTTAACCTGCATAAACTCACTAATGTTTATGGCCTAGGACAGGGCTGTCAAACTCAGCCTGTGGACCGGATGTGTCAAGCGCTGGACGCACCCACGCCTGGTTTAGCAAAGGGGGAAAAAGTCGCGATACATCATGTGATGCCACTGTGACGATGAGAGTTTAACCCCCATTGCCACTGTGACGATGAGAGTTTAACCCCCAGGGTATTGTGTGAATCTGTCCAACTGTAGTTGAATAAAATCCTTAAACAAACCATAGTCTAGTGTACTGTGTGAACTCATTCACAGAATCAGCCTAGTATATTTGGTTGTTCACCATTACTAAACTTGAAAAAAAGAGTCAGTTTGTTGTAGTGCTTAAGGCTAGAAACTAGGTGAATGTGCGTTCTAGTCCTGCCTTAAGCATAAAGCCAGCTGGGTGGCCTTGTGCTAGTTACTTCCTCTCAGCCATAGGATATAGACAAAAGCAAACCACTTCTGAAAAAGCTTGCCAGGAAAACTTCAAACGCTTGTACAGGCAGCCACCAAGAGTTAACACTGACTCAAAGGCACCAAGAGAGAGAGAGGAGAGAAAGAGAGAGAAGCCGATAATTGAGTTTGTGTGGTATATTTTACAACACCCATATTTAAGTGTTTTTTTTTTTATTTGTCCATTCATTTATGGTTCAGTATGCCATGTGAAAAAGGAAATCAATGAATAATTTACATTAATATGATAAAGCAAACTTAAATTAACCATTTGTTGTTGTTAGCTGTGAAGTCGTGTCTGACCCATTGCAACCCCATGGACAACATTCCTCCAGGCCTTCCTGTTCTCTACCATCCTCTGGACTCCATGTAAGCTCACACCTTGTTGTGACACCGACCCCCGAGGCCGACTTATCGGAGGGAGAAGGCTCCGAACATGAAGGAGAGGAATTGGCCAGGCCTCCCTATCCAGGACCCTCCTCTCTGGCAATGCCTCAGGTGTCTCCCGAAGATACCAGGAGCCAGGTATCTCCTTGCAGTCAGACAATGACGGAGATAAGTCTTGGCTGGATCCACACCAGTGTCAGAGAGACAAGCACACGCAGCAGAAAAGGAGGCGTGCCAGAGATTAAGCTAAATCACTGGACCACAGGGGATAAAAGGGGGTGAGGTGGCCATTCAGACTGTGTGACGGACAAAACTAACTACTAGCGAGTCACATTGGATCTTTGAAACAACGTTATCTGCCTTGGATTTAATACGGTCTTGACTTGACAATTCTTGAACTGTGTATATCTTGTTTGGGTTTATCTGACGGAGGAACAACCCCTCCCTCTATGAGTAAAGTTCTTGGCAAGCAGCTACTGGGTTGCTGTCAATCCTCTTATCGAAAGAATTTGTTGTCTGCCAGTTTTATTTAACCCCTGGCTATCTGTTTGTGAGCGTGTATGAGACGGGGACAGAACACACCTATTGCTTCAGTGACTCCATCCAGCCACCTCGTTCTCTGTCGTCCCGTTCTTCTTTTGCCCTTAATCGTTCCCAGCATTAGGCTCTTCTCCAGTGAGTCCTTCCTTCTCATTAGGTGGCCAAAGTATTTGAGTTTCATCTTCAGGATCTGGCCTTCTAAAGAGCAGTCAGGGTTGATCTCCTCTAGGACTAACAGGTTTGATTGCCTTGCAGTCCAAGGACTTGCAGGAGTCTTCTCCAGCACCATAGTTCAAAGGCCTCAATTGTTTGGCACTCAGACTTTCTTATGGTCCAACTTTCATAGCCATACATTGCAACTGGGGAAACCATAGCCTTGACTATGTGCACTTTTGTTGGCAGGGTGACGTGTCTGCTATTTAGAATGCTGCCTAGATTTGCCATAAATTAACCATGGGTTAATTTATTAAATTAAATTAAGTAATTAATTAAATTAAATAATTAAATTAATTAATTAATTAGTTAAATGTCTAGATATGCCACACACAACCATGGGTTATCATAATTTGTAACAGTAACAGAGTTTGAAGGGACCTTGGAGGTCAACTAGTCCAACCCCCTGCTCAAAGCAGGAGACCTGTACTAGGGATTCGATTTGCTAATACAACCCATATTGCTTGATACTTGTTAAAGTTGAAGTGTGATTTGAGCCTGGGCACCACTAGCCTTTTGAGAATTACCATCTCGTTTTTGGGCAGTGAACTTGAGTAATCCCCATTTCCAGGGAAAGGAAAAAAATCTCTAAAATTTTCCAAGAGCAGGGCTGCCCCTTAACGGGAAATAGAGCTTCTGAGAAGGTGTAGTGAGAAAAGATGTTGGGGTGAATTAAAGAGTGAGAAGCCAGGGAGTCTGAAGACCTGATTGTACAGCAAAAGAAAAGTCAGTCCAAACATTTCTTCTCCACCTAATAATGAAATAAATACCAGAACTCCCACTCCACCAGTGAGAACTCCTCTGAAATTCTTTTCTACTCTGAAGTAATTTTAAATCAAATCTTCCATCAAGTTGAGTAACAACTGGGAGATTTCTCTGCCCTACGTTAGTTACATCTTTTTTTCCTCTCTCTCTCTCTGAAGGATGTTATCTTAAAGCTTATCAGAATAGTTCTAGGTATTTTGTAACGCTTCAGGTCCTCTCCCGCCTAGTTACTGCCCCAGATTAGGTATCATTTAATAAGTAATTATTTAATAAGTAATCATTCGTGGTGAATAGTTGGAAGGAGAGGGCTGCTATTTTTAGCTGAGGCAACAAAATGTTGGCTGCTGTTGATGTTGGTGCTGAAATGTCAATGTGTAACAGATGGGAACAAATTAAGGGCATACTGCCGTTGCTGTCATCAAGAAAGGCAGGCCGTTTCACAGCAGGGTTGTGATTAGGATGTGTTGCAGAGTGTCCAGGGGAAACGAGTAGGGAGGGAAAGAGAGTTTTCAACAAGTAAAACCATCCTGCAAAGCGAGCAGATTTTTAAAAATACACCTTAAGATAAATACTGACCTCTTACGACAAATGAGAGGAGCAAAGGCATACCTAGGTAAATAAGACCATAAAGCAGTGTTTCTCAACCTTGGTAGCTTGAAGATGGATGGACTTCAACTCCCAGAATCCCCCAGCCAGCAGTGGGGGATTCTGGGAGTTGAAGTCCACCCATCTTCAAGCTTCCAAGGTTGAGAAACACTGCCATAGAGGGAAACAGAAACATTTCACATTTGGTTGAATATTGAACCATCAGATCCATCTCTGATGTCACACCAGTGACTCACATCAAGGAACAAGGCAGTCTTTTATTGTTTGCTCACATGATGCAAATGAAGAAATGGGTGTGGGAAGGAGAATTTGCAAGCCCCTTGGTTATTGTGGGATTTCATTAATCTCTATTAGCTGATTCCAGGAACTCCTGGGAACGAAATGGAAAACAGGAAACTGGGATGTTGAAACTCTGCAGCTGAAAAAGAGGAAATGTTTTTTTTTGGGGGGGAACCTATGTGATTCCGGTGCCTTTGTTCATTAACATTTTCTGGCAAATTAGCAGATATGGTACAACAGTTGTTAGAGCATTTTTTTTAATCATCAGAGGAACTCTTCCGCTGAAATCAAATAGGTGGTTTAATATTCCATCTTTCAATCCATAAAATACCATCCATACCACATGTTGAAAAACAAGAGTTTTTATCTTCCCATCCTTGGTTGCCTGTTCCTCATCCCAGCAGCTGAGACGAGAACTCTCGTTCTAATTCGAACAGCAGAGGAATAGTCAGTAATCTTTAGAGCCCTCAGATCCAGGCAGACCCAATTTAAGCTTTTACCTCCCATTAACCCATGGTTTACAAATCACAACAGCTGGATTCATACAACATACTAAAGCAAATCAAAATTATGGCTTAGTGTGATGTATGAACCCACTCTTGGTCTGCCAATGTCAGTCTTCTCATTAAACCTGTAGGGTACTTCTGTTGGTGTATGTTCAGCTTTGTATATAGAACTGTAACAAAAAATTCCTGCACCAAATGTCAAATGCCAAGATTTGTAATCTGTATGTATGGCTGAGATGTGACGATTGACTATAGATGCTAGCAGTGCAAATGTGAAATGTAGAGAGATGGAGTATATTTGGTTTAGTAAGGTAAGAATTAACATTACTCCTTTGTGCTTCCATTGGCTTCTTCTCTTCTGCTAATGTATCAAAGTTGATGGATAACCCAAGTTACATCAGAAAGTTGTATTTTAATTTAGTTCAGTTAATTTTAGTAAATGGAGTCAGATGAGAGATTAAATCAACTAACAGAGCTAAAGGGGAAGGGAATTAATATGGGGTAGCTTTTAATAAGAAATGGCAGGTGTATATGGATGTCTGATAAGAAACTGAATGGATCTATTTGTGTAATATTTATTTCTTGAATACTTTATTTGTCAAATTTGCTGCTTATCAACTTTGGAGAGGGAAATTTGTTCTTGAAATACAAATCCTGTGTATTTCTCAGGTTTATCTCTATAAAATTAACACTTCTTCATAGAACTGAAATCCATATCCTCTGTTCTTGTCCTAGGGTCAGCCAAGGAAATGCACAGGCATGTTAACTGATATATCAGTTTCACATCTGATTTTCAGAATTACCCTGAACAGCTGATTTTCAGTAAGGAAGAAAAAAAAGAATGTTAACAAACATACATACTTGTGGTAGTACTGATAAGGACACCTGGAGGAAATTCTGCTACAAGAAAAGTGGAAACTTTTTGCTGGCAGGATTGTATTCGTCCTTTCGTTTTGTGTCCAGGAATTTGCCTAGAATGGGCCACATACAGGCATAGGCCTCCATGGACCTAGGTGATGTTACTTGTGAGAAAATATGCAAAACAAACATGAGAAAACATTGTTACGGGCAGGTGGATAAGCCGCCTACGTAAGAAGGAAAATTTGTAAAATAGGAAAAAAGCATGTTGAATATAGGCCAAACTATGCCTGCAACAGAAATATTACACAGAAGACAATTTTGAAGATCACATGGTTCAAAATAATTTTTTCCCCATTTTTCAGCTCGCTGTGCTATAGGTTTCATATTGGCCCTAGATAAGTGGAAACGTCCTTCTAACCAGCTGGAGTGGAAAGCAAATAATTTTCACAGAGTGCTTAAGTTCTCATGGGCAAACACAACTGTGCCTATATTTTGTACAGTATATTATAAAATTAAGTACTGCAGAGTGTTTGATCTTGAAAAATGTGAATAGCCTGTTGTGGGTGGGAGGTGTACCAGTGTGTTTCTCCACTTCTATTGAACTACAATTCCCGTAATCCATATCCAAGAGGTTGGTCATCTTGCTTAGAAATTACAAAAGTTTTTGACCTCATTTGGAGGCCTCTGCAGATCTGGGACATCTAATGGTTGCTTAGAACAAAAATACATCTTTTAAACCATTGTCAAAGCTGTCACAAACAATTGACTGGATTTCTTAGCAGTCATAATTTGAATTGCTGTTTTTGTCATTGCACCAAATCCACCCTCTGCCTTTATGGATGAAATTCTGTCATTCCCTAGGAAGACAAAGATGAAGACAATCTGACAACAGATTTGTATGTGCCAAACATGGGGAAGGAAGGCAACAGGGCAGAGCAGAATGAGACAACTTGCTGCAGGATAACTCACCATGGCCAACTCACCATGGCACAATTCAATTTAAATATTTAAAATAATTTAAAAAATATTTCAATTTTTGTCACTCACATTTCATTTTTTCACTCCTTTGGCATCCATTCTTTAATGATTCTATTCCACTATCTTTGATAGTAGTGTAAATCTTGTTCAGGGCTGAAATGCTCCCGGTAGCAAAAATCCCTAGCCCCCCCCCCATGACCAGCTGAACAGCGCAATCATCAGAGGCTTTTTTTTTAACTTTTAAAAGCATTTTTTTCTACAACCTCTTCAGCCAAAAAATGCTCTTAAAAGTAAAAAAAAAAGCCTCTGATGATCGCGTGGCTCAGCTGGGATCGTCAGAGGCTTTTAAAAGAATTTTTTTCTGCAACCTCTTCGGCCGAGGAGGTTGTAGAAAAAATGCTTTTAAAAGTTAAAAAAAAAAGTTGGCCATGCCCACCCAGTCACATTACCCCCCCACCACCAAGCCACGCCCACAGAACCGGTAGTAGCAAATTTTACATTTCTCCACTACTCTTGTTCCATGGCAAGTTGTCGTAGACCCAGGGCATAGATTACCTGTATGAAACCAGTAAGGTCTGCATACACAAAGTTTCTGCCTCCTTCAGTTGTAGTTTATTCAACAAATTATGGCAGATAAGACACCGCTTTATGCAACGTGCCAACCCAGTGAGACCTAACTGCTCATCTAAATAAGTGCATTTTCCCTTTGCCTTTAACTGGCACTGATTTCAGATCAGTTGACTTACTCAAGTTTATCTCATTGATTAGCAGTTCATAAGTATCTCAACACTTATTTAATTCAAAATCCTTCAAGAGGAGGTAAGTCTGTGTGTATTACCCAATGAATTCAATTGATCTGAGTAAGCACTTACACAGGAAGGTGCAGCTTCCTTTTTGCTATTTCGAGTAGATGTATTTCTGTTAGTGCTATTACTGAAAGTAGGAGGAAGAAAAGCTTTCTTGGCATCACAACCACATTTCCATTCCTATCCATAAAAGATGGAACCAGACCGGATCATATCCCTCTTTCCTGAGAAATTTTCATCACACCATCTTAAAAAACGTAGTAGTTAATTTTAGCCTATTTAAATAAACATGTTTGGAACGCAGCCTCGCATTTCTGTTAGTAAATTTCTGGAAAAGAGTCACAGCAGAGTTCACTTCCAGTTCCCTTGCTTCTCTTTAGTTTAGGACTTTCAGCATCTGCAATTCCCAGGACAAGATGTGATTGCTGCATTCTCATTTCCAGATTGGGAACAATCCTCTGTGGCAGAGATACAGCCCATGACTCACAAAGGCTGAGTCATTGCTGTGGAAGCAGGATGCAACTGCTTCAGCTGTGATAGAAAATGCAGGAGTAGCGAGAAATCAGATGCTATTCATTCTCAGCTGGAGTCCATGAGCAGCACAAACCCATTGGCATGGATCCGCATCTCCTTTCCTTTCTCTCTTCCTGTAGATTGGCAGAGCAGAGCCCTATCAAGAGATGATGGCAACTTTAATCTTCTCTACGCAAAAGACAGTCTACAGTAGTGGACATATCTAGCATGCAGTACTCAGCAATTCATTTTTTCCCTTCTGCTAGTCTCATATTTTATAAGGGCTAGGGGTGCTATTTTGCAGGTTCTGACAGGTTCTGGAGAACCGGTAGTGGAAACTTTGTGTAATTCGGAGAACTGGCAAATACCACCTCTGGCTAGCCCCAGAGTGGGGTGGGAATGGAGATTTTGCAATATCCTTCTGCTGGAATAGGGTGGGAATGGAGATTTTGCAGTATCCTTCCCCTGCCACGCCCACCAAGCCACACCACACCCACCAAGCCACACCCACAGAACCGGTAGTAAAAAAAAATTGAATTCCACCCCTGATAAGGGCCCCTCTTTTTAATAAATTCCTTCATCTCCAGAAGACTTTATTTTTGAAATGAGTTTGTCCTCAAAGGAATCACTGTGACCATGGTAAATTGTTTCAGGTTGAGGCTATTTTAGGTATTTAGCCATAGGCTATTTCAGGAGGTTATACAGAGCTAACTGCACAACCATCACAATCATCTGTGCCATTCAATTGCCTCTTTATAGTGATTATCCTGGCTTTTGAGCTGCCAGGCTAAAAGAAGCAACACCTTGAAAGACGCAGCCCATAGGCTCTCATAGTAAAAAAACATTAGTTTTGTCTTCATCTGGATAACAGGTGCTGAATAGCTTGAGACCTTTTTATTACACATATGAATAAAAGGGACAGCAAAGCAAGTAAGAGGCAAATCAAACCAGCAAACCATGGCGGTACACCGCCCTGAGTCCTTCGGGAGAAGGGCAGTATAGAAATGTAATAAATAAAATAAATAAATAAATAAATATTTAATTTGAAACTAGCAGAATATGCCATGCCGTCTCCTACACTGACACTTCTGATCCACCAAAGTCTTAATAGTTTAAAGTTGCAAAAAGCCAATAGATAAATAGATTAAGAACAGCACAAATAGGGTGATTTTGCAAGATATTAGCTAAAAAAAAAGATTTGGAATTAGCTGTGAGTTATAATAAGCAGTTGTCTGCCTTATAAAACATTATCTGAATACTGCAGTATATTGTAAACACTATAGAAACCAATGGCTCCTGCTTCTTGCCCGTTCCCTTGGTGATTTATGTATATAAATCATTTAAATCCCTCCAGTCTGAAAGCTCTTACCGCTCCTACTTCAGGCTTACAATTCACAAAGTCTTGACGCAGAAGGAAAGGGTACAGGAAAGGAAAAGGAAAACTCATTCACAGAGTGTTTTTATGATTATATCACATGCAGCAATAAGGGGAATGCAACCAATACTCAGGAAGTTCAAAGTAACTCTGTTCTTCTTGTCAGGATAGCTGATCTCACTCTCATCTCTGAATGCCAGCCAGTTAGAGCAACAAAAGGGCAGGGAGGAAGAAGGCAGCACTGAGTAATCTGTCAAGGATCAGGCTGCATATGAACTATTTGACACAGAGTTCTCGGAATAGAATTGAAGAGATCTATCTGGCAATGCTGTTTACTTAAGCCCCATCTCTTCATTTTCCATCTGTCTCTCTTCCTGTAAAGATCTAATGATGGTGCTGGCAATGACAAGAGTAGAGAAATAAAATCTCATCTTCCAGATGGCAGAGAGGATGTATGCTCTCTGTTATTGCCAAAAAAGCATGCTTGTTTTCTCCAGATATGCAAGTCAGAGAATTACAGCTGGAATGAGATGCTCCTTCTCCATCTTCTCCCTTCTTCTCCATTTCTGAAAAATATTTGAAATCCTATGAATGTACTTTCATAAACAAATGAAATGTGTCTACAGAAACAGTTGTAAACCACACAGGCCCCTAAACAGACCCAGATATTTAATGTTTTCATTTTTGTTTTTTGACTTCTTGCATGTTTAATTGGTTGAACCATATGAAGCTTAGGTAGGAAATCCTTCCACATAGGGTTGCATTTGGATAGAAACATAATATAAATTATTGGTGAATTTTACAAGAATATTAACGTGGGCAAGATGGTTCAAAAATTTAAAGGCAATTTTCCCCCCCCAGATTCAAGGTTATTTAGAACATATTCCATCTTTTTTGGAGACACAGTAAAGTAACTTACAAAGAAATTAAAAGATGAAAGTTCCTACTTTGTCAAAGCAGGGTTTACAGGAGAAAGTAAAGAAATTCACTTGAACCAAGTATTTGTGAAATCTTTCTGTCTGTGCCCCTTGTCTGTATATGAAGGAGCGTTTGCTGATTCACAATAATTTATTTTTGAGGAAGCTGTGTGAATCAAGATATAACACGACAGCTTCCATTCCAGGTTACCAATCATTCTAGGCTTTGTTTAAAGAACATATTGTGAGACAAAAGGAATTCTCACATGCATAAGAATCCTTAAGAACTGAATAAAACATTGAAAAAAAGATCACACTACTTTCATGACGATAAAAGTACAACTTGACTTTGCACTTGGCCTCTTTGACCCAAAACATATAAAGAACAGTTGCTGGAATAGTGTATGTCTAGTCTGATGAAAAGAAGGACTAGTTTAGGGGTGATATCAGTGTTCCAATATCTCAGGGGCTGCCACAAAGAAGAGGAGTCAAGCTATTCTCCAAAGCACCTGAGGGCAGGACAAGAAGCAATGGGTGGAAAGTAATCAAGGAGAGAAACAACCTAGAACTAAGGATAAATTTCCTGGCAGTCAGAACAATTAATCAGTGGAACAACTTGCCTCCAGAAGTTGTAAATGTTTCAATACTGGAAGTTTTTAAGAAGAGATTGGATAACCATTTGTCTGAAGTGGTGTAGGGTTTCCTGCCTAGGCAGGGGATTGGACTAGAAGACCTCCAAGGTCCCTTCTATTCTATTCTGTCCTGTCCTGTCCTGTCCTGTCCTATTCTTCTGACATTGCTCTAAGAGCTGAAGGCTCTTTGTAGGTGTGACAAAATAGGAGGACAGCAGTTTGCAGCCAAAATTGAGAATGGGAAAGGCAAGCTTTCAAGGAGAAAAATAATTTGGTGCATCTCGCTGCAAGGGGACTTGTCTTCCTAGAGAGGAAGTTGTGAATGTGTGTCCTCCCATTTAATACCCTAGGGGGTGAAAGGCAAAACTTGCACAGACCCCCGCAGGGATCCTTCAGATGCAGGCTTGGCCTCTGGGGCTCTTTGTTACATAAACACCCGTAGTGCAGACATATTAATCAGCCTGCCAGGGAGGGGTGGAACTGAGTAGCAACCCTTAGAGGCCGCCCACTTTTCATTCTTGCTCCCATTTGAGGTTGCTATATTAAGAAACACATTATTTCCTGCTGTGATTTTATATTTTTACCCGGCTTCTAATTTGGGCTCTGAGGTAAGCAATGACACATATGGCCCTCCTCTCCACCTCCTTCATTTTCTTCTTTTAATGCTCTCTTTTGCTCTTCCCCCCTCCCCGTTACCCATTTTTCTGCTTTTTTACTGGAAAAACTTGTCTGTTTCAGTGGGAAGTGTCTGACAGTTTCTTTCCTCAGGCCAGGGTTTATCACAAAAATCTGTGCTTGGTTGTTGTTTTCCTTTTTAAATTGCAAATAGCATGAACAACCTGCAGGGATCTGTATATTTTACTAGTCCCGTCTGTCTTTCCAAATGAAGAGACAAGGCTGTTGTTATTCATTAGATGCATGCCTTGCCTTTTGTTCAACATAGTTCTTGCACCTCCCATTGCTCTCCACAACATCCCTGTGAAATAGGACTACTCCACAACATCCCTGAATGAAGAAAGAATAATTGGCCCAAAGTCACCCAGTCAGCTATCATGGGAGATTGAACCCAGAGCCCCCTAAAGCCAGTCCACAACATTACACTTTCTGTTGCATTCATGTGACATACTAAACCAGTGATGGTTAACCTTTTTGGCAGCGCATGCGCGGCAGAGTGCCGGAACCCAGAAGAAAGCAGCTGGCTGGTGAGCATGCGTGTGGCGCACTTCTAGATTCTGTCGTATGCATGTGTGCCAGCCAGCTGGTCCGGTGTGCATACGCACTGGCCAGCTGCTGTCTTTCAGGTTCCAGCATGCACATACGCACATACGCACTGGCCAACTGGTCTTCACGCGAAGACCAGCTGGCTGGCACGCATGTGCGCACCGGAACCTGGAAGACAGCAATTGGCTGCTGTGCACATGCGTGATGGAATCCGGAAGAGTAGCTGGCGACGGCGTGCGTGCCTACAGAGAGGGCTCTGCATGCCACCTCTGGCACGCGTGCCATAGGTTCGCCATCAACGTACTAAACCCTGGTTCATT
Organism: Pantherophis guttatus; assembly: GCF_059756535.1. Taxonomy (NCBI): domain Eukaryota; kingdom Metazoa; phylum Chordata; class Lepidosauria; order Squamata; family Colubridae; genus Pantherophis; species Pantherophis guttatus. Next base: position 290,671,170 of record NC_142063.1, on the reverse strand, counting down.
CAATCATAATTTAAACCACTATTGGTCATATTTGTGTAATCCACTAAGTCATGAATCCTGATCCTCCAGCTGTACTATGACTTTCTATGATCCCAGTCATGTTTTGTTTATGAGTTGTATGAAGCCTACATTTAATAATATTTATGAATCACACTGTGCTAAGACATGATGTGGTCTCTTTGACTTTGGTGCGGTATCTTATGTCAGTATTTCTCAACCTAAGCAATTTTGAGAGGTGTGGACAACTCCCAGAATTCTTCAGCCAACTTGGGAAACTACCAGGAGTTGGAGTTCACACCTCTTGAAGTTGCCGTGATTGACACACTATGTTATGTGAATGCAACCATCACAGTTTAGGGTTCATTAGGGTTTATGGCATTGTGTTTTCTTTGAATTCATCCAAAGAGAGCTTAATTCACCAACAAGAGTAAGTAGATCATAGCTTACCACAATGTATAAGCCAAGCTTAAAGGTTGTCAGGAACTGCCTGGAAGTCAATCCCCATGACTGGACCTTGATCATCAATTGTATAGAAAGAGATTGTGCCAGCCATGCTGAGGGGGAAAAAAGTATTCTCTTTAGTCCCAGAAATTCAAGATACTGGTAATATTAATTAAACATCCTGGTCACAATTACGTTTATTAATGTATTACCAAAAGGAGCCTGATTTTGAGAACAAAGCCAAAGTGAAATTTGACATAATTATTGAGCTATCAATCAGTGATAGTCAGTTGTCACTCCCACACTTTCTATGTAGCTGTTGAAAATGGAAAGAAGAGAAAATGATGGAGAGTTTGGTGCAAAAAGTTAAAACCAAAACGGGAAGAAGTGATGTTTTGCATTAGACTAAGAAGGCTGGGCTAAACCATTTTTTGTGTCATGCTAAGAAAATGACCTGGATCCCTCCATGAAATTTCCAAGAGCCAAATTCAAATGAAAGGAATTTAACTTTATTCCTAATGCAAAGTGAAAAGAATTTTGAGAGCCATAATTGCTGGAGTGATAGCTGGAGCTCATCTGTTGTTTTGGGATGCCAAATCCTATTAGCTTCCGCTGGTGGAAGTTCATCAATGATCAAACATAAAGTCAGCATTGAACTATGACTGGTGGTCTTAAAGTTTCCCAGGGCAGTTGGGATATGTCTTCCAGAAATAGTACTGTATATTGATGACATGGTGAAATAATCAACGGACAAACAATACTTCTATTTTCAGCATGATGCATGTTTGTACAATGAATCCAAATTGGAACAGTTTGTTTATTGCAGAAGCCTCTTGAGAAAGCCCCATGCATTGCTAAGAAGAACTTACAAACAAAGCAGAAGAAAGAGGAAATGGAAGAAAGATTTGGATTGGGGGGGGGATTGGTCTTGGTGCTCTTTGAGCAGCTCATTCATTCATTCATTCATTTATTTATTTATTTATTTATTTATTTATTTATTTATTTATTTATTTATTTATTTATTTTCAGCCTATTTGCCCATGGCGACTTAAGGTGGCTTACAGAATATAAAATCTCATTTAAACAATAAAACTAATAAAAAGAATCAAATAAATTAATATAATATGATATAATAAAATCACACACACCCCGTCCTGGCCACAGCAGATCACACGAGCCATGTAAGAACTCCATCCAGCTCTGGCAGAACCAAGTCTTCAATGCCCCGCCCACCTCATCAGAGGCTTTTTTTTTACTTTTAAAAGCATTTTTTCTACAACCTCTTCAGCTGAAAAAATGCTTTTAAAAGTTAAAAAAAAAGCCTCTGATGATTGCGTGGCTCAGCTGGGATCTCAGAGGCTTCTAAAAGCATTTTTTTCTGCAACCTCTTCAGCGGAAGAGGTTGTAGGAAAAAATATGCCTTTAAAAGCCTCTGGCGATCCCATCTGACTTGTCTGATCGTCAGAGGCTTCTAAAAGCATTTTTTTCTGCAACCTCTTCAGGTTGTAGAAAAAATGCTTTTAAAAGTAAAAAAAAAAAAAAGTTGGCCATGCCTACCCAGTCACATTACCCCCCATAAGCCACGCCCACAAACTAAGCCACGCCCACAGAACCGGTAGTAAAAAAATTTGGAACCCACCCCTGCTTTACTACCTTCCAGAAAAGTATTAGAGTGGGGGCCATTCTAATCTCTGGCGGAATGGTGTTCAAGAGAGAGGGAGCCACTACGGAGAAGGCCCTTCTTCTGGTATCTCCCTAGGGGATGGGACCTGCAAGATTCCCTGCCTCCTCCGCTCTGATGGGTCGGGTAGATGTGATCGGCAAGAGATGGTCCCTCAGATAACCTGGTCCCAAGCCATGAAGGACTTTAAAGGTGACAACCAGCACCTTGATTTGCACTTGGAAGCAAATTCCCGCAGGAGAGGTGATACATGTGTACACCCGGGTCTGCACAAAACCATGAGGGCCACTGCATTTTGCACCAACTGGAGCTTCCGGATGCTCTTCAAGAGTAGCCCCATGTAGAGTGTGTTGCAATAGCAAGATGGGAAGTGACTAGGGCATGAATGACTGTGAGTAGGGATTGTTGGTCCAGGAAAGGACATAACTGGTACACAACCCGCAGTTGTGCAAAGGCCCTCCTGGCCACGATTGCCACCTGCTCTTCGAGCAGGAGTCGTGAGTCCAGGAGAACTCCCAGATTACGCACAGGGTCTGTTTGGGGTAGTGCCACCCCATCCAAGACCAAAGGTGGCAATTCTCCCTGCGCCAATGAACCCCAAACCCAGAGCCACTCGGTCTTGCCAGGGTTTAGTTTCCACCCGTTGCTCCCCATCCAGCCCCTAACAGCCTCCAGGCACTGTGAGCTTGGTTGTTTTCTTGCAGATATTTCATTCCCCAAACAAGGTAACATTTGTTTGTTTGTTTGTTTGTTTGTTTGTTTATTTATTTATTTATTGGTTCAATTTATATGCTGCCCTTCTCCGGAGACTCAGGGCGGCTTACAATGTGTTAAGCAATAGCCTTCATACTTTTGTATATACCTGCTTAGTAGGGCTTTTGCCCCGCCCCCACAAGTGGTGGTTTTTTTTATACAAAGTCAGCTTATTGCCCCCACAATCCAGGTCCTCATTTTACTTACCTCAGAAGGATGGAAGGCTGAGTCAACCTTGAGCCTGGTGAGATTCGAACTTGCAGTAATTGCAGGCAGCTGGCAGATAAGTGCTATTTAACAGCGCTTTAGTCCACTGCTCCACCAGGCTCCTGTATAACATAATCAGTGCAAGAAAGATTTGGCTACCCAAGAACCAGATAAAATCCTTTAGAAACTTGGAGGACTGAGACTGGCAGATCTTATATAAATTCTTCCTCCCTAATTGGCGAGACAATTTTTACACCCCACATTTATACCAATATTTGTAAAAGCCCCTTTTCGGTTTTTACTTGTCAGGGTTTGCAAAGACATAACTGCAGAGAGTATTAAGAGGTTATCGCGTCCAGTCATTCACAGCAGCTAGGCGTTAATGATTGCTAGTTGCAAAAGTGAAATGTGGCACTCAGCATAGTTGCCTGACTGCAGAAGCGGAAAGATCAGCTTTTAACAAGGCTGATTTTTGGTGTCTGCAAAAGACAATTTTGGAATGTGAAAGACAGTTTGGCCACATTGGAGAAGTGCCACTGGGGAAGATCGCTTCTAGATTGGGGTCAATAACTGGAATGATTCAGTAAAAACAATGGACATGCTGTTTATATTTGGCTGGTTGCCTGTGAAATATTTTGTCACCATTTCATTTCTTCTTGCACAAACACCCCAAGTGCTGAAGTTTTCCAAGGACTGAGCCACTTTGTGATATTACATCTCTGCCCTGAATTTGATCAGAGGTAAAATACAGGAGGGACGGGGGAGACAGGAAAATAAATAAAACAAAATGCCTTGTTTGGAAGGGTGGAGAACAACCAGATGAATAACTGAGGGCATATTTTTCTGTTTTGGTTCTGACCAGCAGGGAAATCTGAACCGGTTTACTACCGGTTCGCTGGCTGCGCCTGCGTGCGATCTTATTTTTTTACTTTTAAAAGTATTTTTTTACAACCTATTCGGTAAAAAAAATGCTTTTAAAAGTAAAAAAAAAGGCTCTGAAGATCAGGCAGCTCAGCTGGGATAGTCAGAGCCTTTTTTTTACCTTTTAAAAGCATTTTTTAAAAGAAGCGGCAAGCGGGCAGCTGGGCGATTGGGTGGGCATGGGCGGGGGGAGGGATTTTTGCTACCGGTTCTCCGAACCACCTGCCACCATCACTACTGGATCGGCTGATCCGGTCCGAACCGGCAGCATTTCACCCCTGGTTCTGACTTTTTACAAAGCCCCAGTCTGGGATGGTTCTCCCCCGTGCATGCACCCCGCCCTTGCCGATGCATGTGCACTCCCGCATGCACTCCATCCCATGCATGTGCGCCCCTACACACGCCCACCCCTGTGCATGTGCACCCTCGCACATGCTCTGCACATGTGCAGCAGAGACCCAATGACCAGCTGGCTGGCGGGAGGCACGCGTGCATGCATGGCACAGCTGAACTGGGGCATACCCACAGAGAGGGCGCTGCGTTCCACCTGTGGCACAGGTGCCATAGTTCGCCATCATGGCCTTAGGATGATGAAAGCCCTGCTTCTTTTTATATCCGTGCAATGGTCAAACAACTTATTAAAAAGGAACAGGACTGATTACTAGTAGCACCCATTTTGATGCTGTTGTTCCTCTTCACAAATGCCCCTGATCTGTACAATCAAATTGGCACTGTAGAGTGTAGACATGTTGAATGAAGAAACAGTGAAAAGAAAAATATATATATAGTTGCAGTTCTATCAAAACTAGAAGTCACGGAGTATGGTTCGATTTATTGTTGCTGGGAAATAGGAATATCACTTAGACTTATATTCACAGGGCTTTACAGTCCTCTCTAAGAGATTTACAGAGTCAGCATATTGCCCCCAACAATCTGGGTCCTCATTTTACCGACCTTGGAAGGATGAAAGGCTGAGTCAACCTTGAGTCGGTGAGAATCGAACTGCCAAACTGCATGCAACTAGCAGTCTGCAGAAGTAGCCTGCAGGACTGCATTCTAGCCACTGCATCACCAGGCCACCAAGTAAGTATTTGGAAGCTACTCTTCAGTTTTTAGGGGTGGAAGAGAGGGTTGTTCATTTGTTTTTTTAGTCTGAGTGCAACTTGGAGGCCTACTAGTAAATTGGTTACTTGCTTAAATATTATAGTGTAGTGTAGCTCAGGGATTTGAACATAGATATATTCAGATTGTTTTGTTTTTCTTACTTGAGATTTCTCATTCTCCTCCTTTTAATCATCCCAGCTCTCTTCAGCCTCTATATGGGTTTCAAATTTGCTAAAGAAGAAACTTCATTTTAAATAATGAAGATGGGTCCAAACTTCAAGTTTTTGTTTATTTCCTAGAGTGATGGATCTGATTTTTGGCAATGCATTTCAGCAATTTAGCAAACTCCCTTCCCAAATTCACTTGCACATACAATGAAACTGTTTCCATTATTATCCATGCTACAGAAGCTTTGCCAAAAGCTTTTATCCAATGCAACATCAGAAGCAGAAAAGTAGGGAGGTGCTAGATACAGGAACAAAGTTCTGGAGATCGTCAGAAGAAGCACAATGCCAAGATACATGAAGTTCTCATTTATCTCTACTCAGCCTTGCTGAGGCAACACCTCAGCGTGATTTTGAGTGCCCCATTCCTGGAAACAATAAAAAGTGCAACAAAGATGAAGCAGGAGTGGACACGCATTGTGAGTATAGGCTGATGAACTTGAGATGTTTAGTCTGAAGAAAAAACTGAGGGGAGCCATTAAAACTGTGGTCAGATGCATAAAGGGAAGATGATCATGAACAATTTTCCATGGTTACAGAAACCAGGACTAAAAATAAGAGATACAAGTTGCAAGTAACTAGCTTTCAGTTAAATATACTGTAAAGAAAAAATATCAGCTTGATAGCACTAGACTGGGAAAGGCCAGTTTCTTTGCCTCTGAAGTGCCAGAAGTGAGGGATACAAACAAGATTCTCTGAAATCTTGGATTCAGCCTCCACAGCTCTACTAAAAAAAAGTAATTATAATACTGTATTGGAAATTATTACACTCATTTGTGTATTTAGCGAATATATATATGGCTGCCCATCTTAGCCAATTTTGAGTGCCTCAGTGGAAAGTAAATAGAGTAATCATATCCATTGGATTTAATATTCCACATTCTGAATACATAAAAAAATGTTTGGGGTTTTGGGGTCTCATTTTTGTTTTGGCCTCTGGTAGGAGCACACAGGGATGTTCACCAGAGGGGAGGGGCAGGTCAAAAAAATCAAAATGCTGGCCATGATCACACAATTGTAGTTCCTTTTTATGTTTGTTGCATATGTGATGCATGTAAAATGGGCGGGGCTTTAATGATGTGGTCACAACTTCCTTACGGACATCCTCTTCAAAGCCAAGTACTATATCCCCTTGTCTTGTTTCTGTAGTAGAATTTCATGCAGCATTATAATGTGTATTTTATTCATTTCACTCCTCACTCTGTACAATGAGGGAAATACAGCAGTGGTTCCTACCTTGAAGCTCCTCTTTCATCCTTTTCCCTGATTTGATCAAATGTGATCCATACCACCTGCAGGAAGAGATGAAATGGTGATTCAAATTTCCCCCTCCTTTCCTTCCCCCCCAAAAAGGTTTTTATACAGAGGGGAGACGTAGTACAATACCATTCTCTAGACTAGCAAAGCTTGAAGCTTCCCTGTGCAGTAGGCAACAGGGCCGGAGCTGCCATGTTACAATTTCTATTTCATGATCAATCTCTGTGTACTTCAAAGGTTTCTCTTGTGCTTGCAGGGCTCACTATCGAAATGAGGTAACACTTGACAGCAAATTGAATTGACAGCTTCCCAGCCTTTGCAAATAGGAGAGCATAGCAGGGCATCTTCAGCTTGGTTGATTTGGAGATCAACACTGTCAGATCATGCTTCTGCCAACAAAGTTTTCTCATCTCATCTCATTCCCCTCTTAGCAAAGGCAGGTGTGTCAAGGTTGCATCTTTCCTTTCTCTCAGTTCACAGGTAAGCCATGTTATTTGAAAGCTGATCTGTCCTTTGGCCCACAGGAACTGATCTGGGCATTTCTTATTACATTAAACATCTATCAATTTTCCGAGATCAGTGCTATCAAAGATAGTTGCACTGGAGGTCAGGGCTTTCTTAAACAAAAAGCAATTTAGCCTGACTCAGAAGTACAATCTGAGTCTTGTTTTAATCTGAAAGTGGTGCTGTTTGGGGAGAAGGAGTGGGTAGAACTTCAGGGCGCTGTTTAGCAGAGGGAACAACCAGGAGGTTCCTAAACAAGGCTTAAAGAACAAAATAGAAACAAGGAGAGCTGAAAGCATGTGATTACAGAGAATCCAGTAGCATTCTATTGGGCAAAAGCCCACAAAAACCTTGACACAACCTGTATTTCTTTACCTTTGGATTTTTTTTTAACACCGAAAAGTATGCATAAAAATTATTATAGAAATAAAAATAAATGAAACTACCACATAAAGTGAGGTGTGTGTGTGTGTGTGTGTGTGTGTGTGTGTGTGTGTGAGAGAGAGAGAGAGAGAGAGAGAGAGAGAGAGAGAGAGAGAATGAGAGAGAGAGAGAGAAAGAGAGAGAGAGAAAACACGTCATTAAGTCCAGAATCTAAAATTATCTAGTTGCACTGCTGACTCCCAAAAAAAGCTTACATGTGACTGCAGCTCTCAGTATTATTCCCTCTTTCTCCAGTTTCCATTCCTTAACAGGAAGAAGAGAAACAATGATCAAAGGGTCAACTTAAGTCCTATATCTGCTATGAACTAATGGCTTTAAGGATATAATACCGAGTTTATCAGCTCATACCAAACCAAAGCTTATTTATAACTGGTTTATTGAATACACCAATATACGATGTATATTTTATACACATAATTCTTGGTCATAAATCATGCCTTACAACCCACAATGGATGCCTATAGTCAGTACGGTGAGTGAGACCCAACTAAATCATATTATGGTTAAATGAAACATGTGTATAATTGTCAGCTTATCTTTCCCTTTGTGTAATCCTGCCAGAGATATATTATAAAACAACTAGAAATCAATTCAGAAAGAGCCAGTTAATCAGCCATGGTTTATTACTGAATGTATTAACACAGCCAGTTCTGCTTAATTAATCTAATGAGATGTAGGAAGTTAGTTAAGAATAGAACAAGCATTTATTGTCAGAATTAATCCCTGATTGCCCGCCTTGGCAAACCACTTTCATTGGGACCAGGGATAGCTTTTGCCAGTTAGAGTTGTGTTCATTCTTGTCTGGTACAATGACAATCACAGTGTCATGCCTTCCATATTAAAATGGTATGAATTATATAATTTAGGCAATAATTCATACCATTTTTGAGATATGTGATATCATGACATGTGTAATGCCCCCTGCCCCCTGCAGAAGCCCATGGCTCCCATCACAGGACACTGAGCCAAAGACCAGACAATCACATCTCAGTCTTATTATGTTGTGCAAGTCAACCCAGGCAGTTCCTTATATTATATTTGTCTATTTCTTCCCTCTGCCAGAAATATTAAAACAGTTTACAGTCAACAGTAGAATTCCAAATGCAAACAAAAGATTAAAAGGGTTTCAGTTTTAAAAGTGAGAAACAGAAAGAATATAGATATATGTACATAGATATACACATTCATGCTATAAACGTGCAGACAGGGAGTGGGTGATGAAGGTATGTCAAAAGGCGCTTAAAAGGTGTTAAGAAGGGTTCCTTACAAAGTCAATGGGAAGAGCACTCCTGAATGAAATTGAGGAGGGAGGGCCCACCTGCAGGTAACCGCAAGATCGTATTCTGTGGCTCTTGGCATAGGCAGGAGAAGCTGCACTGATGATGTGATTAATGCTGGTCCCAAATTGCTTAAGGCAATATATATTTCTCCAACAAAGCCTTTGATCTGGCTGGCTTGCTGATTGGCAGCCAGCACAGGGTTGTTTTTGTTTGTTTGTTTAGCAATACTACAGTCTGCACCAAACACAAGAGGAATCCTACATGGAGGACATTATACAAGTAGTCCTTGATTTATGGCCACAATTGGAACTATAATTTTCATTACTAAGCATGGCGGTTGTTAAGCAAATTGTGCCCAGTTTTATGACTTTTTTTTTTGCCATGGTTGTTAAGCAAATCATTGCAGTTGTTAAATGAATCGTGTGGTCATTAAGTGAATCCAGTTTACTCCATTGGCTTTGTTGGAAGCCTGTTGGGAAAGTTGCAAATGGAAATCACATGTTCCCTGCAACCATCATGTCAGTTGCCAAGATTTTGATCATGTGACTCAGGGGCTACTGCTACGATTTTAAATACAAGTTCTGATTATAAGTCACTTTTTTCAGTGTCACTGTAACTCTGAATGGTTGCTAAATGATTGGTTTAAATCAAGAGCTACCTGTAATAGCAATGCCTTCACCATCATAGCTATGACATCCTTGTTCAGGAAAATTGCAGTTGATAGATCACAAAAGCTGATGCTAGGCATCCCTAGCCACAGAAGTTATTTGAGCTTCAAACAGCAAATATGTCTCCAGGATTTCAAACCAGGGGTGAAATGTAAAATGTGTTAATACTGGTTCTGTGGGTGTGGCTTGGGGGGGAATGTAACTGGGTGGGCGTGGCCAACTTAAAAAAAAAAACTTTTCAAAGCATTTTTTCTAATGCTTTGAAAAGCCTCTGGCAATCAGGCAACTCAGCTGGGATCGTCAGAAAGGCTTTTTAAAAAATGCCTCTCTGCCAATCAGGCAACTCAGCTGGGATCGTCAGAGATTTTTCAAAGCATTTTTTTTACTACCTCTTCGGCCAAGAGGTTGCAGAAAAAAAAAATGCTTTGAAAAGCTTCTGAGGATCCCAGCTGAGCCGCGCGATCATCAGAGGCTTTTTTTTTTACTTTTAGAAGCATTTTTTTTGTCGGAAGAGGTTGTAGAAAAAATGCTTTTAAAAGTAAAAAAAAAAAGCCTCTGATGATCGTGCGGCTCAGCTGGGCATGGGGGGGCGGGCGCAGGGATTTTTGCTACCGGTTCTCCGAACCACCCGCCACCATTGCTACCGGATCGGGTGATCCGGTCCGAAACGGGAGCATTTCACCCGTTTCAAACTCTGTTCTTTCTGAAGGCATGCAGCTGCACAGGTAGTCCTCGACTTCCAACAATTCATTTAGTGACCGTTCAAAGTTACAACGGCACTAAAAAAAGTGACTTATGACCGTTGAAGCATCCCCATGGCCATGTGATCAAAATTCAGATGCTTGGCAACTGGGTTCGTATTTATGACCATTGCTGTGTCCCATGGTCATGTGATCCCCTTTTGCAATCTTCTGATAAGCAAAGTCAATGAGGACGCCAGACTCACTTAACAACCAGGTAACTAACTTATCAACTGCAGTGATTCACTTAACAACTGTAGCAAGAAAAGTCGTAAAATGGGGCAAAACTCACTTAACAAATGTCTCACCTAACAGTTTAACAGAACTATTGGGCTCAATTGTGATCCTAAGTCAAGGACTACCTGTATTCAGAAAGGACAGATCCCCCAATTCTCATAGTCAAAAGTATCTCAAGCTCAACCCTTCCAAGACTGAGTGGCTGTGGTTCCCGGCATCCCAATATAGTCAGCTGACTCCATCGCTGACTATTGGGGGTGAGTCTTTGGCCCCCTCGGAGAGGGCGCGCAATCTGGGAGTCCTCCTGGATACATAGCTGTCCTTGGAGGAACATCTGACGGCTGTAACCAGGGGGACCTTTTGTCAGGTTCGCCTGATTCGCCAGCTGCGACCCTTTCTTGATCGGGATTCCATGTGCACAGTCACTCATGCCCTCGTCACCTCTCGCCTTGACTACTGCAAAGCTCTCTACATGGGGCTCCCTTTGAAGTGCACCCGGAGGCTCCAACTGGTCCACAATGCGGCCACGCGGGTAATTACGGGAGCTGCATGGCACTCCCACATAACACCGCTCCTGCGTGAGCTGCACTGGCTCCTAGTGGTCTTCCGAGTGCACTTCAAGGTGTTGCTTACCACAGCCTGCTGCTACCAACAACCTCCCATCGACCCGTGCGCTCCCACAGAGAGGGCCTCCTCGGGGTGCCATCAGCCAAACAATGTAGGCTGGTGACCCGCAGGGGGAGGGCCTTCTCTGTGGGGGCACCTACCCTATGGAACCAGCTGCCCCCAGAGATAAAGAGAATCCAAGACCTTGGTGCCTTCCGCCGTGCTCTTAAAACTTTCTTTTTTCAGCAAACCGGGCTGGCTTAACATATTTTAAAATATTTTTAATTGGTTTGTCATTTTAAACTGGGGCCAAATTAATATATATTCTTTTAATTGTTTTTAATGTTTGTATTGTATGTTTTTATCTGGCTGTACACCGCCCTGAGTCCCTCAGGAGAAGGTGCGGTATATAAATTCGAAATAAAATAAAAAATAAATAAAATCTCACTAACTCACCCTTAAGGTCTCTGTTTTGTTGGGATTCAGTCTCCATGTACTGGCCCTTACCAACTCTGCTTATGCATAATATGGGCGAACCCAGAGAACAGTAATAATTTCAGCTATAAGTTTATAAGTTTAGCAACATATAAGTCAATTGTTCAAAGATGGCTATGTTACTTGTAACTAGTTTAACTGCCATGCACTGTTTTGCAATATTTAACACTGATTGAAGTTTGACCCAACTGAAACACTTCAGTAAATTATCTAGAGCAGTTTCTAGCTCTGGGATAGGGATGATCCATATACCATCATAAATAGATTCCATACTGCAGGTAGCATTTTATTTTCATCCCTAGCTAATCTAGGCACTAGCAGCATTAATGTACCTTTGCTGCCCTCTTGTGACACTTCCTTTGGCTTTTGTAGTGTGAGGGTGACTTTCAAAGTATCATGCTGCCTCCTGCTGTTCAGTATTACTCATTACAGAAAGCAGAAAATATTCAGCCCTAATATTCAGATAGCCTTTGCTCGTTTTTTAAAAAATGTGGGGTGCTTAATCCATAGAGTTAACCTGGCAGAAGAGGGTTCTAACATAAAAAGAATCTGAGTTTTCTTCCTCCGGCTAACTCTCAGTTCTATTTTTAGAGGAGATGTTCCAGTGTTGATCTGAAGAATCAGCATCTGAACCAGTGGTGGGTTTCCGATTTTTTTTTACTACCGGTTCTGTGAGTGTGGCTTGGTGGGCATGGCATGGCTTGGTGGGCGTGGCTTAATGGGCTTGGCAGGGGAAGGATACTGCAAAATCTCCATTCCCTCCCTAATCCAGGGGAAGGTTACTGCAAAATTCCCATTTCCTCCCTATCAGCTGGGACTGGAAGGCAGGGAATAGATGGGGGTGGGGCCAGTCAGAATTTTTACTACTGGTTCTCCGAACTACTCAAAATTTCTGCTACCGGTTCTCCAGAACCTGCTGAAACCCACCTCTGATCTGAACAGTTTGAGCAGATGATAAATATGGCTGAAATCATTTCAAAATGTATAACCCAAGATCCTCAGGGCCTCACCCAGACCCCGCCAAATCTTAGAGTAGGGCTTTCAGGGTGCCTTCAAATGTTTTTGCCAAAGACTAAATGTTACAGCCTGTTCCTGAATGTGTTGGTTGAGGAAGGAATGTAATAATTAGGGACTTCTTAAAACCTGAGTCTTATCATAGCTAAAGCCAATTGCTACCACAAAGAACAGCATGCAGTGATGTGAACTAGTCAGGAAAAACAAACCAGTTCAAATATTTCCTTTTTCCACACTCCTCCCTTGGCAACTGCTCCCAGATGGAAAAGATGAGAGCTGGTTTGCTCTTATGATCTCCCCACCAATTTAATTTATATTTTTCATTGCATGCTGGCTTTGACCCCTGTGGGAAGCCCCCCCCCTTTTTTTATTCCCATGTGCAGACTATAAGAAGCTGTTGCCACATGTCATGTTGATCACTGCCAGGGACTGGAAGAGGTGGAAAGGTGGTGACATAGACTTTACAAAGCAGATGGCAGTAAGTAGAAACCAACAGCCTACTGGCTGCCTGGTTTATTTGCTTGAGTAGGTAGGAAGCAGGAGGGGACCGGAGCAGGCACAGATGGAGGCAGGCAGCCTGTAGGGTCAATGAGCATCCTTGGAGCAAATTGGGCAGATGGCAGAGCTTTGATCATGACCTTTGGCAAACTAAGTAAGGAGAGTGGAGGTAGCAATCCAATCAATTTGAAAGATACCAGACTGGAGAAAATTGGTCCTCTTGTGCCAAGTCAGCCTATTGCTAGTCAGCATGTGCAAGATTTACCCAGAGGATTAGTCAAACCTGTCTCACTTTGTAGTTGGTGAAGAGGTGTTAAGCACTTTCTGCTAAGCCAGAAAGAATATTGGATCCTCTAAATTCAATCCAAAACCATTGTTTGAATTTCAGGGCATCTGGAGTCTGAATTCAACTCAAACCCATAAATGCATTCCAGGGATCTTAAGGTTCCCAAGCAAATGATGTTGCTAAAATGAGCAGAACCCACCATGTTCCTCATTTGAGCCATGCATTAATTTATCCCTTTTCAGTTTGATGCTTCCCAACCCTGATGGTCTATGACTCCTATTGTCACCAAATAGGACAGAGAAGGAGAAAGAGAAGCAGAAGGACCAAGAATGCCAGGAAATCAGTGGAGACATTAGCCATCAATCCCAGGGATTATGGCAGCTGGACATCTTTTCACTATGAGTTCCTGCTGTTTCTTATGCTCCTTCCAAAGACCATTTTCAATTCAGAGCCTTCTTGGAGGTAGAGTTGACTGACAAGCTATACTCGGAGAAGCATAAGCCCTTATAATAAGTAGCTTTTGTATTGTTGCTCAGGCAAGGGAGGAACAAATGAAAGCATTCTCAACCGAGGGCACTTAAGGTGACTAACAATAACAAGTAAAAAAAATAAATTAAGAGTAAGGATCAACCATTAACCAATTTAACTGAAAACATTTGGCTAAAGATGAAGCTCTTGACTCTTTGTCAAAATTGAGTGGGGTAGGAGCTGAACACAACTCTAGAGGGGGCACATACCATAGCCTGCTCAATCTGCTGTCTGGGAGCTAATGATTCTACAGCAACTTCAAACCTTTATACTTTATACTTTTTATATTTAAATCTGTTCATGGAAAAAGCAAAGCAGGGTCAGACCTAGTTACTACTTGGATGGGAGGTTGCAAGGAAAGCTAAAGCCATAGGATAGACTGGGAGGTTGAAAACCATCGCCAAATAAGTTAATGGCAAGGCATTCCTCTATTGTTGCAATTAAAAATACAATATAAATGCATTGTAAGCCGCCTTGAGTCTCCGGAGAAGGGCGGCATATAAATCAAATTTAAAAAAAAAAATACACGGGAGGGTCACCAGATCAAAATGTTTCGCTTACTGCTCTTTAAATAAAGGATGCCTTTGAGGAGAGATCTCAGCACTCATAGTCCTTTAAAGTCAGTATCCTGCTTTACTTCTTTCTCCTAATTATATAATTGTAACTGATCATTTAAACAAATTAGTCATTTCTGATGTGAACATTTATTTATTTATTATTTCAATTTTTCAAGGCTGCCTGACTCCATAGAGTTTTTTAGGGCCTGGGAGAACAGCCAGGTCTTTAAGCAGTTTGCGTTAAGTCAACCATTCCCCCCTTCCTTCCAGTTTATGTTGGCTTTATACATACATATTGCACTAAATGCCGTTTGTTTGATTTTGATTTAGTATCCTCGGTGAACCTGGTTATTGTGATTTATAAACTATGCCTTATATCAGTGACTTCATTCACGTGACATGCTAAATTATTTTGTAGTTTTACCTAATGTGATCAAACTTGGACAATGGATTAAATTGTGGTTAAATAACACCAACGTTTAGGTTAATTTGCCTGAATCATGGTTTAATGAGGTGTTCAAAACCAGACTCTATGTTAATTTCTGGTCTCTAGCCAAAATGACAGAAAGCACGAGTGACTGCAGAATGAGATAGAGTATCTCACTACTCTTGGTTTTATTTTTACCCTGAACACAAATAGGAAGAAGACACTCAGATTCATGGTGGCAGAGCCCAGCTGGACCAGTTTGAGTGATAAAGTTCATAAACCTACAGTGCATAAAAGAGTTCTGTGGAAGTCATTACATAATTATTTCTCTTGATCTTGGCAGTAAACTTGACATTAAAGTTCTATTTGTTCCTTTTTAAGGAACAAATGTTCTATTGTTGATTCATGTTCAGCTTTTGTTCCATAAAACGTGGAAATCCTTTTCACATATATTGCTGCCCTGCATGTTCTCCAATCATATACTTTTACAGGTATATACTAGTATTAGTTCTGTCAAACCTTCATTCTATTTCTGAAGAAAGAAAGTGGGAGGAGAAATCTGAATCTCCCTTTGATTTCTACTGAGAATGTTGATTGCATTTGATCAAATCAGGAAAAAGGAGCAGCAACGTAGGACACCTTGCCAAAACTGCTTCTCTCCATAGTTTTGCATAAAAAGGAGTTCACAACTGAAAATGCAACTGCATTATGGTTTAATATTCTGTACAAGTCAGATCTTAATCTGCAACGAACAAATACTGCCATTAGATGTTGCTTGAATGTTTCTCCTTCATTTGATGTCCATGGGAAATTGAAGGGAGTTGTAGTCTAACTCATCTGGATTCTGGAGGATACTTGGTTGAGAAGGAAGGCTTAATAATTTTAAGCTAATTTTAAAGACAAAGGAATTGCCATTATTTTTTTAAAAAGAAAGTAGACCAAAATTGTTAGATCTCATTCACCTGCATGTATATTTGGCTGCTGAATTTCATTTATTTATTCACCTACACATCTCTACATTTCTCCATTCATAGGGGCATTTATGCATTTACGTATTTATTGAGAAGTAATACACCTTGTCTTCTGCTTATAATTGGATCTAGGCAACTTCATCATTCCTTGAATGATTCAAGATTAATTATGGGACTGCCTCCCTGGTGGGTGTCTACCCGTCCTAGGATACCTGGTTAGAGAAGCATGCTTCAGGTTCTGTGGAAGTATATGCTGAGGCCCATGAAGAGAGCCTTTCCTGTAGTAGCTACTCTCTGACACATCATCCCCCGGAATTTGGCTTGCCCTGATCCTGCAGTCTTTTAGGTAAAGGTAAAGGTTCCCCTCGCACATATGTGCTAGTCGTTCCCGATTCTAGGGGGCGGTGCTCATCTCCGTTTCAAAGCCAAAGAGCCAGTGCTGTCCGAAGACGTCTCCATGGTCATATGGTCGGCATGATTAAATGCCAAAGGCGCACGGAACGCTGTTACCTTCCCACCAAAGGTGGCCCCTATTTTTCTACTTGCATTTTTTACGTGCTTTTGAACTGCTAGGTTGGCAGAAGCTGGGACAAGTAATGGGAGCCTACCCCGTTACGCGGCACTAGGGATTCGAACCGTTGAACTGCTGACCTTTTGATTGCCATAGAGCCTGAGGCCCTGATAGCATGGGTAAACTTCTCCAGTGCTATTCTTATCTTACTTCTGTTTTTTTGTTTTTATAACTATTATCTTTTATTATTTTTATTCTTTTATGTATATATATATATATATATATATATATATGTTATGTATATGAGATGAGTGGCCCATAAACAAACAAACAAAGAAGATGGGGCCCATGACAGACTGTGAGGAATATTTAGACATTAGGAAAAGGAAATGAGTAGGCTTTTTTTATCTGATCATTTAAAAAAATAATAATAATTCAAATCTTGTCATATGAATGGGAGCCTCTAGGTTATCTGATCCAATTACTTGCTCATTTGGTAATCTCTAAACCCTATTCAGCCTGTTTGAAAATCTCCAGGGAACAAGACTTCCATTTTTTTCCCACACAACTATCCCTGTAAGAAATTCCTCTTAACATTCAAGCTGAATCTTTTTTTAAAACATTGTTTTTGGTTTCATCAGAAAACAGGTCTGCTCAGTCCTGCACTGAGGCTTTATATATGCATGAACACCATAATCATATCTCCCTTTAGCCTTCTTTTTTTTTTTACAAATTAACTATGCCCAGCTTCTTTAAGTGATTTTTCTAGG
This sequence comes from Pantherophis guttatus, assembly GCF_059756535.1. Classification (NCBI taxonomy): domain Eukaryota; kingdom Metazoa; phylum Chordata; class Lepidosauria; order Squamata; family Colubridae; genus Pantherophis; species Pantherophis guttatus. The sequence goes on along the minus strand of NC_142063.1, from coordinate 290,654,046 downwards.
GCTTAATGTCCAACAATCTTGTCATCTCGATAACTCTCCTTTGATCCTGCTCCATCCAGTTTTCCATGACCAGATCAGGGGTTGCTCTGAACTGGACAATCCTGACCAGCCTATTAAGTTTATGCTACTAGCAAGCAGTCACTGATCCTGCATCCTGCATCCTGATATAGCCGTAGTAATAGAGAAGTTCATCTAATCATTCGGAACTTGATGTTGTCCATCTGTTTACAGAACCTCTTTAAACACTGCCACCAAATTATAAATTATTGATGACATGGTAAGAAAATATTAGCAGTATCTAATGAACTTAATTTTGTTGTCATTAATTTTAAATAGTAATTGAATTAAATCAAACTGCTTTTTTTTAAAAAAAAATCTACTTCTGCCTACTTATTATATAGGTAGTCTTAGACTTTTGACCTTGTTCTGAGCCCAAGATTTCTGTCGCCAAGCAAAACATTTGTTAAGTGAATTTTGCTCCATTTTACGATCTTTCTTGCCACGGTTAAGTGAATTGCCACAGTTGTTAAGTTAGTAACACCACTGTTAAGTGAATCTAGCTTTCCCATTGACTTTGCATGTCAGAACGTTGTAAAAGGTGATCACATGACCCCAGGACACTGCCACTGTCATAAGTATGAGTCAGTTGCCAAGTGTCTAAATTTTGATCGCATGACTATGGAGGCGCTGCATCAGTCGTAAGTGTGAAAAACAGTCGTAAGTCACTTTTTTTCAATTTTATTGTAACTTGAACAGACCCTAAATGAACCCTTGTAAATCAAGGGTTTGTGCATTTCTTTAGAAGTAAATGTAATCCAGCTAGATGTCTTTCTGGGTAAGTGAAAAGTAAATCTGAAAGCCAACCCCACCTCATCCCCCACCCAGTTATTTCAAATGATCTATTTATATCATCTGTACAAAACAGAGTTCTTTTATCGTGCAGTATCTTTAATAACAGGGATTTGTTATTTAAATATAATTTGGGAATTGGACTATAGGTCCCAGTATGGTTTTGTAGGATGGGATAATGGGATTAAAATGGGAATCATTGCAATTAGAGACCCATAGAAAAAGGCAGATTTCCCCCTAATCAGCTTGCAATCTTATTACAAAAGAGTAAACCTCCTTGGTTCCCCCCTCTCCCCAGTTTGTGACCCACATGCCACAGTTAGTGACTTACAGGTCATGTGACAGGAGGGTGACTGAGGACAAAAACATTTTTTGATTAGTACTGACTTTTTAATTTATTGCACACAAGAACATCAGCAACAGAAAAGCTTTATTTTTAGAAAGATATCCTGGGGTGACTGTTTAGATGTTTCTTAGGCTGCGCTTGTCTCACAGGATTATGTTCAAATACATTGCACTACAGATGATGGTTTACATCGTGAAGAGCTACTAAAAAATGTTTATATTCTTACCGAAAAGTTATATGGCAACATATGTGAAAAGAAGTCCTTTGCAAATAACCGTATCATAAAATAGTTAACCATTCCCAGACAGAAAGGAATGGAAAATTAACATTTTCCATAAACATTCTGAAGAGATAGTGGTGGTGACATCAGGACACGATTTAAGAGCTCCTAGTCCCTGTGGGAAAGATTTGCTATGCATTGAAATAAAGGAAGGATTTTACGTATTATTAATTTACCCCCTCCACCTCTCAGATTAAGACCACTAAATCAAAAGTTTAGTATTATGTAACTCAAGTGGCTTTTTCTGGCAATTTAAAATAAACTTTTAACTCTATGGTTACAACATAATTTTATTATGTTCTAGCTTTAGCTGTAGCTTAGTCTTTAAAATCTTCTGAATTAATTTATGCATGTGGATTTCTCTTTCTTTCTCTTTTTCTCCTTCCTTCCTTCCTTCCTCCCTCCCTTCTTCTTCTTCTTTATATGTCTACCAAGCTGGGTGAACCTACTCTAGGTCACTCCTTTGGTATTATTCAGATGTAAAGGAAGACTCTTCCCTATTGCTCTGTATGGCTGTGACTAAGACTGAGAGGGTAAATGAATGAGTGAGTGCATTACATACTCTTCCATGACTACATAGCTGCTACTGGATCATGACAGGCCTATCTAATGATGGTGGTTACTGAATGACTAAGCAATATTGGGTTTCTGAATAACCCAGTTATTCAGGCTGGATGTTGGCAATTGCAGCAACATATGCATGCATCATCTGGATATTTGGGAGAAGCATTCTACCAATCCCTTCACTGTGAGTAGAGTAGGAATGTAGAAATAATTACAGCAAAAAGGATGAGACAAGGCTGTATACTCTCTCCTTATTTATCCAATCTATATGCTGAAAATATGAGTTGTGGTGGCACAATGGTTAGAATTCAGTACTGCAGGCTACTTCTGCTGACCGCAGGCTGCCTGCAATTTGGCAGATCAAATCTCACCAGGCTGAAGGTTGGCTCAGCTTTCCATCCTTCCGAGGTGGGTAAAATGAGGACCCAGATTGTTGGGGGCAATATGCTGACTCTGTAAACCGCTTAGAGAGGGCTGTAAAAGCACTGTGAAGCAGTATATGAGTCTAAGTGGTATTGTTATTGCTATATAAGGGAAGGTGGATTGGAAGAAGATGAGTGTGGTTTTAAAATTGGAGAAATAAGTATCAATAGCCTGAGCTGTGTTGACACTATCCTGATAACTAAATATCACAGGATCTGCAAGCACTAGTAATAAAATGGGACAGTGAAAAAAAATGGGACTAAAATAAAATATAAAGTAGTCACTTGAATGACAACAAGTACAAGCACAAGTCTTATAATTGACAATGAATGTACTGAAGTATTGGATAGTTTATGGCTTTTAGGCTCAACTATCAATAGTAAAGGAACAAGTAGTTAAGAAATATGCTGCAGACTAACACTCCATATGTGTTCAGCCATGAAGGCATTGGGAAAAAATAATCAGATGCTAAATCTATAAAGATCAGGATACTGTAGTCTATGGTATTCCCTGTGACACTCTATTGAAATGAAAGTTGGACTTTGAAGAATCAGCATGGAAAGAGTATTGACATTTTCAAACATCGGTATTAGATTAACAGAGCAGTTGAGAAAACAAACATTGGCTCATTGAATAAATCAATCCAGAGTTCTCCCTGGAGGCACAAATATCAGGCTCAAATCATTCTACTTTGGACACATTGTAGAAAGACCTAGCTCTTTGGGGAAAGCTCTAATATCGGAAAAGGCAGCTGGAAAAAAAAGATTAGGACAGTGATGGTGAACCTTTTTCTCCTCGGGTGCTGACACCCATAATGCAATGCCCCCTGCAGGCCCCTCCCCACATGTGTGCACGACCCCTCCATGCTTCCCGTGCATGTGCGCGTGACCCCCTGCGCGTCCCCACGCATGCGTGCATGACCCCCATTTTGATGTTAGCAGGCCTCCCTGAAGCCTCCTGGGACCAAAAATGGGGGAGGGGGTGGGGGGAGCCGCAGCTTCCCACCCCCATGCGCACCCCCCCGCGCATGCGTCTCTCGGCAGAGACCTGAAAATCAGCTGGCCAGCGGGAGGCGTGTGGGCATGTGCAGTGGAGCTGACTTGGGTGTTGGCTCACGTGCCTGCAGAGATGGCTCTGTGTGCCACCTGTGGCACACGTGCCATAGGTTCACCATCATGGAATTAGGATAACCAGCAGCAAAGTGAATGGTCTGAAGTACAGTGGCAATGGATGCACAGCTGGAAGGATCAAGTTAAGGATCATGGAAGAAAAATGTATATGGTGACTAGGAATCAATACCAATTTGATGGCACACAATCAACTAATCACGGCATTTGATGTAGGAAAAAAATAAACCCCTCCTTTAATCCATATTACTTTTCTTTTTAAAAGCTAGAGTGTGGTAGCTGATGCAGTCCAACAACTTCTAGTTGAAAACAACTGTGTGTGGAAAAGCACTATTATCTGAAATACAATTGCTGCTCAATACTGTCTGTATACAGCCAAGATACTGCAATGGAGTTTGGACTGGACAAATGTGTCATGCTCAACATCAAACAGGAAAAAATAGTGAAAACTAAAGGAATCAAGATGCCCTGTGGAAATAACATCAAAAGTCTGGATGGAAATGACTACTACAGATATCTGGGCATCCTTCCAGCTGACAACATCAAGCACACTGAAGTCAATAAAAAGGTTAAAAGTGAAAAGAGAGTGAAGATCTTAAAGTCCAAAGCCAGCGGAGGAAATACCATCAAGGCAATAAACACCTGGGCAATTCCAGTCAGTAGATACATAGCTGGAAGAGTGGACTGGACTTAAGCAGAACTAAAAGACTTGGATAGGAAGACCAGAAAATTAATGACATCCTCGTAGCAACATCGACAGATTCTACTTACCAAGGAAAGTAAGCATGTGTGGAATGTTGCAAGTACATCAGATGGTTGAAGAAGAAAAAAGGGCATTGGAAGTATATCTGAAGGACAGTGAAGAAGAGGCACTGAAGCTAGTAGACCAGGAAGGCTTACTGAGTATTGGAGAGATCAAACTGGCCTACATGAAAGACCAAATGAAGAACTGAAAAGAGACATGGGAAGACAAAGTATTGCATGGCTAGTACATATAAATAGCAGACAAAACAGAAGATTACAAAACCTGGCAATGTCTAAGAGCAGGAAAGTTGAAGAAAGAGATAAAGAGACTAATTCTGGCTGCACAACACCAAGCCACCAGGAACCATAATTGTAAAGACAGCAACAAACAGCAAGTGCCAGCTCTGCAAAGAAACTGAAGAAACCATGAAACACCTAGTTAGCTCTTGCAGAACATTGCGTGCTGGTTACAAACAATGGCACAACAAAACGTCAACAATGGTGCATTGGAAGATCTGCAAGAAATAGGATTTGCCTGCAAGCAAGAACTGGAGGGAATCATAAAATACAGAAAAGTAATTGAAAATGAAGAAGGTGAAGTGTTCTGGGACTTTAGAATTCAAACATACAGGCACCTGCCACATAACACTCCAGACTTAAGAAATGTCGATAAGAAAGAAAGAAAAATATGTCTGGATAGCGGACCTGACAGGACCTGGAGACAGCAGAATAAAAGGGAAAGAACTGGAAAAGATAACAAAATACAAAGACTTGGAAATCGAAATAGAACGACTGTGGCAAAAGAAAGCAAAGGTAATACCAACAGTTATAGGAGCTTTGAGTGCAATCCCCAAACAATTGGAGCCCCATTTGAACTTGATCGGCATTGACAAATTCACGATCAGTCAATTGCAAAAGGCAGCTTTACTCGGAACAGCTTACAGCTTGTGAATGTACGTTTAATACCAACAGAAATCCACATTTGCCTACTCCAAGTCCTTGGAGTCATTAGGTTGGTAAAAATGCCATATCCAATCCAAATATCTGGCCGACTGTGTGACGAACCATAATAATTGGGATGTCTGGGAATTATAGTCCAACAAAACGATGCTTTTAAAATGTGTATAGCCATAAATTCTTTCTTTCTAGGATATAATATTCTTTTAAAATATCCCATATTATTCTGAATTAATACAACGGAGTAATGAGAAGGGAGGGGGGGTTAAGTCCTCAATTGGAGGATATAAAGCAAAGAGGATGATGATTAAAGTCTTTATTTTTTTTAAAAAAAAAATGCTAAAAGACACACCACATCTTGTACCCGCAAAGGGAGAAACCCGAGACCGTACAGAAGGGAAGGAAGGGAGGGAGGGAGGGAGGGGAGGAAACCCTGTTAAGGTTTCAATTCTGCATCGCTGGGCTGGTTCTTGCGCCGCCAACACCTTAACTTCCAATGGGGAGAAACGCTTTCGAAGCGAAGGAGATGCAGGACATCCTGGGGCTTCCTCCCCCTCCAGAACCTACTTGTGGGGGAGAAGTAGAGAGAGAGAGAGAGAAAACGGCGATACCTGCTCGGTTCTTCTTTTGGTTTCCCTTTAAATGGAAACCCGGCCCCCTGAAATTGACATAGTCCGCCTTGGCTGTCCAATCGGCGGCGCCCGGTCTTCGGGTCCTGTTTGTTACAAGTTTCATATAGCAAGAACGCCGAGGAGAGAGAGAGAGAGAGCGAGAGAGAGAAAGGCGGCCGTACGCGCCCGCGGTGAGCGTGGAAAAGGGAAAGGAGCCGGGAAGGAGAGCGCGCGGGAGCGACCGGCACCGTGCAGGAAAGGAAGAGAAATGACATATAATTAGACCATGAGCAGAGCTCCGGGCCTTAGTTTCGAAAGCTTTCCCATCTCCCGTTTAACTCTCTCGGCATCTAGTGTCCTCCTGCCTCTTGGAGTAGAAACCCTGCTAGCTGCTGTCGGGGTTGCTACCTTGGCGTCCTTCGCTGCAGCTTGGAAAAGCAAGACATTCGCCCTCTGAAAAACAAAAAAAGTAAACCCATTAGTGGTTTCGACGGAGCAGACGCGGGAGGAAGTTGTGCGTTAGTAACCAGATCCGGGATGTTATAGGGGGTGCAAAAAAAAAAAAAGAAAAGAAAAGAAAAAAGAAGAAGAAGAGGAAGAAAGGCGCCCGATCGTATTTCTCGGTAGATCATATGCCACTGGAGCTACAAGTGGGGTGTACCTGCAGTTGCTCGGCGCCGACTGTACGCGCTTTAGATGCGAGTGCGGGCTTAACTCTTCCCTGGCTCCTTGGATTTGTACCATGCTCGAGATCCTCACGAAGCAGCTCAGGAATCAAAGTTTGAATGAGATTCAGCCTTTCCAGCTGAAGGTAAGAAGAAGAAACTACACATGTAAAAAAAAAAAAATCGCCAAGAAAGTGCATCTCTCTCTTAGTGGAACTTAACAACAGCTAAGAAGCCGGTGGGCATCATTTACAGTCGGGGTGCTATTTTCTCTGCCCCCCCCGCCCCCCCCCCCCGCTCACTGGGAGAGTTAAAGAAAGGAGAGCAGGTCTGCAGGCGAAGAAATCAGGCCTGCTACTTTGAGAAATAAACTTGTCCCCGGCCGATAGATACGGTTGTGATAAAAGGCCTATTTTCCGACTTATAGCCTTGTATCAGTGCTCGTGGTTGTAAACCCCCACCTTTTTTTTTCTTTCTTTTTTTTTAAGGTCGAGAGACCTGTTTCCCAGGGATATGTTCATATTGTTGCTTTTGAATCCCATCGGTGTGGGAGAAGTTGGGAAAGCTCCTTGTACTAGATACTGTTGAAAATGGAGCTGGGTTCTGCAAAAATAACGTGTTCCAAGTACTGAGAAACATCATCCTGAACGCTAAGACTAGCTTCTGTCTAAATGTGCTACTAACGGTTGAATTGCATAGCTCCTAAGTCTCACCTTAAGGGTTGGACTCATGAAATCAGCACAGCACTGTAGATTGACTGCAGGCTGTGGGGCCCTTTTCTTATTGCTGAATGTTTGCTTTGGTATATAAAATGGAACTGGATCTGAATCCAGCTTTTTGCATTTTATTCTTCATAGCTTTTAAAGCAAAGACAGTGTACTTCTTCCTGCTCTGCAGTCTGAATCCCCCTTCTCTATCTCCTTCACCCCTGAAATGAAATATAAATTTTAAAAAGGCTCAAATGCCTATTTAAACTACTTAGCGAACCTCTTCCTGGTATCATTAGAGCTTAAAACCATGATTATTAACACACACACACACACACACACACACACACACACGCACACACCAGACATATACACACACTAACAATTGATCTCCTATTTAAGATTCTATTACTGAGAAGGCTCTTTGAAGTATAAATCTAGTAAGGGTTTGCAGTGCATTAAATATGTGCAATATGTCAAGATTTAGTTTTAAAGTGTGTTGTGCTTCAAGAACTAACTTTTTATAAACCAGCCATTGATTCTTTTTAAATTAAAAACCTACTGGAGAGGAGAGCCCATGCACAAGGAAGACACCTAATATTTTAAGGTCTTGGTGTTTGCATCTTTTCCCTCTACAACCTTTTCACTTTCAAGTGATTCAAGTTACAGAAATATACCCAGATTGCCACGGATTGTATTTTGCAGTTAGCAGTACTAGGTTTTTGGAACCTCTGAAAATTAGATATGTAAAATTTTGCAATACAAAAAACAAAACAGCAATCAGAAATAATGAGGGTGCCCACTTGATACAGATACATGCTTAGACATGCATTTGTATGAGCAAAATGGCTCCTTCTTTCAGATGCTTTTACTTATCCAGCTGTATAATAATTTTACTCATTCCATTTGCTGTATACTGTATATATTTCTGTGCTTCAGTCTTGGCTGTATTTTGAATTCACTGATAAATGGCTTGAGATTTTGAAAGTTTTGTGTAGAAAACTTTCTTCTGTTTGAATGGTCTAGTAGTCCATGGAGGCAGTGATGGTAATTTCAAAAGGTTCCATATGCATGAATGGGGATCTCTAGCACTAGCTTCTTGGCATATTTGTCACCAATTTAGACAGATGCACAGAATGGCTAGAGCACAGTGTTTGTTTTCAATTTTTACAACACAAGATTTTAAAATAAGGCAATATCTTTGAATCAGCCAGGGGGATGGCTGACACTTTTGCCTCCAGTGAAACCAAGAATTATTTGGGTAGGAATCTTATATTTTATAACCAAAACTTATATTTTAGTTTTTGTTCCAGGATGTATGTCCCACCCTCCCTGTGGCATTGAAACATGTACTGTAACTAATTTTTCTAAAAGCCAACAATTGAACTCTTGAAAAGCTAAGAAGATTTGGGCCTGGTTAGTATTTGAATGGGAGAAAGGTTGCAACATTCCAGAAGAAGGCAGTGACAAACCACTGCTGTGTTATTGCCAATACAACTACATGGAAGTATCCATGAAGTAGAGCTTAACTTGAAGAAGGAAACTTTTGTAAATTGCTCTATAAATATTAAATATTTGTTATAGAACATGCTTGACCCCCCATATGGAACTGTCACTCCCTTAATTTCCTCAAGGCAACATATCCTGAATACTAGTGGACACGTGCCAAGATATATGAGCTCCTGTCTGACTTGGCAAGGCAAAGAGGGCAGAAGGCCAGCCTGTTTCTTCAGCTCTTGAGTCTGATGGGCATGGAACAGTATTTCTTTACATTGTGAATTTCAACAAGTAACAACCAATCAACCATTGTAAGAATGAACAAACAAGAAAGGAATTTAAAGTCAACCCTGTATTGGCCATGTGACAACAGAATAATTATCTGTTGCTAGTTGAGCAGCTATTTCTTGTCTTCAAAATGTTTCTGAGAACCTCTGAGGAGTCTAGATGTGATGTAAGCCTGGAAGATGATACTTTCAAGCCTACTTCAGGAGACTTTTGCCATTTACTCTGTGATTTAGCAGAAGGAGACAACTGTCTCATGCATTTGATTTTGTGTGTCAAGATGGTGACAGATTGTTATTTAACTTATCATTGTTCTATGTTGGCACCTGGTGAAGAGAGAAGACACTTGTAAGTAGCCTTATGAGTCAAAATAACTTACCTAACATCTAGTATTGTGCATACCGATGGGAGGTTCTGCTCTTGGTTGCTCTGGCTCAGTCAACAAAGTGTCTTGGGCTGCTTATACTATAAGCTGTGACCTTTCCCATTATTAATAGCAGCATGTTTCCCCATCTCTCCAATTCCCAGTCTGTTGAGTAATCTTTCCTGTGCAGTGACTACTTCTGCAGACTTCTGCAGACTTCATTTTGGTTCATTTGCTGAGTTAAAGATAATTGGAACTGATTGTAGGAATAGAATATTAAGGTTTTTGTTTTACCTGAGTTTCTTGGTCTTTTTGTTGACTTCGAGGTAAGGTTTTCATTCAACTGATGAAAGTCTTGATCTCTTGGATTCCCCCCTCTATCTCTCCGAGAGGCGATGTTTTTTTCTGTTTTCCTCACTTTTCACCCATTTGGGAAAGAAATTTCTGTAAGGAAAATATTTCCTTGCTCTTAACTTTTATTGGAAGAAAATTTTGGCTTTCTTTAATATTACTGTATTTGTCAGGCACAGCATATTTCAAATGTCAAACAGGCAGGAAATCCAGCAGGTTCTGACAGGAGAACCAATAGCGGTAATTTTGAGCAGTTTGGAGAACTGGTAGTGGAAATTTTGAGTACTGGCAAATACCACCTCTGGCTGGCCCCAGAGTGGGGTGGGAATGGATATTTTTCAATATCCTTCTCCAGGAGTGGGGAGGAATGGGGATTTTGCAGTATCCTTCCCGTGCCACACCCACCAAGCCACACCACGTCCACCAAGCCACACCCACAAAACCAGTAGTAAAAAAAATTAGTAAAAAAACATGTCATAGTTGTCTTTTTAAAAAGAAGAAATGGTTTTTGTGGATATTATTATCTCATATTACTTGAAAGATTATTTTTTCTAAAATACAATGTTAAAGAAGTACCATAGGTTATCTTCCTGAAGGTTAGTCTTTGTCAACATGACATTCTCTAGGTGGGTGGACATCAGTTCCCTGTATTCTTCAACCAGCACAAACACTTCTGAATATTCTGCGAGTTGAAGTCCACATATTTGGAAGAAAATCCTATTAGAAAGGCTGCCCCAGATAATAGTCTGACATTCAGCTCTACTAATTGGAGTTAGGCCATTGATGGTTATTAATTGAAGTCATGATAACTAATAGTGTTGATGTTTTAACAAGATCATAAAGGTGAAAAAGTGAGTCTGTTATCCTGTGTTGATCAGGTTTTTTTGAAGATCTACTTTCCACTTTTTATTAGAATGGTGCTTTCATGACATGATGCTATAATGTCACAACAGAATGAACAAACCCCAACCAATAGATTACTCCCATGGAGATTATTACTGCGTGAACCAATATTCCACCATCATAAAATCTGTAGGTGAACCAGGTTTTTGATTCCCTGAAAAGAGTAAGAATGAAGTTGATCTGTGGATGAAAACATCTATAGGTTAACCTGTTGATTTTTAAGTTACCACATATCCTGCTTCAGTTTGCTATGCTAGAAAAAAATATGAGTTGTATTCTTCTGTTACAAAGGCTTTTGCAGTGGCTAGCCTATTATTGCCTGGAAGTTGTGTTGAGGTTTATAATCTATAGTTTCTCTCTGTAGAAGACAATGGAAGATTATTGAAGCGAAGATGTTACCAATTACTTGGTTTGCAGAATATTAAGAGAGATGGACTGCTGGCAAAAGAACTTGCTTAGCCAAAATGTTCACTCAGCAGGATGAACTATTCCTGTTGATAATTGCAACTAGAGAAAAGGATCTGAAAACTCAGAAATAAATTCTGTTCTTGGTAGTTATAAGAATTATTTATGTTGATTGTGAAACGAATATGTTTTGCAGGCTTATTAATATTACTGAAGTTTATTTTTAATAGTCTCTAATTTATAATTAGCAGTTTAGCTCCCATGCTATTTAATCCAGTCCTATCATGCTGGGGTGGGGGGAGTTGCAGAAAATACATACGATATGTGAATATATGCAAAAAAACAATATGAATCAGTGGCATCCTCAGCAAACCTCAGTGACATCAAAAAAAACACATGTGCGCAGTGTTATCATTACACAAATAACACCTTTTATTGATTTCTTCCAATTTTTCTTTTTTCTTTTTAGTTTGTATTATTTTTTATTATTGTAATTAAAGCTTTTAATAAATTATTAAAAAATAACATCATTGTGCAGTCACATCCAATATAAGTACATAAATCATGGCCTTTGTGTTATTATTATTATATAAGCTTTCATATTTGCCTCCCAGTTATATTATTATATAAGCTTTAATATTTGCCTCCCAGTTGCCTGTCCCAGAGACACCTGGCTGTAAACTACATCTTCAGTTCTTGAACTTTGTGGAAATAGATTTTGAAATTAGCCATCCTTATTCTTTAACTCAATTCATTTCAATTTGTAGGGCTGCCCATCTCAAATGCATGATTATGGTCAGCTAAAAATATTTAAAAGCAAGATAAAAACCATGTAACAAAATTATACATAATATAGCAGCCAAGAAAAGCCAACCAATAACAATAATTAAGACAATCATGATATGGGCTAAGCCATACATCTGGGGCCCCAAGGTTAACAAGAAAACCAGATTTTCAAGGCTGTATCCTATCAACAAGTAATCTGATTTTTTTCCAAGGTATATGTTCCATGTAACTATTCTCTATTCCTTTATTTCATTGTACTATTTTAAAAAAAGATATAAATAAGTAAAGCTTCATTGCATAAATATGGTTTCAATATGGATGAAATTGATAACTGCTAAGGTTGCTTGTAGCTTTCTCAAGGCTGCGGCATAGACACAATGGACCGTATGATTATTAGATAATTTTTGTCTATAGGGATTGACAAATACTATGGAAGGCTAAATATGATTGGCTATTTGGCGGTTAGAATATTGTGCAAACCCAAGCCTCTTGGATCGATTTAATAAGCCATAGGGCTACAGTGCTATGTGAAGATCTAGGTTCCAAAATCAAGGTTTTCTGTAAACCATTGAGGTGCATATAATTCGTAATTAAAGACATAAAATAAATAAAACGTTCTTCCAAGGGGAGAGGCACATCATGGGATTTTACAAGCATTTTTTTTTTTTTGCTTATTCACAGATTATTTATAATTAAGAGTCAGCCTTGCAGTGTCCAAGTTTTCTACACATCCCAAATTATTTATTATGGTTGAAACAAAAAGGAGTTTTCATTTGGGGTATAAGTGTGAAAGTTCTCAGTTCTCTACATAGTTTGTTTATGGGCTTTCCAGAGACATCCATAGTGGAGCCAGGATGCTGGAATAGATAGGATTCTGGTCTGATCTGGCACAGATCTTCTTACATGTTCATATCCTTAACAGTGGCTACATTAATGTAATGGGACAATCGTTTGCATATCATGCTAAATCAAAAAGAAACTAATTCATAGGTTTCAATAAGAGCAGAAGTTTTCTTGAGCTTTTGCTTCCAAATTTGGGAGAAAGAGTCAATGATAAAAGTGCCTTAAACATTTTGACTTTTCCTCTTCTCATGGTTTCATTATCTTATGCTTGGATGGCAAACGTGACTATTGCATTCAAGGAAACGTAAGCATTTGTGTCTTGAGTGGGAGCAAAAATGCTTGAAGGAATGAGAAAGACTTCTAGAACGTGCCATAGTGGTGGGTTCCAGGGGCGGGTTTCAAAACCCATCACTACTGGTTCGCTCGTGGGCGCTTGCATGTGCAATACTTCTGCGCATGTGCAGAAGCGGGTGGGCAGAGTCTCCCACTGCTGCCACTACCAGATCCGGGGCGAACCGGTAGCAACCCACCACTGGTGGGTTCCTGCGAAAAAGAAATAGTTTTGACGAAATGGGTCCACTGAGTGTGAGAAATATAGTATCTTTGCTAATCCTTTCTGAAATATGCCTATTTTAACTGTTATGGCTTTTTGGAAGATTTGGGGAACTAGAATTTGGTGAAGACGATGAGAACCTCCCAAGTCTCTTCAAATAATTGAAATATCCCAATCTCTTGTTGCGACTGATTTTACCTTTGGAGGAATACTTGTTCCTTTTCTGCTTATATCATTTAATGAGTTGGAGTGAGATTGCATCTTCTGTGCCAATGAGGAGAGCATGGCAACAGAAAACCACCTCACTTTAACTCCATAGAATTGAGCCTATAATGGATTCTTAGCTCCTGGACACTCTTTAAGATACCACGAAGTTCACTTTTCTTTAGTGAGAACAACACTAAGCAATGAAGTTGTAAATTTATTACATTTTTAAAATTATCTGTATGAAAATCCAGGTTAGCTGGAGAGTTTTAGTATATAAAAGTTTATATAATTTTTGGGAGAAGGTAAAGCTGTAAATTATGGCCTGATGGCAATAAGTATTTGGTTTTTTTAGAAAAAAATGTTAGATTCAAAGTTGCAGTAAATGCATGAATTAGCCACAAAATGTGGACATGAATCATCACTAAGCCAAACTAAAAGTAGAAAGCTGGATAGTGTCATTTTTACCAATCCAGAAAATGTAGGCACTAATCTTTGAAGTATCTGGATGGGAGCCCCATATATCTGGTGAGGAGACAGTAGGAGATCTAGTATCCAGATCCTGATATCCAGACAACTTTAGCTTTCTATAATTAAATTTAACATGTTGAACAGTATTTTGTAACATTGACATTCTTGTATACAACATCATCTGCTTTCTACAGTTTTCTACAATTAATGTACCTTTTTAGCAGTTGTTAAACTAAGCAGAAACTGTAATGTAAACAGAATATGGAGCTGGAAAGCATAAAACTTTGTCTTTTGGTTTCTGAGCTAAATAGCATTTATTAAAATATTTTTCTGAGCATCTTGAAAAAAAAAGATATGTGAATTTCAATTAAATATTTTACATATCTATGGTTTTTATGTTCTTTTAGCTATTTCCCATCAGGATTATTACACAGTGAATTAAAAACCCTCTCTACCTCTTTATATTATAAACCTTTAGAAAAGCTAAGGCTCCAAAGCTGCTACTATTTCTTGCATAAGATTTGCAGCTTTTGTGAGCCATAGATGAACTGTGTAGCCCTAAAGTAGTAATTATTCTTTGAAACATGGAGATAATATTAATATTGCTGCTAATAAACTTCGTAGTGTTTCTGTTGAGAATTGTGATTATGTAGGTAAAGAGGGCCTATGTAACATTTAATCATTTCCCTCTTAGCATGCTTCCAGATTTATTTATTATTTAGGCAGATAACATTTAAAATCAAAATACAAACAGTGCAAAATATCAATATGTAGAGTAGCAACCAAAAACCAAAAATGTCACTATTTCTCGGCTCTCACTGTCTTCACAGACTGCCATCCAGCAGCACTATGTAAGATTACCTGGTCCCTCCTTGGGAAGAAGGATTCAGATTAACATTTATGAGGCCAGGTGGAGGAATTTGTCAAGCTCTTGACTGATAAAATCGCTCAAATTTGTTTTCTGTTGGAATCCCAAGTGTGGAGCAGGTCCATTGGAGATGCTCAGGGAGTGGATTTACCCAGTTACCTGGGAGCAATTTGACCTGAGGAATTAGTCAGGGTCCTCATGACTCTTAGTGCAATTGCTTGTTTATTAGATTGTTGCCCCTTCTGGTTGGTAAAGGCCTTCAAGAAGATTTTGGTGGATCCAGGCAGTAATTAATGCATCCCTGCAAGAGGGTGTATTTCTGGGACTATTTAAGGAAGCCTTGGTCTGTCCCTCCTTGAGAAAATTTCATCCCTTCCCACCCTCTGGAATATTTTCTTGGGGTAGATGAAGTCCACCCCCATACAATTGGCCTTCTGGAAGTGCCTAATAACTTGGCTGTGCTGCTTGGCCTGGGGCCCCACCAGGGGCCTAGTAAACTAGGAGTGACTGATGGCGTAGCGACAATACTCACTCCAAGGCCTCCCATCATCTTGGCTTTTAACTTCTCTACTCAATTTTTCTAATTTAAATGGTATTTTAGTACTTTTTAACTACAGTATTTATTATATTGTAAGCTGCCTAGAGTCACTGTATGAGTAAGATAGGTGCCATAGAAATTTAATCAATAAAAATAAATTTAGATTATTAGCAAAGCTATTGCATAGCAATCATTCGTTTTTTGGCAGGGGAAGAGAGCATTAAATCGTAACAGATAGCAAACTTGGGCAAATGGATCAATTTCTTAAGATGTTTCAAATGACAGAACAGATCAGTTTCAGTTTTTAATACTAATGAGATTTTTAAATGGTTATTATGTTTTTGACATTCCAAACTGGATTTCAAGGAATAGCAAAGGTGGTAGGAAGCCTCCAATGCACACACTGTGACTAAAAAAGGTAAGAAAAGAAGGGACAGATGAACAATGTAAATTTCTTTTGGAGGTACTTGAAAGAAATATGTATATAATATAGCAAAAATACCATACATCAGTTTTCTCTAAGTTGCAGTTGCCCAGATATATTAGATCAGGGATCACCAACCTTTCAAACCTCAGGGATCACTAAATTCATAATTTTAAATGCCGTTGACCACTAATATGATCTGCCTAATGACCAGCTGGGTAGGCATGGCAAGGTGGTCATGTGACTGGGTGGACGTGGCCAACTCAATGTCACTCACATTGACGGACGCATTGCCAGCCTCTACTCACTACTCCTCGCTTCCCACCCGGGCTCCTTAGGACCCCAACAGAAAGCTAAACAACTGAAGCTAAACAGCCACCATGAGAAAGAGTTGGCAAAACAGCTCAGTTCAAATTGGATCTGACCAAGAAGGAGGCTCAGCAGAAGCACCTCACTGAGGACTACAAGCATAGGCTTTCCAAGCAGAGGGAAGACCTGCGGGAGTGCAAGACCTGCAGTGCCTGGAGGCTCAGTGGCTGAGATGGTCAGCCAGTTCCAGGACATGATGCACCCCACTTGAACAAGGCCCTCTGACTCCTTGCCACTAGTGGTGCTTCCCCCCCCAGCCTTCGCCCAAAGCCCCGCACCAAGAGGCTGAAGCAGATCCCAAGTCGGAATTTCTGTCCCCCCCCCCGACCTGCACAAAAAGACCCCAAAGGGGGAGACTCTCTGCAGCAACACAAACGTTCATTGCACGTATCCGGCCTAGGGGCCATAGTTTGAGGACCCTTGATTTAGTGCAATATAAAAAATGCAAATAATTTTTCTGGGAACCACCAAAATTTTCTCGCGGACCACCAGTGGTCCACGGACCACCAGTTGGTGACCACTGTAGTAGATGATACTCGTCCTCAGTTATCACGGCTGTCAAGGAGCTGCAAAGTTGGGGAGGCTGCATTGAGATGCATCAATTAACTAGCTTTCAGATTTTGGGGCTGGATTTGTATGTGTGTTTGTAGTGTACAGTATATAGATATACTTTGCAAGTTTAACATTTCAAGTAGCATTCAATTACTATAATACAATATCAAAAACGTCAGAGCAATTCATTATTAAAAAATCCAAATTATAGTAAATTAGAATGCCTGAGCGAATAAGAATACTTGTGCTTGGTGATGAACAGGTTTGTTTCCAGGTGAACTGCTTTAGGGAGGTTAGTCCACAGGTGTGTCACTGCAGCTAAGAGAGTCCTTCAGTTGTTAAATTGCATACCTCTGATAAGGAAACATGCAGAAGAATTTTACCTAATGTGAATTGTATTGTTTATATACAGATTTTATTGATATCTGTGGAGGCAGCAGGAGATATAAGTGTTGGTTTTCGTGTTAGGATGCCAAATTGAATGCATTATTTGCAGATTGTCTTAAGAATGGGTCAACTCTGGATCTCTCAAACTAATATGTGATTTGGAAGCCACTGGATTTCTCCAAAATTGGCAATGGGGCTCTCCCTCTGGAATATCAAATAATTTTGAAATGCATCCTATGCAGAAACTGAGAAGTTGAAAAATACTTGCTGAAACAAGCATGACTGTTAAGATTTTTTAAATGTAAAGATTGAGATTAATTTGGGTATAAGATGGAACATACATTCATAAAGAAATGCTTATGAAAATTAAACAGGCAACTAGAGTTTGCCCATTGCACATTTCATGTTGAATGATTTTTAAATATGCATTTTCTCCTAGATTTCCTACACACCAAGTGATGAGGAAGACAGTGATGATTCTGAGGGAGAGAACCAGGAACTTGCTCAGATTGACAGAGGTAAAGCATTCCAGTATTTAGGAAACCTACTAAGAATGTTAGTGTTAAACTTGCATTGTAATTTCCAGGTGTTTGCTTTCTAATGCAAGTTCTGTCAACTTTTGTTATAATTTATATAATTCCATCCCATATGGCTAATTTCATCTTCCCTGAAACTAAGAATTTCCTGTCTAGCAATCTTCTCAAATTTGATGCCTTCCAGATCTTGTTGAAGTCCTATTAACTCTGGCCAGCATGAGTGGTGGTCAAGATTAATGGGATAACTAGACAACCTGTGACCCCTTGGGTCATTCTTTCAGAGAGATTTCCTGACCAGATTCCTCAGTGCCTTTAGCAATGACAGAGCTCTTCTAATGTTCGGCCTTCACTGGAAAAGTTAGGATACCTTCAGAGATGTATTTGCCTTGAAAATAGCTCACGTTGAACTGTGTAATATAGTCAAAGATCAACACATAAAATGTTGTATGACATTTTGTATTATATCATAAACTGTTTTATGATAATTTTATATCATAAAATATCTTACAAAACTCGCCAAATTTCAATTCCATGGGAGTTATGGATTCTGGATTTTGGATACATTTGGTAAGTTAGCCCATTTGAGGTATTTTGGTACAAAAAGTTTTGTCCCTATGGGTACACTGTTTTGCCCAGTTAAAGATTAGAAGAACCAGAGTTTTAGTAGTGCATAGATTGCAGAACAATTTCACAGGAACTCTATGCTACTACAAATCCTGGAGAAACACATAAAACTCAACTCCTTTTCTTAAAATATTTGTTATCTGTTGTCCATTCTTCTTCTATAGCTGTGATGGCGAACCTATGGCACGCGTGCCAGAGGTGGCATACAGAGTCCTCTCTTTGGGCACACGTGCTGTCGTCAGCTGCTCTTCCAGGTTCCATTGCGCGCATGCGTGCCAGACAGCTGGTCCAGTGCACATGTGCAACGGCCAGCTGCTCTTTCTGGTTTTGGTGCTCCGGCGCGCATGTGCACTCCAGTTTTGGCATTCAGTGTCAAAAAAGTTAGCTGTCACTGTTCTGTAGAGTGATGTACAAGGGCAGGCTGCTTGATTTTATTCTTGGAACAATGAAGTTTAATTGGGGTAATAGATGAAGATGGGAGCAATAATAGCCAGTAAGCTTTACAAGTGGTTGGCAATTCTGCTGTGGATCTTGCTCCAAATCTGAAAAACTCTGTGATCCTATGATCTTTGCTAGGATTTGGTTACTTTTATATGCCTTGTTTTGAGGTCCTGCTGCTGCTGAGCCTCTTCATGCGAAGGCAGTGCTGATAGCTGTAGGAGAGATTAGCCAAAATTGCTCTCTTTCATTCTACCATTCTGTTAGTTTAACGTACCTTCTATTTGTGATAGAATAACATGAGATACAACCATTGACAGAATTTGCACATCATGCTAAGTCACGGTTTGTGTGAACATGGTATATAGATTAAATTATAATTGGCTGGGTTCATGTGTGGGTGCTTCAACACTGGAGGCTTTCAAAAAGAGACTGGATTGCCATTTATCTGAAACGGCATAGAGTTGGACTAGATGACCTCCAAGGTCCCTTCCAACTCTGTTATTCTAACTATGCGCTACAAGTTATATTAGTTGGTTTCACCCATATCATTAATTAAGTCTAAATCAAGCTAATCATATTTTATATTGGCACTACATGTTACCCAAATGAATATGGATTGGATGGTTGTTATTTTTTCTTTTTTTCTTTTTGATAAGATACTAAAGTAATAGAGGTAATCCCTGGATTACGAGCATTCCCTTACTGAATGTTCAAAGTTATGTGATAAGTGCCCCTAGCGTTTGCAAAGAAGTCCCGAAACTACAAATCTTGCCACACCACGGCAATTGTTCGCCCTTATGAACAACCGCAGAGGCTCTGCAACATTCGTCCTGAACGTTGCTGGCTGAAATGGAGCTTTGAGGGTGGATCCACCCTCAGATGTTCCATTCAGGCCTTCAGAGGCCTCGCTTGGCATGTTGCAGGCCAAAATGGAGGTTCTGAGAGGCAAATCCGCCCCTCAGAAGCTCTGTTTGGACATCATGCTTCCCACAATTGCTTTCCCACCCAACCAACCTGCTACGCTGGGTCACTTACCTTGTGAAGATCTAGCAAGCAGTCTCCTCTCAGCTGTGTGCGCCCCTCTGCAATTCTGTTCGGATCTCCGCGGGCTGCGCCCAGCAGGTTGTCAGCTGAAATGAAGCTTCTGGGGGACAAATCCGCCCCTCTGATGCTCCATTCAGGCCTCCACAGACCTCCCCCAGCCCATTGCAGGCCAAAACGGAGCTTCCGGGGGGGGCGGAGGCCCGTAGAGGCCCAAACAGAGCGTTGGAGGGCCAGATCAGTCCCTCGGAAACTCCATTTTGGCCTACAAAGCAGGTGGCCCGTTCCATTACTAGGCCCCCCCATGGACGTCCCCACCCTGAAATACTTCATGCGCATTTAATGAGCCTCGCATTCGATTAGCGAATGCATGGGTGAAAGGAGGGAGTGATCCTGTTCAAAGTAAGAGATTCACTCCCATGAATCCTCGGGTTACGAATGGAATTGGCAGGCTCCATTACATTCGTAACTTGAGGACTACCTATATAAGATTTTGGCTGCCATGAACATGTAGACTGGTCAGAATATACGGGAGCACTTTGTCAGTAGGTACATGTGGAACATGAGTTCTGTATTGTACAGAGCTACTACGTGAGTACTCAAAAGTAGATTCTGATTCTACTCTTAATTTCTTCCAGCATATAGAAATCTTGCCCTTTTTCATTAAATTTCACTGATACTGTGATGATGGTTTTACACAATCAACTTTTTTCTATTTATCCTCAATGTGTACTGTCCCCATCTCCTCCTCAGAAACTAATCTTGGTTCCCCCTCTGTACAGAGTTCTATTTCCAAGGAACTTCAGATGTTTGTAGCTGATTGGGTCTTGGTGGGCCCTAGGTCATAGAGTGTCTTTCGCAGTGTGAGTGTGCCAGTTGTTCTTAAATAAAATGACATTCACTTTCCCGATGATTCCAGAAGTGCTCAGCTTTCCTGCCTGCTGCTAGTCTTAACTTCTTCCAGTGTCTAGGATGAAGGACTTATTTGACAGAAGGAGTGGGGAATGGGACTAGTGGTTTTTAATCACTATGTAAGGCTGCGTTAAGATCTTCTCTATCACTGTTTTAAATATTTTCCCAGAGAGAAGACGGAATTGCACCTTGACTCCCTTGGCAACCAATCAACAGCAAAATCAAGAAAATCAGTGCTGCAAAGTTCGGGGCCATTTTCCTTCTGGGCTGGACCACCATAGCTCTGAAGAGGAGTTGGAATGTATCACCCGTGAATTTGCTGCTGAGAAACGGAAGTGGTCTCAGGTCAGCAAGCTTGGCTGCTGCAGTGACAGCTGTAATACCTCCTCCAGTGATGAGGAAGTAAAGACCTTGTGTGGCAAATCCTTCCGGCCAGTGGTCGAAGCTGTGGAGGGTTTGCGTGCCAGTCCTAGCCCAGTGCTCTTCAGTGCCTCACCTCCTAAGAGACTGCAGTCCTTGGTACGGACCACATCATCCCGGCCTATAATTTTTACAAGCGTCGGAGGCAGCTTTGAGCAAGGGATGCCGTGTAAACGACACCGACAGGGCTATGGTGACAAAGTCGGGAGGCCCAGTCTCGATCTGGAAAAAATGCAGCAAGTAAGGCAGTGTTGCATCAAATTATACTCATATTTAGTCATATACATGAGAGACCTTGGAAAGTTGTGATAGAAAATGACTATCAAACTTGTTTAGACTTTTCAAAGTCTTTTATCTTTAACCTTGGTAGGCGAATAGTGTTTGGCTTTTTATGCCATTGGCTTTTGAATATTTTCATTCGGCTTGATCTCTGCCCCTCTTGTTTCTGTTCTAAGAATTATCTGTTATTGGAGTGATTTCCATCTGCCTCTGTTTTCATTAGAAACTAGGGCACAATTTCTGGCTTTTGACTGTATGTCATAATGGTTTAAGAGCAGTTCTCATTTCTCCTTCAAAAATGAGAACATAACACTGGAGTAAAAGCTTTATTTCTACCCAATCCTTTTATTTCTAGAAAGTCTAACATTGCGAGGTGAATGGTTAGTATAGCAAATGATATGGATGACCTCTCCGTCTCCTGGAGACGGTGGCTGGATTTCACTTTTGGTTTTGGCTTAAAATGATATGTGAATCCAGCCAGTATGGGTTGCTCAACAAACCATGGTTTAAACTTCATGGTTTTATGTGGGGTAAGGCAGATTCCTCTGCTATTCTGCCACTGACTCTATTCTTTATTTCAATCTTTTTCTTCTTTAGAACACTTCATATTCTATACCTCTTACGTGTCATCAGCTGAGGCCATTGTCCTGCTGTAATGAGTTGGAAGAAGCAGCTGCCCCTTTTGCTTGTTATGCTAGGCTGCTTGTACTTTTGCAGAGGGGTATTTGCGTCAGTATGTGTGTTTCTTTGCATTTGGCTGCTTTCCCATCTTTTCATTTCTTTTCTTCTTCTTCTTTTTTTTTTTAATAATTGGGCTGAAATGGCTTGGCTTGTGTTTCAAGGCACCAAGTACATCTACAGTGAATTGAATAGTCTCCCTTGCAGCCCTTCGATAGTCCTTGGACAATGTCCTAATTACACCCTGGACCTGCTGCCAGCCATATGCATTTTAACGAGGGCTTTGTGATTGTGTCCCAGAAAGAACAGGGTCATGTCTGGCCTTTGGCAAGGGTGCAGCCTCTTCTTTTCATGGTACCCATTCAGAAGTATTGTCAGGCACAAGGCAGATGGGGGTGCCTGTGTGTGGTAGGCAAAGTGTTTTGGTTGCTTAAGGTGCCAGCAGTCAGAAAGAGCCGAGCGAACCAGCTGCAGCCATTATACATGCATAGAAGATTGGAGTTAGATACTGTAACCCGTCACACATAATTTAGAAAAGTTTCATCTGTCAAAAATGAAGCTATTAGAATCCTGGATTTTCTTGGAATGATTTCTGGGAACGAATTCCAGAAATTCATCAGAGGCTCCACTGAGCACTTGAGTTTATGGTTGTTGGTGTCGCTCTCTAGAGCAAGTAGATGAAGAAGAACCAAAAACAAATACTTGATGGCCCTTTAATGGATAGCTGCAATTCTGCTTGAACCCCTCCCCCCCAAACAAACATAAATCAGCTGGATCTTCTTGTAGGCATGGCAGGAGGTTTGCTCTTGAAAAGCTGGACTTTTCACAATAAGCAAAACGATTGCATTGAATGCCAAAGCAGAAAGACCTGCTGAACTCTCAGTGCTTTCCTTTTGATGAATAAGTCCCACTAACTGAACTCTGTCGTACACATTGACTGAAGTAGAACTAAAATAATGGGTAATAATACAGAAAGGATCAGCATGATTTCATGTTTTGCAGAATGTAATAGTAGAAACACTTAGGGTGGCAGTTCACCCCTTTTCTCAAGCCTTTTTTTAACCATGAATGCTTGGTGTTCCTTTGGAGGATAAGGAGCAGTGAAATAGCATATTCTGGAGAAAAGCAGAAACAAAAGAGTATTTCTGGCTATGAGTTTGACCTATCCACATGCCTTTATTGGGAGGGAATCATGTATTCTATTTTCCTGAAGATTGGGCTTTGAGGATAAGGCGATAAGCCCTTTCCTTAGAAATTTGTTCAACGAAGGAAAGAACTCCTTGACTCAATTGCATCTCTCAGCTTCTCTTATTTCAAATCTACAATGAGAAATCAACATGAAATCCTAAACTCTTCAGAATACTCCATCAGACATCATCTAAATAAATCAATGGGGAGGTTGTTCAAGGTTTGTAGAGGAATTTATAAAAGCTGCTTTTGAGACAATGAGGAAAGGGTCTTGCTCACTTCCTGTTAACTGATACTAAATGGGAATGCCCCAAATCAGGGGTGTCAAACTCACATCATCACAGCGGGATCACATAACATATCATGACTCCCCCCTCCTTTGCTAAAGTAGGTGTGGGTGTGGCCAGCGCATGACACATCTGGCCCGCGGGCCACAAGTTTGACAGCCCTGTCCTAGATTGATTCTAACTTCTTTTGCTTGTAGTATCGGTGGATTTGATTTAAATCAACTCGATTTAAATCACAATTTAAATCATGATTTAAATCACTAGTAAAAAGGCTTGATTTAAATCAACTCGCTTTAAATCATAATTTTTAAAGAGCAGCTGTCATTATCTATCGGGCAGCAGCTCCTCCTCTGACCTGCTGTTAACTCACTGACAGTCCCAATATTGCAGAATATAAAACCTCACGCTACATAACTAAGCTCCATTTCATGCTCAATAAACTAAATTATTAATGAATCTTAAATAGAAAACTATTTTTAGATAGATATTTACTCCAAAGGCATTTTATTAAAATAAATTTGATAAAAATAAAAACTGATTTAAATTTTAAAAAATCCAATTTAAATTTAAAAAATCTGATTTCTTTTGATTTTTTTAAAAAAAATCATCGATTTTTATCCACCTTGTGTAGTATACATCTTCTTTGCTTGAGCTGTATAGAGCCTTGTCCATTGCAATTTTTATACCATTGTACAGACAAATCTGAATCTATCTTGTATGCTCTCTCCTCTTTTCACATCCAGTTCATTTGTGGTTCTGTCCCCAAAACTATAATGAGATCATTCAGTGGACTGTCCCTTTTACAGACTGCAGATCAGTGGTGGGTTTCTACCGGTTCACCCTGGTTTGGGCAAACTGGTAGTGGTGGCGGCGGGAGGCTCCGCCCACCCATCCAGACATCATCACGGATGCTCTGCACATGCACAGAAGCGCCGCACGCAAGTAGCAAACTTGCAAAGGTAAGTGGAACCCACTACTGCTGCAGATATTGGCTTGTTTCTTAATCTGCCCTGTTGAATTCTCCCTCCTGAGATGCAAGGCCATAAGGTTTGAGCAGGGGATAGCATTATGAAGAAATAATTTCATTCAGGAGCTTGTGTGAGGGGTTGGATCTGTGTCATTTTCAAAGGAGGCTAAAGAATCTTGGGTCTAAATAGATGGATAATTTCAGACAGGTTAAGGTTCACTTTTTCCTTTCCTTGCAATCCAAGTCTTTCTCATTAGTTACCGTAGTTGTTGCATACAGAAACAGAATTTTAATAGGGGGAATAATTGGAGAATAATAATTGAGGGAAAGGGCTGTCTGTTAAATCCAAATGTTCATTAAATACAAATTTACATAACTGGTAAATGTATGTTAATTATGCAGTTTTATGTATTTATGTATTATATAATTTATGTAAAATTTACTAAAATTATGCCAATTTGCATAAATTGCCAGGCCTGATTTGCCGAACAGCAGACTTTTCTGTTATTTGAAGGAGATGTCCAAAGTCAGATTTTATGGAAGTTGAAGTGTTATCCAACAGCAGTTGTGGGAGGAGTTAGGATATGCTACTGGAAGCTGATTACCCTTTACATGACAAATTTCTGAATGTAACCATGATGGACAGAGAGAGAGTACAAAGAGCCTATAGTCTGCTCTGCATATTCTCCGAAGGAAAGAAACGGCAGTCAGACTGGGGAAGACTCCCTCTACGCAGCATGGACCAAGTCTGGCAAATTTGCATAACTCCGCCCTCCTGGCCCAGTGTTTCGACTTGGTCTATGCTGGATAGACGTGTCTTCCAGCTTTTGCAGTGGATTTTGCCTTTAAAAGGTCCTTTTTCCTCCGATTCTCAATTGGATCGCTTATTCTGCCGCTAGCCGGGGCTCCGGCTTGGATTCTGTCGGCTGACAGTTTTTTTGTTTTTGTTTTTAATTTGATTTATATGCCGCCCTTCTCTGAAGACTCAGGGTGGCTTACAATGTGCTCAGCAATAGCCTTCATCCTTTTGTATATTATACAAAGTCAGCTTATTGCCCCCACAACTGGGTCCTCAATTTACCTACCTTAGAAAGGATGGAAGGCTGAGTCAACCTTGAGCCTTGGCGAGATTCGAACCCTGCAGTAATTGCAGGCAGCTGGTCTTAATAACCAGCTTAATAACAGGGTGCCTTAAACCCCTGTACTACCAAGGCTCTACTCTTTTCATTCTCCTGCGGCACTTTGACTGTTATCTCGCCTCCGATTGCCTCAAACGAGCCGCGCTGCGTTGTAACGGCATTTAGCCTAGCAGCTCTTCATATCGGCTGGAGCCTCCCTCGCCGATCTCTTTATCGCAGTAATAGCCTTGAGCTAGCGATTACGAATCCACTCGACTGGTGGAACTTCTACAGGTGGAACAGAGGTCAAAAGAGGACTTATGGGCAGCTGTTTCAGGAGCAGGAACTTTGGGCTTGTGAGTCTCCTTCACTTCGGCGGCCATTTTTAGGCGCGCTTTTAACTTGGTGGCCATTTTGTTCTCGGTTTCTTCCCCTGAAATGGCGGAACACTCTAAGGGACGTAAAGGCCAGCTAGCGGCCTCTGCTGGCCACAGACGTCGCCCCTCAGGTCCATCGGAAGGGGCTTCTGGGCATTCTCCTCCAGCAAAGAGGGCTAAGGCCAGTAAGGCTTCCTCTTCCTCAGCCATGCCCACCTTGTCCAGGGAGGAGCAGCGTCGCCATAAGGCGATAGAAAAGGCTTTTTCTAAGGCCTCTGTACATGCTACAGCCTCTGCCTCTCTTCTTCCTCCTCCTCCTCCTTTGTGGCCTCCTTCACGTTCTGGATCCATAGCCCAGGACAATGCCCGCAGTGTCAGGGAGCTCTCCCCGGATCGTCCCGGCGGGCCCGGTTCCACCTCCAGCAAAGGAACCCTTATTTCAAACAGGCTCTGAGGCACCATCATCTCCCGCCTCTTCACCAGGCCCCGCCCCTCTGGATCCTCCTCCCCAGGTGGCTACTCCCCAGCTGCCTAAGGCATTTGAAGTCCTTTTAACCAGGGCCATTCGGGAGGGCTTTGCCCAATGGGATTATCGACGGGTTCTCAGGTGCCTGCTCAGCCTTCCCAGTGTAGAGCAGTGGATGACCAGGCCTCCGATCATGAACAGAGGGATTAAGTTTGCTCTGGGGAACAGGCTTCTGTTCCGGAACCGGATGAGGCTCTGGACACAGTGGACTCGGCTCTCTCAGAAGATGAAGGCTTGCTTCCCGATCAGTCTCCATTCATAGGTCTTTTTTGTCCTCAAATGTTCCATTCTCTGCTTTTTTAAAGCTATTGCTACCACCCGTTTGGGGGAGGTCCCCCCTGCTGACGTTCCCCTTCCTGCCTTGGATCCGGCGTCAGCTTTATTTGCAGAACCAACGGTGGCACCTGAGACCATTCCAGCTCCCAAACTCTTCCTAGACGTTCTTCGTCGACAGTGGTCTCTCCCTGGTGCGGGGCCCAGCCCCAACAACCTAGACAAGCATCTCTATAACTCTACAAGCACCATGTCGATCTTCTTCAACCTTCTACCGTTGATCCCCCAATTGTGGCCTTGGCCAATCCGGGCCATCCAATGGGCCCTCCGGAAGATTCCCTTTGGCCAGAAGATAAGTGGGCTGAGAAAACTCTGGTTAAAGGTCATCTGGCCGCAGTCTGGTCCATCAGGGCTTCCTCTTCAGCATCTTTCTTCAATCGCGCTGCCCTTCTCTGGCTGAAGCAGCATCAAGACCGCCTATCTCATTCTGACATCAGAGCTCAACAGGACATCAACAAGATCACAGCAGCACTAGAGTATTCTGCTGATGTTACGCTAAATGCCACCAGATTTGCTGCCAAAGCCCTGGGTTCCTTGGTTGCTACGCGTCGTCTCCTGTGGCTCAGGGGCTGGCAAGCGGACATGCGCAGCAAGTGGCAGCTAGCCTCTGCCCCTTACTCACCTGGCAGCCTGTTTGGTCCCCCCCGGAGCCTCTTCTGATTGAGACAAGGGACCAGCGCAAGATCCTTCCTTCATAGCACCGACGATCAGACACTCGCTACTCACCTTACCCTCGGACCCAGTCCTTTCGAGCCTCTGACTCCAACTCTATCCAGTCTCGTTATCAACGCCCAGCCCCACCCAGGTCACAGCAGTTTGACTCTCAGGTCAGATCAGGGGGCAGGTTCCCGCCCAGACGTTCCTTTTGGGGAGGAAGGGGGCGCTTCTCCCGTAGAGGCAGATAGATCTCTTCAGGATCTCCCTATAGGGGGCCGGTTGGCCTTTTTCTATGACCAATGGCGGTCTTCTGTAACTGATTCTTGGGTTTTATCCACTCTCAAATCTGGTCTTTTATTGGAATTTCTCACCAACCCTCCCCCTCGTTTCCTCTCCTGTCCCACTTCCCATGATCCTGTTAAATAGGCTCTCGTTTCCTCTGCTATCGACCATCTTCTCACCATCAGGGCAATACAGAGGGTGCCTCCCAATCAACGGGATCATGGGTTCTACTCGCCTCTTTATTGTGCCCAAATCCTTGGGTGGCTGGAGGGCCATTTTGGACCTCAAAGCCTTGAACTGCTACATAATATACTGCCGGTTCAAGATGCACACCCTTTTCTCCATTTTGGAGTGCCTTCGCCCTGGGGACTACCTATCTTCCATTGACTTTACGGGGCCTACCTCCATATCCCTATTCACCCTTCCCACTGCCAATTTCTCCGCTTTCACTTCCTGGGCGCCCATTTTCAGTACAGAGCCTTACCCTTTGGCCTGTCCTCGGCCCCTAGAGTCTTTACTAAAATCATGGCCACTCTAATAGGCCACATTCGCACCATTCCAATCAGGCTTCAATTTTACTTAGATGACATCCTTCTCCTTTCTTCCTCATTCTCTTCTGCTTATAGAGATCTCTCTACTGTACTGTCTCTTCTTCAGACTCATGGGTTTTCAGTTAACTGGCCCAAAAGCCACCTCACCCCATCCACTCGCATAATTCATTTGGGGGCCTCCATTGACACCATTTCTTCTCAGGTTTTTCTTTCCCCGGACCGCCAGGCCAGTCTAAGAGCCTTAGCCAGCCTATGTATCTCGGAGGGTTCTGCCTCTATTTTGAAGCTATCTTGCCTGTTAGGCAAAATGGTTTCCACATTCGGCATTGTTCCCTGGTCTCGCTTGCACTGCAGGGAACTGCAGTGGCTCCTGCTGCCCCACCAGCATTCCGGCCAAAGCTCCTCGCTGTCCCGACTCCAGCTGCCTCACCTGGTCGTCTCTTCGCTCAGGTGATGGACTTCGGATGCTATCTCCAAGGGCAGCAATTACAGGGAACCTTGTCGTCTTGTCCTAATGACGGGCCTGATGGGTTGGGGGGCCCACCTGCAAACCTCATGACGCAGGGTCAATGGTCCATTCGGGACCGTCAGCGAAACATCAACTACCTGGAGCTGCGGGCGGTTCGCTTGGTCCTCATCCATTTCTGGACTCAGATGGAGGGCAGGGATATTCTCGTCCTGACAGACAACATGTCCACGAAAGCCCACATCAACAAGATGGGGAGCACCTGCTCCAGGTCTCTTCTGGCGGAAGCTGTTCTCGGCCCATCCTCCATCAAAGTGGACCACATCTCCGGGGCGGAGAACGTTCAGGCGGACACTCTGAGCCGCACTCAGTTGGACCACGGGGAATGGAGTCTCTCCCCTCTCCTGCTTCAGGCCATCACGACCTGGTTCGGGTGCCCGGTGGTCGATCTTTTTGCATCCTCAAAGAATCAAGTTGCCCAGGTTTTTTTTCCCGCTACCCAGATCCTCGAGCCGAAGCCACAGACGCTCTACGTAGCTCTTGGCCGTCCGGCCTGCTGTATACGTTTCCCCCCCTTACCGCTAATTCCCTGAGTCCTCCGGAAAATGCTAGACGAGGGGGTGGAACTCATCCTCATAGCCCCTCACTGGCCTTGCAGGCCATGGTATGCGGATCTCATATCTCTGTTGGTAGCCGCCCTCTGGCGCATTCCGGATTCCAGGATCGAACTGACACAGGGATCCCTTCAACAGATCCCTCATGGCTCCAACTAACTGTCTGGAGACTGAGCAGCTCATCTTAACATCAGCTAACATCCCCTCACGGGTTATTTCAACTATCCAAGCCACTCGTCGCCCTTCCACTACCCGTATTTATGAGGCGACATGGCACTCCTTCTCCGACTGGTGTGGGTGTTCCTCCGTGAATCCTCTGTCTGCTTCGGTTATCCAGGTTCTCTCCTTCCTCCAGGATGGTTTTGAGGCCGGGTTGGCCCCGACTATGCTTCGATGCCAGATGGCCACCATTGCATCGGTCCTCTCTTGTGGTTCTCCAGACTCTCTGTCTCGACATCCGTGGATCCATAATTTTCTGTGTGGAGCTGTCAACCTCCGCCCGCCTGCTATTCATCGATATCCTACATGGAATCTTAACAAGGTGCTCATGGCTCTGACTTTGTCTCTGTTTGAACCTCTCCGTCAAGTGTCCCTCTGTTTCTTGTCCTTTAAAGTTTCGTTCCTCATCGCCATTAATTTGGCTCGTCGGATATCAGAGTTAGCGGCTCTCTTGATCCGCAGTGACCTCTGCATATTCCACAACGACAGGATGGTTCTTCGCCTAGATCCGGCGTTCCTTCCAATGATCAATTCGGTATTCCATCGGGCACACGAACTCGTCCTCCCGGACTTTTGCCCGCACCCTGTCCATAGCTTAGAACGCTCCTTGCATTCCCTTGATGTCCGCAGGGCCCTGAAGATTATATTGCCAGAACCGCTTTTATCCGAAAGACGGAGGCTCTCTTCATTTCATTTCAGCCGGAATCTATTGGCTCCAAAGTTAAGAGCGCTACTCTCGGCCACTGGATTAGAGCCACCATAGCTATAGCTTACCTGCAGCAGAAACTTCCTGTGCCTCGCAATATCACAGCACATTTGACCAGGAGTGCGGCCACGTCAGCTGCGTGGGCTACCCAAGCCCCGGGCAGCTATGTGGACGTCTATTTCCCCCTTCATCTGACACTACCGTGTGGATTTCTTTGCGTCAGTGCACACAGCCTTCGGCCGTCGGGTTCTACAGGAAGTCCTTCACTCCTAGAGCCTTCGAGCTGGGGTTTCCCTCTCTGGTGGACATGCGGCTTTGGTATGTCCCCAGTCTGACTGCCGTTTCTTTCCTTCGGAGAATGGACGTTGGTCTTACCTGATACGTCCTTTCTCGATCAGAAAGAAACGACAGTCAGCCCCACCCTTGCTTCCGGCCCTCAGGGTTGGCTGGGGGGGTGGGTTGGATATTAATTCTTTATCGTTACAGGAAGACACGTCAGTCTGCGCCAGCGCCCTCGCCAAAACACTGGGCCAGGAGGGCGGAGTTATGCAAATTTGCCAGACTCGGTCCATGTTGCATAGAGGGAGTCTTCCCCAGTCTAACTGCCGTTTTTTTCTGATCGAGAAAGGACGTATCAGGTAAGACCAACGTCCAATCTCTGCTGCTCTTGTATGTATTTATGAGAAGAAATATTAGAAAATATTTCCATTTGCAATTACTATAGGTCACACAGTTGGTTGAGTTTACATCTGATTCTTCTTTGTTTGTAAACCAGGCTTAATCTTAGCTGAGATGATATGGGAAGGAGTATGCTGTCAATTTGTTACAAAAGGAATCTCCAGCCACATGTGATGGGGTGGGCATGAGATAAATTGAGTATTTTTTTTATTCTCACAGCTCTCTCTCCCTTCTTGCTACTTCACTTCATCCTTTTATGGCTCAAATGTATGTCCAGCCAACCAACCAAACCAGGAAAAGAGAGGAGTCCTTCCTGGCAAGAGAAAATAAATTTCTCCACCTTCTCAGCTGTCAAAACAGCATTTGGCCTTATTTCTATAGTTGGTGAAGGAAAGGGCTGTGAACAAAGTGCTGGAACAAGCAACTGAGCAGGTGCAGAGAAGAGCACACCTAGCCAGACCACACTATTTCTTTGTCCACACAAGTGCTAGTTCAGGTAGAAAGTGAGAGAGAACTGACAGCATCCTGCTTTACATATGACAGCCTATAAAACATGTTTCTTCCACCTAAATTTATTTGATGACCTCCATGATTGCTGAGTTTCAGAAACCTCTGCCTTGAGTTATAGCAGTATTACGTAGTTGGAAATCCGAGGCTAAATCCACTAGGATTGTTGATTAATTTGTTTTAATTGGAATTGACCAGGTCATGGAACTTTCCCCAGAGTTTTCATTCATCATTTTGACTCTGTGCTCCATAGCCTGGTATGAAATTATTACAGTTGGTCCATTGTTTGGCTGATATCCAAAATAAAAGGTCACATTGTTGGTCTTTGTTGTCCTTACTTCGGCACCCGTGGGGTGCTAAAGTGGTGCCCTAAGTACTTCTGGGGTGTGAGCAGTCTCCTGCTTGCTCTGTAATTCAGTCAGGCTGCTACACACTGTGTTTCTTGTTAAGTCATGTAAACAATACAGCCATTCTTCTGGCTGCTTGTATGTCAGTTTCTGCAGAAGCTTGGGATAGATTCAGAGTGCTCAAAGGCCTGGCAGAATGTTATTTACTTCTTAAAACTACAAGGAATACAACTAGACAATAGGGTATCTTTTTTTTTTTATTGCAAAAGTTTTACAATTACATTTTCACCCCATTTTCCCCCCCCAACCCACCCCAAACTCCCCAACCTAACCCTCCCTAACCCCCCCTAACCCTCCCCTCCCCCCCGGACTTCCACAGAATATACTCCCATCAAAATCCCCTTTATATAAAACTTGAACCCCTCCATCCCCCATATAATTTTTCATCTTCACAAAATTCAAATATTTCTATCTAAATAAAATACTGTCAGTGAAAAGCTATTTGATACTTCCTAGTTTGATATTTGTTCTGCACATAATCTATCCACTTTTTCCATTCCCATTCATAAGTCTCTTGTGAGCGATCTTTTAAATATGCTGAAATCTTCGCCATCACTGCAAAGCTGGCCATCTTCAAAGTCCATTCCTCGATAGTGGGCAAAACTTCGTTTTTCCAATATTTACCTATCAATAATCTCGCTGCT
Source organism: Pantherophis guttatus (assembly GCF_059756535.1). NCBI lineage: Eukaryota > Metazoa > Chordata > Lepidosauria > Squamata > Colubridae > Pantherophis > Pantherophis guttatus. The sequence continues at coordinate 290,621,515 of NC_142063.1, read as the reverse complement.
GTTATCATATACAATATCAACTTTGTTTCATCCAATGTAAAACCTTTAACTATACCCAGTAAGAACAATTGTGGAGAAAATTGAATTTTTTTCTTCAAAACATTCTGCATGACCCACCAGATTTTTATCCAAAAAGCCTTCACTTTCTTGCAAGTCCACCAAACATGATAATATGTAGCATCTAAACAATCACATCTCCAACATTTTGGCTGAACATTAGGGTACATACACGACAATTTCTTAGGATCTAAATGCCATCTATAAAACATTTTATAAAAATTTTCTCTCAAATTCTGCGACTGTGTAAATTTAACATTCTGAACCCAAATTTTTTCCCATGTTTCCAACATCACTGGTTCTGCAAAATTTTGTGCCCACTTAATCATACAATCTTTAACCAATTCAGTTTCTGAATCCCTTTCTAACAATACATTATAAAGCCTTTTAATATGCATTAGACCTTTCTCTTTTAGACAATAGGGTATCTTGATGGTTTCAGAAATGATTCTAGGTTGCTTTATGGCGTAAATGAATGAATGCTTTCGAAGAGGTCTTATCTTCTCTCCTAATTTTTCTAACCATCTAGGCTAGCAGCACTGGTGAATACGCTTCCTCCATACAATACAAGCTAATATTTCATTTTAAGGAGGCATCGACTTGTCTGGAGGCAACACCACCCAAGCATTCTTGGGAAATTTCTAGGATTAATGCTTTTATAATAAATTCATACTATGCAGTGCATGGGATTTGTCTTGAATGTATGTTCATTTTCCATTCATGGTTTCTGTGACAGCAATGGCCATGGTGACTGGGAATTTGGGAAATTGTATTCTCAACTCACCTAAGAGACACCAGAATGGGAAAAATATATTTGCTTCTGAAAAATGAAATATAGACAAAAATGATATATCCGGACCATATTTTACCTATACCTGCCTTTGTCAAGCAGGTCTCTTCCAGTTGTATTAGAAGTACAATTACCAGGATTCCAAACTGGTGCAGGCAGTAATTGTCCCAAGACATCTCTATGACACCATACAGATCTCTATTTGGGAAGGTGGGCATAAGAGTTATATTTTAATTGGTACCTAATACCTATAGGAAACAAAACAAGACCCCTTCTCAAGCACTGCACTGACCTCCAAAGCTAAGTATAGTTGAGATTCCGTGGGCATTTCTTTAATTTGGAGGGTTTCTAAATGTTCAAGCTTTAAACATGGTTTTATTTAATATTGACCCATGTTTGATATAGAACTGCAGCTTTTTGCAAATACAGACATTACCGTATATATAGCAACTCATGTACTATATGTTGGGATGTTGTTAAAAATATTCTTTGGTTCTGCCAACTCACTATAAGTGTAGTATTTCTTTTGGCTACCAACTTTCTAGTGAAAATGAATTTATTTCCAAAAGAGGCCTATAAGATCAAGTGATCTGATATCTTAAAGTAGAAAAATTTATTTATTGTATTTATTTATTGGTTCGAGTTATATGCCGCCCTTTTCCAGAGACTCAGGGCGGCTTACAATACATTAAGCAATAGCCTTCATACTTTTGTATATACCTGCTTAGTAGGGCTTTCGGCCCTCCCCAAGCGGTGTTCTTTTTTTTAATTTTATTTTATACAAAGTCAGCTTATTGCCCCCACAAACCGGGTTCTCATTTTACCTACCTTGAAAGGATGGAAGGCTGAGTCAGCCTTGAGCCTGGTGAGATTTGAACTTGCAGTAATTGCAGGCAGCTGGTATTACTTAACAGTGCTTTAGTCTGCTGTGCCACTAAGGCCCTTCAGAACTATCTGAAATGTGTTGTTTGTGGCATTTGTTTAGCCTAGTTTGTACTGGAAAACTGATTCTGATTTAATATTTTATAGGCTAAATTACTTCTTTAGAAGTCCTCAGGTGTTAGGTTTGGAGGGGTATATATTTAATGAATGGACTCATTATCTTTAGAGGTAAAAGTTTTGGCAGGCATTATGTGTAGGATGGGAGGGATTTCCTCAAGTATTTGGCAGCAGCCATACTGTTGAGTGACTGATCGGCATCAAGTTCAATCTTCTCTCAAAAAAGCTGAAGTCTCTGCAAGAGTCTTACTTACATTTTGCTAAATGTGTAATCTTTTGCAATACTGTAATAAACTCTTTGGAAACTGAGCTTATTTTACAGAGAAGCGTTAAGCTCTTTACTTAAAGTAGAGATGACATGTGAACACCCCTCCCACCCAACAATAAGAAAAAAAATACATCATGGATGGTGCTGAGTTATGCAGTTACTGCACACAGAGAAGTATTGTTAGTATTTTTGCTTGCAATTATTAGGCTCATTCTGACTGAGCCTATGTAATTATTTTATTTTTAATTGTGACTAAGATAGCATTAGGCAATCTAATGTCTGCTAGAATTTTTTTAATTGCAACTGTTGTGAATCCAATGGCGAAGCAGTAGTGGCGGTGGCGGGAGGCTCCGCCCACCTGCCCGGACATCATCACGGATGATCTGTGCATGCGCAGAAGGTTTTGCGCATGCGCAAAAGCGCTGCGCGCGAGTGAAGCAAGCACACGCTCACAGTTCCAAACCGGTAGGGAAGGTAAGTGGAACCCACTACTGTGTGAATCCCAACCTTTTAAATCAGTGGTCAGGATTTTCTGTGGCTAGTTCAAAAATGTGTATGTCACAAAGTTACTTGTCTCCAATTTTGTATCTGGCTTAACAGTAATAACTGACTGGGAATCTTAGTAGACAAACACTTAAATATGAGTCAGCAGTGTGCTGCAGTTGCCAAAAAAGTCAATGCAGTCCTAGGCTGCATCAACAGAGGAATAGTATCAAGATCAAGTGAAGTATTAATACTAATATACTGCCTTGGTAAGACCATTCTTGGAATACTGTGACCAGTTTGGTCACCACACTACAAAAAAGGATGATGAGACTTTGGAAAGTGTAGCGAAGAGAAACATGATTAAAAAAGATGATAAGAGACTGGAGGCTGAAACATATGTTGAACAGTTGCAGGAATTGGGTATGCCTAGTTTAACGAAAAGAAGGACTACAGGTGACATGTTAGCAGTGTTCCAATATTTGAGAGACTTTCACAAAGAGGGAGACAATGTATTCTCTAAAGTACCTGAGAGTAAGACAAGAAGTAACGAATGGAAACTTATCAAAGAGAGATCTAACCTAGAATTAAGGAGAAATTTCCTGACAATGAGAACAATTAATCAGTGAAATGGCTTTGCTCCATCACTGGAGCTTTTTAAGAAGAGTTTGGACAACCATTTGTCTGAAATGATATTAGATCTCCAAGTCTCTTCCAACTGCTGTTCTATTTCCTGTAATTTAAAGAATACGATAGGAAGAGCTCTTGCAGTTAATTCTCATAAGAATTAATGTTATACTAAAATTATCAAAGTTCTTTAAATGTTTTTAAAGCATTTTATGTTTTAGAATCTTTTATAATGCTTTCCAGCTATTGTCTCTCTTATGTGGTCCTGCTGTTGCTTCAAACGTGTGTGTGAATGAATATGAATGAGAGCTAGTGTGGCATAATGGTTAAGGAGCTGAAGTAGGATCTAGTCATCCTTTAAGCATGACAACCAGCTGTGTAATTTTGGGCCTGTCATATTTTCTGAATCCTGAGCTGTCAAGTCAAAAAACCTTTATCAATCTGCATCATCATTATGAATGCGGTTCATAATATTCAGTGAAGAGGCCTTCATGCCACAATAGATTGATATTTATTTATTTATTTATTTTTATTTATTTTATTAAATTTTTATACCGCCCTTCTCCTGCTGGATTCAGGGCGGTGAACAGCCAAGAATAAAAAACATCCAATACAAAATTTAAAATTATTAAAAGAATTAAACAAATTTTGGCCCAGATTTAAAACATCCCAACTAAAATCTGTTACAATTAAAATATCTAAGGGGGCGGGGTTACGCCAGCCCAGCTTGGTGAAATAGAAAAGTTTTTGAGGGCATGGCGAAAGGCATGGAGATCTGGTATCCTACGTATCTCCGGGGGCAGGTTGTTCCAGAGGGCAGGTGCTGCCACAGAGAAGGCCCTCCCCCTGGGGGTCGCCAGCCGACATTGCCTGGCTGACGGCACCCTGAGGAGTCCCTCTCTGTGGGAGCGTACTGGCCAGTGTGACGCTATCAGTGGCAGAAGGCGGTCCCGTAAGTATCCAGGCCCTGTGCCATGGAGCGCTTTAAAGGTGGTAACCAACACCTTGAAGCGCACCCGGAAGACTACCGGGAGCCAATGCAGCTTGCGCAGGAGGGGTGTCACATGGGAGCGGCCCATCGCTCCCATAATCCCCCGCGCGGCCACATTCTGCACCAGTTGGAGCCTCCGGGTGCTCCTCAAGGGGAGCCCCATGTAGAGAGCATTGCAGTGGTCCAGGCAGGAAGTGACGAGAGCCTGAGTGACTGTGCGTAAGGAGTCCCGATCCAGAAGAGGACACAACTGGCGAATCGGCGAACCTGATGAAAAGCCTCCCTGGCCACGGCCGTCATATGCTCTTCTAAAGACAGCCGTGCATCCAGGAGGACGCCCAAGTTGCGAGCCCTCTCCGAGGGGGCCAGTAACTCACCCCCAATAGCCAGCGATGGCACCATCTGGCTATATCGGGCCGCTGGAAGCCACAGCCACTCGGTCTTGGAAGGGTTGAGTCGAAGCCTGTTTCTTCTCATCCAGACCCGCACAGCCTCCAGGCACCGGGACATCACTTCAAGGGCATTGTTGGGATGGCCTGGGTTGGAGATGTACAGCTGAGTATCATCAGCGTACTGATGGAACTCCACCCCAAAACCACGGATGATCTCACCCAGCGGCTTCACATATATGTTGAACAGAAGGGGTGAGAGGACCGACCCCTGCGGCACCCCACAAACAAGGCGCCTCGGGGTCGACCTCTGCTCCCCTGCCAAAACCGACTGCGACCGGTAAGAGAGATAGGAGGAGAACCACCGTAGGACAGTGCCCCCACCCCCAACCCCTCTAACCGGCGCAGCATGATACCATGGTCGATGGTATCAAAAGCCGCTAAGAGATCTAACAGGACCAGGATAGGGAAACAACCCCTATCCCGAGCCCTCCAGAGATAATCCACCAACGCGACCAATGCCGTTTCCGTGCTGTGCCCAGGCCTGAAGCCGGACTGGAGCGGATCTAGATAGACAGCTTCATCCAGGTACCGAGGAAGCTGTCACGCCACCACACTCTCAACAACCTTCGCCACAAAGCGAAGGTTGGAGACCGGATGATAGTTAGCCAAAACAGCCGGATCCAGAGAGGGCTTCTTGAGGAGGGGCCTCACCATCACCTCTTTCAAGGCGGACGGCAAGACACCCTCACTCAAAGAAGCCAGCCTCGCGTAACCTCCTGGGAGGCCAGCACCAACCAGGAAGGACACAGGTCCAATAAACATGTGGTCGCGTTCAGCCGTCCCAGTATCTGTCCACATCCTCGGGAGTGACAGGATCTAACTTTTCCCAAATGACATTCTCAAGACTGGACTCCATCATCCCATCTGTACCTACCCAGTCAGAGACCAAGCCTTCCCGAATCTGAGTGATTTTATCGTGCAGATACTGGACAAAATCCTCAGCCCAACCCTGTAAGGGATTCTCCAGCGCTCCCAGATGGAGGAGGGAGTGGGTCACCCTAAACAGGGCGGCTGGGCGGTTATCTGCAGATGCGATAAGAGCGGAAAAATAGTTACATTTTGCCGCTTTTATCGCCACTAGGTAAGTCTTAATATGAGATCTTACCAGTGTTCGTTCAGATTCGGAATGGCTAGACCTCCAATTGCTCTCCAGGCGTCTTCTCCGGCGCTTCATCTCCCTCAGCTCCTCGGAGAACCAAAGAGCCAGGTAAACTCGGCGACGGGTCAGAGGCCGCAAAGGCATGACTCAGTCCAAAGCATCAGCAGCTGCCCTATCCCAAGCGGCCACCAATTCTTCAGCCGAGCCGTGAGTCAGAGCCTCAGGGAATGGCCTAAGCTCCATCTGGAACCCATCAGGATCCATCAGACGCCTGGGGCGGAACCATCTAGCCTGTATACTGTATGAATTAATATAGTATAATAATAAAATATTTTTATTTTATGTGAGATTATGCTTAACTAATTGCCTTATGATCAGCCTCAGGTGATCCTATTTTAGTGTCCCTTATGATGAACATTAAATATTTTGGATCCCTGCCAAATGTATCTCCACTGCAGCAACTGGAAGTTTGCTCTCATCCGGTGCTAGTCATGCACAATTAACCAGGGTGTGGTTAATTGCAGCAGAGTGGAATGGAGGTGTGGCAGAGTGGTGTATGGCGGAATGTAGATCTTGGACCCAACGCAGAGGGATAACTTTTCATCCTGTCCCAACTAGTTAACTATTTATGATTGGATTGGGGCAAGAGTGCAGTATCTCCATTGTTATGACAATACAGAGTCAGTTCTTTCTTTTAATCTGTTTCTTCATAAAGGAACGAATTGTTGAATCTCTAAAATCTTTTCTTAATCTCTAAGAACTAAGAATGTAACTGAAGGCCTCCTTTTACTTCATTCTATGTCTGTTCCTTACTCTCCCCTAATGCCATAATTTTATTCCTGGCTTTGGTTGGTATTGAGATTCTTGTAAAAATCCAGTGCCTACTCTTGCAATATCTGGCAGGGAATTATGAAAACTGCTGTAATAGATACAGGATCTAAAATATGAGTAATCTTGGCTGATACGTGGAATAAGACAGTTTAGGGCAATAGATCAGAGCTGACTAATCTCTTAAGGCAGGGGCATCTTTTAAAAACTTTATTTATCTTTTGAAAGTCAAAAAAGAGGTAGTGAGGTTATAACTGGCAGGAGAACTGGAATTTTCAGACTTGTTTCTCCTTTTCTGGGAGGAGTTGCTTTTTGACATTATTATTACCAAAACAGCACATAAGTATATTCTGCCTTTTTCATTTTGCAAACAAAAGAACAAAAAATTGCTTCCCTGTGATTTGCATATTTGCCATTTAATTTCAACAATGCACTCTTCCAGTGCTTATGGAGATAGACATATTGTCCCGCTCTGGCATAAATAGTCTTGATTGGTCTTTTTGAATTAAAGCTTTAAAAACCAAAAATCAAAACTGTGATTTGCCAAGCCCATGAAGGTCTATTTTCTAGCTGTTTTTCCAAAAGGATCCTGTTTTAGAACCATGCATAGAGGCACCCCTTGCTAAAACAGAGTTGATTGAAAAATAGCAGTAGCACTTAGCTTACGTATATACTGCTTCATAGTTCTTATAGCACATTTTTGTTGCCTCTTACTGGAAGAATTATCTGATTGACCTAATGTTATCATAATTTCCTCCTCCCATTTTTTTATTTATTTATTTTATTTAATTTATATACCGCCCTTCTCCCGAAGGACTCAGGGCGGTGAACAGCCATAATAAAAACAATGTACAAAAATAGAATTTAAGAGCAGATTAAAATAATTAAATCATGGGCCGAATTTAAAACTCTCATTTTAAAACCAATTTTAAAACCCCATTAAGACCAAATTAAAATCATTTATCCCATCAGAGCGGCTTGCTGGAATAACAGGGTCTTCACTGCATAAACTGCCAGCATATTTTATAGCAGAACCAAGATTGGCTCCTGCTTTCTGCTGTATTTTCTGATCTATAGAACCTGTTCCTACTCCCTTCTAGGCTTGACAGATTTTACTATGAATATTGGGTTCAGGCTGGGCATAATACAGGGAGGTAAGCTGTTAGTGGGAGAACATTGTAAGAAAGCTCTCACTGGCAGCGGTTAATGATATGGTGCAGCAATGGATTAAATCTTGGGATACGGAGATCTTTTTACTTTGTTAGCCCTTCAGTGACTCTCACATGACCTTATGTCATTTGATATATATTGTATATATTGTATATATGATACTCAGCGAAAAGAAGATATTCAGATGAACAGAGGTTAATTGATAAAATTTCACATCTTCCTTTAATTATTATTGCTTTCTTTTCGTTAAAAGTGTGATATTAAATAACACTTCAGTCTACATGCTCGCTTAATTGAGTATTGAATATATGCCTGCGCAATGATGCAAAATCAGGCTTGTTTGCATTTACAAATGAGTCCAATCATTCATAATAAATATGGATTAGTAACTCTTCAATGCATTTATAGCGCTGTAGGTTAAAGTACAGGTAGTCCTCAGGTTATGGCCGTAATGGAGCCTGTCCATCATAATTGTAACTCATGATAATCATAAAGATTTTACAACCTTTTGTTTGTAAAATATTTGTGGTCATAAAATGATCACCGTGGTTGTTAAGTGAATGCCACAGTCATTGCATGAAGCATTGGTTTTCCTGAAAACAGGAAGTAAATGCTGGTTTTCAACAAAACCGTCAAAAATGCAGTCATGTGACCACAGGATGCTACAAACAGCTGTAAATCCAGCCCGGTTGCTGAATGCACAAAGTGTGGTCATGTGACCTTGCAGGAGCGGGAGCTGACTGTAAGAACTTCAAGTCCGGGTCATAAGTCGCTCCCAGATAGGTCTATTGGAACTTTCAGTGGTCGCTAAGCAACTGGTCATAATTTGAGGATTATCTGTATATAGGGAAGATGTTCAAGTCCTCTGATTATTTGGGTTGCCTTCTTCTGGAAACTTTCCAGCTCTGTTGCATCTTTTTTTCAAATGCAATATAAGAACTCCAGATAAGGATGTATTATCTATTTGTTTAAGATCTTTATAACACTGTCATTTTTATTTTTAGTCTCTTTCTCAATGATTCCTATTAGCATCCTTTTTCATAGCTGCCTCGCACCGAAAGAATATCTTTACTGAACTCTGCACTATGACTTCCTCATCTTATTCCTGATTAGTTACGGACAGTTCAGAACCAATTAATGTACACATGCAGTTGTAGGAAGAGAGTTGTCCCTGTATGCATAGTTTTATACTTAAGTTGAATTACATTTGCAGTTGCTTGGCCATTCACGCAGTTTCAAGAATGCTTGCTGGAACTTCCAGAGAGGGGTGAGGAGGAAACGAATGCTTGTTGGCTTGCTTACTTGGATGGACTGAGGAGTAAAATAATACTTGCTGGGGCAGTCTGGTGGCTGAGGCTTCCTTCAAACCCTGCAAAACAGGTGGGGAGAGGCAGTCCCTTACTTTATTGAGGCTTGAGGCTGGGAAGGACCAAGCCTGGAATGGCTTGGATTGGGGTGGTACTTGTTTACTGACCTGTAATTCTTGGTTTAATGACCACAACAGGAAGCATCAAGATTTCTTTCATAAGTTGGTACGGTCATGTGACATCTCACTTTATGACCACACCAACTTACAATGAAAAATCCACTTTCAATTGTCATTATAAGTCAAGAATTATCTGTATTGAAAAACAGGAAGGAGCACATTCCTGTGCTGACAAAAAACAATCAGGTGTTCAATGTGGCTGCAGTACTTGTTTGAAATAGAGGTATTCTTATCTAGCTGCACCATGTTATATGGGGCAACTTCAGCCAAGTCTAAGCCTAGCAAACATTACATGACTGGTACAGCTCCCACTAAACCACTTCAACTTGTTTTCAGTCACCACCATGATAACAAAACTCTTTCTTTTTCTTTTTTCTTTCCCACATTTTTCTTCTATTAACTTTCAATAGTCCATTTGGGAGGTGAGCAAGGCATGGGTGACAATGATTAGAATCTCATAATTTGGGAATGGGGCAAACTGCACACAACATGAAGTTTTGCACATGTCCTCCTAGCAGTGTTTCTCAAACAGGAGTGAAAGTCAATCTTGACCTTTGCAAAGAATCATATTGTCAACCCATCCCTTTAAAAACATTGCTCTCGTGTTTTTTGTCTGGGTTCTCTGGCATTAGTTTTGCTGGGACCAGTATTTATTCCTGGCCTTTCAAGGTACCTCTAAAGACTGTACTCTTTCTAACAGCAGTTCTCAAATGGAAAGGGTCATCAGCTGAGCTCTTCTAAGAGCAGTTCAAGCAGATGTCCCATTTCTGATCCAACTTACATTGCATGAATGAGCACCTCAGCAGCAACCTTCCTGTATGGTACTCTTCTACCAGAGTTATGACCACATGGAGTTGTGTAGGCTATGTAGAAATCAGGACTCCCATCAAACAATTCTGTAAGCTTTAGAAGTTTTCAAATAAACCTTCACAGAGGACATGTGGTTTTATTTCATAATTGAAGTTTTAGATTACTTGAGTTTTATGTAGATATCTTGTTATGGTGGCAACTAGGCTAAATAAGAGTTGTTTAGACTGATAGAGATTCAGTTGACTTATGTAATCAGTCAGCTGCAGATGTCCCCATCAGGGAAGAGAGCTGCTTTCCCTCTGTTATACTTCCAGATAGTCCTCAACTTATGACCATTTTCTCAGCAACCATTTAGTTACAGCAGCACTGAATGGAGGGACTTACAACCATTTACAGCAGGGCTGTCAAACGTGTGGCCTGCGGGCCAGATATGTCATGTGCAAGCCACGCCCACCCCAGCTCCATGAAGGGGAAAAACATAGCGAAACATCACGTGACGGCAACGTGACAATGTGAGTTTGACACCCGAGATTTACAGCCTGTCGTCATGAGATCAAAATTCAAGTGCACTTATGACTACAGGGGCACTTTAACTCCCATCCATCTGCCTTCCCCTTCCCTCATCTATGCTCTTTTGACCCTTTGCACTCTGCAGCATCTAATGATGTAGCTGGCCTTCATCATTCTCCTTATCCCACCCACATCCTGCTTGTCCCATGAGCCTGGAGTTAAGATGGCAACTGGGACTGCTGGGATTGCCATCACTGACCGATATGGTCACGAAGCATACCCATTTGTGGATGTAGGTCGAGAACTACTTGTATTGAGACTTTGAGAAAAAGATTCAGAAAACATCTACTCTAACATACATTGTCTGCAAATAAAACAATTGCTCATTTATGCAATTCTTATACTTCTATTCTTTTATCTTAATAAACCTTTCCAAAGAGAACTCTGTGAATCTATGTTTTGTGGAAAAATACTTTAGGTTCAGATAACTGCCAAATGCCTGATAGGTACCAAGGAGCCAAAAGAAAGGAAAGTTTGTGCAAAAGGAAGCTAACATGAAGTTTTGATGAGCAGCCAAAATAGTCCAAACAAACCTTTGAAGATTTCCAGCAGACTGGGCTTCATTATCAGTGTTTTGCTCTACTGAATATATTTTTTGGTATTTTATCACTTTGTTTATTGTTCATAATTATTGTTACTTTTGTTTACCCTTCCTGATGCAAAGGAAAGGTAAAATTGAGGAAGAGTTGGATTTGGATTAGGGTATCTTAAAAAAGCTTTCCAAATCTTTCAGATACTTTTCCAGATGTGCTTGGTTCAGAAATCAGCCAGCCATTAACCAAAGAGTAGGACTTGCCCTGGTGCCTCTCAGTTTATGAACTACATTCCACGACACATTGATCTAGGGATTAGTTTTTTCGTTGCCAATTGTTTTAACTTTTATATTTCTGTTCTGGAAATTTGCATGTTATTGAAACTTTTTGTTGCGTTCTTAGTGTAATGTTGAAAAGAATAAAATATAATAACCAATGTATAAAATAACCAATGTATTTCAAACAGTCAGAATATTCCTTGATTCAGAAGAACTGGAGTGCACAAGTTTCATAAATAAATATTAATCTTTCTATAATACAGAGTTTGAAATAGTATTTCCAGCTGTAGAATATCAAATGGCAGGCAGGCTATGCTTGAGAAGTATGTAACAAATAAATACAGATATATTTTACATGCATATATTCATGGATAAAAACGGTCCTTTGTTCCTTGTGGAGCTCTTGAGAGCATGAATATAAGATTAAAATCTTAGTTAAACATGACCGAAAAATCCTTTGTCCTTCAGATTTGGCTGAAATCTATTATCTGATTTTTAGGTCATGTTAGTGATGAATAATCAAAGATGATGAGAATTGCAGTCGATCAGATGATAAGTTTTTGAGGTTGGGACTGCATTTCACATTTTTTGGAAGGAAGAGGATTGCAATAGAAGAAGCTACTTCTGATGTATGTGTCTTTTAGCGTGTTAGAAATACAGAGGTGACAATAAAGGCAACCATTAAAAAAACCCTCACTAGTATTGACCTTAGAACTTAATCAAGCTGAGCATAGCAAATGTATTGACCGGGAAGGAAAACTGCATATTTGTTTAAGAAATAAAGAGAGGCTAAAGAACATTCTTTTAGAACAAGAAGTTGTTGGCTGTTCAAATACCTCGGCATTGGTTTTTTATTTGTTTTTCATTAGAAAATGGGAGTTGTAGTCCAACATATTTCAAAGCCAGAAAAGGGTGATAATATGTGCTTATGGGGATGTGCTTGCACAAATTACATCACATTCACACAAAAGAAAGATTCAGTATCTAGAAGCAAAAACTGTTGAGTATGTGGGCAGCTGTGGTATGTGTTACAGTTTGGTTTTGGAAATTATCTCACACTAGATAATTTCCTCCTTTGAGCTAACAGTTCAAGAATGAGTAAAAAAAGGCTTTTGCTTCTTGAGAAATCATTGGGTGTGTTAGTTTTTCAAGCATGCATGCACATGCCTTCCCTATCCAACTCTAGGTTTGCCACATGGTCAGCTGTAGGTGGAAGCCCTTCCAGTAGAAGCTGCAGCCACATCACAATAGCCACTGTGTCTTCAGCCTGACCCCATTCAGCTGCCAGGCTGCAGCTGTTTCCCTTCCCTACCCAGGCAGGCTTTAACCCTTAGCACAGCTCAGGGCCGGACCCAACAATAAAGAGGGAGCCATTGAAGCAATAAAGATTTTTTTCTTGTTATGCTCTTTGTAGGGAGTGTTTTGGTTGGATTTGTGTTCTGTGCTAATGACTAGCATTTGCAGAAGTGAATGTGGGGAGGTTTATACTCCCCTCACCCTACCAACGCAGAGACACTTATTGTTTCAATATGAAAAAAATGATCCCTCTATGATTTGTCTTTCTTTCCTGCTGCCATGCTTGGGCTTGTGAGAGAATTTTCATAGTGCTGATGAGAAGAAGATGTGATGAGGGATTCTTAGCATAACAGATGTAGGGTCTCTATGTTCTGAATTTCCCTTAATTTCTTGTTTCCCATTAAATATTTTGAATGGGAGAAGCAGAAAAACTGGTGTATGTCAACATGCCCCTGCCATTTTCACTGATCATGGCTGGTGCTCTCATCTGTCTTCTGACTGGCCATATTGTGTTAGAACCTCACAGTTTGGATGATTTTCATGTATACCATAATCCAGTAGGATTGTGTGTGTCCATGTCTCTATGCCTTTCCCCCCCCCCCTTTTGGGTACTCTCACCTCGTGTTCAATGTTACTGATGAGGTGAATATCTGACAAGATAAGAAAACTGTGGCCCTTTAAATAAAGCTGAAAGTCAGAAGCCATTCAACATGCCTAGTTATGATGGGAGCTGACACTCACAATTCAGTACTTACTTGATGATATGTGCATTCTTTATATGTGCATTGGAAAGAAAGGGCAATGATCAGTGGTGAAATCTAATTTTTTTTACTACTGGTTCTGTGGGTGTGGCTTGGTGGGCATGGTGTGTCTTGATGGGCATGGCTTGGTGGGCGTGACAGGGGAAGGATACTGCAAAATCTCAATTTCCACCCCACTCTAGGAGAAGGATACTGCAAAATCTCCATTCTCACCCAACTCTCAGGCCAGCCAGAAGTGGTTTTTGCTGATTCTCTGAACTACTCAAAATTTCCGCTAGTGGTTCTCCAAAACCTGTCAGAACCTGCTGGATTTCACCCCTGGGAATGACGATACCTTGAAAATATAACAGAGAAATGTTATTCTTCGGCACACAACCTCCACCCCAACTAACAATGACTAGAATATATATTACAAATCATTTGTTTCTCTTACAGTTTCTAGACTAATATTTCATCAACTACTCTAAGAAAAATTGAAGTATATCCACAGACAGTTTGATTTTATGTTTGGTTATGATATGCTTAATTTCAGTTCTTGTTTAAAGAAGGTACAGTTATCTGTACTCCTTTCAATAAGGTTTCAGTTTGGGTAAAACATTGAAATGCCATGTGTCAAGTCAGGGATGGGAGTGGTATGCCTTCTTCTCTCTTAGCAGCAGTAGGAGTAGGCAGGGTGTTGCAGTGGTTCTTCTTCTTTCAGGGCCAATTTCAGTCAGTATTGGGAGTTGATTGTATAAATTGTAGTCTTAGGCTTTAATTTATGAAATGCCACAGGATTTTTAATCATCTACATGAAGGTGCTGGTGGAGACCATCAGCCAATGTGCATCAACAGTATGCTGAATTTCTGATCATCCAAGTAATACTGTCAAGGCTCTCCAGATAACCTCAGTATCTGGAGGTTGTTGGATGGCGAAGAGCAGGCTATGATCAAGTAACTTCCATGGTTCTGGTTGGAGCCACATTACCTCAGTTAAAACTGGTGCACAGTTGGGGAGCAGTTGATAGTTGTGGCTAGGAGGTCATTGCATAAATCCATTCTCTCTCTTTATTTTGCACATGTTCCTAGAGTGGAAGGCTCTGCTCATAGTTGCTTATGCCTTGGTGATACATTGTCTGGATTACTGCAACATGCTCCTCATGGAGTTGCTCTTGCAGATTATTCAGAAGCTAGAACATCCAAAATTATGGGTGCGTCTTGGTACACCCATAAAATAGCAGTAGTTACACTGGTTACCAGTGAGCTGGGTGAAATTCAAGTTGCTAGTTGTCATCTATAAAGCACTTCCTGTCACAGGACCAAGATATTTGAAGAATCATCTATTTTCAATAAGATTAGATAGTTTGCATGCTCTGGGTTCCATCTATCAAACAGTGCCATTTTTAGGGACCAAGAATGTGCATCCCTGGTCTGTTCTCTCACCTACCTTATGGAATACCATCATCCCCAAGATTTAGATGGCGCCAACCCTGCCTTCCTCTCATAAGGTGCTGAAGACCTGGCTGTTCCCCTGGGCCGGATGTACCATTGGTACATGTTAATATATATTATAGTTATAGTTAATATGTATTATAGTTAGCAATTCCAGTGTTTTATGTGAATAAAAACCTATATGTGTTTACATTCTTTTTATGGTTGATGCATTTTTCTTAATGTTTTAGGTGTAGTAGCCACCCAGGGTTGTTTGGCATGGGTGACCATATAAATGAAAGCTATTTACACAAATATGTCAAAGAGTGGGATGCTTCTTAATAAATATCCATGAATTTCAGCTTTATCCCCTCGTTATTGTGCTCCCTTCATTTTATCTGATGAAAAAAGTAAAATCCACCAATACTTCACTGTATAGTGCAGATATTTCCAGATGTTGTCTAGAAACAGGCATAGTATTAAGTTTTAGAATAGAATAGAGCTGGAAGGAACCTTGGAATACTGGATGCTATCTCCACCTCAATGAGAAGGAGCATCTCAGGTAAGACTAACGCCCCTTCTAGTCCAGCCCCCTGTTCAGGCAGGAGGCCCTGTACAATTTGAGACAAGTGGCTGCCCAGTCTCTTCTTAAAAACCTCCAGTGATGAAGCACCTATGAAGGCAAGCTCTTCCACTGGTTAATTTTTCTCACTGTTGGAAAGTTTCTCCTTAATTCCAGGTTGATTCTCTCCTTGATTAGTTTCCAACCATTGTTAATTTATTAGATCTATTTTTAAGTCTGTGCCTATATAGCCTCTGTAAATTTGACCTTTAAATTCCTGGTTAAGAATCTTGCAAGATCATGTGAATAATACTATATTGAAAGTAATTGAGATCTTTCAAGGAGCTTTGATTTGCCCTATCAACCCAAACTTGTGAGGTTAAATTTGAATTTCCTCCGGAGAGGCAACCTTGCAAAGCATATTGAAAGATCAAGCAAACCCTGTTTTTGAAAACCTATTCTAATTACCCACCAACAGTACTTCAGGGTTAGTGCCCAAGGATGTTCCAAACATATGGAACTCCATTCGACTAGATTGATATTATTTTGGCTCAGATGGCAACATTACTTCTTGGTATCTAAGCTTAAAGGTCACATGCAGCTGCTATAGCAGCAAGCATGGCAACACCAAATACCTAATCTCTCGTGTGGCCATAAAACCCCATGGGATCAATTTGAAATTGCTATCATAAAGTCCTAATTCTGTGTAGAGTTTTTTTTAAAAAAAAGAAACAAAAAAGGATGGTTTTGGGCTGGACATATTGAGTTTACCAGCCAGAATTAAAAAAAAAAAAAATAGGAGTCCCATGATGCTTTTAACCACGACTATTGTATTTTGAAATTGAAGAAGTATATATTTTGCTATCACTGCATCTCACTGCTGGTGAAATATTTGTTCCCTGAATCCTTGCCTGTGTTAGAGAAAAAAAAATTGATTTTGAAAAAAAGAGTTGACCTTGGTTAGGGTGTGTGTGTCTATATGGAGTATGTAGAATTTAGGTGTCATGCCTGGGAGCCATATTATCTGTGTGCCTTTTTTTTTTTTTTTTTTAAATTTGATTTATATGCCGCCCTTCTCCGAAGACTCAGGGCGGCTTACAATGTGCTCAGCAATAGCCTTCATCCTTTTGTATATTTATACAAAGTCAGCTTATTGCCCCCACAAACTGGGTCCTCATTTCACCTACCTTAGAAAGGATGGAAGGCTGAGTCAACCTTGAGCCTTGACGAGATTCGAACCCTGCAGTAATTGCAGGCAGCTGGTCTTAAGCAGCTTAATAACAGGGTGCCTTAAACCCTAGTACTACCAAGGCTCTTGAGGATCCAGGCCTGCCGCAATCATACCGTGAGAAGTTGGGAGGGGGGATTGCATGAGTGAAGTAGAGATAGCCATAACAAACTTCTCTAAGAGAAGTTCAAGGCCATGGTGTCCAGCAGCTGTGCAAAGAAGAAATTGGAAGATGTCTTCTGTTCGGGAAAGAACTGATTGAAGCTGTGGTGGACATGTGGGAGATGTGGGCAAGGTCTTGAACTTTCTTGTGGATGAGGAAAACCCGGAAGCGTTCAGATTCGGGTTTTCCCAGATGTGCCAATATGACATCTCTAATAAAAGTTAGCTTTGAGGAACTTCAAGCCTTGGAGTTTGATTTCGTTGGAACCCTGACATTAGGTCTAGCTCAGCACTCCTTATTTCACCCTCTGTTTTATATGCCATGCTTTCTGTTAGCAGACTATGGAGTTAATGTTGTCTCAGTCCTGCTGTTTGTGAGCCTATAGGACTGATTTGGTGCCACTTTCCTGAATGAAATAAGGAAAACAGAGCACTGGATAGGCGAGAGAGAATTGGCTGCCTTAGAATGTCTCCTTGGAGTATGCTGTGCAGCGTTATGCTTTTCCTTGCTAATCTCAAAGATATGCTTGCCCTGTTGCTTAATTTGCTCTGAGGGGAAGGGTTAGAAGTCCCTATGAAGAATAATTGAATTTAGTTCATCAATTTCCATCCTAAATATATCTTGTCTGGGATCCTTGGGAAGGAGGGAGGCAGGCCATGGCCACAGAACTAGGCATTTTGCTAGTACTATAAAAAGTAACATCTGTTGGTTTGTTCTTTTTCTTCTCTTGCTCCCAAGAATATGCTCCAGTCTGATTTCTTGGATCCTCGTAGTAGAATAGATTACCTCAGAACCAGCTGCTTTTGGTTATCTCCAGTCTGAGTAGAGACAGGAAATTAATGCAATTTCAGAAGGAGAGAAATCAGAGATTTATGATTCAGATTTGCTGGCCTCATTCTTCTCCAATTTGGTGCCCTCCAGATGGGTCAGACTACAACTCACATCATTCTGTTCAGTCACACTTAACCTGGAAGTAACCTGGAAGTGTCATTATTCAATGACACTTTCCCATTTTTACTTGAAAGGATTACTAGTAGCTTCCTCAAATGATCTATATACTACTAAAAATCTCCTGTCTGTTTGTTTGTTTATAACCTTCAATTGGCCAAAACGGTGCATCATAGGGCAACAATTGTGGAATGAATGTACCTCAAATGGGCTAATTTACACAATACATTGAGAATCCGGAAACCATAACTCGCATGGAATTGAAATTTGGTAAAGTTGTGACTTCTTCAGTGCTGTCATGCTACCACAGTCAGCCATAGTCACACAATTGTTATTTCTAATGCTCCCTGCCAGTTTCCCACAATGAAATATCTCTGAAATGATGATCCGACAGGTCCCAGGTTATCTAGTATATTTTAGCTTTGTGGAAAATATGGTAAGAAAAACACATGATTGTTTTCTTCTTTTAATCTTTCAGGGAGATTGTTTGGCTTTTTGTAAGTCAGGCTTCAGAAAGTGTGGACTTTCTCCCACCTGAAAATGTACATATGTTCCAATCTCTAGGTTCGTGATGGCAAACCTATGGCATGCATGCCACAGGTGGCACGTGGAGCCATATCAGTGGGCACGTGAGCGTTGCCCTAGCTCAACTCCAGGGTGCATGCGTGCACTAGCCAGCTGATTTTCATGCATTCCAGGCCCACCAGAAGTTGGGAAACGGGCCATTTCCGGCCTCTGGAGAGCCTCTGGGGGGCATGGGGAAGGCTGTTTTCACCCTCCCCAGGCTTCTAGAAAACTCTGGAGCCTGGGGAGGGTGGAAAACAGGCCTACCGGGCCCACCATGCCTTCACATGCCAGAAGCGGGCGGAGCATGGGGGGGTCACACACGCATGCGCAGGGGGGGGCGAGGTGCATTGAATTATGGGTGTGCACACATATGACACCCCTGTGCTCCCCCCGCTTTTGGCACGCAACGGCAAAATGGTTAGCCACCACTGCTCTAGGTGAAAGAAACACAGCAATAATATTTTCCCATATTTTATTCTGTTTATCCATACAAAGTCTGTGTATAGAAAATTCACTCATAAATAACAAGTGTAATCAAGCCTTCAGTCTTTTGATTAAATGGAACTATGTACTCATCTTTTCAGTGTTGCAGTACAGTCTTTTTACTATAGTAAGGGCACAGAGAATCCATTTTCATTGTCTAATTGTCAAATTCCACATACTAGATATGTAATTCAGGAGAATATGATACTGAAAATTTTAGCTGTTGTTGCACTAACATTTATAAAGCCCAGTACTTTCTCTCCAAACTTAGTTTAAGTACAGTTTATATACTTAAACTTAAGTATAGTATATTATAGTTTAAGTATAGGACATTGTAGACTCATATCTTTTAAAGAAGCATTGTTTTATTGCATTTCCAACTTTATACTGTCGTAAATAGTCCTTTACTGTACATGTGTAATGGGAGTCCAATAAACTCTTTTAAGTATTTTTTGTTGTGTAAGTTGTAACATAAAGTCCATTAACACTCTCCCTATTTTTCCATATCGCCATCTTTTTCCCAAATTTTAATATTGGATTTCCCCATAAAGTCAATTTAGCATTGCAAAAAGGATCAAATATGGTTTTATTAGATATTCCATTTCTAGTTCTGTTGCACTTAGATGCTAATACTGTCCATCCAACCAAAGGTAACTGAATAGGAATACATCTTTCGAAGTTGCCCAAATTGTAAAATGGGCATTAATATTTGGCTTCTAGTATTTAGTATTTCACAGTAGGTAAATTTGATTATATAGCCCCAGATTTGGAAAAACGAATCCTCCCTCATTAATTGGTAATTGCATTTTCTGTAAAGATATTTTCAGAATCGAAGAACCCCATAATTATTTCTAAACAAAGTGTTTATTTTCCAAAAATATTTTCCAGATATTTAAACAGGAATTTCTCTCAGAATATAAATTAATGTGGAAATAATATTCATTTTGAGAACAGGCATCTTTCCCCAAAGGTTGAAGTTTAATGATTACCATCTATCCAAATCTGAAGAAACCTCTGTATATACTTTATTTATATTACATGTTACCGAGTTACAGTATATCTTTCAGTACAGATATTTAAATATTTAATGGTTTTGGTACAAATTGGAAATTAATATTCCTTAAATGGAAGGGTGACCAAATTTTCACCTATTGCCATCAACTCTGATCTGGACTAGTTAGTAAAAAAAATCTGCTATTTCAGTAAAGGCATATATCATTTGCATCAATACAGGAATAGTAATGTGAGGGTTAGGAATAAACAGAAGAATGTCCTCTCCAAATAGCTTTTCAACCTCTAACTTGCCAGATAGTTGTCTGTAGGGTATGACTGGAGAAAATTAGAGTAGCAAAATAACTGACAATTAACTTAAGTCTTAGATATAAAATTGCCCAGTGTTTTGCACTAATATTGTCCTCTGAAGTGTTGTTTTCAATAAAATTTGAGAGAGAATCCTTGCCCCCAACTCATAATTTAAAAAGACAAGAAGAAAGGGCTTTCTTTTTTTATTTGGGGATAGGAAGATAAAAGGGTTTGGTCATTTACTTCTTCACTAATCTGATGCCTCCTAGATGTGCTTGACTATGATTCTTGTCACTTTTCCGTTGAAAATTCCTTATTAATAGACTATAGCATTGAAGTACAAGATATTTTTCTCAGAATATCAAGGAACTATTTTTCCCCCTTCCTAGCATTTTTCCACAAGTGCAGGGTCTGCTTTTGCCAGATCAGCAAGCATGGATTCATTGGTGGTGATAGGAATTGACCAACCAGCTTGTTGCCTGACCCTGACACCATGGGCTAAGAAACAGTGAGTGATCCAAAGTCACCCAGCCACCTTTCATTCCAAAGCAGAACTAGAACTCACAGTCTCTTGGTTTCTAGCCTGGTGCCTTAACCACTAGACCAAACTGGTTCTCTCTATATAGAAACAAGATGATTGTGAAATTTTAAGTGTTATTGTATATGGAATTAATATAATGGTTGTTGATTCAGGAGGTATAACTTACCAATGCATTTTGTGAATTTTCCATGTCCCAAGATTCAACAAAATCACTTTCAGCCCTCTGAAACTTTCAAGCTGAGTATGCCATAGGGACAAAGTAATAGTATATTTAGTATGCAGGAAAAATATGTAATTGGAAAGGTTTATGCAGCTTGGTGCATGAGAGAAGTAGAAAAAGGAGCTGAGGAAGCACGGAGATGGAAACTGCTTTGAAGTGATGAGAAAGAAGAGAAAAATTGGCTACCAAAAATTGCGGGAAAGGTCTGAATGACTTGGTGAGAAAAAAGCCAGTCCATCTCACTAAAAGCAATAGAAGTCCAAGGCGTAAAAGAGAAAAAAAAAAGATAATAACACTGAAAGAAGTAATTTGATATTAACCATTGTTGGTATGAATTTCTACCTCACAATGAACCTGCACAGTATAATAGTTAATCTATTGAATTGGGACTGGGGAGATCAAGATTCAAATCCCCATTTGAAGCCAGCTGGTGATTTTGAACACTTCAACTTCTCCCAGCTTAGCCTAACCCATGGGCTGGTTCATACAGTATGTAAAATTAGGGGAGATGCTCTGTCTTGACTTCCCAAAGGAAAGGCAGGATAAGAGCCAGTTTGGTCTAGTAGTAAAGCACTAGGCTAGAAAGCGAGTTCAAGTCCTGCCTTAGCCATGAAAGTCAGCTGAGTGGCTTTGGGCAGTCACTCTCTCTCTCTCTCTCAGCCCAACCCACCTCACAAGGTTGTTCTTGTGGAGAAAATAGGAGGAAGAAGGTGTGTTGGGTATGTTTGCTGCCTTGAGTTGTTTGTAAAAATAATAAAGGCAGGATACAAACAAACAAATGTAATATCTGTGGCCTTTGCCACACGTAACTTTTGAAACTGATTGGAGAAGCTGTTGCATGGCTTTACTGCATGACAGTAGAAATTAATGTGTGCTGTTATGCATATAAAGCAGATACTTAGAGGCAGGAGAAGTGGGAAGATGACTGATTTAGAGGTATACTAGTTAAAGTGTTGACTTGGTATTGGGTTCAACCCAAGTTCAAATCTACTCTCTGCCATAATCCCTGATCATTGTGTGATGTACATTTTGTCTCATGCTTTGAATGAAAGGCAAGATACAAATCTAATAAATATGGATATTTCTAGAAATCTGGTGTTACTATTGTACATTTTCATTGTATTGATCTTTCTTCAGTTAAAAGTCAGGTATAGACTTCATAGGAGTTTGTCATTCCCAAATTTTCCTACTGGAGTTTTCAACATGCTAATTTCTCTAATATACATAAATAATTCTAATACAAATTTTTGTGATGCGTGCTTCTTTTCTGCAAGGAGACATCTTTTTTTTGCAGATTTTTGATGAGAACAAAAACATTATCAGACTTTGTTACTGCAAATGTGCAGTCCATTATAAGACCAATTATCTTACAAATCTATGTCAGATTTCTTTCACATTGCTAAATAAGGAAGAGCAGATGCAGGAAGTTTCAAGTAGAAATACTTGGCATCCCCAACTATTGCTAATATAAATAGTTTAAACAAATTCTTAACAAAATGGGAAGATACTTAATGACATAACATTGCAGAATAAGAATTGGCTACTGTGGGATCTTGTTTTGCTGCATCTAATAGAGATCTAATTGAGATCTAGAAAAGTAGCTGGCACTACTTTTACCTGGCATGGAGAATAGGAGCTTTACTTACTAGAATTTAGTAGCACATTAGGCTGCTACTAAATTAACTTATTTTAAAGTCTTTTTAGATTGCCTTAGTAGGACAATGCCTTCTTTAAGAGGCACACAACAAAAAGATAGCAAGAAATTTAATGTTAAGTTGCTAGCATTAAGTAATAGCAATGTTCTAGCTAACCCTGAATAAAAAGTGACCACAGTTCATCAACCAGCAAATGCATAGGAATAGAGAAAAGGCAGGTTATATTTTCCCCACATAAATTTTCATCTTCCACTGAAGAAAATGTAAATATAATGAGCAAGGACAAATAGGCAGGAATTCTTAACAGTTAGAAGATTGCAGTCATTTTTAAAATTTTTTAAATTTTGACAGGAACTCTGGGTGTCTTACAAAATAACCATCCCTTAAGGGCATGGTTGTTTACAAAATAGCTATGGGCAAATAGGATGCAGTTGGAAAAAGGCAGGCAAACTTTTATATAATAGCTTTTTAATTACCCCACTTCCATTACATGAGAAATATAAGGGTAGAACTGACATTCCGAATAGACATCTCTTGTCTTGCAGCAGCATAATTCAGCGATTGTCCTTTGAAATTTTTAAAGTTTATATGTCATTTATTTAATTTTTTAAACTGTTGATTTCTCTTTAAATCGAATCAAATCAAATCTGTGCCATGAATTTAAAGGCTTAATGGTATTTTTTTCCAGTGAACACTGTAAAACAATTGTTAAGGGAAGAATAGAAATATTGCTAAACTAATATTCAAAATGTGGGCATCTAGGGAATCATATATGCATATAGAAAAATGCTTGTGATTCTTTTAGAATGAATTGCATCAGGTACACAGTTTAGTTAATTAAGAGTAAAATATAACCGGATAACATTAAAAAGGTGAATTATGTACCAAGGTAGTCCTATTATATACCAACTGGTAATACTTACAGCCAGAAGTTTACTCTGTTTTTCTTCTATCTCATTTAGAGATGACACAGTCATTTTGAACTGCTCCCCATTTCTAATGCAATAACACTCTTTAAGTTCAAAGTGTTGGATTTTTAAAAATTATTTTAATGCACTCTTCAGGCTCCTTTCTAATACTCCACTGATGTTCATTATGAGGTGATGTTACATTTCTCATTCAAGCTTTAGCTGACTTTCACCTTAGGTTTTTGCTTCTCTTTTAGAAGATGCTGTTTAAGAAGAATTGTGGTACAAAGACAAGGATCATCAAAATCCGCGTAAGTTGAGCCATAGATACATTTTTCTTTTCCTTTCCTTCATTTGTGTCAAAATCATGAGCATTCCATAGAGCAAAAGTCCACAGCTGATGGCCTTCCAGTTCCCTTATAAAAATTCTTGGTTTTTAGTAACATACACTGGGAACTGCAAAGAATTAAATATAGAGGGGATGATCATATTAACTGAACTTGATTAATTGAATGAAAATGTAATTAAATTCATATTTAAATATAATTAAATGTAAGTTTCAGCTCCCATTTTTTTGCCCTTGCTCTGCTTATGTTCTGGAAAGCAATGTTTATCATGGTATTCATTTGCCCTGAAAAAATTATGCACGCACACACATACAGTTTTGTCATAGTTTCCTGCATAGTAGAAATTATAAAATGTAAGAGTTCTTCAAGGATAGATTATTAATTGCCAAAGAAAAACATTAATTAGTATGTTATAGAATAAGTTAATGTTATGGGTTAAACTAGTAGGATAAGTTAATAACTGAAGGTAATAATCAGGCGTGAAATCCAGCAGGTCTGACAGGTTCTGGAGAACCGGTAGCGGAAATTTTGAGTAGTTCGGAGAACTAGCAAATGCCACCTCTGGCTGGCCCCAGAGTGGAGAGAGAATGGGGATTTTGCAGTATCTTTCCCCTGCCACGCCCACCAAGCCACATCACGCCCACCAAGCCACACCCCCAGAACCGGTAGTAAAAAAAATTGGATTTCACCACTGGTAATAATCCTATTGTAGGGACGATGGTATATTTACATATATTTCCTTTTTTTATACTCTTGCAAAATCCATGTTTTTTAATCCACCCTTTCCTAAATCGCTTAATTTTAGCCAATGATGGATTATATTACTGCCCCATTGTATCACAAGAACATTTCAGAATATGCTTATATGCAAGTCATTTATTTTCTGTATGAAGGCTTATATGCCATTTCAAATCACTGTGACACTAAGTGGCTTGCAAGCACGCAGATAGAATAACATAGCAAAGAAATGCAATAACCATAAAACAACTGCAAGTAACCCATCTAATCATCACAAACAGCTTTAATAATACATGTTACTAGCCCCCTTAAATTGTGCCAGGTACAGCCATCTAACAGCTGCTTTAATTCCCAAAAGCTTTTGGACTAGGCAAATTTTTAAATACTTCATGAATGTTGGGAGAGTACAGGTTTTATTCTGGGTGGAGTCCATTCCACACAAGGGAATCTCCTGTAGAAAATGCTCATCAGCCACCACACCTTAAGAGGAAGTATTTCCGGGGCAGGCAGTTTCTATTTGGAATAAAAGTTCTTGAAAATAACCAGGCTCCAAACCATGTAGAACTTTAAAGGTAATAGCCAGCAGCTTGAATTACATTTCTGAATAATTAAGCCAAATGTATGTGTGGGGATTTTTTTTTATATATATATTTAAGGTGATTAAAAAATATTAGTTATTTATTACCAGGGATAACCATGGAGGAGAAAAAAACACATTTCTGCTCTGTCAATAGGCCTGTTATAAAGGAGAAACTGTATTTGTCATCGTATGGGAGAAACAATAGAAACTTGAAGGTGAAAATACCGTACTTGGTTTGCAGTTTATTAGTCAATAAAGTAATGATTTCGACTCATGAAGCTTCAGAACAGTTCTTCACAGTACTTTCATTTTAGTAACTGTATATTAAGTTTTCAGTATCTACAAGCTGATATATACTTTCCAGTTGAAATGCTATTTCTGTAAAACAAGGTACTGTATTCCTTCGCTAACTCCCAGGATAAAGGGGGTTTGTTTTGCTTAAAGCCGGCACCCTTTTCTCTCTTTTTCTTGTTTCTAAATGCTCTGTATTAAAATAGGGCAACTAGAAAATATAGATACATTGATCCCTCATAAATATAAATAGGGTAGAAGTGTACAATATGGGAGCACTTCAGGAATTATTTCTGCACAGTTTATAATACTACAATTGAAGGAATCATTTAAGAAAGTTAATTTAATTTCAGTCAGTTTGCTGTACCAGTTAAAAATCTGACTTAGAAACCAGGAGACTGAATTCTAATCTTGCCTTAGGTGTGAAAGCCAGTTGGGTGACTTTGGGCCAATCAGTCTCTCTGAGCCCAACCCACCTCACAGGGTTGTTACTGTGGGGAAAATAGGAGGGGGAAGGAGTATTATGTATCCCAAAGGTGCTTTTCCAAAATGCAATTAGACTTCCTTGGTTTTTTTTCTTGAAAATGTTTTGCTTCCCATCCAAGAAGCTTCTACTGTTGAAGAAAAAGATCCAGTTGCTTTTTGGAAAAGCACTTTTGGGACAACCATGCCCTGGATGATTGAGAATCTCCATAGCCGAGTATTAATGTATGTTTACTTTCTTGAGTTACCTATAAAGTAATAAAGATGGATAAAAATCTAATAAATAAACTCAAGTTCCATACCTTTCATCCTGTGATTTCTACTTCTCATAAATATAGGGCAAAAATTTGAGGATGGATTGGTCAAGAGGCCAAATAAATGGCATCTTGTTTTTGATGATTGCAAATTGAGAGCTCTCTTTAATGATGGAAGCAGAATCCTCATCTGTTTGGATTTTTTTTCCAGACAGAGACCTGTTCTGAACACACAAGTAGTCCCAAAAACCTCTTTTATTGCAACAGTTATGAATTCTGTTCATTCACAGAGGAGTCCCAATTAGTTATAAAGAGTCCTTTGGGAGAAGTCCTTCGGGATAATCACCCACCTTTATTTCCCTTGACACGCTGCCAAAGACCTAATTGGCAAAGCCACACGGAGTCCAGAATCAAACAGAGCTTCAGGCTTTAAGCTGAACTGAATGAACAAACATTGCTTCTTGCAAAGGCCCACGTGCCTTTACTCCTCTTTTAAGTCTTATGGGAAGGACCAATCATCTCCCAGCCCTACTCCAAAGTTGTCCCTTTTGTTTTAGTAGTTCTTGCCTCCTGGCAGCCCTGCGCATGTACGCATTGGGAATAGGCTCCCTCTGTTCCTCTGCCTCGCTGAGGTCTGACTCTGGAGGCTCTGGAAGCAGCATGTACCTCCCAGATGGCCCTTTCTCTGCCTCTGATGCAAAGCCCTTGCCCGAGCCTTCCCCAGACTCCAGGACTGGCCCTTGGTCCTCCCCAGCCTCCTCACTGTCTGACTCTGTTGCCAGCTCCGCAGGCTGCTGGCAGACCACAACAAGCCCCTTTAATATTGCTAGCCTAAATCAGCCAGTGTTAAGGTTTTCTGCTAGCTTTTTTTTTTTTAATGTACAATAACTGAGGAAGTGTTAATGAATCACTACTGAGTAACTTGCACAGCGGATTGCTGCCAAAAACCAGAACTTTTTTTTTGTGTTTTTCTATAATGTCATGTTTTTCCTGTAGTTTTTGGAAGTGAACTAATCGGGTTAGTCTGCTCACTACATAGTGGCTATTCTTTCTTCTGATTTCCTGAAGTAAAGCTCAAGAACACGTCTTCATATTGCCCAGATAAGACACTCGCTTCTGAAAGCCGTTCTGCAATCTTATCACCCTGCTTGATTTTTTTTATTTGTTTCTTAAAGGACAAGGAAATAAATATAACTAGATACAGTAGATCCTAAATGATGCTACTGTTGGTATTAATTTCACTATGTAAACTGTTCCAAAGTTTAAAGGATTTGGAAAACTTGTTTCCATCTCTGAGGTAAAGGAAGAAGGAAATACATTCCTATGGATTAAGGCAAAATGCAACCTAGAAAAGGGTTTTATTCCCAGATTAGGGTGGATTGCTGTGGCCCACAATTCTCCATAGCATTCTTAGGTCTAGAGCAGGGGTGTGAAACTTGTGGCCCATGGCCCAGATGCAACACCCACTGGCCACGCCCACCCCGTTTAGCGAAGGGGGGAAGTCACAATATGTCACGTGACGACAATGTGACACCGCAAGTTTGACACTCCTGTTCTAGAGAAAGAGATCTGTGCCTTTTGGGTGTATGTATGTTTGCTCTGTTTTTCAAAGCAGTGCAGGATTGTTCTTTCACTAGCAAATATATTACAGCCTAAAACTGAAACAGAGGTTTCTTTTCCTAGCCCTAATTATAATTTCTACATCTAGCTTTTCTTCTAAAAGCTGCAAGTGTAATTTACCAGTAAATCAAGGCATGCAACAATGCCATTTTAAAAATGTGGAAGCAAAAATGAATTTTAAAATGCCATGTTGCCTGAGTGCATCATGTATAAAAATGATCTCTAAGATAACTGTTGCAAGGGCTTAATTTGTACCAAGTTTTTGAAATCATCTTTTAGACCATGGAATAAAGTCCTGACATTGCAAGTATGCACATGAAATCAAAACCTTTATAGGTGCTATTCTTCTGTCGCTGTCCCAATTCCACTCCAGTGTATTCCTGGTTCCTAGTGCCAGGCTACCATCTCTTCTCCCACCTGAGAACTGGAGTCTCAACGTGTTGGCAGTTTTTCTCTTCAACCTCTGGATTTGTGTTTTGTTTAAGGTGTCCAGACGTCCCGCTTTTGGCGGGACAGTCCCGCTTTTGAGCAATTTGTCCCGCGTCCCGCGGCGTTTTAAAAAAGTCCCGATTTTTCATTCTGCCTCCTGAATCCCCGCTGCTGGCTAGAGGGAAAAAACCTGTTTAAACTCTTGCCGCGGGGCTTCAAAGGGCCGCCCTACGTTGATTAGCTCGGCTTCCCCCTCTCAGCTGATTTGCGCAGGGCTCTGCTCTTCCTAAATTGCTCCAGCAGTTTTTTTTTTCTCTTTGTGCAAACCAAGCTCAAAACGAAAGTGAAACTGGCTGTTGGCTTTGCTGTTTGCTTGCAACGTTGGAAAATTAGGCAGCAGATTTATTTTCCTTTTCCTCACCAAAAAAGGTAGGTGTAAACAATGGGAAATTATTTAGGGCAAAAGAGGAGAGTTCAAGATTTTAAAACACAAAAGAAAAAAAAGCTCTTTTTAACTAGGGAATTGTAATAATTGAGATACTGTTAATTGTATACTGTGTTGAAAGCAGAAATGGTTAAGTTGTGGTTTGGAGGAATATATGGGGGAAATTATTTGGTTTATTATTATTGGTAAGTATAATTAATTGATTTGTAAGAAATTGGATTGCATGGAAATAATTGGAATATTCATGTTCATATTGATTAATATACAAAAAAGATAGTTATATAACTAATTGATTTATATTAAAATGTTGAATTTGTATTAAACAACTGTATTACATAATTACATAATTAACCAATGTGAGGATGGATATAAAAATAGATGACAATGGGAAGGGGTATAAAATAGAATAGAAGGGAAAAATTGAATTTGATTAAGATTAGAGATGAGGATGAAGGGTAATATTGTTTTTTTAAAAAAATAGATGAGGAATAAATATGGCAAAAAGGAAATATAGAAATTGTAAATTTAATTGAAATGACTAAACACTGTTTAAATTTGTGAACCAGCCAAATATTCTGTTCAAAGAAAATACATTGTATGTATGTGTGTTTCTAATTATTGCTATTTATTCATATTTGTTCTCTTTTATTCTTTAAAGTTTAACAATTCATTCTTTATCTTAATATCTTTATATTTGTTTGGGGTTGGCTTTCTTCCCTTTCATCTTTTTTATTGTACAGCAATCTTTCTCCTCAAACCTACCACCTCTCTTTTCTTTCCTTCTTACTTTCTCTTCCCCCCACCCTCTTTTTCTCCTCCCTACTTCCTCTCCTTTCTCCTTCTCCTCCTCTCTTCCTCCCTCTCTTAACCATCACTCCTACTCTAATTTCCCTTCCCTTCCTTCATCCCTCTCTATTACTGTATCCTTTTATGCATATGGACTACTCAGAGGGCTGAAAAAGTTATTTTTGACTGGTCCTCGCACTTTTGACCAGTCCTCGAACTTACGACTGTCCTCACATTTTATGTTTTTTGCCCTATCTTGTCACCATGGTGAAGAGAAGCAGTTGTGAAATGAGTGACATGGTTGTTAAGAATGCTGCACAGGCATAAATGTGAGGATGGTCATAAGTGTGAGGATCAGTCAAAAGTGTGAGGACCTGTCAGAAATGACTTTTTTCAGCCCTCTGGTTAGTCCTTTTGTGCATATGGACTACTCAGAGGGCTGAAAAAGTTATTTTTGACTGGTCCTCACACTTTTGACCAGTCCTCGAACTTACGACTGTCCTCACATTTTACGTTTTTGCCCTATCTTGTCACCATGGTGAAGAGAAGCATTGTGAAATGAGTGACATGGTTGTTAAGAATGCTGCACGGGCATAAATGTGAGGATGGTCATAAGTGTGAGGACCAGTCAAAAGTGTGAGGACCTGTCAGAAATGACTTTCCAGCCCTCTGAGTAGTCCCTATACACATAGCCATGGCCACCCGGTCACATGACCAGCTAGCCACGCCCACCCAGTCACATGGCCTCCAAGCCACGCCCACACAATAAGCCACGCCCACAATGGTGTCCCTCTTACCAATGTTAAAATCTGTTCACCTTACCCTATACACATAGCCATGGCCACCCGGTCACATGACCAGCTAGCCACGCCCACCCAGTCACATGACCAGCTAGCCATGCCCACAAAATAAGCCACGCCCACAATGTCCCTCTTTACCAATGTTAAAATCTGGTCACCTTAGTTTTGTTTTGTTTTTTAATTGAAATATTCTGAGGTTCTTGCAAGCTATTCAACATGTGCAACTCCTTTTTTTTTTTTTTTTTTTTTGCAGGATGGGGGAATAGTCAATCTCTTTTAATTACTTCATACAACATTTTGTACATGTACGTTGCTTGTTTTGGCGTGTCTCCTATTGACACACAACCATCCAGAATGAATTCCATATTAGAAGAACAACTCAGCAAAAATACTGGGTGTATTTTTCTCTATAAAAGCAATGCTATGTTGAGAACATGTTTTTCTCTACATTTTTCTAAAGAGATTTAAAAAAAAAAAATAACCCTAGAAACTTTTGAGCTCTTTCAAACATTTGAATACTGGACTGTCCCTTTGGCTATAGTTCTAGCAAATAATCAGGGGACTATTCTTGAGCATGTGTCAAGTACCTTACATGTATCAGAGAATTTCTAGATACAGAGATGACTCTGTATTTCATCTCTCTTTTTTCCCTGGTAATTTAAGTTCCATACAAAATTCTTCCCTTCGTTTGTGCTGTTTGCAATGTAAATTAAGCTGGAACAGAAAAAAGAAAGATTAGGTCTTATCTTGATACCATTTGTTCCTTGGATTTGGACCAGAATCATCAAACAATTTCCCTTAATAATTCTTTTAGTAGACTGAAAGGCCACTGTAGATAGATGAAACTTTGTGCCATCTTAAAACAACAATCTTATTTTTCAACTTGGAATTGAGTAGGCATTGAAGACTTCACCTCATTGGCAAAAGTTTTGCCTTGTGCCAAGAATGAACAAGATGTATTATATGATGTAACAATATAATCAGGGACAATATAACTGAAGAGAGAGGAGCAGCTACTCAAATAATTTATTTGTTATGTTTATACACATAGTCTGGCAATAAAATTCAATCTAGAAACCAATTAATGGATATAACACAAAAAAGTGTAACTTAGTAAAACCTGAAATCTACATTAGTTGTTTCCAATAAAGGAGAATATTTGTAATTTACGGTTGAAATGAGGGGTCCTTCGTGCTCTCTGAGCTTGGTTGCTTTTTTGTATCAATTCACCTACTACATAAATTCATCTGTAATGAGGATCACATAAATTATGTTTACATTTACTTTGTTTCATCTTGTTACAATTCTCTGGTTGAGAGCATTTTGAAGTATGAATTGTGAAATTCTTTTGCTATATATTAGTATCTTGGAAGTATATCTGAAATCACTGTGAACTAAATGATATTTCTCCAAAACTTTGGAGCTTCTATTTTAGCTACTGGGATAGTTCTTCCTTCTTTCCTTTCATTTTAAAAATAAAAATAATTTTAGGATTAGCTTTAACTGACCATGTTTATTCCCTTTTAGGCATGCTGACTTTTTGGCATATTACTGGAATAAATATTTGTAGTGTAAAAGTAGGAAACTAGACAAAGCTCTCCCCCCCCACACACACACATTTAGTCCACCCAGAAATAGTGCAATCTAATCGCTAATCTAATTTTTGTTCTTCAATAATCTGCTTATTTGTTTGACTAAATGCTTACTGAAAAGTCAGGCAAAAGAATCGTATGGGTCAAGTATTTAAGGGTGGAATAGTTTAAGTCCTATTTTGAAGGCAGTTCCTCTTAAACAAATAGCTTTTTCCTCCTGACTATGTTCAGTTTTTAGTAATTATCCATATGCTGTACCAGGACAAAGAAATTGGAGAGAAGAGAAAGAAAAAAGAAAGAACTAGTATAGTTAACTATAAACTTGTTCTGTATGCTAATAATGAGTAATTAGAAATTTTAAAAATTTTGAGAAAGTATGTGTGTGTGTATGTATGTATGTATGTATGTATGTATGTATGTATGTATGTATTTAATTTATATTGCCGCCTATTCGCCCATGGTGACTCAAGGCAGCTTACAGAATAGAAAATCATATTTAAAACAATAAAAACTAACAAAAAGAAGCAAATAAATAGATATAGTACAATATAACAAAATCACCCTCCCACTTCTTCCACTGGCAACAGCAGATCACACGAGCCATTTAATGGGCTTCATCCTGCTCTAGGTTCCCCAGGCCTGCTGGCAAAACCAGGTTTTCAGCGCCTTCCAGAAGAGTATTAGAGTGGGGGCCATTCTAATCTCTGGGGGAATGATGTTCCAGAGAGAGGGAGCCACCACGGAGAAGGCCCTTCTTCTGGGTCCCACCAGGTGTATCTCAGGGATAAAATGCTCCTGGTTTGGACCAGATCGCCCGATCCGGTAGCGATGGTGGCAGATGGTTCGGAGAACCGGTAGCAAAAATCCCTGCTCCCCCCCCCATGCCCAGCTGAGCCGCGTGATCATCAGAGGCTTTTTTTTTTACTTTTAAAAGCATTTTTTCTACAACCTCTCCAGCCGAAAAAATGCCTTTAAAAGTAAAAAAAAAAAAAAAAAAGCCTCTGATAATCGTGCAGCTCAGCTGGGATCGTCAGAGGCTTTTAAAAGCATTTTTTTCTACAACCTCTTCGGCCAAAGAGGTTGTAGGAAAAAAAATGCCTTTAAAAGCCTCTGATGATCCCAGATGAGTTGCCTGATCATCAGAGGCTTTTAAAAGCATTTTTTTCTGCAACCTGTTAAGGTTGTAGAAAAAAATGCTTTTAAAAGTTTTTTTTTTAAAAAAGTTGGCCACGCCCACCCAGTCACATTACCCCCCCCCAAGTCACGCCCACAGAACCGGTAGTAACAAATTTTACATTTCACGACTGATGTATCTCCCTTGGGGATGGGACCCGCAACATTCCCTGCCTCCCCACTCTGATGGGTTGGGTAGATGTGACAGGCAAGAGATGGTCCCTCAGATAACCTTGTCCCAAGCCATGAAGGACTTTAAAGGTGACAACCAGCACCTTGAATTGCACCCGGAAACAAATCAGCAACCAATGCAGCTCCCACAGGAGAGGTGAAACGTGCACACCGGGGTCTGTACAAAACCATGCGGTTTTGCACCAACTGGAGCTTCTGGATGCTCTTCAAGAGCAGCCCCATGTAGAGCGTGTTGCAATAGTCAAGACGGGAAGTGACTAGGGCATGAGTGACTGTGAGTATATAAAGTAGCTTTATATAATGAAGATTCTGTACTGAAAGATGAGAATGAGTAGCATAGAATCAGAGGAATTACAGCCTCCTAAAGATATTTGAAGGCTGCTATATATAAAGATGAATTTAGTTTTCTGATGCAGTGGAAAGCATGGAGAAATCAAATTAAGAGCAAAGAAATTTAGGCTAGGCATTAGGAGGAACTTTCTGGCAATAGGAACTACTCAGCAATGGAACAAGCTGTCTTGGAAATCTATAGACTTTCTTTTAAGCAGAGGGTAAACTGCCATTTATTAAAGATGCTCCAGCAACAACTTCTCACCATTGAACAGGGCTGGAATCAGGAATGGAAACTCCTTACAAGCAAGTGATTCTTCCTCCTCTTAGAGTTTCACCCACATGCTAATTTTTTATAGGTTGCAATAATGAAAATAAATTTTGCTGTATATATTTGCATAAATTATATATATATATTTCTAAATACAGTAAATTAACTGGTTAAGTTGGAGCAGATAGAAATTCTATTAATATCATGTTTAATAGCTAGAATGTTCTTGTTACTTTGTCAGTAAGCATAGCTATATCAAAATACACTTTATAGAAATCCAGACAATTGGAATCCCTTGATGTTTTGCTGCATAAGTGATTTGTACGGCTTAATTCTGCACTGAAAAAACAACAACAATAACATTTCTGAAATTTATCTCTGGATAGGAAAAATTAGACATACTTTTTCAAAATTATCTATGCATGCCCAGAGATCCACAGAGTTTTCATACATATTCGATATTAAGAACAAATGAAATGCAACAATAGGTACATTTATAAAAAATACATTTATAATGTTGGAGGAGGGGAGATTACATGACTATTTTTCAAATACATTGGGAATAAACCGATGAAAATTTCATCCAGTGATCTGGGAGAAAGAGATTTTCCTCTACAGAAATAGTAATTTGTCAGTGTTCTTTTTTTTCTTTGTGATGCTTGTGGGAATTTGATTCCTTTTCATTTAATCCTTTTGCTGTATAATACACCCAAGATTCTTATCCTTGACCTCTGCTAGTAAAGCAGTTTTTCCAGAGGCAAATGTACTGTGCTGGCATGTGCAGCACTAATGCCTTTCTGAATGGATAATATTGTCTGCTTTGGATTGCTTAGCTTTATGGGATTGCAGTGTTTTGAGCCAATGCAAATTATTGGGTGTTCTATGCATGAGCGTCTTCACTCATTGCACATTAGCCATAAGAAAGCCATTCATTCCTTGCGTTGTGGATCCTGGGGTTAGCATCTGATTTGCATTACACAAAAAGGCCATAAAGCCTTACAAACACATGTACCAGCAGCACCCTTTCAAAGCTATACCCTTTCAAAGCTTGTGTTGGTGGAAGACTTGGTGCTACCACATTTCTATAGCTCAGTGGTAAGGAGCACAGGTTGATCGCTTGGAATTTCCAGCAAGACTGGAGAAGATCTCTGTCTGAAATTCTGGCGAGCTGGAAGTTTGCCTTATATTGAATCAGCGTTTTTGTCATCTTACATTGGCTGGCAGCACTTTTTGAAATTGTAGTTGTAGGAAAATTGTAGTTTGCTTTAACTGAAGAAGCAGATAGCACTTGAGCCTTTTTATTTATTTTGATGCAAATGGCTTATAGCCTGCTGTGCTTCAGTTACTGTGGAACAATATTTAAATAAGGACAGAGGTCTGACTCAGTTTAACATAGATGCTGTTTTCCTAATACAGTTTTGATGGCATATTATGGGAATTCCAAATTGACCTCTGTAAAATTAGCCTGAACGTTAACAAAAAATCTACTTTGCCTGCTGTGAAAATGTTAGCAGCTTAAAGAAATACTAGTTCTCTTGGATCAGTCTTCTCCAGCTGAAGTGTTCTATTATGTTGGAATCATAGCTTCAAGAACTGCTGTATTGACTGAGAATTTGGAACGTTGTAGTCTCAATTTATCTGGAATCACCATCTTGAGACAAATTGGCTATAATCCCATATTTGTTATGCTAGGGACTTTTTATACAATATTGCTTCCTGTATGGTATTACTTCCTCTTTAATAACTTTCTAGACTGAATTATATCGAAAATTGAATTCTAAATATTATTTCAACGGAACTGAATTCCTACTCCTTTGGCATGTTCATGGTTTGTACTTCTATTCTGCAATAAAAGAAATTTCTTCACAAAGTCTTTGAATTGACATTGACCTCATTCCAGAAGTATCTGAACAATTTATTACATTAGCCCTCTGGCTTAAAGGTATGGCTGTTTCCATTGCTTTCCAAGAGCCTAATCTCATTCAGATAGTCTTGAGTTTTCATCCAACCATCATGATTTTCTTGGGAAGTTGTTTGAATTGGCTACAAAAACAGGGAAAGCAGCATTGCAGTCTGGATCATACAAGCAAGACGTTTTTGATATAGAAACTATTGACATGAAAATAAGAGGAAATACATTCCAGTAGTGCACATAAACTCTTCTCTGAGATCTACAAAGATTGCAAAATCCAGAGAAAAGAAGTAGTTAATGACCTATTGTCCTTATTTCCAAATTAGGGAAAGCAGATAGCTATTGAGTCACAATTCTGTTTTATCAATGTAAGGGAATTACCTATTTATTAACAGCCCAACTTATAAGTAGAACATATTTTAAAATATCCCAGTCTGTTCTGTTGATACAAACACATGCAAATCAGTGGTGGGTTGCCCCCCATTTGGACCGGTTCGCAAGAACCGGTAGTAAAACCGGTGGGAGGCCCCACCCACTGCCCTGGATGTTGTTTTCGGTGATCTGTGCATGCGCAGAAGCAAGGCGCGCCAGTGTGAACCAGTAGTAGGTAAGTAGAACCCACCCCTGATGCAAATATATATTTTTACTTGTGTTTGAAGTGTTCTTTTTGTATTATAAAATAACAAAATCATTTTTCAGTGCAAAGACAGTGGGGATAAATAAAAGCTATGACTATCTTGTCTTGATGTGAGTAAGCCAGAGGAGCCCTGGTAGCGCAGCAGACTAAAGCAGACTAAAGCACTTTTATTAACATCAGCTGTTGCAATTACTGTTGCAACTTGCAATTACTGCAAGTTCAAATCTCACCAGGCTCAAGGTTGACTCAGCCTTCCATCCTTTCTAAGGTAGGTAAAATGAGGACCCAGATTGTGGGGGCAATAAGCTGACTTTGTATAAAATATACACAAGTATGAAGGCTTTGCTTAACACATTGTAAGCCGCCCTGAGTCTCCGGAGAATATAGATCAAATTAAAAAAAAAAAAAAAGATCCAGCTAATTTTCTAATATGCCTGGTTATGTGTAACAGAGCATAATGCCTCTCTTTGTAAAGAGCTTTTCAAAGAAGATTGGGCATTGTCTGGTTATCCCTTTGTACAGTTGCCAGTGGCCACCTGACAACTTTGTAAATACATTAACTGTGGTTTTGGTGTTGTTGTTTTTTTTTGCTCTTAATGAGAACATTGGCATGGAAAAGGTCAACATGTTTAGTTGACCTTTTCACATAAAGCCACCCCAGCAACATTGCAACTGCCCTATGAGGGAACTAAACAAGTATTTATCCTTTCTAATATTGTAAGTTGGAACTTTAATTCAACCATTTTAAAGGAGATAGAATGCCAGATATTCTACAATGTGATGTACTTGAACTGTTGCCAGAAGTGAATGCTTAGAAAGTGTCTGGGTGAAGGAACTGTCCTGGAACACAATTCCAAATTAGTGAGGGACATAATATCAAATTATATCTTGCCAATACAAGCAAAGAGAGATCACATAAAGGGAAGGAAAATTGTTCCAGTGGAACATTGCTGGTGCCAATCGCACTAGCAAATTCTTCTGTAAATATGAAACTTTTGATACCCTGTATTTCCTCAAGCTAATGGTTGAAGTTAAAACAATAATTTGGTAATTAAAAGAATTACAGAAACAATTGTTTAAAAAGCTGCTCTCAAATGCACATGGGAAAATGAAAACTATACTCAGTTACTGAATATGGCATCATTAAAATACTTCAGTAGGGTGGTGGTAACAAGTATCTCCAAAACCTGCAAAAGAAGGATGCAGTATTTGGCGCTATCATTGTTGTCCTCAGGATCTAAAGCCAACCAACCAAACTAGGAATAAAATAATGAGGGGGTGGGGGGAGGGAGAGAAGAGACTTGTTTGAATAAAGAAGTGGTTTAGCAAGTAGAGCCAATGGCTTAATCCCCAGCCATGAATGCTAGATTTGGCTTTCATCTACAGCCACAGATCTACAGCTGATTTAAACCAGATGAGGCTTTCTATCAGCTTATTCTTGCCTGTGGGTGGGCTAAAAAAGTAGCAGGGTATAAGATCAACATTAGAATGTCAAACTGTGGATTGGGAATGGTCTTATCCGCAAGATTTTGAAATCCTTACTGATCTAATATAATTGTTTCCTGCTTATTTGCAATATACACTTTAAAGAGAATGTTAGGTTTTAGGAAGATACCTCTAAAATCATTGGAAATCTTAATGGGGGCTGATAAGAAAGTGCCTTTGATTAAGTTGGAAGTAGGTTCGTTGTTCCCAAGAATATAGTCTCTTGTGCCTTAGGCACAAATATAGACTTTTTTTTACCTCTGGTTTTCTTAGAATACACTCCAGTTGACTCAGCAAGCATTTTCAGTACTTTGGGGTCATTGGAATCCTAATCTCAATCAATTAGAGGGCGCCAAGTTGAAAAAGGCTGCACAAAAAGCCTTCGTTCAGGCCGTTGGCATTGTATAAGTAAAGAAAAGCAAATTGCTGCATTCTTGTGTCTTTCATGCTGTAACAAGTTCTTCTGCCCAAGGTCAGAAGCAGAAACAGCCAAGCTTCTGACATACCTGACTATCAATGTTTTGTATTTTATTCTCTGTAGTTTTATGTAATCAGTCTGCAGAGTTTTTTGGTCAATGAGAGCTCCAAAATAATGAATAAATACAATGGAAAACCAGTAAGATTTCCTTTATTGTAACTAATATTGCTAGTGGCTTATTATTCTTTACATGTCCTCAATTTTCCAGGTAGTAAACTTTTATGTCTATCTAGATTGGTTTTGGTAACTCATATGCTAGATCCATGAGTGGCACGCAGAGCCTTCTCTGTAGGCACATGTGCCGTCACCAGCTGCTCTTCAGGTTTCTGGCAAGCTGGTCTTTGCGGGTGCGGGAGCGCCGGAAAACAGCCTGAAAATAGCTCGAAAACAGGCAAAAAACCAGGCCGTTCTCCATTGTGGGTGGAGACAGCAGCCAGGATGGGGCGTGCTCGTCTAAGCCAACGTTTTCCATACTTGAGTATTTTCATCATAACTGGCATGTTGTCCAGTGAGCCGTATTTTTGTGAAATCTTGCGTTTTCCATTAATACGACCCCTTAAAAAACTCCAACCCTGGCTTTGCTCCTGCAATGCTACGCTAGGGAGTTTAAGGTTCTCTTCTCTCTTTCCTTGATGGATTAGCTCCATCGCTTGCCCGCAGCCAAAAGTTCCAGCTGCTGTTTGTTCGATCCTGTTGGTTGGCATTTCTCATGGAAGAGAAGTGCCAACCTCTTTGTCCATTTTCCTTGCCTCCCTCTCAGTAGAGTACTGGCAAGCAGCTTCCTTGCACGGGGAAGGACAAATCTGTCTGATTAATTCTGCCCCTTTAATTCTAAATAAAGGTTGCTATGTTACTCTCCAATTCTGAGGCCTGCCAGAGCACACACCATCCATAATGCCACAGCAGGCGGCTGGTGAATGGAGACTTTTTAAAATATGCCTCTCCTGCTGTGTTCTTGCTGTTAGCCAAGCCTTCTGGCTGTGTAGGAGGATGTTGGATATGATTTCATGAAACTGAGCTATAGTTGGTTAATTTCTAGGCTGAGCACTAGTTTCTTTTCTCTTAAGCTGGCACTTTGGCATGGGGAGGGGAGAGAGAAATTGGTTTGATTTGCATTTGTCTGTACACTGTCCTAACTTGTCCTTCCAGAGCCAAAGTATGAACCAAAATGGAGTTGGTATACAAAATCATGATCTTTTTAAGCAGCAAAGCCTTACACAACATCACAAACACAACAATATATACTAGTAAGGGCAGTGGTTTGCAAAAATCCATATATTAAATAGTGTTCTGTACAAAAGTTTTTATTTTTTGAAAAATGTAGCTGAAAGAATAGGTATGATTTTTCTAAAAAGGTTACAAGCCTTTGTATGGGGAAATAAGACCGAACTGCCCAAGTGAAATGGAAGGTTCATCCTATTTGCTAGCTGAATGAGGCATCTTTGTTAGAAATGTCCTTCATATTAAAATTATTTTGTGCTGTAAATGTTTTTCTTTATAACAAAGGTTTTGTTTGATAATGCTGAAATCCGTTTCAGTACAAGATAGGGCTAAATAATACTACTTGTCTCACAAAAAACAGAAAACTCTTTTTATTTCCAATGTTGTTGCTAGTATCCCTAAGATTTATATTGAGTATTTCCCTATGACTATCATTAAGTGTTGTACCTTATGATTTTTGATGAATGAATCTTTTCTTTTATGTACACCGAGAACGTATGCACCAAGACAAATTCCTTCTGTGTCCAATCACACTTGGCCAATAAAGAATTCTATTCTATTCTATTCTATTCTATTCTATTCTATTCTATTCTATTCTATTCTATTCTATTCTATTCTATTCTATTCTACTCTACTCTACTCTACTCTACTCTACTCTACTCTACTCTATTCTATTTTTATATTTGAGAAAGTGTCATGGCTGCCATTGCAGACACCCATGCATAGAAGAACTGAAGTGGTTTCTTTGACAAGAAATGAAACATCTGTTTTCTGAAGGGCCAACTGGTGAGGCTAAAATAAAAGCAATTTGTCCAGGAATGTTAACTTCTTTAAAATATTGTTTATTTGCACTGTTTTCTTATTTTGAATCTATAAACAGCTATGCATAACTCTGTAGACTGGTTACATAAAACTACAGAGAATAAAATGCAAAGCATTGATAGCATTGATGTCACTTGAGATTGAAACACATAATATAGTTGGGGGGTATCTAAAGTTTAGGAAGCACCTGTATTAAGAAACTATAGCTATAGGAGGTATAAACAAATCAAAAGTTAACCCTTTGCTGGTGTCAGAAGTTTTCATGAAATAAAACTGGATAAGAGAATGTCACAATATTGGACTATTCAGTCTTGACAATTTAGATATTAATTCGTCCCTCTGTCCAGCAGATTCAGTTTACTAAAGAATATACTCTCATATTGACCCTCAGAATATACAACCAATTGCTTTTGTGACTTTTAAAACAGGAACATATATTTTTATTTCAAAATCCTAGAGAGAGAATGGATAACTTAGTTGTCCATTATGCCACCTTCAGGTGCACTTGTATGTAAAAACATCCATATTTAATTTTTCTCTGAAAATGTATTTGTGGGTTAACTTATAGGCAGAATTGCAGACACAGTTGGCAAAAGTGAATCAAAGTAACATAACTGCAAAAGTTTACATATAAAATATACATATTTGGAAAAGATATTAGAACAGGGGTGTCAAACACAAGCCCACAAGGCCTGTGGGCCAGATCTGGGCCTCGGGGTGCTTAGATCTGGCCTGTAGGGCTGGTCTGGAAATAGCAAAGGACTGTCTCGCGGTGCCTCTGCTAGCAAAAATGGGGTGCCGGTGGGCCACTCCCCTGCAACAGCTTTTGGCCTCAGGAGTAGTCCAGGAGGCCTTCCAGGCCCAAAACGGGACCTCCGGAATACTGCAGGAGGTCATCCTTGACTCAGAAGGTTATAAAAGGGAGGTAAAGTAAAATATTTTACCTTTCAGGCTTGCAGAATTCTGCTACTAGCCTATGTCAATAATTTATAGTTCTAGTCTTCCTATGGAGTCAGTTTCTTGATCTGGTCTCTCTCTCATAAGGTGATCAAGTAGATCAAGTAAGTATTAAAAAAAACAAAATCTCCCTATTTTTACAAGTTTATAAAACCATGTCTGTGGAGGTGCGGTCCCGTGTCACACTCATGGCCACGCCCACCATGGCCACGCCCCACACCACACCCCCACCCGGCCCTCCAAGGTCAAACCCAATCCTGATGTAGCCCTCAATGAAATTGAGTTTGACACGCCTGCATTAGAGAGAGAGAGAAAATCAACCGTAGGTCTCAACCAAATGATTGTGTAAACATTAATAAAACGCTAACTAATGTATTTGTGAGTTTTACTTTACAATCACCATTAATAGCATGTGATATATGCTATTATAATTGCATATTATTAGAATTATAACCTGAAAAACTGTAGCACTTTGGGGCAAATTAGAATATGGTATTCCTAGCAATAATGCCCACTAGCATGCTTTTATGTACTTCTTTTAAAAAGGAGACTTTTTTCAGTAATATAAGAACCATTATTTAAAAGATAATTCAGTGAGTCCATAAAAAGAAATGCATTTGGCACAGTGGCACAGTGGTTAGAGTGCAGTACTGCAGGCTACTTCTGCTGACTGCCGGCTGTCTGGAATTTGGCAGTTCAAATCTCACCAGGCTCAAGGTTGACTCAGCCTTCCTTCCTTCCGAAGTGGGTAAAATAAAAAATTGTTGGGGGCAATATGCTGACTCTGTAAACCACTTAGAGAGGGCTGTAAAGCACTGTAAAGTGGTATATAATTCTTAAATGCTACTGCTAAATATAACCACTTATGCCATAACTAGTTAGCCATATGTATACCCTCAAGGAAGGTATTTTATAGTTCCAATGAAGTGAGATCCAGTCCATGAAAAATTGTGTTATAATAAATCAATTAGATTTAAAGTGTTACAAGACACTGTTTTGCTGCAACAGATCAACAAGTTTGTTTTTCCACATGCTGCATATATGCTTCTTGCTTTGACTCAGCCTATCTATTCTGTCTCTTGCTATGGTTTATTGCACAAGTCAAATCAATAACCACAACATTTTTCTTCAAAAGTAATGTTCGTATTGCATCAGGAAACAGGCTCTTAGCTACAGCTGAGTAAAAATACCCTAAAGTTCATGCATGCATATATTTATATTGTATATAAAGAATATTTAAACTTTTTTATATTGTATATAAATTACTGTTAGAAAAAAATGAGAGAACTAGATATTTTGGTTTGATTACTTTTTATCATTTGACTGACCATTTTGTTCGAGTAATTGTTATTATTGGAATTTTTTATTTTACATACATACATGCATGCATGTAATGGCTTATTTTCTTCTATCCTTCAGATAGTCTGGACTACAATTCTCTTCATATCCCCACCCCAGGCCCTCCACTATCTTTCTGTCAAGACTATGTACATTTATTACTGCTAAGTCATTATTACTGAGCTTTTAAAAACAATTTCTTAATTCATTTTCATGACCTTCTAACATTAATGAAAGCATTTAAGCAAAGACATTAAGTTGTGAGGAGATTTCTGATGAAAAGATTTTGTATGGTTTTGACGGTCTAGTGTAGGATAGAAAGTTGGGGATGGATGAATAATTGTTTTCCGATTCTTTAATTACTCTTCTCTTCTGGAATAAGTATAAAAATATAAATATACTGAAGGGAATTTCCTAGCATTGTAAAACGCCTAGTACTATAAAGTACCTAGTACTCTTTAAACCAAAAATTCACACATAAGAAAACTTAACTTGCAGTCATGATTTCACTACTGTCAGGACTTCATTGATATTACAGTGTATTGAAGGCATATTTTCTGCTTTCCTACTTCTTCAATCTTTTCTAAGATTTTGATTTATTACTAATGTACAGTATTAAGCTTTTGAACTACCTCAATTATGATGATGTAGTTTAATAAAGAGATAAATGATGATCACTTCCCCATGTGCTGTCATTCATTCACCCCATGGGCACTGGTAATTATCTCTTTCTTCTTCTTCTCTATGCAGCATATCAACGGGAGCCGGCCCCCACCTCACTTTGTGTATGATCCGTCAATTTTTGCCTTCCGATCCCTGAGCACCTTGAAGCCTTTGAGCCCAATAGCTCCAGTTGAAGACCCATCATGTGCCTACTGAACGATATACTCAAAAGTCTCAGGAATCATCATATCAATCAGCTGCCCCAGGGACATGGAGGGCACATATTTTGAATAGGTACCAGGATCCTTGGTGTCAGGAGATTGGTGTCTTGTCTCTTGTCTGTTTTACATGCCATTATAATTTCTGAAGATTGTCAGAAAGGAAATGTATGTGCATCGAGCAAGCTAGGCACATACGTTGCGATGCAATTATCAAGATACTATTGATTCACAGAAGGCAGGTTTCTTATAAATGGAGTGAGCACATTACCTTATAACTGATCTTCAGTGGGTGGGAGCACTTAGCCAAACTTGGCTTATTTCAGAAGCTAAGTTAGGTAAGGCCTGTATGTAGAACCACCTGGGCAGTCCAAAGTCGTTAACTGGATTGGTAAATACGAAAGAAATCTCAATCCATAGTGGGGGAAAGACATCGCAAACCAATTCCATAACATCACCAAGAAAACAGCATGGATGCAGTCCTAGGAGTTGAGTGCAGCCTGAGACCATCTTCACAATATATTATAAATGAGCAACTGCCCATGAAAGGCCAACTTGTAAGCTGCTTTCTTGTTCTTTATCTAATAGAATTATTCCGTCTATGTAGGAATGTTCAGTAGACTAGGATTTATCCAGGAATTGGAAGGGTCTCTGCTTTTAG
The DNA here is from genome assembly GCF_059756535.1 of Pantherophis guttatus. NCBI lineage: Eukaryota > Metazoa > Chordata > Lepidosauria > Squamata > Colubridae > Pantherophis > Pantherophis guttatus. Next base: position 290,577,307 of record NC_142063.1, on the reverse strand, counting down.
TATGAGTCTGAAAGACTAGAAACATATGTTCTTCATCTCCCAGGGTAGGTAAACCTATTTGGTTTTGTGCCACCAAGTTATAAGGCTATAGCAAGAAGCTGTGCAGCATCTGAATTGCTTTGAAATTAGTAGAGTATGAAGTTAAAGAGAAAGCTATGTATTTTGTTCAGCACAAATAGAATTAGAGCTCTACAGAGCCGTAGGATATTCTATAACTGGATAGATATTTGCAGGTAGAAGAATAAATAAGAAATTATAATTTGCTTTGATGTGTCTGGGCATCCTTTATAAAGCCATGTGAATGTCACATGATGTTCTCTTAACAAAGTTGGAATGAATTCCTCCAATGATTGGTTTGCGCATCCAACAACATGCCTTATAGCACCCACATTGTAAACAATTTCTAGTCATATGAGATGGTAACACAGAAGGCAGGAATATGACTATAAATTGCTTTTGATGCATAACCCACTGGTTTAGGTGGATGTTATGTCAGACATACATATGTGGGAGGAAATACTTTACAGGATCATGATCATGATACTTTACAGGATCATGATCTATCTTATTAATTTTGGGTTTTTTTGCTGGTATGAGTAATGGGCAAAGCAAAAAGAAGACATGTTTTAATAAGAGTGACTTTACAGAGGCACCCATGTATTTCAAGCGCAGCTCTTCTCTACACCTTGGTAATAGGTTCTGCTTTGCATTGTCATCTTAGATATCAATTATTCATGTAATCACTTGGCCCAATTATTCAGGTTTTTGTGCTAATCCAGTGAAGCCTATAGTGTATTCTGAGATTAGGAAAGTAAGTTTTAACATTGTGCTATATTGTCTTCTCTATATATGTCAAAGACATTTCAGTCTGGACTGGTATACTAACCATATGAAGAACAATCTAGAAAGCACTCCTATGTTATGTATTTTTTAATTAAAGAATATTGGAAACTATAACTTCACCACTGTTTGGAAAAGATTTCTGCTGTCTTCTGCAATTAAAAAAGTAGACTATAGGAGTTGAAGATGGCTCAAATGGGGGGAAAATAGCCAACAGCTCAGAGATTCCTTTTATCATTGGAATCTTAAGGCCAGAAGCTTCCTCGTCAGAATGAATTAACTCATCTTAATCCTAGCTGTAAATATGTTGGGTTTATAAAACCTGGTGGCAAAAGCATAAAGAATAAAGAAATACACGAGTTATTTCTTTGCTATACCAGTCTATTTAAGAAGAAATCAGGGACGGATGGGCACAATCCTTCTTAAACCACTACCAATTAAATAAGGCAAGATTATATTCTTAATTGGTTTATTGACAAGGTCAAAATTGACATGCAACAATGTAGTTTGTTTTTCAAAGCAATTGTTCTTTTCTTTTACTTGAAGGAGTGGGAGGTTCCCTTTTATCTTCTAATCCTAAAGATGATTGTTTTTATAGGTCAGTGCACATGTTGAGAATCTATAATCCCAAAGGATTTGGCCTTCCTATAGTAATGATAAGGGCAAGCGTAATGTGAGTTTGCTGTTTTGGCAGATTAGACGTGACCTATAAACCACCAGCACCTGTCATGGTCAGGATAATTTGGAATGTGTTTTCATGCATATAAAGCTGCCCTCGTTTGTTCCATAGATACTGCAGAGTGGGGTTTTTTTGGGGTGGGGTGGGTGGGTTGCGACTGATCTAGAAGATATTGTTATGATACTTTAAGATGAAGGTCTGGAAATGGAGATGACCGCTGATGAAGTGCTTCTCTTTAATACTTTTTGTAACATTTCTCTGTCTTTGGTTTTTAATGAGAAAAAATAAAATTATATTTTAACTGCTGTTATTGTCCCTCCTGCTTGCTCTCCCTTTACTCTGTCTGAACTCTAAGGCCCTAAGGAAATTCAAAGCATTTTAATGTTACAATTGTATAGCAAACTACCATTGGAGTCAACATTAAAATATTTTCATCCCTCAGGAAGAAAACACAAAGTTACTTAACTGGAATCTCTTGTGCAAATTCAAGAAAATTATGTAGGCATGAATTTTGCAACCTTAGCTCAAATAAAAAAAGATTCTTGTCTGTCCCACAGTTTAGTTGCATCCTTTCCTAGCCACCTTTATATGAGCAACAGTCTTTGTCCTACCACCACTGAAAAATGAACGAGAATTACAACCTTAACATAGCTGCATTTGTAGTCTTTCAACAAAATCCTGAGATCATAGTAAATGAGTGAATTTTGCAGTGTCCATGTAGCAAGATATTTATGGGACCTGATGGAGGCTACCTTGTGGTGAAGAATATTATAGGGAATATTTTTGCTAAGGAAGCCGTATTGATAGGAAGGCAGCAGCAGCAGATCTCAAAACAAGGGATTTTTAATTGATTTTATTTACTGTTTTATATACTACCCACTTTAGGTAGTATATAAAAGCATGCATGTATAAAACACAGTCACAACTCAATTGACCAGCTAATACTTTTTTTCTTCCTAGAAGATTCCCTGCAAATGCAGGGTCCACTTTTGTTGTTGTTGATCAACTGAGTGTTGATTCATTGGTTTCAACAGAATTGACAATTGGCTTGTGACCTGAGCCTGAACTCATGGGCTGAGAGAAAGTGACTGGCCTAAAGTCACCCAGCCAGCTTTCATGCCTAAAGTAGGACTAGAACTGATTGTCTCCTGGTTTCTAGCCTGGTACCTTAACCACTGCACCAAACTGGCTAGTTCATATCCCATAAAATCAAAACCAGGTGAGGAAAAAAAGGCAACACAGCACATCCATCTATTGACTTGGTGTCTGCTGGAAGAAGATGACTTCCTCTCCTTGAAACCTAGTAAGTTAGAGGCCTTCACCCTTTTCACACAAAGTGAGACCCTCAGCATTACTTCTTGGGCAGAATGCAATACCAGTCTGTATCCAATCGGCAATGTTTATGTAAATAATGTCACAGGGGCTGAGTCCCATAGGGCTGTGTATTTGGAAATTAGCACATCGAGTTGAGCCTATCAAGTAATTGACAGTGGAGCAGCCAGAACACTAGTGCTGCTGTATATTGCTAAATCTCATGCATTCTGGTTCAGTTACGTTTTCTGAGTTGTCGTTACCATTTTTTGCTCTGCTGTCATCTAGTGGAACTCAAAATGGTAGGCATAAAATTCCCAGGAAATGACCAAATCCCAATTTGCTTAGTTTCAAATGTGGCTATAGCTTGACATTACATGTTCCATTCATGTTGAGGAAAGCTGTCTTAGGTTATTGAGAGATTGCCCTAGTAGTACTAACTTGACACAGCTGGCTAAAAGTTGAGTTTGTGGTTGAACAGCCAAGAGCAGTTTTTATAACTTGACTGTGAATCCTTATCCTGTTGTTTCTTGACTAGAATCATGCAGGTGTTTCCCCTCAAAGATGAAAGCAGACTATTTAGATTCTAACATACACAGAGAGATAGTCAAAGAAGCAGCTATGTTTTTTAAGTTTCAACATTTGGGGTATTGGGAGCATTCTAGAAGTTAAATAGAAAATCCACATGAGCTTGCTCAACCTTGGTGAGTTGGACTTCAGTACCCAAAATATCCTAGATAAGATTGCTCAGGTTTTTTTCACTGTCACCACCAACAGTATCATGTGGTTAAATTGGTAAGTAGTATACACTTTAGTGCAGAAGCAGGCAATCTGGAGATCTCAGATGCTTTGACTTAAACTTTCATCTGTTCCAGGTACTATGGTTTGTAGAAGTTTGCATATGAGACATCCTTTTCTTGTGTATGAAACTAGTATCACAGCAGGCACTAAGTAGAAAACAGGCACATAGGAATGAGAAATTATCAAAGTAGATGGGCAAACTGAACTCTTCTGAGCTCTTGGAATACAACAGGGTACAAGTTATGTGTTCAACAATTTGCAAAACTTTATGCAGGTACAATAAATACATGTAAAAATCAATCCCATATTTTTTGAATTGTTTCTATGGATTGTTTCAATATGAAGGTACATTTTTCATGGTTACACCCACTTAAAAACACAAAAAGGGTGTGAGTGTATATACTGTACAGTCTAATGTCTTGTACAAGGCCAAGTGTTCTTTAAGGTAGAAGGGATTAATCAGGATAGGAAACGGATACCATCTTTTAGGCTGTCAAATAAGGTATATGCTTTTCTTCCTCAAGAAGGTGTAGTATCCTGTCTTGCCAAGGCATTTTAATTTGAAAGCCTTTCCGAGTAATCAGTTCCTATGATTATGTAGCAGTGGGAAAGGCTCACCCTACCATGAAAAAGCCTACAAATCTACCAGGGCGTGATTACATTCAATTCTTTTTTAATAAGCTCTGGGATAACCATATAACTTCTGAAACTCTAAACTCTGTGATAACCTACAACTTCTGAAGGCAAGCCATTCCAGAAGTTGTGGGTTCTCCATCACTGGAGGCGTTTAACAAGAGACTGGACAGCCATTGTCTGGAATAGTATAGGGTCTCCTGCTTGAAGAGTAGGATGAACTAGAAGAATGCCGAAGTCCCCTCCAAATCTGTTATTCTGTTATAAACCAATCAGCCTTATATAAGCCTTGAATGGGCAGACATCCTTGAAATCAAAGATCATTTGTAACACTTCTATACTGAGAGTGTATTTCTGTCTCCTGCTCTTATTGTTGTGGTCTCTCTTAATGAATTCCCGCCTGCATTCACTGTATAACTCAAAAGCCATATGGGGGCCCTGTTTTGTTTCTTTCATGTAGAACTACTAATCAAGCCAATTATGCTCCTGGCTTGAGAGCAAGTCATTTTAGCAGTTATACCAACAATAGAAAGTTGCTGTTTTTTTTTTCCTGGGGTTATTAGCATGTCCAAGCTTTCATGTCCTTGGAATTTGATATACAATAGCAGCCCAGCCCAAATGCACTGCCAGGCACAAAGTAACTGCCCAGCTGCACCTATTGCCCTGGCACAATAGTTTCTCTCCCCCTGAGATGCCATAAATGTTAACTCAGACTTTCCAATCTTCTCCTGCTACTCAGGGAGTTGTCCTTTAATTTGAGGTTTTCCTTAGTTACCTTTCTACTAATGACTGACCATGTTTATCTGCCACTTGACATTCCTGGCAAACCTCCTCTTAAAATGCTTCTTGCTAAGTTGCATCTTGTTTAACAATGCTTTGTTAATCAACACAGCAAAGCGATAAGCCACAATTGGCTGGGTTTCTGCAACATCCTAGACCTGCCATGTGAGTTGGACTTCCAAGTCTCAGAATGCCTGATGAACTCTCTATTTAGTCGTGTAAATATGGATATGTAGAAAAAAAACACTGGGAAGCTGAAATATAAAGACTATTGTATCAAAATACTTCATCTTTCATCCAGCCTTTTTCAATTTGATGGTGGAATTCATTTTATAATTTTACCCCAAAGAGATAAATAGCTGTGGTACAAAGAGCCATGGTAGTACACTGGTTAGAATACAGTATTGCGAGCTAACTCACTGCTCACTGCCAGGAGTTCGATTCTGACCTGCTGAAGGTTGACTTAGACTTTCATCCTTCTAAGATCGACCCAGATTGTTGGGAGCAATGTGCTGACACTGTAAACCGCTTAAAGAGGACTGTAAAGCACTATGAAACGGTATATAAGTGCTATTACTATTACTATTCTCATAATGGGGACTATGTTCTTTCTGTACTTCTATATATATAAAAGCCAAATACCACTCATTCATCACAAAATCTCTGGAACGGTAAAGCCTACAATCTTGAAATTTGGCAATGTATGTTCCTCTTGGCTCACTAAGGAAAGATGTTTCAAAATGACCCTCAGATCATTAGTATTTCATATACAGTGTTATATTCACACACTCTGATGCTAAGGAGTTAGACATTCTACTCCCCCTCCCCACCCGAAAGGAACTCTGTTCCAACTGCCAGTTGCCTTATATTAACACACTCTGATGCTACCCTTCACTAAATTGGACATGGGCGTGGCCAGCACGTGACTCATCCAGCCTGCAGGCTGGGACATTCTACTCCCCCTCCCCCTCTGTTCCAACTGCCAGTTGCCTTATATTAACACACTCTGATCAGAGGTGGGTTTCAGCAGGTTCTGACCAGTTCTGGAGAACCAGTAGTGAAAATTTTGAGTAGTTCGGAGAACCAGTAGTAAAAATTCTACCTCCCCAACCCCCATCTATTCTCTGCCTCCCAAGTCCCAGCTGATCGGGAGGAAATGGGGATTTTGCAGTAGCCTTCCCCTGGAGTGGGGAGGGAATGGAAATTTTACAGTATCCTTCCACTGGAGTGGGGTGGGGATGGAGATTTTACAGTATCCTTCCCCTGCCATTCCCACCAAGCCACACCCACCAAGCCATATCACGCCCACCAAGCCACACCCACAGAACCGGGAGTAAAAAAATTTGAAATCCACCACTGACTCTGATGCTATGGAGTTACACATTCTACATTAAGTTTCAGGCTTTAAGTATCAATTTATCACGCCCAATTACATAGTTTCGTAGCAAAGCACGGGCGTCCGGCTGGTTACTGATATGGGGATAAAGATGCTAGTGTCCTGCCTTTCAATGTCTAGTGGTCTCATCAAGGGTTTGAAGTTTTTCTGACCTCCAAGTTTCAGTTTAGCTCTGTTCTTCAGGACTGGAAACAGGAGGAGTCAGAAAGGCTGTAGTGTAATAGAATGAAATGTAACAAACTAATACCAATAGAACTCTATGCTTTAAGAATAATAAGTCATTACCCACAATATTATTAAGAGAAATTTATTTATTTATTTATTGGTTCGATTTATATGCCGCCCTTCTCCGGAGACTCAGGGCATCTTACAATGCATTAAGCAATAGCCTTCATACTTCGGTATATACCTGCTTAGTAGGGCTTTCGGGCCCCCCTAAGCGGTGTTCTTTTTTATACAAAATCAGCTTATTGCCCCCACAATCCGGGTCCTCATTTTACCTACCTCGAAAGGATAGAAGGCTGAGTCAACCTTGAGCCTGGTGAGATTTGAACTTGCGGTAATTGCAGGCAGCTGGTGCTATTTAATAGCACTTTAGTCTGCTGCGCCACCAAGGCTCAATTATAAAGAATTGATTGATTATGTGCCATCAAGTTGTTTTTGACTCCTTGTGACCACATAGATAGATCTCCATAATCTAAAGCATACTGTGAATAAATGGAGTAAAGGCAGGTGACCTTCTGGGGTACTGATACATTTGGTGTTTCAGAGCAGTAGTCCACAATCTTTGTGGGTTGATGATCCAGCTGGGGAAAGGGAGTGGGGAAGAGGGGAACTCGGTGCGCATGTGTGCAGCTCAACTTGTATGCATGGTGGCCGGCACACACATGTGCAAGTGCTTGCTGGCCCGCTGCTCACACAAATTGAGCGCATGCACTCTGGCCAGCCACTTGCATGGCCCAATTCGGAATAGGCCACGATCCGGTAGTGGGCCATGGCCTGGGAGTTTGGCCTAACACCACTACACCAGAGATGATGCTACATAGGGTGTTTTATTTTCCAGCATCTCCCCCCCCCCACACACACACAAATTAAAAGTTTGGTTGTATAGAGAATCAGGGAGATAACCTTGAGAGAAATGTGCAAGAAAAATTACCAAGGTAAAGATGGATTAAACATTTTTTAAGTCCTGCAGAACAAGATAATATTTGGAAGTAGATCAGGCAAACACTTTCCTGATTCACTGGGATATAAAAAGGAGAGGGGATAAAGCATAACCAGGCTTGCAACATTCTTATCTCAATAAAGTATAGTTTTAGTCTTCAAGTAGAATCATTTTCCTGATCTGGTCTACTTTGAAGCACTGGCAAATTGAGAGGCAGCCTGATGAACACCAAAGGAGATATTCAGGAACAATTGATTGCCTACAGAAACAACACTGCCTCTCTCTAAGACAGAGAAATAGACTCTTTTCAACAGGGAACAACATTTTAGGAATTCGAAAGATGGTTTCTGCCCGATGTTAAATATAAAACTGTGTATTATGACGACCAGTCAAGTGCAACAGTTGGCTTCTAATATAGGAGTTGATTCCAGCTACTGTCTCTCAGTCTGAAAACACTTCATGTTCTTCCAGTTGCCTGCAAATATTGGACAGAAGCTTTTGACAATTTCAGAAAAAGCATGATTGCCTTTGTCTCTGCTTTTTTTCCTCAGGTTGGCATCTCCTTTAAAAGATTTAAGATAGTCACTTTATGGCAAGATGGGAGGCAAATTTAATAAATAAATAAAATTTGCTGATGATTATATTGACATAGGAATGAGCCAAAGAGGGCTTCTTATGATTATGATTCCCAAGTCTGGATTCTCATGAATATGTCAATAGAGATCACTGACACACGCTGAGGGAGAATCTAACTTACCACATGTTGCAAGTATTTTGGTCTTAAACAAAATGATAAATTAAGATTTTGACTCGAAGGATTGTCCTGAAAAACCAGTCACTATGCTCTGAATTGAAATCAGGCAATTTGAATTTGGAGATCATAATGCCTACGATGAGCTCAGGTTATAAAGAAAATAGATCTTACTGTTCAATTCCAAAAACATATTAGCAATCACTATTCATTACTGGTTTTTATGAAATCACCAGCCACTACCAATGTTATTGTAATAACATCAGCACATCTGGATAGTGTTAGGATGGGGAAGCCATCAGGAAGGCCTACATCTGTAGACTAGATTGGGAAAACAAAGAACATCTGAGTAGAAGACAAGAGAAAACCAGTTATGTGTTGTTAAGAATGTTATATAAGTTGGTATCTGTGGTCACCAGGAATTGAATTTCATTTGAGGGTATCTCCAGGGACTTTTATTTATTGAGGAGGAGTGGGTATTGATCTCTGATTCTCATATACAGAATGCACAGTGTCCTGCCTGATGGTTTTTTTTTTAAATTCCTGATGTACAATTATAATGGCAAAGAAATCCATTATGGGAACCCCATGCACAGAATCTACACACATACAAACACACCAGGGGTGAAATTCATTTTTTTCCCCTACCGGTTCTATTGGTGTGGCTTGGTGGACGTGACAGGGGAAGGATATTACAGAATCTCCATTCTCACCCCATTCTGGGGCCAGCCAGAGGTGGTATTTGCCGGTTCTCTGAACTACTCAAAATTTCCGCTACCAGTTCTCTAGAATCTGCTAGAACCTGCTGGATTTCACCCCTGAAACATACACACTTTTGGCTGTGTAGGATTAAATAGAATAGAATAGAATAGAATTCTTTATTGGCCAAGTGTGATTGGACACACAAGAAATTTGTCTTGATGCATATGCTCTCAGTGTACATAAAAAAAAGATACATTCGTCAAGAATCATAAGGTAGAACACTTAATGATAGTGATAGGGTACAAATAAGCAATCAAATCACATTAGGAAAAAGCAGTAAGCAGCTAGTCTAACATTGGAGTTTGGATTCCTGTGCTATGCATGAGGTTGGATTAAAAGACCTCCAAAACCTCTTCAAATTCTACGATGCTATGACCCCTCCTGTATTTTGGGAGAGGGAAGAACCCATAGCAACTGAGCTGAAATAAAATGCTATTTCTTAGTAAAAACATTTTTTGGAGATGTGGCTGGCTGCAGTTTTCTATCACATCCTGCTGCAACTTGTTTTGCATCGTTTCCCCATCTGGTGTCTTCTTCATGTGTTGGATGCAACACCCATCTCGGACCATGCCATGTCCATGGAGGTGATAAGACCTTTAATTCAATGTTGTGTCTGGCCTGGCTGGTGGTTTTTACAAGGAAGTCACTCCTAGCTTTTCTAGAGCAAAACTTCAATTTTTGGCTATTGGAACGTAGCTGAGTTTCTTGAAGTGCCAGATAAATCTCTTGCTGGGTCAATGAACCAGGTGCCTTTTAAAAGGGTTGGAAAAAAGTGAAGGTGAAAAGGCTAAAGAATGGGGGGAGGGAGGGAGGATTAATCCATCCTGGAGTCAGAGCCAGATTTATGGGTTGGGGAGGATGGCAGGAAGGGTGAAGCGAAATCTGTTCCTCAGCAGGGAAACCAACACCCATTCCTGGGAGCAGGCATGTCTGGATCTTGGCCCCAAGAGCTTGGCTATATTCCATTAGCATGGTGTGCATTGACTGGAAATAAGGGTGAGGTTATTCCCGAAATGAAGCCAAAGCTTTATTTTGTAAGGTTAGCTGAGGCTAAACTAAGTTCATAAAGAATTAAAAACTGAAGTATATCAGAAACTATCTGCTTCAAAAAAATAGCTTGCTGATGATAGTTGCAAAGTTCTTTATGGCAGAGGTGGCAGGTTAAAAAGGGCTCCCAAAAGTACTCAACTTTGGTTTGGTTTGGTTTTTATTGGGAGGTGTTGTCCAAGATTCTAGAACCTACAGCAGGAGCCAGGGAGTTCAGTGATGGCATTTCCCAATGACAGCAAAGCCATTTGCATCCTAAGATCTGCCCCAAAGGACACTAGAATGATGTATGAAGCAGGCCACCACATCCTTGCTTGCTGGAGGCAGGGGCTGGTAATGACATGAATTTCGTTGACAAGTCTTAACTTTGTAAGTGAAATAGTGACACCAAGGAGGATCAAATTTCTCATGCAATGTACGTTTTTCAAACTACAAAACCCATTACATGAAGCTCTGAAACTTGATTTGTTTGCAAATATTCTCTGCTACCCTTGAGCATGCACCAGGCAAATGAATATATTCTCTGTTGCACCTTTATGCCACACATTCCATGCTCCTCTGAAAAGCTCAGGGGAGGGTGGGGATGTGAATGAATCCTATTTCAGATTAGGATCCTGCTGGCTAGTAACTAGCAGCTATCTGGATTGTTGCAGTCTAGACATGGGATGCCTACATAAGGTCAAATTGTTCATGCATTCACTTCTCCATTTATTCAGGTGATGCCAATCCAATACTTACTCATTTGGGTGGAAGTTAGTCTCACTGAAGAGTTGGGAGGTATTCTAAATTCTGAATTGAGGAAGGTGGAATTGCATTGTCTTTTAAGGATTTCTATTCCAATATTGATTTTTTTAAAACACTCGGTAGGGAAAGTATTTTTCCTTTACATAACAAAAACGTCTAGGATATGGGGAAGTTGCTTGTCTGTGGGGAAATCTTGCCCCTTCACCATTTTTTCTGGCCTAGGACAAAAGGCCCTTTGACACAACAAATGAAAACCTGAGCATACTGAGGCTTTGTGAGATACTCACACTAGTCCCTTTGCTTCTCAGTGGCAATCATATGATGTCTGCATGTAACTGAAGGGGTGTGCATGAATTCCAGCTGCCCAGCAGCCTCTCTTTTATGCTCGGGTGTAATCTCTAGCAGAAGACCAGGAAGAAGACTTGAGGAAATGCAAAGTTTAACTTTTCTTTTTCAAAAACCCCAGAGGCTCTTCATCACTTAACAAGAGAGAGTTCAATAAGCTTTCCTATATAAGCTGCAAATGAAAGGAATGTGTAGCCTCTGAATAGCTACAAAAGAAAGAAACCAAGGAAAAAGAAGTTTGTAAAGTGTTTGAACATGGGAGATGTGGAAAAAAGAGGCGGATGAATGTGACAGACTGATGCTAGAACAGAAAAATAAAGGAGAGACAGAATACTATGAGATTTGGAATAAATTTTTATCAATGGTTAGACTTAAGGAGTAGAAGTCGGAACGGATAAGAACAAGGATGCGTAGGTGGAAACAAGAGGCAATATTTGTAATATAGCATGTAAGTGTAAGCATGTATAAAAGGTTAAGTATGTATATATAATTAGTAAGTAGTAATGTATATTGAATACGTAAGAGAATTGTGCTATACTTTGTATGGTGGAGATATCACCAAGATGGTTCCACCGTGTACAATTATTTTTTTATCAATAAAGGTTTTAAGAAAAGGAAAAAAAAAGTGGTACATGGCCTACAGCTAATTCCATTTCAGTCATTCAATGGCCAGATCCCCACAACTGTAGAAGGCTGGAATAATAGGGTGGCTAGTTGGATACCAGAGAAGGAAGGAAGGAAGGAAGGAAGGAAGGAAGGAAGGAAGGAAGGAAGGAAGGAAGGAAGGAAGGACCTTTCCTGCACAATAGTTACTCAGAAGAAAGATTTTCAGTAGGCGTGTCTTACTGAACAATTTAATTGAATAGGCTAAAATCTGATCATTTAAGTTATCAGATGTCAGTTGCAAAAATTCAGACAACCACAAAATCGCATCAAACGGACATCAGATACCATCCTTCATTTCTGCCATCTATGGGTTATCTGGGATTTTGGAGTCGATGACTTGCCCCACAAAAGCCTCCCCTATCCTATCCCCTTCTCTCCCTCAGCCTTGCCCCACAGAAGCCTCCCCTATCCTATCCCCTGCTTGCTGCTGTGAAAATAAAACTGAAAGTAAAACTCCTCTGCTCTGCTTGTGTTTTGCATTTGGAACAGATTTCTTTTCAGGGGGGAGGGGGAGTAGAACTCCTTAACATCAGAGGGCTGTTTGGAAAGTGAAATAGTATTTGCTATGTGAGCAAGGAGGAGACTGGAAGGAGCCTGGCTGTGGTTTAGCTCAACTGTTCTGTAAAGAACTGTAAAGTAAAGCTGCTTGCTGCTGTGAAAGTAAAACTGAAACTCCACTCCTCTGCTTGTGTTTCGCATTTGGAACAGATTTCTTTTCAGGTGGGGAGGGGGAGTAGAACTCCTTAGCATCAGAGCGTGCTAATAATAATCTAGGAAATACTAATGCTCTGATGGTCATTTTGAAAAATCCTTTCTTAGTGAGCACCTAGAAGCCAAGAATATGTGGCAAATTCCAAGTTTCTAGGCTTTACGGTTCTGGAGATTTTGTGATGATGTGTGAGTGGTATTTCACTTTTAGATAGATAGATAGATAGATAGATAGATAGATAGATAGATAGATAGATAGATAGATAGATAGATAGATATAGATAAAAGATAGATCTTTGAAATGTCTCTCTGCATTTCAAAAATGATTTTAGGAACTTATTAGCCCTAGTATTTTAACAATACTGAAACATTTGCCTCACTTATGTGATGCAGCACACATTCCCCAATTTATTCACTGAAAACATATCTCATATCTTTCATCTCTTGTTAATTTTTTTTTTTGCAAATAATATATCCATATAAGAAAACATTGTTATTGAAATTGTACAGATTAGTTTCTGGCCTCATTCTTCAAAAATCTCCTAAAATGTCTCAAATATCATAGTATTGTCTGTCACTTTATAGGTTTGATTAAAAAACAGACTTTTTTTCTGTCCATATTTCTCCTACCTGAAGTCTTTGGTCACTTCTAGTGTCTCATTTCTAAAATTGCAAAATCTCAACTTCCCATTGTTTTCTTTATAATTGATTAAACAATTTATATTCCCATGAAAATACTGTTTTTTAAAAAGTTAATAATCCCCCAAATATTTTAGCAGAAGTCTTTATATTGCAGAGTTGCTTGGTCCCTTCAATCCTTTGTAACTTTTAAAATAAAATTCTTATTAAGCTTTTTCCTGTTTACTTCAATTTAGGCTGTTAGTTAATTTGTATTTTGTACTGGAACAAAGATTAACTCACCAAGTGGTTTTTCAAATGCATTGCTTTTAAGATTTTTTTCAACTTTAAAGTAATTTCATTTCAAAACAGTTTAGAAAATAAGGCTAATTATTATTTATTTATTTATTTTATTTTATTTGTATGCTGCCCTATCTCCACAGGACTCAGGGTGGCTCACAACAATTAAAATCAAACCAGATAAAACATGTTAAAATACATATCAAACACATATTAAACACATTAAAATAATCCAAACCCCATCAGTCCAGGTTTAAAGACTTAAAGTCTCCACTAGGGTTGAGACCTCATCTCCTGGTGCTCAGATCCATGGTAAATTGCTGCCCAATGCTCTCCTCATGAAGAGCTGCCATTTAGAACACAAATGGGAGATCTCTTGTCCTCTCCTTTATTCAGAGAGGCTATTTTAGACCAGGCATGTAGCTGATCTGTAAGTCCTGACTATTGTTATTTTGACTTCTTCAGAGATATCGATTTCAACATTTCCTCACTCAGAAGCCTTGGGCAGGACCTGATCTTGACACTGCATCCTCCATCTTGCAGATTTTTGTCCTCCCCATGAACACCTCTGTTTCAACCCTTTTCTCCTTTTACTTCAGGAAACAAAGTTCAGAGCACCCCTACAACTACCAGTTGTGAATAATCATACAATTTCCCCAAGACATTCTTACTTTACAGGATTGATATGAAAATAAAGCAAAGCCATGTGACTAGTTCCATTAAATAGTTTTGTCACTAGATGGCACTGGACTTGGTTGGATCTGTGTAGAGTCAGAAGTTTTATGTTCAATTTTGTGGGAGTGAGATAGCAACATCCTTCTTAAACTGCCTAATTGCTGGTCCTCTAAAAACATTGTGCAGAATCTTTTGGAGAGAAGATCATCTAAATGCAGGGGAGATTTGCCTTAGCCATTTCTTGACTTTCATACCTCAGAGACTTAAGTCAGAAGACCTCTTCCACTTGCACCTAATTAAACATACTGGTCCTAGTGGGTTTCTTTTCTGAGGAGTTCCAGGAAACAAAGCATCCAAAAAGACACCTCTGTTCCAAAAATGAAGAACGTGTCTGATTAAACACTTGGAGTGGCCCATTTTACAGTGGCTTTAAGTAATGGCAAAGATAATATCCAATTGCCCCTTTGGGGAGTGGGAAGTTAATGGAGAGGTTGGTGATGGTTGAAAACTTCAGAGGGCCCTGGAGGTTATCTGGACCCTTTCAGGATCTGGTACAGCACTGAAACTGCATTGATTGCAGTAATGGATGATCTCTGCATGATCATGATCAGGTGATATGATCTTCCTGATCCAGCTTGGTTCCTTAGTAGCATTCAATACTGTTAGGAAATGACTATTACCTAACTTATTGGGTTGGCAATATATAAACCATGAATATAGCTTTAAGACTGCTTTATTGCTGTATTGCATCATACTGTGTCCTGATTGGTTAGCTCTGTAGCCAATGTCCTTAAGAGGGAGCTAGAAACCTGGTTTATTTCTCTTTGCTAATATCTTTGATGTTTGCTGTGTGCTCTTTACTGCTCTTAGCTGTGTTTGCTACTGTTTTCAAATATAGAAGAACTGTTAATGTGTATTACTACAACGACTGGTAAGAAGACTTTGTTATTGGATTATCCCTCGACTGATTATTTTACTATGTACTGCTACTATCTACTGCTTTATACGTGTATGACCTGGACTGTTTATTGGACTGTGCCTTATTACTATTTCCTGAAAGTAAACACAACTCTGTATCTCTGTGTTGGCTGTGTTATTTCCTAACTACTCTCAATCGCTTTTCATGTACACACCCTTGCTACTCAAGGGTTGCTCTGCAAATTCCTTAACAAATACCATTGATCATAAAAGCCTTTGGACAGTCTTCAGAGGCTGGCAATGGAGAGCTCTGTATTGCAGTAATTCTCATTACTCCAAGGGTTGTTCTAGTTGGCACTAGTAAGAAAAGATGGATCTAGCCCTCTGCTTTCAAGACTTCACAGGGCATGATGCTCCCCATTTCTATTCAACATTTACTTAAAGTTTCTGACTGAGTACATTTCTTACATACAGTATACCATTTAAATGAGGACACATGTTGCAGTTCAGAAGTGACAACACAGCTAGTCCACGTATTAAGCAATTCAAAAGACAAAGTAAGCAATTTACATATAATTTATAGTTTCAGGGAAAGAATTCTAAAGTTGTAGTAATATGACAACTTTCCCCTCACTTTCATGCATGCCATCTTAAAAAGTATCTTCCCTTTCAAAAGAGCATTTCTTCAGCTCATTAAACTCCCAGCATTAGAATCAGATTGCATCCCCACACTTTCTCTTTTGGCTTTCCCAGTGTGTGATGTTATATATCCTTTAGCAAAGCTCGCACTTGCCTGCCCAGCCATCACCACACCATCAGCTGAGACAATTCAGAGCCCTGGAGTGCAGCCATGTTGAAACTTTCATGATTTCAGTCCATGTCTTTCACTAGAAGCCGTCAAATAAATATTTACAACTAAGTGTTGGAAGTGGCTGGTGAGCCTCTCTATACATTCTTTTTCATTTCAGTACTCTTTTTACTTAGGCTTCTGTGTTTAATATAAGTATAAATATAACTTTATTGTCATTGTACATATATTTATTTATTCATTTTATTTATTTATTGGTTTGATTTATATGCCGCCTTTCTCCAGAGACTCAGGGTAGCTTACAATGCGTTAAGCAATAGCCTTCATACTTTTGTATATACCTGCTTAGTAGGGCTTTCGCCCCCCCCCCAAGTGGTGTTCTTCTTTATACAAAGTCAGCTTATTGCCCCGACAATCCGGGTCCTCATTTTACCTACCTCGAAAGGATGGAAGGCTGAGTCAACCTTGAGCCTGGTGAGATTTGAACTTGCACTAATTGCAGGTAGCTGATGTTACTTAACAGCACTTTAGTCTGCTGTGCCACCAAGACTCTTATATACACAGTATACCCATACAACGAAATTCACATAACACCCAAGACCAGGCCCAACACACATAACAATCCCCAAACACCCCCCCACTACAAATTCCCCGTCCCTGAACCACCCAAACATCCACACAACAGACCAAGTAATGCTGTCCAACAGTTCACTGATGGTGGCCCTTTAGTTCATTGTTGAGTGCATTTATAGCTCTGGGATAAAAACTATTCAGAAATAATATCACATTCCTTGTATGCTCTGGGGAAGTATTTCTTCTGCCAAAGATCTGCACTTGAAGATTTGCAAGTACAGTCCTTGCAAGTCCTTGACATATAGCCATTCGTTTAACAACTGTTCAGAGTTACAATACCTCTGAAAAAAGTGACTTATAACAGGACCTTACACTTACAATTGTTGCAGTGTCCCCACAGTCAAGTTGGAAATAATATTTCACTGAGTCCAGAACGTAGTTTTTAATACTTAGGAAATCAAGAATTTCATGGAAGCTTCTCCCTGGATGGTTCCAGGTAATACAATTTTCAGCTTTGACTGACAGAAACAGAATTGTGCTATGATAAAATCGGAAGGAATTTTGGAATTCCTTGAGTCCAACATTTTGCTTGATAAGAAATTTTGCAGTGGCAGCATCCCTTCTTGCCTCTGTTTAAGGAGATTCGGTGAAGGAGATCTCATCAGAGTCCAAGACATGGGATGTTGTACCATATGACCCTGTGGTGATGCAGTGGCTAGAATGCAGTACTGCAGGCTACTTCTGCTGACTGCCAGCTGCCTGCAGTTCTCACCAGGCTCTAGCCTAACTCAGTCTTCCACCCTTCCGAGGTCAGTAAAATGAAGACCCAGATTGTTGGAGGCAATATGCTGACTCTGTAAACTATTTAGAGAGGGCTGTAAAGCACTGTGAAGTGGTATATAAGTCTAAGTGCTATTGCTATTCTAAAGCAGTACTCCAAATGCAGTATTAAGAGAGCCTGGAAAAATTATGATCTAGATCTTCTGCTTTTGTTAGTGCAGTCTAAGTATGACTTCTAAGAAGCTGGCTATTTTGTACTTTTCGCTGTCATGAGTTGCCTATCATTCTAGTAAGTGAAATGGAAGTATATACTTTCTACAATAGAACTGACCTAGATAAAATAGTATAGATGGGCAATTTCATAACAAACAAGGGAAAATAGCAAGCTCCTTTTTTAATTTTATTATTTACAGGAAATTATATTGGAGGATTTAGTGGTCAGAGTAAATGTACTTAAAGACAGCATACTCTTGCTATTATGCTCCATAAATATCTATATATTTTGTGAGTGTTTTATCTCCAGTTCTTGAACAAGCAAAAGTTCAGCAAAGGACAGAAATGAAAAAGAAATTGAGACCCCATATTATATATATTTTGCAGAGCTTTACCCTGTCCAGGTGTGCCATGAACTTCTCTCCCTATAGTTATCCATAGAAAGAATTTTGGGTTGAAATAATTTATTGAAAAGGATCACAATTTCAATAGTTGTTTAAATGTTGAAAATTTAGATTGAGGGACAGGGAATAGTCTCACCTTTTCTGGTAACTTCTATCATACTTGTTTTTAGAGGATTATCAGTCTAGAATAGGGTCTGCAACCTTAAACACCTTAAGAGCCATTTGGACCTGTTTCCCACAGAAAAGAAAACACCAAGAGCTACAAAACCCTTCCTGTGCCTGACTATTTCTTGAGCGGCCACAAAACTAGCATATGTAGTTGAATTAAACTTTGTTTTCTTCTGAAACTTTTCTTTTCTTGGATTTATTCATGGTTGGCCTAATGGGGGTGGGTGGGTTGAAAAGCTCAATAAATTACGTGCTGGCAAGTGTCGCACATTGGCGGTTGTGACGCATATTTTGAGTGACAGGGAAGTGCAGCAGAGGGGTGAAAGAGCCACATGTGGCTCCAGAGCTGCAGGTTGCTGACCCCTGGTCTAGAAGATAAGATTAGGCTATGTTGTTTTTGAACTTCAGTAAGCCTTTGGGACATTTCCCCCCATAATTTGAGCAACTGCTGGTTCCAGTTATGGGGGATTCTACATATCTTGAGCTCTATAAAGTAACTGTTCCTTGTACAGCAGCTGTTCATTTACGTTCTCTGAGTCAAAGGCTGGAAAGGCAAGTGGAGTACCATTGAATGAAAAAAGTGTTGACCCAGCTTAGTTCTTGGTGGTTGACCTCCTCTCAGGATGTGGACCTTGATGAATATCTTCACTGATTAGTGGTGCCCACTCTGACCTGACCTGAGCATTGCATTGCTATCTAAACTGTGCCTCTCTAAACTGAAAGTCACTTTTAGAAAGATATCCAGTTCTGCATACTAGCACAGGCATTTCCACATATCCTGACTAGTGCAGTTTTTAGTGAATCAAAGTGTTCAGTTGAATGTCATTTGGGGGGAAAAGTCCTTTTACAATGGTTAAAAGTTGCTTGGAGAATTGAGATTGGGAAGGGGAAAGAAAGGAAAAGAAAAATTCCAGTATAAACAGCTGAAGATTTGACATACTGCTAGGATTTCTGCCTGTGATATACAACCGACATCTGTCCAAACAAGGACCCCCTTCCTTCGCTTGCTTGAGAAGAATCGACAACTGGCCAGGAAAGATCTTTTCCAGCTTTCACAGAGGGCTATGGAACACTCTAGATCCTACTTTCAAACTGTCTCACCAGGAGTTGGCCTGGGTTAGATTTCATAGTTTGTTTTTAAACCGCTTCAGGGTTATTTACATGAATTCAGTTTGTGTTAAAAAGTTTTCATTGGGATCTGAAGCCAGAGGGGGAAATTGGGAAAGAAAAGTCATAGGATAATTCCCTACCTTTTAGCCTAGAGGTAAGCTTCACTTTAACAGCTTTTAATCTATGTTCAATAGCTTTTACTGCCAGGCAGATTTGTAATTTTGTAATAAAGCGGTTTAAAAGGCATTCTGTTTGCCTCTTGCTCACAAGAATCTGAAGTAAAGTCATAATCTGTGTGAGAGGGACCAGAGATAGGTAAGCATCTGCCAGATTACTACTATTAAGAATCCTTTGGGGCAGTGTGGGTGGGAGGTACATGGTTAAATTAACATAACACTGAAATAAGTTAAGTAGAAATGGGCCCACTGTACTATTAACTCAGCTAACTGCATCCCATTGATTCTCTCACATTTAATTTTGTGAACAAAACCACAAAATACTTACCTGGCGTACCTCTATAAAACTGATTGAAATAATTTCCACTGATTCCTATAAGAGATATTCTAGACAGGTCTAGAATTGTGGTATCAACTATTGTTTACTTGGAAATTATAATGCTAGATAGGAAGTGGGAATTGATTTGACTTTATATTTATATAGGTCTAATGGATTTACTCTTAAGAACACTTTTACATCTTTTCAGTAATTAATTTCAAAGCTTTGTTGGATGCAAAGTTGGCCTATAGTACACAAGAACTCATCTAGAAGAACAGATAGCAAATCAAAGAGTAAAAATCCCGGGAAATTTTGAATGAATGTTTATTAAAACGTATGTATTAAATATAAAACTTGTCTTTCTCCCTCAATTCTTGTTGCTTCACTGAAGCAGGCAGGCTAATACAAAATAATGTGACATATTTTGACTATATTTAGAGTTGACCTTCCAAGAATCTGAACAACGTCTTTAGTTTTCATTAGCTGCTTTGTCGGCAAATGTGCACAAATATTGCTTTGGTACTGTAGAGACTACTGTAGTTTGTTGTGGTGGGCTCATTTATAAATAAGTTAACATGAACATAATAATTGGAGATTGTGAGCACCAAGAGATATATGTATCTCATCTGACTATAGAACTATCTTACAGGATGATACACAAACATGTATTTGCCACAACATCAATATTTGAATACAATAGTAAACACCAAACATCTCTCCAACAATAGATATTTAACAGCCTAATATATTTGCATTTTGGATTTACCTGTTGCATTTTGCATTTTGGATTTACCTGTTTTTCAAACAGGTTTATTAGGTTAGGAGAGAGATAAAGAGACCATAAGAACATAAGAATGCATTTAAGTCCCAAAGTCGTTGTTGTTACCTCTTCTTTCTCTTTCTCACTGCACATACTGCAATGCTCCCTGTGGTTATGTCTCGGTAGATACCAACATCTAGCTGATCTTGTCAAGTTAATACATGGTTAATACTTGGATGGGAGAACACCAGGCAATATTTAGGGCTACAGGTCAGATTGGTAGGTCATTAACATCTTGGAAGAGGTCCATGTAGAACCACTTCTGTCTTGTTGAAGGAAGAAAGCTGCATTGATTGTTTCCACGTAGTCATCAAATGTTGACTTTGATTAGGATATGCTTTAATTTTTTTCTGTCTGTGGTTATGCAATCTTAAAGATCTGGTCTGTTATGATTTAAACCAGCCTTTTCCCTGCAGGAAGACTGAGTCTTTCCACGGTTATTTTAGGCCTTTAGGAAATTGCCTCTTATTCTAGCCAGAACATAGATTCATCCTGTTAGCAAAAGCCATTTCCAGTATTTGGATTTGCCTAGCTGGGATACTTGGGCATTCATTCTAAGATGTTACACCCTCTGTTTCCTAACCATTTTCCCTGGCAAAATAAAACGTGTCATTTTCCAGATCTCCTGGCTAGTCCATTCATCAGCCCTGCCTGCTTCAAGCATCTGGAACTGTTAATTGTGACCCTTAATAAGTTCTTTGTCTTTGGGGAAGGTGATTTATTTTTCTAGGTGGTATTCCTCCTCTCCTTCTCCTCCTCACCCTCCCCATGGCAAGATATGCATGTAAAAGAGGAACAAAGATATATTAACCCTGGAGATATGCTTCCTGAAAAGTAGCTTTCACACAGCTACTCTTCTGGAATGTAATTGTTCCATCATTCTGGTAATCAAGTGTTTTTGCTTTGCTTATGATCAGGGAGGCAGAGGAGGTAGCATAGTACAGGATTAAAGCTGCGTAAAGCTGGACATTTTCCCAGTTACCAAGCAAGCGCTTGACTTGCTAAGAAGGGCTAGTTTGTCAGTAATTATATATTTACCTGGCTCATACCAGAGCTGTTTGCTAACTCCCTCATGAGCTGGCTGATCGTAATGTATTAATTAAAGTGTGTCACGGTGGTAAAGGAGGGATAAAAATCTTAGGAAAGAAAATCTGTATCACATATCAAAGGAAGGCCGAACCTTTGATCTGTTTATTTTAGAAAATATATGGCCTTGATGCCTTATATCCCAGTTGCCTCAAAGAGTGTTAATCTTAATTGTCTCAGAGGAAACCTGGGGTTGCCAGTACAGATTAACAATAGATAAATTAAGAAAGTAGGACTGCAAAATTCTGGAATAAATATGAAAAAATGAATTCAGCAACTTTCCATGCAATGTCTCTTGGGTACAGGCCTCTACCTATATTTTCTTCTCTTGGAGGAGCTAAAATTGTTGACACCTGGGCTGTTAATCCAGCACAATCTGTACATGTTTATATGAATCTAGCACTTCTTGTTACAAAACATATGGTTACAGTTTGAAAACTCAGAAAACCCATGGCAGAAAGTAAATGCTGGTTTATTTCTTAAACAGAACTGAAACTTAATTGGATTCAACTTTAGGTTTATATGTATAGTAATTCCATTTTACCAGCTAATTTTAACATCTACAATTCCTCTCAGAAAGAGAATTTCAATTAATGCAGAAATCGTAGTAATCACCTTTTAAAAAACTAGTTTCTGTGCCCCCCACCTTCTTAAATAACTTTTGCTGATACCATTACAGTTGGGAAATTGACTATTTCTTTGGGAATAGGGGTGGAAACAGCAGAGGGTAGTGGGATATATTTGTAGGGTAACAATCCATGATCTCAGCAAAAAAGATGTGCACTGTGTATACACAAAACATCTATATGGAGTAGGTTATACAACTTATGTTGGCTTCACATTTTGTGAAGCATCTTGAGGGCTGGTGAGAGTAGAACCAGTTCCTATTGGGAATGTTAACAGGTTTTAAAAGTGAAATTTCTATTCCAGGCAACTTTATTGCATTTCTGTCATAGACAATAGTAAAACAAAGCTGCCCCATAGGAGTTAGCCTTCCTTTCTCACCCTGTTTCCTCAGGACATGTGGTTCATTTCAGTTGTGAATGATCATATCCAGGTGTATTTTCATTTGATGAGCAAACCCTCATCATCAGAGATATCTTCAAAGGGGACATGAAATTCTTCCATAGGATTTCCTTTCTACCTTGCCATAAAGTCCTCTGACACTAGATAATTTTGATAATGATGATGATGAAGAACAACAATTTTTTACATTTATATGCCTGGTAATCACAGTAATAAATAAAGGCAATCACATCCTCTACATCTCACCCCGATGGGACTGGCCTGTCCCAGCTGCAGGCCAGTCCCATTGGGGTCATAGGGAGCATACTGCGGATCCCCTCAGCCAAGAAATTTTGATTGGTGGGATCCAGGAGAAGAGCTTTCTCTGCCATGGTTCCTGCTCTCTGGAGCATTTTACCCCCTGAAGTGAGATTGGCTTCCACCCTCATGACATTTCAGGAGAGGGGGAGCTTCATATTGGAAATGGTTGACTAATTAAAATATAACCCCACCCATGTGTCCGGCTTTCTTCTTTGCCATCTTGTGTCCATGATTTTATCTGTTAATGTTTTTATCTGCTGTGGGTTTTTTTTTTTTTTAACAATGGCTGATTTTAATGCCTTTCAATGTTTTTTTTTACATTTGATACGAGATGGGCAGCAAATAAAATTTATAAATAAATAAAAATAAAACCTTTTAAGTGAATGTTTCTCAACCTTGGCAAGTAAAGATGATAGTGAAATGGTGCCTTTAAAACAGCCCCCTTCCTTTACTAACATACCATCTAATGCTTGGTAAAACTATTTTGATTTTTTAAACTAGCAAATGCTTTAGAATGTGAACCTCCTCCTGAGTCCCTGTTATAGTAAACACTAAAAAATACAATAAGCATGGAGGAGCTAAAGTTCTATCATGGGTGACCTTGGCTGTGACAATTTATTTGCCAGTTCTTGGTTCCCTGCCATGTATAAACAACCCCATTCCAAATTATGATAAGACAAACCTAACAATAACATTTTATGACTCTCAAGCAAAGCCTTCCAAATTTCTTAAGATTTTACGGGGAACAGTCATGAACATCTGATAGGATTAACAAATGCAGACTTTTACAGACTGAGGTTTTTTTTAAATTTATTTTTCCAAATGTGAATCTCTGTGTTGCCAAAGCCATAACAGACCTTCAGAAGAGAAAACCAACAATGCAAGAAGCAGTTGTTTTGTTTCCCATTCAGGTCTGCACGTGGCTTGCTGCATTACATTGTCTAGACAACATTGCTTTGTTGTGTCTGGGTGTTTTGTCCTTCGGGTGGACAAACTTCTGTCATAATGTATTCCTGGGTTTAAAGTATGCATGTATGTTGTGTTGGTTGAAAATCCTCCTGAGCTTTTCAGATATTCCTGCAACATATGGAATAACAACATTGCTCCATTTGTTATTCTATTTTTTTGTCTGTTATTGAAGGGGATCCCTTTTGTGGGTTTGATGAAGGCCCAATTAGGATATCCACAAATTCTGAGGGCTTCCTTGATGTGCTTTTGTTCTTTCTCTTTTTCCTCTTTGCTGATAGGCAAATCTTCAACCCGGTGGTGTAGGGTTCTACTAATTACTCCGAGTTTGTGCTCCTGGAGTGGTGAGAATCAGAATGTAAATATAAATACTGATCTGTGTGTGGGTTTTCTGTATACTTCAGTGTTGAGACTGTCATTCAAAGGCACAAACAAACAAGCACTGTATTGACTGCTATGCCAGTAATGTAGCAAAGTGCTAACTTGTTCTTTCTCTCTCTTCCTAGATTAATGTTTGAGATAAAATATAACGTAAAAAAAAAAAGTAAGGCTCAACTCACAATAGATACATCTCACTGTGGCTTTCTCTGACATCTTGGGGTTGTGTGGTTTGAGTTTGATTGCCTGTAAACAGCAATTGTGCCATTATTGTTGTTGATTGTTATTATTCACTATTTTTAAACCTGTGTTCACTGCCCAGAGTCATAATTACAAGATGGGTGGCTACACTACATAAATCAGTATAATAGACATACAGCTATATAGACAGAGCATTCCCAAATCATTTAAAAATATGATTGAAGGATTCATGCAGAAATGCCTGGACTTTTTTCAGAGGAGTTGAGATCTCTTATTTAATTAAATGTTCCCTCAGCTAGAGACATAGACATAGAGGAATAGATAGGTTTCCCAAATGAGGAAACTCTTTTTAAAAACTAAATGCAAACAAATTTAAATATATAGCTCTTGTTCATTTTTGCCTGCCTCTAGTGTTGCAATCTGATCTCCAAAACGTTTTCCCCACTGTAGATGTAACTGACTGGTATGATATCCTTTTTATGATCACGACATGGATACAGGAGTGAAATGCCCCCAGATTGGACCAGATCGCCTGATCCGGTAGCGATCTTGGCCGGTAGTTCGGCGATCTGGTAGCAATGGCGGAGCAAAGCTCCGCCCACCCGCCCAGGTGTCATTACTTCCTGGTTTTAACCAGGAAGTAATGTGTTTTTTACCTTCTGCGCATGCGCATGCGTGCGGCATGTGCACTTCCAAACTGGTAAGGAAGGTAAGTAGATTTCATCCCTGCATGGATACATAAATTGGTAACCTCCAATCTATAACCCTAATCTATTTGTCAGAGTAAAAAAAGTGAGGCAACAGAAATTAATAGACTTAATTAATTGGTGCCCTAAACTTGATGGGCAAAATAGTTTTTGTGGGCAAAAAACAACAACCCTAAAATACTATGTCAAATAACTAAATACAAAAAAGAAAAAAAAAGAAAAAAAAAGAAATTGACATTGTAAAAATTTAAATAATTGAATTCTCTCAGGTTTTTAGACCATTGCTAAATCTTCTAGAAAGATTTTAACTGTGCAGGTGATTAGTTCACTTTTATAGATAAACATGATAGTCAAGGAGAAATAAAACAGTTTTGAATGGAAAAACTATTTTTTTCCTTGCGATTCCAATGCTTATGAAGTTAGTTGTTTTATGTAGAATGACCTTCAACAACTGGCTTTTTGTTATTCCTTTCAGATTTAACAACATTGTTTTGGCTTATAAATAAAATACATTAGTTATTAAAACCATATGCCTCAAAGAGGAACAACCAAGTGGGAGATAGTGCAAAACCTTTTGAAATACACTTTTAATCAGAGGTTTTATTGAATGTTGGAAGGTGACAACTACTGAAAGCTGGAACTAAGCCTGAAGATATCTACAATCAGTTTTGGAAAACCCGACATCGTGCAGTTTATTTCTTGGCAGTTGAACAGACCAAGCCCAGGAGTTTCATAACTAGTTGGAACTTAGTCTGGGAACAGCCTGGATCAATGAACATGGGAAACAGCATTTTCAGGCTATTACTTTTGATAATCACTTACCAATGGTTCAGAGTCCCCACCCAGACTACCTTGAAGCCTACTATTTTGATTGAAGGGACTCCCTTTGAAAATGAGTTCTAAACCTGGAATGTCTTAAAAGCAAGAGCTTTTCAAATATCTTGTCTGGTGTTTTTCAACCTTGGCAATTTTATGTTTGGAATTCAACTCCGAGAATTCTTCAGCCAGCATGCTATGGTCCACTTTTGTCTGTGCAAACCTGATAACCTGATAACTGTGCAAACCTGATTTTTTTTTGATGGTCACTTTATAAATAGCCAGAAACAGTCTTCAAGGTCCATCATACAAATAGTATCTTTTAAATGCACTGATAGCATACATTATTTTTTTGTCAAAACTTACCTTTATAAAAATGTCACTGTGGCATTGAAAAGAAAGGAGGTGACCTATATACAGTTGCCTAATGTAGCTACAGGAACACTGTATTCAATTAGTAAGACTGTAATAGTTGCTTTGTTGCAAGAGAACAAATATTTTTCCAGCCCTATGTTTGGGATTTTTCATAGCTGATTTTTGAGGTCTATGACTGGAAGTCTGCTTCTAGAGCACTTCTTTGCAATAAATGAGATGGGGAGATTATTTTGGCTGACCTTTCCCATTAGGAGAAACAAATATTCTGGAGGCCGTAGAAACCCACTGGAAAAATGGATGAGGCAGTACAAGAAAACAGTAGAGGGAAAGGAGAAGGGAAAGCAAAAGTCACCTTTCCCTTTTCTCAAGTGTGAGTCTTTTTTGGATCACAGTTTCTTCTGTGAACGTAATGGGTCAAATCCTACTCACAAAACTTAGACTTCAATAGGTATAATTTTGTAACTGGCTGAACACCAGGTGCCATTTTATGTGTTTATGAAAAGGAAAAAAGCAAAAAAGAAAGAAAGCTCATCTTTGGACAAAGATACGAAAAATGTAAGCAATAAATCTAGGAAGCCTAGTGAAGACATGTTTCTTTAGCCAACTCCCCGCTGAAATATTTCAGACAACTTTGTATTAACATTCCATTCTTGGGTCCCTCATAGTATTCCTGCAGGCAAAGATTTTGAACCAAGCCAAAACTGCTTAGTATGTAAATAAAACAAAAAAAAAGGTGTATTTCCATAGTCCTTTTTCAAAATACTAGTGCTCCTTGATATTTCAGCTTCTCTGAAATACCTTAACTTGCTTTTCTTGTAGAGCTACTGTCCAGCTTTTCTTATAGGGCTACTTTAGCACTATTTTGACTTTGGAGGAAGAGCTTGAATCATATCAATCTGCCATACGGAATCAATAGGCTTTATACCTTGATTCATTCCACTGCACATATTGTAAATCACAAACTGGAATCAGAGGGGTGGTGATTTCCTGTGCTCCCATGCAAGGTAGATTGATTGGAGAATAATCTGGCATGTGATTTGGAATCCTAATCTCACTTCCATCCTACAGTAGATCATAATTATTGCCTCAGTTTAGATACTCCAATTTATGTGCATATGAGTTTTATGAGGATTGTTTGTAGAAAGATGTTCCCCAACAGACTGCTTGGCAAGGCTTCAGAAAGTGCTTAAAACATGAGTCCTTTCATCTAGATGAGAAATTTCTTTTTTACTTCATGGAGAATCACTCTACTCTTGAATATATCACATGGCATTTAGGGTTTTCCTTCTTTTTCCATAACTCAATTGGTTTCCAGTAATGGCATAGTTTTACTGGCTGGTTGTCATATCTGATCAGACTGAAAAATTCTGGATGTATCTTGAATTCAATATTCTCTTTGAACTCTCTGATTCTTTATGAACCTTGGTGTGCGATCATACATAGCAAGAAAATTCAGTTGTATCTCCTGGCAGTCTAAGACAGTAAAGGGCAGATCTTACTGAGCCATTAGTATTTTAGCAAGAATAGTCCTTGATTACAGCCCAGCTCTGCCCTGTTTAATGACTATTTGAACTAATGACAACTCTGAAAAAGTAAATTTATAACTGGTTCCCAGACTTATGATTGTTACATGGTCGAAGACTAACAACTCTAAAATATAACCAATAAAGATGTAAACAAACCATTTCCCAAAAACTGTAACTTAATTAGTTTGCACTCCAAGAGAAATAGAGAGCTTGTAATAGCATAGCTTATTTAGCTATACATTAAAATTTATAACATTAGGAACTGAAAATGTAAAAACCATTGAAATAAAAGGATAAAAACTCACCAACTTTCACCTGGGAAAATTCAGGACCTGACTATGTTGAATCTTTAGTCTAAGTGGACAGGGATGCCTATAGATTGGTTCTCAGTTCTTGGGTATGGTAACCAAATGTGAGACTGAGAAGTAATCTACATGGAATACAGAAGATGTCACTAAAACTTGAATTAAATCTTTAAATTGTATAATTATTAAACAACATCTGCATATCCCAATTCCTTGGGAAGGACTTGTTTTACATGCCAAATCCAATCTAAATAGCTGGCTGATTGTGTTACCAACCATAATAACTGAATACATATGAACACATATTTACTTTTTGTAGAAAAAGTGGGCTTTTGTTTCTATTGTGGTAGGAGTCAGTTTTTTTGATAGCTTGGTAGGATTTAAGCCAGGAAAAGTTGAAAACTGCTGGTCTTGACTATACTATTTTAGAATGCCAAAGGGGTCTTGATGGACTGAACTGTTGCCCATACCAAAAATTATCTGCCATCTGGAGAACATCCAAAAAGTGGGATGTTCTCAGTGTAAATATACCCACTTAGTGTAAATAGCTTCTATCTCAACTAGCAGGATGATATTTAAGGAGGATTTCTTTTGGGGTGAACATGTGGTGTTCTGATGGACCCAGCCTATTGTTGCAAAAAACTATGTTTCACACAGACCAGATGTTAAAATAATCTTCTTTGCCTGTGTCCTCTCCCCACTTTTAATTGATCACCACATTTGTCTGAGCTCTCCATGAAAGGTCTGGAGGCCTTTCGTTCTATTAATGAATCCCAGAATAGGCCTTTTATTTCAACAGCTGGAGGTCATTACACAGTTATGATTTCTTCACCAGCAAAATCCTCTGGTCCCATCTCCTCCACATCTGAAAGGGGATGTGGTATAGCTGCTTTGACTTTATCTCTTCTCATCCTCCCTCAGATTCCTACCATTTTCTTCCCTTGTTGACCTTTGATTGAATTATTCCCTTCCATCACTGTTGATTTGCCTTTTTCCAGTATGTCTTGGGATTTGTTCTATTACTTGCAGCACAAAAACAATTCACAAGGGAAAATATTTTTAAATATTTCTTATGTGGCTAACTGATCATTATAGATTTGCTCATGGGGAAAGGGTGATTGATGCTATTTCTATTTTTGAAGAAGCTGCTAACCTCAGTCTGACCTTTAATTTGTTTATGTATTGAAGGACTTGTTAGAAGTTTAAGTCTCAGTTTTTATTCTCCGTGTATAATTTTGGCAAGATGTTTAAATAAAAACAGAATGGAAAGAATACATTTACTATCCCCTCCTTTTCTTACTTCTTCTTAATCAATTACGAAGTTTAGTTTTACTCCTTACTGGTAAGAATAAATACCTATCCTAAAAGTAAACTTTGAGAGCACAAGCACAAAATGGCAAGATTTGAGTGCATTGTATGATGTTGAATAATGCACACCACGACTTCAACTATTTTCAACAAACTATATTTCAGTTATTTTGTTCTGTTAAAAGGTCTTGAATGTTCGGAAATCAACTGCAATTGAATTTTTATCCACAGCCAGACAAAAATTTTTCTAACTGTCTTTTCTTATCAAGTAGCCATGCCATTTCCATTTTTCATTTTGATTCCAAATCTAAACACATTTATTAAACTCATGAATTTTTCCTCCCTAGTTCTCCATGTCTTATTAGCTATATTCATATGGAACTAAACCATAAAAATTATCACATTTTAATCTAGGAAGTTGTGCAAATGCATCACGTGATTAATTTCTAGCTCACTATTATAGGGATTACTTAAGGTTAGTTCAGATAACCATGGATAAAGATGTGTTTAATGACAGCCTCTCATTTAAGAAGTCCCACTACATTCTTTTCTTTTCCTATTTCAGAGTGTATTTTTCATGATGGACTTGTTCTCTGCAGTCTAGGAAATGCAGAATGCTTCTGTTCAAGGAGTTTGGAGGAAGATTCTGGCGAAAACAAGGGAGCCTCTTCTGAGTAAACATGTTCCAAATGGATGTATTCATATGCTATGTGAGTCATTGCCTCAGAAATGCTTGTCTGCATATGAACCTTTGAAAGATGCCACACCATGCCATGTTGACAGTTTTAAAAAAAAGTTGTGGAAGCATTTGGAAATGTAGCAGATGTTATGAAGGTGGCAGAGAGCTTGATGTTTTGGGTATGGAAACGACAGCTGCTGGGTACTTTGCATTGCAGTGAAAATGAGAAAACTTCTGCCATACGCTTAGCTGTCCCTATCACTTTCATTGCTTAATGGCTCAATCTACAATTGGACACCCTGATAGAACAATCCAGCTGCAGCAGTTGCAGGGACAAGTGATGAAATCTCTACTGTCACCACAGATGTAAATACTCTGTTCAGAGAATGTGGACAAGATCTCAAGCTCAACATCTTCTCCCTACATCAGAGAAATAGCTACATACTGCTGCATCCCAACAAGATGACCAGATCACCAACTTTGAATGGGAAAAATTATTTCTGTTTGTGAATAAAGTCATATGTAGGCTGGAACACTTACAAACAAATGGCTGCTTTTGAGTGAGGTCACATCCCATAGCCTGCAATTGAATTTATAAATTACTGCTTTAATAATCTGATCCTAGTTTTTCTTTTGTAGAGTTCTTGTGTGATGATAAAAAAAAAAAAAATGGGCAAAGCAGTCTCTTCTACAAAAGCATGGTGATATAAACTAGTTAAGTACTTTTTAAAGTACTTGTCCTGAATGGCATCTTAGCATTTCACAAAAAGATAGACATGGTCTCAAGCACAACTTTCTACAAAATGGAAACACATGCAGGCAATTTCTACACAGAGGGAAAGCACAAAACTATCCTATCAAGATTTTCACCAAAACATAGGTTTACAAAAAACAGAGTTGTTCGCCAGCATCTGTTTTTTATTTTAAACAGCCAAGATTTAGCAGGAAGGGCAGAAATAAGTTCACTGTGTATAAATACTTAACCACGAAACTTGTAAATGATGATCAGATGTCAGCTGATAAAAGGATTTGTTCTGTATACAATGAAATTCTATCCCTTTCACTGTTTAATTGCACACATGCTGCATTGTGCCTGTTGAATTTCTTCCTGCAATTTGGTTGCCCACTTGACATTTTCAGCTTTACAACAGCATTTGAGAAATTAAGTTTCTTTCTGGGTTGGAAAGATGCATTTGGAGACAACAATAAATCTTTCATGACTTGGGTAAAGGTCAAAGCAATAAAGCCAAATTGTTTTTAAGAAAAATATGTGATTATTTTATTAACAGAGGGTGATGAAAATTTATGAGGGTAAAACTCACATGGGTTGTTTAAAGGATTCTAAAATAACAACTTCCCACCCAAATGGGTGAGGGAAAAAAGCAGCTACAAAGACACATACAGACACTCACGTGCACACACTTCTGATCATCTATTTTTTAAAAAAAGAACTCCAATTTAGTAGCTGATTAGCCTTTTATTTTATAGCAGAGCATTAATAGGTCTAATAGGTCTTAACAATTATTTTACCAGTATGCACAAAAATGGAAAGATACTTTGATTTCCACAATGGATGAATGGCTGGAAATACTGACGGGACTAGCAGAGATGGCTAAATTAACTGCTCTAATCAAGGAAACGAACACATCCAACTTTATTTCTACCTGGAAACCACTTATGAATTTTGTGCTTGAGGTGAAAAAAAATGAAACATTGACTTTGTTGATTAGCTAGGTTTGTTGTTATAGAAATGCTAATACATATTATGTAAAAATAAAAAGTTGAGACTGTTATGTAATTTTATTGAGTTAAAAATGTCGGAAATCTATGTTTTTCTTTCTTTTTTCACCCCTTTATCTTTTTCCCTCCCCCATTTTCCACTCTTTTCATTTGTATTTTATACTTTAATAAAATATGAATAATTATTTACCATCTACATTAGAAACTTAAAGCACTTCTAAGCAGACACATTTGACTTAACTGCCAATCCACTCTGCCATCTTAAAAGACACTTGGCTGGTTTTCCCTATTTTTTAAAAGTCTCAAATCTTTCAACTATTGAGCAGCATCTCCTTTCCCACAACAATTGCCTCTATAATGATTTAAATAACAAGCTACCCCAATTCACCATTTTTCACATTCCTGGATTATTTGGAAACATTTTGTCCAGTAAAGTCTGGAGGAGATGATTGGGTATGGTTTGATCCAGCGGAATTGCTGTCTGGATTAATTTGAGGATTGGCCCTATTACTAGGTTAACCTTAAATAAGGTACAGCACAGTCACTGTGCTGTACCTTATTATTCCTGCCCCGTTCAGCTGGCTTGTATTTCCATATTAATGTATGAAGCTGCTGTGTAAAACTGTGCAGAGCTAAACTATAAGCAATCAGGAATTTCCTCTTTTCATTTAACTCTTGTGGTCACACAGAGAGTCTGGCCACAATTATGGCTTGCGGAGGCAAGTTTATGTCACACAAGACTAAAGGAGAACATAGACAAGAGCTTTCTGTAATGTGGAACAAAGAACAGCAGACAGAATTATCTAGAATACCCTCACAGCTTCCACCCATGTGCAGGCCTTAATAAATCTTTCTGTGCCTTCTGGCATGAGAGAAAAGGGAGGGGAAGAAATAAAGAGTGATCACTTGGATTTTTTTAAAAAAAGATTTCCTATCATTTGTATTTAATATATAGGAGGAACACTGGAAGGATATCTTTGGCATGTTTCCAGGTTGTAAAAATCTAAGTGGTCATTATATGGCAGCAGAGGGACTTCTGTATCACTAAGTCATTTTTCTGCCATCTATGGCCTTCCATATTTTGCAGCCTGGACATGGTATGCCCAATAGTGAAAATCTGGTTTTTTTTTAAGCTAACTTTGAGAGCACTCACAGCTTAATACCCTCCCTCCCGCCCCTAAAGTAGTCACAAACGTGTGACAGAAATGGATCAACTGTTGGAGAATTTTAAATTACAGCAATGGCTAAAAAAAAAAAACCCTATAATTTTACAATTTTACTAATTCTGCTCTAGAAAGATGGTAGTTTATCTCTAAACAAGACGAAATATTTGATAAACCAGGAATCACCAACCATTTTGGACATTTGAAATTTCAGGAGCCCTCATAAATGACAGATTTCATGAGGCTTAATTATTTTCAAACTGCTACTATATTGGATAAAAAGGGTCTAAACTTCCCACTTAGTAGAAGGAAAACTTTTATTTATTTTGCTTTCAACTTTTGAAGTTGCTGCTTGATTTATTTCCTCCAGGATATTTCCTATATCCCAAACTTAACTTTGTAGGGAAATGAGCAAAGCTCCCCAAAGCATGAATTGCCACTAGCCACGTTTCTTTTTTAGGAATTTCAGAGGAATGTACTTTACTTTGTGGCATGCTCATTTCCATTTTTTAAAAAAATTAAAATTATTGGGACCCTGATCCTTAAAGGAGCCACACTGGAGATCTTAGAAATAAACTTCCCTCTGGGCCATATAATTCCAAAAGCTGGGTTTTGCATAAATGTAAAATAAATATCTCTCAAAATCTTTTAGCTATAAGAGAAATGGTTATTAGTATGTGAATGTTACAGATGGATCAAAACGGAAGTAGATTCTTATGCCTTAGATAAAGGACCCAGAATATGGGGTTTAGGGTATTTCTAAGGCCCAATCACATATCCTTTCATTCATCCATAATTTATGGAATTAGGCTAACTTCAGGACCGTAATTATGAACTCAGTACTCCTTTCAGTCTATGAATTGTGCAATTCTCACATTCCTACTTGACAGTAAATCCATTAATGTAAGGCTTCAAAACTATAGGCTTTATTTTACCATCAAAAGAAAATTGAAACTAGTAAACATTTTCCAGTGCTTCCCCCTCTCCTCTCCTGAACTGGTTCCATTCTCATAACTAATATGTTTACATAGTAGGTAAGATTATTGTATGCCTCTAGTTTGTTTTTTTCCTTTTAAATGCAATTTCTATTCTTTTCTCATATGGAACATGATACAACCTAAGTGCAGAAATTGTGAAGTAAAACCTGGTCCAGATCAAGGATAATTGCTTTTTTCTCTGGCTTATCCAAAAAATTTCAGATATACTATTCAGTACTAATTCATAGTACTTCCATACCTTAGCTTTAACTCTCAACTATCCAGTGTTAGATGTTTAACATTCTTTCAGGAACTGCCAAAGATTAACACACTTTCCCACCCACATTAATACTAATCTACTACTGGCCAAGATATGAATGTGTTGGTATTTCACCTTCTTGTAGAGGGACAAAAGAAAAACAACAACAAAGAATCTTTACAGAAAAGACTGCAACAGAAAGGAAGGATAAAAATTAGCCTAAGTTTCAGCAGCTCCACCTGGAGAGGGCCACCGGCAATTGTATTTTGTGAAAATATGTACATGGACAGGCAGAAAACATTTTGGTAACCAACCCAAGCATCAGAGTATTGAAATAGCCCTTAGCACACATATTTACTATTGACTAATAAGAAATCTAAAACTAATTCTGTTACATTAAGAAATAATTTACTAATTCCTTTACCCCTTTTACATCAAGAAATAATGTTAAAGAAATAAAAACAAGCATTTTAAAAAAGTTTTTATAAAACCAACATTGCTATATCTATGTTACCTGTAAATTCTTAATTATCACCACTATATACATTATGATGCACATTATACACACATTCACTTCTAGGGGAAAAACCTCCTTAAGTAAGGATCAGGAATCATTAAACAGTTGTTTAAAGAAAATGAACAAAAATTGTTGCTTGTCATTTCAATGGCATATTTTACCAGTTATCAGTTGCTGGCCATACTTTTTTACTTTTCAGCATAATTTAGTAGCCATATTTAGCATTCAGATGTGTTCTGCCATCACCACTTTGACCTGCTCAACAGAGAGAAAAGAAAATAATATTTTAATATTTAGCAGGTTTTTTTTTTATGCTATAATGCTTTTTAAAATAATTTGCATTACTGTTGTTTCAATGATTTTACCTCAATGGCTTTTTAAATTAGTTAAGTATTTTATGTTTATATAGTTTTAGCTTTAAATCCAGGGAATATTTTCTTAATGAGTAGGATAAAATGTTTTAAATGTATTAGCAAATTGTTTAATTAGAAATTGACAGGTTAGAAACACAAAATATATATAGAGAGTTTGCAGACTATTTGCCATTTGAGAAATGGAGCTAGGAAACCTAACAAATATGTGTATATATGTTTACTTCTTACAACATTCTGTGTTTTTAATACTAAAAAACAAATTACTCAGAAGTTTTTGATGGTGCCCAGTAAAGGACTATTCCATCTCCTACAAAGATAGGCAATGTTGTGCCATTATTTCAACTCTAGCTTTCAATACAGCTAGGACCAGAAGCACATTGGGCAGAAGATAATTGATACTGTCAAAGATGCTTTAGGCTCTGAACGGCATCATTCCTGCAAAAGCAAAGCCAGGCTTTACACAGAGGGAAACAGCTTTGATTCTCTACCAAAATCCACTTCTGCGTATTATATTCAGAGATGGAACACTGATTTTGTCTATACTTGGTTAGCATTTACATAAGTCCATTTTGAAGACCAAATAGGAATCTATAGCATAAAGACCCCCAAGCACCATTTTGATTGTATTTTGTTTACTCTGTACTTCAAATAAGTTAGTTTTTTTTTTAGTATGTATGTGTGTGTGTGTCTTCCAGTCTACAGTTTTCTTGGCAAGATTTCAGAATTGGTTTGCCATTGCCTCCTTCCAAGAGTTGATTGAGAGTGACTGGCACAAGATTAGCCATTAAAATGGGACTAGAACACCTGTCCCTAAGTTTTCTTTGTTCATACATAAACTATATACATTGTTCCACAATTACTCTGAGTCCCCCTTTACCTTCAGGTGGTACCCATACACAGTAATCTGGATCATCTTCTGGATAGTTTGAGGATAATGAATGTTGAATCTGTCGGATAGAAAGTAATTTGCTTTTTGTAAACATATGCCAGTATGTACAACTTTCATTGCCATTGTTAGCACACTAGCCCTTGAATGACAAACCAGGGATTATGCTGCAAAAAAGGGCAGAATTACATAAATACATTTTAAAAAATGAGTGGGAGGCAAAATTTAAATTTAGTGCTCATTAAACAAATCAATAAAATAAATCTGTCAAACGTTAAATTATGCTAACATAATTATTAGTTCTGCATAATTTAAATTCTTGTTACAGGTTAACACACCAACTTATAATGATTCCCATCCCTTCGCAAAGCAGTTGATCCCAAGGTTTAAAATAAACAAAAACAAAGTCACTTCAAACCACTCTGTCCTGTATGAAGAGATGTACACAAGTCTTGAATATGTGGCAGTGGCAAAATAAGACAGAGGTAGTGGAATGTTGCTGGCAGGCTGTGTAACCAGTTGGATGTGTGTGTATTTGTGTGTAGAATAATAGATAGAACACAACTTGTATATTTTCTGTGATTTAGAGCAGTGTTTCTCAACCTCAAAAATTTTAAGAGGCTGGACTTCAAATTCCAGAACTCCCCAGCCATCTATGAGAGTTACATATTTTAAAATTGCTGAGGTTGAGAATGAGTGAGCCTAAAGCAAAAATATAAACTGGGGTATCAAAGTCATATATTTGGCCAGCCATCACGTGCCTAGAATTCATTTCCAATTATGATTTGTGGGCAAAGTACTGTTTTGTCAGACTGTACTCCGAGGCTTGCTTTATACTGTATGAGGGGGATTTTTTGTACCAAATGAGGAAAGAAATAAATAACATGTAGGTTTTTTTTAAGTTGGATTTAAATTGAGGGAAATGCTAATAATTGTTTAAATAATCGTTTCTACTGGAAGATTCCAGAAAAAGAATATAAAAATTCTCTCAAGACATTTTAAATAAGATAATTTGCAGACATACCCCCCAACATTGCATTGTTATATCTGATGCTGGGCTAGAGAATAGTTTTATGTTTTAGTCTATTTTTGCTTTGTGAAAGAGAAAAAAAATGCAGTATTTCCTGACTCATGGAGTACCGGCTAACATTCAGTTAAGCACTAAAGCAGATTTGCAAAGCAAGATTGACAGCAGATGGTAAAACAGCTGCACATAATTTCTCTATCATTAACTCTACTGCACGACCAAGGATGATTAGGTGAGATATTTTAATCACTGCTGGTTCAATGGAAACCAATATTTAAATTATAATCCTTTTATATAAGCCGTTGTAATGTTTGTGAGGAAAGCTACTATTCCCAAAATATTAAGAAGTATCTCCTTTTGATAAGTATAAAAGTTGTCCTTCCAAGAGCAATACAGGATCAGGCTGAGACAAGGAGACAATTGTGCTCAAATTCCCTTACCAAGCAATTCTTCTAATTCATACGGGAACATCTCACCCCCCCCCCCAAAAAATTCCCAGTCCCAAACATGGAAAGAGTATTAAACATCTGTTATCCTAAACTATAATCATGATTATCTGGATTGGATTGCACTGCCTCAGACTAAACTGGTTGTGCGATCTGTGGCTCAGAGATCTTGCTCAAGGAACAGTGACAATTGAGAGTCTATGAGAGCTTTTACCCAGCTTTGGGTTATGCACTGGATTGAAGTCATGCCTTGTGACTTCTAGACTGGGCTACTGCCATGTGCTCTACAAGAGCCATTTGAAGAGCTTTCAGTAGCTGCAGCTGATGTAGAATGGGTGGCGGTTAGTGGTGTCTATTTTTGGGTACCTGGAACACCACTGCTCCGTGATTTGCACTGGCTATCAGTGTGCTTCCAGATACAATTCAAACTGCTGGGAGTCTCCTGGTTATGTTGATTGTTGTTGTTTTTTGTGAGTCTCAACTGCTGTGGTTTTTATATTTTTAAATGTTTTTTATTATCTTAATGCTGTAAGTTGTCCACGGTAATTTATTCAAGGTAGACCACTATATAAATCTATGTAACAAACAAACAAAAAATTATGTTCTTCCAACTCACCTTAGGTTTATTGCTATCTTTCTGGTTCTTTGGCTTTTCTGCTGGCATCTCAGATGCTAGTAAAGTAAATAGTTGGAAAAATGAAGTTTATGATAGTAGTTCTTAATTTTTTGGTTATTTTCGAAGTAAATAAATTCTTTCTCTAAGAACAACACATAGGGAGTTGTTAAAATAAAGCACTGTGTCTCATCTGACAAAACAGAATGCAGATATCTCTGCAATGTTTATATCAGTAGGACTGTCATACTGCCTTTGTAATATATCTTAGGTGAAGTATTATTAACATTTCTAATTTCTAATATTTTGTCTGAAATATATTTTCCTTAGTAAAGGTAAAGTAGTTCTTCACCTGTTTGTGTATTCCACTCCTACTGGAAATAATCCAACACTAAAGCACCATTTACTATTGTTTTTTCTCTTCATTCTTCTGAAAAAGCTTGAGTTTCTAAATTAATGCTTTTACAAGAACTGACCCTTTATAGAGATAAGCTGAGCATTCAAAGTCCAAGATCTCTCTAGATTTGCAGGATGAATAAAAAAGTTTCAGCAAGGCTCAGCATGACTGGTTTGAGGCTCCTGAATTTTTCTAACAGCCCTTCAGCTGACTGGGAAACAACTTCAAGTGGCTGAGATTGATATGCATCAGAGATCTGGAGAGGCTGAAAGTTTAGCCCAGGCCTCGAACCCTGGAAGCTATCCCCTTTATTTTCATTCTAAAGTTTGCAGTGTAATATTGAATGCAAAATATTGTTTAAAATACTTTCCTTCATTTTGAACTAGAAAAAAAGTGTTCTTCCTAAGAGCCAACAACTATTATCCTCACCGATTGTGAAATATAATTTGTTTCAATATCAATGAAATTATCATTTTGTCCTGGCATTCATAACCCAGATTGTTTAGAAATAAAGTGCTGGATAAAACAGCTTACCTTCTAGTTTTATCTGCATTTCATTCACTGGGGAATTATGAGCTAATGGGCTTGTATGCTTGCTTGAAGACTCAGACTGGGACTTAAGTCCTATAAAAACACAAGTGGACCCCAGAAATTTAATTAATTAGGAATAGAAATAGTAACTTCTACACTTTTTCATTCCTTAAAAATAGAGTTTTATCTAATTAAAGCAGCTTTTCCACTATTCACAGCAATGATATTTCAAAATATAGCAAGATATAAGAGCAATTCAGTGATCTCCAGACAAATAAAAACAGGGAGCCTTAAAATGTGAAGAAGAAATCAGATTGTATAAAGATAAAAATATTAAACTTATGAATTTTTTTTAAAGAATGGGGATGTCAAATAAGAATGAACATTGCCTTATTGTGTATGTATGCACAATACATGTACTGCATGTTTTGATTGTGATGAAGTGACCACCATGTTGCTTCTTCTGATAGCCCTTCTCTCTGGCCACTAATAAACAAAGTGTATCAAAAAGCTAATGCATAACTCAAGCTGTTACAGACACTGCATCCTAGACTGGGCAGAGCTGTGCTAGTTTTGAAAAAGATACAACTGAGACCAACTCATGATATCAGTTCTTTCCTTTCAAGCTCCAAAGAATGTGTGGCCTCAAATAATGTAGATACAATAGTCTTCTGATACCAACCTGCCTGGGTATTAATTGGAAAAGGCATTATTTCTGGTTCTGTATGAGAAAATTAAGCATTAAACTTCCTCAAGAGCAAGGATGGTTTATTTTCAATTGCCCTGTAACAGAAAGCTTGCCTAAGATCAGTGCTACAGTCTTTTTGGTGATAAGTTAAACTTCTATTTTTGCAGGCCTTTTCTTTATTTTTTATATTAGTTGTTTTTACTACTGACTGATTTAAGTTTCCCTCCTACACCACTATTAGGTAATGTTTTTGTATTAAATTTATAATTATGCTATTTTGTAATCACATTGGGTTGATAATACAGAATATAAAGTTTAAAATTAATTTTTTTAAAAATATACTGGGCAATATGAGAATTGTGCATCTTTCACATAGCCACTGCATTGCAGTGGTCAATAGGATTCTGAGTCCTTCTTTCTCAGTTTAGCCCATTTAACACCTTACCAATCTTTGGAGCTTATGAAGCCGAACACCTTCTAAATATTGAGAAATAATGGACTTTGCTGAAAAGAGGCTTAGATAATGGAAATGTTGGCCAATGCATATGGAAGATGGCAGCCCAGTGAGATGTTCCTCTATCGCCCCAATGGGGCCAGGCACTGCATGGCTGCAATGACTTCACAATGTAGTCGCTCTCAACAATAGTTTCAGTGCT
This sequence comes from Pantherophis guttatus, assembly GCF_059756535.1. Taxonomy (NCBI): domain Eukaryota; kingdom Metazoa; phylum Chordata; class Lepidosauria; order Squamata; family Colubridae; genus Pantherophis; species Pantherophis guttatus. The sequence goes on along the minus strand of NC_142063.1, from coordinate 290,536,850 downwards.
ACCACCTGTGCAATGGGTGTCACAGTCCTCTGACTGTGGAAGAGGGAAGCAGATGGATCTCATGTGTTTTGGTGCTCAACCTCTCCCTCCGAGGTTGACATCCTTTCTACCCTATTAGTACATTAAATTGAAAATTTACTGTGTTAAGGAAACCAGAAGTAAATACAATTGCTAATAAATGACTAAATCTTCATATTCACTTTATTAAGTTCCAACTAATTAAAATATGTGCAAGTTGAATGAATATTTAAAAAAAAAAACAGTATAATTAATCATCATTAAGGAATTCCATACTTTGACTTCTGGGTGAATAAGAACTGGAGAGGAGATTCCCTCCTTTAACCATTTCCATCTTTGTGTTCTGTGAGCTTTGATTTACACTGCTGTTTACATCATCTTCCTCCTCCTCCTCCTCCTCTTCTGGCCCCTCATCTTTCATCTTTAATAGGTTTACTGGTATATCTGGACGTTTCATGGGCAGCTTCTATATCGTAAACAGAAATTACAGTAAAAATTATTTTTCAATTGACATTGAGAAATAAGGAAAATTGGAAAAGGTACATTAAAAGCTGATCTTATATTTATTTATTTATTTATTTATTTATTTATTTATTTATTTATTTATTTATTTATTTATTTATTTATTTATCCATCCATCCATCCATCCATCCATCCATCCATCCATCCATCCATCCAATTTATATGCCGCCTTTCTCTGAAGATTCAGGACAGCTTACAATACATTTAAAAAACCATTATAAAAAGATTTAAAAATTAAAACATTAAAACCCATTCACACCATTCATGGCCGGATCTCACAAGATCGCAACAGCGAGATCAACGGCCCCAAACCTGCCGAAAAGCCAGGTCTTCACCGCTTTTCGGAAGGCCAATAGGGTGGGGGTGGTCTGGACCTCAGGAGGTAACTGGTTCCAGAGAGCTGGGGCAGCCACAGAGAAGGCCCTCCACCGCAGGCCCACCATCCGGCATTGTTTAGCTGACGGGACCCGGAGGAGACCAACTCTGTGGGATCTTACCAGTTGTTGGGAGCTATGTGGTAGAAGGCGGTCTCGAAGATAACCTGGCCCTGAGCCATGTAGGGCTTTAAAGGTAATAACCAACACCTTGAATTGTGCACGGAGACCAATAGGGAGCCAGTGCAGCTCGCGGAGAATTGGTGTAATATGGGTGTATCTAGGTGCACCCACGATAGCTCACGCGGCTGCATTCTGAACCAACTGTAGTTTCCGAACACTTTTCAAGGGTAGCCCCATGTAGAGCGTGTTGCAATAATCTAACCGTGAGGTGACAAGGGCATGAGTGACTGTGAGGAGAGCCTCCCGATCCAAGTAGGGTCGCAATTGGTGCACCAGGCGAACCTGTGCAAAGGTCCCCCTAGCCACAACTGTCAGATGTTGCTCTAATCTTAGCTGTGAGTCTAGGAGGACACCCAAATTGCGAGCCTGTTCTGAGGGGGACAATACATATGTCTAGGAATAAGAAGTTAATGATCTAATGTTTATTTCAGAAAATATATAATTCCTATAATAAACATGTGAGATGCAAATTCTGAAATCCTGTGGCAGCTTTTCCCAAATACTGTCACAGTATTGTGTATTTGGACAAGTTCTACAATGCAAAATTAAAACCCACTGCCTTTTCTTCTTCTTACTTACCCCTACGGTCCCTGTTTTTAGTTTGAATTTGCTTCCCCCTTTCATGGCACCAAATAGGGGTAAAGTTAGCTTTTTGGGCTTACTTTGAGATTCCAGATTTTGACTTTGAAGCCTATGGAAAATAAATAAATTAAAAAAATGAAATATATCAAAAAATTAACATCAGATATTGAAGGACAAAGTTTATTCATACAGATAACCTACAAACAGAGTCCTACACAACTCTACTTAGGCTGGCTTCATGCAGTACAGGTTTATATGACTAATGGGAACCCAATGCAACCAATCAAGGTCGGTTCACACAACAGTCCATTTCTTATCTCAAGCATGAACTTGTGTGTCTCTTGCAATTGCTCAGGGTTATTACACATTACAATGGTGCCCACACTATCCATAATTAATTCAAACCATAATCTAAATTGAAGCCAGAGTATTTTAAGTTCAAATATAACCTGTATTCCATTACAAGTGCACTTAATGGTTAAAGTACAGTATATTACATATTTTACTTTACTAATTAGCCCTTGGGCCATATCAAAGATTTATATATTTATTTAAAATAAAAGGAAAAGTCAAAGTGATTAGTGCTCTGTAATCAAACTCACTGGGACTTTAGCTCTGGCATGGATGCTGGGGTAACAATCTTAATTAATCCTTTCAATCGCTGCTGTTCCTTCCTCAGTTCAAAGGTTCTCAAATGAAGTTTTTTACGTGTCACACTGTCTACCGAACACCCTGACTTGATTTCTGTCATGAATTCATCCAGTGAATCCTGAGTTGCTGAATGGGATTGTGCTATGGGAAATTATATATTAAAACATACAGATTCAAATATATTTGTAAATAAATAAATAATAGAGAGAATATCTGCAAAAAGCCTACAGTGTTTCAATGCATTTTGGTATCCAATTATTCTTATAACAGTTTTTGTGGCAATATTTTCCCTTTTCCTTCCCATTTAAAGATTAAAACAATATTGATTTATTTAATCGAATTACTATTTTTTAAGCAAAGGAAATTCTAAAACCAACCTGTCCTATGCAAAAACAAACGTTTTACTGTGGCTTTGTAAAATCACAGTACATGTTAAATTTTAAATCTAATGCAAATAAGCATCTTATGGTTTATACGTCACAAAACATAGCTAAGATAATGGCTAGATGTATCTCCATATTAATTCACACAAAAACTGAAACAACAAAGTCAAATTTAAGACTGATTCCCAATAACTGATTTCTCAATCTCACCGTCATATGATTGTATCTTCTTTCAAAAGAAAGATACTGTAATCCTATTTCTAATATGCGTTTTAAAATATAATTTCAATTTGTAAAATATGAATATATAGTTATGTATAAAAGAAAACAATATTATTAACTTCAATGTTGATATACTTTGAATTGCATTGTCCCCTATATACTATCATACTTAAAATTGTTTAAAAGTGTTATAAAAATCCAAGAATTCTCACACCAGTAAGAGAACCTTCCTCTCAGAAAATAAGAGAATATTTGCTCTGATTCAGGGACTGTAATTTCCTTTGAAAACAGGATTATTTCAAATATTCAATGCCCACACTAACAGGTCAAGATTCTGTCATAGAATCTACAGGCTGTGGAAGTCTGGATGGGGACAAACAGCCTTCAGTTCACTCCAAGTGAAAGAATGTAGATTTGGAGGCTATTTATTCGGAGAAATCTATCATTATTAGTTTTGGATGGGGTTATGCTAACTCAGACAGAAGCAATGGGAAATTTGTGAGCTGTCTTAAACTCGAGTTGCTGCTGGAAGAATAGATGGCAGCTATGGCTAAGACAGCCTTTACACAAATTCACTTTATGCTACAACTGCCCCTCTTCTGGATCAGAGGGTCCTTTTATAATTACTCATGCTATAGTTATCTATTGATTGGACTATTTTGGGGCTGCCTTTGAAGACTGCATGACAGTGCGAGTATGTGTTGTAGTTCCTCTTCCTTCTTATACATACTTCAGTCAATTAAGGTGTCAGTCTGAGTCACTTACAAATGTTATCTGATATTCTAAATTTAAAAAGTGCCTCAGACTTTTTGCCTAAATAATGGATCCTAGATAATGTTCATCTTCCTTATTCTCTACAATTTAGCTCTATTTATCTCTGCCCATTCTATAAGATCTGATATGGCTGGTGTGCTCCATATCCCATTAATGAAACAATCTCATCATGTGGGGTCCATGAAGCATGCTTTCTCTGTCGAAACACTTGACACATGCAATGTTTTTTGGTCCCTCTACCTTGTGAGCCTTTAGAAAGGTCCCAGAGACCAAAAAACATGACACGATAAAATCAATGATCTTTTTTATCTGGTTATTGCTGAGTCAGCTAAGTCCACGAAAATAAACTTGCACTATTACAGACTGGTGGCAATAAAAAATTCTTTCAACGTTTGTACATTAACTAATCATATTCTACAATTTGACTCTGCATGATGCATAAATATATTACTGAAGGAATGACTTCAAAACAATTTTATTTATTTATTTAGAAATGCATTTGCTGGCCATCTCGTTTCAAAGCGACTCTGGGCAGCTTACAATGTAAAAAAAAATACTTTCTATGATCCATGTGGCTAGTCTCATTTAGGTTTTACTCCATTTTTAATTGTTTAGGAATCTGTGTAAGACAGCCTGCACTCATATATAAAATGATATGTTCCTATGAGATTTTCCCAATTTTAATGGAAATTTATAGTCTTACTTGTCTTTGAAGATTTCAGCTTCTCTGCTATCTCAGAGAGCTCTCTCTCAGCTGCATGTAGTTTTGCAACCTATAGATAAGATACCCATGGTAAGTCAGACCTCAGTACTGATTTGCTTTATCTTTTTTTTCAAAACTCATTTTTATGTTGTTCTTCCCCAGAGTTAAATCTTTCTTCCCATACATTTCTTCTTTTTACTATCTGTATTCATTTTTACTCTGCTGTCCTGTTTTCTCTTGTTTTTACTATACATTTTTATAATTACTGTAAATCATTTTGAGATATTCAAAATAAGCTGTATGAAAATAGCTTTTATAAATACATAAAATAAGTCAGGAAAATATGCATCTATGATGCTATCATATTATTTTCATTCAATAGTGATGAAACCTTTTTGCTCTGATGTATAAGGCAAACTAAAACCTTCTTTTGGTTTTAGTTTAATAAGGCATTTTTTTTTGTAATTTCGTTAGTAATTCTGTTTTTGTCTCTCAAATTTCATGACAATATGGTTTTAGGTGTCTTAATTCCGTAGCATGTCAAGATACTTCAAAGCATGAATGTTATTTGAATAAAATAATTTTATATAATCATATATTCAAACTATCTTAAGTTACACAACTTTTCTTAAGAAAAAAAATCATCTAATGTAGCCACAATCCTAGGCATGAATGGTATTTAAATAAAATAATTTTATACTATCATTTCTTTTTTTAACAGCAAGTCTAACAAAGCTGAATGGATCACTGGCTTAATTTGCTCTTACCAATGAATCATGTGTTTCTGGTTTTTCATCTATCTTTCCAGCTTTCTTCATTCTATTGAGTCGTTTCTGTTCAATAACTCCTGTCCGATCAAGGAATATGTCATCATCACTATCGTAGAAGTCTTCTTCTTCCCAATTCTTTGCTTTTCTTTTCCGGGACACTAGGGGAAAAGTGTTTATATTTTTATTTACTTATCAAATTTCTACATTGCCTATCTCACCTGCATAATTCTGGATGGTTTACAAATAATCCACAGATATATTTGCAAATAAAATACTGACAAAAGAAACAAAATACAAATAAATGAAGGCTAATAATCCACACATAGATTTCATACATTTTTTTTAAAAAAAGCATGTCATATAAGATCACATATTTGTGATGAAAATAACAAATATAAGCAATATATATGAGGATTGAATGACTCTAATGTTGTAACTTGCCAAAAGATGGCAGTGCTGATATACTTGAAGCTCTAACATAGTGATTCCTGAACATTTTGTCAGCACACCTTTTTGTGTAAACTTAATGTACACACCTCCCCTAAATACCCAAACAACAAAATGTATAGAAATGAACAATCAAAACAATACAATAAAACTTTGAGTCAGGAGGATTGTAACAATGTACAACTAAACAGTTCTTCACATCTTCCCTAAATTCTGTCTATAAATTGTCAAGGTAGCTACACTTCAGTTTGGGAAACCACGTTCCAACATGTTGTCTGAGATCTGTTCTTCCACTTCAGTGAGCTGTAAGTTGGTATGAGGAAAGGCTGTGTTGCTATTGTTTGTGAAATGGAAGCTTGCAGTCAGTACTTGTCACTATGCATTGATTACTTTCTGACTGCTGAAGGAATTCTTCTAAATGAAATTCACTACAGAACACATATTTAAGGCGAAGGTTATGTTAATAATATGAGTCACCCAAGAGGCAAACACTTGTCAGGATCTGGCTGAAGAAACAAAGCTTTAAGAAGCTTGTCCTTTGGCTTCCTGTCTGGCTTCCGGCGCCGCCAGACGGTCCTCCATGACCGCCGCCCCGTTGCCTGTAAAAGAGCCGCCTTTACATCTGAAAGGCGGCTTGAAAAACTCCATTTCCTGATGGAAATGTGAGTCTGAGCGGGCGGGGGTGGGTAGAGCCATCTGCGAAGTCCCCAGAGTCTTTTTTTAACTCTTGGGGACGAGCAGGTTCGAGCTCCCTATTGTCTCTCGCTGCTGCTCCGGGTATCGGGTGCACTCTGCTTTTTTTTTTTGCAGAGCTAGGCGCTGGAACCGGATTAACTAACGAACCTAACAGATGGACTTATTAAAAAAGATGAGACTTGGACTTGGGACCCTAAATCGCAAGTATCCTTAATGAACTTACAAGCATTTTAAAGTGAAAGAGAAAAAAAAAAAGCTTTAAAATGGCCGCTGAGGCTTGGGAAGTAGAAGAAAGCTGAAAGTAAGAGTCCTTCCATAACAGATACAAAGTAGCGGAATATATAGTGCTGGCTACAATTTGAAAGAAAAATAGTTATTTTAAGTTCCTCTCTTCTTGGAGATTTGTACTTGATCTTGTTTGGGGGGTAAAAAAGAAGAGTTTGTTGGAAGGATGGCGTTACTAATTAAATCTGATAGACAAGAAGGGGGGGTGCTCCCCCACTCACAACTGTTTGAACAAGCTCTGAGCCTACAGACTCTGCAGAATGGTTCTAATTTAAAAGAATTTATTCAGGAGGAAATGGCAAAATATTATGAGACTGTGAACCAGAAATTTGAAAATTTAAGGCAGGAAATTAAAGAAATGATACAACTAAAGTATGACAATTTGCAACAAAAGATTATAACAGTGACTAATGGTTTTTCAGAAATTGTTATAAAGTTGGATACAAATATTAAATTGCTAGAGTCTAAAATGGAGAAAATTGATAATCTGGACAACAAAATATTAAGAATTGAAAAGGACTTAATAAATATTCGAGATAATAGCTCAGAACTAAAGTCTAAAGAGGAAGCTGGTCACGAGACTTATAATGCAGAAGATATAAAGCAAGGAATTGAAAGAGAGGTTGTAATGCTGCAATACAGGATTACAGAATTTGCGATCAGAATCAGAGGCTTACAGGAAAATAACGGTGATGATTTAAGAAAAACATCTGCTCAAGTTTTGGCTGGGATCTTAAAGGTTCATCCTGAGGAGGTATTCAGTAAAATTAATAAGGCTTATAGAGTGAATTCCTGGATTGCAAAGCAAAGGCAACTGCCTAGAGATGTGGTGATTTATTTTACAGATAAAGAGATAAGAAATGATATTGTGCAAAAATCCTTTAATTCTACTTTACAACTGAATGGGAGAAAAATTTGGATATATAAGGAATTGCCGCCTAAGATGGTAAGAGATAGAAAGAAATTTGGACTCTTGTTGTCTGAGTTAAGAAGACAAAATATTTTATTCAGATGGGATGTCCCAGTGGGTATAATACTGAGATATAAAGGAGTAAGATATCAGTTAAATACTGTTGAAAAAGCGGAAGAATTTTATCATAAGGTACTTAAAAAGCAAAATCAACGAGACAGAAATTCAAGAAAAGCAGAAGGAGATGGAGACAATGAAGAAACAACAAGTTAAAGAGGTCTCCACAGATGAGCCGCTTTTGGATTCTCTTTCAGAGGTCTCAGCTGGATTATTTAATATAAGAGAGGCGGTTCCGGACCTTAATGCAATGATTTGTCAAGCCACAAACCAGCATGGAAGTCATTCAGTTGATATACAATTTACAGAACCAGAAAGATCTCAGCCACAAAAGCAAACCCAACAGGATCAAGTTATACATCAGCAAAACCAAATAGGTGATACACAACCTACAGAAAGGAATTTAGGATGGAGATCCAACCCACAAAAAGTCAAGAAAAGAAGAAGTAGGTCTCACAAATATAAAAACTTTTAAACTAAACAACAGCGCAATGCCAGCTACTTATGAGAGGACTGAATATACGAAAAGATAATTGGCAAAGTATTGGTTTATTTTATCCTGAGGATAGGGCAGATCTCTGCAGTGCTGAATTATTTTGGGATGTGAAAAAGGCCTTAAATCGAATGGTTGGAAATATCTTGTTTGTTTTTTGTTTTTGGATTTCCGGATTAATATATTACGTGTATGCTGAGTTATATGGCAAGAGATCTACTGGATTGGGGCACGCAGAAGATCTGGTTGTTACCCTATTATGATGGCTGGAACTAATAATCTGGATAAAAGACACCTCCATAAACATTATATGGAATATAATTATAAAGTCACTCGGGTGGTTGTCGGGTTTTTTTTTTTCTTTCTTTCTTCCAATATGAAGATACTTGTTACTGATGGGGGCAGATGGTAATTGTAGATACTGAAAATATTGCTGGAATAAGGATGCGATGTTACCCTAACATGGGCGATGGAGTTTATCATCCAGTTGAAAGATATTACAGAAGATGCTATATGGATTACAAGCTTAAAGTTTTTTTTTGTTTTAGGATTTTATTTACATAAGGGAATATTTTTCTAGGGGAGTGGGCAGAAGAATAAAGATATTAAGAATAATTATGGTAATTTTGTAGGAAAGTGGGTGGAGATAGGTTAGGTTATGTATTGTTTAGTTTAAAGAAAAGGGATATTATGTTTAGATGTGAATATATGTAATGAAGGGGGGGAAGGAAATGGGTAGTTGAACTGAACAAGTGTTAAATTAGGATTTATTGAATAGCCTTAGAGTGGAAGTATGCTTTGAAATGTTATATCGTATGGGGGGTAGTAAAAGGGCAGATCACGAGCAGAAATTGTTAAATTGGGAGATATAATAATATTATTATGTTAAATCAGGAGTTATTAGACATTGTTATAATAGAATCTCACTTTGAAATGCATATTATAGTACAGTATAAGGGGGGTATGATAATTTTATTAGAAAGAAAGGGTCAGTATATGGAGATGGAGTAAGTGGATAGTAAAGCATGATATAATCTGTTATGAATTTGGGTTTTATTATGAAGAAGTCAAAGGGGAAGGGGGGGTGAGGGGGGTTAGGGAGGAGGGGGGGAAAAGGGGGGAAAATTTGTATTTGAAAAACTTTTTCAATAAAAAAAAAAAAAGAAGCTTGTCCTTTGCCAGCAAATGTGGTTATTATATGAAGAAGTAAAATATTTACAGGGAACAAAAGAGCTGATTCAAGGATTATTTTCCTATTTCATTTATTACAATATCCGTATTTAAACTGTAGTTATTGATACACAAGGCTTATTTTTCAATCAACCCTTGTTTAGACCTCCTTATCAAATAGTAAGATAAAAAATCTTTTTAAACAATGACTACATTCAGACTGATGATATTATGTCCACAAGAAAACAACGAAGCTCAAAGAGCACCAAGGATTCCACAGTAAACTACATTTAGCCATACTGCAAGTATGATAGGCATACATTTATAAACATTCTTGATAACAATACTGCTGCATGAAGATTTCTGCTGAGAAAAAAATCTGGCCACATAACTTACCTGCCTCTTGTCTCAACACACCCCTAGCATCCAATATTCTGCAGGCTTCCAATGAACACTGGATCATTGCTTCTTTTTTCTTCCCTGAATGAATAGCTTCTGCAACAAGCTGTTTTCCTGAGGCATCATCTATAGGCAGCCTATCCAATTTAATGGGGTGAAAGTATAAAGCAAAATCAACAGTTCAGTCAATTCCTCTGATTTATTTTTTAAATCAAACATTTTAAAATTGGCTTAAGCAAAGTGTTTTCCTGTTATTTTAAAGGCAAGGTGTTTAGTTATTTCAAATTAGTTTTCCATTCTAGATATAATAGTAAAAATCTCAGTGGCACAGATGTAATAGACAAACAAACAAACAAAAAAAAAAGGCAATGCCCCCCCCACTAACCAACACCAGCCAGAAAATAAACAAACAAAATAAACTATCAACCCCCACACCTGCAAAAAAATAAATAAATCCATTTTAGATATCAATCCATATCTGGAAATAAGTGACATAAAATCTTTTGAAGCCTGTCTAATTGAATGAATATACACAAAATTGTTGCATAACACATACATACTTCACCCTACAAAGCCAGGTGCCTGTTCCATGAGAATCAAATTCATACTCCAATTCTTCACCTAAATAAAAAGGGAAAGGGGAATCAAATTATTGGTTTTAAAAGACAGCTTTTTAATATTTATATTAATCAATATTTTATTACTGTTGTAAACTTAATTTAATTAAATGGATTAAACCATATTGGAACTTCCAAATTGACTGAAACATTAATCATTTGAAGTCTTTTAGTAGTTAGCTGGTTGTTAAATGTCACTAGCTCTGCATACAATTTCATCTGAAATGAATTGCTATGTTTAATTTGGACGTACATTCATACAATTTGTTAGTCAATCAGCTGCATCATTTCTTGAAAACCATAAACCTGGTTACTATTAAATGTCCTAAAACAATCTCATTAGACACCTGCAATACATTTCATAATAATTGCTTCTAAAAAGAAGTTAGTAACAGTAAGTGCATATAGGTGTGGCCAGGCTGTTATTTAACTCCACTGTTAAACAGTGGAAACAATTTATTTCTCAGGTTAGTTTAAAAAAAAAAAACAATTTGGGGATTAAAAATTTAGCAGCCTTATTTCTCTTCATGTAGGAGGAGGGAAGGCTTCCAACAGAGGTTGGATAGTAAGTTGTCTGAAATGCTTTAGCAGATCTTGCACTAAGCAATAGGGCTGGATCAGATGACCTGTAAGGTCCTTTCTGATTCTACGAGTCTACTAGCCTGCAGAGATTCAACATATGTTGCTGGTTTGGTAGTTATTGTGTTTTAATGGCATAAAATGATATTTAAATATGTTGTAAATTAAATAGGCAGTCTCAAAATGGCAGAAATAAGTTATTCTTTTGAACACTAGAAACAAACAAATGCATTGGGTATTTTTGGCTAGCACCTTGTCAACTGTCCCATTTGCAACATTCAACAAAAGAAACCTCTGGCTCTTAGGATGACCAAAAGTAGCTTTATTGAAAGATCCATCTAGGCAAAGCAGAAGCAAAGTCAGTTCTGGGATTTTCCCACTATGGAGTCGAGTCAAGTTTGACACACCTTCTCTATCAAAAAACCCTTGCAATGCCTTTTTGGGATCTTTCAAATAAAAGGCTTCTTGATCCTCTTGAAACTCAATAGCAATTGGATTTTCTTCACCCTCTTCTTCCTCTGCATCTTCCCCTGAAAAATAAATGCAGGTAGAATTAGGCATCATAGATGACTCACAAGGTAATAAGAACATTAAACTTTGACTTAACCTAGCATGGCTAGAATTCTATTCTCACAGTTGCCAGTCAGATGCTTATGAGAAATCAAAGATGAGACATGTTTTACTAGATACTAGAGCATTTGTCTTCATGCTCTTCATAAATTTTCAGAAACATATTGCTTGCAATTCAGGAGAAATTATAGCCATGATAGGTAACAATTGCAACCTTTTATTTCATACATTTATCTAGTCCCATGTTGATATTATATCCAAATTCCAAATGTTAAATATGTGTGTTGTAAAGTAGTACTTTTATTCCCATCATATAACTACGTTTAAGGCTACATTGTTCCAGGACAAGAAAGGGGAAGAAAAACTTTTTCCAGGTTAACTTTTCTTTGACCATGTGTGAATCATGTTACTTGATATTTTTCATGGGCTGAATGTTGTAATGTATTAGTCATAGAAAAGTGAACTAGCTACTGTTTTCAGCATCTAAAAGTTTTTGTTCTAAAAGGTTTTCATCCTAAAAGGTTTTTTTCTTAAAGTATTGATCAGTAATATTTTTGCACAATATTATGCACAGACTGACCGCATTATAACATTGACAATTTTGTTATAGATTCATTTTCTTAATAATTCCTTACATAGAACCTGATTTATTATGCAGTTCTTTTTTCCAACTATGGAAAAAATAATATTATCATCCAGCTGCTTTTCATAACGCTGAGAACATTTTCTTATGGGTCATCAGATATTAGGAGTTTTTGCTTTAATGTGTGAAAGCAACTGCATTCACAGAACCTTATTTGCCACTTTATTGCCCAACTTTAGTTCTTTTAATTTGGAGAGATTGCCTTCTCTTCTCCTTGTTGTAGCCATCTAAATTATTTATTGATATATGTGCATTTCATCACTCACTTCAAATATAATTCATTTAGATAATTAAAAAGTACTAATTCTATTACAAGGGTTTGAATGATCCCACTGTTGAAATTACCTCACAGTGAGATCATCTTTTATTCCTAGTCTCTTCTTTCCTTTAGTTAATTAATGAGGCATTTATAAAGAACCTTTTCTCTTAGCACATTACTGGTTACTTTGTTTATGAGTACATGGGCTCCTATAGTACTTTTTATACTGTAAAACCTCTCCAGAAGAACATAGAAAACCAGTATTTTTATTATGAGTTTAAAAAAAAACACTTTTCACTCTTATACTGGATTTAATGGACAGGCACAATATCAGTTTCAGATTCCCCAAAATTTTGCCATTACAAATTGAATGATCCATCATCATGGGGCTCTAGAGAAGAGAATTTACAATATCAGATTCAGATTCCCCCAAATTTTGTCATTACAAATTGAATGATCCATCACCATGGGGCTCTAGAGAAGAGAATTTACTTGAAGGACAGATGACTCAAGTATTTGACACAGTAAAGTTTTAGAAAAACATTTCAAATAAATTCAGTCACATAAATTTATAAATATTTGAACATAATGAATTTATCAAAGTAAATCTATTTTAGGAAAATACATCTCTTTATAGTAGATTTTTGTTACAATAATAATTTATATTTGGGAGATAAGATGATATAATTTTAGCTTATATATATCAAACCTGATATATAACTAAGCAAATTTATCTATCTCAAATGGATCATTTTCTTGTTAGCATGGTTTCTACAGACCATCCAATAAAATCCATTATAAGCCTTGATAAAGAAACTTGTTACTTATTTGACTGCATATAATCTAGGCTATGCTCAATTTACATCTGATATGATTTTGATAATTTTTAATGTTAAATAGATTTAATTTGAACTAAAAAACTTTTTGCTTTAGAGGATGATTTAGAATATTGTGAAATATAAAGATGACAACAAACCACAGATATAAATGTGGATTCTCTGAATCCACTTGCACTTGCTCATACATGCCTAGATACATTTCCCTAGAATTAAATATAATGCATGTATCTAGACATTTTCTCTTAGCACATTACTGACAAACACGGGGTATATTAGATTATTCCAGTCACAACATTTCATACAAATAATTTGTAAAAATCTTCAAGTAGAATATAGCTGAGGAAAGTAGTAAATAGGGCTCAAGTTAGAAGCAAATTGCATCTGCAAAGCGACACAGCAAATCAATGCAAAACAAGTTCCACAAAAACATATCATTGAAGATTCTAGCAACAAAATATTATAATCTTACCCATTCCCCAGGAACAGCTGAAATTACTCCGACTATTTTCACTTTTCTTTATTTCAATTTCCTTATGTTCCTCATCAGAATCATCACCCAGCATAGTTTTTTCTAACTTGGCCTGTTGCTGCTTACGCAGTTCTTTCAGTTGTGTTACAGTCAGTTCCGATTCTGGCTCTTGATCCTCCTCTGGGCCCTGGGGATTAAAGTTATGAACTTAAAAACTATATGCCAAGAATTAAGTCCAATTAAATTAATTGTGTCTTACCTTTCAGTGATTATATACAAAATCTGGGCAAGATAACACCAGAAAAATCAGCATCTTACTTATTCTAATCACATTCATGCTAAAGCTACCAGACATTTTCTTAAGGCAGTAAAGACAAATGTGGTTGCAATACTGGAAAAAGTCTGATGCAAGTTGCAAATGAGAATAATGAAAAAATAAAAATAAAAACTATCAAAAGAGCTTTGTAATATGCAAATAGCATATTCAATCAGCATATTTATTCTAACATTAAAAATGTAATCTTTCCATATTTTCTATCTGCTTTTTGACATTGTTCACGAGACAATTTTGTATTGTTTAAACTGTATATTTATGTAAGACTCTGATCTCCCCCAAAATAAAAAATAAGTGAAATATAAAATAATTAAAAATAATAAACTGATAAATTAAAAAGAAAACAAAAACTCAAAGGGCAGATTGGATGGACCACTAGGTCTTTTTCTGCCATCATGTTTCTATTTTCTTTAAAAAAATATGCAATAATGAAAAAACTATCTAGCCCTTTCTCATGTTTAATACAAATCTTCAAGGAAAATAGGCAGGCACTCTTCAAAATATAAAATCTATTGTAATATACTGTAATATACTGAACATACTGTACTATATACATACTGTATTGTATATAATATGTATGTATGTATAATATGTACTGTATGTACAACAGCTGACAATATACACACGCACTTTGGTATGTCTTATTTTGCTCGTTTTTCCTATTGTCTCAAATACTATAAAAAGTCAGTCTGGTAGGCACCAGTCTAGAAAGCAAGAGACTCTGAATTCTTGTCCTGCCTTAAGCACAAAGCCAATTGTGTGACGTGGACCAGTCATTCTCTCTCAGTCCTAGCAAGCAGTCATTGGCAAACCAAAATATTTTGCCACGAAAACTGTAGGAGCTTGTCTAGAGAGTTGCCAGGAGTCAATACTGACTTGAAGGCACCAAAACAAAACAAAAGCAAAAACTAACCCCTCCTCCCCAAAGCAAAAAACATCTATATTACATCCCAGTATCGGGCATGGATAGAATCAAGTGCCAGATACCTTATTACCTTTGGAAGCCACACATAGTAAAGCCAAAATAAACGTGGAAGAAAAAACGTAGCTGATATAAACAAAAAATGGCATACATTTAAAAATAATGTACAACATAACACGTGGAAATCTGCCTCTGAACTGCCTCTAGAATTAAAAAGAGTAGTTTAAAGGGATAAACTTAGAGACAGCTATCAAATCCTGGGCAACATTTCCACGGGATAACATCTCTCCCCCCCTTTTAATAAGGAGCAATATTTGAGTCACCTGCATACGGACTCCTTCACTCACCTGCAAGATGAAAAGGCGGCTGCTGCCCCCAAAACGCAAGACGTGACCCACTCGGACGCGACAGTAGGTGCGGGGAGGGACCCTCGCTTTGTTGAGGAAGGTGCCGTGGGCGCTGTCCAGGTCGTAGACATACAGGCCGGGTTCGGGGCTCTCCGACGCCAGGGGCTCTTCCCCTTCCGCGGAACCCCGTGGCGGCCGGCACTGAATCACGGCGTGGTGCCGCGACACGCACGGATGAGCCAAGGAGAGGTCGCAGCCCGGCGCGCGGCCTACCAGGAGCCGGCTCCGACCGGCGAGGCTAACGCGGTCAAGCACCGCGCCGCCTTTTACCGTCTCCAGGCTGTAGCCGGAGGAATCCTCTTCGGAGGGGCAACCTCCCCACGGCGGCTCCTGATACTCTGGAAGGACAGGGGGACAGGGGCCCACCTCAGGGCCGTGGGGGCGCTTAGGAGCCTCCCCCTCAGCTGTCTTACCTCGCGCGAGAGAAAGAGGCAACGGCGGGGGCAAAATCGGCTTCTTAAAATCCTCCGCCGCAATTCTCTCTTCTGTGGGAGCCGCCATTTTAGCAGGTCCGTTTCTCTAACGGGTCCCCCCAGGAAACTGCTTTCCTGGTGCTTCGGTTCCGGGAGAAGCGGCCCTTCTTGAAGGGGTGGGGCGCCTTCCAGGCTGCCGCGGAGGGAAAGCGGGTGAGCGGGAAGAAAAAGGGATGCGGCTGTGATTTTCAGGGCCAAACGCTGGGCGCTATTTAGTATTCATCCCCCCGCCCCCCCCCCCCCCCCCAAAAAGCATCACCAAGCTAGGCCTTGGGGGATTCCTGTGGCTGGGGACTTCCTGAATCCGGTTTGGTCGAGCATTGCGGTACTGAAAGTCTTTGGGACGGTAAGGCCGCGCGAAGAGACATTATTGCTAGGATTAAGTTGAGATGCGTTGAAATGTCAAACCTACACAATCGCATCCAATGGATGCCACCCTCCCTGCGGTTACTCACAAAGGAAACGGGGAGAATTTGGAAGCGAGGCAGCCATGCGAGCTTCTTTTTTTTCGGGATGAAGTCCCGTGCACCAACTTTTCTCCAATCCGATGCGCCCATCGGGTACGTGCGGATATTCCCATTTACAGAAACCCTGGCTGCTAGAGGGCCGCAGGTTGAAGAACGTTTGTAGGCAAAACTAGTTCTGCACTATAAATTTGACCATACGTATTCAGTCCAATGGTGTTCAGTGGCCTTTACCTCCAGAGGAGTGTGGATAGCATTTTAGTCAAGCATGTCAGCCCTAAAATCAGCCCAAGATCAACTAGATCAGTGGTTCTCAACCTGTGGGTTGGGACCCCTTTGGGGGTCGAATGACCCTTTCACAGGGGTCGCCTAAGACCATCGGAAAACACATATTTTCAATGGTTTTAGGAATAATTTTATTGTTGGGGGTCACCACAACATGAGGAACTGTATTAAGGGGTCACAGCATCAGGAAGGTTAAGAGACACTGAACTAGATGATCTTCATCTAAGATCAGACCAAGAATTCATATTGAGTCTACAACTACGTCTATTAAGTTTGGCTATAGTAACAGAAACTTGTGTTTTTGCTTTTGTTTTACCACCTTTCTCTTTTAGATTATGCCAATTAAGAAGGTGTCTGAGTTATTTCTGCATTCCTCCTTCATTGTTTGGGCTTATACAGTGTTTTTCTTCTCATTGCTTTGGTAATGGATCTTAGGCAACTTTAAGAGATAGAGGTGTCTGGGATAGAAATGCTTGAATCTACAATATGTGGAGAGTTAATCAAGGCTAAAAACAATCATATGCTTAGAACCCAGTCATAAATGTGAACAACAAGAACAAAATATTTCCACTGTTGATAAATTGTTTTGTCTATTTACAGGACATGGAACTTATATGATACTGCCGATCTCACTTTCAGAGTGACTCTGGCTGGTGTATAGTTAAAAGGATAAAAACATGAAATATAAAAACGTTTAATGAGCATAGATCTCATGTAATAAAAATAAGCAGAATAACTATTTGACTATATATCATAAGCACCAATACTTTACTTGCTAGAAATAGATTTATCTTACAGATAGTCCTCGACTTACAACCATTCATTTAGCAATTGTTCAACGTTACAATGACACTGAAAAAACCCAATTTACCAAGCTTCACATGTATGTCTTTATATCATCCTTTGGATCATGTGATTAATATTTGGGCGCTTGGCAATTGGCATGTATTTATGATGATTGCAGCATCCTGGAGTCATGTGATCTTCCCAGCCACCACTTAATAACTGCAGTGATTTGTTTAACAACCATGACAAAAAAGATTATAAAATTGGGCACAACTTACTTTATTAACCTCAATGTTTAGCAACAGAAAGACTGGTCCCAATTGTGGTTGTAAGTCGAGGACTACCTGTTCTTGCTGATCTAATATAAATGACAATGTGAATAAGTTCAAAATAAACTTGAAAGCTTTTTGTGTAGGTCGGTATTAAAAGGTCAAATCTATTTCCAATTTAGCTGGTGGCTTCATGGAGATATCCATGCAATTTTCTTGGCAGTAGTACAAAAATAGTATGTTATAACAGTATCTTCTACTACTACCTGAGCAATGGATATTCGTTATATAGCAACATTTCCTTGGTTGGCACCAACCAAAGTCCTATCCCTATACAGAACTTTAAAAATGTATTTACTTCATGAATAAATCTAAGATAGAAAGCTAGAGATGTTCTGTTTTCTTCATTCTGAAGTTTATAATTCATTCCTCAGAATTCCTATTCGGTGTAATTATGAATAGCACTTCAGGACAAACCAAGGCTTCTGCTTGGCTTTTTGAAATTCCTCTAGCTTCTTTAGGATTATAAATTATAAATCCTAAAGTTGAACTACTAGTTAAGGCACCAGTCTGAAATCAGAAGATCATAAGTTCCAGTCCTGCCTTTGGTATGAAAGCTAGCTGGCTGACATTGGGCCAATCATTCACTCTCAACCCAACCCACCTCATAGGGTTGTTATTGTGGGGAAAATAGGAGATGGAAGGTGTGTTGGATATGTTCGCCACCTTATTTGTAAAAATAATAAAGAGAGGATACAAATAAATTAAAAATAAATGATTTGCATAAAAAGAGGAAAAGGAAGGCTTGCTATACAAGATTCACTTTCTTTCACTGTTATTCATCCTACAAAAGTTGGAGATAATTCTGCAGCAAGAAGCTCCTTGAATAGAGACTACAAGCTATTGGTAGTTACATAATTATGGAGAAAATGGACTGATTCATGTGCTCTTTAAACATCTGATAGATGCTATTTTTTGAGCTTATTTGCTTTGGTTGCTGTTGAGATCTAACTTTCTTCTCAAATCTAAATTACAGGACTTAGATTATTTTCTGTCCATGTCTTGCTAATAAAGAACATGCAAAGTATGCTGTTTGGGAATGCGCTTTCCTGTGTTCATAGAATATTTTGTATTTAACAATAGTTAAAATTCATAATAAGGTGGTTGTTTTGCTTCCAGAAGGGCAGACGTCACTATATTTGTGTCAGATTTCATGCTTTTAAAACAAGATGTACAATTTTAGACTTAAGGCTACTAATTGGGGAAAATGCAGTCTAATTCATAAAGGTGATATAAAGATTAGCATAATAAAAGTAATAAAGCACATTTAAAATTAAACATTAACAATGTTATGAAATGATGAATACATAACATGTCTTATGTCTAACATAGTAACGTTGTTCAGTAGTTTACTTGTGAATCTTTGGGATTAAGACATCAGTTTGCTTAGATTGTCTATTGGTAGCTCCTTCTTTACATTCTTACATAAGCTCTTACTTTTATAATTAGTCATAGTATATATAGCTACCTGGTTTTCTGTCAATCTCTTTTAGGCTACATTTGATTTTTCCAACCATCAGGGTTTTCACCATTGATTTTTGCCTTCATAATATGTATGCAAAATATTTCAGCTTTAACTTCCAGTGAGCACTAGGAAGATTAAAAACAACTTTATATTTAATTTTGTTAATTTTCTTAGAGAAGGTAAAAAGATACCCACCTCCTTCAAAGTAATGACATGGGGAAAATCATTTTCTTATCATCTAAATGTGGTAATTATTCCTCATAGCATCTTCTTCATCCCATTTAAGATTTCACAATGCCTTTTCTTCTGAACTTTCCACCCCCTGCTGTTATGTTTATGGGTACATTATGCAATCTTGGAGTCTCTTTTTCCATTTTCTAAGAATAGAAGATATTTTATGAATGCCAAAGGGACAAATTTCTGTTGGAATGTTTGTTAAAAAGTGTGGTAACTTTGAATATTAGTTGCTTGGAAGTCGTTTTTTGCCTAGTGAATGTTACTCTTTTGTAATATCTGAATAAAACTTCTCTCTCTTTACTTTTCCGGTAAATTAGTTTTTCTCCTTGCAATACAGTTGCCCTTTAACTTTGCCCAATCTCCATCTGTTTCTTTTCTTCTTCGTTGCTGTTTTTGCTGGAAGGAAGGAGATTGTGTTTCTCTGTGTGTGTGCTACCTGCATGTGGGTTTGCACAAAAGTGGATTTTCTATGTGAGAAAAAGTAGTTGGAATATCCAATGCTGGATGAATTAATTTTATAAAGAAGATACCTAATTTTAATCAGCAGTTAATATAATTCATATAATCAATTACATTGTATAATTTTGAGGCATGGCTTCTTACAAATATACATACAGACATGAATATATGTACATGCACATGTGCTACATATCTGCATTTGTAGGATGGACATATGGAGCAATCTCCAGGATTAGTTTTAGTTGGTGTGACAATTTTAGGATTGACAAGGTGGACAAATGTGTTATGACATATAACTTTTTTTCTGTGTTTATATTTTTATCACCTCTTTTGTATTAGAATTGGATCATCTTGAAATCTTCAACAACAACATTAACAACAAAATTTCCCTCCCCCCTCACTAAATATAGTAGTGAGATGTTTCTTTATCTTTTGCACCAAAGACTCAGATAAAAACCCCTACGGCTATAGTTCCTTCAAAAATATAAAAGGCAACAATTACTTTGTTTTGTCTTTAGGTTTGATATAAACTCATGGATCTTTTGTGAGACAGAAACCATAACCCTTTTTGCCAATTTCTTTTTTTTTTCTTCCCCTCTAGGGATACTAAGAAAGTTACTTCTTAAAGAAGATGTTGCTAAGTTAATTTAAATTGACTGTATTACTCAATGAACCCTTCAGCTGCAATGGGAACTCAATAGTACATTTTTAGATTCCCTGCTACCCACAATTTGCCAAATCAAAAAAATTAACTTTTCACAAGGATACCACAGAGTCAATCTTCGTCATAGGACAATTACTTTGTTATCTGAAATATTACCTGAATATATTCTATTTGGTCCACCAGTGGAAAAGATGCTCCGCTACTGGGGTGAGATCCCTGTTTCCTCCAGTCAGACCAACCGCAGTTCTTTTGACTTGCTTCAGCGGGAGTTCCGTACTGTAGAGGTCCAGGATCCTCCATTGCATCAGCCTTCAGCTAACAAGTCTAAGCCCACAACCACGCTTGATAGTCCTTCAGAGCCCTGTAGCCTCACCATTCATACAGTCCAGCTAATCCAACATAACAGGAGGTTGCGTAGTCTCATTGCCACGGCTCAGTCTCAGAACCAACAGCAACTGGAGGGTATCAAAATGGAAGGAAATGAGCCTTTGCCAACTTGCCCTGGGTCCCCACCTCTCCCTGATGACTTGCTTACTTTGGATAGTAAAACACCCAAGATGCCATTCCAGTTGAGGCACAGTGATCCAGAAAGTGACTTTTACAGGTATGTTGTGAGATCTTTGGTATAGTGACCATTGGATTAGGCTGTACTAAATTGAAGTTTACATTCCACTGTGCTCTATATCATTTCCTCTTCCATTTCCATTATCTTAATTTTAAACAAGTCTTTTCTTGTGAAATGATCCCCTGCTGGATTCTGGTCCATTAAGTAAATCTGCAAAAATTCAGAATTGACCTATTTGTTCGTTATAGGTGCGGGGGCTTTTGCTGTAAGGATATAGTCCATTTTTGTAATCACTTTTATATGTTTAATTGTAATCTTTGGTAGTCATTCAGAAATAACTAGCCTTTATAAAATGGAATATCAAGAACTAAGCATGGCAGGTTTGGGACACCACTGTTTTAAATCCCTGCCCAGAATCCCATTTCTGTTTAATGTCCTGGGGTCTTAGGTTGTAATGGATTAATCACATCTTGTGTTGTGTTCTGTCCCATATTCAGTAGCAATCTGCCAATGAACTGCTACCTCATATTTTTTTTGAACCAGCACAGCAAATTGTATATGTATTCTGAGACTGCTGGAGTCTCAGAATACAGTATTGGAACTAGTGAAAAATGCCTGGCTGTCACTGATGGCAATATTTAAGGGTGGCACCTGCTGCAAATTTCTGTTTCAAAGAAAAAGGAAAAGGTAATTAGGAAAGGAATTGGTACTGCTAGATCAAAATCAGAAAAGGTAGAGAACAAGCTTTTCTATTTTTGAATACTGGATGCTAGGCAATCTTGTTTATAATTTACTAGCATCATTCTTTGTTTTATCTGGAAGGGATTTTGTATCAGGAAATGGATTTTTGTTACACTTCAGTGACTCAAAAATACAACCCAGCAGATGTAACGTTTTATAAAATAGAAGCAATTGTAAGAAAGCCATCTTTGTTTTCCTGGACCTGTTTTCAAACTATCATTTATCTTTGAAGAGGCCAATAGGTTCAGTCTATGATTTTATTTGAGTGGACCTCAGCTTTTTCTGCACCTGTCAAATCAGCCCATCATTCCTTCATCATCATGCGCTTATTAAATGGGGAATAGACCATTGGAATCAGCTACTTAAAGTTGCTTTGTGATAGAGTTTCATATCACTTCCTCTGAGAATGTTTAATGGATAGTGATGGGAAAAAAAATGATCCATTTTGTAATGTCTGAAATGTCACTAATGCTAAGCCATGTTTGGTTTATTTAGCTTATCAGATGTGTGGTTGTTTTGGAAATATATAAGCTCTCTCTCAGCCAGAAAAGAATAGGGGGATGCTAATATCCTACTATTCAGAGCTGTCTGCAGCATGATGAATACCAACTTGATAGAACATGAGTTGCACAGAAAAGGCATCAAGTGCAGTTCTGGTATGATTGCAAAAATATCCCATTTAAATCTCAAGAGATATTCCTCAATTTGCTTGAGTCTGATGCCTTCCAGATGTGTTGGAGGATACTAACCAAGGGTGAAGGACGCTGTATCCAATACCTATGGGAGGCACTAAGTTAGGCAAGGCAGATTTATGCTATATTGAGCTTGATGGATTTATGTTGCAACTTTATATTTTACTATTATAATTCCATATGGTAGTTTTGTTAACCAGGTTTTGGGGATCTGAATAGGGAAATTAGATTTGTCAGTTCTCTGTATGTTATTAGATTGTCAAAAATTTTAAAAATATAAAATGTACTTCACAGAACTGAAATTTTTCCTTACTATAGTTAAGGTTAAATAGAAGCTGATTTCCAGAATATGATTTGTAAAAACTACAAGATCTTAGTCTTTAGTAGAATGGAGATTCTTTATAAGGTTCTGAAGTTATTTTCATGAATGTCCGTTTTAGGGAATCTTAATCTAATAGTTTTGACATACTGAAGTAAATTTGTTTTTAAAAATAAAAAAGGACAGTTATTGTTCATTTATAAGGATTATTGTATGAAACAGTGATTTTAGGCAATAATCCTTAAGGGAATTTTTTTTAAGGTGTATACATTACAGCTTCCAGGCTTAGCCTAATTTGAAGCTGATGTTAAAGCTGCTATCTCTAAATGTTTAGGATACAGTTGAAATGTTCAGCCTGTTTGATTTTAAACTTCTAAAATCAATTTGCTGTAGAAAAATTTGGATTAAATACTACAAATATTCATTATTTAACTTTAGCCATGTTGACTCTTTTACAGCACGGATAATTCATATTTTGTAATTAATATGAATATGTTGCTTTGAGCTAAAATCTAAAAAGTTACATATGATATTTTAAAGTAAACACTGTTAATTGATTTGTTTTTGCAATAGTATTGTTTTTATTGTATATTTTTATTTCAAAAAAATTAATTATGAAATCAGGAATATTTTTTTGTGTTTAAAGCTAAGTATTCCAAATTAACTAGGATGTTATACATGCTTCAAATATTTGTTCTGAACACATCAGCATGACTTCTGTCTTTCATTTTCATTGTTATTGTACATTATCCATCCCCGAGGGAGATACACCTGGTGGGACCCAGAAGGGCCTTCTCCGTGGTGGCTCCCTCTCTCTGGAACATCATTCCTCCAGAGATTAGAATGTTAATACTCTAATACTCTAATACTCTTCCGGAAAGTGCTGAAAACCTGGTTCTGCCAGCGGGCCTGGGGAACCCAGAGTGGGATGGAGCCCATTAAATGGCTTGTGTGATCTGCTGTCGTTGGGGCGGGGTGGTGATGGTGGGGGTGATTTTATTATATTATACTATATTAATTTATTTGATTCTTTTTATTCGTTTCATTGTTTTAAATGTGGTTTTATATTCTGTAAGCCGCCTTGAGTCGCCATGGGCGAATAGGCGGCAATATAAATTCAATAAATAAATAAATATTTCATTTTAGAGGCAAAGGAGAGCCAGTAATAGAATTGAGTTGGACCTCTTGCCGCCAGCTTCTTTATCAATCTATAGCTACCATTTTAGCTCATGCTGGCTTTGAATGTGCCCATGAAAGTGTTCTGGAGACTCTGACAGATATCGCTCATGAATACTGCTTGAAGTTCGCCAAACTGCTGCGTTGTGCTGTGGATAGAGAAGCTCGGCTTGGACAGACCCCTTTCCCAGATGTTATGGAACAAGTCTTCCACGAAGTGGGCATTGGCAGTGTGCTCTCTCTGCAGAGGTTTTGGCAACATCGAATTAAAGACTATCATAGCTATATGCTACAGGTGAGGAAAGACAAATGAACTGATATCAGAATAAACTTCTTTAAATATCCCAGCAATAACACCATCTTGTTCACATGAATTTTATTTGGTTCTTTTATAGTATACCCCTACATACTGTTTAGATATCTAAAATGTCCAATCCACTATATATGGAATGGAAAAAGAGAATTTGTATACTACTGTCCCCTTGCTCCCACAGTGCATCTTCCTCAAGTGGCTTCATGTAGATATTGATAAACATGAGATATGGATTTCTGTGTTGTTCTGGGGCTAAGCATATATCCCTATGCTACTGTCTGGAAACAATCTTGAAGAAGGCGTAGAACCATGTACTCCATTGTGCCACTTCTGACAGCAGTTCTCAGAGCAGACTTTAATAGTTTTCTATTCCTGAAGATTAAGTTACGCACTTTCAATTTTGACTTGATTAGGGAATGATTCAGCTATAACAATGCTTTCCAGAATAGTTGTTTTTGTGCCTTCAAGTCAGTTTTTGACAGTTTTGTTGACAAGATTTTTCAGAAATGGCTTACCCTGGCCTCCTTCCCAGGACTCAGAGAGAGTGACTGCCCCAAGGACATTCTGGGGCCTTGGGGGGGGGAGTGACAGCGAATGTAAACAGGATCTGTTAATTTTGGAGAACCCCATATTTTCTAACTAAAATATATTGGGCTAGCATGAAGTTGAGAACTGATTCTCCCAAAACAGCCCTGGTACAGACATTGAAATCCTTTGATATTATCCAAGACAATTTATTGTAAATTTAAAATGATGCATTTCTCAGGACAGCATAAGAATTTGGTGCATTTATGGGGTTTCCCCCCACTATTCATTTCAAATTGGGATTTTGTTAGAAGTGGTAAAATTTCTGCTTTCAGAATTTCCTATTATTTAGCAGTTATTTTCTAGATCGCTAAATCAAGTCAATAGATGAAAGCAGTGAGTTGGCTAGAGTTTGGTATAAGATGGGAGTCTATATAAATGTTTTAATGTATAAGTTCAGTCTGCACCTTATAAGCAGTTTATAACCCAAGGACTGTGAACTACTGCATCTTTGTTCTTTCCTGAATTATTTGCCCCTCTCTGCAAGAATCTCCATTATACAGGTAAAATTTAGATGCCTGGTGACTTACCACCCCAAGACTTGTGATTTCTGTTTTGGGATCTTAGCATATTTACACGTGTTTGGAGTTGAGAAGAAAAAAAGAACCATTTTGAAGACCCCCCCACCCCCCACGCCCACCCCAATGCTGCTTAGGTAACATCAGATCAAATCAAAAACATTTGACTTGACTCTCAAATATGATTCCAATAATGGAATTGTCACATACTGTCTGAATGTTACAAAAGAAACAAAATCATCAGCCAAGTTAGGCAACCTTTTCAAAGCCAGGACGTGCACTTTTAAAAATGAATTGTTTGGCCTTTAAAGGCTGGCGATTGTATGGCAATGGCATTGTGACATCAATGGAAAAGCAAGGCTGAATTTTCGGGACTTTTATTGTCTTTGGAATCGGAAGGCTTTTAAAAAGTAAATTATACATGCATAATTCAGTAGAATAAAAATATTTTTTGTGAGGTTAGCTATTGGACTGTGTTCAGTTTTTGGAAAAAAAATACATTTGAAAAATAACTATCTTATGTAGTTTTTTCTGACAGTGAATTCAGTGAAAAGGTATGTATCACGCCTGTCAGAACTGCATTTGTGCAATCAAGGAGCCAGGGATTAATTGCATCAAGATACAAATGATGTGGTTTGTATGCTCTGCTAAACCTGGTTTCCTTAATCAAGAATTGATAAACTCGAATTGGCTAGTCATGAACCATGGTATATAAATCACAAGGGCCAAGTTCCCATGAATACATATAACCCCAGAGAAACGAGCAACGTTATGGCTTAGTGTGCTGGGTGAACAAAAGCCTCTGCTTCTCTAGTTTATAAGATCCAAGCAAGTCAGACACAAAAAGAGTTGGAGGCTTGATCATGAAAACGAAATCTTCATGAGGGTTAATTTGTCACAGGCAGTAGCTGTATTGTACCTTCATGCAGCTAACAATTGATTACAATCAGGCTGTTCTTTCTTTTTCCATGACTTATCAACAGGTTAGCAAGCAACTCTCTGAGGAGTATGAAAAGCTTGTAAACCCTGAGAAGGCAACAGAAGATTTGAAACCTTTGAAAATCAAGGAAGAACCTGTTAGTGACATCACATTTCCTATGAGTGAGGAGCTGGAGGGGGATCTTGCATCTGGAGACCAGTCCTTGCCTGTTGGAGTCCTTGGAGCACAGAGTGAACGGTTTTCATCCAACATGGAAACTGAGGCCTCTCCGCAAACTTCTGGTACATATTATTTTATTTTTATTTATTTTTCTCAAGACTTATAACTTGCATTAATCGCAACTAATTCTACGTACTCGATGCTCGTAATTTATAGTAAAAAGAGGAAAACAATAAACACAATGGGAAAAATTCCTCACCTATCATACCATATCAAGGAACAAAAATCTACAATTCTATACAAAACTGAATAACTTTTTACCATAGGATGGGCTCAGTCATCATTCTCAAAGGCCTTATGAAACAGCCACATCTTAGTAGGTTTGTTAAACTACAACAGGATTGTGCCAGTTTAATATCAAAGAAGATGCTATTCTAGAGGAAGGGGTGGGCTACGGTGGTGAAGGCCTGACAACTCTGTTTTTTACAGATAAGTATTTCCAGTGTATGGAAATAGGGTTGAATTTTATCACGAAAATATACTTTATTTGTTTAAGTTGGGGTCATCTATCAGAATGATATCCAAATTCAAAACCTGAAGTTTTTGGGGTACTTTCACAAAATGGCTGCTATAGTAACACCACTAGTTATAAAGTATCAGTTGTCTTGTGCTTGCTATTGCCATCTCTACTTGGCCATCTAGCCAGATTGTCATATTCCTGCTTATTTTTGTACTTTGCATGAACAAATGGCAAGTCTTCAAAGGTCTAGGCTGCAGGCACTCCTTAATTGTATCTTTTAAGAAAGTTCATGGGTCCAATATGCAGCCTAGATGCCTCTTGAAAAATATGTATAATAGAAGCTGGTGCTTTGCTCTCTGGCATTTCAGCTTTTAATTTTTTGAGTAAAACTGAAATTGAAATACTTTTGTATTATATTAAAAAATGAGGTGTCCAAAATGAGGTGTTTGGGACTTTGATAACTCTGGGTTCCCCTGTTCTAGCTGAAGGTTGTGACTATATTGTGGTGCTGGTAGAAAGGAGATACTGGGATATCAATTTAGCAGTTTTATCATTTGTCACACTAGCTTGTCTATTAAGCCTTGAAATGTTATTTATTTTTGGAAGGTAAAGGCAAGGTTAGAGGACAAAGTCAATAATCACTTTTCTAATTAAAACAGCTAGGAAAAACAACCCTACAGCTCGACTGAAGGAAATTGCTAATGATATCTTTTGTGAACTGGCCCTTAAAATGTTAAATTCGCTTCTAGCTGAATTAAATTTCTAGTGTTAGATAAAGTTAGCTTGGAAATTGGATGTTAACAAATGCTATGTCTTTATAATTTTTTTAAGCCCTAAGGAGTTGTGATTTGGTTTTTAATGCTTGCTGGCTCAGAATACTTGCCATCTGTCCATTTCTTGTACTTATAAACAACACACTTTAAAATAACTACTTAGGCTGCATTAACACAGAAAATAAGCTGTAATATGATTTACAGACAGTCCTCGACTTAAAATCACAATTGAGCCCAAAATCTCTGTTCCTAAGAAGACAGTTGTTAAATTAGTTTCACCCTATTTTAAGACCTTTCTTGCCTTAACCATTAAGGAAATCACTGCAGTTGTTAAGTTAGTAACACAGTTGTTAAGTGAATCTGGCTTTCCAACTGACCTGCTTATTAGAAGGTTACAAAAGGTGATTCCAGGTCACTCAACTCATAAATACATGCCAGTTACCAAGTGCCCAAATTTTGATCATGTGACCATGGGGATGCTGCAATGGTTGTAAGTGTGAAAAATGATCATAGGTATTTGTACTTTCAGCCTAAGCGTTCAAATATACATTTAAGCATGCATGCAAATATGCGGAAAGATGTTACGTTCTATACTGTATGATGCAGAAGTGATGTCATCTTCTGTTTCCTTAGAAATGCATTGAAAGTTTTAATTTAACTCGGGATGTCTAAACCAGAGGTCCCCAACCCCTGTTCCAAACCAGGCCATGGGAAAAATGGGCAAGCACATGCATGTGAAGCTCCACTTGTGCAAGCGAAGGGTGCTTGCACTCGTGTGTGAAGCTCCAATTGCATGAATAGAGCATGGTGTGTGAGTGCCCTCCACTTTGTGTGCGAGTGCAACCTCCCTCTGCTTGCGTGCAAAGCTCCATTTGTGTGAGATGCTCTCACAAATGGAGCTGCCTGTGCCTGCACCTGCCACTCACCCGTCCCACCACACTGGGCTGGGCTGCCAAGGTGGAAAGGTTGGGGACTGCTGGTCTAAATCTTTACAGCTGTAAATGTCTGAGTTTGAATAGATTAGGAACAGATTTTCTTGGAGAGAATCCAGCTGTATGGTTGCTAAAGTTGACACTGAGTTTTCTAATTTACTCTGAGGAAATGGTGCAGCCAAGTATTCCTAGATCATTTGGGAGCAAATCACTCATTGCTTGATGCGAGTGTTTGATGTTAATATGAATATGATAATTAAATATCATTATCCAGTAGTAGATTAATGATTATTAAACGGGTAGGAATTCTTTTTTTCTTGATCCTTGTTTTCATTAGATGGCCCTTGTTATGGTTGCAAGTAATCCTCTGCATTCTACTATTTGGATACATTTATTTAGTATATTAAAGTGACACAACATATGCATGTGTTTTAGGACCATTAAGTGGGTTCTGAAGATTTTCAGTTTGGCATCTTTTACTGATTGATGAGAAAGCCTTTCCTTCCTCCTTCCCTCCATCGGTCTCTCTCTCTCTCCCTCTCCCCCTCCCTCTCCCTCCCTCCCTCTGCCAGGTGGTGAGGTGAACACTTCTCCCCTTTGGAACTTGGCCCCAGTAAAAATGGAACCACAAGAGAATGAAGAAGGCAATGTTCATGGGCACCACGGAGTCCTAGGTGGTGATGTATTTGAGGAGCCAATGTCAGGCATGAGTGAAGCTGGGATGCCACAGAGCCCAAATGGTTCTGAAAGCAGTTACGGTTCTCATTCCCCTGATAGTTTGATGGGCTCTTCACCAGTTTTCAACCAACGCAGCAAAAAGAAGATGAAGAAGATGTGAATTATAGCTGGGAAGTTCTGAGAATGTGAACTAATTCAGAAAATTTAAGACTGTTATCAAGAAAATGTTTTGAGTTGATGGATTTTGCATGTTGTGATTACTGTTCTACCTGAGAGACTTTCCACCAGCTGAAGGTCTAGATGGCTTTCAGTGGAGCAAACACCATACAGTAACATTGGTTTGGCCAAAAGAGAGAGGTGTAAGTGACTTTTGGTGAAAAAAGATTGACTCTAATTACCCATGGAATCTTGTAAACCAGTGTAGTTTCTGGTTAGTTGGATTTTAAGTAGCTTAAGCAATGGTGCAAATTGAATTACTGATAATAATTTAATAAATGTTGACAGTATCTTTAACTTGAAGAGTGGAAACTATGGAGGAGGCACGAGAACTGTATGACGTTGCAATGGAAATCCATAAATTCCATTTCACTTTTGTTACATATTATACTTTTCATTTTTGACTATGAATTTATATTTTGAAGAACAGGTTTTTAATACAGAATTTTTGTTCCAATATAATTACTATTACCGTTGGTTTTTGCTCAAATTCATGGCTGATACCTGCTTTTCCTTTTAATGAACCAATTCGCCATATTTAAAGCTAATAGAAACTGGTGAATTTTATGTATTTATGGTTTTTATGTTGTTTTATGTTTTTAATATTTTTATATTTTGTTGTATAGTATACAGATTGCTTTGGTCTATGATTGGTGTAGTAAACAAACTTTATGAACTATATGAAGCGCTTTTTTAAAAAAAATGTGCATAATTTTATTTTCTGTATGCTAGTCTAGAAGGCCAATTTACTCAGAACATTCATCCAGCTCTGCGTATAAATCTCCTATGACTGATTTCTTAATTTTTTTGTACTTGCACTCTGAATTGAACCTAAGTAGAGAGTAAATTTTGAAAGTCATGACATTTTCAAAACTGTGTTTTTAGTTAAGTTATTATATCATAATGTACTATTCCTTTAGACGTTTTTGTTTGTACTGTTGATGCGCAATGCTAAATATAGATGGACACTTTATTGATCTATGGAGGGTTTGTATGATACATGCTTGTTGATTTTTTTAACCTACTCTTGAACATAGTTTTTTAAAATAAATTTTCCCTTTTTTGATCATCTTTTGTTTGATTTCCTATGATTTGAGGTTTCAAAAATCTTTTTTATTGTACCAGATAAAGCTTAATCTTTAAGGCTTAAATATTTTCTGTAGGCTATTGTTCAACTACTGACATTTTAAGAAGTGCTTAATTAAAAACGGACTTGAAATGCGGCAAGCGTGCTTCCTAATTATGTAAGAGGCTTCATTTAATCAAAAGAATAAATATTTAATGGAAATCCTGCAAGCAAAGACTTTTAAAATTGTTAGGTTAAAATACATTTTGAAATTATATTTTTATAATTTCTATAAGATTTTTTTTTTGAGTGCGTTGTAACTTTTTATAAAGCAACTTTTCAGAGCAAACAAGGACAAGGTGAATGTATATTACAAGAATAGGATGAGGAGGTAATGAAAATTTCATGCTGAAATTACCTTCTTGGAAGTTTCTAAAACTTTTAATCTGCAATAAATCCGCCTTTCTGCTTCCAAGTTGATGATAATGACTGGATTAAACTCTTATCTATTACTTCCTTCACAACTCTGCAAGAATAGACAGTCAATACTATGCTTATTGAATTGTATCAAAACTCACAATTGTCTGAAGTTCGAATTATAACCTGGCAGGTACTCTTATCTGGGATTTTTGTTATCTACTTTAGAAGAACGGATTGGATTTATACTGCCTTAAACACAATAAATATCTTTAAAAATTGTTGAAGCTGTAGGTTACAGAAATGCTGAGGATTCTTTTAATTCTTGTTAGACTTTACTCATAGAACTACAATTGTTCTTTCTGTAAGAGGAGGAATGATGGTCCTTCGGGAGTAGGGCGGTATAGAAATCTAATAAATAAATAAATAAATAAATAAATTTAAATCTGTAAAATAGAAATACCACTGACTGGTGTCATTTTGTGAGACCACACATTAAGCCACAATTTTGTTTACTTTCATTGTAAAGAACTATTTCATTGAATAATGCACAATTGTCTAGAATCTTGCAATAGGTTAAATCCATTTTTGCCGCTTCTAGACCTTTTCAGACCCTGCAAAAATTCAGAGGCAAAATGGTGATCTTCAGTGGGAACATTTGATGATAAAACAATTTAACCAGTAAAATAACTCCACCAAGTTTCTGGGATTTCAAGAACCCTATGTCATTTAAACTCCCAAATTCCTAAAAATGGAAGAAGAGAAAACGTCCTCTGTACCTCCTTTGATGACATTCAATTTGTTGCCTTGCTTCTCTCGTGATTCCCGGAGTCTGAAAATAAGAAATAAGCAGTCTCTGACTGAAAAAGATTGTCCTTACCACCAGCACAAACAATGGCTAACAAGCATTGATAGGTGGTGTGATAGGCCAGAAAAAAACCTACACTGTGGATTAGTACAATTCAATGTGCCTTGTTTTTTTATACCACAAATGCTTTGCAACCCTAACCCTAACCTCTTCCACAGGTTCAACATGTGTGCCAATTTCTAGATCATTCTCCTAATGGGACTCTTGTAATGTGCTTTATATGAAGTATGCTCTTGAAGATCTTTTGGAGCTGCAGCTGGTCCAGAATTCAAAAGCAGTTCTGAGCATTTCATAATGCATCCATGTAAACCTCTGCTCCATAAGGTGCACTGGATCCCTTCTAGATGCAATTCAAGGCATTGGTTATTGCTCATAGAGACATATTTGGTGCAGGGCCAGGTTACTTGCAGGCCTACCTATCTCTGCTGCCAGAACTGACAGATTTGGCATGGTCTGTGTCCTATCAAATAAAATAATCTCAAGAAACCTAGGAGTAATGCCTTCTTTGTTGCTAAACATCATTCTCCCAGACATCCAGATAGCCCTGACTTGGTGGGTCTTCCATAAGGTTTAAAGATCTGAATGTTCCCACAGGCAATTGGGCCAAGAGTCCATGAACTCATTAGATGAGCACTTTGTAATGATAGTGATAAAAATGGATCTCAAGTGTATGATACAATATATGTATTTTAAAATGATTTTTGGTCACCTTGGTACTAGAGCTGGCTATTTAAATAAATATTAAATAAATATTAAATAAAACAAAAACTTAAATATTTCACATTTTTACATACAGTAGAAATTTCAAATCTCTATTTCTTCCGTAGTGTAGCTAAATGGGAGATGTAGAATTGATTTTCTTTCCCACAAGACTATTTGTGCATAAAAATACATCAACCTACACATGTATTCTTTTTGAATAATAATAAAATAAAATCATCTCTCTCTCCCTGCTAAGTGCCTCTTCTGACATTTGTATGCTTTGTGTTGTTGGTTTTTTTGTTTGCATAAGGAAGCTTTTAAATTTCTTGCAATGTTCCATAAATTTTCACTGACATTTATCATAAGCAAAAGTGACATTTTCAATCCTGACTTAACAAGTCATGGGGATTCTGTTAAGAACCAAACTTGTTATTCTTATAGCTGTCATATAAACAGAAGGATTTAATCATTAGGACTGAGAAAGGTAGCTAGCTTTAGATAGATAGTGCAGCCACTAATCTATATTTCCTGTGTTAGGACCAGACCCAAGATAGAAATGAAGACACATGATCTTTAAGATCTGTTTGCCTTTTTAAATTTCTGGGTAATTGTTTTTAGTGCCAGACTGGAAATATTTCCTCACGTTCAGTTGGAATTCACTGTCCTAATCCATCATTTCATTCCTTTTCATCCACAGGATTTTAAAATAGTAAAGGGTAGAGGAGTTAACTACATTGCATCACTTGCTGAATTTGATAAATTTGATATGGCGGGGGGGGGGGGAACGGGGACAGATTTATCTCACGATTCTTCACTTGTGGGATGCCTCAGAGTAGAGTAGCTCTCACCCACTTCTGCTTAATATCTATTCGAAACTGTTTGGGCCCCTGTAGAAGATGTGGGATGGCTGTGCAAGCTGGAGCGAGTGAGGAAGGTACTATAAGTAGAGGAGGTGGTGTGCTTGTGGGCATAGGACCCGGGTACCTTCGAGACCGTCTTCTGCCACCAATAGCCTCCCACCGACCAGTCTGCTCCCACAGAGAGGGTCTCCTCAGGGTGCCATCAGCCAAGTTATGTTGGCTGGCGACACCCAGGAGGAGAGCCTTCTCTGTCGGAGCTCCTGCCCTTTGGAATGAATTGCCCCCGGATATTCGTAACATCTCTGACCTCTGGGTGTTTCGCTGCGCACTGAAGACCCTGTTGTTCCACCAGGCTGGGCTATCAACATAATAATTTTAAGTTGGGATATTTTAAATTTTTGGGGTTTTAAATCAGCCAAATCTATTTAATTATTTTAATTTTTAATCATTGTTGTGTTTTGTGTTTTTAAATTGGCTGTACACCGCCCTGAGTCCTTCGGGAGAAGGGCGGTATAGAAATAAAATTATTATTATTATTATTATTATTATTATTATTATTATTATTATTATTATTATTATTATTATTATTATTATCCATCAGATTGGATAGATGGACAGATTGGAGCAGAGCCATGGCCTTACTTCGTCATTGAATCTGGCCCCAGAAGAGAAAATGTCAGGATGGAGGTAATCCCACAGGTGATCTCCACGAAGGCTTTGTGGCAGGCTCAAGGAAGGATCTTGGTCCGGAATGTTACTGACTTCCTGATGAGGTTGAAGGACCAGATGCTGTTAGGACAAATAGTTCCTGCCACCCTTGTCATAGTGCCCAATACAGGGGAAGAGATTGAGGCCAAGGTTTCAATAGATCGGTTCTACCTGGAGAACACACAGCTCACCCCAGAGTGGCTGAAGAGGGCTAGAGGCCAATTGGAGGTGGTGACACTTGTTCTGTGTGCTCCCTATTGCTCTCTAGCCCCATAGGATGCCCCTGAAAGCCTGGGACAACTATGGGGTGCTGCACAGCAATTGGGGGCCTCACCCAGCCAATCACCTGAGTGCTGCCGCAGGGTTCGGGGGTGCACTGCTCAGCTGATTGATGCTCTGTGCCAATCAATTCTTTGCTTCCCATTACTCTCTAGCCCCCAGGATATCCTTAAGAGCCTGGGATGTCCATCAGGTACTGCATCGCAATCGGGGGCCCTGGGACATCCACACCACTCAGCTGATCGTGCCAATTGGCGTGATTGCACAATCGGTACTGCATTCTCCCGCTACATAAGGTAATAGTAACATAATCTTGCAAATCTGAAAGTGTTTCTCCCTTCATCTCCTTTTACTCTCTGAAAACTAGGGAGGGTTCCTTCTGAAACTCTTCCCATGCCTCCCCTTCGTCTATCGGCTGAGATATCTTCTGCTGGGTTTTGACTGCAATAAAGTTTTCAGAGTTCGAATCAAATTTCACAGAGTACCAACTCATCTCCCTACCTATTTATCTACTTGCATAGAACATGCTTTTGAACTGCTATGTGGGCAGCAGCTGAAGTGAGTGATGGGAGCTCACCCCGACATGCAGTGCTAGGATTCAAACGGGGCAGTTTAAAAAAAAAAAACAGTGTTCTGATGCAGTCTCGGTTTTCTTGTATTAAAAGAAATTGTGATCTCACTTCTAGGTAACTGTGAATCTTATTATGGGAAACAGTTATTTACCTTTCTTGTAATAACTGAATAAAATGCATATATGATTGTATGATTATCTGAGCAGAAATGTGTGAGGAAAAACTCTAACAACCTCTCAAATTTTAGAAGCTGGTGGAATTATTCACTTTAGCCACAGGGGGGTGCTGATTGTACATATTTGAACAAACAGGCATTCCTAACAGGGTTTGTGTCTTCCTGTCTGTGTGTGCATGTGTGCCTATTTTTAATTACCAAAAAAAAGTCATTTTCAATACGGGGCTTAAATGGAAGATTAGAAACGGTGCCATTTGTTGCTATGGAGATAAACACCCTATAGAGTGAGAAAGCCGCCTTAGTATACATATTTATGAAGTCTCTTCTATAGTTACTCAGCACTGGATTGCTATCATTACTATTGATGATGAGAAGGTGCATTATGCTAGAGGAATTATTTTAGGTCACTTCATAGTTTAGACATATAGTTAATCAAAAAGCTTTCTGGCACGCTCACAAACAACCTTACCAAAGTGAATCTGTCTGGCTGAACCTACTCTCAGATATTTGTCCAGGACACTTTAAAGTCTCTCTCTCTCTCTCTCTCTCTCTCTCTCTCTCTCTCTCTCTCTCTCTCTCTCTGTGTGTGTGTGTGTGTGTCTGTGTCAAGGAATGGGGATGGAAAGGATATTAATATTTCTAAGCATTTGATGAACTCATCTGGGGCAGTGATGATTGGGAAGGAGTATCTGCTTTTTAATTGAGCAATCCTATTTTAGGTTTTTCATACATTTCCACACTGAATCCAGTTTTGGTATCCACATTACAAAAAAATTGTTGAGACTGGAAAAAGTGCAAAAAAGAGCAACTAAGATGATTAAAGGCCTGGAGACAAAAACAAATGAAAATTGTTGCAGGATTTGGGTTTGGCTAGTCTAGAGAAAAGAAGGACTAGAGGGGACATGATAGCAGTATTCCAAGTATTTGAGAGGCTGCCACAAAGAGGAGGGGGTCAGCTTATTTTTAAAACACCAGAGGGCAGGACAATAAAAACAATCAGAGGTTCTGACCAGTTATGGAGAACCAGTAGTGGAAATTTTGAATAGTTTGGAGAACCAGTAGTAAAAATTCTTGCTGGCCCCGCCCCCATCTATTCTCTGCCTCCCAAGTCCCAGCTGATCAGGAGGAAATGGGGATTTTGCAGTAACCTTTCCCTGCAGTAGGGTGGGAATGGGGATTTTACAGTATCCTTCCCCTGCCACGCCCATCAAGCCACGCCCACCAAGCCATGCCATGCCCACCAAGCCACACCCACAGAGCCAGTAGTAAAAATTTTTGAAACCCATTTTTGAAATGGATGGAAACTAATCAAGGAGAGAAGCAACTTGGAATTAAGGAGAAACTTCCTAACAGTGAGAACTATTAACCAGTGGAACAGCTTGCCTTCAGAAGTTTTGGGTGCATCATCACTGGAGGTTTTTAAGAAGAGACTGGACAGTCACTTCTCTGAAATGGTATAGGGCAGTGATGGTGAACATTTTCGGCACTGAGTGCCCAAACCAGAACGTGCGTGCATGTACATGTGCCGGAGCACCAGAAACCCAAAGGTCAGCTGGCCAGTGTGCATGCTTGGTTTTTGGCTGTTTTTCAGGCCATTTTCAGGCTGATTTTTGGGCCAAAAAATGGCTCCAAAAGGCCTGGAAAACGGCCTGAAAACCAGCCTGAAACTGCCTGAAAAATGGACTGTTTTTTGGCTGTTTTGGGGGCCATTTTCAGGCCGTTTTCAGGCCATTTTTCAGGCCATTTTGGGCCAAAAAACAGCTTGAAAATGCCCCCAAAATGGCCTGGAAACGGCCCCGGAAAACGGCCTGGTTTTTGGATGTTGTCAGGCCATTTTCAGACTCTACAGTGCCCACCAAGACCAGCTGGCCAGAAACCAAAAGAGCAGCTGGTGATGGCGCATGTGCCCACAGAGAGGGCTCTGCATCCCACCTCTGGCATAGGTTCGCCATCACAGGTATAAGGTCTCTTGCTTGAGCAAAAGGTTGGATGAGAAGACCTCGAAGGTCCCTTCCAGCTCTATTCTGATTGTTTGTTTGTTTGTTTGATTGATTGATTGAAAATGACAGTAACAAAACTACAAAGGAAAAAGTGGAGCCTTCTGATAAATCAACATAAGTGATCTCATGTCTTCCACTTGTGTGAGCAACGAATTCCACAATTTCATAAAACATTAGAACAAGGGTGTCAAACTCGATCGCGTCACGTGACGTCACATGACGTATCGTGATTTTTTTTGCCTTTGTGGAGTCAGGTTGGGTGTGGCCTGCATGTGATGCGTCTGGCCCGCGGGCCGCCAGTTTGACACCCCTGTATTAGAATGTAAAGCTTGGGAGATATCTTGCAGATAATTTAATCCAGGAATCGACAGCTAAAACATCCCTGACAGATTGGCATGATTTCTACTTGATAAATTCATGTTGGCTCCTCCGAAACCATGCATTCTTTTATAATGCTCACAAAATAACTACTCAATAATGAGATCCAGGGAAATATCAGATCTGATCTATAATTACCTGGGTCAGCTTTCTTCTCATTTTTGAAGACAGAAACTACATCTGCCTTTTTCCCCAATATTCTGGCATGATGCCTGTTCTATGAAAGGGACCCCAAGGTGACATTCACACGTCCTTCAAGACTCTGATGAAATCCATCTGGTCCTAAAGACAAACTCATTCATAACATAGTAGCTAGGTGCTCCCCAATCACCTTATTACTTATCTTGAGTTGGGGACATTTCAAACTATGGCTGAGTTTATTTTCAAACAAATGTTTGTGTTGTTAAAGCCTCCCATTATTATTATGTATCCCTTCCTACGTGTTCTGTAATCTAGTCCGGGGTTGGGGGGGTGGGCGGGCATTATTTATATCTCCTGTTTTGGCAGTCAGTACTTTCCACTCCTGGCTCCAGCCATACATGCAATAATAATATCACTGTTATTTCCCTTTCAGTCTACCTTACTCAAATGATTTTTACTGCATCCTCATGCTCAAATTTATGAATGTATACACATGTGTGTGTTCTGTCTTCATATAACGCAGTGTTTCTCAATTTTGGTAGCTTGAAGATGGGTGAACTTCAACTCCCAGAATCCCCCAGCCAGCAGCGCTGGCTGGGGGATTCTGGGAGATGAAGTCCACCCATCTTCAAGCTACCAAGGTTGAGAAACACTGATATAACAGTCCTTTCCCCTTTTATCAGGCCCATTTCGATTCCAAGATATCCTTCAATCCTTGCATTCCACTCATAACTTACATTCATAGGCTTCAGTAATGCCTACTAAATCCTATACAGGTGGTCCTCGACTTACAGTACTTCATTTAGTGACTATTCGAAGTTGCAACAGCACTGAAAAAAGGGACTTATGACCGTTTTTCACACTTACGACCTTTGCAGCCACCCCACGGTCACAGGATTAAAATTCGGACATTTGACAACTCATTCATATTTATGACCATTGCAGTGTCCCAGGGTCCTCTTTTGTGACCTTCTGCCAAGCAAAGTCAATGGGGAAACCTAATTCACTTAACAACTGTGACAAGAATGATTGTAAAAAGAAAGGTGGCAAAATTCACTTAACAACTATCTCACTTGGCAACAGAAATTTTGGGCTCAATTGTGGTTGTAAATCAAGGACTACCTACTTGTATGCCTTCCTGTATTAAAAATAAAATTTTTCCTCTTTGTTCCCCATAATCCAGACTCTTTTTTTTTACACCATACAGATACTGGAAACCTTGAGTTATATTACTTAACTTATCTCTACATATTAGGTATTACATGCCGTCACATTCAGGTTATTCTACCTCTGTTCCTATTCATTCTCTCACAGAAGCCGCACAAGTATTTTTGTAAATAATACTGTAAAATACTATATTTTAACATACACAAACATCTCATGATTGGTCCTACTGCGCCTTAATGTTTGACTACAGATAATGGATACCAATGTAGACTTGGTAACAAGAAGACCTAAAATTGATGTTCTGAGCTATGTGGTGCACCTGTGGAAAATATTATTTTCAATCGTTCAGTAAAATTGATAGAGTTCAGGGGTGGGTTTTACTTACCTTTACTACCAGTTCGCAAAGGGACCGTGCGCATACGCAGAAGCATTTTCATGACGTCAGGGTCAGTGGGCGGAGCCTCCTGCCAGTTTTACTACTGGTTCTATAGAACCGGTGCGAACCAGGGGCAACCCACCACTGATAGAGCTGGTCATAATTGGCATACAAATACCATGTACAAGACAAAACAAACAATTGGTTAGCCCTGCTGATAAACATATAAACATATGACTGCACTCAAGGGTGATCTATGGGTATTATGGAGAATAACATAAGCAGAATAATTTCCAGCCTAAAAAGAATGCATGAAATTGTCTCTTCATTGGCTTGATTCATACATGATACTAAGCCATAATATGGTTTGTTTGCTTTTGGCATAATACTTGGAATGTAATAGGAATAATAGAAAAATAATAGGAAAACCAAGTAATTATGGCTTGCTCAGAAAATCACAGCTAAAAAACGCCTGACTTTCATTAAGTATGATATGGCCATTGAGTCAAAACATGGTTCTATCGAGCTCAATAATGTGATCTTCTATTTGGAGAAAGAGCAATTTAGAAATAAACTTGTACACCATACCTTCTCATCTACTATCGTCTAAATCCATGTTGCCTGGGAATTACAGAGTTTGTAGTCAAACATATCTGGAGTGCTCAGTGCACCCTACAAAGGAAGCTAACTTATTTTAACTGTCTGTTGTTTGGAAGAGAAATCTTTTTTCGCTCCAACTGGAGATACTACACATATCTGGAAACCTTTATGTACTGTTCTATTGCACTATGACCTTCTACAGTTTGAGATCAGAGTGCTTGATCCACATTAAAGAAGCCTGAGGCAGAATGAAAAATTCACAGTTTAACCTGCCAATGCATTTTGCATTTTGAACTTTTCTTCAGCTGCTGAAATTTTATTTTGGCAATTGTATATACATTTTAAAGTTTTATCTTAGCAGATTTAAGAAGCCCTTTTCCAGTGAATTTAAGATTATTGTTAGATAGACTACTTCTATTTAAATGCAGTGCTTATATGATAGAAATTAAAAAAAAAAACCTTCACCAATATCTGGTTAACAAATATGATGAACAATTGCAATAGAGGAACTCAACACTGTTCATGGTAGAAGATTCTTAATGTCTAATTCTTTTTAATACTGAAGTCTGAAGCCTATGAACTGGGAAGTAAAATAGGTCTATCCAAAAATATGGTATTAATTCCAATCAATTTTCTATTGACATCTACATGCCATTTTGAACTCACCTGCCCTGCACAGCATTTTTCAATTTCATTTTGTTAAGAAATTTTGTCTACCCTGTTGGAGCCAATATTCTTCTGTGTGACAATTGGTGAAACAAGCAACTAGTTTAGTGACATACATATATGCATACATACCAGGGGTGGGTTCTACTTACCTTTACTACCAGTTCGCAATGGGGCCGTGCATGTGTGCTTGCTTCGCTCGTGCATGTGCAGAAGCGTTCTGATGACATCAGGGTCAGTGGGCGGAGCCTCCCGCCGGTTTTACTACCGGTTCTATAGAACCGGTGTGAACTGGGGGCAACCTACCACTGATACATACCATTAGGAGTGAAGATCAATAGGAATTCTGAATAATCAGTTGAGTTCATGAATTTACATATAACAAGCAATGTAGCAAGAAGCAATTTTAGAAGAGAAATATTTAAATATGACAACACAGAAATGAAAAGAAAATGCCTAAGATGCTCAGCTATAGTTGCTGCAGTGAAAGGGTTATTCTTGTTCTCCTTTTTTCTTTGTATTAGGATTCCCCAATTCCAGCTGGGCACACAGCACGGAACCCATCAGTAGCTGTTAGGAAAACAGAGTTCATGGCTGTAGCATTTGAAATTTCATTGCCTAGGCCTAAGGACATTGCTCATACTATAATAAAAGCAAGCAAACAAACTGTCTTCTCAACTGGGTAAGCAGAATGACAGATAGTATATCTGACCTGATGGCTAGTCAGAATTCTAGAGAGAGTGAGAAGAAGAGGCTGAGAAAGTGTTTATTTGCTGATGCTCTGATTATTAAATGTTTCTTTCAAGAGAGTCTTGCTGAGAAGAAAATGCTCCTTATTTACTTTGTCTTCCTTTAACAACAGCTATGGAAATCAGCCTTCGGTCAATAAACCAAGTTCTTGGATTTTCCTTTCTTCCAATTCTCTGAAACACAATGGCCTAGACCAGCATGGCCATTATAGAATCTGTGAGACTGGAATATTTCCCTACTTTTAAGAGCACAAGGATGGGCAGAATATATGGCTAATAAAGAGCTTAAGGGTTCTTCAGAGCTGGAAGGGTCATTATCTACAATGATGCTTTGAGTAAAATAGACCATGGATGCAGATCAAGGTGCCAAGCCTTCCTGCCTGCATTGCATTATTTTGCGGAACCTCCTCCCTCCTCAGATGTTTGTAGTTATCAGTGAATCTCTCTCTCCACCTCTCATGATATCATCACTTTCTAAAAAGCAGCAACTTGGGCAAAATGATCAACATCAATCAGAAAGTTAATCTGAGTTGGCTCTTCCCATCAAAATACTTGCTCATAAAGCAGGATCTAAACTACTATCTTAAAAATTCCCCACCTGTTTGATCGGGGTGAAATTCAGCAGGT
This sequence comes from Pantherophis guttatus, assembly GCF_059756535.1. Classification (NCBI taxonomy): domain Eukaryota; kingdom Metazoa; phylum Chordata; class Lepidosauria; order Squamata; family Colubridae; genus Pantherophis; species Pantherophis guttatus. Next base: position 290,494,872 of record NC_142063.1, on the reverse strand, counting down.
TCTCACAGGTTATGGAGAACCGGTAGTGGAAATTTTGAGTAGTTCAGAGAACTGGCAAATACCACCTCTGGCTGGCCCCAAAGTGGGGTGGAATGGAGATTTTGCAATATCCTTCTCCCAGGAGTGGGGAGGGAATGGGGATTTTGCAGTATCCTTCCCCTGGAGTGGGGTGGGAATGGAGATTTTGCAGTATCCTTCCCATGGAGTGGGGTGGAAATGGAGATTTTCCAGTATCCTTCCCCTGCCACGCCCACCTAGCCACACCCACCAAGCACACCACATGCACCAAGTCACACCCACAGAACCAGTAATAAAACAATTTGAATTTCACTACTGTGTTTGATGCAGAGCACAGTTTGTCCCTCCTCCTGGATTATGACCCAGAAGCTGTTTTGTGGATTTCTTTGAATCAGACATAGGATGAGGTATATGAGATTTTCATTCTTATTCAACTGAGTTTTAAATACCATAAATTTCATTTGGTGTTTTCAGAACCACCTTATCTATTTACTCATATTCGGAATACGAGAAATCATCCCAGGTTTTTTTTAGTCAGTATCTCTGATTTACCACAGCTCTGGCCATACTCATCTATCTTGACATCTTATTTCCCTCTGAATTAAAGATTTTCATGATCGTGGGATGAAATTCACAGTGAATACAGTCCAAATATATATGGTAAAAGATGAATCAATTGTGAAATTAATTTTCCCATGACATGTTTTGGCTTCCAATATTAATCTTAAAAGTGATGTGAATATAAAGGAATCTAATGTTGTTCCCTGAGAGAATGTTTTCAACACCATGATAAATGGAAGCACAAAATAAGCAAATCACCATTTCAGAGATGCAGTATTAAGCTTTCAGAAGTGTCCCAGTGCTTAAATAAAATAACAAACAAACAAAAAAGAGTAGTTTTTATTCTGACAGTAAAATCATCCTAGGTAGTTTTGTCATTATCCTATAAATGCACCTCCTCAATCCTGAGGGAGTGGAAATGTGTTGATGGAAAGACCCTCTGCTTTTCTAAAGACATTGTGCTGTGTTTTTTCTTTTTACCTCATAGCTTTTCCATAGCTCTTCCACTGAAAATGAATTCTGGGGCTCAACACCAATGAAACTAAGACTTGCTTGTTACAAAAAGTGACAAAAGTAGATCCTGTGATTAAGACTAAATATGTAATATGTAAGGTGAAAGGACTGAAGAGTTGTCCATATTATCCTTATCTATCTTCTCCTTTCTTCATGGTTTATATTCCTGTGTAGTGTTTGTGTGTGTGTGTGTGTGTGTGTGTGTTTATGCCAGAGAGAGAGAGAGAGAGAGCAGAGGAGGTATTCAGCAGGTTCTGACCAGTTCTGGAGAACCAGTAGCAGAAATTTTGAGTAGTTCAGAGAACCGATAAATACCACCTCTGACTGGTCCTGCCCCCATCTATTCTCTACTTCCCAAGTCCCAGCCGATCAGGAGGAAATGGGGATTTTGCAATAACCTTCCCCTGGAGTGGGGAGGGAATGGAGATTTTACAGTATCCTTCCCCTGCCATGGCCACCAAGCCACACCCACCAAGCCATGCCGCGCCCATCAAGCCACACCCACAGAACCAATAGTAAAAAAATTTGAAACCCACCACTGACCTGAAGGTTGGGGAAGATAACATTAAATCATAAGGCTACTCACAAAACAATATGAAGGATGCTTATTATGGAGTTGTCTGTTGTAACCTGGTCCACCATACTCCCACTACAAGGCCCAAGCATTGGCTCCCCACCCCAGGTACTGACCACAAGGGAAGCTTGTTGAAAGCAGGAATTGTAGCCTAGCTTAGTTCAAAATACATCTATGATAGCTTGTAAATACTTGCAAATAATACTTGCAACTTTATTGTATGAAATTTTGCTTTGTTTCTGGCTGCAAAAGAGATCCCATAAATGGGCCAAGCAATATAGGAAATATAGGCAATTTCCATGAAACTGAAGCTACATTTTTTTTGAAAAAATATTTATTCATGAAATTTTGATCTAGTCTTTCCTTTAGGATCTCAAGATAGCATGCCAAGGAAACTCTAGCTTTAATCTCTAGGTAGATTGGATGGAAAAATCACACCTGGCCATTCAATACATGTTCACGGCTGAGAAAAATGAGATTTAATGCTTCCCATTAAGGTTACAACCTGGAATAGGAATATTAGAAGACGCATCCCCCATCAACGCAAGAAAACTGTGTATTACTCAGAGGTTCCAAACTGAGCTGCAATGTACTGTAGCTTGAGAACAATTTTTTTCGCTTAGACTCATTCAGTGTTCTGCCATACTTTAATGGTTTTCATATTTCATATTTCAAAAGAGAGATCCACTTTTTAAAAAACGATGATTCTCTTCAATAAATACACAATTTTTGAATGTGTGTGTTTTAATCAGGCCCTCAAGGGCAATATGTTGTGGTGATGGTTTGAATCATTGTTTGCCTCCAAGAATCTTTTAAATTAATAAATGAATAAACTGTAGGGAGAGGTGAAATGATATTATGACCAGTAAAAGTGCAAATTCAGTAAAGGAAATATATATATAACCAATTGCAATCTAAAGTGATACTAATTCCAACTGACTTGACTCCAGCTATTTTTATTTGCTTGGTTTAGTTTATAGATTTCACACTTTTTTCATTTCAGTATAAACGAATGTTCTAAAACATTTAGGAGGTGGTAATCTATTCCAATATAATCCCCTTGACTCTCTGTTAAGCAACCTACAATTTGTTTAAATTCTCCAGGCCCTTTGAGTCTTTCTCTGAATGCAACCTAAATTTTAAAAATACATTTCTGCAATTATCTTTCTCTTTACTAATAGTTTTGTCAATATAGGCCTGATTCTCTCAGATTTTAAAGCTACCCATTAAACTGACCTGAAGGTAAGTGAGCTGTACCAATCAAATTCCTGAAAAGGTATAAAAGGGGTGTGGAAGACCTCTTAAAATGTGGAATGCCAACATTGACAAATTTCTGAGCAAAGGTTTTGTGTTTCTCATCACCTTTTCCTCAATCTTCCAGTTTCTACTTGGATTTGCCAGCCAACAGCAACCTACATTATCTGGGTAAGGATCTTTGTGAACAGGAAGATTAGAACTATTTTGTCTCTGTAAAAAAAAAACATGGATTTTTGTCTAGTGATACTTTCTTGGCTTTTCCTGTTTTACATTAAATTCTGAAACTTAATTTTGAATTTTAGGTCTCACCAATCATCACAGAGAATGCACAATAAAAAAGGAACTGCTTTAAAATAAATAAGTTGAAGAATTAGAAAAGTAACCCACATGTTTTTCACCAATAAGGCTATTACTTATTAAAATATTGATTAACCCAGAAAAATCCTTGCTCTGCTTAGAAACATTCTGTAATGCTCTAAGTTCAAGAACAAGGAGAAAGGATATTTTCATGAGGCTCTCTCAGTACTTTAAATAAGATTAATTTCTGATAGCAAAACATCACATGTTGGTATTTTCCATCTGAAATTTGTGGGGTATAAATTCAAAGCAGAAGTCAGTTGACATGTGACAGATGACCAATCTCAGAAATACTACTTGTAATCTATTTGTTTGCTATTCCATAAAATTATTTTCATATGTGAGAGTTTTTACCATTCACTTTAGTTCTGATTTTATATGTCTGTGGTCATTGTGCTTTTAAATAGTTGGGAACCACTCTAGAATGAGTAGCTTATAAAAATAGCATATAAAATAGAGAGAAAGAAAGAGACTCTCAATCATAACTATCAGCAGAATGCTTTCATATAGCACAAGCAGGCAAAAATAACATGGTGGAAACAGCAGATGTTTTACATATGGCAGAAAAGTTCTGGATTGATTTAAGTCCCTGTTTGTATTTTGCACAGCCAACATTTTAAGTAATGCCTCTAGCCGAGGGGAAAGTCTTGTTTAAGGGTGAGAAGCAAAGAACGGCTCACCAAAGATTTTAGCTTGGACTCCAATTTATTGTCTCTCTCTTTAAGATGAAGCTACAGGAGCTGAATCATACTGAAGAACATGAATCAATTTATATTTTATACTTGTAAGAGACCAACACATGTAAAAAAGATCCTTGTCAGCCTTCCATCCTTCTGAGGTGGGTAAATGAGGACCTAGATTGTTGGGGGTAATATACTGATTCTGTAAACCATTTAGAGAGGGCTGTAAACCACTGTGAAGCGGTATATAAGTATAAGTGCTATTGCTATTGCTATTATGAAGGAATACTTTTGAAAAAATAAAACTCCTTAACTAAGAGGTCAGAAAATGATCAAGCAAGCCATTGTACAATAATACAATATCTTCATTTAGGTTAATGTTGTGCTAGGAATAGATAGTTGTCAGGTTTGCAGGATCTATGTCTTGTTTAATTAGAACCTGACTGGAATGTAATGTGAAAGGCAGATGCTTAGAGTTAAACCATTTTAAGCCCAGGATTGTGCTTTGAGTATTAAAGTTAAATAGAGCTCATTCTCTTCTGCCCAAAAAATAAAAATAAAAATCCAGTCTTGGCCATTTAAGTAATGTAAGTTGAAAACAGGGAGTTGTTTTATTTTTTGCTATTAAATCATCCAGTAACCTAGCAAAGATTCATTTTTTGTTCATCCTTGCTTTCACCAATTCACCTAAACAGGAACAATATGTATAAGATTAAAAATAGTTAGAATATGTTGGGTTGTACAAGAAAGACTATTTCAGACCATCACATGTTTTTATTTAGTTCAAAATGTGTTGCCAACTTTATAGACCCTGAATAACTTCTAGAACTTGGGTTATTGATTGCATTTGCCCAATATGTCCAGTTCATTGAAAATATACAATTATATTTGGTGTTACAATTGTCCTCCTTACCGAGTTTATATTCAATAAAACAGTATGTGTAAATCCAGCCATTAGATTACTAAGATAAACATTGGGAGTTGGAAGTATCCTCCATCTGGAACTATCCCAGCTCCAGAGGCATCTGAATGATATTGATTACTTGGACCTACTTCAATCAGGCTTCCAACTGGGATATGGTACAGAGACTGTGTTGGTTTCTTGGTGGGAGACCTATATTGCAAAGCAGATGGGAGGAAGTTGGCTCTCCTGGATCTTTTGACAGTTTTCAGTATCACTGATTGTGATGTTCCTTGGACCATTTTATAGGCACTGTTTTTCAGTGGCTATCTGGAGCCAGCATGAGTTTGTAGAGAAAAAGTCATGTCGGGCTAACCTTGTCTCTTTTTATGACAGAAAAGTGCTTGAAAGTGTTGAAAGAAGTTGCAGTGGGAACAAAATGCAGCAGCTTCACTGCTAATTAGTGCAAGCTATAGAAATCACATGATGCTGGTACTGAAAAATTTGCACTAGATGCCAATTATTTATTAGGCACAATGTAATGTGTTGGTACGTTAAAGTCCTAAATAGCTTAGGACTTATCTAAGGAATTATTTCTCCAGTTTAAAATCCTGTCTGGGTGTTAAGATCTTTAGGAGGAGACCTTATGAAAATAGCTTCCATGTCAGAGGCATTTTCTTGTATTGCTCCCAGGCAACCAATTATTCTCCATTGAGAGTTGCATGTAGCTTACACTTCCTCAGAATTTAGAAAAAAAAAATCTAAATCTGAAAATCTAAACATCTCTTTTCCAAGGGTTTTTGGCTGTTACATAATGGTAGCATTAATTTTAGTGTTTATATTTCAATTCTGTAAGTTCTTTGGTGTGGTTAGGTTTGGTTTTGAACATTTTCTTAGTTGCCTTAAGTATTTTCTGGAGAAGAAAGTTGGAGTAAATCAAAAGAAAAAAAATTCATTGATGAACTTTTTCTTCATTCTTCTGGGGTTTAATGGAACCTTTTCTTGTGAGAAAAAGAGGTCTAATATTGGATTATTCACCAGCCTCTCAAATGTGAGAACTTGTGATCAAGAAATACTAGCAGATACTCCTAGATATGAATTGTAACACTTTCAGAAAGAACTGTGTGAGTTATTTAAAAGTGGTTATCAACTCAACAGGTCCTGTCTAGAAAGGATAAGGCTGAAGCTACTGAGAAAATATAGGAAATTTGTTCCATATAGGGATGACAACAGAGAAAGGTATTGAAAGTGGCAAGTGCTTGGAACTTGCTATTGCTGAGCACATTGTAAGCCGCCCTGAGTCTTCGGAGAAGGGCGGCATATAAATCAAATTAAAAAAAAAAAAAAAAAAAAACTTCCAGAGGAAGAGAAATGGAGCTGATGAATATGGTAAAGAAAGAAGAACTGGTGAGTGGGCTGACTTTTTGAATCTCTTTGGACAAAGAAAGGATGGTAGATTACCCACAAGTGCTCCAAATAGTGGCTCCTCATGAGGAGGCTGCAAAACAGCAGTCTCTGGCAGGTTTTGAGCCCTGGGATAGGAGAGTATAGTCATATTGCTCAAACCAAGATTGGGGCTTTTTCTAATCACCTTGGGAAATTGACAATTAACTACTTTTAAGATATTTGAAAACTTTGGATTAACAAATCTGAAAACACCGGGACCATCTAGCCACAAATGCCACCTGTTTCTCAAGGATATAGGTACTATTACAAAAGAGGTTTCTTAAAGCTTTAAATAATAATTAAAAGAGTTTGTGAGAAGGGAAAAAGAAAAAAAAAGAAAAGATCAAGTTCTATGACATTATTTGAAAGGACTAAAGATCAAGAATGATTCCCTATGAGCATTGTCTGTGTAAAATTCTGGTTAGAGTGGGGCAGTAGGCAATAAAATATTCTTGTACAGTTCTGGATATGTATTTCCTTATCACGCTGTAATCCACTGGGTTTTACAACTCAGTGATCTCCAATATGAACTGAATTATAGACAAATGAAATAAAACAAATATCTCTCTATAATACTTACTAGCTCTATCAGGGGAAAAATTAGCTTGTTGTACAAGCAGGAAAACCCAGTTAAATGACTCAGCCAATTATCTTAGAGGGGTGTAATATTAACCCCAGAAGAGATCTAGTTGTGTTGGAATTAAAATATAATCAAGTGTCTTTCCCTGGGTTATCTGAAATACTTTTCTGAAAAATTATCTACCCTTCCAATATCAGACACAGTCCTATCTAGGTGGTATATCTTTGTTATCATTCATTTTGTAGCTACATAGAATAAGGGGAGGATGGAAAATGGACAGAAGTGACTGGGGATTAAAGGAATTAAAGAAAGGAAAGTGATAGTTTTCCACCACTACTGCAGCTGTGGGATAATCTAGAAATTGGTTGCTGGGACAAGTGACTGAAATATCTCAGTTTGTGTGCTGCAGGAGCAGAGAGATGAAGTAATTTATCCCGAGTAGAGATGTTTGATGAAGCATGTCATGTGAACATTGTCACTGAAAAATCAGAGATTCATGAATGCATCTAAAGTACTTAAATTCTGGTTTGCTTGTTTGTGTCCCATGGATGTAAATTGGGTCAATTTTCAATTTTAATTTCTATAAAATATTTCTTTTAACATTGAGTTGTGATTTTAATTTAAATATACTCATCAACTGGATGGTAAAATTAAATGAAGTTCTCAGAGGCTGGCACAGTGGGTTGCTCCTTCACTTCACTTAAATGCATCTGTCAGTTCCCACTGTAAACAGAAGTCCTTGCTAAAGTAAGAACCTTCAAATCCCTTACCCCAAATTAGTTTCCTTTTGTTGAGTTTAAATGAAAAGGGACATCGCATTTGTGAGTGAAAAGATTAATCATTTCTTAGGGGGCCAGGTATGCAAAATGCAATCAACATCTCCCAAAGAGGTTTTCTAGAGGTGTAGCAACTGAAAAGAAAAATGAAGTTAAAGTAAATAAAAATGGATTGGCTTAATATTGTTGCTGAAGAGGCAGGTGTAATCTTTATTTGAAGCTTAAATTTCTTTCATGCAAAAGCTTTGAAAATATGGAACTTTTCCACACCAGAATACTAAGGAAACCGGTGTTCACCAGGGACTGCACAATCATAATGAAGAACAAACAATGCCAAATGAGACTTATTTTTATGTATTTTCCCTAAGCTATCTGATTATGCAGCAAGGAGACACTTGTAGTGAAAGAATTACATGCTCTTTCCATTTGTAATTGGGATGCAGTTTTATGTATCTTCTTTCTTCTATTGGAGGGATATGGCTCTCTCACAATGGTTTTCAGAAGCCAATAAATAGTAGTTAAGAGGCATTGGGATGGGAGACCCAGATCCTAGCCCACCCTCTGCATGGAAGCCAATCACTTCCTTTCAGCCCAAGTCCTGATTTGCTGTCTTGAATTCCTGAATTAAAGGCAGAATATAAGCTAAATAGAGATGGTCCTTGATTTATGACCACTGTTGAGCCCAAAATGTATGTCACTAAGCGAGACATTTGTTAAGTGAATTTTGCCCCATTTTACAGCCTTTCTTGCCACAATTGTTAAGTGAATCACTACAATTGTTAGGTTAGGAAGATGGCTCTTTGGTGAATCTGGCTTCCCCATTGACTTTGCTTGTCAGAAAGTCGCAAAAGATGATCACATGACTCTGGGACATTGTGACCATCATAAAAACAAATCAATTGCCAAGTGTCTGAACTTTCATTATATGACCGTGGAGATGTCGCAAAGGTCGTAAGTGTGAAAAAATGGTCATAAGTCACTTTTTTCATTGCCGTTGTAACTTCAAAGGGTTACTAAATGAACTGTTGTATGTTGAGGATTACCTGTATAAAGAAGTAAATAAAGAAGTGGAACAATCTTATAGTTTCATTGTCCCTACTTTTGTCTGTGTCATAACAAGCTCAGATGTGGAGCCCGATTATGAGCAACCTACTTGCAGAGCTGCTGGATAAATGATGGATGGATGAGAATCTGCAGGCAATTGAGGAAAGGCTGTTCAGTAATCAATTGTAATGGGCTGAGAGAATAACCCTGAGAGAGAGAGGAGGAGAAGCTGCAGTCTAGACAATGGTCTGATAAGAGAAATGTGAGTCCCAAGTACGAGTGGAGATGGAAAAGGCATCTCAAGGGTTGACCCTCCGTAATTCTCTGGAACATAAAGGCAGAAGAGGGAAGAAATGCTTTCAGACTTGCAAGAGTCTGGACTGTAGCAATAGCACTTAGTGTCAGGGTTCCAAGTAATAGATCCATTTCAACCAAGAACTCCGAGGCTGGTGAATTACTCAAAGAATAGCTTTATTAGAAATATCAAATTGGCACATACCTGGTGGAAACCAGCTCTAATGGGCCCCTTGGTTTTCACCTAATCAAAAGTAGTTTTTTCTTCAACCCCAAACAATCAGTCACATGGCCCAATCACTGCAGTATCTGCTGGTCTGGGGACATCACTCTTCCCTCTCTCGGCCAGGTGTGAGAATGTCCTTGGTTCCCAGGAGAAGGTCTTGAGAAAGCATTTTATTTTGACTACACAAGCCCTGCTATCTCTAAGCCCCCCTCCTTATCTCTCACTCCAGTGTGGCAACACTGAAACTCCAAGATGGCTTAACCCCGGTCAACTTCAGGGTTGACGCTTAGACTTATATACCGCTTTACAGCCCTCTCTAAGTGATTTACAGAGTCAGCATATTTCCCCCAACAGTCTGGGTCCTCATTTTACTGAGCTCGGAAAGATGAAATCAACCTTAAGCCAGTGAGATATGAACTGACAAACTGCAGCCAGCCAGCAGTCAGCAGAAGCAGCCTGCAGTACTGTAACAGTAACAGAGTTGGAAGGGACCTTGAAGGTCATCTAGTCCAACCCCCTGCTCATGCAGGAGACCTGTACTAGGGATTCAAACCGCCGAACTGCCAACCTTTCTGATCGACAAGCTCAGTGTCTTAGCCACTGCGCCACCACTTTATTGTGACTTTACAATCAAGATAGCATTAGTATTCTTTCTTTTGGTTTGCTGTCCTGGCTTACAGGACAGGGCTAACATCAACAGGAACAACTGCCATGAGTCTTCCCATGAAGATGGGAAAGCTGACCTGCTGCCTCCCCCCAACACCATGCAGCGCCAGCTTGCCGTGCAGAGAAAAAAGCAGAGCAAACGTGTTCAGACCAACAGCATTCTAATGAGCAACACCAGGTTCTCTTTAAGTTGTGCAGCAAACCCAACAACCATTTGCTAAGCCAGACTCTATTTGCCTTGAATACTGACTTTGAATCCTGTGACTTGGACTTTGGAATCCAGATTGGCTGATGGACTTTCTATGACATTTTGGCCTTTGGCCTTTGCTTTGACAATGTATTCTTTGGATTTGCTGCTTTAGATTTGGAACTGTAATAAGGCAAGCTTGCTTGACTTTAGGGATTTATTCCCTCTTTATGTGTGCATGTGCATTGTGCTCACGCTCTGTTGCTTGTTAAACAAGTGCCCGAGCATTGGTTTCTTCTAAAACAAGTAGCATATCCATAGAGCCCATTAGATTTCTAATTTCTTTCCTGGCATTGTTCCAACTCCATGGTGTTTCTCTCTATATTCTCTTCTTACTTGACATAAAACATCCCATTCGCAGTACATGGAGTAGAGACAGTCAATTGGAGGGAAAACTGGAAAAGAAATTGCTGTATGTTTGGAAAGTGCCCTCCCCCCCCCAGTACTGGGTTGCAAAACCCGTTGCTATGGGTTTGCTTGTGTATGTGCAGAAGCGTCCAGCGTGGGTGGGCAGAACCTCCCGCCACCGCCGCTACCAGTTCGCTGATCCGGGTAGAACCGGTAGCAATCCACCACTGAGATAGATAGATAGATAGATAGATAGATAGATAGATAGATAGATAGATAGATAGATAGATAGATATATATATATATATATATATATATATATATATATATATATATATATATATATATATATATATATATATGGGCTTGAAATGTATAGTAGGTACAGAGACTTTTAAGTGGCTGGGAAGGTACACTATATATAAAAAATAATTCAGCTAATAGGATGACAATGAATGGAGCAGCGGTGCGGGCTTGCTCCTCCCCCTCTTTTTTTGGAGAGAAAAATTTTGAACTAAAATGAATGACTAAAATGAGTGAAATGTTATGACACCAATTTCAGCTGCAGAAACCAGGGTTGCAAAAAAAAAAAAAAAAGGAAAAAAAAAGGGGATTTGAGGCTGCATGCTGTCTGTACATAATGGGTTGTTGCAGCTCTGATATAGAAGCTGGTTTTCTAATGTATATAGATCATTCATCTTTTAAGGTCAACAAGTTTATTAATAACAGCTTGGGAAAATTTAATTCACTTATTTGATTTCTATCCTGCCTTTCAGTCCAGCACAAGATATCCATGGCAACCGCATAAAATATTGGATTATATTGTGAGCTGCCCAGAGTCACCTACATTAGATGGTTGGCTGTATAAGTCATCAAAACGAGCAAACACAATATTTAGGGCCCACTTTTCTCCCTTGGAAATAAGCACTGGAAGGTCACAGGGGCAATGCAGTGCAGGACTGCCAAAAGGACAGAGATGGAGAGGGGAGATAGGCAGGTGGGGAGAGTTGAAGAAGAGGCAGGTGCAGCAGAGCTTAAGAACCACAAATTCCTTGCCTAATGAGGCCATGATCCTGGCCTAACAGCTGCAACCACAACTATCAAAGCTGCCATTGCAAAGAGGAGCGGTCACATGATGTTTCACCTAATGGCTGCATCACTTAACAATGGAAATTCTGAACCCAATTAGGGTCATTAAATGAGAACCATTTATCTCTGTCCTTTTCTGTTTCAAAATAATAATAATAATAATAATAATAATAATAATAATAATAATAATAATGATGTAACTACATTTGTAGTTACATTTGGAAGAGAGTTAAATGTAATATATTTATTTGTAAACATGTATTTATTTTAATGGATCCTTTATGTTTCCTGATTTTGAGGGAAAGCTTATTGGTTTTTAAATTTTCTTTACAAATGTTTACACATTTCATAGGGACTTTAGTAACTTATGAATGGAGCAATTTTAAAAGCCCCCCAAAACTTTAATTATATTCCTAAACATTGATTCTAGTTGTATTTCATATTTAAGATCTGATATTTTCAATCATTCTCATTATTTTCTGGAAAGAGTAGCAAATGAGCCAATTTTTTTGGGGGGGAGGAGGGACACAAGATACAGTAAATTACTGATATCATCAAATATGAGACTAAATAAATAGAAATACATAAGGAAAAGGTGGCACAATAATCTTCCAAAAATTATTGGTCACTTGAAATGTGCAACAGTATTTTCTGTCCAAAATGCTTGTGTAATCTGCACAACTGTGGTGGCATAGTGGTTAGAATGCAGTATTGCAGGCTAACTCTGTCCACAGTTTGGAATTCAATCCTAATGGGCTCGCGTATTCCATCCCATCCTTCCATCCTTGACTCAGTCTTCCACCTTTCCGTGGTCGGTAAAATGAGGACCCAGATTGTTGGGGGCAATATGTTGACTCTGTAAACTGCTTAGAGGGGGCTGCAAAGGACTATGGAGAGGAATATAAATTTAAGTGCTGTTACTAGTGCTATTTTGTGTTCCATCTCATATATTGGCTGAATTAATAGCTAGTATGTAATGGTTAGGTTCATGCAACGTGCTAACCTGTATTATAGTAACTTCAGATTTGCGTTACCATTTTCCATAATAATACGAAGAAGTCATTTCTGTAAAGATCTATACAGGTCTTTATAATCTATAAAACCTATAAAATCTATAAAACCATTTTACTGTGGCTAAAAAAAAACATGGTTTAGTTTATGGCTTAGTATAATGTACCAATTATACCTTATTCCACAATCCATGGTTTAACACAATGTGTGTGTTAATTGTATTATAATACAAGCTCTTGGAAGTAAAATCTCCATTCCCACCCCACTCTGGAGCCAGCCAGCAGTGGTATTTGCCGGTTCTCTGAAGTACTCAAAATTTCCGCTACCAGTTTTTCAGAACCTGTCAGAACTGAACAGGTTGTGGAGCTGAAATCTTAACTGTGTGATTCAGATCTCCAGTTCCCTACAAATTAGCCATTTGACCAAATATATTCCATGTGTATAGCAGAGACTCTCCTGGATGAGCTGGCACTATATTTATATCTGTGGTTACAGAATACTGGAGTACATTAAAGAAAGGGCAGCCTCGAACTTCTTTTTGTTACTGTTGCATTGGGTTCCAAGGAAGACAGGAAGCAGATACAGTGACCATGGAATCATAGAATGTAAGACTTTGAGACTATTCAGCAGGTTTTGACAGGTTCTGGAGAACTAGTAGCGGAAATTTTGAGTAGTTCGGAGAACTGGCAAATACCACCACTGGCTGGCCCCAGAGTGGGCTGAGAATGGAGATTTTGCAGTATCCTTCCCCTGCCATGCCCATCAAGGTATGCCCATCAAGCCATGCCCACCAAACCAAACCAAATCACACCACACCCACCAAGCCATGCCCACAGAATCGGTAGTAAAAAAAATTGAATTCCCCCAGGATTTTGGTGAAATCACTTCACCAAATGCACTTCATTTCAGGGAATGCGTCTAGCACTATATTATATTTGACAGATAGTTATCAAGGTTTTGCTTGCCTACGTGATTCTAATCTAAGACTTATCCCAGCATCTGAATACTTTTTCAAAAGATTTAATGGCTGCTCTATCAAGTGCTTGTCTGTGTTGCATTTTTGATAGCTAGTTCCTTTACTACTAATGGTTGATCTTAAAAGATAGCAGCCCTCTCACCACTACAATATCATCATCGTTAAGTCTAAAGCTGGTTGCGGTATCTGTTGTTATTAGTTTGGTCTTCTTTATATTTAACCTTAGTCTCATTTTTCTTGGTGCTCCTTAACTTTCATTAGTAGAGCTTGCAGACAAAAATTGTAATATTTCCAGTAATCTTTTCTTCCTGGTCACATCCTTCCATAGGACAAATGAAGACATCATCAGCACCATCTGATGCTGCAGCTCTTTTGCTCTCCTGCCCAAAACTTTGTAGTCCCTTATATCGTCACACTTTTCTTGATAGATTATCCAACCAACAGATTGTTGCTTTGCTCCTGTTCAGTAACAAACTCTTACCACTGCTACCACTGCCTATCATTTCCTCTTCTTCATGGCAGAGGGAAGAATTCTTCCCTTTGCACAGCCTCTAGTGTCCTCTTCTGCAGTCTCTGAAGCTTGTGCCTGCGTTTCGTTATTTATGAGGATGCCCTGAAATCTATTCTGAAGCTGGAGAAAATAAAAGCTCCTCTTTGTATCATATTCTTCCACCTCTCTATTCCCTTGGTCTAGCTTTCTTCTACCTTCTGAGAGGCATCTGCAAACACTTCCTGTGTCCATTCCAGGGATTCTTTATCTTCTATTTTAGCTGGCTGTTCAACAACTTTGCTTTTAGACCTTTTATCTGCTCTTGCAGGACAGTAATCAAAGCACATGTAATTTTGGTTTTCAGTGAGGAATGCAACCCAAATTTCTTTCCCCAAATTCTTAATGGGAAAAATCCCCCAAAATTAGGAACAATAAATTTACCAGAAGCTTAGCACATCCATCACTGGTAATTTTCTACAGAATCCCAGCAGCATGATCTTTCAGAGCACCAGGGCAGCAAAAATGGACTTGGAGTAACATAGAGGCACCAGCTGTCTGTTTTATATATAATAGAAAAGCCAGTGTAACTGGAGGGGGACATTTTGCATTTAACTGTATATCATAGCCTTTAATGTACTTTGCTTATTATTGTTTGATTGTTATCTCAAAAAATAACAGAAAACCCAAATTTGAGAAACCACATAATTATTTTCAAGGTTGCATGTAGTTTTCAGTATGTTTAGTGGGCTATTTGTCTTTGCAGCAGCTACTTTTTTCTACTTTAAAAGGTTACTGCATTAAAACAGCCAGCCACTACCACAAGAGAAAATGCCATATTTTGCTTAGTTACATAACTAAGGAGCCTTAACTTCCAGACCATCTAATTCAATACTTATACCCTCCATTTCAAATTATTTTAAAGATTTAAATACAAGGAGAGAGCAACTGAAGAGAGACAGAGAAAAAAAATTATCCCCCCCCCCAAGTTTAACTTATTTACTGAGATTTGAACTTGAGACTGAAGTTTCTATTGTTAGTTGCATTTGGAGGGGATGGGAGGAAAAAAATATGGTGAGGTTTCCAATTACAATATAATGACCTCCAAAGAGTCCCTTGGGAGTTGGGCGGCATAGAAATGCGACAAAATAAATAAATAAATAAATAAATAAATAAATAAATAAATAAATAAATAAATAAACAAACAAATAAATAAATAAATAAATTACAGAAAGTAATTTGTCTCTGTAATGCAGAGGTTAAAAGAGAAGATGTAGAAGAGGAATAATAGGAAAGAGAGGATGACATACACAGACACAGAATCATCTGACATCTATCCCCAAAAGATGCTCTGTCATTATTTGGTGGAAAACTCAATTTATATGTTTGGAGGAAAAAAAGAAAGAAAAGAATAGAGAAATATCACTGGAGGGAGAGTGGAAGGAAAATATTGTACCTCTGTGCTATTTCTCAAAGGCATTAATCACTTTAGACAAAGCACCTTCTGAAGTTTAAGATGAAAAAAAATCAGTTGGGGAAAGTCACAATGTGTACAAAGTATTTTGATTTCAGCTATGTGGACTAATAAATAAAAAATGAAGATCAAATTCACAAGAGTGCAAAGGTGTTCATGTTTATTTTTGAATGCATTATATTTACATAAAGGAGTCCCTGTATTGCTCATCCATGTAATCAATTACGGCTTCCCTCTTTGACTGAAGTAAAGATAATTAAATCCCAATGGACCATCAGGAACATTTTCTGTATAGATCTGAAATTTAAATTATAAACTCAATTTATACTTTGCATACATATATGCATGCACACTCTGTTATCCACACAGTATTATCTTTTAGAAAGTGTCAATTCCTCTTTAAGCAGGTATTTTGAATTAGATTAATAACTAATTTAGATGTTCTTACTTATTTCATATTTTGTTTTATTATTACCATTAGCTCCTTTGGATTTCTAATGACAAGAGACACAGGGGCTTATATGAAAACTTCAATACTTTTTTTCAAGGGATAATATGCATGATATTGTCCATGGAAATACCCATGAGTTTAAAAATCCCATAATCAGGTAAAATGGTTAAGTATTACATCTTTTTTAATCAATATACCATGGCATTTTATTTTCAACAATGATAAAGTTCACATAAAATTGCTCTAAGATTAATGTACAATAGAATGTTTTCCAACTGGCTCTTTCATTAAGCAAACACAAGAAGCAGTGTTAAAAAAACACAGAGGAATCAACATAAAAAAACACAACAGCATAAACAAATCCCACCATCCCAAAGCAAGGACATCTACGAATCATATAAGAAAGACCTGTGGCATTATTTCTGCAGTTGTGGTTGCCATTTTGACATTTATTATCTCCTGCACAGACTTCTCCTCTCTCAAAAGGTCAACCAACCTTTTAAAAATATATTATACTCCGAAACTCTTTATCAGCAGAAACAAGAACATACTGTACACAGAGTGTGCCTATGCACACACCAACATTCAACAAACTTAACAATATTGTACTAGCAATTTTTGCAGTTACACTACCTCAGTAGCATCAGCACAATAATGCGTATCTATCTGGTTGCACCTTTGTATAATAAAGCAAATGCACAAGGAACTCATCTGGTCACATGAACTAAAGGAACGACTGCTGTTTTCCTCCTCACATTTTTGTTGAGTAAACTTCAACACTTTATTTTGTTCATTCTGTTTATGTATATTACTTTCCACTCTATTTTTTAAAAAATCTTCATTCTCACTTCTCTTGTGACCAAAAATAAAAGCACTCATAATATTGGTTAGCCTGGAAAAAAAGTTTATATATAAACTTTTATATATATAATAAAAAAAATGTGGAAATAGTTCGCAAGATTACCAAATCTCATGATTTTAAGTATTCTCAATTAAGAGATTGCATATACAAATTTTTCTGAAATTTTTCTACATGTCAGCTGTGCAAAATTGGGCTATTGTACCCAGTTCCTGAAAAAGTTCTAACCTCTAATATAAACACATAAACTGATTTTCTTTTAATGAGCCAACCACATACCTCTCTGGTTTACTATTTAATTGAGAATTCTGCTCAGAAGATACTTTATTAATTCTTAGTTGCAAACTGTCACATCATAAGTATACTGGACTTAGAAGTTTGACCCCTCCTTCAAGGTTACCAGGTAAACACCATCTCAAACTTGCAGAAGAAATGTAGAATTAAAAAAAATAAATAAAATGAAAAATAAAGCTGCAAGTCATTAACTGTATCCATAAAAAAAGACCATTGGTAGAATGGAAAGACTCACTTGGGGCAGATCACACAGAAAATCTATGTGGTTGCTAAGAGTTAGGAACAACTTGATGGCACATAATAAATCAATAGACAAAAGTAAATCAGGAGGGCTTTTTAAATTTAAAATTTAAATTAATTGTTAAACAAATCATATAATACTTTAGGGCAAACATAAACCAAATTCTGATTTAGCATTTGGTATGAATCAGGCCATAACACAGTTATGTTAACTGGAAGCTCCCCAAATATTTTAAATTACTACAAGTTTATACCAACTGCTTTAGTGCTACAACCAAATAATCCCAAATAATATTTAATGAAATTAGTAGACGTTACTTCTGATTAACACGTTCAGAATTATATTATATCTTGTTCTGAGGTTCCCAGAGTAACATACTGCAGGAAACTGGATATACTTAAGAGCTAAAAACAAAATTCTGGCAATTTAAAATATTTCATTTGTCTAAGTCATCCTGGCGTTACCTTAAAACCTACAGCAGAAGACACAAAACTGATTTTTTAAAATAATGGTCAGATATGTCACATGTTACTCTAGGATGAAAAAAAACACTACCGCTACATATATGGCTAGAAAGCAACTCTGGACATGTCTTGTTTAGAACACCAGTGCCAGACTAGTCCCTATTAAACTGGAAATTTTCTGCAGACCATAAAGATCAATAAATGTAATTATTTGGCTTTAAACCACATGAATTCTGAAGAGGGTTTGAGATTACATAGAAAATAAATGCCATTTAATTCTGGCTCAAAGCTGATTGGAATAACAATATTCACTTTAAGATCATTTCACCAAAACGGAAATCTTTCACAATCACTTCAGAGTTTTTCCTTTTTAAAGGTTGGCACAAAAATGGAGTAAGGAAAAAGTCTTTTGTAAAAAACTGCAGCCACAGCTAGAAGATTTATACGTATCAATACTGGTTGAAATTGACTGCTTTCTTGCATGTACACAAACACACACACACACACACACACACACACACACACACACACACAGAGGCTACTATTTCTGAGTTATAAAGATTCAGATAATCTCTAGTTAGCAGCAAAACAAGTCATAAAAACTCTAATCCACCTATGAATCGTCCTAGTTTAAGATGCTCTGATATGGTTGCTCTATATCAAACTTGGCAACTTTAAGATGCCCTCTGAATAGGAAGGTTGTGAGTTGGATTGGCTGCTTCTCATTGGGAAAGATAATTTTTGGAGAAGGTAAGTGGAGTGAAGCACAAGGGGGAGGAGGTGCAGGAAGCAATGCAAGGGTGCCTCAGGAGGTGGGGGTGGGCTTGGGAGGCCTAGGGCAGGCCATCTATGAGCTGGAAAGGTACTACAGTGCCAGCCTGGGCCTGCACCAGGTCTCTCAGGGCCTTCCCTACCCCTGAAGTACCCTGTGGTCTGCTTAATGATCTGCACAGTCACTTAATGACCGCAATAGGGAGAGATGGAATTGTGATCATTAAGTGAAGTGATCATATGGGCGCTTCAATCCTACCATGACATATGGACCAAGGGTGGGTTCTACTTACCTTTACCACCGGTTTGCAACGGGATCGCGCACGCCTTGCTTCTGTGCGTGCGCAGATCGCTGATGATGACATCCAGGGCGGTGGGTGGGGCCTCCTGCCGGTTTTATTACCGGTTCTTGCGAACCAGTCCAAACCAGGGGCAACCCACCACTGATACGGACATAATTTTGGCCTCAATTGTGGTCATAAGTCAAGGACTACCTGTATGAAAATGTTGAGCCTGATACCACTAATAACATAATGGTTAAACTCCTCTCCTATTGTAAAGGGTCTTTGATTTGGGGATCTGATGACAACATTTATTTCTTCAAGAATAAAAAGACTAGATTCAGAGTTATTCATCAAGTCAAATTTTCCTTCAGTACAGAGAGAACTCTCATTTTCAGCTCCTATGAGCAAAGGCTATCTTCTGGCCTGAGATTTCCTCCCCCTCTCCCTCTCATCTTTAGCTTTCTGCTCTGCATGGAATGATTACAGAATGGATGTTCTCATTGTTTATGAAAGAGACCATCAACTGGCATGTGCAGATGCATCCGCTTTACATGCAGGATCGAAGGATTGGACTAGGCAAGGCAGGAGGATGCAGCACAAATATAAAATAGGCTTCAGGCAGCAGCATCAGAGAAAACAGCTTGTGAGTGGACATCAATTCTCCATCAGCCAGTGTGACAAGGCCAGAATGTTACTGTTATCACTGCTCATTGTATTTACTTTCCTTCTTGCTCAGCGTCATCTTGCCTGCAGATATACGCATGGAATAAAATTGATACTTAAATCACTAGGGACATTAGGAAGTGGAGGAAATGCATTGTGATATGTTGCTCATACAGCTTTAAGTTGATGGTGGGTTTGTTTAAGCAAGTAATTAGATGTAGATGCTTCTTAAAATGCTAGTTTCAGAAATGTAACTATAGTCAGATCTATTGTATCTGTAACACCCTCTGGAAATTAGTGCTATTATACTGATTCCACAGGGCTATTTTTATATATCATGTCTACCTTTTAATTTGGAGTAAGCAATTTTTGGTGCTGGGGGTAGATTTAGAATGTCTTTAATTAAAAGGCTTCTTTTAATTAAAAAGTTAAATACTGTAGAAAGTTGGTATACTTCAGGGCCAAGCTTCATATTTATTTTTAAGAACATCTGACAAAAACTTTTCTGCAATAATGTAAACTATCCTGAGGGGCTATTTAATCTTCAGGGAAATTGGTTTTGTGGCTGGTAGTGGCAGCCATTTTGTTGACTAGGCAAACATTTTCTAGATGTGATGACCATTTAGAAATGTATAGTAATAGATTCTGTTTCTACAGTCCATGTTGATAAAGTACAGTTCCAATCAAACTTGCAGATTCTTTTTCCTGACTTGAACTACCTTGAAATTAATATTAGCAACATGCTATTAACAAAGTTTGATCCTGCATAAGATTTCACAATCAGCTAAGAGCCACTAGGGGATGTCTATTTGTAAGCAGCATAGGGATGAACCGTATTACTTCAAAATATAGAAAATGGTATGAATAAAATAGTTAAGTGATCACCATCCTGTATCTTTGTGCCAGCTATAAGGCTGTTATGGTTGCCTGATTCTGGTGAGTCACCACACTCAGCACCTTCTGACTTAATAACAAAAGGGATTATACTGTGGCTATCTCTGGTAAACCAAATTCAAATGTCTGTTTTTACACAGACACAGACACCAAATAGGTGTCAGCAAGAAGGACTGTATTATTTTTACTGATATGCTTTGTGTGAATGGCAGAAAACTATCTGAAGTGATGTGTTTGCAAATTCAAGACTTTGATCAAGAATCAAAGTAATTAATTCATTGAAGAGTTATGTGTAAAGAACTATAGAGCCTTGGTGGTGCAGCAGACTAAAGTGCTATTAAGTAGCACCAGCTGCCTGCAATTACTGCAAGTTCAAATCTCACCAGGCTCAAGGTTGACTCAGCCTTCCATCCTTTCAAGGTAGATAAAATGAGGACCCGGATTGCGGGGGCAATAAGCTGACTTTGTATAAAAAAGAACACCACTTAGGGTGGGCTGAAAGCCCTACTAAGCAGGTATATATAAAAGTATGAAGGATATTGCTTAACACATTGTAAGCCACCCTGAGTCTCTGGAAAGGGGTGGCATATAAATCAAACCAATAAATAAATAAATAAATAAATAAACAAACAAACTATGAGTTTGTTGTCATCTGATGATTATCTAGATTTTTGCAGCCCAAATTTTGAAGTCTTACTGCAAAATGCAGTCAGTTGTTATCATATATTCATAATAACAACACAACAATAACAACAGTGAGGAGGAAGGAAGGAAGGAAGGAAGGAAGGACATAACATGTTATAGATTACTTTGGTCTACATGATAGGTTTTTAATCCATAAATTCTATTCATTACTTTAGTAATATAATATTTATAAGAGGAACATGCAAAGAAGATTGCTTTGTTTCCTTATTCCTAATTGGGAATGATTAAAGATTGAATGAAGGTGATAAGAGACCTATTGAGCTATTCATATAGGTCTCTAGAGGGATTCTACTCTTTTTATTATTTCTACATTCCAGTTTTATTTATTCATAAGCATTTCAGGATTGATCCAAGATAGTTTTGCTGTGTGTGGCAATATGACAAAACATGATAGCAACTCTCAGTCAGGCTGTGCTTCACAACGGACTGTCCTTGAAGAGAGAGGGATGATTGGGGAAATGAGGAGGAACACCTAAGAAGTGCCATTGCTGCACTTATTTGGTTTCTGCTGCCAGAAGCAATTGCCTCACTTTGTCTACTGGTCAGGGCATTTCATCAGAGAAAAGAGCAGAGGATTTACTTTTATCTAAAACTGAATCCTATACAAAATATTTCCTTCGGCTATGTGTATCTCAGGAGACATGTACCATTTTGTGGAGATCTCTTCATTGATAAATACATTCATGGCTTAAGGAAGAGTGACAGAGAATCTGAATTATATTAACCAGAAGAATTTATTGATTTTGCATTTCCAGGGAAGAAATGGCAAATTAAAGATGTTCCCATTAAAAGTGGAGCCAATGACTACGGCAAAATGAAGAACCAGAAAATAGACTGGTTCTTCATAGTTTCTCTCCAGATAAGGAGAAGATTTGAGATTACCCACAAATTCTCTATACTGTTTCTCCTCATGAGGAGACCGCAAGAGGGCACTCTGTGGTGGGTTTAGAGCTCTGGGAGACAAGGGTAAGCCATCTTTTTGCTCAAACCATAGTTGCTGACTAGAAGGAAGTATGCAAACACAAAACACTGGGTTTGCATACTTCCTTTTCTAACCACTTTTGGATGTTAACTGTTTCCAGCTATGTGGAGCTTTTGGAACCACAAGCTTTAGGCACTAGGTGAGTTTCTTTCAACCTTAGCAAAATAAGTTTTAAATATAGGTTTAAGGATTATTATTATTTTTTGAATAAATAGGAAAAGAGTGATTAGAACTTTGATTTTTGGAAAGTTACCAATGAACTAAGGGTCCAGATGGATTTTGAATAAGATTTTGGAATTAATTATAAGAATGCTTCCCATGGAAAAATGCTTTTGTTCTGAATTCTCTTTAAAAAACATGAAAGGATGAAGCTTTGAAGGTTGGACAGCAGAAGGAACCAGAAAGAACTAAAGATTACAATTAAAGAAGGACATTTAAATTAATAATACAGAATAAAGCAAAATATTTTAACATTAGTCATATTGAAGGGTATTTTTGAACAATGGACCCAGAAGTTAATTTTAAGAGTGTCTGCTCTATAGACAGACTGTGTTTAAAAGATTGAGACTGTCCTAAAAGTAGGTTTATAATTTTCTTTTCTGCTGTGGCACCTGCGTTGTGGAATCTTCAGCCTGAACTTTCAAAGGTCCCTCAAGATTTAAATATGCCAGCAAACCTGGGGCCCACAGGGAATGGGTGAACTCATGAGGTGACTCTGTTTTATTAACATACCTCATCCCTCTATTATTTCCTTTTCCTGTTTAAGTTGTGCCTTTGTAATTTTTTATGCTTTTAAAATAATTATTATATAATAGTCTTAGTTAATAATTGTTTTATATATTTACTGTTTTATTTGATTGTGTTCACAGCCCAGATGAGATGGCCAACCATATTAATTTGATTAATCATATTAATAAAAATGATAGGTTACCAGAATATATGGAAAAAAATCTAGACTGCTGTGATGTCTGGCGTTCACATACACTAGGGAAACATCCTGGCAGAGGAGGATCCTGGAAGTGCTGAATCCAGAGAGAGATATATCAGCACCTCTTGCACACTGATTCACTAGCATGTCTCTTTCTCCAGAGGCCAAGTCTGTTCCTTGAGTTTGACAATACCAGGTACTCTTTGATGGCATAATTACTTGCTTTCTGAATGCTTGTAATGAGGTTTTGGTACAGTTTTAATAATGCTGGGAGAAGGATGGCAGAATTTTATACATTCTTTGACCTTTGACTAGTTTCAGTGCTATTGATCTTTTTGGATTAGTTGGCTAACACAAAAATTAGAAGCACTGTGCTATGAAGGTGAGTGCTGGGATCTACCCTAGATGTTCTGGCTTTTTAATTTCATAGATGAAATCCTGTTTGGGCTTGCAGAAGATGCCATTTCCCCCATTTTAATAAAAGCTTGTCAAGGAACCTAAGGTAATCAAATCAAATCATTATTATGATCATAGCATCGGAATCTGAAGTAAGCCCAGCTCTACTATTTTAATTTTTCATCCTTAATCCTTGTGAAGACCCCAAATAATACCAGGCTTGAAGTTTCTTGCCTATTTCCCGAAAAAACTTCAGCAATCTTCTAGTTTCAAAATTAAATATTCGGAAGCTAGTGGCTGCTCCTCTGACATCCCCTGTTAATGATGAAGAATTACCTATTACACTAGGAGTGGGATGGTTTGACAATTCCATTACATATTACTAATAGTGCTATTAATGCTTGGTAGCTTATCATTACAATAGGATATGTGCCATTGTCCAAATGCTTTCGGGTCTGAAGAAAGTAAGACAACAGTAGGAAATGTGAGTATGTTGTGCAGAGAATAGAGCCTCCAGTTTCAGTATTTATTACCACCTGACAGCAGAACAGAATTGACATAGGATGCAGGTGAGTGGACTTAGTTCTGCTACTATAGATTTTATCATATTACTTGCTGAAAAAAGAACAGACTACATAAATGTTGATTATGCTGTCTAGTATGAAGTATATTTTAAAGGACTCTTAGGAGAAGCTCCTGAGGAGATTAGAAAAACTGATTATGCTCATATGCCTTCTATGTAATCTATCATTTCCATCCTTTGACCCCTCCTAGGATCTACCTCCTATGTTGGACT
This sequence comes from Pantherophis guttatus, assembly GCF_059756535.1. Taxonomy (NCBI): domain Eukaryota; kingdom Metazoa; phylum Chordata; class Lepidosauria; order Squamata; family Colubridae; genus Pantherophis; species Pantherophis guttatus. The sequence continues at coordinate 290,470,619 of NC_142063.1, read as the reverse complement.
TGGGCAGAAGAAAATATGTAATATAGCTTACTTACTAATTTTTCTTATGAGTTTGATGAAGCCTGAATCTATCAGTAGGCTAGCTTTGGCTTCCTCACCATGACAAGACATCACATGTTGTTAGTGTTCCAGACGTATCAAGTGATGGATGTCCAATGTCTGAAAGAAACATATATTCAAGCTTTTGAGAATATCAAGGGCAGCAACTTCATTGCCTAACAAATCTTCAGAGAAGTAACTGTAAGATATTTAGATGCTTCTCTACATGGATGCTACAAAATATGATGGACATAGCAGTAAGAGATAAAATGAAGAAATGTTTTTCTTTACTAGGACAGGGAGCCATGGATAGAATCTCACTAAACTTGTGGATAATGTTAGTCAGGCACATTTCTTCAGCACAGAGCTACTGGACTATGTCCCCTTCCCTACTTGTACCTAACTGAAGCTTGCACTTTTTTCTCCTATGTCCCCATTACATTGCCTTCATTTATTTTCCAGCCCATAAATGAGATAACTTTAAGTCATAGCTGTATTTGTGTGAGAGGAGTCTGCCACTCCCTAGTTTCCTTAATCTGTTGTGTTGATTACCAGTGGTCAACACAGATTATGAATATGCAATATGCTATGAGCTTATCGGGGGCTTAGTTTTCAGGCATCATAGGAAAATATACAGCTTATGGCTTGAACCAGAGATGGAATCCTGGTGCATTTTATATAGGATGTGATCCCCTTGACCCAGGAAAGATGAGACTTTAAGTCCTTAGATCAGTGGTTCTCAACCTGTGGTCCATGAATTCCCGGAGGTTCACTGTGTCATCTTAGGAGGTACGCAAAGACTTGAGGAAATGTTATGATTTAAATATTGAATTAAGTCTTGGTAGGTCTGTGGCCATAGTCTGTGGTGGAGAATAGGTTGAGAACAACTGCCTTAGGTGATTATACTAACCATGACTAATTCAGAAGTTATTTCTATTTTTCTGTTCCAGTTTCTATTGTTTTGTATCTCAGTTTCTTTATATACACTTAAGTATATAAAATCCTATCACAATTTAGTAGATTAGGTGTCAGAAACAGGCCCCAGGCTCTTGATTCAAGTCTTGCAGCTGAGACAGAAAGATTGAATGGGCCAAATCAATACATCACACTCTTCAAATAAACACTATATACACATATCCTAAAGGATGTTTTCTTTTCATTTCCAACTTTCCAACCTTATTATCTTATAATATGAAAAGAAAAAGTATGTGAGAGAGCCAGGCAAAAGTGGATTGGTTTTGCCTTGAAAAATGTCATATTGTTTTATATATTGAATACCATTGTATTGCCAAACTGCTTTCTTCATTTTTAATCTATTTGTATTTTACGGATCCACTGGATGTCACCCACTGGAATACCATTTATCTTTCTTCTTTCGACACATCTATTTCTGCCCCCCTTTTAAAAATCACTAAAAAACCCCATTGCCCATCTCTTCCTCCCCAAAATGTTTCTTAGTGTAAAAGCCATCCATCTAGCAAAGGCAATTATGAACCTCTGGAGTGTGTGGTATTCCTTTAAAACCAATTCCCTAGAGTGATAAATATGAAGAATATTTCCCAGTCTCTTGCAAAAAGTCAAGTGTGAAAGCAATCAAGGCCACTTCTGTGTTTGTATGCTAAAAGCATTTCCTGTTCATGAATCTATTTAAAGAATTCTTCCACTGTTATTGAAGAGGAAAAAAAAAATCTAACTAGTCTCCCAAGTGGCAGTTGGCCATGAGAATGAATTGGAAGGACAATTTATCTCCTCAGCTGCTTTGAAGCCTTTCAGTTTATTGGAGATCCCTTGTCTAATGAAATTAATTGAATACATCTATACTCTGGATATTTCAGCCTGAAGTTCAGTTTTCCTCTTATTTATAAGTTGCTCTGAAGCCACTTATCATTCCAAGCTGGCAAATGTCAATGAATAATAATACTGTTGAAAAAAGTGCCATGTATTCCTATTGAATGAAATGATATAGCTATTTCTGGAAAGCTTTCTTCTTATAAATTGTTGCATATAAGCATGTCCCTTTTACAATATTTCTTTAGAGAACTTGTAGTTGATTTCCCCAGGGATTAGATAGCAGGATAAGCCAATTATGAATTTCTTCTGTAAGCATGACTTACAGTATTTCAGTCAGTACTAAAGTCTGGGAAAATTCAGAGACTTATGTCTTATTTGATTGGATATGCCTTAGATTCGACCAAATCTCATACCAAATTGGCCAATTCGGAGAGATCCTGACTTTTCTGAAGCATCGGAAATGTAATGTCCAGATATTGTGGGAAGGTGCCAAGTATGTCAGTGCACCAGAACAAATCAAGAAACAAGGGAGGGAGAGCAGTTGAGAGAAAGGAGAGAAATTGAGTTACTGACAATCTACTTTGCCATCAAAGGGAAGAGTACCCAGCGGCTTTGTAATCAATGTACTTTGAGAAAAAAGTGTTCCATTTTGTACAATATTTTGCTGCTTAGAGCTCTTGTCTCTTTGCTGATTCTGCTCTTCTTGGCTTAAACATTCTGAAGGGCTCTAGAAGAGCAAAAAAGAATGTTGTGTTCCTTTTAATGTCCCTAATTTGTTGCAATCATTCTGTATCCCTATTTACTTATCTCTGAGGCTGTTGCTTTCAGGTACAGCTGCTTACCTAATTCTATTTCTTTTCTCAGACAGAAAGCTGGTTTGCTTTTGCCTTACGAGAATTTTTAGTTGTTCTCAAAACCATCTTAATGAAACACACTCAGCAAAACCTCAGGCTTTTCTGGTGCTAAAATAATCTCGGCCTACTGAAAATTCCATGTTAAAGTTTGTTTACTCTTAATTTTCAAGAGCAGAACAAACAGAAAATATAAGATAATAACATCTGGACCACAATTCTGGCACAAATGTCCATGATTGTACCAAGAGGAGGAGGAAGGGGCTTTGTTTGAAAATTTTCTTAACTGTTATGATAATAGCTTTATGCAGTGGAAAGATTGCAGGGGGGAGAAACATTAGAATTGGGAGCCAGCTTTTAAAAGAAATATTCTTGATGCTGATACTTTTGTGAAATAAAAATGAAAAATAAGGATGAGGGTGAAGGTTCATTCTCTGAGCTTGTGGGTTGCTACCACAAACCCACGCACATGGCAAGCAACCACCCCACCACACGCAAAAGAAGCTGTGTCCAGACCCTGTTCAGAAGGGCCAGGACACACTGCAGCACCACAACACTAAAAAAAACAGAAAAGAAACAGTTGCTTGATGTCTTTTTCCGTAACGGCTATCCAAAAAACCTCATATTCCAACACACAGCACCCAAACCACAACATACCACACAGCCAACAACCACACAAAAGCTAACCCTACCATACACAAAACGGATGTCAGAAATGACAGCCAGAATCCTCCAACCCCTAGGAATAATAATAGCCCACAAACCCACAACCATACTCCACCAGGAATTATCCAGAACCAAAGACAAAATACAGAAGGATGAAAGAAACAATGTAATTTACAAAATCAAGTGTAACCATTGCAATCAATTCTAAGTGGGACAAACATCACATCAATTAAAAACCAGGATTCACAAACACTGGCTGTCAGTCAAACGCCATGATCCCAAATCCTTAATCTCCATCCTCATCAACCACCAAACAGCACCTGTTCGATTGGAACAACACAAAAATCATCAGCCACGCTACCCTCCGCCATGCTTATGAGTTCATTGAAGCCTGGCACTCCACAAGCAATCCCATCAACAGACATATTGACCTACAACAGCCTACACACCCCTCAGAATCCAAATCAACTGCCCAATCAACCAGAGACAACATCAACCTTCAACCAAACCACACAACCTCCCTCCCACCAGCAGTTCACCTCCCAATGACCCTGACCTGATGTAATCTTCTTATCACAAGACCCATCACAACATTCACTGATGACTGACAGCTGACCCATCACAACACTTGACACACCCACACCTGAAGTCCTTATAAACAGAAGAACACAGACACTGACATCTCCTAAATTCCATTGAAGATAAATACCTAGCCTGGTAACAAAACATTCAGAAACCAACCTACAAGCTCGGAGCACAAACCTTCACCCTCATCCTACACCCAAGCTACATATATTCGCCACTATTGCAATGAAAGGATAGGAAGGAAACGGTGAAAGCTCTGAGAAATTTCTTACTAATAGGATACTCCTGAGAATACTCTGGGCACCTAACAAAGCAAACAACAAGCAACCTTAACTCTAGAGAGGACATATTAACCACACTGGGTATTTAATATATATTACTCATATAATATATATTAACTGTTCTTGATTAATCAAACTAGTTTTTCTTCTTCACTTTTTTTTTTTTTTTGGTCCTGTCCCCTTCTTGAAACTGGCCCTGCCAACTTTCTGGTATGCAATTCACAATGCATCCTTATAGACCAAACTTGCCCCCTGCCCCAAGTTGGCAGAAATCAGTGGCCAAAGCACTAAATCAGTTGTGTGAACAAAGGAAGTTGTTGGCATGAAATTCTTGTTGAAGAAAAGCACTCCAGAATGCAGGAGAAATGCTGGAATGCTGGAAACGAGGCAAATTATTTTTTATTGGCTTTCCAGAATACTTGGCCTACTTCTAACCTCATTTGTTGTTTGCATTCACTGCAGTGACTATGTCTGCCTGGACATAAAGCAATCCTTTTTCTTACTTTGCGCTTAATTTTTGTTTTTCTTTGATGTTCCTGTAAATAGTTCTATAATACAGCTGTCTCTTTTATTTTTAGTCCAGATGAAATACCCTATCCCTATTTGTCTTGTTTGACAAACACTAAAATCAATTAAAATGCAATTCTATTTCAATTCTGTGTTCCAGAGCATGGGCCTTTTTAAATATATAGCAAATCAATACAGATTTCAGATCGGCTTACCTGCTGAGCAGGGGTGAAAAGGACACTATAGAAAGATGGATTAAAGAGGATTCGTCTGTGTTTTTGTTTCTGTATGTACCTTTATTTTGTGGTGAGTAAATTGATAAATTCACGAGGATTAGACTGAATTAAAGCTTTGTCATTCATAGCTAAGACCTGGCACAGTATTCTCCACTCATTCTCTCTCTAAAGCAAAAGGAATGTAATAAATTTGAGATTGGAAAAGTAAAATGTGAAGGTTGTGAGAGGAATGTTTTGAAGCATGTGATTGATTTAGATCAGTTTCCAAACCAAGACCTACTGCAGCTGAGTGGCTTTTCTTTGCCATCTCATTTTTAATAAAGTCTTCTGCAGAAGATATTGTTACTAGGGAATACTTTTATGATATTGAATCAGGATTGGATTATTCTAATTTAGACCATAGTGTGGAGGAAAGTGGAACATGTCTACCATTTCCCTAAAAGTCTAACGTTTCCTCTCTACCATGGATTTATTCATGCAGGTTACCTAATGAGCTAAAAAATATCTATGAGGAGGGACAGCTTTGGTCAATGGTTCAGAGCATTTGACCTATGTAAACCATCCTTAGGTATTTCATTCCTAAAGCATATAGTTCACCATTTAGTTTAGGACAATGGTACTCTCCAGTCAAGACTTTTATCTTTTGCTCCTTAGTATGAATGCTGTGCTATAACAAACACAGGCAAACCTTCCTTACAATTCATAGAAGGAGACCTTTCAGAATGAAAGGTATAATCTTCCAAAATAGTTATAAGCAAATGTAGGAATGCCGTCAAGCTGAATATTGAGAGTAAAGGACACATTGACTTGCTGATCTACTTGATACAAATCAGTGAGGTCACTAGGGTGTCATTCAGACTGGAAAAATGCCACCAGATAGTAACCAAAAGAGGAAAGGTAGTTAAGATTGATGAAGTGGATTGATGAACTGGCCACATAGCAGACATACAGACAGCAGTGATGATATATATAGCAAGGCCAACTGCCGGCAACATCAGGAAGAAGTATGAGAACCTGGAGAAGTACCAGGGCTTAAAAAGGATGTGGAAAATAAAGGCCAAAGTGGTCTCAGTGATGATAGGAACACTTAGGGACTATGACTGCTAATCTGGGAGAGTAGCCCCAATAGACTGCAGGAACAGCAACTCTCTGTCCAGAAGAGTGCAGTGCAGAGGTGAAATCCAATTTTTTTTTACTGCTGGTTCTGTGCGCGTGCCAGGGGAAGGGATACTGCAAAATCTCCATTCCCTCCCCACTCCTGGGGGAAGGATATTACAAAATCCCCATTCCCTCCCCACTCTGGGGCCAGCCAGAGGTGGTATTTGCCGTTTCTCCGAAGTGCTCAAAATTTCCGCTACCGGTTCTCCAGAACCTGTCAGAACCTGCTGGATTTCATCCCTGGTGCAGTGCTAAGAACAACTAAAATACTGCACTGAACCCTCAAACTGCCAGCCTCTGGTAGAGGATCTGAAATTGATAAGAGATATAACACTCATAGAGGTGGGAAGGGAATATTAATATGATGGGACAAAGTATTAATACACCAATAACAACTTCCTGTATGAAATTGGTCATACACTGCTCCTGTTGGTCAATAAATGGCAAAAATATAAAGGAATACATATTATTAATCTCCTACCTCCAGCCATTATAGGTGTAGAGGAGTCATGGAACCTTCAGCCTAGGGCCATGACAGCTTGTCTTTTAGCCTAAGAGCTTAAAATAAGGAAATCAGGCATACCTTGCTTAGTCCTGATTTGTACAATCAGCCAAAGAATGGTATAGATAGAGTATGATTTATGACTGTCACCTACATGGAATACAGATGAGAGAGAGGAACCTATGTTTGTCTTAGCCTGTTTTATGGCAGAATCTGATAGCCTCTCTTCTAAATCAGGAATGTTTCAGCCTTAAACATTCAACTTGCTTCTCTGATTTCATGCTTTCAAGATGCATGATGCAATAATAACCTTTAATAACCTCAGTGATCATGGTAGCTATGAATGATAGATCTTGTGGTCAAACATACCGTATTTTTTGGAGTATAAGACGCACCTTAGTTTTTGGGGAGGAAAATAAGAAAAAAGCTGATTGGCGGGTGGATTGGCTTCCTGGAATACCCCAAATCAGCTGTACCCAGAGGTGAATTTTAGCAACAGGTTTGTTGGTTGTGAGCTCTGTGGCTTGCTTTTTTTTCAGCCTCTGAAAGTTCTGAAACTCTGGATGCGAGGGCGATCTGGCTGCGACATCTGTCACCCCATTGATCGCCAGGGTTGAAAACTTTTTTTCCTGCCTCTGAAAGCCTCCAAAACAGCTTCAGAAAAAAAGCCTCTGAAACTTCCTTTCAGAGGCTTTTTTCTTCTTCTGAAACTCCATTTGGAGGTTTTTTTCCCCCAGCCTCTGAAACCTCCATTTGATTGGCTGGGCAGAGCTACATTCGGAGTATAAGACGCACCCAGATTTTCACTCTCTTTTTTGGGGGGAAAAGGTGCGTCTTATACTCCGAAAAATATGGTATTTGAAGGGTACCACATTGGGGAAGGCTGGCCTTGAGAAGGGTCTGAACATGCTCATGATTGCCCCAACTCTGAAGTATAAGATGATGCATAACTGTGAATAAGAATCCTGTGCCTCTGTGTAAAAATTAAAAAGTAAATGAAATGTTAGATTGTTATGTAATTTTTATTCCCATTAGTTTGGGGTGTTATACTCAACAATTCTATATTTCTCCCATTTCTAAAAGGAATCATTCCTTCACAAGGTCTTGTCTCAATATATTCTGAAATCCCATAAAACTACCACATTTGTAAAATACACACATGTTGACATATAAAGATTATGCAGTGGTATCTATTAAGCTCTTTTCTTGGATTGCCCATTCCCAAGCTATAGTTCATGGTTTGTACAAAGGTCCCGTGTTCAACTTCTGCTGTCTCCCATTGTAAAGGTCTCCAACTCAGGAACACTTTGCCACAGAAAGTTAGATTAGATCAATGCCCTACCCAACCTGCTGCCCTGCAAATATGGTGGACTACGACTCCTACTGTAAGATTTAAAACATTGGTATCCAATGCATCTGGAGCATTCCAGATGTGGGAAAGGTGGTATATTATTGTCTTAGATTAAAGTCTATTCCTGGCTAGGTAGCTTGATAAACAGGAACATTTACATCACACAAGTTATCCACTTCCTTTAATTGCTTGAAAAGTGCCTCCTGGGTAGTGGAGAAAAACCTAACCCCTCTGTCCACTTCTGTTTAAACTGTTCCAGCCATTCTTAGCAGGACAGGAGATGGTGGAGCTCATAAACTTTGATTGGTTGACAGGAAGCCCATGGAGTTTCCTTCTTGTTGTTTTTTTAACCTGAAGAATTTTGCTAAGAGAAGTTAAGAGCAACTGTCTGGGAACAGAAGCAGAGGTGGGTTTCAGCAGGTTCTGACCAGTTCTGGAGAACCGGTAGCAGAAATTTTGAGTAGTTCGGAGAACCGGTAGTAAAAATTCTGACTGGTCCCACCCCCATCTATTCTCTGCCTTAATATTCCTGTGCAGTGTTTTGTGTGTGTGTTTGTGCCAGAGAGAGAGAGAGAGGGAGGGAGGGAGAGAGAGAGAGAGGGAGCAGAGGTGGTATTCAGCAGGTTCTGACCAGTTCTGGAGAACCGGTAGCGGAAATTTTGAGTAGCTCAGAGAACCGGTAAATACCACCTCTGACTGGTCCCGCCCCCATCTATTCTCTGCCTCCTGAGTCCCAGCTGATTGGGATGAAATGGGGATTTTGCAGTAACCTTCCCCTGGATTGGGGACAGAATGGAGATTTTACAGTATCCTTCCCCTGGAGTGGGGAGGGAATGGAGTTTTTATAGTATCCTTCTGCTGGAGTGGGGTGGGGATGGAGATTTTACAGTATCCTTCCCCTGGAGTGAGGTGGGAATGGAGATTTTACAGTATCCTTCCCCTGCCATGCCTACCAAGCCATGGCACGCCCACCAAGCCACACTTACAGAACCAGTAGTAAAATTGTTTGAAATCCACCACTGAATAGAAGTTATGATTGCAATCATTATTGTGAGATTAGACATTTAACACCTCACCCACTCCTTTGGAATAGATGTTAGTAAATACTAAAACTGATAGATAAGCAGAAAATCTCGAAGCATTTGCTGTTAGTTCTCGGCTAGTTCTTCTCCTTACTGAAAGCCTGCCTATTTTGACAGAGGTATTCTGGCTACAACTGCTTCACTGCTACTATTATGAGTTTTCCGGTAGCGGCATTCAAAGACATTAGGAGAAACCCATCTCCTGGCAAGCACTAGAAGAAGAGGCTACAGCACTTTTCAGTTCCACGGTGGATGCAAAAACAGATTATTGTCAGGCACAGCAAAGGTCAGAGTTGCCATCAGCTAAGTGAATAGTCAGTGGTAATGGTCAGGCTGACATTTTCCACTGCTATCTCAGCCACCAAGAGAAGCTGCTTTCGTTAGCAACTGGGCTGGGATTTTGTAAGAACATTTTATATTCCACTTCAGGGGGGTTTATGGCAGAATGAAGAAGTTTCCACTGATCTATTGCTGACCTGCACACCAAAGGAAGGCAAAGCAGCCAGTGTAATTTGTAGGTATTCTCAAAAGCAATAGGATGCAACAGCATGTCCAGGATGCATAGAATCACACACACTCGGGAAGCCAATTGTGGCAGAATTCTTTGCATTTAGGTTGTGTATGAAATGTAGCATGTGGAGATGGAGACACACCTTTGATATTTGCCACAGGCATTCTACTGCCAATTACCAGCTTGTTTCCATAGACGATGCACCTAAATATATCCATGAATAGTATAACTTCCCCATGGTGGAGGTTTTTCAAAAACCCTCCAGGTTTTTGCAAATGGCACAATGATACTGTGAGCTGAGTATTCCCCCTTCTCTTCTTCTGCCTTTGTTTGACAGAGAATAACCACAATGCACCAGATCCCTGATCTGTTGTGCACAGGCAATCAGAATGAATGCATTCTGGCTGACTCTGCTAGGTCAGTGACAGGAGTCCAGCAATATCATCACTGGCATGAAAATGAGTAGGATGTGGGAACAGGCTGAGAGAATGGGCAAGGGGTTGTGGGAAGAGGACTGGAAGGAGAATCACTCCACTATTTTTCTCAGAACTCAAGTCAGAAGTTGGAGGTGGGATGGGGAAATAGATCACACACAATAATAACTGCTCAGAGACTAAAAGAGGCACTCAGGTAACATATGCAGTTGTGGTCCCCAACCTTTTTGGCACCAGGGACTGGTTTCATGGAAGTTAATTTTTCCACAGACCAGTACACTTCCATGGCCCCAGGGTTGGGGACTCCTGACATAAAGGATCTCCATTCAATGTGCATCTCTCAGGTGACATGAACAGGGACTGTCCCAGTATGGCTCTTTCAGATTAATCAGTAGTTCAGAGATAACATCTCCCTCATGATCATCTATCTCTATGGACTGGTGCGTTCAGGCTATTGCCTTCTGCTCCTCTCTGGCGACAATTTGAAAAAATCCATCAGGGAAAGTTTTACCTTAAGGAAGATGAAATTTCCCCATTGAATCAGCATTCAGATATAAACAGTAGGATGTCACCATGTGACCTGCTTCAGAGGCCAGTGTTATTCAGGAAATTACCAGATGTTAAGACAAACATGCACGTGTTGTCAAGCCTGGCCAGTTGGTTACTCCAAACTGGAGTTGGTTCCGCAACTTTGCTTTCCTTTAACTCACACACATAACACAAAATGGAACACTCTATACTGTTGGCTAAGCCAACAGGGAACAACTATACTGCATCCACTAGGCTGACACAAACAATTTCATGTTTGATTCTGCAACCTGAACTCCTAGATATTTTACCTTTGGTACAATCTCAAAACCTGCCCTCCTTTCAAGCTCATGTTTACGATCTTGTGTCATGTTTTTAGCTATCATTTTAGTCTTTTTTGGATTCAGTCTAAAACCTGAAACTTTACCATAGTCTTGTATAATGTCCTTCATCAGGATTATTGATTCCATTGGTTGTGATAGGGTAATAACCAGATCGTCTGCAAATGCCTTTATTCTGTAATCCTCTTGCCTAATCATTATACCTTTCAGGATATTAGAGTCCCGTATTGTATTTAGCAAGACTTCTAGTGTTAAAATAAATAAAAGTGGGGACAACGGACATCCCTGTCTTGTTCCTTTTTCAATTTTGAACTCTGTTGTCAAACTTCCATTAATAATGATCTGTGCCTTTTGCTCTTGGTAAATTGCTGAAATCGCCTGTATAAATTGATCCCCAAAGTCCATCTTTTTTAAAGTCTTTAGTAGAAAATTCCAATCCACTCTATCAAAGGCCTTCTCTGCATCCAAAAAGACCAGCACTGCAGGAATCTGTTTATTCTTCTCAAGATATTCCAATAAATCTATTACTTGCCTTACATTATCCTTCATGTATCTGCCCTCGATAAATCCCGCTTGATCATCATGAATCACCTTTTGGATTACTGGCACCAACCTGTTGGCTAATACTTTCGCATAGATTTTATAGTCTGTATTCAAAAGAGATATTGGTCTGTAGTTCTCTGGTTTTTTAGGACCGACTTGTTCTTTTGGTATCAAAGATATATAAGCTGTTGTCCATGATGGGGGTATTTTACCCCCTTGTTGAATATTGCAAAATAAATCTCTAAGTTGTTCCACCATTTCAGCTTGCAAAGTTTTGTAATACACTGCGGTCAAACCATCCGTGCCAGGAGCTTTGGCTGTTTTTAACTGTTTAATTGCTACTATTATCTCCTCCTCTGTTATAGGATAATTCATTCTTTCCTTTTGTTGATCAGTAATTTTTGTAACTCTTTTATCGTTTAAATATTTTTCTATAAGTCCATTCTGCACCTCCTCTTTGGCATATAGTTTGGTATAATAGTCCACAAAAGCTTCTTTAATTAATTTTTGTTGAAAAATTTCTTTCCCTCCAATATCAATACTATCAATAGTCCGTATACTCTGTTTTTTCCTCAATGTGTAAGCCAACCATCTGCCCGGTTTATTAGCGTTACAAAATGTATTGTGCTTCGCATATTGTATGTTTGTTGCAACTTGTTCCGCCATAAGCATTTGGAATTGGTCTTTCAAGAGTTTTATAGCACCGCATATTCTTTCATCTATTGGATTTTTAATAAGTAACTGTTCTTTATTCTTTATTTCTATTTCCAATTCAGATCTTTTTTTTTGTCGAATCAGTCTATGTTTAGAGTTCATGTAGATAAGCACCCCTCTCATATAAGCTTTACTTGCATCCCACACAATTTCTATTGGGGTACCTTTATTCAAATTTATTTCAAAAAATTCTTTCAAGTGCTTTTTAAGTTCTGTTGTGTTTTTTTCATATCTGAACAAGTTCTCATTTAATCTCCAGGAACGTCTCTCAATCTTATCCATCTCAATTTCTATCCATACTGGGCTATGGTCAGTCAAAGTTCTTGGAAAAATCTTTGTTCTTTTTGTCTTGACAAGTAAATCATCTGACAACAAAATGAAGTCAATCCTAGAGAAGGATCTATGTCTATCTGAAAAAAAAGTATAGTCCAGTTCTTTTGGGTTATGCATTCTCCAAATATCTTTTAGTTCCAAATCTTCTTTCATATCAAAAAAGGTCTGAGGTAACCTAATCCTAGATTTCGCTGAACTCCTTTTGTCTAATTTAGAGTCTATTACTCCATTCCAGTCTCCCATGATTAAAATAGATCTATAGTCCCATTGTAGTATTTTAGTATGTAACATTTTATAGAAATAATCCTGTTGTTGGTTGGGAGCATAAATTCCTATCAAAAGAATTTGGCCATATGTTGTAAGTAATTCAATTGCTACAAACCTACCATCTTCATCTGTTTCTATAACTTTAGCCGTAAATTTCTTATTTACATAGATAACCACACCATTCTTTTTTTGCAACGTTGAAGATATAAAATGTATTCCTAATTTGGAGTTTATCAAATATTTTTGATCTTGAACTGTAATATGCGTTTCTTGTAGACAAATTATATCATTATTAAATTGTTTCAAATATGTAAATAATTTCTTCCTTTTCTGTGCTGAATTCAACCCATTCACATTCCAAGATAAACACTTAAGCGTCATCTTCATCTTTCTGGAGCAAAGAGCAGAATAACCGAATATCATCCAAAATCTTCGGAGTCGCTCCCCCCATGGCTCCAGTCTCTTGTATAGTAGTCTTAGCTCCCTTCTTGTCTTGTCTTTCCTGTTGTTGTTGTTGCTTTTGTTTAAGTAACTTAGATTGAGCTCGAGTTATACGTTGATCCTTAACTTCGATCATCCGAACCAGGTCCAAGATTGGAGAAGATTCCAGCAAAGGCTCATCCAGAAAACCTCCTTCTGCGCCTTGCACTTCCTCTGGTTGCTGCTTAGACTGTTCTTGCAATTCTCGTTGAGGTTGCTTCTCATCACTCTCCTTAATCTCCAAAACTGTAGATGTACGTGGGGATGGTGTTCTTTCCTTAAGAGTAGTAGTGTAGAAGTGCTCTGCCTTCTCCACGGTGTTCAAACGATATCTTTCTCCCTTGTATCTCAAAATTATACCAACTGGGGCGTCCCACCGAAATGGTATCTGTTGATTTTGCAATTCTTTAACAAGAAAGCCAAATTCTTTTCTGGTTTTCAACATTTTAGGAGGTAATTCTTTATAAATTCCAATTCGTGAGCCCCCCACTTGCACAGAGGTGTAAAAGGATTTTTGCAGGATGTCATTTCTTATTTCTCTGTCTGTAAAATATATGACCACATCTCTGGGCAATTGTCTTTGTCTGGCCACCCATGAATTCACTCTGTAAATTTTGTCTATTTTGTGAAAAACCACATCAGGATTAACTTTTAAAATCTTAGCCAGAGCCTCAGAACAAACCTGTCTCAAATCCTGTCTATCCTCTTCTCGAATTCCTCGAAGCCGTATTGCAAACTCCATTGCCCTGAATTGTACAATCACGATTTCGTTTTCAACTCTCTGCATTTTATTGTCAACATCAGCAATTTTATAATCATTATCTTTCATCTTAACATTAACTTCTGATTTAAATTCTTCAACTTTAGAATCAACTTTAATAATAAATTCTGCCAGGCCAGACGCCACTTCTGATATTTTTTTGGTCACCTTGTTTTGATTCTGTTTCACCATATCTTTAACTTCATTAATTTCCTGCATAAATTCCTGGTGTGACTTTTGAAGTTTATCATCTATCTCCTGTTGAGATTTTTGAAATTTATCATCCAAAATTTTAGAAATAAATTCTTTTAAATCTCCCACGTCAAAATCTTTTTTCTGAGTCTGTGTCTGTTGTTCAGGGGGAGGCTGTGTTTTATGTGTGGGAGATCCACCTCCTGTTGCCTTCGCTTCCTGCTTCTTTGAGGCCATCCTGCCACGTAGGCTAGTTTTACTAAAAAAGGAAGTTCTTCTTCCTCTCCCACCTCCACAAAGACTTCTGAAAAAGTCCCCCAGATTTAATCAAATAAGAACTAAGGTAAAGCAAAGTCCAGTATTGAAAAAGGAGAAATTTCTCTCTTATTTCTCTTGTTACAAGCGAAGCAACTTCGTAACAGTTTAGAAACTTTGTAACAAAGCAAGATGAGTTCAGCAATCCACACTCGCCAGCTCGTTAACTCTGAGGCTAAGCGCCATGTTTTTACAGTTCACTTTCACTCATCCGCATTTTTTCACTCAGATTAGAAAGCCAAAAAACTCTAATACTTGCGATTCCGAGTTTCAGGGTTCAAGTAAAAATATGCTGCTTATTACGGCTGGTTCCTTTCCTTTCAATTTGAAGTTTCCTGTAGCCGGCTTGTTCTGCAAAAGCAGACTTGTCCCACGCCGCCCGGAGTTCCAGCAGGTTGAACGGGAGCCACTCCTGTTCCCTCCCCTATTCCCTGGGGGGGTTGCAGGGGCTCAACCTGTGCCCTGCAATATCTCTTCAAAAATCCTAAGGATTTTGAAGTTTTCGAGCTGCTTCTTAGTCGCGAAGCGGCTCTACAAGCGGCGGGGCTGGCGGAGCTTCAAAAGGCACCACCGCCACCGAAGACGAGGAAACCGGAAGTCCTACCCATGGTTGAATTTTGATTGCTTACCTTGTTTGCCAGTGAGTTAGGTTCAACATCTTGCCATGAAGCAAGATTCACCTGTGCAAACTTCATGTTTGTTACAAAGTTCTGTATAAAACTTATGCAGATGCATAGCAGTGTTCCTATAACACAATAAAAAGGGTTGAGACTTTAAGTGCTTTGTTGCTGTTACTGTTTGGACTTCTGATCTCCACTATGGATTCCTTTATCTTTCAGCATGCCATTTGTTGCTTAAATGGCTGCATTGTTTCAAAGCTCTCTCCCCTTGAAATCATGCTCTTAGCCTTGGCCTATTGCATCAGAAACAGGACTGTGACAGGGGTGGGTTCTACATTTTTTTATTACCGGTTCTGTGGGCATGGCTTATTTTGTGGGTGTGGCTTGATGGTCATGTGACAATTCTTTAGGATTTAGCAGAGGTACTGGTCTACCAGGCTTTTAACTGCTTGCAGAGCTGTACCGGTCTACCCATTTATTTTTGCAGGCATCGGTCTACTCATGTACTTTTGGAAGCACTGGTCTACCCATTTATTTTTGCAGGCGCTGGTCTACTCATTCGTTTTTGAAGGCACCGGTCTACCACCAAACTGCCTTTTACCACTGATCAGCTGTAGGGCGGCCCTTTGAAGCCCCGCGGCAAGAATTTAAACAGTTTTTTTCCTTATAGTCCATCAGTTGGGACTCAGGAGGCAGCAATAGATTGGGGGTTGGGCCAAATAAAAGGTAAGAATAATGCGGGAGGTGGGGGGGCGGGGGGGGCAGAACCGGTTCGGTGACATCATATCGTCACTGCTACCGGTTCAGCGGAACCAGGCGGAACCGGGAGGAACCCACCTCTGGACTGTGAGCACCTGCTGTTGTATTGGCATCTCTTAGTCACTTACATTTCATAAAACCTATATAAAAAAAAAGCCTTGCCACAGTTTACTCACATTCTGGCAATCAGTTCAGATCATTGCCCTTTGTGAAGCATAGCATAGTTTATGAAAAGCATAGTCACCTAACATAGAATGGGGTGGGCAGATTGTTGTCTGGGATTCACAGAAAGAATATTTAACAATAATAAATAATTGCCCTCTAGATTGCAAAATGCTGATATGCAGAGCCGAACAATAAAAGAGTAAGATCTTCATGATACCTTGAGATAATTAATCAAGGACCTCTTCTGGATGTCCTTTTCTTCAGAGATTAGAAGAGTGATTTCTATCCATCCCAAGAATACTTTCACGACAACTATTTTATCATTATTTAAGCATGAACTGAGAACTATTCTATTTTCTCAAGCTTTTAGCCGTATTTACATTTTAACTGTCAGGCTTAAGAGCACAGCACTGGTGTGACTGATTGTTGATTTCTTGCTGCTCATTATGCCGTCTTATTGTATCTGATTTACATCTGCCTTGTGTGCACGATCATTGATCTTAAAGTTCCAGAAAGAGCTTCAGAAGTTAATACTGTGGTACAGGCAGAGTTATACAGAGTGGGAAAGAAAACCTTTGTCATGTATAATCGTGGGATAGATTTATAAGGAATATTTTGCAATCCTGTCATATGTTGTGTAATTTTTTTTTAGCCTTACCTTGCCTGTTTAACAAAATGAAATTGTCCCATTACAGGCTAAGCTTCCTGAGTGGCTCCCTTATTGAAAGGAGCATATTCAGTGCCCTCTCCTTGGAAGCTGATGAGAAGCGTGTGCATATTTTGCACCTCATTTAGTGCAATTGCAGTGCTTTGGAATCCTTATTTGCATTTCTCTCTTTATACATCCTGGTCCTTTGTTCCCATGGCCATCTCTCTCTCTGTGTTTCCTTCACCCCCCCCCCCACCCCCAGCTCAAAAACGTGCTTCATTCTGGTACACTTCTCTCTCAGGGTAATGTTTCTGATGCTTTCACCAGTTAATTAGAAAACACATTTTTAAAAATGTCATCAGTTGGTGTTCCAGCTATGTAAATTTATTTTGGCATCTTTAAAGTCTTGAACATTCACTGATCTGGTGATGGGAGGGAGCCTCTTGAGAAGGAATTATGTGTGCTGTTCAGAAACAACAGCAAAACATGAGTGAGTTGGGGAGAAAAAAATGCAGAGGTGAAGAAACACCTTGTGAACTGAAGCTTTCAGAGAGAGAATAGTCTTATGAAGTACTTCTAAAACATTTACATATCACATTCACATAAAAAAAACTTTAGCTCTCAGGCTTATAACCTGCTTCACAATATGCAACTTTCAATTTTGTATTCTTTAGAATTGTTGGATTAGAATTTCAATCATCTTGGATAGAGCCAATGGGAATTATAGCCCAATACTTCTGGAGGCCATCACTTTCAGGAAGACTATCATATATCACATATGACTGATAGAAACATTGTAAAGATTCCTTGCTTTTTCCTGAATTCCTTTTGGTAGATGGGCCTCTATATAAATTTATTGTCTCTTTCTCTTCCCTCCTCCTTCTCCTCCTCCCCCTCCTCCTCCCAAGCATTTTTCCACAGGTGCAGAGTCACTTTTTGGATCGATTAATGACATTTCACATTATCAAATACAATAACCAGATTCAACCAAGTGAGCTGCATGGCCATGTTAATTGTATACTTAATTAATTAATTAATTAATTAATTAATTGTATAATTGTTTTCAATGTAGCATTTGCTATCAATGTTAAAGTGATTGGCAGTGCAGGCTATGATGTGGGTGCTGGCCATAAATCTTCTTAAAAAACCTATCAATTTGATCAAGAATTTTGGATTAAACACAGGTATCACTTTTAAAACAGAAGACTGGAAGTTGTATTCATTTTAATTATATTTTATATCACCAAGTCAAGGATATCTTACATCATCCATCAAACTCTAATGTGATTTGTTCCAGCAAAGTAGACATGTTAACTTGGATAAAATTTGAACTATTATTAGGAATATAAATTCCTAACTATTTAATGAAATTAGAAGGGATCACAAACCACCTCTGTATACGCTACTCTGATGAGACATCTCACCCTAAAGGAACTAAATTAGATTTACCTCAATTAACCTTATATCCAGAATATAAACCATATGACTGAATTTCACTCACTAGGGCTGGTAGTGAAGAACAATTACTAATCAAGTAGTACAGGAAGTATCTATATATCATTGGCATAAAGAAAAACCTTGTTTTCAATCTTTGCCCCATTTATAATAGAAGATAATCTAATTTGTATCCTAATTGTGCTAAGACTAAATTAAAAAGTAAAGGAAATAATCGATGTCCTTGCTGAATACAACACTGTACCTCCTCATGTCTGCTGTTTGGAATGGCAGAAATCAGAAATCCACCAGGGGTGAAATCTAGCAGGTTCTAACAGGTTCTGGAAAACCGGTAGCAGAAATTTTGAGTAGTTCAGAGAACCAGCAAATACCACCTCTGGCTGGACCCAGAGTTGGGTGGGAATAGAGATTTTGCAATATCCTTCCCCTGCCACGCCCACCAAGCCATGCCCACAGAACCGGTAGAGAAAAATTTTGGATTTCATCCCTGAAATCCATTAATATATGTTTCTCCTGTGGCCTGAAGATACTTAAACTCAAACTGCCTCTGAATTGTCCTTTTTCATTTTTCAGATGCTAAATTGATATGAGAAGTAATGGTTTAAGTATTATTTAGTATAATAACTATATGAGCAATACTTTTATTAGACCAACTGAAGCTCTATAAAATTACTGGATGCACTGGAGCTTCAAGAACTTTTCATGCAGCAAGGTGGTTAAGAAAAAAGCGATTGGGATCTAAATGAAAATGTGGCTGTTCCTGAAACTGTGCCTATAACATTAAATTATATAAGTAAATGGAGTGATAAGGAACCTTTATACATGTACACTGAATAATATTAAGTGTGAAATATTGGGTTGTGATAACGACTTTCCTAATGGATGATGGACTGAATAAATAAGCAATGGTTTGGTTTTGGAAATATAAACTACAGCTATGAAAGTCAGAGAAGAAATTAATGTGTACTTATGCAAAACTTTAAGCAAAGAAGAGGTAGAAAAATAGAGACTGAATTTTGATATAAAGCAAAAAACTCACAGGCACTGATGGATTTCAAGGAATTCCACAGTTTTGCTTTGATAATATTCCATACTTATCAATATGCCTAGAACAGGGGTGTCAAACCTGCGTCATCACGTTGTCATCATGTGACATATCACGACTTTCCCCCCTTTGTTAAAATGGGGATGGGTGTGGCCAGCGCGTGATGCATCTGGCCCATGGGCTGCGAGTTTGACACCCCTGGCGTAGAAGAACTGAAATGCAGAATCATAATGCACTGAGTCAATCAATTCTTTATTATAACTGTTGAACTGTGTACATGATATGTTTCTATCAGGAATGTGCATACACACACAAACACACACTTCCAGAGGAAGTGCCTTATAATATAGCCGATCCACCATGATACTCAGTAGGAATGAGCTCATATGGTAGCTTAAGTGTTTTACACATTGCTTCCCTTTAATAAAAGAAATCTCAAAACAGTTTAAAATTGATTTCTTTACAGTCAGCATTTCAGGCCAGACTAGATACTAATCACATTCTCACTTTATTTGGGATATTAAAAAATACAAAAGCAGAAAGGAAATGTGAAGTATTTTTATATATTGAATTAGGTTTAGTGTCACTTAATGTATGCAGGTAGATAAGGAAAAATGGGAAGGAATACTCATGTACTAAACAAAAGCAAGTCCTAATCATCTAATATATCGTATACTTGTTAACCGTTCAATTAAAAAAAACCCAGTAAACATAAGAATGTAAAATTAAGCAGCCCACGATTCCAAATGGTTCTTAAAATATGCCTCTTGGTAGCAAAATGTTGACATACAGTAGGTGGGGTGTTTGCAGGGCAAAGGATATCAAAAAGGTCAGGATGTCACAACACATAGAAAAAGATGGAGTGACACAAGAATATATCTAAGTTTGTGTGGCGGTGGGGATGACCACAAGTTAAATATAAGGTGTTATAAGATGCAAAGGGAAGAGCAAGATTGGGTCTACCCAATTTGAAACTGTATTCTGCAGTTGGATGTTTGGTTGTTTGCTGGGTTGACCTGACCTGCTATATCAGATCCCTCCAATCCTTCTCACTCACAGTATGCCTTTGGGGTGGTGTATGTGACTCTAGTCAGGCTGAGAGATCTTAGCCTTCCCTTCCCCAATTCCAACACAAAATGACCATCAATAACCTTAGATGGGAAGAGTTTGCTGGAAGGGTCAGTCGTATATATACATAAATAACTGGATGTGTATTGTATTTTGGAGAAGTGAGATGTTGTTGGGAGAATTTAAGGGGAAAGAACAATTGCTATCCTGAGGATATCCTAATTTTGTGATTCAGCAGAATTCCTGGAATTGCATGTACAAATTTTAAAACAGTTGGCAATGCTTCATTTTTTTCCACTGATCAGCTGACAGTATGGAACAGAGAGGGAACTGTTTTTTGAGAACTATGGAAACTTGACATTTTTAGCTGCTCATTAGTTAGGTGTGGCGTCCTTGGTGTTCTCTGAGCTTGGCTGTTTGCTTGCAGACATCTGATTACCCAAATGGGTAACATCATCAGTGCTGATGAATGTGTGTTACTTCTCTGTTTATACACAATAGCTTGCTCTGCCAGTGTTAGTGTAGGTTTTTTTTCTTGAATTTATGGGTAAATGTCTGGAAGCTTGGGAATTTTGCTTGGGAATTCTGGATTCCTAGCTTGGGAATCCAAAAAATGCTAGGGAATTCCTGGAAGCTTTGCATTCAGACAAATCAAACATGTAGAGATGAACTACATTTACACAACAATCAAGAGACAATAAAGAAGGTAAGAAGGAAACAAAAAGATCAGAACATATCCTTTCCAGCAATCAAGACACAGATAAGCAGAGACAATCAGGCAGAAGAAATAATCAATAATCAAGGATATCATCAAAGAGGAAACCACATCTCCACCAAACCTGGAAGGGCAGAGCAAACCCCACACTGTCAAACACTGATTTTTTTAACTAGTTGGGTAAGAAAGGTCTGCATGCAAACAACCAATTTCAAAGAGCTCCTAGGGTTAGCTTTACATCCTGCCTTTATTGTAGAAGCTCAAGAGAGCTTACAAGCAGGGGTGAAATGCTCCTGATTCAGACCGGATCGCCCAATCCGGTAGCGATGGCGGCGGGTGGTTCGGAGAATGGCTAGCAAATATTCTTGCCCCCCCCTGCCCAGCTGATCATCAGAGGCTTTTTTTTTTTTACTTTTAAAAGCATTTTTTCTACAACCTCTTCGGCCGAAAAAATGCTTTTAAAAATAAAAAGAAAAAGCCTCTGATGATCGCAAGGCTCAGCTGGGATCATCAGAGGCTTTTAAAAGCATTTTTTTCTACAACCTTTTCTGTGGAAGAGGTTGTAGAAAAAAAAACTGCCTTTAAAAGCTTCTGATGATCCCAGCTGAGTTGCCTGATCGTCAGAGGCCTTTAAAAGCATTTTTTTCTGCAACCTCTTAAATTTGTAGAAAAAATACTTTTAAAAGTAAAAAAAAAAAGTTGGCCACACCCACCCAGTCACATTACCACCCACCCCCCCCAGCCATGGCCACAGAATCGATAGTAACAAATTTTACATTTCACCACTGCTTACAAGGTGTGTGTGTGTGTGTGTGTGTGCACGTGCTGTGGTGGTGCAGTGGTTAGAATGCAGTACTGCAGGCTACTTCTGCTGACTGCTGGCTGACTGCAATTTGGCAGTTTGAATCTCACCGGGCTCAAGGTTGACCCAACCTTCCATCCTTCCGAGGTTGGTAAAATGAGGACCCAGATTGTTTGGGGGCAATATGCTGAGTCTGTAAACCGCTTATAGAGGGCTGTAAAGCACTGTGAATTACTATATAAGTCTAAGTGCTATTGCTATTTGTCTGCCTGCCTTTTCATTTTTAGACCACAGTAACTGGTCCAATGTCATTCAGTGACTTTCCATGGCTGCAGATAGATAAAACCTGGGTTTTCCTTTGTCTAGCCTAATACCTTAACTAGCAACTCTCCACCCAGCGTGCTGCCACTAGTGAAAATTTACTAAATATTCCATTGACTTGCAACATTTTGATTCTAAATACTGTACATCTATCAGTCAGGGACAGAAGGATACAATTTGTCTTCCCATGTGACACAGTTGGAATGGCAACATTTGGCCTTAATAGAAAATAAGCAGTGACATCAGTTCTAAAAGGTCATACAAATTAAACCTAAAACTGGAGATACTTTGGAATTTGTGTTCCTTTTAAAAGATGAAGCATTCCCAGTGCTTCACCCTTTGACACACACAACTGCAAGTTCTAATGTAAATTACTCTGATACTAATTTAAGTAGCTGCCTTTGCTGGAATTTGTGGGCCCGCATACTTTAGACAAGTTGTTTACACAGTCTTTGTTGTGGCCTTGTAGTAACATTGAAATACATAATATATGAATGGTACAGAGAACTCCTGGTGGGATCAGTAGCTTCTCATATGCCCCTAATGTGTATGTCAGATAAAAATGCTATGCCTCTGAGCAAAACGAAGGAATAAAAA
Organism: Pantherophis guttatus; assembly: GCF_059756535.1. NCBI lineage: Eukaryota > Metazoa > Chordata > Lepidosauria > Squamata > Colubridae > Pantherophis > Pantherophis guttatus. The sequence goes on along the minus strand of NC_142063.1, from coordinate 290,447,956 downwards.
CAATGTTATGGCAGGATACCATCCCCCTGGCATGGCTCATAAAGATCAGTGTGACTAACTCTAAAGAATAGTCACGCTCAATTGTTTGTTTTCATTGCTTCAGTTAATGTTGCACAGGGACAAATATGGGCTGCATTGTTCTCAGTTCACATTATTCTCTCTGTCACCAAAATGAGGTGCCACAGCATCTCTAGATTTGAATTCTTCCCATTAAACATTCTTCTGAATTCAGAGCATGGACTTTTTTTTTTTTTTTTTGCAAAAAGACTGGAAATGTAACTGGAGAAGTGTATTTATGCTGAGCCTTTCGCCCCGAGGATCTCTTGGTTTGTGTTATGTGTTTCACAACTGTCAGGTTGCTGGAATCTGACTGAAAAATTTAACTATTGGGTTATGGTCAATCCTGTGGTGTAGTAGGACACATTTGCCTTCTAAATAGAATCTAAATGGGTTAGTGGGAAGAATGCAAGTTAACTGGGATGTTGATGGGATGCTTCATTTATTTTTCTCTTCAGGAATTTAAGGAAGCTAAATGTGGTCTCTTCTGCGTGGCCAAGCAATGATGCATTTTCTTCTCACTGAGTCAGGCAGTGAATTTTCGTTATTGAACATGAAACTAGATTTCTCCAGTTCTAGTCCAACACTTTAACCACTACATTGTGCTGACTTTCTATAATCTTTATTCATTATTACCCCAAATTATTCCGGAGAACTTTGAACTTGAAACTTGGAAACCTCTGCAACCTACAACTATCACATAAAGTATTTGTGGTATTTAATAAGCATTGGGGTAGGTGATAGCAGTAGCAATAACACTAAGATTTATATGCCACTTCATAGTGCTTTACAGCCCTCTCTAAGTGGTTTACAGAGTTAGCATATTGCCCCCAACAATCTGGGTCCTCATTTTACCCACCTCGGAAGGATGAAAGGTTGAGTCAACCTTGAGCCGGTGAGTTTCGATCTGCTGAACTGCAGCAAGTAGTCAGCTGAAGTAGCCAGCACTCTAATCACTGTGCCACCTTGGCTCTAGAATAGAATTGGGCAATGGGAAAGAATATTATATCATTTCCTGAAATCCATTTCAGGATATCACCAATTTTACCCTATTCTCCAATTGTGAATGAGGGTATGCAGTAGAAAATTGGCTTCTAATCATTCACATTTTGTTAGCTGATTTTTGTATAAATATGGAAACGTATCCCAACTAGGAATATAATTTATATTTATATTTATATAACCTGGTTCCCCCACTTGCTCCCTGCTCTCTACCCATCCATCTTTTTGGCTATTATATTGATGTATTATTCTCATTGTGTTCCTTTGTCATTGTTTATCTTATTGTTTTATTATTTTGCTTCTGTTCTGTTTGCAGTCCTTTCCATTTCTTCCTGTTTATTATTGTAAGCTGCCTAGAGTAGCTCCACAACAAGATAGGCAGTAAATAAATTTAACAAATAAATAATAATATTGTATTTATGCCTTTTAATATATAAACAAGTAGGCAGGAATCATACCCATTATTTAATAAAGTGCATGAATATCTTTGCAGATGAAATATTCTGCCTAGAATCTATTTAGAATGAGGAATGGTCAGTTTCAGAGAGGCTCTGGAGCCTGGGGAGAGCAAAAAAACGGGCCTTCTGGTCCCACCGGAAGTTGGCAAATGGGCCATTTCCGGCCTCTGGAGGGCCATCGAGGGGTGGGGAAGGCCATTTTCACCCTCCACAGGCTCCTAGAAAGGCTCTGGAGCCTGGGGAGAGTGAAAAATGGGCCTTCCCCACTCCCCAGGCCCTCCGGAGGCAGGAAACAGCCTGTTTCCCTACTTCCGGTGGGCCTAGAAGGCCTGAAAATCAGCTGGAGCTTAGCTCACGTGCCCACCGAAATGGCTTCGCATGCCACTTGTGGCATGCATGCCATAGGTACGCCATCACGGTCTTATACCATCTTGGTCAAATGGTTGTTCAATCTATTTTTGAAAATCTCCAGCGTTGGAGTATCCAGAACTCTGGGAGGCAAGCTATTCCACTGATCAATTGTTCTGACTGTCGAGGCTGGATCTTTCTTTAACTAGCTTCCACCCATTACTTCTTGTCCTGCCCTCAGGTGCTTTGCAGAACAAGTCAATCCCCACTTGTTTGTGACCCAAAGATATTTGGTTTAGGTGGGATATGAAGATAATCACAAAACTACTGTCAGAAATAATACAATGAGTTAATGAAGATAACACCCACCATCCTCCAAAATAAGGCAAAGGAAAGAGAGGGAAAAAAAGCAAAATAAAACAAAAAAATAATAATTTTCATATTCCATGGTCCATAAAATATCTTCCAGCATGCAAATGCCATGGTGGAGTCATTATATTTAATGAGATTGTTAACTAGGTTCACTTCTGGCCTTCCTTCCTCTTAACTGAGTAGTGTGTGTCTGTTTATATGGTTTTTAGTAATGAACTACTTTTTAAACAATGCAATGGAGTAGATTTTAAAAAGTGGAGGAATAAATTTCCAATTATTGGGAGTATAAACCTGTCATGGGAAAAGTTTGTCTAAGATGCTGATTCTCAAAATTCTCTTTATATTCGTAAAAATGAGTGAGGATTCCAAAGATACTTAGTTTATGTGGATGGCATATATCAATATTTACTGTTTCAGAAATTAAAACTGAGAAATGCTAACATGTTTATTTGATTTTACAGATCCCCTGAAAAGGTCTCAGGGAGCCCCTGGGAGTTCCCAGGCCGTACTTTGAGAACTGCTGCTGTAAGCAGCTCTCATTTTCAGCCTAAAACCAATTGTGCAGAATCACTGGATGGTTTGTTTAGCTGATGTCTACTTCTTTCTTTGGGGTAAGATGTATGGCTTGCAGAGGTTAGTTTCAGCAGGTTCTGACCAGTTCTGGAGAACCAGTAGTGGAAATTTTGAGTAGTTCGGAGAACCGGTAGTAAAAATTCTGACTGCCCCACCCCCATCTATTCTCTGCCTCCCAAGTCCCAGCTGATTGGGAGGAAATGGTGATTTTGCAGTAACCTTCCCCTGGAGTGGGGAGGGAATAGAGATTTTACAGTATCCTTTCCCTGCCATGCCCACCAAGCCACACTCACCAAGCCATGCCACGCCCACCAAGCCACAGCCACAGAACCCGTAGTAAAAAATTTGAAAATGAGAGACGACTGAATTAAGCCAGGCCATTCTAACCAATATTGTCCAAATCAAGTAAGCCAGATAAAATTCATATTAATGCAAAATCAATAATAGTCAAAAACACGTACATAAACAAACAGAAACACACACATTCTCTTCCAAAAACATGTACTCTACCAGGTATAAGACATGAACGAAATATACCATTGAAGAATACACCATAAATAAGATCTGTTAATCCCCATTGCTTCGCTATGTTAAAAGTCCTTTAATGTATAAAGAAAGTGCTGTATTCTACTCACAATGTAATTTGTTTTGGCCATCTGAGTTACTCAATCCTTCTTAACACTCAGTTCTCATCTCCAAATGTGACTTCAGGTATGATGCTTAGTGTATAGCAGCACTGTACATTGCATGACAGAGAAATGCATACACAGGCATAGATTTTGTCAGTTCCACATTTTTATGCAGTTTGGAAGAGGAGGAGCAGATGGTCCTTAACTTGGTTTTCAGTTGACACAGAAAAACTCCTGCAAAAAAAGGGGAATTATTCTGCATAAATCCTTGTATAATCATCTAATATTGTTATAATGCATTTAAAGCTATTTTTTTCTAGTCATTTTACTAAATGAACCCAACTCTCTCAGCTTGTCATAGTTGCTAGGTTGAGCACACCTAATATATTAATTCTATATTATATTATATTAATATTAATTCAACTTATATAATGGACAGGATTCTAAATGCTGGGTCACAACTCAGGCCAGTTTCCTCCTTGGACCAGCTTGTGAAGATTACAGGATGAACTGAAATGGGAGAACCCCAACACTATGAGGCTATGAACTACACCAGCCATCAGCACCAGCCATTATTTTTGGCTAGGAACTTTGAGGAACATTTGGATGTAGTCTAACATTTCTGGAGGACTGCTGATGATGGGAGAGCAATTTTAAAGACCAAATGCTTTTAGATCAGGTTCTCTGTGTTGTCCTAGGGCATATCGTTGTGTGTGACAGAACATAAATGGTATGGGCTCAATGCTATGCTCCATGCTGTTAAAAGTCTTTTTGTATCATTAAGGAACTCATTTCTGGTTTCGTCTACTTGTTATGTCTTTATATGCACAGTATGATCAGTTCTACATGTTGCATAGATTCACAGGATTCTACAGTAGTGAAAGACAAATATTTTTGGTAGACGGTGTTATAATGGCTGACTATTTTAGAAATATATTGGTATATTTTAAAATAGTTGATCAATTGGTACGGAACAATAATGAAGCCCAGTAACACTGGCTGATGTTCTTGGTGAATTGACTGTGGTCCAAGGACAGGGTATAAAAATGCAGCTCAGAAGTCACATGCAGCCCACTCACATCTGTTCTGCACTCCCCAGTTCACTCAGGATCCAAATGGCCAGCCCTTTTTTGTGTTTGAAGGAGGGGTTTTTTTTGGGTGGGGGAAGGGAGGAAGATACCTTCAAAAAATTGATCCCAGCCCTATTCATTTTGGAAAATGCTACTCAATATGCCAGAATATTTCAAGAATGGTCCTTGGGTTTAAGGGAAATTGTCCTACAATAAGATCCAAAATAAGTCTTCAGGATTTGTTTGGCAGATAAGTCAAAGATTCCTGGATGGCCAAGAATTTATCTGAAGGTGGTGTTTGGGCCTCTGGGCCCATTGGTATGCTTTGGAACTGAAGAAATGGGCAGCTAATTGTATCACTTATCTGAAAAGGCATTGTGAATTAATTTTTGTGTGATCTTATCTACATTTCCATTTCAGATTTTGAATTGCCTGTATAATGGAGCCACGTTGTAAAAGGCAGGTGGTTGATTTAGTGGAGAACAGTAAGAAAAAAAGATGTTGCACCCTGCGTGCACAGATAGAAGGTTAAGGGACTCCAAGGCACATTTATTCTAAAATAAAGGGAACGAGCCAATTGCAGACATGCAAATCTGTATGATTTATATCCTGATGGTGCAATCAGCCACAATCATGAAATCCATTTAGCTGGATGAGGATTCCAGCTACTTCATTTTAATTAGGCTGTTATCATATTCCATTTAATCCTCAAATCAATTCCTGTATTTAAAATTAAGATGCTATGCCAATTATGTAAAATTAAGTTTTATCAGTAAAGTAAATAAACACCGAAGCATGCCAGTTAGGGTAATATAATTAAAAATGAAACATGATATGTCTCTCCTATCTTGCATTGGTGATGATGTGATTACCTGGATACTGAAAAAAATATTTGCATTGCTTTGGCTAGAAATTAATAAATGCTGGTTTTTAACTATTAGTTACTCTGCACTTTTAACATGATGATGTTTAGCCCAGATATCCCAAGGTAGACAGGATGAATTAACAATTATTAGATAAAGTGCAAGCTGAATTCCTAAACCTCATCATTCCAGATGTGTCAGAGTTCCTATTACCAGAATTTCAAGCTACCGTATTTGAAATTGGCCAAGACGATTAGTAATTTTGAGAGATGTAGTCCAAACATAGAAACATAGGACTAAACTATTTGGAAGACACCAGAAATGAGAAGGCTAGGCTACGTTTTCTGTTATTTATTATGAAGATTGGTTGCCCAGTCAGACAGATGTTTAGACTGGATTTGGCATTTTTGTCCACTGATTGAGTTCTTCCCAGGGACCTGGGATAGGCAGATATTCTGTAATAATATTAAAAGTATCATTGCAGGATGGTTTTACTGTTTCAAGTAAAACTTTTGTAATTGATTGATGGTGATTTTTGTTGATGCTATTGGTATTCAAGTGGTGCTCCAAATGTTCTGGAATTGCACCCTATTTCTATTAATATTACCATTTCTTATAAGGATGTAAGCTGTTGCTAGTAAAGCTGCCTTTTGCAATTGATTGATGGTGAATTTGTCAATGACATTATTATTATTGAGAAAGTTAGGCTACGTTATTGTTGTTGTTGTTGTTGTTATTGTTGTTATTGTTGTTATTGTTATTGCTATTGTTATTATACACAACAATGTGAAATCACACTGCAAGTTATTTAGCTTGTGTTGGCCTTCATTTGTATGGAGTTCTTCCCTAAAACCTAAAGTGTCATAATACCCAGATAGTCCTTGACCCATGACCACAATTGAGACTAAAATTATGATTTTAAGTCATGGTGGTCATTGAGCAAGACATCAACATGACTATCTTGCTTAATGACCACAATCCTGGCTTTCCCCCTTGTGATTGTTAAGTGACTGTACAGACCAAGGGCCACATTACAGCACCTCCACAGCTCACATATGCCATGCCCTGAGCTCCCCCACTCCCTGAGGCACCTCTTGCACAGTTTCTCACCCCACCCTAGTTTTCCCCCACCCACCTATCTACCCCTATCATCCTATCTTGCTGGATCCCTTGGGCCTATCTTCCCATCTCTTTGGGGCCCTTTGAGCCTCCTCCCGCCATCATGCTTTGCTTCATTTACCTTTTCTCAAGATCACTTTTCCTAAGAGAACCAGCTAACTCAGTGTTATAGAACTGGAGCCTTCTTATATAAGAGTCTTCTATATAAGAGCCTTCTTATATAGAAGCAATTTTGGAAGGGTTCTCAGAATCTGAGAATTCTGTAGGGATAATAAGAGATAATTACTTATGTACCAGCCTGCCAGATGTCCAGCAACATCTTTATTGGAGCTACATTCTTAGTGGAATTCCCGAGACTTAGGGTACCAGTGGACTTCAACCTGCTATCCTTGGCATGATCTCAGAGGCAGTTTGGCTGTCCATGGCCACCATGGATCTGACTCAAGTTTTCTTTAGTCAAAGTCATTCCATGAACCACAGATTAGACTTGGTTTTTCATTTGGAACAATGGCAACATGATCTGGAGGTTGGGGACATTTCCATCAGTTCCATTCTTGTTGGCTTTGGAGTTCAGTCACTTTGGATCCACACCTTCTTGGTGGAGAGTCTAAAAGGACACCATTGTCTGCCATGCGTTCGCTAGTGTTTTTGGACTTCTTTTTCCTGATCTGTTTGGTGGCCACTTTTTTCAATTAAGATTCTAATTCTAGTGTTAGCTTGTCTATGAGAACAAGCAGGAAGCTGCTGAGACTTTTTTTAGTGAAATCTATGAGGAAACCTGCCTAACCATTGGTTGCAAATAAAATGTAGAAATTCAGAATCCCCTTCCCTCAGTGAGAGCACATATATTTATTTTATTATTTATTTATTTTATTAGTCATATTTCTATGCTGCCCACTCTCCGAGGACTCTGGACAGCTTACACCAAAGACAGTATACTAAATATCATATTGCCCCCAACAATCTGGGTCCTCATTTTACCCACCTCGGAAGGATGGAAGGCTGAGTCAACCTTGAGCCGGTGAGATTTGATCTGCTGATCTGCTGACCTAGCAGTCAGCTGAAGTAGCTGCAGTACTGCACTCTAACCACTGCGCCACCTCGGCTCTTATAGCCTCCTAGCCCCTCCTGTAGCCTTCTGATTAACCAATACCCAAGGCAAACTCATTTCCAATCCTCCAGGTTTAACCTTGTCTAAAATAACTGCAGCTACCAATTCCTTCGTATGAGAACTACACAGTTTCTAATGTTTATTGTCATTATTACTGTTGCAGAGGTCCCCTTCTCCAATAAAGGGAAGGGAAAGAGAATATTAAGATTGCCAACACAATAATATTGCTACAACTCTACTTTTCAAGGCTACTGGCTTCCTGTTTGCTGCTTTTGTATTCTTAATATCTTCCGGTTCAGTATAACAGCTGTATTATTAATGAACTTCTCCTTTTATTGCTTTATTGGGTCCTGTTTTCTACATGAGAATTATCCATGAAAGAATTATTAATTCCCTTCCATTATTTGTAATTTTCTTTTTAATTATGAAATAGTGCTGTGTTAGTCTTCCTGCCTGAGGAGGGAGGGAAACAAGAAGTTAATTAGAATTCATGTGCATTATGGTTGCATTCCACAATTTCTTCTATCTGGTACATTGAAGATTATGATGTAAAACAAATATATTTAATAAATGCCAGTTCATTGCAACACAGCATGCCTTTCTATAAAACAGAAGGCTTGCCTTCTTTTCTACAAATTCATCATTAAACATTTTTGCATAGAGATATAAATGGAACTCATTAGTTTGTCAACACTCAATGGCTTCTCAGTATGTAAGGAGCCGTTCATCCTATTATTGATGGTATTTTAATGGATTGCATAATTAAGGAGAAATATTTACACTTTTATTAAGATCGCTTGGGCAGGATTTTAATAACCATGCCACTGCCAATGTAGCAGGTAAATAAGATATCCCCTTTTTCATAATAATATTTGGATTAATTTTTCCTTTAATCTCATTTTACAGGGTTATTAGCAATAAGAACATAGGCAGAAATAACACAATGTATTTCTCTTCTAAAATGAAAGGTTTCAGATATGCCATTCAGAGCTAGTCTTTCCTGGAAAGTGTTTGATGCATTATATAGTTTGGTATCTGTTCTGTTGCAAGGGCGTTCTACTTCCATGATGGTTTCTGTGGATAAACAACAATCTACAGAGCTAACCCCATCAACTCAGGATTTTAGGAACCCTAATCCCGCTGCAGCAAAATCATGAAACTGCATCTCGCTTGCTTTGCCCATGTCATGTGGGGGAAATTCACTGGAGAAAGCAATTGTGTTTAGAAGAGTTAGTGGTAAAAGGCAATCAGGCTGTCAAAGAACATGGTGGCTGGACACCATCAAAGCTGAAAACAGCCAGAGCATAGAAAAACTTAATGAAGTAGTGCAAGATTGGAAGATGTGGAGAGACATGGCCCAAAAAATCACCAAGAGTCAGACTCAACTGAATGGATAACATCATCATCAATCCTGCTTCAGAAGAATGGTATTTTCTTTTTCAAGATACTGTATATTTAAATGGACACTAGGCAGTCGTTCACCTGGGTTTTAATCTTGGTTCTTGGAGTGACTTCTTCGGCACCCCATGATTATCTGAGTCTGTGATTGTCATATTATAAAAAAAGGAGATGGCAGTTGCTAGGAGTCAAGACTCTTCGGGCACCAAAACAAAAAGATTTTTAAGAAGTTTGTCTTGATATAATCTGAGTGATCTGAAAAAAGAAAATAGCATGAAGCGAGCCAATTTGGTGGAATGATTTAAGGTGTTGGCCTTTTACTTCTAGTCCCACTTTAGGCATGAAAACCAGCTGGCCGACTTTGGGCCTAGCACTCTGTCTCAGCTCAACTCACCTCACAGGGAAGTTATTATGGGGAAAGGATTATTCAGAAATAATTTAGGTTTCTAAAGATATTGCCATGATAAATGAAGGATGTATTCCAATGACTCCCTGAAAGTGGAGCTACAAAGATCACAGCATCTCCTGGATCTCCTCTTCATTACCTAGAGTAGATGTCTAGGTGTCTAGCTTGAAAAGAGATCAGATTTCTAAGCCAAGTAGTACATGCCCTGTTTGGAACAGGAACGAATTCTTGGTTCAGTTTACAAAAAAAAAATAAGTAGATTTAGGAGATATTTCTCCCAAGAAATAAAAATGCAGAGGATGTAAAAATACTGGTGCTTCCAAGCAGTAATTTAAAAATCAGATAAGCATTTTGTCTCATTCCTGAGAAGGATGGGCTAGTATACATGTTTAACTTGGTAATTAGAATACCAATAAAGGAGAATATTTGTAGCTCAGGGTTGAAATGAGGGATCCTTGGTGCCTTCTGAGCTTGTTTGTTTTCTTGCAGACGTTTCATTACCCAGCTAGGTAACATGATCAGTGCTAGAGTAATGACAGTGGCAGGAATGTTTTTTTGCATGATGCCCAAACTTCTAAGGGAGGAGCTTGTTTTCACTGAGTTTAGGTTCTCCTTAGAATGGTTCCCTTCCTGGTTATTTGATATATGATTTTTCTTTCATTTGATCATATCAGAGATTATGACCAAACTCTGTGATGGATTTGAACTTAGCTCAGGTCATACATTCTACCCTTTGATGTTGGTTTATCTCTCAAAAGTATCTTTGAGAAAGCTATCCTCTATCCTGGAATACTTGATATTCGACATAAATCAAATATTTGCAAGCAAGGGGCAATATATGTGTGTGTCTGTATTTGCAATGTCAAGAGACTCCCTTGGTTCATTACTACTAAGGAATATTCCTTTCTTTTCCGTGACTGACTGGTTTTTTTTTTTTTTTGAGAAACTGGAAAAGGTATTGAGAAATTAATCTAAATAATGTAGTCCTTGTTTAGCAACCACAATTGGAACCAGAACTCAGTCAACAAAGTCATTGCTAAGTGAAACGGCAACTCTGCTTTTGATCTTACTTTGGCATTCCTTTGCTTTACAGACCTGTGAAGGTCATAAATGTGAGGACTGGCTGTAAATTTACTTTCCCATCATTGTTTGTAACTGTGAACGGTTGCTAAATGAGGAAGCTACTAAATGAGGATTCTACTATATGTTATACTGTATGTTAACCAGAAAACCTTCTGGAAACCAAGGAGGAAGGAAGGAAGGAAATATCCAGTGCTGAAATCTGGCTGGATCTATCCAGCTCGCACTAACCAGTAGGGAGGGTTCCGCCCACCCGCTGGGACATCATTATGTCCTGTTTTTGACCCTCTGCACATGCTCAGAAGAGGCACATGTGCGCTCACATTTCTGAACCAGTAGTGAAGATAAGTGCATTTCACTGTTGGAAATATCCCTTGGAGAGTAGTACATACAGTACCTCTTCTTCCTTCAAGGAGAGACATCTAGCTTTAACAAGGAAGAAAGACATTTTCATTTAAAGAAAAATGAAAATTTTCAAAGGCTAGGTAGGTAGGTAGGTAGATAGGTAGGAAATCTACAGTGGCATATGAAGCAGCGGGAAGGTTTTGTGACAAGGACATTTTTGAATTCCACAGCCTGTGCTTTGCATTCTTAATGTCAGTAATTGTCAGAATGGAATTCTAGCAGTGCTGTATCACTTGCAGAGTTAAATTCAAAGCAACTCACTAAGCTCAACATTTATCAGAGAGCTGCAGTGAAGAAGGTAAACACCGTCCACCATCCACAAAGAAAACTTATGGGAAGGTTTGGTTTTTTGTATTTTTAAAAAACAAATTACTGTAATAATTCCTGGTTTAGGAACAACAAAAATGCCCACTCCAGGTTTACTATGGCAGACATTTATTCTGCTAAAGGAAATATGAGTCAAATGTATGGTACCCTGGTGAATATTTCTCATGACACGATCGACCACCTGCCACAGGATACTATGTAGGCACTCAATATTTAGACTTATTCTGCAACAGGAGTCTTATTCTGCCTTATATCTGCCAACTCTATTAGTCTGTTAGAGAGAGAGAAAGAGAGGGGAAAAAATTCTACTAAAATATTTTTATGTGAACCATATTTAACTAATTGGAATAATATATAGCTGCAACTTTGCTTCTCCCACCCCTATTCCTGTCCTTAAGGCATTTTTACAGAGCCACCTTCTTTGATGCAACATACCTCCAGAGCCATAAAGGAGACTACTGATGTTTAATAATACAATTTGGTAATGCTAAATGCTAGTTTTTCATTTATGTTCCCTTACTGGTATAATCTAGCAAAGCTATGTGTCAAGGTCCCGATTGGTGAACCCAACCAGGCAAGCAGACTTGAAACTTTCCGGTCTCTTTCTACTACACTTTATTGGATACATCATATTGGCACAAATCGAAGCAAAACCATAATTAATCCCTGTGGTTTTTGCTTAAGTTAAATAATCAAATTCCCCCTTCCTCATTAGTTTGAGTCACGTTGTCCAATTAGCAGTTCCAATATTGTTTTAGCAAAAAGCTGGGCCATAGTAACCCAGATGGCTGAACGATCTTGGTTCCCATAGAACTGGATTCTTGTTGTTGTCTGCTGTCTGGAACCAGCATTCCACAGGTGGCTCCCCTCCCCCCAGTCTGTGTGGCAATTGAGAAGCGGCAACAGTTGAAATCAGTACAATTCTGCTTTGAAATTGACACTTGTATATGTGCATATGTATCATATAAGATATACAGGTAACAATAACTTATTCAGCGATCATTAGAAGTTAGGATGGTGCTGAACAAGTGGTACTTATGACCAGTTCTCAAAATTCCAGCTGTTGCAATATCCCCATGGTCATGTGAGCATGATTCAGTTGCTTGGCGCATAGCTCCCAGCGACCAGTAAGATCCCACAGAGTTGGTCTCCTCTGGGTCCCGTCAGCTAAACAATGCCGGCTGGCAGCCCCGCGGGGGAGGGCCTTCTCTGTGGCAGCCCCAGCTCTCTGGAACCAGTTACCTCCTGAGGTCCAGACCATCCCCACCTTATTGGCCTTCTGAAAAGCGGTGAAGACCTGGCTTTTCCGGCAGGCCTGGGGCCATTGATCTTGCTCTTGTGATCTGGCAAGATCCGGACATGAATGACATGAATGAGTTTTTAATGTTTTTAATTTTTAAATGTTTTTTATAATGATTTTTTAAAATGTATTGTGAGCCACCCTGAGTCTTTGGAGAGGGGCGGCATATAAATTGAATTAATTAAATTAAATTAAATTGATGTTGCAGTGTCCTGCAGTCATGCGACTGCCGTTTGTAACCTTTAGCGGCTTCCCAGAAGCAAAGTCAATGGGGAAGCTGGCAGGAAGTCACACATGGTTGATTTTGTGATGCTGTCCTTAAGGACAGAGCAGGATTTGCTTAACAATGGCTGGAATTTGCATCACAAAGTGGCACAGTCATGTGATCTCCCACTTTATGATCATGTCACTTAGCTAGGAAAATTCCAGTCCCAATTATGATTTTTCACTGAGGGCTCCCGATATTATATCCTTATTTAGTGATGTGTAGGCAGTTAAAGATGCTGAGCTTGTCAGCTGGAAAGCTAATCGCCTGTGTTCGAGACCCAAGTGTCGCACAGCAGAGTGAGCTCCTGTTCCTGCCCCAGCTCCTGCCTCCTAGCAGTTCGAAAGCATGCACATACAAATAGATTAATAGGTACCATTTTGGTGGGAAGTAACAGCATTTTCTATGCCTTTGGTGTATAGCCATGTTGGCCACTTGACCATGGAAATTGTCTTTGGGCAATGCTGGCTCCCTCAGCCAAGAAACAGAGATGAGCACTGCACCCTAGAGTCAGACGTGACTGGACAGGGAAACTTTTACCTCTAGGTGATCTACTTGACTGATGTGCACAGAGATTATGCCATGATTTTGTATCCAAGTGCAGTTTTTGGTTCAAATTTCTGAGGAAGAAATGGCAAGTTGAAGATGGTGCCACAGAAAGCAGAGCTGATAATCACAGAAGAGGAATAAGTTTTACTTGATAAGATCAAGACTGATTTGGTAGTAGATTTAAAAATGAAAGGCTATAAGAATAACATGGAAAAAAGGTGTTACGTTATATAAACATATAAAAGGAATCAGCTTGTGTATAATAATTATATATAAACCTGAGTTTATATTATACCCAGTGTATTTTAACTTTTTTTTTAGAGAGCTATATTCCAAAATTACTTTTACAACATTGCAAATTGGCTGCCTTTTATTTGAAAAACAACTTCAGACAACATATTTGTTATTATTTGAAAGTAACAAATAGATTCCTGGGTATAACCAGATAAAAAGATGTGCCATTCTAGAAATTAGCTCTTATTTGGTTATTAAAACTTCAAGGATGGATTAATCCTACCATTCAGCTAGAAAATTCCAACCGGTGACAGCCTAGCAGACAAGTCGCAGGGACTGTTTTGAATTTCGTTTTGAAAAACATCTCTCCCATTGCAAATAGTTTATATTGGTACGTGAGCATTAAGTTTGTGTCAGATAGCCAAGCTTTGTTGGCTGCAGTAATCTTGGTTTCCCCAGCAGCCCCCCTACCCAATTTTGCCTTGCTTCTGTTTGGAACAAAGCCTGAATCATAAACAGTTTCAAAAGAAGAGGGGGAAGCCCATAGTGGGAACCTCAGAGGGGACAACTGAGACACCAGGTCAATAGGGACACTGCCGACTTCCATATTGGTAATTGATATGAAACTTTGCTACAAAGTTGATTTGGACATTTAGTCACATTTGAAACTTGAAATTCTGTTTTGGATCCTACACCAGAAGGGAGAAAGCCCATCCTGCTGGGTTTTCAGAAGGCTTTTCAGACACAAGCACGATCCCAGGGATCGGGATTGGGGTTGCTATATACATTGAATAAGCAAGCAAGTTGTAAAGTAATAGCATTTCTTCAGAAGATGCCAGCTTCACTTCCACAGAAAGGGTTAAATCTCCTACATGCCAAATAACATTGATGCAGCTACTACCCAACAATAATAAAATCTATGGCAGATAAATGAAAGGCAGTTACATATTGTCTGTTTGTCTAATTTAGACAAAAGAGAAACGTGATTTTCCTTTTCCTTTTATAGTTCAGGTATCTTAAAAGAAACCTGTCTGCTAACCAGATATAATTTGGAGAGACAGCAAGAGGTGATACCCTTTGGCTCACTGGTATTTCAACATGGTCATATCATTTTTCAGCTGCCGGAATGAATTTAAATCAAATGGTTTAACTGAAGCCCCCCAGAAACAGCTATTGGATGGTTCAGAATACTCACTTTTCCGCATAAGCTGAGGCTCTGTTACATCTTCCTTTCCCTCTTCCTCTCTCCCTTTTTTTCTGTTTTACCTCTCCAGTCCTTTTGGTTCAAAGTCACGCAAGCAGGACAGCGTGTAACAAAGCATGAGTGAATATAAATTGACACGTCTTCAGCAATTTGTTTTTGACACACACAACAGTAGACGATTCCTAAAAAAAAAGGTAAGCTGCCATGCTACTGGATTCTTTTGAACAAAATATGATAACTGGCCTTAATAAATTATGGCCTTAATAAATTATGGACCAGAACAGAGTGATTTACAGGCTCAGATCACAAGATTGGTCACAAAGGCCATTTTATTGCCCTGGGATTGCTGTTGGTGTATATTGTTAAAAATTATTTCCTCCTACTTCCCCCCCCACTCCCCCGCCCACTTGTGACTTGTTGAAAACCTTTATGAAGTTCTTCAGGTAATGAAGCGGCACCTACTTTGTGGAGCCCTCTCTCCCTTAGAGGTACAGGAAGTACCTGTTGTGCCTTTGAGTTGGTCTTGACTCCTATTGACTGCCTGTAGTTTCCTTGGCCACATTTTTCAGAAGTAGTTGTTTTCTTCCTAAGGCTGAGAGGGAATGACTGGTCCAAGGTCACCCAGTTGGCTTTGTATCTAGATGGAACTAGAACTTACAGTCCTGGTTTCTAGCCTGATGCCTTTAACAACGACACCAAACTGGCTCTTCACCTTGTTACTATTCTGTAAGTAAACCAAGACCACATAGTTACAGGAGTAGAGTTATACTTTGGCCCCTGGTATCAAGAAAGAAGCTCATAATATGGATATTACATTTAAACGCTAGTCTCAGAGAAGAAATCTGGCTCCACTCTACTTCCTCAAGCTTGGTTGTGCTGTTTCTCATGTTATGCTCCTTTGGAGACTTCTTCCTCATTCCTGGCTTGTACTAGATCTGCTTAGCCATGATTTTAAGCCCAAAGATACTACTCCGCCCCATTCCAATAGGCTGCAGGACTCATCCTGCTGCTCCACTGTCTTTCAGTATCCTTACACCAGCAGATTCTCTGGGTTTGCTGACAGAAATCAAAGTGTTTTTTAAAGGGATACCATATCTCTGTGTCTATACTCTTGGGAGTCCTGCATTTCTTATGCCTTTGGTTTTTTTTTTCTCTTTAGATGATGCAGTCATGAATATGCATGACTGTCAGATAATGTCCAGGTGTACGTCTGTGAATATTCAAAAGCCATTGTTGTGTGCAAACATAAATCTAGTTATCTCTCCCTGAATGTGAAATTGCCCATGTAGCGCTTGAATTTAATATTCATTATCTGATAAGGTTCTGAATTACTTATAAGTAGCTATCTCACTTTTTAGCCACTTGATCAATCCCATTCTTTTGCTGCTCAGAACTTGACAGGCTGGTCAAACTGCAATATGTAATTCAAGCAGCACTTTCTCATCTACAGCAACTCAACCTTTCCTTTCTTCTCTTCTTCATTCCTGCTTTTTTCCCTAACAGCAGCATGGAAGCAACCAGTGGTGGCTTTCAAATTTTTTACTACCGGTTCTGTGGGCATGGCTTGGTGGGTGTGGCATGGCTTAGTGGGTGTGGCTTGGTGGGCATGACAGAGGAAGGATACTGTAAAATCTCCATTCCCACCCCACTCTAGGGGAAGGTTATTGCAAAATCCTCATTTCCTCCCAATCAGCTGGGACTTGGGAGTCAGAGAATAGATGGGGGCAGGGCTAGTCAGAATTTTTACTACCGGTTCTCCGAACTATTCAAAATTTCTGCTACCGGTTCTCCAGAACTGCTCAGAACCTGCTGAAACCCACCTCTGGAAGTAACCATCTTGATCTTGAGTGAAAGTGAGTGAAGCTAAAATTCTTGAAAAATTCTGCAGTGAGAAACGTGGCTCACACTCCAAATTGTGTATCTGTTTCCTCTTACCTGGAGGTAGCTTTGTGCTACCTTCAAGGGGCAGCTATCCCCAAAGAATAAATGTTAATAATATTAATAATAATTATTAACTGATTTATTTCTTTATGTCATTACTTGACGAAACTTGAAGCATTTGAAATGTGGATTTACAGATGACTGTTATGTATAAGTTGGGTTAACAATATCACAAATAAGGAGGTGACAAGCTGCCTGGGAAAACAAAGGGAAATAATCAAAGCCATTAAAAAACGAAAGTTAGAATATTTTGGACATGTGATGTGACACCCAGAAAAATACGGCATCTTTCACTTAATCCTCCAGGGAAAGATTTAAGGCAAAAGAGGTCCAGGCAGAAGAAGAACATCATGGCTTCAAAACCTAAGGGACTGGTTTGGACAAAACTCAGCAGCACTTTTTCATATGGCTGTTGACAAAAATAGGATTGCCAACATGATCGCCAATGTCCGATGTCAGATATGGAAGAAGAAGAAGAAGAAGAAGAAAGAAGAAAGAAGAAGAAGAAGAAGAAGAAGAAGAAGAAGAAGAAGAAGAAGAAGAAGAAGAAGAAGAAGAAGAAGAAGAAGAGGAGGAGGAGGAGGAGGAGGAGGAGGAGGAGGAGGAGGTCATTACTGATGTGATATCTGCATTTGAGATAGTCCTGGTTTCTAGGCTAGCACCTTAACCACTACACCAATGTGCAATAACTGCTATATTTAATGCAATATGAAAGCTGATATCAAAGTGTTTCATATCATAGGTAGTTTCTCTGGTCATCAATGTCCAGTACCCTACGTACTATATTTATGCTTTTAAAAAATCCAGAAGGGAGTAATGGAATGGATTCTTTCTTTCTGAATCCTCAAGTTTCTACTTCTTGCTAAATTAAATCACCTGCAATGAAAATAAAAGGCAAGCAAATGGATAAGTATCTTAATTACCGTGGAACATATTAATTACTTGAATTGTCTCTTCAAAGTGGTTTGGAGAATATTTGCAAATGTATTTGGGGGAGGGGAGTTCTAATTGTCATGCAGAATTGTTTTATGGTACTATTTTATCCTCAGTATATGCAAGAACAAAACAGCATGAATGGTACCAAAAGTGAATAAACAGTAAGCATAAATGTCTGTTATAATATGTGCTAGTTGATAGTAAACTAAGAATCCCTCTTAGCTAGTTAGAGTTACAGTATTGCAAGACTTAAAATCCAGCTTTATTTAATAATCTGATTTATCACTTTTAGGGCACAAACCTCATATACTGTAGGCTGAAATAACAGGTTAGCCAATCACTGGATTTTTTCTTTTCTTTTCCAAGGTTAGAGACAAGGCTTTGGGCTGGAAGGGTAGGAGTGAAATTGAATGCTTTCATTCTCTAGGCAAGGCCTGCACAAGAAATAGCCTGCAGGCCATATGTAGCCCACCAGCATTGTAGGAAAAAAAAAGATCCCTCAATTCACTGACCCCAAATGTCTCTGCCAAGAAGGATCTGCCACTGCCCTGAGAGACACATAGTGGAGCATCTTCAGGCCTAATCAATATCACTTCCAGCATTACTGCTGTCCTTCTAGTTGTTGAACAGCTAATCAGCATGCAGGTATTCCTTCGTGGCTCCCAATTATATTGACCAATGTGTGGCACTTTCCCATCTACAAGTTGTGCTCTAGACTCTGAAATGGTTTGCCTGAGATTTTCATAGGCTTCAATAGGAGCCTAGCAGAGGGAAGTTCAAGCGGCATCAAGGATCTTTAGCAATTCTAGCTGATTATCAGTCACTAAATGCACTGAACATCTGTTGCCAGCGGGGTGTTGGAATTATCAGAGCACTCCATTGCCAAAGTATTTCAAATTAACCTTATGATTACTCTACTGTTGTAATCAGTTTATAAGAGTGCTCCGATTTCGCAAAGCTTGTTTTAATTAGCTTGTACAACAGCATGTGACAAAGACTTCTGCCTTGACATAGAAAACTGTCCTAATTACTAATCCCACTAAGAACCATTTAACTACTAGCACCAGTTAACAATCAAATTCAAGCATAAGTTAGTCTATGGAGCCTTAGACTCTTTCTCTGGGTTTGGTTGTTTGCTTGTCGCTCAGAGAATGCCTAGGATTCCATATTAAAGTTCAAACTTGAGTTACAGATATTCTCTTCTATTGGAATATAGGTTAGTCTCTTCCAATTTCAGATACGTTGGTTTACAAACATTTTCAGCCCCATTTAGATGATCGATGTATAGTTTTACTAACATTGATCAATTGCTACACTATTTCTATATCACTCAATAGTCAAGGTTCTTTGGAGTTTCTAAAAACATCAATATAATTCTAAAAGCCTGTATTACTTTAATTTCTACATCTTAATTTTAAAAAATTCTGGATGCTTTAGTTCATTGATCTATATTTCTCTGTGACTAAGCAGTATTTTTAAAAGTCCATTTTGATTGTATTACCTCATGTAGTGGTAAGTACACTTTCAGTTTTCTGTTTTGTTAAAGCAGGAAACACATGATAATTATACTGAAGATAATATATTGACATTCCCTGAATTCAGGGGTGTGCTGCTGGGAGTTGCAGGGGTTCAGGAGAACCTCTAGTTAAGATTCTGTGCAGTTCGGAGAACCCCCAAATCCCACTCCTGGACGGCCCCATATATACCCCTCCCGGAGTCCTCACGCGGCCCATTTTGGATGCAGGTAAATGCAGGGTGCACATGGAGGCTTGGGGAGGGCAAAAAATGGGCCTACTGGAAGTTCTGGAAGGGCCTCCAGAGCCTGGAGAGGCTGTTTTCACTCGAGAAAAGCCTCCGGAGCTCGGGGAGGGCAAAAACGCCCTCTACTGTGGTGCAGGAGACCGACTAGGCCACGCCCACCAAGGCCATGCCCACCCAGCAACTGGGCAGAGAACCCCTTGCTAAAATTTTTGAAGCCCACCCCTGCTTGAATTCCACTGAAAATGTTACCTAGTCTGGTAACTAAACATTTGGAAATCAACCCACAAGCTTGGAGAACAAATCTCTACCCGAGCTAAAGATATTCGCCACTATCACAATTATACTGTAGATGAAGGTTTAAATAGGCCAGATCTAGAAAAATAATAAAAGCTCATTGCTTCCCCATATGTATAGCCAGAAAATACAAAGCTTGCCAACATATAAAGCATAGCACAGGCTATTCTGCTCTATCAGTGTTCCATACAAAAAGAAAAAATCCACTTATTAATAGATTGTCAATTTCTGCCTGAAGTGAACTGATCACAGTAAAATAAAAGTTGACAGATTATACAGTACCGCAAAGCAGCTAGAAGCAGCTATGGTTTAAAGAGTCCTTCAAAAATAAATGTTGGAATAGGACTTTACAATGAATGAATATTATTATAAGGTGGATTATATCTATCAAACTTTTATAAACACTTCTATGATTGTATGAGATTTTTCCTGTTCAGACTGCTGTCTGTTTACCAGCCTCTGTCCTTAGGGCCAAGGCTGATTTCCTTTCTTCTTTAAAAAAAAGCTGGATCAGGTAGACCATCAAAGAGAAGATAACAGAAAACAACAGAAAAAAAAATGTGCCCTCTATAAAATATGGTAGAATTTAGGGCCACCATTAAAGGAATAATATATCTTCACAACTTGTTTAGACCTTTTGTTTTGTAAGAATGGTATAAATTAGGGAAATTTAATTTAAGTTTAACAGGCAAGCTTGCATATTTTCAAATTATAATTTTCATCATTCTATAAGAAACATGTATAATAAATTGGAATTGCATTAACACAATATACGTTTGTGAGATAGATATACATATAGCTGCATTTTAAAAATGTATTCTCTCTCTTCCTGCCATCTTCCTTTCTTTTTACTTTTTAAAAATAATTTTATTAAAGATTGCTATATAGATAAAACAGTCTGTCTCTTACACACACACGCACGACAAAAGATTTATCTATTATGCAGTTCTTTATTGATATTGTTTTAGTTGTTGATTGGGAGCTGCCCAGATTCAACATAAGATGGGAGACTATACAAATGTTTTTTAAAAAATAAATAATGCTTAGGATATAGAAACACATGAATAGGCATGTGAGTGGCAGACTCGTAGTAGTCATCCTTCCAGGTTTTGGATGTCTTATCCCTCTCCTCCTTTTCTTTGATATTTCTGCCTCCTTCTCCCAGTGGGTAACTTACAAGTCAAACCAGGGGAAGGATCTCTGCCCATTTGCTCCTCTGTTAGGTTTCCTTTTCCCCACGACTAGAGGGTGAGAGAAAAAAAGAATGGAATATAATAAATTGAAGAGAGAGACCATTTATTTGCTGCCTCTCAAAATCTGACTGGCTACAAGCCTTCTGTCCCAAGCCGAAAATGCACATATACATAAAATATACACATACGCTCAATTTGGTATAAATGGTTACTTAAACTTTGTGGTTATTTAATTTCCATTGATTTAGATTATGCAATTGGTTTTTAAGGTTGTACATTGTTGCGTACACATGAGGAAGTATTGCATACATGTTAAAAGAAAAATATTTTGAGATGGTGTTTGAGAAGGGTCAAATCAGATTGCTTTCAGAGAGTGCTGAATATGTATGTACTGTAAGTGCTTGTCATTGTGTATCCTGAAAGGATTTACCTCTAGCAAGGCTAAATATATTCTCTATGAAATAATGACAAAGGAATGCAATTCATTCACATATTCATTCTCAAAACTATAAACTATTTAGATCGCCCCTTCATGTCTTCTCCCTAGTTATTTGTATGAACGAAGAAACTTCATTGCATCAGTTATTTGAAGACATGCAGTACGGTATATCTCTTAGGTGGATGCTACCAAGAAGTCTTGTTCTACTCTTGTGAATATTAATGGCAGATCATAGTATGTTTACCCCATGACCATTCACTGATCTCATAAATTAGATGACCATCATTAGCATAGGAGCAGATTAGGACATTTTGGGGGTCATCTAGTTACTCTATGTCTCTTTCACTTATTATAAACAAGTATCCCTGATATTATCTAAGACACATTTCTGCCTTAGAAGGCATTACCAGTGAATAAGAACCAGAAGCACAACATAATGTTGACAGCAACCTTTGAATTTCTTGGCTGATGATGAACTTGTTGCTTTGTTGCCTGTCATTCATTGTGCTGAGGGAATCAGGGTTATTATTAATAAAACAAAAAAGGGATGAGAATAAAGACCACTGACTTATGCATTCTGGTATCTATTAGAATATCTTGCATAAAGGATATCTGTATTTCAGAACTTTCTCGACTTCATGAAGCATACCGGATCGGATATCCGATAGGCTTTCTTCTTCATGCCTTATATTTCTGTCATAATATTGAAATCTGGATGGAGATTTGTCTTGAGGCTCATGTAGTTGCTAGGGTAGCAACCAGTGGTGGGATTCACATAATTTAACAACCGGTTCTCTGTCCTAATGATTTCTTCCAACAATCAGTTTGCCAAACTGTTCAGAAAGTTAACAACCGGTTCTCCCGAAGTGGTGCGAACTGGCTGAATCCCACCACTGGTAGCAACCCAAAGAAAGACATTCTTGGGACCAGCAATCTAATTCAAATTCCCTTCCAGTTTAGTTATGGCTGAACCTTAGAAGCAAACAATTCCAATGGAGATTCTCAATCATCCAGGTCATGGTTGTTAATTCCAACTGAAGACTGACAATTCCAACTGAAGATATACCAATTCAACCTAGACTGAAGAAGCTGGAATGAGTCTATCCTGCTACATGGGGCATGTAGAAGTCATTGGGAATAGACAGGTTCATGAATATCTAGGCCCTCAGCAATGTAGAACTTTAAAAGCAAATCAGCATCTAGAATTGCAACGGGAAGCTGACCAATAACCATTGTAATTCTGAAAGGGGATCTTATATGACAGAAGCCAAAATTGACTGGTAAGTAAAAGTTTCATATATTGGATAAGAAGTTGTTTTGATAAGTTGGGAGAAAAATAAACAAAGGACACCATAAAAGCAAAGATATGATGCCAAAGACTGATGTTACAACAGTGATGTAATTAATAAAAAGATCCAGAAATTATATAGCACTCTTTTCAAGTATATAGCAATAGACTGTTGGTTATGATCGCACATCCCTAATCCCACCTTGTTGCTTTCCAGAAGGCCTTGAAGAGCTGGCTTCTCACAAGTGTTGGGGAAGGATGAGGCTGGAATCCAGAAAGGTGCTATGTTGATAGTGCCTAGGGTACCATGAATTTTGATTCAGACAGTTGGGATTTGTTCACTATTTTTGCTGTCTGTTGAGCCACTCAGTCTTGTGGTTGCAATATGGGTGGCTATATTATTATTATCAATAAAGGAGAATATTTGTGGTTCAGGGTTGAAATGAGGGGGTCCTTGGTGCTCTCTGACATTGCTCATTTTCTTGCAGATGATTCATTACCCAAACTAGGTAACATCACCAGTGCTATGAGCCGAGGTGGCGCAGCGGTTAGAGTGCAGTACTGCAGCTCCTTCAGCTGACTGCTAGTTCAGCAGATCAGCGGATCAAATCTCACTGGCTCAAGGTTGACTCAGCCTTCCATCCTTCTGAGGTGGGTAAAATGAGAACCCAGATTGCTGGGGGCAATATGCTATTTAGTATACTGTCTTTGATGTAAGCCGCCCAGAGTCCTCGGAGAGTGGGAGGCATAGAAATATGACTAATAAATAAATAAATAAAATAAATAAATTAGTATTCCAGTAAGTGGCAGTGGCAGAAGTTCCCTTGAAGCATTTCAATTCATCATAGGATAGGTTGCTATTATAAAAGCCCTAAAACATGTAATTTATTTGCAAATCAGAAAAAAAAATCTAGTTTTTCACTTTACATCTTGCTCCTTATTTTCTTACAGCTGAAGCCTGGCATGACATGCCTAGATATGAATGTTTGGAAGGAAAGTTGCCAAGTTTTCTTCGTTGAAGTATGCTTGTTCCCTACTTTTGCTGTTCCTTTATATCATATTTATTTATTAAGCTCATTCCTTGTTACAGGTTAATATTCCTTAAATTGTTTTCTCTCTCCTTCCATTGCCATAAAAATGCATTGAGAATTCAGAACAAGAAAGCAAAAGGCATGTTCCCGGCATGTTCATTTTTTATGTTGCTGTGGTACTACACTCAGGAGGACTTTACCAATCCTAAAGGGCTACATTAAATTTCCTTCACAGTTATTTTCCTACCTCATTTTCCTTTTTAATGTTAAATGAACTTACTGGAAGTAATATGTTCTTGGCTGACAGCCTCTGAAATTGATCTCTCTCATCCACAGTTATAAATGCGCAATGATGGTTCCATAGCTGTTGTGTTCTTCAGGACCACTTGTTCAATAAATGTGATTTTGTATTTCAGGGTCACCGGAAGTGTTGAAGTCTGACATCCAAGTGTTCAAGAAAACTTGAATACCACAGCTTGTCTACAATGTGTCCAATGTTTTTTGTATTTTTTCCTGGAGTGTTGCTTGCTTGGTTTATTTATGTTTGGAGTTTCTTTTCCCCCTACAATGCCATATTCCAAAACATCTCCAAGTAGGATTTTGTGTGATTTACTCTGGAGTGCTAGTGACTGTGTGAGATACAAGGGCAAAGTTGTGCTTCCACTATCTGCTTCTCAAAAATGTAGAAGGTGCTATTCTATAGTTTTATTAGGTTTGGGGCAGGGGTGAAATGCTCCCGGTTCTGACCGGATCGCCCGATCCGGTAGCGATGGCGATGGGTGGTTCGGAGAACCGATAGCAAAAATCCCTGCACCCCCCACATGCCCAGCTGAGCCGCATGATTATCAGAGGCTTTTTTTTTTTACTTTAAAGAGCATTTTTTCTATAACCTCTTCCGATGAAAAAATGCTTTTAAAAGTAAAAAAAAAAAGCCTCTGATGATCGCGCGGCTCAGCTGGGATCGTCAGAGGCTTTTCAAAGCATTTTTTTCTGCAACCTCTTGGCCGAAGAGGTGGTAAAAAAAATGCTTTGAACAGTCTCTGACAATTCTAGCTAAGTTGCCTGATTGGCAGAGAGGCTGTTAAGGATATTGTTGTGTTAACCAACCAGCAGAGCAAGTGCACAGAGAAACGGTACTGAGAGCAATGAATACAATATATACAATACATACAAACTGGTTTAACAAAGCTTTTACTTTGTAGTGAAAAACAATTGCATAGTCTTTTAGTCAATCCAAGTCTTTAGCCATTCAAATCAGTCCGAAGTTACAGATATCTTCTTACCATACAAACAGCAGTAGCTAATAAACAGCAATTCAATGCTGGTAACAAATCACGATGATAGCATATCCATCCACGATGAGAACTCCTTCATACACGATGAGAGCAGGTCCAACAACGATGAGAGCAGGTCCAACAACAATGAGAGCAGGTCCAACAATGACTATAGCTCAGCTTCCTCCTTATATATAGTTTACACTAGTAATTATCCACTTAAGATAAGTGGAGTCAGCAGTGCAATGACTCAACAGTACAATTAGGATAATTGCAGTCAGCAGTCAGTCAGCAGTCATTAGTCATTACAATGACTCAGCAGTACAATTACTCAGCATTACATCTTAAAGTTACAGAATACATTTAAAGTTATAGCACATATATATATGGCCTGGACAACTTGTTAGTTTTATATCATATCCTAACAAAGGCATTTTTAAAAAAGCCTCTCTGACGATCCCAGCTGAGTTGCCTGATCGGCAGAGGCTTTTCAAAGCATTAGAAAAAATGCTTTGAAAAGTTAAAAAAAAAAAAAGCTGGCCACACCCACCCAGTCACATTAACCCCCCCACCAAGCCACACCCACAGAACCAGGAGTAACAAATTTTACATTTCACCCCGGTTTGGGGATCTCAGCAGGGAGAATTTATATGCTCACAAACATATTACTCTGATGTTGCAATTTGACTATTGGATTATTTAATTATATATTTATAAGGCTCAGAATGTTTTAAAGAAGACTTGGTATAGTGCTTAAGGCACTGGGCTAAAACTGGAAGAATGTGAGTTGCAGTAAGTAAACCGCTCCAAAGTTGATTGCAGAAAATACAACTCCAGAAATAGGGTGGTCAATGCCTGGAAATGCTCTACCTGACTATGTTGTTACATCCTCAAACCCTCACAGCTTCAATCTTAAACTGTCTACCGTGGATCTCACCCCATTCCTAAGAGGTCCGTAAAAGGGGTGTGCATAAGCGCACCAGTGTGCTTACCGTTCCTGTCCTACTGTCCCCATTTATTTGTACTCATTTCCTATGTTCATGTCCATGTTTATCTTGTACATGTTTGACAAATAAATAAATATTAAATAAATACCATACTAGTCTTGTATTAGGCACAAAAGCCATCTGGGTGACTCTCAGTCCTCCAAGACTGCTGTTACCAAGACAAGGTAGTCAGGTGTACTTCCTGGGCAACAGAAGCACCATTGCACACTCCTTGAGTATATGAGAATTTAGGCAAGTTTAATGGGCTGCTCTTATGAAACATATTATTGTGTTCTTGTAATCTTAGTTCATCATCATCATCATTTTAACCATTGTCTATCCACCGCAGGTCGAAGGCCTCTTCCACACGTTTCCAACCAATATGGTTCTGAGCTTTCTTTTTCCAAATGGGCCCGCAATACTTGTTGATGTCATTGATCCATTTTGTTTTAGGTCTCTTTCATAGATGCTTTTTATCCAGTGGGATCCATTCTATGACTGCCTCAGTCCACCTGCCATCAGTTCTTCTTGCTATGTGACCAGCCCATTTCCATTCCAATTCTTTTACTCTCTTGATGATATCATATACTTTTGTTTGCTCTCTAATCCATGTGCAGGTCTTTCTACTTCGTCTTGTAATGCTGAGCATGTAACTTTCCGTGGCTCTTTGTGCCACTCGTAGCTTTTGTAATCTTAGTTATGCCAGCCTAAATAGAAGAATCCTTGGGACAGTTTAACCTATGAATATACTTATTTTCAATTTTTCTGCTTTATGTATTTGTCTTACTATTCATTATTACTAAAGGTGGGATGAGATGTTTGATGAGTAAGGAACCTGGAAATGGGAGCAATGTAAAGAGGTGGCAGGTCTGCTTATTGAGAAAGTGATTAGAGTTTGAGGACCCAGTTATTTGAGGGACTATCTGTCTTCCACCGTCTCCGCCCTTCTGGTATTACATGGCAGAGTGATACCAGATACAAGATAACCCTTGATTAAACAGTGTCATGTTTCAGGAGCCAGGAAGCGTGTCTTCTCTGTAGCAATGCTTGCCCTTAGGAATGGGATTCCCCGTCCCTAAGAACCATAAGGCTCCCACTCCAACAGCATTCTGAAAAGCTGGAGTCTCCTGTTTTTGAAAGTCCAAACATGCCACCTCTGTATCTTAAAGATACCAGAGTATTGAATGCAGAATACAATCAGGTAGAAAAACAATCTGGAATGTTGAGAATGGTAAATCAACAGAACCCAATATCTGTTGATTTATGTTGTACACCATTTCCCTAAAAGGGAATAGCATAATGGGTATATATGTAAGTATCAGAGAACAGTATTTGAAGATTGGCTACCAATCTTCAAAAACATAATGCCAATATTTTTAGAGATTTAACTTTCATTGCCTGACAATCTGAAAAGCTCTCTTATTGACAAAATGTTTAAGCTGACCTGCAACAGGTGGATTCTTTGTATATGTGTGGGTAGAGCCATTTGGATAGTGGGAAGGGATTTTGTGAGTAACATACAGATGATATTGTTGCTATTTCAGTAGATCATGGATTGCTTACTCACTCATGTGTGCAAATGAATGGCCACCAGATATTTTTTCTCTTTTAAAAGAAGAGTAGTGAAAAATTAGTAAGTTTAACAAAAGAACAAGTAACTCATCAGTTTACCTTCTGTTGCAGTAGAAGAATAATTTAAAAAAGCTTTGAAGCAAAAGAAGTTATATTTTATATGACCTCCTTAACATGGCCCATTCCAACAACTTCTTACTCAGAAATTTAGACAATAATTTTGTCATTGAATGCTATTGAAAGCAAGTTACAGCACAGTCTGTCAACACAGCCAGAATTCTGTTTGGGAAGGAGAATTACTGTAAGATGGAAAATTGCATAATGTTGAATGCAAACCATTTGGGTTTTTCACTATTTTCTATGCTTCATTTGTATATTTAAAAAGCTGTGGTGGTGCAGTGGTTAGAATGTAGTATTGCAAGCTAATTCTACTGACTGCCAGCAGTTCGATTCTCACCCACTCAAGGTTGGCTCAGCCTCCCACCCTTCTGCAGTTGGCAAAATGAGGACTCAGATTGTTGGGCGGCAATATGCTGACTTTGTAAACTGTTTAGAGAGTGCTGTAAAGCACTATGAAATGGTATTTATTTATTTATTTATTTATTTATGTATGTATGTATGTATGTATGTATGTATGTATGTATGTATAAAAGTCTATAAGTCTATAAGTCTAAGTGCTATTGCTAAGTGCTACTGCTATCTACATATAAAAATGAGTGACCTCACATTTTGGTAGTACAATTGACATTCTGAAACTGAGGTAACTGAAAGTTTTGAATCAATGTCTAGACCAGGAATAATCTATGTTTAAAACTGGCCCAAGAGAATAACACACAGTGTTTCCAACTTTCAAGTCATGAAGGTCTAGAAACCCAGTCCATAATGTATCTGTATTATTTTGAATTGGTAATGTAAAAAGGGAAAAAAACATGTTTGAGCACAAACACACATACACACATAGAGAGTTTAATGGTTAATGGTGGTAACTCTGGTCTCTTGAAAAACTCTAGATTGCATGCAGTGGCGTTCAGGAGTCAATGGGAAGAACATCAGTATATAGATATTTTCTTACTGCCTTCACTCCAAATTTCACTTGGGTGAATGGGGAAATCTCCACAGCAGATTTGCCAAGAGCAGAATGCAAGAATAAGAATAATAATGGCAATGGCACTTAGACTTATATATTACTCCATAGTGCTTTACAGCACTCTCTGAATGGTTTACAGCATCAGCATATTATCCCCGAAAAATCTGAGATCTCATTTTACTGCAGAAGAATGGAAGGCTGAATCAACCTTGAGCCTGTCAGGATAGAACTTTAGAGCTCGGATAGTCTCACTACTGCATTATAACCACTGTGCCACCAGGGCCTGGGGAAGAAGAAATCTTGGTTTTTAATTCTAATATCCTATGATCTATCACCAAACAATCAAACAATCAAACAATAAAGAATGTTAAATGTAAGGCTGAAATCAAATGGTTTTCATTTTGTATTCACAAGCAATCATTCACATGCATGTATATGTATGATCCAACAATTCTCAAGAACCCTGGTCTCCATAAACTTGTAATGAGCACCTCACTTTAGAAACATTTTATCTAACCTAGCACTTTTCAAATTGGTTGCAATTCATCTCCCATAATTTGCAACAAAACTGAATCATTCTCACTAGGAATGATAAGCGCTATTTGACTGAAAAGCTCCAGAAGGATAGAGCAATGACAAGAGGCTTGTAGGAATTTGTATAACATATTTAGGAAAAAAAAAATCTTTAAGGGATGATTGCACATCCAACTTGTAGTAGCACATGATACATGAATATTAACCATATAATGTGAGTCCCAAAATCCTATAATGTTGTAAGCTACTGCATCAAGAAAATAGCATCTGATCTTCTAGGATAATTGCACATGAGGGCAAATTTGAAGTCATGAACTGGAAACCATTGAATCAGTCATGACTAATGAATTAATTCAATTCTTAATTCTCAATTTTAATTCAATTATATTGCTATATTATATGTTTAATATTTTTCATTTCTCCGGATGACAAATTGCTTTTTTTTGTGGGGGGGATTCTAGTTATTAAAGTAGCAGCAAACATTGCTGAGGCATTATAATTACATGTCATCATATGCCACAACTAGCTAGAGCCGTGATGGCGAACCTATGGCATGTGAGGAGAGCAAAAAATGGGCCTACCGGGCCCACCGGGCCATCATGTGCCAAAAATGAGGGGAGTGGGGGGGGGGTCACGTGCACATGCACGGGGTGGGGCACATAGAATTATGGGTGTGGGCATGCGCGCGTGTGACCCCCCTCCCCCGCAGTTCCCCCACTTTTGGCACACGATGGCAAAAAGGTTAGCCATCACTGAGCTAGGATATAAAGATGGACATTTATCTTACTATCATCTTACTTTCTTCATAATTTGAGGACAAAAAGCAAAAAACTAAAGTGCTGCCCAAATTCTACCTAACTGGGAAGCATGTCCCTGCAGCATTTTTATTTATACTCTGTGTTTGTGTGTATGTGTTCGATTTGACACTTATGCTTTTCTTTTGTTAATCAGTAAGTTTCTAGTTTTCATTTTATTCTTGAGTAAAATTAGATTTCATTGTTTCAGAGAAGAAATATATTAAATGCAAAATTTGCAAGACAGAAATAAAGAACAGATAACTAACAGCTGAGATAGCAGCCCATTTAAGAGAAGTGGATTCAATTTCAGCCTAAACATTTTCCAGCTTCAGAATCTACAAGTTCAAGAATTTCAGATTATATGATCAATTGTTGCTATATTAATGATAGAGATAGATAATTCTGGTGATATTTTAGTCCATATTCTATATTTCTATACAATTAGCATGCAATTAGCTGATAAGAAACCTCTGCATGCAATTTTGTCCATTTATGTCAATGGATTTATCAATATTGATATTTTCACAGTTTGACAAATACATTTTTTTCCTGTTCAAGGAAACATGATTAACAAGTCATTTATAATAATCAGAGAAGAGATAAAAATCATGCAAAACAAGGGTAATTTAGTTCGAAAGAAGGCATACATTCTAATGAATTAGATGATGCTGATTTATGAGTTTCCAAAGAACAAGATAGAGGAGGAGGAGGGATAGGAGAAAAAGTGCAAAATTACCTAAAAAGAATGCTGCAACATTGACAGAGTCTATTGCATGAAAGGTTGGAATTAAATTTCACAAAAAAGCTGAGTGGATTTCCATAGATCATTTTTTTTAGTTAACTGTGACATTTTGAATATGGCATTTTCTCCTAGAGTTACAACTCTTAGAAAAGAAATGGCCTTTCACTCAAAATAATGTTGCTACTATAAAGCAAAACAAAATGAGGAGAGCAGAATGGTATTTATCCTTGCATTTTCCAGAAGCTGGAGTGGTCTTACAGTATTTGAGTGTTTCTCAACCTAAGCATATTTAATGTGTGGACTTCAGTTTATAGAATTCCCCAGCAAGCATGGTTTAAAGTTGCTGAAGCTGAGCAACACTGGCCTATGTAGTTGTCCCATTTCATGATATGACACAACTTAAATTGATTGGACATGATTTGGAAAGGCACATACCTCTTTATAGAAGGTGTCACATCTGACTATGCGTACTGTAGGAGAGCAAAAGCCACGAGGTCAAAGGAACTGCCTGCGTAGCTCAGAGATAGGATTATTGCAAGGCACAGACCTGAGAAAGGCTACAATAAAATTTCTCCTGCACTGAAGGTTCCTTAGAGCACAGTGACCTCCGTAATTCTCAAATGGGAGAAGTTTGGCACAACCAGATTCTTCCAAGAGCAGGTTGCCCGATCAAACTGAGCAATCAGGGGAGAAGAGCCTTAGTAAGAGAGGTAACCAAGAACCTGATGGTCACTCTGACTGAGCTCCAGAGATCCTGTGCTGAGGTGGGACACAGTTCCAGAAGGACAACCATCATTGCAGCCCTCCACCAATCTGGGCTTTATGGCTGAGTGGCTAGACAGAAGCCTCTCCTCAGTGCAAAACACATGAAACCCCACTTGGAGGTTTTAACCAGGACATAACCTGTTTTTCACCCTCTGCGCAGACAGTAAAGAAGTGTTTGTGCATGTGCAGAGGGTCTGTGTGCGCACTTCCGAACTGGTGGGTGCAGTGGGTGCACTTCCAAACCGGGGGGAAGGTAAGTAGATTTCACGCCCAACAGTGAAGCATGATGGTGGCAGCATCATGCTTTGGGGGTGTTTTTCAGCAGCAGAGACTGGAAGACTGGTCAGGGTAGAGGGAAAGCTGAATGGAGCAAAGTACAGGGATCTCCTCAATAAAAACTTGTTCCACAGCACTCAGGACCTCAGACCAGCCTGAAGGTTCACTTTCCAACATGACACCAATCCTAAGCACACAGCCAAGACAACATAGGAGTGTCTTAGGGACAACTCTGTGAATGTCCTACAATGGCCCAGCCAGAGCCCTGACTTGAACCTTATTGAATATCTGTGGAGGGAACTGAAAATGGCTGTCCACCAACAGTCACTATTCAACCTGACTGAGCTTGACAAGATTTGCAAGGAAGAATGGCAGAAAATCCCTTGATCCAGGTGTTCAAAGCTTGTCATGTCATACCCAGAAAAACTTTAGGCTGTAATTGTTGCCAAAGCTGCTTCATCAAAGTACTGAGTGAAGGTCTGAATGCTTCTGACAATGTGATATTTCAGTTTTTTCTTTTTAATAAATTTACACATATTTCTAAAATTCTGTTTTCACTTTGTCACTATAGGATACTGAGTGTAGATTAATGAGAAAAAAAAATGAATTCCAATAACTATAGAATCAGGCTGCAGATAGTGAATGTATATATCATCTCATGTCTTCTTGTTTTACACACAAACTTCTCAAATTTATTTGAGAATTATTATAAAACTTTTAATAAAGGTTTATTAATTATTATTATTAAAGTTATTAACCTTTAAAATTATTATAATTAACATTTTTGAAAATGTAGGTATTGATTTGTGGTATATAGAACCTACTAGGTATCACAACTTAATGGAAGAAAATGTGCTTTAAAAACTTTTAACTCACAAACACAATATAGTAGAAGAAAACAATACAAACCATATACTAAACCTTTTAAAGGAGAAAAATGATAAGGTTCCATAGAGATAAAGAAAAGAAAAAAAAATCCTAAAAAACAAAACCAGAAACTGAATGGAAAGAAAGAAAGAGAAAGAGAGAAAGAAAGAAAGAAAGAAAGAAAAAATAGATCTAATAAAAGATTTTAAAGAAAAAAATATTAAAATTATAGAACTTGTTTTATTTTTAGGATTCATTTTTGAACAATGGGTTAATCCTAGAAAATAGAAAATTATAGCATAGAATCAATGTATTTAGAAAAATGATTGTTTTATTGACTGTAAGATAAGAATTTCCAAACTGCTTACCTCATGAAGAATAACATGAAATGAAATTTCTGTTTATAAGCATAACTCTCTTTCATCTGAACTGGAATGTGAGCCAGAGTTCCTGTCTGGTGATAGGAAATGAATTATTTCCCACCAACTCTATGACAATCTATTTTGAAAACAAGGCTGGGATGGATTGGGGGAGCTACGCGAAAAAGTCTGACTCATAGGAGGAGAAGAAGCCAGCTTTTCAGGTTTTCAAAACATAATAATCTTCCATAAATACCAGAAGCAGCAGAAGCAATTTGATAACATTTTCAGTTTACCAGCTGTCTTCAAAGTCTGTCCACAACTTTTATTTTTACAGCTGACTGGGGACAGATAAATAAAAGACATGTTAGTGTATCATCATCTAACAAGAAGTCCTTAAAAGAGCCTCTTGTCACTGCATTAAGCTTACTTTTAGATTTCTCCTGACATGCTTAACTCTCAATTTCATATAACGAAGTGGCAGATGTACACTATTTTAACTTCTGACAAACACCCTTTCCTCAAAATATACCACATACTACTCCTATTTTTCTAACAATATGTGCACATCTTAAAATTTTTCTAACCATTTTCTCAGCTTCAGCTTCAGTTTACTATTGTGCATAAATTTATGTACTTTTCCAATTTTTCATTCTTTATGTATACCTGCATTTGTTCATCTATTTCTCCTGTTGAGCACAACCATCTTGGTTTTTAGTACAATATTTTTAGCCATATTCCTTGATCTCTAACATCCTCTGCAGATTGTTTGGGTTTTCCACCAACTACAGAGCATCATCAATGCATAATTCAAAACATATACATAAATGCCTCCAACTACCAAATTTCTAGCATTACTGCAATATATTTCTTATATATTTTATGTATTAAGTAACCACAGGCAGATCATACTGTTCAGTATTAAACAATTCACAAAGCATTCCATTTATTCTCATGCCTCCTTCAATTATATACCACTCCATTATATACCATTTTTCTTGCACATGGCAAGCAACTATCAAAACTATATTTATATAAAATGTATTGGTTTTATTACATAAATTTCCTGAGTAAATGTACAGTAAAGCTTTTATCTAACTTTCATATGTTTTGGAATTGTTAAGGATCTGTCAAATAGATTTTCACTATATTAGTGAACCATTGAGCCTCAATGGTGCAGTGGTTAGAGTGCAGTACTGCAGGCCACTTGTACTGACTGCCAGCTGCCTGCAATTTGGCAGTTCAAATCTCACTAGGCTCAAGGTTGACCCAGCCTTCCATCCTTCTGAGGTGGGTAAAATAAAGACCCAAATTGTTGGGGGCAATACTCTGCCAACTCTGTAAACTGCTTAGAGAGGGGGCTGTAAAGCACTGTAAAGTGGTATATAAATCTAAGTCAGGAGTGAGTTCTACTTACCTTTATTACTGGTTCGCATTGTGCCCCCATTGTGCTCGCTTCACTCGTGTTCACTCTCTTCTGCGCATACACAGATCACTTATGATGACATCCGGGTCAGTGGGCAGAGCCTCCCACCGGTTTTACTACTGGTTCTATAGAACCGGTCCGAACTGGGGGCAACTCACCACTGATCTAAGTGCTATTACTTGGAAATTCTAACCAAACTTACCACTTATGGAGAATTGGTTTATAAAGTTTTAATAAAATCAGTAAAAATCATTATATAGGAAATCTAAATTACACATATGAATCCCTACATATTCACTATGTATATCTTTACAACAGTTTGGAAGATAGGTATAGTATCTGTATGTTGAACATTTGAGAGTCCGATGCTGAGAAAGGCTGGCTTTCTTAAGGTACCAAGCAAAAAGGGCGTTTTTCAAAAAGTTTGAACAACATCAATCATCAGTTCCCTCCCATCACTATTGTTTCTTATATTTGTTTTTCATTTTATAGGTAGTGTCCAACATCAAATACTTCACATTGTAGTGTGGCTATCAGAATACCAAAAGATAGATGGATATTTTTCTCCCCTAAAGGTTACATATGAAGCTATTCAATACGTAGATTCGTTTTTTTAGCTTATGAAATTTTCAATTGCAGAATTATCTCTTTCGCTATTTGACAAGGTTGCAATTAGCTGTGACAATGGTTTAGTTGTCACATTGAATATTTTAATGATGGATGCACCAAAGAACACCTGAGACACAATTCAGTCAAAAAGTTTATAATGTTGCATATCAGAAATGTTAAGAAATACCTTAATAGTTGATGCCTATTAAATCTGAAAGGTGTACTGTAAAGATATGTGCTGTGTATATATTCACAGGTGTCCAAGGTGCTTTGAA
This sequence comes from Pantherophis guttatus, assembly GCF_059756535.1. NCBI lineage: Eukaryota > Metazoa > Chordata > Lepidosauria > Squamata > Colubridae > Pantherophis > Pantherophis guttatus. The sequence continues at coordinate 290,412,734 of NC_142063.1, read as the reverse complement.
ATATGTCTAAGCAAGCTATAAAAAGAATATTTGTCAAAGAAAATTAGTTTGTATTCTTTGGGTTTGAAATCCTTCTCCAGATACTGATACCATGTTGTCTAATAATTGAGTGTGTTATGCTCATGGTCATTTGGAAAAGGAATCCTTTGATTTTTCCTACCGATACCAAACTCACATCTCTGTAATGACTCTTGCCGAAGGATAAATATCAGCAAATAATATTGTCTTTTATTGCACTTACAGGTTTATACCTCTTGGGGGAGCTAATCCCTAGCTTCATTGCTCTCTTCGGTTGTAGCTTCTGAGTTTGAAGAAACATTGCATACAGATTAATTTCATTCTCCTGTTAAAAAGGTAATTGTTTCTTTCCCCCCCCTCTCTATTGTTCCAATCTTGTAGAGATAGATGGGTTAAAGAAAAAGTGATAATATATTGCTTTGTTGCATAAAGACTGATTTTTTTTTTAATAAATGGTACATTTCCTGAACTCAGAAATCCAGAAAATCCAATTAATCAGAATAGAGCTGATTATTGACCTTGGAGGCCTTCTAGGCAAGCCCCCTGCTCAATCCACCTCAAATCACATCGTTTTAGGTATCACATTATTCTACCTTACTTAGCAGTGAAGTGTATTTGTGCCCCAGAACAAGAACAAAATTAAGAAATTGGAAGATGCATGGTATTTTTCTACTTCATTCAGCATATTAAAAAATAAAGTTTGGAGGTTTTTGTTTTTTTAAAAAAATGTGTACCTTTTTTTAGCTGAAATTTTACCCTTTTGAGCTAAGGATTATGAATTTTATGGGTTTGGGGAAATATTGGTTTTATTACCTTATTCTTAACTTTGCACGTTTTATAACATTTTGAGGTTGATGATTCTGAATGTATAAAATAAATATCTACTGCCACCAAAATGCAATTTTCCCTAGAAAAAAAATCTAGTGTGAGATATGTGTGGTCTAGTGGTTATGTCACCAGACTAGAAACCAGGAGATTGTGAGTTCCAGTTCTAGTCCTGCCTTAAGCATGAAAGCCAGCTGGGTGACATTTGGGCCAGTCACTTTCTCTCTCTATGCTCAACCCATCTGACAGGATTGCTGTTGTAGGGAAAAGGAAGGAGCATTAGGCATGTCCACTATTTGGGCTACCTATAATGTGATAAAGGCAGGATATCAATAAATAAATGAATGCATCTTCTTTCAATGAATGAAAAGGCAACGTTTACAAGAGTTGAGAAGTGATGAGAAAATATTGTTAGTCAGGTGAGAAAAGGAATAAAGAGGCTTCCAAGAACAAAATATAGAAGGGTTTGTTGTGTACACTGTAAAAGGAATTCTATTAGATAATAAGCATTAACAACAAAAAAAGAACACAGAGAGAAGATAGATTATCTTCTTTATACACAACCACTACTCTGTTGATCTCTTCAGCATCCTTTTTTATTTTGATCATTTTTATGCTTTCCTCTTTCTCTCCAATATTCAAGGACGTTTAATGAACTGCTGCATTTTTCTATTGAACAGCACTTATCTCCCTAACATTTCCTATCACTTTTCCATCTCTGTGTAGAAAACAACATGTAATGCTGTGTCAAGGATGCTGCAAAAATCAAAACACATTTGTTTAGCCTCTTCATAAGCAGCAGGTACTTCATCTACCATATTTACCCAGAAGAAAGCTTATGATGATTTAGTCCCACCATTAAAAAAAAATCACACAGAATTTGCCCATCCCAAATTCTTTGGAAAGCAATTAATATTCCTTCCACCGAAATATTTTAATCTTAGATGTCCCATTCTAACTTGAGCATATAGACACTGTATTCTTAAGTCCTTCTGGCTCTGTGCTGGTGCTGGCTTGATTTTAAATTGGTTTAAGGAAACCTTGACTAGACTGAGATACTTTGGCAGCAGCTTGTAAAGGATTCAATTGGGAGTCCAGGCTACTAAGCTACCCCCTCCACTTTCCATTCCAGGACCCTAATTGGCCTGGAATGGGCAATTCTATGGGCAAGTCTAATATCTATCTATCTATCTATCTATCTATCTATCTATCTATCTATCTATCTATCTATCTATCTATCTATCTATCATCTATCATCTATCTATCTCCAAAGTTAAAGATATACATACACATTTAAATAAAGATACGTATATGTAGGCACAGCAATATTTTATTTTTAAATAAACATTCCTTTTTTGCATTTTCCCACGTTTCCTCAAAACACCTGCTGCAGCTTTTGTTGAAACATTTGTTTCACAGGTACAGCATCCCTGGTTTGAAATCTAGCAGAATTTTTTTTTTAATTACAATTTTTCTTACCCTGAGCTAACTACTTGTCGTAGACGTATCCCAAGTGTTTGCAAAAACAATGAAATGGCGCACTGTCAGATTATTTTAAAAAAACCAAAGAAACCAAAGAAGGAAAGCCATGAAGACAAATAGATTGTTCAGGGAAAGAAAAATAGTAATTAAAAAAGTTTCTGCCAGGTTACAAACCAGAGATGCTCTGATACGTTTTGATATTTAAATTTTCAGAGATATCGACTACATCAAGTGAAATCAGATCAGTTTATTACAGCCATAAGGCCAGTTAGAGTAAAATATCAATAGAACTGTTACATACATCTTTAAATAAAACAGAAAATAAGTTTGTAGACCAAATATCTGTCAGTAACTCACAACATTCTTCTTGCTGCTCAAGAATAAAGAGTAAATTACATTCTTCACTTCACATTCTCATGGCAAGATGTTTCTTCCTGATAAGCATTTGATTTCTGTATGGGGAAAGTTCGTATGATTTGCTCCATATCTTTCACAAAGTTTGTTAGAGAGGAATGACATTAATGACATACTTTTGATGTAGTTTGCAATTTTACAACTTTGGCACAGCTGTAAACTCATCACTGATTGTTTTTGCATGCTTCATGAGGCAGAAGTAACTGCAATGCTATAATATTAATGTTGACATTTTTCATTAACGACACAAATCGTTTTATTGGCTGAACCAATTGAAGATACACCATGTGTACAAATTCTGACACAGAATTTGCAGGACATGCCAACAAATTATATATAGATAAAGTAGTGCAAATACCTCGGTCCATGGTTTGCCCAGGTTCTTTTACAACATAAAATATCTTCTTCTTTTTTACAATCATCAGTGTAATGAATGAATATTGATGAATGAAGGGAAATGTTGACTTCTTGTTCTGCTTAATTCTCAAATTTGTCTTAATTATAACATTGTAAGTGAGAAAAATCAATGCTTCTTCAATTGTAGTTTATAACTAGCAATTTTGCTGCTAAACAGCTTATCATTCTATTTTGGCTTAAGCTTTATCACTCCAGTTTGGCAAATTTCAAGCTATTTTTGTAGAATTTTAAAGTCTCAAAATAGAATAGAGGTTTGTCAACAAGATAATTACGTTTTATTGAGACGTGTCTTTACTTGCTTTATACTATTGTTTCATTGGCTAATTTATTGACACAAATAATACATTGTAAGGTAGAATTAAATTCACCATATTTAGTAAATTCTACTGCTATGTAATTGTCAAAATAAAAACAATTTTCTTTGTTTTTATAGAGACCCTAGTTTTTTTATTGTGGGCCAACACATTTTTCTTTTCACTTCTGTTTCCACCTTCATTGGTTGCTTGGTCCTTTCCACTGCCAACTTCATATTTTCTCTTCTTAGTAATAAAATTATCCCTTGTTATGTTTAGGGTAACTCACAATGTGCACCTCCAGATGCCTCCTCTGATATCCAGAAGAAGACCTTCATTCCTCCCAACTGATTGATGAAGCTACACACTTCCAATCAACTCTATTCCTGTTCTGGGTTGATTGGCAGATGACTTTATTTTATACAAAAGGCAGTTTCCAAACATGTTTAGCCCCAGCTTGTCAGCAAACTCACCTCTGAACATTGAAAAACATGTACTTTTGTGCTCGCTTTGGCAGCACATATACTAAAATTGGAACGATACAGAGAAAATTAGCATGGCCCCTGTGCAAGGATGATACGCAAATTCGTGAAGTGTTCCATATTTTTTTTAAGATTTAAAAAAAAGAAGAAAAAGAAAAACATGTATTTTCCACAATAGCATGTATCTGTCCTACTCTAAAACAAAGCTGCATTTCTATACATGTAGAAAGATGTATATATAAGTGTATGCAATGGCCTAGTTGTAAGAGTTTAGTTGAAAGTAATAATTTTGTGGCATTTGAGCAATCTCTATGGTATCTCAAGTTGCCATGGCATCCTGATTGAAAATCATTGACATAGAAGAATTAACCTCTGTCCATTTCTTACATAAGAAAGTTTTTCTATTACTGTATCACCACTCAGCTATTCCCAGATAATTAAGCACGGGAAATGAATTTGAAGCTGAATATTCCGCGGTACAGCTTTGTGAAATTACTTTTATTAATCAACATTGATTTTTTTGTTAAATAATGGTATCATAAACTTTCCCATAAGAAATATACAAGTCACCTATCGGAGCACTGGGAAATAATCAATCTTTGCAACACACTGGGAGACCTGAACAATGATAAGGTTCATTAATTTAAAACCTTCCACTGAGATTTTGTTCCTGTTTTTGAAAGTGAATCGGTTGACAACATCATGTTTTGCAAAATCATATTCTTGAAAAACCATTGTTATAAGGGCACTGAAATTTTGTAAAAATAACTTAATATAAGTAAGGCAATTATTACGCAGCATCTCTGCATAAAATCAATGTTTACTCAGGAGTACATCCCATTACGTTCAAGGAAGGTTTTACCCAGGGGTGAAATGCTACTGGTTCGCACTGGTTCGGGCGAACCGGTACTAATAAAAGCTACCAGTTCGGGTGAACCGATAGTAAAAAAATGCTACTGGTTTGTCCGAACTGGTATTTCCGAAGATCAGCTATGCTGCGTGATTTATATTGGCTAGAAAGTAGGAAATCCTGCTTTCTAGCAAACCTAAATCGCACGGCACAGCTGTTCCCTTCCTCGCTGTTCTACTTAATTTCTTAAGTCTCCTTTTTTGTGCAAAAAGATGTTTGCTGCGCATTGCGCATGCATGTGCAGCATGTGTTTGGTGCGCACTGTGCATGCATGCATGCAGCATGCATTTGGCGTGCACTGCACATGCGTGCACAGTGAACCGGTGGCAAACCTCTGAGGATTTTACCACTGGTTTCACCCATATTCCACTGTTCTGTTTCTGAGGAGCACTCAGGTTGATTGACAGCCTTTCTTTAAAAAGAAGATCTAAAAAATAAACACCACAGGTTAAAATTAACCATAAAATTCATATTGACTGAACAGTTAAAAATCTGACAAAAGAGATGCATTTCGTTATTTTGCATGCAGATAGTGTTTTGCTTGCTTGTTTGCTTGTTTATTAAACAAATTTATATGGCTGCCTAACTCAAACACTGGTGACTTTGGGTGGTTTACAACAATAACCTATAGTAATTAGCTAAACCATTAGCTTATCTAATGAGCTTTCTTGAATAGTTGAGGAATATGTAAAATTCATAACTAATGGTAAATATTTATTTTTGTGAAAGGTTTAAAACTCCTTATATTATGTCAGCAATGTGGAACTGCTTGATAATATTTTATACTGTGGCTTCTTTCTATGTAAAAGTTATTAAAGTACCCAAATGGGGTTCACTGGAGATTTGTAAAAAAAAAGAAAAGAAAGAAAGAATACAGCTGCAAGGGCTTTCCTGTCTTTGAGGAATGCTGTTTGGCTTAAGGAGAAAGCAAATATTAAATTCAGATGATACAACACCTTTTTCTCAAGACATGGTTTGAAGAGTGGGGATACAGAGCTTCCTCTCTTCTAAAAACAAAAATGCCTCCCTCTTCTCTATCATTTGGAATAATCAGAACTGGCTGATAGCCCAAATTAAGAATTTGTTTTAAAGGAAACTAGGTCAGAAACCTTTAAAATAGAGGTTCTAATCATGGAAAAAAATTCCCAATCTCTGATAATATTCAACCCAATTCAGGTGGAACAACATAAAGTGTGGTTAAAACAAATCAGAAAAGGAAAGGATATTCTGCCGATTGGAGATAAATTCATGGCATACCACATCTCACACGTACTGTTTCCTACAATACTTGCTAACAATACAGTGTTTCCCCGAAAATAAGACCCTGTCTTATATTTTTATGAACCCTGAAATAAGTGCTTGGCCTTATTGCCATGTGTTCAAAAACCCGATTGGATTTATTATCAGGGGATGTCTTATTTTGGAGAAAACAGAGTAGTAATCCAATTGGATTTTGATTTAACACTGGAAGACTTTCCTCCTCTCCAAAAGGAAGACTACATATTTGCATTAGGCCTTAAGTAGACCATTGAAGCTCTGCTTCTGATATAACAACCATATCAGTATAAGCCTTGCTCTGTGTGATGAGAAACACTTGTTTTTTCAGAATTCATGATCATGCAGAAAAAATAATAAATGCACCTTGCCACATTACCTAGCTATAGGGTTCATAAAATTATTCACCTGAAAGTGTGAAAGTCAAGAGGTGGGATCTATTTCCAAGAACACTCTATATATTCATCCTTGATGCATTGTTTGAACTGGCTGTAATTCAAACTGTAAGGAAAAAGAACATGTAAGACAAAAGTGAATTTACCTTGTCACTTTGGGCACTGACTGTGTGTGTAACATGCTTCCTGCAGCACAGAAAATTTTTACAATGCTTCATTTTCTGAGTTGGACCAGTGTTTTTGTTCTGCTTCATCAAAGACTAAGGACATTTAATGCAGAAATGTCATACTAAATCTTTTGTAACTAAATGCTGAAGTCACACAATTTGCAATAGGCATGAATGAAGGGAATAAACAGAGTTTATGGGTCTCTTCTCAAGCTTACTAGGAAAATCAGCTAGGTGTGTGAATTGCTTGAAAGTACAAAGCTTATGTCTGTGAATTTTCCAAGGTGTTAGAAGAATAATTTGGGGTTCTAACTTGAACTGGGGTTGTGCAAAGAATAAATAAAAATGAGATCCAGACAGCTGTGAGGAAAGAAAAAAATGTTTATTCCTAAAAGCAATCAGTTTGCCTTTAGGGGCAGCTGCAAAGAAATGGGGTACAGCAGCAGATTTTTATAGGGGGAGCTTGTCCAGGGTGTGGAACAGTGGTGGCTTCCTCCTGGTTTGGCCCGGTTCGGCTGAGCCGGTAGCGGTGACGATATGACATCACCGAACTGGTTCTGCCCCTGCCCCCCGTGTTATTATTACCTTTTATTTGGCCCCACCCCCAATCTATTGCTGCCTCCTGAGTCCCAGCTGATCAGGTAGAAGGAAAAAAACTGTTTAAAATCTTCAAAGGGCCGCCCTACAGCTGATTAGTGTTAAAAGGCAGTGTGGTGGTAGACCGGTGCCTCCAAAAACAAATGAGTAGACCGGTGCCTGCAAAAATAAATGGGTAGACCAGTGCCTCCAAAAACAAATGAGTAGACAGACCGGTGCCTGCAAAAATAAATGGGTAGACCGGTACAGCTCTGTAGTTAAAAGCCTAGTAGACCAGTACCTCTGCTAAATCCTAAAGAATTGTCACATGACCATCAAGCCACGCCCACAAGTATCACCACTTACAGAACCGGTAGTAAAAAATTTTAGAACCCACCCCTGGTGTGGAAGTGCCTATGTGCTGAATCTAGAGTGATATTTGAGGGATGTGTGTATGCGTATGTGTATGTGTGTAAGAATCAGTGGTGGGTTGCTCCCGGTTCTTTTGAACTGGTAGTAAAAGCAGTGGGAGGCTCTGCCCACCCTCTGGGACATCATAATGGACAACATGCGCATGCGCAGAAGCGCGCACGCACGTGACGGAAGCAAGCACTCACGTACGCTCCCGTTGCGAATCGGTACTAAATGTAAATAGAACCCACCCTTGATAAGTATGTATTCTGCAGGTGGACATGCAGTTCCTCTGGGAGACCTAATTTAATAAACTCTATTGTGTTCACAGGCCTTATCCTTTGACATATGGATTAGGTCTGCGTAATTTATTTGGGAATTTGAGGAAGTTTAGGTAAAGGATTTTCACCTGTTTGCTATTTTTACTTGATTATTATTATTATTATTATTTTATTATTATTTATTAGATTTCTATACCGCCCTACTCCCGAAGGACTCAGGGCGGTGCACAGCCAAACAATAAAAACACATACAATACAAAATTTAAAAAATAGAATAAAATCAAATTAAATAATTTTGGCCCCGACAAATTTAAAACCCCAAACTTTTAAAACCAATTTAAAATTGAATATATAAATACTAAAAAATATTTAAAATTTTAAAAATCTTTTATAAAAGAGGGGGAAAATTAGGCCAGGCCGGCCTGGTGAAATAGTAAGGTCTTTAAGGCGCGGCGGAAGGTGCGCAGATCCGGGATCCTCCGTATCTCTGGGGGGAGCTCGTTCCAGATAGTAGGTGCCCCCACAGAGAAGGCTCTCCCCCTGGGGGCCGCCAGTCGGCATTGTTTGGCTGACGGCACCCGGAGGAACCCCTCTCTATGGGAGCGTACCGGCCGGTGGGAGGCTATTGGTGGTAGTAGGCGGTCCCGCAAGTACCCGGGTCCTAAGCCATGGAGCGCTTTAAAGGTGGTAACCAAAACCTTGAAGCGCACCCGGAAGACCACCGGGAGCCAGTGCAGCTCGCGCAGGAGAGGTGTTACATGGGAACGCCATGTCGCTCCCATTACCACCCGCGCGGCCGCACTCTGCGCCAGTTGGAGCCTCCGGGTGCTCCTCAAGGGGAGCCCCATGTAGAGAGCGTTGCAATAGTCCAGGCGGGAGGTGACAAGGGCATGAGTGACCGTGCGTAAAGAGTCCCGATCCAGAAAGGGACGCAACTGGCGAATCAGGCGAACCTGATGAAAAATCCTCCCGGTCACGGCCGTCAAGTGCTCTTCTAAAGACAGCCGTGAGTCCAGGAGGACGCCCAAGTTGCGAGCCCTCTCCGTGGGGGCCAATTATTCGCCCCCAATAGTCAGTGATGGCGTCAACTGACTATATCGGGACGTCGGAAACCACAGCCACTCAGTCTTGGATGGGTTGAGCCTGAGCCTGTTCCTCCCCATCCAGATCCGTACGGCCTCCAGGCACCGGGACATCACTTCAAGGGCATCGTTGGGGTGATCCGGGGTGGAGATGTACAGCTGGGTGTCGTCAGCGTACTGATGGTACTCCACCCCGAAACCACGGATGATCTCGCCCAGCGGCTTCACATAAATGTTGAACAGGAGAGGCAAGAGGACCGACCCTTGCGGCACCCCACATATGAGGGGCCTCGGGGTCGACCTCTGTCCCCCTGTCAACACAGACTGCGACCGGTCAGAGAGAAAGGAGGAGAACCACCGCAACACAGTGCCTCCCACCCCCAACTCTTCCAACCGGTGCAGCATGATACCATGGTCGATGGTATCAAAAGCCGCTGAGAGATCTAACAGGACCAGGACAGAGGAGCACCCCCTGTCCCGAGCCCTCCAGAGATCATCAACCAACGCGACCAATGCCGTTTCCGTGCTGTACCCGGGCCTGAAGCCCGACTGGAACGGATCCAGATACGTCGTTTCATCCAGGTGCTGGGGGAGCTGTTGCGCGACCACACTCTCAACAACCTTCGCAACAAAGCGAAGATTGGAGACCGGACGATAATTTACCAACATTGCCGGGTCCAGGGAAGGCTTCTTGAGGAGAGGCCTCACCACCGCCTCTTTCAAGGCGGCGGGAAAGTCACCCTCACTCAGCGAAGCGTTTATAATCCCCTGGAGCCAGCCTCGTGTCACTTCCCGGGAAGCCAGTACTAACCAGGAAGGACACGGGTCCAATAAACAAGTGGTCGCGTTCAGTCTACCCAGAATCCTGTCCACGTCCTCAGGGGTCACAGGATCAAACTCATCCCAGATAACATTCTCAAGACCTGCCCCTGTCTCTCCCCCTGAGACTACCCAGTCGGAGTCCAAATTAGTTTAATTTCAGCTTGACTATCAATTGTGTGAATGCTTGTGTGAAAATGCTGATTCTGTTAATGTTTTCGGGAAAGATGGAAACAATATAAAGAATAAGATATATTTGGATATAAAACTTTTCACAATATCCTCCTCAAAAGGTGTTGTACTAATTCGATTTAAGAATGTACTCAGAAACAGGCTCAGCTGGTGCATTACCCTAGGCTGTTAAAGCAGTGCTGGTCATTTAGATGCAAAACCAAAGTCAGAAAATCACACTTACCCCTGTTCTTTAAGTGGGCTACAACTCCATCCAAAAGCCAGATCCAGGACCTATTTTCTTTCTGAACAGGAGAGATCTGATTAGCCTTTATTTATGTGAGATACTTTTATTTGATATTATTTAAGCTATGGACACCAGTTGCAAATTCAGATTTTTTTGTGTGTTTTTAGAAGTAATCAAAATATGTATGGTATCACATCAAATCAGAACATACCATAAAGGTGGGATACAAATAAATAAATATATCTCATATCTCATGTCATATCATATAATTCTTACATTTCTGTAAAATGGAAAAATCCGTATCACCTTCTTTCCATCTTCTGTACCACATTGTAATATTTTGTCATCATTGGCATCTTTTCCGCAAGAGAATATACTTTTCTGCAGAACTTACCTTTCCTTTATTCTAGCGCAGCCCCATTTCTCTATTCCTGTAAGTGCTTTCATTGCCACTGAACGGACCTGAAGACAATTAGTTAAACTTTAGAAAAGATAAAAATGAACATAACTTGGAAAAAAAAAATCACCCTGCAGGAGATAGTTGGCGGGGGAACAAAGGGCTTATTGTGCTGATTCAGTTTTGCCCAATCATTTTATTAATCACAAAAATCAGAAGCAGAATTGCACACATATATTAGTTAATTTGAATGGATGATAGGGGGTAAGAGGAGGAAAAAGCTGAAAAATGAAAGGCTGGAGGAAAAATCTTATTTTTCTTTAGTATTGTGTGATATATAATTTATTGTGACACACACTCTCTCACACACACAAACACACACAAACACAAATATACACACACTGGTCCTGGCTTTGAACCAAGCTATGTTACTTGAATTTGGAGGTGGGGAGGAGTGGGCAAGCTTATCTTGCCCCTGGCTGATGTGAGAGAAGATGGATTTGTTCATTGCTATGGATATCTGGATTAGTGAAAAGCTGGTATAATATATTGTAGTAGCTAAGCTGTTAGACTAGAATATCCATGATATCAAATCTACTCCTACTTGTAGAAGTTCACTGAATTACTTAAGGCAGTCTTTTTCTATTTTTTTCCTTTATTTTTATCCCACCTTTATTTATTTCTCTAAATAACTCAAGGCAGTGAACATACCTAATACACCTTCCTCTTCCTATTTTCCCTGCCAATCCCATGAGGTAGGTTGGGATGAGAGAGATGTCTGGCCGAAAGTCACCCAGTCAGCTTTCATGTCCTAAGGCAGGATTAGAACTCACTCTTAGTTTCTTAGCCTTCTAGACTAAACTTATCTCATAAAGTTGATGTTGGGGAGAAAAATGACAGGGAGTGAATTTTAGGTATATCACCACGAGTTCTTGGAAGAAGAAAATCAGGATATAAATCTCATGAATAAATGAATATCTATCTTCTGAAATTCAAACAATCTTTATATTTGCTGAGAAGTCATTTCATACAAGTACAAGGTGCCATAGCATCACGTTTGTCATTAAAAAAAAAAAAAGAGTTGTTTCTCAATAAGTCATCCTTGGTTCTAAACATAAGACTTTCCTTGCTAGAAGAAGAAAATAATAATCAAAGGAATTCTCCCTGGAATCTCCTTCCCTTCTTCTTCCTCTTCCCTTGAAATGTAATAGAAGAATGATAAATTGGGGGGGGGGGGGATTTAAGATGTTTGTGAGAATCTGAATGATGAAAACAGTGTTGTGTCATTGCTCAGAAGCCAACCTTTTTTGGACACTGGTGTGATGTCATTAACAGAAAGGATGGGTTAAAGTATGATGGTGTGATGCCACTTTCGTTGGTTTGATACTCTACAGCAGAGGTCTTCAAACTTGGCAGCTTTAAGACTTGTGGACTTCAACTCCCAGAATTCTCCAGCCAGCTTGATACTCTACAGCAGAGGTCCAGCTCCAGTCAGGTTTGATACTCTACAGCAGAGATTTTCAAACTTGGCAGCTTTAAGACTTGTGGACTTCAACTCCCAGAATTCTCCAGACAGCTGGAGAATTCTGAGAGTTGAAGTCCACAAGTCTTAAAGCTGCCAAGTTTGAAGACCTCTGCTCTACAGAATGTGCAGTGAAGGACTCATACTATATGCTTAGTTCATAAGATTATTTACCAAAATGTTCTGCCTGTAAATGAGTACTTTAATTTCAACCGAAATAACACAAGGACTATCAATAGATTCAAACTCAATGTAAATCCCTCTAATCTTGATTGTAGGAAATATGACTTCTGCACTAGTGTAGTAAATGTCTGGAACACTCTACCTGATCCTGTTGTTAATCTCTCTAATCCCCATACTTTTTACCTTAAACTGCTACCGTGGACCTTTCATGTTTCTTAAGAGGTCCCTAAGGGGGCGTGCATAAGCGCACCAGCGTGCCTACCATCCCTGTCCTACTGTCCCCATTTATATGTAATCATTCTATGTGTTTATGGCTATGTTTTGCCTATTTATATCCTTTTATTTGTGCCAATTTTTTTTTCATGTGTCCATGTCTATGTCTATAATGTTACTTGTTTCCTTATACTTGTTGACAAACAAACAAACAAATAAACAAATACATAAAACATTCTTTGATTCAGGAGCAGGGTACTTTCTCTTGCATACATACACATACACATTAGATGGGTGTTTATATAAATCTGTGGTTTTATACAACTTGGCTAGGGCAGTTCAGAGGTGAAAGTGATGATCAAAACCATTGGTGAACACTGAGTTGCTTATCCTTGCTTTAGAAAATGGAAATACGTTCTTTCATTTTATGGTAACAAAAAATAACAAAGGTCCTGGGATTTTAAAATGTTATGAGAAAAAGGAATTGCCTTATAGGCAGCAGTCAGAATTATAGTCATTGACTTTATAAAAATGAAAATCCCTAGAAATATTACAGGCTTCCCTAAACGCTCAATTTTCACCTTCAAAACTAATGTCCTTAGTTTTTAGGTCTGTTATAATAACAGAAATACAATTCATATGGCATTCTATGGAAAGGTCAATAAAAATAAACCTGACCCCACCTTTTATTATAGACATCAATGACTTCAGGGAGAAGCAGAAATTGTGGAAACTAACAAGCAAGCCCTGCTTGACTTTCTTTATTTAATTACCACTGGGGGAAAAATATATTCTACTTTTCTTATAATTAACCAGGATCAACTATGGCTCCTGATGATAATTAATCGTAACGTAGATGGATAATGGAGTCATTGATAAGCAAAGGAATATATTCCTGATTTGATCTTTATTTATTCCACATAGCCTCAAGACACTTCCTTGCTCTGGATCTGAACCCTGACATTCAAAATAAGTTTTGGAGTTCAACTATATCTTCAAATAAATAGCTTGCTTTTAATTATTAAGTAGGTTTCTGAGTACTGCTTATATTGCAGCAATCTCTGTAAGCTAAATGCTTAAACTTTTTGCATTTCAAACTCAATTTTTTAGAAGAGCTGATATTACTTTTTGAGTGGCTTCGGGTAGAACTAGATTGTGAGGGTTGCTATAGCAATTGTCACGTTGATCAAATCACAGCCTCGAATAATAAAAGAGCGGAAGACTATTTCAAACATTATTGCAAATATTCTACATTCACAAACTCTGTATTTGGCCAGAAGAACTGATGGTTTATGGGTAAGATGAGAACAAGCTGAAGATCAAATGAGAGGTAAATAGATTAATAAGGGAGAACATAAAACAGGGATATAATAATATAATTATTAAAAGTATATAATAATATACTTTTGACCACATGAATTTGGTTAATTTAGATTTCCATTTGGTAAAAGGACATTATTATTCAATATTTTTCTAAATGTGATTGACTTTACCTGTATCTGACAATTGAACACATTCATCCACTGATACCCACACCCACACACAGAGAGCGAGAGAGTGTGAGATAGCAAGCACATCAAGCACAAGATTTGGCATAGGTTCAGTCTGGTGTTTTGGAATACAGCATCCTTTAATATAGGTTATTTTTCTGTATCTTTATAATCTGCCTTTCCGTTAGGAGACCATAGCTGCCAGGTTCAAGATGGGGCTTGAATTTGAATGAAAGTTTTAATCTTTCATTTATTTATTTATTTATTTATTTTGTCTCATTTCTATGCCGCCCAACTCCCAAGGGACTCTGAAAGTCAGAAATGCTGTTATTTTCTTGTCTTTTTACTTTTTATCAGAATCCATATTCTGTAGACACAATAGAATCTTCCCTGTATTACAGAACTTGGAATAGAAGTTTGGAATTTAGGGTCATTTTAGGGTATTTAGGGTAAATTTTTTAAAAATGCTGTTATTCTGTTATTCATTTTATGATGTTTGAAGCATATTTTCCCCCACTGGAGTAGATGTAGAGTCAAATGTAGATCTGTCAGCTTCAACAATTGATAGAAGGTTTTAGAGCTGAATTCTGTACTTTCAGACTCTTTACAAAGAGAATAGTGCCTGTACTTTTCATTTTTCAATACACACATGAAGGAAGTGGGAGAACACTATAGACAAATAGTTCTCTCAAAGCAATATAACTGAAGAACTCCAAACATTTCTTTTTCTCTTTCTCTCTCTATGTTTCCTGGGCTTTTTATGGATAAAAGAAGGTTCTATATAGTTTTTTTTTTAAAAAAAACAACAACCCACAGATCTATTGTCTACCTTTTGGCAATTTTCAAAAAAATATAAATTACGCACAATGCCTTGTGACAGCACTGATTTGGTTTGTGTCACTTCTTAAGGATTTTGCTTTGATTTGTAATGGCGCAGCCCACTATGACACAGGATTCAGCTGAATCTGATGTTTATTCCTACCAATTAAAGTTGCAGTCCCATTACCTAAGATTTATTCCTGAATGAACATGCCTAGGATGATGGTAAAACTGTGTACTTACATTCCATAGATATCAAATCCCAATGATGGCCCAAATTCCTTGTTATTTGCCTAATTATAGTAATGAATGTGAATTGGGCCATTAATATAATTAACAAAGAAGTCATTTTCAGAAAAAAACTAATTGCAAAATATCATGCCATTAAATAACAGGAGCTATGGGGCTGCAGGTTGATGCTGATGTGTTACTAAGATGTAGTCTCTTGAATACATTTTGTACAAATAGCACAGAGAAATATATATATAGGCAACAGCATAGAATAGAATAGAATTCTTTTTAAAAAAAGTTTTACTGGATTTTTAAAAATATACATCAATATGAACAGTGTGGCCTCTGCGTATAATTCATTTTGATACAAACAACAATAATTGTGATAATCATAGTTGTTACATTAATCATGTAATATACATATGTAATATACATGATTATTTTTAGAGTAGTTATTCAATATTTCAATGTTCCATTTTAATGCCAATGATATTCTTAAGCATACATAGCCATACCATCTTTCAACCTCTGAATATTCCCCTATTTCTCATTTCTACCTCTATTCTAACTTCTAATCAGGCCACCATTATTAATCCTAGTGTTAATAACCTTGTTTATATTAAGACATAGTCCTTCATTATTTGATTGTTCAAAGTCACAATACACCATTCCAGTAACAATCATTCTATTATTTAAACATAATTAATAATATCATCTTTCAACATCCAATCTTTCCATCTAACTCTTACTTTATATAAAGGTGTGTATTCTTATTTCTATCTCTATTCTAGTTTTTAATCAGGCCATTGTTGTATTAACAACAATAAAAAGAAAGTAGTGTTAATTCCTTTCTATCCATCATCTCTTGCTTGTTTTAATACTTCAATTCTTATTTGTTTTTTGGCTTGTCTCCCATACTCCTCTTTTAGATCTTTGTCTCTATCAGCATCTGTGTCTTCATCATTCAATCTGAATATTTCTCCCATCTTTATCCTCCTAAATTGCCAGGTTTCCTTAGTATCCACCCAGACCCCTACCTGCCTTTCAAAAGTATCTTCCAGGTTATCCAATTCCATTTTAAGTCTCTTCGGGTACTTTTCTCTTGGTTTATTTCATCAATCATTATTATCTTTATTGCTTTCTCCTTTTCATCCTCTGGTTTTGTTTACTGGTTTGTTCTATCTTTTCCTCCATTTTTTGTACTGTCTCCTCTCTTTCCTGGACTCTTTGATCTTCATTCATTATCAGTTATAGCATATTTTCTATTTTCTCATTTATGTCTTGCATTAGGTTCTTTATCTCCCTGTGATTTTTTTATCATAGTACCCCTAATGCTTTGAAAATCAATGCCATTTCTCTTGAAATCTCACTCATTTCCCCCTGATGGTGCATCTCGTCTTATTTTAATAAGTCCCACTCTTACTCAAGTCCAAAAACAATATTTTCAAATCCAATGTTACTCCTCAGAAAGTCCAATAATCACAGTTCTTTATATCTCAGGATTATTAATCAGTTCCATTTAAGTAGTCCAAGCAGCCTCCACAAATCAAGAATCACTTTTCTTTACTTAAGAGTCTTCCTTATTCTCACTATAAAGTCTCCAGTAAACATAAAGTGGATAGCTATAGAACAGTAAGTATCACCACTTACTGTCCTCCAGATAAATGTTATGTGTTTCACTTAAGAGTTTTCCTAGTCTTGTAGGGGTATGGTATATGTTCCATTCACCAGTAGATGGCGACCTCAGCTTAGGTTTCAGTGTTGTTTCAATTCTGATAAATTGATTAATCCAAATTTAATTGAACCAAAATTGGCTATTCAGGTAGATAGTTCCAGCATCTTATAATGCCTGTCCCAAAAAAACACCTACCCAGTTTAAGAATCCAATTTTCTATGTTTTAAAAGGTCTTTGGTTTTTCTCCCCTTAGTTCCTTTCTTTTGGATCTAGGATTTTTCTCTCTATGGTAGTTTACCACTTTAAAAATAGTTCTAAGAGTCTCTTTTCCTGGATTTTCTTTTCTTTTTTTCCCCTTTAAATTTAGCGTCTAAATAAAAAAGAATCTTCTCACCCAGCTCCAATCACTGTTCATCTGCATCACTCCTGCACATTTCTTTGTTGCCTCAGCTGTCCCAGCTTTGTGGCAGCCATGATGGCTGCCTCTTCTCGTCAAGGGAGAGGGAAGAAGCCCTGAGTCTCGCAGGAGAGCTGCTGTTCTCCCCAAACTTCAGGGCACCCCTCTTACAACAAAAGTGATAGGTCATAGATCATAAGCATAGTTGCAATCATTAATCATAAGATACAAACAACAAGTGATAACCATAAGGTATCAATAGGAGAAGGCAGTAGGAATGACAAGAAGATGATAAAGATGAGAAGATAATAGAAATACAGCCTACTACACAGGTCAATATTTTTAGGCCTAAGACAGTGCTGTGGGAATTAGATGTTCCTCAGAGTGATGGCACGGGGAAAAAACTATTTTTGTGTCAAGTTGTTCTGGCATGGAATGCCCTATAGTCCTAAGGGAAGAAGTTGAAACAGTTTATGTCCAGGATATGAAGGGGCCATAGATATTTTCTCAGCTCTCTTTTTGGTTCATGCAGTATACAGAATACAGATGTGAGAAGAACTATTGGAAATGGGGAATTATAGTTATTAGCAAATGCATATCCAAAGATGCAGTCATTATCAACTTCAGGGATTCACTTAACAACTGTGGCAAGAAAGATCGTAAAACGGGGCAAAACTCCCTTAACAAATGTCTCACTCAGCAACAGAAATTTGGGCCCCAATTGTGCTTGTAAGTCAAGGATTACCTGCATTGCCTTCCTCCAGACAGAAAATTCCAATTATCCTGGTCCTGGCAGTAATAACATAAAATAAAATCAAAATGTCATTACTCCAAGACAAACAGATCTAAAGTATGGGTCCCCTTGTGTGTTGGGCTCACAATAGCTGGATCAGGTCTATGATGATTCTGGTGGTCTTGAACGGAACTGCTTCTAAGTCGATGCCTAGGGAAAACAAGTCAGTTAAAGTCCTTTGACACTGTGAGCCTGGGGAAGTCGGTGCCAGCCCAGTCTTGATATTGAACAGCATAGGCAATGCCCAATCTCACAAGTAGAATGCTGCTGATCTTCTCCAAGATCTCCCAGATGACTATAGCTCCATCCTTGCCCCTCCCCTGGATGCCATTTCTGGAATCTAGTTAGACACATTTCACCCCTCCCCCAGGTCTTGACAATATATAGGTAATCCTCAGATTACAACCATTCATTGCAAACATTCCAAACTATGATGGCACTGAATGAGGAGACTTATGATTGTTCCACAAAGTTTCAGCCATCACACTATCCCCAAGGTTATGTGATTGTGATTCAAGCCCTTGGCAACTGACTATAATTACCCCTATTGCAGCATACTTCAGTCATGTAATCACCTTCCCTGCCAGCTTTCTGCAGGTGCCCTTCCCTGCCAGCTTTCCGCAAACAGCCAGCTCTTGCTTCCTCTGAGGCTTGATGCAAAAATTTGGTCACATCAACCTACTAAAACCCCAAGGGGTGGCAAGAACAGACTCACTCTTCATTGCTGCCAAGAGGAGATCTGACAGGTACATGGCCAATTTTTTATTAAGAATTTTTGAAGTAATGAGTAAATCCCAGCTCTCCATCAGCTATTTCAAGCTTATTGCTTTCTTGCTTCTGTCTTACTTTTAGGATTCAGAATAGTGTCAGGCTGTTATTATGGGCTGTATGCAACTGCCAGTCTTAGCTGTTGTTACATTCTGTAGGACAATAATATCCTAGGGCCCAGAAAGTATTATCAGTCACCTGTTTACATTACCATTTAGGAAATCTGTTTTGTTCTTATAAGTAGAATGGAGGTGCTGTGCAGACATTGGATTTTTCTCTTGTCTTTTTAAATGAGACACTGTATATATTTGTTTCTTGCCTGTGTCCTGATCTAAGCCAAAAAGAACATTTAAAAAAAAAATAAAATATTTAATTTAAGAAGTCTTACTATTGTTTGGGGTATTTAGACATATAAATTTTCTGTAAAGCTCATGCTAATAATATAAATCATATTTATGAATCATACTATATCATAGGAAGTACAGCATAACCATAGAGATAACTTTAGGATACCACAGTAGAAATACGTACATAAAAATGTTTATGCTCAAGTTTTTGTAGCTAGCAATACCAATTATAACATGTGTGCAAGAATGCCAGAAATAATACAACCCCACACCCCAAAACGAATCTTTTAACATAACCTTATATCTCAAGGAAGCCTAACTCTAATGATAAAATATTTTTTTATCCTAAATTTTATCCCAGAGAGCAATTCCCACTATACATGACTTTAAGACTACAACTAATTATAAATACTGACCCATACACTAAGTTGAATCACAGGCTTGATAAAGGCTAACTCATCCCTGCAGTTGTTCCAATGGCAGTAGAAATGATTCACCTCCAAATTTATCCTGGCTGCCCATCTTTATTATAATGTGAATTTCAGACTAAATAACTTCATCCCAAAACTAATTGTACCATTAACTTTGAGCCTCCCTGCAGCCTCCTGGGACCAAAAATGGGCCGCGAGCCCCCCGCACTCCCCCCGCCCCATGCATGTGCACGTGACTCCCTGCGCATGCGCGTGCGTTTCCCACATGCCCCCTGCGCATGCACAGCAGAGACCTGAAAATCAGCTGGCTGGAGTGAGGCATGCACGCATGCATGGTGTAGCTGAGCTGGGCAACGGCTCATGTGCCCGCAGAGAGGGCTCTGTGTGCCAGCTGTGGCACACCTGCCATAGGTTCGCCATCACGGCCATAGTGCTTTAGAGCACTCTCTGGGTGGTTTACAATGTAGAAGCATTATCTGCATATTGCCCACCCACTCCCAGTCTGGGTCCTTATTTTACCAACCTCAGAAGGATGGAAGGCTGAGTCAACCTTGAGCCCTTCAGGCTGTGGGCAAAATTTGCCTGCAATACTGCCCTTTAACCATTACACCACGAGGGCTCCTTTAACCGCAAACATTTATCTAGCCAGGAATCCCTACTTTAGTACAAATGTGACATTATTGCCAATGATAAAAACTAATTGAAATGCTAAATGACCCATTACATTTTACCAAGGAAGACCTCAAGGACATTTAAACCTAAATCTAGCTTCACCATAATAGATTATTTTTTCTAACTTTAAATTTTTATCTCAGACTGTAATCCCCTCAGATATTAAGATTATGACTAACCATAAAAACATGCCCTAAGGCTGGGGCTATCACATATCTGAACAGGCAAAGGTGGACACGGACATTTGCAAAACAGACCAAATGGGAGACAGGAGAACACAGTAACTGATTAATTTTCTTGGTATCTGCAAACATGTACCTATAACGGTATGAAATTCCTTTTTATAGCATCAGAGGCTGTTTTTCCCCCCCACAATTGCAATATTTTCTCCAACAAATCTTTATTTTCAAGAACACATGTTAGTGATAATACAGAATTGACAATGACAAGCTTTTTCAAAGTTCACCATAGGCATTTATGATCTACAGCCTATAGTGATCATAAACCATACAAGGTGCTTGATTGAAGCCGATTGCTGGAATCAGGAAATAAATTAAATAAATCTTGGCTGTTGAATGTGTTGATAGACAGGGAATGATAGTAGCAGACAATTTAAAGAAATCAAAAGTTTAAATGACTACTCCTAGGAATACCATCCAAAATCTTTTTTTAAAAAAAATGATGCTCTAAAATCTGGGCCAGCGGTCACCAATTGGTGGTCTGTGGATCACTGGTGGTTCACAGAAAAATTATTTGCATGTTTTATATTGCACTAAATACTATTTATCTTTTTTAAAAATTCATTTTTTAAAAATGATTTAAAATTATGAATTTGGTGGGCCCTTCGAAAGGTTGTTGACCCCTGATCTGGACAATATTTGATTTTAAGGCTATGCATGCTGGATAGAGGACATCAGACAACAAAGGAGAACATGCCCTTTTGTTTGTCAAATGTCTGGTAACCCTCCCTAAAGCTAGCTCTCATGCCAAATTGAAATACAGAACTAAAAAACAAACAAACAAGAAGCCTAAACTCAATATTCATTTTACTTTACCCTAAAAGTTGACCTGGCAAGCAATTTCTGCCATAAAAGAATACAAGAATACCATTGATTTTAAAAACTCAACCAAAAGCTAGCCCTGCTTTTAACATGACCATGAACTTCAAAGAGGCCTAACTCTTCTAACCTACTACCAGTAGAAATGTTTTACTCCCAAAGGTACTCTGGCAAGTAATCCTTACTGTTATATGAATGTAAAACTACCAATAACCACAAAAACTCACATAACAATGAACCTGACCATTAAATATTATACCACAAGGAAGCCTAACCTGAATATCACCTTTATATTAAAATTTATCATGGGTTTAAGACTAACACTAACCATAAGTATTCAAGCTAACCCTCACATCAAATTAACAACAGACCTCAAACCTAACTCTAATTCACCGTACTGGCAATAGAAATACCTTTTACCCAAAATACAAGCTCTGTAATAACATGAATTACATACTTACCTCTTTCTCCTTTCTTCAAGCAAGATCAGAAGGGAAAGCAGGAGCAGCCACTCAGGTACCCATTCCTCATTTGTTTTAAGCAGGCAGCAATTAGTTGCATTTAGTACAAGTTTCCTTTTATTGCCAATTTTAGCTCATTAGAGCTTTACCTTTTGAACAGGGATGCCAGGACATTTAATTTTAAAAAGTTCCATCACTTGAAAAAGTTTGAAAAGCCTTGTTCTAGAGCCTAGACGATCCTTTCAAGGCTTTCTTAGGCTGTGATACTCTAGACCAGGGGTGTCAAATTCATAGCCTGTGGGCTAGATGCGTCATACACTGGCCACGCCTGGTTTAGCGAAGAGGAAAAAAGTCATGATACGTCATGTGATGCCACCGTGATGATGTGAGTTTGACACCCCTGCTCTAGACCTTGATCTAGAGATTTGATCCTAATTGCAGCTAAACATCTCAATGGGAGGCTTTATTGCCTCATAGTTTACATTTGCACTCAATACACCAGGTCTTACATTGAGATAAATATAATTCCCTTAGAGATATGCAACATCTTATTTAGTGTGTATTAATATGATGATGATTTGTTTCATTTTTATTTATTTTATTTATATTTTTTTATGCTTCCCATCTCCCTTATAAGGTGGTGGTGACAGTGGTGGGTGATGATGGTGATGATTCCTCTATATTTAGGAATTTAGATGCAGAAGCATTAGCTGAATATAGGGCATTCCCATGTTTTGGCAAATGGGACAGTACAGAACTACAACTCAAACATCTGAAGTTGCAATAGCTTATTTCTTTAAAAATAATGAGTCTTCTGTCTGATACGCCATATCAACCGGTAACTTGTATCAAAGAACAGTTTTAGGATAGGTTGTTTTATCAGCATTACTTGGTCTGTTGTGTGGATGTTTGGGTGGTTTAGGGGTGGGGAATTGTGGTGGGTGGGAGTATGTTTGGGGATTGTTATGTGTGTTGGATTTGGTCTTTGGGTGTTAAGTGAATTTCATTGTATGGGTATACACATACAATGAAATAAAGTTATTATTATTATTATTGTTTTATTCAGTTTGAGGTAATCTTTTTATTACTATCCTTGCCAAGACCAGTGGTGAAATCTAAAATTTGTTACTACCGGTTCTGTGGACGTGGCTTGATGGGGGTTAATGTGACTGGGTGGGCGTGGCCAATTTTTAAAAAGCTTTTAAAACCATTTTTATACAACCTCTTCGGTTGAAGAGGTTGTAGAAAAAATGCTTTTAAAAGTAAAAAAAAATAAAGCCTCTGATGATTGTGCGGCTCAGCTGGGCATGGGAGGGGGGGCAGGGATTTTTGCTACTGGTTCTCCGAACCACCCACCTCCATCACTACCGGATCAGGCGATCCGATTCGAACAAGGAGCATTTCAACCCTGGTCAAGACCATTGGAAATGTCCATTTTTTTGATAAAACGGAACAATATGCCTCAGGCTCTATCACTTCCTTGCTATCATCTAGGAAGTCTAGTTTGAAATACTGAAACAGTACTGACAGATATTGGTGACTATTTATGTTCATGCTGATTGCAGAATAGTTGATATTTAAAAACCAGTGCACTATAGTGGTTTGTGAAACAGAAGTCAGCATCAACTAAAATATGTAAAAATATTTTATGTAGATAGTTCTTCATGATACATGAAGAGGCAACCTAATCCCCACTTGTCTGCTGTTTAGATTAGGGTATGCAAATACGGCACCAGTTATTGTAATAATTCATGTTACTTTTACTTAAAATTTCTAGTATCTCAATAATCTCTGGATTGCTTTTTGCACAAATATTAAATCTCTTATAACACTATAAGATTGGGGCAGAGATATACAGTAGCTATCCCATCTTCCACTAGTCTTGCTCTTATCATAACCTCACTGTCATGTAGTCACTCATACAATATATGTTCAGGTTACTTTCACTATCGCTATGCTGGCAGTCATGACATCATGAGACAATGCCCCATTGTGCTTTTACACTTTGCCTTTATGGTCAGCCAGTGTCCACATTCTCACTTTGGGGAATCGTGTGTTCCTCCAATTTGTAACCTCAGAAGGAGTACAACACTAGGTTATCCATGCCAATAATATGCATGAATCTCCAAAAGTTTCCAAAGACTGATGTAATAAAGAAACGTACTTACTTGGTGCCATGAAGAAAATAATTATGGAAGGGAGTTCAAATATGAGGCTCCCAAAGAGAAAAGGATCAATCTGTGCTTGAGAACTGCTTAATTTTAGATAGAGGGGGATTATTAGAAGGTCTCTACAGTAAATTTTAATGCTCAGGCTGGTTCATGCAGGACTACAAAGTCATTGGTTAATAGTTGTTTTAAGTTAAGTATGAGAGTTTGTCCCCTCTTCAATATTGTGGGGCATTCCTTTAAATGCAGATGATCATTTGATTTCTTTTGGTTGTAGCTATTGGTTGCTAACTTGTAAACTGATTGGGGGGGGGGAAATGAAAATTTGTAATTATAGTATTTTTCTTCTGATCTGTACCGTGTCTTGGTAAATGCAAGCAGTTAACAACAACCTACTTCTTCATAAGCTAGAAAAAAGTGGGATAGATAGCTTCACCACCAGATGGATTCACAACTGGTTGACAAACCATACTCAATGAGTAGTCCTTAATGGGTCTAAGTCTACATGGAGAGAAATAAGCAGTGGGGTGCCACAAGGTTCCGTCTTAGGCCCAGAACTCTTCAATATCTTCATAAATTACTTAAATGAGGAAATAGAAGGGGGAACTCACCAAATTTGCAGATGATACTAAGCTGGCAGGAATAGCTAACACCCTAGAAGGTAGGCTCAAGATCCAGATGGATCTTGACAGACTTGAACACTGGGCCCTATCTAACAAAATGAAATTCAATGTAGAGAAAAGTAAAGTCTTACATTTAGGTAAGAAAAACCAAAAGCACACATATAAACTGGGGGAAACCAGGCCTAATAACAGTGACTGTGAGAGGGATCTTGGAGTCTTAGTGGACAATCAGCTAAATATGAGCTAGCAGTGTGCAGCGGCAGCTAAAAAAGCCAATGCAGCCCTAAATTGCATTAGCAGAGGGATACAATCAAGATCAAGTGAGGTACTAACACCACTCTATAAAGCCCTAGTAAGACCACACCTAGAGTACTGCATCCAATTTTGATCATCACACTATATAAAAGATGTTGAGACTCTAGAAAAAGTGCAGAGGAGAGCAACCAGGATGATTAGGGGACTGGAGACTAAAACGTATGAAGAACAGTTACATGAACTGGGCATGACTAGTCTAGTGAAGAGAAGGACCAGAGGAGACATGATAGCCATCTTCCAATACTTGAGGGGTTGCCACAGAGAGGAGGGGGAGTCAAGCTGTTTTCCAAAACACCTGAAGGCCAGACAAGGAATAATGGATGGAAACTGACCAAGGAGAGATTCAACCTCGAAATGAGGAGGAACTTTCTGACAGTGAGAATAATCAACCAATGGAACAGCTTGCCTTTGGAAGTTGTGGGAGCTTCATCACTTGAGACTTTCAAGAAAAGATTGGATGCCATTTGCCAGAAATGGTGTAGGTCTCCTGCTTGAGTGGAGGGTTGGACTAGATGACCTATAAGGTCCCTTCCAACTCTGTTAATCTTTTAACAACATTTTAATTTAGTTCCCTGGATATCAGATACCACTTCGGGCTTTGTAAATCAATACCAGCATTTTGAATTCAGCCCGGAAGCAGGCCAGCAACAGTAATTATCTATTCCTGTTAAATATTTCTAGAATGTCCATCCAGTTTCCTCTATCAAGCCTTGCCTTCGCCATTTTTCACTCATCCTATCTTCTATCAGTCTCCTTATAGAAGGCCTGCCTGGTTCAGTCTGAGAACAGCATGAGATTTATATGTTTTTACCATTCCTTTTTGCCACTGACTGACCAATCGGAATTTAATACTTCAATCAACATCAAACTGGAATGGATCCCATATATGCCGTCCTGTGATTATGTAGTGTTGTTAACATAAAATTTTCTTAACAGAAGAGCCAAGAGGTATTTGATATATGACAGCAGCTTCAACTGCAGGAAAATCTGGTGCATCTGAGCAATCAAAAGAGGCTTTAACATTTAGACAGCTATTAAGCAAGCAATTTAAACCATCTGTTTCTGGAATGCTTCATTCATTTTGATGCCTGCCTCGAACGATAGTTGGATATTGGCACGGCCATGTGAATGAATGATGGGTGGCCATTTCCTTCTGTACAAATTGTTGTGAATTAAAAGGATTTGTTTAGCTGCGTGTTTTCTTCATGAAGCAAATTGCAGACGTCTCAGTGAGCCAAAAAGAAATTAAGAGGGATGCACCTATTGTCCAGTTGCCAAATGATGGAAGTTGTTTGCAAATTTCAATTAAGCAGATTAAGCAGAGGAATGATATTCTGTTGTTTCATTTGATTCTGTCATATCCTTACAGCGAGGAGACAATGGTTATTGATGCAGATTGTAGCCCAATACATGGTCACAGAGGTGTCAGCATTTCTGTTCTATCATGTTACAATTATGATAAAATAAAATTACTGTTTCTTGTACTATTTCCAGCATTTAGTATTAATGCTACACTAATAATCATATTCCATTTTTTTCTACTGCCTCCCAGATAACATATTGAGTGATATCCTTGTCTACTGAACTTACCACTGACATCTGTTTATGCATAAGTTATGTTTACAAATAAAGAAACATATAAACAAGGTATTACAAAGCTCATGAACTGTTCACTTACTTTCAGACCAGTTCCATGGTAGCTTTACAACAGTAAAAATACTATTCCTGATACGGTTAAATTTTAACATGTGTAATCTTAAAGTGTCAGATTTGTATCAACTTTTACAAATCTGTTTGCTGCCTAATAGTAATTGTACAATTTATTTCCTCAGTAGATAAAAGATAATTTTATTTATCAAATATGTTTGAAAAAGACAAACTTTTATACTTAGCTTTGTTTGAAGCACTTCAAATATTTTATTGTTCATATTATAGGGCCTACTGAAGTAATTGTGTAGTTAAGAGATAATGTCAACGCAATAGAACATGGTTGACAAGATAATAGTCTCCTGCAGCAATATAAATGTCAAGGCAAAGCTGACAAATATGTAAAAAAAAAATCACATGCATGCAGAAAGAAAATAAGTTTTGTTTGTGTTCAGCAGGGGTAACTTGCAATTGGCTTGAATTTAATCATTTTATTCCTGTGATTCCTTCACATAAATATTGGGAAGAGCAACATATTCATTCTATTCTATCATATATATAGAATTGGCATCAAGATTGTAATATGGCTGTCTGGATAAAGTCAGAATTATCTAGAATATATTTCTGGAACTGAATCCTCCTGTATGTGGCATAGGAGGTTTACTTTCATTGTCCTATGGGAAAAAACACTTTCTTGCCAGGATTCCTTTCGGATTCCGATCTGCTTTCGGCTTGCACAAGCAATGTGGTTAAGAAAATCTGAACAATTCTTTGACAAACAATAAATTCTTGGAGCCAGATGAGGAGACTATGTGAATGAGTCCTAAAAATAAAGCTTCTTTAATGAGTTGTCTTCTGCCAGAATGAAGTTGTAGCCTCCTACATTTTAGACCCAGCTAATTTTTCTTCTCTGCATTGTACTTCTCATATTTAATTTTCAGCATTCATGGATATTTGTATTCTCTGGATTTGATTGTTTTCCTGCATATGTTATATTATCAGGCTAAATAACGTCATCAATGCACAGGAGAGAAAATTTTGCTAATTCTTTATATATAGTAGCTTCCTTTGCCTCTCTTGATTGGGTGTTTTTTCCTCTTATGGTTCCCAAACTGTTGACATTTTGGATCAAGCCAGATCCAAAATTACTAGGGAATTCAACAAATCAGCCATCAACAGAGATACCCCACTTCCTTATTTAGTCCCTTTCATGGAAGACAGTCTATTTTTCGAAATGAATCACTATTGCCTTCCTTCTAGGGATGAGAGAGACTGACTGGCCCAAGGTCACCTTGTTGGCTTTGTGCCTAAGGTAGGACTAGAACTCATATTCTCTCAGTTTCTATTCTGTCTAGTCAAATCTTACGCAATAGCACTTAGATTTATATAGTGCCTCATTACTGTACTCTCTGGGCAATTCACAATATAGAAGCATCATTTGTATATTGTCCCCAACAATCTGGATCCTCATTTTACTGGCCTCGGAAGGATGGAAAGCGTGTCAACTTTGAATCTGTCAGGATCAATTCCTGGGCGTGGGCAGAGTTAATCAGCAATATTGCATTCTAATCACCGCACCACCAGGGCTCTTTAACCACCAAATTGACTCTTGAGCAACATTTAGCAATAGCAATAGCACTTAGACTTATATACAGCTTCATAGTGCTTTACAGCCCTCTCTAAGTGGTTTTACAGAGTCAGTATATTGCCCCCAACAATCTGAGTCACCATTTTACGCACCTCAGAAGGATGGAAGGCTGAGTCAACCTTGAGCTTGGTGAGATTTGATCTGCCAGACTGCTGGAAGCTGGTGATCAGCAGAAGTAGCCTGCAGTACTGCACTCTAACCACTATGCCACCGCGGCTCATTCAATTTACCTACATCTGAAGATCAAAGAAGGAAATAAATAGCCCAGAGCACATCTCTCCCAAGATCCACTTCCAGATTAGCAAAAAACAGCACTGATAAACAATCAAGTAAGAAAGAATAACTTAATCAAGGAATCATCAACCAAGCTGAGAAATCACCAAGAACCCAATGTTCATGCCTCTATTCAAATTAATAATGTTTGCATACAAAAATAAAGCAACTTAGGAACTCAAATGGATCCATGATTTGGCTTTTGCTAGGTATTACTTCACTATTAAGTAGAAGGAACTGGAAAATTCCATGAGTGATTCCATTCAATGAAGTTTTGTTCAAACTATCTTTTAAAACAAAACTTCCAGTCAAATCTCAAAGGTGACTGGATTTAATTTGATATCAAAGATATTTGATATCAAATCAAATACCACGACTCACTATAGAGATTCATGGTTGACTAAGGAATTCTGGGAGTTGAAGTCCACAAGTCTTAAAGTTGTCAAATTTGGAGATCCCTAATTTAGAGAGACAAAAGTGAGAAGGGCCTGATCAGTGTGATGGATTCTGTGATATTGGTATAAACTACCTTGTTATTTTCATCTACTGTAATTCTGTGAAACAATAAAGCAACTGCAGGAATTTTGAATATTCCTCAGTATAATCTATGGCTAATTCTGTTATTTTTGCTAGATACACTTTTCTGTATTGTCTAGTGTTCTAAATTCAGACTGAAGCTTCTAGAAAGAAAGGAAAGAAAGGCATTTTGTCCATACAATGAAATCCTTGCTCTAAAGTTGGAAACAAATTTCTCAAATATTGATTTTACATAGCAATTCATTTTTTTAACCTTATATTTATGTTGCTATGTTACCTTCATTCTTAAAAAGAAATTAATATAAACATTTCTACTTATTTAATCTTTTTGAGGACATGTTTTGCCTAAACTATAACTTTAATTATGTAATTTCTCTATATTTAATGTTCTTTGGTCCTTGAAAATGAATTTTGGGAGCATACTTTTACTAATACATGCGACAGGTTTTCATTGGCAACAGGAACCCTAGCATTTGGAAAATGGGATATTGGATATTAGGTGGTATATTTGTTCAAGATGTACGAAGAAAGAAATGTACATTAAAGTGACCCTTTTTCTCCATCATTGCTATCTCTGCTATTTTGATACATTTGCCTAGTTGGCATTTTTTTTGTTATTTTTTAAA
The DNA here is from genome assembly GCF_059756535.1 of Pantherophis guttatus. Lineage (NCBI taxonomy): Eukaryota > Metazoa > Chordata > Lepidosauria > Squamata > Colubridae > Pantherophis > Pantherophis guttatus. The sequence continues at coordinate 290,383,175 of NC_142063.1, read as the reverse complement.
CGGCAAGCAAAGAAATTAAGCTTTTAGTTGTATTTAATTATTCATTTAATTATTCTTACCTACTAGTTTTATTTCATCTTTTGGCCATCTTTTGCAAAAGATGGAATAAAAATCAATGCTGCCTATTTAAATCACTTAAGATTTGCAGATGATGTTGTTCTCTTCTCACAAGACCCAGAAGACCTACAAAGACACATATAAGAGCTACACAAAGCAGGAGAACCATTTGCTTTAAAAATAAACTTGAAAAAGAGCTAGGTTATGTTTAATAAATTCCCCAAAGAAAGACAAAAATATAACTGGAGAAGAATTAGATGTAGTAGCCTGCTACATATTCCTTAGCCAATGAATCTCAATGGAAGGTGAATAAAGGAAATTGAACAGTTTGTTAAATGTGGTTGTCAGGTCATTTGGCAAGCTAAGCATAATTTTCAAGAATAACATCCTCCGATGCCTGAAGAGAAAAGTTTTCAATCAATGTGTGGTACCTACTCTAACATATGCTAGTGAAACATAGACACTAACCTCACAATCGATACAAAAGCTACGTGGTGCAAAGAATCATGGAAACATGCTCGGCATTACAAGACAAGACAGAAAGACCTGCACATGGATTAGAGAACAAACGAAAGTATAGAATATCATCAAGAGAGTAAGGGAATTGAAATGGAAATGAGCTGGTCACATAGCAAGAAGAACTGATGGCAGATGGACCGAGGCAGTCATACAATGGATCCCACTTGATAAACCAGAAAATTTCAGGGCTGTAAGAAAGGATGAGAGAGATGAAAAATCACCCCAGAAAAATAATAGCGGCAAATAATTTCAGTATTCCTGCCAAAAGCCTACATGGACTCTCATGGCTTGATTCAAGACTGTCTTTACTATTTTCTTTTTACTTGTCTGTATAAAGAGAATGAATTTATTCAGAGAATGTGATGAAGATAAGAATGTGATGCTGATAAGGAAATAATTATAACATAGAAATGTCTAGAAGGATTTTCTTTTTTTGCCTATAAAGAAAAAATGAATAAAGAGTGTAGTGAATTTTTGGAGCAAGCAGTTTGGAGAGCAGCCCTGTTGAGAATCTTGTTAACCTCTAAAATACAAAGGTAGTGAGGAATCCCAATAAAATTATTTTTGAGCATCAGTCCTTGTATTTCATTTATCTGGTTTTTGAAGTCTGGGAGGTGAAATGCCAGAAGTGACACTGGCATTCTGGTGAGAGAGAAGTTCCCTGAAAATGGGCTCCAGTACAAGTCCAAAAGTCCAAAAGCTTGGAAGACTAAACATCTGGTCCCTGTGACCGACCCAGATTGGGTCCTGCAACATTATCCTGACACGTATATTTGCCTTCATTTATGATAAGCTCATTCATGCTTACACTATGCAAGGATGACAAATTGGAACTATTTCTCAATTATTGTGTCTGTGAGTACTGCAGAAAGCATTTGCTGCAGAGACTCTCTTCATTGAATATAAGATCTGTACCGTCACTCCTGATATTCAGGAAACCACTTTCTTTCCAAATGTTTTGGAACAGTGGAGTATTGGGTACCTGAGTTGAATGATGCTATTAATATGGAATGTAACTATGGGACACTATGAGATGGAATTATGTCATTAAAATGTTTTATTTATTGATATTTTTGTATGCTGATTTATAAATAATTTATGGTGTTTTGTGCTGTAAGCATTTAGCTTCATACAATTAAAGCAGTATAAAATGTGTGAAATTAATACTACGAATAGAAAAAAAAAATACACATAATATATTTTTGTAAGAAGCCCAGCATAATAAAGCCAATATTCTCCATAATCAGATACATACCCTATCACAAATAATTTAGGCTATTATTGCTGCAATATAAATATATGGAAGTTATATTGACCTTCAGCCATAATACTGGTATATGATAGCTTGTTTATAAAACACTTCCAATAATCCATGAAAAGCTCTCTCAGTCTGAATCCTGCATCTATTCATATGATATTCTGTAATCATATCCTATTGGAAATGTGTCTTGTATTATCACAGTGATACATATTCATGGGCCAACTCTGAGCATTTTCTCATTATGCAAGGTAGATACTTCACTTATCATTGTTGTCATGCAACTTCATGCATGCAGTTAGCACCAATTGATGAACTTCCCCCAAATGCCTGAAGGCAGACTATCCTTGCAAATCTATTGAAATCAATAGAACTTATGCAGAGCAAGCTTTCAAAGACAATTTTACAGTTTTCAACCATTCTGTAAATATGTTATTAAGAAAAACTGGAAAACCAAGCTGTATGCTTAAGGTACTTTCTAAAATGATCAGCAACATTTGGAGTAATCATACTTTGCATTTTTCAATTGACTTTGTTGAAAAAAGAAACTTTATTGGATTTTAGAAGCTTCCCAGGTTAGTGCTTTTTCAAAACAGAAGAATTAACCTCCTTTTTTTTTGATATTTCTCTTATTAAGAGCAGTTTGATGTAATTTTGAAGGAAAGATTGAAAAGTAATATAACAGAATAAAAAAAGTCCCAATCCGGCTCATTACGCTGTGTCTACCTACCTGCTGGGAGAAAAATGAAAGCTTTTATACTGCTTAGTATTCTGTAGAAAAAAAGACATATGTCCAGAAGCTCCTGTCCAAATTAATTGTATATCCCTCATTGGACTAAATAGGTGGCAGAATATAGAATTTTAAAAGCAAAAGCAGACTTTTGAATAATATATGTAAAAGGAAAGAGTGGATTTCAGAATGCCCCCAGTAATTAGACCAACTGAAATATTTCCTGGTGTAACTTTGTTCATTCTGACAATTTATTTAGTATATCCTGTGTAATTTTATTTGGAAGGTTGTTTTAGTGGTGAGTGGAAAAAAAGACCACTATAGTAACCCCAAAGGTGCTTTTTAAAGAGGCAACTGGACTTCCTTGTTTTTCTTTGAAGACATTTTGCTTTTCATCCAAGAAGCTTCTTCAGTTCTGACTGGATGGTGGGGAATGGATAGATTTATATTCTTGCAGATAGCTGGTCATTTGCATTCCATTCTACAACATAGTCCTTTCAGCAGTTCCAAGAAGGCTTTAAACCTATTTGCAGTACTCAGGTGACCCTGAGGACACAGATAAACCTCCAAGTGGCTCAATGATCTCTAAAAGAACGCAAATGACCAGCTGTCTGCAAGGAATATAAATCCTTCCATTCTCCACCATCGAGTTGGAGCGGAAGAAGCTTCTTGGATGAGAAATGAAACATCTTCAAAGAAAAACCAGAAAGTCCAGTTGCCTCTTGAAAAAGCACCTTTGCGAGGACTATGACCTGGATAACCAAGAATCTCCATAGACTACTATAGTAATATTTACAATTGTACATACATAAAAATGGCTCGAGTTTCACATTGATGAAGTCCAATACTTATGTAGTCTTTTTTATATATAAAAACATTTATTCGATTTTTGATCGAATAATTCTGATTCCAACTGATTCTGGACAATGCATAGGGTCAAAAACAACATAAAACAATGAAATATAATAGACAAGACAAAATGTAAAATGTCTGTGGCTGTATTTATATTTGTGTTTCTTATTAATGGTTATTTAAGACTTGTTTTTGCATGGTCTGAATGACTCCATTCACCAAATAACCAATTTGATCTAAGTCTTTTAACAGCCTTTTTAATAAACTGAGACAGAAATAACATTTCATCAGATATACTGGCCAAGTACCCCAAGAAATTGAATTAAAACTTGACATTGATGAGCTGATGACAGAACATTGCAGAATATTATTGCTATCAATTTATTGGAAAGGTGATGTTATGAATCTCTACAATGGTAGAGGATGTGGAAATGAATCAAGCTGTGTCTGTTAAATATATTAGCACTTGATTTCTATTTCTAAGAGGTTTTCTTTGATGTTTAGAGTGTGAAGGGGAACACAACTTCATGGATAAGTTTGTCTTGTTTTGTTCCAGTTCCTGTGTTAAAATATGAGTGAGTTTAACTTGAATTAAAATGTTCTGTCTTATTTTTTGTATGTTTTCCCTTTATTGCATTTATATAGATGTATTGTAGATTGATGTTCTTTTAATTAAATACATTTTGTTGCATATTAATTTGCAGTTTTGTCATTTCATTCAAATGTTAAATAAGATATACTAAATTAAATTTATCTAAATTTAATGCATTTTTGGAATATCAATTTTTGGAGGCTATCCTAAACAGGATGTAGGGATTCAATTATCCATACTTCCAAAATCTAAAATGTCAATTTTTTCAATAATATCTGAAAATAAATAAATAAGTAAAATTAACTATGCAATAAGAAGTCTCCAAATTAAACAGTTTATTTACTACTAAACTCCAGCCAATTTAGAAGAATTTACTGATGAATAGACTTGTAGAGAATTGTAAGTGAATCATTTTGTCTTTGGGGTAAACATATAGTATATTGCAGTAAGGAGAGAAAAGTCTAAAAGTGCTTAACCTCAGGTCTACGTACTTTTTTCTTTTTCAATTTTAAGGAAGCCTATTTGAAAAACATGAAATATAGCTTTGGGACTATATATATTTTCTTCCTAGGGTTAAATCAAGTTTTCAGTTATTTCACGGCCATTTGACATATCTAGGGAGCCCTATCCAGATGGGACTATAAAGGACTTACATTGCAGGCTGGAAAATGCAGATATTTTGAGTGTGACAGTAGGCTATACTCTATTAGCTTCATTAGAATTATTTCTTTTTAACATAGATGTGAATGAGCAATCAGATAGAGTGAAGATGAAATTAGTACCATTACAGTTCCTGGTTTCCATTTCCTTCCTGATCATCTCAAGATAGTGCCAACTATCACTTACTTGGGAAATTGAAATAATCTTCAGGCGCAGTATCTTATCTTTCTCCACTGGATGAAGTCTTTTTACCAAGCCAGAGGCTGTCAGGAAGAGAGGCATTGCGGTCATTTTAACAGCTCTTGATTAACATTGATTTGCCCTTCATGAGAAGCCCTTGGTGCTTCCTAATAGTAAGAATGGCTCCATTTTCATATTATTCATGCAAAATTCTCTATGGTGCTAATGCACTTACATATTTAATATAATATAACTTTCAAATAAACTTTCTATTTATCACACAATGGTCTACTTATTTTCCATGTTTGATAACCAGCCTTGTTGCTAGTTTGATAGAACACCAGCAGTTTTAGTTGATTTAGTTGTTCAATTTATATAGCTGCCCACTCACATATGTTCAGTCTAAACAAATATAAACAATCAGAACAAAAAAAAAAACCCATTTAAAACAATTGAAACCATAAAACACAGTTTTATGTGCGTAGTCAATGTATTACAAACAGTACAACCATTTTGCATCCTCCATACCTCCACCAAAGGCCTAGGCTTGATGGGAAATCATGTCTTCAGAACTTTCCAGAAGCCAGTAGGGTTGGGGGAAATTTAATCTGAGGGGTGATGATATTCCAGAGGGCAGATTTGTGGCAGAAAAGGTTCTCCTTCTTGGTCTGATCAGATGACAATCCTTAACAGATAGGACTTGTGACATGCTTATTCTACCAGAAAAAAATTGCCCAGAATGGACGATTGGTTTAGTGATAGTTTGAAGTGGGAGTATTACCGGCAAATCTCATGGGTACTAGGGAGTGATTTGACCATGACATGAAAATCACAGAGAGTCCCCCAATTACAGTGCCGCTGTTCCAACAAGAAAATTAGCATGTGACCTCTCTCCTATGTTAGGCTCTGGATGACTTGGGTCCATGGTTATCATGGAAGCTGTGAACCTCTGAGTAACTTCAGACCGCACCCAGAGAAAGCAGAATGAACTTCCTCAGGACCATAAACCTGGGAAACTCCACTGCCAACCAGAAATGGACTCAAGGAGTTCAGGCAGGGAGATTACTATGCAGTATAGAGACTGCTAGAGTAGCAAGAATCATATTGATCCCTACAGCCCCACTTAATGAATAGGGTCTCAGATTCAGCAACCTTGGCACAGGATTCTGAAAGCTGCTAGAGGCTTCCAGTTAACAATTGCCATTCCTCTATCTATAGAATATCCCCCTCCACCCCAGTCCCTAAATAATTGCCATATCTTTACCTTTTCACAGGCAGTTAAGTTGTTTTATATTTGAGTTTGACTTTTCCATGGAATAAAATACCAGAGGAGAAGAATGCCCAGGAAATAGAACTTCAATAACTTCTTCTTAGCAGTAGGAATCACACTGAAGTGCTTTTAAAAAACTGATTATGTCTTTGCAGTACAGCAAAACAGGGCACAGAAACAAGCTTCTGTTTTTAAAAATTCTACCTAGACATAGAAGTTCAAGGAGCCCAGCATGTTCCATTCTTTTTTTTTTTTAAAGCAACATCTATAACAAATAGCATCTGCTTTAATAAGACATTTACCTGGCCCAGGTTTAGGCCAAATTGAATTGAGGTAAGCCAGGAGTGGGGAGTCTTATTTTCTCTTGAAGGCTATATTTCTTTAAAGCAGGGAATAACAGTTTCTGACCCCAAAGTTGTAGGGGATCCTGAAAATATTTTTAAAGTCTTCTGGCTCCTTCTGAAGTCTCTGCTTAATTTGAAAGGATTCAGTACAAAATTAGATGATTTCTATCAGTAATATAGATTCCTTCCATTTTGGAATACTAAATATAATAAAACTAATATGCAAACAGTAGGATAGCGATAAAGGAAAATATTTGTAATTCAGGGTTGAAATGAGAGGTTGGTGGTGCTTTTGGGGCTTAGTTGTTTTCTTGCATGATAATGACATTACCTAGTTTGGGTAATGAAACCTCTGCAAGAAAACAACCAATCTCAGAGAGCATCAAGGACTCCTCACAATAGGATAGTCATCACACTTAAAATGATAACTCCAAAATCCCTGTGATCCCTGTGAAAGTTCCAAAGTAATCTGAAGATTTAAATGATTTTCCTATAGAAGGCTTTTGAATTTATGCCAAGGTTTGCAGACCCATCTATGTTATATCGCAAAAACTTGGCTTATTGCCTGTGCCAGGTGTTCTGGGCATTTCTGTGAAATGACTTACACCAATTTTCTGTTTTTAGGAATAATTCATCTAGTGCAGGAGTCCCCAAACTTTTTCCTTCACTATCCAAAGTCCTTTTTACTGCTTACCAGAAAGCCCTTATTTAAATGTCCCTGTTGTCACAAGGTAATGGGTTTGTGTGTCATTACCAAGGAAAAAAAAACACTTTACCCAATTTTGGGTAATTTAGCCAGGCTTGGGAAGCACTGATTTAGTGCATAACTGAAATGTCCTGATATGAGATGCATTTTCCTAGATGCATATGCCTTTTGAGGTTACCACATATTTAATACTCGTGCTTCTACTATTTGCTAAAACTAAGCCAGAAGCAATTAATCACCTTCTCAGTCTTGGAATTCTGATCCACAACCTGAAAACCCCTCTAATATGAATTTCATCTAAGTTGCCGTATATTACACCAAGAGGCAAAATAAGAAATTCCATTCCCTCCCCTAAATAAAAAAAATAAAAAAGATAGCGATCTCAAAATATAACCTCATTAGCAATCAACAATTCCTTTTTATATTTTCACAACTCCAACATGATTATGCCTCCAATGATTACATTATAAAATGCAGTTTCATAATTACATAGACAACCTGAAATATGTATGCATATACATAATTTTAAAAAAATTATATCTGCTATTCATAGAGTTCAAGGTGGTTCACGACAATTAACAGATAAAAACATTAGACTAAAAGTCAAAATATGAATACAGAATTGTAGATGAAAAATGAGAAATGCTAATCAACAATATTCAAACTATTAAAAACAGTAATTGATTTTTAAAAAGGCAAGAAGGCCCATATACTAAGGGCTTTCTTGAAATTTAGTTCTAATACTTTCTCAGCAAGAAATGCCAGAACTGAAGGATGTTTTTTTCCTAGATTCAATTGAACAGATCCCAGGGCTAGTTCTGATTATTTTTCTACCAGTCCTCATACATTTGAAAGAAAATATTTAATTGGGTTTTAAAAATGGGATTTTAAATTTGGGGTTTTAAATTGAGCCTATCGTTTAATAATTTTAATAATTTTAAATTTTGTCTGTCTTTGTGCTTTTAATCAGGCTGTATACCGCCCTGAGTTCTCCGGGAGAAGGGCGGTATAGAAATAAAATTAATTAATAAATAATAAATAATAATAAAATATAACTTATGAGCCGCGGTGGTGCAGTGGTTAGAGTACAGTACTGCAGGCTACTTCTGCTGATTACCGGCTACCAGCAGTTTGGCAGATCGAATCTAACCAGGCTCAAGGTTGACTCAGCCTTCCATCCTTCCTAGGTAGGTAGAATGAGAATCCAGTTTGTTGGGGGCAATATGCTGACTCTGTAAACCGCTTAGAGAGGGCTGTAAAGCACTGTGTAGTGGTATATAAGTCTAAGTGCTATTGCTATAAATTCCTTCAAAGGAAAAAGGAATTTTAGTGACATATTGTGTTTCTGCACTTTAGTTATGTGTTGACCAAGGTTGATTGGTTTTTTAAATATACATATATGTCACATGGACACACCTTTGTGCGCTCACACATACACAAAGAGTTTTTGTTTAGTGGCTGACTCGTTTACCAACCATTCACAATTATGACAGTGATGAAAAAATTACTTTGTGACCAGTCCCCACATTTATGATCTTTACAGATCTGTCAAGCAAAGGAAAGCTGAAGTAAGATCATAAGCACAGGTTGCAATTTCACATAGCAATCACTTTCCTTAACTAACTAAGATCCTATTTGTGGTCACTAAAGGAAGTAGACTTATCTCTCCAGAGGTTTCTCATCAAGACTTAGCAGTATAATCACATTGCTTCAGACATTTAACCTCTTATTCATCAGCATTTAGCAGCAGACTTTCAGATTAGATTAAAAACTAATCTAGCAGTGCTGATGCTATGAAGTAGCATCCTAATGAAATCAGGCTGGCCCCTCCTTGTTGGTCTTCAGCAAAATGTCAACATTATTTCAGAGAGCATTCTCCTAACTTTTGCTCTTTGAGTTTTGTTTTCCATTAGCACTGTAATTGCATTGGTGGATTTTCTGATTGTTATTTGTTTCATTTTAATCATGCTGTAAATTTTTGGTTAAAGTATACATTAATAAGTCATGGAGAATTGGTAGATTGCAGTGCAGTATATTTTAATAAACAAATGAATACTTTTTATTGCTGACAAGAATGAAGCCTTTAATAGCTCAACAGTTGATTAGCTACAGCAAAGCAAATAGCAATAGCACTTAGACTTATATACCACTTTACAGTGCTTTACAACCCTCTCTAAGTGGTTTACAGAGTCAGCATATTGCCCCCAACAATTTGGGTCCTCATTTTACCCACCTCGGAAGGATGGAAGGCTGAGTCAACCTTGAGATTTGGTGAGATTTGAACTCCCAAATTGCAGACAACCAGCAGTCAACAGAAGTAGCTTGAAGTACTGCACTCTAACCACTGTAACAACTTAACCGTTGTGCCAAGATCTCAGAGCTTTTATATATTTTTATTCCAGATTATAACTCAGTTTCTTCCTCTCATTTTTCAGAATTAATGGATACAGGGTAGTTTCCTTAGGTAGGTTTGGGTACCTGAAGTATGCTTATGTGACAGTTTGTTGTAGCCTGGAAATTGCTGATTCCCATTTTGTCAGCTTTAATTCTTACAAGTTGTCCATAGAACTTCTTGGTCTCCCATCTTTCAATTAAATTCCAAGACCAGGAAGACCGTCCTGAGTCTTTTGGGAGAAGGGCAGTATAGAAATCTAATAGAAATCTAATAAACTTAATAAAGAAGTACTTCTTGTGTTTTTTTCCAGAAGTGGCACTACTTCTACCATAAAGGGACACTCTTGATCAGGGATGTCAAACTCAATTTCATTGAAGGCCGCATCAGGGTTGTGTTTGACCTTGGGGGGGCATGGTGGGCATGGCCATAGTGGGCATAGCCAGCTTGACATCACTCATGTCGGGGGCACCTGTGGCTGCCTGAGCGTTCTGCTGGTGAAAATGGGCTCCTGAGCTCCGTTTGCATGCGGAATTCCTGAGCTCCATTTTCTCTGGTAGAGGGCTGCAGGAAGCCATCGCAGCTGAAAACAGAACTCAGGAGCCCATTTTCACTGGCAGAGACACCACAGGCCGGTCCTTTGCTGTTTCTAGGGTGGCCCCATGGCCTAGATCTAAGAGATTCCACAGGCCAAATCCAGCCCTGGGCCTTGAGTTTGACACCCCTTCTCTTGATCTTCAGGTATCCTCAGAAAATTTCTCCTTTCTCTAGAGAAATTCAGAGAAGATATGAAAGCATCTATCATGGCGTTAATGACAAGGCTATATGGTAATCCATACATCAACATTCTTCTCAATTGTTGAATGATGATAACATGATTAAAATGTATTTCACAATGATGGAAAATAAACATAATCTGCTTCAAGGCCTAAAATAATCCAACCAGGTATTACTTCTAAATGCAATTATCTTCTGAATAGTAGAGTAATAGAGTGAAAATGTGTAGCTGAGACAACTGAAGACAACTATGTTATGATCTAGTTATTTCCCAAATTTCTGGATGGCATAAACATATATGTCTAAATATATTTGTATATTTATTTATATACACATACATATACACACATCTAAAATTACCCCTTAATCTACCAATGATTTTTTTGTACCCATATTTCCTCAATTGGCTAAATTATAATTCATATTTCGAGTAGGTAGGTAGGTAGAGATAGAGAGATAGAGAGAAATAGATGATAGACAGACAGACAGACAGACAGACAAACAGACAGACAGAGTGGGTGAAGATCAAGAGGGCAAGGAGAAGATACTGGGAGAAAAACATATATTTACAAATTCCAAAAGGCATTTTGATTGGGATATTATTAATTCTGGTAATACCAGTGTTGATCAGCAGAGCCTCTGATAAGAAACAACTTCCTACTCAACAAATGCAAGAATAAACATTAGTTGCCTCTCTTTCAAAACACATTGCAGCCTTATTATTCATTTTCCTGTTGTTCCTGAATTGTTCACTAAAAGCAGAAGCTACCTTGTGTAAGAACCCTGCAGAGACTTCCCTTCCTTCTTCACTGGATTCCAAGAAAACATGAATTTTACAGCAGTTCTGGGACTAGCCCAATCTCAATGGAAGGGACAGCAGCAGCTAAAATATTACAGTGACATCATATGCTTTCTCATAATGAAGTCCTGGCATGTCTTCACCATAAGCATAAGGATGTCAATTTGTAGAAAAATAGAGTGGATGTAGACCTCCATCTGTGCTATTCTACTTTCCACAAATGAAGATAACCTTTCACAAAAATGCCATTTCTGGTTTCATGCTCTGATATGCTAGGACAAAATCCTTGAAAAGAAAAAGTGATATACATTCACATTAGCTGTCAAGGGTAGAATATAACCTTCCTTCCCTATTTTTAAAGCAGAAACACAAATAGGTAGTTTATCCAGATCATATAATGAAGCTGACCTTTAATACTAATTTTATGAAAGATTACAATTACAGCAGTGAAGCTGACTCCTCATCCAAATTATACATTCTCGGTTGTTCAGAAAGCGGCACATGAGAATGGGAGTGTTGGATCACACTAGGGTGTCAGGAAGAATGGCAAGTTTCCTCTGTGATTCACAGGTATGGCAATCACTCTCGAATAAGTTTATAATTTGGTAGTTTATATTCCATTAGCACAACTTATTGATCAGACTGAAACTGCAGATATAGTGTCACAAGATGCACCATTTTTGCATTTGTAGAGACAGGGCTGTGATGTACATATCAAAAGAAATACAACCATGTAGCCAGAAGAGAAAAATGTTCTCTTACACATACATCATACACGGATATAATGATGCAATGGTCAGTTCCTTTTGAATATATCTAAGAAGCAGCTGATGGTCTGACAGCCATAACAGTCAAAGTAGCATAAGTTAGTACAAGTTACTGGGGATGAAGTTTTATTACCACATTGACAAGCAATAGATTGAAACATGAGCCAGGAGGAAATCCACCATAAGGCAGAGTCTTATTGTTGATGGATGTTTGGGCTAAAAAGACAAATATGCCTAATGTATGCTGTACATATCAATATAATTCTTAAACAAGATAATCCCACATGGCAAAAGTAGTTGACAGTTGTCTGATACACAAGGTTTGGATTGCTGACTTGTTAACTGATAACATGAATGATATCCTAGTAATTGCACAGTTGTATCCTGCTTTTGTCATGCTTTATCACCAATTTTAAGAAACCGAACATATTGTCAGCAAGAAAAGCATTGTCAGAGCTAACAGGTATAAAAGCAAAGCAAAGGTAGTCAAGCACAAGACAGTGGGTCCCTATGGGGCAATTTTAGCTTTTCCTGTTTCAGCTTGGCCTGTTTGTTTCAGTTTCTCCTGGCAGTATGCCACCACTTATCATAGCTCTTCTTTTTTGTCTTCTTGTAAAAAAGAAGAAATCTGCTTCTCTCTCTCTCTCTCTCTCCCTCTCTCCCTCCCTCTCTCTCTCTCTCTCTCCTTCCCTCTCTCTCTCCCCTCCCCCTCCCCTCCCCTCTCTGTCCCTCCCTCCCTCTTTTTGAAAGGCTCAGTGCCTGCTCCTTCTACAAAGATCCAGAAGCTATTTTTCCATTTTAGTGGTGTGGAATATTTCTAGCTGCATATAGCTCTTCTTGTCCATGTGACTTGTTGTTGTTGTTTTTTAACAGATCAATATCCATTCTCTAACAGTTCCTATTGGAGTCTCTTTTTTGTTCTGATAAATCTTCAGTCTGTCTTATTATATGACATGTGACCATTTATTGCTCTGATTCTTTTGACATTTTCTTCAATGACCACTACTATTGATGATAGTGTATATACTAAACTGCTTTTAGGCAGAAATACAAATAAGATATAACAACTGCTACTTGAATTATTGAGTTCTTCACATAGCTCAATGAATGGCTTTTATTTCTCTTGCTCCCTTCTTAGGCTTTCAAATTAGCTAAGTACACATTATTACGAAAAGCAAGATTTGTTAAAGATTTACCCTCAAACTTCCTCACTGAACTGCACTGAAAATTCCTGTTATAAATTCCTGCAATATCACTTTTGCCAACTTGTCCTTTTTTTTGACTTATTTCTCCCTCTCCAGATCCTGGATGCAACACACATCAGAAAAGAAACATTCACCAGTGAACAGATCATGCTACATTTGCACAGATTGCACCAAAGATGCTACTTGTCTCTTTTCAGCCCTCCATGCAGAATTGATATACCTGACCTGCAAACCTCCCTAGGTTGTTTTAATCTTTGCACTAAAGGTGCTACTGCACTGCAAATGTTCAGAACTGCTGAGGCATAGTTTTACTGCAACAGGCTTAATGTGAAATTAAACTGGAAATGTCACAGCGCTCTTTTTCTGATATAAAATAAAAAGAGGAAAAAATGAGATGAAATCAGCAACTAAAATTTTCCTTGGCCATCGAAAGATAATTTGAACCTGCAGCAATTTAACAAGCTGATGATAACGATGTAAATGTGTCTGTCTGTCTGTCTGTCTGTCTTTCTGTCAGTCAGTCAGTCAGTCAGTCAGTCAGTCAGTCTGTCTGTCAGTCCGCCCATCCATCCATCCATCCATCCATCCATCCATCCATCCATCCAATCTATCTAAAACATTTATGTAGCCAATCTGCCAGCTCCCAGTCAACAAATTTGATGTATTTAGATGCCAAGGGACAATGGAAAGGCATAACTAACTAGCTCAGATCAAGAAAAAGCAATAACATTGATAAATTGGAAGGGGCAAGCAACATTTTGTGGCCAGAAGCTGCACTTAACTTTATTTTTGTTTTTGAAGAAGGAGGAGGGTGCAAGTGATGTTACCAAATACAGAGGGCATAATAAAAAAGTACAGAGTTATGATATTTTTGTCTTTTTTTCCTTTGGATTTTTTGGGTGGTGTGTCCATCCAATTTTCATGTATTTCTCATCTTAAAATGTGCAGCAATTACAAATGGAGAGATTTCAGGAGCCACAAAGAAGAAACTACATGTGGGCAGCAGTGGTTGGTTGGTTATTCCTGATGAAAAAGCATAGGAATCTTGAAGTGTGCTTCTGCCTGTTGACTGGAAAGGCTGAGGCTGAAATGTATGTTATCACCATACATGTGCATGAAGCCTGACAAATATTGGAAGGTTATTTGGAATCACAGTGGGTTGGCCTGCTATGAAAGAAAGGGGTGAATGAAGGATACAGTGATATCTGAAGCCTAGAAAAATAGGCAACATCTAGTGTCAGAAGGTTGCCATTCATTAATAGAGAAGGAATCAGTCCAATCAGGGGTGGGCTCTAAAACTTTTTACTACCGGTTCTGTGGGAGTGGCTTATTTTGTGGGCATGGCTTGGTGGGGGTAATATGACTGGGTGGGCGTGGCCAACTCTTTTTTTTTTACTTTTAAAAGCATCTTTTCTACAACCTTAAGAGGTTGCAGAAAACGATGCTTTGAAAAACCTCTGCCGATCAGGCAACTCAACTGGGATCGCCAGAGGCTTTTCAAAGCATTTTTTTTACCACCTCTTCGGCTGAAGAGGTTGCAGAAAACAATGCTTTGAAAAACCTCTGCCAATCAGGCATTCAGCTGAGATCATCAGAGGCTTTTCAAAGCATTTTTTTTACCACCTCTTCGGCTGAAGAGGTTGTAGAAAAAATGCTTTGAAAAGCCTCTGACGATCCCAGCTGAGCTGTGGGATCATCAGAGGCTTTTTTTTTTACTTTTAAAAGCATTTTTTCGACCGAAGAGGTTGTAGAAAAAATGCTTTTAAAAGTAAAAAAAAAAAAAAAAAGCCTCTGATGAGGGATAAGCGAGCGGCAACCGGGCCGGGGACCAGTTCGGGGGTGTGGCCAGCCAATATTATTACCGGTTCTCAGAACTACTACAAATTTTTACTACCGGTTCTTGTAAACAGGTGCGAACCAGGAGCAACCCACCACTGAATCCAATCTTAACATTTCAAATTGGGTCCCAGAAATGAAGATTGCATTGGAAGGATGATGAACAAGCTGAGGAAAGGCTTAAACATCACTAACGAGCATCTTCAGTCACAGTATTTAAATTGTTCACCAACATGAGTCTAATGTTTGTGTGACTAAACTCTCATCTGATAGGAAGAATTACATTTTGTTATGTAGCAGAAAACAAGTTTAGTGATAATTTAGTTAACGACTAAAGTGATCATTTTTAAAAATTAAATTTTAGCTTGAAAATGCGGTGCTGGAGATGGCTTGCAGCTTCAATAGCTTTTTGCCTCAGTGTTCTTGCAAAATATGAAGTAATTATTTCTCTTCCCCACTCACGTTTCCCTTTATCCCATCACAAGGTGAAGAGGATTGCTCTTATTAGTAGCATCAGATGGTTGCTGTGTGATGAGACAAAACAGAACATGAAGAAGCACAGTTATCAAGGCTTCAGAGATAGCTAGGATGGAGGGAAAAAACTCCCATCAATCATCCCTCAAAGTAATGGAAAAAAATCATAGTCAAGTAATTTTGGAGACTAGTTTAATATGTGTTTGATTAATTTCTGTGATATGGAAGAAACTATGTATGTTATATTAGTGCTCTGAAGTTTAGACTGAGAGTTCTTTTCTTACACATACCCACACCATTATGTATAAAATTTGTAGAGAACCTTTTTTTTAGGAAGAGGCAGGTGGACAGGAAAGGAGAAAGAAATGGAACATTCATTAAATTCTCAAAAATATGACCACTTCATCAAAAAAGAGTGTTCATATAAAGCACTAAAGTCTGGCTTTAGTGTTTAGATCCAAAATAGTTTTATGTTTAAAAAAAAGCATAATTTTCAAAATATTCTATTCTGTTTCCCTGAATAATTTCAGTTGACTCTTTTTTTTTTTAAACAATTCACACTTTGTAAGCAGTGTATTAGCATGTAGGATGAGCTTCCAAGCAAGCATCTATTTCTCTCCTCTCCTCTCCTCTCCTCTCCTCTCCTCTCCTCTCCTCTCCTCTCCTCTCCTCTCCTCTCCTCTCCTCTCCAATTCTTTCCTGGCAGGTCTAGATTAGTTGCACTATGAATATGAAAAACAAAATACACCCAATACTTTGTGCTGTGGAAATTAATCAACTATTTTCAGTGACACCAAGGTTTACTTTCTGTAATCAGGAGACAAATTCACTATAATCTTTCATGTTGTGTTTAACTTACCTTGGAATGCTGACTATTTCTTTCTTTATTTGCTAGCCATCACATATATGTGACTTTGAGCAGCTCACAACACACTAATACAATGAAAAAGAATATAAACAAAATATAAAAACAATGCATGCCAAGAATAAAACCAAAGCTTCTGCAGGTCAGTCACAGTTTACAGACCATCTTGAGTGATTTTATCTGAGAGATGCCTTTAAAGTGACCCTGAAGAAAAATCTCTGACTTGATTCATGGCTGTCATAGTGGCATAAATTCCTTGCTATCTCAGACGCAGCCCCCAGAGAATTAAAGATGAAATTAAAGACCCCAGAGACTATAAGCCTATGGAACATTACTTAAATCCGGATACTGAGTATCTTTGACTGAAAAATAATCATGTGAAACCTACTGGATTATATCTAGTATAACAAGTATTTAATTTAAAATATTTTCAAATTAAAGTTTTACAAAGTACATAAAAACTAACACAAATTAACAAAGAGCAGAAGCAGTAAAGAAAGAAAAAAAAAGTGAAGCGGAGAAAACAAATACAGAAATTTCCAATTTCCTTTGCAGCAAATACAGCTACAAAATTACCTCTTACTCTACAATTACAGAAAAAATCACTTTGTTCTATTATCCAGATTTTTTTCCTAGTCATCAAAATCATCACAAATGCATTTTTTCTGCTTCAGAAAAAGCAAAAATTCTATAAGGGGTTTCTAGTCAATCATAAATGTATTGTTATTGTTTTTCTCTAATCAAAGAGATTAATTTAGACATCTCCACAAGTTCCCTCATCTTCACCAGCTATTCCTCTGTTGTAAGTAATTTTGAGCCTCTCTACTTTTGAGCATATAATAGTCTCACTGCAGTTGTCATATAAAGAAACAAAATTCCAAGGCTTTTTTCCTAGCTATTATCCATTAGTCCCCAAAGGAAAATATATTGTTTCAGGTGTGCTTTAGTCTTTAAAATCTTCCGAATTAATGCATGTATTTGTATCCAAAATGTTTGCCTTTTTTTTTTACATGTCCTTCAAACATGTTGTTAACATTTCTAGCAATGATTCAAAGCACCTTTATACTATTGTTCTAGTCAATTTCTCTGGTGAGAAGTACCAATGATTCATGATTTTATAAAAATTCTCTTTAAGGCTAGAACATAAAATAATTTTCAGATCTTTCAATCACATATGTTCCCATTGGTATATTGTTGCCAAAAAAATTAGCCCATGTTATCATACATTCTTTTGCTGTCATATTTCAACAAAAATTATACATTACAACAAACATCATTAGTACATAGTTCTACTTAAAACTCGGGCTTACTTTGCTCAAAACCATAAAATCTTTTACCCACTTTAGACTTTTCTGTTAATTGTACATAATTGTTCAATGTACCTAATTGTATATTGACAAGAATATCCTTCTATTATCAAATCTTCTCTTGATTTCATTATACAATCCACTTGAGAAAATTCTACTAAACTATTTATGTTTACTTATAACATCTCATTTATAAATTGCATCGTATCCTAAAAGCCATAAAGGTGTTTTTTGGAAAAACCTGAGTTTATATTTATTCTATATTCTAAGAACACTCTGTCTAACATATTGATTTTTAAACTCTACATTCATCTTTATTATATCATAGATATTCATGCTAGCCAAATCTCAAATCATGACCTTCTAAATCCAGTAACCTTATATTTCTTTAACAACGCATAAACAGCAACCAGTAAAATACACTTTTAAATGTGATAAACCTATCCTCCTCTTTCCTTTGTATTTTGTAATACTTTATGTTAAACTCATGCTTTTTTTCTTTGCCATTCAAATTTCAATATATTCTTTTGCCACTGTTTAAATGGTACATCAGTTGCCAAGATAGGTATTGTCTGAAACAAAATAACATTCTGCATACAAACATTCATCTTAATCACAGTAATTCTCTCCATTAGTGACAATTGCATGTTATCTCATCTTGACATACCTTTTTAAACTTCGTGCCATGTCTTAATATATTTGTTTTGAAATAACATACAATTCATATTGGTTATAATTATACCCAAATATTTTACCTCCTTCTCAGTCTTAAAACCTTGTTCATGAGTTCAATTTCATCTTGTAACTTCATATTTTTTATTAATAAGTTTGTCTCCTGTTTATTGATGCGTGCTAATGACCCTTAAAAAATCATTAAAAGTTCAATTCCGTCTAGACGATCTGCCAAAATCAAAATTATTCAAAACAGCTCCTAATTTGTATGAGTCTCTTCTAATATTTACTTTCATAATCTTCTTATCTCCATTATATCATTAATTTAATATTTTAAAAACTAAAATGAACAACAGAGGCCACAATGGACAACCTTGTCTTTTACCATTTTGTGTTTCATATAGTTTAATTAAATCTCTGTTAATGATTATTTTTGTTATTCATTAGGTATAGATCAATTTCACCAATTTTATACAATTACCTCCAAAATTCAGGTCCATGGCTGTTATAGTGGCTCTTAAGTCTTTGCTACTTCAGCCTCATGCCCCAGAAAAGACAGATTAAAGACCAAAAGACTACAGAACATTATTTACACATGGATACTGAGAATCTGAAAATAGTGATGTTAAACTCACTAAACTGTATCTACTGAAATCAATGGGTATTAGATTAGTTATGATGAACCCATCCCATGAGATAAATCAACCTGCTTTGGGAGAAAAAAAAAGTTAACAAGATTACCCAAAATTTACAGATTCTCTTCATACACTTTTTAAGAACAGAATGTTCTCTGATGCAGTGTTGGTGGCATTCTGAAGGATGAAAATAGCTCCTCTGTCTTTATAGTAATAGCTTGTTATTGGAAAATTAATAAGAATGCAGAAGTGGAATGAAAGGTACACAATCAAAGCTTCCATCATTGAGTAGTCATTAAACTAATTGTTTACTCATGAATGCAGTGTGTTATTGGGTCTATTCATTTAGATGAAAAATATTTTCAAGAAAACAAGGATTGAAAACGAGTTCAGCTAAACTGTTTTCAGTTCTCTGCCAGTATTAAATAATTATTTAGTGGTTATATATGATCCTGGATCCTTTATCACACCACATCAATTTAATGATGACTCAGATTGTATTAAACCTTATTTAAAAATTGCTGTATTGTACTATAGAGACAAAGGCTTACGCTTTTTCTCTATTGTTGTAATTTATGAAGTTTGGCAAGGAGAACATTCTTATCCTTGCTGATAGGAGAAGTAATTCTTAACCTCACATCTGGAAATTTTAAAGCAAAACATTTGGGAGATACTAAGTTGGGAAGGCTGTTGTAAAGTTTTTAAGCCCTGGGATAAGATACTTATTGAATATTTTTATACATCTGGACTGAGAGAAATATGGTGTTCTCAAGTACATTTTCTTAATCTATTTAAAATAGATTAGCTTTTTAAAATAACCTATTTAAAACTCTTTAATATTATAAAACTTTAATTCAAATAATATGTAATACACAAAGCAACTAACTAAAGAAATGAAAAAGCCCATCCAAATTAATTGCACAGTTAAATAAATTTTTATATTAAATATGCTTCTGCATCAATAGTCTCAGAAGAAAGAAATGGCCAGCAGCATGAAAATAATAATAATAAAAAGCATAAATAACTCTTCCCATATTAGATTTTGGGGTAGGGCAGAGCAAAAAAGATCAATATCATAAACCACAAAAACAGCAGATGAAAACAGGCACCTTTAAAACAGTCTGGTCCCTTGATGGATTTTGTAAGTTTAACATTTTTTTTTATAAAGGTTTGGATGAATAGAAATGCCTTCATCTAGCACAGAGGTATGCAATCTTAAACACTCAAAGAGCCATTTGGACCTGTTTCCCACAGGAAAGAAAACACCGGAAGCTACAAAACCCTTCCCGTGCCTGACTATTTCTTGAGAGGCCACAAAACTAACATATGTATTTGAAGTAAATGCTCTATTTTCTTCTGAAACTTTTCTTTTCTTGGATTTATTCATGGTTGGCCTACCAGGGGTTTAAAAGCTCAATAAATCGTGTGCCGGGGGGTGTCACATTGGCGGTTGTGACACATATTTTGAATGACAGGGAGCCGCAGCAGAGGGGTGAAAGAGCCACATGTGGCTCCAGAGCCGCTGTTCTGTCTCCCTGCCCCACACAGGCAAACACACAACCAGGCACACCTGGCAAGATTTTATTAAGCAATCAGACTAGAAACCCTTGCAGATAAGAGTTTTGGCAGTAAACTGCAAAATGCCTGCCAAATCAGTTTTCACT
The DNA here is from genome assembly GCF_059756535.1 of Pantherophis guttatus. Taxonomy (NCBI): domain Eukaryota; kingdom Metazoa; phylum Chordata; class Lepidosauria; order Squamata; family Colubridae; genus Pantherophis; species Pantherophis guttatus. Next base: position 290,362,614 of record NC_142063.1, on the reverse strand, counting down.
CACAGTAAGCAAGAGAGAGTTTATCCTCAGTCCGATTCAGTAGCAAAAAGTAATCCACGAAGCAATAGTTCGCCAAGGTCCAATCCAAATATGCACAAGCCAGATTTCAGGTAACATGATGTGACTCTCAGGTTTTTAACTTTGACCGTCACAAAGCCTGAAGAGCAATCACACCCACTTTTATTCCTTGTGGGGTGTGGCTCAGTGATTCAGCTCAATAGCTGGCTCTCCCACACCTCTTTTGTTGCTGCACATGCTTCTCCCTCCGACGCTGCCTGGGATCAAGCCAGGATTCATCATCCTCGCTCCCTATCTGTTGTTGTTCCGATATGCTTTCCTCCTGGCATATCCCAGGCTGTTCCTCTTGGCCTTCGGATGGAACCTGAGGCGTTGCCAGAGAGGAGGGTTCTGGAGAGGGAGGCCTTATCAGTTCCTCCCCATCACCTTCTGAGTCCTCTTCCTCTGTTAGGACAGGCTCGGGAGTCGGGGTCACAACAGCCACAGATTGCTGACCCCTGATCTAGCATATACATGATGGAGATATTAATATACAGCAGACCATAACCATCAGGGAATTACAAGTCTTCTCACTGCTGATGGAAAAGAACTTCAGCCATAAATTTTCCAGAAACAACTATCTGTTCCCACAGTCCAAAGTCAGTGCTCTCACTAATATTCTGAAGACTATTGGGTAGAAATGAACACCTACAGTATTTGAAGGATAAGAATGAGTGAAAAAGGATGGAACTCTTAGCTCTGTAGTAGGTGCTCTTAAGCCCTGCTTTGAATTAAACTGTCAGATGCAAATATTCCTTTATAATTTGCTTAATTCAGATGTATTTAGATATTTTGGGCCAGGTCAACCTTATTCCACATTAATTGAAACTTCCAGGATAAATCCAAACAGCCCTACATGTTTTCAGAATATGCTACAAAGAAAGATATCACATTCTTTGTTTCCCTAAACACAAGGGTGAGAAAAAGAGGATTTTGAGAAGTTATTTGGACATTTTTGAAGCTATTTTCAATAATTGGCTCATATTGTAAACCAGAGTTTTATCTATCCTCAGGCTAATCTAGCCAGGAGAAGATTAGAAAAGAGAATTTGAACATATTTGTCCTTGATTATTCAGCATATCTGGCATAACTAGTCAACTTGTACATCCATTAGAGGAATATACAAATTGAGTTTTCATTTGGGATTTTAATATGTAGAATGAGTGAATACCTGTAACTACCTTAAGGATATATTTCACTCAGTACAATAGACCAGATCAACCCCCCAATATTATCCAGATTAGTCCAAATATCAGATTAATCTAAGAATAGTGCCCCCTGAACTCAATATATATATATGAGGTTATTTAATCTAAGATGAAAGGTAGCTTGCATCCACTGATTAATGGCTGTGGTTGTCATGGCTTCATTTTGAATCATGCTGAAGAGGAATGTGTCACGAACAAATCATGATTGAGCCTGAGCACTGTGAAGACAATAAAAAGGCAAAATGGCAATCCTTGCTGAATAATGAGCTTGTAGACATAGTTGATGAGTTGGGCTCCCAAAATGGAGAAATAGGCTGACATGTTTACTACAGTCACCAGAGAAGCAATGAAGAAAGCTATTGTAAACTATAATTGGTAATAAATGATTAATACTTGGCTTCAAAGCCGGCTGAGTTCATTGTGCAGTGGTGAGAACATGAAGGGTGCAATTATTTAAAAATTCATATGCTCTTGCCCACAGAACATATAAATAGTCCAAAGAGTTCTTCTATTACCAAGTGGCAGCTCTCTGCTTACACATTATCTTTTCATTGTTAATCCTTAGAAGAGAGTGTGAGGATGTGTTCTTGCTGATCTCCCATAAAATGCTTTCTACATGATCAATTTCTTTCACAATGAATTTTATGTTTGCATCTCTGTTGGATAAGTAAGACACTAAAGGTTAAATAAGAAACTCAATTGTAGAGCAGCACTAATAAATTCTGGTCATCCATGGAAGGATGCCCAACTGCAGCCTACAAATCCTTCTCACCAAGAAACAACTCTGCAGCTGGACCAAACTGTTTCTCTTGGATTGTTAGGATTTCCTTAGGCATTGGATGGACTTTTATACCTTGGAAGACAGACAAAACACAACACAACACAACACAACACAACACAATTCAAATATATTTTGGAAGCAACTGATTCTTGTTTTTGGATTATGTGGACTTCTATAATTATAGAGAATTTCAATTCCCCTATTAGCAGAAAGAATTTTTGGTTACAGTGCTATACACATTGAAGAAGTCTTTCCTAATGTAGTGCTCTCTGTAAATTTGGGGACTGCATTTCCAAGCATTCCCAGCCAGATTGGAATTCTGGGATTTGCAGTCTCAACAATATCTAACAATCCCAGGTTGTTCCTCTAAGAAAAAAAAATTCTAATAGAATCAGAAAGGCTTTCAGGATGTTGTCATGGCAAATTTAAAAGACGCGAAAGCCAGATATATGCTTTTGTTTACATTTCTTAAGCAAGAATAGACAATACAGCATGTGCCCAGAGAGAATTCAGTACATTACCTAATATCTAATAGCACTATCCACTCATGTATAAGAAGCTACATTATTTTTTCCAGACATTTACTTGATGTTTGCTTGTATTTGTTTATTAGCGTAGTGAAATTTTGATTTAATGGACTCCCAATTAGCTTACCAAATTTTCACCCAGGCATCTCCCTGAGATAATAGGCAAATGATACCTCTCTGCATACAAAATAGTCAGGGTGAGCTGCTTACATTTATATTAGCTGTCCTTCATTATGTATTTGAGGCAATTAATGCCATTTGCATAATGTGGTCACTATGCTCATTTCAGTTTGCATAATGACATCATAATGTAATGTGCATAATGACATAATAACAATAGCAATAGCACTTAGACTTATATACCACTTCACAGTGCTTTTACAGCCCTCTCTAAGCAGTTTATAGAGTCAGCATATTGCCCCCAACAATCTGGGTCCTCATTTTACCCACCTCGGAAGGATGGAAGGCTAAGTCAACCTTACTTATCTTACAACCTTAAGATGCTACAATAACATACTTTCATAATTACTAGACTTTAAGGGCTACCAGTCAATTCTTCCATTCAAACATTCACTTTTAAATGTCCTTTTTAGCGTATCCTATCTGAGAACAGGATGAGATTTGGCTTGTGTACTATAAGCAGATATTGAGAATGCCTACATTTCTTGCAATCTCCCTGTCAATGATGCACGCATCTTATAAGAAGCAGGAAAAAAAATCATCGTGAAATATGTATATCTACATTCCATATCTATTTTCAGTGAATATGCACACACACACAAACAAATTGATAACTATCCTACCACATTCTTCTGCAAAAACCTCCATTTTATATGCATTTCCCTATATCAAGGTAGTCAGCATTGTTTACATCCAAACACATTAACCTCTTATTTAGTCTCAACCAGCTTAACCAGTGGCATCTTTGTCTGCCCTTGTCCTTTACAGTCAGGATTTTTTTAAAAAAATTCTAATAAATTTTCATTTATCTCACACAGGAAATGACCTTGGGCTGAAAAAAACAAGTAGCCAGCATGATAAATGCAGTTATATTCCCTGGCCCAGGGCAAAAGACAGAAAAAGGCAGTAACTGGCAATGTATTGTACTTAAGAATTATGCTTTATGACTTCAGGTGTCAAAAGAGCATTGGCTCTGAAGTCAAAGAGCCTGACTTCATGTACCAGAAACTGAATAACCTGGACATCTTATAACCTTTTCCTGTCATATAAGGGAAATGTGTAATGTGACTCAATGAAATGATATTATTGATCACTGCTTACAGATAGAAAATAAGCGGATTGCTTATTCAAGGTTCCTTGTTGCAGTGAGAACATTGTCACAGATGTTGTCAGCGAGCACCAAGGACCCCTCATTTCCATCCTGAGCTACAAATGTTCTTGTTTATTGGTACATTGTCATAGAGCTAACAAGTTCTGTCAAGAGGAATGTATCCAGTAGAGGACTTTTAGGATCACAGTTAACAGTAGCATAAATTTATATTATCTTTTCTATAGCATCATACAAATAGCCTAGAAGGATAATGGGGTTAATGAAAATAGGATTTTAGAAAAAGAAAAATCAGAGACAAATATAATAGGACCTCCTGACTGGGAACAGTACAGATATTTGAAGTAGCTCTCCACTTTTCCTGAAGAATATCAATAAGGATGATAGCGACAGTGCTTTCAGGGAGGCCCAGATTTCAGTTCTCTTCGGTGTTAATGAAAATAATAAACGTGAGTCAGGGGTTTCTCTTGATGTCCATAATAACAGAGAATCAAAGACTGACTTTGAAGGCTTCTTTTATTTCTGCAGCAAAGTTGTGGTGTCCTCCAAATGTTTCAGACATGAACTTGCATAGATGACAAAAGGGGTTTATGGGAGCTGTATTCCAAAGATGAGGGAATCAGCTGACTTACCTTGCTCTATCTGAGGGCCATTTGGAGAGCTCATTCAGAGAGCTCAAAAAGTGTGGCCTGCCATCACTCCTTATGCACTTAGATGTCCATCCGGTTGAGGGGGGTGGTGGCATAATGTATGCCACGAAACAAACCACATGATTAATGTAATGCATCCAGTGATGGAACACAACTACAAAAGGGTTAGGATTCTTATTATGTTTCATCATTTTGTTGTTGTTATCATTGCAATTTGTATTGGACAACTTTGCTTCAACCCAAAATGAATGGAATTAAAATCTGGGGTCACTATTGGCATTGCTTGGAAACATGGAAGAATGCAACTGTGAAATAGCAAATGAAAGGAAGAATCTGCAGAAATCAAGCTTTCCCCTTATATGATCTGATATATTTTCTGCTTGTGCAAGACCTGTTTACATCCCCATGCTAGTGCTAGGAAGCTGCATTGTTCGCTTCTAGGCAGCTATTAAACACTAGATTTTTCTTTTTGGAGATGGAATCGATCTGTGCCCTAGAATTAACATTACTCACATCTCTGCTGACATTTCTTTTTAGATTTTGGTTCTTTTCCTTGGAGACCAACTGATGCAACTAAATTGCTGGTTTGGCCAAGGGGAAGCTGTAAGGGCTAATGTCTCCCTTACAACTTGAGTGCCCTGCTTGACATGTGTGTATCGCTTCTCTTGAAATTGCTTTTTAATGTCTTCCCACCCCAAAAGGAGACTAATAACAATCTCATTCTGAGTTGTCCATCTCGCTGACAGTGTTGAAAATCAAAATGTTATTAAAGGCTAAGTCAATTCAGTTCTGAACTACAATGGCAAAAGAAAATTTCTTGTTTTCAGCCAGAGTAAATCTGAAGGCTTTATAATAACATGTACTATATTATTAAGGCATCACAATTTCCATAATTCCCAGCCAGAATGTTACCCAACACACATGCAGATTGAAAAAAGTGACCAGACTAGAAGGAGAAATAGAGAAAAATTAGAGCAAAGGATATATTTGTCACAAGCATTTGGCATTGTGCTGATCAAACTTTATCCGGTTTAGTTTGGATGGAGATCAATAACTATCAGTGACAGTTTTCTCCCCTACTGAGATTTCTAAATCAGCTCATTACCATTGAAAATATTGCTTGCTTGTTTGAGCTGTCTAAACACATTTAATATTCAGAAATTACAGTCTTCTCTGATATGAATCCATCTCTGACATGTCTATATCTGGTAAAGACATTTTCTCTATAAAATGTCCCTTTTCCTCTTCATCATTGCTGTGGTGCTTGATGTTAGAAAAATATCAGATTAAAAAGAATTACAAATCAACAAAACTCTAAAGATGGCACTACTAAGGTTCCTGAATCTCAATTAGAAGAACACAACTTCAAGAGCAAATTCCCTCAGAATACGAAGTAGAGAATTTGATAGGATGATATCTTTCTGTAATGCTGTATCTATGCTGAACAGCTTAAAAATATTGACCATGTTAGTTGCATTTATAATAAAATGGAAGATTTCATAAAATCTGTGTGTTTATTTGCTCTGATTAGTCTTATCTTTTTGTTTTGAATGATGCAATACAGGTTGTTCTTGGGTTACAAGAGAAATTAGAAGTGGGATTGCCATTACTACGTGGTGTGGTCTTAAAGACAATGTTAAGTGACTGCATCGCATAGCAATGGCAATCCTGATAATCCCAGGATTGCTTTTTTCAGTAAGTGGGAAGAGATCGGAGTTCTAGGTAAGGCATGTGGGGGAATGGAGGTGCTTGAAGTGGTTGCTGGGAAGGATAGGTGGGCAGTGGCTGGGCTGGTAGGTCTACAGAGTATACACCTATGACCTTCCCTATTGGATTCCCCATTTACTTTGCTTGTGGGAATCTGGCAGGGAATGTCACAAATGAAGCTCATAGGATCACTGCTTGCTGCAATGTCATAATCACAAGCCAAGCATCTTAACACCTGGATGGCAATCATGTGACTGAAATGCCTGCAACTTCACACACCGGTTGCAAATACTTCTCATTCAGCACCATTGTAATTTTGAACAATTGCTGAATGAATTGTTCTAACCCAATGACTATCTGGACTTCATATATTATTATGTTAAATGTTCCCCTGAAACATCATGATCCCCTTGCTTCAAAAGTAAGGTGAAGCAGCCATCTTACTTTTGGCTTTGCTGTGCTACTGTAAGAGATGGTGTCCTTGGAGAGAGAGCTAGTGTGATGGACTCCAATGAAAAGATAGCTTCCTGGGAAGGAGCACGTTCTAAAAAGGGAGGGGGAGACAAGAGGTAGCACAGCCCAGAGCTGGATAAGAGACAGAAGAAGAGGATAAGGATAGCCACTCCCTAGAATCTCCCAAGGTATATCTACCAAGGGTGAGAGTACTAAATGTTTAATCTGGCAAGATTCTGTCTGTTGTATGTAAACAAATAAAGAACAGAATTCTGTATGAACTGTTCTATGACATTCTTGGCCTTAGCCTGACAGCTACGCAGCTTCTCCTCAGCATCTGTACAGCAGCCACTTCTGGCTGGGGCTGAGCAAAGTTCTCTCTATTCAACTTTCCCCAGCAGCACTTGGCAAAGTGTGCAGAAGCCCCTCCCAGCATCTGCATGTGATGGAGAGAAGATCCAGGAAAATCTGAGACAATATGAATTACTTCATGGAGGAAAATGATGTTGCCTTTCTGCCACAAAACTTTCTTCCCCCCCCCCTGAAGTGAATCTAACACACTTTGCCCAGCCATGGTTGTCACACAATTAAGGGGAGCATCTTTTCATTGCAGATTTTGTCCGATGCAGGCTTTTAAAATGCACTTGTATCCAAAGGAAGCTCATTTTCTCCTTCTAGTAATTACCATTTTTGGTATATTTTTGGTTTCAGAAAATATGTATTCCTCTGCAGATCTCTCACAGATTTTTGGCAAGAAAATGAGAGACACTGATGTGCTTGAGTGCTGACAATCCATCTCATGTTGGACTCCGTTTTGGCAGACCTTATTAATCAATTTCCATAGAAAGCCATGGCAGATTTCCTTTTCATCCACAGTACCTTCTTTACATGTTTCACTGATGTATTGGCATAAATGTAGGAAAATTAGACCCTTCCACATGTAGTAAGAATTATTGATGCATTTTGGACATGGGTCTGTAATGAATCTTGTAAAAATACTCCAACACAATGTAAGTTTTTTTTTAAAAAACATGATTTCTACATTTTGATGAGTCAATAAAGATACGCTGTACAAGAAAACATTCACCTTTTGGTGGGTGGCAGCCAGACATAATAACAAAATGAATTTCAGTATCTTCATAAAGAAAACAATCTGCCAGAGATTGGAATAAACAGAGTGGATTTAAAATGACCTACATAGCCCTGAGCAATACTAATGTAAGGTATCATCAGTGGATAACTATTGCCTCCTTTTTTTATTTTGGCTGACACCAATCTGAATGTTTCATCTTCTTTTAATTTCATGCAGCTTTCAATCACTTTCAGTCTATATTGTCTTCTATATCTTTCTCCCAGTCTCCTTGAAAACCACTTAATTTCCCCCCTCCACAGACGCTATAATGCTTTCCACTTCAATTTTAAAAAGAACATTATATTTTCAAAATATGTAAGTGAGATAAGTACTCAGCTCTTCACAGCTAAATTTGTTCTGAAATGTATGTTAGTGGAGAAGCCCCCATATCAATTACGGTCTCCTTTTGTGGGTATGATTTTTTCTCCCTTAAACAGATCTAGCAACTTGATTATCTCATTCACATTGTTCTTAGATGAGTGGATAGAATAGCAAAGAATAAGTGGTAAGGCATTGTACCATTTTCTCCATGTCAAATGTAGGACAGGATTTTCAGTCAACTCTATCTAGTCCACACACCATATACAATAATTACTCTCCCCCTGCCCCCCCGTCTGACTTTAAAATACATTTTTGCTTGATTTTTAAAATTTGTTTATTTTGCCCCTGGATATCTAATGCTGTTATAGGTTTGGAATGCCTAATGTCTCTCCTCAGTGCCTTCTCCTACTCCTCACTTGAATTTTTATCAGTCTACAAAAATTTTGAAAGACAAACCCATCCACCTGGTAGAATGTGAAAATTTTCCTGATTACCACAACTATTGTGGGACAAGGTGCCACTGTGTTGGGAACTGGTGCTGGACCTGCCTGGATGTGAGGTGAGGTTGGCAGAGGAAAGCCCAGATAATTTGATATTCCCTGAACACTTGCAGCTAGCTGGTGCAAAGCTATGGTACACCTCATGCACAAACAAAATGAACTAGCAGTCTTAGGCTGTCAGAACTACTCTGGTAAAAAGCATTGTAGATTTCCCTTCCCTTTCTTTTTTTAAGCACCATATGCTTAACACCCCCCCATGGGACAAAGAACTATCACGAAATCACAAATTCATTCATGCAACAAGTCAATGAAGGACAAACCTTGAACAAGGAAATTCTCCCCCATTTTGAAAGATTCCAAGATCACAGGCATGTTTAACTAAAAGGATAAAAAGATTTAGATTTATCAAAAATCCTTATCCTTCAGTCTGCAAGGGGATACCCATTCTACCTTGTATTGGTTGGAGCAAGCAACCTATTTTGGAGTGAATGAAAGAATGACTCTCATTGTCCTGTGCATTTAATTTGTTTTTAATTGGTTAATTATACTAAAACTAAGTAACCCAATATCATGCTTCTCTCTTTTTATAATAAATAAATAAATTTCAAAAAATAAAAAAACATTAAAATACAAAATTAAAACAAAAGAGGAAAATAGGAGACAGGAACAAAAGGGAAAGTTTAAAAAGTGACAAAAATAAATAAAATAAAAAGGTTACTTCCAACTCTCTTCAATAAAAGATACAGATATACATACCATGCTTCTCTAATTATTAATACTGTTGCCAGTTCAAATTCTGCTATGGCTATTTCATTGTTTATATTGGAGATCACTGAATTTCCTGCTTCCATTCACTTAAAAATTAGTTGCTCCCCTTACCCAAAATTGAATTTCAACTTTTAATCTTGAATCAACCAAGATGCTCACCTGATTTTCATGGGGGCAAAGTCTTCTTAAAATTCTCTACTGTATATTACAATCAGGATTTTTGTCTCAGCCTTAGTTTTGCCATTGCAAACTGTAGTATCTGCTGGATGTTGGCTCATCTTGAAAAACAAAGTGGGGAAGCTCATTAGTAATTGTCCCATGGGCTATAGATTACACTAGGAAGTCAAAAGAGAACCTGGAAGAAGGCACTTTAGTGCCCCTTTTAAATGGATAAACAACATTTCTCAAAAAACAGAATCCAGCAGCAACATCCTGAGCCCAACACTATTCTGCTTTCAGTAGCTTGAGGCTCTTCCAGCTGATACTCAGCCAACAGAGAGATTCCAGCAAAGGAATTAAAACAGAAGAACTATATTTGTAGCAGTAACTAAGCTTCAACTGCCATTTGTAGTTAAGCTTGCTCATGTTTGCCATGGGCCAGGTTGTAACTGCAGGTTCTTCAGAGAAACTAATTCATATCCTACTGTTACATCAAGCCTCTCAAATAAAGGCCCTTTCCTTTGTACAAGGGAAGAGCTGTGCTTTTATGGGTGTTTTGGAACTACAAGTTGCCTACAGCAGGCCTAGAACTGCTCATGAGAAACTTACTGATGTAACCTAGTTGGCTGCAGCAGAGCTGAAAAATAAGTACAGGAATTCAGGCTGATTAAGGTTCTTAAGATTAAGGTTTATCAAACTTGATTAAGATTCTTAAGATCAATTGCAGTATGTAGGAAAAAGATTAATAGAACTGCACTGCTTTTAATGCTGGCTATCCTAACATCTAAGAATGAAAGTTTAGATAACCACCTAAAGATCAAATGTAAGGTAACAGGAATAGAAGGCAGAAGGGATGAGGTGTACAGGGTACACGTGTTTTGAGAGAAAGCAGAGAGTAGCCAATAAGAGATAAACCCCACAGGTTTGGATGTTGCACAGGAGTCATTAGATTAAAAAAAAAAAAAGGAAAGGAAAGGGATGACAAAATCATTTGGGACATACATCACCAAGGGCCTGCTCCTCTGCAGTAGAAATATTACTTGTGAGGAAGTCTAAGTGAAGCAGTTCTAGCAGAGACTTTCCCACCTCAGTCTTACGAGAGAAAGGGAGAGAAAAACACCCAAAGCTTAATCGGATGGAAAAAGAGAAGATTGTATACAGGATTGAGCCCAGGAGGAGACTGGAGGAAAACTGCATTAATGGAAGATTGGGAACCCCTGGGAAAAGACTAAAAATAGCACAGGCAGCGGAAGGAAAATTTGAGACAAGAAGATATGCGGAGAAAAATGCCCACAAAAAGATTAGAGAAACCCATGGGGAAAAAAAGGGAAGCTGAATCAGGCTAAAATTCTGGAAAAGGAGGAGGGAAAGAGCATGTTCCCCCCCCCAACCTTCCCTTTTGCTTAGGCTTTAGGACTTAAGCAAAGCAAATATCTGTCATGGTCTTCCTGTTTATATTGACCTTCACCGTTAGGTGTAGGTGGAGGAAAAGATTGGTTTCTATCCTTAGGTTTAAGAAGCCTATTCAGCCTGTACAAACTCACAGTTCCTGTATACCTGTCAGTCTGCTGTTTGCTTTAATGATATGAGTAAAATTGTCATATCTCACACTTAGAATTTGGATATTTTTCCTTTATGGATTTGTAGAGGAGGAGAGAATTGCTGCTTAGAGATACAGGCAGATACTTGACTTACAACAGTTTGTTTATTGACCATTTGAGGTTACAATGGCACTGAAATAAGCGACTTTGGACATTTTTTCAGTTATGACCGTTGCAGCATCTCCATGGTCACATGATCGAAATTCAAACATTTGGCAACTGACTCATATTTATGATGGTTGCAATGTCCCAGAGGTCATGTGATCATCTTTTGCGATCTTCTGACATGGAAAGTCAATGGAAAAGCCAGATTCACTTAACCATGTTACTAACTTAACTGCTGCAATTGTTACTATAATCTGATCTGAAATCTGATCTGCTTCTTCCAAAGCTCCTGATGTTCTGAATCTACAACCTTCTCAATAACTGTCTCTAAAAAGGGAAGATGAAGGAGATGAAAATTTCTATATTGTTAGATACCAGGATGGCCTCTTGAGGGGGGCACAGATTGAAATGTCCCACAAAGAAATATTCATCACTGCTTGAAACCAATGCATGCCATCTCCCAGGAAGCCTTGACTACCTGGGGGTAGGGGCCAAGGATCTAAAACACAGCTGGCAGAGCTCATAGCTCCAAGGACCTTGTCACTTCCACAGGGTTAACCAGGTGAAATTCTTCTTAGGGAGTTAAGACTCCTCTAAAGTGTCAGCTGTTTAGTTTAAGGAATATGGGAGGCTAGATAGATATTTAACAGATAGATATGGATATAAATAGAAATAGTTAGAGGAATTATAGCACTAGTAGTGGCACTATGAAAGGTTATCAAATTATTTATTTATTTATTTATTTATTTATTTATTTATTTATTTATTTATTTATTTATTTATTTATTTATTTATTTATTTATTTATTTATTTATTTATTTATTGGTTCGATTTATATGCCGCCCTTCTCGGAGACTCAGGGCGGCTTACAATGTGCTAAGCAATAGCCTTCATACTTTTGTATATACCTGCTTAGTAGGGCTTTTGCTCCCCCCCCCAAGCGGTGTTCTTTTTTTATATATATACAAAGTCAGCATATTGCCCCAACAATCCGGGTCCTCATTTTACCTACCTCGGAAGGATGGAAGGCTGAGTCAACCTTGAGCCTGGTGAGATTTGAACTTGCAGTAATTGCAGGCAGCTGGTGTTACTTAACAGTACTTTAGTCTGCTGCGCCACCAAGGCTCTTTTTCATCTTTTTCATCATCAATAATTTGAAATGACAGTTAAGACATACATAGTTCATCTGTATATGAACTAGTTGCTTTGGAGAGTTATCCCTGTTTCTCTTCATATCCATCTCCTACTTTGAGTTATATATCTTTTAAAAGTGTAGTTTTGAGAAATGAAAGGTGACGCTTTGAATTTTTGAAAACACATTGGATCATAAATTTGTTAAGTATATTGTTAGCTTTCATATGTGGAAGATCTCCAAAGTGCATTATAAAAACAGGGCTTACAATATAGAATAATATTGAAGGAACACTAGGTAAAGAAGGGAACATGCCTTTCAGCCTTCTGTTCAACGACACAAAATTATAGAGGTATTATTTGTGCTTCTTAGACTATCTAACCCTGCTACTGGTCTTATTTGATTCCTGCTAGTGCTAGAATATTTGTCATTACTTACCTGCACAGCTGGGGTTTAGGCCCAAATCAATTTGTTTCCCAATGCCTTATCAGTCACATTACTTATTTTTATTTGTCAAGGGTTTTCCCCTAAAAAGTCAATTTATATTGAATTAAAAGGCTGAATTGACAGTCTAGGAAAAGAAAGTGTTTTCACTTCTCTTCAGCTATAGTCATTGTCTTTAAAGCAATCACCCACAAAGGCAAGATATATAGATACACCCATTTAATCACCAACATGCAAACAAGAAACAAACAATTTCAAGCCTTTTAGTGTGTATGAATCAATTAGCTATATTCTGCAGGACAAGAAGTCTCTACTACAGATCCTACAAAATGTTCATTAAAATACTAGCAGAATGCTGCATTTTTTTTCAAGGAATTTAAAACATTCTCCAGACATTCTTATCATCGAAATATTTTGTGGAGGGTTGCCTCTTTAATAACTGGTCTCAGGGAACCAGGGATCATAGTCAACATGAAAAAATTATCAGAGTTCGTGGTAAACCACTGAGGCCAAGCTCAAGTAAGACATTTCCATTGCTATGGGAGAGTTAACAAAGGTATTAATTTTGTCCAGGCAATTTGTCCAGCAGATGGTTGGATTAGAAGACCTCCAAGGTCCCTTCCAACTCTGTTATTTTGTTATTCTAAGCAAACTGTGGTTTCTTTCTTCCCCTGCAGCAAGCTAGCAAGCATTTTTCTCATTAATTCAAAATCTTGTTGGCTCTACTTACAACATGTCATTGATGATCCAGGTCCCAATCCACCCTTCCCTCCATTATCAAATAATCAACTATGGCACAACTGGATCCAAAGAAAACTATCAACCTAATTTCTTACAAGGGTATTTCTCCCCAATATTGTATGCTTGCTGTTTTCCTTCCAAACAATTCCATACTCTTTCTAAAGAGATGCCAAATACCCTTAGAAGTTGAAGGACTGGATATTGTGACCATGCCACAGTTAGCTTTTGTTTGTCAAATTAGAAATCTAGTTTTACTTTTACAGTAGAAATTTTTCTGTGTCAATTTTTTTTTATGCATGTCACTGAAATGTGTCCTGGAAACATACTTCATATAAAGTACTATTCTTTTCCATCCTTTGTGTCATGACATCAGACATGATGAGGACATGCAACAATGGCATAGTTTTGATGATTAGTCATGCTAAATGCATACATGCAAAAATATAAATAACTTGTAATCAGTCTGACTTTCAGTTATAAAAATATTAAACTTTGATGAAATAAGCACCGGGATCATTATGCAGTCAAGAATTAAGAGCTGTCTAATTTGGTTTATGAGCTGACTAGCTTTGCATTTTAATGGCACTAGACTAGTAGAAAAGAAGAGTTACAGTTCAAGATATTTTTCGAAGGCCTCTGAAAAGTTTCCACTCTCTTTCAATTCAGCACTAATAAATTGCTACTTTTTATATTTTCTAGAGCTGCAACAGTATTTAACAACCATATCATTATGACTATGTTGGGATGGATGGTTACTGCACCTCCAACCTTGCAAGATAGGTCAGATTGTCACATTTCCTGGATTGCCATGGTTGGTGGCAACAGTAGGAGGCAGAAGAGATTCTGCATAGTCCAGATTCTTCTCTTCCTGAGTATAGAGCATAGCTAACTTGTTTGCTTCCTACAGAGTCATACCTTTTAGTACAGGATTGCAATTTCTGTAGTCACCAATAGAAACATCTTTTCAAGTTTTAGAACAATTACTACATCTTAATCTGGACATGGGAAAATCTAGAGCTAAAGGTTGCTTTTGTGGAGAAGGATCAACTCCCTTTCTAGAGGTTTCTTGTTCTCTTAAGAGCAGTAAGAATGTACATTTAGAACATGAATAAGATCACTCTCCAATCTAACTAGGAAAAGCTAACCTGACTCCAATTGCATACATACATTTATTAAAGAATTGAACATAAGGATGCTAACAATACTTAACTATACATCTCTGCCATGGCAGTCCACGTGATACTGTCAACATTCTGTCCTAGTACTTGAAGGCTTGGATGCCTTGATGAAGAAGACCAGGCTTTGGATTTTGGAAAGAACAAATGATTGTGGATTTTGAGACTACCTTATCCCAACACTGGAATTTTTCATCTTTAGTACTGAGGGATCAAAGAACAGATGGTAGCCGTCCTTTGAGGTCCTTTGCATAACTCAGTCTTGGGAAATAGTCATGTCTATTTGGGACCAGAAGGCTCTACTTGAGGTTGCTCATATTTTAGCCATCTCTTGATTGGATTATTGCAATTTGTGGCATGTGGAGATGCCCCTGAAGGCCATCTAAAAGCTGCATGTGATCCATAATGTATTGGTATAGACACTTCATGTGCTGTGTGCTCCCTCAGTGATTGAGTGGGAAGAATAAATAAACATGAGAAATAGGAGGAAGAGCCACAATCAAAACAACAGTCAGATAAAGAAATCTAAGTTAGGGTCAGAAATGTAATTTGAGAAAACATCTCAGACAAGAAGCTTCCACAGTTCTCACAAAGATAAAAGGAGAGAGGAGAAGTCTGTATTCAGATATGAAAGATTATGTTACTATAACCTTGTAACAAAAGTAGTATGTGTGGCTCTGATTTCCTTGGTCAACCTGATAAGCCTGCCAAGGAGCCTTGCTAGTACAGTGGTCTAAAGCATCCTGTTATTAAGACCAGTTGCCTGCAATTACTGCAGGTTCGAATCTCGCCAGGCTCAAGGTTGACTCAGCCTTCCATCCTTTCTAAGGTAGGTAAATTGAGGACCCAGTTGTGGGGGCAATAAGCTGACTTTGTATAAATATACAAAAGGATGAAGGCTATTGCTTAGCGCATTGTAAGCCGCCCTGAGTCTCCAGAGAAGGGCGGCATATAAATCAAATTAAAAAAAAAAAGTATGCTTCTGGATGCAACTCAAGGTATTGGTGACCACTTACAAAGTGTTTCTTGATATAGCACTAGATTATTTTCAGGACTGCCTGTACCCAATTGTTTTTGCCTTTCCACACTTTCAGTAGAGTGGGTATCCTTGATGTCTTGAAATAACTTCCTTGAAATAATGTCATCTGATGAAACCTAGGAATCTATTTGATTGTGGTGCCTGTCTGTGTAACAATCTCTCCTCTGAGATTTGATTGTCTCAGACCCTGCTAGCCATTTGAAAAGCTTTAAAGACCTGGTTGTTCCCTCAGGACATTAAGTATTTGGGGACAGGGGATGTGCTATGTTGTGGTGCAGGTTTTGGGACATTTTTATTTTGGGAGTAATAAATAAATACAGAACGTGAATTATGATTCTGATGAATGTTAAAGTTAAAGAGGATGATGTTTCTTACAGTAAGTATAAAGAATGGACCTTTTCACCAAAAGGTACTGTATTAAGCCTGCCTGCCTGCCTTCATCCTCCCTCCCTCCCTCCCTCCCTCCCTCCCTCCCTCCCTCCCATCCATCTATAGGCTCTGCTGACATGCAAAATAATAATGATGATGATAATACAAAATGTCAAAACAATAAAATAAAAAATCAGAAAAAGTATAACAGTGACACCGGCCCCTTCCCAAGATACATGTCAAAGATTGTCAACTTGAATCAACAGCATGGTGCCAAAGCTCTATCATCATAGACATGAACTTCTTCGTTTAGTTTTCTTCATTTGCTTAGTCAACCTTTACTTCATTCTGATGATTTTGACTCTAAACAATCCGGTCAGCACTAATAATTAATTAAGAAAATTAATTATGTTTTGTATACTGTTGATTACTTATTACTTTGGAACTGCCCCAAAGTCAGTAGTTAAGTTGAGTAATTTGGCTTTTACTACACTGCATGAATTTAACCACTTAATAAAGCCAGTCAAATTTCAATAACAGTCCTCATGTTTTCCTATACACAAGGAAACCCTCATGTGAATCACTGAGATTTTAAGGAAACCTCAGAATCAGCATTAAACCTTAATGGTCTGATGCACTATTGGCCCCATCTTGACTGCAGATTCAAAAGGCTGGGAATACATAGGTTGCTATTTTGATTCTCAATACTTGGTCAATGTTGTGCTAACTAACCATGGCTCTCTCTAGATAAAGAAAAAACAAGAATCTAATGAATAAATAAATAAAAGTAAACAAATTTGTCATGAATTGGTGTTATTTTGAAATATCATTATCTGCCAGAAGAGACTCAGATGAAGCCTGTGTGGCAGAAATAGGCGGATTCTTTTGTTGTTCATCATTCCTGACTAGGAAAAAAAAAATGCAAACATCAGCATATGTTTGGGAATGCTACATATGAAAATACAACAGAATGTGGTTGTGTCTTAAAAAAAGCACTTATATAGGGATCGTCCTGTAAATTACATAGAAAATAAATTGCTCTTGCTCTTTAACTCCCTTTCTCTCTCTTTCCCCTCCACTCATAGACTTTGTCTCCATGGAATTGCAGCCTTAATTTAATACTGTATAGGAAATCATTTTGAAAGCATGAGGGAGAAAAAGCTATTTCATTTCCATTCTTCTTTTTCTCTGTTACATGACGATCAGTGTTAGCCTTTAGGGAAGTACTTGAGCAGAAAACTGGTGAAGCAAAATGGTTTTGCCCCCTAATGTGAACTTCAGAAAATTCTTATAGAAAGATCTTTCATATTGAAGATGAAAGAGAACGTTTCCTTTGTACAGAGAGCTGCTTGCTTTCTCGATCTAGTACTTTTTAAAAGACAGCTGGGTAATCTATCTGTTCTTTCCATTTCAGAACATCTACATCACTGCCATTCTTTCCCCCATCCTGCCTTTCCATTTTTTACTCATTCTGACACATGCCACAGCGCTTGGAAAATTCAGTGTCTGCTCCCTTTTGTGTTCCCAGCATTCCCTTGTGATTTAGTTTGGAGTTCAAACAAAATGATGATACTATTATTGACAGTGATAAAATTAAAAAAAAGGGGGTGGATTGCAAACCCATGGACTCTTCATATTATCCCAAATGTTATGAAAAAAGAAGATTCATGGCCTACAAGAAATATGATTGCTTGCTTTATGAACTCAGAAAAAAATAAGAGAATATTGTATGCCTATACCTGCTAATAATAGGGATATATTTTATTTAGTCTTCTTAGATTTCCATCTGATGTTTATGACTGTCCAAAATTTCTTTTCTGAATAAGCAATGCACTGGCATCATTTTGAAAAATTCTCCTTCCTATCATTGTTTGTTTATTGTAATACTACTCTCTGTAACACATTTTCCTGTGAAAATCTGAGAGACAAATATCATAAAGGTGATGGGATTTTTTTTTGCCCATCATCATCTCTGCATCCTTTTCTATAGTAAATTATTAGTTACAGTGATAAATAGAGGATAGAAGACAAACATGTATTGAAAGCAAGTGTACTGCATATTAAGGTAGAGCAGTAAGTATTTATCACATAGGTGTCAAATATTGGATCTTATGTTATTATTGACATATGGTTATTACAACATTAGTATGGATAAAACTTCAGCAAATGTGTTCATCTCCTGCAATTTTGTTTTGGTATAACCTTGCAGGAGATTGAGGTGAGCTCTTTACATTTCTTTATATTTAAAAAAAATCTGCTGTGTCCTTCACCTACAGAACTGGATTTCAGGGCCAGGCATTGTGAACATGATATAAGAATAGTAAATTACAATCAAATGTTGATTTATAAATGTGAGGGACTAAGAGAGGACTCATCTTCTCTTTAGTGGATTACAATGCAATGAAAATGGCCAAGTAAGTAAAAAACCTTGACTGATCTAAAAAAATAAATAAATAGTACTCCCTGTGGATTACTGAATGGGAAACCATGAAGAATCCTGGGACTGGGCTGCTGTATGAAAAAGTAATGGAAATATTTTGCCAAGAATGGATACATCCATTAAGTCATCTACAGTTGAGCTTAGCTCAATGGAATATTTACTTGAAAAATATCATGCTGATATAAAGCATTTATGATTGTAAAATGACCAGAGTTACCCTGTTGTAAGATGGGTAGCCAATAAATTTTGTTTGTTTGTTTGTTTGTTTGTTTGTAAGTAAACAAACAAACAAACAAACAAACAAACAAACAAACAAAGCAATTTACCAAGAAGCATAGGTAGACACGAAATATTGCAAATGCATAGATTGTGAAGAAAAAGGCCGTTTAAAGAATATCTGAAGGATAGTGAAGAAAATGCATTGAAGCTTGCATACCATGAAAAGTTACTGAATACCAAAGAGACCTAATTGGCCTGCTACAATTTATCTCCAAGCAAGAACTGGTGGGACCACAAAATAGACAAAGCAATAGAAATTGAAGAAACCAAAATGCTCTGGGAATTTAGAATTCAAACAGACAAGCACTTGCCACATAACATGCCAAACGTAACAATTGTTGATAAGAAAGACAAAAAAAGTCTGGAGAGTGGACAGTACCTAGAGACAGCAGAATAGTGGAGGAAAAGCTGAAGAAAATCACAAAATATAAAGACTTGCAAGTAAAAGTAGCAAATGAAAGCAAACATACATTATAATAGGTATTTTGGGTGCAGTTCCAAAACATCTGGAGCACTACTTAAACTACATTGACAGTGTCAAAATAATCATAAGTCAATTGCAAAGGACAGCTTTACTTCAAACAGCTTACATCCTGCGGCAATACCTTAAGCACCATCCAACAAAAATATCTGCCTACCCCAGGTCTTGGGAAGGACTTGATAGGTGGACAAAAATGCCAAATCCAATCTAAACATCTGGCTGATTGTGCAACTAACCATAATAATAACTCAATTACAAAAGCCCACAGAGTTTACTTTCTCACAGCTATAGATCAGCAGTTCCTGCCTCCATTTCCCTGGTAATTCATTTTTTAATAAGATAACTGCAAAACTGTTTAAAACATAAAAAGAATAGTTGGAGGAATTGGGTATGTCTAATTTAATGAAAAGAAGGACTAGGGGTGACATGATAGCAGTGTTCCAATATCTAAAGGGCTTGCCACAAAGAAGAGGGAGTCAAGCTATTCTCCAAAGCACCTGAAGGCAGGACAAAAAGCAATCGATGGAAACTAATCAAGGAGAGAAACAACCTAGAACTAAGAAGAAATTTCCTGACAGTCAGAACAATTAATCAGTGTAACAACTCCAGAAGTTGTGAATGCTCTAACAATGCAAGATTTTAAGAAGAGATTGGACAACCCTTTGTCTGAAATGGTATAAGGTTTCTTGCCTGAGCAGGTGGTTGGACTAAAAGACCTCCCAGGTCCCTTCCAACTCTGTTATTCTGTTCTGTTCTATTTCTGTTCATCCATCCTATTATGTACTGTACCTACTTGTCTACCTTCCTTTCACTAAAAACATTTATGTACCTTTATTTCATGAATATTATTTCTTGCAAAGAACATTATTGAGTCTGTCATCTGCACCTCTATAACTGTCTGGTTTGGTTCTGCAACCACCAAGACAGACACAGACTTCAGAGGATAATTAGAATTGCAGAAAAAACAATTACTACCAACCTGCCTTCCATTGAGGACCTGTATACTGCACGAGTCAAAAAGAGGGCTGTGAAAATATTTACAGACCCCTCACATCCTGGATATAAACTGTTTCAACTCCTACCCTCAAAACGATGCTATAGAGCACTGCACACCAGAACAACTAGACACAAGGATAGTTTTTCCCCGAACGCCATCATTCTGCTAAACAAATAATTCCCTCAACATTGTCAAACTATTTACTAAGTCTGCACTGCTATTAATCTTCTCATCGTTCCTATCACCCATCTCCTCCCACTTATGACTGTATGACTGTAACTTTGTTGCTTGTATCCTTATGATTTATATTGACTGTTCCTAATATGATTTGATTGCTTATTGTACCCTATGACTATCATTAAGTGTTGTACCTTATGATTCTTGATGAACGTATCTTTTCTTTTATGTACACTGAGAGCATATGCACCAAGAAGAATTCCTTGTGTGTCCAATCATACTTGGCCAATAAAAAAAAAACCTATTCTATTCTATTCTATTCTATTCTATTCTATTCTATTCTATTCTATTCTATTCTATTCTATTCTATTCTATTCTATTCTATTCTTAGTTTGCATCCAATTTTCCTATGGTGCCTGCTTTCTGGTGTTCTCAATTTCTTAATCCTTTCTTCTGAGCACACATCATGGCACCACACTGATATTCATTGCTAGTGACCAGATTTCTATGTCATGTTTTCCTAGTTTACAATTCCAGGCCAATGGTGAAGGATGTTGGAACCATGAGTAAATACCATCTTTATTATAAATTTGAAAATGTAGAGTTATGTTACAAATGCAAACATATGTACTGTCAATCTTACGGTTACTTCATCTGGTTGCAAAGCTGGGGAGATGGGGCAGAAGAAAATGGAAAGGGAAGATTTTTAATCATTTCCTTGCCTCTATTTTTTATTTGCTCTTAATTACTGCTGATCTGCTTTTTCTCTCACAGGGAGAATGGGAATTGGAAATCAGATAAACAGTATATAGTAAAAAGTTAAGTGCTTCTTTTTCTCCTGCTGGTTTTGAATTGTCAGTCATTGTAGCCCAGAGGGCCTGTCCAATCAGCAAAAGAGCCTATGAGTTATTGTTACATACATTTCCCAGTTTCAGACCCTTGTAAGCATATTTTGCAGCAAGTTGCTTCTTAATTGAGGCAAACTTTGCTCTCAACGTTGGCCAGTTCTTGTTGGGAGCTTACCGTTGAGGCAAAAAGTCTTGCAACGTGAATGTTTTGATGCATTGGTTTCTAGGTTTATAAACAGTTAAGAGTATGATTGTAATTAATGTCATAAATAAAACATCTGTTCTGTCTCCTTTTGTTATAGTTAGCATCTTTAAAGTCAAAAGCAGGAGTGGCATCTGACTGGGAGTGGTTTTGTTGTTAGTTGCAAAGTCGTGTCCGACCCATCACAGCCCCATGGACAACATTCCTCCAGGTCTTCCTGTCCTCTACCATCCTCTGGAGTCCATTTAAGCTCATGCCTACTGCTTCAGTGACTCCATCCAACCACCTCATTCTCTGTCGTCCCCTTCTTCTTTTGCTCTCAATCTTTCCCAGCATCAGGCTCTTCTCCAGTGAGTCCTTTCTTCTTATTAGGTGGCCAAAGTATTTGAGTTTCATCTTCAGGATCTGGCCTTCTAAAGAACAGTCTGGGTTGATCTCCTCTAGGACTGACTGGTTTGATCACCTTGCAGTCCAAGGGACTCGCAGGAGTCTTCTCCAGCACCAGGAGTGGTTTAGGGTCAGAAAAACATACCTTCACCATTTTCCAACCTAGCTGTTACAGCTTCTATTTCATACTATAGCAGCACATATGTGTTCAAATCGATAAATGATTCATTGCGTTCTAGCAAGCTACAACTCTCACATTAGCACTCAGGATTGATGCATTCAGTCTTTGCAGTTCTCTTCCTTCTCAAGGTACAAGTTCATCGCACAATTACCAAAAAATAAATAAAAAAATAAAAAAAGCCCCAGGATAGCAACATTTTTTTTAAAAGTGACATAACGCATTCATTCATCCATTCTAATTTCACTTAGAGAAAGGAAAAACCTGAAGGTGAGAAACATCCCTTTTGGTTTGCAGCCTGGGGTGTGCAAATCATTTGTCTTAAGAAATGCTTTCCCTTGACTTGAAATGATTTCCAAGGGAACACAACAATTGTCCTCAAAAAAGAACATGCAAGCTTCTTTAAGCTGATTTGGCTCAGATCTAATCAGGTGCTGCTGGCTGTTCCAGCATAATTATTAAAAATGGAAATTGTTTTGATTATGGAGATGGTTCTCAGAGGATTTCCATTGATTTTTTAAAATTTGTGTCAGGAAATCCTCTATTCTGTATCTATAGCACTTAGGAACCCCATTTTGATTTGTGATCAGAGAAAATGGAGATAGAACTAAATGTGGCTTGCAACTATATATAACTAAAGGGAACCAATCTAACTACCCATATTTTAGAGGAACCAATCTTGCTACCTGTATTTCAGTTTCAGAAAAAAAAACTGAGGAACGCCTATTGCCTTTTGACTGTGTCTTCCCATTTATCACACTCGGTAAGTAAACTGGTTTCATCTATGCCTTACAAAAGAATTGGATTCCGAGCAATGTAAAGCATCTTCTGTTAAGATAACATCATCACACCCTTTGCCATTGATTGATTATGTGCCATCAAATTGGTGTTGACCCTTAGTGACCACACAGATAGATTTCCTTCATGACAATCTGTCCCTAATCTGATCTTTCAGGTCTTCCAACATTATACCCATCACCGGTATAACTGAATCTATCAATCTTGCTGCTGGTGGACATCCCCTTCTTCTCTTTCCTTTCATCTTCCCCAATATCTGAGTCGTCTCCATTTAGCTAGGTCTTCCATAATGTGTCTGAAGTAAGATAATTAGCCTGACCACTTGTGCCTTAAGTGAGAAGTCTGGATCATTTGATGATCCATTGTTTTGTTTTCTTGGCTGTCCACACTCTTCTCAGGAGTCTTCTCCAACACCATAGTTCAAAAGTATCAATACTCTTCCTAGTGAGTTATGAGTATGGTATTAACACCCCCACCCACCCAAGTTCCCCAGCAGATTTGATTTGGAAGCACACTATTGTCAATAGACTAGTGGGGTTAAAAATAACCAATTTATGACCCCAAGACCTCATGTGCTGCTGCCCACAAACCTGAGTTT
This sequence comes from Pantherophis guttatus, assembly GCF_059756535.1. Taxonomy (NCBI): domain Eukaryota; kingdom Metazoa; phylum Chordata; class Lepidosauria; order Squamata; family Colubridae; genus Pantherophis; species Pantherophis guttatus. The sequence continues at coordinate 290,339,072 of NC_142063.1, read as the reverse complement.
AGCTTCAAGGCTTGAAATTGTAATTTTAATGTATGATTTTTAAACTATTCAGTAAATGGCAAGTGACCACATTAGACTGACTAGGTGGCTCAGTGGTTAAGACACTGAGCTTGTCGATCAGAAAAGTCGGCAGTTCAGCGGTTCGAATCCCTAGTATAGGTCTCCTGCGTGAGCAGGGGGTTGGACTAGATGACCTCCAAGGTCCCTTCCAACTCTGTTACTGTTTACTGTTTACCTGGATTCAATTACATTTTAATTGACATTTATTTTTAAATCAAATGAAGTCTAGTTTTTTCCCCCTAACTTTAACTGACAAGGCCTGTTCAATTTTTTGGAATGCAATACTTGCAGCACCATTCAAAAAGCCTTTATAGAAGATGGAAGAACTAATAAAAGCAAAGCAGAAGCATCTATCATTTGCTATTATTAATTGGATGCTTTCCCTCTGCTCACCTATCCCTTCCCACCCACTTTTATTTGTAAGATGATTAAGCCAATAGAAGATTCTTATACCTTGAGAATTTCCATTTTTTATCTTTATTAAAATCCTGAAATGATGAAGATACCGTTTAATGAAAATTGAGAAGATGATGATTTATGAACTACTCGGAATAACAAGTTGGGTATCAAGGACTGATGAACTCTCCCCAGGTAGCTATCAAAGAGTTTTCATAAGAATGCACCATTTGTCTGCATAAATTCTTTTTTAAAAAATGTTATATTAGTCTACAGGTGAGAGGAAGATAATAAAGGTTTTTTTTCTTCTCATCTATATGTCAAACACTATATCCCATCTCTGAATAAGTTTTCCAAACTTATATGAAAAACTTATATTATAGCAAACGTACAGTATATGAAAAAAATTGCAACTGAATAGTCTTTGCGCAGCATTACAGATGCGTATCCAGATGTTTAGATGGCACATCATATGGACATCTTGCTGAAGCTAAGAGAGTATGGTTCTGGTACTGAAAGGTGGCCAGTGCTGTCAAATTTACTTTACCTGAATTTCTCATTTTGTCAAATACAAAGTCTGTCTGAACTACTTATAAATTTGACAAATAAAATTTTTGCACAAATATTTCTATCCTTCTTATGTACCCCTCACTTAACTCATTACATTTTTGTAAATATTATTCCTAGGACATACACTTTTTGTAAGCAAGTGTTTTCCATCAGGAAGTACATTTTATTTTTTATGCATATTTCCATATCAGTTATTATTTGAGTAATGGCCCTTAAAAGGGTGACTTACATCATCATGTGTATTTTTAATTGTTCTAGATCAGGGTTTTCACACTTGGAAAATTTAAGACTTGTGGACTTTAAGTCCCAGATTTTTTCAGCCATGCTGGCTGGGGAATTCTGGGAGTTGAAGTCTACAAGTCTTAAAAAGTTGCCAAACTCGGAGACCCATCCTAGATATTTAGGAGATTCCCAGATCAGCATATTAGTAAACATTCTGATGGACTGAACTAATAATTCTGGAGAGGGGATCCACATAGGAATTTCACGTATGCTGTGCTGAGTCTGTATAAAAATCTGATAATAAACGCAATAAAAATAAGAATAGATGAATTGGTCATCTCACATGCATTGCTAAAAATAGAACTTATGCATTCATATGCTGAACTTTCAGTTATTAAAAATTAGTCTTACAATCCATGTATGCAAGGGTTTATTCAGTGGAGTGGGAAAAAAGACGGTTCAGAGGTATTTTGTTTCATTCGTTTTAGTATTAGAAAAAGTATTAGACAAAACAGGTCCTTGGGCTAAGCCCTGGCTCTAACTAAGCTTCTGTGTTGATACACACGCTTGCAGGGATTTGTCTTGGCATTCTTTCAGCATCTCTACATTAGGCATTTTCACTGGAGCATACTAATTTGTGCATTTATATTAAGTAATCATTAGTCTCAAAGTATCTCATGTTTCCAATCCACCAATAATGCCTTAGGAAGGCCTCTGATGGCTATGGAGTGGAGTGGGGATTCACAAAGTAGGTGAGGAAAGTCCACTGTAGGGTAGATGTACTAAATGCATTGAATGGTCTGTGAATACAGCTCAATAGTAAATAGTAAAATAATAGTAAAACAATTAGGCAACGGGGGAAGATAGGAAATAATGCATACTATATAAGGGCATCTTTATGTCTATGGGAACAGTTAAAAAAAGGAGAAAAAATTGATTCTGCAGCTCTTTGGATTCTACCAAAATCATCCATGGGGGTAAAAAAGTGAGAATGGGGGCTGTGACCACATAAAAAATGGGTGGGATAACATAGATGCATCTTGACTTTTTTTTGACACACACACACAGATGCCCCTGGAGCTTTACTTGGTTTCTTCTTGCAAGCTTTAGGTATGGCAGACTTTGCCTTTTTTTTTGTGTCCCAAGAACCAACTCATTTCCGGGTAAAGATCTGTCATTTCCACATTACAACAGGCAGAAAGAAACAACAGGTGGAAAATGCTTCTGTTTTCCTTCATGTTGCAAAAACAGGGCAAGTTTCATTGCACTTTTCTTTTTGTCTGGGTGCCTTTCCTGACAAAATCCAAGCCATGGTTTCTCATGGCTTTCTCCCAAAGGCATCCTTGGGTGTCAAAGGTTGTTGTTATAAAAATGATACCTACTGCTGGTTGAGGCCTCTAGTGTGACTCAAGATATTCCTTTTCATGGAAAAAATGATAAAGCAGCACATTGACTTAAAGCCAGAAATATTCTTGTTGGGGATTTTACCCGAAAAATATAATAAGGTGAATGCATATTTAATTATTCATATATTAACCGCAGCTAGAATTGTATTTGTACAAGATTGGAAAAACGAAGAGATTCCCACAGATGAAAATGTGATTAGGAAAATATTAGAATGTGCAGAAATGAATAGACTAATGCTAGCTATCAACGAAAAAGAACAAACTGAATATTACATGACATGGGACTTATTTTTATCAATAGTTAGACAATAAAAATGGAAATTAGAAACAGGGAAACAAAAGACCATTTTAACCAAGATTAGTGAAATAAAGAAAATATATTAAGAGAGAGAAGTAAATATTATGATTATTATGTTTAATATTATCATTTTAATACTATAGAATTAATGTTAAAGTAACGAATATTGCTGTAAATTTTGATTATTACTGTATAAAGATATCTGTACCCGGACGACACACTGTTTAATTGAAGATGAAATTATTATATTGAAAAATAAAAAAAATAATTAAAAAAAAAGACATTCCTTTTCAGTTGCTTAAATTGTAATGAGTGCAGGAGAACTGGATGTTCTGAGGAATAAAACATGTGCTGGAGTTGTTGATCATGACTACAAGACAATTAACAATGAAAGAAGAATTTAGGCAAAGCAGGAAATTTGGAGCAACTTCACCGATGGTTACTTGACAAATCCCAGCATTCCCTATGGTGTGGGAGTAGGAAAGGATTTCCAGAGGAAAAATTGCAGTCTACAGGAAGCAGGAACACTACTCAGATGATCCTGAGGACACAGATAAATCTGCAAGTGCTTCAACGACCCTCTAAAAGGATGCAAATTTCCAGCTGTCTGCAAGGAATATAAATCTTTCCATTCCCCACTATTCTGTCATTGCTGAAGAAGCTTCTTCGATGAGAAATGAAACATCTTGAAAAGGAAAAAACAAGAAAGTCCAGTTGCCTCCTGAAAAAGCACCTCTCGGACAACCATGACCTGAATGACTGAGAATCTCTACAGACATTCCCTAGGATGTTTGGGCCACAATGTTTACCTCTGCTATTTTTAGTTAATCAAGTAGTAATACATGGTAGTCGAAATTTATCTTTTTAGATTGCTTATGTATGGATTTCTATTCTTTCCTTTAGTGTCTGTTTGGCTAGCTTGTCTGAGTTCAGCTATATTGGACAGGCACAGATAACAAGGGGAGAAAAAAAGTTTGGCCTTGCTCTTTCCTTAATACCTTTTGGGGAAAGGAGCAGTGGTGGGTTGCTCCCGGTTCACCCCAGTTTGGGCGAACTGGTAGTGGCAGCGGTGGGAGGCTCCACCCACCCGCCCAGACGTCATCAAAAACACTCTGTGCATGTGCAGAAGCGCTGTGCACTCACAAAGCAAGCGAGCGTGTCTGCGTGCCTGCACACTACTGATAGCGAACCGGTAACGCTGGGATTTGAAACCCACTACTGGAAAGGAGTAGGAATAAGTAGAACACTAATGCCATGATGTGGATGGAGCCAAGATTTTCTGGTTGCTTTTTGAGATATCTTGGGGGAAATTTTTTTAAAAATATCTTATTTAGGTGCATTAAACCCTAAGTACAGTTATACGGTTAAAGAAAATTGCATGTTATGCAGTTAAAAATATTCTCAGCACAAATCAACTTGGAGGATCACTTGGAAGCTCTGGTAGCTTACTCTAGTCCAGAGTTTGTTTTGAAGTCACTGTGCTGGTTGAAAAAAATTGGCAATAAAGGTTTTCTATTTGTCTGTCTGTCTGTCTGTCTGCCTGCCTGCCTGCCTACCTACCTATCTATCTGATCATCTATCTACCCTGTTTTCCCCAAAATAAGACATCCCCTGATAATAAGCCAAATCAGGCTTTTGAGTGCATGGCAATAAGGCCAAGCACTTATTTCAGGGTTCAAAAAAATATAAGACCGGGTCTTATTTTCGGGGAAACACAGTATCTACTGTCTGTCTGTCTGTCTGTCTGTCTGTCTGTCTGTCTGTCTGTCTGCTGTCTGCCTGCCTGCCTGCCTCCCTCCCCCCACCTCTCTCTCAATGTTGGTTATGACTGTAAAGCCAAGATGTTGGAATCTGTCAGGGCACGCCTTGCCAAGCATTATATTACCCTTCTGATCTGAACATCTAAAGAGTATCTGTTGAATGTCGTATTGTCACGAGAGAAAAGGGTGTGTATCACAGGGTGATCTTTTTCTTAGGAGTTTCAACCCTCTGGAATATGGTAGCTCCAGAGATGCTCATGGCATCTTCGGATCTCTCATTAAAGCATTTTGTTTTGTCAGGACTTTGGCCCATACTATAAGTGGTAGATGACCATCCAAATATTATGGTTGTTTTAATGTGGATTTGAAGTTCATTATTCTTTCTGTCTATATATGAGTTGGATGGGTATAGAAAAACTGTAAAATAAACAAATAATCATGGTCTTTAGATGTAACTCTTGAATATATGTACATATAGACAGTGAGACTTGAAGAGATTGAAAGTCTATTCAACTTTTCAGGCACAACTGTTTGGGAGTGTGTGTATGTGTTTAAAGTTAATAATGAAAAAAGCGTAATAACTGAAGAAAAGCAAAACTGATCGGTCTTTCTAGAGCCTTTGTGTGTGAAAAAAGTGATTGTAAAACAGAACTATCAATTTCTTCATTGAACTAAGTGTGTGGGGGTTTTTTCCAATCATGCAACTTCAAATGACTTTACAAACCACTCATTAATGGTAGACACTTAATAGAATTTTGCCTACATAATGCCAGTGTAGTTTTAGCTCCAACGATTTTAACAATTCTGCAGAATATTGCTTTTTGTACTGTTTAACAGTTTCATCAAAGCTTCAAAACCCAATCTTCCATTTGTTAACTTGAAAATTAAATGAGGTACATGAATCTAATCATGGACTTTACAGCAAAACCACCAGATCTGCAATTAGAAAGCTATATTTCCAACAGCAAATGATATTAAATCACAATGTTTTATTTAGTCTAAGATTGCTATCAGCTTGCCTTTTTCAAAGCTGCTCACATCGACAATTTAATATGATAATATAAATATTTCCTTAATGTCTTCCAGGATTGTCTAGCCAGCCTGATTTGACTAGCGGTGAATTGGCTACTGGTCAACAAAAGCAAAATCCAAAATCAAATATGCTGAGTCTAATGAAGAAACAGATGCTGGGAGAGCCAACCAAATAAAGCTGTTCACAAGTACTATTCTGGCAATTTGCAGCCTGGAACTGAAGATTTTTAAGCCTGAACTCTTAAAATCACAAAATCATATGGTTGGTTGGTTGGGAACTTGGAAGTTATCTGATCCATCTCTTGCCTCATGCAGGAATCTTCATACCATCTAGCAGAGGTGGCTATTCAATGTTTTCTTGAAAACTTCCAGTAATGGAGCCTCGGTGACTGCAAAGAAAGGCTTCTCCACTGCCTAATGGGTTTCACAATCAGGAAATTCCTTTTTATTTCAAGTTTGGATCTTTGTCTGTTAATTTTCTATGTATTGGTTCTATAGTTATTCATTAGTAAAGGATGGTATAGACAAAGAAAGGAAGAAAAAACAGAGATGTAGCTGGTATTGTGTGAAAAGTTTTGATCCACAGGCTTTTAAAATGAGAATTTTTTTTTTTTCAGAATTGTAAAGGCAAGCTGAGCATAACTCAGGCTAGCTTTAGGCATGCCCATATAATTTTCTTGGCAACAATGTGGACAAAATCTGCTTTTACATTTTCAAGAATGATTTCTCTCTTAGTTTCCAGCCAAGCCTACAGCCCTGGTGCTTTTCAGTGACTTCCCATTCCCGCCTTTTGAGATCCCCAAATTCAGCTAGATGTGTCCACATGTGTATATTGTGAGATACAGTTACAAGCTTTAGAAACTGGGAATAATTTGAGAGTTTCACCATTAGCACTGGCATATTTAAGGAGAGATAGAACTATTTCAGTAGTTTATTTGAGGCATTTATGGACATAATATAAAAAGGATGATTTATGACTGTATTTATTTATTTATTTATTTATTTATTTATTTATTTATTTATTTATTATTTATTATTTATTTATTGGTTCGATTTATATGCCGCCCTTCTCTGGAGACTCAGGGCAACTTACAATGCGATAAGCAATAGCCTTCATACTTTTGTATATACCTGCTTAGTAGGGCTTTCGCCCCACCCCCCCGGTGTTCTTCGCGGTGTTCTTTTTTATACAAAGTCAGCTTATTGCCACCACTATCCAGGTCCCCATTTTACCTACCTCGGAAGGATGGAAGGCTGAGTCAACCTTGAGCCTGGTGAGATTTGAACTCGCAGTAATTGCAGGCAGTTGGCAGCTAAGTGCTACTTAACAGCACTTTAGTCCACTGCACCACCAAGGCTCTTGGTATTCCCATGAAGATCCTTTTGGGAAGACAGTTAAACTATAATGAAATGGAAATATTTTTGACATCTCACCCAGCCCAGTTTTAAACCTTAATGTTGTGTATTTGGGCAGTGGAGACAGATGGGAGGTGTGCAGCATTTTGGTTCTGAAGCTGGCAAGGGTCATGGGCATGGGATGCTCTCAGTGCCTTCTTCACCAAACTCATATTTTCTCAGGATTGCTTATATCTTTAGGGAGCTGTTGATAGTCATGTGCAGGCCTTCTCCAAAGCATCTTAATGGCTTTGCATCCAAAACATTTCACCTCCTTAATTAAAATATGGAACTGGGCAGTGCTGAAATCCAATTTTTTTTATTACTGGTTCTGTGGGCGTGGCTTGGTGGGCGTGGTGTGGTTTGGTGGGCGTGGCTTGGTGGGCATGACTTGGTGGGTGTGGCAGGGGAAGGATACTGCAAAATCTCCATTCCCATCCCACTCTGGGGCCAGCCAGAGGTGGTATTTGCCAGTTCTCTGAACTACTCAAAATTTCCGCTACCAGTTGTCCAGAACCTGTCAGAACCTGCTGGATTTCACCCCTGGAACTAGGGTTGGAAAGACTCACTTTTCAAGGCTTTTCTCACCATGATAACATACAACATTAAAAAAAAAAACCTAGGAAGATAGAAAAACATAGAAACCAATACACATAAAACAGCAGTCCAGATAAAAACAGATCTATCAGTAACATTAATATAACCAAACTGGGACCAGCCACACTCTTTCATCTCACAAACTATCTGACAGTGTTGGTGTTGTGTGTTTAAAATGGAGATCTCTATGTAAGCTCCTCTCTAGCTTCTAGTGAACAGCAGCATCTATGTCTAACATATGTTTATATTAATATTTGTGATTTTGTAAGGTATATTGGACCATATAATAACAGCTAAAAAAAGATAGAGGAACCACAATAATCATGCTTTCCATGTTTTTGTTTTTGCCCAGTGTTATATTAATTTTTAGTTACACAATTCAGAAAGCTGAATATAATTGCCATGGAGTTACCTAGGAGATATGTTAGAGTCATAAACCTATTGGGGGGAAATAGCCATCAGACTCACTTTTTTCTTCAGCCTTGATGCTTTTTCCAGTTGACCATTGATAGCTGTTTTGATCCATTTTCAGAGCCCTTAAGCAAAGACATTTTCATCTTTGCAATTCCTTCCTGAAAAATCACCCTTAGATAGTAAGAAGAAACATAGCTTGGATGTCAGGAGAAAAATACTCATAAAAATTTATATTTTGTCCTGAAATGTACAGAACTGATGAATCAAGCAATATAAACCAAGATCAAACTGAAAATCAGTTCAAAAAAATTCATCTTATAAAATGAGGAAATTTAACAGGAAATACATTTTTGTCAATTGCAGTGAGTGGTAAAGTTTTTTTTTTTTAAAAAAAGAAGTTGCTAAAGAATTGTTTTGCATCTCAAGGACTAGGAAACAATACATATTCAATAAATGGTAAACAGCAAACAGCTGTGCTGCCTTGCTTTCTCTTTCTACTATCGTACCTGAACGCACTTCAGAGCAATATGAGAATGTATAAGCACCTTGTTTATATATTTACATGTCTGTCCAGTTTGACAACTTGGTAATGAACTGTTGGAAAAACATCAGCTGCTGTCATTTTTTTGGAGATACTTTGTGAAAAAATTGGAAAATAAGAGCTGATGAATACAATCTGTACAATTTACAGAATCAGAGGCTGCTAGTAACAATCATAATAAGCTGCATAGGGGTTATTTCCAACTATAATGCAAGGGTATTCGTGTGTTTCAAAAAAGGTCAACATGGTTTATGGAGTTTTGTTATATCACTGTATTGCTTTATGGTATTTTGAACGTAACCTGCTCTGCGATCTAATTAGGCAAATCATAAATATTTGAATATTTTTTTTAAAAAAAGTGGCTGGTCATAATTTTGACCAATGGCATTTATGAATCTCTGCTCCTGGAAATCCATAAAATGAATGTATGAATGAATAAATGAATGAATGAATGAATGAATGAATGAATGAATGAATGAATAAATAAATATATCTTGGGGCATTTTTTTCCTTGCATTCTCACTGACACAGTAAAGCCACATAGCAAGAATTCCTCAAAGAATATACTCAATTGATGTCTACCATCTCTCTTCTCAGTAGAGGCTTTTGCAGTCACAGCAGGGCTGACAGAAAATCAACTTGAAAAGAAATTTGTTTTTCTGAGCAAAATTCCGTGGACTGGCCTTGGTCTCTTTAACAGGCTCCAGGTAGCAATGATGAAGATAGAATGTACCACTGTACTAAGTAGCTAATACATACCTGGAGACAACCCCAGCATCTGTTGCAAAGCTCCTGAATAGCACAACGTTAGGACAGAAAGTGAAGGAAAGAACTACCTATAACTAAAATTAATATCAGCACTGTTGTGGAAAGTATTGGTTTCTTGTAAATTCTTGACTATATCTGTTGCTTTGTTCCTCTCAGCTGCAGACGGAAGATTGTGGCAGAAAAAGTATGCCTGTTTATTGAAGGGACATGCATACTGACGGAAGAAACAAAGCATCCTATACCAATTAAATTTTATTTAACTATCTTAGGAGGCAACAATTACCCCAAACCAGCCTGCTTTGACTAGATTACTGGAGTGGTGGAACCAATTATACAGTGAGATAGTGAGCTGGATGTATTTTAGCAAGCACCCATCTGTTGAGGGAGTTTTAATTGGCATTAATTTGGATTTCTGCACTTAGCACAGTTGGACTTCATGGCCCAAATGGCATCTTTTCAGCTTGATACATCTATGAGACTTTGCTACTGAAGTTCAGGGTCTTTTGCTAGACAGGGACAGGTTTCATTAGCTGTCACTAAGCTAATGTCAATTTAGCAATATTTAAAGGGTAAAGAATTATGCTACTTTCAGCTTGGTTGAGCTTCTTTGCATATTTGAGCTTCAGAGGCTATCACACTGCTCTTATTCTGAGGCAAAGTGTCTGTAACATGCCATGTTAAAGGATGTATAGTCGATAGTACCCTTCCCTTATTATTTGGCTTTTGTAATTCACCAATCACTTTTCCTGTCAAATTTTACAGTTCTCTCTTTTAGAGTCAATCTTGCTACTGTTTGCATTATCATTCCTGCTGGGATGATGGAAAATGAACTGAGTTTATGTATGTCAAATTGGACAAGAGTCATGACATTTTAAAATTTGTTTTCATTCTTCTCCAACCTTTGGATGGGTAAGCAAGAGGCCTGAACATTGTGTTTGTTGCACCCAGACAGGAACGTGGCATCTCTTGCCTAAACAACTAAACCAGTGCTTCCCCATCCTTTTCCTTCATTGCCCAAAGCTTATCAGAAAGTTCTTATTTAAATGTCCCTATTGCAATTGAGTAATGAGTTCATATGTTGTTACTCAAAGAAAAACACTTTTACTCAGTTTTAGGTAATTTATCCAGGTTCAGGAAGCACTGAACCAAACCATGCACGTTAGCATACATTCGATGGGCTGTCTTAAAAGGTTGTTGTACTACATTTTATTTAAGGAGTACAGGGTCAGAGACTGATTAATCCAGTATTGGTCACTTCATTGTGCTAAACATAAAATCAGATCTTGTCCCTCAGAAGCCCTCTTATATCTAATTTGCGGTGATGAAAAAGTGAGATCGATGGTCTCTTGAGGCTGCAATCAAGGGAAGTGGGCATCAGCAGGCTATCTAAATGTCAAGCATTTAGCCATCTCCCTCACCTTCTGAGGTTGTGGATTAATATTTCTCTTGGAGATGAATAGGATTTTCCTCCTTTTCACACTGATTGAACAGCAAAATAATTATGGGTTTTTGCATATTGCATAGTATTAAGTTGTTATTTGTTCACTTGCTTTTCAAATATATTTTATTTGAACTTTTCAATGTAGTTAAATATACAGAAGAAATACAAGGATAGAAAATAAGAAAAAGCGAAATAAGAAATAAGAGATAAAAGCATACAATTTTGCATTCTTTCTATTGAGTAATCATCATTTTCAACTTTTCTTCAACTTTTTTGTCTTTTTAAAGCCCCAAATCCTGAAATCATCAACTTGACTTTTTCCCCCCAGCAAAATGTCCATATAATATTCCCAGTCTTTCAGAAAAGACTTTATCATTTTTTAATCTGAACTTCCTCATTTCTGTAAGTCTTATTTGTTTATTTGAGCCATTGATATACCACTAACTCCACAGGGGCACCTATTGTCAACTAAAGGGCATTAGATAAGCTTGTAATGGGATTCTGTATTTGCTGATTGTTTATCTTTAGACAAACTTCTATTTCCTTCTCAGCTTCAATGCAACTTCTTGCCCCTGGGATTTTAATAAAGACTTCCCATAAAATTAAGGAAAGTAGTAAACACAATAGACATAACATGTCAACATAACCTTAACACCCATATGTCAAGTCATTAAAAAGTTGATATTTTAACTAGAAACTCTGGAGAACTGCTCAGTTCTGACTGCCTTCCTGATTGCCAGGAAGCACAACAGTGGAATATCCAAAGATAAACTATTCCACAAGCATAAAATATAAACTAGAAACACTGTGTTTTTCCCATCACATGGAATATCCCCATCTGTAAAAAAAAATCATCATATTTCTTAAAGGAGGTAGTCCTTCATTTTTTAAAGGAAGTGGTTCAGCAAGTTCCTAGTCAACAAAGTCTTCAGAGGCTTTATAGGTAGAACCCAGCATTCCATATTTCACCTGGAAGTCTATTGGAAGCCAATATAGCTTCCACTAAACTAGTGTTATCTAAGCTCCCATTCTTCAACAACAACTACTACTACAAAATGAGCCTATCCAATGGATGCCCTAATTAAATCATGAGCCTCAAGCCAAGCTTCAAAAGAAATCCAGTTATTTATTATGAGCTTCATGTTGGCATGTCCCAAGTGCAGCCAGCTCTGACCCTACATAATTTACATCCCAATTATGACCCTGTTTCGTCCCTCCCCCCATCAATCACATTTGCCAATGGAACAATTTTGCGGGTTGTAGAAGTTATTCTCCTCTGGCTGCTGTGGGTAACCCTGGGATACAGCCTTGAGAGAGCTAAGCATGGAATGTGCATCTGTCTTTGGCTGCCATGCCGTTTCACTGGTTTCCTATCCCCCCAGCCTATGGCAACTCGGGAGGAGGCCAGGGATGCTTTGTGAGTTGACAGAGCCACTGCATTTTGAATTAAAGGTTAGCATAGAAATCACATAGGAGAAAGTGAAAAACACCTTTTTGTCACAAATGGTTATCAGTTTATCAAATATAAAATACATAAATAGAAGGAGAAATGGAAATGGAAAATGAGGGGAGGAGAAGGGAAGCAGAACAAGTGCCGGGTAAAAGGGAAAAGAAAAAAAATGACTTATGACTCTTTTTGGTGCAGTAAAATAAGGTAAATAACATACAACCTAAATGTTTTACTTTTACATAATATATACTAGCCATTTCTATAACAACAAACCTATCTAATCAGTAAAACTCAAAATCAAAGTTTCATTTTTTTCCACCTCGAGCAGAAAGTCCAGAAGCAGTTTCCAAGTAGAAACAAAATAAATTGCATTCTTTTCTTTAATCAAAGCAGTCAATTTAGCCATGCTAACTCCATCCAATTTTGCAGTTGTTCGTCCATTGTGGGAATCAAAGTATCCTTCCATTTTGTTGCCTAGAGTCTTCTTGCTGCTGTGGAAAACACCTCTTCTGAAGTGGAAAAGGAAAACACAATTGTGAGATGCTCTCAGGCTGGACTAGGGAGGTGCTGTCAGCCATTCAAGGGCCTCCAATGCAGCTTCTAAAGTGTACCGTACTCCTGGTTAAAGGGCGAGACAAACAAATTCTTAGTGAAAAGACAGGAAATTGCCTCTTGACACTATCCTGTTAAGTGTTTTCTGGCCCTTACTTTACCATGTTAGAATAGCAAAACTCATGTTGTAATGGCATGGCAATGTAGAAGAGGTTCTGCTACATATTAGCTTGTGTTGTGTAGTAGTTAAGACAATTGGATGAGGAACAGGGTGATCCAGATTCAAGTCCAGCCTTACCAATGGAATCTCATTAGTATCTTTCAGCTAGTTACTATTAGCTAGACTAACCTACCCCAGAGGGTTGTTGTGGGGATACATTGGAAGAAAGAACATACTCAAGAAAAATCCTTGTAAATCCTAATACCAAGAGGTGGATATCCTTAGGAGAGTATCATTTTAGACTTACAATTTGTATTTCTCTCTGTAGCTTGTATCAGTCATATTATGATAAAGAATCCTTTTGGTTTTCTTTAAAGAAAGTGATACCTCAAGAAAATAAAACTTTGAGGGGGTGTGTTGTTAAATCTGCTTTTTGAACTAGAACAGTTAGAGGCTCTAAACAACATTTATGCAATATTGGGAAAAGTTTTCTCTTTCAAAGGTGCTTCTACTTAAATTTTAGTGCCCAATAAACAACCTGACCTGCAGCTCAGTTCTTTAATGCAGCAGATGGAAGTCATTCCAAGTGTCAGTCCTCTGAAATTTGTAGCTGTGATAGCCAGAAAATGGTTCCCTTTTTACTATGTCTGTTCCTTTAGAAGCTGGAGCAGAGCAAGCAATTGAGACAAGGCACACAAATGTTGCAAATGAATGAGTTTTAGGATCAGGTGCCGTGTGACTGATGAGTGATTCTGAGCCATCATAGAAAGGATAAATAGACTGATGGAGGAAGAGTCCAGTTCAAATCTAAAAGGTGTGCTGGTGATTAAAAAAGTGGGAGCAGGACCAGAAAACAAGACAGCAAACTTCTACGTCCTGCTGCACTTGCAGCTGAATTATCCTTGTCCTTCCCTCTTAGGTCATATATCTCCACAATACTTTCCAGAATACAGAAGTATCAGTCCATTGCATAGTGAAAGCATCATAGCTTTGTATGCTATATGAAGTTTTGATTCATAATCACTCACAATGCATTGTCTTGTCTGTCCTGTCAAATTACATGGGATTTAATGGTCTCTCGCAAAAATTAACCTTGTATAGTTCATGAAAGCATAGCAATGACCATAATGATCCATGATACTCAGGATAATAACTGTCAAAGAAAGATGTGAGTATAGACACAAACATCAGTGCATAAATATACTGACCTTTTTGTGTAAAAAATCATTGTCAGTTGTTCATTTGCTGAAAAAAATAGCTTACTATTGAAACATTCCCATTCCAATGACATTACTTTCTGGGTTTTCCAAGTTTCACAATGACCTCTGACTCTTCCTAGCTAGCAAGAAGTTATCGGCTGAATTACGAGTTTGTTTTCATGTTAAGGGGGCATGATGGCTCAGCAGTTAAAGATGCTGAGTTCGACAGCTGGGAAGCTGACAGCCTGGGTTCAAGACCTGAGTGCTGCATAACAAGGTGATCACTCATTATTTGCCCCAGCTCCTGCCCACTTAGCAGTTTGAAAGCATGCAAATGCAAGTAGATCAATAGGTACCACTTGGGTGGGAAGGTAAAAGCATTTCATGTGCTTTGGCATGTAGTCATACTAGCCACATGATCACATTATAGACATAATGCTCCCATGGCTAAGAAATGGAGATGAGCCCCTACAGTTGGCATGATGAGACAGGGGAAACTTTATCTTTTTTTACTTTAAAGGAACTGAGTGCAAAAAAAGATAGTAAGCAAGAGAATGAAAGAAGACAATTAGATTTCAAAAAAACACATCCTTTTTACTTCCCGGGTGTGGTTCCTCAAAATGTTTTGCTCCTTTCGATTCCCACTTAAGCAAGCTGAGCTGGTTGATGACCAGTGTTGTTTTTCAAGCATCCCAAAATGTGGCACAAAGGACAATAATTGCCTAGTCATTAGCTATTGCTAATAATTCATCACAGCTGCTAAATTCAATGGCTTTCTGGCAAGCTGAGCTCCTGGGCAAAGATTTAGCTACAGTTTTGTATGCCAGTAGGCAGCTCAATATTGACCAATGCTGAGCAAGTATTGTATGCTGATGCATACATCAATGTAATATTATATGGAATTGCATACTTACCATAACAGAGAAGCACAAATATACAATGGAGACCTCAGGGGATGGATTGAATTAATTTGCGCAACTTCTACTTGTTGAAAAATAAGAATGAAGTATAAGTATGTTAGGGAGACTCTAAAGCAGGGGTATCAAACTCAAGACCCGGGACCCAGATTTGGCCCATGGGGTGCTTAGATCTGGCCCACAGAGCTGCCCTGGAAACAGCAAAGGACCAGCCCCCAGTGCATCTCCAACAAAAACGGAGCTCAGGAGGGGCATGAGCAGTCCTCCCAGCCCCCATTTTCAGCCACGACGGCCTCCTGCAGCCCTCTGCCAGCGAAAATGGAGCTCCATTTTTTCTGGCTGCAGGAGGCTGTCATGGCCAAAAATGAGGCCCAGGAGGCTGTTTTCACTGGCAAGAGTGATCCGACCACCACAGGCGCCCCTGACTGGAGTGGCCTCAAGCTGGCTATACACACTGGCCACATCCACCCGGTCCCTGAGGTCAAACACAACCCTGATGCGGACCTCAATGAAATTGAGTTTGACACCCTTGAGAAGAAGCTAAGTGTCTTAGTGGACCACAATTTAAGTATGAGCCAGCAGTGTGCTGCAGCTGCCAAAAAAGATAAAACAGTCCCAGGCTGTATCAACAGAGGGATAACATCAAGATCACCAGAAATGATGATACTCTTCTATATTGTACCGGTGAGGCCACACTTGGAGTACTGCATCCAGTTCTGGTCATCATGATACAAAAAAAAGATGCTGAGACCTAGAAAGAATGCAGAGAAGAGCAACAAAAATGATAAGGGTCTGGAGGTTAAACCATATAATGAATGGGTAAGGAAACTATGTATGTTTAGCCTATTAAAGAGAAGGCGTCGGTGACTTGAGAGCTGTCTTCCAATACTTGAAGGACTATCACAGGGAAGAAGGGGTAGATTTATTTTCCAAAGCACCTAAGTCAGGACAAGAAGCAATGGATGGAACTCATCAGAAAGAGAAAGACCCAACCTGGAACTAAGGAGAAATTTCTTAACAGTGAGAACAATTAGTCAACTGGAATAGCTTGCCTCCCAGAGTTGCAGGTGCTCCATCACTGGAGGTTTTTAAGAATAGATATGACAACCATTTGTGCAAGATGGTATGAAGACTTCTGCCTTGGGCAGAGCATTGGACAAGAAGATAAAGGAGACTTTATTCTGTCAGTCCAGAAGAAAAGAGTCATAACTCACTAGAATAAAACCAATGAAAGATAGTGAGGGCTCAGCTTTACCAACCATCCAGCAGCTGACCCGATAAGAAAATTATTTCAATGTAACTGGTTGGGAAGGCAGGAATAGTCTTTTCAGGTGTGATGGGATCACATAGAGGAGCGAGTGGGACTAGAATTTGGCCCTCATCTTGTTTCTGAAATCCTGTGAGGGATTCTCTATTTCTGGTGTGCCACACTGCTATATTTTAGAATCAAGAATTGTAGTTGTAATCATTTGCAGGTCATAAGAGAGGGAGAAATACAGTATATATGACTATATCTCTTTTCTCAGAGCATCAATGAAACATATCTAGGGTGAGTGGGAATAAAGAAATAGGATATATTCTCTTGTTTTTTGTTTTTTGTTTTAGCTTTTATTGTATTGGGGTAACTGCCATGACTGGAAAACAGCAAGTGTGTTCCATTTTGAGAAACTTCACTCAAGAAATAGTGGTCTCCTGAGTTCCACCAGGTATTATCCTGAAGTTCAGCAATCTCTTTCTATCTGGTTGTATTTTTCCTAAATCCTTTTAAGAAAAAAATAAAAACCTGGGAATGAGGGAACTGGAAGGCTGCAGAGCATCATGTAGCATCTACTTTGTTTTTAAGAAATCTTCTGCATTTTTCTTAGAAAATATAAATGATATATGGTTGAAGTTCAGGTGTAGGTGTGCTTGCCTATGTAAAAAAAATGGCAGAGATGATTTGTGAAGCTTTCTGGGTGGCCAGAGAGCAGCCTTACCAATGTCCTGTTCTTGGGTGCATAATTCACTTTCCCTGCATTCATATTTTATCTGTACAAATCTGTTGTTAGTGGTGGTTTAAATTAAATTATACAAGATGTGCTCAAAAGTTGCTATGTGCAGATACAGTCTCTTTTCTTTTAATTCCATGCCACATTTGTTAAAGCTTTCACAATTGTTTTCTAGGAAAAATAGTAACATTCACCAAAAGTATGGGGACTGCACATTATTTAGGGCCAAAAGACATCCTGATGCATCCACTACTTTGTCCAAAAATGCCTCATTCCTCTTGTTCAGTTGTTTCCTGATCTCCTTCACTTGAACCTAAGTCACCTAACCATCCGATGGCAGACTCAGCTACAGCAAGGCCTTTGATTACAATACAAGGAGGGGGCATATTTACTTTCATGTATGTGAATCAATCCCAGGCTGGCCACACAGACCGTTGATAGAGGACCATGTGATATGTTAGTGTGTTCTCATTTTAAACAATCATCCTGATCTCAGATGAAGGCCTGATGAAAGCTAGAATATTGTTGGAATATTGCCCTTATTATTTTTGCTGCCCTCTTATTGACAGGCTCTTTTGTCTTCCTTTGCTCCTCTTTAATTTCCTTTTTGACATGTTATCTTCTTTAGAAGTAGAGAGACAGTGAAATATATTTATTGTGCCATCGAGCTAGATGAGTTTGGGTCCAATGCTCTCAGCATATGTGCTGACCACTTCACAGGGTTGGCCGGAATGGAGTCCTGGTGCCTCTCCCCTCATCATCTGCCAAATGGTCTGGGATTAAACCTTTCTTTGGTTGGCCATCCCCATCTTGCAGGCTTTAGTCCATTACTTTAATGGCAGTTATTCATCAGTAATGAACCATGCAGTTAACTTGCTGCAGAGACAGCACGGCTAATTGAAGATGTGGCAAGAGGTTCTTTTAATATTATGATTTTTCCTCCATTTGCTTTCAGTACCTCTGCTCCTCAGCCAAATCCTATCAATGTTTTAATTACCTTAGAGAACAATAACTTCATAAAGGCACCGGCTTTTTGTCTGAAGTGGTTTGCCTTTAGATGAGATATATTTCAAGTTCAAGTCTCTTAAGGCAGCTAAGAGAGAACAAGGAAGGCAGACAGTAAATTCTCCCACCTGCTGATTATCCTCACATAATGATTTTGTTTATAACTCCCATAACCACACAGATCCATTTTGGCCAATCTCCCTAATCTTTTCTGTATTTATCTAGAATAGTTATCTTTTCGACTGTAGAAAAGTTGTTCCAAGTAATAATCTGCTCTCCATCTTGCTGAATTTATAAAAATCACCAAAACAAATGAATAAATGGGGAGAATGGATTTGAATACCAAAGGCAAAGGAAAAATAGAGAAAAAGAAGAGAAAGCAAAATAATTTCTTTATCAGATGTCCCAGATAAATTCCCAGTCACGGTCTAAGAATCTGTATCAAAGTTAGATGAAAAATAACAGAGGAAAATATATCAATTCATGGTTTATAATTGCAAGAAATAGTTGAAAGAGATGGATATGCTTAATATGGAGAAGATTAAAAGCTGTGGATTAAAGATTAAAAGATGTTTCCCCCCCTAAACATCTAAGATAGGAGTGCCAAACTCATGTCGTCACGGCAGTGTCACATGATGTGTAGTGATGTATCCCCTTCGCTAAACCGGGCTTGGGCATGGCCAATGCATGACACATCCGGCCTGTGAGCCTGGAGTTTGAGAGGCCTGGTTTTTAAAGAGAAGTTAGAGTAGAGTAGAAGCAATAGGTGAAATTGTACATTTATATTGTTAAACTTTTTTATATTTTCACCTCTCAGAGCCCCTCATGGAGGGAGATGGATGGTTAAGAAATATGAAATATAAATAAAAATAAATATGTTTTATCATCAATTATATTTATATCCGACTATTTCTTTGGGAAATAAAGGTAGCAGTTACATAGCTGGTTCTTTTCTTCTCTTTTCCCACTAACAACAATAACACAATGAGTTAGATTAGGCAGAGAGAGAGAAAGACTCAAAATTATGTAGTTTCACTGACCATCAGGATGCACCGCATGACTGTTTTTATCTTTATTGGAACTCTTCAGATATTGATAGCCAGATGTTATTCCATGGGGTTCAGTTTAGATTACCAAATATGATACATTAGCTTTAGGAGCTACCAATTCCTTATGCTGAGAAGTTGCACAAAGGAATATCTAGAGTGCTATTAGAACCGTGTATATAAAATGAATTTTTCCTTAAGCTTTCAGAGAAGAGAGATACAGGTATTGCATTATGTCGTCATGAACCAGGACTCAGACTCTGAAGAAACTGCTCTGGCCTAATCAGTGGAATGTCAGCCTCAGGAGAAAGCAAGCCAAGAATCACCTGAGACTAATCAAACACTGGAGTAGTAAGATGAGGAGGAAATGACTTCCAAGCCCTTGAACTCAATAAATAGAGAACGAAGCAGAGCAAAGTCGCTCAATGAGGCTCCTTGCCAAGCAAGGGAATAAGTATTGTAATTAAGAGTAGTTGGCTACAGTCTGATTTAAGAAGCAGTCCTGAGCCAAGTTTCTTTGTTGGAAATGATGATCTGATCGTCTGCTTTGGGGTGTTGTTCTTATGAATCCTGCTCACATAAAAATCCTAAACCAGAGGTCTTCAAACTTGGCAGCTTTAAGACTTGTGGAATTCAACTCCCAGAATTCTCCAGCCAGCTATGCTGGCTGGAGAATTCTGGGAGTTGAAGTCCACAAGTCTTAATGCTGCCAAGTTTGAAAACCTCTGTAAACTCTGACATTTGGATTGATTGACAAACCTGACTTGGCTCTCTGGCTGGATTTAGACTTCTTTTCTTTACATTCCTGTTGAAAGCAATACTACCCAGAAAGCTTTCTTTCCTAGAGACTCTGTTTTGATATACATTTCTTTCTGTTTTTGCCATTATCTACTCAGCCTTGAATAAATTGCTATTTTTACCTAGCAACTGTGTGAGTTTGAAACCTGAAATAGGACAATGCCATATCACAATGAACAAGGTTTGGAAGTCATGAAAAATTCCATACACAGGGTCATAACATAACGTAACATCTGTATCTCTCTTCTTTGATGCCATTTGGGTATATTGTGAGGAAGACAACAAAGTTCTCATAATAAAAAAGTTGTAATGTTGTAATCCCTAATGTTGTAATGTTTTTCATTCACAGGCATAAGGATTCTCAAATCAGAGCTAGAGATCATCTTTATCATCACCTAATGTCTCTATTCTGCTTCACCTTCACTTTGCAAGTACCCAAAGTATGATAATATAAGTAGGACTATTTGAATAAATGAATAGGAATTGGTTACTGTTTAGAACTAAACTTTACTTGTACTCTGCATTATGTAGCACTATTGATCTCAAAGGAAATTATGCCAGATGTATAATGTAAATTATTGTTCCCAACTTACCAGTCATCTCAATGTAATATTACTCTAAGCTCATGAAAAAAACCAAACCAGCATTCTTTGTTAGCTGACGTTTAATTAGCAGCTGCCCAAAACAAAACCAGAGTCCCAAATGCTGTTTGCAATAAACCTTTTGAAGGAGCAGGTATGAAATGTAGAGGTTTTATTAATGAAGAAAACATAACTCACCAGTAGAGGATGATTTCTGAATGGTTACCATTTCTAAAGTATGCTCATCATGTCAGGATATTCTCTTGTTCAGATTACCATATCATAGTGATCTTAAAGACCTTTGTAGCAGGGGAGGGTTTCAAAACCCATCACTACCAGTTTGCTCGTGGGTGCATGTGCAGAAGTGTCCAGGTAGGTGGGCGGAGCCTCCCGCCGCTCCCAGTTTGCCCAAACCAGGACGAACTGGTAGCAACCCACCACTGCTTTGTAGGCATTACAATTGACCCCTAAAATATAGATTCAGCAGGAGAATAGGATATCATGTGTGCTTGCCTATTTGTATCAGGGAGAATGAGAATCTATTATACCAAAGGCATGTATACCATAACTCAAGAGTTCTAGATGAGAAGAACTTCTTCTACATGCTAAATAGATTCTTTATTACATGCCAGCAGGAGAGCTTCATAAGAATGTGTTCTACTGGGACACCTAAATGGTGGGCAAGTTTAATGCTGGAACATTACTTGTAGTTTGAAAAAGGGCACATTCCATGATTAGAATCACTAACTACTTGAAATGGAACAACTAATACAATGCCATTAAACAAATCCACAGGGAGATCATACTTGGAGTATTGTGTACAGGTCTGATTGCAACTTTGCATTCAATCTTATCTTCAAAAGAAAGCTGAAGGGCAAACTCAGCAATACTACAATAGATAGTAATTTCTACTAAAATACAAGCTCCATGAGAATTCTGAAATAAATTTTCACTACAATATGCAAGAAGCTGCAAGAAGAAATTCCAGCTCGAAGAGGAATAAGGCAAGGATCCATTTAGGCTCCCACATTGATCAATTTGTACCTCAATTGTATTGTGGCCCAAAGAAGTAATGTAGAGCACCACTACTAAAGTTAGGCAATTAGCATATTGCAATTTTAGTGTATACAAATAATGTAGTGTTCCTACTTCATTTGGATTAAAATGAGTCTTAGCCAATTATTGTTTTGAGAAAGCACTTGAGATCAACTATATTAAAATCATCCTAATTTTTACAAAGCAACTACTAGAGTCCATTCCTGGTGACTGTATGACCCAAAAATGACCAGCTGTCTGCAAGGAATATAAATCCTTCCATTCCTAACCATCCAGTAAGAGCTGAAGAAACTTCTTGGATGAAAAGTGAAAAGTGTTCAAAGAAAAGCAAAAAAGTCCAGTTGCCTCCTGAAAAAGCACCTTTGGGACAACCATGACTGGATGACTAAGAATCTCTATAGACATCTACTTATGAATCAGACTACTTGTAGTAAGAGATGAAAGAGAAAGTATGAGATTTTTTTTTGCAAGAAATTCAGGTGCATCAATGATCAGTTTGGCCAACAGGGAGGGAGAAATTGGAATTGAACTACCTTAGAAAACTCCCAGTGAATTTAGCCAAAGGTGAATTGGAAGAAGATGATGAGAAACTAAGGTTTATTAGAAGTCTAATCAAGAAAGGCAGAGCCAAGAGGACAATTGTTTGCCTATGTACTGTGTTTTGATATGTACTGTAAAGAAATCTGTTCAAGCTGTTGTGAGGGAGAAGACTTTAGCTTGAAGCAAGCTTCCCTGAAAAGCAATTGAAGATTCATTCCCACTGAGATCAATAGCATAGTGTACTTTAATATTACCATTGTGCCTGTGTTATAACAAAAGCTTTAATAAGTTCATATATATAGATGGGATATTTGTTTCTGCTTATTGAATGGAAGGAGGAAGAAGAAAATTATCTCCTAGAATCCCTCCAGTCCTCTTGGTAGAAGGTTTAGCAATGGATTTGATAGAAATACATTTTAGAAGACCTAAAAGAGACCTTGTTTGAAAGGTCTGGAAGAATATGTTGTGTAATTCAGGAAGACAAATTCAGGGTTCAACAGAAGAAACAGAAATACTCTTTCATACAGTGCATAGTTAACTTTGGAATCATAGGCAACATGTAAAGAATTTATTATCCTTGGTCCAGGTTTATGATTTTCTCAAATGCATCCATATGACAATATAAATGTTGCAAAACCATGCAACTGATCTGGTCTGATGGCTAATGGTCTGATGTAGAAAGTTCTTATGTTTTTATTAGACTTGTGTGAGTCAACAGGGATTGAATTCAAACTGGAAATTCCAGATAAGAAAAGGGCACAATTCAATCTGAGTCTGTGATTCAAGCTTTGATGGAAGCTAAATTTGAACCAATTGAAGATTCAATTTAAAAGCACTCATTTATAAGGAAATGTCAAATAGGGTCATGATGATTTTGTCAGAATGGAATGAAAATAGCCAGGATGGTTGACCTTTCAGGAACATATAACTCTGACAAGTTTCACTTAGGCACCTTTAAAGGTTTTACTATGGCATACTTTTGAAACATTCATCCATGCCTCTTTAAGGCGGAAACTTTGGACATGAGGAAAACACAACGGATCATTTACTGCCTAGGAAAAAGCTTAGAGAAGTTGGCTGTTACAACATGGAATTAAAATTCAACTGAAAACCTAAACAAGGAAAAGCTGCCTTAAAATGCAACATTTTAAAAAATTAAAAAAACACTTTAAAAAAAACACTTTTTTTAAAAAAAACACTTTTTTTTTTAAAAAAAGTGGTTTTAAAAACATTTAGTTTTTTGGCACCCACAAGAGTGGCAAATTTGGTCCTCTTGGAAATACTCCCCAAACTCTATCAGGACTTTGTCTTAGTTACCCTTGTTAGCAATACTCTTGTGTTCCTTAATCTGCAGGAGAAGCAAACGTAGGTCATAGGAACAGAAGCTAGCACTGAATAAGGAGAATTCATAATCATTTCCAATCTTTCTTCAAAATATTAAAATCCTTGGGTAATCATCTGACAATATATATTTGACACCTATTTGTTATAATATGGGGAGATTCAGCTTGAATCAGTCATGCAGAATCTAAACATTTGACCCAAGTGTGCATACTAGTGGACTGGTCAACCTTGATCCCTTTTTAGAAGGTTGAGAGTTTAGTTAAATATATTGGCAGAACTTACACAGAAGGGTATCATTCCATTAGCACAAAAGCAAGCAAGCCTTGACCATATGAAAGAAGCTGAGAGCTGAGAAAATGAATGTTGCCCAAAGCAACATTAGTTTTGCCTGTCCAAAAGAGCTGTGACAGCAGACAGTTTAATGAGGTATTTAAACTGATTGGCTGGCTACTTATATTAATGTCAGAGAGGCTAAGTTATCACTCAACATCCTTTCCACTTTTTCCCATTTGTGGTGCTGAAGTTGCAGCATTGCTAATTGTCTGTTGGAATCACAGAACCAGCAGAAAAGCCATCAAACCTTTGCTTTAGAATGGTTCAAAATCAAGTCCATATGGTGCTTCAAATAATGTCACCATATTGACTCAAAACCTGCATTGAAGAGGGGAATTCACACACTCCTAGTTCTTATGTTACTACTTTGTTTTCAGGTATAACTCAAGATGCCAACTATAGTCCTACGTTACTTGGAACGGACAAAGAAACCCCTGCCTGCATGATTTTGCAGATTGTATAAGAAGAGCTAAAGATCCATCCTTTCAGTTTTCTTCTCCTCTAGAGTTAGACTGATGGCCCCCTGGGAGCAAGGTTTTCTGCTGATGTTCCTGTATTGTGAAATTCTTCACTGCTTGAAGCTCAGAGCTTTTGATATAAAAAGAAAACTTTTTGCTGATTTGGTTGAACAGACATTTGATGTTGGAGATTTTATAAAAAAAATTTCCAAAATTATAACTGAGAGTTTTGGTTTTTTTTTAAATTCCTGTGTTACAATTATTCTTTTAATTTAGTTTGGGCAGGTACATTAGGTGCCTTATGGCAGAAAAATGGGTTGCAAATATTTTATACAGCTAGATCATGTCTATCAATGCATCTTTTTTCTTCCCTCCCCTGTTGCTAAAATGGGGGAAATGCCATATGGTAGCAACTCCAAGGCAGAATGCAATTCTTTGTAGCTCTGGTTGTCTTCAGGCATTCCCTACTCCCCAGGGTATTGAACTTGTCTATGCAAGTAGGGATGGCATGTATACCACCTTGATCCCCCAGAAGAAAGATTGGATAGAAATCTAATACATACATTCATAAATATTTCCCCATTTTTTGGTTATTATCCCAATTATGAATGGGAAAGCTCAGAGAGTAAGAGATGCAATAGCAGTATAAGAGCCCACCTCCCCATTGCCCAAACCATATGTGGAGAGAGAAAAAGTCTGACTGGGGCTTTTGTTGCTAAAATAACAGCACACATATAAAAATAAACAATGGAAGAAACTTTACAAGGATTTGTCCTGGACTTTATCTGTTATAGAAAAGAATCCTAACCTAATGGATTCTCATTAAGAGGATACTGCCTAATATTGATGGAATTTGGCTGCTGTTTGAATTCAAGGCCTTTTGCTTGAGATACTCAACTGCTAGATTATTCCTACTACATAGCAATTCATCTTGGAAGTTTTTACACATGTTCATTTAATAATTCCATTATCCAAAATGTTATTTTCTTCTCTTCTCTTTTTCCCATTCAATTTTTCAGGAATAAGCAGAATAAAAAAGAGGGTGCAATGCCTTAGGTTCAATCTTGTCCCTCAATTGTTGTGGTTAAGCTCTGCAAAATTCTTTTTCCTTTGCATCAAAATGTATCACTATATGAAACAGTAGTAATGACTTGGATAAAGCAAAATGACATGTATCTAGTCTCTTCTCAATTAACATGTTAATTCAGTTCAAGTTAACAAATCAACAGGAACTTCTGGCCCTAAGAATCACATCTATAGTATATCTATCCAGAAGGTTCATAATGAAAAGAATTCTCATTGTCTTGCCTTTCCAGCTTTCTGGACCTTCAAAATTATTGAGCAAAAACTCTTGGGACTGATGAACAACTTTCCGAGGACACTAGATTTGGAGAAGGATGTGGTAAATTAGGATTGGACAGCTGTCAGCTCTGCTAAATCCCACTTTGGGTCTCTCAATATCACCTCTAAAACTCAACAGTGCAGTGAATTTTCCCACTACTTTGCTATATAATCAAGAATTTTAACTTAGCCCTTAAAATATGCTCCACATAGCTTTAAAAATGAAGACATCCTCTCCATGAATGTAATGGTTAGGTATTGTGCTAGGATGATCCAAGTGCAAAGAACAATGGAAGCTCACTGGGGCAACCATTACACCATAAGGTCTTTGTGGGGTGGGGAGGGAACGACAGAAAGGGTAGTTGTGTCATTCTGAGTTCCTGGACAAATATATAAAGGCTGCTCTCAAAAACTGGGAAAATAAATAAATAAAAAAAAACAATACTTTGCTCCAGTGCAGGTTCTTACAACCCAAAAGTTTGCCCAGAAAAGTACAAGTATTACATAAAATATACTATAGTGTTCAACACTTCTTTTATCCTTTCTTTGATCTGTTCTTTTACTTTGGAAGGCAGAGATGTGCACAGGAGCACAATAAGGACAGCAAACCTAGACATATATTTTTGGATATAATTAATCAGAAACAAACTCTTCTGTGGTTCATGGACCGCAAAAGATAGTAAATTGTTTCTCTGCAGGGATGCTTAAGTGCTTGATTCCCAAAAATCCTTTGCCATCTGCTGCCAACCTGTCTTCTGTTCTGAACTGTAGTAAATTATTATGCATCCTGTGCAGCTTTACTAAACTGGATCACTTTGTGGGCCTGAAGATATAAATGTACCATATTATTTTGAGAGATCTTGTACTAACTGCACAAGATTTCATTAGTGGTATCATCTGGAGATAAACTGGAGATGGGGACCAGCCATGTTACAAAGCTGGAGATTGGTTTAGATAACAAATTAAATCAGCAAGGGATTGCACCAAATATACATCTACCAATACAGGCTTCAATATTCTGAGCAACATTTAAACAGAGATAAAACATTAATGTGTTTTCAAGTTGAAGTAATTGTAAATTTTACTTACGAGTGAAATAGTAGACAAATCTTGTTATCTTTGCCTGAACGATGTCCAAGCTGCAATGAAGCTGATAAAATTACCTGACAGTCACAGTTGGGACTAAATATGAGAAATGTAACACTGATTAGAGTAACAGCCTTTTTAAATATATACCTTCACTCCTAAATACAGATTAGAACAAGGGGAAGCCTTCATTTGTTACTCTTCTTGTTAAACAATTTGAGTTAAGAAACTTTGTTATTCTATTTCAAATTATATTCTGAGATCTACTAATAAATCTCATTTGAATTTCTGTTATATTTTTCTGCATTCCTTATGCTTCTTTTCTTCAGCACTTGAATACTTCCTAGAAATGAATGGATCCAATGCCAACAATATAGTCATTCTAGCATTTATCTGACAACTCCCAGGGAAATAATATGCTTAGTAATAACCCTAACCCTCAAATGACAGAATATCTGCAGGAGTATGAAAGTTGTTTCTTAAACCATTGTTTCATACTTTAAAACTTACTAAAATGATGCTAATACTATTCCTATCCTCAAAGCAGTCTATTAAGTGATTGGTACTGACCAGCAGAATAAAGTTTCTTTGCTGCCTTTAGATCTATTCTAGGAATTCTCTGACCTTCTGGAACATTAATAGAGGCTAAGAAGCAAAATGAGAGAAAGTCCATGAATAGTTTTGAAGCAGTAGCAATCTTATGTTCTGAATTGAACTGAATTGAGGTTGACTCCAATTCATTCAACTGAATAAATTCATAAATACATCTATATAGTTTTCTTAATAACAATGTGTAAGTGATTTGGCATTGCTTGACTCTGGAATTTATTTATTTATTTTAGGGGTTTTCCTAGTCTACTTTACAGAATTCTAGGAATTCTGTAATCCAACCAGGTATGATCCTGCTTTTCGCTCATCCATCCATCCATTCATTCCAAGCTGAATGTTAACAAATCAATTAGACTCTCCATTCAACATCTTTATTCTGGAATGGAAACTTGATGTGGAAATTTTGAAAGTTTTTATCCTTGACTTAATGTGATGATGATAACATTGAATACATTTCAGAAGTAATTCAACTTTGAGATAATGTTTGCTAGTGAGACAGCACTACTAGGCACACTCATTCGAGAAAAAGTCCTATTCTAACTTGGATCAGCAAGACTGTATTTATGTAAACCTGCTTAAGATCTCACTGTGATATTGCCAAAAGTTGACTATAGCTATGTGACAGCTGTCAGGTCTTGTCACATTCAATATTACAGTAAAAATATTTCATGTCATTTCTTTCAATATTCAGTTTTCAATATACATTTACAGACAACTATGCAATGTTGAACAATAAGATTCTGGCTGGTTAATTCATTGAACAGAGTAACTTTCTGCTTAAATCAGAGGTGGCATCAGTGGTGGGCTGCCCCCGGTTCACACTGGTTCTATAGAACCGGTAGTAAAACCAACGGGAGGCTCCGCCCACTGACTCTGACATCATCAAAATGCTTCTGCACATGCGCAGAAGCTTCTGTGCTTGCCCGTTGCGAACTGGTAGTAAAGGTAAGTAGAACCCACCCCTGGGTGGCATGCTTTCTCTCACTATATCTAATCTAAATATAATCCTGCTAATCTGAGTCTGGGTCAGATAAGTGGTAGATATGATTGGAGTTTTATGCTATCTTTTTACTTTGATTGGAGTTTGAGATTAATAACAGTGTATAGATTACTATCTTTTTGCATTTGTTTTTATTCATTCCATAATTATATTATGACTTGCTGTGACCTATTCATTAAACAAGTAGATATTATTTTTCATCTCTACTGTCAGATGCCGTTAGATGTACTGACTGCTACTCCATGCTGCTTGTCAAATATTACCAAAGGTAACTATTAAACATTCACCTGATATTTGCATCTTCAATGAATATTCACTATAAGAAACCACTGAGAATAGTTTTAAGACTGTTTAAACTTTTCTGCCAAACATGGTTTTTAATAAGATGGCATGTTCCTCATCGAAAAACTAACTTTTGTGCAGCCAAAGTCAGTTTTACTGGATTTATGTACCACCCATCTCGTATGGAGGTGACTCTGGGTGGCTTGCAACCAATAAAACCAGAAACATTAAAAAAATAAAATAACAATAATAACAGTTTTTTTTTTTAATTTGATTTATATGCCGCCCTTCTCCGAAGACTCAGGGCGGCTTACAATGTGCTCAGCAATAGCCTTCATCCTTTTGTATATTTATACAAAGTCAGCTTTTTGCCCCCACAAACTGGGTCCTCATTTCACCTACCTTAGAAAGGATGGAAGGCTGAGTCAACCTTGAGCCTTGGCGAGATTCGAACCCTGCAGTAATTGCAGGCAGCTGGTCTTAAGCAGCTTAATAACAGGGTGCCTTAAACCCTAGTACTACCAAGGCTCTTAGTAATCATAGTTATACTAAAACATTAGTATTATTATTATTGTAAAATCTTATATCCGATTATCTGTCCAATCACCATGTGACCTTATGCCATTGAGTGTAAAACACAGTTACTTTTTAGAAGACCCTTCAGTTCGGGTAATAAAATAAATCCTTGTTTTGAGTGATAGCCTTAACTGTATCTTGAATGCAGGTGAAATATCCAAAAACTAAATCTCTTTGTAGTTGAGAAATATGTGATTTCTAAACTTTGGATAATTTTTTGGAATTCTTTTTAGCAATTCAGCAATTCAAGCTGTGCCCTTTCCTTTCCTTTCCTTTCCTTTCCTTTCCTTTCCTTTCCTTTCCTTTCCTTTCCTTTCCTTTCCTCTCCTCTCCTCTCCTCTCCTCTCCTCTCCTCTCCTCTCCTCCCCTCCCCTCTCCTCTCCTCTCCTCTCCTCTCCTTTAAAATCAGTAGTGAAAATGTTTTCCCAGCAGTATCTCATTCCTTTATGAAATATCCCACTGTTTTTAATCAGTCTAATTACTCCAGCCACAAAAGAGGTTAATACTAAACTAATTTTACCTGCGAATATCATGTAAAATTAATTATGCAAGTTGTAATTTCCATATCATATATCAGAATGTGAAGTATGAAGAAACAGTGATAGAAACTACAACTTTACAAAGGCTAGCTCAGTCTCTAGCTGCATTAAAAACCAGGGAGGTCAAACAATGTAATGTATTCTGTTTTTGTTTACCCTTCTCTTCTTATTTCTACATCTGTCTAGGTTCTTTTGCTGTTAGGTTATTCATACAGCCTTCCATTCCCAATCTGTCTATACCAACAAGGCTGGCTATTTGACCATCTTCACTGCTGCAGACCTCAGAGTGCAGAAAACAGAACAGGAATACATCTGCCTTTCCTGCTTCCTACCAGTGACCAATGTAATAATGTCTATCAGCAGCTCAGCCTCACCTCTTGTACTTCTAGACCAACAAAAATTCCTCTCACCTCCACACAAAAAAAGAAACTGAAGACACTGTTAGCACTCTTGCTTCCTGTTAGTGGTAACGGTGTTGGGGAAGAGTTGTGTGTATCTGTGAGGAATTGGAACAGACCAGATCAGTCTCAACTGAGTGATATGTATTTGTTTGGTTGTGAAAAGTTATCTCACATCTTTAAGGACCTGTGAATAAAATCCTAGATCAACTGAATCTCAAGAGTGAGGAAGGTGTGGGGGTGGGGGTGGGGGTAGAGACAAGAGGAAGAGATTGAGCGTATGTTCTGTAGAGCTTTGGCACTGCAAAACAGAAAGATTCTTCTGTTTTCTGGGGTGATTTTGAATACACTGAAGCTGATCTAATTAATCATCAGTATGGTAGCAGAGAATTTTGGAACTGATTCTGGAGTAGCAAAAAAGCCCTATGTGGAATTTCTCATAATCTCCTTATTCTCTGTGTTCCCTATCTTATTACTAGAACTGTTGCAGAGGACAGAACCAATAGGACCATGAAGTGTGTAGGCACACATGGACAGGGATATGTAAATTAAAAACAAAACAAAACAGTTCCCTTCAAAATAAAAACAATGCACTTGTACTGTCTGCCAGGCTTACACTTATTTACATTTAATTTCTAATTTCTGATTGACCTCATGGATAGGAACAGCCAAGGGACTGGATGTGGCCCGGGGGTTGTAAAATGCCCATATTTGCTTTAGTTCAATCAAGATATGTTATTTAATTAATTGTTTAATTTATTAAATTTATTTGCCATCCATCTAATTTCAAAGCGACTCTGGGCGGCTTACAGCATGTGTTGTCTTATATCTGAGTATTTACTGACATGACTTCTTCTGCCTCTACATAAAAATGCTTTTCAGCTAAAGTGTAAATTGTTTTGTTTTTCATGACAAAAGAATTTCTCAGCAGGAGGACAAGAACAACAGATTGTTCGAGTGGAGGATGAGATGCATTGTGGCTGATTACTGAGTATCTGTCACCGCAATATGAAAACCATGTTTGCAGTGACTAGGTAGGTGCTGACAGCTCAACTTGCCACTTAGAGTATGAAATATCAGTTATGGTCCTCCAAATTACTGATTCTGTTGAATGATTTCTATTCTTAATACAAATTCTAATACAGAAATATACAAATGCTTGCTAAAACGAGTTTGTTTCTTTTAGGAACTGTGAGCCCTTGCAGAGTTTAAACATCTCATTTTAAAACCTCTTAGGAAGTGTATTGTACCATTAGAAGAACACTTCCTATCACAAGAGCAAATGTAAGGTTTTATGTCTCCAAGAATTAGTTCTCTAGGAATTCTTTCTTTAACCCCATAATTTTTACTAGAGATTGATTATCTTTTAATTTATCAGTTTCTCTTCAATTTATTGAATTCACATAGGTGCCATTGGTATTCTTGATTAATGGAGATTGATGTATATTTTTTCTTTTTCTTTGAAATTATTTTCTTTATTGCACAGCTGCTTAACAGATATGCCTGGAGCAGAAAGAATAGATTTACTGGGATGAGATGTTCCCAAATACATTTAATGAAACATGAACATTTGATATAATCAAAACCTCAAAATACATGAAAGAAGTGATCTTGAATTAAGAAATGGTTTTGAAATCCATTGGTAGGGCTGACTGGGGCCTTGTATCTTGAAGTGAAACACTGATTGAAGTGTTGAAGATGCCTACTATTTTTACTTGGTTTCTAAACAGATTTATTTATTTATTTATTTAATTTATATTGCCACCTATTCGTCCATGGCGAATAGATTAATGACATGGACATCTTTAGGTCTAATGATAGCAAGAGAGGTAAAAGTGCCCACAGTTGTTTATAAGATTGATAAATTTATGACCTAAATCAGTGCTTCTCAAACTTTTCTTCACCATGGACACCCTTTAAATACCTTTTGTGGCTACAGACCATGGCCATGGACCTGCAAGAATTAACTCAAGATTTAAACCATAACAGTTCTTCAAGCATTCACAGACCCACCTTGATGACATCATCCCCCCCAGCACTGGCCTAAATAGAAGAGGATTCATGGAAATGATTGATATATGGAAACTACATGGATTCAAAGACCTTCCTGCAGAGACAAACATGAGTGGAGTTGCTTTCCTATGGTGGAAGATCAAAGAAGCAGGGGAATCCACTAACTGAGGCCTAGGGTAACTGCTGTCCAGAGACACAATGCTTGACTGGATTTATTGCTGGTGCTGAGAAATGTATTGAAACTCAGAGAGCTATTCCTTAAACTGATTTCATTTCCAGCTTGAATCAGCATGGGAGATAAATAGCTTAAAGCTGTTTTGTCATTTTTATACTGGTTTCTAAACTGATGAATGAAATGAATATTAGCCAATTAATTAAATTTGACAGAAGTGCCACTTTCCTTATTAGAATGGGAGGAAGACATATAGTTTTGCTGATATCAGTGGTCTAGATGAATGCCATCATATGAAAAGTCAAACTAGACCATACAGAAAACAAACAAACAAACAACAACAAAAATCCCTTCTGTGAAGGCTTCTGCAGAAACTCTTAAAACAGAAGCTAATTTAGGCAAAGGAAAGCTTTCAAACATGCAGTTGAACTAATACGGCAATATTTTATGTCACAAAATCATACAAGGCTACCAAATTATATCAATGACTTAATGCTTGAACAAATGTCCAGTCTAGTTTCCGAAGAAATGTTTTGAGTCAAAGTTTCACTTCTCAGCATCTAAAATTCAAGACGCATTAGTTTCCTCAATGTGCTATGAGGGATAATAGCCACATAATTATTACTTTTTCTCCCAAGAATAAAATTCATTTCATATTCTGTACATTCTTGAGTGACTTTCTAGCAGTTAATTAGAAGGCCAGATGTAATTAGTACATCTCATTAGTGTTGGCATTGCCTAAAGAAGAAAAATCATTTTGGGCAGGTTTCCCATTCCACCACAGCACTCAATAGCTGAAGTCTATAGTTCCTTAAAGATATAAAATAACCAAGAAACATCTTTTAGTTCTGAATAAATGAAGCAAAAGTGCAATCAATATTAGCCCTAAGTGATAGTAATGATGTGCTAACACTTCCTCATGGCTCTAAGCACCATGGGGAAGGGGTAATTCTTCTTTCTAAAGGTGCTCCAATGTTAGAAGACATAACCTCTATCATTTAAGAACAATGTCACAAGATCAAGTTTGGAGAAGACAAACTTTGTGCAAATTATTCTCAGTTAAATAATTTTGCCCAGATTATAGGCATTTGAAAGGGATGCGGTGGCTCAGTGGCTAAGACACTGAGCTTTTCGATCAAAAGGTCAGCAGTTCAGTGGTTCAAATCCCTAGTGCTGCGTAATGGTGTGAGCTCCCATTCTTTGTCCCAGCTTCTGCCAACCTAGCAGTTCGAAAGCATGTAAAAAATGCAAGTAGAAAAATAGGGACCACTTTGGTGGGAAGGTGTTCCATGCATCTTTGGCATTTAGTCATGCCAACCCCATGACCACGGAGACATCTTTGGACAGCGCTGGCTCTTCTGCTTTGAAATGGAGATGAGCACTGCGCCCTAGAGTCAGGAATGACTAGCACATATGTGCGAGGGGAACCTTTACTTTTTATAGGCATTTGAATGCCTAACCAAAGGCTTTCAGGTTTCACATTGGCAGTAAACAAGTGGTTGTCCTTTTCTGAAAACACATGAAGCAAGGCACTGATGGAAGACTATCATCTCCTGTTGAATTGCATAGTCTTTTGACATTTGTTGTTATGAAAAATTCAGACCAAGCAAATGGAAACGTTTTGGTCTTCTGGAGGTGCCATTACACATACAGATGGTGCTAAACAAACAAAAGTGTGCTAAAGATATCCTCACATTTCCAATTTTGGGTTGTATGTCTAAATGATACAATAGGTAAACAGGTGACAGATTTTTTAAAAAAACTTTGTACATTTACACATGGGGGAAAATAAGACTGTGAGTTGCTATAGTGAAATAGAGGTGAGAAGTAGAAAGACTCAGAAAACTTACTTCGATGAAAAAGAAATGAAATCTGTGGAAAACATGGGCTGAGATAGAAACAATTTCTTAAAGAATATCCATAGTCAAAGAATGACTGGGCAGCTAAAAGAAAACAATTCTTTGGATTGGTTTCTTCCAGAATGGAAAATAGACTGCAGTGAAAGATTAACAAAATAGTATGGCTGATGAACTCTTGCAACTCTTTCAAAAGATGTTATAGTTAGTTATAGTTATAGTTTATTATATTTATATACCGCCCCCTCTCCCGAGGGACTCAGGGCAGTGAACAGCCAGCAAATAAAATACACAGATACAAAATTTAAAACAATATTAAAATCCAACTAAATCAATTTGGCCCATAGTTAAAAACCCTATATTAAAACCCCTAATTTTTAAAAAAACAATTCTTTTTTAAAAAGAGTAGGTCAGGCCAGCCCGGCTTGATGAAACAAAAACGTCTTTAGGGCAGTTCGGAAAGCACGAAGGTCAGGGATCTGCCATATCTCTGGGGGCAACTCGTTCCAGAGGGTAGGTGCCCCCACAGAGAATGCTCTCCCCCTGGGGGCCGCCAGCCGGCATTGTCTGGCCGACGGCACCCTGAGGAGGCCCTCTCTGTGGGAGCGTACTGGTCGGTGGGAGGCTACCGGTGGCAGAAGATGGTCTTGTAAGTACCCGGGTCCTAAGCCATGGAGCTCCTTGAAGCGCACCCGGAAGACCACCGGGAGCCAGTGCAGCTCGCGCAGGAGTAATACTGAGCTGCAATCTGAAGCAGGAGATTTATACGGAGGAAAACATTTTCTTAATCAGTTTTCACCATACCATTTTTTGGGTGGGTGGGTTGAAAGACACCTAGCCACATTTTCTTCCATTGGGAAAAATAGGCAGTATGGGGTCTTCAATATATGTGTGGTATACAAAAAGAATGAAAGTATCACAGTTAGATCTATAGAAAAATAGATAAGAATGAGAACAGGTCTGAGCTCAAGAGAAGCAGAAATGTCTACGCTGAAATAGGCATTAGCAGCAAAGAGGAATTACATCTGAGAAATTGTAACTGGACTAGTTTGCACCAAGTCATATTTGTTTAATTTTGGTCCGCATATGTGTACTCGGCTATTGTAATTTATAAACCAAGATTTATGATTTAGCATGTTGTGTGAACCCAGCCAAACAATTATGATTCAACAAATTATATTGTGCAATGTGCTATCCCAGCTGCTGACTTAGAGGCAAACAGACCTGGAGCGTTGTGAAGACATATGGCCAGTTGCTCCACTTGTATGTCATAGCCAAGCCCTACTGAGATTAGTTTAGGCATTATTTAAGCTTAATTTTCATAAAAAAATAGATGTCAACCTATGTCTGAACAGTAGCACTTTATGCTTCAAGGTGCTTTTACCATCAATTAATATATATCATCAATAACAACATTCTTTACAGAATGGGGAAAACAGATGTCAGGGAGAAAGATTAATACAGGGCTGATTTAACATGCTAGTTTTGTTTTTGCTGTTTATGTAGATGTAAACTATGTTAGTGAGAATTACACCTAAATGCCTAGGTATTTCAATCTAGGCCCTAATTTACCATTTGTGGAAATCCATTTAAATTTGACTATGATAAAAACCATATCTTTGGTCAACAGGAGGCTGAAGAAGCATATATAATATATTTGTGTAATATGGATATAGTCCATTAAGCCAAAGAAAAAGCAAATAACCATAACAGAAACCTACTGTATAACAAATGCTACAGCAAGGACTGTCCACTGTCCACTAACACTTTCCTCCTTCAAATAATATTCTGTATTAGTCCTGTACCAAATACTGTTCTACTCCCTCTATGAAGCAGTCTTCATAGGTTATACTGGGGTCCCTCAATTGCCTCCTTGCCTTTTTAGTCAGGATGGGCAGTCTTTAAGGATGGGTAGGAACTTTGGCACTTGGAAAGCACATTGCAGGTGCTTTCACAAGATGGATGCCATAGAGAGGGAACACAGACTCATGCATAGAATGGCTGTCATGTAGATGGACTTGGCCATTCATAAAACACCTGCTTACCAGAATGTAAACTAGTGAATGTAAACAGTGACATCTATGGAGCAGGGAAGGGGTTAAAAGTGTCAAGACGACGATCACAGCATTGTGACTGAAATCTCATCTCTGTTGCAGTACATTCTGATAGTAATGCCATGCCTATCATTTTGCAGGTTTTCACACACACACACCTTGATCCTCTATGGGGATGCTTCCTGCCACTGATATGCAGTCTATTGTACCAATGTATGTTTGTCCTCCCCACTCTTGAGGCTCCCCCCTCTTGAGTTCCCTTCCAAACAAAGGCAGAGCTATGGCCACCTTTTATTTTTGATGAATATTGATGGAATAGGCATTGTGTAAGTGGAGTCTGAAAGTATTATTGTAAATCAAGATGGCTGATGCTTTGCTTTGCAGCATGCCTGGTTTCTGGTTACTCTTATGATGATTTGAAAGATTTTTTTTTTTTAAAAAAAAGAAAAAGAAGTGTCAGAGATTTTGCAACCAGGGAAATGTCTGCAGGCATACTGGTGCCCACAGACAATGTGATTGTAATACAAACCATATTTCTGATTGCTACATCACAAATTACATTTTAGGGAACTACCTAAATGTTTCATGTGGATGTTTATAAATATTATATGTGAAAATGAAAAATGTCTGCTTGAAAACAACACATGAAATCTGCAGCATTACAAATTCAAAAGCTTTCTTCAAACAGAATTTCCACATTGTGCAAAGCCATAATGTGGTTTTGTTAATCATGAAGTGTGTTTCATGAACTCTGCTATTGGTTTGTGGCTTAGCACTATCTATCAATCCATAGATTCTGACTTGGTCAACAAGCCATTCTTAAAACAACTTATGGATTACTGTGAAAGTGTAGTGGAATTTCCAGTTAGAGTTGGAGGGAAGAATGAAGAGACTGGCAAGCTTAGAGTTTTTTGTACAGCAGGAAATGACACAGAACAGACCTCTCCCAAATCCCTGAAATCCTTACCTGGCTGTTCCCAAGAGAATGCAGCCAGTCTGACAGGATTCTTGTAATTAGGCAAGTGACAATAAAGAAGCAACTCTGATCAGCTCATGGTGTCCTCCTGTTCCTTGTGTGTGACATAGTGAACCCTATCTCTGTTTACATGAAATGACCTGATAGCTGAGATGCCTGATAATGAGGATTAAAACAAAAAGATGGTGTCTGCAATTATGGAAAACTTCACCTTATTTTTTACATATATGGTACGGGACACATTACCTGACCAAAAAACCAGGTGAGTCTTTGATTGCATAGTTATAGCTGCCTTCTTAGCATTTTAAAAAAACTTTCCCATCGACCCTTTCTCCTTCCACAGATGCCCCTGTACAAAAATGCATATAATAGTTTCCAATTAAAAGGACTAATTTCTGGTGGTACAAATCAATAAACATTTCCTTAATTTAATGTTATGCCAATTTTAAAAAGCGCATATTCCAATTCCCAGATAGAATAAAAGGAAAGACAGTATGTAAAACTAGTTTAATTGACTGAAGAAATAGAGTAGAACATTATGGTTTAGACAATTTTTCATCACAAGTTTATGGAAGAGATTTATGTGTAGCATACACTGGTGTGTAAAATAAAATTTAAGAGGATATTTTTGAAAGTTACTCCAGACCCCCACATCAAGCAAATCTGTGAACAAAACTGTCAAATCTGAAAACCATTAAAAAAAATGAAGAAATGTGTTATACATGTGTAGTGTGGTACTTCACAAGATAATAAAGGTTGTTTTCACTGAATACTGTAAATAAAAATATATGCTTGCAGTTTTAAAAACAAAATATCAAAAATCCCAGGTGGATGGAAATTTAGCTGGACAAGCACAGAAGGGACAGCCTGGGAAATGTAAAACACATACTATAAAAGACAAAAAGTGGTTTTTTAAAATAGAAATGGTAGGTTAATCCTCTTCCTATCTGATGCAGAAAATCCAAAGACTGTACATTCCCAAAATAATCTGCTTCTACTTGAAGACTGAGGACTCCTTATATTAGGAAAGTTCCACTAATGTTTAAATAAATAAATAAATAGATTACTTTGAGTCAGTAAAATTCAGTCACATTTTCTGTGCTGGCAGGAGAAAGAATATTCTTTTTCTCTTTTATATGACATCCTGTCAGATATTTGAAGAGAGCTGCTTGCCTTAGTCTTCTTTTTTCCACATTAAACATAATTCTTTTCTTAGCTCTCATGTGAACCCCTTTCAGTGTGATTGGCTAGATTTTGGCTTAATGTGATATGTGAAACCGAATATTGTCATTTAAAATGTGAACAATGGTTGATTGTTGAGAACAGTGTATAATTTAGTACAACATGACTTCTACTAGATGTTTTGGATAAAATAAACCATGGCTTAATACAATGTTTCAATCCACCCAACAATTAGAAAACTTTTGATCGATTAATGTTGCTATATGAATGTTTTAAAGAAAGAAAGAAAGAAAACTTATTTCGAAACTATCACACTGCCACACCCACGGCTGTGTGGGTGGTTATGGGCGCAACTTGTTGCGCCCATGTGACACCCCTCC
This sequence comes from Pantherophis guttatus, assembly GCF_059756535.1. Classification (NCBI taxonomy): domain Eukaryota; kingdom Metazoa; phylum Chordata; class Lepidosauria; order Squamata; family Colubridae; genus Pantherophis; species Pantherophis guttatus. The sequence continues at coordinate 290,300,281 of NC_142063.1, read as the reverse complement.
TGGCTCCCAGTGGTCTTCCGGGTGCGATTCAAGGTGCTGGTCACCACCTTTAAAGCGCTCCATGGCATAGGACCCGGGTACCTTCGAGACCTACTTCTGCCACCAATAGCCTCCCACCGGCCAGTCCGCTCCCACAGAGAGGGTCTCCTCAGGGTGCCATCAGCCAAGTTATGTCAGCTGGCGACACCCAGGGGGAGGGCCTTCTCTGTGGAAGCCCCTGCCCTGTGGAATGAACTGCCCCCGGAAATGTGTAAGATCTCCGACCTCCGTGTATTTCGCTGTGCCCTCAAGACCCTGCTGTTCTGCCAGGCCGGGCTATCAATGTAATGATTTTAAATTGGGTGTTTTAAATTTTTGGGGTTTTAAATCTGAGCCAAAGTTATTTAATTATTTTAATTATTTTTAATTGATGTCTGTCTTTGTGCTTTTAATAGGCTGTACACCACCCTGAGTCCTTCGGGAGAAGGGCAGTATAGAAATAAAATTATTTATTTATTTATTTATTTATTTATTTATTTATTTATTTATTTATTTATTTATTTATTTATTTATTTATTTATTTATTTATTTATTAACATATTTATTCTAAAATGTTGCCAAGACAATCTTTCAGTCTATATTTGTATATTTGATTACCTAGAATATATAATTCTTTAACTCATACATTAGTTAAATCAGGATAGATACAAATACCATCAAGTAGAAATTAAGATAGTTTAAAAACCTTAGGCCTTCCTTGATGGCATTAAGTAGGGAATCACAGCAGACACCTCTAAAACTAGGATTAATATTAAACTACCATAATAAAATCTAGTCATTTAGCTACCTTTAACTATTGTGTTAATCAAAATATTATGGATTATTTTTAGTTCAATCCAAGTTTGTACCAGCTGTCCGGAAGGGCAAAATTAGAGTAGTCTGTAACTCTAAAAAAATAATCCATGTAGATAAATCAAATCAGATAAATCATGAGGAATTCTAAAGGTCTATTTAACCTCACATTCTGCTTCTCTGGGAAGTCTATGGAAAAGGTATGGATGTAAAAGCTTCATTGCTATCCCCCAAGACCTGGTATTTAATGCAGAGCCACCATAACCATTTATATATTTATTTGTTATATTAAAATGCCAACTTCCTCCAGGGCCTCATGATAACATACAATTATACTGACAACTCCCTTCTTTACTTTCCTCAGAAGAACCCTGTGTGATAGATTAACTTGATTTGCCTTAAATAAACTTGCCTTATTCCCTTTAGAAGAACCATGACTGGAAGTTGCATAAATTATAATCAGCCATCAAGATAACTGTTTATATGTTATAAAAACAAGAAACACCATTGCAAAAGTTCAGGTACTGGACCTTCAAATTCTCCCATCTCTCTACAGAAGTTGGACATGTCATTCTTCTTAGCTATCAAAACTCTTTCTATAGTTGTTGAGAATTGTTTCCTGAATATCAAGACATATCATTCTCTCTAACTAGAAGCTTGCTGGCAGCCACAGTACCCATAGGAGTTACTTGTTATTGATTTTGCCGGGTTTATAGTATGTCTAGATTCAGATGGAAATCAAACTGTAATCACTCCCAGTTGTCTACATGTTACTGGTGAGTTCAGCCTAAATTATTATTAAAGATATATGTTTCTTTTCTAGGCTACCCAAAGAATTAATATCTGATCATCTACCTGGATTAATATCTCAAGATTTCAATAACTTTGTGCAGGATAATAAAATTTAAGGATTATCTGTTTCTATCCCCACTTCCTTCTATTCCTGTTCCAATAGGTAAGCCGACTGTCTTGTTCAAAGTTTTAAAACTGCCATGAAAACTGTCAAGGGAGATACATTATCCTTAAATCAGAAAACAACTTCTTTCCTTCTTTCTCTCTTATCAAACAGGGCCACATACTAGAGGAAGAACGTGGATTGAACAGGTAATGAACCAACATTTATGTGCACAACTGCAGGTTAGGGGACCCAAATCAGATAAAAGGTAGCAAAATATAAAATAAACCTTACCCTTCTGGGGAAGCAAGCAAGATAGGTAGCAAATGAAAGCCTTGGTAATGGTTTCTTTCTGTAAGGCAGAAAAACTCATTGTTGATTGTAAAACTAATTAGGACTCTGACTGCATGCTTGTGAATCTTCACTGTAAATAAGAACATTTTTGATATTAACCTAACCAGACAGTAAAGATTGCCCCATCCTGCTCTCACAATAGGTAGATAAGTATATTTAACTGACCTCTCATTCTCTCTCTCTCTCTCCCTCTCTCTCCCCCTCTCCCTCCCTCCCTCCCTCTAGTCACTATAATCACCTAGTGGTGTGTGTGTGTGTGTGTGTGTGTGTATGTATGTATGTATGTGTATGTATGTATATACACATACATACATACATACATACACACACCATATTTTTCGGAGTATAAGATGTAGCTTAGTTTTTGGGGAGGAAAATAGGAAAAAAAAATCTGCCTACCAGGTATTCATCTGGCTAGCGTCCTTAGTCTGGTCATCTTCAGCACATTAGTTGCTGGTTTTTTATCCCCTGCTTGAGGATGAAAAACAGCTTCTAAAGCACAACTGATCTTTGGAGAGAGAAGCAATGAGAAAAGCAGGCAAACCACGGGGATCGCTTCACTCGCTAGCGCCTTGTTAGGGCTGGAAAAAACCTTCACAGCTGAGAGTTGGAGGGAGCAGGCAAAGCACTTCACTTGCTAGCACCTCCTTGGGCTGAAAAAAAGCTTCACAGCTGAGAGTCGGAGGGAGCAGGAAGATCACTTCACTGAAAAAAAGCTTAGCATGGAGATTGCTTCACTCGCTAGGACTAAAAAAAAGCTTCGAAAAAGCTACATTTGGAGTATAAGACTCACCCAAATCACTTCTCTTTTGCACCATTAAAGAAACCGTTTGGTAGATATAGATGATGCATGCAAAGAAGTAGTCTTTATTGAAAAGAATGAATCAAATCCATTTCAACTTTTTGCAAAATGGGTATCATCACACTAGAATTACATTTGATAATGGTTAAGGAAAAGCCATATAGCATAGCAGTAGAGTAAGGCTGGCTTGGATTGAAATTTAGGATTTCAGCCTAAATTTAATGTATCCACATGATACCTCTCAGAAATCTTAGTTTTACTCAATCTATTAAACAGCATTGGTATTGGATGCTAGAGAGGACTCTGCATTATTGTTTGCTCCATGCCATAAAGTTGATTGGTGTTATGACCCTTTAATGAGGTTGCTCTGGAAGGTGGCTTTGGGATCAAGATTGAGCTCCTTTGTTGCCATAGATCCCAAGTGTATTAAAAATATATCATCAAGTATTGCTTTATCGGGGTAGAGTTTGCACTACTATGGGTTTCTCCACAGCATGCGAGAGTGCAGCTTTCTGTTAACAGAGCTCCCAGACTGGCAGATTAAATTCTGCTAAAAATAATTCAGCTACTGTACAAAAATGACTTTTAAGTGAAACTATAATGGGGGAAGGAATACTAGCAAAATGAAAAAAAACCCAGTTCTTTTCATCCATCTTCATTCACTTTGTGTATTCCTCTGATGACTGCTATTGTCAGCATGGAATCTCATTGGCCTTTATATGCTGGGAGATAATATAAGCTTGACATGTTTGGCCTCTCCTGGTGATAGACTGATCTATTCCATTTCTTTCCTAGATAAAATGAATACTCTGTTCCAGAACCTTTGTTGGTGGATCCCTCTGGTAAAGTGAATTCACAATTTTACTTCCCCCCACCTACAGATCCCATATGATTGCTACATCACATTCATTACTAACAGGTAGTTCATCTTTTGCAGATTACCAAAGAAGAATAAACTCCTTTTTTCCAATGAATGTCCCCCAACTTGGTGTATCTTCAAATGTGTTAGCATTATAACTCCCAAAATGTCTATCCCCACTACCCCAATATTACAAAATGGGGAATTGAATCAGTGGATCTCTGTGCAGGAGAGACCAACAGACTAAGCTGCAATTTAAGAGAGTCCCTTCTCAAATTTCCCCCCCAAAATTCAAAATCGAGAAAGGTTTTGAAGTATTGCTTCCTGAGAGTTTAGAAGAGCATTTTTTAAACGTTTGTTTTCTATCGTGGTTGTTAACAATATTGCAATATTATATATCTTTGTGTATAAAAAGTCACACCTAAAATTAGATGCCAATTCTCAGGTTCTGTGTTAAAGTCTTTATTCTTTGTTCCTTGTAAAAATCTCACTGAAACAGTTTTCTAGACTTTACCTGTATTATTGACAAGATTACAGCTTCTTATATCCATAGCAGTTTAGAGAATTATAGCAGCGCTTAGCACTTAGACTTATATACTGCTCTACAGTGCTTTACAGCCCTCTCTAAGCGGTTTACAGAGTCAACATCTTGCCCCCAACAATTTGGGTCGTCATTTTACCCACCTCGGAAGAATGGAAGGCTGAGTCAACCTTGACCCTGGTGAGATTTGAACTGCCAAATTGAAGACAGTCGGAACAAGTAGTCTGCAGTACTGCACTCTAACCACTGTGCCACCGCAGCTCTATAGATTCCATATCTTTATATGTCTGATTCCAATGCTGGCATTAGACAGTCACTGATAATATTTTGGCTTCATTATCTACTGGAGCATAAGGATCAGGGTCAGGTAGTTCATGGGCTATGTGCATATATGCTGATTGACAGAATATACGCACAGAGAACCATACAAGGCTGTATTTTTCTGCAAGAGTTTTATCTTATAATAGAAGTCTATGAATTGATTTATATTTTACTTGCTGCTGAAATATCAAATTTTAAAGTGAAGGTTGTGCAGCATAGGTGTCTATAAGAGGGATGGGTAGGTCAAGCATGAAGATTACAAACATGTGATTGAAACTCTGCCTCTTTTTACAGATGTTACATCTGCTTGCTAGGATAAAAAGTGGTGGAGATGTTCAGGATATCTGCAAAGAGGTCTGATGTGCAAGATGTAGGTATGCCATTGAGATCAAAGCCCCACAAAGCATTGCAGCTGAGCGTTCAGTTTGTGAAGTCTTTGGATTGTGTTTTTCTTTGAGTACTTTTATTCCTTGATCTGAATTGGCATGTAGAGGGACGCACCTCTCAAAATATATTTACATTAATTCATTCATCATTCAGCTATCCATTCCTCATCTGGCTAATGTATTCAACTGTTTTCTTTCCAGGAGCATTCTACAAAGCACTTCACAGTTTCCCTAAACACTTTAGTTCTCTGCAGTTGCTTATTGAATGGAACAAATTTTGTTTAGCCAATTATCCCAACAGGTGTGAATTTATTCTTCATATCTCACACAGTTTTTCCTGAATTTTCCTCCACTCTATGAATTATTCCTGATCTAGAATTGATGGCTGACCAAAACAACAGCATGTTATTGTTAATAACATGCATTGACAACCCAATACGATCCCTGAGACTGCAAAAAATATCTTTGAAGGAGGAGTCAGCCCTCAAATAATGCTGTGCAATTCTTGATAGGAGTGCTTTCTATAGCATGTCTATTTATCTTCATTAAATAAAGACAATGTTTTCCTTTTATCCCAAATATATTGTTAAACGAAATGTTAGAAACTGATCCTATTACATCTGTTTGTTTAAATTAAGGATATGATTTCAGAGTTAATTAGTCTGTTCTGGAAAGCAATGTGCTAGAGTGTGTTGGATGCTACTTTACTTAAAATACTCCAGATGGAAATCTCAGCATGTAGTACTTTGAAAGATATTCTTATAATACACTGTTGCTAACCTGCGTGGAATCCTACTCCATTTTAAAGCAGGAATGAACAATTATAGTTTGTGGCCAGGAGTTGTACTTTTATCTGTTAAACAACCATTTACTGGTTAAAGTGCTCTTGTGGTAGTTTGAATATATTTTATAGCAAACAATCCCTCTATAGTTTAAAGTAGATACGTGGAAAAGATGGAACTAATTCTCAGTTCACAGCCTTCTTCCTTTTCTCTGATACTTTGATCATTCTATTTTTAAGAGTAAGATAAATTTCAAAACAAGGAATGAGTACTGAATGGGTCAATACAGGATTTTGGAGAATTAGAGGCTTAACTATTGATGGAGCACCTGTCATGCTGAATATATTTTGTAAAAAGATGATTCACAAATTCCAGCCTGGGTTAGACAGTATAGCGTTCAGCCACTCCTTCATAAATTATATAGATCTCTTTATTGAACAATATTTTGAAGAACAGCAGACATCTACTTCATTGAAGGTCAAGGGAATGTTAACACTATTATATTACCCTCTTAAACATGTCAGGTTTTCTGGAAAGTCTTAAAACCTTCTGGGAGAATGATTTGAAAATGAAGTCAATGGAAAGCCATTGGATGACTTGGGATTGTCTCCCCTAGCTAGACTCTGTACAGTCTGTTCATTCTTTGGGACATATACTCACAAAAGAATCCCTTATGCCACCAGACTTGAAATTCTGGGCTTGGACAATCTAGAACTGCACCGCCTGCGGTCCAATCTAAGCATAGTACACAAAATTATCTCCTACAACATCTTACCTGTCAATGACTTCTTCAGCTTCAACCACAATAATACATGGGCAAACAATCGATACAAACTCAAGGTAAACCACTCCAAACTCGATTGCAGAAAATACGATTTCAGCAACAGAATGGTCAATGCTTGGAATACTCTATCAGACTCCATTGTTACAGCCTCAAGCCCTCACAGTTTGAGATTCTATAGAACCGGTAGTAAAACCAGCGGGGGGCTCTGCCCACCTGCCATGATGTCATCATGGGTGATCTGCGCATGTGCAGAAGCTTCTGCCCATGCACAGAAGCGCGCGTGCTCCCACTGTGAACCAGTAGTAAAGGTAAGTAGAACCTACCCCTGCTGTGGACCTCACCCCATTCCTAAGAGGTCCATAAAGGGGGAGTGCATAAGCGCACCAGCGTGCCTACTCTCCCTGTCTTACTGTCCCCATTTATCTGTACTTACTTCCTTTGTTTATTTTTATACCTATACCTGCTATCTTGTACATGTTTGACAAAATAAAATGAATAAAAATAAAAATAAATAAATAAATATGGTGTGGGTCTCTTTTGAACTGAAACCTGGTGGGAGGAGGGGGTCCAGAAGAAAAGCTTCATAATTGCCAATGTGGCATTCTGAAATAAGCTTTCCACCCAGGATTCAGATGGAACCCACACTTATAACTTCAGGAAAGCTATTAAAACTTTTTCAGATAGATTTTAGGCATGCACTGTATTTTGCACAGACCCTTTGATCCAGTCTCAGTTTGAATTATAATCTGAATTAGACTTTTACAGTATTTTTAAAATTGCTAAAAATTCAATTCAGACAAATGCATTAGGTTTTATTTATTTATATATTATATTGTCATTGTGCTGCAATATAAATCAGTTAATAAACTTAAACTGATTATGATTTTTTTCAATACTTAAGACATTTATGATTTTGGGAAATAAGCAAACAATTTATTTAGTAGTCTTTCCCCAATATGCTGTGTTAACCTCCCAATCTAATTTATAGCTCTGAGACTTTCTGGTAGTGTCCTAGACAATTAGCAATCAAGTCTGACCATACTAAACATTTTTCTCTTTTGTTCAATTGTATCTGATTCTCAGAGACTGCCTGGATATGTCCCTGCACTTTTCTTGGCAAGATTTTCAGAAGTGGTTTACCATTGCCGCTGTCCTAGGCTTAGAGAAAGTGACAGGTCCAAGGTCATCCAGTTGACATTATATCTAAGAGGGGATTAGAACTCCTGGCCTCCTATTTCCTAGCCCAAGGCCTTAATCATTACACCAAATTGGTTCTCATCCACTAAACATTATACTGATAAAACTAGTTCTAAATCTATTAAACAGCATTAAAACAAAATCATGTAAAAGAGAGAATCTAATCTTCTAAAAAGCCAATAGCGTAGGAAGCCATCGTAATTCTGAAAGAAGCATAAACATTCCCATTATTCAATAGACTCACACATTTGGAATTTTAATAACAAAAGGCTCTGCTATTTGTATTTCTGAAGAAAGCTATGAATTTTGCCAAGGATCTTTTTTTTTTTTTTTTTTTAGTAAACCAAGTGAAGGTCCCTCCTGAGAGGCAAAAGGGACTTAAAGAGACTCTCTCTCTTTAGAAGAGAAACAAACAACAGGTTCAGCCAAAGAGATCTGATCTGGTTTTCTTCCTCTGAGGCTCAATCTATACCTGCAAGCAAGCAGTCAATAAAAGCCAGGCCACTGAGTATCTCCCTGCTGCTGGATTTTTCTTTCTGCTGTTGTTCAGGCAAACTGAAGAAGTTGCCCTTCTAATCAATAACAGAGAAACAACAAAAGCCCTGATCTTTCTACTCCCCTGGGTAGGCTGACAGGAGCAATCCACTTTCCCTCTATCTTTTATTTCTCCTATGAAACAAAAATAAGACATAGCCTATCTTAAAAGGAAAATAATGTGGGGTTGCATTAGGGCTCTCGATAGCTATGACCCTCTCTAAAGCTGAGGCACCGACAGGCTAATCCCATTACATCTAAGAATTCTGTAACAAGGCACTTTGCTTATGGTGATCTCCAGTGGTGAAATCCAAATTTTTTTTTTTACTACCGGTTCTGTGGGCGTGGCTTAGTGGGCATAACTTGGTGGGTGTGGCAGGGGAAGGATACTGCAAAATCTCCATTTTCTCCGCACTCCTGGGGGAAGGATACTGTAAAATCTCCATTCCCATCTCACTTCAGGAGAAGGATACTGCAAAATCTCCATTCCCTCCCTACTCCAGGGGAAGGATACTGCAAAATCTCCATTCCCTCCCCACTCTAGGGCCAGCCAGAGGTGGTATTTGCCGGTTTTCTGAACTACTCAAAATTTCTGCTACCGGTTCTCCGAACTGCTCAAATTTTCTGCTACCAGTTCTCCAGAATCTGTCAGAACCTGCTGGATTTCAACCCTGGTGATCTCCTCTAAGAAAAAAAGACCCCTGGATGCAAAAGTAATAATAAAATAATAAAATGGCAGGAAAATAGTTTTTATTTCTTTCTCTTTTAAAAAAAAATATTTAGGACATTGGTGTTTTGGAAATAACTTACAAATGGGTTGCAAGAATTTGTAAAAATGATTCAAATTTTACCCCTGAGCTGCCTCTTCACCAAGCATTATTGGACAATGATAACAACAATGGAAAATAATGCAACATAGTTTTATTTTTACATGTACAAAACCCATCATAATCTACAAATATAGTACATGAGATATGTACTATATTGTGGGTCGGTGACACAGCACATGTTATTTCTGCAAAAATATGTAAACTGTGGAAATTTATTTATTTCCCCAAAGAAAGCGAAGTATGGCTGAAAATGCTACAGCAGAGAAATCAATGAGTGAACGCGAATAATATGTGCCAAATGTACTGTAAGAGAAAATAAATGATTAAAGCATGGTTAATTTCAATATTTCACTCAATTTTGTAAAGAAACAATTGTAATTGCTCTGTGTTACATCAAATAAGCAAAAGTGTGGTATTTCAGAACACTGAAAACTTCAAGAAAGTCAGAAAACGTTACTTAGTGTTAGCATTTTTCACAATGCTAACATAATGCTAACAACATGGCCATTTTTCACAATGAAGATGCATAGAAAGACACTTGCCCCTGGCAAGTTCTATTGCAGATTTAACCTAAGTCATGAATGAATGAATGAATGAATGAATGGATGGATGGATGGATGGATGGATTTGTCATTCTCCATGAGACTCTGATCTATGCCTTATTAAAATAAACATTAATCATTCAGGTACCTATTGTGAAAAAATATATATATTGTATGTAGGTGAAAGAAAATGTATCAATAGGAATTCTACCTAAATGCAACCCTTCTATTAGTAAATCAATGCAATTAATACTGTGTATAACTATAGATGCATCTTGGAGAAATCTTCATTTCTCAATTATGGTCTTTCCAAAGGCTCTTCTTTTTGATCTGAGAAAGACATTGTTTCTTTTGTCAATAGTGTTTATTAAATTATGATCTTCATTCCTTCTCAGAGAGCCAGGCTGTTCCCCCTCCCCACTTTATAACATACTGATGAAGTAAGCCATGGAATTAGATATTGACCAATCAAAATCACCCAATGATCTTTATTGTTAGATAGGATGGCCAATTATAATTATTTTTACAATGGACTGATCTTTCCTGGAAACATTCCCTTATATCATTGGATTCCACAACCAGTGATGAAGGATGCTAGGCACTGCAGTTCAATGGGGGAAGAGAGGGACATAATTTCCTTTCCCTGTTAATTTAAAATCGGTCCAGTCTCACTCTGGTTGAAAGCTACAGAATCACATTGAAATTGCCTACCAATAACTTAAATAACATATACATAAGTCATCTAACTACAGTTTTCCTTTTTAGAGAAAGATAATTTTCTTTTTTAAAAAAATTACAGTAACATTTCCAAATTTGCATCTAAACTATATCTAAATTAGTGTTAAATTAGCATATATTGCACAAATTCAAAACCTAGTTTTTGTGTTCTCTTTTCCTGGTGATGTTTTTTATATATTTTTAAATTATATATTTGTATAAAGTCATTCCTTCTATTGTGGTGTCAGTGGATTGTTAGTGGGCAGACTTGCTTAGAGTAGTGAATATCCTGCATGGGACAGATTTACAAGAAGATCTCCCATTTGGCAACTGCATTGTCTACAATTGACTCATCCTGCACAGGGTCTGATGTGATGACTGAGACATTGTCTAGCTCTATTATCTAGGAATTATTATGAATTGCTTTAATCTGTGAGTGGTTAATGTTTTCCTAAGGGAATGGGTTGATGCCAGCAGCCTTCGAAGCAAGGATAGTAGATCTGTTCCTTAGTAGGTGCTCTATGGATCCAGAAGTGTTTCAACTCTATAACCAAGTTTCCAGACTTATATGGTGGGGATCCACCTGCAGTACCCTAGAAGTAACAGATGATCTGGTGTCTTTTTTAGTCAGGGTTTAGGCCAGGTTATAGGATGGAGCCAGCGCTGGCTGCTTTAGTGGATGATTTTTCTTACGATTTTGATGGAGTTAATACACCGGTCTTGGTCCTTTTATATATTTTAGTGGCTTCTGATATCATTGACTATAGCATCCTTTCAAAGTGCCTTCAAGGACTGGGAATTAGTATCCTTCTTCTGCAGTGACCCCTTTCCTATATGTGTCTAGAATTCCGATCAATAGCAGAGGATGGATATATAGCTACTCTCTTGTGGTGTGCCATACAAATCATCTCTCTTTTCCTTGTTATTTAACATTTATAAAACACTGCAGGGAGGAAGTCTTTTAGCAGTTCAGAGTGCAATACTATTCATGATAGTGATGATACTCAAGTTTCTATTGCTATCCCCCATCAAACTAGATATGTTGTCAAAGTTCTGTCTTGATATCTGGAGGCTTTCAAGGTTTGAATGGGAGAAAATGGATTAAAGTTGAATACAAGGAAGATTAATTGCAGTTTTCTGTCAGCTCTAGTGTTGTCTCTCAGATGGCGGAGCAGATTCATGGCTTGTGGGTCCTCCTGAAGATGCTGCTACTGTGGGAAGGGCAAGTGGAGACAATGGCCATGAGGATTTGTGCCTAGCTTCTGTTAGTTTGCCAGATGTGGCCCTTCCTGGGGCAGGAAGATCTATCTTCGGTGACAATGCACAGTTTAATTTCTGCAATGGGTTCTACATGAAGTATGAAAACTGGTCACACAGTACAGGTAGTCAAAAATACAACAGCTTTTGATGACTGGTATACCAAGGTTGACCAGACCAATGACAGCGAATGACAGCCCATATTTGGGAGTAGAGGAGGGCTATGACTAGAAAACATTGTTTTATTATTTTTTAAATTAGGCTTTAAAACAGTTCCCATGGGGAAGTTAGAATGGTATCCTTAGTAATGGCCTTCAACATAGATGTGCCTACATAGGGCAAGAGGAAGAGCGGATAATGAAAGTATCATCACATTGTTAGGGACAATCTCTGTCACTTTTGTATGTTCACTGTGAAGTCATAAACATACAAAAGGGCAGAGTTTGCATTGAAATGCCACCATGATGGCTTTGTAAATTTTGATAAAAGCTTCTGGTCTGTGTATGCTTCTTATCCTAGAGGCTAGTAAAAGCTAAACTCTCCAGAGATCTTTTGGGATGATTGTTCACTATAATAATTATTTTTTAACATTATTTTATAAATGTTGTTGGTTTTGATTCTAGGAATTGTTTGAGAATTTGGGTGTTAGTGGATTGTGGCTTAAATGTATTTATTAGTTTATTTTTTGCTATGGATTTTTTATAATTGGGTTTCATTACCATGAATATTTTATTGTTTTTTATCTTGTAGGCCTTTGGGAGTTTAGATGATTTGGTTGAATACCAATAATAAGAATCAGAAGAAGAGGTGATGAATAGTGTTATTATTATTTTTTTGCAAAAAGTTTTTTTTTTTTCAAACACACAAATTACATCTTTTTGGAACAAAGCTCTGTTCCGAATAGTGTTATTATTATATGTGACTAAATAACTACAGTATCTCCTGTGCAGTCCTACAGATTCACACATACAGATGCAAAGTTGCTAAAGCTTTGCTTTACTTCCAACACATAAAATCAGGTGCACATTGCAGAAAGTCTCAGCTATATAAGAACTTGCTACTTGCAAACAGTTCAGAACAGAGTGAGTGCAAAGCAGTAGCTTCATCAGGTCATTATTCAAAGGTCTAGGCATCATGAATCATCATTTGGTCTAGATTCAGAGCAATATCACTTCAGAGATTGGTGGTTCAAGGCTTAGCACATGGAGTTCAGATTGAATGAATGGCTGTTCCCAATTAAACCTTGTGAATCAACATTGGCTTAAATAGAACCTCCACCAGCTGGGAGCTAATCAAGGCTGATAATACCCTTGTTCAGGAGTGGTATTCAGCCGGTTCGGACTGGTTTGAGCAAACCGGTAGTTCTGATGATCAGCTGGCCCCACCCACCCCCATCCTGTCCTATAGGAAATATAGGACATTAGCTATGCCGCTGATTCACGTGGCATAGCTGATTTCAGTGCCTCTGCTGTTCTACTTACCGGGGCTGCCTTAGAAGGTAAGCAGCTGAGCTTCAAATTGCTGTATTTTGAACGCTGCGTGCAAGCTTACTGAATCAGTTGTTAAACCGGTTGCAGCCCACCACTGCCCTTGGGGAAAAAAAAGAATAATAAATATGCCTGGCCACTGGGTAATCCTCAGTCTGACTGCTGACATAGCTGCTCCCGAAGACTGCTGGGGGCTTCTCAAATCCAGAATCTTCTAGGTCTCAGCTGGGCATCATACTGTAATGGTTCAAGTAGGACATTTGAAAAGGGGCATCCCATTTACCTTTAACTAAGGATTTAATGAAAAAAAATATTGTTGTTTCCAGCATCAGCATCACCATCCTCGTCACGACATCCAGCGTATTACCCAGCCTGCAAGATAGTTATGCAGATCTTGACATTGGCAGGCCATAACTGACAAGTAAGCCCCTCTTTACCCCTAACACATCCCTTCTGATTAGCTGATGGGAACTGTCACAGTGATCAGCTTAGAAGGTAAGTTAGAAACAAGTAACTCAGATAACTTCTCAGTAAGATCATTGACTCTGACTGTCAGTGGGAACTGTGCTTGCTTGATATAGTTAGACAGAGAACATTCCACAAGGAGTGCTGTTGTTTAGATTGCTATGGACAAGTATGTTTTAAAGGTACTGAAGTGTGGCAGTTCTAATAGAAGAAAAAAGGATCCAGTGAGCAGTCCTATATTTCCAATAATTCTGGATAAGGAGTGATAGATATGACAGAGGTGGTTATAGCTTGATAATGATGTATCTATCCTTGGCATAGAATAATGAAAAAGCCCTCTCAAGTCTTGTCCTCCACATATTGGAAATATGACTAACAAAATCATACAGCCAAGTATGAGAGTTATAATCTCCATACTTCTAGGAGGGCTCAGATTGGACAAAAAAGAACAACAACAACAACCAAAACAAAAAACAAAAAAAACATTTGTTTTCCAAAGGACTTGAGGGATTTCAATGAGATTTTTCTCAGCAGATCATTCCTTCCAGTTCCTTTCATATATTGTACAGCAAAAATAAATAGCAAAATAATATTGCAATGCACAAAAACAAAAAGCATATACTAGTCACCGTCTATAGCAAAGAGGATGTAAGTATTTATTTTTCAAATGTCTATGTCACCAATTTTATTCTGGCTCATAAAGAAATATTATAACATCCATAATACAATTGTCATCCTGGATTTTGGGATCCATTGTCTGAAACAACTAGAGATCATCAGGTAGTTTAGTCTGGTGAATGTTCCTTGAAGAATATAATATATATAACTGAGTTTTGGATTGGCCCACCAGAGGCCTCTTCTTTTACTTATTCTAAACTGATCCACTAATCTTATATGAAGGGGAAGAGAAGGAAAACAGCTGGATAAAGAAGAGGGGTATGGCATAAATCATGGCAAGTTGCGATGACTAGAGAGGAAAAAATGAGAAGTGTAAATATGAATTAAGGGAAGATCAATACAGGTTGATTTGACTTACTCAATTGACTTACGACCACAATTGAGTCCAGAATTTATTTTGCTAAATGAGAAATGTGTTAAGTGAGATTTGCCCCATTTTATGACTTTTCTTGCTACATTTGTTAAGTGAATCACTGCAGTTGTTAAATTAGTAACATGGTTGTTAAGTGAAACTGGCTTCCCCATTGACTTTGCTTGTCAGAACGTCGCAAAAGATGATCACATGACTCTAGGACACATTCATACGGACACTTTCTATGAAATGGTTTTTAAGTTCCTTATGAATGGGGTTCTGGAAGAGGGCAGTATTAAAAGTATTCTGGAAACATATATGTAGACCTGAACAGACCTATGCAAATAAAATTCAATCTGACTCAAACTTTTGATTCAATTTGGTTAATACAGTCCATTAGATCAAATTAACAAACTTGTATGATTTGTTTTGATTCAAATCAATCCTAAGGTTAAAATCCCTGGTACGCTTAAGTGAAAGGCATCCAAAGCAAGCCAAATTGGATCAACTGATTCAATGAGTTTATTTGAATCCAATCAAATCTGGAGTTTCAATGGTTCTTTGATCTTGAGCATATTCTATAAATCAGCTAGAGCTTCAACAATATTGCTGATAGACAAAGCAAGAAATTCATCAAACACATTCAATAAACTATCCACTTGAACCAGGCTTTTGGGTCAGATCATTTTAACATGTTTTCCATATCTGTAGAGGCTTATAACAAATAAAATTCTAAAAATCTTGGATGCCTCCAAAAGTGGGATTTTCCTCCTTTCTTCTCATGACAAGGTGAAATGTATATCCCTAAAAAGGGAAACCTGATTTTGCAACCTCTACTAAGAGGCTGTAGAAAGGTGTAGAGAAACAGTTTAGGACCATGATGGTGAACTTATGGCACATGTGCCCGAAGTGGCACGTGGAGCCATCTTGTCTGGCACACCTGGGGTCGTCCGTTCCTCTTCTGGGTTTTTGGTGTGCATGTGCAAGCGATGATCAGCTAGCTCTTGTGTTTGCGGCAGTGCTGGAAGTGTCTTCTATTTTCCAGCATGAGCATGCACACTGGCCAGCTGATCAGTGCGTGCGCATGTGCAGCAGTAACCGGAAGACTTGCTGGCCAGTGCACGTGTGCGCACTGGAAACTGGAAGTACCTTATCCAGCGAGCACATGCCTCCTGGGCAGCTCCTCTTCCTGGTCGTGCCCTGACGAGTGTACATGCACGCAAAGTGCTCCCTTTTCAGTATTTGGTGCCTAAAAGGTTTGCCATCACTGGTTTAGGACAAGGCATTTGGATCTTACCCTGAATCAAAGGTGCTCCAGGCTTTGAGGGAGATGTCAGGCTAAACTCCATGACTGCTTAGAGTGAGGGTTTGGAATTAGGTACAGTAGAACCTCTGGTCACAAACGCTTCTGACCATGACCAAATTGAATTTTGATCAAAACATTGTTTGAATCTGGTCACAAACACATACTTGAGTGGCGATCAAACATGGCCGCAGCTGATTTCCCCTTCCGCACCATTTTTTTGTAAGCACCTAACAACAGCAACCTTGTGTGGCCGCTGCATTAATTTTGGTTAGGTTTGGATCATGACCAAATTGAGTTGTGACCATAGTTATGGAACAAATTATGATCGTGTACCTGTGTTTGTGTGTTTGTATGTGTCTCTCTCTGTGTTATAATTTAGATATGATCTACAAGGAAGATGCAGAGAAGAGAACCTGATAAAAATATTTTGTGAAATTAAGGACGAGGCCCTTCCTCTACCTGTCTTAAGATAAATGCTGTTACAATTCATCTTATATCTACCGTCACCATGAGTAGAAAACTCCAAAATAGTTAAGGGTGGCAATGATACCTACTAATCCAGAAGAGAGGAAAATCAAACCATCTGCAAAAAGCTGCCAAATGAGCATCCTAAATGATCAATAATTCCATATTTACCTTTATCTTTAATCATGAGTTTAAAATTTCCAAAAATAATTAAGACACACAGAATCTCTCATCTATGTTTATCTCCCCTGATGCTACTCAATGGATTAAGGAGGCATATACTTTAAACTGAACCACATAACTAGGCAGACTGCATAAGATTTGCTGCAAACTATTGACAGATCAATTCTCACAACTTTAGATGCCTTATATACTTTACAGTTAACTCTGTCAATATTTTGGAGCATATCACTTGAGAAAGGAAGGGCAAAGGAACATTTCAAGAGACGAAATAAATGAAAGACTGACTCAAAGGTCATGGGACCTACATTAAACTCCAGTACAGGGCAACACATAATTCTCATTTAATGTACCCTAAAGTTTTTTTACATTTCTCAAGTTCTCTCTTGCCTAGCACACTGAATCTTGATCCATAAATTGCTCTGTACTTGTGAAATCCAGCATAATAAACCAATGTATGTTTATTGACCAGACTGAAATTGATAATCCTTCAGGTCATTGAACCAGCTATGGAATTTCATCACACACAATCTCTTAGTTTAAATAATTAAACTTACTAAGGATATTCTTCTATCATGTACATGGAGAGAGATTTCCATTTGGAAAGAGGGGGGTCAAATCAAACTGTTGGTCAACTGAGAGTGAACATTCATACAGTAAGTCATTTCTACAATTTAAGTTGCCCTTCCTTGTTTTCCCTGTACCTGTCTGCAGTTACTTAATTCTTTAGGGGTTAAATCAGATCTCTCTTTCTCTTTCTTTTTCTTTCTCTTTCTCTTTGTGTTGTGTGTGTGTAAATCCTGAATGGCAGTTTCATCAATGTCATAGTCTTTGGGAAGTATGAGCAACCAGCAAAGGAAATAGAACATGCTGGATTTGAAATAGCTAGAGTTTGAAAGACTGTAAATTATTTCCTATTGCCAGCTGACTTGAATAAATGGAATAGTAGGTAGTAGATAAAGTTTTGGGTGCTATAGCTCATAAGAATGGCTGGAATTATAGGAGGTCTGCAGTCCATCTTTCTAATAGGCAATTAACAAAAAGCTCAATTAGCTGGTGTTTAAGATCACCATTACCTGACATAGGAAGACTAATTCTAAAATTGTCTGGTTACAAATCATTGATACAATATCTCATTTAGTTCAGACCTAAGATTACTTGGCTACTATAAGATCTTTATTGTTTTGAAAACTTTGCTTCTTGACTTGCAGAGAATAATTGTGATGGGAAGAAGTTATAATGCAAGAAAATAGTATTCAATCTGCATTAAAGTAAAGGTAAAGGTTCCTCTTGCACATTTGTGCTAGTCGTTCCTGACCCTAGGGGGCAGTGCTCATCTCTGTTTCAAAGCCGAAGAGCCAGCACTGTCCGAAGACATCTCCATGGTCATGTGGCCAGCATGACTAAATGCCAAAGGCACAGGGAATGCTGTTACCTTCGGTCCCTACTTTTCTACTTGCATTTTTTACGTGGTTACAAACTGCTAGGTTGGCAAATAATGAGAGCTCACCCTGTTACGCGGCACTAGGGATTTGAACCACTGAACTGCCGACCTTTCGATCGACAAGCTCAGCATCTTAGCCACTGAGCCACTGGGTCCCTTCAATCTGCATTAGGAAAGGACTTTCTAATTCAATAGTTTGTCATTAAACTGATGTTGGAAATAAGAAATAGTTATTGTGATTAGTAATAATTGATACCCATTAGCACCCTGTTATTAAGACCAGCTGCCTGCAATTACTGCAGGTTCGAATCTCGCCAGGCTCAAGGTTGACTCAGCCTTCCATCCTTTCTAAGGTAGGTGAAATGAGGACCCAGTTTGTGGGGGCAATAAGCTGACTTTGTATAAATATACAAAAGTATGAAGGCTATTGCTTAACGCATTGTAAGCCGCCCTGAGTCTCTGGAGAAGGGCGGCATATAAATCAAATTAAAAAAAAAATTACCAATGGTTTAAAACCTTTTTAAAGTCTTCCAATTTAATTATCATCTTGGGGCAATGAATCTCATATCTTGAATAAGGAAAATGTGATGCAATACATTCTTTTGTCTGTCCTGAATTCCATTTAAGTACAGCTTCACTTTACTTAATCTGCTTCACTGCCTTAGCATCGCACCTTGCATAATTTTATAGATCTTTATAATGTTTTCCATATGTATTATTTTTTTTCTAAATGAAAAAACTGCAAATACTGTGATCATTATTTATAGAGAGTTGTTTCAGCCTCTAGATAATTTTAGCTGCTATTTTCTATACTGTTATTAGTAATACAATATCCTCTCTCCACTCCTTTTTAGAATAGAATAGCATTTTTATTGGCCAAGTATGATTGGAAACACAAGGAATTTTTAAGGTAGTTACCAGCTATAGACATCACACTAGGATTTGTATAAAGACATTACACTAATGCTAATTTTATTTTTGATTTCTTTTTAACTATAAGCATTTTTTGTGATCTAATGATTAAGTGGACAAAAGGCATTGTAAGTAGCACCAAATTATCTATCTATCTATCTATCTATCTATCTATCTATCTATCTATCTATCTATCTATCATCTATCTATCATTTATCTATCTATCTATCTATATCTATCTATCTATCTATCTATCTATCTATCTATCTATCTATCTATCATCTATCTATCATCTATCTATCATTTATCTATCTATATCTATCATCTATCTATCTATCTATCTATCTATCTATCTATCATCTATCTATCTCTATCATCTACCTATCTATCATCTATCTATCTACCTATCTATCATCTATCTATCTATCTATCTATCTATCTATCTATCTATCTATCATCTATCTATCATTTATCTATCTATATCTATCATCTATCTATCATCTATCTATCTATCTATCTATCTATCTATCTATCTATCTATCTATCTTTCTATCTATCTATCTATCATCTATCATCTATCTCTATCATCTACCTACCTACCTACCTACCTACCTACCTACCTACCTACCTACCTACCTACCCACCCACCCACCCTATCTATCTATCCATCCATCCATCCATCCATCCATCCATCCATCCATCCATCCATCCATCCATCTATCTATCTATCTATCTATCTATCTATCTATCTATCTATCTATCTATCTATCATTTTGTCTTCAATTTATATGGCTACCTATCTCAAATATGACTGAACAGCTAACAAGAAATAAAAACTGGTTTTAAAAAAACCAATAAATAACAGCCAAGATAAAGCTAAGCAGCACAATTATCATAACTGGATATGGACTCAATAACACACCTAGGACCCCAGCCTTATTAACAGAACCAGGCAATCAAGGTCCAATGGAAAATTAGTAACACTGCGGCTTTCCAAGGAAATAATGGATGCTATAACACAGAGGGCTCTGTTCTTCAGTCCCATTAGGTAAGACTCCCTAATGGATGGAACTCAGAGCATGCCTCTTCTCCTGGATCTAACAGGACAGGTAGCTAAAACCAGGGAGAAGTTCAAGTTATCAATAGCAAAATAAAATATAGCTCATGAGATACATTCCTCAAGGATAATGTTCAGAGAGAAAAAGGGGAAAAGAAGATTGTGCCAAGCAGTATCTTATCTTGCAAATTCTTGCTAAAATAGTTTGTTTATCCCCACCTATTAAATGCTAGATTTTTCTTTGGTTGACAATGAATAGATGTTGATTAATGTTATGATTTATATAGCCAGTATAATCTGTAGATATTTGTTTTGAGCTATTAAAAAAAATCCAAGAAGAATGATAAATGGTCCCCAACAGAAATGTCATAGTTTCTGAAATCAACACTTAATCCTAGAAAAGATACTTATTAAAATGTGTGGCCTATTTTGAACATAATGCTCTCTTTTTATCTTTAACAATTATTTCCCTACTGTTTCAAGGAAGAAAAATACCTTGCTCAAAATGATGAATTCTATCTTACTTTTGAGCTATATGAAGATTATCGTTTTGCACCATTACCAAAAAGGATGCAAAAATGTGTGGTAAGCAATTTCCAAACTTTGCTAAAATCAATATCATGCTCTGAAAGTGATTATTTTTTGTAGAAAGCATGTTTGCTGTACCTATAACTTGAATGCAAAGTAGGATGACTAAAAAGTTTATAAAAAGCTTGTTAAATTCCCAGCTTATTTTTTTTTCCAGATTTAATGAGCTTGTAGAGTCACCCAGAGGCCTACAGTTTAGGCTGCTCCTGTTATCAGCTTGAAACAAATAGAAAAAGATAATAGAGAAAGGTAGATTTTGTTGAGGAAATAGTTGACTCCTGGCTTCTTGGGAATAGTAAAGTATTAAGGTCCTAATCCTGCTAAGTAAAAAAAGAAAAGGACAGTAGATTTCCCCAATACTTATTTTGCCTTGATTTAGTATTAAAGGCTCATAACTTCTATCACTTCATTGATTTTCACACGACTACTATTATAGTTTGGTACCATGATTAAGATATCAAACTACAAGTGGGAAACAATGAGTTCTAGTCCTGCCTTAGGCACTAAGCCAAATCTTGCCAAGAAAACTGCAGGGACTTGTCCAGGCAGTCACCAAAAATTGGACATAACTGAATGGAAGGAAAAAAAGGACTATTACAACATCCCAAGCTTTCTATGCATTCAAAGCATATACACAATAGGGAATTGTCAACAAATATCTTTCCCAGCCTTGGATCTCCAGATCCAACTCTCATTGTCATAGGTTGTCAGACAGCTGCCTAAAAAGGACGGGAGATGCAGTTGTAGAGAATCATCTGAGAAGCAAAATTTGTGAAGAGCTGCTCATGGACGATCACTTTTTAAAATCTATCTGAGCTTTTGGAGTTATATAATACAATTTTACCAGGTTAGCATTATTTAATACATTTTACATTTGTTATTATCTATTGCATTTTGTTTAAAACGAATAACCATCTATGTTTAAAATAATTAAACATTAATACTTAAATAGTTGCTTGGCCACTACCATTGCCATTATTATCAGTATAATTGTTGCCACTATTAATATGAATAATAATAAATCAGCTTGTTGGCATTGCCCATGCTAACACTTTCTCATTAAGCATTAATCCTTTTTCATTCTCTCTTTGGCAGTTTTCACAACTTCAAAAGATGTGATGTGTCCTTCTCTAGCTTTGTTTGCCCAATAGATGTAATTGACTATAGCCTTCCTCCCTTGTGCTTAACACCTAGGGCTTGGCTATTATCAAGCTTCCCCATGCCCTTCTATTTAGAGGTTCGTGTCCCTTGAAGTTGTTGGTTCAGGTTCATTATATGATAAAAGAATGCGGTAGCTTTGCTCCATCGACTGATCAGTATCTTATTATTGCCTTCAAGCCACAGCCATCTTTACAATACTCAGACTTATTAAAACAAACCCAAAAGCAGCCAAATAAAAACTTCTTTGCTACAAATGGTTGTTGCCTTCTGAGGCTCATAACTTAGCTGAAGATGGTCAAGCTTTATCTATGAAGGGCATGTGAAAGGCAAATTGTCCTTTTCTGCAGCCACTCACATTCAAGATTAACATTTATGGACTTGATTGAAGCACTTCCTTTGGCTGCTCATGGCTATCAAAAGGATTTGCAACCTGGAATGGAATGGCAGTGGCAGAGGAGGGAACAGCCTTGGTGGCGCAGCAGACTAAAGTGCTGTTAAGTAGCACCAGCTGCCTGCAATTACCGCAAGTTCAAATCTCACCAGGCTCAAGGTTGACTCAGCCTTCCATCCTTTCGAGATAGGTAAAATGAGGACCCAGATTGTGGGGGCAATAAGCTGACTTTGTATAAAAAAGAACACCGCTGGGGAGGGGGGGCGAAAGCCCTACTAAGCAGGTATATACAAAAGTATGAAGGCTATTGCTTAACGCATTGTAAGCCACCCTGAGTCTCTGGAGAAGGGCGGCATATAAATCGAACCAATAAATAAATAAATAAATAAATAAATAAATAAATAAATAAATAAATAAATAAATAAATAAATAACCAATAAGTAACCAATGTGCTGACTGAAGGTTGCATTGTTCTGGGGCTTCTCCTTGCATGACTTTGTGTATGTGTATGTAATTTTTATTGATTTTTTTAAAACTTCTTCACCTCACTGTCATCTCCACTCTTCAGAAACATGTCAATCTGTCATTCTCTCCATCCAGAAGCAGTTTTAATGATTTTAAAGCCCTTGGGTGGAGTGTTGATGTGGCAAGAGTAGATGCAAATGTCCTGTCTTTCACTTTGCATTTAATCACTTTATCTGCAACCCCTTTGGTTTCCCATGCTTCAATATTAGCACTTACCTAGGCAGAACTGGTATGCAATTTGGGAGTCCTTTCAAGCAGATGAGAACCATGGCTAGAGAGGGATTTGCACTGATTCATTTTAGGACCAGTTGTACCCATTCCTGGACCAGAAGGCCTTACTGTCACCCATATCCTGGTAACTTCCCACTGAATTACTGCAGTGTGCTCGACCTGGTGCTGTCCTTGAGATAACCTTGAAAACACAACTCCATTGCATTATGCAACTGCAGCACACTGAGTTTTGGTACCTCTCAGTTTACCCATATTGTAACTCCACTGCATGTGCTGTATTGGCTTTCAGGTTCTTTCCAAGTGCGATTTAAGGTGCTGCTTATTTGTCAGGTTATTTGCAGGACCACCTCTCCTGATGGTATCTGTCCATTCTACCATCTCAGATAGCGTGGACATGCTTCAGGCCCTTAAATGTTGCCATCTAACAAGTAGCAGATCTGTTGGGTAATTTTTCTTTGGTAGCCCTTCCTCACTTGGCTCCAGCAAGGATAAATTAGTGGGCTAAGGTGAGGCTATAGCCCAGGGATTGCAATTGTGGGTCAGTTGGAGAGCATTTGTTAGGTTTTTGACATGGTAGAATGGACAGATATTTTTGAGAAGGGACTGGTTTTATTGTTCTAATAGGTTTCATTAAAGTTTTGTGAGCCACCCAGAGTTGCGATGCATAAGATAGTGGCTTACAAAAGTAAGTAAGTAAGGAAGACATCATAAGATAAGGGGGCTTTTTCCAAATGGAAAATGTGGGTAGTCAGGAAGGCTTCAGAAGGATGGAAAGCTGGGTAACAGGAAGCCCATCATGAGTGGTTAGAACACCTTTTAACATCTCCAAAAAGTAAACTCAAGAGCACTATCTGAAAAATTCTAACCTCCTAGGAATTAGGCAGAAAAACAGACACCTCTCTCACAAGAAAGGAAAACTTGTGAAAAACAGGAAGACAAAGTTTGGCGGAGCTAATGGAAAATTCTTGGTCATTCAGGGGAAACATAATTTTCTAATTATTACTTCCTGACATTCAAAGAGATGTGCATTGCAGTTCCTACTGAATTCAGTCAATGCAGAATTTGAAGCTAATTTGTTCATAACTTTTCAGGTGAAAGAAAAAGCCAGAAAGTTAATTATCACTATCAGTACCTTCTACATTTAACTCATTGTTTCTATCCTCCTCCTGCCAATAAACATACTTCTAACCAGAATAATATGTCATACATTTAAATGACTGGGTAGAAACAAAAGTTTAGGACAGAGTAAATATGCCAGTTGTTCAAGCGTTACAATTTTTTTTCCTTTTAAACATCTACAGGAACAGTAAAAAAAAATGGTGAAAGTCCAAGGATTGAGAAAGAGAAAGCTTGAAGAATCACGTTACCCTAAAATTCAAGGCAATTTGAAATATCTCACCATACGAAAGTATCCATAGAGATTGTGAAGGACTTTAAAGAATCTGAAATAGAGGGCTGATTTGCTCTAGTTTAGGGTTATTTTTTTTTTTAACGGACCATATAACACCAAGGCCAGACAGCAAGAAAATTTATATTTTTTAATGAGAGAAGATGTAAGAAGAAAGAAGAGAGAACAGCTGCCTCCTTCAGCCTCCTCTGCATCTTAGCAATACTCAGGAGCCTTGTATGCAAAGCTGCACGAAGGTTAAAAATGAACATTGTTCTGGAGATTCTTTGGAAAACATCCTGCAACCCTGCCTTGTTTTTCTGGTTGTGTATGAAACCTGATGGTTGAATTTTGAACTGCTGCTTTTCTCCCCATTATGACTCATCTCTGTAATTGTCTGCTTTAGAAGTGAAATAAAAATGGGGAGTGATGGAATGATGTATTATTTCTCCCTTAAGGTATGTTGGGTAGTATGCTTAAAGGAGGCATGTGAAAACAAAGGGTGGGAAGATCTAATCTTCCCGGTAATGGTGCCTGGAGGCTGTGAGGATCTGGATGGGAGTCAACAGGCTCAGACTTAACCCAGACAAGACCGAATGGCTCTGGTATTGCCCCCTAAAGACTATGTCGATTGTCCATCCTTGGTTCTGGGGGGAGAGAAAGTGCCCCCCTCAGAACAGGCTCGCAATTTGGGTGTCCTTCTAAACTCACAGCTGAGATTGGAACAACATCTGACAGCTGTAGCTAGGGGAACCTTTGCACAGGTTTGTCTGGTGCACCAATTGCGACCCTACTTGGATCAGGAGGCTCTCCTCACAGTCACTCATGTCCTTGTCACCTCATGGTTGGATTATTGCAACGCTTTACATGGGGCTACCCTTGAAAAGTGTTCGGAGACTACAGTTGGTCCAGAATGCAGCCGCATGAGTTATAGTGGGTGCACCTAGATACACCCACATTACACCACTTCTCCGTGAGCTGCACTGGCTCCCTATCAGTCTCTGGGCGCAATTCAAGGTGTTGGTTATTACCTTTAAAGCCCTACATTGCTCAGGACTAGGCTATCCTCGAGACCGTCTTCTACCATATAGCTCCCAGCGACCGGTAAGATCCCACAGAGTCGGTCTCCTCCGGGTCCCGTCAGCTAAACAATGTTGGCTGGCGGGCCTGTGGGGGAGGGCCTTCTCTGGCTGTCCCGGCTCTCTGGAACCAATTACCTCCTGAAGTCCGGACCGCCCCCACCCTATTGGTCTTCTGGTGAAGACCTGGCTCTTCCGGCAGGCCTGGGGCCGTTGATCTCGTTATAGTGGTCTTGCGAGACCCAGCCACAAATTGGAGTGTACAGTATGTGTTTTAACATTTTAATGTTTTAATGTCTTCTTTTAACTTTTGTATGGAATATTGTTGCATTGTTTTATTCTCTGTTGTAAGCCACCCAGAGTCCCTCGGGAGTTGGGCGGCATAGAAAATGCGACTAAATAAATAAATAAATAAATAAATAAATAAATAAATAAATAAATAAATAAATAAATAAATAAATGAATGAATGAATGAATGAATGAATGAATGAATGAATGAATGAATAAATGAATAAATAAATAAATAATCTCATCCCCCCCTCATATTTTTGGAAAGAGTGAAAATGGGGAGGGAATTTTTCATAACACAGAGAAATTCATTGCTCTGTTTTTCAGGCAGCATAGACTATTCAGTTTAGTGAATTGTCTAGCTTTCATTTTTCTTTTTTTGGTGGGAGGTATAAAATTACAACCTTTCTAATCTCCTTGCCTGCCCTATACTGTAAGTAACAAAGAATCAAATTCATTCAGGCTGAAAAGGCTTCAAAAGGAATCATGAGAAATTATAAATTTGGCTTTCACCTTTTTTCACTTTTTACTAAGGTGAAATGCCTGACCTACTGAACTACATACGTTTGGAAGGTTCTGCTGGATAAATAGGAAATTCTACATATGCAGAAACAGATTTAAAACATAGTTGCAATAACTGCCTATGAAAAAATTCTAGGGGGAAAACATTCTATAATATTTAATTTCTAATTAAAATAGGGGAGATGCCAAGATTCTGATTGGCTGGGACTGTAAGTCATTCTCTGGATCAGGTGGGGCTTTATTGTGGTCAATAGTTAAGGAAATAAATTCTACATATGCTCAGAGCCCTATGGAGTATTATTATGATTGTCTAATGGATAGAAAAGACAAGCAGCATCTAAAATGTCATCATCATCATCATCATCATCATCATCATCATCATCATCATCATCATGTATCATCATGAGAAAATGTTCTGGAACTCATCGCTGTGTAATTCACTCCATCTGGTGCAGTAACCAAATTTCAACAGTGAATTGTTATTTTGCATTCATGTACTGTTCTGTAGTTTACTGGGCATTCCTTTTTCATAATGTTAGAATAAATTATAAACTAAGAGAGGGCAATGTGAGCCTTTTTCGGTTTAAAACCAGGAATAATTTGTTCATGGGTTACAAGTTGCTATTTACTTCAGTAACAGAGTTGTCAACTCCTGGAATGCACTACCTGACTCTGTGGTTTCTTCTCCAAATCCCCAAAACTTTAACCTTAGACTGTCTACTGTAGACCTCATTCCTTTCCTAAGAGGTCTTAAGGGGCATGCATAAGCACACCAGCGTGCCTACTGTCCCTGTCCTAATGTTTTCTTTTATTTGTATCCTTTTCATGCATTTATAATTATGTTTACACTTGTATCTGTCATAAAATACATGCTTGACGAAATAAATAAATAAATGAATAAAAAAATTAAAATAAATAAAATACTTGGATTTATACCTGGAAGGCTACTGGCTAGGTATTTCTGGTCAATCAGATGGGTTTTGGAATAGTAATTAAAGCTATTCTAGACAGGATAGTATTGCTTTGAAGAATCAGCTTTATCTTTCTACCTGGAGGAGCAACTTCAGAAGCAATAATTGGTCCATGAGGAAGTACAGTAGTAAATATGCTGATTAGTGCTCTCATTTGTAGGAGGACTATAATGGTTATTCATTTGTTTCCTGGTACAGTTCAAAGTGGCTCCTTATCTGGTTTCAGTTTATGGCATCTTAAGCAGTTTCCTTGATTCTCATTACATTCTGGATATGATGTCAAGTATCAGAAATTCCCATCCGATTTGGTCATTCCTGAGAATTCTGGAAATTGAAATCCATGCATCTGGTGGATGCACTGAATGGAAAAAACTGCTTCTTCCCATTCTGGCCTAGTCGTATCTAGAGATCTGAAGGCAAGATCTTTTTCTCTGTTGCAACTATAGTGGAGACATGATTGATGAAATCAATTGATGAAAGTTATTTTTCTGTGGTCTCATCTAAATTGGGTACCTCTTTGCCCAGGTGATTCAGTTGGTCTTCCTTAGTAAAACCTTTTAGGCAGCTGTTTGTTTTATCACGTGGATATACTTTCATTCTAACTGCTGCAACTCTATTTTTATTATACTAATTGATGTTTTTACATTTTTATTACTCTTAATGACTAGATTTTGCTAATTGCCCCAAGTCATGCATTAGTACCATAAATAATATGTGTTCAGGGGGAATTGTTCTTCACCTTAAATTGTATATGAAAAGTGGCATGATAAAAATCTAATAAATGCATGTACCTGTTTGTAGCTTAATATTGATAGACATCCTTTTAAATATCTATCTCTTTTCTTCCTGCCCATTGTCCCATTCTACTTTTAATTTTTTCTGCCAGTAAATAGAACTTAACCACTTATGCCAGAAGCTTGTCCCAACAGTTTTATAAGACCTTTGAAGTTAAGCCAGTCCTTTGCAGTCCTAGGAAGTTAAATCAAGGTTACATGCAGTCCTATCCCTGAAAAACTGTTACATCTTTTCTTCCTTACTGTCCAATATATCTGGCGGTTTAATATTGTTTTCCAGAGAGCTGCTATTTAATACTCCTCATGTTTCAACAGGAGATAAAGTATGTTAAATAGCATCTTTCAGGAAATAATGTATACCCTCTACATTTCTATGCACATGGATATTGTCCTTTCAGAAATGGACTAGATGTCCAATTGCAGTAAAGTTGGCACACAGAGCCTGACAATCTGAAATCTGCCCAGTCACTTCAGCTGTGGAGATGGTGTGTACCCAGAAAATGATGGGAAGATTATTCCTTCCAGTTGAATGGGGAAATTGGTATAAAGAAGAACTTTCTTCACATCTGCAGCACACATCCAGCTCTGAAGGGATTATTATGACCCCTTCCACACATAAGGGATAATTCCACCTAAGATTATGTATCCTTGTATGTCCTCCAGATAATAAGAGTCTTCTGATCCATTCCTTCTAGAAACCAAATTTCCATGGTGCCCCCTCCTTTCTCACAAAACAAAGCAACATCTTTGTATCTCTCCAGCAGTAGCTGGTTTGCATTTTCATCATACTGATTTATTTATATAATTAATATAGCCACCCATCACAGCCAGGTGACTCTGAGTGTTATAAAATTAAAACAATCACACAAAATAATCCCCAGCACTCAAGAAAACCATTCACCCCACTTACCACCAACAGCAGCAGAGCTCATCCACCCCATGACACAAATGCCACATGTTTAACACTTTGCAAAATGGGGTCCTCAGAATCTCCAAGGGAATGCTGTTCCATAGGGCAGGTATTGGACTCCAGGGTCAAACAAGGTGATATTTTTTTTAATAGAAGGGACTCAGGGCATGCCCTCTCCAATAGGTGTGGTGGGATGGACATACAAAATGGGAGAAAAGTGGTCTGGAAATAGTCTGTCCGTATGCCATTTTCTCCCTGCCACAAATTGCAAAGAAGAGCAAATAGTAGCTGTCTTCCTTGATTGGCTGGCTGTAGGGAGTGCTGGATCATGGAAACAGGGAAAGGTGTGTCTCTTTATAGAGAATTATGCAGTGAGGCAAAAACAATCATTACACTGAGGGGCTGAGGTTCTTTGGTATTCATAAGAAGCTATACAGTATGTAAAGCTTCTCATTTCCAGGGTCATGCCATGACTATTAAGTATTTGCTGTGGCATCACAGTGAAAAAATAAAACAGTAATTGTTAGTAACACAGCAAACTCGGGTCACTGTGGCTGTTATTTGCATTTATCAATATGAAAAATAAAGAGTAACTCTCTGTAAATATTGGCACAATATGTAACTAAGATTTCCCTAGATGGCGCAAGAAGGGGAGATTGGTATGGAAATGCAGCACTAGGGAACTATATTAATTATCTGCAAAATGGTTGCAGAATAAACACACATGGAAAATCTCATGTAGCAATGACACACCGAGCCTAGAGATTCTATTTATTTGGATCCCTTAAAATCCAGAAATTGTCATTTCAATTCCATAGTATTTCTTTCTCCAAAATATTCCTTTGACATATTCCCATATCTCTTCTTTTGAAAATCACGCTCATTCAAGTTTCAGTTCTAAATACTCTTAAAAAAAGATTTTGACACTGAGGCCCCAAAATGAGGCTGATTCAAATTAATTATGATTAAATAAATTGGAGGTTTGTTTGACTTATGAGTTGTCATACTCCTGGCTGTTTATTGGTGTCCTGAAGCTCAAATTTGAAGCTATTGTTAGGATGACAGTTGCAGGCATGTTAATTTTACTTAATCTGAATACTTTCCAAATTATTGTAATAATGTGAAAATGACCAAACTATTTTCCAGACTATATCCAGTGTTGCAATTCTAAGACAAGCTTGGTGTAATATAATATGAATAGAATGTCATTATAATATGAACAGAGGACGAACAAAGTTGCAAACTCAAGCAAGTGAGAAAACTAAATGAAACCCACTGTGTGCAGCAACTAAGGTGCAGAGTTGTGAAAACCAGCTCCAGAACCAGAAAAGTGTGAGTGCCAGGAGGCAGGGGTGGGTGAGGGAGAGAAGGCCATTCGCAATTCTATGAAGGAATGAAAAAAGGTTTCCATATTCAGATGGGCTGAGATGCTGAAGACTGGAAGGAAAAAAAAAAGTTGAAAGAGCTAAAAAAAAAAGTTAAGATAAGAAAATGTAGTGCTAATTAGCAATAATTAGCAATAAGTTTAGAAGTAAGGAATAAGAAGTTAAGTTTGTGCAATAAAACAGGTTTGTAGGGAAAAAAATGCAGCCTTTGTGTTTGTGTTCTATACCATATTTAGGTAAAGGTAAAGAGTCCCTGTGGATTTTACTCCGGCTAGTTGTTGCGGACTATAGAGGGCGGTGTTCATCTCCATTGTAAAGCAATTGAGCCAGTGCTATCCAAAGACAGCTTAAATGTGAGCCCTATTTATAGTAAAATCAAAGTTCAAAATGTTCATGCCTTTTTCTCCCAATGTCACAGGCTAGATGGCCCTTTCTTTTGGAAGTAAAGCCAAATTCCATGTATCAGATTTTGGTAATGGACAGATCAGATATGTTTACTTATGACCATGTAAGAACTAGTTCTTACACTAAATTTCTTACATGTAAAGACCTTGACTTTTCAACACAGATTCAGAATTAATTCCAGAGATAATGACTGGAGAAAGAGATAATTTTATCCTTCAATTTGGAAATTCTTAACTGCTTCTGCTTCATCATTTTCCTGATACTTAGCCTCAGTTTTCTAGAAAAGATGTTCTAGCAAGCAACTATATCTTTAACATATAATGTCTCAGTTTTTATCATTACAATTTACTGTTACTTTTCTTTTCGATCTGATTTACAATATTGGATAGATGAGCCACTTAGAATCTAGGGTGATGTATGAGCCTAGTAAATAAATAAACGATTGCATTAGTGAATGTCACCTCTGAAGACACTGATTGTTGCTTTGTTGTCAAATCAAATAGAATATTCCAGTTTTGATAATCGGAATCTAGTCAGCAAGTTAAAAACTATCTAGTATCTGAACCCATCAAGAAGAAGGAGAAAGGCACAGTCTAATTTTCACTAATTGTGCATATGGATTGGCTAAAAGGCGATTGGATAAATTATGTCAGAAAGGATCATTCTTGAAGATTCAGTGTTATTTTCAAGTTCAGGATAGTGCCTCTTCAAACATTTCTGAAGTATCCAATTGGACATTATGAGAAACAAAATGGAGAAATCAAGACAGGCTTCATCTAATAGGACTGTCTTTATGTTCTCGTATATTGAAATTATCTCTGAAGTGTGGTTATCTTTTAAAACAAAAGAGATGCTTAATAAAGTTGGGCATCTTGGGAAGGGATAAGTTTTATGTCATACAAAAAGTAGGGGGTTGTGTTTACTCCAGTTGATGAAATGCACATTTTTGCTGTATATCTTTGAACCCAAGTACAATATAAATACATGTATTAGGGTTATATTTCATATACTGCTCTCTTTTTTTCCCAGCAACTGGGTATAACATATATACTTCATCAAAAATTTTACATTTATATCATTTTTATTCCAAAAAAATTGTTCTGAGGAAATTGTGGAAGATCATGGATGAATTCCAAAGTACTAATCCTTCATAGGATTAATTAATTCTGAAAAAGTTTAGTTTGCAATTATATCTAACTTGCCCTAAAAGGCAGGGCAATTGACTGAACTAAATTGATTTGCATTTGGCATTTCTTAAGATCAGTTTCAAGCATTGTGATTTCTGCTTTCTTGATAATTTCTGCCTTTCTTGATAATGGGTCAGAAGGTTCTTTCTTAAAGTTTGACTGGAGTGTGGGATTATGTTTCATAGGTATATGAAACAATTATTCACTGTAGAAATAAGGTTTAAACTACTGTTCAAGGTACTCTTTGTGAGAATAGTATCTTCTAATGTAGACAGATGTCTCTCTCTCTGAAATAATAGAAAAATAATTAACAATTTGTATCAATATCATGAAGCCCAACCTTCTCCTTCCTGTTCCTATCTTTGCCTATGGATGACATAATAGGTTAATTCTATTCCAGCACACAAACATTCACCTTCTTGGAAGTTTTATCATTGAAATCTTTAGCCTTCCTGTAGGAAAACAATGGGAAATAATAAATTACATAATCCTATATCTCGATTTCATTTCCCCCCCCAATTTTGAATGTTATCAGCAGTCTTGCAGATGGGATTCTCATGTTAATTTAATTTAAAATTTTACACGATATTTTCCTCCCTGTTTGTCATTGAGAAGCAATGAATGAACTGAGAAGTAATGAATGATTGATCAGCAAGCTCACAACCAAATTTTGCAGATAATTTCCAGTGAATAATTAAAACAAAACAAAACAAAACAAAACAAAACAATAAAAGTACACTCATACAAAATGTTACAGGATGGAATGCTTTCAAAGGAAAAGGCCTTTGAAGTGATGGAGTTACAACTTTGGAATGCTTCCACCTCCCAAAAAGTCTTAGTTGGCTTCCTTCATTGATCAAATTAAGACTTTCCTATTATTTGCCAAGGCATTTTAGGAAACTGTTTATTCTTGTCGAAGTGTTACTCCTCTTTATTGGTTTATGTAATGTGTTGTTATTTTATGTTGTTAAGCTATGTTTATTTCTTATGAAGAACATCCTTTTTAGAGAAGGTTTTGGACTGCTTAATAACAGGGGTGAAGCTAGAATGATGGAGACTGACATGCAAGCCATCCTTCTGCTTGCACAGCCATTGGATACAATCTGGTTTTGTTAATTTTTTAACTATCTGATTACATTGGCTGTGCTATTATGTATTCATGTGTAACATTGATTTTACTATATGCCCTCTTCTAGTGTGGTGGATTGTCTCCTTTCTTTAATCAAACAAGGTGGAAGGGGAAAAAATCCTATTTCCTTCAGCAGAAATAGCTTGTATTAACAGAAAAGGGGTTCCATTCTATATGTCATTCCCCGCTATTAAGATATAGTGTTATTCCTTTGTCCTTGGTCAGCAGAAGACAATAGTGGCATGAAATTTGCTGTCCATCGATGATCTCTTTCTCATCTTTCTTGCCTTAGTTTCCAACCAAAGCTCACTTCCCTCTAAATTAATAGATGAGAAAACCTAGCATATTTTATACACGTTGAGGCTGCTTTTAGGCAGCAGTGGAATGAGAGGGAAAATAATAGAGCAATGTAGTGATCCAACTTCAAAGGGGAAAAGTTAATTTGGAGCACTGTGTTTGTTGGCACCTCCTTAAATCAAACATGCGTTTTCCTGGGATTGCACAGCCATAAAAGTCCTGGGAAAAGAAACAGAGTCCTTAAGTATTTGACAACAGGAGCAAATATGTGCCCAAAGGAGTTCAACATCATCTTATTCTCCTTGAATCCAGATTGCTGCCCAATCCTATGAAAAGGTTTCAATTATATATTATGATGTTTTAAGCTACGAATGATTTAAGGGGGCCTTTCTGGTCTTACAGCTCTAGCTCAATGACTTTATCGGCCACTGATGACTATCTTTTGGGCCACTTATTGTGACATTCTCATTTTTAGTCCGTCCCCCCACACCATTGATTTATTCACTTATTATTTATATTGCTATGCTCAATTATTTGCATTTGTTCTGAAGTTACAAAGATGGAAATTATGTGTCTCTCAATGTCAGCTTCAGCTAGGATAGTTTATAAGCCTGGCAAGCAAGCAAGCAAGCAAGCAAACAAACAAACAAACAAAAAATAAATAAATTCTGGTCGTACATTGAAGACTACCTGTATACATAAATTTAAAAAAAAACAGATTAAACATAATACACAGCTGAGGAAAAAAAATCACACAACACAAAGCTTGATAATTCTTAATTTGTGCATTTTTTCCCTAAAATTTCCTAAAATTAATGAAAACTACATATACTTTTCGAAGTCAAAAATAAACACTCAATAACCCTCTGCTATCTTTTGACTTAAAAATTTAATGCTGAAAAATTCTACTGAATTTTATCTGGAGTCTCCTGATGATTACATTCAGGTTATGTTTGCTTGCCCACAGACAAACCACTAAAGAATTTGTCAAAGCCTCTGTGGCTCTAATATTAATGAAATGGATTTTTATTTTTGTCAGCTTTGTGGATTTAGGAATTTGGAATTTACCACATTGGTCCTAGGAGCATAGTTTGAAATGTAATGTAGTTTATCTTTTTCTTCTGCTACATGAACTGGCATTTTATGTTCACAGGACTTTCCTTACAACTGAGATAAGTTAATACACTTCCCTGAAAGTTTCCCTTTCAGTCTTTGTCCTCTTCTCATTCCAACATAATATAAAGTGTGGTTTGGTTACAGATTTGAGGAGAATCCAAACCAAAAGCCTCCTTGTGAGCCCTTCCTCACTGAATAGGCCCATAAGTTGTGCCGTGGTACACACATGCAGAATAATTTACCTCCATTTCTGTTTCTCAAAATGCATTTAAAATGAAAAAAATTGAAAATAGTAGATTATAATAGCTGTTAGAAGGACCACTTCCCTTCTGAGCATGGAGGAGAAAATTATTTTCATGTGAGAAATTGTTTCCAAAGGGTAGCTTATTTGAGGGACACAAGTCATTATCCTTCTTCTTGTAGTTAGCATTTCTCATATTTAAATATAAGATAAAACTGTTTCAAATTGGACTGCCAATGTGATGTGGTGGTTAAAGTGTTGGACTAAAAGTAGAACTCAATTTCTAGTCCACTGTCAACTGTGGGAGCTCACTGGATGATTTGGGTAGAGTCTCACTCAGCTCAACTCATCACACAGGATTGTTGTTATAAGGGAAAAAAGGAAGAGTGGGTGCTAAATATATCAGCTTGAATTCCCAAATTAAAGGCAGTACATAGAGTAAATAGTCATATTTATATTTACTACATGGGGCTCCCCTTGAAGAGCACTCGGAGGCTCCAACTGGTCCAGAATGCGGCCGCGCGGGTGGTTATGGGTGCAACCCGTTGCGCCTACGTGACACCCCTCCTGTGCGAGCTGCACTGGCTCCCAGTGGTCTTCCGGGTGCGACTCAAGATGTTGGTGACCACCTTTAAAGCGCTCCATGGCATAGGACCCGGGTACCTTCGAGACCGTCTTCTGCCACCAATAGCCTCCCACAGGCCAGTCTGCTCCCACAGAGAGGATCTCCTCAGGGTGCCATCGGCCAAGTCATGTTGGCTGGCGACACCCAGGGGGAGGGCCTTCTCTGTGGGAGCCCCAGCCCTGTGGAATGAACTGCCCCTGGAAATTCGTAAGATTTCTGATCTCCGGGTATTTCGCTGCGCACTCAAGACCCTATTGTTCCACCAGGCTGGGTTAGCAACATAATTTTAAATTGGATGTTTTAAATTTTTGGGGTTTTAAATTAAGCCAAACTTATTTAATACTTTTAAATTATTTTAAATTGATGTTTATTCTGTTTTTAATTAGGCTGTACACCGCCCTGAGTTGTTGTTGTTGTTGTTGTTGTTGTTGTTGTTGTTGTTGTTGTTGTTGTTATTGTTATTATTATTATTATTATTATTATTATTATTATTATTGTTATTATTATATAGGATGCTTAATCTAGGCACTTTGTCTGTTGCTTACAAATAAACCTCAATTTCAAGAAATCAATTATTAGTCTCTAGATTTTCCTGCCAGGCTTTGCGATGGCAAAATGGTGGGTTCTTAGGCAAATATTCATAAGGGTTCTTAATGAGAAATTAAGATCCAAGAAGCTGCCAAGCCTATTGGATGCACTGGCTTCCATTAGAAGCCATGATGGTACCACATGTGTCATAGAGTCATTTTTTGAATGATGTCATTAGTTGCATGATATCACTGGACGCCCACCTTATGGATACTTGTGATTCGATGTTGATTGTTGAAACACTCTTACACTGTTTCCATTTTATATGTATTATAAAATATTTTCCATCCCTTTAAGCATTCATTAACAACCAGAATACAAACTGCTTACCAAAGGACTAATTCAGCTATTGGAAACCAATTGTGAAAAGAAAATGGAATGCCACGTTCAAGGGAAAAGCAGAATTTAAGCCTGAATACAGCCTCATTGATCAATCACCCAACTCTAGGATGCTTTGAAATATTTGTTCTTTCCTCCTGAACTTAATTTTACCATCATTAACTGCTCCAGGAAGAATAGCCACTATAACAGTAAATATACAGAGTGCTTCAACTACCCAACTGCTCCATTATTATCATCATTCCAACCTGCAGAGCAATGTTTCTCCCTTTATCTTCATTAACTGCTGCGGGAAAAAAAAGAATATCTACCAACTACTACAGCAGTCAGTACACTGGATGCTTAGAAACAATAATGGGCTAACTTTTCCCATAAGAGTCGGAATAGGTATTTTTCAGATCACTTTTAACCAACCTCTTTATTACCCCTTTTAAACACTCTACTTTATTCACTAGTGAAGTGATTACTGTAGACAGGAATCCTAATTTTAATCACTTCTTATGGCAAGAAAGCAACATTATGCTTCTCTAGTCTTGGTGGATTAAAGACAACTAAAATCGAAACTGAAAATACAGCAAAAGAAAACTAAGAGGTGGCTAAAGTTTGGTTTTTTAAAAAAGTCATTTTCCATCAGATTTTGGACCTAGATTTGGCACCAGAACAGTCTCGTTCTGCTTGGAGGATAACCTCTGCAAGAAGAGATGGGGGACCTGCAACTCTTTTAATTTTCCTTGAACTATCAGTGACCTTTAGTATCATCTTGCTGTTTTGTGGCAATTTTTCTGAATCTCCTTCTTGGATGACTGAAGTACTGTGTTTCCCTAAAAATAAGACATCCTCTGATAATAAGCCTTCCCCCGAAAATAAGCCCTCCATGAAAATATTTAAATGCATGCACAGTCGGTCCTCGCCATTTCCTCTGGTTAGGGTTAGGGAGACAGAACTGGAAATCAGGTAAGATGGCTAGAGGAGCTCACAGCCCAAAATAATAAGACCTCTCCCAAAATAGGGCCAAGTGCTTATTTTGGGGTTCAAAAAATATAAGACAGGGTCTTATTTTCAGGGAAACACGGTACTTGGGGTTTGCTACTTTGTCTTGTAGCATTTTCACTTTTCGTATTATTTCTCATTTCATCCTCCAATTCTTTCAATGAATAGATAGATACAATCACGTGGGAGATTGCAATGTGATGTCACTAAGTCCCATCGTATAGTGCAAGTTTATTTTTCCTTCCTTTTGAAACCAGCTGTTAAGAATATGCTGAAATGGGGACTGGAACAAAGTATTAGACCTGTGATGGTGAACCTATGGTACACATGCCAGAGGTAGCATACAGAGCCCTCTCTGTGGGCACGTGTGCCATCGACAGCTGCTCTTCTGGGTTCCATCATGTGCAACTGCACCAGACAGCTGGTCAGGGCACATGTGTGTGCTGGAACCTGGAAGTGCAGCTGGCTGCAGCGCACATACACACCAGTCAGCTGCTCTCTTCCAGGTTCCGGCACTCCGGCGTGCCTGCCACTTTTGGCACTCAGTACCAAAAGATTAACCATCACTGTATTAGATAAATGAGAGACAGCCCGGGCCAGCGAGCAGGTAACATGGGGCTTGTAGATTGCGGTAAACTATAACATAGTTTGCTTGTTTGTGGCTTAGTAAATTGTAGTCAAACAAGTATGCTTTATTCAATTAATTGTGGTTAAGCAAAGCATGGTGTATAACCTGCTTATAATTAGAGGCTGTTTCCTTGGTTAGGAATGGATGAACTGGATTCAACCAATAATTACTTTTTGGTAATGAAATCAAATTCAAAGTAACACTGTTGCTGTGCTTTCCCTAGGGAACAGCGTCCCCACTCCTGAAAGCTGGATGACCCCAATCCCACTGGCCTTCCAGAAAGCCATAAAGCCAAGCTTTTCCCACAGGCATTAGGGCGGGTTGTTAGCACAACCAGATTTACTGTATGTGCATTTGAGTTTGAAGTTGTCTGTGAAATTGTGCTAATTATGCTGTCTTTTAATTATGTTTTAATTGTTTTATATTGGTTTTTTGTTGTTAGACATCCTGAGTTATTTGCTTAGATGATATACAGACAGACATAAACATTTTCTAAACAAATAAACAAACAAGTTCACATTTAAATTATAACATTAAGAGCAGGGGTGAAATGTAAAATTTGTTACTACCAGTTCTGTGGGCATGGCTTGGTGGGGGGGGGTAATGTGACTGGGTGGGTGTGGCCAACTTTTTTTTTTAACTTTTCAAAGCATTTTTTCTAATGCTTTGAAAAGCCTCTGCCGATCAGGCAACTCAGCTGGGATCGTCAGAGACTTTTCAAAGCATTTTTTTTACCACCTCTTTGGCCAAGAGGTTGCAGAAAAAAATGCTTTGAAAAGCCTCTGATGATCCCAGCTGAGCTGCGCAATCATCAGAGGCTTTTTTTTTACTTTTAAAAGCATTTTTTGTCAGAAGAGGTTGTAGAAAAAATGCTTGATGATCGTGTGGCTCAGCTGGGCAAGGTAGTGGTGGTGGGGCTACCGATTCTCCGAACCACCTGCCACTATCGCTACCAGATCGGGTGATCCATTCTGAACCGGGAGCATTTCACCCCTGATTAAGAGTCCTATTAGACTGGAAAATGTTTAGATGTGGAAAAATAGAAATATTAGGAAAGCAAATATAGAGAAAAAGCAACCCCCCTCTAACTTGGTTATTCACTTTTTTTGAACCTAGAATATACAAAGCAGCCAATTTCTTTCCTTTATAACTTTTTTTTAAAAAAGTGATCCTATCTTCTCTCTGCTTTCTGTTTCCAGTTTCTATATCCCCAATTACCCTCTTGATCTCACTGGTCTAAATTGTACTTTTTTACAGAAATCACAATTAATCTTTCTAAACTGCAGTTTTAGTGCACCAAGACCATAAAGGAGGCTTTACTAATCAGTGTTCTAATATCCAGAAATCCAGTACAGAATGTGGTATCTAAGGCTGTGAGTTATTACTGGGATGTTCAGGCTTAAAGCCCAAGTCTGTCTCAGTCTGTTCATTTCCATATCAATGTGAAACACTACCCTAGAGAGACATTCAGATCTTGAGACTTCAGTATCAAATAGAAAGCCTCCTTCCATTTATTGTAGACTTTCAATTGTTCTCTTACAGTTCTCTGAAGCCTGAGGGATGGTTTTACCTCTCTCACTATGAAGGTTTTTTTTATAGTGGTGGTTTCAAGGCCCAGAACACTGGGAAATATTTATTTATTTGGATGATTTATATAGGATGCTCAATCCCCAAAGGTTCTAAACAGCTGACAAAGAGATACAAGAGAAAATTAAAAGAAAAAACAACAACAGCATATTTCCCAAATGCTAAGAATAGCTATTGACATTCGGAAGGAAATATTCCTACCAGAACCAATCAACTGGTGCCGTGTCATGTGGCTACCAAAGCTCTCCATAACAATTTCCAGATCTTGGAAGCTTTCTTGGATATCAACAGAGTTGATGCTGACTTGATCTAAGATGGAGTACAGTTCCAAGGGAGCTACCATAAAGGTCATTTTGTGGTCTTGGTTATGAATCCCTTAAGAATGAGTCTCAAAGGATGCCTTTTGCACAGGCAGTAACCACTGTGAGAAGATTGTCTCATGGATAGTCAGGTGCTGAGTGAAATATTCTAGTTCCAATTTTGCTTTTTTTTTTTGTTATCAATATAATACTGTTCAATTCTCTAGATCTTTTAAACCTTTGACACATTTTTAAACTTTTCTACCATATTCCCTTTTCTCGACACGCCTTCTATATAAAAACCTATACTTTTCTTAAGAGGGTTATTTAATAAGTAACTGACTGACTGAATAGATACCGTCTGATAGGCAAAATTATCTGAATATTTTAAAGATTATATCAAACAGTTTTTGAAACATTAAAAAGATTAGACATTCATTGTCAAAATTGATTACATTGATTACTCTCTATGATCATTACTATTTCCTCAACTGTTACCGGTATGAACAGTTGGGGAAATATCAATAGAATTCTCTTTTAAAAAGGGCAGGGGAGGAAATAAGAGGTCTGAATGCATTGCCAAGTTGTCAGAGAAGTTTTCTCTGAATCAGATTGAAACCATAACCAGAGAACAGCTGTGGGCATCTTCAAAGACATATGCTTTATCCAGCAAGAGAAACGTATAACCTAGCCAATTAACTACTCTGCCAGCCATGGATTCTATGGCTCAGCCTCAGGGAAACCAAACATTACATGGTTTGACAGTTGAAAAATGCATCAATTGACAGAACTTCCTGGAACTTCCAGGTTCCACAAGCAGCTAATTCAGTCTTTAATTCCAGGAAGCAAAGACTAAAATTGAATGACAGAAAATTGTTCTCTACTTCTATCTTTTTTAGAACTTCTATGTTGGGTGCAAATCCTTTGCCCTTCTGGCCTCTTTATTTTCCTTTCTTCAAAGCATGGGAATAACGTTTCTGAACTATATTCAACAGATGCATCCTCAAAAAAAAAGTTAAAAGGTTTCTCATTTTTCTGAGAATTGGATTAGTTTAGGAAACAAAAAGTTCAAGATTATCCGAACATTTTAATTGTGGAAGATCTTGAATAACTTTTTCAGTTGAACTTATACTTGTGCAGCTCTGTGAAGAATCATTTACCCTCAGTTTTCCATATCTTTGCCCCTGAATATTCTTGGAACTCCATGTGGATTATAATGAATCATTCTTACTGAGTGAACCATAAATAAATTTTAAAAAAATATGATGCTAATTTCACAAATAAAATAATATAAAATGCAATATTCCAATGTGAAAAGTACCTCCCCCAAGTTCAAAAAATTAGTTAAAGGGATAGTATTAATACGAGTATGCCATAAAATGATCGGGTCTGATTTG
Organism: Pantherophis guttatus; assembly: GCF_059756535.1. Taxonomy (NCBI): domain Eukaryota; kingdom Metazoa; phylum Chordata; class Lepidosauria; order Squamata; family Colubridae; genus Pantherophis; species Pantherophis guttatus. The sequence continues at coordinate 290,259,243 of NC_142063.1, read as the reverse complement.
GGCCACCCTGTCCTATATATAGCTCACAGATTTGGCACTATCCATCAAAAGTCCTTACCTCATAAATTTCACAGGCACACCCTGCCCTGCTCAAAGTAGTCTCCAAAGGGCAAACCAACCCAGAGTGCTTACTAGATGCACAAATGATCATGCTCAAATTATTCTACTTCAGGCACATTATGTGAGGAGCTAGCTCTCCAGAAAAGACTATAATACTGGGAAAGGTGGAAGGAAAGAGAAGAAAATTACCAGCAACAGGATGAGACTCAGTTACAGTAATGATGGGTGCACAATTGGAAAACCTGAAAGACCAACTTAGAAATAGACTGTTATGGAGAAAATCTATCTATATGGTTGCTAGGAGTCAAAAATGACTTGATGACACATAATCAATTAAAAGAGACCTCCATAAAATGTCATTGATTACAAGACCATTTCTAAAGCTAGTATCTATCAATCTAAAATCAGAGGCATAGTCTAGAAATAAAGGGATACAGTGAATCTTCCCAAGTTTAGCCATCCTGTCAAGACCAAAACTAGTATAAAGTCATTTAGGAAGTCACAAAGAACCCCAAACCAACATCCAGGAATCTTCTTTCTCAGAAATTTTTATTAGGTTATAAAATAAGATACAAAATCCGAAAGAAAATACAGTGAGGGGAAGTGGGGGAAAGAGAAGTGAGGAAGGGCTGGGGAAAAGAAAAAATAAGCATTGAATTCCGACTCCCTCTGTTGCAGTAAAATAAAGCATTAAGATCAAACCACAACTTTTTGCTTTTCCATAGTAATATAAACTAGCCATTTCTATAAACACATATCAGTCTAATCGGTAAAACCCAAAACCAAAGTTTTATTTTTTTTCCACCTCAAGCACAAAGTTCAGAAGTGGTCTCCATGTGGCAACAAAGGTATCTGTATTCTTTTGTTCAATCAAAATGGTCAATTTAGCCATTTCTGTCAACTCCATCAGCTTCTGTAGCCATTCGTCTATGGTCCATGGTGGAAATCAAAACATCCAGGAATCTTAAGACGCCATTCATTTATGGTTATAAATGATATTTGGTATTTGTAAGATAATAGCAAACTCAAAAACATTGCTAGAAGAAGAGCTTTGATGCTCATTGATGCTTATTTCCACATTGGCAAAAACATTCAAATGGCTTTCCAGATCCCCAGAGTTTTATGAGATAAAATTTTTAGAGGTTTGGGCAGATTGGCCCAAAGTGAGACTTTTTGGACAACATGGGTGTCAGTTAGTCTGGCAGAAACTAAACACACAATACGAGTCCCATAATAACTGTCAAGCAGAGAGAACATTATTCAGCAACATGGTTTGAAGATGATTTGATGCCTTAAGATTTGCCATTCCCGAAGGAAGCAAAAATTCTGTTTTATATTAGAGAGTCCCAACAGGAGATTTAGGCCATCTATCCATCAGTTGAAGTTGAAATGTAAGTGGGTCATACAGTAAGACAACAGTTCCACACATCTAAGCAAGTCTAAAAGAGAATGTATAAAGAAAATAAATTCAAAGTTTTGAAATGAAAGTCCTGATCTAAATGCCATTTCAGTATTGTAGCATGGCTTGAAGTAAGTGGTTTTTTTCCCCAAATATTCTCAAATATTACTGGGTTGAAGCAATTCTATGGAGCAGTATGCCAAAATTCTGATATGACTGTGTGACAGACAGATCACCAATTACAGTGTTTGGTTGTAATTTTTCAGCTAAAGGTAGTACAACTAGTTATTAAATCTACTAATTCAGTTACTGAAATGATCTTTTCATAAGAGCACTTCACATATTGAATTACTTTGTTTATGGAGGAAAAAAGCACTAAGTTTTAGTATGTCTTTGTTCACTCAGATTTTCTTTATAGATCAGTAAGGTCCTCATGAAGCTTTAATAACATTCAGTGGCAAAGATAGGCAAGAATTCAGAAAACCCAAAAGGGGATGAACACTTTTTCGCGAACAATAAAGGGGAACAAAGATAGACAAGACAAAGCAGGTATCCTATAACCTGAATTCTTCCACAAGGTTTTAAAAATACACAGGAAAAATGGCAGAGTATTTCTAGAAAATGTGGACTTCCCAGGAAGCATATTAAAGATTTCTGAGGAAAGAAATCAAAGAAAAATTTTCCCCTTTAACATTTTTTTTTGTTAAAGATCATTTTCCTGCAGTGCACAAGTATTAACACTGGTGAGCAATTTCTAAAGCTTGTCTGTTATACCAAAGGTACTGAAAGTGAAAGCCACAAAACTATTGCAACAGATGGATCATTCTGGAAAGGATTTAAAAAAAAAACAATGGTCTGTGGAAGGCTGGCTTTATTTAAATTAAAAGAAAAAAATTTCCATGGGAGACTTGAAGGTATATCTAGATATTATTTAGTGGGAGGTACAAAGCAGAAAAGAAGTTTTGTGGCACTTTTTTCTATAAAGATTGCTACAAAACTGACAACTTTAGCAAGAAAGGCAGCCATGCAAATCTAAAGGTGCAGAGAAGCGAGGAATTATTTTAATCTGCATTCAGTCCTGTTTGCCATTCACTGAAACACAAATATTTGAAATGGGGACACTGCATTACCCCCAACAACAGATATATTCATTTGAATTGGTTTTGGTGTGCTTCTCTGGTTCTCTTTCCCAAATCTATAAACGCACAGAAAAGCATCCATTTTCTGGTCTGTGAGTACTGGAAAACAGAGGTCAAACCAAGTGCATTCTAGTGCTAATTAGAATTGTCTTTATATGCTTTATTAAACATTTGTTTGACTCTGCCTCATTCTGTCATACATTAGCATTTAATTGTGGTACATTAGCAGCAGCCTGAACAGGGAGAAGCATATCTAGGGCTTCTGAAGTGATGCCAATTTTTTGCAGTCATCAAAGGTACCAAATGAAAATAATTCATAGAAAAAAAATATGCAGATGAATAGCACAATCCCCTTCAAATATTCAATGGCAATTCATCTTCCTATGGATTAGGCATCTGATGGAGAAAACTATTGGTTAGGTTAGCTGTGATACTTCCTTACCAGAATATTGAGGTTCTGTTTTTCTGTCATCAACATAGAATCAAGGAATATATGAGTTGAAGGGGTCTTCTAGGTCTTCTAGTCCAGCTTTTTGTTCTGCATAGAATATACTAAATCAGAGGTCTCCAAACTTGGCAGCTTTAAGACTTGTGGACATCAACTCACAGAATTTTCCAGCCAGCACAACTATGCTGGCTGGAGAATTCTGTGAGTAGAAGTCCACAAGTCTTAAAGCTGTCAAGTTTGAGGACCCCTGCACTAAATTATCCTGGCAGATGGCTTTCTAGACTTTGTTTGAAAACTTTGAGTGAGGAGGAAATCCATTACAATTTGAGGGAGACAGGTCCATTGTTTTATAATTCTTAACATGGGAAACGTGAAATCAGTTAACAGAAGAAAGATGCATAAAAACAGGGCAGTGAAATAAAACCAGCTTAACCCAGAATAGTTAACTTAAACAGCAACAAAGCCAAAGGAATTGAATTGATTATGTGACATCAAATTGAAGTCTGTTCTTAATACTGTAGCAGCCCTGCTTGATTTCTTCCCTGACAATCTGTTCCTAACCTGATATTTAAGGCTTTCAACCCATCAGTATTATATATACGTCAATCAATCTTGATCCTGGTTATCCTCTTTCTCTCTTTCTCTCTTTCTTCCCACATTTCCAAGCATTATAGTCTTCTCAAGAGAACTACATCTTTAAATGATATATTCAAAATGTGATAATTTGAATCTATTCATTTGTGTCTCTAGTGACAACACTGGATTGATTTGTTCAACAATCTTTTTTTTTCCCCCTTCACTGTCCATGGTATTCTTAGGAGTCTTCTCCAACACTAAAATTCAAATTCAAAAGCATCAATATTCTTCCTATTCGGGTTCTTCAGCTCCAACTTTTGCTTTCATAGCATTTCAGGAAGCTTTCATAGCTTGTCTCAGGAATTCTGGGAGTTGAACTCCACAGGTTGTAAAAGGGCCACAGTTGCCCACCCCTATCATAGAGAATAGCATGGCTTACATTAGTCTGATCTTTTTAGGTGTAGACACAATACCAAAATAACATAGTCATGAACCATAGGGACAAAATAGAAGGGACTGCATGTGTTATTTACCTTTCTAAATATCAGCACCAAGGAAGCCAGTTGGTCTTTCACTAGTAGGCTGTTCCACAACCTGTGTGTTGATATTTTGGGAAAATGTTCTTAAAATAGATTGAATAGCACATTGGATCTGGCATTATAGGTTGTACCTGAAATGGGCACTAGTAATTGTCCTACAACATTCCTGGCAGCATCCACAACCAACCACAATGACACAAAAATGACACTGCTGTCACAACACAAGTCCTGCCTTTACTTGTATCACTATGTCTGATGCAACTAGATAAGTTGCAGCATTCATGCAATGACATTAAATAGCCTTCGAAATTTATTCCCTTCCCCTATAGAGTTGTCCACAGATCTTCTTTCTGTTCTCTAATTTTCCATTTTCTACTCATCAGAGGCAGAATTCTGTGGTTACATTTTCATTGATCAGTTCATGATTGCCCACTAGGCTTTTTAAACTTAAAAATGTATGCATCATAAGCAAACCTTTGTTTCATACTGACTTTATTTAACTATAGTTCTGTGCAATCAGCAGTATTTGTTATTGTAGTGGATATATTAAAATTAAAGCAATGGATGTTTTGTCACTCATTTTAGTGCCGTGGCTCTCTCAGTTATTTTTTGCTAAATGTGCTGGAGCCATTTACACACACACACACACACACACACACACACACACACACACACACACACGTGTGTGAATGCGTAGGCATATATGCTCACATACACACTCTGAAGATCTTTGATGATGTTTAATTTAAATGCTTCTTTGCTTCTGAAAGCACTTAAGTGAAAGGAGGCTGGTTTTGATATCTCTCCAAAGGGTAGAAAAGGGCAGTTATTGAATATTTTCTCCACTGGAGAACTGTCACACATAATTCGGGGTCAGGAATATTAAAAAAGTAGATCTTGCTTGTCTGAAACAGGCGCAGTACAGTAATTTGTATTACCTTCCTACATAATTTTGTTTTCCATTTTAATGCTGCCCCTGAGGAAATATTTATTTTACATGCATCAGAACAAAAAGATTTCTGGTTTACATAAAAGCCGTTTCTGTCTTTGCGAGCTTAATTTACCTCAAAGTAATTGAGCTTCATGACATTTTTGGAAATAAACAGTAGAGTAAAAAATTAACTGTCACCTGCAGGTATGAATTTGGACAGGGATGAATGGAGTCTTAGTTTGTTACAGCAGGTGACAAGTATCTATATAACCTCAGAGAATCCATTGGAAAGAATGGTGGGACTTCCATTTTTCCATTATGAAATAAGTTTTCACTTATTTATTTTATTTATTGGTTCGATTTATATGCCGCCCTTCTACGGAGACTCAGGGCGGCTTACAATGCGTTAAGCAATAGCCTTCATACTTGTGTATATACCTGCTTAGTAGGGCTTTCGCCCCTTCCCCAAGTGGTGTTCTTTTTTATACAAAGTCAGCTTATTGCCCCCGCAAACCGGGTCCTCATTTTACCTACCTCGAAAGGATGGAAGGCTGAGTCAACCTGGTGAGATTTGAACTTGCAGTAATTGCAGGGAGCTGGTGTTATTTAACAGTACTTTAGTCTGCTGTGCCACCAAGGCTCATTTTCATAAGTTGTACCATATTTACCTTATCATTTAGAGATTTTTCATGGAATGGACATTTGGGTTTTTTATGCTTAAGAACTGTACAGAATGTGAGACACATGTAGGTCTTTTCTATCCCTCAAACAAGAAGCTATATCCTCTCATCAATGCAATTAGTAATGTGGTAGAATTCTGTCATTTCCTTTGTCAGTAAATATCAATGTTTACAATCTGCATATACATTTAAGAATTAGAGCCTTGCCTTGCCTTGCCTCACCTCATTCAAGCAATAGAATAGAATAGAATAGAATTCTTTATTGGCCAGTTGTGATTGGACACACAAGGAATTTGTCTTGGTGCATATGCTCTCAGTGTACATAAAAGAAAAGATACGTTCATCAAGAATCATAAGGTACAACACTTAACGATAATCATAGGGAACAAATAAGCAATCAAATCATATTAGGAAACAGTCAATATAAATCTTAAGGATACCAGCAACCAGGTTACAGTCATACAGTCGTAAGTGGGAGGAGATGGGTGATAGGAATGATGAGAAGATTGATAGTAATGCAGACTTAATAACTAGTTTGACAGTGTTGAGGGAATTATTTGTTTAGCAGAGTGATGGCATTTGGAAAAAAAACTGTTCTTGTGTCTAGTTGTTCTGATGTGCAGTGCTCTATAGCATTGTTTTGAGGGTAGGAGTTGAAACAATTTATGTCCAGGATGCAAGGGGTCTGTAAATATTTTCACAGCCCTCTTTTTGACTTGTGCAGTATACAGGTCCTCAATGGAAGGCAGGTTGGTAGTAATTGTTTTTTTCTGCAGTTCTAATTATCCTCTGAAGTCTGTGTCTGTCTTGTTGGGTTGCAGAACCAAACCAATTACTAACTTCCACACTGAAGGATAAAAAAGTATTAGTTTGAAGCTACTTTGAAAATTATTTGGGTTGTTCCAGTGGTGTAACCTCTTGTTTCTTGAAACAGGGTATCACTGAATACAAAAAGCATGCATTACACCAATTCTAGCATGCATGCAAGGCATCTGATGTATGATTGGATGTCAAAAGCCTACTGATACAATGGGTTCAGATGTTTGGCAAAAGGTATACGTCTCTCAGCAGCTTGTGGCAAAAGGAAAAGAAGAGAGAGAAGGAGGAAGAACAGATTGTCCCAGGAAGAGAATATGGTTAGTTTTCTATGTTCCAATTGGTATGATGTTGCTGCCGGATTATTCCTGTAGGAACATAGCTCTTCAGGAATGGACAAAGAATTGATCAGCCCTATATGAATGATTAGGGTCATTACTGAGTAACACTTGAGGATGTTACTTTAATTCTTCTATTCTTATACTTCATGGTCATTTTTGGTTTTCATTCTCAACCTCCTGAATTAAATAATTCCCTTTGAAATGACTGCACCTCTAGCACACTATTTTCTTTGACGGGGGATGCATGATGCAACTTTTTGTATATTCTAATCATCATGTAAACGTTAACATGCTATAATACCTTTCTTTACTTTATAAGATCGTTGTGCATTTTAGAGCAACTGCTGTGTACTTCTGATGCCGTCTAGTCTGCAGTGGTGTATGCCAGACAGCCTGACTTGTGAAGATGAGGCTGCTTGGCTGTTATGATTTCCTCCTCAAAAAGAGGGTTAATACAGCCTCAGAACTGCTCTGAAAGACCAGCAGGGAGTCCACAGCAACTGGCAGTCACAGCTGGAATTAGAAATTAATAATGGAAGCAATCCTGGATGTGGTATGAAGAAAATTATAGGTTTGCCTTCCGATTCACATCACATGGATGTTTCTGTTGTTTTAGGGCCAGGCTGAGGGAACTTGTTAGACACTTTAGTTATTTTCAATATGTTCAAAATACATTTCCCCCCAGAAAAGCTCAAGGGTATTTCATGTTGTTTTTTCTACTTAACAGTTCTTCAACAATAGTTTGAAGGTGATTCATGGTCCTCTTTTCAGCCATCCCTGAAGTGCTGAGATTAAGCAGCGAAGAATTACTGTCCTGCCTCAAGCTACCACATATTCTGGAAAAAAAAAAAAAAAGAGAGAGAGAGAGAGAGAGAGAGAGAGAGAGAGAGAGAGAGAGAGAGAGAGAGGGAGGGAGGGAGGGAAGGAGGGAGAGAGAGAGAGAGAGAGAGAGAGAGAGGGAGGGAGGGAGAGAAGGACATATGGAAAGCAACTGGAGCAATTCCTGTGTCCTGGGAAGAAGAGCTGCCAAGTGATCAAGATGTCTTTCTCTTTGAAATCAGTCTAAGACAAGAATGGATAAACTCCACAGAACTGCCATGCAAATAAACAAAGAAATAAAATCAAAACCTTCATTTTATTATGATTTCCAGTACATTACATTACATCTCTCTCTCTCTCTCTCTCTCTCTCTTTCCCTCCCCCCCCTCTCTCTATGAATTTATAGACAAAGATGTCTATACTACCATATATCCAATAACTCCAAGTGGTTGACAATGATATAAATATATCCCAAACAAAATTTAAAAATCACAAAAAAACGAAAGGAACATTGCAATAACACCCTGGTGCCTGCACAAAAAAATATATATCTTTGAAACAATATAACATGGGGGTTTCAGAATAATTAGATTACATTAGATTACATTATTTCTCTTAGGCTACATTATTTCTCTTTTCTACCAGCAGGAATATTCTGAGGACTCTACCTGGAAATGCTGCTAGTAGTGGAAGATACCTCTGCACTTAACTTGTAAATCCAACTGCCCAAGAACATTAAATAGCACTGAAGTATGGCATTTAATTATTCTTCTTACCATACCTGGCGATTGCTCCATGATTGAGCCTGAGTTCTTTAGAACTTCTGAAATTTATTAAATTGAGGAAGGTAACAGTGAAACATCAAATATTGTCCCTCCAGGAATGGGATGGACTGACCTCAAGGAGAAATGTGGTGGGGAAAAATGCCCATTACTCTATATTAGGGGTGTCAAACTCAAGGTCTGCCGCATCTCCCAGGCTCTGTTTTTGGCTGCGATGGCCTCCTGCAGCTCTCTGCCAGTGAAAATGGAGCTCGGGAGGGCCATATTTGGTCCTCCCGAGCTCCATTTTTGCTGGCTGGGGGCTGAAGGAGGATCCCCCCAGCCCCGCCCGGGCCACTACATGTGCCCCCAACATGAGTGGCATTGAACTGGCCACTCCCCGGCCACCCCCCCAACGCCCCCAAGGTCAAACACAACCCTGATGTGGCCCTCAATGAAATAGAGTTTGACACTCCTGCTCTATAGCAATAAATTACAGTGGATTCAGACTGAAAAATTTCTTTCTTGTTGCTGTACCTGTACCTGAAGAATCTTGGGAAATTTGATTAAGGAACTGAGTATTAATTGTTAAAAGACCCCAAGCCTCTTTTAAGATTTCTGAGGAAAAAGCAATGGTTCTTCAAGAAAAGCAACCCTTCATTTTGGAGGCTACTCATCCCCTTGGAAAGCAGTGGGACCTTTCAGCTGTTGTGAAGGCATGCATTTTTTGAGAAATTTTCAGTGGGCTGGTTTGCCTTGAATCTTGGAGTCATAGACAAGAGGTTTGCACTTTTTCACGTTTAGATAAAGTTTCACAATTGTTTCGAATATTAGCAAAGCTGTCAATAGCTTTTTAGACACATTTTCTATGTCAAGAATTCTAATTTCATAGTATTTTAGCAATAGAATACAAAAGCCCATATCAGCTTCTCCCAAAAATTGATTCAGCTCTTTTAATTTTCATAATTTACTCTCAGACTCTTTGTCACAAATTACTAACTTATTAACTATTTGTACTTTTATATGAAAGATTTGAATTTGTCATGAAGGCTGCCTTCTATAATTTCTCCTTTCTTACAATTTCTAAACCCTTTTCTTGCTGACTTCCTCTTTGCAAGGAAATGTAGGTTTGCAGTTCAGGTTTAGACTTTGATTCAGGCATATGAAAAATGAAAATCTAAATTCGAAGCACCTAGCTGATTTTTAAACAAAAGCCCAGGAGAGGTGTGTTTGTGCTGGGGGATGAGGGGTGGGGACAATATTTATTTTTCTTTGAATTTGTCTGGAAGAAAAATAGTTATTTATGAGTTCCAAGATAGTTTCAGTGGATTGTAAATTGAATTAGATAGTAGAAACATTAAAGGCAAAGCATAGAATTTAATTTTCATCTGCCTCTCATCATAACTAGAGCAACTATCTGCATCTTTCTTTTTTCTTTTTGAAAATGAATATAGTGGAGTTTAAAATAACAAATGCTAATGAGTGTGGAAACAGATGCTTCTGCATCTGAAATTGTGTAATATATTGCATTGCTATCCACTTGGACATAAGCAAATTAAAGATGTAAATATTTACATGAAAAGCTATTTATCACTCATGATTCCAGGCTTTTCCTTTGTTGTAAGCTTTTAAGGAGACAATGCTTGCTCATCCAGCCCTTTCTTTGCTTTGTACCTTACATTCCACAATCAATTCTCCACTAGGAGGGAGAAGTGGAAGTATTAACAGAATGGATATTATATCCCATTTGTCTAAGATAGTACAGGAAATTCAGGAGGTGAAGGTCTCACTCATGCCCTCGTCACCTCCCGCCTGGACTATTGTAATGCTCTCTACATGGGGCTCCCCTTGAGGAGCACCCGGAGGCTCCAACTGGCGCAGAGTGCGGCCACGCGGGTGGTAATGGGAGCGTCATGGTGCTCCCATGTGACACCTCTCCTGCGCGAGCTGCACTGGCTCCCGGTGCTCTTCCGGGTGCGCTTCAAGGTTTTGGTTACCACCTTCAAAGCGCTCCATGGCTTAGGACCTGGTTATCTACGGGACCGCCTACTACCACCAATAGCCTCCCACCGGCCAGTACGCTCTCATAGAGAGGGACTCCTCCGGGTGCCGTCAGCCAAACAGTGTCGGCTGGCGACCCCTAGGGGGAGAGCCTTCTCTGTGGGGGCACCTACCGTCTGGAATGAGCTCCCCCCAGAGATACGGAGGATTCCGGATCTGCGCACCTTCCGCCGCGCTGTGAAGGCTTTTTTATTCCATCAAGCGGGCTTGGCCTAATCTCCTCCCTCTTTTAATATGTAAATTTTAATCTGTTTTTAAATTATTGGGGTGTTTTAATCTGTTTGGGCCAAAATGATTTAATTTGATTTTATCTGGTTTTAAATTTTGTGTATTTATGTATTTTATTGCTTGGCTGTTCACTGCCCTGAGTCCTTTGGGAGTAGGGCGGTATACAAATCAAATCAAATAAAAAAAAAAAAATAAAAGGTAGGGAAAGGTATGAGTTGAATCATGGGTAGTAATGTTAAATAAATCAGAAATGGTGGAATAATGATGGAATAATAAATAAGTAGCAAACATTGCCATATTATTTTCCTTTCTTCCCAGGGAATACATTTATGAGAGATGGATATGAAACAAAGAAGTTAGTGAAAAATGTCTAGAAAGCAAAGGTACTTTTTAGTGCTATTTCACATTGGTGGTTCCTTCTTGTGGAATCGACAGGTCTTGGATACAGGGCTCCGGAAATTTGCCTTGTTACACTGTGAAACATGGTTTCCTCCAGATCAGCCTTAACTCTTGTAATTTCATGGAAACATCCATATAGCTCTCTTAACAATAGCATAAAACCAGTTTGCCATTACCTACTTCTGAGATAATGTTTGGCTTTTAGCCAACAAATTTGGCTATATTAATAATGACTCTCACTACATCCATCATCTCATACAATCACCCTTTATTTCTCCAAACATTATCTATTGGGCTGGTCCAGGAGGTAATGCATTACAGTCATATTTCTTAGCAGCTTCTCTTTCATAAAAGACTAGTAAAATGAATGAGCAATTTACTAGTAGTCTTGTGTGTGCTCATAAGTGTAAAGAGCAGATCTTGAGTATCCTTTATGCGGGGTATGGTTAAAATGACCCAAGAGCAAGATAATACAGTAGTGGAAAACTAATCTTGTTTCAAATTCAAATTGTTGAATTTCCTTGATCATAAGGTGGAAATCAGAATAGGAATTCATATCCCATGAATAATAATGCAGGCAAAGACCCAGAGGAATCAAAGCTACAATGCTTTTACAACTCTCTGGTTTCTTTCATGAACATATTCAAACACTTTCTGAATGCTATTGCCTGTCTTTTAACACACAAAGCAGTCTCTGGTGCTGGAAATGTTTAACATAGTATACCGCTACTGGTGTAATAGTCACAATGGGGTTTGCATAGCATGGAGGATATTGAGATACTTTATTTGCATTCTTTAAAAGTCAACTTTTCTAACTTCAGATTTTATGGATATCTTCTTCCAAAGTTAAGTTTCTGCCTACTTGGTGATTGAATAAGACTGGGTGATGGTTATACAATGTCTTGAATATCGATGTATAATTTCCATTATCATTGTTACTACAATTTGCTACAAATTTTCTTTTTAAATTCTTATATGAAGCATTGTTCTAGTAAATATTATGCTGAAACACACATATATGTTTACAAACACACATAAAGAGACAGGGAGGGAGGGAGGGAGGGAGGGAGGGAGGGAGAGAGAGAGAGAGAGAGAGAGATGCATTGTTCTGATGTGTCTTAAAATGGTTAAATCTGAAGAATTGGATTTCAAGATGTTTCAGATGATGCCTGAAATCATAATAACTAATGATCCCAGCAGGGTTGCTTGGTAAGGTATAGCAAAATAGTTTATGGCAAGAAGATAATGAGACATGGATCCTGGATGTTTCACTGTGAAAACAAAAAAGCTTAAATATATAGTGAAGCTTAGAAGAAATGATGTCATTAAAAACAAATATATGTAGGGACAAATGGAAATCTTCAGCCATGTACAAGTTACATGGAATACAGATCTTTCAGATACCATAATATAAGTAAAACACAATTCTTTAAGGTGCACTTGTATTAGAGAAGCCCAACTGTTTTTTAAAAAAATATATCTTCCAGAACTTGTACTGGTACTTCATGAGTTACAATTACAATGTAAGCTAGTTACTAGGATTTATAGGAATTGAATAAATATGCAGGATGAGAAACGGTGCATCACTATAAAGATCTGACGAATACTGAGGGTGGATTGTTAAACAAGTGAATTAATTGCGTTTTAATCATTATCACCACAAAATAAATGCATTTTTATTTTGGAATCAATTGCTTTTCAACTCCATTGCATTCTAATCAGATGATCAATATCCTCTGGATACTATTTAGCGTTTGGCAGTTCAGCAAGTACTAGCTTTCCAGTGTTCCTTCTTAATTGTATTTGTAAACGAATGCATTTACATTTCTCACAGAGTCTATACAATCAGATTTTAAAATTGTACTAAGAGATTATCTCTTAAGGCATAAACTGTCATATGTGAATTTATCTTTGAATTTTTGCCAGCTGGGAATCCATTAGTCTAATGTGTTAAATGTTTAAGATGATTTGTACAGTAAATCTACTCAATGATCTCAATTTCAGAAAATTGCATTGATTGGCATATTGATAGCACCTTATCTTCTACAGATTTCAAAATTCAAAAATTGCAATATAAAATTATGTCAAATAAGATGAGTATTTCTCCTAATGTATCCTCCAAATAAACTCTTTTCAGGGAAGATATTCAAGAGACCTGATATTTTGGTATCTAACTCCAATAACATTTCATAGGAAGGCTATTGGATTTCAAATAGATTTTCTTTTGAAGAATTTCAAAGGAGGACAGGTAAGTTTTAACAAGAATAACAGAATATCAACTGAGAATAAGTAGACTTTTATATATTTGATTTGACTGGTTTTAAAGGATACAACTTGCTGAAAATTCCCTGAACTGAACTGTAATCAAGCACCATGTTTCTCAGTCTTGCCAATTTTAAAATGTGTGAACTTCACCAGGCAGCATGCATCTTAACATGGTCAAGTTTGAGAAATACTGATCTAGTGGAAACCTAGGTAGGAAAGGCTAGAATGCAGTATAATGTGTAATTAATAAAGCTAAGAAGGAGACATTCCTAACATTATATAAAATATATATTTAACATTTCCAAAAACACTTTGAAAAACATTTCCAAATTGTAATGTGTGGAGTTGTCCTAAGATTTCATTTCATTTTTTCCGTACCAAGAATTTGTTGATATTGTAAATATCAACTAATAATTGAATGCAAGATACAAGAATGATATTTAAATAAGAACAAAATTGTTAGGAAGCGGGATGGGGGGGAAGATTTCTATATTGTAACTAAATGATACCTTTGCTATGTCTACTTTGGCTTTCTGAATAATTGTGTCTAATGTTTGATGTTCAGGAAGATAAAAAGAAAAATAGAAAAAGATCAAAGCAGAACAAGAGGTAGAAAGAGAACTGATAGCAGTGTGTATGTATGTAAGTAGGTATATAGGTATATGTATGTATATGAATTTTTTAAAAAGCCAGGCAGAGCACTGTGTTTCTTTATCTTTCAGAATCATTGCAATTAAAGCATTCCAGAAAAAGCACTTTAAATGAATGACATTTTTCCAGAATGTTTCTTTCATGCTCTCAAATTGTTAATTTAAGATGTCAAAACATTCACTTTTTGGGGTAATATTACTCACTTTTGGAATAATATTCATGAAATAATCAATCACACAATCACTACTTTTGCAGTACAGACTAAGGAAGGATGATATACTTTGACTTCTGTTGCTTTCCTGTCCAGTAATCAGAAAATTAATGCTGCCAATAAATGTTCAATATTCTTATTCTTAAATATTCTAACTACAACAGTTAAAACTAATGCAAACTAGAAAAGAAAAAATAGAAAGTGCAGAAGTATAGAAATAGCACTTAGACTTATATATTGCTTCATAGTGGTTTAGAGCACTGGTGAAATGCAGCCAGTTCTATCCGGCTTGAGCGAATCTGTAGCACCAATGGCGGGAGGCTCCACCTACTTGTCCGGACATCATCACATCCCGTTTCTGACGCTCTACGCATGCGCAGAAGGTGCTGCGCATGCACAGAGGTGTTGCACGTGTGCTTCCATTTGCGAACCAGTAGCAATGGAAGTGGATTTTACCCCTGGTTTACAGTACTCTTTAAGCATTTTACAGAGTCAGCATATTGCCCCCAACAATCTGGGCCCTCATTTTACTGACCTTAGAAAAGAAAAAGCAGAAAAAAAATAGAAACAGAAAAGCAATAAATAAATAAACAAACAAACAAATAAACAAGTAAACAATAAAAATATAGTAAAGAAAAAGAAAAGAAATATGTAAAGAAGTGACTTCTTCATGCAAGAAAAGTATAAACAATTTTAATAACACTTTCTCTTAAAATACAACAAATGATCTCTTCTTCCCATTGCCCATCTTTTATCTATAAACAAATTCAAACCCTCATTCAGTCCTGATCAGCAAAAGCCCATTATGGCTTCTTGAGATAACACCATATGTATCTATTTTTTACTTTGATCAAATAATCCAATTTTATATTTCTTCCTTTTAACTAATAATAGACTTCATCTTTTATCCCTTCAAATAACATGCTAGAAGTTAATTTATTTTTATTTTTTCTTTGTCCCTTCTCACAAAACTCTTTTATAAATCCAGTGTAGTGATATTAAACAGATTATTCTCTTGGGGTTTTTTTTGTTTGTTTGTATATTCATTTTAATTATATTTAATTATTAGTCAATTTCTTTTATATATCCACTGCAATATCTTTATCATATCATTCTTGTAGCCCAGGGGTGTCAAAAGTGGTGGCCTGTGATCTGGATGTGTCATGCGCAGGCCATGCCCACCCCAGCTCCGCAAAGGCAAAAAACGTTGTGAAATGTCACATGATACAATCAAGTTTAACACCCATGTAGTAGCCTATCATTTGAAAATCCATTTGCAATTCAGTCTAATTCTTGTGAAGTAGAACTAGCTCCTCTTCCATAACATCTTTTTGATACAGTCTGTATGTAAAGGTAGACACTATTAAAATTAAATTTTGGATCCATTGTTCAAATTTATCCTTCAAAATGACTAATGTTCAATTATTTTGCTTCATTCATTTTGCTTCATACTTGGAACCCTGAAAGTTCTTCTCCTTTAATTGCAATCTTTAGTTCCCTTAGTATCCAATTTTTAAAGTCTTATCTTAATTTTTTATTCAAAATAAAATTATTTTCCTATGAGAAAAATTCTTTATATATAATTCCAAAGTTTTATTTCAAGTTTATCGAGACCCCTAGTCCATTTGTAACTTTCAAAAATCAAAGTTTTTATCACTTTTTTTTTGGTTTATTCCCATAAAATTACTTTTTAAGTTCTTAAACTTGTAGTTAAATCTTCTTTTGCTAAGGTTTTATAGTGCTATAAAACTTGTCAATCCAAAGGTTCCTAATAACTGAAAAGTAATTTCTGAAAATGATTAGAAAAGGAAATATGTAAAATCAATGTCCTTTCAAAGGCATATAATTTGAGCAAGTTGGTTATTCTCTTGTTTCTCAGAGCTCTAAACCTTCCGGAGACTGTTTTCTTGCCGTCTCAAGTAGCAGTTGTCTGGAGCACTTGTGGATGATCTCAAGTCTTCTCCTTGTCTGGAGAGATTTAAAAGAGCCGGTCTATTTGCTGGTTCTTCATTCCATCATGATCGTTGGTTCCACTTTCCATGAAGCTCTCTTCAATCTGCCCTTTCTTCTTGTAAGGGCCAAATATTGTATTTTCAAACACATTTTCACATAAGCTGCTCCAATAAATGTCAGAAATTCCTTTTCTCCACTTCCTATTTATAAGTATAGATTGCCTGGAGGAGCTAGAAAGTACTCACAAGCTCTGCATCTGAGTTAAGTGACAAAGATCAGAGTTCTCGGCCTCAGCATTTTCCCAAGGACGTTATATTGGGGAGAAAAGGTATGATTGCTGCATGGTAAGAATTATCAACTCCTCCCTTTCCCTAGAATGTATCCAGGAGGTATAGATCATATATAGTCTCAGTTGCAATTTAAATGACAGGAGTCAATTTTTTAAAAAATCCCACAGGGAGATTGTAACTGCAAACAGAAAGAAGGAAAGGGTAGAGTAGAGTAGAATCTTTGAAGCATTTTAATGTAAAAGTCAGATTCCAAACTACATCATCTTTCGACATGCAAACTATCTGCTTCAGCATTCAGATTTTTCTCTCTCCTTCATCCACTGGTTACTTTTCTGCTACTTAGAGTCCTACTTGATCTGCATTATATGAAGTGCATATGGCATCATGGGCAATGTCACAGGGCAATTTTCAGAACAGCACAGGCTAAAAGGCCAAAAGCAAGATTAGAAATTAGAATATAACATTGTGTGATAGGATATGACTTTTGTCCCTGAACTGCAGTGCTGGGATTTATCAAGACATGAACCACAAATGACCTGAAAAGTGATGCTATGATCTTGACAGCTCCTAAGGGGCAACTAAACAAAAGTTGGATCTGTGGCTAGTTGGGATTCAGGGAGCATGGTTGCTCATTAGTGGGGAACCACTTAGACAACTCCAGAAAGAGATAAAGGAGAAGGACTCTGAGACAAGGAAAAAAAAAAACAAAAGAGAAATCAAAGCCAGTGGAGATGAAACAAGAGGCGAGAGAATGAGACTGACCTAAAACAATTTATTGTGTCAGACAGAATACAAGATAATGGCTTCTTCCCTTCACATTGAAATGCTTGGATTGCCAGCTGGATTTTATATCTGCACTGGCAGTGGGAAAGCATCCTTTATTGTAACCAAAAACAGCAGGTCTGTGTAATAGATCAATTCAAGACATATGATGTGGCTCAAACCTGCAGTAGAAGCAAATGTCTGGACAGCTCAGGAGCCTCCTACTAAGATCGCTGCTACCTCAGGATGTATTCATTACCTGAGACAGCAGCCATTTCCCTCCATCTAATGGCAGAGCTGGTTCTGGGAAAAACAGCAGGCTTAAGAGTTAGAGAAATCATAGATAAGAAAAATAGGATAGAGGTAAAACAAATTTGGAGAAGTGAGGACACGAAAACAGTCCATTCAAAGAATGTCAAAAATAAGAAAACCTTATTTCTATGTGCTAGGACTGATGCTTTAATAAGGAGGTAATTTGTTAGTGACAAAGACACTCACTTATCTGTTTATTTTTGTGTTTTGCATTTGCATTTGTAGCTCATCAGTGAATCCTTCATTAACTTTTGTGCTTTTGCAAATGACTTTTAGGGGAAAGCTGCATCAGAATCACCACAGCTGTGTAAATCCTTCAGAAAGATTTAAGAATGCATGTGGAGCACCTCTCCTCAATCTGTTAAAGCAGCCACAACCTTCACCAAAAGATGCTGAGGAAACATTTCCTTGTGTGATGTGGTTGTTTATGCACACACATTTGGAGGTAGTTAGGAGCAGCTTTTGAAAAAGCCATGAGGCTGGGGAAAAAAATGCGACTGCTCCAATGATTCAAAAGGAAGCATTTCGTTTATTATTTCAAAGCATCTCTGTTGCAAGATTTGTGCAGCATTGATAATCACACAAGATATTTTTGCCATATTGCTTTTGCATATGTTTGAATGCTTTAAATTTTACTACAAAACATCCAATAAATGGAGTAGCCTATTTCAGAGATGAACATTTTTCAGGGAGTTAAAAGCTTTTCAATTATGTCCTTAGGTTGTACTTCTCAAACTTAGCGAGGCCAGGATGATAAAGTGTGCAGCCTAGGGCAAAAACTAAATTTGATTTAAATCAAATATGCATCAAATTAATGATTACTCTTCTTAGATTTAATAATTTCCCTCCACTGCTACATTAAAGAACACAATTTGAAGGTAATATCTCAATGGGCTTTGAAAACTGCAGGTAGGCATGGTGCTTCAAGTTGTGCCTTGACTGGGAGCTTTCCAAAATCTTTTCTTTTTCCATCCTGCTATTTCAGGTGCTTTAACTGGAATCTGAGTTTGGGATCTTATGCATAGATAATAGTGCTTCTAATATTCAGATATGGATTATTCCATTAAGTGTCACTCATATATAAAGGACTTCAAAGTCTACTCCCTTTGGTTAATATTTATTATAAAATGAGTGGAAAGGAAAATAATTCCTTTTAAAATCAAAATAGCCATATTAGGAACATTTTATGCTGAGCCAGCTACAGATGCTTCCAGATAGTAGATGGTTGAGTTTCTGCTTAGTTGAACTTTCTACTACTTATCATCAGTAAAATTGTTATTAAGGCTAAGTAAAGGAAGATTGAAAAATTATTATCAAGTGATTTTGAACATGTGTACACATAGATGTGTAGCTTGCCTTGCTCTATGAACAAATTGCTCTGTAGAAGATTTGATGAAACTTTGTGGGACATTTTTGCCATTATTATAGCAGATAGCAATAAATGAAAGATAGATAGGGGAAAAATCATCTCAAAACAAGATAACAAATAGAAGGCTGCAACTTTTTCCAGAATAAGAGACATGCAATATCTGGGAAACCTCTGTAAAATCCTTCGCAGACAATATGGAAAAAAAATTAACCCAATAATGTTAGGGGAAAAGGCAATCATTAAAAACCATTTGCTGGATTCCATTATACAGAAAAAAATGGTAATTGTTGTTAAGTTATATATTTTATTTAAAACATTTATATATTGCTTTTGTCCCTTCAACTTAAAGCCATGTATAGAAAACACTGGATTTTCCACCTCACGCCAGTATCTGGAAATTTTATCAATTGAGTTAGAACACACAGTTGATACTACTTCCATTGGGAATTCTTTTATTTTGTAATGTTGGGCAGCTAATATGCCCAGTTAATCATTCACCTGAAGTAATAAGTGCTCATTTCAATTCAGAGGATGTGTCTCAGCAAAGGTAAAATATCTGGGAACAAATTAAAAACATCTGCAGGGCAGAAGTCTAAGGAAAACCAATCTAGTGATATTAAAACATCAGATCTGAGCCCAACTACATAAGCTGCATTTATCCAATTTGTTTCTGCATGCAATTCAAGATGCTGATTTTGACCTGTAAAGCTCTAATTGATTCATGGCCACGATATCTGATCGTCTCTTTCCTGATTGCCTTAGAATAATGAACATTATTTCAAAGCAATTATAAAAAAGTTTTGTTACTTGCTCTGTTATCCAGAAAACATACAGTCGATTCTTGAGGTATGATCCTTGAGGGGTTTTGTAAACATTTTAAAGTCTCATTTCATTTTCAAATTTTATTTGAAGTGTCTTTTTTTTTTACTTTTTGTTGGAGGGGGCTTATGCTTTCTTGATCAAATGATAACTTTTAATGACATTTTGCATCACATTCTAACATATCATCTCATTCAAACCAATTTTGTTGTATACTGTACATGATGTGCAATCACAATAAAGGCTATTATTATTATATATCTTCATTTGACATGAACCAGAAAGATTTGGATCACTTACTCCCTTATAAACAAAGAATTTTTTACAGTACAGGCATTACTGTATGTTGAATTTTTGTTTCTTTATCTTGACTTTTGAGTGCCTATGATGATACACTCAAACTGTTCACATCATTGTTTAAACAGACCTGTATTTGTCTAGACAACATATTTGTCTGTTTTATTATTTAGACTCAGATGTATTATCACATTTGTATGTTGTCTAGTGATTCATCACATGACAGGCCATGTATACATATTTTAGTTATGAGAAAACAGATACTATAGAGTGTAGCCTTGCTAAGTAGATGTATATAAAATCAGGTTTAATTTCCTCTTCCAATAGAAGAATAATTAAAATTAAGGTAGTCAAATCAGTAGCAGGCTAGTATTTGGGCTTTCTGAATAGATTGTGAGCTCAAAGCCCTTGAATGACCTGGAGAAAGAAGTTATGAACTTCTAGATATGTTTCATAAAAGAAAAATAGAGGAATGTGTTGATGAGGATAGGACTAGGACCAGTGGTGGGTTGCCCCTGGTTCGGACCGGTTCGCAAGAACCAGTAGTAAAACTGTGAGAGGCTCCGCCCACTGACCTGGATGTCATCAGAAGTTATCTGTGCATGCACAGAAGAGCGCACCTGCGCAGGCATGATGCAAACCGGTAGTAAAGGTAAGTAGAGCCCACTCCTGACTAGGATGGGTGTCGGTAACCCGCAGCTCTGGCCACAAAACCTGGGTAAGTGTGGCTGGGGTAGTGTCATGTGAGTGGGTGGGAGTGAGTGTCGTTGAATTGGCCACGTCCATCCAGGTTTTGTGGCTCCTGGTGTTTTCTTTTCTGTGGGAAACAGGTCCAAATGGCTCTTTGAGTGTTTAAGGTTGCAGACCCCTGGACTAGGATTAAAGGGACTTTTGTTTATTAATTGCATTCCTAGTTTATTATAGTCTTCCCATTTTAATATTTCAGAAGACAGGAATGATAAGTAAATCATTACAGTATGATCCAATCTAGAACTAAGGAGAAATTTCCTCACAGTGTGGACAATTAATCAGTGGAATGGGCTGCCTCTAGAAATTGTGGGTGCTCTAATACTGGAGGTTTTTAAGAATAGATTGGACAACCATTTGTCCAGAATGATATAAGGATTCCAGATCAAGCAGACGGTTGGACTAGAACGTTTCCAAAATCACTTCCAATCATATTCTATGTTCTATTTCAAATATGAGCTAGGCATTTCACTGGGGGATGAGTTCAATTCTCCTAGTAGAAATTATCCAGTGAAATAGTGGTAATAGCCTCAATAGCCTCATATTAATGTGTCACAAAGTAATCAAAACATCCAGCACATCCAGTTTCCTTGCATAATTGTTGTCAGAGAGGAAGAGGGAACCTGAATTAATTCAGCTTCTATTGCACACAATCAATTTATTGACTTCGGCCTCTTGCTGGAGAAATAAAATGTTTCTGATAGTGATTTCTACGCTAAGTACATATCACTCAAGACCACATTACCTGCAGAAGCCTTCTGCCTTGAAAAGAACCCAGAGTTTATTGCAGGAATTATGCTATGTAATCACTCATCCACAGGATTAGCTTTATAACACAATATGACAAGAGCTTAGTGTGCAAAACTCAGGATATTTCCTTCCATTGAACTCTCTCCCTTTTGAATACTGCTGAAGACCTTAGGAACTGCCTAAGGCAGGGGGGCAATGGGAAATTACATAAGGAATCTATGTATCCTATCATCTCATTCCATGACCATTCTGACTGGGAATTCTCTTAAATTCAGCCACACAATCAACCTCAAACATAACAAAATCAAACATAATTTTGCCTCCTGACCTTATGATGACTGTGGCATACCCTTAAGGGTCCTGTCCAGTGGTGGGTTGCTACCGGTTCGCCCTGGATTGGGCAAACCGGTAGTGGCAGCGACAGGAGGTTCCGCCCACTTGCCTGGATATCTCTGTGCATGCCCGCATGCCCACGAGTGAACTGGTAGTGACGGGATTTGAAACCCACTACTGGTCTTGTCCCTTTCATAATACAATATAACATAATAAGTAACCCCAACTACTTGGAAACAAAGAACTCAAAATATAAAAGTAATTGAAAAAGATCCAATTCCAGCCTATTTTTCCCTCAAAAGGGACATCATTTCATGTCTCTTGCCCTTCCCCACAAATTCCCTATGTTTTCTGTCTACGAGAACGGTAATTTATTTGACTAAATAATCAAAGTGGAAAGTTGTGTCAAAGTCAATTGAAACTGAACAATTTCTTACCTGCTGTGCTGCAGAACTCTCACAGCTCCTGACCCATTTCCTCTGAACAGGACTGAACAGATCCCTACTGTACATCATTAGGCAGAATTGTACAGTATGCTGCTTATTTTCTTATACATAGTTTCCTCTGTCCTACAGAATTCTTCAAATTCAGTCTAGTGTTTTAAGTACCACCAAGGAGTACACTGAACTGTGTTCATCGGAGCTCTCAAACTAACTTTCATTCAATGTTATTCTTCCTTTTTTGGGTGCATGTAGAGAACTGCTCATGCCAACAGGTTAGAAGAGAAAAAAAAATCACATAACTAGTGAGCTGGCTAGGGAAACAAAATCAGTTTGGCGTGTGAAAAATCAAGATGTAATGGCTTATCTCCAGATGATTAGCCATCAGTCAAAACAAGTTCCTGACTCTCAATAGTTTAATAATATGGCATTTAAAAAACATATTTTTCTTGTCATTTAGACTTATAAAGATGGGGGGGGGCAGATTGGTAAAGTAAATTTATTTATAAAATGTGCATATGTGAGTTCCAGATCTGAACTGGCACTGAATTTCTGGTTGATACATGCTAAACTTCAGTTATTTTGTAATTTGACATCAAAATTTTTGAACAAGTATTTTATAATATTCTAGTGGATAGATTCTGGGGATCTAGTTAAAAGTAAATTGATCTCATAATTAAATGTCTGCCTGATCTCATTCAAATGACGTATTTAAGGTTCTTTCTAAAATTCTCTTTTAGTAATCTTCAGTATTGGAAGCTGCCTTATAACTTCATTCTGTTTATCTAATATTGTCTACAATGTCTGGCAGATGATCTTGTGGGTTTAGGAAGGAGTTTTATAGCTTTATGGTGTCATGCCAGATATTAAACCTGTGACCTTCTATGTTTAAAGCAGTTATTCTACCACAAAGATACTCAAATGGAAGAGTTATTTATTTTATTAACTAATTATTCTTAATTTTTTCAAGCCAAGGACATCTCTGGGTCCTTGGCTTGCTACTTCTTGAGACAAGGGAATATATTTGGTAGATCTTAATCTGATTCTGTTTACAGGAGATTTTGTTTCTCCTGTAAGCACTCACATGGAATTGGAATAGTTGGAACTTTGTATATATATATATATTTTGAACTGGAACTGCATTGATAAGACCAGAAAATGAGTTAGAAGTTGAGTTTGGAAGATGACATTGGATTGACCAAGACCAAATAGTTCAGAAATACACAATTGTGACCCTGATGCATTACATTACTTCACATCTTTCCTGATTAATCCCTCTTCCTTAGGAAACATTTATCACCAGACAGTTCAACTCTCGTTCAGTCAAGAGAGGGAGTAAAGAATTATTTAGACATGCCCATCTTGTGCTACAACAGCTTTCTTCCTGATAAAACAGTTCAATACTTTTAAATATCAGCTCACCCATCCAACCCAAGGGTGCTGTTAGATCCCAGATGGAAGGAGAATGTAGGAGTAATCAGTTGCTTCCAGTATGAGTGCAGGTTTAATCAGAATTTTTTATTTCTTAGGTTCCAGGGATACTGGTTCAGTAAGGTCCCTTGAGATAGCTAGACTGAAGAATGGATATCTTTAACAATATCAGCCTTTTTTGCAAAATGTAGATGGTAATAATCAAATGGAATACACATATGTGATCCCCATTCACAGTGTGGATGGTTCATGCATGTAATCATATGATAATTTCTTGACATTGCATTTATTGATCACTTGAGCTGTTCACCCATCCACATCCATCACTTGATACCTGCAGATCTGAGCAATTGAATGAATCTAGACATCGGCCAATACAAGTATTGTATAATGCTGTTGACTGTTATACTTTTTGTATCACTTTATGTAACCGAAAACATAAAATTAGAATTTGGATGTTTATCAGATTATTTGCACTTTTGGCTATTTCCCCTTTACCAATTTCCAAGCCCCACTGAATCTCCTGGGATTAATGTATGGGCATAAATCATTATTCCTAATGTTTTAAATAATTTGGTTTTTTAAAAAAGGTCTTTGTTTTCCAGTAGTAATCCACACTTTCTTGTAGCCATGATCATTGTTATGAATAATGTAGCATTTTCCACCAGGGATCAAAATTCTGACTTACTGGATAAATCCATCATGTTGTAGTTTTCAAAAGATATATATTTACAATGAAGCCAACAGCGACCTTGAATACATATACATGTCTCTGTGCTGACTACTTAAAAAAAGCTATTAACATAAATATTATGGCACTTTAGAAAAAAGATATAGTGGTTGGTGATTGTACAGGTACTTCCAGCTAGTCAAGCATCTTGGGAACCCTCTATTTAGATCTTAAGCAAAGTGTTGTTTGGCCTTGTTATGTCTTTCACTTTTTTTAAAAATGGGCAGGCTAAATATTGAATGTGGCTCCATCTGTATGCAAGTCATATGTTTTATCACAGATCTATGGCCCCTGGCTAGATTTCAGTAAATAAATTCTACAACCATTTGCTCTGGTCTAATAATACAGTAGTGAAATAACTGCAAATGAGAGGCATTGGTGAAAGAAAGCAACACGTAATCTCATATAGCATCTATTTCTCTTCTAGCAAAACACAGGGTCAGTGAATAAATTCACTAGGTGCCAGATGCAATCTGATCATCCCTCTTCAACACTCATCTCCTTTGTTTCAGGTTTTACTGATGTTCTAATCCCTCATATTTTCCCTTGGTTCCTTTATTCCATATTTTCAGTCATTTTCCCTAATGAAACCATCTAGCAGAACTAATCCAAACATGGGCTTAATTAATCAACATTTGGCAGTCTGTAGCTCTGCACTCTTGCCCAAATTACTTGTGACAACTTTCTTAATGCAAAACCTAAATATCTACAGGGAGCCTGGTCTTCTATCAGCTGGCTGGGTAGAATGTTTTCAATTGATTTTAATATATGTTAATAAAGCTGCAATAAACCTTTTTTTCCCTAGTTACCCATGGAACAGTTTGTTGTGAGAAAAAAAAAGTCATTAGTTTGGTTTTAATTTGATTAAAAAGAAGAAAAGGCAAGGAGGGAGCCAAGCACGGTGTCAGCCCTGGAAGCCATCTTTTCTTTGGATCTTTAGGGTTGCCACATTTAGTGCTGAGGGAAACTGGGAAGGGGAATTGTATGGAGTTGGGGAGATATCTAGCCATAGTAACATTCTTTTCTCTGAGAGTCAAGGACATTCAGCCCGGCATCTGGAGTTGCGTGACTGGGAGGCATCTCCAGTTGGGACAGTGCATTGATTCGACTGTCCAGTGATAGACCATGTGATGGACATATGGCTGCAGGGGAAGGAACTTGGACTTTCTTTTCAGTGGGGAAAACCTGGAAGCTTTCAGATTAGGTTTTTCCCAGATGTTCCAATATAACATCTCTAACAAAATGGAATTTTGAGGAATTTCTAGCCTTGGAGTTTTCTTTCTTTGGGGGGGTGTTATTTGGAACCCTGACACACGGAAGAGAAGTTTACTAAGCAAGGGTACCATCTACCATGATGAAATACTTCTAGCATGTTAAAACTTTGTATGCTATGTGTTTACAATATGTTTCCTTCACTTGATCCAAGGTATTACACTAGAAAGAATGTAATTGGGGAAAGTCAATATAGGAATTATATTACACTAATGTCAGGTTGGGAAGATCGAACATGATGGATATTCCACCCTGCCTCTGACATCTGCTAACCTTCCTATTGCTATCTGTACAATATTGGCTAGTTATCTCTGTACCCAATAGCATTCAAAAAACACCAAGAAATAAAAAAAGTCTTAACAAGGATATTGTTTATTAGACT
This sequence comes from Pantherophis guttatus, assembly GCF_059756535.1. Classification (NCBI taxonomy): domain Eukaryota; kingdom Metazoa; phylum Chordata; class Lepidosauria; order Squamata; family Colubridae; genus Pantherophis; species Pantherophis guttatus. Next base: position 290,233,032 of record NC_142063.1, on the reverse strand, counting down.
ATTTTGACAACCTGGTCTGATTGAGTCATAAAGTGACAGACATAAACAATTTTTCTTGGTGGGGACAGGTTATTTAGGAATGATCAGGCAATACTTAGGCAAAAATTCTGAAAATCAAAGTGAGAAAATTAACAATTAATAAATATCCTTAGACATTTCATGAAACTGGCAGCCCCTGAAACTCTGGGAACCTGAACAGGATAGCGACTGTTTTTATAGCTATGTTTAGAATATTAGGGTCCCATGGGAATGAATCAAGATTTTCCAAGTCATGTAGGATGGAATGGTTGACCCAGCTATCTTATTGATTAGGAGCTAATCAGATACTTTAGACCATGGTGGGCAATCTAGGCAATATTATGACCTGTGGACTTCAACTCCCAGAATTCCTGAGCCAGGCAGGAATTCTGGGAGTTGAAGTCCACAGGTCATAAGGTTGCCATAGTTGTCCACCCATTTTAGATGTTAGCTTCCCACATACTTATGCTTGCAGATCTTACATAAGTTTTTAATTCATTCCACTTATTTGCATATTAACTCAATTTCTACCTCTATTAATAACTTGGATTTGGATTTTATTAATCTGATAAGGAAATCATTATACTGATATATAATATACATTATATTGATATGTGCATCATACACATTATAATTTATTACATGTTAACATACCTTCACAAAGCATTCTGTACTTGTTTGAATGCATTTGAACCTGGGCTCCCAGTGTATTGTTGGAGCTAAATTATTTCCAGCTCAGTTACAATTGCTGTTGTTTAAGTTGAAATACCTGTGAAACTATTTTGTGTGTCTTTTTTCAAGACACTGGAGGTAATGATGCTTGTGGGGAGCAAGCAAGAGGGATCAAAGTATCCACCCCATTATACATGCATGTTGCATGAATACACATACAAAAGGGAAGATCGTTTCAATTATGACATGGTCATAATGGCTTTTTTGCCCCTCCTTCCTGCACAGTCTGGATTGTTCTCAAATTCTTCCTTTCTTGCATATTCCTTTAGTTCAAGCAAAATAATAGTTTTGTAATATTTTGGAATGCTAGAGGTGCTGCAATATTAAGTGGAATATTTATATGTCTTAACCTTTTGTTACTATTTTATGGAAAATATACTAGACTAGACTAGAATAGAATAGACTAGAATAGACTAGACTAGAATAGAATAGAATTATTTATTGGCCAAGTGTGATTGGACACACAGAATTTGTCGTGGTGCATACACTCTCGATATACATAAAAGAAAAGATGCATTTGTCAAGAATCATAAGGTACAATGCTTAATAATAATCATAGGGAAACAGTCAATCTAAATCTTAAGGATACCAGCAACAAGGTTACAGTCATACAGTCATAAGTGGGAGGAGATGGGTGATGGGAACGATGAGAAGATTAATAGTAGTGCAGACTTAGTAATTAGTTTGACAGTGTTGAGGGAATTATTTGTTTAGCAGAGTGATGGCGTTCGGGAAAAAACTGTTCTTGTGTCTAGTTGTTCTGGTGTGCAGTGCTCTATAGCGTTGTTTTGAGGGTAGGAGTTGAAACAGTTTATATCCAGGATGCGAGGGGTCTGTAAATAGTTTCACAGCCCTCTTTTTGACTCGGGCAGTATACAGGTCCTCAGTGGAAGGCAGGTTGGTAGTAATTGTTTTTTCTGCAGTTCTAATTATCCTCTGAAGTCTGTGTCTGCCTTGTTGGGTTGCAGAACCAAACCAGACAGTTATAGAGGTGCAGATGACAGAATCAATAATTCCTCTGTAGAAAACAGAATATTAAGTCATGTGCCTTTACTCCAGTGGCTCAAAAGGTGACCTGTTTAGTATTTGGTTAGATATTTCTAGGGAATACCAGTACCTGGAAAATTGGAAGCTGAACTAAAAAAAAAATCAAGAAAAATCCTCAAAGTGCATATCTATAATGCCAAGAAAACTCAGTTTTGCCAATAAAGCCACCAGGAGTCACTAGTGGCTTTATTTTGCTGATGCTTCCTGTCCCATTAGACTTGGAGTTCAAATGCTCATTTTTTCCCCGCAGCCTGAAAAATTGTTGGGATGCAAGAAGTCATCCCCCCCCCCTTTTTTAAGTGGGATGGAGGGAAGAAAACAGGCATTATTAGCCACTCTATCTTATATATTGAATTAAATTAATTCAACAATAGGTGGCAGTGCAGGGATTGAAACCTCAGCTGAGAATGTTGGAAATTCAGCTCTAAATAATGACTGCTACAGTTTAGCTTGGATATGATTATTGATTATTCTGAAATGAATTATTGGTTAGGAAACATTACTTAGCTAATCTATTGTTGTTGTTCTGCAGTTTTGATAGTGCGCTGCATAACCTTTAGCAGGCTAATTGAAAAGAAGGTCAAGGAGACAACCCAGTAAATGCTGAAGTTTAACTATGATCGCATTTGTTCAAACAGCAGTGACAGATTTTTCCATCCATTCAGTCTCATTCTCTTTCCTCTTTTACAAGAAGCTCAACTCTCCAACAAACAAGCAGCTGGCTCTGATGTGCATTACAGAGAAGATTATAGCCAGGAAAACACAATTCTTTTTAAACAGAGAGTTAGCCCTGTTTCCAGATAGCATTTCACACTACAGAGTGTCCTAAGAACTATCCTCCAAAATGGCTCCTTTCCAGGGAGTGCATTATATTGGTGAGTACTGAAGATATGAAGTCAGCAGGAGCCCTTGTTAGAGGATGTGCTCCTGAGCACGTGCAGAATGCATAAGGGTCAGATTAAAAAACAAAACAAAACAAAATTTATTTATTTATTTATTTATTTGTTTGTTTGTTTATTTTATTTCTATACCGCCCTTCTCCCGAAGGACTCAGAGCGGTGTACAGCCTAATTAAAAACACAAAGACAGACAAAATTTAAAAATAATTAAAATTATTAAATAATAGGCCCAATTTATAAAACCCCAAATTTAAAATCCCATTTAAAACCAATTAAAATCTTTACATTGATAGCCCAGCCTGGCAGAACAACATGGTTTTGAGGGCACAGCGAAACACAGCGAAATGAAATATTATCCCCAATAATGAGCACACTTGGAATTTTGAGAAAGTGTTGTGGCATTATTATAAATACCCGTAGTGATGGAAGCAGTCTATTCCAATGAAGAAAAAAGTGAGGCTAAAAGGTAGTAAATTAATTGCTCAGTATCTGAAGTTGTGGGTTTTTTTTTTTTAAAAAAAATTGATTTATATGCCGCCCTTCTCCGGAGACTCAGGGCGGCTTACAATGCGTTACGCAATAGCCTTCATACTTTTGTATATTTATACAAAGTCAGCTTATTGCCCCCATAATCTGGGTCCTCATTTTAGAAAGGATGGAAGGCTGAGTCAACCTTGAGCCTGGTGAGATTGAACTTGCAGTAATTGCAGGCATCAGATGTAAGTGGATGTTAATTAGTCTGCTGAGCCACCAGAGCTCCTTCTATTTTATTTATTTTTTATTTTATTTTATTATTCAAATTTCTATACCGCCCTTCTCCTTTCGGACTCAGGGCGGTGAACAGCCAAAATAAAAACATTTATACATAAATACGATTAAAAATAGATTTAAAATAATTAAATTTGGCCCATAGTTTAAAATTTATCAATTTAAAATCCATATCAAAATTTAAAACCAACCATAAAATCATAAAATCAAGAGAGACCAGCTAACTGAAAGAGATGAGTTTTTAGGGCCCGACGAAAGGTCCGGAGGTCGGAGATCACTCGTATCTCTGGCGGTAGATTGTTCCAAAGGGTAGGTGCCACCACAGAGAAGGCTCTCCTCCTGGGGGTCGCCAGCCGGCATTGTCTAGCCGACGGCACCCTGAGGAGGCCCTCTCTGTGGGAGCGAACTGGCCGGTGGGAGGCTATTGGTGGCAGAAGGCGGTCCTGTAAGTACCCTGGCCCTAAGCCATGGAGCGCTTTAAAGGTGATCACCAACACCTTGAAGCGCACCCGGAAGTCCACTGGAAGCCAATGCAGCTCACGCAGGAGAGGAGTCACATGGGAGCGCCCAGTCGCTCCCATAATCCCCCGCGTGGCCGCATTCTGCACCAGGTGGAGCCTCCAGGTGTACCCCAAGGGGAGCCCCATGTAGAGAGTGTTACAATAGTCCAGACGAAAAGTGACGAGTGCTGTGCGTAGGGAGTCCCGATCCAGAAAGGGGCACAACTGGCGTATCAGGCGAACCTGATAAAAAGCCCCCCTGGCCACGGCCGTCATATGCCCTTCTAAGGACAGCCGTGCATCCAGGAGGACGCCCAAGTTGCGGGCCCTTTCCGTGGGGGCCAATGATTCACCCCCAATAACCAGCGATGGCGTCAGCTGGCTATACCGGGACGCCGGCAGCCACAGCCACTCGGTCTTGGAAGGGTTGAGTCGAAGCCTGTTTCTCCCTCTCTATTTGATTAATAGAAGGCAAAGCTACATTTTGATTCTATAAGACTTTACTATAGTAGTAATCCATTTCATAGAATGCCAGTTATTGAGGCTTTTCACCAATAAACAATATCCTAGATCTTCAAAAACACCCTTCTCTCTCTCTTTTTCAGGATATTTCTCACTTCCAAACTACCTTTCTCATCTCAAAGCCTGTCAATTGTTTTTCTTTAAGAATCACTCCATACTCTTTGTTCCTTCTTTCACATATATGGAGGCACAGAGAGAGCACTTGTTCTCTTTTTTTGCCTTGCCATTAAGCCTCCCAATTGTCTACTTGATGCTTCTATTTTTTTAAATAATTTTTTTATTTTCTTTTAATACAAAACATTCCATCATTCATTAAACAGTGTGTCATCTGGGTACATTTTTTTTTGTGTCATAACAGTTAAAGCTTACCACCATATTCATTATTTATATCTACTCTTAGTTTAATATTAATACTTAATACTTAACATATCTATTATCATAACATTTCTTAATTTATTTAACTTTACTATACAGTACTTTCATATTTATTCTTTAACCATTGATAAAATAAATCCCATATATTATAATAATCAGATTCTTCCTTCCCTCTTATTGCAAGTGTTAATCTACAGTATTCATTTCTGTACATTCCAATATTTTCTTAATCACATTTTCATCTGCAGGGATCTCTTCATCTTTCCGATTCTGTGCAAATACAATTCTAGCCGCAGTTATTACATGAATAATCAAGTATACAATTTCTTTATTATAATTCCCTGGTAAAATCCCCAACAAGAATATCTCAGGTTTTAAGTCAATATGCTGCTATGTCATCTTCTCCAACTGCATACAAATTCTTGCCCAGTATTTTTTTTTTGCTTCTACACACGTCCACCACATATGATAATATGATCCCGGTGTCTGATGGCATTTCCAACATTTAGTTGATTTATCTTTAAACATTTTTGCCAATCTTTCAGGTGACATATGCCATCTATAAAACATCTTATACAAATCCTCCTTGTATGCAGTAGACATTGTTAACTTATAATTTCTGTCCCATAATTGCTGCCATTCTTGAGCTCTATCGTATGTCCAATGCTACCATTGTTTCTTTAACTTGTTGTTCTTCTAATCTAATACTCAGTAAATAGCTATACAATTTTCTTATCACTCCCTCATCTGTTCCTTTTAGTATTTTATCTAATTCTGCCAATTCCCTATAAAAACTATATAGTTTTGCATCTTTTTCATACCTAGATTGTATTTGCAGTTGTGTATGCCATACCATATCAATCCCCTGCTTTTCCAAATCCTGTTTCATTTTAAGTTCCCCCTTTTTTGACAAAATATACTTGATGCTTCTAATTGTTGTCCTTCTGCCCCAAATTTATCTCCTTATCCACAGCCCAGGTCCCCTTACTTCATGTTCTCACAGAATTATTTTACAATTTCCTCTTTTATGTTAGCTCCAGTTTTCTTCTTCTCAATTTTCTGCTTCTCCTTTATTAGGGCTTGGAGATTGGATAACCATTTGTCTGAAATAGTATAGGGTTTCCTGCCTAAGCAGGGGGTTGGATTCCAAGATCCCTTCCAAATCTGTTCTATTCTATTCTGTCCTGTCCTGTCCTGTCCTGTCCTGTCCTATCCTATCCTATCCTATCCTATCCTATCCTATCCTATCCTATCCTATCCTATCCTATCCTATCCTATCCTCCAGTAATTTTTTTCTTTCAATATTTAGCAGCCTGTCTGGTCATTTTCTAACCAGTAGAATTTATGGCAGGGCTGTTATTTACAGAAAAGCTTGCATTTCCAGCTAAATCTGAAGTATCTAGATAGCAGTCACTAATTCATAGTGATTCAGTTTTTTGTTAGATTGCTGTATTCCTGTGCAATCATGTGACTCATGAACAAACTTGACAAAGTATAGAAAAATGAATTTTCTTTAATAAAGCCATTTTTATCTACCTTAATCTGAGCCATGTTTCCTTGGAAAAACAAAAGTTTCACAGAATGCTGAAGTTTTTTGGAAAACATGCCAAAAAATAGATACTAAAGCTATAAAAAGCCATCATATAAATAATAATGTAATAGACTTGATTCTAAATAAGTCCATCGCTGTGTATGTTGCTCAACAAAAAATACCCTGAAGTTAAGTAAGAGGACAACCATTTTACCACCCTCCTTTGAATGTATGTATCTATAATGTATCATCTGGATACAAGGTAAAGCAAAGAACAAATTATCTAAAAACCTTAGCTGATAAATTATTTCCTGGCTGCTGTGGCTAGCTGTTGGAGGTAGGGATGGGTGATGTATTTCATTATTCATTGAATGCACCATCTAGAGTAATTCTTCCTTGACTTAATGACTCTGTCTAGACCTAGAAGTGCTTGTCAGTGGTATTATCCAAAATACCACTGACAAAATTCTGAACTAGATTTCCTGGCCAAACTGGGCAGCATTTCTAGCAATGCCATAGATCTACCTGGAAGCACAAAGATGAAAAAGCAAAAATGAACAAATAGCTACCTGTCAGCCATTAATAGACTTCTAGAGATAAACCATATTTACACACCATTCAAGAGAGACAATAAGAATGTTAAGAAGAAAATACAGAACACATCCTCTCCAGCAGCCAACACCCAGATAAGTTAGGATTAATACCAGACAAATAATCAAGCAGAAAACAACATCCTTTCCAGAACTGGCAGGGCAAGTTACTGTATATAAAGATGGAGAAACCTCACTCACCAACAAGTTCATTACTTGTTAGTAATGAAACATCTGCAGGTAAACCACCAAGTTCAGAGAGTACTAAGGACTCACAGTTCAATCCTTAACTACAGAGATATTCTTCTATTGAAAACAAATAATTATGAATTATATAAATAATTATCTTAGAGCCACAAAGAAGTTCTTTCAGTTTAAAATAATAGCTGAGTCACAGAGAAATCACTGAAATATCCAGTTATCAAAGCACAAAGCATTCTTTTCACTTAGCTTCATTAAGGGTTGCAAATATAGCTTTGTGATAGGGTACATCCATTTTCTTAGTATTTTATTATTTCTGTTGATAAGAAAATATACTGATTCACAGGTTTTTCCATTTTTTAAAAAAGTGCCATTACAAATAATGCACATGGTTTGCAACTTCAAACTTGACTTTTGATCACTTCGTAGAGATAGCCATTGAATTTCTTGGCAACAATGTAGATGTAGTTTGTCCCTGCTTCTTCTGCGATGTATTTTTGTTCTGCATTCGAGTCTAGTGTGAAGAAATGTCTAACAGACCCCGAGAATATAGTCGTGATGGTGAACCTATGGCATGTGTGCCAGAGGTGGCACACAGAACCCTTTCTGTGGGCACACGGGCTGTTGCCAGCTGCTCTCCCGGCTTCCGGCACACATATGCCTGCCAGCCAGCTGGTCTTAGCATGTGCCAGAGTGCCAGAAATCTGAAGACCAGCTGGTTGATGCGCATGCATGCACTGGAAACCGGAAGACCAGCTGGCCGGCATGCACATGTGCACCAGCCAGCTGGTCTTCTGGTTTCCGGGCTCTGGCGCATGCACGCATTTGCACGCATGTGTGCGCTCTTTCCCGTTTCAGCACTTGGTGCTGAAAAGGTTCCTGTCACTGATACAGAAGAAGGAGTAAAATCATTGCAGCAGGGACCAAACCTGTTGATTCTTGAAGACAGAGGAAGAAGAAATGTGAAAAAGGGAGAGTAATTCTGACTTAATTATGTTACATATTCATTGATTGGCAGAATACTTGAGCAAGCTTTCAAGATTCTGTATAATTCCCTATCAGCAATGAAGATTATTTGAGAAATCCAGGTGATTCTTGTAGCCTGAGTTTGCCCACTTGGAAAAGCTCAACACCTAGTCTAAATATCAACAGTTTTCTTGGTAGTCTTCCAGTGCTAATCTGGTTTTGATTTTACTCATCCTTTTGAGGTCAGCTAAGCTTTCTTACCTAGATAGGCTCCTCTAATATAGTTTTTCAATGCAAATATTCCCAGGATATGTTCTTTTTTAATTTACAAACCTTGAAATTGGTTTTGCATGTATGTCTTTCATGTGGGTTTTTTTTTAGACATAGTTTTGCACACATACCATGTTTCCCCGAAAATAAGCCCTCCCCTGAAAATAATCCCTCCCCGTAAATATTTAAACGCATGCACAGCCAGTTCCCACCATTTCCTCTGGTTAGGGAGACAGAGCTGAAAATCAGGTAAGACGCCAAGAGGATCCCCATCTCACTCCACGCGCCCCAAAATAATAAGACCTCTCCGGAAATAAGGCCAAGCACTTATTTCGGGTTCAAAAAATATAAGACAGGGTCTTATTTTCAGGGAAACTTGGTAGCTTTTTTTCAAAACATCATAACTCCAGTGTTGTCTCCAAAAACATTTGAACCCCATGCTTTACTTCTCTTTTAGCTTGTGACATTTACAACGGAAATACACTGGCATAAATGATATAATTGCTGTAATTGCCTCACTGTTGATATTGATTGGTTGCAGGAAACACTATATTAGTGCGCTTCTCTCATTCAGCTGAAAGCGAAAGCTTTCAACAGAATGAAGCAAAAAGCAGAAGAATTGATCTGAAATAAATATTTGGAAAAGTCTTTCTTTTTCTAAAAAAATATTTGGTTAATTTGCAAAAAAACCCTGTTTAGGTATTCTGGAATCTTATGCATGCTCTTTAATCTATAGACCTCTCTTTTCCTGGCCCAGAAGAAACTAACTTTAGTAACAAAATGTTCTTATTTAAATATTCAGGTACCTTACACTAGAACAAATCTTTAGTTCATTTAGCCCAGTGCCAACATCTTTGGAAACAAAGGTCAATTAGAATGAGGGCCATTTTTGCTGGATCAGCAATATCCTAATTATGACTAGACAAAAAAGTTCTCAGCTATCTTCTTTTTGGGAAACAAATCCAAATATAAAAACAACAGAGATTTTGGTGGGGTCCTTTGTTTATTATTGTTTGTGAGAGCCAGTGCTTGTGCTGCAAAAACATTTCAAGTTTTTTTTTTTTAGCAAAGCAAGATTTTTTATTTTAATAGTGGCATCTTCTCATCTATAAAAGATTCCCCTCTGTGAGATCTACAATAATAAAGCATATAGGAGTATTTGGGAGGCAGTCAACAGTTATTTGTTCTCAAGTTTAATTTTTCAAAATTAACAAACCAGAAACATACTTATTAGGAATACCTACACGTAAATATGAAAAAGAAATAATATATTTAATAACACATATCTTGACTGCATCAAGAATCACATATGCACAAAATTGGAAACAAGAAGAAGTCCCAACTCAAGATAGAATAGTATCTAAAATTATGGAATGTGCTGAGATGGATAGACTCACCAAGGAAATTCAAGGAAAGAAAGAATCTGAATATTATCTGGTCTGGCAAAGGTGGTATCAATGGTTAGAGGGGAAAAAAAAGAAAGAAAAATCAAATAAAAGGAAGATCTCAAAAGAGTAAAATAAATTTCTATATCAAATGAAATTTAATAAAGAAATACCAGATATCAATAAAATAATATCATTATTGAAGGTGAGAGAAAGAGTATATACTGAAGAATATAGGTTATTGATATTGTAATAATTCAGACATTACATTTAGATGTCATTAAGATGATGCTTGTTGTATATTGTTTTACTTGTATTTATAAATGTATTTTGTGGTTTCTTAAATTAATAAAAGTTTACACATTTTTTTAAAAAAAGAAAGTACTGTAATACAAATGGCACAGGTGAGGAATTTAAAAACTAATTTCTAAAACCATTTTGTCCTTAACTAATTAGCAGAGTTTTAAATTTGAGTTCAATATTTGGAAAATGGAGAATAGAATAATATTGTGGGAGAAAACAATTAAAACTCACTAACAAGACTACAAGGTAGATCTTTAAGAATGCACTTAACATATGAATCTATGGTAATGTAGAATTTTGCATCACAGAGAGTGATGCAGAAAAGAAATGGACACAAGAATAAAGAAGCAATAATAAGTTCATTCCTGCACTACTGAAAACTATAGGATATATAATTCTTAGAATTCACTACATCACCTTTGAAATTACAGGAAATGAAAAATAGATAGCAGTAATGGATTCTAAGAATCTGAGATTGAAACCAATTCGTTTTCCATTATCCCTGACTCCTGAAGAATTAAGCGTTTGATATACCTCTAGAAATAAATTTTGAAGTTCCTGATTCCATCCCTTTACTACAGTAATCAGTAGGAGACTTGTGACAGTTGATAGTTGATAGGAGTGCAGTGGCTCATATGTTTAGGATGTTGAGTTGGGGGTTTGCAAGCCTGCATTCAAGCTCCTTATGCTGCTGCAGGGTGGGGTTAGTTTCCATCATTCACTCTAGCTCCTTGAAGGGGACATGAAAGGAAACACCCGCCCCCCCCTGGGCAACTGTGATGTCTCCAGTTAATCTTTCAACCCATTTTTAAAAATGGTACCTCTGACACAAATGGGACTTGGAAAGCTTGTGACTACTGAATCGTGTAGGCCTTGAAAATGTCATAGATGCCTTTTGGGTTAAGAGCAATGCTAAAGAATGTTCCATCTGCTGGACAACTGCATTTCTTTCATATACTACTAAGATAATACTCAACATTTTATATCCAGATGTGAATAGGATGTGGAACAAGAACGACCACTTGGCAATTCCATGGCAATTGGATTCAGAAGAATAGCTGACTAGGGAATTCTGAGATAGAAGTCCACCCATCTTAAAGTTGCCAAAATTAAGAAACACTGCTGTAGAGACTTTCCTTCCTTGTGTCTCCCTTCCTCACATTGGCTAGATCTGATGGGAGTTTTATCTAACACCAAGGACAAGTCCCAGGTTTTATCCCACTCATCAATTGAGACCCCAGCTGATTGGTAAAATTATTAATAAGAGAGAATATTTGTAGCACAGGATTGAACTGTGGAGATATTATTATTAGCTCCTTCTTTTGTGTCACAATATCTCCAAGTGCATCCCAAGGAAATGCTAAGGGCAGAGTTAAAACAAAAAAACAAAACAAATCTGTGGTGATAAAGTGGCAGTTACAAACAGAAAAACTGCAACAACTTAATACCTTATAGAGCACTTTAGCATTGCCAGTCAAAGCTCAGAGGGGTCTGAGGTCTAACAGAGATTTTCATTATTTCCACCCATGGATAGAATGCTTCCCAAAAGTTATTTGGGATTCTTTTTGAAATGCTTTCGGTCAGATTTCAGCCTTGAGAAGCGTGTTGCAGACCTGTTAATCCTCTGCCATTTTGCCACAACAAATTAGAACTGCTGGTTACCTCTAGAGCTGCAGGGGTTAATTGGTGCTTGGTGTTTACGAACAGCTCCAGGAGGCAATTTTCAGTGAGAATCAGGTACGAGTCACAAGGTTAAACCCCCAGGTTTATTCTTTTCCCATTAGAGAAGGGAACCAATTTTCAAAAAGGTCCATTTTCAAAAAGGTAGCTTACTCTGGTTGTTAAAACAATTGCCTTGGCGCTTACTAAGGAAAACCCTCTTCCCTTGTGCTGGAGATGAAAGCATTTAGAGTGGCCTCCCGGGGGCCTCCAAAAGTTATTGCCAACTTTTCAATCTGCTCATGTATAACACCGTCCCTCTTTTTAACATTTTGCCAGTTTAAATTTTTGCCTATTTTAATTTTAAATGAGACAGAAGGGGAAAATTATTTCAACATATGCCTGAAGATAGATTTAATTTTAATTAAATATAAGTGAAATTTATTGGGTATTAAACTGAGTTTTAGTCTTGGGCTCACTCCCTCTCTTCTTTTTGGGAGGGGCAAAGAACTCAAAGGCAGAACTGAGCCTTCTGATTCTGCTCTGTGCTGGACTTTGCCATAATAAAAGACAAGTTCATCTATGTAATTCAACTTAAAGACTTCTCGTGGGCAGGCTTTCATTACTTTACTTATTATTTGCTTCATAATTATTCATAGCCCATCTTTTAGGACAGGGGTCTGCAACCCGTGGCTCTGGAGCCGCATGTGGCTCTTTCATCCCTCTGCTGCGGCTCCCTGTCGCTCAAAACATGCGCCACAACTGCAAATGTGTGACACCCGCCGGCATGCAATTTATTGAACTTTTCGACCCATTTTTTTTTCCAGAGTTCAAAATGTTTTTGTTGCATGCAGAAATAAAAATTTGTTTTCTGTGTAGTAGTTCATTGATTACATAAATGCAACACACTATAGTTTTTTTATACATAGCATAAAGGTAAAAAACAATATATGCAGCATTATCTTCATTTTAGATGTCAAAAGATTTTTGTGGCTCCCGGTGTTTTCTTTTCTGTGGGATACAGGATAACAATCTTCCTAAAGTGGTTTACAAACTATATCAATAATTGGAAATAAAAGTACAATAATCCTTATTTAAAACTTTAAAAAGTTTTCAAAGATTCATCCCATGAGGCAATTAAAGATACCCTTGTGTGGTAGTGGGGGACAGGGCAGGAAGGTGGAGGACAGAAAGGGAAATACCTAGTTATACAGACACAGGCTCATCATCTACTTTTCTCCTTCCTCTTTCTGCATGACAGTTGATAGCCATGATTCTCCAGAGTGGAGGGAAGGGTCTGCTGGAAGAAAGCCCCTTGTTAATGTGGGGAATTTTCAGAACCTCTGTTCTATAATCCATGAGGTAACCATAGAGAATGGTGAAACAATGAGGACAGAAGTATTGAGGCTTGTCTCCCAACAGTCTGGTTGTATCCACAAGAGTGATGGCACCAAGATATTTTCCGCACCAGTGACCTACAGCATCTTCATAGCATCACCACCGAAGCCTGTCTGTGTTAATGCTATTTTGGCACCCCAAGGTTGGATAACTCTTGAAGATGTTGTAAATTGCTGGCACAGAAATGACTTAAGACAGGCTCTGCAAGTGCTGCAGCTTGATTCCATGGGTGGTATGGGGGAGGGAGATGGGCGGTTAAGAAATATGAAATATAAACAAACAAACAAACAAATAAAATAATATGCTGAGTGAGAGTGCTGAAGGAACACCGGAGAGGGGGGCAGGTTTACACTGTTCCCTGGCAACCTCAATCATTCTCTTGGTCCCAGACAAAGGGCAGGAAAGGAAAAGCAAGAGAAAAGGAATGTTTTTAGCTTTCCGGATTACCAAGTAAAAGCTTTTTCTGACATTTCTTCCCATGGTGATTAGAGAGCTCTTGTTAACAAATTGACAGCATGTCCCTGGATGTAGGGAGAAAATGTGTGTCATTTTGTGGCCTCTCTCATCAATAAGCCACCCACTTAGCCATAAAAGAGAGTAAAGGGGATATTCCTCTATATTCAGTTATTTCATGGTTTCTGGCTTTCAGCTGAAAACATGAAGCAGCTTTATTGAGAAAAGTTGTCTTGGCTCTGGAGTTATCTCTGCTAAATTATTCCATGCAACAAGTCACTGTGCAGTGCAGATTCTAATATGCACCTCCAAAATAGCCAATTACTATCAGATGCCACAAGGGCCTCCAACCAACAGCTTGAATGCTAAACTCCAATAGAGGTTATCTTTCTCTCTGTCTAGCTTGGCACTCACAATTAATAAATCATAGGAGAAACTGTTTCTTTCACATGCACCATTTTGTGGCTTCTGTTTCAGGCACATTGCTTGCATTCACTCCCCATCTTCTTAATTGTTTTTAGTGGATGAGTTAGCATAGACTTGTTTTTTCGCCCTCAAAATCAATGGGAAATATATTGAGTGCAAGTCAGCCAAATTGAAGTCGCATCCATCTTAGGGCTAAATATAAGGCAAAATACAGGTTACAAGCTGTACACAGTCTTTATACTTCTTTCTATACCTAGCTTCTTCTGAAGCTTGCTCAGGCATCCAGGTTGGCATCCTATTTATGTTAGTACAAAAGAAAGGCTTATGTGCAGTAACCATGTGGAGTGAAGTTGATTGTTCCAGACAACTGACTGGTTCAGTATGAGTGCTGCAATAGGGTTTTGAGGGCCCTTATGCTATTTAGTGACTTTTGCCACACATTTTCCTTTGTAGAAGTTTTTTTTTTGTTAAATCATTTCAGCGAGAGAGGAGACTTTGAAAATAAGATAAAAATAAACAAACTTCAGATTTCTTCCTGGCAGTTCATTATAACTGAATCTGAGGATCTCAGCACAAATGATTCTGGGCCCATTAAAAGGTTTTTGTAGGCTAGCTTCAGCAAACTTGGTTCTTCCTTTCAACAGACTGCCTCTTCAAATATTTATCATTTAGGCCTGTTAAGGTTGGATTTCCTGGGTTTGCTAGAGCCTCACAAAGCAATGTGAATCTAATTCAAGAGGAACAAACATTTTAAAAGAAAACATACATACAAAGGTTACAGTTTTTCAAAAACTTAACCAAATGTCTATGTTTTATAGTGAATATTCTAATCCCTACCATTCTAAAATGTTATTCCCAAGGCTTGGTATCGCCTCAGCCCATTACTTCATATCTGCTTCCAATATTCAGAACTCGCATTCTATAAATATACATTGATTATTTGATGTAAAGACTTGAATAAGCAAAATTGAGAGGCTATTTTTTTCCCCAGCACACATACCTTGTCAGTGTTCTGATACTTTCCCTGAGAATTTTAATTGCATGCTGTTTTACCTTTAATAATTAACAGCAATCAAGAGAGAGCTTGCACATTAGAGGTTTGACTTGGTGCCAGATCTTCGTCGGTATTAATGCTTTAATTTCTTTACTTTTATAGTTTTAATATGATTTTATACATTGTTTTAACTTTTGATTGGGTGCTGCCCAGAATTGGTTAGAAAATTGGCAGCCATATAAATGTTTTAAAGAAAAATTTTTAAAAAATTATCCACGTGTCCCAAAGGTGCTTTTTCAAAAGGCAACTGGACTTTTTCTGTTTTTGCTTGAAGACAAACTGCTAAGCAATTGATTAACGTTTCTGATTCAGAATCCAACTCACAGTAACTTGTTAGTTGTCAATCACTATTGGACGTATCATTTTGGTTTAGGGAAAAATGGCTCACACTGTGGCAACATTGCTTTTGTTCCAGTTGCTAATATATGAATTTGGTAGACCTATTTCTCTGGCTTGTCAGACTAAATGCATGCTGGGAAAATGAGAGAAAAGATTTGCATTCCATGTTATTGAACTACTGAATGGGAAGCTGATTCTAATAGCCACATACTTTTCTTATCTTCATATGTTGGCAGGTATCCACTCTGAATATAACCTTTATTCCAGTGCTTTACATTCTTGATTTCCAGTTTCAGATGGAGAGTAACACATATGGCAAAACAAAGACTAGTATATATTTAGCCCCTTTGGAGATTCACTGAACATGCCTGAAGAGCTGAACTCATTGGGATTGTAATGTATGGTGATTTATTCTAAACCTCGAAATATCTTGGTAAACATTCAGGAAGTACCATTTTAGTTTTGTTAATTGCTTGTTCACTTTTAAATACTGGCAACAAGAAAGGGTATTTTGGTCTCAGGAAGAAAAACAAGAGATGAAGTTGCTTATAAATAACCTTACATCTGACTTTTTTTTTCTTGTTGCCCATTCTGTTCAGTGACAGTAACAATGTGATTCCAAAAAAGATCTCATTTGCAGCAAAAGACTATTGCTTTCAAGGGAAGCAGGTAAGTTGTTTTGTCTTAGAGACCTGAAAAATCTTCTCACATGTAAGCCGAGGCTAGATAAAGCCTTCCTGAATCATTGGAAAGTTAACAAAATTGAGGCTTCCAAATTTTGGTAAGCCTGTGAACTAAAAATACAGGGTATCTCTTTCTCAATCTCTTTCTCTCCTTTTAAACTATTGTCTGTATTGTGTTCTAGTCACGTCCAGCTATTCACTTACATTATTCCACTTCCCTGATGAATTAGACCTTTGCTATGGATGTGCTGTGCAGAGCAGAAATGTTTGAAATCATACGGAAGCTTTTTTATGACAGTAAAAACATTACATACAAGGCCAAGTTCAATGAACGGTCTATGATAGACATTTATTAAGAAAGGGCGGCAAAAAAGCACCTCCATGCTAGGACAGAGGAGAAACACATTATAATTTGGAGGGCAGTAAATTGCTTTTATCCTCAGGTTACCATGGTCAACTGAAGGCATTCTTCTGAACTAGAAGTAAATAATTATAGCTAAATTTTCTCACCATATTAAATTAACACTAAGCAAAGACAATAGCTTGATACCATTTGTGAATCTCAATTATCTGAAACAAAAAAGCAGTTTCCCAAAGGTCCATAATGCACTGCATACTGTATGTTATCGTTTACCTCACATGAATGACAGAAATTCCCTGGCTAGAGGAAGAATTAAATATACCTACTCATATGTACATATTATTACATAGCTATTCATACCTTATGGGTATAAGTATTCCATAAGAATATTGGAAGGTACTGGAATTTTAAAACAAAATGCTAATTATGCTCCCATATATGATAGCATTCTAAATGGACTTTTTCAAGACAAAAATAATAATTGATTGTCCTTTCTAGGTTTCATTAAGCCATTGGTTATAATTAATTTGCTTTGGGCTATTGAAAACTTTGAAAAAAAAAAACCCTCTAATATGTTGCATGAAATATTTGATGATATAGATCAGTGATGGCTAATCTTTTCCAAACCGAGTACCCAAAGCGCGCATGCATGTGTGAATGTGCCCTTGCCTGAACCCCCAAAATGCACACGCCTCCTGCATGCACCCCACCGCCCTGCGCATGCACATGCTCCCCCCCACATGCATGCAGGGCCCCTGCGTGCGCCCCACCCCCACGCGGCAGAGACCTGAAGATCAGCTGGCCAGCAGGAGGCGCGTGCGCATGCACAGCAGAGCTGAACTGGGGTGATGGCTCATGTGCCATCAGAAAGGGCGCTGCATGCCACCTTTGGCACATGTGCCATAGGTTTGCCATCATGGATATAGATTTACAGCATGCTGTATATTTAGCATAGGTATATATATATGCATATTTAAAGCATGTTCCTACAAACGTTTATAGTTTTGCATTCTTCATGGGTGCCTGATTCCCAAAACCGGTAAAAGGATAAACATACTATTATCATTAATTGCATTTTATAAAGTCTAGTGGGAGGCCATATGAGATTTATTAGATTGCTGTCGATCCAGTGGCTCTCAAGGTCTCTAGGCTAATGACTGAACTTGCAAGGCATCTGTCAAGGTTCACTACATTAAAAGTTCATAGAAAAAATATACTCAGTTGAATAAACTATAAAATAAAAGTGCAAGCAATCTACAATCTTCAATGGACACATAGCATAGCTAGAGTACTGTCCGTCTGCATCCTTAAAAATATGCTCCTTCCATATAGCCCACAGCTTAATCTCCATTTTTCACCTATCTGTGTACCCATACAGGTAGTTCTCAACTTATAGCCATTCATTTAGTGACTGTTCAAAGCTACAATGGCAGTGAAAAAAGTGACATGTCCATTTTTCATACTTGCAGCATCCCCCTGGTCACATGTTCAAAATACAGATGTTAGCAACTGGCATGCATTTAAGACAAGTTGTAGTGTCACAGGGTCATGTGATCCCCTTTTATGACCTTCTGACTAGCAAAGTGCATGGGGAAGCCAGATTAATTTAACAACCATATTACTAATTTAAGAACAGCAGTGATTCACTTAACGTCTTGTTTAGAAATACAAATTTGGGGTTCAATTGTGGTTGTAAATCAAATGTTCCAATATCTCAGGGGCTGCCATAAAGAAGAGAGAGTCAGGCTATTCTCCAAAGCACCTGAGGGCAGGACAAGAAGCAATGGGTGGAAACTAATCAAGGAGAGAAGAAACCTAGAACTAAGGATTTCCTTAGCATGCGCAGAAGCATTTTGATGACATCAGGGTCAGTGGGCGGAGCCTCCCTCTGGTTTTACTACTGGTTCTATAGAACCGGTGCAAACCAGGGGCAACCCAACACTGACCTTGGAATACTCATATCAAATGATCTAAGTGCCAAAGCCCACTGTAACAACATCGCCAAAAAGGCATTAAGGATTGTAAACCTAATCTTGCATAGCTTCTTCTCCGGTAATGTTACACTACTAACCAGAGCATACAAAACATTTGCTAGACCAATTCTCAAATACAGCTCATCTGTCTGGAACCCGCACTGCATATTGGACATTAATACAATTGAACGTGTCCAGAAATATTTCACAAGAAGAGTCCTCCACTCCTCCACTCCCAACAAAATACCTTATGCCACCAGACTTGAAATTTTGGGCTTAGAAAATTTAGAACTACGCTGCCTTCGGTATGACCTAAGCATAGCTCATAAAATTATCTGCTACAATGTCCTACCTGTCAATGACTACTTCAGCTTCAACCACAACAATACATGAGCACACAATAGATACAAACTTAAAGTGAACCTCTCCAAACTTGATTGCAGAAAATATGACTTCAGCAACAGAGTGGTCAATGCCTGGAATGCACTACCTGACTCTGTGGTTTCATCCCAAAACCCCCAAAATTTTAACCTTGGACTGGCTACTGTTGACCTCACCCCATTCCTAAGAGGTCTGTAAGGGGTGTGCATAAGAGCACCAGCGTGCCTACCATCCCTGTCCTAGTGTTCCCTTTAATTGTATTCATTTTATGTATTCAGTTCATGTTTATACTTATATATATTATCTAACATGTACTCGACAAATAAATAAAATAATAAATAAAATAAATACATGAATGCCTTCACCTTCCTTCTCATATCATCTCTTTTGACCGTAACATGGTTCCTTTGTATTTTCCTCTTAGTACCATCTCATCACTGATGCTTCAGTGATCAATCTGCTATTCTTTTATGGGACACCAAAAGTTGGACAAGAGACTCTCTAGTGAGAATTTACTGATAGAATTTTCTATTAGTTTAAAAAAAAGAAAAGAAATGTGGCTGGGTGGGGAGATGATGCAGTGGTGAATGAGGCAGGCATGACTTTCTGAATCCTGCCTCTCTAATGCAGAATGATTCTGGAGCTCTGGAGCTCTAGTTTTTCATTGTGAGGATAAACATGTAGCATGGAATTGGATCATGCAGGGCCCTTCTACTCACTTCCATGATAAATAGGTTAAGGCTAGCAGGAAATGAATTGTAACAGATCCCATCTTTTTAGCTTCTACAATTGGAACGTGTTTAGAAAGATTTTTGCATTGATTTCATAAGATAATTGTGTGAAAGCAACCTTGGAAGTGTTCCCCTGATTTAGCTCAGAAGCAGCTTTCCCCTGGATGGCTACAATCCTCTCTTTTGCTGCAACAATGGTTCTGATTCATATAAGACCTTTATGTGGCTCCAAGTATATTGCAGTAATTATAATATGGTTGCCTTTGTTTCTATGAGATTATGAAATTATTATATGTGAATTCCATTACTGAGTCTTTTCTATTTCTCGTCAATGCAGTTTTTAACCTCTGGTATGATTATCCGCCTCATGCTGTTTTTGGCCTTCACAACAATGATTATGACATTGACATCTGTATTACAAATATTACAGCAATGCAAAAACAACACAGGAACCTGAATGAGAGCAATGCAACAGAAGAAGAAACTTATTTTAAATTAGGATTTTATCTCAGATAAGAGGAAAACTCCCTGTTGTGCAAGTGTCCAAAAATCTCTATCTGTCTCACTAAAAGATGGCAGTACTGCAGTTCTAGAACACAGGTGTCAAACTTGATCATCACATCACATCAGTGGTGGGATCCAAATAATTTAACAACTGGTTCTCTGCACGAATGATTTCTTCCAACAACCAGTTCACCAAACTGCTCAGAAAATTAACAACCGGTTCTCCCGAAGTGGTGCAAACTGGCTGAATCCCACCACTGCATCACATGACGTATTGTGACGTATTGTGACATTTTTTGCCTTTGCGGAGCTGGGATGGGTATAGCCTGCGTGATGCATCCAGGCCATGGGCCGCAAGTTTGACATCCCTGTTCTAGAGGCTCTGACATAATCTTTATCATCTATTCTTTTACTTCAATTGGCTGGAAGTAGCTCTGAGAAAAGGTTGTGTTACTGTTGTTTATGAAAATGAAACCTGTAGTGAGCACTTTAAGCAGTGTGCCACGATGGAATGTTTAACAGCTGAAGGAGTCCCTCCATTGTAGTTCATTGCTGCATGGAGTTGTTTATTGTATTAAATCTGTTGACATGAATACTGAGGGGCCTATGAACAGCTAGCCCTTGCACAGCAAACTGAGCAGTCATACTAATCACATAGTCACCGTCTCCCACCAACATGGAGAGATATATTTATGTTGAAGTTATGATCACAATTTCTAAATTGACATCTATACATATATATTGGTGTTTTACATATACATATAGTGTTTGCAAATTTTATGCAATGCCATTCCTAGCCAAAGTTTAAAATCTCTCCTACTTCATCACCAGCACCACTATTGACTACATAGCTTTCCTTCCAGTGGTGGTATTCAGCCGGTTCTATACGGTTTGGGCGAACCAGTAGTGGTAGTGGTGGGAGGCTCTGCCCACCTGCCCAAATGTAATCACCTCCTGTTTTTGATGCTCTGCGCATACGTGGAATGTCCTGCGCATGCGCAGAGGTGGCACATGCAAGCGAAGCATGCGTGTGCACACACTCACATTTGTGAACCAATAGCAAAGGTAAGTGAATACCACCCCTGCTTCCTTCCATTAATAACATGCTCTCAGCCTGCCTGGCCACACTTGTGCTGAGCCCTTGAATTAAACTGAAACACGCATGAAATGCTTGCCAGAAGTGGGTTTATTCCAGCTACAAGCTGGCTACAAGTAACACTGAGTTCTAACAATACAAAATCGGCACTGAGAGCCTCTGCCTCCCAGCGCCAGCTTTCAAGGCAATGCTCCGCCCCTCTAATTGCTCTCCAATTGCCATAGGCATGTGGCTGCTGCTCTTTCAGTCTTCGCAGCTGTTTTGCAGTCAGGGTGAAGCGATCCGCTTCACCCAAAGTCGGGGTGCAGTCGGGGTGAAGCGATCCACCCATTCACACTTCCTAGTGTCATTTGCCAGAGCTGTAAGTTCAGTTTATAATCACCCTGTGCCACCACCACCACATGTGTCCCGTCTTCATTGCAGTTTTTTCCCCACTCGGATGGTCTTCTGTTACTTGCCCTCATGCCCACCCGGCTTCTGCTTTTTCAGCTTTTCTATTTCATTTTGTTGCTCATGTGTTGAGCTGCAGATGCGGCTCGACACATGCAGATTCACCCTGTTCCCCCAATTCTTATTCACAGAAATGAAATGTAGGATACATTTGACTTTGAAGATACAAAGTCAATCTCTCTGCCTTCTGAGAAAATCATATCCAAGTAAGGGTGGTCCTGATATGGATCACATGCTTATGTAATGTGGCATATTATTAGGGGCACAAGATCATATATACCCCGGTCTGTGGTTTAAAAGGCCTTCTTGGCTTGGTATCTTACCCTGATTGGATACAACTTGTTGTAATTTTTCTGCCAAACAGAAACCAGGCAGCTGAATTCTCCAAAACCTCCATCAGATATGTGTGGAATTTATCCTCAAGGGAGATAGATGAATTTGGAGATGCCTATATTACTGTCACTTTGCTGTGACAACTGTGTTTAAGCATGACCACAGAGGTGGTGTCTGTGTTTGTCTCATCCCAGATGCCCTGAGGAAGGATCTCTCAGTCTGAGGCACTGAAAAGTATTGTAAGAACGGAGGCTCACAATACAGTAGAAAAGGAAACTAAGGCTGGCCTATTGGATCATAAGAAATCGGCACCCTGCCCATTACACAGAGAATGTGGGAGGAAGAAACACTGAAACTAATACTTTTTAATTGCCTATAAATAGGTTCCACATATGAAAGCATGTTACCATAATTTGGGATTCTTGTTTCAGCTTTTTTTCTCCCTAATATATCTTTTTAAACTGAGCTCAAAAGAAAATTGTTCTTTTGATGGTTCTTTTCTAGTTCTGATTGTTGCTAGAGGTAGCTGACAGGTGTGACTAACTACATTGCCAACACTGGTGCACTATAAAGTAAAGATGATAGAGAAAAGGGGAAGAAGGGGAGGTCCTATACTGAATTTGCATCCAAGCAGAATGGACTAATGCTTAAATTTATTTTATACTGCAAATGACCAGATTGCTTACTTTCCAAGATTTATCCTGCTTTTTCTAACAAATGTTTCACCACTTCAGTGTCAGACTTGGTTTTCAGCCAGAGAAGAACTCTAAGGAATGTACTTAGCAATTCTGAATATGGAAAAATAAATAATCAGCCATTCTTTTTCTAGTTTAACTAATACATTTGCTTCATTCTGTGTCTCCAAGAAACTGGAAAAAAAGTGGGCTATGACAAAACAGCATTATCTTCAATTCAATAATCCCTTTCTTAGTTTAGCTCCTTTCAGAGTCTGGCTTTAAAGTGGTTTACGAAAATTAGACCATTTTGAATAAACTATATGTGTACAGTTATGCCTGCTTTAAAAGTAATTTGAAGGAATGCTTTGGATCTCCTGTAAACATCGCTCCAAAAAGTTGCATTCGCCTGAATGTATTGATTCTTTAAAATCATAGGACATTTTTTCACATTCATACAGAAGCTTTAATATTTGGGATCTCTTAATGAATAGCAGAGAAATGAGTGAGCTTGTGAGATATTCAGAACCCTTCATCTGAATTATCAACCGTGGCATACATGCAACATTGGAATAGCTCTGAGGCTTCTATGAATGTAGAGAATTTTGGTGCCATAGAATCCCACCACTCACAGGGCAGATGTCAAGAGCAGCTGAACATCTGGATTGTAATCCTTCCCCCCTTTGAAAAGATCAGCATAACTCATTTTAATAGGGCACTCAAGGCAATAAAGGTTAACAGCACTGCATCACCTCAGCTGTTATAAGGAGCCACTCAAACTTTCTTTTTTGAAAAAAAAAAATCCCCTTCCATTATATTAACTGCTTAGGGATTTGGCTTTGGAACAGGAAGACACAATCTTATCCGTTTCTGTTCTATAAACCAGAAATCGGATGAGCTTTGATACAACTGAAGGGTTCTCACCCAGAATGTGACTCATTTAATTCATTGCCTGAGAAATGACAAGGGTTTATTATTTTGCAGCAGCCATTTTCTCCTGGGTGTTGAGGCTTCACAAATTGAAGAGAGGCATTGAGTTTATATAACTTTTCTTTCTTCCTTGACAGTCTATCTATTGTGTTTGCAATTCATAATACATTTCTTTTCTTCCTACTTCTGCTTCACTTGCCATGTCCCTCTTTTTCTTAAAACAAAGCTCTTTTATCCAGACTATCTATCCAGGCCCCTTCACCATTTTTCCTACATGAAATATTCAGAGGAAATGTTCACAGGAACATAACTGATTGCTTAGCATTTGAATATTCAAGACCAAGCACAGCAATCTAGCCTAAACACCCATGGATTCAGAATCAGATGTTATCAGAAAAAGCCGTCTGCCTGGATGGATATGTCACATTCTGTTCAAAGTGTTGCACTAATTTGGTATGTTCTCATAAAAAATAAAAATTCCTCCCCCCCCCATCTCTAGTCCTGGTTTCTGCTAGAGATGAGGTCATTTCAGGAAGCTATAAGATAAAGGTAAAGGTTCCCCCACACATGCATGCTAGTCATTTCCAGCTCTAGGGGCAGTGCTCATCTCCATTTCTAAGCTGAGGAGCCAGCGCTGTTTGAAGACATCTCCGTAGTCATGTGGCCGGCATGACTAAACACTGAAGGTGCATGGAACACTGTTACCTTCCCACCAAAGTGGTCCCTATTTTTCTACTTGCATTTTTTACATGCTTTTGAACTGCTAGGTTGGCAGAAGCTGGGACAAGTAACGGGCGCTCACTCCATTATGTGGCACTAGGGATTCGAACCACTGAACTGCCGACCTTCTGATTGACAAGCTCAGCATCTTAGCCACTGAGCCACTGCATCCTTCAGGAAGCTATACTGGTACTTAAATCATTGGAATGTTTTAGATTGATGATTAATCAGTTGTTCGGCTATTAAAATTATAACCCTATAAGCAACACAATAACTTGTTTTGGAGTGGACAACAATGATGACAAAATTAGATATGGTATAGAATTTGGCCAGGAATATCAGAGCTAAGAACAATCTTCATGGTCCAAATAAGGAAGTGTAGCATTTGAGTGCTATGTTGATGTCCCTAATTTTAATAGCCAAACAATTGATTAATCATCAAACCCAAACATTCCAGACTATTATAATGATTTAAGAATCAGTATATCGTCCTGAAAACTAATCACTAGCAGAAACCAGGACTAGGGATAGGGGGGAAATAATTCCATTTTTTAAAAATAAGAACATACCAAATTATAAGAAAATACCATATTGTGAGGCATAGTGAAGTACTTTAGGCAGTGCAGTAAATTTGAACCAAGGCCCCTACCAAAACAATACTTTTCCAACTGGTTCTTTAGATCAGCCATGCAACTTTTAAAATCCATTTCACATCGTGGACAACCACTGTCTTAGCATCATTCTTGACATGATGTCCTGTTGCCTGGAGACTGTGCGGATCTGGATGGGGAGGAACAGGCTCAGACTCAACCCCTCCAAGACTGAGTGGCTGTGGTTTCCGATGTCCCAATATAGCCAGCTAGAACCATCACTGGCTATTGGGGATGAGATCTTACCCTCTTCAGAGAGGGCTCGCAACTTGGGCGTCCTCCTGGACTCATGGCTGTTGTTGGATGATCATATGACAGCCGTAGCCAGGGGGGCTTTTTATCAGGTTCGCCTAATCTCCCAGTTGCATCCCTTTCTGGATCGGGACGCCTTGTGCACAGTCACCCACGCCCTCATCACTTCCCATCTAGACTATTGCAATGCTCTCTACATGGGGCTCCCCTTGAGAAGCACCCAGAGGCTCCAACTGGTCCAGAATGCAGCTGTGCAAGTGATAATGGGGGCGACCCGTCGCTCCCATGTAACACCTCTCTTGTGCGAGCTGCACTGGCTCCCAGTGGTCTTCCGGGTGCGTTTCAAGGTGTTGGTTACCACCTTTAAAGCGCTCCATGGCTTAGGGCCTGGATATTTACAGGACCGCCTGCTACCACTGACTGCCTCCCACTGACCGATACGCTCCCACAGAGAGGGCCTTCTCAGGGTGCCGTCGGCCAAACAATGTCAACTGGCGACTCCCAGGGGGAGAGCCTTCTCTGTGGGGGTTCCTGCCCTATGGAACGAATTGCCCCTGGATATACGAAGGATCCCCGACCTCCGTGCCTTCCGTCGTGCGCTGAAGACACTGTTATTCCAGCAAGCCAGTCTGATGGGACAATAATTTTAATTGGGTTTTAAATATGGGTTTTTAATATGGTTTTATAAGGGTTTTAGAATGGGAATTTTAAATTCAGCCAAAATTGAATTATTTTAATATGGTTTTTAAATTTGTCTTGTATATTGTTTTATTATGGCTGTTCACCGCCCTGAGTCCTTCGGGAGAAGGGCGGTATAAAAATATAATAAAATCTAAATCTAAATTCTGAACAGGTATCTTGAACATTATATGAGATTGCTATGAAGCCTACCTCCAAAGACAGGTTCACCATTACACATTATTCTGAAGACCTGTAAGGTGAATGCAACTGAGTGACCTGTTGACTGAGGATAAGTGGAACCTCAGAAGGGCAGAGATATGTGAAATAAATCCTGATATTTTCTTGTTACCTTATGTAGTTTATCCCAGTCTTGTAAAATATTGGATTAGACTACATTATTTAAGACTGCATGTTTGGGGGTGGAGAGAGAAATCTATAACTGAATATGGCTTTTTTCATTAAGGAAAAAATATCTAAGTATGTAGAAATTTGGATATAAAGGATATTAAGTAATTTGTCTTCCTCCAACTTTAATTCTATAAGTGCAGGGTTTTTCTTTCTTCACATAAAAGCAGTTTCATGTATAAAAAAAATTAAATTTAGTTTTCTTTTTTGAAAAATGTGTTACACCAGATACTTTTCATCTTTGGCTGATTCCAAATTCTATATATCTCCATTACTTCATAATTGGATCTTTTTTTAAAAAAAGAGTAGCTAACTTCCTGACATTATACCAATCTTAATTCCTGATAAATGCAGCTAGGAATATAAAAGAAATTTGCAAGAGATTTTCTGTAGAATGGTTTTGCAAAATCCACTAAATCTGACTCTATTACGTTATGAACAGAAACACTTTCTCTGCTAAAATACTTCAAATTTGTATGTGAAAGATACTTTTGAAAAAAAGAAAAAGAACATATCTTTACCAAGCTTACATTAGTATGCTTCATAGAGCTGAGAAGTCTGTGTTTCCAAACAATGATATATTTGAGATAGGATGGAAAAAGATGTTATATAAATTTATATAAATATTGTTTCAGAGAATCAATTGGAAAAGACAAGAAATAATGCTGCAGGCAAATCTTATTTAAAAGAAATGAATGTAGGAAAATTCACATTGAAAGAGTCATATGTTTTGTGATATGGGCAACTATATAAATTTGAATAAATAAAACAAAAGAGGTGCTAAGGGAAATGTAGGGTAACAGTTTCTTGATAAAAAATAATACTTATGAATCAAACTTATAGGCCACCTCAATCAAAGTTTGCAATTTGTAACTCTAGGCAGCTTACAACAAGGAAGCAAGAACAATGGAAAGAAAAAAGAACAATAGTAACAACATAGTATAATGTATAAAAGCCTCATGCTATGGAAACCAGGGGAAAAAAACTTTCTGCAACAATGCAGATACCTTAGGAACAGGATCACATCTTATCATCCCTTGGGTCAGCTAGGCAGGTTTTCAAGGCTTTATGAAAATACAACAGGGTTGGGTTCTACAGACTTTATAGAGATGGGGGGGAATGCTGGTCCTGCCAGCCCTTTGAGGTAGTCCAGACAGGAAACCAAAAGCATGAGTCTTTATTCTAAGATTACAGTAACTGAACCTTGCAAGTCTGAAAGCACTCCTCCCTTCCCTGGGCCTCATATTCCAGAGAACTAAGGAAAGTCTCTTCTGAGATGTTTTCTTCACCCCTATTCCTTCTGTGGGTTTATCTGACCATTGCTCTGGCTGTGGCTCTTCCTCCCAAGGTTATTCTCACAACCCATTAAAGTTCCAGAAATGTGGCCTTGCCAGTTGTTGGCACTTAACTCAAGGGGCCAGAGGTAAGTCAGCCTTGCCAGATTGTTTGCATTTTTTGCATGAAAAGTAATTGTGCAAATGATGAACATATATGGATCTCATTTTATGTATCTTTTTAAAAAGTTCTCAATACCTATAGCAAAAAACAGACTTACTGGAATATTATTTTAATAGAACAACAGAGTAGACTGGGTTTATCCTGGTGTCCCTTAGCCACAATGTTCTTATAACTATTGTGATGATTTGGAATATCATTAGAATTATGTCTAGAACAAAGTCAAGAGATTCAAGGATGGATGTTGTTGGGCTTTACTTTCTTAGCTTTCCCTCCTTCTCCAGTCAAGCATAGGGTCCACTATCATTCAAACAGTTAGAATTTTGACAGTTCTTGTCTTTCAGAGCTGCTGTGCTATACTCCAAAAAATGGCTTTGTAATATTTTCATAACATGATTGTGTCTCCCTTAGACTTATTTTGTTCTCTTAACAGCTGTAAAGCTCATTTTTCTTCCTTCCCGAATACCTATTTGGGTCCTATTAGTGAATATGCATAGTCAACTTTTCTTTTATCAGGATGCTGTATAAGACCTATATAACTTGGCAATGACTGAATCTGTTACATTTGGGAAATAAAATTGTTCTGATCTTCTCTGATGGTTAACATTTATTGGTGAGTTTTCCACCTTTTGGGGCCCTAGGATGGCTCTGCATAACCCAGAATCTCCTATCCAAATTTCCCAGACGGAGATAGTTTTCTTTACTTTTTTTAAAAAAAGGATTCTTAGCCCCAGGCACAAGAGTTGTTCTGGAAAAATAGAAGCAAACATAGATGATCAAAATGTAAACTGGATACTATGTGTCACAAATGTAGAACATATTCTGAATCATGACATGTTTTAAGTGGCCCTGCTGCAACACAGATTCAGTTCAAATTCCAGTCTTCACATCTGCAGCAACCAAGATAATTTAAGTATCAGTCTACCACCTCTAACTTCAAAATAGGGCAGCCACAGATACATCTTTCAACTCAAAACATTGATTTTGTTGAACTGCAGGTCCCATACTGTGAAATAGATGATTGCTCTAACTTTCTTTTTGGTTGATAGTGGGATTGATAGATCTTGTTTAATTGCTAAAGATTTCCTAAATATTTCCTTATATGACAGTCTATACTTCACAATAGGAATTTCTGCAGAAAAATTGAGAAATTATCTGTCAGTCTAGTTTCCCTAAAGGAATCTCATTCCTTTTTATAGGGACTGGTTAATCGTCTGGCATAAGAACTGCATTAAAAATTAGAATGCACTTTGCATTGGGATCTTCTTCAATATCCCTGATAGTAGCAATCAGAACCTTGCTATGGTCAAGTTAAAGCTTGCTGCTGGTTTAAGGTAGGATGTTTCTTGCTATGTGTGTCTATGCACATACAGTTTTTTGAGGCTTCAAGTTAGTAGTTGTGGTGACCATCTTAAATTCCCCTCCCTACCCCCACCCTTGCATATATGCCTGTCTCCTGGCTGTTGCTCTGAAAATTAAAAGTCTATCAGAGATACTCTTAATAAGGTGTTTCTTCAACCTGTAGTTCTGTAGTAAATAAATGAGGTTATTACTTTACAAAGAAGCCTCGTCTCTAATAATTTCCAAAGTGGCTGCTTACCTAATACATCTTTTTTGTCAGGAAGTATTTTCTAGCTTTCTGACCTAAACGTTCTTGTCCCTTGTATTGTAAAATAGGTTTTATCCCTTATTCCTAATTAAGCCTTTTTCTTTGCCGCCTAGAATGTAATGAAAATGTGGGTATTTCAATTGACCCCATCATACTCTTTCAAGTTCACCGAGAAAGAAGAAAAGAAAGAGAGAGAGAGAGAGAGAGAGAGAGAGAGAGAGAGAGAGAGAGAGAGAGAGAGAGAGAGAGGAAGGGAGGGAGGGAGGGAGGGAGAGGGAGAGGGAGAGGGAGAGGGAGAGGGAGAGGGAGAGAACTGCTCATGTCAGCTCTTAGGAAAGTTTCGTTCTGCTGCAATGGCCCATTTGACTGTGATGTACAATTTAACCTCCTACCACATGCTGTGAATAGCCATTCTGAAGTTCAAACCTATCATCATTAGAGGGTTCAGCATTTTGAAAGAACATTCTTCTGACAGAACTAAAGTTGGTATCAGTGGTGGGAGGGGGTTCTGAATTGTGCTTGCATATACCTTCCTGTACATGGGGCCACCACAGGGTCTTCATTAGGTCTGACCATCATTTGGGGATGTCTGTATGGACTCTATTTCAGTGGAAGTACTAGATCATTAGGCTTCAATACAGAATCAAATCATTGACCTTTCTCTATATTTTCAAACATTCCAGCTCTAGACAACAAATATCAGTTCAGCCTGTCTGCCGCATAACTCTTACAAAGAACTATGGTTGAAATCCTCCATTTTTTTTTCTGATCCAGCTGAGTTTAAAATAATTTGGTTTCAGATCTGGAAAGACAAACGTAAGCTTGAATCTCCAGTTCACATCAAATTTGCACAAGGCTTAGAGTTTACCCTTTAGAATTTCATTTCTTCTGTCAAATTTTCTTTGTCTTGGGCAATTGGCAAATGGTGACTTGCCATGCTGTGAAATCTCAGTGGTGTCCTCGTAAGTGTTTTTGGGGTGAAATATTCTTCACAATAATAGTTAGCTAACTCTCTGCTTCATTTTATAAAGCCACTCTCTGTTTCTGATTTTCTCTCAGCTTGACTCTTTCATTGCAAGCTGAAGTTGATTTAGTTACTTTGACTAGCTTGAGGCTGAAATTTCTTATGTGCTATATTGTGTGGCCATCACATTTCACAGTGTTTTAAGGAGGTAATTTACTATTCTCTGTGAGTATGAAGCATATGCTTGAATACTTCTGTGCTAAAGGAAGAGTTAATATTAATCATGCAGCCTGCTCTATGTTGCAGGTTGAGGGTACAGATATCAATCTGCCAACTAATCTAAAATGTAAACAATAAACTCAGCATACTTAATAAAGAAGCTGAACAATAACAGTTCCAGGTAAAAATAAAAGAAAAACACTTTAAAGCCTTGTCTAAAATAACAACAGCTGAACAGATTCTATGTTGTTGTTAGTTGTAAATTCATTTCCGACCCATCGCGACCCCATGGACAACTTTCCTCCAGGCCTTCCTGTCCTCTACCATTCCCCGGAGACCATTTAAGCTCAACCCAACTGCTTCAGTGACTCCATCCAGCCACCTCATTCTCTGCATCCACTTGTTCTTTTGCCAGATTCTATATAATAAGAATTAATGTCCAAATTATAAAAGGGATTAAGTTTATAAACATTCCTGGAAAGACATTTTGCAGAATTCTGTTTGAAAGAGTATAAAAGATGATTGGTTGATTATGTGCTAAAATATCATTTTCAACTCCTAGTATTGATATAGATTTTCTCCATGTTGATCTACCCCTAACTTTTTCTTTCTATCTACTGATCTCTACTGTAACCAAGTGCATCTACTGGATTCACTCTCTCAGTCTTGGTAAGGAGGCAATGGCAAACCACCTCTGAAAAACTTTGCCAAGAAAACCACCAGACTTGTCCTTGCAGTCTCAGAAAATTGGACATGATTAAATAGAAATAAACAAAATTTTTACTCTATGATCAGAATGCAGAGGTGAGAAACCTGGGATGCTGCTGAATCCCAATCCCTTGTCATTAATTAGTTGCAACTTTTGGAAATGTAGTTTTGCAACAACTTCTGCAGATTCTGTTCTTGAGTTACAATGGGTAGCAAATCAGCAATGGGTGTTATTAAAACTCCACCATGTACAAATGGTACCATTTAGCATGGGATATTTATTATTTATCTACAATATCTATTTTTTATGTATTTATAGTCAACTGTATGCTCTCTCTCTGGATTCTAGGCTGCTTACCATAACAAAAAGACAATAAAACAAAACCCAGGTCAAAAATTAAAACTAATTAAAACAAATTGTCTTATATCCTCATCTTAACACAATGTTCCAAGTGACTCTAAAGAGATTATTTTTAAAATGGTCTTAGTTTTTGTTTTTCACAAGAGCATATTTAACGTTCCAATAACAAACAAACAAACAATCATCCTAAACTCATGGTAACGGTTGTGTTTGATATATTTTTTATGACAACCTATTTTTCATATTACATCTATAATGTAATAGAAAGACTATTACAAACTCACACACTCACTCATTCCTTCTCTCTT
This sequence comes from Pantherophis guttatus, assembly GCF_059756535.1. NCBI lineage: Eukaryota > Metazoa > Chordata > Lepidosauria > Squamata > Colubridae > Pantherophis > Pantherophis guttatus. The sequence continues at coordinate 290,201,148 of NC_142063.1, read as the reverse complement.
TCACACAAATAGAGAAATCACACAAGAAAATAAACAGGCTTCTTCTGTTAAGAGGGCTATAATTCTATGCACTTTTAGTCAGAAGTTAGCTTAAGAGGAAATAGTAAAATCTGCCTGGCTGAAACTGTTCTGAAATGAGAAACCATTTACCATAAAGTTGAGAAAGTTCTACTTTTTCTCCTTCTTATTATCAACCGCCTGATTTATTACTTTATTCCAGGAGACCTTGCATAGTCATACTGATAAATCATGGCTTCCAATTTTTAATAGGAAAACATCCCCTGCACAATTAATTTACTGCTCTAAATTATAATATTATTGTTATATTTCTGCTATTGTTACAAAGTACAGAATAGGACACAAAGAGTCCCAGGAATTAATGATCCTAGTCACACTGTGAAATAGGATAAGAAATAGTCTATAGCACTTTACTGCATGGCAGATATTGAGCTTGTCTCTGATCAGGATTTTAAATCTTTACTTCTGATATGAGGTAAGGCAGCCAGGTACTGCAGTAGGGTTGGGGAGACTCAGGTTCTCATCCTCTCCCTTAGACATAGAAGCCAACTGGATGACCTTAGACCCATCACTCTTTGCAGTCCTAATCAGGGCCAGGCTATGTGACAAACTGGCTGAAAACAAAAACTTCTTGTTGCCTCAGGCAGTGATCAGCGTTGCTGTCAGAACTAGGTGAGCATCATGCAGAACAAATAAACCCTGCAACTAATCAAGACAATTGCCAACGTCATCAACAATTTCTGATATGAACCCACAGTTCAAACCACTTGTGAGGAGTCCTCCGGATGCTTCCCCAGATACTTCTTCAGATGTCAGCTCAAGGGAGGATGTCATGTCAGGAGGGAAATTGGTCAGTGGTGGGTTTCAATTTTTTTTACTACCGGTTCTGTGGGTGTGGCTCGGTGGGACTGGCTTGGTGGGCATGGCAGGGGAAGGATACTGTAAAATCTCCATTCCCTCCCCAATCCAGGGGAAGGTTACTGCAAAATCCCCATTTCCTCCTGATCAGCTGGGACTCGGGAGGCAGAGAATAGATGGGGGCGGGACCAGTCAGAGGTGGTATTTACTGGTTCTCTGAACTACTCAAAATTTCTATTACCAGTTCTCCAGAACTGGTCAGAACCTGCTGAAACCCACCTCTGAAGTTGAACAATGGCTCCAAGCAGTCATCTGAGAGGGATTTGGCTCAAGCACAGCTGCATCAGGACAGCCCTGAGGCTTCAGGTGGAGAAAGCATGCAGCTGTAGCTGGTCAGGAATGAGGAAGAGGAATTTTCTTCTGCACCTGATCCAAGAACACATAGGGCAGAGAAAAGGCAGAAGCAGTGAAGGTCAGACAAATTATTTGTGAGGAGAAAGCTTCATCCTTCTTGATAGGCTGCACCAGAAGCTGGCTACCTAATGCAGCAGACAGATGGATACGATGCTGGGAACAACATGATTGTTTTCTAGCTGTGTGTTTTCTGATCATTGTGATTCCTGCTTGCTTTGGATTGACACCGTGCCTTGTCTTGGATCATGTATTATGGCTTTAATTTTTGCCTAGTGGGATTATTTTGATTGGGAAACTTTCAAGTGCCTTGTGGATTCAGTGGCCATTGCTCTGTGGACTAGCATTGATCTGCTTATGGCTGGACTTAATTGGGACAGTTCTGGGTGAAGGGAATTGCTGGGGAATATTAATAAACCCATTAAACCATGGTTATATGTGTGTGTGAGTAAGCGAGACAGCACACCACTGCACCATGTTGGATTCACTCACTGAGTAGTACTCCAGATGCCTTCCCCCTGTCACCATGCCAGAAGTCTATAGTTAGTTCTTGACTTCCAAACATTTAAAATTTAAAGCTGCAACAACAGAGGAAAAAGATTATCTATGACCAACCTTCCCATTTACAAATGTTGTAGCATTCCCATGGTCACATGATTAAAATTCAGGTACTTGCAACATTTTGAGTTCATGTGATTGCCATTTGCAACTTTCCCACCTGGCTTTCAACAAGCAATCAATGGTAGCAGCTGGATTCACTTAATGACCATGGGATTCATTTAACAACCATGGCAAAAAAAGGTAAAATTGGATGTGACTCCTCAAAATCACCTTGCTTAGCAACAACAAAAAACAACAACCGGATCCCAGTTGTGGTCATAAATCAAGGACTACCTGTAAATGAAATCTATCACAGATTTCTTTTAATTTAAATTTGCCAGAGTCCACCAAAATGTGCTTTGCTATACAATGAGAAAGAAATTCCCATTAATGTTTGTCATGCTAGGAAAGCTAATTAAATTTAGTGCACATCTGAAAAAGCTGTACTAACAGAACAGTATATTGTATCTTAAAATATGCTAGGATTAATTGTTAAATAAATCATATATTGGTATAACTGCATACAAAACAGTGTTATTAGATTAGTCTGAATTATGTAGGAGAATAAGACTGATTTAACAGCAGCAAGGATTGTTAAAACATTTGCTAAGAAATTATATGTAACGTTAGAAAATGTATGTGCATGCAACCAAAGGCATAAGATTGAATTTATTTAATAATTAAATGTATTGGATGCCCATCTTACCAGAAGGTAACTCTGGGCAGTTTACATCTAAGCTAAAACATAAAAAGTTAAAAACAAACAAAACCAAAGAAACATGGGGCAAGGCAAAATGGGGGAGAGGTAGATTCTGTTATTAATCAATCAACCCTCTCTGTTGTGCTGTTCCTCCACTGGGACCCCAAGACAACTGGCACATCTTTAGGCACTTAAAAAAAGATAGGAGGGTTGGGGCCAACCTCACATTGGAAGGCAGGAGCAACAGTAGAGAAGGCCCTCCTCCTGGACCCCACCAGCTGGAATAATCAGGCTTACAGGACCTGTAGCATGCCTCCTCTGCTGGCACCAGGGGGACACAGCAATCCCAGTGGGGTAAGTGGTCCCTCAAGTAACCTGGATCCATGCCATGAAGGGTTTTAATTTCAACACCTTGAATTGCACTTGGAAGCAGACTGGCAACCAATGCAGCTCGCAGAGCTGCAGTGTTACAGGGGCCATTTTTGGGAGCCCCAAAACTACTCACACTTCTGCACTCTGCACCAGCTGTAGCGTCAAATGCTCTTCAAGAATAGGCCCATGGAAAGTGCATTATAATAGTCCAGTCATGTGATGACTAGGGACTGAATGTCTGAGTGCAGGGCATCCTGGTCCAGGAAAGGCCGCAACTGGCTCAGAACACTAAGTTGTGCAAAGGGTCTCTTAGCTGCAACTGCCACCTGTTCCACCAACAGGAATCACAATTCGAGGAGACCAGGTCTTTCTGGGGCAGTGCCACCACATCCAGAGTCAAAGATGCAGGGGTGGTATTCACTTACTTTCACTACTGGTTTGCAAATGTGAGCACGCGCACACGCTGGCTTCACTCGCATGCACCACCTCTGTGCATGCACAGAGCTTTCCGCGCATGCACAGATAGTCAAAAATGGGATGTGATGACGTCCGGGCGGAGCCTCCTGCAGCCTCTGCTACCAGTTCTCCCGAACCGGATAGAACTGGCTGAATACCACCACTGCAAAGATGACATGTCCTGGGTCCTAAAGGTACTTTTTCAAGAGGCAACTGGACTTTCTGGTCCCAGAGCCCCATGTACGAAAAGCCATACAGTCTTGCCAGGGTATTTCCTGATCTCATTCCTTCAATAAATATATTGAATAAAAAAATGAAAAATTTGGGGATTTTCTTTTAAACCAAGAAGCCCTAAAGAAATAGAAATTTACAAGAGATATTTCCTCCTTGCCGCTTTGTTCAGCCATCTCCAAACTCACATAAATATTCTATTCAGTAACATGAACTTCAGTCAAACAATGAATGAGTCAGTGATTTTGACAGTTCTTTCCCTTTTCCTCCCAGGTGGGTTCTTTGTCTGTTCTTGCTGCCTTTATTTTGTTCTCCTTTCCTTGGGGAAACCAACTTCTCCACATTATGATCTGTGCACCTTTTGTTAAGACTTCAAGCAGGATTAAAAACATCCGGCAATAGACAAATGCCTTGTTCTACATTAACTGATGGAAACAAAATGTTTCTTTTTTCCCACTGATGTCAAGGATTTTATTTAGCTGAAGGTGCCCCTACCCACAATTTCCTTCAGCAACAATGCTGGAAAGCTCTGAGAGGCAGAAAATTACTGATTGGAATTCAGTTTTTAAAATTTCATTTTAAGAAATGGTTGAATTTGGAATAAGAATATACTGTATTTTTTGGAGTATAAGATGCACCGGAGTATAAGAAGCACCTTAGTTTTTAGGGAGGCAAATAGGGGAAAAAATTCTGCCTACCAGGTATTCATCCGGCTAGCGTCCTTAGTTTGGTCAGCTTCAGCACATTAGTTCGCTGGTTTTGAGCATGCGCAGGTTGGGGATAAAAACCAGCTTCTAAAGCACAGCTGATCATCGGAGGGAGCAGCAATGAGAAAAGCAGGCAAAGTGCGTCAGATCGCTTCACCTCATTAGGACTGAAAAAAAGCTTCCAAAAAGATACATTTGGAGTATAAGACACATCCAAATTTTCAGTGTCTTTTGGGGGGGGGGAACTGAGTCTTATACTTTGAAAAATACAGTATATAATTTACTGTTATATATATATATATATATATATATATATATATATATATATATATATATATATATATATATATATATATATATATATATGGTACAGTAAATTAGTAGTCAAAAGTGGTGTTGTCACTCTGTCTCCCGAGCCTGTCCTCATGAAGGAAGATGACTCTGAAAGTGATGGGGAGGAACTAACAAGGCCTCCCTCTCCAGGACCCTCCTTTCTGGCAATGCCTCAGGTTCCAGATGAAGGCCAGGAGGAAGGCATGTCGGAGCATCCACTAATAGGAAGTGATGAAGATCAATCTTGGATTGATCCCAGGCAGCATCAGAGAGAGAGGCGTGCGCAGCAAAGGAAGAGGTGTGGAAGGGCCAGAGATTGCTGAGTCACTGAGCCATGCCCCACAGGGGATAAAAGTGGGTGGGGTTGCTCTGCAGGCTCTGTGACGGACAAAAACTGCATATCGTGAGCTTCGGATGGGATATCTTTCAGAATTAAGGCTTGGACTTTGTGAATGACTCCTGACTACTCTTTTGTGCCTTGTGAACTCTTGGTTGCCCCAGCAACGGACTACAGATACACTGACTCCTGTTTCTAGAGGTGATAAGAAACTTGGCAGGCATTCAGAAAGTAGCTGCCAGAACTTTTATCTGCCAAAGGATTCAGGTCAGCTTGTAAAAATAAATTACTGGTAGACGTCTTTTGCTCGTGTGTCTGCCTATGTGAGGTGGGGGGACAGAACAAGTGGCATTCAGACAGATACAATGAAATCTTTGGTAGCTGTTGTTATTTATCTATTGTTAATGTGGGCTAAAATTATCAGTCAAAGCACGGGTGAAATGCTACTGGTTCGGGCCGGTTCTCCAGAACTGGTAGTAAAAAATGCTACTGGTTTGCCGAACCCATATTAAAAAAATGTAAAAAAAAAGTTCCAAAGATGTGAGTCGCTCAGCTGATCTTTGGAACTTTTTTTTTTTTACTTGTTAAGCATTTCTTTTACCTTTTAAAAGTATTTTTAACTACTGGTTCTCCGGAACCAGTAGTTAAACATGCCTTAAAAAAAAAAGTTCCAACAATCAGCTGAGCGATGCACGATCTTCGGAACTTTTTTTTGTTTTACTTTTTTAGCATTTTTTAAAATGCTTTTAAAAGATAAAAGAAAGGGAAAGAAAGAAATGCACCTAGAAACACTCATAAACCGCTTTTGGAAAATAACTTAAAATATGTTCTAGATGGGAAAACAGCAGTGTGGCTATTGATCTGAAAGCCGCTTTCTGAAATCCTACTATCACTTACAAGAGAACAATGCCATTATCAAGAGAAACTGGAAAAGTGAGAGACTTGCTCCGATTTCTATCCATTGCATAACCCTCCCTCTAGTCTTTTCCTGCCATTGGTTACAAGCCTGCACCTTTCTGGTGCAATTGATTTGCTCCTGGTGATTCCCACCCCCCACCAAGGTTAGAAAAGGGGCAGATTGGAAGACGTAATTTCTTCTGATCCGAACTTACGGTAGAAATCTGAAAGCCCCAAACTTCTGTTGTTGCTCTTTCTTTGGGAAACACCATAATGAAGCTGCTTCTCAGCAGCCTCCTACAGCTCTGGTCTTGAGGATCTGTTTTGGTGAGTGTTACCCTCCATTTAGCCACTTCTGCAGGACTTGATCATCTCCAGTTAGCTTTCCTTGTCGAGCAAGAATTTTTTGCCAAATGTCCTGTTTGCTCCAGTTCTCTTATACGCTCTTCCAAAATTCCCTTCCAGATATGCGGTGCAATCTTTGGGAAAAATCTTTTAAGGCAGAAGAAAACATCTCTTTTGCAACTTGGATTCTTTTTCCAAGGCAGCGTTTCTCAAACTTGTCCACTTTTAGGATGTTGGGACTTCAACTCCCAGAATTCCCCAGGGAGTTGGAGTCCACACATCTTAAAGTACCTGAGGTTGAGAAACTCAGTATTAAAGGGTCCAAATATGCTTGGTAAAGCAGGGGTGAAATCCAGCAGGTTCTGAGAACCAGAAAATGCTACCTTTGGCTGGCCCCCAGAGTGGGGTGGGAATGGAGATTTTGCAGGATCCTTCCCCTGGAGTGGGGTGGGAATGAAGATTTTGCAATATCCTTCCCCTGGAGTGGGAAGGAAATGGAGATTTTGCCTTGGAGAATATAAAGTAGTCCTAAAATAATAAACACAATTGTAATGGCAATAACAATAGCAACAAAGAAATGAACAATTCACTGTCACAAAAGTAAAGCCATCAAAATGGGAAAAACAATACACCAGAAACACAGTAACAGTATTATCAGGGAATGGGGTGTCTGAGCAATAACCATATTGTAAATATAAGAGACAAGTGATTGGACAACCACTTGTCTGAAATAGTATAGGGCCTCCTGCTTGAGCAGGGGGTTGGACTAGATGACCTCCAAGGTCCCTTCTAACTCTGTTTTTCTGTCATTCTATTTGTTTTTTCTCCTGCTTCTCATACATGCCATCTAAGCTGTAAAGAAGGAGGAGGAGGTGTTGGTGGAGGAGATGTGACACTTTCCCTACTCTTAAAAAACTAGAAATATGAAATTTAGCCTAAAAGCACACCAACAGAGTACAATATACTGATGAGCAACAGATTTTTTGGGGGGATTGCTGTACTTATTCTCTAGCAATAGTTGACACATCTATTTCTTCTGGTTTTAGAACATTAAATTATATAACCACTGTTTAAAAAGCTTAAAGCTTAAATCTCAATGAATTTGCACAAATGTAAATGATCAGCAAGTTCATGCTATCTTATTCTGTGGAACTCACCTCTCATTCTTTTGATCTTGACCAAATTAATTACTTGGGCACAAAAAAGAGCTTTCATCCACCTTGATTAGGAAAACTAGGGGCACAAACCTAGAAATTCAGCAAGGAAAAATGTTATGCTTTATAGAGGACAATGAATTCTTTATTTGAAGGAACTCTCTAACTGGAAGCTAGTACATATCTTATAAAATATAAATAACTGTAACAAGAGAATATAGTCCTAAAATAATAATGACAATTGTAACAACAGCGACAAAGAAATGAACAATTCACTATCACAAAAGTAAAGCCATCAAAATGGGAAAAACAATACACCGGAAACACAGTAACAGTATTATCAGGGAATGGGGTGTCTGAGCAATCACCATATTGTAAATGTAAGAGAGTATGGATTTTTGCATAAATGTTATTTTAACTTTATACTACCATCTTATCACTGTCTAATGGTTGATAGAAGGTTGTGTACATTTGTAAAATGGAAAGTTTCTGAAACTTTCAGCAAAGCCTACTTTTCTTAACATCTCTATAAAGTATTGATTGATTGCTCCAGAATTTTCTCCCAGACATTCCTCTTGGTACAAAATTTGTTTGTTTCATTGATTTTAATCTTGAAGAAAGAACTGAGCAACATACTATATCTGTAGTGCTCTTTCCTCAAATATTTTTTTTGCAGGGATAGCAATGTGATTTTTCCAGAGAAGCTTAAAGGTGTGTAAATTCAGCTTTACAAACAAATAGATAGCAGAGGTTTCAAAAGATAAACCTCAGGCAAGATTTAGAAGCCATCTCTTCATCTATCCTCTTCTTGTCCTTCCTCCTTCTCTCCATCTTTCATTGCCCTCTCTTTGCAATTCATTTTTTTCTTTTGTTCCTTCACCTCTTCCCCTTCAGATTTCTCCTATCAGCATCCACCCATAACCCTCTAATTTCATTATTATTATTATTATTATTATTATTATTATTATTATTATTATTATTTATTGGTTAATCTTTAGTGAGATTCACAGCCTTTGAGGCTGGTTAATAGCTCAGCAGCTCAAGTCCTAACCAAGGACCTAGGAACTGTTAAGGTATCGTCGGAGGATGTAAGCTGTTCCGAGTAAGGTGGTTTTTTGTAGAGTCAAAATGAGTCCAGCAAATTTAGAATTTCTAAGTAGCGGGGTAGCCCTTTGGATATTGCTCCAAGGGCTCCAATTACGATCGGGACAACACACGATTTCTTTTTCCAATTATTATTATTATTATTATTATTATTATTATTATTATTATTATTATTATTAATTATTATTATTTTGCTTCTTTGTAAATGTATCATCACTGAAGCATTAGGATAGGTAATCTCCACAGTTTTAGGGTCCTTACTTAAAAGAAGGCATTGTGCCAGCAAATAGAATAGAATAGGATTTTTTATTGGCCTAGTGTGATTGGAATTTGTCTTGCTGCATATGCTCTCAGTGTACATAAAAGAAAATATAAGTTAGTCAAGAATCATAAGGTACAACACTTAATGATAGTCATAGGGAACAAATAAGCAATCAAATCATATTAGGAAACAGTCAATATAAATCTTAAGGATACCAGCAACAAAGTTAAGTCGTACAGTCATAAGTGGGAGGAGATAGGTGATAGGAATGATGAGAAGATTAATAGTAGTGCAAAATTTAGTAAATAATTTGACAGTGTTGAGGGAATTATTTGTTTAGCAGAGTGATGGTGTTCGGGAAAAAACTGTTCTTGTGTCTAGTTGTTCTGATGTGCAGTGCTCTATAGCAGTGATGGCTAACCTTTTTGCCGTCGCATGCCAAAAGAGAGGGGAATGCGGGGCGGTCATGCGTGTGCGTGCCCACACCCATAATTCATTGCACCCCGCACCCTGGGCATGTGCACGTGACCCCACTGCGCTCCCCCCACTTTTGGCACACAATAGCATGGTAGGCCTGTTTTTCACCCTCCCCAGGCGCCAGAGGCTTTCTTGGAGCCTGGGGAGTGTGAAAACAGCCTTCTCCACCCCTCCCCCCAGAGGCTGGAAAAGGCCCATTTCCCAGCTTCCGGTAGGACCGGAAGGCCCAAAAATCAGCTGGCCAGCCCATGCAGGCACGCTGGAGCTGAGCTAGGGCAACGCTCGCGTGCCCACCGATATGGCTCCGCGTGCCACTTGTGGCACGCGTGCCATAGGTTCGCCATCACGGCTCTATAGCATCGTTTTGACGGTAGGAGTTGAAACAGTTTATGTCGAGGATGTGATGGGTCTGTAAATATTTTCACAGCCCTCTTTTTGACTCGTGCAGTATACAGGTCCTCAATGGAAGGCAGGTTGGTAGCAATTGTTTTTTCTGCAGTTCTAATTATCCTCTGAAGTCTGTGTCTGTCTTGTTGAGTTGCAGAACCAAACCAGACAGTTATAGAGGTGCAGATGACAGACTCAATAATTCCTCTGTAAATAAACTTCATGTAAGCTTTCACGTACAAAATTTCTCTTAAATTTCTTTAAGAGAAATTTTCAACAATCAGTCCCATATTTGCAACAAATCTACAGGTAGAATGGATCCCACCTTTTTCACCAGGCCCACCAGGGACCCTTTTTTTCTGACCAATAGGCAGAAAATAGGGTCTGTAAGAGAGGGCTTCTGGCTATTTTTATGTAGAGGCAAATACTTTTTAAATGTGGCAGAACTCTATAGAAAACCACTGTTCAGTGAAAGGTGTCACCGCTGGTTGTCTACAATTCACCCCATCTTTCTATGCAACATCTGAACCAGATGGATCACCATAAGCATCCATAACAGAAAAGAGGACACTTTCCCCTTCATTCTGTTTTTTCTAAGCCCACTCCCCTGAGACTTCTTTTAGCTCTTTGAAGTTTTGCTTCATCCAAAATAATCCCTTTAATACTAATTATTTGATGGGGAGGGGGATTTTTTTTGGTCAATGATCAAAATGGAAACTTTCCATTTTATTATCTATGTATCTGAAATCTGTGTTGCTCATATTGCCACCCTAGGGCAAATTAAAGGTCAAGAAATAGCATGTTGGAAGAAGCAGCATTAAATATAATTTTGGTTTAAAAGCTGTGTTTTTTTAAAAAAAAATGGAAATGATAAATAGATCTGGGTGTTTTTTTTTTCACTCACTTGTGGGCTACACACTCACTGATCATTTCCTTCCAAGTGCAAAAATGCTGAGGCAGGATAGAGAAACAAAAACTGACAGCCTCATTTGGCATTAAGATGAAGTGCACAGAAAGCCATTTCACATATCACTGATCTTTCTCAAAAGGAAATAGCTCCGCCTCTATTTTGCATGATTGTTTATATTCATCAATCTTAATTTAAATATAAGACATTCTTCCTCAAGGGAATAAGAAAGGGTGGAAATATTGTTACTCTCAAGGGACCCACCAACATTCTCGGGGATATTGTCCTCTTACTGATATGCAGCTAGTAAAGCAAGTACATTTTACTTTATTGTATTTTTGGCTTGGCTGGTCTCTCTCACTCCAAGAACCAGATTTTTGTGTAAGATGCCAGTTTTAAACATAGTACCTGGGATGGTTATATTTCTGTTCAGGTATCCATCTGAATACACATATATAGCAGTGGTGGGATTCAAGTAATTTAACAACCGGTTCTCTGCCCTAATGATTTCTTCCAACAACAAGTTTTCCTAACTGCTCAGAAAGTTAACAACCGGTTCTCCCCAAATTGTTGAACTGGCTGAATCCCAACACTGATATATAGACCATTCAAAGTAGGAAGATTTTCAGGGTCTGCTTAAAAGCCAGTACATTTGTCATCTAATCTGGATTTCATTTGATTCGAAATCACATAGTGAGCTTGCCATGCATTCTAGTGAATGCTCAGTAGGATATTCACGTTACTACAGGTAGTTCTCCACTTACAACAGTTCATTTACTGACTCTTCGAAGTTACAACGGAATGGAAAAGAGTGACTTACGACTGTTTTTCCCCACTTACAACCATTGTAGCATCCCTATGGTCCCATGATCAAAATTCAGATGTTTGGCAACTGACTCATATTTATGATGGTTGCAGTGTCCCAAGGTCATGTGATCCTCTTTTGCGACCTTCAATGGAGGCAAAAGTCAATAGGGGAAACCAGATTCATTTAACAGCTGTGTTATTAATTAATAACTGAAGTGATTCATTTAACAACTGTGGCATGAGAAGTTGTAAAATGGGGCAAAATCCATTTAACAAAGGTTTCACTCAGCAACAAAAATTTTGGGCTCAATTATGGTTGTAAGTCGAGGACTCCCTGCATTTTAATAGGTAAAGAAGGGACGTTCATGTATTAAATTGAATGCCAATTTAAAATATACCTTGCTATCTAGCATGCTTTCAGGCATTCATGATAAAATTATAGATTATTCAAATCTGTAATAAGAAGGGGCAGAGATAGTTAAGAAACCCTGTGAAATAACATTGTATTCATTTAGCCCAAGAATTCAATTATTTTTCTTAATTTTATTTTAGGTGAATGACTGTTTTATTGAATATTTAATTAAAATTTGTTAATAGAAACATTGCAGACATGATATCTGAAGACATGAAGATTCCAGAAATGTTACAAAAGGGACAGTCAAAGTAACAGTCATTTACTGACTGCTTGAAATTATGATGGCACTGAAAAAAGTGATTTATGATAATTTTTCACAGTTTAAGATACTGTCTAAAGATAAATCTGTGATCATATGGTCACTATGAGGTCATGGAGCGCTGTTACCTTCCCAACAAAGCACCCAGATGGAGAATCAAAAGCCCCCAGGTACAGAAGTGGCTGATGAGGAAGAGAAGGAACATCTGAATCCAGTACCTAATGCACGGATGCACAGAAGGCAGAGGAGATGTGAGCAGCGGGAAACCATGGGCCAGTCCTCAGGATGGAAGAGCCACCGCTGCTAGCTAAGCCCACCCTAGCTCTGAGAATAAAAGGCAGGGGGCAGAGACATATGTGGCAGACAACTATTTGTCTCCCTGTTGGTCAGCCACTGATATTTTGAACTTCTGAATCCTGTCAGGAACGTTATCGGAGTTCTTTCCTGGAATCTTATGATCTTGGAATCTATGCTGCTGAGAGCCAGGTACACCTTCTGAGCATGTGTGTGTGTGTGTGTGTGTGCTGCTGTATAAGAGTGAGAGCACCTACCAGGACTTCCTTTATGAGTGTGGGTAGAAAGAGAAAGAGAGAGAGACTCCTGGTGTGTTGGGACCATTTCAGGGGGAAAGAGAGTGAGCACTTAGAGACTTAGTTAGCCTGCTGTGTGTGAGAGAGAGAGACTCTTGGCTGGGGCTGCTGGCGCTGCTAATAAAGGGAACATTCAGTTTAAAACAGCGTGCTTATCGTGTTTGGGGAGCCGTGTCAGAACAGAAGGATCCAGTGGTAAACTGTCTGCTTAAAAATAAAAATAAAATTGTTTATCAGGTGATCGTAGAGTTGATGGTGAATGTGTATTCTTCTACCTGTATAATCTCTATGCAGCTATATAAAAAAAGCAGTATCTGTTTTCCTTGTGATCCTGTTAATTTCCAACTGTTTGTCATTTCACAAAGTATTCTGCAAATAAACTGATATGTAGCCATTTCCAAAAGTTCAATTATGCCAACAGTCCAATTATGCCATAGTACTATTTGCCCCTGTTTCTCTTTACTGAAACTTTGCTCTTGAGATGAAAGGAAAATAGATTCTTGTGAAATGAAAGCATGATTGGCTGATGATGATCTTAAGACAGAAATGTATGCAATCTAATTTTCATGATGTAGATCACCAGACTCTAGCTTTATCTTTAGCATATGGCTTTCAAGAGATGATCTTTGAAGAAATTCAGCCTTGGGGGTGGGGAGGCTGCCTGTGCTAAGAATTGTCTCTGGCTGTCATGGCAATGGTATATGCTTTTTCAGTACACGGATTTTCTTTGTAGCCCAAATTTCCAATTTGACATCCAAGCAAAGAACAAGAGCTTTCTTTAAAAGCGCTTTTTTTAAAATGACAAGATACATATTATCAAAAAGAATGGAGAAAGGGATCAATGAATTTGCATTTTACATCATTGTTAATTTTGTATATCTTTCAGTATGGATATCAGAATACAAGTTTAGATTTTTTTTAAAAAAAAATAAAGATTTGAATGCCAACTTTGGGGAAAGACCCAATTATTTGGAATGCCATGTGGGTGAGAAATTAAGTCCAATTATTTAGAATTAACCACTAAATTTTTTTTTGGTTTCAAAAGAAACCCTATTGTTTTTTTTTTAATGTACTATGTAAACAATAGCTCTGAAACATGGCTTGTTAGGATATGTTATCTGAAAGCATAGGAAGCAGAAAATGCAACTGAAATATATATATAAAAACAAAAAACCAAATCTATCCTGGATCTTGAGACTGAACTGACCCAATGTGCTCAGATGGTGTGAATAAGAGTAGTGAACCATTAATACAGTGAACCATTAGTGAGCCATTAACATCTGTTCTTGTTAACAACCACCACAAAATAAAATATCACATGTATTTGAAAAAGATGTGATAAGCAAACAAAGTAAAACAGCAAAGGATATTTGAAAGACTGCTTCTACCTCTAATTACATCTACCCAGCTCACCAGAGTGGGAAGGCTGAGTATGCTGTGGGGCCCATCTATTAAGAAAGTACACCTGATTGGGACCTAGAAGGAGGGTCTTCTCTGTAGTAGCTCCCTCCCTTTGGAACATCATTCCCCAGAAATAAGATTGCCCCCCTTCTTTCTACTTTTTCAGTTGGCTCACCAACAGATACTTGTTATCGTGTATGTATATACCTTACAGATAGAGGTCAGGGGTGGGTTCTACTTACCTTTACTACCAGTTCGCAGTGGGGCCACACGCATGCGCAGAAGCACTTTGATGACATCGAGGTCAGTGGGCGGGGCCTCCTCCCAGTTTTACTACCGGTTCTATAGAACCGGTGCGAACCGGAGGCAACCCACCACTGATAGATGTGTGTGGGCAGGTGTATTTCTCCTCTTCCACATGCAACACAAATAATTGAGATATTTTTGTAGGCTTTAATTCCTTGAATCAACATATGATTTCAGAGCCAAGTTAATTGTAGATAGCAATCTATACATTAAAAAACTATTGAGTGCAGTGTGCATTTATTTCAAGAGCTTTTATTTATTCTATTTTTTTTTAATAATCGCTTTATTCACGGAACATGCTACAGAACTTAAATCATACAAAAAAGATGATCAGATGCTACAGACTGATACCAGACATCCATGTACTTAAAAGTGGAGCTAGATTTAAGGTTTTGTAACATTTCACTCTGAGCATTTACTGCTTGGTAGATAATCTGCTACTAGTGGGAGGAGAACTTGTTATACAAGTGGGAGTGACATCTGCCTCTGAGTGCAATTTGTTTTCATCTTTGGGAGAGGAAGAAAAAGAAAATAATATGCATATTAAAGAATTTATAGGAGACACTGATTAAGAAGGGTAGAGAAGTTATCTGTATTCACCTTTATTCCTCCCTCCCCTATTTAGCTATAATTGGACCACTTCAAATAGGCTCTTGCTTAATGATGATGATGATGATGATATATGATTGTGATTTAGCATTATACAAGTATTTTTATCCGTACACAATAAACTAAACCAATTGTAGATGTGCTTATACAGAGACAAGAGCAGTAAGCCTATTTCTTGTTAAGTCTTTCCTTCCAGTGGCTAGAGAAGGACCACATCATATCCCAGCTCAAAACAATAATTGATTGATCTAGACCAGTGATTTGGAGAAAACTGATTCTTTATTTGTGACATTTATAGAGCTGACCCTCCACTGTCTTGTTTTAAGGCAAAAACAGATGGCAGATAGTGCTAGACATCTTTCCCAAGGTACAATAGGACTCCAAAAATCTCTTCACTCATGCTAATTTCCCTAATATACCATGGATTTCTCTTGTTTATAATTATAATAATTTGGCTCAAGAATGATTCTTTGTGGCCTTGCAGATGAATGTTTAGAGCTTCCTCATCTTTATCAAAGGTTCTTCACAAGCATTCAGTCTCATCAGTCCTGGAAAAGTTCATGTCCATTCAGCCCTTCTGCTAAGGAAAAAGATTTTCTGGTATCCCACAAAACTTAAAACTGGGCATAATGGATGTTTTCGTGTCTAAATGCTACAAAACATGGAAATAATGCTTTGGAGGAAAGGTCATTTCTTCCCCTCTTCATTACTGTGATCCACACTTGAAAAATTGACGATGTTCTGCATTATAGGTTTAGAACAGGGGTGAAATCCAGCAGGTTCTGACAGGTTCTGAAGAACCAGTAGCAGAAATTTTGAGCAATTCGGAGAACCGGTAGTAGAATTTTGAGTAGTTCAGAGAACCGGCAAATACCACCTCTGGCTGGCCCCAGAGTGGGTTGGGAATGGAGTTTTTGCAATATCCTTGCCCCAGGAGTGGGGAGGGAATGGGGATTTTGCAGTATCCTTCCCCTGGAGTGGGGTGGGAATGCAGATTTTTGCAGTATCCTTCCCCTGGAGTGGGGTGGGAATGGAGATTTTGCAGTATCCTTCCCCTGCCACGCCTACCAAGCCACACGCACAGAACCGGTAGTCAAAAAATTTGGATTTCACCACTGGTTTAGAACAGTTCTCTTTAATATCAGTAATGACTACTTAAAAGCTTAAAAGTAATACAAAGAGCTCTAACTCCCTTCTTCAATGCTCTAACCCCCATTTTAAGAAGATGATCCAGGTTCAATCAATTTTTAAATACAGGTAGTCCTCGACTTACAACCATCTGATGACCATTCAGAATTACAAAAATGAAAAAAGTGACTTATGACCATTTTTCACACACCCATTGCAGGATCCCCATGGTCACATGATCAAAATTCAGATGCTTGGTTCATATTTATGATGGCTGCAGTGTCCTGGGTTCATGTAATCCCCTTTTGTGACCTTCTGACAAGCAAAGTCCATGGGGAAGCCAGATTCACTTAACAACCATGTTACTAACTTAATAACTGCAGTGATTCACTTAACAACTATGGCAAGAAATGTAAAATGGGGCAAAGCTCACTTAACAACTGTCTTGATTAGGAACAGAACTTTTGGGCTCAATTGTGGTCATAAGACAAGGACTGTCTGTAGCCACAACTGATGGCAAGTTAACAATAAAAAAAAAAAAAGATCGCTTACATGTCCCTTAAGGATTAAATATTAAAACTCTTATTATGAATAAAAATTGCATTCAATTTTTTGGACTTTACTAGTTGTGTTCTTAACCCAAAAATTAAAAGGTTGTTATGATAGTGTGGTTTCTGAAATTCAGTTCCTTCTGAAATTATTATGATGGTAGTAATTAAAAACAGAATACAATTTATTCTTTACTTAAATTTATTTTTATTTATTTATTTATTTAATTCGTTTATTTCTTTTTTAAATAAAAATAGTTATTCTTTACTTAAAATTATTCTTTCTTTGGTACTTAAAATTGTGGTGACTAATATCTCCCAACTCTGTCTATGGTAAAGGATGAAAGTAGAGTTCTTTAGGACATCTTATTATGCAAATAAACTCGACATATTCCTTCCTGCATACAGTAAATGCTATAGTGATTACGGAACGAGGTATGGTGCTAAATCTTGTATCAATGTGATGATTCAAGATTGAAATCAGATTTGAGGGTTTATGATTTATACATTGACTTATAAATTGATCAAAAGTATTAGTTACCGTAAGGTAGGTGAATTTTGGCTGCAGCAACTATTTTTTTAATAGAATGCTAATAAGCAATATCCAATTCAAATATGAGATTTGAAGGTGGCACAAATGAACGTGAACATCAAATCTGAGACTCAAAAGCAAAGGTATATAATTCAAATCAATTTATGATCTGAGATTCAATATGTGACATTTGTGACACTAAGGCTATTAGCTATTGGCTATAGTAGTGAAGCATCAAATGCCTGAAATTGTCTTCATTTTTTTTAGAAGAGTATGATTAAAATAGTTGCAATACTCTAGAGGATATTAAGTCTTGTAAAGCTAAAGTCAAAGATTTCACCATAAAAATGTTATGAAATATTGTTCCCTGCTGTGTTTTTAAAGCAGAGGTAGCAGGGATAAAAAGCCTAACAACCTTGAAACAGACAAGTTGGGTACTAACCAATGCAGAAAGGAATATATAATAGTATAGAACAGAATATACAATAAAAGAGTTGGAAGGGATCTTGGAGGTCATCTAATCCAACCCCCTGCTTGAGCAGGAAAATCTATACCATTTCAGACAAATAGCTATTCAGTCTCTTCCTTAAAAGCCTCCAGTGATGGAGCACACAAAACTTCTGAAGGCAAGCCATTCCACTGTTTGATTGTTCTCACCATTAAGAAATCTATCCTTAGTTCTAAGTTGCTTGGCTCCTTGATTAGTTTCTATCAATTGGTTCTTGTCTTGACTTCTGGTGCTTTGGTACTGCTCCAATAATAATAATAATAATGATAATAATAATGATAATAATAATGATAATAATAATAATAATAATAATAATAATAATAATAATAATAATAATAATGAGGAGGAGGAGGAGGAGGAGGAGGAGGAGGAGGAGGAGAAGAAGAAGAAGAAGAAGAAGAAGAAGAAGAAGAAGAAGAAGAAGAAGAAGAAGAAGAAGAAGAAGAAGAAGAAGAAGAAGAAGAAACAACTTGAAAAAGTCACCAGATATCAGGACTTGAAAATCGAACTGCAGAGACTCTGGCATAAACCAGTGCATGTGGTTCCAGTGGTACTCAGTGCACTGGGAGCTGTGCCTAAAGACCTACCAAGCACTTAAAAACAATTGGTGCTGAGAAGATCACCATCGGTGAGCTGCAGAAGGCCACCTTACTGGGATCTGCTCGCATAATCCGCCGATACATCACACAGTTCTAAACCCTTGGGAAGTGTTCGACTAGTGATTTGGGATACGAAATCCAGCATGGTCATCTCGTTTGCTGTGTATACTGTCATAATAATAATAATAATAATAATAATAATAATAATAATAATAACAACAACAACAACAACAACAACAACAACAACAACAACAACAACAATAACAGCAACAACAATAAATACTGTTAGAAAATTGTATAAACTTATTATCAGAGTATTTACCCTTTTATTAAGATTTTGAAACTCTGTCTTTAGGGTTTTGTTGACCTCCTTACTTTCCATTTCTTACAGGTCTTC
Source organism: Pantherophis guttatus (assembly GCF_059756535.1). Taxonomy (NCBI): domain Eukaryota; kingdom Metazoa; phylum Chordata; class Lepidosauria; order Squamata; family Colubridae; genus Pantherophis; species Pantherophis guttatus. Next base: position 290,182,493 of record NC_142063.1, on the reverse strand, counting down.
ATAGATAGTTTACTCATAGAAATAAGATAAGGTGTACATTCCAAGGATAGCTTCTTTTTAGATAGATAATCTTAGAAAGGTTAGAAGTCCTAGCAAGGGAAGAAGGAAGACCCTTACATGGAATGATGCTGAGATGGGATCCAGGTGATTGGAAAGTTATAGGAATGTATATAACAGTGATGGCGAACCTATGGCACGCGTGAGTCCTCTCTGTGGGCACGTGCACTGTCACCAGTTGCTCTCCCAGGGTTCTGTCTTGCACATGTGCGCCGGTCAGCTGGTCTTTGCACAAAGACCAGTTGGCTGGTGCGCATGCACATGCTGGAACCTGGAAGAGAGCACCTGGCAGGTGTGCATGCGTGTCGGACCAGCTGTCCAGCGCGCATGCGCATGATGGAACCTGGAAGAGCAGCTGGCTGCCACACACATGTGCACTGGCCAGCTGCTCTCTTTCAGGTTCCGGCGCTCTGGTATGCACACGCACATGCTCCAGTTTCGGCACTCGGTGCTGAAAAGATTAACCATCACTGGTATATAATATGCTGAAAGGAAGAAGGGATGGGACGGGGCTTCTCTGACTGCTACCCAATAGTGTGCTGTTATTGCTCTTGGGTGAAGAATAAAGAACTTAATTTTATGCAACTGCCTGCTGTTTCTTTGATCCCAGCTCAGAAACAAACTTGGTAAAGAATACGAATTCTAACATTGCAAACTTTCAAACTTCTGTTTTAAGACTAAACTTTTACTAAATGTAAACTGTTGGCTTGATGGAAATGTTAGCCACCCCCAGGAAGATATATACTATATGAATATATGATATTATTCAGGGTATATTACATTATGGTATCTTCTTTATATGCAACAATATGATGTAATATATCATAGGAAACGTACCATTTCAGACCTGCTCTCACAATGCAAATACCTGAAATTTTCTTTCTTCCTCTCTTTCTAATCAAATTTGCCTAAAACAAATTTTAGTTGAAGAGTAAGAGGCAGAAATGGCATAGCTTGCTTTTTCCAAGCACTCTAATGCTATAGGTAAAATTGACAGAGATGATAATTTTGACTGGCTGCTTCTACCAGCATCAGAAAACCCAAAACACCACTCAGCCTTGCTCTTTATCTTTGCAAATGTATGGAAAACAGTGCAATAATGTTTGACAGTCTATGAAGGTAGAAAGTACCCTGAAACTTCAGAATCTTTCTGAAGTGAAATTTGATTCAATTTGATGTCAGAAATGTATTCAAAAGGGTAATTCAATTGAATCTCTTCTGAATCAAGTCATCCAATCAAACTTGCACAGCTCTGCTTTTTTCATAGAAATCTATTTGGTGTAAAGTATTTCAAAGAGACTCTTCCTGTCGGATTTCCTTTCTATCTTACTTAACTTTATAACTTCTTTTTCATCACACATCTGTGCTTGGTCATATTTTAGGTGGGAGTTTTCTTATAAATATTTTTTAGATTGTTGGGTCAACATGGACTAATTAATGGCAATTAAATATTCCCAGTTGGAATTTTTTTAGTTCTATAATTATATCCTGGTATAATAACCAATTTGAAGAGGCTCGTCTTCATCACTGACGTGTCTTAAAACAAATAAGTAATATCCTTTAATGCTATTTTAACATCCAAATTATGTTATGGCAAATTGTATTAGCAGTGACCTGAAAAATATTTAATTCAGTCTCACCTTAGCCAACAACACATTAGGTAGCCTCAGGCAAGCAATTGTAAGGGGGATGTTTCTCCCCACACTTATTTTATGCATAGAAAGGTCCATGTGCCAATCATGATATTCCCACATATCTACAATTACATATAAATAGTCACATTGGATGTGGGTTATCTATTTATTATCTATGCATTTGGGTGTATGATGGTGAACTAAACTGCTTATGTGCTTATATATGGGTGAGGGTGAAGTGAAAGACAAAATACATGGGCATATTTATGGGCAAAATCATTTGGAGGTGATATTTTTTTATGCCAAACAATTTGGATTTTATAAATAAATGGAATTGGGCTCAAAAACACATTTTCAGAATCCCACTTTGCAAGCTGGACTGGAACCTTTAAAAACCAGCATAAAGAATCCAGGAACAACAAGAACTACTACTACTACCATGTTTTCCCCAAAATAAGACCCTGTCTTATATTTTTTTGAACTCTGAAATAAGTGCTTGGCCTTACTGCCATGTGCACAAAAGCCCAATTGGGCTTATTATCAGGGGATGTCTTATTTTGGGGAAAACAGGGTACTGTTGCTGCTGCTGCTTCTACTACTACTACTTCCTCCTCCTCTTCCTCTTCCTCCTCTTCCTCTTTCCCCTCTTCCTCTTCTTCCTCCTCCTCTTCCTCCTCCTCCTCTTTCTCCTCCTCCCTTCTTTGCAGTTCTAGCAATCACTATGTGCAAAAATGAGATATACTTATTTAGTAAAGTCAGTGTTCAATTGTTGCACCTTTTCTTCCTGCCTGCCCTATGCACAGGCTTGATGCACTCCCCTTTGGGTGAGAATGTGGCTTCCTTCTGTCTCTTATTTCAGTTGTGGTTAAAAGTAGATCAGGTTGTTTGTTCTAAGTGTGGAATGACTACCTCTCACACAAATGGGCAGCTAACGTAGTTTGTTTAAGGCTGCAGTACTTTCAAAACACATTGGAAAGAAAAACTTGGAGTTGTCAAAGGAGGAGGTAATTAAGACATCCATTATTACAGCTCTATCCACTTTCTCTACAAAAATGCACCAGAAGAAGCTGATTAAGATACATCCACAGTCATCTGCAGAGATAGCGGCAAGTGAAATTGCAGATAATGTATTTACATCATTTGTGTTGTGGAACAATATGACACAAGTATACCATTGTTAATGTTATAACAATGTCACTGGAGCTTTTGCCAGCTGTATCTAAATACCTCCTACAGGAATTATTTTGGATCTTTCAAAGGAAGTATATAAAACTTCCATAATAAGTTGTTCTCCAATCATCATGTCCACAGAAACCATTAATTTGTTACTTATTTCTCTTTCTGCATTTAGGTAACATTTGATAGCCATTAAAAAAAGAGATTAAGGATACATCAGAAAAACTCTCAATAAACTCTTCAAGCATTTCTTCTTTGAAAGTTTATGGAATAATATAGAGCCATGAGGGGCTCCTTAAGCAATGGCCAGGAGTCTGAGATGATCTGAAAGAATATAACCAATGATACAGAATATTATTGAATATTCCCTTCATGCAGAGGAAGAAATAATCGCTTTCTCTATTCTCAGCAAATCTAAAATGACCCACCCATCTGAAAGACAATTATTTGCAGAAAAATAATCTTTACCTTCTATTCAGGTATGGTTGCAATGCTGTTTGAAGGATTGTTTCAAATCGAGTCTTCAAAGTGATCCATTTTGAAGCAGTGCTTCGGTTTGAAAAAGCTCACTCTGCTTTGATGATCTGATTGGAAACATCAAAGGGGATCCAATTACTTTAATTGATCAGATGGGAAATGACTCTTTTTGTTCCTTGTGACTGAGCCAATGCTCTGAACTAGGCCAACAATTAAGCTTTGCCATTTCATTTTAAAGGGGTGTGATGTCCAGATCTCCTCAAACTGAAGTTCTTTTTCCATTTGCACAGCCTACTAATTATAGTAATATCATCATCACCAGAAGAGCCTTCCAGTAATTAGAACATTTTGTGAATGTTCCATGGTAGAATGTTTGGGGTAGCTATATTAATCCTGTTAAATATCCCTTGCATTCCAGTCTTGCCTAGTGGGTTGTCTTATTGTTTTTCTCAACTTTAATACTAATCTTGATGTAATACATACAATGATATTGGATCCTATTCAGCCATGTAAAAGGGTTTTGAATTAGTCCAGGGGTGAAATCTACTTACCTTCCTTACCGGTTTGAAAGCACACATGCCATGCGTACTCCCTTCACTTGTGTGCGCGCATCACAGGCACACACAGACCTTCTGCGCATGCACAGAAGGTAAAAAAACACATGACTTCCTGGTTACAACCAGGAAGTAATGACACCTGTCTGGGTGGGCAGAGCTTTGCTCCGCCGTCGCTACCAGATCGCCAAACCACTGGCCAAGATCGCTACTGGATCAGGCGATCTGGTCCGATCCGGGAGCATTTCACCCCTGAATTAGTCCCATTTTTTTAAAAAAAATTACTACATATAGGAGAAAAAAAACTGAAAAAAAATTATGTATTAAATTTTTATGCCACTATAAGTCACTTTATAGGGGATATTGACAGCATAAAAATATAATATATAAATTTAAAAAGAATAGAAAAAAATACCTGTTGGATGTCTCAAATTCATATAAATTAACATGCAAATTTAGTATTAGGGAGTGATATATACAGAAACACAGACATACACACATATGCACATAAAGCACACAGATTAGATTAGGATTATATAAACATATAATGAAATTTGAGTAACAAGATATGGTAGGCACAGCAGGTAGGCAAAAATATTACAATGTCTGTGTGTACACATACACACACACACGATTACACAGAACATGCATTGCAGAAAATTGCATCTCGTTTTCCAAATAGTATGACATTTTTAAAATATTCACTTAGAAACTGGATGAAATGAATAAAATACAAATACGCATAGGTCTGTTACAACTAGATTTTCATTTAGCACCACATATCTAGTCCTACCATCCCCTTTTCTCTGCTCCAATTATACCTGGCTGTGTGCTTGTTCCTTGTTTCAATTTCTTAGAAGTGGGAATTCTGTTAAAAACTAGACATTCTAAACTATAAAAAAGTTTATTTTTCTGTATATAAAAAAAGCCTCCTTCACTAATTTGTAAACTATCGGCTTCACTGGTAAGAAATAGGATAGCTGCCCCTTAATTAGCAAAATTAATGCTTAGACTGAAATCTTATGTCATGTTAACTTTATGAAATTTTAAAAATAATCACAGGTCACTCAGCTTGACTGAGATTTTTAAATGGGTCAAACTTCTCCCTATCTATACAGAAGCAGATTCATTAACTGCTCCAAATAATTGCTCCATTTGGACCACATGCAGACCATGCCCCAAGCAATTTCCATAGAAATTACATAGAACTTCACATAGTTATGAAGAGTACAAAGAGGAATTATTCTTGCATAATGCCTGATCTTCTACCAGTTCTCTTTCATCTTGCAGGATTTTAGTTAAGATTCGATATTATCAGGAAGTCCATGGGAAAGGTTAAAAAAAATATCAAGATGGTGCTGAATGAAGCCCCACCCTCTTTTTATGTGTTTCGTGTGAGGTTGCCATCTTGATTTTTTTGATACTTCTTTCCCACATGCCACTCACTGCTATAGACACTGGTCTTCAAGAGATATTATACCTATTGCCTTTGTTTCCAAATACAATGGACCCAGTCAACTGATTCTCCAAGATAAACATCTTTTCATGTTGACACTATATAATCATCAACTTCTGGTCAAATGGGAAGTAATATCATGATAGTGAATGGGAAACTCTCACTTTCTGATGCTTTTTATTGGTAGTTCTCAACTTACAACTGTAAGAGAGACTGCAATTATGGTCATAAGTTATTGCAGTCATAGGTCAAGGCACTATATGACAAAATCTGAAGTCATGACCATTAAAGTTTGTTAAAGGAAATGCAGCCTCGTTTAACAAAAGTGGTGGTCCGGTTTTTCAGAGCTGCTCTAAGATTTCATGCTTGCTTGGATTCTAGAAAAAAAAAATATTCACCTTTAACTCTCCTTTTTGTGTTTTGATACAGATTTGTTTTGCTGTAAAGAATCTCTGGTGATCCTTAGGGCTGAAAGCTAACTTCCTCTAATGCCAGTGCTGTTCGTATGGCACATGTCCTGCTGTTGGCTCATGTAAACTTTGATTGGTTGATTGATTGATCAGTTGATTAATTGTATTTATAAATGAATGAATGAATGAGTGAATGAATGAATGAAGAAAATAATATAAAGTATACAAGTGTAGGACAATAACAAATAAATGAAATAGAATTTCCCTTTTCATTATGAATTCCAGTGCTCACTGTCACCATTTTTTGCAATACATGCAGAAAGTAGTATATAGAAGAATTTATTTTTCAACTTTAGATCTATCTTTTTACATCCCATATAATTGCTCTACCCATTGTCATTGTCATTAGCATTCACTGAAGATTCCTCATCTGGTATTACTGATTTCTGTCTGTTATAAACTTTTCCTGAAGAATAAGAAAATATCATCCCGCTTCTCATACATTTCTCTCATAGAACCGAATCAGGGGCAGTATACTGTTCATAAAACCTAAATGGGCATCAGCTTTCCTTGAAATGAGAACACAAACTAACTAATAAAACTACCTATATACTTCAGATTTATAGGTGTGTTTGTGCAAAGGGGAAATGGCTAAGTCAGATGCAATGTGCATAGTAATTCACTAGCTATCTATGACCCAGTAATTTTTCCATGCATAAAAAAAGTTATCAGTGCTGCTTTTTGGGAAGAAAGTCCTGACTTTGGAGAAATTAGCATAAATAGAGAGAAAGCATTGAAGGAGAAAGTTTACTGTGAGATGGACGAATAGACACTTTGCGTTTTGCAGAGGACATTGTGGTCTAAAAGCATCTGGATACAAGATCTAGACTGCTGCTGATAATTCTCTCTGGAATAAGGAGAGATCTTGAGATCAGTCTCCTGTGTTCCAAACAGCTGGTTGTTTTTAATGAGTCAACAATAGAAACAGATGTTTTTGTAGTCATTTTTAACCAGCTGTTAATGTATCCTTTTTTAAGGATTCAAAGTTCAAGCTAATCTCATCTTTTTAATCACCTTGGAGTTCAATTTTCTTTTTATTATCTCTTTCAGATTGAAAATGGTTCAGAACCTGCAGTCTGTATTTGCTGGGGGGAAATCCCTCTTTAATCCATTTGAAAAGAAAGAAAAGTATGCATTTCCAGCTTTGTAAGACTTTATTTTTGTAATATATAGCGGAAGGATTAGTACAGTGTTGTTTTAGTTTTTAAATACTAAGAATTGGGATGAAGTTGATTTAAAGAAAGATATGGAAATTAACTAAAAATATCCTCTCCTGCCGAGAATGAGCTTCTGTGTTTATAAGTTGATGATAAGAAGGCTTTGAAGGCTAACCATTAGAAAGTACTGGTTGACTACTTTAAAAGAAATGTATGATCTGTAGACTCAAGATCTGTGTGCTACTTAATCTCATTCTGCAACCAAAAATATTGAAGAGAATCAAGGTTATTTCAACAAAATTGAAAAGGATATTCTAGAAGACCCTATTATTACAAGTTACAAAAAAGAGATAGAAATATTGGACTTACAAATGCAGCCAGAAGACTATTTAAAAAACAACAGAGATAGACAAATAATATATCAAAGAATAATGTGGATTTCAATTATTTAAATTGAAATATGAGAGATTTGCAGGAAAGGCTACACTGAAATTACAAATAGACTTTGATAAAGAAGGCAAGGACTTTGAGAGAATAGAGCCATAGTAATGCAGTGCTTAGAATGCAGTATTGCAGTCTAACTCTGTCCACCACCAGGAGTCCAATCCTGACCTGCTTAAGATTGACTCTGCATTCCATCCTCCTGAGGTCAGTAAAATGAGGACCCAGATTATTGTGGGGAAGATGCTGACTTTGTAAACTGCTTAGAGAGGGCTATAAAGCACTGTGAAGCGGTATATAAATCTAAGTGCTAGCATAAAGATAACCTGATGAATGAAATTTAAAGAATGGGGCTTCTGCCCTTTGTGATTGTGGTGACATGCAGACAATAACACATATGTATACCTGCCCTTTGTGTCCTGATCAGTGTATACTTGAGAATTTCATGGCAGCAAAACAGAACACAATTAATGCTGCTAGTTTCTGTGCAAGATCTGTTTAATTTGTGCGTATTTTAATCTTGTAGTTTATATTTTAAATGTTATGTCATATAATATGTCTTATTTTAACAAAAATAAATAGAACTTTTGGTTTATAAATAAGGGTTTATTATAATAACGGGCTGCTATCTCTGGAGATGTTTACAGCTATTTTTATTGGGTAGTTTTTGCTTTGGAATTGTTTATTGCCTGAAATGGATTGGTTTGAAATATGCATGCTGGTACTTTTGATATATCAAAGAGGGATTATCTCTGGTAATATTTAGTAGTTTTAATTTTTTTTTGCAGTGATGAATAGTTAATTTGGATTAGACTTTGTTTATTATTATGTGGCATTAGGGGATTAGATTTCAAATTGAAGTGGCAACATATATTTGGTTGTTTGGTATTTTTGTTAACTTTTATTGAATATTTGCTAATTAATAAGGCAAGTTGAGGATTTAGTTTATAGAAAATGGAGTGAGGTACAGAGTGAAGATCATTTGGTTGTGTTTTGAGAGACAGTGATAAATTATTAATGTTGATTATACTTTCTCGCGACAAAGCAGAAAGTTTCCTTTTATTATATTTTCTCTTTTCCCTTCTTTTTTTTTTTTTCTGGGTAGGTCTCACTCCCTTAATATTTTTATTTTTTCTTTAATGTATACATTTGTAGTAGGTTTTTGACCTCTTTTTATCTGTTTAATATAATCCTTAATAAAAGTATTGGGAGGGGGGAAGAGAGAGAGAACATTTCAGGTCACTAACTAGAACTGACCAGTGATGGGTTTAAATTTTTTTTTACTACCGGTTCTGTGGGTGTGGCTTGGTAGGCATGGCATGGCTTGGTGGGCATGACTTGGTGGGCATGGCAGAGGAAGGTTACCGCAAAATCCCCATTTCCTCCCGATCAGCTGGGACTTGGGAGGCAGAGAATAGATGGGGGTGGGGCCAGTCAGAATTTTTACTACCGGTTCTCTGAGCTACTCAAAATTTCCACTAGTGGTTCTCCAGAACTGGTCAGAACCTGCTGAAACCCACCTCTGGAACTGACCCAACAGATATGATCTGTCTGTGGATGAATGATTCTTTCTATTAGAACATCTCTGCTGGGCTTCTTTTTTGAATGTATGTTTGAAGAAAAACAATTGTGATTTCCGCATTCTGCCTTGCAAACTCTTTGGACCTGGAAAAATGTGGAAAGAAACAGGGTAATGATTATGGTTTAAATTTAGAATATGTGCAGCTGACTTTACTTCATTATCTGCTGTCAATAATAAATACAATGTGCTCATCCCTCATATCAAGTAACAGGATTTAAGGGACAAGTATTAAAGGAAAGTTTTTTCAGAATCCTGGTGAGAGAGGATGTGTATATTTGATCTTATTACACCGAAATTTCAGAACACTCAGGGAGAGAAATGAATGAAGGATCCTGGAGACAGATGGAAATATATCAGGCTTTTGGAAGAATAAAAAGAGGGTAAGGAAAGAAAGAAAGAAAGAAAGAAAGAAAGAAAGAAAGAAAGAAAGAAAGAAAGAAAGAAAGAAAGAAAGGATATCTCAGACATGTGATACAGCCTCTGATGTAAGTGATCTTCCCTTTTCCATCCAGGTTTAATGCACTTCCATTTGAATTTTAATTTTTTAAAACATAGAAATTGGTTGTGTGTTTGTGCATATGTGTATGTCTCTCTGTGTGTACTCTCTCTCTCTCTCTCTCTCTCTCTCACACACACACACACACACAGAGAGAGAGAGAGAGAGAGAGAGAGAGAGAGAGAGAGAGAGAGAGAGAGAGATACAATATGCAGCACACAAAACCATCACACAGGGAAAGGCTGCACTAAAAGCACAATAAATTCTAAGTCTTGCATTTTTTAAAATGAAGAATGAATTTTCAATACAAAGCAATGCAATTCTGAAGACAAGCAAAGGTTTTCAGCCAACCCTCCATTTCATTCTTCTGCTAAAGAAAAATAATATGAGCAAAATCATTTCACAATCTGCTTTTTCCAGCAGACAGGGGCATTCTGACAAAATGAAACACTTCATAATGTTCATATTTAGGAAATCCCTTTGCTTGATAAGTTAGCACCTTATCAAGAAGCCCAGCATAAGAGACTGAACTTTCAAAATGTGTGAGGAAATCTGAAACTATATGGGGACTAAGTATATATATCTACACCTACCATTTAAACTACTCTTGTCCTATGCTCATACTATCATGAGACAACTAGGCAATATGAAGAATGTTTCTTAGGCAGTAGCAAATGCAATAGTGCTTAGACTTATATACCGCTTCAAAGGGCTTTACTGCCCTCTCTAAGTGGTTTATAGAGTGAGCATATTGCCCCCAAAAATGTGACTCTTCATTTTACCCACCTTGAAAGGATGGAAGTCTGAGTCAATCTTGAGCTAATGAGAATTGAACAGCTGTTCAATTCTTTGCAGAATTAGCTTGCAATACTGCACTCTAACCATTGCGCCACCCCGGTTCTTGTTACTTGGTTAGCAATTTAATAATATATCTATAATTTTAAAAAAATCCTATGGGTTTGAGCTTTTTTACACTACAGGCTCATCTTTAATGTAAACTTCATCATGAAATCTATTTTAATATTTATTCTCTCATAAATTGCAAACAGTAAAATTGTTTATATCTAAGAATTTTCTATATCAAATTTCCATGGATATTAAATTTCCCACCCAGACACCAATCAACAGACATTTTTATATTCTCTTCTCAAAAGAATTTGCTTTTTTGTTTTTGGTCACTTCAGAATTATGGGTGTAACCCCTTTTAAGTTATTTTATGATTCATGGCTTAAATGTCAATCAATTGCTTAAATTACAGTAAACAGGTGGACTCATTCTTGAGTCTGGAAAAGTGAACAGTTCTTGTGAACTAATATGAATCCTAATGTTGATCATGGGAATGCTGTCTGTGAAGATCTATAAGAAATCAGACATGGTACTGTTATAAATATTTTTACCTTCCATTTAGTTGATCTCAGCAATTCAGAAGAAATAAGGATATTGATGTGAAAAGGTTGAATATAATTGAGCTGTTGTGCTCTTTATAGTTGTAGCTTTGTTTTCAAATTCACTGTGCAAAAAAAGGAAGTGTAATATGTATGTCTCTATGCATATTTCTGTCTGGCCGACAGAAAGCATTACTAAAGGTAAACTATTTAAGAATAGCATTTGCCATATTATTCATTTGTTTTGATTGACATCATTATGTAGATATGAGAGACCCTATGGATGATATGCTGGAAACAACTAATTTTTAAAGTAGCTCTAAAGTAGCAACCTGCAGGCAGAACCACCTGTTTCCTGAGGCATAAACTTCAAACTGGTGTGATCAGAGCATGTACAAGTTTTCTCAATAAATAAACAAATGAATAAATAAATGTTCTTGGGAACATTTTTTTTTACATCACTGCAAGCTTTTGGGCTGAATGCTAATTAAATAAATACCATACAAATGTGTATGTAGATCTGTGTTTGTGTGTATGTATGTGTATATATCCATCCATCCATCCATCCATCCATCCATCCATTCCCCCTGGCTTCCCCCCCCCCTCACATCCTCACTTGTAATTATTTTTAATGCTTTCAATTCAACTGGATGTTTTATTAGACAAGAAGTTCTATATGGATATTCAATTCACATTGCCAGCACAATGTTTCCTTCTCTGAATATTACTTGCAGGTTAAGTATTCCTAGAAAATGGCTTCTCAAATTAGACAATCTGAACAAAACTTAATTAGAACCTGAAGCACCTGAGAGTAAAAAAAAATGGAATGCAGTATTGCTAGGTTTTTGTGATATAAAGTGGTGCCTGAAAAGTAAGTGTGGGCACACATCTATCCAGCTTCTATTGAGAAAATGCCAATATCTTGAAACTAAATTAATCAGCTCCAGGCCTGCAATGAGCAGCCAAATTCTCATTTCCAGAAATAATGGCTCCCCAAAACCTGGACTAACATGCCTAGCCTGATGTAAAACTGGGTTGCAAAACAACACATGTATAAGCAGGAAGGCTTTTAGTCTTTCTAGCTGCAGTTGTTTGTGTTGCTTATTTGCCTCTCTAAATAAATTCTAAACTCCAAAAGCAGCTTTTCAGATGAAGTTTGCTTGGAATATGTGCAGAAAAGCAATGTTCATGCAAAAACACCATGTGTCATGGGCCTGAATTGAATGGCCCTATTGCTATCTGCTCTAGAATGAATTTAGAGACCGTTTGGCTCAAGCCAATACAGATTGCTGCATACACACACACACACCTTGCTGCAGGGGTGAAATGCTCCCGGTTTGGACCGGATCGCCCAATCCGGTAGCGATGGCGATGGGTGGTTCGGTAGCAAAAATCCCTGCGCCCCCCCTCCATCATGCCCAGCTGAGCTGCACGATCATCAGAGGCTTTTTTTTTAAAAAAGCATTTTTTTCTACAACCTCTTCCGACGAAAAAATGCTTTTAAAAGTAAAAAAAAAAAAAGCCTCTGATGATCCCGCGGCTTAGCTGGGATCATCAGAGGCTTTTCAAAGCATTTTTTTCTGCAACCTCTTGGCTGAAGAGGTGGTAAAAAAAATGCTTTGAAAAGTCTCTGACGATCCCAGCTGAGTTGCCTGATCGTCAGAGGCTTTTCAAAGCACTAGAAAAAATGCTTTGAAAAGTTTAAAAAAAAAAAAGTTGGCCACGCCCACCCAGTCACATTACCCCACCACCACCAAGCTACGCCCACAAAATCGGTAGTAACAAATTTTACATTCCACCCCTGCCTTGCTGCACATACATACAAATAAGCATGCATGTAAAAAACAAGCACCTCCCCTGACAAGATCAGATGATCTCAATTCCATGTAATAAGCAGTATCTTAGATGGCCTTTTAGAATATTATATGAATTTAGAGTTTTATCAGAGGATGGTTGCCATGGCAGCTAAAGGCAATTGCCATGTTCAGAGGAGTTTATTATGGATTAGTAGATGAGATCAAACAGAGCATAATTACCTGCATCCCGCCCTGTTCATCAGCAGCTACAATAAACTGATGGACTTGTGGCCATGGACACTTTATTTTTGAACTAGCAGACATTTCCTAAATCCTTATATCTGTCTTCTATAATTTTATGCCTGATGGTGATTTACTATATTTGCTTTTGGTATATACTCATTTACATGTTCTTTCCCATGGCTTTAGGATATGTCAGAAATATGCCAGGAAAATTGCAGTAGCCAACAGCAAAAGTAGTTTGTGTGTGTGTGTGTGTGTGTGTGTGTGTGTGTGTGTGTGTGTGTGATGCTTGTATTATTACATAACTCAAATTTGCATTATCAGGAATCACCCTACTACTTTCCATCCAAAGTCATTTAAGTTTCCTTGAGGCCAGTTTTCATTACAATATGAAACGTAGCAGCTTTGGAAATGCCACTCAGTCAAGGACATGTCAGTAAAAAGCAGGGATTTGATTGCAATGTTATGGCTACCATCTAGATATTTTTTTACCTCTCATCCAGACCATTGATGCTCTTGCACTAGATAAGATTGTCACTTTGCGCTCTCTGTTGGTGCTCATTCTTTTCTGTACCCAAATCTTGGTTTCCATATTTGTTTACAGCTTCTCTAATTATGAAAATTGCAAATGCTATCCTGGTTAATTCCTTTGACTCAAGTTGAGTGAAAATGTCATTCAGATTGTCTATTTAAAAGAATCTTTACCTTTACCAGAATGCTTTCAAGTTTTTTTAATAGTAATTTTATTAAACATTTTAATTAATATTAAAATTTACATTTGTAACAATAAAAACCTAATGCAAACCAAAAAAAAAGAAAAGAAAGAAAAGAAAAAGAAAAAACAGAAATTGCAGAAAAAAGAAAATAAATATATTAAGAAATGACATTTTTCTCCATCACAACAGGAGATTTTAATGATTTTAGTAACTTTTTACCTTCTCTTAAAATACAACAAATGATTTCTTCTTCCCATATCCCATCTCTTATCTATACGCAAATCTGATGAACTAATAACAATGTTATCAACAAACGTAACTGCAAATATTGTCATTGGGTCACATCCAATAGATGATATTTGTCTCTTAACATAGTATATGTTAAAAATTCATCCTCATCATGTATCAGTTCGTCCAAAGTCAATATCCCTGTTTCTATTCAGTTTTTCCATATCATCATTTTCCCCCTCAATTTTTAAAGTTGGGTTACCCCATCAAATAAAAAACAGTTGTTGCTCAATGTGTTTCATTCATTTTTTTATAAAACTTAACAAATGGTACTTTTTATATATGCATAGAATTATAGTATTGAGTGCAATCTTGGTGGTCATCTCATCCAACTTTTTGCTCAGTGCAGGATCTACTAGAAACTTACACCTTCTCCTGAAAATCATTAGTGAAGAAGAATTAACCACCTTATATGGCAGTCTATGCTACTGGTTGGACACTCAGTCACACCATTCCTCCTTTTTGATTGCTTTGCCTTTTTAAAGTATTAAATGAAGAAAATTAAACTCAAAAGCAAAACAGAAATATATCATATGTAGGTATAAACACACACTCACAAACACACAAAAATTGCCCTAGATATATTCCAGACTCATTAAATAATTAACTTATTAACATATCCATCATTTTGTATAATGATAGAATAGAAAAACTGGGAAATCATATAAATTGGTGTATCTAATCCAATAATTAATTGTCCCCCAATGCCAGGTGGTTAAAAACTTGTTAAAAAATAGATATATAAGTCCTTCAGACTCTTCTATAGCAGATGGAAAATACGTGACAAAGACACAAGAGACGGTGCTGGATTTCCAGAAGCACAGAGAGGAACCGGCTCCACTGTATATTGAGAGGGGCTGTGGGTAGGTTTCCTCTTTTAAATTCTTGGGAGTGCTCCTTAGTCAAGATCTCGCCTGGAAAAACAACACATCCCTGGTGGTTAGTAAGCTCAATAGAGATTTCATTTCCTTAGAGTCCTGCAGAAAAATCAGGTGGAACAATGGCTGATGACTTCTTTCTATCAATCCACGATAGAAAGTATAACAGTATGGTATGCTGGCCTAACAGTGCGGAAGGCACTACAGAGAGTGATCAATTTGGCACAAGAAACCATCAGTTGCCCTCTAACACCACTGGATGACATCGCCAGGTCTCACTGTTTCAGCAGAGTAAGGAAGATACTTAAGGATGATTCACACCCTGACCAATGTCTCTTTTCACTTTTATCATTGGGCAGAAGACATCGAAGTATAGCCAGCCGGACAAACAGGTTTAAAAGTAGTTTCTACCCATGGACTGTCAGACTCCTAAAGACAATCACAATCATTCCACATGCATATGGAAACCTATGACTAGTTTCTCCCCTCCCACTCAGTTACTTGTATAAGGATTATTCTCTATACTATTATGTTGTCTTGTATTTTCTGTTATGGATTGCACCAGTAGAGGCGAAACCAATTTTGTATGATGTACAATGACAATAAAGGCGATGATGATGATGATGATGATGATGATGATGATGATGATGATGATGATATTTCAACTCAGGTCTAGCTATCTTTTAGCAATATACCATTAACTGGTTCCATTTCTGTTGTTCTTTACTTAGTCTCAGAACTGTTGGTATTTGAGTAAAATGTATTGCTTTCTTTTTTAATTAACTTTCCTACACCTCCCAGAGTCAGTCTGTTGTCAGATGGGTGGCTATACAATAAATAAATGAATATGAAATCATTTCCATACAGAAGGGAGTTACTGTAGTACATGAACACATATTGTGATTCATTTTCGTCATATGACTGTATTACATGATTAGTTTCTCTCCTCTAAGTGAAAACTGCCAATTTCTTTGCAAAAAGCTTTATAGATGTCCAAAATATCTGAAATAATTTATGTTGATTAAGTTGTAATTTTAAATCTGTAGAGATGTGACATTGAAATGCCAGAAATGTGTTTAATGAACATTCCAGTCCTTTATCCTATGACTCTCAATATTTTTGAACATTTATCATATTCCAGTCATAAATAGCTTTTATAGGATTTTTATGTTGTAAAAATATGTTTCATTCTCTGTTGCGAGATAGAGTGGATTTTGAAGCACTTAGAACTAGCAGCCCATATCTAAACATCCAAACGTGCTTAAATTGATAATATTGTCACTCTGAACATCTTGGCAAGTAATGGCAGCTTATATGGCAGCTCCTCGCATAAGAAGAAGATCTCCATCTGATCCCATTAACTAATTTAATTTTTTTCCCAGGCTCTCCATTAATAGGATGACATTTGGATTGCTTCCTAACACCGATTTAGCATGATCATAAGGATCAAATTGGAATCGGTATGCTATTGCACGCTCCACTTCCCTAAGCAATAAAGTTGGAGGCAGAATTTTAGATTTCTAAGATAGTAGGGTCCAACATCTTCCAATTTATAAGATATGCCAAATATGCTGATTCCAAAAATGAAAACAAGTCCTTAGTAGATAATCTGAGAAAGAAGATAATGACTTACTATACTGTGGAGATTTGGAAAGGAAAGGTACTGCTTATATCAACTGAAGCTTTTCTAAGTGAAAAATGAATGGGAGAATTTCTTTTTTTTTAACATATTTATTTTCTTTTATCAACAAAAATAAAATACAAAACAGAAAAATGGACTATCAACACTATCAACAAAAAGAAAAATATATTAGAATTCTATTCTATTAGAATAGAATTTTTATTTTTATTTTTTTTTATTAGAGTTTTACAAAAAATTTACAAATATTTCCCTCTCCCCCCTCCCTTCCTTACCCCCCCAACCCCCCCCAAACTTCCCAGAACAAAATACAGGGTATAACAATTAACAATCATATACTAAACTAGGCTAAGTGTCTATGGACTCCTATCCCTCCCTTCACACTTTAACTCCCCTTTTACTTAACTAAATATGAATACTCTTAATTTTTCTATTCATTCATAAGCTATTTGATACTTTTTAGTCTGATATTTATTTTGAATATAATCAAGCCATCTTCTCCATTCCGATATATATCTTTCTTGTGAATAATCTTTCAAATATGCTGAAATTTTTGCCATTTCTGCTAAATTTGCTACTTTTAATGTCCATTCTTCAATAGTAGGCAGTTCTTCCTTCTTCCAGTATTGCGCTACCAAAACTCTAGCTGCAGTTATTAAATTTAAAATCAATTTAGTCTCTATAACCATACAATCTGTAATTATACCCAACAAAAACAACTGTGGAGTAAACCTTATCTTCTTTTTAAGAATATTTTGGATAATCCACCATATTTTAATCCAAAATGCTTTAACTTTTTTACAAGTCCACCATATATGATAATAGGTGGCATCATCACAATCACATCTCTAACACTTAGATTGCAAATTCGGATACATACAGGCTAACTTTTTAGGATCTAAATGCCATCTATAAAACATTTTATAAAAATTTTCTCTTAAATTTTGCGCTTGTGTAAATTTCACATTTCTAACCCGTATTTTTCCCCAAATTTCTATCATTATTGGTTCCTAAATATTTTGTGCCCATTTTATCATACAACCCTTAACTAGTTCCATTTCTGAATCTATTTCTATCAATATATTATATAATCTTTTTATATGCATTTGGCTTTGATCTCTTATTTGTTTTACCAAATTTTCCTCGTTCTACATGATACCAATTCTCTGATCTTCTTTCCATCTAGCTTGCAGTTGTCCATACTGAAACCAAGTTTGAATTATCCTTTCTTCTTTTAATGCATTTAAGAACTTTAACTGCAATATACCCCCTTCCATTTTAAGAAGCTCTTTATAGGTAATCACCTCTTGCTTTTGTTCTACACTTATATTCTCTATCGCGTGTCTGGGTATTGCCCATATGGGTATCTTATAATTTAACTTATATTGATACTTTTTCCAAACTTGTAACAAGGCATTCCTTAATATATGACTTTTAAAAGTCTTATCTACCTTCTTATCATATAATAAATTCATAATTATTTTTATATAATTTCACATTTGAAGCTGTAATATATACCCTAAATATTTAACCTTTTTTACTATTTCAAATCCTGTTAATCTTTCTAGTTCTTCTTTTTGCTTTACCATCATCCCTTAATTTTCCCCTCTATAACAGAGGTTTGCTGCTTAAAAGCCTCCTGTAAAGACTCTTGTAAAGCTTCCAAAGTCAATATTTGTGGATTTGAAGTAGACAAAGATTGTAATTTTGATGGTTGTGCTGGCGATCCTCCAGCACTTTTAAAAGAGCCAGGTTTTATTTGCTTAGAAGCCATTTTTAACTTTCAGTTTAAACTTCTTGCAGCAACCAAATCAATAAGTCCAATTGTTTTTAAATCTTTTGTAAGTATTGTAGTTTATTTAAAGTCCAAACTGTAATCTTTCCACTTTAAATCTTTCTTTCTTTAATATAGAATTCAATAATCTTGAACAGCCTTAAAAGCACTAACAATGTTAACAATCACTTTCACTATAACTTTCATTTTTCCATGCCCTGTTATAGTTCAGGCGCCATTTTTCCTTTCCTTTTTGATGATCTTAGAAGGAAGAAATATGGGTACAGAGTTAAAGTTCAGTACTTGCAGTTACTAGGATTCCTGTTTTTGTTCTGCCTGCTTTGGGATTAATTTGAAGCTGAATGTTGATTGCAGGGGTGGTCGCGGCGTCTTGTTCTGCTCAAAGCAGAAAAGTCCCAGATCCGGAGCTCTGTCGGGCTACCAGGGAGCTCTCACCCATCAAGCCCCAGAATTGTTCCTAGGGCTTTTGGGGAGCTCTACCTTCGTCCGGCTGCTTGCCTTCCTCTCTTCTCCTGAGGGGAAGGTTTCCAAACCACTAGACAGTTGATTTGCACTATCTTAACGGTTTTAACAAGATCACGGGGCTGACTATCCAAAAAGAACGTCTGCCAGTGCCTGCGGTGCCACCGGAAGTCCTCTGAATAGAATAATCTGAGAAAGAAGATAATGCCTTACTGTATTGTAGAGATTTGGAAAGGAAAGGTACTGCTTATATCAACTGAAGCTTTTCTAAGTAAAAAATGAATGGGAGAATTTCTTTTTTTTTTAAACATATTTATTTTCTTTTATCAACAAAAATAAAATACAGAGAATACAAAGAAAAATATATTAGAATAGAATAGAATAGAATTTTTATTGACCAAGTGTGATTGGACACACAAGGAATTTGTCTTGGTGCATATGCTCTCAGTGCACATAAAATAAAAGATATGTTCATCAAGAATCATAAGGTACAACACTTAATGATAGTCATAGGTTACAAATAAGCAATCAGGAAATAATATCAATATAAATCGTAGAGATACCAGCAACAAAGTTACAGTCATACAGTCATAAGTGGGAAGAGATGGGTGATGGGAACGATGAGAAGATTAATAGTAGTGCAGACTTAATAAATAGTTTGACAGTGTTGAGGGAATTATTTGTTTAGCAGAGTGATGGTGTTCGGGAAAAAAACTGTTCTTGTGTCTAGTTGTTCTGGTATGCAGTGCTCTATAGCATAATTTTGAGGGCAGGAGTTGAAACAGTTTATGTCCAGGATGTGAGGCAGGGGTAAAATGCTCCCGGTTTGGACCAGATCGCCCGATCCAGTAGCGATGGAGGTGGGTGGTTTGGAGAACTGGTAGCAAAAATCCCTGCCCCCCCCACCCCCCATTGGCCAGCTGAGCTACACAATCATCAGAGGTTTTTTTTTTAATTTTTAAAAGCATTTTTTCTACAACCTCTTTGGCCGAAAAAATGCTTTTAAAAGTAAAAAAAAAAAAGCCTCTGATGATCGCGCGGCTCAGCTGGGATCACCAGAGGCTTTTAAAAACATTTTTTCTACAACCTCTTCAGCTGAAGAGGTTATAGAAAAAAATGTTTTTAAAAGGGAAAAAAGCCTCTGCTGATTAGGCAAGTCAGCTGGGATCATCAGAGGCTTTAAAAAAAGAAAGAAAGAAAGCCTCTGCCAATCAGGCAAGTCAGCTGGGATCATCAGAGGCTTTAAAAGCATTTTTTTTACAACCTCTTCAGCCGAAGAAGTTGTAGAAAAAATGGTTTTAAAAGAAAAAAAAATGGCCACGCCCACTCAGTCATATTATTCCACCACCAACCCACGCCCACAGAACCGGTAGTAACAAATTTTACATTTCACCACTGATATGAGGGGTCTGTAAATATTTTCACAGCCCTCTTTTTGACTTGTGCAGTATACAGATCTTCAATGGAAGGCAGGTTGGTAGTAATTGTTTTTTCTGCAGTTCTAATTATCCTCTGAAGTCTGTGTCTGTCTTGTTGGGTTGCAGCACCAAACCAGATAGTTATAGAGGTACAGACTCAATAATTCCTCTGTAGAACTGGATCAGCAGCTCCTTGGGCAGTTTAAGCTTTCTGAGTTGGTGTAGAAAGAACATTTTTTGTTGTGCTTTTTTGATGACGTTTTTTATGTTAGCTGTCCATTTTAGATCTTGCAATATGGTAGAACCTAGAAATTTGAAGGTCTCTACTGTTGATACTGTGTTGTCTAGTACTGTGAGAGGTGGAAGTATGGAAGGGTTTCTCCTAAAATCTACCACCATTTCTACAGTTTTGAGTGTGTTCAGTTATTAAGAAAGAAAGAAAAATATTAAGAAAGAAAGAAAGAAAGAAAGAAAGAAAGAAAGAAAGAAAGAAAGAAGGAAGGAAGGAAGGAAGGAAGGAAGGAAGGAAGGAAGGAAGGAAGGAAGGAAGGAAAGAAGGAAGGAAGGAAGGAAGGAAGGAAAGAAAGAATGAATCCCAAATGTCAAATGGATCTAACATTAAACATATAAAATCCATCTTGGCTAGATGCTGAAAAATAGATTAAAAAACCCTAATATGTTATTTTTCCCTCACATAATGGGTCTACAAATAGTTATACACTTTTCCATCTATATTTAGCAAAAAATGCTACATTAAATATACAAAGATATAGAAATCTTCCTATCTAATAATCAAATTGATCCAACATCTAATCACAGTATATATATAAAAGAAAAAAAACCCCAGTCAACAGGTTAGCCCAAACATTACATTAACCTTCAAATCCCTCGATTAACCATCTGTCATTGTATTTAACATGTAGAAAACCCACAAACAGCTTTCAGTCTCTTATAAAGTTCTCTAATCCAAAAACGGGAGAATTTCTTATTAAGTTCTACTAAATTTCTGAAAATACATTTTAGGCATATATACATAAATGAATGCTAAGAGCAATGTGCGTGCGAGTGAGTATGTGTCTGTCTGTCTGCGTCTGTGTGTAAGAAGGCCAAGATATTTACATATCCTTTGTTGCCTATAAATACTCATCTAGAAATGTTGCCTGTTTCCACAGTGATATCATCATAGTGAAGGCAGCTTTGGGAATACATGCAAGTCAGCCAATGTTCTGCCACTACACCAGAAGGACCTGTCGCATTGGTCACACTACAAGCTCTGCCCCTTCTAATGTGAACGTCATCACGAATACAAAAAGCTGAACCTTGTACTGCTTTGCACACTGCTTGTTTTGTTGGCCTCTCCTTCTTGCCTCCGCTTGGAGATGCCACTGCAGTGCATCTTTCTGTAAATATTTTCTCTAGTGAGGAAGAAAATCCCAGAAGATCTCATCAACTATCTAAATTCAGTGGGCCCCGGTCCCTTTGGCATGAATTCTGATTCACTTCTTTTGCTGTGAATAAGAGAAAAAAAGGAGGGTGAGCCAAATCTTTTTTTTTTTTAAAGCAGTGAAAGAATATAAAGGAGAACTAGAGATGAATAGGATCAAATGGTCTGCTCTCGAGCATGAAAGTGACATGTTTACCCTCCATTTTCCAAGCCATTTAGCAAAGCAGATGGTCAATGATTTTCTGTAGCCAGGTTCCAGTTAACTATAAGCCTTTGACCTGAGAAAGCTCCTGGATTATCCACCCAGTTTAATAGCCCACTAGGCAGGATTTGTTACGTGCTAATGCCAGGAGCTAAAAGGTACAATCTAAAAGGATATTTTCTCACACAGTCATTTCAGTGAGGCTTATAACGAGAGATCTACCTGTGTATTCTGCTCTGAATTTATGCCTGGATCAGAGGTTTAATGTTATTTTCAATTGCTTTCCTATTAGAAGCTTTGATGTCTCTGTTTAAACTACCCTAAATTTGGAAACAAAAAACTGATGATAGGAAAATTCAGCAGAAAGAGTCCATTACATATATTGTGAAAACATTTCCTTCCAGCTCCTAAAAAATGCAGAAATTGACATCTCAGTGCAGTACATCTATGATTGGGCAATTTCTCTTACCTCTTTGTCATATGATATTCACATGGATACACACACGGAGAAACTGCACCTTTGCATAGATTTCAAACTCTGCTGCTTTTTCTCAGCTCATGTCATTACTTGAGAAAATAAAACTTGTTACTTATTCCAGCTAAAATCTTTGTCAGAGAAGGTCTCTGACTGCAGTCTAAGCCCTAGCGGCTTCATGAATACGTCCATGCAGTTCTCTTGACAACAGTATGAAAATGATTTGCAACAATCAAGTATAATAATATAATATAAACTAAATAATAATAATAATAATAATAATAATAATAATAATAATAATCCGCAACACACAACACAGGTCACAACACACCTGACATAACAATAGTTGAAAAGAAAAAAGTATGGTTCATTGACATTGCAATACCTGGTGATGCACAGATTGAAGATAAGCAGCAAGAAAAAATCACAAAGTACCGGGACTTGCAAATTGAAGTTGAGCGACTGTGGAAAAAGAAATTGTGTGTTGTCCCGATTGTAATTGGAGCCCTTGGAGCAATACCCAAAGGGCTACCCTGCTATTTAGAAATTCTAAATTTGCCGGACTTGAACATTTTGACTCTCCAAAAAACCACCTTACTCGGAACAGCTTACATCCTCCAACGATACCTTAACAGTTCCTAGGTCCTTGGTTAGGACTCGAGCTGCTGAGCTATTAACCAGCCTCAAAGGCTGTGAATCTCACCAAAGATTAAATAATAATAATAATAATAATAATAATAATAATAATAATAATAATAATAATAAGATAATTAATGTCCAAATTGAGTGGAGGAAACATCATAAAAGCCATAAATACCTGGGCTATACCTGTGATTAGATACTCTGCAGGAATAATTGACTGGACCCAGATAGAGTTAGACAATTTGGACAGAAAAACAAGGAAGCTTATGACAATGAATCATGCCTTGCACCCTAAAAGTGATGTTGACCGATTATATTTACCAAGAGCAGAGGGTGGTCGAGGACTCCTACAAGTAAAGCAGACTGTGGAAGAAGAAAAATGCAGCTTGAATGATTACATCCAGAAAAGTGAAGAACCAATGATTAAGTAAGTAAATAAAGGAGGCCTTTTAAAGACAACTAAAACAAAAGCAGAATATAAGAAAGAAGTAATTGAGCAGCGAGCTGAAAATTGGAAACACAAAGCTCTGCATGGCCAATACTTGAAAAGTATTGAAGGCAAAGCTGACCAGAAACTAACTTGGAACTGGTTAAGATCAGGAGTACTGAAAAAAGAAACTGAAAGCTTTATTTTGGCAGCTCAAGAACAAGCCCTAGCCACAAACTGTATGAAGGCAAAAATTCAACATGTTACCACCAACAGCAAATGCCGCCTCTGCAATGAGAAAGATGAGACAGTCGACCACCTGATCAGTGGGTGCAGCAAAATTTCACAAACTGACTACCTACAACGCCATGACCGTGTTGCTAAAATCATTCACTGGAAATTGTGCCAGAAGTTTGGATTTGAGTACAGCAAAAACCACTAGGAACATCAGGTTGAGAAAGTTTTAGAGAATGAGAAACTCAAGATCTTGTGGGACTTTAGGATTCAGACTGACAGGCACTTGGTCCACAACACACCTGACATAACAATAGTTGAAAAGAAAAAAGTGTGGTTCATTGACATTGCAATACCTGGTGATGCACGGATTGAAGATAAGCAGCAAGAAAAAATCACAAAGTACCGGGACTTGCAAATTGAAGTTGAGCGACTGTGGAAAAAGAAATCGTGTGTTGTCCCGATTGTAATTGGAGCCCTCGGAGCAATACCCAAAGGGCTACCCCGCTATTTAGAAATTCTAAATTTGCCGGACTTGAACATTTTGACTCTACAAAAAACCACCTTACTCGGAACAGCTTACATCCTCCGACGATACCTTAACAGTTCCTAGGTCCTTGGTTAGGACTCGAGCTGCTGAGCTATTAACCAGCCTCAAAGGCTGTGAATCTCACTAAAGATTAACCAATAAATAATAATAATAATAATAATAATAATAATAATAATAATAATAATAATAATATAAAGATAAACCCCTACAATGAAGAGAGGGTCAACTTATTTTCCAAAGCACCAGAAGGCAAAACAAGAAACAATGGATGGAAATTAAACAAGGAGAGAAGCAACCTGGAATTAAGGAGAAGCTTCCTCAAAGTGAGGACATTTAATCAGTTGAACAGCTTGCCTTCAGAAGTTGTAGGTGCTTCTCTGGAGGCTTTTAACAAGAGACTGGACAGTCACTTGTCTGAAATGGTATAGGATCTCCTGCTTGAGCAGGGAGTTGGACTAGAAGACCTCCAAGGTCCTTTCCAACTCTATTCTGATTGAAAACATCCATATCATCAAACAGTAATGTTACAATTCTACATTCAAATCAAAAGTATGAATGTATTTAAACAATTTGTCAGTAAATGATGTGAAAGCATTTTAATCTCCCCCCCCAAAAAAAGTCTAACTTCTATTTTGGGATTTTCTGGTAGTCTGCAATCCAACCATTAACCACTCTAATCTTGCCTAGGCTTTTGAGATCATCCCAAATTGGTTAGGTGCTACCAGGAACTTGATCCACCTCTTTGTAAGGTAATAAATACCTGGGAGATTCTGTTTGAAAAAAGAAAATGTGGTGTCACAGGCATCTATCTCTGGTGTTGTTCTGTATGATGTTTGGGTATGATATTTTTATTGGGGCCTTGACTTTGTCTTTACTCCCCTCTTTCTTTAAATCGATGTGCAAATTGTATTATGCTGTTTATCTTTGTTTGCTACTCAGATGCACACATCCTTCAGCAAAGTCTGTGGGAGGAAAGCTAAACAACAGCCCATATTGCAAAAGGCTGAGTGCCAATTCTCTATTATAAAAAGCAAGCACCATGTTGATGGGGGAAAAGCCACAAGACTGAAAACTACAGCGTTGTGCCTCCCCTAAAACTTGTAACCCTGCCCAAATTGCCACAACCAACCAACAATCCCAAAGTATGAATAAGGGAGACAGCTTCAGTGGGATGCTTTGACGGATTTGCAGAATCCTTTGAAGGTGTCACTTTGAATATTAGCACTATCCAAATGTATACAAATATAAAGTGATAATGAAGTGCTTTCTATACCATTTATATCTGCATGTCTATCTATCTCTATTCACACACAGAGGCTGGTCAAAGACCATAATAAAGATATTTGATTTACACATCATCACATATAAAAACAATAATGAAAACAAGCAGATGGATTTAAAAAAAAGACTGATTGACAGCCCTAGAGCAGATTAAATACATATGATAGGAACAATTAGGGCTGAGCAAATCCTTCCCGAGTGGTTCACTGCAATGAACAAGAACACATAGCACATACAACCTTTTGAATCAATGAAATTTATCTTTTTCTAGGCTTGTGCAACTACCACATAAGCTGCTTCCAGCTGTTTGTACACATGTGTGCATGTTCAGCTGCTTTGTTGTGCAGTGACAAAAGCACAGCTGGGAGCATCTCTTTTTTTAAATGCATCACTAGTTGATACACAAAGCAAAACTATAGCAAGAATTATATTTTCCTTCCTCTTCCACCATGTAACATGGTATAAACCCCTTAGCTTTATTTTTTTTTCAAAAAGAACTGTATAACCACATTATAGATGTTAATATGCATCCTGAAAATGCAGCTATAGTAATTTAAAGGCACATTTTTTAAATTCGGGGCTTGCATTTTTGAAGCTTGATGAAGGCTGCCTGAGTCTCCAATATCCAGCTATTCTTTTTTCAGATTAGTCAAGGTGTGGATTTCAAATGAATAAATAAATAAATAAATAAATACCCATGGCAATCTAGAAAAAAAAAAGGACTACAAAGATATCATTACACCCTTAACTTGTTTACATGGAATTTAAAGGTATTAACATTCATTTTCTGTTCTAGCATCTGGAATGGCTTATGTTTCCCTACTATTTCACTGCCTTTGAAGGAACAATGGTGTTTTTAACTACAAGTTTTAAGGAAGGGTATTTTGAGAGGTATTAACTGTATTTACAAAAGAAAGGAAAATATTTCTGACAACACTAAGAAAACAACAACAAATAAATCTGCTATCTATAAAATGATGAGAATAGGATTTCTTGACCTATTTATTTTTCTTGGAACCTCTTTTTTTCTGACTGAGTGTTCTGATGTTATAGACTCATTGTCATTGATCATCAGATTGAAGGGCTGAAGGGAATTATACTTAGTATGTATGTACACACACACACACACACACACACACACACACACACACACACACATCTTGCTATTCCCTGGTAAGATAAGTAATATATTATGCAGAGAGCAGAAAAGGAATAAGACTTTGTAAACAAAATAAATTAAAGCTAAAAATAAAACAAGGGTGAACCTAACTGACACCATCACCATTAACTCTACCTCTCCATTCTTTTCTATCTTTGCAAACCATTCTTGTTCCCATATATTAGAACACTATATACTGCCAATTTATTTTCAACTACTAACCTCATCAACACCCCATGCATTTCTTTCTCAGTCTTTCCATTCTTTCAATATACAATGTATACAACCAGTCATTTACGTTTATGGAGATTCTCAGTCATCCAGGTCATGGTTGTCCCAAAGATGCTTTTACATGGTCCTGAATAAACCCCTCAGGACTAGATTCAGCAGTCCATCAGCATTTAAAAGACACAGGCCACTCTTCTGAAGCTAGCAAAGCCCACATTTTGGACAGAGAGGACCGCTGTTTTGAAAGAGGGGTGAAAGAGGCCATCTCTGTCAAAACTGAACAGCCCTCTTTTTTTCTTTTTTTCTTTTTTTTAAAATTTGATTTATATGCCACCCTTCTCTGGAGACTCAGGGTGGTTTACAATGCGTTAAGCAATAGCCTTCATACTTTTGTATATTTATACAAAGTCAGCTTATTGCCCCCACAAACTGGGTCCTCATTTAACCTACCTTAGAAAGGATGGAAGGCTGAGTCAACCTTGAGCCTGGTAAGATTCGAACCTGCAGTAATTGCAGGCAGCTGTGTTAATAACAGGGTGCATTAAACCACTGTACTACCAAGTACAAGGCTCTCTCAACAGAGGGGGAAGAATATGACATCATCTATCTCCAGTTTATAACATAGTCCTTTCACCAGTTCCAAGAAGGCTCCACAGCCATTTGGACCACTGTGAAGACACAGATAAACTTCCAAGTGACCTCAACGACTCTCTAAAAGGATACAAATTACCAGCTGTCTGCAAGGAATATAAATCCTTCTATTCCCCACTGTCCAGTCAGAGCTGAAGAAGCTTCTCAGATAAGAAACGAAATGTCTTCAAAGAAAAATGAGAAAGTCCAGTTGCCTCTTGAGAAAGCACCTTTGGGATGACCAGTCACTTAATAACTGTTCAAAGTTATAATTTACCTGAAAAAAGGGAACTTACAACTTGGAAACTGTTACAATTTATAACTGTAATATGTAGGCTACATTTAGGTCATAATTTGAGGACCACCTGTATGTATGAATGTATGTATGTATGTATGTGTATGACACACACACACACATCTGTGAGTTATTTGGGCATAGGGATATGAATAAATCACTTATGTCCTTACGTGACTTTCCTACTGTTATATGGGAGGTCACAGGCATTGTCCTTTAGCTGAGATGCCTGCTCATTAAAATGAAAGTTGTAAATAAGATGCCTGTAGGAGGCTAGTAACAGATTGTAATTATGCTGCATAAAATAATCATGTAACAGAAGGAAATTAATTTCCCATTTCCCCTCCCATTAGAAGTCAATTCCAAATAATATTTATTTTTCTTAATGAAAATGGCACAAGACAGGTCAGAGTGTCACCAAGTCAAAATTCCAGTTTTACTTATCCCTTTACATTTTATACATTTTGCATCTGAAATCTTGAAGAGGCCTACATTATATATTTAAGGTGGATGAAAAATCATGTAAGTGGAGGTGTTCCTTTCTGCATCAGCTCCAGGCACTCAATTATTGTCAAAAACACAAAATAGGTATTTTGTAAACAAATTTACCTAATGTACATAATTTATGGGAAACTTCACCAAATATCCAGCAAAGCAAGTAAGCTTGCTGATCTATGCTGTTACAATATAAAAATGTACTGGGCTGATCCCAAGCCTATCACAATCTGTTCTACAGTCTCTGTTTAACAACTACTTTAATAGCTTTGGATACAATAACCTGTTTTCTTTCCAAACCAAGTAGATTTGCTGGGCTTTTTTTAAAAAAAACAGCTAATTAGGCTTAGACATTCCTAAGACTTAGACATTCACATACATTGTTCTAATATAAACTAATTTTGCACAGCTGAGATCTATGCAGTAACTTCTCTCAGGCTCTCTTATTGATAGAGTGCACTACATCAAAGACAAATTCCCAGAAATGTGATTTAGTGCCTTGTATTGCTCAAGCGTCTTGTAAAGTCTATCTAGTTTTCAGCAGGAGGTCTCTGTGGTTTCCTTATTTCTGTCCAGAAGGATACAGCATTGCTCCATACCAGCCTGTGCTCTGGTCCATTTATAGGGTCTAAACTGGTTTCTAACCTCTTGATGGAAATAAGATCTGATTACTTTGACCTTGGAAGGTCTTCTGCTGATTAGAAAGCAACAGGGTGAGAAAGTGTAGGAAGTTAGCACCTACCCTTCTCCTAGAAGAATGAAATATTCTAGGAAATATTAAAAAGGTAGAATATTATATTTCCCTGGATGAGAAATGGAGAAACATGTTTTTTTTTAGGCAGGAAGCAGACTCACTCTTAATAGCCCCCACCCTCCTCAATAGCCCACAGCAGATATCAGCATTTAAGAGATAACGAGATGGCTAGGTCTATTCATAAGCAAATGCCCTCACCCAAGCAAAGTTGGGTGCAAAGTTAGGATTAGCCCTCAGCCATAATAGAAATTGCCCAAAACTCTCTTCATTACATCATCACCCAGCAAGATTCAACCAAGCCTGGGACTGATGACAACCTACAAAGTTACCACTGCATAGCCCCATGGGAATCTGATAACCAATCAGGATACCTGCCCTTACACAGGAATAGAAAGCTCTAAGGTGGGGCCCAAGAGAAGGTATATCTATCTATCTATCTATCTATCTATCTATCTATCTATCTATCTATCTATCTATCTATCTTCCATGTGCTCATTTTGCCCAGGACCCCCAAAAAACCCCCATGTGGTTCTGTCCATCATTAAACCATCTTTCCAAGCAGTCTCCATGTTTCCAGTGTCTTTCTCCCCATTTGGAACTGAACCCAGATGAACATTTCTTCCAACAAAAGGCTTTTACAACTGTTTTCAGATCTACCAGAAAAAATAAATAAATTAAGAATGTCAGCAGGATGATAAGAGGTAACACTAAATACAAGACATAATCCCTGAGATGAGGAACCATCAGTGGTGGGTTTCTCCCGGTTCTGTCCGGTTCTATAACCGGCAGGAGGCTCTGCCTGCCCATCCCGACGTCATCAAGGGTGATCTGCGTATGTACAGAAGTGTGTGCGCATGCACATGCACTCCCGTTACGAGCCGGTAGTAAAGGTAAGTAGAACCCACCCCTGGGGACCATGTCCTCCAAGCCTGGGGAAAGAAATGTTTTGCAATTTTTTTGCCCGGTGGAACAGGGGACGAACCTTATTTGAACTGTAATGGGATATTCAGAGAGAAAAATCAGCAGCAATCCTCCCTTTACACTTTTTCAGAAAGGCTTTATGTTTAGCAAGATAACAGGAAAATAGAACTAATTTTTCCACAGTGAAATTAATAGGCAACCTCACAGATACATTATTTGCCAGGTGCACAATTATTTTGAAAATATGCTTGGCTATTGCTATTTATTTCTCTGACCCATGGAGTATAACACCCTAAACAACAGAAAAACTGTGCAAAATAGGGAGGGAGGCCAGTCTCTCTTCTTGGATTCAGTGTTATCTACCTTTTGAGTAAGGTTTCTTTTTTTAAAAAAATATTTTTATTTCAGTTTCTGCCTTGGAGGTTTTCTGTTCAGTTTTTAAAATGAAGCCATAATAGCAAGGATAGGACACATAACAGAACAACAGAATAACGTGACATCTAATGTTCCATTAACAATAGCAGATTAGTTTTGTTAAAAATAACATGAATGCTAATTCCAAGATCATTAGTGAGAAAAGACAAATTTTAAATTAGCACCAGTGTTAAGCTTGTAGAAGTGGTATATTTTCGTGCTCTGACATGGTTCTGAATTCCTGCTATTTATTTTCACGATTATTTTAGTGCTTTGGAATTTATTTTGTAAATAAAGAAGGTGAAGAGCCACAGGATCAAATGGATTCTATCTTATTCTTATTCTTTGTCATCCCACCATTCACTTCCTTTTTCTCTATTATCAGATACCACTGTTAGCAGGCAGGCATCAAATCCATTGAGCTCAGAAGGTCAAGTTGAAGGAGATGCTCATCCATGTCCTTCAGCACTGGGGTGAGTTCTAAGCTAACTAACTAACTAACTAACTAACTAACTAACTAACTAACTAACTAACTAACTAACCAACCAACCAACTAACTAACTAACTA
This sequence comes from Pantherophis guttatus, assembly GCF_059756535.1. Classification (NCBI taxonomy): domain Eukaryota; kingdom Metazoa; phylum Chordata; class Lepidosauria; order Squamata; family Colubridae; genus Pantherophis; species Pantherophis guttatus. The sequence continues at coordinate 290,151,654 of NC_142063.1, read as the reverse complement.
ACTTGTCTTTGTCTCTTTTTACAGTTTTATGTGCATGTTTGGTTCTGTGGCCTCGGTCTAGACTGCCCAAATGTCTGGACATCTGGACATCCTTCTACTTCTGCTGGCTGGAAGACATTTCGTCCCTTTTGGGGACTGTTCTTCTTTTGATTCCTTACATCTGGTGGGATATGATTTGGACACTAGGGTTCACCTATCTTTTAAACCCTGAGCAATCACGGCTGTCTTTAGAAGAGCATTTGACGGCCATGACTGGGAGGATTTTTCATCAGGTTCGCCTGATTCGCCAGTTGCGTCCCTTTCTGGATCGGAACTCGTTACGCACGGTCACTCATGCCCTCGTCACTTCCCGCCTGGACTACTGCAACACTGTCTACATGGGGCTCCCCTTGAGGAGCACCTGGAGGCTCCAACTGGCGCAGAGTGCGGCCATGCTCTGGTTATGGGCGCGACATGGCATTCCCATGTAACACCTCTCCTGCGCGAGCTGCACTGGCTCCCAGTGGTCTTCCGTGTGCACTTCAAGGTCTTGGTTACCACCTTTAGAGCGCTCCATGGCTTAGGACCTGGTTATCTATGAGACCACCTGCTACCACCAGTAGCCTCCCACCAGCCAGTACGCTCTCATAGAGAGAGGCTCCTCCGGGTGCCATCGGCTAAACAATGTTGACTGGCGGCCCCCAGGGGAAGAGCCTTCTCTGTGGGGGCACCTACTATCTGGAATGAGCTCCCCTCGGAGATACAGAGGATCCCTGATCTACGCACCTTCCGCCGTGCTCTTAAAACCTTTTTATTCCATCAGGCTGGCCAGGCTTAATTTTTTCCCTTTTTCTCTTTTAAAACACAAATTTTAATTTTAATTAATTAATTATTTTTTTAATTTATTGGGGTGTTTTAAATCTGTCTTTGGCCAAATTGCTTAATTTGGTTTTATTCTGTTTTTAAATTTTGTATTTATGTGTTTTATCTTGTGGCTGTTCACCGCCCTGAGTCCTTCGGGAGTAGGGCGGTATACAAATCAAAAAAACTATAACTATCACTAGATGGCAGCAAAAAAAAAAAAAAAAGAATCCTCTGATTCTTTACTGACACCTTCTAGATTAGTAGAATCTCTAATTGCTTAGTTCATTTATTTGTTTCATGTTTCATCATTCCTATTAAATTCAAGAAAAGAAATTAATGTCAAGGAGAGAATATAGAAATTATTTTATGAGAACTGGAATCTATTAACTTTTCAAATGCATGTTGTAATCCAAATTGATCAACAATGAAGCCAACTTTCTATTAAAAAACTGACAATAATTATGCAGAAAATTGTAACATTTTCTCTTTGCTAACACTGAATAAATTAAATGTAAATTATTATTTTTGAATAATTTGTGTGCCACATACTGCTTTCTGACTTGAAAAAAAGGGCACCAGGTAGTCTAGCCTGCATCAGAAAATGAGTTAATATCTTTTCCGAGATTCACTTAGTGAAGTTCCCAAGATACACTTTGTCCAAGTAGAGTAAGAAGTTTCTTCTTTACCAAAGCCTCAAGCAATGGGATATCTGAGTCTCTCTCACTGCTCACCGGAGATCACATTTGTAAACTTGTCTCTAGGAATAATTCCCAGGAGTTTGCTGCCATCAATCACAGCAAATGACAATTTCTCGGTTTCGGCCATCTCATAAATCTGCCACATGTTTTAATATGTCAGTTATACATGTCATGATATGAACCCTTCTGTCTGACTTGAATCTCTGGACCTAAAGACTTCTGGGTATGATTAATGAGAGATAGCGGACAAACGCATGACAGAGTAAACTTGTATTAAGGTTGGAAGTGTTAAGCACATTAGTTGAAAATAGAGAGTGCTGGTGATGCAATCTTCTCTTTCAATGTCTCCTTTTTTCCAGTCTTAAATTCAGCTCTTTTAAAATAAACTGCTGAGTGAAGGAAGGTTTCAAAGATCCATTTAAATATGATTACTATGAAATCCATCAATAATTCGTTAGAACTGGAGCTGCTTTGAAAAAAAAAAAAACTAGTGTGGGGATTTTTTTCTTCTCACCTGATGGATATTGATATTCAATAACTTTACATTAAAGTCAAATTATATTTTACATTTGGTATAAATAACCAACAGCCGATGAGATGCTTCATCTGACAGAGACTTTCCATTGTACCTATGGCTTCTTTCCATAGGATTTGCTGTGTTTCTCTATGCAAAACTAAACTTTAGTTCCCATTGCTATAGTTTAGTCATTGACTTGCTTGTGATGAATGGAGGCAGGCAAATACTTAAGCAAATTCCAATTCCAAAAGAGAATTTCCCCTCACTCTTTCCTTAAATAATAAAAAAAAGAACTATATGGATAGACTCTAATAATGAATAAGGCTCTAATAAACTTCTATAATAGAATATCTGGATCTAGTTCTAGATTTCTGGATTTGATGATAATTTCTGGTTCCTGATTTACAACAGCAATAACATTTCTTCTCCACCAGCCCTAAATTCTGTGCAGTAGTTATGCTTTCTGTTCTGTAATAACTCACTGAAGTTTGAAACTTAGTCGCGCAGATTACTTTGGGGAATGTATGCTTCATGAATGTTATAAACATGCTCCCGAAGAGAAAGAGTTGAGGTTTTTTTCATCAAATCTAAATGAATTTCTAGCTGGGAACATCCCTTTTCCACCTGCTACTACTGAGACCTGCTCAGTTTTTGTTTTTAAAGAGGGGAACAGGAGAGAAACTGAAAGAAAGTTATGTTGAAAGCCAGGACAGAGAAAGGAGAAAGGGGGAAAAGAACAGGGAGGAAAGAAAAAAAAATCAGATTTAAAATTTATGGATAGAAACAGTAAAGATAAATGGACAGAGGAAGTAAGACAAGGAGTAGATATAAATAGGAAAATTTGGAATGTCAGAAACAAGAACCAGTAGACTGAGGGACTGCTAGAAACTAAAGGTGGAAGAAAGGTGGAAGAAATGCATAGGAGCTTGTTTCAAGAAAATAGCTGAGCCAGGATGAAGAGGGGGCGGAAATTCCATTGTCTTTCATGATTGTCTTTTCTCATAAAGGGTGCCTAATAGTGCATCAAGTCAAGAATAAAAAAAAAATTACATTAAGATCAAACCACGTAATAGTTAGCAAGAGTCCTCATTTATTTGCTTCCCTCTAAGTCAGAACATTTTACATTTGGGATAGAACACATTCTAAAATACAATTTTAACTCTCATTGCTATATTTATAATATTGTTTATTACAATGTAAGAAAAACCCTTTATCCTTACTTTATCTGATGTTGATTCATCCAAGGATAAAAAGAGAATTAAATGAACATTGTGATGAATAAAATAAAACTAATTTATTACTATAGTGGCTTCTTACAGACAACAAAGTATAATGCCAATTTATTTAATGCTTTCAATATGTTAGACAATGCTTACATTTCTTAATATTGGGTAGGTCCATCTCTAACATATTTCCACAACAGTATAGTTTATTTATTGCACATTATTAATTTTTCATTTTTACTTTCCTAGTTACATTTCTAATTTTCAACCAAACTCCATTTCTAATTTAAGTAAAAAATCTATTAATTTAACCTTCCTGCCTTCCAATCAAAATGGAAAGAAGCGATTTTAAAAGGATACTTTCACAGTGCTTTTACTGCTGCTTTGTGCAGTTGCTACTCCTGTTTTGTCAGGTTACTATTCTCCTACGAGGAAAAAAAAGCTAGAACTTCTCTTGCTAAGTCGGCCAAAAGTAGTCTCAGTAGTTCGTCTTTAGGTTCCTAATTTTCTCACTTCGTGGAAAGATGCTAATTATAATGATGGCTAATTCCTCTTGGAAAGTCTATAAAGGACCAGATATAAAGATTTTCTCTGTCATTTTAGAGGTGAGAAAGAAGCAAGTTCCAGCCCCATGTGTCTGGCAGGGAATTAAGTACTGTGTGTCTATAAAAGAAAAAGAAATGATTTCAAGGATGTTGAGAATTATTTGACCGAAAGGTAGGTTACACATTTTCAAAGAAATTTGAGGCATATTTCTATACCATTGTGAAGATTTAAAGAAAGGAATGGATTCAAAAGGAATCTGATCATTTCCCTGCTTTGGATCAAATCTCTGCAGTCATTAAAAGCATCAAAATGAAGCAGGTGGCTCTGAATGACTTCAGAGAGCTTCTAAGGTGCTTCTCAGATCTGCAGCTTCTAGCTTTGAAGAACCTTAAATGTTGCAGTTGTTCTTAATTGTGCAGAAAGCAAGTTCAAAGGTTCTATGAAAGAGGGCAAATGACATCACAATGGAAGCTCTGTCTCTTTTGTGCATGCCTCCTGATGTCACTCAGCTGCAAAAGAAGTGCAATTTGCATTGGTTGCTTTTGTCATTTTAATGAAAGCTTCAGATCTTGCAGACACCTCTAAATGGGCGATCTGGTACCAACATTAGTTTTTATCTTCTTTGCAAATGCTGCCCATCAGAGAGTTTGCAGAAGGATTGCTCTGCCTTTTGGGTCTATTTGCTAATTTTGTAGTAGTTTTCCTAGGAATGAGAATGAGATATTCTGCTGCTATTTAAAGCAACATTAGTTTACACTCTCTTCTGTGATCCTTTAGTTTTCCTAATTTAATATTCTTTTGTCTATAACCTTCCTTATCTTTGTCTTGCTTAGAGCATAGTCTCTTTATCAAGTCAGTTTATTGTTCTTCAGGCCTTTTCAGTCCCTGGTTATAGCTCCTTTCACCCCCTTTCATTTTCCCCATCTTAAAAATAAATAAAGCTGTTTTCTTTCCCTGAGTTATATATCTCTATTTTACAATGCTTGTGTGAAACATCCTCAGTTTTGAATGTTTCTGAGATAGTGGGCTTTTATATTAGATTGCGGTTTATAATTCCAAATATTTGTTTATATCCTAGTCTACTGTGCAGGGAACACTAAGAACACACATTTCTCAAATATTGGTTTTTCAAAAAATGTTGCACAAGAAGTATGTAACATGTTACTCCCAGAAGAAGCTAATCTCTCCAATGAGCCCTGCCAATAAGTTTTCCAGTTTAAAGGGGAAAGGGGGGGGGGTCAGCTAGTGAGTGTTTTGATCTCTAATTTGATCAAAATAGGACTTTCCCTGCATTGCTTTAACACAATGTTGCTATAAGGCTTTTTGCTGAAAAATGTAGAGCAGTGTTTCTCAACCTTGGTAGCTTGAAGATGGTTGGACTTCAACTCCCAGAATCCCCCAGCCAGCAGCGCTTCCAAGGTTGAGAAACACTGATGTAGAGGCTACTTGCTACATTTCCCTCATCCTTGCTCTCCCTGCTTTAAAAGAGGTACAGCAAGGCTATTCATAAAGATAATTATGGTGAAGCTATCTGATTAAAACATTGCAAAGTTAATGACCCATAAAGGGTCAACTATCCTGCTATTTTCTTCCCATTTTCAGGGGGAAAAGGGCATCTATATATTTTTCTATCTTTCTCTGTTCCCATTTATGGTAAGCTCTTTTATCAAATCATATCTGGAATTGGTTTGAATCAATTCTTTAAAGCTTTTGAATGTTGGAAGTTAAATTCAGATTGAATCTTGACACCTTTGACTTCTGATCCTGAATCTAAATCAAACCTGAGCTGATTCACCTACATTTAATCAGAATACTTTTACTTTTAGAAGCAGATTGGCTTCATACACAGTTAGACTATTCTATGCACCCTTCTGAGAGTCCTATAGGGCAAGAATGGAATGATTAAAAACAGAATTAGAGCAGTCAGAATAAAGGATTATTCATTGACTAGATAGGATAGGATACAGCAATCTGATTTTAAAATAAGCATTTCCAAGAACAAAGGAGCTTCCTTTTCAAACCCACACATTTAAAAATCTGGATGATTAATAATGGCTTTCATCCAATTAAAATCCAAATGACACAGAGATAGACTGAGCTGAGTTGCCAAAGTTCAGATCAAATAAATGGCATTAAAAATATCTCCAAAGTGCCCAGTTTCTGGAATCAATCCAGGAAAAACAAATTTGAGAGTTCCATCATATTAATTTGGAGCAATTGCTTGAATGAGATTGTATGAAAAAATGAGCTGATAGTGGAAGTAGCAGCTGGCACAGAAAGTCAAAATTGACCAAAGTTAACCTTGTAATCTGCCAAACAATAAATGTACCAAGGGTTGGTCAACATCCTATGGACCATCATTATGGACCATGCTTCATATTAACTGAGTAATACACAGAGATCAGATTTTATATTTTTGGCTTCCTCAATCTGGATGAGAATTGTGGGAGCTGTAATTCAGGGCAAAAAGTTAATCCACCACTAGATCTGAAGTGATCCAACTCTTATTGTTAGTCATACAGAGTCCTAATCATCATGTAGATTCTTATGAGATGGATCCAGTCATATCTGTAATTTATAGTGTTGATGATCGGGACTTCTCACAATTGATGTTGCACATATATGCTGAATTTATGAAAATGTTTCACGCTAGGATACATGCTCTGGTGCCACATTGGATAAACTACTACTATTTCCAAAAGGGACTATTGGTCTAACTCTAGGATCTTTCCTCCTTGTTCTTGCTATCTGGCCATCTCTTCTAAAGCATTAGAGGACAACCTTTTGATGTCTAAGCCCATGCTGAAGTACTTTTGCACTACAGGGGTCAAATCCAATTCCTCTACTACAATCACAAATGACAAAGATCAGATAATAAAATTTTAAATGTAAATTACAAAACAAAAATTAGAAATAGTTGGGGGAGGGAGTCAGCTGACATTATGCCTTCACTACTGGATGGCAAATAGGTGGCCACTCTCTTTCTTATATCTTGATTAGTGTCTGATAATAATAGTTAAACATATGATTAATCTGTTTTGCCTGGAAATTGCTGGAGAATTAGTACTATATGGGACTTTCAGAGATATCTATAGGAATTGCAGTAAAAGAGGACATGCTTGATTGTTTCTATTCCTCCAGAATTCTGTGGACATAGTCTTTCATGAATAGGTGTTTTATTACATCTGCCAAACAGAAGGGCAGAAGGCAATATATTATGTCTAGTTCAAAATAATTCTTTCCTTAGGCTAAAAAGGTTAACATAATCAAATAATCTGTAGATTTCCAGGTGTTCATGGTGATGAGCATTCTGTAGCACGATGTTAGGTAGTTAGTTGATTTGTAATTATGCATCCTCCAGCCTTTGATATATATTCATTTTGACTTGATCATAACCAGCAGAGATAAACTATTCTTTAGATAGGACAATATTGGCTAATTTATGTTCTACTGTCAAAATTGCTAGAGAAGCATAATCCACTGTTAAAGTCAATGGTGCTAGTCTATTGGAAAAAAACCCAGAAGTTTCAACCAATAACTCAAAACTGCCTTCCAAGCCCTTTGTTCAATTTTGACCGTCTGTATTTCAAGGTTGATAGGGTTGCATTAGAGATTATTTTTGGCGTAGCAGGATCTCAAAAATTCAGTTTGTATGACTCTGTGAGGTTCTTCTTAACAAATAGGTGAACCTGTGCTTCATATAAAGTTCTGGGCCAAAGTTTTGGCCTCAAAGAGTTGAAGGACTTCAAGGACACACTCTCATTCTCTCACAGGAGAATCTTCTAATGGGCAATGAGGATCCAACTGCTGTTTCATTTATATGTTCATGGTGATTTTCCAGGATCATGAGGTATGGAATATTTTCTCATTGTATTTGAAGGAGTACACTTGTTCTATGTGGGTTCCACCTGGCATCCATGAATGTGACTTTGCCTTATGGGCACAAACCATTATTTTGTACTTCTGAAGGTTAATGTTTAGTTTATGGGCACAAAAGCATGTATAATAGCATTCAACAATCTTCCGACAAGAATCTGAGAATTAGAGATGACAGGAGAGTCATCAGCATATAGAATTAGGGTAACATCAATAATCTTCAATATGCTGATGATACAACTCTCCTCTCAGAAACCAAAGAAGACCTGAAACATCTGATCAACAAAATCAAAGAAGAAAGTGAGAGTTTTGATCACTTCCTGAACATTAATAAGACCAAGCTCATGACCACTGAAAGGAAGGGAAACATCAAAACATAGAAATTGGTGGTGAAGAGATAGAATGTGTGGAAAAATTAAGTTTCCTAGGATCTCAGATAGCTCAAAGTGATGAATGCAGTACAGAAGTAAAATGTTGGATTGCACTGGGTGACACAGCAATGATGAACATGAGCTGAATATGCAAAAGCAAGGACATCAGCCTGGCAACCAAATGTAGGTTAGTTTGCTCTATTGTGTTCCTGTTGCTACCTACTGTATTTTTTGCAGTATAAGACTCACCTTTCCCCCGCCTAAAAGGGGGTGAAAATTTAGGTGCCTCTTATACGCTGAATGTAGCCCTGCCCACCCACTGGCCCCCACCCTTTGGCATCTGCCTTGCAGCAGTTACCTCCTTGCAAGCATACAGCAAGAAAAAACAGCTCCTTTCAGCTTCAACACAGCCTAATTAGCACTAGCTGATTGGATCGGCCTCCCGACTCTCAGCTGATTTGCTCTTAGCTGATTTGCACAGGGCTCTGCTGATTGCTACAAAGCGGTAAATTGCTGGAGGATATTTTTTTTTCCCTGTACTAATCAAGCTATGCTGAAAATGAAAATGAAATAAAGCAGGCTGTTTCCTGTTTGCTACAACGAGGCAAAATTGCTCAGAAGCAGAGGGAGATTTCTTTTTCTTCTTTTCCTCACCAAAAAAGGTAGGTGCGTCTTATACTCCGAAAAATATGGTATGTCTGTGAAAGTTCCTATAGCTACCTATGTCTGTGAATGGAAGAAAATCAACTAGTTTGAGCTGTGGTGCTAGAGAAACCTCCTGTATATTCCTTAGATAGCAAACGTGACTAACAAGCAAGTACTGGAAAACATAAAACCAGACATGTCATTAGAAGGCAAAATCACAAAACTGTGTGTCACTTACTTTGGTTATGTCATGTGGAGAATTCACTGGAGAAAGCAATTACGTTAGTGATAAAAGGAAACCAGGCCATCAAAGTGTCCGTGGTGGCTGGATGCTATCGAAGCTGACAACAGCCAGAGTATTGAAAAACTCAATGAAATAGTGCAAGGTTGGAAGGTATGAGAGACCTGACCCATAGAATTGCGAAGAGTTGGACTTGACTGAACAAATAACATCATCATCATCATCATCATCATCATCATCATCATCATCATCATGGAGCATGGGCAACAAGGGAATATAAGGTTCTCACTGTATCCTTGATATGAAAGTTGGATAGTAAAATACATCCTTCTTTGACAATTTTTAAAGGGCGTATTGCATGTTCCTTGTAAGCATCTTACATGAAGCATCTTACATGAATGGAGATTTTGGTATACAGCTTCTGAATTAGAAATAACAGTCATCTGTTTTCCCATTAACAGGGTTTGATATATTGAATCAAACATTGAAGAAGCCAAGAAAAGAAGTCAAGAAATGCCTCCTATAAAGAAAATGTATATTTATAAATGTATTTCTCCATTATATGGTGCAGCACAAATACTTGATATACTATACAGTGTGTTACATGAAATTCAGCTTGTTCTATTCTAGCCAGTCCTATAATTTCTGATTTTAATGCCTAGCCCAGAGTTTGCTTATGACACTCAATATGCTAACAGGCATGCAGATAATCCTTGTTTAATGACCACTTATTAAATGACCATTCAAAGTTATGACAATGCTGAATAAATGGTACTTATGAACATCCTTGAAATTCTGGCTGCTCCAGTGCAGTGGTGGGATTCAAAAATTTTTACTATTGGTTCTGTGGGTGTGGCTTGGTGGGTGTGGCTTGGTAGGCATGGCAGGGGAAGGATACTGCAAAATTTCCATTCCCACCCCACTCCAGGGGAAGGTTACTGTAAAATCCCCATTTCCTCCAGATCAGCTGAAACTTGGGAGGCAGAGAATAGATGGGGGTGTGGCCAGTCAGAGGTATTTACTGGTTCTCCAGAACTGGTCAGAACCTGCTGAATACCACCTCTGCCCCAGTGGTCATGTGATCAGGATCTGGACACATGGTGTCTGGCTTGAACTTGCAAGAGTTGCAGCATCCCTCAGTCATGTGATTGCCATTTGTGACTTTCCTTGCCAGCTTCCCACAAGCAAAGTTAATAGGAAAGCTGGCAGAGAAGGCCACAGGTTGTTCTAGTAACCTCCTACATGCCACATCAGCTATTCAACCCCATCCCACCCCATCCAACCATCCTTGCTCTACGTTACACTAGCCCCTACACAACTTTGCATGCCCTTTCTCATCTGGTAGCAGCTAACCCATGTTCCAGCATGCTTGTACTGTACTGGCTCCTCGTGCATCCCCCCCCCATGCCCTCCGCACCAACAGCAGCCGTTTATCTGCTGGCCTGCTTGTGAGTTGCCTGGGATTTGCAAACTTCTGTGCTGAAGAGGTTGCAGAAAAAATGTTTTTAAAAGAAAAAAAAGCCTCTGCCGATCAGGCAACTCAGCTGGGATCATCAGAGGCTTTTAAAAGAAAAAAAAAGCCTCTGCTGATCAGGCAACTCGGCTGGGATTGTCAGAAGCTTTTAAAAGCATTTTTTTACAACCTCTTTGGCCGAGGTTGTAAACCATTTAAAAATGGTTTTAAAAGTAAAAAAAAAAAAAGTTGGCCACACCCACCCAGTCACATTACCCCCTACCAAGCCATGCCCACAGAACCGGTAGTAACAAATTTTACATTTCACCACTGCATTACACGCAGATGCACAGATGCACAGATGCCTCCTTTCGTTATTAAGCATACTGCAAAACAAAAAGCTTGGCTAGGTGGCTCAGTGGCTAAGACACTGAGCTTGTCGACCAGAAAGGTTTTCAGTTCGGCGGTTCGAATCCCTAGTATAGGTCTCCTGCGTGAGCAGGGGGTTGGACTAGATGACCTCCAAGGTACCTTCCAATTCTGTTACTGTTCTATTATGTTAACTGAGGCGCTCCAGGCTCTCAACCTTATACTTTTGAAACAGCCAAGTTTTGTTTCCAAGTGCAATACTTGTATGGAAGGATGGCTTTTAGATTGGAATATTTTGAGTTCAAAAAATTATGGATATCTCTAGAAGCTTGTGAATAATTAAAATGGGAGTGGGTTGGCAGCAAGTAGAACAGTTTCACCAATCTCAAATCTAAGTATCCAGATATCCCTTCTGCAGTCCCTTTTGTACACCAGCTGTAGCTTCCAAATCCATACAAGAATAGACTCGCATAGAGTGTGTTATGCTAATCTAAATGCGATTTTGTAACATTGCCTCTAGAGCTACATCTAGGGTGTCCATGTCTAGGAAGGGATATATCACTGGTAATACCGATGCCTGCTCATGCGAGTCAATTAGGTCTTCTATGACAGTAATGACTCTAGTAATGCCTGTTCTGCCACCTGATTTAAAACAAGCGAATGGCCCAGTTCAGATAAGGAGGAACCATCTATCAAAAGTATCCATCTTTCCCAGTTCATCTCTATTTATTAGGCTTCATCATTCGATCGTTACCTGATCCAGACATTGTTTCAAAACATGTGCAGCCTCTTCTTTGACAGGTATTATGTCACAGTGTTTTCTGATGCCTTATAGCATCGTTGCCAGCATACTGAAGTACAACAGAAAAATGCAATTCTCTGAAAGTGTCTCTATAAATAGGGATGGAGCCAGTGGAACTCAGTGCTTCTCACTCAGGGAAGTAAATCAAATATTATGATTAAGAGAATTGAAAGTGGCTGAGAAGTCAAACAGGATTTACAGAGTCATACTCTCTATTCTTTCCTCCCAAAAGACTAAGGGTTGAGATAATTGGCATCCTGTTTGAATATCTGAAACTGTACTGTCACTATGCTTTAAAGAACCTCAAATCAACTATGGTTCAACAGTAGTTACCAGTAGTAAGATCATCTAGATCTGGCTGGATATCCTACATGTAGGCCTTTCTTTGTTCTGTCCATTGCAATCTTTTGAAGTTTAGCCCCTGATATTCTACCCATCAGGTAGCAAACATTCTGCTTCCTTTACAAAAAATATCATTTTCATCTTTGGTCCCAAGACATGTTCCAGTCCTTTTAAACTTCCCTTGACTGTTATGAAGTGGAGAAATAATTGAACACTAGTGGATTTTAAAATGATTCATTCAGACATCAGTCCCTCATTTTTACTATTTTGTAAATATTCTTTTTTCATTTTTTTTAAAAAAGAAGAATTAAGAAAACCTATTTTAGATTGTTTTCTTAATCTCTTTTCAGTGGACTCTTGGTATTCAGCTTCCTTATTCTACAGTATTTCCCATCTCTTATGCTCTGCTTTTATTAGTTTGCATAGTTAAAATCCCAATGATAACAGTTAATTTACAGTGTACACATAGGGAATTTTAACATGTTTGAAGCTTGCTTCAAACTGCCATGGCAGTGAATGACATAATAGTGATGAACACTGCATTGCAGGCAAAAAAAAAATACTGGAGAACAGAAAATATATGATTATTTGATTTTTCTGTTTACCACAATGCAATAACCTCCAATTTTTAGAATAAAATAAAATTGTACTTCAAGGCCCGATTTGTAAGAAAGTATTAAGCTGATTTCCTTCCCTCTTTTGTTTTACAAGCTGCAATTATGGATACTTTTTATTATTCTAATATATATTTACTATCAAAACATAGACTGTTATGAAGGTAACATTGAGAGGCATTCTTTTCTTCAGCACTCTCTTCTCCTCCCCTTCCTTGCTTTTCTTGAAAGAGGTTCTATTTTCTAACACTGAGAGTATCATTATCCATACAGATAGTCTACATCATTGTGTACAGATGTTAGGAATATTGGCAATCAAGAAGCAAAGAGATGCTGTGCTGGTAGGAGAACAGAAAACACTCAAAGTGTTCCATATTGTACAAAAACACCTTGCCCGTAGAACTCACAAAGGAGCTTGATAATAATATGATTGAATTAGCTGTTTACATCTGCATACATATCCTGTGTTTATGTAAGGATATGTTTTAGCATAGCAAAGTGAGGCACAACATTCTGCAGATGCATATTTATAGTAGGACTGGCAACAAATTTCCATCTGAAATCTAGCAATAGCAATAGCACTTAGACTTATATACCGCTTCATAGTGCATTACAGCCTTCTCTAAGCAGTTTACAGAGTCAGTATATTGCCTCCAACAATCTGGGTCCTCATTTTACCAACCTCGGAAGGCTGAAATGCTCAGTCAACCTTGAGCCGGTGAGAATCGAACTGCCAAAGTGCAGGAAACAGCAGTCAGCAGAAGTAGGCTCAGTACTGCATTCTACCCACTACACCACCACGGCTCTTCTACAAGTGTTAAAAATGATTTCTTAGAATTCATGTAGTTTCTATCAGGATGGCTATAGCAGACAAATTTTGCAGGTACCAAGATCATCTTTTATTTACACAAGAAAGCCTATGATGCTTTTTATTTTTGACCTGAATTAGCATATTGATATGAAATGTGTTTCAGCAATTATGCAATAATAGTTGGATACAATGAAACTATAGTAGCCCGAAACACACATATGAGAAAATATTCATTCATTCATTCATTCGTTCATTCATTCATTCATTCATTCATTCATTATTTTGTTAAGTTACAGGGCATGGGAGATCACTCCAGTCAACTAACTCTGACTTAAAATTAACTCAAAAATCAAAACCAATATATTTAAAAAGCAATTAAAAATAATTACATGCTGGAGGAATAGTCATAGCAGTCCTCTACCAGAGGCCTGATGAAATAGCCAAGTCTTTACAACTTTCTGAAGGGTAGGAGAGAGGAGGCCATCTGAATGTTTGGGCCTATTTCAGAGGAAGAGATCAGCAACATAAAAGGCATGCTTCCATTTGGAGATGATAGGTGGTATAATTGAGAGAAGGTCCCATGTGAAAGAAAGCCTTTTAAAGGTGATAGCCGGTACCATGAATTGTGCCCAAAGCCAACTGTCAACCAGTGTGGTTCTCAAAATAAAAATGTGAGGTGAGCATATTGTATGCCCATAATTATTTGAGCCATCACCTTCTAAGCCTGCAACAGTTTTTTACTTCCTCTTTACTGTTCCACATGGCATTTTAATTGATAATCTATTAAAGTGTGGTTTGGATGGTGTTACAGAAAATTATGTCCACAACTGGCTGGCTAATTACATTTAAAGAGTGAGCATTAGTGGCTTTACATCAACTTAGAGAGCAGTAACAAGTTCCTCAGGAATCAGTCTTGGGGTCAGCATTCTGCAACAATTTATTAAAGAACAAGGTAAAAGGGGTTGACAGGTTGCTTACCCAATTTGCAGATGGCACAAAACTGGAAGGTCTGATCAACATCTCAGGTGACAAAATCATAGTGCAGTCTGATCTGGACAGTTTGGAACAGATTTTATTTTACTTTCTTTTATTAAACAAAATATACATATAACACAAACACATATATACATACATACATATATATACACACACGTGTGTCTGTCTGTCTGTCTGTCTGTCTGTCTGTCTGTCTGTCTGTCTATCTATCTATCTATCTATCTATCTATCTATCTATCTATCTATCTATCTATCTATCTATCTCACCAACACAAAAACAGGCTTTTATTAACTTCAGGCCTTCCAGAAGGGCAGATCATACATACGTATCTCAAGGGCAAGCTGTACCTTAATTGTGACAAAAAAGGTGTCCTTCAACTGAGATAAATGTAAAGTATTAGATTTAAGGATAAAAACATACAGCACACATACAGGATGGGAGATCTATGGTTTGGCAACACTACACCAGAGAAGGACTTGGATATAGAATTTGGCATCAGACAGAAGTGAGAGATGAGGATGAGTGATCAGGAGGGACAGTTGCTAGATGGGCTAATGAAGGTCTGGAATGAATTAGAAGAGGCATCATATCAAAGACAATAAGACTAAAAAGGCATGTTTGAGCTAGTTTGGTGTGATTAAAGGCATCAGGCTAAAAACTAAAAGATAATCTATTTCTGCCTTAGGCATGAAGCAATCTGGTGACTATGAGCCAGTTAGTTTCTCTGTCTCTGTCTCTCTGTGTCATAGGAAGAAGGAAATGGCAAACCATTTCTGAAAACGTTGCCTAAAAAATTATCCAGGAAGTTATCCAAGACTGAAGGAAGTGACTACACAGGACAGGTTCATATTTGATTATTTCCCTCTTCTCTCAAAATAAATTTACAATTTGGTAACAGTTCTTCCAAGAACTCTGGGGGGCTTCATCAAAGATTTTCAGGTACCGCATGCAGTGCTAAGAATATCAGTTTCTGCACCTCTAAAAATAAAGCAACAAATGTAACACACATTTAAAAATAAGAAGATACATTGTTCTTGGGTTTTTTTTAATGGTATTTATTCTGTGGGTAAAACCTGAAACCATCTTTGGGCTTCTCTACAAAAAGAAAGATGGACTTTCTAGATGATGAAGATGATATCATAAAAGGAGCTGGAGGATATTGAATGATCTCAGCAAAAGGATTTAATCAGAACACTGCTGTTCTCTTCTCTTGAACTTGCTTGTCATGTCTAACTTTTCCTGTGAGCCTGGGAATGGAATAGAAAGAATGGCAGCATTTATATGATTTAACCATGGCTCACTCAGTTAATAAAATGATCTAGATTTATTTGGCATGTCTAAATTGTTTTGACTGGTTTGTGTTTCACAGTGTTACATGAATAGAGATAATCCAAATTATCAATCTTCTTCTTCTTCTTCTTCTTCTTCTTCTTCTTCTTCTTCTTCTTCTTCTTCTTCTTCTTCTTCTTCTTCTTCTTCTTCTTCTTCTTCTTCTTCTGCTGCTGCTGCTGCTGCTGCTGCCATATCTGTCATCGGATGTTGGTGATCATGTTGGCAATCCTATTTTTATCAACAAAATTATCAACAATGATCAATATTATCCATTAAAAAATTAAACTGTGTTTTAGCTTATTTTGGAGAGGAATGGCATTGCCTTTAATAATAAGTAATGAGTTGCTATTACAAAAAGAAGTTCATAGTTTCATCTGTACCTTTTTTCAGTCTGTGGCTGACCATTTTCCTGGTAAATTTCAATTTGGTATGTGTAGTTACATGAAACAATGTTCAAGGACCTGGCATTCTGAAAATAATGCACAAGTATTGTAGAAATAATTCTACTTTTCAATATCAAGAACATTGGTGTGGTATAGCACTTAAGGTCTTAGACTAGGAGCAAGGAAACCTCAAGGAGACCCAGGTTCTTTTCCACTTTCAGCTATGGAAATTTCACTGGGTGAAATTGGGTCACTTGGTTTTTCTCAGTTTCTCTCACTTGGGGCAGGAAGCAGAGGACGAAGTGCTAGGAAATGTAGGATATGGTTCTAGAAAAGGAAGCAAATAAGTAAATAAGAGAATTAAGAAAAAAGAGACCTCTGAGAGAGAGATGGGCAGTTCCAAAATGTGATAAGTAAATAAATGAAATAAATAAGCAAGTCAAACTGTCTCTTGGCAGGACAGGAAGAAAAGAGCAACAATGAGTGAGAACCAGGCATCTTTTCTTTAGCTGGCTGATTGACTATTAGTAAGGTGACCAACTTTTTTACAGTGAGAAGGAGGATACAAATAAATTGAAGAAAAAAAATATCGTAAATAAAATAAACATTTTATTCATTGCAACAATGAGTCTAATGCATGCGTGTGTGCTGTGTCGTGTTTTGGTAAGAAGTAAACAAAGCCACTTGCACGCGGCGCACTCTTGCGTGAGACACACTCTCTCAAAACAATTCTCCTGTGTGGAGCGCATGCATCTCATAACTGCGACTTGCTGCACTGTACCGAGCCTTGACGAATCGTCATGTCAAATACAAATACGTCACATCACACGCAACAGATCGGCCTGGCATCGATCGAATACAGAGATTTACAGATTAGTCTTCAAATATCAAAAAGGAGGACATGTAGGGGGCCACTTTTCGAAAGAGGAGAGAACTTACAGAAGGACTGTCATCCCTAAAGGAGGATGATTGGTCACCTTACTATTAGCAATCAACATCTGTCTATCTAAATCCATGTCCTAGACTTTTGTCAGGAAGGTGAGCTTTCATCTCATAGCAGTTCTTGTTCCTCTCCCCACCCCCCACCCCCAGGATGATGAGAGCACTACTCCAGTGTGGTTGATTAAATTTTTTGCTGAGTTAATGTATTAATTCCATTTCAAGCCCAGTGTATCTCTCCGCAGCTCCCTCCCGTGGATATTATCAGATTATAGATTGCTGTAATTATTTTTCCAGAAGAGCTGTGAGGTGAAACTTTCTTCCCTCAGTGAACAGTGGATGCCTGAGGAGACTACAGAAAATCTCTGCCAAGGAGGTGGTGAAATGGCCTGGTGAGCGAAGAAAGGAAGCAGAAAAATTGATGCAGCAAGACCACATTCTGTAAATGCTTACAGGCTTAGACTTAACTGCATTTTTTAAAAAGAAATTGTGCTGGCTCAGAGATAAGGATATTGCAAAAGCCAGAAAAGGGAGTTGATGCAACCATAAGATAGTAAGAAGGTGGAGAATTAATTTTTTCTATGCAAATCAGGTAACAGCGGATTTGCATTGATAAGCTGATTTAGAAAGATGAAGTCGATTTGATTTGATTATGTGAAGAAATTCAAAAATCAATTCCGTTTGATTTGGACATCAGAATTGTTGAATCAGATCAAGTGGATTTGGCATTCTGAATTCAGAAAGAGCTTTTTCTCTGAATGTGCACTAGCATCCAAATTTTCAAAATCAGTTTTAGAAGTATTTAGTTCCATTTGATTAATTAAACTCTTCTTATTATTAAGAATTTCAGTCAAATCTGGATATGCAGTCAAGTCATCTTCAAAATGGATTTTCAAATCAAGTATTAATACAGCCCTAAAATTCATAATATGAAATACTGCTTATTTTTTTCAATAGAGCTCATATGTAGAAAAACAAAATATATTAGATGAAATCCTTTACTTGCAAAGCATGCTGCAGTATATATGGGACTTACCTATGCAAACATATGTACAGCTTAGATTATACAATTACAGTGTTTAACGGCTAGAACTGAGGCCTCTCCTTTTAGAAAGGTGCTTAAAAGGTTTATTAAGACATTTTCAAATTTAATGTCATATATGCTGTTGACCATAACATTTCCATAGATGTCATACACAATGTAGCAAATACATTTAAATGATTATATGTTATAAATTGCCCAGAACTTTGGGGGATAGAATAAATATATAAATCAATAAAGTAGCTCTTATTCCTAGGAAATTATTTATATAATTTTTGGTAAGGGAAGTGAAAGTTCTAATCAGAAATCATCTTTTATAAGGAAAAACTTCATATAAAGATTTGTGTATGTACAGGCATGCCTTCAAATCACTGTGACTGCCGGTAACTGCTTGGGCAAGTCCCAGTAGTTTTCTTGGCAACGTTTTCAGAAGGGGTGTGCTATTGCCTTCTTCCTAGGGCTAAGAGAGAGTGACTGGCCCAGTGGTGAAATCCTCTGCGGTTTGCCACCGGTTCACTGCTTGGGCATGTGTGGTATGTGCCAAACATATGCTGCGCATGTGCATGCACATGGGCATGCACAGTGCATGCCAAACACACACTGCGTGCACATTTGCAGTGTGCGCCAAATGCACACTGTGCACATGCACATGTGCAATGCGCACCAAATGCACAGTTCACGTGGAAAAAGGAGGCTTAAGAAGGTAAGTAGTACAATGAGGGGGGGAACAGCTGTGTTGCACAATTTATATTCGCTAGACAGCAGGATTTTCTGCTGTCTAGCAAATATAAATCACATGGCACAGCTGATCGTCAGAAATACCAGTTCAGACGAACCGGTAGCATTTTTTAAACTACTGATTTGCCTGAACCGGTAGCTTTTATTACTATCGGTTCACCCGAACTGGTGCGAACCGGTAGCATTTCACCCCTGGACTGTCCCCAGATCACCCAATTTTCTTCTAGGACCAGTGGCAGAGCTAACATACGGTACATTAAGATAAACTGCCTTGATGCTTCAGTTGAAGCTGAAGGGAGAGCCCAAATTTTTTATGTGGTTGGCCCTTTTTTGTTTCTAAGATTAGAGTGGATTTATTTTCACAAAGCAAAGTTGTGCCACTTCTTATAGCACTATCATCCTTCACTCTGTTTAATAGTTTTTGTTACTGTTCTGCATATATCTAACATAACAGCTTTTCAGATGTATGATTTATAAAAGAACATCCTTGAAGGCAGCTTAAAAAATAAATTGTAAAAGGAACTATAGTAAAATGAAGATGAAATTGAATGTAGCACATTTGAAATGAGATACTTTTCATCTTGAAAAAAGATATTAAGAAAAAATCAGTTAACATCTGATCTCCAGTGCAATCAGAAATAATACATACTGGTTAGCTAGATTTGGAAGGAGTTTGCCTTTGGTTCTTTACTTTATATTAATGGATAAATGAAGATGCTCTTATTTTTTTTTCTTTCCCTTTTTGCTAAATTATACTATTTTTATTCCAGAGTTGTATTTTATTTATAAGGGTCTGTGCTTAAAAAAAAAAAAAGCAAAGTGTAAACTACAAAGTAAAACATCTAACTAATTTTCTGTAATCACAATAAACCTACTTTATAACTGCCTAGCAGAAAAAACTAAGTCATTCTCTCCCTCTCTCTCTCTCTCTCTCTCTGTGTGTGTGTGTGTGTATGTGTGTGTGTAGACTGTGAGCACATGAATGATGAGCAGACACCTAAAAGGATAGAGAAAAGATAGCAGAAGACAGTTCCATTCTTCCCCTCTGACATATTATAAAGTGAAGGTGGCATTGAGCATTTTGCTCAGGAACATTGGGTATAACTTATTTGCCTATTTTGCTGGCGTGGTAATGGAAGGAGATGTATTTGCTCCCTGTTTCACTTGATGAGAAATAGATTTCTTTCTCATGAAAGAGTTTGAAGGTTATAATGCCAGTGCCAAGATATGGAAGAATGGTGATTCCTCAGCTACATCTCAAAACAACTGTGACGAAATGGGGTTGAGGGGTACCCCGGACCGTGAACCAGCTCATGAGTAAACACACTGAGACTGAAATGATTCTGACAGAGGCGTCTTGTGTAAAAATATAATTTACTTTAAAACTTTTAAAAAGCACTATGTCTTTAAGAAAACACATTAAAAACAAAGTCTTATCTGGGTATGTGAAACAAGGCTATCTCCCTAGATCCCTCTCCACAATACCAAAACAGTTCACGAAAGAATAAAGCTAGCATGAAGGTAAGCAGCTTCGGCGTCGATACATCATCAAGGCAATCATAATGGGAGCAGCACGAGCTTCACAGCTGAAAGTCACCTGAAGTAAAAACAGTTCAAAAAGCAAACATTGCTTGAAGCTTGTGGGAGGAAGAAGGTCCAGCAACAGCAGTCCCGATGATAGCTTGCGTGCTACAAAACAGCAAAAGGCAAGCATCCGTGGGAGTCTCTCTGTAGCGGCGTCTGGAATCCTTATCTGCATTCTTCTCCCATCTGCGGCGTTGCAACAAGCTTCCTGCAGGAGCTGTGCATTTAGGCCTAGATCAGACTAGGCCTGAGTAGCAAGCAAAAGGTCCTTGCTTATATAGGGAGTCAACCTGCAATTAACTAGGGCGGGGAAGGCTTGCAGGTAATTGGCAACAGCAGATGGCTTGATTAAAACCATACTGTTTGTGAGTAGGCAGATAGCCACAGCAATCCTGGAAACACTCGTGACAATCCCCTTCTCTGCGGCTATTTGACTGGTTAACAAACATACATTCTACATTGGGTACATATATACATCAATGGTAAGTACATTCACATAGCCATCGACATTTTTCCCAGAAGATAGAGGTGTTGGTCACGGGGCAGCGGTTTGGTAAACACGTCCGCTACCTGTTCCTTGGTTTCACAATACACAGTCTTAATGAAACCTGTTTTCACCAATTGCCTCACATGTTTGTTTTTAATATCAATATGGCGCGATCTCTGGCCTACAGCATCGGCTTCCGATATGTTAATGGCAGCCATGTTATCCTCATAAACTTTTATAGGTTGCATGGGCTGCCTCCATAAGCTTACCAGAAGATCGTCAAACCAAACTAGGTTTTTGGAAGCTTTGGACAAACTTACATACTCAGCTTCCGCTGTGGAAGTTGCAATTAACTTCTGCTTCCCAGAGTACCAATACACGGGGCTACTATTTAGGTATACAATGTACCCCGAGGTACTTTTTCTAGATCTAACATCCCCTGCCCAATCGGCATCCGAAAAACAACTCAATCTTAATTCTCTAGTTGCTTCTGGTTCCAATAACAATGAATAGTTCACAGTACCTTTTAAATATCTCAGGAGTCATTTGATTCCGCTCCAATGGTACTGTGTGGGATGTTCAGAATGTCTAGATAACACATTTACACTTAGACTGATGTCCGGTCTAGTCCAATTTGCAATGTACAACAATGACCCAATCACGGACTTGTAAAGGGTCTTATCCTCAAACTCCGTACTCTCAGTGTACATATTCTTAAGGAAGTCTGTTGCCATAGGGGTATCGCATGGCTTCACCTCTACCATGCTACACTTTTTAAGCAATTCCTGAATCTTATCTTCCTGAGAGAGCCGAAACCCCTTCTCGGTTTTTACGAATTGCACCCCTAAAAATTTGCTAATGTGACCTAATGGTTTTAAGGCGAAACTCTTACTTAGGTCCTCAGAGAACTTCTTAAGCCTGTTCTCTGATCTACAAATATATAGTATGTCATCGACGTACAACAGTACTGTTTCCCTAATGCCCTGATCTTCCTTGACAAAAACACACTCGTCAGCCGACGATGGTAAAAAGCCCATCTCTCTCAGGCTTTTTGTGAGACACTCGTACCATCGCTTACTAGATTGTTTTAAGCCATATAGGCTCTTGTTCAACAACCACACATCGTCTTCCCGATGGCTTACTCCCTGAGGAATCCTCACGTACAGCTCTTTGTCTAACTGGGCGTGCAGGTACGCGGTCTGAATATCGAACTGATATACATGTTCGCCTCGCATGGTAGCGATGGTGAGAGCTGTTCTCACGCTCTCAGGGCGCACCGTGGGCGAGAAGGTGTCCTCATAATCGTCAGGGAATCTCTGCGAAAATCCCTGCGCCACTAGTCTCGCCTTATAGATAAAGCCCCCACCTTCAATGGGCTTTTGCTTGAAAAGCCACCTGGTGCCGATCACCCTCTTGTCCTTGGGCAATCTTGTTGGCATGAATACATCGAGCCTTCTCAGGCTGTCTAATTCTGTATCCATGGCGGCCAGCCACTTCTGTCATTCATGGTCAGGTAAGGCCAACACATCCTCATATCTCTGAGGGGTGGCCAAAACCTGGTCGACTGAGGTAACAAAGTCGTCGTACCTCTTAGGCTTATTGCCCCTGGTAACCCTAACTAGTCTGCCTTTAGGGGAGTCACTTACATCAGAGTCGTCCGATGAGTCATCTACCTCGTGACTATCACTATGCGTCTCAGAAGCTGGGCGCCTATCCTTCCTGGCTACCCCCATCTTGCGCTTCAATACCCCTTTCAAGGGTGCCTGGGATGCACGCTTCCCAGAACCAGATGTATCCCTATCCTCGGGTAGGTTTTCCGATACATCCTCCGATTGCCTATGACGACTACAGGAAGGGTTCCGAGTAAGAATCTCATTGGCATGGATCTTACTCCAGTTGGCCCCTTCGTGAAAAGTGGCAGACCTTGATATCATTAATTTCCCGTTAGGGTAGGCAAACCTAAATGCCTTGGAGCCCTGCTCATAACCAACAAATCTCAGTTTAACAGAGATTGGGTCTCCCTTTCTCCTGAGCTCCTTCGGGACATGAACATCGGCCATCACCCCGAAAACGTGGAGGTGTGCCAAGCTAGGCTTATGGCCGTATAGCACCTCGTATGGGGTCTTCTGCACCACGCTAGACCACACTCAGTTCAGGGTGTAATTCGCGTATCTAACTGCTTCTACCCAATACGCGAAGTCTAGTCCGGAATCCTCTAGGGCGCACCGCATCATGGTTTGTAATACATCGCTGCGCTGTTCTGCAATGCCATTTTGAAACTTAGAGTAAGGCACGGTGCGTAAGTTGACTATGCCCTTACTCCTCGACCAGCTGGAGAACTGCCTGGAATTAAATTCAGTCCCCCTGTCAGTTAAGATCTTCTTAACTCTGACCTGGTGCTGGTTCTGGACTAAGTTACAAAATTCCTTAAACTTAGTCAACGTTTCACTCTTGGACATTAGGGGAAAAATGAATCCAAATCTGCTATGGTCGTCTACTATGGTAAGAAAGTACCGTCTCTTACCCACGGAAGGTGCGAATGGACCCACCAAATCCATGTGGACGAGCTGAAACGGGTGTTCAGAGTACCTCTGAGACTTCTCGGGCGCAGATTTCGCCTTCAACTTTGCACTCCTACAAATTGAACAGTCTAGGAATGTGTTACAGTCATTGATCTTGGTTCCCCTTGAGTGTTCGGTTACCTTCTTCACTATAGGAAAACTCACATGACCTAATCTACGATGCATCAAGTGAGCACATTCATTGTGCAACGGCTCACCTGTAGCAATTGCATTAGCATTTTCAGGTTTCCTACTATCTGACTCTAAGTTAAAATTTAAAAACTTTTTATTAACTTTACATTTGTCTTTACAAGGCTTCCTCTGGTGAAAGTCTTGATCCTCATCACCTAGTTCTAACTGTGATTCATTGTTACTATCAAATGAGATAGCATAATTGCTATCACTGCAGGACTCAGCATTCGTATTGGGGGAATAATAAGGCAAGCCACCTATCTTCAAAACCTCCCCAATCACACATTTGTTGTTTTTGATCACAGCTGTTCCTCCTGAGAACAGAATCTCCACTCTAGGGTTCTCAGATATCCTCATCAGGCTTAGCAGATTATGATCTATCTCTGGTACATACAATGCTCCGTGAATCTCCCCTATCCCAGGGATATAAACATCTCCAATGCCAACAACATTCACCTTTTTACCGTTTGCAACTTTGACCATGGATTGATGCCTTCTCATATTAGCAAACAACCTTCGGTCACTGACAACATGGTTACTGGCTCCACTGTCCATTAACCATAGTTGCTCTCGCTGTTCCCTTGTAAGCTCTGACTCAGTAGTTTCCACTATACCTACAGAGCTATCATTAAGCCTGGGATTGTTCCCTTTGTTGCCTCCATTTGGCTTTTTACCCCTTCTGTGGTTAGGAACATCTATACTTGGCTTTCTACCAGGAGGCAATGGCCTCCTTTTACATTTATTATCAGAAGGTGCCTTTGAACATGCCCTAGCATTCACATTTTGTGGGCAATCCCTTCTATAATGTTCTCTTAAACCACAATTGAAGCATTCTCCGATAGTATATGCTCTATCTGAACTATCGGGCCTTCTTAAAGGTTTTTCCTTTTTGTGAAAAGCCACCCCGCATTTTCGCAAGTTATCTTCAGCAATCAGTCTGCCAGATAACACTTCTAAAGATAAGTTATTACAACTAACATTATCCAGTTGCGATATAAAATTATCCCAGCTAGGGTCAAGGGAATTGAGTATAACAGTAATGAGGGTTTGTTCAGACACTATTTCCCCCCTCAACATCAATTCCTGCCTTAACCTGTTTAACTCACATAAGTGTTCATTAATATCTACTCCCGCCTTCAACTTTGCGGAATAGAACTCCCTATAAACTCTGTTTGTAACATGGGAGCTTTTTGAACAAAATAGCTTATGTAGTTTCACCCAAACTTCTGTTACGGTCAGGTTACTAGGTATACTGGGATATAGTGCAGGGTTAATGGACATCAATAAAATACAAAAGGCGTTATGGTGTAAAATATCAACTTCTAAGGACCATGGTCTAGGTGGGGGTTTTAACAGCAACGATAAAACATTTTCTTTCATTAAAATTACTTGAATACTTTTAACCCATTCCTTAAAATTTCCTCCACCCACACTTAAACTTTTAAAATTAGGAGGAAGGACCTGTACATTATTAAACATGGAAATAGACATTAATTGATGTTCAAAATGTGGTCCGTCCTGGAACGGGCAATAAGGCATTGGAATGGAAGCACACAGCACAGTGTCTTCCATCTGGCATTCTGACGATCGTTCCTCCCCAATGGGAGGGATTAAAACTTCACGTTGTGCGGATGCAAAACTCATCCTGGCTTGATCACAAAAACTCGAGGGTCCTCTCTGGTGCACATCTCTAGGAATTTTTGGACGCGCTCCCAAATTCCTATCTTCAGTTGAGGTAGCCTCCGGAACCGTCCTGGATGTCGATGTCGTCACGGATGGATATATCCCACTCGTGGCGTGTGCTGAATTAGTCGCAGACATCAGGGGGGCTTTGGGATGCGCAGCTCCTATTTGTTGAGCCGATGGTGCCTGCAAACCATCGCCTAAAATGGTTGCCAAAGTCTCTATCACACTTGCAACCTTACGCTCAACATGAGAGTCTCTTAAATTTTTAGCAGAAGTCACTGATGTCATCAAGGGAGCTAAAATCTTTATAGCCTGATCTATGATGGCTTCAACAGCAGGTGGCGCAATGTCAACTTGGCCATGCTGGTTTAACAAAGAAGCAGGAACATTTGAATCAGGCAGTCTGTTATCCCCCATTACCCACTTATGGTCTGAGGTGGGGGTTTTAGGAAAAGATTGAAAGTCTCTTACCGATCCGGTGTTTTGTAGGACTTCGATCTTCTTTCCTTTCACGGCTGAATTCTTTAATAATTCACTAGAATCAGCAGTCGGGTTCTGACTTACTGTGGGCAAACCTAAAAACTGAAGGATTGCCTTCCTAAACTCATCATCCACCTCTGTATTTGTTTTCAAGACCTGAAGTGGCGTTCTTCCAGTCTCTACTCCTTTTGGTGATGATGGTTTATTCACTATCTTAGGCCCTTCAGAAGTTGAGGCCTCTGCTCCAAAACTTATAGCTCCACTATTCTCTAAATCAATTAGAGTTTGGGGGTTTTCAGCCAAAACATTTTTGGCCTGAGCCCCAAACAGTCCAGTTTGTGACTTCATACTTTGTGCTGCTGCTGCTGCCCTAGTCAACATCTATTCAACTGCAGACATTCAGTCTAGCGCGTTACCACATGAGCGTAAGTTCGTTAAACCATCCTCTGCTACCAACTGTGACGAAATGGGGTTGAGGGGTACCCCGGACCGTGAACCAGCTCATGAGTAAACACACTGAGACTGAAATGATTCTGACAGAGGCGTCTTGTGTAAAAATATAATTTACTTTAAAACTTTTAAAAAGCACTATGTCTTTAAGAAAACACATTAAAAACAAAGTCTTATCTGGGTATGTGAAACAAGGCTATCTCCCTAGATCCCTCTCCACAATACCAAAACAGTTCACGAAAGAATAAAGCTAGCATGAAGGTAAGCAGCTTCGGCGTCGATACATCATCAAGGCAATCATAATGGGAGCAGCACGAGCTTCACAGCTGAAAGTCACCTGAAGTAAAAACAGTTCAAAAAGCAAACATTGCTTGAAGCTTGTGGGAGGAAGAAGGTCCAGCAACAGCAGTCCCGATGATAGCTTGCGTGCTACAAAACAGCAAAAGGCAAGCATCCGTGGGAGTCTCTCTGTAGCGGCGTCTGGAATCCTTATCTGCATTCTTCTCCCATCTGCGGCGTTGCAACAAGCTTCCTGCAGGAGCTGTGCATTTAGGCCTAGATCAGACTAGGCCCGAGTAGCAAGCAAAAGGTCCTTGCTTATATAGGGAGTCAACCTGCAATTAACTAGGGCGGGGAAGGCTTGCAGGTAATTGGCAACAGCAGATGGCTTGATTAAAACCATACTGTTTGTGAGTAGGCAGATAGCCACAGCAATCCTGGAAACACTCGTGACAACAACAAACCAAAAAACCCCCCTCAAAGAATCATAATAATGAAATAACCAATAATTTTGCTGCTTTTAACATTATAAGACATAGAACTATAAATAAATTAAATGTGCCACTGGAAGAAACCATATGGTAACCCTGTTTGGAAAGAATCTTCAAATTTTATCTGATCATATAAGAACAAAAGTATATTTAACCTTATTAATTGATATTTCCCCCAATTATGCTACTCTAGCATTGATATTATTGTTTTCATATCATGTAAGATTTTCATGTAACATTTTAGTATGACTTTTTCTTTCTTTGTGAATGTTTTCATCTTAATACTTTATTAATCAAGCATAGCAATTCTAAATGCAAATGCATACCCTCTCTACGTCTTAGTACTTACAGATAATTGTAGATTCTGAACCTGTCTGCTACCATTTAGCATTCTCGGTTCCTCTGAATGAGCATCTCCCAACATAATGCAGATTAAAACAGAAGCAAATAAATAATTGCAGGAAGGATCACTATTTGAAACCCTTTTTTTCTGCTAATATTATATACTGTGGTTGTCTACACTTTGCCATGTGCTGAATGCATTTGTGATTGCCGGTTCAGCACTGGGTTTGAGCAAAGAATGGTTTTAGTAAAAGAGCCACTTTATGTATATAAAATTGTGGGGCACTGATTAAAAACTTTAGGGTTTAATCTGATTGCATTTGGAGGTTATTTTTCTTGGGCATGTGTGGACCTGTTAATTAAAAAGCTTAATCCTCCAATCTTTCATCGATTGTGAATTAGGAGAAAGAGGTAGGGAAAAAGATGTACCGGTCATGGTATATGAGTATGTGAATTCTATAATCACAGAGAAGATAGTTGTGATAGTAGTTTAATGAAAGCTAAGTGAATTAATAGAATAGACTAGACTAGACTAGACTAGACTAGACTAGACTAGACTAGACTAGACTAGACTAGACTAGACTAGAATAGAATAGAATAGAATAGAATAGAATAGAATAGAATAGAATTCTTTATTGGCCAAGTGTGATTGGACACACAAGGGATTTGTATTGATGCATATGCTTTCAGTGTACATAAAAGATACATTTGTCAAGAATCATAAAGTACAACACTTAATGATAATCATAGCGAAACAGTCAATATAAATCTTAAGGATACCAGCAACAAGGTTACAGTCATACAGTCATAAATGGGAGGAGATGGGTGATAGGAACAATGAGAAGATTAATAGTAATGCAGACTTAGTAACTAGTTTGACAGTGTTGAGGGAATTATTTGTTTAGCAAAGTGATGGCGTTTGAGAAAAAACTGTTCTTGTGTCTAGTTGTTCTGGTGTGCAGTGCTCTATAGCCGTGATGGTGAACCTATGCCACACGTGCCACAGGTGGCACACAGAGCCATATCTGTGGGCACGTGAGTGTTGCCCTAGCTCAGCTCCAGCGTGCATACGCGCGCTGGCCAGCTGATTTTTGGGCCTTCCAAGCCCACCGGAAGTCAGGAGAACCGGTAGTAAAGCCGGTTAGAACCCACCACTGTTCAGTATGGTTCTCTCTTATCAACTATACAAAATGATCAATTGTTCAGGCAGCAGACATTCTTGTAATTTCACAGTGTAGCTCCCACTTCAAAAAAATACATTCAGTGGCAATTCTCTGAGTGCCACTTTTGAAATGTGATGATAATAAAACTGATCAATGTTTAGGTTGTTGTGGTTATTTCAAATGATTGCAATAGCAAAGACAAAAAATTGGAAATTAACTATAAAGAAGTTGCTGTTGTTTTCATCTTAGCTTATACAGACATTTTACCAAACAACATCCTAAATAGGACTCTAATCTTTTCCTGCAAATAGCACTTGCATGATTTCATGCTGAAATTGTTCACAACAATCCTTGCCTTTGAAGGAGATCAACAGTTAGTTTTGCAGCAAAGTCTGAAGCCAAAAATGCAGTGAAAAATAAATATGCTAAAATAAATTTAAATTGGGTTCAAAGGAGGAGATTACAGGTTCATATCTGACTTTTATAAGAGAAAATCCAATCAGTTCTTTCCTAATTTCAATAACAGTATATGATGATATGCTGAAAATTACTTCTTTTCATCATGGTATGATTCTGAAATTGAGGTATATTTCCTGGATTTGATACTTTAGGCTTATAATAACAGCAGGTCTCATTAAAGGTAGAAGCAAAATTTCTTATTTCGTCAGTGGATATTGTTGAGATCATCTTAGGAATTTTATGAATAATTACTGAAGTGCCAAATTCTGTAATAATGTTTGTTTAGGCACAATGAGATTTTCTTCCCTGCTTTGTGTGTGTGTGTGATTTGGTGTCTAAGTTAGTATAGTTTCATGCGCTTGTCATACTAGTAGATAAGATATTAAGAACATGATCCTGATGGTTTTTTTTTTAAAAGGTTACAATCTTTTGGAACATTAACCACATTTGGAATTCTGAAAGCATGTAAAGCAGGGGTGGGTTCTAAAATTTTTTACTACCGGTTCTGTGGGCGTGGCTTATTTTGTGGGTGTGATTTGGAGGTCATGTGACTGGGCGGGTATGGCTAGCTGGTCATGTGACTGGGTGGCCATGGCTATGTGAATAGGGACTACTCAGAGGGCTGAAAAAAGTCATTTCTGACAGGTCCTTGCACTTTTGACTGGTCCTCACACTTATGACCATCCTCACATTTATGCCTGTGCAGCATTCTTAACAACCATATCACTCATTTCACAACTGCTTCTCTTCACCATGGTGACAAGATAGAGCGAAAAACATAAAATGTGAGGACAGTCGTAAGTTTGAGGACTGGTCAAAAGTGCGAGAACCAATCAAAAATAACTTTTTCAGCCCTCTGAGTAGTCCATATGCACAAAAAGTTTCAATTATTTCTTCAAAGTGCTGATGATTGCACCCTGGTTGGAAGAACTCCAACAGGGGTATTTTCTTCCAACAGTGGTGTAAAAAGCTTAAAACAACCCTTTCCCTTTAAGAAAGTCAAGCAAAAAAATAGCCTCCGGAACCAGAAGTGACAGTAAGTCTAGGCATACTGTCGGAGAGGCAGTTTCTGTAATAAAGATTAGGCTAGGAAACAACACCAAATGTTGTAATTAATCCTTACAGAATTAACCCTGTAAAGAGGAAAAAAACAAAAGGAAATTTCTTTTAACAACCGGTTCTCCGAACTGCTTAACTGCTTAACTACTTAACAACCAGTTCTACCAAAGTAGAATCCCACCACTGGGTCTACCCATTTATTTTTGCAGGCACCGGTCTATTCATTTGTTTTCTTTTAACACTGATCAGCTGCAGGGCAGCCCTTTGAAGCCCTGCAGCAAGAGTTTAAACAGTTTTTTCCTCTCTAGCAATCAGCTGGGACTCAGGAGGGGGTGGGGCCAAATAAAAGGTAAGAATAACCCGCGGGGGGGGCGCAGAACCGGTTCGGTGACATCATATTGTCACCGCTACCGGCTGGCCAAACTGGGCTGCACCGGGAGGAACCCAACACTGATATAAAGAATATTTATCACCCAATGGCATCTGATCTATCATATTTGTTTTTTCTTTGTTGAGTTTGCCAATAGGAAGTCCAGTGTGGGATTTTTTTTTAAAGAAATAAAGATCATAACATATTGGCTGGCTGGGAAAATCCTGAAGTCCACATATCTTAAAAGTTGCCAAGGCTGAGAAATGCTGATCTAAATAATTAAATATGGAAAGTGAGAAGAAAGTGATGATAATGAACAAGTTATGTGTCATCCAGTTTAGGATGATACTGAATGCAAATGGATTCAGGGATCCAGAAGAAAAAAAACACCTCAGCAAATCAGTGTATTTGTTTGAAATTAGGCTGAGAGGAGTTTACACATTGCTAGTTGTAGTTGTTGTTTAAATTAAACCACAGGATCAGACAAAACCATTCTTTGGGAGAATAAGAAGAAATTATTCCTTAAAAGACTGAATTGTTAGAGAAGTTAGTTGTAGGATTAATGGGGTTCCAGAACCAGAAAATCTCTTACAAAGCACACAGATTTTCAGTTTCATGAAGTGTGCTACCAAGGAGAGATTTTAAATAAAAAAACATACTAGGAAATGATAGCACAAAAGAAGGATTTGTTCAGAAGGGAAACTATAGAAATTGAATGAATGAATGAATGAATGAATGAATGAATGAATGAATGCCCCAGAAAGTCAGAATTATTTCCAGATGATTTCAGTGGCTGATGAAGAACAGCTTCTGCCAAGTTTCCAAAAATCCTGTTCTTAGAATTTTGCCTAGGGTTAATTTCTATGTGTTCTCAATATGCAGTGAGCTATGCAGAGAAACTTCTATTCATGGTGAAGAAGCCAAAGGTGATATCATTTATGAACAGATAAATATGTTGAGTAGACACAGTAGAGGTATCCATTAAAAAAAAAGAGCAGTGATGTACATCAACTGTGGAAGTACATCTGCATATATTTCTGAGAATGGGAGAAGCTACAATTCTCTGTTGACACTTGTTCTGTGCTGGAAAATTATTTTGTATTTTAAAAGGAATTCTTATCAAATTCTCCTCCTCCTCCTCCTCCTCCTCCTCCTCCTCCCCCCCCTCCCCCCCCTCCTCCTCCTCCTCCTTCCTTATCAAGGACCTGGGATTTGCAGATCTGGATGTTTGATGGTGTTACGGATATTGTGGTAGGATGGAAGCTGTTCCAAATAAAGCCTCCTTTTGCAATTGATTCATGGTGATTTTGTCAGTGACAATGGTGCTCAAAAGATGCTCCAGAAGATTTGGAATTGTACCCAAGATTCTTACTACTATTATGAGTACTAGTATTATTATTAAGTGTGGATAATCTACAGTTACAATCTAGGATTGTAAGTGGAAACTTAATAATTTAAGTCCTAACCAAGGATATAAGAATTATTAAAGCAGTGTCTAAGAAATCTGGCAGTTCTAACAGGGTTGGTTATTTAAAAAAAAAAAAATTAGGGTGTTCAGAATCAGGTCCAATAAATTCAATATTTCTGTATATCAAGAGTCCTTTAGGTATTGCTGTAAGGAACCTAATCACAATTGATATAACAATGAATTTATTTTTCCATAAACTTTCAACTTCAGTCTGCAAGTCCTGGTATTTTATAATTTTGTCCAATGAGGATTTTTTCTCAATCCTCACATCACCTTATATAGCAACAGCAATGAACCAGACTTTCTTCTTTCCAATACCTGTTATATAACATTATGAACAAGACGCCTGTCTGTTTGGATCTGAAAATCCTATAAAACAGCATTCCCCAACCTCTCTGGGTTGACAGCCTGGTGCGGGGGGGGGGGAGATGGTTTTATGTGAGAGGCAGGCAGGCATGCACACCCACAGCTTCATTTGTGTGAGCAGTGGGTGCACATGCCCTCCACTTGCAGGAGTGGGGCTGCAAGCACTGAGGCCCACCACTTGAACGAATGGGGCTGTAAGTGGTGGTGCATGCTGCTCACACAAATGGGGCTGCGAACACCGGCATCCACCCACTTGTGTGAGTTGGACTGTGCACACGCATGCACATGCTGGCCCACCACTCATACAGCTTGGTTGTGAATAGGCCATGGCCAGGTAGTGGGCTGTAGCCTGCAGGTTGGAGACCTCTGTCATAAGTTGTTTTCCAAAACCTTCACAACTTGATAGTCCCAGTAGGTTTTACTACATTTGAGCCCAAACCTCAATGTTTCCGATGAATAACTTTTCCAACTCAGTCATGATACTGGTTGTAGTCTGTGAAATTTTGCTACAACCACAAATCAAATTGTTAGTTGTTTCATCCTTTTCACTACAAAAGTGATATTTGCTGTTGTTGGTTCACCTTCATGCAACATTGGCAAAGCTTGATTTTGAGCCACTAAAATAAGCCCTTCAGTTTCTTTCTTTGAAACTCTTGATCTTAACTAACTTCATGTGGGTTTTTAAATCAACTATATTATTATTTTGTAAGGGGTGTAAATATAGTATGTATTATAAACTTTAAATCAACTTTATTATTATTTTGTAAGGCATGTAAATATAGTCTGTATTATAAACATACCTAAGACCCAAGGTGGCTAAGTGTAATCCGTGTCCTTTAGGTCACCATGCAATCATTTTTCAAATTCCAAAAAAATTCTGCATATCACTCAAAATCCAGGAGGAAATATGACAGGATTCCTCTCATAGGACTGTTCCTGGTTAGGGAGTTCGGACAGCTAGAAAAACTGACTGATGGAAAGACGTATCACAGAAAAAGAAAATGCACACATCAAATTTTCAATTCCCTCAGAAGAGAGAAGTTTTTAAAAACCACATTCAAAAGACTTTGTAAAGCAAGGTTTCATAAAATTGGAATTCAGATTTTGGCATAACACTAGCTGCTATCACAGATGGATCCAAACTTGGTAAAAAATTGTTGGATATACTGTGCACATAAGGCAAACTTCACCAACTAGGGTGCCTTCCATATGTAGAATTTCCCAGGGGTCAGTAAAACTATTGCTGAGAATTCGGGAAGTAAAATTCACACATCTGAGTGGTGCCACCATTTCAGAAAGCTAGTCAAAGGACTGTAAAAATAATGGCCTTTGAGAATTTTAGAAAATACAAATCCATTATGGCAAGATCAATACATAATGGGAAATATACTTTGGCAACAGAAATATAGAAGACAGACCATGGGCTTATTTTGCTTCAGAGTTGTGTTACTTCAAATCTCCTAGGCATTGGAATAGAAGTAAAGACTTTCTGTGTGCAAAAATATGTCTTTTGCCACTAAAAAAAAAAGGTTCTTGCTTTCAGAAATAAATACCGATAAGCTGTTTGTTAGGTTGAAGACCAATCTTCTTGGCCTTGAAGAGACAGGCAAGGGAATAGGACTGCCAAAAAGAAAAGTAAACAGCATCATCATATACTTCATGCATCGAGGCAGTTTGACAAACCACATAGTCAAGGCTCTGAACCACATTTGCTTTCATCAGATTTTGCCTGAAATTTTGTAACTCCCTGTGGTTTTGGTATATTTTGAGATGTTTCCTAATTTGTCTGCAGAAAGTGAACTCTTGTCATTTCCATCTGTAGCTGGCTTGTCACAGTTTTAACACTTGGTGGTGGAGTCTCATTTTCCTTCCTAGACTTGTGTCTTGAAAGTACCTTTCCTTATTGAAAGAAGAGCTCTGTAATGGATTTCAGTAAGGCAGAACAGCAGTCCCCCAAGACACTTCAAAGCTTTTGTCTTTCTAACAGCTGCATATTTGGGGATTTGGTAGGCATATGAAAGAATTTTTGATGGATATAAACTATACAAAGGCAATTGTTACTTTTGTTTGGTAAAAATCGGGGAGAATTTAGGCTATTTTTTTTTAAAAAAACCAATATCCTGTCCATTTCTGAATTTATGTTATTTATGATATTAAGAGATAAAGAAAGTAGGAATTATTTTTCTTTACAAGGAAGTTGTCTTTTTTTTTTCACCTTAAACAGTTCAATCTGGGGTTCCAAATGAGGTTTTATGAGGTTCTAAAAGTCAAGGAAGGAGAAAAGAAAGCTTTGGCACAGAGATCAGTGACCAAATAGTAATTTCTGACTATTGCGGTCTCTTTGGACAAATTATGAGATCCCCTATCTGTACTCCGGATAGTTGCTCCTTGTGAAGAGAGAGATGGAACTGAGGTTTTTGCAGTGGGCCCATGAGTCAAATGCAGGGGCAGGTTTCAAAACCCATCACTACCGGTTTGCTCATGGGCATGTGCGTGCTTGCATGTGCGTGTGTGATGCTTCTGTGCATGCACAGAAGCATCCGTGAAGGTAGGTGGAGCCTCCCGCCACCGCTGCTACTGGTTTGCCCGATCCAGTGCAAACCAGTAGCAACCCACCATTAGTCAAATGGCTGGGGAACCAAAGAATTTCAATCAAGCTCTTAGCTGTATTGTAACCTGTACAGGTAGACCCTGACTTACAATCACAATTGGGACTGAAATTTCTATTGTAAGTCAGTGTGGTCATAAAATGAGTCATCACATGACCAGAGCCAACTTTATGACCATTTTTACTATAGTCATTAGGTAAATCCCATTCTCGTTGGGATTGGTAAGTGAATCTGGATTTTCCAATTGACTTTGATATCTGGGAGCCAGCTGGGAAGGTTGTAAATCACAATCATGTGACTGCAAGACACTGCAACCATCATAAATGCAAGCCAGTTTCCAAGTGTCCAAATTGTGATCATTGTACCACCTAGGAGGTGGTACAATGATTGTAACTTCAAGGATGGGTTGTAAGTCCCTTTTTTTCCAAGGCTGTTGTAACTATGAACTATGAACTGTTCCTTCTTGCTCAAACCCTTTACTATCATCTCAGTGCCAAAGAAGCCCACCATCAAGAATGACTACAGACAAGTTGCTTTAACATCTGTAGTTATGAAAACATTTGAAAGGCTAGTGCTATCCTACTTGAAAACCACCATGGATTCACTATTAGACCCCCTGCAATTTGCATACCAAGCAAATAGATCAACAGATGATGCTGTTAATATGGCTCTGCACTACATCCTACAACATCTTGAATCTCCAAAGACCTACGCAAGGGTCCTCTTTGTAGACTTTAGTTCAGAATTCAACACCATCATTTCAGACATTCTTCTAACTAAGCTAAACCAGCTAGTGGTACCTTAACATACTTTTAAATGGATCATAAGCTTTCTAACAGATAGGAAGCAGCAGGTGAAGCTAAGCAGAATCACATCAGATACCTGTACAATTAGCACAGGGGCCCCACAAGGCTGTGTGCTCTCTCTGCTTCTCTTCTCTCTATATACCAATGACTGCATCTCAAATGATCCATCTGTTAAACTACTGAAGTTTGCAAATGACACAATAGTGATTGGTTTCATTTAAGACAATGATGAATCTGCATACAGACAGGAGGTTGAGCAACTAGCCTTGTGGTGCAACCAGAACAATCTGGAACTGAACACACTCAAAACCATAGAAATGATGGTGGACTTTAGGATAAACCCTCCCATACTACCACCTCTTACAATACTAGACAACACAGTATCAACAGTAGAGACCTTCAAATTTCTAGGTTCTACCATATCTTACACCTAAAATGGACACCTAACAAAAAATGTCATCAAAAAAGCACAACAAAGAATGTTTTTTCTGCGCCAACTCAGAAAGCTCAAACTGCCCAAGGACCTGCTGATACAGTTCTACAGAGGAATTATTGAGTCTGTCATCTGCACCTCTATAACTGTCTGGTTTGGTTCTGCAACCCAACAAGACAGATACAGACTTCAGAGGATAATTAGAACTGCAGAAAAAACAATTACTACCAACCTGCCTTCCATTTGAGGACCTGTATACTGCACGAGTCAAAAAGAGGGCTGTAAAAATATTTACAGGCTCCTCGCATCCTGGACATAAATTGTTTCAACTCCTATTGACTGTTTCCTAATATGATTTGATTGCTTATTTGTTCCCTATGACTATAATTAAGTGTTGTACCTTACGATTCTTGACGAATGTACCTTTTCTTTTATGTACTCCAAGAGCACCAAGACAAATTCTTGGGTCCAATCACACTTGGCCAATAAAGAATTCTATTATATTCTATTATTAAATTAATTATCTTTCTTGCTTTCATTTTTCATTTTAGTTTTCTCTATTATTTCTTCCTTTTTATTTTTTCCTTCTTACTTTATCTTAATTTGTATTAGCTTTTGATACTCATTTTTAAAAATTATATTAATTTATTTTTAAAGTTTGATTTTGAGGAGAGCATTTATCTGGTTAATTGCTTTATAATTAAACCTGTTTTGCAAATAAACCTGATGTGCAATTATATCTTCTATGCAAACCTATGCAGATTAGCAAATTAAATATGATAAAATATGTATTCTTGCAAAATTATCAGATAGTGCTTTGAAAAATGTATATGTGCCTCACTCATTTAAAACTTCACAGATTTCATTTGGATGGAAACATTGCTTGCAAGGTCTGCAAACTCAAGAATGAAGCTGACTTCATAGAGCAATTAATCCAAGAAATGAAATTACACAGATACCAACACTGTAAATTTCTTTGACAAAAAAAATGAAGAAAGTTGTGGAGTTTTATCCAACACTATTTGTTTCATCTCTTTATTTTTCAATAGTAATATTTATTACATTGATATGTTACTGAAGAGTTATAAAGCTTTCATGGGTTGATTACAGCTACAGTTCTGGAAGTTTGATTAGAATAGAATAGAGCTGTTTAAGATGTTTAAAATAAATAAAAAATATTTCAAAAAAAAAAAAAGAATAGAGCTGGAAGGGACCTTGGAGGTCTTCTAGTCCAGCCTCCTGCTCAAGCAGGAGAACCTATACCATCTCAGACAAGTGACTGTCCAGTCTCTTCTTAAAAACCTCCAGTGATGGAGCATCCACGATTTCTGAAGACAAGCTGTTCCACTGGGTAATTGTCCTTACTGTTAGGAAGTTTCTCCTTAATTCTAGGTTGCTTCTTGCTTTGACCAGTTTCCAACCATTATTTCTCATCCTGCCCTTTGTGGCACCCCTCCAATAATGAAATACTGCTATCATGTCATCCCTAATTCTTCTTTTCTTTACACTAGCCAGACCCAAAACCTGCAGCTGTTCTTCATATGCTTTAATCTCCAGGCCTTTGACCTTCTTAGTTGCTCTTTTCTGAATTTTTTCCAAAGTCTCAACATCTTTTTTGTAGTACGGTGACCAAAATTGGTTGCAGTATTCCAGGTGTGGTTTTGTAAACAGGACCGACAAAAAGTGACTAGCCTAAAGTCACCTAAGAGATCTATAGTCAAGCGATGGGTGAGTCTGGTTCTCTCTTGGCCCATTAAAGATTAAACCATTAAATCACCTGGCCCTGAAAGGCCTTATTTCTTTGGGACATAATGTGTGAATGTCTTATTTCACTACTTTTTAGTTCCCTTTTCAGGTTCCAGAAAATGCCTTTCATAGGAATATTCCTATGGTTGAGTATTGAGGTGAACAAGGTATTTAATCAGAATGTGTGGGAAGCTCCCCAACTGCCAGCAGCACCTAATATGACATACCTTAGTCTGATATGGAGCAGCTTTTTGACAGCCTCCCAAATGCTACAACTTTCTACCACTATTTTTTAAATTCTGTTTTGGAAGGAAGGGAGGGAGTCAAAGATGGCAGAGAGGAAGATTCATCAATTGCTTTCTTCCCATGTTTCATTCTTCTTTATGAGTCTGCGGGAAATGGCTGGAGGCTTTAATTTTTATTTGGGCAGCAAGAAGCAGCCATCTTTTAACTCTCTCATTACTGTGTGCATGTCATGGATGACCAGAAAAGGCTAGTTCAGCTACAGAAACTCTCAGACCTGTTTGAGGTTAAAAATTTCTCTTCCCTCTACCTCTTGTTGACCAAATTAATTGAGCTGTAGGAACAGGACTATTGAGTCCTGTTCTGAAATAAGCGGCATAGGTGACTGCATTGTTTTTTTGTTTGTTTTTTTAAATTTGATTTATATGCCACCCTTCTCCGGAGACTCAGGGTGGCTTACAATGTGTTAAGCAATAGCCTTCATACTTTTGTATATTTTATACAAAGTCAGCTTATTGCCCCCACAAACTGGGCCCTCATTTCACCTACCTTAGAAAGGATGGAAGGCTGAGCCTTGGAGAGATTCGAACCAGCAGAAATTGCAGGCAGCTGTGTTAATAACAGGGTGCGTATACCACTGTACTATCAAGGCTTTTAATCCTATGATATTCCGAATACCTCACACAGAATCACGAAAGTAATATTTATGTTTCAGCGCAACGGTGATCGGTCTATAGAGAAGTGATGAATTACCTTCTGATATTGTTGTTTTCTGTCTTGGAATTATTATGTCAGTTCTTCTGCACTATAAGACCATTCTGCATGTGAATAACAATGTTTTCACATACAGCATGATATATCAGTCCTTTCAGCAGCACAGTGTCTCATTCATATGTTTTTCACTATCGTGGAATTTCCCCTCCCTCCTGTAACCAACTGGTTGTCAGATTTTTTGGGGGGGGGGGTTTCCTTCAAGCTGTGTGCAGGAAACATGCAGTTCACAAGATAGCATGATAAAAGCAGGACCAACTTTCTTTATCCTAGAAAAATGGTGGTTTGCTTTCCGCCCGTCTTCTGTGTTAGTCATCATATCAGGATAGACAAACGTGTTTGAAACATATGAAATTTAGCATTGTTAGGATTTAATTTAATTGAGGCCAAGCATCTAATATGTCAGACCTTGAATTTTGGATATATGGCAGGAATAATTTTTTCCCTTGTCCTGTTGAAAGTAACCTATTCAGTGTTTCATGTGTTTACTATATCTGAGACTAGAAATTTCAGGTGCATTGCAATACATAAGGAACAGTGGGGAAATCCAAATTTTTTTACTACCAGTTCTGTGGGCGTGGCTTGGTGAGTGCAGTGTGGCTTGGTGGGCGTGGAAGGGGAAGGATACTGCAAAATCTCCATTCCCACCCCACTCTGGGGCCAGCCAGAGGTGGTATTTGCCAGTTCTCTGAACTACTGAAAATTTCTGCTACTGGTTCTCCAAACTGCTCAAAATTTCCAGTACCAGTTCTCCAGAACCTGTCAGAACCTGCTGGATTTCACCCCTGATAAGGAGCCTCCTATATTGCCCCAAATTTGGACTAAAGAAACCACCATGGTTCTGATGCCATTTTGATGGCATTAGTGTCATGGCATTCCTTTCCTCAGTTACAACTAATATACCAACTATAATCTTACTTGGACAGAAAGAGCTAATTTTCTGGTTGGTTTGTTACAATGTCCTATATCTTTGGGCTGCCCTTGAAAAATGGCCTGGAAACTTCAGTTAGTTTAGTAGTGCTTGTTGGGACCTGCTAATATGCCCATACACTATACCCGTGATGGTGAACCTATGGCACACGTGCCAGAGGTGGTACGTAGTGCCCTCTCTGATGGCATGCGAGCCGTCGCCCCAGTTCAGTTCAGCTCCACTGTGCATGTGCATGCCTCCCACCAGCCAGCTGGTATTCAGGTCTCTGCCACATATGTGTGGGGATGGGGTGCATGCGGGGGGCATGCGGGCATACATGTGCATGTGGGAGCCTGCACATGTATCTGCAGGGCACACACGCAGAGCGCCGCATGCACATTGCATTTTGGGCATTCAGGTGCATGTGCGCACATTTGCACATGCACACTTTGGGCATTCGGTCCAGAAAAGGTTAGCCATCACTGTACTATACCATCTACATTGCTTGCTGGTTTGCTTCTGAATCAAACTCAAAAACCTTTTTATTACTATTTTGAGGCCTAAACAACTTGGGACCACTTTACCTAAAGTAGTGCCTTCTCCCATTCGTATCTACTTGGACGTCAAGGTCCAGGTAGGTACAAAAGGGGTCAAGTGAATAAGGGGTAGAACTTTAACTATGGTGGAATTACATTTAAGGAATTCATCACCATCATCACCATCTATACAAGCTCAACTGGTCTTGAGAAAGAAGCTTTCTATTTTCCCACATGTAAAATGTACATTAGAAACATGAGTTTGGGGATTATCATGTTCTTCCAGTCTGGGGTACACAGGATAATGGTTTTAAATTGCAAAGAAAAGGAAGTTCCAGTTGACCACAAGAAATAACTTACTAACAGCAAAAGCAGTTCCACCATGAAACCAATTACCAAGAGAGGTGGTAGTCTCCCCTCCCTTGGAGATGTTCAAGTACAAGCTTGACAGCCATCTTCTGTGAATGCTTTAGATTGTATTCCTGAACAGAGTGGGGGATTGGTCAAAATTGCATAAATGGTCTCTTTTGGCTCTGAGATTAATTTATACTGACTGAACATCCCAGACAGAATTAATCCCCATCGAAAAATTGCTTTTGGTTCTCCTTTCTGTCGCTTTTTAGGCAATTTCAACATAGGTTGGATAGCAGATTACATTCAACATAGAATCTCTCTCCACCTCCTGTAGTTTCCCTGGCTTGAAAACCAAGGGGTACATACTGAATTCCTGGCATTTCCTTCCTATAAACAGGAACACTGAATTAATTTCTGGGCTGTAGGCAACTCAAAATTCTGAGCTTAAAACAATCTATAGTACTTTTCCATTTTGCATGTTTTGAATATTGTTTGTTTTCTACAGGTGAAAGATAGAGGAGGGAAAGGCTTACTAACATGTTCATTCCCTCTCCCCCTTTTTTTTTCACTGCTGAAAATGGCAACAGCAGCAACAACAAAAAGAATGGAAAAGGATTATAATCACAATTGTTTCTGACAATTTATGGAAGCTGAAAGATATATGGTTGAGTTTTATTGCAGGCAGGTGCTGTCTCTAGTTTGCTAAGGTTTGGAGTCCCTGAGCAAATCTTTGTTGATTGCCAATTTTAATCATCCTTCTTTCATACAAGGTCAATGTGCTGGGCTACAAAATATCAACCTTGTCCTCTTGTTGTCCAGACACCATTAACTGTAATTAGAAACAGGAGGAACTGTCATAACTGTGATAGAGACAGATGAAGCTATGCAATATTATGAACAGTAGTCTGTCTTAATCACAGAGGGCAAAGTCACTGCTAACTTTAAGGTCCTAGTATACTATCTACAGCATACTCTCATATTTTCTTTCAGGCTC
Organism: Pantherophis guttatus; assembly: GCF_059756535.1. Taxonomy (NCBI): domain Eukaryota; kingdom Metazoa; phylum Chordata; class Lepidosauria; order Squamata; family Colubridae; genus Pantherophis; species Pantherophis guttatus. Next base: position 290,110,033 of record NC_142063.1, on the reverse strand, counting down.
AATGCATCCTTAAGAACTCTGTTATTCTTTCTCAGAATTCATATCTGGGTAGATACTACCCTTCATTTCAGCCAGGACTTGGTTGTTTTCAGGGACATGAACAATGATCCCAACAGATTCCATCTGCACTACAAATGCAAAATAACATTAACTCAAAGTGATGCATCTCATCAAATGAAAGGGGAAAGGGAAAGTCTGCTTTACATGAACAGAAGGACGCAAAGAAAGTAAATTATGCTGATGTTTTTAATACAATGTGGCATATAAATTGTTTAATTAAAATAAGTCATCATGATTTTTTTTAAAATTTGATTTATATGCCGCCCTTCTCTGGAGACTCAGGGCGGCTTACAATGCGTTAAGCAATAGCCTTCATACTTTTGTATATTTACAAAAAAGTTGAATTGATTCTCATATCTAGTGATGTATTTATATGGATTTTAGTTCTATTAAGAGTATATAAACCAAATTATTTTTAATTTATTATTCACAGTATAAAGATACTTTTTTATTTTCATAAACTGTTGATCTTGAGGACAAAACTAAACTCCCATTTCTATTGGTGTATTTTTAGAGGAATTTGACTAATCCTGGCAAATCTTGGTGATTTTTCATACTGACATAAGTCAGTTTGGTCTAGTGCAGGGTTTCTCAACCGGGGAGGCTTGCACTCCCTGGGGGTGTGAGAGGGGTGAAATGCTCCCAGTTTAGACCAGATCGCCCGATCTGGTAGTGATGGCAGCGGGTGGTTCGGAGAACCGGTAGCAAAAATCCCTGTGCCCCCCCCCATGCCCAGCTGAGCCATGCGATCATCAGAGGCTGTTTTTTTTTTTAAAGCATTTTTTCTATAACCTCTTCGGCCGAAGAGGTTGTAGAAAAAAAAAAAAGCCTTTAAAAGCCTCTGGCGATCCCAGCTGAGATCCCAGCCTGGTCGTCAGAGGCTTCTAAAAGCATTTTTTCTGCAACTTCTTAAGGTTGTAGAAAAAATGCTTTTAAAAGTAAAAAAAAAAAAAAAGTTGGCCACGTCCACCCAGTCACATTACCCGCCCCCCCCCAAGCCATGCCCACAGAACCAGTAGTAACAAATTTTAGATTTCACCCCTGGGTGTGAGACAATATTCCAGGGGGTGTGAAAACTTGGGTTTAGAAGTTTCGAAATTATAATGTATATGCATAATTATATACACATAATTATTCATTTTTGCGAGAATATATCAGAAGTGTTCTAGGGGTGCAGAGTATAGAAAAGATTGGGAACCCAGACTCTAGTGGTTAAGGTTCCAGGCCAGATACCAGGAGATGGTTAGTTCTGGTCCTGCCTTAGGCATGTAAACTGGCTGGGTGACCTTGGGCCAGTCACATTCTCTTAGCCCAATTCACATCACAGGTTGTTATTGTGGGGAAAATAGGAGAAGGAAGAACTATTATGTCTGTTTGCTGCCTTATGTAGGACTGATGAGATCTTGAAGTACCTCCATTATTGTTGCTAACATCCTCTGTATGCCTTACAATTTTAAAAACTTTTTAACAATGACTGTTTTTTGATATGTTTATTATTTTATAGCTTTTTGTATGCTGCCCAGCGTCCCTTTTTGAGAGATGGGCAGCTATATAAATTTGATAAATGAATATACATAAATAAATAAATACAATAATTATTTGTTGGATGATAGGTGAAAAATGAATTTCTGTCTTACTCCGAGGAAATATTTTTTTAAATGAAACTTTTGCTCCTTAGTAGTTAAGTCAGTTATCAAATATCTAACTTGCTAATTAGATACCGTCAACCATGGGGCAGGATTCAAATGTGTTGGTACTGAACAACTTTGGGTCAGTCCCAAATGTGCTTTTTCAAAAGGCAACTGGACTTGGTTTTTCCTTGAAGATGCTTCAATTCTCAGCCAAGAAACTTGTTCAGTTCTGATTGAACGGTGGAGGATCTTCATTTGGTCATTAGCACTCTTTCTGAGAGTCGTTGAGGCCACTTGGAGGTTTATCTTTGCCTAAATGGTCACCTAAATGGTGTAAATGGGTGTGGAACCTTCTTGGAACTGTTGAAAGAACTGTATTGTAAACAGGAGATAGGTGGTATATCCTCCCCCCTCTGTTGAGAGAGGGCTGTTCAGTCTTAATGTATATGGTGTCTTTGACCCCCTCTTTCAAACCATATTGTTTTTTGAAAAAGCACATTTGGGGCAACTATAACCTGGATGACTAAGAATCTCCATAGACAACCTTGGGCCAGAATATTACAAAAATATGTTCTTCCATGAGTTGCCTTATGGAAACACTCTGATAATTCTCTGAAGTCTTATATCTCCATATGTCCCACCAAGTTAAGTAAGTAGCTATGATATGGATGGCATTCTCAGTTCTAGATCTTTGTTTGTGCCTTCTTAAGAGAAGGACTTCACTCTTCAATGCCTGCACTGATAGCATCTTGGGGCCTGATGGGGATAGTTATTTTCTTCAGATGGTTTTGATATGAAATACATGCATTATGCCGGTATATGCACATGTTCTTTTTTTCTTTTTCCCTATGCTATGTTGAAATATTTTATTTTAACTGTACAATCTGGCCAGAGAACTCTAATTACTAAGTTGATTATATATATAATTAGTTAATTAATTAAATTGCATAGTCTGGAGATGCAACCCACTCAACTCCCCAGAAATACCTTTCCTTCTTTGCTGAAAGCAGAAATGATAGCCCTGATTCAATGTGGAATGAATAATAATTCCTTTGCCTCTCATACACCTCTGAAACCTACCTACAAATCAGAAATGGCTTTACCATTTTTATTCATCCACAATGAATGCACTTTATACATTCAATTAAAGCAAAGCAAAAATTGCAGAACATTGTTTGCCTAGTTGTTCATTTTTTACAGCAAGTTCATTTCAGTCACAGCGGAACCCACTCCCTCAGCCTTTCTCTTGCTGCAGAATTCTTAGTATACGTTTTGAAGCATGATTCCAACCATATGGGTAAAATATATTTGCAGAAGCCAAATTTGGTGTCATGTTTATATTATAAATGTTCAGTCAGTGGGAAAACAGAAATATTAGCATGTGACTTCACCTAAACAATTACACTTCAAAAATGCAGCTGGAAATTCACATGTTGCTTACTGAGCTTAAAGCATAGCAAAGTGAAAAAGCTATTTACTGCTTAACAGATGTACCTGGAGAAAATAACAGTGTGCTCATGAATATTTAGCTCATGTAAAGAGAGAGAAAGACAATTTTACTTTATCCAGCATGTCTTTAGTCAGTTCCGCTTGTAATCTGTAGACATCAAAATCTGTATAACCATGAGAGCAAAAGTGCCATAAACTGTAGCTGCTAGTTAAAAAAAACAATAGTTACACTATAAAAATGCACTGATATAGTGCAGGTCCTATATTAGTAAGTGTTCAACTGGTCATGAAGTGGCAGAAAACTAAAATGGCATAAAATGGTGTTTTTTCTTTCTGTCAATTGCTATCTTAACTCTCTAGTCTCTCTTCTGGCTTTTGCAATAAATTTGGGTCCTTATCTAGCATGTGAGATTTTATTAAACAGATTAAATCCTGTTTCACTCCTGCCCTTCCACTTTCTAAAAACTGACTGCTAATCAAAATATGCTGTGATTGGAGGATGGTTTTGATACATGTCTTTAGCAATTCTTCCATCTTTTTCTTGCTCCAAACTCTATTTCATCATATCTTCCCCAATCCTTCTTTGCAACCAATTTCTTCCATGTGCCTCCTGTGTCCACCCACTTTTCTTACAGTTCTTCATGCACTTTCTTTCCTCCATCCATCATCATATCTCAGTGTTGATAATGTATCATGTAAACTGTGTGGGGTTTCAAATTTTTTTACTACTGGTTCTGTGGGTGTGGCTTGGTGGGCGTGGCATGGCTTGGTGGGCGTGGCAGGGGAAGGATACTGTAAAATTTCCATTCCCACCCCACTCCAGGGGAAGGTTGTTGCAAAATCCCCATTTCCTCCCGATCAGCTAAGACTTGGGAGGCAGAGAATAGATGGGGATGGGGCCACTGAGAATTTTTACTACCGGTTCTCAGAACTACTCAAAAATTCTGCTACCGGTTCTCCAGAACTGGTCAGAACCTGCTGCAACCCACCTCTGATGTGGACACAGTAGACTTGGTCCTCCATCACCTTTCCTGCTGACATGGTTACAATGATACAGTTCACCCTCACTAAGGCCACAAACTGTCTCCTAAATCCCTGGACCTAGTGAATGTCACATTATTCAGATGCCATTATAAAGAATAAAAAGGAAAAACTTTATAGAATCTTTCCATATCCCTGGCCAAATTCAAAATAAGGTTATTCAATGGATGTTCACTGGTGGTACTAATAATGGGGAATATTTGTAGTTTAAGATTGAAATGAAGGGTCCTTAGGCATTCCAGACATTTCATTAGGTAACATCATCAGTGCTAGTGATTATGTATGGTTATATATAAATTGGCTAAATAGTTGGCAGCAGCATATTTTTGGCATTCTATAAGCACAGATCTTTTTAGATTGGGCCTCCTGAGAAAATAATTCAAATACTACTGATATTTTTTTATTGAATTCTTTCTACTGTGTAGTTTCCTATTCTTTCTCTACTTGTAAACTGTTCTTGCTTCTGCCATGCCTATACACTTTTTTATAAACAACCTTTTTTTTTCTTTTAACTTCTCAAATCAGTTTGTTCCATTCGTGATACTTTTCAGCAGCATTACTCTGTATGGTGCTTGGCACTGTTCTAATGGGCAACTACCACTCTGTTATTCTGACTGAGGTCACATTTTCCATTAAGTTATGAGAAAGTCACCAGTCATGCTGACTTGGGCTAAAGGAAACTGTAATCTTCTTTCTTTTCCAGTCAAAAAAAGCAACAGTTTTGTTATGTACAGATTGGCTAGAATCTACGTAAGTTTTCATGCTCGCCACAGATTGGCTAGAATCTGCATAAGGTTTCATGCTCACCGCTGATTGGCTGTCCGGACCGTGGGAGATTTAACCTGCTGTCATTGGCTGGCTGGTCTGCCTGGAGCTCCTTAAAAAGGCAAGCTCCGGCAGCCCAGCCAGCAGAGCGCAGTCACATTTTGCTGGAAATAAAAAGGTGCTGAATTCACTAACAACTCTTGCCTGCTGCCTTTGCGCCGATCTAACAAGTTTAATCTAGGATATCACAGAATGTAATCTCTATAGCAGAGTAGGTAACCTGATCTACTCCAAGAGTTCCAAGGATAGTCTCTTGAATCCAACTAGCATAAGCCAAAGGTGAAGAGTAAGAAAGCTATAATTCAAAATTCCTGAAGGACATTAGGGTATATACTCATAGCATATTGGGTCAACTCCTTTATTAAACCTTTCATTTGAAAATATAATTTATTCATGAAGATTTTTTTAAAAATGTCCAAATTTCTTCCTGGAAGCTTAAAGTGTCTTTCATTAAGATCTTTCTTCTAATTATTCCTACAATACATCACTTATGAGATAGACTGGATTTAGAGATAAAAAGTGAGCTAATTGGCCCGCATTCATCCACTGAGTTTCCTTGGTTAAGAATAGACTTAAATCTGGTTCTCCCACACTCCTACTCCAAAACTTAGCTTATTATCTGAAGCTCTATGCCACAGTGTCATATTCTTCCCTACTAAAGTTTCTTAGATATGATTTCAAATTTACCCTTGAATTGAAACATTTTAGGAACTGTTTAGAGATTGGATTTAGGGTTTAAAATCTGAATTGATTTGCTTTGTTCTAGAATTTTTTTAAATGTATATGATCAAAAATCAAACAAGAATATTTGAAATGAATGAAGGAGAATATATGTGTCCCAGGATAGTATTGCAGGATCCAATCTGAGTCAATCACTGGGACCAGAGATTAAGTCTTCCAAGCTCTTAGACTCATGCTGGAGCCCATCCACAGGAAACCTTTCTCTAGCACAGTGGTTCTCAACCTGTGGGTCACGACCCCTTTGGGGGTCGAACAACCCTTTCACAGGGGTCACCTAAGACCATCGGAAAACACATGTTTTCAATGGTTTTAGGAATAATTTTATGGTTGGGGGTCACCACAACATGAGGAACTGTATTAACAGTTCATGTTAACAGTTAACAGTTCATGTTAACTGAAGAGAGGCATGAGGAAGGTTGAGAACCACTGCTCTAGCGGAATGTGTGTTTTGGGCTTTCAACAGCCCAATCAACATCTAAAAAGCCACACACAACAGGCACCATATAAATACCACAGACAGAATAGCCAAAAGCACATGCTGCTGGAGAAAAGTTTCCTAAGGTTTGGCTCCAGCATAACTCTAACAGCTCAGAAGACTAAACCTCTGGTCCTGGTGACCGACCCAGATTGGATCCTGCAAGAATATTTCTTTATTTGGACAACTGTTTTAAAGCTCATTTTGCTTAATGCTCTCTTTTAAGACAATATATATATATATTGAGAGAGAGAGAGAGAGAGAGAGAGAGAGAGAGAGAGAGAGAGAGAGAGAGAGAGAGAGAGATTTTATTGGCCAAGTGTGATTGGATACACAAAGAATTTGTCTTGGTACATGTGCTCTCAGTGTACATAAAATAAGATATATATATATATATATATATATATATATATATATATATATATATATATATATATATATACACACACACATACATACATATATACATATATACATATATACATATATACATATATACATACATACATACATACATACATACATACATACATACATACATATATATATATATATTGCTTGCTGTTAGACAAGTATTCCTTCTAAGCTTTAAAAGGAGAATGACTTTGCCCTGGCTGCTATCTGGATAGAAGTTGTCTCTTAGGATGTTCTTTGTGCTCAATCACTCAGCAGCTATTATCTCACTGAGCTATTATCTCATAGAGAGTAACATTTCCTCAGTTACCCACTTTCAGAATCTCTGGATGTTAAGTAGAGCCCCAGTGAGATGATATTTGTGATTCTTCCTGTGCATAATAGTTTCTAATTCTGATATTAAGACTTCCAGGTGAAACTCTAAATATCGTTTACCACAGGATTATTCCAATGTTCAATGAAAATTGCTAGTTGTTGGGTTATTTTCTTCTAAGAACAGGAATATGAAAAATGTAGTGGCACCAGGGTGTTAGGATTATTTGGGGCAATACTGAATGGTCTGATTTTTTTTTATTTATTTTTTTGCCTTTGTTCCTTATCTAGTATCTATCCCATCCTTTGTATTGCATCCAAAGCCTTAGTATACTTCCTTTTAGTGCTGTGTAAAGATTCAAATTCAGGTCCCAAAAAGTATTTCAGTGCATGCTATTTTCATAACGATCCCATCCTTTTCCAAAAGCATTTGGGATAAGTACATTGTTTTGTATGTATTTACATCTACATCTATATCTACTTCTATATGTGATAACCGAATTGTAAACAGTGTCTTGAACCCACTCATTCCTCCAAAGGGGCAGACACAGTGGTGGGATTCAAGTAATTTAACAACCAGTTCTCTGCCCTAATGATTTCTTCCAACAACCAGTTTGCCAAACTGCTCAGAAAGTTAACAACCGGTTCTCCCGAAGTGGTGCGAACTGGCTGAATCCTACCACTGGGCAGACATGCTTGCAAATGTTATCCAATCGTAGCAAGAAATAGAAATATTATTGGCCAATGTTTTTTTTTTCTTTCTTAAAAATCAATGTGGAACAGTAGCTGTCCCTTAATCCCTTGTACATATCTTTTTTCTTGAAATTTGACAGGCTTCTTTCCTCAAAGGGGCCTATTATGACCATTTCATTATATTCTGAAAAAGGGAGAAAAAGGTATAGATATTTGCAGATTTCAATGATCATAAATGGATAGTACAAAAGCATTAAAGTGCTAAGGGAAGACTTAGCTTCTGAGTCAAATTAGACAGCCTCCAGTCATTCTACAATAACATGGCATCTTTTTGGAACTGCCAGAGAGGGCTCTAAATTAATTCTTTAATCAGTATGCACTTTTAATTGAAGTACCATAATGTAGCAAAAGTGCAGTAAAATGTTTTATTTAAGACAAAAGGGGCATTTGATGACTTATCTTCACACCTGTTATGGGTAGATTAAAGATTATGAACTGCTAATAGGCCCAACACAAATCTGTGTCTCTAAGGCAACTGAAAATAAATACAAGTGAATACAAAATATAAAATACTATAAAATATTATAAATAAATATGCATTCACTTTTCCTGTTTTATTGCTTTTTCTCTACATAATAATCTTATTTTTTTAAAAAACCAAAACAAATCAGTTACATGAATGAGACTCGATGAGTTTATTTTTCATTGATTTTTAAAATGAATGTGTATTTTGTAGAGAGGTGTAATGGTTTATGTCACCCTGGCTTATGCTGTTTCCAGATTGTTTTGTCTTTTTTTACATTCCCAACTCGGGTGACTATTCTGAAAACCAGCTCTTGGAGACCAGAGAGAATTAATTGAGGTGGTCCCTGTTAAAATGTTCTGGGTATGCATATAAGCATCCTCCAAGCAGAATCTAATCAGAGCAATGATTAGTGAAGCAGCTTTCATAATGTTCACATAAAAGAGCTTTATTTACAGGAATAAATTAGATAGGTAGGCAAAGCATAACTCTTTGCTAACTAAATCCTACTAGGATAAAAGAGAGAGAGGGAGAGGGAGAGGGAGAGGGAGAGGGAGAGAGAGAGAGAGAGAGAGAGAGAGAGAGAGGAGGAAGTAATTTAATATTACTAGTTCCTTAGACATCTTCTCATCTTTTTCCTCCTTTTCAGAGTTTCTCTTTTGTCTCTCATCTCTTTCTCCTCATCTCTCTCTAGCAGCTTCCCTTCCCTGCCGTCACAGCAGCATTCAGCAATAAAGCATCCATTAAGTATTATGTGGCTTAGTGCTAAGCTTGCCATGATGTATTTCCTTATTGTCCTTCAGTTTTGTGATTAGAAGATGGAAAGTCAAGCAGCATTTTTATATTTGGAAAAAATTGCTCCCATTACCAGGAAATAGCAGGGGCTTTGTCAAAAACAAGTTGCATCATATTAATGTCACTACTTTTCCTAACAGAATGACTTGTTTGGTAGACCAATAACTGCTTCAGATGCAGCATATCTTGATCTCAGAAAAACATTTAACAAAGTCTATAATAAAATCTTTTCGACACTGGAGTCTTGTTGATTTGCAAATTGCACCAATGGTTGGTTATTTATCTTTATTTTATTTATTCAATTTGTATGGCTGCCCATCTTAACAAATACAGCTAGTCTTCAACTTACCACCACAATTGAGCCCAAACTTTTTGTTGGTGAGTGAAACATTTGTTAAGTGAGTTTTGCCTCATTTTACTACCTTTCTTGTTACAATTGTTAAGTGAATCACTGCAGTTGATAAGTTAGCAACCCGGTTGTTAAGTGAATCTGGCTTTTCCATTGACTTTGCTTGTCAAAAGGTTGCAAAATGTGATTGCATGACCTTGGGGCACAACAGTGGTCATAAGTATGAACCAGTTGCCAAGCATCTGAATTTTGATCACATGTTCATGGGGATGTTGGGAAATGGTCACTAAATGAACTGTTGTAAGTCGAGGACTACCTGACTGCACTCTGGGCAGTGAACAATCTTAAAATTAATTAAAAATGATTCTCATCATAAATACAAAAATTAAAATACATACCAGCTGAGAAAGATATTGTGATGGTATATGTGAATGACCTTGAGAAGACAGAGCAAAAAGATGCAACCAATCGAATGGTCAAATAAAAGGCAGCTGAGTGTGTAGCAGGAATATGGAGAAGAGACCCTCCAAAATGCTGTAAAGTGGATAGGGGGAGAAATACATTTTCAGACTTGCAAGATTTGATTAATGTAACTTTACAATAAAGTAGATTTAGCTCATCTGGCCGTGTTTGTCATGAGTAATACAGAGTAACCTGTTTGGTTTTTTTTAATCAATGGGTTCAGACTAAAAGAAAGGATGGTCAAGATTATGTAAGTGAGGCTTGTTAAGTAGTAGAAGAATCTGCCCAGAACAGGGGCAGACTTGTTCTTGAGATAATCTATATAGTATATATACAATAGCATCTGTCTAGTGAGATGGGATGTCAAACAAATTAATCAGACAAAAGCAGTGTCCTGTCTTAATGATTAAAAAAAAAAACATGGTCCTTTCGTACATGTGTTGTGATAATTCACAAACCCCAAAAGGAGTGGGGCACCCAGCATGATAATGTAATGTTGTTGCCTCATTTTGATGAAACCAGGAACCTGTGGATGCCCATGTCTCACTATTAACTGGTTGGGAATGGGTTAGAAGGTTCTCACATAGACCAGAGGGTTAGACTTGATACTTATAAATCTTATACATTCTATGATTCTATCATAGAGGGGGCAAATATCAGGACTAAGATGAATGAAACACTCCATTTACTGAATCATTCTCTATAGATTTCTACTTATGCAATATGCATTAAATTGTATGTTTAGTAATGCATGTGTTTAATATATTTATAGTTATTTGCTGGAAATGTGGTCATTATAGAATAAAGCTTTTCAACTTTATGTAGCCTTTAAAACCTGAGTAAAATAAGCAATCAATTGAAACAGGATAAAAATGATAGGTAAATAAACAGATTCCATTCTAATGCAGAAAATACTGTAATTCAGGCTGAAAGATTAAAAACATGCACAAATTGTTTTTCAACATAGTTTTATAAGAAAATTCATAGGAGTTCAAAGCTCTATGGTTAATATCATTCTTATGGAAACAACATCACCTTATTGTATTGTTTGCTCTACAATGAGTTTTTTTTTAAAAAAAAATGAAGGAAAATTAGTTTTGTGGAAGGAAATAAGGCATAAAGTGCAGAAGTTTATATATATAATGATATATCACAGGCATGTAAGCTTTCTCAGTCTGAAAGTACTCTGATTTTAAATATCACGTTTGTAACTGGACACCAAAAATAGGCATAGCAGCGACAAAGAAGCAATCAGAACCAAGGCAAACATTAATGTTATTTTCAGTTGAATAAAATTACATCAAATAGAGCTAATGTGTGCATTCAATAATTTTTATTTTCACTCACATTAAAAAATTCAATTGCCTGCGATATCTAACAGGCATGTTTCAGCTAAGGTTTGTTTGATTATTTATTGATTTGTCACTTTGATTAATATACCACTGATGTTCCATTTCTTTAGTTCTTCCCATAACAAAATCCAGTAGGATGCCTTAGGCAAGGTGCATGTGTGTGTGTGTGTGTGTGTGTGTGTGTGTGTGTGTGTGTGTGTGACTGGCCCAGGGTCATGAAGTGGCTAAAAATGGTCTTTAATTTAAGTCTTACTGTTCCAAGCCAATATTTGCCTATGTCAATGCAGTATAGAGTGTCAAACTTGACTTTTGCCAGACAGGATGCAGCTCATAGCAAAGCAGAAGAGAAACCACACAAAGCTATTGTGAAAAGCAGCAGCTCAGGCCAATTAATAAACCTTTTTTTATTATTATTATGGTGTTCAATTCTATTCTGGTAGAGTCAGAGGCAGAAACTTCACTGCTGACATGGATGACCTTTGATGATGATATAACAGCTGAATCCTCATCTAAGCTGCTTAAATCTCAAGTGGAAATAAGGGAGAAATTTATTCTGTCCACATTTTAGTGCACTTTACAAATGTGCATTAAATATGCAATATGCAAAACTGGATATTTTGCTTCACATTTTGCATTTGCAGTATAATTTCTAATATACTTCTCCATTTTTTAAAAAATGCATTCATATGCACATATTAGGGGGAAGCATGCACAGAAATATGGGCATTAATGAAGCTGAGGAATAAAAGCACTTTATATTACAGGAAATTGCAAAAAACAAAATCAATATGCATAAATACATTAAGGATGAGTAGGAGGTATGCAAAGGACATCTGTATGATTTTTTTTGTAGATATATACAGATGGCAAACTGACATTAGAGGTAGGATAAAATAAGCTTATATATGGACGAATGAGAGATCAGATAAAAAGGAAAAATATGAAAAATAAAGCAAATAAAAAGCAAGTATCCAAGAAGATACTCATGGACTAGACTCATAAAGAGAGTGTTGCTGCTTCATGACTTTTAGTAGATAAAACTGCTAATGCCTAAAGAGCAGTCATACTCCACCCATCACAGTACTTTCCCCAAGAATATCCTTAAGGTTTCTTAATATTCCCCAAAAGAAGGGCAGTTTTGCACCAATCTAGAATCAGCCTTTAACTTTCATGTTTTCATCTGTGTTGGACAATGAAGGGCTCAGTGGTATATTCAAAATTCTGCACACACTAAGAGTGTTCTGTTTGTAATACAGATGGTTAGGGGTAGGGGTAGGGGCAGGGACGTGTTTCAAAACCCATTGCTACCGGTTTGCTCATGGGTGCACGCACGCTCACACACACACACAACACTTTTGCACATGCACAGAAGCATCTGGGTGGGCGGGCGGAGCCTCCCATCGCCACCGCTACCGGTTTGCCCTATCTGGGGTGAACCGGTAGCAACCCACCACTGGGTAGGGTTAGGGTTGGGGTTGGGGTTAGGGTCTCATACAACTTGCAAGAGAATGTCTGTTTTTTCATTGGAAGGAAAACCTGTCTCATTTTGCCTTGTTGCTTCCCAGATTTCAACTAACAGAACACTCTGTCCACAAGTTGCTATGGAACAAAATGAGTTGAGTTCTTCATAGGTTTTGTAGCAATGGCCTAATGTGGTTTTGCATATTACTGGACAAATGCATACAACTTTATTTATTTAACTCACTTTAAAGTACAGTTGGGATTGATTTAACTCTTTTTTTTTTTATTTTACAGATCCTTGCAATTCTTCCAGTATGTATAGGTAGTTTTCAGTTCATTTAGTAACTATTCAAAATTTAAACAGTGCTGAATGAAGGGAGTTATGACTGCGCCTTGAAGTTATGGCCATTGCAGCATCCTGCTGATCACATGATTTTAAATATGGGTACTTGGCAGCACATCCTCCTTACAACTGCAGTACATAACGTCCTTATAACTCCCCTGCCTACCTCACTCTCTCCTCCCACCCTTCTAGGTGGCTCTACAGAGCACATTCAACTGCAGTAGGAGAAAAATGAGTTGGTGGTAAATAATAGGCCCATTGTTTTTGCTATGGTGAATTTTAAATGAAAATATCAAATGTCAAAATGAGAATACTGTATATTGATTTTTCCAGGCTTGGGAAAATTATGTGGAAATTATGTGAGATTTTGAGGATTCAGGCAAGAAGATTTGGGTCATTTCTAAGCTAAGCAATACCATACTCACTCATCAAAAACTTTAATTTCAAGTTTCACTGCAAGTGCATCCTGTCAGAGAGCTAAAAAAGTGTATAATTTGAACTTGCTTTACTTTTATCACTTGATACCAGATGATTCATACTGGGTACACTTATTTAAATAGCAAAACACTGAGTTTGAGGTGATTTGGTATTGGTGAGAGGCAATGTCTATCAGAATATTCACCTCACTCAATATAAACTTATTTTTTAACAATGGTCATTTGAGATTATGATAAATATGTGAAGGATTATCCACATGAAAAGGAAAATCTAATACTACAGTCAATTAACAGAATGCATCCATGTATGAATTTAGCTATTAGCTATTATATTGTATAATTTTCATCTCTCCTCAAAGATGAGTATCTCCTGGTTATATGACCATAAAATTCAGTGGTTTCTTGTATTTATTCCGGTAATAACTGCATGCAATCAAAAGATATCCATAAAATATAGAAGCTTCTCCCATACTCTGAAGTTTCTTCTAGTCATATCCATCTTGTCACAATGTAAGGGAGGATTAATTATTGTTTAGAGAAGGCATCAATAAAAATGATTGATGTATGTCACAAGAGAAAGATGGGGTGTTGAGTACCTTTGGTCTGATCTGGTGAATCAATTATACATAGCCTGGTAACAACATTGGTAGCTATGAAGAGCACCAGGAAGAAGAAATGCCAAGCACTTCTGTCAAAAAGATTATACAAATCTTCCACAAACATTAAACACACACAGCAATGCATCCTCTGGAAAAGTAGAAATATATATTTCAAATAGTGGTTCTGGATCACAACTGAGAAGCAGAATCACAATATAAGACCTATCTACACAGCAGAAAATATCTGAGCAGAGGAGGGAATTAGGGCACTGAATCACTATTAAAATGCTTTTATTTGAGAGGGCAGCATCCCTTTGATCTGTCAGAGGCATAGAAATCAAGTAACAAGAATAAAGGCGTGCAGAAGGCAGTCAATTAGGAATCTTGTTCTTAGCTTTCTCCAACAAGAAGCAAAGTTTAAACAAGCCACAGTAGAGATGTGATATAAAGCAATTATGAGGTAATGAAACAGTGATTTTCAAATCCATCATTAAGCTCTAACCATACTAATAAAATATTGGTATTAGACAACCATCCATTTAGCCAGATGAATTATATGAAATTCAGAGATCTGCTGAAGCTATACGCACCCATCACACAGCAACTTCAGCAGGAGAATGGCTTCTAAGATAACTGGATCAAAGAAAGCTTGGGCAACTAAATCTATTATTGTGCTTTCTCATACAAAAATCTAATTTACAGTAGTTCTAGAACAAAATCTATCACACATCTCTTTCCATAATTTGGTAGGCTTTTGCATAAGAACAATATTATAGGGCCATCTGTTTAAATAGAAATTGCTCACCTAGTAAGGTTTATGGAGATTCTCAATCATCCAGGTCATGATTGTTCCAAAGGGGCTTTATCAAAAGGCAACTAGATTTTATTTTCCCTTGGGAAAAAACCCAAAGTCCAGTTGTCTTTTGATAAAGCACTTTTGGGACTTACCTAGTAATATTGCCAACAGTACAAAAATAAACACACCTTTTTAACTATGCCAGAACTGTAATGTTTCCCTAGCACAGAAAGTGTATCTTCCAGATTTTGGCAGTTTTATCCTGAAAGGATAATATTTATTTCCAATTACAGAATTGGAAAGACACCAGTGTCCTTTTTTCTCTGAAGCTTTATTTTATTTTATTGGTATTCCTTGGTTACTGACAATAACTGGAATTAGGAGTTCCATTGGTAAGTGATGCTGTCATGAAGTACAACATCGCATGACTGCACCAGGGGTGGTATTCACTTACTTTCCGTACCGGTTCATAAATGTGAGCTCGCTTCACTCACATGCACCCCATCCACACATGCACCTGGCCTTCTATGCATGCACTTTGCTGGCGTGCGCACCTTCCACACATGCACCCGGCCTCAAAAATGTGCCTAAATAGGATGGTATATAGCCAGGGGGGCGCCCACCCCCAATTTCCGCTACCAGTTCAGGTGAATCGATCCGAACCGGCTGAATTTTATTTTATTTATTTTATTTTATTGAATTTGTATACTGCCCTTCTCCCGAAGGACTCAGGGCGGTGAACAGCCATAGAATAAAACATATAGATACAAAATTTAAAATAAACTAAAACGAATTAAATAATTTGGCTGAACAAGTTTAAAACCCCAATAATTTAAAAACAAATTTAAAATTTCCATTTAAAAAGGGGAAAGACTTAGGTCAGGCCAGCTTGATGAAATAAGAAAGTCTTGAGCGCGCGACGGAAGGTATGCAGATCCAGGATCCTCCGTATCTCTGGGGGGGATCTTGTTCCAAATAGTAGGTGCCCCCACAGAGAAGGCTCTCCCCCTGGGGGCCACCAGTCGACATTGTTTGGCCGACGGCACCCGGAGGAGCCCCTCTCTATAGGAATGTACTGGTACTGAATACCACCTCTGAACTGCACCAACTTACAACAGTTCCAGCAATTCCAATGACTGTTGTTAAATGAATCCCATGGCATAAGGGCAACATGATATGATCACCATTTATGAACTCCTACTAGCTTCCCCATTGACTTTGCTTGTTTGAAGCCAGCAGTGAGTATCACAAACAGTGATCACACTTCCTGGGTCACACTAGATGGGATTGTCTCAACAATGAGAAACATGAATCATGCCAATCCTGTTAGAACTTAATAACACATTTACTTAATCAATGTAGATGTTTTTTTATCCCTTCATAAAGCCATACTGTCCCTGGAAATCTATTGCAATTTTGATAAACACGTAAGATTTTTAAATTCCTTTGAATTGGATTCCAAGTCTCAATTGGAAATCATTCTGAATTGCCAATGAATGCCTGAACCATATTGTGGGATCAATGTATTATGTCATCAGCCAGATAGTATGCAGAAACAGATTATTTTGGGTCAACCGTTAGCCACTTTGCTGTGAAACACTTGTGACCTTTCATTCATGTTTATTATGTGTTTTTTGAGTGTCAGACTGATTTTCTCTGAGTTGACTAAGAATTGGCAGCATATATTTCCATTAAACAATTTACCTTGGGAGTATCAAAGGAGGAGGGCAGATCTCAGTGTAAACCTCATATTCCATTATGGAATAGAAGTAGATCTTCCTGATATAATTAGAAAAGAAAGAACACTGGGGAAAAAATCCCTAACATTGGATCATTTTAATGGGAATCACTAATGTGCTATATATATACTGCTCAAAAAAATAAAGAGAACACAAGCAGAAGACATCCGAGATCTGAATGAATGAAATAGCCTTATTAAATACTTTGTTCTTTACATACAGTAGTTTATACACTGCTCAAACACCTAAAGAGACCACAAAACTTTGAGCAGTGTATATATAAAGGGGAAAATATTTAAGATTATTCTGTTTTGTTGCTTCCAGACATGTTATGGATAAAAATAAAATTATGAATAATTATAAGAAAAGGTGGTGGGTGGACAAGAGCAGTTCTAGATCATATGGCCTTGAACCATTCCCTTGAGGTCTGCCAGTAATTTTCCTTCATTTTTGTTCAAAATATTCATTGTGCTTGTTTGTTTGTTTTTTTAATTTATAAAATACCTCTACCATATTTGCATTTTTAAAAATAAGTTCTGAAGCATGGATACAATTCATTTTTAAAAGAAAGAAAGCCATACTTAATAAATTAAAATGCTTCCTCCCCTTTCCCCCTTAATTTAATTTGCATGTTTCTCACATTGTTCTTCTGGGTTATTATATGTGCCATATTTCTTAGAAAATAAAAGTGGTTATCACCTGTAAAGCCATTCATTGCATAGGGCTGGGTTAGCTAAAAGACTTCTGCTTATGTTCAGATAGCGTTGGCAATATTCCAGATCTATTAAGCAGATGGGACATAGGAAATGAGCATTCTCTGTGGTAGTAGCCACTCTCTAGAACAGGGGTCTCCAACCTTGGCAACTTGAAGACTTGTGGACTTCAACTCCCAGAGTTCCTCAGCCAGCTTTGCTGGCTCGGAGTTGAAGTCCACAAGTCTTCAAGTTGCCAAGATTGGAGACCCCTGCTCTAGAACATTTTCTGAAATACAGTGGCAGCATGGAAGCTTCCGGCCTAATATGGCTTCCATGGACTCTACAGTAACCCTGTAAATGAGCCCTGAAAATCTGGTTCTGTCAGAATAGGTCTTGTGTGATTTTAATGGTTGTTTTTCTTCCTTTCTTCCTTTTCCTCTTTTTTTAAAAAATGTATTGTATGATTGCTTCTATTATATCCTGCCCAGAATCATATAGCTTGGCTGCGTTATACATTTCTAAATAAATAAATGATTGCTTTATAACTATCTGCATTGGGAGCTGCAAAAGTTGAGAGCATACTTCCTTGCTTCTGCTTTAGCTTTCTAGCACGCTCTTTCGTTCTTCACTATAGCGAACTTTTATTTTTGTTCTGGGCAGGTGGACATTCTTCAAACTAAAGACCTTAGCTGCACCCACCTGAGTTTTTATTTTTGCAAGATCTTTTATTCAGTTTTGTAAATAACAATTTCAGCTTTCCAGGTGTTCGTTAGGCTACTTTTTTCTATTTTTAATGCCCATTAAAAGCAATAGCAGCAGCACAGGATGTATCCAGGGGGACATTGGTGCCCATGGACAATACACTGTCCCTTCCTGTCTAAGGGCTAACAAAAGAAAGTGGTTGCCTAGGCAACAGGGAACGAAAGTGGTTGGAAATCTGTTGAGGGGAGAAAAGATTGTTGCTGTAAAGAATGAAGGATTAAAGAAACTCTTTTGGAACTGTGGAAGAACTCAGGCAGGAAGAAAAATCAAGGACAGTTAAACACCTGGAGTAAAAAGTGACTATCTCTGAAAATTAAGGAAATCTAAAGTCTGAATACACTGATAATCAAGTGATGTTCCAGGTGTGATATGGGTCTTGAAATTGGGTCACAATAGATATCCCAGGGATTTGAAAGTCTTTTGTATTTTAATGGCATATGTTGCTTTAGCTAATATAAATTGGTGAAATATGCTATTATACTGTATGTTGCTTATATACTATGATGGTCTTCTCTCTTTATTTGGATTTGAGTTTCTTCTTGAGAGTGATGAGATCTATCAATAGAGGAAGTTGAACCTTCCACCTCCAAACTTCCATGGCACATACCAAGTGTTGTAATTACAATTAGTCCCAAGTTTACCCTTTTCTTTAAGCATAGAACTTCCTTTTGTCCCAAATTGTACAACTGAGGCAGAAGGCAGCCAAGACTTAGATAATTGCAGATGGTGTAATCATGAGAAGATAGAGGGATGGGGGCTATTAAGGGAAATCTGTATGATTTTTTAAAGATATTGGATGCCATAAAATCTTTTAGATAATCCTGATCTAAAACAGCATAACATCCCCCCTCTCTCTTCCTCCCTCCTTCACTCCCTCCCTCTTCTCAGTCAATCAGTAAGAAGATAAAGCACTCAATTATTTACCAGCATGAAAAAAATAATAAGGTGTGTATTCTTTAAAAAGGAATAACTGACAGGAAATGTGTAATCCTTAAAGAGGTTATCTCTCTATGTGTGCGTCTGTCTATCTTTGTATATATGTTTGTGTAAGGATGATATATATACACATGCTATATATATACACACACCAATCAAATCAATATATAAAGCATTGCTTCCAGCTTTATTTAAATGGCACATGATTTTTTTTAGAGATCTGTGTTTGAAAACTATTGGCCTTTTTAAAAACAAAACAAAAATAAAACTACTGAAACTACTGTCACCAATTTATGGGAGAGAGAAGAGAGAATGGTGTTGCTCAGCAACCAACTATATAACAGGAAGGCTGAACACCTAAACTATGAAAATAACACAACAAACAGGAATAAATCAGCAGCAATATTAGCACACTGCATTATTGCATGTGACCCAGTGGCAGAGGTGAAGAGGAAAGGACAGCTTTGGGTAGCAAGTGCCTGTGGGATGTACAAGAAAATAAGTGTGACCACAACTCTACAGTAGCACATAATTAATAAGTAATTAGGGGGAAGAAATGGTGCTCAAATTAAAGTTAAAATGTGACACTTTCTTCTGGTAGAAGGCAAACCTTTTCCTGTTCCAAATGTGGGCTGAGATGGGGTCACAAATAAATGCTGACAACATGTTATGCCCAGGCAAAGCTGCGCTCACAAGCGAGTGTCTATGTGAGTTCCTGGGACAATTGATTAAAAAAGTCTGTGAGTGTATTGCAAAATAATGTACTCCTTGGAGGATCACCCAAGATTCTTGGGAGATCACTTTAGTGACAATCTCAAAGGCATCGGTTAATACGTGTGGGCCATGGTAAACCTCTTCTGTGCTTTTACCAATAAATTTACAGTATATGGACACAGAAGGTAAAGTAATTGATGACAGAGTGCCAGATGATGAGCCCCACAGGGTGGATGGAAAAAGAACTGAGAATCTACCAAAGTACTGATAGCGTTATTGACATAGTTGATTAAAGCCTTTGAGATATATACTTGCTGATGTTGCCATGAAGGGGAAAAAAGTCTGAAACTGCAAAAACAGAATTACAGTGGAAATATGACATATAAGAAGCACCAGATTGGAAAATGTCAACATAGTGAAACAATGAAAAGAATTACCCATACATTGATATCTCAGGCATCAGAGAGCTAAAATGTGCTGGAACATTTCCAGTCAGAAGATCTTTCTGCTGACAATTCAGGACATCAAAAACAAAAAAGGATCAGCAACGCTTTCATAATCAGAAAGAAGACAGCTAAAACAATACTTGTTGTAGCTAATGACAAAATAATATCAATTGTTATTTTTGTGGGCAACCCTTTAACAGGATGGTTATCCGGATTTATGTCCAACCACTGATGTAGAAGACACTGAAGAATTTTATGGTCAAGTTCAATCTGAAATGCAAACGAAATATACTGCTTGTGGTTTGAAATTTGATTCCTAAATTTTTGAAATGGTAAGGAGGAAAAACTAGGAAGGGAGAATGAAACAGGGCATTGGTTTATTGGTAATAATCCAGTGCTTTCTTATTGTTCTGACTGTTAGCGTAGTTTTCAACAACCAAACTGTAGTTATATACATATATATTACCAGATGAAGTACATAGAAATCAAATTAACAGTAAGGTTGTTAAAAGATAGGAAGTACAGCTGATGGCCTTGATAGAGATATGCAAGCCCAAGAGGTAAAACATTTTAACAGCCAGATAACATTCAGAAGCAAACCATGCTGACAATTCTCTAATTCATTGAAGTATAAGGCATAGGCAGAGGAGAGGAATAACATGATCTAACCAACAAGATTCTGTTATGATTGATGAAGTGCTCTCACGTTGGTATTGATTGTGATATACAAACACACACACACACACACACACACACACACACAGAGAGAGAGAGAGAGAGAGAGAGAGAGAGAGAGAGAGAGAGAGAGAGAGAGAGAGAGAAACATTGCCCATGATAATCTACCCCTAATCTGGTTTTCAGATCTTCCAATAGTGCACTCATCACCATTGTAACTGGGTCCACCCACCTTATTTCACCTATTATAGCCAATCTCAGTAACAGTGATGGAAGAGTAAACAGTAAAAATGTGATGTTGATGAGACTTACTGTGGAACAGATCATGAACTGCTTATGTGCATGTTTCAAGTTAAGCTAAAAAAGAAAGGCAGCCAGTTTGCACATTATGATCTAGCATGTACTGATCATTTTGAAGAAGAACACCAGGAATCACTTTGAAGCACTGAAAGTTGACAGAAAACTACATGAACTGTGGAATGAAATTGAGGTTGCTGTGGATGAATGTAAAAAGATACTGTGAAAAACTAAGAAACACAACAAATTAAATATCAGAATAAAACACAGAAAATGCCAAGACAAAGAGAATTTTATCTTGATGTAAGCCTTTCAGAGTTACCTGAACTGCAGGATGGGCAGCAAATAAATTTGATAAATTAAAAAAAAAACAAAAACAAACAAACAAACAAAGCCAAGATAAACAAAGATCCCAGGAAAGAATTTAACAAAGAATATCGGAAAGCTGTTAGAAGAGGCAGGTTTGCAGCATCACAGCAATATGTGTAAGGAGAATGAAGGTAGAAAGAGACATAGGAGAACAAGAAAAGTCTTCCAGAAGTTCCTCAAACTTAGAAGGAAACTCCAAGTTCAAATTGGCATAGTAAAGGGCACAAAAGACAGATAGTAACTGATTCAAAAAAGACCAGAAATGGAAAGGGGATACCAAAATCTATAGTAGATATATCAACTTCCACCATACCTTAAAAACTATTCCCTATTAGCAAAAACCTCTAGTCTAATTATTTAGCACTGGAATCATTACTGGAGTCAGAAAGCTACAGGAATTGATATAAAGAAATATGGAAAGCAACAGTAAAATAATCAGAGAAATCTCTAATCAAACTATGCTAGCAAATCTAGAAAATGACAAGTGGCCAACAGATTGAAAAAACTCACTCTACATACTAATACTAAAGAAAGGAGATTTAACAGATTGTGCATTGTATAATATATTTAATTTCATACACTAGAACAATAATTGTTTCCTATTTTAGCTAATTTTTGTTAGTTTTAATATTTAACAGTGTAATGTTTCAACATTTTATATTGTTCTTTTCATCATGTTGAAAGCTATCCAAAACTGCTTGATAATGAGAAGGGTGGCATATAAATGTAATAAATAAATAACTCTAAAAATCATACAGTGCCGATTAGCATCTTATGTAGAAATGTGGATGGTTTTAGAAAATACCAAGGAACAAGAGACATTACTGTTGTTATACATTGGATGATTGAGAAAATCAAAGAATACCCAAAAGGAGTCAGTATGTATTTTGATGGAATATAGACAGTTCTTAGTTGTGTTGACCAAATCAAGCTCCAGGACAGTCTTTTCATAAGGAATTTGGAATTTCTAACTTTCCTTATGTGAGATCTATACTTAGTACAGGAATGAACAGTCTGAACAGACCATGGCCAAAAGCACATTGCCTCCAGTTCTCCTTATAAAAAGAATGCTGGAGAGATTTCAGCTCAGCATTACAATTAAATCACTAAGTGTTCTGAGACTGTACATAGTAGTTTTCCCCAAAAATTTCTATCTTGGTTTCTTCTGATCAGCAGAGCAAATAATATTTTGGGTCCCCCCCCCCATGTTAAGATGGAGGAGTCAAAGATTTAGAGCAGGAGTGAGTATCCTGCAGTCCATATTGTGGCTTTCAAATTTCTTTTTGCAATCTTGACTCCTCAGATTTCTTCCCCTGTCCCTTGGACAGGGGGCTAAGAAATGGTGGTGCTGTTTCCTGCCATTTTTCTGGAGAGAACTTCTTAAATGAAATTTGTCAGATAGGCTTAACACCAGTGGTGAAATTTAATTTTTTTTACTACCGGTTCTGTGGGTGTGGCTTGGTGGGTGTGGTGTGACATGGTGGGAGTGGCTGGGTGGGCATGGCAGGGGAAGGATAGTACAAAATCTCCATTCCCACCCTATTCCAGGGGAAGAATACTGCAAAATCCCCATTCCCTCCCCACTCCTGGGGGAAGGATATTGCAAAATCTCCATTCCCACCCCACTCTGAGGCCAGCCAGAGGTGGTATTTGCCGGTTCTCCAAACTACTCAAAATTTCTGCTACCAGTTCTCCAGAACCAGTCAGAACCTGCTGGATTTCACCCTTGCTTAACACGTCTTGGAAGTGGGGGGGAATGGTACAAATAAATGTACCAAAAGCCTAGGACTTTATCTACTCTGGTGATTACATCAACTATTTTTAAATATAACTCTGGGGTGACAAAAAGCTAGCCACTCTCAATGGTCCAAATTCTGGACCTAAACCAGCATCAAGACGTTGGGGGGGGGAGACCCAGTACAAGATAGACCAGGTGTTGGATTCCCGGATACATAGGGGAAGTTTGCAATACCTGTTACAATGGAAAGGTTTCCCATCGCAGAGTCCTCCTGGGTGGCGAGTAGGAATATTAGGGCAGCCTGACTGATAAAGAAATTCCACAAAGAGCATCTCCACAAACCGGGGAGAGACATGGAAGGTGTAATGGTTTGGTAATGTCTTACAGGTGCGGCCCTGCTAGAAGAGAGCCACCTGTCAAACCCTGAACCTGGGGTTTGCCATACCTGGGGGAGGGACAGTCACTTTTTATATAGATCCAGGCATATTTTTTGTAGGTAACTGCACTGATACATTAGAACTTCCTTTCCAGTGAAGCTTGACTCAAAACAATGTTATATCCTTTTTATGGCAAGTTAAACAAATGTTGAAAATAACAAGAAGGAGAAAGCATTCTCCCCAAACCATGTAGAGCTGGTACTGAACCCAATTTAGCACAGTCAGTGCAACAATGTCCTTCACCACCTTTGAAACATCAGGCTAATTTAATGTCTCAGGACAGATTACATGACATTCACACTTTTGTCCTTCTGTGGAGGTGAACATCCAGGGAATCAATGAAAAACATTAAGGAGGCTATCAGGCCACCTGAGACAATCACTTCAACTTACTAACAGTAGGGCTGGCCCTAATGTTTTTCACAATTGATTAAATGTTGATTTTTGATTTAATTAATTTGGATTTGGATTTGAGAGAGAGAGAGACACAGAGAGAAAATGAACAAGACTTTTGGGGGTAAGCTGATTTTGACACATTTTGTTCATACAGATTTTGTTGTTGTTATTATGTTTTGGATAGCAGACTGTATTTTTCTATTATTTCCTGCTTTGCTGCAGCTTAGCAAAACTCTGAAGAGCAGTCCAAATCCTGGTTTTGGCATAAATAAAGAAAATATGTGGCTATAATGTTTGCAAATAAAAAAATACAAACCTGAGATATTTATGGAATGATATATTTAAAATTAATGCATAGCTTAAAGCAACTGTACCAACAGGATAGCATCTACTTATTGCGCGTTAGATAGAGGCAGATCACTTGAATTAATAACACTTAATAATTTCAATAGGAAAAGATGCATTTAGTTGTAAGGTTTAAAAATTGAAAGAACTGTTGTGTCAATAAAAATAAAACATGCAAGCAATAAAAATAGCAATTGTTATTAAGATAAGCAGTATGAAAGCAAGGTATTTTTCCCCCATGGTTTTTTTTTTCTTTTTTTGCAAAATAACTTCTGAGATAACCAGCTGGCAAAGTTGTTTGTTTTGCAGTGAATTCCTGAAACTCCATTTCTGCACAAGTCCCCTTAAGTTCACCACGGATTACTGCAAAGCTACTGATGATAACCCCACCATTTGGGAATTAATTTTAAACAAAATGTAATATTGTGAAAGCTACTTTCCTCCATTGAAATATCCAGTTATTTCTTCAAAAGAGACAGCAGGTAATAAATGTCTATTATTAACTTATCTCAACATGGTGTAGTAGTGCTCACTTTATTCCAATTTAAGTAACTTCACATAGGAAGCAGCAGTTAATTGGGTACAGCAGTAATTTTCATCATCTGATTTTCAAATCTATCCTGCCACATATGTTTCCTGAATTGGAGTTTGATCCTGTAAAGGACTCTGCCAACATGCTAATATATTCATTTGCATGAAGTGAAAAAGTAATCTTTGCTTCTTGGAATGAAAAGGAATGAAAATTAATATGATATACGGGCAAAAACAAGTGGTAAGTACCCCAGATCATATTACTTTCATTATATTTGTTATTCCCTAACCAGGTAGCCCTTTCAACAGGGCCAAAATTCTTCCAGAGTCAACATGCTAATCAAAGAGACATCCTAAACTTCTGAATTTCAATATTCCAGTATTTGAGGGGCCGCCACAAAAAAAAAAAAAAAGGGGGGGGGGGCTCAACTTATTTTCCAAAGCACCAGAAATAAAGACAAGAAACAATGGGTGGAAACTAATCATGGAGAGAAGCAACCTGGAATTAAGGAGAAACTTCCTAACAGTTAGGACAATTAACCAGTGGAACAGCTTGCCTTCAGAAGTTGTAGGTGCTTTATTTCTGGAGATTTTTAAGAAGAGACTGGACAGTCAGCTATCTGAAATGGCATAGGGTCTCCTGCTTAATCAGGGGGTTGGATTAGAAAACCTCCAAGATCCCTTCCAGTTCTATTCTGATTGAAGTTTGGAATATCTGATCTCCCAGTTTGGGATATTGGTCTCCTGAGTCATTCAACTCAGAAATCTTTCTGCTTCTGATACCATGCAAACAATTTGTTTCTATTTTCCAGTGACTAAATGGGGAATTATAATATATGAATATATTAATTATTCCTGAATAAGATTGGGTTCCTCTTATTGTCAAACAATTTCTTAAGTTTGGTGCTATTTTTATTGATTGGATGATCTTTAATTGCTTTCTAAAACAGAATTGCTAAAAATAAAGATAGGCATTATTTTTAAAACATATGGATTAATGAAAAGGTATCATTAAAGCCCCATCAATTAAATTAATAGGTAAATCCAACTTAGTAACCAAATGTCAAAAGCTTGTCTGAGTAAAAATATTTGGCCCTGCCAGCAGATGAATTCATTGTGAATTTATAACTCTGGTTGATGGCTTTTATTTATTTATTTGCTTGCTTGCTTCTATGTGTGTTCCTGCTTTTCTTTAAATAGCTATCTTGCCCCAGGCCAAGCATGCCCACCCACATGCAGAGGTAGTTGGACACTTTACTGAAGTCTGCAAGTAAGCAAACAAGTGAGCGCAAACAACCAAACACAGACACACACACAAACACACACACAGCAGAGAGAGAAGTTTCTAGCAAGTTTGCCTCACAAGAGTTCCAGTTCAAAACAGCAAGCAGAAGCATAGTCAGGCAATGTCCAAGTGTCAGACCATTGTAGAAGGTTCCAGAGCCAGATTCTTGAGATTCATAGAACAAGAGTCAATGAGTGGGACTACACAGACAGTTGTTATGAATAGAGGGGCTTCAGCTTGCTCCTGTGCTTAAAAACAAGCATCCACTGTGTCCTTCATTAAGAAGAATGAGAGCCCTTCCTTGTGAGCAGTTTTGTAGAGTACCTTTGCTCTGCTCATTTCTCAATGTGACGAACCCTTGTGCTGTAACGGGTGGCAATTCAGCACCTTCCTATTTGGACAGTGGCAGCATCTCTGCCTGATGATTGCTGGACAGCTCCGCTTCTTCTGTCTGCTCAGACAGCCTCCATCTGATAATTCTGGAGCTGGCTGCTCCTTGTTGGTCTCCTCTTCTTAATGATGTTTCATGAAAAGTTATGAAATGCTCCTAGAACCAAAGACAATGAATGATGTTAGCAATACAGATGGTCAACCACAATTGGGACCGGAATTTGCATCACAACATGAGGCAGTCATTAAGCGAGTCATTGTGTGATTCAGTGGTGAAATCTAAAATTTGTTACCACCTGTTCTGTGGGCATGGCTTGGTGCTGGGGGTAATGTGACTGGGTGGGCATGGCCAATTTTTTTTTTAACTTTTAAAATTATTTTTTCTACAACTTCTTCAGCCAAGAGGTTGTAAAAAATGCTTTCAAAAGCCTCTGACGATCCCAGCTGAGTTGCCTGATCAGCAGAGGCTTTTTTTCTTTTAAAAGCCTCTGATGATCAGGCAACTCAGCTGGGATCATCAGAGGCTTTTAAAAGCATTTTTTCTACAACCTCTGAAGACGTTGTAGAAAAAATGCTTTTAAAAGCTTCTGACGATCCCAGCTGAGCTGCGCGATCATCAGAAGCTTTTTCTTTATTTTTAAAAGCATTTTTTCGGCCAAAGAGGTTGTAGAAAAAATGTTTTTAAAAGTAAAAAAAAAAAAAGCCTCTGATGATTGTGTGGCTCAGCTGGGCATGGGGGGGGCAGGGAATTTTGCTACTGGTTCTCCGAACCACCCGCCTCCATCACTACCAGATCGGGTGATCTTGTCTGAACTGGGAGCATTTCACCCCGGTGTGATTGTGCCCAATTGTATTACCTTTTTTTCTGGTTTCCCCCATTGATTTTGCTTTTTGGAAGCTGGCTGGGAAAGTCACAAATGGCAATCATATGAGGCCAGGATGTTGCAGGCATGACAGTTGCTGAGCACCTGAACCCCCAGTGATGCTGCAATGGTCCTAAGTCACTTTTTTCAATGCCATCATAACTTTGAATATAATTAGACAAACGGCCATAAATCAAGGACTGCCTGTACACCAAGCATTTCCAACCCATAGCTTGTAGGCTACATGCAGCTTTGGACAGCTAGTCACATGACTCCACAAAATCTTAAACATGTGACATTATTATGTGATTTATATACATTAACTATATTATATATTTTATATGTGGCGCAAGACAGTTCCTCTTCACTCAATGCAGACATATATGTATATATTCCTAAATATATCCAAAAATAATTGAGGGAAAGAATAACCAAAAGTCATCATTACTGGGCCATTGGGAATATCTACTGGATGAGATCTCCCTGTGAGTGCCAGCCTTTTCCCCATTTATCTTTTCTAGCTACAGTAACTCATGGTTTTCAGAAGAATTAAGATTTTTTTTCTCCCTCCTTGGGGCTGGACATATAGCTTCTAAAGAATAGTAAAGAATAGTAAAGAATATTTAAAGATTCAGTCTTACAGATCTTCATCTGAATCATCAGTTTGATCATAACTTACTGAGATATACATTGAAAAGTCCTGAATATGTTTGTGATATTATGGGGTTTATTAGATAATGTTAACAAGATTGTTTAACAGTAGTGCTTTTCATTCAAACTTCAAATGACACATTTCAGGTTGAACTCAAACAGCTGTTTCAAACTTGAAACAAATATGGTTGGTTTGACTTTGAACAAACCATTTCAAAGCTGAACTTTTCAGTGTTATTCAAACAGCCCATTTCAAACTCAAAACAGTTCAAACTGAAAACATTTTGAACACTTCATTTAAGGACAGGACTATGTTTTTAATGGGAAACTGAAGAAAAAAAGTATACCAAGTCTATGTAGCCTTCATACATCTAAAACAGAAATTAATAATAACAACAATAATAATTAATAAATAACAACAACAATAACAACTACCTCACATAGAAAATTGAAAAGATTTTTAAAAAGGAGGGTTGTTTCCCACTTCTATAAAGAAATTGCCATGGTGACAATATCTATGTGAGAGTCTCTGGCTTCTTAAAATAAACATAGAAAAAAAGAAAAGAAAGACCACCAAAACATCCTATTCTTCAGCTTAAAATCATAGCTACAATGCAGCATAATAATAATAATAATAAAAAACCCAACAACTAAATTCATGACAAGTTAAGAAAATAATACCAATAATAACAAAGGAAGAACTTCCATCATATATTAACAAAAGAAATGTACCATATATTGGTCTGTTTCAATGTTAATGACAAATAGTTGAGGATTGTACACTAAAATACTTTGACATTTCCATCCAATTTATTGCATTATTTTCTTTGTTGTGTAATGGCTGGCACTGTCTCCTTTAAAAAAAAAACACTTGCTGATTATTTTACACCATTAAACAAGCACACTCCCTGATTCTCCCCTTCCTGCCTCTCTCTTTCTCCCCCATACACACATTATTTGCTTGTGATAACATAAAATGAACAGATAAACATAAAATGAACAGTGCATAGACAAATGAACATGTCACAAATGAACCAAGCCATATTAGCTGTAGGTTGGTATTACTGAGCTTTTAGGAAGCATTGATCTCCCGTGGATTCAGTAACCTACTCTTAATATTAAGCACCATTTTCTAATCATAACAAAGGGTTGAGTCTCAATATTGCTATATACGTTGTAGAATTGTTTGTTTGTTTGTTTCTCTCCTGTTTAGTAACAGAAATTACCATGTCTGACTTTAAGGGGGGGGGGAATGAAACTCTTTTCAGAAAGAAAGACATAAACGAAAAGAAAGTACCAATAGAGGAGAATATTTGTAGCTCAGGGTTGAAATGAGGGTGCTCTCTGAGCTTGTTTGTTTTCTTGCAGACATTTTATTATCCAAACTAGGTAACATCATCAAATACCAGTAAGGAGTGTGGTTTGCTGTCAGTTTATATTCTAGTGGCTTGCCCTATCAGTGTTGGTAGGGATGGTCTTAGAGGTTCTTTGGTTGGGCTGTTTACCGCTGGCTTAGAGAGCAGTTAAACAGAGTAGTAAACATGTGGTATGACTTGATAATACATGGAGCCCTTACCAATTCTGTGATTATGTACCTGGCAACTAAAGCATCTTCCAGATGCATTTGGCCAGGGGTATCAACCTCGCAGCACATGGGCCAGATGCATCACATGCTGGCCACGCCCACCCCTGGTTTAGTGAAGGGGAAAAAAGTTGAGACACTTTGACTTGTTGTCCTCATGAGTGTGACACCCCTGTATTAGCCTATAATTCTGTTTCCCAATCAATTCCCAATCAAAGTGACTACTGGCTTTGTGTTATAACAAATACTTTGTGCAAAGAATATCTGAAATACATTCCTCGCATCTCTTAGTAGGCCTTGAAAATACTCCAAGAAACACTGGAGGCTTGGCTTTGCGGCATCAAAGAAACAGCAGTCATGAGCAGGAGTTCAAGATAGGGTGATAATTAGGAAACGCCTGGCTGATTGATAACAATAACTGCTCAGGACACCCATTTTCTCTCTTTTTTGGTGGAAGGGGAACAGAGATCTGTCCCTAGCTGTCAAACTAAAAGTGAGTTAGCTAAGTGATAGAAAAAATGATGGGATTTTCCACAAAAGAGCTGATGTGGCCCATATGTGAAATGTAGAGTATGTATTCATCATATATATAAAATCTGTAGCTAGCAGGATATGGATGGTGACATGAAACTACATTTACATAATGGATAAATTCATAGAGTGGAAAGAATGGGCACCTGTTGCTTGTGTGTGTGAACAAATGATATCACAGGTATCATGATGCAAGTTATGCTGTACTTCACTTGTCTATCACTTTAAGATGGAATGAGATAAATTACATAATTTGTCTCATTTGCATAATGATGTCAAGATGTACATGACATCATTGTGAGTTCCACTGGATGCCTGTGATGGTAGGATTTGTTTCTGCAATTCAGATTCACCCCATACACTCTCTTTATTGGACCCAGATTTACCATATAGAAACCATAGAGGGCTTCACTTGGAGGTAAGAAAAATGTAAGGACATCAGAATTAATAAATCATTATACATTAAGTAATGTGATTTCCACATTTGTCTTCCTGACACCGAAATAATAACCCAAGACTTCTTCTAACACTGTTGGGTAGAAAAGACATTTATACACAACATTCATGTTAGTCTTGCTTTTAACATAATATTCTCTAGCATTACAACCAGAGAAATATCCCCAAACACTGAAATATGTGTAATGAAGCTAGCTAATGTAATGTTCAGAATTCTTAGTGCAGCATTCTGTAATATTTATAGCATTTATTTTAGAAGACTCAAGTATTAAAGCTGAGTTCAGCATGGATCATTACACAGCAGGTACTTACTGAAGGATCATCATCTTTGTAAAATGGTTTGCACTGTTTTATTTTATTTTTAATTCACTCACTCAGAGGCTGAATAAGAACAGAGATGGATATGATTATACCAGAAATTTGTTCTTGACACCTTTAGATAAGATTGCAAATGTACCATTTTTTAAAAAAATTGGAGATTTATGGCACATGAACTTTGTACTTTACTAATAGTTCACATGGGCATATAACATTTATAATGCTGCTTTATTCTTCATTAACACCTTAATCCTCTAATTCATTCTTAGTTTGAACTTTCCTGTCTCCCATTATTTATCATTCTCAGATTTAAAACATTTAAAGGGGAGAGGAAGTTATGTAAAACATGGAAGAGGCCATAATGTAACATTTTTATCTCTCTGCATTGAGAACTTGTGGGAAAGTGGATTGTATAAACCATTCTGACAATGTTTAGTTAACCAGGACGAATCATTAGATATGTCTATGAAATACCTGACATTATATAAAAGAGGTTTAAAATAGCAATACCACTTAGACTTATATACTGCCCCATAGTGCTTTACAGTACTCTCTGGGAGGTTTACAATGTCAGCATAATTGCTGGGTCCTCATTTTACTGGCCTCGGAAGGATAAAAGGCTGAGTCAACATTGAGCCCCATCAGGATCAAATGCTTGGACCATCTTGGTGAACACTGAAAGCTTATTTTCCATTTTCAAAGATTTATAAAATCAGGTGAAGTAGGGATACCTTGGTAATGATAGGCTTTTTATGTTTATTTTGTTTGTTTGTTGTTCGGTTGCTTTTTTAAGTAGTAAGTGGTCCATTTTTATTTTATGTATCTTTGTTATAAAATTGATTCTTATGTAACATACTACAATAAGTACAATTAATTAAAAATACTATATAAGAAACATTGAATTTTTTTTTAATCTTATAAGGATTGCTCTGAAATAAGGAGATATTTGTAATCCTTTAATTTAGAATACTGTATGGCATTGCATTAATTCTTTAAATGGAGGGAGGATGGGAAAATCCATTTGGGGGTTTGGAGTACAATGTCTGAGTAATAGCTATTTTGTTTTTATGTTGGGATGTTTCTGCATTGCATTTTGAGATACAAAATCAAAATGGCCTCTGCAAGCAAAGGGGGACAGGGGACGGTGTAGAATCAGGATTTAACAGTGAATATCCCACATCTCTTCAGAGTCATATTTGTTTTTAAAATAGGTACTGAATATATTTCTGCATATGTTAGTAGAGGAGCAGAACTTTTAGATTCTAGAAATATTGTCTTAGAAAGGTGGAAATCTAATTGTCGGAATTCTATCTTCTCTTTATTGTTCTGCCATGTAGTTCTTGTTTGCTGTGCTAGAAAGAATCACTGTTTTCCCTCAAGACCTCTATGATGCATAAGCAATACTGAAAGCTTCACTTCTCTGCAGGAGGAAATGGTATCATCCCTGGTCTAGCAAAGGTACACATTGTCAACATCAACCAAGATATTTTGGAAGCAAGCTCAGGAAAAAAATAGTATCACAAGGCTTTTCTTTTTGGTATACAAACAATTCAACACAATATATGAACTGCTGCCTCACTTAGGCTAATGATAAAGCTCTTTCAAAATGGCTATTCTGTTTGTTCAATGCCTATCAAATCCACAAATAAAACCCCCTGAAAATTCCCTCTCCTTGTTATGATTCCTACCATGTGCTGGAACAAACAAGCAGGCTCATGGCTGGCATAAACTAAATCCACAACAACTAGCTTGAAAAGTCCCATGAAACAAAACTGAATATATTTTATGGCTAAATGTGAAGTAGTAGCACAGACAAAGATCCTTTTTGCCCTAAAGGCCATGATCCTTAGAGAGAAGATTTCCAGAGGACAACTCTTTGTTTGAAGGACTGTGAAATCCAGGTTTGGATTAAATGTAAAGAAAGGAGAGCAGGAAGCTTGGAATTGCCCATCTATTGTACAATGTTTGATCACCATGTTTCTAACTCTCACAACATATATTGCATTTTTGTATACATGACAACTATTATAATTTGCATTGTTACATAGTTGTGCAATTACTGCCTCCTTTTTAGTGATGCATTGCCTTTTGATAGAACATACATGGCACTTATCACATATCTTATGTGTCTAAATCCAAATATTATATTGCAATATACTATATTATCTGACTTATATGTAGTAGCTCCGGAAGTTAACAGGACATTCTTTTAATTGTTGTATAACATGGTTATATAATACAACCAGCTGTCTCTACAAAATAAGCAATGTTTTTTATACAAAAACAAAGCGAAATGAGAATTTATTTCAGCTGCTAAAATTGAGGGATATCTGCCTTAGTTTCTTGTTCAAAATATTGATTTCTGAGGTGATTGGAAGTTATGCAAGCTGGGATAAATTAACGATAGAATTTTTTAAAAAAACTTTCCTCCCCAGATGCAACAGAAAGAAAATGGATATTGTTCAATAATTAATGGATAATAACAAGAATACTCCAGGGTATGAAGTTGTGAAATTACAACATGGCCATTCAGTTTGGTAATGTGGCTCTTTTGCTGTTATAGAGCCAGACTTTTTGTGATATCTACATGTTGTGATATAGTTTTAGCTAACAGTAGGATAAAGTATAATATACAACAATATATGGGAAAAGAAGATGGGCAGAATAGATAAGCATTTTCCTATACAAATTTTATATTGGTGTAGATTTAATTTCAGGTCTGAATGAGAAGCAACCTTGTTGAATCTGAAGGACTAGGAATTGCTAGATCTTCTAGACATCAGTGTGGTATTTTGGCCCAGGACATAAAGTTATTGTTTCTACATGAACTTCACATAGTAAATTTGAAAAGGTAGGCTTTTTATTATGTTTATAAATATTCACTTCTATTAGGGAAATGTCAGAGATTGTTATAAAAATGTACCAAAACAATAAAAAAAAAACCTTAGCTAAAATGCATCTCCCTGAAATAAGCAGTAATATAAAGATCCATCCAAGTCTTTGGAAAAAAGAACATGAAGAAAGATGAAGTATCTTAATGTATCCTGTCAGCCCTGGGAACCAGAAAAGCTAAGAATTTTCATTCTCCCAGACTCAAGTAAGTCCATTGCCCAATTCTAAACAGGTTTATTTAAAATAGAATCCTCCAGTAAATCATTGGGATTTATTTCTTTAAGAAGCAGCTGAAGAATCCATCCTACAGAAAGAAACAATAGTTTGGAATGAGTGTGATTAATCTCAGTGAAAAAATAGATGCTAATCAGCATGATTAGTTCACGAGTAAGGCAGAAATAAAAGGTTTAATACATTTAATACCTTACATATTCAGATGGAAATCTTAGCCAGTCAGGATCAGCAATCCTGGATTTGTGTAGACTCAATATAAAGTATCTTCTAATGTTCTTATATTCACCACTGTGGGTCTTTTTGGATTGATGGGTTGAACTGTTAACTATAGCAGTATGAAATGTATTATTTCCGTTGCAGTAGGTATCTGGAGCCCCAACATGAATACTTTTAGGCAGTTTGTTTGTTTGTTTGTTTGTTTGTTTGTTTGTTTGTTTATTTATTTATTTATTTATTTATTTATTTGTTTGTTTGTTTATTTATTTATTTATGTATTTATATGGCGCCTTTCTCCGTAGACTCAGAGTGGCTTACAATGCATTATAGCAATAGCCTGCATACTTTTATGTATATACCTGCTTATTAGGTCTTTCGGACCCCCCAAGCAGTGTTGTTCTATACAAACCTGGCTTATTGCCCCCACAATCCAGGTCCTCAATTTACCTACCTTGAAAGGATGCCTTACCCATCTTTTGTTCCCAAATTTTATCCTGCTTCTTCATTCATCTGGACTCCTGAACAGAATTCTCTCCTGTTCTGATTCTCTTGGAAGCTGGACCACAACAAATCTATTTCCCATTTCCATCATTGCTGTTCTTTAGCTGGCTAAAAAAAAAAACAAAACACCACCCTCCTTTATAATATATGAGTTTATATTTCTAGTTCCATACTAGTTTTGAGTGTTTGTTTCAACAACATTTTCCAACTTGGCTTTTTCATATTTTTTTCCCCCAAAACATATCGCACAGTCTATAACCAATCATTTTGTTTAAGGTAAGAGAATAGAGAGTGATAATACAGAACCATGATAAATAACACAGCTATTACTTCTCTATAGCGCAATGGATAGCTAAAGGGGAATAGCAAAGAATATTACTACTGAATTGCATAGTGGGGTGCGATATTGAAACAAATAGTACATCTTTAAGTCACAATGATTCAGTCTAATACAAATTACCAAGATTGGATAGTTTGTCCTATTTCAAAGATGCTTTGGATTTGGACAAATGGAGTGTGGATACACAAGCAATATATAACTGGGTTTGCACACTTTTTCATCTAAGAGAATTGTCAATTACAAAATGCTTTGTAGAGAGGGATTACTACAGAACCATTGTCACCCTCCATGGGTAAGTTTCAACAGTTTGGCATAGCATTTGAAGTTATGTACAGAAAAGAGATTTTAAGTAGCCTCCATCCACAGTGGTCACTGCTCACTATTTCAAAAAAAGGAGCAGCTGGCATCTAAAGATTCTTTTGTTGGAGTAACTGATTTTTTAAAAGTAATCCTGCCAAAGTATGGGAGAGGAAAAGGAAAGGATGTTAGTATGTGACACCTCATTAAAAATCACCTTGTACTTTTGCCATTTGGTTACTAGCCAGAAAAGGGAATAGTTTAAAAGATTTAATAGCATTTGAATAGCAAATTCAACAACAGAAAATCCAATAGAATCATTTTCCAAGGGTTTCCTATTAAAGGGATTTATTTTTTTTTTTGCTTATCACCAGTCTGGCTGCATCTCCTAACACCTCCTAGTCTATTTGGCTGGTAGTTTTTATCTATTTTTCAGTACAGCTTCTCCGTTCAACTCAGCCCTGGAAAGGAAAGGAAAGGAAATTGTTTTGGATCATCCTGCTCAAAGCTGAGAAATGCCCTGTTTAAAAAGCATTGTGTAATCCTAAAACATAAGTGGCAGATGTTGATACAAATTGCACATTTTCAGATCCCTAGAAATCTGTGCTTTAATGGACAGGTCTGTCTGTCAATCAGTTTTTGCTACATAATTCAGGTAGCCAATTCACGGCTTTTATTTTTCTGGAAGGCATTTGACTCTGCTCTAAGCAGTGTTGAAGCAGGAGATAGAATGTCATGTTGAATGAAGCTAGTACTTGAAACTTAAGATGGCTCTACAGGTTAGGAAGAATATCATCTTTTCTGGATGGGCATGGGGAAGAGAGCTAACTTGGCAATAACATCAGACTGATTGGTAAATGGTGCATCTGCCTGTTTTTGGCTGCCACTGTTTAACTGGCAGGTTAGCAGCAGCAGGTACCAAGAGACAAAAGTCTCTGATATGAATCCAGATACTTAATGTCACAGATTTGAATGTATAGATTACTATAAATCAGAACTAGGGATGTGCAGATAGTATAAAAGAGTTCCACTTTAATGTCTGTATTGGCTTGGCAGATTCTTCTCTGATTCTCCTAAAAATCAAGATGTCTATAAATAACAACATAGCAATATAAGTAGCAGACCAGTGAAAGGAAAAATGAGAAAACGAGGAATACCTATGATAGTAAGAAGAAAAATTAATAAAATGTAAGAGAGTAAAAGACATAGAACTATAAAATTCTCACCATGCCATTTTCCTTGTACTTTTTCTTCATGTACCTGAATCTAGCTATCTTTTCTTGTTCTCACCTGTCTGCCTTTTGAGGTAGGCCAGGTTAAGAAGTAGATAGAAATAGAAATAGCACTTGGACTTATATACTACTTCATATTGCTTTACAGCCTCTTCTAAGCTTACAGAGTCAGCATATTGTCCCCAAACAATCTAGGTCCTCATTTTATCAATCTTGGAAGGATCGAAGGCTGAGTCAACCTTGAGCTGGTCAGAATTGAACTCCTAGCAGTGAGCAGTGAGTTAGCCTGTAACACTGCATTCTAACCACTGTGCCACAAAATGCTGCAGGAATTCCAGGAATGCTTCTTTACTGGGGTTTTGTTAAAAAAAATATAATGATAGAATCTTGAAAACCTGTCCATATTTCTTTTGGACTTTTGTTTATGCTAATCAAAATTAGAATCTAATTATTTTGAATTTCTTTCTTAAGTTTGCTTCAGTCTATGGACTGTGTAATTTCTCCTTCAATTCAGCCCACTCATTCCTTGTTATTCTATTTTATCACTTCTTAACAGCAGAAACTGACTTTTTACATTGTACCAAAGCCATCTCTAATCTTGGTTAGAGATAAAGGAAGTTTATTACTGTTCTATTGCTTCCTGGAGCACAATGACATTATAATCCAGAGTACAGAAAGTTTGAATTGTCATTTCAAACAAGAGTGAGGAAAATAAAAATTGTCTCTTGCTAAGTTTTGGAATAGGCCAGAAATAGTATTCAGCAGCTTCTAACCAGTTCTGGAGAACCGGTAGCAGAAATTTTAAATAGTTTGGAGAACCGGTAAATACCACCTCTGACTGTCTCTCCCCCCCCCCACATCTATTCTCTGCCTCCTGAGTCCCAGCTGATTGGGAGGAAATGGGGATTTTGCAGTAACCTTCCCTTGGAGTGGGGAGGGAATGGAGATTTTACAGTATCCTTCCCCTGCCATGCCCACAAAGCCATACCCACAAAGCCATGCCATGCCCACCAAACCACGCCCACAGAACCGGTAGTAAAAAAAAATTGAATTCCACCACTGGAATAGGCCCATTCCAGCCTA
Organism: Pantherophis guttatus; assembly: GCF_059756535.1. Classification (NCBI taxonomy): domain Eukaryota; kingdom Metazoa; phylum Chordata; class Lepidosauria; order Squamata; family Colubridae; genus Pantherophis; species Pantherophis guttatus. The sequence continues at coordinate 290,072,325 of NC_142063.1, read as the reverse complement.
TTATCGGACTCCAGCTACCAGCCCTGGACAACATCTTCGAATCTTGCTGTTTGAGGAAGTTGCATAACATTCTCAGAGACTCTTCCCATCCTGCTTACAATCTTTTTGGACTGTTGCCTTCTGGCAGAAGATACAGAACAATTAAAACTCAGACCACACGTTTTCTGAATAGTTTTTATCCCAGAGCTATAATTGCACTCAACAATGAACTAAAGAGCCATCATTAGTGAGCTGTTGGACAGTATTACTTGGTCTGTTGTGTGGATGTTTGGGTGGTTTAGGGGTGGGGAATTGTGGTGGGTGGGAGTATGTTTGAGAATTATGTGTGTGGGACCTGGTCTTTGGGTGTCACGTAAATTTCGTTGTATGTGTATACTGTGTATACACATACAATGACAATAAAGTTTATTTATTTATTTATTTCTGCAGTTCCTGAGACCAATAGTCCTGGTGGGGAGATATTAAAGGTATGGTCTGGGAAAAAAATATTACTAAGATCTTTAGCTCTGGTATGGTGTTTTGTACACACCAAGAGCCTTTTATAAGTATCTTGACTGATGACCTACCAATCCAACTGGAGATGATATGCAACCAATGATGAGAATGTACAGTAAAGAATTCTAACTTTATTTAACTTCTGGCTTCCTTTCTCACATGTTCTATCTGGTTAAGAAATCCTTCCTCATTTAGATAGATTTGTTATTATCGAAATGGCTAGTTTAAACTATTACGTAAAAGTAAAAAATTGAGGTTTGATGTTAATGCCTTATTCTACTGCACCAAAGGGAATCGGAAGTCAATTCCTTTTCTTTCTTTTTCCCCATTGTTCCTTCACTTTCCCTTCCCTTTTTTTCCTATTATTTGCTTTTGTATTTTCTTTGTATGCTACATTATAAACCAATAAAAACCGAAATACAGTATACATTAAATAAAAAAGAAATCATTCCTCACTTCAATCTGATATCCAGATTGATGACAAATTTATAGTGATAACTGCCATTATATAGATTTCTGTAAGACAATTACTAATTTGATATGTTCCTTTAAATATTCACAAACCCATATGTACAAGATTAGGTAAAATAGGCAAAGCTATTTCTGTAGCATTGGATTGCTGGCCTGGTTCAAAAAACTCTAGAGATGTCTTAAAAATATTTTCTCTGAATAAATTTGTGTGGCTACTATTTGCAAAAGGACAAGTGTGAATAAGATTGGAGGAAAGTCAATGTTGATGATAGGTTTGGAGACTGAAATAAATTGGAGCTATTTTATCGGGCTGTGATTTTCTCTATGATGCTGAGAAGCCTTTTTATGTCAGCATTATCTTTATCTCAGCATTATCTTAAGCACAGAGATGTGCTTAATCTCAACTAAATTCTTATTTTATAGGATAAGCTCAAACAGAAAATCAGGGAATTTGTTGTTTGCTATTTGGTTGCTAGTGAAAGGCGAGCTTGAAAGCTATTTTAATACCTTTTTTTAAAAAAAAAAAAGATTTGAATCCTAATTTGGGTAACACTAGAATAAACCAGGCTTTTATTTCTGTGAAATCATACATAACTTCTGAATCTGTTTCTAGTGATTTGGTCTGCATTATCTCCTGAGCACTTTATCTGAACAAATTAAATAATTAGTGCAAAATACAAAGGTTAGAAACCTTTATGGAGGCAGTCTTGTTCAAAACACTGCTGCTGCATTGAAAGAGATGAGTTTGGCTCCCTACAGGCCTGGAAGAGGAACTGAGCTATATTTGTGACTCCTGAGTAAACTCTTTCCTTTCTTCAACCAACTTAAATAACCCAAGCTTTGCAAGAAAATAACTTCTGTTAATAATGCCATAAAAAGTGGAGTAACTACTGTGCTGTTGCTTCTGTGTCCCTAGAAAATGCGTTAAAATTAGTGCACATATACAATTTGCTTGTTCATTTTTTATGTTGTACAAAAGAATAAGCAGGGAGTTGAAAAATCTTCCCTGAAATAAAAAAATAAAAGCAGTATACTGAACTAAGGGAATATGCCAGATATTTGCGAATCCCTAGTTGGCGTTGACTAGAAAGCAATGAGTTTTTTAGCTTTTTCTCTAAGAATAAGAGATTTTATGTAAGCTAGTCAAAACCACTGTTTACATATAGAGAATAGAGAAAAGGAACTGATTCATAGAATGTATCATTAAGTTATGGTGCATTTGCAAGCTAAGGTGATGACAGATTCAAGAAATATATATATATTTCCTTTTAGGCATAATAATTTCAGCTAAGAGATATGAGGAAGGGGAATGCCTGCTGCAGCTGTCCTTCTACTCCAGTATTAGAAACAGCTGCTTTATTGTTCCTAAGCATTTTGTCTTTTTTATTGCTCAAACAAAAGGCAAAAGAGTCAGGAACAGATTTTTCTGGTGTTTGCAATCCTGAAACTCCCAGAAAAAGTAATACTAGTAAGACCCCAAGAATTAAAACATATTGTACGTAGCAGGGGTAAAATCCAGCAGGTTCTGACAGGTTCTGGAGAACCGATAGTGGAAATTTTGAGTAGTTCGGAGAACTGGTAGTGGAAATTTTGAGTAGTTTGGCGAACCAGTGGTGGAAATTTTGAGTAGTTTGATGAACCGGTAGTGGAAATTTTGAGTAGTCCGGAGAACCAGCAAATACCACCTCTGGCTGGTCCCAGAGTGCGGAGGGAAAGGGGATTTTGCAGTATCCTTCCCCTGGAGTGGGGTGGGAATGGAAATTTTGCAGTATCCTTCCCCTGTCACGCCCACCAATCCACCCCACCAAGCCATACCACGCCTACCAAGCCATGCCCACATAGGCATGAAAAATACTAAACTAAAGTGTGCAAGTTCACTTACCTACATTCTCTGAGGAGGTAATCCAGACAATTCATTCTGATTAATCACAATTGTCTGTTTAGAGTCACAGTCTTTGCATGTATCATTTGGAACACCTTTCAGTCTGTTAGTCTAATATTAGACTAATATTCAACTGAAACCAGAACATTTTTTGCTGGGACTAATGGAGAGACAATTAGAGAGGAGCCATAGATTATTTTTATACTGTATATGATGAGCTCTGCAAGACTATTATATGTGCAAAAATGGAAAGATTGAAATATAATGGAGGATTGATTGGTGAATGTGACAGAACTAGCACAAATGACAAAATTAACTTGTTGGCTAAGAGAAAGATCAACAATGACATTTATTACTGACTGGAAATCCCTTATGGACTTTTTTGCTGCAGAAAAGAAAAAAAATGAACTGATGGTTTATGGATTTGTTGATTAGAAAGGGCAGATTGTGGAAAGAAGAAAATTATGATGTAAGCTGAGAAAGAGAGGGTGAAATATAAATGTGCTTATAACTGCTATTGAGATCAGAAGCCATTTTTTTCTTTTTCACTTTCTTATTACTTTTCCTTATTCTCCTCAGCTATTCAAAGTTTTATTGTTTTTATTCTGTTGAAAACTTTTAAAATAAAAATATTCAGTGAATTCAGTGAATTCATCAGAATTATATAGGGCTCATTCACCAGAAGGTAAACAGTGTGCTACTACTGGGGAAGTACTGACAGGAGAAAACAGAAGGTGGGGAAAATTGTATGTCTACCCTTCAGTAAGTATTCTTGCCTCTGTTATGGCTTTGTTGGTCACTGCTCCATACTGAGATCTGAAACTACAAATTTGAAAAAACAAACAAACATCATATTCACTTCTTGTGAATAACTTCAACAGTCCCTATTGCTATATTGATGTATTTTTTTCAGCAATTACATTTCAGACATCTTACCTATCAGTTCAGTTTTGCAAGCCAAAACATTTTAACTGCATGAGGCTTAGATGTGAACATGGAAATAAAGTATGTCCCCAGCAGCTGGAATCAGAACTCAATTTGAAATAATTGGTTGGAAGTGATAATAGTTTATGAACATTATGTTTATGTATCTGAAACTAATGCATCTGTAACTAATTTTTTGGCAGAATCCACAGTGAATTCTGAGATCTGGATTTGATCTGTAAGAAATCATTTCCCAGATTTTCATATCCTCAAAGGATGATAACCAGATTGCTATCTTACGTGTTTTCTACTTCATCTGTTCCAAATAGCTAATTCCTTCCATTTTCATACTGTCATTTTGTTAAGAGCCTGGAATATTTTATTCAATATAATAGCTGGTGGTTATATACTGGGCCTGGTGGCTCAGCAGACTGATAGCATTGTGATTAACACCAGCTGTCTGCAATTACTGTAAATTCGAATCTCACCAGACTCAAGGTTGACTCAGCCTTCCATCCTTTCTAAGGTAGGTAAATTGAGGACCCAGTTTGTGGGGGCAATAAGCTGACTTTGTATAAATATACAAAAGTATGAAAGCTATTGCTTAATGCATTGTAAGCCGCCCTAAGTCCCCGGAGAAGGGCGGCATATAAATCAAATTAAAAATAATAATAATAATTAAAAAAAATATCCTCTAGGATATAAAGTGGCCTGTTTCTTATTATGGGATAAACTGCTGTTTTTCAAACTTGGTTACTTTAAAATGTGTGGATTTTCCCTCCTAGATGACTGGGGAATTCTGGGAGTTGAAGTTCACACATTTTAAGATTGACAAGTTTAAAAAATGTGGGGCTAAGCCATTATAAACAGCTAAGGCTCTGCTTCGTACAAAAGAGTAAGGGACCATCCTTCCTTTTCTCAGGAAGTGTTTTAGTAAGAGGAGGAATCAAACTCACTATTGCTACATTAGAGAGGATTGATCACTAAGGAGATAGATAAATAGAAGCAAACTTATTTTGCATTATATGTGTACTATATATGTATGTTATATGTGTTTACTGTATGAATTCTAAGGATCAGTCTTTCCACTGAGATTTGGTTTAGGCTTATACAAATCTCATTTAGAAAGGCTTTGAAAATGGAGGATGACATCTGGAGACTAGGAGGTCATATGGCTGTCCACCACCATGTTATTATTTTTATTATTATTTCACTCTATTGCTGCCCAACTCACTTCAGAATTATTGTTCTCTGCTGATGAGGATATCCAGGAAGGGAAGTAAGTTGTTTTCTTCTTCTTTTGTAAACTTTATCTCTTTGAAAATGTTGTTGAGTTTTTCAGGTGCCCTCTCTAATTGTTCCCTTTTTATTATGAAGAAAGTATTGTCTTCATATCGTATCCATACTTTTGGTTGTATGTATGGAAATCTTCAAGTTTCTAGATGTTGCATTACGGTCTCTGTAATGTGTCCAGAGAGTTGTGTTCCCATTGATATTCCTCTGTTTTGTTTGTCTATTTTTATGAAACTAAAAGTAGATAGTGGGGTAGAGGTTAATGAGTTCCATGATTCTGGTATTTCGATTTTAATATATTTGGCTTAGTGTGTTGTATATTAATATCACCATGGATTATTTTGCTACTTCTACAACTATGGATGCAAAGAGTTCTGTGATATTGAATGGAAACATTATTTCATCTTCTATTTTTAGATCTTTGATTTTCTGGAGGCATAAGCGTGTAGCTTTGAAAGAATATTTGTTCCCCTATGTGAAATGTCCAAGCTTTTTGTAAGTTCTTTGGCTAGGCTGTATGTTGGGGAATGCAATTGGATGGAGAGATATGTTGGGCTTGTGTATCTGGGAACTTCCATACAAGGGTGGAAAGACAGGTCCATCACTTTTCATCTTCCTAATTTCTTCTTTTGTGATTTGACCTTTATTGGCTACATCATTGAAGATTCTCTTGGTCTGCTTGTCCAGTTTCTGTATTGTCTTGGTGTACATTGGGATAGAAATTTCTTTGTCCTACAGTAATTCTTTGGTTTTATGTATTGTGTTCTAGCCATAATAATTACTTTGATCTTTGCTGCTGGGAGGATAGTAATGGTTTGGGCCTTCTTTAAGTTTTGCAGGACTGCTTTGTCTGTTGATTTGAGTTGGTACTGCTTCTGTATTCTTCTGATCTGTGATATGATTGTCTGACTCATGTGTTCTTGGGTCTTTGTAGCAAGCCCTGTGGTTTTAAATGCTACTTCTAAATTTTAAATGCTTTGAATGGTTTTAAAATGCTGATTCTTAAACAATTGTCATTTAATGTATTATGCATATTAAAATATTCTCCAGGTCACATATGATTCTATAGCAGAATCAATGCTGTTGAATTTAAGAGCCCAAATGGTAGATTACTGCAAGAATAAGTAATTCTGTTTAGTTATGACATTTTAATGATTACTCTATAGAACCTGGGCAGATATTTATATTCTTGCCAATATACAGTATATTTAGAAAACCCCTATAGGAAAAGGTCAACCAAACAAGGATTTACTGGGGTTTATATTTCATATCTTGCCTGCAGAAGGGTTTCTTGAAAAGTGGTGGGAAGCCTTTTTGTTTACCTGTCATGGATAATGCTAGTTTGCAATTTTTGTGAGGAATGTTATCACAATTAATAATAAAATGCCATTACTGCTTTTTATATTTTCCTTCACATTCCCTGACTGGGCATGGGTATTTTTGATAGCAAGTTGTTGCCTATAAGTAGAGTGGATTGTTTAGTGATGTCAGAATTCAGTTTAGAGGAAATATAGTATTCTTATATCTTTCTACAAATTTAAAATAAAGACCGTAACATGGTGAAACTAGTATGGACTGCAATGACACCTATCTCCAGGATTGTGGTATCCATAACCAATTTCCAGGGACCCCAACAAAACTATTGAAATCTCTCTGCCCAGAATTCATTTTTCATTTTTCTTATTTTATATGGTATTGTAGAAAAAGTAGTAAACAGGATTTCTTGCTCCATTATTGCTTAAATTCTCTCTCTCTCCATATCTATATCTATATCTAAGGATATATATGCATACCGAAAAAAACACTTTTACAGAGACTTTTTATTCTTATTTAAAATCTTCTTTCACATAAAAATGTAATAGGCCATGATGCAGTCCCAGATTGTTGTAATAACTGTATTTATATTGCAGTTCTCCCTGTAAGTGCTCCTAGTGAATAAATCTCATTCAATATTAGCTTGGACTAGCAGTCATTATCTCAGTGACATTGTAACAGAGGAAATAAAGGTTGTTTAAGCTTTACAAGAGTGTGGCTTGGGCTCTCATCCTGATATGATGCTTTCTAATAGAGCAGTAATCTAGTGAGGATTCCAACAGAGTGTTCTAGTTGATCTGGAAGGATACTTTCAGGCAGACACAGGGGTGAAATCCAGTAAGTTCTGACAAACCAGTAGCGGAAATTTTGAATAGTTAGGAGAACCAGCAAATACCACCTCTGGTTGGCCCCAGAGTGTGGTGGGAATGGAGATTTTGCAATATCCTTCCCCCAGGAGTGGGGAGGGAATGGGGATTTTGCAGTATCCTTCCCCTGGAATGGGGTGGGAATGGAGGTTTTGCAGTATCCTTCCTTTGGAGTGGGGAGGGAATAGGCATTTTGCAGTATCCTTCCCCTGGAGTGAGGAGGGAATGGGAATTTTGCAGTATCCTTTCCCTGGAGTGGGGTGGGAATGGAGATTTTGCAGTATCCTTCCCCTGCCATGTCCACCAAGCCACACCCACAGAACCAGTAGTAAAAAAAATTGGATTTCATCACTGGGCAGAGATCTATCCAGTCAGGAAAAAAAAAGACAGAATATTTCAGGACTTATACGCAGGGTGGATAGAAATGTCATACGGAGAGAAAGGGCAATTTACACCTTCCTCCATATCTTCCTAATTTTTCCCCTCTATAATGTATCAAAAGGTTCAAAATGGAGTTTAATGATAGCATTGAACCTAAATGCTAATTCTTATGAATGACAGGAAAAGTACAGCATCAAAAGGTCAGTCACTTCTGTCTTTACTTTCTGTGTCAGGCAACCTTTCCAGGGATGCTTTCCAAAAAATATAATAACTGTATTTTCTGAAAGGTAATAAAAATTAATAATACATTAATTACTATTATTATTATAAACCTACTCTGCAGTACTGTAAAAATCAACAGCCTCTGTTGAATTTGGGAGGATGGACTTTCTGAGGGAAAAAAATGGTATTTAGGCCCATGTGTGTCCCATGGGGACAGGATGCCAAGCCCTGTTTATACCAAGGGTTGCGTTGCTACTACTATACTCCAATCTAGTCCTCTTTATTTTCCTGCCAATGCCCCATTTCATAATTCCATAGCATTCCATAGGTCCTATGAGTCCCTAAAAAATTGGCCTTATGGACTATTTCTTTCAAAACGTGTTTCAATTAAGTACTAACATAGTCTTCTGCTTAGCCAAGGAGTATAAAAGGAGGCAAGATAATAGCTGATGGTCTCTATTTCAGTTGAGGGACTGTGAGGTGTGCAAGCTTGCCTGATACCCTTTAAACAATTGGTTTAAGATGTGTTACATGAACATACTCAATGTGGCATATGTGGTGCAATGGAGTGAGACATGTAGAGATCTGTACATTGGGGAAACAAGGCAACCACTTCACAAATACATGGCACGACACATGAGAACGACATCAGGACAAGATTCAGTTGTCCACCTGCACCTGAAAGACAGAGGCCACTCTTTTGAAGACAGCAAAGTCCACATTCTGGACAGAGAGGATCACTGGTTTGAAAGAGGGGCCAAGAAGCCCTTTATATTAAAATCGATAGAATGGGGAGGAATAGGACACCACTTATCTCTTGTCACAGTGCTTTCAGCAGTCTCAAGAAGGCTCCAAATATATTTGCATTCTGATTCAGTGACCCTGAAGGTACAGATAAACCCCCAAGTGGCTTCAGTGACCTAATGACAACCTTCAAGTCTAACAACCAGTTGACTGCAAGGGATATAAATCCTTCCATTCCCCACCCTTCAGCCAGAACTGAAGAAGCTTCTTGGGTGAGAAGTAAAATGTTTCAAGGAAAAAAAAAACAAGAAAGTCCGACTGCCTTTTGGAAAAGGCACTTCTGGGACAGCCATGACCTGGATGATTGAGAATCTTCATAGACATACTAAATAATGGTTTGTTTAATCATGGATTACAGAATGCAGCATGGGTGGCTGGTCCCATACAATACGCTCGCCCCACAAATTAAATGATCCACAAAATAACTGAGTTTGCTATGTGTACCCAGGGAAGATTGATCTTATTCTTTTATCAGGACACACCGCATTTTTGCTGATCTTGATTTTTCTCAATCCTTCAGGCTAAAACACAGTCAAGCAAACAAATCTGCAGAGATATGCATATCAGTGAATGTTGACCCTCTGATGTTATATCTGAGAACTAATGGGAAAATAGCATATAGATTTGGCTTGGGACCAATTGTTATTCATATTAGTGGAAATTGCTTTTAAGAAATGACTTAGGAACTGATCATGTTGGTGCATTTTTGTTTTTCAGGGTAACGCTCTGTCCTTTAACTTAATATTTATTATTTAGATGGAAAGTGTTAAGTTGGGTGAATGAGGACGTAGCAAGCCAGGCAGTGAGTGACAACAGCTCTTTATTGTAGGGTGAGAACCCAGCAACTGACAAGGGGAAACAGCTCCCTTTATATACCAATCAGCTGATGGTCAGTTAATTCAAACTGCCTGCCCAAATCTACATACATAACAGAAAGAGCTTTAACTTTGTTGTGATGAGGTTTATATCTTTGTTCCAGATGGGAATCTCTAAGAACTTTGTTGTGGGATTAAATGTTGCCAAAGCACTCTAAAATGAGGAATAGGCTTTCAGAAGTTGATATTGATTTTAGACATTTTTAACACAGTCTTTCCAAATCCTCTATTTTGAATGTGTAAGAAAAAACTGGACCAATCATCTGTTCATTCACCTTGAATCCTGAGCCAAAAATACCAATTCTTTCCAGGATTTTAAAAAAAGGTTTACAAATGTACTGTTTCATTCTTCTCATTTCTATGTGTGAGAGAAAGAAAGACAGAAAGTACATTTAAACCACAAAGGCAATTTTTCCTCCTTCATCTTTTCTAATCCAATCCGCCTCTAGTAATACTTTGATATGTAGTTTCATTCCTGCCTCTCAACAATTTCAGAAATGTCCCTTTGACATCTTTCTCTAGTTCGAAAGATCTTCTCAAAGTGTTTTGTTCTTAGGAATCCAATTGCAGTTTTATGCAACAATTAAATAACAGCAAAACCATTAAAATGCTGCATGTGTAGATAAAGAGAGTACTTTCCAAATACAAGGGAAAGGATCCTGCTCCCTCCCACCCGTTTGCTTGACTTTTGCTCATACATCTTTTTTTTTTTTTTACCATTCAATCATTTTGTTTTGAAGGACAATGTTAAAAGTGGAAAAAGAGCTCTGGTTTCTAGATGTCTATGGAGATTCTCAGTCATCCAGGTCATGGTTGTCCCAAAGGTGCTTTTTTAAGAGGCAATGGACTTTCTGATTTTTCTTTGAAGACATTTCGCTTCTCATCCAAGAAGTTTCTTCAGTTCTGGAGAGCTAAAGAAGTTTCTTGGAAAGAAGCAAAACATCTTCAAAGAAAACCCAGAAAGTACAGTTGCCTCTTGAAAAATCACCTTTGGGTCTAGTTTCTAGAGTTCTTAGATACGCTGGAAGGCTATCAGGATCACCATGGAATGCAAGATGCCAATTAATGTCTCTTTGTTAGAAGATGGAAGCAGAACAGAACATAATTAAAAATTATTAATTGATCTGGATTGCACAAATAATAGTTTGGGAAAACTGATTACTCACAAAAGTGATACAGAATGAAGTTGACATCTTTTGCGAGAAGACAATAATGAGAAAATGGGCATTCTTGTTCAAAAAAAATCCTTTTATGAAAAAGAGAATCTCCTGTTTCATTTCCTTTAATTCACTGTCATAAACCTGATACCTTTCAAATCCAGAGATTCCCCAATCTTGCTCACGAGGTCATTAGCAATAGAAATAGCCCTTAGACTTACTGTATATACCACTCCATAATGCTTTACAGAACTCTCGGAGCAATTTACAACATCAGCATATTCCCCTCCCCACCTGCCCACACTCAGGGTCCTCATTTTACTGGCCTTGGAAGGATGGAAGGCTGAGTCAACCTCAAGCCCCATCAGGATCAAATTCCTCCTAACTCTGTGGGCAGAGTTAGCCTGCAATACTGCATTCTAACCACTCTACCACCAGGGGTCATTATTTCCTTTATAAGAATAATAAGAAAATGCTGTTCTCAAGACAAGAGAGTTGACCAACCCACAAGTGAGAGGCCATCTTCTGAATGGTTCTCATGCTATGAAAGATGCACTAAGAGATTGTTGGCCTCTTGGCCTTTAACAAGTTGGTAAAAACATATATCCTCTGCCTGGCTTTTAACTGTTAAATTATTTACTTTTATGCTTGATTTTTATTAGATTTTAATTTCATTGGTGTGGCTTGTATTTTCTTTGCTGTTGCTAGCTGCCTTGATTTTTTAATGGACAGGATGACAACAGACAAATCCAATTAAAAATAACAACAAAAGAAATGGGGAAAACCCCAATTCAAATAGAGCATAGTAGGTAAAATGAGGGACAATGTGATTCACTCAAGGCTTGTAGAAATCACATCTTGGTGATAACCTATTTTTCAAAAAACACCACAGCAGGTTATGATATACAATGCATTGTTACAGCAAGTATGTACGTAGAATGTTAACATGGACTTTTTTAAAAAAATAACACAAAAAAGAAAATGCAGTTGTGGTCTATCCCATGAGAGGGTAGAAAGGAAGAGAAGGGCAATCATCTCAAAAGCAATATTTATTTTCTCAGAAGAAAACTCTACTGAACTCATTTGAATTTCCCTGTACAATAAGGGAATACAGGAATGCAATTGGGGGGGGGGTGTCAAATCCAAAGGTTAAACAATAATAAGTAGAGTCTTTTCCATTACAGCTAAAAGCCAATAATACTAATTTATAATTAGAGCTGGGTATCAGCAAGATCCTATTTCAACTAATTAATTGAATTAATAATGTTATGAGTAGAGTTTCTGAGATCTGAATAGAAGGAGAAAATTTTCTGATATTCCTACACAAAGGCTTTACACATTTTACACCTTCACTATGCTTTGGGAAAAAAAATATTTTGGAGTGAGAACCAACAGCATTTGTGACCTGCAGAAGCTTCTATTAGCACGGTTTGCAATTGTGAATGTAAATCATAGAACTTTGCCCAGAATGCTGATATGTATTCCACATATCACACCTCTCCTTCCTCATCCACATAGTCAATTACTGCAGATTGAAATGAGTGCGCCAGTAACATCTAAATGTTATATGTGAAAGCATCACAAGATTACTCTAAAGGTGTAATAGCGTAAAGTCAAAGTTGTGTTAATAGTTATAAAACATCTTTGAAGAATTCAAAAAAAAGAAGAAGGAGGAGGAGGAGGAGGAGGAGAGGAAGAGGAAGAGGAAGAGGAAGAGGAAGAAGAAGAAGAAGAAGAAGAAGAAGAAGAAGAAGAAACAGACAATGATCTAGCTGGTATTATGAGGACTTTCAAAGATGATGATAGCACCCTTTTGTGGCCGAGGCCCATATTTGAAATATTTTGGGAAGAGGGAATATCACTCTGGAAAATGTTGATACAAAGCAACTGGGGCCATGTTACATATTTGGAAAGTGCCACAATTTTCTGAAGTTCCTGACTTTGGAGGGAATATGAGGATTTCCTTTATTTTTAAAACTACATCAAGCCTATTTTTATAGCTAATGCCACCAGTGTAGACCTGCTACTTTTTAGCAACCATGGCTGTGGGGAGATGGTGACAAAGCAGGGTCAAAAGAGCTACAGTTCTAAGCCTCAGATAGTTGAGGTGATGTGTAGGTCTTCGATTAATTCAGGTTTGCTATGGAGCATCTCTGCTGCTGTGCATGAATGCACAGGCTGTGGCCGAAAATACGTTCTCATTATATAAATGGCTTATTCTGCTCAGACAGGTTTCACCTTTGTCTGTCAGATTTAGATCTGGCGACTGCTATGATCCGAGCTTAAGTGCAAATTCCTATTTCTCCTCATCCAAAACCGCTGGGGGAGTCATGCAACTCATTCTCTCTGAGATTAATCTACCCCAAAGGGAACATGTGTATAAATAAAACATGGCAGCTGGTCTATTTCAAAAGCCAATCTGTACAACAGTCAATTTAGATTGCTTTAAATTCAAAAGTCTAGAAATATAAAAGAAGCATCAACCTTGAAAGAAATTGTGTACGTTAATGTATTTAGAAAGGAATTCTTCCCTTTCCTTTAGAAAAATTGTGGACCACCAGATGTCAGTGAACTAAAATTTAAAGTTTGTCTCAACATCAGCCAGCTGGTATAGCAAGGCATTATAGTTCAGCAGCATCTGGAGGAATAAAGATGGGGAATCATATAGAGTCTAATCAATTGTATAATTATTAGAGTCTCATAATCATATAGGCCAATAGTCCCTAGTACAGTTTAAAATGTAAATCACAATTAATAAAAATGCTCTTTAACAAAGTTTAGCTTTGGAAAATTTAGAATGCTACCCTAATAGATCAAAAGAAAACCTTCAGAAGTTATTTCAAAAGTAATAGGGGTTGTGAGGTTGGAGCCTTCAGAATAGCCATATTCTGAAGTACTGGCTCTGTGTAGAAAATACTGTCTTAGGTTTAGGTTTAGGTTTATTTGATTTGTATACCGCCCTACTCCCGAAGGACTCAGGGGGGTGAACAGCCAACAATAAAATATATAAATACAAAAAATTAAAAAACCAGATAAAATCAAATTAAATCATTTTGGCCCAGACAGATTAAAACACCCCAATAATTTAAAAACAGATTAAAATTTACATATTTAAAAAGGGAAGAAATTAGGCCAAGCCCGCCTGATGGAATAAAAAGGTCTTCACAGCACGGCGGAAGGAGCGCAGATCCGGGATCTTCCGTATCTCCGGGGGAAGCTCATTCCAGATGGTAGGTGCCCCCACAGAGAAGGCTCTCCCCTAGGGGCCGCCAGTCGACACTGTTTGGCTGACGGCACCCGGAGGAGTCTCTCTCTATGAGAGCGTACTGGCCGGTGGGAGGCTATTGGTAGTAGTAGGCAGTCCCGTAAATAACCAGGTCCTAAGCCATGGAGCGCTTTAAAGGTGGTAACCAAAACCTTGAAGTGCACCCGGAAGACCACCGGGAGCCAGTGCAGTTCGCGCAGGAGAGGTGTTACATGGGAGCGCCATGTCGCTCCCATTACCACCCGCGCGGCTGCACTCTGCGCCAGTTGGAGCCTCCGGGTGCTCCTCAAGGGGAGCCCCATGTAGAGAGCATTACAATAGTCTTATCTATTGGCAGATAGATATTGTAATCTATTGTAATCTATTAGCATTACAATAGTCTTATCTATCTTCCCAATGATTTTGCCTCAGATATCAAATAAAGTCTCAGTATCTTAAGAAGTGCAGTTGGTTGTACAGAAAATTTTTTGCAGTGATGCTGTTCAGTGCTGCTTTTTGTACACAATGATCCATATTCTAGCCCAGTCAGTTGAATACTTTTGTTTAACAGAGAAAGATATTGCACATTTCCTAATCAATTTCATTGCTTCTGTCCTGCAATCTTACATGTTTTGCTGTCCTCTTATCAAAAGGAAAACCCACTGTGCTTTTTTATGAGAATGATATTTCTCTCGACAAACTACTACACAAAAAGAAGGAGTTGTGAGATGAGTTTCTGCTCTCTTAAGCAGTCAAAACAGAAAATCATATCTTAATTGGATGGGAAGAAATTAATAGTCTTGCAATGGCCATATGAAGCCTATTTCTAAAAAGATGGTCAACCTCTGAAAACTCCTTCACTGTGTAACAGTGGTGAAATCTGAACCGGTTTACTACTGGTTCACTGGCTGCGCATGCGCAGTGTGCACCACGTACCAAATGCAAGGTGCACGCACGCAGTGCACACCAAGGGGAGGCATACCATAAATAGAACAGCGCGCAGGGGGTGTGTGTGTGATCAGCTGTGGCGCCCAATCTTTTTTTTACTTTTAAAAGCATTGCTTTTAAAAGTAAAAAAAAAGAGCCTCTGACGATCGCGCGGCTCAGCTGTGATCTTCAGATGATTTTTTTTAACCTTTTAAAAGCATTTTTTTAACAACCTCTTTAGAGGTTGTAAAAAAAATGCTTTTAAAAGTAAAAAAAAAAAAGCCTCTGACAATCTGGCAACTCAGCTGGGATCGTCAGAGGCTTTTAAAAGCATATTTTAAATAACCTCTTTGGCCGAAGAGGTTGTAGGAAAAATGCTTTTAAAAGTTAAAAAAAAAGCCTCTGATGATCACGCGGCTCAGCTGGGCATGGAGGAGGGCAGGGATTTTTGCTACTGGTTCTCCGAACCACCCTCCGCCATTGCTACCGGATCGGGCGATCCAGTCCAAACCGGGAGCATTTCACCCCTGCTGTATAACCTAGTTCACTGAAGTGCTTTGATCATGGACAGAGAATGAGGATGAAATTGCTAAACCAATATAGGAATGTAAAAAGACTGGAGAAAACTGAAAAAGCTGTGAATGGATGGGATTGGTGAGTCCTCAAAATGAAAGAGGTGAGATTTTTTTTTAAAAAAAGCAGATGGTTGCCGAAGACAGAAAACTATGTTAAATGGATTTGTATCAAATTTTAACTACACTTCTTTTTTTAAATCTTATATCTTTATTTCTTTGGTTATTTTTTAGGCTGCACCACACATAATGTCCTTTATAGGAAATAGTTTGATAGGTAGTTTGGGTATGTGTGTGCCTATGTAATATAAAAGTACAGCGAACTGTGCTTAATGCCATCAAATGGTTGTCCAGACTTTTGCAGCCTAGATACAATAGTCTATGTACATTTTCTTCTTCCTTCTTAGGACAAGCCATAGCATCCCTTGACCCATCTGCTCAGGGAACTAGGATTTATTCTGACAATGGATACTTAATTATAATTCAATCCTGATTAGTTTTAGCCAGCCATAGTTAATCACAAGGAAAGGATTGTAATAATCCTTAATATATTTTGAAAATTGTTCTCTGATTCAAATTGCAAACTCTCCAACAGCTAGAGGCCAAGTTCAATGTACCACATTTATTTAAATAATATTGGATGTGAGTAATTTTAGGTTGCAGCAATAGTTATTATTATTATTTTTAATGAAGACAACCTGCAGTGAATTTCTACATCTGATCTGAATAAACCACTTAGAAATCCACACCTATTCATTTTTAATGAAAGTTTTCATCTGGTTTCCTTTGATTGCAAAATTGCAACAAATAAAATTCATTTGAATAATCAAATTGATCCTTGAGAACTGTCTATTTTCTTCATTGATAAAGACTTTACCTATTTTGTTGTACGCATTAAGGTAGACTCTTTTCCAGATTCCATATGCATTAGTTTTTGCTTTGTAATTTCATTCAGTTTTCATTCTTTGCTCAGACATTTGACAGTTTTCCTCTGTCAATTCTCTCCACTGAGTGTGAGGCAGGAATGTTATATCCTTCGCATATAAAATATTACATTTTATATTAAAGGCCTATGATCTGACTCGGAAGGTCTTAATCTGAGAGCCAAAAACATGAGTGCATTGTCTAAATGTCTATATAATCAGAGTTTATTTTTGCTGAGGAGATTGTTTGCTAAAGAGAAATGATTCTAGCTGATTTTGCAGAAGCTCTTGTGGCAAAGAAACCAAACACTTTGCTTACCTCATCTAGCAATCTGAGGTATATGAAAGACAATATGAAACTGGAGTGTTGTATAAAATGATGTTCTGGATTATTAAAAAGTTGACATTTCTCCTATATGATTGAATATGCAAAGATATTGGCCAACAAAAAGCAACATTCAGGTTGAAGAATACACTTATTTGTTTGTGTGTGTGTGTGTGTGTGTGTGTGTGTGTGTGTGCGCGCGCGCGCAAAATATGGGTATGTCAGTTGATTTTTTTCCCTGCATTTCAGATGTGCATCTTTCAGTTATTCTATATATGAGCTAGATGCTGACTTGTGTATTTCTAAGCAGGACATAAACTGGGCTCTGAAAAATGGAAGAAGACATGCTTATTCCTGCACAATATACCAACTTTAATAAACCCTGCCAATCTTTATTAGAACCACTCTGACTCTATACTAGTGTTTGCATGGACATTAAATTTTCAGTGCTCACTAGCCTACATTGGTAATTGGCTTTTAGAGAATGCATGCCTTGTATTCTGCTCAGCCACTGTTCATACTAATAGAGAACACTGCAGCTTGGAGAACATAAAAAAGTAGAGGGAAGCTAAATTTTAAAAGAACAATGGATGATAGCAAAGAATTAACTTTTCTGTATGACTTGGTTATCATATATATATATTATATTATATATATTATATGTTATATTATATATATATATTATATATATTATATATAATATATATTATATGTTCATTGCATTTTGTTTTGTTTTTTTTGAAAATATTTTTTTTATTTTTTCCCAAACATAAACATAAAATATAACTTTCAAGAACAGAGTTTCAATCTGGTCATAGATGATTAACATGCTTATATTCTTTTAACACGCTCTATTCCACTTTTCCATTACATCTTTTAAAAATTTAAAACAGCTAATAAAAACAAATAACAATTTTAAACATAAGATTCTAACACTTTCATCTAAACAAATCTAATATATCAATACAGTTTTAATTTCAAATTAAATTTTAGCTCATTATCTCTATATCTATATCTCATCCATATTCAAATGAGCCTTGGTAGTACAGTGGTCTAAGGCATCCTGTTATTCAGCTGGTTATTAAGACCAGATGCCTGCAATTACTGCAGGTTCGAATCTCGCCGAGGCTCAAGGTTGACTCAGCCTTCCATCCTTTCTAAGGTAGGTAAATTGAGGACCCAGTTGTGGGGGCAATAAGCTGACTTTGTATAAATATACAAAAGAATGAAGGCTATTGCTTAGCGCACTGTAAGCTGCCCTGAGTCTCCGGAGAAGGGCGGCATATAAATCAAATTTAAAAAAAAAAGTTATTAACAATATTCTAGTCTCTTATTCTAATTACATAGCTTACATCACCAAAATTATCAAGGTCGATTTCAATACAGTTTCATTTTGTTAAAATTTTAAAACACAATTTTATCAATATCTTAATTGTTTACATCTTTTAAAAATTTAAAACAGCTAAGAAAAACAAAAAACAAATGTAGACATAAAATTCTAACTCTTTCATCTAAACAAATCTAATATATCAGTACAATTTTAACTTCAAATTAAATTTTAGCTCATTATCTCTATATCTCTATCTCATCAATATCCAAATAATTATTAACAATATTCTAGTCTCTTATTCTAATTATATACCTTACAATTTTATCACCAAAATTATCAGGTTCAATTTCAATATAGCTCCATTTTGTTAAAATTTTAAAACACAATTTTATCAATATCGTAATTATTTGACCCTTTTTATCAAATCAAAATATCTTGAACTTTCCAATTTAATATCCCACATATTACACAGTTTTATCACGAGAACATATTGCTTATTCTTCACCAAATTATCAACTCTTTTGAGATTATTCCCAATATTGTCTCTTCCCAATCTCCCAACATTATTGGCTGATTTCCAGCATATTGTATTTGACTAGTTTCTAGCATAAACTTCTCCCAGACTCCCTCCATTGTTTGGCTGATTTCCAGCATATTTTGTTTGGCTAATTTCTAGCATAATCTCGTCCAGAGCTCCTTCCATTGTTTGGCTGATTTCCAGCATATTTTTCTCCAACTCTCCTCCTATTACTTGGCTGATTTCCAGCATTTTATTGGCTGATTTCCAGCATTTTCTATTTGGCTGATTTCTAGCATAGTCTCCTCCAACTCCCCTGCCATTGTTTAGCTGATTTCCAGCATTTTATTTATTTTCCCACTTACTTCCTCTGAGTCTCTAACTCTTATCTAGTTAAAATCCTTCACCTTCACTTAAATTATCTATTTAATCTCTATATCTCAGCATATTCATCAAAATCTCATTATGTTTCATAATAATAATCATTTTTCATGTTTGTTAAATTAGATCACAATTTATCTCTATCATCTGTGTATTTCATAGTTTCATTCAGTAATATGTAAATCAATCATAATCAACAGTGTAGCTTTGTTTGCAAAATATAGTTAAAACATATTACAACAAATAATAAGTTTTCTCAAAATTATCTCACATTAGTGTACACTTCTCATAATAATTTTTAACCACTTAGTATATTAAGTATGTATTAATTGCCATTTATTATTATTATTTTCTTTATTGTTCCAAAAACCTTCCTGTTTAATCCAAAAGAAAAAAAAAACCTTTTACTCCTTTAGGCTTTTAAGCATTACATTACAATTTAGTTACATTTAGTTTAAATCTATTTTGTTTCTTCTTTTTCCTGTCTGTCCAGATGTTCCACTTCAAAGTTCATCTGTTCAAATTAAAAGTTCTATATATCACTTTAGTGCTCTTAAAGATGTCTGCTCCAAGCATGATGTCTCCACTTCTTGTCTTTGTTCATATGCCACACCTTCTTTTTGCTAAATCTGTAAGTTTCCATTATAGAAAAAGTCCAAAATCTTTCTTCTTAAAATCACCCAGAACAGGATAAAAATTTCCAAAATCCATTAGTCTGCTGTTAATTCCAAAGTAATCATAATAATCCAAAGTAGAAAGCCATTTAGGATATTTCTTTTCCAAGCTGAAAGTAAAAGCTCTTCAATCCACTTTCCTGCTTAGTCACCGCAGACTTCATGGCAATTTTGTAGCCATCTGTCTGTCAATCTTCATTAACTTCATTAACTTTCACAAGTTTAAATTCCCAAAAAAATA
Organism: Pantherophis guttatus; assembly: GCF_059756535.1. Lineage (NCBI taxonomy): Eukaryota > Metazoa > Chordata > Lepidosauria > Squamata > Colubridae > Pantherophis > Pantherophis guttatus. Next base: position 290,052,507 of record NC_142063.1, on the reverse strand, counting down.
CTTCTTCAATCCACTCCAGAGAAAACAGAAAAAAAGTCCAATTTTTCAAATTATTAGGAATAAATTCCTCTAAGCCAAATTAATTAATGCAAAGTTTGTCTTGGGTCTCCATTTTTCCCCCCTTTCTTTTAAGTCCTCAAGCCCCAAGGATCTGTAGCCGCTGTTTAAGGTTGGGGACTTATTTTAAAAAAATATTCCAAAATATCCCTTTATTTGCCTGGGTTGGTGTCACTCACCCAGCTCGTTCTTTCTTCTTCCTCTTGCACGATCTTGTGTCCCGGTCTGCCGCGGCTTTGTGGCAGCCGCCATGGCTGCCTACCCCCGCCACCGACTTGCCTGTTCCGCTTGGTCCTCCGAGGCGCTCTTCTTCACCCCCATCCCTACAAGATGGGGGTCAGCCCGAAGACCGGTCGAGCAGCGGTTTGTCAGTCGGGGTTTCCGCGGGCTCGTTAAAGCCCACTAATTCCCCAACTGTGGCGCCGCGGCTCCAGACCGGAAGTCAAATGTTCATTGCATTTTTGTTGATCAGCTATGATAGCCCTAGGGAAGCTCATCTAATCTTAAAATTGATATAAGGGAGAGGGAAGTTGGAGAAAGGTCTTTTTCCTAACCTCTCTCCCCACCTATTCATTGCATCTGCCAAACTCTTCTGCAGAATGAGAATATATAATGAATAGTAATCAGAGTTGTAGGGAAATCCTGATTCTCCAGTTTTCAGTTTCTTCTTCTTCTTAGGTGTTGGCAGTGGTGGGATTCAGCCAGTTCACACCACTTTGGGAGAACCGGTTGTTAACTTTCTCAGCAGTTTGGTGAACTGGTTGTTGGAAGAAATCATTAGGGCAGAGAACCGGTTGTTAAATTATTTGAATCCTGCCACTGGGTGTTGGGAATCTTCATCAACAATGATTATAATTACTATGGCTGGTTTCATACTCAGCCAGACTGGATTTGACATTTTTAGCCATTTACTGAATCCCTCCAAAAGACCTGGGCTAGGCAGATGTTTGATGCTCTTAAAGGATGTAAGCCAGTGGTGGGTTCCTCCCGGTTCGGTCCGGTTTGGCCGAGCCGGTAGCGGTGACGATATGACATCACCAAACCGGTTCTCCCCCGCACTCCACCCTGCCCTCCCACCCCCCACGTTATTCTTACCTTTTATTTGGTCCCACCCCCAATCTATTGCTGCCTCCTGAGTCCCAGCTGATGGCTAGAGGAAGAAAAACTGTTTAAATTCTTGCCGGGGGGCTTCAAAGGACCGTCCTATAGCCAGTGGTGGGATTCTGCCAGTTTTAGGAGCTGAACCATTTGTTAAATTGCTGGCTTGCCCCGCCCCTCCCACCACTATTTATTGCCAATAAATAGTGGTGGGTGAGGGGCGGGCGAGCCAGCAATTTAACAAATGGTTCGGTGTTTTTTTGTAATTTTATTGGCCCGCGGAGCTTCAGCATAGGCTAATTAGCCCTTGATTAGATCGACTCCCAACTCTCAGCTGATTTGCTCTCAGCTGTTTTGCGGAGGGCTCTGCTGCTTGTTTGCAAAGAGTGCTGGAGCAATTTTTTTTCCCCTAGCTATGCTGAAAAACAAAACTGAAAGTAAAGCAGGCTGTTGGCTTTGCTGTTGCTGCAACGTTGGAAAAATAGGCAGGCAGATTTCTTTTCTTTTTCCTCACCCAAAAAGTAGGTTCAAACAATGGGAAATTTAGGGAAAAAGAGGAGAGTTCAAGATTTTAAAACACAAAAGAAAAAAAGCTCTATTTAACTAGGGAATTGTAATAATTGAGATACTATTAATTGTATATTGTGTTGAAAGCAGAAATGGTTAAGTTGTGGTTTGGAGGAATATATGGGGGAAATTATTTGGTTTATTATTATTGGTAAATATAATTAATTGATTTGTAAGAAATTGGATTGCATGGAAATAATTGGAATATTCATGTTCATATTGATTAATATACAAAAAAGATAGTTATATAACTAATTGATTTATATTAAAATGTTGAATTTATATTAAACAACTGTAATATTACATAATTAACCAATGTGAGGATGGATATAAAAATAGATGACAATGGGAAGGGGTATAATATAGAATAGAAGGGAAAAATTGAATTTGATTAAGATTAGAGATGAGGATGAAGGGTAATACTGTTTTTTTAAAAAAAATAGATAAGGAATAAATATGGCAAAAAGGAAATATAGAAATTGTAAATTTAATTGAAATGACTAAACACTGTTTAAATTTGTGAACCGGCCAAATACTCTGTTCAAAGAAAATAAATTGTATGTTTGTATGTGTGTTTCTAATTACTGCTATTTATTCATATTTGTTCTCTTTTATTCTTTAAAGTTTAACAATTCATTCTTTATTTTAATATCTTTATATTTGTTTGGGGTTGGCTTTCTTCCCTTTCATCTTTTTTACTGTACAGCAATCTTTCTCCTCAAACCTACCACCTCTCTCTTTTCTTTCCTTCTTACTTTCTTCCCCCCCCCGCTTCTTCTCCTCCCTACTTCCTCTTCCTTTCTCCTTCTCCTCCTCTCTTCCTCCCTCTTTTACCCTCACTCCTACTCTAATTTCCCTTCCCTTCCTTCATCCCTCTCTATTGCTGTATCCTTTTATGAGTCCTGAGTCCCGCAGGAGAAGGGCGGTATAGAAATATAATAAAATAAATAAATAAAAATAAATATGGACTACTCAGAGGGCTGAAAAAGTTATTTCTGACTGGTCCTCACACTTTTGACCAGTCTTCGAACTTACGACTGTTCTCATATTTTACATTTTTGCCCTATCTTGTCACCATGGTGAAGAGAAGCAGTTGTGAAATGAGTGACACGGTTGTTAAGAATGCTACAATGGGCATAAATGATGACCAGTCATAAGTGCAAAGACCGGCCAAAAGTGTGAGGACCTGTCAGAAATCACTTTTTTCAGCCCTCTGGGTAGTCCTTTTGTGCACATGGACTACTGAGAGGGCTGAAAAAGTTATTTTTGACTGGTCCTCGCACTTTTGACCAGATCTCAAATTTACGACTATCCTCACATTTTACTTTTTTTGCCATATCTTATCACCATGGTGAAAAGAAGCAGTTGTGAAATGAATGACATGGTTGTTAAGAATGCTGCACGGGCATAAATGTGAGGATGGTCATAAGTGTGAGGACCAGTCAAAAGTGCGAGGACCTGTGAGAAATGACTTTTTTCAGCCCTCTGAGTAGTCCCTATACACATAGCCATGCCCACCCAGTCACATGACCTTCAAGCCACACCCACAAAATAAGCCACGCCCACAGAACCGGTAGTAAAAAAAATTAGAACCCACCCCTGATGTAAGCTGCTCCAAATAAAACTGCCTTTTGCAATTGAACGATGGTGTTCCTTTGCTATAGTTGTTCTACTTCTATTTGCAAGTCTTTGTATTTTGTGAATTCTTCTAGCTGCCATCTCAGGTTCTACAACCTCCACTCTCCAGGTTTTTTTTTATTTTGTCACCAATTGTTACATTTGTAGTGTTATGCTTATGTTATATGGTGCTTGTTTGTTTGAATTCTAAAGTCTCAGAGCACTTTAGTACTTTAGAATTCAAACATGAAACTGCTTATCTCATTAGACCTCAGACTTTTTAATTATTAACTTTTATTTATCACCAATTATTATATTGATTAAACTTGTGTGTCATCTGACTCTCAATGACTCTGGGTGGCTCACAACAATCAAATGGATTATAATAAAATCAATCAAGCATTAGAAATAAAAGTAAAAGACAGCAAACACAATGATATGAGGGGGTCTCACTCTACCTTGACAAAGGCAGAATGAAGAATCAAATCTTCATGATTCTTCTAAACAACAGCAGAAAGATGGCTTCAAATCAGGCTCAGTTACTGATTATACCCATGCAGTTTTGTTGATAACAGCAGAGAAATGGATTAGCTATTGCTTTCTTCAAAGGTGGCTTTTAAAATGTTCAGTTTTGGCTACAGCCCTAGTGGTACTTCATTCAAGTATTAATCTAATTCTGTCATTACTTAGCTTCCAAATCCAAAGATGTCAGCCAGATGCTGGCATGACTCCTCAATCCTGTTGCCAAACAACCCAACTCTTTCAAAATCTCTTGTAACTCCATGAAAAACTCACTTGCTTACAGATCAGTGGCTCACATATCCAGTACTGCTAAGCTTCTGTTCTAAGTTTTAGAACTAGAGCTATTGAAGAAGAGTATCCCCAAAATTTATTTTTCCCTTAATTTTCTCTGCTTAAATGTTCATAAAAGAGTGCTGGAAGCCTCCAGGCATATGGATTAGACATTAGTAAGTGTGACTCAGAGAATCACTCTATTTCCCATGCTGTTTAAGATAATCTGTTTGAGAATAAGTGCTGGGAGGAAGCCAATCACATAAACTGAGAGTTTATAATAAATATTGCATTTGTCTAGTTTTTTGTTGGATTAAAAAAAAAAGCCACCCAAGTTTTACTAATCTCCTAGATAGAGATAAAATGATGGCAGCATTTATGGTTCAATATATCTTCTTGAACAACTGACATTGTACCTCCTCTTCTACAGGTGGCAGAAGTAATATTTCTTAAGATTTGGAGAAGCCTTAAGACACTCTTCCATTATTTCTCCTTTTTAAATGTTCTCTTGCTCATGTTGGATCTGGCAACAGCATGTAAAAATTGGCTTCATTTTTGCCAAGTAATATTTAACTTGCTGTGTTTTGGGCCACTCTGCATTCTGGATCTATGCATCTTTCCTGGTTGGTTAAAGTTTCCCAGGAAGTGGTATATGGTTGGGTCCAAGCAGTGATTTATGTTTCTTTGCTGGAGGTGATGTTGGTACTTGTCTTGAAGGAGATGGTGATATATTCTGCCTTCTTAACAGGTAATTCATGGACCCAACCAGTCCACCCATCCAGTCTCCAACTTTTCCTTTTAAGGGAAGGTTGTTGAGAGAGTGGAGAGCATTGGATAAATATACAAACTCTTTTGAGTATAGTTATAGCTGGAGATTTTGGACTGGCTTTGACAGTTGCAAGTGGGGGTTGCAAGTGGTTCTCTTCCTTCCTCCATAGCGACTTGTTGGAGGAAGGAGAAAGATCCAGCCATAAGTTCCTGTAGTGTTGGGGCCTCCAGTCTCATTGTTTCCTTTTTAAAATATCTACATGAAACCACTGGGGAAGTCATTTGACAGCACAAGGTGCGGTATCATCAGTATGCTGATGTTAACCACTTATACTGTACATCTCTACCCTTGGCTGAGCAAGTAGTGTCAATGCAGATAGTCCCAGTGCCTGGGACGGTCTGGAAGCAGATGAATTAGTTCCAGTTCAGCCTCAGCAAGATGAAATGGAAAGATGAAATGGTTTCAGGGATCTGTAGAAGTGATTCTTGACAGAGCAAGTCTTGCTCAGATGCTTTGCAATTTGGGGGTTGTCTTGGACTCTTGACTCCTGCTCAAGGACCAGGTAGCAGCCATAGATAGGAGGGCCTTTGTACAACTACAGTTTATGCACCAATTGTGCTCATTCCTGGACTTGGAGATCTTGCTTAGAATTCACTCAAGCCTTGTGACTTCTCACTTAGATTACTACAACAGACTATATATGGGATCGGCCTTGAAGACCATCCTGAAAATCACAGCTGAATGCAGAGGCTCATGCAGTCTCAGGTATACCTCAGTTTGCCTGTTCTTCCCCACTGCAGCATGGCGTTTTTTTCCCTGGATGCAATTCATTAATTTTTTCTGGTTATCTTTAAAACCCTACCAGGATTCACCTTGGACCAGGTTACCTGAAGGATTGACTCTCCTTGAGGATATCTTCTCATCCCACCAGATCACAGAGGGCGGCATGCTCTAGATCCCTTCTCTTCAAGGTTGTCATCTAGCAGGGTCTAGGAAAAATACCTCAGAAATCCTGTATGCTTTTACCCTTCTGGGAGGCCTTAAAAAGCTGGTTCTTCTTCCAAACATTGTAATCAGATGAATTTGGAGCCCAGCTATTGTTGTTATTTGGAGGGAAAGTGTTGCTTTAGGGTCTGTCCCTCTCTCCCTCCCTCTCTCTCAAATGTCCATTATTGATATCTCTCTGTTTTAATAGATCTCACCTTAGAGCTAAAGTGATGAAATCTAAGTCCTGGCAGTGAATTCCAATTTACTGCTTATGGTTTTATTCTTTTAAAATGTGAAATGTCTTAAATGTCATAATTTTTATTCTACAATAAAAGTGAATTTTATTGTGTAGGAATTTTATATATCGATTCTAAAACTGGTGAAAAATCTTTCTCCCCTTTTTTGAAAGCTATTTTTCATTTTCCATGAAATGGGGAACATTTGGTTGATATTTCTATGGCAGGTTATGAGAAAGTGTGAGATTGGGTTTAATCTTTCATTTTACGAGATATCTCTTTTTCTCCATGTTTTTTCTCTCTCTGCATTGCTGAGATTTCAGTCTGCATTGTGAAGAATACTCTTTGTCTGGTAATCATTAGACAACATCTATTCCTCTTGTGTCCTTTTGGTTTTGTTTTGTTTTCAAAAGGATTTTTGCTTTGAGAAAAGCATTTAGAAATGATGACCATCTTTATTATTTGTAGTGCTATATCCATGTAGCATATCAGGATTCCCTTACCTCAGTGGGTGTAAGATCTGGCCCTCCAGACATTGTTTTTCTCACTGGAAGATTCCCAGTAATGCCAGCCAACATGCACTATAGTGAGGAATGCTGGGATTTGAAGTTCAGCCAAAGGTTCCTCCCTCCAAGCTACCTTTTTCTGCTGTGCATGTAAATGAAGGAAATAACTGTGACGTTTAAGTCACAGCTAAAAGTACATTTCATTGATCTTGTAACACTTCAGGGGCAGGCCCTGAAATACTTCATTTTGAAGTATTCATTTCTTCATTGTCAAAGATGATCTGAGCCTTTAGCTTTATGCTTAGTATGAATTCTTGCTCAATGCTCTCAAATACATATGAATCACTGCTAGTTCAAGCGATCCCTCTCCAGCTTTCTTTATGTCACACAAATCAGTTTCTATAATGTTCAGTGGATTGATGTTTGCATAGCATTCTTCTTGGAGGAAAGGTACATAAAAGAATAACTCTATTCTTAATCCTTTCAGTCACCTCTTTGTATCTCTGGCCACATCAGTGATGTTAACTCTTCCTTTTCCTCTTCCATACTAGAAACTATTTATTTAATCCACCTACTTTTAGCACTTTGAATAATATCTAGGGACCATTCTAGTAATTATTCACTTGTGTCCTTCCAGATACTTGTACAGTCATATATATATATTTGTTTTCTTCCAACTTGTGGGTTGGAAGCAGTTTATGAACCAGGAATTTGTTATCCCAGTTTTCAAAGCATAATTCAAACAGTCTGAAATCAAACGACTTTACCTTTTTATGATGTTATAGTGCTTCAGAGGCCTGATACATCTTTATCATACAAACTAGTTTGCAACCATAACAATAACCATTGAGGCTGTCCTGAAATAAACTTTTCCTACAATTACAGAGAGAGAGTGGGGGAGGGAGGGAGGGATAAAGATTTAAAAAATTTAGTTTGTGGTTTATATATATCTAAATAATTTAGATATAGTTTGTGTGTGGGATATTTTTGGTACTTAAGATTGTACCATTTCTTAGTATTGATAATAATTTCTATTACTATTCTATCCGTGTCTGTCAAAATAATTGTTATTTACTAAATTTATATGCTGTCCCAACTCTCAACAACCCTGGGTAGCTCACAATAATAACATAAATTAAATATTGATAAAACATATGAAACAAGGAATTTCACTCCTCCCTGCAAAAGGCCTAAAGAACAGCAGTGTGGGAGACATCTGGATCTTGAGGAAAACCTTGTTCCAGCACTGCTATTGAGAAGGTGCACTTCCAGGGTCCTGACGGATTATATTATTTAAGGGAAGGAACCCAGAACAAGCAAATTCTTCAGTATCAAATTGGCCAATCAATCAAGGGCAGGCGCTTCCCCTTCCTCAAAACTTTCTTCCTGCACATACTCAGTTTCAGCCACTTTCTATATGCAGACAGACAATGCCAAATCTGACAGACAATGAACAATGTGAAGGTCCATAGCTACATTTTGTCCTAAAACCCCTTATTTGACATTCCTGGAGCCCCTCCAATGATAGTTACTAGAAATAATTGCAACTTTTTTTTCAGAAAACATGGGAAACCCCTTTGGAACATTTTGTGCCCCCCCCCCCGACTTAGGTTTCCTCCAGCCCTCCTGATCTTTTGTAAGAACCTAAAGACCTGGCTCAGCCAATTGTCTTGGGACTCCAAAGGAAGGGCTTCATGTTGGAACTGGTTTGCAAATATATATCAGAAACCACACCCCTCATCCTATTCCCTCCCTCCCTATCTTTTTACCTATCTTTTTTAGCTATCATACTTTGTATTTTACATTTTGTATTTTATAGTGTTAGAAGAAATATTCTTCTGGATTCAGCTCCAAGTGGAGAAAAAGACACTGGAAACATGGAGACTGCTTGGAAAGATGGTTTAATGGTGGACAGGATCACATGGTTTGAGTTCCTGAACAGAAAAGGGGCGAGATGCTGTGAGTCCCCAGGTTTTATGCCCTCTCTGGTTTTGAACTTCCTGGGGCCCCGAAAGAGTATCCTGATTGGTTGTCAGACTCCCAGGGGGTGGGGGTCTTAGCTAGCCTTGCTGGCTGATGTAATCTTCCCAGGTGCCATGTGGTGAGTTTCTGTTGCTAGATGGGTCCTATTGTGTTAGTTTCTGTTGCTAGATGGGTCCTATTGTGTTGCAGATGATGGTCCTTTGACAAAGGAATGGGTTTCTGCCTCTGGCCCATTGACAAAAGGGGGGGAGGCAGGAAGGTGGGAGCTGCTTTGTCTTTAAAACATGTTTCTCCATTTCTCATCCAGGGAAATATATTCTGCCTTTTTAATATTTCCCAAAATATTGCATTCCTCTAGGAAAGGGGTGGGTGCTAACTTCCTACAATAGTTTTGTAGCATTATATTTATATAATTTTATTTTAATATTGTAGTCTGCCCAAAGTTACCCTGTGATAAGACAGGCATCCAATAAATTTGATGATAGATGATAGATAGATAGATAGATAGATAGATAGATAGATAGATAGATAGATAAACACAATATAATATAATCTCTCCTCCATAAATTTGACCAACAATAATAAAGGAACAAAGGACAAGCTATCTTTCCAAAGATCAGAAAAAATAAATTCTTCTTTTGTGAGATGGCTCCACCCACTTTTTATCACTACTCTCTTCACTGCCTCTCCATTAATATTAAGTGGATTTCTCCCTTCTCCCCAGGATAAAGTAAGCTCTCTGTATATCAGAGGAAAATCCAATAGGTATATTTTCTACAAAGGCCATTATCACTGTCCAAGGATTTTCACAAATCATTACAACATAATAGAATTATAGCTTCATTTTAGTCATCCTGTTTACAGTACATAAGTTGACACGCTTCAGAAAATGTTATATATTCTGTATAACACTCTTTAATTCAACACTTTGCATTAGAGTTGCTTTCTATGAGCCTGATCTAGCAATCAACTCCCCTTCTTGAAATATGAGATTACTAGCCCTTGTAGTATCCTCCCAGTTATCATCATTCTCTTCATTTTCTTCACTAATATTGGCAGTAATCTGAAACTAATTAATATATTTGGCTTGCAAAAATACTCTTGAAAAAGTACATGATGACTTGTAGTGTACATATTCATCTGGCAACACTAAGATAGAGCTTATCTGATTGATTAGATTCTCAGAAGACGTTTTACCCTTCCAATTTCAGATGAGCTATCCGCAAAGAACTATTACATTTTCAAAGATACATTCTCCATGGAATGTATATACAAAATTTTAAAGCAAAAATTAGAACGATTCCCTGTTCCTTTAAAAAAAATTGTATTTTAATATATAGATATTTATTTGTTGCAACTTTGTTTTTTGGTAATAAATATCTTACAAGTTTAAAAATGTCAATCCCATATGATTCAATTTAATTACTGTCCCAGATTCTGGTAGATGAAAGTAAACATTTAAAACAGGAAGTAATATAATTTCAACTTTAGTTGTAATGATTAATCTAATGATCAACTAATTAATCAGTGAAGCGTTTGAAACGACAGGTCTTTTAAAAAAATATAATTCCCCAAAGTATATATTTTGCATCCGAGGTTTTAGCTAGGGAATTTAAAAAGATAGCTATTAGATGAGTCCTTCTATTATAGATTTCACTGGCAGTTCACATCATATTGCTTGGGATTAAATGTCTGATAGAATATTCTCACAACTTTTACAATATATATTATTAGTTCCTTAACATCAAACATTTACTTCCTAACCCTGTTCTGGAGAACTGGTAGCAGAAATTTTGAGTAGTTCAGAGAACCGGTAAAATACTACCTTTGACTGGCCCCGCCCCCATCTAGTCTCTGCCTCCAGAGTCCTAGCTGATCAGGAGGAAATGGAGATTTTGCAATAACCTTCCCCTGGAGTGGGGAGGGAATGAAGATTTTACAGTATAAATTTATATGCCGCCCCTCTCTGAAGATTCAGGGTGGCTAGAAGTATCCTTCCCCTGCCATGTCCACTAATCCACACCATGCCCACCAAGCCACACCACATCCACCAAGCCATGCCCATGCCCACAGAACCGGTAATAAAAAACTTTGAATCCCACCACTGCTCAGCTTCTGTTGAATAGTGACAGCTTCACTGTTGCTCTGAAACAGTGAATCTAAAGAATTTCATATGACATTATTTTTCTGATTCTATAGCAATAGATATCCTACATGGCTATAGGCCACAAGTTATTTTAGAATTAGAAGCCAATATGAATATCCAGAGTAATATTGTTGGAACATCTGGGCATCTGAAACAAGCCAGTCTGAACGTCATTGCTCTAAAGCACCTTTTCAGAATATTTGAAACAAATTCTCACAACAGGCAAAAGTCTGAAGTATGTTTCTTCCCCTCTCTAGGCATTTCCATTCATAGAAGTCAGTTGCCTTCCTAAAGCTCTAGGTATCCTGATCACGTAGAACTATTATTCTTCCTTTGATCTTAGCCAAGAATGCTTTTTTTTTTCAATTTAGGAAAAAGAAAACCCAGAATGGGAAAGGATACATATCAGAAAAAAGTTATCTCTGGCCTTGTATTCCTTTAACCTTCAGAATTATTTAAACCGTTAAAATACGCTAGACAGCAGAAAATACAAGGAGCTGCAATCTGTATACTACTTTATGTACACTGAGAGCATATGCACCAAAGACAAATTCCTTGTGTGTCCAATCACCCTTGGCCAATAAAGAATTCTATTCTATTCTATTCTATTCTATTCTATTCTATTCTATTCTATTCTATTCTATTCTATTCTATTCTATTCTATTCTATTCTATTCTATTCTATTCTCTATTTGGGACCTTTGCATGTCCTATTTGGCTATCCTGCTCCATCTGCAGGTTCACTGGAAGCAGCAGATTTGTTAGATTCGCAGATACACATTTGTTCTACATTATATTATTGTACTGAAATGTTTTGACAGAAGAAGCTCTGCAGGATTCTTCAGGAGCTATTACAAGAAAAACTTACAGTGACCACAATAGCTCATTCTCATTAATCTTGTTGCACAGTGTGATGGAAAAGGCTTACAGTGTATTTGCTAAGGAAAAAATAAACAAACAAACAACTTTTATTGATTTCTTGCTTTTTACTATTTTAGTAGTGGATATCTTATTTTAGATTATTTAGTTCAGTAAAACTTAAGTCAGGTTAACTATTAAGAACACTGGGAAGACTCTAGCAATTTCCACTACTTCGTCGCTGGTCTAATGATGTGTGATTTCTCTTTTAAAATCTAAATTGTTTTAATATCTTGGTTTTCCTTTTTGCCTTTCTCTGAATTTTAATTTGTCTGAATTCTTAAAGAGAATTATCTAGAAGTGGACATGTTACTCAAAGTTGGCTTTGATCAGCATAGAATAAAGCAAAATGTTTTCTTGGTTTCTAAAATACACTTTTGCTGCAACATAAAAATAAAATTATTTTTGACTTTTGTCCCTCCCCCACCCATGCATCTTTTCTGAGTTTCAACAAGAATTAAAAAAAAACAAAAAGGAAAAGAATTAGAAAAGAAAAAGACAGTGAGAAAGGAGTACAAACAGTTTAAAAAGCAAAAAAAATAAAAAGTTTTATTTTCTTCAATAGTTACAAATATAAAATATATTAACCTCGTGCTCTAAAATTCATGATTATTTCTACAATGATAAATAGTTCTGTCGAATCTCAAACATAAAATTTCATTTTCTTTTTGCATTCCTTAATTCCTTAATGCAAAAAGTCCACAAAGAAACCAAACTAACCAAAATCGTTTCTTTAATAAAAGTGGTCCATTTTGCTAATCTCAGATAACTCCATTAGTTTCACCATCCGTCTTATATTTTCTAAAGCCATATTACATTGCTGACTCATATTCTGTTTGGAATCATCTCCTATCGCAAGACCTTTTTCACAAATACTGTTACCAAACCAAGTATCCACAATCCTACATCTGTACATTTGATGTGTTTCATAAATGAAGAATTTAGCATTTGATTCTGTCAAATGTTATAATGTTATTTTCCATTTCTTTATTTTTCCTATTGATGGCATATTTATTTTCATTTGGAAGATGGTAAAGTATTTCTGTTTGTGAAAAACAGAAAATTTGACCCAAACCATCATAGCAAAATGAATTATTCTAATACTTTCTACCATGCCCTTGAATGATCCCTCATTTCTCCAGTAATCTTAGCATCCATCCAAGACAGGGAATGCCCAAAAGACGGGGGAAAAACTAGACATGGGAGTTTGGAAGCAGCTTCCGTTCTCTAGAGCTCCTTAATCTGATATCATTCACCTCATTTACTTATGCTCTGTTCCCTAGTCTTATTGTACATGATAAACTAGAGATAGGAAACATCTTGGACCGGGTATCTATATTAAATCAAAATAATAAGCAGGTAACAACAAGATCTGGCAATAGCTAAGAGCAAGGAAGTTGAAGAAAGAAACAGAGGCACTAATTCTGGCTGCATGAGACCAAAGCATACAAAGCCAGAATTGAGAAGCAAATGGCCGCTTTTGCAAAGAAGCTAAAGAAGTGGAGCACCTAGTCAGCTGTTGTAAGAAGATTGCACAGACTGATTACAAACAATGGCATGTCAAAGTAGCAACAATGGTGCATTGGAATAAGTGCAAGAAATGCCAGTTGCCTCCAAGCAAGAGAAAGCAACTGAAGAAAATCACAAAATACAAAGACATGCAAATAGAAGTAGAAGGCCTGTGGCAAAAGAAAGATAGTGCTGATAGTATTAGGAAACTTGGATTCCATCCCAAAACATCTGGAGCATTACTTGACCAACATTAGCTTTGATAAAATCACCATCAATCAAATGCAGAAAACAGCTTTATTTGGAACAGCTTACATTCTGCAAGGATATCTGCCTATCCCAGGTCCGTGGAAGGGACTCAGTAGGTGGATAAACATGCCAAATCTACTCTAAACATCTGGCTGACTTTGTGACCAATCATAAAAATCTGTAGGTGAAGGCTAAGAATGAATTCTGATATGTGAAGCTACTTAAAATCAGGAAGAAGGTGTAAACAGGCTTATAAAATCTTACGGCTTATGAAAGTAGAAAAAATATGAAAAGAGGGAAAAGATTTTTTAAAAATCCTATCAGTAATGAGTGTTCTGAGTGGATTGTAAAGATAAATACACTAGAACAGTAAAACAATCAAAGAACAATTTACTGGCCATTGGCTGAGGAAGGAAAGAAGGGAGGACTTGTGTTCTGAGCCTTGTCCTTTAAAAAATATTCAGAGAAACTAGGCCAGCTGCAAGCAGATTGATCAGATTATTAGAAATTAAATCTTAGAAAGAGAGATTGAGAGATCTGGATATGCTTAGCCTTCAGAAAAGAAGATTAAGATGGAAAGGATATCATAACACTCTTCAAACACCTAAAAGCAATTTGAATACACAGAAGGTCAAAACTACTTCTATGTCGCTCCAGTGTGTAGGACACAGAATAAAGTTTTTAAGTTGCTGAAAAGCAGATTGCAGCTGACTGTTAGGAAATACTTCTGAGAGTAGTTATGATATTGGAATTGATGATACAGAGAAGTGATGGACTTTTTCTTTTTTGGAATATTCAAAGAGAGGCTAGACAGCTATTTGTCATGAATTCTTGAGAGGCCTAAATAATTCCAACACGATGGTTTGGGGAGAAAGAGTAGAACAAAACAAAACAGGAGGTGGGATGGAATGGAATATCCTGAAAGAAGGGGCCAGTGATGGATTGAAATAATGTATTTCTTGTTACATTTTGCTTTTATTCAGAAGCAGATTGCAGTGGCCTATTTCTTCTTTGCAAACCATAGAGAAGGAGCATTTTCTTTGGGACATACGTGTGTATAAATGCACTTCTTCTCTTAGGGTTGTAGTCTTGATTTTATTACTTCACTGTGCTCTACCTTTGAAAATGACTGGATACATATAACCATAATAAAATTACACAAGCATGGCTTTGACCTCTCTTTTCAAATGGTACTTAGACTCTTCCCTCACTCCCTATGGATGCCTCCGCCTCCTTGGCCTATTTGCCAATACTTCCCCCACCCCCCCTGTTATCCTGCTACATTGTGTGAATCTTCACACAAAGAGAGTGAATTTGAAAGACAGAATATCTGCTTCTTCCCCACTCAGGAGATAAAGCATTCACTAGATAAGAGAAGCTGGCAATCTGCCTTTGTCTTGTTGGTTGATATTTAAACTGGGACTCACCTTCTTGGCTGTTATATTTGTACAGATTTTGCATATTTCATGATATCACCAAGAACCTCCAGCAAAAGCTATGAGATCTTTCCCCTCCCAGCATGTGACTGCATTCTCTCTCTGCACTAAAAGGCAGAACAAATCTGTTTCAGCAGAGCAGCTTGTGCTTGTCATTTACCATATTGGAAGAGAGAGTTGACATCTCAAGGCTCTGATTCCTGGAGAGGAGTCTCATTTATCTTAATAGGACCTCCACAGATTATTTCTTCCTGCAAATCCAAAGGAAAAACTTCAGATTTGCATCATATCACAAAAATCAAAACTTACTGGGTCAAAATAACATACCTCACAGACTTGTTAGGGACAAATGGATGGATGGGAAGAAAGCATCTGTTTCTCTTTGACTTCTTTGGAGGAAGGGGGTGATAAACATTCATTGAATCAATGAAAATATGTTCTTCCCTTTCCAAGCAGTTACTGGAGAGAGACAGAAGGCTTTTCTGCACCACAGCTTCAAGCTGCTTGGTTCCCATATGTAAAGCAACTGGAAATGAAACAAGCTTAAGAAATCCATTTCTGATTCCAGTCCTTCCTCCACTTTGACCAAAGTGATGGCCAGGTGTTCTATCTAAATGGCAGTTAATGTCATTGGTATATTCCTCTGCTCCTTTCCTAGCCCATTCATGCTAGGAAAGGAAGTACTAATTGTTCTATGTTCTTAGGACATGACTTTTGAAGATGGGAGGACTACAATTTTTAAGTTCTTTCTGTCACTTGGGCTAGAAGGAAAACTGACAGATGATAATTATAATGGTCAGCCATTAAGTTAGTATTGGGTCTTAGTGACCACATAGATAGATTTTTTTTTCCTGAATGAAAGGTTCCCAACACAGTCCTTAAGGTCTTTCAACAGACCTTTCAACAGTGAATGGACTTCTTAATTGAGTCCATTCACAATTGAATCCAAGCTTGTTGTTCTCCTCTTTCCTTATAACTTTCTCATCATTTAGAAACATCTAGAAGGCTTGTCTAGAGAGGTGGCATCAGACAGACAGGAGGAGGTACTGGAGCATCCCATTTTAATGTATTTTAATCATGCATTTATTAATACTTAGTACATAGTAATAGCTTTTTGGAAGTGCCTTGACTGCTGGTTGACCCATTATTAGGAGAAGATGACAGCAGTAGTGAAAATGAAACCATTTGCTTTCCTCCTTAGGAATGCCTTCTCATCAAGGGGATTTGATTATTTAGGAATCTTTTCATGTAGGAATGCTAGTGATAAAACAGACACATTAGCATAACTTCTAAGTTTTCGTTGAATCTAATCCTTGGTTGAACTGTGTTACTATGACTACTAATTATATATGCATGATGTATGCATGATGTTGCTTTTTTATTATTGGTTTATGGTAATGTATGCTTTTGAATTTTATAAAAGAGGATCCACTTCAAGCAGGAGCGTGCCCATTTTGTTTCTGGGTAACCTTTTATTTGCAAATAAAAGTCTTATTCCTTGTGGTTCATTGGACCTGCACTTAGGTAAAAGAATCTGAGTTTTCTGGGACAACAGAGGCAATGACCTTTGGTTAACAAATGACCTTTGTTAACCAAAAAAAAAAGGGTACAATGTTGGCTGATGTGGCTGACAGGGTATCAGTTTTGAGTTCAATAATGATGACTCATATTCCTTGGTTTTTTTCTAAAGCCAGCTTTAGATTCGCATTTGACAAACTCACTCAGTTTCACTCAGTTAACAACAAGCCAAATGACAAAATGGCCAGCATTTCATTATCCCATTCCCGATATCTGCAAAATAAGCCACCAATGAAAGGTCCCACCTTTCATGGCAGGCAGCCCTGTAAAAATGCCTGCCAGATCACACAACAACCAGTTGGTAGGGAGGTGTTTGAATAAGAGAGAATGAAGTGTGGCTGGTGGACTAGACTGCCCTACCTGCACTTGAGAAGGGAAACCATTAGTGTTGATATAGACCAGGAAAACCTGGATGAAGGTCATATTCTCAGAAAGCTGGGGTTGGACAGGACAGAAACAGAAGTTTAACAGAATAACAGAGTAGTTAAGGGACCTTGAAAGTCTTCTAGTCCAACCCCTTGCTCAAACAGAAAACTCTATACCAGTGATGGCTAACCTTTTTCTCTTTGTGTGCCAAAAGTGCTCGTGTGCATGTGTGGCAGTGTGTGTGTGTGCCGGCACCCATAATGGAATGCATGCGCCCCCATGCATGACCCCCCCCCGCGAATGACACACACACACCCGCGCATGCCCTCCAGAGGCCGGAGATGGGCCCATTTCCGGACTTCTGGGAAGCCAGATTTTCACCCTCCTCAGGCTCTGCTTGGGCCCTGCACTTACCTGGCATCCATAACGGGCCGTGTGGAGACTCCTGGGAGCCTCCTGGGCCCAAAAATGGGTCATGGGGAGGGTGATGCCATGCTCACATCTCCCTTGCCCCTTCCCGCATGCACACACATCTCCTGCATGCACCCCGCCCCCAGCTGGCCAGTGGGAGGTGTGTGCGCATGGGCAGTGGAGCTAAGCTCGTCAACGGCTTGCGTGCCCGCAGAGAGGGCTCTGCGTGCCACTTCTGGCACACGTGCCATAGGTTCGCCATCACGGCTCTATACAATTTCAAACAAATGGTTGTCCAATCTGTTCTTAAAAACTTCCAGTGTTGGAGCATTCACAACTTCTGAAGGCAAGCCATTCCACTGATTAATTGTTCTTACTGTCAGGAAATTTCTCCTTAGTGTTAGGTTGAATCTCTCCTTGACTGGTTTCCATCCATTGCTTCTTGTCCTGCCCTCAGGTGCTTTGGAGAATAGGTTGACCCCTTTTTCTTTGTGGCAGCCCCTCAAATATTGGAACACTATTATACTGTTACCCCTAGTCCTTCTTTTAATTAAATTTGACCTATCCAATTCCTGAAACCGTTCTTCTTATCCTAAGTCCAGTTTCTAAATCAGCTCACATAAGACAATATCATCCATTCCTGCTGTCTGGAAACAGTGGGTGCTTTATCCTCATGCTGGAGCAAATGAGAAACATGAATGAGCCCAGAGGCAAGGAACAGACAAAGGAAAGAACCTAGAAAAAGACTTCAGGAATAAGCAGAGAAATCATGTGGCTTGTCAAAAAGATTTTTTTTTCTCCATTGACCAATGAGGCATAAAGAACATGCCTTGTACTCTTGAATTAAAAATTAGGATATATTGTAAATTAGGAATTTCTTTCAGAAATTGAACTGAGTGCAACTTTCCACCAAAATGTCAGTAGGAAAAACCATCTGCTTTTGTTGCCTGCTTATTTGCCTGTTGTTTCAGTGTGCCCACTAACATTAGTCTGAGAATTCTCTCCACTATTAAGTTTTGTTATTCACCAGCTATTTTTCCCCTTCCTGCTGTCATTAGAATAAACTGCATATTCATCAAGAGATTAGAATTGCAGAAACTGACATACTTCTTACATTGAGGGATTGGGAGACAAATCCCAGATTGTGCCAACAAGCTTTCATTGTTGATATATGGATATTGGATTTTCTTGCCTTTGCATCTAGCATTTTGGAGAAGAGAAATCATCAGAGACATTAATAAATATACCTGGCCAAAAATTCTAAGCCATTACTGTTAAGAAATATATTTTAATTATATTTACATTCATAAAATTATAGCAGCATATCAAACCTGTAAAATTCTTATAGGAAATGAGTGAATGAATGAATAAGACATGCATGCTAATAGGAAAATATAATGAAGGAATAAATATAGAGATGAGGAAAAAAAGAGCACTAGTTCTATATAGCTAAGGAAATAAAGTAGTCTTGATGGATATCCAGAATTTAATCCCTTAGATACTTAGTATGTATATGATGAGAAAAATGAAGATTTGATATATTATTGTTGTTTAGGTATTACAGGGTTGTAAAAAGGGAGTTTAGACTATGCATAATTGGTCCCATTTAATTTTATGTATTTAATGCTGCTATATTTTATTCTTGTTTTCTTGTATATGTTAGATATACTGAATATGTTTTATTATAAAAAGCAGAATATAATTATTTCAGTCCAGAATAACAGTTATGGTATCTCTAAGGTCATAGGACATACCAGACAAGAGCTAAACTTAGATATCTTCTGCAAAAATATTCACAACTGAGTTCTACTCCAGCTTCAGAGTACTGACATGTGGAGGGTATATAAAGAGAGAAAATGCACATTTTAGATCCATCCAAACCCACCATAACATTATGGTATAGTACTTAAGTGTTGGGATAGGTCTAAAGAGACACAGATTTGTGTTCACCACCAACCTAGGAAGCTCACTCCTGGACTTTAGAGTAGTCATGGAGTCCTAAGACTTAGAAGGAGCCATTTAAGTGATCAAATCCAGTTTTCTGCTCAAAACAGGAAAGGAAGCATATCCTTCAAATGAAGGAGAACTTGCCATCTCTTCAGTCACCATTTTTCTATGTTGAACTGCTTTCCCCCTAACATTTAAGTGCATTTTCCTTTCTGTGCTAAATCCATTACTCTGTATCCTGCTGTCTGAATACGAGAACAGAGTTTAAACTTCTACTGCGTGACTCTTTTGAAATATTTGAAAAGTGCTATCATATCCTCCCATACCAATACAATATTTTTTGAAATGTAAACATACTCAATCCTTTCTATCAATCTTCATTATTTCTGGTCCCCTCATCATCCTCTGGATATTTTCCAGTTTTCTCCTTATACAGTGGTCTCCCAAACCACACAATGTATGTGAGGTGAGATCTCACCAAAGCAGAATAGAGAGGAATGATTACTTTCCGTAGTTTGGAAATGGTGTCTCTAGTTTTGTGGTTTAGAATGTAATTTTTCTTGTCTTCCACCACATCATATTGCTGAAACATTCGAAGAATCATACTGCACATAATTCTTGTGGAAATGAAACAAATGTAAGACACCTTTAGCTCCTGAAGGAAGGGCCAGATAGAAACCTAACAGCAAATGGGTGGTTTTTCTTTCACTGTTTTACAGGAGAAAGAAATTGTTCAACTTAAAAAAATAATAATCGTGTGAGGGATGAGCTGCAGCTGGGAGGGAAGATGATGCTATTCACCCTTCCTCTCTTCCATCCTGATGTGCACTTGGCAGGGTTTGGGAGAGGGTGATTTATCTGCTTTTAACTTTTCCAAACATTGTAGTAGAACAGCTCCAAATATCACCTTTAAAGATTGCACAGAAGGAGGAATTTCATTTGTACAAATCTCTCCTGCAAAGACTTTGCTTTGATACAAAAACACCATCCGGTAAAACTCTTCCTTCTGTATTCTTAAAAAAGGGGTCAAAAACCTTGGGATCAGGATCTGAGAACCCTACTCACTTTGCAAAGGAAGAAATATTATTAATGTTTCTGCTACTTTTTACCTTGAAATGAGTGATCTAAAGGCTTCTGATGCACATAAACAAGATCAATTTACTGTGACAGAAAGTGAACAGTTGAGAGAAGATGGCAAATTCAGTTTGCTTCACTGCTAGTTTGTTTCAATTTTATCTTCCCTCCCTATCCTCCTGAGCAAATCCACATATTTTTATGGATTTTATTGCTTTAATACACAACAAAAGAAAAGAAAACATATAAAGTACAAAGGAGCCACCCCATAAATTTAGAAGGAAGAGATACAAAAACAACAACTACCAAAATACAAAAACATAAAATACAGCAGATGTTTGTATATAATTAAGAAATATTGCAGTTCAACTTTTTAACAAATAATTACAGGTTAGCAATGTATAATCATACTGTAGTTTTTTCACAGTACCAATAAAGAGTTACGTCTCTTCTTATTTAATGACTATAATTCATTTCAGTGAAGTGGTCACTAAGTGAATATGTGACTGAGATGCTATGAAGATTGCTGATTACTGCTATGTCTTTTAGATAAAATTTTGTGTCCTCTCACTCTGGCATGTGAGGTTGCCAGGTACAGAAATTTGGTTGTAAATGTGCACATTGATAAGAAAATTATTTGGGTTTTTTTAATTATTATTTACTATCTTTGTATTTGTGAACAGTCACAAATTGAGCTAACCACTTAATGAGGATTGGCTGTAATCCAAAGGATGAAACATTTCTTAAAATGTTTATATTTGTTAAAATCAGATTTTGACATCTGGTGATTCAATATCTTTCCAAGAACTCATTACAGTATTTTTTTCCCCACAATAATCTATGAATGATATCTCCAAAGTTTTCATAAATAAATCCCTTAGTTTAGGAATGTGGTTCAATAATGCATTGGAGAGCTAGGGTTAAACTGTCTTCCTAAATTCTTATAAACAAATTAAAGAACACTCAATTTGTAAGAAACAACCACTGAGCTTGTGGTAGGTGCATTAACGTGCCTTTGGAAATATTGCATCTTCTTTACAGAAAGGTAATAACTAACTCTTTGCACTCAACTACTAACGTGTACAGTGTTCTCCTGCCTCCATGTTGCTAAATTAATCCAATGTTTCTTACGGTTGGCAACTTTAAGATGAATGAACTTCAACTCCCAAAATTCCCCAGCTAGACAGCCTGCCAGCCAGCTTCCTCTACAAAGTGCCTATCTTTGAATTGAACATTTCAGTTTTATGTATTTCAGAAGTTTCTTTCTAAGAGATAACAGCATAGCAAAGACTCAAAACTAGAAATCTCTCATCTGCAGAAATCTTACACTTTACATCAGAGGTCTCCAACCTTGGCAACTGTAAGCCTGGACGACCTCCAGGCTTACAGTTGCCAAGGTTCGAGATCCTTGCTATACATTACAGATCCTTTTTAGGGATGGAATCTTGTAGGTCACATTCAGCTCTCATTGGGAAAATAATGTTTTGTTGCAAAATAGACTTCATTTTTACATAAACAAGGATGTATTTTTTAAAAAATGTTACTGTTACCTTTATATTTTTTATTTTTATGGACTTGTGCTTCTCTATTTTACTTTATCTCTCTGTAGCAAATCAAAAGCCAAATTTCTCTTGTGTTTCTATTTATTTCCTTATTTTAAGTTATGCTGTATTTGGTCTAAAAAACTGTTCTTATACTGCAATGCAGTGCACTATTTTTAAATTTTCTATTTCTTATCTTATTTGCCGAACTTCCTGGAATGTATTACAGGTTTATTTTTATACTTAAGCTTTTGTTTGTAACCTTTTAATATTCACTCTCAATATTTATTAACTTTTTTTTCCTTCTCCAAACACAGGGAAGAAACTTTACTCCTTATTTATCTCATACCTCCTCCTCCTCCCCCCTCCCCTTCCCCTTGCCTCTCCTCATCACAGGCCAATATAGCAGGTTGTAAATCACTTAGTTGAAGGATAGCCAAACCACTCTTTCTCAAACTTGTCAATTTTCAGTTGTATTGACTTCAACTCCCAAGATTTCGCACCCAGCATACTGGACTTCCCAGACTTGCTTGATTTTTTTAAAAACACAATATCCTTTAAAATATTTTTTCTTCTCTGCTGTGGACATAGTCTCCCTAAAATTTAGAGCTTAAATTTCCCATTTAGTAATTATGGTAATGAATAAGCAAACCAACATTTTTCTACAGTCTATGAAGGATAACTAAAAAGGTATATTGGCTGGACATAGTCTTTATATGGTATTTTTAGATTAGGTGTTTGGAGAACTGAATGATCTTGAATATAATATTTCTGTGCTCCCTATAGTGGAAATCACCTATGATGGGATGACCTGTATGATTTGTTATTTTATTGTCCAGGCACTTTTGAGGGACAACCTTGACATACCTTCTCCCTTGAAAAAGACAAGAAGGGACCGAGGATCACACTCACCCAATTTTTTTTGGAACCAAGTGTTCAAAGGGGCAAGATAATGATGCAAAGTGAGCAGAGCCACATCACAAAGGTACAATAGGAAAGAATTATATATCAATCACTGAGTGATTTGATTTGACTTTCATTTCATTTGGGTGTCCCATGACCTGGATGACTGAGAATCTCTATAGACATTTCATTTGGGTGGTATTGTAATGCATTTATTGCTTCAGAATGATGGAAAAGTATGCCTAACTTATTAAACTTGTATGCTGCCCGACTCTCAACAGCTCTGGATAACCTATTGGCTTTCGCAATTTATTAGATTTATCCCCTTCCTCAGGCCAAACAGGCTTTAGGTAGTTTATTGACAGTAATACTAGGTAATAATAAACAATCATTATTTAGGTGGCACTAATGCAGAGTTAGTAAGTGCCATGTTTTTACTATCTTTTAGGAGGCCTTGAGTATGTGGGTGGGCTTTCTTGTTCAGGAGGCATTCTGTTCCATGGAAGGAAAGCCTCCTCAAAGAATAATTACCTCTACTGTACTTCTTGATAAATGGGAAATCCCATTTATCAAGATCGAAAGTGCTTCGTAAATGCCAAGATCAGGCAGGTAGAATGTATCTATGAGAAACACTCACTTAGATCCTCAGGGCCCAGACATAAAGGTAGCAACTAGCATCCTGAATTATACTAAAACTCACTGGTATCCACTGTAGTTTTTGTAACGGCTGTGTAATATGGCAGTGCTACACTTAGTTAGTGAACATGCAGGCAACTGCATTTGGGACACACCAAAGATTCTAAATCATCTTCAAGAGCAGCCTCAGATAGAACAAATTTCTGTAACCTAAACAATAGGTGACAAGACCATCTTAAGTACCTCCATTTCCAAATGCACAAACTAAAGCTGGTCAAAGGCCTTGCATCTGGTTTCCCAGCAGGAGATATGGATCTAGAACAATTTTTTTCTTTTTTCTTTTAATAAGTTTTATTGAGTAAAGAATATATTACAATTCAACCTTTTCAGTTTGGCAACGTGTAATCATACTATATGCTTATAAATGGGGTAACTAATAGATTATATAAATAATTTACAATTAAAACATTAGATATTTGTGGAATTATAGTATAATGATGCATAAATTAAGTTGATAGTTAAGCGTTGTCCCCCTTAATAATTAACTTTTGCATTTATTTTCCAACCACCTATACCACAAATCCCATACCGTGTAAAACTCTGAATCCTCCTTCTCATTTAGCACATGTGTTAGTCTGCACATTTCTGCGCATTCCAATATTTTATTAACTATCTGTTCCTCAGTTGGACAACTTTTCTCCTTCCAATGTTTTGCATAAGAGAGTCTAGCAGCTGTAACAATGTGGATAATTAAGTATTTCTTCTTCTTCCCATATGCTCATTTTAGTACTCCCAGGAGATAAATTTCTGGTAGGAAGTTAATATCTTCCTCTATTACTTCTTGGATCCATTTTTGTATTATTTTCCAGAATTTCTTTGCTTCAGGACACGTCTACCACATATAGTAGAAGGTACCTTGACAATCACAGCATTTCCAACACTTGGGGTTTGCGTTCGGGTATATCTTTGCAATCCTAGATGGTGCTAGATGCCACCTATACAGCATTTTGTACTGATTCTCCTTGTATGTTACTGCTCTTGTCAGTTTAAGGTTATTATTCCACACTTCTTCCCAATCGTCTTCCTCCCTAACCCTAGCCATGGCAACTTTAAGATGTGTGAAATTCAATTCCCAGAATTCCCCAGCCAGCATTGCATCCTAAAGGTGCCAGGTTGAGAATCATGATTTGGAAGATTTCTAAATTAGAATCCACCCTCTCTGCGATAAATTTATAGTCAAATTTTGAATTGTCAAATTTGATATAGCCCTTGAACCAGGAGATGTCAGAATTAATAGGTACATTTTTCTGCTAGAATACAATAGAATTTTATTTTTTATTTTTAAAAAACATCAATGTGTGAACAGTATGGCACCTGAGTGTTATACATTTTAGAATAGAATAGAATAGAATAGAATAGAATAGAATTCAATTCTTTATTGGCCACGTGTGATTGGACACACAAGGAATTTGTCTTGGTGCATACGCTCTCAGGATTGAGACTGAGCCTATTTCTCTCCAAAGGCTACCCAATATACAGGGGAGAACTTCCACCACATATCCTATTGGGCCCTGCTTGCAGATACATAGCAGATATCTCAATGATATCTTATTTTGAATTGGCAGATAATATATCCCAACATTTAGAAAGATCTCAACCTCCTCCCTTATCACCACTGATTGGATCCACACAAACAGGTAGGAGTGAAACCTTTATAACATGGCATTTCCAACTCCCAAAGTTGGAAGCAGTCCAGAAGGAGAGTATGATTTCTATTATCAAAGACTACTGAGATCTCTTGGAATGCAAGGATCCAAATTATGCCCCAAATCCTCCATGAAAGTGACCTGTGTATGGTTTGCATCCCATACCTAGGCCTGAAACCACATTCCTTTGAATCAGTTAATTTACACCCTCCAGAACACTCTGTAAATTACAACCTTACCACTTTCTCACTTAGTACTCCCTCCCCCAACATTATAGCAAAGATTCAGTTTTTGTTACCGTGTTTCCCCGAAAATAAGACCTGTCTTATATTTTTTTGGGGAGGTCTTATTATTTTGGGGAGCATGGAGCAACATGGAGCTCCTCTTGCCTTCTTACCTGATTTCCAGCTCTGTGTTTAAATACTTTATTTTTGAGGGGATGCTTATTTTAGCGCATTTGCTCAAAAGCCTGGTTGGACTTATTATCAGGGGATAACTTATTTTCAGGGAAACAGGGTATCTATTAGCTCTAGATTCAGGACTGACTTTTTGAGGAGTGGGCAGATTAGTCTCTCTTTCAAGATCTTTCCTTGCTGGAACATTCCCTTACCTCAGGTGAGCAGATCTCCTATCTTGATTCTAACTATATGTGCCAGGCCAGCAATGATTTGGTATGAGCCCACAGTTATCATGGCCTTGAGCACTCAAGTTGTCTTTGTCTCAGAGAATTAAAATTATAGCAAAAGGCTCTTTCTGGGGCCATTAAAAGGAGACTTGGGACTGCAATTTATTTCATTTTAAATAAAGAATCCCTTTTAATGGGAGTATATTTTTGTTCTGGGCTCTGTACACACTTCCATGCTGGAAAATATGTAAATCAATTTCACAGATTCCACCAGTACTTTACTTAGAAACAGCAGAAGATGAAAGACATGCTAATCTTTATGTAGTAATGTATTAATACATAATTGCAAAAACTTTGATAGGTACAATAAATTAGAGTTTAGAAAGCAGGCTTGGGACTGACATTTGATGCCTCTCTTTTCAATTTTGTATGCAGAATCAAGGAATATAAACACCTCTGTAATGCATGCTGAATGCCTGTGATGAATAGAACCATATACTCATAGCTCATTATTGCAATATTAACAATACACTATTTAGCTTCACGACAATACAACTCACTATGACTCAAAAAGAGAAAATTAAGACCCTAGGTTATAATAGAATAGCAGAGGCAAAAGCAGACAAACCTCAAACAGCAAAGCATTTAATGGCATCTTACTATTAGAAGAAAATATTAAGAAGAGAAAGAAGAAGATATTAAGAAACAAGAGATGACAAAATTATTAAAAAAATACAGCCCACTTCTAAATAGTTCTCAGTAGACATTTAAATTCTAATGCCTTCTCACATTTATTTTTGCCACGTTTAAAATCTTATTATCTGAATGCTTGTAGGGCAGTCTTTCAGAAATTGTGACCCTTTAGATACATTGAATCACAACTGTCATCCTAAGATTCTTTAGGGGAAAATTCAAAATAGAGTGAAATGGCTCTCATATTACTGATACATAACATTTAGTGTCTCATTTGCAGATTGAGTTTGCATATTCATGATACAGACTCCACCTTTTGTAAAACTGAGTCATGGTATACAACACAAGTACATAAAGGGCAGAGTTCCTGTCATGTTGTGAGTCTTGTTTCATCATTCTGATCATTGGAATCTGCAGATACCTCTGAAGCTGAGAGCACATTGGAAAAGAATTTATTCCCATTTTGTTTCTATTCAACAAAGTACATTAAATGAATTAATACAGTCATCAGACAAAATAATCTTGGAATAGGTCTTAGAGAAGGCAATGTCTCTATATCATTATCACCTTGCTTAGTTAGGCTATTATTGTCTTAGATAACACTAAAATCTACCTTATTAAGATCTATCTTATTGTAGCCTAATTTTAAGCAGCAATTGTTGGACTTTGTGGCTTCTTTTGCTTATCTTTGAGTTTTGCACATCAATCATTTCAACTGTCTTGCACTTTTTTCCAGCCATAAGATTAACGTTAGGGTTTTCAATTGATGGTTCATAGTTACTGTTACAAAATTATATACCCATATCATGATCACATCAAGTATAATGCACCAATTGATTATATCTGTGATAGGCAAAACACTTTTGGATGTGATACTTTATTGGTAGCGGAGGGTAAAAAAAAAAGCAACAAAACCCCAAATGTTTTTTTATGGTTCTAAAGCTAAGCAATTTAAGAAAACAGAGCTTACTTTTACTGGAGTAAATTCAGACAACACAATAGCCTTGAAAACCATTGTTATTTAACTGACCGGTGAGGACAAGATTTTTTTATGCTGTACATGTACATGGCCTTGAAATCTGATGTAAAGGTAATATAAATTATAATAGTGGTATAATTTATTTCAAATAAATAAAGTAAAAAACAGAGTAATATAAAGAGACATTCATACAGTCACATTCTTTTTAAAAAGCTGACACAGTAGGAGAAAGTCCAAAAAGAAATTGATAAGATTATAAATCTTGAGCCCAGTGTAATGTAATAAAAATTGTCAAGCCACATCTTTAAAAGCATCTTATGTACCTAATATTATTCTGGGTTTTATCCAGCATTGCTAGGGATATTGACACTGAAAGTGCTCTAGCATAGGTACACTTCCTGTGGTTTATTTCATAATGCCCCTAGCCACCGATCAGACACAATGTATCTGCACAATCTCAGCAACATTAAAAAAACAACAACACACCAAATAATCAAACAAAACAATAAAATATCCTATTCTGTATACACAAAGAAAGAATAAAACCACTGTTATACCCATCAGATTTTGAATGAAATGTACTTCAGCCAGGGTGAGACGTTTGTGCATACTTCGTGCCAACATGGAAGCAATGTGTAGTATGTATCCAACTCTACAGCTGGCAGTTCTCTCTTGGAGGTGTTCTATAAACCAATGAATAATGAGCAAGTACAGAAAGCAAAATGTAGAAATGTCACTGGTTGCAAACTATGGAGAGTAGAGGAAATGACCAAATATGCATATTCTGTTGCCAAGGTGACGAAGGGGTAAAACATTTTTGAAGTCCAGATTCTCCAGGTAACATTTCAGACACCTTCCTAATTCAATGAACCAGAAGGAGAAGGAGGAGGTCCATACAATTAGACTTGCAAGTTTATTGTTATTTTATCCCCATTAAATAGAGCAGACCATGAAATCAACCCTACCGAGATATTTACAACACCTTTAATTGAGATTGACTATAATGATAGAATCTTCAATTCTTATTGTATTGTACCTTTGTGTGGATGAAGATTGTGCCCTTTTAAGTTATATTTCAGTTCTCATAGGTCTATCCAATCTACCCACTATTTACCTATTGCTGAAGACTTTCTTCTGACTGCTAAATACAGTGTTTATTTTATTCTGGAAGTGGTTGTCTTCCTCTGATTAAGAAACCAGGCAGTAGTTTGCTCTTGAAAATATATAACATGGAGAAGCATACACTGCATTCAGAAAATATTCAGACCCCCTTCACTTTTGTCAATTTTGTTATGCTGCAGCCTATTCTACAGTTGTTGAAATTCATTTTTCCCCTTATTAATCTACGCTCAGTACCCAATAATTAAATTTCTAAAATTCTGTTTTCACTTTGTCATTATGGGGTATTGAGTGTAGATTAATAAGGGAAAACAATGAATTTTAACAACTGTAAAATCACCACTGCAGCCAGTGGTGGGTTGTCCATGGTTTGGACCGGTTCGCAAGAACCGGTAGTAAAACCGACGGGAGACCCCACCCACCGCCCCGGATGTCATCATCAGTGATCTGCGCATGTGAATTGGTAGTAAATGTAAGTAGAACCCACCCCTGGCTGCAGCATAACAAAATTTACAAAAGTGAAAAGGGTCTGAATACTTTCTGAACGAACTGTAACTATCTTAATGTATATTTTGCCTTTTGTAAGGCAAAATATATGCCACCAGGCTCCAGAAGATGAGATAGATGGTGATGATAATGATGATGATGATGATATCCATCAAGTTTGACTCTAGGCAATTCTATGGGTCAGGTATCTTCACATCTTCTGATTTTGGACTACTACTTTGATTTGTTTTATGTTCTGATGGAACCAGCTTTGATGGTGTCCAGTCATTGTCTTCTTTGGGAGTCTAGTTTCCTTTTACCTGCTAATTCTTCCAAACACAATTGCTTTCTCCAGTGAATTCCCCCACATGACATGGCCAAAGCAAGTGAGAGTGATCAGTTCCGTGATTTTGCTTTCCAGTCACATGTCTGGTGGTATGCACTCCAGTACTTGCTTGTTAGTCACATTTACTGTCCAAGGAATACACAGGAGGCTTCTCTAGCACCACAGCTCTAATGAGTCAATTTCTTCCTGTCTTGCTTTTGTAAGGTCTAACTGACTGATATTTTTGCTTTTCCATATTCGTCTCATGCTTAGCATTTATTAGAGTTCTAGTATATATGCATGTGTATGCAGTGATGGGATTCAAGTAATTTAACAACCGGTTCTCTGCCCTAATGATTTCTTCCAACAACCAGTTTGCCAAACTGCTTAGAAAGTTAACAACTGGTTCTCCCAAAGTGGTGCGAACTGGCTGAATCCACCACTGTGTGTATGTACTCTATATGGATGATCACAGAGTTTCATGTTCTATCCACAGAAAAACCTATAAACTCTTCATAATATCCCCCATTTGATTCGACAAGGAATTTATATCAGGAAACATGGAACATTCCCTAGCTCAAGTTTCAAACTTCAAAAAATATTTTGACCATTTCCCCTTTCAGTGACTCACCTTATTGGCCAATAGAATTTTTACTATCAGTTATACTCTCTGCTCCTGGTTCTTTTCTTTGTATTTTGATCCAAGCTTTATATATAGTTGGAGACTTCATAATATGGGCAATTTATGATAATTGTTAGAATTTTTAAAGACAAAAGACCAGTTAGATCAGAGAAGCAGAACATTTGGCTCCATTCAGAGCCCTTTTAAAATTTGCCAGTACATTGCGATTTTTTAATATGGTACAAGGGGGAAATTATTAAAGCTACAGACAATATATTAGCATTATTTGATTAATTTAATAGTTTAATTAAATGATTATGCAAATTACATAAAAAAAGATTTTGTTTTTGTTTCCTTGTCCTGATTTCTAATACATTTTGGAACACAAAGCTAATGTTCAAAGGTGAACTACAATTATTACACAAAAAAAGAAGGGAAAAAAAGAAAGGAAGTCAACACTCTATTTCCTTTTCCCATTTTTATGATTCTGAAGCTTCAGTAAACTATATTTTGTTACTCGGAATAGGCCAATGATTTAGACTCAGGCTAAATTGTTTATGTTCATTAAGTGTCATCTAAAATAAATGCATATTTTTTTAAAAAAACTACTTATTGAATACATATGAAAGTGACAGATAGAAATTCATTCATTAAATATATTCTTGAGAAAGAACTGATTTCAAGTTTGCCATTAGAGAAGACACCAAAAATTCCTGTATTGATCTCCACTCAGTGGGCATCCTGGACATAGTCCAAATCTAGTAGCATTACTAAAGAAGGCATATAAAACAAATAAAAAAAAAGAAGAAGAAGAAGAAGGAAGGAAGGAAGGAAGGAAGGAAGGAAGGAAGGAAGGAAGGAAGGAAGGAAGGAAGGAAACATGGCAAATACATTGTCTTAAATTGGTTGAAGATCTCATAAATGGTGGATTAAGTGAAAGGTACTCCATTTTGTGCTGACAAATTATTATTAATAGATTTTTGAACAGTTTCACAAGATTCTTGTCATGGAGCTTATTGGTTCACAGAATGGCTACTGGGGGTAGGGGGAATGAGGGGGCTTGCCTATTCCTAAAATGGTCACCATCGTTGTCATAAATCACAAAGGACCTATTTATCACAGGACAAACTAATAAGAAATATCTTTGCCAACTTTTTTTAGATCCATGGGCATTTTTTTTTTGCCTCTTTCTTTCTCTTTTTAATGGGTTGGTGGGCATAGTGACAAACATTGCTGCTATTCATCTTTTTTTAAAAAAAATTCCTAAGAATGTGGATGTGGGACCTCTGCATATTTTGATAAACAAGGCAATGTTTTGCAACTGAAACCTTCAGGAAACAATTTTGTGAAGAAGCATGAAGAATACTAGGGAAATGTTGATGGGCATATTGATGTCCATGGCCACCATGTAGTTTACCTTAGAGCAGTACTTTCAATAAGGAAAATGTTGATGTTGTGGGGAAGAGAGGCAATTGATTTTCCAGCAATGGCTTCTGACTTTATGCAAATCCTGATATTGCTGCAGGTTTTTTCCTCAGATATGGGTGGATATACTGTTTGTGTTGGAATCAAAAGACTTAGCAAGCAACTTTGTTGCTCATGTTAAAGGGGAAAAGACTGATGCAACTGGTGAAGATACATAATCTATGCCAGGGTGTCAAAAATATTTAATCTAATAATATACACTTTAGGAGTACATGGGGGAAGAACAGATTGCAAGGAGGTTATAGACATATGGATTGAATTACTGGGCAAGGTGAGTGAGCAATGTTTAGAATATAAATGAGCTTCAAGATGCTAAGTTAACAATAAAAAATGAGAAGAAGAAATGAAAACTTATTGTCGTAAATGTTGCTAGTTTGGTTATCCTGGTTAGGCCCATATATAAGAGACTGTAGGCTTTCTTGTAATAGTAATATTTATTTCTTTTCTTCCTCAGGAACACAATTAGACAGGCACTAATCTGGGAGGAGCAAGAACTTATATACAGAGAAGGCGGGGCTAATGGTAAGTACTAACCAATGGTAAGTGACACAATGACATCACACAATGACATATAAACAAGCACACATATTTACAGATATCAGGTTAGGTATTTTCATCTGTAACAAATCCCCCTCTAAAATACCTAACTAATGGTGGGTTATTAAGATTATATATGCACATCAAGTTTGGAAGTCAAATACATATGTTGTTTGGTTGGCAATGGCTTAGTGAGGATATCAGCAATTTGTTCACTAGTATTGCAATGGATAGCTTTAATAAATCCTATACTTGACAGTTGTCTTACATGTTTATATTTTATATCGATATGTCGAGATCGTTGACCTATTGCTTCGGAAGCTGATATATCAATTGCTGCCTTATTGTCCTCATTGATAATAATTGGATAAACAGGTTCATCCCACACATTGGTTAACAAGTCATCGAACCAAGTTAGATTGTTGACCGCTTTGGATAAACAAACATATTCGGCTTCCGCTGTGGAAGTGGCAATTAAATTCTGTTTGCCTGTGTACCAGTGCACCGCACAGCCATTTATAAGAAAAACATATCCAGAAGTACTTTTTCTGGTTTTTGAATCAGTAGCCCAATCAGCATCAGCGTAGCAGGTCAAAGTTGGTTTTTCAGAAATGAATGGTTCTAAGAATAAGCACATATCAATGCTAGACTTTAGATATTTTAGAATCCTCTTAATTCCTTCCCAGTGGTATGAGTTAGGATTGCTTACATGTCTTGACAACAAATTTACAGCAAGGGTGATATCAGGCCTGGTCCAATTAGATATGTATAATAAGGACCCAATAATTGATCGATATAACGTGTTATCCTTGAATGGTTCGTACTCATTATACACATTCCTATAAAAATCAGTTGACATAGGAGTATCACAAATTTTTGAATTAATTAAATTACATTTTTGTATGAGTTCCATAATCTTGTCTTTCTGAGATAATTTGAACCCCTTATCTGTTTTGTCAATTTGGACTCCTAGATACTTATTTACCTTTCCTAATATTTTTAAGTTGAAATTTTTGCCTAGTTGTTCAGCGAAATTATCACATTTAATTTTGTCGTGTCCAAAATACAATATATCATCAACATAAATCAAAACATATTCAATAGAATCATTATTTTTTTTTGTGAAAAAACAAAAATCAGATGAAGTAGCTACAAAACCCATATTTTTAAGTATCTTTGATAAGCACTCATACCACCGCTTACCGGACTGTTTTAGTCCATAAAGGCTCTTGTTTAATAGCCAAATTTCTCCCTTTTTTGTATCCTTTCCTGGGGGTGCTTTCACATAAATTTCTTTATCTAGATCAGCGTGCAGATAGGCTGTCTGCACGTCAAATTGATATACTTCCAGATTTAAGATAGAAGCTAACACTAGTGCTGTTTTCACGCTTTCTGATCTAACGGTTGGGGAATAAGTGTCTTCATAGTCATCCGGAAATCTTTGGGCAAAGCCTTGAGCCACCAACCTGGCTTTGTATAGGAATTTACCATCCTCTAGCTCCTTGATTTTATAGATCCACCTAGTGCCAATAGGGGATTTCTCAGTGGGCAGGTCTGTTGGTGTATATACATTTAGTTCTCTCAAACTGTCCATCTCTTTTTTCATTGCTTCCTCCCACTTACTTTTTTCTTCTAGGGGTAGCTTAAGTATGTCATCATATGTGTTAGGAGTCAGGTGTTTAGCTTGGATAGACAGTACGTAATCATCTAATCTTTTAGGAATTATGCCCCTATTGGATCTAATGGGCCTATTCTGGGGATGTTCATCGCTATGCATATACTTAGCTTCTTTTTCGGTTAATTGATCTACTTTCAAAGTGGGGTGTCCTTTTTTCCATTCATCATTAACTATTACTGGGCATTTGATTCTGTTAGTAGATGTGGATTTGGGGTTCGTATCTGATGTGTGATGTTTTGCGTGCGTGTGTGTAATATTTTTTGATTCTGGGTAAATTTCATTGAGATGTAATTTTGACCAGTTCATGTGTTCATGAAACACGGCAGATCTGGATACAATGAAGTGATTATTTTTATCAATGAAGCGATATCCCTTGGTTCCTGATTCGTACCCCATAAATATCAGTCTTTTGGATACTTTCTCTCCTTTGCGTCTTAACTGTGAGGGCACATATACATCAGCAGATACACCAAATACGTGTAAATGCCCAATTTTTGGTTTCCTTCCATACATGAGTTCGTATGGGGTCTTATTGATTGTACTGGACCATAAGCGATTTATAGTGTAATTGGAATAATTAAGGGCTTCAGCCCAGAATGACTGGTTTAAACCAGCATCATCTAACACACATTTAACCATGGTTTGTAGCAAACCATTCTTCCTTTCAGAGACTCCATTTTGGAATGGGGAAAATGGACAAGATTTAAAGTGCAATATTCCTTGTGATTTTAGCCAAATTGAAAATTCGTTGGATAGGAATTCCGACCCCCTGTCAGTCATTATTTGTTTGATTTTGGTATTGTATTGTGTTTCTACCATTTTAAAGAACTCCTTAAATTTTTTGAAAACCTCACTTTTGTGGTTAAGGGTGTATACAAAACCAAATCTACTATAGTCATCGACTATGGTCAGGAAGTATCTTTTTTTGTATTTAATTGAAGGTTTTAATGGGCCTACTACATCCATATGAATTAGTTGAAAGGTTGATTGTGTGGTGCGGGTGGCTTTTTTGGGTTTTGGCTTGTTTTTAATTTTGGAAGAATTGCATACAGAGCATTCTAAGTAATTTTTACAGTTCTTTATTTTTAAATCTTCGGAACACTCTAACATTTTTCGTATGACTGGAAAGCTCGCGTGTCCTAGCTTTCTGTGGAGTAAGTGACTACAATTATCGTGAATAGGTTTTCCATTGTTTAAATTTTCAGACATATTAGTATCAGTGTTTGATGCATTCTTATCATTATTTTCATCATGGCTATCTGAATTTGGTTTTTTGTTTCTTAATTGATAGTTTGCATAGACTAGTTCGTTATCTTGTGGCAGTAGGTATGTTAGTCCATTATTTGTAAATAGTTTACCTATGTTTCTGTTGTTCTTAGTCATGAATACCTTTCCACCTCTGAAAGTGGTTTCTATTGCATTGTCTAAGCTTAACTTTAGGGTTGCCAATATGTTGTTTGGAATTTCGGGCACAAATAGTACCCCCTCTATTTTTCCTATACCTTTTATATGCGTGTCTCCTATTCCTCTCACTAGGACTCTATTTTGGTTTGCTACTTTAATATAATATTTCTTTTCAGTGAAGTTACTTAATATTTCTCTATTATGAGTTGTATGGCATGTGGCTCCTGAATCTATGAGCCAGGTGTTGAGTGAATCAGATATCAAAGTGTTATTATTTCTTATTCCATATAGTGATCCTTTCTTATTTTCTCTAGGGTTATTTCTGTATGTTTGTCTTTCTCTAGAGTGTGGTGATTCTCTTCTCTTATACCTGTAATCTGGGGAGGTTCTGTCTAAAAAGTGTATTCTTCTATCCTTGTGTTTATATGAGTCACTGTATCCTATATTCTTGGGACAGTCTCTACTCTGATGTCTTTCAGATCCACATGTGAGACATTCATGTGGGTATCTGTCTCTGGCCCTGAAATCAGTCCTTCTTTGATTTCTACCTTCTCTTTGTTGTGTATATCGCTCTCTTCTAAGTCTATCTTCAGTAATAAGCTTATTGGTAAGGTTTTCTAAAGTAATTTGCTCTATACTTAGGTTATCTATTAGTGTAATGTAGTTATCCCAGCTGTGATCTAGTGAGTTAATTATAATGCTTTTCATGGTGTTGTCAGAAATGGTTTCTCCCCTTTGAATAAGGTCTGCTCTTACAGCGTTTAAATTCAAGATATGCTCACTCATGGATGTATCATGTTTTAGTTTGGCAGAATAGAATTCCCTAGAGATTTTTGTGGTAGTGGCTACATTTTTGCTATAGAACAGTCTGAATAATTTTTGATATACTTCAAATACAGTTAAATTATGCTCTATACTGGGGAGTATACTTGGGGAAATAGAAACAATTAACATATAGTATGCTTTGTGGTGGAGGCAGTCTATTTCATAGGTCCAAGGCTTATTTGGTGGGTTATCAATAAAAAATAAAACATTTTCTTTCATATATACAATCTGTAAACACTGATCCCATTCCATTAAGTTGCTTCCATCTAATTTCAATTTTATAAAGTCTGGAGGTATTGTCCCTGAGTGTAGTGAGGTGTTATTCATGTTTAGTAGCTGTCCATGATTTAAGACCTTAGCATACTCACAATAAGGCCTGGGTATGGTAGATGTATGTCTGTATTTACTTATCTCTATGTTGCGCTGACTTGTATTTATGTTTCCTTCTTCTTTCTTTGCAGGCTCGTTCTGGGCATGCTCAGTCCTCATTTTTCTCCAGCAGTCGATGAGGGAGGTTCCTGTGTCTGCAGCTCCTGGGGTGAAGTCCCAGACGGCCTTCTGTTGCTCTGCTTTGTTTCCGGAGGGCCTCTGGTGACTGAAGAATGCCTGGGGTGCTGCTCTGCTCATCGGGGAGTCTTCTCTGAGGTCGTCAGTAAGTGGAGCTTGAGGCGGGCCGCCATTGCCAATGGAGCCGGGTTGTTCAGGGAGCTGCTCTTCAGTAGGTAAGTATGATTGCCAGCTTGTCTTTCTTCGGGTGGCTAGGCCTTTCTTTAGACAGTCTATTTCTTTTTGGCCTTTGGTAGATGGTAGTTTAGAATTTTCTATTTCATTTTCTGGTTGTTTGTTTGGTATTGTTAGTTTAGTCCCGAGTGCTGCAGTTAGCACCTGTATAGCATTGTCTATTTCTACTTCAGTAGGTTGAGCTTTGTTTTGTTTAAATAATTGTTTTTTATTTGTTTTTGAACTCGGGTAATCATCTTCTTGGTAGGTTTTGTTTTTTATTTCGTAGTTTGAGGTTTGGAATTCTTTTAGTAATTGGTCAGGCATTTTAGAGGTATTAGGTGGGTAAGATGGCTGCCATGAAAAAGGCGGGAAGCTGTCGCCATCTTTGGTGTCATTTTTGAAGTCAGGGGTTGAATTTCTTACCTTGCAGTTTTCTTGTTTGTTATTTTCGTTATCTGCTGCTGTTCCGTGGTCGTTTATTATGCTGCGGATTTTCACAAGCAGATTTGATTCAGCTGTAGTTGTTTCTATTAATTCTAGTATTTTTCTTTTTACCT
Organism: Pantherophis guttatus; assembly: GCF_059756535.1. Taxonomy (NCBI): domain Eukaryota; kingdom Metazoa; phylum Chordata; class Lepidosauria; order Squamata; family Colubridae; genus Pantherophis; species Pantherophis guttatus. The sequence continues at coordinate 290,015,418 of NC_142063.1, read as the reverse complement.
CATCTTCTTTGTTTGGTGTTAGCAGTTCATTTTCTTGTAATTGCGTTTGTTTCTTAATATTTTCAAGTGGTGTATATTTGTCAGGAGTTAGTTGAGCTGCCATTCTTTTCGTTATGTATCTGGTGGCAGGTCTTCTTTTGTCGTTATGTGAGTCTTGCATCTTTATGTTCGGTTGGGCCTACCAAACCATCCTCTGCTACCAATTTGTTGCTAGTTTGGTTATCCTGGTTAGGCCCATATATAAGAGACTGTAGGCTTTCTTGTAATAGTAATATTTATTTCTTTTCTTCCTCAGGAACACAATTAGACAGGCACTAATCTGGGAGGAGCAAGAACTTATATACAGAGAAGGCGGGGCTAATGGTAAGTACTAACCAATGGTAAGTGACACAATGACATCACACAATGACATATAAACAAGCACACATATTTACAGATATCAGGTTAGGTATTTTCATCTGTAACAGTAAAGGGCCTTAGAACTGTCATTAAATGCCAAAGGGTTTTTTTCTTTATTACTGTATGCTAGTAGGATGGTAAAGAACTTAACACATCAACCTGCTCAAAAGGCAAAGAAGCTCTGGAGTGAAGGCAGAATTATTATTAACCTTGCAATATAATATGAGTCAAACTGAGCAATTTAGTTTCTATTTAGCAAAATCAGGATTTAGCGAAGATAGGAAATGTAATTAAAAAATTAATTGGAAAAAAATAAGTATCAGGAATTTCCATCTAATCTGAAAAATTCCAAATCAGACCTGTTTTGCAAAATAAATGCAAAGTTATTTTTGACACTGGCACCTATCTCCATAACTTGATCTGCCATTCCTCTAAAGAAGCAATTATGTCTAACTTCTACTAAGAAACAAATACTAATTCTTATTGATAGGGTCAGAACTCGATGGCTCATAACAAACCAAAGATTCTCTGACATTCAATTCAGAGAAACAAAGAGGCAGTTTTAATCAGCAGAAATGAAAATAGGAACATGGTTATCTACCTTTTCTTTGTGTCTTTTCCTTTCTCTATCTTTTTTTTTACCAGTACAGCCTTCTCTTATATCACTCAGGTATACCATTCAGGTAGAAGAAGAATTGCAGAGCACAAAAGGGAGATGCCCATGGATGCTGGGTTAAAACAGGCAAGATGGTGGTCATACTGGTGGTCATTGGACGGGAGGTTGGACTAGATAACCTCCCTTCCAACTCTGTTAATCTGTATCTGGTATAATGATTGAAGCACTGTCTTTTGTACATGTGTTAATGTTGCAAACAGGATGGGAGTTTGGTTGCAATGTCACAACCACCATCCTGACTTTCTCTGCAGATGTTGCTGGCCTTGGGTTGTAATTCCCCTGACTGCAGAGCTTATCACAGGGCAGTAAGAATCTCAGTCTTCTCTAGCTGAGCTTCATGGAAGACTTGGCAAGCTCTATGAATTCTTTCATAAACTTTTGGACCAGTCAATCTCCCTTCTCCATATTAGTGAAGGTTCCATTCACCACAGTCATCTGCCCTTATGTGGCAGTCAATAACCTAATTTCAGATCCACCATATGCATGGCAGGTGTCTCATTTGTAGACAGAATTGGCTGGATTTTAGTTTCAGACATTCTAGAGTAGCACATACATGGATTTATGAGCCTTTAAATAGCTCAACATCTGGGCTATGATTTCTAAATTGGAAGCCTCTTATCCAATAAGTTGTCTGGAGCACAAAATGCATATCAGTTCAGGAGTAGAATAAATTGTCATAGAACGCCATGTTAAAAAAAATGTCCCTTTTCCCATCTTTGGAATTATCTCTTGGCTGAAACTTCAATTGGCTCAGTGTATCTATGACAGCAGATGCAGATTGAATAAGCAGAAATGAAACATCCTGTCTTCGTTACACTTGCTATGTAAGCTGATTGAAATAAACACAGGGCCAATATACAAAACACTCACATGCTGTCTGGCTGTTTAACTAATGGATGTAGCAAATTAGTTTAGGCAATCTGAGGGCTGGCCAGAATGCAAAAGGATGACCTGCAAACAGCTATCAATTCAGGGGCTTTAAAAAGCTTGCCGAGAGCACAAAGGTACAGTGAATGTGCACCTGCAAAGGTTCATTAATTCTGATGAATTCCAATTAAGAAAACTCAATGCAGCCTTACATTGTTTTGAGTCATATTGTAGGTATCTAATCTTTTTAAAACTATTGAGTAAAATAGAAAGATAAGTGAATTCATACAGTTCTCATACATACACAATAGAATAGAATAGAATTTTTTATTGGCCAAGTGTGATTGGACACACAAGGAATTTGTCTTGGTGCATATGCTCTCAGTGTACATAAAAGAAAAGATACGTTCATCAAGAATCATGAGGTACAACACTTGATAGTCATAGGGTACAAATAAGCAATCAGGAAAAAAATATCAATATAAATCTTTGTATAAATATGCAAATATAAGCTGACTTTGTATAAATATACAAAAGTATGAAGGCTATTGCTTAACGCATTGTAAGCTGCCCTGAGTCTCCGGAGAAAGGCGGCATATAAATTAAAGCAAAAAAAAAAAAAACGTAAGGATACAAGCAACAAAATTATAGTCATACAGTCATAAGTGGAAGGAGATGGGTGGTGGGAACGATGAGAAGATTAATAGTAATACAGACTTAGTAAATAGTTTGACAGTGTTGATGGAATTATTGTGCCATTGCTGCATTTTGGGGAAGGGAAAATTCCACAATGCAGTCATGAGTTGTGCATTTACTGTATATCCATTGCTTGACATATATTGAGGATGGACAATACCCAAAACTAGTTTTTTTCCCAACAGGATGGTATTAAAGTCACCCCTCTAGCTATGCAAAAACATTCCTCTTTAGTTTCATGGATATGTACATAATAACCTTGAGCCTAATTGTTTGGGGATGAATTGTCTGGAAAACCCAGTAATTGTTGAGCATCCTACACTGTGTCATTTGCAGTAATTTCACTCTGTTCTACAAGTGATTTATTTCAGGAAGGACCTGGGGTATATCAAATGATTTTTTACAAACATGAAGGCGAATGCAATTTGCGTTGGTCACCTGGACCAGAAGTTTAGTCTTCTGAGGTTTTGGACTCATGCTGGAGCCCAGTTCCCTGAAGATGGGCTCCAGCATGAGTCCAAAACCTCAGAAGACTTTTTACCAACATGTTGACAGATCTGAGCAATGTATTTCTGTGTGCTAAGGTTCAATGTGTTGTTTAAGATTTGTGTTCTGTCATATATTGTTTTATTAAGTATTTTATACATCACTTCATCTTTTTCTCTTTCCTTTTTTTCTCCATTATTTTCTAGGGGTGGTGATGGTTGCTTTCCATATTTTCATTTGCTTTTGTACTTGGTTATAATTTTATTTTCTTGTCTGTTATAGATTGAAAAGCAATGCGTGTTATAGCAATACAGTAAAGAGAATGACTAAAGCATTCATTACGTCCAGAATTTTAGTATAAAAATAAGATGTGAAATTGGCCCAATAAGTATCCAAGCGAAAAAGAAAAAATGAACAAACAGAAAGCTTACTTAGTCTACTAATCTGGGCTGAATAATGGATATTTTAGCATTTTCTTACTAACAATGTGTATGTCCAACTAATATCTGCAACTGTATTGTCTGTGAATCCAACATCAAGCATCCTTTCACCCATTTATGAAGTTAAAAAAAACCTCCAAATCTCCTAGACTAGAAAAATAAGTTTCCTAAACTCATCTGTTTATGTGATAATGTACTTTGTGTTGACTGTTTATTTAATTATTTAGATGACAATAGGACAGAAGTTCCACACAGAATCAGACCAAAGATTTATGTATCTCATCCTGCATCTGGCTTCTCACAGGGGCAACCTGGTTCAATTTTTAGAAGTCCATATGTAGGGCAAAAGATAAAAGCTCTCTTGCCATTTGTTCCCTAGCAACTGGTATACATAGTATGACTGTTATATCTAGTTGCCATTGACAGCTTTGTCCTCACTGAATTTGTGAAATCCAATTTTAAATCAACCTAATTTGATAAGGAGCATCATACTGTAGGAAGTTAGCACTCACCCCTTTCCTGGAAGACTGAAATATTTTAGGAAATATGAAAAAGGCAGAATATTATATTTCCCTGGATGAGAAATATGAGAAGCATATTTTACAGACAAAGCAGCTCCCACCTTCCTGCCCCCCACCCTTTGTCAATGGGCCATTAAGGCCTGGGCCAGTCTATTCTACATAACAAAGATCTGCCTCCTTCAGGCAGAGCCATAGTAGGAATTGCCAAAGTTCCAACAAAGATAGGATTAGCCCTCTACACAATAGCAGCAGAAACTCACCACATGTGACCTGGGAAGCACATGTGACCATCAGCCAGCAAGGCCCCCACCCCCTGGGAGTCTGACAACCAATCAGGAAACTCTTTCTGGGCCCCAAGAAATGCAGAGCCAGAGAGAGCATAAAAACCCGAAGATTTACTGTATCAGCCATGTGATCCTGTCCACCATTAAACCATCTTTCCAAGCAGTCTCCATGTTTCCAGTGTCTGTTTCCCCACTTGGAGCAGAACTCAGAAGGATGTTTCTTCCAACAATACCCTGCAAAAGTAAATTCCTCAGGGTAGCATTTATTTATTTATTTATTTATTTATTTATTTATTTATTGGTTCGATTTATATGCCACCCTTCTCTGGAGACTCAGGGCGGCTTGTAACCTTGAGCCTGGTGAGATTTGAACTTGCAGTAATTGCAGGCAGCTGGTGTTACTTAACAGTGCTTTAGTCTGCTGCACTACCAAAGCTCAACTACCAGCATTGTATTTTGAAGTAGCAAGATGCTAGAAATAGCTTCTGCCAAACCATTATATGAAGGTCATCATAGTAGCAGAATAATAGAGTTGGAAGAGACTTGGAGGTCTTCTAGTCCAACCTCCTGCTCAAACAGGAAACCCTATACCATTTCAGACAAATAATGGCCCAATCTCTTCTTAAAAGCTTCCAGTTTTGGAGCACCCACAACTTCTGGAGGCAAGTCATTCCACTGATTAATTGTTCTATCTGTCAGGAAATTTCTCCTTAGTTTCAGATTGGATCTCTTCTTGTTTAGTTTTCATCCATTGCTTTTTGTTCTATCTTCAGGTGTTTTGGAGGATAAGCTGATGCCCCTTTCTTTGTGGCAATCCCTTTGATATTTTTATTTATTTATTTATTATTAAATTTATAACCCGCCCTTCTCCCCAAAGGGACTCAGGGCAGTGAACAGCCAAGAATTAAAATACCATACAATATAAAAGTTAAAATAATTAAAAATAAATTAAATTAAACGGCCACCCCAATTAAAAACCCCTAGCAATACAATTAAAAACTAACCCATAAAACCTATTCAGGCCAGGCTGGCTTGCTATTGATATTGGAACTTTACTTTAATTTGATTTATATGCCGCCCTTCTCTGGAGACTCAGGGCGGCTTACAATGCGTTAAGCAATAGCTTTCATACTTTTGTATTTTTATACAAAGTCAACTTATTGCCCCCACAAACTGGGTCCTCAATTTACCTACCTTAGAAAGGATGGAAGGCTGAGTCAACCTTGAGCCTGGTGAGATTCAAACTTACAGTAACTGCAGACAGCTGGTGTTAATCACAATGCTATCAGTCTGCTGAGCCACCAGGCCCTGATAGAAACATTGCTATCATGTCACCCTAGTCCTTCTTTTCATTAAACTAGACATACTCAGTTCCTCCAATCATTCTTCATATGTTTTAGCTGCTGTCCCCTAGTAGTAAGGTCTTGCTGCAGAATGTGCCCTGCAGGTAGACAAATGAATATTTCACACATTTAGTCATTGTGGGAAGGTAATGGAAGGTTTGGGATGGATTGGGATGGGATAGGATTTAGCTCAGACAATATACTAATTAAAATTCAGGTAAATCTTCTGGGTCAGTGAACATTTCTAAAATTTTGAATACACGTATTAGATATCTGCATTTAATGCCCTCTATGAAGGCATTTGCCTACTCACAAAATGGCAGCTGTAGTAGTCATGGCCAATGACATCAAACATATTTACTAGAAGCCATTTTGGTGATATTGATCCCTATTACCTCTTTCAATCCTATATGATGGTCCCTGTCACATTTATTTGCCATATTTTTTGGCAGGCAGGCATATCATATTTATTTTTCAAGATTGACTAGAAACGCTTATAAGAGGAATTTTGAAGATTGATGTTTTGCTTTGTAGCATGTCACCTTCCCATGGCATTTTAAATATTATATTTTTATAATTAAAATAAATGGAAAAAATATTGGAAGTTAGTTGCGATTGAAAGTATCAAGGGAATTATTTATGAGCATCTTATTCCCTACTCTGCTTTAATTTATAAATGATAATACTGACCAAAATGCCAATCAGTATATTACAAAGGAACAATAATTATGTCCAATATATTTATTTGAAAGCTATGGGACTGCTGTTTGTCTCTAAATATTAAGGCATAATATTTTGTAATTCCTTTCTTGTTCTTAAAACTGTTTCACTTGCTGCCATTATAAATAAATGACAAATATATTTCAATTTCTAACCTCATTTTCAGGAAAATAGCAGGTTTGTATCTACCAACAGCCAATATAGACAATCAATATGAAACAGGCATACACAGAAGGAAATCGGGGATAATTATTTCAGACAGAAATATTAAACCTCTCACCGTGCTAACAAAGACTGACTGGATGGCATGCCTGCCTTTGCAAAGTGCTTCCCAGATGCTAACTGTTGAAATAAAACTTTGTAGAAACCCTGTTTTCTCTTCTGTTGCAATATTTTCAGGATCAGACTCAATAAAGATAATAGGAGTTAGAGCTTTAAATATATTTCTTTTTAATTATGATAGGCATTCTATATTCACTGAATATTCAAGGTAGAAGCGACGAGAATGGTGAGGGTGGCTCCTTATATATACAAGGGGTGGAGCTAGGAATGGGAGTGGTAAGTTATGAATACATTAAAGTCCAAAGAATAAGTTAACCTCTGATGTTCCATATATACATTATTTACACATTGGAGAATAAGGCATTTACATCTGACAAATCCCCCTCTAAATGCCGATTCGTTACACAACACCAATTACATTCTGATTCAGGACAATATAATACATATAATTTAGAAGTTAAATATTTGTGTTGTTTAGAAGGTAAGGGTTTTGTTAATATGTCAGCTAATTGTTCAGAAGTATCGCAATGTATTGCTTTAATGAATCCGTCTTGAGACAGTTGTCTCACATGCTTAAACTTTATATCAATATGCCTGGACCTTTGTCCAATTGCATCGGATCTGGATATTTCAATGGCCGCTTTATTGTCTTCATGCATAATAAATGGTAAGGTGGGTTTCTTCCAAACATCAGTGATCAGATCATTGAACCATACAAGGTTATTTGCAGCCTTGGACAAACAAACATATTCCGCTTCTGTAGTAGAAGTGGCTACTAGTTCTTGTTTACCAGTATACCAGTAAACTGGACAATCATTCAATAGAAAAACATAACCAGAAGTACTCTTTCTGCATGATGTATCACCAGCCCAATCTGCATCAGCATAACAAGTAATTTTTGGTTCTCTGTCATTATTGGGTTCCAACATTAAACAAAAATCTAATGTACCCTTCAGATATCTTAGAATTCTTTTGACAGCTTCCCAATGATACAAGGTTGGTTTACTAACATATCTTGACAATAGATTGAGAGGTAATGCAATATCTGGCCTAGTCCAATTAGATATATAAAGGAGTGAACCTATAACTGATCTGTAAAATGTGTTGCCTTTAAACTCAGGGGAAGATTCATCAGTGTTTCTAAGGAAATCAGTTTGCATAGGGGTGTCACAGGTTTTAGCATTATTTAAGTTACATTTGTTTAGGAGTTCGATGATTTTATCTTTCTGTGTAAGTTTGAATCCCCTTTTAGTTTTGTTAATTTGCACACCAAGGTATTTATTCACTTTACCCAGAGATTTCAGTGAGAAGTGTTCATTTAACTTATTTACAAAGATTTCCCTGCTCTCTTTATGCTTTCCAATGTATAAAATATCGTCCACGTAAATTAATACAAATTCAATATGATCATTACTCTTTTTTACAAAGAAACAGTTATCAGCAGTGGTGGCGTTGAAATCCATGGTCTTAAGTACTTTTACCAAGCAATCGTACCATCTTTTGCCGGATTGCTTTAATCCGTACAGACTCTTATTTAATAACCAAATTTCGTTCTTATTAGTGTATTGACTGTGTGGTGCTCTTACATATATTTCCTTATCTAATTTTGCATGTAAGTATGCGGTCTGTATGTCATATTGGAATACGTCCAGATTGAGTGCAGATGCTACTACAAGGGCTGTTTTGACACTCTCTGTTCTCACTGTGGGTGAATATGTATCAGTATAGTCTTCTGGATATTTTTGTGCATAGCCTTGTGCAACTAGTCTAGCCTTGTATAAGGTATTGCCTCCTTCTAAGTTCTTAATTTTATAAATCCACCTGGTACCTATAATTGTTTTATCCTTAGGTGCGATCGCAGGTGTGAATACATTTAATCCTTGTAAACTTTCCATCTCTTTTTCCATAGCTAGTTCCCATTTTTCTCTTTCTTCATGTGGAAGTTTCAATACTTCTTCATATGTATTAGGTGTTATTTGTTCTCCATTCATATGCATTATGTAATCTTTGTATTTATTTGGTATTTGGTTTCTATTGTTTCTAATAGTTCTTTCAGGCTTGCTATGGTTATCATGCAAATATCTAGCTTCCTTTTTTGTTAATGTGTCTGTCTTTATTTTATGCTGACTATTAGTCCAAGTTTTGGTTTTGTTCTTACTTTTGTTAATATTTTGATTTTCTGTTGTTCCTTCCTCGCAAGATATCGTATCTTTACATTTATTAGGAAATATTTCATTAAGGTGCAATTTTGACCAATTGGCCTGTTCATGGAACACAGCTGTTCTGGATACTATAAATTTGTTATTACTATCAATAAATCTGTACCCTTTGGTTCCAGTTTCGTATCCCATGAATCTTAATCTCCTGGATACGTTTTCTCCCTTTCTCCTCAATTGTTTAGGTATGTGTACGTCTGCAGTGACTCCAAATATGTGCATGTGTGATAATTTGGGTTTTCTATTGTACATCACCTCATATGGTGTCTTATTCACAATACTGGACCAGGTTCTATTTTGAGTGTAATTCGAATAATGTAATGCCTCTGACCAAAATTGTTTGCCTAAACCAGCATCCTCTAATGTGCACCTAATCATGGTTTGTAGTGTGGAATTTTTCCTCTCTGCAACTCCATTTTGAAATGCAGAAAAAGGATTGGACGTGAAATGTAACATTCCTCTATCCTTTAACCATTGGGAGAATTCTTTAGACATGAACTCACATCCCCTATCTGTCATAATTTGCTTTATTCTGATATTATGTTGTGTTTCTATACGTTTGTAGAATTCCTTAAATTTCTGAAATGTTTCATCCTTGTGCTTTAATGTGTAAACAAAACCATATCGGCTGTAGTCATCCACTATTGTTAGGAAGTAACGTTTTCTATAGGTAATTGAGGGACTTAATGGACCAACTAAGTCCATGTGTACCAAATCAAAAATACTGTTAGTTGATCTGTTAGATTTTTTTGGTCTGGGACTGGTTTTTAGTTTGGTGGACTTACATACTGAGCATTCCAAATAATTTTCACAATTTTTTATTTTGACACCTTCTGCGTGTTCAGTCATTTTTTGTACTACAGGAAAGCTTGCATGTCCTAACTTCCTGTGTAAGATGTGAGCACACTCATCATGAATTGGTTTACCTATTTTTGGTTTCTTTTCTTTGTATGTATTTTTGTGATCATGAGTTATTCTACACTCATCATTGTCACTGTTACTGACATTTTCATCATCTGCTTCAATACAATCTTCCATATTTGAATCAATGTTATGTAAACATCTTTCTATAGTTATCAGATAGGGTAGACCTCCTTTTATCATTACAGTACCTACATTTGTTTTGTTCTTTTCTATAGTTGCTTTCCCCTTTGAGAAAACTATATTGATATCAGATTCTCTGCTTAATTTTATGGCACTTAGTATGTTGTGAGGTATTTCTGGGATTAATAATACCCCCTCTATTTTCCCTAGACCAGGCAAGGTCACATTTCCTTTGCCTAGTACTTGAACCTTTTCTTGATTAGCTACCTTTATCACAAACTTATCTTCTATAAATGAAGATAATATACTTTTGTTGTTGGTGGTGTGATTTGTTGCACCAGAATCAATAAGCCAATTGTTATTCTCATCCTGCTGTGTTCTGGTGCTGTCTTGTTTATTTAGCCCATTCAGTGACCCAGATTTCCTCTCTTTTGAATTTTCTCTACCCCCTCTACCTTCTTTGTAATTTGGTGGGCTTCTATATTTGTGTCTATCTGTGGAAGATTGTCTGTAATTATATTTGCTCCTATATTCTGGTCTATGTCTCTCTCTTGAGACTTTGGGGCAGTTTCTTCTACTATGTTCCCTGGATCCACAATTGTAGCATCTAAAGGCCTCATTATGTTTATCTTGAAAGACTACTTTCCTAAAAGGTTTGTGGTCTGTTTGGTTACTGGATCGATTTTTTCTTGAATTGTCTTCTGCTATCAATTTGTTAGATAGACTTTCTATGGATAAATATCCCAAATTAATGGTATCTAAGTGTGACATAAAGCTATCCCATGATGGATCAAGTGAATTGATAATAACACTTTTCATTGTTTGATCTGAAATCACTTCCCCCCTCAATTGTAGCTCAGCTCTTATTTTGTTTAGATTTATCAAATGCTCACTTATAGAAACCCCTGGTTTTACTCTAGAGGAAAAGAAATCCTTAGACATTCTTGTGGTTGTAGCTACGCTATCGCTGTGAAATAGATTAAACATGCATTGAATTATTTCTGATACAGTTAGGTTTGGTTTGATGCTATGATACATTGCAGGAGACACGCTAGATATTATTATGAAAAATGCTCTATGATGTAAACAATCTATTTTTAAAGTCCAAGGTCTTCTTGGAGGGCTAGTTATAAAGAATAGTAAATTTTCTTTCATGAAAATAACCTGAAGCTGTTGATACCACTCTTGTAAATTAATGCCATCAATTCTAAGTTTTGGGAAGTCACTGGGTAAGTTACCTACATTATTCTGTCCATTACTTACAACCTGGGGCAGTCCGTGATCTCTCAAGTGCAGGAAATTACAGAACGGCATTGGGATGCTTGCAATGAGTCTGCGCGGTTCTCTGGCCAGTTCAAGTCCTTCTGGGTCGTCTACGTAGTTTCGCACATGCGCGTTGTTCATTTCTTCTTTGGTGGCGTCGTGGAAGGTTCTCTCCCTTTCAGCTCTCTCGATCCGCTCCTCCTCAGATGAGTCGGTCTCTGGCTCGGTTTTTGGGGTTCTGGTGGTGGTGACGGTTCTTTTCTTCTTTTTGTGTGCGTTGGTATTCGATTTTGTCTGTGGTGTAGGGCGAAATCGGCATGGCTCTCTGGGCTCGGGCGTCGTCGCTTTCGAAGTCAGGATGGGAGCGTGCAGGTCTTGAGTCGCCGGTTTGATTTCTTGCTTCTTCGTAGATGTCTTGGTAATTTTCAGTCTTGGCCCAAAAGCAGCAAAAAGCGTTTTCATTGCTGATTTTACTTGAGATTTTGTTAAATCGTCTTCACTTTCTGATTTTGGATCATCTGAAGAGTTTGAGACTTCTTTCTCACTTTCTTCGTCTGATAGTGTTTTTCGCGCCAGAAATTTTGAACTGAGCGTTTTGATTGGCTCTGCTCCATTCTCTTTTGAAGTTCGTTGAAACCAAGATGGCTGCCATTCAAAATTTCGCGCGGGATCACATCTTTTCTTTTTAACAACTATTTTCTCAGTAGTCATCTCACTTACGATTTTTTGATCTTTGGGTTTTTCTTTAATGACGTTTTTCTCTCTCGCTGCTCCGCTGTTCTTTAGCATCTCCTGGAGGTCCGCGATGAGACTTTCATCATTCTTTTGGCTTTTTAGTATCTTTAATATCTCTGACCTGAGTTCGTTATTTTCTATTTCGATTTCTTTCTGGTCATTATTTTCACTCATTAGTTCTTCTTCTTCAGTGGTGTATTCTTCGGATTCTCTCGAAATCGCATTGGTGGATTCGTTGATCATCTCTTGATCAGTTTCTATTTCTTTGCTGTAGGCCCTGGTGTTGGGCCTATCTTTCTTGGACATTTTTTATTACTTATTGAGTCAATTAACCATCCTCTGCTACCAGCTTGTTGCAATATTTTCAGGATCAGACTCAATAAAGATAATAGGAGTTAGAGCTTTAAATATATTTCTTTTTAATTATGATAGGCATTCTATATTCACTGAATATTCAAGGTAGAAGCGACGAGAATGGTGAGGGTGGCTCCTTATATATACAAGGGGTGGAGCTAGGAATGGGAGTGGTAAGTTATGAATACATTAAAGTCCAAAGAATAAGTTAACCTCTGATGTTCCATATATACATTATTTACACATTGGAGAATAAGGCATTTACATCTGACATCTTCATACTGTTCTTTTATTACCATTAAATTAATCTTCAGATTTCCATATAAGAATGTTAGTATTTTCCAAAGTCAAATCTACCCATGTTAGGGAGAATAATTATGTGTTCCCTGCAATATATTAAATTCATTTTTTTACCAAATGAGTGTTGATAAAGTACTTAATTCACTTCTTGTGTCATTGTCTCTTCATAAATGCTCAGTCTATTCTGAGGCCTTCAAACAGATGACTATGCTCTGTAAAGTTGAACACTTGAGTCCTTTTTTGTCTGCTGCAATTCAGGACACCTATATATGTGTATGTGTGTGTTTGTGTATGTGTCAGTAACTTAGTGGCATCAACAATAATACTCATGACCAGGCCCCTTTATGTATGGGTGATGCATTTGAAGAAGGTGAAAGGGGAAGGGGTTTCTGTCACTCAGTTGTACTTGCCATTGTGACATCATTGACATACACACTCCCTGCAGAAGCCCTGCTTCCATTACAACAGGGGTGTCAAACTCACGTCATCACGGCAGTGTCACATAATGTATCAGGACTTTTTCCCCTTTCACTAAACCAGGCATGGGCATGGCCAGCATGTGATGCATTCAGCCCGTGGGCCGGGAGTTTGACAGCCCTACATTATAATATTCTCATCAGATTTAAGAACACTTTCCCTTAAAAAAAAATATTCTGGAAGCAAAGCTATTTTTTATTTCTGGCATTAGAAATATTTCTATTTTTTATTTCTGGCATTGGAAAGCTAGCATTAGCTTTCAGGGAAATATAACATACTTAGGGTATAACAGCAGTATCAGAACTCCCATTTCCCTCCCCCTTTCGATTTTGCTTTCATTGCACTTGCAATGAACTGTACAAAAATTATGTCAAATTAAATTCTCAAAAGGCCTATTACTAGGCCTTTCATTAAAATGCATTTCCTTCTTAATTCAAGCCTCACAGGACAGATGGAACACCGTTCAAAACTCTGCTTGCAAGGGATGTCCATAGAGAGAAAAAGAATAGTTGGGCTCACATTAATTTTTTCTTCTATTCCATGAGTTTCTGTTCTGCCTTTCTTTGTTATAATGGACAGAGATTTAATTCATTTTAGTTGAGTAACAACAACAAAAGGAACCCTCTGTTCTGACAGTCTAAGGAGGAACACTATAGAAATCTGAGTTCTATAGTGTACAATTAGTATTCCAAATGGGAAATTAATTTGTCTTCTGAATATATGAAGGCTGTAATTTGTTTCACTTTTATTTTATTGTTGGAGCAGATTTATCTTCAACATGATTTTATGATTGAATAGGATTCCTTAGAAAAATTCCCCAAACTACCTCTATTTAAAATATATGCACAGAGGTTTTATTCTTTTTGTTGAATATACTATGTAGAGTATTTGTCAGAAATTGAAGCTTAATTTGGGATTATCTGCAAATAAAGCCTAGGTTTGTGGCCTAAAGATTCTTTTAATGGTACTTTAATTCCAGGTTCTAAAATGAATAAGTTTTCTTTGTTTCTACAGATATTCAAAAAAAGAATAATGCTTTTAGAAGCTCCACAAAAATAGTCTTCAACTCAGAGTGAACAGAAATGTGGAATTTAAAAGAGCATTCTTTTGCTTCTGAATTTGAATCAAGATTTGTTTGTAATGGAAAGCAAGAGTTGAGTCAGATCATTACCAGGCTTGGATCATCACAGAACCAACCTTCCTTCCTTCCTTCCTTCCTTCCTTCTTCCTTCCTTCCTTCCTTCCTTCCTTCCTTCCTTCCTTCCTTCCTTCCTTCCTTTCTTCCTTCTTTCCTTCCTTTTCTCCTTCTTTCTCTACCACCAACTTCAATTATACCATTTGTTTATTGAAAAAGATAGTTGTGTAGTCTTCCTGATTTAATTTTTTTTTTTTTTGGATAACTGTTAACTAAGCCAAAGGTTTTATAAGAATGAAAGTGATCCTTTAAAAATCTGAGCCTCTTATAATTATAGAGATAAACATTTTCCATAGTTTTGCCTTCTTCTTAAGGCAAAAGAAGACACGTCTTCTTTCAACACAAATATTGAAAAATGGCCCCTAAGTTTATGCTTCTAGCACATGACATCAATAGTCCTTGAATATATGTGCAAATTTAAAGTGGTAAAAATAATTTCCAAATGCATTTTTGTGTTCTGATGAAGACCAGGACTAACTAGGATTATTTTGTATTTTAATAGCAATAATGGCTTCAGAAAACCTTGCAAGGAAAGAAAGATGCTGTTTAGTTGTAATTTAGTTGTACAACAAGAGGAAAGAAAAGAAAAGAAAAAAAAGGAAAGAAAGAAAGAAAGAAAGAAAGAAAGAAAGAAAGAAAGAAAGAAAGAAAGAAAGAAAGAAAGAAAAAGAAAGAAAGAAAAGAGAAAACAATTGCATGGAAACATTACATGATGAAATATACTAGAGATTAAGGAGGAAGTTTACAACATGATTACATTTGCATTAATATGTTAATCTCTCATATAAAGATAGAATGAAACAAATACTTTACATTAAATAATTAACTCAGCAGTGAAATTTTATTGCTGGAAAGGGAGATTTCTCTGTGGCATAATGTTTAATGTTTTAATTAAACTCTTGTTGATAGATGCTTACTATAGCTTCTATTTCTGCTTTAAGGAATGGGAGAAAACAAGATTCAAACAAAAAGTAGCACAATTTTGTTCCGTGAAATATGTCCCAGGAAAGTTGAAATGAGAAGAGAAATGTTTATCAATCAGTGAGAGACCAAGAAAAAGAGAAAAGGCATTTTCCCATGAATTGTTGTCATCTTTTCCGTGTTTCTTTCTCTTTCAAAAAATGCAGATTCTCGTATATTAATGTTTTGTAAAACTTGTTATTTTCATATTTCAATTCTCATTGGGCTATGCCACAACCAAAAATATAGCAATAAATGAAGAATAACATAATTCTTGACATGAAAGTATGTGTTTATGGATACTAAGCTTTGAAAAATATTAGGTATTATTACCCCTTTTCTTAAAACAGGAATAGATGAATCTGAATTTCATTTTCTCCAACACTCTTAATTCCATATATACAATTATTCTAAAGGAACGCAAGAACCCTGTTTATTATCAAATATCCACCCAGCCTGGCATTCTAGGTCATACCTTTTTTTTTTAATTTGATTTATATGCCGCCCTTCTCCGGAGACTCAGGGCGGCTTACAATGCCTTAAGCAATAGCCTTCATTCTTTTGTATATTTATACAAAGTCAGCTTATTGCTCCCACAACTGGGTCCTCAATTTACCTACCTTAGAAAGGATGAAAGGCTGAGTCAACCTTGAGCCTTGGCGAGATTCGAACCTGCAGTAATTGCAGGCAGCTGGTCTTAATAACCAGCTTAATAACAGGGTGCCTTAGACCACTGTACTACCAAGGCTCTTGACCATCCAGATCATTTCAGAAAGTTTCCCAGGAGTCTTGCATAACTTGATTCAGAAGGTAAGATGCAATGAAGTCTCATCGCTAAATATTGCTTGTTTCATGGGAATTCAGCTCCAACACCCTTTGTTTTCTCATACAGTTGGATTAATGAGTTCATCTTCTGATACAAATAAAGAACTGATATTGCCATCTTCAGAAAGATAGCCTAATCATATGCAGTGAAGAATATATAAGACACTGAGATTCAGGAGTAGTAACACATCCATGTTTTCAACGTTTCCAAGAAAATCTTTCAAACACACATTCATTCATACATACTAACTTACATATCTGCCCATGGTTGAGTTGGCTGAGCTCAATCTGCATTGTTGCAGAAGACAGTTATAGATCACAGGTGGAGGAACTGAACAATGGAGCCTTGCAACAAAAACCTGAACAGCTTGCTCTTTTATCTTTTGTTGGCAGTGTTCATCATACATTTTTTTCCACGCCAAAACAAGGCTTTCATTAACCTTATAGAATCCAGAATCAAATATGACTTAGTGAATGGTAATTAACAACTAGCTGGTTACTGTTCTCTGTTCTCTGTTTGATCAAATCTTGATGAATTGCTTCCTAGTTCTATATACCTGTGTACAATTTTAGATGTCTCCAGCTGCAGGACCCATTCTTTTATTTCCAGGTAACAATAAAATTGTTTTTATTTTACATTCTTCTTACTTGCACATTTTACTGTGCCAGGTTGCTTGTTGTAATCCAAAATTCAGGAAAAATTAAAATAAGTTTATTTGTCAGGGTTCCAACAGATGCCCTAATTAAATCATTATCTTGGCAGTTTTATTTTTAATCTTCTTCTGAATGGTATTTTATCATGGAATTTGCCTTCTTGACCATTGCTGCATTTAAAAGTTGACGTGTTCATTGAACCCCTCATCAGAACTCCAAGATCCTTTTATTGATTAATTAAAAAAAATTAAAAATAACTTCATTCAGATGCCATACATTCAGTTCTTGAAATAATTAGAATGTGAAGCTGTTGATCTACTAAATATTTTCAGCCTATGTCCATAGCAAAACTTGGAAAACCAGCAAGTGAGATGCCTAAAATATATTTCAGACTGAAGAAGTGTGAATGGTGTTTGTTTGCCCCCTAATATTAGATATAACTTGACATCAATAACACTTATCACTGACTCAGTCTACTATGATTTTGAAGCCTGGAGTATAAAAAAACGTGGGTCACAAGGTGGTACAACAATGTGTAATTCTTGCACTTATCAAGATTCCTTTTTACTTACTTTTTTCATGTATTCTTTTTTATTTTATTTTATTTTTCTTAAATTTGATTTATATGCCGCCCTTCTCCGGAGAGTCAGGGCGGCTTACAATGTGCTAAGCAATAGCCTTCATACTTTTGTATATTTATACAAAGTCAGCTTATTGCCCCCACAAACTGGGTTCTCAATTTATCTACCTTAGAAAGGATGGGAGGCTGAGTCAACCTTGAGCCTGGTGAGATTCGAACTTACAGTAATTGCAGACAGCTGGTGTTAATCACAATGCTTTTAGTCTGCTGAGCCACCAGGCCTTCAAATTACGTTTATACTTTTACCTGTTATCTTATATATGCTTGACAAATAAACTTATAATTATGATTATGACAAGATAAGATATTGGTAACCCAGGTCTGCTGCCCCCTACCTGGGATTGACTTGAAACTGAACGTTTTGCTGTATTGCTTAGACCTCGTTTTATCTGATTAAAGTGTATCATTTTAGTTGACCCTAATAAAAAGATTCATTCGACTTTTTTTTTAATGGCTGAATGTGGTTATCGCTTCTCATGTGCTAAGGTATTTTAAAGCTGAAAGAACAGTGAATTATTAGACATTTAATGGTAAGTAAGAATGACCTTACAGATGAGGGAAAGAGATGCAGCCTAGGAAAAAATCAGGTAAGAGTAGCAGGAGCCCCCAGTGGCTTAATGGGCAGAGGAAGAAACTTAGGAAGGATCCGCCCTAATTGTTTGGCTGGTTAAAAGTGCTTTGTAGATTTGTGTCTTGTGAGATTTTGTTAAAAAAGCTTTACAATAAAGTAGAATTGGCTAATTTAGTCATGTTTCTTATCTCATTTACCTTAGAGTGCTTGCGAGACATTTTGTTCATAACTCGTCTCTATCTGCTGTCTAAGAGGGAGTTGTCATATAAAAAAGGCCACTATTCTATTTACAGAATAGAAGTAGTAAAATTTTATATGAGCAGAGACTCAATATTTGTCCTGCACTGGCAAATCAAAAGGACAGGCCGCAATCAGTAGCACTGTCTGCTCCATGGGCATAGGTTAGGGCTAAGATTATTTCTGACCTTGCACTAAATTTTTATCTAATTAAGTAGTTTAAGGGGAATAATCAGAATCACTATATGAGTGTGTGCATCAAGCATGACAAATGTGCCATGCAAAGAGTAACTTACTTTAAAGACACACAAGATAAAATTAGAGAGAATTTCATAATGGTGAATGCAATTTCCTGCAAGGCAAATACCCCACATGATAGCTCTGTTGGTAAATGGCATTTCTGTTCTGTAGTTAGTATTTTTTCCTCAGTTCTTCCATTATAGTTCATCATGCATGGCAAGTTTCTTGCTTTCTGAGGATCTATGCTTCATAGCAAATACATTCTGAGGTATTTTGCACATTTATAGAAAACCCATGCTGGCAAAGCAAAAAATCTTCAATTAAAAAAATCCTTACTTCAGAAAGATACATTAACAATAGGAAAGGAGAGATCCATACAATACAGAATAACTTCTAATCTATTCCATTTTTTATTTACTGAATAATTTTTGCTCAATAACAGTATTTGTGCTTAATTATAGCAGAGGAAAAAAATCCACACAAAAGGCATGTTTTGCAAAATATTTATCATAAAACAAGAATTTTTCAATGCATGCTGTAAAGCAGTTTATATTTTACCTCAACATGCATAGTTCAATGTAGCAGCATCACAAAATTTAAAGAAGTGCAAAATCCAAAGTAATAGTTGAAATCCTGATTATGATTTTATAAGATGGAGATCAGATTTTTTTTTCTTAGAAAAGCTGAAATAAATAAGGTTTATAAATATGCCCAATTGAAAGAGTATGACTCTGGGCAGCCTTATAAATCTGTCTAATAAATATTGAGAAGCATTTTAGTATAGTGTTTAAAGGTTAAAGGAGCTGGGAGACTATGAATTCTATTTCTGTATTAGGCATGAGAGTCAACTGGATGACTCTGGGCCAGTCACTCCTTCTCAATCTTAGGGAGAAGGCAATGGCAAACCACTAAGGTGAGAGAAAGGGGGGAGAGGGAGGGAGAGAGAAAGAACAAAAGAGAAAGAGAGAAAGAGAGAGATCTGCCCAGTCTGATCCCTTAGGGAAGTGAAACTCTCAAGTCCATTTGGTTGAAGTAAAGAGGCACTTTTACAAAGAGAGTCAAGCAGAATCTAAAATTCCCATGCATAATACAGAACTAAACCCCTCGTTCTAGTCCCAATTTAGATACGCCAGCTTGGCCAGTCACACACTCTCAGTCCTGGGAAGGAAAGCAATGGCAAAAAACTTTCAAAAACCTTGCCAAGAAAACTACAAAGGATTTGCCAAAGGAGTATCTGTCTGTCTGTCTGTCTATCTGTCCGTCCATCCATCCATCCATCCATCCATCCATCCATCCATCCTATATCATGTAAAATATTGTGTATAATTTGCCACCTTTCTTCCAGGAGACAGACAGTGATTAGCCCAAACTCATCCCATGAATTTCCATGGTTGAGATTTCATCCATTGTCCATGAAGCCAAACACATGTTTGCCCTTGTAACTGTAACTGTCATTCTGGAGTATGTTCAAAACTGGAAAGCAAGAAACCTCAAAGTCTAAGAGATATATAGGATCTTCTTCTTCTTTTTGGCAACAGGCTTGAAAAGACTCCTTCCTTTTTCAGGGACTATTTTTCTTTTTCAAATTGCTTTTTCAAGCAAAGGTTTATGCCATGATTTATATAAAGAAACCTGAGATTAAAGTAAGCTCAGGAGCTACTGTCTGAAGATAACTGATTGCATAAAAAACTCAAGCTCTCCAAAGCATACATTACTGTAGTTCATTATAATGCACCTTGATAGATTAAAATCTCAGCTAAAGTAAAATCTTTCCTCCTTCTGCATCACTTAATTTTTCTAGCCTTGTGTTATTATTTATAATTTATAAAGAAGAACTTAAATCAATGTCAAAGTCTCTAACACCTCTGAGTTTTTCTAATTTTGGTGTGCCCAAAATTAATTTTACAGTGTTGACTCACTTCTTTTTCTTAATTCTGTGTCTATTTCACCAGATCCTGTTCAATTTTGGATCATAGACAATTGTGGCAGAATTGTGTTTCGGAGCAAACAATGCTCTTTAAAAAATACATTTCAGCAATGGGTGAATTTTAATTTTTAATTCAGGATTTCTGCTATGCTTCTTTCTGGATTGTGATCCTGCTGTATCAAGATAATAGGTATTTTTAATGCTATCATATCTCCCTTTTAATGTTACCATGTATACTTTTTAATGCTATACCATCTGTAGCCAACAACCAGGTAAGCAGGGATTAACTGAGACAAACAATTAAGCAGAAAATAATACCTAATCAATGAACGATCACACACAAAATTAGCAGCCCAAGCTACTATATATAAAGAGGAGCCAATCCACATCCACCATCATTGTTAATGTTGCCTATTTGGATAATAAAACATCTCGAAGCAAACAACCACATTCAGACAGCACCAAGGATACCATATTTAAGGCTCTTGATCTTGATCTCATTTCTCTTCAATCATCCAAACTCTACATTACATTGTGCCTTCTGATCCATTTCTGTTGACTTCATAGCAAGGCTTAAGTGACTAAAATGCTTGATGGAAAGATTTGATGCAGCATAGACATTCACTGAGAACATGGAATGAAGGTGGTAGGAAATCCCTCCCTAGTACAGCAGCCACAACAGAGATAAACCCACACAAATTTACACAAAAGTCATACTGTTATCTCTTTGCTATAGGAGGAAAAGGCAAGAATAGTCATTATTGCTGACTGCAATTTCCTGTTATACAAAGTAGCAGGTGCTTTCATTTACCAGAGACTCTCAGATTTTGCCATATTTCCTTGTGGTGGACCCAGGGGCCACTATTTGAGGGGAAGCCAATAATTCAGCAGGCTAGTCTATTCTTTGCTCTTGATGTCCTCACAGAGATAATGAAGCTGCTGTTCCCAACAATCTTCTCCAAGTTTGCTTCACACAAACCCATCTAAACTTGGGTAGATAAACCTATGTCACTTGGTCCATCATGACGAAGACAATCTAACTCTGCTTCTTACTTAAAAATCACAGCCCAACATCAAACACCAATCCTTTCAAGTGTTTTCTCCATTACTCTCAAGTCAGGTGGGACAGTTCCTCTCCTTGTTCTTGTTGGGGCAAGAAAAGCAACTGACTACCAAAGATTTATTAAGATCTAATTTTTTTTTAGCAGGACTACATTTTAAAAATGGGTCAGCTCTGGTCAAAATATTTTAAGCAGATAGAGAGAGGTAAGATAAAGTTTCAGAAAGTTTGGCAAAGGAAAAATAGTGGACATTTAGTGGTGTAAAGTACTATGGAACGGTATAGAAGCCTAAGTGCAATTGTTATTGCTATTTGGATTTTTGCCATAAACCCAGACGTACCCCACATATACATTTTCAACAAAACCTCCCACAATATCCTAGCAGAGAAGTTGGCAAAATGTGGGCTGGATTATGCTACCAATGAGTGGATTTAGTGATGAGGAACAATCATATCCAGTGAATGTAGAATTAGAAGGAAGTTTTGAATGGCATGCCACAGTGTGCCATTCTAGTCCCTGCGTTGTTTATAAATGATGGCCGGGGGAGGGGTCAGATTTGTGGCTTATGAAAATAGAAGGAAGAGAAAACAAATTAGAGGTCAGGAGCAAAATTCAGGGAGATCCTGCTAAGTATAAACTGGAAGGAACAATGGGCAGAAATAGCAAGGTAAGTATTCCACATGGATAAATGCATTTGAGGATAAAAAGTTAAGGACATTGGTATGTGACAGGAAGAATCATACTGGCCAGAGTGTGGGTATCTTAGTTGCTTCCATGCTCAACATGAGCTGACTGTGATACAGCTGCAAAAGAAGCAGATCCCTAGTACAATCTCAAAAATGAAAAGAAGGCTTCTTCTTTATCCCATAATTGTCAGCCCATGTCTAGGATATTGTATCGAGAGGAATGCTTCGATATTGAGTGCATTAAATCTAGAAAAGGCAACAGTACTGAGAGACAAGACAGCTGTCTTCAACTATTTGAACAGCTATCATGTAGCACACATGTTAAACAGCTATCATATAACACGCAGAATTTTTCCAAGTTGTTCCACCAGGTGATGCAAGAAACAATATCTCTAAATTACAAGGAAACAGATTTTGCTTGGATATGGGGGGTGGAGGGGGGGGCGGTGATAAAGAGTTGTTCAGTAATGAGCCCTCCTTTATTGAAGATGTTGGAGCTGGGCTCTCTTTCATTGGATGTATTCAAATAGAAGCTGGATGTTCTAATAGTAGATTCACACATAGGACAGGGAGCTGGACCAGAAGTTCTCAAATGTCCTTTCCAACCTTTATCTGCAGAAAGCAACACAGGAGGGGCTTTCTGGATCCTGGGGGAAACTAGTGGATTCAAATAAATATGCCTAATCTGCAATGTCTTGTAGGAGAGGGTTGATTTACTAAAATAAAATAAAATAAAATAAAATAAATTGCATTTAGGAACTTCTTCCTTTTTCTGGCCTACTTCAGCTTCCCAAAACTCTCTGCCTCTATCTTGTCTTATAAATGAGCAAGACAAATAATTACATTTTTTTCCCCAAAAATAGAAAACCAGTATCATGAGCGAAAGGAACCTGTGGTACAAAATGTCCAGTCTTTTGCTAATGCTCAGCTTTCTCTTCTCTTCTCTCTCTCCCTCCCTCCCTCCCTCCCTCTCTCTCTCTCTCTCTCTCTCTCTCTCTCTCTCTCTCTTTCTCTCTCTCTCATTTGCATTGCAAAAAAGACAGATCTTTTCCTGCTTTGCATCCAGGCACACCTGTCCCTTCCTCTTAACAGGGAACATATGTCACTTTCCCTAATACTCAAGAGAGCTTTCCCGTTATCTCCTAACAATTAGAACCCATAAAGAGACATCAACCAGCCATTATGGACTATTAACTAGTAATCTATTTAACAAAAGAATCCTCGGGGCTATCAGCCATAACAGTATTTCATTCAATGCATTTAACAAGGCTTTGTCTCAGCAGGTGGCAGCACATGGTTGACCTTGTCTGAGCTGGAAAGGTAAGTAGGGTTGGCTTTGTTTAGCACTTGAATGGGAGATTAGCACTGAACATTAGAACTGTTGGCCCAATTACAAAGTTATAAAAGCACCCTCAAATAAGAAAAAGGTACTTGCTTGAAGGAAACTTTTTGAAATTGGTTTTCATCTCATATTTGGTCATGTTAATTCTAAAATGAAGAAGGTGATGCCCACAATTGTTGAGACTCTGCCCATTGTGGGAAATACTTGCTAAGGCTCTAGCAAAATGGGAAATGGGTGGTGTAGGAAGTTAGCACCCACCCCTTTCCTGGAAGAGTGAAATATTTTAGGAAATATTAAAAAGGCAGAATATTATATTTTCCTGGATGAGAAATATGAGAAGCATATTTTACAGATAAAGCAGCTCCCACCTTCCTGCCCCCCACCCTTTGTCAATGGGCCATTAAGGCCTGGGCCAGTCTATTCTATATAACAAAGATCTACCTCCTTCAGGCAGAGCCATAGTAGGAATTGCCAAAGATAGGATTAGCCCTCTACACAATAGCAGCAGAAACTCACCACATGTGACCTGGGAAGCACATGTGACCATCAACCAGCAAGGCCTCCACCCCCTGGGAGTCTGACAACCAATCAGGATACTCTTTTGGGGCCCCAAGAAATGCAGAGCCAGGGAGAGCATAAAAACCCGAGGATTTTCTGTATCTGCCCCTTTTTCTGTTCAGGAACTCAAGCCATGTGATTCTGTCCACCATTAAACCATCTTTCCAAGCAGTCTCCATGTTTCCAGTGTCTGTTTCCCCACTTGGAGCAGAACCTAGAAGGATGTTTCTTCCAACAGGTGGGATTGCAATAAAATGAGATGTATGGACCATTTTTGCAAATACGATCTTAAAAAAAAACAACTATAGAAGAAAATCATTTCCCTCTTCCCTGAAAAAGGAAATGCAGAAGTGATAAGACAATTGACAAATTATAGAAGAGAACATTGTTTTTCCCTACAGATAGTTCTTGTTTAATGACCATCTCAGACTGACTGTTTGCAGTTACAACACTCATGAAAAATAATGTTGTGATTAGTGCCCTCCTTTAGGACTTTCACAGCATCTCTGTCTCAGCCACATGTTTGACTACAATCGGTACATGTTGTCCTGTGCCTGATCCACTTTTTTCTTTTCTCTGTAGCACAGCATATCATTAAAAAAAAAAAAAAAAAAACTAGCTGAAAGTTAAGAAACTCTAATCCGTGACCTTAATTACTTGCTTAGAATCCTCCCACCTGCCTGCAGCTGCTGCCTGTAACTGACAAGACCCTAGTCAGTCTTAAGCTAAAGGCTTTGTTTTACCTCCTAAGTGCCCTAAGCAAAAAGCTGGCTCTAACTCACTCCTTTCAATGTGTATTCCCCATTGTGTGCTTACAAGTTGTCCTTCCAATGAATGTAAATGCAAACATTAATTCTCTTCTTGCTAATCATCCCAGCTCTGAGATGAGGATTCCAAAAAGCAGGAGAGTGGGGAAAAAAGAGGTATAAGATTTGCCCTTTGGGACTTAGGCTCTCGCTCTGCTGTTTCGAGTTATATCCTTGTAAAGCAAAGGAAAGTTGAAGTAAAATTTTAAGCACAGACATAGCCATGTGATTTTTCACTTAGTGGCCACTTCACTTGCTAATCCCAACTGTGGTCACTAAAGCACTGCCTGTAGTTACTTAAAATTAAATAAAAGTTTAGCGAAAAGATAAATACTACAGAGACAGAATTTCTTCTCATGAGATAAATGAAAGATAGAAACGTGCAATTAAAAAAATCCCTAATATGATTGATAATTCAATTTTAAATAGTTGCAGGGGGAAAAATGAAGTATTTGTTTTAAATTATATCTGTTTGATTGCTTTGACCTAGCCCTTCAACCTAGCCAAATGAACCAACAGCTAATAGCTCTCATCCATGGAAAAGTGTGTGGCTTTAATATTTTGAAACTGGATCCTTTAACATGTGTAGAAGCTCTTAGAAATGCATTAGTCTCTTTTGTACTGAGTCAGCCAGGGCAATCTCGAAATTAGTATTGTCCATATGTAATTGAATTTACTTGTCTGTCTTTTCTAGATTAATGGACTGGTTTTGTTCAGTCATTCAGTTGCTTCTGACTCTTCATTACCTAATGGACATCATTTCTTCATGGAATATACTGGCAGCTTAACCTGGGATTTTCTATGGGACTATCCCCCAGTGATAGATGAATATTGCATTGTCTGAAAAGCCTCAATGCATACATCTGAAGGGACCATAATTCATGCAGAGGGTACTAGCTTCAATCCCAGCACTTTATAGTTAAAAAGGTCAGTGATAACATAGGCAATAGAAAATATGGATGGCTATTGATAGGCAATGTAGATCATATTAAGATAAATCATAGTTCTTCTAAGGTGGGTTTTTCTGTTTCTAAAGGCATAGCTTTATCAATCTGGGCCATATTAGCTAAACATATACCTAATATAGAATATGAAACATATAGCTTCATATAATTTTAGAATGATAGAATATTCAGAAACTAGTCATCTACGTGTACAACTATATATGTAAGGAGCTTAAAATGAATGATATATTTGGAGTGGGAGGCTACCATTTATTGTGCTTATTTGTCATAAGAACACAAAAAACTATGGAAAAGAGCAAAGACTGTATGACTGTAGCAAAGAACCAGCCCAATGAATTAACCACACATGGGACATTCAGGATATTTATCCAATATTTTGCACCCTTAGAGTTTTGAGTGGTCCACAATCCCAATTGCCCAATTGCTGATGAATACATCAATATCTGTGTTTAACTGCTCCTTTGTTGATTTGGGTTATTGGTAGTGAGAAATATCATGACAATATCACAGTTTTTAATCTGTTTCTAAAAACGGAGAGAAACTTTCCAAATGCACTCTTTAAAAACCAGTATCTAAGATTGGTTCATTGTCCTTTGTCCTATAAACATATCAAAGGCTATTTTATGCCTGAATAATCAACCTAGTGTGAGAATCATTTCATAGAAAGGATTTGGCTAAAAGTGAAAGAGAGGTTTATAGATTATTGTAAGCTTAGTTCCATCTCCTTCCCTCCCTCACCCTATCCCCCTTCCTCTCTCTCTCACACACATTTTTAAAAAGTCATGGTTCCATGGCTGAAACTAAGTAATAGTTGACTTTTGCTTCTGGCATTACTTCAAGCAATATGGGGATTCAATCAAAAGACAGAGATCATGACATCTTGGCAACTTCTTCCAGAGAATACATGAACTGAAAAAAAAATGTACTTATTTTATTTCAAAAGCTTTATGATCCTCTTCAAGATCAGTAGTTAAAATGGTTTGGGGTTCTTTTTTTTTTTAAGAGAGTGAAATGCCTTTGGTAGGCAGTAGTATTTTATTCAGTTGAGGGACTTACATTTTCCCACTGCATCACAATTCTTCCAAGCAGTCAGCGATCACAAAAAGACATCTTCAAGGGAGCAAGATAAATCTGAAACTTTGCAACTGATTTGTTATCCTACCTACTCCCATCCACATTATTTTCTCCTGCATATTTTCCCCTACCATTCTCCTTCAGTTTGATGGAAAAGGATTTGCTTTGGAAATGTCTTTCAAAGGGAGAAGGGCATTTCAATGCACTACTTCTAAAGGGAATACCATGGTGCTCTTGCATCAATTTAGTTGCGAGAAAGCCAGTGGTGGGTTTCTCCCAGTTCTGTCCGGTTCCTTAAAATAATAGGCTCCGCCCACCCGCCCAGACGTCGTAATTGATGATCTGTGTTGAGGGTGAAACTGCCCTCTGCAAAGTGGTGCAACGGACCAGACAGCGAATAGATACATTGCTAAGCAAAACACACAGATACTCACAGACTCTGAACGTTTAAAGAAAAATAAACAGTCTTTACTTGTAGTAAAAAACAAACAAACTTGGCTTCTCAAAACAAAGATAACACTTCTTCAAATAATCATGGTTCAACACAAAAACATAGTTTGCTTACAATTCCAGTTCTCTTCAGTAACACAGACACAGTTCCTTTCAGCAGTTCAACCTTCTAATAGCAGGAGCAGAAGTGAATGAACTTCCTGCCTTCTTTTATGTCTGCTTAGCACAGCCAATTAGTCATCTTGTAGCAGTTAAAGTTACAGAACATAGTTTTCTATATATTACCTACCCAACCGTAGGATAAGCATCCAACAATCTGTGCATGTGCAGAAGCGTGCGCACTCCCGTTGCGAACCGGTAGTAAAGGTAAGTAGAACCTACCCCTGGAGAAGGCCAAGAGTTAATTGTGATTTAACTGGTTTTTCCTATATAAAATGATCTCTGCATCAAGTCTGCAGGTTTCTTATGCTTTCATCCCAAAGAAACTAACAGGAGAAACTCTTCCCAGTAGTTCTTTCTGGACTGGGAAGTGTGGGCATTTAGACACACTTCAGAGTTTAAAAAAATTCCACCAAGAAAATTTGGAAAGAAATGTTCCATCGCCCTGAGAATATGGTATAAAAACTTTCTTTTTGTAGAGGAAGAAAACTTTTAACACAAGACAGATTTTAGCACAGCATTAACAGCAACAGCTCATTCTTTGTGACCTAATTAGTATTATTTTTTTTCTATTAGGAAAATAGGGTGTTACATTATATCTAGATCATGCTATAAGTACTTTCTACTCCCCAAGACTTCAGGCTGGGAAACTTTTCAGCTCCTCTGCATATACTAGACATTAAATTTAAGACATTTTTTTAATGCAAAGCATGTGCTTTTTCACTGAACTATAGTACTTCAGGGGAAATCTTCACATTTCTCTGTGAATATTAATCAGTTCAGGAGAATGAAATGCCTTTATTTAGGAAGTGCAGGGTTTCACCATTGGAACTAACATGTTAATATTAGCCTTCTATTCAGGTATTATATAAAGACGCTGGAAAAAAATGGAGGGATTTTGCATATTCCCAACCTGCATACATTCAGCTCAAGAGCTAAAGGATCCTCTCTATGATGCCTTACTTTTCAAGACTTCCTGGTCATATGGAGAAATCCTTCTTCAAATAGGGGCTCTTTCAAATCATAAATTCATATGCCTGAAAGGGGCTGTTTTTATTTGCATTTCTTTTTAACCAGGAGGCAAAAAAAAAAAAAATGTTGGAAGCAATTTGACTAAAATGCAGGATCAAAAAAATGCAGGAAAAAAAGGTTAGTTCATCACCATTTGTAAGGCAGTCCTTGATTTACAACCACAATTGAACTCAAAATTTATGTTGCTTAAGTGAGAAATTTGTTAAGTGAGATTTGCTCCATTTTACATTGTTTCTAGCCACCTTTGTTAGGTGAATCACTGCAGTGGTTAAATTAGGAATACAGTTGTTAACTAAATCTGGTTTCTCCATTGACTTTGTTTGTCAGAAGGTCACAAGAGGCAGTCATGTGACTCCTGAACACTGCAACCGTCATAAATATGAGTCAGTTGTCAAGCATCTGAATATAAATCAAGTGAATGCTGCAATGATCATATATGTGAAAAATGGTCAGAAGTCCCTATTTTCAGTGCCAGTGTAACTTTTAATGGTCACTAAATTAACTATTATAAGTCAAGGACTACCCATATTTCACTGCTCTCTAGCCCAAAGGCCATTTAATGATGATTTCACTGAAGTTTGTTTTGTCTATTCAAGAATGGTTTAGGATGTGCCTGTGTGAACTAATGCCAGGTTAGTTTTGGAGCCAGGACTGGGTTATAACTTTTATTTATCACATTTTCTTAAACTGCCAAGCAGCAATAGGTTACAACATTTTGGTTGAATGGTTGATTGAAAGAAAATGGCTTTGGATTAAACAAAACACGTGATTGAAACTATAGTAAATGCAGTTATATCTAGGATAAACGTAAGGAAGCTTTTTTTCCCACACAACACATGGCTGGTGTGTGGAATCGAATGCAATTACTTCTGGCAATGGGAGTCTGTTTGGATGGTTGTGAAAGGAGACTAGACAGGGTCATGAGGATCAGACTATTAATGGCTAGTGGGATGTCACAGTGGAAAAGGGGATAGTATTGGCTTCTAAACTAAGCTTGCAAGTTTCTGAAATTCATCCAGTTGGATACAGAATGCAGGATAGACTGGCACCTGGCTCAATCCAGCAAGACTGTTTCAATAATGCAACCATCCAACACATTCTTGCTGAATTTCGTATCTTTTGTAGACCAAACAAGTTAGACAGTGCAACCCAATGACCTAAAGTATAAACAAAAGAGTACAATATCTGAACTACTATAGCTCATGAAATCTCCCAGTAGAGAACCTTTCCCAAGGTGATTATTTTTTTTCTTATGAGAGGCACATTCCTTGTGTGTAATCTGTAAATGGCCATAGATTAGGCAGGATGAAAGCCAAGAATAAAAATGTTGTTGTTGTTGTTAGTTGCGAAGTCGTGTCCAACCCATCGCAACCCCATGAATAATGTTCCTCCAGGCTTTCCTATCCTCAACCATCCTCTGGAGTCCATTTAAGCTCATGCCTACTGCTTCAGTGACTCCATCCAGCCACCTCGTTCTCTGTCGTCCCATTCTTCTTTTGCCCTCAATCTTTCCCAGCACTTCTCCAGTGAGTCCTTCCTTCTCATTAAGTGGCCAATAAAAATAAATAGCCCTTTTCTGGTATCCTTTTTTTCTTTCTGTTTTCCTTCTTTCTTTTCTTCTTTTTCTTATCTTTTTCTCCAGGAATA
Source organism: Pantherophis guttatus (assembly GCF_059756535.1). Taxonomy (NCBI): domain Eukaryota; kingdom Metazoa; phylum Chordata; class Lepidosauria; order Squamata; family Colubridae; genus Pantherophis; species Pantherophis guttatus. The sequence goes on along the minus strand of NC_142063.1, from coordinate 289,985,286 downwards.
CTCTATCAAGAAGGAACAGTTATTTCTGATTGGGATGATTGCTTGCAAAGGGCTTCCGAAATTAGGCTGAAAGATGCATGGGGCTAGACCAAGGCTTGTTTATAGCCTAGAGCCGTGATGGCGAACCTATGGCACGCGTGCCACAGGTGGCACACGGAGCCATATTGGTAGGCACGCAAGCTCAGCTCCGGCATGCATGCGCATGCTCTCCAGCTGATTTTCGGGCCTTCTGGGCCCACCGGAAGTTGGGAAACAGGCTGTTTTCAGTCTCCGGAGGGCCTCCTGGGGGGGGTTGGGAGGCCATTTTCGCCCTCTCCAGGCTCCTAGAATGGCTCTGGAACCTGGGGAGGGTGAAAAACGGGTCTCCTGGGCCCACCGGGCCAAAAGCAGGGGGAGCGCGGGGGATCATGTGTGCATAAGCAGGGGGTGGGGCACATTGAATCATGGGTGTGGGCACGCACGCGTGTGACCCACCCCCCACGTTCCCCCCGCTTTTGGCACGTGACGGCAAAAAGGTTAGCCATCACTGGCCTAGAGCTATAAAACCCAAGCCTTGCTTTATAAGCAAACAAAAGTGATCTGGTTTTTCTTTTTAACAATGATCTATCTCACATTGCCTGGGGAAGGATATCATTGTTTAGAACGTTTAGCATGAGTCCTAAAAATCAAGACTACAACAAAATGGGAAAATGAGAGTGCGTATTATGTTGATGTTTTGTTTTGTTTACTGTTTTAGTAAACAATTTATTTTCTCCCTTTGCCATGTTCCATTACTAAGTTGTGACGATACCTAATGAATGATATAGTTAGGAGAAATGAAATAAACATGTACACACACAACGAGAATTTTAGCACAAGTGAATAACAATTCCATTCGAAGTACAGGGAGTCCTTGACATACAACTGTTCGCTTAGTGACTGTTTGAAGTTATAATGGCACTGTAAAAAGTGACTTATGGCCATTTTTTCACACATATAACCAGTGGTGAAATGTAAAATTTGTTATTACCGGTTCTGTGGGAGTGGCTTGGTGGTGGTAGGGGTAATGTGGCTGGGTGGGCGTGGCCAACTTTTTTTTTTTTTTTACTTTTAAAAGCATTTTTTTCTACAACCTTAAGAGGTTGCAGAAAAAAATGCTTTTAAAAGCCTCTGACGATCAGGCAACTCAGCTGGGATCGTCAGAGGCTTTTAAAGGCATTTTTTTTTCTACAACCTCTTCGGCCGAAGAAGTTGTAGAAAAAATGCTTTTAAAAGCCTCTGATGATCCCAGCTGAGCCACGCGATCATCAGGGGCTTTTTTTTTTTACTTTTAAAAGCATTTTTTCGGCCAAAGAGGTTGTAGAAAAAATGCTTTTAAAAGTTAAAAAAAAAAGCCTCTGATGATCCCATGGCTCAGCTGGGCATGGGGGGGTGGTGTGTGGCAGGGATTTTTGCTACTGGTTCTCCGAACTACACACCACCATCACTACAAGATCGGGCGATCAGGTCCGAACCGGGAGCATTTCACCCCTACTTATAACCGTGATCATGGGATTTACATTTGGATGCTTGACAACTGGCACATATTTACGATGGATGCAGTGTCCCAGGGTCATGTGACTATCTTTCACAACTTTCTGACCCCCCACATGACTGGGGAAAACTCACTTAACAAATTTCTCATTTAACAACATAAATCTTGGGCTCAATTGTTGTCATAAGTTGAAGACAACCTGTACTAAAACTGACAAGAACACACCCAGGGTGGGGGGGATTTTATACTATTCATTATCTCCCTGCCAGAACTCCCCATTATTAAAATCAACAAAATTGTCTTCTATTTCAGAAGGTTTATGTGAAAACTAAGAAAAAAATCAGCCTGTGAACAACAATTATGTAGTGAACTAAAATGTCGCAGTTTTATGGCAGCTGTTTTCTCACTATAATCATTCACAACTATCCAAGGCTTGAATGTCATGAAGTTTGCAAAACGGTTGCCATATTTCCAGCACAATTGGTGGGGAACTGAGAAATAAAAGAAATTTAGCTATATTGCCTTTACTTATCCAGAATTGCAGGTAGTGTCAGCTCCAGTGTGCTGTCGGCATGGAGCTGCCATTCTTGGGGGGAGGAACGCACAAACCTCATTTCAGCCCAGCATCTGCTTCGTCAAGCCTCCCAGGAATTGATAGGATTGACGGGAGGGAATAGCTGGGGGATGACATCATCATGGCCAGCTGGAAATAACAAGTGGATTAACTGTTTAGATGCTGGTTGTAAATACTCAAGTGAATTAACTGTTTAAATGCTGGTTGTAAATACTCAAGAATTAAACATAAGCCAACTTCCGGGTCACATGGAAGGGAGCAGCGTGCATGATTGGTTGGGTGGTGATAACTAATGAATAAATGGTGGTGGGAAGCACAGGTCAGTAGCCCTAACAAGATTTTCATCTGTGATTGTCAGTGAGTGCCAAGAAGTGATTAAACTAAGGTAGCAGCCATCCAGGTTTGTCTCCTTTTATTTCCTTCTGTTTGGAACCTGACAGGTAGCCCTTGACTTACAACAGTTTGTTTAGTGACCATTCAAAGTTACTTATAAGTGTTTTTCACACTTAGAACTATTGCAACATCCCTATGATGTCATGATTAAAATTCAGGTACCTGGCAACTGACTCATATTTATGATGGTTGCAGTGTCTCGGGCACAAGTGATTACCATTTGTGACTTTCTGACATACAAAATCAAGACAGAGTCACTTAATAACCATGTTCCTAACTTAAGTGATTCACTTAACAACAAGCAAGGAAGGTTGTAAAATGGGGCAAAATTTACTGAACAAATGTCTCGCTTAGCAACAGAAATTTTGAGCTCAGTTGAGGTCATAAATCATAAATCAAGTAATCCAACCTAGAAAAATGTTGTAAAATTCATTTTCTATGTTCTGGGATAGCTTGGAGTCTGGACCCTGAGAAATTCTCTGATGTGTAGTTCCTACCACAAATAGAATAGAAAATCTCAAAAGACAACTTGTGATATATCTGGTTGCAGTGCATTTCAGTAATTCTAAGCATTATATTTACCTGGTCATGTCATACCTTTCATGGCACTGTATTTACGGTGCTTCTTAAAGTTCACACTCACAGATAGTTATGCAATGTTCTTTCAAGATTAAGAACTGCCAACCTGCCCTGTCAGTCTTGCTTAGTATGATTACTATTCATTGCTTTTCACTAAATGTTATAAAGCTTACAGGATGCTGGAAACGTCTAAGACGTACATTCATCTCATATCCTGAGAGGAGCATTGTCTTCTTTCGGTAAAGAGCAAATGACACTATTGCAAGAGCATTTAATGACGGTGGAGAAAGAAAGCTTCAAAAATGCTTCAATTTCATCGGCTGGCATAGGAGGTAGCTGGGAAATATTAAAAGGAATCCAATTTGCAGTTATTGATCATAGCTGAAAATGTGCTTGACTTCTTGAGATAGGGTGATGCTATTGCTGTCATCTTGAACTTTGTGCTGCCTGGACTTGCACAGAAGCTCTGTGAGAATTATTATTGAGTATAATACATTAGGTGTAACTTCAGCTGTCTCTTCAGCATCTTATGAGATGGAGAGACTCCCATTTTCCCTTTAAACATATCACAAATGTTCCAAGCAAGGGGGAAAAAAAGAGATTCCAGAGATTAGTTGTGTATTGAGAGATGGATATTTCTTTAATGTCTTGCAAAGGTCTGACATTCAGCTCAAGATCAATACCCTTAATAAGAATTTCAGAAAATCAGTAGTTAATTCCATACTCCCCTCCCCCCTGACTTTCAGAGAGGCATTAATGTCTAGGATGGTGAAAGCTTTAAAAATAATTAGGAAGATGTGCTTTAGACCTTGGACAAGCACAATGCCTTCTGCACTTCATTAAAGTAACCATCTCTTTCAAAGCTTTTGCTCGAAAAGTAATTTTAATGAATTGACTCCTGAAAGCAGGGACATCTTTTTTTCTCACCTGCAAAAAGTCTTTTACACTTTCAATCCTGGTGTGTGCGTGCGTGTGTGTGTGTGTGTGTGTGTGTGTGTGTGTAAATAACCATTCAGCTGCTATAACTAGAAGCAGGAAGTTGCTCTGCTAGCATGTGAATCAAAAGACATGTTTCAAACCATTTCCAAATCAAGCAAAGCCATATAAATCATAAGCCACTTTCCTTATGTCTTAAAGATACCCTTGGACAGTGACAGTGTCAGATTAAGGGAGGAATTCTATGTTCCTACTGATCTAGCTAACTGTAGCTTAAGGCTATCTCACTCATGGGCTGGAGATGAGAAGAAGGAAACAACAAAGGCACATGGCAGGAAAAGAAAACCTGTTCCATGGGATATGGAACTGCATGGCTACCATATGATATAGAATGCTGGACTAGATAGACCGCTAAATGTCTATGGAGATTCTCAGTCATCCGTTCATGATTGTACCAAAGATGATTTTTTCAAGAGGCAACTGGACTTTCTGATTTTTCTCTGAAGATGTTTAGCTTCTCATCCAAGAAGCTTCTTCAGCTCTGGCTGTGTTCTGCCCCAGCTTCGGATTCCCAGAGAATATGACACACACCAAGCTTCGCAAACACTGTTTAATTCAAAACAAACCCCTTTCAAGAATGCAGACTTCCCGTGCAAAGGGTCCGTATCAGAATTATTAAGAACAAAGTCCGACAAAGGTTGGCAACCAGCCCAGAAAACCAGATATGAGAAGTCGCTCGCTCTCCAAGATGCTCTGTAGTAATGAGACGTTGTTTCTAGCAAGAAAGCACTAGCTGCGTGTGACTTAAATAGGCTAAGGGAATGGCCAATTATCCTCAAGACCTACTCTTGAGTAGACTGCCTCCTCCTGAGTAGCCACTCCTGCCTTTTGGCAGCCCTGCGTGCCCGAGCATTGAGGAGAGGCTCCTCCACTTCGCTCTCTCCACTGGAAGGAGCCTCTGGAGGTTCTGAAGGCCCTGGCTGAGTCTCTGCCTCTGGCATCACATCCTCTTCAGCCTCCTCTCTGTCCAACGCAAGGGATGGCTGCGCAGGCTGCTGGCGCGACACCACACCAGCCTCCTCCCACCAGTTGTCGGGCTCAGCCACGATCCACGCAGGCTGCTGGTGGGCCACAACAGGCTGGATGGTGGAGAATGGAAGGATTTATACACTTTGCAGACTCCTTGCAGACAGCTAAAAGAATGCAAATACCCAGCTGTCTGCAAGAATATAAATCCTTCCATTCCCCACTATCCAGTCAGAGCTGAAGAAGCTTCTTGGATGAGAAGCGAAACAGCTTCAAAGAAAAACCAGAAAGTCCAGTTGCCTCTTGAAAAAAGCACCTTTGGGACGACTAGATGGACCATTGCTAGCAGGTCTGTTATGTTCATAGGGATCTTTTCTTCTTGCCAAGGTTAGTCATACATTGACATTTGGGTAGAAAAAGCAGAGGTGTTTCTCTTCTATCATTTATTTTTACAAATAGTATGTTCCAGATTATAATCCATCTTGCTACGGGATTATGTTGCACTGATAGCAGTGTTACTTTCTTTTGAATAGATATGCATTGAGTTGCACTGCTAGTTACAGATTTACTGTGTTATTGCCTTCGTTGTTGTTTATGGGACGCTGCCTGTGGCAATATTTTTTTTCTTGAAATGGTAAAGTCTAATGTACCTAAATCAAAAAGCAACATTTTATTATTGCATTTCATCATGCTAGATAAAGATGTTATTTGCTTGTATTATTCAGTACCTAGAGTACCGTGCAGGGAAGAAAGGCATGACAATTCGGCTGCAAGCAAGCCAGTTAAACAAAGAGGCAGAATGCTCTAGCTAGGCTCCAAGTCTTAGAGTAAATAGAAGCAAAAGATTGTGCGAGAGCTATTATTCATGATATACAAGCTCTCATCCTGAGCCAAAATGAGGATAGTGCAAGCAATAAGAGATGAGTTCTTTATAGAAAAGCAGGGATTGGTCTTCAGCTGGGGAGATGACTTTTAGTAAAACAATGGAGCATACATCTATAAGTGGTATTTTCTGATTCACTGATCAGGTTTCATCCCTGCAAAATTAGATGTATTCAGATAAGAAAAAAGCAAATAAAAAGAAGGGCAATCTGAAACCAAACAAACACTGAACAGCATCTTGTAGCTATGCAGTTCTTATTTCAGAAGGACACCTATCTGAGGGTAGATTTGCACCCTCTGTTTGGTCGTTGCCAGTACACACCACCTACTGCTTCCTAAGTGCAGGAATGTCACCCTCCTCCCACCCCCAGCCCATTCAAAATGCACCCTGTGCCCAGAGATGGGTGTCACATACTGTAACAACCGGTTTTCCCAGCACCGGAAATGTGAACGCATGTGCATGAGTGCGGCGTTGCAAAACACGGCAATTCGCTCACACGTGCCATCCACACATGTGTGCAGCATCAAAAAACATGGCAATTTGCTCATGCAGACCTTCCACGCATGCATGCAGTGTCAAAAACACAGCAATATAGGACAGGATTGCACCCGGGTGGGTGGGCGGGGCGGGGCCATCCGCAGGTCACAAATACCGGTTCACTTGAACTGGTCCAAACCACCAGCAGCCCACCACTGCCTGTGCTTGTGGTTTCCACTTTCAAATCAAAGTTGTAGTTTTCTAACCTAAACTGTCTTATGGTTTTCAGGTCAGATGGTCCCCATTGCTTCATTTGGTTCCAGTAGCAGCTCCAGCTCTGATTAGCTGCAGTTCTTGGCACATCCCTTCTTTTCCAGTGGCCGGTCACTGTCATTGCAACCATTCCAACCTGACTGCCAGGCTGCTGTGTTTCCTTCTGGTTGGCACTCATAACAACTTACAATATTGTAACAATGCTAAGTTAAGTCAATGAATTCTAGGAGTTTGTGTCCCATTCAATCCTTACAACTCCCAGTGGGCATCCTTTTGATTTTGCCCATGCTGGGTGAAGCATGTTTCCACTGTATTCCCACCTCTTGGCCACAATAATGCAAAAATTCCCTTCTCTTAATTTCTAAAAAAAAATCCTTTCTGTTGCTGCTAGGATTGTTACTAATTTGTTACTCTGGATGGAGTAATTTTGAGAGGTGCTGTGTTAAAAAAAAATGCCTGATTGCAAAGAAGCAGCTGGATTTGGTGTATTTGAACAATCTGTGGCCTTTTTTTCTTCTTTTTTTTTCTTTACACAAAGGTTTAAGGCTGCAAAGCAATGCACTAGACAGGATATGGTGATTAGCGGTAAAATGAAGTGAAAAGGAATATTATCAGAACAAAGGAAAATAACCAAAGGCAACTTTCAGGGAAAATTTATCCAAATCACAGGCAGGTTTTTTAAATATATTTCAGAGGTTGTTAGCTGTTGATGCTCAGAAAAGAAAATGGACCATTTATAAGTAATAATAGTGTGGGGACTGCTAGTGTGTCTGGAATTGACACATCTGTTAAACAGATTTTTGTTGTTGTTGTTGTGTTCTCGCACCAACACCATTTCTCTCTCAGTACATTGATAGAAGTTGGCTATGTTCCCAAAACGAAGGGTCAGATATATCACCCCATAAAACAGAAACATAATAGAGACAAAGACATAGAGATTCATATTGAGTGACAGAAGGAATAGCAGTAACCAATGAAAAGAAAATGAATAGCTGTAAAAGGGGCTATCATGCTAAATATATGCTTTCAAATATCTCTGGCAAATAGAAGCCTACATGTTTCCTTTATATTGTGTCTAATTTACTAATGGATTACATGAAGCATGATGTCCATTATGTATCTATTTCATTGTACAGTTTTTCTGTATGTGAAAAAAATAAATTAGGGATATGCTCATAACATAGATTTTAAGTCAGTGGGACAATGGTCTGTGATCGGGTAATCTTACTCCCACTTACTCCATTTCAACCTCAACAATACACGGGCCAACAATAGATACAAACTCAAGGTAAACCGCTCCAAACTCAAAATATAAGTTTTCAGCAAGAGAGTGGTCAATGCCTGGAATGCACTACCTGGCTCTGTGGTTTCTTCCCCAAACCCCCAAAACTTTAACCTTAAACTGTCTACCATGGACCTCACCCCATTCCTAAAAGGTCTGTAAGGAGGCATGCATAAGCGCACTGTCCCTGTCCTACTGTCCCCATTTATTTGTACTCATTTCCTGTGTTTATGTCCATGTTTATATTTATACCTGTTTTCTCGTGCATGTTTTACTTAATTAATTAATTTACTCTTTGCAATATTTAGAATCATTTTCCATTTTATATGGCTGGCCATGACAGCTTTTCTTTTAACTCACTGTGAGAATGGTTTGCTATGTTATTCAACAGCTTTCTCCAATATAGTTTGCTCCAACTTTTGGAATTAAATTCCATGAAATCTGACCATTGGATATGCTGGCTGGGCTGGCAGGCATTGTAATATTAAAGTAGAAAGAATATGCAGAGGCAGAACGATATATAACATGTGATTTAGGCCTTTAGCTCTTCTAATTTTTGATGGGAACCAGAGGTCTAGCTCAGTGATGGACTTACTCATGGCATCAGCATGCCATAAATAAAATCAAAAGACCAACTTTCTGGTGGTATTCCCTAAACTGGAGCCACACAACAAAGCAAGTGTGCTGAAATAAGGCAGGTCTAAGTTTAGCCACTGCTTGGATGAAAATGTTTCTGAAAATACTAAAGCATCGTGAAAGAATGGAAGCAGAGATATAATCAATATGTGGAATATTCAGCATTAGGAAACAGTAAATTGGATTTTTGGTTTTGGTTATACACTCTAAGGTAAAGGTAAAGGTTCCCCTCACACATATGTGCTAGTCGTTCCTGACTCTAGGGGGCGGTGCTCATCTCCGTTTCAAAGCCAAGGAGACAGCGCTGTCCAAAGACGTCTCCATGGTCATGTGGCTGGCATGACTAAATGTCAAAGGTGCACACTGTTCTGTGCACCTTCCCACCAAAGGTGGTCCCTATTTTTATACTTACATTTTTTACGTGCTTTCAAACTGCTAGGTTAGCAGAAGCTGGGACAAGTAATGGGAGCTCACCCCTTTATGCAACACTAGGGACTCGAACTGTTGAACTTTTGATTGACAAGCTCAGTGTCTTAGCCACTGAGCCATCACGTCCCCTATACACTCTAAATACCATTTAATAAAGGAGTCTACTACAAACTGGGCAGCAACTTTGTCTGAGGCAATAATAATCAGGAATAAGTTTTAACAATAATGACTAAACCAAACCGAACCTAGGATACAGCAAATGCTATATGGTATCAAAAGCTAAACTAAAAAGGAAAAAAAAAAGGAACGAAAACTGAGAAAACAATGGACCATCTCAAATCTCCAAAGAAGGTTATATTTGAAATTTGGCAAGAAACCTTTTAATACCTGGAGGTATTGCCTTGTTTCATTACAACAAGAAACTGAGAAATTAGTAATAGAGAGAGATTTCCCAGGGTTCCAAAAAAACAAAACAAAACAAAAAAAAAAAAACCAAACCCAAACCCAACAAAAATATTTTGTGTGTGTGATTTTGTTATACAGACTCAAAACAGAAGACCTAGAACAGAAGTTCTCAATGTAAATGCACGATATTTAGCCAGGTTACTTATTGTAATGTTACCAAATAATTAGGTTTATGCCTCACGGTTTTTTTCAAGGAAATGAGAGTTTGAAAGTAAAACATCCCTATCTTATTGCATTCCTTGTTTATGAGAATATAAATAAGCTTCAGAATTATTTCTAGCACAAAGGCCTAGCTCTAGTCCAATCTACTCTGTGTTTCAGTAGATAAGTGCACAAGACCTAATTCTTAATTATTCTTTTAAAAGCCAATAACAATTAAATGTAGATAAAGTATTATAATAATGCCACAGTACACATATTTTATGATTAATTAGCTGTACCACTTATGTAGGTTCTGAATGTAAAATTAAGATCCTTAAGTCTAGCAATTTGCACTTTGCCTTAGCCTTTGGTCACACTTTTTGCTAATAGAGAGTTACTTCTTCATCTTAAAAGCAACGGTATTTAGTTTTTGGCATATTACTTGTTTAAGGTTATTAATGTAAATAAAAAGTTATCTACTCAGTGGCATTTAGAATAGAACTAGAAGAGAAATCAAATGTTAAGACATGGATGAAACCACAGTCATCTAAGGAAACTCCTAAACATGTTGAATGCAGAGCCATTTTGTGGTGATGTATACCCATAAAGCCAAGGGTGGGAATTGTTTTTTATAAGGTAACATCATAATGCTAAAAGGGGCCCTTTTTCAATAAAAGAGAGTATATATAGGTACACCAAAACTGGCAGGGCAAGCTACTGTATATAAACAGGGAACAAACCCCATTCTTACTTTTTCTGATAATGTTATGTATTTCATTGGGTAATGAAATATCTGCAGGCAAACAACTAAGACTGGAGGGCACCAAGGACTCCAAAATTCAATCCTGAGCCACTTATATTCTCCTCTATTGGTACCACATTAGATATCAAACAATTCAGAAAGCACACAAATGAGAGGATGTCTATGGAGATTCTCAATTATCCAGGTTATGGTTGTCCCAAAGGTGTTGTTCGAACAGCACCTTTAGGACAAAAGGGAGAAATTTGTAGGCAAACCTCCATCATGGAACAACTACTCTTTTTGGACAGACGCCTACAAGAGCGTACCCTGCCCATCGGTGCCAGATGTAAACCTTTAATAAACTGACTAGCTAGATGAAAAATAGCCCAACAAAGTGGCTGAAGAATTTTTTTTTTTATTTTACTTTAGATTTATATACCGCCCTTCTCCCTAGGGACTCAGGGTGGTATATAGCCAAGTAAAAACACATAAATACATAATACATAATATACAGAATGATATACAGTAGCCAATGTATGTAGAATAGTTGGAAATATTGAGCTGCAGAATTTCTGCCTTTGGTGCTGATTGCATATTAGTCATGTTATTGTTAACCAGATGTTTAGACTAGATTTGATATTTTTGTTCAACTATCAAGTCCTTATCAACAAACTGGGATAGCCAGATGTTTAATAATAATCAAGGTGGTGTGAAAGATGTAAGCTGTTCCTGGTAAAGCTGCCTTCTGCAATTGACAGAGAATGATCTTCTCAGTGCTTGTGATGTTCAAATGGTGCTCCAGAAGTTTTAGAATTGCATACAGGGTACCTATTTTATTGGTAATATCTTTGTATCTTTACACGTTCTTTACACTGTCATTCTACTTTATATTCTTTCTCTTCTATTCTGCTGCAATGCTTATGCAATGCTTACGTATTGCAATGCCCACTATCCAGATTTTTTTTCTTTCTTACAATTATTAAGTCTGGGGTGTTGTGTGGCAGATGCTTGCCTGTTTGAATTTTAAAGTCCCATTTCACTTTAGCGTCTTCATTTTCTATAATGTTGTCTATTTTGTGGTCCCACCATTTCTTGCTTGCAGGTGAATGCCATTGCTTGCAAATATTCCAATATGTAATTATTGTTACTTTATCATGTCTATCATGTAATCAGTCTGTGCAATCTTCTTGCAACAGTAATGTCCCAGATCTAGCTTTGTATGCATTCTTTTGATCCTGTGCAGTCAGAATTAGCCCCTCTGTCTCTTTCTTTAATTTTCTTCTCTTAGACATTGACAAGATTTATTGTTACTGTTCTTACTACTACTACTACTACTACTACTACTACTACTACTACTACTTCCTTTTCTTCCTCCCTCCTCCCTCCTCTGCCCTTCCTCCTTCTTCCTAGCCAGGCTATATTTTGTATTGCTATGTCTCTTTTCTATTCTTCATGTGGTCTTTCTTATAGGCCAGGTTTCTTTGGTATTTCATGGTGTACTAGATTTAGTGCATCTTCTTCACTGTCCTTCAGACATTCTTCCAATTCCTTTTCTTCTTTTTCAGCTGTCTTCTGTATTTGATTGATTCGGTACAGATTCTATTTCAGATTGTATTTTTCCATAGAGCTTCAGATAGTCCATGTAGAGGACTTGGGTTAGCTAGGCAGATTTTTCTTCTTCTTATGTTTGATAACCATTGCTTGTTCAGCATTGTTGACAAAGGAATCGCTGCAATGCCAAACAGAAATGGTGATAGTGAATCTCCCTGAACGATTTCTCTCTTACTATTAACCTCTCCCAATCTATCACCATTGACCAGGAACTGTCTCCTATTGTGCCATTTATCTTTACACAAAGCCTCTGATGTTATTTCTAGGCATTTGATTGTCCAGTCATATGGCAGGGAATCAAATGTGTTCTTGTACTTGGTCCAAGATATATTCACGTTGGTCTTCCTTCTCTTGCAGTTTTCCAAAATCAGCTTGTCAATTAGGAACCGATCTTTTGTGCCTCTGTTGATTGGGTGATTTCCTTTCTGCTCAAGTGGAAAGAGCTTGTTTGGATTCTTTTGCACTGCATCAGCTACAACACCAGTTAGTAATTTGAAAGTTGTTGGGAAGCAGGTAATTGGCCTATAGTTGTTTCTGCCTCTTTTGTTGATCTTTCAAACTCAGGTAAGTTTTGTCAGATATTAAACAATCTTCAATTTCGCCTCCTTGCAATATGTTGTGTCTTTTGGCTATAACCTTTATTTGTTGGTTTATTATATCCAGTGCTTCCTTAATCTTTCTTGTTTCTAGATCAGTATTCTTTGATTTTCTTGTTCTTTAGCTTCTTTTTATTCATCTGTTCTAGCTTGCTTGCATCTGACTTTGGTATGCTGATCTTTATTTTCCAATCTTCCATTTTGATTGTGCGCTGTGGCTTTTTTTTTCATGTTTGTTGATTTTGGATCCTAGGCATTTAGTTATAACTGCAGCCATGCTTCACATTAGTTGCTTTGTTTCTTGTAGTGAGCTGGTTGCTTACACCCAGGGAGTTGGTGCCAAAGATGACCTTTTCAATAGTATACTTGTTCCAATAGACCATCTTGCCTCCTGACCTTAGATGAGTCCCATCCTGTTATCTTTTCAGAAAATGGTAAACCCTTTTTCTATATCAGATATTTTGGAGAGAAATATTTTTAATGAGTGCAGCAATTGAGATAGTTTCATTAACAACATACAGTTGTTATACTGTATGTTGTTTTTATGTTACAGGCTACTTAGTGTTGTGGCCCATCAGTGGCCAGCAGAGCTGGCAGCAGATTCAGACAGTGAGGAGGTTGGGGAGGAACGTGGGCCAGTCCTGGAGTCTGGGGAAGCTCAGATGAGGGCTCTAAGTCAGAGGCAGAGAGTGGGCCAAGGCCATCTGGTAGTTTGTTGCTGCCTCCGGAGTCTCAGGAGTTTGACATCAGCGAGGCAGAAGAACAGCGGGAGCCTGTTCCCAGTGTGCACATGTGCAGAGCTTCCAGAAGACAGGAACAATTAAGAAAACAGGGTTGACTTGGGAGTAAGGCTTGGAGATGACTGGCCCCTCCCATAAGACATAAAAGAGAAGTGAATGGGACGTGAGCTTTTGCAGGAAGCAATTAGTTCATTTGGTTGGTAAAAGTTCTGGGAAAGTCCTGTTTGACTATGTGCTAAGTTTGGCCTTGCCCTGCATGTGGCAATTAGTTCTTTGGCAGCATTCCACGGGAGATAAGGTGGGTGTTTGTAAACACTCCCCTGATAAGACTGTTTGAGAAGCTTTTCAGACTGGGAATGACAATAATTCATTGTTGAATTAAAGAGTTTTGCCGGGACTAAGATTGTGCTGTATACTTTATAAGGAAGCCTAGGTCAGAACACTTAGATTTTGATGAGTAGGCAGCATATAAATTAATTAATAATAAAAAAGCATTCTTTCAAACTCCTTCCATAACAGAATTCCTAGTAGTGTAAGCTAATAGATGAAAACTCAAGAGACTGAATCAAGTCCTGGGGTGTTTGGAGTGCCTCACTACATTTTACTCAAATCTCTTTGAGGGATGGAAGGCGAATCTCATAAGATTGCTAGTTGAGTCATCTATTGGTATCAGTGCATTTATCATTAATATTACATTCTGTGTTCTTTCTCTTGACTAATGGGTTTCATTCTGCCCAAGTGTAATATTGTGAGAACAGAGTTTATAATGAGCAGTTTTCTGATATTCAGCAAGAAGGCAATCAAAGGCTCCTGCATACCAAAAGACCAGCAGTTGACTGTCACGAAACCATAATCTATTCAACACAGGATACATTTTATAGATTATGAACATCCTAGTGATAATTTATTACTTGTTAGCCTTGAAGTCTTTGGAGAGGCAGAGTACGTCTTCTCAAATTAGTCATTTGATTATGAAAAGTCAATAACTGGGCAGCATTCAATGTGACATGCCTTTAAATAATGTTAACTAGTGAAACTACTTCAGTGACACTATTTCCTGCACAAGAGTTCTACAGTTGAATAAAGGAAAGATTCTTGAGGTGTGCACTCGGCATTAGCCTTTTCAGAGATCAATTGTTAGTAATCTCTAATTGGCTCTATGTTACACTCAACTTATTTAGCAAAATGTTACTATTAAGTTAACTTCACAAACTTCTATAACACTCTGTGACACAATTCTGTTCTCTCTTTTTGAAACAGCCTCCACATCCACTTTTTTTTTTTACAGCTACTTTCTATCCATTATGTTGGTAAATTTTCTAGCATGTTTAATTCAGAACTAATTTACTATTTCTCCATTCTACTTTCACTCAACTCTTATTGTTTCTACTCTTCATCACTTTTCTTCCATGTTCTTTCCACCAAAATCTACTTTTGATACCACTCAAAAAGGGTCACCCATTGACTTGCAATCATTCTTTGTAAACTATCAAATCAAGCATGCTTTTCTATTTATTCACTGTCAACACATGAATACAGTTATGCTTAAGTTGTATATTTATATCAGGCCTTTTTCCAAGCAGAATGTCAGAGTTCCAAGTAACATCCCCAACAAAAGAAGTCTCTGAGGCTTGAAGTTCCTCAAAGCTCCATTTTATTAGAGATGTCACATTGGCACATCTGGGAAAACCCGAATCTGAAAGCTTCTAGGTTTTCCCCACCCAAAGGAAAGTCCAGGTCCTTGCCCAGGACCCACATGCCCATCACATGGTTCAATCAAAGCACCATCCCATCTGGAGATGCCTCCCAGTCACCCTTGTTTCAGAAACAAGGTGTAGCCAACTCCTCCAGGTGCAGCACAAGATGTCCTTGAATCTCTGAGAAAGAAATATTATTATGACTATATATCTCCCCTGCTCTATACAATCTCCCCTCCCAGTTTCCCACAGTACTAAATGTGGCAGGCCTGAAGGCCCAAGGCAAAAATGGCTTCCAGGCCTGACACAGATATCCCCAAGCAGTTGGCATGTTCATTTTCCTCAGATTTCTAAGCTGTCCAATCATTTTTTTCTGTTCTTCCTCATCTCACTTCTACCAATTCATTCCTGTCAGCAAGTAGAATAATATTTCTCCTGTTTTGCATTCATTCAGCACATCCCTCTCCCCAATTCATCTCTAGTTCTTCCAGTTTCACTATTCATTGGAGAATATCAGTCGACTCCCACCAACCTATATATGCATACTTCCAAATGCACTCACAAGAAGAAGATAGATGTCTTTCAATTATGGATTTTGAAATGGTTACTAAGAGTAAGGCGGATGCTGTAACAAGCAACCAATCAATCTTAGATGAAATAATGACAGATTGTTCCTTATAGGTGAAGATTAGAAAATGGAAATCTTTATATCTGAACATATGATACAATGATGTATGGGGAAAAAAGATCCAAGAAATTGCAGGGAAAAAATGATTGAGAAAATTTGAAGGAAATAAAAGAAAGGGAAAGCAATAGATGGTTAGGATCCAAGAAATTGCAGGAATATTATTGGAGGAGCTATTGAAGAGACAGACAGAATTGGTGAATGTTCAATGAAACTACCAAGAGGTGGTTTAATTGGCTCAATAGCATCTAATTGACTCTCATGATGTTATTGTTATTGAAATACTAGGATAACCTTACTGGTACAAATTTTACATATGAGCCTTACAACATAATTCTGGGGATAGTTGAATAATTAATATTAATCTAGCATTAATATTTATATTAATCTTTAGTGATCAGGGTTTTAATTGCTGGTGAGGAGGTATTTTGATCTTTTTTTTTTTGGTACCTTTTTGGCTTTATAATAGTTTCTTTTAAATGACATGTAAATGTTGTTTGTCTCTATGTGCCAACTGATGGCAAATTTGTTTCAGTACCAAGCTTTCAAGAATTGTCCTAGCATGTTTGGATTTGGCTTGGCCTAGGATACTCACAGTTTCCCAGGTGAAACTATTATTAAGTTGGCCAATGTATTGTGAAGTTAATTCATCATGTCTTCTGACTGCTAGCTGGTTTTCAAGGTTGTGGTCTGCTGATCTTCTACCTATTCTTCCTATGCAGTGGCTACACTGTATATTGTAGATGATTCCTGTTTTTTCTTCTGCAGCTTTTGGGCCTTTTGGTTTACTTAGGATGTTTTGGAGGGTTTTAGTTGGTTTGTTTGCTATGATGATCCCATGTGGTTGTAACAGTTTGTGGGTTGTTTCTGAGATATTTTTGATGAATGGCAGCATTAGACTTTTCACAGCTTGTATTGGTTGTGCTATATTGGGTTGAGTGGTCAGGCACTTTTCAAAAAAGTTGCATTGGTATCCATTTTGTTGGAAGATGTTGTATAGATCAGGGGTCTCCAACCATGTCAACTTTAAGCCTGGAGGACTTCAACTCCCAGAATTCCCTAGCCAGCTGGGAATTCTGGGAATTGAAGTCCACCAGGCTTAAAGTTGATACAGTTGGAGACCCTTGGTATACATGATCTGTTTCCTTTTTCTGAGGTTCAGGGTTGCTATGGTGTATGTCCATTTGTGTAAAATCAAAGCATAATTTTAATATGTCAAGGTTTTTAATAGTGTTTTTTTTTTCATGGCATAAAATTATGTCTATGATCCCATATAACAATCCCAATAAGGTGCTTTTCAAAAGGCAACTGGACTTTGTTTTTTTTCTTTGAAAATGTTCACTTCTCATCCAAGACAACCAGGACCTGGATAATTGAGATTCTCCATAGATCTGAATGGCAATGTTTTTCTAGTTTGGTATTTTTAAAATTTTTGGAGATTGCAATTCCCAAAATTTCTGGTTAAAATGCCAATAAAGTTGGCTGTATATTCTTACATGGAAGTTGATTCTCTGAAAGATAATGTGGTTTCCTTTTGGAAGACATTCACTACAAATCATTTTGTGATGGCATCCACCAGACATTCTGATGAAGGTAACATTATATGTTGATTTCCAAACCTCTAAACAAGGATTAGCAGTAATGATTTAATGCAAAGTTATTTTATTTATTTATTTATTTATTTATTTTATTTTATTTACCAAAAATTTATATGCCACCCTTCTCCCTAAGGACTCAGGGCGGCGAACACAAGTTAAAAACATACAATAATAAAAGATCAAAATGATTAAAACCCAGTTAAAATAATGACAATCAAAATAAGAAAAACCCAAGGATCAAGGTCAACCCATTTGTTGAAACAGCCAGGTCTTTAAGTCCCAACGGAAGGAGCAGAGATCAGGCGCCATCCGAAGCTCGGTTGGCACCTACTTGTCCTACTTGAGTTCTCATCTCCATAGTCAGACTACAAGCTTTGGAAGCAACACTAATAGATTATTATTCAGATTCTGAAATAATATATAAATATGGATAAATCAGGTCTTTACATTATAAAATGGAAAATAATAAGCACTTCTTTGTAATCCAAGGAAACTAACAGCACTCTGTGATGTCATGCTGGCCACATGACCATGAAAATGTCTTCAAATAGGGCTGTCTCAATGGTCTTAAAACAGAGATGAGCACCACTCCTATAGTTGGCAATGACTAGCAGAATAAAATATGCAATATTACCTTTATAATCCAAGCATTGCTATTTAATGATTCAAGAATCCCACATCATTACACAAATTATATTTAAAATCATATGATAAAAAGAAGCCTTTTAGGCCATCAAACCCAATCCTCTTTGGTGTGGGAATCTACATTAAACTTCTTGGCAAATGTTTCTTCACCTTATATTTGAACATATTTTAGTGAAAAGGATCCTACTTCTTCGCTTGATAGTTCAACCATCAAACTGTTGTTACAGTTAAGAAGTTTTTTTTTATAATACTCATCAGGGATATATTTTTCTGTTACTTCAACCGCTATTTCATTTTTTTATTCATCAAATTTCTATGGTCACCCATTTCACACAAAGTGACTCTGGGTGGCATAAAATACAATCAACAATGAAACCATTCTTTTAAAAAATACCATTTAGAATAACTATGAACAACATCATGTAAGAATGTATCATACATAATTCAACCAACTCATGGGCAACCTGTTACCAACAGATGCCCAGGCCTGCTGAAAAAAAAAGTTTTGAGAGATTTCTGAAAAGTTATTGAGATTGGGGCTAATCTCACCTCAGAGGGGATCATGTTCCGGAGTGTGAATGCTATGGCAGAAAAGTCTCATCTCCTAGGTCTTGTCAAATGAAATGCCTTAGTGGATAGACATACAACATGTGCCTCTTGCCAGACCTGATAAGATGGGTAGGTATAATTGAGTGGTCCCATGCCAGATTAAAGGTCAAAAACAGCACCTTGAATTGGACTTGGCAACCAATGCACTCTTAGAACAGAAGTGTAACAGCTGTCCTTCCACAGCACGCAAAATTGCCTGTGCCACCAGTTGAAACCTTGGGATACACCCATGTGGAGCCCCAGGTAGAAAGTCCCAGTATTCTTTGTTTTACATTTTGGATTACTTTTTTCATGTGACATTATTTCAATCATTAGAAAAGTTCTGCTTGGGACTTCCGGGTTGCTGTTTGCCGCTGCCAGACGTTCCTTTGGGATCGTCAGCTTCCATCGCCTGTTAGAGCCGCCTTCACAACGGAATGGCGGCTCGAAAAAACTCCGTTTCCATGAGGAAACGGAGATAGAGCCGGCAGGGGTGGGTAGAACTCTCTGCGGAGTCCCAAAAGTTTTTTTTTTACTTTTGGGACGGAGCGGATGAGATGCCCCGTATCCCCAGCCGCCGCTCCGGGCTTTGGGAGACCTCTGCTGATGCAGAGCCAGGCGTCAAAAGCAAGCCTGCAAATTTAACAGACTACTCAAAGAAAATGTGAGCTGGACCTGTAATATTGAACTGCAAGTATTTTACTGATTTTTACTGAAAAAATTACTTAAGAGAGAGGAGGAAAAGAAAGAGGAAAAAAAAAAGAAGCCTTTTAAAATGGCGTTGGCTGGAGGAGAGGCTGAAAGGGAAGTCTTTCTGTTTTCTATTACTACAATGTAGCGGAATAAATACCACTGGCTACATTTGTAGACAAAACTTTGCTCCTGTGTCTTTTTCTCTTTTTTTTTCCCTTGGAGACCTGATATTGTTGTTGATTGGAAAGAAGTCCCTTTTTTTTTTCTTGCTTGCTTTTTTTTTTAACAAAGCCTGCCTGGGCGGAAACATGGCACTGAGACTCATAAAGTCAGATAAACAAGAAGGGGGGGGATCCCCCCACCAACAACTTAAAGGAACAAGTCTTAATTCTTCAGTCTCAGAAACCTGACTTTAATATAATAGAATTTTTTATAGAGGAGATTGAAAGAAGGGAGGAGATTGTGAATCAGCAATTTGAAAAATTTAAGCAGGAAATTAAAGAATTGGTGAAATCTAAGTTTGATTTTTTGGAGAAAAAACTCTCAAAAGTGGTTAATGGTTTTACAGGATTTATGAAACAGTTGGACGCAAATACTAATGTACTAGAGTCTAAAATGGAAGAAATTAAAGATAAATTGGACAATAGCATTCAAAAAATTGAAAATGATTTGACAAACACTCAGGATAATAGCTTAGAAGAAAAACCTAAAATGGATGCTGATCAAAAGTATGGTAATGTAGAAAATCTGCAACAGATTGAAAAAGAGATTTTAATGGTACAATATAATTTTACAGAATATGCGATAAGATTAAGAGGTTTGCAGGAAAATAATAGAGATGATTTAAGGAAAATATCTTCTGAATTTCTAGCTGGGATTCTAAAGGTTCAACCTGACGAAGTGTTTTGTAGGATTGACAGAGTTTATCGAATCAACTCCTGGATTGCTAAGCAAAGGCAATGGCCTAGAGATGTGGTGATTTATTTTACAGATAAGGAGATTAGGAATAATATCGTTCAAAACTCCTTCAATTCTAATTTGCAATTGTATGGAAGAAAGATTTGGATTTACAAGGAACTTCCACCTAAGATATTGATGGAAAGGAAGAAATTTGGTTTTCTGGTGAATGAGTTAAAGAAGAGAAATATCTCCTACAGGTGGGACGCCCCAGTGGGTATTATATTTAGATACCAAGGAGAAAGATATCAGCTAAATACTGTTGAAAGAGCGGAAGAATTTTATCAAAATAGGTTGAAAATGAACTTAACATCTCCAGGTATAATACAGGATAAGCAGAAGGAGCCGGAAATAAAGGTAAAATATCGAATTACAGAGACTGTACCAGATGAATTGCCATTGGATTTATTGGATACCCCAGCTGGACTATCTACAAATTTGAGAGAAGAGGCATCTAATCCTAATGTGATGACTTATCAAGGCAAGGATAAACATGGAAACCAATTAGGGGATATACAAGGGATAAAAAAGAAATATGAGATACAAAAGCAAAACCAACAAGACCAATCTACAAAGCAGAATAAAAACCGACCAGATGATACACACTTTATAGAAAGGGAACCAGGATGGAAACCAAACCCACAAAAAGAAAAGAAAAAAAGAAATAGGTGGCATAAAAACAGAAATTTCTAATCAGGCAACAGTGAAGCCAGTGATTTTAAAATATGAACGATTATGGGTAAACACAGAAGAGGCGACGTATTGGTTAATATCATCCTGAGGTTTGTGGCAGATCTCTGCATGGCCGTAATCCGGGGACGTGAAACGAGCCTTAAACTGATGGATTTGAATTATCCATTTTGGAATTTCTTTTTGTGTTGATAAACATATTATATTATCTTGAATCACAAGGCAAGAGAATTATGCTGGGGCATGCAGAAGATCGGGTTGTTACCCACTACGATGATGGGAATTAATAATCCTGATGAAACCCACAATTATTACTATATGGAATATAATTATAATGTCACTCGGGTGGTTGTTTTTACTTTTATACATATAAGAAGATATTTACTACTGATGGGGGCAGATATGATTGAAGATCCTGAATAAACTGTTGCACCAGTAAGCTATGTTACCCGATTATGGATGTTGGTTCTACCAATCCAGTGGAAAGACCTCAAAGAAGATACTATATGGATTATAAATTTAAAGTCATTGTCTTTTCTTTTTTTTTATTTAGATATAATGGAAAATATAGACATATATTTTTAAGAAGTGTGGGCAGTGAATCAAAGATGTTAAGAAATGTTGTGTATGGCAATTTTGCATGATAGTGGGTGAATAAGCTATTTAGTAGATTGATTAGTCTAAGAAAAGGGATTTTTAAGTGTTATATTTAGGGGAGTGGAGGAAATGGATAGAGTGGAATAAATGTTAAACTAGATTTTATGGGGAAGGCCGCTTTGGAATGTTATAGTAATATATATAGAAGATTAAATGTTAAAGTAGGACTTATCGTATAGTTTTAAAGTGGAGAAGTTATTTTATAATGTCATAGTATAATGTCTTTTTTTTTTCCCTTTCTTTTCTCTTTTTTGATATGTATGGATAAAGGGGGATGTTATAATATTAATAATATTTTTAGTAAGTAAAGGTCAATATCTAGAGGAGGGAGTAAGTAATCTGTTATGAATTATGTTTTTTTTTTGTTATGAAGAAGTCACAGGGGGGGATGGGTGGGGAGGGGGGGTTAGGGAGGGGGAGGGAGAGGGGAAAAAAAAGGGGGAAAAATTTGTATTTGAAAACTTTTTCAATAAAAAAAAGACCTCCAAGGTCAAAAAAAAAAAAAGAAAAAAAAGAAAAGTTCTGCTTAATATTCCCCCCCTCCCCTCCATTGACACAAGGGTTCTTTTAAGTCAAGTTAAAGAGTTGGTGACTACATGGATTTTGGCACCATTAAGAATGTGGTTCCAATCGCCAGCCAAGAGGGAGACATCACAAGGAGTTAGGGTGCTAAGTCTGCCTGCCAACCGAAAATACACAATGAAAATGGATTTTGAAGGAGACATGTCTTTGATCTTTCCTGCAAACAAAAATAAACATTGAGCAACTTGTTCTAATCCCAAGGGAAATGAAACATTCCTGCTTTGATCTGCACTTGCTTATTGACAGTCTGCAAGGAAGGCAAATGCATTCAGCTGGTTCCATTCTGAGCAGGGTTGTTATGCTGATGTCCCTTGCAGTGATTAATATGCATTGTCACTAATTCTCACAAGAAGCAACATCCAATCCAGTGAACCTGGATAAGATGCCAGGAAATTGTTGGTAGTTTTCTTGTTGAGATAGTATTTGGCTTTTCTTGAGCTGGAAATAAAACAATAAGTTTTCTAAAACAAGTTTGGAGAAATGAAATTAAGATAAAAATGATAATTCTTTTTCCAACTTACAAGATTTGGAAAGATGATCCTTCTCCCCTTATCACATGCAAGCCCTGGCTAAACAAGCTGGAACAGAGATGATGATCAGAAATGCTCCTCCCAACACTAACCGAACAACTTGTTTTTTTGTTTTTTTTTCAGAATATTAGGCTAAGAAAATCTTTACTGAATATTCACAAGTCATCATATCAAGTCAATCACTGCACATCCAACTATCAATTTTCCTCTTTGTCTTGCCTCTTTGTCTCTTTGTTGATGCAACATTAGTGTTATATCAGAATATTTTAAGTTGAATCCGAAATGTGTCTGAAGGCATTTGATTCTTTAGGTGAAGTTTGCTGATTTCTTGAGAGCAGTGGTGTACATATCTTGCCCATTCATGAAATGAACTGGTTTTGGATATGGATTTATGTAATACAATTTTAGAATATGCATATAATTATATAAATCTGAAATAATGCAATATGGTAGGGTTATTTTTTTAAACAACAGCAACATGCAAATAAAATAAAAAACAGTGAATCCACCAGACATAGATGATGGCTCTTGGAAGTATGCTTAATATTGACTTTTTCTGTCAATATTTCTGTGTGTTGGGGCTGAGATTTTGTGTGTTGGGGCTGAGATTTTGTGTGTTGGGGCTGAGATTGTAAAAGAAGAAAAAGTAATTAAGTGTTTGGTATGGTAGTTGCGTGACTGGCAAGCTATTTATAAATTGTGTAGGCCTAAGTGTTAACAGCTCATTTGACTATAGCATCTTAAGAAGTTATGTTTGCATATATTCAAAATGTACATAGTAGAAGGAACAGGCTAGTCATTTTGATGAAAAGAAAATGGCTCTCAAACATTTTCACAGGAGATGTGAAAATGTTCTAAATGTGAAATTTAGAAAGGAATTTTGGTGACATTCTCATGAGTGGGCTATGATGTTCTTGCACTTTTTTTAAAAAATTACAAGGTAGCATCAGCCTACATGGCTTCTTAACTCTCCAACATTCCTGATTTCCCACACTTCCATTAAATCTCAGGTAAAGAAGATATCATGCCCCTGTTAAAGAGGAATTTGAGAAGTTGAAAACTTCTTTTTTCTTGGTGAAATCATTTGGTGGAGAATGTCAGAAAGTCATCACTGCCCTGCTTTATTTGGCCTTGCTAAAGGAGTATGGTTCCACTGTTAATTTATTTGCTTGTAAAAATTAATTCACATCTATCCTGCAAGGGATCAAGACAACTGATATGGGAATCTCCATTGTTTCCCAACAACAAAACTCGTATGAGGTGAATTTTATTAGTGAGATGGACTTTGGCCTGACTCTTTTCATTCTTGTCTTACACTTTATCCCCTACATTTCACTGATGGTGACTTTTAAACTGGAAGCCTTGTGTAATGTGCAGTTGCATAGAGAAGTCCCCCCCCACAACCTCTAAGAGTTTGGAAAAGTTACTATCTCTTTTTCATGTTTACTTAAGTTGAAGTAAAACTTTCTTAGGTTGCAGAAATGTACTGTGATTATTACGTACTGCTCATATCCTACAATAACAATGGGGAAAAAATTCTTCCTGGTTCATTTCAGTACTGTAGGAAGATTCTGGAAGCCACATGTCAATCCTAGACTAGAGCATGAGTCTCTATGCCAACTTTCCTTTGTTAAATAATAGTCAGAGGAATAATTTCAGCAGGGGCTTATCTCTTTGCTGGTAAATGGTTCAGTCTTCTGTTCTCTTTGTGCTAAGTAACTTATGCATTACCTTCATATTTCAGTATTTAAAGACCTGACTCTGAAGATTATCACAGGGGAAGTTAGACTTTTGGGAAGCTATGGTGGGGATGAAGATAAGTAGCTTTCTTGCTCCAGGGAACTGAATGTTTATTTCTAAAGATACAGAAACAACAAAAAAAGAGAACATTAAAATGAACATCCCAGGACTACAGTGTGGAAACAAACAACAAATGTAGAGAATGACAATACACTGTAAATTGGGGAACAACAGATGCTTAATTGGCTTAATATAGTTTTACACCACAATCATTCATAACAACCCAACAGAGAGAGAAGCTCTTTGCTCAGAAGTGCTCCTTGTTAAATTAATGTTGCAGAGTTACTGTGTTTGTAAACAATAGGAAGGGAGTTCTCCTTGCTCACTGGAGCTTGTCTCAATCAGTCCAAATGAGATTTGCACCAGCAGTCAAACCTGCTGCCACTTGGTTCAAACTGATGAGAAGAGCTGCTCCCCTTTACCAGATGTAAAGGAACATGTGAATTACTTTAGGGAAAGAACAGAAGAGATGTTGCCTAGGAAACAATTTGACCAGAGAGGCAGGAGCTCCCAGTGAATTAATGGTAGATAAAGAAACTTAGGAAGGACTTGCCCTAATTGACCAGGCAGTTAGAAGTAGTGGGACGTTTGTATCTTCAAACTTGCAAGGTTCTGTTAACAAAGCCTTATATAAAGTAAAATCAACTCATTTGGTTGATTTCCTGTCTTGTTTACCTGGGAGAGCTGAAATGGAAATGATTTCATGCTAAGCAATATGAACCATCATAGCCAGGAGTGGATAATCCTTGGCCAAGATAGAGCCTGTACACATAGCTAATTATCAATAATGAAATAATCCAGTATTGATTAAGTCTGCTATTGCAGACTTGCTGAACTTGCTGAATTAGCATGGGAAATGTTGAAAAAAAAATCTAGTATGAACTTCAACAAAATTGGTATGGTATTTGGTACAGACAAAAACAAGGCAGCAAGTGTCTTACAGCAAGCTTTATATCACAGAATAAATGGCTCTAGAGCCAAGACATACAGTACATGAGGCATCCATACCAAAGTCTTCAAGATAACAGAATTGACATCACAAAGCCAAGCCCTGTTCCCTGTGTGTATGCATGTACATTACACTTGTCATTTTGCAAATTTGATTCCCCCACCATGTGTGCCTGCACATCCTGGTTAAGTCCACATCTTCATGTAGGCCTTATCTTTAGTGGTTTGATGTAAGGAAGAAATGTCCTTGCTTCCAGCTAGGTTTTCTCTTGCCATCTTATTGTTCTGAAGTCCTAAGTCTTCATGAAAAGCCAGGAATGAGACTTCAAAGTTACAGCTGCATCCCTAGATGTGACTCTTACCAGGCTCTGGTGAAAAATGTTAACTCCTCTGGTCTAGATAGATTTCCAGAGGTGTCTTGGCTTCCTCTTCTAAGTTATTGTTACTTAACTTCACTGTGAGCAGAATAGCTGGATTGAGCCAAGCAGACGGACAGACAGACACACAAATGATAGCTGTATCAGAACATTTTTATGTTTTACTTGCAATTAAATGGACCATTTGAATTCTTTGCTTGAATCTCTTATATTTCAGGTCTTCTCTGTTTATTTTCCTATTCTCTCTTATAATATGTATTAGCTGTCTAATCCAGCTAGGCACAACATTTAAATCAGCATAATATTGCAGCACAATAACACAAAGATGTTTGATTCTCTCCTGTTCATATAGGAGAAACTCTAATTGTAACTCTTCTTGTTTGCCAAAAAAAAAAAAAGAAAAGAAAAGAAAGAAAAGAAAAGAAAAAGAAAAAAAGAAAAAAAAAGCAACCATTTGGAACCTTGTTCACTTTTCAAACCTTTGGAATGTGAATTCAAATGAATCAATATTGATCTCTGCCATATTCTGTTTACCTTAATACATCAGCCACAACTGATATATTAAGGAACTTTATGTTAAGCTTCTGTTTTGCCATCAACTGTTAACTGATACATTATTATTATTATTATTATTATTATTATTATTATTATTATTATTATTATTATTATTATTAATTCAATTTATATACCACCAATTCTCCCATTGGACTCAGGGCGGTGCACAGCCAAGGATAAAAAACATACCAATACAAAATTTAAAATCAGTTAAAAGAATTATACAGCTTTGGCCCACAATTTAAAACAATCCAATTAAAACCCAAGTTACACTTAAAAAGCTAAAAAGCTAAAAAGCTAAAAGAGCTAAAAAGCTAAAAAGCACATACATGCTATGTGCTTCTTGAATTAACTAAATAATTTGCTTCTGAACATTTTAACATTCATTTAAAATAATAAGATTTGGGAGCTGTTTTAATATTATTAAATTAACATTAATTAAGAATTGATTTATATTTTGAGAATATGTTGTCATGATTTTGCACATTGAGATGTTGATTGTAAAAAATTATGATAGGCAAGATTTTGGCAGGATTTTGGGAACCTACATCCTTCTTTAAAAATAGCATTTGGAGAGCGACCAAGAACCCTCTATTAAATGTTATCATCTTGTAGGATCAAGGAAGTGTACTTTCTCTGTTGCGGTCCCCATTCTCTGGAGTAAAATATACTCCCTCCACCAGAATTAAGATCTGTACCAGTGGTGGTTTCTACTGGTTCACCCTGGTTCAGGAGAACCTGTAGTGGCAGCGGTAGGAGGCTCTGCCCACCCACCCGGAAATCATGATGGACATGCTGCGCATGCTCAGAAGCGCCGTGTGCGAGTGAAGCGAGCACGCATGCACACTCACAGTTCTGAACCGGTAGCGAAGATAAGTGGAACCCACTACTGGTCTGTACCCCTCTCTTATGGTTCCAGAAGGCTCAGAAAATTAGGCTTCAGCTCCAGGCCTGGGGCTGATGTATTATTGTTTGTGTAGGTGCCCTGTTATATTTGATTTTTGTTCTCTATAAGATTATTTTAGCTGGATTGTCCATTTGGTTTGACTTTTATTGTACTTTTATGGATTTTCCAGTCTTGTATACTGCCCAGAGTCTATTGGAGCTAGATAGCTAATACATTCAAATAAATAAATAAATAAAAATACAATGAAAATCAATGTTCTTTAGCCTAACCCCTTCAGATAGGCTGCAAATTCCTCACCGAATCCATGTTGAAATTCATTTTACACTGCTATATGGAGCAAGCTATCTATCTAAAGCAGATTATCATTTATGGCCCTTATTGAGACATTCTGGAAAGAAATAAACTGAATCCAGAGCCTAAGGACCAACTAGCTTTACTTAATACTCATCAGATAGGAGGTCCTGGAGGTATTTGTGTACTTAGGGTGACAGCTTGAAAGGATTACTTCTTCATGCATCAGGCACATTATACATATTATATGTGGAAGCTTCCACACAATGCAATATTCTTTTTTTAACACAGTTTCATGCAGATACAAAGCATCCTCTCTTTAAATGTTCTTGATGAATGCAGGAAAAAGGGCCTTCTAGCAACGCTGACATCAGAGACAAGATGTCAGAGACAGAGCTAATGGGCTGCCAAATAGCGGGTGTTGAGTTTAGCTGTTTGCAGAATGCTTGAGTAAGTTGAAGCTGTCACTGTAGGATTTTTCTATGTCACTTAAAAACATTTCCGTCAGGTGTTAGTGATGACATTTCAACTGTTTTTTTCTTCATCGTTGCAAGGTAAGTGGAAGAACATGCCTACTAGCCTACTCTCACCATGATAAAAATGCCCTAATAATATAACTGTTTGTAGCAATTCTTAATTGGAATCTATATAAATAGAAGAAGTTGTCTATATCAACATCCTATTTCAAACTTAAATTCCCATAATACTGATGGTGAAGGGTGATGAATAAGTATTGTTTATTTAATGGTTGGTAAAGAAAAACGCTTAACAATCTGACGATTTTTGCTTTACAGCAGCAAAAACATTTGCTGTTTAAGACAATCTATGCTGTACTTTTTGTGAGGACACATAGAACTTCAAATAAACTAAGTGAAAGATAACTTTATATGGATTTCTTTCAAGCATGGATCTCATGTTCAAGATGCCGCATAAAACATGCAACTTCTTCTGCCTGTGATAGCTGAATCCTCAAATGATTAAAAACAGGCTTTGTATAAGCACTAAATGCTGTCTCGATTGTTATGAAGAAGCTTTTTCATTGGAGCAGGCTGAATTTCCAAAACTTTCTGATAACAGTCAATCCTGGGGACATAAAACACAGAGTGTTTGTCCCAAGAAAGGAGCTATCAGGAGCAACATTAGGCAGAAATAAATTTCTTTGTAAGTAAATAACTAAGTAAATAATGGAAGCAACTTTATATGGTCAGTTCTAGAAGTACTGAAAAAGAAAAGAACCCTCTCTATTCATAAAGTACTTAACTTTTAAGCGTGTTTTTTTTAAAAAAAAAGTTGAAGAGAACACTTACTTTTTTATGCATTTTTAAAAAGTAAATACAGTTCAGGCAAATTACTCTAAATATTGCATGCAATGAATTCTCTAGAAATAAACAAAGAAATAATTTGAACTGCTATATCCAATGCTGTAAAAACTGGATTTCTTTTCCATACTACTAATAATACAAATGATACCAGTAGCAACAAGGCAATTTTAGTTAAGTCTGTGTATTGGAAGTTTAGCCTCCGTTGTTGTTGTTGTTGTTGTTGTTGTTTACTTTAGCTCAGTTTTTGTCTCGTAATCCCTTGAGTTTATATTTTCTACAACAGCAACAGCTGGTCTATGGACTGGGGGTTGGGGACCCACAACATTGTCCACCCAAGTTTCTTCAGATTTCTAACTTCCTTTTATTGACTTCATTTATATACTATATTAACTTCCTTTCATAACTTCTTAGTCTAGCAGAAGAATACTAGCACCGTTCCAGATTTCTAATTATAATAATAGCTTGTCCTTTCCCATTTAAGTTTCATCACTTCAAGTTTATGATTCAAGATCTGTGGGCAAGCTAATTTAATTCCGGCCACTTCTAGATTTAATAATAATAATAATACTAAAAAGATTAATTCTTAGGCTAGAATGGTGCATATTTTGACAGATTGAGAGGAAAATAACAGGGATGATGGACTCTTTAGAAAACATCAACCCTGCTAAATTCAATTAGATGTCTTAAATATGTATTGTATATTATATTATAATATATATTCTTCCTCCATTGCCTTTAAGGCAGAGAGAGAGAGTGTGTGTGTGTGAAGAAAAATGCAGCACAGCAGTCTTAGATTGTCCAGCAATAAACCTATATTATGCTGAACTGATGCGGAAAATATCCTGTCCCAATATAGTAATAATAACAATTATAGAATAACAATAACATTTATTGATAAACTGAGTTTTTAATGGGAAGGGGAGGGGAGGGGAAGAGAGAAAAGAAGAGGAGAGGAGAGGAGAGGAGAGGAGAAGGGAAGGGAAGGGAAGGGAAGGGAAGGGAAGAGATCTTGGAGGTCTTCTAGTCTATATTTATTTATTTATTTATTTATTTATTTATTTATTTATTTATTTATTTATTTATGTGTTCAACTTGTATGCCGCCTTTCTCCGAAGACTCAAGGAGGCTTACAATGCATTTAAAAACCATATATAAAAACATTAAACATTAAAACATTAAAAACAATTAAAACCCATTCACACCATTCATGGCCGGATCTCGCCAAATCGCAACAGCGAGATTAACGGCCCCAGGCCTGCTGGAAAAGCCAGGTCTTCACCGCTTTTCGGAAGGCCAATAGGGTGGGGATGGTCCGGATCTCAGGAGGTAACTGGTTCCAGAGAGCTGGGGCAGCCACAGAGAAGGCCCTCCCCTGTGGGCCCGCCAGCCGACATTGTTCAGCTGACAGGACCTGGAGGAGACCAACTCTGTGGGATCTTACCAGTTGTTGGGAGCTATGCGGTAGAAGGCGATCTCGAGGATAATCTGGCCCTGAGCCATGTAGGGCTTTAAAGGTAATAACCAACACCTTGAATTGTGACCGAATTGTGAATCGCGCGGCTGCGTTCTGGACCAACTGTAGTCTCTGAGCACTTTTCAAGGGTAGCCCCATGTAGAGTGCGTTGCAATAATCTAACTGTGAGGTGACAAGGGCATGAGTGACTGTGAGGAGAGCCTCCTGATCCAAGTAGGGTCACAATTGGTGCACCAGGCGAACCTGTGCAAAGGTCCCCCTAGCCACAGCTCACAGGCTCCTGCTCAAGTAGGAGATCTGATACCATTTCAGACAAGTGGTTATCTAATCTTTTCTTAAAAACCTCTAGTTATAGAGCACCCACAAAAGATGGAGTGGCAAAGAAGTCACATACATACATACATACATACATAATTTTCTTGTATGGAATGCAGATATTGGCATGTGTCCTTAATTTTCCTAAGGAAAGGGCAATCTGATTTAGGGGCATATTCAAATGTTCAAAGCTTTCAGTACATTTGACCATAGTATAGCACTTTGGATTAGCAATGTTTCTGAATGTAGGTCACTTCTCAGAGATTGATAGCTCTTTCAGGATGACTGGTTTGAACAATAATGGACAGCTGTTACTACTTCTGTGTGCATAAGATCCATATGCCCTCATTCAAAGCTGATGTTTTGCTGTGGGGATGTTATATTATCCCAGCACTCAAATGGCAACATTTAGTTGCTAGGAAATGGAGCACTTTCTCCTATTTACTGTGCCTGTTGGTATTGCATGTAGTCTGTGATTGCCAATTTCTGATAAGCATGTATTGAATAATGGCTATGACATCTGTGGGAAGCCACCCCCCTCCTAGAAGAATGAAATATTTTGAGGAATATTAAAAAGGACAGATTATTATATTTCCTCAAAGGGAGAAATGGAGAAACATGTTTTTTTTTTTTTTTGGAGGCAGAAAGTAACCCCCACTTTCCTTAATAGCCCCAGCAGATGCTGAGGCCAGCTTTTAGAAATGCAGATTTGGTAATCCATTCAAGACAGGATATTTTGAAACAAAGTCAGAATGGTAGGATTAGAAGCAGTCATCACTCAAGATCCATCACAGGAAAAAGCCATTAAGCCACATTAGGAATTACTGCATCATCATCAGAGCAGTCCAACTTCAACAAAACGTAGCTCAGACAAACATCTAGGATTTGTACTTTGCCTATAGAGCCAGCTATGACTCCTACATACCTCCTACATGGCCCCATGGGAGTCTGACAACAGCGAATAGAATAAGGGTTCTTACACAGGAACAGGAAGCTCAAGTGCAAAGCTTAAAGAAGGTATAAAAACCCCTCACTCTCAACTCTATTTGGTCAAGTGCACCAGAACCATGTGCTTGGTGGTTCTGTTCATCATTAAACCTTCTTTCCTATCAGCCTCCATGTTTCCAGTGCCTTTCTCCCAGCTTGGAACTGAACCAAGTGGATATTTTTTCCCATACACCAATGCACATTAAGGTTGTTTCTTTTTAATGTCAGATAGAAAAGTGTGATATAAGATGTCATTGGAAGTATAGACAGTATAAAATGTGGAAATATTAGCCATAAAATTTTACAATTTTTGTTCTTTTAAAGATTGTTCAATCCATTCAATTAAGAATCCATTCACATAATAATAAAGAAAATTTTCAAAGAGCAGCTATTTTCTACATCCTCTCAATTATATAGGATTAGAATATTGTCCCTACAGGATCAGCAGCTTGAGTTTAGGGATAAATTTGCCTATAATTATAAGTTGTGAAATAATCATATAGGTATTATTATATAAGTAGATAAATAATTAAATATTATTCCACAGTTAATTCTATTGGCATTTGAACCAAAAGGTATGGTTACAGCATCATACATTAATTGTGTGTAGGTGTTTTTCATCACAGAATATTCCACTTTTCTCTCAGAATGCTCTGATCTAGCTGTTCTGGGAACAAATGAATTTCCCAGAAAAGGATGCACTGTTCCCAGAAGAGCTGGACTGGCATGTTCTAAGAAATAAAAATGAAATGTTCTAATATTTCACAAACATTCCATGGCTAGAATGCTGAGGTTTTCATAAGGTGTACCCAAAGTCAGACTCCATAGGCCAATCACAATATGTTTTATTTCAATCTGTTTTGTTTCCAAAAAAATGTTACTGTACTTAGAAATGTTCAAAGCAGGGGTGAAATGCTACCGGTCTTTCCAACAATCAGCTGTGCCGTGCGATTTATATTAGCTAGAAAGCAGGAAATCCTGCTTTCTAGTGAATCTAAATCATGCGGCACAGCTGTTTTCTCCCCTCACTGTTCTACTTACCTTCAAACGGCTCCTTTTTCTGTGTGAAGTGCGTGTTTGGTGTG
Organism: Pantherophis guttatus; assembly: GCF_059756535.1. Classification (NCBI taxonomy): domain Eukaryota; kingdom Metazoa; phylum Chordata; class Lepidosauria; order Squamata; family Colubridae; genus Pantherophis; species Pantherophis guttatus. The sequence continues at coordinate 289,952,607 of NC_142063.1, read as the reverse complement.
CACTGTGCATGCATGTGCATTTAGTGCACATTGTGCATGTGTGCACATGCAGCGTGTATTTGGCACCCATTGCGTATGCGCGTGGGCACTGCACATGCACAGGCAATGAACTGGTGGCAACCCATGGAGATTTTACCACTGGTTCAAAGATTAGAAAATCAAATGAGTCAGAAAACGTCAACCAATTTAACTACTGGTAATTCATGTAATTTATATAATAAATGGCCTTTGAGACTGATTTTTGCCTGTGGGGCCTTACTTTCAGTGCACCTTGTAAATTAAACATGGCTACTAAGATTTTAAGAATTAGCATGAAGTACTGCATCCGGAACATTTGAGAATATGGGATCAAGGTGGATAAAGTTGGGCTTGGATCTGAAACCCATTCATTCCTCTAAGAAGCTGCAGGATCAGGTCTGTTAAGAATAAACTAGAGTTAGTATGCCCCTGTGCATCCATTTAATGGGCCCTATTTCCTCTCCAGTCTTGGACTGTGAATTAGTTTTCATGAAACGTTTTGTGCTCTATCCTATCCCCCAGAACAACTGATTTTTGTCCTTTGAAAGGATGAGATGTCCTCATCTTAGGTCTAAGCGGTTGATTTTGCATGTTAAGAATTAAGGGCAGAACATGAATAGTCATTGCTGAACTTATTACTCTTATCATTCTACTGTCAGGAAGAGACACTTGTGCGGGTTTCTTTTTAGGTGGCAAATCAGCCTTGAATACTGAACTGGAAGACCTAGGGGAAATGTGATTGCCTTGGGCAACAAAATGTCAAGTATTTTGACAGCACGGTCCTTTTGCCAGGACCACAGCTGTCACTTTAGTTGTGAGGTTGAAACAAAATCACTCTTTGACAATCCTAAATTCATGCAACTGATTCTTCACCTTTCAGCTATTATTAAGTACCTGCATGCCCAGTTAGGAGCCAAGGTGAATTTTTACTTGAATACTCAAGGTTTTCCCAGATATTTTTGATAAAAATGGAGTCATTTTTTTAAAAAAATCAGGATATTTCAGTTATGTTTTGCTCACATTTTCCTATCAGTTAGAATACAAATCTTAAGTAGTGTTACCTAAGACTGGATTCAAAGGAAAATGACTTGGACCATTTATTTATTATTGCTCACCATTTAGTAACCTTTATTGAGGAAGATAAAAAATATAGTGTAGGCAGAAGCAGATGATAGTCAGATTTTTACTGCTCTATATAATTCTGTAGTCATCCATCCATCATTCTTGCATCACTGCATATTTGGATAGCCAGTCACAATCAAACATGAGGCAGATGGAACTTCTGCACTTGCTATCCCTAGAGTTATTAGAGTTTTCTCTCTTTTTTTTAAATCTAGAAAACCAGAATTGTTTCTGGATTGGCACTGTCTAGATTCCTTAATGTATGGCTGTGAAAGTTGGGCCATAAGAGAGGCTGAGCGCCAAAGAATTGAGGCCTTTGAACTATGGTGCTGGAGAACACTCCTGAGAGTCCCTTGGACTGCAAGGTGATCAAACAGGTCAGTCCTAGAGGAGATCAACCCTGACTGCTCTTTAGAAGGCCAGATCCTGAAGATGAAACTCAAATACTTTGGCCACCTAATGAGAAGGAAGAACTCACTGAAGAAGAGCCTAATGCTGGGAAAGATTGAGGGCAAAAGAAGAAGGAGATGACAGAGAATGAGTTAGCTGGATGGAGTCACTGAAGCAGTAGGCGTGAGCTTAAATGGACTCCAGAGGATGGTAGAGGACAGGAAGGCCTGGAGGAACATTGTCCATGGGGTCGCGATGAGTCAGACACAACTTCGCAACTAACAACAACAACAAAAGATTCCTTTGGAAAGAGCATTATACTACTTCTCCTTTGATAGTTCCCTTGCTTGCCCATGAGCTGGATATACAATCTTCAGGAATTTCATGTTTTTTTCTGATTTAATTGATCAATCTAAATCAATATCCATATACTTAGCATTTGCTTGCTTCAGTAGATTCTGACCAATGGGTTTTGCCTGAGGGCTTCTGTCCACTTCTTATGGCATTTTATCAGGAGAATTTCTTTATAAAATGTTTTTGTAAACATTTCTTAGCTTGGTAATATAAGATGAAAAATCACCCGGTATTTCTACTCTTCACTTATATTAATTACAGACAATTATTAATGCAGGGCCAATGACATCCTCTAATGACACACTATAATTGTATTTCTGATCCAGATTTAATTTGTTAGGCAGTTAAGTAATGGTTCACTTGAAAGATTTGCTTGATACTGAAGCTATTGTTATGGGATTTTTCTTTTTTAATATCAGATGGGGTTTTTTTTTGGGGGGGGGGAAGGTTTCCTTGATTCCAAGAAAATCTTATGATCACCATTCAATATATACACCATTGGGGGAGGGAAAAGCCCCTTAAGCTGAAGATGTGATATAAAAAAAAACCAGTGAAAAAATAAGTGAAGAAGAATGGAAGGTTAAGAAGACCAAAAGGAGAAAGCACAAAACACCAGAAAAGAGCTGAAGACACTAGAACTTAGGGGAGAAAAATTGCAGAACTCTGGATTTGAATATGTGGGGCCAGCAACACTGGCAGATCAGAGGAAATCCAGTTGCAACAGTTGAATAGCAGCTGTACAAAATCTCTGCCAAAATGACATATACAGAGCACCAAAAGTCATTCCAGAAATGTTGTTACACAATGGTTGATAACAGCAGAGCAGGAAGATCCAGTAAGCTGATAATTCTGGAATTTGATAGAAGCTAATTATGCATAATAGCCAGTAAATCGAGGAAGACTAAGTACTGATAGCAACTGCAGTCTTTAAGGAGCAGTAAAAGGAGGATAGAAACATTACCTCTCTACCCAAAACTAATCATCTGAGGCCACCTTAATGATTCTGGGACAGGGAGGGTCAGGAAAGAAGAAAAGAAGTCCAAGAGCTTCAGTAAACCTTTTTTAAAAAGGGGGGCAAATGGAAGTTAAAAAGAATACCTGAAAAAAATTCTGGACTCTAGAACCATGAAATTATGAATTATGTAACTGTAAATAAATTAGAATTGAATAATTCTAATTTGGAACAGGAAAATGAAGAGCAAATATAAGAATCGCTTCTAGGAGTAAGCTTCTGGGAGTAAGAAATGAAAAAAAAATCTTTAGTTTTGTGATATGCTTTTATAATATAATCATTGAAAGGAACTGTTTGGCTTTCTGACCAATCCCAAATCAGACCTGCAGCTATGTCTGGCAGTAACAAAAGGAGCTTTAGAAACAGTCCACCCACCAGGAAATGATCAGAAATGATATTTAAGCATCTATTCATTTTTTCTGCAGCAGATGCAAAACAGTAGCTGATCTGAAGACATAGGAATAACATTTTATGCAGTATGAATTCCCTGTATCATGGTGCTTTTGAGAAGCCATCACAATTGACAAAGAAGTCAGAAATGAAATTCACAGCCTGCTGACAGACTCCTAATGAAGTAATTTAAATCATTGTTTGTAATCACACACACAAAAGAAGAGTAATCAAAATATTTGATCTAAATCAAGTGTTCCATTTGGTACATCATAATTTAATGCCCAAACAACAAGTTAGTCACTAGTTATGGTTACTAGTTAATTCTATAATGATTAAAATTAGAGGGTTGCATGTACTATAAATAAAGCTGTTAAATTAGCTAGGCAACAAAATATCATGGGATTTGTGTTTTATACAATATTGCTCTATTTGCATAGACACAAATTTAACTGAAGAATTTCATTCTAATACACATGAAAAGTCACTTATCTAAAAATAAACAATCTCAACAACTCTTTTTTTATTTTCTTCCTCCATATCCATTAGCACAGAGACCCTTTATTAAAAAGTAGCTAACTAGAGCATGTTGAAAACATGCAAACCCCAATATTTTTCTCTATACTGAAGTTTCATTGAAAAGCAATTGCCAGAAATTAGCAACAGGAAGGCATTCTGCCACTCTGAGAAGGAAGCATAAGGTCTAACCATATGTTAAGGTAAAGGGTCTCTTAAATCATGCTCAACTCCTGATGAATTGATGGACATGCTCCTACAGTTCTCTTGGTAATTGCATTAAAGTGGTTTGCCAGTATCTCCTTCCACTATGTTTCTCAGTTTCCTAAACAAGTCTACTCCCTGTAATTTCATAGTAGTTCCTATTTTCCTTTTAAGCAAGTTTTACACTGCTTAACTTTTTCAAAATTTGTTGGCTAAGTACTTCACTTGCCACCAGTTCCGCTGAATAAAAAATGAGTAACCACCCTTCCTCAAGATAATCCATACAAAATAAATATGCAGGAAAAGAGCATCATCACAGCAAGCGTCTACAGAGGAACCTTTAACCACTAGTCCAAAATCTAGGGACAAAGCCAGGTTTTAATGGCTTGTTTAAATAGAATCAGGGTGTGGCCCACATAAGTTTCTCGGGAACACTTTTTTGAGGGCAGAATCTGTGACAGAGAAGGCCCAGGTCCTATGTAATTGATGGGATCTGGAGCATACTGACATTCTATCCATAGGATGGATAGAAACCATAGAAGTCAGATGTTCCCTCAAATAACTGGGCCCTGAAAAGTTTTATATGTAAATTGCATGTAGTACTGTAGATAACTGGCACCAGTAAAAGTTACAAAGCAGCAATGTTACACAGGTATACCATGACATGTTCATAATTCCCCCATGCCACTGTGTTCAGGACTAGTTGCAGCTTCTCATCTCTAAGGGCAACCCCATGTAGAACTCATTGCAACAGTCCAAACATAAGGCTACCAGTTTCTAGTGTCTAAGCATTTCTTAGTTAAGGAATGGGTACAATTAGTGCACCAGATGAATTTGTGGCTTTCTTGGCCATTCCTGCCACCTGCTAATACTATGTATAAGTCAAAAATACTCTCTCATTATGTACCATTCCTGAAGAAGGACAAGCAAGTTTGGACTAAAAGTCTCAGTCCCAGTCTGCATAGTCTAATGTGTTATCGAGATCTTGAAGAAATGGAAGTTTCAGCTTTGGTTTAGTCCTGAAACTACTAATACTGTAAAAAAAAAAAAAAAAACCTGTACTGATCAGTGTGTTCTTACTTGCAGATATGACAGATTAGACTGTAAACTAATTAGAAACTACAATCTTCTGTACCCAAATGAATATTGTAATTTTTATGTGCCTCTTTTGTTCATGAAGATGCAAATTGAACCTTCTTTCTTCTGTACACCAGCAAGTCCATGGTGCATAGTCATGCTGCTCAAAGCAATATTTTAGAAATGATCATTCAGCCAATTCACCATTACTTAATTCAATATACTCAGGTCAGGCTCAACTTCTGTTGACTGTGTAGACAAATCAACTTGTCTCCAACAATACTCTTCCAAGGGCATTGCTATAATTTATTTTATACTGTCCATCCACTTTATCCATTATCATCATCTTCTGCTTCTTTCAACTTTGCCAAGTAGAATCATTTTCTCTAGTTTATCATCTGCTTATAGCACATGACCAAAATCTGTCAGTAACTGCTCCTTAATTATCATCTCAAGGGATCCATCAGCTTTTATTTGCTCCAGGATTGATTGTTGCTTCTTGCAATTTATGCTACTCTTGGTAACTATAGTTCAAAGGCATGTAAGTTATTTTCTCCTCTCTTTCTTAATGACAGACACCCTCATCTACTGGTTATTACTAGAAGTACCACTGCTTAAAGCATTTTGATCTTTCTTGTCATAAAAGGATCCTAATCCTTCATGATGTTGTCCAAATTTGTCAATGCCTTCTTGCTAAAGATTAATTTCCTCTATAGTATTCTACTACACTGACTATCTTTATCTATTCCCCAGCACAAAAACACAACACTATCTATCTCTTTTACTTATTAACCAGGAACAAGTTCCCTAAGCATATTGGTTGAGGTTATTTTGTTTTTTGAACGTTTAATCTTAACCCTGATTTTTCATTTTTCATTATATTTAATTTAATTTAATTTAATTTATATATTATATAATGATCTCTGCCAAATCTTTCTTATTTTTCTTTAACAAAATTTTCCTGGGTATTTCAAATTCTTAATATATTTAATTTGATTCAGATTCCAGATTTCCATTACTGCCATTCTTAATAATATATTCATTTAATTTGTAAGTGGGTAATCAATAATATATTGAACAAACATGGAGTGAATATTTTATTTTCTATTCTGAACAACTCTGTTTTTCAAAATTCAGTTCTTACTACATCCCCTGTCTTCTTGTAAAGTTTCCATAGAAGAAAAATGAACTCCTCTGGCATTCTATACTACTGTCATCATGGACATAACACAATGTACCTGACTAACAAACAACCACATTAGAACCTACAGTCTAATGAATAGTATATCTGTACAAAAGCAGATAACTAAATTAAGAAAATTCTCAGTATACTAATAGATCATAGATTGTTATAGATCCTCTTCCCTCTTCCCCAGCTAGTAAATTGCAGAGTATAAAAATTAAAACTCCCTCTACCCTGTTTTCCCCAAAATAAGACATCCCCTGATAATAAGCCCAATCGGGCTTTTTAGTGCATGGCAATAAGGCCAAGCGCTTATTTCAGGGTTCAAAAAAATATAAGATGAGGTCTTATTTTTGGGGAAACACAGTAGTAGAAAAAGGACAAATCGCAATGCAAGAACAAATGGGCCTGTGTTTTTTAATTTGTATGTCAAAAATTACACAAAACTCCATCTTATGACATCACTAACTGTAAAGATATGTGAAAATGATTTTGAAAAACAGGAGACAGACTGGAGAACCAGTATGTAAAAGTTATTTCAACCCACAGAAGAATGGAGGGCATAGAAAACATTTCAGAAGAGATCCTCACTAGATAATTTTTAGAATAATGGCACTCCAACCAAGCACCAATGAACAAATACATAATCTTAAAGTCTGTCTATGGAGCTATCAAAAGACAGCATTGGTCACACTTTTTGTTTACCTCTGGTGGTAGCAGGATGGGGATACTGCATCCATCCTCGCTCTACTTGACCTCTTGGTGGCTTTTGATACCATCAACCATGGTATCCTTCTGGAGCAGCTTTGGGAGCTCTATGCTATCCTAGTTCACTTCCTTCCTCTGTGGCTACTCTCAGTCGGTGTTAATAGGGAGATGGGAGATCCAGCCCTTGCCCACTGCTTTGTGGAGTCCCTTAGGGCTTGGTACCCTCTTCACTCCTATTCAACATCTGCATGAAGCCATTGGATGAGATCGTCCTTCACCATGGACTGAGATATCATCAATATGCTGATGACACACAGCTGTATATCTCAGCCCATGATGAATTAAGAAATGCAGTGACCTCCCTCTGGCAGTGCCTGGAGGCTGTTAGGGGCTGGATGTGCAGCAACATGTTGAAACCGAACCCTGGAAAAACTGAGTGGGGCTTTAGGCTTGGGGTTCTTTGGCCCATGGAGAATTGCCACCTATGGTCTTGGATAGGTAGCACTGGCCCAAACAGACTCTGTGTGTCCTCTGGGGGGTTCTTCTGGACTTGCAACTCCTGTTTGAAGAGCAGGTGGCAGTTGTGGCCAGGAGGGCGTTTACATAACTGCAACTTGTGCGCCAGTTATGCCCTTTCCTGGACCAATAATCTCTACTCATGTTCACTCATGCCCTAATCACCTCCCGTCTTGACTATTGCAGCAGGCTCGACATGGGGCTGCCCCTCAAAAGCATCCAGAAGCTCCAGTTAGTGCAAAATGCAGTGGCCCACATGCTTTGGCAGACCTTGGTGTGCACATGTATCATCTCTCCTGCAGGAGTTGCATTGGCTGCCAATTTGCTTCTGGGTGCAATTCAAGGTGCTGGTTATCACCTTTAAAGTCCTTCATGGCCTGGGACCAGGTTATCTGAGGGAACATCTCTTGCCAGTCACATCTACCTGACCATCTAGAGTGGGGAGGCAAGGAATGTTGTGGGTCCCATCTCCTAAGGAGATACATCTGGTGGGACCAGAGCCTTCTTTATGGTTCTGCCAGTGGGCTTGGGGAACCCAGAGTGGAATGGAGCTGGCATGAATGTGTGTTGTTGCCAGGGTGGGGGTTATTATTTTATTTTTATTTCCTTTTATTTTTATTTCTTTTATATTGTGTTTTATGTCCTGTAAACTACCTTGAGTTACCATATGCGAGTAGGCAGCAATATAAATTTTATAAATAAATAAATAAACAAACAAACAAATAACCACATAGCACATCAGCTCAAGAGACAATAGTATTCTTCTCATCATGCAGCAGTTAAACAACACTAAGATATATGACAACCATTTCCTTATGAACCTAATAATTTTTTAAAAACCCACTGAAATTCAGCAAACACAAGAAAAGTATCCTCACAGCAAGCCACCCCTACCACATAACTATCAAGACTACTGATTATACAGGAAACTACCAACACAGAGATAAGACAGGACAACATCCATCAATACGACTATCCCATCCAAGCATAGACAAATCCGGCATTTCAAAAAGTTTTATCATCCCAGATGATTGACAAACCTCACTGCCAAAACTCCTGGACTCATGATCTTACCTAATATAGTAATTAAATCTCTGCAACCCCAAAACCAAGCTCAGAGAACATCAACCATGCACATAGCAACTTTGAGCTACATATATTTACCACCTATTAGTCTTAATATATTTTGTTTCCTGGCATGATCATAATCAAAGACTTTGCTGCCATCATTAAAGCATGAATAAAACCTCTTTCTGGTGTTCAGTTGTTCCCTTAATTATCCTTATGTCACCAATATGATCTTGTATTTTCTGCCTTTCCTAACTTTCCTTACTTTTTTAATTTAGAATTTCTCTACCCAGATATAGCTATATTTTTTTTCTTATAACACATTAAGCAAAGCTTTATTTGCCTGAGGAGTAAAAGCAATGTAATAAGAGCAAGTAGAAAATTTTCTTGATTCTCCATTCTTTGTTACAGTTGTGTGTATAGATCACTCTTTTCCAGTGTCTAGGCCCATAATCTTTTCTCATATTTGTTTCCACCGAATGTACAACTAAAGCTCTAATTGTCTCTTCAGTTTAAAACTATCAGCTACATAGGTTATGTTATCATATTTTTAACATACCTCAGCAAACTGCACCCTTCAAGACCCTTTGTGTTTGAGTAAACTTTTCCAATAGCAGACTAACATTACCAAGAACATTAATACCCTGTTTCCCCCAAAATAAGACATCCCCTGATAATAAGCCCAATTGGGCTTTTGAGTGCATGGCAATAAGGCCAAGCGCTTATTTCAGGGTTCAAAAAAATATAAGACAGAGTCTTATTTTTGGGGAAACATGGTATTATTCATAATTCATAAATGTGAATTCTAATTAAGCCCAAATCTAAATTCACATAACTAATCACATGGGTTGCCTTGAAGATTTGTACTGATTTGGTTGGTCACAGTTTCATGTCACATAATGTGATCCTTGGTGTTTTTTCCCTCCATTTTTAAAAATATCATCCATGACAGCTGAACTGAAGAGTCACTACCAGCATTCTTTACTGAATGCTGATTATAAAATACTCGCTTCAATAATTGCAGAAAGACTAAAAAGATTTATATATCCAGATCAAAATGGTTTTTTTACCTAAGAGACAAATTAAAGACAATATGAGTATAATTTTAAATACATTGGAATACTATGAAGTGCATCCAGAGAAGTAAATGGTGTTGATCTTCCAGACGCACAGAAAGCATTTGATAATGTGAACTGGCAATTCATGCTAGCACAACTAAAAGATATGGACTTTGATGAGAGATTTATTAATATGATTAAGGTAATAGATTATAAACAAACTGCAAAGGTGATGGTAAATGGAGATATGACTGAGAAGATTAGCATTAAGAAAGGTACAAGACAAGGTCTCGTACCCTTATCTCCCCTTTTATTTGTATTGACATTGGAAGTATTAAATAGAAATATTAGACAAGATACAGAGATAAAAGGCATGGAAATAAAAAAGGAAAAGTATAAACTACAGGCATTTGCAGACGATTTAGTTTTTATTTTGGAAGGTACCAGAAATCATTTTATGTCCAATATTTGAGACTTGAATTTAGTTTGCAAAATTCAGAGAAATGTAGTCTGAAAAACTGACATATTAATTCTAGGCAGTGTGAATGAGACCAGTTCATTTAAGATCAAACAATTATCTTTAACATTCCTTGTTTAAGGATGATCTTAAAATCAGCAGTTGCACATCCCAGCTTCTGATAATTACCACATATCAGGTATACCTATCAATTTGCTCGTATGTATTTGCTTTGTATGTATGTATGTATGTATTAGTGTGCCTGCAGCTAGCATACAGAAAAAAATGTCAAACAACTATTATCCTTGTAATTGCCACAACCCAGGAAATTAGTCTGCAACTAGAACCCTCTTCAGGTGTGACCTGTAGGTATTCCATTCAATGCAGAAGTAGTCTTTCCTAGTTATACTGGTACCTGAAGAGTTGACCTCCTTGCTTTTCATGCAATTGTTTGTACCAATTGTTTACCCATAACAGGAATCAAGATTGTTGAAGACCACTCACAAAAAGCAATGTTTCCTGCTGCAGCTGACTAAGCAATAAGCTGCAACAGGAAAGTACTTATTGTCCCATCTGTGAAAATTTCTATATATATCTATATCTATCTATCTATCTATCTATCTATCTATCTATCTATCTATCTATCTATCTATCTATCTATCTATAGAGAGAGAGGGAGGGAGGGAGGGAGGGAGGGAGGGAGGGAGGGAGAGAGAGAGAGAGAGAGAGAGAGAGAGAGAGAGAGAGAGAGAGGAATAGCTTTAATTAACTTTAACTTTAATTATGATGATGATGTATTAAACCAGGCCTGATATTTTCAACTTTTCAACTTGGAAATATATATATTTCCAGCAGCCAGCAAGCACCCTGCTGCCCATTGGGAGACTAAGGAGACTAAGATAGATCTATTTCGGACTTATAAGCCCTCATCAATTAGCCACACCTTCATCCCATATATCCTCCCTGTAAAGGTACAGTATTTGTTTTCTTTTCTTTTCGTAGGCCTTTATGTGTATTTCTCTTTAGCCAGGTTCTTCCTATGTAAACCAAGATTTTTATGCAGCCCTAGTTCAGTGAAATCCCAATCCACTAGTTTCTAGGCTAGTGCACGCACTCTCACATCACCACCCAGCACAGATCAACTCCGTAGCCAAGACACTCATCTCCAGAACAAAACGTTTAGCTGACGAACAACACCTAAAAACCGAACTACACACTCTCACTAATGTAGTAACATCCAATGGATTCCAAAGAAATAAGATTACCAACCTAATCCAAAAAGAAACCCCCACTAAAATCCAAGACAGAGAACAAGAAAATGGCAAAGCCCTTCTCCCATACATAAAAGGCACCACAGACAGAATCAGCAAGATCCTCCACAAACACAACATCAAGACAGCATTCTGCACAAACCGAAAAATATCCACCATCCTAAGAAACCCCAAAGACAAAATTGACAAAATCCCATGCACCGCCTGCCCCACCACATACATTGGACGAACCATCAGAAGAATAAGTGCACGCATTGAAGAACACAAGAACTCAGTCAGAATAGTGGAACCAACTTCTTCCCTGGTCCAATACCTTAAAGCCACAGGACATGAAATTGACTTTAAAAAGACCAGAACTATCGCCAAAACTGAACACTTTAACAACAGAATAATCAGAGAAGCCATCGAGATAGAAAAACGCCCACAGAGCATGAATAAACGAGATGATACCTCCCGCCTACCAACCATTTGGAAAAAAAACCCTTATTGACAAACGAGTCCCTAACACAAAGAATGACACCAGACCCACACTCACGAAAACCACACAGGATGTCACCACCACACATCCACACAAAAAGCAAACTCAAACCCACACCAATGATGAGGCACGACCACAAACCAGAAGCCAGACCACAGCTGCATCATTAGCCACTTTAAACCCCTCCAATCCACACATGAACCAAACTGACACCCACCATGAATATGTGGCACGACCACGAACGCGAAGCCAAACAACAGCAACGCAGCTCGCCAGCTCAAATCCCCCTGCAACTCAGACTAACCTGAGCACAACCAAGCCTCCACCCAAACAGAACACACCCCCATCCAATCAGAGCACAGCCAAGCCCCCAACCAATCAGAACACAGCCAAGCTCCCACCCAATCAGTTCACACCCCCACTGGCAGTTAAAAGGAAGAAACAGCTGCAATTACACATTGCTCCTAGAAGCACGAAGCCGAAAACACCAGCCTGAAGATGACGAATGAGACTTCGTCGAAACGTCGCCAAGACACTTCCAATTTTACGCGGGAGAAAACCTGAATAACCAAAGACCTACATACACACACACACACACACACACACACACACACACACACACACACACACACATATACATACATATATACATATACATATACATATACATACATACATACATACATACATACATACATACATACATACATATATATATATATATATATATATATATATAACAAACTATTCTAAAAATACGAGTTCCAGGTATATTTGTAAAGAAAGAAGCAGACATTCTGTAAACTCCAGATGGTTGACGAAAGTTTAGTAGAATAAAATTTTAATTATTTTAATTACTTTACACACACACACGCACACAGAGACAGGTAACACAGGTACCACAGTTCAATTTATGATTGTTTTTCACACTTGCAACCATTGCAGAATTTGCATGGTCACATGATCCAAATTTGGGCAATTGGCATGTATTTATGACAGTTACACTGTCCCTCGGTCTTGTAATCAACAATTGTAATCTTCCCAACTGGTTTCTGACAAGCAAAGTTCACGAGGGAAGGCAGATTCACTTAATGATCACATGATCACTTAATAAGTGCAGTGATTCACCTAACAACTGTGGCAAAAAAGGTCATAAAATGGGACATAACTCAACAGCTGCCTTGATTGGCAACAGAAATGTTGGGCTCAATTGTGGTTGTAAATCAAGGACTACCTGTAGATACATAATTCTCTTTTTTTTCTAAGATAAAAAAATAAACCAATCTATATCCAATTTTCATGTTGGATTCTTTACAATCTAAGTGATGTTGTGAAGGTCCTACCTTAGTACCTTAGGCTATGGGAGTCTGGATAGGATCAGCTGAGATCTAGCAAGATGAAGTGGCTTTGTTTTTTGAAGTGGCTTTTCTCCTGGAGCAGGTGAATTTTTTTTTCATCTTTAGTTCTGGATGGAGTTGCATTATGCAAGACAGGACTGGTATGTCATTTGCTGGTCCTCTGAACTCATGTCACCTGGTCGAAGAGCAGGTGGCAGCCATGGCCAGATGGGCTTTGCACAGCTTCGTATTATGTAGCTGCACCCATTTTTTTTAATCTGGAAGCACTGTGCACAATGATTCATTTTCAGCTGATAGAGATTGATATTTATCAGACCAGAAATATTCCCCTCTTTGTTGTTTGGTATCAGATATCCCCTTTCTCTGTCAAGGCCAACCTATTTATCCTTTACATGCATGCTTCATGCATTCCAGAGCAGGCTATTACATGGGACTGACCTTGAATAGTATTTGAAATGTTCAACTGATCAAGAAGTCAATTTTATATATTTACTTTGTGAGTTGCAGTAGTTCCCCATGTGCTCTCAGGAGCTGTTTATTACCTATAAAGTCCTAAATGGCATCAGCCAGGTTATCTGATGGACCACCTTACTTTGTAATCATATTTTATTGGGTGTAACTGGTGCACAATATTTAATTAAAATTACATTTTAAAATATTTAAAAGATTTGTTAGCTACCCAGGGTTGCATTAGGTGGATGTGCAGGCATATAAATTGATTTAATTAATTAATTTTTAATAAAAAAACCTAATTCATTCTAAATGGGAAGTTGTCTCTTTTTAACCAAGTATAAGAAAATTAAGTGAAATTTTAGTGCTCTTATTTGTGTTGAACTAGAAGGAATTCCAATCCCAGTTGGGAGAGTTAATGCTCACCAAGTGGTCCATACATTTTGACAAACGAACATTCCAGTGAATAATAGTGATCATCGGATTTCTTTTAGAGGCAATTTGGCACTTTGGAAAATAATTGAGATTGACTGATTTTACAGAGGCATTGAAGGCAAAATATGATCCCCAAATGTCTGCTTGGTTTGTTTGTTTGTTGATTTAGGAGTAAATGCTGGCAGAACAGACACTTTGATCTTGCTTTTTAAAAAAATAAGTAGAGATCATTTAGAACTATTCTCTTAAACTCCATTTTTCAAGGTCTATGACACTTCTTTAGGACAGAATTAAATGATATTAATTAGTTGTTCAGTGGGGACACGTCCTTCTGAATTTCAGATAGAGACATTTTCAGGTAGATTATTCATTGAAAAGAAAACATTCTGTTTATTATAGCAAGTAGGCCACTGAAGAGCTGTCAATAACTTAATGTTATTCCTTTCCTACTAGACACAAGAACAGTTTTTTCCTGAATGCCATCACTCTGCTAAACAAGTAATTCCCTCAATACTATGCAACTATTCACATTAGGCTGCATTACTATTGCTATTGGTCTTCTCCATTGTGAGGTGGAGACAGCAGCCAGAAGTGGGTTCAGCTCGTGCAATCAGAGGAAGGACTGAGCCTGTCAAAGCTAAATCCCGCCCCCGCTGCCAGGGGCTCCCAGCTTTGCTCAGTCCTTCAGACTGGACTACAGTGTGGAAATTCTCTCTCTAGTCAATTTCTGCCTTTCTGACAGTTTTTTCTTGGAATTTTTGGCTTTTTTGACTCTGGACTGTTACCTGACTATTCTCTGCCTCTTGGACGTCGACTTCGTTTACCATCAATTGCCCTCACCTTCGGCTAATTTCTTCCTCTTCTACGGTTCTCGACCCTGCCCCTCCTGGATCAGTAAGTGGGGCATGAGGAGCCTCGTGCTCCCTTGGAGGAGACTCTGCTCGCCTTCTGGGACAATTTCCTCGCTGCGGAGTTGCCGCGCTCCCCTTTGCCTGCTGCGCCGCCATTTCGAACGGCGGAGCGGTTTTTAGGCCTGACTGGGCGTGTTATTGCTGTGGAGTTGCCGCGCTCCCCCTTTCAACTTCTGGTCAGTAAGTGGGGACTTGGGCAGCCTCTCGCCACTTTAAGGGAGCCGCTAATTTATTCTTCTGGTAGGCAGCGGCTGTGGGGCGCTTTCTGAGCCGTTAGATCGCCGCGGAGCTGCCGCGCTCCCTTCTTGCCTTGCGCGCCGCCCGTTTAAGTTTCTAAGCTGAGGGAAAGTTTTCTTTCCCATTTTAAAATTGCCGCTTGCCGTTTGTCCCCTGGCTCAGCTGATTGTCGGACCTAGCAAATTAGCAGGTCCTTGGCCTTTTCGCTCGCCCTTGACGGCTGGAGCAGTCTAGCCCCGTGGATCATTGCCACATACTTAACTTCTGAGGTGGTGGAGTTATCTTTCGCGCTCCCATTGTCTCTGGGGCTCAGCCGCCATTTTGTGGGTTAATTTGGCGCGCTTGCTGTGGCGGCTATTGGAGGCCTCCAGGCTGTAACTTTTCCTGTAGAGGCTTGGCCGATTTCCCTTGCTCCCTGGACATTATTGGCTCCTGCTTTAACTACAGTCAGTTGGGTGCCTTAACTACGCACCCTTTGCCTATCGAAGGTCGATTGTTATTCATTGAAAGCTGTCCGGGAGCGGCCATATTGATTGTACATAATTTCAACCCATCATGCCTAAAGCAGTGGGGAAGAGCAAACATGGCCGTAGGGCCACAGTGCAGCAACAGTCCCTGGCCATTCATAGGGATGTGGGGACTAATCCCTTGGCAGTTTCCGCCAGTCCAGCTACCCATGAGTCCACAGGGTCCCAATTGCATCGTAAGGGTTCCTCATTGGACCCTCCACGGGCCCCCCACCGCAAGGAAAAAAGTTCCAAACAGCAGAGTGAGAGGGCCAACAAACATCCAACTTTGGTCTCTAATTCTGCCTTATCTGGGGTCAGTGCCCGTTCGTCTCCTCCTACGTCGGAGCAAATGTCGCTTCAAGACTGTCCTCTGGACTATCATAGTTCGGATTTGTGGGGCGCTGTTCCAGTTCCTTCTCCTCTGGCTCCTGTTGCTCCGGCTCCAGCTCCTCCTGCGCAGCAGCCGCCGTCCTTATCTTCTGTTCCGGTCCGTACTTCTTCGGAAGTCGGACCGGCTTCTGGCCAGATTCAATCAGTTCTTAATACTGAGGACATTCAAAAAATGATTGAGACCGCTGTACAGCAATCTTTGGCTGCCCGTGATTCCTATCGATCCAAATGCCCTAGGAATTGGTCCGTTCCATCTAATTCCTCTGTATCCTCGGATGGGGATGAAGACAATGAGTTCTTATCCAGAGCCGGTTCTCATTCTCCTGCTCCTTCATGTGTAAGCCGTCCTTCCGCCTGTGAAGAAGTTGAGCTTCAAGAGCCGGAGTTGTTGGAAGATGAGGGACTTCCACCGGACCAACCCCCTTTTACTGGTCTTTTCCCTCAGGCTCTGTTTAAGTCCCTACTATTTAAGGCGGTTAATGCGGCTCAACTTGGGACCTCTGCTCAATCTGTCCCTCCTACGTCCGACAATGCGCTAAATCCCTTGTTTACGGAGCCTCCTAAGCCTGTGACGACTGTTCCTACTCCCCCTCTATTTTTGGATGTTATTAAAAAGCAATGGTCATCTCCTGCTTCGGCTCCTGTGCCATCTACTACAGACAGGAAAAACTTCTCTGTTTCTTCAGAGTTGTCCTCACTGCTTCAGATCCCCACGGTGGATGCTCCTGTTGCGGCCTTGCTTTCCCACTCTACGGTTCCTGGCGATCCTGAGGAGAACCTGCGTCCCGAAGAGCGTCGGTCCGAGCAGGTTCTGCAACGCGCTCATCTTGCAGCATCCTGGGCCATCCGATCAGCCACTATGGCCTCCTTTTTTAATCGTTCAACCTTCCTTTGGCTCCGCCAACTTCAAGACAAGCTCGCCAATGAGGATTCCAATTTCAAGCAAGACGTCAATAAGATCGTGGCGGCAGTACAGTTTTCTGCGGACGCAATGTTAAATGCAGCTCGCTTCGCTTCGAAGTCCCTGGCGTCGACTGTAGCAGCCCGGCGCTTGGTTTGGCTGAGACATTGGCCAGCTGATGCCCGCCATAAGTGGCGTTTGGCTTCAGTTCCCTTCCTGGGGGGGAAGTTGTTTGGGGACCCATTGGAGGCTTTCCTGATAGAAAGTAAGGACAAAAAGAAGATCTTGCCCACCGTTTTCCGTAGAGGGGAATTCAGATACTTCCCTTTTCCCTCTCGTGCCCAATTTCGCCCAGCGGACGGGGGGCTGGGTTCTTCCCGTGGTGCGGGTAATTTTGTTCCTAGACAGAGGGGGTTTCAGGACAGACCCGGAAGAGGCAGGCCATTTATGTCTAGACGGCCCTTTTGAGGGGGAGGGGGTCGTTCCATCCGTCGCCGTCGTTAGTAGTGTCCCTAACTTTCCCGTGGGTGGCAGATTGGGCCATTTTGCTGCCATTTGGGAATGCACTACTTCAGATTGCTGAATCAGAGCCTCCATCCGATCGGGGCTGTCCATCGAGTTTGTCTCCACCCCTCCTTCTGTTTTTCTCCGCTGTCCCCGCTCCGGTTGCCCTGAGCGTAGAGCCCTCATGGATTCGGCCATCAATCACATCCTCGCCATCAAGGCTATCCAACCTGTGCCATTGGATCAATTAGGGCGTGGGTTTTACTCTCGGGTCTTCCTTGTACCTAAGTCCTCGGGGTGGGTGGAGACCGATTCTGGACCTAAAACGTTTGAACCGATTTGTAATTTATAGAAGGTTCAAAATGCAATCTTTACGTTCTATTCTTGACGGCGTTCGGAGGGACGATCTCCTCTGTTCAATTGATTTAACTGAAGCATACTTACATATACCCATTCGTTCTTCCTACAGGAAGTATTTACGTTTCTACTATTCTGGAAAGCATTTTCAGTATAGGGCTTTGCCCTTTGGCCTTTCCTCAGCTCCCCGTTGCTTCACTAAAATATTGGCGGCTTTAGCCGCTTCTCTCAGACTTCAGTCAATTCGTCTCCAGTGTTATCTGGATGACATCCTTATTATGTCTACGTCTCTGTCTCAAGCCTACTCTGACCTTCACCTCACCATTCAGACCCTAGCCGCCCATGGTTTTTCCATTAACGTGGAAAAGAGCCACCTCGTCCCTTCCACTAGGATCATCCACTTAGGGACGGTCATAGATTCGGTCGAGGGTAAAGTTTATCTGTCTAGGGAGCGGCAGGAGGGACTTAAAGCCCTAGTGACTCAAGTCATGCGAGAGAAGAGGGTCTCGCCCTTGTTTCTCTCCAGATTATTGGGGAAAATGGTTTCTACTATCGATATTGTTCCCTGGGCTAGGTTCCACCTGAGAAGCCTTCAGTGGTTTCTTTTGCCTTTGCAGAAGGCGGGGAAGGGCACCTCATCGACCAGAGTTACCGTCCCCAGGGAGGTGTTGGCGTCCCTTCGCTGGTGGCGCTCCCCGTCCATCTCCAAGGGCAGTTTTTTCCTGGACCGCCACTGGGTCATCGTCACAACCGATGCCAGCAAATTCGGCTGGGGTGCTCACTGCGAGACTCAAGTAGCTCAGGGCACGTGGTCGGCCACCGACACCTCCTGCAGCATAAACTGGCTGGAAGTACGAGCCGTCATTCTCGCTCTCCGGGCCTTTCGTCATCTAGTGGCCGGAGCGCATGTGCTGGTTCTCACCGACAACGTTTCAACAAAAGCCCACATAAATCGCCAGGGGGGCACCAGGTCCAGGTTGCTGATGCTGGAAGCCAGACGACTTTGTCTTTGGTCAGAACGCCACTTGATCTCCCTGAAGGCGGAACACATTTCGGGGGAGGTGAATGTACGAGCGGACTGGCTCAGTCGCCAGTCGATAGACCACTCCGAGTGGCATCTGAATCCCTGTATCTTCCAGAGGTTGGTGAGTCACTTCGGCGAGCCTATCGTGGACCTATTCGCTTCTCCTCTGAATGCACAGCTCCCCAGGTTTTCCTCCCACTTCCGGATGCCTCAAGCGGAGGCAGTGGATGCTCTGCGATCCCCCTGGCCCCCAGATCTGCTCTTCGCATTCCCACCGATTCCCCTCCTTCCACGGGTCCTTCGGAAGGTTGTTCTGGAACGGGCGGAGATCATCCTCATCGCCCCCCGTGGGCCACGGAGATCATGGTTCGCCGACCTCATGCACTTATCAGTAGCTCCTCCCTGGACACTTCCGTGCCCCACCGATTGCCTCAGCCCAGGTCAGATCCTCCATCCAGACCCACTGTGGCTGAAACTGACCGCTTGCAGATTGAGCGGGGCGATCTCCAACGAGACAACGTACCTCCTTCCATAATCCAAACTATCCAAACTTCACGCTGGCCCTCCACTAATAGGATCTATTCATCGACGTGGCGGGCGTTTGCTACTTGGTGTTTCTCCCAGAACATCTCTCCACTGGAAGCTTCCGTATTGCAGGTCCTGAGGTTTCTTCAGGCAGGCTTGGACAAAGGGCTCTCACCCAATACCTTATGGAGGCAGGTGGCGGCAATTTCGTCCGTTTTGACTCCCAACTCTCTCCAACCCTTGTCTCAACGACCCATTATACAGCGTTTTCTGCGAGGGGCCACCAACTTGTCACCCCCGGTCGTTCACAGATATCCCACTTGGGACCTCACCCTTGTGCTGAACTCTCTCACTGAGTCACCATATGAGCCGTTACGCACGGTCAGTCTACACCTGTTATCATACAAGGTGGCCTTTCTGGTGGCCATAACGTCTGCTCGTCATATTTCGGAGATTGCGGCTCTTTCTATGAGAGACGATTTGTGTATATTCCATGAGGACCGAGTTGTGCTTCGACTCGACCCCACATTTGTACCTAAGATTAACTCTCCCTTTCACCGTTTACAGGAACTGATTCTCCCAGACTTCTGCCCTCATCCGTCTCATCAGTTGGAGCGTCGATGGCACATGCTGGACGTCCGGAGGGCTCTGCGGATCTACTTGACAAGGACTGCGGACATTCTGAGTCATTATTTGTGTCTTTTCTTCCTGCTTCGTTAGGTGCTAAGGTGTCATCGTCAACGATCGGACGTTGGATTCGGTGCACGATCGCTACGGCGTATGAACTGCGTTCCTTAACACCTCCTGCTATGGTGACAGCTCACTCGACGAGGAGTGCGTCGACTTCTGCAGCCTGGTCTGCCCAGGCTTCGTTGCTCGAAGTCTGCAGAGCGGCTACCTGGACCTCTCCTTCACCCTTTGTTCTACATTATAAGATAGACAAGTATGCCTCGGCAGAGGCGGCCTTCGGGCGGAGAGTTCTGCAAAGAGTGCGGGGGGAAGGGGAGTTAATTGCCCAGACTGTTCCCCCCCTAGACCTGGGATGTTGATCTTGGGTATGTCCCACTTCTGGCTGCTGTCTCCACCTCACAATGGAGAAGGGGCGTTGGTCCTACCTGACACGCACCTTCTCGTTGGGTGGAGACAGCAGCCAGTCCCACCCTGTCAGTCTGGATATTGATATGTTTGTATATTGATATGTTTGTTCTTCTCCTTTGTTGTTCCACACGTTAAGCCTGTCTTCGTCCTTCACAAAGCTGGGAGCCCCTGGCAGCGGGGGCAGGATTTAGCTTTGACAGGCTCAGTCCTTCCTCTGATTGCACGAGCTGAACCCACTTCTGGCTGCTGTCTCCACCCAACGAGAAGGTGCATGTCAGGTAGGACCAACGCCCCTTCTCATTGTTCCTGTCACCCATCTCCTCCCACTTGTGACTGCATGACTGTAATTTTGTTACTTGTATCCTTGCGCTTTATATTGATATTGATTGTTTCCTAGTATGATTTGATTGCTTATTGTACCGTATGACTGTCACTGGGTGTTGTGCCTTGTGATTTTTGACGAGTGTATCTTGTCTTTTTATGTACACTAAGAGCATATGCACCAAAGACAAATTCCTTGTGTGTCCAGTCACACTTGGCCAATAAAGAATTCTATTCTATTCTATTCTATTCTATTCTATTCTATTCTATTCTATTCTATTCTATTCTATTCTATTCTATTCTATTCTATTCTATTCTATTCTATTCTATTCTATTCCTGCCCTACTGCCTCCCCCCGCCCAATCTTAGGTCAGACTTTTTTTTCATATAAACACAATTAGAAGCTCTGGTTGTGCTATTCATGAATGCATCAGATAATTCATACAGCTTCTTGGTCATCTCAGTCCAGTTCCTGTTGCTTCTTAGGTCTTCCATTTTATCTA
Organism: Pantherophis guttatus; assembly: GCF_059756535.1. NCBI lineage: Eukaryota > Metazoa > Chordata > Lepidosauria > Squamata > Colubridae > Pantherophis > Pantherophis guttatus. The sequence continues at coordinate 289,931,262 of NC_142063.1, read as the reverse complement.
ATGAATCATCTTGAACCAGGCCAATTTGACCTAGCCAAAGTTTGACTAATACTGTCCAATTCAATTTAAAAGAAAAAAAATCTTATTACAAGGTAATTAATACCTTTAATTTTAGAAAACTTAATTGGCTACTATAAGAGTTATAAAACAGAAGACCGGCTTCTTATTGTGAACTGTTTAAATCAAGCATTAAATGCATTAGAGTGCTTGAGAGTTGATCTCCATCTTTTAATGTTTCAAATTGCTTTTTATTGTAATTGTATATTACTTATTGTCTCATGTCATCTGTTCAATGTTGCCAGACATTACATATCATTCAGTTTTATATATTAAATATTATCTACTGTTGAATGTGAGGCCATAGGAATAAATATTAAATAGTCAGAGCTGACACATTGTTATTCTATTGAATTATAGTAATTGTAAAATTTGCATCCAAAAATACTTTAGTAAATGCAAACATTATACATATCTATGTCCTCTTTTTAAATTATAAATTGTAGGACTATGCATCACTTTTGGCTTAAAATTTATTTTACAACTAAGCCTGTTGTTGAATTCTGGTTCCCATCACACCTACCCAATATGGAAAATGGTAAAGAACAGTGGAAGCTGCTGTCTGCAACAGGTTGCCCATCCCATTAAGATATACAGAGTATTTTCTATGGTTCTGTACGCTAAAATTAGATCTTAAAATTGATGATCCATGCTTGTGCCTTTGTACAGTAATTTGGAATCTGAGATGGTTGATGGATGTTATTCTCACCTATATAACATGGCACTACTCTCTCTATCCAGTCTCTACACATCTTACTGTTTTTGTTTTAAACCACTGAAAATTTATTCTGCAATAAGGCAGACTGAAGCAAAGACAGTGTCTGGAAGCAAAGCTGCAAAATGGATAAAATTAGCCAATAAATAATGGACAACTTCAGCCTGTGTTAAGCAGAGATGATGACATTGCTTAATTGCAAATAGAATATTAGTAATTGAACTCCAGCAACAATATTGTATTAAATATACCATATATTAATATGACTATATAGTAAATCCAGCTCAACAACACAGTGATTTTATCTACATATTTTTCCTAGGTGTTTGTTGGGGATACCTATGGATCTCTCTGAGATAAATTTTGCAAAGTTATTTCCTTAAGCTTCTGCCTTCCATCAAATGATAAGTCAAATATATTAGTGATACAACATCAGATTTAAAAATGCACAAAGGCTTCTCCTTGCTCAAATGTAAAGCACCCAAGCCATAATGGAACCAGGAATGTTACAGATCTTTTCTTTGGCAGGTTTCTCCCCACAAAAATCTCTTTTTATTAATGAAAATAGTCACATACCTCTCATGTCTTCAATTATCAAACTTGCTAATAATAAAGATAATATGGTTAATGTTAAAGAGATATTACTATGAAGAGGGATTCATTCTCAAGATGTGAGAAATAAAATATCTGTCAGCTGTATAGAAGTTTTGTTTCTCAAATAAAGATTATTTGTATATGAAAAGAGCCTTGGTGGCACAGTGGTTAAAATGAAGTATTACAGGCTAACTCTGCCCACAGCCAGGAGTTTGATCCTGACGGGCTCAAGGTTCCATCCTTCTGAGGTTGGTAAAATGAGGACCCAGATTGTTGGGGGCAATATGCTGACACTGTAAAGCACCATGAAGCAGTATATAAGTCTAAGTGCTATTGCTGTTAGAGGAATTCACAAACAGACTCAGAAACATTGCTAAATAGATTGACAAACAACTGAAAGCATGCGTAAGAAGGGAAAAAAAAACAATATGAAGCAAAATTGTGTGTCAGAATCATTTCAAATTCTTTAAAGGAATTCCTTGATCAAATGCTCATCTAAACAGAATAAAAGGTCTTAATACATTGCGGTTATAACACAGGACAGGTTTCAAAACCCATCGCTACCGGTTCACGCGCATGACGCTTCTGCGCAGAAGTGGGTGGCTGGGTGGGCAGAGCCTCCCACCACCACCGCTACCAGTTCGTCCAATCTGGGGCTAACCAGCAATGGTATAACATTATCTCTCCATTTGGGGGAGGGGTGAAGAGGTAATGTTTCCCAACCTAATTTGAATTGCTGCATTTTTCACCCCAGCAAAGCTGAAGTGGGCAAGAAAAAAAACCCTGCTCATTTCTAGATCAGACTTTGAAGTTTTTATTATAACACTTTTTGAATGACTGAACTAATTAGTAAACATTCAGAAAATCTCTTTTGCTACTTGAAAAAGTTGCCACTTCATACAGCATGGAAATGCAGAATTAAACAAATACACACCTGCTAATTTAGAGGGCCTACCAAGTCTGAAATGAAGATTAGATTCTTCAGTGCATGATTGGAGTGGTAGAGAATATTCCTCAATAACAACAAATTAAATATGTTGCAAAATGCTAACACTTTCATAACGTTAGCTGTCTGTAACTGTGAAAAAGCAGGCACTATTTTCATCTCATCTGCAAGAAGCTGCTATTGAGATTTCAATAACTGCAGCCTAATGATTGACTTTTGTTTTTGCATACAAATCCATATTTTTTCTTCTTCCTGCTCAACATCCCAACTGTATTCCCATCCATTATTGTGACTCACAATTTATATCTGACCTTTTGAAACTCAATCAACAGTCCTGCTGGTTATTTCTCAAAGTCCTCCATGATGGTTTGGGACTCTTAAGAGTTCAAAGACTAAGGAGAGTTTCCTTTATACCAGTCCAGGCTGAGAAGATTGCTAGAACAATATTTACAATGCAACAACTTAATATTTATTGGCTTCATAGAAGCATTTCCTGTTGTGCTTTATTGGGTGAATAATATCTGCTTTGTAAATGCATATTATGTGCCTAATTGACCATGGCAGCCTTTTGGGAAGCGTTATTTACTCCTTTCCTGCCAGTACATATTTGGGTATACAGTAAACAACCTTCAAGGCATTACCTATAATAATCATAAAAATATTCCAAGGTTTATCACAACCTCAAACACTGCAAAACAGCACCCTTACTATGAATGTATATGACATGACAAGCATTTGGCCTTGCTGTTTAGATGAATGAAAAAGTGACCATTTTTTAATCAATTCACTACTAAATATCCAGCAGGATCTTCTCCATAAAATTGAGTTCCGTGATGTTAGGCAATTTCTCCTCCTATTAAGAATGAGCATCCAGAGATTCCCTTTATTATTATTATTATTATTATTATTATTATTATTATTATTATTATTATTATTATTTAATCTTTAGTGAGATTCACAGCCTTTGAGACTGGTTAATAGCTCAGCAGCTCGAGTCCTAACCAAGGACCTAGGAACTGTTAAGGTATCGTCAGAGGATGTAAGCTGTACTGAGTAAGGTGGTTTTTTGTAAAGTCAAAATGTTCAAGTCCGGTAAATTTAGAATTTCTAAATAGCGGGGTAGCCCTTTGAGTATTGCTCCAAGGGCTCCTATTACAATCGGGACAACACACAATTTCTTTTTCCACAGTCGCTCAACTTCAATTTGCAATTCCCGGTACTTTGTGATTTTTTCTTGCTGTTTATCTTCAATCCGTGCATCATCAGGAACCATACTTTTTTCTTTTCAACTATTGTTATGTAAGATGTGTTGTGGACCAAGTGCCTGTCAGTCTGAATCCTAAAGTCCCACAAGATCTTGAGTTTCTCATTCTCTAAAACTTTCTCAACCTGATGTTCCCAGTGGTTTTTGCTGTACTCAAATCCAAACTTCTGGCACAATTTCCAGTGAATAATCTTAGCAACGCGGTCATGGCATTGTAATTATTATTATTATTATTATTATTATTATTATTATTATTATTATTATTATTATTATTATTATGCTCCTCTAATAATAACACTGATTATTCTCTTTTGATTAGCTGAGGTCTTTAAAATGTCCAGATTAGGGCAGTGGTAAAAATTGGAATACCTTTTATTACTACTTACTGTGTGTATTTAATTCAAACAAGTAATTAGACAAAACAATTAACAAGAACAATAATAAGTAAAGAGATTATAGTTCTGGGCAAAACTTCCCTTATAATTTATAAGATGCTATTGAGTCTAAATGGTTTTGGCAACACATACATTTGATATATCATCATTTATATCATCATCAATATCCAATTTTTTTTTGGTTAAATTGATGAAATCAAAGAATAATTAACAAATTCATGTTAATGTTTAAAATGCCTGGTTATTGATTGCCAAACAGATGACCTATTAATACAAAAGGATGATGGAGTTGGGTGGATCTGTCTAAGATCATGACCCAATATTCCATAATGGATTGCTTTCCTATTTGTATATAGAATTGGCAAACACTAAATCAGAAAATTAATGTGGATTTTCTACCTGCTGCCCTGAGCACATTTTAGTAGAAAAGTGGGATATACATTTTAAAAATAAAATAAATTAGAATGTTTTTATTTTATGTAGCGTTTAGCAATTTACATAGACAGTCTTCTCAAAATCTTGTAACTCTAGCTGGTAAACATGGATTAAAACTGAATACAAATAACAACCAGAAATAGCAGGATAAATGTAAATGTATGTATTAGGTCAAACCACTTTTAGTACTGTATAAGGACTGGAACCAAATGGATCAGTCAACAGGATTCACTTAACCTCCTAGTCTGAAAGCCTGAGGGAGCTTAATTGTTGCCAATTAATTGTGATTATGTTGTAAAAACTGGTGTTTGTGGGAATGTCAAACAGATAATAAGATTTTAGAAGCACATTTCAAATAACTACTATTGACTAGCAATATTAGAAAAAGCTGATATTTGCATGTTGTGATACTAATTCCACATTTCTATATCCTGTACTAAAATGTAAAATGCTTCCTGGTTGTACAGCATATTTCTTAGCTCATAAAACAGCAAAATATTTTAAGATGTTTTTTGTTTATTTCTTATAATTAGATAAATTTATAGTAAAAATGTTCATCGAAGTATTTTCTCCTCTATTGCTTCACCCTTCTCATCTTCAGTTTAAATTTCTGCTGGATTTATTTTTCCATCATTACCCATTTTTTCTCTGTCAAGCACCTTCAGCTCCATGAGCTAAAAGAAGTATAAAATCCTTCTATCTTTAAAGCCAGCCCTGAATTATCTCTTAACCTTATTTGAGTTTTTCAGAATTTATCTCTGTCTATTTTTCAACCCTTGTGACATCAAACATAAGACTACATGCTGATTTGCCAAATAATTTGGGTATGTTCTGTTCTGCTTCACACATTTAGTTCCTAAGATTGGTAACTGGAAACTTACATCTCTCATTAAAGAAGGAAGGTCAGGGAAAAAAAAGTGCCCTGATTCTATAGTGATACCTTCACTGAAAATAAATAATAACAAATAAGTTGGTGGTCTCTGTAACCAGTGTTACCTGAATTTGTCTTGTGCTGAAGAACAGAAAGAGGCAAAGGTGAGTCAGAATTGTTCATGACCATGGACATTTGCTATATTGTTGAGAAATGTGGTACATGAATCATCTAGCTTCAATTTTTGCTGATTTGAATATTTCAGGGTCTTACGTCTTGTTTATGAAGATATTTTCAAAATTTGATAACTAATCATTTTTATAAACAGCAGGAATCAGCTTTTTATTTTTTTAAAAAAATCCTTGTTCAATATTCCAGGTTTTATTCCAATCAATGTATTTTGGTAATGTGGCTGGCTGCTATCAATCCATCAGGGTAAACCAGGAAACATGACTTAAATGCACTAATTCTACGTTATTGTAAGGCTACATTAATAGAATCTTGCAAGACTGAAGGTACAACTTCCCACTGTCACTTTTAACCACCTGATCAATTAAGGGAGATCCTTATTAAGTTTCTTCCTCTGCCCTTTAAGCCACTGGACTCTCCACTGTTTCATCGGATAGTTGCCTAGGCATGATCTAGTCTCCTTGTCCCACAAGGTAATACATTACAGCTCCTTCTGGAAACTGGATGTTTGGATTACAAGTGTTACATTCTGCCCAATTGATATTGAGTCTTATAAGAAATGATTCATGCACAGAACTCTTTCTTTCTAGTTCTCTTGTAAGAAAGGTCCGTATTTTTTTTTAAAAAAATAAAGAAACAGCAATTGCATTTCTATGGCAGAATCAAATTTTAAACCTTAAATCTTTACATAGCAGGTTGAGAATGTCCTGAAGAGCTGTTGCTAATGGCTTTGCCTTAATTGATTAAATTAAACAGAATGGGAAAAAATTAATTGATGCAGGCTCATAATTGTTACCCTTATAGGTTGATTCTATCTGATGCTGTTTGCAAAAAAAATAAAATAAAAAAAAATGATTTAACAACTGAAGCTTTGGGGGGGGGGAATGATTGGAAATATATGCCTAGATATTTGCAAGCCTTCACTTGCTCAGTTTGATAGTTATTGATCTTCCAGATATGAGGTAGATAACATGCTGCTTGATTATGATCACCTTGGTTTTCACATGATTGATTTTTTAGCATTCCAGATTGGCAGTAGGACACTAATGCATGAAGGCTGTGTTGCCAACTTACTTTGGAAACAAACAAGATCATCAGCAGAGCATCATCCATATACAGCAGAATGGAAATTGGTTTACTGGTCAGAGAAGAAGGATGAAATTTGTCATTGGTTGGGGCTTAAATAATATAATTTATGAAAACATTGAATAACAGAGCAGCCAAAATACATTTCTGTTTAATTGCCTTAGAAGTTGTAATAGGGTGAGTTAGTTCTCCACTATTTGAGCATTAGACTTGGGTTTTTGTGGTCCTTTCATGAAACATCATAATTCGAAGCCAGTGGCTGATGGAGGAACTGTATTTTTTGCCACATCCTCTCACAAGTGATTGATCTGAATGCTGCTTTCATACATTTGCATGCTGTTATTGTAACAGAATTGTCTGTATATTGTTCTAATAACCCTAGTCTCATCTTAAGCCTCTTGTTTACTTTTCTGGCCTTGCTCCATTTAGCATGAATTTAATTAACAGAAGAATCTTTCATAATCCCCAGTGGAATTGATAATTCTATTTCTGAATAGAAATATGCATTCTTGCTACTTTGAATATAGTTGTGGAATTTAGCACTGGCAAGGCTAATGAGGATAGGCTGGCAAGAATTCTCTCCTATATGGGCCTGGAGTCCCTAAGTTCAAGAATTCAGGCTGCACAATCATGACATTATAATCAATTCCATTCATAAGTAAATTCAGCTAGTCATCTCATTGAGAAAACCCAGAATATATTTTACAAGCCATTAAAGAGTTTCATTCATTCATTCATTCATTCATTCATTCATTCATTCATTCATTCGTTCGTTCGTTCATTAAATGAACAGGCTATCCATGAATAAAACAGAATAGAAACAACCAGTATTAAAACAATAAAACTGACATAAAAATAGCAGCTGGGAAGACTCATAAACACCAAAATGAACCATGACATGGATTTGCCCATACCAGCAGGTTCTGACCAGTTCTGGAGAACTGGTAAATACCATAAATACCACCTTTGACTGGCCCCATCTATTCTCTGCCTCCCGAGTCCAAGCTGATCAGGAAGAAATGGGGATTTTGCAGTAACCTTCCCCGGGAGTGGGAACGGAATGGAGATTTTACGGTATCCTTCCCCTGCCACGTCCACCAATCCATGCCATGCCCACCAATCCACGCCAACAGAACCAGTAGTAAAAAAGTTTGAATCCCACCACTGGCCCATACTATTAGCTTCCTGGGCTCAGTGGCAAAACCAGGTTTTTAGTACCTTCCAAAAAGTCAGCAGGGATGAGAGAAGTCTAATTTCAGGGGGTGGGGGTGGTAATATTCCAGAGACCAGACTCCAGGGCATAAAAAGTTGTAAATGATACTTTCATGAAGGACAGGGAGTATGCCAAATCTAATTCGATGGGTAGCCACTACTATAAATATATCATTATATCAATATCACTGTCAATTGCTAATTATTTGAATGTATATGAACTATTTAATGCATCCAATAGGACATATATGCATTCCAATATAAATAGAACTTTACTTTATTCTCCCTACTGCACCTATGAAATCCATAAATTTGATCTATATAGTTCCTATCTCCAAGAAAAAACTGGAAATATGTGGGTGGGATAGAGGAAGGAAGGCATATCAATTGTGTTGGTGAATATTGTTCCACCAGTACACTAAAAATATGCAATGTAATCTGATTTCATTCATTCATTTATTTATTTGAAAGTTTTATTCAGGCTATTATCCTCAGATCTCAGGTTATCTTTGATAGATAGCAATGTTACCTTAAAGCATCTGAAGACAAATGATATCAAAAGTCAATTGATAGTTAACATCACAAAAACATTTTATAATGCTAATCAATATAACATAATTTATCATTAGACATGACACATTTTAAATATGAAACTTGTGAACTCTAAAGTGTTCATATTTTGAAGATAGAATTAAAAATTTCACATTCAGAATATGGGTTTTATTTCCATTCAAAAATTTGACTTGCATAACTGGACATTTCAGGAAATAGTTGAATGTTTGCAAATATTATTTTAGGATTATTTATGTCATTTTAATATCAGTCCCTCACAAAATACAGGGCAATGTACAAAGCAATATATAACAATAAATACAACCATAAATTTTTCAGCATAAAACAGCATAAAATCCATGACTCATAAAATATATTGCTAAAGGTCACACAGAGAGAATTGCTAGGCAATAAATGCCTATTTAAAAAGTATAGTTTTCATGCAGAATTCCTATGGGCTTTTACCAGGTCGAAAATTTAGGTATCAAGAGTATTTAGGTAACATAATGTCCAAAGTTTTCTTTGGATCGCTAAATAATGATGGGTGTCTTGGATCAGACAAAAATCTTTTAATTCTTCACATTGACTTATGGTTCCTATTATACTGATTGTGGTAATCATTATTGCATATGTATTTGATTTTAATAATGGTCTAAAATTCTTGATTGATACAAGGTACCTTAATAAGCAGTACTGATTTAAAGTTGCTCAGAAGTTTTTATTCCATTTTAAAATACCAATAGCAATAGCACTTAGACTTATATACCACTTCATAGTGTTTTTACAGCCCTCTCTAAGCGGTTTACAGAGTCAGCATATTGCCCCCAACAATCTGGCTCTTGTAAATACTTGTAAATCTCTTTTTGTTATTTGTCTTACCCTCCTATTTCTCTTCCTGATGATGTTTTAAAGTATCCGCAAAAAACAGTTTTAAATGCTAGTTTTTGTCATCTTCTGAATGTGGCAATATAGGGATGCACTATATCCTGAGGGATACACTCCTGAGGGTATCTGGAAAAGGTGGGGGTCACACATGGAAGGCTGGCCTCATTTCCACATAGTTCTTGTTTCTCATTGGATGGGATCATCAAAAGGTCCACCCTTGATGCCTGTACAGAAAAGATCAGAATCATGCTAAATAATGCAGACATTGATATAATCCAGAATTGAACCATGTAAGACTTTAGAGGTGATAACCAGAGCTATAAATTGGGCCCAAAAGCCTAATGGGAAGCAATGCTGTGACTGCAGTCCAGAAAAATGGAGTAAGTTATTGCTGCCAAATCTTGGTCACTTAGAGCAGGGGCAGGTTTCAAAACCCGTCGCTACCAGTTTGCTCATGGGCGCTCGTGTGTTCGTGCACTCACACGCAATGCTTCTGCGCATGCTCAGAAGCATCCAGGTGGGTGGGCGGAGCTTTCCACCGCTGCTACTGGTTCACCCAAGCCAGTGCGAACCGGTGGCAACCCACCACTGACTTAGAGCTATAACTGGACTCTCAGGAAAAGTTGGGGAAAGGCCCTCCTGGTGATAGCCTCCACCTAGCAGGAGATATGAGTCTCAGGGCACCCTCAAATCCCAGACCAGATTCTTCAGGGAGAGCAAGAAATGTGACAGCAAGCTACATCTACCTGTTGTGACCCAGGCCCACATTGATATTAAATGCAAAATAGTTCCAAAAAACAAACAGATTTTATTAAAACAGCTGAGAATTAACTCATTCTCAGTGTATTCTAAATGAAATGAAAACAAAGCCCTTAAAACACCAGTCTTTATTTATTTATTTTTATTATTTATTTTATTAAATTTATATACTGCCCTACTCCTGAAGGACTCAGAGCGGTGAACAGCCAAAAAGTAAAACACATAAATTACAAAATTGTTCAATTTAAAAATTGTTTGTGTCACTTTAATGCTTTTGGAATGTCTGGTCCATATGTGATGCATCAACTTCCTGTCTTTGTTCTGTAGGAAGTTAGCACCCACCCCTTTCCTGGAAGAGTGAAATAGGAAATATGAAAAAGGCAGAATATTATATTTCCCTGGGAGAAGCATGTTCCCTGGGAGAAGCAGCTCCCACCTTCCTGCCCCCCACCCTTTGTTAATGGGACAGAGGCAGAAACCCAATCCTTTGTCAAAGGACATTTGCAACACAATAGCAACAGAAACTAACACAATGGGACCCATCTAGACAGAGGCTCACCACATGGCACCTGGGAAGATTGCATCAGCCGGCAAGGCTAGCTAAAACCTCCACCCCCTGGGAGTCTGACAACCAATCAGGATACTCTTTTGGGGCCCCAAGAAATGCAGAGCCAGAGAGAGCATAAAAACCCGAGGATTTTCTGTATCTGCCCCTTTTCTGTTCAGGAACTCAAGCCATGTGATCCTGTCCACCATTAAACCATCTTTCCAAGCAGTCTCCATGTTTCCAGTGTCTGTTTCCCCACTTGGAGCAGAACTTAGAAGGATATTTCTTCCAACAGTTCCTATGCCGCACCTAGTTTTTTGCTAGGCTTATTAAATTCCATTGTGAAAAATCCAAAATATTTTTTCTTTCTTCATAGAATCACCCAGGGACAGAGTAGGAATCTCCAAAATCCATAAATTTAATGTTAATTTCAGAATAGTCCAAGGTATAAAGCCATTTACAATGTTTCTTTTCCAAATGAAAGGAAAATCTCTTTAATCCACTCTCCTGCTTAGTCACCGCAGACTCCATGGCAATTATATAGCCACCCATCTGTCACTCTTCATTAGCCTTGTTAACTTTCTAAAGGTGTAAATTCCCAGAAAAACATTTCTCCAATCAACTCCAAATAAGTAAAAAAAGAAAAAGAAAAAGAAAAGAAAAGAATGGTTGTTTTCCAGCAAAGAGACCAAGAGCCATTGCTGGTCTTTTAAGCCTTATGGGAGGGGCCAATCGTCTCTTGACCCTACTCCCAAGTTGTCCTCTCTGCTTTAGCTGCTCCTGCCTTCTGGCAGCTCTTCTCATATGTGCACTAGGAACAGGCTCCTCCTGTTCCTCTGCCTCTCTACTGTCAGCCTCTGGAGGCTCCGAAGTCCGCACATCGGTCCCCGATGGCCCTGGCCCCATCTCTGCCTCCAACGCAGAGCCCTTATCCGGGCCTTCCCCAGCCTCCTGGCCCATATTCTTACTCAGCCTCATCGCTGTCCAACTCTGCTGCCAGCTCCGCAGGCTGCTGGCGGACCACAACACTACTTCACTATCAGCATCTATTGTTCAATTGCAAAATTTGCCAATAGTGATCCATCTTTTGTGTGCATCATGCAATATGTGCTAGGTAGAGATATTCATGAAAATGTCCAAATTTTCAATTGGGATAAAAACAACGTGCTGATACAGTATAGGGCACATGAGTACAGTCATATTATACCAATGTGGAAAGATGTTCATTGCTTATCGGTTGTTTTCAGAGCAAAATTCAAGGTGTTGATTTTAAGAATCTTTACAGACTACCTTTTCAATGAATTACTACTTATCTTGATGTAAACCTGTAAGAAACTTAAAATCAGCACGAGAAGCTCTGCTATGGAAATTCACTCTTTTAGAGACCTGGTTATCTGCAAATATCACTGGAACTGATTCTGATTTGTTGCATTTGCTTTCCTGCTTTCAGCCTTTTCATTTTCTTCAACCAGGACTTTAATGTTACCAAACTCTTTAATTTGTTTTAATTTAAACTGTGTCATTTTCAATATTTTAAATACCAAATGGATGAAAATCCAGAGTATCAGCTGAGATACTGAATTCTTGGTATTTATTCTGTAATTTAGGATGTGCAAAATAGGACACCACATTTCATCTTCTTTCTCATTTTCTATTTTCGAATTTCAAAATTGCTAAATTTGTTCATTTGTTTCTTCTTTTATTAACAAATACAACACACACACACACACACACACATTATATACATATGTACCATGTAACAATAACAACAGCACCCAAGTAGGTGGAGCCGCATCACATATGGTTGGGAAGGATAACTTTGTGATGTTTTATTATTGCTGCTTGTTGCTATTAAGCAGTAGCCTATCACAGGGCTAACTGTACAGTTTCTGTCTATCTACTAGTGAGGCATGGTGGGAAATGATGGTGTAGATTTTCAGAAGTCTTGTCCAAAAGGAGATTCTGAGGGCCACAACAAGGAAACTGTGCCACACATGGTCCATTACTGCTATTTGCCCACTTGATCAGCATGAATGTGACAAATAATTAAATAAAGAAATGACCTAGTCAACTATGGCTTCCGAACTGAACATAATTAAGCAAATCTTCATTCTCTGCAGTGTGTGAAGCAGGCCACCCATGGCTGTATCAAATCTCTAGTGGTTCTGCTGCTGCTTTATTTTGAAGTTTAAGCATGCAAGTTAAAAGAGAGGAGAGTTACTAACTGCTAACATCTGAAACCACCCTGGCATATCTTCAACAAAATAAGACTACATTACTTTTAAAAACCTGGAAACTAAATTAGTATCATAGTTTTGACAATAAAGGAGGGGGAACAGAAAACAAATATTGTGTTGGCTCATTACCCATAGTTTTGAAATGTTAACAATCAACAAACAGCTTTAGTTCTAAAGTGAATAGGGAGACTTTGCAGTTCATTAGTTCCATATAATTTAGGCTTGCCTGCTGTGACAAATTGTTATATTAGGATTCTATTTTGCTGTGTTTGTACAGTGCACTGTCTGTCATCTGGGAACAAGTCAACACTTAAAGCTTTTCTCATAAAACAACTGGGCCCAAGGCTTGGCTTGCAACTTCCACACAGGCTGTATGCTGGCCCATCACTCTCACCACTTCCCCTGCATCTCATGATGGTTCCTCTGGGCACTCCTGACATTGATCCAGGCTCAGTTTGAAGTAAAACAGACTTTGGCCCAGATGTTCAATGTCATGGCTTCACATGGATATCTAGGGCTTCATTATTTATTAGTTCATTTATTTTGTCTGCACCTTGCTTTTCTTCTGCAGAACACCAGGTAATATATGGTGGTAAATATTGCAAGTTAGCAGATACGTAAAAAGAGGGATGTCAGAAATGCAATACTTTTCCATATTTTAATCTTATTTTTATAGTAATCTGTTATGGCTTTCTGTTCATAGGGACTGCATGGAGTCAACTTTCATTTTATCTTAACAACAACAGCTCTTGGCTGAGCAGTGGTGGCAGAGTGGTTAGAATGTAGTGCTACAGGCTAACTCACTGCTCACTCCAGGAGTTCAATTCTGAACGGCTCGAGGTTGATTCAGTCTTCCATCCTTCCGAGGTCAGTAAAATGAGGCCCCAGATTTTTGTGGGCAATATGCTGACTCTGTAAACTGCTTAGAGAGGGCCATAAAACACTAAGTGCTATTGCTATTGGCAGTTGGTTGGGCTACAAAAAAGTAAAAGGTTCAAACCTACAGTGACTTCCCAGCTTTAATTGGATTTGAATCGTTGTCCCTGAGCAATACTGGTTCTCAGTTCCTATGAAAATGAAAAAGGGAACATCCAAATCTACAGTAATTGGTGCAACTTACTAACAGCCAGCAGAAATAGCAGGTACAGCTTTCTTCTCTTCAGGAGTTCTCAACATTGTGAGGTTGCCATACCTCTAGCCATGGGACATTTATCATCTATGATAGATACTTTGGTCCATGGGAATTATGGTTTCTACTGTTCATATTGCTGTGTAGGGCCTGGAGCATTCATGGTACTGCTCAAATATTCTATTTTTACTGCTGTGTTCCTACAGAGAGAAAGACATTTTCAGTTTCTGTTCACTGTACTTAGAAAGACAAAGGAGGATTCTAGGCATTGGGAAAACATAAAGATTGTGAGTATCCAATATATAAGCCATTTAGGATCTGATTAAAAAAGAGATTCAGAAAAAGGGTTATCCAGGTTCCTTATAACAGAGAATGAAGCTGCAAGAATGAAGAAAGAAGGAATATGATGTATTTGTCTGCTTCATTGTTCAATCAGCACTAATATGAGTCACCAGTGTCTATGCAGATTCTCAATCATCCGGATCATGGTTGTACCAAAGGTGCCTTTTCAAAAGGCATCTAGACTTTGTTTTTCCTTGAAGATGTTTTACTTCTTATTCAAGAAGCTTCTTCAGCAGTCAGAACTGAAGAAGCTTCTTGGATAAGAAGCGAAACAAGGAAAAACAAAGTCCAATTGCTTTTTGGGAGTCCCAGACTCCTTTGGGACTATGAATCACCAGATTAACACTAGTGTTAAGATTAACAATGTGCTTTGGATACAAAGAATTACATATCACTTTATCATAATCTTTTCCCCTCCGTGTTACAAGTGATGAAAGAAGGTTGCAAAACTGCCTTAATTGTCCAGAAAGTTGAAAATAGCTAAGTGACTCTTCCTCTGGTCCTTCTGATGTTACTAATTTACAAAATTCCTCGAGGTTCTGTAGAGTTTGATACAGTATGGACACTCCCCCATCACTAGACTACAATATTAAAATTAAACCCATTGTTCTGTCCCCAAGATCAGTTATCAGTCCTATGCCTTTCAGTTCAGAAATAAAGTTAATAGAATTCAGTGGTATTTATTCCAAGTTCAGTGTGCATAAGATTGCAACTTTAATAAACAGTCTAATTATGCAAACTTCTTTAGTGTCTCTTCTAGTTTCAGCACAAGGCTGTAAAAATTGATTTAAGAACACTCTTATGAAAATAAATTTAGATTTCAGCCCAGGGGTGAAATCTAAAACTTTTCGCTAATGGTTCTGTGGGCGTGGCTTAATTAGTGGATGTGGCTTGTTGGTCAGGTGGGCATGGCCAAGTCGACGTCACTTCTTTGCCCTTTTTTAACCTACAAAACACAACACAACACAACTGGCTCACTTACAATGTAAAAGCAGCTGTGCTAGACCCAAAATGGCCCCTGCAACGAGCAGGAACCTCACACAGCCCCAAAAAGCCCAAAAAACCAACTTTCACACTTTACACACACACAACACAACACAACTGGCTCACCCACAATGTAAAAGCAGCTGTGCTAGACCCAAAATGGCCCCTGCAACAAGCAGGAACCTCATACAGCCACAAAAAGTCCAAAAAAACCAACTTTCACACTTTACACACACAAAATTCCACATACAGCTTTGTGAGATTTTGTGTGCTTGTGTAGTTAGAGTAAAACACTACAGAAACACACAAAATCTCAGAAAGCTGCACAAATATTATATTATTTTATTTTATTTTTATTTTTATATCAAAGCAGCTAAATTTAAAACTACTAAACTTTAAATGACTAGGTCTAAAAAAAGAACAACTAAAAAAAAACCCAATTAACTATTTTTTTTAAAGCTCCCAAAGGGGCAAAAAACTTACAGGCAGGCAGGCAGGCAGATAGAGCTGCTCACCAATGAGCTTGATTGCAGGCAGGGAGATTCAGTTGCTTGCTGATGCAATGGATTGCAGGGATTACAGCAAGCGAAGCAAGGCAGGCGTTGTAACTAGCGGCTCAGGATTCAGTCCAAAGTGCGATGGTAAGCAAGGTGGAGGCTGGGGGGGAAGGGATTTTTGCTACCGGTTCTCTGAACTGTCCGCCGCCATCGCTACCTACTCGCCCCAGCCGGTCCGAACCGGGAGCATTTCACCCCTGCTTCAGCCTGCCATGGGATTCTGCTTTTGCTTCTCCAGTATAACATGTTAGCCTCTAAAACCAGTACCCCAATTTTAGAGATGAGAAATCAAATATTGAGCCAGGTGAGACCAATGCTGAATTTCAACACTTCAGCTTTCTTCTGCATCCAGTGAAATGCCCAAACAGTCACATTTTATGTATACTTTTTCAGAAGAGATGGCGTGTCAAACAAACTCTGCTTTAGGACTAAAATTCATCATAATAATTGTTCTGGTGTTTCTATTAAACAGCCATGTATATATTTAAAAAGAAATAATGATTATTTAAAGCCTTGGATATTGGCCAACCATAATTTCAATTTGCAGAGCTGATTTCAAGTAGGAGATAACTTACTCGTATTAACTACAAATTGGTGGGTGGGTGAGAATTGAAAATTGCTTGATGTATTGACAATGAAACAGTATAAGAATGCCAATACCAGCTTTGTGGTGGCTGGGATCTCATAAATCCTTCCTAAGAACTTTCAGATTCTAAAATAATATCTGCTGAGTTTGTTCTCAATTCTTTGCCTGAATAGTACTGGTTGTCCTGCCCTTTGATTTTTAGCTGTTGGTGAGGAACTTTGTACACCTCAAACCTTGAATTGGATTTGAGACCAAAGTTTTGTTTACTGATTCTACTGTGAGACATTTTGACCTTGGTCTATTAATGGATTTGCTGCCAGAAGACAGGATGGAGATTAGTGAAGAAGATAGGGGAACTTGACGAGGAAAATCTGAAGGGGAAGTAGGGAGTTGGCAGGATGTCAGGCTCCAAAAACCAAGAAAAGCATGTTGGTATTAAGCAGTTTCCTTTTTTGTTCACCTATAGACAGAAATCTTGCCAAATTAAAGCAGAGTATTTGTATCATTAAACAGAAACTCTAAGAATTGCTAGGGTAGGTCCATCTTCACTGTCTATTGAGATTCTCAGTCATCCAGGTCATAGCTGTGTTTTCCATCTCCGCTCTCTTTCTCCCACACAGATTATCTACACTGTGCAAAAGGTGTTTTTTTTTTCCCCAAAAAAGGCAGCTGGACTTTCTTGGTTTTTTTCTTGAAAACTTTTCTCATCTAAGAAGCTTCTTCATTTCATGAACTGAGGAGCAAAACATCTTCAAAGGAAAAAAAAGAAAGTACAGTTGTCTTTTGGAAAAAAGCACCTTTGGGATGACTATGACCTAGATGATTGCGAACCTCCATAGATATCTTCACTGTGCTCTCACTTGCTTCTCTGAAATGCACTTCCTCCCTCTTGGAAATTTGGACAACATTCCATCACAGGGGAAAATCTGATGGGAGGGACAACAATCCTTTGGGATAGGTAGTTAGTGTATATGGAACTGTGTTGGGAATAGTTCTGAATCAAACAAGAATTGTACTTAGGAAAGAATGAGATTTTATTTGAGGGTAGAGTTATGCTTTTCAATTCTACCTATTAGTCATGGTTGCTTCTGTTTTGGCTTCTCCAGTTTGGAATTTTAAGACTGATTTGCACTGTTGTGCAATTAATATTCCTTCTTTTCCCCCATGGAAGTCAGAATGGTTAAAATATGTCCAGTAATGGGAATGGAAATCTTTTGAACTAGAAGACAGACCATATATTTTAGCTATGTTTCCAAGTCTCCATAACGGCTAAGTAAGTAACAGTTTTCAGTGTCCTCCTTTTCCTAATCTAATCTTTTATTTTTAAAATATAGTTACAAGTTTTTAATTCTTCTTTTTCATTGCGAATCAATCAATTTAATTCTGTGGTCCAATATTTCAATCAATCAACATTTCAGCTTTCAGCGACCAGGTGGCAACCCAATTTTCTGAACTCTTTGACCTTTATATTATCCAGTATGGCGTGTGTGTGTGTGTGTGTGTGTGTTTGTACATATAAAAGATATAAATCCAATTAAAATGATTGCTGTTTTGTCCTCCTTTCAGAACAGCTTTTTTCTGTTCTGTACTATTGTACTTTCACATCTTGTGAAAGATGTAAGTGTAGATAAGCTAATTATTGGTTCTTGTTAAGGAACTATTTTTGTTGAAGTAATTGTTCCTATTTTATAATCTATAAAATCCTATTTTATAATATGAGGAATCATTGCTCATTATGCTTGCCTCTACATAGAAATTATGAAGCCGTATGAATAGATGGTGTCTATATATCATGTATAGATTTCAGATTCAGGTTTAGGTTTGCAATATTAGGGTTACACTTGAGTAAACATCTATATCCAGAAGCCCTTCATAATCCTGTCATGAATCTAAATTGTGCATAGCTATAGGATTAATGCTCATGTTTCAAAGTTGGCAGTACAACTTCACTGCTGCAGGAATTCTTTAGTTTCAGTTCAATTCCACAACATTACAGATGAACCATACTTTTTCAAAAGCAATAAATCAGATAACTTTCATTGCTTTGAGGAGTAGATGGTTCATACTGACAGAGTTTAAAGGCATTAGTTCTGAATCCAGACAGATTTTAGACTACAGAATTTATAACATACTTAATTCAGTAAAATTTGGGCCTGGGTTCCCTCTATACCTTCTCTCTTCTCTTCTGTATACAACAAGACAAGAAACATGAGGGCAACAGACAGGGGATTTTGTAAGTGAAAACTAAGGGATATTGGGGGTAATTAAAAACAGTGAACATATTCAATGACATATAGGCATGTAGACAGATGTTGAATATATAACTATGCATACATATATTCTCTGTTTTATGCTCTTTATTTCCTCTTCTTCATAATATATTCAAATGTTACTTTATGAGCATTTTATTAAATGCTCATAATATACATAGATCTTACCTAAAAGGTGCTTAAGAAAAATTCAGAGATTCCTTCCTTCCTTCCAGAGGTGGTATTCAGTAGGTTCTGACCAGTTCTGGAGAACCGGTAGCAGAAATTTTGAGTAGTTCAGAGAACCGGTAAATACCACCTCTGACTGGCCCCACTCCCATCTATACTCTGCCTCCCGAGTCCCAGCTGATCAGGAGGAAATGGGGATTTTGCAGTAACCTTCCCCTGGAGTGGGGAGGGATGGGGATTTTACAGTATTCTTCCCCTGCCATGCCCACCAAGCCATGCCATGCCATGCCATGCCACACCCACCAAGCCACGCCCACAGAACCGGTAGTAAAATTTTTGAATCCCACCACTCCTTCCTTCCTTCCTTCCTTCCTTCCTTCCTTCCTTCCTTCCTTCCCATTTAAAGTTACATGAAAGAAATCAGGAAGAGACATGGTGGTTAAAAAGTAAAACAGTAAATAAACAAAGAATTTACAGTTCTAAAATTAAAAATGCATTGTTTCATTATTTCATTCATTAAATATATTATCTTAAGAAATTATTTGAAATATCTATAAAACTCTAAATATGATATCAATATTGATATCATTACTGTTTGTCACTGTTCTAAAGATAGGTGCATGCAATCATGTAAAAGGGAAAAACTGAGAGAAAGGGAAAAAAACAGAAAAGGAAAGAAAAGAAAACAGTAAAAACTATATTGGGAAACCAAATTATCTCCCATTATAATCACCCAAACGATGATTATGTTAACATAGTTATAAACATTAGAATTAGGAATTGTTTCCAATAATGTCTTCAAATCAATTATTTATTTCCCCCTTTTTAAAATTCATGTCAATTTGTTTGATTTTTTTTCCCCATGGAGAAGACTGAAGACTTATTCAGCTCTTCTTATTATGAAAAATATTTTTTCCTGGCAACTACTTGGATGAGTTGCTGCAATTTTCTTAGCAACATTTTCAGAAGTGGTTTGCCATTGCCTGCTTCCCAGACCTGAGAGAGTGATCCAGATGCTTTTGTGTCTAAGGCAAAATTAGAACTCAGACACGCTTGATTTCAAGTACACAAAAATGATTCTTCTCTGAAAAATTGTTATGTGTGTTTGTGTGTGTGTAATTATTTGTTATTGGTTGTCTATTCAAAACCTGGGAATGGGAAGGGAGATGAAATTAGTGCTTATGGTAGCATACTGTAAATTGTTTATGATGATGCTCCAGTGCATTTTGTATTTTCCACGCCTCTAGATCTAATAAGAAGTGCACATTTCCTTTTCTATTTTGTTTTAGTTTTTTTAAATTTATTTTTGCCTTTTAATTTAGAAGAATACCCAAGGCAGTATACTTTAAATTAAAACACAGTTAACTACAGTTTAGTGTTGTCTTCCAGACAAAAAAAACTTTCTCAGTCAACTGTAAAAGCACCAGATTTTTAAAATTTCCCAAATCCAAATAAAACTTAATAGCCAAAATATTCCTCTATTGTATAAGTTGAGAGAGGAATTATTCACCCCTAACCCTGCAGTCAATCAAATAAAATTATACTTCTGTGTGCAGGTATATAATATCCTATCTAATTATACAACGTCTGTCTGTCTGCCTGTCTATCCATATATCTATCTATCTATCCATCCATCCATCCAGCACATGTTGTCCTCACAACTCTCCATCTCAAATGTATTTTTCCAAAAAAACCCCATCAATCTCATGAGTCTGCCAGAATATTTTGTAATTTTAATGAGATTATGTGATATTATTGCTGAGGTTCTGAATTTTTTGTATAAGGTATTGCAAAATTGCATATACATTTTTTGGGATTTTGTGAGATTTGAGCCATATTTTTAACATTCAGTGGAGGGAATACCTTAGTCTTCACACTAGATTATACCGATTCATTCAAAGCTGAGTTTAAGATGTAGTTTCCCACAGAGTATAAATGATGCATACAAAATGCTATTTTTTTTTAAAAAAAATAATGGGTAGAATCTGGAGTATTTTTGGAAAATGTAGCTCTAAAATGTATCAGACAAATTGCTCACCCAAAATGCACAGAATACATAGAACACTTATTCTCTCCCCTGGCTCAAGCTGATGAAGGGAGGAGAACTTGTGGCTCAGAGGTTAATACAACTGTCTAACATGCAGGTAGTCCAAGTTCAAATCCAAGTAAGGTTATGGCTAGCTGATGAGAGCTAAATAGCTTGAAATAGATCTATACTAGTCTCCTTTTATTTCTTTATCAGCGAAATATAAATTTGGTATAAAATGGTTTGTCGTGAATGCGACTGCTTGAGGGCTCCTGGATTGGAGCTGAAAGGCAAAAGGGATGCAGTATGCTCCCTCCCACATGCTGGGGTAGACCAGATGTCTTAATAGAAAACACACACACACACACACAATTTGGATATATAGTCTGAGAGAAAACATATCCTACTTAATTATACTATGATCTCTCTATCTATCATCTATTTGTCATCTATCTATCATTTCCAAATATTTAAAACCACCTTATAAGAGAGTGGGCTTTGATGGGGAGGGAGATATTAGTGAATTTTTAAAAATGTAATGGACAGTTTTCCCTCCCTGTGTTAAAATGCATTACAGTAGGCCCAAAAGACAGGTTTCTCTGGCATCTAAACTCTTCTTCCTTCCATGCTCTCTGCAGTACAGAATGAAAAATGCTTTGGGTAGCTAGGCAGATATTGAATCTACTCCTTCCAGTGCTCCCCATCCCTGTCGAGGGAGCTGCTTCTATCTTTTGCTTTGACAGCAGATATAATGCAGCAGACTCATTTTCAAATCTGATTCAGAGTGAAGATGAGATGTGACTGAACTCACTTGACAGTTGAATGCCCTAAAAAGTATTCCACTTTATCACAACTGATATTTCTCTATAATTAGAGACTCACTGCATGAGATGGGTGTGTTAATTTTGGAGGATCTAGCCCAATAACTCTCAATACAAAGTAGTAGTTGTTGCAGTTTATTTATTTGTATGCATAAATATATCATAAGCCTAAGTATACACTTGTAACTGACCTATGTCCTTTCTTTTCAGGTATGTGGCTGGAACTGGCCTGGTACCCATGTGGACGGTCCTTTTGTACCCAGGGGGAGGAGTCAAGGTAAGGTGGGATTGTGGGAGTGATGGGTTGTGTAGTAGTGTTAACCCTTGCTAGACCATAGAGCAATAGGAGCATATGTAAGTTAGACATTTTACGTGACAGGGTGACTATATAAATGTGATAAATAATATAAAAATAAATAAAAATGAACTACACGACACACATATTTGGAAATGGGAGAGGAAAGGGAGAGAGAATAAAAGCTAGCTATAAATTTGTTCAATGCTGTCATCTTTAATTCCAAGTCTGTTTCTTACTTTCTAAAGATAATATGAAAACATATAGTTTAGGGTTAGATTGTATAATGTGCTATTGCTTAGGTGTTGGGTCAATTGAATACAATAATTAGAAAATGAGGGAATTTTTAATTTTCTTTAAAGTAATATTGAATTTAAATATCTATGCCATTTTGAAGACATGCATGAAATCCTTCTGCCATCGCAAATTTCCATGTTGCTATGACTGGAAAAAAATGTTATTATTCAGACAATTATCATCACACACAAAAAACTGCTAAACCCCAAATGGCCCTCAGGAATCTGTTTATGCTGATCACTTACTGCAAATTAACTGATCCTGATTTTTGACAGCCTCAGCATTTGAAAAGATGAAAAGGAGCATAGTAAAAATTGGACACGGAGTTGAGTTATAACAACTATGAATCTGTTGTTCAAGTGACTTCTGATCTTTCCTGACTTTCCTGATATGTTCCTGCTTGCAGTAAGAGTGAAAATAAAATCATCATCATCAATACCACCACAACAGTAAGAAAATACAGCCAGATGGTTGGGTTAAATTATCCAATGTGTAAGTCTAGTCAGAAACAAGGCTGGCAATTCTTGCTGTCTTTATTTTTTTTTTAAAGTTAAGAACATGTTTGGCTGATTCTTCCTATATTCTTTTTCCTCCAAACAAGTATCACCATAAGATGGAGTTAGGAAAGTATAGGAAAATGTTTGGAATGGTGTGTTCAACCAGCCTGAAGACTGTAAGATAGAAAGATAGGTGCAGCATGGATAAGAAGAACAATCAATAAAGGATGAGATCTGTCAAAGATCTTCAGACGATGCCACACCAGAGGTAGGTTTCACCAGGTTCTGACCAGTTCTGGAGAACCGGTAGCAGAAATTTTGAGTAGTTCGGAGAACCGGTAGTAAAAATTCTGACTGGCCCTGCCCCCATCTATTCTCTGCCTCCTGAGTCCCAGCTGATTGGGAGGAAATGGGGATTTTGCAGTATCCTTCCCCTGCCACGCCCACCAAGCCACACCCACCAAGCCACACCCACCAAACCATGCCACACCCACCAAGCCACACCCACAGAACCAGTAGTAAAAAAATTTGAAACCCACCACTGTGCCACACCTAGGATTCAAAACAGCTCTATCACTCTTTCATAAGAGCACTGAATCTGCAATTACAAGGAGTATGGCAAGGCTTCAGAAAGCATCAGTCAGTATTGTATGCACCAGAGCCTTTGTGGCAGCCCAGCTCCAAGCAAAGATGGAAGGAAAGTCACTTGCCTGAAACAGTCCTGAAATCTCTAGGTAGCACTTGGATGGGGAACCTCTTGGCAGTTCCAAAGTTGTCAAGCATCTTGGAAGAAGACAATGGCAATACACTTTTGCATGTTTAATAATCTTCATTTGCTGTCTCCTTTGTCATATATTACATTTCTCCTTGAATCACAAGAAGAGAAGGCTGCATGACACTAAAAGTTTCTACATGTCATAGAAACATGATGGGAAGTTTTCTTTCCAACATAAATATACTGCTCAAAAAAATAAAGGGAACACAAGCAGAAGACATCTGAGATCTGAATGAAATAGCCTTATTAAATACTTTGTTCTTTACATAAGTAGTTTATACACTGCTCAAACAATTAAAGGGAACACAAAACTACTGTATGTAACGAACAAGGTATTTAATAAGGCTATTTCATTCATTCAGATCTTGGATGTCTTCTGCTTGTGTTCCCTTTATTTTTTTGAGCAGTATATATTGTACAATGGAAAGTGGATTTGTTTTGGTTCTTTGTTTTTTTAGTATTTAGCATGCAAATTCTCCTCTGCATGCTGAGCTAGTAGAGTCTGCTAGGGCTGGGTCATATCTCTATTATGAATGTCTGGCTCAACTCCCTGGTTAGAAAAATTTCTATGCTTTGGTATTAATAATTCAATAGTTTGATTTACTTGGGAGAGTATTCGTGTGAAAATTCCTTTCCAGAAGGCTCTATATATCTTGGGAAGGTGATCCTGCATTGTGTGGTTAACATATTCATTGTCAAGATGATAAGCAGTATGTACTGCACATTGAATGTGGCATCTAGTTATTCAACTGTTCTAGTAAAATGGGGCACAGCAGAAGGGGGAGGAATATTGTTATACTTACAAGTATACAACTGTTTTCATCCATTCCAGGAAATTCATTTGGTATATTGGAATTATTTTATGTCTCCATTCAGGTGTTATTATTAGAACCTGAAGAGGATCTGGGTTCATTGTTCCACTGGGGCACAATCATATTTTTTGGCCAACATATTGGTGCTTATGTTATGATAAAATCCAAACGCCAGGCATGCAGTCCAGAATGCACAAAATACAGAAACATGACTCAGTAGAAAGCAAAATCTTTTATATGAAAAGCAGAGGAATGGTGTTTTTATTATTTCTATTGCACACTAGATTAATGTGATTACTGAGTTTCCACTCACCCCCATCTGTTAAAAAAAAGACTTGTGACATAGTGAGATTCAAATGTTCATCAGATTTTGATTAGATGTATACTTAAAATAATTTACTCATAGAACTGGAAGGATCCATTTAGCTTTGTCCCTTCAGTGCAAATGTCACTTTACTGTCCCTGATAGAAAGTTGTTGAACCTATAGTTAAGGGAACCCAGCTCCCCTCTTGGTCAATGAACTACTGTTAATTATTCCTACTGCTAACAAGTTTAGGAATCCTTTTAGAATTTGCTCTAATTATCATGAGCGTCACATCCTGCTGCTGACTATGCAAGTCCCTAGAATTGCTGTTTATGAATCTTCTTGTTTTTCATCATCTGAATCTTTTACAGCCTTTTGATCCACACATTCTGCTGTCTAGCCCATCCCGGCCATTAAAGAATGAAGCTGGTATTATTAGAAAGACAGGGAAACAGTCAATGTATTTTTGAACCGGAAGCCCTTTAAAATCTTTGACTAATGTTCTTTATATGTATTGAATGCAGGGGCTAGCTCATCTAACATTTCTGGCTTTTGACCAATGTTTGATTTACACATTGCCTTTCCCTAACCCAGAAACTATTAATGGCATTTATTATGGATGCTACCTTTGTAATATAATATGATTTATTGAAGCCATGAGTGGTGATGATTACCTTTTAACACATGGGGGTTGTTATGAACCTCTTTTACATTTCCCTGTTCCAGCTTCCAAATGGTATGTCTCAGGAATTTCAAAGGAAATTTGAAATTGTTGGAAAGTTTCCAAGCAGTTTGCATGGGCAACAACTTTTCTGAATTTATTCTTTATTAATTCCTTTGCCAAATCATAGTGTCTAACATATCCATTGGAATTGGTCATTTTTAAAAACCCTCCTTGAATGTTTCCATTTAAAGCAATGTGGTTGTCCTTTTGACCCATAAATTAACCATGGGTTACTTTTCCATATCCTCTGTGCTTTAAGGAAAAGGTTCATTAAAAGACTCCCTCAAGTAGAGCTCAACTCCTGATGACCACTTTAACATATTCGTATGGATTATTTTGCAAAATACAAAGAAGCCATTCATTCTTTCCAGCCTATTCACCTTAGTTTTCCTGGTGTTCTCCTACCCAATCATTAACTAGCTGAGGCCCTGTATAGTCTCAAAACTAGCTAAGATCAACAAGTTAAATATATAGATCTTATTTCCAAATATTTCCCCCCCCCTTATTTTACTCATTCTCATTGCATCCTGAGTATGGTCATAGATCTGTGTATTTCTTCTTTGATAGAGACAAATATAACCTAACCATTGATCACTGGGGTAAATCCAGTTATTTTAAAGCAATGTGTGCTTAATAAAGTTATACAGAAGGAAGCATACGTATTTGTTTTCTGCAATGAATCTGAAAGCTAGTCTTGAGTTTTCATTAGCAGAGGAGACTGAATTGGATATCAATAATGAGGACATGGAAGAGAAAAAAATATAAAAGAAAAATGAAATCTATATTTTCTGAACAAACATGCAAAAAATTAGCAGGGGACTATCCTGGTTTTCATTTCCCCCAGCGTTTTTATATATCACCTTGCCTACCAAAATAGCTAAGTTATGAATGGTAAGTTTTTCACTTGATCTTGAATTATGCCATGGGATGGCAGCCAAAGTTGCCTCACATTACCTTAAAAATTAATATGTAAAAGTTGAAACTGGGAACATTTGAGCTCAGAATGCCAGCTGCATATTTGATGGCTTTTTCCATGTAATTCAAAAGCTTCTTTGCAGTTATAAATCCAGGAGGGTTAAATGTATTCTGAAACTTAAGTGCTATGCCAATTGATTGATTCCTCTCTAGTCTAATCTCTCAACATGTCACTTTCTTTGCATTTAGAGATCTATCTTCCAGCATCCTGGCCAAAACTGAAGAAGCTTCTGGCAGGGAAAACATGGCAAATTGTTGGAAGAAGTCAAAACATATTGTGAAGAATCCTGTTTAAGTTACTTTGGGGAGGCAAAGGAATTTACAATATATGCTTCACCATTTGAAACTCATTTTTACTTGGCATGGTGTGAAGATATTTCGTTACCAACCTAATTTCTACTGAAAGAAGTATCCTAATGTAAGGTACATGTTGGTGAAGACCAAGAAGAAGGACTGTAAGACATAACATACCCATAAACATAATGCAACATTCCAACATTCAAACTCTGATCACATAAAAGGTAGATATTAAAGCTGTTTGGGTAAATTTTGCAAAGGAAAAAACAAAATGGAGTTCTGGTTATTGATATTATGACTAACACCATCAAAATTCCTTCTCCCCCTACTTTTGAGCTAAAATATGACGTGTGTGAGTAATTAGTCACATGTCTTCTTCTTGAGTACCTTCCTCCTTTCTACTTAAATCTGGCTGACTAGTAAAGATTCCAGAATAATAAAGAATATTAACATCATTGTACCACCAAATGTATTGCTCGGTAAGACAATTTCACTTATTGGATTAATATTGGAATTCTCTATGCTGTTAGTATTAGAGGTTTCATCATTCCTGCTGAGATTGTCACAAAGAGAATAAATCAGGGATAGCATGATAAAATATGGAGTTTAATCTTTTTAAGACTAAACCATGGGACTAAAGATCCTTTCTGTAACTAACCTCTGAAGTACCATAGACTGAAATTATTCAGTTAGTTCACTGCAATCTCTATTTAGCAGAACCAATTCATTAAGGATAACTATATTTATATAAGTCCAAACATTAGCTGCAGTGATAAAAATATAACATATCTGAACTTTCTGTTTTCATGATGAGGAAAAGGGAGAGAAGGAAGGAAACAGACCAAATGGAACTGACTGGCTCACCAGTTTCAAGATTAGATAAACAATCTGCCAGTGTACCTGTACCACTGATACATACTCTGCCTCTCTGAATAAAATTATAACAGCTGATAGATTTTGGCTAGCCCAACTGATTGTTCCCACCTTCATAGAAGAATAGATGCCACTAATGCTATGCTCTCTCTTCAGTGCAATTTGCATATATACATATCCTATTAGTGTGACAATAACTGCTTCTTTTTTATATATATATATATAATTTTTTTTATTTGAAAGTACAAACTAAACAAAACAAATCACGACAAAACATACAAAACATGTAAACATATAAACAAAAATTCAGATATATATCAAGTTTATAGTAACTGTACTTTATGTTCATATTTGTGCTTTTGACTCCTTAATATTATTAGTCTATCTCTTATGTCTATTTTGGTGGTTCATTGTTAACCTATATTTGTCTGAATTTTCCTTTCTCTGCCTTCCAACCAGGTGTACCACTTTTCCCATACTAAATAGTAATCGTGTTCTTCTCTATTTTGTAATTCCTTTGTGAGTCTGTCCATTTCTGCACATTCCATGATTTTATTGATTACTTTTCCTTCAATTGGTATGTTGCTGCTTTTCCATTGTTGTGCAAAAACTATTCGCGCTGCTGTCATTATGTGAATAATTAAGTATTTGATTTCCTTTTCATATTATCCATTTATTATACCTAATAGAAAGGTTTCTGGCCTCATCTCTATTCTTTGCTGGGTTATTTCTTCTATTTGTTTTCTGATCATTAGTCAATATTGTTTTGCCATTGGGCAGGTCCACCACATGTGGTAATACGTCCCTTTGTGGAGTTTACATTTTCAGCATGTTGAGGGAGTGTTGGGGAACATTCTTGCCAATCTAGCAGGTGGGAGGTGCCACCTATAAAACATTTTGTATAAATTTTCTATGTAGGGTACAGACATTGTTAATTTATAATTTATTGTCCATAATTTTTCCCAATTGTCTAATTCAATGTTGTAGCCGAAATTCTTTGCCCAAATTATCATATTTTCCTTAACCACTTCTTCTTCTAATTTGTATCCTTGTAAAAATTATAAACTTTTTTAATCAATTTATCTTGTGGTCCTTGTAGAATTTTATCTAATTCATATTGACCTCTTTGGAATCCGAATGGTGTCAAATCTTTTTTGTACCTTGATTTTATTTGCAAGTATGGCCACCAGTCGATGTCTGTACTCATGTCCATCAATTCTTGTCTTGTTCTTAGTTCTCCCAGGTTGTTTAACAAGTCTTTGTATGTTTTCATTTTGGTGTTGTCCATAGCGTTTGGGTAGATCTGAGCTTCCATAGTCGACAACCATTCCGGGATTTTATTGTAGTGTATTTGTTTGATGCCCTGCCAAGTCTGATATAATGCGTGCCAAATCATATGCCTCTGGAAGTATCCATGTCGTCTATCGGTGCCCTCCCATAGAAACGCATGCCATCCTCGTTCAAGGTCAAATCCTTCCAAATTCAATAATCTTTTATTTTTAAGTTCCATCCATTCTTTAATCCAAATTAATGTTGATGCTTTATAATATGATTCCCAGTCCGGTAGAGCCAATCCTCCTCTTTCTCTTGTATCCTGCAAATGTTTTATTTTAATTCTTGCTTTCTTGCCTTGCCAAATGTAATCTGATATTAATTTATTGAAGTCCTTGAAGAAATTCTTCCCTGGTTTTGTTGGGATTACTTGGGATAGATATAGAATTTGTGGTAAAACATTCATTTTAATTGAAGCGATCTTTCCCAAGAATGACAATTGTAGTTTTTTCCAGGTTTCTAAATCTTTTTTAATTTGTCTTGTTAATTTGACATAATTATCTTCTCTAATTGATGAACTTTTATTGGTGAGCCATATTCCTAAATATTTTACTTTCTTTGTCATCTGTATGCCTAATTCATCTTCTAATTCCTTTTCTTGTTGGCTAGTAAGGTTTTTGGTCAATATCTTTGTTTTTTGTTTATTAATTTTGAGTCCGGCTACTCTCCCATATTTTTCTATTTGATCTAATAGTTTGATGCCAGTTGTTATTGGTTGCTCTGTAATAAATATGATATCATCGGCGAAAGCCTGTAATTTGTATTCTTCCTTCTTAATTTTTAGGCCTTTTATTTCGTTGTCTCTTCTAATTTCCTTCAAAAGTATTTCCAGGGCGAATATAAATAACAGGGGGGGACAGAGGGCACCCCTCTCTCACCCCTTTTGATATTGGAAATTGTTCTGTTAAATCACCATTTATTGCTATTTTTGCTGATTGTGAATAGATTTTCTTTATCATATTTGTGAATTTATTGCTGAATTTCATAGTTTCCAGTTGTAGTATGAGAAATTTCCAGTTTAAATTATCGAAGGCCTTCTGCGCATCTAAAAAAATTAAGGCCGATTGTTTATCTATATTCATTTCATAATATTCTAATATGTCAATTATTAGTTCATGTTATTTCTTATCTGTCTCTTTGGGATAAAGCCGTTTTGGTCCGAATGAATGTATTTATTAATTATTTTCACTTCTGAAAACAGCCTATTTTCACTCATTTCCCTCCCCCATGCTCTCCCACCCATTTCTTATGGCAGCCAAAGCAGAAAGTCAGAGGCTGACATACAGCTTTAAAGATACATAAAAATGTATACATAAAGATACAGCTTTATGGAGCAAATATAATATTCATCAACATTTTAAGGAATAAACATGGTGCTGGATGACCCCTTGCTCATCATGCCTGTTTTGCAAAGATATATTTTCATCTTTCAGCTTTATTTGTGAATGCTGTGAGTATGCATATAGAGTTTTTGTTGCTCATTCTGTTTGTGTAGTAGTAGGATAATCTTTTGAGTGGAATTACCTTGCTCAGCCTTGTGAACAATCTTGTTCAACCTCACCACAATTTCAGTTTTTCCTTCCCTTTTCATCCCAATTCACTGATTGGCTAAAGGTTTCCAATGAGGTCTATTCTTGGCTATGCTAGAATGCCTATTTGGATGGGTGGCCCAACCAATACTTTGGCTTCTCCTTCTCATCAAAGCATGCCACAATGCACCCTGGATCATTTCTACAATTAGTACTTAATTTTTTACAGCTTTGAACATCTTCAGCAAACAATACTTCTGGGTTCATTGCAACTCTTTACAGATTCTACATATGCTGCATGTAATAGATTATTGTATAGAGCTGTGGTGGTACAGTGGTTAGAATGCAGTACTGCAAGTTAATTCTGCTTCCTGCCAACTGCCAGCAGTTTGGTGGTTCGATACTCACCAGCTCAAGGTTGACTCAGACTTCCATCGTTCCAAGATCAGTAAAATGAGGACCCAGATTGTTGGGGGCAACATGCTGACTCTATAAACTGCTTAGAGAGGGCTGTTAAAGCACTGTGAAGTGGTATATAACTCTAAGTGCTGTGCTATTGCTATTATATCACTGATATAAGACATACTGATTGGTTCCTGGGCCATAATTCATATGATGTTATTGCTGTGGTTTTATCTGATAACATTTTGCAGCCCCGTGGCAAAAATGATTGCATCTCCTCAGAACTTGCTTGATATCCTGCATCCTCTGTCTACCTTACATCTCCACTAGGAACACGCTTCATCAGGAAATGCTGCACCTTTTCTGTATGTTGTCATTTGCTTCCTTTATTTCCCGCTGGATGCCCATGTTGTCTTGTGTTCAATACACTCTTGCTGAAATACATTGCTACATCATTAATTTCTGCACCATTATCTGAATACAGAATCTGAAGCCTTATCTATAATACATTTCTGATTTCTACAATATACTCATTACCAACCAGGTTAAATAAATGCATAGCTGTTGAAGTCCTAGACAGCTGTTTTCTTACTCTTCTCTTTGTGAAACATTTCTATGAGGTGGTGTGTCTCTTCTCTCATGCTTGAGAAAAATAAGCTCGATTGCTTTTTCCTTTATAAACCATATACATTTAGATTTCATATTGTAAGCATCTATATTCAGGCTTCCTGCTAAATCTCCTTTCTCTTGTGATATTGCATTCCATTAAATTGGTATCTATGCCACAGTTTGAACAGGGTTTTTTTAAATGGTAGCATTGTTTTGCAACTTTGATCTTTTCATTCATACAATCTACTTCATAAAGGCCAGTCTCCTGGAGAGTCTTGCTTAAAACTCCATCTAGAATCCTGACAAAACAGTGACCTACTTAAAAATGTACTTCTTAGTTATTTTGATGGTTTATTTCCCTGACGTCAAATTAGCATCCAGCAACAGAACACAAATGACATTTTGAACAATCAGTTCAATTGCTCCTTTTTCCTTTTTTTCCTGTAATGCAGCCTTCCATTCCCTTTATCTTCAGCAAAGATTTGTATTTCTGTTCTTAGGCAACTATTCATAAGCATCTGCAGCACACCCAGATTATATAAAAATGATGACATGCACAAACTGACATAATGACCTTTATGTCCTTGCATTCCCGCATCTGATGTTCCGCTCATGATGTCATTTTATCGCTAGCTCTCCCACTCCCTTAGGCACCAACACATCTACCAATGCATGGCATTTTGGCAACCATGCTGAATTCAATGACTCTCTTGTCTTTAATTAAATTAAAAGTTACCTCAGACTTGACACAGCCCCTCATAAAGCTTTTCAGAGTTAATTCCAAAAACACTGTCCAAAAAAGTTTCTGCTTATCAGCTTTGCTTTTATTATCCCCAGATGAGTCCTCATCTCTGAAATATGGTTTGACTTGTTCTTTTGGTGCACTTAATTTACATATTCTTTCAGCTGCCTCTTACATTAATACCTTCTGCATATGTCCTTGTCATGTACAACTATTCCATTCCTTTCACATTTTTTTTCCCAGCACATCCTCTCTATCTTCTAGGACATTCACAACAATTTCAAAACATTCTAGAAAACTGTTTACCTGAAGCAACCTTAACAGGATTCATGTTAGACCACTTCTTATATTTATAGATGAATATCTCTAGCATCTTCTTAACATGGCTGCATAACCTTATTCCTTCTTACAATATTATATTACAATCTTATAACAAAATTCTTTATTCATAGCCTTTTCAGCATTCCCTACACCATGTCTGCATTTCTCCTATTCCCTAAATGAAAACTAATTGAACCACTTTCTAGTAGGCAAACATTCTTGTTGCTTTTTATCAGTTTATCTACTAGTTCTGTCGACATGCTGAATGTATAAAACACTGAAGACTCTTTGCCTTTGGAAAAAGGCCACAACCCCAATTCTGATCTTTTTAATATGCTACTATCAACAGCTCTGCTCTAGGACCATGCTAAAAATTGTTTGTTTCCCTCACACTTATTTAAATTATGTGGACAGCTCTTTCATTGCTGACCCATTACATTCTAGGAGAAACAACTGAAATAGTTCTAGATGTAATTCCCCAATCCATTCGCTGAGATTTGTATTTAGCAACAAAGAAGCATGAAACTGTAACAAAGACCACTAAGAGTATCTATCTATCTATCTATCTATCTATCTATCTATCTATCTATCTATCTATCTATCTATCTCTATCTATCTATCTATCTATCTATCTATCTATCTATCTATCTATCATCTGCTTAAGAACAAACTGGGGATCTAAGAGAAAGGAGCTAGCTTTGAGCTTTCTGTTGTCTTCTTCAGAGGAAAAAAAAATTAGTAATTCTTCCAGTCAATCGGGGAAAAGCAGAGCAAAAAGAAAAAGAAGAACAGAACAATAGACAGATTTATTGATTAAACCTAGGGTAAAAATTTTAGAAGATCAATAGTGTAACTTTCCAATAGTATCAGATGGGACCAAACTCAAATGGTTGCCCCTTCCCACCCTCGATTTTTATCCTATTGTTTAAGTGATAGCATTTTGATCAGATTCGACTATGTAGTTAAATGCAGGCAAAGCCAGAATAAAAGAAGCTTTCCTGTTTAGCCAAACTCTTTGTGGTGGCTGATGGTTGGGAACAACTATTTTCCTTCAGTTATGTAATCTAAAAGGCTTCAACATGAATATCAAGCACCACCGTGGCAATAAAAAGGAAAGAAAAGGGGAAGGCAACATGATGTAATTGAGAGGGGATAAGTTGCTTTCTTTTTCTTCTTACTGATTTATTGGCTGCATATATGTGCCTCTTTTGCTTTTGGGACAAGCAATTTTGTGTAAGACCTCCCCCCCCCCAAAAAAAAACTCAGAAAAAAAGAGGAAATATAATTGCAATGTCATCAGACGAACCATAGATATTTTTTTCCCAAGTTTTTTATTTTTTATTTTTAAAAAACATATCAATGCGTGAACAGTGTGGCATGTGAGTGTCATACATTTTAGAATAGAATAGAATAGAATAGAATAGAATAGAATAGAATAGAATAGAATAGAATAGAATAGAATAGAATAGAATAGAATAAATTCTTTATTGGTGGTGTGATTGGATACACAAGGAATTTGTCTTTGGTGCATACGCTCTCAGGGTACATAAAGCGAACACTATTTAGTACAAATAGAACAATATTGATGTTAAACATTTATCACATTTAACAAGCTTATATAGTTCTGATAATAATACACATTTTTATGTTAAATGATAGTCTTTCATTATTTAGTTATTCAAAATTTCAATGTTATTTTTATGCCAATCACCATATTCTGAATCTCATACCTTTTAATACACATAAAGTATTGATCATATTTAATACATTTATTAAGCTTATATAATTCTAATAATAGTACGCATATTTAAGTTACATTATAGTCTTCCATTATTTAGTTATTCAAATTTTAATCCTTCATTATTTAGTTATTCAATATTGCAATATGTTACTTTTATGCCAATCACCATATCTTGCAAACCATAGATGTTGACCTCCACTACCCACCATGGCTTTGGGTCCAATAAGGATTTATTTATAATACTTTTAATAATATATAAAAGGTATAGGTTAGGTTGATATTTGTATGACATGCAACGTTCACTGGTCGACTTTAACACTTCTTGGCTAGTATGCCACAAACAAAATCAAAGCCTAGTTTTTCAGTAAGCTTGTTCACACTATTACCTGCAAGCTAAATTCTAGAGTTGATCTTGCAAACCAACATATTACTGCTCTTGGATCACGAACTAGGAAGCACATGCAATATTTTGATTGGCAGAAATGATTTAATTTATGTATTTGTTGTTCAGGGAGTTCGATACTGAGCTAAATTTCTCAGATAGAAGCTTTTCTTATTCCTCAGTCTTTACAAGTATCGTTTTCTTCCTAGACACCTGGTAAAGCAAAGAGATGCAAATTTGCCTGAAAGACAAAAAAGTATTTATGTTTATATGGAGAGACAGCAAAGCTAAGCTAAAATGTGGGCAGCTAGTTCAAGCAACATGACATGATGTTCTAACACGATTCAGCCCTAATGAGCATGTTTTACTGACAGCTAATGATGGATATATTAATCTAAACTTATTAAATAGCCTTGTAATTGTGGCTTTTAGCCTCTTTAGGCACTCTAATTTTCAGCATAGTAACTGATTAAAGGAACAGGGAGATGAGCATTATAGTTTATTCACTCTGACATATGATTATTTAGGCAGCAGCCTTTGAAACACACAATCATACACATGGACAAAAGCTTCTATGGAATCATAATGATGCTTTGACTGTCATGACATCAATGTGCATATGGAATAAAGACAAAATATGTTATATGAAGACCTACAACTGTCGTGGCCGATTCCACAACTAAGCGGAATGGGCCATGATAGATAGATTCCTCAGTGGAATTTTTCCTTACTTAAAATTGTAGCTGGCTGTTACTTCCCATAAGAATGGAATGTAGAGAAAGGAGAAAAATATATGCATTTGAAAATACCTTTCAAGAAACTGACATCACTGGACACAGAACATCAAAACCAAACTGAATGCATATCTGGCAAGCAAAGTTCAATTCAGTCAACCAGAATAAAATATGGTACAGTTTAAAGTTCAAATTATGATTTTCTTTTTTAAAAATTCCAACTTAAACTAAGGAACCAAACAGTCATTAAATGAACAAAATACCATTAGCAAAATTCCATTCAAATGTGTGGTAAAAGTAAAGAACATATTTAATGGGTGAGATTCAATAGGGTATTTAAAGAATTATGTATGAAAACTTGTGATATCTGTGAAGATGAAGTAATCAAAAATATTCTGCATCATAAAAGGCAAAAGAAGGGATAGATTTGTAAAAAAGCAAAAATAGAGATATTTATTATATTGATAGATTGAAAATAGTTGACCCAGAAAAATAGAGGAAATAGAGGAAAAAATTCTTTCTAAATGCCAGATCCCACAAAAGAACAACAAGAAGCAGCCGGACTACTGCAATATACTTTCTATTGTCCTCCCCTTAAAGAGCAATTGGAAATTGCAGACAAAGTAGAATGTAGTGGCCAGCTTACTGGTGAACGAGATACTCCATAGCTATATGATACCAGTATTGTAGACTCTGTATGGGCTGTTAATAAGTCCCAAGTGCTAATTATATTTTATAAAGCTTTATCAGTGGTTCCACATCTTGGTGACTTTGAGAGTCTGAGGCCTTCAGTGCATTTATTTTAAAGAATACCTTTCCTCTTGAGGCCAGGTTAGTGCTGACCCTGATAACCTGGCAAAATTAAATCTTCCAGAGAATCTTTGGGATGGGTTGGGACCTTCTGAAGCTATTAACTGTATATTGGGATTTTAAATATTTTTTTTCTGATGTTAACCAATGAGTCTTTGGGATTCTAAATAGAATTCTATTTAAAACTAGATAAAACATAAAGGTGACAAATATCTCATGAAATGGTATGAATATGCAGAAGAATTATAGAAAAGGTAAAATCAACTAGAAGTTCCTAGGTATGATAAGCAAACAAGAGCCGGATCTTCTAAAAGTAAACTTTATTGGGTTGCACAAAATATTACCAACAACAAAGCTCCCAGAGATAATGAAATACATGCTGAACTGGTTAAGGCCTTGAAAGATGAGGCAATTAAAGTGCCATGCACAGTTGGGTAAACAGATATGGAGAAAACAGCATTGGCCAGTGCACTGGAAAAGATAAATGTACTGTATATTCCAATAATAATAAAAAACAGTACTAAAGAATGCTCAAACTACTGAACAATTTCACTTATAGTCAGATTGTGCTCATGATTCTGCAGTCTAGACTTCAACAATGCATACAATGAAAACATCAGAGATACCAGTTGTTTCTGAAAAGCCCCCCCCAGGATTATGTTGTCAACAGCCAATGAATAATACAAAAGCAAGAGAGTTCCACGCAAAACATATAATGAAAAATGCTGATAGTGAAATTGCAATTAAATCTAATGGAAGCAGAGCCTCAGATATATTGATGATACCACTTTGCTGGCCAGAAATGAGAAAGGCTTAAAAAAATGAAAGTGTGAAAAAGATGAAAGTGCGAAAACCGGCCTGATGTTCATGATTACATCAATTGCAGGGGACAACCCAATGCATGCACATGAAGAAGTAAAGGAAGTACTAATAGACTATATATGTATGTTACAGGACTCATAATTCTATAGGTATATAACTATAACCACGAAATAAATATCTTCTTGGGAGACACAGTATGACAGATCTAGGCAATGTATTCAGTGTGAAAGATTCCACACTAACAAAAGTACATACTATCTTCACAACATAATGTATGGCTGTGAAAGCCAGACCATTAGTAAGACAAAAAATGAATCCGTTGTAAAGAAAGATGTTGAAAATACCTTGGCCCACAAGGACATTCATTTTCAAACTAAATGAAATCAATTCAGATTTCTCACTGGAAACTCTGATAATGAAGTTAAAGATTCATTATTTTGGAATTATAATGCTCAAGTGAGAGCTACTGACAATGTTCCTGATGCTTGGGAAAAGTGAAGACTGTAGAAAAAGAGACTAGAAGGAGAGAAATTAATGAGATGTTATCACCAATGCCATATCATGAGAAAGAGTTTATAAGAATTATAACAATCTGGCAAATTGTTGCTCATCAAAAGTATAAGCATTCCATTCAAACTGGGTCAGAATTAGGGCTTTTCTGGGTCCTACTTTACACTGATAGTTGATCTTTGGAAATGCCAAAAATCTCCTGTGAGCTCCAGAAAGCTTGGAAGAATATTTGAAATTTGCTATAGTGCCTTGAATTGAAATTACAGTACACCAGAACATCAATCAATTTTCCTCCTCCAGTGTCAATCTTTATGGATGACGTTACCATAATGCTCATGAGTAGTACTAATCCAGAGGTATTGTAGGACTTTCAACTATGGCTTAGAGAAGTTAGAAAGAGGGCTGATTGTTGATAAATTCTCTGAGATAGCAAAGAATTTAGACTAACACCCCTCACAGTCTCCCAATTATTTTGCACTTCAAAGAGTCTTGATGAAAAAAAGGTATGTGTCTCAATGTAAAATATAATTTGACAGTAGAGATTTCTGTGGCCCTGAGACGTTCATTTCTTCTACCTTTAAATGCCAGGATTCAATCCATACACATCTGAAAAGAAGACAGATTAAAGGGAGATGCATTGCTCACCTCTACCACATTGTTAGTTCAGTAATGAATTATGTATATGCTTTGTAAATAGGATCTAAGAAGAAACTTAACACATAAACATCAGAAGAGTCTTCATTCCCCCTCACTCCCAAAATGCTGTAGCATAGTTTATGTTTTCAGGGGATGGTTGTATCAGATTGCCTTCATTGAGCTCGGAGCAAAGTTGGAATCTTTCCCCATGGAACACTCATTTACCCATCATTTTTCCCATTTACTTTTATGAAATGAAAATTCAATTCACCCTGTTCAGTAGGGTATTTGATTCCTTAGATATTTAACAAAACAGGCCTGTATTAGGGACCTAACCACCCAGCTGAGACATGGTTTTGGCAGTATGTCAAAAGCATCCTGGGCTTGTAAACAAGGGTGCACATTTAATTTTATTGCAGGCTCAAACTGCTCAAGTTTTTTCCAAGCACACAGCCAAAATGTTTGTGTGAGCAGTGTCTTCATCTGTACACTCAGTGATTATGCTAAATGCTTATACCATCTGAAAGTAGAATAAGTGGCTTTGAGTACTTCCCTTGTGCATATTCAGACAAAACTCTGAATAATACTGGTAGTAACATTCAATAAGACTGAAGTAGCTTTGCCCAATTCCACTTCTTTTACTTCGATCTGTGTAGCATTCTTTCTTGGCAGTACTTAGGCTAGCCAACTTTTGTTGCATTGAATTGAAATTCCTATGTCATTCATAGTTCTATGGTAGCTGGTTTCTTACTGACAATTTTGAATTTGTTTTAGTTCCACAAATGGATTTTTGTTGGTGTGACTGCCAAATGGATCTAAGCTCCTCCTCCTCCTTCTTCTCCTTCCTCCTCCTCCTCTTCCTCTTTCTCCCCCTACTCGAGCAGGAAACCCTATACTATTTCAGTCAAATGGCTGTCCAATATCCATCTCCTTTTCCCCCTCCTCCTCCTTCTCCTCCTCCTCCTCCTCCTCCTCCTCCTCCTCTTCCTTTTCCCTTCTTCCTTATTTTTTCTTTCTCTTCCTTCTTCCTAGTTGACTGGGTCAATCACTCTGTCACAGCCCAACCTACCTCACAGGGTTGTTGTTGTAGGGAAAATAGGAGGAAGGAGGCATGTTCAATATGTTCACCAAATTGAGCTATTTATAAAAATAATGTGAGATACAAATAAAATAAACAAATAATGCTCATCTGAATTAAATCCTGTACAAAAATATTTTTTAAATACCCTATATTTATTAGGAGTAAAATGAGATGAAGGCATAAAGTGGGAGAAATGACATCTGATAGTGACTCTAACAGTTTGAAATTAATGACTGTTTGATGGTAGAAAGTCATAAATGGGGACTTGGAACTGTGTGCAGGGTGTTTAGTGTGTGTGTGTGTGTGTGTGTGTGTAGTGTGTGTTCTTCAGCCGAAATGATGAAACCTTCCTAAGTGAACACCACTGTGGCCAGAAACTTAGATGAGATTTATTTAACCAGCATTATTAAACAAGTAAAGGGAGGAAGGCATAACTCTGTAGTAAACAAAGTAACAACCAGAACAACAATAACTGGGAATTGAAAATCATCTTCGCCTGCTCTAAAAATAGCTCACCTACAGACAAGAAATCCTCTTGGTACAATACTAAAGTTTTCATGTTAGATCTGGTATAAAGGAATGTTTGTTCCCCTCCCCTCCCCTCTTCTGCTCACATCCATCTGTCTATTACTTGGGCTACAATTCTCATGACTTCCATCATTTTCCTAAAGACTTCAAATGTAGAAATTCTAAAGTGTATTTCTTTAAGTTGCTTGTAATGAATACGGGAAAAACATTTGAAATTCAAGGCAGACTAAAGCTGTTTACTCTATATTTCATCATACTAAAGTACCTCTATAAAGCTTTCTCCAAAAATTATAAGCCAAAGAACTCAAAAAATACATTATTCAAAAACTTTCATATTGTGTTTATGTTTGAATTTTCCAGGCTTCTTTGTCTCTAATTTTGAAGTTATGCTACTATGGCAATGCTGTTATATATACATATACAGGTTTATATAACAAAATAAATTCTGAAATTATCTTAAATCTTAAAATGTCACATTGGAAATCAAGAAAAATAAGTACACTGGTTTTGCTTTCTCTAACATTAGAGATTTGTTATTTTATTAAGAATTCTAGTGAATCCTTATCAGAAATAGACTGCATGAAATTCTCATCCTGCCCTAATCAGGTCTCTTAATCCAAAACTTTCAAATATGGATCAAGGTGAATGTTCCTTGAATGTGGTCAGCAAAGCACTAGCCTGTTTTACTGGTTTTATGGGATAGAACTATGTTAGCATCTGAATTACCAAAGAAAACAGAGGGGAGATATTCATGTATCAGATACAATTCTGGGTGGGGAGACAGAAGTTCTTAGAACTGAGTTGGTAAACTGGATGGATAGACAACTCTGAGTACCAGGCTATCCACAGGAAGGGCCAAAATTCTAAATGAAAATCATGGATTGGATGGGTAAAATTACGATCTTGACTTTTTTTGACTTCTCACCTGCCGGTGAATGTTATGATGCAGAACTGCCTCTCCTTTCATAGGATTTTTTTAAAAAAACCAACAACAACAGAAAGAAAAGGATATTTAATTTAAGCAAATTAAACAAATGCTTACATTTCACGTTTTCGATATAGGCATGAACTGTAGTAGAATCTCCCCCATTCTCTCTCATAACTTTACTTAAAATGGACAGAATGTTGCTTGAAGAAGATTTCAATCAACAGGAGGGCAAGGAAGCACATCTCTACAACAATACTTTGGATAGGATGGTTGAAAGGATACAATGATATAGTGAAACGGTTTTCATAGGAAAAAAATGTGTAATTTTATAATGGCAAAAAACCAAGTCTGGTGGCACCTTTCCAATACCACATTTTATCCAAAGGCAGAAGCCTTGGTGCAAAGTTAAGATTACAGTAATTTTCCTCAGGATGATCTGAAAAGAAAATATTCCCAGAGAAATATGTATCACCAAAGAAAAAAGAGGAAAGTGGTATCTGAATGGTTTATTAATGTGCATAATAATAAATTTACCATCTATCCACTTTTTATATACAATTATTTCCTCTATAATATTGTCTGTGTATTAGATACACCTGTTCGTGATATTAGAGATTGTTGCTTATATAACAGAATTTATGGGAGATCGGTTTTTATCAAGAACAGTTATGCATTTGGAGAGGAGGCTTAATTTTTCTCATCAACCATAACTCCCATACTGCAATCAGCAACAGAACAAAAAGAAAAAAAAATCCTTTGGTGCCATTGGGTTATTTTATCCTATTATGAACAGCAGAGCAGAGAGCAGAATGACATTCAGAGAGATCACAGCTAGAGAAGGAACAAGAAAACTTTCATATACGTATACTGCTATTGTGGTAAAAAGAACTAGCGCTCCTGTTACTTACCAATGAACAAATGAAAACCTTTCATGCATTTAAAGTCAAACTTATGCAGTTTTTAAAATATATAATATTGTGTTAAGTATATAATTGTGTAAAGATTGTGTATATACATTTCAAGAATGGGAATTTTGAGGCACCAAAAATCTTGGATTTTCAAATCGTTTATTGAGATTAAGCCTATTCATTCCCAAAAGCTACTACAGATCTTATTATTTACATTGGAGCAAACTGTTCTGATTTAGGGACAAATCATCTATGCTGATTTCAAAATATTGCTAGACTTTAAAAAGTCAAAGTATGAGTCAAAGAATTGTGCAAAGAACTTTCCATTTGTGCAAGGCAGAACATTGGTTTTCACCAGTTTCATTTACTTGTTGCATAGCTCCATAACTGCTTCAAGATTAAAGCAGTTTCTCATACAGCTTGGACATGAGATTAAATGGAAGGACATTTTGCTCATGTCAAACTGGAATGACAGTTGTAAAAATACCTAAATAGGTATGATATACACCAAAATTAGGTATTTTTAGAATGTTCTAATTTGCAAAAACCAACAATTGTAGTCCATAAAATAT
Organism: Pantherophis guttatus; assembly: GCF_059756535.1. Taxonomy (NCBI): domain Eukaryota; kingdom Metazoa; phylum Chordata; class Lepidosauria; order Squamata; family Colubridae; genus Pantherophis; species Pantherophis guttatus. The sequence goes on along the minus strand of NC_142063.1, from coordinate 289,889,198 downwards.
AGAATAAACAAGTGCTATTCAAAGCTGATTGTATGGCATTATAATAGATTGGTAGTTAGTCCTGGAAATATTGCTTTATGAAACATGCCAGATTTTGCCTGCCACATAAACTCATCACCTTAAAAAAATTCATAAGGAAACTATAATTAGATGAACTTGGAGAAAGACAAGCACTATGCTTGGGTGCATAGTGAATCTGTATCCATTCTTATACTATGTTCATTGTCTTGCAGTCATGTGATCTGCAGTTCACCTGTTGCTTTCCTGATTTCCAGAATCTGGTTAAATGTAAAAGAAATGGGGTATTAAGGATATTACTTCCTCTTGATAAAGAAAACCAGAATAAGTTATTCTTACATAAATTATGTGAATCATCATGTCAGTTTCTCTTCCTGTATGTTATGGAGTATTTTATCAAAGACTTCCCCTACAACTACTGATATCTATCTATTAGATGGGAAACTTCTCATTCGTTTCTGTAGCAAATCTGTAGGAACAGGTAGAACCTCCATAGAGGTAAGGACTAATTTAAAGAATCAGAACACATTGTAGTAGGCTGGTTCTGGAAATGGTACACTTGATGAGGTGTACAACATGCAAAAGAAAGAAAGAAAAGGAAGGAAGGAAGGAAGGAAGGAAGGAAGGAAGGAAGGAAGGAAGGAAGGAAGGAAGGAAGGAAGGAAGGAAGGAATGACATGGACATCCTCTGGTTTCTTTTCCAAATTAAAATTAGCAGAATTTGTAGAAGAAACCTTTTGGGATCTTGTCCTCATCCTTTCATAGTGACAATTGTGTAAAGTTAATTTGTCTTCCTCTCCACCTAGGGACAGTTGAAAAAGTGCAATCGTTCCATAATCCCCTCAGGCTTTTCAGTTTTGTTTAACTTATTTTTTCACTCATTAATTTTGGTCACATAATTTATTCATGTTCAAAGCTAGAATGTAAACTCATCTTGGGGCCTTCTTTCCTATCCACATAACCTTCTTCCCTCTCCCATCCACTCAATTGCTTTCCTACTCCTTCCCTCTTAGTCAGCTCTTTGAGGTAGTCCAGACAAGGAATCAAAGCCATGACTCCTAATATTACTTTTATTGTAAAGTTACAGTAACACCAACTTGTAAGTTTGAAAGCACATCTCCTCTCCCTTGGCTTTCCTTTCCTGAGAACTAGAGTAGGTCCCTTCTGAGGTGCTTTCCATATCCCTATCCCTTTTGTGGGCTGAGGTATCTTTTGTCTGATTGTTGTCTAGGCCAGGGGTCTCCAACCTTGGCAATTTTAAGACTTGTGGACTTCAACTCCCAGAATTCCTCAGCAAAGCTGGCTGAGGAACTCTGGGAGTTTAAGTCCACAAATTTTTTGTTTTATTTTTATTTTTATTTTTGACAAACAAACATTTAATAAATCAGCCATTCCTTCCATGTGACATCTCGGTGTTGTCTCCAAAACTTCTTCTTTTTGTTGTTTCTTCTATCTTCATTCTTGCCACGTCCATTACACAATTCTTCACTAATACAATATTCTAAGTATAGCATTTTTATACATAACTATTAATTTATTTCTATCTCTTTTCTAACCAATGATAAAATTGATTCCATATCTTAAAGTACATTATTATTATTTATTATTATTTATTGAATTTTTATACCGCCCTTCTCCCGAAGGACTCAGGGCGGTGCACAACCACGATAAAACCAACAGTAAATAAAAGTTAAAATTAATTAAAACAAATTAAATAATCTGGTGGAAAACATAATTAAAAACTAAAATTTCCCAATTAAAATTCAATTTTTTTAGGCCAGCCCAGCTTTCTGGAATAAAAGCGTCTTGAGGGCCCGGCGAAAGGTGCGAAGTTGGGGATCCTCCGTATCTCTGGGGGCAATTCGTTCCAAAGGGCAGGTGCCCCCACAGAGAAGGCTCTCCCCCTGGGGGGGAGTTACTTCTCCTTCCAAAGGTATTTTCTCTGCTTTCCAATTTTGAAGTCCACAAGTCTTAAAGTTGCCAAGGTTGGAGACCCCTGGTCTAGGCTACACCACCTCCTGTTCCTTATTACCTCCTAGATTATTCTTACCATTATGTTCTTTCATGCAAACCATTTTTGTGTTCTTTCTTTCCTGCAGTCTTCTTCATGTGCATCTCCTTTGATCTTTTTACATCAGGGTTTCATTTTTTGGAAGCACCATTATCAGTTTCTATTGTCTTACTGTAATTTACATAATCTCATTTTTAAATATTCAACAACTGCTATCTTCTAAATCTATATGTTATTCTTTTTAAGACTTCCTTCCATCTAATTGTTTCTGCTCATTCAGTGAGAATGGTAAAGTGGATGCACTTTGAAATCTTTTGATAAAATAGTGTAATTTATGGAGGCCCAGAAAATGAGCCATTTTATAACAACTGTGTCCTCTGGAATATGATCCCTCTGAGGTCTGTATGCCTACCACCCATTGGTTGCTTTCCAAGGCCTGGGCAGAGTGGTAATTGAGCTGTATAAGAAACATTTTTGTTATGGAGTTTGCCTCATGGGTGTTTCTCCTCTCCTCTCCTCCCCTCCCCTCCCCTGTCCCTTCCCCTCCCCTCTCCTTACTTTTTATTGCAAGCCATCCGATGTTTTTTGTAGTTGGATAGCTTCAAAACTGTATTAAATAAATAAATACATCTTGTAAAAAGAAAAATAAACAACTGATTGCACCTATAACTGATATGTTTGGGACAAAAGAAAATAAACAAGGGAAGGTAGCTTGTTATAAAGGAATAAACACTAGGAATCTGTGCAGGATTTATAGAGTAACATGCTTGAAATTTGGCTGATAAATGCCTATAGCACTTTGCCTTCTCACCCAAATGGGCAGAATTTCAGGAAAGCTAAACCATTACGAGAGAATGAGGCATACCAAATTTCATAAAAATACCATAAGTGCAGGTGTTTTCAAGCTGCATTGTCTTTTGGGGACAGTAACTTTGTTCCAACCATTTCTGCAGTTTTCACAATGATCCCAATTTGTCTGTACTCTCTGTCTCACTCATAGCAGTATGACAAAATTGAACTAGCGGTATTGTGTATAAGGCCAAAAGACAAGAAAAATATATCCGTGTACAGCTATGTTGTTCATTATAATTCACAATAAAATAAAATATCCTGGGGAATGTCAATGAAAGAAAGAAGACTAAATTAATATTTAGTCTTAAATCTTTGAGACTTAAATTCTTAATCTTAAATTCTTTAAACAAAAGAAGATTGAAATATGATGTGAGAGAAGGTGAATGAAGCAAAAGGAGAACACTGTAAAAGTAAGGTAAAGGTAAAGGTTCCCCTCGCACATTGTTGTGGCCCGTCAGCGGCCTGTGTAGCTAGTAGCTGATTCCAACAGCGAGGAGGCTGGTGTGGTGCTGCGCCAGCAGCCTATGCAGCTGGCACTCGAGTCAGACAATGAGGAGGCTGGAGAAGATGTGGTGCCAGAGGCGGGGATTCAACCAGGGCCTTCAGAACCTCCAGAAGCTCCCTTAAATGAAGAGGACGAAGAGGAGGAACCTCTTCTCGATGCACAGGCGCGCAGAGCTGACAAAAGGCAGGAGTGACTCCTCAGGAGGAGGTCTCCTCGAGAATAAGACTTGGGGCTAATTGGCCACTCCCTTAGCCTATTTAAGAAGGAACGCCGACTGAAGCAATTTGCAGGGAACAACTTCGTTCATATACCTCCGTGTCTTGTCTTGCTTATCTTATCAGCTTCCTGCAAATTGCTTCTGGGCATTCTGCCAACCACAGTAAGCTTTCAGTATTATTCTTGGAATTCTTGGCGGCTGTGGTTGTTTCTCTCTCCGTCACCACCGCTGTCCCACATAGGGTCAGGAAAGGAATACACTGCAGATGAACAGTGTTTCTGACAACCATTTTGTATTACTTGGCTGGGAATTTTGTGTGTGTGTGTGTGTGTGTGTGTGTTTAATATTTGTTAATTGCCAAGAATCATATTTGTGAGATAGGTGTCTATATAAATAAATAAACTGCTCCTTTTGTCCTCCTAATGAACATTTTTGGAATGAGTTTCACCAAATCATAGAGGCAATTGAGTCTATTTCCTGATAATTGTAATAATCTAAAGCATCTCCAGTAGATTTTAGCCCATCTAATTGTACTTATTCAGTGAATCAGAACCTGCCACTTCTCTAGATAATAGGCTCTAGAGCCAAGCTCCTCTTAGCATTATAAAGCTTTTCAAGGCATCAAAATATCCTTTCCTTTACCTCAAATCAAGGTTTTCCTTGTCCTGTATTCAAGGATGATGAGGGATGAGAGAATGAAGAAAATACTATTTTGCTCTAACGGGCCAACAAATTGTCAAATATTTCTGAAATTAAAATGTTATAAAACTGTAGCTTGATTTACTTAATCTTTACACCTGTTCTTATTCTTCTGCTTGTTGCTCTTTCCAGGTGTCAGTTCTAACACAAACACCAATGTTTATGTCTGCAGACTCTTAAAAATCATTCAAATACCTGGAAGGGCAACAAGATATCCCTATCCCAATTGCCACCCCCCTATATTTTTTCCTAATTGATAGAAACATGCATAAACACATAATGTGAGACTTATTTCAACTGATTGATTAATCAATTGAGATAAAACCTAAAGTGCTATATGTAGTTAGAGTTACTGATAAATTATATTACCGTGTTTACTAATCTTCGAGAGACAGTTTGGTCCAGTGTTAAAGCACCAGTCTAGAAACCAGGAGACTGTGAGTTCTGGTCTTGCATTTGGCATGAAAGCCAGCTGGATGAATTGATGTCTGTCAATTCCTGTTGCTACCAGTGGATCAACACTCAGTTGATCTGAAAAAAGTGAACCATGCATATGCTAGGAAAAAATCAGAGAGAGGGACTATGACTACAACATTTATGGCAACCTTGAAAAATCACTTCAAGAAAGATCTAGCTGAGGCTATAACAGTGATGGCTAACCTTTTTGCCATTGCGTGCCAAGAGGGAAGGTGGGGGGATCATGCACATGTGTGCCCACATCCATAATTCTATGTACCCCGCCCCCACACATGCATGAACGACCCCCCCGCCCCCGCTCCTGGCACGCAATGACCCAGTAGCCCTGTTTTTCTCTGTCACCTGGCTCCAGAGCCTCTCTAGGAGTCTGGGGAAGGCAAAAATTACCTTCCCCACCCTCCCGGAGGCCGGAGAGTTGGCAAACGGGCTGTTTCTGGCCCCCAGAGGACCTCTGGGGGGGGAGCTGTTTTCGCCCTCCCCAGACTCCTAGAAAGGCTCTGGAGCCAGGTGAGAGAGAAAAACGGGCCTTCCCCACCACCTCCGAGGCCCTCTGGAGGCAGGAAACAACCTGTTTCCCTACTTCTGATGGGCCCAGAGGCCCAAAAATCAGAAGGCCTGTGCGCGCATGTGCGCCAGACCTGAGCTCACGTGCCCACTGATATGGCTACACATGCACCACGCATGCCATAGGTTCACGGAGCTATAAGATCTCATGCACGGTATCCAATCCCTTTTGAACTAAGTCACTTTGTTTGGCTTGTATTAGAAGTATAATAACTGCAGGCTTTGGACAACATCTTTCCACTATCATTATGGTTTCTTCTAACAAATATGTAACAGGCATTTTCTGGATTCTTGCATGTACTCTTCAATACGATGAACTGAACATGCAGCTGGAAGGACAGGTTGCACATGCTAACCTTTGGAAACAGGAGTGTGAATCTGTAGTTCTCCAGAGATTCCTGCTGATGCATTGAAATTTATACAACATAATAATGTAGGATTGCTGGGAGTTGGAATTCACTAATGCTGTGAAAAGCACAGATTCCCTGCTCCTCCTCCTATTCCATGAAATGTAAAAGCTAACCAAGGAACATGATTTATATCATTGAGTCTCAGCCTTTTCCTTTATGTGGACCACTGTATTGTTACTGAAAGCTATAGAAAACCATATTATACAAGGATCAGTGATGCAGTGTCTACGGATACAATAGCATATTTTATTCTTTCTGAATTCCAAATATCTGAGTGCTCTCTTTTATTCCTTGGTCTTGCTGATATATATATATATATATATATGTATATGTAGGTCTTTGGTTATTTGGGTCTTCTCCCACGTAAAATTGGAAGTGTCTTGGCGACGTTTCGACGAAGTCTCATTCGTCATCTTCAGGCTGGTGTTCTCGGCTTCGTGCTTCCAGGAGCAATGTGAGATCGCAGCTGTCTCTTCCTTTTAACTGCTAGTGGGGGTGTGAGCTGATTGGGTGGGAACTTGGCTGTGTTCTGATTGGATGGGGGTGTGTTCTGTTTGGGTGGGGGCTTGGTTGTACTCAGTTTAGTCTGAGTTGCAGGGGGATTTGAGCTGGTGAGCTGCGTTGTTGTTCTTTGGCTTCGTGTTTGTGGCCGTGCGAGCTCTTCATGGTGGGTGTCAGTCTGCTTCATGTATGGATTGGAGGGGTTTAAAGTGGCTAATGACGCAGCTGTGGTCTGGCTTCTGGTCCTTGGTCGTGGCTCATTATCAGTGTGGGTTTGAGTCTGCTTTCTGCGTGGATGTGTGGTGGTGACATCCTGTGTGGCTCTCGTGAGTGTGGGTCTGGTGTCATTTGTCGTGTTAGGGACTCGTTTGTCAATAAGGGCGGGTTTCCAAATGGCTGGTAGGCGGGAGGTATCGTCTCGTTTGTTCATGCTGTGTGGGCGTTTTTCTATCTCGATGGCTTCTCTGATTATTCTGTTGTTAAAGTGTTCAGTTTTGGCGATAGTTCTGGTCTTTTTAAAGTCAATATCATGTCCTGTGGCTTTAAGGTGTTGGACCAGGGAAGAAGTTGGTTCCTCTTTTCTGACTGAGTTCTTGTGTTCTTCTATGCGTGCACTTATTTGTCTGTTGGTTTGTCCGATGTATGTGGTGGGGCAGGCGGTGCATGGGATTTCATATACTCCTTGATTTTCTAACTCAATTTTGTCTTTGGGGTTCCTTAGGATGGTGGATATTTTTCGGTTTGTGCAGAATGCTGTCTTGATGTTATGTTTGTGGAGGATTTTGCTTATTCTGTCTGTGGTGCCTTTTATGTATGGGAGGAGGGCTTTGCCGTTTTCTTGTTCTCTGTCTTGGACATATATATATGTATGCATGTATGTATATAATGTTAATGTTATTTTCTTGTGAATCCTTCAGGGTTGTTAGGAGTCAGGCAGTGTACAAATTCATTTAATCAATTATAATAATCTGCAGACCAATAGTAATTTCCAAACTATTGGCTGAGATATTTTATTGAATATAATCCAAGTTAGATGGAGCCTTCTTTAATCTTTTTACATATGAAGTGTAATTTCTGTACACTTCTTTCCATATGAGATATATTGATGAATCCAGGTGAATATTCTGTTTTTAAAATACACTTGGTATGAATATGCCTAGCACTGTAACTGTTTTTCCTCTCATACATATTACACAGCTGTGTTTATTTTGCTCTGTTTCTCTCTGTTTATATATAGCACACATACATTGAATATATAATATTATTCCTCAGATCCACCTCAGCATCATGGATATCTTCAGGAGCAGGCATGGTGGGGCACTTATCACAAATATTTCTGCATATTGTATGCCAACATTCTTGTGGTTTGGAAATCATATGAGAGAATAGAGTCATATTTATCCAATATATGAAAATCTGTTGTTTGCATACTTACAGCTATCAAAGAGGGGTTTTGGAAGTAGATAAGGATGGAGGTGATAAAAAGAACAGGTGTAGTCTCTTTTCATGAAATTTAGAAGTCTGATCCTCCTTAACCATAGATATCATAGGAAGGAAGGACTACTTTCTAGGGCCCACTCTTTGTCCATCAATTAAGCCTTATTCTCTGCCAGCAGTTACAGTATTATAGTGGCACCCAGTGGTGGGAGGAAAAAAAAAAGATAATTTCAACAATAAAAAGAAGGAAACATACAGTACATATAGCTTCAATGGAAGTATTCTTTTAAACTGAACTATACCATGTTAATCAATCAATAATACAATTTTTGACCAGTACTTACCAATTTCAAGCTGGGAGATTTCTGGGCATGGGCAAAGAATGTTTTTCTCACATGAAGCTTCTCTGTGGGTAAGTTCTGGAACAAATCCAAGTATCAGAAACACAAATACAAGTAAAGAATCTGGAACGGGTAGCTGAACGACTTCAACCTGCCAAATTGGGATTCAGCTTTTGGTCTCACAGTTTGATACTTGGAGTCTAGATTAATCTGGCAAAGATATTACGCTAATTCTTTTTTAATTTGTATTTTATGCCTCTGTTTCAGCTGTATTAGAAGGCTTCCATTTCAGCTCCCAAGAGCTCCAATAATCTATTTTTTCTTTTCTATGGAAGTAAATATATCAAGTTTATAGGAGTCACAGAAACATAACTTGATTTTTCTTGATTGAAATGGAGTAATAAACAGCTTTTTACAATGATTCTTGGTCTTTATTTTTTTAAAAAAATCCCCTGATTCATTTATTATAGTCATAGGTAATAATGTAAATAATACTCATATAACATTAGAGCACAAAAACACTCCAGGCAGAATCCCGTTTCAATAATATCAATCAAGTTCTAGTGACTGTTAAGCACCTGGGATGAAGCCAAAGTTCAGTAGATCTTTTTTGTATTACATTTCTCTCCTGCCTTGCTGTGAACACATGGTGTGTTTGTGTATATGTGTACCACACACAACATTGCATGACTCTGAACAAATGAAGAGAGCCTTTGCTTCACTGCCAATCCAAAGTATATTCCAGGATATTTTATTTTTTTCCACAATTTAGAAAAGCTGAAGCCCTGCTTATTTTCCCTCTTACAGTGAAAAGCAGTTGAGTTGAATAACAACAATGTTACTACCACCTACCAAGATTCAGACATTTAAAGAACAACAACAACAACAACAACAACAACAACAAAATCACACTTTGGGGCATTTATGGTTGTAAATGGTAAAACTTAATTGCAAAAATTGAGGCTAGAAACAGGTGTAAAGAAATATATACCTTAATGGTTCCATTTGGCTATGATGGAATTTCTCTAACAAATAATAGCTAATTTTCAACTTAGATTATATGGAAGTATGAGATTCCCTTCCAATATCAGCCCAACTTTTCCAAGACGCACCCCAGATTTTTTGCAGTTTTTGTTCTATAATAATTTGCTTGCCTCATGTATTTGAAATATGTTAATATCAATCTCAAACTACAGGTATTATGGCCAGCTTAAATCAGTCCCTAAATGTTTAAGCACATTTCTGTGTCAATCCATTAAAAGCTGACTACTTAGGCTGATTTTCTTCTTTTCCCTAGCACAAAGGGGATTCTTTAAATGTCTTCATTATTATCTAGTTAAATGTTTTACAAATTCTGCTCTAAGATAACCTGGGATTCCTTAGAAAGCCTACAAGGGTGAAAAAAAAAATTCAAGCCGAATAATAAGAAGGGGAGATTAAAGGGAATTGTGCCTACTTTAAACAGGCACTGTTAAAGCTCATTCACTTCACAGATGAGGGTTTGGGGTCCAGAACATCTGTTATGAGATGTTCCACAGATTTGGTTGTTGCCACAGTAGGAGAGACCCAGCATTGTAATTTAGATTACAAGTTATTTTTAAAAAGCCTATAGCATTGAAAAAAGTACACCGTCTGGATGAAATAACCTTTTGATCTTTTGTTATGCATTTCAGCAGAATCAAAATAGCAATTGTTTGAAGGAGCTGAATGCACTACATTAACTTTTATGCTGTTACTCCTGAGTCAGTGTATTTTTTGGAGAGTGACTCAACACAATCAAGAGAGTCCAGAGATATTTCACGACAAGAGTTCTCCATTCCTCTAACCGCAATAAAATACCTTATGCCACCAGACTCCAAATTTTGGGCTTAGACAATTTAGAACTACACCGACTTCAATCTGACCTAAGCATAGTACATAAGATTATCTGCCACAATGTCCTTCCTGTCAATGACTATTTCAGGTGGTCAATACCTGGAATGCACTACCTGACTGTAGTTTCTTCCCCAAACCCCCAAAACTTTAACCTTAAACTGTCTACTGTTGACCTCACCCCATTCCAAAGAGATCTGTAAGAGGCGTGCATAAGTGCACCAGTGGGCCTACCGTCCCTTTCCTAATATTCCTTTTTTACTTACTCTTTTCATGTATTCCAATTATGTTTATACTTTTACCTGTTATCTTATATATGCTTGACAAATAAACTTATGATTATGATTATGATATTAGGAAAAGATCTGCTTCTTCTAGACATCTTCTAGACAACTTCTAGATATTCACCTCTTTTTAAAAAAGCCTGTGGTTCTTTTTCTGAGTCCATTATAAACAAATATATGGATGATTCAAGTTAAACCAAACTTTTTCCAGCCTGATGAACATCAAATACACCATCATGAGTTAAGAGAAAACCTGGCTATTGCAACACAATATGTTGGAAGGGTATTGTGTTAGGGAAGACTAGATAGATTCATGCCTCTGAGAAATATTTCACTGGTATTTGCTAACCTGTATAAAATCTTTTAACTGAAAAGATGTATTCAACTTTCCATTAAAACAGACATTTCTTTAAATAGTGGGATTCCCCTGCTAGGCGGAAATGCAGAAATTACAAATGTTGTAATACCTAATAGAAAAGGTATCATTCTTTCTATCTATGGCAGGTTAAACTTAGATCTTCACAAATAAGAATTGTTTGGGATAGCTAGTGGAAAAATTTTCAATCAGTTTGGATTTCATCAAAAATTCAAATTTGTCAAAATTTGTCAAATTTTGTCAAAAATGGTTTTAATAAAAAAAACAAACACTCATATTTGTGAGTTCTCGGGACTTGTCAAATAAAATGCAGCACTCAAGGACTTTGTTGAAAACTGAATTAATATTTTTTCATTTATTCTTAAAATAATTAAAATAAATCATCCTGATTCACCACCATTTTTTATAGAATCCTTTTCACTTGTAAAGGCTACATAATTCCCATACATTTCCATAGAAGCAGGAAATGGACAAAGATCTGTAATCTTCTACTGTATATCCTTCCTCAGTCAAAATGAAAATTTTTGAGCAAGACAATGAAAATCAGAGAAGGAGTTTGTCATAACTATGTGTAAAACATAGCTAATAATTAATAAACCTTTGAAATCAGTGGTGGGTTGCCCCTGATTCACAAGAATTGGTAGTAAAACCAGCGGGATGCTCCGTTCATCAACCCAGATGTCATCAGAAAGCTTCTGCACATGTGCGTGTCATCCTGTTGCGAACTGGTAGTAAAGGTAAGTAGAACCCACCCCTGTTTGAAATCCTGCCGCCAATTTTTTATGCGAAGCAATTGGATGGACAATTTCTCTCAAATTCTTCAGGAGTGGAAAGAGTTCTTTTTTTGACATCATATCCTGTTATTTTACCAGAGCATGAACAATCATTAACATTTCAAATCAATGGAGAAGTGATTGTGCCACAAATTATTTTATAAGTAAAGAAATGAAAGAACAACAAGCTCCAGTCAAGAGAATTTCCCCCAAATTTTTATCTTTTTTGGGAAAACTTTTTAAAACAAATTCTCTCCTACAAATGGAATGAGAAATTATACAAGTGCAGAAAATTTTTTCAGCTTGGCATTGATATAAAAATGTAAAGGAAAAAAAATCCAATACCAGAAAATCCTGACTAATATTTCATAGAAAAGTTTTAGTCATCATTGGTTCACTGCAATAGGTTCTCTCTTCGAAAGTACATCTTTCAAAGGAGACAGTTTTTTGCTCTCTCATTTTCATCCAAAGTAGAGCTTGTATTTAGATAATCCTACCCAGTATTCCCAAGAGAAAAAAGGGGGATTTGGCTCACTGCAGGATTTGGCAGTATTTTTACTATAGATGTAAGAGAAAGAGACCAGTCACTGCAATACCATGGAATAAATCAGCATTGACAATAAAAAAACCAACATAAGCGTTCACATCATCAAAATAAAGCATGTTCCCCAGATCCTCTTAAAAATGACAGACTTAGAAAGTGTCATGAAAATCAGATTTAACATATGGTCCATGGTTTCTTATATAGCATTGTATAAATATAAAAATCCTATCTTTCACTTGATGTTTTAGTTTCCTTTTCTCTTATATATGTTTTCACAAAAATATAATTATTAATTCTGGTATAAGTCCACAGATTCCACAGCAAACTGTGTAGTCAATTATGGCTTGATCATCATTATTTTCTGATGGACTTCAGAGTCTTTGGTGCATTCTGAGCTTAGTTGCTTGCTTGCAGATGATTCACTACCCCATTAGCATCAGCATGCATGAGGATGGGGTTTTCTCCCTGTTTATACACAGCAGCTTGCCTGTCAGTTGCTGCGGTGGGGTTTCCTTCCTTGATTAGGGTAATGTTTTCTGCTTGATTGTTTGTCTGGTGTTAATCCCTGTTTATCTGGGTTTTGGCTGCTGAGGAGATTGTGTTCTGATCTTTTTGTTTCCTTCTTAGGTTTTTTTTTTTTTGTCTCATTTGAATGGTTTATAAATATGATTTATTTTGATGTCTCTATGAGGTCTAATGCTCGCTGAAACAGAACACTATCCCTCTTTTTCCTCCTTACTTTTTTATGTAACATTTTAAAAGTGTTGGCACTGCATTGCCTTTTATAACACCAGAAGTGCCAATGCAAGTAATCCTTGACTTTCAACCATTCATTTAGTGGTTTAGGAGCATTGTGTGCTGATGATGTGCTAAGCTAAGTTGACTTATGTAACCTCTGTCCATGTAGTTCCTATGGAACTAGATTGGATGAAACTTGTACAGATTTAACTTCAAAAAAGAAAAAAGGCACCGAATCAGTTCAACAAACCACAGAATTAAACACACAAGCCTAAATTAATCCAAACAGTGCAAATTCAAAGACTTTCCTAAAAGGAAGATCTGTAGTTTTTGCTTTCAAGTTTATAGTCAGCCAATGCAAATGCTGTTCTGGTCTCTCAAGAGGCTGAATGCTTCAATTACTCCTCGGCAGGCAACTCAGTTCCAGGCAACAGGACAATAATAGCAATTGGTAAGTTAGAATTTGCAGACTGAAGTCATTGCCCTTCAATTCACAATGCAAATAAAATTCGCACCAGGGATAGAAAGAAATTGATTCCCTACTCCCTTCCTCCATGCACATCTATCACTTCAATTTGCCCTCCTCCTCAAGGTGATAAGAGTCATAATTGTTATGCCACTCTCTAATAATAAGCTTCCCAGTAGAACAGTAGTATTTTTTCCTCCAATCTTTACTTTGAATGGTGACTCTACCCTTCCATGGGTTAAACTAAATAGGTCATGGGGCTTACATTTAATTAACTAAAGCAGATTTATGAGGAAGAATGATTTTGGAGGTCCAGGCCTCTTGCGGCTCTGCCATAACATTTGCCCTTCAGTTAAATTGAATAGCAGGTTAAGAAAAACCCTGGCTGAGACTTTTTAGATACTTGAGGTATACCATCTTTACTCTGTCCTATATGGACACAACTGAACAAAAGCAGTTAATGATGACTGTCCCAAAGATGCCTTTCCAAAAGGCAACTGGACTTTCTTGGTTTTTGCCTTTAAAATATTTTACTTCTCATCCAAAAAGCTTCTTCAGTTCTGAAGAATTCTTGAATGAGAAGCAAAACATTTTTTCAAGGGAAAAAACTAAGAAAGTCCAATTGCTTTTTGGAAAAGCACCTTTGGGACAACCTTGACCTGGATGACTGAGAATCTCCATAGACATAGAATAGATGATGTTTTTAACAAGATATTAACCCTTCGTAATATTTAATATTTTAGAGCAGTGAAACAAAGGTCAGGACTTGTGAATCCTGGAAAACGCTGGATTGGCCTTGTCCTTCATTTCTGAGCAAGTCCAGTCGGAGATAACAATCCAACTCGTTCAGAGGTATGATGGGAAATTCATTACTACATTCCTAATCAAAATGAAAGAAAATTAAATAATTAAATTAAATAAGTGAAATGGTTATTTTGCCCAATGTGGGTTTTTATTTTCCTTATTTTTCGCCCTCACATTAGAAATTAAAATTTGGTGACAATTTTTGGAACAAGTTTGTGAAGGCACCCAAAACCTTGAGGGCTGCATGTGTACCTCCTGCATGAAATGCACCCATGACATACTCCATGCAGTTCTAGTGGTCTGCTTTACCCTGACTGGCATTCTAACAGCTTTCCCACCCATGAGACAACTTCACCAACTTGTTCTTCCTGTATTGATTTTACACTGAAATACACTGAAAAGGGAGGTGTAAAGTGTCAATCAGCTGATTTTATCACATTTCCTTTCAAGGTTGTTCGTATTCATTCTGATGGTTATAAATTGCATGTTATTGACTAACAAATCCTAGCTGCTGGCATTCCTGAATGGTTCAAGGAGAGAGACTTACATTTGTCGTTGTTACCAGCAATACTGAATATTGCCTCTATAGTGTTTTGATGCATGTATGATGCTTAACTAATTCTAGTGACACAGTGGAGTTATTCAATTTTTTCTCTAGCTAGGACTAGAAACATTTGGGTTCTATTATACTGGCCACTCCAGTTGTTCTAAAATTTGCCCTTAGTCCATTTCCACCCTTTGTCAGATACATTTTTGGTTCTCTTTTTGTTCACTTTGTACTTCTGTCTCCTCTTCTGTATGCCTAATATATGTGCTATGAAAAACTTTGGACAGCCACAAGATGGCAACTGAGAGATAAAGATACCTATATTTCCTGCCACTTAGTGGTTGCATGGATTTTTTGCATTCTCAATAAGAGAGATGTCTCCTTACATCTCACTGGTAAAGATTTGGAGGCTGATGGCCATAAGACTTATTTGCTGTCCCCCAATGCCACTTTTGTGGCAGATCAATTTAGGCAAAATTGTCTTCCTCTTGGTAGTTGCCAGGGCACACATGCACGCATGCGCACATGCACATGCACACTCACACATATACATGTGCCAGAATCTCTATAGGTTTGGTGAGTACACCTCTAACTTGCAACATGTAGGGATATGTGAATTTGTCAAGATGCTGGTTACATACCCCCCATTGGCATCCTTCAGTCTCAAGAGACTATGGAATCGTGCTCTGGAAAGAGGTCCTAAAACAGCATCTAGTGTGACTAAAAAGGCCAATTTGAGAGTGGCAATCCCTTCCACACTGTGGGCAGATACATTCTGTCCCCTGCCCAGCCCCCAGATTTCGCTGGTTCCGGGACTGCCTCAGCCTGCCGGACAAGTGTCTCTTCGAATTGGAGAAGGCCATGCTGCATCTTTAACCTCCAAGCTGAACGATCAGAGGTCAAGGTTTCCCAGTTGTTAACGTCCATTTCCAGGGCCTTTAGGTCCCTCTTGCAGATATCTTTATATCGCTGGTTACAGCATTATGATGAAAGCTTTTTGTAGATGGTTGTAAAACATTTTTGGAGAAAAGGTAGATTACAAAAATCAGTAGGGAACCTGACCGGGAGCTGCCAGAATTACTTATAAGATAGTAATGTTTAAACAAACAAACAAACAAACAAACAAACCCAAAATTAAACTGAGATATTCTGAAATTGTGCATGAAATCTAAAGCAGGTCTTGATCTAAACATTTTCTTGCAATACATTCTTTTAGCAAAATCCCATATCAAAACCTTTTTAAAAAAAATGTCTAGATGCCTGTTGAGTGTCTGCTTGGACATGTTGAGCCTTCTGCCTCAATTACAAAAACATATTTCTTCTTTGCCTATTGGGACCCCTTTCTAATTTAAAAAAGCAGCCAAATGAACATGAAGACAATCTTATTTTCTCCCCAATTGCTTCCCCCTCCTCTGTTTTCAAATTGTTTCTCTGTAAGCTATTTGAAATAATAGCATTAAAAGGAAAGATTTTTGACAAGAACATGAAACTCAATCGATTTAATGTGAAAAAAGAATCAGAAGAAATCAAAGAACAGACTGATTTATCAGTAAGGAGGGTACATGGGGCTGATATGCCATACAACTGTGAACTCTGGCATGATTACTGAAGCCAGCAAAGTGAATTGAAGAAAAGGAAAATGTTATTGTTTATTTGTTTGTTTGTTCATTTGTTTTGTAGGAAGTTAGCACCCACCCCTTCCCTAGAAGAATGAAATATTTTAGGAAATATTAAAAAGGCAGAATATTATGCTTCCCTGGATGAGAAATGGAGAAGCATGTTTTAAAGACGAAGCAGCTCCCATCTTCCTGCCCCCACCCTTTTGTCAATGGACCAGAGGCAGAAACTCAGTCTTTGTCAATGGACCATCATCTGCAACACAATAGGACCCATCTAGCAATAGAAACTTACCACATGGCACCTGGGAAGATTACATCAGCCAGCAAGGCTAGCTAAGACACCCCCCCCCCACCTCCTGGGAGTCTGACAACCAATCAGGATACTTTTCCTGTGCTCCAGGAAGTTCAAAGCACAGAGAGTGCATAAAACCAAGGCACGCACAGCATCTCTGCCCTTTTCTGTTCAGGTACTCAAATCATGTGATCCTGTCCACCATTAAACCATCTTTCCAAGCAGTCTCCATATTTCCAGTGTCTTTTTCCTCACTTGGAGCTGAACCCAGAAGGATATTTTTTCTTACAGTTTGCTTGGAGATATATTTTATCTCCATAGACAACCAACCAACCAGATTTTCCTTTTCTTCACTTCACTTTGCTGGCTTCAATTATCATGTCAAAATTTGCCAGAATTCAGAGAAGAAGAAAAAAAAAGGTGAAAAATGATCATACACATCCATTTTTATTTACTGATTAATTCAGTTCAAACTTTTCATACCTTTATGTGAACTAAGACACAGTCATTGAACATCTGCATATATCCAAATGTAGTGAACCAATTCCCAATTTAAGAAGTGTATAAAGTTGCTTTTCTGAAAGGAAATGTGTTCACTAGAAATTAATTGCAACCAGAAAGCTGTTTGTAACACAAGGAGAAGCTTGTTCAAATGTGTGGAATATACACATAAGGGCATACAAATAGCACATTTCTTAAAAGAGAAAATCAAAGTGCTGTAGAATTGGGACAAAAAGCCCTTAAAGTTGAAACATGAGAACTGTAGATTTACCATCAAGAGCCAGAAAAATCAGTTCAAATGGGTATAAAGATTCATTGCAAGCTTAATTTAATTTTAATTTAATTTAATATTTAAATTTATATACTACCCTTCTCCCGAAGGACTCAGGGTGGTGAACAGCCATAGATAAAAAACATAGAATACAAAATTTAAAAACAATTTAAAAATATATTAAATAATTTGGCCCAACAGTTAAAATCCCCCATTTAAAATTCAAATTAAAATTACGCCATTGGAGAGTAAGGCCAGCCTGGCTTGATGAAATAAAAAAGTTTTGAGGGTCCGATGGAAAGTATGTAGATCCAGAATTGTCCGTATCTCCAGGGGAGCTCATTCCAGAGGGCAGGTGCTCCCACAGAGAAAGCTCTCCCCCTGGGGGCCACCAGTCGACATTGTTTGCTTAAGCTCTCTACAAGAATCTGCCAAAGAAAATTAGTAGGAGATAAGAGTAGAAGGAACTCAAGATGGCTGGTCATAGATCTCTTGTGGGCATGAAGGGATTCATGACTGGTGATTTGTTTGGCTCATCCTTGTCATCTCCTACTTTTACAACCCTTAAGTGAGACTATGGAAACCTCATTTCTTGTTTGTTGTTCTTTATAGATGTCCACATACCAAAACATTCTTCCTCCAATTGTCTTTGTCCTTAATTTCTTTCCAATTACTTCCCAGCCAGGGGAACCTGCACTGTTAACCTTAGCAGTAGAGAACACAGAGTACCTATTTTCTGAGAGCAACTTGAAAGGAAGGTTAGTTATCTTTTTTTCCCCTTAAAATGTTCATTGTGTTTCTGTTCAGAACATTTTAATCCAAGTGTACATGCAGCACCCAACTGCCTAGCAGAGAATCTGCTTTTATTTTTCCATGTCTTAAATAAGAGAACTCAAGAAGCATTGTACGTACAGGTAGGCTTCACATACTTGTTATTTATTATGTTGTTGTATAACATAATATTACTAAAAATATATGCAATCACATATGTACACAGTAGTATGCACGTGACTATATGAGATAATGTGCATTTGTATCTATATAGTTAAGGCTCTGATCCTGTCCCACAGAATAAGAAACCATGTCCTTCTGTCATAGGGCTAAGGTATTCAGAGTGCAGCTATGGAATATTTACAGCCCTGCGGTTGGATTTTTGGCTTCTTTAAGTACTGGTTTACTCCAAGGCTTCCATTGGGCTTTTTCCAGCTCCTAACAGTTTTTTAAAAAGTAATATTTTAAAAAAAGAACAGGACTTGGCAAAGGATTTCCCTTTAATGTTTCCTTGAGAATCCCAAGCATAATTCAAGAAACCTACAATTTGGGTTCAAACAAAAATGGTATATTTAACTAATGGAACTTTATGACAGCCTTAACAACCTCTTCTTTATATTAAATTTACCCTGTTGTGATTTTTTTGCAGCTATTTGAGGAATTAGGGTCAATAATCCCTTAGCATGGCAAGACCCTGTGTATTAATTATTGAGTTTGGTTTCCAGGCCTCTCATATTTAAATACCTGTATGGTTCTTCACCTCAACAACTAAATATCCATGTTTCTACACTACTAAATCTTCCCTGGGGCTATTTTAATTCACTCTTTTGGCCTGACCATATGATCTCCTTTGTCCTGTCTTTTTTCTCCCTCTCACAGCAACAATTGTCCTCTTGCTGTCTTCTGCCTGTCAAATCTGACCAACTCTTGCTACATTCCTTTCATTGCCTTATCTCTTATTCTCCTCTTGCCATCCCGCTTGCATTACCATCTTCTCACAGGTCTTTTTTTCTATAACTTTTATCTCTTTTGACTTTCCATTGGTCCAGCTTGCTCTCAACTCCCTCATCATAGATGTCTCTTCCTTCTTGGTTTAGTTTATATTCTTGTCTCTGTGTGTCATCTCAAACATTATACTCACATTCTCTTTTTCTCCTCTCCTTGTTTTTCTTCAGCTGATTTTCTTGTTATTTCTCTTACCTCTTCTCAATTCTTGCTTTCTAGTTTCTCCATTTGTAATTCTCTATTCAATTTCTCTTCATCCTCTTCTACATCTTCTCTCTTCCTCTTCCCTAAAAGTATTCTTCTTCATGTATTGCCTGATATTTCCTTTTCTTCCCAAATATCTTATTTCCTACTATTTCATTTGATAATCTTCAAACATCTGAGAGTTCAGTATCAATTCATATGTTGAAACAAGTTGTGCTTTTTCAGTGATATAGCTTATGTAGTTGGACTTCATTTAGATTTTTCATCTGATCATTGTTACAATCTAGATTTTCCTTATGCTTCCTTCTTCTAGGCTATGGCCTGCTGTAAGTCAATCTGTAGCCACAATGTTTTTAATCAAAGAATTAAATAACATGCCAAATGCAGTATGCATTC
The DNA here is from genome assembly GCF_059756535.1 of Pantherophis guttatus. NCBI lineage: Eukaryota > Metazoa > Chordata > Lepidosauria > Squamata > Colubridae > Pantherophis > Pantherophis guttatus. The sequence goes on along the minus strand of NC_142063.1, from coordinate 289,869,703 downwards.
TTGCATGTCCAACATCACATTCACTCCAGATCTAGCACAATTAGACAGCAAAGGGATCCATGCATTTAAACAGGAATATCAGTGTGATATGAAGAATGATGGGTCTAGGTTGCTAGAAGAAAGATTAGAACTGAAGGTAAGGGGGTTACACTGTTATCAATAGTAGCAGTCCAATAGTGGAACTCAATCATCAAGAGTGGAATTGGGTTGCCCTTGACTGTATATACACAAGTAGAAAGTAGATGTTCTTCTTTTAGAGATACTTTAATTTGGATTTCCAAACAGAGGGTAGGATTCAATAGTCTAAATGACCTCTTTATACTTATATTTTATGATTCTATCTTCCCCCCCCCCCATAGTGTGTGCACTACTAAACAGTTTTCCTCCAAACGAATAATCAATTAGGCTTTCTTGATAGGTATATGGGATTCTACATGTCCTCTCTTTAAACATTTCCATAAATTTTAACAGCTGTTGTTGATTTTAAAAAAAAGGTCACATCACAATAAACAAAATCACATTCCCTGTTAAAACAACAACACAACATTTGATTCAGCTATAGAGGTTTGATGTATGTGATTTCAGGGAAAAAAAAAAAAAAAACTCCAGCAGATTGAAGAGAATGATGGGAATATGTAACCCTTAATACCATTAAAGAGCCATTATCTGAGATTTTTATGAACAAGATGTATAAAAGCTTTAGACATTGGTAAACAGTTGTTGAATTCTCCAGTGGGTTCCATACTGTATCTTTAGCTGGATTAGCTTTGCATCAAACTCCTTTTGAAATGGGCTTAAGAAACATTGCACTCTGCATGCAGAGAGAGGTAAATCAGATACATAACTAATTAGACACTTGCTGAATTGAAGTTCAAGAAAGTTGGCCTGCTGAATGGGATGTAAGTGCTCACTAGTATACATATTGGCTAAATAAACTATTAATCTTCAAGTATTAGAAAGCAGAAGGATGTGCTGCCTGCAGGACTTCCAGGCGAGAAATGGTGAACTGAAGACAGTTCCATTGAAAGTGGAACCAATGACCACAGTGAAATGAAGAGACAGCAAGTAGATCTACTCTTTATCATTCCTCTCTGGACAAGGAGAGGACTTGAGATTGTACACAAATACTCCACACTTTTGCCACTTGTAATGAGACCATAAGACCATTGGCAGGTTTAGAGCTGTGAGGGAAGAGGGAGCGACCATGTTGATACAATTGTGACTGGCACCTTTGAAAGGGCACTAAGTTCTCATACTTTCTTTTTAAATCAAGTTTAGAAATTACTTGCTAATTGCTTTTCAGCTAATACGAACCTTTGGATCAACAGGTTTTCCAGTATTGGAGAAGTTTTTTTCAATCCTTAGCAAAAAACATTTCAAATGCAAATTTAAGGACTTGACAAATGCTTTTGGAATAAACAGCAAAACTTTGATTTTTGGCAAGTTAAAAATGGACTAAATATCCAGATGGATTTAAAATAAGATTTGGAATTATAAAAATCCTTCCTGTGAGAAAATGCTTTGGTTCTGAATTATCTTTTTTTTTAAAAAATGGGATAAGATTTTGTATATTGGACACTAGAGGGAACCAGAGGGAAATAAGGATTACAATTAAAGAAGAAGAAATTTTACTTAGTAATGCAGAATGGAGCAAAATATTTTTAACATTGGGCATGTTGAAGGACATTTTTTGGACCCAGAAGTTAATTTTAAGAATGCTTCAAAGTATGTTTCAAAGATGTTATCAAAGACAAACAAATTTTACCAGTCAAGATGAAGGTGGATTTAAAAATGACAGGTTACAAGAATGATATGGAAAAAGATGCTATACTGGATTTGCAAAAGAAACTCAGCTGATGTCTTATCCGGATTTTTACAGCCTAAATTTAATAGAGAGAAACTCTGTGTTTACTCAAAATAAGTCCCCATGAGTTCAATGGCACAAATATCAAGATAGCATCTCTACTTTTTGCAGTCATATTCACCCATCCAATTTCACCTATTTGGAGTTATTTGGAGTGAAATATGACTTTGTTTTCTACCCATTTATTGCTCTTAAACCTTCTCCCAAACTTATTGAGAAGTTTAGTTGGTGTCAGGCTTCTCTCAGTTGATAATAGAACTAGAAGCCTGAAAGACACAGCTCTATCTTAAATTGTTTCTTGTGCAAGAAAAAAGCTATTAAAGAAATCCTGTAATTGCCAAGTGAAAAATACAAACACTGTTTGGAGCAGAAGTAACATCATCATCACTTATTCATGAGAAGTACGGTTCAGTTGATAAACCTCTTTCTCCCACCTGAGTGTTATAATGGGCCAAGAACTCACGCTTTGAGGCAAGACAAGTGGTAGACACTTCTGTGCATTGTTATTGTAATAGCCTTGACTATTTGCAGATTGTTTGTTCTGACCTCAGCAAAACTAACCCATCTCTTTAGTTGCTACTGTTTGTAATTTGAATCAGCTCGAAGGATGCACCTGTTGTCTCTTTACACACATTGGCCTTTTGGATAATAGATGAAATGCATCTAGACCAGAGTTTCCCAACCTTGGCAACTTTAAGAAAGGTGGACTTCAACTCCCAGAATTCCTCAGCCAGCCATGCTAAATTGCTAAGGTTGGGAAGCACCAATCTAGAGCAGGGGTGGGTTCTAAATTTTTTTACTACCGGTTCTGTGAGTGTGGTTTATTTTGTGGGTGTGGCTTGGACGTCATGTGATTAGGTAGGCGTGGCTAGCTGGTCAAAGTCATTTCTGGAAGATCCTCGCATTTACGACCAGTCCTCACACTTATGAACAGTCCTCGCACTTACGACCCGACTCATTTGTTTGCTTTTAACACTGATCAGCTGTAGGACGGCCCTTTGAAGCCCTGCAGCAAGAGTTTAAACGGTTTTTTTCTCTCTAGTCATCAGCTGGGACTCAGGAGGCAATAATAGATTGGGGGTGGGACCAAATAAAAGGTAACTACAACTTCTTTGACCAAAAAATGCTTTTAAAAATAAAAAATAAAAGCCTCTGATGATTGTGCGGCTCAGCTGGGATCGTATGAGGCTTTTAAAAGCATTTTTTCTACAACCTCTTTGAAGAGGTTGTACAAAAAATGCTTTTAAAAGTTAAAAAAAAAAGTTGGCCACACCCACTCAGTCACATTACCCCCCCACCAAGCCATGCCCACAGAACCAGTAGTATTAAATTTTACATTTCACCACTGGGTCTTCTGCTTGAGAAGGGGACTGGATTAGAAGACCTCCAAGCCCTTCCAACTCTATTCTGATTAATTGATAGATTGATTTGTCAAAAATCAGGAATGAAAAATAATTTCTTAATTTCTCTTAAAGACCATTCTGGGATATTTGTCTGGAGCTATAATCTTAGATCTCTACATTTGCTATGTGTCATCAACATTGCCTTTTCCTTTTTGTCAGTGCATTGGATTAGCACTTTTAACTCATTTTACACAAAATTGGAGAAAGGGTTGGAGAAGGAATTGGTTATGGTTTCTAGACATATCCCAAGGAATACAAAATTAGATGTTCTTTCACTTCTTCTTGTTGTTGTTTTTCCTTCTGGTTGTTAAAGATGACACGTTAGAAGAAAAGATATATGTTTAGAAAACAGTAAGCACCTCATAAGGGATGCAGTGGCTCAGTAGCTAAGACACTGAGCTTGTTGATTGAAAGGTTGGCAATTCAGCGGTTTGAATCCCTAGTGCCGCATAACGGGGTGAGCTCCTGTTACTTGTCTCAGCTTCTGTCAACCTAGCAGTTCAAAAGCACATTAAAAAAATGCAAGTAGAAAAATAGGGACCACCTTTGGTGGGAAGGTAACAGCATTCCATGCGCCTTTGGCATTTAGTCATACCGGCCACATGACCATGGAGACGTCTTTGGACAGCGCTAGCTCTTTAGCTTTGAAACGGAGATGAGCACCGCCCCCTAGAGTTGGGAACGACTAGCACATATGTGCAAGGGAACCTTTACGTTTACCTTTAAGTACCTCATGGTTTCATGTACACAAGCGCACAAAACTATACAAGAGAATACATTTGGAACTCAAATGAGCATCTAACACTTAAATGACATCTCTGACATTAAATCAGAAAATAGAAGTATGTGAGAATATAAGGTTGCTATGGAATATACTTAGGGTCAAGAATGCAATGACACAAAGCTGCAGGGAGATTGTTATTTCCTCAGAGACATGCCCAAGGTCCAAAAGGATCTTCACCAATTTTAGTGCTGGGACCTCCCCAACAAAATACTGCAAATGATTTGGACTCTCCAATATTACTTTACCTCAAGAATAGGAAAGAATAAGGAAAAAGTGGTTGGTTTAAGGCTTTATGGCAAAACAAAGTCAGTCTTCAGAGAACAGATTGCAGCAACTTTTCAACCGGGGAGGGAGGACTACTACGGCCTATCTACTTGTTAGCATCCATCATTGATGCTAACAAGTACTTTCCTTCCTTTTGTAATGTAAATAAGAAAGCACATAGTATTCCAGGACTCACTTTGGTTCTTCATAGGATTTAAAGGCCTTTTTTTTTCTTTTTTCTTTTGTGAAGCTGCATGACTTCTCTGTCTGATGGAATAGTGGTGGTAATGTTGCATTGTTCATGAATCACAGTCAGAACAATCTAAACAAACCCAGGGACGTAAGAACTGGCTCTGCTGGATAAAGTTTAATCCAGAATTTTGATTTTCATATTGGCTAAAAAGATATTGGCTCTGCTGTGTTCACAAGCAGGAAAATGGAGAATACTGTTCCCCTGAAAGTGGTATATAGAGGTATGATCTCCCAACTTGGAAGTAAAATAGCTCCTCAAGGCTAATAAACCCTGCTAACTTTTTTTTTTGCTTTAATTTATATGCCACCCTTCTCCAGAGACTCAAGGTGGCTTACAATGCATTAAGCAATAGCCTTCATACTTTTGTATATTTATACAAAGTCAGCTTATTGCCCCCACAATCCGGGTCCTCATTTCATCTACCTTTGAAAGGATGGAAGGCTGAGTCAACCTTGAGCCTGGTGAGATTTGAACTTGCAGTAATTGCAAGCAGCAGATGTTAATAACAGTGCTTTAGTCCACTGTACTACAGGCTCAACTAACACATGTCCTCCTTTAATTTAACAGTCCCCTTTCAAAGCCATGCAAATTAGTGATGATCACCATGCCTATGACCAGTGATGGCTAACCTTTTCTGGACTGAGTGCCCAAACCCCCAAAATGCATGCACTTGCAGCTCCCCCCACACGCACCCCGCACCACCACCCCCGGCGGCAGAGACCCAAAGACCAGCTGGCCGGTAAGAGGCACGCATGCATGTGTGCAGTGGAGCTGAACTGGGGTGACAGCTTGCATGCCATCAGAGAGGGCTCTGTGTGCCACCTTTGGCACATGTGCCATAGGTTTGCCATAAATTATGCAGTGCAGGAAGAAACACCATTTTTTTTCTCTTCTGACTCTCCTTCAGAACATTGTATGCCCCTGATCATGGTGCTTTCAGGAAGAACAGGATTCTTACTCTACTTTTTCTCCATGTCATGGAAGATTTTGTTCATGTGGCTTATGTCCTTCCTGCCCCACTGCCTTTTTTTTTCAAAAAAAGAGCCAAAATAATTCTGTGTTTTAATCTTTTCATATAGGGAACATTTTGGGACTTCCTGGTCATTTAGGCTGCCCTCTTCTTCATGTTTTCTGTCTCTATTATACACTTTTTTCCCCTTCAAATGAGGCATCTAAATCCGTACATTATAAACCATCTCTAGACACACTATTGATTTGTACAAGAGCAACACAATGTTGTTTTCAATCCCTTTCTTGTGGATTCCATGGAATTATTTTGTTTTGTTTTCACAGCTTCCACACACTGAGTCAGGATCTTCCAGCTGGGTGACCTTGGACCACACAGAGTCTCTCAGCCAAGGAAGCAGAAAATGGCAAACCACTCCTGAAAATTTGTCAAGAAAACTGCAGGGATTTGTTTAGGCAGTTGCCAAGAGTCAACAATGACTTAAAGGGACCAAACAACAAAAAGAAAAACAAAAAAACTCCATTTTTTTTTTAAAAAAAAAGACAACTAGATCCTCATCAATGCATTTCTGAAGTTAGGATATTTCTCACTTTCCAATGTGCATAATTTTACATATTTTTAAACTGAGCTACATTTTCCTTTTGATTAAACATGTGTCTAATTTTGGGGGAAAAAAAACCTTGGTGAGCTGTTCCTAACCACTTTTGGGTTTTTTATCCCATTGAATATTGTGCTTTTAACAGCAAAGAATTCTATTGCACAATGCTGGAATGGTTTTTAAAGGACAGCCTTCTTTAATCTGTGAAACTGTCACATTTTCTTCCAGTAAGTAAGTTAGTAAATAAATAACATTTGACAAAGAGGGTTTTTTTTTAATTAATGCTATACAAGAACGAACATTCAGCATAAATCACTCAGTGTTGATAGCAAATAAAGCCCATCTAAAGCTTTTCTCCAGTTGTAAATCATACGTAGATAAACCAAGGGCATAAATTATACAGGGAGAGATAATGGAGGAAAAATATCTCATGGGAGGAATATGAAGATATTTATGCTGAAAATTACTTGAAAAGAAAATTGATATAGGATTTTTTGTTGGAAATAAGGAGCAATAGTTTAAACCTTCTAGCCTTTTTTTTTTCCTGGTAAGAATTGTGAGCAAAGAAAAATGGTGGATGGATATAAAATATGTACTGCCTCCTTTCTATTTCTAGCTGTCAAACCTCCCTGAGTCCTTCGGGAGTAGGGCGGTATAGAAATCAAATAAAATAAATAAAATAAATCCCTTTCCTTGATCTAACAGATTAACAGATGAACAGAGTTGGAAGGGACCTTGTAGGTCATCTAGTCCAACCCCCTGCTCAAGCAGGAGACCCTACACCATTTCTGACAAATGGTAGTCCAATCTCTTCTTGAAAGTCTCAAGTGATGACGCTCCGGTGACTTCCAAAGGCAAGTTGTTCCAGTGGTTGATTGCTCTCACTGTCAGAAAGTTCCTCCTTATTTCCAGGTTAAATCTCTCCTTGTTCAGTTTCCATCCATTATTCCTTATCTGGCCTACAGGTACTTTAGAAAATAGCTTGACCCCTTCCTCTCTGTGATAGCCACTCAAATATTGGAAGACTGCTATCATGTCTCCCCTGGTCCTTCTCTTCACTAGACTAACCATGCCTAGTTCCTGTAATCGTTCTTCATATGTTTTAGTCTCCAGTCCCCTAATCATCCTGGTTGCTCTTCTCTGCACTTTTTCTAGAGTCTCAACATCTTTTTTATAGTGTGGTGACCAAAACTGGATGCAGTACTTTAGATGTGAACTTAGTTTTATAGTTTAGTGGCAAACAGGTGTTTTTATTCAAATACCAAACACCTAACTTTTTTCACAAGCATCCCTTACCCTTAGACTTTATGCTGCCTGCCCTGAAGACAAAATAGAAACTAATCCATGTCCAGAAGGCAATCATGAGGTCTGAATCAAGAGAGGCCCATTTAAACAAAGCATCTCCATTTCCATCTTGCTTTTGATCCCAATTTGAGGAACTGGCTTTGGTTTTTATTTTTTCTCAGAAGAGCTGAGGACAGGGGAACTGATATATCTTGCTATCTCCAGCTTCTGGGATGATTTTTTAGATTTTTATCAACTTTTGAAGTTGATAAAAATCTTCTATTAATTCTAACCATTGTCTAAAAATATCTGTCAACACACTTTTGGTAGAGTTTTTTGCAAGCATAATACAGATAGTCCTTGACTTACAACAGTTCATTAATGACCGTTCAAAGTTAACAATGACAATGAAAAATGTGACTTATGACCATTTTTCAGAATGATGATCTTTGTAGGATCCCTATGATCATGTGGTCAAAATCCAGATGCTTGACAACTGGTTCATATTTATGACCGTTGCTATGTCCCAAGGCCATGTGATCACCTTTTGCAACCTTCTGACAAGCAAAGTCAAGGGAGAAGCCAGTTTCACTTAACAACTGGATACTAATTTAACAATTGCAGTGATTAACTGTGGCAAGAAAGGTCATAAAATGGGGCAAAACTCATTTGTATGGACCCCAATATTAAAAACCCATCCTCAGTTAAAAAACTTTAAGGGCTATTTTTTTTTCTATGACGCTATAATAAGTCTCAGTATTAGTCACAGCTTTTTCACCAACAGGATGAAAAAGTCCCCACAACAACAACAACAACAACAGTAATAGTAATAGTAATAATAATAAAAACATCCAGGGAAGCACTTCATGAAACAAAACCACAAAATAATTCTTCTGCTGGGATTCAGAAGTGAGAAACTTTAGAATTTTTGTTCAATGTTTAAATTTCAAATCTTTTTAACATTTCTGTCACAAATCTCGAAACATTGAAATGCTGAAAAACAGAAACTGTGTGAATCAGTATTAAGGCAAGCCTGTTTCACCTAAAGGAGTTCATTTTTACCTATTTTTGAAGTATAAATAATTGAAACATTCAACATTCTGCTTTTCTTATGTAATTTCTTTTGCCTTCCTATGGTTTCCAGTAGCAGTACAATATTTTTTCTATCACCATGGCTAGTTTATGTATGTGAGTGATAGTATCTCAAAGGAACAGAGCTTCACCCCAATGTGCCTACTTTTATTGAAACTTTGGAAAACAGAAAGTATGCCATGGAAGGGCTTACAATGATGGGACTCATTTTTCGAGGCTGGCCATTCTTCTACTGTATGTCTTCACATTACATAGATGGTCTAAAAGGTGATTCAATAATATCATCAGTGTTACTTGTTCTTTTCATTTGGTCAGGTACATTAAACTTTTTAGATTTTATTATTAAAGCTTATTCCATAAAGTAGAGCTTTAGCATTTTAGTGGTGCTTCTTTCCTGACCTCTCCTGCTGTACCTCAAAGGCAATGAAAGTCCTTTCAGTGCCATTTTCTCACATGGGGACTATGTCTTGTTTTGAGATCTGTGGCTTCATGGAAATCTTAATTCTGTTTTTTTCCTGGTGCTGTATAAATTGAAATCTTCCAGAAGAAATCCTGCTGTTTCTACATCCTGGTTTGAAGGGAACTTGAGTATTCTATCTTACATATATATGTTCATACCTTCACACAAATTCATGATTCTATTTCTATTTCTATTTCTCTTGCTCTCCCTTTCTCTCTCTCTCTCTCTCTCTCTCTCTCTCTCTCTCTCTCTCTCTCTAGCGATGCAGTGACTCAGTGGTTAAGATGCTGAGCTTGTCAATCAGAAGGTCGGCAGTTCAGCAGTTCAAATCCCTAGTGCCACATAACAGAGTGAGCTCCTGTTACTTGTCCAGCTTCTGCCAACCTAGCAGTTTGAAAGCAAGTAAAAAATGCAAGTAGAAAAATAGGGACCATCTTGGTGGGAAGGTAACAGCGCTCCGTGCACCTTTGGCAGTGAGTCATGCCAAAGTGTATGTACTGCCAGGTGATGTGAATTAAACAATTAGAAAAACAATACCAAAAGGTAGGGCCCATGAGCCAATCAACAATCTAAAGAAGTCTATCACATTAGTATTGCTGAACATCAGAGAAAATGTTACTATTCTTAGGAATGGTCAAAGCTTATGCATCAAATGAGAAAAGATGTGTTTAGCAGAAAATGGCATTCAGTTTAATCATAATAAATTGTCTATGGGGTCTGACTAATGGTACACCCTGTGTGCAGTATGCATGCGTGTGTGATACTTGCAGTCTGATGTTTAGAGGGGGGGGGGAGATCTGCTCAATCATTCAACTCTTATTAGAATGTCCTCAGAGGCTGACTTGAAGATTGCAACCTAAATTTAGTAACAATTAATAATTAGATGAATTTATTTATTTATTTATTTATTGGTCTTTTAGTATCCTGGTATATTTCCTTAATTGGTAGGCTCAGGGGTGATTTGATAAGGCAACAGCAAACAAGGTCTCTTCAGAATATGAGTCTGACTGATAAATGAGCTGGCAAAGAATAATGTTAAGAAGAGAAATGTAAAATAGCCAGAAAATTTTTAGATGGAAAAACCTGTGGACTTGATGAGTTGCCAAGGATGACAGGCTAAGCATCTCATTTAATTTGACAAGAGCTATGAATATTTAAAGTTTGATAAAGAAAATACAGGGAGGCAATCTGTCGTATTCAGTCCTCGGCTCTGGAAAGCCAACTGATCTGCCCTGTTTTGTCAGCATTAGTGTGAGAAATTAATTGTAGGGGGTGGGGGGGAGGAGGGAGAATTGTGTCAGCAAAATTGCCAACCAATTCTCAATAAACTCACTAAGGGAGGATAAGGGGATGGAAAGGAACCAGATAATTAAAAGAACTTGCTGATGCTCAAAATGGTTTATTTTAAAAATTGAATTTCTGGGGTCTTTGTGTATGGTTGTTCTAATATTAAGAGATTAAAGTATGGAGCAGGGAGTTACACTAGTTATGTGATAAGTGTACTTGTTATTCAAGTGCGGAAGGATAAAATATGTTGTCTTTGTTTAACATGCAGGACTTAAGGGTACTGAAAAACTGTTTCAAGATTCGTGAACACCAGGGTGTAAATTGGCTTGAAGACTAGGAAGAGAGAGAAATGAAGCTACACCCCCTCAAAGACTGTTGACTGTGAGAAAATCTGGGGTCTCTCTGTGTTAATGTTTGCAACTAGTATGGACCTTTAGTATTTGGAATTTAGTTGATGCCCACATTGTTATTAGAATACCAATACCAGAATTAGAATAACTATATTCTAATTCATGAAGTAGAGGCTTTGGGCTAATTTGACATTACCAGATCAATAGAAGTTTGTGTGTCTTTCAAACTAATAAATTTGTTTTGTCATAGATTTTGTCAACTAAAGACTCTTCATGGTCTACAAACACAAACAACTTGTAGCTTTTAAATACAAGACTAACTACTGATATTGCCTTACTCCATTTCTTACAGTTGCTTATGCAAATAAATAAGATGGCTCCATCATATAGGGTCAGGTTTACCTATATTTCCCTCCATCAAATCTATCAAGCGCTACCATTTCTATGATTTCATAACTACAGGTAAGTTCTAACTCTCTTACACACTTTCCATGTTAATTTGTAAGATTTTCTTTAAAAAAAAGAAGAAGTCTATAGACATTGAAACAGGAATGTATATATTGTGTTGGTAGAGGTATGCTTTTAAACTTTTAAAAACATTTTCTTCTTTCAGAAAATACATTTCAAAATATATCTGGATGTCTTTCTTAAACTGGGAATGACACTGTGATATTTGGGAAGGGCAATTTTGTCTCTGACTTAAAAAACAATTAATGGTCAGACTCAGTCTGGACTCAAACTGAATTGAGTGGATATTAAGGAAGTCCTTTTCCTTTCAGGTTTTAAAAGCATGGCATAAAAACAAAATAGATTGAAAAGGGGGAAGTAAACTCACATTGTTTATTAGAAAATTCATTTTACTTTCTTTCTAATACAGAATAATGACTCAAGATCCTTGCAATTGTTTTATACCAAAATATTCTCCGTGGAAGGCAGAATATCCTCAATATCCTCATTGCCCTTTGATTGCTGATCAAGGTATATTAGAAGATCCTGACATTCTCCTTTGCAGATGCAGGGCAGCCTTTAATTGGTTGTGGAACATTATTTCTCACAGAGGTAGGCAAAGGAAGCTCTTTGTAGTTTTTCTGGCTGAGGTATGCACTTGTTACTGAAGTGCTTAGATGTGCTGGATATGTGCTCTGGTGTCATATGCCTGCTTGGCTTGGGAATTCCATTTGACTTGCTTTTTTGTTTCTGAAGAAAGCGCCCCAGCTGGAAAAGGCTTGTGGAGCCAACAGGAACAAAGATGTTGTTTGTTGGTTGGTGTATATTTCTGTGCATAATTGAATGAAAGTAAGATATATGCCTTCGGCCCTCAATAAAATTAATAAATACACCCGTAGGAGTTAATATAAATGCAATGCATTTCTAATTAAGAGTAATCACCCTGCTGATAAACTGATATAAGAAATCTTTGAACTGTCCATTCCAGGATGCTGAAGTGAGAAAAAAAAATAGTTCTATGATGCTATCTCCTTCTGAAGATTGTAGAACCATTCATTCCTTCCTTCCATTCTGTCTTTGATACTATTAAAATATTTAGAACTCGTGTTCTATACACGAGAGGATGAGAATGCTAACCAAGTCATTTTCTTCTCTTTAAAGTCAGTGATGATTTCCCCCACTGGTTTCTTACTTGCCTGTGTATGCAAAACAAAATTGCTAATGCATTTGAATATAAGCACTTGTCTGAGCTAATTTTTCCCCATTGTCTGTGAATGGGAGTTCATGTTGAGCTAACTCTTCTTGCTGTTTAAGAGTTCTGAGTATGGGTTTCAATTAATTCTTCTACCAGTTAGTGAACTCAATCAGTAATTTGATTTGTGGCTGCCATTATTTAACACTACGCCCTGAGTACATTCTACCCCTGAATGGAAGATTCTTTAGACTGCTTCATATAAGGGTGGAGAATCTCCTTCAAGTCATAGATGGTTATTTCATGGATGGAAAGGGGTTTGGCCTCAGAGTGGTGTATGAGTTTAAAATGTGCTAACTTTCAGATCTGAGTCTCAGGACAACAAGTATAGATCACATCATTCTGAACCAGAATTGGAAAAGAGTTTCCTCAAATAACCTCAGTCAATTTTCTTAAGGACTTCTGCAGATAATTGTTAGCTGTTGTGAACTTGGTTGAATTTGCTGATTGATCATGGGAGAATCCTCATTAACTAAAAAAGAAACAAAAACACCCGGTTAGAGGGTTTATCTAAAAAACAACCCTTAATTTAATTAAGTCTATTGCATTTTGAATGAATCCATAGATAGGACTGTGTTTTTTCCCCTCAATTTTCTATTTAAGCTCCCATATGAAAAAGACTCTTATTTTAGTAAGCTGTTAATGGAAGGAATATAAATAGCTTTAAAGAAGTCCTTTATACTTGTTTCTTAGGATTATATAAAGTCAAGACAATACTAACAGAACTATACCTCCAGAAAAACAGGATGCTCTTAAGTCAAACCTATTTCTGAACATTAAAGGTTTTAATCAAAATGTATTTTATCAATATACTTTTCTTAGATGAGAAAAATGAAATCCAGCCATGCCTGCATTTATGCCTTGATTAGCTATATGAAATATAATAAGTGATTCTTATCACAGAATGCTAAGTCAGTATGAAATGTCACCCATTGAACCTCTGTCTCTCTCATACACCCAAGCCATTAGATATCCATACACATTGCAAAGATCGCTTGAAGGTGTGACATACTTCCAATGTAATCTACCGATTACTGTGGTAGATTACATCTGTCCCCATCTGTCTTACATGGCCCCTGTGGCTATGTAAGACAGATGGGGAGGAAGCTAACCACCAGATTGCAAGAACACAAGTGAGTGATCTTATGAGGAGACCCAAACTCATTAGTAGCTTCAAACTGCAATGAACGACACACATTCAACTTTGCAGCGGCTAAGATTGTTGGACGAGCAGGCACAGAAACAGCCAGGGAAGTGATTGAAGCTTGGGAAATGGGCCTTTTGTTAGTCAACGGGAGTGTCTGATTTACCACAAACCTACGTAGTACTTAGAAGGCAAGGCTGGGCAGCACAAGCAAGCAACAGCTAATAACTTAAAAATCAGCCATCAACACAACCTAATCAACATCTAAAAAGCCACTTACAACAGGCACTATAAATACCACACACAGAACAGCACACACTCTGCTAGAAAGAAATTCCCTGAAGATGGACTCCAGTACGAGTCCGAAAGTTCAGAAATCAAAACCTGGGTGACTGACCCAGACTGGGTCCTGCAACATTATTCTGGGACACGTATATTTGCCTTTGTTTCCAAGACACTAGAGTTTACAAAGAGAAAAAGGGATGTTAAACTCCAAGAATAGAACCTATACATAAAGGCATTAAACTGTTGGTACCAGTAGTTGGTGTATATTTATTAGAACAACTTAATAACTTTCCTGTATTTTGAATTCCTTCTTCCATCAGCTTCCATCAGTTAATAGGATGAATAGAAGAGAAGATGAATTTTGTAATCCAGAACAAATCTATTGATCTGGTAGGCAGTTCTAGGATCAACATGTATGGGTTTTGTTTTGTTTTTAAACTTGAAATCCATGTTATGGTTTCTGTGTATTTTAAAACACAAGCAATATAGGTAACTAGGGCATGTGCTTCCAATTGATGAAATTGGGAAAAAAAACAATCTGAATATGGGCAGAGAAGAAATTTCAGACAGATCTAAACCACAGAGCTCACAAAGATAATAAAAGATGAGGCCTAAAGGAAGAAGTCTCAAAATGATACATTTAGATAGAAAAATGAATAAGACCAAAAGCAACTAAGACTAAACTGTCTAATCTATCCAATGATTTATTTGCCAGAAACTTAGGAAAACATTATGACATAATTTGCTATTATGCAGGGAATTATTGGGAAAGCTGCCATCAGATGTTCTCAAAATTGTGCAATAGCACATATTCCTCTTGAGAATATTAATATAGTGTAGTGTTTTCAAACTCAGCAACTTTAAGATATGTAGACTTCAACTTCCAGAATTCTCCAACCAGTATTTCTGGCAATTGAAATCCACATATCTTAAAAGTTGCTGAATTTGAGAAACACTGATGTAGAACCAAGCTAGCTCACAAATATCTAACAGTAGTTCTTGGAATTGTAACCATTTGCCCCTGCTGTGTTTCTGTCCAGGTCACCTTGCTCTAAAGTCTGCAATGTGTTTGTCAACCTCTGCATTGCACCTTTGAATCAAATTTGGGTTTAACTCTCCAGCAGCAAATTGTACAGATGCACTGGTTCATCTTTTTTGCAATAATGCAGAGAGAGAAGGGAGAAAACCGGACATTACTGATTAGAACATAGCGAAGCTTTGAAGGAGCATTTCAATGTAACAAAGCCCACAAGTAAATAGTAGATCAGATCAAAGCAGTTGATAAAAACCAACTGACCATTATTCAAAGAGCTGAATGGGAGCAACACACTTTCTTGAATCAAATACTTAGTTTGAATTGGAACCCTTTGCTGAAAACAATAGAACTGATGATTTGAATTGGGTCACAGTTCTCTAAATCCCCATTGTGGAACGCAATGATGATTCCAATAGTCTTCCCCCAATTCCATGTACTGCATGCCAAGAAAGGGGAAGATGCAAATGCTAAATTCCTTTTACTAGGTACTTTTAGATAGTCACTTTTTCAATTTCCTCTTGTGAGGCATCTAATCCTATTGGTCATGCAATAAACTCTACAAAGAAAGTGATTATATGAAGCACATTATTAATGGTTATACACAGTGGTGGGTTGCTACCAGTTCGGTCCGGATCTTGCGAACTGGTAGTAACAGTGGCGGGAGGCTCCGCCCACTGACCCCAATGTCATCAAGAAGCTTCTGCACATGTGTGCAGCCCCGTTGCGAACCGGTAGTAAAGGTAAGTAGAACCCACCCCTGCTGCCTGCCATATACCCAACATCTCCTAGCACCTAGTTAATTTTTCCCAGTTTAATAGCATGATTTCATTTAGCAAAGTTAATGAAAAGCCTTCAGTTGTCATTTCACTGGCATGCTATATTCACAGGGTTTTCTGGGATGCAACATTTTCCAGGTCACATGCTGTGATGCAGATCTGGCATCAGGATGAACAGAAAGGTTTTGAGACTTCTTAGGATGATTATTAATAATTTTTGTTTGTTTTAATCTCCCCTTCCCTTTAGTTTGACTACATTAACCTATCAGGAAAAATGTTTCAAACAAATCTACATAAATACATGGCCACTTGTAGCTGCGGGGGTGTAGGGGATGTACTAAAATAGTGTTTTTCAAAGTTGGCAACTTTAAGATGTCTGACCCTCAACTCCTAGAATTCTTCAGCCAACATCAACACTAGACACTCTCATCTGATTCTCTTTTTTGAAAGGTAGATCGAGTGTATATTTGTTAGTTCATGCAATACTATAAGAGTATAAGAGCCATAGTGGCACAGTGGTTATAAACAAACAAACAAACAAACAAACAAACAAACAAACAAACAAACAACTTTATTGGCATTGTAGGTGTATACACAGTATACCCATACAACGAAATTCACTTAACACCCAATGACCAGGTCCAACACACCTAACAATCCCCAAACACACTCCCACCCACCACGATTAAAATGCAGTACTGCAGGCTAATTCACTGTTCACTCTAGGAGTTCGAATCTGAGTGGCTCAGGGTTCACTCAGTCTTCCATCCTTCTGAGGTTGGTAAAATGAGGACACAGATTGTTGGGGGCAATATGCTGACTCTGTAAACTGCTTAGAGAGGGCTGTAAAACACTATGAAGCGGTATATAAGTCTAAACGTTATTGCTATTGTTACTAGAATTTCTACATTCAACTAGTGGCCTGTTTCAAACAGAAAGGGTGAGTGTTGCTTGACCGACATACTCACCTCTTGATAACACCAGTCTCAGCAATGATCTGTGAACAGCATCCTTTGAAATCCAGTCTCAGAAGCTTATGAACAACATCACAACTAAAGCATGCTTAAGACTGCCAGCAATAAGGAAAATGTGAAGAAACTGTAAACTGCTTTTACTATTTGTGCTAATGACTGGCAAATGGAAAGTATGGTGGTGTGGCAGAGCACAATGAAAAGTTAATTTTATTCATATATTAATTTCTATTCTTAGTTGCATGTACTGCAACTGATTGTTTACACTAGAAGGGGAAGCTTTTTGGCTTAACTTAAGCATTTTCCTGCACTGTGGTCCTATTTTACTATACTGCTGTTGTTCTTGAATCCTAAATTATTAGCCTATCCTGTTTCAGGAATAAAAATACCTCCACTGTTGATTTGTGTTTAAAATGTGTTAAGCTGCCTCTCTTTCACAATTCCTCCTGTACATCGTCTCAGTACCAAATTACTGTGCTTGATTATTAGATTTGTTTTATTATTTTATGGTCCTTGGGCCCTTATAAAATCATAACTGCTCCATCAATTGTATGTCAGAAAAGGATTGCAATGAGGGCTTTAACTCACCATGAGTAATGTTGCCTGTATCAAAACTGGTGGGAAAAGACTCAGAGTAGGTACAGTATACATACTAGGCATAGATATGCATGAACACCTAAGCTAAAATATATCAATATTTTTTAGTATTGGGCTTACATTTGCATTTGAGGGAAATGGGTGGTTCAGAAATGTGAAAAATAAATAAAATAAATAAATTTGGCCCTAAGGCTTGAAAAAGTGCCCTCCCCTCTCCTAGACAAACCAGCTGCCTTCTAATGAAAGATCATACTTCAAGAAGAGAGGTTAAGCAATTTCTTTGTAGGGGAAATGTTTCCTTTACATGATTAGAACCCTGATGGAAGCAGCATAATAGAACTGTTGGCTGTTTAATTCATTCTTCAACAAAGGGTGCTTTTCTCTTATTAAGAGCAATTATCTTCTGAGTAATAGCTAGCTTGTAATATTGTATGTATAGATAAAGCCAAATTTAAAATACTCACTGAATTGCACAGAGGAATTAATAAACTGGCTGGCTAACTATTCTGAACTGTAGTGAACCCTGGAAAGAACTTGAAGAGTGGCAGCTGACACAGTTGGTAAGAGGGTGGACTTCTAAAGAAGATGCACTTGGGTGGCATGAGACAAATTTCAAGCAGGATTCAAATCAGCAGAAATAATGGAAAGAAGGTATAGTTCAACCTGCAAAACTAAATGCACATGTTCAATAGAGCATATAAGAAGTTGGTTGATTTGGCAGTGCCTGGACTACAATGTGTAAGTTTAGGAATGGAGGGATATTACTGTGAACTTGTGAAACCCTTCAACTAGACACTGAAGGAGAAATCTTTACAGCAGGTTCATAGAACTGCTGGACTGAAGGAAAAAAAAGATTTGAATTCCCTTGAGGATGCCTGACTTTGCAGCTGAAGATGACTGAGTCGAAGGGTTGACTCTTTAAAAAAAAAAAAAAAAACACAAACATTTATATTTCAAGAATTTGTTTTGAGGCCAAAAGGAAGCACAGCAACCTTAGAATCAAATTTGCCATTATGAAAGGTAACATGTCAATATTCTTATAGTCTCAAATACTGTGATTGGGATGTTGTTTTGTGGGCGTGATTGGAATGTATTTTTCCTAATATTTTCCAGTCTGAATAGTAGCACAGTAGCAGGGATTAATTGTTGGTGAAAGAAAACAGGTAACTACAAAGGTGTGTGCATGCACTACTGTGTTTCCCATACAAAAGTTGACAATATTTATTTATTTATTAGTCACATTTTTATGCCGCCCAACTGGTTGGGGTCATGTATTCAAAGCTTACTAATCCAAAGTTTCCATTGAATATTTAGGATTTATGTTTTTTTGCGTTTTAAGAATTGGTTTGACTGATTTGCTAAGCGTTAATGTACATGAGTGTCTCCTTTTCTAGTTGATAAACATTTGATGTGGTTCTGCAGAATCAGAGCATTGGAAAAGGACATTAAGTCCTGCCCTGTGCAGGAATCCAAATAAAAACATCCTCAGCAGATATTCCCCTTGCATGAATTGTGGCATTTGGAGCATTCCATTTCTCTGTACAGTTCCTTCCATTGTAGAAATGCTCAAAATTTGCTTTGGATGTCTACGTATAGATATAACTATTTTGCCTTGATTATTTTTATTTATTTATTTGTGCGATTGTGGTCTAATTTTCTACTCATGATAGTCTGATTTGATTATATGCCATCAAGTTGATATCAATTCACAATGACCACACAGATAGGCTTTCTCTAGGACAATCTGTCCTCAACCTGGTCCTTCAGCTCTTCCAACAGTTTACCCATCAGCTCTGAAATCAAGTCCATTGCTAATGGTTATCCTCTTCTAGTTTCAAAATACGATAATTTGAGTCTGGTTTCAAAGTAAGCATGCCCAAAGGCAGAATTCTGGATTGTTTCTTTTTTCTTCTATAACCTATTTGTTCATTTACTTGATTATCCGTGGTAATCAAGTATACCATGATATTCTTATCTTGTTGGATATTGCCATTATCTGTTCAGATATCCCATTTGCTTTCTTCAGGGTCTTGATTTTTTACAGAGTCTTCACATTCATCCTTAAGAATTTATTTGATTTTATTTAATAGTTCATCTTGTTTCCTATCAGTAACTTCAGAGTAATTTCCAATATCCTCTTTCAAAATGATAAGTATATATTCAAAATCATATTGTGAAAACCGGTTGTTCTTTTGCTTCAGTTTGACTTGAAAATTGCACTTGAATAGTTCATGACACATTTCAAATTCAGCCTCTGGCCATGTCTTTGGTGCTGTAACTGAGCTCTTCTGCCTTCGTGTACCAACAATATAGTCAATTTGATCTTTGGTAGTCCATCTGGTGATGTCCATGTATATATGTGCCTTTCTAGTTTTTTAAGGTCTGTGCTAGCAAGGAAAAAAACCAATGGATTGGCAAAAATTGAAGTAATTCAGTAAATGAAGTAAATGAAATAATGCTTCATTGCAGTTTCCTAGGCCATACATTTCCGAAATAATAAATGTGATTTGATTTGATTTTGGCCATATATTCCAGCTTTTTTTCCCTCATTACTATTTCTAATTTTTGCAATTCATAAACAACACATCTTGCTTGAGTGTTCTGTCAACTTGAAAACTTTGAATTGGGCCCGTTTTACCATTTTGGTAAAAGGCAGGAGATGTCTATTGTTGCCTTCTCCCATTTAGTATGAAACAATGTTTGTTTGTTGTGGTTACCAAAGTAATCATCCACCTCCTGCATTGTCCTATATCAGTGTTGTGAAACACAGGTATTTGCCTGCTTTAGCTGGATACCTTAGATGATCTTCTTTATGTGATCATTTGAGAGTATATATAAACTTGGTATACATCCCCAACTTTTCTTTTTCTTTTTGCTTATCCAGGAGCATTCCCTGACCCTTCTCTCCACAATGATGAGCAGGTTAGCAGGAGTTAAGGGGAATTTTTCTAAGTGAAATGCAACAACCCATGGAGGAGGAGGAGGAGGAGGAGGAGGAGGAGGAGGAGGAGGAGGAGGAGGAGGAGGAGGAGGAGATCTTTGTTCAGTTTGCTAAGTGAATGAGACGATAATCTTGTTGTCTTCTACCACCCAAAAGAGAAATTAACCTGGGAGGTTTTAATTTGAAAATATGGGAGAAAAGATGTATAATTTGTACAATTTGTGCTGTTTGGCTGGCTTATTTATGTCCAGATTGGTACATTTCCTATGTTAGGCATAATTCATTTGGAAGTTCAAAGGAGGCTTTCTGCACTTTATAATAGCAGATCCAATTAAGTTATTCACAGGGCAAATAGGAATCCAATTTCTGCATCAGGTATCCCCAGGAGTAACCTATTTTCCCTTCGTTGTATAGGAAATCTTTAAATTTTTGTCCCAAAAGTCATTCTATAGGAGAACATGACAAGTTCTCCTATTGAGATTCAGAACCAAGATAGAGTTTCCTGGATGGAGAAAGATAAAAAATAAATAAATATGGAAATTGGTTTTCTGATCAAAGACTATATCCAAACTGGGAAAATGGAACATATTTTTGGTTTAGACGCCTTGAAAATAGTAGGTATGCAAAGTGGCTATGACGTGGCTTATGTGAAAAGCAATAAGGCCAGTTTGTCTCATCTGGCAACTTTGATTCAAAGAAAGAGGTTTCTGCACATCTACTGTGCATTCACTGAAGCTGTTTTCTACATTGTGAATTGTTATGGCCATATCACTTTAATGCTTAAAAGCAAGAACTGATGCCATTTCCAACTTTGTTTTGAAGGATGTTTCTCTTGAAACTTCACTAAAAGCTCCAAACACTTCCAAAAAGCAGGTATTTGAACTGCAGTCATCGTTTCAATCCAAATGACAGTGTTTTTCCTCTTTTATTTCCTATAATCAAGATCCAAAGTTCTTTTCTACTTTGATGAGTGTGGTAGTCAGAAGAAACAGATGGCTATTAAAATGGAAGTTTTTGGAATCCATGGATCTATCTTGATATTCCATTTCTAAGAAGAAGCCAATATAGTGAAGTTGTAATCACATGGGGGAGCCAATTTGGTGTAGCAGTTAAAGTATCAGACTAAAAAGTGGGAGGCTGTGAATTCTAATTCTGCCTTAGGCACAAAGCCAGCTGGGTGACTTTGAACCAATCATTCTCTCTCAGTCCTAACAAGGAGGCAATATTAAACTACTTCTCACAAATCTTTACAAGGTTTGAAAGGACTTGCTAAGGTAGTTGCCAGAAGTCAACACTGGTTTGAAGGCATACACACACACACACACACACACACACACACACAGAGTAATAATAATAATTTGTAAAAAGCACATCAGAAGACAGTGCCACACTAGAGAACTCATGCACAGATACTTTTTCCATTTTAAGAGAACACTGTTACTCACAAATATTTCCACAACAAACAATGTGTCTGTGCAAATTAAGAGTTGTAATTTCAACAGAACTATTTCCATTTGAAAAAGCCCAAACAAGTTCACAGTGTCTTATGAGACCAACAGGTATACTACAATACCAAAAGAGTATAAATGATAACGTATATGCTTAATATAGCTATGAGGAAACATGCATCTTCAGATAGCAATAGCACTTAGACTTATATACCACTTCACAGTGCTTTTACAGCCCTCTCTAAACGGTTTATAGAGTCAGCATATTGCCCCCAACAATCTGGGTCCTCATTTTACCGGCCTCAGAAGGATGGAAGGCTGAGTCAACCTTGAGCCTGGTGAGATTCGATCTGCCAAATTGCTGTCAGCTGGTGATCAGCAGAAGTAGCCTGCAGTACTACACTCTAACCACTGTGCCACCATGGATTCTATTAAGTTCCAGCTTCTATCAGGCCATTCAACATATCTAATAAATACTGTATAATGTTCCAGAAATCTGGAAAATTATTGTTAAGATGCAATGCTGTATTTACACTTAGATATTAACCAGTGTGCACAATAGCCCTTTCATTTTTCTTAGGGCAGAACACCAAAATAAAGAGGCAAGTCACAAGGCATGAACAATAGACTGCATTTAGAGGACAAGCAGTGTCAGTAGGTTTTGAATTGGATGTTTCATTAAAAAACATAAAATAAAATGGCACAAAAATGAAAACGGAAACACAAAATTAAAAAAAAGTTTATCTTATTTATTACACTGAAGGGGGCTCTCTAAATCGCACAGGATAACACAACTAAATTTTTACAGCGCCCCCTCCCAAAAACAACTCCAAATTTCACTCTTGCATTTTGCAGTCATGTTATAGCATCACCAACCATGTGTTCTGCAGTCCTAAAAGACCATTTAAAAAAGGAAGCTTAATCTTTTGGGGGGGGGAGAGGGGGGGGAAGAATGTAGACCTGCCATAAAGAATAGGTTCAGTGGTATATTTAGGGTTTTATAAACATCTTCTCCTTTAAATTGATCACTGACATGTTCAGGGTAACTTCACTTATCTAAGAATCAGTAAAAGGAAAATAACTTTTTAAAACAAAAATCTCACACTGGAAGGCCCTGAGTTTCAAGTAAACAGCATGAACTACCTTCAAATGATATATGCATGTCCCAAAACATTGCATTGTCGCACATACCACTCTCTGAAAATAGGAAAGATAGATAGAATGCTTGAGGCATTCCATCAGGCTTTAGCAGGGTGAAATGGGAAACAGGAGCCTTCCATCAAATATCTGGGAGAAAAAAATAAAAAGAGCTTCATGATGATCCATTTCACTAGGCTACAGCAGGGCCATTTCATAAAATCCACTGAGAGTTCAACTCGATTGGCCTCCAACTTCACCTGTTCCCAGCTTTATCATATAAAAGGCTGCCCATGTCAACTCCTCCCTGATACCTGAAAAGAATCTTGGAACAAGAGTGAGCAGCAGTCTTAGTGACCCATTTCTTTTTTTTTAATCAGTTAAGTGATCAAATATTTGTGGTACAGTATTTTTGTTCCCACACATTCCTTTCTTTAACTCTCCCAGGATCAGCCTTATCCTTGCTTTTTCAGGTAGTTCAGAAAGAACAAAAGTGTACATTATTACCAGTATCTGATCATGAGCTCTATGAAAAGACAAACATAGCAAAATTTATGTACCCAGACAATATTCCATAAAAAAGCTGAAACAATGTTTAATTGACTATAATATGTATGCCAAGAAAATGCATGTGAGGGCATTTTACTGCAGTCCCAATTGTTCTTTTCATAACACTACCATTGATCAGTTGTTTTGAGCAGTTTTTTCAATAAATGAAGTTGATTGTCAGCCATTGACTAAGCAACTCCTTCAAGTGCATACAGATCAACTTTGCCCTATATTTTGAACATATTGGAAAAGGAGAACTGAAGAGGTAAAATTGCTGCATCTCCAGATGTCAATGGCAAATTGATGTTACCATGGTGCAATGGCTAAGTCTTCCGCACATGTTCTCTATGCCTTTGTCAAGGTGAGTCATATTTGTAGCAAATTAAATTGTCCAAGTTGCTCTTGAGGCATTTCAGTTTCTTCAGTTGTCCCAAGAGTACCTTGTTTGATCAGATTTTGGATGTTGATTGTAATATGAACTCTATTCTGAAGGGTTTAGGTTTTTGTCTGGGGTCTTCTCTTATAGGGTGGAGGTTATCAGTTAAAACTGAGTGCGATGGGAAGGGGCAGTGGATTAGAACTTGAATTAAAGCAGGGGGTTTAAAAGGACTTTTATAGAGAACAACTGGCTAAAGATACTTCCATCTTTGAGTTGAAGTGGACAGCGGCCAGAAAGCAGATGCTGTTTGTCCACAGATTACTTGCTAATGTTGACTTTTACCTATCATCAAGCTATCTTCTGATTTCATTGCTTTTTGAAATATTTAGGTGGCTTTAAAAATATTTTTAAATGGTTCTATCAATTTACCATGCAATCCTATATACACCTGCTTAAAAATGAATCCTAGTGGATAATCATTTAAATATGAGCCAAAAATATGCAGCAGCAGCCAAAAACGCCAATGCAATCCTAGATTGCATTAATAAAGGGATAGAATCAAGATTACCTGAAGTTCTAGCCCTGCTTTAGAAAGCCTTAGTAAGACCATACTCAGAATACTGCATCCAGTTCTGGTCACGTCAATATAATAAGCTGCTGAGATTCTGGAAAGACTGCAGAAAAGAGCAACAAGACTGATTAGGAGGCTGCAGGATAAAGCATATGAAGAAGGATTATAGTAATTGGGTATGCCTAGTCTAATGAAAAGAACAACTAGGGGAGACATGATAGCAGTGTTCCAATATCTGAGGGGCTCCTACAAAGTCAAGGAGATCAAACTATTTTCCAAAGCACCAAAATACAAGACAAGAAACAATGGCTGGAAACTGACCAAGGAAAAAAGCAATCTGGAAGTAAGGAGAAACTTCCTAACAGTGAGATCAATTAATAAGTGGAATGGTTTGCCTTCAGAAGTTTTGGGTGCGCCATCCCTAGAGGCTTTCAAAAAGAGACTGGACAACCATTTTCTGAAATGGTATAGGTCTCCTGCTTGAGCAAAGGGTTGGACTAGAAGACCTCCAAGGTCCCTTCCAACTCTATTATTCTATGTTCTATTCTGAATAAGATTTCTTCCTGGCCAAGTAGATGCAGAATTGCAACCTCGGTGTCTATCTACTCTATGAAGTGTTACTTTAAGATCCATAAATTATGCTTGAAGAAATTATATTGACAGGCAAGATCAAATATTTTTAAAAAGTAAATGTTTCTTCTAATCAATACAATGCTTTTCTGAAGCCATCCACATTGTCCTTCCTATCAAGGACCTATTTTTACAGACTGCTGATTCTCCCTTTCCCCAAAGCTGGTTCTTTTCACTTTCCAAATCCAGCAAGAGGGGAAAAATATTTCCACTATGAGATCCTACTGTACTATACTCATCATCAAGAAAAATTAATTCTATTTCCTGAATGGCTAGTAGGACCATTCATTCCTGGACATGGTGCATAGATCTTATAGGAGTTGTAGCTCAGAAACATCAATGTTTCCATCTCTGATATTCAGGCTTTAAGAAATCTAACATTATGATGACTGTACCTCATGTGCTCATGAATGTTTTGACTATTATTTAAATAGGTCCATTAAAAAAAACCCCACGGGTTACCAGGATTCTGCCTTCAACACATAATTCCTGGTTTTTGTTCATATTTATTTATTTAGATTTATTTATAGAGATGCCCATCATGCCATAGTGCAGCTAACAACAGATAAAACAATACCATGCAAATAAGAACAGAAAACAAGCAACACATAAAAATCTAAAATGACCCCTGAGGTAAAAACAAATCTAATAAACTAAGAATGCTCCACAGCTAATCTCCTCACCCTTATGCCTGGGAACACATCCAGATCTTTAAGATGTTTTGACAGGGTCATTGAGAATATAACCTTAGAGGGTATAATGTTCCAAAGGGCAGTTGTTATGGTAGAAAAGATCCCCTTTCTGGGACTCACAAAATGATACTCTTTACCAACCCACAACATGCTTCTCCTGACAGATCCGATGGGATGGGTAAAAAGGTGGTCCCACAAATAACCTAACTGCATGTCATGAAGGACTATATTGGTGAGTATCAGCACATTGAACTGCACTTAGTAGCCTACTGGGAGCCAGTGCAGCTTGTGGAGGTCTCCAATGATGCACCAAAGTATGCCTATTGTTGATTGTTCATGCCTCCTATGCCAGCTGCAACTTCTGGGTGCTCTTCAAGAGCAGCCCCATATCAAACACTTTGCAGTCATCATTAACTCCCTTCCTCACCACAGAATATTTTTAATTTGTATTCCTTTAATGTTGACCTTAGCCCTTCATTACCAAAAGAATTCAAGATCCCCTCTGACGGCTCCTAGTGTAGTTATTAAAATATCCCCTAGCTCAAACCTAAGAGCTCTTCTTTGTTTTTTTCTTTTAAAACATTCATTATTTATAATAATATTTTTTTGCATTTTTTCCAAGTGTTCATGAAAATGATGTTCCTGTTTAGTGTCTACAATAGGCTTCTCTCTCTCTCTCTCTTCCTCCCCCCCTTACAATAAAGGGACAAGCTTCCTGCCGATGCTTCTCCCTACTCCATCTGGAGCCTCCTAGTCTGCCTGGCAGACTCTCTTTTTACAGCAGAGAGTCTTCTCTTCTTTTGAGCACTGAGATTTAGAGAAAACTGGCAGACTGCTGCCTTTGGAGTCGCAGAGTTTGGGGGATGTGGATCAGCTGTACCAACCCGTTTCCTTCTTCCCGACTTCTCCACTCCCATCCTTGGCATTTCTTTCTTTCTTTCTTTCTTTCTTTCTTTCTTTCTTTCTTTCTTTCTTTCTTTCTTTCTTTCTTTCTTTCTTCCTTCCTTCCTTCTTTCTTTCTTTTTCTTTCTTCTCTCTCTCTTCCTGCCTCCCTCTCTGTCTCTCTCCCCCATCTCTCCCCCTCTCTCTTATCAATCCATCCATCCATCCATCCATCCATCCGCCCATCCCTACATGGATGTGTTTTTGCTGCACAGATCCTCTTTCTGTGCCACAGCCTCAGGAGACGTGAGAGCAGAATAGCTCGAGCTGCTTGCGAGGGTGGATTCTCTCCACCCCCCCTCCATCGCTCTCTCCATTCCTCCTCCCATTTCCACACAGCTTGTTTTACAAGCCGGGGAGGCTCTGCCATCTAGAGCACTTTATGAGATCATTTCAATCTGCCGCGTTTTCCCCCTCCCCGCCTTCTGCTTTTTCTCCCCCATACTTCTCTGTGTGCATGCGTTTATGTGTGCATGTGTGCATGTGTGGGAGGGTAATCCTTCCCCCTTTTCCTCTTACATACATACGTACATCTACACTAAAGCAAGGTTCCTGCTAACATGAACTTGAAGACTTGCTCTACCCACATGCTTGTGATACCTCGGGATGTCATGGGATCCAGCTGCTTGAAAAGCCTGCAGGCTGCTGCGCTCAGTCATTCAAAATAAGTCTTTTGGAAACAACAACAGAAAACAAGTTTATTCACTTTCTTTCTTGCACGCTCACACACACAGACACTGGTCTTCTATTCTCCCTTTTTTTTTTTTTTTAATCCTCCTTTTTCTGTGCTGTGGATATTTCTGAGTAAGGAGTCTCAAGGATTCTGTTGTTTGGACTACGCTGAATCAAATTCCATCTGCCCAGGTTTCTTCATTTTTGCATCACTAGATTGACTAAGGATTTTTTAAAAAGATCATTTTTATGTCTTTGCCTGAAGCAGGAGGGAAAGGATGAATGGCATAGCAAGAAGAACTAAATTTCTTCCAGAAATTGACTTACCAAACCAAGGATAAATGTGATTTCTCAAAGGTAAGAGGAGTTTGTTATGAAACTATCGGTATTTATAAAATGTAAATTGTTTTTCTAATATCAGAGACAGCTTTTGAGATGGATTGGAAAAACACTGGGGGGAAGGTGTAACTTTATTTCTTCGGAATTCAAAATCTTAATAACAGACATTATGGTGAGGGAGGAGAATTGTTTTCCGTTCCCTTTTTGGGTGAAAAGGGGGCTGGGACATATCGTGCTTTGCTGGTCAAGCTTATGATCGAAACAGAAAATGTTATTGGAGTGAATTAGAAATTAATAAGAATTGGAAAGAGGGAACTAGGAAGATTGGTCCTACTCTGTTAAAAGAGGAATTGTTGGGAAAGAAAAGGAGGGGAAATTTGAGAAAGCCATCCAGGGATGGATCTGACAGGGAAGGAAAATCCTGCAAACCTAAGAACTTTGCTATGCAGATAAACTCCGCTGTGTATGGAAACGTATACTTCAAGGACGGAGGATCTTGGGAAATGTCATATAGATAAATGGAAGTTGAAGCTACATGACAGCTGACAATGAGAGTCAAAAAGGGAACAACGCAGGTCAGGTGAGTGGGTTCCCTTCTTGTCCTCCTACATTGGCACGACCTTAAACTCCTATAAAATGAGACATTCCCTATGGGATCTATTTCCTAGAACTGCCAAAGGAGATGAAGAGCCTCACAGAACATATCATGATCATCTCAGTCCAGCATCATCTGATGTTTGTAGTTCCTCAAAAGAAATGGGTAGCAAAGGGAGTGGAGGTTAGAGATAATATGACAAATTGAAATGGGAAGACTCATTTTTTTGGCAGGGTAGGCCTGCCCCACCTCTGCCCTCCATTCACTCAGAAATTGGTGTTATAGAATCAAAATAAAGGTATGATATAATGGTTGGAACTCTTGGGATGGAGATGCATTTATGATTTCTGCAAAGCTTTTGAACGTGTGAAAAGGTGCAGCTACTTTCCTGTCTGAATTCCTAAACCAATACAAAATGAAAATGTTTTTTTTTTTTTTTTGATCAGACAAATCAATTTTGTAGAAAAATTGAACTATGAGATAATTTTCAGTTTCTGGAAATGCTAAAAGAAGTGTAATTCCATATCCAGAAATAGGACTGTGTGTTTATGAGCAACTTTTTTTCTACTGTCATAGACAGAAAGCAAGCCAGAATATTACAGCAGGAATAGCTTTGCTAAAATGTACTGTATGTCCAATATGTGCTGTGTTGTATAAGTGCCATACAAAAGTCCAAGAGTTGGCCCTACATGCCATTTGCTCCCACCTCAGGGATATTATGGAGCATCTCTGGTACCTCTGATTTCATTGGACAGCAAATGTTGATTTTGCCATGGAAATGGCAATGTTTGTACGAATCCTTGTTGTGAAGATGATCTGAGGAAGTGATAAACTGCCAGAAAGTGGGATATAGCTTTTATTGTTTTCTTTTTCTTCTTACTTTTCTTGTTCCCTGTACATTTTGTGTAATGATGAAGATAGCTCTTTTTAACCCAGACATCCTAGGTATCCATTGAAAGCTTCAGAGCACTTGGTAGAACCCAACACAAAAATCTGCAGCATTTTTATCTTGAGACAGTGGGTAAATGCAACGTTGAACATCCGTCACTTGTCTCTCCACCCCCTGCTTTCTTTATTATTATTTTTTTGCTGGTTGTCTTCTTGATGATGAAAACTGAAAAAAAAACATGCTTAATATTTTGTCACTTTTTGAGTTGGCCTAATGATCTTATTGCCTTACTGTGGAATTTATAACAAGTTATGACTATTTGTGTATGGATGCATCACTCTTTATGATGTTTGAACCATCTTGTGAAAACAGAGAGCAAAGCAAAGACAGATGCTGGCCTCCTGAAAATTAATAATATAACAGAAAGGTCATTGTGGTTTTAAAAAAAATAATAAATCACACGCATGTGCAAACATACAGAAGCATACACTTCCATTGGGCAAGCATTTGTTGCTGTCTGAGCTGGCATCTTCCTATTGCTAACTTAATTCTGAGGTTACCTTTCTTTATCTTTATCTTTATCTTTATTTGATTTATATACCGCCCTACTCCCAAAGGATTCAGGGCGGTGAACAACCAAATAATAAAATAATAAATACAAAATTTAAAAAACAGAATAAAACCAAATTAAACAATTTGGCCCAGACAGATTTAAAACACCCCAATCATTTAAAAAACAGATTAAAATTTTCATATTAAAAAAGAAAAAGGGAAAAGAATAAAAAGGTCTTGAGAGCACGGCGGAAGGTGCGCAGGTCCGAGATCCTCCATATCTCCGGGGGGAGCTCATTCCAGATAGTAGGTGCCTCCACAGAGAAGGCTCTCCCCCTAGGGGCCGTCAGTCGACAGCACCCGGAGGAGCTCCTCTCTATGAGAGCGTACCGGCCGGTGGGAGGCTACTGGTGGTAGTAGGCGATCCCGTAGGTAACCAGGTCCTAAGCCATGGAGCACTCTAAAGGTGGTAACCAAAACCTTGAAATGCACCCAGAAGATCACCGGGAGCCAGTGCAGCTCATGCAGGAGAGGTGTTACATGGGAACGCCATGTCGCTCCCATTACCACCCGCGCGGTCGCACTCTGCGCCAGTTGGAGCCTCCGGGTGCTCCTCAAGGGGAGCCCCATGTAGAGACCGTTGCAATAGTCCAGGCGGGAAGTGACGAGGGCATGAGTGACCGTGCGTAAGGAGTCCCGATCCAGAAAGGGACGCAACTGGCGAATCAGGCAAACCGATGAAAAATCCTCCTGGTCACAGCCGTCATATGCTTTTCTAAAGACAGCCGTGAATCCAGGAGGATGCCCAAGTTACAAGGCCTCTCCATGGGGGCCAATGATTCGCCCCCAATATTCAGTGATGGCGCCAACTGACTATATCGGGACTACAGAAACCACAGCCACTCGGTCTTGGATGGGTTGAGCCTGAGCCTATTCCTCCCCATCCAGATCCGCACGGCCTCCAGGCACTGGGACATCACTTCAAGGGCATCGTGGGGTGGTCCAGAGTGAAGATGTACAGCTGAGTTTCATCAGCATACTGGTGGTACTTCACCCCGAAACCACAGACGATCTCGCCCAGCGGCTTTACATAAATGTTGAACAAGAGGGGCAAGAGGACCAACCCTTGTGGCACCCCACATATGAGGGGCCTCGGGGCCTCGGGGTTGACCTCTGCCCCCCTGCCAACACAGACTGCAACCTTCTCATGGCTGTGACAAAGAATGAAATGTTGACACCCAGCTGTGGTTTTAGGTAGATTAATATTGCAGTGCATATGGAGAGCTTATCCACACTAGAGAGAGTAATCACCACTTGTTTCTTGCTCCTTCCCTCAACCTTGCCTGATCTATCACCCCTGTTGCTACGATTTATTAATGCTCAATTGAATTTGAATGTTGAATATAATTGCTGATGTTTCCCTTGGGAAAATAGGAAGGGTTCATTTAGGATTTTTTCCCTCAGAAGTTTCTTTCTCTCTTTCTGTATCACTTGAGCTGACACCTCTGCTGCCTCCTTACTGAGGGCCATCAATCCAGCCACTGATTTTTGAAATGAGGTGTTTATGCCCCATTCTGGAAAGGGAGGAATTTTGCTGAAGTGCCACTTGTTGGAGGCTGGAAATTACAAGCAGACAACCATATTTCAGTCCTGACTGTACAGGTTGTATTTTTCTCTCTCTTTACTTCTAGCCAATAGATTGGACTGAAAAAAAAAAAAAACAGTGGACAGATAGTCTTTAGCACCATTTTTTCACCAGGGAAGGATAGAAGGAGGGATACTATATTTTTTTAAAAAAAGGGTGTGGGGAGGAACCAGACGTTTCTATGCTCTTTTTTCTATATCTATAAAGCTCAGCTTTACCTCAAAGAATGGAAAGGAATTCATGGTAATTATGATGTGCTATCATGGACAAGAGACTTCTGGGTAAAAAAATTAGGTTCAGGCATACTGTGATAGCCCTGGTGCTTTGAGATTTTCAGAGCTGATCTGGGAAATGCTGAATTTGAAAGATTGTAAAGTACAACTTTAATTACCATTAGCAAATGTGACAGCCTCAACTAATTAAACTGAACAAGGAGTTTCCAAACATTCTTTTGTCATCGATGGCTTGTAAATAGATTTATGGTTACAGAACATAATTTAGAAGAAAACTGAAATATGAGCTCCAAATCCAATACACAACTATAAAATTTACCCTAAAATATTTTGGCAAAGTCATTGATTCAAGGGAATCTCTGTGGACAGATGATCAGATATGAAATAAACCAGATAAATACTTATGGGACTGGCTCTCACTGAGAGTATCTATCCATCCTAATAGATTGCATATGACAGCACATTCCAGGCCCCTTCCCTGAAGTCTTCAAATCTAGTGGGACCTCTGAACTGTTTGTTTTCCATGACATCCCCAGCCTTATGAACCTTCCTCTACTCAATGATTCAGCAGACCTTCTAGCCTTTCACAAGGCCATCAAGATCTGCCTTTTAACCCAGGTACTGGGATAGAGTAAGGATGTCTGGAGTTGGTTGTAGGGCATTCCAAGAAGTGACTGATGTGTCTAGTTTTGTGCCTGTTTTGTAGGTTTGTATTTTATTATTGGAGCTTTTATTGTTGTTGTGAGCCACCCATATTCATGTTTTTAGATGGGCAGCGATAAAAATCTTATAATTAAATACAGTAAAGCCTTCATATTTTAAGTGATTTTGTTATTCATCCTGCAGACATGTTTGATTTCAGAAGATTCCATAAGAGTCCATATCAGGTTTACTAGAGTTGGGCAACCCAAAAATCTAAACAAACAAACAAATGAACAAACAGATAGATAAATAATATGGGAGAAGTACTGGCATGTTTGGGAAGATAGAAAATAAAGAAGAATACAGAAGAAACTATTAGTACTGGTATTTGGAGTTGTGGGGGCCCAAACATACTATTCTCTGGCACACTACCAGTATTCTTGAATGAATGATAATGTCATTTTTGGCATACTATTATGAGATGTCCTCCATCTCTGCTCCATGGTGACTTGAAGTGAGGCAGAAAAATTTTGAACTACATTTTTCACAACATGATATCATGTTTGCAGCATAAATCCATGTTATCTTCTTCAAGAAGAGATTGGACTGCCATTTGTCAACAAGGTCTCTTCCAACTCTGTTAATCTGTTAATCTGAATGTTGATATTCATTGAATGAGTTGCTTTAAATACTTAAGGTTAAGAACACATTAAGGTTTTAAAAATTACTAGAGAGCATGAATGTAGTGAAAATGAGTTGACAAACAATGAAAGAGTATTTTGCAATTGTCTAATTTCAGTTTGACCAATGGACTTTTGGTATAATTCCTATTCTTTGGAACTGACTACATGTAGACAATGGCAGAGCATACCGTGTAGTAGAATGTTATTAATGTTTTATTTTTTACTTTATTGTTATTGGGAGAACTAAAGAAATATCTGATTTTACATGATCTGCTGTGATACATATATACATAAACATTACACTATTAGAGGCACAGACATATAAATTTGATAAACAAATTAATAAATAAATACAATACATAGAACATGTACATTAGTAAGAAAGAGTAAGACAATAATGCCATGACATAGAACAAGAACAAAATGTGGGGTCCTTGGTATTTTCTGAGGTTGCTTGTTTTCTTGCAAACATTTCATTACCCTGACTAGCTAACATTATCAGTGCACTGATGATGTTAGCTACTTAGAGTAATAAAACATCTGCAAGAAAAAAAGCAACCTCAGAGATCACCAAGGACCCCTGATGTCAACCCTCAGCTACAAATGTTCTCCTTTATTGACAAGAACAAAATTAAAGGAGCATAGTTAAAACTTGTTATACCAATACGATTCATCCTATCTCTCCATAACTTACTCTCCTTACAAACTGCTCTTGCTTCCATCATGTTACTTCATACATGACCTTTTGGGCATCTGCTAAATTCCAACTCTTTTAGCTTTCTGAAAAACCTTCCGGGAAACATTTTCCCCAGGCCTTGGGATAGAAGGACTCAGAGTGCAAGGATTGTAAGGATTGATGGATTGGAGATTGTGCGTTAGGGGCCTGGTTTTCTAAATTTTCTTGTTTTTGGTTTTATTATTTCTGAGAGCCATTCAGAGCTATGTTTTATGAGATGGGTGGCCGGAAAAGTGAAGGGGACTAAAAAAATGCCCCATGTAAATAAAAAATAAGTATGGACCAAACTTTTTTCTAATATTAATAAACAAGATATAGGGTTGCCAGGTGTCCACTATTTGAGCGGACAGTCTGCTTTTTTCACATTATGTTCACTATTTTTTTTCACAAAATAGTGGACATTTTTTTTATTCAAAAGCTTTATGATGAAATGGTACGTAATCTAAAGCTGTACAGTCTAAGAGAATAAGGATAGGAGAATCACGTTTTGTCTTTTTTTTCATAAGTTAGAATGAGACAAAGATCGAATATCCATTGAACTCGATTCTCCGAAAAAATTAATGATGAGATTAAAATAAAAATATATTATAAAATTATGTACAGTTCACATTTTTAAAATGTATTGTAGCTTGTGTCGACTGACCTAAAATGGCATATTAAAATGTTTGTAAGAAAATATATAATTTAATTGTAAATTTTTTTAAAAATTTTTTACTACTTAACACACACCCCCCCGCTTGTCCGCTATTTTTTGGAAGCAGACCTGGCAACCCTAGATCCAAATGCTCCCATGCATGAAAGACCTCTGGGAACTTAGATTATGAAAGCTTGTTTATATTATCAAACTCTAGTGGCTTATTAAAAAGTATGTCAATTTTCTAATGTCTCTAGTGATAATAAT
Organism: Pantherophis guttatus; assembly: GCF_059756535.1. Lineage (NCBI taxonomy): Eukaryota > Metazoa > Chordata > Lepidosauria > Squamata > Colubridae > Pantherophis > Pantherophis guttatus. The sequence goes on along the minus strand of NC_142063.1, from coordinate 289,835,413 downwards.
GGGGCATACTGAATATTCATAAGTATAATTGTTATTTGAGAGCATCTAAGGCAGCTTTTTCCAACACGATGCCTTCCAGTTAACAGAAAACTTTAATTCCTATTATTCTCATGAAATATGGTGAGAAAAATTTGAAGTCTCACAAATTAAGGAAACATCAGATTGGGGAAGGAAGGATGCCCTATAGTATGAAATTCCAGCTCCTTCTTATAAGGCCAGCCTAAAAGAAAGCTAATTATTACAAGTTTTGATTATATCATATCAGCAATTTTTTTAAAAAAAATCTAATTGCTGATATGAAAAAGAGCGTTTAAGGATTATCTCAACTGTGAGCTATTTTATTCATTTTATTCTTTGTTTTGGAGTATTTACTTCTTCAGATAAAAATGTATATTCCATCCTCCAAGGGTTTACATACAACATATGATAAGGCATACAATAACAACTACAATTTGAAGAAGAGTTGCATAATAAAGACAGATATTGTTGCAAAAATAGAGCATCAAATAAAATTTATATTCTGAATAGAATAAGTACCTATTTAAACAAGAAGATTGTTCAGCTGTAAAGACTGCCTTGAGCTGAGCTTGTGGTGATGCCAAAGGTTTATTTTGGCAGTATTATGAGGTTGGTTTATCACTTCCAACTTCTGATTTGTTTTTTAGTTTCCAATCTAATCAACAGTCATTCAATTCTAAGGTTCTTACTTAAGTAATATCGAAGATTGATTCTCCTTAGCTTCTGAGATCAACAGAGGCTAGCCAAATGTTGGCAGCTGAATTGAGAACACAGCCTTACAAATCAAGGCATTTCAGTTTAAATCATCAAGAAATCTTTTCTTTCATCCTTTTCAGTTGGGTTTCTACTGAAGAGGAAAAATCTTAAGACTATGGTAATCTGGTATAGGAGTTGATTGTTATTAAAGTAGCATGAACCTACATGAGTTAAGGTTTAAAAATATAAACTACAATATAATGTTTAATAAATAGGTACAGCAACAGGAAATTCATTTGTGGTAGCAAAACCAGTGACATCTAACTGTTGAGCGTTAGCAAAGGACTACCAGACTGTTATAAATTGCATAGATTGGGGGGAGTCTTTATACTGATTAAATCAGTTCATTATTTATGTTGCAGTTTTCTCCAACTCAATGTTGTCCAGATGAATTACAACTGCTAGACTAAGGCTGGCTGAGAAGTTGTAAACTTTAGCCAAGCTTATCCAGGCAATGACCGATTTGGGAATGTGGCAATATTTATATTGTGATTCCAATGATAAGAGTTGGTGGCAGCATTTGCAGGCACTATCCTCATGTCAGATGGGGCACCACCACCTCCACAACAAAATATTGTCTGATTGTCCTTGGAGTAGATGAGTGAACCGCAAGGTTCTTTGCCTAACTTTAGGTGAGCTTCATAGGCTGTAGGCATAATGAGCAGTAGGTCAGATAGAGGGGATCATGGAAGTATGGATAGAATAAAGAAGAATGGAGAATGGCACAACATAAGAGAACAAACCCATCAGGACTAGATTCAGCAGTCCATCTGCATTTAAAAGACACAGGCCACTTTTTTGAAGACAGCAAAGTCCACATTTTGGACAGAGAGGACTGCTGGATTAAAAGAGGGATCAAAGAGACCATCTATGTCAAAGTTGAACAGCCCTCTCTCAACAGAGGGGAAGGGATACTATATCATCTATCTCCAGACTACTACATAGTCCTTTCAACAGTTCCAAGAAGTCTCCACACCCATTTGCACACTCAGGTGACCTTGATGACACAGACAAACTTCCAAGTGGCCTGAAAGACTCGCTAAAAGAATGAAAATGATTAGCTGTCTGCAAGGAGTATAAATCCTTCCATTCCCCACCATCCAGTCCAGTAGTGGGATTCAAATCCTGTCACTACCAGTTCGCTTGTGGGTGTGCGCGCATGGGCGCAATGCTTCTGCGCATACACAGAGCTGTCCGGGTGGGTGGGCGGAATCTCCCACCGCCACTGCTATTGATTTGCCCGATTCGGGGTGAGCCAGTAGCAACCCACCACTGATCCATTCAAAGCTCAAGAAGCTTCTTGGATGAGAAGTGAAACGTCTTCAAAGAAAAAGATGTCAGAAAGTCCAATTGCCTCTTGAAAAAGTACCTTTGGGACAACCATGACCTGGTTGACTGAGAATCTCCATAGTCAATGGAGAATGGTCTAGAAATGTTTAGATATATGAAACAAGAAGTAAAAACAAAACAAAGAGAATGGAAGGGATGGACACAAAAAGTAGAAATGAAAACAGATGTGAAGTTGGCAGCCACATGAATGTTCTATCTTTATGCCAAAGGTGAGCTTTTCAAAAATAAGGCCTGCATGATGCATTTTTGGAACAAAAGCTTTTCTATGCACTATGACATAGATTGTATACGCCTTTTATGATCTTCAGCCAAAATATTTTATTACAATGACTATGAGCTGTACACAGCAGCATTTACTAGTATAAAAGGAATTAAAGGGAAAAAAACTAGACAAATACTATTGACTATGCTGTAATACTGCAAAGCTTTTAACCTAGCCCCAGCTGTCACTTCCTATCCTTCCCTAAATCCAGATTGCAATAAGAGAGTTGTCATTGTTGGGGGGTTTTTTTGCTCATTGTAATAACTTGTATTACCTTCAGCTTGGAAGATTGCCAATGGTCTGCATGACACAAGCAGATATAAACATGTTGCTAAACAGCCTCCAAAGATGCTGCATAGGAAAACATGCTATTTAGAAATTATGGTATTTAATTGCACAGATCTGTTTTCTGTTCTATTCCCCTCTTTTTAACTAGCATTATTTCAGAAGTAAAAGGAGAAGGGGGTGTTTTGATAATAATTTTGCAGGTCTATGGCTAGTCAGGTTGCCATTCTTTGTATGATTTCCTTGATAACAGTAATTTCAAGCTGGAAATGCAACAACTATCATTAGTTCATAAGTATATGTAGATGTGTTACACACATGTATTACATTCACTACCTTTCAAAGTTACATTTTGAAAAAAAGGTAAGAAATAATAAATCAAAGAATTAAAGACAAAAATAAACTAAAGGAAATATGGCAAAGACTAAATATGCATTATATTAACACATTCTCCGTAATCCTTCAAACAGTACATTTCTGTCCTTACAAATTATTCTTGCTTTCTCCACCTGGATGCACCAATGCTTACATTTCTTTTTTGTTATTTGTGCTTCTCATCTCTTTCTCAGGAGTTCAGTCCAAACTTTCTTACTCTTCCCCTTGACCCAATTTTGTTTTCATATTTTTTTCCAATACTTTTTCATTCATAGACTTTATATCTTGATTTATCACAGTTACTTCTTAAGTAACCTATTCTGACTACATTCATCTTACTTCACTATTTCTCATAATATTCCCAGCTTTTAGTTCCATACACCAAATAAAGCAGATGCACACTCCATTACAAATCCATTTTCTCTTATGTTGACAATCATTTGTTACTCGTAACAGATCATATGCTACATATTACTGGACTACTAGGTTTTCTGCATCTGAAAATTTTATCCATACATATTCCCCTTCTTTAGTAAGCATTCTGCCAAGGTATACAAATTCACATACTTGCTCTGTCTCCACACACACACCCACACACACAAACACACACACACACCTGTGAGTTTGTGTGTGTTCTCAAGCAACAACATGGTATCTTCAGCATACAAAAATGTATGTATACCCATAAGCAACATAACTCTGTTGCCCCAATAATCCCTTATATAAATGTGTATATTAAATAAAAAAGCAATATCACACAGCTTTCTTTCTTACTTTCTGCCCAGCATTTCACCATTCCACTTTTTCTCATGCATGTTTTACTTTTATAATACTTTAACTCTCTTAGTGTTATCACCCAACCAAACCTTATCTCCACATCCATTTAACACATTGATTGATTGATTGATTAGATTTAAGTTGATTTAATTTATAAGCCATCTAACTCCAGAAAGAGTTTGGACAGCTGACACTAAAACAAATGGAAAGCAATAAAAAGAAATCTAGATGGCTCAGTGGCTAAGTCACTGAGCTTGTCGATCACAAAGGTCGTCAGTTAGGTGGTTTGAATCCCTAGTACAGGTCTCCTGCGTGAGCAGGGAGTTGGACTAGTTGATCTCCAAGGTCCCTTCCAACTCTGTTACTCTTAAAATCTATTTGTCCGAATAAACATTTGTTGTTAGTCGCAAAGTCGTGTCTGACCCATCGCGACCCCATGGACAACGTTCCTCCAGGCCTTCCTGTCCTCTACCATCCTCTGGAGTCCATTTAAGCTCACACCTACTGCTTCAGTGACTCCATCCAGCACCTCATTCTCTATCGTCCCCTTCTTCTTTTGCCCTCAATCTTTCCCAGCATTAGGCTCTTCTCCAGTGAGTCCTTCCTTCTCATTAGGTGGCCAAAGTATTTCAGTTTCATCTTCAGGATCTGGCCTTCTAAAGAGCAGTCAGGGTTGATCTCCTCTAGGACTGACCGGTTTGATCGCCTTACAGTCCAAGGAACTCATGGGAGTCTTCTCCAGCACCATAGTTCAAAGGCCTCAATTCTTTGGCACTCAGCCTTCCTTATGGAAGGAAGCCATACGTTGCAATTGGGAACACTATAGCCTTGACTATACACACTTTTGTTGGCAGGGTGATGTCTCTGCTTTTTAGTATGCTGTCTAGATTTGCCATAGCTTTCCTCCCCAGGAGCAAGTGTCTTTTAATTTCTTGGTTGTAGTCCCCATGTGTGGTGATCTTGGAGCCCAGGAAAATAAAATCTGTCACTACCTGCATTTCTTTCCCATCTATTTGCCAGGAATTGAGAGGGCCAGATGCCATGATCTAACCCCAGATGCCATGACCTAACATATAATATAAAATACCACAAGCTCATCCTTGGTTGTGGGGTTGGGATCTTATTTGAAAAGACAGGCATATACAACAGACAAAGTATGCTTGATAGATGGTATTGTTTGGTCAATATGGTATTGTTTGATAGATATAGATGATAGATTAGATAGATAGACATATTTCATTAGGGTTCTCTATGGTTAATGCTTTGGTGAGAGATGATGAATAATAGAATGTTCTATAATTAAGTCATTTTTTGCTATTTTTCCCCTCCTAGGACCAGGAATGTTAAAAATGGTTTGACAGAAGATGTGTGGCATTTGATGCCTGCTTGGAAAATACTGCTTAATAAAAACATTTTAACTCTACTATTATATATTCCATACCCATCACTCAATTCTGCGCTTGGGTGTGCATGCGTGTGTCTATGTGTGTGGTGGGGGCTTTGGTGCTTACTGAGTAACAAATAGCATTGACAAAATCTTTAAATTGTGTTTTACTCAACACAAGCTTCAATATCCTAGTACCATTTTTTAAAAAATAAACAAATAAATAGCAAATTTATTGGTCAGAGACATATAATGATGTACCATTATCATGTATCATGTTTATATAAATTGTAAATAAATGATAAAGTGAGAGTGAGAAAGTTAATGTAGGATTTTTTTAAACATATGAATGATCGTTGCTGCCATTCTGAAATACGGCAGATTTTTTAAAAAATGAGGCCCATCTTATATGTATACTTCATATCCATGACAATTCCTACAAAGCCCATGATGAATTTTTGAGAACTTCATTCAGTAGAGTTTAAATGCCGTTCTTGCAAATCAAGCATCTAAAACATGGCAGGTTGAATCTCACAATTTGATCAGCATTCACCGCAGATTCCATCTAATTATATTCAGAAATTCATTATCGATCATCCCTTATAAAAAGGCCTATCTCACAATTACTTATTTAAAAATTATCCAGCACCATTCTCTAATAGAGAGCTATAATGGTTAATGCACCAGTTTAGAATCCAAGAAGCTGTGAGTTCTAGTTCTGCCTTAGCCACAAATCCATGGTGTCTTTGAGCCAGTCATTTTTTCCTCAACCCTAGAAGAAAGCAATGGCAAATCACTTCCAAAAAACCTTGCCAAGAAAACTGCAGACACTAATCCAGAAAGTCATCAGGAGTCAACAATGACTTGGGGAAAGAAACAATCTCCTAACCTCCAGTAATGAATTACTAATGTCATAAATGTCATTCGTTTCTGTGAGGTGTAAAATAAAAAATTATAGTCCTTTCTTGGTTTCCAATACAACTAAAGAAAGCATTTGGGTTTCTGTAAAGGAATTGAGGTTTGAGTCTGAAATACTGGGAAAGCTTTCATTTAGTTCAAGATCTTGGACAATGATAAGGGATCATTTGTTTATTTATTCATTTATTAAAATGATTTGTCACCACATCTCACCACAAGGTGACTTTGGGATTGTGGGAGTTCCGGGATTTACATTGGCTCCTCCTGTTCCAGGCAAGAATAAGCCATTTTGTTAGAAGAAAAAAGAAAGCTGTTCGTTGTGGCCTGCCAGCAGCCAGCAGATTTGGCAGTAGATTCGGACAGTTAGGAGGCGGGGAGGAACATGGGCCAGTGCTGGAGTCTGGGGAAGGCTCTGATGAAGGCTCTGCATTAGAGGCAGAGAGGGGGCCAGAGCTGTATGCCAGTTATCAGCTGCCTTTGGAGTCAGATATCAGTGAGGCATACAAACAGCTGGAATCCGTTCCCAGTGTGTGCATGTGCAGAGTTGCCAGAAAAAGGGAACGGCTAAAGAACAAGGGTCGACTTGGGAGTAAGGCCACAGGTGGATGATGAATGGCCCCTCACAGAGGGAATAAAAGAAGAGCGAAAGGGGAGTGGAGTTTGCAGGAGACAATTTGTTCATTACTGCATTCTTGCCAAGTATTGCAGCATCTGAAAGATATCAGCCCAGCCACTCTCCAAGCCTCATAAAAGTTGGTAATTGCAAACTAACGTGAAAGACTGTTGGAGAGGAAAGATTTTGCTGGAGAGGAATTCACTGTAAATTAAAGAAAACGGGTTTATCAGGACTCGGACTCGGCTTGGTGCTGCTGGAGAAGCCTAGGTCAGAACACTGTTGCTGGAGCTTATACTTGTGCATAAATTATATTTTTTAAAATGATACATAAAGGTTTTTACCGCCAATGCAGATGATTTGCATCTTGTGAATTGCCATAATCGCATTGGTTGAAGGTATTATAATATGTATTATCCAGCTATTGTTATCCTTAAATGGGACTGCACAGCTTCTTTGGGTCAAGAGTGTACTTGTCTTTGAATGGCATGTTAGAGGCTATGCCCCAAAAAGGAGATACAGCCAGGTCCAAAACAAATGTAATTGAATCTCTATGTTATTAACATTAAATCCCATTGTTTTCCTTCTTATTACTTAAAATAAATAGTGCTCATTTTTTTTTATTAAGGTAAACACAAAACAAAAATACATACAAACATGGGTACATTAAAACAATACAAAAGAAAAAACAGACCAACACTAACTCAGTCCACTGACTGACTTCTGAAAGCTGTTGCATCGGTGGTTGTTTTCTATTTCGTCTATAGTGCTCATTTTTATAGGGGCTTTGGAAAGCACATTGATCATTTGGGGGTTTAAGAATTTCAAACTGCACAATATCAGCTCATAAACTGGAAAGCGAGTGAACCTTTTGTGATGCTGAATCTCTCCATTCTTCTGTCAGCATTGCTTGTTTAAATCTGGTGTGGTAGATAAAATAGGAATAGCAATTCTGGATTGGAAGAAGAGGTAGTGATAACTAGATTAATAAGAAGCTGTTGAAAAGCCACTTGGGGTGAGTGCTTTAGTAATAGCCAGCCTCTAATCCTCTCAACAGGTGTTGTGATGTCACATTGATTGTGTTAAACTAGATAAGATAAGGAGATGGTTCCTAGAATAGCCAGAAAATCCTGAAGATTATCATCTGATTGGCTGCAAAATAAGAAGCTAGGCTTGTGTGTTCCATTCCATGTAAGCATCTGGTGCTAACAAGAAAAGAAAAGTGGATTAAAGAGAAAGTTAGCTGAAAGTAAATGAGTAACAAAATGTTTCTTTTCTTTTTTTTTATGCTTTTATGTTGTGCTGAGAAGTCAAACAAAGTATACTGAAATTTGAGAATTCACCCCTTCTTGTCCCTATACTTATATTAAAGTTGAAAATAATATTTCTTTTAGGAATCAAAATGAAACTTTCCATTTTGTGCTGAGAAGGAAAAAAAATGGCAAAGTTTGGTTGTTGTGGTGGTGGTGGTGGATTGAATTTTGCTAAATATCTAGAATATAGTGTAGTGAACAGCAATGACTTTGGTGCTGGGCCCTAGGCCTCTCCTGAAATTCAGGTTTAGAGTGCTCTTGGAGATGTATCATGAAAATAAAGCAGGAAAAGGAAGGGAATGTTTCATTTCTCACTTGATAAGAGTTCAGAACTATGTAGTTGTGAAAAGAAGCATAGTGAAAACAGAACTAAGCAGAGGTTCTCTACACCAGCATAAATGGACATTTCCAATAAGACATTTTGCACCTTTCACATGAAAAGGAAATTGGAGTATGTATGTGGGTAAACAAAAGTAGCTTGATCTTCAAGTGGGCAGAAGATCATAATGAACTTGCTCCAATGATACTTTAATTACTTTTTTAAAAAAATTACTGTAAGAACTTTTCATACTGACGATGTAGCTAAGCTACAACAGGAGCTGTGTGGCACAGTAGTTAAAATGTTGTACCACAGGCAAACTCCGCCCACAGCCTGGACTCCAATCCTGATGGAGGTCAAGGTTGACTCAGCCTTCCATCTCTCCAAGCTTGATAAAATGAGGACCCAGATTGTTGGGGGCAATATGCTGACATTGTAAACCATTCAGAGAGGGCTGTAAAAGTGCTATAAGATGGTGTATAAGACTAAATGCTATTGCTATATACCTAGAAATAATGCTTTTGTTTATATAACATTTTTTCCTAAGAGTGTTGCAAAGCAATAATCATTTTCCTCACAGTGTGTCTTTGAACCATGCAAATGCTTCTGACTTCTGACTTGCTTGTCAATCAAATCTGCCTATAAGTTGTCTACTATGACAACTCCAACAAAGGCACAGATTTTTCGATCAATAATTACCCTAATGTGAGTCTGGATAAATAGAGACTATGAAGCAGAGTACCTTCAGAAATACTTAGCCTGGAAATGAATTCTAAAACAACTTGAAATATTTTTCTTGTTGAAAAAAAAACCCTGCACACCCACATACTCATAAAGCAATAAAACAAGACTCCACCATGAAAAGACCTGCCAGAAATGCTTAGAAGAATGTTAAAAATAAACTAAGGCTGCAGTGATTTGATGCCTAGCTAATGTGAAAGCTGGAACCAGACATACCTAAAAATTCCTGGATGTAAAGCAGAATTTTTCCTTGATCTCTGACATGCCAGCTATGAGGAAAATACTTTAAAAAAATAGGGATATAAGATTTGATCAGGTCATTAAAATTAGAATCTGAGCAGTTGCATTCTGATTTTATTTATTTATTTAGAAATTTTATATGGCCACAGTGATTCTAGGTGACTTTCAGAAGAAAAACCCTACATACAAAACCCAATGAATCCCACCCCCCTGGGACAACACTTGGTGGGCTTCATATCATCTTGAGGTCCCAGAACTTCTGGCAAAACCATGTCTTCAGTGGTTTTCAAAAGGGTGGCAAGGTGGGAGTTAATCTTATTTCCATAGGAATGATGTTCCATGGGGAAGAAGCCACCACAGAGAAGGCCATTCATCTTAACAGTAGGGACGCTAGGGATGCATAATGTATCTTGCCTTTCTGCTTTGGTGGGTCAAGTAGATGTAATTAGGAAAAGACAGCCATTCAAATAGCCTGGTCCCAAATAAACTAGGGCTTTAAAGGTGATAACCAACATCTTGAATTGAACCTGGAAGCAAACCTATAACCAATACAGTTCCTACAAGAGTGGTGACATATGTGCAAATCTAGATTTGCATAAAACCATGTGGGCCTGCCTGCCACATTTTGAATCCACTGAAGTTTCCAAATACTTGTCAGGGACAGCCCCATGTAGAGTGCATTGCAGTAGTCAAGATGGGAGGTGACCAGGGTGTGGGTAGCTGTGTGCAGGAATTATTGGTCTAGGAAAAGGCATAACTGCCACACAATCTGCAATTGTGCAAAGACTTTCCTGGCCATGACTGCCATCTGCTCCTTGAACAGGAGTCATGCATCCAGAACCTCAGATTACAGACTGGGTCTCTGTTGGGCAGTTCAACCTTATTCAAATTCAAAGATGGCAATTTTTTCATGGACCAAAGAACCCCAAACTCAACCAGTTGCTCCTTGCCGGTTTCAGGTGGACACTAGTCACTAATAAAGGGCATTTTATGTCACTACAATTACCTAATTTCTAGCAAGAAAGATGAAATTAAGAGAAACTATCAAAACCAAACTTGACTTTCAATGACAGTGCAAATCTACCATCTTCCAGATTATGAGATTGAAAACTATCTTTCCTTAGCTTCGGTTCTCATTAGTCCCTCATTCTCATTCTCATTCTCATTCAGCTCACTACTGATTAAATGCCAATTCACTATTTCCAATTTCATTTTATTCTGATAACAAGCAACATTGTTGAGCATAATCTGCATATAGTCCAAATACCTAGATAACTTTACGAGGATCCTTTTCATAAATATTAAAAAGGTAGGTATGTGATCCTACCTATAGTTTGGTATATATACATCACACGATTTAGGTAGAATTGATATGCTGTGGAACCTATAGTAGTATAGTTGATGTGTATCTTCCTCTTTTCTACCAGAAACTCTGTTAAGGCAATCACTATCTCTCTCCATCTGCTGTTTTTTTTTTTTCAGCCTAATCCACAAATACTTCCCACCACTGCTAATGATGGTTGCAGAACAAATTTAATGGAAGTTGAACTCTATTAAAGCTAGAAGCTTAGGGGATTCTTAAGTTCTGTTTCAGGATTTAAACTATAGAAGTGGCCTGCATCTGATTACGCATATTTTCTAGTATATGTTCCTCTTTTACGCTTTCATCTTGATTATTCAGCAGCTGTGTTACATTGACGTGTCAAAACACATGAATACCACAAGATGTTCTGATATTTTGCTCCTCTGTTAAGTGTGATGCTGCAAAAAACTTTAAAAGGTAGAAGTGTATGTTAGTAAATTGCACATTCTGTCCTGTGTGATGGATTTTAATTCAGCTCTTAATAGCTAAGACAGATTCCACAGCAGGGACTTAGCAAAGAGAATAGAGATATTAATTGGCTGCATTTCTTCATGCAATTTTTTTTTCTTTTCAAATTGAAGATTTTCTAGAGAATAAAATCAAGGTCATCAAATATTTTTTGAAACTTATTTTCTTTTTTAACTTTTTTGTTTTATTTTTAACATAAGTTAACTGATCAACAAATCTCTAATTATAAAGGATACATTAGCTTTGGCCAAACTTTGCCCTTGGCAGTCCATTAATAGTTTGAGGTTTCTGAACTAGGCACAAGTATAAAAGAAAGGTAAGCTCAATCTTAAATGGTTAAAAAAAAGATAGCAAAAAAAAATCTACACCCTTTTGAAGTTCTCTTTTATTTCATTCTACTTTATTTTTTTTAAAAAAATCCATATCTTACTTCCTGACGTCTGCTTGGGAACAACTTCTGGACTTGACATATTTTTATCTGATTTAGTAGGACTGTTCTTATGATCGACAGCAAAAGAACAATCCTCTCTCTTTGAATGCAAAGGTGTTTCAGTATGAATGAATCACTGGTTTATATACTGCATCCAGTTTGGTTGCCACAATGTAAAAAAGATGTTGAGACTCTAGAAGCAAAGAGATTAGGGCTTGGAGGCTAAAACATATAAAGAATGGTTGCTGGAATTGGGTATGTCTAGTTTAATGAAAAGAAGGACTAGGGTTGACATGATAGCAATGTTCCAATATCTCAGGGGTTGCCACAAAGAGTGGGGTCAGTCAACCTATTCTCCAAAGTACATGAAGGCAGGACAAGATGCAATGGAAGAAACTAATCAAGAGAAGCAACCTAGAACTAAGGAGAAATTTCCTGACAGCTTGAACAATTTATCAGTGGAACGACTTGCTTTAAGAAGTTTTGCATGCTCCAACACTAGAAGTTTTTAAGAAGAGATTGGACAAATATTTGTCTGAAATGGTATAGGATTTTCTGCCAGAGCAGTGGGTTGGACTAGAAGACCTCTAAGGTCCCTTCAAATTCTGTTATTCTGTGTTCTGTATTTATATGAGTAAGAAAATCTTATACCAGCAAAACGAGGGTATCACTTATGAATCCTGAAACTGAGATTTTGGGAAGTGTGCATCCAATTATACTATTTATAATTCATGATGGATTTGATTATACATCATTTTTTGACCCAAAGAAAAAAAAAGGAAAGATGCTGCAGGAAGCATTATGTTCCAAGTCTAGATTTTTGGAAAGATTGATACACTGAAGTGGAATAATTTCTTTAGACTCAGGGCAGCAGGAAAAAAAATAAAGGTTCCTGAATGAATTAGTTAACGGAAGAATTAGGATATATTCCTGTTTTCCAATCCAAATGGAGCTCAAGGCAACTTACAATAATGGAAATGAAATAAAGCAACGGTAATTGAATAAAAATGCAAATTAAATAAAAACACAATTTAAAATGTAATTAAAACACCATTAAAATCCATCAGTAAAAGTAAAAATTTAAATTAGCCACCAGCTAATTTAAATCTACCTCAGCCATCAAATAGCTTGCATGCTAAACGTCAGCCCAAATAAAACAGCAGATGGATAGAAGGAGCCAGCTTTGCCTTAGTTGACCGAGAGTTGCAGAGGTCATGAGAAACCACTGGAAATTGTGTAGAGTATGTCCCCACCACACCTACTTTCAGCAGGGACAGGGATCAAGATGTCCTGAAGCTGTTAAAGCCCATTCTCATCAGGGAAATTATGCTATTTTAGGTAATCTGGTCCCAAGTTATGTAAGTTATCCCTTCACTCTGGCTCTGATTCAATTATATATTGTTTATTTCTTTGTTTTTTTTAATATATAAAGTTCTAAATCTACCCAATTCATATACTATTTTAAGTGGTTTTCATTATCTACTAGCAATTTTTCATGGCTTGCTTGTTTATTTATTTATTTTAGAAATTTGTATTTTAAATGCAAAACTATCTTTTAGCTCCAATGACATTTATTGTGTTGCCCTTAGTTGAACTTTTTAGAGGCTTATACACTATGTATGCTTAACACAGAAAATACAAAGCAGGAGAGAAATTTTGGTTAAGGTTGTATATCCATATATGCAAAAGCATATAATTTTCTGGAGTGCTAAGTCACAGATCAGTCATTCAGAATCAACAAGACTGCAACATTAGTTAAGAGGATACACACATGTAAAAATTAATACAAATTAAAAGAAAAAAGAAAAAAAAGGTGCAGAAAAGAAAGAGAAAAGAGAAAGAGAAAAGAAATGAAAAATAAGTAAGAAAATAGTAAAGAAAATAAATAAATATATAAAGGCGTTCCCTCTTCATCACAAGCATAATTTTTTTAGTAACTTATTACCTTCTCTTAAAATACAACAAGTAATCACTTCTTTGTCAATCCCATTTCATATCTATAAACAAATCCATGAAGCCTTCTTGTTTCAGAATGTCAGCAAAAGTCCATTAAGGGTTACCAGAGAGATAATAACATATCTATTATAATCTTGATCACGTAAACCAACTTTATATTCCTTTGTTTACTTTACTCCCTTCAAATAATGTCCCAGAATTTGATTTATTTTTATTTTTTCCCCAAAACTTTGACAAGACTGATATAAGAGGAAGAAGGACAGCAATTTAGGGTGGAGTTAAAAGAGAAATAAGCCTAGTGTCTATGTAATCACAAATGAACTAAATCCAACTCCTCTTGAATTCCTTTGACCCTTATATAATGCCAAGATACTGCTAACAATTAGTTGAGTAGATTCCTGTGCATAGGCATAAATCAGTTTAATTGGAACTTCATGTGTGGGCCTGATCTTTCATGCCTGATACATCTTTTGTAAATTCAGTAAAGGAAGCTTATCTAGGTTTGTTAATTGTATATCCATTTAACTATTAAAACATCAACCAGATGGAAATTTCTTATACCAGTAGACCAGTGGTGGGTTGCCCCCAGTTCGGACCGGTTCTATAGAACCGGTAGTAAAACCAGTGGGAGGATCCGCGCACTGACCCTGACATCATGAGAAGCAATCTGCGCATGTGCAGAAGCGGTAGTAAAGGTAAGTAGAACCCACCCCTGCGGTAGACTTAATATTTGTAATAGAAATTAATAAAAAGAAAGAATGAAACTAGATAATCTTGGATGATATAGCAAAAACCATTGTTCAACATTAACACAGCCATAGTCAAATTGTTTAATAGCTTAAAAAGTTGCCAATGAGGAACATTTATTGATGGAAGAAGAAACATCTGTAAGTCTTTAAAGCAGTACTAACAATGTTATACATTTTTCTAAAAAAGGAAAAAGGAAGTCCTTTAAGAAGTCAGTTTACATAATTGTAAATGTAATGATTAAAAAACTCTCCAAAATGTTCTGAATATTTTTGTATTGTAATGTTTCAGAAAGAGCCATCAACCTACCAGAATTGTTTTATGACCATTACAACCAGTGGTAGGTTGCTCCTGGTTCTCACCGGTTCGCAAGAACCGGTAGTAAAAATTTGTAGTAGTTCGGAGAACCGGTAATAACATTGGCTGGCCACGCCCCCGAACTGGTCCCCAGCCCGGTCACCGCTCACTTACCCTGCCCACTTCATCAGAGGCTTTTTTTTTTTACTTTTAAAAGCATTTTTTCTACAATTTTTTTTCCTTCGGCCGAAAAAATGCTTTTAAATATATATAAAAAAAGCCTCTGATGATCGCGTGGCTCAGCTGGGATCATCAGAGGCTTTTAAAAGCCTCTGGTGATCCCAGCTGAGTTGCCTGATTGTCAGAGGCTCCTAAAAGCATTTTTTCCTGCAAGCTCTTAAGGTTGTAGAAAAAATGCTTTTAAAAGTAAAAAAAAAAAAAGTTGGCCACAACCACCCAGTCACATTAACCCCCACCCAGCCACGCCCACAAAATAAGCCACGCCCATAGTAAAAACATTTTAGAACCCACCCCTGATTATTACTAAAGGGTAATTTTGTTTTCTGTCTCTCTTTCATTTATGGAAAACAAATGTACCAGTTTCTATCCTTTCTTCAGCACTATAGAACATTTCATAGAATAATTTCATAATATCAGGGACACAAACTCCCAAACTAGTACTTCATTAAAAGAACTAAAAGAGCTTTCCCCTCCCCCTTCCCCCTCCCCTCCCCCACCTTCTCCTTCTTCTCCTTTCCCTTTCCCTTCTCCTTTCTATTTTCCTCCTCTCCCTTCTTCCACTTTTATTTTACATTGAGCTGGGGATTGTAATAGATTTCTTCTACTCCAACCTTAGCTTAGTTATTTTGAGGCTGTCATTTTAATTGCATTCTTAATGCCATATGGTACAGAGTCTTGAGACTGCATTGGGCATTTTGCCTGTATCTAACAAAACATACCTCAGACTGTATTATGGCCAGCTATTATATACAGCAAGGGACTTCTATAAATACTATATAAAATGTAATTAAATCTAAAGTTTGTCTATATTGATTTGCTAGAGAGAAAATTCAAAATAGCAAATCCCCAAGTTAGTTCTTTTGCCTAGACATAAATTGCATCCTTGTGCCAAAATAAGTTTGGGGCTCCTGTGTTGTCTTCAAAGCTATTGTTTCTACTTAAGCGGGATTTGCCAGCATTTCTACTCAAAAGGTCACAGTTTGCAGAACGTAGCATATGTATGTTTTTGAAGTTGATCCTTTTTGTTTATCTATTTTGCGGGAAATTGATAGCCTTGGCAACCAGGATTGATTTCAATTTCATATCTATAGTGTTTGCAGATTAGAAATTCATGCTAAAGCTGGCTGTGTTCAGACTGAAGAATAACAAGGATTGTGACAGATGACAGGGATTTCAGAAGAAACAAAAAGCAAAGGACATCTCTGGGTGGCTGAGTGAGGATGGTTGCTTATTGCACTTTTATGATTAGAATAGAGAGAAAGACATGAAGCCAGGTGTGGGCTGCTGGGGGTTCACAGGGGTTCAGGAGAACTTCTAGTTAAGATTCTGTGCAGTTTGGAGAACCCCCAAATCCCATTCCTGGCTGGCCCTGCCCACCCCACCCCGCCTCTCTCAGGAGCCCCATTTTGGATGCAGGTAAGTGCAGGGTGTAGACGGAGGCTCAGGGAGGGCAAAAAATGGGCTTACCAGAAGTTCAGAAGAGCCTCTAGAATGTGAGGAGGCCATTTTCGTCCTCCCGGAGGCTCGAGAAAAGCCCCTGGAGTCCAGGGAGGGCAAAAATACCCCCCCTGCTGTGGTGGAGGAGGCCGACTAGGCCACACCCACCATGGCCACACCCACCCAGCAACTGGGCATGGAACCCCTTGCTAAAATTTTTGAAGCCCACCCCTGCATGAATCCTGTCTTTATATCAGACCAAAGATTGTAGCTAGAGTAGCTACCTATTCCCCATAGCCTGGGGAAGGTGAAACTGATCTTATGGTACTGAAAATGAGACCAGAAGTACAGAAAAAAAGAAGGAACAAAGTTTTGGCTGGTTCTAGGCCAGAAATAAATTTGTTTTTCATGTACACAATAACTGAAATATAGGTGGTCCACAATTCACAATGATTTGTTTAGCAATCATTCAAAGTTACAATGGCTCTGAAAAAAAGTGACTAATGATTAATCCTGGCACTTACAACTCTTGCATTATCATCATGGTCATGTGATCAATTGGCATGGCTACCGGGCAAACGGCATGCATTTACTTTGGTTGTAGGAACCCTAAGGTCATGTGATCGCTATTTATGATCTTCCCACCCAGCTTCCAAAAAGCAAAATCAACGGAGGAATCCAGATCCGCTTAATGACTGTATAAATCACTTAATAATTGTGGCATAAAAATCAGGCAAACAGCCCCCTTAACATAGCAAAGGAATTTTTTCTCCCAGTTGCGGTCATAAATTGAGGACTTTCTGGAAGTATATTCAAGGATGGCATCTAGGAACAATTTCCTCTAAATGCATCATAAATGTTTATGGTGCTGAAAGACAGTTGCTAGAAAGGAGTGTAGTTCTGCTGGTTCTTTAAAATGTTATGCAAGAAAACAACCCACCCAACATTTTGAGTAGCTCTTGCCTCTTGGGTCCTTTCCTTGTGCATATAAAACTCCTTGTACAGTTCATTTCACCCACAATGTTTGGGCTGGAGTGTGGGGAAAAACCCAGATTCAGTTGCTAGTACTGCATTTGCACAGTTGGTTGTTCTGGCTGACTTTCATTGTGGATCAAAAGCTTTTAGCTTTTGCTATTGATCCCAGGTTCTACAGTCATTCAATAGCTGTGTTGTTCAAGTTTTGAAGGCTTTTTTTTAAAATGTTGTTTTATTGATTTTAAATGAAAAAAATAGAACAAAATAAAAAAAGGTATAATGTCTCATTTTAGCTGTAAATATTTATAATTCTATATATAATTATCTAATGCATTATTCACATGCATACATACATACATAACATTTATATAACTATCATGTTTTTTAATCTACTGAATTTTGTATACCTGAGCCCCATCTTTCATTATTTTTGTCCTTATAAAGTCTATGTCTATAGGCAATCTGCTACAGGTGACAAGTGCAATCAGGTCTTCAATCCACTGAGTGAAAGAGGCAGCAATTTCTGAAGCTTTAAGAATAAACATTCCTCTTGATTTATCTTCCCAGCTCTCTGGTTTTTAAAGGGTGAGATATATTGTAACTACCAACTACTTCATAATATATTGACAATCAAAAAGTTCCCTGTCCTGTGTACATTAAAAGAATTTATATTCTCAGAGAAACCTTCAGATTTGCATCCCCTGCTGTAACCCATCATACCTGGGAATTCTTGCCTCTCTGATAACTTTGAAAGTAAAAAATTAAAATAGTTGTATTTTAGAAAGGTAAGGGGCTATTTGTAAAATATCTGAAGAAAAGCGAGATAACACTGACATTTTTATGATTAAGGGAGGAATGGCTATGCTTTATTTTACATCTTTTGGTACTCTACAATTTCACACACTTCATAAATACAGGTGTACTTAACAACAAGGCATAAACACAAATCATGCAGGCATATTGGAACCATGACATTTGACAAATGTGATTGCCTCAATGACACAAATACGAAGACTGTAGTCCATGAGCTAAATGTGGTCTTCAGACCATATCTGAAATACTGCATCCAGTTTTTGTCACTACATTACAAAAAAAGATGTTAAGACATTGGTGGGATTCTACCGGTTCAGACCAGTTCAGGCGAACTGTTAGCTCTGACTTTCAGCCATGAGGAAACCAGTTCACTCCATTTTTGAAGTGGGCCAGCCCTCCCGCACTTGCGTTATACTCACCTATATTTCTGTTTCTGAAGCCCAGCTGATCGGCGTGGCAAAGTGGATTGTTGAACTTCAGCTGTTTTCCTTCCCAGCACCAATGTGGAAGGTGAGTTTTCTCCAAATTGCACACGCACGCACTTAGTGAACCAATTGTTAAACCGGTAGGATCCCACCTCTGTCTTGAGACTTTGGAAAAAGTGCAGAGAAAAGCAACTAAGATGATTAAGGTCCTGGAGATTAAAACACATGAAGAACAGTTGCAGGATTTGGGTATGGCTAGTCTAGAGAAAAGAAGGACTTCAGTGACATGTTAGCAGTATTTAAGTATTTGCCACAAAGAAGAAGGGGTCAACTTATTTTCCAAAGCACCAGAGGGCAGGACAAGAAACAATGGATGGAAACTAATCAAGGAGAGAAGCAACCTGGAAGTAAGGAGAAACTTCCTAACAGTGAGGACAATTAACCAGTGGAACAGCTTGCCTTCAGAAAGTTGTGGGAACTTCATCACTGGATGCTTTTCAAAAGAGACTGAACACCCACTTGTCTGAAATGGTATATCGCAAGGGCAGGTTCCAAATCCCGTCGCTGCCAGTTTGCTCGTGCGCACGTGCTTATGGTGCTTCTGCGCATGCGCAGAAGCTTCTGGGAGGGTGTGTGGAGCCTCCTGTCACCACTGCTACCAGTTCATACAATCCGGTGCAAACTGGTAGCAACCCTCACTGGTATATATGGTCTGCTTGAGCAGGGGGTTGGACTAAAAGACCTCCAATGTCCCTTCCAACCCTATTCTATTTTATTCTAATTCTAGTTCTTTCTAACTGGTCCAAAAATCTTTTTAAAAATCCTTTCATTCTCCTGAGACTCCCCAGACACCCCAACCTTTCTCATAACCCATAATCAACTCTCTCTGTTCTTTACTTCCAGCCCAAGACCCCCATGTCCTGAAGGTAACCAATAATGGAAGTCATGAAAACATTTGCACACCCAAAGCTCTGTATAGCACTTCTTTTCTAGTTTCAAATCCAGGTACAAACTGGAAAGGGGTGCATCATGTAGGATGGTAGATACAGCTAGGTTCCTCACCTATGTTCATTTGATAGGCAGTCAAGTTTCTGTCTGTTTATCCAATGAAGTCAGATTTGCTCACAAATGCTAGTAAAGTTTTTCTATGCTGTTGTCTTTCTTTGGAATTATTTTGCTAAAAAATTGTGACTTCAACATAAGTACCAGACTGTCCTAGGAGACAGCATATTTGAAATGTTCTCACACTGGTTGCTAAGAAATATTCTTTGCAAAGCAAATAACAGCTTTGGGTTTGAATGTCATTGGGACCATGGAAAGGTTCCACTCCAGGCCAAATAGAAACACTCTTCTTGAATTAGTCTTGGAAAGAATTCTCTCTCCATCTTATCTTTAGTTATTCTACTTCAAGTGATCTACTTGAATCAACTATCCAATCCCAACAGGGAGGAAAAGGTCAGGACTAATGTTGCTGGATCTTCTGTCTTTTCATTAACTCTTAAGGCTATTTAAAATCACTTTTTGAAACCTAAAATAGTTCATAGGTGTTCCAAACCACCAATACATTAAATGAGCATTTCCCCCCAAGAAAGAGAGAAAAAAAATATTTTTTTAAAAATGGAAGTCTTGTTAAAAAAAAGAGGAAAAAGGGACAAAATGAAAGTATTATTTTTTTTTAAAAAAAAGAGGGTTAAAATAAATCATCAAATACAGTACTAGCATTGTGCAAATCCTTTGAAGGAAAACCTCTGAGATGCTTTTCTTTCAATCATTAAAACAGCCACATCTTTTTCTCAGGTCATGCAGCTGTTCAGGTGATGCACTTGGCTGTCTCTGAACCATTTTGCATGCACAACTTGGTTTAGCATTTTTCCAGAGAAGTAGGACACTAGCCAGTTTCTGTGGAATAACAATGAAATTGCCGAATTAATGATTTGCATTTGTTTTAACTGCACAACGTATTTCCAGGAAGGGAATCAGAAAAATTGACCAATTAGAAAGACCGGAGAGGAAGTTCAAAACAATATTAATACATTGAAAGTGAATAAAGAATAGGTCCAAATAATGTCTTTGAAGGATATTCAGAATTACAGCAGCTTGATCTAAAGCTCTGTAAATGTTCTGATACAGCTTGTTCACATCTGGAGCAACTTGTGCTGTGTTCTCTCATTAACTAACATGGAAAAACAACATTAGAGAATATATACTGCTCAGGATTGAACTGTTGGGTTCTTGGTGTTCTTTGAGCTTGGTTGTTTTCCTAACAACCTTTCATTATCAGGTTAGGTCACATCATTAGTGATGCTTTTGATGATGTGACCTAGCCTGATAACAAAAGAACTGCAGGAAAACAACCAAGCTCAGAGAACACCAAGAGCCCAATGAGATGACAATTGCAGCCTAACTAGACATTTATGAGTGAAGGGTGCCAAATTCTATAGAAATCAGTGTAGGAGTTTTGAGTTATGCTCCTTTCAAATTCTCTTTTAAAAAGAACCTTTAATTTCCTTGGTTTTAGGCATATTATGTTCTTACTATAGTTCCTATAGTAAGAAACACCTGTGCCAAATTTCGACATCTAGGTTATTTTTTTTTTCAAAAATAAAGAAAGTTTTAAAGAATTATTCTGCCATTTCCTGAAAATAGTAGACCTGGGATTTTTTTCACTTTTCCATAAAATAAATCACTTGTTAGACAATGATAGCTAATACAGATTGTCCTCAACTTAAAACCGTTTGTTTAGTGACTTTCAGACTTACGACTTATGGCTGTTTTTCACACTTACAACTATTGAGGCATCCCCATGGTCATGTGATCAAAATTCAGATGCTTGGTAACTGACTCATATCTATGACGATTGCAGTGTCTTTGGATCACTTGATCATCTTTACCTTCTGAGAAGCAAAGTCAATAGGGAAGCCAGATGCACTTAAGGACCATGTTACTAACTTAACAACTGTAGTGATTCACTTAACACCTGTGACAAGAAAGGTTGTAAAATGGGGCACAACTCACTTAACAACTGTCTTACTTAGCAATAGAAATTTTGGACAGAATTGTGGTCGTAAGGCAAGGACTATGTGCATTGCCCAAACAAGATGAAGTCCATTCCTATCTCTCTGTATATCTGTACAAAGATGATGATTGAATGGGACAATGTTGTAAAATCTCTGAAACTCAACTTTCAATATAACTTGGCATCTACCTAAAGTAAAGGTAAAGTCTTCCCTTCCTACTTCTTCCCTGCTTGGCTATTTTTTACCAAGATCTGAAGTTTTACAGGTACTTAAAGGCCCAGCAGTGAGATCCAGGGGTTTGGCCAACTCCAATATCCTCATCTACTTTTTCCACAAGAGCATTTCTTTCCAGGATTTCATATGTGAGACATATCACATAGGCATTCCAGAAAATTATCTCAACAATTGCTTGGTCTAATATTACTTCAGGATAAATTGGTAGATAATCATATCAAGTATAAAATTATTAGCTTTGTGTGAATCAGCTGTGATTTGATTCAAATGGGAGAGTCAAGACTGGAAGGTGACATGCTTCAATCTGAATATAAGTACAATTTGCTTTTTTAAAAAATTCTTATAGTTTATAGTGAGAAAGCATTAAAATCACAGTGAAGACAGAATGATGAGCAAGACCTCCTGCTCATTTTATCCATTCTGCCCCAAAGTGAAGCAGACACAAACATCCAGAGCAAAGGGAAATGATGTCATATTGCAGGCTGTGCCCTTTTGTATTTGCATTGTGATGGACAAGGAGTTAGTTTTGTGCTGTGCCTATGCCTGCAGATGTTTCAGTTTTGGGAAGAAGGGGGTGAAATGAGCAGGAATGATGTACCCTTTCAAGGAGGTTAACTTTGCTGTCTTTCCACTGAGTTCTTCCAAGGGAATTTCTACAATACATTTTTGAAATGTCAACCTTATACTACTTTTTAGCACAAAGACAGGGAAGAGAAAAGTACAAGGCAATAAATAGCCTTCACATTGTCTAGCAAATCACCTATAGACAAGAGGGCTGAATCCAGAGATCCTACTTAATGCATAATTCTATAATGCACAAAGTTCAAAAACATAACCTTTCAAAACTCCCTTTTTTCCTTAAAAAAAATCCCACAACTTCATCTTCCAACATGTTTTTCCAGAGTGTTAGGTTTGACATATTACTGAAGATTGGGCACCATTATGGGTAATACATTTTGCTGCTGCTGATCACTGGATTTTTTGGCATGCCAGGAGATTTAGCATGTCAGGTTGGAAATTTGCCCTGTTTTGGATAGGGTTCCCCATCACTGACATGGACAGGATATCTCAGCAAAGTGTTCTGGCAGACTTAGAAAAAATGTCTACCGTACTAATTTGCCTAATGAATGGAGAAGTTTCGCTGCTTCTGATCACTGGGATTTCTGAGATGCCAGGAATTTGACTCAGCTGATTGACAAATATAGCTCCTCCATTTAATGACCCTGTGGCAGATTGGAGTAGGTAAACACCATCTGCTATCCTGTCACATGATGGTCCTGGCATGCAAACTGTACTTGTGGCTGATAACTTGAGTCTGCGAAAGAGGAAGAGAGAAGGGGTTGCTTACAGAGAGAATCTCTCAAAGGAGGGAAGAAGACAGAAATGGGCCAAGAAGCTGGCAAGGAAGAATTGACTTGAAGTTGAGGGAAAGAGTGAATGGAAAAAAAATTTGAGTGAGCCAAGATGGAATAAGCATCTTGGGTTGCTGAAGAGCAACTTAGGTTGCAAGTTCATTATGGAAGGAAGATGGTGCAGAAGATTTCTCTTTCCTGTGCAGATATCTAGAGAGATAAGAGGAACCAAAGCAACAAGAAGAAGATCCAGGTGTTGCTAGCCATGAGAGGGGGTCAGCTTAGTCTAAGAGAAGCCCTTTGTAGTAGCTCTTTGGGGAATTTAGTAACATATTTTAGGACAGAGACATCTCAGAAGAAACAATTTTTTTTGAACAGAGAGATGCTATTCCTAGTCAAACCATGAAGCAATTTGCTATATTCCAGCCTTGTTTGAACGTATATAGAGGAAGGATGGCTGTTTGGATGCATTAACTGAATTTTGCTTGCTTAGCTATTTGATTGAAAAAAGTAGTCTTTCAAAGAAATGAATGTTTATGCTTGTTGTTCTAAAAATGAAGGGAAAATCATGATGGTTCATAAGAAACATTTAGCATGCTATGCTTCAGCATACTTCAGAATTTACAATTCCAAAATTATGAGCTATAATATCATGGCTATATCTTGCTATCAATTCTCTACTTCAGTTAGTTAGAAACAATAGTGAAAACAGCACATTAGATAAAGTGACACAGAAACTGGAAAACTCAGGACAGAAATCCAAAGGATCATCTTCCTATGATTGGCAGACAGTTTAATAAGATATTATATACATTGGCTGCTATTCATGTCTGTATCAGAGAGCCTATTATACCATTCATTCCCCACCCCCAGCATTCTCCTTATAGGGAACTGGAGTTTCAACATTGTCTGCAACAATCCCAAGCATAGAAAAAGCATTAAATCTGTGACTTGATTTGAGAGTCTATGAAGTGCTTCAGAGCTGCCTCATTCAATGCAATCAAGAGCCTCCATTTTGATGATTCTGCTCTGCATAGTTAAATCCCTCTAATATTTTCCAGCAGGGATGGGCTACCTACATCCAAAAGTCTGGGAGTAACTCGAAGCTTTTTTTGGGGGGGGGGTCACTAACTGCTGAAAAACAAACAGCCTAACCCGTGGGTCTGGAGCCGCATGTGGCTCTTTCATCCCTCTGCTGCGGCTCCCTGTCGCTTAAAATATGTGTCACAACTGCCAATATGCAACACCCACCAGCCCACGATTTATTAAGCTTTTCGACTCCGGTAGGCCAACCATGGATAAATCCAAGAAAAGAAGAGTTTCAGAAGAAAACATAATGTTTAATTCAACAACATATGCTAGTTTTGTGGCCGCTCAGGAAATAGTCAGGTATGGGAAGCGTTTTGTGGCTCTTGGTGTTTTCTTTTCTGTGGGAAACGGGTCCAAATGGCTCTTTGAGTGTTTAAGATTGCCGACCCTTGGCCTAAATAGTTGTTACTTCGATATGGAAGAATTCAAAAAATGTATTGTGTAAACTTCTCCCTTCCTAATAACATACAACCAGGGGGTAGGAGGAATCTAGGTCTGCCTGCTTTTTATCGTAACTTTGCCTACTTGTTCTTCTGACCTCTAAAATTTTTGAGTACAGTCAAAATAAAATTTTGCTCACTCCAATTTTAAAGTATGTCAAGGGTTGAACAAGCATGTAAGTTATTGTAATTTGCTCCTAGAATTTGATCAACTCATTGATCAAATGATCACTCATTGAAAAAGAAATATGAGAGGTCCTTATATGGACTGGAAATTCACTAAATAAAGTGTAGAGCAGAAATAGTATTCATTTGTCAAAAGTCAGCCAAATAGCTCTCATGCCTAGATGGGACTAGAAAACATGTTCTCCTGATTTCAAATGTAAAATCCTCTTCTACAGGTAGTCCTTGACTTAGAACAGTTCATTTAGTTACTGTTCAAAGTTACAATGGCACTGAAAAAAAATGACTTATAACCGTTTTTCACATTTACAACCTTTGTAGGATCCCCATGATTACATCATCAAAATTCAGACTCTTGGCAACTGACTTATGACTGTAGCTGTGTCCCAAGGTCATGTGATCCCTTTTGCAACCTTCTGACAAGCAAAACCAATGGGGAAGCCAGATTCATTTAACAACCATGTTACTAACTTATCAACTGCAGTGGTTCACTTAACAGCTGTTAAGAAAGGTCATAAAATGGGGCAAAACTCAACAAATGTCTCACTTAACAACTGAAATTTTGGGCTCAATTGTAGTCATAAGTCCAGGATCATCTGTATAAGATATAGAGGTGATTCCCATTTGGAATATGTTCCATAAAGTTATTCTAGTTATTCTAGAAGTTTCTAACAATCAGTAAAGAAGAAAGTAATGCATAGTCCTGTCCTGTTGTCTCCCCAGAAATATTTGGGAACTTGATTAGTCTCCCATCCACTTACCAATTTAATAATATCTATTACCCTAGGTAAGACTGGCCAGATACCGAATCCTAACAAACTTTAACAAACAATGTTTAAACTAATGTTAGAGGCTGAATCACAAACTATTCCACTGATTTTCAGTACCCCAAATAACATAAAGTAATGCATCCTTGTTTGGGCGAAAGAAACTTATGATAAAATATATCTATAGCAGTGTCCCATTTTATTTTAGTATTATTTCTAGTAATTTTCCTGTTAGCTGATTCGAGAGACACTTAAGTACATTGAATGGAGTTACTACAGCTGGGGGAGTAAAGGCCAAGTTGTAGAGAATAAAGGATGCGGAAAATAGAGAAGACTAAGTAATGTGGAGGTAACTACAGAAAACATTAAGTGGCTATTACATTCATAGCTTCATTTTTATCTAAACAAAGTTACTATCTCAAGTATATATCCCTCTTTTACCTTCTTAGGATATAAATAAGATACTTTGATTGAGCTGATAACCATAAGCAATTTCCATGACTTTCCTTTATCATTCTAATTTTTGTTCTACATTCAGAAAGATATTTCTATAATGAATAAATTTGGACTACAGTTCTAGTGCTTTTACAAAAGTGCCTTCTAATGAAGCTGACCTAAAAACAAAACAAAATAACCTCCAAAGCTCAGTAGACTTTGCATGTTGAGATCACACAATGAACTTCTCCATACGGTTTTGCATGTGATAGTTGTTTTAGATGCTCTGCTACTATAGGATGGGGAATCTGTGGAGTCCAACAGCCTGCTAAACTATAACTACTGACTGCTGGTGAACTGGAGACATTGAGTCACTGTCTCTTTGTTAGACATCATGCAACCACTACCAGAGTGTTACCTCTGGTTGTCCCAAATGTCCTTTATCAAAAGGCAACTGGATTTTCTTTGTTTTCTTTTCTTGAAGATGTTTCGCTTCTCATTCAAGAAGCTTCTTCAGTTCTGACTGATGGGGAATGGAAGAATTTATATTCATCTATAAATCCTTCCATTCTCCACCATTCAGTCAGAACTGAAGGAGCTTCTTGGATGACAAGCAAAACATCGTCAAGAAAAAAAAGGAAGTCTTTTGAAAAAGCACATTCTGGATAACTGAGAATTCATAGACAGTTACCTCTGGTTGTTCTTTCATTAATCCAATGTTTTCATAACATTCTGTTATCCTTCTCATAAATAGTCCATCCACAAGCCATGCTTGCAAGCATTTTCTTAACTTTGAAAATCAACAATCACAAACTCTTCATTATGTTATGGTGAATGCAGAGGAAAAATTCAAATTCTGGTACAGGAATAAGCAAATATCTTTCTTTTGTATTTATGAAAAGTTGGGAGGTTTGGTCCATTGTAGACATTACATTTTCAATTTAATTCTAGTGACTCCATAACAAATTAGTTATTTGCATCCTTTTTTCCTTTATATTTTGTTCCCGAATGCAAGGATATTTCAGTTCTATTTTGTTGATTGCTAGATTATATTTTTCCTACATATATGCACAGACATTAGTTATTTTTGGTTTTAAAATTATAAACAACATGCACAAATATTTTAGGAAAAATAACATAACCATGAATTGAGAGAACTTGTTAGTATTCCTTTCTTTTAGCAAAGGCTCTACCTGTCCCACATTGATGGTAAGTTTATGGATTTTGGACAAACAAAACATCTGTCTATATTAAGGAGGGTGGTATAAGTCAAATGCATTCTAATCAGCTTGCTAGTTGGCCAAACATATTTTCATGTTGGCCTTTTAAATTCCTTTCCCCTTGGCATTTTCGTTGCAGATTCTCCATTCTTAGTAGATTGGCAAGTCACATTAGACAGAAGTCCAGCTTAAGGGAAAATAGAAAGACTATTAAACGTGAGTGGCAGGAGATTCAGGAAATGCTGTAACTGGAGAAATTGTTCAAGGCATTTATATACATTTGTTTCTTAGAGAATTGCATGGCATGAGAAGCACAGATATTGGATGGTAATTGAGTTTTCATTATAGCTTTACATGAAAGTGCATGAGCTTGTTTTAAATAGACAGCCCCATGATCTATGGCTCTGTGCAATTATCATTGCAATGGGCAAAGATAGACCCATGAAACCCCAGGAAGCTGTATTGTGACAGTGATTGAAACCCCCACCATTTGAATATGAATGCAATGTTGACACAAGTATCTAAGGGGCAGAACGTCAATCATGTATTGTGACTCTGAACTTGCTTATTTTGACATTCCCTAAATGGACACTGCTGGCATGAAAACCAATGCTGTAGAGATACTGATTGTGGTCAAGTGGCAATAACTTGGGTTGGTTTTTTTTCCATACAACCAGAAATAAAACAAAGGAAAAAAACTTGAAAAATATAGAGAGAGACATACTAACTACTGCATTTTTCAGAGTATAAGATGTACCTTTTCACCTCCCCCAAAGGGGGTGAAAATTTAGGTGTGTCTTTTACATCAAATGTAGCCCCGCCCACCCACTGGCCCCCACCCTTTGGCCTCTGCCTCCCAGCAGTTACCTTCTTGCAGCAAGCAGCAAGAAGAAACACCTCTTTTCAGCTTCAGCATAGCCTAATTAGCACAAGTTAATTGGATCATCCACCCAACTCTCAGCTGTTTTGCTCTCAGCTGTTTGGCCTAGGCCTTTGTTGCTTGCTGCAAGGAGGTAAATTGCTGGGAACAGATTTTTTTTTCCTTGTGCTAATCAAGCTATGCTGAAAACAAAAATAAAAGTAAAGCAGGTTGTTTGCTGTTTGCTGCAACGAGGCAAAATTGCTGGGAGGTAGGTGCGTCTTATACTCCAAAAAATAGGGTATATGACATACAACAATAGTTAAATATGTTTGAAAAATAATGCAGTTCAGCTTTTAAGCAACAAATTCAGACTTTTATTCTAGGAATCATATAATTTACTCTTTCAATTGTGTTTATCCATTAAGTTGATAGAATTGAATGGTGATCAAAGTATAATCAGAATTATATCAGAATAATGAAAAATTCTGCATGAGATAATTGTGTTATGGCTATTTAAGAGTGACCAACATCATAATCTGACTTGGGATGCAAAATTACTGTTTAAAATCTCTCATTGCCTGTAAAAGAATCTGCTATTTTTCCATCTCATTCTCAAGATGCTTTTGAATTTCTTTCCCAGCTTGTAGTCTCCAGAGATTTTATCTCAATTCCCACAACTGTTTCCCTCTCTTCTTTGTTTGCAATGTAAGTGATATATATACATCCCTACTGCCACTATTTTCTTGCTTGTCTCATCTGAAACCATAGAAGATCATTACAGCAGCGGTGTCAAATTCACGTCGTCACGGCAGTGTCATGTGACCTATCGGGACTTTTTTTCCCTTCCCTTCGGGCATGGGCGTGGCCAGTGTGTAACGATCCAGCCTGCGGGTTGGGAATTTGACAGCCCTGTACTTTATTTCTTTCCCACTACCGTACTTCATTATAAGGGGACTGACATCTCAAACTCAAACCTATGGCAACTTGAGAGCAGGTTAGGGATGGTTTGTGAGTTGACACAGTTATCTAAAACAATATTACTGTAAATTTCCATTATTTTTACTTGCTAAAGTTGACTTCCTTTAATTTCACTGACTTTTTTTTTGGCCTCCTAAATAGATTCTGAGATGTTATTTATGCATGGAATTAAAAAAAAAGGAAGCACAGGTCGTTGTAGATATAATCCCAAACGCAGAGGGGGGAATTCTTTCTTGTATTTGTTATTTTATCTGGCTGATAATGTTCTTTGAAATAAATTAAGCTTGGAGTGGAGGCAGGTTTTTCCACCTGCGGGTTATGTTTCAATGCTCATTCAATTTACCGGCCTGGCTGATTTAGCTGCCTAGAGGCAGCGTATTACAAAAAGGTCCAGAGAGACTCATCAGAAAGAGCTAGATCACACCTTTTTTTGACTAAGAAATTTTATTAAAAAGCATCAGCCTTTGCAGCTCATTTCATTTACTCAACAAAAAAATGCTACCAATTTTCCATCATGGCTTTTCTGCTACAAGGAGAATCATATAATCTAAGACAGTTTAGCAGTCTTGCATTCTCTTAAAGATCAACAGCTTAGTTAGGGCAGAAGCTTTTGTGGATAATTGCACTTTTTGAGATGCGTGAACAATTATTCTGATCTAGGAAGATTTATAGTAGAGGTCTTCAAACTTGGCAACTTTAAGACTTGTGGACTTCAACTGCCAGAATTCTCCAGCCAGCTGAAGTCCACAAGTCTTAAAGCTGCCAAGTTTGGGGACCCCTGATCTATAGCATCATCATTAGCTGAGACAAGACATAGTAAATGTGCACAAGCATTATAATAATAGTATTTATAACACAGGTATGCCTATAGTGAGTTTGCATCAGTCAAATGATTAACATGAATACTTGGTCTCTTGTTAATGTGGTACCGCTTGATTTGAATTTTTGGAGAAAAATGTGATTTTGATGGCAAAGCAAAATATAATAAATTGGGGATGGAATTAATATCTGGATCTTCTGCTGGGCTTAGTTCCTGTGTCTCTATCATTGTGACATAGTCTCTCTCTCTCTTTTTTCCACTTACCAATATTTAAATAATATCAAAGCAAGTAAGACAGGTTAGCCTCAAGATTAAGTTCCTAGTTTACTCTTATTATGAGAAGACTCTGTTCCCTTCAAAGGAGAACATTATGTGCTAATTTTCAGCTTAATAAAGCCACTTTAAAAATACTTCCAGAAATATATTCTGGAAATATATTTCCAGAAAATATAGAGGCACTATATCAGTCTTATGAAGGAGATAGGAAACACAACCAGAGGAGTTGATTCTACTTTATTGTAAAACTTGCAAATATGAAAGTACCTCTTTTCTTGGCCCATTCCCTTTACAGTCCAGGACAGGGGTCTCCAACCTTAGCAACGTTAAGACTTGTGGACTTCAACTCCCAGAGTTCCTCAATACAGCTTTGCTGGCTGAGGAACTCTGGGAGTTGAAGTCCACAAGTCTTAAAGTTGCCAAGGTTGGAGACCCCTGGTCCAGGAAACTAGGAAGGGTCTCTTCTGAGCCTCTTGCCCTGTCCACATTCCTGCTGTGGGCTCCCTTGGCTCATTTCTTTGTCCTGACTCCCAAGCTCTTTCCCACACTACCATTATATCTTCTGAGGTTTAAGATGCACAAATCTTTGTTGTTTTCATCTCTCGCTTTTTCAAATAAACAGAAGCTTGAAGCAGAATGTCAGTGGTTCGAGTGGGGAATAGTCCTAACATTGAAGTTTATTTATGAAGTTTTAAGAATAACAAGAGAGGAATATTAGTGCAAATTTTAAAAGGAGTCCAGGAAAATCAGTGGGAAGATCTTTAGAAAAGGAGAGAATATGTTGGGTAGCTTGTTGAGGTTCATTTCTATATCTTGAATTGTTTCTGTACTTTTCGTTTTACGTTCATTCTAATATTGTTTTCATTGTTGGATTATTTATTATTAAGTGGGGAGAAAGCCTCCTGCTTTCTAGGCTGGTTTAGCTGTAGTTGAACACCTCTTTGCTCCAGAATATTATTCCTTCAGCAAAACCAAAGTTGAAATTTGCAAACCAACTAAGGTCCTTACCAAGCAGATACTATATTATGTGATTTCACATGCCGAGGTTACCCACTCCTATAGTACCTATAGCAGCGTTTCCCAATTTGAAGTCCATTGTCTGGAATTCATGCAGAGCTAGGATGATGTAGTGGTTAACATAGATAAGCTAAGCTAAGATGACCTTTATTATAAGATAACCTATATATATATTAGTCACTGTCCATTTTGAATACATAGTGGAAAGGGGAAACTTGACAGTTCACAAAGTTGCTACTATATGGAATAAAGCTGTGACTGAATCCAGATATTTTGCTTCGAATACCACAAAGTCTCCTCCTAGAAAGTAACAAGGAAAACTAGTCATGGACAGGACGTGTAGCATCCCAGATGGTACTGCGGACTTTGCTCAAACAGCACTTTTATGCTTATATGTAGGACTAGCACTGGAGACATGGAAGCTCAAGAGCTCCTTTAGCCCTTGAAATCCACTAGGTAGCTTTGGGCATCTTATCCTTCTGAGTAGATCCTAACTTATATTATGAACTTTCTGTGATTTTCAAGCCTGGTCTACCTAGTGGGACTGAATCAGTGGTGGGTTCCTCCCGGTTCAGCCCGGTTCCACCAAGCTGGTAGTGGTGATGATATGAACCAGTTCTGCCCCCCGCCCCCTCACCCCCAGCATTATTTTTACCTTTTATTTGGCCCCACCCCCAATCTATTGCTGCCTCCTGAGTCCCAGCTGATGGCTAGAGGGAAAAAAACTGTTTAAACTCTTGCTGTGGGGCTTCAAAGGGCCGCCCTACAGCTGATCAGTGTTAAAAGAAAACAAATGAGTAGACCGGTGCCTGCAAAAATACATGAGTAGATCAGTGCCTGCAAAAATAAATGGGTAGACCAGTGCCTGCAAAAATACATGAGTAGATCAGTGTCTGCAAAAATAAATGGGTAGATCGGTACAGCTCTGCAAGCAGTTAAAAGCCTGGTAGACCAGTACCTCTGCTAAATCCTAAACAATTGTCACATGACCATCAAGCTACGCCCACAAAATAAGCCACACCCACATAACTGGTATTAAAAAAAATTTAGAACCCACCCCTGGGCTGAATGTATTAAAGGTATGATTATTTGCTTTCTTTAAGAAAGAAGTACAGATGTTCATTGCCTTATGATCATAATTGGGACTGAGACTTTTGTTGTTAAGCAAGGCAGTTGTAAGAGAGTTGTGCCCCAGTTTATTACCTTTTTTGCTATGGTCATCAAGTGAATCATTATGATGATTAAGCAGATTACAGTCATTAAGCAAACCCAGCTTCTCCCATTGACTTTGGGGGCCAGAAGCCAGCTTGAAAGTTGTAAATGGCAATCATATGACCCTGGGAAGCCATAACCATTGTAAACCCTGTAAACACATGTTGATTGCCAAATGCCCAAATTTTTATCATGTGACCATTAGGATACTATGTCAGTAAGTGTGAGGCAGTGGTAAGTTTTTTCAGCATTGTTCTAACTTCAAAATTCACTAAAGTGAATTTTGAATACAATTTTGAATTCAATTGCTTAACGCATTGTAAGCCGCCCTGAAGAAGGGCGGCATATAAATCAAATTTTAAAAAAATAAAAAATAAATAAAGTGAATTGTAAGTGAAGGACTACAGCTTAGAGATGGTGATCCAAACTCAAAAATGAAATTCAATATCTAATCCCAACTCATCTATCCCTGAAACTGACCAATTGTGAAAAAAGGTTTTGTTAGAAATTGGATTGAAAGAAAAATGGGAAGAGTTTTGATCTGCAAATCCATAGTTCTTCTAGCTCCTTCCTTGTTTAAGATCTAGGGCAGTGATGGCTAACCTTTTTGCTGTCGTGTGCCAAAAGTGGGGATCATGTGGGGGGGGTCATGCATGCGTGTGCCCATACCCATAATTCAATGTGCCCCCCCCGCATATGCGTGCATGACCCTCCCCTGCGCTATCCCCACTTTTGGCACGTGATGGCATGGTGGACACGGTAGGCCCGTTTTCCGCCCTCCCCAGGCTCCAGAGGCTTTCTTGGAGTCTGGGGAGGGCAAAAACGGCCTTCCATCCCCCACCCGGGATGCCCTCCAGAGGCCGAAAACAGCCCATTTCCCGACTTCAGGTCGGCCCGGAAGGCCCGAAAATAAGCTGGCTGGCACGCATATGCATGCTGGAGCAGAGTAGGCCAACGCTCACGTGCCCACAGATATGGCTCCGCGTGCTACCTGTGGCACTCGTGCCATAGGTTCGCCATCACAGATCTAGGGTATATCCCTGAAATTGTTGTCATCTGGGTATCTCATCATGTTTTCTTAAGCCCAAGGCAATATGCATCAAAGAGAGAGAAAGAGAGAGAGAAGCCTGGTCACTGGGTTTAAAAGTTAACAAAGCATACAAAGGAATGAATTGCAAGAAATTTAGAAGAGAGAAATCATTTGAAGAAGGAAAGAGTAGTCCTTGTACATCTTTTTTGGGCAGAGTTAGTTGTTCCAATAAATAAAATTGTTTGGCCAAACAAAATTTGCTATTTGGCCAACAGATAGGCCAGACAACTTTCCCTTGCACAAAATTTGTGTGACTCAAAATATAAGGTGAACATAAATGTAAATCTTGCTTCAGCTGGAGTTTTGGTTTCTAAAACAAGTGCTACAGGAAAGGATGCTTCCAGGGCATATGAAACAACCCTGGCTAATGAAGTAGTGTGATTAACTATCATTTCTACTTGTGGCTGTAATTTTCAAGCAAACTGCCCTCCCTCTTCAAAAACCTAAATTGCTCACCTGATGCTATTCAAACCTGAGTGTGACCTCTCCTCAAAATGATTGCTTTATCCACTGAATGGATATTAACAGTCTACCTTTGGAATAAGTGAATAATTCAGTTAGTTTAATGCATCTGAATTTTATTTCTTGGATTTGCTCCCCTATCGGCTGTCATGGCTTTAAAAAACATAGCCAGTTGATTCATACCAACTGTTGTCTGGAGAATTACACTGATTGTTAATAGGCCAAAATGGTATGCCTAAAGGAAATGGGAATGCTGCAACTTTATTTAGCCTTTCAACTCTTAATTTCTTTTAATCAAGGTAAGGTTTTTAAGCTGCTTAAAGGCACCATAAGAAAATTAATGGGCAAATATTTGTAACACTGAGTGCATAACTCCTAATACTGAGTTTAAAGTTCCTATGAAAGATTCAAAGGCAAGCAAAACATTGATTCCCCCCCACCTTCCATTTCCCAACATTTATACCATCCTCTGGCTAGATTCAGGACAGTGTACTTGACATTAACACACACAATTAATTTCATCAAAAAATCTTCTGAAAGCTTAAAAATAGTAATTAAAAATAACATGCTGACTGCTACCAATCTTCTTTGCTAGGTGCCAAATGCTCACTTTAAAAAAAAATGGCTTTCAATATTATCTAAAGTTCTCAACTGTGGAAGCCAAACAGACCGCAGAGGCAGCTTACTCAATAGAATGTTGCCTCCTGTTACACCCCTCTTTTCTCTTGAGAGGGTGAAACCATTAGTAGGCCTTCCCCAGGTGTCTTCTGTACAATGGACAGAATCCTATTGAGTGCAACAATACCTGGTATCACCCGGGACTCAAAAGGTTTATAGTAATAATCATCAGTTTGAATTACAGACGTCTACTACAAACCAATGCAGTGACTGCCAGACTGGTGTTGCAGGTAGTCCTTGATTTAGGAACACAATCAATCCCAAAATTTCCATTGCTAAGTCACTGCAGTTGTTAAGTTAGTAATGTGGTTGTTCAGTGAATCTGGCTTCCCCATTGACTCTGCTTGTCAAAAGATCTCCAAAGGTGATCACATGATCCCAGGACATTGCAATCATCATAAATACAAACCAGTTGCCAAGTGTCCAAATTTTGATCATGTGAACATAGGGATGCTACAATTGTTGTAAATGTGAAAAATAGTCATAAGTCACTTTTTTTCAGTTCTGTTGTAACTTTGGTCACTAAACGAACTGTTGTTAGATGAGGACTACCTGTATTCTACAGTAGCCAGTTACTTTCTAACTACCATGTTCTGTCCTATCTGTAGCTTCAAGGTCATCTTCAAAGACAGCCTCATGTGCAACAGTTCCTATTATTTTCTTTTCCTTTTTTCCCTGAAATATTTTCCCTTTGCTATTGTTACCTTACATGTCGAATATTATTCTGTAATAATATTATTTATATGATTTTGGAAGGGGTGATGTTCTGTTCTAATGCAGCTATAGCTGACAAAGACAACATGGAGTTACCTGATATCTCAAGCAAGCAGAAAGTCCAAGAACATAAAGCCTATTGGTGAAACAGGAGGTAGAAGAAACCTGGTGAACAGCTTATGGTCTACAAATATTGTCTGAGAAGATCCAAATAGAAGCCAAACAACTTCCGAATAAATAAGCTATTTGATTCAGTCCTGCTTTATTGCAAACTGAAGAGTTTCCACAGTCTGGGCTTCAGAGTCCCACTAGCTAGTAATCATGAGCACAGACTCATTTTCAATACATCTATTATGCTAAGCATACGTGAAGTTACCTTGTGTTGAAATCACAACAAGGAAGGGAAAACCTGAAAGAAGCATATTTGAATATCTGTTTGGAAGAGTGAAGTGCTGGTCTTTTATTTCCTGTTAGAATAAGAGATGAACAAAACAGTAACACAAGCAAGAAGGCACTTTCAAACTCAAGTGCCTTGCTTGTGAGCCTCTAGCAATTTTTCATTTGCTACAATGGAAGCAGAAAGCTGGATCAGAGAGGCCCATGGTCTCACCGGATACCTTGATATTATTGTTGCATTGTGTTCACATACAAAGATGAATAATTCTTCATTTTCAAATTCAGGTTGCAAAGCTAAAACTGAGAGATCTGATTGCATCTGGTTTTCCATCCACGTTCACAAAATTCTATCATGCTTTGAATGCTTTAAATATTAATGCATACTGAAATTTAATTACAGGGTCACCTTTATGATGTTCGATGGAGATTAAGGGAATTGTAGTCCATCACATTTGGAAGGCCCCGAGTTGAGAAATAATACTCTACAGTCACCTGATTTAGCAACTGTGACAATTATGTGTGTATGTGTGTGCATGTTTCCCAGTTCTGAGAGTAAAAAGGTACCATGTAACCATATTCTATTATAAAAATAGAAGTACAAAGATCATTTGGGGTCTTGACATTTTAGAAGTTCTTTTATCCTGCCTCAACCACTTTGCAGATGTTTGGAAAAGCTTAATTTAAACACGGGGTGGGGTGGGGTGGGGAAATGGTATGGCTGAAAAATTCATCCCATGTAAACACTGAGTGAAAGGAGAACCCATTAGCTCAAATAGTGAAAATTGACTCTCTTTGTAAAAAGGTGAATGTTTCCCTTTCAGTGGCATCTGATTCTAGGGCACAATGCTCATCTTCGTTTCTTGGCTGAGGGAGCCAAGTGTTGTCCAAATATAATTTTTGTGGTCATGTGGCCAGCATGGCTTTGCTTGTAGAAATGGCTGGGGAAAGACAGGGGGAGAGGGAGAGGGGGAGAGACAGAGAGAGAGACACACAGAGAGAGAGATGACAAAGAAGGATTTATACCTTGAGCATACAGTTCCTTACTGCCCGCTCCTTTGCTGGTTTTGTTTTATTGTTCTTATTGATCCTAGAAACTTTTTTTAGGCAGAAGGAAATAACATACTTGCTTATCATTTGGGAAACAATACTAGAATCTGCAAGTGTTTCTGTCCTACAATAGGATTCCTAACTAATACTATGAAGTGCCTTGAAGAGCTACTAAGAGTCTAGAATATTTGTCAGAAAGTTTCAAAGATACCTTGAGAATGATTGTTTTCAGGGAAACATGCTTTCCAAAAATGAATAGGTTAAATAATTGCCCATACAACGACATCACTTCTTTGTTCTCAACATTTTTAATTAAAAGATGTGGACTTTCTTTTTTTTTTCTTTTTTCTTTTTTTAATTTGAAGTTACTCTTCTAAAAAATAGAATCTGGATTGAAAGTAGAGGTTCTATCAAATAGGCAATTCTTGGCAGAAGCATTTAATTACATCTGGTCTTTGTTCATGATAGAAATGCATTATGCTTAACTTCATTTATTCTCAATCCATAGGTTTGATTGTAAAGGTAAGGGTTTCCACTGTCCAGTCATGTCTGACTCTAATGGGTGGTGTTCGTCTCCATTTCATAGCCGAGAAAACCAGTGTTGTCTGAAGGCTTTTCTGTGGTCATATAGCCAGCATGACTATATGCCAGAGCATACAGAACTCTGTTACCTTCCCACCAAAGTGGTACCTATTTATCTACTCGCCTTTACATACTTTTGACCTGCTAAGTAGGTAGGAGCTCACCCCATCTCAAACCTAGATTGTCATCTTTCCAGCTCAGCATTTTTAATAGCTGTGCCATTGTGCCCCATATTATTCTTAGACTTCTCATTACAGTTTTCATTCATTAACATTTAGATACCTTTACCTTTTCAGATTGAAGCTTAATACCCAGAGCTGGCTATGCTATCTAAGTTGTTACTGTGGGACAATTTTGGGTACAACAATCTTATCATTTTTAATACAAACTGATTGTGTGCAGGGCTGGTGTCATGCGTAGCCCAGGACATACCTGTTGACTGAGTTTTGTTCTTCTCCAAAAGTAATGACTCATGTTCAACAAGAAATACATTAAGGCATGCATTTAAAATCAAGACACTCAGCAATATCTTCCTTAGGGAGAAGAATTCAAAAAAATCTAAATAAAAATTCTGTGTGGGAAAAATAGAAGAAGAAGAAATAATTAAAAGAATACCCTGTAGATGAATGTAGATACAGCTTGGAATGGCTTGTGGGAAATCACATGGAATTGGAAGAAGACTCTTTCTTTAAATCTTGGAAATAACTTGAAAAGGCTACATTAATCTCTCATAGAGAAGATATGTCAACTGTTTTAATATAGTATGGCTGACTTATTTCTCCTCTGTTTCTCCCACTGCTAATTCTTGACACAATAAAAGTAAGATCGTGTTTGGTTCTTTCAAGCTCTGGCAACAAAATGCCTTTTCTATGGGGGGGGGAACAAGTGTTTGATGTAGTGCATTGATTTCTTTATGTTATCTCTCAGCCGTATGATATTAATGTACAGTTTAAAATGAAGAAGCATATGTTATATATAATATTAGGCTGATTCCTCATCTGAATAATTGTTTTATTATTGTTTTGGCTTACAAAGTTCCTTAGAAATCAGGCATATCTATAGAGGGGGAGATTTTACAATATACATAAAAGGGGGTGGGATATTAATTATGTGGTCACAGCGAGCACCTTGACATACACACTGGATGCCTTCGTTAAAAGGCAGGTGGAATGCAAGCAGGTAGTTTAATAATATTATGTCAGAGATTTTCCCAAAATAATACTAATTAGCGATGGACTACAGATAGTCCTCAACTTACAACCATAGTTGGGACCAGAATTTCTATTGCCAATCAAGGTGATTATTAAATGAGTTGTGTCCAATTTTATGGGGGAGGGAGGGGAGTTGGCCACAGTTGTTAAATGAACCATTATATTTGTTAAATGAATCATGCCATCATTAAATGAAATCAGCTTCCCTCATTGATTTTGTCTGCCAGAAGATGCTGGGAAAGTTACAAATGATGATCACATGACCCCAGAATACTGCAACTCTCAAATACATTTAGGTATCAAGCACCCAAATTTTAATCATGTGACTATAGAGATGATGCAACAGCCATAACAGAACAGAATAACATAATAACAGAGTTGAAAGGGCCTTTGGAGGTCTTCTAGTCCAACCCTATACATTTCAGACAAATGGCTGTCCAATCTCTTCTTGAAAACCTCCAGTGATGGTGCATCCACAACTTTTGAAGGCAAGGTTATTCACTGGTTTATTGTTCTCACTGTTAGGAAATTTCTCCTTAGTTCTAGGTTGTTTCTCTCCTTGATTATAGTTTCCATCCATTGTTTTTTGTCCTGCTTCAGGTGCTTTGAAGAATAGTTTGACACCCTCTTCTTTGTGGCAGTCCCTTAGATATTGGAACACTGCTATCATGTCACCCCTGGTTCTTCTTTTCATTAAACTAATTCTTATAACTGTTCTTAATATGTTTTAGCCTCCAGCCTCCTAATCATCTTTGTTGCTCTTCTCTGTACTCTTTCTAGAGTCTCAGTATCTTTTTTATATCATGGAGACCAAAACTGGATGTAGTATTTCAAGTGTGGTCTTAACCAAGATATTATAAAGTGGTACTAACACTTCACTTGATCTTGATACCATTCCTCTGTTGATGCAGCCTAGGACTGCTTTGACTGCAGCACACTGCTGGCTCTTATTTAAGTGATTTTCAACTAGGAGTCCAAGATCCATCTCACAGTTACTACTACCGAGCCAGGGGCTACCTATAGTATACATGTACATGTACATATGAGGACTGGTTGTAATTCATTTTTTTCAGTGCCATTGTATTTTCAAATGGTCATTAAATGAATTATTGTAAATGGAGGACTATCTGTAATATGTTCCAATCAATGTAAACACTGATGCTGCATATGTATCAGTTTGCCCCGCATCTAGAACTCTTTGAATGTTCCTGTTTTACCATAAGCTTTTACTTCATTCTTAACTGAATATCAAAGGTTGATCTTTTCCCTAAAGTGCTTTCTGATCCCCAAATCACATATCTAGACCAAATTTTAGCATTCAACATTACTTAGATGAAGGGAGAACTGTTCTCTACTCCATTTGATAATTTCTTGTGCCTTGTGCCTAATGGTGAGGAAATATACACACAAATGCCCATATCTATAAGATATTTTTGCTATGTTTGAAATTTTTGGATATAATCTCTTTGAGTCAGAGAGAGAGATGAAATGCTGACATCCCCACTGGCAAAAAAGTAAGGAATTAAATACGCAGGTTAAATCCCAGAGGGTAATTATGCATTGACATCACACCTCTATCCTAAATTCTTTCTGTGAATTCTAATGTATTTGATCCTTAGAACTTTCTATCTGTGTCTCTGAGAGTGAGAAATTGATAATTAATAGGGATGTGAAGAACATTCCCTGGATGAAAGAACTGTTTTTCTAGTTGTCGCTGTTTATCATATATGGAACAAAATGGGGTTGTTTGTTCTGGATTCAATAGGGAAAAACCCAGGAATAAGGATTTTCCTTGGTGAAAGCTTATGTTAACATCACCAGTGGTAATGGCAGCTAGGAAAAGGCAAAGGTGGAAGGGAAGGGAAAATGCTGGAAAAAAAATGTAGAAGAGGAAAAAGAAAGATAACCCAAGTCAACGTTGACACATTCCTCTTGTATATCAGTCTGGGATACTTGTACATTTTCTTTCAGTTGAAACCAGGAACAATCAAAATGTTCTATTTTATTAAATGGTAGCCAACCTGAAAGAGATCAGCAGGACATCAGAAACATGATGATTTGACCTGAGTTTGAAAGTGTATATTTATAGATAGTTGTCAATGACCATTCACTCAACAACCATTTGAAGTTATGAAGGTGCTGAATAAAAAGTACTTACAAAGTACTGGTCCTTGAAGTTCCAGCCATCTCAGCATCCACACAGTCACATTACCATAATCTAGATGCTTGGCAAGTGGCTCACATTTATGATGGTTGCAATCACTCCTGCAAGTCATTCCCCCTCCTGCCACTCTTTTCTCCTGAGGAGCCCATCAATGGTGTAAGAGATCTCAGGAATCTTATACTCCATATGGTACACCTGTACACCTGATCATATTCACATGGCACAATATCAGCCACCTGCATATTAACCTGCACCTGGCAACAATCATAGCCATATTTGTGCTGCACTGCTGCAGTCACTTATCTGCCTGCTGGCTGCTTGGCTAGGATTCACAACTCCCTGCCAACTTCCCTACTGACTTTACTTGTTGAAAGTAAAGTCGGATGTCACAAGGAGGTTCTTGCTTAATGACTTGCAATCCTCACTTAACAATAGCTATTGGGACTACTGGGATTGCTTTTGCTAAACTATGAGGTCATGAGTCATCTTGCTTTATGACCACATCACTTAGTGGTAGAAATGACTGTGAGGACCACCTGTATGCTTTCAGTGTACTTCTAATAATTCAGCTAATGACTTCTACTGGTAGTGTCATTCTTTAAGATGTGGCAAGATTTCTGATTCAATTTGCAACAAGTAGCTAAATTGTCTCTAGAGATGTTGAAGAAATTCAACTGAGCCACATTTTAATTACGTAATTTGCCATTCCCAGATGTCTCCAAGTATTCTTCTTCCAGGAAGTTGATGATCATGTATCGCCATCATGTTTGCTTTGACTCATGATTGACTATCAGATAGAAAAAACATACTGAAGTCCTGATCACTTTTACATTCTATGCTATTGATCAAATTAGTTTGGTTAACTGCTTTTAGGAATATATTATCACTCCCAGGTAAAGAGAATGTGCTCTAGTAATTCATATGCCCAAATTGCCATTGAGAATATAATCCCAGATGACTATGTGGATTGGAATACTATATAGTTGGATTCTGCCCTTGTTTCAGTTTTATAGTGCTGCTCTGAGCTTAAACATTTTATACAAATGCATAGATGTTAGGGAAAGTTGCATACAATAATATGGTGAAGTTATGTAGCAATAGCATACCATAGTGCTTTACAGCACTCTCTGAGCAATTTACAAATCAACATATTGCCTCCAACAATCTGGGACTTCATTTTATTGACTTCAAAAGGATGGAATCCTGAGTCAAGGTCAGAGTCGAACTGGCTGAAGGCAGAGTTAGCCTGCAATACTGCATTTTAATCATTGTGCCACCATGGCTCCTATATTAATGTATTAAGTATAAAAATGTATTCATTCTTATACTTAAGGAAAATATAAATAAAATGGTATTCCTGGTTTTTGCATTCTTTT
This sequence comes from Pantherophis guttatus, assembly GCF_059756535.1. NCBI lineage: Eukaryota > Metazoa > Chordata > Lepidosauria > Squamata > Colubridae > Pantherophis > Pantherophis guttatus. The sequence continues at coordinate 289,793,289 of NC_142063.1, read as the reverse complement.
TCTATGGATTGTTGACTTTTACTGTTTATTTTTTTTATATTATATTATTGTTCATTTTAACCTGAGTTACAATGAATTGTATGTTGCTCAGAATCTGCTTTGATTGGAACAGTTCTGCAGGCATTGCAAAATAGAAAAAAATGTGCATGTTACAGAAGACTATTTTAAAGGAATATATACATTTCATTGCTATATCAAAAGATTCTATTTGAATATAAAACCCAAGCATAGGGTGAATTTGTCTTCTTATCCCTCCCCATAACATTTTGGTATTTGCTTATATCTCATAAGTTTTAAGTTTCTTTTTAATATCTATATGCCTAGAATGAAAGACTACACCATAGCACATCACAGACCTGATATAAACCGTACATTATCTGTATTTTTTTTATTAAATCCAGCTATTAATCCTTTCCTGCTGGCAGACATTTCATTCTTCTTCTCTTTTTAGCCTGTCTAACACAGCCACAAAGCATCAAATATTTTGGAGCACCTGGGACACATTCTAATGGCATGAATATATTGCGATTCTCCTAGTAAATCTCATTTTTTCCCAAAACAAATGTAAATACCAAACATACTCACAAAACACCCACAATCTAGCATGTACCTATCATTGTTTTAATAAATGTTACAGTGATTAGTAGTTAATTGGAATTTACTGAATTTACAGCTATGAAAAAAGCAGGGACCGACTTAAATTTTTTTTATGGAAACTGAAGCTTTACATGACAATGTCATCATGTCAAATGTATAGAAGTATCTTAAGGTCATTTTGATGAGTTGTTTAGCATGCCTTTGCTCTATATTCCAGCAGTTAGTCTTATTTAGGCTTCTGTAAGTATCTGAAAATAGCAATGATGCTGATGTTCCTCTAGATACTTAATTACTTATTTGGGTTTTCCCCAAGCAGTATCACATTCCTGAGGCCAATGAAGGGTCAGACAGCAATTCTCTGTGGAGTAATGGTTGAGGTTCTGAATCAGAGGTATCTGCAGTCAAGATGGTGACCACAACCATGTGTTCAAAGGTCCACCTCTTTTAGATGAGTTTTATATAAAAGGGCATTAGGGGTTTTGATTGTACAGTTGTGATCTTGTACATCTTGATTTTTTTTCACCCTCTGTAGATACTCCTCATTTTCTGTGCCACAAATTGGATGGTCACTTATTTAAATTTCACCTTGAAACATGAAACATTAGCTAGTCTTTGACAAGTTGCTTTATTTCAGCATTAGGCCACCTCTCTGTGAAATGTTTTTATGCATGTTAGGGAATTTTTTTAAAAAAAGGTCAGCTGTAAAAGTCATAGGAAGCCATCTTCTCCAATTCTCCTTTAATTTGTCCAAATTTTTTAGAACAACCTTAATAAGTAAGGCTTTTAGTGTCACTGCGTTTTTGTATTTACCAGCTGAGCTCATTATTTCTGGACTGTCAGACTTTCCATAGCTTGCCAACTTTGTTATCAGTAAGCTAACTACGTATATCCACATTCTCTTTCTTTCTACTTCACACTTTTCTTTGTTCTCTTGCCAAGAGAAGTCCAGCTGCAGAGATGTAGCCTGTAGGAACTTTACCAAAATGTAACAATTTAATTAGTTTAGATCAGTAAGATGTTTTATTTTCTTCTTTACAATAAATATGAGTTTAATTAGAAGATGTATTCCGGTTTTATTTTTCAAGAGTTTACCCAAGGAAAGTGCCACGATCCAGGCAATTACCCCAGGAAGGTAACCGGGCTAATTGCCTCTGACATTTAGAATGTTAAAAGGACTATTATTTTATTTTTTAAAAGGCATTGATATAATTGCTGAGTACAACAATATTCTTCTGATGGATTACAGTGATAGTTGTGATAGGATAGGTCTGTTCATTAACAAACTATCTAATCCCTCTGCTGCTGTTGCTACAGAAGTGTGTGTATGTGTATTAACTTTTACACAATGCTTTTCATGACTTTGAAGCCTATCTATATTTGTATGTCTCTCCACCCATCTCCATCTCCATCATATCCATCTCCATATCTCTCTATCTCTCTATCTCATCCATCCATCCATCCATCCATGATCCATCCATCCATCCAAAATACAGAATAACAGAATTGGAAGGGACCTTGGAGGTCTTCTAGTCCAAGCCCCTGCTCAGGCAGGAAACCCTATACCATTTCAGACAAATGGTATCCAATCTCTTTTTAAAAACTTTGATTGTTGGAGCATTCACAACTTCTGGAGGCAAGTTGTTCCACTGGTTAATTGTTCTAACTGCAGGAAAATTATCCTTAGTTTTAAATTGCTTCTCCCTTTGATTACTTTCCACCCAGTACTTCTTGTCCTGCCTTCAGGTGCTTTGGAGAAAAGGTTGATTCCCTCTTCTTTATGGCCTTATATATTGGAAGACTGTTATCATGTCAACCCTAGTCCTTCTGTTTATTAAACTAGACATACCCAATTCCAGCAATTGTTCTTTATATGTTTTATTCTAGAGTCGCCTAATTGAGTCTTTGTTGCTCTTCTCTGCACTCTTTCTAGAGTCTCAACATTTTTTTTTACATTGTGACAACCAAAACTGGATGCAAGTATGGTCATACCAAGGCATTGTAAAGTGGTATTAATACTTCATGTGATCTTGATTCTGTCCTTCTGTTAATGCAGCCTAGGACTGCATCCATCTATCCATCTATTGTATCTATCATCTATCCGGGAGGTATCTATTTTGATGAGAACTTATTGCCTTTTTTTTTCTCCCTACCTGCCTCATTTCTTTGCTCCTTTTCAAAGTCCCCACTCCATTGCTAGTGCCATGATTTGAATGCTGCAATTACAGCATTTCTTTTCTTCTTGAAAAAGGAAAGTTACATTAGATTTGCTACTGTATTTTTAAGGTGGTAAACGTTTTGTATTTGACGGGGGTGGGTGGAAAAGGACTATCTGACTTATTCTGTATTGTGGCATTCTGTTCTCTAGCCCTCTGAAGATTCCTAGACAAAAATGCATGCCAAGCAACTATTTTGTAATGTCTAAAATGGTCCATCTGGATCAGCCTTGCATCCAGAAAGACTAATCTCCTGCTGGGCAGAGGGAGAAGTCATTTTCATAACTGGAAATACCAATTTTCGCATTTGAAACGGTATGTATGGGAAACTGTTTCTCCAGCCACTAAGCACCAAGCCTTGTCTTTGACTTTGTATGTATGCACACTTCAAAAGAACGGCATTGGATCAAAGCAGCAGTTCATGTAGCTCAGCAACCTGACATTCACAATGGCCAACTGTAAATAGCAAGCAGTTTTACAAGCCATCACAGGTGTATATCTTATGCTTCTCAGCTCTTCTATTTTTGGAATTTGTTAGATCCTCCTCTGCAAACAACACTGGAGTGGGCTATGCACCCAAATGTGCAAAAGATGCAAATCTGTTGTGACTTGTGGAGATCTGGGTGGGCAGATTCGTGTTCAACTATTTCTGAATCATTTCTGCAAGACAAGCTCTCCCCCAGTTCTTCAAAGGAGCAAACTCAGCCAAAATAAATGAGAAGAGCCTTAGCTGCAGGGTGTACTTTATTCCAGCTGGCAAGAAATCAGAGGAAGGGGAAGAACTTTATTTATTTATTTATCTATCTATCAGGGGAACAGCTACAGAAACACACACACAATACACATATCTTCTTTATTACCCTGCTGAGTATACACCATTATAATAAGTGCACACCTTAATTAAAAAAGCATGTGAGATGTCATTCAAATCACTCACGGTCAGGTCAGTTTCTTTGCCTTGGGTATCTCAGTCTAACTGGAACCTCAGTCTTCTTATCTGCCTCTTCTCCTGAAAGGTTTTGATCCTTATCTGCTGCATTGCAGGGAGTGCTGAGATGCAATAGAGCTGTTCAGAAGAGCTTGCTTTGCAAGCTAAATTTGCTTTCTTTGATAGATATTCCCATTAACAATAATGAATAGATACGCCAAGGAACGTTCTCTAAGGAACTGCAAAGCAGTTGGCATTCTGCATACTTCCCAATTACATCAAATTTCATGGTTTCCTTCTTCTACCCCTCCCCTCAACCCAATCCCCAGAACATGGATAAAGGTGGAATGGGAAAGCTTACGTTCTTTTTTTGATAGATATTTTATTAATAGCAATAGCACTTAGACTTATATACTGCTTCATATTGCTTTACATAGTGCTTCACAGTGTCAGCATATTTTCCCCAACAATCTGGGTCTTCATTTTACTGACCTCGGAAGGATGGAAGACTAAGTCAACCTTGAGTTGGTCAGGATTGAACTGCTGGCAGTTGGCAGAATTAGCCTGCAGTACTGATTCTAACCACTACACCACCACAGCTCTTAAACATTACAATTAAAAAGATGAAACCTAAAACTACAAAAAATACAAACTAAAAAATAATATAAATAGAAAGTGCAGAAAAGGAAAAAAAATAACAGTATAGTAAATAAAAAGGGAAAAAATGTATAAAGAAATGTCTTTCCTTTTCATCAGAAGTATAAACAATTCTAGTAACTTATCTCCTTCTCTTCAAATAAAATAAATGATTGGTTTATTATTTTTATACCCTTTTAATTATTCAGACATCAGCTAGTTTCTTTTCTATGTCCTATGTAGCAGCTTTTTCCATATCATTCTTGTAGCCTATCATTTTTAAATAGTTTCAGATCAGTTTCTATCTTGACTGATATAATCTGCTCCTCTTTTAAAACTTATTTTGAAAATGTCTATAAAGGTAGACACTATTAAAATTTACATCTGAGTCTGTTGTTCAAAAATATTGTTCAATATGTCCAATGTTAAAATATTTTGCTTTATAGTATATTAGTAAGTCAAATTTAAGTGTTCTTCTTTAATTGTAATCTTTAGTTTCTTCTAGGCACCTGTAATGTCCAACTTTCAAAGTCTCATTTTATCATCTTATTATCCCTTGTTTAAGAAAATTCCAAAGCAAAGCATTTTCCCGTAGGAAAGATTTTTACAATTAATTCAAACATTTCATTTCAAATTCATTTAGTGAGTGAATTCACTTGTAACTTTGCAAAATCAAAATTCTAACTACCCTTTTGCTGTTTATTTCAAAAGTTTTTTTTCCTGTTCTTAAATTTGAATTTAAAACTTCTTTTGTTAAGAATAGAAGGAAACTCAAGAGGTGCTATAAAATCTGTTAGTCTAAATCTATAGTTAAAAAGCAGTTAACAAGCAATAACTTTATTTTCTGGAAGTCCATCAAGACCTAGCTTTGCTATCAGGCCTGACAGGCCTAGGGGACCAGTTTGATCTTGAGGTGGCTTCTTTGGTGATTAAATCTTGTGTGTACTGTATGTGTGTAAGATGTGTTTACGATTGGGTTTGCCATGTTCAGTTTCTTTATACTCTTTTCTTTTCTTTTCTTTTTTGCTGTATGGCATCCAGAGTCACTTCTTGCGAGTTGGGCTGCTATATAAAATAAATAAATAAATAAAATCCAGGAGGTAGGCAAACCCTGGATCCTTTTCAAAATCTTTGACCATTGTTTGATCAAAAAGATGTCTTTCTCTCTGGTGCTTTTAAGAGATACTAGTCTCTTAAAAGCACCAGAGACTAGTATCTTGTGGTTTCCTCGCAAACTGTATGGAAGACTTGTGAAAAGATCTCAAGTCCTCTCTTTGTCCAGAGAGGAATTACAAAGAGATAATCTACTCACTGGCTCTTCATTCAGTCATGGAAATTGGCTCTACTGCAGTGGTGAAATCCAAATTTTTTTACTACCGGTTCTGTGGGTGTGGCTTGGTGGACGTGGTGTGACTTGGTGGGTGTGGCTTGGTAGGTGTGGCAGGGAAAGGATACTGCAAAATCTCCATTCCCTCCCCACTTCTGGGGGAAGGATATTGCAAAATCTCCATTCCCACCCCACTCTGGGGCCAGCCAGAGGTGGTATTTGCCAGTTCTCCGAACTGCTCAAAATTTCCGCTACTGGTTATCCAGAACCTGTCAGAACCTGCTGGATTTCATGTTACTGTTAGCAGAGCTGTTTTCAGTTCACCGTTTCTTTCCTGTAAGTCCTAGGAAAATTTGTTGTCCATGCCCTTCCTTCCTTTCCCCCACAGTAAAAATATTTAACATGAGCTCACATACTAATGTATACCACCAAAACATATTTGGTAGAAATGCAGACAGTGAACAAAGAATGTAAACATGATCTAAGCAGTATGCTTGTCTTTTTATTTATTTATTTATTTATTTATTTATTTATTTATTTATTTATTTATTTATTTTCTTACTAGGAGGAACTGCAGCCATCATGAAAGAAAAGTTGTTGCTAGTGTGATCAATAACGAGCTTCAAAATAAACTGGAGGTGTATAATTTGGACTGAGGGATGTGTTTGGCCCCTGAACTGTATGCATGAGTCACCTTCAAAAAGCAAAAAGCAAGAATAGCAAAGGCAGTTGTAGAAGAACTTGTCTAAAAACGTGCATGCACCATGGTGACAGAGTGGTTAAAATGCAGTATCGCAGGCTAACTCTGCTCATAGGAATTTGAGTCCTTTGATCTTGACTGGCTCAGGGTTGACTCAGCCTTCCATCCTTCCAAGGTCATTAAAATGAGGACCCAGCTTGTTGTCAATCCTGACTCTGTAGTCATGTCCTGACTCCGTAAACTGTTTAGAGATGGTTTTAAAGCACCACAAAGCAATATATAAGTGTTATTGCTATTGCTAAAAATGAACATTAATAATTGACAATTTCATATTTAAGTAAAGTCATTTATTCTCCACTTAGTTAATAATAAACTAACACTTTACATTGACAGATGGATCTTGGAATAGGAAATTGTGTTGTTTTAGATAGGATATTACTCCTCTTACAGACTCATTTTTCCAGTTTTGATATTTTTATTGCTGCTTTGCACTTGGATGTTTAGATGCAAATTTGTACCTAGGAACGTTTTCCTGATGAGTTCATGGTGACATGTACCTTAGTTGCATATAAATGGAGTACTGTCATGAATTGTGCACGAAACGTTCCTCAATCTGTTTCACTGCTAATGGAACTTTCTGGATGTTCATAGATCCACCCATAATATTGTATCCCAAACTTTTTTTTATATTCCATAACTAGAATATAGACAGTGACATCCTGTCTTTCCCAATAATAGTAACATACTTCCTATTTGCAGAGTCTGAGATATTCATTTGGTCCACATTTTAAAGTCCATAAAGCTGATTCCATTTTCCATACTAATAAGTATATTGGAACTCAGTTAACCTTCAGGTTTCTTATTTCTCAAAATAGCATTATGCAGTATGTATGTTGTGGATGCAAATAAATCAACATATGCATTCCAAAAAGGATGGAAGTAGATTGCTCCATCTATCTTTACTAAATATGCATTGTCTGTTCAACATATTAAGCTTTAAAAGAGGCTGGACCTGTAACAAATGGACAAGTACGGAAGACACATTAGTATATAAAAAAGGAAGTCTGTCTGAAGAACACCTACACTTCTGGTTGTGACTAATCAATCAGTCTGAGTATGAACATTTTCGTTGTTTTCATAGAACTAAATATGAAGTTCCTTTTCTTCCTGGAAAAAAAGAGAACTTACATATATAATTAGTCTGATGGTTAAGCACTGTTTTCTACCAAATTCCATTAATTTTTTACTAGGCTATCTGAACAGTAATGAAAAGGGAACATTTTGACTTTCTGTGGAATTAACTTACAATGAAAAAGAAAATACAAGGGTCCAGTAAATGACAGCAATGCAGCCCTCTATAAATTAAAAAAGTAGTTTTAACAGAACATTGAGGCAGTAGTACAGTAATTAGCATCCATGCCTGAGATTTTGATTTAACTTGACCCTCAGTGACTTCAGAGTGATGCTGTGAAAAAATATATCTCAGATTCAATTTCAACATAGCAGGCAAGAAGGAAAACCATTACATGAGTAAATCTATGGATTAGGAAAACACAATGTCAATCTGCCATGGGTAGAGACACAAAGAAATACTTATCCTTGCATTTTTTTCTTACTGAGACTCCAACTCCCTTTGTAAACAGGATGTAATTTCAGAGGAAAGAGAACTTATTTGAGAATCTGATAGCGTATGATCCTTTTTTCATACCACAGTTGTTCATCAGGTGCATCTAACATTCTCTTTTTAGAGACATGCTCCAGAAGCTGTGCACAGTATGTGGAGAGCTTTGTTGTAGCCCACAGAATATTGGAGCAATCCTTTTTGGTACTATTCTCATGGTCGTTCTCAATTCTCAGTTGCTGGTTTCATTAATTTTGCAGGCTGGTCCTTCCTGCAGTGAATTATGCTCTAATAGCCATATTCTTGGTTGCCAGCCCTAGGACATGGTTTCTATAGTACCTTTAAAGCAACTGAAGCAAACTCCAGCTGCCATAGTCAATAGGCTGGCCACAGAAATGGAGACAAAAAGATAAGTATGGATATGTGGATGAGTGGGTGGGTTTTCATTTGTTTCTTTTGTCTGTTCTAATGGAGAGAAGCATGAAGGAGACTGCTGGCATTCTTCATACCATATCATGTTGACATGGTAGCAGAGTTCCAATATTTGATGTTCTCCAAACCACCTAAAGGCAGGAGAAGAAGTAATTGATATAAACCAAGAGCAGAAGCCAACCTAAAAATAAGGAGAAATTTCCTCCAGTGAGAACAATTAATAAGTGGATTAGCTTGCCTTCAGAAGTTGTGGGTGTTCCATGACTTGAGGATTTTAAGAAGAGATTGGACAGCCCTTTGAATTGGTAGAGGGTCTCCTGATTGAGCAGGGGTTTGGACTACCAGACCTCCAAGGTCCCTTCCAACTCTGTTATTGTGTTGTTCTTTACCATAACTAGGAATAGCTCAAGACTTATCTTCCGCTGCTTTCAATCATGGACATGCCAATTGTTATCTTTCTCATATGGATTGGTATATGGGAATCAGCTCATGTGTAGGAGGAATGATTCAATTAAAAAAAATAACAGAATAGAGAAAAAAATAGGCTACAGTCTCCTGTTCAATATGTAATTTTGTATGTTCATTTCCATGCTATATTTATTGACATAATAATAGCAATAGCAATAGCACTTAGACTCATATACCACTTTCCAGTGTTTTACAGCCCTTTCTAAGTGGCTTGCAGAGTCAGCATATTCCCCCAGCAATCTGGATCCTCATTTTACTGACCTCAGAAAGATGGAAGACTGAGTCAACCTGGGGTTGGTCAGAATTGAACTGCTGGCATTCGGCAGAGTTAGCCTGGAATACTGCATTCTAACCACTGTGCACCATGGCTCTTACTAATAATAAAAATAATTTTACAAGTGAGCACCAAAGACATAGACTCACAAAAGTATACAGTGCATCCCTTGGCAGAAAAAAAGCAGTTAAATCAACTGTGGTAAATGCTTTTACAGCCTCTTTTTAAGAGCCTTCAGAAATGGAAAAGCCATAGTCTCTTAGATAGACGGTCCTATTGTTTTACAGGTTTTACCATCTATACGTTATTTTCTGACATTAATTTTAGCAATCAAAGGGTATTAGTTTGCTCCTCCTAGTAAAACCAAAGGAAAACCTCCAAATGTTTACACATTTTCCCTTTCTACATTGATTTTTTTTTTTTTTACTGAGGTTGTTTTTGATTGTCTGATTCAAAATGCTTTAACAAAATATGGGACAAGGTCTATGTATTCAAATACAATTTACCTAAAAGGATAAAATATGTTTCTCCAAGTTTATGATAATGATAAACTGATGATAAAAAGGATATAAACTATAAATTATCACAGTAGCAATCTGTGCATATGATGTGAAATCAATTCAGTGCCATCATTCCCAATTTCCCTCTCCTAGTCTCATGTTCTTGACTTATTCAGTAAAAGGTAAGCAGGCAATGATAAAGAAGGAAAAAGTTGCCTCAGCAACTTACATCGATCAATGGAACCTGATATGCAGATATTTTCTCTATAGCGCTGAGAGGTGCTTCATCTATCAGATTGGCCATGTTGTTGTTTTTCCTGGGTAAAAACAGCTGAACACCTTGAGTGCAGCATATGAACAATTACTGAGTAGCAGAAGGTTGTGGCTGCATTTGCCAAGATGGCTCTTATAGCTTCTGCATCGCTCATTGTTTAATGTAGAACTCTGACATAGAGTTATGTGAAAATCAAATTGTTCCAGACAACAAAATGTTCCACAGGTTTGATTCTGGATACTAGCTTGGCTGCATTTTCCAAAAAGGTATGTGACCCTGATTGTTGGTTGCCAGGAAGAGCATGATGTGAGTGCTAAAGAAATGAAGAATCCTCACCATCTTTAAAACACACATGCACTGTGAAACCATAAATTCAGCATATTATGAGTGTTCTTTTAAATTCATTCTTTTTAAAGCTGAGATATCTACAATCGATCTAGACTAAGAAAGCTATCTTAGAATTTGAAGACTTAACCATAACAGAATAAATTCTTAATTTTTCCTCATATACCTTGGCCATTTCAATGCACTGAACCCTCTATTGAAAAAAAAAATAGAGTTATGCATTAAAATACATAACATATTAACCATTTAAAGCTTATTTAAATGTTTTTGAGGGGATTTTTAAATGCTGAAATGAAGCAGAGTTCTGAAGAAAATCAAACAGATTTAACAAGGACCACATATGTTCTGGAGCATCTGTCCCTGTATGAAACCTGAAAGAAGATTCCTTTACTAATTCACATATAAGAAGAACATAAGTCTATCTTTTACTAAATGAATAATAATGATGGGGTTTACCATAAGGATAGGAAGCAAGAAATGCAACGATCCTTGTGAAAGAAAGGAATGGTGGAGGGCAAAAATATAACATTTCTAGAAATGTTAAAATTAAGGGGAAAAGTGTGATTGGCTGGATGATTAATAAGATTATTCATATGATTAAGGGTGTTGATTACAATTAACATAGGATATAGAAAAATGCTAACTAGCAAGACTAAAAAGGAGCTATATGGTGCAATCAAACTTGAGGTATGCAGTGTGGTAGAATTTATGAGCAGATTAACAGGGTCAGAAGGATGACTTCCTGTCAACCTCCAGACTTCTTCCATTTTTCTGAGCAAACAGGAGCATCAGTTCTGTATTTATAATATCTACTCTACTCTAACGAATTGTTGAAGGAAAAACGAACTGCTGCCCACTCAATTGCACACTCAGGTTTCTGACAACCATATTTAGAAGGAAGTCAGGAACAGACTGATTAGCCTTTAAAAATGTGAGTTTGTAAGTAAAGAAGGTACTTGGGTAGTTTTTTTTCTTCCATTTCTTTGGAAAATGGCAGAGCCCCTGGGAAGGAAGAGTGCATCTTGCTCTTACAAGTACCGCTCATCCTCAGCACAAGAAGTGTGATGGATGTGTCTCACCTGCAGCAAGAGTTTACTTAAATATTTTATTCATCCTTCTGAAAGGAAATGCTCAATAATATATATTCCCAATTCTTTGGGATGGTGGTAGTGGTGATGGTGGTGGTGAAGACAAGTAACTGAAAAGAGTGTTTATATAAAAAAAATCCCTTTGTATTGCAACATTCGGATATAACATGTGCTTCGTGCTGCAGATTTAGAAGATATAGATATGAAAGCTGAGAATTGGGTAGTTTCTTTAATGAGGCTTTAAACTTGCATACTCCATGCTGCTTATATTAAGAGAAGATCCAGGCTTTGTGTCAGAAATATGCCCTTCCAGGCCAGTTCAGTAGCCTGTGATGAATCAGGGTACAGATTATACTATTGTGAATAAAGAAAAATGATATAAATCCCTATAACTGGCAATTTTTCCTCTTCTAACATTGAATCCGTGATCAAAAGAAACACCATCGAGTGAGACTTCTCACAGGGAATGAAGGAGATGGAGAAGGAGAGAGAGAGAAAGATGCAATCAAAGAGTACTTGAAGAACAAGGAAGCTATCCTTTGGTCATCATTGTGACATAATTAAAGCAGGATCTTTTTCTTCTCCCAATTTTCATTCTGCTCATGACCTTATTAAGAGAAAGGTCCCTCTGTTTTATCCAATATACCAAAATGTGCTAATCTCAGTCAAAGTGTGATATTCTGTTGTCCTATTTTTTTTTTTTTAAATCAAACAGTGGCAGTGTCTCTCATCCAGGAAAAGTTTAATTTCAGTCCTGAACATTCATACTTCTGTAGCTGGAAACAAAGGTCTGTATAACTTGAGGGTCAAGATTCAAACATCTAAGGGTCTATGAAATAACAGTTCACTGATCATGACAGTGAAAATGTTCCCAGTATTGTCTCTAAAACTCTAGTCGTATTTGAACATATCACCATAATAAGGTGAAAAATTAAAAAGAGAAAAGAGACACTGCAAGGCAAAATATTACATTGCCAGTATATTAAAAATCTAGCAGGCAAAGCAGATATCAAAAACTGGCAATGGCTAAGAGCAGGAAAGGCTCTTAAGGGCAGAAGAAAGGAAGAAAGGGGAGAAAGGCTCATTCTGACCACACAAGACCAAGTCTTAAGAATAAAGGCAGAATTGACAAGACAGCAACAGACAGCAAATGCCATCTTTGCAAAGAAGCTGAAGAAACAGTGGACCCACCTAGCTAACTTCTGCAAGAAGATCACACAGACTGACTACTAACAATGGCATGAGAAGTAACACTGGTGCATTGGAATATCTCCAAGAAATACCATTTGCCTGCAAACAAGGATTGGTGGGACCACAAAACAGACAAAATAATAGGAAAAAAAAAACTAGAGTGCTTAGGGAGTTTAGAATTCAAACAGACAACGTCTGCCAGATAGTAACGCAGACTTAACAATTATCAATAAGAGAGACTTTTTGGATAATGGACAGTGCAGTACCTGGAGCTAGGAGAACAGAAAAGAAGGAACGGGAGGGAGTCACAAAACACAAAGTTCTGTCAATATAACTAGAATGACTGTTACAAAATAAAACAAATATAGCACAGATAGTAATAGGCGCCTTGCGTGCAATCCTCAAAACAATCCTCAAAACAACTGGAGCACTACTTAAACACCATCCGCATTGACAAAAATCACCATTAGTGAATTACAAAATTTACTAGGAACAGTTTACACCCTGAGACAATATCCTTAGTACCTTCAAACAACAGCATCTGTCTATCCCAGGTCCTTGGGAGAGACTAGATAGGTAGATAAAAATGCCAAATCCAGTCTAAACATCTGGTTGACTGTGCACCAACATAATAATATAATGAACATTCTTTTCTGAACTGTGTCTGGATGGCCAAAATAGGGTCAAACCATAACATGATTGTGTCACAGATTTGCATACCGAATAGACTTTTTCCCCTATTTGGCTGCAATTTCAAAGAGCATGTTTGCATGTCTGTGCTGGATTTTAAAGCAGTGTACATGTTAATTTAAGTAATCAGCAATACAACCCTTTCATTCTTGACAAATAAGTGCTGCATTGAGCTGCATAATGTATGGGGCTTAAGAGACTTATGATATTTGTTCATAACTTTTTCCTCATATGGGCTCCTAGGTGCTCTGCTACATTGGAACATGAATTGCAGATCACAGAAACAATCAGGACTAAAAAGTCATCTCCTGTATGTCTGATGAAGGAGATTAACGTGATTTAACCTTAATCGCTTCTTAGAATAGTGTACAGATCAGAATTAAACAAATCCTTGGCTTTTATGACTCCTGAATGTAGCTCAAGGTTTAAAAATGCTCAAGAAAATAGAGATACTTCAAGAAAAAAAAATAAGTTGGTATTATATTAGCTTTCTTTAAAGTTAACAGGCTCAGACTGTTTACCTGTATTAATTACAATACATATGTTTAGAGATGCAAATATTCAGAAGAAATATATTTTGTTTAGAAATGAATAAAAATATTGTGGGTAGATCAAATGAATTCTTTAAAATTAGGAGAATAAGTTCCTAGATAATGTACAATGTACAAGCCAGAAAGATGGCTGTGAAAATATTTACAGACCCCTCATATATCCTGGTCATAAACTGTTTCAACTTCTTCCCTCAAAATAACACTATATGGCATTGCAAGCCGAAACAACCAAACACAAAGACAGTTTTCCCCCATGCTATCACTCTGTTAAACAACTAATTCCCACAACACTGTCTATGCCCTGGGAAGTCAAATCACCTAGTAGAACTGTTTTACTTACTATCCTTCCCATCTGTCCTATTATCTATTTCTTAGATTCTCATGACTAAAACTTGGTATTGTATCTCATGATTTATGTTGATTGCTTTTATTTAGTTATACTGTTATGATTTCTGTTGTTTGCTTTAGTATCCTATGACTATCATTGAGTGTTATATCTATGATTTATGATGATTGTATTTTATGATCATGATTATGACCCGTTGCTTTATATACACTGAGAGCTTATGCACCAGAGACAAATTCCTTGTGTGTGTCCAATCCAACAGTTGGCCAATGAAGAATTATCTTCTATTTATCTGGGATCTAAACTATTTGGTTGAACTGACTAGATTAAAAAAAAATAATGAATGGATCCAGTTGAAATAATCAATCCAATTTGTTTTGGAAGGAAAGGTCTGAGGAAGATTTGCACAACTCTCCTTTCTACTACTGTAGCTCATCTCGTATTGTGTGGTTGGAAATTCTCATTATTCAAAGCAGGAGGCAAATCTAGCTATTGAATGAGCCTTTTAAGGGAATTGGGCTTTTAAAGAGACTTATGAGCCAGTTCTTATCCTTTCCACCGTATCACTCCTGAGAGATTTTTCTGCCTATTTCAGCAGTCTGAAGACTGATTAACACAGCAGCTTTCTAGACTGTGGCTGTTGCTGCTGCTGCTGCTACATTATACTTCAGAGCCCATCAAGCATTCAAAGATCTCTTACAAGGTGAAAGGTACAAACTGAATATGAGCGGTTATTATTTTCCTGGGAAAAAGAATAAGAAAGAGGTAAAAAAAAACCCTGAGTAATGAAATTGTTAAAGGATTTCAGTGTTTTAAGGATGGATGATAATGAAACAGGAGAACAGAGTCAACGAACAAAGTTTGCAGGTTTGACTTTCCAAGTAAAAGCAGTTAATTCACCGATAATAGGACTTTTAGGAGATGGTAGAGAGGGACGCAGTAGTTCAGTGGCTAAGATGCTGAGTTTGTCAATCAAAAGTTCAGCAGTTCAGCTGTTCGAATCCCTAGTGCCATGTAACGGGGTGACCTCCCGTTACTTGTCCCAGCTTCTGCCAACCTAGCAGTTCAAAAGCACGTAAAAAATGCAAGTAGAAAAATAGGGACCAGCTTTGGTGGGAAGGTAACAATGTTCCATGTGGCTTTGGCATTTAGTCATGCCAGCCACATGGCCACAGAGACGTCTTCAGACAGCGCTGGCTCTTCGGGTTTGAAACGGAGATGAGCACTGCTCCCTAGAGTCAGGAATGCCTAGCACATATGTGTGAGGGGAACCTTTACCTTTACCTAGGAGATGGTAGATAAGGAGAAAGCCTGAAAAAAAAATAGACCCATTTTTGTGAAGCAGCTTGCCTCCAGAAGTTCAGATGATAGGTCCTTTGGTTTTAGGAAAGCAGTCAACAGAATCCTACTATGATTTTCAAGTTGGGTTTTAAAATTGTGTCGTTTGTTTAATTTTAAATTTAATTGTTGTGGTTAGGTTTGTGGTTCTTAATGTACACTTGGATTATTACTTTATAAAGTGTGAACTGCCCAGAGTCTTTGAATGGATTTGAGATTAAAATGACCAAATAAGTAAATAAATAAGCAATATAGTACAACATGAACATTCTTTGAAGTCCCATTTTTAATAGTTTCTTAAGGTTTGTTCCATCATTTTCCTTTTTTAAAAAAAAAATGATATTATGACAAAATTAAGGAAAGAACAAATCTTGAGATGCAACTACATTTTGGTTTATATGCTGGTTTGGCAGCATGGATGATGTTACCTAATTTGGTAATGAAACATTTGCAGGAAGAAAATCAGACTCACTAAATACCCAGATCCCAAGACAGGACTGGGAACTGAATTGGACTCGTACTTGTCTGGGCAGAGGTGGAACAGCACTGTTCCATAAATTAAATAAGTAAAAGCTTATTAAACGCAAACCCATACTGAAGAATTAGAGAGTTGTGAAAATGAATGAAGCCCAAAATAATTTCACTCTAGCTAGCCACCTCAAAATTGCTTAGTCAAAAAAAAGAATTGACTAAGGTGATAAAACTCATTGGCTAGCTATACTTGTCAGTGTCAGAGAGTCCAACACTTCAGTCACATTAAGCATTCTCTCTTTGTAGTACTGGGCTTGCAACATTGCATATTGTCTGTAAAATTCACCAAAAGGCCATGGAAGTTGCAAAGGGGTTCAGAAGTTTAGAGAGTGCTTTGAAGCCACCTGGTTCTTTTTATTGCTTTGAAACAGGTCCCCGGTTTGATTCACAAATCTGCCTCGATAGGATGACTTGATCACGGTGACATCAAACTGAAGTTTCTTCTTTGAAGATTTGTACAATCCTACTATATAATATTTCCCTTTTCAAAGTGTATGCTTTTAAATATGAGTTTTTTTTTTTTTGGTTTTTTTTAAATTTGATTTATATGCCGCCCTTCTCTGGAGACTCAGGGCGGCTTACAATGCGTTAAGCAATAGCCTTCATTCTTTCGTATATTTTTTTTATACAAAGTCAGCTTATTGCCCCCACAAACTGGGTCCTCATTTCACCTACCTTAGAAAGGATGGAAGGCTGAGTCAACCTTGAGCCTTGGAGAGATTCGAACCAGCAGAAATTGCAGGCAGCTGTGTTAATGACAGGGTGCACTAAACCACTGTACTATCAAAGCTCTTATAGTTGCTATGAAAAATAGATGGGAGGATCAAATTGTGCTTCTGTTCTGTTTGTGAATAGCCCCCCTCCAAAAATACATCTGTGTTAATGTTATAGGAACAGAATGCTGCCTAGATGTTAGCTGAAAACAGAGGACAAGAAGAGGAGTCAACGAGACTAGAGACATTCCAACTTACTTAATGCTATGGCAAGCATTCCATAATCCTTTCATCTATCTGGATATTTATACTTTTTAAATTGTTTTTTGTATCCTATTCTGTTTTTAAACATTTCATTCTCAAATGAATTTGGTAGGAAGAAAAGGACAAGCCTCAATTATATTTTATACTTTGTTGGCAAAATAATTTCTCCACTCCACTTGGATAAGAGGTAGGCTTCATAGAATCCCTCCTTCCCCCCTCCTTTTCAATGATGATTTCCCAAATTTTCACAAGGAATGTTAAGTCATTTAAAACTCAGCAATTCACAGCAATTAGTTCTGAATGTAATAGATTTTAGACATTACATTAGACTTTATGTATCGGGTGAGTACCTCGAAGCATCATCAGGATGATGGGACTTGCTTTTGGTTCTGGTGGAATCTGGGATTGGGACTTGTGTTCACAGTTGAAGGTCCTTGGAAGAAGGTGATTGACTTTTCTGAGGAATGTGACCACTCTGAATTTCAGAGGAAATTAGTCAGACAATGAAAGCTGAATTTGGATTTGATTTGGCTTATTTCTAAGTACATTTAAAATGTCACACAGTTGCAGAAGTTGAACAACACTCAACCTCCACTTCCTTTATAAATTGTAGTTTGAGTGCACTAAGCTTCTTGAATTTCAGTGTTATTCCCCTCTGTGAATTCAATCGTGTCTGAAAAATGTTGGGAAAGCAGGACCTTCCCTCTCTATTTTTTTAAAAAAATAATTACTTACTTTTGTCTACACAGCTGCTGTGATTGGGGAGGAAGGTTATAATATTTCTTTACAGCTGTTGTGAATCTTTTGTTATTTCTGATTCATTTTCTCCAGCATTTTAATTGTTCAGATTACTTATTATTTTGAGAAACAAAGATAATCAACAGAAAAAAAGAGGAGACATATTATTGAGGAAAGGGGGGGGAAGGTTCCTCAAACTTGATTTTCAGAAGGTGGAATTATTTATGAATACATTCGTTAAGTGAGGAATTACAAACTTGGGTCCATCATTAAACCACTATTACCACCATCACCATTCTTCTCTCCCATCACCATTCTTCTCTCCCATCACCACGGAAAAGAAAAGAAAGATGTGGCTTCATATTTAAGAAAAACATCCCCCCCAATTATATTATGAAGGAAAAGATTGAGAATGTATTGCTATTCTGCTAATCTCAAAGGAATGTTTCCTTGTTTTGCTCAAAATGTTGTTGAGATCCAGTTACTATTTCTAGAATCTGTCATCTTCCCTTTACTCGTGGTTAAAAAATTGAATCAGTATTATTGTTGTTGATGATGAAGTGTGTGTGTGTGTGTATGGGAGGGAGGGAGGGGGGAGGAGAGAGAGAGAGAGAGAGAGAGAGAGAGAGAGAGAGAGAGAGAGAGAGAGAGAGAGAGAGAGAGAGAGAGAGATCATTGTAATCTGGTGATTTAACATGGGTGATTGAGACTCCACTTTGGTTCCCTAAAGGAGATCTAAATGTTATTAATTATTCATTCATCCTAATTCCTCATGAAAAAATTCTGAATAAATCCTTACAGATCAATTGTAAGGATTACTGTAGAAAGGGTTTCATTTCCTAGATTTTGATTCTAATATCTTCCTGGGCAATAAGATACTGGCAGTGTCAAAATATTTGCTGATTTCAGAGCAATACAAATGGTATGGTTAGAAGGGAAAATGCTTGTCTTTTCTTCTGAAACATTTCCAGTCTATACCTGAATGTGTGAGATAACTAATTAATATCCCCAAAGAGCTCCAATTGCTAATCCTCCCTTTCTCCCATTCTCAGGTTCTATATAATTAATACCATCAAGATGGCTTTAAAATATTTCCATAAGAAAGGATTCTTGCTGGAGATCTGTAACCAGCATTTCATCTGATCATTGTCCAAAGCCCAATATTTTAGCATGAAGGCATCCATCCTAAATTACATCAGTTTCTTATGTTGCTCAGTATAAGATGTGCATGTTTAGAAATGCATCTAGAAATTGAATAAACAAACAAACAAATAAATGTTTTTTAAAGAGATTCTGGGGGAAAATATCAACAAGTCAAAGTGTTTTGCTACGAGTTTTGTACCAAAGAGAAAATTTTTATCCTTAATTAGTTATGGCTTTGTTTTTATGGAGCACAAGTTTTATGGAGCATTTTTATCCAGCACAAGTTCCCAGGGAAATATTCCTCTCAGCTATGGTTCTATTCTTATATTTCAATAAGATTGATGTATATTTCTGATATTTTTTCTTCCTAGCAACATTTCTCACTTTAAAATAAATGTGGCAAAGTTTTGAACATCAATAGATCATGCATGAAAGGTAGTAATGGAGAAAAACCATAAGAACAAAATATTTCTAGTGTTCTGCTTACTGTGAGTGGCTTCTTTTTGCTTTAGCTTTAAATTGAAATGATAGAGGCGTATATGTTTTAAATTCCCAACTCGAACACTGTTTACTTGCAGTTGAATCTAAACTTTTGATATAATACAACATTTTCCCTTAGGTTACTGTGTATCTGTGCTCTCCAAAAGAGACTTTCTCATGAAGTTGTGCTTGTAAGCTTATTGCGAGGAATCATAACACGGCAAAGTAGCTTGCTCTTTTATTGCAGTCGGGGATAGATATTTCTAAGACTTATAATACTTGAAAATTCCTCAGGTCCCTATAATATCAAATATGTAACTTGGGGAGGGTAACCAGTAGGGAAAAAAGAAAAAGAAAGTGAAGCAGTTTAAGAGATTATAGTATTTAATGTATAATCCTGCTCAGGTTGAGAACCTGTAGAATGCTGGTCAAGATCTTAAATGAACCAACTTGTAGCTGAGATAATAAGCAACTTATCTTCTTTCTCACAGCAGGGAAAGTCACTGAAGCATCCCTATGTTGCCTAGGCAACTGGGTACCATTTCCCAGGCTTCTAGCATAGAAAGACAGGAAAGTCTCATCCTGTTTCCTAGACAACCAAAAGGCTTTTTCTCCCTAATCTATAAACACTACAGCTCCCTCCATATTTTTATGGACCTAAGTGGTTATGATCACCATGGACTCAAATAGCCAGAATCTATTAATAAGATGTGTGAAAGGTAGATTTTAAATTGTATAAGAAACAAATTTCAGCCCATTCCCCTTTCTTACATACACATACTCTTCTTGAAACAGAGCAGAAATAAGACTAAAAAGTTATTACTTTAGTATGTTCCCTGATTTAGCTCTCCCTGCAAAAGGGAATTTTTACTATAATGATAAAAAATACTCAATCTATGAAAGCTAGGAAATTCAGAAGGACTTCTATGAAAGATCATTTAGTTTGGAGTCACACAAGGTTTCTAGAAATTGATTATGTTCCATGAATTTGCTGTCCATTCCTAGTGATGATATAGACTTTGTCTAAGGCAATCTTATTGCTAAAATATTCTTCTGGTTTTCTTTGGATGAATTCATCACTGCTGTAACTGATTCCAACCACCTTGCAGGTGCCCATCCTCTTCATCTCTTTCCTTCTACAATTCCCAGCACTAAAGCCTTCCAGAGAGCTAGGTCTTGGCACAATGTGTCCAATATGATCATTTATGTCTACAATGAGAACTCCAGGTTGATTGTTCAATTGTTTATTTGTTTTCTTGGCTATCTATTGTACTCCACAGAGTCTTCCCCAGATTTCAAAAGCATCAAAAATCTTTATATCCTGCTTTTTCCATGTCCAACTTTTGCTTCCATAGAGTGTCATAGGGAAAACCCATTATTTGCACAATTTTAATCTTTGTAGATATAAATACATCCTGGATCTGAACTTCTTTTCCAAAGTCTTCATAGCTACTATACCAATTGCTCATCTGTAGTGTATTTTTTAACAGTTGGTTCCTTTGTTATTGATAGCTAATCCTAAAAAGTGGCAGAGTCAGTTTGCTATAGCAGTTAAGGCATCAGGCTTGAAACCAAGAAACTATATGTTATAGTCCTACCTTAGGCACAAGGCAAACTGCATGACCTCGGGCCAATTTTACTCTCTCAGTCCTTAGCAGAAGGCAATGGCAAACCATTGCTAGGGAGTTGTTTAAGTTTAGGTTTAAGTTTAAGTTTTATTACATTTCTATACTACCGTTCTCCCGAGGGACTCAGGGTGGTGTACAGCCATATTAAAATACATGAATTTATAAAATTTAAAACCAATTAAAATCAAATATATGAAATTTGCCCATCAATTTAGAACACACATACACCCATTTAAAATTCATATTAGGACAGTCCGGCTTGCTGAAACAGAAGGGTCTTAAGGGCGTGGCGAAAAGTGCGCAGGTCGGGGCTAAGACGAAGCTCTAGGGGCAGCTCATTCCAAAGGGCTGGTGCCCCAACAGAGAAGGCTCTCCCCCTGGGTGTCGCCAGTTGGCATTGTTTGGCTGACGGCACCCTGAGGAGCCCCTCTCTGTGGGAGCGTATTGGCCAGTGGGAGGTTGTTGCTGGCAGAAGGCGGTCTCGTATATACCCCAGTCCTAAGCCATGGAGCACTTTAAAGGTGGTGACCAACACCTTGAATTGCACTCGGAAGACCAACGGGAGCCAGTGCAGCTCGTGCAGGAGGGGTGTTACATGAGTACGCCGAGTCGCAACCATAACCACCTGCGTAGCCGCATTCTGGACCAGCTGGAGCCTCCGAGTGCTCTTCAAGGGGAGCCCCATGTAGAGAGCGTTGCAGTAGTCCAGATGGGACATGATGAGGGCATGAGTGACTGTGTGCAGGGCATCCCTGTCCAGAAAGGGATGCAACTGGTGTACCAGGCAAACCCGGTAAAAAGCTCCCCTGGCCACAGCCGTCATATGATCTTCCAAAGACAGCTGTGCATCCAGGAGAACACTCAAGTTGTGAGCCCTCTCTGTGGGGGCCAAGGTTTCACCCCCAATAGTCAGTGATGGTGCTAGCTGACTATACCGGGCCGCCGGAAGCCACAGCCACTCAGTCTTGGAGGGGTTGAGTTTGAGCCT
This sequence comes from Pantherophis guttatus, assembly GCF_059756535.1. Classification (NCBI taxonomy): domain Eukaryota; kingdom Metazoa; phylum Chordata; class Lepidosauria; order Squamata; family Colubridae; genus Pantherophis; species Pantherophis guttatus. The sequence continues at coordinate 289,771,285 of NC_142063.1, read as the reverse complement.
GTTTCTCCCCATCCAGATCCGCACGGCCTCCAGGCACTGGGACATCACATCAAGGGCATCATTGGGGTGGTTCAGAATGGAGATGTACAGCTGAGTACCATCAGCATACTGATAGAATCTCACCCCGATCTCGCCCAGCGGCTTCACATAAATGTTGAACAGAAGGGGTGAGAGGACTGACCCTTGCGGCACCCTGCATACAAGGCACCTCGGGGTCAACCTCTGCCCCCCTGCCAACACAAACTGCACACGGTCAGAGAGGAAGGAGGAGAAGCACCGCAACACAGTGCCCCCCACTCCCAACCCCTCCAATCGTCACAGCATGATACCATGGTCAATGGTATCAAAAGCCGTTGAGAGATCTAATAGGACCAGGACAGAGGAGCAAGCCCTGTCCCGAGCCCTCCAGAGATCATCAACCAATGCAACCAATACCGTTTCAGTGTGTGCCCTGGCCTGAAGCCCGACTGGAATGGGTCTAGATAATCGGCTTCATCCAGGTACTGGGGAAGTTGTCGCGCCACCAGACTCTCAACAACCTTCGCAACGAAGCGAAGGTTGGAGACTGGGTGATAATTCGCTAATACAGCCTGGTCCAGAGAAGGCTTCTTGAGGAGAGGCCTCACCACCGCCTATTTCAAAGAGGGGGGGAAATAACCCTCACTCAAAGAAGCATTAATAATCCCCTGGAGCCAGCCTCGTGTAATCTCCCGGGAGGCCAGCACCAACCAGGAGGGACATGGATCCAATAAACATGTGGCAGCGCTAAGCCTCCCCAGAATCCTGTCCACATCCTCGGGAGTTACAGAGTCAAACCCCTCCCAGATAACATTCTCAGTCCATCAGTCCATCCGGATCTACCCAATCAGAGTCCAGACCTTCCCAAATCTGAGTGATTTTGTCATGCAGGAATTGCACAAAATCCTCAGCCCTGCCCTGCAAGGGGTCTTCCCTCACTCCCAGATGAAGGAGGGAGCAGATCACCCTAAACAGGGCAGCTGGGCGGTTCTCTGCAGACCCGATAAGAGTGGAAAAATAATTAAATTTTTATTAATATGAGATCTCACCAGTGTTCGGTCAGATTTGGAGTGACTGGCCCTCCAATCACTCTCCAAGTGTCTTTTCTGGCACTTCATCTCTCTCAGCTCCTCGGAGAACCAGGGAACCAGTTGAGATTGACACCGGGTCAGAGGCCGCAAAGGCACGACACGATCCAGAGCTCCGGCGGCCGCCCTATCCCAGGCAGCCACCAGCTCTTCAGTCGCGCCATGAGTCAGAGCCTCAGGGAATGGCCCAAGCTCCATCAGGAACCTATCCGGGTCCATCAGGTGCCTGGGATGGAACCGCCTAGTCGGTTCCATCTCCCTGCGGCGGGGTGTAGCAGTTCAAAAGTCTATGCAAAGGAGGGAGTGATCAGACCATGACAAGGGCTCGATGACTAAATCCCCTCTTTCCAGATCACTCTGCCACTGACCACAAACTTCTTGTCCAAGAAGTTTCCAGAAATCAACACTGATTCAAAGGGACCAAAAAGAAAACAGATGAAAGAAAGAAAGAAAGAAAGAAAGAAAGAAAGAAAGAAAGAAAGAAAGAAAGAAAGAAAGAAAGAAAGAAAGAAAGAAAGAAAGAAAGAAAAGCAGAAACTATCCATCACATCAATGTCTTCAGGATGGCTGCTGTAACTATTATCATTAGTTAGGTCTTCTTTATATTTAATTTTAATCCTATATCTTCACTGTGCTCCTTGATTTTCATTTTTAGACTATGCAAATCTTTTGCATTTTCAGCAGATAGTATCACCAGCATACCAGCATACCACAGGTAATTGATGCTTCTTCCTCCAATTTTAAAGCTATGCTCATCTTCTTCCAATCTAACTCCCTCAAGATACATTCCACATATAAATATCAGGAGAGGCATAGAGTCTTGTTTCACTCCTTTTGCAAACCTTGAGCTATTGTGTTTCACTGTGGCCTGTCTGTACTGTAGCGTTTTGGTTTGTGAATAGTTTCCACATAAGGACAATTGGGATTTTCATTTTTTTCTTAATACATTCCACAGCTTGACATGATCTACATGACTGAATACCTTTCTGCAATCAGTAAAGCACACCTTGCATTCTTTTGGGTATTCTTTGGCTTTCTTAATTATCCAGCATCTATCAGGAATAGGTTTTTGTGTGTGTGCCTTGGTCTTTTCTGAAGCCAGCTTAAATATCTGATATCTCCATTTCTATGTAAAGTTACAATCTGTATTGAATGATCCTACATATTTTTGCTAGCAGCAGAAATTAAGAAGAGTGTATGATAGTTTATAGATCACTTTTATTGACTCTTCTTCTGTTTCTTGGCATATTTCTCTATATCAGTATAGGCAGCTGACTTACTAATGACAGCAGTGGTGAATTAACTTTATCTTCTAGTTCCTGAATTTCTTGTAATATCCTCCACCTATCCTGGATGTTAATATCTTTGCTGTACAGAACTTCAGTATACTGTTCTTCTTTCACCTTTGATCTTTGAATTAGTTATTACCTGTCTGTTGGACCTGTTAGTACACCAATTTAAGATTGAAACATCCTTCTGAGTTGAAAGAAGTTTTGGAAGATTTTCTTTGTTTTTCCATGTCTATTTTCATGGAAATATTTTCACTGTCTTGATAGATGTTGCAATATTGTTAATTGTTTCTTGATATTCAAATGTTTTATTAAATTCCTTGCTCATATCTTTGTCTTTTTTGCCTTTGGCTCCTCTCCTCCCCTCTCCTCTCGATTCTCTACCATTTGTTCTGACATCCAGTTTGCTTTCTCCTCCTTCCTGTTCTTTGGCAGTCTCTTTTCACAGTTATACTTAACATTTAAAATATATAATTCCACAGTTCCTCTGGTTTTCTATCAATGAAGTTTAGAACTTCAAAGTATTCTCCTTGAGAAAGGTAGTTATACTGTATAGCAAATATTGTATCATGGAAACTGGTTGGCTCTTGTTCTCCCACTTTAGCATGATTTGTACCTTTCATAAGAGCAGTTTTTGATTTATTTCACTGTCACACTCTGAACGTGTCTTCGTTGCCATAATTGAGTAATATTGCTAATGTGATTTCTATGTACTATACTCCATCAGACTTCATTTAGATTTCCTGGGATATATTCTTCTACTAAGGTTTTTTTTTTTTAATTTTCTAGTTTATTTTAAAGACTTGGGATCTCCTGGTGGTATTTCATCCAATTATTATTTAAATTTAATTTTTCATAGCTGTGGAACACAGCAATGTTGGCTGCTTCCTGCTGTATCCCCTAAAATAAAACTTCTAAATAAATTGCTTATGGCTTTGCTAAGCTAATATTGGTACAATTTACTCAGAAGAAATTGGGGAACAATAATCATATATCCCAAAGCACCATTTCTTCCGTGCCAATCTCTTGCCCAGCCAAGCTGTTATTGGCATAGACGTTGAGCCAATCATGACCTATTAAAGGAACTCTACCTTTTAAGTGGGTGGAAAGCTAGAAGATCAAAACCAGAAATCTTTCTTCTGACATTCTTTTCCCAGATATGCTCTTTTACATTTTTTAAATAAAAAACATACTTTACATCAAAAACCACATCCACACGTGGAGAGAAAAAGATCAGCACAGAAACAATGTACTGCATTCATTACTTTGAATGGGGCTAGCTGTCCCTCCGAGGAAGAAGGTAGAAAGACTTAATGCTTTGCAAACAGCTGGATATTGCTTTCGATGCTATTTTCATAATGAAAATACCACTATATTTTATGTTGCACACAATATAGAAACTCCATAGGCAGCTGTCAGCTTTCTCACCCTACAGATTTTATTATCTTCTTATGTTGCTATCCTTAGGGCAAGCATTTTTATCTTGTTTTGGAGAAAACCTGCAAAACAAAAAGGAAAACGTGTACTAAGGTGGCCATCCATGGGTATAATACCCTGGTTTTATGCAAGCAGTGGAGGAATTGGCTTTTCTTCTCTATGTGCATGTGCATGGGTGCACAATCCTATCCGAGTAACTGCTGTAAATATAAGAAGCAACATAAGCTTCCCTGCCTCTGTGTTGAATAAGAAAAGTATCCATAGATTACAGTCTCGGTGGCCTTTTGCTGTAAATCTATGTATCTATACAGATTTATCTTGTTATTCTGTTCTGATCAAATTGACACTCTCTACTGCAGATTCTCTATCTAATCTCCAGAGTGGCCTGATCATCAATCATTGTGTTTATAGCATGTATAGGAAGCCATGCTGAAGCAATTTCTTCTTCAATATGTGCTTCCAAAATGAATGAAATTTATCCTCCAAAATCAGGGTTGCTAAAGCCTGTGGACAGAAATATAATATTAGCCAAAGTTGGAACATTTGTATCCACCAACTGGGCTTAGTATTACTTATCCTAAGTCTAAATGCAGCAAACAATATTCAAGATGAAGTGATGATCTGGAAGAGGGATCTTAAAAACTTTGAACTGATTCCAGATGGGGTAATGTATCATATGGACCTAACTGTGCTCCATATAACAGTTGGGTAGAAGAGCTGGCTTAGTAAAACTTAATTGCTGCAGGTATAAATTGAGCACCTCTGTGCCAAAACAAAGATTGGATGACAGCTGCAGTCCTTTGGGCATTTTCCATCACGTAAGTCAAGTGATGATTTGCATGATGATGAAGGCAGGAGCATCATGCCAAAATACTTGAAACAGTTGTCCCAGCACTTTTCCATGCTGTTTTAGGCACTTTGGCTTCCTGTAAAAAAAAAAATGAATGTATTACTTTTAAGAAGCTTTATTCACAGCAAATATACTTACAAGTGAAAGGGCTAATTTGGCCAAACAAACAACATTTTTTAGTATATAGCAATTGCATTATAGTTGCTCCTGCGTGAAAAGGAGTTAATGCAACTTTCTCCATGCACTGAATGATTTGAAGGGATGACCTCAAACCTTGAATGCAGTGAATGATGCAATGGTCGTGGGACTCTGGGCCAATACACTTGCTACATCATCACTGCATTAGTATTGTGTGCCACTTATGAATGTTCATTTGATTTTGATCACGAGATTTTTCCATGTGTAGAGCTATATGCATAAATGTCTTCTAAAAGCAGAGAAGGAACATGGTTAAAATATCTTTCCTGGAAGACTGGAATTCTCTACACATTGGTTATGTGAATTGAGACCCCTTCAAGCTCAAATTGCCCAAGGTGCTGCTGATACAGTTCTACAGAGGAACTATTGAGTCTATCATCTGCACCTTTATAACTGTCTGGTTTGGTTCTGCAATCCAACAAAACAGGCACAGACTTCAGAGGATAATTAGAACTACAGAAAAAAACAATTACTACCAACCTGCCTTCCATTGAGGACCTATATACTGCATGAGTCAAAAAGAGGGCTGTGAAAATATTTACAGACCCCTCGCATCCCCTTGGACATAAATTGTTTCAACTTTTAACCTTAAAACGACACTATAGAGCACTGCACACCAAGACAACTACATACAAGAATAGTTTTTTTCCCAAACACCATCACTCTGGTAAACAAATAATTCCCTCAACTCTGTCAAACTATTCACATTAGGCTGCATTACTATTGCTATTTGTTTTCTCATAATTCCTGTCACCCATCTCCATCCACTTGTGACTGCATGACTGTAACTTTGTTCCTTGCAATTTATATTGATATTGTTTGATTGATATTGATATTGATTTGATTGCTTATTGTACTGTATGACTGTCACTGGGTATTGTGCCTTGTGATTCTTGAAGAGTGTTTCTTGTCTTTTTATGTAAGAGCATATGCATCAAAGACAAAATCCTTGTGTGTCCAATCACACTTGATCAATAAAGAATTCTGTTCTATTCTATTCTATTCTATTCTATTCTATTCTATTCTATTCTATTCTATTCTATTCTATTCTATTCTTATTCCTATTCCTATTCCTATTCCTATTCCTATTCCTATTCCTATTTCTATTCATAAGGATCTGAAACTGACTTCTGTTTGGATGCATACAAGAACAAACTGTGCTAGAAATTAGATGAGGTTAGATCACAGGTGTCAAACTTGCTGCATCACATTGCCGTCATGTGACATTTCATGATATTTTTTCCCTTCGCGGAGCTGGGGTAAGGGTACTCTGTGTGTGTTGCATTTGGGCTGCGGACTGCCAGTTTGACACTCCTGAGTTAGACCATGCAGTGTTGCATGAGCTTCTACACATTAATTCATTACTTAAAGGCAGTCACATATGGTCTCTTCTGAAGTCCGTCCTTCCTTCCTTCCTTCCTTCCTTCCTTCCTTCCTTCCTTCCTTCCTTCCTTCCCTTCTGATATGTCTTTCAGAGAAAATCCATTCCAAGGAGATTCATAAATATGATTAAAAACATAAAGAACAAGTAAAATTGCTTCTATATAATTAAAAAGAATCCCAAAATGTATATTAGGGCAATAAAACATTAGTCCAGTAACAGTGGGACCAATTATTGCCTCACAACGAAAACAGCAGTCTGAAAAATTCAGATGATAGAGATAACTCTTTTTTTAGAAAAAGAGCTACAACAGTTTAAATAATAATCATAACTATTTAAAATCAGAGATAGCAACATTTTTTAAAATAGTATTCATAATTACTAAAAACAAACAAACAAATCTGCCTCTTAACTGAAAGAAACTTAATACAAAGGCTCTAGTTCTAAAAAAAAATGTAAGGAAAAATCCAGGAGGATCTCTTTGAGAATAGGCATTACATGGCCTTTTTAATATCATGGCAAGGACGTGTATTTAGCAAATATTTATTTGCTTTTCCTGCATTAAATTCTGCAAGGCACTTTTTTTTTTTTAATTTGATTTATATGCCGCCCTTCTCTGGAGACTCAGGGCGGCTTACAATGCGTTAAACAATAGCCTTCATCCTTTTGTATATTTTATACAAAGTCAGCTTATTGCCCCCACAACTGGGTCCTCAATTTACCTACCTTAGAAAGGATGGAAGGCTGAGTCAACCTTGAGCCTTGGTGAGATTCGAACCCTGCAGTAATTGCAGGCAGCTGGTCTTAATAACCAGCTTAATAACAGGGTGCCTTAAACCCCTGTACTACCAAGGCTCTTCATTTGAAGGTATAAGGATGGAAGTATAACTATAGCTGTTATTCACATGACATGCAATCTGAATCAATCCCTGCTTACAATTTGCAAGTAAATATTTTTTAAGCAGTCAAAAGCAATTAAGGCTATTATTACTTTAAATCAGCTTGTTGTTAATTAGGTGTTGTTGTTTTTTTAAAAAAATCAATCAATGCATTGAAGGAGGAGTTTTGAGTGCCTAAAATTGTGAAACAATAGTGCATTCAATTAAAACTTATCTTGATTTTACAATTTGGTTCTGATCGATTAGCAGCGTTTAAAACTCCAGAATTATGGCCAATACTGGGATGTATTTTAGATTCTTCTAGGTTTATAGCAGTAACTTTTAAAAACTATACAATACCATAAATATCTACACTAAATAAATGAATTTGTAAAAACACCCCATGGATAAAATTCATTCAGATACACACCCCAATGAATAAAATGAATGATTTTTATTTGGGGTTAGGGAAGAAATAAATATATCACCTACCAAATTTTCATTTTCACTGGAAAAAAATAATTACGTTTGGAAGAGATGTGGTAAAAGGAAACCCAACCATCAAAAAACATGGTGGCTGGACACCATCAAACCTGACACCAGCCAAAGCATAGAACAACTTAAAGAAAGTAATGCAAGATCGGAAGATGTGGAGAGACCTGACCCACAGAACCATTAACCTGAACACAACTGAATGAATAACATCATCATCATTATCATGATCAAACTTTCATCTTGCTTGACTTAAGCTTATTTTTATTAGCACTAATGGTAACCTAGCCATTCAGCTTTTCTTTTATTATCCAATGAAAATTCTTCTAGTATTAGAAGGCCATGTAAACAGTCACCAGCTACTAGTTGTAGTGTATATGGATAGATGTAGAGATTGAGAGGTTTAGCGTTAGCCAGCTTCTCCACATTTGCACCTGAGTTTGCTCTCCATTTTCCCTGTTATAGGTATGCTAAATTGTTCATAGTCTATTCTAAAATTCATTGCTTTTGCTTGTTTTGCAAAGACAATTCTGTGCCTGTTCAGGCAATTTGTTAAATGTAATTCCTACTCTTTGTTCTAGGAACTTAAAAATTGTACAAAATTAGTTTTAGATATGGAATTTAGGTTTATTTTCCTATGGTTTGAGGGTAGGTAATGTGCACTATTACCTCACCTACTTTTGTGGCCTGCTAAGTCAGAACATGATAAGTAAAGGGTTGATTTTAAGTTGCTATTACTTTTCTATGATGGAATACTGGAAAAAAAATATGGCATTGAAGCATGGAAAATTAAAAAAAAACTGCCAACCGAATACTCCAAGTGGGCTGTTTTATTTTGAACTTGGGACAAAATTGTTCTTCTCCCATTTTGTGCACATTGCTATATAGGAGGATGCTTCATAAATATAAGTTCACAGCTGAAAAGGGATTGTTTCTATACAGCTAGTCCTTCTTTAGAGAAGAACAGCAAATAGTTCTGGTAAAATGGTCACCAAGTGACACAATCATTAAGTAAAGCACATGACACAGAGAGAGTGATGCTGTGTGAAGAATGCGGTTTGCTAAATTCCTCAAGATTTCTCCCATAGTTTTCCTGTGTCTGACTTGTTCTTTATTTTTTTTCCTTTTCTTTAACCCCCTCACAAGGGGGAGCGATTGCTTAAACAAGTTCCTGGGCTGTTTTTCCTGCAGTGCAGCTCTCCCTAGAAAGTGCTATCTGCAAGTTAACAAACTCATCTCTGTGACCTTAATTAATTGAGTAGAACCCTCTGGCTGATTTTGCTGCTACTGAAACTGATCAGACCTTAATCAGTTTCACACTGAAGCCTTTTGTTGTCCTAAATGCAAACATTGATGGCAAGGTTACTTTTTCATCATTGTAGTAATTATGAATGATCATTATCCAATGTAATCATAAATAAATACTTTCAATAGCAGAAGTAAGCCATAAGATACCCATGGACACTAGTATCCTGATTTTAAATTTTTAAAATGATTCTTTCACTGCCCCCCTATCCCTACTAAATGGAAAGCTGTTATCTATCAAAACAACACATCAGCCTTCAATAGTATTCATAGTTGTATTTATCATCACCATCACTAACATTTCATAGTAAGAGATGGCTTACTTTAATAGATGGCAGATAAGAGTAATTATTTCTATGACATGTATCTTATAGTGTTTATTGTCTGGAGTGGAAGTTGTCTTCTTGCAAAACAAGAAGTATTACTGTATAAGCGTCCATTTTGTGAATTACAGGTGTGAAACAATTCCTTTAAACAAAGCCATAAAACCTGTAAATATTGGAAGCAAATGGAACTCAAGGTAAACTAAAGATATGAGGAGAAAAAAGAAAAAGAAAACAGAAACGGGTGGGTTGTTAATCATTCAGAATAACAGAGTTGGAAGGAACCTTGGAGGTCTTCTAGTCAACCCCTATGTTTAAGCAGGAGACCTATACCATTTCAGACAAATGGTTGTCCAGTCTCTTCTTAAAAACCTCCAGTGTTTAAGCACTCACAGCTTCTGGAGGCAAGCTGTTCCATACATTAATTGTTCTAACTGTCAGGAACTTTCTCCTCAGTTCTAGGTTCAGAGGGAAAAAAAACCTTCCTAACCTCCACCATAAAGTTATTTTTACTCTAGGTCCATGCCTCAAAGAACCCTATGGCACCTCATAACCAAATGTATCTTGAAGGTTAAGAGGATTTATACTTTCAGTGTTGGCGGAGCAGGGAAGTAAGCAAATTACATGGTATACAAAGTAATTAAAATAAAACATGGTATAAGGTAATTACTTTCCTCATTCCCTGTGCACCTCAGGTTGTCACTTTTAGATTACAGTATAATCATATCCAAATAATCTATGTAATTTGAAAAATATGGAAAATGTGGTTTGACAGGAGCCACACACAATTTATGATATTTAGTTGATACCTGAAAGATTCAATAAGTAGAAATAACTGTGTTGAAAGGCCAGGTGTTCACAGGAGTCTGGTAGACATGAAGTAAGTGGTGATGGCATTGCAGAGAGTCCATAATCCATGTCATTTGTGTAATGATGTCATCATGCATGTAACATCATCCAAATGATACCCATGCCAGGGTTATTCTTGGTCAGTTATTGTAAAAATATTCATGTCTACATTCAGTAGACTTCACAGTGGACTGAATACTGCTCTAGAGGATAGATAGGTAGAGAATAGAACTGTTTCTTGATTTTCAATTTCCAGTAGGTCTTCCTTTCAATGATTGCTATGTGATATTTTTTAAACACAACCTCAAAAGGAATCCCAAATGCAGTGTCAAACTGTGATAAAAAGGTAATGTCTTAAATTAAAAATCCAGCCATGGAGTTATATTTCCTTTGGTCTTACACAGTTCTATATGGAAAATTGAAAACTAGGGCACCATTAATTTTCAACAGAGGTATTTTGTTTTGGCTTTCAGATTTTCAGTTCAAAGATCTTGACAGTTGGGATTTGTTTTTCACTTCTTGTTACAAAAGTATTTTGAGTTACTGCTGAATTAATGTTGTCTGATTGTTTCATTGGATATGGAAGTGTTTGTTTGTCATTATAAGTTCTCAGCCTAAGTGATATATAAGTGTCGCATGTCTGGTGAGGAGAGTAGGTTGACTTTGTTCAGTTCTCTGTTTAAAAGAATATATGACTGATCCACCCAGTCAAATTGTGTACAGTTTCATTATTTCTTCTTTGTTCATCTGCATATCCTATTCTAAAATCAACAAGGTTTCTTTTCTTCAGACATGTTTTTCCACCCAGTGTGAATGAAAAGTAAATGTAGGCTATGCAAAGCATGGCCCTGTCTTTAATGTAATGTATTCTAAAATATATCTTTTAGAAATATAGTTCTTAGCATCTGCCTTGGACATCTTACTGTATCATTTTTATTCTTAGAACATCTAAACTGAGCATGCAAGGATAGGGAAGCAGAGATAAATACATTCACTAAATGCCTGTATCATTACTCTCATCCTGTGGGTGACTGTGTAGAGCTAAGAAGCTCCATTATACTTAGAGATTCTCTGCAAAATTTAAACCAAATTCCAAGCTCCACAAACATTTTCCTGCCATCCTCTTACTATGCATAGGACAATGAAAGAAGATATTTCTTGAAAGCAACATCCTGTGTTACCTGCAGAAACTACATAGAACTATTGAGTTGGAAGAGATCCTATAGACCAGTGGTTCCCAACGTGAAGCACACGCCGCACAAGGGGACAATTTGATTTTTAATGGGGGCAATTTGAACCATGTTTAAACCAAGTTAATGGCTTTTTAGGCTTCCTCCCTGTGAGTAGAGTTCACTTTTTGAGCAAAGTAAGAATTATATGTCAGGGAGGACATAAGGATTTTAGAGATGCTTAAGTGGGGCATGGCCAAAAAAAAAAGGTTGGGAACCACTACTATAGACTCTCAAGTCCAATGCCTTGCATAGTGCACAATTCTAGTGTCTATTTGAACTCATACAACAAAAAGGAAAAATTCACCACTTCTCTAGGTCATTAGTTCTCTTGCCAAACTACTTTTAGTATTATAGATCCCTTGGAATTTGCCTTCCTATAACTTCAATCCATTGTATTCTGTTCTGCACTCTTAGTATGATGGAAAATAGACCTTGACATTCCTTAAGAGTACTACCATGTTCCCCTTTTGGCTTCTTAAAGTTCAGTTCTTTCCTTTATGGAATTTAATTTCTAGTTCTGTGATCATTGTCTTTTTTACATAAAAGTTTATTAGAATTTTGAATGTAGAGTAAAAATTAACAAGAAGTAATGACAAAAGAGAAGAAAAGGAAAAAACAAAGACAAAAGTATACTAATTAAAGAAAAGAAAACAACAACTATAAAGAAGTGACTTCTGGTTTGTTTGTTTTTCAGGAGTTATAATTATAAATATAAATTAACCTCTTACTCTATAGTTCAACATTATTTACATGTTTGTTTATAATCAAACCCAAAAGTTATTTTATCTACTTTAAATAATTGTACCAAAAAAAAAAGCATTGATATGAATATCCTTCTATCTCCAGTTCTTCTTTTATTTTTATTCTACATTCTCCTTGACAAAATTCTAATGTATCAGAGTAAGTCAATCATTTATGTTTCATAATCATTTCCCTACTATAAAATTCTTCCTGTGTTGAGGGCCACACAAGTATTTTTGAGCACATTGTAGTTCTACTGTATATGTGTTCCAAATGCACTTCTAACAAAATTATTTAAAATATCTACATTAATCTTAGCTTTATCATGTCATAGATACCCATGCAACTCAAAACTTAAGTGATTCCCTTCTAATTCTAAAAGCCTTCTGTTCCTCAGTAACATCCATTTGTTTCATCCAGACAGAACAGCAGGCTTCAAAATATAATTGCAAATCAGGTAAACCCAGTCCTTCTCTTTCTTTTGCATCCTGTAGCTCCTTATATTTAACTTGTTTTTCCCCTGCCACACAAATTGAGATATGTCGTTCTGCCATTGTTTAAACGGTTCATCAGAGGTCAAAACTGATATTGTCTGAAATGAAAAAAAAAAATAATGTTCAAGGTGAGACTTTCATCTTAATCCCAGAAATTTACCCCTACAATGATATTTTTTTCTCCCATCTTTCAAGACTTAACATAATTATTTTGAAAAAAAATCCCATACAATTCATATTTGTCATATTAATGTCCAAATATTTTATCTTCTTTTCAACCTTAAAACCCATTTTATTTGTTACTTGTATTTGGTCTTCATATTTTTGTCAACATCTTTGTCTTCAGATTTTTAAATCTAAAAAAAAAAAACTTTCCTTCTTATCTTTCTTAAAGTGTAGTGCTTGGAATCAGACTGAATACTAGTGATCTGATCAAGACAATAGTAAAGTACTATTATAACTTCCCATGATTTGGAAACTATATACTTTTAAAGCAGCCTAAATTGAAGATGCCTTCTTGAAAACTGCTTCACACTGATGACCCATATTCACTTTATAATCAATCATTATTTACTTATTTTGAGGTCACCTATTTTTACTCCTCCTTGGTGATAGGCCTGTAACTATCTCCTGTGTGTGTCTTTCATTGTTTATAGAACATTGCTAAGTTTTTAAAATAACCACTTTGGTTTTGTGGGAAGAATTTCAATAATTGTGAAAATAATTTTAATTTAAAACTGAACGTATTCCTGTACTGTCCTTGACTCTCCTTTTGATCATTAGCATGACCCAAAAGTAACCAAAAATAGAAAACCATGTTGTAAAGAACATTAATCCACTTCTTCTGATAATTAATGACCAGGCTATACTAATTAACCTGCACAAATAATAGCAAACAGGAGAAATCCTTTATACAAACTTCCTTGACACCACTAATGAGTTACCCAGGTTTAACCCACACATCAAAGAAGAAGTCTAGAAACACAATAAAAGTTAATTAAAATATTTTCATCAATGTAGTTGCATGTCCACCAAATTAAACATCACAGAAAACAGGTACACACACACATTCTAACCCCCACCCACACACACACAAAAGACTACCTCTCCTATAAATATTTCCAGGTTTTGTACCTCAATCTTGTACTCTACCTTCGAGGGCTTATGTTCTTGGATAACATTTTTCTTCTTCCAATGGTATTTCTGGATTTTATTCTGACTCATTCTTTCATAACCCTGGCTCAGATTGGGACCTCAAATATTTCTAAGAGTTTCTACTATCTTTCTTTTTTTTCCCCTTTAGAATTGTTTGACATACTGCTTTGAATGTTTTTATCTTTTTAGGAACTCTATATGCTTTGAATTATTTTTTCTCTTTGCTTTCTTCTGTCATGGGATCCTAGTTATATTTGCTCTGAGTTTTATTAAAACCTGCTTCTTTTTTTCTGAAATCCAAGATACACATTCACTTACCGTCAATTCTAAAAAGTCAAGGACTCCAACAATATTTGACCAATTCTCCCCCATATATCTGCAATGACCATTTCCTCAACAAAACCGTGTCTTCGGTTGGTATAAAGTCAAGGATCACCGATAGTCTTATGTTTTTCTCCATTTCTGAAAGAGAAACTTTCAAAATGATTGAATGGGCTATTGGTGCAGAAACATGTCTCAACAAGATACAGATGACTTACTATTGTGTCAGTTCATCACCTCTGACTTTATGACAGCTTTTTGATGGTTATATTTTAAAGTTCTTCAAGTTCAACATGGTTTCATTTTTTCTCTTTGTCATACTTAGGATAGACAACTAGACTTTCTGGTTTAGGGTAGATCACTAGTCAACTAATCTTCTATTTCAATTTTTTTTTGGGGGGTTGGTGTTCAGACATTCTGTAACTGTATATGCCTATATGAAACACAATTTAATTTCTACCTCTACATTGCTTTGTTAAACATGAGAATCCACTGCAGGTTATTTATTTATTTAAATTGTAACTTTTCTCTAGGGTTCAAGGCAGTATATATAGCACTCCATCATCATCATCATCATCATCATCATCATCATCATCATTATTATTATTATTATTATTATTATTATTATTATTTTGCAAATAGTGAAATAGGCTGCCAGCTATGTGGCCTTGGACCAGTCATTTGTTCTCAACCTTAGATAGAAGATGGTGGAAAACCACTTCTAAAAACATTGACAATAAAACTGCAAGGATTTGTCAGGTAGTTGCAGGGTCAGAAACTGACTTGAAGGTACACACACAATGCAGGAGAAGAGTGAATATAATGTGAACATCACAATTTCCAACAAAGAATTGTTTCATTTTGTATTAAAGATATTGCGTACACAGTAAATCTTAGTTCATAGATGTATGACTTAGCTATGCATATACTTAACATGGCCAGTTTCTAATAAATTTGGAAAAGAACACACAAAAATATTGATCAGTCTTGCCCTGTCATAGTCTATGCAATTATTTATTAATTGAAATATATCCCTTCTTGGCTCTAGCGGCTCCAACGGTTCTCAAATGCAGTTTGTAAACACATAGCAAACCTTAATTAGGAAACCAAATTTATGAAGTAACTAACAGCAATAACATCATTTAAAAATATGAAATGTAAAATGTACAAATATACTTTATAAAATATAAAAAGTTATAAGGGCAATGGGATAACCTCACTTCCTTCCTCATCTGTTGTTCTTTTTATGAAGTCTTTCTGATGACAAGCCTGCGGGTGATTGATTTTTATAAGGAGCTTGGGATTGCAGAGTGGGGTAAAAAAAACCTCTAAATAGCTAAGTAAGCAAGTAAGACAAAAACCATTATCTTATCAGTGTCGCCATCAATCTAAGCAATTAGTTTCAATTAGCTGAGCATGCAAAATTTACATGTGGCACTAAAATAATTCTATTCCCATTGCAGACTGAATGAGCAACAAAAAGATTAATACATCACCAATACTTTAAAACCTAGTGTTCATTCACTACATTTTAAAAAAAACCAACATAATAATAAACTTTCAAGGTTTGCATACTAGAGGGAATACATGCACTACTTTAGAGTGGCTTGAGAATATATACAAAAAGCGGAAATAGATTTGGGAAAAAGCTTCCATTGGCTAAATAAATTCATGTTCCTTGTGGGTAGGGAAAATTTGTGTTATCCAAATCTAATTGTAATAAAGAGAATATTTTCCCCCATCCCCTAGCACCCCCTATTTTAAAAGGCCCTTTAAAAAATAATTACACATTCTTAGAAAAGCTCAATTGACATTAACGGATGCTTGGTAAACTTAGTTTACTGCACAGAAGTCAGAGAGGAGCAGAGAAGAATGCATGGACCAGGAGAACGTTGTATATATGACCCCATTTGTGACTATTATCCAGTTTAACAATAGCTCAACATAAAAACTCACAGCTTTAGTTTCAGAAACATGAAGCAATATAGAGGTGGCAGGTCATCAAGATAGAAGTTGTATTTGTAGCCACAACAATATAATCCACATACAAATGTTTCCTATATTTGTATCTATTTTATGTATTCAGTTCATGCTTATACTTATATATATATTACCTAATACGTTCTTGACAAATAAAATAAAATAAAAAATAAAAAATTGAATTATTGTCAAGCCTGGAGGAACACAAGGACAATATAAATTTTGCCTGGCCAATTTGGTCTAGCTAAGAGAAGCTGCTGGTGGTTCCCCACTTCAAAGAGGTAAGAGCAGCAGTGAAATCTGTCAGGATCTATCTGGCTCTCGTGAGCCGGGTGGGCCGGCAGCAGGAGGCTCTGCCCACCCACCGGGACATCATTACGCTCCATTTTTGACCCTCTGCGCAGAAGAGGCGCGCATGCTCACATTTCCGAACCAATAGCAAAGGTAAGTGCATTTCACTGCTGGGTAAGAGGGACCATGGCTCAGAAGTGCCACTTCTAAATGGCAGCTCCAATCCTTTGGACTGGCCTTCCAGTGGAAATCAGATTGGTTCTCCCTAAGTCTACTTTCCAGAAGCAGCTCTTCCAGAAGGTGTTTTGACTACAATACCATCTTGTCTGGCTTCACAGATTAGTTTGTAATATATTTTGTATTCTCTGATTAACATTATGTGGATTGTGGATGTTTTAGTTATGTATTTTTATCTTTCTGAACTATTGAGAGTCCTTTGGGGTTGTGGTGGTCTATTCAAATGATAAATGCATCAAATTGATCAATAACAGTTTTACATGCTGAATGACCATGGAATGCTAGCCAGGGGAGGGTGAATGGATTGCAATTAAAATGAATTGAGCATGCATTGGGGAATGGTTGCAACTGATGATGCAACATCAATTCCTTGAAAAACAAAGGATTTTGGTCATTGATTGTTTGGGAATTCTGGTGTTTTATTTCTTCAAAAAAACGGACTTTTTAAACCCAGAGTCATAATCCCCCAGGAATGCTACCTTCCACATATGGAAATCAAATGCATTTTTAAATTTAATTTCCGACCTGTGCTCTCAAAGAGATCTCAGACTAAGTGAGCATATGCTAATTCCTCATGGGCTATTTTGCTTGCCCATTCTGCTTCAGTATATCCTGAATGCTCATAGCCCAAGACAGAAGCCTATCTTTTCTGCCTTAATATATGTTGAAGGAAAACAGAAACTGCTGCCCCATGATAGAGTCTCCAATCCCTAGTAAGTTAATGTGGGACTCTTGTCTTCTCTGTATGTTTATACATGAGACTTCTGAACAATTCTTGGGGGAGGGTGTCTAATTAGTTAAGAATACATTATGCAAAAGAAAGCAAAGTTTTTTAAAAGAAAAAAATCACATTAAAAGCTACAATAGTTAGAAGAAAATCAGAGTCAGCAATAATGACATGGCACACAGAAAGGTCTAGGAGTGTGATGAATACTGGAATCTTAACATCTCTGCTACATTGTTGGGTATTGGACTAAAATAGCTAAAACAACCTTTGTATGATTTTCACCTATACAGTGGAAACACAATGGAGAAGAATGAATATGAATACTTTGATTCATTTATTCAACAGAGTGCTCTGCCTCTCAAAATAGCAGATAGGAAGGGGAGCTGAACAATAATAGCTCATGTTTGCAAGTTATCAGCAAACAGTAGTTTTAATATATATTGGGTCCTTCTCTGAAAGATGTTTGGCTTTCCTTCAGGAGATTTATCAGCCAAGAGAGGAAACTGGTGGAATGTTTCTGAACTTGAAAGATAAAATTGAGGCTAGTAACTACAACCCACTGGGGTAGAAAAATGGGTCTGGGAATAATTCAAAATATAAATCCTTGAGGTTTATACAGTGAAGTACTGCTGACAGCTTTTTAAATTCCTTGATTTAAAACAAATCCCTATTTGCCATTGTCACTGCCCACTAGATCTAGGGTTATTCTGCCATTGCGGGAAGTCTGCTAAGTTGATGTAAATCAACTAGTTGTTTTCAGCAATGTCCTTCCAATCCTGTCATATATTTCCACTGCTGCCACCAATACATCCAATAAACATAGCACAGCTGAAAATGGAAGTCTAGCTTGGAAAGCATATTTTCAGGCAATAAATACCAATAAAAACAGATGCTTTTGTGTTGCTAATACTTGCACACAGCCCACACAGGCTGTCTAGCCCCAGACCTTTGAATGCTAAATTGGTACAATATTATTGCTGGTCTTTTTTTGCATCTTGCAAATTAATTCTGTCTAAGTGATGTAAAAGACCACCACTGCACCTAATATGAGCCTGCTGTCCTTTGTAAGGAAAATTTTCCTGACTCTAAATTGCAAAAAAAAAAGACAGCAATATATATTGAGATTGGCACATTAAAACCCACCAGCAATTTATCAGTTTCATATATCTTGATGTTATAAGTTTATGCTTTTTTTGGTGCGTGTTCTTCTTCCTACGTACTCCTCCCTCCAAATAAATTGAGTCATGCAGTCAAATCCCATGCAAAGCAATTGCTGCTTTGATTTAAACAAATGTGATTTGGGATGCTTTCAGTGTTTCATTTGATGTCAGCTTTAGAAGGCTGATCAGATAGGAAGATCAGAGAAGCCAACTCTATTTTATTGTAAAGCTACATGTCTAAAAATACAATTCTTCTACTGTCACCTTTATATTCTGAGAACCTACAGGAGGTTCTTTCTGAGCCTTGCTCCTTCCATGATGCAGTTGTGAACCATGCCCTCTCTTATCTTATTGTTTCCTAGGCAGCATCTTTTCAACACATCTTCCTAGAGACATTCTCACACACCCTTATTTTTGTTGCCCTGGAAAAAATAGGACAACAATGAAAATTTGGGACTCTTGAAAACAAAATATGATGAAGTTGATTTAGGGATGCTGGAAAATTGAACAGGTTCTGAATGTTCCAAATTTTATTGGGTGCTGTGCTCTTCCCATAATCCACTGAAGGAGGTGAGATCACAGCTTTTATGGACCAAGGGTGGATAGAAGAGTGCACCCAACTAACATAAGCTCACACTGTTTCTTCTGTTTTGTGCTCATCAACTTTCTCCATCATGTCAATGCAAATTTAGAGATTTGGAGGCCAAGCCGAAATGCCTTTGCCAGACTTCATCTTGGCAACGTGTTTTAGCTGTTTGTTTTTCTAACCTGCTTTGTGTTGATTGATTAAGGAGATATGAAAACTGGAGGGCATGATGCTTAATTAGGTTGGTCAAAGTAACAGAGTAATGGAGGGCTGACATCTACAAGCAATTTTACTGATGAAACAGGCTTTTCTAGATTGCTCCTTTATGTGGTAAATTAAGAGTTACAGAATCAAAGTTCTTGAAATTTGGCATAGTTAAATGAGTTAAGGCAGGGGTGTCACTTTATCGTCACATGACATATCATAACTTTTTCCCCCTTCGCTAAACCAGGGGTGTGCATAGCCAGCAGGTGATGCATCCAGCCCGTGACCAGTGAGTTTGACAGCCCTGAGTTAAGGTAAGAGAACTGGCTGACTAGCTTGAACATCAACAATCAGAAATTAAGGGGCATGCATAAGAGCACCAGCGTGCCTACTGTCCCTGTCCTAATGTTTCCTTTAATTGTATTCATTTTATGTATTTAATTCATGCTTATACTTATATATATCATCTAATACGTACTCGACAAATAAATAAAATAAAAATAAAAAATAAAATAAATGAATCCATTTTATTGTTAAGTGAAATAATGACCAAGTATCTTGGCTGCTATGCATATTCATCTTGGATATTTCTTATTGTTTCTATTGTTTAAAAATGTTTTTATTCTTTTAATTGTGATATATTTTTTAATTGTAAGCTACCCAGAGTCATTGACTGAGCTGGGCAGATATAGATATTGATTGATTGATTGATTGAATGCAATAAATGAATAAATAAATAATACTTGTGCTTCTCCATTTGGAGGATGACATGAGTGAAGATTAAGGGAAGGAGTCACAGTTGTATTAATTAAAATTATAAAAAAACTGCAGTCAGCAATGATAGAAGCAAAGAGACTGAAGTTGTCATGCAGTTTAGATAATGGATCCCCATCAGGATTTGTTAAAAGACAGCTCCATTCCAAGTCAATTAGATAGCTGCATCATCTCTTATCATTGCCTTCCTGCCCTAAAACCAGACATGGGATTTCCACTTTGTTGAGTTGTAACAGCCACAACCTGAGAGTGCCTCTACTATACCCCTTCAAACCCCTTGACACTGAGTTCTAGCCATGGCCAGTGACTGATTATCTTCTGCTACTTCAGGGAGTTTACCAAAGAAAGCAGAAGTAACTTTTACCTCTTACCAGGTAAAAACCAAAGATGCTGAAAAGAACCAAATGTGGCCCAAACCAAATGAAAGGGGTAAGCCCCCTTCTCAAAAGATGTTGTCAATCCAGAGAAATCCAAAAAAGTCCTACTCAGTAAAAAAAAAAAAAACATGGTAGCCATTAAGTCCCCTTTGTATATGTAATTCTTTAATAATGCAAAAGGACCACAAGAGGGAAGAGTTAGCTATTTCTTCTACATCAGTCAAGAAATGATCCAAGAATGCTACTTTAATTATTGTAGGCCAGTATTTTTCAAACTTGACAACTTTTAAGATATTTTAATTTTAACTCCGAGAATTCCCCAGCCAGCTTGATGGCTCCTTTGAAGTTCATGCAAGATAATTTGCCAAATTTGGAAAAAACACTGTTGGGGGGTATATTAACAGAATCACACAAACTTGTTCAAGTTTCTCCCTTCCCATTTCATAATCCTGCCTTGAACTGAGAGAGAGAGTAACCAGCTCAGTGACACCAAACTGGCTTTCTTGTCTAAAGTGGATCTATCTTGATGCTTTAACTGCTAGGCCTGGCTCTGGAAATCTGAAAGAGTCCAACTTGTCAGAAGGACATCAGATTGGACAAGAAATATTGTCCAGTCTGATGTCCAGCAAGAAATATTATTTAGTATTAATGATAATTATTTTAGATTTCTTAGAAAGAAATATGGTAAAGAATAAGGGGATCAATCTATTTTTGAAAGCACCTGAAGGCAGAACAAGAAGCAATGGTTGGAACGTAATTAAGGAGAGAACCAACCTACAGTAGAACTAAATTTCCAGACAGAACAATTAATCAGTGGAACAAGTTGCCTCCAGAAATTGTGGGATGCTCCAACACTGAAGCTTTTTAAAAAGAAATTAAACAACCATTTGTCTGAAATGATATAGGGTTTCCTGCTTGAGCAGGGGGTTGGACTAGACAACCTCCAAGGTGCCTTCCAATTCTCTTATTCTGTTTTGTTCTAAATTTATGAAAACTTAATTATGCCTATTAGCTATAAACACTTAGCTGACCTCAAAAAGCTAAGCAGAGTCAGATTGAGTTTTACTTGGATGTGATTTCACCAATACATATTAAGGTACAGGCTAGAAAAAAAAAAGTCCTGCTGTTTTAAATGAATCTTTTAATTCAATAATCTTTTAGGAATTTATTTTTATTTAACCTGTCTTTGATCTACCTTTTGGGAAAAACATACCTGTAGGATATTTGATCTATTATATTTGATCTAGTAATTTAGCAGCTACTTCATTTAGCAACGGTTTACATCTATGATGTTAATAAAAGTTAATTTTCTGACTAACTTGCACATTTATGACCAATTTTCATGGGCCTGACAACAAAAGCTAATCAAGGTCTGGTCAGTTTCAGACACCAGCACAGCTGGCTAGAGAGTTGTAATTCCTCTGTGCCTGGGGATCCCCTGGTAATAAGAAGCCTAAGTGCCGGCTGCATTATACATACTGTATTATGTTTCCTCTCATGTTGCTTTATTTATGTCCATTGTTTTTAACAGGGTTTACAGACTGTTTTAATTACCAGTTTTATTGCATATTTCCCAGAATCACTTCATGTGAGATGGGCAGGCATATAAATTTGATACCTAACTAACTAACTAACTGACTAACTAATGCCATATTGCTGGATTTGTTAACTTGCAGATAGCATTTTTTAGGGAAGTGCTGCCCTGAGGAGAATAACAGTTCCGGAAGAGAGAACTTGTTTAAATAATTAAACAAAGCAAGGATCTTCTCCCTCCCCCTCCCCTCCCCCTCCCCCTCCCCCACATCTCTCTCTCTCTCTCTCTCTCTCTCTCTCTCTCTCTCTCTCTCACACACACACACACACACACACACACACACACACACACACACACAAAAGATAAGCATTCACTTAGCAACTATTTTGTTCCCAACTGAAAGAATGGATTGCAGTCACTAAACAAGGAGAAATAAAATTGATAATATCAATATTATTTGATGCTGGCCATCTGGGAATAGGTAAGGTCAAGAAAAGGGCACAGTAGGGGTTCCAGAAAAGCTTTGTCCTGTGCAGGAATAGAATAATATAATTTGAAAGCCTATTAGAGTTTCTTATTCCAGTTTATACCAAACACAATCAAACTGGGATTATTTTATGTTTCTTTTTCATGCTTTTTCTCAAGGCTAAGTATTTTTTTTTTTTTGAAACAACCCCTTCGATGGTTCCTTTCCCATTCCAAAGGCCATATCTATATTTTTATTTTTTATAGTAGGAAATCTTACAGCATTTATTTTGGAGTCTGCAGAATTTCATGAAAAAGAAACAAACAAATCAGCATGTGCTGTTTTTGTCAAATAAAAAGGAAGTGCATCATTTCTCCAGCTAATTGTTACTTTGTCTCTTTATAAAATGATGACATTTATTGTTAGCATCAATCTTTTATTTTATTTTTTCTTAGTTTTACTTTATTGATATTTTCTGTGTAGTGTTCTGGATATGCATATGAAAGCAATATTATCTTCATTGATTGTTGGAAAAAGCACTTACAATTTTGACAGAAAGTAGTTAGCAGTTACCTTTTTGGACCACACTTAGACTGGGGAAATTATAATTGTATATAATAATATGTATATAATGTATATAATTGCCTGCTTCGTGCACTGTGTGGCCAGCCAACAATGCAATCCAGCTCAAAACTCAGCTCAGCCCTAAACTAGGATTAATTTGCTCTCTTCAGACATAAAAGTGGGAGGAAAGGAAACAGAGCTAAGCATCGTAATTTCATCAGCCTCTCCCCACTCCCTCCACTATTCTCATCACTCCCTACAAGTTGAGATTAATTGCGTACAGCAGAGAGTTTGTGATGTTTATCACAAACTGAATTGGAAACTTGTCATATACTGCAATATTCAATACGATGAACCATGGTGGCACAGTGGTTAGAATGCAGTATTGCAGGCTAACTCTGCCAACTGCAGAGAAGAGTGCAGAGAAGAACAACAAAGATGATTAGGGGCTGGAGGCTAAAACATAAAGAACAGTTGTAGAAACTGGGTATATCTAGTTTAATGAAAAGAAGGACTAGGGGAGACATGATAGCAGTATTCCGATATCTCAGGGGTTGCCACAGAGAAGTGGGAGTCAAGCTATTCTCCAAAGCACCTAAGGGAAGGACAAGAAGCAATGGGTAGAAACTAATTAAGGAGAGAAGCAACCTAGAATTAAGAAGAAATTTCCTGACAGTTAGAACAATTAACCAGTGGAACAACTTGCCTCCAGAAGTTGTGAATTCTCCAACACTGGAAATTTTTAAGAAGAGATTGAACAATCTCCAAGGTCCCTTCCAACTCTGTTATTCTATTCTATTCTGGGTTGGTTTGTCTGATTGCCAGCAGTTTGATCCTGATCAGCTCAAGGTTGACTCAGCTTTCCATCCTTCTGAGGTCGATAAAACGAGGGCCCAGATTGTTGGGGGCAATATGCTGACTCTGTAAACCACTTAGAAAGGGCTGTAAAACACTATAGAATAGTACATACAGTAACTCTTAGTACTATTTCTATATTCATCCCGGTACTTTGAAACTGGAATGCTAAGGTGCCACCAGAAGTTGACAATATGCTCGCAGACACCCTCCATGATACATAGCAACCTATATGCCTATGTGATTATATTTTATTTATAAATACATTTTAAAGAAAATTAAGAAAAGCTGGTGTACTGTCACCCACCAAATTAATTTCAAATTTTTTTCTCAAACACATTTCTAAACAGTACAGAATGTGAGCTATGGTGTGGAAGTATGTCCAACTGCCTAGAAAAACAAAATAAGCTATGATGATAAAGAGCATTTTAGAAAATAAGCTCACCAGTTTGCCTTCTGGTATTTACGAACTTCCATTGTGACTTCTATGGAGAATGGATGCTCATTGGCCTGGAATGTTTGCTATATTCTACTGTAAATATCCACTATTTAACATGTTATTTTATACAGTAAATGCCAGTGTACTGTGCCTAAAACATTACAGTCAATTATGCATCTAATGTGCAAAAGATTGTAACGCAAGTGACACTGATTGGGGATATGATAATTAATGGCCCCAGACAGCGAGAACCATTTCATCTCTTTATTAGAAGCATTTCATCTCTTCTCTGAAGTCCTGAGGAGAAGCTCTCTCCTCATGCTCCTAATCTCTTTATGGAAATGAGAATCTCCCTATAACAGGAATGGAGGTTTTCCTGCCCTTCTTGCTGAAATGTTATGTTTATGTAGAGTCATAGCCTCTTATAGAGAAAGATGCCTATGTTTGTTGCAGATTTAACAAAGATGTTTGGAAACAAGAACTATGAGTCATTCACATAGTCTCATTCTCAGCCTTAAAATATTCCTGGAGATATTAGAGCAACTCAGAAAAGCACCAAGGCTAGACAAGTAAAACACTCTTTGCATGCTAGTCCCAGATCCTGCTTCTGCCAAATTATTGATCAAGATGTGGCAGCAAAATAGGAATGATGTGAGACAGGCAAGTTGTGAAATGAGATGAAGCAAGAAGCAGCAATAAATATCAGTTGCAACAGCATCAGTCAATGACCAATAGCATCAGTAATTTATGACTTTTTGATTAATAGTCGTAGCTTCAAGTTGTCTAGCATTTTGCAAGTCAAAATATATTTTTGCTAGATTGTTTATTATCCTGTTGTTCCCTGCTTCTGTCAGAGTTTAGAAATTGTCTTCCAATTTCAACAACCATCATAGACCTGATCTCAGATGGCTGTTGACAGCAATTCATTCATTACATGTGCAGGTATCTACCTATGTATGGCAAACAAGCTTCAGCATCTGTTAAGCAGGTAACCTCTCAGCTGAAGAGGTCACACAAGACTCTTCACAATCTGATTTTTTGGGGGCAGGGTATAAAACTAATTGTGTGCCCATGAATTTGGATCATGCCATAGTGTGCCCAATTGTTGCATGGGGCAACCCAAGAAAATGAGGTACACCCAAACTTTGTTGCACCAAGTATACATCCAATGAAAGCATGGATGAGAAAAGCATTGTTTGTCCTACGCTCAATATCACATGCTTCACTGTCATTGAACACTAGTCCATTGAACACAGCTCTTGAAAGGGAAGCCTACATTAACTGCACCTTTTTGCTATTTTTAGTTGTTATTTTTGCTAGATATTTTAATCCTATAATGGAACCCACCTTGAGTTGCTTTTTTAAGGGATAGATAGATAGATAGATAGATAGATAGATAGATAGACAGACAGACAGACAGACAGACAGACAGACAGACAGACAGACAGACAGAATAAATGGAAATATTTTAATTTCATGAAGAGTTGATGTTTATTGTAAGCCTTTGCTGCCATCAACTGGCATTCCAGGGATGTTTTGCATATCAGTAGTCCTATTGAGTACTGCAATGTTTCTCAGACTCAACAACTTTAAGATGATGGACTTCAACTTCCAGAATCCCCAGCCAGCCTAATTCTTGGTGTTGAAGTTCACGTGTCTTAAGGTTGTTGAGGTTGAGAAATGGAATGGAATATAGTGAGGAAGTGAATTCCCATGAGGGTGGGAGTTCCTTTCAGAGGAGTAAGAGTTCATTTAGCCCATATGTGATGTGTGAGAGAAAGAGGGCCAAGACAGCCTCTCCTTAATAATTCATAAAGTGTATTGTAGATGCAAATAATAGAGTGCTTAGTCTGGCAAGATTTTGTCTGTAGGTCTGAAACAATAAAGAACTCAGCTTGGGTTAACTGTCACATGTCATTTTTGGTTTGGGACCTGACAAAAACATTGGTGCACTGGCCCTTCACCTAAACATGTACTAATCATGCAGAATTCCTGATTGTTTATATGAATCCTTTTTAGGATGCTGCCCTGAGCATATTGTCCAAATGGGTTTAAGCAGGGATGGGTTCTACTTACCTTTACTACTGGATCGCAACGGGGCTGTGCGTGTGCTCTCACTTCAATCGTGCGCGCATGCTCTTCTGTGCAAGCACAGAAGCATTTCAATGATGTCGGGGCAGTGGGCGGAGCCTCCTGCTGGTTTTACTATCAGTTCTATAGAACCGGTGCGAACCAGGGGCAACCCACCACTGGGTTTAAGGAGGCTGGGAACCATAGCTGTGTTCTCATATTAAAGTTTGAAAATATGCATGGAGGGGCTTGAATCAGTGGTGGGTTCCTCCCGGTTCGGTCCGGTTTGGCCGAGCCGGTAGTGGTGACGATATGACATCACTGAACCAGTTTCCCCCCCCACCCTCCCACCCACCCATGTTATTCTTACCTTTTATTTGGTCCCACCCCCAATCTATTGCTCCTTCCTGAGTCCCAGCTGATGACTAGAGGGAAAAAAACTGTTTAAACTCTTGCCACGGGGCTTCAAAGGGCCGTCCTACAGCTGATCAGTGTTAAAAGCAAACAAATGAGTCGGGTTGTAAGTGCGAGGACTGGTCGTAAGTGCGAGGACCTTCCAGAAATGACTCTGACCAGCTAGCCACGCCTACCTAGTCACATGACCTCCAAGCCACACCCATAAAATAAGCCACGCCCACAGAGCCGGTAGTAAAAAAATTTAGAACCCACCCCTGGCTTGAATGTACAGACATATGTTGATTCAACTAATGTGTACATCATGTCAAGGTTAACTTGTAGTGGAAGATGGAAATATCATGCGAGCAACTCATAAAGTCAACAAAAGGAACCTGTACTGAGGACTGAGATATCAGAAGATAAAAGTGTGGTTTTATAAGGATTGTCTTATGCTAACATATAAAAGATGCATCCTGACAATCACCAGGGAATGACTACTGCTTCTAATCTCTTAGCAACAAGTATGTTTGATGGCTTAGTAGAAGCATAAAAACTAACACAAGGAATTTCATTTCACTGGTAAATTCACTTGTTTCATATAGTTTATATGAGAGAATTTTAACATAAATACAATTTTTTTTCTAGGGAAAAGACCAGATATATTCTGGAAAAGGGCTGTGTATTACAGATATAGTGTCATGTTATTTGCCTATTCACAGTATAGTTATTGACCATTCCATTCTTTTAAAATATCTGCTTTCTGCCAGAAGAACAAATACCGCACTTAGGTTGATTTATGTAAATCAGTGTCATTCAGGCAAATGTTCCTTAAATGCAGAATGGCATTTTACCTCTGGTATTTGAATGCTGCCTATTTTTTAGAAAAGAAAACTTTTGATAAAGATGATTGCAGGGAAAAAAAGGTAAGGGACTGTTGGAGTGTGTAGGAATAGGTGGCTGATACCTTCACAAGAGTAAGGAACAAGTATGACACTTCCTTGTGCATGAGTTGTGAGCAACAAGTTATCCACCATTGTATTTATATATGATTGTTTGCTATGTAGACTTTCCCTTACTTTCAATTGCCTTACACCACATGACTCTAGTGCCACTTTGCAGGAAGAAATTATGTTATTTTTATCACAAACTTTATTATTTCTATAAGTGAGAAACATCTCTGAGATTTTTCCTCTAATGATTTTACAGGTAGTCCCCATTAAACAACCACAATTGGGACTGATAATGCATTTAGGTCATTAAGTGAGATATCACAAGACTGCAACTAACTTACAATGTCACTTCAACAATGTTCTTTAAGCGAACCACTGGGGGTGGGTATTAAGTGAGATGATTGTGACTTGCATTGTATTGACTGTTTCTCAGAAGCTGACTATGAAGCATACAGATGGTGATCATGTGATTGCTGGATACTATGACAATCATAAACATCTACCAGATGCAAAATACCCAAATCTTGATCATGTGACTGTAGGGATGCTGTGACAATCTTAAGTGTGAGGACTGGTCATAAAGTTACTTTTTCAGAAGATCGTATCTTTGTACATTGGCTAAACAAGGCAGCCAGTAAACAATGGCTACTTATTTCAAATTTATGAAAAATGATTTGATTTATTCTTCCACATATATGAAAGTTGGAATTCTTCTCCCATCAGAGAAATCTGAAGAAGTCATCCACACCCCTTTTCCATAAAATTGATGAATTTGGAAGGCCCTTGCTGCTACTTTGACCCAATCAGAGAGACTCAGATTGAAATCTCAGGTTTGGAAATCTCTTTTCAATAGCAGAGTTTCAGGCTAACAGCATAATTTCAAAGTCAGCCCGTTGACCAAAATTCTCCTTCAGCCTTGAGACTGAAAAGTGGCTTTCCAATCACAAGGAGCCACATCTGTGGGATGAGTGATGGCTAAAGGGAATGATCTTTTGGGGACATATAGTTTTAAAATAAAATTGCAGTTTGTAAAGAATGTTTTGGACAACAGAGCTGGGCAGTGCTATGGATTCAAAGGCAAAAAATTGTGCTCCTGAGTATACAGGATTACTGTCTGAAACTATTTAACACAGCTCTGTTTTTCCCTAGGATTGTGCAACTATTGCGCAGTTCTAGGGAGAAAATACACTTGGTTAAGGAGCTGAAGTCAGATACTCTGTTCTCACCCCTATGCACTCTAAAGCAGCTTTCTGTCTTCGAATCCAACAAGCTGCTCAGGCTGATCAGATAACGCTGTATATGGAAAGACATTTTTTTTAAAAAAAGCAGTGACAGCATGCCAAGAAGAGTTACTTATAAGACAGTGGAGAGATATTGTGACATCAGGGGCAGCATGGAGACTTCTAAACTGAGTTTTAAATTGTTATAAAATACTCAGAAGACCCCTTCTGCAGTAGATAGTATAGATAATGTCAAGATAGGACTCCATGAACAAATGAATGACAACTGTGTAATGTAGGTATAAAATGTATATATGGACAAAAATGCCAATGCTTAGATCCATGTGCAAACATGCATTCATTTACCCACTCATCACCCCACACACAATCTTTCCCATCCCATGGTCATGGCAAAGTTAACCTACATAGCTCATCCATGCTGAAGTTACTTCATTTGAATAAACTGCTTGATTTAAATGAAGTTAATGATTGTGTTCTCCATTTAAATTGCAATCCAGGAGTGTAGTTATTGAGAGCAGGGGTATCTAATTCAACCTATGTCTTTTGGTACATATGTGTATACATGAATGCATTCAATGTACATATGGAGGAAGCATGTGAGTAAGCTTCAAGAGTGAACCAATGGGGAGAATATGAAAGCTGCATACTATCAGCATATTTATGCCTGTGGGGAGCTCTACTCATAGTATTTGCACTATGTTTAAATTATAGTATAGCAAACGCCTAGGAAAAATAGTGATGCAGCTTCCCCCTCCGTCCTTTCAGTTTTTCATTATCTTTAAGATTTGTAGACTGATGCTAAGAAATAGGTGAGATCAAAAAACAGCTGGTACACAGACCTTTCTGACTTGTATTAACTTTTCTGATGCATCCAATCTTAAATACAAAATTTTATCTCTTTGCAGATGTTTCAGAATTTAATGCCAGCATCCTTTAAACGAAGGAGACAGTTTATTTAAAGAATTCATTGAAAGAGAGCAAAACACCTAAATGCAAATTTCTTTAGTTCCCAGAAGAGAATCTTCTCTTTTGTTTATGAGAACAGATGCCATGAAGATCACAAAGAAATAGAACATACAGCTTTGGTTAAGAACAGTTGAGGTTTTGCCCAAAGCCATAATTCAAATTGGATTCTGGTATTGAAACCCCTAAGGAATGCTCATAGTACATTTTCCAACTTGCTGATAATTAAAATCTTTATGGCCTTGATGAACCTGAGGACTCTGGATCACAACAGGGCATGTAGATTGATCTGCGTAGTATAGGCTGAGGTTGAGCAATGGCCTAGAGATGGAGCTCTCGCCTCACAATCAGGAGGCTGTGAGTTTGAACCTACAGGTAGGTAGTGTAGATATTTCTCTCTCTGGGCGCAATGAGTAATTGTCTGCTGCAAACTCCTCATCAGGAAGGGCATCTGGCTAGTAAACACTAGAGTTCCATTCATTCTTCCTGACTCCACTCTGATTACAGGATTGTGAAAAGAAAAAAAAAGTAAAGACTGAGGTTGGCTTCTCGCCATGCTGGTTCATTAGGATCAGGAGCCCACTTCTCTAAGTGCAGGAAAAGAATGGAAATATCAACAGTTATATAGTGTAGATGGAAGAAGCATCTAAAGGATATGCCAGGCATATTAACCTAAGAATTCATTCATTTGGAAAATTCATTTCCAACAATGTGCTGATAACTTCTAATTAGGATGGATTTAAAAGGAGACTGGTTAAATTCCTGGAGAAGAGCTTTATTGGGTACCATTGATCCTAAACACTCAATTATATCCCTGAATTGGGGACAGCATGCCTCCTAATACTAGTTGCAGGAAAATATCAGCATGAGAGAGGTGTGTTTCATTCTACAAACACCAGGAGCATCAGAATGGCCACTATGAGAAAAAAAAATGCTAGACTAAAATAGGCCTTAGTCTGATCCAACAAGGCTATCATTATTTATTTATTTTTACTAAATAAATATGGATGGTAACACATCCATGGACCAGAATGAAACCCATCTAGTCTACATTCTGTGTCAAGCAGCAAAGATCAAATGAATTCAGAATCTGGACATCTGATTAACAGCTTTCTTCCACTGTTGCTCTGTAAAGTTGGTATTTAAGATAAATTGTCTGTAATTCAGCAAACAGGAAACAGCTATCGAGATTAATAGATACTGATAGTCCAGTCATCTATTGAATTTGTCTGCTCTTCTTTTAAAAGCAACTAATCAATTAACCACCATATTGGAAAATAGGACTGGAATAGGAAAAAAGTTAGACATATCCATGCAGTTAATGAGTGAATATAGTACCATTTATTACCATGTACACATAGTACAAAGTGTATTTACATGATTTTATCTGTATTAAGAGCTAATCTATATTTATCTATAGTGACCTAGAATAAATATGTATTCTAATACCTACTTAACTTAAAGCTTATGTTACAAGCCACTTCATTCATTCTTGCCCCAAAGGTGCTTTTCAGAAGGCAACTGGACTTTCTTGGGATTTTTTTTTTCATTGAAAGTGTTTCACTTCTCACCCAAGAAAGCTTTTTGAGTTCCCCCTGAATGCTGGGGATAGGAGTATTTATATTCTTTGCAGTCATCTGGTGGTTGTTTTCAAGGAAAAAACCCAAGAAAATCCATTTGTCTTTTGAAAAGCACCTTTGGACAATCAAGACCTGGATCATGGAGAATCTCCATTGACATTCATTCATTCATTCTTCCTCCCACTTTACCTTATCTACATACTTAAGAATGCTAACAGAATCTCTTCTTAGCATTCTCTTGCCCACTTATCCAGCACTTGGACCATGCTCTAATACCTTTTAGAATCCAGGGCTGGATCTCCTTTCTTTTGGTTCTTTTCTACAGGTTTTTCTTTGAATTCCTGTCCCCCACTCCCCAACTGTGATTCTTCTGCTTCTCACTATTCCAGCCATCACCTCCTCTCTCTCATACCTTATCCAGATGCCTTTCACTCCAGCAGCATCTCCTGCCAAACCTAGAAGACTTGTTTCTCTGTCTACCTGCTGAGGCTTCTTTTATATTTCTTTCTTTTGAATCCTACATGCCAGCCTGCAGGTGCTTCTAAGGAATTTTTAAACTCTCACACACTCTCTCTCTCTCCCCCCCTCTCTCCCCTTCCCTTTTCCCCTTTTTCTCTACAAATGCTTACATGTGTAAATGGGCAACTGAATGTCATGTGGAGCAGGGGTGGGTTCTAAAAATTTTTGCTACCGGTTCGGTGGGTGTGGCTAGGTGGGGAGGCATGACTGATTGTGCGTGGCCAACATGACAGCACTCACGCACTCAGTCACATGACCCCCCCAAGCCACGCCCACCAAAAAGGTAGCTAAAATTTTTGGGACTTTTTGAAACCTTTTTTTGACACTCCGGCCCCATATCTAGGTCAGGACGCATGAGGTGGTGGTGGTTGTCTCGACTTTCCCTCCGTTGCCCTTCCTGGCCGAAAAGTGCCCCTTCTCACCTCTGACGGGCCTTCCTTATGGTTGCAGCTGGAGCAACCCATCTGCCAGCTCAGGGCAGTGGACTCAGCTGTAGCCCAGATGAGCCAAGGAACTGCGGGGAGCCTCCTAGCCTTCACCCTGCGCCTCCGCACCATTTTTGGGCACCCAGTTTACTGGGCTGCCCCCATCCCTGTCGCAGCTCCAACGGCGGCAGCTTCAGGAGGCACAGGCGAAGGCTGGGAGGGGGATGCAACACACGGGAGGCTCCCCGCAGTTCCTCAGCTTGTCTGGGCTATAGCTGATTGAGATGCTTTAGCAGCCATGAGCTGCGCTTTCCTCCAAGTCTCACAGAGAGAAGCACCTGTTTCCCTCTGCCGTTCACAGTGCTTAGAGGAAAGCACGGCTCATGGCTGCTATCAGGCTGCCCCAGTCCATATCGCGGCTCCAACGGCGGCAGCTTTGGGAGATGCTGGTGGCACAGAGGCGCGGGCGAAGGCTGGGAGGGGGATGCAACACGCAGATAGCCAAGTCCACTCCCCTTCACCTCCCCACACTTGTTTACCTGTTCCAGAGAGCTCGGGCTATCCCTCCCTCTGACCCAGCCGCCTTTCTTGCTGGTGTCTCTCCTGAGCGAACTCTTCTGTCCTCAGCTGTTGCAAAGAAGTGGCAGCTCTGGGTGCGCCACGCCTGCTTTGTTCTCTTTGAGAGCCATTTTGCACCTTGTTTGCAAAGCAGTTCTCAAAGAGAAAGAAGCGGGCATGGCGCACCCAGAGCTGCCGCTTCTTCGCAACGGCCGAGGACTTCCGCTTGGAGCTCCAAGCTGCGGGGAGGGGGGGTGGATGCAACGCCAGCAGCTTCGGTGGGCTCCTTCCCTCAGTGGTTTGTTTTCTTTTACCTCGTCTAGGCGACTTTGTAATTAAAGGCTGCTCCGCGCCTTTTGATCTTTCTCGGGCGCGGAGAAAAGTGAGCCTGTGCGAAGGGACTGAGCCTGCTGCTGAACTTGGAAGCCGAGAGGCTTCTTTTCCATCCAGCCACTGGGTGGAAAACAAGCCATCTTTGCGCATGTGCAGCTTTCTTCTCACTGGCTGAAGGACTTTTCAGCACCCTGCGGCCAGGCGGCTGAGAGGCTTCTTTGCTCCAGTCAGCTTCAGGTGGGCGAGCAAGCAGCAACCGGGGAACCGATTCGGAGGCGTGGCCTGGCTGCCATTACTACTGGTTCGGAGAACTACTTCCTAAAGTTACTACCTATTCAGTAGAACCGGGCCGAACCGGAAGCAACCCACCACTGATATGGAGTTGTAAACTATTGTGGAGAGGGGAAAAAAACCTGTGACCTTGATAGTTTCAGAACCATTCATCCTTCCACACACCAGTCCTTCTGCTAGCAATAAATTCTGGATTCTGTCTATGTAAAGTTTTACTTCTTGTTATAAATCCTGCATCTCTATATAAGTTGTTTTAATGGATCACTCCAAGTTAGCACATTTTGAAAGAGATAAAAAAAAATCCTGGCTGAAGGAATACATACATACCCAGACACTCAAAACTCCAAGTTAGTAATTACCTACTAATGGAAATATCTGGATAATCTTTCACTTGAAAAATTGTGGGATAGGATTTAATTGATGCTCAGATAAAATGTACATGCCTAAAATAAACAATGGGAAATTATTATTTTGTCAAGGTTGTCTGTGTATCTCTTTTATAAGTTTATCCCTTTTACAGACCCCTCACATCCTGGACATAAATTGTTTCAACTTCTACCCTCAAAAAGACACTATAGGGCACTGCATACCAAAACAACTAGACACAAGGACAGTTTTTTCCCGAATGCCATCACTCTGCTTAACAACTAATTCCCACAACTGTCAAATAATTTATTAAGACTGTATTACTATTATTCTTCTCTTCCTTACTAGTATCTATCTCTTCCCACTTATTACTATAACTATGTTGCTTTTATCTTTCAATTATATTGTAGTACCAGGGGTGGATTCTACTTACCTTTACTATCTGTTCGCAATAGGATTGCATATGCAGATTGCTTCTGATGATGTCAGGGTCAGTGGATGGAGCCTCCCACCAGTTTTACTACCGATTCTATAGAACCGGTCCAAACCGGGGGCAACCCACCACTGCCTAGTACAATTTGATAGCTTATTAGTAACCTTGACTATCACTAAATGGTGTATCTTTTTATTCTTGATGAATGTATTTTATTCTCCTTATGTACAG
Organism: Pantherophis guttatus; assembly: GCF_059756535.1. NCBI lineage: Eukaryota > Metazoa > Chordata > Lepidosauria > Squamata > Colubridae > Pantherophis > Pantherophis guttatus. The sequence continues at coordinate 289,736,684 of NC_142063.1, read as the reverse complement.
TGAGAACATATACACCTAAACAAATTCCTTGTGTGTCCAATCACACGTGTCCAATAAATAATTCTATTCTATTCTATTAATTGACAAAATACATACACATCAGAATGTATGTCAAGTTAAATTGGCTGATGAAGGATAGATGAATATACTGTAGAAATTAGCATTTGTAATATTATAATGTAAAGAAACTTATTGTCTTTGTTGTTGCTTTTACAGTCACCCAGCTTCAGATTTAGCTGTGAATCCCTTGGCACCCATAACCATTTCACATTCAGGGTAGTTTACACTATCATGTCAGAATAACATTGAGGAAATCCCAGATGCCATAATTAAGTCATTGCTTTTCCATACTTTCTGTTTATAGCTTAAACTATGCATGCAGCAAATCTGCATTCTTTGTTGCCAGGTGTATAAACTCACAAGTAAGTTTCAATCTGTACATGGTGATGATTTCATTGTGGCCCTTGTAATGAAGCTTGCTATTAAATTAAAAACAGTAATCTAAACACACACATAAACTGTTATTGTCCATAAGTTTTAACCTCTACCAACTATAATTTATACATAGAAAATACACCCTGTTATGTGCAGCTGTTTTCTCTTGAGTTATTTTGCAGAGATAGAGGTATATGGCAGAACAAGAAAACATGTTCCTTCTTCCCCTGTTTTATTTTACAGTATTGTTCTTGGGATTGACTGATTTTTTTTTTTATCCCTTAAAAGGGGCTGTTTATGTTCTTTAGCTGGTGAATCAAATCATACCAAATCAAACTTTTATTATAATTCTAGACTGGCATAGATGTTGAAAGGAAAATCAAGTGGGTGTCATAACCCATCGGATCCCAGTTCAGAGGAGGAGATGGAGTTGGAACCAGGAACATCCAATAGGGATGGCACATCTCTCCTAGAATGTTTGGAGAGTCCAAGGGCTGAGAATGATGCTGTCCCAAGCCTCTCTGGCATTGGGGGAGGTGGTCAACCAGATTGGAAAACTGCCTGCCCTCACAAACACAGGTTGACTACAGACAGGCACAATCACAGATTGACTACAGACAGGCAGCAGAGATGAGAGGCAGTAGATTCGCTCTGAGGAGAAACAGCTGCCTCCCCCAGTCAATCCAAGGGCACGGAGAGTGAAGCAGAGGCAAGCTCAAAAGAAATCTGCAAGACTGCTGGCAAGGAAGCCTCTCCTCTTCACAAGAAACACCTGGCTTGAGCTCATTTAATGAGAGGCTGGGGAAGGGTGTCTTCATCAGGAACAATTGTTTGGCTTTGGCATGCACTTCCCCAACCTTGGAAAAACTCTGTTCTGGATTCTGTTTCTGCCTGTGGATGCTGAACCTTGCTTGTGGACTCTTGACCTTGCATTGTGGACCTCAAACCTTTTTTATGATTTATAGACCTTGCCTTGTGGACTTGCATCTTATTTCTGGACTATGGACTTCTTCTATCCCTGGTGAATAGGCTCTGGTGATCATCGGCTTTAGTTTGTGGGACTGTGTTGCACTGACATTGGATGGCAGCCTTCGGGGAGGGTTGGGATGGAGCTTTTTGGGCCATTGTAAGGCCATTTGCTGTGGGATAGCAGAGTAATAAAGGGCTTTAGTGAAGCCTGCATCCATCTAGGTGACCTGGGTCATAACAATGGGATTTTGAGTCCAATTTTTCACAGTTTTTTTTTCCTGGCACAGTTTTCCAATATAGTCTGAACATCTCTTGTCACCTTAAATGCAACATGGCTACTCAATAACCTATGCAGACCCAAGATTGTACCATCCAGAATTGATGGCAAAGCCCTGAAATATATGTAGAATTTCCCAGTAATTTTTGTACCAAACCAAAGTCAAAGAAAATTGCTTGTGTTTAAGTTTTAGCTAGGATTTAGTACATCTAAGAAATGGGTAGGAATACCTGTCCATCCCCAAAACAACAAGATAAAAATCCCATCCCATGGTGACTTGTGTGAGCCACCCACTTGCTGCTCCTCACTGTTGAAAAAGAAAAATTAGTTCTAGTGTTAGTCCTCGAGCACTGAAAACTTGCTTCATAAATTATTACAATGTCATCCTGAGAAATTTCACAGCATAAAATACTGCTGCTTTATACATTTTAGAAAGAGATGCACAAAACAAGCATACTGTATACCAAACAGGGCAAGCAGGATGGTGAATCACGGAAACGAAGCTTTGTTTTCAGAGTGCACAAAAGAGGATTTTAACAAAAATATTAGAACATCTGGAAAGCCTGATAATCACTATCTATAAAAGGCTCATAGACAGCTCAAAGACATATGCATTCATAGGAAATTTCAGCAGGCACCTTGAATGGGAAGCATTTTAGAATCACACCAAGAAACTCACCCTGGGGATTTTTGCAGCCAAGAGTGTGGGATTAGCTTCTGATAATCATCTGACTTTTCCTGCTGCTTATCTGAACTGAATAACCACCCCATATGGAGGACCACGAACTGCTTATTAGAATTCTTGTCCTTCTGCCAGGTTTTAAGAACACAAAGGAGAGGTAACAGTGGGCTAGAAGATATTTCAGAATTCTAGCTAGGCCAACAGCACATTTTCTTTTTATGCCACTACACATCTCCCTTTTATAAAGTACTGAAGTGGCTTCAGGCTTCTCTGGACTTTTTGTACAATCTCAGCACATATATTCCTGTGATCTTTTGCAAATCATAGGGACCAAAGAGGGCTGCTGAACATAAATAAAAAGTCAAATGTTGAGATGAGCTTGGTTAGGCCTTCTATGGCGCTGAAAGTTTACTTCACATTTATACCAGTTCCTCATTTGGATCCAGAGTGCCATGGATCAGTTTGAATCCAAGTGAACTCATAGGAGGCACAAAAAGGAAAATATAACTCACCTTACAGGTGAAGGTTAAACTAACATTGTGTTTTCCCTTCTCCCTGAGTTTTTGTAGTCTTTTAATAATTTGTAGGGATAGATAACATCTCTTCTTCACTTCAGGGATGAGAAAGAGTTTTCAGGGAAGTTGACTTATTTATAGATTTGTAAGATTCCCAGGAAGACAGACTCCACTGCTTCTTATAACAACCACAATCTCCTCAGTTGTATAGCCCTTGGCACCCTAATTAGAAGATGCACTCGGCTTACTAAGAAAACTTCAGGGATTAGTCCAGGAAGTTTTCAGGAGTCAAAAATAACTCAAAAGCGTGAGCGCGCGCACACACACACACACACACACACACACACAAACCCCACCATAAACACCCTTAGCAACTTCTTCACTTCAGAATCATAATCATAATCATAAGTTTATTTGTCAAGCATATATAAGATAACAAGTAAAAGTATAAACATAATTTGAATAAATGAAAAGAGTAAGTAAAAAGGAATATTAGGACAGGGACGGTAGGCATGCTGGTGCACTTATGCACGCCCCTTACAGACCTCTTAGGAATGGGGTGCGGTCAACAGAAGAAAGTTTAAGGTTAAAGTTTTGGGGGTTTGGGGAAGAAACTACAGAGTCAGGTAGTGCATTCCAGGCATTGACCACTCTGTTACTGAAGTCATATTTTCTGCAATTGAGTTTGGAATGGTTTACCTTGAGTTTGTATCTATTATTTGCTTGTGTATTGTTGTGGTTGAAGCTGAAGTAGTCATTGACAGGAAGGACATTGTGGGAGATAATTTTATGCTTATACTATGCTTAGGTCAGACTGAAGTCGGCGTAGTTCTAAATTGTCTAAGCCCAAAATTTGGAGTCTGGTGGCATAAGGTATTTTATTGCGGTTAGAGGAATGGAGGACTCTTCTCGTAAAATATCTCTGGATTCTCTTGATTGTATTTATGTCCGATATGCAATGTAGGTTCCAGACAGATGAGCTGTATTCAAGAATTGGTTTAGCAAATGTTTTGGATGCTCTAGTTAGAAGTACAACATTACCAGAGAAAAAGCTATGCAAGATTAGGTTAACTACTCTTAATGCCTTTTTGGCAATGTTGTTACAGTGGGCTCGGGCACTTAGATCTTTAGAAATGAGTACTCCAAGGTCCTTGACAGAGTGAGGGTCATCTACAAGGTCATGTCCATCTAATTTGTATTTTATATTTTGATTTTTTTTTTTTTTTGCCAATGTGCAAGACAGAGCATTTGTTGGTTGAGATTTGAATTTTCCACTTGTTAGACCAATCTGACACATAGTCAAGGTCTTTTTGAAGGATAGTGGCATTGTCGGTGGTGTTGAATAGTTTAACATCATCAGCGAAGAAAACACAGTTGCTTTTAATATGATCACAAAGGTCATTTATGTAAAGTATGAAGAGTGTTGAACCTTGGGAACACCGCTATTAACATGTACAGGATTTGATAGAGTGCTTCCTATTTTGACCACTTGTTGTCTGTTTGACAGGAAGGCAGCTATCCATTTATGTAGGAGTCCAGAAATGCCATAGGATTTTAGTTTTAGAAGTAATTTGTCGTGTACCACTGAATCAAAAACTTTACAGAAGTCTATATACACTGCGTCTATTGCTTTGCCCTGATTGAGATGTGTAGTCCATATGTTTTTGCAATGTAGTAGTTGTAGATTACAGGATAATTTTTTTCTGAAGCAGAATTGTTTGTTAGAAAGTAGGTTGTTTGTCTCTAGGTGTAGTGTAATAGATTGGTTAATGATTGATTACATGACTTTGCAGGTGACACAACATAAAGAGATTGGTCTTTAATTTTCAACTAGGCTAGGGTCTCCCTTTTTGAAGATAGCAATGACCCTGGCTTGTGACCATTGGTAGGGCAAGGTGCTGGTACTGAAAGATTTTTTAAAAATTATGCTTAGAGGTTCTGCAATTGCAGTGGAAAGCTTTTTTAAGAAGTATGCACAATCCATCAGGTCCAATAGATAGAGATGGTTTTAGATTGCGTGGTACCTTTTCAACATTGTCTTCTGTAAAATCAATATGTATAAGATCACCGTACTCATTGTAATTGTCTGTAGTACGACTGAGAAATATTGGGTATGTGTTGTTGCTATTTACAAAGACTGAACCGAAGAACGTGTTAAAGAGATTGGCTTTAACGGTTTCGTCAATACAATCTTCATTGTTTGGTCCTTTTAGGGTGGGATGGATCTTGAGTCTTTAAGTTTGTTGTTTACAAAATTATAGAAGGCACGAGTGGATTTTGTCTGTAGAAGGTTTTCTTCTTGCTTGATGTGATAATTGGTGCATTCAATCTTTATTTGTTGGCATAAGTTTTTGTAGCGGTTTTTGAAGTTAGCTACATAGTTTGTTTTGTTTTTTCACCAAAGAGATTTTTTTCTGGATTGTAATTTCCTTATTGTTTTTGGTAGTTTATTTTTTCTGGTTTTGTGGGGTATTAGTGGTACGTAAAGTTTAATGATTCTTTTGAGTTCATGCAAGAAAATGTTGTAATGGTCGTCAGCAGTATTACAGCCAGAGAATAGATTTTGCTAATCAAGATATGAGAGTTCATTGTCTATGAGATCATAATTGGCTTTTTAAAAGTTATAACTGGGAATCCCATCATTATGATTTTTGAGAGGGTGTAAGTTGAGACAAAAGTCAATCATGCTGTGGTCGCTGTTGGAGAATGGTTCTTTTATTTGTAATCCATAAAACTGTTGCAGAAGATGAGATCAAGGCAGTTATTGAGTCTAGTGTTGTTAGTTACTAGTTGATCAAGTCCCAGATTAGTTACAGTATTGTACAGGGTTGCATGTATAGGTTCAGTTGTACATTCATTTAGGGTCCAATTAATAAGTGGTAAATTAAGGTCACCAAGAAAATTATTGGGTATGGGAAGGAGGCTGCCCAGGTTAGTAGTGAAGTTAACTTGTTTGCATGTTCAATGTCGTAATCTGGGACTCTGTAACAAAGTAAGAATCTAAGTGTGGTATTTAAGGACAGGTCGCAGACGATGGTCTCAGGAAGAGCAACTTGAATATTTTTTAGATGTAGGGACTTTTTGTAGAAGATAGCACCTCCTCTATGGATTTCATTATCTGACCAGTAAACATGATAGTCTCTTACTGTAGTAATGGAGTCAGGGAGGGATGTATTTAGCCAAGTTTCACAGACAAATATAATGTCAAATATAGCCGTATTTATTAAGAGGAGGAATTCAGGTATTTTATTTACAAGGCTTCTTGCATTAAGTATTTGCATTTAAGGTCGGTAGTAGTTGTTATAGAAGAAGATATAGATGCCGTCTCCTCTCCTGTATGTCAGAAAAGACAAGCTGGCAGGAGCTAAGACCTTTTCCAATAGGGCTTATTTGAGGTTCTTAATAGCCAGACAGCTTTGTAATAAAGATGCAGTCACTTAATTAGTCAGATTGAAGACATTGGGCTTTAAAAAGAAATAGCAATGCATTAAGTGATAGGCAATGCAAACCTTTCAGTAAAGATATCCTACATATTGCTAGATTTTGCATCAATTGTTATTTCTCACCACTTTTCAAGTGTAGCTCCATGTACAGTCCATTGCAACAGTCTATTATATCTTTAATTATATATTTTCCTTTGGATAGGCACCACCAAATCTGACTGGTTAGGAAGAATTGCAGCTGATATATCAGATGTAATTATGCAAAAATACTTTTTGCCATATCTGTCTCTTATGAATCAGGTGGCAATTTCAAAGGGTACTTCCAAACTATGACACTGTTATTTCAATAGAAGAGCAACCCTGCCCCAAAGAGGCTAAACTTCCATCTCTAAATCCAGTTTCTTATTTACCAATAGCACATCCATATTGTCTGGATTAAAATATAGTTTGTTCCCCCTCAAGAAGTTCAACGTTGAACTCATAACATTGAAGAATACCTCTTGTTTCCATGGAAGTGCACAGTAAGGATCAACAGAACTGGGAATCAACATGATTATTTTGACACCCCACTCTAGAACGCCATAAAACCTTCCCCAGGTTTCATGAAGAGGGTATATAGCCTAGGAGAGGAGATGAAACATGCAAGGCCAGCAAATTTGATGTTAAAGTAATCCCTTCTGATATATGGCCATCCTCAAATGTTTGATTTATTGTCACAAGTATAATTAAACAAATTTGACATTGGTCTACTTGACAACTCAACCCTTGTGTTGACCCAACTAAACACCAAAGTTAAGGCGGTACTAGATTGGCAGGCACCCAAAGCATGCTTTTGTGTGCTGAGGTTTAGTTTTCCAGTCTTTATGGAACCTGACAGATTGTTGGAGCTGACACTCCGTGCTCCCCATCACCTTTTATGCGGTACTAGATTGGCAGGCACCCAGAATGAGGAAACAATTGCAGAGCTTTTTAGGGTTCACCAATTTCTATTATCAATTTATTCCTGTATTTGCACAGGTGGCCCTACCATACAGGAAGCACTCCAATGGTCTGCTAGAAAATATAAGAAACAAGCGGATAGGAAACGACAACTTCATCCACCCTTCCGAGTTGGTCAGAGGGTCTACCTATCAACCAAATACTTGAATTTAGGCCTTCCCAGCAAGAAACTGGGACCCAGGCATATAGGCCCATTTACAGATTATAAATCCAGTAACTGTCAGGCTATGGCTACCCCAATTATTAGGGAAAACCGATCCTGTTTTTCATTGTAGCCTGCTGAGACCTGTAAAATCAGCCCAGATCAGAGGGGTCCCAGATGTACCACCACCTCCTGTGGACGGTGGCCCACAATATGAGGTCGAAGAAATATTAGACACCTGACTGCATAGTGGGGTCCTACAATACCTCATTTTGTGGAAAGGGTATCCCTGGTCTGAGGCTTCCTGGGTTCAGGAGGGTGATGTAACCACCCCACGGCTCGTTGCCAAGTACTACTGTCAGTACCCAGACAAGCCAGGGCCTCTATCATCTTAAAGCACTCACTATTGTTTTTATATTTTAGACACTGTCTCTGTGGTAGAAGGGGTCGCATGGCAGCCCCAGTCTTGAGACGGTACTTGGGATGGGGATTGCCATTCCGCTGCTGCACACTTTTGCCGACAACCCTTCCTGGGTGCCTGCTCCCCTGGGTCATCAGCCTCGAGGCATGCCTCTCACTTTGACTTCCCAGCCACATGCTAGATGACATCAGGGTCATGCACTGAAGCACTTTATCACCATCTATCACTTTAAGGAAAGACAGAGAAGCGCAGAACAACTGAAGCGGCTTGTGATGGGACGGAGAGGGAGGATATGGATTAATTGGATAATTGAGTGATTGCACTGGGGTGGAGCTGTATGCTGCTTAAAAGGTGATGGGGAGCATGGAGCATCAGCTCCAACAAAGATTCCTTTCTGTAACACTTTAAGGTGGTAAGTTAGTACTGATATCAGGATAAACAAATTTGGTTATTGCTTTTGCCTACTGAGTTTTAGTTTTCCAGTCTTTACAGAACCTGACAATGGGTTCAAATGCAATATTCTTTATGTCCTCATAAATTGTTGTACTGTCATTGGCTATCAAACAACCTAGGAGTCTAGTGGCATCAAGATTTCTAGTTACAGATTCATTGACTAGCCCTTTTTTCCCTTGGAATTTAAGAATAACTTAATTTAAGATTTCATTTTCCATAAATAGTCTATTTATTGCTCCATTCTGTTTCTCCAAAACCACTGAAGCCAGCTCAGTCTCTTGTCTCCCTCCGGCAAAGTGAAGCTTTTACTTCATAGAACCTGATTCTTTGAATGCACGTCATAGCAACATAATTCTTTTTTCCCCAGAGTGAAAAAGCTACTTTTATGCTGACACCAGTTGAGTTTGAAATAAACTGCTGAGAATATTATGGCAAGGGATCAAACTCTTATTTCTTCCAAGTGAGCTTTTCCAAAGAACAGTTGGGGACTGAGGAAGGAGCAGTGGGAGGTACCTGAAATGGATGATGAGATTCTGGCGATTTATGGGGTGTGATATTGATGATAGGATTATGGATTGTTACAGTTGAGGGTTTTGTCCATTAATGTCTAATGATTATTATTGTTTTTATGATTATAGTGTTGATACTGTATTTAGACTACTGCTGTGAGACACTCAGGATTGTAACAATGGAAGCGGGATGCAGGCATTTAAAACAAATACATTTATTGTATCTCCCATTAGGCCTTTATTTATTTATTTAAAACATTTATATATCCACCCATCCTCTAACCAACTCTGGGTGGCTCCCAATCAAAAGTGAAAACAACATATAAAACCACATCAAAACTGTAAAACCAAACACATTAAAGCACATTAAAAGCCTGGCATCAAGTCAAATTTCTAATGTGCAGTCATCCAATCTGATCCCAGTGCTTGAGGAAAAAGCCAGGTCTTCAAGGGTCTACAGACAGTTAGAAGGATAGAGGCCTTTTTAACTTCAGTGGACAGAATGACCTAAAGGGTAGGGGAATTGCATGTCAGCCTTGCATGACAACCCAACCCAGGTGTGTGAATTGGTTTGTGCAATAGATCGGTCTATAGAGGATGGCAGTTTTCTGCTCTCCACATCCTAGGGGTGTTAAACTCACATTATCATGGCAGCATCACGTGACGTTATCATGACTTTTTCCCCTTCACTAAACCAGGGGTGGGTGTGGCCAGCACGTGACGCATCTGGCCCATGGGCCGGGAGTTTGACAGCCCTGTCCTAGACCATAAAGATAGATAATTCTTTCTACTCTTGGTAAGCATCACAGGCGGGCCATTTTAGAGCACCTTTCACTCATACTCATTTATACTACGCACTCATACTCTGTTAAGGTGTTTAGAGATTTTAATGTTTTGTAATGATTATTTTATTTATCAAATTTTGAAAAAGCCCATCTCCCTTACAAAATGTTGTTATTTGTTAACTATTGTTTTATAACTTTGTTATATATTGCCTCGAGTCACATGTTTTATGAGGTGGGCAACTACATAACTTTGGATAAACAAACAAACAAACTGAATTAGTAGTAATGAGAAATGAATCAATTTGCTTTTAACTTACCACAGTATGCCTTAATTCTTTCATGAGTCTATTCCATTCCATGTTTGCCTACATGTACACAATATATTTGCACTTGCACATGAAAATGAATTTTGCTTAAAATATATTTTTTTTCATTAAATAGTTATTTTTCCATTTACTTTGCCTCGGTTACCCACATTAGTATGTAATTTACCCCAAATATATTCCTTCTAAACATTAGAAGCTATAGTGTACATATCTTATATGTATACTCATTTATGCGCATTGGGAAAGATTTCTTTCTTTCTTTCTTTCTTCCTCCCTCCCTCCTCCCTCCTCTCTTCCACTCTTTCTTCCTTTCTGAGTCAAGAACTGCACTGCAAAATGTTATAAATTGAGGATGGCTGTTCAATGTATTTGTGCTAAAGCATCAGAAGACTCGGCTTTAAAATGTGTACTGAGTGAACTTCTGAGGCATCCCTCTTTTGATCTTTGTTCTTGCCTTTCCCCTCCATTCAGAAAATTGCACCAGTCCTATAAATAATATAGCATTGAACAACTGGAAGATGTTTGGTTATGAAGAACTGCAGAGGCAAAAGAGAGAAATGTGACTGCAAAGCAGACAAATGAAGAGAAACCATCATTCCCCTTTTTAGTATGAGAACTATCTGGAGATGAAAGTTTGATTTATTCAGCATGTAAAATGCAGCCCCTTCATATCATTTCAGTTACCTCATAAACATAATTTCAGGTTGCATCTACCAAACAATTTTTCATACACCTTTCTTCCACTTTTGAAGAATGAAAAAATTCAAACACCATAGCCAGCATTTGAGTTCAAATGCATTTTGGGAGTTATTTTATTTTATTTTTGTCACAATACATTAGATACAAGCCACATTAGCCATCAGATTTCATAAACACTTTCAAAGCCTTATAATGCACACCTGTGCTTTTGCAAGTTCTCAAAGAAGAAAGAAATAAAGATGTTCTCCTGGGAAGTACTTGGTTATCTAACCTTTTTATAAGAAAAGGTAGAATGGATTAAAAGTGGCCAAACTCTTACAACGGTTTGCAGTGAGAATGTCAATATCTTGTGAGATATTGAAAGAATGGGTTGATTATGTGTCATCAAGGCATTGCAAACTCTCACTGGCATATAGACAGATTTTCTTCAAGATAGTATATCCTTAACCTAATCTTTCAGATCTCCCAATGGTGCAGTGGTTCATATCACTGCTGTAACTGTTCTCATCCACCTTGCTGCTGGTCATCTTCTTCTCTTTCCTTCTACCTTTCCCACCAATAGAGGTTTTTTCAGGACCTAGGTCTTTGAATAATGTATCTGAGGTAGGAAAATTTTAGCCTGGTCATTTATGCTTCTAGTGATTAAAGCATTTTTAATTATATAATGGTGCTACATGGAAGAGGAAAAGCTGCATGGAATATTAAAGGTGAATTGTTTGATGATTCATTGGCTTGTTTTCTTGGCTATCTATAGTATGCCCAGATGTCTTCTAAAAAGCATCAGTAGTAATCTTTCTATTTTATTTCTTCAAATTTCTCTTCCATAGAGTGTCACAGGCAATACCATAGTTCAAACTTTGTCAATCTCATAAAATTTAGCCAGTTAAATGTTTATTTTTATTGTCATCATTAATTTTGGAGGCTCCTAGAAAAATTACTGAGCGGTTTATGGATAAACACATGAGGAATGCTTGAAATGACATTTATAATGTGTTGGTTGAAGCTATGAATGTGAGTGTAATGTCTAAATTTATTTATTTATTTTATTTATTTACCAAAAATTGCAGATAATGTCTTGTTGTTTTTCAAGAATCCACATCAAATGCAGTAAAGATTAGATAAATCATATTTTTCAATAAAGAATACATATTTGAAAATAACTGTATCGAAGACCAATATATTTGTATTTGAGAGGGAATATGAAGCTAACAACTTCAACTTCAAGAATTGGAGCAAGTAGTTGTGAACCTTGTGTACCTTGGCAAAATGTTCATTACATGGAGTAGGCAACATGGAGACATTTTAAACTGAGCAAAATCTAATAAGAGGTAGTAGTCTGTGACAAAAAATACTTGTTTTTGAAAAGGAAATAATACAGTCGTCTAGAAGAATATGTTTCTGTCCTTGATTACATAACATTTGAAAACAGAATATATTATTCAAAGTTCCAAATAGGAGACCTTTCTTAGGCTGGATATATTGCAACTTTCTGGTCCCAGATTTTTAGGCCTGGAAAAGATCATATTTCAGTATCTATATTCATAACCATTTCCACACACATATGTGCACAGTCTGTTTACTGTGTTTTTAATTGTGTGAAAAACCATACCTTAACAGTTTCTGAATATTGTGAAAAAGATCTTTAGCGAAAGCTTGGAAGCAGCCTGGAGCATTTTCAATTATTTAACTGATGGTTCATGGAAGGGGAAAAGCTGGATGTGATATTAAAGGTGAAAGAATAAAACATTTGTGGTTTCAGGCCATTTCTTACCTACTCTTTCTATGCCTATGTGTAGTATTTATACACAAAGCATTGATCACCTTAGAAGATAATACACCTGAGAGAGAAAGTTAGCATTTTATTTTTTTGTTGGTTATTTTTGCAAGTATCTCTTTTATAAAAAAAGTAGTCAAGACTTCTTCTTTTTTTATTGTAACATCACTACTACATTGTTAAGAGCCAGTTTGTTGCAGTGGTCGAAGCAGGCTAGAAATCGGGACACCATGAATTCTAGTGTCTTAGCAAGCAGGGTGACTTTGAGCCAGCCACTTTCTCTCAGCCCTAGGAAAGCAGGCAATGGCAAACCACTTCTGAAAACCCTTGCCAAGAAAACTTCAGGGACTAGTCTAGGCATTCTCCAAGAATTGGACATGATTAAATGAAAGGAAAAGAAAACTCTACATTGTTTTTAATCTAAATGCAAGAATGCTCTTTGCAGCCTTCTATTTCAATTGCCATCTTTTCTACTTTATTTCTTGTCCCAAAGATGTTGTTTCTACTTGCTATATGTCTATGGAGATTCTCACTCATCCATGTCTTGGTTGTCCCAAAGATGCTTTTTTCAAGAGGCAACTGGACTTTTTTTGGTTTTTCTTTGAAGCTGTTTTACTTCTCATCCAAGAAGCTTCTTCAGATCAGCTTGGATGAGAAGTGAAACATCTTCAAAGGAAAAATCAGAAAATCCAGTTGCCTCTTGAAAAAGCACCTTTGGGACAACCATGACCTGGATGACTGAGAATCTCCATAGACTTTATTTCTTGAAAATCAAATTGGCATGAGTTGTTATTTCAACATTTCAGCTCTTCCATACAGGAATAGAACCTGTTATATATTCTTCATTACAGTAAGCAGAAAGGTTTTAGATTTAAGTGCTTTACTATATTTAAACAAAAAAAACAAACCCTTGCTTGTTAGGGAAAGGTATCACTTTCAGGAAATGTTGATCTTAGTTCTTCTCTGTAATAGTCTGCCAGCTTCCAATGCACAGATGCTACAATAGGATAATGAAACTATGAATTATGCTGAGAGAGTAAAACCAGAATAGATCCCATAAGTGTTATGTCTACTATGTCTGTCTTAAAGCACACTTTGCTCTCCCCCTTGCATAATTAAACATTGCAGAGAAAAATCAATAATGTTGGAAAGCTCTTCGGGCAGTTGTGTGTACATTTTTCTGATCAGGAACTTGAGATAAGCTACCCAAACTGCCCTAGATAATAATTAAGAATCATTCAACACTGATATTATTTGGGTTGTAGTAATAGATAGCTTTAGATAGAATGTTGTGATAACTGTTTTGCAATGGTGCAGGCATAATTTGATAAAAAATCCTGTTGTCCCCAATTCGGGTCTGAGCCTGAAGCCGATGAAGAACACCAGACATGAGGTGCAGATTTTGTTTCCTTTTATTGAACCGCTTCAGCAAAAGGGGGCCCAGCCAGCAAAATGCCAGGGCCCAGAACCAAGGATTCAACAAGCTTTTATACAGTTTTTTTTCAAGGTGGGATAAACAAGCATTGTCTAATAGGCATTCTGAAAATTATCTAAAGGGTCTTCTATTGGCTCTGTGCCATTCCTATTTCTAAGTCTTAACCAGTGGTGAAATCTAAAATTTGTTACTACCAGTTCTGTGGGCGTGGCTTGGTGGGTGGATGTGGCCAATTTTTTTTTTTTTACTTTTAAAACCATTTTTTCTACAACCTCTTTGGCGAAGAGGTTGTAAAAAATGCTTTCAAAAGGCTCTGATGATCTTTTTTTTAAAAGAAAAAAAGCCTCTGCCGATCAGGCAACTCAGCTGGGATCTTTGATGATCCCAGCTGAGCCATGCGATCATCAGAGGCTTTTTTTTAAAAAGCATTTTTTCGGCCAAAGAGGTTGTAGAAAAAATGCTTTTTAAAAGTAAAAAAAAAGCCTCTGATGATTGTGCGGCTCAGCTGGGCATGGGGGGGGAGGGGGCAGGGATTTTTGCTACTGGTTCTCCGAACCACCTGCCTTCATCGCTCTGGATCGGGCGATCCAGTCCGAACCAGGAGCATTTTACCTCAGTCTTAACTAATAATAGCAATAGCACTTAGACATATATACTGATTCACAGTGCTTTCCAGCCCTCTCTAAGCAGTTTACAGAGTCAACATATTGCCCCCAATACTCTGGGTCCTCATTTTACCCACCTTGGAAGGATGGAAGGCTGAGTCAACCTTGAGCCTGGTGAAATTCGAACTGCCAAATTGCAGGCAGCCGGCAGCTGGCAGCCAGCAGAAGCAGCCTGCAGTACTGCATTCTAACCACTGAGCCACCACAGCTCAGTGGTGGACACTTCAAAACTTATCTAACAAGTACTCTATTGACTCTATTTCAATCCTATTTCTAAAAGTTAACTAATAGGCATCCTAGAAGACTTTTTAGCAAGTCTTCTATTAGCTCTGTCTTAGCCCTATTCCTTATCTTAGCAATATGTTGTTAATGATGTGCTTGACAGTCAGCTCTTATTTTCTACACCTGTCCACACTCCCTTTTCCTTTATCTTTGTTATGCAGGCCTTGCAAATACACATCTCCTCCCTTCCTTCTGAGTTCATGCCATAACCTTTCATTTTTACAGCAAATGGCCCTACAGGAAATGGCCCATCAACCCCAAAGTAGTATCAATAAGTATTGGATGTGTGATTGCTTATTAACATTTGAAGGTTCTCCAAATCAAAACTATTGTTGACTGAAATCATCATGAAATCAACAACTTATCTTTCAACAGACAGACATAAAACATTAAAATGCAAACATATTTGGAATGGAAGATTACACTTAATGTACTTTTAATCTACATGGAGAATTTGGGAACAAAAATGATCAAATGTTTACCTGTTTTTATTAGTAATATTTTTTTTATTTAAAAAAAATATCCTTTAGAAATGTCTAATCCACTTGATTATTATAACATTCCCATATTAATAATAATGATCATTGGAAAGGATTTAATAGGTAGATAAAAATGCCAAATCCAGTCTAAACATCTGGCTCTCATAATAATAACAATAATGAACTATAAATAATAATGCTTTGAAG
Organism: Pantherophis guttatus; assembly: GCF_059756535.1. NCBI lineage: Eukaryota > Metazoa > Chordata > Lepidosauria > Squamata > Colubridae > Pantherophis > Pantherophis guttatus. Next base: position 289,721,187 of record NC_142063.1, on the reverse strand, counting down.
TCTTTTTTAAATGTGAGAAAGTTAGATGAGTCTTGATTATGGATTTCCATTATGTTCAGGACATAGTACACCCACCAGCAATAAATGGGTAATATTTCAATGCTTAATGAATATTACTCATTGGAAAAATAGCAGGGAGGAGTTAGAAGTTTCAATCATTTTGAGTTTGAAGTATGAAAATATGGAGACTCTATACCAATACTATACGGCATGGAGAAATTTGTGCTACCAATTATGCCTTCCATATGAAATTTCTAAAATAGTTTCAAGCACTGATGTTTTCCAGCCAGTGTTTAAAACAGTGAAATAAGACTTTAATATCTGAAAACTAAATAACTGAGAGAGAAAATGCCATGTAATTGAATGGTACATCAATATAGAAAGTAAGGCCCAAAGATATCACGATCTGAAAGCCTAGAAATCTAATTATGAGACATAAACTTCAATGACATCACATGTCATGGCAGCATCATGGAAATTACTTAATTTGCATAATCTGCACAATGATGTTATGATACACATAACAATAGTTATTCCATATTACTCCCTATAGGCATTCATGATGATAGGCCAAGCCTAAAAAAATTGATCCCCTTCAGAGAGCTTAGATGGAGTCCCACTTACCTTGGATGATCAGTAACCTCTCTGTCCATCCATCATCTATCTATCTATCATCTATCTATCTATCTATCTATCTATCTATCTATCTATCTATCTATCTATCTATCATCAACACTAACAATATCTCCATATATCTGGAAAAAAATTGGTAAGACTGACCTTTGATATAAATAATATGTCATTAGATGGACTAACAGTCAAATTGATATAGTAGTACCCATAGTAATAGGGTGATAGGGGATAGTAATAGGATGACCATTGCTGCAGGTTATCTATTATGTGTACCATTGGCAAATATAGTCTCTATTTGGGGATACAGCACTGTGTAATCTCTTCTTCCTATGTAAGTAATAAACTCCATTGCATCTGTCAGCTTGGTTTTCTTGAACTATGATTCATCTTACAAAATCTACAAAAGTTTATTTTTTTTCAGGAATGCCAGAGATATAAATCTTAAAATATCTTTTCATGTAAATTCTGGCGAAGTTGTGGCATCTGATATATATAATGAGATCTGCATACTAGCATTTGGTAGAGCAGTCTTAGAAAAGATATTCAGATGCAGAGATTTGTCAATACTACAAAGAGCACAATAGTGCAGGCAATGGTGTTTCCTATAATACTCTACCAAGAAAACAAACAAATGGATAATTCAACCGCTCAAACCACTTCTTTTTTTTTAAACATTTATTTATTACTGAATTTATTTGCCGCCCATCTCATAACAAAACAACTGGGCAGCAAATAAATTTAAGTTATCACTTAAGGCACAAATAAACAAGTTCAAATTATAACATTTTGGACACTGTATGCAAAAATCTAAGCTGCCAGTTTTGTGAAGTGCTTAAGGTACCAGGCTAGAAACTGGGAGATTGTGAGTTCTGATTCCAACTTAAATATAAACCCAACTTGGTGATATTGGGCCTGTCATCCTCTTTTAGCCTTATGAAGATGCAAAGTGAAGGGAAGGGAAAGGAAGGGAAGGGGAAGGGAGGAGAGAGGAGAGGAGAGGAGAGGAGAGGAGAGGAGAGGAGAGGAGAGGAGAGGACAGGAGAGGAGGGAAGGGAAGGGAAGGGAAGGGAAGGGAAGGGAAGGGAAGGGAAGGGAAGGGAAGGGAAGGAAAGGAAAGGAAAGGAAAGGAAAGGAAAGGAAAGGAAAGGAAAGGAAAGGAAAGGAAAGGAAAGGAAAGGAAAGGATTGCAGAGACTTAGTTCTCTAGAAAAGGATCTAATGGAAAGGTGGAAGAAAAAGAGGAAAAGGATGACTAGTAGCAAGATGGATGGACATATTTACAACAAAGATGGGTACACCATTGCAAGATCTGAAACACCCGATTGGGGAAAATTGTTATGACAAAATGTATCTATATGATTGCTAAGAGTTGATACTACTTGGTGGTACAGAATGAATGAGTGAATGAATCAATCAATCTTGTGGTTAAATAATATTGTAACTAATCAAACCTTCCAATGAAGAATTACATTTGGCAGTGGTCTTTTGTGGATTTTTTTTTTTTTTTTTTTTTTTTTTAGAAACACACATACATACAATGTATTTTCTTTGAACAGAATATTTGGCTGGTTCACAAATTTAAACAGTGTTTAGTCATTTCAATTAAATTTACAATTTCTATATTTCCTTTTTGCCATATTTATTCCTCATCTATTTTTTTAAAAAAACAATATTACCCTTCATCCTCATCTCTAATCTTAATCAAATTCAATTTTTCCCTTCTATTCTATTTTATACCCCTTCCCATTGTCATCTATTTTTATATCCATCCTCACATTGGTTAATTATGTAATTATGTAATACAGTTGTTTAATACAAATTTAACATTTTAATATAAATCAATTAGTTATATAACTATCTTTTTTGTATATTAATCAATATGAACATGAATATTCCAATTATTTCCATGCAATCCAATTGTTCCAATCCAAGAGTTCCAATCCAAGAGTTCAAGATTTTTTTTTTTAATGTAGCAGGGTTAACACTCATTTTTGTAGATATTCATTTTCTAATCTTGCTTCAATCAAACACAGACATAGTAATAAATTTCCAGTGTTTTATTTGTATTATACTATTTTGTGATACAATGTAACAGGCATTCCTTAAGTACCATTATGATAACAAGAAAATTGTGTCTTTTCACAACTATTCTTCCCTAGCTAACATAGAAGCTTAATTTATTTAGATAACTATATTAATCTTTCTGATATATTTGTCATGTATCCAGGCAGGCTTTTCAGTGCTCCCTTCCTCCTAATTTTTATTCCACTGTCAAGTTTTTGTTTTAATTGATGGGCAATCAAAATACAATCAGTTTATATGATTGCATATAACAATACTATTTGGTCTGCATTTTGAAAAGATGCTTGTAATAACTATTTATTTGGAAAGAGAGATATGAGAACATGAGCAAAAATAAAAAGCTAGTTTGCTTTAATGGTTAAAGCACCAGATTAGAAACTAGGAGATTGTGAGTTCTAATCCCACTTTAGCAATGAAAGTCAGCTAGGTGACTTTGGATCTCTCTGTCTCTGTCTCTCTCTGTCTCTCTGTCTCTGTCTCTTTCTCTGTCTCTCTCTCTCTCTCACTCACTCTCTCTCTCTCTCTGTCCCCTCCTCCCTTCCTCCCTTCCTCATTTCAACCCACCTCACAAGGGTGTTGCTTTGGGGAAAATAGGAAGAAGGAATTTTCGGTGTATTTTTCACCTTGTGTTACTTATAAAAATAGTAAAGGTGGGAAATAAATAAATAAATAAAAATAATTTCCTGCAAGAGTTATAGGCCTGCCACATTCCCAATCTACTTTCAAACCAATCCACATTTTCTCCATGTTACCCTCACAGTTTGTAGATCTCAAATACTTTCAGCCATGGGGCTCCCCTTGAAGAGCACCCGGAGGCTCCAACTGGTCCAGAATGTGGCCGCGCGGGTGATTGTGGGAGCGACATGGCGCTCCCATGTAACACATCTCCTACGCGAGCTGCACTGGCTTCCGGTGGTCTTCCGGGTGCGATTCAAGGTGTTGGTTACCATCTTCAGAGCGCTCCATGGCTTAGGACCTGGGTACTCACAAGACCGCCTGCTGCTACCAATAGCCTTCCACCGGCCAGTACGCTCCCACAGAGAGGGGCTTCTCTGGATGCCATTGGTCAAACAATGTTGACTGGCGACCCCCGGGGGAGAGCCTTCTCTGTGGGGGCACCTGCCCTCTGGAACAAACTGCCCCCCGGGATACGGAGGATTCCTGACTTGTGCACCTTTCACCGTGCCCTCAAAACGTTTTTATTCCAACAAGCCACGCTGGCCTAATTTTTTAACTTTTTTAAAATTTTAAAACAGGTGTTTTATTTGAATAGCTGGGCCAAATTATTTAATATGCTTTTAAATCATTTTTAAATTTTATATTTGTGTGCTTTTACTTTTGGCTGTACACTGCCCTGAGTCCTTCGGGAGAAGGGTGGTATATAAAATGGAATAATAAATAAATAAATAAATAAATAAATAAATAAATAAATAAATAAATGAATGAATGAATGAATGAATGAATGAATGAATGAATGAATGATACAATCTACATGCTTCATAAATCTACAGGAGGCCTGTCAAATTGCCAGCCCATGGGCCAGATGAGTCACGCACAGGCCATACCCACCTTGGCTCCACAAAGGCAAAAAAACGTTGTGATACATCACAATTCGTCACATGACATGATCGAATTTGACACCCGTGCTTTAGAGCTCACAGATAACACCTTTACCCAATTATTGCTTGGTCTGAGCTAGTTAGCTAACCATGATTATCACCACCCAAGCATTGCTTCTTTTTATTTCAAACTGAATACTGATTGTACTGCCTCTGATTTTTCCAGTGCATAATGAAGTAATATCCCTCTTCCTTCATAAAAACAAAAACAGATAGATAGATAGATAGATAGATAGATAGATAGATAGATAGATAGATAGATAGATAGATAGATAGATAGATATAAGAATCTCCCACAATTTCAAAATTCAGCAGTCTGGTAGCACCTTTTCAGACAAATGTTTTCAAAAGGCATAAGCTTTTGTGAACTGTAGTTCACAATGCTTGAAGTAGTTAAACAGATTTAAATTGGGATGAGGCAAAATGGTGAGGCAGGGTGGAGAAAGGTCAATTATGCAGATTCAGGTTATATGTGAGATTGATTACAAGCACCTCATCAACCAGCGGTTGTAATGTGTTAAAAACACATCTTGTTTGTTAAGACCTTCAGAGATAGCCTGAAATCTGTTGATATATGTCAGTTGCACAATCTCATGCTCTGTTGTGCTAGTGTAGTTCATTCCTTCTAAAATAGCTACTTTGAAATCTGTGACAGGATGTCTTGAGAGGTTATAACCCTCTGATACAATTTTATCTTTGTTTTGAATCCTGCTGTCAAACTTGTGTCCATTAATTCTTTTGTGCAATTTCTGGCCTATTTGTCCAAATTAGAATGCAGAGAGGCATTGCTGAAAGATGATGGCATATATTACATTAGAAGAAGAGCATGTAAAGGAAGTCTCTTAATGCCTGGTTTAATTCCATCAGTTGACCACCTCTGTCAATGTGATTTAAGCAAAGAATCTGATGATAGTTTATAGATTTGGTCTTTTGTTTTGGGTGAAAGCTGGAATAATATAGGTATACATGGCATTCTGTGGTTTCCTGTCTAATGTAGTGGTTCGGTGACCATTGTGTATTTTTACTATAAAAACAAAAAAACAGATATTTTCTATAGGCAGATTGAAGGATGGAAGCTATTGAGGTCATGAAAAAATTTGATGAGACATTACTTTTCATGGGGCCAAATTATGAAAATGTCATCAATGATTCCCAGATAAAAGACTTCAGGGGATACAAATTGAGAAAGCATTGTTGTAGGTAATCCATGAATATATTCACATAATGTGTGCCTATAGCTACGCCACTGATTTGCTGATATATGTTATTGGCAAAGATCAAGGAATTTTAATGGTGACTACAAAATTACACACTGATGTGTAATGTGATGGCAAAATATGCAATATTGACATCAGTGATGAAGTTCGTGATGGTTTGAAGCAGTGGTGGGATTCAGCCGGTTCTCTCCAGATCGGATGAACCGGTAGCAACGATTGCGGGAGGCTCCACCCACCCAACTGGATGTAATGTGCAAGCACTGTGCATGCGCAGAAGGCCATGCACATGCCCAGAGGAGGTGCATGTGCTCACATTTGTGAACCAGTAGGGAAGGTAAGTGAATCCCACCTCTGGTTTGAAGAGGATGTTGGCGTATAATGTTCCAATATCTATGGTACCTAAGATTGTTGTGGTCCACCACAGCCTGCGGAGCTGGCAGGGGAGTCAGACAGCGATGAGGCTGAGGAAGAACATGGGCCAGTCCTGGAGGCTGGGGAAGACCCGGATGAGGGCTCTGTGTCAGAGGCAGAGATGGGGCCAGGGCCATCAGGGAGTGATGTGCTGACTCTGGAGCCTCCAGAGGCTGACAGTAGAGAGGCAGAGGAACAGGAGGAGCCTGTTCCTAGTGCACATATGAGAAGAGCTGCCAGAAGGCAAGAGCAGCTAAAGCAAGAGGACGACTCAGGAGTAGGGCCAAGAGATGATTGGCCCCTCCCATAAGGCTTAAAAGACCAGCAACGGCTTTTGGGGTTTTTGTCAGAAAACAACATTGATAAATTTGGTTCTTATCTTGCTCGGCATCCTCTGCTTCTGAACTTTTGCCAAGAGAAGCCTTTGGCAGTTTGCCTAATTATACCAAGGTTGGTGATAAGACTTTATGAAGACTTTGTTTGGCTTAGTTTGGACTACGCTGAGAATGAGTTAATTCTCAGCTGTTCTAATAAAGTCTGTTTGTTTTTTGAACTGTTTGTGTCGATTACTACCTACTTGGGCCTGGGTCACAACAAAGATGCTAGTTTAGGAAGGTTATTTGCCAAGGATGTTGAGGTAGACCAAAATGCTCTACAAAGATAGACTTCAAGCCATCAAAAGTATAATCACTGCTGCCAACAAGAATCAGTATGAATGTATGATTAGTTGCATATTCTTAAATCTATTTCAAATGAACGCTTCAACATCTTTCCAAAAGGTGCTTTTATTGGGAGGCAACTGGACTTTTGCCTCCTGAAAAGTCCAGTTGCCTCCTGAAAAAAGCACCTTTGGGACAATTATGACTTGGCTGACTGAGAATCTCTATAGACTTCAACATCTTTCATTTTGCATTAAATTGAGACCAGTCAAGCAGGTGAAATACACTGCAATGGGATGTGCATATACTCAAATCATGTTTAAAGATGAACAATAGTACAAGCACAAATTCATCATCCAAAATCAGATTTCTGTGGTGACATCCAACAGGTATGGCCATATTGCATTTCTTTTCCTCATATTGCAAATGCTTCTGCCCAGATATCCTCATGTGAGTTCTTTGGGGCATGTAAGAGGCAGCAAGGAATAAGTAGATGGATTGGTTCCCATAAATCTCTCTGTCCGATGATGGACTAACACAATTAAACACAAATCACTATTAGCCATCTTTTAGCGATAAAAGCCATGTGGCACAGTGCTAAATGAATATTAAATAAATAACCTTTCACAGTTACAAATTCAGGAGAATGAGCTGTTATAAACTTTAAAATGCTCTCACATCTGAACAAGCTGGCCACATTATTTCAGGATGCAGACAGAACTTCTATCTTACTAGCAATCTTCGCAGGTTGTTAGAAAATGTGTTAAGCTGCAAATGTGAAACTCCACTGATGTTTCACGTATTTTAAATCCTCTTGGAACAAGCAGAGCAGGGTAAGCGATGTGCAAACATCACAAGGAGTGCAAATTCCAATTTCCAAAAATATGCTCCCTACCCTGCATTTTCCTAAGCAATAATAATATATTCAGTCATTTACACCTTGCTGGATGGAAGCACCTGTACATTTATGAGCTCTGATGCACCGAGCTTCCATATGAGTGAGCAGGCAGACTGGTTGGTATAATTCTACACAGAACTAGCATTCTCATCTGACTTTTATCTTGTTGGGCAATAAGGTGTAGAAGTTGCTTTGCCTAACAATTCTGTAAATTGCCTGTGGAAAAAGGCTGGGGAACAAAAGCAGTAAGTGTGAAGCAGGGACTTTGCTGGGCTACTACTAATGAGGAAAGATGATCATTCACTGAACTCTGGAGATTATGGCAATTGACCAGAGTAATTTTTGGTTCATATAATATTTATACATTTGTATTTAATGGTTAAATGTAGTGTACCAATGATTTTATTATGGCTTTGTCTAATTTTTCATAAAAGAAAGTCTAAAAGCAAAGAGAAATACACCATTCAAAAATATTTTATAATCCAATTCACCGAGTAAGCCATAGCAGGTGGCAAAACCTTATTACTATTTTTTACCCTGTTACTTCTAAAACACATACCAATTTGAAAAGGCTTGTTGTGTTTAATGCAAGAAAAACAGATTCTGATGAATCTGCAAGCAGAATAAATTTTCCTAGCAGCAACTTCTCAAAGCTGAATAATGTTTTGTAAACAGAACAGACTAAGAGGAACTGAGATGTTACATCTGAAGGTAAAGAATTCATCAACCAAATATCTCCTGCCTGGCATCTTCTGTTAAGGTTGGGGAAAACCCTACTCCACATTCTGAAATGCTGGCACCAAAAATGATTTACACCTTTTGTACGAGAAAATATTTGAAGTTTAGGATGATGAATGAGGTAGTTACTTGATCTAGTAACTAATTAAATACCTTGGTTTTATGAGATGTATGAACTAGGCCAGTATTAAACTATGCTGAACTAAATAGGCCAAATAAAGTGACCCATTATAGAGCTTCCTATTTCTAGTGTTTGCATTCCTTGGATAAGAAAAATCTGCATTGCCTCCCTCCCCTCCCCCCTCCCCTCCCCCCTCTTTCTTTCTTTCTTTCTTTCTTTCTTTCTTTCTTTCTTTCTCTCTCTCTCTCTCTCTCATAAACTATATCACTCTCCATACCACCTATAAATGCAGACCGTACTGTATATAATATAATATATATATAATATATATTATATATATTATATAATATATATAATATATAACCTGATAAGTAATTGAGCCATTAGCAGGCCAAAAACATGCCCATAAATCAGTGGTGAAATCCAATTTTAGAAGGATATTGCAAAATCTCTATTCCCTCTCCACTCTGGGGCCAGCCAGAGGTGATATTTGCCGATTCTCCGAACTACTCAAAATTTCTGTTACCAGTTCTCCAAACTGCTCAAAATTTCCACTACTGGTTCTATAGAACTGGTCAGAACCTGCTGGATTTCACCCCTACCATAAATACTACTATTCTTTCCTAACTAATCATGACTGATCTCTAAAAGCTAAGCAAGGTCAGGTCTGGTTAGCACATGGATGGGTGACCACTAAGAAATCCCAAAGCTGTAGCTTAGATTGTAGAGTTGAAAAAGAGCAAAAGCAAATCAAGTCCACACTGTTGCCGAGATAACTACATGGATATATCCATGAAGTTGCTATGTATCAAGCTTGTCTTGGAGTCTAATCTCAAAACACAGCAAAATAAATATTTTATAGGGAATATAGGTATAGCGCTTACTAGGTGATGCCTGCATCTGTTTGTCTCTCTGTCTCAAATCTGTAACAGAGAAAAAGGGAAATGCTGGGATCTTATACCAAAAGATTTTTTTCCTCTTAGCTTACTATATAGCATATAAGTGAAATATCAGAGGCAGAACTGTCCCCTCCCCAAAGAGTCCTTGTTGTAGGGATATGCTTCAAGCAATCAAAAGTGAAGGGAGATTGTTCATAGCTATTTTTTTTTAACACTCTTTGCTTTTAAATACAAAACAGTGCATTTCTTGTTCTTCAGAGAATCTGAAACAATAATAGAGTGGCTAGGAAAACTGCTTGATTTATCACATCTGGACTTTCCCAAATTCCCCCGACATTTACTATTATTAATTTTGCTTGGATAAAATAGCAAAAGGAGTAAGTTAAAGCTAAAAATAACCTTGACCTACAAGACAGCTCTGTGCAGCTTGCCTCCTTAAAGGTATACTTTGAAAAGGAAGGGGGTGGATGGGTGTATTTTGATTGAAATATGACAGTAGGGAATATTTTCTAAGGTTTGTATGTTTCTGTTCTACTCTTTATGGTGATGAAAGGGAGATCCAAAATCCATTGTATCTGCATGCATATTAGGACATTGTTCAGACATACATGCACAAATGTACACATCTGTTCTAACACACTGCAAATGGGTTTTGAACCTGCAGCAGTGAAAGAATTACATCATGGGAGTGAGGGAGTAACAATTAGAACCTAATGACCTTTCTATTCCAGCATGCCTTGCAAAAACTGAATGCTCGAGTGAGCTGAATTCTTGGCAAGATGTCAGAGCGGTTCTTATTTCTTTGAACCCCCATGGAGAGCAAATGAAAATAGATAACCCTTATTATCCAAGTCAGAGCATGGAACAGCCCAACTGGGACCAGCAGATGATGAGACACTTGTAACTTTGAAAAATAAAACTGCATTAGAGACAATTCTCAAGATCACCAAAAAGAATCCAACCATTTATCACCCCCCCACACAAACATATTCATACATCTAATCATTCTATTAACATGTGTGAATTATGTTCCAGGGGATGGGGATGAAGTGAATGAATAGATTTAAAGATTTACGGCTGGGGATGGAGTCAACAGTTGTGTGTCTGTTTTTGTGTATTTAAACGTCCTTTTATTTCAATTAGGATCCTATATAACTTTAGGGTATCTTATAGATTTGAGGAAAGAAAGAATGTAACTCTACATTATGTACAATACATGCTTAGCATCTTCTGTATAAAGTGTTTCAGGAACCTGGAATTAAGGAGAAACTTCTTAACGGTGAGGACAATTATCCAGTGGAATAGCTTGCTTGCTGTCAGAAGTTGTGGATGCTTCATCACTGGAGGATTTTAAGAAGTGACTGTCCAGTCTCTTCTGGTATATGGTCTCCTGCTTGAGCAGGGGGCTGGATTAGAAGACCTCAAAGGTCCCTTCCAGGTCTATTCTGATTGCATAGTGTCTACAATCATTTACAAAAATCTGCTGCACCTATTTGCCTAGACCTAATTTCTTCAAACCAGCAATTCTAGATAAGAAGTATAATTTCTGGCAGTCTAGCATTTTCACTTATTTCTGGGAACATAAGTTCAGTGTGAGAGTCAATTTGTTGCAGTGGGTAAGGCACCAGGCTAGAATAAGGTGACCAGATTTTAACATTGGTAAAGAGGGACATTGTGGGCGTGGCTTATTTTGTGGGCGTGGCTAGCTGGTCATGTGACTGGGTGGGCGTGGCTAGCTGGTCATGTGACCGGGTGGCCATGGCTATGTGTATAGGGTAAGGTGAACAGATTTTAACATTGGTAAGAGGGACACCATTGTGGGCGTGGCTTATTGTGTGGGTGTGGCTTGGAGGCCATGTGACTGGGTGGGCATGGCTAGCTGGTCATGTGACCGGGTGGCCATGGCTATGTGTATAGGGACTACTCAGAGGGCTGGAAAGTCATTTCTGACAGGTCCTCACACTTTTGACTGGTCCTCACACTTATGACCATCCTCACATTTATGCCCGTGCAGCATTCTTAATAGCCATGTCACTCATTTCACAACTGCTTCTCTTCACCATGGTGACAAGATAGGGCAAAAACGTAAAATGTGAGGACAGTCGTAAGTTCGAGGACTGGTCAAAAATGCGAGGACCAGTCAAAAATAACTTTTTCAGCCCTCTGAGTAGTCCATATGCACAAAAGGACTAACCAGAGGGCTGAAAAAAGTCATTTCTGACAGGTCCTCGCACTTTTGACTGGTCCTCACACTTATGACCATCCTCATATTTATGCCCATGCAGCATTCTTAACAACCATGTCACTCATTTCACAACTGCTTCTCTTCACCATGATGACAAGATAGGGCAAAAATGTAAAATGTGAGGACAGTTGTAAGTTCGAGGACTGGTCAAAAGTGTGAGGACCAGTCAAAAATAACTTTTTCAGCCCTCTGAGTAGTCCATATGCATAAAAGGATACAGTAATTAAGAGGGATGAAGGAAGGGAAGGGAAATTAGAGTAGGAGTGACGGTTAAGAGAGGGAGGAAGAGAGGAGGAGAAGGAGAAAGGAAGAGGAAGTAGGGAGGAGAAGAAGAGGGGGGGAAGAGAAAGTAAGAAGGAAAGAAAAGAGAGGTGGTAGGTTTGAGGAGAAAGATTGCTGTACAATAAAAAAGATGAAAGGGAAGAAAGCCAACCCCAAACAAATATAAAGATATTAAGATAAAGAATGAATTGTTAAACTTTAAAGAATAAAAGAGAACAAATATGAATAAATAGCAATAATTAGAAACACACATACATACAATGTATTTTCTTTGAACAGAATATTTGGCTGGTTCACAAATTTAAACAGTGTTTAGTCATTTCAATTAAATTTACAATTTCTATATTTCCTTTTTGCCATATTTATTCCTCATCTATTTTTTTAAAAAAACAATATTACCCTTCATCCTCATCTCTAATCTTAATCAAATTCAATTTTTCCCTTCTATTCTATTTTATACCCCTTCCCGGTGTCATCTATTTTTATATCCATCCTCACATTGGTTAATTATGTAATTATGTAATACAGTTGTTTAATACAAATTCAACATTTTAATATAAATCAATTAGTTATATAACTATCTTTTTTGTATATTAATCAATATGAACATGAATATTCCAATTATTTCTATGCAATCCAATTTCTTACAAATCAATTAATTATACTTACCAATAATAATAAACCAAATAATTTCCCCCATATATTCCTCCAAACCACAACTTAACCATTTCTGCTTTCAACACAGTATACAATTAATAATATCTCAATTATTACAATTCCCTAGTTAAAAAGAGCTTTTTTTTCTTTTGTGTTTTAAAATCTTGAACTCTCCTCTTTTGCCCTAAATAATTTTCCATTGTTTGCACTTACCTTTTTTGGTGAGGAAAAGGAAAATAAATCTGCTGCCTAATTTTCCAACGTTGCAAGCAAACCGCAAAGCCAACAGCCTGTTTTACTTTCAATTTCGTTTTGAGCTTGGTTTGCACAAAGAGGAAAAAAAAACTGAGCAATTTAGCAAGAGCAGAGCCCTGTGCAAATCAGCTGAGAGGGGGAAGCCGAGCTAATTAACGTAGGGCGGCCCTTTGAAGCCCCGCGGCAAGAGTTTAAACAGGTTTTTTCCCTCTAGCCATCAGCGGGGATTCAGGAGGCAGCCGGGAACCAGGAGGCAGAATGAAAAATCGGGACTTTTTTAAAACGCCGCGGGACGCGGGACAAATTGCTCAAAAGCGGGAGTGTCCCGCCAAAAGCGGGACGTCTGGTCACCTTAGGCTAGAATCCAGGAGACTGTGAGTTTTAGCTCCAGTTTAGGCATAAAACCAGCTGTGTAACCTTGGGCAACTCCTTCTCTTTCCTCCCTGGGAAGCAGGCAAGGGCAAACCAGTTCTGAAAAACATTGCCAAGAAAACTGCAGGGATCAGTACAGTCTCCAGCAGCCAAAACCTACTTGAAGGCACGTGCACACACACACACACACACACACACACCTAGTATATTTATGATATAATGGTTTGACTGACTGTAATCAGAATATCATTATGTAAATAACTAGATGCCATCTTAGCTGTTATCAGTTTAGAGATCTGCCTCCTCACGAGAATGCAGGGAGACTGTTAGAAATAAAGTAATAATGCAGCCACTCTAATATTCAAGAGGGTAAATTGGTTCTAAATGGAAAATAGCACCGGTCTTGAAATAATTTGTCAGATGTAAATGCCTTATTCCCTAATGTGTAAATAATGTATATATGGGATATCAGGGGTTAACTTATTCTTTGTTTCCTAATGTATTCATAATTCACCACTCCCACTCTTGGCTCCACCCTTTGTATATATAAGGAGCCACCTTCGCCATTTTTCCTTGCTTCTATCTGTGAATATTCAGTGAATATAGAATGCCTACTATAATTAAAGAGAAATATATTTGAATCTCTAACTCTAAATATTATTATTGAGTCTGATCCTAAAAATATTGCAACAAACTGGTAGCAGAGGATGGTTAATTGACTCAATAAATACCTAAAAATGTCTAAGAAAGATAGGCCCAACACCAGGGCCTACAGCAAAGAAATAGAAACTGAACAAGAAATAATCAACGAATCCACAAACGCGATTTCGAGAGAATCCGAAGAATATACCACTGAAGAAGAAGAACTAATAAATGAAAATGATGGCCAGGAAGAAATCGAAATAGAAAACAACGAACTCAGGTCAGAGATACTAAAGATTCTAAAAAGCCAGAAGAATGATGAAAGCCTCATCGCGAACCTCCAAGAAATGCTGAAGAACAGCGGAGCAGCGAGAGAGAAAAACATCGCTAAAGAGAAACCCAAAGACCAAAAAACTGTGAGTGATGTGACTACAGAGAGAGTCGTTATGAAAAAGAAAAGATGTGATCCCGCGCGAAATTTTGAATGGCAGCCATCTTGGTTTCAACAAGCCTCCAAAGTGAGCAAAGCAGAGCCAATCAAGATGCTCAGTTCAAAATTTCTGGCGCCAAAAACGTTATCAGACAACGAAAGTGAAAAGGAGGATTCAAATTCCTCGGAAGAGCCAGAATCAGAAAATGAGAACGACTTAACGAAATCCCAAGTAAAGTCAGCAATGAAGACGCTTTTTGCCGCATTCGGGCCAAAATTAAAAATTTCCAAAGCGCCAACAAAGAAGCAAGCGAACAAGCCGATGCTTCAAGACCTGCACGCTCCCATCCTGACTTCAAGAACGACGACGCCCGAGCCCAGAGAGCCATGTCGATTCCGCCCTACACCGCAGACCGAAGCAAGTGCCAACGCACCCAAAAGAAAGAAAAGAACAGCCGCCGCCATCAGAACTCCTAAGACCGAGCCAGAGACCGACTCGTCTGAAGAGGAACGGAGCGAGCGAGCTGCAATGGAGAGAACCTTCCACGACGACGTCAAAGAAGAAATGAACAACGCGCATGTGCGAAACTACGTAGACGGTCCGGAAAGACTTGAACTGGCCAGAGAACCGCGCAGACTCGTTGCGAGCATTCCCATGCCGTTTTGCAATTTTCTACACTTGCGAGACCACGGACTGCCTCAGGTTGTAAGTAATGGACAAAATAATGTGGGTAACTTACCCAATGACTTCCCAAAACTTAGAGTTGATGGCATTAATTTACAAGAATGGTATCAACAACTTCAGGTTGTCTTTATGAAAGAAAATTTACTATTCTTTATCACTAGTCCCCCAAGAAGACCTTGGACTTTAAAAATAGATTGTTTACACCATAAGGCATTTTTCTTAATAATATCTAGCGTGTCTCCTGCAATGTATCATAGCATCAAACCAAACCTAACTGTCTCAGAAATAATTCAATGCATGTTTAATTTGTTTCACAGCGATAGTGTAGCAACCACCACAAGAATGTCTAAGGACTTCTTTTCTTCCAGAGTAAAACCAGGGGTTTCCATAAGTGAGCATTTAATATCTTTAAACAAAATAAGAGCTGAGCTGCATTTGAGGGGGGAAGTGATTTCAGATCAAACAATGAAAAGTGTTATTATCAACTCACTTGATTCATCATGGGATAGTTTTATGTCACACTTAGACACCATCAATCTAGGATATTTGTCAATAGAAAGTCTATCTAACAAATTGATAGCAGAAGACAATTCAAGGAAAAATCGTTATAGCAATCACACAGAACACAAACCTTTTAGGAAGGTAGCTTTTCAAGAAAAATATAATGAAAACTTTAAATGCCACAATTGTGGATCCAGAGAACACAATAGAAGAGATTGCCCCAAAATCTCAAAAGAAAGACATAGGTCAGAATATAGGAATAAATACAATTATAGACAGTCTTCCACAGACAGACATAAATATAGAAGCCCACCAAATTACAGAGAAAATAGAGGGGGCAGAGAAAATTCAAAAGAGAGAAAATCTGGTTCACTGAATGGACTAAATAAACAAGATAGCACCAAAACGCAACCAAATGAGAACAATAATTGGCTTATTGATTCTGGAGCAACTAATCACACCACTAATAACAAAAATATATTGTCTTCATTTACAGAAGATAAGTTTGTAATAAAAGTAGCTAACCAAGAAAAAGTTCAAGTACTAGGCAGAGGGAATGTGACCTTGCCTGGTCTAGGAAAAATAGAGGGGGTATTGTTAATACCAGAAATACCTCATAACATACTAAGTGTCATAAAATTAAGCAGAGATTCTGACATCAATATAGTTTTCTCAAAGGGAAAAGCAACTTTAGAGAAGAATAAAACTAATGTAGGCACTGTGATGATTAAAGGAGGCCTACCCTATCTGATAACAAAAGAAAGATGGTTACATAATATTGATTCAAATATGGAAGATTGCATTGAGGCAGATGATGAAAATATTAGTAACAGTGACAATGATGAATGCAAAATATCTCATGATCACACAGATACACACAATGAGAAAAAACCAAAAATAGGTAAACCAATACATGACGAGTGTGCTCATATCTTACATAGGAAGTTAGGACATGCAAGTTTTCCTGTAGTACAAAAAATGATTGAACACGCAGAAGATGTCAAAATAAAAAATTGTGAAAATTATTTGGAATGCTCAGTATGTAAATCTACTAAATTAAAAACTAGTCCCAGGCCAAAAAAATCCACCAGATCTACTAACAAAATTTTTGACTTAGTACACATGGACTTAGTTGGTCCATTAACTCCATCAGTCACTTATAGAAAACGTTACTTCCTAACAATAGTAGACGATTATAGTCGCTATGGTTTTGTTTACACATTAAAACACAAGGATGAAACCTTTCAAAAATTTAAGGAATTTTATAAACGCATAGAAACACAACATAATATCAGAATAAAACAAATCATGACAGATAGGGGATGTGAATTCATGTCTAAGGAATTCTCCCAATGGCTAAAGGATAGAGGCATGTTACATTACACATCTAGTCCATTTTCTGCGTTCCAAAACGGGATTGCAGAGAGAAAAAATTCCACACTACAAACCATGATTAGATGCACATTAGAGGATGCTGGTTTAGGCAAACAATTTTGGTCAGAAGCCCTACATTATTCAAATTACACTCAAAATAGAACCTGGTCCAGTATTGTGAATAAGACACCATATGAGGTGATGTATAATAGGAAACCAAAATTAGCACACATGCACATATTTGGGGTCACTGCAGACGTACACATACCCAAACAATTAAGGAGAAAGGGAGAAAACGTATCCAGAAGATTAAGATTTATGGGATATGAAACTGGCACCAAAGGGTACAGATTCATTGATAATAATAATAAATTTATAGTTTCCAGAACAGCTGTATTCCATGAACAGGCCAACTGGTCTAAATTACATCTTAATGAAATATTTCCGAACAAATGCAAGGATATCAAATCTAGTGAGGAAGGGACGATAAAAAATCAAAATATTAACAGGGGCAAAAACAAAACCAAAACATGGACAAATAGTAAACACAAAATAAAGACAGACACATTAACAAAAAAGGAAGCAAGATATTTGCATGACTACCATAGCAAACCAGAAAGAACTATTAGGAACAACAGAAATCAAATACCAAATAAATACAAAGATTACATAATGCATATGGATGGTGAACAAATAACACCTAATACATATGAGGAAGTATTAAAACTACCTCGTGAGGAAAAAGAAAAATGGGAACTAGCTATGAAAAAGGAGATGGAGAGTTTACAAGGATTAAATGTATTCACACCTGCGATTGCACCCAAAGATAAAACAATTATTGGTACCAGGTGGATTTATAAAATTAAGAATCTAGAAGGAGGCAATACCTTATACAAAGCTAGATTGGTTGCACAAGGTTATGCACAAAAATATCCGGAGGACTATACTGACACATACTCCCCCACAGTAAGAACAGAGAGTGTTAAAACAGCTCTAGTAGTAGCATCCACACTCAATCTTGATGTATTCCAATATGACATACAGACTGCGTACCTACACGCAAAACTAGATAAGGAGATATACGTAAGAGCACCTCACAGTCAATACACTAATAAAAATGAAATTTGGCTATTGAACAAGAGCTTATACGGATTAAAGCAATCTGGCAAAAGATGGTACGATTGCTTGGTAAAAGTACTTAAAACCATGGATTTCAAAGCTACCACTGCTGATAACTGTTTCTTTGTCAAAAAGAGTGATGATCACGTTGAGTTTGTATTGATTTACGTAGATGATATTTTATATATAGGAAAACACAGAGAGAGAAGAGAAATCTTTGTAAACAAGTTAAATGAACATTTCTCGTTGAAATCTCTAGGTAAAATAAACAAATACCTTGGTGTTCAAATTAACAAAACTAGAAAGGGTTTCAAACTTACTCAGAAAGATAAGATTATTGAACTTCTAAACAAATGTAATTTAAACAATGCCAAACCCTGCGACACTCCTATGCAAACTGATTTCCTTAGAAATACTATTGAATCTTCCCCTGAATTCAAGGATAATACATTCTATAGATCAGTAATAGGTTCACTTCTTTATATATCTAATTGGACCAGACCAGATATTGCATTACCACTCAATTTATTATCAAGGCACGTTAGTAAACCAACAATGTATCACTGGGAAGCTGTCAAAAGAATTTTAAGATATCTGAAAAGTACATTGGACTTTTGTCTAGTATTAGAACCTAGTGATAACAAAGAACCAAGACTTACATGTTACGCAGATGCGGATTGGGCTGGAGATACTTCATGCAGAAAAAGTACCTCTGGTTATATTTTTCTGTTAAATGACTGTCCAGTTTACTGGTACACTGGTAAACAAGAATTGGTAGCCACTTCAACCACAGAAGCGGAGTATGTCTGTTTATCTAAAGCTGCAAATAACCTTGTATGGTTTAATGATTTAATTTCAGATGTTTGGAAAAAACCTGCTTTGCCTTTTGTTATGCATGAAGATAATAAAGCGGCCATCGAAATATCTAGATCCGATGCCATTGGACAAAGATCCAGGCATATAGATATAAAATTTAAGCATGTGAGACAACTGTCCCAAGATGGATTTATCAAAGCAGTACATTGCGATACCTCTGAACAATTGGCTGACATATTGACGAAGCCTTTACCTTCTAAACAGCACAAATACTTAACTTCCAGATTGTATGTATTATATTGTCCTGAATCTGAATGTAATTGGTGTTGTATAGCGAACCGGCATTTAGAGGGGGATTTGTCAGATGTAAATGCCTTATTCCCTAATGTGTAAATAATGTATATATGGGATATCAGGGGTTAACTTATTCTTTGTTTCCTAATGTATTCATAATTCACCACTCCCACTCTTGGCTCCACCCTTTGTATATATAAGGAGCCACCTTCGCCATTTTTCCTTGCTTCTATCTGTGAATATTCAGTGAATATAGAATGCCTACTATAATTAAAGAGAAATATATTTGAATCTCTAACTCTAAATATTATTATTGAGTCTGATCCTAAAAATATTGCAACATAATTGTAGCTTCATTTTTTGCAACTCAATAAATCTTGCAGAAAGAATTATGGGGGAATTTTGCTTGAAAATAAACACTTTTGTGTTTGGGTAGCTGCCAAAGAATCTAATATATAGGTCGGGAAAGGCTAGGCCTAACAGTGTGCAAACCCTAAAAGAATTTTATAAAGGTCTGACATTTGCTGACAATACCAAAATGAATATTTAAGGGAATCACTAGATCCTGATGTCTAAACTAGCTACTCTGATCTAGAGACCTATTCAGCTAAACCTCCAATCCTGTTTCATCTTCCCTTTTCTTTCCATTGTCCATATTCTAAAAGCAGGAGGAAGTAGAATCAGGGCATATTTCCTGGAATGTTTGGAAAATATTTTAAAAATTGTGGAGAGGTACATGCTTTGACCCAACTTTTTGGAACTGAATATGAATGGCTAAATGCTTTAATTTATATCTTTCTCTTTGTAGTATATTGTAAAAGATATAACAGGCAGAATATATTATATTTTGTGGTGCAGTTATATTTGATCTACGTTATTTTACTATGTATAAATACTGTTACAGAAAGACAGCCCAGGTTTTATAAAAAGCTAATATATGGTCCACACCACCACCCCTTCCAAAATTCAGTGCTGTTCAAAAAAAAAAAAAAAGACAACTGAGACATAGATGCTTGATGTGGGAATAAAAGTATTAGTGTTGCAAAGAAAATGTTTATCTTCTAAAGTAATGGATGTTATGAAATAAAGATGAGAAAAGAAGTGTGGAAAGATCCATGATAAAGCCATCAGGGGCCTCTGTTGTATAGCAGCATCCCACAAACAACTTTGAATGAAAAACATTCTGCTAATAAAGCCCAAATAATGCTACCTAGCTTCTGTCACTGAGGTGACTAATTAACTGTGTATGTTTATATGTGTGTGTATTTGTGCCTATATATGTAGGATGGACTGCAAGAAACTTGTGTCACTGAAGCATATGCAGATACTAATTAATTCTGTCTTAATTATCTTAAGATTCAGAGACAAATTCACATGAGCTTTGAAGCTCAGGATGACTAGAAGTGAGCAAGAGATAAGAGACAAACATTTTCTGTTTGAAACAAAGAGGTCTTAGCAAAGTTTATTGTACAACATAAGTGTGCAAAAAAGGCTGCTTCTTTTGTACTTGTGGGATTCTTGGTGCTCTCCGAACTTGGTTGTTTTCTTGCAGATGTTTTATTACCAAAGTAAGTAACATCAACAGTGCTAGAAGGGAGTGGAGTTTGCTTTCTCTTTATTTACTAGCAGTTTGTTCTGTCAATGTTGGTGGGAGTGTTCTTGGCGGTTTCTTGATTAGGCTGTTGTTTACTGTTAGTTTGTTTGTCTAGTTCAGAGGTCTTCAAACTTGGCAGCTTTAAGACTTGTGGACTTCCAGCCATAGCTGGCTGGAGAATTCTGGGAGTTGAAGTCCACAAGTCTTAAAGCTGCCAAGTTTGAGGACCCCTGATCTAGTTGATTGCAGTATTGTTTACTTCTTGACTGTTGGTCTAATGCTAACCTTGGTGTTAATCTCTGCTCATCTGAGTATTGATTGTTGATGAGGAGGTGTTTGGTCTTTTTGTTTCCTTTTGGGCTTTTTGATTGTCTTTTTTGAAAGGTGTATAAATGTTGTTTGTGGGCCTCTTGATGGCCGATTTGTCTGAGTGCCAGGCTTCCAGGAATTCCCTACCATTTTTGGACTTGGCTTGGACTAGGATGGTCACAGTTTCCCAGCTGAAACTACAGTGACATTTGCCCAAGTGCTGTAAAATTGAGGACTTTTCATCCAGGGTCCATCTGTTGTGAAATTTAGGAGCTTTCCTAACTCTTATCCTGACCAATATATCATCTTTTTCGTAATCCAACTATCGTGTCTCATCTGTCTGTCCATCTATGCTTTCTTCTCTCCCTTTCTTTCCCTTATATTTTTTCCTCTCTCTTTCTTTCTCTTGATATTTTGGATCACCTTATGCTTCTGTTTTAGCAGATGTCCCTGCGTATCAGAAGCACAACACCTCTTGGTTTCCAGTTTGTGTAATTGGTAATTGTTCTTTTTGAGATCATCATCATGTGCTTTCCTCACAGTAAACTTTTCCCCCCAGAAGTTTTGGACCCTGTGTTATTCTCTGTTTCAAATGGTTTCCTGATAACAGATGCTGTAAGTCTTCTTATTTATGTTCTGGACTAACCTAACTGCTTCCTGTCAGGTCTCACTGGTCTTTCCCCTTTGATCTGGGTCCAGAAGAGCAGTGTCCTCACTGTAATGAGGAAAATTCTCTTTTAGCCCATGCCTGCCTGGAGTACTAGATCCACTAATACTGGATCTCTATAAAGGCCAAGGCCCAAGATAAAGATTTGATTCTGTTTCTGCCATTAGGTACAAATATTCCATCTTATCTTTCTTTTATGATTTCTTAGTAGACTTTTCTTCAAGTGATTTGGACGGGCATTTCTGCACAGGCATTTCTGGCCCTCTTCCCACCCCACACACACTTTTTGGCTTCTTTACAGCTAAGGGCTTTTCAGACACTGTCCTGGGCTGTGAATGAGTTTCCTAATCAGTTAATAGAGTTAAACAGGATTTAAAAAATATCTATTTTAATCCCAAGCATAAGGAATGAAGAGACCACAGTTACTATGTAAAACCTCAGGTGATGTGCTTTAGCAGGGCATGGGACTGCATGCTTAATTTGTTTTCTTGTTTTGGTGATTGGAATTCAGTTGGTTTCTATTAAGTTATTCATATAATTACTATAATTCTATTGTGTAAAGATCTGTATTGACTGGTTAGATCTGACATTCTGATGTTTTGATTGAGTTGTCTGGTACATGCCTTGTTGAAAGGCATGCTATACATATTTTATGAATAGATATAATTATTATCTACATATTAACTATTCACACACAAAATAACATATACACCCATAAATGATCTATGTGTGCTTGGTAAATGTTGTGGAAGAAATGCTTCAGACTTCATGCAACCTCAATGCAGCACTTTGCTGCTATTCATTACGAGAGCCTAACTGTTTTCAAGTGAAAGAAATGGGGCTCCTCTTTTAAGAATCACATTAACTTTAACAAAAGGGGTCTTAAAACAGGGGCAGCACAGAGGCCTGGAAAAGGTTAGGTTGCTTTAATAAGTAGTTGAGCAGTGACATGTTCAACATGCAACTCAAAAGACTGAATGATTGAGAAAGTATGCACAGCCCTGTTGAAGATGACAACAAGAAATTGAAGCCAAGTTCTTCTACATGCCAGGATGCAGTGGTCAACCCAAACAGGTTAAGGTTGCAATGAAACAACAGATAGGATTTATTTCTTCAACCCACTGAAGGAACCTTGAAGAGACTGAAGCTGCAGAATTACATAGCCCAGAAACAGCTTCAGTTTAGTTATGGAATTCAAACAAAACATATGGGTTTAAAACACAGCTATATTACTGCGCAGCTGTTTGGATAATGTGTGAAATTCTGCATAAACGCCTCTGGGAGATTCTCATATCAATCACAAGTTTCATCTACACTAATTTCAGCATGTACTTCATTTTCTTTATTAGAAGCAGGCATAAAAACACACACCACCAATTTATGGATAGCATGTCCCAGGAATTGTTGCCATTAATTAACATATGAGAATGCTTCATGTTCACAGAAAATCTCAAACCTCTTCTATTTTGACTGAAAAGTATGAGGAAACAAAGCCAAATGTACACAGGGGTCTTCCTAGACCAGGGATCCTCAAACTATGGCCCGCAGGCTGGATGTGGCCTGCTGAACTCCTTAATCCAGACTTCGCGGGACCACGAGGCTGCCCCGCCCACATCACCCCACCTGTCTGGCAGCCCCCACCTGCCTTCTGGAGGCCGAGGAGTCCAAAAACGGAGCATGCGGAGGCCCCGGGAGGCCAAAAATATTTTTGGCCTCCCCAGCCTCCAGAGTGTGTGAGAGAGGGGGAGGGATAGAGGGAGGGACACACACACACACACACACACACACACACACACACACACACACACACAAACAGAAGTCCCTCTCATACAGAAGTCCCAAGGCAGCCACATCCCTTCACTAACCTGCTTTCCACCCCCAGGAACATAACAAATCAAATTTTAATTTGTGTGTATTGTTTTAATGGACTACTAAATTGGCCACACCCACCCAGTCACATGACCACCTAGCCACTCCCACCCAGTCACATGACCACCTAGCCATGCTCACCCAGCAGATCCAGCCCCCCCCCCAAAAAAAGACTGAGGGATTGTGAATTGGCTTCCTGTTTAAAAAGTTTAAAGACCCCTGTCCTGGACAATACAACACTTACTGGAAGTCTTAGGATTTAACCTTCCTTGTAATAAGTATCACTAATCAGACTACTCAAGCATTCAGATTTTTTTTTCAAGAGTCAACTGGACTTTCTTGTTTTTTCTTTGAAGACATTTTGCTTCTCATCCAAGAAGCTTCTTCAGCTCTGATTGGATGATGAGGAATGGAAGGATTTATACTCCTTGCAAACAGCTGGGCATTTGCATCAGGGGTGGGTTCTACTTATCTTTACTACCGGTTCGCAACAGGATTGTGCGCGCATGCACCTTGTTTCTGTACATGTGCAGATCGCTTCTGATGATGTCAGGGTCAGTGGGCGGAGCCTCCCAATGGTTTTATTACCAGTTCTATAGAACCGGTCTGAACTGGGGGCAACCCACCACTGATTTGCATAGAGTTCTTGAAGTCACTTGGAAATTGTGTCTTCAGGGTCATCTGAGTAGTGCAAATGGGTGTGGAGCAGAGGTGGATTTCAGCAGGTTCTGACCAGTCATAAAAATTCTGACTGGTTCCGCCCCCATCTATTCTCTGCCTCCCAAGTCCCAGCTGATCGGGAGGAAATGGGGATTTTGCAGTATCCTTCCCCTGGAGTGGGGTGAGAATGGAGATTTTACAGTATCCTTCACCTGCCACACCCACCAAGCTATACCCACCAAGCCATGCCATGGCCACCAAGCCACACCCACAGAACCAGTAGTAAAAAAATTTGAAACCCACCACTGGTGTGGAGCCTTCTTGGAACTGCTGAAAGGATTGTGTTGTAGACTGGAGATGCTCCTGGGAATACCAAGGACTGCAAACCTCGCATTCAAGCCATACCTAGACTACCACTGGACTTCAACCTTCATCAAAGTGTGGAAGCTTTGCTCTTTGTTAGCCTAACAAAGGTCTTAGATACTAAATTTTGGCTCTGGCACAACATAGAAATATTTATTGGCCAAGTGTGATTGGACACACAAGGAATTTGTCTTTGGTGCATATGCTCTCAGCGTACATAAAAAGACAAGATACACTCGTCAAGAATCACAGGGCACAACACCCAGTGACAGTCATACGGTACAATTAGCAATCAAATCATACTAGGAAACAATCAATATCAATATAAATTGCAAGGATACAAGCAACAAAGTTATAGTCATGCAGTCATGAGTGGAAGGAGATGGGTGATAGGAAGGATGAGAAGACCAATAGCAATAGTAATGCAGCCTAATGTGAATAGTGCTCTTTACAATGAACTTCATTATTTCTGAAAAAATAAGATTAAAACATTGTACCTCCTTTCTGAAAATCCTAGTATGTCTTATTAACTTTTTGCCTCTGTCTCAAGACATAAAGTTCATTATATGAATCAATCAATGAAACAAACACAATTATCAGTAACAGGCCCTCACTGAAAACACAGCAACATTAAAAAAAAAACACAGCAGTCAAATAGATGCAAAAGGAATATAATTAATGTATGTCATAGTATATTTAGAATCACAAAGAAAATAATGCTATACCCTATAAAAGCCTAAACCTACTTCTCATCTAAATTTACTACTACATTTTACCCTAGAACAGCCCTAACTGCCACCTTTCACATATAGTGGCAAGAGTAATCCATAATAGTTGATCAACCATGCAATCAAATAATTACAGATAGTCCTCACTGAACGACCATTCAAAGTTACAATAGACCCCCCCCTCCTATAATGTGGTTCTGAAGTTCCAATGGTCAGTCTGTTTCTCCCCCCCCCCTTTCTCTCTCTCTCTCTCTTTCTCTCTTCCCCCCCTCTCAAACACACACACACACACACACACACACACACACACACACAGAGAGAGAGAGAGAGAGAGAGAGAGACACGATTAGATTTTGGGCACTTGGCAACCAGCTTATAGTCATGAAGTGATATGGTTTACAACCTTATTTGAGACCCACCGTTTTGGTGGGTCTCTGGTAAAAAAAAACCACTCATAGGAGTATATTGACTTGCTTGACAATCACGGCATTCACTAAATTTTGCACTTAATTGCAAAAAAAAAAAATGTTGTAAAATCAGATCAGCCACATGAGTGCCTCAATTTATGACTGTCATCACTTATGATGGGAATTCCAGCCTCCATTATGGTCATAAAGGGAGGACTACCGGTAGTTTCTGTGAATGGCCAAAATGTTGTTTTGAGAGTTTGAAACTGGCAGAAAATTACTGCTACGCTCTCTGAAGTTATTGTCCTATGAACATGGAAAGGACAAGGTCATACAAGGGAGGTAGGATGGTTATGGTGGAGGTATTGTAGGAAGTTACCCAAATGAGTCATTTACTGATAGTACCCATTTTTTTTGTGCCTATATTTTTTATTACTATTAATATTTTTGAATCCCTGCTCTATATGGTTCCACAAAGGTTTTGGCACATATGTAGTTTTCAAACAGGACATTCCTCTTTTTAGCTGACATGCAATTCTATCCCAGTACCCTAATAAACTTATTTTAATCTAGATCAGGGGTCCCCAAACTTGGCAGCTTTAAGACTTGTGGACTTCAACTCCCAGAATTCTCCAGCCAGCATAGCTTCAAAGCATAGTTTGAAGACCTCTGATCTAGATTATACCTAGGTTTTAACTGGAGCTTTCACTGTTAGATACTTTCATGGACAGGATTAGATTCTGTCATCTGGAAAAAAAAACCCCAATAACCCTGGATTTCTTCTCTTATTGAAGAATATGTAGTGACAAAAGTAATTTTTGTCTCAAACCTGCTTTCTCGGCAAGTCAGGAGGACAAAGACAAGCATATGACCTCTGTGTTTCTTTTCTCTGGCATGTTTCTCATGGGTCTCTAAGCCCAAACCAGTTCAATCATGTCAGCTCTGCAGCAGAATTATGGCCCAGACATTTTCCATGGAATTAAACTTTGCTCTTTGGAGTGGCTAGAGTCAAAAGATGAGGTGTAAGTGTAGATAGAAATGTCATGCAAGAGGAGAAAGAATAAAATCCTCAAGTTGGGAGTGAGAAAATAATGTCCTCTTTTCCCATGAAAATGACATAATGAGAAGAGAAAATTGCCTCTTTTCATTACAGCCAAAGACTTGACCTCATGTTCTGACTTACAGTCTGCACTTCTCATTATCATCCTAAGCTATGCTTTCCATTCCTTTTGCCTTTTCTTCTTGCCAGTGGAATATCATAAGCTATTATCGTGATTTGAGCTTCCTGCAGACCAAAATGCGATTTGCTGCTCATTCACAGATCAAAATCCTATCACCACTGCAATCTCTCAATTCTTCTTTGTCTTGTCCTTCACTTGGAATTTCTATGTAATCAGGGAATTGGGGTTGTTGGGGGTTTTTTTTTCCTATTACTGAAGACATACTGCCAGCTATATGCAGAATTGCTTTAGTAAATAAAAAGAGTGATGAAAGGATCAACAGCATTCTATCAAGAGGTAACTTTATCTTCTTACCCATGTACCTAGACAAGGATAGGAGGAATAATTCAATTCAATCAAAAATTCTTGAAATTGACTCCAAACATTTGATTTCACTAAGGACTGTCTCATTGCCTGACATGGGTGGCACAACATAACAAGGGGAAAAAAATAAAAACAGTTCTTTGATGGTGAATCTATCTACAGGTATTCATAAAATGAGAGGAACCTGGAACAAATTGACTGTTGAATTGGGAGAGACCAAGGTTACATTCCGACTTGCCTCATTTTGGTGTCCCTGTGGTCCTTGAATAGTAAAGGCCTCCCCTAGGTGGTTAGATTAGATATGGATGTTGGGCTTTCATGTTCTTTGTATTCAGGATTCATGTATATTATGATTTATTCATTTATCCCAACTCATCTCAACTTGTTAATTGACATGGAGGAAGAACTTTGTCAGTTCCGTAATTGGAATAGGCTCATAGAGTTATCCTGTGATCTAAGGATCCTAGTCAAAGGTAGGTTTCAGCAGGTCCTGACCAGTTCTGGAGAACTGATGGCAGAAAATTTGAGTAATTCAGAGAAAAATTCTGACTGGTCCCACCCCCATCTATTCTCTGCCTCCCGAGTCCCAGCTGATCGGGAGGAAATGGGGATTTTGCAGTAACCTTCCCCTGGAGTGGGGTGGGAATGGAGATTTTACAGTATTCTTCCCCTGCCACGCCCACCATGCCACACCCACCAAGCCATGCCACACCCACCAAGCCACACCCACAGAACTGGTAGTAAAAAATTTTGAAACCCACCACTGATCCTAGTGGAGATTGGTTGAGGCTACACAAGTCCACTGTGTCTGTCATTCAGTGAACTGGTACAAAATACATAATTATTCATACTGAGACAGAGCACAAAAACCTGCTATTTTACAGATTTTCTCTTTTGTGAATGGGGCTTTCCCTCTGCAGCCAACTTAGCCTAGATGGTTATTGCATAATTATTCTAGCAGTTTCCATTTAGAAACAGGCCGGGGATCACAGTTTTTAGATTAATTGTAATGTCCTATTTGCAATAAAAGCCTTTGAAAAATAATGACAAAAAGCTGTTCTGCTTTTCCACCTAAAATTCATGAAAATTCTTGCTTTTTGCACATTCATTACCAGAGACCATGCCTTAAAACATTGCCAGATTTCCCATCATTTTTTAAACTATGTTAATATTGAGACAATCAGGTAAAGTTAATTTACTGCCTGTCTGGAACTTCTACCTACTGAACTTGTTGCAAGTAAAGTTAACAAGATCATTTTCAACAAGTCTATCACCTTTATTGACATGAACTTTTATTGTTTATTCATGCTTATTGCGGTGGGAAACACCTTTTCTTCTCTCTAAAGAGCCTATTTATGCTGCTTTCTAATTTTCCATTTCAATAATTTTATGACTTGCCCTTCAATTTTGTTCCATTTTCTTTACTGGAGGAAGCTTTTTTATTCAGCTGACAGACACAGTATATGAGCACAAAGTACATTGATGAACTTCAAATTATACCAAGTCAGAACCGTGAATGGTCAGTGCACTTGGGCCATCCAGTGGAGAAATGGGATATTTCCATCTCATTTATATTGTCCTACCTATACAATTTACTACATGGGAAAAGCAATGAAGATGCAAGGTTGAATATAAACACTAAGGTATGTACTTTTAGAGAAGAGTCAGATTAACATTTTACTATATTTGAAGTGGGGTCAACTACATAAATATCTTGTTTGGTGTAGTGGCTAAGGCACTAGACTAGAAACCAGGAGATTGTGAGTTCTAGACCA
Source organism: Pantherophis guttatus (assembly GCF_059756535.1). NCBI lineage: Eukaryota > Metazoa > Chordata > Lepidosauria > Squamata > Colubridae > Pantherophis > Pantherophis guttatus. The sequence continues at coordinate 289,692,323 of NC_142063.1, read as the reverse complement.
ACCTTAGACATGAAGCCATCTGGGTGATCTTGACCCAGTCATTTCTTTCAGCCATGGGAAGGAGGTAATGGCAAACCACTTCTAAAACTCTTGCCAAGAAAACTACAGGGAGTAGTCCAGGCAGTATGCCAGGAGTCAACCCTGATTCAAGTCAACACTGACTTGAAGGCACAACAACAATTGAATAAAGTGTCAGGTCCACTTGATAGAGAATTAAGTAGTGATGAGGTAAAACAAATAGAAAAGAGCTTGCAATTTAGATAGAAATGGAACCAGCATGTTCATTTCTAAATAAAGTTGAAAATAGAAATGTATTATTGCCATTTAGAATAAGGAGGAGGAGGAAAAGAAGAAATAAGCCTGACTGTTTCCATTCAATGTTATTTTCCTAGGTTTTAACTATAAATGTATTTTACATATTATTCTCTAATTAAAACAATATACAAGTGAATATTATACACGGACAAACTCACACAATAAATGGGTCCTCATTTTACATCTATGTTTGGAAAAGGGGAGAACTTCCCCTTTGATATATTTGATGGAGTCGATGTTTGAAATTAACACTGTTTTTTGTATCAAAATTTAAAGAAACATGAATTTGGCATTAAGGATATTTATAGCTCATGGACTAAATATAAATAGTTGCATACTTTAAGTATATTTGTGGATTTAAAATTAAAATTGATTCACCAAATATCTTATTACAAATTTATTGGACACCCCAAATAATTTATTTAAAAGGAAACACATCTAATTTTCTCTGTTGGTAGTATAAAACATTTGAAGAGTCATTGACTCATATGATTTGGTCCTATGAATAATTGACATCTTTTTGAAATAACATTTTTAATGTACATGTATAGATTCATGGGAAGTTTTTGTAATGTTAAAGATGTTAAATTATATCTTGAAACTTGGGAATTTGACCATTGTTAAGAGTTATGTACCATTGTACCAGAGAATTATTTTGAAAAATAGAAAATTAATAATATTCCTATTATTATCTACTATAAGAAAAAAAATACATTCATCAAGAATCATAAGATACAACACTTAGTGATAGTCATGGGTTACTAAAAAGCAATCAAATCTTACTAGGAAACAAACAGAACAATATAAATCGTAAAATACAAGCAACATGGTTATAGTCATAAGTAGGAGGAGATAGGTAATAGGAAGGATGAGAAGAATAATAGTAATGATGAGAAGAATAATAGTAATTCAGTCGTAATAAATACTTTGACAGTGTTGTGGGAATTAGCTGTTTAGCAGAGTGATGGCATTTGGGAAAAAACTGTCCTTGTGTCTAGTTATTGTAGTTGTTCTAGTTGTTCTGGTGTAAGGTGAATTGGGCTGAGGGACAGTGACTGGTCCAAGATCACCCAACTCCAGCTCATCTCCAGCTTTCTAGCCTAGTAACTTAAACATTAGAGTGTTACATTGTTCTAACTGGTTAAGTCAAGAACCAATGCTTGGATTTCCTCCATCTACTAATACCTACTTACTGTAATTAAACTAAATTAATAGTTAAAATTAAAATTTGGATGGCTATTTCAACTTCAAAACATACAAGTGATAGAGTTTCAGCTTAGCAGTTCTAAAGATTCTAAAACACTCCAAAGTGTTTCCGCTACATTTTTTGTGATCACTGAGATTGTGGTATTAGCATCACCTTCTGAGAGAAGCACTTAGTCAACTGATACCAAGAGCCAAGAACTTTCTATCAGATTTTTTTTTAGTCTGCAACTTAATCCAAGCAAATACCTTTCCTGTTGATCTTGGAACAGATGGCCAAGTCTGAGTTTAGTTCACCAAATGAGAGACACAGATTAAAGCAAACAACATACAATAATTCTGCTTAAATTCTTCAGTTGATTCACTGGAGTCCCTATTTAATAGAACAACAACCAAACCCATTAATAATTTCTAGAATGTTTTAAGGCATGTGTTGATAAGGAAATTACTTGCTCCAGTGAAAAGTTTGAATCCCTGTGCATTCTGTCCCCTTGGTTGGAAAAACCACACTGAAGGGGAGGATTTAAGAAGTCTTCTAATCAGGAGTATGCAGAACAGATGAACATAAGAATGAGGGAGTTGCTTGCTTGTAATCTCTACTCCAAATGCTTCAAATGGTAGACAGTTTAAAAGCTGCAAAAGTTGATGTTTCTTAAGATGGATCTCCCATATTCATTTCCATATTTAAATCTGTTTATATTTCATATGTATTGCTCTTAATATAAAGGGTGTAATCCTCTACAGTATAATGCATATTTGTAGGCTATTTTCAGTTACATGTTTTTCTGTTCACATCCTAATTTACTTAATTTTTGTATGTTGTGATTAAAAAAATCAAGAACATCTCCAAATTTAGACAAGTGTAAATGTCAAACTGTAATTATGTTTTGGGTTGCATATTGATTTGGAGAGGTGTGAATTAAGAAAATGTGCATTATAATTTGAGAAACATGAATACATTTGCATTAAAATATGAGTCAGATTAATTTTTATTCCTTCCAGACTTTTGCCAGAGTTGGAACTGCTGTCATTAAGTTGTGCGATCCTGAGCAAATATTTCCTGTGAATAAGTATATTTGATTTTGATCTGCAAAATATAATTTCCAATAACTCTGAGTGATGATGATTTCTATGAGAGAAGGGATATTACTTAATAATATCTTATCGTACAGATAGTATTCTATGGGGGGAAAGTCATTTTTTAAATTTATACTGAGAATAGCTTGGTGAATATAATCTACAATTCTATTTCACATAATCCTGTCACAATTTCCACCTGAACACAAGTTAGGGAAAGCATCCAGAGCATGAGTTTTGACATTCTTTCCAACTTTTTACCTGAAATGATTACAGGAGGCACCTGTATTTTTGTCTATATTGCAAAGCAATATTTTGTATTTTGGATGTATGGTGTGGATGTGTGGACCAGAAAATATAACAAGCTAAAGGTTTTGGTCACACGGCCAATGTGGAGAAGGCTTAGAACAGAGCCAGTTCTTCTGTGTTGTTTTGTTTTTCCACAGCCTCGGGATTTTTAAACGAAATCCTTTTGTTTGCTTCTTCTATTTTACCAAATTTACTTCTGTTTGTTCAGTTATGGAAAGTTATCCTACTGACAGACACCAGGGCTTCCTTAAGCAATTTATTTCCTCTATTTCAGTCATTTGAAAAGAAGAAGAAAAATGACATTTCTGCTCATCTGGGTGGATAAGAAGTTCTATTGTCAGTGACTGACTTGTGACACTATCTATGGCTGACAAGGTCTCTGCCATGCTGTGAAAAATGGAGTGTACTCTTCAAGTGTAAAACGTGTCAGTTTCTTTTGAGTCTCATGTTTCATATCACTCACTTCTTTCCCTCTTCTTATAGCAAACTTTTCTTATCTCCAGCCCCCAAAGAGTACAAGGTAGGTGGTAACTTCATAGGTAGCAGTACTCACCAGAAGCATGTATATAAGACAATATGCATTATTTTGCACATGGGTATATAAATTTAATAAAAATAATAAATAAATATAAGCATTCTGGTAAATCCCACATTAAGCATAAACCATCACTGTGCTACCACAGCCAAAAGAACTCCTCACTTAACAACCATTCCTTTAGCAACAGTTCAAAGTTATCATGATGCAGTGAAAAGTGACTTGCTACTATTCCTCACACCATAGCATCCCCACAGTCACATGATTTTAATTTGGGCACTTGGCCACCATTTCATGTTTGTGATGGCTGCAGCACCCTGTAGTCACATGATCACCATTTGTGACCATTCCTACCAGCTTCCAATAAGCAAAATCAATGGAGAAGCCAGAAGAAGATCACAACTCACAGTCATGTGACATCTCGCTTAGTGAGTCATTTGGTTAATAACTGCAGCAAAAAGTGTGTAACAACTAAACCCCTTAATAATGATTTTTCCCCCAGGCATTGTTGTGGTTGCAAGTTGGACTGCAACAAAAGAGATATAGTCTGAGATGATAGGGAGTGATAGTTCTGTTCTCTGCTGTACTGGTCAGATCAGAATGTACCTGGAATACTATGCCCTCTTGTGCCCTTTTCTGTGCCACAATTCCAGAAAGATGCTTATAAACTAGAAAGAGTATAGAGAACAGTGCACCTGTCTCATTCATGTTGGCAGCACTGTTTAAGGCACTTCTGGGTTGAAAGAATTAGCCAGTTGCATCATTGTTGCCAGGAGGTCACCCAGGGGGACTCCTTTCATGTCCCTATCAAGAAGCTGGAGAGAATGACTGGAGCTCAACCTGCCACACAGCAGCACTCAGGTCTTGAATGTGAGCTTGCTAACCTCCAACCCAGGGTCCTAACTGGGCTCCTTAGAACAGTGCTGAAAATGCTTTAAAAGCCTTGGTGGATAAATCCTATGAAGAACAGTTAAAGGAACTGGGTATGTTTAGCCTAAAGAAGAGAATGTTAAGAGGAAGCATGGTAGCCATCTTCAGATACCTGAAGAGCTATCACAAGGAAGAGGCTATAGAGTTGTTCTCCATAGTTCCATAGGTTCCCATTTAAAATCATATAAAGCATGCTATTATATTACCACATTTGCCCTTAGCATAGTTATACATAAAATTATTCCTGTGTGCAACACCTTCGGTTCTCAAGATTGGACAGTTCTCAATTTTGTCCAAAATGATATAAAATCTTCTGCTCCATCAAGGGGGGTTGGACTATAAGACCTCTGAGATCCCTTCCAACCCTATGATTCTATGTTATACTCCAGCCAAAAAAAGAATAAACGAACTGTGTAATAGCCCTCTCCCTCATAAATAAAACTAGTTATTTCATTGGAGTTATGGTGGGACAATAAATAAATATTTCAATTATAATATAGTTTTTAAATTTTACATGCTACCTATCTACCTAGGCAAAGCAGGGACAGTGTCAAAATCTTTGTTGTCTAAGCAAACACATAGCCAGCCTGCAGAACAAAGTCCAGAATGAATGGTTTTCACTTGCACAAGCTTCTTCTCCCACCTGTTGCATATGACATCCAAGTTTTGAAACATAGAAACTTCTGTGCTGCTGTTATGTCTCGAAGGGAGGGCCATCTTCTGGCCTAGAGTGCAATCGTTTTTTTTATAGCCAGGGTACTGATGCTGGCTAATGCTTTTAGTGATTGCCGGTGAAGCTACTTGATTGGGAAGAAGCCAACCCAAAAGAGCTGAAAAAGTTATCTTTCCTTGAAATAACAAATTAGAGGGATATCTAGTATTGTGTATGGCTGTCCCAGGACCCAACCTTGCAGAATGACATCTACTTCTAGGTCAACGTTTCACTTAATATTGATTCCCAGCCAGAAATTAGCAGATCGTGGCAAATTTGTGCCATTTCGAAAGCTACCATTAGAGGCAGATTTGCATTCTAATTGTATTAGATTGTTCAAATATCCATATCTTGTAAAAAAATAATAATAACATAGCTAAATTATCTTTTACAATGGTCCTTAATATTGACAAATTTAGTTGAATTACAACAGTATGGGCTTTTCAAAACATGGAGTCTCCTTTCCTGGCACTTCCCTGAATAACTGCGTGGTCACAAACCCCTTGAAATGTTAGGAAAAGAAGTGCAGCTCCCACCTACCCACTAAACAGTTACTTTCTATTTCCCCCCATCCCATTGAAAAAGCAAATGCTTGCCAGACTTCATTCTATCACAACTGTCCACCCAGGGATTCACCGTCATTGTATTCCTAATTTTATTTCCAGTAGGATCCGCGATGGAATTTTTTGAAATTCCTATTATGTCTCTGTCTCTCCTAACTTCAGTATGGAGAACAAACTGCAGCTAAATCTTATACTGTATGTTGTTCTCCTTGTGCCAAGCTGTGTAAGTAGCTCTTGTGGATAGAGCTGCAAAGCAGAGCTAGGAACCCATCTGAGTATCATTTTGCTCATTTTTCAGGATGTATTTAATGACAGCCTCCCTACACTTGGGAGGCCGTGATGCATGTTTTCCAGCTTTCTTCTCACAAACATGCGATTGAGCCAGTCTTTCTGAGAGTGTATTTCTCACCTAGACTGTACACCATCCATGGAACAAAGCTCATTTAAGAAATCCCCTTCTGCTATTATCCTCATCCTTCCCAATCTATCCCTGGTGTCATCCAATCAGATCCTCATTCCAGAAGGGGATATCATTGATTCTGTTGGAACCTGATCTACAGGGTTGAAAGGGAGCTGCTAAGCCCAGGTGTAATTTCTGTACACAGGCAACGAGTAATAAATTCTCCCTGCTTCATCCCTGCGCGTGGCTTGCTGAATGCTCCATAGCAAATGTTTTCTCCCAAAGACTATATTTGCATTTTATTCATGACTCTATCAGGATTAATTTCAGTGTTTCATGTTGCCTGTAAATCCTCATGCAATATGAATGAAGCAGCAGCTGCTGCAAGCTGGCAGCTTGGGCATTCGAAGGGCATATCGTGCCTGAATCCACTTACTTTAGATGCTTTCAAATCTGCTCTTTTTTTTCCCCCTTCCTGCACATGAACCACAAACTAAAGCAGGGAGGATTAAAAGGAATAACTGTTTGAGGGAGTAAACTGAAGGGAGGTGAGTCATTTAACCTTTGCCGCTTAAATGTCTGATGAAATGCAGATAATTATCATTCAGATTTGAAAAAGGTAATGTAAACATTGTAAGGTTTTCATGACTGGTAACTCCGGAAAAAGATCACATTTATCCAAGATTTGATTTACTAACATGGAACTCTCAAAGAAGCATCCGCAGCAGCTACTGCATGATAAACTGTATGCTGGTCCTGTATTCCAACTTATCAGATGCTTGCTACATCCTTTTTTTAACCATCCTAGATGGAGAGCAAAATGGTTGTTGATAGATTGTGGTATCATCAGAAGGTACATTTTATATTCAATTTGTATGCTATTGCCAGGTACAAAGCTTAATTAGATCTTGAACTACCATCTCCCCTCCCACCTTATCAGATCCCACACTTATGTTTTGATAGACTCAAACACCCAGCTTGGTCTCATGATACATCGTAGTTCTGTGTGTAAAAATTACAAATTTGATGTATTTGATGAATGGACAAACTGCAAACAAGTCATACTCCCAAGTTGTGTATGTGCAGAGAGACACCAGCTTCCATATTAGTTGACGTATAAGGCCTTTATACTACTAATAATAGGAAATAGTGATTGGTTATACTAGATAATATTCTTGCCAAAGTAGATCATTGCCAGGGAATCATTTTGGTGGCATAATAAATCTCTGTTGGGTTGTAAAACCTTAGTTCTAGATGGAACTTTTGCATAATAGAAAATTGTAGAGGTTCATCATGCACTGGGTAATAAATAAGTATGTCTCCTATTCAGAAATAAACACATCCCAATTCAATGGGATTTATTGCCAAGAATAGATGAAATTAAAGACTCAGTTACTTATTCTGAGCGGCCATTTATTACATCTTTATAAAATATATTACATGATAAGTGCAATAGATTTTGCTGCCACATTTCTAGATCTGCATCTTGGTCTCAGTTGTTTAAATTCTGCATTTAATTTCAGTATTTCAGTAAAACTGTTGATTTTTTCTTCCACTTTGTTTTTTTTTCTTTCACTTTGTTAAATGGCTTATTGCAAATGGTTCACCAAGGTTCACTTTCTTAATATAAATATTGTTTGTTGTCCCATATCATAACATTGATGCAATAAAATTGAGCCCATCAACCAATGGAGCATGAAGTGGAGCCCCCTGACAGTAAATTCATCTGTTGCTGATCATGTCTTACTGGGGACCCTGAAATGCACTTAATCATGGCATTGATTTAGATGATGAATTCTACTTCATTATGGGAAGTGAAAAATTAACCACATTGATGAACATTAAAAAAAAAACAACTCCAGGTGCAAATATGTTCGTGTCACGCTCCGATGATGAAAAGAGGATGGTTCTATGAATAAGATGTAGAATGTATTGGATTACAGTCCCCATGAAGCCACTTACCCGTTTAGTGATTACAGGAGTTGTAGTCCCAAAATCTAGAGAGCTCCAGGCTGCATATTTCTGATTTAAATAAAAAATATTGAAGTTTCCAGGTCTCATACTTCCCATGTGACCTTAAGTATCCTTTAATACATTCACTACTTTATTCCATGTGAGCTCCATGCTCATGCTGTTTATTTGTACTTCATTTTTCTTTTGTTAGTCGGACATCTTCCAAAAGGGTAGGAATTAACCTTCAGTCCCGCTAAGTTCTCAACGTTATGGTTCTATGATGCTGTTTGCCATCTCCTGATTAGAATAGAACATGCTATCACTTCAAAGGTTAATGACCTCTTATGCCTTGTTCTTGGCCAGATGACATCTCTTCTACTACCCACTCATTCTTTGAACTGATGGTAGTTAATTATCACTCTGTGAAACTGCTTAACTCTGCAGGAACACTATTTGGATGAAGCAATAGCAATAGCAGCTGATTGAGGGCAGGTGTATTTTGAAGGAAAGAAGTTTGCCAGATCAGGCAATAAATATGAATGGCAAGGTAGAACTGGAGTGTTTCAGAATAAAGGGTGATCATTATGCCATGTGCGTAAGGCATAGAAAACCACTCTTAGCCTTAAATATAAAGGGCCATGGGGGAACAAAGTGTTTTATTTTTTAAGAATAGATCTCTTGTGAAATAGAGCTCTTGGAAGCCCTTTGAAAATGGGCTAGAATTTGAGTCAACTGTTATTTCCTGCTCACAAGCCTACCTATGATAAATATATTTTATAGTCAAAAGTTTTAGAAATTTTGGCAGGCATCTGATTGACCATCGCATGGAAAAGATGCTGGAATAGATAGACTTTTGGTCAAATCCAAATGAATTGTACTAAAACAATTGGACTGTAATTGTCAGTGGCTCTCCAGATGTTCAGACAAAAGACTTCCCAAGCTCTATGTAGAGATGCTATGTCAGGGCTGTCAAACTCGTGGCCCATGGGCTGGATGCGTCATGCATTGGCCCTGCCCATGTCCAGTTTAGCGAAAGGGGGGGAAGAAATCGTGATACATCACGTGACGCTGCTGTGATGCTGCGAGTTTGACACCCCTATGTTAGGTTAGTCTTGAGAAGTCACAGATGAAGATTAGATGATTGTCACTGAGCCACAGCTCTATTCCCTTGATGTTCTTTTCCATCTATTTTTTCAGATTCTGGAAAATTTCCAACATAACAGTTCTGCAGTTCAAAATCTCACCGGCTCAAGGTTTACTCAGCCTACAATCCTTCTGAGGTCAGTAAAATGAGGACCCAGATTGTTGGGATCAATATGCTGACTCTGTAAACTGCTTAGAGAGGGCTGTAAAAGCACTATGAAGCAGTATATAAGTCTAAGTGCTATTGCTATTGTTGTAGCTATAATTAAATACAGAAAAAGAAAGATGATTTTTCTTTGTACTTCCAAGGGGTATCATCCTATTTGTACCAACAACAAACTGCAGCAGTAAGCTATGATCTCTGCTAAAGGAGCCAACACTACTTTTTCACCAAAGTTAAACTGGATTTTAGAAGGTTGGTATGGAATATTTTCACCGAAGGCTTCTCCTGGCAACCCATACTGAGCTGTCAAGAATATCATAAAATATCCAGCCAAAGTTCAGTTCTTCATTTACTTACATCCAGTAGACAAAATCTTTTCAGACTAAACTTTTACTACTCTCACCAAAATATACTGCTCAAAAAAACAAAGGGAACACAAGCAGAAGACATCCGAGATCTGAATGAATGAAATAGCCTTATTAAATACTTTGTTCTTTACATACAGTAGTTTATACACTGCTCAAACAACTAAAGGGAACACAAAACTATGTATGCAATGAACAAAGTATTTAATAAGGCTATTTCATTCATTCAGATCTCGGATATCTTCTGCTTGTGTTCCCTTTATTTTTTTTGAGCAGTGTATATATTACAGGAAATTCTACAGAGTGACTATGCTAACTCTCTTCCTCTGTACCCTAATCAGATCTGAATCAGAATCAGAATCAAGTTGGAAGGGACTTTGGAGGTCTTCTAGTCCAACCCCCTGCTCAAGCAGGAGAACCTATACCATTTCAGACAGGTGTCAAACTGGTGGCCCCCGGACTGGATGCATCACGCACAGGCCATGCCCACCCCAGCTCTGTGAAGGGAAAAAACCATTGTGAAACATTACCTGATGGTAACATGATGCCTCGAGTTTGACACCCTTGATCTACTAGGACTCCAAGGTCCCTCTAACGCTTAGGTGTTCTCTAAGTTAAGTACAATGCAAGCAAAACCTTGGCAAATCAGTCATGAGCTATTCAAACTCTTAGTGTACGCTCCATTGCCTTTCTAGAGAGGTAAATGCTGGTCATATTGAGCATAATAAATTGAGATTAAATATGTTTATATTTTAGATTGATGGTAATAACAATGCCCTTTAGCTACAATCTTTGGGTTTGTATTTCTATGGATTATTTATTTTTTATAATTTTTCTAAGGCTATCCAACTCCATAATGATTCTTGGTAGCACATAATATTATAAACAGCCAGGAACAATATAACAAATAAAATCATGAATATTTGGTAAGGGAAATAATATATATACAAAATCACCTAACACAAAACATTTCTATGACAGGCTTTCCATTTGCTCTAGACCTAGGCATAAAGGAAGAGCCAGTTTCATCAGGCCTATTTAAGTGAGGTTAGCATAGAGGCCATATGGGTCCTTTCAAAATATATATGTAAAGCTCACCAATTAGAATACTTAATATATTATTTACATTTATGCTTCTATGTTGCCCAGTTACAATATGACCTGCATTGGATTTCAGTGTGTTTCGGGAAAGGGTCAAGATAAGCAATGGAAATGGCTACCAATTGCAGCATTTGAAAGCATTGCATCTGGCAGAGATTATATCTTCTTTCACTTTTTGTGCATTGTTTCAGGCGTTCACTGCATTCCACTTCTCCTCTTCAATTAGGAACTGACAGTAGTTTCAGATTCTTCTAGCAAATTGGCTCTATAAGAAACTCTGAAAATAAAACCTAGGAAAAAGGACATCTTGTAACATGTCTGAATTCTGCTTTGGGACTGCTTAGATGAAAATTTGAGAAGCATCCTAAACTGGCAAAAAGCATCCTTTGGCTTTATGTCTTGGTTGTTTTATGCCTGTGTCATGTCTGCAACCATCTTCAGGCAAATGTTCCTGATTTTTCACTCCATTCTTTGTTCTTAGTCCAGAACAGTGCCATTTGGGTTGTTCTGGACCTTCCACTTTGTTCTAAGATCTCACAGCAATGTGAGATCTTCACTGGTTCCTTATTTGAGCTAGAATTGAAACTACTGGGCCTTATGTTTAGAGATCTGAATCCACAACTGCCCTGGTATCTTTCTATCTCCCTACAATCCTGTTTAATCCTTGGTCCTCACATTCCTCTGAAGAGGGCCTTCTTTCCATTCCATTATTTCCATTCATCAACTCTAGGTCAGGATCTTACGACCCTAAAACTCTGGAATAATTCTTTTTTGCTTTGTGAGAGTTGGATGGTCTTAAAAGGGGCTTAAAAATATGTTTTCCTCCTCCTTGAGTTAGTGTAGGGCCTGGTTATCCTATCCTAATTTCATTCATCCTGACAGTCCCTAGGTCAATGCCAAGTTAATTTGAATTATTGATATATACATATTCAATCATATTGCAGGGTATTTGTTTTAAAAGATACGCATTTGATATATATTTTCATTAAATACCATATTGTGTGAACGGACAACATTATTAGATGAGGTCATGCCTGCTAGAGAACGTGACTTCCTGAGAAAGCCCAAACTAAGGTAACTCAGTAGGTGGCACTCCTCTCTTAAGAGAGAGTGTAAATCTAATTTTGGACCTGCAGATTTTTGTAGTGAAAACTGCAGGAAAATATAGCATTTTCAGTGAAAGATTGTTGTTTTCCTTACACTATTCTATTTTTAAAATCAAATTAGCTGAAATAAAATAAATTAAAGTAAAACTTTACATGACTAATGCCAGAGGGACTGTGGAAAGCAGCCCCCAAATAACTGTAAGGCACCAATCCCTGAGGTAGCAAATTGTTAAATGTTTTATAAATAAAATTAAGAAGTCCCTTGCATATTCATTTAACATTATGAAATATTGCCCAACAGTGCCCCTAAAATCTTCACACATCATTTTACATTACTGAAGATACCTAGCAGGCTGCTGTATCCATTTGTTCTGAAGCATGTCTCTTTCTAAAGAACTGTGAAACTGTTGAACAGTTTGTTTTCCAGAGGATAATATTCCAGTCTTATCATTAGGCACACAATGAATTGTTCCTGCAACTCATTTTTGCTGGCAATGTATTTTTATTGTGTCAGAATGCTCCATGTACCTTCTAATTGGTGTAAAATGAAAAATCAGTTGGCTTGCAAGGTAGTCTTTACAAAAGAATCCTAGCTTGGATAGAAGATTTTGAGCATATTTACAGTAAATTTTGGTTTGGGCTACAATTACAGTGTAAAACATAGTACACTAGCCAGAGTCACTTTTTTGTGAGATAGATGGCCATGCAAATCTGGCACATAAGTAAATAATAGTAATAGAATTATTTATTGGCCAAATGTGGTTGGACATACAAGGAATTTGTCTCCAGTGCATAAGCTCTTAGTGTACACACAAACAAAGTGATAAATCATAGATCATAAATCATAATATACAGCAACAATTGATAAATCATAGTATACCAATAGGAGAAGGTAGTAGGAAAGATGAGAGGTAAGAAGATGAGAAGAATGAGAAGATGACAATGATAATAACAATATAGCCTACTACATGGGTAAATATCTTTGGGCAGAAGACAGTGCTACGGAAGTTAGCTATTGAGCAGAGTGATGGCATAGGGAAGAAACTATCTTTGTGTCTAGTTTTTTTGGCATGCAATGCCCCTATAGCAATGTATTTTTTAAAAAAGTTTTTTATTAGTAGTTCAAAATTAAAAACATTGGACATAGATATGACATCACTGGTCCCAAGCATCTTCCAACACTTTAAGTTAATACATAATATACTAATGATAATATAATAATATATTCCTTACACCTTATACATTATTTAAACATAGTATAATAATAGTAATTTATATGTTATTCCTATACAATTATACATATCTATACCTACATATACCTAGCTATACAATTCACATGCATATTTATCTATAATAGCGTATATAATTCTAGTCTAACACTACACATTTGTCTCGGCTAGCCTCCTTTTATCTAACCATTCATAGAATTTTGCCCAGATTTTATTGTATAATGTTTCGCTTTTATCCTTGAGTTCCAAGGTGAGTCTATCCATTTCTGCACAGTTGAAAATTTTTAGTAGTATTTCCACTTCAGTTGGGTATCTTTCTCTTTCCACTTCTGCACAAAGGATATCCATGCCGCTGTAAGTATATGCAGTAGTAGATAATTTATGTCTTTCTTGTATTTGCCCTCTGTCATTCCCAAAAGGAAAAGTTCCAGTTTGACTTCTATGTTTATTAACATAATTTCTTCCAACCAAACTCTTTATCAGATTCTAATATTTCTTTGCCTTTGGGCATTTCCACCACATATGATAGAGGTTCCCCAGAGCCACCTCGCACTTCCAACATGCTGAAGAATTTCCCTTATTGATTTGTGCTAATCTTGTGGGGGGGAGGTGCCATCTATAAAACATCTTATATAAATTTTCCTTATATGAAGTTGCTAATGTAATTTTTAATTTTTTTCCCAGAGAGTCTACCAATTGTCCAAATCAATACTATGCCCAAAATATTTACTCCAAATTATTATCGTTTCTTTGACTTGTTCCTCAATCATGTCTTGTTCTAATAAATAGCAATATAATTTACTTATGGTCTTTCCCTCCCTGCTTAATAAAATCTTATCTAATTGTGATAATTCTTGCTTTATACCCCATTCCTTTTTGTCTTTGCTAAATTTAGATTGTATTTGAAGGTATGCCCACCATTCCAATTCAATTCCTTCTTCCTTTAAAATGTTTCTCGCTTTCAATTCTCCTCTCTCATTCAGAATATCTTTATAGGTGACAACCCACCCCCTAATTTAGTAAAATTTAGATGAGTATACATTTCCAAAGTTGACACCCAGTTGGGAATTTCCATATAATTATTTCTTTTTGTCTTAATCCAGACATCTAATAGAGCCCTCCTGATATAATACCTCTGGAAATACTGATGGACTTTATGCTTTTCCTCCCATAAAATAGCATGCCATCCTGTTTGTAAATCATGGCCTTCTAAAGCCAATAGTCTTGTATTTTTGAGATTCATCCACTCATTTATCCATACCAAAGCTGCTGGCTGATAATATTTTCCCCAATCTGGCAAACCGAATCCCCCTCTTTCTCTAGCATCTTGTAATAACTTTAATCTAATTCTCGATTTTTTCCTTGCCAGATGAATTTTGAAATATGTCTATCCAAATTAGTAAAAAAATCTTTTTTGAGCCGAATTGGTATGCACTGGAATAGAAAAAACATTTTTGGTAGGGCATTCATCTTAATGGTGGCTATCCTGCATATTAAAGCTGTAATTTTCCCCATTTTTTCAAATCAGACCTAATTTGTGCCATTAATTTATCATAATTATCTTCTTTGACTGTGATGCATCTTGCAGTCAATTGACTTCCTACATATCTGTTTTTTCATAGTCTGAATATTTATCTTTCCCTCCAATTCTTTTTTTTTTTTTTTTTTGCTCTTCAGTCATATTTTTGACTATCATTTTCATTTTTTCCTTATTATTTTTAGGCCCGCTACTTCCCCATATTCCTCCAGTACTTCCATCAGCCTAACACCAGATTGTACAGGCTCTTCGATAATAAAGACAAGATCGTCTGCAAATGCCTGTACTTTAAAAATTTATTTTCTTATTTTTAAACCTTTGATCTGTACATCTTCTCGAATTGTTCTAATTAAAGTCTCTAATGATAAAATAAACAATAATGGAGATAGTGGACAACCTTATCTTGTCCCTTTTTGGATTGCCCTATAGCGATGTCTTGAGGGAGAAGTTGACATAGTTTATGTCCAGGATGTGAGTGGATATTTTCTCAACCCTCTTTCTGCAAAATGTCAAATTTCAACAAAATGTGTCAAATACTTTCCTCAACACTATCAGAGAATACTCTACTGGTAATCCTTGATTTACAATCAGTTGCTAACAACAATTTTTATTTATGATAGCCATGGAACAGGTGCTTTATGATCTGTAAATCACCCCCTGGCCATCATAAATGGTTTTCCCCCATAGTCATGTGACCACGTCAGGTGCTTGGCAACCAGTGGTGGTGTTCTGCAGTCATGTGATCACAATTTTCCAGTAAAAGCCACCCATTTGAATGAATGGATTCACATTTATAACTGCTGGATTCATTTAACTATTGCAGTGTCTGCTTGATGACTGCTGTGTCTGTTTAACAAGTGCCATAAAAAGGTTATAAAATCACTTCCAGTGATATGGGTGACTTGATTTCTGACTGACATGCTATGGTTTCTTTACAAGTTTTCTATCCTAAAGAAAGCATTAGATGAAAGGAAGGCCAAGATAGTTCCATCACCCAGCCCTCTACTCATATGCTCCACCATATGCAAGAATTATTGCTACAAAAATTAGTGTAAGAGAAAATGCTTGAAAATGAATTCTCTGTGTGTGCATAAAGAAAAAAGTATTTGTGAAGAAAGTGGTCAGAGACAGCAAGGAACACTTAAAATTCTAGAAAGCAGGCAAAATTCAGATCTCTTTGAATGGAAACAAAAAAAATATTGAAGTAGATGAAAAGGGCTAAATGAATAGAACTAGAAATAAATGAGATGAAAATGTTTTGGTTGGAGCTATGAGTATTTCAGAGATTTGTACAGGAATTTTTGTCGAAGGATAGAACTGAAACTGAATGAATGCTGTAAGAGTTAATATCCACCATGAGTAACAATTGATGAAAAGAAAGTTGTAAATGCTATATTTGAGAAAAGTGGGGAGACTCTTAATGTTGGTGGGGTAACTGGAGAAATGTTCAAATATGAATGTGTCTTAATTAGGGTGTGATTGTACATCTTGCTCAACATTAATCTATTTCAGTTGTTTGTGGCAATGTTGTTTGTCCCCTTTTATGAGGAGAAAGTAAGTAAGACGTAGTAATAGTGAATGAAAAAACTACAGGTAATCTTTGATTTACAACCACAATTGAGCTCAACATTTCTGTTGCTAAGCAAAACATTTGTTAAGTGAATTTTGCCCCATTTTAAGACCTTTCTGGCCACAGTTGTTAAGTGAATCACTGCAGTTATTAAGTTAGTATCATGGTTGTTAAGTGAATCTGGCTTGTCCACTGACTTTGCTTGTAAGAAGGTCGCATAAGGTGATCACATCACCCCAGGACACTGCAACAATCATAAATATGAATATGAAGAAATATGAAAGTTCCAAGAGTCTGAATTTTGATCATGTGGGGATGCTGCAATGCATAAATCACTTTTTCAGTGCCGCTGTAACTTTGAATGGTCACTAAATGAACTGTTGTCAGTCAAGGACTACCTGTATAAGGAAATAGTTTATTCAATGTGCCTGGAAGTGTGTTTAGCAGAATTCAGATTGACAGTGTATGCATGTAACA
The DNA here is from genome assembly GCF_059756535.1 of Pantherophis guttatus. Taxonomy (NCBI): domain Eukaryota; kingdom Metazoa; phylum Chordata; class Lepidosauria; order Squamata; family Colubridae; genus Pantherophis; species Pantherophis guttatus. The sequence goes on along the minus strand of NC_142063.1, from coordinate 289,675,635 downwards.
AGAGTAAGAGTTTGGGAAGTGCAGCACACTAAATGCTTGGCATGGGGTGTGCAGAACAACTTCTTGCCGTTCAGCAGAGAAAAGTGTAAATGTGAAATAGAAAATTTATAGCACATGTTAATTTAAAAAAGGGATATGATAAAGTACATAGGATTGAATTATTGAATGTTCTGCAATATGGAGTTGTTTGCTGAATGCAGTAAAGAGTGGAAGCAAAGCTTGTGACTGTACATAAAATATCTTAATGGTTCTCTACTGACCAGGGAGTAACATAAGAACGTGAAGAAACATAGAATAGACTATACAACACAAAGAGACAGATGGCCTGCAAGTATATATATCAAAGACCAAAGTATTTGTATTTGGCTATGAACAGAGAATGAATGAATGAATGAATGAATGAATGAATGAATGAATGAATGAATGAACAGTTTACATAAACAGTGAAAAACTATAGCAAGTAGATGTCCCAAAGGTGCTTTTTTCAAGAGGCAACTGGACTTCCTTGTTTTTCTTTGGAGATGTTTAGTTTCTCATTCAAGAAGCTTCTTTAGCTCTGAAGAAGCTTCTTGGATGAGAAGCGAAATGTCTTCAAAAAAAAAAAAACACAAAGAAGTCCAGTTGTCTCTTGAAAAAACACCATGATCTGGATGATTAAGGATCTCCACAGACATATAACAAGTAGATGATTTTGTAGATCTTAGCAGAATGCTTCATAAAGATTGTAAAAATATTCCTACATAGAAATGGATGAAGACATATTAAAATATTAAATGCTGGTACAACGTTAGTAATCATATGTGGTCTGTTGTGAGCAATGAATGCTTGATAAAAGAAGTTGTGGATAATAGTTTCTGCCCTCTTTTTAGTATGGAAGTGGCAATTGGGTGAAAGTGGCTTAGATTCTTACAACATAGAAATTCCCCCTCCCACAAAAAAGATGGAGACCACATTCTAAATCCTAGGGCTATTCTTGCAGTCAAAAAAGAAATGTGATGGCCAAGACCAGCATTGATTTATATACTGGCATTCTAGAAGGCTACCAATCTTGGGCCAAGGAAAAAAGTTTTTGGCAGACAAACTCAGAAGAATGATTTAAAAGGCAACAGTTGGTGAATTTATAAATCATGTCATCCTAAACTCATAATGTTTTTATCCTCTCCATTCACATCAGAAGTTTAATCAAGAATAATGCTAGTCTATTTCATTGTTCTCATCAGAAGAACATTTAAGAATGAAATGAAACATTTTAGATTGGGTTTGTGGCCATCATCAGGCCGTTAAGTCAGTGCCAAGATCAGATTTTCAGATTGGGGCAGCAGTGAAATCCACTTACCTTCATTACTGGTTCAGGTGTGCTCCCTGAACCAGTACACAGTACACAAGTACACAAATGGTTAAAAAATGGGATGTAATGACATCCCGGCAGATGGGCAGAACCTCCAGCAGCCGGCACTACTGATTCGGCAAGCTGGATAAAATCGAGGGGGATTTCACCGCTGGATTAGGGTGAGGGGGAACCAAATTGCTAAAATCAAATTGATAGTCTTCTCCAAGCAACCTTAGGTTTTTATAGCTTTCTATGACACCAGATTCAATTTCCATTTTCCTCTAGGTAAAGTCTAGTGTCAGCTAACACCACCCCCTATGTACTCCTCACTGTAACATTTTCACTACTGTGTTCCACATCCATCCCATCAAAGATTCATGTTTCAGGCAGGAAATGTAGCTTGGAAAGACAGGTCTAAATTATCATGTTAATAAAGATGGATTAGAGACTTAAGAGACAAATTATTGAAACATTTTTTTACCAGGATGAACAGAGCTGTATTATTGTTTTTATCATACTGGTTGAGGTTGATGAGGATAAAGTTCTCTACTGCTATGACAAGCAATTTTATGCATTCTTTGTATATTGATAGCTTATAGATCCATTTTGCGATATACTGAATAGACATAAACATGCATTTTGCTTTGACTTGCAAAGGCTTTGCTTCTAATTTTAGCTCCAGTCAAGTGCCATTATAATATAAATTACCCGTTGTAAACAAAGGTAATCACTATAACATAGTTTCTTGTTTATTGCTAATATACGTGTGTGTGTGTGTATTCAATTATATTAAATTTTGATATAATTTATATTGATAATTTATAATGTATTCAACAAAAGTGAGCTTGGCAAATAGCAGTATTGCCAGATTTGTCAGGTCTTGGAAAAGCATGCAGTTAGTACATGGATCTGCAATGTTTTTCAGGGCCATAGATGGGGAAATTGAAAACATCCCAGAAAACAAATGCCAAAATACATCACTACTGCCTCCAAGAAAACTGCATGTGAGATCCAGGTAATTACTAAGAGTCATGCATGACTCAAGGGCACTTTTACTTTTACCAAAAATAAATTATTTTCTACCAGTAAACAACGAACCCACTGAGCACATCAGGAAGTGGTCACTTTAAATTTGCATTATGTTTCATTCCACTGATTCATATACACACAAAATGTTTCTCAAACTGAAATTGATTGAGAAGTTTTGGCTAAACTGTAACCACTGTTGTTGGACCTCAATAATAGCAGCTATATTTGTACATGTTAAATGTAATGAAATTTTGTGCTTCAGAATGTAAACTGATTGCTTATGGGACCTTAAGGGTCAGTAAGCAATTTGAATGCCCATGTACAACACCACAAAATATCTTGGGTGAGTTACAAAATCCAGAGTGGTAATCATTGAACACAGTTTATTGTGTATAAGAGATTTAATGACTTGTTTGATGAATGACAGACTTGACAAAAATGGCAAATCTTATCATATGCTAAATATGTTGCCTAGCTAAACATTGCAAACTAGGTGTGTAGCTCCCTCCCTTTGCAATTGCATTGCCTGTTTGAGACTCTTATTTGCAGTAGCAGCTATGCCAGTTTGTAAAGTATTTTAAGAATTAAGGTGTGTTCTGGATCATGGTATCTATCATAATTACATATTGTTCTTCAGTTAAAGGCAGAAAAACCTGGTTAACATACATTTGTGGTCATAATAATCTGTACTTAAATTCATACTGTATAGCTATTGTGAATCCATGCAGTCTAATGGGTTTATTTTTACAGGCCTGAAACATGTTGGTCTGTGTTTCTGCCATCTCATTTCCAGGTTTCTTTCTAAAAATTACACTTTGCTTCCTTTTTGGTAAGGATTGGATTGTACAAATTCCATACATTTCATTGGGTCATTATTTGTCTGGATTGAATTTCAGTTATTGATTACTCATCTTTGTGTCAGGTTTCGATGTCATCTCAAATAAATTGCACTCCCAAACAATTAATCTTTGCTGAAGTATTCCATTTATTGAGTACGACAGATCTGGCCCCGACTTAGTCGTAGCCGATACTAACCCTCTGACCCACAAACCCTTCCCTTTCCGTTCCCCAATTCTCATCTTCTCATTGGCCATCTTCCAAGTCAGTCTCCTCAGCTTCTGACTTCACCCCATAGGAATGTTCTCCCCGCACCACCTCATCTCTAGGGGATATTATCTACAAAGAAATAAGTAGGTGAAAAGTCAAGCTTCGTCTTTTTATGGCAGCATCAGAATGCTGACACTTTGTTTGGTAGTAACCTGGAAACACCAAATGTACAGATAGATAGATAGATAGATAGATAGATAGATAGATAGATAGATAGATAGATAGATAGATAGATAGATAGATGATTGATAGATGATTGATTAATAGATGATAGATAGATGATTAATAGAGAGATGGGAGAGAGAGAGAGAGAGAGAGAGAGAGACTCTATCTATCTATACTGTAGATAGATATAATGTATCATAGAGAACCTTGTATGATACTCATCTTTGTTTGGCAGTAACTTGGAAACACCAAATGTACTAAAAGATGATAAATTTAAGATAATTTCACAGCTTGATAAGGCTGATGTAGTCAAAGACATTTCTATAATCAATGAATCATTTACTTTTGGGGGTGTTTCTTTGTCATTCTCAGTTATCTAGTGAGTGTCAGTAATACTGTTTCTTGTTTTTTAGTCTTTGTAAAGCCAGTTTGAACATCTGTCATACCCCTTTCCATGATTTAATCTGCATTGAATGACCATTATTTTGCTAGCAAGCGAAAATTAATGATATTATAATGATATAGATATAGGCCTACATGGAGCTGAAAATGACCTGATTTCTCTTTTAGTGTGTCTATTAACTCTGAAATCTATGGAAACCAAATAGGATCAAGAATAGGAATCCAAAGCTAGTTTCACAAGGTTGATTAAATCCATATGAAATGTAGTAATCACACGAGCAAACTCAATATTATTACCATGAATGGAACCTGTAGCTAAATCTCATAAATACAAATAAACATATATTTTTGATGGTGTGTACAATGGAACTTAGGTATCACCCAATCTCCGAACGAAGAAATGTATTATTAAAAAGGGAGATAAAGATAGCAAAAGGGATATAAAGTATTTAGGTTCATTTGTTTCTGGAGGAAATACAAAATGGTAGTCATTATCCGTAAAGCATCCTATGTTAGATTTAGACTATATGAGAAAATATTTTTTTCCATATGCCCTCTCCACATGCATATATAAAAATATATTTTATTAGAAATCTCACTTCATAATCAAATATATTGAAATAATGAAAATAAAATTAATAAAATATGTTAGTGGTTATGGGAGCGACGTGGCGCTCCCATGTGACCCCCCTCCTGCGCGAGCTGCACTGGCACTGGCTCCCGGTGCGCTTCAAGGTTTTGGCTACCAGCTTTAGAGCGCTCCATGGCATTGGACCGGGATATTTACAAAACTGCCTTCTGCTACCAATAGCCTCTCACCGACCAGTACGCTCCCTAGAGAGGGGCTTTTCAGGGTGCCATCGGCCAAATAGTGTTGACTGGTGGCCCCCAGGGGGAGAGCCTTCTCTGTGGGGGCCCCTACGAGTTCCCCCCAGAGATACGGAGGATCCCGGACCTGCGCACGTTTCGTCGTGCTCTCAAAACTTTTTTATTTCAGCAGGCTGGCCTGGCCTAACTCTCCTCTTTTAAATTTTTAATTCGTGATTTTATAAATTGGGTGTTTTAATCTGTGTTTCGGCCAAAATATTTAATAATTTTAAGGGATTTTTTAATATTTGTATTATCTGTATTTTATCTTAGCTGTTCACCACCCTGAGTCCTTCGGGAGTAGGGCGGTATAGAAATTTGATTAATAATAATAATAATAATAATAATAATAATAATAATAATAATAATAATAATAGTCTGAAAAGATGCTACCAGGCTAGCCTTAATCTTTTGGCTATCATAGACTAACATGGTTCTCCTCTTATAAGGTCATCTGTGGGAATTTATGTGATCAACAGTTTACCAGTTTCTAAATGCTACCATATTTTCAATTGTTTTAAATATATTTTATTGGTGTTAATTCTGGTTTTAATATCTGTGGTACTATGTTTCATTCTTAATGCCAAGACAACTTACTAGTTGATGGTATAGCGAATTGATGATATTTTTGTACAAAATTGAAATATGTTAATTGTGACAGGTTTAGCAATAATGACTATTAATGGAATTTATTTCCCTTCATAAATTGAAGGGAAAATAGAAATAGAAAATAGAAATAGAAATGCAGTCATTTCTAAAATTCTAGGCAGCTCATAGTAAAAATATCTATGTATTTTGTGACTCCGACCCCCGAGCCTGTCTTATCGGAGGGAGAAGACTCCGAAGGTGAAGGAGAGGAGTTGGCCAGGCCTCCCTCTCCAGGACCCTCCTCTCTGGCAATGCTCAGGTGTCTCCCGAAGGAGAAGAGATTGGCCAGGAGCCAGGTATTTCTGAGTAGTCGCAGTCGGACAGTGACGGAGATAAGTCTTGGCTGGATCCACACCAGTGTCGGAGAGACAAGCGCACGCAGCAGAAAAGGAGGCGTGCCAGAGATTAAGCTGAGTCACTGGACCACACCCCACAGGGGGTAAAAGGGGGTGTGGTGGCCATTCAGGCTCTGTGATGGACAAAACTAAACAACTAGCGAGTCACATTGTATCTCTGAAACTACGTTATCTGCCTGCCTTGGATTTAATATGGACTGGACTTGACAATTCTTTGGCTTTGTGTATTTGTTTTGGTATTATCTGACGGAGGAGGAACACCTCCCTCTGTGAGTAAAGTTCTTGGCAAGCAGCTACTGGGTTGCTGCCAATCCTGTTACCGAAGGAATTTATTGTCTTCAAGTTTTATTTAACACCTGGCTGACTGTTTGTGTTCGTGTGTGAGATGGGGACAGAACAATGTAGTTCATCATAAAGTTATAAAACATTGAAATATAATATAAAAAGTAGCAATGAAAGCAATCTAATGCAGTGACAGCTCAATTAAAAATCAGCAGCTAATAAACAAGGGAGGAGGAGGATATCCGATACACTGAAAGTTTTCTTGCATCCTGAAGATTCTTAGTGAGGAATGAAATGGGTGCATCCCGAAAATAAGATCCACATCTGAGGCTTAATCATTGAAAAGGCTGCAGTATCCTAAACTATACTCGGATTAAAACAAGATCATTTTTAACAAGGCAGCAGAGTATGGAGCTCCTGTGTGCTTCTTCATCTGTATCCATGTACAAATTACTGAAGGACATTTTCTTCCTGATCTTCCATCATAAAATCTTCTGATGTGGACTTCTCTGAGATAGCCCATCAAATACAAGAACATCTTCTAAAAGTTCTCCAAACAGAAAGCTTGTTTTTTGAAAGTAAGATATATAGGTATCTTAATTGTATTTATATTGACTATTCTCAGGTCTATGGTAATGTCTTGGGATGCCCAAAGATGTCAGAAGGAGAACAGATGCATTGAGGAAGGAGAAAGTATAGCATGTACTTCCCTGACTTCATGCTACAGAATCACCTGAATTAGTCATTTAGGAACTGGGTATATGGATATACTGTATTATGCAGATAATTTCCTAGACATGTTTAAATGGTGGTTGTGCCCTGATCTGTCCCATCTTCCCTTCAGAGTCCTCCTGCTAATGTACCTGTGATTCTATCACACAATCACCACCTTCTTCTCTCCTTTCTCCACTTCTTCTCCCTCACTGACACTTATTTATTAAGCCCAGGTATGGTATTGAGTTTTCAATTTGATCTGGCTTTTCACTTTCACCTTCCTTCCATAAATCTTCGTTACCTAAATAAAACAGTTCAAGAAGCCTGACTGCTTTCAAACACCTGAAGGGTTTTATGGATTGACCTTTCTAGTGCTAAATGAATTCGGGGCCTAATTGGGCGCTGCCAAAGAATTAGCTAATGCTAAAGTATTGTGGGGGTTCTTGGCTTTGGGGATTGATCTTGATAGTTACATTGAGGATTCATAAATAAGTGGAATTTATTGAAAATGAAATAACATCACTTTGGAACTTGTGAATTTTGCTCAAACTATCTGACATTCATGGGTTTGGTTTGGCTGGAAGCTGATTAAAAATGTATTGGCTATAGGTGCATAGTAAAAACATAAGAGATTTGAAATCCCTCAGGTATTCCAACTGCTGTCTATGGTAGTTTAGTTTCCCAGTATCCCGAACTATACTCTAATTTATGCAAGACCACTTTTACAGCTCGGCTATATACAGCAAACATATTGAACCAATTCCTAATGAACTGATTATTTAGCTTAGCATTTTAACTGCCACATTTAACATCCTTTCACCCTCATAAAGATATTGAACTACAAAGGAGATTATGGCTTCCAGGCTGACTGTGACATCCTTTAAAATTAACCCAGGGATTTAATCAAAAGGCATAACCATAAACAACAACGAATTAAAATGAGGAAAACAGATTTATGCTTGATTGCTGTTGAAAAAGTTGAAGGAGGTGTTGGCTGCAGAGGTAAAATGATTAAGACAGTTGTCTGTTATATTCTAAGCTTCTGTGCTGCTATATAGTTGGAAATATTAGATCTTCAAGCCTGCAATTTATCTTCTGCAATACTTGTTAACAATTGCCTAGCATAATTGTGGGAATGGTTTAGTGAATTTCTGAACATACAAGTAACCTATCAACAAGTAACCTTCCAACTGAACTATTTTATAAAAAGGGACAGTTCATGCCCTTAAGGTAAGAAGATTCATTAACTCATTTTCTATCTAAGACCCTAAAATGGCAGACCCAGTACATTCTGTCCAATATTTTTACCACAGTAACCTTAAAAGACACAGATTGAATCATAATGACTGTTCCAGAATTATTAAGTGGCTTCCCATAGCTGAGGATGGATTTCAACCTAGGCCTCCCCAACACAAGCAATAGGCTACACTGACTACAGTCCCATCCTTAATAGCAAAGATTATCCTCTGTAGTCAGGAGCTGTTCAGTGTTCCTATAGCTATGGAACTCAGGGGGTCCTCAAGACAATGACATGGCCACAGCAATGGGCAGTCATGCTGGTCCCCTTAAAATATATTGCTCTGAGAAGGATAGTTGGCAAGGCAACAACATTTATTTATTTGAATGCATTATTCCCCCAATTCCTATGTGCTTTAGGCATATAGTATGGTGGTGCAGTGGTTAGAATGCAGTATTTCAGGCTGACTCTGCCCACACACCAGAAGTTCATTCCTGACAAGCTGAAAGTTGACTCAGCCTTCATCCTTCCGAGATCAGTAAAATGAGGATCCAGATTGTTGGAGGCAATTATGCTGATGTTGTAAAATACTCAGAGAGTACTATAAAGTCTATGTGCTATTCCCATTCCTATTGTTATAATGATAGAGATAGATGATAGATAGATAGGGCATATAGGATAGATAGATGGATATGATAAATAAACAGATTAATAGATGATAGACAGATATGGTAGATCGATAGATGATAGATAGACAGATAATAGATAGATAGATATAGATACACAGTACACAGAGAGACAGATGAGGTTTGATGTATACAGAGATAAACAGTACCTAAACACCAATATGAATCTGTTCATATACAATATTCCTTCAAATCTGACCTAGTCATATGTAATGCTTGTCATGGATAACTTTTATATTCCTCAAGAATGGGCAATATATATTTCAGCATATTTCAATCTGTCTGAAGCCTAACCAATCCTTACCATGGGCAGGGAGATGATGTGGGAAGCATCCTGAAATGCCACATACATATCCAGTGGTGAAATCCATTTTTTTTTACTACCGGTTCTGTGGGTATGGCTTGGTGGGCATGGCTTGGTGAGCATGGCAGGGAAGGATACTGCAAAATCTCCATTCCCACCCCACTCCAGGGGAAGGATACTGCAAAATCTCCATTCCCACCCCACTCCAGGCGAAGTATACTGCAAAATCCCCACGCCATTTTGGGGCCAGCCAGAGGTGGTATTTGCGGTTCTCCTAATTACTCAAAATTTCCACTACCGGTTTGCTGAACTGCTCAAAAATTCCGCTACCAGTTCTCCAGAACCTGTCAGAACCTGCTGGATTTCACCTCTACCATCATCCCTTTATTTGTCTCCCTCTAGACAAACATAGTCTATAGAGAGAGCCAGTTTTGTGCAGTGATTAAGGCATCAGGTTAGAAATCAATCAATGGTGCCTTCTAGTTAGACCTTAGGCACAAAGCCAGCTGTGTGACTTGACCCAGTCACTTTTCTTCAGGATGGAAGGAAACAAAGGCAAATCACTTCTGAATAAAACTTGCCAAGAAAACTGCAGGCATATGTCCAGGCAGTCTCTGAGAATCAGACAGGATTCAATAGAAGAAGAACAAAATCTACTGGGCAACTTCCTCAGACTTAAAATAGGTTTGTAAATCATAAGGTGAAATGTCCTGCCTTGTACTGAATTGCCTTCCCTGTGTTAGAGGCTGACAAAAATATTAGTTAGAAGGTATAAAGTGAGTTTTCTTTCCTTTTGTGGAATGGGGCTGAATGCAGAAGTCATATGTGTGCAACACTGACTCTTATAAAGCTTTCACCCGCTGTATAGATCAAAGACATGCTGTATATCTTCCAAAGGCATCTATAATGAATAAGATATGTTGCCTAGCAAGATGCCAGCTCCAGTCTGATATGGTTCCCAAGCAAATTCATTTTACTTATATATTTTACAAAGACTATTGAAATTCCTGCCTGATTTTTTAAAGGGGGAGGAGAGTATTCATTTTCACATAGTATAAAAATAGCATGTTGCTGTAGCAACAGCTAAACCTCCAAAATCTGTTTTTTTTAAAAAATACTCTGGCTTTGATTTGACAATCAAAGGGTACAGCACGGAGACGGCATTGGTCGCATTGGTGGATGATCTCTGGAGGGCTCGGGACAGGGGTTGTTCCTCTGTTGTGGTCCTGTTAGACCTCTCAGCGGCTTTTGATACCATTGACCATGGTATCATCCTGCGCCGGCTGGAGGGATTGGGGGTGGGAGGCACCGTGTTGCGGTTGTTCTCCTCCTATCTCTCTGACCGGTCGCAGTCTGTGTTGGCAGGGGGGCAGAGGTCGACCTCGAGGTGCCTTGCTTGCGGGGTGCCGCAAGGGTTGGTTCTCTCGCCACTCCTGTTCAACATTTATGTGAAGCCGCTGGGTGAGATCATCCGTGGTTTTGGGGTGCAATGCCATCTGTAAGCTGATGACACTCAGTTGTACATCTCCACCCCAGACCACCCCAATGATGCCCTCAAAGTGATGTCCCAGTGTCTGGAGGCTGTGCGGGTCTGGATGGGGAGGAACAGGCTTCGACTCAACCCTTCCAAGACCGAGTGGCTGTGGATACCGGCGTCCCAATATAGCCAGCTGGTGCCATCGCTGGCTATTGGGGGAGAGTCACTGACCCCCACAGAGGGGGCTCACAACTTGGGTGTCCTCCTGGACACACGGCTGTCTTTAGAAGAGCATATGACGGCCGTGGCCAGGGGGGCTTTTTATCAGGTCCGCCTGATACGCCAGTTGCGTCCCTTTCTGGATCGGGACTCCTTGTGCACGGTCACTCATGCCCTGGTCACGTCACGCCTGGACTACTGCAATGCTCTCTACATGGGGCTCCCCTTGAGGAGCACCCGCTGGCTCCAGCTGGTGCAGAATGCGGCTGCGTGGGTGATTATGGGAGCGACGTGGCGCTCCCACGTAACACCTCTCCTGCGTGAGCTGCATTGGCTCCCGGTGGTCTTCCGGGTGCGCTTTAAGGTGTTGGTTCTCATCTTTAAAGCGCTCCATGGCTTAGGGCCAGGATATTTGCGAGACCACCTGCTGCTACCGATAACCTCCCACCGGCCAATACGCTCTCACAGAGAGGGCCTCCTCAGGGTGCCATCGGTCAGGCAATGTCGGCTGGCGGCCCCCAGGGGGAGAGCCTTCTCCGTGGGGGCACCCACCCTGTGGAACGAGCTGCCTCCTGGAATACGATTGATCCCGGACCTCCGGACCTTCCGTAAAGCCCTGAAGACGTTTTTATTCCACCAAGCCGGCCTAGCCTAAATGGTTTTTAATTGGGATTCTAAATTTTATGGATTTGGGGGTTTTAAATTGGGAAGCTAATGATTTAATTCTTTTTTTAATTATCTTAACTTTTGTATTTGTATGTTTTTTAATTTTGGCTGTTCACCGCCCTGAGTCCCCTCTGGGAGAAGGGTGGTATACAAATTAAATAAATAAATAAATAAATAAATAAATAAATAAATAAATAAATAAATAAATAAATAAATAAATAAATAAATAAAAATAAAACTTAGGTACTAGTGGTGACACATTAATCCAGTCCATCTGTACCAAGTGAGTATAGTATGTACCTAGGGACGGGGTTGGGCGGGGGAGCAGCTTCTACCCATTTAGTAATTTTTAAGGAAGCTACACTCCAATAGCTGCTCCAGAAGCTTCTTTGCCAAGTAGATAATAAGCTTTAAAATAATCATCTCCACAAGAGCCTGATCCAAGTTCTCATTAAAGTGCTTTGTCTTCTCTGTTATTTAATAGGTTTTGACCTGGCCACTGCTACTGCTCTGCTCTGCTCTGCTTTCTTTCTTTCTTTCTTTCTTTCTTTCTTTCTTTCTTTCTTTCTTTCTTTCTTTCTTTCTTTCTTCCTTCCTTCCTTCCTTCCTTCCTTCCTTTCTCCTTCCTTCCTTCCTTCCTTCCTTCCTTCCTTCCTTCCTTCCTTCTTTCAATGCACGTGCTATCTAACTCGAGTTAAACCTATTTAAATTTTGTTGATTTAAACCTGTGGCTGACATTCTCCCATTGTCCATAAATGTTTAATGTTAGAGCACTGTTTAGAATATTTTACCTTTTTCTTTCTTTCTTTCTTTCTTTCTTTCTTTCTTTCTTTCTTTCTTTCTTTCTTTCTTTCTTTCTCTTTCTTCCTTCCTTTCTCCTTCCTTCCTTCCTTCCTCCTTCCTTCCTTCCTTCCTTCTTTCTTTTCTTTTCTTTTCTTTTCTTTTCTTTCTCTACCAGATTATCAGAAGTGGATCTCTCTCTCCTCCTCCTCCTCCTCCCTCCCTCCCCCTTCCTTTCCCCCTCTCCCTCCCTCCCTCTCCCCCTCCCTCTCCCCCTCCCCCTCTCCCTCTTCGTCTGCATTCTGAGAAAATAAAATAACAGCTGTTCCTAACCAGCCCCCAAAGCAGCCACTAGAGAAACTGCAGCCCATTTCTGGATACCATGTGGTTTTGTATCCCATTTTCCTTCATTCATTCTTCAGGGCGTTTGTTCCTAACTGGCTCAATTGGTACATATATTGTTTCAAATGTTATGAAATTAACAACCAGCCCTTAAAAAAGTGCAAACTATATTTGGGATGCACCTCAACAGGAATGCCATCAGGAAGAGAGGGCAAGCAAGGGAAGGACCTTTCTGCAAGTAGCATGCTGATCCCTATTTAGGAACTCTTTGAGTAAATCTATAATATATAACTATGTTGAGGTGGCAAACATCCATAATGCTCCTTTCTCCATCTATTTTTCCCACAACAACAACCCTATGAGGTGGGTTGAGCTGAGAGAGAGTGACTGGCTTTAAGTCACCTAGCTGGCTCTCATTCCTAAAGTGGGACTAGAATTCACAGTCTCCTGGCTTCTAACCAGGTGTGTTAATTACTATACCAACTAGTTTGGTGTTTCTGTGTTTTCTTTAAAAAAAAAGTCAAAGATGTGGGGTCAGAGATCACCCTCCCCCCCAAAAAAAAGTTCTTTATCTTTTGTGTGTTGCCCTTCTGACAGTAGAGAGAACAAATGGAAATTTAATTTAATTAATTTTAGTTTAATTAATCATATTTCTATGCTGCCCAACTCCCAAGGGACTCTGGGCGGCTTACAACAAAAATAATACAAACAATGAATATAATTTTTTAAAAAAACATTATAAAAGCATTTTAAAAACATTAAAAACACATGCACACCATTCATGGCTGGATCTCGCCGGATCGCAAGAGCGAGATCAACGACCCCAGGCCTGCCGGAAAAGCCAGGTCTTCACTGCTTTCCGGAAGGCCAATAGGGTGGGGGTGGTCCAGACCTCAGGAGGTAACTGGTTCCAGAGAGCTGGGGCAGCCACAGAGAAGGCCCTCCCCCACTGGCCCGCCAGCTGGCATTGTTTAGCTGACGGGACCTGGAGGAGACCAACTCTGTGGGATCTTACCGGTCGCTGGGAGCTATGCGGTAGAAGGTGGTCTCAATACAATAGCCTGGCCCTGAGCCATGTAGGGCTTTAAAGGTAATAACCAACACCTTGAAAAGCAATTGATGGAATAAAAAAGATCATAGGAAAGAAGAAAGAATTACAGTGGGCATGAGAAGGGGCTTTGTGAGTCACAGCACATGAAATTCTGCTTGCAACTAATACAAGTTTTCTGCTTGGAAGGATGGGATGTTAATTGAGTGTGTGAAATGTACTCATTTTCTTTGCATTTCTGATTGCACTCCAAATTATCAAGTGTCTAAACTTGCTGACCTTCATGCTGCATTATAAAGCTCATCTGATGAACCAGATTTTTTTTTTTAATTCAGAGAATGCTAATTAGAAAGCTTTGTTGGTTAGCCACAGTAACTGAAAAACTATTTTATCCTTTATTCGCCTTCATTAAAATTGATTTAGGATGTAATTAATGATGACCTTTATACAGTTATTTTTCCTAAGTGTTCTTATGGATTGATCAATAGGATTGTGTGACAACAAAACACTGATAACGATAATGGGAGAGATAATAAATGACTGACCAGAAATAAATGAACCCATTAGTTTCCTTGAGTTTCTAAACGTGAAGAAAATGACCAGTTGGGCAATCAACCTTGAGATGCTGAATTCTGAATCCCCACTACGTAAAACAGCCTTCTCTAATCTAAATGTTGAAATAGTTAGACTTAAATTTCCACGATTTTTACAAATGACTCTTATCTTAGGGTTTGACATCCCCATATTTGGAAAGATATGAGAAGTTTAGATTGAGCAAAGAGTAAGTAATAATCATAATAAAAGTTCTTAAGGGCAATTTTTCTATATCATTCCTAGATCCAAAGTTGCTGCTTATCTGCAATTGCTAACAGCAGGGTTTTCTTGTAGAAAGCTGAATAAGCAGAGTATGGATTTTGATACCACATTATGGACTAATAGTTGCTAATTTACACCAGTATAGAATTTAAACTAGTATAGAAGCATATATTCATACACATTTTGTGCCTTTTTCTCAATATAGTACACTAGGTTTTTTTTTTTATTTGTCGAGTATTAGATAATATATATAAGTATAAGCATGAATTGAATATATAAAATGAATACAATTAAAGGGAACATTAGGACAAGGATGGTAGGCACGCTGGTGCTCTTATGCTCTTAGGTCAACAGTAACCAGTCTAAGGTTAAAATTTTGAGGGTTTTGGGATAAAACCACAGAGTCAGGTAGTGCATTCCAGGCATTGACCACTCTGTTGCTGAAGTCATATTTTCTACAATCGAGTTTGGAGCGGTTCACTTTAAGTTTGTATCTATTGTGTGCTCGTGTATTGTTGTGGTTGAAGCTGAAGTAGTCATTGACAGGTAGGATATTGTAGCAGATGATTTTATGAGCTACGCTTAGGTTATACTGAAGGCAGCATAGTTCTAAATTTTCTAAGCCCAAAATTTCAAGTCTGGTGGCATAAGGTATTTTGTTGCGAGCGGAGGAATGGAGGACTTTTCTACAATGATTCTGTCAGACTTCGATGCTATCTCAAAATAAATGAATTTCCAAACTGCCAATCTTTAAGGAGATCTTTTCTTTAATTGAGCACAGCCACCGGATCATGACTCGATGTGGACAAGTCTGACCTTTTGCCCCCCAATCCCTCCCTTTCCAATCCCCAAATCTCTGCTTCTCATTGGCTATCTTCCAAGTCATTCTTCAGACTTCTTGTCTTGTCATTTCCCAGGAATGTTCCCCCTCCTCATTTCCACGACAACCCAACTTCAAAGGGATTTAGCAGGCAAAAGTTCAGAGCTTTTCTCTCTCTCCCCTGCTCTTTATGCCAGCGTTGAAGCGCTGACAGATTGCTTTTATAGGGGGAAAAAAGCTTAGTCATATTCTCTCAGTCTGTTAAAGGAGATACAAAATGAGAGAATTTGTATTCCCTCTATTTAGCAGCAGAGTCCTGGTGCTTTAGGGAAGGACAACAAAACAGATTCCTTCCATACAGTGCACAACAGAAGCCTGGTTTTAATGCCTCCATGCTGTGGCTTCTGATGCTTCCTTAACAAAATCTGCTCACTGCAATTTGCTGGAATGGCTGCCATATGCTATTTTTTTATCTGCTCTTATAAATTAATCGCCTAGGTGCATTGAGGGAATTTGAAGGAGCTTTTCAGTTATTTGCACTGTATATCAAATAAATTGGAACTTTCAGAAGTGCATAATAATTTGTACTCGACTCCACTTAAGCTTCAGGAATCTTTTCTGATTTGTTGAAAAGACCTCCAACTTCCTGCCACCCCCTGCTTCTTAATTTATTTTGTTCTGCTTACACAATTTTTTTTCTGATCATTTCTGTACTGTCTTTCTTCCATTTTGTCACAACTAACATCCTTTCCCATAACAGATGGCATCACACACCTTAATGTGTAGGAGAATGTCATCAGCATGTTGACTTTATGAACCTTAAATGAGTATTATTTAATCAATAATCTATAGCAGGACTGGTTGCGAATCGAGCCACGCAAGCAGTGGGCGAGCATGTGAAGTTTCATTTGTTCATGTGTGAGATTAAATTGTGTGTGTGAAACCATCCTCTCCCTCCTGCCACCACTGCCACCACCGCTGCCAGTCTGTGGAGCCAAAAAAGTTGGGGACCACTGATCTATAAAGTATTCTTCATGCTTGAATGGGTTAAAAATATATATTATTGTGACTACTAAGTCTGCTTGCTGGAGAGTAATAGCTATTGTTCTATTCTGATTTTCCTTCCCTAGCTATTTAAATAAAACTATTTTCCATGCCCTAAAATTTGTGAAGAACAACTATTGGTCTTACTTTTTCAGAGCTAAGAAATGGGCTTGCTTGGCTAGACTATTTGCTTCTACATGTATAGCTATGCAAACAATATTTAACCTACTCTTCATCTTTAAAGACAAATTCCCAAACAGGGACCATTTAAAATGATTTACATCAAATTAAAAACCATTTAAAACAATAATTTAGTTAAAAGGATCTTAAAATAACTCGCTTAAACCATTAAAAGCTTAAAAATTGTAATAATCATGTTAAGGGCGAAGGAATCAATTTGGTTGCTTAAAAGATTCCTAGGATGGCTTTCACTTCCTTGAACACTGAAGAAGTTTCAAGTTTTAGAAAGAAAGGAAAAGCATTTTTACATTTGCATCAGCAGTAAAACAGCAGCTAAAAGTAGAAGTAACACTAAGAAGGGGCAGGAACAAAAATACTCCTCCTTAAAGTCTAGGAGAAAAACAACAACTTCAGCTGATGCCAAAGCAAGAAAAAACTGTAGGCTGTAAGAGAAAAATGTTCCTGGAAAATCACTATATCGGAGGCATATTTTCAATTGCCATTCAAAATGGATACAAATTTTTCACCAGATTTGTGATTATTCCAAATTTCTTCAGCGGGAGCAATTGACTAGGAGTTCTCAAAAACAAAACTCTTCACCTTAGGATCCACAGAGAACCACTACCAAAAAGTCCTATGGGAACACATCTGGTGTCTCTTCTTCAACCTTAAGTGAACCACACAGAGACTGTTGTGGCAGAACTTTGGAGATTTAGAGGTTTGCAGAATGTCACTGAGAGATTTATGTGCAACCTTGCAGAGTGCAGCAAAATTTCAAGAGACACCATTTTAAATGTCAGCTAATGTCTGTACCTGACTGGTGGCAGTAAGTTACTTGGGAGCCCAAGACCTTTCTTGTTCTTCTCTCACCCCAAGATGTCCTGGAGTCAAGGGGTAATTAAGAACAAGGCATTCTATATTTCTAGACCCCCCTACAATTAAAGAATATCTCATTTCACCTATCACCACTTTTCCAAAATTACCTTCTTCTTTGAAAGAAGGTTCCCAAGCAAATTCTCTTTCACCAAGCTGAACTCTTAAATTATAAAAGTGCTGGAGAATTTCACTGACAGGTAGCAGTTGCCATGCTGAAACAGATTCTGGTGAAAAGGAAGCTTTATATTTTCTGACATGCCCCAAAGTCAAACTATAAGACTATACAGATTAGGGTTTCTGATGTGGAATCCTTCAGTTCTGTGAGAGTTGACTAGGATCTTTATTTATTTATTTTTTTAAAAAAACAATAATTGTCCAATCTCCAACACTGGGTTGGTTCACTGAAACATAAACAGACCTTGTGTAGGGAAGCCAATTGTTGAGAAGTAGAGGAGTAACAAATGATGGGAGGAATGGAGAGAAGGAGAGAGACAGAGCGAGATGTATTGCTAGGACCACGGGTATCAGAGTATCTATTTATTTTATTTATTTAGTTTGTCAAACATATACAAGATAACAGGTATAAGTATAAACATAAACATGAACACAGGGAATGAGTAGAAATAAATGGGGACAGTAGGACAGGGATGGTAGGCATGTTAGTGCGCTTATGCACATCCCTTTTATGGACCTTTTAGGAATGGGGTGAGGTCCACAGTAGACAGTTTAAGGTTGAAGCTGTGTGGGTTTGAGGCTGTAACAATGGAGTCAGGTAGAGCATTCCAGGCATTGACCACTCTGTTGCTGAAGTCGTATTTTCTGCAATTGAGTTTGGAGCGGTTTACCTTGAGTTTGTATCTATTGTTTGCTTGTGTATTATTGAGGTTGAAGCTGAAGTAGTCATTGACAGGTAGGACATTGTAGCAGACAATTTTGTGTACTATGCTTAGGTCCGACCATAGGCGGTGTAGTTCCAGGTTGTCCAAGCCCAAAATTTTGACCCTGGTGGCATAAGGGATTCTATAGTGAGCAGAGGAGTGGAATACCTCTGGACCTGCTCAATTGTATTAATGTCCGATATAACGTGTGGATTTCAGGCAGACAAGCTGTGTTCGAGAATTGGTCTGGGAAAGGTTTTATATGCAGGCAATCCAGGAGCTGTGCTGGCCTGAGCACACTGGCAACAGGAGTCACCTACAAAGGTGGTGGGGGAGAGGCAAGGAAAGGGAAAATAGTTGTGGTAGTGGACACTTTTGGAACTGGTGTCAAGATTCAGGAGAAGTTAAGGAGTACAAATATTAAAGTGAGGAGTGTTGGAGGTTGCAAGGCATCAGCCCTCCTCTAGTTTTGCAAAAGAGTCCTTGGAAAACAGGGTGGAAAGGAGGGGGAGAGAAAGGAGAAGCTGGATTTAAGGAATGGAGTACATGAAACAAATATAATAATTTTGTAACTTCTGATTTATATTTGAGCCTGAATGTACTGTGTGTCAGCACTTCAACCTGCATTTACTCTAGTGCTGACATAAGAAGGAGAAGAGGAGGCAGCTGGCAAGAGGACGCTTGACTTCTCACCTACTTATTTTCCCTGAAGATAATATCCCCTAGGAGATGAAATGGGAGGGGGGACATTCCTGGGAGCTGAAGTAGTAGATATGGGGACATTCCTGGGAGCTGAAGTAGTAGATATGGGGAAAGTGATTTGGAAGAGACACAGAGAATTGGGGAACAGAAAGGGAAGGTTTGGGGTCAGGAAGTCAGAGTTGGTATGCCACGATCGGGGACAGGTTGTCGTGCTTAATAAAATGAAAGATTTCTTCAAAGACTATCTGTTTGGAAATGCAATTTATTTTATTTGAGACGACATCGAAACCTGACACTGTGGTTCCCCAAGGCCTGAAAAATATTTCAACAGTTCTTCCAGGCTCAAAAGGTTGAGACAGATTGATGTATAAAAATAGGCTCACAGATTTCAGCTCTTTTTCCTGCCCTCATCTTTTTTTCCCCTCTTTGTTAATGTAACTTAGGATATGATTAATTTATCACGGCACTGGTTGACTGGTAAGTGCAACTATCATATCTGCCCATGCCCCATTTCCCTTTTACAACATAATGCCACAATTTAAGCCAGGGAGACTATTTAATGAGAAGGTAATCTAGTGTCTTCAAAAGGAAGAAACAAATTATTCAGTCTTTTGGTTTTTGCACAAAGCAAATGGAGTGTGTTATACCCTGTTTTAAAAAGAAAAATACCGGCAAGGTACTTATTATTCTGCTGTTCTGCCTATCTCTATAATAATATATTTCATTTGGTACAATCTTTGTTCAGAACAATGTTGGGTTTCCATTTAAGTGCAGTTCTGAAGGTAAAAGTATCAGGAAAAAGTAATGATGCAAAATTTCATTTCTATGCTCCCCATGACTTTCAGAGCAATTTGCTATCGTCTTCCAAGTTATCAA
Source organism: Pantherophis guttatus (assembly GCF_059756535.1). Classification (NCBI taxonomy): domain Eukaryota; kingdom Metazoa; phylum Chordata; class Lepidosauria; order Squamata; family Colubridae; genus Pantherophis; species Pantherophis guttatus. The sequence continues at coordinate 289,655,784 of NC_142063.1, read as the reverse complement.
ATAAACCTTTCCCCTCTTCTGTTATCCCTGTAAATCTTCACTGTATTGTGAAAAATGCTAGATGGAATCTCTTTCCTCTATAGTTCATCTATTGTTTTTAAAAGCCCTAGTGTCACAGCATCCATAATTATTTAGATCAGAAGTGGAGGAGGAGAAGCAATAAAAGCACAAGAAATAGTATGGGCTGCAATTGAGAATCTGAGTCTTTGTAGTTGGAGGAGGAAGAGAAGGCTACCTTAGAGGTATAAATTGTAGGCAATTGTACACCTCTAAAAATCAGTGCTGCTAATCAAGTACAGATAGTCCTCAACTTAAACCTCCACTGAATACAACATTCATGGTTTTTATCTATGTGACCTCTTCACTCAATGATAGCAATCCTAGGACTCCAAATTATGGTTGTTAAATGACTATTGGGCCATTATGCAGAGAACAGGGTACCTCAGGGTGCAGGAAATATCCTGGGAGGTCTGATGCAGGTCAAAGCCTACATTAAATTTCAGACTCTGGCACCCCACCCCCACCCCAAGCTCACACATGGTCTGAACCAGGACTTCTGAGGCTTTCTCTACCCCTTAAGGCACCCCTGATCTAGCAGTAGCCATTGGCAGCACAAAGGCTGGGATTCTTTAGGGGGCTCAGTTTGCTGCAACCATCCCAGGTCTTGATTTCAGCCCTAGTGCTCCCATTGCCACTCAGAATGCCATCTTTCACTATTCTCCAATATAACAAGGCTTGGGGAACCATGCAATTGCCCCTGAGCCCAGTATTTCCTAGGATCTACCAGGTTCCACTTGTATTCAGATGGTTTCCTCTTTTGGTTCACAGGTCCTTACAATCTAAAGTAGCTCCAGATTGCACCAGGTCTTCTTTCTTGAAGTGGCTTCAGAGCATGTTCTTGAGCAGCTTCTGGAGGCTCCAGAAGCCATACAAGAGGGATGTACTTTTTTGTGACTTCTGGAACCTGCAAGAGAGGACATGCTCTCATTTGGCCTTCAGAATCTCTGGTGCTTCCATGCAGCTTTCATTGGTTCTACAGACCATGAAAGAGCATGCCCCTTGCATGCATGATTTCTAAGAGCTCTGGAGAATGTGCAAAAAACATGTCCCATTCTTGCATGGTTTCTGGAGACTCCATAATTCAAATGAGAGGATGCCATGTTCTTGTGCAGTTTCTAGAGGTTCTGGAAGCTGCACAAAAGCATACATCTCTCATGCAGCTTCTGGAAACATTAGAACCCATACAAGAACATAACCTGAAGCTGCTTAAGGAAAGAAGGCCTGGTGCAACCAGAGCTGTCCCATATACTTTAGGGCAGCTTAGATAGGGAGTTTCAGTCCCCATGGTCATAAGGCTGGGTTCTCTGCAAAGCACCCTAATTTTGATCCTGTGAATGTGGGAGCATTGCAGTAGTTGTAACTTTGGACAGAGTTTGTCACTTGCTTTGTTCAGCACTGTTGTAATTTCAAATGGATGCTGAACAAACAGTCATAAATTGAGGACTACCCATATCTATTATACCAAAGATACTGTAGTACCACTTTCTTTAAGTCATTGAGAGAACTCATTACATTACAGAAGTCAGAGTCCACTTCTTATAATGATTTCTCATTGGTCATGCTAACCTGACAGGTATTAGAACATAAGAATATCTGCATGGTTACAGAAATTTCTCCTCTGATCTAAATAATTACTATGGATGCTATGACACTGGTGCTTTGACAGAGCTTCTGGAATTCATTAGATCCCAAATCTCACAAGAAGTATTAACCTACTGTTTGAAATGGTGAGGCAGTTATATCACACACAAATAAATAGTCTGAGAAGAGTCAAGGGATTGCTCACATAAAAATGTCTCCATTTAATCGATATCCTTATCTGTTGTTTCTCTGCTACAAAGTCCATTTACGGTGTGCATGTGTTTTAACTGAGTACCTTAAATTCCAGGGAGAGTTTTCTTTAGCAGTCTTTCTCAGCCTTGTGTCCTCTAAATAGGTCAGACTGAAACTTTGCCATCCTTTTCTAACCTGACCAAGATCTAAGATGTATGGAGATGATGGAAATTAATGTATGGTGTATCTTGAGGGCACAGGCCTAGATGTGCTTATTCCTAGTATTCAGATCTTGGGAATGATGGCAGTACAATGTCTGTTAATGGTTGGACAGCTGTTTGTATTGCATCCTTGAATTAAATTCCCTCTTTTGGAGTAAAGTTTTGGTGAGTGCTAATCTGTTGGATTACAGTGTTTTTAATTTCTTTACATAAGTGAGTGTAGCAAAAAATAAAGAGAGCAACTTGCAAGATGCACAGTCCTTGGCTCAGCTTACTAATTACAAGAAAATCCAATGGGCAAAACAGTTTCTATTTTTTCCAGTGATAACGAAAGGCTGGCCCCATCCTTGATGTCCTTCAAAACTTGGCTATGTCAACAGGCTTGAGGGTTTCAAGGAAATGGTGATTTAATAAGGTGGTTACATTGTTGTTTAAGGCTTTCTTCTAGCCTTTTAATAATAATATTGTTTTATTTGTTGAGTTTGTTTTAATATTGATCATTTTATAGTTTGCTAGTGTAATAGCCCAGTTGGAGGTACTGACCCTACTTGTTCTAAGCCTTGTCCAGTTTTCTTGTTCCTTCTGCAAATTTCCTTAAGAGGCACATACCCAAACCATGCCAGAACGCAGCAGTTGATCATTTCTCTAACTAAATAGGCGTGGTGCTCATCAGAATTTCATGGAGCTTAACATAATGAACTGAATAATTGCAACAGCTTTTGCCTTGGCACTTTCCCATTATTAGAATTCATTGGGGTCTAAGATTCACTAGCTGAAATACTGACTTTGTCAGACTATATCTGGCTTCACCTTCCCACTGTAGCATTCTGATCTCTGGAAAAATGTGCTACCAATCCCCACAGCTATCAGTGCCACCACCACCATTCCTGCAGCTAAGAATCTGGGACGGTTTGCTCAATCACCTTGCAAGGAGGTTACATAAAGAATAGCAGCAAGATTTTGCAATACTAAATACTATTTCTAAAATTATTTTTTTCTCCATTAAATCCAGGAGTCAATGGAATATAGAAGAGGGTAATGTATAGGCTTTATTTATATACACATGCCAAATGACACAGTGCATATACCTAAAAATATCATAGTCAAGTAAGAAAATAGCATGTGATATCAAACATATATACAGGAACTGCCATGATAAAACATTTGTTGTATATTCGTTTTAAAATCTATCATAGCAAAAGCAAACAACTCCCACTCAAATTGAAATGCTTTTATTTTATCTTTTTCTCCCCAAGTCTGGAATCAATCAGTCTTTAAAATGCATCGAGTTCAGTTTTCCACCAGTTGTATAGCTATCTTATGGGAATTTCTACTAATCTGTATTTTCCTGTTTTCTAATTAAGAAGCTACAGTATGTTGAAATTCAGCAGGGTGTTGTTGTTGTTGTTTTCACTTAATGTTGCAGCTATCTTGCTTGCTTAGTTTAACTTTCCTTTTTTTTAAAAAAGCAGTTTACTACTTCTTAATGTGTTAAAAATGGAGAGGAATACTAGCTCGAGAGACAATTAATAACAAGCACAGACTTTGCCAACCATCTAGTAGATATTTAAGTCTGTTTAAGTTACCCATATTTTTCAGACTATATGACGCACCTAAATTTACAGGAGGAAAACAAGAAAAAAATAGTTTTGGCCTCCACATGTTGGATTTTCGCCCTCCCAGACCCTCAGACGCATCCGTTTTTGGCCTGCAGAGTGCTTCTAGGGACCAGGGAGGGCAAAAACGCGATGCATGGAGGGTTCAGGAGGCCAAAAATGCCTGTATTCAGTCTATAAGTTGCACCTAAATTTTCACCCACTTTTAGAAGGGAAAACGGTGTGTTTTATACTCCGAAAAATATGGTAGTTTTCAGATTAAGGTCAGTGGCAACACCTAGTCTCTTTTGGATATTTTTGACAAATCTAAGAAAGGTTGGAGCTGGCTAGCTCTTTTATGGGAGATTTCTTGAAAATTCCAGGGTTGTAGATTAGACAACAATGTTGAAAAAAACATTGCAGATGCTGGGAGGGCGGAGATACAGAAGAGAGAGAGATTGTCTATAGAAATAATTTGCTTTTATTTTCATCCCTCCCTCCAAAGTAGAAAGATTGGAGAAGGGATTATAAGAAAGTAAGCATGCACACTGTGGGGAATATCCTGGTCATTTTGTATAGTGTGATTGTATATTCTCTTTACTGCCTGTTTACTCTCTTATAAACCCTTTGTCTGCAAATGCTCCACTCTGCTGGTGGAAGAAAGAAGAAAACCAACAGATCAAAGAAAAAGATTGACTAAAGGAACTGCTTGGGTTTTTTTCCCTTCCCCCTACCCTAACAATCCACTAGCAATGTGCTGGTCCCCATACATTGATTTTGATGTGTATTTCCTATAGTGTGCCTGTTTACTTTCTTGTAAACTCTCTGTCTGCAAGGGGATGAAAAAAAGAAAAGAAAAGAAAAATCACAGATCAGCCGCGGGAAAACACATACTAACTGCAATAAAAATTGTGTAACAATGGGGCACTGGGAAATGCCGGCACTGATCATCAAGTTATTTCTCCAGCAACTTTGTAACTTCAAAGAGGTGCTGATTATGGCAGTTGGTAAACAAAGACTATCTCTATTATATATAGTATACAGAAAAATGAAACAATATAATAAGAATAAGAATAAAGAATAAATGATGTCAAAAGCTGGGCCACAATCAAAACTAAACCCACAGTACCCAGAAGCAGACTTCAATTACTCTCCCCAAATGCCCAAGTGAAAAGGCCCTGGAATATCAGCAGAATGGAGAATATACTGGGTTATAGGGGAAAACAAGGAAAAGTTTCCACTGGAAGTCTCTTTTAACTTGTACAAAATAGATAAGATATAACCATGCCTGTCTTTCATTGTACAGACATCTCTCTTGGACTCCTGAGTGGCTTCCTTCACTGAGCTTCTCTTCCATTGATCTCTTTCAGTAGCAATACTACTGCCAACCAGTTTAGTATAGTATGACTAGACTAAAAACTAGGAGACCATGAGTTCTAGACTTGCCTTAGGCACAAGGCCAGCTGGTTTTGGGCCAATAATTCTCTCTCAGATCTAGGAAGGAGAGAAGGACAAACATTTGAAAAATATTTCCAAGAAAGCTGTAGGGATTTGGCCATGCAGTTGCCAGGAGTCAACAGAGATTTAAAAGTTCACATACACACACAAACCCCAACACCCACACACAAGGAATCCTGTCTTTGAGAAACTGTTTTGCTTATGTGGGATGGGTAGTGTTCTGACCTAGGCTCCCTGAGAAAGCTTAAATCACATGCTTAGTTTAAAAAAAAACCCTCTTTTATTTAAATGGCTGTGAATTATGATCATTCACAGCCCGTAATAATTCACAGTCTGTGAAGAGTCCAACAGATGTCTGCCACAGTCTTTCAAGGTAATGCTGATAAGCACCCACCTTTATCTCCCTTGAAATGCTGCCAGAGACCTAATTGCCAATTAGTTTTGCAAGGCCAAAAGGAGCAGACTCAAACAGAGCTTCTCAGAGTTTGAACTGACCAGAATGAACAAATTGCTTCCTGCAAAGGCTCATGTCCGTTTGCTCCTCTCTTATGTCTTATGGGAGGGGTCAATAATCTCTAAGCCTTACTCCCAAATCGCCCCTTTTGTCTGTTCTTGCCACCTGGCAGCTCTGCACATGCGTGCACTGGGATCAGGCTCCCCCTGTTCTTCTGCCTCACTGATGTCAGATTCCGGAGGCTCCGGAGGTAGCACATGACTACCAGATGGCCCTGGCCCCCTCTCTGCCTCTGACACGGAGCCCTCATCCGAGCCTTCCCCAGACTCCAGGACTGGCCCACGTTCCTCCCCAACCTCCTCCCTGTCCAAATCTGCTGCCAGCTCTGCTGGCCACTGGCGGACCACAACAGGTAGGTCTCCTTTACATTTTCCACTTTGCAACTAGGTGCATGTGTGAGTTAGAAGAGCTTGATTTTTCCTTGAAGTTTATTTAAAGCTTAAAAAAAGTATATATTTGTAAAATTCAGAAAACTTCATTTCTTTTCCTACATCTAAGTTTTCAGTCTCGTTTCGGTATATCGAGATCAATAATTCAAAAATCATCTAACTGTTTCTTCTTTAGAAGCTTCCTCTCCTCATTCATATGATTCCAGCTGTCTTTTTAATTATTGCATCGAGGGAAAGCTGAACAGAATTTAAGACATTCGTGTTGCATAAAGTGTACACCCTAGTAAATAACATCTTGTGTTACTTCTTGATAAAAGAAACATTTTAAGCTCTATGAATTTCATGCCTAAAGAAAGCTAGCAACCCAACTTACTATTTATTATCTTCTTGTCAGTTCTTTTTAGCACTGTTTTTCCAGAAATTAGGAATGTAAGCACAAGATAATCAAGTGGTGTGCAGTTTGCCAACTTGCTATCTCTAACTAATAGGCCAGTTCAGTTAAAGGAGCTGTATATGAATGTCTAGCTGTTTTGTGTTGGAAGATTGCTATGGGTAATTTCCAGTGCATTCAGCATATTTCAAGTCAATCGGTATATCCAGATCAGAGCAAGCAAACACATCACTCAGTTCAGCTAGCAAAAATATAGCTTGATGTCCTCAAATAGCATAGTTGAGATTAGTTCATTTTTTGTGAAGTCTAATAATTGTTTGTACAGCCTGGCAAGCTTTCTGTATGCTTCTTCCACTGCATAGGATTCAGCCTCTTTAGATGATCAGGCTACTGTGCTTCTATGCCACCATTTTTTGCTGTGTCACCTAATGAGTGCACCCCCATCAAAGAATACATATCCAATAGATTATTTCCTATCTGATTTATCTCCTGCCCAGTCCAAATCTGTATAGTCGATAAATTTTAGATTATTAATTACAGAAAATTCCTGATTAAAATCTATCATTTCTCAAAGAGTTCCCTAATCTTTCTACAGCCATTGAGTCCTCTTGTGTTGTCCCAAAGGTGCTTTTTCAAAAGGCAAGTGGACAAAGTCCAGTTGCCTTTTGAAAAAGCACCTTTGGGACAACCATGACCTGGATGACTGAGGATCTCCACAGACATTCCTTTTGTGTTGGCTCATTGACCTTTTTGTTCAGCTGTCCAATTTCATTGGCCATGTCAGATCTACTGCGTGATGTATAGTAATTTCCTACCCCTGTCCTATATTGTCCTATTCCCTTCTTTGTTTAGCTGTTCAGCTTCCAAGAGTATACTTCACTCCTTTGCCTCAGGAGCCCTAGAAACTTTATTAAGTCTGTTATCTTTTGTTTTTGACTGAGCAAGTACACTCCACTTTTGTCTGCATCCTTTTTTTAAAATTTCCATTCCAAAATAATGATAAATATGCCCAAGAGGTTTTCCTTTCACTTCTTTATTCAAGTCATTCACATCTCCATGATGTTTCTTTTGTTCCCTACACATTACAGTTAGATCATCAACATAACAGAGATGTACATATGACTTCTATTTTTAACTCTTACATATAAACATAGATTTTAGCCCTGCTTGTTGCCTCAGCAGCTTTTCATACCATCAACTCAGTTTCCTCCAGGATTGGCTGAAGAGAGTGGAAGTAGGGATCACAGTATTATGTTAGTTCTCCTTTTTGTAAAGCAAGTTCTAGTCAATGTTGTTGGAGGGGAGTTGTCAAGTTCAAAGCCCCTGATTCCAGAAGTGCTTTAGGACTTAATGCTTTCTTCCCCCCTGTTTAACTGTTGTAGAAAGCCACAAGGGAAAGTCGTCCATCAGTTCAGGATCATGAACATGGTGTTGGGATTCAATTATACATCTCAATCCCTGATCAAGCAAACAATGCTGTCAAAGTCCCATTTTATTACCTGGAGGTGGTAAAACTCTGGATGGGGAAGAACAGTCTTGGCCTCAACCCTAGTGGGACTAAGAGGATATTGGTATTTGGACCTCCTTGTGTTCCTTCAGTCTAAGATGGGGTGGTGTTTCCCTGCTTGGAAGTAGTGCAATCTGGATTTTTTTTTCTGGATTATCAACTCCTACTCATGGATCAGATGATAACTGTGGCCAGGAACTGGATAACTGTTCCTTATATGTAATGGTCAGTAGAACTAACCCTGAAGAACAGGAGGAAAAGCTGCAATCAAGACAACAGTTAAATAAAAGAAATTTGAGTTCAAAGCAGAAATGTAATTTAAGAAAGCATGTCAGACTTGACCCTCTCTGGCTCTCATAAAAATAAAAGGAGGGATGGAATAACTGGTTGCCAATGCAGTTCTTGTAGTTGGTTTGTTATATTTTATGCTGAGGTTCAACAATCACTAATCATGCTGCCACTTTCTGGACCAGCGGTAGCTTCTTCATTTACAAGGTGTTACAAGTCCATCCACAAGGTGAGTAATGTGAGGAGCATCTCTTGAGCCAAGAATGAGTGCAAGTGGTACACAATTTCAGCCCTTTGAGGTAGACCAGACTAGAAATTCAAAGGTATGAAGGCTGATATTACTTTTATTATAAAGTTACATTAATAGACTCTTGCAGTTTACTTTCAAGGTGCAATTCAAAATGCCAGTCATCACTTACAGCTCTCCCCGTCCCCAAGATTCACATACTATTCCTCTTACCCATTTGCAAGCATTGGTATTTCTTCATATCCTAAAATATAGTTCTTTTAAGTTGAAAGGTGGTGGTTTTATTCCTTTAAATACTCACTGTTTAATGGATATTGTTTTTATAGAGTTGTTCCACTTTTAACCTTATGAGGCCTCACAAATCATTTGAAGTTGGCCATCAGTCTAGAATCAATAATGAGAATAACAATGATAGATAATTTCCCTGTTCAAAGCCCACATTTTGCAACATTTGCAACATAATTTAGTTTATCATGCCATGCTGTTGTTGCTGCTGTTGATTTAAGCCACATGTATATTTTTTGCAATTTACAGGCCAGTTTTTCTTTCTCTAGCTCTTCAAAATCTGGTGGCTGGTGCATATAATTCTCCTCTTTCAAATCACTATGAAAAAAGCCTGACATCTAAGTGTTCCACATGCAATTTTCTAAATGCTGCTACATTTCCTAATATTCTGATCCTTGCTTGTTTAACAAAGGATGCAAAATCTTCATCATAATCTACAATACATTTTTCTGTTGTAGCTCTTTGCTAACATAAACTAACATTATAATGCTACATCTTTCCATGAGCGTCATGCTTTATTGTGAAACCCCACTGACAGGGTTTTGAGTTTCTTACCCTGTTAGAATTTTTTCTTACTTTAACCCTGTTAGAATAGTTTTCTTACTCTGTTAGAATCCTTTTGGAATAGGTTTCATTTCTCCTCTGAGTCTGCGTGTCTGCAGCCTCTTTTGAATCTGATAGTTTTCTCTTTTTTATATCTCAGGCTCATTTTCAATAATTCCTCCTGATTGCAATGTCACTTTTTCTTACGTTTGTTTGCTGTCATCAATGCTTTACAGTCTCTTTTGAAGACTGCTCAGCTAAGATTGGCCCAAGGACTGTTGTAATATATATGTGGTTCAGGGGTGGGTTCTAAATTTTTTTAATACTGGTTCTGTGGGCGTGGCTTGGTGGTGGGGTAATGTGACTGGGTGGGCGTGGCCAACTTTTTTTTTTAACTTTTAAAAGCATTTTTTCTACAACCTTAACAGGCTGCAGAAAAAAAAATGCTTTTAGAAGCCTCTGATGATCCCAGATGAGCCGTGCGATCATCAGAGGTTTTTTTAAAAAAACTTTTAAAAGCATTTTTTCAGCCGAAGAGGTTGCACTAAAAATGCTTTTAAAATTTAAAAAAAAAAAAAAAAGCCTCTGATGAGGTGGGTGGGGTAAGCGAGCAGCGACTAGGCCGGGACCTGTTCAGGGGCGTGGCCAGCCAATGTTATTACCGGGTCTCTGAACTACTCCAAATTTTTACTACCGGTTCTTGTGAATCGCTGCGAACCGGGAGCAACCCATCACTGATGTGGTTCCAAGCAAAGCAGTTTTTTAAAAAAATAAACTAAATTTAGAGGTCAAATAATTCTAATTTTGTCAGATGTTTTGACAAGTCTTCTGTATTGTTATTGCTCCCAGTAGTCCAGTAATTATAAGGAATTTGTTTGCTGATTCTATCTTCTTTGTATTTCAATTGTTAAATGCTGATATTTTACATTTTTCCAGTTCTTTTTGAGCTATTATAGTGTCTTTTGGTATTCCCACATCTTTTAGTAAAATATGTTTTTCTTCAATTACGACTACTGGTGTGTTATGTCCTGGATATCAGTCTATCTGAATTTGGAACTGCCACATATTTTATATGTCATTTTGGAGCAGTTTTTCAACATTTACTCATTCTAAGCATCAAGTCCATACTTTTTGCATAAATTCCAATATGTCATTTTTGCTATTTTATCATGTCTTCCCTTATGATCTGTTTGGACAATTTTGCTACAGCTGTTGATTAAGTGGTCAACAGCCTTATTTTTTTTTTGCATAATCTATATTTGCCTTTGATTATAATTTTGTTCATTTTAATGGCTTTTTTGGCTAGTGCTTATTTTATTCTTCAGGTATTACATCTTCTGTTTCCTTCTTGATGGATTCAATCTGAAGCCATGACCAAGTTTTGTTACTATTCATCTTGCCTTCAATTTCTTTCAGGCATTAACTATGTAGAGGTTTATATTTAGAATGTTTCATTTGAAATTAACTATTAAATTGTTTCTAATACCTTTGATTTTGTCACATTCAACATATTTTTTCTTGCAGCCTTTTATTAATATTCGCTTTCTGTTTGCTTTTATACAATTATTCTCAACATGGGCCATATGGCCTCCTCAGGGGGCCATGCCATATTTCTAGGGGGCATAGTTTTTATATGGTATAGTTCAAATTAATAAACAGTACAGATGGTAAAGTACCTTTTTTTTCAGCTAATAGCAACTGAGGGACGGGGACATTCTGACTTTGTATGCATTTGCTCTGAAAGTTTAGTTTTATGTAGCCAGAATTAGCCCCTCTATCTCTTTCTTCAACTTTCCTGCTCTTGGTCATTGCTGAGATTGTTTTTAAATATACTGTCCATGTAATACTTTGTTTTGCCATGTCTCTATTCTGTTTTTATTTCATTTTTTATAGGTCAGTGTGGTCTCTTCAGTAAGCCTTCATTTTATACTAGCCTTAGTGCATCTTCTTCACTGCCTTTCAGATATTCTTCCATTGTTTTTTTTTAAATTTCTTCTTCAACTATCTGGTGTACTTGCAATATTCCATACTCACCTATGCTTCCTGCTAAGTCAAGTCTGTTAACAGCATTGCATAAATGAAGGACATCATTCATTGTCATTATTTTACTGGTCTTCCTATTCAGGACTTTTAGTATTACTCGAGTCTACTCTATTATTCCAGCTGTGTATCTAATGTCTGGAATTGCCTAGATGTTAATTGCCTTGATGGAATTTCCTTCACTGTATTTGAACTTTAAAATCTTCTTCACTCTCATGATGTATTTACTTCTAACCTACTTGACTTCAGTATGATTGTTGTGGTCAGTTTACAGGATGCCCAGGTATTTGTAATGATTATTTTCATCTAGATGTTGATGCCATTTCCATCGGGCATTTTGATTCCTTCAATTGTCACTATTTTCCCCTCTTGATGGTATGAGTGGCACATTTATCCAGTCCAAAGGTCATTGCAATATCTTGGCTGCATATACGGATGGTGTTGAACAGTTATGCTATTTCAAGGGGCTATTCTATTTTCAGGGGATGTTTTTCTGTACAGCTTCAGAGTATGTAAATAACCAGGCAAATGTTTTTGAAGTTTGATAGCCAAGACATGACTTGTTTAGTATTGTTCAATATTGTTGACAGAAGAATTAATGTAAAGACAAACAGTGGTGATAGTGAATCTCCTCGAAACATTCCACTCTTGATAATAACCTCTCCCAGTCTATCAGTATTGATCACCAACTATTATGTTGACTTTCAGTACAGGCTTGACTTTTTCTTTAGGATATTTGATCTCATTACTTCTCTGGGGCTCTTCATTCTCCTTTAATAGGCCCTTTTTTTGTTACAGTAATAACAAGCTCAATTTCTCCATTTTCTCTTGTTTTGACAATTCCCTTCAGTTAGGTCATTCAAATCATAGTGATATGCCTCCAGTTTGGCAATTAAGTTTTCAAGGAAAAGTCATTATGAAGTCTGATCAGCTGTATTATATATTTATAGTTTTCTGGTAATGAATGTAGTAATAGTTCCCTGATGAAATCATCAGAAGGTTCACAATGTTGTGTTTAATGCCTTCTGAATAGAGACATTCTGACATTTGTTGTATCAAAACTTCATGCCCTGATAATTTCAACTTTATTATGAATTTTATGAGTATTAAAATATTATTGTTCATTTCCTGCATGTCTATACAGGTAGTCCTTGATTTACATAACTGAGCCTGGAATTACAGCTGTAGGTCATTAAGCAGGTCACCATGCGACTGACAAGATTTTATGTCATTTTTTACAACAATTGTTAAGCAAACATGGTGATCAAAAAGTGAATGCAGCAGTCATAAATCAAACACCATGATTATTAAGCAAACCTATTATCTGTAATGGATGTTCTTTTTTTTTCTCCAGAAACCAGATGTAAATATCAGTTTTCTGACAAAAAAAAATTGTAAACTACAGTAGCCAGAATGGGCTCACATTTTGGCCAAAAGACAAACAAAATCAGGGAGATCTCTCAACAAAAGGCAAGAATATACATTATATATTGGTGTAAATCAGAAGGAAACTGATGAATATGGATAATACAAATGGGTGTGGTCTTTGCTTGTTCCATCTTTAACCCTTTTATATACTGAAGAAAGTTAGCAACCCTCCCCCCCCTGAAGAATGAAATATTTTAGGAAATATTAAAAAGGCAGAATATTATATTTCCCTGGATGAGAAAAGGAGAAACATGTTTTAAAGACAAAACAGCTCCCTGCAGCTCCCTGCCCCCCCCTTCAACTCCAGGGTGATGGGATTAAGATATGGCCCTCAGGACATGATAGGATTAGCCCTCTACCCAACTAGCAACAGAACTCAGCACATGGCACCTTGGGAGATTGCATCACTCAGCAAGATTCAACCAAGCCTGGGACTCAAGACAACCTACAAAGTTACCCCTGGATGGCCCTATGGGAGTCTGACAACCAATCAGAATATATTTCTTACACAGGAACAGGAAGTTCCAAGTATAAATCTCTCTCTCTCTCTCTCTCTCACCCATGTGCTTGATTGCCCAGGACCTCAAACTATGTGGTCCCGTCCATCATTAAACCATCTTTCCAAACAGCTTCTATGTTTCCAGTATCTTTCTCTCCACTTGGAACTGAACCCAGATGGACATTTCTTCTAATAATACATAATGACAGCAGAAGAGAAATGGAAATTGGAACACCAGATGTTCCCTCCTATGTTCTGTACCATGGATGAAATATTTTGATAGACAGAGATGATATATCTAATATTTTGCAAGAAACAATGTCTGTAGTATTGTTGGTACATGAAAAATTTTTATCAAGAGTCCAGGTCATCTTGATATATTTCTATGAAGTTAACAAAATGACTTGAATTTAAGCATCGATTAAGCAGTTGGATAACCTCGTTTACTAATAAACTGGCTAATGGAGGAAGAACAGATTTACTCCTACTGATTGATCATGAAGAAATGAAATCCTTTTCATGAATACAGCATAAAAGTCAACCAACCCTTTCTTCCTGGGAGTCTCTACGAAAACAAAACTCTTCCTTCAGTTCTGTAGGAACTTAATGCATCGTGGTTGATGAGACACAAGAGGAACCAATCCTCTAAGAGAAATTTATAATTGTATCTTTGGGCCAGCTCCCTCTCTTTTGTAAACTGTAATATCGGCAGCAGAGCCCTTGAGAAAGGAAACATTAAATAGTTGCCACAGAGGAGAATTGTAAGCAGACTCTGTCTTGCTTCACAGATTTTTAGCAGCTGCTTATAGACTCCATCTAGGACTGGTCAGAAAGTCTTTCTCCAGATTGTCAACCTCTTTCTCATAATATAATTTCCTTCATGTTTGGAAGCCAGCAGGAAAAAGGAAATGAGAAGTCTTATAAATAGATATCAGAGATTGTAGCACCTTTCTTCTGTCATGTATACACATTTAACATTGCAGTGGCAGTGATCCTTCTCTTTCTGAGGGAAGTCGTTGCTGTAGGAAAAAAATATTGAAAATGGGGAAAAAGTAAAAAGAAGCCCATTAAAGTCTCTGCTTACATAAGAATGTCTAAGTCTATAGAAACTGCCACATCATTTTTTGTCTTGATATTTTTCATTATTGACTTATGAAAAGAAAGCCTGCCTGAGATGTACTATTGAAAACTACTTAAATACATGCAGTGTTTTTTCTTGGCAACTGTATGAAATCATCCAGAAAGCAAAGAGGAGTTGATGTTTGACAGTAAGCTGCCCTATTAATCTGTGTGCCAGACTAAACTCACCTCAAAAGTTGATTAAGAACTTCCCATGTGTCTTTGGCCGTAACTTTAAAGCATCTATCGGAACTAGGCCTGAATGCTTGATCAGTCTCACGGTATCAGTCTCATTAGTGCAGATACTCTACTCCATCTACTTGAGGGTGTTTGTTTGTTTGTTTGCTTGCTTGCTTTGAATGAGATGTATTCATCTCTGATTTTTGCAAAATGTGCTGGAGCAAAATAAATGATGCGGTGACAAAGTAAAGGAGAAAAATGTATACAGATGCAACTTAGTAGGGACTCCTTCTGTGCAGGAGCAACTCCTGGTGATTGCATTGGACATGTAATTTTCTTGGCAATGGCAAAGGAATTATTTGTCTTTGCTTAATTCTGAGGTGTTGTTTATTTATTTGGTTGTATGATCCAGTTAAGCCCATGGCCCTGATACTTCTTGCTAGTCTTCCATCTAAATGCTGATCAGTTTTGATCCTGTTTAGCTTTTCAAGATCAGTTAAGGTATGCTAAGCTGTGCCAATTAGCTTAACCCCGATATGCAATGGAAAAAGGAAGTGATGGAGCTAGAAAACATTCAGAAAATGCTTACGGGAAACTAAATCAGCTCACTTATAAAGGCAGGCAACATCATTGGGCCTTTTTAGCTTAAAGTGCATGATACATGACTACAAAAGCATACATGCTGTTGAAAAAGCATGCGGTTGAAGTTTTTTGTCCCTTTTTCACAATGTTATATTACAACTCAGGGATAAACCTTTTAACATTAATTCAGGGTGATTTGGGATATCCTTTGCATAACACAAAGTTAAATTAAGGAATTTATGACTACGGAATGACCACTACGAAATGACCACATGGTTTTAAAAGAAGATTAATTCAGTCCATCAGGTTAGAATTTTCTATAAGTGCTAGTGTTGATAGTTTTTTAATACCTTCAGAAACCCAAATATTGTGATTCTTATGCTACTTGAAAGTGTCCAATACTCAACAGGTCACCTGTGGAGCTGCATAAAACACTGATCCTCCAAGCCTTTGAACTAGTCTAGTAAGGCTCTGTTTATTACAGTCGTATTTTAAAAGTATAGAAATAATGCTATACATGTGCTAATTCCAACAGCTCAGCAGTGGCACCTCTATGATTAGAATTATAAATAACATGCTTAGCAGCAGGTGGCAATTTCATTGGGAAGGCTCAAAGGAGTTTTAAATCCAGATTCATCATTTTTGCACTGAATACATTTTGCACTGCTTCTGCCGCTTTGTGATTTTTGGCGTTTTGTGCCATTTCAAAGTTTACTTCTCATTGGATAACAAGTCGAATGGGCAGCCAAGGGAATGCAACAATGCCTGCTGGGGATGTAAGCCCTATCATTCTGCTATTATAATATAAATTATAAATTATGTTGATGATTGTTGTTTGTCCTTTGTGCAACAAATGGCCTATGGCTAGATCACTGTACAGTGGGATGTCTTCTTCTCCCTTGTTTTGAAGGAAGGACTTAAAGATTCCAATGGGGCTTTCTGTGGTAACAAATGGCTTCCCTCTCCATTCCAGTTTTGCTTTGCTTAGGCATTTGTTGTTGTTAGTTGCGAAGTTGTGTCCAACCCATTGCGATCCCATGGACAACATTCCTCCAGGCCTTTCTGTCTTTTACCATCCTCTGGAGTACTTTTAAGCTCATGCTTACTGATTCAGTGACTCCATCCAGCCACCTCATTCTCTGTCGTCCCATTCTTCTTTTGCCCTCAGTCTTTCCCAGCATTAGGCACTTCTCCAGTGAGTCCTTCCTTCTCATTAGGTGGCCAAAGTATTTGAGTTTCATCTTCAGGCCTTCTAAAGAGCAGTCAGGGTTGATCTCCTCTAGGACTGTGCGGTTTGATCGCCTTGCAGTCCAAGGGACTCGCAAGAGTCTTCCTCAGCACCATTGTTCAAAGGCCTCAATTCTTTGGCGCTCAGCTTTTCTTATGGTCCAACTTTCGCAGCCATTGCTTAGGCATATGCTCCCTAAAAAGAAGATGCCAAGTAATCCATTACATACCATTGGTGGGTTCTTGAAAACTTGCTACTTCTCCTCAGCTCAGGCATCAGAGGGTATAGAATCCAATGATACAAATTGAACAATCTACCTCATGAAATGATATGCTTTTGCATCATATCCCACTATAGAATGCCCTAGCTCTTCTATAGAAAACCAATACACCGGATTTATAATTAAGATCTTTTTTCTATAACAAAGCCAGAGATTTATGCCCTTCACTCAACAATGGAATAGTTTGATGGTTTTTACTGTAGGAGAAGATAGTTTCATTCCAACTTTGGAATGACAATCCAAGGATACACACTGGTTGCTGTGATTGATGGCCTTCTACTTGTCCTATATAAGTATGACACACATAGACATAGACACAGAATGTGTGGGAGGGTGATAACTCGACTTCCACAAGTGGTTTTTCACCTCCACTGTAATTATTCTAGTCACTTCTAGACAAGATGGGAAGCACACAAATATAATAAGTAAGTAAATAAATAAATTATATATTAGTGATTCCCAACTTGGTATCTTCTAGATGTTTTGGTTTATTTCCAGAATTTTCCAATCAACTCTGCCAATTCTGAATGGGAAATGTGGGAAAGGAGGTCATGAGGTTAGAAAAGGCTGTTTCAGATTGGAATGAGACAACTCGCCATGGCCAACTCACCATGATCAATTCACCGTGGCCAACTCACTACAGCCAACTCATTGTGGGACACCTTGCTGTGGACAACTTGCCATGGGATTCAGTAATTTTTGTTGACCACATTTTCATCAAAATTATTTTATCTCTTGTATCAAAGGAAATCATTCCGATGACTACCAGCTTTTGTAATGCTTTGATGAATTAGAAAAGGAACTAGTCTTGCATTGAATTGTCCCACATTGAGTTGTCCTACAGTGACTTCGCCATGGCAAGTTGTCCATGGTGAGTTGGTCATGGTGAGTTCACCCTGTTGAGCTGGATGTGGCGAGTTCTCCTAGACCCATTTTAAATATAAGAGCACTAACATCAGAACTTCCTTACTTGTTGAACTTGGCTTGGCTACATGTTTTTCTAAAAACTCTTAACAATAAAGTGCTGTTTCATCAGAGGGCATATTCAGCAGACTAGAAACTAGGAGACTGTGAGTTCTAGTCCTGTCTTAGACATTAAAGCCATCTGTTTGCCCCCTTGCATTATTTATAAAACTAATAGAATAGAATTCTTTATTTGCCAAGTGTGATTTGACACACAAGGAGTTTGTATCCGGTGACTAAATGTGGGATAAAAAAATAAATACATAACTCAAAAACACATCAAAAATTCATATCATAAACCTGCTTCATAGGAGGTAGGACAGCAACAACAACACTTTGGTCATGTGTCATGTCATCTATCACCTTGGTGCATAAGGCTCAACTACCCACATTAGAAAGTAATATGACTGCTGAGCCAAGGAAGCATAGGGATAGCATGCTTATTGTTATTTTTATAATAATAATATTGCTTAAAAATCTGCAAGTCCCTCTGTTCCAACTCATGTATCACAATGTTCTGGAAAAGAAAAGTGGTGCTTTGATACAATACTTGTGCTAGAAAAGCTACATAAAACATACAGTATTCCAAAGTTTGGCACATTTGCCCAATAAAGGAGACATAAATACATTGCTTCTGTTTGAGAAATTCAGAGCTATAGGAAGGGCCATAAATGGATGACAAGAATAAATGCTTTTTTACTAACTGGGTATAGATATCACCATAAATGTTGGGATGTTCATATTATCTTTAAAATCTGCAACAATCTCTACCATTCTGTTTCTGGTACACATATGTGTACAAAAGCAGCCATACATCTCTCATCTATTAAAATTAATTTCTTCTTGTGTTTTACTATCTTTGGACTCATATCATATTCCCCATAGAAAAGCAGAAAAGCAGCACTCTGTTGTGTGCACAATTGGCTTAACAGTGTACTGAGTCCCCATTCAAAGACATACACAATAGATTGTGTTAACTATTTTCTTTACTGCGGTATCCATAGCTGTTTCTTGATACCAGTTTGCTCCATCAAATCTTTGTTTCTTTCTCAGAACTGATGATGAAGTTCAGAAATCAGTTTCTTCTTTGGGAGTTGAGCATCATGGATAGTCAGTTAGTGAAGGAATCACATTACCAAAGAAGTAACAGAAAATGCTTAAAAATCCAAACCTACAAGCCAGTAGTGGGTTTCAATTTAGTTTGCTACCGGTTCGCTCGTGTGTGGCGCTTCTGCCCATGCACAGAAGCATCCAGGCAGGTGGGCGGAGCCTCCCGCTGCCACCGCTACCAGTTCGCCTGATCTGGGGCGAACCAGTAGCAACCCACCACTGCTACAAACCTTCACCTTTCCATCTTGTAATAGATGCTGGCTGTTACAAACCGCTTAGTATAGCTGTTTGAAAGAAAGCTTTTAAACAGCTATACTAAAACTTCCATCTCCATGATTGATTTAGTCTTCCAGTTAATGGAAAAGTTATCACTCCTTTTGTGCAATTTAAAGATTGTTAGATAATTGCATGGCAAAGGCAGCTATAAATATGTTGACAAAATATCCTATGGGAATCAAATTCTTAAAATATCTGAGAGAGACAAAGGAGAAACAATTGATGTGATTTTCAACATTGCTTCATGTTTATATCTGAGGCAGAAATATAAAGCTTATGTTTCTGATCTGACAGAAGGGCCTCAGTATTCCTTCTCTTCTCTCAAATGGGAAATTATATTCCATAACTGTGGACAGAAACCTTGTCATCTTCCTGATTGGTACAGTCTCCTCCCACATTTTTCTCTACTAGAACATTTGGACCGAATTGGTTGACAATAGAAACGTTTTAAACTCTTATCACTCCACAGGACTAAGTGTTGACTAAGGAGGGGAAGTACCTAGAAAGAAAAAGGAGGTGTTTCTTAATATCTTTTTTTACTATATCTTCCACATGACCTTTGCTTCCTTATCTTTGTTTCCTTTTCCTGTACTTGGCAGTGTAACCGTCTTTCTGTTAAAGCATTCTTTTGTTAGAAGAGCTGCACTTTTATTCTGCTTTGAATCAAGAGTGAGCTTTTGCACATTGCAGCTGACAGATGTAGTCACCCACTCTGAATCTATTTAAATTATACCTGAACCAAATGGCTCACGATGAGTAGAGGCAAAACATGTGATCTGCCCTGCTTAGAAGTTAATAGCCCTCCTTCATGGAGGCAAATAGAAGGAAGGAAGGAAGGAAGGAAGGAAGGAAGGAAGGAAGGAAGGAAGGAAGGAAGGAAGGAAGGAAGGAAGGAAGGAAGGAAGGAAGGACTGACCAGCATTATGACGATCATAATTACAAAAGTGAAGATTAGTTGAATTGGTTTCCTTATGAGCAGGAGGGATCCACCCATTTTTGGCGCTAAAATATTACTAAACACCCTCTAAAATAGTTGTGTATTCACACATGTTCTGTACTAGTGTATTGCAACAGGGTAAATTTCTTTTGTATGAGGGGTGTGTGGAAAAGATAGAACTAGCTGTATAAGCGATATAAAGGACAAGAAAACAGTAATGCAGGAAAGGAGAGACAAAGAGCTGAGTTAAATTTATCCATTTTAATCAAGTGTTTAAAATCTGCACGTCTCCAACGTCTTCCTCAGAAATGAATTGACAAGAGTAAAACATAATCCTCTGATTGCACAGAGCACTATCTGATACATTACTTTTTAGCTGAGACTGACAGGCAGCATAAGCAATGCTGAACAGTCAAAAATAGAGGAAATTAGAAACAGAAAATGTAACATTTGCCTTAATCTTACATTGAGAGGGTCCAAGACCTATGGAGGGATCTGACAGCTTTCTTTTCTTTCTCATTTCTTTTTTGTTAATCTCAAATGATTTCCATCCCATTTATGAAGCAATTTGAGAAATAGAGTAATATTTTCTTTTTTTTTAAAAAAATAAACCTTTTATTGATTATGGGCAAGAAGGCTAAATCTTTTCTTCCATGACCTTTCCCCCCCCCCCAGATAATTATATCCCCTTGAAATAAAAGTTAACAGTACATTTACTCTAACATTAAAAATGGAAAGGAAGCTTCATTCTGTATATTTAATGAAGTGAGCAGTTTTCACAGAGAATGACAAGCTAAGTGTAGACTAAATGTTGCTTGAAAATACTCTGTGTGACATAAGGAATAAATAACTCTGTGTGGCATATAATTAAATAATGTGATATAGACCACATAATTATGTAATTCTATTCAATTTATAACATTAATAATGATAATAATAATCCCCAAACCCAAAGACATCCTAATAAAAGTAGAATTACTACAACAAAAAATATCAATGGTGATTGGTGCCTTGGGCGTAATCCCAAACCATCTTGAGCACCACTTGAACAACATTGGCATTGACAAAACCACCATCAATCAATTGCAAAAGGCAGCTTTATTTGAAACAGTTTATATCTTGTGAGAGTACTGTATCTTTAGTAACATCAAATGACAAATCAGCCCATCCCAGATTCTTGAGAAAGACCTGATAGCTGGATAAAAATGCCTCATTAAATCTAAATATCTAGTTGACTATGAAATGAACCATAATAATAGATTAGAATTTGTTAATTCATACTAAATATTTGATATGATTAGATATATTAATATATAGTTATAATTCATTTTTCATTCACTACCGATGGAAATTAAATCATTTTTAGCTTTTGTTTAAGCTTAACCCAGCAACTGCATTCTATTCACATGTTTATTACACCCCTTGACCTGGACAAAGGGATATGCCCTTTGATAAAATACACCAAATAAATGGTTGACTAATTTGTCTCATTAAGATGCCTTTCCTTGTTGGTTTGCAATATGAATTTTGCATTTACAGGCAGATGTTTTTTGTGTGTATATGTGAATATGGAGCGAGAGAGTGTATGGATGGATGGGTGTGAATAGAGGCACTGGTGCTTTTGGTCTTGTCCATCATCATAGGCTCTTGTGCATCCATGATAAAAAGTAGTCCATTGGATAACAATGATTTACTGACTAAGAATGAAAGAAATTCATAACAAAATACATAACAAAATAAAATAAATAAGCACTGATTTTGCATATCAATGAAATGAAAATATTTTAGCGTTCTCTGATAGAGAAAAAAAATTCTTGTCCCCATCAAGATGTGTTGACAATGTTCAAACAAAGTATTTTATGCTTTTCCACTTTCTTCTATTATACATCAACACCTCTATTCCAAAAATGTATTTGCTTTTTAAAATCATAATAACAGGCAAATGTTGTTCTCATCATTTTTTAATTAAGGTTGCTGTTGAAAATAGTTTTAATTAAAATACTACCAACTGGAAGAACAAAATACCAAAACAAAACTAAAACAGACCAGATCAAAAAACAAAAACAAAACATGCTTGAATACTTGAAAAGTGAGCCTAATTTTATTTATTTATTTTTAGTTTTATTTATGCAAATTTCTCCATTTTCTAAATTTATATTATATGAAAAATATAATGTCATTTCAAAATTCTTATAATAGAAAATTTGGGGAAAGGCTGGAAAATGATGTTATGACTTAAAAATGATCATACTGCTCCAAATTTCATTCTTGCCACCTCGTTTTAAAAAATGAAATATTGAAGAACAGTATCAGCAGTCTGTTACTGCAAATAGAGGTCGATTTTTTTTTTATTTATTTTTTTTAAAATTTGATTTATATGCCGCCCTTCTCCGGAGACTCAGGGCGGCTTACAATGCGTTAAGCAATAGCCTTCATTCTTTTGTATATTTTATACAAAGTCAGCTTATTGCCCCCACAAACTGGGTCCTCATTTCACCTACCTTAGAAAGGATGGAAGGCTGAGTCAACCTTGAGCCTTGGAGAGATTCGAACCAGCAGAAATTGCAGGCAGCTGTGTTAATAACAGGGTGCACTAAACCTCTGAACTATCAAGGCTCTCCTTCCTATGTTGTATCCTGATATTTTTAACCATCGTCCATAACTGAAAATTCAATATAGTTCTTGATCTTGTGAGAAATTCCCAATGCTGAGGATATGGTCAAGAAGTTCATATGTATATTTATGTATATTTAATACAAGGTAATCAGTCTAGAGTAAGGTGACCAGATTTTAACATTGGTAAAGAGGGACATTGTGGGCGTGGCTTATTTTGTGGGCGTGGCTAGCTGGTCATGTGACTGGGTGGGCGTGGCTAGCTGGTCATGTGACCGGGTGGCCATGGCTATGTGTATAGGGTAAGGTGAACAGATTTTAACATTGGTAAGAGGGACACCATTGTGGGCGTGGCTTATTGTGTGGGCGTGGCTTGGAGGCCATGTGACTGGGTGGGCGTGGCTAGCTGGTCATGTGACCGGGTGGCCATGGCTTTGTGTATAGGGACTACTCAGGGGGCTGGAAAGTCATTTCTGACAGGTCCTCACACTTTTGTCTGGTCCTCACACTTATGACCATCCTCACATTTATGCCCGTGCAGCATTCTTAACAACCATGTCACTCATTTCACAACTGCTTCTCTTCACCATGGTGACAAGATAGGGCAAAAATGTAAAATGTGAGGACAGTCGTAAGTTCGAGGACTGGTCAAAAGTGCGAGGACCAGTCAAAAATAACTTCTTCAGCCCTCTGAGTAGTCCATATGCACAAAAGGACTAACCAGAGGGCTGAAAAAAGTCATTTCTGACAGGTCCTCGCACTTTTGACTGGTCCTCACACTTATGACCATCCTCACATTTATGCCCGTGCAGCATTCTTAACAACCATGTCACTCATTTCACAACTGCTTCTCTTCACCATGATGACAAGATAGGGCAAAAATGTAAAATGTGAGGACAGTCGTAAGTTTGAGGACTGGTCAAAAGTGTGAGGACCAGTCAAAAATAACTTTTTCAGCCCTCTGAGTAGTCCATATGCATAAAAGGATACAGTAATAGAGAGGGATGAAGGAAGGGAAGGGAAATTAGAGTAGGAGTGACGGTAAGAGAGGGAGGAAGAGAGGAGAAGGAGAAAGGAAGAGGAAATAGGGAGGAGAAGAAGAGGGTGGGGGGAAGAGAAAGTAAGAAGGAAAGAAAAGAGAGGTGGTAGGTTTGAGGAGAAAGATTGCTGTACAATAAAAAAGATGAAAGGGAAGAAAGCCAACCCCAAACAAATATAAAGATATTAAGATAAAGAATGAATTGTTAAACTTTAAAGAATAAAAGAGAACAAATATGAATAAATAGCAATAATTAGAAACACACATACAAACATACAATGTATTTTCTTTGAACAGAATATTTGGCTGGTTCACAAATTTAAACAGTGTTTAGTCATTTCAATTAAATTTACAATTTCTATATTTCCTTTTTGCCATATTTATTCCTCATCTATTTTTTTAAAAAAACAATATTACCCTTCATCCTCATCTCTAATCTTAATCAAATTCAATTTTTCCCTTCTATTCTATATTATACCCCTTCCCATTGTCATCTATTTTTATATCCATCCTCACATTGGTTAATTATGTAATTATGTAATACAGTTGTTTAATACAAATTCAACATTTTAATATAAATTTATTTATTTTTTATTTATTTGTTTAAATTTCTATACCGCCCTTCTCCAATGTAGGACTCAGGGCGGTGAACAGCCAAAGTAAAAACAAGACATACATACAAACATACAAAATCTAAAAAACTGTTTAAAATAATTAAATAATTTTGGCCGTAATTAAAACATTCCAATTTAAAATCCATTTAAAATTTGACTCAAGCCAGCCCAGCTAGTTGGAATAAATGGGTTTTCAGGGCCCGACGAAAAATCCGGAGGTCTGTTATTATACGTAGCTCTGGGGGGAGGTTGTTCCAGAGGGCGGGCGCCGCCACAGAGAAGGCTCTCCCCCTGGGGGTCGCCAGCCGACATTGTCTGGCGGACGGCACCCTGAGGAGGCCCACTCTGTGGGAGCGTACTGGCCGGTGGGAGGCTATTGGTGGCAGAAGGCGGTCTCGTAAGTACCCCGGCCCTAAGCCATGGAGCGCTTTAAAGGTGGTCACCAACACCTTGAAGCGCACCCGGAAGACCACCGGGAGCCAGTGCAGCTCGCGCAGGAGAGGTGTCACGTGGGAGCGCCTCGTCGCCCCCAAAATCCCCCGCGCGGCCGCATTCTGGACCAGCTGGAGCCTCCGGGTGCACCCCAGGGGGAGCCCCATGTAGAGAGCATTGCAGTAGTCCAGGCGGGAAGTGACGAGTGCCTGAGTGACTGTGCGTAGGGAGTCCCGATCTAGAAAGGGGCGCAACTGGCGTATCAGGCAAACCTGATAAAAAGCCCCCCTGGCCACGGCCGCCAAATGATCTTCTAACGACAGCCGTGCGTCCAGGAGGACGCCCAAGTTACGAGCCCTCTCCGTGGGGGCGAGTGATTCGCCTCCAATAGCCAGCGATGGCGTCAGCTGGCTATATCGGGACGCCGGAAGCCACAGCCACTCGGTCTTGGAGGGGTTGAGTTGGAGCCTGTTTCTCCCCATCCAGGCCCGCACGGCCTCCAGGCACTGGGACATCACTTTAAGGGCATCATTGGGGTGGCCTGGGGTGGAGATGTACAGCTGGGTGTCATCAGCGTACTGATGGAACTCCACCCCGAAGCCACGGATGATCTCACCCAGCGGCTTTACATAAATGTTGAACAGAAGGGGCGAGAGGACCGACCCTTGTGGCACCCCACAAGCAAGGTGCCTCGGGGTCGACCGCTGCCCCCCTGTCAACACAGATTGCGACCGGTCAGAGAGGTAGGAGGAGAACCACCGCAAAACGGTGCCTCCCACCCCCAACCCCGCCAACCGGTGCAACATGATACCATGGTCGATGGTATCAAAAGCCGCTGAGAGGTCTAACAGGACCAGGATAGAGGAGCAACCCCTATCCCGGGCCCTCCAGAGATCATCCACCAATGCGACCAATGCCGTTTCCGTGCTGTGCCCAGGCCGGAAGCCGGACTGGAGCGGGTCTAGATAGACAGCTTCATCCAGGTACCGGGGAAGCTGTTGCGCCACCACACTCTCAACAACCTTCGCAATGAAGCGAAGGTTGGAGACTGGACGATAGTTAGCCAAAACAGCCGGATCCAGAGAAGGCTTCTTGAGGAGGGGCCTCACCACCGCTTCTTTCAAAGCGGCCGGCAGGACCCCCTCACTCAAAGAAGCGTTAACAATCTTCTGGAGCCAGCCTCGTGTCACCTCCCGGGAAGCCAGTACCAACCAGGAGGGACACGGGTCCAATAAACATGTGGTCGCGTTCAGCCGTCCCAGGACCCTGTCCATGTCCTCGGGAGCCACAGGATCAAACTCCCCCCAGATAACACTCTCAAGACCTGCCTCAGTCATCCCGTCTGGACATACCCAGTCAGAGGCCAGCCCTTCCCGAATCTGAGCGATTTTGTCATACAGATACTGCACAAAATCCTCAGCTCGACCCTGCAAGGGGTCATCCCGCACTTCCAGATGGAGGAGGGAGCGGGTCACCCTAAACAGGGCGGCCGGGCGATTATCTGATGACGCGATAAGAGCGGCAAAATAGCTAGTTTTCGCCGCTTTTATCGCCACTAGGTAGGTCTTAATATGAGACCTCACCAGTGTTCGGTCAGGTTCGGAGCGGCTGGTCCTCCAACTACTCTCCAGGCGTCTTTTCCGGCGCTTCATCTCCCTAAGCTCCTCGGAGAACCAAGGAGCTAGGTGAGTTCGGTGCCGGGTCAGAGGCCGCAAAGGCACGACTCGGTCCAAGGCCCCGGCAGCCGCACTATCCCAGGCGGCCACCAGGTCTTCAGCCGAGTCATGAGCCAGAATCTCAGGAAATGGCCCAAGCTCCATCTGGAACCTATCAGGGTTCCAGATCAATTAGTTATATAACTATCTTTTTTGTATATTAATCAATATGAACATGAATATTCCAATTATTTCCATGCAATCCAATTTCTTACAAATCAATTAATTATACTTACCAATAATAATAAACCAAATAATTTCCCCCATATATTCCTCCAAACCACAACTTAACCATTTCTGCTTTCAACACAGTATACAATTAACAGTATCTCAATTATTACAATTCCCTAGTTAAAAAGAGCTTTTTTTTCTTTTGTGTTTTAAAATCTTGAACTCTCCTCTTTTGCCCTAAATAATTTCCCATTGTTTGCACCTATCTTTTTTGGTGAGGAAAAGGAAAATAAATCGGCTGCCTAATTTTCCAACATTGCAAGCAAACAGCAAAGCCAACAGCCTGTTTTACTTTCAGTTTCGTTTTGAGCTTGGTTTGCACAAAGAGAAAAAAAAAACTGCTGAGCAATTTAGCAAGAGCAGAGCCCTGTGCAAATCAGCTGAGAGGGGGAAGCCGAGCTAATCAACGTAGGGCGGCCCTTTGAAGCCCCGCGGCAAGAGTTTAAACAGGTTTTTTCCCTCTAGCCATCAGCTGGGACTCAGGAGGCAGCCGGGACTCAGGAGGCAGAATGAAAAATCGGGACTTTTTTAAAACGCCGCGGGACGCGGGACAAATTGCTCAAAAGCAGGACTGTCCCGCCAAAAGCGGGACGTCTGGTCACCTTAGTCTAGAGTTCCATTAACAAGTACCGTATATACTCGAGTAAAGCCGAGTTTTTCAGCACATTTTTTATGCTGAAAAAAGCCCCCCTCTGCTTATACTCGAGTGAGGAAAAAATGCCTTTTTTCCTGCAACCGTTTTGGCTCCCAGGGGCTGCAGGGAGGCTTGCTAAAGGTAAAATGGGGTGTGTGTGGGGGTGCGGCACCCCTCCCCCACGCCCCTTTTTGGCTTCCAGGGGCTGCAGGGAGTCTTGCTAAAGGTAAATGGGGCGTGGGGGGGGTGCGCTGCCCCTCCCCCGCGTCCCTTTTTGGCTCCCAGGGGCTGGAGGGAGGCTTGCTAGGGGCATGAAGGGGGTGCCTAGCAAGACTCCCTGCAGCCCCCTGGAAGCAAAATTCTATTGTGTAATTTTTTTATAGTGTAAAACTAGTCTGTTTACTCTTTTTCTTTGAAATCAATATTCAAAAACATTTAACCTACTGATGCCTCAATTAATGTAATTTTATTGGTATCTATTTTTATTTTGAAATTTACCAGTAGCTGCTGCTTTTCCAACCCTAAGCTTATACTCGAGTCAATAAATTTTCCCAGTTTTTTGTGGTAAAATTAGGTGCCTCGGCTTATATTCGGGTCGGCTTATACTCGAGTATATACAGTATGTTGATTTCAGATTTTAAAGGTCACAATCCAAACCATACAGGTTAGAACACAATCTGAACCCTACAAATCTCATAATATTCAAGAGTAAGACTATTGCAGCCAATTCTTATTTAATAAGAGGTATACCTCCACTTATTCCAACACGTAATGTCATATATTCCAAAGGCATTCTGTTCCATCTAATTTCTCTATAAACCACTGGAAAATAAACCGCATCTAATTTGAAACTGCATTGCTCTTATATAGATGCTAAAGCCGTTTTCCTCCACTTTACAAATTATTCTTCTCTTTTGGAGTGTTGTTATTATAAAAAGATAAAATGTATGTTGCCTTGAGCTACTTAGATGAAAGTGGAATATTAGTATCATAAACAAACAAATATTTATTTGCTAGGCAACATCTCGTATGTACAGTAGTGTTTGTCCTTGGATTGCTTTTCCTTTTGACACAACTTTCAAAATTTGTGTTATCTTTTAGACAACTTCCCTGAATGTTTCATGATGCTTACTAACTTGGTGAATTTTTCACCAAGGATGACAGACAGCAAAAGGGTCCATGGATTATTGCCATTGTACCACAGCTGAGACTAGTTGGTAAATCATAGATTTTCTGTTAAAGGAATCTGTAATGGATGAATTGTTGTTTACTATTTGAATATATAGTAGTAACACGGGAGGGGGGTATTATTTGTACCTATCCTAGCTTCACTTTCCTAGAAAAAAAGTGAAATATCTGTCCCTTTTGCTATTTCACTTATCCATTTCATCCCTGAAATGGATATAGCCCCCAAATGCTGATTTATTTTTACATAGCAGCAAGCTTGGTCTTTTAGCATACTCGGCGCTCTGTAAATGACATCCTGACTGTTTACTATATGAATGAAGAATAAGCCTCATTGTGCCCACCTGACAAGCTGTTCAGGTCTTCTCACAGCAGGGCACCATTTTCAAAATGTTTGGCCCTTTCCTCTTTGCTTCCACACCCCCCCCCCACCCCTCATGTGTAATGTGCATGTGCAAGACTACAACAGAGTCAGATCTGGCACCTGAAGCTGTTTGTGCCATTCAGTAGACTCACAGCAGGATATAAATCCTCACATTGCGACTACTCTGGGGAGATAGACAGAGAAAGGTTATCAGCTTCCCATAGGCATCAGGTTTGCTTTTCAGCTGATTTCCTGAATTGTTGTGAACACTTTCTTGCTAGGACTCGTGTTTGGTTGGTTCCCTCAGGGAAGAGGAAAGGGGAAATACAACCAATCTTCCATGCTGCTCTCAAGGTCAACCTGTTTTATTCAGTGGATTATTCATGAATTTATTCTCATATCAGCCTACTCAGCATAGTTGTATGTCAGCAAATACACTGGGTTTTCTGCTCCTGGTGTGAAGACAACGTTTCTGCCAGTATGGAAAATGTCTTAAAATAAAAAGAAGGTACATAATTAGCAACAATTCCTGTGGCTCCAGAAAATGATGATGTTGATGTTGCTGGTAACGATATCTATTTCAGAGGGGAAAAAAATATCTGTTCATCTTTGAGGTTAGAATGTAACAGCCCTGCTAGTTTAGACCAGTGGTGGGTTGCTCCTGGTTCACCCCAGTTCAGGAGAACTGGTAGATGCGGTGGTGGGAGGCTCCGCCCACCTGCCCAGACATAATCAAAAATGCTCTGTGCATGCGTAGAAGTGCCACACGCTCGCAAAGCAAGCATGCACACCTGTGCGCTACTGATAGCGAACCAGTAGCACCGGGATTTGAAACCCACTACTGCATAGTGGGTTTCAAATCCTGCCACTACCGGTTTGCTATTGGTAGCGCGCAGGCGCGCGCGCTTCGCATGGGCATGGCACTTCTGTGCATGTGCAGGAGCTTCTGTGCATGTGCAGAACATTTTTGATGATGTCTGAGCAGGTGGGCAGAGCCTCCCGCCACCACCGCTACTGGTTCGCCTGAACCGGGGCGAACCAGGAGCAACCCACCACTGGTTTAGACCCACATTTTCTCTAGTCTTAACATTCAATTCGCACAGTAGCCAATCAGAAGCCATTGTGGAACTCATATGGGAAAATGTGAAGTTCTTAAGAACTTCCTAAGAATTTGCAGACTGGCCTCTGATCCAGAAAATTAATTGTTTGCATTTATATTGATGGACATTCCCCCCCCCCCAGGCCTAGAGTTAACATGTTTGTGGGGGCCCTATTGTATTTATTGTTACGGTTGCTTTTATTCTGGGCTTTTCATTTTGTTTTATGTTTTCAAATTATTGAAATTGCTTATTTGGATTTTCTAAGCTACCTGGAGTTTGCTGGAGTGGATGATTGTAACACATTTTAATAATAATAAATGAATAGCATTAATAATAATCTTTTCAGAAAGTGAATAACATGATCTGACAACAACAATGCTAATGGAAAGGGGTGTTAATATGAAGCAACAAGGACAGAAAAGGCAGATTATCGTAAAGCAGGAGAAGCTTGTTTATAAAATATGACTGGAAACATGGGTTTTGATGGACAGAGAGCTGGATTTCAAATAACGTATAAAACACTAAGGCAACTCTAGTCTACAACCTTGTTAGTGCTGTCTGTTTCACCTAGTTCAGCAGCTGATAGCATCAGAGGACAATAAATTGCTTTCCCTAGTGATGCCGGACTAGTCTGAAGGATGTCGTTTCTGTCCTGTCTTGGTTTGGAGGATGGTTTCCCCCCACCTCTTTTTTAATGCTAAGATAACAGGAACAAATATTGCTTTGGGCAAGCATATCATGCTGGGTAGTTCAAGGATAACCTCAGAGTATATTGTAGTTCATCATGTACACTGTTGTGTGCGCAGCTAGCTTCAACTGTCACAGAGTTCCAAAGCGTACCTACTCTATCATTTCTTCAGTGCAGAAATAAGCACTTACCGGTACATATAGGACTGACTGATTTTTTTAAAAAAGTGAATGGCTTGCTCCATTTTTCCTTGTTAAGACTTCAGGGGTGGGTTCTACTTACCTTTACTACCGGTTTGCAATGGGGCCCCATGCGCATGCGAGCAAAGCGAGCATGCATGCATGCTCTTCTGTGCATGCGCAGAAGCGTCCTGATAACATTAGGGTCGGTGGGCGGAGCCTCCCGCCGGTTTTACTACCGGTTCTATAGAACCTGTTTGAACCGGGGGCAACCTACCACTATAACACTTCTATAACTAAAACAATAGAACCATCCTGAGCAAAACTAGAATGGAGCCCAAGGTTCTTCATTTTCTGGTTGCCAATATATATTCTGAAAGCAATTACAGGTAGAGCTCAATTTACAACCATAATGGAACCCACTATCATTTCCACTATAAACCATGATGGTTGTAATTCAAGGCACCCACCAACCTGATTTTACAACTTGGTTTTGCAGCAATTGTTAAGCAAATGTGGTAGTTGTAAAGGGGGCCCATTCATTCATATGGGTATTTTTTTTTTTTGGCAAAAATCAGCCAAAAAGCTGGAGAGCAGCCAAAAAAAAAAAAAAGCATTGTAAATTGTTGTCACATGAATGTGGCACATTGCAACTGCCATAAAAGTGAGCAAGGACCCAAAATGTAATCATGCAACACATACATGTTTATTATTATTTATTTATTTATTAATCAAATTTCTATACCGCCCTATTCCCGAAGGACTCAGGGCGGTGAACAGCCAAGATAAAATACAGATAATACAAATATTAAAAAGTCCCTTAAAGTTATTAAATATTTTGGCCGAAACACAAATTAAAACACCCAATTTATAAATCACGAATTAAAAAATTTAAAAGAGGAGAGTTAGGCCAGGCCAGCCTGCTGAAATAGAAAAGTTTTGAGAGCACGGCGAAACGTGCGCAGGTCCGGGATCCTCCGTATCTCTGGGGGGAGCTCGTTCCAGATGGTAGGTGCCCCCACAGAGAAGGCTCTCCCCCTGGGGGCCGCCAGTCGACACTCTTTGGCCGACGGCACCCTGAGGAGCCCCTCTCTATGGGAGCGTACTGGTCGGTGAGAGGCTATTGGTAGCAGAAGGCGGTCTCGTAAATACCCCGGTCTGATGGAGCGCTCTAAAGGTGGTAACCAAAACCTTGAAGCGCACCCGGAAGACCACCAGGAGCCAGTGCAGCTCGCGCAGGAGGGGGGTCACATGGGAGCGCCACGTCGCTCCCATAACCACCCGCGCGGCCGCATTCTGGACCAGCTGGAGCCTCCAGGTGCTCCTCAAGGGGAGCCCCATGTAGAGAGCATTGCAGTAGTCCAAGCGGGAAGTAACGAGAGTAATATATGTAGTATGCCACTATCAGAATTCCAGAACTTTTTGTTGGGTCTGACATAACTTTGAATGGTCACTAAATGACTAGTTGTTGAGCAAGGACTACCTGTACAGCAATGTTCACGTTACACAAATTTTCAGATTACTTGAAGCTCTCCCATCTGTACACATTACAAAATATCCTTTTAATACAAGTGCCTGAGAGCTATACTTCACACTATGCCAATGAATAGGATGCATTTGTCTGTACATCTACATACCGGTAGTGTAATGAATTTATTTCAAGAAATAAGTGTAATCTGCATATCATGAGCATGATGTTCTCCACACACAAGAGGAACATTCTGCTGTTTCATGGTGAGAGAAAATAACACAACAGAATTAGTAAACAGTGACAATGTTCCATTTATTTTTTGTTCTCCTTGTGCAACATTTAATTCCAGTATATCCATAGGTTTCAGAGAAGCTAAAGATACAAAAAATAAATTTTGATACTAGAATGAACTCACAAAAGGTAGCAGCATCTACATATTGGCTGATGCTCAGAATGCAATGCAGGATCAAGCTGGTTAATACCTGAGTAGATTAGGAAGTTACGAAAAAATCTTGAATTATCCAATGGCAAACCACTTCATATTACTCCTAGGACAATTCCATGGACATATATATGCAATTTCCAGAACTAAACTTGATTTGAGTTTTTATTTTTACTGCACCCAGATGATGGTGCAAGAGCCCAAAACTAATCAGATTAAATCTGGGATGAAACGGGATGTGTTATAAAATTCTGACCCTCACTGAGTGACTGTTTAAACTTAGGTCTTAGCTTGATTTACTTCATCAATTGTTCTGAGGATAAAATAATGGCAAAGAGAAGACTGGATGCTGACTTAAATTCCTTAGAAATTCCTTAGAGAAAAAAGGCATATGATAATATAGTGGCTAGTCTTCTTATTGTTATGGATAAAAGTCTTGTTTAAAATGATTGATTTGCTAGAAGCTACACAATGAATACATAATATGTAAAGGATCATTCTGAAATAAAATACAATCCTGACCATTGAAAGTAAAAAAAATCACTAACAGAACTAAACATTCAGCCTGCTATACTGCTTTACAAATGCAACCACTTGCATTACAGATTCCAAGCTATCATAAAAGGGGAACATTATAAATTGCATCAAAGAGACAGATGCATTTTGTATGTGTTATGAAATGATAGAGCTGGTATTAAGTACAATCAACAACTAGTGACAGTATTCTTTTGCAACATAATTGAATTTCTCTGTATTTAATTGCAGTGTCTTTATGAATGTTAAAGAGGAAGCCAGTCACCCAAAAGGAATATAAAAGAGAAATGCATGGGAAGAAATATAAGTAACCGCAATGAGTTGCCATATAGAAGTTGTATGAGTCCTAAGGAGACGCTATCTATGAAGATCTTTGCTTTTCTGAAAAGTAATGCATCTAAATGCTATTACTATTAGGTCTATGTAGGACAGCTTGGATTCCCCTCAACAAAATGTCATGCCATGGAAGCAAAGTGACTCTCCTCAAGCCAAAAAGTGATGT
Organism: Pantherophis guttatus; assembly: GCF_059756535.1. Lineage (NCBI taxonomy): Eukaryota > Metazoa > Chordata > Lepidosauria > Squamata > Colubridae > Pantherophis > Pantherophis guttatus. The sequence goes on along the minus strand of NC_142063.1, from coordinate 289,622,128 downwards.
GATTTACCTCTTCTGGCTATTGCAAATACTAGTCAAGGCAGACCAGCCAAGTGATGTCGCTTTATCATAATGAAGCACCCTCTTAAAGATCTACACAGCTCGCTTTACTATACAAGCTCTTTGTGCTGATGTGAAGTGGAGATACCAATTGATTTATTTTTCAGTTTGAGCTTGCTGATAATTATCTACAAAGCCTAGGTGTTTTACTGAAACAACCGGTGATTGGTTTGTTCAAGCTGGCAGAAGTCCTCTTTGCTAATATAAGAAATGAAATAGACCAGACTCTGAAAAAGGCTTTAGTCAATTGTGCTTGCATTGCGAAATTGATGTAGCATACAAATGAGCAATCATCCCACTGATATTTGAAACCATTCTTTCAAATGCATTTCCTATAGATATAATTGTTGTCTTATTTTACTAACATAATTTATTGGTCTTCTCTTTTTCTCTGATTATCGTTTTGTTGATATCCATATAAGACGGAGAACATAATGATAATATTTTCATCATCAATGAGTAAAAAAGAAATTACCCATCAAATTATCTTATCCTGAAACTAATAAAAAAAGAGAATTTCCAGTGCCTAAGATCAGTGATCCCTGCCACGATCTGTATTCATGTTCTGTTGCCTTTAAATAATGCCTACCCACACAGTTACTGTAGTGAAGTCTGGATGTACAAAGCTATCCAATTTGCTTCATTACAAAATCTTCAGCTCAGAAAGCAGCCTAATCCACTTAATACACAACTTGAGGAAGCTCAGAGTTAGGGTAACAGTAACAGATTTCGAAGGGACCTTGGAGGTCATCTAGTCCAACCCCCTGCCCACGCAGGAGACCTGTACTAGGGATTCAAACCACCGAACTGCCGACATTTCTGATTGACAAGTTCAGTGTCTTAGCCACTGAGCCTCCTAGTCAGGTGTTTTTATGTGTTTATTTTATGTCCTCTATACCTCTACTTAAACAACAGTTCAGACATTCAAAAGATTTCATGCACAAGTGTATTAATTTTATGGCTCTCTTAATGTTATGTCCCTGCTATGATTTTCTTTGTTTGTTTTGCTTTCCACACAGATAGCATCAAGACAACAGATTGCAAGTAACTTTCAACATATGCGTTTTGCAAGCATACAAGCTCTAAGTCAATAGAGAGAACAGGCTGATCTTTTGTGGAAAGGAGGAGGGAAGGATGTCATGCTTCGCCCAAAGGCCTATCTGGAAATTCCCACCACCCCTTTAGGTGACAACAACCACAGTGACAGTGACTGTCTTTCAAGGTAAGTGTCACAGGTCTTCCCAAGGGTGTTTCCAGGTCTAATGTTATCACATTTCACCGTGTTCTGTTCTGTTCTGTTCTGTTCAGTTAAGTTCTTATCACAGAAACAGAACTGATCTCTCCAGATCACATGTGCTTATTTCTCAAGAACATCTTGAGTCGTCATCATCATCATCATCATCATCATCATCATCATCATCAGTTATCTACTGCAAATGGTCTTACCATCTCTTTTTTGAACCGAATCCTATAATATTTGCAGTAATATTGCTCTATTGGTAAGAAATATCCATATCAAATTCCAGATTAGTTGAGGAGTTTTGTGCAAAATAAAAAGATGCTTATATTTAAAAAATCATGTCTCTTTTAAAAAAGTCAATGAAGGCATTTCAGCAAAGATGCCTATATTCTTGAGAGTAAAGTTACCAAAAGACATAAAAACGTTATTTAATTCTCAGGATTTCCCTCCCTCCCCACCACACACACTTCTAAACCATAGTTCAGGTTTATTTGAAAGATCAATGTAAACAAATTTTATATGTGAAATGGGGAAAAACATATTCTTGTTTTGTATATATAAACATTAATCTAGGTTTAAAAGCAAAACTAAATCAAAAAGCTTACTATTTCTTCCTATTTGAAGCTAATGTTTTATGAAAATAATAGGAATAGGATAACAGGGTTTTGTTCCATACTTATTTTTCATTAATATTTTAGAAATACATTAAACTAAATGAATAAAAATTCCTGTTAGGAAATATAAATAAATGTTCTGGTTGCATTCAGTCAACCCTGCCCAGAGCCACACTGATGAGTAAAGACATTAACTCCCAGACCTTTTAACATTCAGCTACAATGTTAACTTGTTTTGCCTCTTTGGAAAATGTCAACAAATGTCACTCAACTTCTACTTTGCTTTATGTATTTTGACATTATTTAATGTACACACAGCAGTGTCAACTCAATTAATGAGGAAAGCAGAACAACAAATAAAACAAGATAAACCTTTTGTCTAAGGAATGCAAAGTTTCAAATTTCAAGCCAGAATATTCCTCTTCAGAGAGGGCAGCAGTATGTAGCTTGCTGTGTTCTAGCATATTCTGTTCTTCTTAAGGAAATATATGAAAAGCAGGCATTGTTTACCATAACAGTCTTCAGGAAGCATCATTAGGAAAGAGTCTTTGGAATACTGTAGCTCTCTTTCTGCAGACTTCACAAAGATATCTCCTAAGAGATGCTAAGTCACACTTCGTGCTGCAATGCATGGTACAATGATACTGCTGCTTGCTTACTGCTACAGAGGCCATTTCCAAATGAGTAGTGGTTTAAAGTACCAAAGTAGAAACTGGGACACTGGGAGATTTAGTCCTGCCTTAGGCATGAAGCCAGCTAAGTGAGTTTGAACCATACATTCTCTATTAGCCCTAGGAAGAAAGGAATGGCAAATCACTTCCCAAAAAATGTTGCCATGAAAATTGCATAAACCAGTTCATGTAGTCAGTCCATTTCCAAAGTTCTGGGCATATCCAGAAACATCCTTAAGATATTCATGTTAACACTCCCTCCATAGAGGATGAAACATAAAGCAGAGATTGCATCTATAATTGGGCTAACTCTTTACATGGACATTTAGAAGACCTGAATAAGCCAGTGGTGATTCTAAGGAAAACAGAATCTTGGCCTAAGTGTCCAGATGGAAGCCTTTTCCAGATTTCCATGCATAGACATTTGGGGGGAATGAGAGAAGAGAAGATGATGATAGCAAGAATATGAATATGAATTATGGTGTTGCTTCCTTCCACTTCTTCAGCCCAGTTTCTGAATAATAACATTGAAATGGTGTTTTAATGAAATATAAGCTGTAGGACTGATTTCCCAAGCAGGCTAGAATGACTAAGAAGATTCTCTGATTCCCATTTCAAGAAGAGAACCCGTGCTGGTATATTTGGATGAATGCCTTAAAGGAAAGCAATTTTAAAATGTAAATGGTGTAAGGTGATATTTTACTTGCTCTCTGACATATATTTAATTTTTTAAGGAGCCATGTTAAAAAACGATGTTTTAGGACAGTTTTTTGCTTATTCTTTTTTAACCTTGAAGGTTAGGCTGAATTTTTCATAAGAGTTTAATTTTTTTTTAATATTTGAAAGGCTACATTTTTATGACCATATTAAAAATATATATATTGGAAGGAAAATGCATTTCTACTTTGAAGGCTATGTATTGTGTATCTCCCACATCCTTCCTTTTGATGTTTTTCAAGAAAAATATGCAACATTTTTCAAACAGGTATTTATTTCAACAAAAACCAATATTGCAAGTTATAGATCTTATGTGTTTATATTTGTTTATTTCATCCATAATTGTTACAATTAGTATATTATTGTGTTTCTAGACATCCACAGTTGCAACTTATTTGTACTTATTATTTACTAATCTAATATTTACTGTAATATTTACTGTTCGAGTTTGCTAAGCACCCTCTGGCATTCATGGATTATAAAAGTCTTCTCTAAATTTATCTCAAATTTTAATATCCCAGATGAACAGATTTATTTCCAAATTAATGTGTTATGCTGGGGTTTGGGAGAAAAACTGTAGCATGATAGAAATCGTAACATGAAGGGTCCTTGGTGGTCTCTCCACTTGGTTGTTTCTTACAGACATTTCATTACTCAGACTAAGTAATAGCACCAGTGTTAGTATCAGTGTTAGTAGGGAGTGGGGTTTGCTCTCACTTTACTCACTCTCACTCCTTACTAGCACTAATGATGTTACCTAGTTTGGGTAATAAAATGTCTCAGAGGGCAACCCTCATTTCAACCCTGAGCTACAAATATTATCCTTTAAAATGTAACATAGTTTTCAAAATAAATACCCGTATTCCTTCCAAATGTAGGAACAAATCAAAACAACAACAATCTTTACTTGCAGAACCAACATGTCCTTATTCATTTTGGATCATCGTTGTGCAACTCAACAAAATACACAAATGAGCATTGATGAAGCATTGCTCAAACAAACAAACAACAAAAGCAACTTGTGTTGGGTGACTGAGCTCTTCTGCTTAGCCAAAGAAGAGGAAACTCGGCATCAAAAGGACAGTTACTTGTATAAATTATGAGTATCCCAATACATATGTGAAAATGGATGGATCAGTAATAGCTATAATACATAGAAATATGCACATCTCATCCCAGAAGGAAATTCCAATTAGATAACTTGTACTTGCCTAGTAGATTTCCTTGATGCTAACAGCTGATGATCGATGCCAAGGCTCCTACTTTCCTTTCTTATGGTTCTTTAAACTGACCTTGGATTGGATTTCTATCAAGAGCATTACCTTTGTAAAGCAAGAAACATGGTGTTCCAAATAAATGAGACTGGGCACATTGTGTGTGTGTGTGTAATATCCTATTAATGTGCAGAAGCCCATCAGTAAAATACTACAGAAGAAAAATGCTGATGCATCCTGCATACAAAGATGGCTTTCTTAAGGTTGCTGTGTTAAATTCATTTGTATACCATGAATTTAGGAGGGTGAAGTACAGAGATATAAAATAGGAACTGAAAGCAGCGTGAACAAGTTACAATGGTAGATTTAATTTTGAAATGAAATGTAGATAACTAGTAAGTAAGCATACTTTTCTTAGTAGATATAATTGGGTTACAGGAAGTGAAGTTATTATCATCAGTAAACATGACTTATTCAATAACTGACCTGATCACAAGAGTCCAGAAAGAGAAAAAGCAAGCTCCAGCAGAGATCACTAAGCACAAAAGTTGAATTACAGAACATTAGAACTGGCATTTCCTTTCAACAGAAAGACCAAAACCCCAAGACTGCATGTCAGTCTAAGATGGAAGAGGGGCTGATTTTGATGATGCCCCAGGGAGTTTTGTTGCAAAAAGATGGGGCAATCTATGGAAGAACAGAACTGCAAATCTTTAGATCAGTAAGAGTTGCAGAGAAGTCTATTTTTCATTCATTCATAAATTGGCCTGATCCATGATGGTGATCTTTGAGAAAATGCCCAAATGCTAAACGGAGATGTGTCTTAATCAGCTACTGGATGTCAATTAGCATCATCATATCAATGAACAATAATATAAATAGATGACTTCACAGGTTCTTGATTATATCATATGCATTTAGTTGACAGTTTAATAAATGCATTAAACTGCGGCCTAGCACCAGTTTCACCTTTCTTTATGTGGATGTCTCTGAGCTTTACACCACCAAATTACAGCCTTGGATTTTGTTTGGGAGAATGATCACTGCCTAGAAAAAAGATAAGGAAGCTGGAATTAGAGCAGGTTTCAGAGGATGGTAAAGACTCTTTGGAGAATGAGCCTATTGAACTGGTCACACCCATTTGTTAGTCATTTTGTGTAATGTAAGGCCATTATGGCAGCTATTTTGTGAATGTGCTTAAAAACCCTCTAAAACCTTTTAGTATGCCCACCTGGTTCCAAACGATTGTCTATGTCATAAAGGCTAGAAGACATAATGGAAAAAGACATGCATGCTTGTTTTGTCTTCAGGTGCTCTATTACAAAGCATAAACAATGAGTTGCATAGCATTTTTTGCAGTAGAAGATCTGAAAAGATAAAGATTGTAACTCATATATGCTTTGCTTTAAGGATCTTTTTTTTAAAAAAACCTAAAAGATTCTAGAGGAAATATGTAATTTGGAGGAGATAGAATTGAGGCTGACAATTATTTATTTTTCCTGGGGTGGACAAAACCTCCGAAATCTAGATTGGGTTTTAAAACAAAACCATCAAATAACTTTGTCATGCCCCACCCCTTTTTCCATACCCAATTCTAGCTGCTTCTTTGTCTGTGTGGTTCCATTGCTCTGTTCCACTAAGGAAAGAGGAAGGAGAGAAAGACCAGGAGCAGATTGTAAAGCAGCAAATTGGTTCTATTGAGGAGAATGGGACAGAGATGTAACAGAGATATTTTGTAGTTTCCTCTTGAACTTTGCCCTCCAATTCATCTCATGCCTGTCTTTGATAGAGAATAAATCCCTCATATATTGGGTGAAGGATCATGCTGGAATAAGATTGAACTATTGTCATTTTTCATGCTTTGGAAGCAGTACTAGGCAACCATTTGGTACTGCATTGAAAAAAAAGGAGTTCCTTCTTCTACTTTCTTTGATGTAAAAGAAAATGGGGGTAAAAACTTAACTTTTATGACATATATTGGCAATGATAATGAGGACAAGGATTTCACTGTGAGCAGGCATCAGATATCAAGGCTCTGAAAAAAAATATATACCGGTGTAGGCTTTCACAGCCAGTGTCTGTTGAGTAATGATAAAAACTGATATTTTACCAGCAAATACGTCTGGCATCTTCAGAGGCAGACCATCTTGCCTCTGAAGATGCCATCACAGTTGCTGGAGAAAACATCAGGATATCTGTTGTCTAGAGCACAGTCCACAAAATCCTGGAACCCAACATTGCGGTCCAGAGAAAAAAATCATTGCTAATCTTTTTTTTCTTAAATATATGTCTTTTTTCCATGCTTTTGATTAATCTATAGCTTTTGTATGCATTTTCCCCTAAATCAAGACCTACATTCAAAACCAAAGATAAAAATAAAAAACAGAATTGTGTTATGTTGGTCAGAGCCATGTAAGTCAATTCACAATACAAAGTGAACAAAATGTACTTAACTTGGTTATATAGATCCAGAAAAAGTGTATAAAATGAGAGCCATGGGGGGGGGAATCCAAATAAATAGCAATAGCACTTAGACTTATATACCACTTCATAGTGTTTTTACAGCCTTCTCTAAGCAGTTTACAGAGTCAGCATATTGCTCCCAACAATCTGGGTCCTCATTTTATCGACTTCGGAAGGATGGAAGGCTGAGTCAACCTTGAGCCCATTAAGATTCAATCTGCCAAATTGCAGGCAGCTGGCAGTCAGCAGAAATATGCTGCAGTACTGCATTGTAACCACTGCATGGCTCTTAGTGCATGAATTGTCACAGAAAAGAAAAATAAAACCCACATAGATTTTCTGACATTATTTTAAAAGCAATAAAAGAATGTATTTTTTTTAATGAGCATCAAAATGACCAAGGTTTGGATGGTGTCCTTCCTGACAAAAGGGAAAGCCTTCAAAGCCTTTTGAAAGATGTATTTTTATTTCAGTTAATCTTGATGCATTATATTGAATGTTTTCATTAGCCTTAACTTTGCATTGTATATGTATATACATAGAATAAGAATATATATGTATACGGTACATATTCTATGTATGGATAGATGGATGGATGGATAGATAGATAGATAGATAGATAGATAGATAGATAGATAGATAGATAGATAGATAGATAGATAGACGGACAGACAGACAGACTTACATGACTTGTGCAAAAGTTGAATTTCCTATATTACATAAATTTGGGTACTTATATGAAAAGTATAGCATTCTGTCCCTTCTCTCTTTGTGTAGGAAGTATTGAATCAAGATTATCTTTACCAGTTTCTATAGGATGGCATAAAAATAATCTACTATCTTTTCCTGCCGCCATATCATGTCTGAAATGGTGTAGGGTTGGACTAGAAGACCTCCAAGAACCCTTCCAACTCTGTTATTCTATAAATCTTGAACTTAGTAGAGAGCATACCTTAGCAGGAAAAATTCAGAACGGGAGACAGGAACTGCTGTGTTTTAGAAATTCCTTGCCTATTTTTCACAAATCCATCCTCCTTTAGTTTGATGAAAAACTTCTGTTCTGTTTTAAAACTGATTTAATTAATTAACCCGGATGGATGAATATACAAAGAACAAATACATTAAAAAGAAAACAACAACAAAAGTTGTTCATTCTCCACAGATGGTTTCTGCTTGTTTTCATGGGGTCCTAGAGAGAAATTACTTTTTCTTAGCCTGAAGAGGCCTCAACTCATAGTAATAATCACTTAATGTTGAAATGGAGCAGTTCATGTGTGCTGCTATACCAGTCTTGCTGTGACAATGAGTACTTCGAACAACATTTGTCCTGGTGTGAAGCATGTGGATAATGAACACATTCTGTTTTTTTCCCATTGATGAAGTAACCTCATCTGAATTTGTCATGCTTCATTTTCCTGCTGCCAGAGCACAATTGCTTTTGTCTAAAAAGATGAAAGGTCAAAACCCTTGGTTTCATTACTCGGTTCTGGCGATTGCGTGGCTGAGGTTTTTCTGAAACAAGGAATACCCTTACAAATTTAAAGAGTAGAAATTACATCAACCATACATTATCTCCAGGGGTGGGTTCTACTTACCTTTACTACCGGATTGCAGTGGGGCCACGAGCGTGCGCTCCCTTCACTCACTCACGCATGCGCAGAAGTGTTTTGATGACATCGGGGTTGGTGGGTGGAGCCTCCCGCCAGTTTTACTACCTGTTCTATAGAACTGGTGCGAACTGGGGGCAACCCACACTGATTATCTCATTTAAAAAGGAGCCCTTCATGCACATTTCCTCCATATTTTTTTCTATTCCTCTTCTGCCTTGAAGCCAATACCTGTGGCAAATAAATATACCTCAGGATCAAAGATAAATTGAGATCCCCTCTTCCTTCAATTGCACCATTGGAGATGTTGGCAAGTTGACAATCAGAATAAATGCACAGAAGTTGGCTTCCTACATTCTTGATGTGCAATTATTTTCTGTTGGTTGCTCTTTTTAAGAAAAGTGATTTAGAGGTGACCAATCTATCCTGTTTTTAAATATTTTTTTCAGTCACCTTTATTATTTTTTTACAAATAACTCAAGGTGGGAAACATACCTAATACTCCTCCTATATCCCCCCCCACAACACTAACTCTATCAGGTGAAGTGGGTTGAAGAAGAGTGTCTGGCCCAAAGTCACCGAGCTGGTTTTTCATGCCTAAAATGGGACTACAACTTAGTCTCCTGGCTTGTACTCTGGAGACTTCATCACAAAGTAACTTCTATAGAAATAGTGTGCCTCCCTTTTCTTGCTATTTTGAACTTGTTACATGTGGAAGAAGGATTTCCTTTCATTTGGTTAACCCTGAGAAATTTTTCACAAATGGGAAATTAAAAGCTGGAGATTGGAAAGAGAAGGAGGTTAGAACTATAAATGAACATTATAGTATAGATTTAATGGTGGGTGTATGTGTGAGTGTGAGACTGTATGTGTGACTGTTGCTTTCCTAGTGAGATAGAGTTTTGTTGAGGCAAAATTCCAAATGTCTTAAAGGTAAAGATGGGTGTTTGAAATCATTCTAAAGAGGAAAAACAAATCAATTTTAAAAAGAGAGCAAAACTGGCATTACAGTTTGATAAGTGGGCACATCAAATCCATACAAGCAATGGTTGTTTGTTGCAAGGAGAAGCTTCCCTCCTACTTATTTCTGATGAACCTGCCAAATGTCAATTATATGCAAGAATATAAACTACAGTTATATAGAACCTTAGCTTAGAATAGAATTTAAAGGGAAGTGTTACATGGAAAAGAATCACTGAGAGTATATAAGCATGTATTATATATTCTCCTCTTAAACATCTGTATGTTTTAGCATAGTTTGACATGTTTTACATAGTCCAGGGTCCCATTTTTACTTTTAATGGAAGGACAGTTTGTGTACCACCATCTGGTCCAGTAGCATCATTGCACTAATACTTAGATGGAGTCATAATGACAGAGTCATGAGGACGTCTTGCAGTTGGCAATGATTAGTTTTTGTTTTTAATGTTTATGGTTTTAATAATTCTGATACAGTGTTTAATGTTGTTTTATTATTGATATTGCTTTAATTCTTGATTGGGAGCAGGCCACACTTTGGCATACGATGGACAGCCATATAAATGTTTTAAATTAATAAACAGTAATGGGCTCTGCAAACCCATTGCAGAGGCTGATTCTGAAAGTAAGATCATAAAAATCACAACTGGTGAAGGAAATAGAATAATTTAATGTGTGAATTGGAATGGACCAATAGGTCATCTAGCACAACATTCTGCTGATGCAAGAATCATTTCAATCATCTTTGACAGATGGATAGTTACTCCCTGTTTCGATTGCCTGCCCTTTTTAAGAAGAGTGATTTAGAGATGACCTGTCCATTGTTAAAATATTTTTTTAATCACCTTTATTATTTTTTTATAAATAAAGTGGAAAATATACCTAATACCTGAACCAGAAATGCCTGGAAACTCTATCATTCTTCTAAGTAAAATTCTTAGTGCCTTATTTCATGCCACATCTATCTTGCAGGTCCAAGACTTTCTGGTTGGCATGTACCGCACCCCTTTCCTATTACTACTTAAAGAGCAATCTTTGTGCAAAGAGAGAGGCAAGCAGACAGACCAGACACAAAGTAGAGAGGTTTAAAAAGTTAGTGGTAGATTGGGAGAAGGAATATGACATAATTGAGAGGTATATAGTCCAGTTTAGATCAGTACTAGGTTTCATATGACCCAGTCTAAGGCTAGTTTAAAGGAAATAAATGACTTTTTCCAAGCCTTATCAAAGGAGCTGTTCCCATAATTAATTCTTAGCTGAGCTAAGAAATAACCCAAGGACTGTTTATGAATCCCCAGTATGGGTAGTCCTTCACTTACGATTATTCATTTAATGACAATCTGAAGTTATGACATTACAGAAAATGTACCATATATGACTGTTCCTTGCATTTACAACTGTAGCAATACTCCTGTGGTCGTGATCAAAATTTAGGCATTTAGCCACCAACATGTATTTATGATGGTTGCAGCATCCTGCGGTCACGTGATTGCCATTTGTGACCTTCTCAGGGGGCTTCTGATGAGAAAAATCAATTGGAGAATTTGGAGTCACTTAATGACCATGTCAAAAAGTTTGTAAAACTGGGTGCAATTCACTGGGTGTTGTGCCTTGTGATTCTGGACGAGGGTATCTTGTCTTTTTATGTACACTGAGAGCATATGCAGCAAAGACAAATTCCTTGTGTGTCCAATCACACTTGGCCAATAAAGAATTCTATTCTATTTCATTAACGACCCCATTAATTAATGACAGAAATTCCAGTCTCTATTGGAATCATAAGTCAAAGACTAGTTGCATTTCATGAAACTGCACTTTTACATGCTGAAACAACAAAATCCTCTCAAGTTGACACATTCTGAGAAATATATTAGAAGTCAGCAATTTTGGGGTCTGGCCAAGATCAATGAAGAAAATTCCGGTAACCAATAAAGGTCTCATAAGTCATAATTTTGAGAAAAATAATTAAACTGCACATCACCTCAATGGACATGTACTTGAATGAAACAAGCAAGCAACAGAATACTGGATACAGATAGTCCAAGGGCCAGACACAGAAAGCACACTGAAGCCCCAAGGATGGAATATGGAAGATTTAAAGTAAAAATAAAGTCACAGGAGGAATATGTTGAATTGAGTAGCCGCTTGCTTAAAGAAAAGTCAAAGAAGTTGGGGGGAAAAGACAACTGGAAGAATGGAGAGATTCATTGGTTTATGCTAGTAGAAATACATTATGTGGGAATGGGGAAACAATAAAGCATGGAAAACAACCAAATTAGAAATGAAGTGAGCAAATTCTGAGCTAATGGAGCCTGTTTGCAATATCAATTTAAATGTCATCTACAGCCATGAGCTCCTTTTAGCTGGTATTGCCGCCATTCTGGAAGTAGTTGGAAAGCAAGAACTGTAAAGTGAGGTCCAATTTATTCTTTAAGGTTATAAGATTTGCTGTTACTTGTTATTCTCTGCCCTTTTTAAATATAAGAAACTCAGTTTATCACCTGCTAGCTGCCTCCTCCCTTTCTTCTTTTCGAACTTCCAAGGAACACTACTGTTTGGAGAGTATTTAGAAGTATGTGAGGATGATGGGATAGCTACCAAGAAATCTTACTGGTGATGGTTTGAGCCCAGTTCCCAATTCTTCTTCAGGTCAGATTAATAACCTATTTATTCTCTACCCCACCACCTCTAAGGATACATAGCAATTTACTCTTTCTTCTGCCTTTTGAAAGAGAAATGTTTCCATCAAATCTCTTTGAACTACCAGAATGTTCTTCTTTGAAAAATCATGTTCATTGCCTTTGTTTCCTCTCCCTAATATGAGTTGTGGAACACCTTGGCACTATGTGGAGCTTTTGTGGGGTACTTTGATTCAGTGAACAAAGCAATGCTCCCCTTCAAAGCAACAGGGGTGGACAAGAATGCTTTGGATCTACAGCTCCTTAAAGTAGTTATAGGTTTTCCTGGGCTTGCATAGTAACTATCTGGGCCCAATAAAATGTTTGCCTTAGGTCAGGAGATCTTACAAATGTAGCAACAATGCAACCATGATAAATATAAGTAACAGTAAAAAAAAAATTAAAAAATGACGCTCTGTTACCATCTCCTTTATATCTCTTTTACCCCCAACACAGTTTTTTTTTTTTTTTTTGAGGCCATGCATCTAGAGAAAAGAAGGCCAAGGGTGACATGATAGCAGCATTCCAGTATTTGAGTGGCTTCCCCAGGGGGTCAACTTATCTTCCAAAGCACTAGAAGACAAGACAAGAATCAATGGATGGAAACTAATCAAGGAGAGAAGCAACCTGGAATTAAGGAGAGCTTTCTAATAGTAAGGACAATTACCGTGGACAGTGGAACAGCTTGCCTTCAGAAGTTGTAGGTGCTTCATCGCTGAAGAAAAGACTGGACAGTTAAATAGTATAGTGTCTCCTGCTTGAGCAGGGGATTGGATTAGGTCCCTTCCAGCTCTATACTGATTCTGATACTGTACAAGTAGAGCCTCCTTCAAAGACTTACTGACGGATACAACAAAGGTGTCAACTTCCAATCAAAAAGCACCTTGGTTGGCCTGCTTCAGATCTGAATAGTATACACTTTACTCCTGATGCTTAAAAGAGCTTCTGCACATGTGCTGCGAACCAAATCAAGTCAGACCGCTTCAGTGTTTCATTCTGGGGTTCAGTACTGTAACTCACTTTCTCGGGTTGAAGAACCATCTCAAATCTCTTTGCTGAAACAGCACTGATCACACTTTGTATGGGCTTATTATTTCTGTTTTATTTTTGCTGCACATCTGATCCCAATCAGTACTGTTAATTGGCTGACCCGTTGTGGACCACAGAAACAGCCAGATCTGTTCTCACTCTCTCCTAACTGAAGGCAGCTGAAGCAGAAATCAGCACACTTTTCTTTGCAAATAATAATAATAATAATAATAATAATAATAATAATAATAATAATACTTGAACATTTTGACTACAAAAAACCACCTTACTCAGAACAGCTTACATCCTCCGACGATACCTTAACAGTTCCTAGATCCTTGGTTAGGACTCGAGCTGCTGAGCTATTAACCAGCCTCAAAGGCTGTGAATCTCACTAAAGATTAACATCATCATCATCATCATCATCATCATCATCATCACAACAACAGCAGCAGCAGCAGCAGCAGCAGCAGCAGCAGCAACTTAAAGAGAAAAAAAGTCAACCAAAGTTGAGGAAGAGGATCAATACAGACAGGAACATGTGCTTCCACTTCAGATTAATTCTATTTTAAGCCACCATCCCGAATTCTACTATTTCTTCGTTTTAGTTAATTTCACAACCTCAAGATAAAGCAGATGGCAGCAAGTGTACTTTTTCCCTGAATGGGCTTACAAGTTCAGGGGAAAAAAAAGAAATCACAAATCAAGCCAAACAGAAAAATAAAGATCCAAGCTGATCTCTTTCTCTGGCATAGTTGGGAAGCAGAAGGCCATACTATTATTTAGCTGTATTAGAGCAAACTCATAATAACAGCCCACCCTGGGAGATGCTACATTTTGAGCAGCAGGGAATCTGGACCAGAATTAGAAGCAGCGGCACCAGGAAGAGGAAAACAGAACTAACTCAATGAGCAGTCTCATGTTGCACAGTAGGAAAAGGTTCCATGGGGGTCACGGATTGATCCCTTTGCTATTTTGTTGTAATAGAGAAGGAAGATTGGAGCTGCACATTTCAGAGGAATTTGCTGAGGAAGCACAATTGTAGCCAACTCAAAAGAGCTGACTAATCGTCGATGCACATTTACAAACTTGTAAAATTGATTCATTGTCAGCATATAATATGGGGATGGCTAAAATTAACTGACCTTAGAGTAGATGCTACAAAATCAGTTTCCTAGTGCAAGGCTTCAGGAGCTTCTAATATTTTTATAGATTTCCTCTGATGTTAGAACTTTCCCATTCAGTTTTCCAGAAGACAAACCTTGCTTGTCAATCCCTCCATGGGTTTCCCATTGTGCTTTCTCTTGAACTGACTAACAGGTCCTCTGGAGGGAAGATGAGCTTAGGTTTATGGAAATCTAAACATATTAGAATAAATTGATGTATTGAGCATCCCAGACATTTATCAGGAATAGAAAATGCAAATATCAAATACATTTAGACAACAAGCCAAAATTTAATGTAGATATTTATTTTATTAACCAAATGTATACAGCTGCCCATCTCACAAAAAGCAGAACGTAGATTCCCCTCTGTTTATATTCTGGATTCTTTATCTCTGGAAATTTTTAAAGAAGGTATTGGACACGTAGAGTGTGTCAAATTTTTCAACTTTCAATTCCAAACGCTAGGGTTGGTCAAACATTGTGACGTGCCTTGGGAATTGTAAATATATTTTGGTTACTTTAATATAATTTAGATGTGCTTGGTAAGTAACTACATAAATATCATACCTTTTTAACATTTTGTTTCTCTCATCAGCCTCCACCTCTCCAAAATGGGTTAATTTCCTGTGCATTCTGTTGATGAACCTTGTCTTTTCCAACTGCACAACTCTATGATTCTGTGATTTCATTTATGTACAGCTGTTTCCCAAATGACAATATGACTTCCCAAGAACTTTATAATGTAAGTTAAGGGGCTTGGAAAGTTCTAGAACAAAAAAGGCAAACAGAGAGCATGTTTGTGTATTGCTGTATATTGTATGGAACCCATATGATCCAAATGTCCCTACCAACCAGAAAAAAGTAAAATATATGATGATTCAAAGATTCCTAGTAGCTGAACACGCAATATCCAAAAGTAACTAGGAAAAGAAGTATGCGAATCCAGTGTCCTTAAATATCCTGACCATGTATTGAACAAGGTAGCTTGTTCAATATACCAGATCTTTAAACTATTGGAGACCACTACCTTGAGGTCTCCTTGGAAGTTGCAATTGTCTGGAATACTTTTGGGCAATCCAAAATTCTCTCAAACAGCCAGTGTCTGTAGAGATTCTCAATTGTCCAGGTCATGGTTGTCCCAAAGGTGCTTTATTCCTTGAAAACTTTTCATTTCTCATCAAAAAAGCTTCTTCAGTTCTGACTAGATTTATATTCTTAGATAGAATATAAGGATTTATATTCTTTGTTGTTGCTGTCATCTGGTCAAGCTAACAGCCAGCCTTCAGACTGGTAACAACCAGATGACTGCAAAGAGTATAAATCCTTCCATTCTCCACCATTCAGACAGAACTGAAGAAGCTTCTTTGATGAGATGTGAAACATTTTCAAGAAAACACCCCTTCCCCAAGAAAGTCCAGTTGCATTTTGAAAAGCACCTTTGAAACTAATAGCCAGTGTACTCATTCATTCCACTGCAGTTATCTGCTCCACTTTTAGTGGAGTCATCTTCAGTTTGTCAATTTTTTCCCCAAGAAGTACAGAGATATCAGAAATAATAGCAGAAAAGTTGTAGGCATGTTTCATTAATTTTGAGGATATTGCAAAACTATCATACTTTATACATATACACAGCACTTTCTTTTCATAGTTTTATGTCTTTTCACTATTCTCATAATATAGTTGTCTTTGTCATGGTGACATTCTGTCACCGTGACAAAGAGTGCTTTCTCAATATAGCTTCCAGAAAGATGGCATTTAAAATATATACTTAAGGGAAAGGCAAAGCAGACAATGGAAGAGAACAAATTATATTAGAATGTTGGATCCTATAAAACAAAACCTAAATACTTGAGTCTTTTCAAACTTATTCTTTTCACTTCTAGAAAACTGGAAATCTATCAAAATAAGTCAGCATCTAACATTGCACTGAACTGTTTTGTTATTAATAATAATAATCACCATCACAGCATTGACAAAATCACCATCAGTAACCTGTGAAAGTCTGATCATTTCGAAAAGCTTATATCCTGCAACAGTACTTTTTAACACCATCAGGCTTTCAACACATGCCTAGTAAAAGACCTGGTGGGTGAATAAAAATGCCAGATTATTGCTAAACATTGGGCTGGCTGCATGACCAACCATTAAAAAAACCAAAGAGAGAGGCATGGCATATTGTCTTACATTGATGAATTTTGTTTGCCTTATTTTGGATTAGCACACATGACCTAAATTTGCTAAAGACTCCAGAGTTTTAGCTAATTACTCCCAAGTTGGTTACATTTGAAGTATTTGTCGATCATTATAAAGCCAGTTGGCTGGATCAAGAAGTAACTTGTTTACCGAAATCACTTATTCAATGAGAATGTTAAATAAAAAGTTAACATCAGGCCTTTAATGATACAGTATATGTGGACATAATAATAATAATAATAATAATAATAATAATAATAATAATAATAATAATAATAATAATAATAATAATAATAATAATAATAATAATTTTATTTCTATACCGCCCTTCTCCCGAAGGACTCAGGGCGGTGTACAGCCTATTAAAAGCACAAGACAAACATCAATTAAAATAATTTAAAATTATTAAATAATTTGGCTCAATTTAAAACCCCAGAAATTTAAAATACTCAATTTAAAATTATTATGTTGATAGCCCGGCCTGGCGGAATAACAGGGTCTTGAGTGCATAGCAAAATACTCGGAGGTCGGAGATCTTACGCATTTCCGGGGGCAGTTCATTCCACAGGTCTGGGGCTCCCACAGAGAAGGCCCTCCCCCTGGGTGTCGCCAGCCAACATAACTTGGCCGATGGCACCCTGAGGAGACCCTCTCTGTGGGAGCGAACTGGCTGGTGGGAGGCTATTGGTGGCAGAAGTCGGTCTCGAAGGTACCCGGGTCCTATGCCATGGAGCACTTTAAAGGTGGTGACCAACACCTTGAATCGCACCCGGAAGACCACTGGAAGCCAGTGCAGCTCACGCAGGAGGGGTGTCACGTGGGCACAACGAGTTTATTTATTTATTTATTTATTTATTTTTAAATTTATATACCGCCCTTCTCCCTGAGGACTCAGGGCGGTGTACAGCCAGAATTAAAAAACATGAAATACAAATATTAAAAACAATTAAAATATATATAAATTTGGCCCAAAATTAAAAATACAAACCAATTAAAACATTTAAAATTTCTTCTTAAACCAGCCCGGCTTGCTGGAAAAAGTGAGTTTTAAGGGCACGGCGGAAGGCACTAAGGTCTTGGATTCTCCTTATCTCTGGGGGCAACTGATTCCAGAGGGTAGGTCTGATTCCACAGAGAAGGCCCTCCCCCTGGGGGTCACCAGCCTACATTGATTGGCTGATGGCACCCTGAGGAGGCCCTCTCTGTGGGAGCGCACGGGAAGATGGGAGGTCGTCGGTAGCAGCAGGCGGTCTCGAAGATAGCTAGGCCCGATACCATGGAGTGCTTTAAAGGTGATAACCAACACCATGAAGTGCACCCGGAAGACCACTGGGAGCCAGTGCAGCTCACGCAGGAGCGGTGTTACATGGGAGCGCCATGCTGCTCCCATCACTACCCGCACTGCTGCATTCTGGACCAGTTGGAGCCTCCGGGTGCTCTTCAAGGGGAGCCCCATGTAGAGAGCGTTGCAATAGTCAAGGCAAGAGGTGATGAGGGTGTGAGTGACTGTGCACAGGGAATCCCGATCAAGAAAGGGCCGCAACTGGCGAATCAGGCGAACCTGACAAAAGGTCCCCCTAGTTACAGCTGTCAGATGTTCCTCCAAGGACAGCTGCATATCCAGGAGGACTCCCAGATTGCGAGCCCTTTCTGTGGGGGCCAAAGACTCACTCCCAATAGTCAGTGATGGAGTCAACTGACTATATCAGGATGCCGGGAGCCACAGCCACTCAGTCATGGAAGGGTTGAGCTTGAGCCTGTTCCTCCCCATCCAGATCCGCACAGCCTCCAGGCACTGGGACATCACTTCAAGGGCATCATTGGGGTGGCCTGGGGTGGAGATGTACAGCTGGGTGTCATCAGCGTACTGGTGGTATCTCACCCGAAAGCCACGGATGATCTCGCCCAGTGGCTTTACATAAATGTTGAACAGAAGAGGCAAGAGGACCGATCCCTGCGGCACTCCACAGATGAGAGGCCTCGAGGTCGACCTCTGCCCCCCTGCCAACACAAACTGCGACCGGTCGGAGAGAAAGGAGGAGAACCACCGCAACACGGTACCTCCCACCCCCAACTCTTCCAGCTGGTGCAGCATGATACCATGGTCGATGGTATTAAAAGCCGCTGAGAGATCTAACAGGACCAGAACAGAGGAGCAGCCCCTGTCCCGAGCCCTCCAGAGATCATCAACCAACGTGACCAATGCCGTTTCCGTGCTGTGCCCAGACCTGAAACCCAACTGGAACAGATCTAGATAAGATGTTTCCTCCAGGAATTGTGGGAACTGTCACGCGACCACACTCTCAACAACCTTCGCCATGAAGCGAAGATTGGAGACAGGATGGTAGTTGGCCAATATTGCCGGATCCAGGGACGGCTTCTTGAGGAGAGGCCTCACCACCGCCTCTGTCAAGGCAGCGGGGAAGTGGCCCTCACTCAGCGAAGCGTTGATAACACCCTGGAGCCAGCCTCATGTAACCTCCCGGGAAGCCAGTACCAACCAGGAGGGACACGGGTCCAGTAAACATGTGGCCGCACTAAGTCTCCCCAAAATCCTGTCCACATCATCGGGAGTCACAGCATCAAACTCCTCCCAGATAACATTCTCAAGACTATTCCTCATCACTCTGCCCTGATCTACCCAGTCAGAGTCCAAATCCCCCCGGATCTGAGCAATTTTGTCATACAGGTATTCTCCAAAATCCTCCGCCCTGCCTTCCAAGGGATCCTCCCGCACTCCCGGATGGAGCAGGGAGCGGGTCACCCTAAACAGGGCGGCCGGACGATTCCCTGATGATGCAATAGAGGCGGAAAAGTAATTAAACTTTGCCGTCTTTATCGCCACTAGGTAGGCCTTAATATGCGACCTTACCAGTGTTAGATCAGATTCAGCGAGACTGGCCCTCCAACTGCTCTCCAGGCATCTTTTCTGGCGCTTCATTTCCCTCAGCTCCTCAGTGAACCAAGGAGCCGCATGGGATCAGCACCGGGTCAGAGGCCGCAAAGGCATGACTCGGTCCAAGGCCCCACCAGCCGCCCGATCCCAGGCGGCTACCAGGTCCTCGGCCGAGTCATGTGCTAGAACCTCAGGAAATGGCCCAAGCTCCATCTGGAACCTCTCAGGATCCATCAGGCGCCTGTGGCGGGGGGCAGCGGTTCGAAGATCCAGGCGAAGGAGTAAGTGGTCTGTCCATGACAAGGGTTCCATGTCTATATCCCCAATAACAAGACCACTCAACCACTGGCCAGAGACAAAAATCAGGTCCAGACTGTGACCTCCCCTGTGAGTAGGGCCATGAACTAACTGGGTCAGGTCCATGGCCGTCATGGAAGCCATGAACTCCCGAGCCACCTCAGACGTTTCACCAGCGGATGGCAAGTTGAAATCACCCATGACTAAAAGCCTGGGTGTATCTACTGCCACCGTGGCTATCACGTCGAGTAGCTCAGGTAGGGCTGTTGCCACGTGGCAGGGAGCCAGGTACATAAGCAACAAGCCCATCTGAACCCCATGACCCCACCTCACAAGGAGGGACTCACATCCGGCTATCTGAGGCACAGTGGTCTCCCTCGGATCCAGATCCTCGTTAATAATAACCGCCACCCCCCCGCCCCTCCCCTGGGCCCTCGGCTAATGGAATGCTCTGAAGCGTGGTGGGCACATTTCGACCAGAGGGACGCCGCACTCCGGGCCCAACCAGGTCTCCATAATACCCGCCAGGTCCACTCCTCCCTCTTGAATAAGATTGTGAATGAGGGGTCCTTATTTACCACGGACCTGGCATTGCACAGCATCAGCCGAAGGCCCAGATCCTGAGTATGTAAGCCACCTAGTGTCCGAGTGGAGTTGCGCCCATAATCACCACGCGGCCGCATTCTGGACCAGTTGGAGCCTCCGAGTGCTCTTCAAGGGGAG
This sequence comes from Pantherophis guttatus, assembly GCF_059756535.1. Classification (NCBI taxonomy): domain Eukaryota; kingdom Metazoa; phylum Chordata; class Lepidosauria; order Squamata; family Colubridae; genus Pantherophis; species Pantherophis guttatus. Next base: position 289,601,585 of record NC_142063.1, on the reverse strand, counting down.
CCCCATGTAGAGAGCATTACATGATGAAACATGGAACCTATAATTCAGATGGTTTCCAGTACATTCTCTGAAGCCCCATTTTAGCTCCTGTGGGGAGAATTTAACTCAATGAAAAGAAGAAAATCTTATCATAGCTAAGGAATGATATTTTGTTGTTTTGTAGGTATTCTGGAGTCAGTGCTTGAATCAAGATGCATGATGCTTTTAATGGTGTCTAGATGGCCCAGGCATTACTATTTCTTCAAAATATTGTAACATTCACTACTAATCACATATGCAAGGGCAGGGAAGGGAAGGGGGAAAATGTTTTTGGCAAGTGTTTGAAATATCTCAAAAGAAGAAGAAGAAGAAACCCATTCTTCTGGCCTGAGAACTAATGGATGTATCTCTCAGGATCTATAACGCTTGTAAAATTTCTTCTCTTCACTGAAAAACAATTTGTTTGTGATGATTCACCATATTTTAGGCATTGGCTTCAAGTAACACAGCTGAGCACTGCTTCATTTTGCATCTTGCAGCTGGGCATATCTTTACAATATCTCAAGCCAAATTCACAACAGCGTACTACAGTTATATGAGATTGTGCTTCTAAATTTGGTTGGCAATGCACATTTTCATCCAATCAAAGCATTAAATTATTTTGATTATAGCATGGACTATAAAAATTGTCTTGTGTTTTAAAGTACTACATAAACTAAAGTCCAATTCACAAGAAACTGTTTTCCAATCCAAATATTTATGTTGCAAAGTCATTTTTAATTTGTGGTTAAACTTGGCACAAACTGAGAACAATTTTTCCTAGACAGTGAAGTTTAAAAACAAAGAATTTGTTATGCAGAAGTATAAACATACAACATAAAACTGAATCAGTAGTGTTACATTTGTACTTTTTACAGCAGAATTCACCACCGTAACATTGTAAGTACTAATTAACTATTCCAATTTAATTAGATATTTTGTATTCTTTCTTGGAAACTCACATTGAATTAGCAATAAATTGATTATGTGCCCTCAAATTGGTGACAACTTCTAGCAATCAATATATAAACTTTCTTCTGGATGTTCTGTCCCCAAACTTTGGACGATCATGTCATCCAATAGTGCATACATTTCTGCTATTAATTGAGTCTATCCACCTTGTTATTTGTTGTCGTCTTCTTTTCTTTCACTTTTTCCAGCATTATAAACTTCTTGGGAAAGCTAGGTCTTTGTACAGTAGGTCCAAAATATGGTCCTCATCAGTGCTACTTCAGTGCTACTAAAATCCAAAAGTGTACATTCTCTTTCAATCCTGTTTCTTTGAAGTCCAAATTTAGCTTTCATACACTGTCACAGGAAATACCATTTCCTACATGATTCTGTTCTACATCACAGTATCTGAATAAGTTTTTGAAAGCCTTAATTGCTATCCAGTAAATACTAGTCTGTGGCATATTTCTTGACTGCTGGTTACTGCTGTTGATAGTTGATCTTAATAGGCAGAAGCCATCCATCCCTTCAATATCATCATTGCCAATATGTTAGCAAAATACTGATAAAAGTATGCCCTGTTCATTTGCAGGTAAAGTAATGTTATGCCTTTCTGTATTTTAAAATGTAGGAGGGCCTTTAGAAAAAGGTTCAACAATATTTTCTGGCCATTGGCATTATCACACTGTCTTTTGCGATGGATTATCAGAATCCTTTCCACACAGGTTTCAGAGCTAAGTATGGGATGGGGACTGTATTGGGGATAATCAATGATGGAACTTTTAAGTGGATGTATTCTTTCTTGTTTTGCAGTGTTCAGTACCATCAACCATTAGTACCATGGTATCATTTGAGAAACCTATTGTCAGCTTTGGAAGCCATATTAGGCCAGGAGCTTCCATGCAGCCACCTTCTCATGTGTGGGAAAGTAGGAGGGGGGATTTAGTAGAGGCGTTGTCTGTAGACATAATAGCATTCTTCCTGTCAGTAAAGGTCAGGGTGATCCGGCATCTGGAGAAGGAGTGGTTGGAGTGAGGTCTCAAGATGGGACGGCGGTTGATTAGAGCATGTGATCAACTGAGGAGTGAAGGGATGGTTTTGGGGGTTTTGATTTACTGAGGGAAAACTTGACCTCTCAGATTCAGGTTTTCCCAGATGTGCCAGTTTACCTGTTCTAGTAAATAGAACTTTGAAAAATGCTTGCTTCAGAGTCTTTACTTGGAGTTGGGTTTTTTCTGGAACGTTGACACTTATAAGGAGATCTGACAGATGTTCTGACTTGGTGTTTGGAGGTCATGAAGCAATGTTTGAAGCAAACAGAGTACAGTTGAATCCTAGCAAGAAGGAATTGTTTTCCTTTTGTTTTTCCAGAAATCTTTGAGTGATATAGATGTTCCTTATATATCGATATAGGGAGAATTCCTTCCTTTGAAGGAATCGTTGCATTCCTTGGGAGTTCTCCTGAACTCACGGCTCCCGTTAGACTAGGAGGTACTAAAACCAGTAACCCATGCACTTCTCAATTTGTAGTGTGCTTTATGTTGGACTGGACTCAAAGAGAATCTCCAATTATAGTTAACACCAAATGCAGCTGCTCATTTTCCAAGCAATGTTATCTAGTTTAACAGGATAACACCGGTCTAAAAAAAGCTTCAAGTCAGTTTGGTGTAGTGGTTAAGGCATAAGACTAGAAACCAGGAGATTGAGAATTCTATTCTCACCTTCGGTACAGAGCCACCAAGTGATACTGAGTCAGTCATTTTTCTCAGCCCTAGAATGGAGGCAACGTCAAAAAAAGAGCTTGCCAAGAAAAGATCTGTCTTTTCCAGACAGTCTCCAAGAATTGAATATGATTGAATGGAAGAAGGAAAAGGAACTTTACTGGCTGCCTGTAAGCTGCCAGTCTTCATTCAAGTTATTGTGATTGTCCTTAAATTGTTTTATGTTCAGATCCATGTCAACTTCAAGATATCATCTTCTTTAGGTAGAACCCGCTTACCCTATACCCGTGATGGTGAACCTATGGCACACATGCCAGAGGTGTCGAAATCTGGGGTCTTACAGAGGCCCCTATATTGGAGACAACTCAAAATAATTTGTTAAGGAGGATGCTGGGGGTAAACAATTCCACTTCGGCGGCAGCCGTCAGAGCTGAATTGGGACATTTTTCAATGCACACCTACACAATTACTAGGGTGGTAGCCTACTGGCTAAAAATGACTCAGATGGAAGCCAGCAGACTTCCCAAAATCTGCCTAGAGGAACAGCAGATTTCAACTCCTCAAAGGTATTCCTGGCTAACTTGGCTGTCAGAAATATTGAATCGATATGGCGTAGGGTTCCTGTTGTGTGACACACTGAAGCAAGTTAAACAACGGATTAAAGATATACATGGGCAAATGGACATGGCAACTCTTTCAACTAATCACTCCCTTAAGCTTCTGACAGCAGTTAAAACAACTTTCACCCTAGAAAAATATTTACATCTAGAAATGCCATCAGTGGAGAGAGAGCTATTTGTCAAGTTTAGATTTGAACTTTTAGATACCAACGTTAAATTTGGCCATTACCGGAAAATCCCGTATGATGAAAGAACATGTATATGTGGGGCAAACATCGTGGAGGATACAGCGCATATAATATTTGAATGTAGGTTGTATGAGGAAGTAAGAAAACAATATCTGTCCCCAATTATAAATAAATTTCCCCACTGGAATGTAAGGCATAAATTATCATTTCTATTGAAGGCAGACTCTCCTCCCCTGGTAAGGGCTATCACTCGCTCTTTTAAAAGGATGACAGCAATACGAGCCAGTTATATAGAAAAGAATTTCATTGATTGTAAGAAAGATGAGCTGAGTTAGAGAGGAGCTATCTTATTTGGGTTACCTAGTTTTGGAAATCTAGTTATTGAACTTCGATATTGTTAAATTTTAAATGTCATATATCATATATTTTTAGATTGTTATTTCTGTAACTGTTTGTTTTATCTTTTTCTCTTTTTTTTGAAAAGGGCTTCGGGCTATTCAATAAAAGAATAATTAACTAACATGCCAGAGGTGGTACGCAGCACCCTTTCTGTGGGTGCACAAGCCATTGCCCCATTTAAGCTGTGCCGTGAATGTGTGCATGCCTCCCACCAGCCAGCAGGTCTTTGGGTCTCTGCCGTGCATGCAGGAGGCGCACGTGACCATATGCGGGGGGCAGGGTGCGTGTGGGGGACTACACGCATATGTGCGGGGGCAAGCTGCATGCACAGGGGCTGTGCTTGCATTGCATTTTGGGGGTTTGGCCGTGCTTTGGGCACTCAGTCCAGAAAAGGTTAACCATCACTTGCCCTATATTATCTGGTAAGGAAAGGATGCTCTATGTACCTACCTTGAAAATGATCAGGGGTTTGGATCTAAAGAACAAATAACTTTGCAATTAATAGCCCACTTGCTCCAGAAAAGTTTGCCAACTCACAACATCTCCCCTGGGTTGTTTCTGTCCCTACTCTAATAGTGTTTCACAACAATGGTGAAAATAGTTCTCTACAAGATAGCATTCAGATCTGGATGATGATAACAATTGTTTTTAGTAATAGGTTTTATTAATAGTACTTTAATTGGTTTGATTGTAAGACTATTTCATAGAATGTTACTGTGTTTATTGTAAGCTGTCTAAAATTCTGATTATAGTCAGCATACAAATATTTGCAACTGAATAAAAATATTGCAAAACATTGGTGATCTCTCTCTCAAATGTCATCTCATAAAATCATGAACTCGTGAGATGTGATGAGGCTTCAGTATTTTCATAAAATCTAACAAAATGCCAATGATTTTCAGCTGTGGTTGCTGTTCTGTGGTGCCTAGAGGCACTGTATTGCTAATACTGTAGAATTTCTTGTGCAGAGAATTATACAGCAGCTTGAGTTTCTCTATAGCACAACTCAGTTACCCTTAATGTAAGGTTAAAGAAGCTAAGTAGTAAATACATAACAATACAAATATAAATGATAAGAATAAAGGTAAATTAGAATCCAACAAACCAGGGAGGTAATAAATACATCATCTGCACAGTTGTTGGTCTATCTGTCTTTAAAGTCTCAGGTCACTCCTTTTCCCAGCTTTCCAATCTTCTAATTGTTACATTTTCTTTTTTATTTCCATATAAATATTATTTCTTCCTTTATCTTTTATATAATGATTTTGCAGGATAAATTTTTGTCCCTTTATCATAACTTGGAAGTGCTTTCTAACACCTTCCTGTATTCTCATTTCTATTTGAAGCTATTCAGTTGCCATGGAAATGAAACTGTCCATCTCATTGGTTAGGAACAGATGATGGCTACAAAGGCAAAAGGTGTCTGAAAATAATGTCTTCCTGCTGATAATAGTGGCTGAGTCAAAATTATAGTTCATGTAATTAATGCTGTTAATTATCTCATGTTGCAATTAGACATGAGAGGCCTAGCCAAGAACAGAGTTGAGTTCACATTGCGTTAATACCTTACAGATATGTATTAAAATGCTTGCTTTCCTGGAAGAATGTACCATATAAATGGCCAAAATATTCAGGATGCCTATAGAAGGACAGAGAATGCAGAATTTCAAAGGTCAACAGGATATAGATACTGTTGTCTTTAGTATCTACGCATCATTGAAGATGGAACTATGTATAATTCATTTGCTTATATATTCTTGTATTTTCCATATAAATTTAGTTTTAAAAGGAAAAGTGGATAAGATGAGTTGAACTCTGCTTTGTAATGAATGAATGATAGTTTCTCCTCTCTTTTTTTTTAAATGATAATCTTGGGTTCATGAGAATTTACCAAATTAACTCAGATTTTTTTTTTCTAAGCAACCAAATATTCACTTGTTTGCATCCAAACAACTTGAAAGGCTTATTTATACACTGCCTGTATATTATACTGCTTTTCACATAGCTGTTAAAGATGAGGAGCCCACCTGAAAACTCAAGATCACCCAATAAAAATAAAGTCAAGGAAAAGCAGGCCCATCAGAAGGCCATTCTTTTTCATTCATCTTATAATGAACCCATGGTTTTTGCTGCCAACAGTTGTGGTAATGATTACCAAATAGAGTTTTTATTTTTTAAAAAAAAACTGGATAGATTCATGGAAGATCAGAGTATTCATGACTGCAAATATTGATGGACCTTTGCAATGGTGAAATGCACTTACCTTCGCTACTGGTTTGGGAATGTGCGCGCAAGTGCATGCTGGCTACATGAGCGTGCACCTCTTCTGCACATGAGCAGATCCTTCTGTTCATACACAGAGGGTCAAAAATGGGATGTAATGATGTCCCGGTGGGTGGGCAGAGCCTCCCGCCACCAGTGCTACCAGTTTGCGCAATCCGAATAGATCCAGCTGGATTTCACCACTGGCCCTTTGCCAGATCATAGACGACATTCCTTTAAATACTAACTGCTGTGCAGTAGCAATGGAAGGAACTGTTACCCTTCAGTCAGGATTATGAGTTTCCCAGCACGGCTTTGTGAAGCTGGAGTAAGTGATCTCATATCTGCTAAAGCAAGGCTTTTTTACTTATACAGTTTAGAGGCAATCCCATGTCCAATGCTTCATGATTCCACAGATCATGAAATTGAAAAAAAAAACAAAAAAACAACTACACCGATATCTGTGTTACTTTGCATGCTTCATCTTCCCATAAGGGTCTTGCAAACACCCCATTCTGATCATAAGTAAAAACATTATACACATTGTGGTGTGTTTATGTTTCCCTGCATATATAGATGTCAAAGTTCCCTTGTCCCTGATTCATAGGAAGAACTGGGCGGGGTGAGTCAGACTAACACAATGTAGGTAGGTGGGGGTACTTTTGGAGCTGAGGATGTGGCCAAGCAAATCAGTGGTCCTTGATGATTAAAAATTAGAAACTAAGCCAAGTGATATTGACAGATTTGCCTATCCCAAGGAAAAGCATGCTGAAATAAGTGGAATGTGACTGGCATATAATTGGTTCTTGCTTGATACCATTCATAGGCACATGGATACATACACAGGCACAAGCTGTTAATATGCAAATTACCTTATAATATTACCAATGTACTGTATGCAAAGTTCATTTGTAATTTATATGCAAAGCTCAGTGACTGAACACAGAATTTTTAAACAAAGTTCCTTGGAGACATCCCTAAAAATTAAATGCTGCTTCTCAACACCTGTATCTTTATGAGAGAGATTTAAATAAAAAAAAAAAAGGTCGTTGTGATTCTTCTTATTATCCATATTAATTCATGCTGAACTACAGTATGTGGTAAGAGGTCCAAAGAGGCTATTTTTCACTTGGCACCCAGGAAACTACTTTGAGTTGGTGGGAGAGAAAAATGCTGCTTTTGCAATCTGATGGAAGTCTATTAAATACAAATCAGCAAAGTAATAAGATATCACAGACCTTCTATAAAACATTTGCTGGTGAGTAGAACAGCTGTGGGAGGAGATGCCAGGATAAGTGTTCATCATAAATGGAAGCATTGTGTAATGGAGCAGATGATTCTGCCAAAGGGAAAAATCTGTCTAGCACAGGCAAATAAGGTAGATTCTGTAGAGAATTTGGTACTAAGCCACGTTCTTTTTCAGGTGTATCATCTCCAGAGGGACTATTGCAACCAGGACTGTATGGTAGAAAATTAGGTCTAGCAAAGGCAGTTTTAAAAAGGCAGCATATTGTCTCTGGATCCCAGATCAGGGAGGAAATCTACTTACCTTCCCTACCGGTTTGGAAATGCACGTGCTGTGCGCGCGCACACACACATCACATGCGTGTGCGTGGACCCTCTGCACATGCACAAACCCTTCTGCACATGTGCAGAGGGTAAAAAACAGGTACTGTACATAATCCATAATCCAGAAGGTACAGACAGACAGGGGGACTCAGGATCAGAACGGAGCCCACCCTTAGGACATGCCGGCTCAAGGCAGTATATCGGAGAAAGAGCGTTGGTCTTACCTGATACGCTTCTTCTCGATGTACTGCCGTAGAATCCAATCCCACCCTAGCAACCGTCTGATCTGGAGTTTAGAAATGGACAGCAAAGTTAGAGAAAGGTCAAGTCATCTGCTACGTCCTCAGCAAACTGGGAAGCTGGGTGGGTGGAGCCTCATGCTGCCATTGCTACCGGTTCTCCGAACAACCCGCCGCCATCATTACTGGTTCAGCTGAACCAGTCCGAACCGGTAGTATTTCACCCCTGTCCCAGATGCCAAAGAATGAAAAGCGGAAGATGTAGTTGAATTCATGTCTTCTTTAAGGGCTTCCTATAGAAATGGTCATGAAAAACTAGCTAGATATGCTTAGTTAGGCTTTTATACAATTCCTGATAACTGACGGAATAACCTGTATGATACAACACTGATGACATTATTACCCCTGACAGCATGTCAGTTTCTCTACTTTATTACCTCTGACAGATGTCATTCTCAGCATCCCAGTTTCTCTATTCCCCCTGGCAGATGTCATCCACAGCATGCCACTTTCTTCACTTTCTACCACTTGGGTAGGTACTGACAACCATGGCAGCAGCTCCTCCATCTTCCAATATCTTCTTCAGCTTTTTATTACCTTCACCCATGTTAAAGGAAGGTGCAAAGCAGGACTTTCAATTTGACTTGGAACCCTTTATGTTGTCATTAGGCCCATATCTTTCCTTCCATTCAAATGACTTGAAAGATGTACTTTGTTTCAGATCAAGGTCAATGTGAAACTTGGGGATTACCAAAGGTGTTTTTCAAGAGGCATTTGTACTTTCTGGTTTTTCTTTGAAGACGTTTCACTTCCTGTCCAAGAAGCTTTTTGGATGGCAAGCGAAACATCTTCAAAGAAAAACCAGAAAGTACAAATGCCTCTTGAAAAAGCACCTTTGCGATAACCATGACATGACTGAGAATCTCCATAGACATCTTGGAGATTAGGAGTAAGGTTGCCTAGGAACCTTCTAGTCCTAGGAAGGACTAGAAATGATCAGAGATGTTTCAGGAGGCATTGCTCATGTTTCTCTTTAGTTTTTTTTCCCCACTCAGGCAATGTTTTCTGTTCTTGGGACTGGTTGCATTTGTTTTCAATGTATCTCGTAGAACTGTAGAGAGGTGAAAGGGTTTATTTAACCCCTTTATAGTTTACATATGTGGAAAGTGTGGTTTACACTTAGAAGCATAGAGTTGGAACTTTAGTACTTTAGAAGCCATGTAATCCAATCCTTTATGAGCACGCACTTGTTCTCTCAAAGCAGCAGTGACAGAGTTCCACATATATTTAATGTCCCACTCAACAAAATCCACTTTAAGTTTTTCTCTGGGAAAGAGTGATCAGCATCATGAGCACAAAAAGAGAACAGAAGGCACCATTCGTATTTGTGTAACTTTCATAATATGCAGAGCAGAGGTGGTATTCAGCAGGTTCTGCCAGTTTTGGAGAACTGGTAGCGGAAATTTTGAGTAGTCAGAGAACCAGTAAGTACCACCTCTGACTGGCCCGCCCCCATCTATTCTCTGTCTCTCTAGTCCCAGCTGATTGGGAGGAAATGGGGATTTTGCAGTAACCTTCCCTTAGGGTGGGGAGGGAATGGAGATTTTACAGTATCCTTCCCCTGCCACGCCCACCAAGCCACGCCCACAGAACTGGGTAAAAAATTTGAATCCCACCACTGACGCAGAGACTCTCTTGCTCTTTCATACATACACCTGGAAAACTTAATTCCTAGGTATTAGAAGTTATAAACATAATTTAAGATGTCCTTTCTTTGATATTGTTACCTATCTCCCATAACTATGTTCAATTACTACTCCTCAATTATGCTTCTTGATCTCAACTTGCTCTCAGGAGTGCAGTGAAACATAACAGCATCCTCCCCAAATGGTAATTGGGGAAATAGAACACGCTAAAAGGAGAAACTACACAAAAACCTTGGGAAAAAAAATCAAATTTGAGCTAGGCAATAGGGGAAGGAGTAGGTAAAGAAATCTTTGCACATTGCTAATTAATTGTATCAAACGCTTTCTCAAATTGTTTTCTAAAGCCTTTTTTGTCTATTTGTTTATAGTTGCAGCTTCTAGGATAGCACACTAAATTAAAGCTGCAGAATATAATTATACTTAAGATTCCAAAAGCCCACTGTCTGTTACTAATGAATAAATACAACGCTCAAAGCTTTGCTAACTGTAACAGAGATTTGCATAAACAGCATGGTTACAAAGCCACAGGATTCTACTTTATAAGAGAAGGTAAAGCTAATCATAGGCTTGAATTGTCCTCTATTTATTTGCAGGGTTGAACACAATGGGATTCTTCTTCTTCTTCTTCTTCTTCTTCTTCTTCTTCTTCTTCTTCTTCTTCTTCTTCTTCTTCTTCTTCTTCTTCTTCTTCTTCTTCTTCTTCTTCTTCTTCTTCCTCCTCCTCCTCCTCTTCCTCCTCCTCCTCCTCCTCCTCCTCCTCCTCCTCCTCCTCCTCCTCCCCTCCTCCTCCCACTCCCCTTCCGCCTCCATTGCACTTAATGAACTAAGAGCTAAACAATTGTGAGCAGAAAAATTCTTACAGTACAAACATTTCTAGGAGATTACCTCTTCATAGGTCGCATCATGATATATAAAAAGAAGGGAAGTTGTGTTGCATTGCATTGCTTTGCAGTTGTGAACTGTCTTGTTCTGGAAATGGACATTAGTAGGAATTCTCCAAGTTCAGCAAATCTCAAGGGCTGCTATAATCAAATTCTTAGTACTAGGAGCCTCTGATTCAAATGCAACAAAAGCAAAAGGTTACTGTTTCAATATTTTGCTAAGAAGTTATTTTTCAAAAAAAAAAAATCATTTCTGAAAAAGTCTAGCTTGTTCTGAGATAGTCTATTTCTAGATTTATACTTGTGCAGAATCCTTCATCATAAAACTAATTATCTCAAACATGAAGAAGGCTATGCTACCCTACTTGTTATATGACCTTTTCTTGTTTTAACTTACTTCTGCAGAGTATTAGCATGTCAAAAGAGAAAAAGAAGTCCTTTTTTCCTAGTTATAGATTCATTATTTAATTACATGGCTATTATTACATAGTGTTACTATTATTTTTTATAATCTGAACTGTCTACATATACAGAATATATCTGTATAGCTGATGTTTTTTAGCTGTTTACCACCTCAGTATCCTTTGGAACTAGGGAAAAGATGATCAATTAAGAGCCGCGATGGTGCAGTATTGCAGGCTAACTCTGCTCACAGCCAGGAGTTCAATCATGACTGGCTCAAGGTTGACTCAGCCTTTCATCCTTCTGAGATCAATAAAATGAGGACCCAGATTGTTGGGGATATGCTGACTCTGTACACCACTTAGAAAGGGCTGTAAAGCACTATGAAGTGGTATATAATTCTAAGTGGTGTTGCTGTTGCTAATATTGTTAATAAATAAGTGCATAGGACTAAATGCATAGGAACCATTCAGCTACTGAAGCAAAGATGTGTGTAAGGTAAAAGTAGAGGTTCCCCTCGCACATATGTGCTAGTCATTCCAAACTCTAGGGGGCAGTGCTCATCTCCATTTCAAAGCCGAAGAGCCAGTGCTGTCCGAAGACATCTCTGTAGTCATGTGGCCAGCATGACTAAATGCCAAAGGCACCCAGAGTGCTGCTACCTTCCTATCAAAGGTGGTGCCTATTTTTCTACTTGCATTTTTTATGTGCAATTGCTAGGTTGGCAGAAGCTGGGACAAATAACAGGAGCTCACCCCATTACGTGGCACTAGGGATTCGAACTGCTGAACTGCCGACCTTTTGATCGACAAGCTCAGAGTCTTAGCCACTGAGCCACCGCATCCCATTTAAAGATGTGTGTAATGGACAGTAAATCTGACCACTGTGTGATCTTATGGCTAATTCCTTAGTGCACTTAGTGACTGAAAGAATTAAATATACATGCTAAAGTAACTTTCCTAGTTACTTGAACCAAGTTGTTTGAAAGTGAAAGTCGGGATCCACTAAATCCTCCTTTCTTTCTTCTCTCCTAATCCTTCCATATTGGCTCTTTTTTTATTATTATTAAAAAGTTTTACAAAAAACAAAAATTTTCTTCCCTCCCCTATTCCCCCCACCCTTTTCCTCCCATCATCCCACCCTCCCCCCAGACTTCCCAGAGCAAAATACAAGGTGTTTCATTTAACAATCATAAACTAGATTAACCTACTTATCCTCAGACTAACTCCCCCCCTGAAACCTTAACTTCACCATAGATAACTAAATACCTCTAATACTTAATGTTCAATCATAAGCTATATGATATTTTCTTGTCTGATACTTATTTTGAATATAGTCAATCCATCTTCTCCATTCCGAAATATATCATTCTTGTGTATAGTCCTTCAAGTACGCTGAGATTTTCGCCATTTCTGCTAGGTTCGTTACTTTCAGTATCCACTCTTCAATAGTAGGCAAAGAGTCCTTCTTCCAGTATTGCGCTACCAACAGCCTAGCTGCTGATATTAGATTCAAAATCAATTTAGTCTCTAATACTATACAGTCCGTAGTTATACCCAGTAGGAACAATTGAGGAGTAAATTTCAACCTTTTCAAAATATTCTGCATCACCCACCAAATTTTTATCCAAAATGCCTTGATTTTCTTACAGGTCCACTTCCATATTGGCTCTTAAAGCTCATTCTTACCACAAGTGATGATCTCTGATGACACAAGTTTCCATCATGTGAAGATTCAGAACACCCCAAAACTGTAACTTAAGTACTACAATTGCCCTTAAAAAAAAAAGGTTACAAATCTTTCTCACCCAAATATGAAAAAGAAAAATCTGGCCTCCTCAACGTGTTTGATGCAGTCTTGTCTTCTTTGCAGCAATTTCCTACTCAATGTGATCTTCTCACAATCACACACAAAAGAACCCTTCCCTGAGCCCTCCTTTCATATGTAATGGAAGGCATTTAAATAAACATTTCCTGACACTAATACATTTGGGGAGGGGCAATTCACGTTTTGTGTGCATGTAGTCGGTGTGTGTGTGTGTGGGGGGGTGTCCTATCTTGGTCAAATTTGCTCCAGGTCTGCTTGGAGTTTGGAATACACTGCAAGTGAACTGTCAAATGACTTCTGAGCTTTTTCCAACCCAGAGATGTTTGCAAGGAGTTAAATAAGCATAAGGTTTCCCCGCCCCCCCAAAAAGGAGTTTGCACCAGTGGTGAAAGCCAAATGTTTTTACTACGGGTTTTGTGGGCGTGGCTTGGTGGGCATGGTGTGGCTTGGTGGGTGTCGCAGGGGAAGGATACTGCAAAATCCCCATTCCCACCCCACTCTGGGGCCAGCCGGAGGTGGTATTTGCCGGTTCTCCAAACTACTCAAAATTTCCGCTACCGGTTCTCCAGAACCTGTCAGAAAGGAGCCTTGGTAGTACAGTGGTTTAATGCACCCTGTTATTAACACAGCTGCCTGCAATTTCTGCAGGTTCGAATCTCATCAGGCTCAAGGTTGACTCAGCCTTCCATCCTTTCTAAGGTAGGTTAAATGAGGACCCAGTTTGTGGGGGCAATAAGCTGACTTTGTATAAATATACAAAAGTATGAAGGCTATTGCTTAACGCACTGTAAGCCGCCCTGAGTCTCCGGAGAAGGGCGGCATGTAAATCAAAAAAAAAAAAAAAAAACCTGCTGGATTTCACCCCTGGTTTGCACTCTCCAGCTGAAATAGTATTATATGATTAGCTAAATAAGGAATAGTTCTCAGAATAAAAGAGATGCCATTTGTGTCAATATACAGAAAAAGCAGCAGATTTAATCTTTCCTAAAAGTACCAACAACAGTATCTGGAAAAGAGCCATGAAACATAATCCTGTATATGCTTAGATTGCTCATATCCTACTTGGTAAAATAATACTTCAGATGCCACTAGATTTTAAAATGTGCTGCTTTAGGGTTTCTTTTATTTTTTTTATATATAGGCATGAAAGCAATTCTCTAAAGTGTAACTGTTTCTCGTTCTTGCAGGCCCCATCGTTGATTTACCATGGAAAAACTGTTCTGCAGCATCCTGGTGTTTGGAGTGGTTGTTGCAGTCAACGCCTGTCCAAAATACTGTGTTTGTCAAAATCTGTCTGAGTCGCTGGGAACACTCTGCCCTTCAAAGGGACTTCTTTTTGTTCCACCAAACATAGACAGGAGGACTGTTGAACTTCGACTTGGGGGCAACTTTATTATTAACATCAGCAGGCAGGATTTTGCCAACATGACTGGCCTTGTTGACCTCACATTGTCTAGGAATACCATCAGTTACATCCAGCCCTATTCTTTTGTTGATTTAGAAAGCCTACGATCTTTGCATTTAGACAGTAATAGGTTGCCTGAAATTGGGGAGGACATTTTGAGGGGCTTGATTAACCTTCAGCACTTGATTCTAAACAACAACCAACTAAATTATATTTCAGATGATGCTTTTGAAGAGTTTCTATTTACCTTAGAAGATCTGGATCTTTCTTATAATAACCTCAGAAGCATCCCTTGGGAATCCATAATGAAGATGATAAACTTGCACCAGATTAGTTTGGATCATAATTTGATAGATTATATCACAGAGGGGACCTTTGCAGATCTTCAGAAACTAGCCAGGTTGGATCTAACTTCCAACAGACTTCAGAAGCTTCCTCCTGATCCCATTTTTGCCCGGTCTCAAATATCTCCATTAACTACAACTCCATTTTCCCCACCTTTATCTCTAAGCTTTGGTGGAAACCCTTTGCATTGTAACTGTGAGCTACTGTGGCTACGGCGTCTGGACAGGGACGACGATATGGAGACTTGTGCTTCTCCTCCAGGTTTAAAGGGAAGATATTTTTGGTATGTCCGGGAAGAGGAATTTGTTTGTGAGCCCCCTCTAATTACTCAGCATACTCACAGATTTTTAGTTTTAGAAGGACAAACTGCCACTTTAAAGTGCAAAGCTATTGGAGATCCCTCTCCCATCATTCATTGGGTGGCACCAGATGATCGACTTATGGGCAATTCTTCAAGAACAATAGTTTATGACAATGGCACTTTGGAAATCCTTATCACAACCTCAAAGGATTTTGGAATATTCACATGCATAGCAGCAAATGCTGCTGGAGAGTCTACTGCAACAATTGAGTTATCCATTATTCAGCTTCCACATCTCAGTAATGGTACAGGCCGGACAGCCCCTCCTAAATCAAGACTTTCTGACATCACAAGTTCCAGCAAATCTAATCGAGGAGAAAGCAAGGGGCCACCAGATAGGGCAGTCTTGGTTTCTGAGGTGACAACTACTTCAGCTTTAGTCAAATGGACAGTAAGCAAGTCAGCACCAAGAGTTAAAATGTACCAGCTACAATATAACTGCTCTGATGATGAAGTTCTAATTTATCGGTAAGTGTGAATCCTTTAGGAGGCAAATGATGTAATTTCTTTAGCAGAGAAATTATAATGTGGATTTGTAGCATAAGTCTCCCTGTCTCATGTCTATCCGAGTGGTGGCATATATTATGAAATAGCAAAAATATCATATGCATATTGACAAGCATGCTTGGTATCTTTGCTGTGTATTAAGTAGTATTTTAAAAAATCTTGACCCTGATGACAGTATTGAACTATAGGTTCACTAATAAGATCCAATAAGAAATCTGTCCTCTTATGTCTAAATGTACTCTTCCCCCCCCATCAAAATTCTTTCTTTTCCAGCTATGAGAAGCTGAAATTGCCTTGTATTTTGCTATAGATTCACATCACCTTTTAACCTTATACAATAAGCATGATGTCTTGAATATAAATGGTTGAATTGGCAATTGTGAGGTCATGTAAGGAAGCTGGTGATTTGCAGGCTAATAATATTGTGCTATTATACATAGAGTAATA
Organism: Pantherophis guttatus; assembly: GCF_059756535.1. Taxonomy (NCBI): domain Eukaryota; kingdom Metazoa; phylum Chordata; class Lepidosauria; order Squamata; family Colubridae; genus Pantherophis; species Pantherophis guttatus. The sequence goes on along the minus strand of NC_142063.1, from coordinate 289,585,737 downwards.
GCATGTGTTTTTAATCAAAGGGAGGAAAATATTTTGTGGGGATTGAAAACTAAGTCACAGGTGTATGATTCAGGAGAGCTAGGTTAAAATCTGTCCTTATGTTGGTGGCTTTGGACCAGCTACTGTCTCTCAGAACAACCTACCTGAGAAAATTGCTATTATCTGGATAAAATGAAGGGAAATTCCTGCAGGAAACAAAACTGAATCTATATCAAACAAATAAATAAAATCTTATGCCAGGAGAAGTGGCACAGCTTGTTCTCTTCTTGGCATATAGAACAAATTATGTATAATTAATCCTGAACTTTTCCCCCTCCTCTCTAAATTCGTTACAATATAAACCAGGAAATAAAATACATTCTGCTGTCAATGAATTTTATTGAAGAGTATTATTATTATAATTATTATTTCATACATATTGCATGCAACAGTGATCTTGAACGCCTTTCATTCAGATAATAGAACATTATTGTTTTCCCCAGGACATTCCTGGCTTAGTCAAAGAGCTTTTTATTTATTTATTTATTTATTTATTATCAAATTTATATACCGCTCTTCTCCCGAAGGACTCAGGGCGGTGCACAGCCAAAGTAAAAAACATAGATACAAACATTAAAATACAGTTAAAAAAATATATATGTGTTTGGCCCCAGAATTAAAAGAACAATAACAAACCTATTAAAAACATTTAAAAATGTGTTAAGCCAGCCCGGCTTGCTGAAAAAGATAGATCTTCAGGGCACGGCGGAAGGCACCGAGGTCTTGAATTCTTTGTATCTCCGGGGGGCAGTTGATTCCAGAGGGCAGGTGCCCCCAAAGAAAAGGCCCTCCCCCTGGGGGCCACCAGTCTACATTGCTTGGCTGATGGCACCCTGAGGAGGCCTCTCTGTGGGAGCGCACAGGTCGGTGGGAGGCCATTGGTAGCAGCAGGCGGTCTCAAAGATATCCAGATCCTATGCCATGGAGTGCTTTAAAGGTGATAACCAACACCTTGAAGCACACCCGGAAGACCATTGGAAGCCAGTGCAGCTCAGGCAGGGGAGGTGTTATGTGGAAGCGCCATGCAGCTCTCGTAACTGCCCGTGCGGCCGCATTCTGGACCAGTTGGAGCCTCCAGGTGCTCTTCAAGGGGAGCCCCATGTAAAGAGCATTGCCGTAATCCAGGCAAGAGGTGACGAGGGCATGCGTGACTGTTCACAAGGAATTCCGATCTAGGAAGGGCCGCAACTGGCAGATCAGGCGAACCTGATAAAAAGTCCCCCTGGCTACAGCCATCAGATGTTCCTCCAAGGACAGCTGCGTATCCAGGAGGATGCCCAAATTGCGAGCCCTCAATAGTCAGTGATGGTGTCAACTGACTATATCGGGATGCCGGAAACCACAGCCACTCAGTCTTGGATGGTTGAGTCTGAGCCTGTTCCTCCCCATCCAGATCCGCACTGCCTCCAGGCACCAGGACATCACTGCAAGGGCATCATTGGGGTGGCCCGGGGTGGAGATGTACAGCTGGGTGTCATCAGCATACTGGTGGTACTTCACCCCAAAGCCACGGATGATCTCACCCAGCGGCTTCACATAGATGTTGAACAAAAGGGATGAGAGAACCAACCCTTGAGGCACCCCACATATTAGGCGTCTCGAGGTCGGTCTCTGCCCCCCTGCCAACACAAACTGCGACTGGTCCGAGAGAAAGGAGGAGAACCACCGTAACACGGTGCCCTCCATCCCCAACTCTTCCAACCGGCGCAGCATGATACCATGATCGATGGTATCAAAAGCCGCTGAGAGGTCTAACAAGACCAGAACAGAGGAGCAACCCCTGTCCCGAGCCCTCCAGAGATCATCTACCAATGCGACCAATGCCGTTTCCATGCTGTACCCGGGTCTGAAACCTGACTGGAATGGATCTAGATAAGATGTTTCCTCCAGGTATTGTGGAAATTGTCGTGCAACCACACTCTCAACAACCTTCGCCACAAAGCAAAGGTTGGAGACGGGACGGTAGTTGGCTAATACTGCCGGGTCCAGGGAAGGCTTCTTGAGGAGAGGCCTCACCACTGCCTCTTTCAAGGCCATGGGGAAGTAACCCTCACTCAATGAAGCATTGATAATTCCCTGGAGCCAGCCTTGTGTAACCTCCCGGGAAGCCAGTACTAACCAGGAGGGACACGGGTCCAGCAAACATGTGGCCGCACTAAGTCTCCCCAAAATCCTGTCCACATCATCAGGGGTCATAGAGTCAAACTCTTCCCAGATAACATTCTCAAGACTATTCCTCGCCACCCTGCCCGAATCTACCCAGTCAGAGTCCAAATCCCCCCGAATCTGTGCAATTTTGTCATACAGATATTGTCCAAAATCCTCGGCCCTGCCTTTCAAGGGGTCCTCCCGCACTCCCCGATGTAACAGGGAGCGGGTCACCCTGAACGGGGTGGCCGGACGATCATCTGATGACGCAATAAGAGCGGAAAAGTAATTAAACTTTGCCACCTTTATCGCAACTAGGTAGGTCTTAATATGCGACCTTACCAGTGTTCAGTCAGATTCAGCGAGACTGCCCCTCCAACCGCTCTCTAGGCATCTTTTCCGGCACTTCATCTCCCTCAGCTCCTCGGTAAACCATGGAGTCCCATGGGATCGGCACCAGGTCAGAGGCTGCAAAGGCACAACTCGATCTAAAGCCCCACCAGCCGCCCGATCCCAGGCAGATACCAGGTCTTTGGCCGAGTCATGTGCCAGGTCCTCAAGAAATGGCCCAAGCTCCATCTGGAACCTATCAGGATCCATCAGGCACCTGGGGAGGACCCACCTATTGGTTCCGCCTCCCTGCGGCGGGGTGCAGCAGTTTGAAGGTCCAGGCGAAGGAGCGAGTGATCTGTCCATGACAAGGGTTCCATCTCTACATCCCCTATAAGAAGACCACCTAACCACTGGCCAGAGACAAAAATCAAGTCCAGAGTGTGTCCCCCCGTGTGAGTGGGACCATGAACTAACTGGGTCAGGTCCATGGCCGTCATGGAAGCCATCAACTCCCGGGCCATCTCAGACATTTCACTAACAGATGGCAAGTTGAAATCACCCATGACCATAAGCCTGGGTGTATCAACTGCCACCGTGGCTATCACGTCGAGTAGCTTAGGTAGGGCCGTTGCCACAGGGCAGGGAGCCAGATACGTTAGCAACAAGCCCATCTGAACCCCCTGACCTCACCTCACAAAGAGGGACTCACACCCGGCAATCTGTGGCACAGTGGTCTCCCTCGGACCAAGACCTTTTTAATAATAACCGCCACCCCCCCGCCCCTGCCCTGGGCCCTCGGCTGATGGAATGCTCTGAAGCCTGGTGGGCACATCTCAACCAGAGGAACCCCTCCCTCCGGGCCCAACCAGGTCTCCGTAATACCCGCCAGGTCCGCTCCCCCCTCCTGTATAAGATCGTAGATGAGGGGGGCCTTATTTACCATGGACCTGGCGTTGCATAGCATCAGCCGAAGGCCCAGGTCCTGGGTATCTGTGCAGCCTAGTACCCAAGAGGAGCATTGGGGACCGGGGTGCGCAATTGCTCTCAAACAGCGAGTGTGCACCCCCGACACATGATATGGCCCCCTGCTCCTGCCATATCTGCCCCTCCCATCCACCATGCTGATAGTACATCCCTCATTAGGATGGCCCTCCATCACCTCCCCTCATCCTGCACCCTCCAAACCGTTACCCCGTGCCGGGCTCGGCTCCGACCTTGGTGGATTACCCCCCCCATCCCCCTTGGTCGTCCTCCCAATTCCTCTTAAAAGATTATTAAAAACCCTAATTAAAAAACCCTTTCATGGTTTCAATGACTATCTGCAAATTAATACAACCTAAGAAATAAAAGATTTTCCCCCAGTTCATGGAACCTGAAAATCTATCAAATTGCAAGTCTTTGTGATTCTAGAAATAATGGTGGTACTGGATAATAGAAAGTATGTTCATTTCTCTAGAATTACAATGCTTTTACTTAGAATCTCAGTATATGCCCAGAAACTTTGATACCCTATTTATCTTTATAGAAATAGATTTTGTTCACAGTGATTAAATTCACCTCCCAGAATTCCTAAGCCAACATGTTTCACAGATTGTAAAGGGGTTGGCCACCCCTGCCCTAGAAAGTAGTTCTTGATTAGAGACTCATACACAAGATCACAACTTTGGGATTGCTGGCAAGAATGTTTCTCTGGATCAGGCAGGGCCAATTTAATGTTGCTGAAAATTAACTTCATTGACAATTTAATAGAATAGAATAGATTTTTTTATTGGCCAAGTGTGATTGGACACACAAGGAATTTGTCTTGGTGCATATGCTCTCAGTGTACATAAAAGAAAGGATACGTTCATCAAGAATCATAAGGTACAACACTTAATGATAGTCATAGGGTACAAATAAACAATCAAGAAACAATATCAATAAAAAACGTAAGGATACCAGCAACAAGGTTACAGTCATACAGTCATAAGTGGGAGGAGATGGGTGATGGGAACGATGAGAAGATGAAAAGATTAATAGTAGTGCAGACTTAGTAAATAGTAATGATGCTCCTAATCTAGAATATATTTCTAAGAAGTACTTTCAGTGCACCAGTTTATGGCACATTTAGGTCCATTTTATTTTAGTATATTTCGTATTAAGGATGACGAAAAGATTACAAATTATTTCAGTTTGTGCAATAGCAATATTCATATTATAAACATGTATATCAGATATTTCTTTAGATTAAATTGTGTATACAATATATATTTATTCTACATAATTTTGGGATATATATTTAAAATAATATCTAGATGTACTTATTTGGCATATATAAACAATTTTGAGTTGACTTGATTACTTCTTATTATAGTTCAGCCTGATACTCAAATCATTTCTACTAGGAATATATTTCAAGTAAAATTGTTTAGGATTATTGTTCATAGATTATTTGTGTTCCAATAAGAAGAGCTAGAATGGAGTTCAATGTATTTTGTATAAATGTTGAACATTAACAGTTCCTTATATTGAATAAGATTCCATTTATTTCAGTATTGACTTGCAGGCCTGATTTTCTAGCTAGCCATTTCAATTTCCTAGACCCATATTGAGTTTTAGATGAAGGAACTGCAATTCAAATGGGAAATGGTACTGATATGCTGTGAAATGGCAATATTTCACTTAGGAATCTTTTCCCCACTTTACTAGATATGCAGTAACCGTGAGTTAAACTGGATCATCCAAATACAAAGTTTATGCTTTGCTGATATTTGGGGATGAACTTTTGTGAAGGCACAGAATGTCAAGGAATTTTGCTTTAGCAAAGTTGTGTTGGTGAGGGTTGATGGAGATCATAATTCAACACATGGAGAGCTGTAGATTGAGAAATTCATACAAGCATTTCCAGCATTTATTGAATGTAAAAGTTAATTTTATGCTGCATATTTCAATTTTAGCTTCTCTAAGCAAACTTGGTTGAATGAATACCAAAGTTATCTTCTCAAATTCACATTTTGTCTGATCTTTAATCATTTCAAGATAGAAACTCTTTCAAAGCAACACTGATGTTCAGTCAGAATGTATGGCGTGTGAGCTGACCAAATTAAAAGGTTTTTCAGGATAGCAGTAACAACAGCATTTAGGTATACTGCCCCATAATGCTTTATGTCACTCTCTGGAAGATTTATAATGTAGAAGCATAGTTTGCATAGTGCCCTCAACAGTCTGGTTTTTTTTTTTACCAACCTCAGAAGGATGGGAGGCTGAGTTAAAACCTTGAGCCCCATCAGGATCAAACTCCAAGCTGTGGGAAAAGTTTGCCTACAATACTGCACTTTAACCACTCCACCACCAGGATAGATTGATATAGACATGGAATAATAATATGCATGCTCTAGTGTATGTACTGTAGTTGATATGTATTATATGCATGTAAATAGTGATGGGGGGCACGATTGCTCAGCAGTTAAAGATGCTGAACTGGTCAGGTGGAAATTTGGCAACCCTAGTTCAAGACCCAAGCACTGTGTAGTGGGGTGAGCGCCCGTTCCTGCCCCAGCTCCTGCCCACCTAGCAGTTTGAAAGAATACAAATACAAGTAGATTAATAGATACCACTGTGGTGAGAAAGTAACAGCATTCCGTGCATCTTTGAGATGTAGCCATGCTGGCTACATGATGTAGCAATAGCAATAGACTTATATACCACTTTATAATGCTTTACAGCCCTCTCTAAGTGATTTACAGAGTCAGCACATTGCCCCCAACAATCTGGGTCCTCGTTTTACTGAGCTCAGAAGGATGGAAGGCTCAGTCAACCTTGAGCCTGTTGAGATTCAATCTGCCAAACTGTTGGCAGCTGGTGATCAGCAGAAGTAGCCTCAGTACTGCACTCTAACCACAGCGCCACCCCGGCTCATTCATGTTGGCTACATGACCACAAATAATGTCTTTGAACCAGGGGTGAAATGCTACTGGTTCACACTGGTTCCGGCAAACCGGTAGCGGTGGCAGCACAAGACTCCGCCAACCCACCCAGACATAGTTACTTCCTGTTCCTATGCGGAGTCTCCTAGTGCAGTCTCGTGCTGCCACCACTACCGCAAAAAACTCCTGTTTTTTACCCTCTGTGCATGCATGTACATGTTGAGCCTGGATAGCTCAACAGACAAAAAAACAAGCCTGTTATTAACATTCAGCTGTCTGCAATTATTGAAAGTTCGAATCTCACCAGGCTCAAGGTTGACTCAGCCTTCCATCCTTTCTAAGGTAGGTAAATTGAGGAACCAGTTTGTGGGGGCAATAAGCTGACTTTGTATAAAATATACAAAAGTATGAAGGCTATTGCTTAACGCATTGTAAGCCGCCCTGAGTCTCCGGAGAAGGGCGGCATATAAATGTAATTAAAAAAAAAATCACATGTGATACACACACACGTATGCACTTCTGAACCAGTAGGGAAGATAACTAGATTTCACCCCTGCTTTGGACAATGTTGCCTCTCTCTGCCAAGAAACAGAGAACAGCACTACCTCCTACAGTCGGACATGACTGGACAGGGAAACCTTTAATTTAAATACTTATGAAGGGGCATATTTACATAATAAATAAACAAGGCTATAGGATTGCAGTCTCAATGTTGTCACTGAGTCATTATAAGACGTCATTGGATATCAAACACTGTGACTTGGTATTATGAATCCCATATATATATATAGTTTTAAACTTTAATTTTTCAAAGAAATATATAGGGTAACTCATTCAAACAGTTTAAACATACATTTCTAATGAAAAATGCATGTGTTAAAACAGACTCTGTCCTGGGTTGAAGAAATTAGCTTTTCCAAGATCCTAAGAAGAATTCTGTCCAATTTTGTGTCATATCTCCAACTAGTGAAGGGAGGCACTAGTGGTTCCTTTTTCTTTCCCTCTGGGACAGAATACAATAAAATAAACCAGCACTGGTTGACAGCCACAAATCACTTTGCAATAAAGAAACAGCCATCAAATGGTCAAGAGTATAATATAGGTACAGCAATGACTTTCAACAAAACTAGGTTGTTGAACTCAGTTATTTTTTTTCCTTATCTTGAAGACAGGCTTGTTGAAAATCTAACACCCCACCTCTTTCTCACTCCCATACACATCTTACCACTCTTATATGAATCAACTCCCTGCAAATTCACAGATAGGACATAAACTGCTGTTTCTCCCTCTTCCCTGCTTGCTTCTGTCTTAGATCTCTTCTATCTACCTGATTCAGTCAATTTCCCTTTTCCCTGCTGCCTCATCTGTCCATGGAATCAAATTTGATGTTTGCATACCTTGATCTTTCCTTGATTAATCTATTGGGCAATCCCCCATTGGTGAAACTTGCCAAAATTACCTACCACTTCTCTTACATCTATTTAATGTTCTCTTTATGATCAACTCAGACTGGATCCTGCAACATTATCCTGGGCCATATATATTCGCCTTCATTCGTAACCTGTAAGATCATCAATTTACAACAATTAAAGCTACTTTCTTGTCGCTTACTTGTAGTTTTAATATAACCCTTCTTCACCTCAAACACTACTAATGAAAATCTGACTCTCACTGATGAACTTGAGAAGTGACTTGTAAGCTGGAAGTCTTAACTTCTGACACTGAAATATAATTTAAATGCCTTGTTTCTTAGCAACAGTATATACATGTTTACCATTCCTTTTTCCCAGGTTTGAATTTTGGGTTCCACTTCCTAGGTCAGGGCTCCCAACCCTCAGTCTGTGGGCTAGCACCAGGCCATGGCATGCCAGCAACTGGTACATGTAAACAAGCAAAGCTCTATCCACGGGATGCAGGCAGCACACAAAACTACACAGTCTGGGGAAAAATCTTTCTCCACAGAACAGGTCCCTGGTGCCCCAAAGGTTAGGGGCTGCTGTTCTAGGTGAATTAGTTTCCCTTACTCCTAAAGAGCTCCATTAGTCTCATCACCATTAAGGATTTCTCTTAATTTAATTGCTTACTGGAAAAAGTAACTGTATTAGGCAGTAATGTTTCATTCAATATCCCTGTCAAGGTCTATGAAGGAACTGAGCCAGGGGTGAAATCCAGCAGGTTCTGACAGGTTCTGACAGGTTCTGGAGAACTGGTACCAGAAATTTTGAGCAGTTCAGAGAACCGGTAGCAGAAATTTTGAGTAGTTTGGAGAACCGGCAAATACCATCTCTGGCTGGCCCCAGAGTGAGGTGGGAATGGAGATTTTGCAATTCCTTCCCCCAGGAGTGGGGAAGGAATGGGGATTTTGCAGTATCCTTCCCCTGCCATGCCCACCAAGCCACAGCCACAGAACCGGTAGTAAAAAATTTTTGATTTCACCACTGAACTGAGTTTTTCCATTGTGTTAAGCCAGTATTTCTTACAGTGTGATTCTAGGACCTATGTCCTCCACCAATGTCCTGTTAGGAACCCCCCAAAATAAAAAATATTTGTCACTTATTCAAGATATTTTCAAAAAATTAAAGCAATGTCACTTTTCTAATTATTATTATTTGTTAAAAATAAGGGCTCTTTTCAGGAAAAACATTTTATTTCTAATGGGTTTAATTAATATTGTTATTTTTTCCATAATTCAGAAAATAAATTGTCTAGGAATACATTAGATTTAATTTTTAATTTGCTAAAAATTGATAACTGTAACTGCTTTTGGGGATTCTTCAATAATTTGTAGGAAAATGTGCATTGCAACATTATTTATAAAATTATTTTAGATATTATGTTGCAATGCACATTATCGCTTGCTTCCCTTGCCTCCTTCTGTGAGTGCCAATGTCTAGAGAGATAAATTAGTCTTTTTTTTTTTTTTTAAAGGAGTTGGTTCCTTGAAGGGCACAAGGACCCTCCTCCTTATAACCACAAATGTTGAATCCCAGAAAAAGAAATATTTATATACCATTTATATTCAATATCACTCCCCATTGGAATAGGCAAAATAGGACACACACCCCACCAGCTCCAGGTAATAACAACACTAAAAGTATGACCAGATACAACTGTTTGTTAGTAAAAGCAGTAAAAAACTGCTTTATATGTGCCATAATGTATAACCTTGTTTAAATCAACTATATACCACAGGATTTACCTTGTCCTTTTTAAAATCAATACCCCCACACACACAGAGAAACTAGGTTTAATATTCTCTTAAATCCATGTATATAAGGTGTAAATGTAAAATCTGACAACTGTTTTGGAAAGCACCATTTATTCATTACAAATGAAGAGACATCTGGTGTTTCCTTCTCCTACAGTCCAAACCAAAATGGCAAATGAGACTGTTTACCATGACAAGAAAGGAGCATGCCTGAAGCAGGAAAAAGAGACCAGGAGAATCTGGGCCAATTCCAGCTCCTAACTCTATCATCAACCATGTCTTTGATGAAGCATGCTAGATTACCAAAATTGCATTGAATAAATATGACCTTAAACTACCATAGTTAGGGGCTGAGGATGAGAATGGCAACATCTGTTGTGGTCCGCCAGCAGCTTGCGGAGCTGGCAGCAGAGTCGGACAGTGAGGAGGCTGGGGAGGAACATGGGTCAGTTCTGGAGTCTGGGGAAGGCTCAGACAAAGGTTCTGCATCAGAGGCAGAGATGGGGCCAGGGCCATCTGGGTCTGGGAGCCTCCAGAGCCAGACATCAGAGAGGCAGAGGAACAGGAGGAGCCTGTTCCTAGTGTGCGCATGCGAAGAACTGCCAGAAGGCAAGAACAGTTAAAACAAAAGGGACGACTCAGGAGTAATGCCTGGAGATGATTGGCCCCTCCCATAAGGCTTAAAATAAGAGCAAAGGCATATGGGCCTTTTGCAGGAAAGCAACGTTGTTAATTCTGTTCCCAGTCAGCATCTCTGTTTGATTCTGGATTCCATGTGGCTTTGCCAAGTAGGTCTTTGGCAGTGTGTCAAGGGAGATAAAGGTTGGTGATTATCCCGAAGGACTTCTCCTGAAGGACTTTTTGCAACTAATTGGGACTCAGCTGTGAATGAACGTAATTCACAGCTGTTGCAATAAAAGAGGTTTTTGGGACTACTCATGTGTTTTAATGACTCAGGGAGCTTAGGTCACAACAACATCATGAGCACATTAGCATTAAAAAAAGGTATTACTATAACATGTTAGTAATGTGGTTGGGGAACCTATATGGTAAATTACATATTTAAAGTAAAGACTCCCTTCCCCCAAATTTCATATAATCCCAATCCTGCATTCTGTTAAAAGGGAATTGAAGACTTGACTCTTCTCTAGGCACTGGGCCAAAACAGAGCCAGAGATCTATTAATTGGTATATTATTGCTATATAACTGTGGATCTGACATACTGTATATCAATTTTTTTTCCTCCCTTATTTGACTAGTTCATTACTGGGGTTGGCTTTACTGATTTGCTTTTAATCCTTTGTAAACTGCCCAAGAATCATTGGTGATTGGAGAAGTCTTAGAAATAGATCAAACAAGTGTATGGATGGATAAATCTACAAATGCAGTCAGGAAGAAACTGGCTGTTGTAATGGCTTTCTCATATAGTATCAAGTAGGTTAGCCTTTCCCAGTTTGGTACTTGCTGGATATGGTGGGGCTTACATAGGCTAGATTTTCTGGCTTGCATAGGCATTTGGGTTTCTGAGAGTTGCAAGTTCAGGAGATATGGAGGTCACCAGAATGGGCAAGGTGGACCCAAGCTTTATCTTCAAAGTGAGTGTACAACACTGAGTTATTTGGAGACAAGTTGCCTTTGGTTTTCTCTTTCTTTCTTTTTTCTTTGTTTAAAGCAAGCTTGATGATTTTGGCTTTAGAAGCATGGCTCCAAACCCTGCCTTAGGAACTGCGCTTACAAAAGGCTGACTGTGTTTCATGTAACATTGGTGTTAATCAGCAATAAAGTCACAGGAGTTACACTTGTGGAAGTGAATATATCACAGGAAGTTTTCAAGATGTCTTTGCGGTAACTATTTAAGCATGTTAATGTTGCTCTGTTTTAGTACTGCCTCCAATGGTTTATCTAGCTCATCAAAGGCTAAGCATTTGCTCTCGAGGCGCATTCAGGATGAATCACGTCACGGTGCTTACCCACAACATCTGTCACATTTCCTCCCTTAGCTGGGTGGCATCTAAATGGCAAGGCTCACACTCGCGCTTTCAACACTGAGAAGATGCTTGCTTGAAACAGCATGTTTGCTAAACTTCAAGTGACTCATGGGTGAAATCGGGTGTTTTAACATTTTCATACAAGCCATCAATATTAAATGCCAACAAAAGAGACTGCTGGATCCCTCACCAACTAAAGTGTCAGGATTCCATTCTAACTCTCTTACGGCCTTTAGTCCTTGGCATTGTCTCCTGAATTTTAATTGAATTTTCAAGCTTCAAACAGGTATTATAAAATGACAAGGAGAGAGAGAGCACGCTCCTGTCATAGCTCTGAAGACCATCCTGCAGTAGCATTATTCCTAACAAGGAGAAAGTGAAGAAAACCTGGGTTGAGCCTGGATTGAATAAATAGATATAGGTATTGTGCCCAAATACAGTCACCATTTTCATCTTCAACCTGAAAAAAAGAAAGAATGCCTGGAAATCTGCCTTGGGGTTTCTTCAAGGTTGTCTTCCTTTGTAAACAAGTTTCAGTGTATATATATCCCTCAAATTAAGAAGGTCTTGTGTTTTTTTTTTTCCCCTATTTTAATTCTTAGGCTACTTGAGACATTTTTTCTAATGGTATTTTGGAGTTTCCTTTTTTGTGGGAGGTAGACTTTCTATCCACAAAGATTCCAAAAGCAATATTACTTCCTTCACACTGAATGAGAAGGAAAAAAAATAACCCAAGAACATTGTTTTGGTCAATATTATGTCCTATGTGCTACAGTGGTCATTAGTATCTGACAAGAAGTGACTCATGTTCATTCTCTGTATTTGCCTCTACTTCCCCTTCTTACGGCTTCTGTAGTCTCTCCTTAACTGAAATTTAGGTCGCAAATTCTTAGAGACAGTGATTGGTCTTTTCTTCTTAGCAATAGCATTTAGGCTTATGTACTGCTCCATGGTGCATACTTCTTGTTGTTTGCTCATATCCTATACTTAGAAATTTTTGCTATGCTTAGTCCAGTCTGAAAGTCCCAGGGACACAATGTTTTCACAAGTTTGGAATCCTTAGGAAGGAGATCATTAGTACCTGACAGGAAGTGACTCAAAAATGATACAAGTAAGCATGGGAAATTAATGGGATCTGAAATGACCATTCCAGGGGTGAAATCCAGCAGGTTCTGACAGGTTCTGGAGAACTGGTAGCGGAAATTTTGAGCAGTTTGGAGAACTGGTAGTGGAAATTTTGAGTAGTTCAGAGAACAGCAAATACCCCCTCTGTCTGGCCCCAGAGTGGGGTGGGAATGGAGATTTTGCAGTATCCTTCCCCTGGAGTGGGGTGGGAATGGAGATTTTGCAGTATCCTTCCCCTACCATACCCACCAAGCCAGGCCCACAGAACCAGTAGTAAAAAAATTTGGATTTCACCACTGGACCATACCACTTATTCTTATTCATACCACTTACCACCAGTAAAAAATGTATGTGTTTGCATGAGCTTTCCGGTCATTATTAACTTCAGGCAACTGCCTGGGCAAATCCATAAAGTTTTCTTGGCAAGATTTTTAGAACTGGGCTTTCTTCTTATAGCTGAGAAAAAGTGACTGGCCCAAAGTTCCCCAACCCACTGGCTTTGTTACCTAAAATACAGCTAGAACTTGTGGGCTTCCAATTTCCAACCCAGTGCCGTAAATAATAACATCAAACTGGCTCTGTGAAGAATTATACAATGCCCTAAAAATAAATTAAGGAGATGGAGAAAAACAATTTGAAAAAAGTCATTATTTAATGTGATGCTTAAATAAACAGAAGCAAAGGCTAATCAGAATCTATATTTATTTGAAGTCTGCTTCAATTAATAAAGAAGTCAGAGAATGACAGAATTTTTTTTGAGAGTTCTATCCATCTGTTAGCCCAAAGTAAAAATAGGAAAGCAGCACAAATGTCAAATAAATAATTATTAGTTTCAGTGTGTAGATATATATCCTTCAAATTAAGAAGGTCTGTGAGTGTGAAGACTCATAAATGTACTCAGAAAGTACTTTAATAAACTGCTGACATCTCCTAAACCACAGACAGGTTTAGAAAGCAGAGTTATCAGAAATAGCAGCCAAACAGTTATGGGCATGTTACATTAATTTTTGAGAATATTGCAGAAATATCACATTTTGTACACAGGGACTAACAGATCTTTAGAATTACCTTAAAAAGTGGTATAGATGGTGACCTAAAATAGGTTCTTTTCATTTTTGGTATTCTGACTTCACCTTTTTAAAAAAATGTTATTACTTGTTTACAGTACATAATTGATATCCCTCCTTCGGGGATTCCTAAACTAAAGAAGTGAATGTAAATAAAGAGCAGTGCACTTAAAAAAAATAAAATGTAACCAAGAATATCACCGATATTCAAAGCCATAGTTTAAATTATGCATCTTCTAAAGTGTTCTTCTAAAGGCATGAAGAGCTGGTTCCAAGGGCTTTTTATAGACTTGAAGTCTAAAACAGAAAAAAATTCCAGAAGTGCCTCTCTTACAAATCGTAATGTCCACTTTCACAATGGAAAAGGCAATTTCTCATTTTGATTACTCTCCCAACACTACCTGGCTTTTAGTTGTTTGTTTATCCTAAAAATAATGTTGGTCCTACATTATTTTTAGCTTTACTTTATTATTTTCTTTGGGAGTTTTCAATTACACCAGAATTTTGTTCACTTACTGTTCATCTTGAAGCTGCAGATTATGGTACAAAATGATCTAAATATGCACACACATTATTATCAGTTTCATTTATTGCAGTAAATGGACAAGACCAGCCCAATCTGAACAGGCTTTATGTAAAGGTGTGAATTCTCTATCGCTGTCCTTGAAGTCCATCTGGCTAGATGTAAAGATCTACCAATAACAATACAACTGGAACGGAACCAAATGACTGAGACATAAATCTCCTTTCCTCTTTAGAAAAGTTTAAATCCTTTTCAGGTTTGGTTTCATTCTTGGAAGGAGGAAGCCTATACACTTTTCAGACTAATAAATACATCCCAGTTGCCTATTGTGGGAGATCTGCTACATGACAATTAATCTAAAAGCAGGAAAATTAAAATGCAGCCAAATAGTGAGTCAACTTATATTAGTTATGGCCAATTTATTCCTAGTGATTCATCTCTCTGGTCAAATCCAGTATGTAAATCAGCCGAGTTGTAATGTAAAATCAAGCAAAGAACATTTACTTTTTCTAAATAGTTGGGAATATTGCATTAATTCCTCTTGTATGCGTGGGACTCATTAGTTTGAAAACTGTAGTTTTCCTAGAGATTTTGTAGAAGGTTTCTTTATTTCATGCCTTACAGCACATTGTCAGATCCTGAAAATAATCTTGGTTATGGATGTAAGATATTTCCCAAGAGAAATCATAATATAATTTTGTAATAGAAAAAGTTTAAAACTATTCAACTCTACTCAATTGAAAAAAATGAAACAAAATCCTTGGTGGCGCAGCAGACTAAAGTGCTGTTAAATAGCACCAGCTGCCTGCAATTACTGCAAGTTCAAATCTCACCAGGCTCAAGATTGACTCAGCCTTCCATCCTTTCGAGGTAGGTAAAATGAGGACCCGGATTGTGGGGGCAATAAGCTGACTTTGTATAAAAAAGAACACTGCTTAGGGGGCCCTGAAAGCCCTACTAAGCAGGTATATACAAAAGTATGAAGGCTATTGCTTAACGCATTGTAAGCCACCCTGAGTCTCCGGAAAAGGGCGGCATATAAATCGAACCAATAAATAAATAAATAAATAAATAAATAAATAAATAAATAAATAAAATCATTTTAATTTTTCTTCCTACATTCGATTTTTTTACTTCTGATTTTCAATTTTATTTAATGCAATCATTCAAGTAAATTTCAGGTGGTACAGACTGAATTGGATTGGAGAAAGCCCTGCCCAGTCATAGGTCTGTAGTTGTGAGGATAAAATTGAAAGATTGTATACCTTCTTTCAATTTTAAATCAAAATCTGGTTGAGCTTCCAGAGCATAAGTATGATATAAATCTAATATATGGGCCCGAGGTATTTGCAGGATCACCTCCTACTAGCCTCCCACTGCCCAGTGCGCTCACATAGGGCTGCCCTCCTCCGGGTCCCCTCAGCTAGACAGTGTCGGCTGGCGGTCCCCAGGATGAGGGCGTTCTCTGTGGCCACACCGACCCTCTGGAATGGGTTGACCACCGAGCTCCGGATGGCCCCCGACCTCTGCACCTTTCGCGCCGACCTAAAGACATGGCTCTTCCACCAACTTCCCTGATCTGCCATGGATTTTAATTTGGGTATTTGGGGATTTTTAATTTGGTTTTAATACTATTTAATTTTTACTTGTTGTCGGGTTTTCTATTGTTGTGAGCCACCCCGAGTCCTACGGGAGAAGGGCGGCATATAAATCTGACAAAGTAAAATAAATAAAATAAAATAAATATCATCATCATCATTATCATCATCATCCCATGTGTAATTATTATATTTTAAATTGACATAATCAAGAGTTAATGTACACTCCTGAAACTCTGTTACTTACTGTAGGCAGCTGTACTTATGCTATATAGTACTACATGGTGTTTTCATATTTAGGTGTCTTTCATAGCCAAATACCATCTCACCTACCTTGCAAGCCCATTGATATATTGTGTGCTTCCTTTGTGTGTATCCCATCTCCAGATGGTTCTGCCCTTCCTTTGATACATCAATCTCCTTTATAGCAGCAGGTGGAAGCTAGCACTGCCTCCATATTCTTTCATCCCTTTTCCTAAAGGTAAAGATTCTTAATTTTGAAAAGGGAGAAGACAGAGCAGAAGTTTTCAGATAACATGTCTGCGGTTAGAAGAAACTTTTCTAAAGGGTCTGCTCTTACTGGTATTTTCATTGTGTTCTTCCCAAAATAAAACAGCTTCAGATCTTTTAAAGTTTGCCTTTGTAACCTATAGACAAATCTTGAATTGCTCCAAACCAAACCAAATCAGTTTCTATTGAATTTCTATCAAAGCATGTCTTTAAATTCAAATCTGCAACTCAAATTGAATCAGAGCTGATTTACAGAGGGCTTCAATAATTCAATGAAGATATAGGTAGTGAAAACTCATTTAGAAGATTCTTGATGCAACAGGCAATATTTCTGTCTGGATATCCCCTCAAGATAGCAGATATGTCCATTACACCCAAATACAAGCCATTGGACAACCCACTTAAAATAGTTTTGAAAATATTAAATTTTCCTTATTCACAGCAATTTATGAAATTTGCTTAATGGTGTGATGCAAATTACAGCAATTTGCATAAATATATAATCACACACATGATACAAATCAATATAAATTATTAGATGTTATTTCTAATGGACATTTGGGAAGATTGCACACTGCCTCCCACTAAATTGTCTGTTAAATTGAGCTTTCACTGACTTAAATAGTTTGCTAATAGAATATCACAAGGTATTCAGTCAGCAGAAATCAAGAAATTTATGTATGCAACATTCCCATAGTCCTGGAGCATCTGTGAAATTTCCAGCTGCTACTTGTCACTTTCCTTAAATAAAACCCTCTTGTTTATTCTTTGAAGAAGAGAAAGTGAAGATTGGAAGCAAAATAGAATATAAAAACAATCTGAGTCAGGTTTCATAAAGAAGAGCTTTCTACTTTGGATTGGATTCCATTCCTGAAGAGGGGCAGATATATACACATATTCAATTTTAATTAATCTGATCTATAGCACTTACCAGATCCTCTTAAAATCATATACTCTCTCATCTGAGAGTAATCTTTACAGATTTCAGGGCAGTTTGCTTCCAATTAAAAAAAAAATACTGCAGATTAGAAATCTCCACAATTTTAACTAGCCATTTCCACATGGAATAAAATAAAAGTCTAAAAATAATTTAGAAAAAAAAAAAAGGAAAGAAAAAAATGGCTGCAAAGTTTTGTTTATTGTGAAGAAACTCAGTGAAAAGAAGAAGTGGGAATTTTATTTTTATTTATTTTTTTTGTATTTATAAGGGACTATATTTTCACTGCACTATAATAACAAGATAAACAATGATAATTTACATAAGATGACATATCTATAAATACATAGAAGGGTTATTTAGATATCCAGATTCAAAAAGTATTCAGAGAATATAGAAGTAGCACAATTCCTGATTGTTAAACCAAACAATTTTTTTTTCTGGGATTGCATGATCATCACTACACAAGCCCAGGAATCAGCCCTGTTTCCTTGAGAAAGCATCCATTTACATTCCGAATCTCCTTTTCTCTTTTAAATCAAGACTGCTGCACAGTCCAGATATTTACCGTTCTATCCATTATCAGGATTTCACTTTCTCCTAACACATCATTCATTCTGACTTCCCAATGTAAGGAACATTTCAAAACAAAAATACATACTTGAAAAGCAACTACATTTTAAAGTATATGTTATGGAGTAAGATAAGCAAAGAGGCAAATGAAAAAGACACATTTTTTTCTTCAAGGATTCAAAGTATAGATCTTGACACTGGCAGAGACATTAAAAGTGGGTGCTTTTTCTCAATAGTACAGCTTGCTGTGAGAATAAACCAATATATTGCTGCCTCCTGAGTCCCAGTTTATCGGCTAGAGGGAAAAAAACTGTTTAAACTCTTGCTGCAGGGCTTTAAAGTGCCGCCCTACAGCTGATCAGTGTTAAAAGAAAACAAATGAGTAGACCAGTGCCTACAAAAATAAATAGGTAGACCAATGCCTGCAAAAACAAATGAGTAGACCGGTGCCTGCAAAAACAAATGGGTAGACTGGTGCCTCCAAAAACAAATGAGTAGACCGGTACAGCTCTGCAAGCAGTTAAAAGCCTGGTAGACCAGTACCTCTGATAAATCCTAAAGAATTGTCACATGACCATCAAGCCACGCCCACAAAATAAGCCATGCCCACAGAACCAATAGTAAAAATGTTTAGAACCCACTCCTGCTATACTTGTTATCTTGTACATGTTTGACAAACAAATAAAATTAAATAAATAAACAATACCCCAAGTTTCAGTAAGCCAAAAAGGGAGCAAAAAGACCAAAACCTACCAGCAATCAACACCCAGATGAGCATAGATTAACTCCAAGATTAACATGAGACCAACAATTAAGTAAATAATATCCCAATCAAGGAAGTGCCAAACAAGCCAACAGTAAACAGTCCAACCAAATAATCTCTAAGACTACCCCCATCAACCCTGATAGGGCAAGCCATATAAACTAAGAACAAACCCCACTCCTTACTAGCACTGATGATGTTACTTAGTTTGTGTATTGAAACATCTGCAAGGAAATAATCAAACCCAGGCAACAGCAAGAACAATATGCATTGCATATTGTAAAGAAAGCTCTTGTGAAATTTCCAGCATTGGAACTGCTGAAGTAGTTCTTAGAATGAAGCAACATGGCTTCTTTAGTTTATTGCTGGTAGAAGAAAGTTGCTTTGCTTTGTTGGAATAGCTTTGTTTGGAATTTTTCTTTTAAAGAAAGGCAAGATGTGTGTATGTGTCAGTTGTAATTATCTGTCGATCCAACAGCATTCCTTTGAACCTATTCATTTGATAATGTAGTTTTATTTATGGACTGCTCAGCCAAGTGAATGGTTTCTTTCATGAGTGACATTGAGCGAATTCATGAGAATAACAATATTTCATCTGCTAGAAGTAAATATGCAAGATTGTAGCCCAGTCAATTTTTTATTATTGTTGTCACAAGTCTTAAGTTGAGAATATCTTTTTTTCATTTTCTCATGTTTTCTAGAATTCTTTGGATAGTTTTAACAAATACACGAAGATTAACAAATATTTTGCAATCTTTTCAAATACTATGCTTTAAAAAATTATTTTCCCTTGAGTACCTTTAAAGTACTCAAGATTTTAGCAGCTTTTTATCTGACATCTCATTGAATTTAATGTATGAATAGCACTAACAGTTATGCAAGAATACTGACATCTCCTAAGATTGGGTGATCTTGAAAAATAGAATTACAATATAACAATTTTGGCACTTTGCCGATGTGAGAGTCCTGATCCCTGAAGAAAAGGGAATCAGAGTGACCATACCCCTAATTTCAGGGCCTAAGACATTTGGACATACCCTTGCATTAGAGGCCCTCCAAATGATGTCATAAAATTAATGTTTAATGTGAGGGGGGGAATGTATTGATTACAGGGGGAGCAAACATTCAAATAAATTTGGTTGGTTGACTGATTATGTGCTAATACATTTAATTTTCATCAAATCAAACTTAGTTTTTGTTCTAATTCCTTCCCGCTCCATTCTCTCATTCACTCCCACTCCCACTCCATTTCTGGAGAATACCTGGACACCCTCTGGAGTCCTATTTCATGCACACTCACCCAAAATTGCGTCCCTCTCACTTATACCATCACATTCTACCTCATACTATCTTTTGTTGTTTCTGGCTTATTGTCCATTACTCAGAGTATCTGATGATGAACTGCATTTTTATTCACAAACAATATGTCTTTACAGAAGCTGGAGTCCTCTTTTATAGTAGTATTAGATATTAGGAATATGGGAAGGTCAGGGAGAACACCAGAAGCACGGTCTTGTTCATGTATTTATTGGCATCAGTGTTATAAAAATTGCAAATAACAATTTCACAAATGATGCCTTAATAGAAGTTATCTATAGAGATACAGAGCGTCATATGTTATAACTCCCTTTTATAGCACTAAATGTTATTACCAGTGACTTCTAGATATTGGAAATGTGGAGGTTATCAGTGGTCACTAAGCCTTGACTTGCTAAATGAAACACTGTCACCTCCTCAACAAATCAAGTTAGCATATCAAGCCTTGTTTGTCCCTTGTCAGGGAGAAAGGAAGTCCCCATCCAAATATGCATCAAAACAACTTAATTATTTTACTTCATTAATTCAGCAGCATTTTTTTTACTGAGTGCATAGCTACTGTCTTCACTAAACTGCCACTATAATGGCAGAGGGAAGGGAGGGAGGGAGGGAGGGAGGGAAGGAAGAGTTATCTACTCCTTCCTGTCACAAAGCTTAAAGCCAAGTCTTGTCCCAAAGCCAAAACAGTATACATAACACTCTCTCCTTCGATTTGATTCCCATAACCACCACACTGTAATGTACTTGGGCAGAGTGGTAGAAAGAATATAGATTTAAATCTGAATTGAATTGGTATTAGATTAATTGTAGAAAATCACAGAGATAAGCTTGGAAAAGAAATGCAATGGTTAGTAAAATGTGAATTAAGCTCACAAAGAGCGAAAATAAAATTTCTCTAGAAAGCTAGATCTTTATATACAGTAACATGTCAAATTAGGATATTGTGAATCTGGTCATTTGTGCCTCCAGTGAGTAAGTAATCTGTGTCCATTTATTCAATTATCCATTTGGTGGGTGTTGTTGTTGTTGTTGTTGTTTGCTATCTATGGCATTCTCCAGCAACAAAGTTCAAAAGCATATCCTGCTTCTTCAAAGTTCAACTTTCACTTCCATAGAGTGTCACAAGGGAATACCATGCACTCTTCTGATCTTTGAAGAGATAGACACATGTGACATCTGAATATATTTTCCAAGCCTTCGTGGCTCTTCTATTCTGTGGCATATTTCTTGACTGCTTGTTCCTTTACTGTTGATGGCAGATCCTAAACCACAGAATTTATCTACCAATTGGATATCTTTATTTCAGTTCTAAGTCTGGTTCTTCTATTTGTTATCATAATTTGGTCTTCTTTATATTTAATTTTAGCCCTATTTTTTATCACTAGAGCTTTCAAATACTTTGCAATTTTGCCTATCAGGGTAATGTCATCAGCCCAGAGCAGGTTATTAACATTTCTTCCTCCATGTTTAAAACCATGCTTACTTCTTCCAATCCAGCTTCCCTTAATATGTATTCAGCATATAGGTTGAATAAATGAGTGGAGAATATAGTCTTCCTCACTCTTTTGCCAACCTAGAACAGTCTGTTTCAGCATGTTTTGTCTGCACTGTGATTGCCTAAGCACTACATTAGTTTCTCATAAGGATAAGAAGATGTTCTGGGATTCCCATTTTTTAAAACAGAACTCACAGCTTGAATTGTGATCAGTAGAACTGAAGACCTTTCTATAATCTATGAAACCTCTTTGTTGTATTCTTTGCTATAGCCAGCGTGTATCAGAAATCATCTCCAGTGTGTATTATTATCCAATGTGCATCAGAAATAATGATTCTGTTCTTTGGCCTTTTCTAAAGGGAGTTTGAACTTCTGGCATCTCTTTTTTCATGTAGAATTTTAATCTGCAAGGGATGAGCCTGAATATTATTTTGCTAGATATTAACTTAAGGATATTGTATGATAGCTTGTATATTCTGTTAAGCCTCACATTGGAAAGTAGATAGATCTTTTCCAATCTGTTGGCCACTGTATCTTTCTCCAGATTTGCTGATATAGCTTGGTTGGAACCTTTGTTAATGGTTCTTCTGTTGTTTGCCATATTTCTGTTGTTATTTCATGAGTTCTAACTTAGTAATGATCAAAATACTCTATAAAGTTATAATAATAGAGTTTCAACCAGGTACCTTCACCTGGTTGACATTAATCTTGAAAGTTTGATAGAGGTTCTCTCTGTGTGTGTGTGTCCCTTTATACCCTTCCTCTCTTTCAGGACTAACCTGATGATTGTGTAACTACTATTGCATTTGTTCTTCAAGGTTACATCCATGCTTTTCTGTAGGTACCTTGAAAATATGTACAAAAGGTGGCACATGAGAGGAAAAAAATAGAATGATTCAATTCTGGCATGAACCATTTTCTTTTCTCCCATGGTTTCCTCTGCAAGCAGAGACAATCCACCTCTGTTTGTATCCTATTGAATGAAGAAGAAAAATAAGAGGACAAAGAGAGACCATGGATTGAGAAACAAAGAAGATGAGTTATTTTTGGCTAGATAGCTCATTCTAATAGCTTCAACCAGCCAACTACGACAACTTAATGACTTTGTCCTGTCATGGTCTGTATTGCACAGACTTAGTTCTTCTCCTATACACTGAGCAAATAGTTATCCTTACCACAGTTTATATGGTGTTGTTGTTGTTGTTGTTGTTGTTGTTGTTGTTGTTGTTAGTTGCGAAGTCATGTTCGACCCATCGTGACCCCATGGACAACATTCCTCCAAGCCTTCTTTCCTCTACCATCCTCTGGAGTCCATTTAAGCTCACACCGACTGCTTCAGTGACTCCATCCAGCCACCTCGTTCTCTGTTGTCTTCATCTTCTTTTGCCCTCAGTCTTTCATATGGTGATGAGAGAACATCAAATTGAGGACCCAGTTGTGGGGGCAATAAGCTGACTTTGTATAAATATACAAAAGGATGAAGGCTATTGCTGAGCACATTGTAAGCCGCCTTGAGGGCGGCATATAAATCAAATTTTAAAAAAAATGGAATACTTCCATGTATCAGGTCTCTTTCTGTAATCTCTTAAAGTCATTCACCCACTCACATACACATATTCATGTGAAAGTTCAGAATGCTACTGTTAGCACTTTTCATTTGTTTGAGTCAATCTGCCAAAACATCCATAAATCAAGTGGGGTGGAAGTTAATTTCCAACCTTGTTGTAATTCCAGCCATTGGCATTTTTATCATTTTCCTATGTACACATACAGAATAACAGAGTTATTCCCTTCCCAGAGGAAGGGACCTTGTAGGTCATCTAGTCCAGCCCCTACCCAAGCAGGAGATGGCAGTCCAGTCTCTTCTTGAAAGCTTCCAGTGATGAAGCTCCCACAACTTCTGAAGGCAAGCTATTCTATTAGTTTATTGTTCTCACTGTCAGAAAATGCCTCCTTATTTCTAGGTTGAATCTCTCCTTGCTCAGTTTCCATCCATTGTTCCTTGTCTGTCCTTTGGGTGCTTTGAAAAATAGATTGAACCCCTGGTCTCTGTGACAGCCCCTCAAATATTGGAACACTGCTAACATGCTACGCCTGGTCCTTCTCTTCACTAGACTAGCCATGCCCCATTATTGCAACCATCCTTCTTAATATGTATTTCTACATACTATAAAATCAAAGCTGATACTTTTGTATTACTACCCCAACTTAACACATTTGATGTCTGAAAAATTACTTCTGTGACATTCTGTAGAATTCAGTAGAAAATCCCATTTGTTGAAAGGAGTGGGATAGGGGAAACCCCTATTTTACTAATCTGCAATAAGATTAGAAAATAATAGCCCATTTCAGATTTTTTTTTAAAAAAAATTCAAATTAAAAATGTGTGTGTGTGTGTGTGTGTGTGTGTGTGTGTGTGTGCAGTCATTCAATAATTTCTTAATTGGTGGACATCAGTTCACCAGAATTGTCAATCACTTCTTTGAGTTCTTTGAAGTTCATGCTTCAGTCTCTTCATTGATTGCTTTTGATGTTTTCAAGCTTCAGGATTTTCTCCAATGAGTCTTGCTTTTGCACTGTGTCAAACATATTCAATCTTTAACTGTTTTATTAGCTCTTCTAGCTTGCAGCAGGGGTTTGTTTGTTCTTTCTGAATACAGAATGAGTTGTTTTTCTTGCTGTCCAGAGTGTTCTCAACCACCTTCTCCACTACTTCAGTTTTTATTTGTTCAACCTTGCTGATGCTCTAACATTCACAGTTATAAGTTGCTACTGGAAAACCATGACAGTATGTTCCTTCGCTGGCAACGTGATGTCTCTACGCTTAAATATGTTGTCTAGATCTGTCATAGCCTTTCTTCCAAATAGTAGATGTTTACTTCAGGACTAGAGTCACTATCTTTATACATTTTATAGTAAGTTAAAGCCTATTACAATTCTCCTCTGCCATTTGGATACATTGCCTATGGACATGTTCTTTTATTTTAAAAAATTATTGAGCAGCAGACTGGGTTTTCATTTTTTTCCCCACTTTCAGCAAAAGGTTCATTAAATCTTTCTCATTTCTAGTTATCAGAATAATATCTTCAGTATAGCTGAGTTTGTTGATATCTCTCCCAGCAATTTTAATTCCAATTTCTATTTCTTCTAGTCTATCATTTTTCACAATGTATTCTGCAGACAAGTTAAAGGGTTTAAGTAACAGTATACAATTGTAATGCATTCTTTGTCAATTTCAAACTATTTAAATTTACCACATTCCATTCAGTCTATTCCTTGGCAGTCAAAAACAGATTCTTCAGCACACATGAGCAAAATTGGAACATCAATGTTTTTAATGGCTATCCACACTTTGTAGTGCTCCACAGTCAAAAACTCTTATAAATGTTTTTTTAGGGGGGACTTAATTGCATTTTGCATTATCCACTATGTGTTAGCAGTGTGATCTTTGGAGAACCTGCTTCTTCTGCATATGGCCTATGCAGCTGGCAATCCCACACATTGTTTGCATATAGATCACAAAACCTCGAGCATTATTTTAGTGTGTTATGTGTAACATGCAAATATGCAATATAATATGATTCTCTAGTACTTCCTTTTTGGTATTGGCATTTTAATTAGAAAAAGTGCAGAGAACAGCAACAAACATAATTAGGGGACTAGAGGCTAAAATATATAAAGAATGGTTGCTGTAATTGGGTATGTGTAGTTTAATGAAAAGAAGGACTAAGGGTGAAATGATAGCAGTGTTTGTTTGTTTATTTATTTATTTACTTACTTACTTATTTATTTATTTATTTATTTATTTATTTATTTATTTATTTATTTATTGGTTCGATTTATATGCCGCCCTTCTCTGGAGACTCAGGGTGGCTTACAATGCGTTAAGCAATAGCCTTCATACTTTTGTATATACCTGCTTAGTAGGGTTTTCCCCCTCCCCTAAGCGGTGTTACTTTTTATACAAAGTCAGCTTATTGCCCCCACAATCCGGGTCCTCATTTTACCTACCTCAGAAGGGTGGAAGGCTGAGTCAACCTTGAGCCTGGTGAGATTTGAACTCGCAGTAATTGTAGGCAGCTGGCAGCTAAGTGCTACTTAACAGCACTTTAGTCCGCTGCACCACCAAGGCTCTTGGTGTTCCAATATCTCAGGGGTTGCCACAAAGAAGAGGGAGTCAAAACTATTCTCCAAAGCACCTGAAGGCAGAACAAGAAGAAATAGGTGGAAACTAATCAAGGACAGAAGCAACCTAGAACTAAGGAGAAATTTCCTGACAGCTAAACAATTAATCAGTGGGACAATTTGCCTCCAGAAGTTGTGAGTGCTCCAACACTGAACGTTTTTAAGAAGATTTTGGATAACCATTTGTCTGAAATGGTATAAGGCTTCCTGCCTAAGCAGGGTGTTGTACTAGAAGACCTCCAAGGTCTTTTCCAACGCTGTAATTCTGTTCTGTTCTGTTCTGTTCTGTTCTGTTCTGTTCTGTTCTGTTCTGTTCTACTCTACTCTACTCTACTCTACTCTACTCTACTCTATTCTAATTGCTCTCTCAAGTCCTTTGCTATCCTATGTTTTACATAAATCCACATTAAGTTGTTTACCATATGGAAAAAAATCAGTGAGAAAATTCAGGAAAAACAATAAAGAAGTATGCTTCTAGACAATCTTGGAGGGAGGGAGAGAGGGAGGAAGGAAGGAAGGAAGGAAGGAAGGAAGGAAGGAAGGAAGGAAGGAAGGAAGGAAGGAATCCTTACTAATATTTAGATAAATAACTATCAGACAATCTTAATAAATCATCATCATCTTCATCATCATCACCACTACCACTACCACCATCTTAGAATAAGATTACACTATCTATGATCTAGACCCCAAAGAAACTGAGAAAGAATTATTATCTATCTCTGGGGCCAGTTATTTAGCTCTTCTTCATTGGAAGCAATTGCAATTTTTGCATAATTACTTTGCTTTAGATTCGGGGGAAGCTTTACTACTTTCTGCCCTTGCAGAAATCTCCTTGCTTCAGTTCCCCACTTGCAAAGGTCATCTATTTCATTGGGTGGTTTGTTGTAATGGGAGAAAGCAAGAAAGGAATGTAAGGATACAGAGTGAAAGAAAGTTTATGAACAGGAAGCATAAAAAAGGAAATTCTCACAGTTTCTCTTAATTGCTTTCATTGCTTCACTGCACAAGAGCCTCGGTCTTCAAATTTCCTTGGGTCCACAGAGCTTTGTTGTCTGCTATGCTTTGAAGAAGTCATACTTGTATCCAGAATGTTTTAATCCAAGATTGACTTCCATCAGAAATCTCATCTGCATTTTTATTACATGGACAATAATATCTCTGGCATTTCAGCCACGTTCTTTGCCCTGTTTTGATGAATGTTTAAAATCAAAATTTATATCCTTTGGACGTATATTCAGATAAAGTTTAAGTGTCTAGGCACACACTTGACTAGTTTTACCCAAGTCTGATTTAGAAATTAACACATCCCTGACAGGAAAAACCATACAACATGCTGAAGTGGGAATGAATATCACAAACATTATATCCTAGTGTTTGTTTGATAAAAGTTTATGTTAAACAGGTAAATATTGAAATAATTTCTCATTAATTTCTGCTTAGTTTCTCATTTTTCCCATTAAGACTGTTCCATCACATATCTACTTAGTTCGTGATATTTTTTTTTAAAAAAAGCTCTCATTTTTAATTTATGTTTTCATAATACTCATGCTTATACACATTTTTCTAATACATGCATTATCTGTGTATATATATTTTCCCAAATACATGATTTGTGTTCTTTTTGGAAAGCCACATTCTAAGGATCAGAAATATGAGACAATCAAATAATAACCTTAATTTACATATTGATTTAGAAAGTATATTAAAGAGTGAATTGAACTAAGCTTTCACTTTTAACTACTATGGATACTAACCATTGAAAAGAGATTATTTTAGCTGTTCTTGAAGTACCTCTCATTATCGTGTAAGAAACCAAAAGCCTTTCTTAAATAGTGCAGAGATTAATTTAGAGAAAAACATCAAGCCATCAACTATATTCTTTTTCAAAAGTTGATTTTTTTTTTAATTTCATCTAGTTAAAAACTGAGGACACTTCTGCTAGATTTTTGTGAACTGGCAGAAAGATATTGTTCAGAGTTCTTACCAAAGAGCTTGTTTCTAATTCATTATGATTGCTGCTTGATTTTTTTTCCCCTTACAAATTTGGACACACAATTTTAAAATGCTATTAGGAGAGAGAGAAAAAGAACTACAGATTCCAAACAAGGAGACTGACTGGTAGCAGAAGCAATAAAGCTTGATTGATGTCTTCTAATCTAACAAATACTGTCATTATTTGGCCAAACCAGATTTTTTTTCAAATCTAAAAGAGTCTAAAGGAATTTTGACCAGCAGGTTCAGGATTGGAGTATTAGTGTTGGAAAGAACCTTGCGACTATCTGATCTAACCCTCTGCTCAGTGTATAGCTACAGTGATCCAATATTTTCTTGGGAAAAATAAAGGGCAAATCTGAAAAACAGGCAAATCTGAAAAAGGTTATCAAAATGAACATGATTACTTTCCATTCAGGTAGCTAAACATTTTTCCCTTGTGCCTCATTAAATATTACACTTTTGTAGCAGCCACTTAGGGAGAACTCTAGGCTAACCTCCAAGTTCTCAGAGGGTGCTTCGTGTCCTGGGACTGAATTCCTGGCAAACTAATATCAGGCAATGTAAATAATAACAGGTAGTACTGAGCAATAGTCTGACTTGATATAAATAATCTGTTGGGATTCTAAGATTAGATGAAGAACCAATAAACCTAAGGGTTGATTGTTGTTGTTTTTTTGCATATGTTGATCAGTGAATAAACACTAAGTGTTTAATCATGGATCATAATACCCTATACATAATAACCATGCCACATTGAACCATGGACTAGCCAATCACCTTGTTTCATATTGTACTATGTGAATTCATCTCATGGGATTAATATATACTGCATTGGGACTTGCAGACTCGGAAAATGTGTTCAATTAAGGAAAAAAAAAAAACCCATAATTAGGTTTCTTGTGGGTAAGTGCCAAAACCTTTGGCTTAGATGAATGAAAGTTGGGACAGTATTAATTATTTAGCATGAATTCCCTCAGACTCTAAGTGGTTTTAAACTTTGCTTCCACCTTTTATTGTACTTTATGAATGAAACATACCAAACCTAGTGAAATGATCTCACATTATTACATTATCATTAATATTTAGCGAGATGGACTATTTGCAGAGCTTTCAAGCAAAGCATGCTAGGGAAAAGGTGACTTAATATACCCTAATATTAAATCTCTTCTTAATAGCCACAAACCTCCCTTGAAGGCAGCTAAGTTAACCTGTACAAGTACAAGACACAATGCTTGCCAATTTTGCAGTTGCTTTATGAATGTATTGTTCTGGTTGTCTCCCATACAATTTTTGCAGATTTAATACAAAGAGATTTCAGCAGGCTACCAATGTGATATATATCATTCTAATACTAAAAGAAATTGATACCATTATATGAGTACCATTTATAATCATAGAAAGAAAGAGAGATCTGGAATAAAAACCATTCCCCTTCCCCTTTCAATTCAGTAGGTGCCAGTGCCTTCACATAGCTTTAATTAAGCTGAAGCAGGAGATAGACAGAAATCACTTCCAACTTCAATTAATTGTGTTAAAACGGTTTTTTTTTTTTTCCTATTTCAAACCTCTGACCATTAGGTGCCTTCCAGTTTTGGCTTGCACTTGATGCTTCGATTGTAACAAAAATCCACTGCCCATTTTAGAGAGAATTAGAGATGTTATCCTTTAAGACTGTATGAAAAAGTAAGGGGGAAAATGGTTCTTGCATACCGTACATTTGAGACTCGGCTCTTAAGAAGTGATGAGATGAGAGAACCAGAGAAAGAACAAATCCAGGAACAAACTCTGATGCAGTTGCTTCTGATCTGAGTCTAAGAAAAGAGTATTACCTCCTTTCTCCCTAGCCTGTTTTAACCTCAGTCTTGGGTACTCAGATAAGTTCTGCTTGAGCCTCTAAATCCAAGGAAAGTCTAGTAGAACCCATCAGAAAAAAATTCCTAAAGTTTGCTCCCTGACTCTATTTCTGGACCATTTGAGCTCTTATCCTGATTTGCCTATAGATCCGATTTTTCTTTGAGTTTAATAAAATAATAGCAGAATGTGAGAATAATACAATCTATTGTATTGTATCTGCAGGAACTAGGTTCTAAGAATAGTAATCACAAGAATTCCCAATGTTCATTCATTTCTCTGACTTACTTCAGTCCTCCACAACAAATGCTAAACTGTTCTGTAGTACTACTAAGGCAGGAGTCTGCAACCTTAAACACTCAAGCCATTTGGACCTGTTTCCCACAGAAAACACTGGGAGCCACAAAATCTGGGTGGACATAGCCAACTCAACTTCACTCCCACCCAGTCACATGAACCACCCCCCACCCCCAGCCATGCCTACCCAGGTTTTGTGGCTCCTGGTATTGTTTTTTTCTGTGGGAAATGGGTCTCTCCTTCTCCTTCCCTTCTCCTTCTCCTTCTCTCTCTCTCTCTCTCTCCCTCTCTTTCTCCCTCCCTCCCTCCTTCTCTCCCTCCTTCCCTCTCATTTTTGCTTTTCTTTCTTTTTCCCAGAGATGAAATTGAGCAGGTTCTGACAGGTTCTGAACAACTGGTAGCAGAAATTTTGAGCAATTTGGAGAACTGGCAAATACCACCTCTGGCTGGTACCACCAGAGTTGGGCGGGAATGAAGATTTTGCAATATCCTTCCTCTAGAGTGGGGTGGAATGAAGATTTTGCAGTATCCTTCCTCTGGAGTGGGGTGGGAATGGAGATTTTGCAGTATCCTTCTCCTGTCATGCCCACCAAGCCACACCCACAGAACCACTAGTAAAAGCAATTGGATTTCACCACTGCTTTTTCCTCTCCCTTTCTCTTCTTTCCCTCTCTCTTCTTTCTTTCTTTCTCTTTCTTCCTTTCTTGTTTCCCTCTCTTTTCCCTCTCTATCATTCTCTCCCTCCAGCTCTCTATCATTTCTCTCTACCTCTCTCTCCCACCCCCTTCTCTCTCTCTCATTGGTGGCTGGGATCATGGCAGCGGTGGCAACTCCTCCTTCAGCTGCTTCTACTCTGCACACAGGTGTGTAGCCAGCCGCGCTGCTCAGGACAGTCAGAGCTCTTCCCTTCCTGCATCCGGCGGTGGCAGCTGCTCCTCCCTCCTTTCTGAGACAACATGAAGGGGACCGTGGCTGGTGCTGAGCTGTCCATGAAGGATGCAAAATCGCAAAAAGTAGCCGGTCACGGGCAGCATGGAGAAAACGCTAGGGGTGCTTCAGCTGCACATCTCTGTAGGCAGGCTCACGCCTTCTCGGGGCAGAGAGCAGATCATGTGACTGGGTTAGGCCAGTGTCTCAGGGTGGAGAGCAGGTCACATGACTGGCTCAGCAGGGAGCCACAGGAGAGGGGTCAAGGAACCACATGCGGCTCTGGAGCCACAGGTTGCCGACATCCATACTAATGCTTCAGGAGCAATTTCTTGAGTAGAAACTTAAGGGTCTAGAAAGAACTTTCAAAAATCAGGTGACCCAACTTGCAGAAGTAAAGTGACTTCCACTAAGCCAGGATTTTGGAATAACCTGAGAACAAAGCCCCCCAAATCCAATAGCATCTCCAAAGGTTGCTCTCCAAATTGTAATCATTAATATGATTTGGAGGGGAAAAAATTAGAAAATACTCAGAAGTGATTGTATTGCATTTAAATAAGCAATTAACCTTAATCAAGTATAGTTTTTCAGCTATTTCTTTGTCTTTATAAATGCATATTTTACCTTTTCTCTCTCTAAAGTTGACATCACAATTTCCTTCTTCCATAGGCTACCCTTTCTAATCGTCAAACAAATGAATTACAAATTCACTATTTTCTTTTTTGTCATAAAGTCCATAAGAGGCTTCCGGTCATTGATAAATTTAATAGAATCTTTCTCTAAGCAAACAGATTAATTTTGCCATTTCTGCTAATTACATCATCTTCGCCAATCATTCCTCAATAGTAGTAATATCAGAGTCTTTCCATTTTTGTGCATATACTAGTCTCACAGCAGTGATTATATGTAAAAATATTTATCTATGGATTTTTTTTCTAATTTTCTGTCCATTAATCCCAGTAAAAAAAAGTTCTGATTTCAGTTGAATCTTGTTCTTTAAAATTCTTTGTATTGTATTTGGACCCACATTTTTCTCGCTGTTTTTCAAGGTCCTCAGGCATGATAAAATGACCCTTCATATTGTCCACATTTCCAACATAAATCTGAAGTACCTTTATACCAGTGGTGAAATCCAATTTTTTTTACTACCAGTTCTGTGGGCATGGCTTGGTGGGTATGATGTGGCTTGGTGGGTATGGTGTGGCTTGGTGGGTGTGGCGGGGAAGGATACTGCAAAATCTCCATTCCCACACCACTCAAGGGGAAGGATACTGCAAAATCCCCATTCCCTCCCCACTCCTGGGGGAAGGATATTGCAAAACCTCCATTCCCACCCCACTTGGGCCAGCCAGAGGTGGTAATTACCAGTTCTCCGAACTACTCAAAATTTCCGCTACCAGTTCTCTAGAACCTGTCAAATCCAGGGATGCTGGATTTCATCCCTGCTTTGTACATTGTAAAAAACATTTTCTGGAGCCATATACCAATTCAAACCTTCAAAAGCTTTGATAAACCTCAGTTCATTTTATTTCAACCCAATGGAGCTAATTGGGAATTTTGTGTTTGTCTGTCCCAGTTCCCTGAGGTTTGGTGGAAGGGTGTGATGAAGCCAATGGCTAAAGGAGGAAGGGTTAAGCTTAGTGGGAATTGGTCCTTGCATGCTCACACAATGGAAACTAAACTAAACTAAAATAATGTTAACATGTTGGATATTTTATGATTCATGTAATTTAAACTTCATTTCAACATGATCCCATCTGGCTGCACCTGTCAACTTGCATTTTGCTGCTCTAAAAGAATTTGGCTTATTTTAAAAAACAAATTTAAAAAAGAGTTTATAGTTTATGGTTCTGGGTCATCTTCAAGGGCAATGCCATTGTCAGGATGATATTGCACTTGATTACATCTGTCAACTCATAACTGATTCAAATCACACTGACTGCTAAGTCTCCTGGGCCTTCATTCACAAACTTCAACCCTCCCTTGACTTGGAAACCAGTTATCCCAAAAGCTTCCATTCAACTTCAAGTTATTGCTCCTATGCAATGTACCACTGAGTTATTAAGCTGTAGGTTATGAAGAGTAGATACAGCTTCCAAAGAGATCAGTGTTGAAATCCAATTTTTTTTACTACCAGTTCTGTGGGCATAGCTTGGTGGGCAGGGAAGGGGAAGGATACTGCAAAATCTCCATTCCCACCCCACTCCTGGGGGAAGGATATTGCAAAATCTTCATTCCCACCCCACTCTGGGGCCAGCCAGAAGTGATATTTGCCGGCTCTCTGAACTACTCAAAATTTCCACTACTGGTTCTTTAGAACCTGTCAGAACCTGTCAGAACCTGCTGGATTTTACCCCTGAAAGACATGTTCAGATTGATCATCAAATTTTGTATGTTTTAATGAAATATCTTCCAGATGATTCCTACAGTTCCTAAAAGGCTAGTCATGGCAAAATCAGTCTAGCATGTTGGTTTATAAACACCAGGGGTGTCAAACACAAGGTCTGGGGGCCAGATTTGGCCCACAGGGTGCTTAGACCTGGTCCGCGGGGCCACCTTGGAATCAGCAAAGGAGTGGTACATGGTGCTTCTGCCAGCAAACTGGCAGAGGGTTGCAGGATACTGTTGCAGCTGAAAACAGAGCTCATGAGGACCATGAGCCTGTTTCACTGGCAGAGAGTCCTCCTGAGCTCTGGTTTCACTGGCAGAGGGTTGCAGGAAGCCATCACAACCAAAAAGAGAACTCAGGAGTATGTTTTCACTGGCAGAGCACTCGGGCCACCACAGGTGCCCCTGATAAGAGTGACATTGAACTGGCCACGCCCACCCTGGCCCCCAAGGTCAAACACAACCCTAATATGGCCCTCAATGAAATCGAGTTTGACACCCATGATCTACACAATGGTCTGAATATACATAAGAATGTCTGGGCATACCCCTTCTGAAGATGAATGGTCTCTAAAAAGTAGAGAGAAGACTTTTGATCTGACAAAATGTTGAATAAAAGAAAATTCCAGATGCATCTAACTGGGAATCAGTACATAACCTCTCATGGGAGAAATGTTACCTGAAAAGAATTCTTAGAGCATCCTATATCTTGAAGTCTTATAACTCAGCAGAAGAATCATTGGTAAAGAGTTATGGTGTTTGACAGAGCTTACAGTTCCATGCAATTCTTTGAAGAATTCACTTAGCCAGAAAAAAAAATCCTATTCAGAGAAGCAAAAATTTAATAGAAGTCTGAAGTTACTGAAATGAACAAAACCAGTGAAACTGTTTGCTGCAATCTATTGTAATTGCAGTTGAAACAAAGTAGTGTTCTTATTTTAAATGTCAAGAAAACAATCTCCAGTTTAAATTTTATGCATGCTTTCAAGGATGGCATTCAAAATTTTGCCTGGCTCTAGAGATGGAGCAGAAGTTCATTTAATTTGTATATCCATAAAATAGAGTTTTGACTATCACCTCCAACCCTTGCTAAATCTAAGAATTCAAATTAAACCATATCAAAAATGGTTCTCCAGCCTCTGTACAAATTCACTAGAGAAATTCCATCATCGCCTCTCTGGCTAATTAGTTCCACTGTGGTGGTATGATACTCACTATTAGGAGGTTTGGCTAGCATTCATAGGCAAAATCCATTTAAGTTTTAATGAGAATATAGCTAATTTATTATTTTAGTATCAGTACAGTACTGTCATTCAACACCCACATTTTGAATTATGTAATGCAATTTTTCAATTTGAAAATATGAAGAAATGCACATGAGAAAATAATACAATTAAAATGTACATATCAATAAAAATAAAATATAAAATGCATTTCACTAGAAATTTAGCTACAAAACATGTGTATTGTTTTGTACACTAAGTGTACACATGTACACTTAGAACAACACTTTTGCTCCAAACAAATGATTTGGGTATTATATATTATATATATATTATTTTAACAGAATTGTTTAATTATAAATTATATAAAGTGTGTTACTTTGAATGTATATCTCCTTCTTTCTTCTTTCCCAAGACTGAGTTGTCTCATATTTTGATTTAAACATTTCTGCATACCTTTTCCAAGATATGACAATAGTTTTGGCAGTGTTCAGTGTTTGTTCTGACTGCTTACATGCAAAAAATAATATGCCAATATTGTGGGTATGTTTGTATGGTGCAGCTAATGTGATGCTTTGATCATTGTTGCTGTGCCACTTTGTTGTGACGCCCAATGCACTAAATAGCACTAAAAGGGGAGCGAATGTGTTGCTCTTGGGTTAACATTGCACATTATGTTATAATGTTAACCCAAGTCTAAAATTGGTAATATCCACATTCTGTATGAAGTACAGTCCAATGTGCAGCAATATTTATAGCTCCAAGGCCACTTTGCAATGGTGCAAATGGACATTTGGAAATGAGCTGCTGCTACTGCTGCTGCAGTTGCCATCTACTGTCATCTACTTTAACAGTGTTTCCCAGCTTCAGCAACTTTAAAATGTTTTGTATACTTCAATTCCCAGAATTCCTCAGCTAATATGCTGGCAGAGATGTATGAAGTCCATACATCTTAAAGTTACTGAGGATTAGAAATACTGCATTCCAATGGAAGACAATATCTGAAACTCAAGGTTGAACTGATGCTCTCTGAACTTGGTTGTTTGCTTATAGAAGTTTCATTGCCCTACTAGGTAACATCATCAGCTGCATTGTATATTAAGTTTAGTAGGGAATTCCAAAGACACCAACAGAGTTCAAAATACTTGCCAACAGCATTAAGACTGATGGTCCTAATTCTGCATGGACCAAATACATATTACAATGTGATGAAAAAGAAAAATATTTGTAGTATGATGATGGAAGTCAGGCAAGCATCAATTCCTTATGTTAACTTCAGAAATAAAAGTAGACCATCAATGGAAAGCATGGGAATGAGTAGCCAGACAGCTTGAACATTTAACAACACAGCAACAATACTGGACCTTCAAGTGAGTTACCAATTATTTGTGCATCTGTTCCAGTGCCCATGAAATCAATGATCCTCATAGAGAATCCTGTGCCTTTTCCTTGACTGCTGTATAGACAATCAGCTTGCTCATTAAATTGCAATTGCATTTTATAAACCTAGCAGTGAAGTTCAACCATTACTGAATGAATCCTTCTTCACCAGAAAAAAGTGGTTAGACCTAATACTAATTAAATATCCTCCTAATAAAGCAATTGTATTTAATCACAATGCGTTGGAATTATACCTTAATTAACTGTGTAGCTAAGTGAAACTAAAGACCGATGTCTTTGGATACAGGCATATTAGTTTGCAATTTCATCATATTTAGTTTCTCAGGAAGAAAGAATTCCATCTACATTTCCTTGATCATGGAAAACTACAACTATGAACAAAGTCAATTTGCTACAAATGAAACTGCTACTTGAGCTCTCATCTGGACACAGGTATCAGCCCTGCTTCTTGGAGAAATAGTGACTCATTGTAAGTCTCCCTTCCTACATAATTGGCAATAATTAACAAACTACTTAATAACACCTTTGCCTAACCCTGTGTTTTATTCAGTGGCACAATAACCTGCCCATCCTCCCTTGCAAATAACTCAGGATTAGTTGCATGATGATGTTTAGAGCAAGTATCAAAATCCTTTTATTGGCCCTGGCTACATTTCCACCCCAGTTTATTCAGTAATTTGGAAAGGGAAGAATTTCTCAGTTCAACTAATTAGATTCTAAAATCTGTTTGTGTGAGAAGCAAGAGAGATTATGGGTTTCCCTGATGAGACCTTTCAATTATCTTATTTTTTATCAATGTGTCCTGTGAATATTGGGTGGGGGGGGAGCTGTTAAATTTCTATACTTTGAGTAGTGAGGGGTTCCTTCAGTCTGATGGCCAGAACTAAAAAGCCTTGACTGCCACTGATGTAAGACAGAAGGGCACAATATGAGCTGCATGCCACATTCAATGACTCTCTGAAGTGACTGAAAGAGGCATTTCAATCATTGTCACCAAGTTACCATTCTTGATGTAATAGAAAGTGAAATTATTAAATACATGATGAGAGGAATCATTGCCTATTTAGTTATTGCTAAATATTAGATTCAAATGAAATGAAATCATATTTAATTATTGTCCTGCTCCCATCTATACTTTGTAGTGAGGCTGTTGCACATTGCTGAAAGTACCCTCCATGGCCTAGTATTAATGACATCCCTTTGAATCTTCTTGCTAATATGACTCCCTCCCGTTTAATAAGATAACTTATTGCTTTTCCTCTTAGCCCCTCCTCTTTCAGTCCTAGCCTTTCACATGTGGACACCTATGTTGAATGGGAAGATTTACAATGAAATTATGACATCTATTCAATTTGAGGAAAAAACTCCATGAAGATATTTAATTGGGCATTGGTGGTGTGGTGGTACAGTGGTTAGAATACAGTATTGCAGGCTAATTCTGCCAACTGCCAGAAGTTTGATCCTTACTGGCTGAAGGTTGACTCAGCCTTCTATCCTTCTGAAGTCAGTAAAAGGAGGACCCGGTTTGTTGGGGGCAATATGCTGACTCTGTAAACCACTTAGAGAGGGCTGTAAAAGCACTGTGAAGTGGTATATAAGTCTAAGTGCCATTGCTATTGCTATTGCTATTCTTTTTGCATAAATATTCCAACCTGGTTTGATTTCTTAGAATTATGATGCTTGCTTCTTTTGTGAGTCAATGATTATAGAATTCTGAGACTGATGCCTCTGACGGAACAATGAGAAGCACAATAACAGTTTTGCTGTCAGCAAAATGGCTATTTTATGAAGAAACTCTCTCTGTGTGTCTCTCTCTTCTATACGTTTGCAAGATATATTTACTAGGGCCGCTCACCAAAAGAGGAAATAATTTTGCATTTATTGAAATAATTTCAGACAGCATGGCATTAAAACTTAATTGTTTATTTCTTTCTCGTGATTTATCTGCTTGTTTGTTTTTAAAAATTGTGCTACTTTGCTAATTATAATGCCGTGCTTCTATAAGTACCATATTTTAGAAAAGAGAGACACAGAAGAAAAGACAGTCAGAAAGAAGCTTTTCCAATTTGTAGATTCTGAAATGATAAATATACTAGGGAAAAAACAGAATAATTGTCATCATCACTTCCAAAAATGTTATTATTATTTTTTCTTAAGGCTCAAAGACAGGGACTACAGTTGTTTGTCTTTTTTTTTTTTCTGTAAGGCAATTTTCTTCAAAAATAGATTTCCATATACTTGCATGTCAGAATAAGAGAATGCCTGGCTGACAATATTTGGGTGTATGTTAAACCAGAAGTCTGTAAACTTCACTCCCTAAGCAAGTGAAATTATTATCTTAAAAAAAAAAAAAAAAGTAGTGATATCTATATCACACAAAAGAGTCTACCATGGCAACTGTGTCCTGTAGAGAACTCTAGCCTAGGAAGAATTTTGCAGAATCAGCGCAGTAGGACAGCAATGAGAAGGAGCACCCACTCTTTGACATGGGAGACCCTCCCAAGCAGCTCTTCTCCCAAAACATGACTGCTTCTGTTGCAAAGTGGGACAAATTTTGACAAACCCTGCCTTGCAGCTATGCCACTCTGTAAGCTCCTCCTTTATGTATTTGCATCATGATACTATTGAAGATGGAGCTTGCCTTTTCACATGCTCAGATGTTGCAAAGGGACATGTGGTTTCTTGCTAGCTAGCTAGTTTTTTTTTTTAAAAAAAAACCTAAGCCCTACACTTTTCTGCCAGTATTTGACTATTATGTTTCTGCTGGCCTATTGTTTGGCAGGGGGGTGGGTGGGAGGGGGGAATCAACTTTTGTGATTTATATTAAACTGCTTACAGTGCAAATGACTTTTTTCTCCTTATTTGTTGTTTGCTCCTTGTAGCAGAAGAGAATTAGTGCAGAAGAGTACTGTCACTCTTAGTAGAGACACAGCAGTGGTGTTGCCAGAGGTGGGAGTCACATACTGTAACAACTGGTTCACCCAGCATTGAAAATGTGAGTGTGCACTTCGCTCGCACACGTGCCATCCACACATGGATGCAGCGTCACAAAACAAGCCAATTTGCTTGTGCATGCCATCCGCACACCAGTGGTGGGATTCAATTTTTCTTACTACTGGTTTTGTGGACGTGGGTTGGTGGGCGTGGCTCGGTGAGCATGGCAGGGGAAGGATACTGTAAAATCTCCATTCCCACCCCACTCCAGGGTGGGGTGCAAAATCCCCATTTCCTCCTGGGACTCGGGAGGCAGAGAATAGATGGGGGAGGGACCAGTCAGAGGTGGTATTTACTGGTTCTCTGAACTACTCAAAATTTCCGCTACCGGTTCTCCAGAACTGGTCAGAACCTGCTGAATACCATCTCTGCCGCACATGCATGCAGTGTCAAAACACACAGCAATTCACACATGCACGCTTTTCGCATATGCATGCGACATCAAAAACAGTGATATAGGCCCGGGGGGGGGGGGGGGGGGGCACCCACAGGTCACAACTACCGGTTCACCTGAAATGGTCTGAACCAGCAGCAGCCCATCTCTGCGTGTTGCCAGAAATCTTCTATGGCCTGTATCCATTTTGCTGGTCTGCTGAATGGTTAGATCTGGAAAGAGGGCAACATTGTGAGAAAAACTGCAGCCCTGCCTCTGGTGAAATAAACAAAGCCTCCAAGACAAAGATAGCATGTCTATCTAAGAACTAAGCACAGAATTAAATCCTTGACTTACGATCAGAATTGGGATCAAAATTTCCACTGTAGTTCAGGTCATAAGTGAAGTCAAATCCAATTTTGCTGCAATTATATAGCTATCGTTAAGTGAATCACCATAGTTGTTAAGCTAATTATGCAATCATTAAGTGAATCCAGCCAGGGAATTTATTGCCAGGTCCATGGTGGAAATCTGCAAAAAAAAAGGTCACAAATTGTGGACATGTGACCATAGGATACTATAACTAGTTGTAAATGAGAGCTGATTACAAGGTGATCAATTGCCAGATTGCAATCATGTGACCACAAGGGTGGCGCAACAGTCGTTAAGCGCAAGTATAGGTCGCAATTTTTTTCAGAGACTGTTGTAACTTTGAACTGTCATTAAATGAATGGTCATAAATTGAAGATTACTGTATCCAAAGGTCTGATGAAGTCACTTATGCTTTTTAGAATTCCCAGCAGCTGAAAGGGTGGAATTTTATCTTTCTTGCTTGTTGTCTTCCTTTTTGTTTAGTTTTTTTTTTTAAATAGCACCTTAGTACTTATATGATTAGTACTGTTAGCAATAAATTGTACTGTGCCTTGTCTTCCACATGACTGAAATCTGACCTTTTCTCATTACTTGTTGCACTTCACTTAGAATCCCTGGCAGGATTCAAGGAGGCAACATTGCTAAGAAAGAAGATGGGACCCCAAAGGTCAGAAATGAGCAGGATTATGGGATGGCCAGCCACAGCATTTCAAGTCCCAGTTTCTCAGTTACTAAACTGAGAATTATCCCTCCACTCCAACTACACAGCAATTCAAAGTTGAGTCCATCCACCAAATAGCTACGGAATAGTACCAGACCAAGTTAGGAAGAAACACAATGGAGCATAAGTATCGTGAGAAATCAGATGGGTTTTCCTAAGTGAGTCCTCGATACAAGGAGGTGACCTGAGAGCAAGTGGGAAGTAGATGCAAACTTTGCATGATGAGATGCAAATTAGGCAACAGTTGGATAATTTATGAAAAGATGAGCGAGGAAGCTCCCAGGCTTGTGGAGGAGACATAGGAAAAAGGACAGAGACAAGAGAAAGAATTTTGCCCCATTTATTTTTCCATCCAGTGTCCTGACTAATCCCTCCCTTCTGCAGATTGCATGGAACCAAGCAAGATAGCACACAAATGTGGATGCCATTTATGTTTATGTAGCATATGTGTTTGTTTGTGTGTGTGTGTGTGTAAATTTGGAAAAGAATTTGTGGTGCAAATTATTGTTTATTATTAATATGGTTCCTCACAGTCATTCAGATGTTTAGACTGGATTTGTCAGTAGTAATAATAATAGTAGTAGTAGTAGTAGTAGTAGTAGTAGTAGTAGTAGTATGTTCAATGTTTATTTTGTGTAGATCAATGCTGCATACATAATGCTCCTTCCACTTGGTTTCCTCATAATAATAACCCTAGGCATAAACTTATATTGTGACTGAAATTCCTCTGGTCACCTTCATTGCGGCATCTGGAAATGGAAGTCTTGACTGTGTAGAATGGTATGGTTTGCTAAAAACTGAATGTGAGAGAAGGGAGAGTAGAAGATGGGAGAGTGATGGCTAAAATTAAGGATAACACTGTGGCCTGAGTAATCTGAACAGTAGATTTGTTAAATACAGCTCTTGTAGAACAAGGGACAATTCATAAATGTGAATAAGGAAGAGCAAAAATGACGGAAATGAAAAATAGCAGGAAAAAAAGGGGGCGTAGGACAGAGGATAATTAAGTGAATTTGGATACATTCCTTCGAAAGTTGCTAGTGCAAGTTGCAAAACAAAGTTGTGGGGGCATTTGCAAGGGAAGATTTAGGGAAACAGATGAAATTGTAAATTTCCCTCATGTTATGTATTCCCAGAGTAATTCAAATGCCAAGTTTGGTTAAAATGAAATGAAACATTGTTGTTACTATTTATCATTATATAATCCTGTTTTAAAAAATGAAAATAGCAATTTATTTATTTATTTATTTATTAGTTCGATTTATATGCCGCCCTTTTCCGGAGACTCAGGGTGGCTTACAATGCATTAAGCAATAGCCTTCATACTTTTGTATATACCTGCTTAGTAGGGCTTTCGGCCCCCCCAAGCAGTGTTCTTTTTTATACAAAGTCAGCTTATTGCCCCCACAATCCGGGTCCTCATTTTACCTACCTCGAAAGGATGG
Source organism: Pantherophis guttatus (assembly GCF_059756535.1). NCBI lineage: Eukaryota > Metazoa > Chordata > Lepidosauria > Squamata > Colubridae > Pantherophis > Pantherophis guttatus. Next base: position 289,544,032 of record NC_142063.1, on the reverse strand, counting down.
AAGGCTGAGTCAACCTTGAGCCTGGTGAGATTTGAACTTGCAGTAATTGCAGGTAGCTGATAGCTAAGTACTACTTTAACAGCACTTAGTCCGCTGCGCCACCATTCTTCATCTCTTATTCTTTTTTCGGCATATTTAATGTGGCCCTTGCCCATTGGAACGAAGAATTTCTACTCGTGATAAGCATTTTTTAAATTATATGAGGGACTATTATTTTACAGAGCCCTGATGGTGCAGTTGTTAGAATGCAGTATTGCATGCTACGGTAACTCTGCCCACAGTCTGGAGTTCAATCTTGAAGGGTCTCAAGTAATGTCAGCCTTCCATCCTTTTGAGGATGGAACAACCCCTGATTGTTGGGGAAAATATGCTTTAGACTCAGAAAGTGCTGTAAAAGCACAATGGAGTGGTATATAAGTTGAAGTACTATTGCTATTGCTATTTATAGTCCATAGGTTCATGGGAATGGGAGATACAGAAGAATCCGTAAAGTAATATAAACATATATGGGAGGAGGAACCTTTCAAATATCCCAATACCAAGCAATTTCAGCCTACCGTCTTGAATTTTTCCCCTCTCCCAAATAAATCGGCATACAAGGTAATTTATATCCAAAATATATAATGCACTGCATCCAATACAATAAAAAAATCTGTACAGTATTCTGACAACCTTAAGGGATGAAGAATAACAATCTAGAAATATGGCAGAAAATGATTGTTATGACCAAATTAATTTGTCCCTCCTAAACAGCATTCCCAGAAGACCTGTACCTGCTATATATATAGTTTCAAATTTGTCTGCTTTTTAGGCATGAAGAAATGAGAGTTTTACTAGAAGAGTTGCAGCTTACCGCTGTTCTTCCCTGCAATTGATTAAAAGAAAGTCTCTGAAAGATGGGTGGCAACCTGAGAGTTGTGTATCAAGAGGCCTGAGAAAGACTGAGTGTAATAATAGGGAAAGACAGGCGGCTTTTTCCTTGAACATCTCCATGGAGCACAATCTGCAGGTGCACACCCTGAACAAAAGCCAGCTGTAGTTTGGAATTCTCAGCTACCGAAAGTATAAGTTTTACCTGTCTCTGTCTATTTCCTTGTATGAAAAGAACATATTTGCAACACCTTAGTGTAACTGCTTTGTATGTTTAGTTAGGTTGAGAGTAAACTACAGCATTTTCTCTTCAGATGCTGGAAGCTGCTACCTTATTACTACTAGCAGTAAACCGTAGAAAACACCACGATAAGATTACCAGAGGCCCATTCTGTAAGGAGACAACTTATATAGGCAGATTTGGAGAGTTACAATCTTAGGCACAATGAAATGACAACTTTCAATCATAAGTCAGTTGGGCAGCAAAAGCTTGGCCCCGATTTACCATGCATCCAGGGCCACTATCTGAAGTAGCAGCTTCATTCTGCTTAATAACCAATCCTGAGTTTCTAGTATTTCTACCTGATGTTTGAATATTTAAGGTACCACTTTAATTGCACTGCAGCTATAATGTGTGTCTGCATCAGTGTCACTCAGCCTTCAGATTCATTATTTTTAACTGACAGGGAAATGCCAAAATGGAAGCAGATCCGAAGAGAAAACTGTACTCTGTTCTACAACACATATGACAACAGGGCTAATTAAGACTGGAGTTGTCTTCATTCAAGTAAAGCTCAGTGCAGGCTGATATAAAGTGATGGAGGCTATTCCCCAAAACAGGAGAAACAGTATAATCCTCAAAACTCATTGCTTTCTATTACTGGTCCTAGCAGGAGAGAGGACAGCTCTTCCCTGTACTACTCACAACAGTTAGACAAATTTAAAGTCAACCCAAGTAGGATATGAAAAAAACTCTCTTTAATGTAAACATGTCATAATTAGATTTAATCCTTTTTTCCCCAAAGCCAGAGAAAATAAATATTTGTTCATTTTGTTCCACCAAGAATAGCGCTATGTTATTTTGTATGAGTCATGTGCAAACATATTTGCATAGTGCACAAAAATTTTGCCATCTAATGCCAGTTTTACCTTCTATCATCTCTAATGCTGTTGGACTATTGTACAAATCTGTAATGAAAATGGAATCTGAATCTCAGTGGATACCAATCTTAGTTAATTTGAGTGCTAGATCTCTGTATTCTGCAATTCCCAATATACATAGACAGTTGCAATTTGCTTAAATATATATTTTGCTATAAATGCTGATTGGCTTTTATCTATCTTTGCTTCAATTAGGTTTCCATTGTTTAAATATTTCAAAGACTATGAAGTAGCCTCTGCAAGTGGATATTAATAATTCTATGAGATTCAATTCCTACTTCAGCTGTTAAATTCAGTGTTTAGCCTTGATCGAGTCACTGTTTCAGGCTCAAAAGGATATGCAATGTTTTGAAGATGACTCTAAACCTTATCCTAAGTTCCTTGAAGCAAGGATAAAACATACTTTCAGCAGACAGATCATCTCACAAGAAACATGTTATTGGGTTGTAAATAATTGAAGGCCTTCCTACAAATATGTACCATAAGTCTATATGTAAAATTACCTATAGACTTTATTATTCATAAGTGACAGAGGATCTTCCATCTCAAACTGCCTAAATTTTATGGGATTATACATATAAACATAGATAAAATCAGTAGATTGGCTCCAATGATAGTTAAAGTAGTTCTTGAAATCAGTAGACTTGTGTTAGACATGGCTTAGCAAAAGGAAAAAAAAATCTTACTGATTGCTTTTAATATATACCTCTTAAAATGTTTCCCCTAGCAATATGTATACTGACAGACAGTTGTCCTAACATATTTGATAGCTTTAGAATTTTTCAAAATAATGTTCCAGTCAAAAAGTTAGTACAATACTATATATACTGCACAGCAGGGGTGTCAAACTCAATTTCATTGAGGGCTGCATTAGGGTTGTGTTTGACCTCGTGGGGCTGGGCAGGTGTGGATGACTCGGTGGGCATGTCCAACTGGGTGAGCATGGTTAGCTTGATGCTACTCCCCAAACTGCTGGCATGTTTCCTCTTCGCACTAAGTAGACCAGGCCAAAGCTACATTGAACTGATCTTTTCTTGTCACACTGGGGGGGGACTGGGCTGAAGCTATGCTGGCCCGATCTTTCTTCTTCGGACTGTGTAGACCAGAACAGAGCTATCCTGGCCTGATCTCTCCTCTTTGCACTGGGTAGACTGGTCTGAAGCTACATTGGCCAGATCTTTTCTCTTCACTTTGGGTAGACCAGATTGGCCCCACTGGCCAGATCCAACCACATCGCGGGCCGCATCTGGTTCACGGGCCTTGAGTTTGACACCCCTGCTGTACAGCATGAAAATAGCATACAAAACAAACTAGATTCTAGGAAAACACAAAAATGTCTAAACAAACTGGATTACACATCCATGCAATGGCTACTTTATGTGGTTTTTAAAATCCATTGAGCTTAATTTAAGGAACTTGTTATCACAGAATGTAGCAATGACCCTATACTTTGGTTTAACTACTTTACAGAGAAGGGCAATTCTTATCACTTAGTGAAAACAGGTCATGATGCTAAGTGGAACATTTGGGATCAGAAGTAGCTTTTTAAAAAGTTGCTTGTTGGGAGAAAGCTTTGTGGACTGCTCAACAGCATCCAGAAGGCCATTATTACAATTAGGATTCAAAGCAAAATGTGCATGATTTAAACAGTTGTGATTTATTTAGGTTGTTACAAGATGAACTGAAGCAAAGAAGGGTAAATAAGCAAATTAAAAAGCTAATAGATACCATAGCACAGAAATGAAGGAGATGAAAAAATTAAGAAAATGGTAGAAAGGATAAGAAACATGGTTCACAATGAACTGAGAAAAGAGGGAAAGAAAGAGGAAATAGAAGGCAGTGTCAGAAGTTTAAGGGAATGTGGTATTTGTTGCAACATATCATAGAATCATAGAAGGCCAACAGCAGGAATCCTCATATCATTTCACCAAATGGTTGTCTAACCAGTGATGGAGCACTCACAACTTGGAAGCAAGGTTTTCCACTTCTTAACAGTTCTTACTGTCATGAAGTCTATACTGTCTCCTTATTTCTATATTGGATTTTTCTCTGATGTCCTTCCACCCATTACTTCTTGTCCTATCACAGGTGCTATGGAGAATAAATCAACACCCTCGTTCCTGTGGCAACCCTTGAGATATTGGAAGATTGCTATCATGTCTCCCAACTCTTATTTTAATTAAGCTAACACCTAATTCCTTCAGATGTTCTTAGGATTTAACCTCCAAACTCCAAATCATCATTGTTGCTCTTCACTGCACTCTTCCTAGGGCCTTAGCTTTCTAACCTTAAACATATTTTATTGTGGTGATCAGAACTAGATGCAATGTTACAAATATGGCATTAACAGAGCAGCATAGAGTGGTGCTATCACTTCCTTTGATCTTGTTACTATCTCTCTGTTGATGCAACAGAGGACTACATTGGCTATTTTGGCAGAAACAGCACACTGCTGACTCATACTTAAGTGGTGGTCCATCAGGACACTGAGATCCCTTTCATAGATACTACTGATGAACTAGGTACAGGAGCTTACTGTTCTTGCCACTGAACAGCATCTTACTAGACAGGCCCAAATACTTAAATCTGTCATAATCCATTTGAATTTTGAATCTATCTTCTGAAATGTTAACAACTCACACCAGCATTGTGTTATCTGCAAATCTGAGTACCTCTTCAATCCCCTTGTCTAGGTCATTGATGAAGACACTAAAGAGCAGTGGGCCCAAAGGGGAACTTTGAGGAATCCCACTGCACACTTCCCTCCATGTAGATATAGTCCAATTAAGGGCCATAATCTGAGTGGAATGTGGTTGGTCAACCAACTGCATATCTATCTGAAAGTGGTAAGGTCTGTCCCACATTGTTCTGCCTTACCAAGAAGCAGGTTGCAGTCTATTTTATCAAATGCATTACTGAAATCTAAGTACACCATAGTCACACATTTCCTTGATCCACTAATTTAGTCACTTTATGAAAGAAAGCACTAAGATTTGTTTGGCATAATCTGTTTTTAACAAACACATGCTGGCTTCCAGAAATCCCATTGCTCATTTCTAGATGCTCACAAACCCACTGTTTGATTTACCATTTCCAGGATTTTCCCAGGTGCTGATATTGAGTGGATTGCTTTATAGATTTCCTGCATCCAGTTTTTTCCCCTTTTAAAGATTTTAAATGCATCAACTCTTTTCCAGTCATCTGGCAGTTTCCCCATGCTCCAGGAGCATTTTAAAACGATGGTGGCAGTTACAATAAGAAGAAAAGCAGAAGCCAAAGCAAAGCAAAGTAGTGGTGAGCCAGCAATTAATAGGAAGAGAAAGAAGTATGGACAAACCCCAAATTAATATTGATCAAAAAATTAGTGTCATCTAAAAATGGCTAGAGCTGAAATGTTGCAATCTGTTCAAGTAGTAGATTTGAGATAAGCATTTGTGAGAGTACTGCAGTATAGATCATGATAGAATCAAATGTCTCATCTAATATATCAGCAAATTATTCTATTCTAAAGCAAATCTTCAACAACTAGATCCAGAAAATTGCTTCTTTAAATCTGGATGTCCTTCTTTAAAACTAAAAGATATAGAAATCTGAATTTAAATTAGCTATTATATAAAGGAGGGTTTTAGCTCTCACTGAACAGGTTTTAGACAGAAATACTCTGACAAATACAAAGCTGAATGTTTCACAGCTCTCTAAAAGGACACTGAGTCTTGCAGTTTTTTGACAGTCTCCCCAGTGGACACTTCTTCCATCAGTGGGTATCTTAATGGTGCATGTTGAGATGACTCCATTACTGAAATGGATATGCTGACTCTCTCCATGCCTGGGGTTTGTAACATTAATTTTAATCTTGTTTAATTTTTAACACTACCCTTTTATATATTTATATGGCTGCTTTTATATATGTGTAGTTTTATTGGATTATTGCACACTAGCCAGAGTCACTCTTGGTGAGATGGGTCGCCATATAAATTTGATTAGTAAATAAAATAAGATAGAATTAGAATTTATTTACTAGAATTAGTAAATAAATAAACTAGAATATTTTCTGCCAGATTGTCCTCTCAAGTTCAGGAATTCTCTGCTCTGATTGGTTAATGGCATCATTGTTGAGTCTTTCCTGAAGATTTCTGAATGTCAAAGCAAAGCTACATAGCCTTGGGATGGAGAACATACTTGGTCTTTGAGTGGCATACCAAGGACTGGAGGGAAAAATGGTGGGGACAGCACATAAATCAGATCTGGTCTCGTCATACTGAAATTTAATTTAATCTACATAATTACTTTCCATATTTGTGGTAATTTCTCTCTACTTTCTCATTTAAATTCAGTAGTATTTTAAGAAAGGGAGCTTTGTTCAAAACTTTCAAGGCCATATGGTAATCCATATGGACCACAGGCCATATGTAAGACTCTGCCTTACATACCACCCTTCCAAAATTTTCCCGAGCTATCCTTCAGATGACACTTCATGACCATACCTGTGAAACAGACATAGTCAACATCTTTGATGCCCAGCTCCATAAAATGCTGGCTTCAATGTTATACCTACGAGGTTTATACAGGGTATGCATGGATGCTTGAATTCATAACTCTTTCTGAATTCAGTTATGGGTTAACTCAGTTTTGGATTTCCCCAATTAAAATGCAAATTCAAACAGAGTGATGTGTTGACTTCTTGAACAATGCAGCAACATTTTTTTTACATTTTCTTTTTTAAAAAATCAATTGTGCTTTAAAAATGCATTGTGATAACAAATGAGAAGGCTGTATTTTGAGAGAAAATAGATTTCAAACTATTGATACAAAATTCATTTTATGCGCACATATAGAAATATACAGTAAATCCAATTTCATACGAAGTTGCTTTTTTCCCCCTAAATTGAAACAATGTGAAAATAGCCCAAATTTATGTACATATGCATGTGGCATTGACCTAGACACAAAATAAATCAAAGAATACATTTTCCCCATACATATCTATAATCAGTGTTTTCATTGGCCCAATGACATTTCATTGGCCCACACTATTGTTAATGGATATGTTGCTATTTGCAGTTTTTGAAGGTATATAAATAACTGAACTAATAAAAATACAGTTCTTAATTTCAGGCAACAGAAAATCACAAGAGCATTAACTCAGGAGCCATACCGATGCATTTCTCATTCTAGAAACCAAATGCTGTTTTAGCTTTGATAATAAAACCATGATTTGTGGAAGAGCAATAAGACGTAATGGGTTCTGATTGCAAAGGCTGGGTAAACCAAAGTGCAGAATTATTTTTAATGCCTTTCTTCCTTAATATTGTTGCATGCTGGCAGTGGAGAATTGATGATAGCTCACTCCTTTCAACTATTCTAGTCATGGTAAACTAACTTAAATAAAGAAGACAAAGTATAAATACAGGATATTTTGTAAGAATATGAGTCAATTGGATTGAGATGAGGGGCTGTAGAAATTGAGTAAACCAAGTAAATTTTACAAATAGACTTCTTTTCCATAGGAATAAATACCTGGAAAGAAAATATTTTTCATAATAATATATGGCTAGAATATCTTGAGGTATTCCATCATTACTCTCAATAGGGTTCTACTTCCCCATTCAAGGCTTGTGCATAATCTGGGATCCTTTTGGACTCTCAGATCCTGCTTGTAGAGCAGTAGCCCCCAACCTTTTGGGCACCAGAGACCGGTTCTGTGGAGAGAGGTTTTTCCATGGACCAGAGGGGGTGTGGTTTTGCATGCTGCCTCCCTCCCACAGATGGGGCTTCACTTGTTTGTGCAGCCCTGTTTCTGGCATGCTGCGGACCAGTGCCAGTCCACGGACCATGGGTTGGGGACCCCTTTTGTAGAGCAAGTAGAAACCATGGCCAAGAAGGTCTTTGCACACATCTTGTGCATCAGTTGCAGTTTTTCTGGTCTGGAAAGCCCATTGACTCTCACATAAGCCACATTCACCTCACAATTGAATTATGATAATGCACTATACATGGGGTTGCCCTTGAGAACCAACCAGAAACTGCAGCCAGTCTAGAATGTGTTGATGTGGGCAGTGATAGGAGAAATTTTCCATCACAAGTATCTGGCTCTGATGTTTTGCAAGCTGCATAGACTGCTCCTTGGCTTCCTGATGCAATTCAAGGTATGGGCATCATACTCACAGGCTTCCCAGAATCATTTGAAAAATCCCCCTGTGTGCAAAATAGATGGTTTGAAAATGTGATAAAGTAAAATAAAATAATTCATCCGAAGAGATAGTAGATGAAATGTGAGATTTGGGACCAAAGTATGAGGAAGTATGTTCAACAGGAAGATTCTTGGGGTTAAAATGATTGAGGGTGGTATGACATGCAAAAGCTACAGTTGTTTCACTTGTCAGTGGCTTGCCTCTCGAAGTAATTCTAGCAACTGAAAAAACAAAGTTTTTATCAGTTTTAAACAAGTGCTTTGTCAAATTAATGCTTTGTAATCTCATCAAGCCAATAAATTTGAAGAGAGAATCTAGATAAGGAACTGTGAAATTCTGTGTCACATATATATTGCAAAACGTAATTGTCTCTTAGTGTTAACATTAAATTATCATTGATATCTTTCTAGTGGGAAGAACAAGAACAAATTTAGAATCCTTTATTATGTTTTTTTTAAAAGCACTTAATTTTCAGCAGCTCATGAATAAATGATGTTTAAGATGCTGTTGTGACTAATGCTAGATTTTTAGATCAAGTGACATTGTTTCTAGTGTTATTAATCCCTACAATTTTAGGGGATTTTAGGCAAAGATCATTCATTCCTCCATTGGCAGAATATATAGGTTGACCTATTTTTTTAAAAAAAAGTAAGACTAGCTTGCAACAACAAACATGTTGGATAGCTATGACAATTTGGCAACAAGAATACAGGTAGTCCTTGAATTACAGCAGTTTGTTAGTAAATGTTTGAAGTTACCCTGAAAAAAGTGACTTATGACCATTGACCAAAGTCAATGGGGGACCCAGATTCATTTTAACAATTATGTTACTGACTTAACAGCTGCTGCAATTCATTTAACAACTGTGGTGAGAAGGTCATAAAATGAGGCAAAACTCACTTAATAAATGTCACACTTAGCAACAGAAACTCAGTTGTGGTCTTAAGCAGGGGTGAAATCCAGCAGGTTCTGACAGGTTCAGGAGAACCAGTAGCAGAAATTTTGAGTAGTTCAGAGAACTGGCAAATGCCACCTCTGGCTGGCCCCAGAGTGGGATGGGAATGGAGATTTTGCAATATCCTTCCACTGCCACATCCACCAAGCCATGCCTACCAAGCCACACCACACCACACCATGCCCACCAACCCACGCCCACAGAATCGGTAGTAAAAAAAATTGGATTTCACCACTAGTCTTAAGTCAAGGACAACCTCTAATATACATTGTAACCTCACAACAAATTGGGGAAAAAATGAAGACAAAAAGGTGCACTGACATGGATTTAAAAGACCAAATAAAATTATGAAAAGGTTTTCCCTTCCTGTTGAAATCAATGATTTGCTGGCCAAGGCATTTCATGTTATTCTGCTATTGAAATGTATCTCCTATATATGTCCTCTGTGCTTTTATGTTGCTTCTGTCAATAGAATGGGAAGACATATCCATTTAAATATCCTGGCCCCAAATTTATTTGGAAAGAAGTGAAGAGGATAAAACAGTGACACAGAATGTTTCTGATCCTTGTTAGCAATTTTCATACAGTATATATCCCGCCTTGTAGCGATTGGAAGTTACCAGAAAATGGATGACTGAACCATTGATATTTGTGTTCAGGCAGATCTGTTATTGACATACAAGGCTAAATTGTTTTGTTTTGTTTTTAATGCAGAAACTACTTCTGGAACTTTAATTATCAAAATGAATCTGTGAGCTTCCCAAATTAAAAATACTGTTCTTGAAGGCAAGTTCAATCCTTAAAGATATTAAAGGCTTTCCCATTCATTCAAATAAAAATAGGTTGTGCATTTGTTTGATTTGTGGGTTTTTTGCATGTTCATTTAGAGACCACAGCAAACAGAGGGCAGTGTGTGTGTATGTTTGTATGTTTGTATGTAGGATGGAGGATGGATGGATGGATGGATGGATGGATGGATGGATGGATGGATATAGTTAGAGATAGATAGATAGATGATAGATAGATAGATAGATAGATAGATAGATAGATAGATAGATAGATAGATGCAAACTATAAGGTCTACGAGAGGAATCTCCCTGCTAAGTAAGATCATTTTGCACAGACCAAAACTAGGCTCTCCATATTTTGCACAATCACCTTAAAACATTTTTCTTATTCTTCTTTCGTAACTGAGTCCTGGAAAATTAATGTAAATTTCAACATTAATTAATTAATGTTCCCTCATGCACAGAATCTCGCATGGCTTTCTTTTCTCTTTGAAGCTCAGGGGGAATGTTCATTATCTTGATCTGTCTTGCTTGCCATTTCATACCAAGCTTATCAATACGCCTTTGACTCTGCCTTTTCTTCCCTCTTTTTCAAATGAGTTGAAAAGAGCATAATCAAATTAGGAAATAATAATGAGGCAACAAGTACCGTGGGCTTCATCTGACAAGAGAAATTCTCCAAAGGGCAGCTGGATGGATGAGTGATGAGAAGACAGGATTGAGCATCATGGGGAGCGAATCAACTCTAATGGTAATTGTTCTATGAAAAGACAAAATTAGGACTCTGCCTGTGTGTCAACAAAAGAAGAAAAGCATTAAAATGAGAACATATGCAGCTCAAGTTCCTGTGAGTTGTTTGGGTTATTTGTTTTAATATTCTGGTACTTAGCTTCTGAAAAGATGCCTACCACTGCCGAAGAGGCTTCTGGGAGTGTTTCATGGAAATAAGCAGCATGAGCAAGAAGTAATACTAGGCTTAGCTTCCACCTCACCCCTGGAAAACAAAAAGGCAGAATTCAAAGCTCTGCAGCATTGGCTCTGTACAGGTAGTCCTTGACTTATAACAGTTCATTTAATGACCTGTTCAAAGTTACAACGGCACTGAAAAAAGTGATTTATGGCCTTTTTCACACTTACAACCATTGCCACATCCCTGTGGTCACGTGATCAAAATTCAGACTGTTGAAAACCGACTCATATTTATGACGGTTTCAGGGTCTTACGATCACCTTTTGTGACCTTCTGACAAGCAAAGTCAATGGGGAAGCCAGATTCACTTAATAACCATGTTACTAACTTAACAGCTGCATTGATTCACTTAACCACTGTGGCAAGAAAGGTTGCAAAATGAGGTAAAACTCGCTTAACAACTGCCTCACTTGGCAACAGACATTTCAGGCTCAATTGTGGTCATAAATTGCGGACTACCTGTACATGAAATACAGATTCTTGTGATTCAAGAGTAATGCAATGAAGTGCATCAAAAAGGCAATTTAAAATAAATCAAAGCAACAATGAGTATTAAATACTTTGGGCTCATTACAATACTGGAAAATGGAATAGGGTTAATCCTTTTTGAAGAACTTTTAGTCCAAAGCACTGGTATCCATGGAGGATTGGGTGACTTTCCATGAAGTTCCTTAATCTAACAGTCTTTTTAAGAGACTCAGTAGAAGACTCCTTCTCCAAAATATATTACAGGTTTCCTGTGATTGATGACAACTCTTAAGAGTGTTCAGACCTAAAATCAATACAGATGTATTTTCACTGTTGGATATTGACAACTCCTTGATTATCTCCAACCCAAGGAACACAGAGTACCCACTTCAGCCTCTGCTTTCTTCCATAATATTGAGCCTTATTTCTCAACAGTTTTAGAATTGCTATTATGGAGCATTGTTTGTGTGGTCTTAGCATTAGGAAGGAAACTGAGTATATGCATACATAGATTGTCCAGTCCAATTCAAGGTATCAGTCTGGACTTCTAGAAATGGACTGAACTGGTCTGGGTTACACTAGCTATATTTTAATATGATTCAATGCCTGCATTACAATGTGATTCAGAAAAATGAGTTCTGTCTTCCCCAAAATTTGGATCCGGAAAACTAACAATGACTATGACATTTTTTTTTTAATTTTCAGCTCAGTTAAATGAAATTGAAACATGAGCCATGTATTTAATAAGGAGCTGAAGTGTGTCAAATTTCACAAAAATTGGCACAGAGATGTTTTAGTTATGCTCTTTTAAAACTGGTTTTTAAAAAGACTTATTTTGGCATAAAGTGGGATCTCACAGATACCAAGAGTCATCTATTCTGTGGGGAAAATTGATGCCAAATGCTATTTAGATAGGAAGAAATGCGTTATAAAGAAATATGTTATTTTAATAAGGAAATGTGGTGTTCTTTCCTAAATAAAATAAATAACTTACTAGGTTAAGTCAGATAGTATGTAGATTCTTCCAATATAACTCAGGATGAGACTGAGCAATAGTGGAGTGGAATTAATTTGTAGGCAGAATCATCAACCCAAAGTTTTCCCTTTATGCACAGAAATTTTCACAACCTCTGCCCTCTGTCCTTTAAGACAAAGCTCCCCAACCCCTGGGCTGCAGCCCACTACTAGGCTGTGGCCTATTCGGAACGGGGTGGTGCAAGTGGTAGGCAGTCATGTTAGTGCATGCGCAGCTCCACTTGCGCTAGCATGTGCACTGGCCCGCCATGCAAGTGGAGCTGCACATGTGCATCAACCAACTGCTCATGCAACCCAGGTCCCCTCTCCCTCCCCAGCCAGATTGCCAAGTCGCAAAAGTTGGGGTCAGGGGTTGTATTCACTTACCTTCACTACTGGTTTGCAAACTGGTGCACATGTGCAACACATCAAAAGCGGGACATGATGACATTCAGGCAGGTGGGTGGGGCCTCTCACAGCTGCTGCTACCAGTTTGCCCGAACTGGATAGATCCGGCTGAATACCACCACTGGTTGGGGTCTATTGCCTTAAGTCATTGTAACTGAGACAACCAATGGTACCTTGGTTGAACAATCATTTGATTTAGGGCATGGCTATCACTCATTGATTATAATAATCTCTGTCTCTCCCATGTTATGACATATACTGTAAACTAACAAAATTTTGTTTTGCCCTTGTGAATTTGCTGTGATTTCTGCTATACTCTGGAGTCTTGGAGAAATAGACTGAGGTGGTAATTTGCTGGAACTGAAACAGAGTGAGTTTAATTTTGTCAGTCCTCCCCTTTTCTTCTGAGAAGGAGGAAACCTATTAAAAGAAGAAGCAAGTTATGATTCACACTGGCACTTAAACTTATTTAATGCCGTAATCTTCTACCATGCATTCAAATTTCAAAGCTACGAGGTTCCAACCAACCTACAAGACATCTCCAGCTGGCATGCATAATTGGTATAAGTACAAAGTAAATAGAAACTAGATGTGGTTAACTATCCTTCTCTACTTCTGAATCTCAAAGCAATCAGTTGGCAATACATGATGAAATAATTTGATTCATGAAACATTGATCCACCACTTTGTTATGAAACTATCTGCAGCTAACTTTTCAGAGGTTGCACATGGCTTGGCACTTTCTCCTCTTTTGACACCTCTTTCTATAGACATTTAATATCTGTTCATAACTATCCATTTCAAATGTATTATTTATGATGGTGGACCACATCTCCCCTGTTCAAGATGCAGTTAGATTATTGTTTCCATATGCTATGTTGTACATGGAAGTAAGTTCTACTTCCAAGTAAGTAGAGTTAAATTGTGGCATCTGCATTCATCTGAACAGGGACAGCCAAGCTATGAATGTTAAACATGACTTCCCTTGCCATTGAATTTTAAAGCAAATCATGGTAAGTGTAGATAGGTTATATCTGTTCTTTCCATTTATGACCTTGATGAAAATGGGCATATGCTGATTATTCCAGGATAGAGATTACCAACCAATCAATTCTACAAAAACCAGGATGATTAGCAGTGGTCAACCGTTGAGTTATGTATCTGTTGATCACAACAATGTTGCCTCTTCCAATGCTCTTTTTGCAAAGGATGACACTGCCATTCCAATCTAATGCTCAAAGTGGAAAAACTGATTTCATAATAGGGATGTTTTTAAAAGGAACTATTCCTCCCATTTCAGCTCAGAATTAAGAGAAATAGCAAGCATATTCCTATCACTTCTCCATATTTCATAAGTCTCTAAACTCCCTTTTTTTCTTAAAGGCCTGGGTCACAGTAGGATCACATAGTCTCTCTCATCTAGTTTATCTATTTCATTTAACCCATCTTTTGTCCTTAATACTTCATTTTCTTGTGCAGCTTATTGTTTTCTTCCCTGGCTTTTAATAACTACTCTGGGGAGGAATCATGTCACATTTGTGCAACATCTAGTGTGCCATTGCTATTTCAATATTTTATAATAGCAGCAGTAGGTGCATTGGTCTTTGCTTAGTAAGATAATGTGTCCCTGAGAAGAAACATGGAATATAGAATTGTTGCTTAATATACTTACTTTACTTAGTTGTTTATGCCTGAATATGTAAAGTTTGCTTTGAGAAAATTAACCTGTCATTGAGAAAAGCAAATGTGGCATCTATCAAGAACAATATATTAATGCAAGCGTGATCATGGTAGCTTAATATGGAAAACTGGGAGCTTATAAAAGATAAGTAAGAGAGCCAGTAAAGATGCTAACATGGTCAATTTTGCAGATGATTCCTTATGCAAATGGTCCTTCTGTGTAAGATCAGGATTCTTTCTTATTAGGGGAAAAATTCTTAGATGCTCTTATGATTTCCCTCCAGCTATTTGCATCATTTACAAGGAAAGACAAAAAAAACAAAACAAAGGCTGGGTGGACATTGATGTTATGCTGATGTGGATATGGATATTATAAAAGCTTTAAATGTCAATTTTCAGTAAGATTATAGGACTGTGGTCACAATCTGATTTTTTATTTCATTGGGTATATAGAGGGATAGAGGAATTTGTTTTAGTCTGGGTTTTTTTTAACGGAAGCAATTTAATTTGAAACATCCCCACATTGTACAGGCTTTGGTGTAGAACTTTAAAGCAAAAATGCTGAGAAACATTGCATATATAAATAAAGATGTTGAGAAAAGTTTCATAGAAATGTGCATTTTATGAAAATATGCAGATGCAAACTAACATGGATATTAGATGGAATAGAAATATGATTGAAGGAATGTAAAACAGATGCAGAATGAATCTAGATTTATTCATCCATAGGTCTGTGCAAAGTAGGTAAGAAATCATAGTGTTTTCTCTAGTAGCAAAAAAAGAAAAAAAGAATTTGCTTTATTTCCAAAGGAACCTTGCAGAAAGTGATGGCAAGAAAACAGGTGATATTTAGGGGAAAGTAGCTCATCTAGAATGCAGATGTAGGAGACAGAATGAAAAAAAGCCCTACATTTCCAAGAAATCTGTGCTGGCAGTTTGCACAGAATATAATAATGAAGTATAAATTCAGAAAGGAGATGAAATAGCACCTCTAACAATCATGGGGTGTTTTTTTTTTTTTTTTTTTTTTTTGTCAAAAGCAACCAGCAAAGGCATAAACTTTCTCACCAACTTCAGCAAGAATTATACAGGACAGTTAATTCACGTCTCAGGCGCAGGTTGTATGAATTTTTTTTAAAAAAGGATTACCATAGTTAATCCAGAGCAGTTAGTTTCACACTTCAGTAGAGGTAAGGAGATGAACCTGCCACTTGTTTAAGAACTCTTCAGTGAGGTGGAGGGAGGAATACTCATTAATTTTATTCTTAGGCTGGAAATAAAAAAAAAAAACCCCTTAATGTTCAACTGACCCTTTATATGAACCATGAAACAACTGAGATATTAAGAAAGAGGAAAGTATTGATGAAAAAAATGGAAGAGAAGACCCGTGTAGTAAGGAACATAATTCAAGTAGTTAACTTTAATAAAGATAAAATGCTACTGACCAAATTATTAGTCCTGAAAGCACTTTCTAGGATGAAATCAGGTCCATGTAATGATGTGGGAAGGGCAGAGGTGGGAGTGTGAAGTGGTTGTTCTCTGGCTCAATGCAGAATTTTGCAACATTCCCCGGGCTCAATGCAGAGGGTTAGTGATGCATTCCATCATCTGAACTTGGAGATGAGGCCAATCTTCAATCCTCAATGCCATTTTCCAAGAGCAAAGTGTTATGGTTGTTTCACTGCTTAGAATAAATAGAAGCAACTTTGTTTTGTAGTTTACCTTCAAGAGGGTCCTTTGTTGCAAGTTTCAACGTTTCAAAACTCTGCATGCTCATACTGTGTGCACTGAACACAGAATTTGTAGAGTGTGACAGTGAAAAAAATCAACAAATGTTTGGGGAGAACCAAGTTTAGATATGAAAATTCAAGCCAGCCACACATTCTTGTTGCAGGCCATGGGCTGTTCTTCTGAAGACAAAGTGAAAGCCACCTTTCTAGAAAAAAAAGGGGGCAATAAATCTAACAAGCAAATAAACAAAACACTAATATGTGCAAGTCATATCTTGAATTGCCACAACACTGCAGGAAATGCTAATGAATTATACACATATGCCGTAGGTGCTTATATGTCTGTCTGTGTATATAAGCACATCAATACTGTCTCCCACACAAAGACTGGTCTTCTTTTAGCTTATTAGCTACATCTCAGTCATTATATTAGGTTCTAGTAAGTCTTAATCCTATGGTGCCTGACAGCATTTCAAAGGTAGAGATCAGAGATTGGAATGTATGGGAAATCTGACATCAATTTAGCACAAACATGCACTTGTTCTTAAGACTGAGAGTGGGAGAAGGGAGAAGATTCAAAGTGTGATAGAATGGGAAGAAGCCTTAGAGGCAGAAGAAATGTTAAACTGTCTTTCACACTTATTAATTTTTTTTTAGAAACCAGCTGGAGTGGGAGAGAGCAACACAAACATCTCTCTACCTCCACTACATCTGCTATGGTAGCCCGTCACAATCAAGCTCCTGGACTCCTTGGTGACTCCAACACTAGAGCCCCAAATGATGAGCTCAATTGCCTTGCCAAACTCTTGTATAATCTACAGGAACTGAACAATTAAAAATTACCTATGTGGGCAGCGTTCTGTTGACTGTTGATTCCTCCACTGTGCATTCAAAACAATAATTTTATTTTAGTTTTAATCCATCAAAGATATTTTTTTTTTAAAAAAAATATCCCTTTAAGGTTATTTATCTTAACTATGCAATCTAACTGTGGAGATTTAAAATGCCCAAATGAGCCTGAACACATAATCCATACTAAAATTGCCAAGAATGATATGTGATTTTGTGTGAGTGAGAATTGCCAACAGTCACTACCTGTCAGATTGGTACGAAAGCATGGTTGGCTGAATATACCTACTTTAGGTCTCCAGTGCAAGTCTCAACTATTTCTCAGATAAATACTGAGAAATCAGAAAGGAAAACATGTCAGACATAGGGACATAATTAAGGTAGATAATTGGGAACAAAATTAGAGCTGAATCTGTCAATCAGGTTGTGACCATGTAAGTGAAAAAAAGTAGGTTGGAAAAAGTGAAGCAAAGAAAATATGTTAGACCAGCAGTTCCCAACCTTTTTGGCACCAGAGACCAGTTTCATGGAAAACAATTTTTCCACAATTGGGGGCCGGATACATGCACAGTTTACAGTAGGGCTTATGTTCCTATGAGAATCTAATGCCTGATGATCTGAGATGGACCTGAGATGATGATGCTAGCACTGGGAAGCAGCTGCAAATACAGATGAAACTTTACTCACGCACCCAATACACACCTCTAGCTGTGCCCTCCACTTCCTAACAGGCCATGGACCAGTTGAATTGAGGACCCTTATGTTAGACAATGAAATGATGGACAATTTGCATCTGTGTCTCTGGAAAAAGAATTTGTTTTGAGACTATCTCTGCAGTCCCATTCCATTCTCTCTGCTTGCATTGCCCTACATTCAGTGTTCCTACAATGAATCTCCCACAGTTTTTACTATTAACATCCCCCCATATTAGAGACATAAATTTATGCACTAATGAAACACTATAAAAGTAGTTGGCATGATTCAGCATATGACTGTATATAGATTCCATCCATGCAGTGCTTTTTAGCTGTGCAAATGTATACTAAAAAGAATATTGATGAATGCACACCATATGTGTATTATGAATAAAGTCAGTTTACCAGTGTTTTGAAAGCCAGTTTGTTTTAACGGTTAAAGCATCAGGCTACAAATGGGAAAAGCATGACTTCTATCTTGCCTAGGCACAAAGCCAAGCTAATTATTTTCTCCCAACCCTAGGAAGGAGGCAAGTGGGGAAACCACTTCTGAAATACTTTTGGCAGGAAAACTGCAGGGATTTATCCAGGTAATCTCTGAGAATTGGACAAGACTGAATGGAAGGCGGGGGAAAAGCCAGTGTTTTATCAGTGTATAATGGATGTGTACATGGATAAAACACTCCATTAAAAAATATAGTAAGATTATTGAGATGTTTTAAGAAAAAAAATGTGGTTTCATTTCAGTGTTTCTCTGAATGCTGCGTATGAAATTACTGTCAACTCTTAGTATTACAAAAAACAGGGTTGTTTTTTTTCCTCCATGACAATCTGTCCTACCTGCCTTTAGGTCTTCCTATGGTGCACCCATCTCCATTGTAAGTCCTTCTACCTTACTTCTGATCATCTTCTTTTGCTCTTTCCTTCTATCTTTCCCAGCATTATAGCCTTTTAGAGAGAGCTGCAGAGAGAAGAGAGAATGGTCTTCAGAAACAAGAGGGGGAATCTCTTCCAGGCACTAGTCAGATAAAAGGGGTTGAAGCAAGATCATGTAAAGTGTAGTACCTCTTTATAATGCATTGGGAAGACCTCACTAAGACTACTACATACAATTTCTGGTTGCCATAACATAAAAAAGATATTTAGACTCTAGAAAGAGTGCAGAAAAGAGCAACAAAGATAATTAGGGGATCTGGAGCTTAAACCCTATAAAGAATAGTTACTGAAATTGGGTATCTCTAGTTTAATGAAAAGAAGAACTAGGGGAGACATGATAGCAGTGTTCCAATATTTGAAAGGCTCCCACAAAGAAGAGGGGATCAACCTATTCTCCAAACCACCTGAAGGCAGGGCAAAAAGCAATGGATGGAAACTAATCAAGGAGAGAAGCAACCTAGAACTAAAGCGAAATTTCTTGACAGTTGAAACAATTAGTCTGTGGAACAACTTGTCTCCAGAAATTGTGAGGGCTCAATTTCCTTTCTTCTTTCCTTGGTTTCCTACTTGAGCAGGAGGTTGGGCTAGAAGACCTCCAAGGTCCCTTCCAACTCTGTTATTCTGTTAAAAGAAATTTATTTATTTATTTATGAGACTTATATGCCAGCCTTTCTCCACAAGGACTCAGGGCGGCTCATAGCAATAAGCAACAAGTAGTCCAAATTAAAATTCAAACAATAAAAGAATCTAAAATTCCCATTAAAACCCCTTCAGTCCAGGCCAGCCTGGACTGAACCATGTTTTAAGGTCACGACAGAAAGAGCGAAGGTTGGGAGCCACCCGGAGCTCCAAGGGGAGCTGATTCCAGAGGGTAGGTGCGCCAACAGAGAAGGCTTGCTCTCTAGCGGCCGTCAGCCGACATTGCTTGGCACCAGGCGATGGGGAGCTGTTGCTGGCTGCAGGTGATCTGCCAGATACCCCGGCCTAAACCAATCAAAGTCCATGGCAGGAATGTAACATATGCAAATGTTTAAAACAAACCCTCCCTATTTCACTTGAAGATAAATGGAGGGATATGGGAGATTTGCAAGATTCTGTCACTATAAATTTGCAATAAAAATAGTATTGAACTTGGAGCACTGATAAGAACTAGGTATCCTAGAATTAGACAATCTCAAACCACTTTCATACCATTGCCAAGACAGTTAAATGGGTATGTTGATATGGTCATCAGCAGATGAATTTTCTTGAGGCCATCCGTAATTTACCTTTTAAAATCTAGATGTCCCTATTTTCACGTCCAATACTACTATTGTACATTCAAAGAAAAGTGAGTGATAATCACAGTTTCTTGACTGTTCTTTCTGATTCATTCATATGATGTTCAGCTGTTTTCCTTGTTTATTTTCTTCTAGGTAGAATAGGTAGAATTTATTTTATTTTAGTTAGTATATTTGTAGTTCCCAGGTACCTTGTTTAGATAAGAAAAACTGGCATGCAGCAGTTTAATTTAACCCAATGGCATGGTGGCTTCCTTTTAACACTATTTTAATCACTGGTATTACCTCTGATACAGAATTCCCACAGAAGAGAGAATCTAGAGAAGATGCTTAATCTACCTTTATAAATTCTCTTTACTATATATCAAGCATTACCAATATTCAGGGAAGAAGCTTTTAGTTTTGAAATAGGGAACAAACACCATCATATTTACATTCCTTGTATGGTAATGATGGAAATTATGCAATGGCTTTTGGAACCAAGAGGGAAATGCAGTTAACTGATAAATAAGATTTTGCATGCAGTGACCATATTTGTCACTTTGTTAGTTGAAGATTTCCTTTTTTCTTGTCTCAGCAACCAAATTATGGTGCCCTTAATTTTTCTATACTCAGAAGTTCTAGAGCAGTATTTACCAGCTTGAGAGCTTCCAGGTGTGTAGACTTCAGCTTTTAGCATCATTAGCAACACTCATGTTGGCTGAGAAATTCTATTGACTGAAATCCACACATCTAGAAACTGCCAAGATTGAAAAATACTATTCTAGAATGACATATTTAACTGGATATTTTATAACAGTGGTTTTTTTTTTTTAATTTGATTTATATGCCGCCCTTCTCCGGAGACTCAGGGCGCCTTACAATGTGTTAAGCAATAGCCTTCATACTTTTGTATATTTATACAAAGTCAGCTTATTGCCCCCATAATCCAGGTCCTCATTTTACCTACCTTAGAAAGGATGGGAGGCTGAGTCAACCTTGAGCCTGGTGAGATTTGAACTTGCAGTAATTGCAGGCAGAAGATGTAAGTGGATGTTAATAACAGTGCTTTCGTCTGCTGAGCCACCAGAGCTCTTAATTGATAGTACAATTAAAATTACTTTTAAGGGGACTTAAAAATAATCTGTGTAAAACAGAGCAAATCAATGGAACTTTAATTCTTTAAGTTGGACTGCAAATAATAAATAGAATAACAATAAGGCCTTTGGATAATGTTTATTACTAACATGGTGTGATTCAGATTCTTGCACAGATTAATTAGTGGATATAAGATATAAGAAGCTAAAATATAAGAAGCTAAGGCAGTGGTGGAATTCAGCTGGTTCGGGCAAACCGGTAGTTAAATTGCTGGTTGGCTCTGCCCCTTCCTGCCCCACCCCTTCCAGGAGTCCCCATGCGCCCCTTTTTGGCTCCCAGATAAGTGCAGGGAGGCCTCCTAGGCCCAAAATGGGGTGCAGGGTGCATTTTTGCTCCCAGGGGAGTGCAGGAGGCCAAATGCTGCTTGTCACACCACATGGCCATGCCCAGCCAGCCAGTCATTTGGGCAGAGAACCAGTTGTTAAATTATTTGAATCCCACCACTGGGCTAAGGGTCATCATTTTTGGCCTTTGAAATAACTTGTGGTGGTGCCACTATCATATCAAGGGCAAAGAGGGTAGGGTGGTCTGCCTTGGGTATAAGCAATATTGGGTGTATTGACTAGTAACATGGGAATGAGAAGTAGACTACCCAGAAAATCAGCTGTAGGTTTGGAGTTAGTTAGTCTTTACTAGTGATGTGCTAATTAACTATTTGTCAATAAGTGACATAGTGCAACACCAGTGGAGGAGGGGAATGTTAAAAAAAAATCCACTCCAGGGATCAAGTATTCTTGATTCGCCATTGGATAGTTTGATAGAAGGAAACACGCTAATTGATTAAAAAGATGGATGTCTGGCTGCTACTATTCAAGACATACTGTTAGGCATAGCATGAAAAATGTCTTTCTTATGAAAAATGTAATTTACAAA
Organism: Pantherophis guttatus; assembly: GCF_059756535.1. Classification (NCBI taxonomy): domain Eukaryota; kingdom Metazoa; phylum Chordata; class Lepidosauria; order Squamata; family Colubridae; genus Pantherophis; species Pantherophis guttatus. The sequence continues at coordinate 289,522,028 of NC_142063.1, read as the reverse complement.
TCTATGTTCCACTCATATGATAACCTGAAGCTGACATTTACTTGAATTGGGCTTTGTGGGAAAGGAAGAATTTTCTTCGTTCAGTTCAGCGTGTTTTCCCCCCAGTATTGAAAGGCAAACATCTGTGTCACATAACTAAGAAACTTCTATGTTAACTCTTGGGGCTAAACTGAACCTTTTGTTAAGTTTGTCATCAAAGAGCAAATTGTCTCCTTTATTGGAGCAAGCGGCAGAGGGTGATTATTTATCCCTGGCTGCCATATTCTAACATCCCTAGATGCTTGTGAGTAATGTCCACATGTTGTGATTGTTTCTTTTCCTCTGCTTGGAAAATTTGTTCTCTTTCGATGATGTTGGATACTTATGGAGATAATTTTCAAATGGTCTTCCTTCGGGTGCTTCATATACATAAAACACTAACACTAAAGATTATCTCAACTCCTACCTCTGGTTTATTTCCTAAGGTGCCTCTATGGATTCCTACAAAGCTCTTTAAATGTTACAAATGCTTTCTGGTATGGAACTAATAAAAGCTATGCTCACTCATTTCTATGGAGGCACAGACAGTCTTTTTGTTTTGCAATTCAGGAAGAACTGCTCTTAGGATCCCCATGAAGGCCGTTGCCTGTTATGCATCTAGCAGAACAGAGATGCGATAAATGATTGAAAGCTGGCCAGAGGGGGGAAACTGCTTTGCCTGGTAGATATAAACAAGTTTCCTGAATCTGTGTTTTTTGAAGCCTGCATTGTCTCTGCCAACTGGCTGGTGTGATGCCAGAGTGGGGAGTGGGGAAGGAGCTTGTCATCTCTAGACATTTCCATTTCTGGAGAGGAAAGTTCCCTCCAGATGTTCTCTGGCAGGAGGCTATGATTGCCCTGTATCTCATAAGAAGCACCAAACCATCAGAAAATACTTTGAAGGTAAGGTTGAACCTAAGATTATATGCAGAGTATAGCAATTACAACCGTATTTATTCTGCCCAGAGTCATCGGGAGTCAGGCAGCATACAGATTAAACAAACAAATACATTTATTTCTCTTGATTTATTGTAAGTGCCCACTCCAACCGATTTGACAGCTTACATCTAATACAATGCTGAAACAATTAAAAGTGCAGACAAAAGAAAACAGTCTGCACTAATAACCTATCTGCTATAAAAGCTTGTAATGTATATTTTGATAATCTTATTAGATTTTAAACTGAAGTAATGTCTCCTCTTTGTATTCTGAATGCTTGTGCTTTGTCGATTTGGGACTTCAGGCATTATGATTTGTAGTATGCGGACTGAATGTCAACAAGAAAGTTGGAATATGTGATCTACCTAAGCAAGGTGAAAATACCACTAATCTTTTAAGGACCAGTTCTTGTACCTTGGGGAGGAATCCTAAGATATGGTGGCAGAGTGAGTTGTTTAAAAATCATGTATTCAGAAATAAACAAGATTGCTGTGTTTGTATGCTCAAGTGAAAAAAAATGAGAATTCAAATGTTGTTCCTGTTATTGCCATTATTTAGCTTCTCTGGAGTCCACAGTTGCCTCTGCTTTGCCAGTCTACATTTCTCTTGCAAATTAATCTAATGCTATTTTTTTCTTTCTCTTCAAGGATGATTCCAGCTACAAATAAAGCCTTCGTGGTGAACAACCTGGTTTCTGGAACAGGCTATGATCTTTGTGTTCTGGCCCTGTGGGATGACACTGCCACAACGCTCACTGCTACCAACATTGTAGGCTGTGCCCAGTTCTACACCAAAGAGGACTATCCCCAGTGTCAGTCCATGCACAGCCAATTTCTGGGTGGGACCATGATTTTAATCATTGGAGGCATCATTGTGGCTACTCTGCTGGTATTTATCATCATACTGATGGTGCGGTACAAGGTTTGCAACAACAACCCTGGAAAGATGGCCAATGTTAGCAATGTCTATTCTCAAACCAATGGTTCTCAACCTGTCCAGAATGGAGTCCTGCCACAAGTGAATCCCAAAGTTGTGGTAAGGAATGAACTCATGGAGTTTAACTGCGAGTCGGCACACAGCAGCATCTCTTCTTCCTCTAGTTCCATGAACAGCCGTGACTGTGATGGCTATAGCCTCCAAAGTGAGCAGGGCACATTGTCCAGTAAATGGAGGCCCCCGTCAAGATCAAAGCATCACAATATTGATCGGCTCATGGGAGCTTTTGCCTCTCTGGACCTGAAGTGTCAGAAAAAGGAGGAAACAATAGACTCAAGAACTTCCATTGTGGTCCGTCACTCAGACAAGGAGCCACTTTTGGGTCAGCAGGAATCCAAATTTCGCAGCCTCCTCATGTTGCCACTGGAGGGTAAAACTAAACGTAGCCATTCTTTTGACATGGGGGACTTTTCCACTTCTCAGTGTTGCAACTACCCCAAAAAGATCACAAACATTTGGACAAAACGTAGTTTGTCAGTGAATGGTATGCTTTTACAGTACAATGACAGTGACCTGACAGAATCAAAGGGAACTTATGGGAGCTCGGAGTGGGTCATGGAAAGCACAGTGTAAATAGAAGCTGCCCTCCATTCCATTCTTAGTCCTACCAAACATAACCAAGTCCATGAGTTCAAAAGGCCATAAATGTGATAGAAGGAAAACAAACCACACACACAAACACACACACACATTCAGCCACATATTGGTCAATAAATATTAACATAAAGAATTCAAGTGGAGTAAAAGAAGTTATGAGGTTTATAGGATGTGTGCATGTGTGTAAGGAGATGGTGATATGCCCTCGACATATTATTTATATCTGTGTGAATGTCTCAAGGAATTCACTGGAAACGTTCAGTGCTATCCCAATTTCCCAGTGAACTGTGTAACAAAATTGAAAGAGGATTAATGCTGGTTAAGAAGTGTCTATTCAACTCTTAGGATAATTGTGTTTGTCTTCATTTTCTCATTGTCTGAGATGAACATTTCAGTGGACACAAAACTAACAGGGGAATAACTTAAGCTGCCACTACATAACCAATATATCTGGAAAAAGAAACCCTGAACACACAAATTAACATTAAGATTAAAAGCAACATTTTGAAAAGATCTTGCTACTGTTTGCCTGAAGATTCTCTCCTCTCCAGAAAAAAAAATCCAACAGTCCATACTCACTGCCTTTCTTTCCCTTGTTATAACTTTTTTTTTAAAAAAACTAATAATTAATTATTGAGATGCTATCATTGTTCTCTATCTGTTTTATTCATCAACAGATGGCCATAGGTTATTAAGATTATAAGGGAGTTAAGTGTCAGGGCAGAAGAGAGAAATTCAGTTTTTATAACCTGGGGGAGAAAGGAGAAAAATGTTCCTATTTCTGACCAAGATTCCAAAATCACTATTTAATCAACAAACAAGAAATATCTGACTCATAAATATTAGAAGAGGGAGGGAGATCCATACCTTCATATCAAATACCACAAATTGGCATATCATCATGTCAGTCAGAAGAAGGGTATGAAATCTCCAGCATCACATAAAACTCCAACTCTGATTGTGAGAATATTCCTCATGAGCTCTGGAAAATGCAGTGTAGTCTAGGAGGGGCCCAGATTCAACAGTGCTATATAGTCTCTCTTTGTCCCACATCATGTTCACATGCTTGTCTTTCTTGTTGAAATCCATTTGAGGCTACATTATGCCTTTTTAAGTGATAATCAAACACATTAATGGATCTGGAAGAGCTGTGAATGCACAAATTTTGCCCTCCCAAAGCACTACTCCATGGCAGAAGAGAAATGTTGGCCTTTAGAGCCACAGCCTATAATTCAGAATCGTTTTCTGTATTTATTTGCTCCCAAAAATTCGTCCATTGGGGAGCTATTTCTGAAATTGCACACTATTTTTTTTTTCAAAGGGTCTGTGCTGAAAAGAATTGTAAAAGAGTGAAGAGAACACTCATATACAATCTCTCTTTTTATTTTTAAGAAAAAGCTCAGCTCAGAGATATATTGTGACATGGCTATGTATTTGATCCTGTTATCCGTCATGTTTCCTATTTGAAGTTTTAGAAAATGGCATCCCTGTGATCAAAATATTTTCTTTTCCCTTCCTCTTTTGCTACAAAATGTACAGTAAAAACAATTTATTGGGAAAAAAATGAACCTTTCTTTTATTCATTATTTCAATGGTTTATTTATTAATGCTAGAATGAATTTTTGTTTTCTTAGGGGGGGAAAAAAGACCATCCAATCTGTATGTTCTTTCAAGGGAGTTCATTCCAGATAAGAGAAGCAGATACGTTCTATCAATTAAATAGTTCGGGCTGTAAATAACACTAGCACCACAAAAGTAAGGTTTTTCCTAGTAAGAGAGGTGTGCATGTGTATTACACTTTCCTTGAAATTGCCAATATCCACATATTCTATGTATCACATAACACACATTCTCTCTGCACAAAATGATTTGTCAGTATCTTCAGTCCTACTGTTCACCAGCTTCTATTTATTTATTTATTTATTGGTTCGATTTATATGCCACCCTTTTCCGGAGACTCAGGGTGGCTTACAATGCATTAAACAATAGCCTTCATACTTTTGTATGAAGTACTTCATACTCTTTGTATGAGTACTCCATACTCTAGTTGAAATAACAAGCTGAGTTACAGAACTGTACAAATTGGGTAAATTATGAAAATCAAGTAGAAAGTAGGTTATGTTTCTTACTGAATAGGCAAAAATGATTACTAAGGAATCTTAGGAGCTGTGGTGGCACAGTGGTTAGAATGCAGCATTCAGGCTAGCTCACTGGTCACTGCCAGGGATTCGATTCTCACCAGCTCAAGGTTGCCTCAGCCTTCCATCCTTCCGAGGTGGGTAAAATGAGGGCCCAGATTGTTGGGGGCAATATGCTGACTCTCTAAACCGCTTAGAGCGGGCTGTAAAGCACTATGAAGCGGTATACAAGTCTAAATGCTAAGTACTACAGCTATCTTTGAAAAGTTTTAAGAGAAGAAGGGGGTTTTTTTGTTTTTTTTTTTGGCTTTAATTTATATGCCGCCCTTCTCCGGAGACTCAGGGCGGCTTACAATGCGTTAAGCAATAGCCTTCATACTTTGTATATATTTATACAAAGTCAGCTTATTGCCCCCACAATCTGGGTCCTCATTTTACCTACCTTTGAAAGGATGGAAGGCTGAGTCAACCTTGAGCCTGGCGAGATTTGAACTTGCAGTAATTGCAAGCAGCAGACGTTAATAACAGTGCTTTAGTCCACTGTACTACAGGCTCTGTAGTACAAGTGGTGCAGCATTGAACATAACAAAGTTTCAAAGATTCAGAAAAGTATCTCAGCAAAGCAAACTCAAAATATTTTAAGTACAAACAACTTGGATTGTCTGCTGCCCTTTCAAGGTGCCAATTTACCAAGTCCCAGAAGCTCCAATTTACATGACTAAAGCTGGCTTGGAACACAGAGAACAATCATTTCAACACAGCAGGACTCAAGGTTGGAAAGTCCAATCTAGATCATGTTAATTAGCTATAATTATTACATGAAGTCAACATACATGAGTCAATATGCCTCAAGGCTCAGGCTAGCATAGCTTGGTTGTAAAAACCTTATTTTATGACTTTTTTTGCCACAGTTGTTGTGTGAATCACTGCAGTTTTCATTGAGTCACATGGTTGTTAAGCAAATCTAGCTTCCCCCATTGACTTTGTTTGTTGGAAGCCAGCTGGGAAGGTCACAAATGGCAATCACACAACACCAGGACTACTAGATTATTGTAACTCATAAATACATACTGGTCACCAAGCATTCAAATATAAATGTGAGGACTGGTCATGTCACATTTTTCAGTGCTGTTGTAACTTTAAAGGTCAATAATGAATGGCTGTACTCAGGGGTGGGTTCTACTTACCTTTACTACCGGTTCGCAACGGGATCGCTCACGCATGCACCTTGCTTCTGCGCATGTGCAAATCACCTCTGATGATATCAGGGTCAGTGGGCGGAGCCTCCTGCCGGTTTTACTACCGGTTCTATAGAACCGGGGGCAACCCGCTACTGGTTGTACTTTAATGAGCAGCCTTCTTAAAGTAGTAACACATTTTTTCAATCAATCATAATAGAGCTGGAAGGGAGGCCTTTTAGTCCAACCCCCTGCTCAAGCAGGAAACCCTATATCATTTCAGTCAAATGACTGTCCAGTCTCTTCTTAAAAAACCTCCACTGATGAAGTACCTACAGCTTCTGATGGCAAGCTGTTCCACTGGTTAATTGTCCTCACTGTTAAGAAGCTTCTCCTTAATTCTAGGTTGCTTCTCTCCTTGATTAGTTTCCATCCATTGTTTCTTGTCCTCCCTCTGGTGCTTTGGAGAATAGCTTGACCACCTCCTCTTTGTGGCAACCTCTTTCAAAGGTCTCTCAATCAACTTTCAAAGGTCTGAAAACAGTCTTTTTAATTTAATAGGCAAGAGATTCTGAACTTGCCGAAGGATTGAAGGACTTCTTCCACATCCTCTTTGAAACAGATGCAGCACTATTCATATAGTCCAGAATACTTGGACAGTGAACAATTAGTGCAAATATCTAATGGCCCAGATGGTATAAAAGGAAAATTCCTTTACACAGAAGTTAATATAAAATTGTGACTTCCCCTTGAGAAGGCTGCATCAGAAACTCTCTCTGGGAAAGCTATATTATTTGAAAAATGATAAGTAAGAATGTTCATGCACGAATCTTTAAAAACTATTTTCCTTTTATTCCACCACTGCATTTAATCAACTTATCTATCCTTTCAACTATGCAATCAGTCATAATGCCACACAACTAGAAATTGCCCGAAAGAAAATGTGTTTTTTTTTACCTTGTAACATAGCTAATGGTAATGCATACTGTATAATCAGATGTCCATGTTTGATTCAATAGTTTTCATTCTTGTTTTCCTGAATATAATTTGGAATTCATCTGAAATGGAGAAAACAGTTCAGCTAGAACAGGGATGTCAAACTCCCGTCATCACGGCATTGTCACATGATGTATCAGGACTTTTTTCCTCTTCACTAAACTGGGTATGGGCATGGCCAGCATGTGATGCATCCGGCTCATGGGCTGCGAGTTTGACAGCCCTGCTAGAACATTGGGAGGAAACATAGAACCCTCAAGGTGACATCTTATGTCAGTTCCAGTGATTCTTCTTGCTACAGCTGATGAAAATTGGAATTCAGTAGAAATTGGGAAATATTCCTATTTCATGAATACTCAACACATAACAAAAATAGCATTCATGGCCAAGCATTGTTTCCTCTCCTCTCCTCTCCTCCCTTCCCCTCCCTCCTCCATTCCCTTCCCTTCCCTTCCCCTCCCCTCAAAGATCTATTTGTCCACACTACTGCACCATAATATGGACACTATAATTATTGTTTCAAATTAAGCAACCCTAAAGAAGGCGTTGTCTCTACAAAGTATTTTATTTGTTCATTTGTCCATTCAATTTTATGGCCAACTACTCACCAGGCAATTGTGGGCAGCTAGCAAGAGTAAAAACATGAATATATTGAAAATGACATAATAAAATATACTACATAGGAGTCTAATTCTACAGCTCATAACTGACCTAGTGCCTGGGGGAAGAGTCCTGTCTTCCAGGGACTCCTGCATCCCATAAGGTGCCCTTGATTAATTGATGAGCATGTCAACTCTGTTGAATTGTACAGAATGGGCTGAGATAAAGAGATAGCTGGTCATGCAAATACCCAGGCCTTGTGCATTGAAGGACTTTACAGATGAAATTTTCACCTTGAATGGCATTCGGAAGTCCAGTTATAACCAGTGCTGTTCAACCAGTACTGGTGATATAATATAGGCATCCTGAGGTGCACCCATATATATTCATATATTTTATTGGATAAATGTCACAGTTAGTTCTTCTGTCACCAGCATATATAGCAAATTGCTGAAACTGAATAAGAGCACAGATAAATCTGCAGGGCATCCATTTTTTTTTTCATTGCTGCAAAATTTTGCTACCTCACAGCATTGCATATAGATGCCAGATTGTCCTACTTGCTTATCTCATCTTTACAGAATCTATACAGAAATAAACATTTGACTTATTTTATGTTTTTTTATCTTGAAAGAATTCTTTTCTCCAAACTTGACCAAACAACAATGTTGCAGATTCATTTATGAAAGGCTATTTCTCTATTTTGGAAATTAGGATCTATGTACTTATGGGGAAATTACTATAAATATCATTTCTTTTGCATTGACACCATTCCTATTAATGTAAGCAATGAAGAGTTTACTTTTTATAATTCAGTACATAGATTATCTCATTTTATGTTTTTTCCTCTGTTATTTCTGATTATATGTATTCTGACAAAAACATGAGCAATTTGAAATTGCTTTTGTTTTTGCCATATGAATGTTTCAGCCCAAATTAAATTCCATGCATTTCCAAAACTCTTCCCAATCTCAGCTATCACAGAAGACCTTATTATATTACCTAGTATCAGATGTTTGCTCTGTTGTTGTTGTGGATCTTGTAATGGTTGACAAATGGTATCTGCACATTTGATGTCAGTAAAAGCAGGTTCTCATATGAATCTCTTCATGTTTGCATCTGTTAGTGAATTGAAGGAGAAGCCATCACTGCTGTTTCAGCTAACATAACCTCAAATAGATTTCCTTGCAGCTGTGAGTTCACACAATTACAAGCACCAAAAAGTCAAGTAATTGTGTACATGTGCGAATCAGCCCAAATTCACAGAAATAATCATTTTAGTGTTAGCATTTATTTATTGAGAAAAGGATTTTCCATTTAATGGAACAAGAGTGGAAATGTATTTCAAAATTATAGTGAAAATGTCAAAACAGATCCAACTTTGGAATCATGTGACTCCTTCTGCCATTTAAGACATCAGTGTTTGAATTCTCACCAAGCTAATGGTTAATCGTTAGAAATTATGGTTGAATTTAACCCATCTTGAGTCATTTAACAATGTGTCAGTATTTGAATGTTTTCATTTTTTAGGCATTCTTATTGCCTTTACTTATTCACACCAAAGAACCTGTTCACGCATTGTGTTTGAAACATTAAAACATTTTTACTCAGAACTGTGAATGTGACAACATGTCTTGACAAACAGAACATCTACAATTTCATTCATCAAGACAGAATGCAACATCTTGTTGCTAAATCTGAATTTGTTCTAGCTTGTATTAGGGGAACTTATCCATTGCTACACATATGGAAAGCCATTTATGTGATATGTGCATTTAGAGATGAACATTTATACTTAAAGAAAGAAACATGAGGAGATTATTTAGACTGAATCACAGGTTCACCAAGCAAGGCATTGTCTACATAAAACTGTAGTTCTCCAATTTCTTCAGGAAGGTATTTTCTCCCAGGAAATACCATATCACTGGTTGAACCTGAGAACTTAGGAACACATTGACAGATGTGTTGCCATGAATCTTCCTTTCTCTCTCTATAGACCTAATTATACAAAACATTTCAGAAGCATTGGAAGGAAAGGCAATAGACTATGAAATTCTAATTTAGTAATGTTGCTCCTACTTCTGATCATAATTTGCTATAGAGTTGAGCAGAATCCAGTGTTGATTGCTAGTCAATGTTATCATCTCAGTGCACATGTTCAAACATTTTTCTTGAAAGTGGTGTACAACTTTGACTCACTGCAGCATAAGCCATATAGGTGAGTCTACCTTGCTAGGCAAGATGGAAGAAAAGTAATCCTCATGCCATAGATCAAAGCTCACATGCTTCTAGGAGCAAATTCCAAGACGTTTTCCAAATTCATTTTCAAACTCTACTTCCAGCACCCAGGTCAGTTCACATAATCAATTAATTTGCATGTTATCTGTAGCACATCCCAATAAGACTGCAAACAATGGGTAGCAACTCTTAATCTTTATGACATTGGGAATTATTCTCTTTCTTCTGCTGTTCTATGTGATAGACATAAAGAAAAGTGCCATGGTGGCACAGTGATTAGAATGCAGTATTGCAGGCTAATTCACTGCTCACTCCAGGAGTTCAGTTCTCACCGGTTCAAGATTGACTCAGCCTTCCATCCTTCCAAGGTCAGTAAAACGAGGACCCAGATTGTTGGGGGAAATATGCTGACCATGTAAACTGCTTAGAGCGGGTTGTAGAACATTATGAAGTGATATATAAGTCTAAGTGCTATTGCTATCTGGTAAACAGACATTGCCAGTTTGCAATAAATCATAATGCAACAGATTAATCTGTTTCAATCTCATTCACTTATGTTTTAGCCACCTTTTGATTGGCTTATTGCAATGTCCTCTATATATTGGGCTGCCCTGAAAGAGTATTCAAAACCTGTCACTGGTTCAGAGTGCAGTCATTCATGCAATTTGGGCACAACACAGTAAAGCCAAGTAAGACCTCTGCTTCATGAGTAGCATTGCCCACTAGGATTCTCGGTGCAATACTAGTTGCTCTTTATCAGCTATAAATCCTACAGGATATAAGTCCAGACTATTTGCAGGACCACCTCTCTCTCTCTCTCTCTCTCTCTCTCTCTCTCTCTCTCTCTCTCTCTCTCTCTCTGTGTGTGTGTGTGTGTGTGTGTGTGTGTGTGTGTGTTCATCATCATCATTCTACCCACTGTCTATCCACTGCAGGATGACAGCCACTTCTGCATGTTTCCAGCCCATACAGTCTTGAGTTTTCCTTTGCCAGTTGGGGCTGCAATACTTGCTGATATCATTGCTCCATTTTATTTTAAGTTTCTTTTGTGGAGAGAGAGGGGGGAGGGAGGGAGAGAGAGAGAGAGAGAAAGAAAAGGAAGTTATTTTATATTGTATGCATTTCTCCCAAGCAATCCCTTTTACAGAAATAAACCACTCTTTTCTGCTGTCATTTATGTATTTTAAATGTTACAAGCTTATAATTTATTAATAGCCTGAATTTTTTTTAAAGAGAAACAGCACTGGGATATTTTTACATTTGGCAGTTAATAGCTGACATTGAGTAGGAGGGGAAGAAGGAGGAAGAAAGGATAAGGCCGAAAAATGTCCAAATGTATTAATTATTGCAGTAAACTATGCATTTCCTTAAATCTAAATACTGGAAATGACAACTGAATGTATACCAAATGTATCTTTAAAATTCACCTTTCTATCTTCTAGATTTAATCTCAGAAAAATATCTAATTATGGAGGAAATGTATTTTGTGATAAAAACTGAAGCTGTGCTCCACAATAATAGTAGTAAGTAGTAGTAGTAGTATGTGATACAATTTTGAGTTTGTCCATGCCTATAAGTGTAAAGGAGAACCAAGTTCTGGAATGGGGGCTTGTAAGATTGACCTTTGGTAAGAGAAAAAAAGGTATAACATTTTTTTTATTTAGTTAGCAACCCCACAGAAACTTCATTTCTACCAGTATAACTGTAATATATGTTTTTTTTTTCTTTTAACATAATTAGCAATTGTGTGAAAGACCATAAGCCTTTCACACAATAAGATAGAAGAATTGGTAGTTTTTATCCTTTCCTTTCTGCAAAAATTGCTATCAAAACTTTCCCTGAAGCCACAAGCATTTTAAATATTTTGATAAAATAATTTCCCATCTAGTCTGGCCCTCACTTCACAAAACTAAGAATCCCAGATGAAACTTAAGATCCACACAGATAGCCTAATGTTCTGCTTTACAATTATCACTGAGCAAAATATCACTTCACCATGCCAGATTACAGCTTCTCCCTCCTATGTCAGGAATATTTTCAGCTGCACAAAATCTCATCAGTTTAGCTGGAGGAAGCTGGAACCTGATGTGATGAAAAGCATCCAGTAATACTGTTGACTAATTCCAAGCAGCTCAGTTAATTTCCTGCATGGACCTGAAACTTTGTATGATGATAATCTACCATATTTTTCAGAGTATAAAACACACTTTTTCCCTCCTAAAAGAGGCTGAAAATTTGGGTGCATCTTATACTCCGAATGTAACCCTGCACGCGGTGCCCAAACTGGTTATCTGGAACAGCTGCTGCCTTCTCTTACCCCTTCCATACTTGGCCTGCTTTAGTCACTGGAGCTCCCTCCGAAGATCAGCTGTGCTTTTGAAGCTGTTTTTCAGCTCCAACTCGAGCGAAGCGATCTTCCATGCTTTGCCTGCTTTTCTAATTGCTGCTCCCTCTGATGATCAGCTGTGCTTTTATAGCCCCAACCAGCCCCAACCTCAAAACCAGCAAGCGAACTAATGGGCTGAAGCTGATCAGGCTAAGGAATAGCCAGATGAATACCTGGTAGGCAGAATTTTTTTTCCTCCCCAAAAACTAAGGTGCACCTTATACTCCGGTGCATCTTATACCATATACGAAAAATATGGTAATAACACTCCATGGAGGAAAAAACACAAGCTCCATGCTTGCAGCCAGGAATGCCTCAAGAAGACCTACAATCTGAGGTAAAAGGAAGACTAGCACCTAGTTTGGGTAATGAAATATCTGCAAGAAAACAATCAAGGTCAGAGAGCACAACGGACACATAATAAAAAAGATCCATGGCCTCCTCTATCACTCCCTCATATACTCCTCCCTGCATAATCCTCCATTCATCCCTTACTTGATAGTACAGTTGCATTTCTTCAGCTATCTAACCTGGAAAGGTAGACCTCGCAGCCAACTTACACTGTTTGATTCTAGGACCGGCACAGAGAAATTCATCTAGAGCTATCTAGTGTTACAAGAAACAGCTTCATGTGTATCTTAACCACAAATAAATAGCTGTACCCCATGGCAAATAGATAAGTGATGAAAAATATTCTTTATCATAAGGTTAAATATGAGTTATGATTTATCTAACTATGTTCCTGTAGTAATGTCTGAGACAGCCTCCTCTAATGTGATGCCTTCCAGATAGAATGGAACTATGCTTCACAAAATTCCCAGCCATCGTGGGTATTAGCTCCAAAAACTGTTTGAGAGAAACTGATCTATAGTATTTAAAAAAAAGATACCTCAACTTTTCAATTCCATACTAGAAAATAAAGAAGACACACTCAAAATGGAAGACAAGTTGTTCAGGACTTTCAAGTTAAACAATGGGCCCTGCTTTTTTGTATTAATACAATCAGTTAGCAACATGACATCACATATTAGCTCTAGAAGGTTGTAGCTTAACTCTAGGGCATCCCAGCTGTTCAACCTGCCCAACAACTTACTCAAGGATGTATGTGATCGGGAAAAGCTAGCAAAAGAAATAGGTATACTGTATATAACCTGCAACATTAATGGATTTGGCTGACTGCTAATTTCTCAGAAAACATAATGCTTAAGATATTTCTGAATTTTTTTCTTTTTCTTACTCCATCTCATAAAGGCCCCATTATTACATTGGTGGCAACTGCCAGCTAAATTCAGACTACAGTGGACAACTGAGGAGAGATAATCAACACACTGATGAATAGTGACTTTTATGGCTGCAGCAAGGGGAAAATATCAACAAAGTACTTAGGAAAACTGCTGATGGTAAGCCACCCTCCTTAAATCCTATTGGGGAACATCAAGATACCATAGAGAAATTTGAAGAAATTATTTCTCAGCTTTATCTGCTGAATAATCAGGTATCTAGTCATCCCAGAGATACATTGAATGACAAAAAGGACAAGTATAAAAAGTGGAAAGAGGGGCACATAAGTAAGGCAGAATATCAGCAAATAGTGCAAGCCTACAAAGATGAAGTGAGGAAAGCTAAGCCTCACACAACGAACAAAGGCTTGCAACAAAAGTAAAAAAATAACAAAAAAAGCTTCTTCCAATATGTTGAAAACAATAAAAAAGACAAAGAAACAATTGGTCCATTGCTGGGAGAAAGTGGCAAGAAGGTGACAAGCAACAGGGAGAAAGCAGAACTACCTAACTCATTTTTTGTATCTGTCTTTACACAAAGGAAAAAAAAAACAGTCCAACCTATCAAAAACAGTACCACAAAAAACAGATTAGGAACACAAGCTAAAATAGAGAAGAAAATGGTAAGTGATCACCTGTCTACCCTGTCTTCAAATCAACAGGACCAGATGGATTATACCCCAAGGTTCTGAACGAACTGGTAGCTGTGATCTAAGAACCACTGAACTTTATCTTTCAAAGATCCTGGAGCACCGGGAAACTGCCAGAGGATTGGAAACGAATTTATGTAGTTCCCATATTCAAAAAAGGACAAAAAAATAGATCCAGGAAACTACATACCCATCAGCCTGACCTCAATACCAGGGAAGATTCTGGAAAAGATAATCAAGCAACAAATCAGCAAACACCTAGAAGCAAACAAAGTAATAATCAAAAGCCAACATGGGTTTGTCAAAAACAGATCATGCCAGACTAATCTTATTGCATTCTTTGACAAAATGACAAAACTAATGGACCAGAGGAATGATATCAATATAATTTACTTGGACTTCAGTAAGGCATTTGACGAAGTAGACTATAGCCTACTACTTGATAAAATAGAAAAATGTGGGTTAGACAGCATCACCACCAGATGGATTCGTTACTGGCTGACCAACTGCACTCAACGTGTAGTCCTCAATGGAACTACATTTACATGGAGGGAGTACCAGTGGGGTATCCCAGGGCTCTCTTTTAGGCCCAGTATTCTTCAAGGTATTCATCAATGATTTGGATGAGGGGATAGATGGGGAACTGATCAAATTTGCAGATGACACCAAACTAGCAGAAATAGCCAACACTCCGGAACATAGGCTTAAGATGCAGAAGGATCTTGACAGACTTGAACATTTATCATTCAATGGTGAAAAAAATAAGGCAAGAAAAACAAAATGCATAGGCACAGTATATGTGGTACCTTGCTCAATAGTGGTGACTGTGAGAGGGATCTTGGAGTCCTAGTGGACAATCACTTAAATATGAACCAGCAGCGTGCTGCAGCTGCCAAAAAAGCCAACACAGTTCTAGGCTGCATAAACAGAGGGATAGAATCAAGTTCACATGAAGTGTTAATACCACTTTATAATGCTTTGGTAAGGCCACACTTGGAATACTGCATCCAATTTTGGTCATCACGATGTAAAAAAGACTGTGAAGACGAGCAAGATGATTAGGGGACTCAAGGATAAAACATGTAAAGAATGGTTGCGGGAACTGGATATGTCTAGTCTTATGAGAAGAAGGGCTAGGGGTGACATGTTACAATATCTCAGGGGTTGCCACAAAGAAGAGGGAGTCAAACTATTCTCCAAAGCATCTGAGAGTAGAACAAGAAGCAATAGGTGGAAACTAATCAAGGAGAGAAGCAACTTAGAACCAAGGAGAAATTTCCTGACAGTTAGAAAAATTAAGCAGTGGAACAACTTGCCTCCAGAAATTGTAAATGCTCCAACACTAGAAGTTTTAAAGAAGAGATTAGATAACCATTGTCTGAAGTGGTGTAGGATTTCCTGCCTAGGCAGGGGGTTGGACTAGAAGACCTCCAAGGTCCCTTCCAACATTGTTATTCTATTCTATTCTATTCTATTCTATTCTATTCTATTCTATTCTATTCTATTCTATTCTATTCTATTCTATTCTATACAACTGCATTGACTTTGGCTTTTGTAAGATATGTGTGCTTTAGATTGTTTTACAAAATAGGTACATCCAACCTTGACATACTTGTTGCTTTTGTTAATTTGATTACCAACCTTGGCATTTCTTATGTTGATTTATTTACTGGATTTTTCTTCCCCCCCCCCCACAGTTCTTAACAATTTCAAATGCATAGCTTCAGTTGTAACAATTTAACAATGCCTTAAAATTAAAAACAAACAAACAAACAAAAAACAATAGGCCAAGGAAATTCATAGAACTAGATAGATAACATATTATGGCTATGGAATGCTTCTGAAATAATAAAGTAGGAGAGCACAAACATAAAAACTCTTTAACAAGACTGCATTTTTTTATGCTGCTGTTCTCTACAGTTTCCATGTGATATTGGAAAAATATATGGTTGCTTTAAACAGCTGCAGATGAGTGCTATCTCTCTGTGCTCCCATGTGTTCCAAACTACTTTGTTAAAACCTCCCTAATGTATACAAGAGCACCAGATTTGAAAGCCAAAGTTCTTTTTAGGCAAGGTGTTCTTTTTTCAACCTCCAGAGGTCAGTAAAGGTAAAGGTTCCCCTCGCACATATGTGCTAGTCGTTCCCGATTCTAGGGGTCAGTGCTAATCTCTGTTTCAAAGCCGAAGAGCCAGCGCTGTCAGAAGACGTCTCCATGGGCATGTGGCCAGCATGATTAAACACCAAAGGCGCATGGAACGCCTTTGCGAACCGGTAGTAAAGGTAAGTAGAACCCACCCCTGGTTCTTATCCACATTTATGAAGATGATGAACATTGCTAGTACATTATTTAATCTGAATTGTATTCTTCATGTTTATCTGTAAAATTTGACAGTTACTATACTAACCTATCCCAATCTGCACAAGTTGGTTTATTATCTGAGAGTCTATGCAAACCATTCTTATAATTAGTGCAGCTTGTGTACAATGTTTTTGATGAAGGGGGATTTGCAATTTGCTTATTTCTAATTAGACTATCAGAAAAATTCAGTTGGGTAGTATATGATAAAAAAAGAAGATACCTTTAAACCAGTGTGCTAAATGGCAACTATGGCTGTAAAATAGGAAGGAAGGAAGGAAGGAAGGAAGGAAGGAAGGAAGGAAGGAAGGAAGGAAGGAAGGAAGGAAGGAAGGAAGGAAGCCAGGCTTCAATCCTTGTCCCTAAATTATATATTTATAAGTTATAAAATGTGATAATTTGATATATCTGGTTCCTAAACAGTCTGTCTCTTGTTAAAGGTTTATAAATCGGCTGAATAAACACTCTGGATCTTATTTTAGCCAGGTGCTATGACAAATTCACTTGAAGCTATATCCCTGCAGTTTCCTGGCCATACTAATTTCCCAAAGCTGGTGGCTGGCATCACAAACTCAGAGACACACTATCACTAGCCAACTGGTGAACAGCCCAGCTGGTGGAGG
This sequence comes from Pantherophis guttatus, assembly GCF_059756535.1. Lineage (NCBI taxonomy): Eukaryota > Metazoa > Chordata > Lepidosauria > Squamata > Colubridae > Pantherophis > Pantherophis guttatus. The sequence continues at coordinate 289,505,030 of NC_142063.1, read as the reverse complement.
GACCACCCTTGCAACAAAATTCTGAACTGGCTTCAATGGCTAGCAACCTGAACTGCTTAATATATGGATCCAGAGGGAGAAACATATTGGTTGACTGGCATAAGGAATGTGTTAAATGTTAATGTTAAAAAGATGAGTTAAAAAGGGAAGCTAAAGAAGGCATTATATCAAAAGTCTGACATAGTATCTGAAAGTGATAGCTATTAAAGCTGGACAACATCTGGAGATGTTTAAAATAGTTAAACCACTAAAGAGCTTTTTTTTTCTTGAGCATAACTTCCAGAAGACATCATGAATGGTTGAAGAATAAATATAATTAGATTTGGTAACCAACTTAATATTTATCTTGTCTCTTTCACCCCGTAAATTCCATTGGATTTCCTCCCCCACATCCTTTTTGGTGGGGGAGGGGTCTGCTGTATTGTTTATTGTTTATTAGATTTCAGGCTGACTCTTTTGTTCTTTTGTGCTTTGTGTTTCAAAACAGCAGGAAACCTGAATCCAACAGTGTGTTCTGAATGGGATTGCAGAAGTTTTTAATTGCCCACTTCTCTATTATAGGATTTCTATTATTAACTCTCCCTGTTCAGAAGCAAAATACATTCATTTGAAATTCTAGAAAACGTGAAGAAATTTGGCTAAAATAATGTTCAGAAGAATTCCTCTTTTCATCCTCAGAATATATTCCTAGTGGTATCCCTCTCAAACTGGAGTAAACCACATGCTCAAAGCGTGTGTAAAGGATAGACTGACTGTTCCAGACATACAAGATACCAATATGTATAGGTGTTCTTCTTCCATTAATTTTTTAAATTCTCATATCCTCAGGACTAACTTGCAGCCATTTTAGGCCTGGAAAAAACGAATGAGATGGTGATGTAGCCTATATTTTATGTCTTGTGGGACACCCCCACCCTCCCCAGAAGAATGAAATATTTTGGGGAATATTTAAAAAGGCAGAATATTATATTTCCCTAAAAGAGAAATGGAGAAACATGTTTTTAGAGGCAGAAAGCAGCCCCCAATCTTTCGTAATAGCCCACAGCAGATGCCAGCACTTAAAGGAGATAAAGAGCTTATCGAAAGAGGAAGCCAACTATCTAGATGGCTCCATTCATAAGCAAAGGAAATACTGCCAGCAGAAATCCATTCAAGACAGGATATTTTTGAAACTCCCTGTGGCAAAGTTTGATAGTTAACAAAAGCAAAATGGTAGTATTAGTACAGCAACCCTCACCCAAGATCCAGCACAGGATAAAAGCCATTAGCCACAATAGCAATTGCCCAACACCCTTTCAGAACATAAGCCCCTTCATTGCACATACACCACCCCCAGCAGAATTTCAGGACCTGTATAAAAATCCTGGCATTCATCTAGCTAATTGTTCAGCTGACCCAGAACTGCATTCTGTCTTTGTGTGTGTGGTTCTGTTCATCAATAAATGGACCTTCTTTCCAATCAGCCTTCAGCCTCCATTTTATTTTCAGCGTCTTTCTCCCAGCTTGGAACTGAACCAGATGAATTTTCCTTCCTACAGTCTAAAAGTCAAAGTGGCCCAGAAATGAGATGGTCATCATAGAGGCTAAGGGCATCATATTGATTTATGGGGTGCAGCATACACAACATAGTGTGAAAACTGAAAATGGAGAGAACAGGTGGCCATTTTGATCCAATGATAAATTTGGACCCAAATAATCCAGCGGTGAAATGGATTTACCTTCATTACTGGTTCGGGAGAGAGTGTGTGCGTGCGCGTGCTGGCTATGCTCACAGGCACCTCTTCTGCGCATGCGCAAAGTCTTCTGCGCATGTGCAAAGGGTAAAAAACGGGATGTAATGACATCCCAGCAGGTGGCGGAGCCTCCCACTGCCGGCGCTACTGGTTCGTGTGAGCCAGATAGATCCGGCCGGATTTCACCGCTGAAATAATCATGTATCAAGACAATGTTTTAAGAATAAAAAAATGTATCCACACACACCATGCCCTTAGAAAAAATGGGGCTCTTTCCACTGGAAATAAAATAATAATAATTTAATTTAAAAATTCACTGCTTCAGCATTGAACTGAGTTAATTATAGTTTTAATTTACACAGCTACTTTTGGTGTGAAAGAAGTGGCACTATCAAGTAATAACGTGACTTTTATGCTGGCAGAATAATAATTAGGGATTGTAAAGGCCATAGAAAGAACCAGCTGAAGCTTAAATGGCTACTCAGATCCCACTGACATAAAATAGGATTTCAGAAGAATCCTTAAAATATAAAATAATATTAGACAATTAGGATTTAAATATTTGTAGAAGAAAAATCAGTAAGAAGTTATGAAGATTTTCAATTACATTGTAATTCAGATTTGTAGCAGGCATTCCTTTCTACTTGCTTTGGAAAGTTAAAATTATCCTCTTTTTCCTCACACATACTATACACAAACACACTAACTCCATGGCAATCCAGCTATCATTAGCTAGAGTGATAAAATTGCTTTAGACATTTTGTTTGGAGCATTATTTCATGTTTTTTGTAATTTGCTTTTTCACTCTTGTGTTTTACTACCAAGCTCAGTAAAATTCCATTTAAGATGCCAAAATAATTTGACTGAATATTACGCAGTGTGATACAGGGAGATGAATGCCACAGACAATTTCAAAATCCATTTTGGAGTTTTTAGGGGATTTAAGGAGTACAATTGTTTTCCTAAACAGGTACAAAGTTTAAGTCATCCTTTTTCGTCTATTTAAATCAGGCCTGTCAAACTGGCAATCTGGGGGCCAGATACATCACGTGTAGGCCACACCCATCCCAGCTCCACAAAGGCAAAAGGCATCGTGATACATCACGATACCTCAAGTGACGGGATCGAGTTGGACACCCATGCTTTAAATGCTTCGACCATACGTCAGAATGCAAAAAAAAAAAAAAAAAGCCATTGCACTTTAGTGGATCTATTCATATAGGGATCTCTCTGGGATCTATAAAAGAGATTTAGGTGAATCACATGCATGGTCCTAAATTGCACTTCTGCAACCCAGCTTTTGTACTTGTCACTGATGTGGGGATGTGGAGAGAGGAAAAGAAGACAGATTCTTGGGATAAAACTTAGAAATGATCAATAAACGAAAAATGCATGGACCCAAAATGAGGCTTGTACAGTAACTACATTTGTCCCTTATACATTGGCAGCATTATTAGCTCTTATATCCTCCTACATAGAGTATGCCAATCCTGGTTTCCACTAGTTTTTTAAAAAGCATGTTTCCCATCCCAGTTCCTGTAGTAACCTTTATGGCAATAAATTCTAAGCAATGCTCTCTGACCTTCACCATTGCAGATACATTTGTACTTGATTCTATTGCTATTACAAATGTAGCAGCATTAAAGCCATTTGTTCAGGACAGGTAGTGTCAGATACACAATTTAGAATGACAATGTAATATTTCGTGGCTATCAGAAAAGCCAGATATATGTGCAATAGCTATGGCTAATCTTTCCTCTCTGTGCTTTTGTATTGGGTTATTTAAAGTTTTATGCTGTTTTAATACAGCATTGTACACTTGATTTTTAAGATACATCATCCTGATATTCTTGAAATAAAATAAATCAGATAAACCAAGTGTTCCTAACTTTTTTTGGTGGTAAACCATGGCCACAATCCAGAAAATTATCTGAGACATGACAAAAATTCAATATAAACTGGTCACTAATCTCATGGTCTATCCTATCATTGTACAGATAATAATGACTTGATCATATATGGCAGCTGCTGAAGAAAATATCTACCTTGAGAAGGTGAGATATGGATGAGAGAGTCAAGGGAGCATTTAGCAAATTTGTAGATGATACAAAACTAAGAAAAGTGGCTAATGCTTGGGAAGAGAGCGGAAAAACCAACAAGAGAGTGGAAAAACCAACAAAAACTACAATACTGGGCAGAAACAAAAAGGATGAAATTTAAAATGAAAAAAGATAAATTCATGTATCTCGTTAAGAAAAATAAAAGAAACACGTACAAGAGGGGGCAAATCTGGGTCAAGAATGGATCATTGTGAGATGGATTTTGATATACTATTTATTTATTTATTTATTTATTTATTTATTTATTTATTTATTTATTTATTTATTTCAATTTGTATACCGCCCTTCTCCTAGTGGACTCAGGGCGGTGCACAGCCAGAACTAAAACACATACCAATACAAAATTTAAAATTATTAAAAGAATTACATACTTTGGCCCAAATTTAAAACAATTCGAATTAAAACCCATTGACAGATTAAAAGCTAAAAAACTAAAAAAAGGGGGGGGATTCACGCCAGCCCTGCTTGATGGAAAAGAAAGGTTTTCCGATATCCTTCTTATCTCCGCGGGCAAATCGTTCCAGAGGGCAGGAGCTGCCACAAAGAAGGCCCTCCCCCTGGGGGTCGCCAGCCGACATTGCCTGGCTGACAGCACCCTGAGGAGTCCCTCTCTGTGGGAGTGTACTGGTCGGTGGGAGGCTATCGGCGGCAGAAGGCAGTCCCGCAAATACCCAGGTCCTATGCCATGGAGCGCTTTAAAGGTGGTAACCAACACCACCTTTAACCAATACCTACTAGAGGATTAAATGTTCAACGTGTCATAGGGTATGTCAAATTTTTCAACTTTCAATTTCCAAACATTAGGGGTGCTCAAAAGTTGTGACATGCCTTGGGGATTGTAAAGATATTCTGATTATTTTAATATAATTTAGGTGTGCTTGGTAAGTAACTACTTAAATATCATAACTTTTTAACATTTTGCTTTTTTCATTTGTCCCATCAGTGTAAGGCAACTGCAAGGAAAACCAAAGGCATCTCAAGAAACATCTTGAGCATAGAATCCAGATTGTGGGAATAATTATCCTCCCCTTCTCTGCCTTGGTTAAGTCTTGCTTGGAGTATTATGTTTAATTCTGCATAACCCAGTTTTAAAAAGGCAGTGATAAAATCGAGCAAGTCTACAAAAGGGCTACCAAATTGATAAAAGGACCATCATATCATAAAATACAAATCATATGGTTTAAAAACCTCTGATGGTAAATTGTGGAAGAGAAGCTGGAGAGGGGGAAACATGGTTTTTAAGTATCTGAAAGGCTGTAACATTATAACAGGTTTGGATTTATTTTCATTTGCTCAAGATTTAAGACTAGAACTAACAAGATGAAACTTCAAGGGTATAAATACAGATTAGACATTAGGAAGAACTTCTTGATAGTAAGAACAGTCAATGGATTACCCTCCTACATGTTTTCTCCCTCTTCACTGGAGGTGTTTTGATAAAGATAGGATATCACCTGTCAGGATGGTGAAGCGAATTCTATGGTGTACAGCAAGTTAGACTTGATGACCTCATATTCTATGATTCTATGAAAAAGTAACATATGCATTTAATGAAAAGTCCATATACTTAGAAAACAGAATTTTACAACATATTATACATTGTACCTATACATAGTCTTTTCATATTCTGTAACTTTGTACTTGTTCTACCCATTTATATTCATGTTTGATGACAGCATCCAATAGCTCGTTGAGATTGCATTCACAGAAATTTCAATGGGGAAGCCACACTTGAAAAATGTATAATCCTCACACTAGATGATACTAATGTTTGAAGGCAACTTGATCTTGCTCCTCATTCAACTCACCAAATAATTTAGGTTTTGTGTGAAAGTCACCAATAAAGAGACATGTTGATATTAGATCTCTTCCCTTTTTTATTGAGAGTGTTGATGGCACAGAAAAGGAAGACTTCTAAGCTGCTACTTATTAGATAGTGCATTGTGTTATTTTTTTTTCTTTGTTGTATGCTTGACTGGAGAAAAGATTTATGTCCTAGATTTCTCTGCCTACTGATTTGGATATTGGTAGTACAATAAGGTCATCTAAGGCTATCAGACACAATAATTTAATGTCATTTAGTTGACTCTAGTATGTATGGCTACTACACAACTTTAGGGTGTTTTATTTAAAAATTTATTCATCTTACTGGGAGGGGGAATAAAGAAAAAGGGACAATAGAAAATTTTGAAAATATATTTGCATTGCTATATGTACCAAACCACAGAGAAAGTTACCAGGGATATATAATGCATCATATTAGTGGGGCAAAAATTGTAATATATAATATAAAGGTAATTATAACTAAAAGAGAAATATGTATTTTTCATTACAAATCAATGTTTATCTGTATGTACACATGGAAGTAATTGTTCACATTAGTTTGGCTAGTTAATAAACTAATTCATTTAGCAGTAACAAGGGAAAAACTTCATTAGGGCTTCACTGAGGTCTCACAAGGAAGTGCACAGCATACCATATAAAAGAACTTGGTAGTTTGCAAATTACTTCTGGTAAATGTGAGAAGATTATGGTTTGTGTGTGTGTGTGTGTGTGTAGTTATAAATGGAGGAGTGTGTGTATGTGTTTGAAATAGGAATAAGTACATTTTTACATCCCCCCTTTTTTTTTCATTACTCAGTCTATATCATGAAAACAGGGACATGCATATTAAGACAAAAATACAGTGCCAGTTCAGTCAAGAGATGTTTATAAGTGCTTTTCAAATTCTCTGCCAGAAAGGACAAATTTTTAATTTATTGGGAATGAATGCTACTATTAGCAGTAGTTTGGGTGGTGGTGGTCTTAATGGTAAATTCCAACAGAATTAAGACAAAATTTCCATCTATCAATTGCATATGTAGCCTGCTGATGCATTATGACATTCTAGGTCCTTGGGAATAACCTAATGCAGTGGTCCCCAACCTTTTTATCGCCGCGGCCCGCTGAGCGCGCGCAGGGGTGGGGGCACGGCCCAGGAGCTTTTGCGCACGGCCCATTGCGCACGGCCCAGGAGCTTTTGCGCACGGCCCAGGAGCCTTTGCACTGCAGCGTTCATGTCCCCCGGCCGCTGCGCGGCCCGGTGCCAGGTACTCCACGGCCCGGCACCGGTCCGCGGACCAGGGGTTGGGGACCACTGACCTAATGCATATAAAGGCCAACATCAACTAAAAACTGGACACTGTGACTTAGAATAGTATAGAATAACAGTTGGAAGGGACCTTGGAGTTGGAAGGCACCTTGGAGGTCTTCAAGTCCAACTCCTGCTCAGGCAGGAAACCCTATACCATTTCAGACAAATATTGTCCAATCTCTTCTTAAAAACTTCCAGTGTTGGATCGTTCACAACTTCTGGAGGCAAGTTGTTCCACTGATTCATATTGCTGTGAACAAAGAATAATACTGAATATCATATTCAATCCCTACATTTAAGTAGAGTCATTCTTCAGATACAAATTCAAACAAAAATAGTTTATTCAAATGTTCTCTCCATCACTAAAGAAAGTAAGGGTATCATGGTGAGCCCTAATTCCTCAGACACATCCCTTCCCTCTTGTTTGCAAACTTCCATGAGTTGAATGACAAATCTTGGAAGCCAAGAGTTGAGAATGTTTAGACATAAATGAACTTTGGGCAATTCAGAATCCTATAATGATTAAGATGAACATTCCAAGGGGAATCTCCAAGAACAATGTAGTTCCATTTAAGAAGGGACTAAATAATGGGATGAAGGCATGCAAGAGTAGTTAGAACATTCTATTTTGCCTCACTTGATTTTTAATTATATGAGAAAACATTTGAAGAGAGTTCTCATCTGTCATCACTAGAAGTTGATTGAAGTTGGAGGCTACATTGAAGAGATCAGATCGTATTGTCTGCAGAAAACAGATAAGGTGAGCTGGACTTGCAAAAGCTTCTATTCTCTCCACAGGAGGTGAAATTACTTATTCAGGAACTAGGTCATTTCCTGGGAAACTACTGAACTTAGAAGCTACTGCTTCTACAATTAATTAGGATTGTTAGCAATGAGGCTTCATTTAAGGTTTGAAAATGGTTTAACTTAAAGATGGCCAGACATAATAGAATATGTTTTAGTCTTGCTCAGAATTAAAATGATGGGTTAAACAATAATAGGTATTTGCTAATCATGTTTTTTACTGATTACTTGAATAATTTATTTGCAATATTTATATATCACCCTGTTCTGTAGAGACTCCTGGTGGTTGACAATCTTTTTAAAAAAAGACAATACAAGGTAAGCACAATAAATTGATTAAAAAGCTAATTCCCCCAACTCCACAATTCTTTTCTGCAGATGCAATATACTTATTTTAAGACCTAACTTTTAAACCGAACCATACACTACAAAATCAAACTGAGGAAGCTTTAGTCATATATTTCAAAAAATAAATTTCTTCATAAAACAGGGCCTGTTTTTTGTTTCTTTTTTTTTTACAAAGGAACAAGGCACCTGCCCCCCCCCCCAACCCACAATCTCAAATTTGGCATAGTTATGAAGGAGAAAAAGATGAGGATGTGGATAGAGGCTCATAGAATAATAGATGCACATTTTGAAGACATGTCCCAAGTTTAGTTTTAGTGAGGGATAAAGAGGTGGATTTATGACAAAGATTTCATGAATTGTGGAAAGGGATTCTAAAGTGTACTTCTGATTGTTCTCATATTCAAGAACCAGGAAGAGAGTAACAAAGAGCCTTTTAACAGGTAAACCCAGACAAGCTAAAGGAAGTGAGGGTAGGAGAATGCTGGCAACTGAACCCTATCATATGGAGGTAAAACAAAATTACTGAATAACAGAGTTGGAAGGGACCTTTGAGGTCTTTTAGTCCAACCCTCTGCACAAGTAGGAGACCCTATACCATTCTGGACAAATGGCTGTCCAATCTCTTCTTAAAAACCTCTGGTGTGAAAACTGTATTAGGATTTTGGTAAGATAGGCCTTCAGTTAAATTGTGCAGCTAGGCCTTAACTATTGGTATGAAATGGTCAAAGAGATGAATGCAAGGCAAATGATTGGGTAGCACCAGGGGTGGGCTGCTGGGGATTCGCAGGGGTTCCAGAGAACCTCTAGCTAAGATTCTGTGCAGTTCAGAGAACCCCCAAATCCCACTCCTGGGATTTGGGCCCCTCCCATCCCACCCCTCCCAGGAGTCTCCATGCAGCCCGTTTTGGATGCAGGTAAGTGCAGGGCGCACACGGAAGCTCGGGGAGGACAAAAAACAGGCCTACCGGAAGTTCGGGAAGGCCAGAAATGGGCCCATTTCTGGCCTCCAGAGGGCCTCCAGAGTCTGGGGAGGCTGTTTTTGCCCTCCCGGAAAGCCCTCCTCAAGGAAAGCCTCCGGAGCCTGGGGAGGGCAAAAACACCCCCCCTCCCTGTGTTTCAGGAGGCCGACTAAGCCACACCCACCATGGCCACGCCCACCCAGCAACCAGCAGAGAACCCCTTGCTAAAATTTTTGAAGCCCACCCCTGGGTAACACAATACTGAAAAATACTGAAAACAAATGAGAAAGTTGAATTATGATCATGCAAGGCCAGAGAGAACCAAGTTACAAAAGTAAAAGCAAGGTATGACTATGGTATAAACTGGACATTTCATCAAGGAAGCAGAAAAAAAATACTGCATATTTTATTTATTTATTTGTTTGTTTGTTTGTTTCAATTTGTATACCGCCCTTCTCCAACAGGACTCAGGGCGGTGAACAGCCAGAATAAAAACAAAACATACAAAATTTAAAAACAGTTTAAAATAATTAAATATTTTTGGCCGCAATTTAAAACAAACCCAATTTAAAATCAATTAAATTTAACCCAAAACTGTGGGATCAAGCCAGCCAGGATTATCCCAGGTTATAAAATGATTTGACAATTGTCTGAATATAAGAAAGGAAGTAGATAGAAGAAAACATTTCTTGCCTCTTTAGTAGGCTGGACAGAGGTGTTTTCAATATGTATGAAAGACCAAAAAAAGGGGGGGGGGTTTAGAAAAAGATGAAAAAAAGATCTGCTTCTGGCACGTTGAGTTTGAAAACACAATGATAAACCCAAACAAAAATAAGGAATGCACATTTGCAGATGTAATCTGGAAGATGGGAAATGAGTTTGGAACAGAGGTGTTAATCTGTATGCAGGGATAAGAAGATGCATCCCAAGGAATTTCAATGGAAGGAGAATAAGGAGCAAAATGTAATTAGGGAATGTAGAAAGTGAAACAAGAGGTCAGAGGCCTGAAATGAATCAAGCAAGTCATTTTGGAATGGGGAAGTCAAAGAGGATAAGACCACAGGGTAGAGATACGAAAGAAAATCATATTATTCATATTTTCATTTTAACCTCAAATGACTGTAACTTTCCCAACACAACTATTCTTCAGTTTTCACACTTTCATTCTACAGCATAGTTTCTTAATCTAAAAATGTATGAGGATGTGTACCTCTGGGAAGCTAACACATATAAATGTATATAATTTCATTTGTTACAGTAACACCTCTCTTTTCTTTTGACAGCTCAGAGTGATTCACATGGGATCTCCCATAATTTTTCCTTCCAGACAATAATCCTGGGAGGACTGTCACCTGAAAGAGCTCCGTGCTGAGTAGGGACTTGAACCTGACTCTCACAAGCTCAGTTCCAGCATCCTAACCACTATACTATTTTTAGAAAAACATATGCTAGTTCTTGACTTACAACAATTCATTTAGTGACCATTCAAAGTTACAACAGCACTGAAAAACGTGACTTATGACCATTTTTCACAGTTACAACCTTTCATAGTTACAGCATCTCCATGGCCGTGTGATCAAAATTCAGATGCTTGGCAACTGTTTCATATTTATGACAGTTGCAGTGTCCCAGGGTCACGTGATCACCTTTTACAACTTTCTGAGAAGAAAGTTGTAAAATAAATAAATAAGGCAGATTTATTTAACAACCGGATTACTAACTTAACTGCAGAGATTCACTTAACAACTGTGGCAAGAGATGTCGTAAAATGGGGCAAAATTCACATAACAAATGTCTCACTGTAAAATGTAGAAAAGCCATCAAAAGCAAAAAAGTCTTCATAGCAAATAGTTTTTAAAACCTTTAAACATGAGTACTCTTTAAAGGAAGCAATTAAGTTATATTGGTATGGAGAGGTTGGTCCATTCCAGTGGTGGGTTGCTACCGGTTCTCCCCGGTCCTTGCGAACCGGTAGTGGAAATTTTGAGTAGGTCGGAGAACCGGTAAATGCCACCTCTGCCTGGCCCCGCCCCCAGTCTATTCACTGCGTCCTAGTCTCCCAGCTGAAGGAAAAAATCAGGACTCACTTGACAAAGAAGAGAAGAAAAAAAAACAAGACACCATTGCTTTAAATTGAGAAGCCAAGAAGCCTCCCAACTGATCGGCTAGAAGGAAAAAATCAGGGCTCGCTTTTCAGCCAAGAGATCACTTGGCAAAGAAGAAGAAAAAAAGGAAAAAAAAAAGACGCCATCACTTTTAAATTAACAAGCCAAGAAGCAGCTGCTGGAAGGAGGTTTTCACTTGCAGAAGCAAAGTGACATTTGGCAATTCGTTTCTGGGTCAGCTGAATAACAAACTGGATAACAGGAGGGATTCTTATATGGTTCTATGTTTTTGAAGTTTTGGGGTTTGTGCAACATGGGCTTTGTGTTTCTAAAAAGGTTTGGGCGATTTCCATTGTGAAATATCCTGTCTTGAATGAGTTTTCTGCCTGCTTGTAAATGGAGCCGAACTTCTGGCTTCCACCTTCTATTATCTCTAAGCACCAATAGCTGTTTACTTCTTACAAAGTTTCCTTTATGCAGCTGGCAGGAATGTGGAATGAGTATCAGGCTTGTTAGCAGCTTGATTTTTCCTTGCTTTCTGGGAGCCCTTTCTTATGAGTAATATTTTATTTGGGAAAATGAAGAGGGGGAGTTTGATTCCTTCCCAGAGCAGGTTGGTGGGGTCGGGAGGGAATGGGGCAGGGGTGAAATGCTCCTGGTTCGGGCCGGATCTCCCGATCTGGTAGCGATGGTGGCAGGTGGTTCAGAGAACCGGTAGCAAAAATCCCTGCCCCCCCATGCCCAACTGACCCGTGCAATCATAAGAAGCTTTTCTTTATTTTTAAAAGCATTTTTTCTACAACCTCTTCGGCCGAAAAAATGCTTTTAAAAGGGGGGAAAAAAGCCTCTGATGATTGCGCGGCTCATCTGGGATCGTTAGAGGCTTTTAAAAGCATTTTTTTCTACAACCTCTTTGGCCAAAGAGGTTGTAGAAAAAATGGTTTTAAAAGCCTTTGATGATCCCAGCTGAGTTGCCTGACCGGCAGAGACTTTTAAAAGCATTTTTTTACAACCTCTTCTTGGCCGAAGAGGTTGTAGAAAAAATGGTTTTAAAAGTTAAAAAAAAAAAGTTGGCCATGCCCACCCAATCACATTACCCACCACCACCACCAAGTCACGCCCACAGAACCATTAGTAACAAATTTTACACTTCACCACTGGAATGGGGATTTTGAAGTAACCTTTCCCTGGAATGGGGAGGGAATGGGGAGTTTGCAGTATCCTTCCCTGTCACGCCCATCAAGTCACACCACACCCACCAAGCCACACCAACAGAACTGGTAGTAAAAAATTTTGAAACCCACCACTGCATAAATCCATCTTAATATGCTATTCTTGTTATGTGATGCTTTGTATACATACAGAGAAAGAAGCATTCTTGTAATCTTTGACTTTTAGGCTTGCTGTTAAACATCAGCCATAATACTAATGACTGTTTTTAACAATATGCAGGTTGTATTACACTAATGGCTATTTTATATGTGAAATTATGACTGAAATATTTCTGCACCTATATTGGTTCATACTGTCAGAAGTTTCTCCTTAGCTTCTCTCTTTGTTCAGTTTCCATCCATTGCTTCTTGTTTTGCCTTCTGGTGCTTTGGAAAATACATTGCCCCCCCACTTCTTTCTGGCAGCCCCTTAAAAGCCTGTTGCCTATCACACTCTTGGGCAAAGCATGTGAGCCATTTCCTCCTTTCAGTGGTCCATGAAAGTGCATCTATAGTATGTAGATAATAAAGTTGAAAAAAGGTGAACAACATTTTTACAGAACTATAGATACATTGAGGCTAGGTGTGACAAGGAATGGCTGGGAGGGGAGGGTCCAGGTGAGGCATCCTTTGACATGAGTCACATTGAATTGGCCATGCCTACCCAGCCACATGACCATCAAGCCACACCCACAAAATAAGCCAACCCCACAGAATCAGTAGTAAAATAATTTAGAACCCACCCCTGGTCCATTCATTCTTATGTATCTCTCATTATGCATTTTTTAAAATTTTACATATATATAAAATCTTTTATAAAGCTAAGGTAATCAAGGATCCGAGGTTACAAATGTATTATGCCATTTTATATTTTTTGCCAATACACATTATTGAACACTCCTACACATTTAAGTAATTAATCCCTGCACCCAGCAAAGTGATGTGACAACTTCAACTTCTTGACATATTTGAATTTTATGTGCAGGAATGTTCTCTTATGGGGGCACATAACGTTGCATGCCTGTGAGTCACAATTCATTCACTCTTTGGTAAGTTTCTCACTAAAGAGATGTTATAATTGAACAACTTTTTTTCTTCTTAACAACGGTCAGACTGTAAAACAAATTGTGCCTTTTTAAATTAAGCTTTGTTTCTGGTCTTTTCATAGCATACAGTAGGTCTAAAAAGCGCAAGGGGTGGTTACAAGCAAAACCTTGTGTTAGCCCTGTGGGGTAGTCAGACAAGAAGCACAAGCAGAAGTACTAGCTCAGCTTTATGGTAAGGTAAAGGTAAATGTTTCTCCTGTCTATAACAGATGAAACAGGTGAAATACAGCCAGTTCTCACCGGTTCACTAGAACTGTTAGTAAATTGCTTAGGCAGTTTGGAGAACCAGTTAAAAATCAAGTGCAAGAGAACTTTTCTCTTCTCTCTCTCTCTCTCTCTCCCTCCCTCCCTCCCTCTCCCCCACCCTCTCTCCCTCTTCAGTTAATAGCTCCACTTAACAGTTGCAGCTGGAATGCAGCCAATACACACTGAATCAAGTCAATAAACAAAAGACACTGACAGGATTAGGGCAGGGAAACCCATCTAGGGATGGAATTAACCTATTCCCTTCAGGAAGAAGGACAAGATTACAAACATTTTTATTATAAAGAGTATTAAGTAACACTTCTGTGATCAGCTGATATTCCCTGGAGATTCCCAAGACCTTTTATAGCTGCTGCAGTGTTGGCTACTTCTTGTTTCTTCCTGGGGGGAAAGATACAGGAGGGGAAAATGATGCAGCTTGATCATATAGGCTGTGAATTTAATGCATGTGTGGTCCAGCCAGCTGTATTGCTTCTGCTGTGAAGCACCCAATTTAGAACGTAGAGAACATAGAATAATAGAGTTGGAAGGGTTAATGGCTTTTGGCAGCACACCCAAACTTTCAATTAGCCTGAGCAGCTGCTCTTAGTTTCTCTCTCAGCTGCTGCATTTGCTTTGGGGTTGACTTTTTTAAAAAAGAGGAATGGCTGTTTTAAGTTTTCTGCATTGTTTTAGTGGTTCCTGGCACTGTCCTTTTGGGGTCCTTCTTCCCTCACTCTTTTTGAAAGCCTCTAGTGATGGCAAGCTATTCCATTGGTTGATTGGTCTCACCCTTAGGACATTTCTCCTTAGTCCTAGGTTGCTTCTCTCTTTGGTTAGTTTCCATCCATTGTTTCTTGTGACTTTTGGTGCTTTGGAAAATAGATTGACTCCCTCATTTTTGTAGGAGCCCTCAAATTTCCTGACAGAACAATTAATCAGTGGAACAACTTGCCTCCAGAAGTTGTAAATGCTCCAACACTGGAAGTTTTTAAGAAGAGATTGGATAGCTATTTGTCTGAAGTGGTGTAGGGTTTCCTGCCTAAGTAGGGGGTTGGACTAGAAGACCTCCAAGGTCCTTTCCAACTCTGTTATTCTATTCTATTCTAAATATTGGAACAGTGCTATTTTATTGTGAGTTGGACTAAGGAGAAATTTCCTAAGGGTGAGACCAATCAAGTTGGCCATGCCCACCCAGTCATATGACCCATTTCCCACAGAAAACACCCGGAGCCACAAAACCTGATGTGGCTGGGGGGCGGTCATGTGACTAGCTGGGAGTGACATTGAGTTGGCCATGCCCAGCCACTCACATGACCATCAAGTCATGCCCACCAAGCCATGCCCACAGAACCGGTAGTAAAAAAAACTGAATTTCACCACTGGTCTGTAATCATATCTGACACTAGGGGGCAGTGGTCATCTCATTCCTTAGCTGAGGGAGCCAGCATTGTCTAAAGATGCTTCCAGGATCATGTGGCCAATATGACTATATATTGAGGTGTTGTTACCTTCCCACTGAAGTGGTATTTCTCTACTTGCATTTTCATGCTTTTGAACTGTTAGATGGGCAGTAGCAGGGACAAGTAAAAGCAGCTCACCCTATTGTGTGGCACTCTGGTCTCAAATCCAGGCTGACAGCTTTCCGGCTGACAAACTCAGTGTCTTTAATCTCAGGTCTTCATGTAAGGTTACATGAAGAGAATCTTGTAAGATTTAAAGTATTTCTCCCTTTCCTCTCCCTTATTTTCTCCAGAAAACAAGGGAGGCTCACTTTTGAAATACTCCCCCCCCCTCCTCCTTGAATGAGCTCAGCTAAAAGATGCATGCTGATTGTTGAGCCTGGGGCTTTTCCTCCTGCCTCTCAAAGTAATTTGCACATATCTTTACATCCTGAACTAGCCTTGTAATCAAGAAGAGGAGAATCATAATAACAGAGAATGCTATATTGGTAGAAAATAATCTAGAAATCCTTGTATGGAACGAAGCAAGGGGCTATCCACTTTCTATAGGGTACCCTTTCATAAGACCACTAGAAAAATCTAGAGGTGGCTACAGATTGGGTGGGAGGAGGGACACTATAAACTAGGTGTTGGGTTGTCACTGGATTATCAAATCTTTTATCTTTACTTGTTTAACCTTTCCTCTGGGTATCTGAATTATGCCTGTTATCTAGAAAAAAATGTACTCTGTTTCCCCCTGATTATAAGCCCAATCAGGCTTTTGAGTGCATGGCAATAAGGCCAAGCATTTATTTCAGGCTTCAAAAAAATATAAGACAGGGGAAACACGGTAGGTGCTGATGGTGAAGGGTTTGAAAAGAAGGAATTCAGTTTCTAAAAGAGACATAGAGAATGTGCAGCCCTCAAGTTTTTTGTTTGTTTGTTTGTTTGTAATCTCTGCAGCCTCCTATAACCATGACTGCTGGAAATTAATGGCACAGTTTGTCACCATTGCAAGGCAAGCGACATAGGTGAATTGTAGCATAAAATAGCCTTAACATCATATAAAAGAATCAGATAGAATTCTGCTCCAGAAAGTAACTGTTCACTGAAAAGATCTTCACCTCTACGTAAAGCAAATAAAACATAATTAAAAATTGGGGGAATGTACAGAACAAAAGAGCCTTGGTGGCGCAGCGGACTAAACTGCTGTTAAAGTAGCACTTAGCTACCAGCTGCCTGCAATTACTGCGAGTTCAATTCTCACCAGGCTCAAGATTAATTCAGCCTTCCATCCTTCCGAGGTAGGTAAAATGAGGATCCGGTTTGTGGGGTCAATAAGCTGACTTTGTATAAAAAAGAACACTGCTTGCGGGGTGGGGGGGTGGCAAAAAGCCCTACTAAGCAGGTATATACAAAAGTATGAAGGCTATTGCTTAATGCATTGTAAACCACCCTGAGTCTCCGGAGAAGGGCAGCATATAAATCGAACTAATAAATAAATAAATAAATAAATAAATAAATAAATAAATAAATAAATAAATAAATAAATAAATAAATAAATAAATAAATGTTGCTGGATTAAGGCAACAGTGTAAAATTAATTCATTTCTCTCTCCCTCTCTCCCTCCCTCCCCCCACCTCTGTGTGTGGGGAGGCACTAGATGGAGAGACAGACAGACAGAGAGACAGACAGGAACTGAAAGAAGGATTGAGAAGGAGGAGAGGAGGAAAGAAAGAAAAATAATAATATATCAATAAATTTATATACAATATATCAACAAACTTCAATGTTTTTGTTGTGTTTCCACACAGAAATGTCTTCTAGTCTGTTTTCAGAATAATTGGAGTTTTTCTCTATCATTCTGTTTCTTTCAAATATATCTGTATTTAGTACCAACTTTACCTAAAGCCGTTCCCTCACTTACTCTCTTCTGGTTTCTTTTGCTATTTTTCTGTGTATATTCACTCGCTAGTATCCTGCTT
The DNA here is from genome assembly GCF_059756535.1 of Pantherophis guttatus. NCBI lineage: Eukaryota > Metazoa > Chordata > Lepidosauria > Squamata > Colubridae > Pantherophis > Pantherophis guttatus. Next base: position 289,487,840 of record NC_142063.1, on the reverse strand, counting down.
TCCCTCCTATTGGAAAATGCCTCTGGTCTCATCTTTTTATACTAATTCTGATGGGTAAATAGCAAAACAGCATTGTTATCACTATAAATTATACCTAGGAGGGAGTCTAGCCAAAGGCTGTCATTGATCTAATGAGGTGTGCCCAGACATGGTGATGAGACAGGCCTCCACTATTGACCTGAAGTGACAACCACTTCAGAGAATGTAAGAATGTTCAGTCCCAGAAAAGAAGCCAAAGTAAACTGGATAATTATTTGAAATCTCTCCAACCAGCTTTTGAGAGGCTGGAATTAAAACCAGAGGTGGAGGATGCACAGGCCAAATCTCACATGCTGTGTATTTTCTGCCACAGGAAACTTTGACATTTACCTCGCCTTTGGACTTAGTAGTGCAGACTGATGCTTTTCTACTGCATGCTGATCTTTACCACTCTAAACCATTAGCTTTTCAGCACATAAGCGGGCACTGCAAAGTCAAGTCACGTTTGCTCCTGGTCAGTCCCTCTCACAATTGCATTGCATTCTTCAGGCAAATATGGAAAGAAAAGAGAATGTGCCAGAGCTTTAAAAGAAAAGAAAAAAAAATCCTGATTTGTTCTTTTCATTTCTTTATGTAGAGTTTGTATCTTTTCCAGTGCTTTGCTTCCAGCTGCTTCATTCATGGTTCTTCAAGTAGAGAGCCATGTGCTCTTTTCATGCCTGAGCTTATGAGAGGAAGCAAAACTTCATTCTTCAACCACATCTAGTAGCCAGTCTTTTTGCATTTTACTTTGAAATGCTGTCACTTTGCACATTTCATCAGGGTCATTCTCTTCTATTAGAGTTTACATCACTGTCATCAGACCGACAGGAGGTAGCCAAGATGCAGGGTTTCCCTATGTGTGTGGACCTCACTGATTGCTGATAATATTTAAATTGAATCTATTGGCAAGGTTCTTGCTGATTATAGTGATATGATGGTAGTGTATTTCAGGATGCACTGAATTCAATCTACTTGCTTAAAAATCCACTTTGTTGGTTGGGGGGGGATGAAATCAACATAATACAATCAGCAGCAATAGTGTTTTAAATGGAGCATTATTTATAAAGTGAGTGTGTCTGTGGGTTCTTGTGCTGAAGATACATAGATGCAGTGGTGAAATTCAAATTTTTTTACTACCAGTTCTGTGGACGTGTCTTGGTGGGCATGGCACGGCTTGGTGGGTGTGGCAGGGGAAGGATACTTCAAAATCTCCATTCCCACCCCACTCCTGGAGAAGGATACTGCAAAATCTCCATTCCCACCCCACTCTGGGGCCAGCCAGAGGTGGTATTTGCCAGTACTCCAAACTGCTCAAAATTTTCGCTACTGGTTCTCCAGAACCTGTCAGAACCTGCTGGATTTCACCCCTGCATAGATGTATAAATACATAGATATTCAAACATATAGATTAAAATATATTTTAAAGGGGTAATTAAAAGCCAAACTGTAACTCAATCAATGGGTCAATTGTGAATGGAGAATTCAGACAAACCACCTCTTCCTCCTACCAGTGTAGATTTCAAGAATAATGAGGATGAATCCAGAATTGTACAGTACAGACTAGTACTGTACAACTCTGTGGGTTTGTTCCCACCCTTTGGAGAACCTTAAAGGTTTGTTTCCATCATGTATATAGCGGCAAATAGGAGAAAGATTTAACTCAAAAGGAGATATTAGACCAGAGTATACGAGTGATGGGCCTGAGTGAAGCAACTTGGAGTTACTTTAAAGAAGAGCTTCTTATCACAAAGTCAACCCCATTCTCTTAATCAAAATGAAGAGGTGACACAAATTGCCTTCCTCCTGCTCTGCAGCTTCCTCATAGACTGATCTCTTTTTTTAGCCACCTCCATCTCTTGCAGAAGCCAGAGGAAGTTCTAGACAGGCAATGCATCTGCACTAACATCTGTTACAGATGCTGTCATTTTGCCGAAGGCTGGAGAGTTTGGTTTTTGAAGTGCTGGAGGAAGCAAGGAAGGGATTAAGTCATACAATCATTTATATGTAACTGTTGCACTTTGTTCTCAGAGGTGGGAATGTTGCTTTGCAATGCAATATCAAGGGAGCATAAGCCTTGGATCTTGCACCTTTGGAAAAGCAAGGCATCCTTTCAAACTTTGACCAGAGACCTGGACCTGCTCATAATAGGATTGATTGAGTCTTTAGGCTTAGAGAGAAGGAACTTCTGTCTTCCTGAATAAGCCTATAAAGCTTGTGTTCAGATGCTAATTTCTTAACATCTTATCTCAGAGATGGCAATCTTTGTGTGTGTGTGTGTGTGTGTGTGTGTGTGTGTGTGTGTGTGTGTGTGTAAAGAAGTTTAGCAGCTTTAAAGAGCTACTACCATAGCAGTAACATGGAAATCAGAGACAAGAACAGACTAAGAATTTTTTCACACATAACATTTTAATTTTTTTTCCCCAATGAAAGTTATGTTGCAGCCAGTAGTGTTTTGCAAGGGATTTGGGGGAGGGGGGAGAAGTCGAGATGTATGCTTCACTCCTGCAATTGAAGCTCAACCTTTTAAAATGTGCATCTATGTCAGAAAAGGGTAGAGTTTGATCACAGGGTTGCTGCCGCCACCTGGACTTTAGGGACCTCCCTTGAGCCTGATGTTTTGTTTTGTTTTGAAAAGTAAATGAGTGTAAAGCTATTTTTCAGCTGCCATGTCAATAACTGTAATGAAAGGGACTTTTACTTACTTAACCATGTCTTCTTTTCTGCTGAAAGAAACATCAGAATAGAAAATGCAAACAGAGGTGACTTTAGCTGAGAACATGAAACATCTATTCCAAACTCCTGTTTTAGTTTTAACCACCATCTATTATTAATCTTTCTGCTTTGTTTCCTAACATGCAGCCTTGCTTCTTTCTTTGTACCATCAATCTCATTCTCAAAACCATTTCCTCTCCAAAACTATACAAACTGGAGCGGGGAGGGGGGTTTCATGTTTCAAGGCAAACTTATTAACCTACCCTACCACAAAATGTTTGCCAAAATCTGTACCCTGACTAATTTGTTTTTCTCATTCATAGGGCTGAAGCTTAGACTCAGGGCAGCAAAACTGGACTAATATACAGCATATCTTCCGTCTGTATGTTTACTCATCCTTAAACTAAACCATTTTGTGCTTGCAGTATTCACTGTGCATTCTATAAATTGCATCTTTTCATCTTCTTTTCTTTTTCTCCTCCTCCTCCTCCTCCTCCTCCTCCTCCTCCTCCTCCTCCTTCTCCTCCTCCTCCTCCTCCTCCTCCTCCTCCTCCTCCTCCTCCTCTTCTTCTTCTTCTTCTTCTTCTTCTTCTTCTTCTTCTTCTTCTTCTTCTTCTTCTTCTTCTTCTTCTTCTTCTTCTTCTTCTTCTTCTTCTTCTTCTTCGCCTTTGCCTTTGCCTTCGCCTTCTTTGTCTCCTTCTCCTTCTCCTTCTCCTTCAATATTTTTGTAACAATTACTGTGATTCAGAAACCCTATCTGAGCATTCAGAAACAATAGGTCATTGGCCTTCCTTCCAACATATCCATGAAGCCCAATCCTACTATTATCCCTGAGCCTGGTCTTCTTTCAAAAACCAGCATCTGACTGGAAACTCCACTTGCATTCATGTGAATGCTCCAAACAATCAGAGGACCTCGTTCGCTTTTAAAATAAATTCAGTGCCAAGAATTAAAGTTCAGAACCTTATGAATTGAGAAACAAACCCTCCTTTATTAAAGTGTGATTTCTTTGAATCTATTGGATTTCTTTTTCCCAGGCTGTTTCCACCAGGCCTAAGAATCCATTTAACTGATAAATGGCCTCTTCCATCTGCTGATTATTTCTCTCTCAAGATACTCCTCCTTCTCTATCATCCTCAAAACAATTTTTCACAGTCCCCAACTATGGATAGTCCAGCCCACTTATGAATAATTTCTCTGGCAACATCTGAAGGCCATTAAGTCATATATATTTTTCTACTGTCTTTAGTTTCATTATCCTAGTTGGAATTGTAGATTTCATAGAAGTCCAATCTCATATAGGTAGCAGAACACTGAAGTTTTTTTTTTCAGAAAAAAACAGGCAGCATTATTACTATTGCTCTGCCAAACTTTTCACACCCTGGGTTTTGACATATTCATATGCAATGGGATGAAATGGAGCAAAGTAAGACGGAAAGATTTCAGAAAATCCTTCCATTCTGTTTCAGAAAGACATTAAAGAATTTATTGCTTTTTTCCCCCCAAGGGATGAAGATGCCAAAGTAGGGAGCTTGGCCATATCATGCTACTGATTACTTCCCAGTGTCATCTTTGATTTATCTGCAATAAAGTGATGCATATCCTGGAGCAGTGGCCAGGATAAGTCTGGACTAACAATCAGCCAGGACAGGCTTAGTAAATGTTATGAAGCCAGAGAGAAGGAAAGAATTACCTGAAATTTGGCTCATTCTGGTTCAGCTGGGAGTTCACAGTGGTACAGATGGCGGTGGTTTGTTTCTCTCTATCAAGCCAGTGAAGCACACTGAAAAGTCAGGAAAAATATGTGATTTAGCCTTAGGTTATCATATGGATGCCAAGCTTCTGCATATCTGCTTGTTACTTATGGAAAAGGTGGGACAGCAGGATAAGGAAAATTGCTTGAGAGGAAACTCTGAAATAAGACAAATAGGATGAGGGACTGTTACAACCCCCATTTCTGGGGCCGAATAGAGGTTGGCGTCTTCTCCTTTTGTTTTGTTTTGCAGCATAACTGAAGAAGGTAAGGTGAGAGTGAAGAAAACTTTACTCTTTCATGTTATGTTGCTTGTGTCAGGCCTGGAAGCCATCTTTTGCATTGGGCCTTCAGGTCTGCCACCTTTACTACTGTGGGAAACTGAGAGGGGGGATTGTATGGAGCATGGTGATATATAGTCATAATAACATTCCTTTCTCAGAGAGTCAAGGACATCTTGCCCTGCACCTGGAGTGCTGGAACTGGGAAACATCTCCAGTTGGGATGGTGTTTTGATTGAACCATGTGATGGACATGTGGGTGCTGGGCAGGGACTTGGATTTTCTTTTGGGTGGGGAAAACCTGGAAACTTTCAGATTCGGGTTTTCCCAGATTTGCCAATATGACATCTTTAATAAAATGGAACTTTGAGGAACTTCAAGCCTCGGAATCTTCTTTCGTTGGGGGTGTTATTTGGAATCCTGACAACTTGATTCCGAAAGTGTTGGAGCTTGTATCCTGGAGATCTAACTGACAGAAGAGAGATGGAATTCATCACTGTCATTTTGTCTGCCATCAAGCTGGAAACAGATGTGGGAGGTAGAACATTCCTGATCTTCAGAAATACCATCTTGTTGATGAAATCCTCCATCTAGTGGTATGCCCATTTTCAGTTGATTCTGCATTTGGGTAACCAGCACAGTAATACTCATGGTGTAAGTAATAAGATTTTTACTGAAGAAAGTCTTGATTCTGGACATTTTCCACAGTCCAGTCCAATGATTTGGCATTTCAGCATCTATTAACCACAAGGGGACAGTAGGATATAGTTAAAGAATTAAGGATTTACTCTATGACCCCTCTGTCTGCCACTTTGACTCCTCTGCCTATAAGATTGGTAAACTAAGATTAACTCCTTCTGCCTTTTTCTTCCCAAGCAGACACAAAACATATACTTTTAACTCAGTGTTTCTCAAACTTTGCAACTTTAAGATGGGTGGACTTCAACTTCCAGAATTCCCCAGCCAGCATGAAAAAGTTGCTAACTTTTCTCTTAGTAGGGTAACACTAGTTTTGCCTATCACTTTCATGTATTTACAGTAAATATATCTCTTTTTTTGTGATATACTAGTTATAAAACCTGCTTCATTGCTCAGATTACATTCTTATGCTCAGGATCATTCACATACACCTAAAGTGCACTTTTGTATAATCATAGGGAAACATAACTAGGAAGATGATAATCTCAGTGTTCCAGAATGAAATCAAATGTATATCGTTTCAATCAGGCTTTCAGCTGGAATTGTTGACTGAAAATCTTTGGTTGTGTTGTTGGTATGTTGGAAACTGGATGGAAGAGAATGATTCTGCTACTTTCACTAGATCTCTTGGTGGCTTTCAGTAAGTCTTTCCAGAACATCTGATGGGATTGGATTTTGGAAGCATCCAACCCAGAACTGAACTTTGTGGCATCCAACTCAATGCCTCTCTTCCAATCATTGATGCCCAGTTTTTAAAGTTGTCATGCCATCCATATTACATTTCACTAGGTTGTTTATCAGAATCCTATAGGGAACTTTGTCAAATGCTTTGCTGAAATCAAGATATACTATGCCTACAATAAATTCCCTCAATTTATTAAGGTAGTTGTCTAATGAAAAAATGAAATAAAATTAATCTGTTTTTAGGTTATAGTAAGTAAACATTATTTTTGAGATGCTTAAAGAGAGTGGTCTGTCTATAATTTCTTCTAAAATTTTCTTAGAAATTAATGTTAGACTATTCCCGCTCATCCAATTTGTAAACTGGGTCTCATGCAGCATTATTTATTTAATTATAGGGTTTTTAAAAAATATATATTTTTATTTATTTCATAGGAGGATTTTTATATATATATTTATTCATCTTAAGCCATTGGTGAAACTAATTTTGGTTATTTATGTGACTTCTGAAAGAATGAGCTAAAATTATATGTTCTGGTATATTAAAGGAAGGTCACTTAAAACAACATGAAATTACATTCCTAAAAATAATTTATTTCCTTAAAATAAAGTTAATACAAACAGAAAATGTTTCATTTATATTAGGCATTTGACAAAATGTTTGATAAATGTCATTATAGCCACCTTGCTGCTGGCAATATAATTCAGGAGTACTTCATATGGTTTGGTTTTAGTCCTAATTTTTTGGGTTGATTTTAATGGAATTGTTACAAATGCAGCTTGTTAAAGAAGCTTCTTTCTTTCTTTCTTTCTTTCTTTCTTTCTTTCTTTCTTTCTTTTCTTCCTTCCTTTCTTTTCTTTCTTTCTTTTATTCCTCAGTATTTGGAATATGCTAAGCTAACAAGAACGCTGGCATGACAAATGGTGTTGGTTAAAAAGAATTATGCAACGCTACAAGGAGAAACCTGTACCAGATTTGCACCAATTAAGAACTTCTCAAGAGAGTTACATTCTGGAATGTCCATTTTGCTAAGGATATTGCACAGCTTGATATGTCAACCAAATTAAAGGCCTTTCTATAATCTGCAAAGCACATATTGATTTATTTTTGGATTTCCTTTGGCTATCTTCATTATTCAATGTTTATTACCAACAATTTCTTCGCCTTCTGACTTTTCCTAAGCCCACTTGAACATCTGGTATCCCCCAAATGTAGGGCTCTAATCCACATTGGAAAATCCTATGCATTCGTTTGATAATATCTGGGGATTTCACGTTCTGTGAGGTGGGCAGCCATGTAAGTATGATTTACAAATAAATAAAAAATAAAATACTGCATGATAATATGCACATTTTGTTAAATTTCCTTTCTTTGGTATGGATATGCAGGCAAACCTCTTCTATTCTATTGACCATTAAGTTGTTCTCCAGATGTACTAGCATAGTTTGGTTTTTACTGATTCTTCTTCTGTTGCCTGCCATATTTCTATAGCTATTTGGTCAGCACAATACCTCTGTGGATTCTGCTTTTCCCTCTTTCTAAAAATGGGGACATGTATTCTCATCAATCTGAAGATAATAGATAGGTAGATAGATGAAACAATGTATTATGTATCATGTGGTGGACACGATGCAAAGATCTGGACATGGTGGAAATATTATTTTATTATTATTTATTAAATTTGTATGTGTTCTGACTCCCAATGATTCTGGGTCAACCAGAATTATTTGCAAGAACAGGAAAGTTAGTAACTAGTACAGGTGTAAACTTTAGCTTCTTTACTTCTTATTTCCTGCTCATTATTTCATATTTTTCCCTTGCACTTTGTATAACATTGCTTACCTGAAAGTGTGACAGGTACACATGTAATATATAGAAATTTGGACAGGCTACAATATAGTTCCTTCAGTACTCTAGAATGCAGTTAATCTGGCTTCAGTTTATTTAAATATTATGACTGCACATTTTTCTCATAATACTTCTTGCTGTTATAATGAATTGACATTATCATTCATATATAATTTTAATAAAAGTTAAAACTCTGCACGGTATTTGTATGTTAGCAACTTAATTCAGATGAAATTCTTTTATGTTTCCCTTCCCTGACATTCAGTTAGCATTTTTTCCTCTTTTTATTGGGAATACTTTCTGTTACTATACTCACCCTTTTATCCAGTGAAAAGATTTCTTCTTTATAATTATTATTTGAATTTTAAAATATATTTTTCAAAATGGGTAGAATCTCCCGTCTGGTTCTATCATCCTCTCTTGCCTACTAGACTACCTGAAAACTTCATTTTCATTCTGTGTCCTTCTATTTGGGTAATCAGCACTGGTTGACACTTTGTAATCTTCTCAGATGTGTCATCCCATCAATGACCATTTAATCAGGAAACTGCTCAGATTCACTTCACTGCATGATTTAGTCCTAACAGCTTCATGAAAGCTCACAAACATAAGGCAGCCTGGACTCTTCTTAAGACAGTTCATAACAACCAAATATTTTTGGCTTCAACTCAACTTTCCCTGCAGTTGTGCTCTCAAAGATATCCTCACAGAACTCCAAGAGAGTTACCATATATTTCAGAGTATAAGACGCACCGGAGTATAAGACGCACCTCAGTTTTTGGGGAGGAAAAAAAGCAAAAAGCTGATTGGCAGGTGGATCGGCCTCCCAGAATACCCCCCAATCAGCTGTCCCCAGAGGTGAATTTTAACAACAGGTTCCTTGGTTGTGAGTTCTGTGCCTTGCTTTTTTTTTTTTTTTGCTTTTTTTTTTCTGTCTCTGAAAGCCTCCGAAACAGAGCTTCAGAAAAAAAGCCTCTGAAGCTCTGTTTGGAGGCTTTTTTTCTGAAGCTCTGTTTGGAGGCTTCTTTTCTGAAGCTCTGTTTGGGGGCTTCTTTTCTGAAGTTTCATTTCTGATACTTTCTTCAGCCTCTGAAACCTCCGTTTGAGAAGCTGGGCAGGGCCACATTTGGAGTATAAGACACACCCAGATTTTCACCCTCTTTTTTTGGGGGAAAAGGTGCTTCTTATACTCTGAGAAATATGGTACTTTAGGACTAAACAAGGAAGGATTAAGGAGAAGAAAGATAGCACAATTGTCGCACATGGGTGAGATTTTTTTTAAAAAATGCTAAGAATTGGGTTCATGTTCGGCTCCCCACCCCCCAAGTTTTTAAATTTGTTAGATTTGGTAGCACTGACTTTACAGAAAAACACCTTGCTTGGAACTTCCTATATACCATAATGATCCCTAAGTTCTTGATTAAAAAGGTAAAGGTTCCCCTCGCACATATGTGCTAGTCGTTCCCTACTCAAGTAATTGGAAAATTCGTTAAATGTATAGACCATAACAATACCACACCACGTACTTTAGAAATATAATTCTAATTTATTGACATAATATAATTCTAACCCGCTGATATAATCATCAGCAAATAAACTTGCTTGCTTCCATTTATCAGTGGCATCAATACATTTTTGTGTGTTTCCTTCTTCTAAACTTTAAGGTGAGCATTTTGTTTGTTTTATATTGTTTAATATAGTTTCTTCTTCACAGTGAGAAATCACATTATTGATTAGCAATAGTGTTATGGATTAGCAATAATCTCTGTAGCAAATTTCAAAAGAAGAACATCAGGAAAAGAAAGGGCTGGGATCCCATTTGCCCACCCCACCCAGACGAGTTGGTCAAATAATCTGATCTGGGATAAAAAGCTGAGGTTAAATCCCTGTGCTTGATGGATTAATGGCCTTGGGCATCCCCTGTTTTTCTTTTTTCCCCGTCTGTTCGATCCTCTCTACCCTTAGAAAGGAGAAGGTGAAGAAAGCAAACTTGTGCAAACAATCCCACTACTTTACAACTAATCTCCCTCTCAGCAACACCTACATCAATCATGAAGACAAGTGGAATTGTGTTGCTGACACTTCTCAAATCAGGGCCTTTTCAGTGCTAATAGATTTTGGCCATTATTTTTTTTCTCAGCTAGAGAAGCCTTTACACAACCACATGTATCCATGGATCTTAAGAGATAAGACTGTCCTAAAATGTACCTTTAGCGTTTTAGATTGAATTTCAGCCTAAGTGCCCATTTTAAACTGAGAAGGCTCAACCCATATCTAGGCTGCCTTTATTCTCCAAGGATTTCTAAACATTTTATAGAGCTGTTTAAAACATCATGCTCGGTCATGCATTTATAAAATATTTCATGGCAGGGAGGGGAGACAGTAAAAAGAGAGATTCTCTTTATTATTTGAGACGCTGAATGTTGAAATACCATTCAACATAAATACAGAATAAACTTCACTCAACACAAATTGGCTTATTTACAAAAAGCAGAAATCTTTGGCTCTGACCATTTAAAATAATTATTAAAAAAACCTCCTTGTTAATAAAACAGAGAATCAGAGAATGCCAAGAGAAGAGATTTTGGAAATAACTCATCCAACCTCTTGCCCAGGCAGAAATTCAAGTCAATAATAACTAGGACAAATGGTCATCCAACTTTTGTTTTAACTACCTCAAGCAAAGGAGAACCTACTCGTTTTACAGCATTCTGTGTATTAAAGAATAGCTCCTAACGTTAGGACATGAGACATGGTGGCTCAGTGGCTAAGATGTTGAGCTTGTTGATTGAAAGGTTTGCAGTTCAGCAGTTCGAATCCTTAGTGCCGCGTAAGGGGGTGAGCTCACGTTACTTGTCCCAGCTTCTGCCAACCTAGCAGTTCAAAAACATGTAAAAAATGCAAGCAGAAAAATAGGGACCACCTTTGGTGGGAAGGTAACAGTGTTCTGTGAGCCTTTGGCATTTAGTCATGCCAGCCACATGACCACGGAGATGTCTTCGGACAGCACTGGCTCCTCGGCTTTGAAACGGAGATGAGCACCACCCCCTAGAGTCAGAAACAACTAGCACATATGTGCGAGGGGAATCTTTACCATTTAACATTAGGACATTTCTTCTGGTGGACACTCAGAATCCCTTTCCTTGTAATTTAAATCCAGTGGTTCTTGTCCTAGGAACAATTCTGGAACAACTGTGAAGAGTTTCCAAGATATTCCTGTCTTATTTGTAGACAATTATTGGGTCTTCCTGCTATTGTCTCTTCTTCAAATGCCTCCAACCACTCCTCAGACACTTTTTTTCCTTCCAGTGACCTTATCATCTTGATTACTATGCTCTTGACATGCTCCATCTTGCCAATTTCTTTCAAAAACATGTTGCCCAGAATTGGATGAAATATTCTAGGAGTGAGTCTGAAAACAATAAATAAATAAATAGATGCCTAAGAGATTAGGTGATACTGCTTCTCTCAGTACACTAAAGCTTTAGGTAACTGTATTTAGAATTGCAAAGGAGACACAGAGCTCTAGCAAAACCTTGCAAAGCACATCTATAGCCTTCTGGGTTTCTGCTTCTCTCTCAAGCCCCTAAAGCATATGGATAGAGGAAGGCAAAATAAAAAACAGGCAGATAAAAATCAAGTCCTTTATTTATTTATTTTTCCCTTAACTCATTCAGAGGAATTTTTAAGAGAGTAGACCAAACCAGAAGTTCAGGTCATCCAATTTGCCAGATGTAGTTGTAAAAATCCAAACATTTTTTAGATGTTTTTTATCTGCTGTCAATTAGTGATTATATAGATCTTTGCATCCCTAATTGGCTAGATTGGAAAAAAATTGATGTGTTTACAATTTATAAACTGCCTTCCACAAGTCTTCTTTATTATACTTTGATACTTTATACTGTCTCATCTTTATACCCGTTCCATCTCATCTTGCGAATAAGAGTGTAGGAAGCAATTAGATGTATCGTTGTTGCATAACAAATACTTCTATTTCTTCTTTAAATTTGTTTAAGGATGCATACACATCACAAGAAGAAATGAATAATATCAATATAGTAATAATGCCTGTAATTAACCAGATATCAAAAGAGAAGAAAATGAAACATGTTCCAACATTGTAAAAGCCAACAGATAAAAATGGTGGCATTTTCATGAGATACTGAAACAGCACAATAATTGAAGGAACTAAAGTAAGGTTTCCCTAGTTGTTGTTAAAGAGGAGGGGAAAATTCTAAGATATCCTTATCATCCTATACAATGGAGACATTTTTCATCAAATCATTGACCAAAGGCAGAGAGAGCTCCCTTACTTATGCTGAATGGAATCTAGCCATATGAAACCTTAGACAAATCCAATCAGCAGGCTTCATTAGCTTGAGAGCTCCTGGGAACACACTTCCTTAGAAACTAAGCTGGTGTTTTGACAGTCTCATCGTCCCTTCTACTGCAAAACTAGCTCTGACTAGGACCAAATGGAGATAGTGTCACCTCTGTTCCCCATAACAATCTCCCAATCTGTTTTATCTGTTCCTACATAGAGGTGTACACTACCATTTTATAGCTGTTTGTCGTATAATGTACTCAGGGCTGAAATCTACTTACCTTCCCAACTGGTTCGGAAGTGCATGTGCCCCACATGTGCGGACCCTTTGCGCATGTGCAGAAGGTAAAAACAGGTTACTTCCTGGTTAAAACCAAGAAGTAATGACAACCGGATGGGTGGGCAGAGCCTTGCGTCACCATCGTTACTGGTTCACTGAACCACCGGCTGCCATCGCTACCGGTTCAACTGAACTGGTTTGAACCGGGAGCATTTCACCCCTGAATGTATTCCTGTTTTTCTCAGGTTTAATGGACAGTTTGTTTCTTTTTTCTATTTTCAAATTTTTATTGATTTTTATTAATTACATTTCTTAGTGCTTAATAAACATCATGTTGTCTGGGTATTTAATTTGCTTGACAATTCTGATTATATTCTTAATCTCCACCCCTTTTTTCCAGCCACTGGTAAAATAGATTCCAAGTTTGATAGCATTCTGTGTCTTCTTTCTGCTTATGGTAATTTTCAATGTCAATCTATCCATTTCTACACAGTCTAGTATCTTCCTAATTATCTCTTCATCTCGCGGTGTTTCTTCATTTTTCCATTTTTTTTAAATTTGATTTATATGCCGCCCTTCTCCAGAGACTCAGGGCGGTTTACAATGCGTTAAGCAATAGCCTTCATACTTTTGTATATTTATACAAAGTCATCTTATTGCCCCCATAATCTGGGTCCTCATTTTACCTACCTTAGAAAGGATGGAAGGCTGAGTCAACCTTGAGCCTTGTGAGATTTGAACTCACCAGGCTCAAGATAAAAATTGCAGACAGCAGATGTAAGTGGATGTTAATTAGTCTGCTGAGCCACCAGAGCCCCTGGTGCAATATTGTGCAAATATAATCCTCGCTGCTGGTACAACATGTAATATTAAGTACATACTTTTCTTATCTATTTTTTTCTGATATTATACCTAATAAAAACAGTTCAGGTTTAAAATCTACATGTTTCCCTATCATCTTTTCTAGCCACCTGTGTATTTTTTTTTTTTGGCACAAGTCCACCACATATGATAAAGTGTGCCCGTCTTTTGATTACATTTCCAACATTTGTTAGACATATTTTTAAAAATTTTAGCTCACTTAGCAGGTGATAATTGTCATCTATAAAACATTTTATATTGATTTTCTTTATAAGAAGTTTCCATTGTTAATCTATAGATCCTTTCTCATAAATTTTGCCGTTTCTCTAGTTCTATGTTATAACCAAAGTTTTTTCCCCATTGAACCATTGTGTCTTTTATTTGTTCATCCTCCATTTAAATTGTTAAATTTAAATCCATACTGTTGGGAAAGATGAAAAGAAAGGAAATAGAAGGATGATCAGCAGCACAGAGTATAGACTCAATTGCAAGGCCAATGGGTGTTCTGTTGGAAGTCCTGAAAGGCCAAGTTGGAGATAAATCATTCTGGAAAATCCTAAGAATTGCCATAAACTTGATGGCATATACTCAGCATCCCAGGACCATTTATTATATATTTGTTAGCCTGACTAGATGGGTTAGTGGCTAAGGCACTGAGCTTGTTGATCAGAAATGTTGGCAGTTCGGTGGTTTGAATCCCTAGTACAGGTCTCCTGCCTGAGCAGGGGGTTGGACTAGATGACCTCCAAGGTCTCTTCCAACTCTGTTACTGTTAAAAAAAATATTTCCAACAAGATGCACCAAACCATTTTTTGCAAGTACAATTAGAGTGATTAATGGGCAGCAATCCTTCCTGACCAACATTAGATACATATGTGAGATACACATATGCTATGTATGCATGATTTTGAATAGATGATAGCATATAAATGATCTCCCAGCTTATAATATGTATTGGTACTGTACTGTACAAATGGGTAAAATGCTTAGAGAATCAACCACAAACAGATTCTGTATATGGGAAATGCATGAACATCCTCTGAGCAATTGTTCCATCTTCCTTCTCATTTAACATAATTTAGACCCGGGTGAGATGGAGAGGTATTTATTCAGCTTAGTGGGTGATGTGGATAGCATCATCCCTACTGAATATCAGGCTGTAAGCATATATGCCTAGCAACTTGACACCTGTTGTGTAATAAATCCAGACAAGTCTAAATATTAATTGGAGAAATGTTATTGCAGGCTTAGCATCAATTAACACATCTTTATACAGTATGTTGAAAAGTATATGTGTAGTACCTCAGCCATGATTCAAAATATTATACCATTTATGCAAATGTGTCCCTTATGGGTATTTAATATTGGCAGTTCTTTGCCTAAATAGTCTGTGCCTGAATGTCCTGCCAAGAAAGATATGGCTGGGCAAATGCAGAATGGAAAAAGATAGACAGGAACTCAGAGCTCAAAGAATACATTTTGCACACAAAGATCTTGAGTTTAATCCCGTGTATCCCCAGGTAGACCAGGGACCAATTTCTATATATCAGCTTGGCAATGGTTGTTCATGTGTATCGACCTGTAGAGAGGAACCACTGAGAAGAATGAATTTGTGTGTCTACATGACTAACTTTTCTCACCATGAGAAACCTTCAAGCTAAATTAGTGAGGCACTTCTTATGTGCATTAGGCATGATATAAGCAAACACATAAACCATTTTCAAAGCATATTATAACTATCAGAGTCTTATAACATGATAAATCATAACTACCCAAACCCATTCTAATCCAATCTATTCAATTATACAAGAGAACCAGTTTTTTTGTAATGATTAAAGGCGCCTGGCTACAAACTGGTGCCTTTAAACACTACAGAGTGTGAGTTCTAGTTCTTGTTCTGCCTTAGGCACAAAGCCAGTTGGCCTTGACCTTGGGCCAGTCATTCTCTCCTTGCTCCAGGGAGAAGGCAATGGCAAGTTTTTTTATTTGCCAAAGAAACTGCAGGGATTTATTCAGGTAATCAA
This sequence comes from Pantherophis guttatus, assembly GCF_059756535.1. NCBI lineage: Eukaryota > Metazoa > Chordata > Lepidosauria > Squamata > Colubridae > Pantherophis > Pantherophis guttatus. The sequence goes on along the minus strand of NC_142063.1, from coordinate 289,472,355 downwards.
CGCTATGATGGAGGCACACACATATACACACATCCAAACACATCCAAAAGCTATGTGTGCACACACACATTTACACATGTATGGGAGTGAGCATGCATATAAATGTTTAGAAAAGGAGCCTGTAATACTTTAGGAAGCACAATAATAAATTAATTGTTGGGTTGCCACACAGCTTTTGAGACAGGGAAAACAGTGCAACTCAACTGTCCTTGATTGTGTGAATAAAGTGTGAGGTTCCATTGACACAGAAGAAGACTCCCTCTCTTTTATGAAAAATACCAACTTATTTGAATTATTCTTTTCAAAACTTGGTTGACTGACTTAAATTCTGTGTGTAGGTGTGTAATCTCTAAACAGATTTGTTCACAGAATGCTCTCAAGCATCTGGGGAAAAATGTAGCATTAAGGAACAAAGATTTTTTAAAATGCCAGCTTTTGAACAATGGGAAGAAGGAGCTACACTATTGTTTATGGGCACTCTTGTACTAAAAAGATGAGTGGCTTTTGAAGTTAACATGTATAGCAGGCAGGGATGGAGGACAGCAGCTGTATGGCCTGTGGCTTCTGTGCTTGATTGCAAGCTTTTCTATGGCTTTTAAATGAAAAGTGCAATAAGATGTTTGTTAGTCAAACTGGGGTCAATTGCTTCATCTGCAAACTCATATGCCTTAGCATGGATCTGAGCCAATCAGCCAAGCTGAAATGACCAGAAGCAGAACTTTCCAGAGTTCTTGCTAGCAAAGAGCGCATCACAGCAAAGAAAACATCACAGAAGTACTAGTCCTTCCCCATTCTTGTCTCCCAATTTATAGCCTTAAATATTACATATCTTTTGGAGGTGATGCGGCCATCTCTGTCCAAAATGTACTTATTAATGTTGCTAACAAATGCGTGGCTTTCCTTCCTTCCATGTCTTTGCAGTTTTTTTCTTCACAATTCCTCTTTTCTTTTAACATGCATTAACAAATGTATATGAGGGATTGTCAAATCTGTCATATTTGGTTACCTCCACTTTTTAAATTTTTTCTTTAAGTTTGGATGGGGTTTTTTTCAGCTTTCAGTTACATGTTCATAACTTCCCACATGAAGGCTTATAAATTTCTCTCAAGATGTACACATCTATACTTATTTCTGCTACACATTTCTATAATATACAGTAGGCAGTGTATTACATTTTTGTTGAGTGTTTTTTAAAAATTCCTTCACCAAGTCCAAAAAGGGGACATTTCAGCATTATTGTTCAAATATATTTTATTTATTTATTTATTTATTCAATTTATATGCTGCCCCTCTCCGAAGACCCAGGGCGGCTCACAATACACTCAAAAAGTCACTATAAAAACACTTAAAAATTAAAAACATTAAAAACATTAAAACCCATTCACACCATTCATGGCTGGATCTCGTCAGATCGCAAAGCGAGATACAGAATGTGATGACCCAGCTGAAGATGGAACAACCCTAGCAATGTAAGGTTGTTGCATTGTACTAGGCTTCTTGACCCACCTGAAGTAGTGATTATCACCAGGATATGCCAAGCACTCTTGCCTAAAGGGAATCCAGCTGTGCAGTCTGAACATCTAACAAGAAGTTAAGCTGTGAGGTTCTTGGGGTATACAAGACAGCAGTGGGTTTTCATGGCTAGTCAAACAATTTGATTCATGCTTTGAATATGTTTGATCTCTTCCATCCTTGTGTCCCATAAATTATTTTAAAAGATTTTGTTTCCTTGGGCCTCTGGTTGATTCTTGGTGGCCACTATAGTTGAATTAATTTGTGCAATTCTTTTTGTATTTTTATTGTTATTTATTGCTTCGGATTGCAAATGGCCCAGATTTGTTTTTTGGGGTTTTTTTGGATTGGTCCAGTTGGCAAACATTTAATAAAGAAATATGTACCTATCATGGTGATGGGATGCACAACTCAATGTTTCCACAGCAGCTACATATTTTCAGAATAGCACTTTGTTTACAATACTGTATTTATGGACTAATTCAACACAATCACTGACAGATATGGAGACAGATGTTATCACATATAGAGAAGTGTGAAGACAAAATTAGATTTCTGATTCCCCCCCTTTTTTTTTCTCAACTTATTTATGGCCCAACACAAATGACCAATTTGCTTTGAGAATTTCAAGATAAATCTAGGGTAGGAATTTCCCCACATCCTAGTAAAAAAAAAAAAGAAGCTTACACAAGCTGGCTACAAAACGAGTAGCTGTTACATATTACTGATTTACTTTCTACTGAGGCCAAAATTACTTCAAGAGGCCAAAATTACTTCCTCGATAAGAAACTGTTAACAGGAAGTCACACATTTGTATTGATGGATTATCAATTAATAATCAGTGTGTTACTGACCAAAATCAATCAGTTGCTTGTCTAGGTTTTTTTCAGCGTAACACTTTAGAAATATAAACTTCTCTTTAACTATTATATAAGATGTATTAAGTTCAGTTTTGACATAATTTAATTATTTAAACAGTTTGTAATATGTAGTAACATTTCCACAAACTAGGGTGAGTAACCACCCAGAGTTACCCTGAGGTAAAAGAGGCAGTGAATAAATTTAATAAATAAGTAAAATAAATAAATTAAGTGGCATGCCACAATTTGGTACCCCACATTATATTTTTTCTACATTATCCCTTACATTGCTATTGTCCAATTACTATCTTTTTCAGACATACCTTCCATTTTTCCTTCCAATTCCTTTATCAAGTACCTCTGTTTTTAGGATTAGCCTTAGTCCTATCCAGATTTCTGCAAACTTAAAATAGGATGTTGCTTATTGAGAAGGATAACAGTTACAAATTATTATATTATGATTATCAATTTACAATCTTGATTGCAAAATATTTCTTTTCTAATTGGGTTTGGTTATATTTTGAAAGACAAGTGGGAGGATCAGAGTAGGGTTTCAGTCAAGTTAGATATTATAAGTCAATTTTAACTATCATTGTTAATTTATCTAGTAGGAAACCAGATAATATAAATGAGACCTGTTAATAAATAAGTAACAATAGATATGACATTAGAGTCTGTCTAAAAAATTGAATGAAGTCATCAAAGTTTATAATTATCTAATTCCTGCAATGAGTTTATTTAATTCACAATGCTGAGATGCATACAAACTGCCTCATTATAAGATATTACATTCTCTGTGATCAGGAAAATATTAGAATGTGCAGAAATGAATAGACTAATGCTAGCAATTAAGGAGAAAGCACAAACTGAATATTATATGACATGGGACTTATTTTATCAATGGTTAGATAATAAAAATGGAAGTTAGGGAAACAAAAGAAAAAGATTAGTGAAATAAAGAAGATATGTTAAAAAACAGAGAAACAAGTATGATTATTATGTTTAATATTATCATTTTAATATTATAGAATTAATGTTAATGTAATGAATATTGTTGTAAATTTTGATTATTATTTTACAAAGATATTTGTAAATATCTTTGGATGACACACTGTTTAATTGAAGATGGAATTATTATATTAAAAAAAAAAAGTGTGTGTGTGTGTGTATAAGATTTTACATTCTCTTGGTATTAGCCATAAAGGGAACTATATTTTCATGCATAATAACAAATACAATCTTTCTTTAGCTCAGAAAAAAAAAATCTAGATGTATAAAATCATGCAGGAAAGAAGTTAGGAAGAATGTAATGTTTCTCCCTTTTTCAGAGTACTAGGACCTAAGGATCACCTGGTGAAGTTGACTGGAATTAGAAGAGACAAAAAAAGTATTGCTTCATTCAACACAAGCTTCTGGGATCCATTATCACAGGATGCAGTGATGGCTATAATTTGGTTAGCTTTCAAAGAAAATTCAGTTATTGGTCTTTAAGGCTCAGTCTTTGAATTATGGTGCTGGAGAAGACTCCAGTGAGTCCCTTGGACTGGAAGGCGAACAAACCGGTCAGTCCTAGAGGAGATCAACCCTGACTGCTCTTTAGAAGGCCAGATCCTGAAGATGAAACTCAAATACTTTGGCCACCTAATGAGAAGGAAGGACTCACTGGAGAAGAACCTAATGCTGAGAACGCCAAAAGAAGAAAGGGATGACAGAGAATGAGGTGGCTGGATGGAGTCATTGAAGCAGTAGGCGTGAGCTTAAATGGACTCCAAAGGATGGTAGAGGACAGAAAGGCCTGGAGTAACATTGTCCATGGGGACATGACTTCCAGGGGTGGGTTCTAAATTTTTTTACTACCGGTTCTGTGGGCGTGGCTTATTTTGTGGATGTGGCTTGGAGGTCATGTGACTAGGTGGGCGTGGCTAGCTGGTCAGAGTCATTTCTGGAAAGTCCTCGCACTTACGACCAGTCCTCGCACTTACGACCTGACTCATTTGTTTGCTTTTAACACTGATCAGCTGTAGGACGGCCCTTTGAAGCCCCGCGGCAAGAGTTTAAACTGTTTTTTTCCCTCTAGTCATCAGCTGGGACTCAGGAGGCAGCAATAGATTGGGGGTGGTACCAAATAAAAGGTAAGAATAACGTGGGTGGGTGGGGGGTGGGTGGGGGGTGGGTGGGGGGTGGGAGGGCGGGGGGGGGGGGAGAACCGGTTCGGTGATGTCATATCGTCACCACTACCGGCTCAGCCAAACCAGACCGAACCGGGAGGAACCCACCACTGCGTCAGAGGCATCAGTCTTAGAACTCTATAATCATTGACTCACAGAAGAAGCAAGCATCATAGTCCTAAGAAATCAAACCAGGTTGGAATATTTATGCAAAAAGAATAGCAATAGCAATGGCATTTATACTTATATACCACTTCACAGTGCTTTTACAGCCCTCTCTAAGTGGTTTACAGAGTCAGCATATTGCCCCCAACATATCGGGTCTTCCTTTTACTGACCTCAGAAGGATGGAAGGCTGAGTCAACCTTCAGCCAGTAAGGATCAAACTTCTGGCAGTTGGCAGAATTAGCCTGCAATACTGTATTCTAACCACTGTACCACCACACCACCAATGCCCAATTAAATATCTTCATGGAGTTTTTTCTTTGAATTGAATAGATATCATAATTTCATTGTAAATCTTCCCATTCAACATAGGTTTCCACATGTGAAAGGCTAGGACTGAAAGAGGAGGGGCTAAGAGGAAAAGCAATCAGTTATCTTATTAAACAGGAGGGAGTCATATTAGCAAGAAGATTCAAAGGGATGTAATTAATACTAGGCCACGGAGGGTACTTTCAGCTGTCATATCGTCATCACTACCGGCTTGGCAGAACCGGACCGAACCGGGAGGAACCCACCACTGACGACTTCGCAACTAACAACAACATGGCTCAGTATTAATATTAGTTGCAGATAAGCAGTGGTGGAAAAGTTTTGGTCTCCATCACTTGTTTGTAATCCTTAGAAATGTGGATTTTCTGGGGAAAAAAATAAATTGGAAAATGATCCTAATCAAATGATTATTGTACTTAACATTGATCTTAATAGTCTGCACAAATATTTGGGTTATTCAAAAATTCAGGCCTATTTTGTGATATTTGCACATTATATTCACAAAAGTAAGAAGCTCCAATGCATGAAAAAAAAAATTATTGGAATGTTAGGTAATACTGGGCAATAAATAGTAACTTAAGTAATTGCAATGTATTTTTATCTTATTTATTTTAGAATAATCTTCTGGAAAATATACATCATACAATTTTGAAACTGCCAAACTTACCTGAATTGGAACATTTTTCATAAAAAATAGAAGAATATTTTGTTTTGCTAGACCAACTAAGAATCATCTGGTATACCATAATGTGTTCTGTTTCTTATTTCAATACATATGCACATAGTTACTATGGTAATTAGTAGTTTACTTAAAGTCAAGGAGATAACAGCAAACAAGGTATGCAAACCAAAACAGAGTATTTGAAAACTTCTGAAAAGAGGTTGCCTAAATGGTAAATTTTAAAAAACAGAAGCATGCAGAAAAATAGTCAGACTCCAAAGCTCTGACAGACAAATCAGAGATCAAAATTCCACATGCAGAATCCAAAAAAACATCATACAAGAGCCATTGATAAGTCAGTCGATTCCAACAAAGTTAGTTTTGAGTTAGGGCTGCCTCTGAAATCAGGCTGCAGCCAGCTGCCTTTAATCAAGAGTTTTTCTCTCTTGGCAAGGAGTCTCATAGAACATCTTTGCTCTGTTTTCTATTCAACAGGTGTAGGGCTAAGAGGCCTTATGTCATTATCATCTGGCTGTTCCAACTGTGGTTCCTGTGTTTGATCAAACTCAGGAAGTTCTTGGCATTGTATCTCCTGAGGCTAATATTACATAGGTTCTGTTGTAACAGCTTCTTCACCTTCAGAATCAGTATCTGAGTCCTTGACGTTGTGAAACAGAAAATACTGAACTAAGATTAACTTGACCTGACATAATAGACTTATTTGTTGTTGTTGTTAGTTGCGAAGTCATGTCCAACCCATCGCAACCCCATGGATAATGTCCCTCCAGGCCTTCCTGTCCTCTACCATCCTCTGGAGTCCATTTAAACTCACGCCTACTGCTTCAGTGACTCCATCCAGCCACCTCATTCTCTGTCGTCCCATTCTTCTTTTGCCCTCAATCGTTCCCAGCATTAGGCTCTTCTCCAGTGAATCCTTCCTTCTCATTAGGTGGCCAAAGTATTTGTACTTGAGAATATAATCCAGTTGTTTACTTTATCCAGCCATCCATAAACAAAGGACATTCTATTTTTCTCTCCTCTCTTGAGAGGGGAAATCACAAGATACAGACTCTTGGAAAGTTTTGGACTATGCTATAGCTTCTTGGGCTGTGTTTAACTCCCTTTGGGCAAGCACTCTTTACTAAGCGTTTGACTCCCATTTATATTTGCTGTTATCTACCTAAACTGCTATAAATATTCTGACTTCTAAAGTACTGTCTTTCTGTGTTTGTATGTCAACAGTCTTGAAACAGAATAATCAAGGTGTTGATATTGTTTAATATCAGGGACTTAGCTTGGCCATTGGTTTAATATCTTTTTTATTTATTGCAACATTTGGTTCATAAAAAATAGAAGCTTTAGCAGTAATTCAGGTCTGGATCAGAGGGCCTTCATGTGTAATTTTATAGGAAATTACTTCCATTTATTCAAATAGGAGCAATCCTTGTTTAGTTCATGTATAGTATGAGATTATCTGAGAAGACATAAGTTTAAAATTGTTCATCTTCCATTTTATTTTGGACCAGTTATGCTATTTTTTTTCTGAAATAAAAACAATGCACCCAGGAGTAAACTAGCTGATTAGCACAATTTCTATACTGGGCAATGCCTAATCTGCATCCAAATACAATGCCTTATACTCATTAGATCTGAGGATTTTTAAGTAGAAATTTCTAAGTAGTAGAAGTAAATTTCTAAGTAAAAATTAACTAGATTGTATGATAACTTATCTGAGCCTTTCATATTTTTATTTATTTTTTTATTTATTTTATTTGATTTCTATACCACCCTACTCCCGAAGGACTCAGGGCGGTGCACAGCCAAACAATAAAATACATACATACAAAATTTAAAAGTGGAATTAAAATCAAATTAAATAGTTTTGGCCCAGACAAATTAAAACCCCAATCAATTTAAAACCAATTTTAAAATTTAAATATATAAAATACTAAAAAAATATTAAAAAATTAAAAATCTTTTATAAAAGAGGGAGAAAATTAGGCCAGGCCCGCCTGGTGAAATAAAAAGGTCTTTAAGGCATGGCGGAAGGTGTGCAGATCCGGGATCCTCCGTATCTCCGGGGGGAGCTCGTTCCAAATAGTAGGTGCTCCCACAGAGAAGGTTCTCCCCCTGGGGGCCGCCAGTCAGCATTGTTTGGCCGATGGCACCCGGAGGAGCCCCTCTCTGTGGGAGCGTACCGGCCAGTGAGAGGCTATTGGTGGTAGTAGGCGGTCCCGCAAGTACCCAGGTCCTGAGCCATGGAGAGCTTTAAAGGTGGTAACCAAAACCTTGAAGCGCACCCGGAAGACCATCGGGAGCCAGTGCAGCTCACGCAGGAGGGGTGTTACATGGGAACACCATGTCGCTCCCATTACCACCCGCGCGGCCGCACTCTGTGCCAGTTGGAGCCTCCGGGTGCTCCTCAAGGGGAGCCCATGTAGAGAGCGTTACAATAGTCCAGTAGTCCAATAGTCCAATAGTCCAATAGTCCAATAATCCAATAGTCCATATCAGTCTAAGAGACATTTACATTTACATATGCATATACATATATTACTTTCTTTTTAACACTGTAATTCACTTAAAGTTTGCTTCAACCTCTCTACCCAGGCTCCAAGGCACAGGTTCCCCACGACCTTCTGGCCTACCCAACAAAATTATTAAGCTTGTAATTATGAACAGACAACCTTTTCTCTTACATTAAGCAAACAGCAATCATACAGATATTCAGGCTATGTCACCCAGAAACAAGAATAACTTTCAGCAATAATAAGCTATTGAACTCAATGGGATAAATACTGCAGAGAGTCTTCCTCAGTTCCCGTCTGTACCTTAAGAAGCTGGGATATTGCATTCAATAAAGTCTAGTCTTTTCGTTCCTCTAAGACAATTTGCACCTGATCTGAACCCTCTGGCTATCCTCCCCACTGTAGGGACTGGAATGCCAGTTGAGTTGTGTTTATTCTTAAATACACTTTGTTTCCATCTTCTTTAAAGCTTTTTTCCTACCCTCTTTATCTCTTCACATTGCCTGATTCTAGGCGCGGCCTTTTCCTCTTTTTCTTAGCTTGTTGGTCCTTTGCTTCTCCCCTTGCTCCCCCAAGGAGTATCTCTGTGCCTCCTTCCACAGTCCCACAAATATTTATATTTTTCCAGCTTTTCTAAATCTTATGTCTACCTTTCTGTAGACTGCCTCCCTTACCAAAATTCCTTTTAATGTTTAAAATGTTTATTGGTGAGATATAACAAAGAACTAAAAATGGACAACGACTAGTGTATTTCAACACTAAGTGAAATAAAATTACGTAAACTATGTGAACAAACAAAAAGAAGCAGGAAAAAGGAATAAAAGGGTACAATATAAATGAATAAGCAAGGTATTTGTAAATGTCACGGAGGTTTTACTTTTCCAATATAGCTGTAATTAATTGTAAATGAATATACTATATTGCTTTAAAGGTCTAAAATGTTATTAACTCCTAAACAATGAATAAATATAACTAACCACAAAGAAAAGAATATAAATATTTTAGTGAAATGATAAAATACAATAAATTTTCTAAATTACTAAAGACTGTTCTGATTTTAAAATAGAAGCTGAAAAACAACTTCTATCCCAGAGCAGTAACTATGCTGAATTCTACTGTATAGTGCCATATTAATGCAGTATCAGAGGTTTTCAATTCAATTGTGTCGAATGTGAAGGATGTGTGTCTGTGTATGTGTTTTAATAGTTTTCTTATGTAGGATGTGCACTGAAGATGGCATTTAATTTCATTGTACGAGGTGCAATGACAATAAAGTAAACTTAAACTTAAAATGCTATAAAATTATAATTTCTAAACAAAGACAATGGCAAATCCTGAATCTGGTTCAGATCTATATACTAAACTATAGTCTAGGAATGGTTTCTACTTTGAATTAAATCCTGCATCAGATTTTCTTTAAGATACAAAGTTATTCTAGACATCAAAGCATCGTCCCACAACTTAGTAAAAAGCATATCACATCCTTGCAGTGATCATATACAAAGCTAATTCAGTATACTTTGAGAAAGTATATGGCTTAGTAAATTGTAATAAAAATACTGCAGATTGAAATGGGAATTAAGCCTTTAAAATTTACTTCGTTCTGGTATGAATCATCCTTGAGAATTGCTGTGGTTTGCAACATTGCCACCAGATTAGGGGGAAAAAAAGATCTGAACCTACCCATTACACTTAAAGCAATTTTCAGAAAATGAATTATCTATTTTAGCAATCAGAACTGGAATAATAGCCCAAGAATTGAAGTAATATACTGCTAATTGATTTTCTTTACCCACTCCAAGCTGTCTAACTAAAGCTTTTCACTTCTTTAATCCCCATCTCTATTTACCTTAGCATCTGAAAGGATCCTATTTCCTTTGATTCTGACTTCTAGTTACAGACCTTTTCAATCAGATTCTTCACTCCTAGGTTAAAGTCCTGACCTCTCCTGGCAAGCCTTTTAACTGTTTACATCAAACTTTAATCCCTTTATTTGTTTCTCAACTCTTTTTTCACTTTGTTTATCTCTTAATTTGACTGCAAACAGCTGGGTTCTGCATATAAGGATGCAATTTATTTCACCCAATGATGGAAAGTGTTGTCATTTGTTTCTCTTTTTTTTCCCCTTAGAATGACAAGGTCAATCCATGATATATTACTTTCTGAGTAACCCTGTTCTGCAGAATTAATGTTAATATGATGTGCGATTTGTGTTAGTCTCTTTTTCTTTCATGGTATTAATAGCTCTTAATTTGATGTGCTATATGAAGTTTGTTCTGTTGATGATTCAGGGTAGCAATTTTGCTAGCTTGCTTTTTCACTTGTAGAATGCCTCGCTTTGGTGGGTTTAATGCTTTATTAATGCTTCTATTGCTGTTTTACATTGCTTTACATATCTTTGTGTATCATTTGGCAGAGAATGCCTCTAATAAATGCCTTAAACAAATACCAAAAGAGAAAGTCAGGACTTTCCTTTCTCCACTTTTTTTTAATCAATGTGACCCACACTGACCAAGGTGAGCTCAAAAAGCAAAGGTCTGATGTGATCCAGCAGAATTATTTTTGTCCTGTTCTAGCAAGAAACTCTAATAATATAAAGTCCATGACTTTGTCTTTCTTTGCATTTTTTTTAATTAGTAAGGTTTACCAATTTAATCCAATTTAAACCATATGGACTAGGCTGAAATGGGGCCAACTCATCTATGGTTCAGTTCATGCTGCAAATGCATCCATATAAATAAATGTATCCTCCCAACTTACCTTCTTTTGGCAAGGAACATTTTTCAACTATTTTCTTGGAGACATGAGAAAAATCAATTAAAATATATTAGAACTGTAGGCTAGACTAAGAGTAGATAATGGCAAGACACTTTCATACTGCTTGCAACAGAACTGTATGAGTTATTTTCAGAAAATCACCAGACACTGTGTTCATCTTACTTTATCATGGTGAGCTACCTGCATCCCCCTAGAAATTATTTTTTAAATAATTCCTCCTCTCTTTTACACACATACATAACCACAGCATAAATATAGACATATTTTAGTAGCCCAGAGAGATGGATGATCTGGGCTACTAAACATAAGATACTATTTTGAGTTTCTTAGATTCCAAATACAATTGTAATTGGATAGAGCTGGACAAAGCCCCCACTCCCTAACAAAGGTCTCCAGATGTTCATCTAGCAGTAGCCATGTCCAGAAAGACCGATAAATTGTTAGCCTGCTTCAACGGGGGACAATAGCAATAGCACTTAGATTTATATACTGCTTTACAGTGCTTTACAGATGCCAGAAGCCATGATGCATAAACAAAAAATAATAATAATAATCTTGTCAAGTTCTTCTTTAAACTGTTCCATCCCATCCAGATCTTTACAACCTGTAAATGGTAGATCAACATTTTAACAGCAAGTTCTATGAAACCCGAGTTGCAAGTACAACTGGGCTTCATCAGAATATAAGTGATACTTTCCCCCAAGCCAATGGATGGCCTCAAGCAAGGAAGAGAGGATGAAGTCCTATAGCATACAGTAAATTAGAGGCTATGTGGCTCCTCCCTTATTATCACCAACTAGAACCATCCACTAAGGAAGGAGCAGAACTACTGCAATACTATGCCACCAATTTCCAAATCCCTGTAAGCAGGGGTTAATTGTACTCAATATCTCTGAGAAATTCAATGGAACAAGGAAAGATGATTCCCACATCCAGGATATGACAAAGTAAATCATAAGGGTGTCCTATCAAGATCTGAATCCTTATTGGAAAGAATCAAGATAATCCATATTTTCTTGGGTACTTGATCATTGTAATCCAATCGCAGTTTCAATAACTTTTCCTCAAAAGATAAGGTTAGAGATGGAGTGATAGTAGATCCAGAAAAGATCTTTTAAGGAGGAGGCACATCACAACCTCTTTTAAGCCTATTGGCCTCACCATCCTTGATTGAAGTGTGGATACTTCCCAGGTCTAATCTGTCACTGCTTCAACATAGCTGTGATCTGGGAGAAACTCTGCAGAGATTGTTTTGCAAGAGCATGCAATAAATTCCTGCTGTTTGGCTCCATCCTACACACACACTGACATGCATCCCTGGAGTATAAGTGGGAGGGGAGGGAAAACAGTCAGTCTCTCAAGATCGTCTATAAAAAAATGTAGTTCCTGTCAAACTTATGGAATCAGTTTCCTGGTCTGGCCAATCTCAAATGGCTGACATTGTTTCAGATTCTCTAAGGCAGGGGTGTCAAATTCGATTTCACTGAGGGCTGCATCATGGTTGTATTTGACCTGGGGGGGGTGCATGGCCAGGGTGGGCATGACCAGCTCAATGTCACTTGTGTCAGGGGCGCCTGTGGTGGCGTGAGAACTTTGCCAGTGAAAACGGGCTCCAGAGCTCCATTTTTGGCTGCGACTTCCTGAAACCCTCTGCCAGCAAAAATGGAGCTTGGGAGGGCCTCCTGCGCAGCCCTTGTGAGCTCCATTTTTGCTGGCAGAGACACTGCGGGCCAGTCCTTTGTTGTTTCCATGGTGGCCCCGTGGGCCAGATCTAAGCTCCCCGCAGACTGGATCCTGCCTGCAGGCCTAGAGTTTAACACCCCTGCTCTAAGGAGTCACAAGGGCCAGAGATCAAGTGTCCGCTAACCATGAAGAAATAATCCTACTTTACAGTGAGCCCCGCATCCAAAAAATTAAATGATCCCAATCTGCATTTTTTAAAAGAAATACTGTAAAATATATTATATTATATAATATTTACTTTTCCACACAATGCACATTGCTATACCATGCAATTTTCTCTGCTTTATACAACTTTTGAGTAAAAACAGAGAACTGTAATAACTGTAATAACTGTTCTCCTATTTGCATAGTGTTCCATAGCAAACAGGATAGGAAAAAAAACCCACTTTAAAATGTGGATCAAAGTAAAATTTACAGCATTCCTAATACAAATCTTACCATATTTAATGGAAATTTCTCATCCATTCTTATTATTCACAGAACTGCAATCTAATGTGTTTGAATATCATTCTGTGCTTGACATTACTGTGAGAAATGTTCATTCTTCCTATTGTACTTTCATTAATTCCATGATTTCTGAGTAGAACCCTCAGGATTATATATTACTTTTTAGTGCATTGTGAAGCGCACTGGGACCATTGTACCAGCATGGAGAGACATCACCAATAATATTAGATTATTATGTCCTTCTCCCATCCATTACTCTCTGCCAATTACCGCTTGTTTCCATCTGTTCTGTGGTGTCAAGATTGATAATCTCTTCTCTCTGCAAAAGGTTCTCCTCCAACTTTCTCTTGGCTTACACCGCTGGATTTCTAAACTAATACAAATAATCAGAAATAATCACTAGAAATTAAGCAGCAGGAAGCAAAACATTTCATGGATGAATTTGTGCAGTGGCCAATACTCTGCAGTTAAGTTTTGATAAGATGAAGGGGCTGAAGATTGATGGTTTAGGGTCTGGAAATGAGGCAGATTTGGGAATGAATTGTGCATTTCTTCCAAAGAAATAGTTAATTAAGTTGGGTTGATCTTGATATGAAGTTATCACTATAAACACAATAGATTCAGTACAAGTGTGCCCTAGGATTACCAGATCTGGGCTGCAACAATTGAAGTGACCACTGGATGGCAGCAAAGGGTTTTCTGTATGCCTTTGCTGCTATCTCATGGCTCCTCTGGATTTTGACAGCCTAGATCAGGGGTGTCAAACTCAATTTCATTGAGGGCTGCATCAGGGCTGTGGTGGCCTGGTTTAGGGGGTTGTGCAGGCGTGGCCAACTGGGTGGGCATGGCTGGCTTGATGCCAATCACTGGGCATGGCCAACTGGGTGGGCGTGGCCAGCTTGACACCACTCCCCAAATTGCTGGCATATTTCCTCTTCACACTGGGTAGACTGGGCCGAAGTGATGCTGGCCTGATGTTTCTTCTTCATATTGGGTAGACTGGGCTGAAGCAATGCTGGCTCGATGTTTCTCTTCACATTGGGTAGACAGGGCCAACACTGGCCCAATATTTACTCTTTGTATTGGGTAGACCAGGCTGAAGCGACATGGGTAGACCAGGCCAAAGCAATGTGGTCCAGCCCCTTACATTTTCCAAGATGGCCCCCATAGGCCGGATCCAACCATATCCAGCTCGAAGGCATTGTGTTTGACACTCCTGGCCTAGACAATAACCATACTGTATGTTCAGCTTTCATTAGTGCTCTAGCAGTGGTTTCTTCTGCTCAGGGAGACCTATGAAAACTAAGAACCAATTCTTGCAATTCCATAAAACTCTTTGTGAAAACTGTGAGAGCTTCAGCTAGAGAATTTAGTTGCACGGTGTTAAATGGTAATAGTATAGCACCAATAAAGGTAGTTTTTGACTCGCAGCCAAAAATTTCTACTGCTAAGTGAGGCAGTTGTTAAGTGAGTTTTGTCCCATTTTATAACCTTTCTTGCCATCGTTATTAAGTGAATCACTGCAGTTATTAAGTTAGAAAAATGGTTCTTAAGTGAATCTGGTTTTTCCTTTGACTTTGCTTGTCAGAAAGTCGCAAATGTGATCCCATGACCCCAGGACTTTGCAACCATCATACATATCAGCTAGTTGCCAAGCATGCAAATTTTGATCATGTGCTCATGTGGATATTGCAACAATCGTAAGTGTGAAAAACGGTCATGTCACTTCTTTGGTGCCATTGTAGCTTCGAACGGTCACTAAACAAATAGCAGTTCTAAGTTGAGGACTACCTGAATTGAAAATGATGCATCATCTACCTATGAGCAACTTACCCCAGTACAATGTATTGTTGCTAATATATACATTGTACATGGAGAGGCATTAGTCTATTATAGCCAAAAATCAAAGGAAATCAGGTAGCCTCTTTTTAGACCAACAAATGTTATTAAAAAGCATACGTTTGTATGAGCTGCGGTTCACAAAATACAAGACGTCTTCTCATTATTGGTTGCTAATGAATAAAATCACAAACAATAAGAGCAAGAACTTAAAAAATGCCTGTATCACTTTCAGGAGATCCATATGTCAACATCAGCCTTCAGAAAGCCTGTGTTTGTGATTTCATTCATGGATAAGGCTTTTGGTGTAGTTGGAAGATATCTGACACACTTGATGTTATATTTCGAAATTTTCAAAAAGCTTCTCTTAACTGCTCTTAACAGTCTTTCTATTTAAGGAAACAGTTCCTGTGACAAGAATATTGATTACATTGGATGATTCGATGAATGCTGGGTGCACTAGGATTCTTACCTTACTGCTTAATTTCGATATAACAAACTTGGGGGAAAAAAACCTTGTAACTTGAATGTCTGTATCTATGATCATTTCTATTACTTTTTCTAATACATGCATGTTTAGCAATAAAAATATATATTTTTGTGACTCATGAATTCCAAGGTGGAAAATAATCCAGAGTCCAGAAACTACCAGGGAGAAGATATCCATGTGAATAACCACAAAATCAGTGATGAAATCCAATTTTTTTTACTACCGGTTCTGTGGGCATGGCAGGGGAAGGATACTGCAAAATCTCCATTCCCACCCCACTCCAAGGGAAGGATATTGCAAAATCCCTATTCCCTCCCCATCCTGGGGGAAGGATCCTGCAAAATCCCCATTCCCTCCCCACTCCTGGGGGAAGGATCCTGCAAAATCTCCATTCCCACCCCACTCTGGGGCCAGCCAGAGGTGGTATTTGCCGGTTCTCTGAACTACTCAAAATTTCTGCTACCGGTTCTCCGAACTGCTCAAAATTTCCACTACTGGTTCTCCAGAACCTGTTGGAACCTGCTGGATTTCACCCCTGCACAAAATGATACCCTAGCATTCTCACCATATACCTACCAGCACGACTTCTACCTTTCATTTCAAGAACAATTAAATTTTAATCTTACAGCAATGTGACCTGTCAGATATTGTGGTCTCAAATAGTTTAGAGACCTGTGTGGCATAGGCACAACCTTGAATCTGGCCTCAATTGGCAAGAATTATAGAGATCATGATGAAATGTCTGGGCAGATTTAAAAACTAATAATAAATAACTTTATAAACAAAGCTTTGTAACTCGGTCCTCCACAGGTTGCTGAATTCTAATAGACAGCATTTCCAAACACCATGATTAATGGTCAGGGAGTTGTAATTTAGCAATATTAGCCATGGATTTCCCATCATTGTCATGAGTACAATAGCAAAAAAAAAAAAAAAGGAATCACTCAAAAACTAAGCAGTAGGCCAATATCTTATGAATTAGTCTTTCATTAAGCTATTAGTAAATACATACATAATTATGTTTTAGCCAGAATCTCCCTTATATTAACACTGACATAAGAATAGCAAGACAGACTTGTATTATATCTTTTGTTTCTGTTTGTTTCTCTCTTACATACCTCTTTCAGACCTGAATTATAATTTACTTGTCACTGCTCAAGGGTAGTGAAGGTTCCATTCTATAAGACATGACTGCCGCTGTTGACATGACAATAATGACATGAAGAATTCATGCACAGCCAGACTGCCAATGGCATCTCCAACGCTATGCTGTCTAAACTTGCTCTAAGCAAAGTTAGAGTCTTAAAGTAACTGATAAAAAGATTTGCATTTGGCAGTGTCTTTTTTCCTTTGTCTCTTTTTCCACTACTTCCTTCCAGATATGACATATTTCATCCTTCGCAGACTACATCTTGGTCACAGATCTGCTCCGCTTTCTTCAGTTTGCTGGTTCCCAATTAATACATTTGTCAGAAGCTAAGGGAAAATGGGAAGAGCTGGTGGTCACTTCTTCAGAGAAATAGCAAGGGCTGGTTTATTTTCTGATTCTTTCTCTTTTCACACCATAAAGGAGAGAGAATAATGGCATATCATTAACAAGATCTTCAGTGTTTCCTTTTATGACTATCAACTGTCCGCTTTAGTCATATAAAACCACTGCTGAAATATAACAGGGATAAAGGGCATTTCGCCACTATTGCTTTTCAGTTAGAAAAGAGAGAAAGTAAATCTGTGAACAATCACAGCTATGTCCAGACAATGAAATGGAAGTGTGGGAAATGGTTGGCACATTTTCTTTTCCAATAGACATCTAACATCATAGGTTCTAATATATTTTATAAATGGTTATTAGAAAATTGGGCTAGGAACTACTGTTTGTTATGGAAGATCATGACAATAAAACAGAAAAGCAAATTTCTAGACGACTACATTAGGATCACTATCTGAATTGGGGAAGTTCCCGGAATTGCCAACGGTGTAAGTCATGCTAAAATACTTTACTGCCTAGCTATTTTCTTCTTGGACAGTGTTGGAAGTTTAGCAAGTGGCTCTGTATAGTAAGCAACAGTGAGCAAAAGTTTGTGGAGATTGAAACTGGTTAGATTTTTTAAATATATATTTTATATTTAACCAGTTTGATAAAAACTGTAGCTGATGAGGGCAATGCTTAACCAGCATAACAATACTAGAGGTGTACTCAAGGACATCCTTTTATATGTTTTTTTTTTCCTTAGCAAATGGGAATGCTACACATCACTTGGATGACAAGTACAATCTACAATAATAGATTACAGAAAGGTTGCCTTCAGGTTAGCTTTATAAAGCAAATCTTCCATGCATGTGTATTGGAAAGGAATTTGAAGTATAGTTTATGGTCCCAAAATGCATTCATAGTCTTTATAACAATTATATCTTTATTGTCTACTTACTCCCTTATTCAGTTACTTACTTAGGCCTCTATGCTATCCCAATCATTCAGATTCATGAGTAATCTATGATTCCTACTTATAGTACTGAAATTCAGGTTAAAACAATATAAATACAAAAGCTATCAATGCAATCCAGAGAACACTGTAATCTGCATTGTCCCTGATGCTTTTAACAGAGTGTTCATGCAATACTTCCCTCAATACAATCACAACTGTCAGAGTAGACAGTCTCAAAGTTATCCATAAAGAGCTCTAAATTTGCCTTGAATGGTATCTGGCAGCCAATGTAAATCCCTCACCAGAGGTTTCATGTTGGCTTCCCATTCAGTCTTCAAGGATAGTCCCAATGTGGCATGAATTGTAGTAGTCCAAATATGAGGTGACTAGGGCAAGAATATCAACAAAACCTTGCATTTTGCAAACAGCTCCCACCTATTATTCAAACAATAAATGTAACTCAAAAAGGACCCCCAAACTGAAAGCCTACTATGTGTGGACAGCAGTTCTGTTCAGTGCCAAAATGGATCTCTCTGGAATTACCTGGCTTCTAAATTCAACATATTCTAATTTATGAGGCTTTAGTCTACGTCCACTTCTCCCATTCCAGACTTTAACAATCCAAGCAATGGGAAAGGATTTTATCTCGCATTTAAGTTGCCATAATGACATTATACAATTGAGTATCATACAAAACAGAGGGTTTCATGATGAGATTAAATAGCAAGAGAGAAAGAGCAAAGTCCTGCATGACTCACACCAGAGTGCCCAGGATTTGATTCTTCATTCCCTCCACTTATTGGAACCAGGAAAATGTGAATGTGGACTATGGTACAACTCAGTGGTGGGTTTCAAAATTTTTTACTATCGTTTCTGTGGGAGTGGCTAGGTGGGCATGGCATGGCTTGGTGGGCATGGCTTGGTGGGCGTGGCAAGGGAAGGATACTGTAAAATCTCCATTTCCACCCCACTCCAGGGGAAGGTTACTGCAAAATCCCCATTTCCTCCCGATCAGCTGGGACTCGAGAGGCAGATGGGGGCGGGGCCAGTCAGTGGTGGTATTTATTGGTTCTCCGAACTATTTTCTGCTACCAGTTCTCCAGAACAGGTCAGAACAGGTCAGAACCTGCTGAAACCCACCTCTGGTACAACCCTATCTTAACTCTTGCAGCCAGTCCAGAAAAATATCATAGTCATTGTATCAATGACTGTTGAAAGGTCTAGCAAGGGGGTTCAACCTGGGCTGCCACAGATCACCAACATAAATAATCAATGTCATTGCCGACCCGTATGGAGACCTAAATCCTAACTCAAAATAATTTGCTTCATTAAGGCTGCAGCTTCACCATCTTCTCAATCACCTGAGGTTCCCCAACCTGAGATTCCAACAGCTCCCACCTTACTGGGATTTTGAAGGACCTTCAAGACATGGCTTTTCACCTAGATATTTGGAGAGGACAATTGATGTCTCTTTCTTCCCTCCCTCTTTTGGGTTTATTTTCTTTGCTATCATTGTTCTTTTGACTTGAGTTCTTCTTGTGTGTTTTGTATTGTTCTGTTTTTGTTGTTGTTTTAACAACAACAAAATAAACTTTCCAGAGTTTCTGGGAATCAGATGGCATATGCCATTTGATTCCCAGCAACTCTGGGAAGTTTATAGTTGGTCACACATTTTGCCAGATGTTATTATTTCTGAAAAATGGAGCTTGGATATAGGCTGGTATGTACAATAACTGAATCAAAATGATGGCTTCTGGAGAGCAAGGTCCATCACTGCTTCATCCAAGGCAGATGACAACAGCCCTTCTTCCAAGCAAGCAATTGCCACTGTTTGAACTCATGTCCCTCAGTAGAAATAGCAATAGCCTTAGCACTTAAGACTTATATACCGCTTCACTGTGCTTTTATAGCTCTCTCTAACCAGTTTACAGAGTCAGCATATTGCCCCCAACAATCTGGGTCTTCATTTTACCCACTTCAGAAGGATGGAAGGCTGAGTCAACCTTGAGCCTGGTGAGAATCGAACTGCCAAATTGCAGGCAGCTGGAAGTCAGCAGAAGTAGCCTGCAGTACTGCATTCTAACCACTAGAACACAGTAGTAAGTCTACCAATCAAGTGGAGTCTGACTTGCAAAAAACCCTGATAATTTCTTTGGGATTAACAAACTCAACCCAATCTCAGGGAACCTTGCAGGATATTGTGCAGAAATATGAATAAATAAAAAAAATGAATACATATTTCCTTTGTCATCTCAGTTAACTTTGAGCAAATGTGCATGATTTTAATCTTTCAGATGCTTTCCATATTCACCACAGCAGCCCTGCAGTTATTTTTTTGTAGCCCATCATTCCCAAGAAGAGTTTGGGTAGCTATAAACAATGTTGCTGGGTGGTAATTCACAAATATAATCAGTACAGAAAAATATTGATGTTTTGTCATACTTACTGCCTCAGTGTGGGCTCGGACTTCAGCTTGTTCATTGTTCAGGGATATTTGCTTTTTATTGTTTACCAGCACCACTCCAAATATGTCTTCTGTGAATTCATTGCCTGGAGCTCCTTGTTAAACCAGGAATCAGTAGACAGGAAGAGGCTGCTTGGGAGCAATCCTATTTTGTGCCATGTTCATTCCTCTATTCCAGAGGTTGACTAAACAATCTATTCAACTGCCCTCCAGATCTTCAGAGAAATCCCTAAGTACTCTCTGGAAGCTAAGTGTATACATCAGGTGAATCAATTTAATGGTTCCTCCCCCACCCCTTGTGGATATCATTGATATATTAGTGATCATGTCAAGCAAAATATAATAATGTCCCCCTTACCTCAGATCACATCTCAGCTGCCTCAAGATAAAAAAATACCAACTGACTTTATCTGGGCTTGGAAGCTAAGCAGGCTTAGTTAGTAATTCAGTGGGAAAACTAAGAGTGTAGGCTGCACTAGGAACCAATAAAGAAACATATTGGAATAGGCCAACGCCAAATCTTTTCAATATCACTGCCAAGGAAATTGCTTGGTTGTACATATGGAGTCACCAGAAATCTGTGTCAGCTTGAAAGATACTTCACTTTCTATTTAAAGAAAGGAATGCTTTTTGGTTCTGGTTCATCTATCTCAAATCCCATCAGAAAACCACAGGAAAGATTGACTGACTTAGTTCCTTATTATTCTGGGGAGACAACTACAGGATTAGTTTAAAGAAATGAAGAAAGCTAGCTTGTGCTGATCATATCAGGACAGGCCTTCCACAAATGCTGACACAAATGATATGTACATTTTCTCCTAGCAGTCAGAATTTATAACCAAAGGTGTCTATGGTAATGGAAAAGTAAATGATCCCCTAATACTCAAATCAATCTTCTGCGAAATACCTGAATAATGACTTAGAATGTAAGAGACAGAATTAAGACAAGAACAGTAAAATAATGGTCTTA
Organism: Pantherophis guttatus; assembly: GCF_059756535.1. NCBI lineage: Eukaryota > Metazoa > Chordata > Lepidosauria > Squamata > Colubridae > Pantherophis > Pantherophis guttatus. Next base: position 289,450,974 of record NC_142063.1, on the reverse strand, counting down.
AGGAATATATAGCATTTAAAGTGCTGTTGGATCTGAAATTAGTCTGCACAATATATACAAAAAGAAAGGTTTTTTTTTTTTTTTAAAGGAAACAGGCTTTCAGTCCAGATAAAAAGAAGTCCTTTGATCAGGCATAATATCAGAAGGAGATCAAACTGATGTTATTTGAAGAAAAAGGGAAGGAAACTCTTCAAATAGAATTCGTGATGCAAATACCTTTCAGAATTTAGCCAGATAGTGAATGATACCCATTTATAAAACTGTACAATCCCTTCCACTGATTCTACTGCAAATCAGTTTGCTGCAGTTTTGATTGTAAATTATGTCTAGAAATTTACTGATGTTGTAAATCAGGAGACCTCTGCCCTCTGTCATAATATATTAGGATGCTTCACAAAGACTTGCTTTCTTTTTGGGGAGGAATGGGGGAAACACAGCCCCTTTCTCCAAGTTGATTCTCAACACTGTCAATGAAACATTAGTCCTACAAGACTACTTAACGGATGGTTGTGTAGAAAAGGGCATTTTGACAGAAGGAAACTTTCAAGGAAAAGTTTCAAGAACTGGAAGAGACCTTGGAGGTCTTCTAGCCCAACCCCCTGCTCAAACAGGAGAACTGTCTAGCAAATTATTACCAGTCTTACTAAAGCTTTATGGGCTTGGAAATTCTGGGAGTTGAACACATCTTCAAGCACCCAAGGTTGAGAAACTCTGCCTAGGTTATTTCAAGTCAGGTAAGTTAGCACCTAAGCCCAGGTTGCAATATCTATTACAACATTCAAAAATCCATAAAATTCAAAAAAGATATAGGTCCATTATAGCCAATTAAGAAATTTGTATCAAATAATATTCCATATTCTATTGCAGATAGAGCCTGGTGGCGCAGCAGACTAATAGCCTGTTATTATCATTCAGCTGCCTGCAATTACTGCTAGTTCGAATCTCCCCAGGCTCAAGGTTGACTCAGCCTTCCATCCTTTCCAAGGTAGGTAAATTGAGGACCCAGTTTGTGGGGGCAATAAGCTGACTTTGTATAAATATACAAAAGTATGAAGGCTATTGCTTAATGCCTTGTAAGCCGCCCTGAGTCTCCGGAGAAGGGCGGCATATAAATCAAATTTAAGAAAAAAAAAGATAGGAGACATGTGCCATTTTGGATGTGAGGGGAATCAATTCATCTTGGCTAACGACAGTTAAGTTATTTAAGTGGGGGGAATTATGTTTTTCCATCTGTTATATTAGCATTTTCTCAAGATTTTTCTTTTAGCCAGGTTTCCTGTATGTTTTGAGAAAGCCCATTAGTCTCTCCCTGTTTCAGGGCATGAAAATTCAGGCATAGCTATTAGAAGCAAACCATTCCATCTGTACAGTCTATTGATCATGGTACAATCAAGAATTTTGAAAAATAAATAAATCTTTTATCTTTGTTAATGCAAAGAATGCTAAACACTTCCAAATACACAGAAACGCAAACTGCCACTTCCAAATGCCAGAATCATTATTTCTTCACTTTGTTAGAGACTACTGAAGCTGAGTGTCATAATCTTCAAGTCATTACCTTGGCTTTGATATAAATGCATTGGCTGCCAATCAGTTTTAATTTGGAGTGTTAACTTTGTAAAACACATGCATTTATCTGCCCCTTACTTGCTCACGAACTGCATACACAATGTAACTTGCAGAAGGAACCTGCCACCCTCCACACAACCCGTCCATCTTTCAAACCATGTGAAATTCTATGCTGGTATTTGTACCAGAAGGGACCTTTTGAATCATTGAATCATTACAGTGTAGCTAAGCTGTTTTAGATTGCTTTTTACCTTTTCCATTTTTCAGATCATGCCTTTCCTTGGAATTAAAGGCACAGTTTGGATCTCTGGTCCCATTGCTATATCAGCCAGTCTGACAGATACAGAGTAGGAACATTTTTTTTTTTCCTGTTGAGGTCCTCATTCCATCCAAAATGATCTCTTGTGGGCCAGCATAGTCGGTAGGGCTAAAGCAAAGGATATGTAGGATTAACAAAATAACAGAGTTGGAAATGACTTTAGAGATCTTCTAGTCCAACCCCCTGCTCGAGCCAGAAACCCTATACCATTTCAGACAAATGTTTGTCCAATCTCTTCTTAAAAACCTTCAGTTTTGGATCACCTACAACTTCTGGAGGCAAGTCGTCCCACTGATTAATTGTTCTAACTTCAGGAAATTTCTCCTTAGTTTGAGGTTGGTTCCCTCCTTGATTGGTTTCCATTCATTGTTTCTTATCCTGCCTTCAGGTCATTGAGAAATAGGTTGACCCCTCTTCTTTATGGCTGCCCTACTCAATTCCTGCAGTCGTTCTTCTTTCGCCTCCAGTCCTATAATCATCTTTGTTGCTCTTCTCTGCACTCTTTTCAGAGTCTCAGCATCTTTTTTATAATATGGTCACCAAAACTGAATGCAGTATTCTAAGTGTGGTCTTACTAAAGCTTTATAAAGTAGTACTTCACATGATCTTGATTCTATCCATCTGTTAAATGTTTTAACAAATGAACATTTTGCTTATGTTCAGTTGTTAGAAAGATTTAAATTGGATAAGAACAATGTTGGTTTTACATATGGAAAACTGAATTTGAATTGAATTTCTATACTAACAATGAGCATGCCATTGCCAAGAAGTATAAACTTTTATTGAAAATAAATATGCAAGATGAATATATTAATGATTGTATAACTAAGTGACAAAAATGGATATAATAAAATACTAGATTAGAACAGAATGTATAGAGTAAGGAACTGAAATTCACTTTGAGCTATAATTTGGAAGATAACTTTTTATAAGATGATGTATTATTGATATTTAACACCTGATAAATTGTCAAAGATCTAGCATGGCGTGTCAAACATGCACTGAAAGTGTTTTCATTCTAAAGGCACCTGGGTTATCAAGAAAGAAAGCTAAGAGCTATTGAGATCAGATATGTATTTCAATTCAAATGTATAATTTAAAACAAATTTACAGTTGAAACCAGAGGTTTTTCTTCTAGGTTTGATGGATAATCAGATGAAGAAAAAACATGGGCTTTTGTTTTTAACTATGGTAACAGCAGCAAAACTCTTGTATGCATTGAGATGATAAGACTTACAGATTCCTGTAGTGAAGACTGGCTGGTGAAGTTAATGGAACTGGCAGAGATGGTGAAAGTAACTACTTTGATTAAAGAAAAAACTTTTTCTAGCTTTGTTTCTACATGGAAACCTTTTTTTTTTCTTTTTTCTTTTTTGAATTCTTGTTTAAAACCAAAAGAAATGCTATTTTAATTTTGGGATTTGATTTTTAAAATTGTTTATGATTATAAAAATTTTGTGTTTTATTGAATTTTCACAAAAGGCTAATGAATGTTATATATATAACTACATGGAAGAAAGTTGGAAGTTATTCTTTTCCTTATTCTTTTCCTTTTTTGCATCTTCCCTCTCCTAATTTTTCTTCCTTTTAAATTCCCCCCCCCTTTTTTTTAAATTTAATTTATGTAGGAATTCAAGAAAGTGTGCTGAAAATAAATTAGCAAGATAAGCATATTATTCTTAGGACTGCAGATTGCCATTTTTGTTTCATTATTTGAGAATCTATGCTGACATAATAGCTAATAGGAGGTGATATGACGTTTAGAGACAGCTGTAATACTTTCTAATCTAGCCACTATTCTGTTAGTGAGCTTCTCGTAGAATTAACATTTTCCTTTCTCAGGTCTCCTGGGGTTTCCTCCACATGTCCCAAATTTGTTTTATAGGCTAAATTCTGAAATACAATTTCTGAACCAGATTGGAGAAATATGGGAGAGAGCAAAGAGAGAAAAAGGTGTTATTTTGTTAGTGGCATTTGTTCTCTTTATGGAAGAAACCTCTTGCACATAAACATAAGCAGAGGATGTGCAGACATATAGTTTTAAAAAGTCTCAGCAATGTCTTTATATTCTGTTCAAGTACTTCTAATGTTATTTCTAGTTTCTGACATTAGGCTGGCCACGAGTCCTGAAATTAAAACTAGAAGTATTTAAATGTAATAGAAAAACATTGGTGAGATTTTTTTTCTTACACTTCTAAATAATTGTTTCTATATTTAGAAAAGAAACATATATGAAGCTACATGGGAATGTATATAAAGCATATAACGTCCTGAACTAAATGAAATACAAAGATACAAAGAAAGAAATATTTTAAACATAGGACAGTTAACAAATAACAGATTGGGTTACAATCGCCTACATGTTTATCTGGGAATAAATCCCACTGAGCAGAGTCAGTTACTAATTTTAAAAGTGTAAAAATAAACAATCTTATTCACAAAAGCAAAGGGAAACAGATAAAATGTGGGCAGAGTAGAAGCCACATAAAAGATAATTTAAAAAAAGTGGCAATGCACATAAAAAACAAATAGATCTTTGATCTCACCCTTGTGGCCACAATCTTGATTTTTTTCTACCGCCCACTGGCACCCCTGATAGTGAGAAAACAAGGAGGCATTTTAACATACATTATTTAACTTGCTCTTCCTCTATTTCATTTTTTTCCCAAAAAGCGGATGTATTTTAGTAACCACATGTTCATCATTTGTACGTAATTCATTTTTAATTCCATTTTATCACATTTTATTACTGGTATTTTTTAAAATCTATATAGAAATTTTCTCTCAATTGTGCATTTGAGAACCATTGAAAACCAATTCCTCTGTAGTCAATTGTGCTCTTAATTTCATCTTAAACTCCCCATTTCCCTGCATCCCTCTTTATATGTTAACCATTTGTCTTTTCTATAAAATGCTTCTTGAGCTGAGGCCAACAAAGGCATTTTCACGAATAGCCTGGGTTTATATCTCTATTCCATATTCATAGTATGGCATTCCTAATACAAAGACTTTTAAAATCTAGATTTGTTGCACTTTATCATATTATAAGTAACCATGCCACCCAAACCTGAGACCATGATCTTCTAAATCTAAAAGTGTCTTATTTCTTAACAAAAGTATTCCAACATCAACAATCATCCCTTCATCCAACCAAACATCAGGCAGCAAAATACATTCCAAAATCAGGTAATCCCAGTCCTTCACTTTTTCCTTTGCATCTTGGAGGATCTTATATTAAATCCATATTTTTTTTTCACCTGACATATAAATCTGGGTATAACTTTTTGCCATTGTTTAAATAGTTCAGCAATTCTTTAAAATGGCTATAAGGACATTCAAAGTAACACATTCATTTTTACCACAGAAATTCTTTCCAACAATGACAACTGTAATTTCCCACATCTTAATTTCTTAGTTTATAAACTTCTTTTTTAACTTTCACTCCAGCAATTCTCTCATCTTGCCTTATGTCTTATTCAAAACTTCAAGAGCCAGAATAAGTAGCAAAAGAGAAATGGACAACCTTGCCTCGTTCACTTCTGTATTTCACAGGGATTGATCAGTTCCCTATTCAGAAATATTTGTGCCAGGAGCATTATTCTTTTTCACAAGATAGGGCATTTCACTTTGAGGAGTGTGGTAAGATAAAGGAGAAGAGGAGAAACTAACTGACCTTCTTTCAATTCAAAATCCTACCATTCTCATCTAGAAATTCTCTTCCTTTTTGCTTCTATAGAATCCTGTAAATATGCATTTGTGACTCACTTCAACCATTAAACCTAATACAAAGAATTTTTGCTTTTTTAAATCACTTGGTAGCAGAAGCAGTGGTGTGTAAGGTGCAAAGAGAGACAGGGTTGCTGCATATTAAACAGTTTTGAAAATGAAATTCTGTATAGTACTGTACCATTAAAAGTACATCTGACGTTTCCTAGAGTGCTTTCCCTTACCACCTAAAATGGTAATCCTCCCATTAAAATGAAAGCCACGATCCTATAAAAATGAAAGCCAACATTCATTATTTCTCATTTAATCAAGAAATAAGGGATGAAATGCTAACAAATGTAATGGACTAATTAAAATATGTCCTATTTCAGGATAATGACCTAGAGGGTGGGCAACCCACAGGGAGAGGTCAAAAGGCATAGAAGTAATGAATCCCACAAAATTGCCAGAGAACAATTATTTGTTTATAGCATCATTAAAGTAATGAGTTTTTCTATTAGGTGGTCCCTGCAGTTAATAGGAAATTATTGCCATTATCTACAACACCTCTCATTGGCTTCTGTGACTTATTCTGTTGTAGAACTCCCATTGTCTTTTCTTCAGACCCATGAACATCCCCCAAAGCCAATGTAAGGGGGGGAAATCACATTTTGGGTTTCTGAAATCAGAAATCAGGCAACAAATGTATACAAATAATGAGATTACAAGTATCCACTGATCTTTTTAGAATGGGCATAAAACCAAGATAATTTTGAATGACCTTCTTGTAGACATCAACTCTGAATTCAAATTTGAAGCATTGGAGTGGACCGGAAAAATATTTTTTTTTATTTTTTTCCTTAGGATATTCCTATAATTTTGTTCTCATAATAACTTGGAGTTGAAGACTAAGGACAATACCAAAGTCATTGCAAGATCATTTTAAACTAATAGCAATAGTCCAGATGAGAGTTTTTTAAAAAAATTGTATTTGCATGTTTATAAATAACAAAATAATTTTATGGATATCTACTAGGAAGTAAGCCCTTCTGATTATGTATGCATAAGGTCTGAACAAAAAGGCTACAGTCAAGAGAAAAGTGGAATGTCATTTGGTTAGGATCTAAGATTTAAGTAACGGGTTTTTGGGATAATGGCATAATTGATAGAATCTAGAGAAATAACTGTGTAAAATATTAAGTTGTGTTTTTTTTTAAAAAAATTTGATTTATATGCCGCCCTTCTCCGGAGACTCAGGGCGGCTTACAATATGCTCAGCAATAGCCTTCATCCTTTTGTATATTTATACAAAGTCAGCTTATTGCCCCCACAACTGGGTCCTCAATTTACCTACCTTAGAAAGGATGGAAGGCTGAGTCAACCTTGAGCCTTGGCAAGATTCGAACTTGCAGTAATTGCAGGCAGCTGGTCTTAATAACCAGCTTAATAACAGAGTGCCTTAGACCACTGTACTATCAAGGCTGTTAATTGGAAGTTAAAAATTGTTAGTGATTTGTACTAATTTGTGACCAGATCAATGCTTTGTTTTGGAAAAGATGTGTTTTATGTTTGTGTTTTAAAAAGAAAAAAACTTTTTTCAAAAAAAAAGTCATATAAAGGTTTTCCCCATTCAGCTCTATCTGACTCTAGGGGGCAACGCTTATAGCCCTTTGCTAGCCAAGGCAGCCAGCACTGCCTGAGGACACTTCTATGGTCATGTGGCTAGGAGGATTATAGGCTGAGGGGCACAGAACACTATTACCTTAAGTATCACCTATTTTATCTATTTGCATTTGCATGCTTTCTAACTGTTGGGTTGGCAGGAGCTGGGGCAAGAGCTCACCCATCACATGGTACTTGAATCTTGAACTACCAACCTTCCAGTCAAGAAGCCCGGCATCTTAACCACTAGGCCACTGCAATCATGGCACCAGGGTAATAGAACACAATCATGTAACTGGGGGTAAGCTCTATTGAACTAAAGAATGCTTTCCTTTGAGTATAGATGTAGAAACTTGTGTATAGTTGTTTTTTAAGTACTTTACAGATTTGTGTATGACTTTCACCTGCTGATTTTGTGGGCAGAAAAGGGAAAAGATAAAAATTAATAGGATAAAACCTCTGAAGGGAACAATTAATATTAATCTTAGTTGATAATGGAATATACGCCTGTATTTTTGTTATGTGCTGTTTCCTTGAATCATGCACTTAATTAATGGGGAAATGCAAACTTTTCCATATCATATAAATTGCTCCCAAATTCCAATACTTGTTGCCTTCCTGACTTGACTTCCTCCATATATGGGACTCAATTCCCAGAACACTTAATAGTCAAAATGGCTGCACAATTTTGAAAGCCGAAACCCACATACATACATACATACATACATACATACATGAAGAATATCTAGGATAGGGGAAGCTAGATGGAGCTCCCTATAAGTGTTTTATTGGACACTTCTAGATGAGCAGGAGGTTAACACTCTTATTACTTTAATAAATACAAATAATTTGTATTTATTATAAGCATAGTTCTTTGGAAGTGATCAGGATCCTGTAGCACAAATCAATTAGACTAATTATTCAAACACAGATTAGAAAAACAGCTACAATTGTTGTACTGCTTGAAACGTCAGGAAATCTTGCAGAAAGAAACTGTGTTCTTTTTCCCTTCATCAGGAAATGTAACCCTACATTTTGGGGCTTCCAGCTGTCAGGTTCCTCAAGGAAGACATAAGCTTGGCTGAAGCTTCCTAGGGTGTGAATACTTATAGGAATGAAATCTTTGTTACTCAAAAATTATAGCCATTATGCATAGTTCTTAGTTTCTAAGCAGTAGAGGCTAATTTGCAACTTCTAACTTTTCCAACAGTAATCCAAATCCTTAACCCTCATTCCAAGGCAGCCCTTTCTCCTCATAACTTCCTTTGTGTAGTGGACCTCTTGCTTTTCATTTTTCATACTTGGTTGTTGATGGTAGTTTAATTTTTTAGAAGGTCATAAATATGATCTAACTGGGACCACAGTTGTAACCCAGGCAAAATCAAGGAGAGAAAGAGAATTACTTTAAGCCTGGTTTTCCATCAATATGTCAATAAACTGACACATTGACATCAACCTAGTCTACCAATCGCTGAGAACAAAAGAACTGCATCAACCATGATCCAAAAGGTAGCATTTAAAGCGAACAACCAGGCACCCCACTACGCAGCAGCAAAAGTATAACTAACAAAAAATTGGACCACATCTCAGTAACAACAGCCAGCCACTCAAACTATCAAACAAGTTGAAACTAGACCATGACTCAGAAGCACCCAGATAAACAATTCCAATCCTAATCTGCATCACACAGATGGTACTTAACTATAGCCCAGCAACAACAGCCATCCAATCAAACAGTCCAGATCAGACTCTAAATATCCTTTTATGACATGCAAAGTAGTCTGAATGTTGTTTTTTTCTGATTTTTTAAGATCTGTGTTCTGACAGACAAGCACAACTCAAAACACACTGATGATGTTTCCTCAAACTGTGATGAAACATTTGCAACCAAATTGCTAAGATCGTTGCTCAAACCAACAGCCTAACTATCAACTCAAGCTACTAATATTCAAACACATTTCAAACAGAATGATCTAGCTGTTCCTGAAGAAAACATTGAATTTACCTGAACAGGAAGGTTAGAGAGGCAATAGGAAAAAAATGAGAGGACAGGGAGAAGAATACCCAATGATTTTCTTGAAGATGAAGACTTGAGTAAAGGCATGGATGGATTCATTACAAGCAAACTCCATGTTCGAGATATGTGATCAGTTGCCTTGCTGATAGTTAAAATAGCAATGGCTGTACTACTCCAAGATAGCATTTGTTTTCTCCACCTTTCTCTGTGTTATGGATTTCCTGCCTTCCATTTTTCATTCCCAGTTGTTAACAACAGTTTCATTCTTATTTTGTTCTCATTTGTGGCCTAAAATCTTTTGCTATTAATAGAATTTTGGAATCAGCCTTCCATCAGTAGGGAGGCAAGGACAATGGCTGAATCAGCTTATCAGCTTCTGGCAAGTGGACTGGAGATAAAAGGACAGAATTGCTATGCTGTCAGTTTGAGCTCACAAAGCTACTGTATCTACTGTTTTGATCATGAATATTTGGGAAGTTGTATGAAGCAATGGATATGTTCAGATATTCTTATCAGTTTAAAGAGACCAGCCATAAAGATATCTAATAATTAAACAAGACTCTTCCAACATTTCATAGGGAAAAGTAGAGCCAAGTACTGTGTGTATCTATTTCTGAGGGAAAATAAAATATTTTAAAAATATCATCAATTTGGGGTTTAAATAAACCAAACAGGAAGACTTTCGATGCTGTTTCTCTATCTAGGTCCTAGAGGAATTGCATGCTGCCTACGGAATCCTGCCCTTTCCTGGATCACTGCTTTGTTGTGGCGAAGGGGTCTTAATTCCTGGCAAATAGATGCAGAAGAAATGGAGGTAGTGACAGATTTTATTTTCCTAGGCTCCAAGATCACTGCACATGGGGACTACAGCTAAGAAATTAAAAGACGCTTGCTCCTGGGGAAAAAAGCTATGGCAAATCTAGACATCATACTAAAAAGCAGAGATATCACCCTGCCAACAAAAGTGTGTATAGTCAAGGCTATGGTTTTCCCAGTTGCAATGTATGGTTGTGAAAGTTGGACCATAAGAAAGGCTGAGTGCCAAAGAATTGAGGCTTTTGAACTATGGTGCTGGAGAAGACACCTGTGAGTCCCTTGGACTACAAGGCAATCAAACCAGTCAGTCCTAGAGATCATCAACCATGACTGCTCTTTAGGCCAGACCTTGAAGATGAAACTGAATGGCCACTTAATGAGAAGGAAGGACTCACTGGAGAAGAGCCTAATGCTGGGAATGATTGAGGGCAAAAGAAGAAGGGGACGGCAGAGAACGAGGTGGCTGGATGGAGTCACTGAAGCAGTTGGCATGACCTTAAATGGTCTTCGGGGAATGGTAGAGGACTGGAAGGCCTGGAGGAAAGTTGTCCATGGGGTCGCAATGGGTCGGACATGACTTCACAACTAACAACAACACAGAATCCTGTGAAAGTAAGTTATTATGTGCAAACTTCATGTCATTGTCAAGTGTTCTTATTTAAACTGAACCCAATCAGATTGATCCAACTCAAGAAAGGAACAAAAAGACTAGATCCTGGAGTGGTGGGGGTTTTTGGTCTCACTTGGCAAGATGCTTTATTTTGTAAAAACAAACAAAAGTGATATGTGAATACTTCCTATATTCTATTTTATTGCTACCTCTATACCAGGGCTGTCAAAATCATGGCCCTCGGGCCGGATGTGACATACACTGGCCATGCCCACACCTGGTTTAGTGAAGGGAGGAAAGTCCCAATGCATCATGTGATGCCGCCGTGACGATGTGAGCTTGACACCCCTGCTCTATACTATTATTATGATAATTAGTATTACAATATATTATTACTTATTATTATTAACTATATTGAGCCAGAGATGGTTATAATATGGTAGGCTGTATAAATGTTTTAAATAAATAAATTATGTTCTATTGCTAGTATGTATCAACGTTTCATTTTTAAGCCTGCTCTGACTTAAGTTCTCTCTGTCTCTGAGATTTCTTTTTCTAATAATGTCCAATATGTAGAGCTCTTGCACCTTTTTAATATTGTGTTTTGTTTTGCAGGGCCTCTGTACTTTCTTTCCTCTCTTTTGTACCAGTCATTCCTTCTGAAAAACACCTGCTGTTTGGCAGCTGTACTCAGCTTCCTGCTGGCTTCCCCTTCCGACACCTACCTCAAGGTCACAATGTTATTTGCAATTCTGCCATGTTGATGCTGGAGAGAAAGCTTAAATGGGAGGGAAAAATTTTTCCTTGGGAGCTTGCTCTTCCACAGCCTTCTTATTCCAGTTAATTTTCAGACATTTCTAACAGGGTTCCCCATTATTCTGTGTCAACATTCTGTGAAGTGAGCCTTCAATCTAGAACAGAATGATCAATTCAGAAGGAATTTGAGATTCAAAATAACAGAGTTGGAAGGGACCTTGGAGGTCTTCTAGTCCCTTCCCCTGCTCCAGCAGGATACCAGCTCGGAGAACGAACCTCCACCCTTACCCTATACCATTTCAGACAAGTAGCTGTCCAAACTCTTCTTAAAACCTCCAATGTTGGAGCAACTTCTGGAGGCAAATCATTCCACTGATTAATTGTTCTAACTGTTAGGAAATTTCTCCTTAGTTCTTGGTTGCCTCTCTCCTTGATTAGTTTCTATCCATTGCTTCTTGTTCTGCCTTCAGATGCTTCAGAGAATAGCCTCTCTTCTTTGTGGCAGCCCCTGAAATATTGGAACACTGCTATCATGTCACCCATAGTCCTGGAGCACTGGGGAAATACTAGAAGAGAAGAAAAGAGCTGATATGGTTCCCATTTTCAGAAAAGAAAAAAAAACAGATTCAGGAAACTACATACCAATCAGCCTGATATCAATAACTGGGAAGATCTTGGAAAAGATAATCAAGTAACAGATCTGTGAATGCCTAGAAGTAAGCAAAGTTATAAGAGTTTGTCAAAAACAGATCATGCTAAATAAATTTTATATCATGCAGTTCCTTAACAGAACTACATCTACATGAAGAGAAGTAAGCAGTGGAGAACCTTAAGGTTGTGTTTTAGGCTCAGTACTAATACATGATTTAGATGAGGGAATAGAAGGGGAACTTATCATATTTGCAGGCAACCCCAAGCTGGTAGGAACAGCCAACACCCAGAAGATAGGCTTAAGATTCAGATAGATCTCGACAGACTTGAAATCTGGGCCTTATCTAACAAAATGTAATTCAATGGTGAGTAAGGTTTTACATTTAGGTAAGATAAACCAAGTATACAGGTAGGTGAAACGTGGCTCAATAGCAGTAACTGTGAGAGGTACCTTGGAGTATTAGTCGAAAGTCACTTAAATATGAGCCAATAGTATGCTGAAGCCACCAAAAGAGCAAATGCAATCCTAGGCTGCATTAACAGAGGGGCAGAATCAAGATCATGTGAAGTGTTAGTACCACTTTATAATGCCTTGGTAAGATGACACTTGGTATCCTGCATCCAGTTTTGGTCACCACAATATAAGAAAGGATGTTGAGCCTCTGGAAAGAGTGCAGAGAAGAACAACGAAGATGATTAGGGGACTAGAAAATAAAACGTATGAAGAACGGTTGCAGGAATTTAATGAACAGAAGGACTAGGGGTGATATGATAGCAGTGTTCCAATATCCAAAACACCAGAAGGCAAAACAAAAAGCAATGGAGGGAAACTTCGAGAACAATTTGATGGAAACAACAAGAACAATTAACCAGTGGAATGGCTTGCCTTTTGAAGTTGTGAGTCATCACTGGAGGCTTTTAAGAAGAGACTGGAGAGTTATTTGCCTGAAATGGTATAGGGTCTCCTGCTTGAGCCGGGGGTTGGGCTAGAAAACCTCCAAGGTCCCTTCCAACTTTGTTATTCTGATATTTATTCTGTTATTTATAGTCCTTTTCATTAAACTGGGCATACCAAATTCCTGCAACTGTTCTTCATATGGTTTAGCCTCCAGTCCCCTAATCATCTTTGTTGCTCTTTTCTGCACACTTTCTAGAGTCTTAACATATTTTTTTTTTTATTTTGTGGTGACCAAAACTGGATACAGTATTCCAAATGTAGTTTTACCAAGGCATTATAAAATGTTACTAACACTTCATGTGATCTTGATTCCAACAGACTCACATTTAGAGGCAAATGTAAAACAAAACTGTTCTTGCTTGCTTAAATTGAGTTGTTCTGTGATTTTCCAGTTTGGGGGTGAAGAATAGACATGCATGTATTTTGGCACTTGGAAAAGAGAAGAAAGAGGAGGGTTTTTTTTAGTTTACAGATGGAATATAGATATTTTTTTTCCTTGGTACACAACTGATTCCATTTTTCTGTTTCATGGTAACTAGATCAAAACAGTAGGAGTTTCTGAGCTTTGGGCACCCTACAGAGCTGGAAAACTATCAGCTTCATCTGCACGTTCCTTTCTATTGATAGTGCTGGGCTCCATCTGAAAACAGCTTCACTTTTTGAGTATTTTTCAATGATACATAGACAGCCTTTATTTGCCTTGAAATGTGAATTTGTTAGGCCTTTACCGGTATACTTATAAAAAGGTGAAAAAATATTATATTTACAAAAAGTGTAAGGAACTTAAAGAACCCCCCCACACACACACTTTTTCTGCTAGTCCAGCAGCTTCTAGACAATAAGATTATTTTTTTGAATTTCTTAATATTAGCTGTGCACAAGAATATCCATAACCATGAAAAAATATATTGCAGATATTGGTTTGAAGTCAACAGGTAGGAGTATTCAAATAGCTTCATGGGTCAATCTTGCTTCTTTGATTGGCCAGCTCTGAACAGGGTAAATGATTATAGGAAATTCCAGAATGTTCTCCTCATTCCTTGATTAGACGTCTCTAACTATTTTAATTCATAATTCTGTTCCTTGCTCAGAAAAAGCTTTTTAAGCAGTCTATTACTCACCGGACTTTGATCCATTTGATAGGAATTGCCTTAAACTGCTGTGGTAAATGTGTCTCAAGCTGAAATACACACCCACACACAACCCATTCACTAGACTCAGCTGGATCCAGAGAGGAAATTGGTGTCCTCTAAGGCAGGCGTCTCCAATCTTGGCAACTTCAAGACTTGTGGACTTCAACTCCCAGAGTTCCTCAGCCAGCTTCACTGGCACCCAAGAAAGTCCAGTTGCCCCTTGAAAAAGCACCTTTGAGACATCTTGTGGAGTGAGAAAGGAGTTAATATTTCGTGCACTATTTTTTTTCCCAGTAGCTTATCTTTTCAAGCAACTTTCATTTTTCCATTTTTATTTGCTTATTTTGTTGGGCAGAAGGCTGCTTTTCCTTTATTTGGTGCACAACCATAAACACACACAATTTTTTCTTAGAGTAAAGATACTGTAGAAAGTTAGTACCCACCCTTCTCCTAGAAGAATGAAATATTCTAGGAAATGTTAAAAAGTCAGAATATTATATTTCCCTGGTTGAGAAAAGGAGAAACATGTTTTTAAAGACAAAGAGCAGCTCCCAGCAGCTCCCTGCCCCCAGCAGATATTTGGTGCACATTAAGTTGAGGCCAGCCTTTAGAAATGCAGATCCATTATTCCCAGGCAGGTCTGAACAAAGGTAGGATTAGCCCTCATCCCTTTCATTGCATCAGCACACTTCAACCAACTTGACTTCAAGACAAACATGACCCCACTTGACTCCACATGGGAGTCTTTCTTCAACCAATTGAATACATTCCTTGCCACAGGAACAGGAAACTGGAGGGCAAGGCCCAAGAGAGGGTATAAATAACATTCACTCTCCACTCCATGTGGTCAGCTACCCAGGACTTAAACCCATGTGGTCCTGTTCACCATTTAACCATCTTTCCAAGCAACCTCCATGTTTCCAGGGTCTTTCTCCCCACTTGGAACTGAAGCCAGATGGACATTTCTTCCAACAATATTATAAAAGAATAGTTGGTCCAGTGTATGTTGTGTTGTTTAAAAAATATTGGAGAGCAAACTGACTTAGTTATTTCTGGTTATTTCTATGCTAATGACAAGCTTACTGTTGTGGCTATATGGTTATTAAGAAAGTTAAGTTTGCATATTTCATCTTTTGATGCAAATTATGGGGGAATGTATTGTCTATCTGTTCACATGGGGGGGTGTTGTTCTACTGTGATTCTTTCTGTAGGGCATTGTGCTTCCTTCAAGTAATTTTTCATCTTCTACTGTGTGATGACTTTGATGGAGCAGGAGAGGTAGCATTTTTGTTCATAGTCCAAATTCATTTTTAATCTGACAATTTATTATAAATTTAGTGCCAATCATATTTCTATCCTTAGTAAGCGCAAATTTGTAATAAATCATCTTTTGCTTCTATAAATCTTCAAATGTGGATTTTTAGTTCATGATATAACTGTAGCACTGAACAGAGGAAAACTAGATGCATAGATGTAAAGGGCCGGGAGGCAGGATTCATGTCATAATCATTAATAACCTGTAACACTCAACAGTGCAATTGTGATATAATTAAACCAAATAACCAGCAATATAAATTTGAATTCATTTGGAAGCAATATAAACATGATTAAATAGGTATTCATAGCTTAAATGTACAATAGAGCAGAATTATAACTTAATCTGATGATGAGCTTCAAAAATTGGTTTTCATTCCTCAGTGACCCCAAATAAAGTACGACAGAAGACGTGAGATTATTTTTTTACATACATTCCACCTGCTTTGTGCCTAGCATAAATAGGAGTTCCTTTATATGAAATGGGGTTCTCTTCTAATAAAGGTCTTCCTTTCGATGGAGGACCTCCCCAAATATATATCAGATTATGTTAGCTCACCTCACATATCCTAAATGAATGATTAGGTTACTCCATGTTGTTCACCCTTCTCATACAATCTGAAATCCTCAATAAAAATCACATAGTGAATGTATACCATGGTTGATTTCTAGAGCTGTTCAATAAAAGGTAGGGCATTTGCATTTACACAGTATAGTATTTCAAAGTGTAATGTGAAACACTCCCTCAAATCTGCTTTGTGAAGCAATAAGCATGTGCACACACACACACAAAAAGCAAAGCAAAGCAAAGCAAAACAGCTGTGTTGCTCCAAGGCCTCATCCAGCAGTTCCAAAATTTTCCAGTTAATGGAATTGCTGCTATGATGTCTTGGAGCAATACAAAATTCTTTAATGGTTTTTTTTTTTTAAAGATAAATAACCCAATGTCTTGATGAGATGAACTGCATCATTTTCATGGCACAGAGCGCCTCACTGAGGCAAATGCGACCATCTCGTACAATTATTTGACACAGTACTATTTGCATTAACACTTGAGGTGAGGAATTAGTTATAATAAAATAATTATTCTCCTGGGGGATTACATTGTAAGTAGAATTTTAAATATTTAATTTTGTAAATATGGGTCAACGGGTGGAGGGAGACTTAATTGGCCTGCCAATGTCAACAGTTGGGGGAGAAATCAAATATTTGAAGTAAAACTCACCTGGGAATAGGGGATATGGAATTTGATAAAGGAAAAAAAAGGGTATGCAGTGTGTGATATTGTTAATTGGTTTGGTTAGCTGATTAACCAAATTAATTGGTTTGATTAGCTGATTAACTGGATAATCTGACACTCTTGAATATGCTTTTGCTTTGTATCTTACTTGGATATTTACTTGTATTTATTCATGTTGTTCAATGGACATTTACATTTTTTGTTTTAGGCCCTCTGTATGCAGGTAATGACATATCAATTAAATTACTCAAATGATACAATCTCTCTTTTTCACTTGAATTCTGCAAGAGAATATTGCAATAACCTTTGATATGCTGATGATACTATCTTAATAGCTGAAAGTGCAAAGGATCTGCAAGTAATAAAAATCAAGGAACAAAGTGAAAAGAAATTAGACTAAAATTAAATATAAAGAACACAGAACTAATTGCAATAGGTAGAATAACCAGCCATAGAAAACTGACAATGAGATATAGAAATGGTGAATAGCTTCTGACTTTTAGAATTAGCCAACAACAACAAAGGAATAAACTGTCAAGAAATATTCTATAGACAATGAAGGCCTTTGGGAAAAATAGTAAGATGCTGTGATGTGTCTAGACCTACCAAGACAAAAATTGGGAAAAGCCATGGTATTCTCTGTGACACTCTATGAAAGTGAAAATTGGACTTTGAGGAAGCAGCATAGGAAGAGTATTGATGATTTTGAACTTTGGTGTTGAAGAAGACACCTGAGAATAACATGGCCAGCCAACAAAATAATAATAATAATAATAATAATAATAATAATAATAATAATAATAATAATAATAATAATAATAATAGATAATTGAACAAATCAACCCAGAGTTCTCATTAGAGGATCAATTGACTAGGCTCAAATTATCCAAATTTTTCAAGACCAAGCCTTCTAATGCTGGGAAAGGTGAAAGGAAATAGAAGAACAGAATTTATTTTTATTTATTTTATTTTATTTTTGAATTTGTATACCGCCCTTCTCCCTGAGGACTCAGGGCGGTGAACAGCCAAATAAAAACATCAAATACAAATATTAAAATACAGTTAAAAAATATATATAAATTTGGCCCCATTAATTAAAACAATAAACAAAACAATTAAAAACACTTAAAAAGAATTAGGCCAGCCTGGCTTGTTGGAAAAGGAAGGTTTTAAGGGCACGGCGGAAGGCACTGAGGTCATGGATTCTCCTTATCTCAGGGGGCAACTGATTCCAGAGGGTGGGAGCCCCCACAGAGAAGGCCCTCCCCCTGGGGGTCACCAGCCTGCATTGTTTGGCTGATGGCACCCCGAGGAGGCCCTCTCTGTGGGAGCGCACGGGTCGATGGGAGGTCGTCGGTGGCAGCAGGCGGTCTCGGAGATAGCTAGGCCCTATGCCATGGAGCGCTTTAAAGGTGATAACCAACACCTTGAAGCGCACCCGGAAGACCACTGGGAGCCAGTGCAGCTCGCGCAGGAGCGGTGTTACATGGGAGCACCATGCTGCTCCCGTCACTACCCGCGCTGCTGCGTTCTGGACCAGTTGGAGCCTCCGGGTGCTCTTCAAGGGGAGCCCCATGTAGAGAGCGTTACAGTAATCAAGGCGAGAGGTCACGAGGGCATGAGTGACTGTGCACAGGGAATCCCGATCAAGAAAGGGCCGCAACTGGTGGATCAGGCGAACCTGATAAAAGGTCCCCCTGGTTACAGCCGTCAGATGTTCCTCCAAGGACAGCTGCGTATCCAGGAGGACTCCCAGATTGCGAGCCCTCTCTGTGGGGGCCAAAGACTCGCCCCCAATAGTCAGTGATGGAGTCAACTGACTATATCGGGATGCCGGGAACCACAGCCACTCAGTCTTGGAAGGGTTGAGCTTGAGCCTGTTCCTCCCCATCCAGATCCGTACAGCCTCCAGGCACTGGGACATCACTTCAAGGGCATCATTGGGGTGGCCTGGGGTGGAGATGTACAGCTGAGTATCATCAGCGTACTGATGGTATCTCACCCCAAAGCCACGGATGATCTCGCCCAGCGGCTTCACATAAATGTTGAACAGGAGGGGCGAGAGGACCGACCCCTGAGGCACTCCACATATAAGAGGCCTCGAGGTCGACCTCTGCCCCCCTGCCAACATGAACTGCGACCAGTCGGAGAGAAAGGAGGAGAACCACCGTAACACGGTGCCCCCCATCCCCAACTCTTCCAACCGGTGCAGCATGATACCATGGTCGATGGTATCAAAAGCCGCTGAGAGGTCTAACAGGACCAGAACAGAGGAGCAACCCCTGTCCCGAGCCCTCCAGAGATCATCAACCAACGCGACCAATGCCGTTTCCGTGCTGTGCCTAGGCCTGAAACCAGACTGGAACGGATCCAGATAGGATGTTTCCTCCAGGAATTGCGGAAACTGTCGCGCAACCACACTCTCAACAACCTTCGCCAGAAAGCGAAGGTTGGAGACAGGACGATAGTTAGCCAATATTGCCGGATCCAGGGACGGCTTCTTGAATGATCAGAATGATCAGTAGCAAGGTGGATGCAATCAGTTACAGTAGTAACAAGTGCACCATTGGAAAATTTGAAAACCAGGTTAGGGATAGACTGTCATGGAGGATATCCATCTATGTGGTCACTAGAAATCAAAAATTACGTACTTGATGATACATAATCAAAGTAAAGTAATCTAGGCATGCCATGATAAAAAGGGAAATATAATAGTGACTATTATGTACTTACAAAGAATGTATAGCCTAAAATAAATTTAGATTGCAAAACATATGGAAACTATTTATGGAGAGGAGAAAGTTGCTACACAAATTGACAGGTGTAATAAGCATTGGCTGGCATTTTGCTACAAATAATATATCACATTTCCAAGGAATCCTGAAACTTAAATTCATATTTCGGTTGTTTTAATGCTTGACAAAGACATGTTTCTATTTTTCAGACCTTCCAATGGGCCATAAAGATGGCAGAAAAACTTTAGTCTTTGAGGATAGATTCAGGAAAAGCAAAGGCATAAGCATCACTTGCACACAAGAACATTTATGGAACCCCCCTAAGTTATTATCATAGGTTCATAGGAGGAAGGAGTGAATGGAAAAGTTTGACAGGTGAATAGGATGTCCACAGTGATAGATGTTCAGCCATTGCGATCCTCCACTTGCTATTCCTTATTTTTAATGTTGGTTGCTTCAATGTAATGGTTGTTTAAAGTAATATAGAAAGGTCCATGATTTATTTAAGAGAACCAGTCCTGGACCTTGGTGTAGTAGCTGTCTAACTCATAAATATTTGGGCGCTGCAATTTTTAAATGTTGCACTTGATTCATTTTGGAAATGTTTGACACCAGAGAACTTGGTATTTAGAGCTGCCATTACAGAGCAGCTGTATTAATGCTTCTATCATTCAGAACAAATACACTTTACATAACTATTACTTGGGTAAAAATATGGATATGAGCAGTCTTTCCACTTTTGCCCATCTGCCCTTCTGTCACTTGTTGGCCAGATTGATGTATTTGACAAGCTCACAATCAGGGACTGGACACCAACCATCCATACCAGTGGTGGGTTAATCCCGGTTCGGTCCGGTTCGGCTGAGCCGGTAGCGGTGACGATATGATGTCACCGAACCAGTTCTCCCCCCCTGCCCTCCCACCCTCCCACCCCCCCACCTTATTCTTACCTTTTATTTGGTCCCACCCCCAATCTATTGCTGCCTCCTGAGTCCCAGCTGATGACTAGAGGGAAAAAAACTGTTTAAACTCTTGTCGCGGGGCTTCAAAGGGCCGTCCTACAGCTGACCAGTGTTAAAAGCAAACAAATGAGTCGGGTCGTAAGTGCGAGGGCTGGTCGTAAGTGCGAGGACCTTCCAGAAATGACTCTGACCAGCTAGCCACGCCCACCTAGTCACATGACCTCCAAGCCACACCCACAAAATAAGCCACTCCCCCAGAACCGGTAGTAAAAAAATTTAGAACCCACCCCTGATCCATACCCACTGTCACTTGGCCGTGCTGCCTAAGATTCAGGAGAAAGGAAAAACCTATCCATATTCGTTTGATGGCCTGATTATCCATGAATCTGCTTATTCCCCTTTTAAAATCACTGAGATTGATTGCCATTACTACACTGCTGGTAGCAAATTCCACAGTTTAGCTATACTCTATATAAAATGATGTCTTTTCCTTTTGGTCCTGAATCTAAATTCAGTGGATGACCCCGAGTTCTCACATAATAATACTGAGAGAAAAAGGAAATGGAGAAGAGAAACTCTTGCCCATTTTATATATTTTATATCTCTATCATGTCCTATCCCTCCTTGATTCCAAACTAAAGACCCCAGCTCTTGCAATATTTCCTCATACTAAACTCCTAAAAGTGCTTTTTTCAAAAAGGAACTGGACTGTCTGGTTTTTCTTTGAAGACGTTTCGCTTCTCATCCAAGAAGCTTCTTCAGCTCTGACTGGATGGTGGGGAATGGAAGGATTCCCCACCCTCCTTGCAGAATGCTGGTCATTTACATTCATTTAGTGAGACATTAAGGTCACTTGGAGGTTTACCTGTGTCATCAGGGTCACCTGAGTGGTGCAAAAGGGTGTGGAGCCTTCTTGGAACTGTTGAAAGGACTGTATTGTAGACTGGAGTTAGATGATGTCATATCCCTCCCCCTCTGTTAAGAGAAGGCTGTTCCATTTTGACATAGATGGCCTCTTTGGCCCCTCTTTCAAAGCAGGGGTCTTCTATCCAAAATGTGGACTTTGCTATCTTCAAAAGAGTGGCCTGTTTCTTTTAAATGCAGGTAGATATTGTCCAGATTCTATTAATTTAAGGAGGGATCTGGAGTCCTTATGTTTGATCATTTTTGTGGAACTGATGGTGGAAAAAAGTTCAGAAGTTTTGTGAGACAAACCTTTCTTTTTCATAAGCTTTGCTGGTCCCTTTTTAGCAAGGTTGTTTTTTTCTGTGGGCTTTAATTTTATTGAATATGTTCAACATCTAGAATAGATGTTAGGCTTATTGGCATCTTCTTACATGCACATGATAATATTATGAATACCATTCAATAATTGTTACATCTTGAATTAAGTCCACTATTTCATATCCACTGATGGCTTCCTCTATTTCTGTGCCTTTTCAACTTTCTTTCCCAAGAAAACTTTCCCTTTTTGTAGGTAGAGTTTACTGGATAGATATCTCCTTTGAAAAAAAATATGTAATGATGTTTATAAAATCAAATTATCTAAATGCACATATATGCAATCACAGCAACTAGCTTTAAAATAAACATTATTTTCTTTGGTTCTCTTATTCCTACTGCAGCTCCTATTACCACTAGTATTCTGATAACATTTGCCTAACACAGAGAAGGTCACTGGTTTCCAAGCTAACAGAATTTTTTATTAAAATTCACATTTTCCCTTCCCTGATTTACTATTCTATCACACATTGCTATTATTTGTAGTAATAACAGCAAAAGTATTACTCCAAAATAAATAAGTACTGCAAAAATATCAGTACATTTATCTAAGACTGGGTGAAAAAGAGAGACAGAGCCACAGTGACAGAGAAAAGGAGAGAGATAGTGTTGCTAATCTCAAGGATCGGACCCAATAACAGACATAGACTCATTAATATTTAATCATGTAGCCGTTTATTAACATTGATCTTCTCATTACAGCAATCATCAGCAAGAACATCTGGAGCAGCGTGGAGGAACCTTAAGTACCTGGGAGGCAGAGTCTGAGGTAAAGAGTGGTCTAGGGGGGAGGTGGATGTATGGATTGTGTGGGTTAACCCTTGCAGTCCTGAGCCATGTGTACCTGCTTGTGTGGGTGAGGCATTTACACGTGACAGATAGGCGGTGTTTAAAACTGCAAAATGATGTGGCTATGAAGAGACTTAAAGCATATACTTTCCCACTTTTAGTAAATAAACAAATAAACATCGGTAGATATTGGTACTATAAGGCAGAGTTGCTGTTGGAGCTTCCACATACAACAGAGGCGTCATGTCAAGTGTCAGTCATTTGTTTGTTTGTTTGTTTCTGTTTTTTTATCAAATTTATTGGCTACCCACCTTACCACAGGATAACTCTTTTGCGCTCTAGTCCTAGATGTCCCAAAGGTGCTAGTTCAGGAGGCAACTGGACTTTCTTGTTTTTTCTTTGAAAACGTTTCGCTTCTCATCCAAGAAGCTTCTTCAGCTCTGACAGCATAGTGGGGGAATGGAAGGATTTATATTCCTTGCAGACAGCTGGTCATTTGCATCCTTTTAGAGGGTCGTTGAAGCACTTGGAGGTTTACCATGACCTGGATGACTGAGAATCTCTACAGACTTCTAGTCCTAGATGTGTTTTAATTGATCTGTGGCACTGCCTCATCAAATGATCACATTACAATATCCTATCTGCATTTTTTAAAAACAAAAATCAGTCCCTTTGTTGACAAGAAGGTAAGTTGTGACTGTTTTTTTTTTTTTTTTTTTTTTTTGCTGTATATCTTTATAGTCATATTTAAGATGTGCAGGAGGGGGGCATTATTTTTGCTGAGGCATTATCTCTGAAAATTGTTTTATAATGTTGCCTTCACTTGCAGCGTAACTGTGCAAACTGGCTAGTATAGACCACACATATGGCCAGTATCAATGATCTAAATCCCAAGAGGTCCCGGTTGAACAGGACCATACAACACTCATCTCTTTAACATTGGGTGTTACGTGTTGCCCTTCTGTCACAGTTACAGTGTGAAAGCAAGAATAAGTTCAGCTCTGCTGTAGATTGAAAACAACACTTCTGGAACGAGCTTTATGAAGGAGGCAGTTTTACTGGCTTAATGACAGCAAAATAAAACAATTACTGCTACAAAAGCTTTTCAAAGATATGAATATTTTAGTTGTGGTGCAGGCAATAAATGGACACATTTCTAAATGAAAGCTTTAGAAATATTGGAAAATGTGGCCTGCCATCAAAAGTTAGTGGTGTGTCTCATGAGAATTATGGATCTCTCACCCTGCTGCTGGATCTCCTTGAAAAAGCAGCAGTTTTGTAGAAAATCTGTGGGCATGCAGAGAAATGCTGGAGAACTATAACATGCTTTGCATTTGGGAACTGCCTCATGTGTAACACATCAGGGCATGAGTATTTGCTATAAAACATCAGAACAGCAGGGGGTCTATACTCTGCAATGCACAGACTTACAATCATGGGTTAAGTATCTCCCTATACAGTTTATATGCATTTGTTGAGAATACCTTAGAGTTTTCTTGTATGCTGAAAACATATAAGAATGAATGGATGGATGGATGGATGAATGAATGAATGAATGAAGTGCAGAAGGCAGGGTATCTGTTCTCATTTCAGTGCAATGTGGTCAGCTTGAAAATGGTGGCCATTTTTGGGATAACGCCATGTGGTCCATGAACAAAGAGGCATGTTTTGCTTCCCTAATGTGAGCTCCAGAAAGCTCTGCAGCAGTTTTCAGTGGTCCAGAGCTCGCCTGAAGAAAGTAGAGCAAACCAACTCCATTCCTGAGTTGTGCAGCATGACAATTCAATGCAGTTGCCCCCAAATGGCAGTTGCTTCTAGGATTCCACCACATGGCTCAGGAATGGAACAGCCTTCCTTCCTTTCCTAATCAAAACTCAGGAAATCTTTGAAAGGTAAGTGAGAAGGAGGATGTGGGGTCCACTGGGATGGGGAAGGGGGCCAAGGGAACTGGTGAGTGGAATGGGGGAAGATAGGTGAGGAGGCAGGGGATTGCTGAAGCATCCCTGTGATTCAGAGGTGGGTTTCAGCACGTTCTGACCAGTTCTGGAGAACCAGTAGTGGACATTTTGAGTAGTTTGGAGAACCGGTAGTAAAAATTCTGACTGGCCCCACCCTCATCTATTCTCTGCCTCCCAAGTCCCTGCTGATTGGGAAGAAATGGGGATTTTGTAGTATCCTTCCCCTGAAGTGGGGAGGAAATTGAGATTTTACAGTATCTTTCCCCTGCCACACCTACCAAACCACGCCCACCAAGCCATGCCACGCCCACCAAGCTACACCCACAGAATACTACACAGACGGTAGTAAAAAAAATTGAAATCCACCACTGCTGTGATTGGTTGTAAGCTTGAATGACCATGGGGGTGCTGTAGGAGCTGTAACTTCAGAACCAGGTCGTAAGTAGCTATGGGGCTCCATCATAACTTTGACCAATTGTTTCTGCTTGCCATCTTTGTTCTCCCTGGGCAAGCCTGAATGTTGGAATCATCTGTCAATAGTCTGCCCCATAGAACTGTTTCTTCCTTGTTGGGTCCACAGCAAATGAAGCTAACATTGTTCATCTGACCTTAGACGTATGTGCTCTCCTATCGGTAATAACAGCAGGTTATTTCTCCTCTTTCCTCTGAGATTTTCTGTAAGCGACACTGCATTCAGAAACAGTTCAGAGTTTTTTCCTCAAACAAAAAAAAACTTGCATCCACATAGAATTAGGCTACAGGCAACAGATAAAAATATCTTACAGGCTAGCTGTGTCTGCATGATACCATATCCTCAAGATTAGCCCACAGACTGTAGATAATTTTGTTGTGTAAACTCAGGATGCATAATTAATTTATTGTTCTCTAGATTATGCAAACATGGAAGCCTATGTATTGTGCAGTCTCGATTGCAGCTTTGACAAAGGTGGTGGTAATAATGCAGTGGTGGGGACTCCTTTTCAAAGGGAAAGCAGTTGTCATCTGTAGCTTTCACATGTTATGAATAGAGTTCCTTGAGGTAGTTAGCACTGACCATTATCGGCCAATGTTGGGAATTGGAAGTCCGTCAGGAAGTTATTTTTAGTACAATGATAACCATTTTCCAGACTGAAAACTGCAGAAGCTTCTGCACATGTGCAGATCGCTTCTGATGATGTCAGGGTCAGTGGGCGGAGTCTCCCACCAGTTTTACTACTGGTTCTATAGAACCGGTCCGAACCGGGGGCAACCCACCACTGATCTGGACCAAGAAGCAGATAAGGCCACTTTTAAAATGTAATATAGTCTGGGACACCCTACCTTTGATTTCTGAATTCTTCTAAAAATATTTAAGAATCTAGTTCTTTGCTTTCAGGAATCTCACCTGGAAATCTAATTCCTTACTGTATTCTTTCTCCAGACAGTGAAGACATATGTAAAGTCCTGCTTTAAGGATATTTTAACTGCAAGTCAATAAAAGTAATTTTGCAGCTAAGACAAAGTAATGACCACATTCCTGAGATCCATAATATATTGCAGGAACTGGGCCTAAGGGCAGCAAATCCTTATTACCCTCAAAGTGAACAGTCCTTCAATAAAACATAAAATATGATGTAGTCTTACTCAGTCAACTAATAGCAGGATTCATTTTGGGAGCGTTTCAAACCCAGGAGGAAATAAAAGAAAACAATTAATAATAGAAATATTTTTTGGTTTGAAAAAGCAAAAAATGTATTCTCTTGGGGTATTGTACTCTATTGTTTATCCCCTACCTTTTGAGATTTCTGGTCAAACAATTAAAATACTGTCAGCTTCAGAAAGGGGTTCTTATTCCCCTTAAATGAAAATACAGTAGTCCAAGATTTACAACAGTTTGTTTAGTGACCATTCAAAGTTACAACGGCACTGAAAAAAATGACTTATGATAATTTTTCACACTTACAATCTTGCAACATCCCCATAGTCACATGATTTACATTAGGATGACAACTGGTTCTTATTTATGACAATTGCAGTATCCCAGGGTCATGCGATCATCTTTTGCGACATTCTTACAAGCAAAGTCAATGGGAAATCCAGATTCACTTAACAACCGTGTTACTAATTTAACAAGCGCAGTGATTTACTTAAAAATGTAGCAAGAAAAATTGTAAAATGGGACAAAACTCACTTAACAAATTTCTCACTTAGCAACATAAATTCTAGGCTCAATTGTGTTCGTAAATAGAGGACTACCTATTCTGATGTTCACTAGGCTGTTTCCTTTTTCCACCCCTGCCCTCAGATTGTCCATCAGTGAATAGGTAATGTTATTTTTAACATAAAATAGAGGAATATCTCAGCAATGAAGAATTTTTCAACACTTATGACTTGTGGATGGATTGGGGGTAGAATCTGCGCTGTTTTTAAACCTTTCTGCTAGCTTGTATGTCCTGCCTCTGATAGGAATTCCCTTCTTCTACCTAATACCTATTTTTGTTTTTCTGAAAGGAGAATGGAGTTATGATGGCTAATTCCAAGCCGGACCACCTCATCTATGACCAAAGGTAATAATGCACTCTCAGCAATGTACATGTATAGGATCGCATATATACAGTAGATCAGTGGTGAAATCCTCCGCGGATTGCCACCGTTTTGCTGCCCGCGCATGCACAGTGCACGCCAAAAGCACGCTGCACACACATGTGCAGTGCACACCAAATGCACGCTGTGCACGTATGCACAGTGCACAGTGCACACCAAATATATGCTTTGCACAGAAAAAGAAGGCTTAACAAGATAAGTAGAACAGCAAGATGGGGAACAGCTGTGCCGCGCGATTTAGATTCACTAGAAAGCAGGATTTCCTGCTTTCTAGCGAATATAAATCACGCGGCACAGCTGATTGTTAGAAATACTGGTTCAGATAAACCAGTAGCTTTTATTTACTACCGGTTTGCCCAAACCAGTAGCTTTTATCGCTACCGGTTCTCGTGAGCCGGTGCGAACCGGTAGCATTTCACCCCTACAGTAGATCCTACAGCTGTGATGGCGAACCTATGGCACGGGTGCCACAGATGGCACACGGAGCCATATTGGTGGGCACACGAGCATTGCCGTAGCTCAGCTCCAGCGCGCATATGTGCGCTGGTCAGCAGATTTTTGGACCTTCCATCCTGCTGAAAGTTGGGAAATGGGCTGTTTCCCGCCTCTGGAGGGCCTCTGGGGTGAGTGGGGAAGGCTGTATTCACCCTCCCCAGGCTCCTAGAAAGCTTCTGGAGCCTGGGGAGGGTGAAAAATGGGCCTACTGGGCCCACCGTGCCATCGCGTGCTAAAAGCGGGGGGGAGGTGTGCGCACATGCGTGGGGCGCATTGAATTATGGGTATGGGCATGCGCGTGGGCGACCTCCCCGCACTCCCCCTGCTTTTGGCACATGACGGCAAAAAGGTTAACCATCACTGTCCTACAGCATTCTCCCTTACCACTGGAGAGTGGCCACAGTAGGTCAGACAGCCATGCATCATGCAAATTTATTCATACAGATTCCTTTCATAAACATTTGCAGGATCCACCAGTTTCATTAAATTGTTACAATTCAAGCCCAAGCTTATATTATTCCAGGGCAATGCCACTTTCATCATTTACCCCCCTTTCCCCCCTAGCTCAAGTGGCTGAATCCATTCTTACCATTAGCTGAATATATGGAGGTTGTTAGTTAGATCCAGCAAAAGCACGTAAGTCCCAAACTTTTCACCTTCGGTATCTTTAATCATAAAATTCAAAGCATGCCTTTAGTCTTGCCCTCCTTCATCATTCCATTTCTTGTCTTTCTTCCTCCTCTCCTCCAGTAATTTCCCTTTCCTTGCTTTTTTTTTCTTTTTTTCTTTCTTTTGTGCCTTCCAGGAACTTTTTTAACTAGTCCAGATGGAACTAGATTTTCTCATCACTCTCACAACATTTCTGCCGTCATATTCCAAATTTAGAGCTTTCAAACAGTTGTTCACTATTCATGGCTGTATAAATAAATCTCATATTTGGGTGAGATGCTGGGGGCACCCTTTTCTCTCCTCAATTCTGGATTATCACCTCTTGACTGTTCTCCATATATGTTGAGCATAAGTTTACCAAAGTGCCATTGGAGAAGTGAGATGCTAGCCCTTAAAACATTCTGATCTGTCCTTTTGGGCAACTAAGTCTGAAATGCTTTTTACTGGAAGGGGCAGTTAATCCATCAAATTGGTGTCTCATGGGTTTTTTCATATTATCATTGTGATGTTTATTTTATAATTATTATTTTGTGAGTTTTATTCAGGTTTTGGCTGCCTGGAATCTCTGGATTGGCCAGAGATGTTGCCATATTTGCTTATATATTGTTATACTTTAGGTACACATTCACCTACCCACTCTAAGGAAATGAGAATGAAATTTCAGACAGAAGGGAACGGAAGATGGTTAGAGAGAGACATAACACATACATTTTAATCCTCTGCTTATGATAGCAATCAATTCTTTATGTTATCTTTGGAAAAGATTTTTTTAAAATGATAAAGAAGGCTTTTTGGTCAACCTGATTACAATAGAAAAAGCTCTTTCTAAGTGTCATAATATTTTGGCAGGTCCAAACTGGATATATTATTTTTAGATAAATTAGTGAATTTCACGTGATCCTTAATTATTATTCTAACAGTCAAGAAAACCTGGCAAGAAATTGCAACTGGGGACAAACTAGTTCTTCTGCAATGTTGTTTAGAAACTCCCAAAGCTGATTTGGTATTGGGATATATATGTTTGAGCTTCAGTTTTCAGATGTGATTTTACTTTTGGCAAAGAAAGTAATCAAGTAGTGCAAGTTGGCTTGGGGGGGGGGAATTCTACTTTCAATGCTGTCATTTCAGGAACAGTATTGATTCCTCTCCAATTATTCTGATTTGAGCTATGAAAAATAAATGGCAAAGCAGCATGCAAGGAATGGATGCTATGTTCTTTGTTCCGGGCAGAGGGATGACACCCCTTCCTTATAGAATATTGGACTTGTTTATTTTTAGTTGATGTGAAAGATGAAGATGAACCATCTTATATTGCCCAATGCTGTCTTCAAGCCACTGAGGACTTTTTATTTAAAAAAAAAATGATTATGAGCCATCCAGTTGGGTAACCACATAAATGGGGGCACGATGGCTCAGTGGTTAAACACACTGAGCTGACAGCCTGGGTTTGAGACCCAAGGGATGCATCATGATGCCTCATCTCCTGGCCACCTAGCAGTTCAAAAGTATGCAAATCAGTGGTGAAATCCAAATTTTTTTACTACTGGTTCTGTGGGCGTGGCTTGGTGGGCATGGCAGGGGAAGGTTACTATAAAATCCCCATTTCCTTCCCACTCCTGGGGGAAGGATATTGCAAAATCTCCATTCCCATGCCACTCTGGGGCCAGCCAGAGGTGGTATTTGCTGGTTCTCCAAACTACTCAAAATTTCCACTACCAGTTCCCTAGAACCTGTCAGAACCTGCTGGATTTCACCCCCAATGTAAATGCAAGTAGATAAATAGGTATCACTTCGGGGAGAAGGTAACAATGTTTCATGTGCCTCAGTGTATAGTCATGTGGCCACATGACCACAGAAATGTCTTTGGACAATGCTGGCTCTCTCAGCTAAGAAATGATGAGCTCTGCCCCCTAGAGTTGGGAACGACAGCACAGGAAAAACCTTTATCTTTATTTTAACCATGAAGATTTTTTCTCCTAATTTTTCTTCCAATGGTACATCTATCGCCACTGTAGCTGAGTCTATCCATCTTATTGCTGTTCTTCTCTGTCCTTCCATCTTTCAAGCATTAGAAATTTCTCTAGAGAGCTAGGTCTTTACCATAATGTGTCCAAAGTAAAATATTTTGAACCTGGCTATTTGTTCCTCGCATAAGAACTTTGGATTGATTTGATGATCCATTGGTTGGTTTTCTTGGCTATCCATGGTATTTTCAGGAGCCTTCAACAACACCACATTTCAATAATGTCAATACTCGTTTTATCCTACTTTCTTCAAACTCCAACTTCTCTTCATACTCCATAGAGTAATACAAAGAATCATGACATGCATGACTCTGAGTTTTGTAGATATAGACATACCACAGTATTTGATTATCTTTTCCAAATCCGAGATTTAGGAAACAAAATTACAAGATATAGGAGAATTTTTTTTTAGAGTCCAGAGCTTTCCTTTGTATGAATTTTGCTTAATATAAAGCACAGAGATTTTCAAATGATTCCTATATCTACAATAAATATGAGCCTGGAAAATGCATTTATAGCTGGTGACTGCTTGGAACAACACCAATATTTGTACTACTCCTTATTTCTTATCATTCAGAAACATGTCATCTCTCTGCACTGGAAAACTCAGAGGTCCATTACCACTAAATTGCCATATATTACTATCTCCTGGTGCTGCGTGATGCAGTTTGTTATAGTTATATGTGCCTTCAGCCAGACAGGTATAAAGAAATAAAATGATGCATTTAGATAATAGCCTATTTTGCTGGACGGGGCAACCAAAGACATTGGTAATGAAGTATGAAGTCTTTTGTGTCAGAGTCACTGATGCAAATCCAATCCAAGCCTCTAAGGACAAGGCAATAGGAAAGCAGGTGCCTAGATATTATTACCATCCTGGTGGGTTGCTAGACACATAATAAAACAAGAGTCTCTAAAAACAGTCACAAACCAACCGGTTGTCTTTAAGTCAGGATCTGGGTGATATACATTGTTTTGCTGAGTCCATATATCATGCTAAGCTACACTCTTACAAAAAGGCATAAACTGTGGTTTATATGACCATAATGTATCACAAACCATAAGGGCTGAGTTCACACATGAATTCAACCTAGTCAAATATTGTTGTGGCCCGTCAGCGGCCTATGCGGATTGTAGCTGATTCTGACAACGAGGAGGCTGGTGTGGTGCTGCGCCAGCAGCCTGTGCAGCTGGCACTCGAGTCAGACAATGAGGAGGCTGGAGAAGATGTGGTGCAAGAGGCAGGGATTCAGCCAGGGCCTTCAGAACCTCCAGAAGCTCCTTTAAGTGAAGAGGACGAATAGAAGGAGCCTCTTCTCAATGCACGCGCGCGCAGGGCTGCCAAAAGGCAGGAGTGGCTCCTCAGGAGAAGTTCTCCTCGAGTGTAAGGCTTGGGGCTAATTGGCCACTCCCTTAGCCTATTTAAGGAGGAACGCCGACTGAAGCAATTTGTAGGAAACAACTTTAGTTCACTCTATTTCTCATCTGGATTCCTTGCAAATTGCTTCTGGGCTTTCTGCCAACCTTAGTAAGATTGTGATTACTTTATCTTTGGTTTCTTGTAGGCTGTTAAGAAAGTTTATTAACAGCCTTTGTTTTGAAAAAGACTGAGTTATTTTAGTAAATTAAGTTTTGTACATACTTTATGTGTGCTGTGTTCTTTGGAGTCTGTAGCTGGGGCAGAACAAATATTTACTCCATAGATTCATTTGTATGAAAGTTATCTACGAAGGGCAGGAAACATGAACACTATTGTTTATGTAGAATAAACTATTTTGCAATAATATATGCAAGCTTAGATATGGTGGTTTCTATACCGTAGGTTATGTGCTTTCTCTTTGGCAGCATTTGCCTTATGAACAGCATCTCCCAGAGTTCCAGATGACCCTAAGCCTATTGGCCTTTCACAAAAAGCTAAAACAAGCCTTTTTTCCCCTGAGCATTTGGGCTAGGAGAGTATGAAAACTCTGCTGTTTTTTTATTGTCATGTATGCTTCAAGCCTCGGTGGCTTACTTAGTGCAACCATAGCTTTAAGATGTTGTGGTGGGGTCTTACACTCTTTTAATTGGTTTTTTTCCCCTTTTAAAATGTAAGTTGCCCAGAGTTGCTTCAGAACCAGGAGGCCTTTAAAAGTTTATTTGGACTCAGGGAGCCCTTAAAACTAATAAAATAAAACTTAAATAAATAAATGTATGAATCCAACCATTAAATCCAAGTGCAGTGGGCTTTGAGACAAATATTTAAGTACAGTGGTAGACAGTTCTAGGAAATGTGGCCCAATCAGGTGTAGATAATTTGGATTTTATTTAAAACAGCATATTACCTAGTGTTACTTAGAAGAGATAAGTATGGTTGGCTTGTTGTTTATCGGTAAAGAGCTGTCTGCAGACTGAAGGTCACCCATTCCATAACATTTCCAGTTAAAAGAATCAGATGCTACTCTCAGTCAGAAAACACAGTGCTGAATGGTAGTGGCTTTAACTCAATCAGAAAGAAATTGAGCAACTGGATAAATAATGGAATTATTGCTGTGAGACATTGTGATTGTCATTAAGAGAGAAATTTAAAAGAGACATTTAGGAAGAACATGGTTATCAAAGACAACTTCTCATGTACTGTATTTTTTGGACTATAAGACACACCTAGCTTTTGGGGAGGAAAACAAGAAAAAAAATCTGCCTCTGCCTCCCAGCAATTATCTTCTTGCAGCAAACAGCAAATATCAAACAGCCTGGTCAGCTTCAACACAACCTGATTTAGCATGAGCAGCTGACTAGCCATTGGATCAGCCTCCTGGAATACTGACAATCAGCTGTTCCAGGCTGTAGGGATTGCCACTGCCCATCGCCGCCACTCATTGCCACCACTGCCTATCTCCACTGTCACACGCCTCCGCATGCTCCATTTTCGGCCTCTGCGTGTCACATTTTCAGCCCATTCCAGGCAGCGGGGATTGCCACTGCTGCTTATCACTGCCAAATGGTGGCAGCAATCAATGGTGATTGGCAGTGCCGGCAATCCCTACCGCCTGGAACAGGCTGAAAATGGGACACATGTAGTCAAAAATGGGGTGCGCGGAGGCAGTGATAGGTGGCAGCAATCCCCGCAGCCTGGAACAGCTGATCATTGGTATTCCAGGAGGCTGATCCAACTGCCAATCAGCTGCTCATGCTAAATCAGGCTGTACTGAAGCTGACCAGGCTGTTTGCTGATTGCTGCAAGGAGGCAACTTGCTGGGAGGCAGAGGCCAAAGGGTGAGGGCTGGCAGGTGGGCTTCAGCAACATTTGCTCTATAAGACACACAGACATTTCCACCCACTTTTGGGGAGAATAAAGTGTGTCTTATAGTCCAAAAAATATGGTATATCTATATGTGTATATGTGTATCTATATATCTATAGCTTTATCTATATCTATCTGTCTGTCTGTCTGTCTGTCTATCTATTTATCTATCAATATCAATATCAATCATCTATCTATCTATCTATCTATCTATCTATCTATCTATCTATCTATCTATCTATCTATCTACATTTTAAGGTGATAATCTGGATCAGAGCTATCAAACTCCCGGCTCATGGGCCAGATGTGTCACATGCTGGCCAAACCCATGCCCAGTTTAGCGAAAGGGGAAAAAGTCCTGGTACGTCATGTGACACAGCCATGATGACTTGAGTTTGACACACCTGGTCTAGATGCTCGTATATTTGTAATAGAACATCTATAGCAATATTCAAGGGCCATAAATACCCAGAAGTTCCCAAGAATATATCTAGAAGAGATACATTCAAAACCATTTTTATTGAGGGGCTGGTATGCTTTAAAGAGTTACAACAAGAAATAGGTTCCCTGTTTAAAGAACTATTACATCCCACACTTTTCTCCTCAGATCAGATTGATTTTCTCATGGAACACGGGATTAAATAGCCTTGAAATCAATGCCTTGAACCTATCATGAATTTAAAATCTCTACAAATGTGTCCAAAATGTCAGCCCAGCCACTTGGGTGACATTGAGGTTGTTTAATGATTTAAAAAAGGATGGAGCTTGTATAAAGTAAAATGGACATTACCTACTCCAGTCCTGTACTGAATATTTGGTTGTAAGAATGTCCTTTCGCCATATAAATTACCATTTATCTTGAGACTTTTGCATAGCTTAATTGCTACAGCTGTTACTTAATGACCTTTGATAGCTGCTTATTACTGACATGGGGCTCTGTATCATTCTTCTCCTGACTGAGTAGGGCAATTTGGATTGAATCTGAGGAGAGCAGAGAAAATGTCCCAGTGAGTTGACTAGGATGAATAATAGGAGAGGGGAGACATAGTCCAATGACCTTTGGAGATTGGATTTGCCCATTTTTATGCTTGCTTGACTCTACTCAACTTGTATTAAACACATATCCTCAGAATTTTGGGTGACTATGAATCTTTAGAAAAATCTGTTCTGCAAAATGTCATGACCTGTGTGTCAAATGCCATTCAGATTGAAAAATCTGGAGATTCTTCAGGAGACTATTTGTAGCTCAGGGTTGAAATGAGGGGTCCTTGGTGCTTTCTAAGCTTGCTTGTTTTCTTTCAGACATTTCATTACCCTAACTAGGTAACAACAACAGTGGTTTGATGATGCAATCCCATTGCAAACTGGTGGTAAAGGTAAGTAGAACCCACCTCTGCTCTGGAGACTCTAGAGGCAGCAAAGAACTACAAAATGACCTTGCGCCCCTCTCTGCCTCCGACTCAGAGCCCTTGTCCGAGCTTCCCCAGACTCTAGGACTGGCCCACGTTCCTCCCCAACCTCCTCACTGTCCGAATCTGCTGCCAGCTCTGCTGGCCACTGGCGGGCCACAACACTGTTGTATATTCTTTGTTCTTTACTTCCTGATGGAAATAAGCAAATGCAAGAATAAACTAAATGCTTAGTAAAAGATTTAACATTGATCAAGAATGTAAGAAAGGATTGTGATGTTCCACTGATTGTTGAATATATTTGGGGATAAATGGATCAGGAACACTTGTAAGGAACAAATATTTTAATACGCAGAACATGCATCCAAATTGTGGGCTGAAAATCCACATGATTTGCAGCAATTTTTAGACAGAATATTACAATGAGCATAGATTTGAAAATTAATGTATTAAAAAGCTAGATGCACCTGACAACTAAAATGGAGGGAATGATTGCAAGTTACACATAAATGGTAAAAAATGAGAGCAAGTAGTTGGATTTGTATACTTTGGTAGAATGTTTATTAAAGATGGGGAAACATCTTGCAAGGTGAAAATGCTGATTGAAGGAGTAGTATGTGGCTTATTTCCAGGAATTAATACTTGTGAAAAGAAGAAAAATAGGTGTGGATAAAAACACACATATGCCCACTTTGTTATTTGGAACTAAGAGTTCACTACATCAGGGAAAAATAAGTTGAATACATTGGGAGTGGAGTTCTTAAAAATATGCATAGTAAAACAAGAGATTGAGACAAGAATGAATACGAGTTGAATACAAAATGAATGACCTCTATGAAAGAAATATGTTGATTTGATCTCAAAGAGGAAATGAAAGAGAATCAAATCTCAAAGCAAATATACAAAGATCGAGTGAATGTGTCAAGGGGAAGGGAAAAATTGAGGAAGTCATAGTTGGATGGAGTTGATGAGCTTCTTAAAAAAAGGTGAGTAACTCATCTCAGAAGAAAAAGTCAGTTTATATGAAGCTGTGCATTAACATGATGGATGCTTTGCAAGGACAGTAAAAATGGAAAGGCATATAGTGAATGGTGTGGGTGTAACTAGCTTCAGCTATATTTCCTTTTTCTATCTCTTATCTCTTTAGTTTCTTTAGTTTTCTCCCTCATACTTCTTTTCTGTGCTTTGTATAATACTTGTTACCCTAAAAGGAAAAAGCAGGATGGATTTATTTTTTATTTTATTATTTTATTAAATTTCTATACCGTCCTTCTCCCGAAGGACTCAGGGCAGTGTACAGCCAGAAATAAAACCATGACAATATAAAAATTAAAAGCAATTTAAAACAATTAAATAAATTGGCCAAAAAAACTCTAATAAAACAACCCATTAAAATAGTAAAATATTATTATTATTTAGGCCAGCCCTGCTTGTTGGAATAATAATGTTTTTAGGGCGCGACGAAAGGTACGCAGGTTGGGAATCCTACAAATCTCCGGGGGCAGCTTATTCCAGAGGGTAGGGGCCCCCACAGAGAATGCTCTCCCCCTGGGGGTTGTCAGCCGACATTGCCTAACCGATGGCACCCGGAGGAGCCCCTCTCTGTGGGAGCGTACCGGTCGATGGGAGGCTATCGGTGGCAGAAGGCGGTCTCGTAGATGAATGGATGGATGGAGAATAGGCACACACACACACACACACACACACACACACACCTAGATTTTTCTAAAACTTCTCTCCCTCATTTGAATAATGGAGTGACTTTAACATGTCCTCTGGACTAAAGTTGAGCATTCCTTTGACAGCTACTTGGTTCATATAGGACAGTATTTCTCAACCACAGCTAAATGAATGGACTTCAATTCCCCAAATTCCCCAGTCAGTCAAGTCCACACATCTTAAAGTTGCTGACGTTGAGAAACTGTACTGTAAGATTTCCAATAGAAAGTATGAACCCAGCTCTGCTCACTGATTCATTTCAAAGGTTTTGCACCACTTTCAAGAATATGAAGGTGCTGAAAAGGACTCCCATCAAAATCAAACATAAACCCATATTATAGAAAGATTAAAAATTACAGCCTACAGTAAAACAAATAGCACCGTAACTTTAGAACTATAGCAACTGGAAATAGCATAGATAACTGCAGTTTGTATTAAGAGGTTCATGGAGGCCTGATTAAAAGCCACTAATAGAAATAATCTACAGTATTTGTTAAGTGTTCTGCCAGTCATTTTGGAATAGAATGAAAAATAATTATAAAGGAGCATCGATGCATGACTGCGGTTAAAGATCATATTGGAAACAATTATTTTTGTTGGTTTGCAGGGTTGTTGGGGTTTTTTTTAAAAAAAAAAATCAGAAATGATTCTATGCTATGTATTAAAAACAACATCTAGTTTGATTCTTACCTCATAGTAAAATCTACTAATAAAGCACAAGGTAACACTGGAAAGACTTCTCTTTTACTTCTGTTTGTCTTCTATTCTTTTCGCTTTATTTCTTTAACCTGTCTCAAACAAACAAAAGAAAGATCCAGGGAGGGATTTGGAATAGATGAATGACTTTCTCTTTTACCTTGACTGAATCTTCAAGAATAGCAGGCCTTGCTTCCTGCTTTATTCAGATTTGCCCTGATGACTCCCTTTGAAATGCACATTTTTAATTTTAGAGCAAATCTGGATAAGGCACTGCAAATTCCAAAGCAAGGTTATTTGTTTCTATACACTTTGATGTGCTCAAATTTAGTGACAGCCTTCTCTCTCTCCCTCTCCCTCTCCCCCTCCCTCTCTCCCCCCCCCCAAATAGCAGATATGTTTCTGATGCACTTTCTTTGGATGTTCAGTTAACTTGTAAAGATATATTTAATGTCATCAATCTTTTATTGGATCCATAGTATGGGGATTATACATGGTA
Organism: Pantherophis guttatus; assembly: GCF_059756535.1. Taxonomy (NCBI): domain Eukaryota; kingdom Metazoa; phylum Chordata; class Lepidosauria; order Squamata; family Colubridae; genus Pantherophis; species Pantherophis guttatus. The sequence continues at coordinate 289,413,122 of NC_142063.1, read as the reverse complement.
AAAAGACTTTCCTCACCGTTGGCATCGAATAGAAGAAAACTTTACTAACATGGACTTTTCTGCCTCCATTTCTGATCTTTGTTCTGCCTTTATGGGCTTTGTTTCAAGTCTCTGTAATCACCTGGCTTCCTTCCAACTGAATAGCTGACAAAGCATAACAGACTTTGTACATCTTGTGTCTGTCCTTGGGCAGTGGCAGAGGGAGGAAAACGCAACCGAATTTTTTAATCCAATAAATTAAAATTCTGCTTTCACCCACCCACTACTTATCTAGACCCCACAGGTTTTTGAATATAAGCTTCAGTAATTCAAGGCCAAGTATGGTCCCTGGACTAAAATTGGTTTCGTACTTTTAGTTCACACTATAGTTTGTTTTGGAGCTGAGGTCAGAACTGAATCCACCCAGCCAGTTTAATCAATTAGAGAAGGCCTGTTGAGACTTTCCTCTCAAGGTGCCTAACGTGTGAATAATACAACAGGTCCTTTCTGCCATACCTCTGACTCTGTGAATATTCTCTCCTCAGTGGTAACTCTGGCTCTCATTTGTTGCTATTTTGGAAGTTAAATCTGTGCTATTTCAGCAGGGTTTGTGCCCCAACTGTTTGATCAGTTATGTTGGACATTTTTGTTTTGTTTTGTTTGCTTGCTTTCATTTGCTTGTCCACTTCCCAGAATCTTTCAGAGTTGAGGTGATTTTTTTTGTTTTATAAGCAAATAACCATACATTCTACATTGGCCATATCTATTGGACATAAGAATGCAGAGAAGAGCAACAAAGATGATTAGGGGACTGGAGGCTAAAACATATGAAGAACGGTTGCAGGAACTGGGTATGTCTAGTTTAATGAAGAGAAGGACTAGGGGAGACATGATAGCAGTGTTCCAATATCTCAGGGGTTGCCACAAGGAAGAAGGAGTCAAACTAGTCTTCAAAGCACCTGAGGGTAGAACAAGAAACAATGGGTGAAAACTAATCAAGGAGAGAAGCAATTTAGAACTAAGGAGAAATTTCCTGACAGTTAGAACAATTCATAAGTGGAACAACTTGCCTGCAGAAGTTGTGAATGCTCCAACACTGGAAGTTTTTAAGAAGATGTTGGATAATCATTTGTCTGAAGTGGTGTAGGGTTTCCTGCCTGGGCAGGGGGTTGGACTAGAAGACCTCCAAGGTCCCTTCCAACTCTGTTATTCTATTCTATTCTATTCTATTCTATTCTATTCTATTCTATTCTATTCTATTCTATTCTATTCTATTCTATTCTATTCTATTCTTTCTTCAGAAACAGAGTCAATGTGTGCCTTTCATTTAGAGAAGCCATACAGAACACATTCCAAAGTCATTCATATATTAGTTTTTTTATCCCATCCTTTTCCTATGACTTAAAAAGTCATTTCCAATATGTGAAGAATAGAAGGTTATATCCACTGCAATGACTTTGTTCTATGTTGTGAATTGCAAAATGGTACATTTTGGTTTGAATCAAGTCATAATCTGATTGCCTATTTGATTTGCTCCTGTGACTTCAACAGAATTAGATGGCATTAGTCACCCAGGGGCAAGCTTGTTCAATTCATTTTAAAAAACATACAAACTTTTATTTTTAAGGCACCTTTAACTTTGGGTGGTTGGAGGAGGGTGGGTGGGTAAAAGGCTTGTTAATTTCTCTTGCTTTATAGGCATTATTAGGAAAATAATAAACACCCTAAAGGGGTTTATTTGTAAATAAGAATAATAAACACCCTACCAAACAAAGCAGATGTGGTGCTAGAAAATGAGGTTAGATAAACTTAAGCTCTTGCTGTGTGGCTATGAAGAAGAGATTGCAGATATTTCCAGTTATATTCACTTTAGTCTAGCATTGTACCCCAACTTCAAACTATGAATAATTTAACTATGACTTATTGGAACAAGCTAAAAGTATAGCCCACATTTTGTACAAGTGCATCATTAACGTTAACCACAATTCTGTCATCTTTCTACAACACTATTAACTAAAGTGGAAGCAAATTGTGCAGCCGCTGGGAGGAGATAGAGGGGGTGAGAGAGAGATAAAGAGAGGTTCACTCTTTTTCAGTCAATTGCAGTTTTTTACAAAACATTGAAAATGCAGACACTTTGGTGGAGAGGCTCTTAATGGCCTCTCGTGTACCAAGTTTTTAAAAGGGTCTTATTTAGCGATGGAGACTGTAAAACAATACTGTGTGGACTAATTGTTACTTAGATTTGTCTCTGTTTTTTTTTTTCCTCAGAGCTATAACGTAATGAGAAAAAAGAATCTGTAGCAATTAATGGTCTATATAGAGTTAGAATACTAAATGGAAATACGTCTTCATACAATGTGTAGCTCTGCCTGCTACTGATAAGTGACCCAGCTGTACTGCCGGGTCTTAAATAATCAGGATAATTTTATCACCATTAACAACATTTTCAAATTACTTCTCTGAATCCAGTCTCATGCTCTGGGACCCAGACTCCTTCCCAAAAGAAGCCAGATGGATAGTGACCCTTCCTCCCACCAATCAACAAGGACATCTTTGATTGCTGAGCAACAGAGGAAGTGAAGTCAGCTTCCTCCTGAAATGTCCTGAATAATAGTAGCTCAGCATATTTCGGTCAAGCAGTACCTGTTCCTATCTGAATTGTGAGGAAGGGATGGGTAAAAACAGAATCCAAGAATATATTTTACAGCTTTGCCACAATTCTATATTAATTTAATTTGGAGTTGAAAAGTTTTCGAATTTTGAGTTCTTTTTTTTTTTAATTTGATTTTATTATAACATATAGTGATACAATCGGTACATTTTCGGTTCATTGGTGCAATTAAATACATATACATCTACATGCATTATTGCTTGTCTTTTGTTGATATTGTTTCTTGAAGCTAGATTTAATTTCAAACACTTAAAAATAATAGTGCTCAACTCTCTAAGACTAAATCTAATACTATTCATATAGATTTTGTTAATTAGTTAAAATTTAATCTCTATTACCTTCTTTATTTCTTTCCCCCATCCATTCGTACCACATGTCCCACACGCTATAAAATTCTGAATCTCCTCTGTCATTAATTTCTGAAGTCAATTTGTTCATTTCGGCGCACTCCAATATTTTTCCAATAACATGTTCTTGAGGTGGTATTTGTTTTTCTTTCCAATACTGGGCAAAGGAAATTCTAGCGGCTGTCAGAATATGTATAATTAAATACTTTTTCTTTTTTGCATATTCAGTTTTCAAAATTCCCAGGAGAAAAGCTTTTGGGTCAAAATCAAAATTTTCTTTTATTATTTCTCTAATCCACACCCATATCATCCTCCAGAATTTTTGTGCCTGATTACATGTCCACCAGCAATGATAAAAAGTACCCTGCTGATGGTCACATTTCCAACATTTAGGGCTCGAATTGGGGTAGATCTTCGCTATCCTGGCTGGGGCCATATGCCATCTATAAAACAGCTTGTATTGGTTTTCCTTATAAGCCGTCGCCTTTGTCATTTTAAGGTTATTATTCCATATTGAATCCCATTCGTTCAAATTTATATTCTGTCCTATATTTTTGGCCCATGCTAACATCGGTTCTTTAACTACTTCCTCTGCCATATTGTACTCCAATAAGTAATTATATAATTTAGCTAAAATTTTGTCGTCCGTACCCATCCATATCTTGTCAAATCCATTTATGCTCATTTCAATGCCAAATTCCTCCTTATCTTTTTTATATCTGGATTTAATTTGGTTATATGGCCACCAGTCTATAGAAATACCTTGTTCCATCAATTCTTCCCTTGTTTTAAGGTTCCCTCCCCCATCTAATAATTCATTGTATCTGACCGTTTTACCCATTTCTAATACATTTGGATATATTATAGCCTCCATGGTAGAAAGCCATCTTGGAATTTTCCTATAGTGCTTCTGTCTCATCTCTCCCCATATTTGTATCAAGATCTCCCTTATTTTATGTCTATGGAAGTAAGTTTTTATCTTCTTCCCAGTATCCCAGAGATATGCATGCCAACCCTTCTGGAGATCATACCCTTCTAAAGTTAACAGTCTTTTATTTCTCAGGGTTGCCCATTCTTTCAGCCATACTAGGTTTGCAGCTTTTTGATATAACTCCCATTTAGGTAATCCGAAACCCCCTCTTTCCTTCTTGTCCTGTAAATTCCTAATTGCTATCCTTGGTTTCTTTCCCTCCCAAATAAATTTCCTGATGATGCTATTGAGCTCCAGAAAGAATTTTTTATCTAATTTAACAGGGACCGTTCGGAATAGATACAATAACTTGGGTAATATGCTCATTTTTATTGCTGTGATTCTGCCTAATAATGATATCTGTAGTCTTCCCCACTTTTCCAGATCCTGTTTAATATTTCTAATCAATGGTAAATAATTATCCTCTCTGAGGGCCGAACACCTTGATGAAATCCAAACCCCCAGGTATTTTACCTTCTTAGTGATTTGGATCTACATTGATTCTTCCAGCACTTTTTTCCTTACCTCCGTCATATTTTTTGTTAATAATTTAGTTTTGGATTTATTTAATTTAAGGCCTGCTACCTCCCCATAATTGCCCAATTCCTCCAGAATTTTAGTGCCTGATTCTAATGGTTCTTCCATGATTAATACCACATCATCTGCAAATGCCTGTGTCTTATATATCTCTTTTCTGATTGTCAGACCCTTTATTTCATTATTGTTCCTAATCTTTCTCAAGAATACTTCTAGTGCTAAGATAAATAGAAGTGGGGATAGAGGGCACCCTTGTCGGACCCCTTTTCTAATTTGAAAAGCCTTAGTTAGTTCTCCATTCAGTAATATATTAGCCTTTTGTTTTTGATAGGTTGTGGATATCGTATTGACAAAATTTGTCCAATACTTGTCAAAAGAAAGTCTTCCAAAAATCGGGGAAGAGGATAAAGAAATACTTAATAAAGAAATAACGATGACAGAATTAAGGATGGTAATATCAAAACTTAAAAAGAACAAATCCCCAGGCCCAGATGGACTTCCAGGGGAATTTTATAAAAATTCGGATTTGGGAGAAATTTTGTTACCAAAGTTGTTAGAAATTTATAATGAGGCCCTAACAGAATCCAAAATTCCAGAATCATGGAGAGAGGCGTATATTACTCTCCTCCAAAAAGAAGGAGAAGACCCAAAACTAATTAAAAATTACAGACCGATATCCCTCCTGAATACGGACTACAAAATCTATATGGGTATTTTAGCAGGAAGGCTAAAAATAATTTTGAATAAATTAATACACAGTGACCAAAATGGATTCCTCCCTGGGAGGCAAATCAGGAATAATACAAGGATGATAATAGACATATTGGAATACTATGAGGAACACCCGAACAAAGAAATGGCATTGGTCTTTGTCGACGCCCAAAAGGCATTTGACAATCTTAATTGGCAATTTATGAAACAACAAATTATCCAAATGGAATTCGGATCGAATTTTGAGTTCTTATAGAGACCCATAGCTTTTTGAATGCTACAGGGAAATTTCATTCAGTGGTGGTGCATTAAATAATATAAAGCTGTTACATTAAAAAACAGTCAAAGTATCACCAGATAGCCAAATCTTGCAACATTTTGGTATATTTAATGGAACTCTCATGAGATTTCAGAGGCGATTTAGAGTAGTATTTAAGAAGAAAATTAAAAGTGTTGTTACATAAATGTTGGATCTAAGTATTAAATAACCATCTGGGGGTATTATAATGCTTGTGTGTTCCCAGTTGCCAATCCCTATCTGACTAAAAAAACAAAAAAATAAAAATAAAATTCACACATATTTGTATTAGAGTTTATTAAAATATGTAAACATTTCTCAGATTTATACCCTGTTTTCTTTGGCATACACAATAGTCCCTATCCATTTTTCTCACAAAAGCATCCCTGGCTGAGAAGAGTGGCCAATAGTATTTTGGAATTGTCCAGGGAGGCAGACTAATCGAAGCAGCATTGCAATACATGCCCTGCTCTTTTTGTACTTGTGCTGTGATATCCCTTGTATGCACTGATGAGGGGAAAGATTGCAGTGTGATGCTAACTTCATCACGTTAATGAAGACAGGACATTTCTGTGAACACTGTTAGGAATGCATTACCCAAATCCAGCCAAGTGAGCTTCAACAGCTAAGGGTGGACATGAATCTAAATCTCCTAAGCTTAGCCCAACATCTTACATATGGTACTATATCACACCACCTTTTCCTTCAGTACAATATGCACCAAGACCCTGTCCCAAAGCAGGACCAACGAGGAACAAGGTTGGTCCTGCTCAAAAATGGGCAAATCTGAAATTTGCTCAGACAAGGACACAGTCAAGACTCATTTGCTCAACCCAACCTGCCAGAACTCAGCACAAAGAATAAATTGGTCAGTGATTGCCTGTGAAGATGCTAGCCACAGTTGTTGCCAAAAATTATTTTGTGAGCACCTGAAGGACCACACATTGCCCAGGTCTAATGTGTACAAACTAAGCAGAAAGCTTATGAATGAAATATGAAGGAAATATTCCTCAACCTTCTGTAATTTTGTCAAAGCCATTTCTATCAATGTATCTCCAGACACTTCAAATGAGGGGGCTTTTGGGTAAAAATGATGCTCTTCTTACCGATCATTACTAAACTTTATTTCTACTTCCCAGCACTGTCAGTTCTAGGGCATCCTTTAGCCAAAGTATAACATTGATGTTTTCACATTTATTTGGCTTTGCCCATTTACGGTAGCATTTTTGTTATTGTTGTTCATCAAAAATAGCCAAGGACATCATGTGATGTCTTGATATAGTGTCATTTCTGGTGAATAGTTCTCATTGAGAAATGACCCTGGGCTGCTGTTGCAATGGATTGAACCAATGACAAGATTGTTTCTTCTTTTACATCTATCATTGTATGTCTCCCATCCATCACTTAAATCCTCCAAGAGTTACAGAGTAAGGCAAGGGATGGTGGAAAGAAGGGAATTTCATGTGTTTTGATAAGAATACATATCTGGAAGCCAAGGATATATTACCCAGTTTTGATAATAACCTCCAATATCTTATAGTGTTTTTTAATGTTTTTTTTAATGGGGGATTTAGAGTTGAAAGGATTTTATACTGTTTGATTATGCCATCTCAATGCAAAGCAGATTTTTAATTCAGAAGAAATAATATGTCAGAAATTGGAATATAAATAGGAAAAAGGGTAAAGTTCATTGTTGTAATTTGTTCAGTAACCATCCATAAAGGTGAAAAGATTAAACTATTTTCCTTAGTTTGGTCACCACAAATTGCAAATGTAAGGCCTCCTTTGAATCTAACTTAACCCTAAATTACTTCCTGGACATGTCCAAACACTTTTCTTAATCATCTTAAATTGACATGCCATTGCCTTCTTCCAAGGTACCTTTTTAATTTAATTCAAGAGTTGAACTCTTGAATTTAGTTCACTCTTTTAACTTAGATTAGATGCCCACCTGAGTCAAAGCCTAGCCCATTTATCCATAATACCAAACTTCAATTTACATAATAAAGTATATCAAGGTAAAAGAAAAGGATAATTTTATTTCTTTTCCAAATATTTATAAATGCAGAGAGTTCCACACTATTGTTTTCTGAAATTGCTCCTGCAGAAATAAATCAGATTTATGCTCAGCTAATGTGCATCATTAAGCAACTAGAATGATAAACAGGCAATTTACAGAAAAGCAAATTCCTTCAAAAATAGGATTTCCCTATATCAGATAAGTTTTCTTTTTCTCTGCTAAAGAGCGCTTCAAATTCCTTAATCTATAGGCCATGAATTGCCTTTCAAGTCCACTTATCTTTCATGTTTTTGCTATACATTTTGAAGGATTAAATATTTTTACATACAAAAACTTACATATCATCTAGATCTCCATGAAAACAAATACAAAGCAAATTGGAAAATTTCAAAGAATGAAAAAAAATGCAGTTTTCTATATGAAGGGAAAGAACAAAAATAATAGTAATGTGTAATTTTTCAAGTGTTGATTGGAATCATCTAAGAAAAAATGCATACAGTTCTCACCTTTAATATGACAAGTGAAAGACAGTGAATCATGTTTTTCCACTCAATTCACTTTCCCAATGTGAAGCCATTAAGAGAAACCAAACCATTCAACAACAACAACAACAACAAAATAAAACCACACTTTCCTCTGAACATTTGCAGCAATCACTCAACCAGATAGAGCTCAGCCCTGGGGAGATACTACAGAAGACCTTCTTGCCACAGGTATTTCTGAGTTGTTAATAGAGCTACTAATTTTACCATGCAGCTGTCTAAATGTGATTTAAGGCACATGTCTGAAGACAGCTGATGAATACACTTATTCATTTTAAACATAAATTACAGAGGTTAAGAGATGGTGGTCTTTCCAGGACTTACCCCTTGCTGACCCTGAAGTACACCAGAAATTAAACATTCAGCTAAAGGTGGCTTTTCATAATCATAATCATAAGTTTATTTGTCAAGCATATATAAGATAACAGGTAAAAGTATAAGCATAATTTGAATACATGAAAAGAGTAAGTAAAAAGGAATATTGGGACAGACCTCTTAAGAATGGGGTGAGATCCATGGTAGACAGTCTAAGGTTAAAGTTGTGGGGATTGGGGGAAGAAACTACAAAGTCAGGTAGTGCATTCCAGGCATTGACCACTCTGTTACTGAAGTCATATTTTCTGCAATCGAGTTTGGAGCGATTTACCTTGAGTTTGTATCTATTATTTGCTCATGTATTGTTGTGGTTGAAGCTGAAGTAGTCATTGACAGGAAGGACATTGTGGCAGATAATTTTATGTACTATGCTTAGGTCAGTCTGAAGTCGGCGTAGTTCTAAGTTGTCTAAGCCCAAAATTTGGAGTCTGGTGGCATAAGATATTTTATTGTGGTTAGAGGAATGGAGGACTTTTCTCGTAAAATATCTCTGGACTCTCAATTGTATTTATGTCCGATATGCAGTTTTATTTATTTATTTTATTTTTATAGTGACTGCCTTTCCTTTCATATACACAGATACATGAACACATGCATATATACAGACCATAGACAAAGGTGTTGCCAATTTGCTGTTTACATATTTGAGCTGCATCTTTCTGTAGATTTAAATCTGGTTTCTTGGGCTTAATTGTAAAGTGGAATAAAAGAGAGACCGACTGCTCAGTTCCCAGAATAAACTATTAAAGTTAATGCGGTGGTGATGCTTATGGGTGTATGAATCAATAGAAATTCACTCTGTTTTATTGTCTTCTTTAGTGAATAATATTAACATCTCTGTTTTTGGGGAGAGGAGGAGAAAGGAAAGGGAATCCATTAAGGTTCTTTCATTTATACTTTTATTAAGAGGCAGTCTGGCACAATGTTAAGGCATATTTAGACTAGGGAATAGGAAGACCAGGTTAAAATAAACCTTCAACCATGGACAATCTTTGTTGTCCCCCCCCCAACTTATTTCATTGAGGATAAAATGAAGGTTGATTCCCATGTAAGCTTCCTTAGGCTCTGGGAGAAAAGGCAAAATTTAAATATAATAAATAGAAATATTTATAAATAGTTCAAGAATTTGGACTTTTGGTTTTACAATATTACTCTACTCTACTCTACTCTACTCTACTCTACTCTACTCTACTCTACCCTACCCTACCCTACCCTACCCTACCCTACTCTACCCTACCCTACCCTACCCTACCCTACCCTACCCCATCCCACCCCATCCCACCCACCACCCCACCCCACCCCACCCCACACCACACCACACCACACCACCCCATACCACACCACACCACTCCATGGTGCACTGGTTAGAATGAAGTACTGCAGGGTACTTCTGCCAGCTGTCAGCAGTTCAGCTCTTCGGCTCAAGGTTGATTCAGCCTTCCATCCTTTGAGGTTGGTAAACTGAGGTTGGACCCAGATTGTTGAGGTTGCTGACTCTGTAAACCTCTTTGAGAGGGCTGTAAAGCACTGTGAAGCGGTATATAAGTCTAAGTGCTATTGCTATTCTGTCAGGTGAAATTCATGACCAGGGCTCTGGAATCTCCAGGCAAGCATGCAGATGATGACATATTCCTGTGACCTTACAGATTTTCTAACAACCCTGATGCCAAACAGCAAATGAATCAAAGGTTTCCACCAACTATAAGCAAAAAAAAAAGGTAAGTTGGATCCTATCATAAAAAGGAAACCCCCTTAATTCAGAATCTCTTGTCAACTTTTTAGCTAGTGCTAGTATGACCAAAACCTGCCTCATCTAAAATAACCAAAACACTTTGAAGATACATCATTTTATTTGCATGCACACAGATAATAATATAGTATATCCTGTACTCCAGCAAAACTTTGATACTTTTTTGTGAGGCCATATGCATAAGCATAACTAAGTCTTATATACCTTTAGCCTATGGCAAAGAAAGATAAGGGCTAAACAAAGAAAAAGGCAGAAAGAGTGGAAATTATTATTTGACATTGGACTATTTTAGATAAATCTATAACAGTGACCATTATTTATTCCTACCGACTAGGTCAGCATGCTAGCCATATTACTTGTGGTAAATACAAACCAAACACAATTTGGTTTTGTAGGCCACCAATTCTTGACTGAGTCTTCTTACCCTCACTACTCAAAGTCAATTCAGCTTGCTGTAAATGTTTTCTTACAAGAACACTTTAAGCACTTCATATGCTTTTTTGGGGGGTGGGTTGTCTTTGTTTTGTTTTTTGAGGGGAGGTGGGAATCTTGTAGGTAGTGAATGAAGATTACATATCTACAGCAGAGGGGGAGGGGATGTTTTCATAAGGTGTCTATTCTGTGTTGTAAAATGACATTGCAAGGAATCTATTTTTAAAAAATGTGATGCCTTATTACTTTGATATTATATTATTTTATTCACATGTTATGTTAATCACCCAGATTATATTTATATTTGGCTAAAATGGATGGCTGTATTAATCTGCTATACATGTTTGAATATGAGGAAGAGAGAGGCCATTCTCCAACTTGTAGCAGCCTAGTTGGAAAAGAAGATAAAAAATTAGACAGCCTTCAGGTAGAGTGGTCAAAGGGATTGACAGTATACCTAGAGAGAAAGAGGGAGAAAACAGAACCACTCAAGCATTATGGGCCGAAGCTGTCACATAAGATAGTTGTCTGGTCCCTTTAGCAGCACGGGTATGGTTATGGAGGTCAGAGCTCAGCAAGTGGAGGAGAGAGAAGATACCTGTAGCTATAATAGCTAATGAATGCTAGGAAATGCTGAATCCCAATAGCTTCAATGGCTGCATCACCACCAAGTATCATAGATTGTTTACATGCTAAGAAGCAGAAGAAGAGGAAAACTTAAAGCTAGATTTGAAGTCACCCTGCCTACAAAGTTAGCTGAGGATGACAGGAAGATGATAGAATGAGGATATGCCATTTAAAAATGATTAGTGGGGTACCTTCATGCCATACTGTAACCTGAGAATGAGACATGGGGCTCCTATACCTGGGCTGCAATAATCCAGGTAGCCACTTGAAGCCAGCAAGGAGAGGTAGAAAACTCTTGGCTGCCATCTAAGTGGATAACTGGATTTTTTTGGACAGTACCAAAAAACAGTACATTTTTTTTAATGTACCTTAATAACAATACATTTAAAAAAAATGGGAACCAGTTATCAAAGATTTCTGTCATAGCTCTCACAATTCCTAAAGTTTTGCAGTATGGGAATCTCATTTAAAACTTAGACAAGAATGAATTGTTTGAAGAACACACAAACACAACTTTACAGCATAAAAGATGGAGTTAGGCACAGCAAGTAGCTGGTATTATACTGAGAAGAACAAGGCAGATAATAGGAGATGACAGAATGCTGGCAATTTTATCCTTTGATCCAATTCTTTATGCAACTGATTTCACTCACTTCGTGGCTAAATTAAATATCCAGGAGGTGCTACAATAACTCTCACTGTATAAAATTTGCCTTTAAATGACTGGATGCATATTTGACTTTGTTTTTTTTTCTCAAGCACAGTTGTCAAAAAGCTGCTACTGATTAGAATGTTAGTACCTGGAGAGAGAAAAAGTTCTAAAAATGCTTTTGTACATCTTGGTCCTTTAAGTGCTTTAAATGTTTTAATGGGAGGGGGGAAGTGGAATTAATATTTAGGAAATGTTTGAGTAAAGCTTAAACTTTTGAAATTTCAAAAAAGATATGAGAATGACTGGTCCTCAGAAGAACATCCAAAGCTTCACTATGATGTTCAGATCTATCTTGTTAGATGTAGGCATTTTCAGATCTACTTCATCAACCATATTGATGTCTTATAGTTGATGAACAGAACTAAGGCCCAAATTCCAGTAATGATTTACCCAGATGTTATAACTAATAATTTGATATACATACCACTGCAACTGGAAAAGCAAACTTTGCTGATTACATCAATTTGATCCATGTGCATATAACCCAAAGGTTACCCAAAGTTGGGAAAATAAGTGAAGTTTCTCCCAAAGGTCCTTTTTCAGGAGGCAATTGGACTTTCTTGTTTTTTCTTCAAAGACATTTCCCTTCTCATCCAAGAAGCTTCTTCAGCTCTGACAGGATAGTGGGGAATGGAAGGATTTGTATTCCTTGCAGACAGCTGGTAATTTGTATCCTTTTAGATTGTGTCTTCAAAGAAAAAACAAGAAAAAACAAGAAAGTCCAGTTGCCTCTTGAAAAAGTACCTTTGGGATAACTATGACCTGGATGACTGAGAATCTCTACATACTAAGTGAAGTTTATGTAAACTGGTAAAGACTTGCCCAGAGGAGCAGAAACATCTGGAGCACAGAGAGTCAACAGTGTCAAAGTAAAGGTAAAGCAGTAGCAGTAACACTAGCAATAGCATTTAAGATTTATATACCACTTCACAGTGCTTTACAGCCAGTTTAAGCAGTTTACAGAGTCAGCATATTGTCCCCAACAATCTGGGTCCTCATTTTAGTGATCTCAGAAGGATGGAAGGCTGAGTCAACCTTGAGCCAGTCAGAATTGAACTCGAGTGAATAGTGAGTTAGCCTGCAGTACTGCATTCTAATCACAAGGAATGCTGTTACCTTCCCACCAAAATGGTGCCTCTATCTACTTGCATTTACATGCTTTCAAACTACCAGGTGGGCAGATAGTAGGCATGATTAGGTAATCAAAGCCCCACCCTTTAAGATGCATGTGATCAAGGCAACATATATTAAAAGGGGGCAGAATTTTATAGTCTTGTTACTCTTGCCATGTTGATGTTTTTGATTCCTTCCCTGTGGATGATCCTCAAGGGAAGCAAAGAAAACTGGAGGCCCAGAGTGTTTAATTATCTGGAGGCAGAATAAAGGAAAGAGGTAGTACAGGTAAACAAGAGAAAAATGAGCACGGGATGGAGTAAAATGATTGCCATCAGATATTAGGGAGCCTGCAATGAAATCTAAATTGGACGCCACTGTTGAGAGGGTAAAATCACTCATAGAGGAAGAAAAAAACTTGAAGTTTGGAAAAAAAATATGAAAAGATATGAAATGCTGGGGTAGAAGAGACATAGATATTTGAAGGTGATCTGCATGACTCTTCTTCAGGAAAACAAGTTTTAATCCTGGACAAGAGCAAGTCTAGAAGAAATGACAAGGAAAAAGAAAACAGTTTAGGGAAGCAACTAGAGGAAATAAGAGATTTAAGCAACAAAAACTACTTAAGAGGCAGACAAAACGGAGGGAAAGTTTTAAAGAAATAGAAAGATTACTTATGGGTAAGTCAGTTTAATAAGGAAGAGATGAGAGACGGGTAATGAGAGAACACAAAAGGCTTTCTCTCTGCTGTGCCAGCCTGCAACTTAGTTCAGGGGTCTCCAACCTTGGCAACTTTAAGATTTATGGACTTCAATTCCCAGCATTCTGGGAGTTGAAGTCCACAAGTCTTAAAGTTGCCAAGGTTGGAGACCCCTGACTTAGTTCAAGGCAAGCGAAGTTCTGGGAGTTGAAGTCCACAAGTCTTAACATTGCCAAGGTTGGAGACCCCTGACTTAGTTCAAGGCAAGCGAAGTTCTGGGAGTTGAAGTCCACAAGTCTTAACGTTGCCAAGGTTGGAGACCCCTGACTTAGTTCAAGGCAAGTGAATCTGCAGACAAATTTTACATTTGAAAGGAATCAATTCAATGTGCCAGTTGGACTGTCTAAGGAGTGGATCTTGCCCAGCGTGTGACAGCTATAAGATTGGATCATCCCAGAAAGAATAAAAGGTAGGAGCCACCTGAATTTTGGATCAAAGCTGGTGAGAAAGAGAAGGTACAAGAGGAATCCAGAAACAAGGGGAGGAGAGTAAAAACTGCTCTTAAGAGACTTCTGCAAGAGAACTGAAATTGTTGACTTGTGTGAATATGATGTTGCTTAAAAGATCTCAGTTATAAAATGAGATTGTATTGCTGTTGGATTAGAGATCAAGAGCATTTTCTCCAAGCAAATATCTCAGAATTGGGGAGAGGGATCCATTCCCACTGAGTTCAGTATATGCTGTTGTGTGAAGTTGCTCTTTTATCTGGGTAACTGTAGTTGTAGATGTAAACAGTTAATCTTTAGTGCCGGGGATAAAATAGAGCTGTTCTCTGTCTTTAGTTCTGAAAGTAAAAAAAAAGTAATGGTGTGTTGTTAGAAACCAGATTCTATGGAATACTCAGACACACACACACACACAGAGAGAGAGAGAGAGAGAGAGAGAGAGAGAGAGAGAGAGGGAGAGAGAGAGGGAGAGGGAGAGGGAGAGGGAGAGGGAGAGAGAGAGATCTATACTTGGAAAGCTAGTTTAGTTTAATGGTTAAGGCACCAGGCTAGAAATCATAAGACCAGGTGACTTCTATTCCTGCCTTAGGCATGAAATCAGTTTAGTAGCTTTGGACTAGTCACTTCCTCTCAACCCTAGGAAACAGGCAATGGAAGTCCACTTCTGAAATATTGCCAAGAAAACTACAGAGACTTGTCTAGGCAGCACCAGGAGTCAACATTGACTCAGAAAACCACACACACACACACACAAACACACACACACACA
Source organism: Pantherophis guttatus (assembly GCF_059756535.1). Lineage (NCBI taxonomy): Eukaryota > Metazoa > Chordata > Lepidosauria > Squamata > Colubridae > Pantherophis > Pantherophis guttatus. Next base: position 289,398,060 of record NC_142063.1, on the reverse strand, counting down.
ATTTAAACTTAATATAATTTTTAAATTGAATCTAGAACTTTGAGGATGGTGATACTGTTCACTAGAAATCAGGCTTGGAGAAGAGGCATTGGTGAAAAATGGAAAGACCAGGTTGGGGACAGACTGTCATAGAGAAAATGTATGTGACCTCTGGGAACTGAAAACAACTTGATGGCACATAATCAATCAAGGCTACCACATCTGATTAGCTCTAGGAACCTTGAATATTGACATGTCTTCTTTAATCAACAGCTGAAACAAAAAAGATTGACCTTGTTTCTTGTTATTCTAATTTTTTAAAGAAGTAATCACCTCCAACTAGGCCTGATGTTTTGCCATTGATAATAGACTTTACTAATTTCAACTATGGAAAAGACTTTTAATTATGCTACTGGATGATCTAATTACTGTTTGACCACATATCATATTTTGTTGAGCCCTAAGAGAGGATAATGAGCACTATGAATGGTGATGCAAAATGAGAACATGCAGAAGGATGAGGCTGAGATTTGGGGTGGGGGGTCTTCTATTACATGGGGAATCTGGTTTTTCTTTTTTAAAGTAGGCATTAGTTTTCAAGAATAAATTTATTGGAATGTTAGAAAAGCACATCAGCAACTGTGCCATTGAAATTTGGCAATTTAATCATAGAAAGTAAGGTGCATTCTTTATTTGCAGAAATAAGCTTATGTATGAAAGAAAAGACTATATGTGCAACAATGGAATAGGCAAAGTGGTGATAAAACAATAGTTCAACAATTAATTCAATATGTTTTTTATGCAGACTTTGGGTTGTAAACTGCTTTTCTAGACAGTAATAGAACATTCATGTTTTGTACATTAGTTCATTCTTATTCTGTATATATTTCATCATTACCAATGTCAAGTTCTATTTATTCTCCCATCCTGAATCATCCATTATTATGGCAACTCCAATTCTGCCCTCTTTTCCTCTAATAGTTGATGGCCCTTGAGTTTTGAACAGGTAGAGCCTCCTACCAGTAAGACAGAATTTGTCAGTGATGCAACTGAATTTTACAAATGATCCTTTTCCAATGCCTGCTATAGGTTGTTTTTTTTCACTTAATCACAGAATAACAGAGTTAGAAGCAGTGGTGGGTTTCTACCGGTTTGGCCCAGTTTGGGCGAGCTGATAGCGATGATGGTGAGCTGAGAGTGAACCGGTTCTCTCTGACGGTTATGTTGGCCCTCCAGCCTGCCCCTGCGATATAGATACCTTTTATTTGGTTGTTTTTAGCCCAGCTGAAAGGCGCAGCAGAACGGATTGCCACATCTCAGTTGTTCCGTAGTACGCTGTGCTTGCGCGGAGCGCGTGGATGATGTGAACTGGTGGTAACACCGATTGAAACCCACCACTGGTTAGAAGGGACCTCAGAGGTCTTCCTATACCATTTCAGACAAATGGTTGTCCAACCTTTTCTTAAAAACTTCCAGTGTTGGAGCATTCACATCTTCTGGAGGAAAGTTGTTCCACTGATTAATTGTTCTCACTGTCATGAAATTTCTTCTTAGTTCTAGGTTGCTTTTCTCCTTGATTAGGTTCCATCCATTGATTCTTGTCCTGCCTTCAGGTGCTTTGAAGAACAGGTTGACTCCCTCTTTTTGACAACCCCTTAGGAACACTGCTATTATATCACCCCAGTCCTTTTTTTCATTAAACTAGGCATATTCTAGCAACCGTTCTTTATATGTTTTAGCCTGCAGTTTCCTAATTATCTTTCTTGCTCTTTCACAGATGGATCTAGTCAGTATCTACTTAATATGCTTTTATAGGACTACGAGTGTGGCATAAAGAATAATTCATGCACACCTAACCTATAAAAACCCAACATTGTTAACACTGCTCCCACTAATATGCTATGAAGAGGTAAATAATTTATTTTATCTGTTCCATGAAGACGTGAAGTCCATATTCCTTTCTAAGCTTTCCATAGTGAAGCCAACATTTTCTCCCTGGCTGCCCAGTTTTATGCTGAAGGTACAGGAGTCTGCAATAGCAGCATGTAATATGGAACTAGCAGCTGCAGTAATTGGTGATCACAATTACTGTGATCACAATTTTAGAGTCCTCTCTAAATTGTTGGGGATTTGATTCAAAAAAGAGATGGAGTTAAACAGCAGCATAACATTCCTCCAGAATCAGTAGATGTATGGCTGGCTGTGAGCCAAGTAAAACCATGAGCATCAGTTATGCTTGTACAATATCAGTTCAAATGGACACTATTTTCAGGCACTTGTTTTTATTTATACAGATGTTTTATTGGATCTGGGCAAAATTTGTAGCTGCTTTAAAATCTCCATTACATATTCACAATCTTTTATATATATTTAAAATCATCCAGTGGAATAAGGCAAGGTCGATGTAATAATCATGGGAAATTATACATATTTCTTTCAACAATATATAACACAGATATATTGCCCTGGTTTTATCATTGGGTTCTACACCTTTTATCACAGGTCCTAAGGGATTTCCATGTTCCCATTATATCAGAGGTGATCTGACCACAAAGCAGTTATATTAAAGCTTGAGAGGCCCAGGTTTCAAATCCTATAATCTCATTGGAGATACCTTAAACTAGACATACCCTCTCAGTCTAGCTACTTTACAGAATTTTTGCAAATGTAAAATGAGTGGTGTAGGTTCACTGCCTTGAACTCCGTGGAGGAAAGGTTCTATAAATAAATACTATTTCCTTGAGCAGCTGTCACAGCTGCTCTGTTCCTTATTTTCCAAGGAAGAAATGACTCTTTCTGTTTTAGGCAAAATGAAAATCTTACTACCTCATACTGTGTATATGTGGATTTAGTTATAGTTTCCAAGTCCATTTGAATACACCTTCTGTTATTACTCCAGAGTACTTCCTTCTTCTCTTGAGAAAGATGCTCTGACGTGAGAGACTGAAATAATGGAATAATAGATTGAAAAATAGTAAACAGCCAACACTTGAAAGAAAAGTTTATGGGGTATATTCTTTTATTCTCTGTTGCAAGAAGAATCCCTCCCAATTTTTCTCAGCTTTCATTGTGGTCACAGCTCTTGAAATGCAAAAGATGCATATAGAGGCAACACATCCCCCACCAATCTGGCTAAAATCTTAATGAGAGAAAAGTCAAAACAGATCTTTCCCATTGGCCATTGATTTGTCGATAACTATTTTTGCCTTTCAACCGCATCCAAAATACTTAAGGAATCATAAAGCCAAGAACAATCAATAATTTGTTTCAATTTTATTGCTCCTTCCACTGCATTCTCTTTCCCTCAGCCCATTCAGTTTAAACAGAAGAGCAAAAGGTTCTTTTAAAATAAAGTAAAAGTGAAATGATGTGTAGCATAGTTGCATGTCTTTCTGAGATTCATGTGCCTGTGCTGGTTTCAAATTGAAACCTTCTGGAATATTGGAAATCAGCCTTTCAAGTCAACACATTGCAGTAATAAGAGATACAGCTGAACTAGTGCTCAAACAAGGAGCATTTATTATGCTTCACAAGATAGTGACACTTTAAAGGAAACGGTAGCATTTTATGCCAAAAAGATGCCTGCTAAAATAACTCCAAAAGCCCTACTGAAGATGTTACAATATGATATACTATATGTCTACTGAATGATTTGGCAATATATATTTTTGCAGGGAAAAAATAGCTATGCAGTACAGAAAATATCAGATGCTCCACACTTTCCATTGTTAATTAAGATAGCACCAACATTGTATGGATGCTACATAAGCAAAAGAAAAGGAAAAAAAGACGAAAAAGACCATCTGTATCTCTGGATAATATTTCTTAAAAATGAATGTCAGAAGTGAAACTATTGAATGCAAATTTTTCATTTAAAAGTTTTACAGCAATGCAGAAAGGGTCATACTATGAAACAGATTCACCCCACCTGAACACACCTGAATTGTAGTTTTTAAGCTTAATAAAGTCACAACATAAGTGATGATTGTCTAGTCCCAGTAATGTTACTCTCCCACCCCCCTCTCTCTTTCTCTCTCTCTCTGAAAAAGACACAAAAGTAATACTTGTACAATATTCTAGGATATAAGGTCAGGTAAGAATTTCATTTGTTTTTTTTTAAAATATGAAGTTACCAAAATGAGTGAATTTCTTCCACGTTGATCCAAAGAGCTTTAGCTCAAAAGAGGAGAAAGCAAGACTGATGAATTCATTACTCTAGGCAGTAGATTAGGCCCTGTAAGTCTAGACTGAATATAAAGAGATTCAATCTAATTCTAAATGTTAAATTAGGAGTGCCAGTTTTTATTTCTGAGAATCTCATCATCTTCACACTAGCACATATATCATGGACAGCGCATAGTCATCTCTATTTCCAGTTCCATAAGGGGGATTTTTGCACTTGTTTTTTTTTTTTATGCATGCAAACCATGGAGACTACTGTCACTGACATATTGCTCGATGGGAAAGGGGACAATTGGGAAGGGAGAGGGGGCTTCGATTTTGACTCCTGGTTACTGCCAGGACAAGTCCCTGCAGTTTTCTTGGCAAAGTTTTTCAGAAGTGGTTTGCAATTACCTGCCTCCTAAGGCTGAGGGGGATTGGTGGGCCCAAAGTTACTCAACTCAGTTCGTGCCTAAGGCAAGACTGGAACTCACAGTCTTCTAATTTCTAGCCTGGTCTTAACCATTAAATCTAACTGCCTCTCTAACAAACAACTGGCCACCTTTAAAATTGCATCCAATCATCTTTTCGGGCTATTTGAATTGTAAGGAGCATTATATGTTGCCCTGTCAGGTTTGTGTTTTTGCCTACTCCTTACCACTGCTTGGCTAACCTTTGTTGTTATTATTAATCCATTTTGGCATAATAAATTATAGATGCAAATGATGTTGGTACCCATTTGGGTTATTCCACTTGTAACACAATTGAATATAGAACTAGATCTGAGAAGCTAATTCCCCAGGGGATCTCTCAGCAAGATTGTAATTCTGATTTATTTATTTATTTTTCATAAAACCATGATATCTTGCAAGAAGGCCCTTAAGTAATGCTCGTTCCATGAATGCCTACATCTATTTTCTCCTCACTACTTTAGCATTTCCAATTACCCTATTTCCTCTATATCAAGCTTCTTCCAATTGCAAACCTGGGCAGCAAACTATTACCTGTCTATATCACTTGCTTATCTATTTTCTGATTTTATTAACACTTTCTAAGTTATTCAGAACTTGAAAAACACCATGGAATCTTGGACTGCTTAGAATCTCAACAGTTTCCCCAAGAAGGATTGGTGAAGCATTTTTATCTGGTTTATAGTTTTAAATTCAATTTGATTTTATGTACTAGTTCTACAGTTGAATTTTATGTTTCCAGAATATTTATTATTTATTTTAGAGAAGGGAGTTCAGACTGACAAATCACATGGTTATTTTCTTCAGGCTGCGATAATAGCTTCTCTTGTTCAGAAACACTTTCATTTTTCTGTGTTTTCCCATAACTCAACATAGGAGGGTTACTTTCTTTCTTTGCAGGAGGAGATAATGGCATTTATTTGAGTCATCTAGAACATCTAGTTCTAGAACTATCAACAACAGGAATTTGCATCCAGTTTTGGTCACCACATTACAAAAAAGTTGAGACTTTGGAAAAAGTGCAAAGAAGAGTAACTAAGATGATTAAAGGCCTAGAGACTAAAACATATGAAGAATGGTTGCAGGATTTGGGTTTGGCTAGTCTAGAGAAAATAAGGACTAGGGGGAACAAGATAGCAGTATTCCAGTATTTGAGAGGTTGTCACAAAGAGGGGTCAACTTATTTTCCAAAGCACCAGAGCGCAGGAGAAGAAAAAAATGGATTTATGGAATTAAGGAGAAACTTCCTAACATTGAGGACAATTAACCAATGGAATAGCTTACCTTCAAAAGTTGTGGGTGCTTCATCACTGGAGGTTTTTAAGAAAAGACTAGAGAGTCACTTGTCTGAAATGGTATAGCTTGAGCAGGCGGTTGGACTAGAAGACCTCCAAAGTCCCTTCCAGCTCTATTCTGATTGATTGCTGGTGGAGTCCAGTATCAGAATAGTGGGAGTTGTTGAGAGCCCCTATCTTTGTGTGTGAAAGAGATACAGAGATCAAATAATTTGATTGAATCCCATTTTAAGAATTTTTGGCTATATCATTTACATCTCTTAATATTCAGTGGTCAAAATCTTGCACTGAGAAAACTCCTGTGGTTTTAGATTTCTTTTATTTTACATGATTCATTTTGCTTTGGGTGGTAATCAGGAGATACACTTGAGACCCAATGCCCAAGCACTGGCAATCTGAACAATCTGAACTGGCAATCTGAACAAGCTTTGCCATACATTGACAATTGTTCAAGCTTCTCTCTGCATCCCAAGAATTATAAGAAAAATAAAAATAGGAATAAATGTTTACATTCTCAGAAACGCTGAATTCTGTAGCAACAGCCATTGCTACATGTATGGAATACATAAAATACTGCATAATAATTTTAAAATCAAAATAGTATTTTTCCATGAATCATAGTCTATCAGGAACTTAAACTAATTAACTATAAATCTGACTGGACCCTAAAGATTACCATGACTTCAGAAAGCTAAAGCTAACAAAAATTTTCATGCACAAAACAACCTTTCATTTCTATCCACAGACATTTTTTTTCCCTTCCATTTGAGCAGCTTTCATTTTTTCAAGTCTGCTGATTTCACACATCATACATGCATTAAGGCTTTTGCTCCTTTGTTGGAACGGCTTCCATAATCCTTATATTATCTGTGTACAAACTAACTGTGCACAGCTGTAAAATTGTACATGGGAGACCAAACAGTATGTTGAAAGCCATAAAGCACCTCCATAAAATGAACAAATGAAGCACAATCCTAAAAATAGAGTTATTAAAGGTAATTGGAGCAAGAAAAACAAGCCCCTAAATTAAATTAGGAAGAAATGGGCAGCATACATGGTGCAAAAATCAATGAAACGTGTCAAAGTCTCATGTGAAAAGTGATAGCATTAAGAGGGCAAAGCATCTCACATTCAGTACATCAAAGGGAAATCAATTCCCGGCTGCATATACTAAAAGTCATATCTGCAGAAGGGGAGGGAGAGGATACCATGTGTGAAATGTGCCGATGAATACATTAAACATGATTCAATGGGAGGGAAGTAGCTGCAGGAAAGCAAATGGCAAATATTCAGAAAGTCCCAAATTATTACAGATATTTACTTTGGTCACACAGAGATTTCCATTGTAGAGCTAGAAAAATCAGAGAGAAAAGATACATTTATGCAGCCAGTGCTTGACTGGATAAGCTCCAAACAAGGCAGCTGAATCAACAATAATCTCATGTTTAATGTAGAGATGGTGTACCGTAGCCAACTTTCAAGTTATGCTTCTTTGCCTGTTTCTATTCAGTGGCCATTTTAAGTGCATTTTAAAATGGAGAGAAAGGACTGTCCTTTGATGTGAAGATGCATAATTTCAAGCCATCTTCCTGAAACCAAGGAGAACTTCCTCTGACTGGATGGGAGACAATTAGGAACATTTAAATATTTATTTTCGGAATGCTTCCAAAAAAATGTGCAGGGACCTTAAAGGCAGGAGTAGTTTGAGCTCTGTGAAAATGTCAGCATCAAATCATTTCATTATTATTTTCCTTTAGTTTGATAGAAAATACAAATGTGGTAAAAGATTATCTGGAAGTGCAATTGGTTCAGAATAGTGCAGTGCTGATAGCTGTAGATATACCGTGATACACCCACACAATGCAATTATTTTGGATTGGGCAATTACTGTGCAATTCAAGGTGATGGTTATTACAGACAAAACTCTACGTGGCACAGAATTGAGTTGTTTGTGGGATTGCTTAGCTCTGGTTATATTATCCCATCCCATCTCATCCCCTTTTCCATGATGGGCATGCTCTAGTTCTCTTCTCCACTGTAATGTCATGAAGCTGAACCTAGCATGCATGCCTTTGATATTTCAGTGATCACCTTCTGGAATGATCTCTCACCTTCAAGATTCTGTTAGCTTTTCATGCATTAGTGCACCAGCGTGCCTACCACCCCTGTCCTACTGTTCCCATTTATTCGTACTCATTTATGTATAAAACAAGGCTAGATATTCAGATGTGCCCATCTTGGAAGATGGTGTGATGTGGTTTGACAGCCACATTGTATGTCTGCTTCTATTTTTATTGTTATGCTTTTATAATTGTTGTTTGTAATGTCTTATTAGTTGTCCAGAACAGTCATGGCAAGTACCCTGTTTCCCCTAAAATAAGACATTCCCTGATAATAAACCCAATCGGGCTTTTGAGAGCATGTGCTAAAATAAGCCTCCCCCCTGAAAATAAGCCCTCCCCTTATTTTTAAGGAGATATTTAAGGGGATTTTTAAGGGGATAAATATTTAAACACATGTGTAGCCAGTCCCCGCCATTTCCTCTGGTTAGGGTTAGGGAGACAGAGCTGGAAATCAGGTAAGACTGCAAAAGGAGCCCCATCTTGGTCCATGCGCCCCAAAGTAATAAGATATCCCTGAAAATAAGGCCAAGCACTTATTTCGGGGTTCAAAAAAATATAAGGCAGGGTCTTATTTTTGGGGAAACACGGTAGATGGTCATATATCTGTTAAGCAAGCAAATAAACAAATATACAGGAAGGAGAGGGATTGGTTAAATTCTCATGGAAGCAATGCAGGATGCTTGCATTTATCAAGAGATCAGAGATTTATGTGTTTGTCCTTTTTCGTTTCTTGAATGCCCTGTAGCCTTCCTGGCTTCCTAAGGTTTCCAAAGAATAACACCATAAGGAGATTTTCATAGTCATAGGCATCTCCTGTTTTTTTAATGGACTTTGAAAGCAGGGTCAGCAAGAGAAGCATGCTGGAGAGATGTGGAGCAGAGAAAAATAAAATGATACCAGTGCCCTCCACCAATTTCTTCTCATAATGAAATAAGGTTTAAACTTTAAAGAAAAATTCTACAAAAAAAATTAAAGCATTCTGAGCAAAAGTTGTCTTTTTTTATCATGATCTTCCTTTTAATAAGCCATCTTAAACAAACATATTATTTTTGCATAGTTCTAAAATTAATTCTAGTGAAACGATACACCAGTCATCAAATGTCAAGTGTAGACATTAAATATTAGGGTATATCTGAATTGACCTGGTTCTGTATTAATGCAAATTATAAAAACATATGCAAACAAAATTTTGGTAAATTGATTCAAATTAAATCAGCAGATACATCCAGTTTGACAATGTGAGCTGAATTGAATCAGTAATCCCATTCAGCTAGTCAGCTTTATTTAAATATTTGCACACCCCATCAGAGACCTACAGTACATACAGCAATGGACTAATGCTGCAGATCTGACAAATTGTTGTTCAGTTATTGAACTGATCCTTTCAAAAGGTGATTTCCAAGAACTAGAATAATCTCTTTGATCTATAAATTGTATAACTTCAAGGGCCTGGTTTGTTCTGGTAAACTGAGCTGAAATTTCCAAAGTGGATACTCTCTACTTTGAAGATGGAAATTACAAAGGGATTCCTTCTATTCTGAAGGGAGAATACTGATATCACACAGGCCACTATTTTAATGTATGGCTGCCAAAAATAAAAGCTTACTCCTTCATGGAGCTCAGTAATATTACATGGATGATCTGTACTAGGACACATGAACTATTCAGGCACATTTGAATCACATGTGCTTTTCCTTGACAGAAAATTACTAGACTGATCCACTCTCCTTAAAATTATACCACCATGATCATTTAAAAATATTTTAAGTAGAATAACCTTTTCCAAATATATAAAGAAATGTACAGATGTAGTTTATGATATTAACTAGCTTAATTTGATATTAAATATGAGGACGCAATTAATGCATTATACCAAGGACTTGTTAGCAGAAATTCTTCAGGGGATTAGGCAGTTTTTTTCCCTACCTCCCTCTAAAAAAGCTAGGGAACAAAATCCAGAATTGTCTATGTGTTAGCTAAATGCTTTGGCTGTTCTCTAAAGCTTGTGGTCAAGCAGTGACTCTTCATCCTGCTTTTTTGTGTCAGATTCCTGCCTTGTTTGCTGCAACCCTTCAATTTCCATGATCATGACTATGGTAAAAGAAACAAACCAGCTTTCACAAGCCTAGTGCCTTCCAGATGTGATGGATTTCAGTCCTGTATTTCTTAATCAGCATGGATGAATTAAGGAAACAAGCATTTCACCTTTGTTATCAGTACTTCCTCCTACTACTCAGAAGTAGAATTGGAGTGTATGTTTCAGATTGGCCTAACCAGCACCCTAGTTTGTAACTACCAAAGGAAGATCTATGCATGGAAGCCATTTCTAGCTACTGTCAGTGCCAAACAAGATTCAGAAGGCTCTACACTTGTCTCCTAACCTTGACAAATTATGCCATTATGACTGAAGGTGCCTCATCAAAGCAAACAAAGTACGTAAGAGGGACATTGCTAAATTGTCCTATTCTACATTCATAATGGAAATCAAATGCTTTAACTTTGGGTCCTTACATATTAAATATGCCCTGTGTAGAAAGAACCAGAGTTGTCTTTAGAGTATGAAATGCACATCCTCGAGAAATCAATTTGGGCCACAAACTGTCTTTTTTTTAGGAATTCAGGAAAGACACGCCTCTTTTCCTAGCTTTTTCTTGGAATTCTTGAGTTGGAAGAAGCTGTCCAATTATGTGGTCAATGCAGAGTTTTCCTGACAAACAGCTGTCTAAGACATGGTCAATGGTTGTATTATTCATCATTTGATTGACTTTTTTAAAATGTCATGTATATTGCAATATTTTATGTGTACAAGTAGTTTTAACCTATAAGTCTCTTTCAATTTCTCTAGAAATCGAAAGGGATTGAAAAATTCAGACAAATAAACAGAGAGAAGAGTTGGCTATCTCAGAACCAGCTACTTAACTTACTGCAAAATTAAGCCCATATTCGCATTTTATTCCTGCAGTTTTTGCATAAATGATTTCCAAAGTGAAAATTAATAGGGGGGGCTAGAAATTGATCCTCAGTTCCCCCCTTAATCTATGGAGTTTGGATGTGAAAGTAAAAACTTCAGAAAGCTCCTACTAAAACCTTTTAGTGACTATAACATGCAGATATAGTGAGTTTGACATCACCACAACAGTGACTGATGGGAATCAATAAATCGGGCAAGACTGATGCTCTTTCTCATGTTTTAAATATTAATTTTATTCCAATATTAAGGTCTTCTAAGTTCATTTTAACAATTCATATTTTCCACTGCATTTTTCCAAATATATATATATATTTTATGCAACTCCATCCACGTAAATATATAGCTTAGGAGAGAGTGTGCATGGAACATCATTATTTTTGTATAAACAATTCAATCTAATATAATGGGGCTTTTGTGGCCCATGTCATGTTGTGTATTCTTTCTCCTAAATGGTACATTTATGCCTTATTAGAAACAGTGTCACAAATCCATCACAGATTTCCATGTATACCTGCATCCAAGTGTTTTTGCATGTCCATATTGTGCAAATTGAATGAATGTGTCTCCAAGTTCTTGATACTTAAACCCTGAGATAAATTTTCTTTAAGCTCCAGTATATAGAGCGGATTAAATACTTATATGTTGTTTAGCTACAGATTAGGGAGTATTCTTTGGGAAGGTAAATATTTTGGGGCTATGAGAACTGTTTGTCCTACATCATTTGTATTATAAAGCAGCAGAAAGGACTAGGTGAAATATAGCACAGAAAATCCTGTTTATTTTGTAAAGGTCAGTGTAATAACAATTTTAAACATGCAGAGAAACAAGTACGGAAGAGTCTCTTTTACCAACAGAACTGTCTGTTGGTAAAAGAGACTCTGATACAAATGCTTTACAATTTGAAGCATTCCCTCATTGGCTTTGGTGAAATTTCCCCCTTAGAGCTTTCATCCATTTACTTTTCTATCTCCTTAGTGACTGCTCTATTTGTCTGAGGAGCAGAGCTATGCTAAAATCAAGGATTTAATTGTCACATTACAATTCTGTGTGGCATGAAAGTGTACATAATGTAACAGAATAGGAACAAATCCAAGGATTGAATAAACTTCCTTCTCAAACTTGCAATTCCCATTAAGTCTAATGAACATGCAGTGCTATCATACTTGGAAAATGGAGATTTCAGTTAATTGGAGAAAGGAGAGTTAGCTGGGTCTGGGCAAAACTCTTCCTTTTGATGAGGCCCTCAAAGAAGCATTTGCAAGTCTGATTCTTGAGCTTTGGGAAGAGACTGTGCAGAATCTATTGTTATAGAAACAAGGCAGACAATTAAGGCAGACTGGGTACCACTTCAACAATTCTAATGGCAGCACCATAACAAACTGAAGTGTGCCTGATTTCTTTGTCCAACCCACCTACCCACATCAGCAAAGGATAAGAGACTATTGATGAAGTTTTATTTATTATTTTTATATATTGATTTAGTTTATCAAGCATGTATGAGAAAACATGTATAAGTATAAACATAACATATAAACATATCAGTATAAACAGGTATAAGTATAGACATAAGAAATGAGTACAAATAAATGGGGACAGTAGGACAGGGATGGTAGGCACGCTGGTGCGCTTATGCACGCCCCTTACAGACTTCTTAGGAATGGGGTGAGGTCCACGGTAGACAGTCTAAGGTTAAAGTTATGGGGGTTTGGGGATGAAACCACAGAGTCAGGTAGTAAATTCCAGGCATTGACTACTCTGTTGCTGAAGTCGTATTTTCTGTAATCGAGTTTGGAATTTGGTTTTGAAAACAAATTGAGTTTGTTTTCCTGGAAGTAATATGGTATTTTTACACTTGGTTATGAAATGGCAAGAGATCAGGGGTGAAATGCTCCCGGTTCGGACCAGATCACCCGATCTGGTAGTGATGGCAGCAGGTGGTTCGGAGAACTGGTAGCAAAAATCCCTGTGCCCCCCCCCACATGCCCAGCTGTGCCACGTGATCATCAGAGGCTTTTTTTTATTTTTAAAAGCATTTTTTCTACAACCTCTTTGGCCGAAAAAATGCTTTTAAAAGTAAGAAAAAAGCCTCTGAATATTAGGCAACTCAGCTGGGATCGTCAGAGCCTTTTAAAAACATTTTTTTACAACCTCTTTGACTGAAGAGGTTGTAGAAAAAATGCTTTTAAAAGTTTTAAATAAAAAGTTGGCCACGCCCACCCAGTCACATTAACTCCACCACCACCAGGCCACGCCCATAGAACCGGTAGTAACAAATTTTACATTTCATCTCTGCAAGAGATGTATGGAAATAGCCTGTCTTTCATAATGTAATCTTTTCTCCATGATCTGCAGACTCCCAGTCAATTAAAATCAATCATATTTCAATTAAATCCTGTGGGAAAATACCATGAGGAAGGCACTCTTCCCAGAGCCTTTTTCAGAATGGGAACAATGGACAATGAGGAAGGGTTCAGAGTGAGTGAAGGATGGGAATCAGAAAACAGCCCTAGCCTTCTGTCTATTCCAGTAATAGGTAAGCTGAAATATACCATAAGGAATCATAAAGCACTTTAAAAATAAGATGGTACAGCATAAGCTTCTTTCCTAGAGAAAAATAGCTTTTTTGGGCAGGGGGAGTGAAAACTGTATTTTCTGTGTGCAAAGCCATCAATGAGCAGCACATGGTGGGAAGTTAAAATAGCATTCCCTTTATTAGGACTTCAGAACAGAGGTTATTGTATGAAATATAAACAGCAGGAAACTTTCATTTCTTCCACCATAAATCTCTGCACAGCTGTCACAACCAAAATCAAAGAAGAAGCCAGCAGACAGTAAGAAATCCCAGTAAGAAATCCCAGGCATCTTGCAAGCAGGCCAGCAGCCAGGTAAGTAGCTATTGTGATGGGTAAGAGTCTGTGTAAGTGGGCATGAGCGATGGAGGTGGTGCAGTGCGAGCATAGTGGTGCTTGAAGGGTTGCTATCCAGTGGGAGATAGTGTGGATGGGTATGTGAGTGGGGAGGTGCACTGCACATGCAGTGAGGCTTGAGGAGAGTTCACAGATACGGGAGACTTACTTGAGCAAGTTGTGGTCTTCACTGCCAGCTCCCCTATTCATTGTGTTTGTGTGATGCTGGCAGAGAAGGTTGCAAATCACAATAATGTGACTGTGGACACTGCGAGCCAGGTGTCAAGCATCCAGATCACAATCAAATGGGATGGTGAGAACTTTGAGGACCAATCATAACTACCACTCATTCAGTACCATCATAACTTTGAAGAGTCTTGAATTAGTGGTCATTAACTTTGGACTAGTTGTAAAGTCCTCTAGAAGGTATCTCCCTAGCCATCTATTTCTAAATACATTTGGAATAATTTTCTTCTACATGACCTATCTTGGCAGCATATCTGAAAGTAGAAAGAGCAGAGACTATTCACAATTCTAGAAGGTGCCTCCTGTGAACCTAAACACCAGAGCAGATTCAGAATAAGATACCAATCTCCAGACGATCAGATCCTTTGCAAGTAAAGCATATGTTAAATCTGATCTATGAACCTTCCATCTTTTTAAGGCTTGTTATAACTTTCCAAATCAGCTCTTTTATTAAGGCCAATCAAAATGCTATAAAGTCATGAACTTAGTCTTTGGAATTTTTCCTGCATACCAGTCCTTTTTACACACTGCATGATTTCTACAGCTATAGGCTGCCTTGAGTGTTGGTATAAGCAAAAAAGTGGAATATAAATGCAATAAAAAAAAATATACTTGTGTGGGACAAATAATATTCTACTTATGTAAAATGATGCTGAACTGCTTATTAGGTAGTGCAGGCAATCTCAGGCTGCCTGATGAGTCTGAAAAAAGAAACAGATAACAAAAACAAGATTGTTATCTTTCCCTTGGTGTGAAGTGAGAACAGTGGTTAGAATTCAGTATTGCAGGCAAACTCTGCCCACTGCCAGGAATTCGACCCTGACCTGCTCAAGGTTGACCCAGCCTTCAATCCTTCCGAGGTCAGTAAAATGACACCCAGGTTGTTGGAGGCAACATGCTGACATTGTAAAGCACTGTAAAGCACTATGAAGTGGTATATAAGTCTAAGTGTTGTTGCTATTGCCATATATGGAGACAATAAAGGACATTGTTTATGTCCAAAGGTGCTAGCATCAGTAAAAAGGGCAAGTTTGGAGTCTATTTGGCAGAGCAGAATATAGAAGCACCAGGTTAGCCCACATTAAGGTCATCCTATAATAGCTATCAAATTGTATATTTCTGCTGTAAAGGTCATGTTTGAGTTGGATGCCATAAAATTTCTTAAATAAAGAAAAAAAATGCAATATTTATGAAATGAAGCAAGGTAAAAATCTGGAGAAGAAATGAAATATAAAGAAGAGATGATGATGCTACATGGAAGAATTGGTTAAAAGAAATCCCCAGACAGAACACTGACTTAGAATAAAACTTCCTAGAAAATGTTAACTCGATGCTGTTGATGAGCTGATGAAATAACATCAGAATTTTATTAAATATTTCAAGATGTTAAATAAAGCAAAGTACTGTGTGGTATGTAAGCAGGCATGGAAAACACAACAGTGGCCAAGAAAAAATTGATCTATCTACAGCTACCAAAAAGGGCAATGCTTGTTCTGTCCCCGTCTCACACATGCACACAAACAGTCAGCCAGGGGTTAAATAAAACTTGCAGACAATAAATTCCTTTGATAACAGGATTGGCAGCAACCCAGTAGCTGCTTGCCAAGAACTTTACTCACAGAGGGAGGTGTTCCTCCTTTGTCAGATAAACCAAAACAAATACACAAAGTCAAAGAATTGTCAAGTCCAGTCTGTATTAAATCCAAGGCAGGCAGATAACGTAGTTTCAGAGATACAATGCGACTTGCTAGTTGTTTAGTTTTGTCTGTCACAGAGCCTGAATGGCCACCACACCCTCTTTTATCCCCTGTGGAGTGTGGTCCAGTGACTCAGCTTAATCTCTGGCACGCCTCCTTTTCTGTTGCATGCGCTTGTCTCTCTGACGCTGGCGTGGATCCAGCCAAGACTTATCTCTGTCACTGTCCGACTGTGACTGTTCGGAGATACCTGGCTCCTGGCTAATCTCTTCTCCTTTGGGAGACACCTGAGGAATTGCCAGAGAGGAGGGTCCTGGAGAGGGAGGCCTGGCCAACTCCTCTCCTTCACTTTCGGAGCCTTCTCCCTCCGATAAGATGGGCTCGGGGATCGGAGTCACAACAATGCTAAAAATGCTCCGATTATGAAAGAATTACATTTACAGATAGTCTCAACTCCAACCAGTCACTTAATGATTGTATAAAGTGACAATGGCCTCAGACAAGCGGTCTGAGGCGGACATTTCTCAAGCGGTCCTCAAAGTTATAACTATTGCACCACCCTCTCAGTAAAGTGATCACATTTGCGGAGCTGGGCAACCAGCTTTCATTTGTAACAAGTTGCAGTATTTTGTGATGTTTTTGCTGTTTTATGGATAAACTCGATTCTGACTTAACATCAGTGACTTGTTTTATAAAGTGGAATCTGGTCATGTGGTGGCTTGGCTAATGACTTTTGACCAAAATTGCAGTGTTAGTTGTTGTTGTAAATTGAGGATTACCTGTATTTCACAAGTTAAAGGTTAATATTTTACAATAGAGACTTCAGTGACAACTGGAATAAGAACTTTCAGATCCACAATATGGATCTGGAAGGGAAACCCAAAATCACATTACTTGTATCATCTGATGGGTAATGGAAAAGGTCAGAGAGGTCCAAAATGATACTTATTTTTGCTTTATTGTTATATTAAACCTTGTGGTATATAGACTACAACAAACTCGAGATAGCATTTAAGACCAGAGAGTTCTGTAAAGCACTATGGGGTGATATATAAATCTAAGTGCTATTGCTATATGGAGACAATAAAGGACATTGTTTATGTCAGAAGGAGCTAGTATCAGGGATTATTTATCTGAAGAATGTATATAAGGACCAGGAAACAACAGTTTTGACTGGAATGTGGAGTAATAAATCATTCAAATTTGGGAAAGGAGCATGCCAAGGAAAGTCACCAGTGGTGGGTTCTAACCGGTGTTAACACCGGTTTGCTTCATGCACGCGCTTTGCACACAATCGCTTTGTACAAGTGCATTGGATTTCAAAACAGGTGAGGCATGGCAATCCCCTCTGCCGCACCTTTCAGCTGGGCTAAAAACAAAGGAATAAAGGTAGGTATAGCGCGGGGGCAGGCGGGAGGGCCCAGCTGATGGTCAGAGCGAACCAGTTCGCCCTCACATCAACATTTCCACTACCGGCTCTCCCGAATCGGGGAGAACCGGTAGCAACCCACCACTGAAAGTCACCACGTTTATCTTTATGCAGAATATAGCATGAGAAATCTGGAATAAAAGAAATGGAAATAAGGATTAAAGTTGTTGGGAGAAATATTAATAGCCTCAAAAATACACATGATGCAACCTTACTGGAAGATTCAAGGCATGTCTTGTGGAAACTGAAAGAACGGAGTGCAAAGGTTGTTCTGCTCTTCATTTTTGAAAAACAAGATCATTTTATCTTTCTAGGATAAAAAATTCATAGGGATGGAGACTGTAGCCATGAAATAAAGAGACATCTGCTATTTGGGAGAAAATCTATGACAAGCCCAAACAAAACATTAAAGAACAGAGACATCACACTGACAACAAAGGTATATATTGTCAAATCCATTATTTTCACAGTTGTAACATACAGCTGTGAAATCTGGGCCATCAGAAAGGTTTAACCAAGAAGTATTGATCCCTTTGAATTGTGATACTGAAAAAAAAGCTATTGAGAATATCTTGGATTACAATTACGTATCATTCAGTATCGATGAAGTAAAAGCAATGGAGGCACAAAAAATGAAGCTAGACTTTAAATGGTTTGGATACATTATGCAAAAGCAAAAGTCACTGTAGAAGACTCTAATGCTGGGATAAATACAAGGCAATAAAAAAAAAAAACCTTGACAACACAGACAAGGTAGCTATAAATTACAAGTAATCCAAAGAAGCAGTTACTGAGAGACTATCCTGGTGAAATGATGTCCATCAGGTTCAAAGAATTCTGAAATTGAAACTCAACCACATTTGATTTCCTGCAAGAGATGGAATGCCTCTGTCTCCCTCCCCCCTCCAGCCCTGGATATTACTCTTCCTATAAGCCTGAGCAGCTTGGCTGTATTAGGAATTCTGGGAGTTGAAGTCCACAGGTTGTAAAAGGGCCACAGTTGCCCACCCCTGCTCTAAGGGGATTTTAACCATACAGAATAGAATAGAATAGAATAGAATAGAATAGAATAGAATAGAATAGAATAGAATAGAATAGAATAGAATAGAATTTTTATTGGCCAAGTGTGATTGGACACACAAGGAATTTGTCTTGGTGCATACACTCTCAGTGTACATAAAAGATATGTTCATCAAGAATCATAAGGTACAACACTTAATGATAGTCATAGGTTACAAATAAGCAATCAGGAAACAATTCAGTCTTATTCAGTCCTGATAGTAGCCCTGCTTACCTAGGTCCTAGTTTTGTACAATTTTGGTACCACTGAGATAAATGTAGCTTGTAGAGCAGGGGTATCAAACTCAAGGTCCTGCAGGACCACCCTGGAAACAGCAAAGGACTAGTCCGCAGTGTCTCTGCCAGCAAAAACGGAGCTTGGGAGGGCCGCGGGCAGCACTCCCAATTCTGTTTTCACTGGCAGAGCATTCGGGCCGCCACTGGCACCTCTGACATGAGTGATGTCAAGCTGGCCATGCCCAGCCTAGCTCCCCTTAGGTCAAACACAACTCTGAAGCAGCCCTCAATGAAATCGGGTTTGACATCCCTGTTGTAGAGAATAAAACAGATGACTTGACAGAAATTGACCAGATCTCTGTTACCGAAGCAACAGGGGGTGGGGGTGGGGACATAGCTTAAGTAGAAGTCATGCATGAAGGATTCATGCAGAATAGAATTGATTTCTTGATTTGATTTACATCAATGCTGGCTGGGGAATTCTGGGAACTGAATCTACACATCTTAACATTGCCAAATTTGAAAAGTATTGGTGTATATAATAGGACTGACAGCAGTCTTGAAAATCTGTCTGTGCTTTACTTTCCTCTCCCCTTTTTTATTCATGTAAATTATGATGCATCGGATGAGTCCTTTTTGCATACCTTCTTTTCTTCTTTGTGATGTCATTTTATCCCTTTGCTCTCCCCTGCAGGTGCCCATGATCCTAACCAATAACAATTCTCCTTACACCTTTAATTTGAAAACAACTTTAAACTTATTCAGGAAAGAAATGTGTAAAGTGTTTGTTTTTCATTAGCAGAAATGTTACCTTCACTTCATGCTTTTGGAAATGAAGCCAAAACTTCATTTTTGAAACTCCAAAATGAAGTTTGACTAAAGAAGGTCAAGAAACAAATATAGTAAAGAAAGGAAAGTGCTTTTAGAAAAAAGTGAGGAAAGTGCTTTTAGAAAAAAGTGAGGTTTTTTTCCTTTTATGCCTTTTTTTTTTTTTTTTGTCTGTTCTGATCCATTAGGAAATGGATTTTTAACAATAAGATAGGTGGAAAAGACAGCTGCTTAGAAAACAGAATAGAAGCTTATCTGAGAGCTAGGCTGAGATTTTGCTAAGAATGTGATATTTGTCCAGAGAATTAAATGGAGGAAAGGGTGACTTCTCTCAAACAGCAATGCTTTTACTGTTTTAGAGAAATTATACTGGAGGTGCTGCTGTTATAGTTTGCACCATGTTATATTTTGAACGATGAGCTTTCCCTTTCTACCTTCACTCTAATCTTACATTATCCCTTGTAAAGTCACAGGCCAGGCATGGATCTTGCAAGCAAAACCTGGGTAAAATATCAATGGTGATTTTTTAAAAAAAAATAATACTTAAGAGATGAAGAGCTCTTCTCGCTACACTAGGGGGCTGCATAGCTTTCTAGTTCTAAGAAATATTCTCTGCTCTAGCTATTATGGTGGTTGAAAATACTGCCTTAAAAAGGGGGGAAGAAAGAAAAGCCCTGACAGTTATATAATTTCTAGGTTTTTGTACTTAAGCACTGGTGTTGCAAGGAAAATGACAGAAGTGAAGCTTGAACTGGCATTTCTCTGATTTCCTATACTGAATAAAGAATAACATCAAAGGATCTTCATGGCCCCATCTAACTTTCAGATGGATTCTGGAAAAAAAAATTAGGAAGACATTTGCATGCAAATCCTCCTCTAGGAGTTTAATGTATTGCTCCTAACTACTGCTAATAGTACCACTATTGCAATTACAAATTGTTTACCATTTAAGGACAGCGGGGCTCTGAGAAAGATGGCCATTTATGCATCATAACAGAAAATGAAACAGATTTGCATAAGATTCACTGGTGGAAATTTAGAAATCATTTCCTGTGGTTTAGAGTTAACTGTTATGCTTTTCATTCTAGAAAGGAAACCTAAATGATCTGCAGACCTGCTTAGCCTGCTGTTCAGATAGCACTCTTTGGTGGGCTGCTATCTTATCTGGTGATTGCTTAGCTTTAAACTGAACTCGGACTGACAGCTTTTCAGTTAAAGTGACAATCTTCTATAATGTAGGACTACGGTCATGTGGAGAACTTTATTGGCAGTACATAAATATTTGCTTAAGATTCAAAATCATTTTGCATACATTCTAGCTGAGTTGAGATTAGTAATTAAGTCCAAAATGAAATAGTGATGAAATTGTGGAAGTTGGCAGAAACTGACAAGTGAATTTGGAAGACCTATCAGCTTTCTGAACTATTAGGTACCACAATATTTTTATTCAGGACAGTTGTAATGTGGTTCTTCCTCAGCTTCCTTGAAGAATTGGACTCGCTCTGTGTCAAGACGCCACTCACACAAAGTGAATATTGTGAACTTTGTTATGAGTACCATTTTTCCTCAAAAATAAGACATGTCGGGATAATAAGCCCAATCGGGGTTTTCAACACATGAGATAATATAAGACACCCCTGCAAATTAAGTCCCACCACCAACTACTTACAGGCATGCGCAGCCGGTCCCACCATTTCTCCTGGTTGCTTGTTGCAACCAAATTGAGTTGAGGTGAGCCCGGGGGGAAGGGGGGGACATGCCCTCCCGTCCCTGTTCTTTGCGAACGGCCCAACACGTCCCACCCCACCCCAATGGCAACAGCAGCTTGGCTACTTCCCTTCCCTGCCATCTCTTTATCGAGACAGGTGGCAGATGAGGCAGGGAAGAAGCAAGACGCATGGAGCGAGATGTGGCTCCCCTTGCCGTCACTTCTCCCTACCCCTCACCGGGCATGGCAGGGCTCCTGCCCCTTGCTTAGCCACTCACCCCCTTTAGGGATGCAATTTGGGGGTGGCAGGTGGGGCAGGGGAGAAGTGGGACGCAGGTGTTACCTTTCAAGCTCTGTCACTTTCCTCGCCATTGTGTCCAGGGAAACACGCTATAAAAGAAAACCTTCTCACGAGTTTGAGAAGTTTGATTGAACTTGCAATAAGGTTTTCTTTTACAGTGTGTTTCCCTGGACACAATGGCAAGGAATGCGATGGAACTGGAAAGATAAGACACGTGTCCTGCTTCTCTACCTGCGACCCCCAAACTGCATCCCTAAAGGGGGTGGGTGGCTAAGCGAGGGGCAGGAGCCCTGTCATGCCCAGCAAGGGGGAGAGAAGAAACGGCGATGGGAGCCACGTCTTGCTCCATGGGTCTTGCTTCTCCCCCGCCCCACCTGCCACCCCTCTCGATAAAGAGATGGCAGGGAAGGGAAGCAGCTGTTGCCATTGGGGTGGGGTGGGATGTGTTGGGCTGCTTGGCCAATGAGAAGAACAGGGAGGGGAGGCGACGGCAGCAACGGGACATCCAGTCCCACGCTCATTGCCTCCTGCACCTCCAAAATAATAAGACCCCCCTGATAATAAGGCCAAGCCCTTATTTGGGGGGTCAAAAGAAAATAAGACCCTCTCTTATTTTTGGGGAAACACAGTATGAAACCTAAGTGTCTCCCCTATTTCCCAAAACTAAGTTCTATTATGCTCAGGATCACTTGAAAAGCAAAAATTTTTTAAAAAGTAATGTATCCAAATCTATTTGCTAATTGGTGAATGTCTCTATCATTAGAAAACTATCAGCTGCATAAAACATGAATAGCGGTTGGCACATTTTCTATAAACTCTTTTGGTTGCCAACATAGCTAACGTTTCTGTGAAAGTGAAAAAAAAAAGCCCCTACTGCTGTTATCTTTGGGCTTCAGTCCAGTGCTAATAACTGAAATAGTTGCTGGGAATGACTAGTAGTTCCAGGTGCAGATGTCATCCTCCCTTGATAGCCAGGAATGCATCTGGTCAATTCAGTTCAGCTGAGGTTTGCATCACAAAGTGGACAATTTTGATTGATGCACAACTGGTACACATCAGTTCCCATTAATGGCATCCATATCCAGCAGCTTATGTACATATCTCTGGTAGTACAGCAAAGTGTTGATGTACCAAGGCATAATCACAAAATATTTTCCCCCAATGGACTCTTAAAGAAATATGAAGAAATCATATCAGAAAAATACAGGAAATAGCACAATAATCTTGTATATGTTAAGGATAGGAAACGGAATTGCTGTTTCAATATTTCTCATTGGTTTTCAGCAATGGTGAGTTTTAAAAGAATTGTAATATAAACCATTTGGGTGGCGTCTTTAAATATTTATTTTGAAAAGTTTTTGTTTTAAAAATTGCCCATCTCCAAGCAAATCAGGACAGTGTGTGATATATATATGGCAAGCTCTGAAATTTTAATCACTTAGAAACATCTATATTTCCTAACCAAATAGGCAAAATGACATTGAGAAATGGACATTTCTTCTGGGTTGGCTTTAAAAAATACTTTCCTTGTAGATGAGCTTGCATGAAATATTGAAAGAACACATAAAAAGAATACATAAAAGTTGTTTTCAACTTTTCAGTTTTCAGTCAGCCTTCGCCTAGCCTATGCCTTCCAAATACGAACCAATTTTCATAATCCTCCAACCAGCATTGCTTTTACAAAAACATTTGTGGAATTATAAATACATTGGATCCTAATGGCTGGAGACACATTCAAGTAATACTGACCCTGCTTAATAAACCTAATTAGTAAACGTGATGATACATTCTTGTATCCATGTGCTTGGAAGAAAGCACCATTGAAACCATTTGGACTTACAGTAGGAGAGATAGTATGAGTGTGCTGTAAATAAAATAATTGTACTCTAGTAACCCACTTCTTTTATAATGCTCATTGATAATAGCTTTCATGATTCTGCCTCTTCCATATCCCTCTTTTAACCCATCCAAGTATTATACTACATATTTTATGGAAATAGAAGAGAGAGAATTCTGCCTCATTGCCTGGGCAACCATCTTTGTCCCATATTGCCATACCAGGATGATGGCTTCATTGCCCATCATTTCTACATCCCAATCTATTTCTACTGGGACATAATTAATTCTGATTAACCACAGCCAGATGTGGATGAGGAAGGTTATTCATGTTAAAAGAAGGTCCAATTTAGTGTCATAAGGACAAATTAGATTGCAGGTTTTTTTTCTTGTCATTTCTCATTTGGTATAAAGGAAGTTATTTTGATTATTTATTTAAAACTTTTGGACAGTATAGCCATTCATCTTAAAACCAACTCTGGGCAGCCTACTGTCCTGCCAACCATTAAAACCAACATTAAAACCAACCATGATAAAGCTAAAAACAGAAAAACCTCCTGATGCAGATCACATTGTTTTTTCACCTTGACTTCTCCTTGTCCGAGTGCCTGAGTGAGATAGTCTTGTAGATGCTTGCAGGTTATAAAATTTATTTCAAAATAGCAGAAACATTTTGAGAAGTTATCACTGATTAGGATGCACTTACCTGAAAAGTGGTAAAGTAGCAGGATTGGGAATATCCTGTCCTTCACTGCCCAACCCTTTGTTCAATCTTCCAGGCTTCAAATAAAAACCTGAGGGAAGACTTGAGGACACTTCTATTTCTAGACTTGAAAAAATGGACAACCAGAGAAGTCTCAGAGTGATGGAAAGATATGCGACAGAATAGAATAACACCAGCAACTCCACCACCATCAGTAAGACAAATTATACTGAAGTACACTGCTCAAAAAAATAAAGGGAACAAAAGCAGAAGACATCCGAGATCTGAATGAATGAAATAGCCTTATTAAATACTTTGTTCTTTACATACAGTAGTTTATACACTGCTCAAACAACTAAAGGGAACACAAAACTACTGTATGTAACGAACAAGGTATTTAATAAGGCTATTTCATTCATTCAAATCTTGGATGTCTTCTGCTTGTGTTCCCTTTATTTTTTTGAGCAGTATATATTGAAATAATTCCTCAAGCAGCCTAATAAGGTAGAAAAACAAGTTGTAGGAGAGATTTTAGCATAGCATTTGTTCTTATCTGCATTCTGTCTTAATTAGTAAAGTAAATTTGACTGAACTGGGATGAAAAAAGCTTGCCATGATTCCATCACTGGGGTGCCATAGTTAGCAATAGCAATAGCACTTAGACTTATATACTGCTTCACAGTTCTTTACAGCCCTCTCTAAGAAGTTTATAGAGTCAGCATATTGCCCCCAACAATCTGGGTCCTCATTTTACCAATCTCAGAAGGTTGGAAGGCTGAGTCAACCTTGAGCCTGGTGAGATTTGAACTTTCAAACTGCAGGCAGCCAGCAGGCAGCAGAAATAGCCTGCAGTACTGCATTCTAACCACTGCACCACCACGGCTCTTTTATTTCCTTTTATTTTTTATTTATGTCCTTTTATGCTGAGGTGTTAAACTCACAGCCCTCAGGCCAGATGCATCATGTGCTGGCCATCCCCACCCCCGGTTTAGCGAAGGGGGAAAAAGTTGTGTTATGTCACGTGACGACATGACAATGTGAGTTTGACATCCCTGTTTTATGTAAATGGGTGTCAGAATCCCAGCATGAAGATGAGGTTATTCGGACCAAAAAAAAGATGTTTGTATATCCCCTGGTGCCATTTCATTTCAGTCCAAATTAACCTTTTCTTTTTAATCTATGAGGCAGCCCAACTTAATAAGATCACCAATCAAAGATAGATGTGCAAAATCAGTGGCAGGTGGGAGTTATCAGGATTTCCCTCCTTTCATCTACCAGAGTCCATTTTTTAAAACAAAAACCTGCATTTGATATTCTTTTGGTATTTCGGTCAGAAATGCATTTTTCTTGGTTTCCGAAGGCAAGTGGTTTATGCTCCGTCGATGGCTAATTCTTCTGTGAGTGAAATAAAACTATCACCTGAGGTGACTGTACATGAGAGGGTCCATCAAAAGAGTTATTTTTGTGTGCAGAGGCCGCTATGTTTAGTTTGCCTAAGCCCCAAGAGATTTAGGAAGAAGTAGAAAATCCGTATGAGGATTAGAGCAAAGTTACTGAACAGCAGGGCCAATGACTTTGCAATGACTGACATTTACAGGGGCAACCAACCTCACTTACAAAAAGCAGATCAGGGCAGAAGAGCATGCAACATGCAATTGTTTCTGCAAACTGAAGAAACTTTCATTCAGTCTCCACCAGAGGATGCAACACATTTTATTAATTCTTTGAGCTTTTCCACGGCTGGTCAATGCATTCCAATTTTATTAGTAGGAGGTTTTGTCATAGTGAGATGTACTCCGGAATCTCCTTGGATTTTAATGCTCATTGGCTCTGGCAGGTAATCAATAGTTGCTTCTTGGAAGGACCATAGATATTGACTTTGGTCTCCAAAAGACTTTATAAAGAGTCATTTGGGGGATACTTTCATTTCAAATTGAATTGTGGACCATTAAATCACTTTAGTCAAAGACTGGAACTAATATTTGATGCCAATGAGACTTCTGCATTTTTAAATAGAATACAAATATCAATGGCTAATAGACTAGGATTCAGACATACTCAGCAGCTGCATTTTTTTTTTCATAATAGATGAGTTTAATTGCTATTTACTTTTTAGAGTCTATAGTCATCTTATTTGTAAGTATCAGTATCAAAAATGCAAGGCACCCATGCTTCCTGTCCTGTCCATATGCTCTCCATTGCTGTTCCAATATGCATGAAATTTTCTTCTCTTATAAACTACAGTATATTTATATCCCGCTTTTCCTCCAGAGCTCATAGTTATGTGCAAATCCACTCTGGATTTGGAGCTTGTGCTAAGCCAGTGTGTGATCTTAATAAGAGAAGGCTGTCGGATCTGTGAAATCTAAAATAAAAACTTAAACCTAAACTACCAATGGAATAGCTTAAGTAAAATTTCTATGGAAAAAAAAGGAATTGATAAAAAGATGTGTGTAAAACAGTATTTGCTGCCCAATGCTCTAATATCAGGTTTTCTTTTTTAAAAAATAATAAACTCAAAATTGTATTAACAGATATAGAAATCATGATATTAGCCAAGTTATCTTTTTTATTTTCCCTGTGATTCTTCATTCCTAGAACTGTGAAAGCATTGCTACAAAACAGGAATGTTTGGCAAGATGAGTAATAGGCAGGAACACTTAAAAAAAGGTTCATTCATCCAGTCTCTTCTGAATGACCCTGATCAGAAGCCCAGAATTCTAAACAGGTGGTAGAATAAACCAGCCAGCTCTCTCCAGGAAAGACCGTTGCCAAAGTCCTATTTTTCAACATATTCAATATATTCAGCTCTGCATCTGCAGTCTAATCTGAGATGTAGTTCCTAACCTTCCTCTACAGTGAGTCTACCAACACACATACACACACACACACACACACACACACACACACACACACAATTCTGCACATTGATTTCAGTGAGACCTAAAGGCCAGTATCTTGCTCTTCTTGCAACCCTTGGTGATTTTTCCAAATCAAAAAATCTTATAGTCATTCTTGTATGTAATTATGTTGGCTAACTAGATGTACAAAAATTGCAAACCAGCTCCATCCTGCTTAATACGTTTTTGGGAGGGAGGGGAGATGTGATGCAGTTGTGGATAATATTTTGTATACAAGGTGTGAGTCCTCCAAATTGCACATTAGTCTGCCATGGAAAAGTACAGTCCCATTAAGGATTAAAGATGGAAGATCCCTGGGACCAGGGGAGTCAAACAAACAAAAGAGCCTGGTCTTTTTAACATATGAAAATTAATGGCCCTTTCAGAAAGGAAAACACCTCTAGTTTAGTTCTGAAGAAAGATATTTGATTATAGTACTCTGGTTATCTCCTTTTCTTTATTCCCTTTATCAAGGAAAAGCATCCCCTCTTTATTGTTTAATAAATATACTCCTTTTAGCCTTTATAATTGCAATGCTTTCTGCATATAATCAAGCAATCCCTCCTCAGTCTCTGTATCTATTGACTTCCTTAAATTCATGATAAAAGCTTTCTTAATAAGGTAATAATTATAAGAAATATAATTAAAGGAATGACAATAATCTGTGTTTGACTGTCAAATCTAGTTTCGCTGGAAGAATGTTTGCTAACTGTGAAGCGAAATGGGGAGGGGGAATCCAGTGACAGCAGTATCTCTTGTTAAGACGAGGATCTCCTGATCAACACCTGCACTATCTGATGTGCACCAAGGGGCTCTAATTAGCACATTTGGAGCTATGATTAGAGCACCGAAGGATGCCTTCTAAATTCCATTAATTATGGGTAAGAGTTTAAATTATTCACTTTGATATATATGCACTTTTTTGTTGCCTGAGATTCTTATTGCATCCTAGAATAGATTCAGTTAAATTATTATGGTTGGTCGCATAATCAGCCAGATTTGAAGATCTGGATTTGCCATTTTTGTCCATCCATAAAGTGCTCTCCAAGGACCTGGGATAAATAGGTGTTGTTATTTAATGATAGCAAAGGTATCATTTGCAGCAAAATGGGACAACTTGCCACAGCCAACTCACCACAACCAACTCACCATGGCCAACTCACTACGGCCAACTCACTATGGTCAGCTCACCACAGCCAACTCACCATGGCCAACTTGCCATGGCCAACTTGCAACTTGCCACAGTCAACTCACCACAGCCAACTCACCACAGCCAACTCACCACAGCCAACTCACTATGGTCAACTCACCACAGCCAACTCACCATGGCCAACTTGCCATGGCCAACTTGCAACTT
Source organism: Pantherophis guttatus (assembly GCF_059756535.1). Taxonomy (NCBI): domain Eukaryota; kingdom Metazoa; phylum Chordata; class Lepidosauria; order Squamata; family Colubridae; genus Pantherophis; species Pantherophis guttatus. The sequence continues at coordinate 289,369,854 of NC_142063.1, read as the reverse complement.
GCCACAGCCAACTCACCACGGCCAACTCACCATGGTCAACTCACCACAGCCAACTCACCATGGCCAACTTGCAACTTGCCACAGTCAACTCACCATAGTCAACTCACCACAGCCAACTCACCACAGCCAACTATGGCCAACTCACCACGGCCAACTCACCATGGTCAACTCACCACAGCCAACTCACCATGGCCAATTTGCCATGGCCAACTTGCAACTTGCCACAGCCAACTCACCACAGCCAACTCACCACGGCCAACTCATCATGGTCAACTCACCACAGCCAACTCACCATGGCCAACTTGCCATGGCCAACTTGCAACTTGCCACAGTCAACTCACCATGGGACAAATCGCTGCAGAACAATTTAACAATCCTATCTAATTATTTAAAATAAATGAAAAAAGTATTTTAATTTTTGCCATGCACATTTTATTCTGTCCCTCCTTTTGCATCCTTTCTTTAATGATTCTATTCCACCATTTCTTTCATATTAGTGTAACTCTTGTCCTGCAGTGAGTTGTCCGTGGCAAATTGTCATAGTCCTTCATTGAGAGGATGTTAGCTGTTCCAGGCAAACTGCCTTCTGCTACTGACTGGTGATGATTTTGTCAATTCCAGTGGTGTTCAAATGGTGTTCCAGATCTTTTGGAATTGCACCTAGAATGCCTATTACTATTTGTATTATTTTTTACTGTATTTTGCCATAATCATTTTACTTCTAGATACAAATATTTATATTTTGTGATTTTCTCTTAAACATTTTTATCTTTTTTATTGACAATTGTTAAGTCTGGACTGTTTTGTGCCAGATGCTCATCTGTATCTTCTCAATTCTGGCTTTATATGCATTTGTTCTTAAGACTTGGTCTTGTGCAGCCAGAATTAGCCCCTTTGTCCTTTTGGGGGGGGGCACTAGTGGAAGCCATACTACTTACAGCCATACTACTTACAGACAGCTTCTAGTGTATAGGACTATGAAATTAATCACCAAGATTTATATTAAAGACAAGGTTCATTTTTAACTTACAATATTGATTCTCTTCTTGGGATACAAGCTAGAGAGTCACTGAATGGACAACAAAACTATTTCATGAAAGTCATCAGAGCACCATATTAAAGTTTTGAGCAAACGCCAGCCACAAAATTTCCTGCTTCTTTTTGTAAGAAGATACAAAATGGTATCTTCCTCTTGCACAGAAAAAATAGATGGTTCCTGGTTTATTGGACTTCTAATTCTTTCCTGCCCCCTTTCCTACCAATGCGGAAGAAGACATTTTGGAAAACCAAGGAATTATGTGAGTATATGGCAGCTTAATTTTAGATAAACATCCTATTTGCAATTATGTGCTGGTACATGGCACAGGTTTTCAAGCTTTCTTACCAATTTTGAACCTTTTTAGTGCAAAGGTAAATTTGCAACAGGTTTAATACGCTCCTTAAATCAGCAGTAAACAACTTGCTTGCCTGTGGAATCCAAACATGATGAAGCTTAGTTAAGCTGTTGATACTATACATATGTTGGTGTACAGGAATGGAGGTTTATATGGCATGATTCTCTCCATCTATCTTATTCCTATTTATATACTTCTTCGGCTACCATACCAGAATGGTGGATGGATGACAACTCAGTTGTACCTGTAAAGATATCATGTGATCAGGGGTGAAATCCAGCAGGTTCTGACAGGTTCTGGAGAACTGGTAGAGGAAATTTTGAGCAGTTCGGAGAACTGGCAAATACCACCTCTGGCTGGCCCCAGAGTGGGGAGGGAATGGAGATTTTGCAATATCCTTCCCCCAGGAGTGGGGAGGGAATGGAGATTTTGCAGCATCTTCCCCTGCCATGCCCACCAAGCCACACCACACCCACCAAGCCACGCCCACAGAACCGGTAGTAAAAAAAATTGGATTTCACCACTGCATGTGATAATCAAGAGAGGTCTGGTTGTGAGCATAACTCCCCATGCTCTGTTTTGCTCCAGGAAAATCACAGCAAATCAGGCAAAATTTAATCACAAGGAGATCAGGTCAGACTTAATGGTGGGCATCTTGAAGGTCCCCAGTGACTATAGGCAGGCAGCATATTGTCCATATACGCCTTAATTGTTTTTCCATTCATGAATAAGTCCCTGTAGTTTTCTTGGCAAGATTTTTCAGAAATGGTTTGCCGGTATCCAGTTCTTAGCACTGAGAAAAAAATGGCTGGTCCAGGGTCACCCAGCTGGCTTTATGCATAAAACAGAACTAGAACTCATAGTTGCTCAGTTTCTAGCCTATTCTAGCCTCAACTACCACACCAACCTGCCTCTTGTGTCTTAAATAGAACCTTTTAAAAAAGATCTTAAAAGATACATAACAAAAGCTACCATTTTTTAAAGACAAGACAACTTTGAGAAATAAAAAATAAGCAGAGTGAACCATGACTATTTTTTTTTATTTTATTTTTTTGTAGTTACATCCTCGAGTGTCAATTGAACAATTTATATATTTTTGGAGAAGTTATGATACACCAATCACTGAAGTGAGATGTTTTCATTTGTGTTATGAGGCATTTAAGGACCCTTGATCTGAACTCAGAAATAGTCAAAGAGGAAATCAGAGTCAAGTTGAATTCCAGTTGGGGTTGTAAAATCTGACTGAGGTGAAAGAGAGATGCTCAGAATTGATAGGGCTGCCAGCTGGGAGACTGCAGGAGAGCATGCTATTGAACAACTGCTTGCTGAGTAACATTTGATTTTCCAGTTCATCTCTGAGAGAAAGATAGATTTCTTTCATTGTGCCTGCTACCTTTTTTCCAGCACCCCATTGAGTCCAGAGCTTGACCCCTGAAGACATAGAACACTAGCAAAGATTCAGTCTTCAAAGAGTTTAAAATGAGCTTCTGGATTTAATTCTGGGTCACCATTTCCAACTTAAATCAGATTGGTAGTGATGAATATTGAGGAAGAGATAAAAAAAAAAAAAGATTTCCTCAGGAAGATTTCTTGTGACTTAAAATTTCATAAAAAACCAAGTTCTGCTTAGTGAGACACAAACTCAAGCAGAACACCGCCGACATTTGATTCCCAAAGTTGCTTTTCATTCACGGAAGAGTCAGAAAGTATTCAGATGCCAAGACTACGGTCTCTACCCTATAGCAAGCTTTGTATTAAGATAACAGGTTCTTGCGTTCATTGTAAATTTACGTAAATGACGCTCTTTTGCTCAAGCTGTGAATACGCTCACCCGCCCACTTAAATAGAAGACAGGAATAATTACATTATCCCTCTCCTGTAGCTTGTAATTAATAATGCTTACTTAATTACACCATTCGTAATGGAGAGGGGGGGTTATCTCTGCTTCTTTAACATTTTTGATTAAGATAATTCAACAACTCTCCCAATTATGCTGCCTACTGCATTTATTAGCACAGCAGGCTCTGTCAAATGCTTGTCAGCAATTTGCATGTCATTTATTCTCAAAGCAATGTCCTTTATAGCAAAGTTCTTTGCAATCAGGGAAATCACATATGCCTAACATTCTATTACCAAGTTCATAATAATATATTGTAACACAAAGCTATCCTAGTTACAGTCCTTCCGGTAAATATAAATCAAGCCCTCTTTCCTGTGGAAAAATCTACCCCAACTGGCTTCAGCCTCAGCCAAGTGTATTTCATTGTTTTCCAGATCTATTCTTATTCTTCAATATATAAATAATCAAATATCTTTTAAAATTCTGGATAGAAACAGCTGGGAGTAGATATATCCTGGGATACAGTCAAGAGTTGAAAAGTAGAGACATTTATGACAGACATTGCCAAGCCTCTCCAAACGTGTGTGCTGCTTTTCCATAAATGTTTGATCCAGAAACCTCTCTACACAGGTAATTATCGAAGGGTCTCAAATGATCTTAAAACATTAATTAGGAAACTTAGATGGCTACCCACTAGGAAACTACTTGGCTTTCTTGTGCAATTGGTTGACAACTATGAGAACAGACCGCTAGACTAGATAGGCCAGGGATTTGATCCAGTGAGAAACTGCTTAAATTCTTGTGATCTATCAGATAGTTATATCCCCTTGTTCTCTAGGCAAAATTCTGACATCAAATCTCAGAAACAAATCTGTAAACATCCAAATAGGTAAGGTAATAATAAATGTGTGAGTGAATAAAGAATCAATGTAGAAATTTCATCTTCCAATTAAGACTGAGGCAAACCAATTAATATAACAGGGAGTAGAGTGGAGTGGAGTGGAGTGGAGTGGAGTGGAGTGGAGTGTAATGTAATGTAATGGAATGGAATAAAATAGAATAGAATAGAATAGAATAGAATAGAATAGAATAGAATAGAATAGAATAGAATAGAATAGAATAGAATAGAATAGAAATACAGAAATACAGAAATACAGAAATACAGAAATACAGAAATACAATACTTTATTTGGCAAAGTGTGGTTAGACACACAAAGAATTTGTCTTAGGTGCAGAAGCACTCGGTATACATACAAAACAACAGAGAATGCACAAATGTGCAGGAAGCAAAAGTTGAACAGTTCTGTGATGACTTGCATTGTTGAAACAGCATAAAAAAGACAAGATAGTCAACTGGAATGCTAAAGGTTGAAATCAAATAGCATCTGAAATAGTGGATGTTTGAGAGTAGACTCCCCATGGGATCTTCCAGCAGAATCCCATCCAGCTTTTTTGCAATTCTCTTTAAAAAGAGAAGTGTGCAACCAGCAAAGGGGCCTCTAAGGGGTGACTCTCCCACTCCTGAGCATTCAACAGGAAAAATATCCAATCTCTAATGATGAACAGAAAGAACAACTTTACCATTTGCATTAGAAGAACCATAACCCCGCAGCTATATAGACAGATACAATAAGTTTAAACAGCACTCAAGCTATTGAACTCAGTGGGGTGAATCTCCCTGCATCATGCAGAGAGGCTGGCTCAGAGCTAGTAGTTTATATACAACAGTCTGAGCAGTCCTACTAAAAGCACAGCACATTTCAAAGGCACTCTGTGTGTGTGTGTGTGCGTGTGTGTGTGAGTGTGAAAGAGAGAGAGAGAGAATCATTTGGTAGGAGAGGAGAGGAGAGGAGAGGAGAGGAGAGGAGAGGAGAGGAAGGAGAGAAAATTATCCCTTCCCCTTGCCAAATGTCCACAGCAACAATTGTCACCACAAAAATCTCACATAGCAGTTTCTCTTATTCCCTTCCTGAATATTTTGAGCCCACTCTTGGCCCAGTTCTCATCTAACTTTCCTTATCTGAATCTAGTTTACTGCCCCCCTCCCCCCCGCCCGGATTCTCAAGCCCTGATTCTCCCTCAGCATGTCCTCTGGGAGATGATTTCCTTGCAGATGATACTCTCAACCTTGTTCTCTTCCTGTTGGCCAAGCTGCAAATACTTTTGAATCCTTTGCACACACACACACACACCTTCCTACCCACAAGCTTCCCCTCTTTCCTGATGGCTGCAGAAATGAAATCCTAGGAAATTGCTGCAGGAAGAAAGCAGTATACCATGCAGGTAGTCCTCAACGTAGGACCACAATTGAGCCCAACATTTATGTTGTTAAGTGAGACATATGTTAAGTGAATTTTGCCCCATTTTATGAAATTTCTTGCCTCATTGGTTAAATAAACCACTGCAGTTGAAAGGTTAGTAACCTGGTTGTTAAGTGAATCTGGTTTCCCCATTGACTTTGCTTGTCTGAAGGTCACAAAAGGGGATCACATGACCCCGGGATACTGCAACCATCATAAAAATGAGCCAATGGCCAAGCATCTGAATTTTGGTCATATGAACATGGGCATGTTGCAAAGTTAGTAACTCTGAAAAATGGTCATAGGTCACTTTTTTTCAGTGCCGTTGTAGCTTTGAATGATCAGTAAATGAACTGTTGTAAGTCAAGGACTACCTGTTTTCTAATTTCCTCACAAATAATCTTTCTCCCACAAAGCTTTTCTCTTATTCCCTTTCTTTCCCCAAGCTGCCTATTTTCAAGCCAATCACACATGGGAATAATTGAAATCCTTAGGGATAGTTCAATGTTGATCAGAGAATAAGACAAAACTAAATGATAACCCCTTGGGTATTTAATGTATTATGGACAAATGCATAATGAATTCTTGTGATGATTATAGATATTTTTCTGGCTGACAATATGAATGTACATTTTCAGGCATTGCTGTTTCTTTGACTAAGAACCCAAATTACTTGCAGCAAATGGTCCGTTGGCTGTATGATACAATGAGGATTAAAAATTAAATGTATCAAGGATTAATGTAGCTGTCTTTAACAGGGAAACTAGAATGAACCATTCCAAATTACCGGTATGTATAAATGGGAAAAATGTAGAGCAGTAGATAAATTTTTGTGTCTAGTCTAAATATTCACTCTGAAAATGGTGAAAGGAATGGATGAATTTTAAGATGCATAAATGCTAGTTGAAGAGTAAAAAGTAGTATGTGGTCTGCTTTTCCTTCATAAATATATGAAGAGAGAGAGAAAGTCACTGCTGGATAGAGTTGGTAAGATTCTGAGGGGAAAAGAGAACGGAGAAGTTTTAGAAAACAAAAGACAAAATAAGAAGAAGTGAATGGACATCAAGGAAGCAAGGATTATTTGTAAGGCTACAAAGGCAAAAGAGAAGCATAGTGAATGGTGTTGGTACAAATTAGTTTCAGCTACATTTTCTTTTCTTTTTCTTAGCTCACACCGGGGTGAAATGCTACCAGTTCGCACCTGTTCGGGAGAAGTGGTAGCAGCGGTGGCGCGTGGTTCGGCGAACTGGTAACGGCGGCAGCACGAGGCTCCGCCCACCCGCACTGACGTCGTTGCTTCCTGATTTCAACCAGGAAGTAACCTGTTTTTGACCCTCTGCACATGCGCAGAAGGCTTTGCACATGCGCAGAGGGTCCAAAATCATATGTGACAATGGCACGCGCGCACTTCTGAACCGGTAGGGAAGGTACCCCTGGCTCACACCATTAATTTCTGTGGCTTACTCTGCCTTATTCTGTTCGGCACTCTGCCTAATTTTACTTATCTCAAGTTAGAATAGGTTGATTAGTATTTGTGTATGCATGGATGTTCTGAAAAACTTTTCCTGATTCTTTCCAAATAAAATATTTTACTATTAACGTATACTATCCCGTCTATTATTTCAAGGGGAAAATGTTGGTCTAGCCTTTTTCTAGGTTGATACTGTTCAAATTTATAGGACTGTAATTCTCAGAGTTTGTAGTTGATATTGTGTTGGAACACAGCTGTGCTCAGACTATGACAAAAGCCTATTTATAGCATAGAACTGCAACTAATTTACATTCATATATTAATTTTCCTACAAATGCTAATAATGGTAAACTAGGACATCAATCTTCCCACCCTCAAACCTTCCTTATTTTTTGCTGCAAGGATTGGCACAGAATTCCTATGATGAATGAATCAGGAGTAAAATGCATACAATTGCAACAAATAGTAACATTTCTTTTTTCTGTGCAAGTTTAAACTATCCCCACCTATCTAGAATTGAGATGAGGCCAGGCTTATGATCTTCACAAGTCATAAAAATGTTTCCATTCTCAGTTCTTGCTGCATGATTTTAAGCCTTGGAGTCCTATGAGCCACATAAATGAGTATAAAATCATGTAATTTGGAAGATGTTTCTGCCAGCCATTCTCAGGAAAACTGGCAGTACGAAAGATAATCTTACTGCTAGGGCAACAGGAATTTATTCTCTAGGAATAAACCTCCAAAAGGAAGAGTTTGATGAACATTGTAAGATATTCTTGTTCTGACTTGATTCCTTAGGCAAGTTTATCATTTGTCTCAAATAAGCATTATTTTAATACTATTTATTACAAATGAAGTCATATGTTGCAGAATCTAATCTGGATCAGTCACCAGGATCAGAGGTATAGTCTACTGAGTTTTTGGACTCATGCTGAAGCCCATCGTTGGGAAACTTCTCTCTAACAGAATATGTGCTTTGGGCTATTCTATGTGTAGTATTTATATTGTACCTGGTTGTGTGTGGTTTTTTTAATAGTTTGGGGTGTTGATGGCCAGCAACTACAGTTGTTATTTGGGGTGTTGATGGCTAACAACTATGAAGTTGTTAGCTGTTGTTTCCTTGTGCTACCAAGCCCCCAGCCCCTAAGTAGTTGAAAAAACTGATGATAAACCAACATTCCTGTTGACTGATGAGGGGCCAACTTCCCAGGATTCGATCATTCCCCCGGCTATTTTTGTTCCTGCTCAGTCAACAATCTTTGTAGCTGCAAAATTGAATGTATATTTTGTCCTTGTTCATTGCTATGTGAGACTACCAATGAGTTTGGATCTCTTTCTCTGACCACTCGTTTGTGTTCTTGTAATCTAGCTTCCTCCCTGTCTGCCCTACATAGTTGCAGGGGCAATCCTTGCAGGGGATCCGGTAGATACATTAGATAATTACATTGTCCAAATCATGCATTGTAAAGATTGCTTGGAGGTAGGAGATACTTCCAATGTAATCTACTGGATCTCTTGCAAGGACTGCCCCTTTGACTATGTAGGTCACACAGCTAACCACGAGATCCTAAGAAAGAAAGAAAACAGTTAGATGAGAAGGTCCAAACTCATCAGTAATGTCACATTATGAGATTACATTACATTTTAACCATCTACTGTATATCAGCCTAATTCAGTCTATTTCTGTCAAATGTCATAAATGTAGACTTTTACAGCAAGGAAAATGGATAAATTACAATGCTTGCTAAGTATCTTTTAAAAGTGAGCAATCCACCAGAAAGATGATGCATCTCTCAATTAAGCCTATAAACAGAGCTGAATATACATCATCTCAAGGTCAGCTTTTTAAGATATAAGCATTCAAGACTCTTTGTCTGGATGGTAGAAAATTTCAGTTTTGTTTTCTAGCATATAAAATTAATTTTCACTCTGTTTATCAATATACTATCAATACAATATTTACAGACCTCTCACATCCTGGACATAAACTATTTTAACTCCTATCCTCAAAACAATGCTATAGAGCACTGCGCACCAGAACAACTAGACACAAGAACAGTTTTTTTCCCCGAATGCCATCACTCTGCTAAACAAATAATTCCCTCAACACTGTCAAACTATTTACTAAATCTGCACTACTATTAATCTTCTCATCGTTCCCACCACCCATCTCCTCCCACTTATGACTGTATGACTGTAATTTTGTTGCTTGTATCCTTACGATTTATATTGATATTGTTTCCTGATTGCTTATTTGTACCCTATGACTATCAATAAGTATTGTACCTTATAATTCTTTCTCTAAATTTTTGTTGGATCAATGCTGGAGCTTACTAGATGTTATATTTTTCAATATAACAATGTTGGTTTGGGTTTTAATTGCCTATACTGAGTCACATCCAAGTGAGTGAGAATGGAGGGAAGGAAGGAAGGAAGGAAGGAAGGAAGGAAGGAAGGAAGGAAGGAAGGAAGGAAGGAAGGAAGGGAGAGAGAGAGAGAGAGAGAGAGAGAGAGAGAGAGAGAGAGAGAGAGAAGGAAGGAAGGAAGGAAAGAAGGAAGGGAGGGAGGGAGAGAGAGAGAGAGAGAGAGAGAGAGAGAGAGAGAGATAACTGGGGTGGGGAGGTTGTAAATGTTTGACTATTTAATCTAACATGTTTAGGAGCTGTCTAGTATAACTTTGACTCTTCTAATGAAACATTGTTTTGACTAGGAAATGCCATCCCAGGAACAATCTGCAACATACTTTGCTCTTCATGTGAAAATTCTTATTAAAATATGGCCTTTTCTGTGCAATAGTTCTCTATAGTGAACTGTAGTGACCCGTGCTATATTTAATCTAATCCTATTTTTTAAAAATCCAGATGAACCAAGCCTAGATTCACCAAGGAAATTGCATCAAATGTCCTAAACCCCAAATCATAAAGTCTATTTGTTTATTTATTTCTGGCATTCAAAAATAACCAAAATTAATGATGTAATTAAAATGCAATTAAAACTAATTAAAAGCATAATAATAAAGCCATGGAAAGCACATCACATTTCCCAAGCTATTCCCTAGCAAGGCTGTTTGTCATTGTAATAGAAACCCCAGGGCTCAAAAAGAGTCAGCTTATTCATGAACAAATACGGTAGATGAGTCCTTAAATGCATTAGTGCTTGTTTCATGATGGAGCATGGTTGACAGGTTTACAACCAGCTGCACTTTATAGATCACCAAATAATCTAATTCAAACATGTGATCTGTGAATACACATAACAGATAGCTGCAATGTTCTCCACACTCTTGAGACTTACTTTCAGGTGAGTAAAGGAAAAATTGCAGTCATATATCACAAATGTACACTAAACAAACTTTTCAATTTGGTAATTTGGTGGTGCGCAATGTGTAGCCAAGATGTATATTTCACTCATGCATCAAGACATGATATAACACGCAATGCTTTTTAAGAAACTTTATTCCTTGTTTTTTGTTTGTTTGTTTCTTTTGCACATCTGCAGCAACAAAACCATCACAACAACAACAACAAAAATGGGGTGGGGGGACAAATAAACCAAATAAAACTAAATGCATAAAGCATAATGAACTGCAGCGACAATGGAATGAAATGAGGCAGCTTAAAGCCATTTTGAATCATACAGAAAGCAGAATGAATATCAAACCAAATATTCATCAAAGCCCTTTTATTTGTGACATTTGATCATTTCAACTGTAATAAGAAACCAGGCCAGGAAGAAAGGAATTCACCATTTATTCAATATAGATTTTTTTTTAATATTGTGTGGTGACATAAGAGAAAAATGCAAAAGGCACTGGTGATGTTGAAGAACAAAAGGGTAAATGTAAAAATTGTGCTGGATGAAACTAAAGGATTTTCTAGCCCTCCAGCCTCTTTGCACTGTGGGAAGGAAATCAAACCTTTCTTTCTCATTCAGTCTTACCTTGTTCTTCCTAGCCTCATAACCACTTCCAGGGCAAAAAATCAGAAATTACACTCAAAAAAGTAACAAATTGACAAAGAGATTGAAATTGGCCAAACATATTAACCCATTCATTAAACATTTATTTCAGGATGATAGAGATTCCACCTACTGAGGAGTCCTTGGTGCTCTCTGAGTTTGCTTGTTTTCTTGAAGATGTTTCTTTACCCAAACTAGGTAACATCATCAATGCCAAAAAAAAAAAAAAGCAAGCTCAGAGAGCACCAAGGACCCCTCATTTCAACTCTGAGCTACAAATATTTTTTGTGGAATCAATATTTATTGATTCCACCTACTAATTAACAATGAAGAGGTGATAAGCCGCCTGGGAAAGCAAAGGAAAACAATCAAAACCATTAAAAAGATAAAGTTAGAATATTTTGGACATGTGATACGACACCCGGAAAAATACACCATACTTCACTTAATCCTCCAAAGAAAGAATGAAGGCAAACTAGGTCCAGGCAGAAGAGGAACATCATGGCTTCAAAATCTAAGGGACTGGTTTGGACAAAACTGTTGATAAAAATAGGATCCCCAACCTGATCGCCAATGTCCGATGACCGATATGGCACAAGAAGAAAAAGAATGAACAAAAGACCCTTTCCTCCAGGAGACTGCCACTTCTATCTATAATGCTAATTAAGCAGGAAATAAGTGGAAAATTCAACAGAGTATCTGACGCTAGAATGCCCCCTTTCAGGGAACAGCTCAGTTACCCTTTCTAGGGATTCCAAGGGTGGGCTCTTTCTGCCAACCTTCAGATAATAAAGGCAAGGTTTCTCCCAAGGCTTTTGAAAAAGGCTCAGGGTGGCCTCCAGTGGTGAGTTTCTACCGGTTCACCCCAGTTTGGGTGAACTGGTAGTGGCGGTGGCGGGAGGCTCCACCCACCTGCCCAGACATCATCACGGACACTCTGTGCATGCGCAGAAGGTTCTGCACATGTGCAGAAGCTCCACGTGCGAGCTCCTGGTTCCAAGCTGGTAGCAAAGGTAAGTGGAACCCACTACTGGTGGCCTCCTCTGATAGCTAACTTGGTGCTCTGCCTGTATGTGCCCTTTGAAATAAACTTCATCTCTTTTTCAAGCAACTGCATATGTTCTACATTCTTTTTCTTGTCCTAGTCAGAATGGATCAGAGTTTCTTCTAACAGCATAAAAATAGCCAAATATCATTGAATAATGAGAAAGGATTGCTATAGCATCTCTGGCTTGCCACTAATGGCAATACTATGGATGGTAAGTACTGATAGCTTCATACATTGTGTTCTGCCCCAGCTACGGACCCCAAAGAACACAGCACACACAAACTCTATACAAAGCTTATCATAGTCTTTATCATTCAAAGGCTGTTAATGAACTGTCTTAACAGCCTACCAGAATTCTAAGATAAGGTAATCACAGTCTTACTAGAATTGGCAGAAAGCCCAGAAGCAGTTTTGCAGACATGAAAGAGAGTGAACTAAAGTTGTTCTCTACAGCTTGTTGCAAGCGGCATTCCTTCTTAAATAGGTTAAGGGAGTGGCCAATTAGCCCCAAGCCTTACTCCCAAGGAGACCTCCTCCTGAGGAGCCACTCCTGCCTTTTGTGCGCCCGTGCATTGAGAAGAGGCTCCTCCTCTTCATCCTCTTCACTTAAAGGAGCTTCTGGAGGTTCTGAAAGCCCTGGCTGAATCCCTGCCTCTGGAATATCATCTTCTCCAGCCTCCTCACTGTCCGACTCGAGCACCAGCTGCACAGGCTGCTGGCGCAGCAGCACACCAGTCTCCTCGTTGTCAGAATTGGCTACAATCTGCACAGGCCGCTGACGGGTCACAACACATTGGCCTAAAACAGGGGTGACAAACTCGTGGCATCATGTTGTCATCATGTGATGTATCGTGACTTTCCCCCCCTTTGCTAAAATGAGGGTGGGCGTGGCTAGCACGTGACACATCCAGTCCGCGGGCTGTGAGTTTGACAACCCTGGCCTAGAACCATTTTAATGCTATTCAAATGTGGCAGCCTTGAAGATATCTTATGCTGAAATCCTAGATATTAACTGTTTGAATTTATGCTGCATTTTATCTGTCTGGAACCTCATACAGTACCTCTACCCCCTCCAGATTCCATAACTATGAACTTGGGAAAAATATCCTCCTCTAGTTTTTTCTATATTTTCCATAATTAGATCACCTTTCCCAGAAAACCACAGCATTCATATTTTATCTTGAAGTCTTTGACCATAAGTTATGCAACCTCTGGTTCTGGAAGGTCAGATATATGTTTTGACTACTCATATGACTTTTCTGTCTCTCCTTGGCTTCTGATTTGGATTCCATAAGAATGATAATGAAGAAAGAAAATGAATTTACAAATTCGGACTGATGCTGGATGCAAACAGAAGGTTCTTAACACTTTTGTGTTCCACATATTCCTGCAACTATATTTCATGCCTTGCTTATTTTTGTCTTTCGGTACATCCCTACTAAGTTGCAGTATCTTTCTAAGAAGCTCTTTCTATTTCTGACTGGTACCACATCTACAAGGAGAGTATTTATTGTTGCAAATTGTTCATCTCTTTGTAAAGCAGCTTTGTAAAATGACTTGGATCATAGGGCATCTGCTCCTTTCAGATCTTTTGAAGAAGCTCTTTTAAGTCTCTAGGAAGCCCATTAACTAGCAACACAACTTCAGGACATATTAACAAAAGGACAGGTTTATTTATTTCAGCACAAAGATCCCACTGCATCAAAAGAAATGGAGCCATAAGTTGTAACCCCTACATAAAAGTATAAGGAATAGTGAAAAGAAAATTAAAGGAGAGTACTCCAGAATTTGAAATTGCAGTAAGTCCAAGAGGTCATGGCCAGAGATAAACGTCTACAGAGAGAAGTTTGACAAAATCTTTTGAAGTATATATATCAAATTTATATTTCGCTGATAAAGAAATAAAGGAAGACTAGTATAGTTCTATTTCAAGCTATTTAGCTCTCATCAGCTAGCCATGGCTAGCTGTTGAGAGCTAAATAGCTTGAAATAGATCTATACTAGATTCCCTTTATTTCTTTATCAGCGAAATATAAATTTGGTATAAAATGGTTTGTTGTGAATGCGACTGCTTGAGGGCTCCTGGATTGGAGCTGAAAGGCGAAAGGGATGCAGTATGCTCCCTCCCCTCCCACATACAGTTGTCTCAATAGAAACACACACACACACACACACACACAAATGTTTATGTAGAGAAACAGATGAACATGTCTATCTAGGAAAATTCACTTGCCTTTAGCTAAACTTCTTCTGAACTCTGAAGTTGTAGAGATGAATAAGAACAATTTCAGGAATTACAGAAAAATCCTCATAATCTTGCTGTCAGCCCTGGAGGCCATCTTTTTCTTTGAATCTTCAGGGCTGCCACATTTATTGCTGTGGGAAACTAGGAGGGGGGATTGAATGGAGTTGTAGAGATATCTAGCCATAACATTCTTTTCTCTAGGAGTCAAGGACGTTCAGCCTGTTCCTGGAGTGGCGTGACTAGGAGGCATCTCCAGTTGGGATGGTAGATTGATTGGACCATGTGGTGGACATGTGGGTGCAGAGGAAGGGACTCTGACCAGAAGTGCCAATATAACATCTCTAATAAAATGGAACTTTGAGGAACTTCTAGCCTTGGAGTCTTCTTTCGTTGGGGGTGTTACTTGAAACCCTGACACTTGCTATTCCACTACTAAGAGAAAGACTGGAAAATATTTAGAGACTATATAATCAGGATGGATGAACAGTATTTTGATGCAGAGCCAAACCACCAATCCATCCTCTACTTCTCTCTAGGTAAATTACCAGTAATAAGTATAAATGCAGCTGTTTGAAGAGGGCCCCTATCCTGGAGCCAATCTCAAATGAGCATCTTCTCTTGGTAAGCAAGAATGCTGCTGAATCAGGGGTGAAATCCAGCAGGTTCTGACAGGTTCTGGAGAAGCAGTAGTGGAAATTTTGAGTAATTTGGAGAACTGGTAGCGGAAATTTTGAGTAGTTCAGAGAACCGGCAAATACCACCTCTGGTTGGCCCCAGAGTGGGGTGGTAATGGAGATTTTGCAGTATCTTCCCCTGCCACGCCCACCAAGCCATGCCCACAGAACCAGTAGTAAAATAATATGGATTTCACCACTGTGCTGAACACTCAGTACATTTAGGCATTGACAACCAAACCAAAATAATCTATTTTCTGCTTGCTTTTCTGTTGAAAAAGATGTGAGGCGGAGATTGCCCACAGAAAGGAGAGCATAGGACTTGAAAGGTGAAGAAGCTGATGTAACAACTGCAATTTTTGCCTGGGCAGATTTGAGCATGAAAATGTGTAATGAGATCAGCAAGACTGATCTAGCGCTTTAGACAGCTAATTATATTAAAACTAGAAATATTGTGAGTGCTTGATTATGGTGAAAATAATTAAAATAGGAGACTTTTTGGAAATTGAGACTTCGCCAGAACTCTCTCTCTCTCTCTCTCTCCCTCCCTCTCTCTCTCTCTCTCTCTCCCTCTCTCCCTCCCTCCCTCTCCCTCTCTCTCTCTCCCTCTCTCCCTCTCTCCATCCATCCATCCCATCTTTTTTATCACACCACTAGTAAATTTCTGGGTCCTGGGAACGGTCAGAGAAAGTGGAGGTGGCAGAAACTGAGGTTATATGTATACCTTGAGTTCTCTGAAATACTGGAAGTATACACTCCCAAAAGTTTTAAGAAAGTTCCATGGTTGTTTATCAAAGTTCTCTTCAATTAACTCTGAAATTGTGCCTGCTGTTTAATCTGAGCAAATCATTGCAATGTCACTTTGAATGTTGCTTTAGGCATAATTGAGATGTAGGGACAAGTTTCTATTCCTCAGAGGTCTGATGCCCATCACATTTCCCTTGAAATGCTTAAAGGTTGCAGCACAAACCCCCTTCATATTCAGTTTGAATTTTTCATTCAAATGAACTTTTAAGTCAAATTCATTACTAATCAACATATTTCCATGAAAGGAAGTTGATCCAAATATTAAGACAATCCCACCAGAAAGGAGAGGAGGAGGAATGGGAAACACACACACACACACACACACACCCCCCAAAAAAAAGATAAAATGAAAATGGGGAAAGAAGACAGAATCGCTGCACACTATGAAGGGAAGGGATATTGTGGGGAAAGGGATGAGGGTGAAGAAATCCAAACAGAGAAGAATTTTGTTTTGGCAATACCAAAAGGTTTGAAATTATCTAAGTAGCCCGCCCTTCCCAACCACTGTAAGGACATGTCTGCTTCTCATCATTTTCAGAGGTTCTCCTGCTTATAGTAAAGGCAAAATAACACACACAGCTCTATTCACACACACACATAGCGCTCAATAGGCAACTATTCAGAAAAAGCCCCCTCATTTTATCAAATATAACTCCAAAGCTATCCGTTTAGCTTTTTTGATGTAGGATATCCCATCTATTATACAACAAAAGCCCTTTGCCAGAACCTTCAGTTACTCTGCCAACCATATGTTCACTTTCCATGCTTCCTGATGGTTTGTGTTTTATTTAAATGCTTTTCGTTGTATCTTATTTAACTTAGTTCCACAGGTTTGTCTTTAACTTCAGTGGGAAAACTTTCAAGCAACAGAATCAATAATATTGAACTAATAAGAGTTGATCCTATGATAAACATAGAATTATATAGGGAGACTATATTAAAATGTAATGAAATGGAGGTATGCAAAGAAACTTAAATGAATACTGGAGGCTTAGATCCTGAAATTAAATTGGATTATTAGGCTCAGTTGATCAGTGGAATAGATAAATTATTTACAATTAATTTGTCTCAAAGATGCTTTTAAAAAATGGGATGGATGGATCTCTGGATTCATAGGCAAGTTCAGTTGAGAATAATGCATTCCTGCCTGTACACATTCATATATGCACACACAGTTACAATGATGTTGTCCCAACAATGCACTGCTGTGCTATGAAGCTTATGATAATGCCTGTTGAGGTGTTAGGTAGTGAATTTTAAATATTAATTTCCAGTTCTGAAATTAAAGCTTTTTCTCTTTTCCATCCTGCCCTCCATCAACCTTTAAAAAAAACAAAACACCCAAAGACAATGATCAGGGTAACAACTTTTGCAGCAGGAAAGGGTTTTAAAAATTATTTAAATTAAAATGTACTCTTTAGGAAAGAAAAGCTGACTTTCCAAATAAGGCTCATGTCATTCTCAGGGGAAGCAATTAGATGCAAAACAAGACACCTGGTATGACATTAATGAGCCTCAAGTTCTGTTGTTATCAAGCATCAAGGACTGTGCTAGGAAATTAGCCTAGGACTTTAATTAGATCTGTAGTAACAACTATGTTTCACGTTTTTTTTATTAATATATTTTAAAAAGAATGCATTTTAATAAGGCCCTTGAGGATTCAGTGAGGGTTTTTACTGTGGCTTTTTAAAAAAAATCTATGTTTCTAATAATGAGGATGTACAGTATGATATAGTGGTTAGAGTATTAGATTTTAACTGTAATGGAGTCTATTTTAGACTCCCCTATTTTGAAAGGGCAAGAGTAACCATGATTTCACTTTACTATAGATTAGCAAAATGAATATTTTCTTTTGCAATGGAGAAAGAGAAAAAGTCTTGGGAAAAGAGATTATAGGCCTTTCCAAATGTGGAAAACTCTGTGGGCCATACCGAGTCATTTTCGCACACTGTGAAAAGAATGTATCAATTCAATTAGGAGCTTGCTAGTGATTGCTAAGTATCACCTACCCCTTGTGTTGTTGCAAGAGTTAGAACATTTTTAGCTTAGGAAAAAATCATACAAAATGTCGTAAGTATAATATAACTTCTAGTGTGAAGAAAATAGGTAAGGAACAAAATGTTTCCACATTTCTGTATCTCTGCGATTCACCAGATTAATGGGCCTGAGTAATTTGGCTCCACTGCATAGTATAATAGCCATATTACAAGTAACTAAGAGGGTTGTTTTTTTCCTCACTTGGCTTCATTTCTTTGGACTAGACTTCCCTCAGGATTGCACTTGGATTTGGATCATTTAATGCCTTAAAAAGCATTAAACTACTTCTTTGCAATGAGCCTTTAAAACAAATAGCTCTAAGTTGTTACTTCAAATGTATGGAGGTCATGGTACTTTTAGTTTAGAAAATACTTATATTATGATGGCATACTTGATTGTCATGTGCTATTGCATCAGTTGTGGTTTTATTCTATGTGCTGTACTCAGCTATAAATGAATAATAAATAAAACTGCCAGTACCACCATTACTCTTACTTATAATAAGAACCTGGGGTAACTAACAAAGATAAATGTGGCAGATCAGGGTTGGATAAAAGATAGTACCTCTTTACACACTCCATTGTTTAAATTACAGAACTCACTGCCATATAGTGATGCTACCAGCTTAGATAGCCTTAAAAGAAGATCACACAGATTAATGGAGGATAAGATTAGTAAAAGATACACATTGTAATGGTGGCATATTACCTTCAGAGTCAATTGCATTCTGCCTATGACTATCAGTTGCTGGGAAACAGGGTGAAAGGTATTCAAGGTTTTCCCTAGGCATCTAATTTTCCAGTGTGAGAGCAGAATCCTTTTGTTTGATCCAAAGTGGTTCTTTTATTTGTTCTTAATAACAAGCCATTCTCTGTGTGTTTCTCTCCAAGAAAGAATTGGAATTAAAATTGAAGATGTGGTTTCAGGCAAGGTTAATTGTGGTGACTAGGATTTTCCCTGCAGCATTTGTTTTCCAGTCAGCTTTGAGAAAAGCGTATCATAACCTCAAATGCTTTTTACACAGGAACAATAGCAGTTTGTTAGCTAAGATACATAAAATTCTTTTAATTGCTATAATAAATTCTGCTGGATGTGGACCAGGAACAGATATGCAATCAATACCAAAGCACAAGATTATTGTATTGGCAAGATTATTGTATTGATAAATTTTGAGCCCACAATTAAAGAGGAAGTGAATTAAACATTATCTGTGACAGGAGTCAGCAACAAGCTAAAGATTAGAAAAGGTCATCTAAGATCACAATCAAAATCAGGAAAAACAGTCAAGAAAAATCCTGGCGTGGCCTTTCAGAACCATGGACAGCTCATATTGCATAAATCATTCCCACAAGATCAACTTGTATTTTAATTAAGGTCATTTCCTCATAGGTGGTCTGTAGCATCCTCAGCCATCATGGAAGTGTCATAAAATCTGTCCTCATTCATTTTATTTTGGTACAATAATTATTGGATGACACTAGACAATATTATAAGTCACTAGTGGAGAAATTATTTAAAGCACCCCCGCACCCATTTTCAGCATCTCATCAAATTATTTTCAGGAATAACATAAAATTTGTGAATGAAGTAAGAAAACATTGAGGCAACTGAAGCAAAACCTACAGTAGTTTTAACTAGCCACACCTTTTTTAGGTTCTTCCCTCTTCTTGAGAAGCAAGAAAAATATTTTTAAAAACAGATGTGTGATTGCCTCTGTGTGTATTGTTGTTGTTGGGCATACTTTTATAATTTAAAGAATATGGTCAGTAATGAGATTTTTGTGGAAAACTTTTGCCTCCCAATTGTATTTGACTTTAAAAAAATGTAACCTTTGAGATTCCAGATAGGGGATTTCTGACTTTAAATAGGCATTTGCTAGACTTTAACTTAGAATTATTATTCTGATCCTACACATGAAAAGTCTATACTACTGGCTGTTGTGCCCTTTGCTCAGTAGTCAGGTTCCTATCTGTAACATATCTATGATTATCAATCTCATGCTAAACCAAGAGTTCATATCGCTATACAGTAGCTCCACAATGCAACCTCTTGCATTGTGGCACGGTGGATTTTAGATGTCCACATCTAAGAGAATGGAAGTATAAGAGACTTTCTCTCTCTCTCTGTCTCACTGCAATGGAAGACTTAGACATATTGGAGATCAATAATTGTAAGGTATTTTGGGAAAATCTGGACCTTCATGGAAAATGTCTTAAATTAAGTCCATGAAATCATGAGAATGGGAATTACAGTTTCCTAAAGTGCTAGGGAATTATGGTTACACTGTTTAGTTCAGTTAGAATGTTTGATTTGGTCTAAATCAAAATTGCCTGTTTCTAGGAATGCATATGAATATATTGAAAAACCAGCTATATAAAACGACTGGCAGCTATAGTGCCATTTATTCCAAGCTTGAGGGATAGAATTCATTCTGCATTATTTATTGTCATTACGGAAAGATTAATCAAATAGGCAGCTGCCAGAATGGGCATTAAGATAGGGTTCCCCATTGATAGAAAAGCTGGATTTATTACTCACGAATGACACAGAATTTGATTATGGCTTAAACACCAAATTCATGTTAGTCACTTGATCATTTTAATTTTATTGTGTCATTCTGATATATGGTTGCAAGTTTTCTCTAGTAAATAACAACACCAAGTGTTATCTTTCTTAACATGTTTTTTTCCTATTCAACAGAATATAATTGACAATAATTGATTTTCTGTCATGGCATACTCCTTCTATAAAACTTTTACACCCAGTGTGAGTTGCATTAAATTTACATCCTTCCTTGTCTCTTCTATGTATTTTCTGGACAAAGCTAAACCACCATTGTCTGAATAAAATAACATATATTACAGGAGCAGCGGCCTGCATAAAAATTAGAAGATGTTCTAAGAAAACATCAGGGTCATTAAGTGGCCAAATTATTGAGGGACTGTGGATTTTATCCATTTAGCCTGACTGAAATTAGAGCAACCTCCTTGAAAGAAGAAAGAAGAAAGAGCAGGATGTGCTTTTGTTTATATTTTATGGCAAAGCAATGTATACCAATTATATAGGGTGAATTCATGTTAAATAATCAGAGCCAGAAAAGCAGGTAGTTGTATGGAGACAAAGAGGTTTACAGAAGCTAGTTGTTGTGGCCCGCCAGCGGCCTGTGCGGATCATGGCTGATCCCGATGACGAGGAGGCTGGTGTGGTGTTGCGCCAGCAGCCTGCACAGCCAGCGCTCACGTCAGACAGCGAGGAGGCTGAAGAGGATGTGGTGCCAGAGGCAGGGAGTCAGCCAGGGCCTTCAGAACCTCCAGAGGCTCCTTCAAGTGGAGATAGCGAAGTGGAGGAGCCTCTCCTCAATGCTCGAGCACGCAAGGCTGCCAAAAGGCAGGAGTGGCTACTCAGGAGGAGGAGGTCTCCTCAAGAGTAAGGCTTGAGGATAATTGGCCACTCCCTTAGCCTATTTAAGTCACACGCCGTTAGTAAGTTTCTTGCTAGAAACAGCTTGTAATTATCATCAGAGCATTTTTGGAAAAGTCTTATCGTATCTAGTTTTCTGTGCTGGTTGCCAACCTTTGCTGGACTTTGGTTTATTCTTGCTACTTAACAAATTTGATAAGCACCGTTGGTGTGTGTCAATATCCTCGGGAATCCGGAGCTAGGGCAGAACACTAGTATAGAATACAGACTTAATCAGTGATGGGATTCAAGTAATTTAACAACCGGTTCTCTGCCCTAATGATTTCTAATGATTTCAGTTTGCCAAACTGCTCAGAAAGTTAACAACCGGTTCTCCTGAAGTGATGCAAACTGGTTGAATCCACCACTGGGCTTAATGTACTGGAGTAGAAATGGAGAAACCAGCGTTTTAGTCAGTGGTGAAATCCTACTGGTTCTGTCCGGCTCATGTGAACTGGTAGCGGCAGCAGCATGTAGTTCAGCGAACTGGTAGCGGAAGCAGCGCGAGGTTCTGCCCACCCACCCAGACATCCATTTTTGACCTTCTGCGCATGCACAGAGGGTTAAAAATCAGACTGGATGCACACTTCCAAACCAGTAGGGAAAGTAAGTAGATTTCACCCCTGGTTTTAGTCCACTTTCAGCTATGAAATTTCACTGGATGACTTTGGGCAAGTCAATCTCTCTCAGCCAACCAATCTCACAGGTTTATTATTAGAGAGAAAGTAAAAAAAAAAAGTATTTCCTGAGATCCTGAAAAAAGGTAGGATACAGCTCTAATAAATAAGCACAATAAATACATGCATTGACACATTTAATTCTTCTTTCCTTAACAACATTACCCCATGAAGTGACTCAAAACTGTAGCTTGTCATCTAGAATTACTTTCTTGTGTGCACAGATTATTATATCATAGATTAAATAGATATAAAAATTATTGGGAGAGGCAACAACAAAAGGACCCAGTGGTACACTTTTCAAAGGCCAAGGAGTGCATGATCTCAAAAATGGAGAGCAATCCTGAAATCACTCAAAGCAGGTTTCTCCTGAAATCGTTAACCCCAAACAAGGTTTGAATCATGTCCTCTTCAAATCTAGGATCTCCAAATTGAATCAAATCAAGGTTGATTTGCACTTTTTTTTTTTCATTTCTAGAAAATTAGTATTGAGAAGCTTCATATGAAAAGAGGCTTTCCCTGAAATATCTTTGCCTCATTTATCATCCATGTAAAAAGCAGATTATAACTGAGCTGGGAGTAATGTTCACTAATAGAAAGTTAAGCTTCAAGAGGTTTTTTTCTTTCTTTCATGCTTCAACAACAAAATTATCTTGTAAAAGAAAAAAGTAAAATAAAACCATGAAAAAAGAATACCTAAATAACTCAGAAATACATTTTCAGGCTATGAATGATTCTTGTTTTTCATCCTGGAAATAGACTGTGATATAGCTGTGATAAAGCTGTGATATGTTGATATCACTATGTTGATAAAATCATAGTAAAGAATTGTAGTACTTTTGGCAATCACTGGCCTTGACATTTCAAATGGGATCTTTAGTATTGGCCTTGACATTTCAAATACCGTGTTTCTCCAAAAAGAAGGCCAGGTCTTATTTTCTTTTGACCCCCCCCCCCCCCAAAATGGCTAGGCCTTCTTTTTGGAGGGTTCTAATTATTGACTGACTTCGTGGCATTGGCACCAATAGCCCTGTCCAGCACAAGCCCACTGTTGACCCACTTCTTCTGCAGCCACTTGCCGCCACTTGCATGCATTGCCCCAGCCTCCATTTTGCTTTTAGATGCCTGCCGGAAGGCATCTGCATCTGATAACAGAGCTCCAGATCAATCCGGAGCTATGTTATCAGCTGCAGATGTCTTCCGGCAGGCATCTGAAAGCAAAGCAGAGGTCAGGGTGATGCGTGTGAGTGGCAGCAAGTAGCGACAGAAGAAGCGGCTGTTGAAGAAGGTGATGCAGGTGTCGGGGTGTGTGAGGCCTGGTAAGTAGGGCAGCACCATCCCATCCCCATCCCCACCCTAGGTTATTTTTTACCTGTGTGCCTTGCCCCACCCCCTGCACCCCAGGGTGGGTGGGGTCTTAATTAGGGCTAATTTTGTGGGTGGGGCTTAATTTGATTACATGTGCTCAAAAGCATGATAGGGCTTATTTTCAAGGTGGGTCATCTTTTTGGAGAAACACGGTAGAAGACTTTGAATTGATAAACTCATACTATAGTCTCTATTGATTCCCAGTTGCTTCTTTCTCTATAGCTTCTCAGAAATCACAGAGATCAACATGTTTTTTCATGGCTCTCTGGATATGCACTATATTGATCAGTTTCTAGTAATAAGCTAACCTAAGTGCTACTAATATGGAACACAATCTTCAATAGGAAATAATCTTTTCTTAACATTACTCATGCCTTCCATGTTCAGACTGTTCACATTCTGTCCAACCATCAACTTTAATGGAAGACTTGAAAGATATTGAAAAGTTACCGTGTGATAAGCCCAGTTTTTATCATAGTGATCATGAACAATTGAGCTGAATCTGACATGGATGATTAAAGTTGTCAAAGCATAATACCATCTTCCTCTGTTACCAAAATTGAAGGCCATATCTATGAATATGATCAAGTACTCACAGAATCATAGAATGGAAGGGTTGGAAGAGAATGTGGAGTTTGTTTATCCAAACTCCTGCTACTCCAGGGATCTTCTATTATAGCATATCTGATAGATGGCAATTCATTGTCTATTTAAATTCTTCCAGTGAAGGACAATCTACCATGTCCTGAGGCAGTCTGCTGCACTCTTGAATAGCTTGTTAAGATTTTTTTCTGATACTCAGTTGAAATTTACTTCCCTTTTTATTGAAATATACCCATTGTTTATTGTCCTTTCTTCTGGAACATCTCTGCCTTGCCTTCTATATGACAGCTCTTCATATACTTGAAGACAGCTATCACATCTCCTTGCTATCTTATCTTCTCCAGGCTAAATTTACCCAGAGTCCTCAGCAGTTTCTCAATAGATTTTCCTTCCAGGCTTCAATCTGTTATAAAGAATAGTAAAATATACCAACAAAAGACTCAACACCAAGAACAGACAGTCAATCATCCGTGCCCCCATAGCTTGCTTTCTGAACTCTTGGAATATATCTTACATCTTAAAATGCATTTTAAAAACTATCTGAACATTTAAATTGATCCCAATTTCCTCTTTGAGTACAGGAAAAATGCCAAGGGAAATAAAGAAAGCTTCAAAAAGTTTATTGCATCCTTACATTCATTTTCCTCAATGAAGGACAAAGAAAAGAGGCAAGTTACCTAGAAATGGGACATCTTTAGCAAGGATGGAACTTTGGAGATCATTTGAAGATCTATGGCTATAGCTAGTTCTAAAATAAAATGTACCAATGGCTTTTTGGGAATAATCAGATTCCTTATTTATTTATTTGATTTATATATCTTCCATCATTTGCAAGCTCAGTAAAACCAAAACTAGATAAAACAGCAATTCCACAAAACAAGATAAAGCAACCCCATACTGTAACCCATTGTATCCCCAATAATAGCACTTCCACCAAACAATTACATCCTATATTCCATGGGCTCCTTTCACACCATAATCTAATGCCCTTGCTGGATGGAGAGATATCTACAATTCCTCATGATGCTGATTTGGCACATGGTAAAATAATTTAGCATTTTCTAAATTATTAGAAGGAATTATCCACTCTTCTCCCCAAACTGTGGTGAAAATATTTGGCTAATTATCTTGCCTGGGATGATTTTTAATGAGAATTGTGTCGCATTTTGGATTCAGTCCCAAAGAAAATGCTTCTTCGTAGCACTGTTTTTCAACATTTTAATGCAGCTGTATCTTTTTTAAAAAAGTTTTTTATTGATTTTACAACAACAACACAACACACCATATGTGTTTCTTTTTACATATCAGTTTCGTTCCTCTTACTTTCTTTATATATTCCCCATTTTTCCCATCCTTTATTATCATTATCTTTATTGTCCCTTTATATCTAATTTTATTCATTTACAATATTTTACACATTTATCACATTCTCCTCTCCATCATTTATTCACATTTACTTTCCCTAATCTCGAGCCAATCGTACCACTTATTCCATACTTGATAGTATTCTGTATCTTCCTTTTCTTTTCTTTCTTTCATTAATTTGTCCATCTCCGCACAGTCCAGAATTTTCTTAATTATTTCTTCCTCTGCTGGTACAGAGGAAAGCAGCTGTATCTTATCTCAGGAGCATGCAACTGCTTTCTGCAGCAGTCATACAACTACTTTTAAAGAGTTGCAGAGGGGCTTCAAAGCCTTTTTTGGAATGAAGCACTTCATAGCTCTATTTCTATATTTATTTCAATGTATTTTAACAGAATTATATCATTTTAATACCATAATGTTTGATAATACAATAGTCACTGATCTACTTGGGTAGGATGAGAAGCACATAAAAAGTCAGCCTTTGAAGTCTCAAATAAAAGCCTTTGTCTTCTTTTATCAAACACTCTGCCTTTATTGCCTTTGTTGACAATATTTATTTTCCAGATCTCAAGATTTCAAGAAATAGCCTAGAGGTAAGTACCCTTTTAATTTAGAGTCAACTTCTAAACTCTGTTGAGTTGGATTTCACTATAACAAAAGAGTTTAGGAAATTCAAAAGTCACCCTCTGTTGGGAGGTGTGGCAATTGAAATGCAACCTTGAGAACTACTTTATGATCAGACAGTAACTGGTTCTTTTAAGTAACTTATTTAGCACAATTACAGTGCATAGTAAGTACTTGACCTACCAATAAAGCGGCCACCACATTTTCCAGACTTACAAAGAGAGTATGGCTTAATAAGAAGCTGGCGGAACATATAAAGATCCAGGTCTATAAAGCCTGCGTCCTGAGCACACTCTTGTACTGCAGTGAGTCTTAGACCCTTTACGCACAGCAGGAGAGAAAGTTGAACACCTTTCATATGCGCTGTCTCTGACGTATTCTTGGCATCACCTGGCAGGACAAAGTTCCAAATAGCGCAGTCTTGGAATGTGCTGGAATTTCTAGCATGTATACACTATTGAAACAGCGACGTCTACACTGGTTGGGGCATGTCGTGAGAATGGCTGATGGTCGGATTCCGAAAGATCTCCTGGATGGAGAATTAGTGCAGGGAAAGCACCTCAGAGGGAGACCACAGCTGCGATATAAAGATATCTGCAAGAGGGACCTAAAAGCCCTGGGAATGGACATTAACAACTGGGAAACCTTGACTTCTGATCGTTCAGCTTGGAGGCTAAAGACACAGCATTGCATTCTCCAATTCGAAGAGACACTTGTTCGGCAGGCTGAGGCAAAGAGGCAGTCCCGGAACCAGCGAAATCTGGGGGCTGGGCAGGGGACAGAATGTATCTGCCCTCAGTGTGGAAGAGATTGCCACTCTCGAATTGGCCTTTTTAATCACACTAGATGCTGTTTTAGGACCTCTTTCCAGAGCATGATACCATAGTCTCTTGAGACTGAAGGATGCCAATGAACAATGAGTACATACTAAGTACTTGACCTACCAATTTTAATAAATTATATTCCCTTTCTCCTAACATCTTATTTACACAAATAGCGCATCTGAAAATCTTCATAAACACCTCTACTTTTCCTACTTCTTAGATGTGTTACATTTTGGATTTTTTTTAAAGTTCCTAGCAAAGTTTTTTTATTATTATCATTATAAAATTTTAATGCAATAAAATATACAAAATGGACAAGAAAAAACTATGGAAAATAAGTCACAGAGAAAGAAGAAAGAAATTAAGAGGGGGGGGACATATATTTTGTGCTTTCCATCCTTTTTATCAAATAATTGTCATGTTCCCCAATCTCTTTGCCTCATTTTTAATCTCCAAATCATTTCATTTCATTTTCTTCATTAAGCAAAAAGCCCATATAAAGGTTTGAGTCTTTTTAAAAAGTCATAATCATAATCATAAGTTTATTTGTCAAGCATCTATAAGATAACAGGTAAAAGTATAAACATAATTTGAATACATGAAAAGAGTAAGTAAAAAGGAATATTAGGACAGTCTCTGTCTTTTTTTTTTCTCTGACCAAACTGGTCACCATTTCTGCAAATTCAGTTAATGTTATGATCCAGTCTACCATCGTACGCAGTCCTTAGTACCATAGTAATTCTTAATATTATATCTGATAGTGTGAGTTTTGGGAATTTCTCAGCAAAACATGGTTCAGCATCATACAGCAGAATAGGAAAGTATACAGGGGATAGAGTAGGAAAGCTGGAGCTGAAAGGAAGCTTCAACCAGGTAAAGCAACTGCTTCTGAATGTCAGTAATAGCATGTGTAGCATGTGACTACATGTAATCATGCTGGCCACATGACCACAGAACTATCTTTGGACAACGGTGATCCCTCGCTAAGAAAAAGAGATGAGCAGCCAACCCCTAGAATTGGACACAATTGGAAACCTTTACCTTTATCTTTACCTTACTGAACAGCATTAACATAGCATGCATGTTTACATGCTGAATGTTTTTTCAGTAATATTTTTGGCTGCATTGATTAAAGCCCATTGAAAAAAAACCAAAATCATAGAATATTAAGCACAATCCCTCTAACTTTAATATTGAAACTAAATGCATCCGATCCCTGTGTAGGTAACTATAGCTCCTTTTAATTTAAAGTGTACTAAAAAAGAGATTATAATGTCCCTTCATTTATTTATAAGCTATTGTAAGCCTATAATTATCTCTGAACTTTTTTTTTCATGCAAGTGAACTTTTCCCCTTTGTTGTTAAATAACAAAATGAAAAATCAAATGCAAGTTACTATGTCTAACTATATTAGTCTATAATGTCTTTTGGGTGTATTAAAGTATTTTCAATTACCTTCTAATATACCTCCAGGGAGCCTTGAAGAATGGAAGGATTAGTGGAATAATGAGTTTAAATTATTTAGCTTTTTCCCTCTTCCTTTTTATTAAGTGGCTCTATTGAATTGACTCTTTGGTTAGACATTTGACAATGCAGCCAGATAACATCAGTTGACTTATCTTGGTTGTAAACCAAAAGGTGAGAAATAATTTCTATTATTATTCAAATTCTATTGTTACTATACATAAACCAACTGGTTATAGCATATTTTCTTTCAGAAGAAAAACGGTTGAAAATAACAAAGAAGAAAAAGAAGGTGTGATATTTATTTTGATAAACCTCTTCTGAATGTAATTGCATTTTTAATCTGGAAAAATGTGGGTTTTTTTTTTCTTTTTAACTAGAACTGTGAAAAAAAAGTTATTGAATCTTTGAAATTGGCTGAAATATAAGAATTGCCATCTGTCTAAGTCAGGATCTGTAAAATCTCAATATGTAATTGAATGTATTTCAGTGTTTTTATGAAGTCTTCTCATGTGTATAGAACTTCACAAATCTGAAGTTCCTCCAACATTGATAAAATTAAGTTGTTGAGAAAACTGGAAAGAAAAAGAAAATCCCACTCACTAATGTTAAAAAATGAGCAACTGAAGAAATGGGAGATAGAACTCAAATGTTTGAAAACATATGTGCAGATCATATAAATTTGCATTGAAACAAACCAAATCAAACAAAATATTACATACTCACAATAATTTGCCAATGGGTTTGAAATATTAATCTGACAATTTTTCAACAAATTTGGATAAACAAAGACATCAAAATTTCCCATAGGGCAGGTACTGTGGCAGAAAACAATTGGGATAAAAACAACTAGGGAAAAATAGTTCCTCAAGCAGCTGGTCCAAAGCCTTGAAGGATTTTAAATGTGATACCAGAACTATGAATTGCAGCCAGAAGCATAATCAGCAATCGATGCAGCCCACCCAGTAGTGAAATCCAAATTTTATTTCTACCGGTTCTGTGGGTGTGGCTTGGTGGGAGTAGTATGGCTTGGTGGGTGTATCAGGGGAAGGATACTGCAAAATCTCCATTCCCACCCCACTCTGAGGCCAGCCAGAGGTGATATTTGCCAGTTCTCTGAACTACTCAAAATTTCCTCTACCGGTTCTCCAGAACCTGTCAGAACCTGCTGAATTTCACCCCTGCTTAAGCCTGATCTGGATTACAGACAGACTTCTTGTATAGATGGCCTACAAGCTGAATGCTCTTCAAGCATAGCTCCATGTAGATTGCAGTAATTCCGACAGGAGATCATAAGGACATGACAGTGAGCAGGACCTACCAGTCTAGGAATTATGAAACATGAAAAGCCCAATCAACTATATTTGCATGCTAACTGTTACAGTGCTAATTGTTCCAAATGGTTCCTTTGAATGGATCAAAAATCATCCTCCATGTCGGGAATACCACAATTATTACTGCTTTGTTTTTAGTTTTTAAAAGCAAAAGTAGAGAAATAATGTGAGATGGTGAACTTGTGGTTGCTGTCTGCTCTTTTGAAAAGTAGCTGTAGTTGTGCAGACAAACCTTCTCCCCTCCCCCGGCCATTGCTTTGACACTCATCCATTCCCCCAGAACGGCACTCACAGGCATTCAAGATGGTGTTCCAGCTGGCTAACTATGCCACACCCTGGTCTTTTCATCCTGATGCCCAGAGCCAGCCTCATCCCACACAGTCTTTTGAGCTTTCAAAAGCAAATGCTAAGAGAGAGTGGGAGAGGGGTTCATGTAATTAAAGCCCCAAGCTTTACTTGGGATGCCTATTAAATTATATTTGAGGGAGGGGAGAGTCAACTGTATAAAGAACATTAAGTTCAGGGGTGAAATCCAGCAGGTTCTAACAGGTTCTGGAGAACTGGTAGCAGAAATTTTGAGCAATTCGGAGAACCGGTAGCGGAAATTTTGAGTAGTTCAGAGAACTGGCAAATTCCATATCTGGCTGGTCCCAGAGTGGTGTGGGAATGGGGATTTTGCAGTATCCTTCCCCTGGAGTGGGGTGGGAATGGAGATTTTGCAGTATCCTTCCTCTGCCATGCCCACCAAGACACACCACACCCACCAAGCCATGCCCACAAAACCGGTAGTAAAAAAAAAAATAGATTTCACCACTGATTAAGGTTATCCTAAATCCAATTCTTATTTAGGATTCACTTAACGACCATACAGCAGTGCCAAACAAATGGTAGTTATCTGCAGTTATGGCTGTTCCAGTGTTCCGTAGTCATGTGATCAAAATTCAGGCATTTGGTAGCCCACAAACAATTATCACTGCAGGGTGCTCAACTCCTCTCACCCATCTATCTCGTCCCTTTGCTTTCTCTGTTGCCTCTGCTGGCCCTGGGCTACACTAGTCCTGCCAGAGCCTGCCAACCTATGACATCTTTTTCTTCCTGCTGTTGACAAGGCTCTTTACAAGGCAAGTGCTGGCCACTCCAGGTCTTCTTCCTGAGGCCATGGCAGCCTTGTTTAAATCATAGGCAGTTTTCTTCAAAGCTTCTTGAGAAGGCCACATATGATTTGGGCAAAAAAACAATCAGCAGAGGTGGTGGAGTTCAGAGCAACCAAAGAGCAGAAATGGAGGGAGAAGAGAGGCAGGGGACGGGAAGTTGAAAAGGCGCCAGAGAAGGCAATCTACCAAGGTTGGGGCTGGAAGGGGCAAGCTAGGAATTGTTTGGATTAGCACTAGCACTTAGCACTTAGACTTATTTACCACTTTACAGTGCTTTACAGCCCTCTCTAAGCAGTTTGCAGAGTCAGCACATTGCCCCCAACAATTTGGGTCCTTATTTTACCCACCTCAGAAGTATGGAAGGCTGAGTCAACCTCAGGGATAGGTCCTCCCCTAACAACAGAAAGTTGTTAACAGAATGTTAACAACAGCAAGAACTGCCAGGATTCCTATCACTAAGCAATTTGGTCATGTGGCATTGTTCTTTAGAACCACATTGCTTAGTAATAGAAATTCTGGTCCCAATCACTGTCATAACTCAAGGACTGTGGGTATATAATTTTCACATTACTTTGGGTTTTTTTCCTTCAAAAATGTTGTGCAACAGGATTTTAAAATACCCAGGACAAATGAATTTGCTGCTGCACAGACATTCTCATAATTATTTTGCAGCTACTTGTAGTCAAGTAGCTAAATTCATCATTGGGAATCATTTTAAAAGAAACAGCAAATGAAGCTGAGACAATTTTGCTTGAGAAGCAGTTTATGCATAATTAAAATTTTCCACCCCCATCTGCGTTCTGAAAAAAATTACTGTTCATATTGTCACCAATTGATGTAATGGCTCCTTTTCCTCACTATTTCTAAATCATATTTTGCTTTGAAGACAAAACCACTCCTAGTGTAACTCCTTCAGCTGCCATTCCTTCTTCCCAAAGGGCCCCTGAAACGATGCTGTGTGATGAGGGAAAATAATTTGAAGGGATTGAGGTAAAATTGTGTCTGCCAGCAGTAGAAATAATTGAACAAGGTGCCCAAAAGTGTTGCTGCACATTTTTTTTGAAAAAAATATCAACAGGCTAACGCAGCTGTAAAGAACAAGTAAAGAGACTATGCTGAATGTCTACCAAAGAACCAATAAGTGTAGCATCTCTCTTCTGACTTTTAAGTTAAAACCCCAGAGAGTGAAGGATGTCTTATAACAAAAAAGGGGGAATTGTCTACTTACTACCTGAGCAGAGGTGCCCAGGTGGAGAGGGAGATTGCTATGGAGGTTTTGACCATGTGATCAAAGTCTTATTAAAGTTTGTCATGTATCAAGTACATAAAAAGGGGCAGGGGTTGTATCATATCTTCACTCTTGATGAGAGTTTTTTTTTTAACCTCTTCTTCTCCCACAGATGCCCCTGAGCCTGAAAATCTGAATTCCTGAAGGGAAAACAAATGGAATAGGCAGGATCAAAGGCTAATGCACAGGCATACATCTCTGTTCATATACGCACACAAAACCCTTTTTTTAAAAAAAAAGCTACTCAAGATTTTCGCCTCTTAATTTAGTCATGATGCTGTTGTCTTTCTGAATTCCAGGATACATTGATTTCTCACCTCATGTAAGAAAGCTGCATCTTGTTTGTATAACCCCAGCAGGAGGCTGTTTTTCTGATCATTTAAAGCTTTGCAGTAGTTCCTTTAATCCTCTC
Organism: Pantherophis guttatus; assembly: GCF_059756535.1. Classification (NCBI taxonomy): domain Eukaryota; kingdom Metazoa; phylum Chordata; class Lepidosauria; order Squamata; family Colubridae; genus Pantherophis; species Pantherophis guttatus. The sequence continues at coordinate 289,337,509 of NC_142063.1, read as the reverse complement.
AGTCTTTCCAGGTGTCAACATTAGCCTATTCCTGGGCTAACTGCTTCTCTGGGAAGGTTTTTTTTTTTTTAATCAAAGAAAGTATCTCTAGAGAGACATCACAGGTCAGTTAATAAACCCATGTTCCGAATGTCTATTTTTGAAACAAATTCAGACTACAATTACTGATTTCCTGCCAATCAATGTGGCAAAACTAGGGGTTGCCCTAATTGCCCAACCCAGAAGAATTTCTCTACATTGATCTGAGCCAGGGGGAGGGAGGCAACGTTCTATCCTGAAAACTGATGGAGACAATTAAATGATGAAGTGGTCCCTGGGCTTTTCTATTGGATTTCTTTTTCTTTTCCTCTTTTACCTTTAAAATTAAAACTGTAGCTTGGCACATCATATATAACAGCATCTCTGGCCTTTGAAAATGGGGCTGCTTGGAGGAGCTCTGAGGGATTACTAATTATAGGTCAAGATGGTTGAGAATGTGTCCAAACAGTCACCAGGAGTTGATTCCAACAATGACATCTAACAGACTTGGGAAATTATATTTTGTTATGACAGAATAACATTGTGGTACAAGTATAGAAATAATAGCCCCTCGCCTTTTTCCACATAGTGCTGACACTATGACCTTATGCCATTTCCTAGAGTAAATGGTCACACCATACCTTTTATTGGGTTATTTTAGCTGAATATTCAATGATTTGGCAATGCCAAATGGAGAGAAATGCAATATGTAGGTAGGCTTTGAAAGAGGAATTGATTGGTTTTCCTCACAACCCTTCTTCTTTGGTGACAGAAATTTAGCACCTGTCTATTACTCTTTAAAGCAGCTACATCTTTTCCTGGAATTGCATGGCAGCAGTAGAAGAAAGTCACATGATTTTACGGTGAGATACAGTACAGTTCCATTAAGGAATTGCAAACAGGTACTCAACTCTGTTTCCCCCTTTTCTCATCCAAAAGATTGCACAAGTTCAATATTTATGGCAGCTGTTTCTAATGGGCAGGAAGAAGTGTGTGGAGAGAGGAAGGGAGGGAGGGGGGAGAGAGAAAGAGAGAGAGAGCAACTTCTGTTTGATCGTCACATCTGTAAGCCACAGAATTTGACTTTTAAGAGTTTTGTGAGTTCCATCCTTGTGAAAATCATCTTTCTGGCAAATTGTTTTAACAGATCTTTTCTAAATAGGATACCATCTTAAAAAGGTCATATTTCATAATGCATTTGCTTATTTATAGGAAAAGAAAATGTACTTATTGTTCTTTATGAAAGAAATATGACAATTAACATTTGGAGACAAAACATTTTGAGAAGGAGCACCAAGGACTTTTTCCCCTAACATGTCAGGGGATGCATTTGGAAAGGAAAGGACATATTTTTAATACTTGGAAGTGAAGTATAAGAAGTGAAGGTAAGCTCTAAGAAAACCTGCTTGCTGCAAAGTGATGACCAGAACATGTAATCTGATTTTCTCCCCCTAGACTAGAGGGCTGAAATCATGGTTTTCTACAAAAGACAACCCATAACCTCTGAAAGCATTGAGATGTTTTATTTCAAGTATGGAAACTAGAATGTTCTAGCCACCTGGGTATTTAGCAGGGAATCAAGAAATAGATTTTTGAGATCATCTCTAGCAAGGAAATAGGAACAAGTATCAGTATTGAAAGTGTATCTGCTAGACTTCATCTCTTCAAGAGGAGTTTTAGGTCATTAGCAGTTGATATTGAAAAATGTCTTTGTTCATTTTTCTCTCCTTATGTTTGATTCCAGTAACTCTCATAGGAACCTAGATGAGAGGAACAAATTAAACAGCAGAAATATTATTTAATATTCAATTTCCATACTTTGACTTAATTTTTCACTCAAGGGAATGTTCTTATAGTAACTCAGTCCTTAGTTATCCTAATTCTGTGGGTCCACGTCAACTGTGACATATTAATTGTGTCTCATCTGTTACTTGATTATTTATAGGATAAATAATTTATAGAAGCCATGGTGGTGCAGTGGTTAGAATGCAGTACTTCAGGTTACTTCTGCTAACTGCTGGATGCCTTCAATACGGTAGTTCAAATCTCACCAGGCTCAAGGTTGACTCAAGCTTCCATCCATCCGAGGTCAGTAAAATGAGGACCCAGATAGTTGGGGAAAATATGCTGACTCTATAAACTGCCTAGAGAGGGCTGTAAAGCACTGCGAAGCAGTATATAAGTCTAAATGCTATTGCTATTCCAGCAGACAGGTTTAGTGAGAGATATTGGTATCTGGGTTTGGTTAATTTGTTCCTATGCATTAAACATAACAGATAGGACAGCCTTTCATAGTTATAGCTCCAGCACACATAAAAAGAATCATTTCAATCGCAGAGTCATGGCCACAGTCCTGACTGATTCATCTTGCAGACATCCTTGCAAGAAAGAGATGAATGGGGCAAAATGAACACGATATAATACTCCAGTAACTATATGCATCTTCAGTTCAGTCTCTGAAAAGAGTAAAAAGGGAACTTCTGTTAATAGGGAATGAGCTTCTATGTTGGTTGCTTCTCTAAGTGATGGAAACAAGAAAGAAAAATAGAAATGGCACTGCTATAATAACCTGTGGTCTCCCATCCTCACCTCTTGCTTTCCTCCTTACGCTAACTGGTTAGGTCAGCTACAAAATATGATAACTTCTTATGGTACTATCGCAAAAACTCAAAATGTTTCCAAAAATGCACAGGGAAAAGAACAATGGTGCGATATGCCATTCCTTTCTGGGTAAATATACAGTGGGGGAAAATACAGGAAAGCATTTATAGGCATCCACACTCTACTCATAAACAGCAAATTTTCCTGGTTATCCCACAAAAACTATGTATGGGAAAAGAAAAGACAGTCATTTCCCCTTTGTGTACAATTATATGTGAAGGACATTATGTCAGTCTATAGTGCTGGTTTCTAAGTACTTTCAGAGCATTTTCAGCACATGAATAAAAGAAAGAAAAAGAAGATGATCTTCAAGCCATGTCTTAAAAGTATATCAGGATGGAAAATATCAGAGTGGATTATGTTCTGGTTGCTTTCAGAAAACTATAATTCCTCAAGCGTATCTATTAGTATCCTGCTTAAAAGGCAAAAAAGGAACAGAAATTATCCCTTTCTAATTGGGACCATTGAAGTCTATCAAATAAAGAGTCCTTATCTCATTTTAAAAGAGTCTGGATGAACCTAATTTACTAACTGCATCTGCTGCTCCCGATGCACCCCATAAATCAGCTTTGTGAGTAGTCAATTTCTACCAACATTTGTTTTTAAGCAACTCTGAAAGTTCCTAGGGTTTTTAGGAGAAAGGGTTAATACAAAATATAAAACCACTTCTCCCTCAATTTTTTCTTCTGATGTTGATATACTTACCTGCTGTCTCTCCAACACATCATTCAAATCAATACCTTCTTTAGCATTTGATAAGAAATGGCTCTCAATTACTTGAGAGGTAAATGTAAGTAGAAGCTGGTTGCCTCATTAAGATGTTTGCATGCTGGTCAAATCCTCCCCTGTAGTCCTTTTAATTAAAGTGTGTCTATGTGTGTGTGAGACAGATCTAGTATCCACACAGGCTCTTGATGATGGATTTTTTCCAATGCTGATAAGATCACAGAGGTACTTTATAAGTATCAGGGGCCTAATAGTGTACTGAATGATAAATAGGTTTTGCTTTTCTATCAGCCCATATGAGTAATGTTGCTGATTGTTCTCAACAACCATGTGTAGAAAGTCAGGCATGAAGTGGGGGATAAGATTAGGTTTAGAGCCATTCTACATGGCTCTTGAAAACATCAAGTTGCATTGATATAACTGTATTAAAAATTTAAGACAGAAGATAGAAACTACCAAGAACTAATATTCAGAATAAAGAGGGACGATGAAAAAAAGAAAGAACGAAGACAAAAGGGCAGAAAACAAAGAAAAGAAATAAAAGAATGTAAAGAAATAATTTCCAATTTTCTTTTACAGCAGTTATAAGTATACATATAAATTAACCTTCTAGTATATGGTAACATTGTTTACATTTTTGTAATGTATATTTTTCCTAATTATGAAACATTACAATTTCATTTTTTTCCTGTGTCATTCAAAAAGGCAATAAGGGGTTTCCAATCATCATTAAACTTCTTGTTGTGTCTCTAATTAAAGGGTTCAGTTTTATCAACTCACCATTCTTTCTTCCGTTATGGCTAAAGTCAATTTTTTCTAATTTTGTGCATATAATAGTCTTGCTATAGTTGTCATATACAAAAACAAAGTTCCATGGTTTTATTCCAAGTGTTTATCCATCAGTCCCAAAAGAAAAGTCTATGGTTTCAATTGAACATTGATTTTTAATATCTTCTATATCTTTATATGTAATTGAGACCAAAAATTTTTACATGTTCCCCCAAGCATGATAAAATATCCGTTCTTGTTGATTATATTTCCAACATAAACCTGAAGAACCTTTATAAATTCTACATACATTTTTCGAGTGACATAATCCAACAGAACATCATTTTATAAAAAGTCTCTTTAAAATTACAACATATTATAAATATATTATAAATACAAATTCAGATATATCATTCTGCTATTGTTTCATTGATACATCGGATGTCATTCTGCTATTCTGCATTCTGCTATTGTTTCATTGTTTCATTGATACATCGGATGTCAATCCAAGTATTGTTTGAACTAAGAATAACATTTTAGGCAAAACATTCATCTTAATCATAAAACATTGTCTTGAAAATGTCAGTTGTGTTTTTTCCCGTCTTAATGTATCTTTTTAAATTTCATTCCAAATCTTAACATAATTATTTTAAGGTAACATATAATTCACATTTTTCTTAATTACACCCATATTTCATCCTCTGCTTAGCCTTAAAACCTATTTTATTTATCAATTCTATTTGATCTTGAGCCTTCATATTTTTGTCTTCTGTTTATTAATCTTAAAACCTACTAATACAACAAAGTCTCTTAATTTTCCCATTAGAGTTTCAATTCCTATTAAAGGACCTTCTAAAATTGACACCAAGTGTAAAAACTCTTAGTTTACGTCCCTTTTAAAATATTTGTACACTTAATCTTCTCATCTTGTCTTATATCTCTGTTCAATAAGCAAAACAGAAGGCAGTGGACAACCATGTCTTCTATCAGTTATATCTCATATGTTTCAGTTAAATCTCCATTAACAATTATCTGTGCTTTCTGTGAAATATAAATCAATTGTGTGCATTTTATGAAATTATCTCCAAAATTAAAAGCTTCCAAAAGTATAGACAAAAAAAAAAAAAATCCAATTCTGATTGTCAAAAGTTTTCTCTGCATCTAAAAAAAATAATGCAACTTGTTTTCCATTATGCTTCATAATATTCCAGAATATCCAACCCAGTTTTGACACTGTCTTTTAATTTTCTTTTAGGCAAACATTCCCTTTGATCTCTTTGACTATAATCTTCTAAAATTATTTTCAGTCTATTAGGATCATTATAAACAATTTATAATCATTATTAAGTAATAATTTCACTCTATAATTTATTGTTGAACTCAAATACTGTCCTTCTTTGGGTATTAATCTTATATTTGCATCTTTCCAATCTCAGACATCCTCCCCATGAATTAAAATTCACAATGATTTGCAAAAGTTGTAGTAGTTCATCATTATAGCATTAAAATAAGTACCAAATAACTTATCTGGTCCAGGCACTTTTCTTGGTTTAATCTCTTTTATAGCTTTAGAACCCTCCCTCATTATTATAAATCCAGTCATAATCTGTCTTTGTTTTTCTGTAACCTTTGGTAATTTAAAAAAAAAACATTTATTTTCTTCACAGGAATATCATGTCCTTTATACAAATTAGAATAATATTGATGAAACTTTTTTTTTGTATTGCCGTATTATCTGTTAATTCAGTGTCTCCCTCTTGAAGTTTTGACACTGAATCTGTTTGACATCTGATTGACACTGAATCTGTTAATTCAGTGTCTCCCTCTTGAAGTTTTAATATAGTTTTCTTAATATAGTTTTCTTCTCTTTTTCTTTTCTTAATTTCTTAACGGTTACAATAACCACTTACTTGTTTATTTGCAAATTCAATACATATTTTTCTTTTGCTTTGCATAATTCATTTTTATTTCCATTTCTTTTACTGTTAACATTAACAGCTGTTGTTATAAAAGTTTAATTTCATGAGAAATATTTATCTTTCCAGCACAGTTCCTTAATTATTCCCCCACACACACACACACACACACTTTATCACATCCAAAATAGCCTATCTTTTCTCTTGGTTCTTCTTTATAAATTGAATATTATATTGTATAAAATATCCATCAAGCATCAGGGAAATCAGGAGATCCAGGCAGTTCAAATGGGTATAAAGATTTATTGAAGGCTTAAGCACTCTACAAGAATCTCAACAACTAATAGCCAAAGGAAATTGGCGGTAGATATGGGTGGAAAGAATTCAAGGAGGACTGGATTTAGTTCTCTTGTGAGCCCAAACTGGCTGATAACCGATGACCCCTTTGACCCCTCCCTCAGGCTCAGCCTGGTCAATTCCTACAATATCCTCCCATAAAAGCATGCCAAACCATTAAATGCATGCCCATAGTTAAATTATATTTTTAAGAAACTCATTAAATTCTCTTTGCAGTCCTTCAGTTTTGCTTCTTTATGATTATTCATTATTGCTTCTGTAACAATGTCTCATTTAATCTTTATCTAAAAGTAATAGCTTTCCTTTTATAAACTAAACTCATGGGATTATGAACAGAAAAAGCCTTTGGTAAAATCTCTATTTTATAAATCGTAGTAGCTAGGTTTTTAAAAAATCCAAATCATATCTATTCTTGAAAAAAGATCTATGTCTTTCTGAAAAATTAATATATTATTTAGAATTACCATTTTTGTTTTCATACATCCACCATTGTCCACCAAATTAAAATGTCATTTGGAAATTTACTTCAAATGTTTTAAATATTTTCTTTTTTTTTCAAACCAAGTTTTTTTTATTTTATATTATTTATGCATATCGATGCGTGAATGGTGTAATACCTGAGTTTCATACATTTCAATAAAAATAAACATCATATTATTACACACAATTATTTCATTTCATTTTCATTGTTTCATATTATTTGCACATATCCTTTACTTCAGTTCTAAACCTTCTTCTTACTCTTCCATATATCTTAATATATTGGTATGTATATACTATAGTTCCCTTCTTATTTCTATCTCTAATATTTTCTCATATTTTCTAACCAACTATTGATTCACTGCATCAAACACTAATTTTTCTAAGAAAAAATAGTAATTTCTCAGTAATTTGTTTGTAAAACATTGCTTTATCTTCATTTGGGCATAAATAGCCAATAGCATAGTCTTAACAGCATGTAGTTCAGTTTCCACCCCAGCAAATCTATCATGTTCATCAGTTAATAGAATTCTGGCTTCAATTGGGGATTAATATACAAAACAACTGTTTTTGGTTTTTAGAACCTGATGAAATAAATTCTTTACTCAATTTTTTTTATAAATCAAATATTTTATATTTTTCTTCATAAAATGAGTCTCTTGTAAGAAAATTATGTCTTGTTTCAATTTATTTAGGTGGTGGAATTGTTAGACATTTCTAATCTATAGTTAAAGCTAAAAAATTAGAAAAATAAAAAAAAATCAAATTACTTTGGAGAAATATATTTATGTATTCTTCTTTCCTTTGGGCATATGGTTTGCAAAAATCTACTGTAGTTGAGTGTTACATGGTGGCAAACAAACCTCACTGTACTGTCAATTAGTGGTCATCTAGATTGGCAGCCAAATTTTGATACATAGACATCTTTCTTATCTTTGAGTTCTTTCTCATGTGTCATGTAAATATACTTTCTTCCAGTCCATCAAGTGGCACAAAACTAGGCAAACATGATTATGTTGTCCTTATGGCCAAGTCCTATTTTCCCTTAGAAAGAAGGCCAGCAGTTTTAATATGGGTCAGATTAAAGGAAGTAATTGATGGATTCCCTTGGGGTTATCAGTTGCTGAAAAAAACCATCATTTGTTATCCCTAAGGAGGATACAAGTTTTATCAAATTCCTAGACCATCCATCAAAGCTGATTCTGAGCTATCTGTGTATATCTGGTTTATTAGGCAGCATTAGCCCACTTGTCATTGTGCCACAATCCATTCCCAGTGAATTTCATCATCAAGCATAGAGATTTGCTTGAGATTTCCCATTCCGAATCCAACATCTTAATCACTACACTACACTCGTTCTCAGTAGTGATCTTGCTGTTCCCTTTATGATCTTATTTGCTATTATTATTTCTGTTTTTATTTGGAAAAAAATAATGGTTTTAATAATACTGTATTGATTGATTTTACATTGTATGTTGTAACACATTTGTGCAGTACCCAGGAAAAATGTGTTCGTTGGATAGTTAAATGATGTATGGAATAAATATACACATATACAGAGCTATATTAGCACTAACTCAATGGCCTTCTCCTATCATCTTCTTTCAAAGACTTTCTAGAAGCTGCTGGAAACATTTTCCCATCCCCAGGCACAAAAATGTTGGATTCATGCAGTGGAAATTTTTATTAGAATAGAATAGAATAGAATAGAATTTTTTATTGGCCAAGTGTGATTGGACACACAAGGAATTTGTCTTGTTGCATATGCTCTCAATGTACGTAAAACAAAAGATATGTTCATCAAGAATCATAAGGTACAACACTTAATGATAGTCATAGGGTACAAATAAGCAATCACATCATGTTAGGAAACAGTCAATATAAAGCATAAGGATACAAGCAACGAAGTTACTCATACAGTCATAAGTGGAAGGATATGGGTGATGGGAACAATGAGAAGATTAATAGTAGTGTAGACTTAGCAAATAGTTTATTTGTTTAGCAGAGTGATGGTGTTCAGGAAAAAATTGTTCTTGTGTCTAGTTATTCTGGTGTGCAGTGCTCTATAGTGTCATTTTGAAGGTAGGGGTTGAAGCAGTTTATGTCCAGGATGTGAGGGGTCTGTAAATATTTTCACAGCCCTCTTTTTGACTCATGCAGTATACAGGTACTCAATGGAAGGCAGGTTGGTAGCAATTGTTTTTTCTGCAGTTCTAATTATCCTGTGACATCTGTGTCTGTCTTGTTGGGTTGCAGAACCAAACCAGACAGTTACAGAGGTGCAGATGAGCTTTCTGAGTTGGCGAGAAAGAACATTCTTTGTTGTGCTTTTTTGACGACGTTTTTGATGTTAGGTGTCCATTTTAGATCTTGCGATATGGTAGAACCTAGAAATTTGAAGGTCTCTACTGTTGATACTGTGTTGGCTAGTATTGTGAGAGGTAAAAGTATGGAAGGGTTTCTCCTAAAGCCTACCACCATTTCTACGGTTTTGAGTGTGTTCGGTTCCAGATTGTTCCAGTCATATCACAAGGCTAGTTGTTCAACCTCCCATCTGTATGCAGATTCATCATTGTCTCAAATGAGACTGATCACTGTAGCCCCAAGAAGTTAGAATATATAGAATTGTGTTTAAGTAATTCCCTGAGGGATCCTGTTGTCAATGACAGGATTTTGTTAATCCACTTCCAGGATTTTGTTATTCCGCTTCCCTTCATTTTCCTATTGTCCTAGAAAAAAAAAGCACAGGTGCCATATAGCTTTTGTGATTGAAATATAAGGAGAAAAATAAAACTATCAGGATTTTTAATTTAAACTTGAAAACAGCAGTGCTGTGTTCATTGAAGGAAGAAAATAGCCATTTGAATTTGTAATGGTTCTTTTCTTAATATTGTTTGGCTTTCAGCCATGCATTAGAAACTTCATTGATACAGGCTGGTGCCTCTCTAACTAAATGCAATGATTTCTTCCTGCCTTTTGTCATCCTTTTTTTTTTTTTTTAAGAGGGAGTGCTAAGTGAAAAAGTCTACAGAAGAACGAAATAAGTGTGGGATGCATGGTTTAGAATAGATTCCTCCAGTCCTTGCAGAGAATCAACTGAGTGAGTCGGTGGAAAAGACCTTTTGATGCAGAGAATTGTGACTCAGGTCAAGTGAAGGACAGGAGCTGTCCTATTTACCCTCAGGACAAACAAAGAGCACAGTCTAACTGGGGAAACTTAATGAGCCTTCAGCAGTGGCTGCCAATTACCAAGCAGACTCCAGAGTTGATTTTCCCAATTAGTGGGGTTCCCCACCCTGCCACACTACTACCAGTTCCATCTCTCAGTCAGGCGGAGAAAATTTATGAGTAAGTAACCGGTATATTACCACAGTTGAGATTCTAGCCCAGAGTAGCAAAACTAGTTTTAAAAAGAAGATTTTGGAATGAAGTTGCCGTTGTTTCAGCTCCACATCAATCTTTTTGGATATAATTCAGTACACGATCTCAGAGTCCAATTTTTTTTTTTTTTTTTTGCTTCTTTCTTCCTTCCCAGGCTTGGGAGAAAAAGTAAACAAGCATGATTAGTAAAGAACGGGCTTCTGCTATCACGATTGTATGAAATATTCAAACATGATACACGGAGACTGGTCTCCAGAGTTATTTAGTTTTGGAATTCCTCTGCTTGAATTATTAAAGTTGCCAACACTCCTCCCACCCCCACCTCTCTCTCTCTCTCTTCCTCTCTGCCTCTCTGCCTCTCTCTCTCCTTCCTTCCTGCTCCCTCTCTGACAACGGTTAATTGCCAATTGTTCCTGTCCCACTCTTTGTAAACCAATTGTAATCTGCTCAGATGATCTGCTGTGGATTCATTTGACTGTAACAAAGCCTACCTTGGATATGGCTCTTCTGCAATACTTTCAATGGGTTTGCCCAATATTCTACTGCATTAATCAGTAGATTAATTGCAGAGGACATTGTGCCATAAAATAAACAAAGGCACTGGATTCGCACAACACCTTACAGCATAAAAGAACAATTCCTTCCATACATACTTATGCATTAGGCCAGGTAAGGCTCTTCAAGGAATGAAATCTAGTATTTCAACCACCCAGACCTCCACTATTCTACTACTGAACTGAATTCCTAGTTCTACAACATACACCAACATAAGGGGGTACTTGTAGAGTATGTTCAAAAAGTCAAGATAGTGCTATCCCAATTTGATCAAAATTGTCCAATTTTTTTATATGCAGCAAAGCTTCACTTGTGCCATCATATGATCCATCTAAATTTTTTTGACCAGGCTGTGCAAGTACACTGGCCAACATATCTGGATTTGTCACAGTCATTTTAGAGTTGTATAAAGGCTTATGCTACATAAACATAAAATGTGTACTAGCAAGATGATAAAAAGAGAGAATGAAAGTGTAAAAGTGCCAAACACAAAGCCATCTCTGTTGGTTTGTTGCTTCTATACCACTTGCTTATGCAACTCTCTGTATCTTTCAACTGTGATGCCTGTTTGACTGCCGTCTTTATAATTAAATCATAATGAAATGTCATGAATATGAGAAATATCCAGTCACGTATTCAATCGTTTTCACCTCCTTTCTGTGACATTTAAAGTTATGACCTTCATAACAACTTCTGGAGGGCACTGCAGGCTGCCCCCAAGGCTTTCAGAAAACGCCTGCTGCACTAAGATTTTGCATTGTATACCTCTGGTGTACAAGAAACAGAATGCAGTTTTACACCATTTTTTTCTCCATTTTTGCAATGCATTTGTTAACTCAAGGCACGCAAAATGGAAATACTAGAGAAAGCTTACTCCAAAATGCACTGTCTTGGGGTAAAATTGTTTTTCCTAAAAATATGTCAAAACAACTCATCAATAGTGCATATAGAAAATGCATATCTGACAAACCAACATGCCTATGAATTTCAAAGAGATGGCTACAAACTAACAGAGGAATGGGAGGAAAGTTAGTTTTGCAAATTAACACAGGAATGAGAAGAAAGAGGATGAGAGACTGTTTTGTCTAGTGGTTAAGGCACCAGGCTAGAAACCAGGGGACTGTAAGTTCTACTCCTGCCTTAGGCATGAAGTTGGTGAGTCAACCCTCTCAGCCTTCACAGGGTTCTGTTTGTGGAGAAAATGGGAAGCGGAAAGAGTATTAGGTATGTTCCCCACCTTCTTTTATTTATAAAAATAATAAAGGTGGGATAAAAAATATCTAATCCAGGCAAACATAAATTTGGGAAACTGAGAAAATGGTCTACCTATCCCTATTCTTAATTCAGCTACAATCCAACCTGCAGAGCTGGAGTTGGCTGCATGCAGTTCATGGGGTTTTTGATTAAGCTATCACTCAAGTACTCCTTTTCCTTATGCAAGCCATAAGGTTTTTAAATCACCCTCACCTGAATGTAGCCATCTTTCTCTATGGGTTGTCCCAATGAAATCAAGATAGGCCTGCTGTTCCAACCACAAACAAAACAAGGGAAAACAAAAGAATTATCCTCTACCATATTCTAGTCAGGATTGAGCCCTGTCTCTTACCTCATCTCTCAACTGAAAAGGCAAGACATTGATATCCATGTTTACAAGACATTTACCACATCTTCAGATTCATCACCAAGTTGCACAATTTGCGGGGGGGGGGGGAATACTAGTTCCCAGTACATCAGCTGGCACATGTCAGAATGATCCATATGTGCTGAATGCTGCACTGGTTTTATTTTTATTTATTCCATTTATTTCTTTTAATCTTACAGAGAGAACTAGGGTGGCCTAGAGATTTCTCCTCCTCCTCCTCCTCCTCCTCCTCCTCCTCCTCCTCCTCCTCCTCCTCCTCCTCCTCCTCCTCCTCCTCCTCCTCCTTCTCCTCTATGGAGTTTTCCACAGCATTCAATAAATACTGCTTACTCACTTTCCTTTTTTTACCATTTGTTCCCAATGAGATTCTGAAGGACTTTCATGCTGATTAAAATAATGAATCTTTGACAGGTTTGTTGTAGAAATGGATACCAAAAACAGGCCTGAATAGGAATAAGTGAGTTTGGTTTGTTTTTCCAGCCTGGAAGTTTGCCTAAAGATGCATTCCTACCGAAGGTCATTTACAGTGTTGTGTATTTGTTTGAACATCAGAGCTCCATGTGGAGTAAAGTGTCAGCTCTTATTGTAAGTCATGTGTTAAGATGAAGTGCTCAAGCTAACTTATTTTGAATTCATTTTTTTTTAATTTGATTTATATGCCGCCCTTCTCCGAAGACTCAGGGCGGCTTACAATGTGCTCAGCAATAGCCTTCATCCTTTTGTATATTTATACAAAGTCAGCTTATTGCCCCCACAAACTGGGTCCTCATTTCACCTACCTTAGAAAGGATGGAAGGCTGAGTCAACCTTGAGCCTTGGCGAGATTCGAACCCTGCAGTAATTGCAGGCAGCTGGTCTTAATAAGCTTAATAACCGGGTGCCTTAAACCCCTGTACTACCAAGGCTCATTTAAAGCTTTGAAGTTATTAATACCAGTTGGTTAACTTATGCTCCAAAGGAGATACCTTCTTATAATTACAATTGTCTTTGAATATGTAATTTTTGATTGACTGTAAAGGTAGACATTTTCTTTTCATTCTCTAAAACATCTTTTCAAGCAGAAGTAATTATGCTTAGGTTTTGAGTTCACCCCAAATCTTATCAGTTCTTCTCAATTCACTAGATGTGTGATATTCATTGTTTCTTTATAAGTTGGATAAAATGATGGATTGCATATAGCATCCTGTTTGAAAGATCATGTTATGCAAGTATACAGTTCAATACTCCAAATCATATCCCCTGGAGGATTCCCTTTCAGAACAAAAACTGATGCTACCTTAACTGAGAAATGGCATAAAACTAACTGATCCTAAGAAACCTTGAGGCCAGCGGGAAGCAGCTATTATCTCAGGCAGAGGCTATGCTGGCTGGAGAATTCTGGGAGTTGAAGTCCACAAGTCTTAAAGCTACCAAGTTTGAAGATCTCTGATCTCAGGGGATAATTCTTGGACCTGGGCCTTTGGAACAGACATAAAGTTACCCCCTTGTTTCATTTTTCTGTACACAACAATTCATATCTTGGGAGTCAACCAACTAGCTTGGACAATATCAATGATGCTGCTGGCCAAGATTTGGAGAGGTTTAAAATAATAATGATATGAATTATATCATTAAAACCCCTCCCCAACTGGGCTCTAGTTCAGCCACTTTTGGAATCTGGAATTTCTTCTCTAACACCAAGTCTGATGGATCTTTATAGAAGACAGATTTTACATACCTCTGAAATAAGGCACAGGATGGCCTTGTTCATACAAGATGCTAAGGGAATGGCTGGATTCTCGTAATAGATCAAACTATTTTACCCCCTTTAGCCTAGCTTAATGTGATATGTCAGCCAGGTCTACAGGTCTCATTCTGAGTATTTAAGCACTGTAAACAGCTCATTTTTACACTGACTGAAGCTATCATCATCACAGTAGCAACAAATCATATTTTATTCAGCATATTTCTATATGTGATGGAGGGATTGGAAATAATTTTGGAGAGTGATCAAGCATGTCAGGGAGATGAACAAGAGCCCCTATTCTTATCTTTGGCCAATGTTATCTTTTACATGTATGCTTCAATTCACAGGTTGATCAATGAAACCCTTTTATGTTACTTTTCACAGGACGGTTCAGATCATATAGGTTAAATTTCAAGAAAAAGCTCAGCTACATAAAAGGCAATCTAAGTCACAGGCCTATAAGTGACTTTGCTAGTATTGACAGAAAATATGGACCGTGACAAGGAACAACTGCCCATCATTCTGTGCTTGACTCTGGAAACTGTCCAGAGTAAATGCTATTTCTGCCACAGGGTAAACCAGCACATCTGGTCAGCTGTGCTACAAAACTGACAGACAGCAACTGCAGCAATTCCCAGAGCTGTCAACGTTCATCTGTTCTCTGCTATCAGCCCACATTACATCTGCTTTGCAAGAGAGGATATATTACATTTTTTTGTTTCTTTGGTTGTGTATGACTTAAAAGAGTGATACTTCATTCCTCTCTCTATTTTGTTAGCAAAAATTCCCAGAGCATAATCTTAAAAGCCATTTTTACCATTATATTCTCTTGTTCTTGATCAGGCTATTTTCTTTTCCACACAGAGGAAGTAATATCTAGATTTAACATATGTGGACTGCAAAAATATGAAAGATGGCAACAAAATGTAAGAGCTGTACCTCTTTGCTGCCAACTAGGAGTCCTCAGAGCTTTTGGAAACTTGATATGGTATGCCTAGTAAAGCCACCCTTTCTTTTTCTTATGACCAAAGAAGCTAGGAAATCCCATAATTTAAATCTCAACTGAAAAAGGGACCTGATGAATAAGTTTTGATCTGCATTTTTGGGTGGGTGGGGGGTGGGTGGGAGGAGTGAGAAACATCATGCACCTGAAGTGGAAAGTATTGAGCAATCAGAAAAGCAAGAATACCACTGCTTCTAGTTTTAAAAACATTAAAAAAAATTATCACGCTGAATCAAGCACATTTAGCTCAGTTTTAGTTACACTGCTTGATAACAGTTCTCTGCAGTTTGGAACTCAATGCTTCATCTGTCCTATCTAGAGATACCAAAGATCAAACATTGGACTTTTTGGACATGACACAGATGCCTTGACACTGAACTTATTTCTCTGCATCATACTGGTGAGCAATGAAATTACAAAACAAAATCATAGTGACCCAGTAATGGGTCACTTTGGGTTGTTTTTTTTTTCATTTGTCCTCCATGATAAAGAATTACGATTAATAACTTCATGTATTAATAAGTTCCTGCATTACCACATAAGTAAATCTGCTAAGGAATTGAGATAGCATGGTAGTGTGCAAGGTTTTCTCCTTGATAAATTGGGATCATATCGCAAAAGAGAAAGAACAGGGCACCAAAATCAAAAGACTCTATTTGCTTTTTTATTTCCAGGCAAACAACAGCCTTTTACCTATAACTGATGAATTATTTTTGCCTATAACTGATGAATTATAACTGATGAATTATTTTTTCAAAAAACATTTAGGCCCAATTTTATACACATATTTGTCACATTTCTATAATGGTGCAACCCAAAAAATCTCAATACTATACAACATAAACAACATAAAACATATAACACATATTAAAATATCCACTGTACACATGATAATTAGAAAAAATAAATTATTAAAATAACCTATTATTTTATTAAAATAACCAGAGTCACTGATAAAATAAGTTATTCCAAATCATAGCATCCATCTGTTAAATCATAAATCCATTAAATCAGAAAAACTCAAATTTTACCAATTTCCAGAAGGTAATCATTGTTGGGGATAGTCTTATCTCTAAGGATAGACTATTGAGTTCTAATCCTGCCTTAGGCATAAAACAGGCTTCATAAGCTTGGACCAGTCACTCTCTCTCAGTCCAAGGAAGCAGGCAATGGCAAACCACTTCTGATAGCATGACAAGAAAACTGCAAGGTCTTGACCAACCAATCACCAAGAGTCACACTAGCTCAAAGTGTCCCCCCTCCCATTTTATAATTTAAGGACCATAATAGAAAAACAATTCATCAACGTTGTGAGCTGCTCCTAATAGCAGCTCAGAACATTGCAAGCTAGGCTCCCACAGAATCTCAGTCAGATTTATTGCAAGGAAACAGTATTTAGTTAACAATCTTGGAAACTGGATGTATGTACTTTAGCATTTATCTGTCAGTGATAACATTAAAGGGAATCCTCCTTGACTCGGGGAGAAGTCACTACCATTCAGGAGATACAAAGGAATGTCCATTTGTTCTGGAAGATTTTGGAAATGTACGTTTCTGTTCCCAGTCTTAATTCCTTGATATCTGACTTCTGTCTCTGTGCACCCCAACTTCATGGAAGTAAAATATCATCAGGCTCTCCCAGAACCCACAAACCAGATGGGTCAGTTCTGACTGGAGAAAGCTATCTCTCAAGAACTATAGGGCCAGGCTCTGAAGGGCTTTATAAGTCTTGCTTTAAATGCATTTGAGAATTATTGATTGGCACAATATATTTTGGCACATATATTTCTTTTTTATCCAGTATCTAGTGCAAGTTAAAAGATACACTACTGCATTTTATACTACTGGTATTTCTAGTTTCCAACTGGAAACTATAACTAGTACAATCCTCCCTTCCCATGCAATCCTTATTTCCCATGCTGGGACAAATCACATCAAACCTGGTGCTATTTCTATCTAAGCTTGTCAGAAGGAAAGCCTTATCCATCAGCTAAATTGATTTCACGCTATTTGATTATTTCTTTCCCTCTCAATACTGTTTCTTGCTAACACCTATTCTTCTTTCATTTAACATCTATTTCCCCCCCCCCTCTCTCCTCCCCTCTCCTCTCCCTCCTCTCCATCTCCATCTCCATCATTTAATCTCCATCTATGTCATCTATATCTATATCTATCTCCTTTGTACCAGGAATAGAGTAGGTTCACTTCTGTCATATATTCTTCCCTTTCCTGCTTTTCTTAAATATTTGCTCTGGAAATGGTAAAACTATTGCATTACTGCCTGTAAATATATTGATGATACATAATTAAAGAAGAGATACAAAGAAATCATACTGAATAGGAAGTTTAAACAGTCCCAGTTCTACATGGTGTTCTTTTCTACGTACCCTTGTATCAGTTTTCTAAAACAATCTAAGAAGATGTGTCCAGTTTCCAGAATTTAGAATATTTTTTACAGTATATAAAATACATATTGCCTTTCTTTTTTTTAAGCATAGAGTGGTTTGCTCCAGATTTGTCTTACTATATAAAAAGGATCGACAACCCTTTGATAAGAAAGTGCTAGAGTCTGGAGTGGGATTTTTTTTTTGTTGCTTTTTAAAAATTTCATGTTACCATCACATGTACATGTGTGCATCAGTATGTGTTTGTGTGCATGAGTATGAGTTTTAAATGAAGAAGACTGGGAAAAGAATTTGACATTCCAGTACTGAAGAGTTCCATTCCAATTTGATCAATCCATGCATACTTTGAAGTAGGCAAAACTATACTTCATTTCTGTGCAATTCCTCTTCCTACTGGAAGCACTAAATTGGGTTAACTTGCTTCAGCTCTTGGAATTCCTAAGACACAAAAAAGAAAGAAAGAAAGAAAGAAAGAAAGAAAGAAAGAAAGAAAGAAAGAAAGAAAGACTGAAATGTGAGAGCCAAGCCCTGAAAACCAGCAACAGAATTTCTTGCTATTATCTGATGGAAAACTAAAGTAAGGTGTGGGGAGCCTTCATGCAACCTAATCTTAACTAAAACTAGATGTCCATAAAGAGGAGGACAGCACTGCGGTAAAGATAAGTGGCCAAACATTGAATTCTGACTAACACTGCCTTTTTGGCTAAAGGAAAGATTGTGAGATCACCCACATGCATTCCGTTATTCAGGAACTGAGGGTTTTGCACAGGGGTGGGCTGCTGGGAGTTCACAGTGGTTCGGAAGAACCTTTAGCTAAGATTCTGTGCAGTTTGGACAACCCCCAAATCCCACTCCTGACTGGCCCTGCCCACCCTGCCCTACCTCTCCCAGGAATCCCCACGTTGCCCATTTTGGATGCAGGAAAGTGCAGGGTGTACACGGAGGTTCGGGGAGGGTGAAAAAATAGGCCTACTGGAAGTTCAGGAAGGCTCGAGATAGGGCCATTTCTGGCCTCCAGAGGGCCTCTGGAGCCTGAGGAGGCTGTTTTTGCCTTCCCGGAGGCTCAAGGAAAGGCTCCAGAGCCCAGGGAGGGCAAATGCGCCCCCCCTGCCATGGTGCAGGAGGCCGACTAGGCTACGCCCACTATGGCCATGCCCACCCAGCAACCAGGCAGAGAACCCCTTGCTAAAATTTTTGAAGCCCACCCTGGTTTGGCAGTTGGAAACTGTAACAGAATGTGTGAATGATCTTGGAGAAAGAGGTGAAGCGATGGTGCCTAGGAAACAATCTGACAAGAGAGGCAGGGGATCCCCAGTGGCTTAAGGTGAGACAAGGAAACTTAGGAAAGACCTGCCCTAATGAATCAAGCAGTTAAAAGTGATGGTGGAAAGTTTGTGCCTTTAGACTTGTAAGATTCTCTTAATGTAGCCTGTAGAACAAGTAGAACAAATTCATCTAATCCTGCTTCCTGTATTGTTTTTCTGGGAGGGCTGACAGAAGCCCAGCTTTTATTAATCACAATTCTATAAGTTTGGTTTATAAAAGGAATTCCAGATCTTTTAGATAGAGACTTAATGAAATATTACAGAAAGGGGTAATTGTGGAAAATTGCAAAAAAATTAAAAGAATTCTTTGAAAATAAAATAGAGAAAGATACCGATTTAAGAATAACCTGGAACACAAATAGAATGTTTATTAGATATTATTTCATACAGGATAATAGTAAACTTAAACAGAAGAGGCAAAAAAATAAGAAAAGGAAACAAGCTATTTTGGATGAGAAAGAGAGAAAAGAAAGAAGAGTAAATAAAGAAAAGAAGAAAAACTAAGGACATTTCCAGAAACAAGTATGTCTTAATGAATTTAACTTTTACAATTATAGTTAATTATGTTAACAGTAAGTGAACGAAAAATAAAAATGAAGTATGTAAAGCAAAGAAACTTTGGGTTTGCAAACAAATCAAGAAAATGGTTGTCATATAATTTTACAAGAAAAGAAAAGAAAAAAAATATTGAAGCTAAGAAGGGAGAAACAGTGGTGAAATCCATTTTTTTTTACTACCGGTTCTGTGGGTGTGGCTTGGTGGGCATGGTGTGGCTTGGTGGGCGTGGTTTGGTGGGCATGGCAGGAGAAGGATACAGCAAAATCTCCATTCCCACCCCACTCCAGGGGAAGGATACTGCAAAATCTCCATTCCCACCCCACTCCAGGGAAAGGATACTGCAAAATCCCCATTCCCTCCCCACTCCAGGGGAAGGATATTGCAAAATCTCCATTCCCACCCCACTCTGGGAGCAGCCAGAGGTGGTATTTGCCAGTTCTCCGAACTGCTCAAAATTTCTGCTACCGGTTCTCCAGAACCTGTCAGAACCTGCTAGATTTCACCCCTGGTATTAACAGTTAGCTTGGCCATGCAAAAAACATTCAATCAATATTATTTTAACTTGTATAATGAAAGTGACATCTCTCTGGTTGATGTCAATTGAATAATGACTACAAGTTGTTTGTAAGAATTCTGGCTGATAGATTAAAAATAATTTTTCAAGAATGTATTCATGAGGACCAATGTGGCTTTTTATCTAAAAGACAGTTAAAAGACAAACATAGAATTGTGTTGGATCTTTTGGAATATTTGGAGCAGCATAATAAGAAACAAGTCACATTGATTTTCTTAGATTAGGAAGCCTTTGACAATTTGACCTGGGATTTCCTGTTCAACGTTTTGGAAGATATGAACTTTGGAGAGAACTTTATATAAAGGGTATTATTGATTTATACTTCACAGAAAGCACAAATAATTGTTAATGGAGAGCTAACAAGGCCTTCTGAGATATAAAAAGGAAGAAGATAGGGATGCCCAATGTCTCCTCTCTTGTTTATTTTGGTTCGTGAAACACTGAACAGAAATATAAGATGAGATGAGAGAATTGTGTGCGTAAAGATTTAAAAATCGTTATGTGCCCATATAATTTACGGGCTTTTGCAAATGTCTTGGTGTTGGATTTGGAAGATTTGAATTGAAAAGCAATTGAAACATTAATGGGAAAACTAATTTTGTGCATTGCAGGTCAAATTCATGTTGGAAGTAATTAATGATTGAATGGTTTTGACGGGGTTGTAGGTTGGACATACCTGTCTTAAACAAATCAGAAAGAAAGGAAAAATAAGATTATCATCTTATTTCAAAACCATCTGGATATTTAATTTGTTTATAACTTTTCATAATCAGTTTTCTAATAATTGTTTTGCTGTTTGTTATAAAAAATAAGTCTTTAAATTTGTATTCAAAACTTTCTTTGCTAAGGATTGAAGGAAACTCAACCAGTCTGTAAAATTTGCCATTATAAAGGTTCCTGATATCTGAAAAGCAGATTAAGAAAAGTATTCAGACCCTGTATCCATAAAGATTTGGGAAGAGCTGGAGAATCTCTCATTTTCCAGAATTCTAAACATGTCAGAAAACACTCTGGTTTCCTGGTGAGGAGGAGCAAATATCTGGAGCATTTGTAGTTGATCCCATGTCCAATCCTTATCCAGAAGAGAAACATTGACTTTTGGAGAAGAAATGGCAAACTGAAGATGGCTCTACTGAGAGGGGAGCTGAAGACCATGGCAGAATAACAAGCAAACAAATGAAGTGGCTCTTTGGGATTCCTCTCCTTCTTCCCTTATTTCAATTTTATTTTTTTATTTTTTTACTATGAGGTGAGGTGGTTAAAGATGCTGGAAAAGGTCTGTATTCTGGCAGTTCAAGTCCTAGCACCGCATGACAGAGTGAGCTCTCATCACTTGCCTCAGCTTCTGCCAACCTAGCAATTTGAAAGCATGTTACATGCAAGTAGATAAATAGATATCACTTTGGTGGGAAAAAACGACACTTTGAGCGGCAGTGTGAATTCACCCGATGTTGGATCTGCCCAAATGTGATGCCCAAATGCAAGATGACATTGGTGGGGGAAAAGCCCCAGATAATGCTGCAGAATACAGTCAAGTCTTATGAGTGTGAAGTTAGTCCACCCTCTGTGGTGCATTCTGAATAGCATGCAAACATGAACTGAATGGACTAGCAAAAACTGGCAGCCCAACAACTACTTGTATTAACTCTGCAATCTCCGTGCCAGGGGTGAGTTCTACTTACCTTTATTACCGGTTCGCAACGGGGCCGCGCACGTGCTTCTGCGTGCACACACTCTTCTGCGCATGTGCAGAAGCATTTTGATGATGTCAGGGTCAGTGGGCAGAGCCTCCTGCCAGTTTTACTACTGGTTCTATAGAACTGGTGCGAACTGGGGGCAACCCACCCCTGTCAATGTAACATTGTTATAAGCCAAATAAATAAAATTTTCTTTTTTTTTTTGCCTTCTTGCACTATTAGTCTTCTCTTCTCTTCGATTTCTTTTTCTTTTTTCTTCTCTACATTAGTTTGTATTAATTTTTATATTTCTGTTTAAAACCTTTAATAACATTACTTAAAAGAGAGAAGGAGAATTGCCAAGACAGTCATTGAAGCCATAACAGGTGGGCCTGTTGTAATATGAGCCACCAGGTGTATTGATCTTCATCTCAATTTGTACGCTAGTACATGCAGGCTCCAGAGACATTTCATTTCCATGCTTATTCCTTTTCAACACTGGCAAAAATAGACACTGATACAGGAATTTGTGTGCATACCCTAAATGGTCAGGAATAAGAATAGCTTATTATTGATTGCTATTACTCATTGCAAACATGTCATTATGTGAAAGAGGTTCCCAGGTGTTTGCCATCTGTGACAGTGCTTCAATTTGTTGATCTCTTCCTTTCCCAAGGAAGGAAAATATGTGCCCCTCCTCACCCCCAGCCCCACAAAATAAGAAAAAAACAAAATGTTATACTGCGAGGGGAGGAAGCACCTGCTCAGAATTGCTTTTCTTCAGCATTTGGAAATATAGTTAATTCCCATGTTATCCCTTTTAAAACTCTCTGCAGTGGGGTGTAAATATATTGCCTGAAAAAAATTGTACTTCACTCTGACACAAACCTATCACCCTTTGAGCCATTTTCATGATGAAATAGTGGCAAAAAGCCGATACCTGGTAGTCTGCTTTCTGTTATTCATTCCAGATGTTTGCACTGCTCTGCTAAAGGGATGTAGGTTATCTTCCTTCCTGTATCCAGCAAGAATTTTCTCCCTCATAACTTCCATTTTTTCTGCTATGTCTGCCCTCAGCCATCTGGATAGAAAGCAGAAAACAAGGTAACTATCTGCCACAGAACTCTTATTTTACATTATCACACATTCTCTCAGATGTGCAGGAATAAGCAGGAAGGTCTGATACCTTACTTCTAACAGGTGAAACTATTGCTACAAAGGCATATCAGGACAAGTGCTGCTAACAAGAGACAGATAAATTCATTTTTTTTTTCATTCTTTATGACACCTTCAGAGATATTTCATTCTTTACTTCATCTTGATTGAACATCTGGTCTGTGTGCTCAGCTTTTCCTTTTATAAACAAATACTAGAAGGCCCATAAAAGTAAAGGTCACTGCAAATTTTACTCCGCTAGTCGTTGCTGACTATAGGGAGTGGTGCTCATCTTCGTTTCAAGGCCATAGAGCCAGAACTGTCTGAAGGCATTTCCGTAATCATGTGGCCAGCATGACTTCATAGAGTGCTGTTATCTTCCCACAGAAGTGGTACCTATTTTGCTACTCACATTTGCATGCTTTCGAATTGAGGGGTTGACAGGATCTAGAAGGCCCAAACATCCTATCCAAAATATCATTTAATAAAATGAATGAAAATTAAGCACCACAATACAAAGATGATTTATTCCACATGAGACCATTGGACTAGCTAGTTTAAGACTGCCTGCACTATATTCAAATAGTTTAAACTTATGTCAAAGCAAAATACAAAAAAATATGTTCAGTGGAATTGAGTGATGAAGTAAAAGAGGCTATGAATAAGAAAAATGCAAATAAGAGAATGATTGCTGCAAAAAATGAAGAGAAATACGTAAGAGGTATAGAAATAACATAATAGTTACAATAATGCAGTATACAAGTGAGATTGTATACTGTTGTAATAGTTGTGATTAAAAGAGGCAGACATTTCTTATGTAAATTTTGAAGTTTTGAAAGTGGACAAAGAGGTATAACCATATAGTTTCCAACAACATGAATTAAATTTTAAATGGAATTTTAACATGGATTAAAAAGAAAAGTGGGTAGATCTGACATTTGCTCTTCAGCAGGCATGTAACAATATCTGAATGTAAGAAAGTTAGTTTGTTAATATAATGAAAATTTATGATAGAATAAGTAGGATTATGTAATAAGAACAGAACATTTTGCTTAAATATGAAAATTGACTGATTTATTAAGACCAGTATATGGTGGAAGTAAACCATGCATGAAAATAAAGAGAATGCTTAGTGAATTGTTCAACATTACATAGGGAATAAAATAATTTGTGTCATTCCTTTAATTGTTTAATGTGTTTATAGCAAAAGTACAAAAGTACATTACTGTATAGTATGTGATGTTAGAAGAGCACTAATTGAAAGCCTGAATGTCTATGAAGATTCTCAATCATCCAGGTTATGGTTGTTCCAAAGATGCTTTTTTCAAAAAGCAACTGGACTTTCTTGTTTTTCTTCTTTGAAAATGTTTTGCTTCTCATCCAAGAAGCTTCTTCAGTTCTGAGTGATTTGCAGTGAATGTTGAATTAACTGTATAATTGCAATCAGAATTATGGATCTGAAAACCATCAATGATTGCAATGGTCATAAGCCTGGGCAGATGATGTCTTATTTAACAACTCCATCACCTAGTGACAGTTTTGCTGATTCTGGTCATTAAGTGAGGACTACCCCTATAAGAAAAGAATTTTGAGGTGGCTTGGTCATGTATAAAGAATGAATTAGGATCAACCTGTAAATCAAATATAACAAAAAAGATGTAATGAATCAAGCAGACAGATCAATGAATTTGGTTGTGTGATTTAAAAGGATTTGAATTGGTTTAAACCAATTTATGCAATTTAGATACAGTCTGTGTGTGTGTGTCTGTGTCTGTGTGTGTGTCTGTGTGTCTGTGTATTAATGCATTTTAATCTGAATCAAACTGCACTGGGTCCAATTAAATGATTCTGTCCAAATTGAACTGAGTTTCTTAATTAGTTCAGACGAAATCAGACCTGATTGCCATAACTCTAATACTTATATTTTATAAGTACAAATAAAAATTCAGCAGCATTTATAAACTGGAATTCATCATCATTATCCATTATCTGTGGTTGCTTTGAGAGGGAGTTGATCAAATCTGAAGCCTATACTCATCACCATATTGGCTAAGCAAAAAGAAGTAAACAGTTGTTAGTTATGGCCTCTAGTGCACTACAAGCTGTTCCGTTGTACTTACTCAGCTGCTGATACAAATTACCCATCATTCCTTACCCTTGCTCAAACTTTTAACCTTATATCATGCTACATGAACCTGGGAACGTTCTAGATTAAGTGTGCTTTGAGAATCCCAGAATTACATGCATCATTTGGAGAGCACCCAGCTTCAACAAGGCTGTATTATACCATCATGTCCCAGACCATAGGTCCCATGTTGTTCTATTCTGTTTTCTACCTCCTGAAAGAAAAACAGAAAATAATTCTGGTAATCAGATGCATTTTAACAATGAAATTTTTAGGATGGAATTAAGGTTTTTTTTGAAGACTGTAAAATACCGTGTTTCCCTGAAAATAAGACAGGGGGCTGGCCCAACTGGCGTCCTCTTTGCTTCCAGCAGCTTCCAGCCGGGTGCTCACCAGCTTCGCCCACATCAACATGGTGAGGCCTGGGAGGCATGTGAGCAGGGGAGGGAACAGGCGTTTGCGCGTCTTGGCGCCTTTGGGCTGCTCGCGTTCTCCCCCTGCAGGAGGGGCAGGGCTTAATGGTGCATGGAGGGAGCCTCTCTCTGCCAGACCCCCCGATAATAAGCCCTTATTTTGGGATTCAAAAGAAAATAAGACCCTGTATGTTGCTCAACATACGTTCAGAAATAATTCTAAGCATACTATTGTTATTGTATCCATTTGCACTGCTTTTGTTTTGCTTTTAGTTTGCTTGCTGATTTAGAACTCTTCTTTTCTCTCTTTGTTGACACAACTGACCCCAACCATCCCCACAGAGCTAATTGTGAAAAAGTAGCCCTAGAATGCCAAGTGTTCAGATTTGGCTATTTGACAGCATTTGTGAATGTAAATAGCAATAGCAATAGCACTTAGGCTTATATATCGCTTCACAGTGCTTTACAGCCCTCTCTAAGCAGTTTATTGAGTCAGCATATTGCCCTCAACAACATGGGTCCTCATTTTACCAACCTCGGAAGGATGGAAGGCTGAGTCAACCTTGAGCCTGGTGGGATTTGAACTGCCAAATTGCAGGCAGCTGGCAATCAGCAGAAGTAGCCTGCAATACTGCAGTCTAACCAGTGGTGGGATTCAAATTTTTTTACAATTGGTTTTGTGGGTGTGGCTTGGTGGGCATGGCGTGGCATGGCATGGCTTGGTGGGCATGGCTTGGTGGGTGTGGCAGGGGGAGGATACTCTAAAATCTTCATTCCCACCGCACTCCAGGGGAAGGTTACTGCAAAATCCCATTTCCTCCCAATCAGCTGGGACTCGGGAGGCAGAGAATAGATGGGAGTGGGGCCAGTCAGAGGTGGTATTTACCGGTTCTTCAAACTACTCAAAATTTCCACTATCGGTTCTGCAGAACTGGTCAGAACCTGCTGAATACCATCTCTGACTCTAACCGCTGGGCCACCTAGGCCACCCTGCCTGAACATACTGAAAGTAAGAAATATATCAGCCAGTTGGTGTTTTAGCTAGGGAAAAAGGCTCCATTTTCCTAGGATAAATCTTACTGTGCAACAAACCCAGAAGGACCAACATAAAACTAGGATTACATTTTTCTCTGCCTGAATATTTTCACCCAGTTTTGCTTGCCATCCACTCAGAAGGTTGAGAGATCAATCCTAGGTAGCAGCAGATGTTCCTCTCCTAGGGCATAAAGAAAAAAGTATCTGCTGTGAACTCCATGTGGTGTCAGGAAGGACATCTGGCCAATAAATGCTCAGGTGCATCCAGTTGCCCAAACTCTACCCTGAATTAAGGGATTACAGGATTTTAAAAAGGGAAGTTTTTTTATTAATATCCCTCATTTGCTTATTATACTGCCTGCCTCATTTTCTTTTCCTTAACGAGACAAAAGTAAAAATTCACAGTTTATTTCAACACTAAATAAAATTCCATCCTACTTAATCCCAGAACAATATCAGTCATTACATACACCTAGGTTTTTGAAAGATTTGAAGCTTGAGGCACTTAGATGATCAACAGTTGGAGAGATTTCTCAGCTGTGAAATGTTGCTTCCACCATTTTATAGACGTGGCACAGAGACAATGAAAGAAATGGTATAACTTTGGTAAAATCCCAAAGGTAACTTGTAATAGAAATGAGAATTGAGCTTCTATTAAATGATCCTCCAGAAGCAGCCCATCCTACCAAATTTTCCATGCCTAATAATGAGATTAGATGAATGCATTAAGCAAATGAGGTGAAAATAGAAAAGAAAACTAATCAGAAATCAGAAGGGAAGAAATTGGGAGGCCTAGCCTGCCAAAGATCCAAAAGGATACAAACACAACTTAGTAACTTTCATGGTAACAATATATAGGAAAGAATTAATGCATTGTCTTGAAGATGGAAGATCAGGAAGAAAGTGGTTAAAGATAAAGATGAGAAAGTCTAGGCAAACCATTATACAAAAAAATCCCCAAGCCACTCATTCCATCAGCATGAAGGTAAAAACCTGCAGATTTTCAACAGATGATTAGATAAGGTGGGAGGTAATACAAGCAAAGATGACTCAGAGCTGATGATCCAAAAAAAGTTTTTCTCAACTTGCTGTGATTTACCAAAGAAAGTGCAGAAAGTGAAATATTAAAACAGTGGCCTATCCCTAGAGGATGCAGTGCATTCCAAGGACAGGAGAAATAGCATCTTATCTTTCCTTAACAATCTCTCTAGAAGCCAAGGAAACTTTTTCAAAATGTATATACGTGTACACCAGTGGTGGGTTGCTCCCGGTTCTGTCCGGTCTTGTGAACTAGGAGTAAAAGTGGCAGGAGGCTCCGCCCACCCGCCCAGATGTCATAATGGATGAACTGCGCATGCACAGAAGCATGCACGCACAAGCAAAGCGAACTCCCATTGCGAACCGGTAGTAAAGGTAAGTAGAACTCACCCCTGGTGTACACATGCCTGTAATATGTGTACATGCAAAGATACCAAGTTACCTAGTTTTAGTCAAACTAAGTAGATTTTAGAGGCTAACATTTAGCTTTGAAAGGAATGCCAAAAAGGAAAAACTGTAGCTTTTCTCATCAGTGATGAAGAACTACCATAAGCTGCCATAATAATGTTCATTGATGTGAACATATCTTGTCTATTCTGTGTAAGCAGATCCATGAGCTTTAAATGTCATAGAAGTTGCAAATGTGTGGATGTACAATACAGATTATTTATACTTTAAAAAGTAAGTGCACCAAAATAACCAAGCATTACTATTTGTTCCATAGTCAGCCAGATGTTTAGACTAGATTTGCTTTTCACATCTATCTACCAAGTCCTTACCTAGAATCCAAGAATCCAGTTGTTGTTTGATGGTGTTATCATTGTCGTTATCATTGTTGTTGTTGAGAAATAAGGCAAGGAAGAAGAGAGCTTTTTAGCTCAAATATTAATGTTAAATTAATTCATTTTATGTTCTTGAAGCAATATACAAACTGTTGTTTGATATTCACATATTCAATTTTTTGCTGAAAACTGGATAATGTGTGAAAATACCATACTGATGCTTGCAGACATCCACACCCACAGATGGAAAATGCATAATGCATATATTAGGAATCTAGAAGAAGGGCCTTCTCTGCCATTGGCCCTGCCCTGTGGAGTATTCTCTCCCCAAAGGTGGGCAGGCCCCCATTTTCCTGGCCTTCCGAAAAGGAGTTAAAACATGGCTCTGTAGTCTCACCTGGGGAACCCAAAAGACCATGCGGCCATTTGGTTGGTGCCCAAAAAGTTCTTCCTTCAGACATAAACAAACAAACAAACAAACAAATATATTGCAACAATTGAAAAAACTATACAGCCTCACAGTCTTTTAAAGAAAAAAGTATGCAATGAATACAAATATTTAATTTATATAATAATAGATATCATCAATTGATATTTGTATGCCAGGAGTTGGTCAGTCCACATAAACCCATGTTTATGGTCATTTATTTTATAAACTTAACTATCAGGTAAAGGCATTGTACATGTTTAAGGATTGAATAGAGACTGACAGCAGAGCCTGTGCCAATCAGTCTGTTGATTAAAATTGACCATTCAAGATTCACAAAAGCTATTATGTGATTCAAGTTTGTAGCTTGGGGCTCAAGGATAAACTAATCAGATCTGAGCCATTTGGAGATTCGTTTCAAAATGAACAATGCAGAAACATTAAAATATCTGCAATTGCTTCTATTTGGGGCAGAGTTTGAAGAAAAAAGGGGGACCGGTAAGTTTTTAGAAGACATTCACCCTCCAACAATTCAAGGGTTTCACACTTTTTTAAAAAAAAGAATAGCATGGATGAGAAATGCCAGCAAAACAACTTCCAGAATATCCAACAAAGAATCCAAGTTGTGTGTAACAAGTGTCCTACTAAGTTAAAAATAAAAACGTTCAAAATCTGCTCTTACTTTTCCCTTTGCTTTTCGGAAGTTGCAGATTTGGCTTAATGCTAACAAAAAAAACCACTGGTTTGCTTTTGTCAGGATGGGTTCTTTGTTGTTTCTAACAAAGAACCCATCCTGGAACTGGAACCCAACTGGAACTTCTAATGTGCCAAAACTAGGAGATCTGGGTAACTATCCTAAAACTCTCAAAGTGGGCATGATGAGATGAAGAAGAAGTTGATGTTGGCAATGCAATTATCCCATGTCTAATTATTGTCTTGGGTAAAGACAATAACATGATTGCTAAAAGCAATCTAAAATCCGTAAGAATGATGGAAAAACCATATAATCATTTATTTGCAGTGAAAATCCAGCCTTTCACCACTGCTTTTTTGGAACCACCTATTGCTCATGATTCCCAGAGCTAATATAAAATGTTATCAGCATTGAATGTTGACCAGCTAAGGATGGTTTTTAGTTTAGCAACAACAAAACTCAGCAGCCTGAGTCTTCCAACCTTTAAATCACAGTGGAAGGTACAGCTGTCAGCAGCCAAACACTATAACTTGTTGGGTATTTCATGCAATTTATCCAGCATGGCAAACACAGGTTTATCAGGTCTCTAGTGAACTGTCATTCATGGCTGGTGAACATCAATGGAATAGTGGATTACAAATGGGGCTGGGAGACTACCGGTAGATAATATTATACACATGGAGTCATCAAAATAAAGTCTTTAAAAGTGGACAGATGGAAACTCAGTACCTTATAAAATCTTCCCCAGCTCCATTTTTGTGTTCCACCCAACTGGACTAGAAGTCCAAACCCAAGGGAAAATCAATGGTTTTTTTTTTGTTTGTTTGTTTCATATACTCACTTGGTTTCATCATAATATTTCATAGCAGAATGTCACTCCACTTAATTAGAATTTAAGCAATGAAAACAGCCAGCAGACTGATTAATCATGACAGAAAGCACATGGTTTTCTAGTGTAAGTAATTAAGTAGAGTGTAATCATTTTCTCCTGAAACAATTGCTTGTTTTTTAAGTGATTTTATTTTGCTTAGAAAAAGATTGTCTAGGACAACATTTTGTTGCAGGTATAATAAGGGCAATACTTCTTTAAAACAGTTGTTTTTATAATGTCCTAAGTTTTGGGAGAAAAAAAGTGGACCATATAAATGTGTACGTGTGATAAAAATTAAGTTTTCAGGGGATAATATTCTATTAAATTACAGTAGTGGCCAAAATTGTGGAAACCTTTTGGGAAAAGTGTATTTTCTAAAACTAGCTAATACCACAACTTTTTTTGGAGTAGTACCATAACATTATATATCAATGGAAAAATAATTTAATTAAGAATGTAATGCAAATGACTTTTATGAAAGATTTGCTATTAGAATAGTAGTTACAATATAAAGAAGAAAAATGAAACACGTAGAAAAGATGAGATATACAAAAATTATCACCATAGAAAAAATGAGATATACAAAAATCATCACGTCAATTAATACTTGGTTGGGTAACCTTTAGCATGAATTATGGCCTTACAATGTCTTCCCATGGACTGATCCAAGTCTTTTAGTTCTGAAGCTATTATAATGTGAAACCAAGATTGAATGATTGCTTCTATTAACTGGGTTTTATTGTTAGGTCGCTTCTGACTAACAAGTTTCTTTAGTCAGCTCCATAGATTTTCAATTGGGTTAAGTCTAGACTATTCCCAGGCCATTCCAGCAGATGAATAAGATTATCTTGAAACTCCAAAAATAGTGGTATTATTAGCCATCAAACATCAAAAATATACTTTTCCCAAAAGTTTTCCACAATTTTGGCCACTAAATGTACATATTTAGTACATGAATTTTGACATAAATGGATAAAATAGTTTCTATGTGCCCTTATAGCTAAAAGACTGATATTGCAACATTGGAAAAATATAAGGCAAATGTATGGTAATCAGAATTGAAGATCTGATTACATTTAATAGCTATGAGTGGATTGCTTATAGATTGCTTCTAGATTTTGAATGGATATCTATAAGGAAATATGGGACTCATTTATATATAATAGAATAGGTTGAAAAAAGCACAATAGTCTTTAAGTACATTAGTAATGTGAAATATACATTAGATAATTATATACAGAACAAAATAAACTAACTTTATTGCTCTAACACCATGATGGCAAACCTATGGCACGCGTGCCACAGGTGGCCCATATAGCCATATCAGTGGGCACGCCAGCTGAGCTCTGGTGTACATGCGGGTGCCAGCCACCTGATTTTGGGGCCTTCTGGGCCTACCAGAAGTAGTGAAACAGGCTGTTTCCTGCCTCCGGAGGGTCCGGGGGGGGGGGAAGGCCTGTTTTTCTTTCTCACCTGACTCCAGATCCTCTCTATGCATCTGGGGAGGGCAAAAACAGCCTTTCCCACTCGGAGGCCCTCCAGAGGCCTGAAACAGCCCATTTCCCAACTCCCGGTGCGACAGGAAGTGACTTTTTTGCTGTCCCCAGCCTCCAGAGCCTTTCCATGGGCCTACCGGGCCATCACATGCCAGGAGCGAGGGAGGGTGATGCACGCATGTGCAGGGCGCATAGAATTATGGGTGTGGGCATGCGTGCGCGCAAACCTCCCCTGCCCCCCTCTCCTGGCACACGATGGCAAAAAGGTTAGTCATCACTGCTCTAACACATTGTATTCTTACTTTTTTCTGTTGTATTTTATTTTTATTTATTTTTTTCTGTTCTATTTTATACTTATTTTCATGTTATATATTCTTTCACAATGAATGTGAAATATTCTGTTATTATTTTTTAAACAATAATATTATTTTAAAAAGTTATTTTATTTTGTTTGTAAAGGCAAATCTGGAATGATTCCATCTCTATTGCAGGATTTAGCAGAACCACTCTGCCCACAAGGGACTGCAAGAAATAATGGATGGAAACTGACCAAGGAGAGATTCAACTTAGAAATGAGGAGGGACTTTCTGACAGTGAGAACAATCAACCAATGGCTTTGCCTTTGAAAGTTGTGGGAGCTTCATCATTTGAGACTTTCAAGAAAAGATTGGACTGCCATTTGTCAGAAATGGTGTAGGGTCTCCTGCTTGAGCAGGGGGTTGGACTAGATGACCTATAAGGTCCCTTCCAATTCTGTTAATCTGTTAAATTCAAGGGCATTTATGTGGGATGGAATTCAATGTGTAATGAAATATTCTAGGTCCCTGGCTTCATTACAAATATAAAGGAGAAACTGAAGACTTACTGGGAAAAGGGAAAATTGGTTTCACTCATGCTGAAGCATTAGTGAAATCTAGCACTAAACATGATTACGTGATTAAAGCTAATGATGAAATTAATGCATTCTAGAAGTTACTAAACTTCAGTATTAAACTGAATTGGATGGTGTTTTTATACAAAATAGGGAAGGTTCTTTTCATTGTTTAGAGGTGTATCAAGCAACCTTGAATATCTCATTAGACTTTCTTTTTTCAGCAATACTTATTTGATAAAAATCACTGAAAGATGCAGATAAGATAAGTGAATTACCCATCACCCATCTCCTTCCACTTATGACTGTATGACTGTAACTTTGTTGTTTGTATCCTTACAATTTATATTGATATTGATTGTTTCCTGATTGCTTATTTGTACCCTATGACTATCATTAAATGTTGTACCTTATGATTCTTGATGAACGTATCTTTTTTTTTAATGTACACTGAGAGCACATGCACCAAGACAAATTCCTTATGTGTCCAATCACATTTGGCCAATAAAAAATTCTATTCTATTCTATTCTATTCTATTCTATTCTATTCTATTCCATTCCATTCCATTCCATTCCATTCCATTCCATTCCATTCCACTCCACTCCACTCCACTCCACTCCACTCCACTCCACTCCACTCTATTCTATTCTATTAGCTTTCTTTTTTCCCCAAGTTTACAAATCACTTCACGTCCTACGATATACCGTAGCTGGTAAACTCAACACTCAACACTCAATCTGGCAACATAACAAACAAGCATTTCTATGTGCTGATATGCAAAGAAGTGAGTAGCACCTTCTGTTCTTGTCATCTTGATTGCATGGTAATGATGCCATTTAGAATCACCTTTGGTGAGATGGCTGGCCATATAAATCTAATAAATAAAATAATGGAGCTTTCAAAAATATAGAATTAACTTTCTGAAGGTTTAATAAACAGGGTTCCATGATTCTATCAATGGTTTCTCTAATAATGTTCCGTATGTATGCCTGTAAGTCATATTACAAAAAAACATACATTATTTATTGCTAATAAAAGGAGGAAAGGAAGTGCTTTCCTCAAAAACATTCCAAAGTTGAAAGACTCAACTGAATGTTTACTTAGTATTTTTTTTTTCCTCAGAAAAATTGTCCTTCATGCATTCTCCCATTCCCCCAAGTATAATTAGGTCACCGTCAAAATATTGGAAATCGAATTAGGCTATTCCCCAAATGTCAAAGGAGGGCCTTGTAATCAGTGGACATTTTTAAAAAAAAAATAGGATCACTATTTACTATTTAGGTCTCCACAGGAATAATTGGTAATAAAACATCAGAACAGAAAATCATAGTATTGCCTAAAAATAAAAAAGTTCCTCAGGAAGAAAGGAGAGATTTTGCAGTGAGAAGAAGCTGCAAGTATAATATTAAGCATAATATTAACCATCCCTTTAAATATATAGCAGGAGAAACAAAAAGTTGGAAATTCACAAATACGTAATGGTTTAACTTTGTGTCTCTTCCGATATTTAAAGAACCACCTCTCCCTGGTTACATCAGCCCACCCATTAGATCTTACAGAGGAGGCATACTATAAGTACCAATCAGAGGTGGGTTTCAGCAGGTTCTGACCAGTTCTGGAGAACCAGTAGCAGAAATTTTAAGTAGTTTGGAGAACCGGTAGTAAAAATTCTAACTGGCTCCACCCCCATCTATTCTCTGCCTCCCAAGTCCCAGCTGATCGGGAGGAAATGGGGATTTTGCAGTAACCTTCCCCTGGATTGGGGTGGGAATGGAGATTTTACAGTATCCTTCCCCTGCCATGCCTACCAAGCCATGCCCACCAAGCCACACCCACCGAACCAGTAGTAAAAACTGTTGAAATCCACCACTGGTACCATTAGCTAAGGATCTACGTCTGGTGAGGCCCAAAACATGTGCCTTGTCTACTATGGCACATGCCTTATGGAACATTCTTCTCCTCAAAATTAGGTTGGTCCCATCCTTTTTAATTTTTGAAAAGCCTTCAAGACCTGGTTATGCTGCCAGGCCTGGGGGTCACAGGGAACCAGAAATTTGTCTCGGTGGCTCCATTTTTATCATCCTTTCACCCAGAGCTAGTATTTTTAGTTTTATGTTACTTATCACTATAGCTTTTTTATATTTTTATATTGGCTGTTTTATTTAGTAATTATTGTTGTAAAGTAACAATAGTCCCAGATTCCTCTTTGGAGGACATGGGCAGGTCTGTAAATCTATAAATAAACAAACAAACAAATAATTCTGAAGAGAAAATGAAGGCCAGTATTTTTACATGATCCCTACTCCCTACATGATAGTATTCTGTTTCACAGGACATTAAGTGTAGCTTTCCTTTGCTTTGAAATATATTCTTTGCCCTGCTGTCATTAGAAAGCTGCATATAAAAAACAAAACTGGCAGCAATCATTTCAAAAATGTCTGAAATGAAACTTTGCAGTCAGATTTGGGGGCTGAGGTTGAAATGCAAAGCAGATGCTTATAATGATACTAATGCACACAAAGGTTATCTTCACTCACTCATTCAGATCAGGTTACTCAAGTCACTTATAATGCCAATAAAATTTCCTCCAGTTTGGGATTCTGCTTGAACCAAAAGGCCTTCATCTCTCTTGTAACAAGGAGGGTGACTAGGATAGCTGCATAAAAGAGAAGACAAGAGTACTTCCCTTGGCTGCTACTAGGATTTGTCATCTTGCCTTCATCCAAGGAAACAAATTTACATTTCATTTTTAGAGATACATGCACACACACATGTGTGTGGTGGAAGAGAGAGCCGAGAAAGAAAGAAAAAAAAGAAAAAGAAGGAAGGAAGGAAGGAAGGAAGGAAGGAAGGAAGGAAGGAAGGAAGGAAGGAAGGAAGGAGGGAAGACAGTAAGTAAGTTATGGGAAAAACACAAGACCAGACCACATTCAATATGATTTGTTCCTATTCAGACATTTAAACATCCAAAAATATGTGTATATATCCCATGGTCACATAATCACATTTGCCAGTGTCCAACCAGAAAATTTAATGGGAATGGGGTGGTGGCTTCTTTATGACTTTTAAACATGGCAAGAAAACATTTTCATTTCATGCTTCACAGTGTTGGATGTTGCTGTGCTCCATTTTTGGTCGTGTAGGAGTTCTTTGAAAAGATCGTACAACTTTTCAATTCAAGGTTTTGCTTATTTGTGCTTGTGGCATAGTAATTGGCTCTCCTTGGTGATCTTTATTCCTGTAACCACATGGCACTAGTTAACAAAATTGGAATATATATTGTCACCAAATACTTGAAAGATTTTTGAGGCCAGGGACATATGCTCCTTGAGATTCTAAATATGGATTGCATCTTTTGCAGGAGAATACTACATTCACATAACATTTTCATATGTTGGTCATTATAAATTTAAAATTAACTCCTGCTTATGAATTTACTGATAAATGAACCTTCCTTCCTTCCTTCCTTCCTTCCTTCCTTCCTTCCTTCCTTCCTTCCTTCCTTCCTTCCTTCCTTCCTTCCTTTACCTTAGAGCAGATGTTGTCAACCTGTGACCTCAAAAGCATATGACTCCTGATTTCAAGAAATCTAAAACTTCCTTCCAATTTCTACCCAGCTTGCAAACCCAAAACATTTCTGGAATCAGCAACAGGTTTCTTCCATAAGGTCATCTTTATTGAGCATGTCATTTTCCCATATTTTCATAACAATAGACAACATTCCGTCACTGCAAGCCTAGATGTAAATCAAAAATCTTGATCCATTTTTACAAACACAGTTTATTTCTCTTCCCTTTCTTCCAAATTACTATCAAAGCCTTGAACTGAAAGGTAAAATAGATTTATCTAAAAAACACACATTTTGTAATGATTCAATTTTTACAAAATTAAAGCATCATCCATCATCTCTCAATAGATTGGTGCCTTGAAGAATGTCACACATCATTGCTGTTCCTTGTAGGGTATTATTCCATATAGTGGAGCAGTAGAAGAAATATATTTCCAAGCTTTTAGTAAAAAAAACAACAAGAAATTTTGATTCGTCTCCCCTCTTTAAACTCTCTAAAACAATATTTTTATTGAGAAATAAAAACAATATTCATTCCTATTTAAATTAATAAAATGAAATTAATACATTACTTCATCAAAACTGATGGCATCCAAGTCACATCCCTGAAGATTCTTCAAATAACAACTTACTGAAATTATTGGAAATTTCCAATAATTTGTAGCAGTGGAAAGTTACCATAAAAATAGGAAATCACAAGCAGATTCCCCTGGATATTTATGTTGGGCCATTCAAAACCAGTCCAAGATAATAATTGACTATATTGATTTAAAAGTTAATAATTGGTCAGATTCTTCCACAACATTTCATTACTTAAATGTAGATGATATAAGCATCTTCTTATTTTAATTTTGCATCCAAAGTACTATTTAGAGAAAAGGACCATTTTACCCATGCTTACTAGTTTTTCTATTCATCACCAGAAGGTACACAAAACATTTCCATAAAACTGCCAAGAAAACTCTCTGGATGCATCCATCTTGGGCTCTGCTTGAAAGATACTTTAACTTTACTGAGTTTGCATCTTCCTTAATTAGTCCCAAAGCTAATTGAATATTATTTATGGTTTTCATTGCTTATTATTTAATCAATATTTCACCTTCTCTCCAAGTTGTTCAGGGTACAGCTAAATCCTATAACTGCATTGTACAATAAGCTTTTTGACCCTATTGCACTGATTACATTGATTACACTGATTACATTGTAAGCCGCCCTGAGTCTTCGGAGAAGGGCGGCATATAAATCAAATTAAAAAAAAAATTGGCTGGTTTTCCCTAGCCTTGTTGCTCATGATTAAATAATCTTTAAATCAGTATTATTTCTACATAGATCCAGCACTAAGTAAAATATGTCAAATCTGAGTAGCACACCATGGAGATAAGACAAGTCAAACTGTCAAGCTATAAAGCAAGGTCAAGGTTCCAAGTGAATTTCAAAGAAGCAGAGTTCTGATCTTTTTAACAATATGCAGAAGAACAAAGATGCTTTTAATACAGTGGAAGTCTCAGAAGTGAAAATTATTCCTTCAAAGTATCATATTTCTAGTTTGGAAAGTCTCTCTCTCCTTAGCTGCACTTTTAAAATACATGCCAGGTACACCAATGGTGAAATCTAAACCAGTTTGCTACCAGTTCACTGGCCACACATGAGCGCTGCACATTTAAAAAGCTACCGATTCGGGCAAACCGGTAGTTAACTAATGGTTAGGTTCAACCGGTAGTTTAAAAAGCTACCAGTTCGGTCAACCGGTAGTTAGCTACCGGTTCAGTCGAACCAGTAGTTTAAAAAAGCTACGATCCAACGATCAGCTGTGCCAAGTATGTGTACTGATAAAAAATCCTGCTTTATTACTGATAATAAAGCAGGATTTCCTGCTTTCTAGCAAAGCTAAACCACGCGGCTGATTATCAGATTGTAGCTTTTTTAACTACAGGTTCGCATGCGCAGTACGCACCAAAAGAAGGCTTGGGAAGGTGAGTAGAACAGTGAGGGGGGGGATCAGCTGTGCCGTGCAGTTTAGCTTCACTAGAAAGCAGGATATCTTGCTTTCTAGGAAAGCTAAACCACACGGGACAGCTGATTTTTTTTTTTTAATTTTGATTTATATGCCGCCCTTCTCCGGAGACTCAGGGTGGCTTACAATGTGTTAAGCTCGTAGCTTTGTCGGCTCGTAGCTTTTTTTTAACTACCGGTTCATTCAATCGGAGCTAACCAGGAGCATTTTACCCCTGAGATATACCTTTTAGAACATGGGTTATTTGCTTAGAGAAATAAAGCAGTAGAAGGAGTAAAGTCAGGCAAGAAAGTAGATCCATTAATATTTTTATACAAAATATTATAAGACAGCACATATTCAGATGAATAAATTGATTTTGGGCTATAGTTTGGAAGGAGCAGTAAATAACTTTTCCTATCTAATAGATATACCTACTGTGTTGTGAACAAAGTGCTTTGCCTCCATGTTTTTAGAACCCACTGTTTACAATATTAAGCCTTTGTGAGTTAGAGCAGATGAAGCCATATTGTTCCCTTTTCCAGTTTGCAATGACAGTTTCAAGGGATCGAAGAAAAAAAAAAGGATTAGAATATAGGAATATATTTTAATATTAAAATATTGCTGTTTTAATAATATTTCCTAAAATAGTAACTATATATAGTCAAATTTATTATATATGGTAATAAAATATTACTATATTAAAAGATAGGAATAGAATATCAAGAGATAGCCTTCATTGTCATTTACCTGTATACACAACAGCACACATTAAAATGAAATTCCGAGGCCCCTCTCTCGAAAGAAGGAAAGCCAGCCACCAAACAATTTCACCATCTCAAGGATAACAATAATAATACAATAACACCAGCAGCAGCAAAAATGCCAAGTTATATATAAATGACACCAACATTTTTATTACTCACGGTCCATTTTGAATACACAATGGGGAAAAAAGAGTTTTGAGAGTTAACAAGGTTAATACTGTATGAATGGATAAATCTGTTACAGAATCTAGATGTTCAGCTTCTGAGACCAGAAAGTAACAATGAAAACCAGTCATGGAAAGGAAGTATAAAGTCCCAGACAATACTATGAACCCTGGTCAACCAGCGCTTATATGCCATGTCCTGGATAGGAGGAAGTGAATTTCCAAAAATCAATAGGAAACTTCAGCCTCAAACACTGGTTTTCTTTAAAAGAGTGATAAGTGCTCTATTATTCAATATATTATTGGAAAACAGTTATAGGAGAAAATTATGTTTGAATTTTTTTTCACCTGACACTCCTGGTATTGAACAGTAAGTCCAAAAATTGAGCATTTATGTTGGAAATGGCAGATTTCATCCCCCAATAAATAAAGCACATTTAATGCCTCCTTTATTGTATTCATTTTACAGGAAAAGGTTTATCTCCAACAACAGGCCTGCACCACCTGCAGTGGGAACAGGGTCTCCCTGATAAATTAAAAATAATTATGAGCAGCAAAAGAATACCTGGTGTGCTGATCAACTATTTGGAGGCCAGTGAATGGTGGCAGTGTTGGAAGCATTGAAGAAACTTGGCAGTGCATCTTCCAGAAAAGCAGCCACTGCAGCAGTCAATATTTTGTCTTTTAAACACACTGGTGGCCACACAAAGTTGATGGACTGAAAATGGCCAGGAGGAGCCATTTTATATCTTATATGATAGGGTTGAATCGTGAATACAAATCATGCATCTAAAATATGAAAGTAAGTACTAAAACAAAAAAGAGTGATGATGTTAATGACAATTCTTATCTAAAGTATGAGTTACTATAAAGCAGTTTCTCTTTCACCTTGGGGAACAAACCTGCTCACAACTCTCTCAATCAGCTTTCAAATAAAAGAGAAATGAGAGAAGTTCATAATGAATTGGTTTTGAACATTTTGAACTCTTCTTTCTCTGCAATGTGGTGGCTGATGAAGGTCAGCACATTGCTATCTCTGCCAAAGTTCTCTGATTTGGAAAGTAAACATGTTAAGAGAAGTTGGCCTACCTACAGAAAAAAAAAAAAGAAAAGAAATCTATCAGTAACAGCTGTACCAGAAAAAGGGATTTGAGGTAACCTCTTACACTGAACCCACAGAAGCCAGAGAGACAAGAAAATTGCTTCCAAACAGAAATCAAGAAAAGAAGGAATCATTCAGGAACTTTCAAGGCCAAGTGTGAAGGTTAATGCAGCTTAGGGATCTGAATGCCTCATTGTCATTCTTCTACTCATCAGCCGAAAGAAAAGCAAAATGTTTTGGTAGAAAGGATAATATAATTATCTATCTTATGGTAGCTTCTCTTTCAACCTTCACTGAGTTTCCATTGAAGAAACAAATTGATGCATTTGCATGTAAATACCTCATATTATCATTTCCCCCCTTAGGATGGGCAGAGAACCTGCACATTTCAGGAAAGCAAAAATATGAAATAAAGCTCATCTTCCGTGCCAGGGAAAATTCTCTTTGTTCTTATGTCTTTGTGAAAAGCCCTTGGTTTACTTTCAGATGAAACACATATGAATGTCAGTGATTAAACAGAAGAGGCTCACTTTTTAACCTGTGTTTGTGGCATTGACCCTCAGTTCATGCCTTTCCATTTAGCTCTCCAAGAAATGTTGAGAACTAATGAGTTTCCTTTCAGTGACTGCAGCTGCTTTGCTCCAGATAAGATCATATATGGACAGATGAGCAGGGTGTAATTCTGTCCCCCTTCCAAAATTGCACAGAAGCCAATGCCATCAGGGGCATTTAGATGTATTGACTAACATATGCTATCACTGGCGCACCTGCTTGGTTTAAATCTGGGAAGACAGTTTTGGCTAAGGACAGGTTTAC
Organism: Pantherophis guttatus; assembly: GCF_059756535.1. Classification (NCBI taxonomy): domain Eukaryota; kingdom Metazoa; phylum Chordata; class Lepidosauria; order Squamata; family Colubridae; genus Pantherophis; species Pantherophis guttatus. Next base: position 289,296,420 of record NC_142063.1, on the reverse strand, counting down.
ATGTGTCTCCTTGAAAACTATTGTGACTTTAATAAATGAGCACTCCACATCTACTAAAAAGCCAAGCCAGAAGGCCACGTATCCAAGATGTGTTGCCTTTCAGAACATCCAGATGGGACCAGAAGAAAGCTTACCAAGGTGGTCTCAGGAAAAAAGAAAAAGAAAAGCTATGTGTTGGAAGATTCTTGCATTTGCTTGCACCTTTTTAAGACTGGCAAGATGGTAAAGCCACAAAAGATGATGTCAGTCTTGCTCTTAGCAGCACTGAATTTCCATGATAGTTATGACATTATTTGGTATTGAGAGGTCCAGTGGGATATCTTAGTCTGTTAACTAAATTGGAGAACCTCAAGTGGTTCTCTGTCTCAGGAAGGAGGGGGGGAAGAGAAAATGTGTCATGAAAATCTTATGCAAATAGTAAAAATTATGTAATGTACACCATACATGCCATAACATGACTAAGTCAAATTATATACTTTGCATAATTGAAAAATGAAATCATAACATGTGGTTTTACTGTGATTTCTACCCAATGCCTATGGATGACAGTGTCTTGGAGCTTTGAATCAGAGGTCTGAGGTTTATGAGTTGGAGTACGGAGTGTTCCTGGATTCACAGTCCCACAAGAACCTTAAAACTGATTCTTAAAAATTTGATATGATTGATAGATTTAATTTAACAATTGCTATATTATTTATTTGCAGGTAGATTGTTTATTATGATATTCCGATTTTTGTTGTTAGCAGCCTACTATGTTTTTCTTAGATGCCTTGGTAGATGTAAATAACGTAGAAAGCTTTGATGGAAATGTGAAAGATGAAATATAACAGGATTTATTCATCCTTAACTGAATTGTGTCTTCTTCTCTATGAACGTGATCTAAACTAGAACTAACATTTTCTGATTCTAGAAATATTCCAAATTCTTTGCCTTACAGTTCTGTGCATGTTTATTCAGTTATAAGGTCATTACCTTAAGGAGAACAACTGTTTGCATATGAGATTTATATATAGATATTTATTTTCTTCTTATGACATTTGCAACATACTTTCTTCAGCGCAATGTGCATCGGTCCCTCCCGCCACATTTTTCCTCACAATAGCTTTATGAGGGGAGGATTAGATTAAGGGAGCTATCCAATACATTTCATGGTTGAATACATATTTGGCAGCAGCATCCATGGTGTGGGGAAGGGAAGGGAAGAGCTTGCAAGATGGTAGGCACAGTATCATAATCCAGGCCTCTGTTGTACATGCATCCATGTTGCATACATATACAAAGGAGACAATGCTTGGATGACAAGACTTTTTTCCGATGAGGCCGATAACGATGAGGGGGAGCCCCTATTGGATGCAAGAGACAGATGTAGGAGACATCGTAGAGAACAGCTATTGCCACGTCCCAAGAGGTGTGGTCAGGAGACATAGAGCCACACCCTACAAAGTATAAAAGGGGTGTGACTGGGCTGGAAAGGCGTGGTAAACAATTTGTTGGCATTTTGGATTTAGTGGAGTTACAACTATTAGTTTGGAGTTTTTGACAAGAGTCTGCATTCCTGCATTAGCCTGCTGGCTGTCTGCCAAGACCTTTGGAACATTGCCCGGTAACTATTGGACTGATATAAGCTTTGGAAGAGAACTATTTATTAAAGGGCCAGCTTCAGTCTCTCTAGCCTGCATTTGTTACTGCCGGGCTATTTGAGCCTCTGCAAGGCCACTCGTGGGAGGGGACAGAACAGGAGATTCTCAGTCATTCAGGTTCATGGTTGTCCCAAAGCTGCTTTTTCAAAAGGCAACTGGACTTTTTTTTTACTTTGAAGATGTTTTGCTTCTTGGACGAGAAGTGAAACATCTTCAAAGAAAAAAAAAAAGCCCAGTTGCCTTTTGAAAAAGCACTTTTGGGCTAAGCCACCAGAGTTGAATATGCTCTCTCAAACTGGAATCCCACTTAAATAACAAGATACAGTCTTAATCACCAAGTAAAAATATCAACCATGTACAATAATTTGAGACTGGATTCAACCAAGCCGTTCTTCTAGAAAAAGAACCTCTTCTTTTGATGGGCTGGTATAATTTTTTCCCCTGTATCTTCAAGGACTCCTACAAATCAGTGTTGTGGCCCGCCAGCAGCCTGCTCAGCTGGCGCTCGCGTTGGACAGCGAGAAGGCTGAAGAGGATGTGGTGCCAGAGGCAGAGACTCAGCCAGGGCCTTCAGAACCTCCAGAGGCTCCTTCAAGTGGAGAGGGCGAAGTGGAGGAGCCTCTCCTCAATACTCGAGCACGCAGGGCTGCCAAAAGGCAGGAGTGGCTACTCAGGAGGAGGAGGTCTCCTCAAGAGTAAGGTTTGAGGATAATTGGCTACTCCCTTAGCCTGTTTAAGTCACACGCCATTAGTAAGTTTCTTGCTAGAAACAACTTGTATTTATTATCAGAGTATTTTGGCTTATCATATCTTGTTTTCTGGGCTGGTTGCCAATCTTTGCCGGTCTTGTTTATTCTTGCTACTTAATAAATTTGATAAGAATGGTTGGTGTGTGTCAATATCCTCGGAAATCCAGAGCTGGGGCAGAACAATCAGTATGGAAAAGCTTTAGGCCAATCTGAAGCAAATCTGGAATATGCAGGGAAAGGAAAGCAAGGAAAACATCTAGTTGTCTGCAGAGCAATTGTTGGATATAGACCTCTTTGTTTGAAATTTTTTTTTAAAGAAAAACAAAACAACTATGACTGTTTCAAGCCAAGGCAAGCCACAGAGGCAGAAGGCAGCTGCCACATCTTATCAGCTTCTTGAAGCAGTTGACTTTTGAGGCATGACATTTGTCAGATAAGCCACATCAAGCTGCTAAAAAGTATAACTTCTGCCACGTGTTTTCAATCTGGGGTTAAAAAAATATCCTAGGAATTGACACTCTCTGATAAGCCACCCAGACAGCCTTTATAGCTTCATTTTCAGGGACAATATTTCAGCTCCAGACAAAAAGCACATGACTTCCTTGATATGGCTATTATCTTAAAAGATTAATAATAATAATTTAAATTAAAAAACAATGTCAATCTCTTGGATCATCCAACAGTTGAACAGTTAATCCAACATGAACAGTTCCATCTGAAAGCAAGCAACTGAATTTGTAGGAAAACAAAGGTCTGGTGAAAATGATGGCATGGAAAATTGGAATAGCCCATAATCATGGGGAAAATCCAATAATTTAATCTGCAGCTAAATGTATATGAAAAGATATGAAATCTGGTTTTCATATACAGTTCAAATCTCATACTTATATCTTCATGGATATTTCAAAATATAGAGCATTTTAATATTGTTCTATATATGTCTTTTGAGTTGAGTGCAGGAGTCTACTTCAGGTAAATATTTTAAGATTATAGCATTACTCTGTGGTTATAAAAATACTGCTAGATATTTAAATAATTACCTTTTGCTTAATGATCTTGTGCCTACTCCCATTTAGACTAATCTATGTCTTAATAATAGCCAATTGGCTTAAAAGCAATATATCCCTAAAGGAAAAAAAGTTAGTATCTATAAGCTATATATTTGTTCATCTACTGCCTCCAATATATATATATCACCACCTTCACCCCCTATTTACTTTGATCCTTTAATGTGGGGCTATGGTTTTTGGTTTGTGAGAATTGATCAGAGATGTACAACCTAATTGGAGGACTTAATTTTCTGGGTCTTTCGACTGTTCCCAACTCCTTACTTGCTGTATAAAAAGAAGGATCTATGAAAACATAATTCTAGTAATGTCCTCCCTCTTCAGATTTAATAAAACATATTGAAAATAGTTGGCATTTTTTTCATAAAAAAGAAGTTATGGGGCTCTAAAGAAGTAAACCTAAGGACAGCAGATTGATGATGCAAACAGTTAACCCCACTAGTGGTTCTCCTTTGTGCTATTTGAAAATATTATTCATTAAAATGTGTTTTCCATTGCTCCTAATCCCATACAATCAACCTTTATTAGCTGAGTCAAGCTGTGTAACCTTAACAGAGAGCGCAATCTTCCACATACTTTATTCCCCTTGACAGCCAACTGTAGAGAACAATGTATGCATTGACATTTAATATGGAATGTTTGTTGTTCGTGCTTTATTTTATATTCCTGCTGCCAGAAATACTTGGGGCTTCTTAAACATTATTTTTGTACATCAAACTATTCCAACAGGAGAATTATATGTGGCAAACAGAGATAGCTAGTTCCCTTTTCAGAGAGCTAATATCGTTGCCATGGGGGTTGGAGATAAATGCACTTATTGGGAGAGAATTACCAATATTTCCCAGTGTTTCAGAGAATCAGTTAAAACAAAGAGAAGATCATGAATTATATATAAATATAGGCAGGTAAAGGCAGTGGACCCTCTGTAGATAAGGCCACCTCTATCTTCAGGTTGGTCCTACACTATTGAGTGATGAATTCCAACTTTGGGAAATTATCACTATAGACAGTTGATATGATGCATTATTTAAGAAGATGGACTCTAAGAGCAGAGAGATATAGGTTGTAGCACACCTTTGCCACAGAAGTTTATTGATGACATTGAGACAATGATCTAGTCTTGGGACAACTTACTTCACAAAGTAGTTGTAATATGCATCTTTCAGCAGAATAGAACATCAAAAGAATTATTATAGGTAAGCTTTGCATTAACTATAATAACCCTGTTATTAAGACCAGCTGCCTGCAATTACTGCAGGTTCGAATCTCGCCAGGCTCAAGGTTGACTCAGCCTTCCATCCTTTCTAAGGTAGGTAAATTGAGGACCCAGTTGTGGGGGCAATAAGCTGACTTTGTATAAATATACAAAAGGATGAAGGCTATTGCTTAGCGCATTGTAAGCCGCCCTGAGTCTCCGGAGAAGGGCGGCATATAAATCAAATTAAAAAAAAAAAACTAACAGCAGAGGAAGACCAGGGCCCCATAAAACTTAATGACCATGTCTCAAAGCAAACACAGGAGACCAGAAACAAGCACCATTATCAAGCACCACGGTAGTCTTTCTGGAGGGCAGACCATCTCCTATATCCCACCATATTTCTCCATATCCATCAGAACCCTGATGTCACTGTCTGCCATTTTCTTCCTGACAACATTCATTAATCCCAATCTAAATTCTTTCTCCGTCCGGTCAAATGACACTTTACCAAAATAACTTTTGTATCTAGGTACCAGGGCAAGTATGCAAGCATTCAGCACCTGAAATGCAGTTGGCTATCCAGATTTCTGCAGGGAAGGTTTCCATATGGTAGATGCCATAAAAAGAAGGCATACCTTTTAGATCCCTACAGATGACATTATATGAGACACAGCCAGATTTGGTGGAATAGGCAGAAACTATTTATCAACTGCACCCAAATACTTACCATATCATTCCCTAGTTCCTTTCATGCTTATCCAAGTAGCTGGAAGAAAAATAGAATTATTTCACCATCTTCATCAGATGGAATGAGCCAGAATTCCTCCCTTTACCCAAAAACAGTAAACAGCATTCCAGTGCCTTCTCTCATGCCCTCTCCACAAAATTTCTATCAAAAAGGTTATCAATTCAGTACAGCTCAGTCTCATTCACCTCATAGTCTTCCAGAGATACAATAAAGTATTGGGGAAAGGTCTCCTAAAATAAATGTTTACAATATATGGAACATTTTGAACAAGAGTGGGTCAGAGGAGACATGACTGAGACATAAAAAATAATCTATGATGTAGAAAATGTATTTAGAAGCTTCTCCTTCTTTTAAGTTATTAAAATTCTGCTTTTGGTTCATCCATTCAAAGTAAGAGACTGATAAAATGAATGCTTGGAATACATGAGTTAAAACTGTAAAATTTACTCCCATTATATATATATAGCAATGGTGGTCAGGAATTAGATGTTTTTTAAACCCAGACTGATAAAATTCATGGAATATAGAACCATCATTCGTCAGCATCTTGAAAGCTGTATACTGTCTTCTGAATCACAGGCAGCATGCATAAATATCGATTGCTAGTAGCATGATTTCTTTGGTTCATCTGTTGATACACTTATCTCTCATTTCCTGTGCCAAAGGATCTCAAAGGAGTAAAGATAGCAATAAAATACATGCTAAAACAATATACTAAAACAATGTAGAACAAGTTCCAGTAAAACACAGCCATTAAAAACAGGGTGGTATGTGGCGAAAATGTTCTCTTCTCATAAAACTATTTTTTCCCTGTTAGGACCTTCCTAGAATATTTCCCTATTAGGACCTTCCTAGAATAGTTGGCTAGTACAGAATGGATTTTTGTCCTTATCTTAGAGGTCTTCTTAATTATCTATATTGCTATTGGCCAGAAATAGTGAGGGAGGTTTACATGTTTAGTGCAGCAACATGTGGAGAGCAATCAGGCTGTCGTTTTGCTTTAGAAGAGTAAGCCTAACTTGGCTGCTCTTTGATTTTGTTTTTTAAAGCTTAAATTTGAGCTGTGAAGACCTTCTATGACAAGAGTAACAACTTCACCTAGATGAGATGTTTAAGCAGTTCTATCCAGTCCAGTCTCATTTGCACTTACCCAAAATTCATTTGCCTCCAAAATTCATTATGCTGCCAAACAAATCAGATGGCTAATTAGGCACAGCATGGAGTGAATCCTTAAATGACAATTTTGATTCTGTAGCACTCAGATCCAAATCACAGTAGGGATTTGGGGCAATCAAAAACATAATGACTGCTGTAAGTCCTCTAGGAAAAGTTTTAGTGTTTGGAACTTTCAATCAATATAAAAATTCTGGATGTTAGAAAACAGAGATCTAATGAAAGAAATCATGTTGTAGGATCATGAAGGTGCTAAGAGTTCTGGTTGGATCAATTGAATAATGTTACTTTCCCAACATATAAACAAATAAACTCTATTATTCACAGTAACCTGGAAACAATGGAGGTGCCATGCATATACATGCCAATTTGGTAATGAAAATAAGAGGTTCAGTACTTAGAGAATTTGGGGTTCCAAAACAGAATGGTTTGATTGATTTATTTTAGAGAAATATCCTAGTGAAAACTATCCAATGAGAACATTTGGGGAACATTCCTATACTTATTTGAAACAGTGAAATTGAATTGCAAGTCAATAGGTATAAAATAGCCCCATATATCTTAGGTCATTACTAAATGCCTAAATTATATTAGTTCATATTAATATCATATGTTCATAATTTAAGAAAAGTTTGATGGCATACAACAGAATCTTCACTTCTAATTGACATATTATTCAAGTAGAAAAAAAGCATACGAGATAAGTATGTCCATGTGGCTGAGATATTCACAAGCAACTGCATTGGCATGGGACAATGTAGCTACTCTATAGATGTTGTTATGTATAAATGTGAGGCTCTTAGACATTATTAAATCAAGGTAGTACTTCTCTACCAAAAGTCTTCCACACAATGGTGACCTACTTTTCAGCTCTGTCTTCTGTAGATTCTTGTTCTAAGAAGTGCAATCATTTAGTGTAATTACTAGCCATTAAACTGCTTATTGAATGTTGACATTTACTCTACAGATTGTGGTGGGAGATGTCAACATTGCAAGATAATTCAGACCAAAAGCACCCCCAGATGAACAAATTTTTATTTTATTATAAGGTTAGAACAACAGAATCTTGCAAGCCTGAAATTATATCTCTTCCCATTTCCTTTACGGTCCAGGAAACTAGGGAGGGTATTTTCTGAGAGTTGTGCCTGATCCTATTCCTGCTGCAGGCTAATTGACAGCTCCCTTGGCTGCATCTAGTTGCCCTATTTCTCAAGGTCATTCCCACACACCATTACAACTTCTGAGATGTTTGCCATGCCCACATTCCTGCTGCAGGCTAAACTGCCTCTTATTCAAGTGTTCCCCTGACCATGGCTCTTCCCCCTGCCTTCCGAGGTTATTCCCATGTACCATTACCTCAAGGCATTCTCCACGAAATTTGAGATAGATCTTAAGGAAAAGTGGGCTATATGTACTATTCTCTGGTTTCAATTATCAGGTAAACAGGATTCCAGTTAAGAAGGAAATTCTGTGATGCCCATGTCTATTCATGGAGTTAAAATCATTATATTTTCCTCCATAGGGGAGTAGAAGGGCTAGTTTGGTCAGGTACAAATAGTTTGGTCAAAAGAAATGGATCTCTCACAATTATCTTCTCATCAGGGAAAGCATCGCTGTGTGATTTTCAGTAATAAACTTGTTGAAGTACAGCTATGCCATTTGAAATTCAATGGCGAGAGGGCCAAGGCAAATAAAAGGCTTTATGCAGCACATAGTAATGCTACTATGCTAGATATAGTGCTGGCTTCCTGCTTCAATGTCTTTGAAAGAGAATTAGACAAATCTGTAGAGGATGTCAATAGCATCTAATCATGAAGGCAGGGTATTGTCTCTCTTCTAAGAGTCAGCATGCATCTAAATCCCATTTGCTGGGGAAAATGGTGACCATCTGGTTGCTCATTCTGGAATAAAAAATGTAAGGCTGGAGAAGCTTATGATCTGGTCCAGCAACAATCACTTTATGCTTATATATTCTCTTCCTACAAAGGCATATTTTAGGTCAAAAGGTAAAATCCTTCTTGTTAGAGTGGAGTAACTTAAACTTCTTATATTCTTAAACTCATACGTTCCTATGAGCAATAAAGACAACACATTGGCTGGAAGAAACATAAGATCTTGAGATGGTAAAGAAGGAGGCAGACACATAGATAAAAGCACAAAGATTTTTGCAGAATGCTAAGGAACTAATGGAAAGGGACTGGTTGAAGAAGTTTAATTGAAATATTTGTGACTAGTTTCCATCAGGAAGTTCTTTTTTCCAAGTTTCACTATAGTGAATAGTGTAATAATGTCTTCTACTATTCTTCTTCAGTTTCAGTGGAACTATTGTAGAAGACTCTCCAATCATTTCCTGTTTAGCCAGTCTCAGAAAATATGAAAGGATTATTAAATGCAGTCCCAAATTATAAGAATAACAGTTTAGCATTGTCACAGGTTCATTCATTCATTTCAATTGGTATTGGTTAAATTCAAAACTCGATCAGTTCGACCCCTAAGGATCCATTTTATTTGGCTTGAAAATGCCAAAGAGAAAACGTATACATCTTTTCAAAGTGTTTTCTAACTTTCAAAGTTCATGGGGGAAAAAAACAAACTGAAATATTATTTATTTGCACATAAATATGCACCATGTTCATAAAATTTAGAGAATAAATCAGGCCAAATTAATTTAAAGTTGAAGAAACTTTTACTTAGACTTGGTGCATGGGGGTAATTTTAGTTTTCATTAATAAAATATAAAAACATCCCTAATCTTCATTTTATGTTCCATTTATGATAATTATATCTTTTCTAAAATCACTTACTTAATCTAGTTTCTGTATCAGCTATCATGTTCTCACAAAATGCCAGAGGACTGCTAGTTTTTCAGAAGATAAAGTAATTGCTTTAAAATTAAGCAACCCGTGTCCTTTCAGGATTACAAAAAAGAAAGGGCTGGGATGCTATTAAAGACAGAGAACTCATTGCTGTTATCAGTCAAGATTGATTTAAAGCTCTAAATCTGAAATCCCACTATCCCACTGTTGATTTTCTTTTTTGTCTCTTCTTTGTATAGAGAGCAATGTTTCACAACCTTGGCAACTTTAAGATAAGTGAACTTCAACTCCCAGAATTTCCTATGCAACCTAAAGTTCCCAAGGTTGAAAAACACTGGTGTATTGATGTTGTGTTGAACCAAAGTCTAACAGCAATCAGCAGAAAATGAAATATTCCATACCCCAGCATTGAAACCCCAAAGAAGAAAATGCTTTTTTAAACAAGATAAGCTCTTAAGAGAGCTTCAATTCACCAAAGCAGTTAAAAAAAGCTTTCATATGTAAAATCTCCATCATGAATGGCTACATGAAACCATAATGAAAGTAAAGGAAATGGGAAAGGGAGAGATAAAACCTTCCTCTTATTAGCTTACATTGTTAAAATAGCAGGTTGTTTTGCAAATTTATGTTTGTTGTGTCACATCAGTGATGAGTGTTGTGGTCTGCTAACAGCCTGCGGAGCTGGCAGCGGAGTCAGACAGCAATGAGGTTGAGGAAGAACATGGGCCAGTCCTGGAGGCTGGGGAAGGCCTGGATGAGGGCTCTGTGTCGGAAGCAGAGATGAGCCAGGGCCATTGGGGAGTGATGTGTGGACTTCGGTGCCTCCAGAGGCTGATAGTAGAGAGGCAGAGGAACAGGAGGAGCCTGTTCCTAGTGCATGTATTAGAAGAGCTGCCAGAAGGCAGGAGCAGCTAAAGCAGAAAGAACGACTTGGGAGTAGGGTCAAGAGATGATTGGCCCCTCCCATAAGGTTTAAAAGACCAGCAACGGCTCTTGGCCTCTTTGCAGGAAAACAACTGTTGAGAGATTTGCTTTGTGTTTGGATGTATTTCTTTCTTGTCAGCATCTTCTGTTCCTGAACTGTTGCCAAGAAAAGCCTTTGGCACTTTGCCTAATTATCCCAAGGTCAGAGATAAACTAAAGGCTGGTGTTTTGAGGATTTTGCTTTCATTTAATTTGGAATACGCTGCAAATGAGTTAATTCTCCGCTGTTTTAATAAAATCTGTTTTTTGGGAATTGTTTTGCATTTAATATTAACTACGTGGGTCTTGGTCACAACAGTGGGTTGCTACTGGTTCGGTGAACTGGTAGCGGTGGCGGCGAGATGCTCCACCCACCCACCTGGACGTCTCTGCACATGCTCAGAAGCATCGCGCGCACACACAAGCATGCACACATCCATGAGTGAACCAGTAGCGACAGGATTTGAAACCCACTACTGTGTCACATATATTAGAAAAGGGAGTCAACCTATTCTCCAAAGTACTTGGAGACAGGACAAGAAACAATGGAAGAAAACTAATCAAGGAGAGAAGCAACCTAGAACTAACAAATTTCCTGACAGTAAGAACAATTAATCAGTGAAACAACTTGTCTCCAGGAGTTGTGAATGCACCAACACTGGAAATTTTTAAGAAGAGATTAGACAACCATTTGTCTGAAATAGTATAGGGCTTTCTGCTGGGGCAGGTCTCTTCCAATTCTGTTATTCTGTTATTAATACAATTTCTTTTATGAAGAGCAGTCCACCTTTTTTTCTTTTACAGACTTGGTTAAATACAATGGTAGAGTACTGTAGTTTTTGTCAAATCTATTTTCCTCCAGCCATGGATGCTACTGCACACTCTAATAGTTTGACACTATGTATGTGTTCCATTAAACTCCACCACTATCCTTCTTCTACTTGTTGTTCTGGCAAATGGCAGAAACAATTGCAGCGGTTTAAGGAGTGTTATAATGGTCTCTTGCAAAGAAATAATTTTGTGCAAGGAAAACTCTGCAAAGAAAGACACTTCTATAGCAGAGAAAATGCAGTAGAACGTTTTCTTAGAGATGTGCAAAGTTTCAGAATAAAAATAATTCAGTCATATCGTCTTTTCAAGTCAAAATCTCAAAGCCTATTGTCAACTTTATTCAGTGCATTGACTCGGGCATATTTGGACTTTTGCACATGTACACCATCATTTTATCATCTCATACTAACAATTTGAACTGAATCAGTTAATCATACTGACAATTTAAATGGCAACTTGAACAATTCACATAAGTCTAACTTATTCCCTTGGATTTTGATTATTATCTGGCATGAGCAAACATATCTTAGCAAAACATATGTTTGCATGTGTGAATATGTCCCCAAGTATTTTGAAATCATATGCTCTGCAATTCACATTCACATTTCATTTTCTTGCATGAATTCATAAACAGATTTGCCCGTTTGGGAAAACTCCTCGAATGTAGCATGTATAGAAACTCTTTCAGCTTCTGTTAGAAATTCTTTATTGTTGATTAATTTCTTTATTCTCTGGATTTGTATTCTACATTTCTGCCAATTAATGGCTGTTGTAATAATACCTTATATTTCATATTATTGTATCTGTCTAACCATACACTGAACCTTAGAAACTGAAACCAGAAACAGTAACTTTCTCTATCTTATTTGGACAAGGAAACATCTGTACAGCAGCTTCTATTGTCTTCTTGTCATTTCTTAAACAATATTCTCAGTCTGATGACCACTGACATCTTTCCTTCCAAAGATCAAAGAGATAGTTTGAAAGACATACAGAGTGATGTCATGTGGTACCTTTTTCCTTCTCTCCTACAGGAATAAATGATAGACGTTTACTCAGTTATTTAAGTGTGAAATTAATTTCTATTGGACAAGCAGATGGTTCAGCCTGGAAAAAAAACCCCACAAAGATCATTCAGTGTGAAATCTTGCTAAAGGTCCCTTTGCTTTATAATAAATGGTGTTAAAATCATAGGACAAGACTTAAAATCCCATGTGCATAAGTAGGTTTGTTTGATTGTTATTCTTTTGTGGTAAAACCTTCCCTAAACTGACCAGTCAGATAACAGGCTGAATAATAAATTTCATTTCAGGCCCATCAAAACAGAATACTGAATACTGAAATTTGGGATACTCGATTGAACTTGAAAAATGGGAAGAAATTTGGGGGAAAACCTTAAAATTAACAGTGTCAGTTTCCTATAAGGAAAATATATACAAAATGCTGTATAGATGCCACCTGCCCCCAGCTAGATTATCGAAGATGTTCCCGGGAACCTCTCCGGTTTGTTGGAAATGCAACGCCGCTATGGGAACTTACTTTCGTAGTTGGTGGACCTGTCCCCAAGCAAAAGAATATTGGGCTAGAATTCAAAAATGGATTTTAGAAATCATAGGATATAGAATAGATTTGAACCCGGAAACGTTTTTACTAGGCATGAAACCAGAGAACTTAAACAAATCTAATTGGTATCTCGCTCTCCACATCATCATGGCAGCCAGGATCTCGTTTGCGCAAGAATGGAAATCCAAAAATATCCCATCGGAGGCTATGTTAATTGCAAAGATCATGGACTGTGCAGAAGCAGACAAGCTTACTGGACTTTTGCGAGATAGACAAGAATCGGGGTTATATAGGAGCTGGGACAGATGGTATGCTTGGCTGCAAAAAAAAAAAAAGAAAGAAAGAAATCTTAAAAAGAAGGAAAATATTAACCTTAATGTGAACATGGGTAAATATTTATAGGAGCATTGCATGACAGTTGAGAATTTTTTCTCCTGGATAAACTTTTCTTTCTTTTGATGAGTTGGCTTAATGGAGGTTTGTACTTTCTCTAGGCAAAAATTGATACTTTTGTATTATATTACTCTCTGAAATTCTATCCATATTGTTATACCTTTTTTTTCTGTATTTTTTTTAATAATTTTCAATAAAAATTAAAAAAAAAACAGAATACTGAGAATCAGAGAATTCTCTGAGTAGTTGCATAGCAGATTATTCTTCCATATTAGAAGCTCATTGTGGGACCTGATGGACTTAATCATTATTTGCCCCAATGTATGAAGTAGTTAGAGTAGTTTTATTAGAGAACAAAATGAGCATTTACTTCTTTTTAGTGAAAACTTAACAGAAAGGATAATAAGAAAATAGAATAAAGGAATAATACATATTAGCATTTGTCTAGTTTTGGTACTACATATTGGTTTCTAAATTCTAAATTTGAAGTTTCTATCTAATTCTGCACCAATGTATACATAGTTTTACCCAGTTCAGAGACAACTAGAAGGAAAAGCTGAGAGAGATGTTACACTCTTTGTGTTGGCCTTCTCTTTGTACCATGTACAAACACATGGATGTGTTCTAGACGTGTTTTTCTGGGAGTTAATTTCAAAAGCTCCTTACACAGTCTGTACAAAGAGATCATAGTAGGTGTGGAGAATGAATTGTTTTTTTCAGTGACCTCCTGCCAAATTCACTTCATAGCAGATGAATAATTGTACAGTGTTTAGTAATAAAGGAGATTGAAATCCTACTAAATATAGACAAAAAAAAATCATCTGTAGCAAATGAAATTTAAAGTAAAATATTGTGCTATGTATTTTTTTATGTTCTGGGCATATGATGTCCTTTTATTCAGAGAATCTTCATGGTTGTCCAGATGTTAAATAACGTTTTGGATAAAGTTTGCCAAACTCAGTGCCAGAAATTAAGCTCAAGGATTCAGCAGTTTTTGCCTGGAAGGTTTCCATTAGAAGATCTTCCATCTATCATGGCTCAAGAAAAAAAAATTAAGAACATGCACTAGACTAAATCTGCATAGCAAACTAAATTAAATCATTTCAAATATATTTAAATTAGACCCAAGTAAATCCACTTTAGAATATTCAAGTCCATTTAAATCACAATATAACTGCTTTAAAACAAACATGATTTAGCTGGGATTGCCAGGACATCATTCATTTACTGCACTTAATAGTTCTGTGCAAAGATTTGATTTGGTGGTTTGACGATTTGTTGAAATCACCTAATCAAACAGATCCATCTTGCAAAACAAGGAGCAGATCTGGATCAGAGGGCTTAGAATCAATCAAGATCTTTTGGAATTAATGTCGAGATTCAATTTTCAGCTCAAACCCTTAATTTATTTGGAGTTTTGTTTTAGAAATCAACCTGCTATTTTTTTAAAAAAAAGCAAGCATATTCTGAAGGGAGGCAATCTCTGAAAGAAGAAGGCTCAATGCTATTTCTTGAAACACCAGGTGTTTGGGAATGGGGATAGAGAAAGACAAAACCAACATCATCTCAAAAATGAATCATTGCACTTGAAATCCACAATGAGAACAGATGCATCTGCTTCTTTGGAAATGATTTTCACAGCTTCTTTGGTCACCCTTTGCTTGTGTTTCTTCTCATGCATTATGCACTCAAGTTAGACGCCCCCGCATCTTGCTGGTACGGTGACATCTGTAACTTCTGCAGCTGTTTTCATGTCCTCCAAGAGCAGCAATTTCATTTTCCTATGACTTGGCTAATACATCAGAAAGCCTGTGTCTGGTTTGGATGTTTAATTCCCAATGAACAGGAGCTCATCCATTTCCAAGCAAATAACAAATACAGAAAAATAACAAATATGCAATTTATTTATTTTTTAAAAAACTCAAAGAAGCGAAAAGGCACATCGAAATTGCTGATTTGTTGTGGGTTTTTTGAGAGAGAGCTTGAAATGCTCTATTACATTTAGCTGCCATTCTGTGGGAACAGCAGGTGAGAAATGACTGGATATTAAGGCACCTGAATATATATTTTGTGAAAGCAGCATGTTTCATAAGAGGTGGTTTTAATATACATTTCCCTTCTGTGTCAGTTTAAGTATATGTAGAGGTAGTTTATATAACAATAGGCATAATGAGTCAATATTGAGAATCCAAGAGAGTGGAAAATAAAAAAATGCAGTTGCAAAATGGTTGATTTCCCCCATTCCAGCTCTTCCTACAAGTTCTCTGTTCAAACATCTACGTGGATATTGATAACTACAAATCTGCTAACCAGTTCAAGGTATGAAGATTTTATGTCTGCATTTCTCCCAGTCCATTTCTTCTGGCTTCATTTCTTGGTTCACGGCAAACTGCCAATCCTGAATTTTAGATATCTGATGGGTGGCTTGTTTAACATATGCTGGTCCCATGTCATTTCCCAGTATTTTCCACAATTATCCCTGACACCTGATATGCTACTAAGGTCTAGGGCCAACTGAGTAGTTGGGCCCCAGTGTGAAATACTCATCCCACCTTGACTCACTTCAGTATTAGCAAAGACATTTGTATTTTCCAGGCTTTGTTTCGAATTTTCTGTATGCAGCCCTAAAACCTATTGACTAATTAAGTAAATGTCAAATGTTGCTATTAATATCATTTACATAAATATTAACATAGGAAAATTGCATTGATCACAGCAAGGGGTTTTATAGACCAGTGGTCCCCAACCCCCGGTCCGCGGACCGGTGCCGGGCCGTGGAGTACCTGGCACCGGGCCGCGCAGCGGCCGGGGGCCATGATCGATGCAGCGGCCAGGGGCCATGACATATTTAGTGTAGTGTAGTGTAGTGTAGTGTGACATATTTAGCCTGCTCAATGAACTCAATCTGTCCCTTCAGGGGAAAATGACAACTGTTTTCAAGTTGGCTGACAAAGTAGCTGCATTTAAAGCCAAACTGGAGTTGTGGGCACGGCGTGTGAACAGAGGCATTTTTGACATGTTTCAGTCATTAGCGGGGATTTTAGGAGAGACTGAGCCTGAGCGTTCATTCTCCCAGTTGGTGCACGATCACCTGTCTTTGCTTTTAGAAGAGTTTGAGCGCTACTTCCCAACCACAAAAGACCCACGAACTGGTAAGGAATGGATCCGCGACCCATTTGTCAACAAACCAGACGAATGTAGCATGTCTGTACAAGAAGAAGATCAACTGCTGGAGATTGCAAATGACGGCGGCCTTAAAACTGTATTTGAGACAACAACTCTGCCGGTGTTCTAGATTAAAGTCATGGTGGAATATCCTGAGATTGCCACTACAGCACTTAAGTCCCTTTTGCCTTTTCCAACATCCTATCTGTGTGAAGCGGGGTTTTCTGCAGTGACAGCAACCAAAATAAAACAACGAAATAAACTGGACATAAGCAAGACACTTCGGGTGTCATTGTCTCCTATTACCCCCAGATGGAACCGTCTCGTTGCAGAAAAACAAGCTCAGGGTTCTCATTGATTCACTAGATTCTAGTAACTAGAGCGCTTAGTTAAAGTTTAACTGTTAAAATGTTAAAGCACTTTATATTTATGTAATTGTATTTTATTTTGTAAGGCATGTTTAAATACAATAAAATAAAAGTTGTTTAATCAAAACAATCTGATATATAAACAATCAATGTGTTGTCGCGAACAACACCCCCCACCCCTGCGCGCGCTCAGCAGGCCACGGTAAAATTATCAAAGGCTGATTGGTCCGCGGCGATAAAAAGGTTGGGGACCACTGTTATAGATTAGTAAAATGCAAAAAAAATAATGTAGTAAATGCAATAGACTCAATCTGTTTAAGATATGAAAACAAAGCATGTAAAATGTGGATATAATAATGAATGCTACCTTGTGAAGATTTAAGTGTAAGTCCACTTACAGGTAAGTGTGCACAGAATTACATTCTAACAGAACATGTGAGAAGCAAGTTATTTGCTCACAAATGATGTAAATAAAGGACACAATGAGACATTTCTCATTGAAAGGAGTCAGAATGCCTTTTACAGCTTTATAAACCTATCTTAAAAATTAATTACCCAAAAGCCATTACCCTAATAAAATCCAAGATATGTTATAAGCAATTAAGTCTTGAGCTCTAGTAATTAGGCTTTCATGTTGGTTGCTTCCCAGTTCTGTCAGTCTTCCTATTTCCTAGATTATTTGAAAATATCTGCTGGTGTATCTTTTAGAGGTTAAAAGGATCTTTATGGACTTCTAACCATATGACTCTGTTCCTTAAATTTTTGCGTTGCCTTCCTCTCCATTTTTGGATCTTTCGGTTCCTGTGTTATTTGACATGCTCCCAATTTATTCCTTTCAGAGATCTCTGAATATCTAATTTCTACTCCACACTATCAACCTTACAAAAGATACCTTTCAAAAGCTTCTACCCATTTCCTTTTCCTGTGCTGATCTGATGCCTAAACCTGCCTTTCAAATCCGCCTTACTTTCCTTTAAATCCCATCTCAAAGTTCACCTTCTAGAGAAGCAAAAGAATCAGTCCTCTTATTCCTTAGTTACCTTATTGTAACTAAACAAAACAAAATATGGACACACCACATGTTCTTCCCCTTTTCAACAATATGCCCATTTCTGTATTCTTCTCTCATTTCTCTGTTTCTGCTTCAGACTATTTGGAACAGGAACTTTTATTAGTTTTTTTTAATAAAGGGCTATGTTACTGAATAGTATAAAGTATCAACAAAACATCAAAAATAACAGAATAACAGAGTTGGAAGAGACCTTGGAGGTCTTCTATTCCAATCCCCTGCACAAGCAGGAGACCCTATACCATTCAGACAATTGGCTGTCCAGACTCTTCTTAAAAGCCTCCAATAATGGAGCACCCACAATTGCTGAAGGCAAGCTATTCCACTGGTTAATTGTTCTCACTGTAAACAAATTTCTTCTTAGTTCTAGATTGCTTCTCTCCTTGATTAGTTTCCATCCATTGCTTCTTGTCCTGCCTTCAGGTGCCTTGGAGAAAAGATTGACCCCCTCTTCTTTGTGGCAGCCCCTTAGATATTGGAACACTGCTATCATGTCACCCCTAGTCCTTCTTTTCATTAAAGTAGACATACCCAATTTCTGCAACCATTCTTCATATGTTTTAGCTTCTATCCCTCTAATCATCTTTGTTGTTCTTTTCTGTACCCTTTCTAGAGTCTCAACCAGGGGTGAAATGCTCCTGGTTCTGACCGGCTCAGGCGAGTAAGTAGTGATGTGGGCGGGCAGTTCGGAGAACCGGTAGCAAAAATCCCTGCCCCTGCCCCCCCATGCCCAGCTGAGCCACGTGATCATCAGAGCCTTTTTTTCCTTTTAAATGGTTCTGAGCAGCCAAGCTCTGACATCCCAGCTGAGTTGCCTGCTAATCAGGCAACTCAGCTTGGATTGCCAGAGCCATGTAAAAGAAAAAGGTTTCTTTTTTTCTCCCCTCCCCTCTCCTAGCCTTCAGCTTGCTTACCTTAGCTGCTGATCGCATGACGATCGCAATCCATGCATCAGCAAGCAACTGAATCTTCCTGCCTGCAATCAAGCTCATTGGTGAGCAGCTCTTTCTGCCTGCCTGCCTGCCTGCCTAGACTTGTGGACTTCAACTCCCAGCAAAGCTGGCTGAGGACTTCTGGGAGTTGAAGTCCACAAGTTTTAAAGTTGCCAAGGTTGGAGACCCCTGTTCTATTGGGTAAGTTTTTTCCCCTTTGGGAGCTTTAAAAAAAAAGTTAATTTGGGTTTTTTTAGTTGTTCTTTTTTTAGACCTAGCCATTTAAAGTTTAGGAAGTTTTAAATTTAGCTGCTTTTATATAAAAATAAAATAAAATAAAATAATATTTGTGCAGCTTTCTGAGATTTAGTAGTGTTGTAGTGTTTCACTCTAACTACACAAACACACAAAATCTCACAAAGCTGTATGTGGAATTTTGTGTGTGTGAAGTGTGAAAGTTGGTTTTTTGGGCTTTTTGTGGCTGTGTGAGGTTCCTGCTTGTTGCAGGGGCCATTTTGGGTCTAGCACAGCTGCTTTTACATTGTGGGTGAGCCAGTTGTGTTGTGTTGTGTGTGTGAAGTGTGAAAGTTGGTTTTTTGGGCTTTTTGTGGCTGTGTGAGGTTCCTGCTTGTTGCAGGGGCCATTTTGGGTCTAGCACAGCTGCTTTTACATTGTGGGTGAGCCAGTTGTGTTGTGTTGTGTGTGTGAAGTGTGAAAGTTGGTTTTTTGGGCTTTTTGTGGCTGTGTGAGGTTCCTGCTTGTTGCAGGGGCCATTTTGGGTCTAGCACAGCTGCTTTTACATTGTGGGTGAGCCAGTTGTGTTGTGTTGTGTGTGTGTAAAGTGTGAAAGTTGTTTTTTTGGGCTTTTTGTAGCTGTGTGAGGTTCCTGCTTGTTGTGGGGCCATTTTGAGTCTATCACAGCTGCTTTTACATTGTGGGTGAGCCAGTTGTGTTGTGTTGTGTTTTGTAGGTTAAAAAAGGGCAAAGAAGTGACATTGACTTGGCCACACCCACCCAGTCACCTTACCACTAATTAAGCGACGCCCACAGAACCGGTAGCAAAAAATTTTAGATTTCACCCCTGGTCTCAACATATTTTTTATATCGTGACAACAAAAACTGGATGCAATATTCTACGTGTGGTCTTACCAAGGCATATTAAGCAGTACTAACACTTCACATCATCTTAATTATGTCCCTCTATTAATGCAGCCTAGGATTGTCTTTTTTGGCAGCTGCAGCACACTGGCTCATATATAACTGATTGTCCACTAGAACTCCAAGATCTCTTTTGCAGTTACTACTGTTGAGCCAGGTACCACCTATTCTATACTTGTGGATTTGGTTTTTCTTGCCTAAATGTAAAACCTTACTTTTCTCTACGTTGAATTTCATTTTTTTAAAAAATTTGATTTATATGCCGTCCTTCTCTGGAGACTCAGGGCAGCTTACAGTGCGTTAAGCAATGGCCTTCATACTTTTGTATATTTTATACAAAGTCAGCTTATTGCCCCCACAAACTGGGTTCTCAATTTACCTACCTTAGAAAGGATGGAAGGCTGAGTCAACCTTGAGCCTGGCGAGATTCAAACTTACTTTGGTGTTAAATTACAGTGCTTTAGTCTGCAGAGCTATCCAGGCTCTGCAGACTTTTGTTAGGTAGAGCCCAGTGTTCAAGTCTGTCAAGATCCTTCTATATCTCTAGCCTATCTTCTGGAATATTGGCTATTCCTTGGTGTCCTCTGCAAATTTGACAAGTTCCCCTTCTATCCCCTCATCTACAGTAAGTCAAGTATCTTGTACAGTATCTTGATGAAGAGTGCTGGGTCTAAGGCAGAGCCTTGGCGAGCTCCACTGCATATTTCCTTCCATGTAGATGCAGTTCCATGAAGGACTACATGTTAGTCATGTTGA
The DNA here is from genome assembly GCF_059756535.1 of Pantherophis guttatus. NCBI lineage: Eukaryota > Metazoa > Chordata > Lepidosauria > Squamata > Colubridae > Pantherophis > Pantherophis guttatus. Next base: position 289,275,831 of record NC_142063.1, on the reverse strand, counting down.
AAACAAGGCAAATATCCAAAACGTGTTGAACCAATAACGTTTATTAAGTCAATGGTTGTTCTATAAAATCACCATGAGTGCTGGAGTTTCAAGAATGTTTCATTAGGTGAGTTAATTGAGGGAATGAGAAAAGATGAGAGGGGGCTTTTCAGGTGCTGAGTGTTGTTGTTCAGATGTTAAAATGCAGTAGGGTTTGAGAAAATTAGGAAAAGAAATGTTCCTTAAATATCCCAGCTGTTAAAATGAAAATGATGTCCCTCTTACTGAGACATAGATTCCCTTTGATTCACAGAAAAGAAACAAAATCATCTACTTTGCATGTCTGATTACCCTGCATCCTATTGTCTAGCCAAGTCAGCTGGTGCAAAGCTGACTGTAAGGTAAACCACATTCTTCCTCCCCTACAAATGGCCCTGCAATATTCACTTTCGAGTTTGAAAACAGCAGCCCAAATTATAGTCAGCTTTGTTAAGATTGCAGTCAATTTCACTTCTGTTTTTCTTTTTTCCCAACCAGCTTAGATTAGTGAAGAACACTTGAAATATAAAAATGTTCAGATGTTGCACACTCTTTGAACGTACCCATACTGCAGTTGTTATTTCGGTGTTTCTCAACTTTAAAATATGTGGGCTTCAACTTCCAGAAATTCCCAACCAGCATGCTGGCTGGAGAATTCTGGGAGCTGAAGTCCATATAATTATCTTACACCGGTGTATTTTATTTCAAGGTATTTCATCCAGTAGTTTTTTCATTTCTAATTTAGGTCTTCTCCAAATTAAGTTACTTACTTATCTTTTCGGGCAATAATACATAAATGATTTTAGAATAGAATAGAATTTTTTATTGGCCAAGTGTGATTAGACACACAAGGAATTTGTCTTGGTGTATATGCTCTCAGTGTACATAAAAGAAAAAATATGTTCATCAAGAATCATAAGGTACAACACTTAATGATAGTCATAGGGTACAAATAAGCAATCTGGAAACAATATCAATACAAATTGTAAGGATACAAGCAACAAAGCAGTGTCATAAGTGGAAAGAGATGGGTGGTGGGAACGATGAGAAGATAACAGTAGTGCAGACTACTCTTCAACTGCCTAGCCTAGCCTAAAGCCTGCTGAGGTCTCATTCAAGGATTAACCAGGTATAACATGATTAGATTTGTTGAGAATAACCAAAGCCAACTAAGTGCTGCTTCCTGCTGCAATTTTAATACCTAAGGTGAACAAAAATTAAAGATACATAGGAACCCCCATATGAATACCTATAAAACAAAAATTCTTCCCTGCATACCTTTGCCCTCTGAACATGAACCCAATGAATGAGGGATATATGACAGCAGGGAGCAGAGTAGGACAAAACATGACATTGCTTTCCACTTATGTATTAAACTAATAGGCATAATAATGCCCAAAGGGAACATTTGTTCCTCCTGAGTTAGTGCCAAAGTCTGCATTAATCATGAGATGATGGAGGAAAGGCAATTTATACATTTTTGTTTTTTCAAAGAAAAATCCATATTTATTTGTTGTCATTACTTCAATGACACGTAACATCGTGTTGATAATGATGAAGACATTGTAGAATAAATAGAAAACAAAAATAATTGTGAACAAAGACAATAGATTGATAGAAGATAGCATGATTAACTGTGTATATAAGGGGAAACAAGAGCTATGCTGTGCAATGAAGAAAGGAAGGACCTGGTGACATCTGTACTTCCCTCTGAATATTTGCTCATGTTTCAAGTTCCATCAGTTTAAACTCTAACATCACTTAATGTAAATGTTACATCACACCTAAATACTAAGAGATAGCCCTCTTCAGTTATTTGTCCAGAATGTTTTCTAAATTATATTTATTTATTTTAAAATTCATATAATGTAATTGTCCATCTTAATTTTTTTTATACACACACACACACACAATATGTGTATGTGTGCATAGACGATAGATAGATAGATAGATAGATAGATAGATAGATAGATAGATAGATAGATAGATAGATAGATAGATTATCCTGGCCTATTATAAACCTAAACATCTTTGTTTTTGCCACCAGATTTGTCTGCAGTCAGGAAAGGTATGAAAGGAAAAATCTTGGTACAACCTCAAATATCAGGTCCTCAGTTTCTCCAGAGATTCGCTAACTTTGATTGCACAGGGATGCCAACAGAATGGATCATCCAACAAGCAGCAGCTATATACTGAGGCTGTACAAAGATTTGCCCTGGGTTTTAATTCACTCACATCTTTCACTTCAATTAATACATTGATTCAAATGTCTTCAAAAGACTTTAGAGAGACCCAAGTCAATATGATAATCCAATAGATTTACTGGTGCTTTCTATTTTGGTTTAATCAATTTTAAAGCTTTCTTTCTATGCGTGGACAACGTTGTGGGTGGATTGATTTTTGTAAGGGAAATTCTGGTATTGTCATAAGGAGCCAATCAAAGACAGTTGTCACTCTCATCCTCTGATTTTTTTTTTCTGATTAATTATCTTTTTCTCCCTAACTTAGCATGAATTTTTTATGTCTTAAGTACATTTGAGACAGTGTCCTTGTAGTTAGATATGTGTCTGTGTATGAAATTTTCTTTGTATCATAATACATGCAACAATAGCTTTAAAGTAGCTGTCAGAGTGTGCAGAAGAGAAAGGAGCATACAAAAGTTAATCAATTGGCATAGTTCAGTGTTCCATAAAAAGCTAAGCCTGCCAATGAGACATACTAACAAGACTTTACCAGCATCCCAGTAAAGCGAATTATAACCAGATCATTCCCAAGAGATGCTACATATGCCAATGAGTCTTGCCAGCAAGTCTGCCAGCCCAGAAATGTGGATGAAAAAGTAAGAATTTACTTCCTAAACAGTTTTTAAAGCTTATGTCTTAAAGTTGAAATAAGACATTCACTGTATTGGTTTGGCACAGTTTCTCTACAGGTTCTTTGACAGTTTAAGCTGTACTATTCTTTATTGCTTCCTGGTGGCTCAAAGTACAGGGGAATACTCTAATATGTACCTACTTAGCCATCCATCATACCAAATTGACTACAAATAGCATAAAAGTACTAAAGCCAACCCCTTTCCAGTAATGCAGTTTATTAAATAAATATCCAATAAACGATAGCGTTTTAAAAAATTTTAAATTTTATTGCGATGAAAGGTTTTAAGATAAACATTTCCAGGATTAGTCGAATCAAAATGGCCACATCGATTCATGATTGGATTAGATTGGGTTTGTCAGGCCATCCAATTCCAAAAAGATTTTGAATAACATGTAAAGTATAAAATATGTATTTTCTATCTATCCATCCAGCCATCAGCAAAAAAAATAATGAATGAATGTAGCATATGTTTCAATCCGAAAAAGCTATTACTTGTATCTGCAGAACAGATGAGCACCATTTTCCTCATGAACTTTGTTGAAAACTGGCCAGCACTTCCCCGTAATGAACTACATTTGCCTTAGCTATATCAATAGTCACATTCTCCCTTGCAAACCTTTCCAATGGAAACAAATATGCTGTGTCCAAAAGATATATGAGCAGGATTATTATTTGAAAACACTGCCTTGTTTGACTTGCATTTATTCAAGTCAATTGCTTGTGGAAAACCCATATTTTGAAAAGCCTTCTGTTTACAAGGTGGATAATGAAAAGCCATTCCATGAAATATACTACTGAAACCTAGGATTATCAAGATAGCAGAGCTACTTATCGGTCTAGCCTTGGGCCTAAATTAGATGTATGCAGCCTGAGGCCCTGGGGCTGCATGCAGCTTCTTAAATATTTTTTTAAAAAATAAAAACTCTACAAAGGTTATTCCTGTAATAAATTCTAATTTTTAATAGGGTAATTTGGGAAAAATCATATGTGTTCCTATCAATTCATGTAGACCATTTTCCATTACAAGTAATCCCAACCCAGGTTTTAACTGACACACAGAATGTCCTGAGAAATGAATTACTTCCTTTTATTTAATCTCTCCCAGATTCTTTGACTTTCCTGTATTTGGAAGTCCTGTATTTGACTTTCCTGTATTTCCTGTGATTGGGCTCACTTAGTTAGCCCCTTTTGTTAATTCCAGAGTTGTCTAGATGACCCTTTGCTTTCTACTTCACAAGTCATCAACATGGCCTGTTGATCTTATTGAATCTTATTGAAACCAGGTGTGCTATCTGTCACCTCACTAACTGTCAGTATAGAGTTGGGGATCCCTTTCTTACCTCACCACTTCATACATGTCCCATCTGAAGCTTCACACATAATGGAAGAGGAAAAGCATCCCCCAAAGAAGGGATCGGCTAATATTGCAATGACCCCTGGTAGTCAGAGCTCTAATGATAGGCTAAGACTACTTTGCTCATACTTTAAAGTATCCTTTCTCCCTAATACTGTTGTGTATTATAGTTAGAAAAGTACCAATAAAGGAGAATATTTATAGCTCAAGGTTGAAATTAGGGGTCCTTGGTTCTCTTTGAGTTCAGAGAACACCAAGAACTCCTCAGTTAGAAAAGTGAATTGCAAATCCAGGAATCTGTCCAGAAAGTATTATACGTGTTGAAGCAAATAGTGCTAATTATTCTCTGCCCTGTCTCCAACCTTCCAACAGGGGAAGTCTGTTGAATCAGGCTGAACGTTCAGGGACCCCTAAGAAGCAGTTTATCTAGACCCCTTCCAGTCAGGTTTCAGGGCTGGGGATAGTATTGAAATAATGTTGATTGCACTTGTGGACAATCTCTGTTGGGATCAGAATAGAGATGGCCCTCCATGCTGGATTTACATAATTTCACTGTTGATCATAGTATCCTGGACTGACTCAAAGAGTTGGAAACGAGAGAAAATTGTGATTTTTCTACATCTGGGTTCAGTTCCTGCCAGCATTGGAAGTAGGGGAAAGGTCCAATTCTAGGTTCTTGCTTTGTGAAGTTCTCCCGGATCCTATTTAAATTGTGCAGGAAATTACCAGATGGAAAGCTACAGGGTTGGATTTCATCAGCATACATTTCCATCCTATGGGTCCAAGTGATACTAGCAAGGTTCTTTCTTGGTGTTGGAGGCTATGGATTCTGGATAGGGAGAAACAGGCTTAGGTCTTTTCTTATAAGAAGATAATACTTGGAGGACTTTTGCTTTTCTATCTTTCCCTTTCTGCTTTATTCTGCATATACCACAACGCTGCTCAGAATGCTGGGGTCTCCTCTAAATATTAAGTACTGATTCATGAAACATCCAGACTGCTTTTAAACTTTTAAATTTTGTTCTGCTAATGAGTGGCATATTCCTGTGTATTTTATTGGGATGATTCCTGGAGGCTACATATATTGCAGAGAGAAGCTTAATTTTTTCCCTCTAATTATCTGGCAAGTGAGCCTAGGGAAGGCGCACTGAAAGCATGTGTTCCTTAGCTATGTATTAGAGTTACACTTGTAACATCAAGTATTGGATTCTAAAAGAGGAATTGACGATCACTTCTGGGACATTGCCATTCACAGTAGAGATGCAGATTTAAAATGGGGACTACTATATTTATTTATTTATTTATTTATTTATTTATTTATTTATTTATTTCGTGTATTTATATGCTGCCCTTCTCCAGAAGGACTCAGGGTGGCGAACACAAGTTAAAAACATGTACAACAAAATCCCATTTTAAACCAAATTAACTAATAAATAATAAAACCCAGAATCAGAGTCAGCTTATTTGCTTGAACAGCCAAGTCTTCAGGTCCCGACGGAAGGAGCGGAGATCAGGAGCCATCCAGAGCTCAGTAGGCAACTCATTCCAGAGGATGGGAGCACCCACAGAGAATGCCCTACCCCTGGGCACCGCCAGATGACATTGGCTCACCGTCGGAACCCTGAGGAGAGCAGCCCTATGTGAGCAAACAGGACAGTGGCAGGCAGGCACGAGAAGGTCCTGCAAATATCCCGGACCTAAGTCATGTAGGGCCTTATAGGTGAGAACCAGCACCTTGAAGCGGACTCGGAGAACCACTGGTAACCAGTGCAGCTCATGCAGGAGAGGTGTTATATGGGAGTAACAAGGGGCTCCTGTAACAACCCATTATGGCTGCATTCTGGATCAGCTGGAGTCTCCGGGTGCATCTCAGGGGCAGGCCCATGTAGAGGGAATTGCAGTAATCCAAGCGGGAAGTAACCAGGGTATGAGTGACAGTGCGAAGGTCATCTCGGTCCAGGAAAGGGCGCAACTGGCGCACCAGGTGAACCTGTGCGAAGGCCCCCCTGGTCACAGCCGTCAGGTGGTCTTCTAGGGACAGCCGAGTATCCAAGAGGACACCCAAGTTGTGAGCCCTATCAACGGGGGCAAGTTTTTCCCCACCCATCAAAAGTGATGGGGCCTCTGAAACCCGAGATGCCAGCATCCACAGCCATTCAGTTTTGGAGGGGTTGAGTCTGAGTCTGTTTCTACCCATTCAGGCCCGCACCGCCTCCAGGCAATGGGACATCATGGAAAGGGCATCTCTGGGGTGGTCTGGGATGGAGATGTATAACTGGGTATCATCAGTATATTGATGATATCTCACCCCAAAGCCACAAATGATCTCGCCCAGCGGCTTCATATAGATGTTAAAGAGCAGAGGGAGAAAACCGATCCCTGAGGCACCCCACAATTTGGGGGCCTCAGGGTGGACCTCTGCCCCCCCGCCCATACAAACTGCAAGCCACCTGAGAGGTAGGAGGAGAACCACTGTAAAACAGTGCCTCCCACCCCCCAACCCCACAAGTCACTGCAGTAGGATACCATGGTCGATGGTATCAAAAGCCGCTGAGAGGTCAAGTAGGACCAGGATGGAGGAACAACCACCACATTACTATATATAATGTGAAGAGCAAAGGAAACAAAGAAATGTCAGGATGATGCAACAGAAAAGTACTTGAGGAAGCACAGGATTTAAGAACCATAATTTGCCCATAATTTAATTAAGACATATTTTTGTTTAATAACTCCAGAGCAATGCAATGGCTCATTCCACTGTCTACAGAGTTTAACTGAAGATGCTAATTGTAAACTTCAGGCTCCCATGCACCATGTTGATGTTCCAAAGGGACATCAAATAAAGCTGCAGAGCAAAACAACTACAGATGTTTCTTATCAGCTGGGAAAGGAATCTGAGATGAGACTTCTGAATGGCTCCAGGGATATCCTACCGAGGACCACAAAAGCAGTTAGCCTCAAGGATATGGAAGTTGTCTCCTTGGGAAGCACACAAGTGCACAAGTATCAGAACATGAAAAGAGAACCTTCTAATCAAATAATATTCTCCCTCAATGCAAACATTTGTATTGGTACAAAAACAAAGTGTGTCCTTTCAAATAAATGTATAGCATTTTGTGAACAGATGAATGAAAATCTATTCATTCAGTCACTCAGACATTGGAATTATATCCTATTTTTCTCCAAAATAATATCCCTTAATCCAATTTTATTCTCAGAATATTACACCTGTGAGGCAGTTTGGGTTGAGAGTAACTGGCCCAAAGCCATGCAATTTATATTTTGGAATGAGTTTTTTATTCCTTTATCCAATGGTTGTTTATGCATTCATAAACATTATCAAACTATATGAAGTGTAGTAGACCCAAAAATGTATAGTTTCTGATTGCTAGTTGCTATTGTATTCATTTCTCTATTTAAAGTCTGGGGTTTGCAGTATATGGTATATCATCTAGAGCTCTTCTCATTTTTCTTATTAGATTTTACACATATCTGCCATATCATTAATGAAACATTAATTATACCAGTGAAAAGGGGATAAAATGTATTTAATTGGCTGATGCTAATGGCAGTTGACTAAGACTGGTGACATCTACTAAAGAGCTGTTATACAGAGAGTTCCATAGAATGCACAATATTTGCCACTGTTATAAATAATGTGTTTGAAGTCAACTATCTTCCACCAGACAAGCCTGTCCTAAACAAGATTTTCTTATGAACTGACTACTTACCAGAAATATATTCCATCCTCACATTGTCAAACTGATACCGCCTCCACTTTCTCCATTATTCATAAAAGTGACCCTGAAGAATACATAAGCAATTGGGGGAATGGGATCATTGTGAAAGGTCTATATTTTCTCCATTTGGAGCTACGTTCTTCCACTAGATTAAAAATAGAAGGAAACTTTCTCCATAGAACACTCTCTCTCTCTCTCTCTCTCTCTCTCTCTCTCTCTCTCTCTCTCTCTCTCTCTCTCTCTCTCTCTCTCTCCATAGAACTTTTGCTCCTATATAAAAAACCTCTATGTCAGAGAAACAAAAGCTAATTTGCCAATAGAAAATTGTGGATACTGAATTCAAAGTCCAGGAATATACAGTACTGTCACTTGAAAACAACAAGAAGAAAACATAATATCATAAAAAATGAGTAGGTGGTCTTAGCTCTTCACAACATCTGTTAGTTAGCAGAGCAGTCAAATAATTTGTATGGGGCAATGTTCTATGTTTTTGCTAATTAAGGCATACATATACAGTGAAACTTCAATGTGGTTTTCATTATCAGATGTTATGGGAAAACATATTTTTTATATCTAATAAACAACACCTCCATCTCTTTCTTTGAGGAAAAAATCATATATTCATCTTTATTCCAGTTAAAAAATGATTACATGTACAAAGATGTGATTGGCAATCATTCTTAAGAGAAAAATGTGTAGTTGAATTTGAGTCCTGTCAGCATAGCAGTAATGTCAGGACAGGGTGGTGGTTTGATGTTTAGATTGTTATAACCATATTATTTGACCTGATCTTTTTTTTCCATTCTGAACTGAAGCCTTAATTTCTCCTAAATTCCCTCCTCATTGGCAGCGGGGCTTTCAAATCCCTGTCAGATACATGCTATTGGGGTAATCTCAGGGCAAATTATTTATTATCTAGCTTTCTATATGGAATATAGAAATGACAATCTTGGGAAGAAGAATCCCAAAAGGATTGTCACTCTTTTTGGACATGAAATAAAAAACATTGGTGTTCATATTCTCTCTGATATGCAGGATATAAATACTTCTAAATATTTTGAGAAAACCCTGCATGCTGCCCCTCAGAAACATGTGCAAAGAAAACAATGAAATGTTTCTTCAGATCTTGGTGGGAAACCTCATCTGCTCATCATCTGTTTGCCTGAGTTCAAAATCAATATTTTCATGAAGCCACGCCAGTTCTTTTAAGGAACAGTGGTAAGTAGAGCAAGATGGGCAGTGGGGAAAAAAAGCCAGTATCAACATACTAATAACAACACCAGGTAGGCAAAAAAATTCGTTAAATAAGAGGGTAAAACACTGACATTGTATTTCCTACTGAATCAAAGATGAAGATTGCCCTTCAACTCTCCTTTCTTTGGGTGAGTGACTGTTGAAGTAAAGCTGGCTAGGCAATAAAGATGGTGAAAAAGAGTATGCTAACTTATTTATAACATTTCTACTTTATTTTCCTTAATGATTAGTAACCCGAAAGCATAGATATAACACAATTTCCAGTAAATTAAAAATAACTAATAATTTAAAAAGGCCCTTTCAGTTGAAAACCTGAAATACAATATCTTTAAAATCCATAAAACAACTTAAAACCCCATAACACAGTCACAACTTTACAGTTGTAAGGATAGAATGAAGGGAAATCACTATTTCAGCTACATTGAACTGTTGGAAGAAAGGTAAGATTAAAGTCTAATAAATCATCATTAACATCTTTACAAACAACCTACTAAGATGAAGTATCTAATCAACTGGTCAATGCCTAACAGTTTGCCACGAAGGACTACACTTTGTCAGAAATAGATAAAATAGTTATCTATTACCAGAACTATCTAAGTCTGTGGTTGTCACTTTTAAATAGCTACTTTTATTAATTTTACAATAGGCAACTTTATAATGATTTACAGTATGCACAACAGTAAACACACATAACAACCTGTACACCCAAATAAAAAAACCCAGGCTGTATATGGAAGTTTGTTTTCATCTACTTCTATAGATGAAGGAATTTCTTTCTCTTACTCTTTCTCTCACCACAGTTAATCCTCCAACTGCTAAGTCTTCTAAGGAAAAAAAAAACTGGCACACTATTAAATATTGCTATTAAACTGTTTTCTTGGGAGTGGTTTTTGATTTGTGTGGAATAGATTAAAAACCTGTTTCTAATCCCACCAGATTTCCCACTGAGTATAATTATACATGAAACAGAATAAAAAATGTGGGCCAACAATTACTTTAATTAGATTGCGGTTATAGAAGCTGTCAGTGTGCCTAACCCCACCAAGTATTTCGAATGAAAACTTGGGCAAAGGAGTTGTTGATAAATATTTGCAGTACAAAGGAATTAATTATCATTGTAAATAAATAATGGACTGGAGAAGCTTCAGACAACAATAAGGGCTCAGCCCATTTTTAACCATTTTATAATATGCTGGCTGTGGTTTTCTACAGCCTCTTACCGAAGGCCTGAATTTCTTCTAAATGGTTGTACCTGGAAGCAGTTAGGAAGTCAGTTGTTATGAAATATTCCATTTTCCTTTATCTGTTCATTTCAGGACTCAGTACTAGAATCTTAAGACCATTCCATTTCCCCAAAGATTTATTTTATTTCTTATTTGTATCCCTCCTTTATTAGTTTTACAAATAACTCAAGGTGGCCAACATGGCCAACACATTTTCCTTCCCCTAATTTCCCCACAATAGCAACCCTGTGAGATGAGTTGGGCTGAAAGAGAGTGACTGGTCAACTATCTGGCTTTCCTGGCTATGATGGGACTAGAACTCACAGTCTCCTCCTTTTTAGCCTAGTGGCTTAACCACTAGACCAAACTGGTTTCTCAAAATTACAATCTAATTTTAGACAGACTTTGACAAAGAAAGCACAGAACAGAGACAGAGACCAATGAGGAGACTGGTCTATTTCTGCTGAATTTAGATACTGTGGAGTCCTTGATGCTCTTTGAGCTAAATCATTTATGATGTTACCAAGTTGGGCAATGAAATATCTCCAGGCAATCATCCCAAACTCAGAGAACACCAAAAAGTCCACATTTCAGTGCTGAACTTCATCTATTCTCTTTCACTGAAATCAAATAGTCTTTCTAGACTGTTGTTTCAGACTTATTTGTTCGTAACAAATCAGCACATACACATTGGTTTTGCTTCCTCTAGATGAGGCTCTGCATTGCAAAAGAAAAGGAACACAAGCTGTTTTTTCTTTTCTCTTTTTGCTAACAGACTGCATGGAGATCTCAGGAAATACACAGGACTCACCTTATTTCTCTTTCTTCCTATTTTTCTCCAGAAGAAACACCCCTTTGAGGAAGGTTAGCCCAAGAGAGAATGAAACGTTCAAAATAGAGCCCTGAACTTTACTGAAATATGGTAGCCTGAACAGAGGGTTGGAGGCCAGGCTAAATCTGGAATACAGTTTGGACATTCATATGGTATAGAGCCGTGATGGCGAACCTATGGCACGGGTGCCACACGGAGCTATATCAGTGGGCACGCAAGCATTGCCTTAGCTTAGCTCCAGCACGCATGCATGCGCTAGCCAGCTGATTTTTGGGCCTTCCAGTCCAACTGGAAGTTGGGAAATGGGCTGTGTCCAGCCTCCAGAGGGCCTCCATGGTGGGGAGGGAGGCTGTTTTTGCCCTCCCCTCTGGAGTCTGGGGAGGGTGAAAAATGGGCTTACCATGCCCATCGTGCCATCGCGTGTTAAAAGCAGGGGGCGGGGTATGCGTACATGCATGGAGAGCATTGAATTATGGGTGTGGGCACGCACATGGGAGACCTCCCCCTACTCCTCCCACTTTTGGTATGTGACAGCAAAAAGGTTAGCCATCACTGGTATAGAGAGAGAAAGATCAATAAATCATCACTTGTGGTTCAGTGTGGCTTTTTTGTAAGGGTTAATGCAGATCAGTTGCAGCCGCTCTAATATTATAGTTTGTTTTTTTAATTTGATTTATATGCCGCCCTTCTCCGGAGACTCAGGGCGGCTTACAATGCATTAGTTGGTTGATTTACTTAATGAATGTTGCTAGTCAGAAGCAAGCAATAGCAAACCACTTCTGAAATCTCACCAAGAAAACTGCAAGAACTTGTCCAGGCAATCACCAGGAGTCAACACTGACTCAAAGGGGCATACAGACACCGGGGGGGGGGGTGGAGGGGGAGTAGAAAGGTAAACCAAAACATTTCTTTATACGGAAGCAGCCTTACAATATAAATGTGGAACCACAATGAGTGCGTGGGTTGTTGCTGTGTTTGATCATTATCACATCATCTCTATCGTACATCTACAACACTGGCATTTCAGTGTTCAAATGTCAAGGTAGTGGTCACAGGGTACATAAAAAGGAGCCACAGCTTTGATCAGGTCAATGCTGCCATGTTGACCTTTTTTCGCCTCCCTTGTGGTCACAAATGCATCACTATAGACAGGATTTTTACAATAGCATGTATTTTTTTACCTATTTTCTGCTGCTTCAATGAATAATTTTACGTTTCAGTATAATAGAACTGTGGAATTTTTTCTGTAAGCACCAATGATTTATCCCAAAGATAATCAAGTAATTATTTTCTTTTGCCATCACACCAAATTGAAATATCTATTACATGGGCTTCAAAGTCAGCGATAATGAAGTGTTTTTTTAAGAATACCCAGTCTCATACACATATTAATTAGTAAAAATAGCCAGAAAATAAAATATAACATTCTGCACATATGTGATGGCTGCAAGAGTTTGGTCTTCTCGCCTTCAGTTTTATTTGATCCTTGACATTTGCACTCCATAGTCTCAATTTTTCAGGCCCTGTAATTAAATATTATGAGTCAGTGTTCGTTTACATAAAGTCAATATGAGTTAGCATTGTGAAAGATTAAAGGGTAACCAAGGGAAGCCATGTTGGTTTTTTTTTTTTTTTAAAAAAAGAAGATGGTTGCACCCATTTGATCAAAATCATACAGCTGTACAGCACATGTAGTTTATGCTTTAAAGAAGTATCAGTTCTCAATCAGATGGCTGTCATTTTAATGTTTTTGACCCCTTCCGAGCTCTTGAGGGCAGCAGTAACAATATCTACTTAACAGGGGTGAAATGCTCCCAGTTTGGACCGGATCGCCCAATCCTGTAGCGATGGTGGCGGATGGTTCGGAGAACCGGTAGCAAAAATGCCTGCCCCACCACCACCACCATGCCCAGCTGAGCTGCACGATCATCAGCTTTTTTTTTTTTACTTTTAAAAGCATTTTTTCTACAACCTCTTCCAACGAAAAAATGCTTTTTCATGTGGCTCAGCTGGGATCATCAAAGGCTTTTCAAAGTATTTTTTTCTGCAACCTCTTGGCCAAAGAGGTGGTAAAAAAAATGCGTTGAAAAGTCTCTGACGATCCCAGCTGAGTTGCCTGATCGGCAGAGGCTTTTCAAAGCGTTAGAAAAAATGCTTTGAAAAGTTTTTTAAAAAAAAGTTGGCCATGCCCACCCAGTCACATTAACCCCCCACCACCACCAAGCCACACCCACAGAGCCGGTAGTAACAAATTTTACATTTCACCCCTGCTACTTTGTGTCATTTCATGGATTTTTTTTTTCTTTTCTCCCAGAGATTTTTCTCATCTTTGTGCTTCAAATGTTTCATGCCCACAAATAACCAGCTAAATAACCAGGCCTAATCCTAACCCTGGAGATTCCTGCTTTCCAAACCAATTCTGAAAGTTCCCCTTCCCCGTCTCATGCAGCTAAGCTTCAAATTGTTTATTTTTCCACTATTGCATGTAAAGTTGCTTTTAATAATTGGATTAAAACAAAAAAGAGAAATGCTTCAATATACAAAGAAGACTAATTAAGGATTATTGGGATTGAAATGTGGATCTGGCACAAAGGAGCAGTAACCGCTACAGCATCACTTGGAACAAGTGGGGGTTGCCTTTTTTTGGACTGTGACAAATAACCCACAGCAATTTAAAAAGGAGGAGGAGGAGGTTGATTATTTTAATTATTACCCATTGTCTTGCATGATGTGAATCAATCTAGAAGAGACATAAGAGATGCCATATTGCAGATGGCAGTAGATGGCAGTAATTGGGTAATACGCACACACACATATGTGTACCCTGTTTTTCCCAAAATAAGACCTCCCCTGATAATAAGCCCAATTGGGCTTTTGAGCGCATGGCAATAGGTGTATTTCAGGGTTTAAAAAAATATAAGACAGGGTCTTATTTTTAGCGAAACACAGTATATGTATGTGTGTGTGTGTGTATGTGTATATGTATATATGTGCATGTGCATGTGTGTATATGTATATGTATGTATAATTTTCTGACAGTGAGAACAATCAACCAATGGAACAGCTTGCCCCCAGACGTTGTGGGAGCTTCATCTTGAAAGCTTTCAAGAAGAGACTGGACTGCCGTTTGTCAAAAATGGTGTAGGGTCTGCTTGGGTGGGGGGTTGGACTAGATGACCTAAAAGGTCCCTTCCAACTGTGTTAATCTGTAATCTATATGTGTATGTATGCATATATTCATTCTGATGGAGAACATTTAAAAAAAAAAGAACCATGAATAAATCAATTCTTGATCAGATTTTTGCCAAGAGAAGCTGCTCGCCTATTATTAACAATTTCTTACGCACTCAGATCAATATGGCAATAAGTCTCTGCACCAAATTCCTATGAAATGAATTATTATGAGCTATTTTCTTCTTGCTATACTTTGTAGGCTTTTAAATCTAGGAACATTTCAGTTCTAACTGATCCTGAAATGGAGTTTTATATCCAGAAGGCAGAAGACAAGAGAGCAAAAATGAGCTCCTCTAACAAATGCCATTCTGTCTGAGATGCTGTACGGGATTCTCCGGGGTTGTACTGACAATTCAGTGGTTGAACTCAGGGGGGAAAAGAAGAGAAATCATACTCATTGTGTAGCTGAGCTTTCTTTGTACTCCCTGTACAAAAAATTGATTAAATATGATTGGCTTTCTGGGCCATGAACATATAAGCCTGGGTGATTAGATAGACCTCAAGAATTGTTTCTTTACACTTAGGGCAAGCTTTAAACCACACAGATTCTTGTTAATCCATTCAATGGCATGCAAGAAAGCACACATCATCCCATTCAACATTTACTTTGCTCTCTTGCTCTAGGATTAGCGATCACTCTACTTTTGTTCCTCCAAATCTTTTTACATGATTTCCTCTCGGTGGCCCAGCATCATGGCAGCAAGGAAAGAGAAACCTAACCTATATTTTCTGCTAGGTAGGGAATTCTGGGATTCTCTTCAGGTCCACATATCTTGAAGTTGCCAATGTTGAAAAACACTGCCTAAACTTAGGCCACGCTTCTAAGAATACAGTTCTTAGTTTGAGAAGGACGTCAAAGGAATCGGAAAGATCAAGTGTGTAAGGCAGCCTGGCTTCTAATAAAAAAATAATAATAAAGACACCTGAAGGGTCTAGTTTTTATGTGCTAAATGCTGCTTGATAGAATATCTGAAGGGTATTGTACAAATGGCATAGCCCAGTTCCTAAACCCATTTCTGTTTGCTTTTATCTGATCTGTTACAATTTCATAGATCCTTTATAGTTTTACATAAACACCAGACACATGTTGTACATTTTACGTGTTTTAATTAATCTTGACTTATTCAAGTAGCTTTAAATGATGGTGGTATTTTAAATTTTATTTGTATTTATCTCATTAGCTGCTTTAAAAAAAAAATTAATGACTGGAATTGTCTAGGTGATGGTGTAGTTATTGTTGTTAACCATAAAAATCATGTGAGAGTTCAGAAGCAGGTTCAGGAAGTACAGATTATTCTCCATCAACATAAAAATACTTTAATTTTGAGATGCAGTAGCTAATAACACTATTAACGTGAGGCCACAGTGTAAGCAGGATTACTTTATGACATTTCTTTCTTCCAGGACAGCTGTTCAGTGATTCTGGACAAGGTTATGGTACCCAGCTTAGATTCAGTGTATGATTGGGGGTTCATCCTTGACTCAGAGCTGCTGTGGCCAGTGAGGAGGGGGCTTTGCACAATTTCCTCTTGTGTGCCCATTGCTACCATTCCGAGACAGGTGTTGTGACCTAGGCTCACTTAGTCATTACAGGACACAATTAGTCGCAAACAAAACTATTTTATTATAACAGCTGAGAATTACTTCATTCCCAACTTAGTCCAAATTAATTCCAAAAGAAGTCCTTCAGAAAAAGTCCTTCAGGCTTATCACAAACCTTTATCTTCTTTGGCACCCTGTCAAAGGTCTTCTTGGCAAATGTTCAACGAAGTTCAGAAACAAGAGACGCCAGCTGGAAAATATATTTAGCAACATTGCTTTCCTACAAAGAGCCCAAGAGTTTTTGCTGCTTTTTTAAGTCTTTAAGATGGGGCAATCATCTCCTGGCCTTACTCCCAAGTCGTCCTTTTTGTTTTAGCTTCTCTTGCCTTTTGGCAGCTCTGTGCATGCATGCACTAGGAACAGGCTCCTCCTGTTCCTCTGCCTCTCTGCTGTCCGACTCTGGAGGGTCCGGAGTCCGCACATCACTCCCAGATGGCCCTAGCCCCATCTCTGCCTCCGATGCAGAGCCCTCATCCGGGCCTTCCCCAGACTCCAGGACTGGCCCATGGTCCTCCCCAGCCTCCTCACTGTCCGATTCCACTGTTAGCTCCACGGGCTGCTGGCGGACCACAACAAAAGGACTCATACCTTAGTTATCTCCTAATTGTCTTATTGCCATATGTTGCCCTTGAAAACCATCTAGAAGTTTCAATTGGTCTCAAATACAGTGCTGCAGATAGTTATGGGCATTATCTTGCATAATACCTCTATTCTGTTACCTGTGCTGGCATCCAATAGGCGTTAGACTGCAATTCAATATGCTAGTTATCACCCATAAAGTTCTACATGTAATAAGACCAGATTATTTGCAGGACTGTCTGTGCCCAAGTGTATCTGCCATATATGCCAACAAATTCCAGGTCCCATCATTGGAACAATGTGACCTTAAGGGACCCCAAAGGCATATCTCTTCAGTGATGACCCTGCCCTTTTGAAACATTCAATTAACTCTGATTCTGCAAGCCTTCAGAAAGACAGTCAAAATCTGGCTCTTTCCCATGCATTTGGGTCATGATAAGCAGCATTCCCAAATGGTTGAACTATAGCATATTCTAGTTCAGATTGCCATTTTATCAGTTTAGTTGGTATTAAATGATCTGCATTGTTTACTGTTGTATTTGTGGCTGGACAATTTATGTATGCCATCCAAAATCATGCTGAGCAGGGGTGGGTTCTACTTATCTTTACTACCAGTTTGCAACGGGGCCGTGTGTGCGCTTGCTTCACTCGCGTGCATGCACATGCTTCTGCGCATGTGCAGAAGCTTCCTAATGATGTCCGGGTCAGTGGGTGGAGCCTCCCACCGGTTTTACTACCGGTTCTTGCGAACCGGTCTGAACCGGGGGCAACCCACCACTGATGCTGAGTTGGGCAACTATATAAAGACTGCCCATGTATATTTGCTTAAATCTATCCCCCCCACCACCACCACCACAAATGAGACGAAGGATCTAATTAACATTTTATGTGAAGGACAAGATAAATGTTCACTATGAGGGAGTGGCTCAGAATGCTTGATGCTAATTATGGAGACCAGAGGCTTAGGACCATTACCAGAATTTGATGATATGGGTGATCTTGGAAGAATCCAGTCAGAGCCTCATAACAACCAGCTGGAATAGAATTGAGGCATGAAATATCTGTGTCACATCACCCTTTTTTCCTCATCTAGATGCAGCATTAGTCAGCCAGACAGAAAGAGTGAGCCTTTTGTTATTTTCTCCTTCCTTATTTTTAAACCATGCAGCTATTTTTGAACTTTATTCTCTTCTCTATCCAGCAAGCTCATTATAGATAAATCAGGCTGAAATACATTTTAAAAAATACAAAACAGAGAAGGAAAATATATAATGCTGCACATTACTATTGTGTCTGTCAAAAACAGGAGTAATGCTGATGCCTTTGTATTAGCTGCATTCCTTCATTCTGCAACAAAAATGATAGCTTTATAGAATGCAAAGCATAAGAGGCTGGAAAGAGTCATTGATATGGTCAGAAATGGCACCCTTCCCCGTGTGAAGTAGAGATATGTCGATACTAATGTCCTTCTTTCAGTTATTCCAGGTATTTGGGGGTTTAATGGTGTTCAATTGTTGAAACTCTCAGACTCAGATGATACTGGCTTGCTTTTGAAAAATACAAATGCATGTAGCCTTAGGTAAAAATCTTATTTAGATAAAAACAAAAGAGGTTGTCTTTGCATTTTTCTCATAAGGGATCTAACATCAACTATCTCTCCCACCCTTTTGTTTTATAGTTTCTCTAGATCTACCTCTAAGTTGGCTTTTCACTCCCCCCCACCAATTTTCTGAATTACAATTTCCATTAGACCCCAGAAGGTCAATGGGCAATGACAAATGATAAGGAAGCTGTAAGCTTTTAGATATTTCTATAGCAAAAGGCTGCAGTGAATGAGATATTGGTATTTTGCTAGAAGGCTAAACTGGGATTTCCAGTCCTTGGGGAATTTCTGCCAAAGTCCTAGAGTGTGGGGCATGGAATAACAGACAAAACTTGAAAATGCCAGAAATGTCTGTTCAAGAAAAGGCTACATAGCCATTTGTTAGGGTTGCATTACTGGAGAAGATGTTATATCACCAAATTTAACCTAAGCAAACCAAACGGGGAATTATCTCATCAGCCACAAGTCATAAAAGAGAAGGGAGAAACCAGGTTTGTTAGGTTTCCTCATGAAAATGTTTATTTCTCCTTTCAGCTTTCCTCTTGCTAGGTAGTTAGATCCGTGAGAGAACAGCACCTCTCTCTGGGTGTCTTTCAAAAGGTGTGACACAGTGTCAGGTAGACCTTCAGAATGGCCTGTGGGGCAAAATGAATGCCTGCATTTTGATTTAATCATTTAGTGACTAATTAATGTAGCTATTACTTTAGAGCAGAAGAGGGAGGAGAATTATTAAAGGTTAATGTGATTGTTGGAGGAAAGCTATGGCAAATCTAGACAGCATACTAAAAAGCAGATACATCACCCTGCCAACAAAAGTGCATATAGTCAAGGCTATGGTTTTCCCAGTTGCAATGTATGGCTGTGAAAGTTGGACCATAAGAAAGGCTGAGCGCCAAAGAATTGAGATCTTTTAACTATGGCGCTGAAAAAGACTCCCATGAGTTCCTTGGACTGCAAGGTGATCAAACCAGTCAGTCCTAGAGGAGATCAACCCTGACTGCTCTTTAAAAGGCCAGATCCTGAAGATGAAACTCAAATACTTTGGCCACCTAATGAGAAGGAAGAACTCACTGGGTTCTTCCTAATGCTGGGAATGATTGAGGGCGAAAGAAGAAGGGGACAACAGAGAATGAGGTGGCTGGATGGAGTCACTGAAGCAGTAGGTGTGAGCTTAAATGGACTCCAGAGGATGGTAGAGGACAGGAAGGCCTGGAGGAATGCTGTCCATGGGGTCATGATGGGTCGGACATGACTTCGCAACTAACAACAACAACAAAATGTGATTGTTACATGTGTTGTGAATATTTATATATGTTATACATGCTGTAATATATATATATATATATATATATATATATATATATATATATATATATATATATATATATGCATATTCTTTCTAGACAGGTTTTACCTACGTAAACTAAGTTGTTCTACAGCCCTGGTTCTGTGAAATCTCATATATATATATATATATATATATATATATATATATATATATATATATATATATATATATACACACACACACACACATGCATAAACACATTACATAATGTGTAACATATGGCCCATTTTGTCCCCACTAACATTCCTAACAGTCAAAATGCCCATCGTGCTAGACCATGGGTGTCAAATTCACCACATCACATTGCCGTCATGTGACGTTTTGTGATGTTTTTCGCTTCACAGACCTGGGGTGGGCATGGCCTGTGCATGATGTATCCAGCCTGTCGTCCGCCAGTTTAACACCCCTGTGCTAGACAATAGTTTTTCTTATCTTTTGTTTTCTCCTGCTTTCAATCATTATCATCATCATCATCACCCTAGGGCAAACTGAGAGTACCCTGTTAAAGTTTGCCAATGTCTTCACAACACAAGGAGAGCTTTCAGTGTCCCTGAGAGCTGAAGTCACAGATCTTAAAGTTGCCAAGGTTGAGATACTCATTACTGTTGTACGCTTTGTTTATTCTTCACTTACTTTTATGACAGGAGAAAGAAGCAATGTTTTAACTGCAGAACAATGAAGCTTCAATTCTCTAGACCTGCCTCCTTCAACCTGATGCTTTCCAGAATTGTCAGACTTTAAAACTCTTAATTGCCTCCCGGTGTAGGAAGTATGGGTATTGCAATTCAATACCAGCAAAAGCTTTAGACTGTCTCAATGCCAATTATACAAATTATATATTGAATAAATTCTAATATTTATACATAAAACCCATAGGGACAGTACCCACAACTTCTGTACTGACCACTGGCAGCAGAAATAAGGCTAGCTGTGGTTTTTCCACATGAATTCAATTTAAATGGGTACCAGCTACTGTGACCCAGAGTCAAACCACTACAGGAATTTGCATGAGATTACATGTCGGCCTCCATAATTGTTCTCTCTAACAAGGCAATCTTATGCCAGGCAGTCTTTCTGATGCTAAGATTTACCAATAGAACAGATTGTCTGAGGAAGTAGGCATTTTCTTTTGTTGGGGGTGTTTAAACTAATTGACCTGCAATATTTGATGGGTCTTATTCCTAGACAAGTGCACTGAATTGCTGTCCAGAGTGCCCCCTCTTGTATCTCCAGCTGGCTTTATTTTCCTGATATCTTAAAGACAAAATGGCTGGTTGTTTGCCGTACTTTTAGCAATTTGCTCCTTGAATTCCTAATTGTTCCATTTTTGAAGATTGCCAGCTTCTGAAATTAACTGTGACTGCATTGGGCTTTCTAGACGGGTTCATGCTCAGATATCTCCAGCAACAATTACATCACTAAATAGATCCTGGGAACTGCTCACAATGGTATCTTGATTCGCTTCCCATCCTGACAGTGCTATGACTAACTCATTCTCTTCTAACAACAGCAACAACACTTTTTATTTTCTTTGTCAGAACCTGAATGCACATTTCCCATTCAATGTGAGGATAACAGGAGTCCACCATTATCATATATTCTTTTGGATGCCTCTCTGTTTTCTTTCTCCATCTCAGGATCAACATCAGATATATTCCTAGCACCTTTTTTGGCCAAGCAATACAGTGATTTTTAAAAGACTGGTTCCCCTCCCCCCAAAAATATGGTTTTCATTTGTTACAATCAATGCACATTTTGACATAAAGATCAAACTACTATCCAGAGTTTTCCACAGTTTTTTTTTTTTTTTTTTAGATTCTAGCATAATTACGTCCTGCTGCTTATCACTCTTTTGCAAGTATCTTCAAACTGCATCTATGTAATAATGTAACTAGAGTTTCAAAATCATCCCTGCATGTTTATCAATTTTCTTCCCAGTCTCAAAATCTGCCCATAAGACTGGAAGATCTCCAAGGTCCCTTTCAACTCTATTATTATGTTTTTTCTGCTTGGAATAAATAGATGAGGGTTTGTGATTTTGATACAAACTTTTGAAAATTAGCATATCTCTTTAGACATGACATGAAAAGATACTGAGATGTAATTATCTAAAGGTAGTCCTTGACTTAAAACTACAATTGAGCCAAGAAATTATGGCTGTAAATTGTTCTGGTCATTAAGCAAGATACACACACAATTGCCTCACTTAAGGATGACAATCCCAGTTCTCCCTGTTGTGATTGTTTTTAAGTGATCGCTTGGATCATTAAGCAGAGCACAAGGTGCAGAGTGAGGGGGGGAGGAGGGAATAGGCCTGCATTGCAGCACCTCTCCAGCTCAGCACAGCATATACAGGGCCTTAACACAGCTTATTTATTTATTTATTTATTTATTTATTTATTTATTTATTTATTTATTTATTTATAATTAGACTTCTATACTGCCCTTCTCCTGAAGGACTCAGGGCGGTTACAGCCAAATTAAAACACATAGAATTACAAAATTTAAAACCAATTAAAATCAAATATATAAAATGGCTCAAAATTTTAAAACATTTAAAACATATACACACCCCTTAAAAATTCATATTAGGCCAGTCTGGCTTGCTGGAACAGAAGAGTCTTCAGGGCGCAGTGAAAGGTGCTCAGGTCGGGGCTAAGACGAAGCTCTAGGGGGACCTCATTCCAGAGAGCCGGTGCCCCCACACAGAAGGTTCTCTCCCTGGGTGTCGCCAGTTGACATTGTTTGGCTGACGGCACCCTGAGGAGCCCCTCTCTGTGGGAGCATATTGGCCGGTGGGAGGCTGTTGGTGGCAGAAGGCGGTCTCATATATACCCCAGTCCTAAGCCATGGAGGGCTTTAAAGGTGGTCACCAACACCTTGAATCACACTTGGAAGACCACCGGGAGCCAGTGCAGCTCACGCAGGAGGGGTGTTACATGGGAGTGCCAAGTCACCCCCATAACCACCCACATGGCCACATTCTGGACCAGCTGGAGCCTCCGAGTGCTCTTCAGGGGGAGCCCCATGTAGAGAGCATTGCAATAGTCCAGACGGGACATGATGAGGGTGTGAGTGACCATGTGCAGGGCATCCCAGTCCAGAAAGGGACACAACTAGTGCATCAGGCGAACCTGATAAAAGGCTCCCCTGGCCACGGCCATCATATGCTCTTCCAAAGACAGCCGTGCGTCCAGGAGAACACCCAAGTTGTGAGCCCTCTCTGAAGGGGCCAAGATCTCACCCCCAATAGTCAGCGATGGACCCAGCTGACTATATCGGGATGCCGGGAACCACAGCCACTCGGTCTTGGAAGGGTTGAGTTTGAGCTTGTTCCTCCCCATCCAGATCCGCATGGCCTCCAGGCACTGGGACATCATGTCAAGGGCATCATTGGGGTGTTTGGAGTGGAGATGTACAGCTGAGTGTCGTCAGCTTACTGGTGGAATCTCACTCCGAAACCACGAATGATCTCATCCAGAGGCTTCACATAAATGTTGAACAGAAGGGGCGAGAGGACTGACCCTTGCAGCACCCCACAAACAAGGCACCTCGAGGTCGACCTCTGCCCCCCTGCCAATACAAACTGTGTACGGTCAGAGAGGAAGGAGGAGAACCACCGCAACACGGTGCCCCCACTCCCAACCCCTCCAATCATCGCAGCATGATACCATGGTCGATGATATCAAAAGCCGTTGAGAGATCTAATAGGACCAGGACAGAGAAGCAACCCCTGTCCCGAGCCCTCCAGAGATCATCAGCCAATGCGACCAATGCCGTTTCTGTGCTGTGCCCCGGCCTGAAGCCTGACTGGAACGGATCTAGATAATCAGCTATACAGGACCTCCCTATGCCTCCCCTATCCACCCCAGTCACCTTTTGCAAAACTTCTGTGCTGCTGAGTCCCACAACCTTGGGCCTATCTGCCCATCATCCTTTGCTCCATTTGCCCAATACAATGCCTTCCCACAGAGCCCACCATTTTCCATTTTAGAAGTAGGTACCATGCACACACTGTCTAAGAAGGGCACCGTTTTCCAGCTCACTTTTCCAAAAAAAAGTTCCCACGCTGGTATGCCATGTAGCTATCCTATACAGAAGCTGCCTTATGCCATTCTGGAAGCGGGGGCCATTTTGGAAGTGGCCACAACTCTGGGATTTGAAGTTGAGAAACAACCAGTCTATGTAATTTTAATGTCTTTTAATTTTTGCATTATTGTAGCTGTTTTTATGTCTAAAAGGCTGTTCATTGCCCAGAGTCCCTTTTTGACATGGTTGATCATACAATGAATAAATGAATAAATGAGTGAAAGTTGTTTGTTTATGTCTGTATCTTCTTCGTGGCTATGCTAGAACTTGTTCCATCTAGCTTCCATTCATTTGATTCTCTGTGTTCCACATTCCTATTTTAAAACAAAAGACATCTTGATTTAATTAGGGTTCAGAGGCTTCATCTGTTCTCATCTGAATAACACCTGCTTTTTCTGGCAAGCCATGATAGGCTGCTGTGAATGATTCCATGCCCCCAAATGATAGTTTATTTAGAGCTTCATTAGACCTGGCTCTTCACCAGTAGGAATGATCCAAACATATTAGTATTTTGTTTTAAATATTCTGATCCAACCCAGTCCACTTCCTTATGCAAAATGGCAAGGTTTTCATAAGGAGTAACAATCCAATACACAGTTGCTCAAATATTCAGTTTTCTCATCTGCAGTAAAATTTGGCTGACCAACAGCTGTTTTTCTCACTTCCATGGAAAAACAAGGAAATAATGGGATACATTTGCAGTTCATGCAGGTGAGCACACTTGAATATTGCAGTAATAATACTAGATAAATAGATAGTAACAATAGCAGCAGTAGCTAAAGAAAGGACAAATGACAAATATGGCTGAAAAAAGAGCATTCTATCTTCACACAGAAATCCTAAGGTTAGGAAAAAGAAATGAATTATTTAAAAACTGGTAATATATCTGTTTGGATGTCATTAATATGTGTTTGATTCCAGCAAGTAATCAAACAAACAAGTCAAGCTTTTTCTTTCTTGTGGAAATTTACCTCAAACTGTTCATGATCAAGCATACATGGCAGACCTAGCTGTCATCTGTACTTTTTGATTCCATAGGAACTAAGCATTAACTCTTTCAAATTGATTTTAATTAAAGTTTAGTAAAACTATGACTATGGATTGCATCTTAGCAATTGGATCATTCCTTTACAAAATATGACCAAAGAAGACTTTTGCTGATTTTCTTAAAAATAGAAAATGTTGATCCCTTTGGCCTTAAAAGTGTGGAAATTCAATTTTTAAGTCACAAATATTTACTATTTAAAGAAAGAGTGGGGATTGACATGGCTAGGTATACTCTGCTCCTAACATTTGATAAAGCTGTCCAAACAACTTTATTCTCCCTTGTTTTTAAACCTATCTTTGTTAGTTTTGGGATTGTGTTGGGCAGTAGTGGATTCCACTTACCTTCGCTACCGGTTCAGAACTGTGAGCGCTCATGCGTGGTGCTTCTGCGCATGCGCAGAACCTTCTGTGCATGCACAGAGCGTCCGTGATGGCATCCCGGTGGGGTGGGCGGAGCCCCACCACCACCACCACTACCAGTTTGCCCAAACGGGGTGAACCAATAGAAACCTGCCACTGGTGTTGGGATGGGTTAATTATATTGTTTTGTTTTTATTTATTTTTTCCTCATAAAGTGCTGTCCAGAGCAGGGTTGGATGATAACATTGTTAAATAAATGTTCAATTGAACCAATAGCAGACCTAACTCCCTTAATGTAGGAGTGGAAGAAGTCTGATCTAGAGTGTTGTGGTTCGCCAGCAGCCTGCGGAGCTGGCAGTGGAGTTGGACAGTGATGAGGCTGAGGAAGAACATGGGCCAGTCCTGGAGGCTGGGGAAGGCCCAGATGAGGGCTCTGTGTCAGAGGCAGAGATGGGGCCAGGGCCATCAGGGAGTGATGTGCGGACTCTGGAGCCTCCAGAGGCTGACAGTAGAGAGGCAGAGGAACAGGAGGAGCCTGTTTCTAGTGCACATATGAGAAGAGCTGCCAGAAGGCAAGAGCAGCTAAAGCAAAGAGGATGACTCAGGAGTAAGGCCAAGAGATGATTGGCCTCTCCCATAAGGCTTAAAAGACCAGCAACAGCTCCTGGGCTCTTTGTCGGAAAACAATGTTAATAGTCTTTTGCACTTATGTCTTGTCGGCATCTTCTGCTTTTGAACTTTTGCCAAGAAAAGCCTTTGGCAGTTTGCCTAATTATACCAAGGCTGGTGATTAGAAGAATTTGTGTTATGAAGAGTTTGTTTTAATTTAGTTTGGACTACGCTGAGAATGAGTTAATTCTCAGCTGTTCTAATAAAGTCTGTTTGTTTTGGAATTGTTTGCATCAATTACTACCTACTTGGGCCTGGGTCACAACATAGAGCTATCATGTAGCTCAGTGGTGGGTTCCTCCCGGGTTTGGCCAGGTTCAGCCGAGCCGGTAGTAGTGACGATATGACGTCATCAAACCAGTTCTCTTTGTCCGGGAGACTCACACTCGCCCCCACATTATTGCTATCTTTTATTTCTTCTTTTTTAGCTCAGCTGATGGGTGCGGCAAATTGGATTGCCGCACCTCAGCTGGGCAGATTCCTAACACGCATGCGAGAGAAATTTGGCATGCATGGGAGCAAAGTGAGTCAAACTTAAAGTCAATCAGGAAGAGCTGGAAGACGTTTCCTTAGATCTCTGCCAAACTCATTGTCGGAGTGTCAGCGATCTAAGAAAACGTCTTCCAGCTCTTCACGATCGACTTTTAAGAGTGGCAAGAAGCTGACAGCAAAAGAAGCAGCTGCGGAGGTGTCAGGGGCATGTGTGTTCCTCCCTCCATGGTCCTCTCCTGGGTGACAGCCAGGGCTTCGCTACCACCTCTTTATCTCAGAGGGGCGGTATCTGCCTCCAAGTCCTTGTGGAGGGACACACACACACACACACATGCCCGTTCCCTCCGCTGCCGCTTCTTTTGATCATGAAGAGTTGGAAGATGTTTCCTTAGATCCCCGCCAAACTCATTGTTGGAGCTAAATGTGGCAGCCATGAGCTGTGCTTTCCTCCAAGTCTCATCCAAAAAGCTCTGTACAGAGAGAAGCACCTGTTTCCCTCTGCTGCCCACAGCGCTTAGAGGAAAGCACCGCTCATGGATGCTAAATTTCACTGTGCTGCGCCAAACGCTTTCCCATAAAGAGCAACGAAGAAGAGAAACAGCCGCTGACCTAGAGAACACGTGGACTGGAGCAGCTCTGTGTGCTCTCCACTGGCTGTTTCTTCCCCTTCGCTAGTGCAGCACAGCGAAATGAAGCAGCCATGAGCTGCGCTTTCCTCCAAGTCAAATCCAGAAAGATCTGGCTGGGAAGGGTGCCAACTCAGGGCAGCAGGCTCAGCTGCAGTCCAGACGAGCCAAGGAATTGCGGGGAGCCTCCCATGTGTTGCACCCCCCCTCCCAGCCTTCGCCCATGCCTCCGTGCCTCCAGCATCTCCCGAAGCTGCCTCCATTGGAGCTGTGACAGGGACGGGGCAGCCCAGTAAACTGGGTGCCCAAAAACGGCACGCGGGCAAAGGCTGGGAGGGGAGCCTGCTGCCCTGAGTTGGCACCCTTCCCAGCCAGATCTTTCTGGATTTGACTTGGAGGAAAGCGCAGCTCATGGCTGCTTCATTTCACTATTTATCTGCAGCTAGGCCACTGCCCTGGGCCAGCGGAAGCTGCACAGGGCGTGGCTGGGAGAATAACCTTGCCATCCCCAAGTGCCGGATTCTGCCGTTACCATCACCCCTGGCTTGCCTGGCTCGCCCCCAACTGGCTCCACATTCATGCAGGCTAGCTCAGCAACAAAAATGCCAAAAAGTTCTCTGGTCGGCCAGTGAGAAGGAAGCTGCTTCATGCTTTCCCTCTATTGCCCTTCCTGGCTGAAAAGCCATGGCTAGTGGGCTGCGGGAACAGGGTCACCCTCTTGACTGGGGGCCTGGATGCGTCCTCAGTGAACCTGCCCCTGAGGTCCAGAGGGAAGCTTTTCTCCTGCACGCTCATCTCACGGGCAGGACCCAGCCAGCAGGAGTGGGGCGCCCTGGCTGCAACCACGGGGAAGGCCCGTCAGAGGTGAGAAGAGGTGCTTTTTGGCCAGGAAGGGCAATAGAGGGAAAGCTGAGATGACCACCGCCACCCCACCATGTTCCGACCTGGATATGTCCGGTGGACTTCCGGGTGCGCTTCAAGGTGTTGGTGATTAAAGCGCTCCATGGCTTAGGGCCAGGGTACTTACGGGACCGCCTTCTGCCACCAATAGCCTCCCACCGGCCAGTTTGCTCCCACAGAGAGGGCCTCCTCAGGCCATCGGCTAGACAATGCCAGCTGGCGACCCCCAGGAGGAGAGCCTTCTCTGTGGTGGCACCTATCCTTTGGAACAATCTACCCCCAGAGATACGAGTGATCTCCGACCTCCGGACTTTTCGTCGGGCCCTAAAAACTCATCTCTTTCAGTTAGCCAGTCTCTCTTGATTTTATGATTTTATGGTTGGTTTTAAATTTTGATATGGATTTTAAATTGATAAATTTTAAACTATGGGCCAAATTTAATTATTTTAAATCTATTTTTAATCGTACTTTATGTATAAATGCTTTTATTTTGGCTGTTCACCACCCTGAGTCCGAAAGGAGAAGGGCGGTATAGAAATGTGAATAATAAATAGATAGATAGATAGATAGATAGATAGATAGATAGATAGATAGATAGATAAATAAGTAAATAAATATGGGGCCGGAGTGTCAAAAAAAAAAGTGTCAAAAAGTCCCAAAAATGTTTGCCACCATTTTGGTGGGGGTGGCTTGGTGGCGGTGAGGTCATGTGACTGAGTGCATGAGTGATGTCAAGTTGGCCACGCCCACTCAGTCATGACCCCCACCTAGCCACGCCCACAGAACCGGTAATAAAAAAATTTAGAACCCACCCCTGATGTAGCTCCATAACTCTTTTGTGGCTCCAGAGAGCATGGACAGGTGGGTTAAGGAATCAAATGTGCATTTTAAGTTTTGCAAATGTCTGAGGCACCCATTTCCCACCCTCCAAACAGGCCATGGGTCTGCTTACTTTAGGAGTGAGGCAATATGCACTCCAAAATGCAGAGTAACCTCAAAGAGTATCCAAGAGTTTTATTTTTCAGCAAGTCACATGCCTGTGCGTTCATACCTGAACATACACATTGCCTAATTGCAACAAAAGACAATAGCTACATTTGAATTCATCGGGACTGAAATCTGTTCGCTTTTGAATCCAACACAATGCAGTCACAGGGTTGCAATAAACCAGCAATATTATCCCAAGTCAGTGAAACAGATAGGCTTACATTTATAGTCCTCTCATCCTGTCACTGCTAATGGGACTGAACTTATTAAAATGCCAATGTACTCACTAAAGTGATTTGTGGATACTTTGCAATGTTTCTTTTGAAAACCGTCATGCTACTTGTAAGATCGATAGCCATGGCATGTTGCCAGCAGGTCTTCTTTCAGATTTCTCTTTGCTCCTATGGTGGTATACAAAATTCATGCTTTAGGAAGTGAGTGTGGGCCACTGAAAAACAGAAAGACATGTTATAGGTTGCAAACAATGGATTCATTTTGAACCCATTGATTGAGGCGGATACAAATGATAGTACTTTTTGATATTGCAAAGAAGGTTGATTTAGAGAAGAAATTATGGTATACCATGAGTCTGCTTCTGTGTATTTGTGGATAGTACCAGTACTACTACAGATAGTCCTCAACTTACAACAACAATTGAGCCCAAAATTTATGTGGTAAGAGAGAAATTTGTTAAGTGAGTTTGCCCCATTTTACAACTTTTCTTGCCACATTTGTTAAGTGAATCACTGCAGTTGTTAAATTAGTAACGCAGTTGTTAAGTGACTCTAGCTTCCTCATTCAGTTTGCTTGCCAGAAGGTTGAAAAAGGTAATCACATGACCATGGGACACTGCCACTGACAGAAATGTGAGTCAGTTGTCCAGCATCCGAATGTAAATCAAGTGCTTCAATGGTCATAAATGTGGAAAATGGCCATAAGTTACTTTGTTTAGTGCCGTTGTAACTTTGAATGATCACTAAACAAACTGTTGTAAGTCTAGGACTACCTGTATAAGGGCATAAAATAATGGAAAGAGGACAGGAACTAATCCACAACTGAAGAAATGAAGCATCAGGTAGAGGATGTGGAGTAGAGCCGGTATATAAGGCCATAAGTTGATATTTTCCAACTTTACCACAAACACAAAGCCATATTGGACCAGCCTGGTAGAGGCTAGACCTCTGATGGAATGTATAGCCCCAGATTATACATTAGCCTCATATTTTTCATTCAGTAGGGTGTCCTCCCACAGAACTAGTACTTGGAAAAAAACACATTTCTTATAGCTTCTTCCTTTTGCCAGAATAAATTTTAATGGCATCTAGCACAAATATCCTGCTTTTATCTTCTGTAATTTGTGAATGCTGTTCCATTTCCAATGAAATTGCCCAACAAATGGTATAGAACATTAAAGTTTTATGTATTATCAACCCAAAGTATAGAAATTTCTTTCCATTAAATCTTTTGTCTAGTATTTACTAGGCTTTGTTTCCATAAAAATGACTTGATATATTTGGAAGCATAATTATTTCCTCAAATGGGTCTGTTTTCTGAACTGCTGTATTAGAATTTAAACTGCACTTGTATTTCAAATCTGTATCAAAGCTTATACTAAGTCACCCTTAGTCAACTAATAAGACTTGTATGTAGACTGTGACCCTAAATATGCAATTAACTCAGGCAAAATGTGTCTGATAAACATCCAAAAACCAGCCCTATTGTATTGTCATACAACATGCAACTTGGCATAATTATGGAATAGGTAATGTTGGGTTGATTTTGGACAGAACCCTGATTAAGATATTAGCTGCAAACTTGAATAGTAATCAAAAACAAGAAATAGTGTCATGAAATAATGGAAAACTGTTATGAATATCAGATTTCTTATTCATAGTTAGCACTCCTGGCCTTTGCAGAACTTTCTTTTCAAACTATGTGAATCACGCAAGCATGTAACTAATGCTTAGAAAGGAGCACATGGGAAAAGATGTGGAAAATTGGACTGTTCCTTGTAGGTATTTCCACTGTTCCGGTGTTGTAACCCATGATTTGAAATTTTGTTCAATGAATTTGTATAACCACTGGGGGAATTATTATTATAATCTTGTTATGAATCGTAGTAATTTATACAGTGTTTCAATAAAATAGTATTTGTGCATTATAATTTTAAGATTATTGGCACTCTATTGTTTACTTAACTTAGATTATTGGAAATAAAGGAGAAAAGTATTCTATCAATATTAATTACAATTTGGGATATCAATAATCCAAGCCTAAGATTGTTTGACTTTTTCATCCAGGAGTTTGAATATAACATCCACACATAAACACACACAGAGAGAGACCCACAAACACAGAGACCAGATTGCATCAAAATATGTTTTGTACAAGAAAGATCTTGGTCTTGAACTGGTCATTTAGTGTTTAAGGTCTCCATTGTTTTGTTAATTTTTTTTACATATTAATAAAAGGAAAAAATAGATAAGCAAAATAAATTTAACAACAATTAAAATAACAAAAAAGAAAGAAGGAAAAGACAATGAAAAAGAAAATAGAACAAATGGGTTTCTAACTTTCTCCTGTTTATCATTTGCTAATTTGCAATGTTTGTAAACATTTGGGTCCCCTTAGAAGCCATCACTTTAAGTGATTATATTTGTCATGCTATGTGATAGATTGTCATATATAGGAACCATTCTTGTTTAAATTTGGTTAAATTCCTATTGTGAATATATACTATTAGTTTTTCCATTGATGCATATTCATACAGTGTTAATGAACCATATCTGCATATGTGATTACACTTTATTATATTATCTCCAACATGAAAAGCATTTGAGGGAGAAGCTAGAGGTAAAATTGTTAGTCTTAGTATTCCCTTTCTAGAATTCCATACTTTTATCAGACTTCGTCTAAAATATGTCCTTTTACATGTTTATCCTACTTTGTATATTTGCACCATAAATACTTATGAAGCTAGCTATGAATATTGACATTCTAATGTTTGGGAATTTTATCCACTCTGTTATCTATGTCAGGCAGCTTGTTTTATGATATGATTTAAAATTTGGACGGGTAAATTTTCTCTCTCTTAGAAATTTTGTAGGAGTATTTGTTTAACTTAAAAAAGACTTAATATTTTTTTTCTCCATTCTGTATATATTTACTGACACTTTCTTGCCAGTCTTGTAAGGTTCTCTCTGAAATTCTGATTGGTGTCATTTGGAATAGACAGTTTATCTTAATAATAATAATTTATTCAATATGCCTGCCGCCTAATTTCCAATGACTCTGGGGTGCTTGCAATCGTTAAATTGTTCAATCTTGGATAGTATATTCTTTTTAATAATTGCAATTGATCCTAACCAAAATAATTTTAAGCTTCTCCACTTTTCAAGGTCTCTTTTAATCTCATCCTATAATTTAACTAGTTATCTTGGTATACTTGTTCATTGTTGCCTATTAGATGGGTATTTCACTAAGTGAGCTATCTGACAGCTAGATTCTTTCTGCAGAAAATTGATTTCTGCTTGCATTAAAAATCTTGTAATTGTTTTTATTTTGAACATTGATTTTATATCCAGAGTAGTCTCCAAAACTATGAATTGTTTTCATTAACTGTTCTATTGCCTTTTGTAGTTTTATGATGCCTAATATTACATCATTTGTATAACACTTAAGTCTATATTCTTCTCCCCAAATTTTTACATCTCTATTTGTTCATCATGATAGATAGATAGATAGATAGATAGATAGATAGATAGATAGATAGATAGATAGATAGATAGACGGAAGGATGATACAGATAGATGATAGATAGATGATAGATAGATAGATAGATAGATAGATAGATAGATAGATAGATAGATAGA
Organism: Pantherophis guttatus; assembly: GCF_059756535.1. NCBI lineage: Eukaryota > Metazoa > Chordata > Lepidosauria > Squamata > Colubridae > Pantherophis > Pantherophis guttatus. Next base: position 289,243,125 of record NC_142063.1, on the reverse strand, counting down.
TAGATATAGATCGACAGACAGATGATAGATACTTTATTTATAAAATTTTAAATACCACCAATCTTGCTCAGAGTGAACCTGATAAAAAAATACATCAAAAATACAAAATATAATACAAAAGGGCTAGACAAAAAGAAGAATAGAATAAATTAAAAAGTTAAAAGGTTGGGGGAAGGGCCATCAAGGTGCCAGCCACACCCAGGGATGCATGCTGCTAAGTGAGCCCCATGTGGGATGGCAAATCCAGATCTTTAAACTCATTTGAAAGGCCAGGAGAGTGAGGAAAGGATATTCCAGAGGGTGAGGAGGACAATGGCAAAGAAGGCCCTCTTCCTAGACCCCACCAGTTGAAATTGTTTAACCAACAGGAACCATAACGGACCTTCCCTATCTGACCTAGAGGGAAGGGTTGATGTGATAGAGGTGAGATGATTCCTTAGGTAACCTGGCCCAATGCCATGTAGGGCTTTAAGAGTAATAATCAATACCTTGAATTAGATCTGGAAGCAAACTGGAATCCAATGTAGGTCCTTCAGAAGACGTGTTACATGTGCCATCCTGGGGCACCCACAATTGCTTGTGCAGCTGCATTCTACACCAGCTGAAGCTTCAGGATAATCTTCAAGAGTAACTTCATGTAGAACATACTGCAGTATTACATATGGGAAATGACCAGGGCATGAGTAATCAAGAGGAGGGCATCCTGATCCAGAAAGGGGTATAATTGGTATATGCAACACAAAGTTGAGAAAAGGCCCTCCTAGCCCTGAGTGCCATCTGTTCCTCAAGTGCCTAGACAGTAGGCACTTGAGTAGCTAGATCTTCAGTAAATGCAAAACATGTCACAGTGTATAACATCATTATCCATCAAAGCATTAACAATGATATTCATGCTGTCTCCACAAAGTACAAAGAGGATGAGAAGTTTGTGGAATCATACTTCCTGCATTTCTCGGTACACATTTTTGCTATTCTTCTTTTATGACACATAATAGCTTCATAATTCTATGTGTTTCAAACTCACACTTATTATAGGAAGAACATCCATTTTCTACACATTTTGATGGTCCAGTAGAGACTAATCTAAACTCTTTTGAAGCACAGCCAATACCCCTTGTCAATGTGTAAAAATTCAAAACTCTAGATTTTTCTCATTTTCCATCCAAATGATTTCTCTTTTAAGTCCTTAACTTTGTTCATTAGAAACATGAATGAAAATGTAATAGGAAGGAATCTAAATGGTGTCTATACATAAAAATATATAACAATAAAAAGTTAACTATTGAGCAGCATTCTTGGCTTTAAAAAATGGATAATAAAGGCACTCTTGTATCAGTACAGTTCAAGACTGTTAAAAAAGTTATTACTATATACATATGTATTTATTCTAATATTTAATACAACTAAATTAGACTATTGTATATTTATACTTTATATGCAGAATATCATCTTAAAACCACAATTTTAAATACTTTATTTAAATAATTTGATCATGGACTTAATTAAAGTGGACTAAGACTTATATTTGTAAATATAATGTTTTCTATATAATTGTGTTTTTGTATTATATGTATTACGTAATTATATGTAATAATGTATTTGCATTATTTCACGATGCAAAAAAATTAGGATGCTCCTTTTTCTTAAAAAATCATTTTTATACATTCATTTTACACATTCATACATTACATGTAAATCATCTTTGAAAATTAGCTTTGCAAAATGTATAGCAGTAATCGGCCTTACAGTGGTTTTCTGTAAAAATATATGATCATAAGCAACTATTTTAAACTGCATTTTATCATATTATCTGCATTTATCATCATATTTTAATAATCGTTATTTATGAACTATTGTTTATTAACTTTGTTATATGCCATCCAGAGTCACTTGCTTTGTGAGATGGGCAGCTATATAAATTTGAATGAATAAATGAATGAATGAATGAATCTAACCATGATATATATCTGGGGGGTTTGCCTTTATATCAAATAGCTTCAACATTGTGATATTATTGGGTGAATGAAACTCTCCTTGTGAATTGCTTAGGATGTTGAGTCACAAAGGATGTTAATCAGTGGTGGGTTTCAAAAGTTTTTACTACTGGTTCTCTGGGTGTGGCTTGGTGGGCATGGCAGAGGAAGGATACTGTAAAATCTCCATTCCGTCCCCAATCCAGGGGAAGGTTACTGCAAAATCCCCATTTCCTCCCGATCAGCTGGAACTCGGGAGGCAGAGAATAGTTGGGGGCGGGGCCAGTCAGAATTCTTACAACCGGTTCTCTGAACTACTCAAAATTTCCGCTACCGGTTCTCCAGAACTGGTCAGAACCTGCTGAAACCCACCTTTGATGTTAATGTCTATGGAAACTCTCAGTCATCCAGGTCATGGTCATTCCAAATATGTTTTTTTTTAAAGGCAACTGGACTTCAAGGAAAAACAAAGTCCACTTGCCTCTGGGAAAAGCACCTTTGGGACAAACGTTAACATGATTTAACTTGATTATTTGGGGCCAGATAAATCATGGTTTCCAAGGCTTTTAGTGGCAAAAAGATCAGTTCAATAACACCATGCTAGGAATCTTGAAGACCAACCAGTGACAATTCACAACGTGACTAGCCAACTTATTTTTGCCTCCTTGAGCTTAAGATATACTGTATTGCAAAAAGTTATTTCCCCAGCCTTTTCAGCTTCAAGCTGAAGATAGCAAAGAGTGTATTTTTTTGGTTAGAAAACGAGATGTGTATGTTTTCCCTTGAAGAGTAAATTAGAAGACTGATATCTAACATTAAACCTTTTGATACTTCAGTTGCTTAAAAACCTCATAAATTAATAGTTACCCAAATGAATTATTTTCTATTCTAAAATCATTGTGAAGAAAAAGAACATTTATTTATTTATTTTTGACATAGGTTGTTTTGCTAAAGAACTCTGCTTTTTACACTTATGACACTCCATGGGATGATTCATGCATTTCTTTGTAATACAGACTGCCTGAACAGGTACTCCTCTATACCTTATAATCTAAATTCTAGGAGCCTCTGCCTGTGTGCGTCTCTGTGTGTGTAAATGTGTGAGATGTAGATATGTATCGTCGTGTGTAGAATATGGAGGAGATATCTGGTTATTTCAATTAAAATCAATTTTCTGATTGTGTCATTCTTTCCCCATCAGGGTTTTTTTTCCAGTAGAAAAGTTAGAACATATATTGTAATATGTGCATTTCTTCTTGTTCACACCTTTGTTGCATGTAAGTTTCCCAGTTGCCATCATATGTGAATCTTTAACATGGTACAAAAGGAAATATCATAAATTAAATGGGAAATTATCACACTCAGTCAGTTTTAATTTAATCAGTGTTCTTTTTGCCAGATGTATGTTGGTCTTAACACTCAGCAGATGAAAAAACCAAGCTGCCCCCTTTCCTTTATATTCTGATAAATGCATCTACTGCCCATTTAGGTTTCTCTGCGCTATCTAGTTTCTTTTTTCCACTCATCAATTTCTGATTGTGATTTAAACTGTGCATTTAATTAATCATTTTTGAACTATATTGTTAGATACCCATTTTTCACATCTTTCCCATTCTCATACCTTCCTTTGCCCCAGTATACAACAGAAAACATTGTACGCTGTGTTTTGATTTGAGAAATGCATATAAAAAGGAGACATGAATAAAGAAGACGTATTGCACATGACTATAGAAGATGCTTGCATGTTGTTTTGGCAAGTACAAAATTGATACATTTGTAATCAAATGCAAACTGAACTATTTGCTCTCTCATTCCATTTCAGAGTTAACTTTCTTGAAAATCTGTGGTTGCTTATTGAGTTGGCAGAAAAGTCACTTAATGCCATAGACCTCATAAACAGCATGTTTTTATCTCAGTTTCCACACAATTGTTATGCTCTTTGGCTTTCTTCTCATTAGCATCAGACAGTTCTCTGCCAGATAAGTGATGCCCTTCCCTGAAGTTCATAGGGCAGCATGTTACTAGGAAGGATGCTTTGTTGCTATAAAATCCTTCTATCTGATCAAATTCTATTTCTTTTCCTCACTTAGCTATTTGCCACTTGTAGTGCTTGTGTTCTACTGGAAGATTGGCAAGAAAAAATTGATTAGTAGTGTGTACTCTTTCCCAATTTAAGTAATTTATTTGTTGAATTTGTTAAAGGCACCAAACTCGAAAAAGAGTCTATGCAACTTAAAAGATGTCCAATGAATATGTTAAAACACAGTTAAAAACAGTGATTGCCTGGACCAAAACAACACATCCAGACATTCAAGAAAGACAAAGGGAAGGTTGGATACTGAATGGTGGCTCTCCAGAACAGAGAGGTCTAACAATGACCGCTTGAGAAAAAGGCACATCACTGACCCCTTCATGTCTGGGAGAGACCATCCTCTCCCTCAAAGAGGTAAATAGAATGGCATGGATCTAACAGCCCAGTTAAGCTTCCTTCACAGTCCAGGGGGGCCTTGGATCTTGGATGTATTGAACCATTATCTTTCATATAATGGTTCAATATACAGTGCAGAATTGAGCAAGCATTTATTTTACTTAGTATTTGGGTTATATTTAATTCTACCTTGTCCTTGGTGAGTAACCTGTTAGATTAGGATAATCTTTCTCCTCTTCAATTGACTCATTCTGTGTGGTCATTGCTTCTGAGTCCAAAAGAATCTATGACCCAATCCTGCCGGACTGAGGACAGAACAATACATTTCTCCAGTGGTGAAATCTGAACTGGTTTACTACCGGTTCTCTGGCTGCGGATGCGTGCTGCACATGCATGCACAGTGTGCACCACACACGCCAAAAGGAGGCATGGGGTAAGTAGAACAGCGTGGGGATGGGGGGGGGGGCTGATCAGCTGTGGCACATGATTTTTTTTTAAAGCATTTTTTTACAACCTATTTGGCCGAATAGGTTGTAAAAAAAATTGCTTTTAAAACTAAAAAATGGCTCTGATGATCAGGCAGCTCAGCTGGGATTGCCAGAGCCTTTTTTTTTAACCTTTTAAAAGCACTTTTTAAAAGAAGCAGCAAGCGGGCGACTGTGCGATTGGGTGGGCATGGGAGGGGGGCCAGGGATTTTTGCTACCGGTTCTCCGAACCACCTGCCGCCACCACTACCGAACTGGGAGCATTTCACCCCTGCATTTCTCCCTTCTCACCTTAACATCCAAGCACTTTGATGCGGTTTACAAAGTAAACAAGCAAAACCAAAAGACACTTCCTGGAGATGTCATGTTGTGGTTCATAGTGGAACTCAGAACTGCTTTTCTGAAATGATCTGTGACTCTCCCTGTGGATGAAATTTTATCCCTGCGTTTGGAGATAGCAAAATGACTATATACCACTTAGAACTAAATAGACAGAAAAAAAGTATCTGTAGAGTTGACAAAAAACAAACTCCTTGCATTACCTCATCCTTCCTACAGGTTACAAGACCTTAATACCCTGCTGGATTTAAATGTTCAACACAATTGTTCAACACAGCAGAATTCAGATAATTGGATCCAATCTATTTAATTCTCTAGCCCTCAAGCTATTAGATGACAAGAAATCTTTTGGAGTTTTGTCTTAACTGGTGAAGTTAATATAAGCACAGGAGAAAATGGCTTACCCCTAGTTGGATGGGAATCTGGTTAGTATCTGGCCCTGAGAGATATTTAATGGATGACTTCCCATAATATTTTATCAGCTGGTGTTTCAGTTTTGATGGAGAGTAAGGCTGCACAGACTGACCTTGTTAGTCATTCCAAACAGCTGAAACAGCACCAAGTCAGATTGTAGGTTTTGGTTTTTTTCCAAGCAGAATTGGAGGAGAAATTTCTTTAATTTGAATGTTTAGATCAGGGGTGTCAAACTCACGGCCTGCGGACCAGATGCGTCACGTGTTGGCCCCACCCCCGCCCAGTTTAGCGAAGGGGAAAAGAGTCCCGGTACCTCACATGACGCTGCTGTGATGACGTGAGTTTGAAACCCCTGGTTTAGATGAACATCTTCATTTTGCTCCTGCTGACAGTTGGAATCTCTAATCCTCCTGTCTCAGAATGTTGTGTCCCATTTACCAGTTCCTGATATGCTTAAAAAAATTGAATACAGCAAACTGAGCACATTAAGGAAAAATATAAATAGCAAAAATGTGCACATGCATGAAACATCTTACAGAATTAAAAAAAATATGTTAAAGAAGCTTCAATCCTATATGAGCCGTGGTGGCGCAGTGGTTAGAATGTAGTACTACAGGCTACGTCTGCAGCCTGCCGGCTGCCTGCAGTTCAGCTGTTCGATTCTTACTGGCTCAAGGTTGACTCAGCCTTCCATCCTTCCGAGGTTGGTAAAATAAGGACCCAGATTGTTGAGGGCAATATGCTGACTCTGTAAAACTGCTTAGAGAAATGAAGCAGTATATAAGTCTAAGTGCTATTGCTATTGCTATACAGGAGTAAAGGACTATCACTCATTATTAGACATAATTGCACAGAAAAGTGGGCTGCTGTGTTCTTAACGTCACTGAATAGTTGCCAAAATACCACAAATGTTTCCTTCAGCCTCCTCTGGGTTCATTCATTTCCCTCCCATTGGGTTTCTGGGGACTAGAGAATCTCAAATAAATATGAAGCTGTGTTTACTTTAACCTTTCAAATCACTCTGCTATCCAAAAAACCTGTTGAAGTAATAATTGCTATTCTATTATTTCTCTTTCTTCTGCAAGCAAAGAACACTGAAATCTTTTGACATATGGTTAGCAGCATGTGTTGAAAATTAGCAAATGAGTGTGTCTCTATGCATATACATCTCTTTTATGGATGAATTTCAATGAATGGGCAAGACTGAAGTGTAATATAAGTTGATCAGAGCTCAATAAAATCTCCTCTTGAAGATTTAAATGAATTGATTTAAATGAATTGAGAATTTACTAAATTACTGCTATAATGCTTTTCTAATTAAAAGACAAGACACTGACAGAGTATATAAACCTTTAATAAAAGCTGCTGATTTCTATTTTTTAAGTCGGTATGTTTAATGCCAACTATAAATGAATGTGATAAATTTAATCTTCTTATCTTAGAGCGAGAAGAGCAAGGAATAATTAGTTTACAAGGCTTAGATATACTAGATGGTTACAGCTCATGACAAAATGCCAAAAATAATCAAAAGAAGCTTCACAAAAAATAAACTCAGAAAATTATGGTTCCAATCTGCAGGGCTAGAAGATACTCTTTAAATAGCTATCTTACTGTCTAATATTGCCAGGAAAGAACAGAAGTGAGATTAGATTTAGTTAATGGATGGGAGAAATTGTTGAAGAGATTAAAATATGCTAAGTATGACAGTGCATCATATGTGTCAGAGATAAAGGAGCATTTCTAAATGATCTAGATATGGCAGATAGACATATCATAAATTGTTATCCAGTAAACAAAAGTTGAACAAGTCAAGTATTAATGTCTAAAAGTTTAGTTTGACTCATCATTTAGTTTATATAGAATTCGGAAGAACCATATTTACATCTGCAAAAGACAAGTAGAGTTCATACAGCTTTAAAGAGGACATGAGACAGGACTTAACATTGGCTAATACCCTACTTAAACTCTTCTTTCAATCCTTCTCTAAGCCTCTCTTGTCAAACAAAAAAGACCTTTTCCATGCGGACAGGATGGAATCAGAACCACAAAGAGCAAGTAGCTACTACATCACACACAAGGGAAAAATCTAGCAAAGGGATAGTTGGTCAACATCACTTAGCAGTGTTGTACATCTTCACTGCCTACTGAATTATTGGACTTTGTTCTTTAGATGTACAGAATAGAAGGATAGAGGTCTGATCTGGATATTGGGAGTGTACTGCATGCAAACTGAACTGGAAATTATTCACAGTAATCTTTCAAGGAGTACAACTCTAAACATCCACCAGATACTCAGACCCACTATATAGATAAGAAACTGGAATGTTACCAAACAATCTCTAACATAACCTTTGTTTCTCAGAATGGGCCCCAGGTGGATTCAAACACATTTTCAGAAAAACAAGTGAGTCACTGCAGTCCAGGACCTTCTTGAAAATAAGACAAGGCTCAACTGAATCAAAGGGGTGATATAGAGTAATTCACCTTCTGAGAAATATGTCATTTATGATTGGTCAGGGCTAATTTGCCAGTCATTTTTGAGGATGCCACCAACATGCTCTTAAAATTCCAGATATACCTGTTGGCCTAAGAAGACTGTCAATCACTGTACCTGGACAGCATTTTCAAAGCTGTTTCCTTGATTTATAACATTTTAACTTTTTCTGTAAAAGAGACTACATTTCACAAGTTTCATAATGCAAGAAGAAAGATGAGTCAAAGTGACTCTTTACCAAACAGAAGAGAGTCAAACATTCATGGAGAACATGGTCCACTCAGAGGATGTAGTCCTCATATTGAGCAATTGAGATCAGAATTTCCATCACTAAACAATAAGATTGAAAAATGGTATGTCATGTGACAGCATCACTTAGCAACAGCAATCCCAGTTGTTGCCATAACCCAGAGACCACATGGATTATTAAGCAAGAACCTCATATGACTGGAATCCTAGGCAAACAGACTGGGAAGTGAGATCTGGAGGCAAAAGGATGAGTGCTGAGGGCACAGGCATTACTGAACAAGGTGGGTAGATGGGAGCTGCAGGTGGGTACTAATGAGCATGGGCAGGGGACACTATGGAGAATGAGCAGGCAGGATGTGCTATGGAATACAATATCCCAAGGACCACAGTGGCTCCTTGGAAGATAAAGTCAGAGGGGGAGAGAAGGGAGTCACTTGCAACCTTCCCTGCTGGCTTCACCATTGACTTTGCCTGTGGGAAGTTGGCAGGGAAGATCACAAATGGTGAACATATGACTATGACTCACTGCGACTTTTATAATCACAAGTCAGGGACCCAAGAACTCAAATCATAATCAGATGAACACAGGAATGATTTGGCAGCTGGAACTCCAAGGACAGATCATAAATCTCTGTCATTCAGTACCATCACAATTTTGAACAGATATTGAATGAAATACCTGTAATAGGCAAAGGTGATCATTTCTTGAAAAGCATTCTGAACACTTCTACCTGGGCTGCCATGTGTTAGATTTAAATGCCACTGTCTTTCATAATGACCCCTTAGCATTCTGAGGGAGATCCCTTTTTGCAATACTATATTCAGTTAAAAGTATTCTGTCAGTGACTTTTTTCAGTATTACTTTGTTGGGACCATGCTGATGGATAAGGAATGCATTCTCATGAATTATATTCTTCAAGAGATGTGGTCACTTTTTTTCCTCTAAAAGCACTCTGTCAAGAACTTGTCTTCCTGCATATTAAAAAAAACACTTTGTTTTTTACAATATTGCAGTTGTTAACTGTTTTTGTTTTCTATAAACATGATTAATGGAGTTGCCTGCAATATTCAACTTCATCTACAACATAGATCTATCATGATTTGATAGTTAACTAGTTCTCATTCAAACTGCTGGGAAAAATGATGTAGACATTATTTCAAAGGAGAAAGAAGATTTGGGAAATTTCTTGTGGGTGAATCGTTCTTGCACTCATTTATTGACAAAATGGTCAAGAGACTACATAAATGCCCCTTCTTTTTCTTTGTACATTCACCTCCCTAGTAGTCCATAATTTCACTGGCTTCCCATGCTACAATTAAATCTGGAAGAAAGCTATCACAATGCAACTCCTCTGAATAGCTTCCACTGTGGTGATGAGATTATCACCTGCAAGAGAGAGAGATTGCTCTGACCTTGATAAATTGTTGGAGAATTTTTCCACCCTGGAGAAATTTGGAGAAATCATCCACTCAGTGGAAAATGTCAAAAGAAAATTTATGGTTTAATCTAGTGCGGATTGCCTATGGAAATAAATTAAGCCATTTTTGGCTTTGAGGAAATTGCTCCTCTAATTTGTAAAGCCAATCAGACCAAAGGTAAAAAGTCCATCACTGGAATTTACTCTTCCATCATTTTTGGTGCTGCTCTCTTTTTAATGGTTTGTTTTATTATGTTTGAGTTTGTAAATTGTCTAGAACCACAAAAGTAGAGTGCACGGCATATAAATGTTTAAATAGATAAATTAAAGGCAAATGTTGACCCTAAATGTCAATTGCTACACACAAGGAAAAATTGCAATCAAACACTACCACCCAGGCTGAACCTATCAGAATGAAGAATGTAATTTTTGAGAACTGAAGTGCAGTATTAAGCAAAACATAGAATTGAATTTTCAACTGCATAGCAGCCACCCATGTGATTGATGAAGGTTCCTTGTAGAATCGACTCATGTAATGGCCTTCTTCATGGAAACCTCCATCATGCATGTGGGAGAATTTACACAGGCCATTCCATGGACTGATTTCTAAAACTAATTTAAATAGTGAAAGAACATATTCCCAAACTCTAAACACTAAAGTGAGACCACAGTTTCTGAACTAAGCCTTAGGCTTAGGCATGACCTCATGGTCATTAACAAAGTCCAACATCATGCATTTTCAAAAGGAAAAGAAAAGAAATTGCTTGGTAATTGCACCATCTTTCTTTGTGCCGTAAGATTATTATAACAGGAAAATCCTTAGTTCACTGTACATTATAAATTCAAGGGATATTGTAAATCTAGCACCAAGGTGCTTAACAATAGTATGTGCAACATTAATCACTCTTTACAGCTGCAAGGGAGAACAAAGGCCCAAAGGAGCAATGTTTTTATAGAATGAGTAATCTATTTAGGAAACTCATTTGCATGCACTTTTATTCCATTTTTCCTCCAGTATTTTTTGTGCATATTTAGTCAGAGTCTGTTCCACTATTATGGTTTCTATGAATGGCAGAGCATAGAGGGTTCATCTGTTTATTGAATCGAAGTTCAGCCTGGTTATTTCTATTCTCGGTTCAGAATTGGTGGAGCTTCTGAAATATCCTATGTTTTTAAAAAGAGGAATGGATCAGCCAGACATGGATTTTTGTTACTTCAGTAAATCAGATTGGTATCTTGGTATATCTAGAGTTACTGAAGATTAAGAACAGAGCAATTCTGTCTTTTGTTTCTTTTTGCTGACAGTTTTTTTTTCTCCAAGCAAATGCAAATTAAATATAATTCTGCAAACACAAAGCATTTGATCCTATCAATTATAATTAATTTTTAATGCCTTTCTCCAATACTTACATTTTAGGATGTTTCCACAAGCATTGTCATTTCAAAAGCACTTTTTTCCATTGGAAAAATGATACTTCTATTTTAGCTCCCTCTCTTTTATGCATGTTAATGTATTAAGCTATTCCTACCATATGACATACCAGTGGCAATGTGCAGAAACTGCAACAAAACAGGGATAGAACCAAGATAAGCATCCTCATTTGCTTTGCCTCTAACATAGAGAGATAGATCCTACATCAGACGAATGCACTAAACATGGCCCCATTCAACCTGATTACAGTCTAAAACTTGATTGGGGGGGGGAGCATGGAAGCAGAGTAATATCATGAGATCATCTTACATGTTGTGCTAACAGATGAAAAGAGAAGAAAAGATCTGGAACAGCAGCAATTGTGTCTGTAGCATCTATCTGTGCCCAATGTATTGAAGAATACGGCTTTAGTCTCTTTTCTCAGCTGCTTACCAGCATTGCTACTGAACAACTGGGAGATTTAAGAGCTAAAGCAATTATTTGAGAAATAAAGCTCTCCAATCTCAGTAGTTCACATTGACCGAAGGCTTTTTGTATCGTCTAGTCTCTAACACTGGGTTTTGTATTTATCCAGAGTAAATATTTATCCTTTTTAAGTTTGATGAGAAAAGAACGAACATTCTTTTTTTCCTAATTAGAGTAACTCTCCAGTATTTTTAAAGCATCTGACAGAGTGAGGAAAGAGGTGAAAAAAAGTTGAAATTCACATCTATTATGTTCAGGATTTAAAAATATGTTGAAAGGCTTGCATTATTTATTTATTTATTTATTTATTTATTAGATTTTTATACCGCCCCCTCTCCCGAAGGACTCGGGGCGGTGAACAGCCAAAGTTAAAAACATACAATATAAACAATTAAAATACGTTTAAAACAGAATTAAATCTAAAATGGCTCCCCAATTTAAAATGCCTTACCCATACCCCTATAAAAAGACGAATTTAAAATTTAAAAATTTAAAATTTCCACATTTAAAAAGGGGGAAGATTTAGGCCAGGCCAGCTTGATAAAATAGAAAGGTCTTAAGCGCGCGGCGGAAGGTGTGCAGATCCAGGATCCTACGTATCTCCGGGGGGAGCTCGTTCCAAATCGTAGGTGCCCCCATAGAGAAGGCTCTCCCCCTAGGGGCCGACAGCCGACATTGTTTGGCCGACGGCACCCGGAGGAGCCCCTCTCTATGGGAGCGTACTGGCCAGTGGGAGGCTATTGGTGGTAGCAGGCGGTCCCGTAAATAACCAGGTCCTAAGCCATGGAGCGCTTTGAAGGTGATAACCAGAACCTTGAAGCGCACTCGGAAGACCACCGGGAGCCAGTGCAGCTCGCGCAGGAGAGGTGTCACATGGGAACTCCATGTCGCTCCCATCACCACCCGCGCGGCCGCACTCTGCGCCAGTTGGAGCCTCCGAGTGCACCTCAAGGGGAGCCCCATGTAGAGAGCGTTGCAGTAATCCAGACGAGAAGTAACGAGGGCATGAGTGACTGTGTGTAGGGAGTCCCGATCTAGATAGGGACGCAACTGGCGGATCAGGCGAACCTGATGAAAAATCCTCCCGGACACGGCCGTCACATGCTCTTCTAACGACAGCCGTGAATCCAGGAGGACACCCAAGTTGCGAGCCCTATCCGTGGGGGCCAATGATTCGCCCCCAATAGTCAGCGATGGCATTAGCTGACTATATCGGGACGTCGGAAACCACAGCCACTCGGTCTTGGATGGGTTGAGCCTGAGCCTGTTCCTCCCCATCCAGATCCGTACGGCCTCCAGGCACTGGGACATCACTTCAAGGGCATCGTTGGGGTGGTCTGGGGTGGAGATGTACAGCTGGGTGTCATCCGCGTACTGATGGTGCTTCACCCCAAAACCACGGATGATCTCGCCCAGCGGCTTTACATAAATGTTGAACAAAAGGGGCGAGAGGATCGATCCCTGCGGCACCCCACATATGAGGGGCCTCGGGGTCGACCTCTGCCCCCCTGTCAACACAGACTGCGACCGGTCGGAGAGAAAGGAGGAGAACCACCTTAGTACGGTGCCTCCCACCCCCAACTCTTCCAACCGGTGCAGCATGATACCATGGTCGATGGTATCAAAAGCCGCTGAGAGATCTAACAGGACCAGGACAGAGGAGCAGCCCCTGTCCCGAGCCCTCCAGAGATCATCAACCAACGCGACCAATGCCGTTTCCGTGCTGTATCCAGGCCTGAAACCCGACTGGAACGGATCCAGATACGACGCTTCATCCAGGTACTGGGGAAGCTGTCCCGCAACCACACTCTCAACAACCTTCGCCACAAAACGAAGGTTGGAGACTGGACGATAATTAGCCAATATTGCCGGGTCCAGGGAAGGCTTCTTGAGGAGGGGCCTCACCACCGCCTCCTTAAGGGCGGCGGGGAAGACACCCTCACCCAATGAAGCATTTATAATCCCCTGGAGCCAGCCTCGCGTCACCTCCCGGGAAGCCAGCACTAACCAGGAGGGACACGGGTCCAACAAACATGTGGTCGCGTTCAATCTACCCAGAATCCTGTCCACGTCATCTGGGGTCACAGGATCAAACTCATCCCAGATAACAGTCTCAAGACCTGCCTCCGTCACTCTCGCTGGATCTACCCAGTCAGAGTCCAGACCTTCCCGAATCTGAGTGATTTTGTCATACAGATACTGAACAAAGTCCTCGGCTCTTCCCTCCAAGGGGTCCTCCCGCGCTTCCTGGTGGAGCAGGGAGCGGGTCACCCTAAACAGGGCGGCCGGGCGATTATCTGATGACGCAATAAGAGCAGCAAAATGCATACATTTTGCTGCTTTTATCGCCACTAGGTAAGTCCTAATATGGGATCTAACCAGTGTCCAGTCCGATTCAGAAAGACTAGCTCTCCAACTACTCTCTAGGCGTCTTTTCCGGCGCTTCATCTCCCTCAGCTCCTCGGTAAACCAAGGAGCCAGGCGAGATCCGCGCCGGGTCAGAGGCCGCAAAGGCACGACTCAATCCAGGGCCCCAGCGGCCGCCCTATCCCAGGCGGCCACTAGGTCTCCAGTCGAGGCGTGAGCCAGAACCTCAGGAATTGGCCCAAGCTCCGTCTGGAACCTATCAGGTTCCATCAGGCGCCTGGGGCGGTACCATCTTATCGATTCCGCCTCCCTGCAGCGGGGTGTCGCGGTACGAAGGTCAAGGCGAAGGAGAGAGTGATCCGACCATGACAAGGGCTCGATGACTACATCCCCTATCTCAAGATCACTCAACCACTGTCCAGAGACAAAAAGCAAGTCCAGTGTGTTTCCCCCAGTGTGCGTAGGGCCATGAATTAGTTGGGTCAGATCCATGGCCGTCATGGAAGCCATGAACTCCCGAGCCACCTCAGACGTCTCACCCACGGACGGCAGGTTGAAATCCCCCATGACCATAAGTCTGGGGGTATCAACCGCCACCGCAGCAATAACGTTGAGTAGCTCAGGCAGGGTTGCTGCCACGCGGCAGGGAGCCAGGTACATGATCAGCAAACCCATCTGAACCCCATGGCCCCATTTCACAAGGAGGGACTCACAACCAGCTGTCTGAGGTACAGTGGTCTCCCTGGGCCTAATGCCTTCTCTAATAATAACCGCTACTCCCCCGCCCCTCCCTTGTGACCTCAGCTGATAGAATGCGCGGAAGCCTGGTGGGCACATTTCTACCAGAGGGACCCCTCCCTCCGGGCCCAACCAGGTCTCCGTAATACCCGGCAGGTCCGCTCCCCCCTCCTGAACAAGATCACAGATGAGGGGGGCTTTATTTACTACGGACCTGGCGTTGCACAACATCAGACGAAGGCCTGGGCCGTGAGGATCTGTGCAACCTGGCAAACGGGTAGAGCCTTGGGGGCCGGAGCACCCTACCACTTGGAGACAGCGGGTGCGTGCTCCCTTAACATGATATGGCCCCCTGCTCCCGCCATATCTACCCCTCCCACTCACAGTACTGATGGTAAAAACACGGGTCCGAACAAGCTCGACCCCCTCCATTGCCCCCGGGTCCCCCACCCGCCCCGCCGCGCGTCGTGGCCGGGCCCAACCCTCCCCTTGGTGGGTTATCCACCAAACCCACGCCCCTAATTCCAATACCACCCCCCTCCCCCCTCCCCAAACCCCTTAAAAGGTTAGACATAGACAATTTTAAAAAACCCCGCAACCCCCTCTTTGCGACATGCCACCTCTCGGGGTTCCAAAGCCCGTCATCGAGGTAGGCCCTCGATAGAGTGGAGGGCCAAGCCTGCGAGAGGGGGGAGTCTCGCAGACCAAGAAGCTCCGCTGCTGAGTACAGTTTGGTCATAGTGGCTCGCCATGACCATATCCTAAGGGTCCTAAAAGGACAGGGAAGAAGGTAGGGAAGTGGGGAATCTCACACATAATTCATAGGACCAAGTCCACTGTCCCCTCACAACAGAGGACACAGTCACAATCCACAACGACCACAATCCAAGGGGGAAAATCGATCCAACCACCCTCTCACGGTGATTAGGTCAGCTGGTCCGCCCCCATTTGTGGTGAAGTGGCAGCAATAGAGTCAGTACATCCAGTGTCCAGGGATCAGGTCCAAAAAACCGCCCTCTCACGGCAGTTGGTCCGATGGTCGGGTCCCCACCGCTGGTAAAGTGCTTATGTGTGAATACATCCCGATTCAGCCCTCAGGAGGCCCCAACACCAGGCCACCCTCTCACGGTGGCCAGCTGGTGCCCAGCCCCCTTAGCCGAAGGGATGCAGCTATGAACCGACCTCCAATTTTCCATAACCCTCTCCACAGTCAGGAGGTTCAGCTGGTAGTGAGAACATAGCGGAAGTGAGTCCCATTATAATCAAGCATTTGAAAGCTGATCAAAATCAAGGCATTGAGAAGAAAACCTGGCCACTTAGCTGGGCTTGTGACTCCCGCCATATCTCTCACACACAGTCCATTTATATAGACAGAGATAACAACAGATTTACAAACAGTGTGCGCATGTATTCATTTTGGGATCTGCAATTTAAATGGTTGGAGGATCCTAACTCTCGCAAGGGTAGTGTCACCCTCTCTATACTAGAAATAAAGAAATTATGGGATCTGATAATCCCATTATCATTATCTTCTCCTAAAATGATCCAAGGTACGTACCTTGGTCTTAGGGCCTGACCATTAGTGATCCTGCTACCAAACCACCTGCCTCGGTCTGTCTGGTCAAAATTAAACACAATTAGGTGTGATACTGGAAGATGTGTCTCTGTCCTCTATCAGTGGGGATGGAAGGATTTCCCTTGTTGTTATTGTGGTGCTGATATGTAAGCTATTAAACATATTGTGAAATATTGTCCACGATGTGTGTTCTCTGATTCCCTAGAAGATCTGTACAAAACAACACCAGAGATAAACACCTGGAAAACTGAATTGGACATCCAGTTATGAGGCCACAGCCATAACCCCATAGAAGTTTTATATATAATTACATGAACTGTGTGTATATATGTTTACTTCTGTTCTGTTATGTTCTCATCATAATAATTCTCCTAATAATAATAATCCATAATAACCCCACCCATCTTCTCCCATCCTCAGGCAGTAGATCAGTATTAACTTCCCTGGTAATCTTGTCATATCATTCACTGTTTACTCTGAATGAAGGTATTATCTGAATGAAGATTATTAGGTTTTCTCTCAAACATAGTTTACTTTTATAACATATTCATTTAATCTATCCTACATTTTTTAACTGATAAAGTGGACATATATCTACAAAAGTTATTAATATCAATAGAAAGCTCTTTTGTCCTTGCATCTTTTTATTTCACCAGGCTGGTCTGGCCTAATCTCTCCCATTCTCTTTTTAATGTAAATTTTTAATTTGTTCTTAACCTGGGGTTTTAAATTTGTCTTGGGCTAAATTGATTTAATTTGATTTTACTTCTGCTCTTAAATTTTTGTATTCTATGTGTTTTATCTTGTGCCTGTTCACCGCCCTGAGTCCTTCGGGAGTAGGGCGGTATATAAATCAAATAAAATGAAAAAAAAAATGAAAAAAAATCTTAATTTTTAAAAGTCCGCTGAAAGTCATTTCTGTAGGTGCTATGTTTTTGTTTGTTTTTTAATTTTATGGGTATGTAAACAAACTCATGTTGTGTTTATACAGCAAATACATTTAGATTCAACATTCCATAGATTGTCTTTTGCCTCTTACTAAATCCCCCTTCTTTTCCAAAACTGCATTCAGGTTCCCATAACTAGCTTTCTCTGCTACAATTTTACATTGCCACTGTTTGGCAGAATTTACTTTTTTTTTTTTTTAATTTAGATTTTCATTTAAACCACTGTCTTTGAGAATCTGTTTCATATAAGTCATCTCCATCTTTTAAATTTTACCTCATGGCCTCTTTCAATGTCATCTTTCACTAACCTCAAAATAACATCTAGCACTGCATGATGTGAAAATTATTTAATAATAAATTTTATGTGTTTCCCCTTATCCCAGTTTGTAATACAATCTTGTAGTTCCTTTGCCTTTAGCAAAAACTGTGAAAGTAAGAGGTTTGCAATCCATGTCCAATTCAAAAATCTCTTTTGTTAACCTACTGATGAACCAGAGTCAGGATAGATTCCTTCACAGTTCTTTTCAAATGTTAGCTCCAAAATTTTCCTTTACGTCTATTAAATGAGCACTTAATTTGATTATTTGCAGAGCTGGGGCAGAATTAACATTTACCAATCTGCATAGTTTCAAATGTAACTTCTCTATTCCCTACTGATTTCTTGTCAGCCCCTTTGTATATATTAACATCTACTAAATGGTTTATTACAAATTGCAAATTTGCATATCCTCTCATTTGTAGAGTGTTCTTCACTGTTTCAAAACATTTTGGAAGGCTATTTAACATCAGTTTAATTAAGATTGCCTCAGGTAGAGTCAATCCTTGAACTTGTAGCTAGTGTGATATCTCTAGCATCTCATTAAAATGCAAAGATAAAAATCCCCTCCTTTATCCACCTTCTTTCACAGCACCCAAAGACACTGTGCACTTTAAAAACAATAGGCTTTCACATAGATTCCCTAGATAATTTCCTACATTTCATTTGCCCTTTTATTATTATCTAAATAAATCAAAGTAGAACCATTTGCTGCCAGGAAAATCATTTTTTCTCAGTTCTGTCCCAGAGCCTTTTCTTTTCTCCTGTATCTGCTGATTGTTGAGTCTCAAAAATGCTACTGAATTCTTATGAGGATCTCCATTTTAAAGGACTGCTCTTCAATGAATGGCTTCCTAGTTTCTTAGCACCCTGGGATCACTTCCCCCATCTCATGCTGAATATTCTTTGCTTTCTCTCATAGTTTTATAGTGTACCCTGAGTCCATAACCTTTTAAGAGGCAATGACTGCGGTAAACTCTAGCTGAAACCTTCTAGTTCATTTTAATAAAGTCCAATGCATGAATAAACTTGACAAAAGGAGCATTGAGTCACAATCTCTGCTCCTTTTGCATGTGTATGTGACATCATGATGGGAGTACAAAAGGGATGGAGTGGGAGCATGACAGTTTGATACTTGCTTTGTCTCTCGATACCCCTATGGGCACCTCTGCATACATCTGTGAATAAAACCAAGCCTATTCAAAATATGTAGAGACTTCCCCTTAAGATTTGAAAGAAAAAGTATATATTATCTACATATCTATATATAAAAATATACGGTAAAAGTAAAAGTAAAAAGGAGCACTGATGATGTTACCTAGTTTGGATAATGAAACAACTACAATAAACAAGCAAGCTCAGAGAGCAGTGAAAGTAAAAGTGAAAATGAAAGCAAACGTGAAAATGAAAGTGAAAGAAAGAGACAAAGAGAGAGAGAGAGAAAGGCCTGGTGTTCTTATCTGTTTTTTGGCTTAGAGAGCCAAAATTGTCTGAAGACAATTTCTGTGATCATGTGGCCACCATGGCCATACGCCAAAGGTGCATAGAACACTGTTACCTTTCCACAGAAGTGGTACCCATTAATGTACTTGCATCTGCATGCTTTTGAACTGCTAGGTTCAAAAGGTGAGCAGGAGCTGGGGCAGGAATGGGAGCTCAGCCAAGTCTCGAACCCTTTAACCAGTGAGCCATCGTGCCCCGCTTTCATATTATATCTATCTGAAATTTCATCTATTTGGCCAGCCTCCTCCTAACCTGATTTGTACCAGACTACAATTCCCACAAAATTCTGGAGGAAATTGAGCTTGTGAAGGTTGGATTTTGCAGTATATAAGATTAGATGTATGAACTTTAAACAGTTGGCATCTTCAAGCTGAGTTTGTTTTTCTAAAAAAAAAGAAAGAAAGAAAAAACAATGGATAGAAGGAAGAACACGAGAGAAGCCCTATCTATAAAAACCAAAAAAATAAATAATATCCTGCTATTTCTGGCATATAAACATTGTGAATAAGCACCAAGTAACATTTATTCAACAATCTGTGTCCAGATAGAGTTGAAGCTGCACTCTTAATAGGGCATGCTGGAAGAAACTTTGCTTTTGTCCAGGCAGAGAAGAGAATAAAGAGCATCTTGGTCCAGGTGGAGACAGCCCAGTCATCCCACAAAAAGGTTGCATCTGAAAGATGCACCAGTGGCAGCATCTTCTTTTACTTCTAATGATGTGCAAGGGATGTTATTTTCCCCGCCGGCACTGTTGTCATCATTGTAGCTGGCATTTCCAATCCTCAGTTCCTGCTGCTGAGCCAACAGTTGTGTGTCTCTGACATTGTCTCATAGCTAATTACAGATATCATTGGAAAAAGACCCAAAAGGAAAAGCACTGTAGGCGAAACTAGCATCAGGGAAAGATACAGCGACTGGGCAGGTTTTGTACAAAGAGGGTGGAAACTCACAGGGAGAAGGAAGGAGGTTGCATGTGTTAGCAGTGCTTAATTATTAAATGCATAGACCGGATTGCTGCTGAAATATTTACAAATGAGTTCCACTGTTCTTCAAGCTACAGGCTATCAGATAGCATATAAAATCTACCTAGGCAGGCTTCTTTATTCAGGCTTAAGAAAGCCGAATGTATTTTTGGGATGCATTACTTTACTTTATGAAGCAGAAAATTTCTTAGGTTAACAGTGTCCAAGTAAGCAGTCTGAATCTGGTCTGGGGAACGTTGCTTGGATTCGTAGGAAAAAATAATTTGAAAGCAATTCAAAGAGAGCAGATTTTTTTTCAGCTAGAACTGATCAGAGTAAAATTGAATCAGAGCACAGTCCAATTCATCTGTAATACCACTTGGTTTGGTAACATTAAAGCATACTATTAATCAGATTTGCCCCATATTGTTTAATAATAATAATAAAGGTACCATCACAGGATGCACAGGATGCTGTTCCAAGTAGAGCTGTCTTTTGCAATTGACTGATGGTGATTTTGTCAATGCCAATGCCAATGGTGTTCAAGTGGTGTTCCAGTTGCCTTAAGATTGTTTCCAAAGCATCTATTACTATTGGTATTATCTTTAATCTTCTTTTCCACGCAATCATTCCACTTCTGTTTGTAGGTCTTTATATTTGTGATCTAGTTATTCCTCTTCTATTCTGCTGTCTCCGGGTACTTCAACCTCCACTATAAAAACGTTTTTCTCTATCTTACCCACAATTGTTAATACTGGAGTGTTATGTGGCAGGGTTTGAATTCTAAAATCACAAAACTCTTGATAACTAACAAGGTACAAAAATCCAATAACAATGAAAGATAAAACAACCCCCCCTCCTGATATTTGGAATATCTGCTCCTAAAATTCTTCCAGAAAAGCTCTGTCCTCACCCTTTCCTAGAAAGTAAACAATACCAAACAGATCTCCAATGAGAAATAATCCAAAATGTCAGCCCCTTCACCAAGAAACAGTTCTTCCAGGCTTTCCTCTAACCTCCCGAAAATGGAGCACAACCATGAAGAAAATGAAATGATCAGATTGACTCCAACGGGGGGATGCAGTCCTGTTATTAAACAGGCCACAAATATTTTATAGACTAATACCAGCATTTTAAATTGCAGGCAGAAGCTAAGAGGAAACCAATGCAAAACAGATGTAATATGTGTCCAACCATTCACTTTTGAGAGTACTCAAACCACTGCATTTTGCATCAAATAAAGCTTTTAGGGGGTCTTTAAACACAACCCATATAGATGTTACAGTAGGTAACAAAACAGATGGTGATGGTGGCATAACAAACGTGTTCCACTACAATGTCACATGTAAGTTTTCCAATTTTGGTAACTCAAACCATTCAAAAAAGTCTTTTTTTTCTTTTGATAAAAGCAATGTCATTTATTGTATGTATTTATTATTTTTATAGAATCTGCCATATTGTAGCTTTATCAAATATATCTACAAGCAGATTCTCCTGCTTGGGAAAATTTTCAGCAACTAATTCCAAGAAGAAACTTGAATATTTCCAAAGAAGCTGATTTTCCCAAAAAGCTATTAGTACTTCTTCACTTGAAGGTTCTATCGATGAAAGCTCAGCTCCATTACTCAGACCTGCAGATGATGTCTTCCCAATTTCTCTCTCCCTCCCTCCCTCCCTCCTTCCCTCTCCCCCTCCCCTTTCCCTCCCTCTCCCTCTCTCCCCCTCTCCCTCCCTCTCTCTCTCTCTTAGTGATCCAAGTATTCAGCACTGAACTGAATACTAGAAATCGTATCTCTCACCTACACAGATCAAGTCAAGCAACATATCTGTCCCCGGGCTCAAAGAATAGCAATTCCAGTCCAACCCAGTAATAAACTAAGATAGAGCAAACCTAGGTAGAGTCAGCGGGAAGATGTGGTACACTCCACACTATAACCAGAGCCTTGCTGCTGTCAGTTTTTCAATCCTGTCCATTTTTCTCTTTATAACCCTCTCAGCTCCCAATTTTATTGAGAGGAAAAAGTTATTCCTACTAGATAATGGCAAAGCTACAAGACCCAAACTGAACTTGCTTGGAAGAAACAAAGCAGCCTGAGTTCAAGTAAATCCCAATTCAGTTTTCAACAACTTAGTTTTGGATGCCTAAGGCTTCTGCCTTTGGTGAGCTTTCCTACTGCTGAAAACTTTCTGTCCATGGACAAGAGGTGATTATACTACACTTCAGTTCCTTTGCTAAGAATTAAACAGTATGTTTTACATGCTAACATTTATAAGTCAACAAATTCTGCCTTTCCTTCTTCCATCGCAAAGGGCTGGGCATGGACCATTATCATTATCAGACAAGTTCAACACGTATGTTAACAGTGGGCAATGTCTCTCCCAGGGAACCTGCCATTTTCAGCACAACAGGAGGCATAAGGAGCTTCAATATGCATGATGCAGTTACATGCACAACAGGTATAACTAGCTGTATCTAATACATCCAGAGGCTTCTTAGGCTATTTATGACTAACGCTGTCCAAGCTGTTCATTGTGTAATTGCTGGTATATTATCACACTAGCTCCCTTTTGCTCTGTTCTTATGCATATTCACATGCATTTAGGGAAGCAAGTGGTACATGTTGTGGAGTTGTGGGGAGGGGGGGTGATGTTTTTTTGTTTGTTTTAAAATTATGAGCCAACCTAACAATTGGGAGCACAATCACCCAAACAGCTGGCTTTGTGCTGCTACCATAGAAATGTTTAATTGCAGCAGAGAACACACGCCATCCTTTATAGCAACATATCTGTATTGAAATGTCTATCACTTATCAAAATTACTATTATTTTCACAATTCATCCCTCTGAGCTTTTGTGTGATCTATGAGCAATTTGCATCCATTAGTCATCAGACTCGGACTTAACAAAATGGGGTTGTGTGATAGTCAAAATGTCAGATTTCCTAGTATTGTCCCCAGTGCTGGAATCATGCCAGGAGTCTTGATACCAAATGACTTGGCTCTTCTAAGTAAGATGGATGTCCCATTCCTCCATTCAGTGGGGCATGATGCATGCCCAAAGAATCCACTGTTAGTCGTTACACAGGACATTTCCTTTTCTCTCCTCCTCCTGAGTTTTAATTTATAGGTTTTTGCATTCGTCAGTAGCAGCTTGTTTTCCTCCAGAACACCAAATATCAGCTTCAGCCAAAGAGAATGGAAGTTTAGATGGTCTGAGCCTCTTGATTCAGCCTTATGGATAATGTAACAGGGGGAAAGAAGAATCTTGGGTGGTGATCTTGTCTGTTTTTTTTCTTTACATGCTGTTAGATTAAGTAAGCACTTGGATGGGAAAAGGACCACAGGCCTGGAAGCACCAGCTGGACTTGGTGAGATTGGGGACATTTTCATTCAGTAAACCAAATCAAATGTACAATATGAGCAGGTGTCATCACACAGATTGCCATTGGGAAAATTGTATGCCTTGTATCAGAGACAACATTACAAAATACAAGCCAACCATTTGCATGTTCTTCCAGCGTTATAAAAGTGGCTTTTTTCTTTACACAGCTTGCTGGACCCATACAAAGATTTCAAAAATCAATAATCTGTTTGCTTGCAAAGGGCAGTAGCAAAACAATATCCATTTAAAACACACACACGCACACACACACAAGCCTAAGAAGTATTGAGAATTTGGAACAGCTTATGCATGTGTTGTGTTGTGTTGTGCTGTGTTGTTTTCTGCTCTGTTCTGTTCTGTTCTGTTCTGTTCTGTTCTGTTTTTGGAACCTTTAAGTGATTGCTGGCTCTTGGCATCTGCCTGGATAAGTCCGTGCAGTTTTCTTGTTTCGTTTTCTTTTTTTTTAATTGGTTTTTATTGTGAAATATAGAAATACAGTTCAACATTTTTCGGTTCCATGGTATTAAATATAAGTACATATTATTTCCATATTATTTACATAGTATTGCATCTTTGCTTGTATATGATTTGAATATTATTACAAATAGTAATGCACAGTTCCTTATGATCATATATACATGTTATTTACTTGTTATTTACAACCTTACTTCGGTAATGCACATGGTAATAGTTAACTCTTTATGATCATTATTAGTTAACCTTTATACTTCTCAAACTTCACTTTTTGTTTCTTTTCTCTATCCACTCATACCACAGCTCCCACACATTATAGTATTCTGTGTTCTCTCTTTCGTTAAGTTCTAATGTTAGCTAATCCATTTCGGCGCAGTCTAATATTTTCCTAATTACTTGTTCTTCAGGTGGTAGTTTTTTCTCCTTCCAATACTGAGCGTAGGTTATTCTTGCCACTATTGTTATATGTATGATTAGATACTTCTTTTTTTTTTCATATTCTGCTTTCAGGATTCCCAGGAGAAAGATTTTCGGTTCAAAATCAATATTGTCTTTTATTATTTCCATAATCCATTTCCAGATCATTTTCCAGAATTTTTTCACTTGGGGGCAGGTCCACCAGCAATGGTAGAAAGTGCCTTGATGATGGCCACATTTCCAACAGTTGGGACTCATATTGGGATATATTTTGGCTATCCTGGCCAGGGCTAGATGCCACCTGTACAGCATCTTATATTGATTTTCCTTATAAGTCACCGCCCTGGTCATTTTAAGGTTGCTATTCCAAATAGTGTCCCATTCATTTAAATTTATACTTTGTCCAATGTTTATGGCCCATGCTATCATTTGCTCCTTAACCACCTCTTCTATCATGTTATATTCCAGCAAATAATTATATAATTTATCTAATATTTTGTTGTCTGTTCCCATCCATATCTTGTCAAATCCGTTAGTACCTATCTCAAAGCCAAACTCCTCCTTATCCTTTTTATAACGGGACTGTTGCAATATTTTCAGGATCAGACTCAATAAGATTAGCAAGAGTTAAAGATTTAACTATATATTCTTTTATTTACATTAGGCATTCTATATTCACTGAATATTCACAGATAGAAGCAAGGGAAAGGGTGTAGGTAGCTCCTTATATATACAATGGGTGGAGCTATATGTGGGAGTGGTAAATTATGAATACATTAAGAAGTGAAGAATAAGTTAACCCCTGATACCCTGTTTGTACACTATTTACACATTAGAGAATAAGGCATTTACATCTGACAAATCCCCCTCTAAATGCCGATTCGTTATACAACACCAGTTACACTCAGATTCAGGACAATACAAAACATACAACTTAGAGGTTAAATATTTATGCTGCTTAGAAGGTAAAGGCTTTGTCAATATATCAGCTAATTGTTCTGAAGTGTCGCAATGCACTGCTTTAATAAATCCATCCTGAGATAATTGTCTCACATGTTTAAATTTTATATCTATATGTCTGGACCTTTGTCCAATGGCATCAGATCTAGATATTTCAATGGCTGCTTTATTGTCTTCATGCATAACAAAGGGTAGAGCAGGTTTTTTCCAGACATCTGAAATTAAATCATTAAACCATACAAGGTTATTTGCGGCTTTGGATAAACAAACATATTCCGCTTCTGTCGTTGAAGTGGCCACTAGTTCTTGTTTACCAGTGTACCAGTAAACTGGACAGTCATTTAAGAGAAATACATAACCAGATGTACTTTTTCTGCATGAGGTGTCTCCAGCCCAATCTGCATCTGCATAACACGTAAGCTTTGGTTCTTTAATATCATTAGGCTCTAACATTAAACAAAAGTCTAGTGTACTTTTTAGATATCTTAAAATTCTTTTAACAGCTTCCCAGTGATACATTGTTGGTTTGCTGACATGCCTAGATAATAAATTGAGTGGTAAAGCGATATCTGGTCTAGTCCAATTAGATATGTAAAGGAGTGAACCTATGATTGATCTATAGAATGTATTGTCCTTGAACTCAGGAGAAGATTCATCAGAATTTCTTAGAAAGTCAGTTTGCATAGGGGTATCACAAGGTTTGGCATTGTTTAAGTTGCATTTATTTAAAAGTTCTATGATCTTATCTCTCTGGGTAAGTTTGAATCCCCTTTTTGTCTTATTAATTTGGACACCAAGGTATTTGTTTACCTTGCCTAAAGATTTCAATGAGAAATGCTCATTTAGTTTAGTTACAAAAGTTTCTCTTCTTTCTTTATGTTTTCCTATGTATAAAATGTCATCCACATAAATCAATACAAATTCAATGTAATCATCACCCCTCTTGACAAAGAAACAATTATCAGCAGTGGTAGCGTTGAAGTCCATGGTCTTAAGTACTTTTACTAAACAATCATACCACCGTTTACCAGATTGTTTTAGCCCGTATAAACTCTTGTTTAACAACCAAGTCTCATTTCTGTTTGTGTATTGACTATGAGGTGCTCTCACGTATATTTCTTTATCTAATTTTGCGTGTAGGTACGCAGTCTGTATGTCATATTGGAATACGTCAAGATTGAGTGCTGATGCTACCACTAGAGCTGTTTTGACACTCTCTGTTCTTACAGTGGGGGAATACGTGTCAGTATAGTCCTCCGGATATTTCTGTGCATAACCCTGTGCAACTAATCTAGCTTTGTATAGAGTATTTCCTCCCTCTAAATTCTTAATTTTATATATCCACCTGGTACCAATAATTGTCTTATCTTTAGGTGCAATTGCAGGTGTAAATACATTTAATCTTTGTAAACTTTCCATCTCTTTCTTCATTGCTAATTCCCATTTTTCTTTTTCTTCGTGAGGAAGTTTTAACACTTCCTCGTATGTATTGGGTGTTGTTGGTTCACCATCCATGTGCATTACATAATCCTTGTATTTATTTGGCATTTGATTTCTGGTGTTTCTAATGATTTTTTCGGGTTTACTATCGTTATCATGCAAATATCTTGCTTCCTTTTTTGTTAGTGTGTCTGTCTTTATTTTGTGTTGGCTATTTGTCCAAGTTTTGGTTTTGTTCTTATATTTGTTGATATTTTGCTTTTCTATAGTCCCTTTCTCATGAGGTTTTGTATCTTCATGTTTATTTGGGAATATCTCATTAAGATGTAATTTAGACCAGTTAGCTTGTTCATGGAACACAGCTGTTCTGGAGACTATAAATTTGTTGTTACTATCAATGAATCTGTATCCTTTAGTGCCAGTCTCATATCCCATAAATCTGAGTCTTCTGGACACATTTTCTCCCTTTCTTCTTAATTGTTTAGGTATGTGTACGTCTGCTGTGACTCCAAATATATGCATGTGTGCTAATTTTGGTTTTCTATTATACATCACTTCATATGGTGTCTTATTTACAATGCTGGACCATGTTCTATTTTGTGTGTAATTTGAATAATGTAAGGCTTCTGACCAGAATTGTTTGCTTAAGCCAGCATCTTCCAATGTGCATCTAATCATGGTTTGTAATGTGGAATTTTTTCTCTCTGCAATCCCGTTTTGGAACGCAGAAAATGGACTAGATGTGTAATGTAACATTCCTTTGTCTTTTAACCATTGTGAGAATTCTTTAGACATGAATTCGCATCCTCTGTCTGTCATAATTTGTTTTATTTTGATGTTGTGTTGTGTTTCTATGCGTTTGTAAAATTCTTTAAATTTTTGAAATGTTTCATCTTTGTGTTTTAATGTATAAACAAATCCATAGCGGCTATAATCGTCCACTATTGTCAGGAAGTAACGTTTTCTATAAGTGATTGATGGAGTTAATGGACCAACTAAGTCCATGTGCACTAAATCAAAAATTTTGTTAGTTGATCTGGTAGATTTTCTTGGCCTGGGACTAGTTTTTAGTTTTGTAGATTTACATACTGAGCATTCCAGATAATTTTCACAATTTTTTATTTTAACACCTTCTGCGTGTTCAGTCATTTTTTGCACTACAGGAAAACTGGCATGTCCTAACTTCCTATGCAATATGTGAGCACACTCATCATGAATTGGTTTACCTATCTTTGGCTTCTTATCGTTGTGTGCATCTGTGTGATCATGAGGTATTTTACATTCATCATTGTCACTGTTGCTAACATTCTCATCATCTATTTCAATACAATCTTCCATATTTGAATCAATGTTATGTAACCATTTTTCTTTTGTTATCAGATAAGGTAGGCCTCCTTTAGTCACCACAGTGCCTACATTTATTTTATTCTTTTCCAAAGTTGCCTTTCCTTTTGAAAAGACAATGTTAATGTCAGAATCTCTGCTTAGTTTTATGGCACTTAATATGTTATGAGGTATTTCAGGTATTAGTAATACCCCCTCTATTTTTCCTAGACCAGGCAAGGTTACATTTCCTCTGCCTAATACTTGAACTTTTTCTTGGTTAGCTACCTTAATTACAAATTTATCTTCTGCAAATGAAGACAATATACTTTTGTTATTAGTGGTGTGATTAGTTGCTCCAGAATCAATAAGCCAATTATTGTTCTCACTTTGTTGTGTGTTAGTGTTGTCTTGTTTATTTAATCCATTCAGTGAACCAGACTTTCTATCCTTTGAATTGTCTCTGCCCCCTCTATTCTCTCTGTGATTTGGTGGGCTCCTATATCTATGCCTTTCTATGGAAGGCTGTCTATAATCGTATTTGTTTCTGTATTCTGATCTATATCTTTCTTTTAAGAATTTTGGGCAATCTCTTTTATTGTGTTCCCTGGATCCACAATTATGACATTTAAATGTTCCACTATATTTTTCTTGGAAAGCTACTTTCCTATATGGTTTATGTTCTGTGTGATTGTTAGAACGATTCCTTCTAGAATTATCTTCTGTTATCAATTTGTTAGATAGACTTTCTATGGATAAATATCCTAGATTGATTGTGTCTAAGTGTGACATAAAATTGTCCCATGATGGATCAAGTGAGTTGATAATAACACTTTTCATTGTTTGGTCTGAAATCACCTCCCCCCTCAAATGCAGTTCAGCTCTTATTTTGTTCAAAGATATTAAATGTTCACTTATGGAAACCCCTGGTTTTATCCTAGATGAAAAGAAGTCTTTAGATATCCTTGTGGTGGTAGCTACACTGTCACTGTGAAACAAATTAAACATGCATTGAATAATTTCTGAAACAGTCAAATTTGGCTTAATGCTGTGATACATTGCAGGAGACACACTAGATATTATTAAGAAAAAAGCTCTATGGTGTAAACAATCTATTTTTAGTGTCCAAGGTCTTTTTGGGGGACTAGTGATAAAAAACAGTAAGTTTTCCTTCATAAAGACAACCTGGAGCTGTTGATACCATTCTTGTAAATTAATGCCATCAACCCTTAGTTTTGGGAAGTCACTGGGTAAATTTCCGACATTATTGGGTCCATTACTTACAACCTGAGGTAGTCCGTGGTCTCGTAAATGCAGAAAATTGCAAAACGGCGTGGGGATGCTCGCTACGAGTCTGCATGATCTTCTCTCCAGTTCATGTCTTCCCGGATCGTCAGCGTAGTTTCGCGCATGCGCGTTGCTCATTTCTTCTTCGGCGTCGTCGTGGAAGGTTCTCCTCATTGCGGCTTGCTCGCTCTGCTCTTCTTCAGACGAGTCGGTCTCTGGTTCGACTTTGGGGGTTCTGACGACGGTGGCTGTTCTTCCTCTTTTATTGAGAGCGTTGGTGCTTGCTTCGGTCTGCGGCGTAGGGCGGTATCGGCAGGGCTCTCTGGGTTCTGGCATCAGCGTTCTAGTAGTTAGGATGGGAGCGGGTAGGTCTTGAGGCATTGGCTTGCTCGCTCGCTTTTTCGGCATCTTTTTAGTAATTTTCAGTTTTGGCCCAAATGCAGCAAAGAGCGTTTTCATCGCTGATTTTATTTGGTGTTTTGTTGGATCTTCCTCACTTTCTGGTTCTGATTCTTCTGAGGTGTTTGAATCTTCTTTTTCGTTTTCGTTGTCTGATAACATTTTTCGCGCCAGAAATTTTGAATTGAGCTTGCTGATTGGTTCTGCTTCGTTCATCTTGGAGGCCGGTTGAAACCAAGATGGCCGCCATTCAAATTTTCGCGCGGGATCATCGTTTTTCTTCTTTGTAATGATTTTCTCCGCAGTCATATCACTTACTATTTTTGGATCTTTAGGTTTTTCATTGGTGATGTTTTTCTCTCTCGCTGCTCCGCTGTTCTTCAGCATATCTTGGAGGTTCGCGATGAGGCTTTCATCATTCTTCTGGCTTTTTAATAGTTTTAATATCTCTGACCTGAGTTCGTTATTTTCTATTTCGATTTCCTCCTGGTCATCAATTATTTCTTCGTCTTCAGTGGTGTATTCTTCGGATTCTCTCGAAATTGCATTCGTGGATTCGTTGATTATTTCTTGTTCCGTTTCCATTTCTTTGCTGTAGGCCCTGGTGTTGGGCCTATCTTTCTTAGACATTTTAAAGTTTTTTATTGAGTCAATTAACCATCCTCTGCTACCAAATTGTTGCAATATTTTCAGGATCAGACTCAATAAGATTAGCAAGAGTTAAAGATTTAACTATATATTCTTTTATTTACATTAGGCATTCTATATTCACTGAATATTCACAGATAGAAGCAAGGGAAAGGGTGTAGGTAGCTCCTTATATATACAATGGGTGGAGCTATATGTGGGAGTGGTAAATTATGAATACATTAAGAAGTGAAGAATAAGTTAACCCCTGATACCCTGTTTGTACACTATTTACACATTAGAGAATAAGGCATTTACATCTGACAGGGACTTTATTTGTGCATACGGCCACCAATCGATGTGGATACCCTGTTCTTCCAATTCTTCATTTGTTTTAAGGTTCCTTCCCCCATCTAATATCTCTTTGTATTTGACCATTTTCCCCATTTCCAATAGGTTAGGATATATCATGGCCTCCATTGTGGAGAGCCATTTCGGACTTTTGTATATTGTTTTCATCTTATTTCACCCCATGTCTGTATTAGTGTATCCTTTATTTTATGCCTATGGAAATATGTCCTTGTTCTTTTTCCTATGTCCCAAAGGAAGGCGTTCCAGCCCTTCTGGAGATTGTGCCCTTCCAGGGTCAGGAGTCTTTTATTTTCCAGGGTTGCCCACTCCTTCAATCAAACCAAATTCACTGCTTTGTAGTACATTTCCCATATTGGGAGTCTGAACCCATCTCTATCCTTTTTGCCTTGCAAATTTCTGATCGCTATCCTGGGTTTCTTCCCACCCCACCGTGCAGTTTTCTTTGAAATGTTTTCAGAAGCAGTTTGCAGAAGGTCACCCATCTGGCTTTGTGCCTAAAGCAGGAGTAACCCTCATAGTTTCCGACTTGTTGCCTTGAAACATGACACCTACTGGTGTTATTATATTGTGGGTACAAATGAAACTTAGGGTGTTATCTATGGCATAGAGTCTGGAATTGCAGAAGTTTGTAAATTAGTGTTCTTGTATTAGAATGGGGAGTGATTGGATATTTTTGAGATGGCCATTCTGAGGCTAGGAAAATGAGGAAAGTATAATAGGTCACATGAAGAATAAAAAACAAAGTCAATGAGAGGAAAAGGGATCTTAAGAATCAAATGAAAGAGCAATTAAATTATGATTATAAGGCCACCATGCTCCTGAACCAGCTTATGGAAAAGGGAATCAATTAGAAGCAAGAGTGTCTGTATGGATATAATACAATGTCCTTGACATGAGCAAGATACTATGACTGGAAGACAGAAAACCCACAAAGATAAACCAAGAACGATAAGAGGAAAATGGAAATAAAATATAGCAAGGTAGCAAAGTTTTTCATAATAATAATGATAACTTGCCTTCAACAGTCCTCATAACAAGCAAGGATATGGTTGCTTGCTCCTAACAAAAATGCCTGGTTTTAACCATTTTCCTAAAACTGAGTAGAATGTGGGCTAATGGGGGAAAATGCTTCCCTAGTGATGGGATAGAAGCACAGAAATTCTGTTTTCAAGTTTCCTCCTCCCCTCTGAAGGAGACTGTACAAGAATGGCAATTTCTATCTGGAGAAGACAGTCCCTAAGGTAATTGAGAACTAAGCCATGTAGAACTTTGAATTATATTCAGAAACTGTAGTGTGCCATGGAGATGACCTTGAGGACATTGGGCAGAGACCATGCAGTTTCATGCACAAAAGCATGGGTTAAGCCTGGGCAACAGTGAAAGCATGAGAAACAAACCGAAATTGACACCTCCCTAATTCACTTTAGTATAAGAGAAAGGAAGGGGGAGTACTCAGTCAGGCTTTCAATATTCTATTACAACAGTTTATACTAATAAAATGTAGTTCCAGACAGATTTTTGGCATTTATTTCCTGACCTGGCCTATCTCAAAGGCTGATAGGCAACCAAGCCAGTGCCCACAAATCAGATGTTGTTCTGAAAAAGCAGCTCTCACACACTAACCAGCAAGCAGCTGCATAGCCTGAATATTAGGGTAGCTAGCCAGATTCAAGGAAATATTCTTTAGAGCAGTCTGAAATCCAAAGGCATCCATCAAGTTTTGGGGCTTGACAAACCTAATCTGGTCTGGTTTGGCAACAATCCAAATCTCACTGACTTGTGGTCTGTCACTGACAGGACACCTGGGACCTCAATAAATGAACTATCCCTTTTTCAAATAAAACTGAGTAAGAGGTTGACTTGTCTCAAGCATGCTTTTAACAAATTTAGTCAAGCCCAGGGAAACTTGGAACATTTTGAGGTTCTCAGCAGCACCTATCAAAGAAGCCGCAGCATAAATTTTGAAGCCTCTCAAGAAGCCCCTCCCCCAACACACACACACACCACTTCTGAGACCATCTATGCCAGTTTAGTCAGGGTTTGGCTAGTTACAGAATAACTAATAGACTTACAGAAATGTGTGCTTCATCAGTCCGGTAAGAATAAAGAACATACTAGTCCTGGATACAGAGCCAAGAAAGAGTTATTGAACTAGCACAATCCCTCCTATCTATGAAAAGGTCTGCACTATTTCTATATGGAATAATTAGTTTTAGCAACCAGTGGATCAAACTATTTCCTCCTGCCGTATCTTGTTCCATTTCTATAATACACAACACACTTCCTTTGCCTTTTTTTCACCTGCAACCTTTTGCACTAGTATTTTTGTGGAGTTTTCTTAAATCTATTCTAGTTCCTAGAGAGATGCAATGGACTAAATTATTTCAAGCGAGAATGTTCACATTTTTCTTCTTCTCTCTCTTTTACATATACTCATTTGTCGAATTTCGGCAGAAAGAATGGGCTCTTAATGGGAAAACTTGCAGCTAGCCAAATGGCTCTTTGCTGATGAAAGGACACAACTGAAATGGAGCCAGCAATGAATCACAGCTTGACAGAGATATATCAGCAGCAAACAGGTCCAGAAAGAAATAGCTGTTCAGGACATAGTCTGCAAAATCACAATTGATTGCCCTCCACTTAAGACTCTCCCACATTTCTTTACTAGAGATAGGGACTAATTGTGAGCAAGTGTCAATCAGCTACCATAGCAATCTGAAAAGAAGTAATATGAAGAAACATGGCCCATCCAGGAGAAAGCCACATGGATGAATGCAGAATGGGGGAAGAGGCATTTGCAAAAGGATAAGAGCCGGATCATACAAGACAGTGCTTTACCTATGTTTATACAGTAGACATGGAGAGTTCTTCTTGTTGTCCAATGTTCTGGCCAGTGATCCATTGAGTCTCTCTTTCAGTTGATGAAAACAATTGTTCTAATAGAGCAGTTTGTCTTTGTTAAGTTATTCCCCTAAGTTATCCCCAGAATTGCAATAGCATCTGATTCTTCCTTATGTCACTGATTACAGCAGAAATAGGGTTGTGAGCTACTAGAATTCTTAGAGTATGGAATGAACATTCCCACAAAATTATAGCTGTATTATTTACATAACAACTCTTTACTAGCCAGAAGATAAACTAACTGAGTGTATTTTTGTGGCTTCCTATGATTTCAGTCTCTTGAATTAGAGGTGGGCTTCAGCAGGTTCTAACCAGTTCTGAAGAACCGGTAGCAGAAATTTTGAGTAGTTTGGAGAACCGGTAGTAAACATTCTGACTGGCCCCAGCCCCATCTATTCTCTGCCTCCCGAGTCCCAGCTGATTGGGAGGAAATGGGGATTTTGCAGTAACCTTCCCCTGGATTGGGGAGGGAATGGAGATTTTACAGTATCCTTCCTCTGCAGTGGGGTGGGAATGGAGATTTTACAGTATCCTTCCCCTGCCACGCTCACCAAGCCACACCCACAGAACTGGTAGTAAAAACTTTTGAAACCCACCACTGATTAACATCCTTTGTGACTCAACATCCTAAGCAATTCACAAGGAGAGTTTCATTCACCCAATAATATCACAACGTTGAAGCTATTTGATATCCCATAAATTTAAATAGGGAGAGGAAACAGGTGTTAAAAAAGGAAAATCTGGAAGGAATAAAAGAATGGATAAACGTGGTAAGAGATTATTTTAAAAAAGAAGAAATATATGAAAAATGGAAATTGAATTGGTGGGAGAAGATACAGGTTAATAATTGGAATAAGAAATATAAGGATAAAACGAGGGCAGAAAGGTTAAAAACGGAATTTGAAGAAATAGTATCCCAATTAGAAATGGAAGAAATTGGAATTAAGGGATTGGTTAGTAAGGTATATAAAATTATTAATTTGGATAGTAATTTACAAATGGTGATGAAAGATAATTGGGTAAAAGATTTAGAAACAGATATTACAGAACAGGAATGAATTTTGAATTGGAATAGTAGAATAATGAGGACCTTATCAATAAGAACAAAGGAGCATAGTTATAAAGTTATCTGGAAATGGTACCTGTTCCCAATAAGATTATATAAAATGAATAAAAGTGCTAGCAAGTTATGTTGGAGATGTAAAGTGGAGAATGGGACATACAAACACATGTGGTATGGATGTCGTAAAGTGAAGAATTTTTGGTTACGAATAGAAGAAGAATCTAGTAAAATAATTAAAAAGAAGGTAAAGTTGGGAGTAGATACCATCCTCATATTAAAGTTGGATGATAAGGTGTTAACAATTGATGAAAGAGAGCTTGTAAGGATATTGGTCATTATGGGACGAATTGTGATTGCAAGATACTGGAAATTGAATATTGAATACAAAATAAATGAATGGTTCAGAGAAGTTTGGAAAATTGTTCTTAGTGATAAGTTAACGTGTGATATAAAATTCAAAAAAGGACTATTGAAAGAAAATATATTTTGGAGGATATGGCAACCATTTGTGAACTACGCAATTGGGAACTTGGAAGAAATAATGCCAGTGCCAATGCAAAGAGAATTTTGGAAGACCTGAAGATGAAGAAAAAATTCCCCCGCTTCTCCCAATTTTGTATTATACACTGGGTGTGGTTTTGTGTTTTGTCTTTTGTCTTTAATTAAAAATTTAATAAAAAAAACAGTATCCTTCCCCTGCCACACCCACCAAGCCATGCCCACCAAACCATGCCAAGCCCACCAAGCCACACCCACAGAACCGGTAGTAAAAATTTTTGAAACCCACCACTGTCTTGAATGAACATTTTGGTTGTTTCCTTCCCACAGACCCCTTCCAGACAAAACCCTGAGGAATAACTGTCCACCATTTCTATTTTTTTTTAATTTTTTTAATTTTTATTAATTTAAGAAACCACATAATACATTTATAAATGCAAGTAAAACAATTTACAACAAGCATCATCTTTATAACATCTACCTATAATATCTGAATTGTTACAATATCAATATCCTATATTCTTCAATATACAATATTTCTCTCACCTTATATAATGATATTATTTTATTGATATCTCGTGTCTCTTTCTTAAATTTCATTTGATGTAAAAATTTATTTTACTCTATTGATATCTTTTCTTTTATTTAATTTTTCTTTCTTTCTTCTTCTCTTTTTTTTCACTTCCCTCTAACCATTTATACCATTTTTGCCAGACCAGATAATATTCAGATTCTTCCTTTCCTTGGATCTCCTTGGTAAGTTTATCTATCTCAGCGCATTCCATAATTTTGGATATTAATTTCTCTTGAGTCAGGACCTCTTCTTGTTTCCAATTTTGTGCGTATATAATTCTTGCTGCAGTCAAAATGTGTGTTATTAAATATATTATTTCTTTTTCATTTTTGCTTGTAGGTATTCCTGATAAATAAGTTTCTGGCTTTAATGGCACCTTTTGAGTTATTATTTGTTCCAGTTGCATTTTTATATTGTTCCAGAATTTTTTAGCTTTGGGACATGACCAACCATATATGATAGTATGTCCCTTTATGCGCTTTACATTTCCAACAGAGTGGAGATGTGCCGGGAAACATTTTAGAAATTCGCGCCATTTCTATTTTCTATGTGCCTCAGTAGATGCTCTTGAAATAAAGTTGACATTACAGGCTCTTGTTTTGTAGCATGCCAGCTTTCTATCCGGTTTTTATCTCTATTTTAAAATGTTTTTAAAAATCAAGTCAAACTCTACCTGATCCTAGCAGGCCCCAAAGAAAATCTCTGCTAATTTATTAATGTCCATACACACTGCAATGCCTGCCCCTGATCAGACCTGAACTAAGGAGTCTGATGTTAAAATCACATACACTACTATAAAACTCAGCTTTGATCAGCCACTCTCTCACACCTTAACCTGTGGGGTTGTTAGCAAAAAAAAAAAAAAAATGGGGATGAGGTAGAAAACAAAAAGAAGAATTGACAAAAGGGAAGATGTAGCTTTAATGAAAGATACTATTTTACTCCCTCAGTGTTGTCTTCAGAGAAGCATGACAGTGGGCTTTGTGGATCTTTGAATAAGTTATGAGCAACTGCAAAGCTAACAGTTTAACTATTCATCTTTCATCTCAACCAACAATTTACACAAATCATAACAGCTATGGATGTTGACTCCCCAAACAATAGGCCCATTCATAAAACAGAACCACTGGCCCGTCTGCACACACTTAATGCAACTCCAATTTGCATAGCAAAGAGCAAGTGATTCTTAAGAGGCGTAATGGGACTTTGATACTTGCAGGGAATGGAATGGAATGGAATGGAATGGAATGGAATGGAATGGAATGGAATAGAATAGAATAGAATAGAATAGAATAGAATAGAATAGAATAGAATAGAATAGAATAGAATAGAATAGAATAGAATAGAATAGAATAGAATAGAATAGAATAGAATAGAATTCTTTATTGGCCAAGTGTGGTTGGATACACAAGAAATTTGTGTCTGGTGCATAAGCTGTCAGGGTACTGTACATACAAGTAAGAAGTGGTAAATCATGATCATAATTATAAAATACAATCATCATAAATCATAAGCTTCAACACTCAATGATAGTCATAGGATACTGAATAATCAATCAACATAAATCATAATAAAATACTAATAAAAGCAAACAACGTAAATCATGAGATACAAACAACAAAATTATAGTCATAAGAAGCTAAGGAAATAGGCAAGAGGAAAGAGGAAAAGGATAGTAGTAATAATAACACAGCCAGAGGAACTTATTATTCAGAAAGTTTTAGAGTGTGCCGAAATGAACAAATTAACATTAGAATTAAATAAAAAAGAGGATTCAGAATACTATACAGTGTGGGATGATTGGTACAGGTGGATTGATAACCGAATAAAAAATAGATGAAAGTTAATATAAATTTTAATATATATATATATGTACCTGGAACTATGAAACATAAAGGAAGAATTGATCTAACCTGTGTGAAAAAGTAACATTGTCTGACTGATTGTATTGTATTGTATTATAATAAATTTCAATAAATTTTAAAAAAAATACAGCCATACTAGGTGATTTGACATCCCAGGGCATAAGACAATGTTGTGGGAATTAGTTGTTTAGCAGAGTGATAGCATGGGGAGGGGAGTCATTTTCTCTGGTTGATTTGTCATGAATACCCTAGAGCGTCATTGTGAGGGAAGAGGTTGAAACAGTTTATGTTCATGATGTGAGCATCTCTAGATATTTTCACAGCCCTCTTTCTGGCTCGTGCAGTATAAAGATCCTCAGTGGAAGGCAGGCTGGTTGCAATGATCTTTTCTTCAGTCCTAACTATCCGTTGAAGTCTGTGTCCGTAGCTCCAAATTAAAAGAATATTATTTACCTGAGGCCCTAATATTACTCTCACTTACTATGACTAAGCCCACTTGAGGCATCATGAGGCTTATATTTGACTAAACATGTAGCTTTGAAAGGAAACTGTACCCAAAGATCAGAACATTTCCAAGTAACTGAATATTTGGGCTTGTTATATCATAAGACATTATCTTCATGAAAGGTGAAGGGGCTCCAGGAATGCTATATAAATAACAAACAAACAAATAAACTGTCAGATGTAAATGCCTTATTCCCTAATGTGTAAATAATGTATATATGGGATATCAGGGGTTAACTTATTCTTTGTTTCTTAATGTATTCATAATTCACCACTCCCACTCTTGGCTCCACCCTTTGTATATATAAGGAGCCACCTTCGCCATTTTTCCCAGCTTCTATCTGTGAATATTCAGTGAATATAGAATGCCTACTATAATTAAAGAGAACTATATTTGAACCTCTAATTCTAATTATTGTTATTGAGTCTGATCCTAAAAATATTGCAACAAACTGGTAGCAGAGGATGGTTAATTGACTCAATAAATAACTAAAAATGTCTAAGAAAGATAGGCCCAACACCAGGGCCTACAGCAAAGAAATAGAAACTGAACAAGAAATAATCAACGAATCCACAAACGCGATTTCGAGAGAATCCGAAGAATACACCACTGAAGAAGAAGAACTAATAAATGAAAATGATGGCCAGGAGGAAATCGAAATAGAAAATAACGAACTCAGGTCAGAGATACTAAAGCTTTTAAAAAGCCAGAAAAATGATGAAAGCCTCATCGCGAACCTCCAAGAAATGCTGAAGAACAGCGGAGCAGCGAGAGAGAAAAACATCGCTAAAGAGAAACCCAAAGAACAAAAAACTGTGAGTGATATGACTACAGAGAAAGTCGTTATGAAAAAGAAAAGATGTGATCCCGCGCGAAATTTTGAATGGCAGCCATCTTGGTTTCAACAAGCCTCCAAAGTGAGCGAAGCAGAGCCAATCAAAATGCTCAGTTCAAAATTTCTGGCGCGAAAAACGTTATCAGACAACGAAAGTGAAAAGGAGGATTCAAACTCTTCGGAAGAGCCAGAATCAGAAAATGAAAACGACTTAACGAAATCCCAAGTAAAGTCAGCAATGAAGACACTTTTTGCCGCATTCGGGCCAAAATTAAAAATTTCTAAAGCACCAACAAAGAAGCAAGCAAACAAGCCGATACTTCAAGACCTGCACGCTCCCATCCTGACTTCGAGAACGACGACGCCCGAGCCCAGAGAGCCATGTCGATTCCGCCCTACACCGCAGACCGAAGCAAGTGCCAACGCACCCAAAAGAAAGAGAAGAACAGTCGCCGCCATCAGGACTCCTAAGACCGAGCCAGAGACCGACTCGTCTGAAGAGGAACGGAGCGAGCGAGCTGCAACGGAGAGAACCTTCCACGACGAAGTCAAAGAAGAAATGAACAACGCGCATGTGCGAAACTACGTAGACGGTCCGGAAAGACTCGAACTGGCCAGAGAACCGCGCAGACTCGTTGCGAGCATTCCCATGCCGTTTTGCAATTTTCTACACTTGCGAGACCACGGACTGCCTCAGGTTGTAAGTAATGGACAAAATAATGTGGGTAACTTACCCAGTGACTTCCCAAAACTTAGAGTTGATGGCATTAATTTACAAGAATGGTATCAACAGCTCCAGGTTGTCTTTATGAAAGAAAATTTACTATTCTTTATCACTAGTCCTCCAAGAAGACCTTGGACTTTAAAAATAGATTGTTTACACCATAAGGCATTTTTCTTAATAATATCTAGCGTGTCTCCTGCAATGTATCATAGCATCAAACCAAATCTAACTGTCTCAGAAATAATTCAATGCATGTTTAATTTGTTTCACAGCGATAGTGTAGCTACCACCACAAGAATGTCTAAGGACTTCTTTTCTTCCAGAGTAAAACCAGGGGTTTCCATAAGTGAACATTTAATATCTTTAAACAAAATAAGAGCTGAACTGCATTTGAGGGGGGAAGTGATTTCAGATCAAACAATGAAAAGTGCCATTATTAACTCACTTGATTCATCATGGGATAGTTTTATGTCACACTTAGACACCATCAATCTAGGATATTTATCAGTAGAAAGTCTGTCTAACAAATTGATAGCAGAAGACAATTCAAGAAAAAATCGTTATAGCAATCACACAGAACACAAACCTTTTAGGAAGGTAGCTTTCCAAGAAAAATATAATGAAATCTTTAAATGCCACAATTGTGGGTCCAGAGAACACAATAGAAGAGATTGCCCCAAAATTTTAAAGGAAAGACATAGGTCAGAATATAGGAATAAATACAATTATAGACAGTCTTCCACAGATAGACATAAATATAGAAGCCCACCAAATTACAGAGAAAGTAGAGGGGGCAGAGAAAATTCAAAAGAGAGAAAATCTGGTTCATTGAATGGACTAAATAAACAAGATAGCACCAAAACGCAACCAAATGAGAACAATAATTGGCTTATTGATTCAGGAGCAACTAATCACACCACTAATAACAAAAATATATTATCTTCATTTACAGAAGATAAATTTGTAATAAAGGTAGCTAATCAAGAAAGAGTTCAAGTACTAGGCAGAGGGAATGTGACCTTGCCTGGTCTAGGAAAAATAGAGGGGGTATTGTTAATACCAGAAATACCTCATAACATACTAAGTGTCATAAAATTAAGCAGAGATTCTGACATCAATATAGTTTTCTCAAAGGGAAAAGCAACTTTAGAAAAGAATAAAACAAATGTAGGCACTGTGATGATTAAAGGAGGCCTACCCTATCTGATAACAAAAGAAAGATGGTTACACAACATTGATTCAAATATGGAAGATTGCATTGAGGCAGATGATGAAAATATTAGTAACAGTGACAATGATGAATGTAAAATATCTCATGATCACACAGATACACACAATGAGAAGAAACCAAAAATAGGTAAACCAATTCATGACGAGTGTGCTCATATCTTACATAGGAAGTTAGGACATGCAAGTTTTCCTGTAGTACAAAAAATGACTGAACACGCAGAAGGTGTCAAAATAAAAAATTGTGAAAATTATTTGGAATGCTCAGTATGTAAATCTACTAAATTAAAAACTAGTCCCAGACCAAAAAAATCCACCAGATCAACTAACAAAATTTTTGACTTAGTACACATGGACTTAGTTGGTCCATTAACTCCATCAATCACTTATAGAAAACGTTACTTCCTAACAATAGTAGACGATTACAGTCGCTATGGTTTTGTTTACACATTAAAACACAAGGATGAAACCTTTCAAAAATTTAAGGAATTTTACAAACGCATAGAAACACAACATAATATCAGAATAAAACAAATTATGACAGATAGGGGATGTGAATTCATGTCTAAGGAATTCTCCCAATGGTTAAAGGATAGAGGAATGTTACATTACACGTCTAGTCCTTTTTCTGCGTTCCAAAACGGGATTGCAGAGAGAAAGAATTCCACATTACAAACCATGATTAGATGCACATTAGAGGATGCTGGTTTAGGCAAACAATTTTGGTCAGAAGCCCTACATTATTCAAATTACACTCAAAATAGAACCTGGTCCAGTATTGTGAATAAGACACCATATGAGGTGATGTATAATAGGAAACCAAAATTAGCACACATGCACATATTTGGGGTCACTGCAGACGTACACATACCCAAACAATTGAGGAGAAAAGGAGAAAACGTATCCAGAAGATTAAGATTTATGGGATATGAAACTGGCACCAAAGGGTACAGATTCATTGATAATAATAATAAATTTATAGTTTCCAGAACAGCCGTGTTCCATGAACAGGCCAACTGGTCTAAATTACATCTTAATGAAATATTTCCAAATAAATGCAAGGACACCAAATCTCGTGAGGAAGGGACGATAGAAAATCAAAATATTAACAAAAGTAAAAGCAAAACCAAAACATGGACAAATAGCGAACACAAAATAAAGACAGACACATTAACAAAAAAGGAAGCAAGATATTTACATGACTACCATAGCAAACCAGAAAGAGCTATTAGAAACAACAGAAATCAAATACCAAATAAATACAAAGATTACATAATGCACATGGATGGTGAACAAATAACACCTAATACATATGAGGAAGTATTAAAACTACCTCGTGAAGAAAAAGAAAAATGGGAACTAGCTATGAAAAAAGAGATGGAGAGTTTGCAAGGATTAAATGTATTCACACCTGCGATTGCACCCAAAGATAAAACAATTATTGGTACCAGGTGGATTTATAAAATTAAGAATCTAGAAGGAGGCAATACCTTATACAAAGCTAGATTGGTTGCACAAGGTTATGCACAAAAATATCCGGAGGACTATACTGACACATACTCCCCCACAGTAAGGACAGAGAGTGTTAAAACAGCTCTAGTAGTAGCATCCACTCTCAATCTTGATGTATTTCAATATGACATACAGACTGCATACCTACACGCAAAACTAGATACGGAAATATACGTAAGAGCACCTCACAGTCAATACACTAATAAAAATGAAATTTGGCTATTGAACAAGAGTTTATACGGGTTAAAGCAATCTGGCAAAAGATGGTACGATTGCTTGGTAAAAGTACTCAAAACCATGGATTTCAACGCTACCACTGCTGATAACTGTTTCTTTGTCAAAAAGAGTGATGATCACATTGAGTTTGTATTAATTTACGTAGATGATATTTTATATATAGGAAAACACAGAGAGAGAAGAGAAATCTTTGTAAACAAGTTAAATGAACATTTCTCGTTAAAATCTCTAGGTAAAGTAAACAAATACCTTGGTGTACAAATTAACAAAACTAGAAGGGGTTTCAAACTTACTCAGAAAGATAAGATTATTGAACTTCTAAACAAATGCAATTTAAACAATGCCAAACCCTGTGACACTCCTATGCAAACTGATTTCCTCAGAAATACTGATGACTCTTCCCCTGAATTCAAGGATAATACATTCTATAGATCAGTCATAGGTTCACTTCTTTATATATCTAATTGGACCAGGCCAGATATTGCATTACCA
Organism: Pantherophis guttatus; assembly: GCF_059756535.1. Lineage (NCBI taxonomy): Eukaryota > Metazoa > Chordata > Lepidosauria > Squamata > Colubridae > Pantherophis > Pantherophis guttatus. The sequence continues at coordinate 289,199,905 of NC_142063.1, read as the reverse complement.
CTCAATTTATTATCAAGGCACGTTAGTAAACCAACAATATACCACTGGGAAGCTGTCAAAAGAATTTTAAGATACCTGAAAAATACATTAGACTTTTGTCTAGTATTAGAGCCTAGTGATAACAAAGAACCAAGACTTACATGTTATGCAGATGCGGATTGGGCTGGAGATACATCATGCAGAAAAAGTACTTCTGGTTATGTTTTTCTGTTAAATGACTGTCCGGTTTACTGGTACACTGGTAAACAAGAATTGGTAGCCACTTCAACTACAGAAGCGGAATATGTTTGTTTATCCAAAGCTGCAAATAACCTTGTATGGTTTAATGATTTAATTTCAGATGTTTGGAAAAAACCTGCTTTGCCTTTTATTATGCATGAAGATAATAAAGCGGCCATTGAAATATCTAGATCCGATGCCATTGGACAAAGATCCAGGCATATAGATATAAAATTTAAGCATGTGAGACAATTGTCCCAAGATGGATTTATCAAAGCAGTACATTGCGATACCTCTGAACAATTGGCTGACATATTGACGAAGCCTTTACCTTCTAAACAGCACAAATACTTAACTTCCAAATTGTATGTCTTATATTGTTCTGAATCTGAATGTAATTGGTGTTGTATAGCGAACCGGCATTTAGAGGGGGATTTGTCAGATGTAAATGCCTTATTCCCTAATGTGTAAATAATGTATATATGGGATATCAGGGGTTAACTTATTCTTTGTTTCTTAATGTATTCATAATTCACCACTCCCACTCTTGGCTCCACCCTTTGTATATATAAGGAGCCACCTTCGCCATTTTTCCCAGCTTCTATCTGTGAATATTCAGTGAATATAGAATGCCTACTATAATTAAAGAGAACTATATTTGAACCTCTAATTCTAATTATTGTTATTGAGTCTGATCCTAAAAATATTGCAACATAAACAAACAAATCAATATGAGAAATAACTTATTATTTTCATACACTTATTATTTTATGTATTATAGTTATAAACCAACTGTAAAATCCTCCAATCTTTTCCCTTTATAATTCCTTGCTATTTGCTCATCACCAGTATATTACTTCCTATGTCATTGACAGATTGTGTAACAATTTTTCTTTGTAATAGTGCTATGCCGTAGTTTGAAACACTAATTGTTTGATTGATGAACATTCAATATTTCATATAACCTAAGTTAGAGCAAAGTAAGATTGGCAGTATATATCCCAAATTCCATTAAAGATGTTATCCTGTCAAATCAGGTGCATGAAAGGGCATTCTTAATAGTTCAGAACTGTATAATAATTTTGATTTATTGCAAGACAGAAATTACCTTGCTGAGACTTAGAGGGAAAATGATTAGGTCAAAAGGGGAAAAAAATGAAGCAGGATTTATTTCAGAAAGGATATTTGAGGTTCCACTTTTTTTTCCTCTCATGTATGCTCCCAATATTAAAAGATCAACCCTAGCAATATAAAATATCTGAATGCTTCTGAGAAGGATCCTTCAGTGTGTGAAAATGGATTAGTTCAGCAAGATCCTGTAAGATATTTACTGGCAAAGACACATAAACAATTCCAAACAGATATACTCCAAAGGCTTCATCAAAATCAAAGCAAAATTAAGAAAGGTAGGTGTCTGCTTATTATAGGGAACTTTGCAATTCATGTTTATGCAACTATACCCACTCACTTCTAAATCAGCCAAACAAAACTGAGGAAAGGAGTATCTTTGGTCTGGATGAAGTATTGACGAATGAAGAACAAGCAAATGAGAGAAAGGTAAAAAGTGATTAAACATAATACAGTTCATTCACAGTTAGATTCCATTTCCATTTAGCCATGCTGCAACTGTTGACATTTTAATTTATACACTTAAATAAATAAGTCTATTCAGCAACGGAATAAGCATGTGCTTGTCATTTTCAGAATGGTTCATATCACATGATTATTGTTAAGTCACTCAGCAGGGAAGGCAAATAAAGAATTATATATGGTGTTCTTTGCTTCTGAGAGGCCACACTAGGGTGATTCATATGACATTTTTGATTATTATTAAGGAATTCAAAAGTCTGAAATCTACTCCCTCAAAAGCATGGTTATTCTTGAGCGTCTGCAAATCACTCTACTGAAACATCTGATTATGGCTATTATTGTCAGCCCTGGAGGCCATCTTTTTCTTTGGATCTTCAGGGCTGCCACACTTAGTGCTGTGGGAAACTGGGAGGGGGGATTGCATGGAGTAGCAGGGCTATCTAGCCATAATAACATTCCTTTCTCTGAGAGTCAAGGACATCCAGCCCTGCATCTGGTGTGGTGTGACTGGGACGGTCTCCAGTTGGGACGGTGCATTGATTGGACCATGTGATGGACATGTAGGTGCAGGGGGAGGGGAGTTAGACTTTCTTTTGGGTGGGGAAAACCTGGAAGCTTTCAGATTCAGGTTTTCCCAGATGTACCAATATGACATGTCTAATAAAATGGAACTTTGAGGCAGTGGTGAAATCTAAAATTTGTTACTACTGGTTCTTTGGGCGTGGCTTGGTGGGGGGTGGGTTATGTGACTGGGTGGGCGTGGCCAATTTTTTTTTTAAACTTTTAAAACTATTTTTTCTACAACCTCTTCAGTGAAGAGGTTGTAAAAAAATGCTTTCAAAAGGCTCTGACGATCCCAGCTTGGATCGTCAGAGGCATTTAAAAGAAAAAAAGCCTCTGCTGATCAGGGGACTCAGCTTGGATCGTCAGAGGTATTTAAAAGAAAAAAGCCTCCAATGATCATGCGGCTCAGCTGGGCATGGGGGGCGGGGGCAGGGATTTTTGCTACCAGTTCTCCAAACCACCTGCCTCCATCGCTACTGGATCGGGCAATCCAGTCCGAACCGGGAGCATTTCACCCCTGCTTTGAGGAATTTCTAGCCTCGGAATCTTCTTTTGTTGGGGGTGTTACCTGGAACCCTGACATTAACCCAAATCAGTATTAAAACTTCAACCAGCTCCCCGATCTTCGGGATACTGTCTGGGGTCCTGAGCACCGAGCACCGAGCACCGAGCACCGACCTGATACTGGGTGGCATCAAGACTCAGGGAAGATAGAGGGGGAAAAAAAACATTGGTACAAAATTATAGCAGTAGCATAAAGTTATAGAATCAGATAAACTATTTGGAACCACCCTTTGGTGAAAGTAAAAGGATTTAATGAAACCAATATTCAAGATTTTTATATCAGCTGTTCGCCACCTGGGTTTCAACGTTCTTTAGATGTGAGGCTCATGAAAATATTCCCAGCGACATAACCCCATTTCCCCAATTTTATATGACCCCAAGCTATATTGCAATGTTTATTTCTTCTCTACTCGCTCTGCTGCTGTATCACCTGCTCCACTTCTCCCTTCGGTCCAATTCTTTCTCTGCAAAACTACAAATGCAGACTCACCAGAATGCTAAAATATCTGTCAGATCACATTACTATGGGAATGAAACAAGTGAATGATCAAATGCTGTCAACTTCATTTAAGTGCCAGAAATTAAGTCTAAGCCGGTAAAACATTCTGTGAAAGCTCAATGCTGGTCCTGGGATTCCAAGATATTAGAACATTACCAGATACAGAGCAGTGGAAAACACCTGCTTCAATTTGCAGGCAATCCACTTTTTGTTACCGCCACCCACACTCACAGTTGTGAAGGAACTATACAAGAATAGTGCTGAAGGGAAACTGCACCTGGAAAAATGCAGAATATGCAAGGCAAATTTAGGACATCATTATCAGTGTGGCATTTTGAAGAGAAACTGACTCCCTTGATCTTTACGTTCTTACTCTGAGATACCTTTTCACACTGAGATTTAATTGCATATCTATTTCTATAAACTAAGTTAAATTATATGCTACACCTATAAGATAAAATAAATACGGCATCATCCCAAGTTCACAGGCGTTCATTTCATTCAAGTCTAATTAGACTGTATGCAAACATTTATTCAATCTTTTTTTTTCTTTTCTGATCAACATATATTTACATTCAGGGATAACATGAAGGCCAGATTCTCCCTCATGAACTAAATTTGATATGGAAGAGTTCTCCTACCATGCAGTCAACCCAGTCTTTCTCAAAAGGAAAACCCATGGGAGAGGGAAGTTTTAGCAATACTCAGAAGATATGCCATCTTGATTCAAAGGCTTGTCAAAAGTATTTAAATTTTAACCTTCAGGTTTCAAATGCAAGCGCAAGAATTATTGGCAAAATGTCAACTATAAAATCAATTTTAATAATGAATAAAGGAGTTGTGGGGGTGGAGTAGCATGTCCCTAAAGACCATTGCATAAACAAAAAATACTAAGTTAACTAACTCTGGATTCTGTTAAATTTCAGCCATGGTCAAAACCGCCTATGAGAAAAGATGATGAATATCTTGAAGAATAAACTTCTTCAAAGAGTTTGCCCCTTTACTCTTGAAAGCAGGGACATAACAGTAGCCAGATATTAATCCCAATCTCATTCAACTCCAGCCATGGGAAGGGGGGTTTCTTTAAACTTCTGTGTGAATACATTCAGAAATATCGATGACATAAGGAGGCCATGGAGATTCTCAATCATTGAGATCATGGCTGTCCCAAAGGTGCTTTTTCAAAAGGTAACTTTGTTTTTCCTTGGAGATGTTTTGCTTCTCATCCAATAAGCTTCTTCAGTTTTGTAATGCGATCTGATAGTTCTGAAGAAGCTTCATTTCTAGTGTTGTGGTCTGCCAGCAGCCTACGGAGCTGGCAGCGAAGTTGGGGAGGAATATGGGCCAGTCCTGGAGTCTGGGGAATGCCCGGACAAGGGGTCTGCATTGGAGGCAGAGATGGGGCCTGGGCCATCTGGGAGTGATGCACGGACTCTGGAGCCTCCAGAGCTGGACAGCAGAGAGGCAGAGGAACAGGAGGAGCCTGTTCCTAGTGTGCGCATGTGCAGAGCTGCCAGAAGGCACAAACAGTTAAAACAAAAGGGATGACTCAGGAGTAAGGCCTGGAGATGATTGGCCCCTACCATAAGGCTTAAAAGAGGAGCAAAGGCACGTGGGCCCTTTGCAGGAAACAACATTGTCAATTCTGTTCCCAGTTGGAATCCGTGTGACTTTGCCAAGTAGGTCTTTGGCAGAGTGTCAAGGGAGATAAAGGTTGGTGATTATCCTGAAGAATTTCTCCCGAAGGACTTTTTGCAACTAATTGGGACTCAGCTGTGAATGAACGTAATTCACAGCTGTTGCAATAAAAGAGGCTTTTCGAACTACTCGTGTGTTTTAATGACTCAGGAAGCCTAGGTCACAACATCTACCTCCATTTCTAACCTTCAGATACTTGGGCATATTGGGGTAATAGATTTATCAAAACATTCTTGCCACCATATTTTTAAACATTAGGGACCACCATAGAAATAGAAGAAAAGTACAGATCCTGTATATATTATAGTACTATGAGGATCAGAGCATGTCACAGTGGAAGTTTTATTAGTAAGACAGGGACATGATTGATTAGTTGTTAATTTCTTTATTGGAGTGTATTCAACACAAGTTAATCATTCATACCTCATACCTACCTAGCCATTCTTATTGTTTACCAAACAAAAAAAGGGGGTTAAGAGGAAAAAGTTTTTTATCCTGAAGCTGAAGTTGGAGTGGAGGTACAGTAGAACTCATTTCGAAAGCACGCTGCCTTCATTATACATGCATGTAAGTCATCAATCTTATGGATGATAATCAATCTTTTCTTCCAATTGGCACATATTCTACCTGCTTTGTTTCTTCCGCATTGTCCAGTCTGTAATTTGATTGCATCTATAACTCATTTATATCAGTCTGTTCCCCATAATAGTTCTTGGGTTTAGTATATTCTATTTTATCTATTTTTTCCAGTACTTGTTCCTTTTATTAGTTCAGAAGGAAGTCCAAGACCTTTCAAACTGATATGTATCTCTGTTTCCTTACCAGTTCAAAGTCATGATGCTCTTAAGGATTTATTCTTTCTGTTTTTGCTCCTTTTGAGTGAGGTACTTTCTTTATTAAATGAATTGATAAAATGTATTCATGTTATTACCAGTATATAGCATGTTTTGCCACATCTTGGAAGAATTTGTGCATAGGAGTTGTTTTCCAGATGTAGAAAATAGGAGGAAAATGTTTGATGGAAATGATTTACCTGGAAAACTGTTCAAAATGTTTATGAATGGCAGTCTCTTTTGAAATTCTGAAATTAGAATGATTGAAGGAAGACAAAGTATGAGTCCAGTATGAAAAAGCATTAGAATATAGATTTTTTTTTTTTTGTTCTAGCAAGGTGAATTGGGAATTGAGCATACAGAAAGATGGTAATAGAGTGGGAAAAAAAGTTACAGAGCATCATGTAAGTGTTTGAAATTATGTTAATTAAATGTATGAAAAAGAATGCTTGGTGGAATAATGAAGTGAAAGACACTGTGGATGAGGGAAAATGGGCATAAGAGAATGTCAGTTGCATATGAAAGAAAGATGCTATATAATGAATATACAGGGAAAAAAAGCTTCAAAGAATGTAGTCAAATTAAGAGGCAGAGAAAGTGCAGAGCAGTTTTGATGGAAACAAAAATAATTTTTTAGGAGTGCTAAATAAGGGCTAAGCAGAAGAGTGAACAGGATTTAAATTAAAGGTGATGGGATGAAAATGAGGTGCAGTAGTGCTGGAAAGACTGTGTTAGAAGGTTGTCTGAGAATGACAGTGCTATGTGGGAGAGTGGGCTTGCAACAAGTATTATAAATGTTAGGATTAAAACAAAAAGGAAGTGAATATTGTATGAGAACAATGACAAATGATAAGGCTTCAAGTGTAGCTAGTACAACTGGGAGAATGCTAAAATAAGAATGTGGTTGGCTTATAGAGTGACTTTATCCCTTCTTTAATCAGTATATAGAGAGACTGAATCTCTGACTATTGGAAGACTGCTGGGGAGGGGAGCAGATTGCTGCCCATCGCTCTTTTTTCCCAGCTGGCTGAAACTTACTGGCAGTGGTGGGAAACCAGCATAAGGAAGTTAGACTTGTTCATTTGCAAGTCTAACAAAACAAGACAAGTGTGACTCTTTTCACCATAGTCCAATGTTCTGCAGTTTAATTTTCATCTCCAATGACCAAGGAGAAATTTTATATGCATATTTCTGTACCAGCCAATAGCTCTAATAAAGATAGCTGCAGTCCACTAATCAAGACTCAAATTTCAAAGTCCACAAAACACACACAGCTCATTGACAAGTGCAGAGCTTGCACTTCATTTGCTGAACTTGTAACTCTTAATACTAGAGCTCCTTCGCAAACAAAACACCCAAACACACAAGCAAAGTCACTACAAGCCTCTGCCCCAATCAGAGCATAGGGTAATTTTAAACAGCCCCTTCTCAGTTCCAAAGCTGCCAACTAGATCATGAAATGTGGTGGAAAATTCAAGCCAAAATAACAACTGGAGGGATTCCAACAATTCTTTTATTTTCAAAAGCTAGCATATTAGCCAGTGGTCTTATGCCTCCAAGGGACTCTAAGAAAAAGGGTCCCTAAAATGATATAGGTTTTATATAAAATGTTGATCAAAGATAGTTTTATCTTTGATCAACGTTGCTCTACACTAGCAGAAAACCCAAAATAGAGAAATAATTGATTTGCAAATGATAAAGAGTATAAAAGGACCAAAAGTGAGGCCTGAGTGTCATTTGAAGTATGAAGACACTGTAACAACTAGCTTCTTTGAAATGCAACATTACAGTTTAGATATAAGGGAGCTTTGATTGTTATTCTAATAAAATGACCCTCTACTTTAATGTGGAAGGAGGGAAAAGTCAAGGAACAGCATTGCTGATCTTTGAACCTACAATTTCTGCCAAGGGCATACATTCTATTGGATTTAAATCTTTGAAAGTATATTGGCCCATTTATCAAATTCCATAATTAAGATAACTCCCAGAAGAGTACACCTGCAAGAAACACTATGGCTGCAGTTATAGAGAAATATAACCAATTAAAACTAGTATTCTTATTTCAATTCTCTGTCATATGATTCAAATAGAAAGTTGAAGGTTGGCTACTAACTATGATAAGAGATTCAAATGTTCCATCACATGAAAATCATACATGAGACTGTAGGGATTGCTGAACAACAGGTAAAACACAGAGCAAGAAATAAGTATTGTCCCCTTAATTGTTTAACATAATTATGCTTAATAAAGTACCTTTATTTATCTATTAGATTTTTTATCCCACCTTTATTATTTTTTTATAAATAACTCAAGGCGATGTACATACCTAATGCTCTTTTCTCCTCCTATTTTCCCCACAATGACAATTCTGTGAGGGGAATCGGACTGATTCAGGATGTAAATTCAGGATTCATGCCCAAGGCAGGATTAGAACTCAGATTCTCCTGATTTCTAACCTGATCTCTTTACCACTGGACCAAACTGGTTAATACTTGTAATGATATGTATACTTAAAGAGGGCTGTGAAAATATTTACAGACCCCTAACATCCTGGACATAAACTGTTTCAACTCCTACCCTCAAAACGACACTATAGAGCACTGCACACCAGAACAACTAGACACAAGAACAGTTTTTTCCCGAACGCCATCACTCTGCTAAACAAATAATTCCCTCAACACCGTCAAACTAGTTACTAAGTCTGCACTACTATTAATCTTCTCATCATTCCCATCACCCATCTCCTCCCACTTATGACTGTATGACTGTAACCTTGTTGCCGGTATCCTTAAGATTTATATTGACTGTTTCCTAATATGATTTGATTGCTTATTTGTACTCTATGACTATCATTAAGTGTTGTACCTTATGATTCTTGATGAAAGTATCTTTTCTTTTATGTACACTGAGAGCATATGCACCAGAACAGATTCCTTGTGTGTCCAATCACACTTGGCCAATAAAAAATTCTATTCTATTCTATTCTACTTATTGGTTTGGGAAGTACATGTATGGTGTGTTTAGTTTTTTTATGTTGATCTAGCTACGGTCCTGGTTAAGAACCCAAATAATTTGCAACAAATAATAAATAGATTGTATTATGTAACAAGTATACAACTGGAAATTAAGACAGCAAAGGCCAAGATAGTTATACAGGTAATCCTCAATTTACAACAGTTCATTTAGTAACCATTCAAAGTTACAACAGCACTGAAAAAAAGGGGCTTGTAACCATTTTTCACACTTATGACCATGGTCACGTCATTTACATTCAGATGCTTGACAAGTGGTTAATATTTATGACTGTTGCAGTGTTCTGGGGTCTTTCTGATCTTCTGACAGGCAAAGTCAATCAGGAAGCCAGATTCACTTAATAACCATGTTACTAATTTAACAACTGCAGTGATTCACTTAAGAAATGTGGCAAGAAAAGTCATAAAATGTGACAAAACTCACTTAACAAATTTTTGACTAAGCAACATAAATTCTGGGCTCAATTACAGTTGTAAGTTGAGGACTAGGACTAGGACTAGAGCAGGGGTGAAATGCTACCGGTTTGCCTCAGTTCGGGCAAATCGGTAGTTTAAAAAAGCTACCCTTCGTCTGAATTGGTATTTCTGATAGTCAGCTGTGCTAGAAAGCAGGAAATCCTGCTTTCTAGCAAAGCTAAATCGCACGACACAACTATTCCCTCCCCCTCGCTGTTCTATTTACCTAGTGAAGTCTTCTTTTTCCTTGTGAAGCGTGCGTTTGGTGTGTGCTGTGCATGCGCGTGCAGCATGCTTTTGGTGCATGGTGTCAATGCATGTGCGCAGCACACGTTTGTCTCGCACCGTGTATGCGCGGGCAGCGAACCGGTGGTGATCCTCAAAGGATTTCACCACTGGACTAGGGTATCTGTATTTGACAAAAAAGGGGGGAACAATGGAGTGAATGGAGCGAAACCACATGAATATGAAAAATCTTGGTCATAGAGAGAGAATGAATGAATGAGAATAAACTTACAAGGTAAATATATCAAGAAAAGTGAATGGGTCAAGAAGGATGGGATGATTAAGAAAACTCTGGCTGGATAGAGTTGATGACATTCTCAGAAGGTGAGGAGTTTAAAGAACAAAAGGCAATGTTTGAATCAATGCATGGATGTGATAATAGCAAGGATGATATACAAGGACAGAAAATTGTAGGAAGGTATAATGAATGGTATTTGTTAAAGTATAAAGTATTTAATTTTGTTTCTATTAATATGCACTTAGAAGTTTCCATTCAGGATTGTTACTGCTGTGCTTTTATGTTCTATATATTTCATTAACATCACCTACACCTTCAGACTTCTCTTGAAGTCTGCCCAAAATATTAGGCTACACAGCTGCAGCTAGTGGATTTTTGATCAAGAAGAATGGAAGGAGAAAAGACCAAAAAAAATCTCCTTCATTCCTGCCATCCACATGATATCACATCACTTCCCCCATCTGTTATTATGAAAGGATGAAGAGAATAACATTATCCATTGATCTGAGAAGCTACAATTTATCCACATTTTTCCTAGCATTCCCTTTTACATCTGGGTCACTGGCTTAGTGAAAAGCTGGTTTTCTTTTTCCAGCAGGTGTGGTTTGCAGACCTGCTGAATATTTATGAATAGCCCATACTTGCTCAAGCTGGTGTTATGGCAATTAATTTGTTTATCAACTCTGGAAGAGCTGAAACTTGTAAATCTATTTTCAGGCCCTTCTAACCTTTTGCTCTTGTGTACTTGCATTCATTTGATGCTGGCTTCTTTCTGCAAGAGGATATTAATCAATGGTTGACCTCTTAATCTTTCTGGCTATCAGAGGGGTGTCGGAGGGGTGAGATTATTGGGCTTAAAATCTTTCAGCAACATTTCAAGATGCAACCTTTATGAACTTCAAGGGCACATTTGGAATTCTGAGGAAGTGTCAAAAGCATAACTATAAAGTGACAGAAACATAACCATTGAGGTGTGGCCTATTTAGATTTTTTTTTTGAAGGCATGGATTCCCAAAATAGCTAGCTCAGAGGCAGAATAACAGGAAGAAAAGAAAAATGGCCAAACCCTATCCCACCCTGTTCTTTATGTCTAATAAGTTATTCCTCACTGTGAAACAATTGACAAACACAGCCCTTCCTTCCTTCCTTCCTTCCTTCCTTCCTTCCTTCCTTCCTTCCTTCCTTCCTTCCTTCCTTCCTTCCTTCCCTCTGTTATATAACCCCAATCCCAGGCTGTGGCCTAGGGGTGAAATCCAGCAGGTTCTGACAGATTCTGGAAAACCAGCAGCAGAAATTTTGAGTAGTTCAGAGAACCAGCAAATGCCACCTCTGGCTGGCCCCAAAGTGGGGTGGGAATGGGGATTTTGCAGTATCCTTCCCCTGCCACGCCCACCAAGCCAGGCCCACCAAGCCACACCACGCCCACCAAGCCGTGCCCATAGAACCAGTAGTAAAAAAATTTGGATTTCACCACTGCTGTGGCCCATTATTGGGCCGCGACCTATTCGGAACTGGTCTGCATAAGAGGCAGGCTGATGTGTGTGTGCAGCTGCCCTCACACGAGCATCACCCCAAAGGCTTCTCTTTTCTCTTGCATGAGTGGAGCTATGTGTGTGCATGTGCATGCCAGCCTGCCGCTTGCATGGCCCAGTTCCCCTCTTCCCCGCCAGCCGCCTACTCCTGATGCTCCAAAAGTGGAATGATGAGGGCAGAGGTGGAGTGGAATGAGCATCCCCTGCTCAACACTGTTGACTCACCAAGGCTGCCTGTGCAGAACACTCAATCTACTTTTGGAGCATCAGGCAGCCTTGGTGAGTCTGAAGGAGCATGAGACCGCACCCCTGAAGGCTTCTCTTCTCCATGCCAAAAGCTTTTGCAAACGTACAAAAGGCTTCAGGGGAGCGATTTTGCACTGCTTCAGGCCTTCCGTCCCTTTACAAGACCTTTTCATGTGGAGAAGCCTGGAGGAGCACAAAATCTGGCCTCTTGAGAGTAGGCCAGAGCCAAATGAGCAGAAAGAGAAATGCAGATGGGACTGGATTGATACCAGTTATTGTCCTAAATTTAGCCCATCAATGGTATCCCTTGACAGAAGTAAAACTGAGGTAGAAGCAAATATAGTTTAGTTTCAGATCACTTTCTAAAGCTTTAGACACTCACCATGCCAAAGAAAATGTTCCTTTAACAATGCAGCTTAAAGTCAAACATGGAGCAGAAGGAGAATTACGAAAAGAAATAACTAAAGTCAAATGTGATCATTAATGAATTACGGGTATGATAAATTTTAAAAAATCTTCTGTCGTATAACCCTCTCCCCTCCCCCATTCCCCTTTCCCCCACCTGCCATCCTAAGCATGTGCTTATTTTGTTAAATGGTTAATCCAGTACTGGATATAGAATCTAGAATCAGAAGCCTTCTCCTTAATTTTCAGTACATAAATCACTAATTATGTGACTGCATGCCCAAAGACACCCTTTCTACACATTGCTATGTCCTAAGATTTTGCACAAGTTTTCAAATGGATCCTCCCTAAATTTCATTTGCCTCGAGATTTGGCATATTTATGAAGAAATTCTTTTTTCTTTTGAACCCAGACCAAGATCTATAAAACAGTCCAAATAATAACCTTTCTGTTAAAACTACTCCTAGAATGAGGTGCATGGGAAATTTTCAGTTAGGCATCAAAGATGTTGGGCATATTAGAAGAAAATTAGAAATTAGAATTCTTTATTGGCCAAGTGTGATTGGACACACAAGGAATTTGTCTTGGTGTATACGCTCTCAGTGTATATAAAAGAAAAGATACATTCGTCAAGAATCATAAGGTACAACACTTAATGATAGTCATAGGGAACAAATAAGCAATCAAATTGTATTAGGAAACAGTCAATGTAAATCGTTAGGATACCAGCAGCAAGGTTACAGTCATACAGTCATAAGTGGGGGGAGATGGGTGATAGGAACGATGAGAAGAGTAATAGTAATGCAGACTTAGTGAATAGCTTGTTGAGGGAAATCTGCATCAGTACAGATTTTATCAGCAAGAGGTCCCAGTTCAACTGATCAGATCTCACCAATTTAGGGCAGTCAGGTGGCTGCCGATTGGAGCACAGGGAAGGTGATTAATGTAGATAACGAGCCATGGTGACGCAGTAGTTAGACTACAGTACTGCAGACTACCTCTGCTGACTGCCAGCTATCTGAAGTTTGGCAGTTCAATTCTCACCAGCTCAAGGTTGACTCAGCCTTCCATCCATCCTCAGTGGTAAAATGAGGACCCAAATTGTTGGGGGGCAATATGCTGGCTTTGTAAACTTCTTAGAGAGGGCTTTAAAGCACTGTGAAGTGGTATATAAGTCTAAATGCTATTGCAGATGATTCAGGGTGATGTCATTTTAGGATCATTGTGTTCAGAAGCAATATTATACTGAATAATACTAAGAAGCAACAGCAAGAGAAGGTTATTAAGTGGGCGTCGTGTCTCTGAGTTGGCTGGACAACTTTTTGTGGTCAGTGGAGAAAATGGACTCCTGGAGTAGACAACCCTTTGCTCTGATAGCTCACCATTATTCTGGTAATGTATCTAGGCTGCTGATATTTTCTGTTATGCGATTAATTGGGTCTATTTATATAACATTTTTCAGCACTGTATTTATTTCCAAGTATTTAGATTTAAAATTATGAAATGCAGCTTTGAATTTTGATATTCTAGTCCTCAGAGAAAATGTAAAGTGATCATGAATCACACCCTGAACAAATGTAGAATTTATTTTTATTTATATGTGGACGTCTTTTATATGAAAAGCAGGAAGTTATTGAATACTATATTTTAGAGATTTAATCCAGCCAGACTTTCAATAAAATATGTGATTTACCAACAACTTATATGCAATGTGATTTATTTATATGGTGCAAAAATAATTCAGATGCCAAATTAAACTTAATGAGAGAAATACACTGGCCTAAATAATTAATGCAAAAAGTTAATTCTTCCATTTCAGCTTGAAAAGCATGATAGCCATAATTACATAACGATTTTCTTGGACAAGTAAAGGGGAATGAGATTTCTCTTAGTTCTTGCTGTGCTTCCCAATTCTTGTTCCAGATATTGTGGGACTACAACAACCTTTTCTGTCTATTGAACTTGCTGACAGGGAATGACGGGGTTTGTAGTCTAAAATCTGGACTCGTGACTGAGAATCTTTGTTTTATTGATGCTTTTGGCTATTGTTCTTGTTTTTGGAAGTAAGTGCACATGACACTCAGCTGATGATCAGCCTAAGGCAATCCTCCAACATTATGTGATAGGTCCCCAACCAGATTTCAAAGCCAACATGTTATTGGTTGAGGTTACATTGAGAAGGAGACTACTGATGATTATGCTACTGCCAACCAACTGACTTTTATAAGTGGTTGTAGACAAATTATCTGTGATAGTTTTACATTGAAAATGACATAGCAATTATAGTCAGACACAGATACACGCAAGCAGAATAAATGGCATGTGAATAATTAAATATAATAAATCCTAATTTTTTTTTGCCAAAGAAAGTTGCTTAAAAGGGTACTCAGTTCAAGTTGGGTACAATTAAATATACAGTCCAATGGGAAATTAAATGTTTTATCAGATTTAGAGGACATAGAAAAGAGTTTAAAAGTGATAATGCAAGATACTGAAATATATGTGATAATAGGTATCAGAAGTGTGAACTGCAGAGGAGGTACAAAATTGATTTAATCTGTGGGTTGTTGTATAGCAAAAACTAAAAAAAGAAATTGCACAAGAGAATTAAACTTTCTCAGATAACTAAAAATGGTTTGGGTCATGGTTTCAAGGAGAATATTTTAAGCTTTGAATGCAACACTTTGCTTTCAATTCTACCAAAATATGGGAGGTACCCATAGAATTTCACTAAATTTAATTTTGATATGCATACAATTTGGGTTTTCATGGTAAGCTATCTTTAAAAATCCAAATATTTATTTTTGTATAGTTCATTCTGGTCAAACCATAAAGCACAATTAAATCATTCCAAGCATGTTATATATATAGTACATAATATCTTTTTAAAAAATAGTGTGTTTTGGTAGTCCAGTGTAATTCAATGTAAAGATTTAATTCAGGGGTGAAATGCTCCCAGTTCGGACCAGATCACCCGATCCGGTAGCAATGGCGGCGGATGGTTTGGAGAACCGGTAGCAAAAATCCCTGCCCCCCCCCCCCACACACACACACACCATGCCCAACTGAGCCGCACGATCATTAGAGGCTTTTTTTAAAAAACTTTTAAAAGCATTTTTTCTACATTTCTTACCTACCTTAGAAAGGATGGAAAGCTGAGTCAACCTTGAGCCTGGCGAGATTCAATCTTACTTTAATTGCAGACAGCTGGTGTTAAATTACAGTGCTTCTGTCTGTTGAGCTAAACCAGGCTCCAAATAATTTGGTTTATTATTAATGGTAAATATAATTGATTTGTAAGAAATTGGATTGCATGGAAATAATTGGAATATTCATGTTCATATTGATTAATATACAAAAAAAGATAGTTATATAACTGATTTATATTAAAATGTTGAATTTATATTAAACAATTGTAATATTACATAATTAACCAATGTGAGGATGGATATAAAAATAGATGACAATGGGAAGGGGTATAATATAGAATAGAAGGGAAAAATTGATTAAGATTAGAGATGAGGATGAAGGGTAATATTGGTTTAAAAAAAATAGATGAGGAATAAATATGGCAAAAAGGAAATATAGAAATTGTAAATTTAATTGAAATGACTAAACACTGTTTAAATTTGTGAACCAGCCAAATACTCTGTTCAAAGAAAATACATTGTATGTTTGCATGTGTGTTTGTCTAAAAAATAAAAATTATTAAAAAAAATAAAACAAAAAAGGTAGGTGCGTCTTATACTCCGGTGCGTCTTATACTCCAAAAAAATATGGAATATTGTCTTTGAGAAATACTGAAGAAGCGCAAGATATAAGATCACAGGAGGACAACTATTGCCTCTATTTTGATTGCCCAGGAAGATTCTTAAAATGTGTCTTTAAGCCCATTAAAAACAATGTTATATTTTCCAGAAGTAGCTATGGATTTCTCAAGAGCAAATCTAGCTAGACTAACCTTGTCTCCTATATTGATTTGGCAACTTCTTTAATAAATCACACTAAATGCAATATACTTGTCTTCTACGAAGCATTTGATTAGCACCCCATGACATGTTAATTAGTAAGCTTTTTAAATGTGGTTTGGACGCTAAGCAATTAAGTGGATCTATAGCTGGTTCAAAAATTGTATTCAAAGAATATTTAGCACTGTTCCTGATCAAACTGGAATCGCGTGCCACAAAAATTAGTCTTGGCTTTTTAGTTTTCAATATTTTAATTAACAGATTATGAAGAGAGGTAGATAATGGTTATCAAATTTGCAGATGCTATTAAATTGAGTGGACTAAATAATTCCCTATAAGATTAGAATAGACTTAGAATAACTGTATTGTCACATTAAATGTAATCGGCATATATTAAAGTGAAATTTTGCTGCATACAGCTCTCAAAGAGTCACCACCTCTAATATACACTACCTAAACATGACAAATAAATAAATAAATAAATAAGCATATACCCACATATCCACATATATTATATGACACAGAGAAACAACACAGTCTAGTTTGGATGTATACTTGGATGATTTTCTCTTGGCGAGAAAAAGGAATCTTGTGAGTTTATCAGACAAATGGCATAGGGAACAAAGCTATTACAGAATCGGGTAGTCCTGCTAGAAATACTTCAAAAACTCCTCCCAGAGGTGAGCAAAGGAAACAGACCGTAAAGTGGGTGTGCAGGGTCTCTAACAATGCTTTGAGCTCTAAGCACATAGCGCTTATGTAAACAGTATCCTGAATAACAGGAAGCGAGCTTCCTATAATCTTCTTGGCTGTCCTTACCACTCTCTGTATGGACTTTCTATCTGAGGCACTGCTGCCACCGAACCAAACACTGATGCAGTTTGTTAAAACACTCTCAATTGTGCCTCTGTAAAAAATGGTCAGGACAGAAGGAGAAAGATGTGCTCTCCTCATCTGATGCAGAAAATGCAGATGCTGGTTTGCATGCTTAATTAAGGATGACATGTGGAGAGACCAATTCAGATTGATAGTTATCTGCACCCCCAGATACTTAATACTGTTGACCCAGTGGTGAAATGTAAAATTTGTTACTACCGGTTCTGTGGGCATGGCTTGGTGGGAGGGTAATGTGACCAGGTGGGCGTGGCCAACTTTTTTTTCTTTTACTTTTAAAACCATTTTCTTAAAAGCCTCTGACGATCCCAGCTGAGTTGCCTGATCGTCAGAGGCTTTTTTTCTTTTAAAAACATTTTTTCTACAACATCTTCGGCAGAGGATGTTGTAAAAGCCTCTTTTTAAAATTAAAAAAAAAATTTAAAAGCATTTTTTCTACAAACTCTTTGGTTACTTTTAAAAGCATTTTTTCAGCCAAAGAGGTTGTAGAAAAAATGCTTTTATTTTTTTTTTAAAAAAAAGCCTCTGATGATCGCGCGGCTCAGCTGGGCATGGGGGGGGCAGGGATTTTTGCTACCGGTTCTCTGAACCACCCGCAGCCATCGCTACCAGATTGAGCAATCCGGTCTGAACTGGGAGTATTTCACCCCTGTGTTGACCACCTCTATAGCTTCATCCTTGATACTGAGTGGAATATGACTATGCCGGCTCTTTCTAAAATCTACAATGATCTCATTTGTTTTATTAATATTTAGAACCAGGTTACTTTTATTCACCAGTCCACCAGAGACTTCAACTCTTTCCTGTAAGACACAACTATTCCTGACAAGTTGGAGAACTGGGCTAAATGCTAGGAGAATGAAATTTAAGTGAAATAGGTACAAAGATTCATTTAGAAAAATGGAACCAAATGTATAGATTAGGATGTCTAGGAAGACTCTCAGTCACCCAAGTCTTGGTTGTCCCAAAGGTGCTTTTTCAAAAGGCAACTGGGCTTTCTTTGGTTTCACTTGAAGATAACAATAGCAGTAGCATATATACCGCTTCACAGTGCTTTATAGCCCTCTATCTGACTCTTTTACAGAGTCTGCATATTGCCCCCAACAATCTAGGTCCTCATTTTACTGACCTCAGAAGGAGGGAAGGCTAAGTCAACCTTGAGCCTGGTGAGATTCGCACTGCCAAATTGCAGGCACCCAGCAGTCAGCAGAAGTAGCCTGCAAGTACTGCATTCTAACCACTGTGCCACCACGGCTCTTTTGTTTTTGCTTGAAGATGTTTCATTTCTTATCCAAGAAGCTTCTTCAGGTCTGAACTAAAGAAGCTTCATGGATGAGAAGCAAAACATTCTCAAGCAAAAACAAAGAAGGCATAGGTTAGGATAGCTTTGTAAGAGTAATCTGGACAATTCCCACCTTAATGGTGTTTTGGAAGGCTTTAAAGACCAGGCCTGGAGTATTGTGTCCATAACCTCCTTTTTAGAGTTTGACATATTTTATAGATGTTTTAATGGGTTAATGGGAGTTGTCCAAGTTGCTACGTTATTAAATCTAGTTTGTTTTTTGACTTATTGTAATCATCTTACTGTATTTTATTTCATATTATGATTTGGGCATATTAGCTTTGGGCAGTGCTAAAATAAAATTAAACGAATGTATAAACAATAAATATTTGTTATAATCATTAGATTTAGATAGAACAGTCAAAAGCTATCAATAGTGTCGTGTTTCCCTGAAAATAAGCCCTGTCCCAAAAATAAGCCCTAGCCTGATTTTCAGTGTACTTCTACTATAAGCCCTACCCTAAAAATAAGCCCTAGTGAAGGAGGGTGGGCATGGCCAGCACAGGATGCGGCGAGCACACATGGGGTAATGGTGTCCCACAGCAGCCACAGCCCACAGCACAAGTGAGTTGATTACCTGTCCAAGCAGCAGGCGGAAGCAGAGGCAGGGGGGAGGCATGTGATCTGGATCTGCCACTCAGGCCATTGGGGAAGCTGAGAGACGATGGACCAGATCAGGTGGCCGGCCACGGGAAGTTCATCTTCACATGACAACACTGGCAGCAAACCAGTGCTGACAGAGGCAGATGCACAGGGGGAAGGCAGGTAATCCCGTTGCTCTGCACGGGCCACAGGCAAGCTGAGAGACATGATTATTTCTGGGAAAACATGGTATATGTACTTTAAATTCACAGCCATGAGGCAGCTACCTTTATTAATTTGAATTTCCGGGGAACAGAGAGCAATTATCCCCTCCCCCCCCCTTTTTTTTTTTTTTTTTTGCAAAGGCCAAATGCTCAGCTAGGTACCTTACTATACTAATTTTGTTTAAACAAACCCAGACAAGCTACAAATAATTCAGAAGGTCTTATGCATAAGCCAGCTGCCCAATCCAGAAGACCCTCAATTAAGCAGGACTATCTTAGAATAGTCATCGTTTACCAACAGAATATGGGCCAGCCGTGGGTTATGATACAAAGAAGGCAAATGTAATTTTAAGACGTCTCTTAATTTCCAAGTATATAATTCCAAATAGTGGAAGTAATGATTCCACTATTCTCTTTTTGTCAGACTCATTCCAAGTTCTGTATATCATTGTTTAAAAAGGGTGCAGAGAAATTGAAACTGGTTCAGACGAGAAGAACAAAGATTACCAGGAAATTAGAAATAAAGTCATGTGAAGACAGATTGAAGATGGTATATTTAGCCTTGAGAAAAAAAAATATTGTGCTGGGGTAAGGTAGTATTCTTCAAATAACTGAAAGGACATTACACACAGAAAGATCAAGACCTCTCTTATTCCAGAGAGCAAAACACAGAATAATCAATCTATGAAGGCTGGCATGTTCTACTTAAATGTTACACCAAAAAATCCACAAAAGCCCTTCTGAACAGTAAGAGCTGTTTGATAGTGGAATAAATTACCCACAAAGGCACTGGGCTCTACTTCACTGAAGACCTTCAAGCAGAAATTAAACAGCAATCTGTCTGTGATGCTTTGATTCCTGCATTCAGCAACAGGTTGAACTCAGTAGTTCAAATGGTCCCTTCCAACTCTATAATTGCACGATTTGAATGCTCCTTACTTCAGCAGTGACAGAAACCATATTTGACTTCCATGCAGTGAAAGTGATGGGAAATTAAGGCTTTCAGCACACTTGTGTTACTTAAGCCCAGTGGTGAAATCCAATTTTTTTTACTATCAGTTCTCTGGGCGTGGCTTGGTGGGTGTGGCAGGGGAAGGATACTGCAAAATCTCCATTCCCACCCCACTCCAGGGGAAGGATACTGCAAAATCTCCATTCCCACCTCACTCTGGGGCCAGCCTGTTCTCTGAACTGCTCAAAATTTCCACTACCGGTTCTTCAGAACCAGTCACCACTGCTTAAGCCTGATCTGGATTACAGACAGACTTCTTGTATAGATGGCCTACAAGCTTGGGGTACCTTCATAATTCCCTGTTCACTTATTGAATGAGAAATTTTGGAACAATAGTCCAATGTATCCAGAAGGCAATTGGACGGGGAAAACTGGCTAAGAAAGAAATAAAGCTCAGGTACACTAGTGGTTGAGAGCCATTGAGATATGGAATATTGTACCATGGTGGGAAGGAGAAGAGGTTGACTCATGGATGGCCACATGGATTTATCCTCCCCAAATTACAATTGATAATGCTTCTTGAAAAATGCACCAAATTAAAGTACCTCCCAGTTGTACCAAAAACATTGAATATATACTGTATATAACTTTTACCATCATAAAAAATCATAATACACTTCTTCAAGATGAGCAGCCTATGAGAAAAAGAAAGATGATTAGTCAGAGCACCACAAATCTGGCTATATGCATATGTTTCAAATCAGACTTTTAATAGTGAAATAGTCACTGTTTAGATGGACAAATTCATTCATTTTACTTATTCTTGTGTTCAGTTTTTAGAATCTCAGATTCATATTGTCCTGCTCATTGTAAATGATAGATGAGTTTTCATGCATCTAGGCTGGATACAAAGGTGAAATTGATATCAGGAAAATAGTTGAGCACAGCCGTCCTGATATTTAATTTTCATACAAACCATCCTTTCCTGAAACAAGTTTCATTTCTTTTCATTTTCCAGAGGAAAAAGAGATTGCAGTGGTTCCAATATATTTATCTCTATTCTCACCTGATTATTTATGTTGCCCAGGAACAGAATTTTTCTGGACCCTGACAGAGAGATAATCCTCTCCAGTTATCAAGAGGAAATTCTGAGATGGCTGGGTTCTCAACTATTTCTTCCCTCCTCAAATGCTCATAAAATGGCAGCACTGTTTCCCAGGTGGAAAAAATGGTCAAAAGGAATAAAATATTAAAGAGTTTTACTTTTTTCTGACAATTTTTTTAAAATTCCACAGAGTGACATAGTCCCATACCTCGTGCTTTCTTGCCAGAAAACATAATAGTGTTTCAGGATGTGTGTGAGTGTGTACTACATATAGTTTCCCTCCCTCCTACTTTCTATTTCCACTTAGATCACAAAGAATGCTTACCTCACAGAAAATAAAAGGATAATAGGAAAACTTTTTTAAATAACATTTTTTATTCTGTGTGGCGAGCTCATTCTAACTGTCAGAGAGATGATTTAATGCCACAACAAAGACTTGTAAAATTCATTACAGGACATATCTAAATGAATCTGAGTAACTTTGACTTGGAAATTATATTTCTCATTTTTGCTAATGACATTGTTTATAGTGCACCATCTTACAGAAGTGAATTGAACATATCCCAAGAAATATCTGTACGTTGTGGCTTTAGTACGGTAGAATATATTCTAAGAACTACCCTTGAGACATTATGACTTCCAAATCCTTGCAAAGATCTGGAACATAAATGGGGATGGCACAAAGATCTTTGAAAATGTAATGTTACCATTCATTACACTCTTTCAGTTCTTTGGAAATACTATATTAGCCAAGGAGATGGATCAGATGTTTTGTCTTATATTTTAAACTATTGCAAGCTACAAAGTGGTGGGATTCAAACATTTTTTACTACTGGTTCTGTGGGTGTGGCTTGGGGGGAGTTGCATGGCTTGGGGGACATGGCTTAGGGGGTGTGGCAGGGGAAGGATACTGTAAAATCTCCATTCCCTCCCCATTCTAGGGGAAGGTTACTGCAAAATCCCCGTTTCCTCCTGATCAGCTGGGACTCGGGAGGCAGAGAATAGATGGGGGTGGGGCCAGTCAGAGGTGGTATTTACCAATTCTCTGAACTACTCAAAATTTCCGCTACTGGTTCTCCAGAACTGGTCAGAACCTGCTGAATACCACCTCTGAAGCTACAGTATCCAATCTGGGTTGATCACTGGGACCAAAGGTTTAGTATTCCAAGCTTTCAGACTCATACTACAGTCCATCCTCAGGGAACATCTACCAGAATGTATGCTTTGGGCTATTCTATGCATAGTATTTATATGATGGCTTCTTATTGGTTGATAGAGGTGTTGATGGCTGGCTATTAATTCATTGGCTGTTGTTTCCTAGTGCTGCTCAGGGGTGAAATGCTCCTAGATCGGGCCAGATCACCCAGTCTGGTAGCAATCTTGGCTGGTGGTTCGGCGATCTAGTAGCGATGGCAAAGCAAAGCTCCACCCACCCACCCAGGTGTCATTACTTCCTGGTTAAAACCTGGTGTTTTTTACCTTCTGCACATGCGCAGAATGTTTTGCTCATGCGCAGAAGGTTTGCACGCGCACATACTGCACACGGTGCATGCGCTACCGAACCGGTAAGGAAGGTAAGTAGATTTCACCCCTGGTGCTGCATTATTTACCTTGAAACACCGTTGCACACCCCACATGCATTTTGAACCCCCATTACTATTACAAGCAAATTTTACCAGGAGAAAGAGGTCTATAAATCTGTTTGATCGACTGATTGATTCAATATCATGAACAGTGAAGCATTAATACATTTTTTTTTTACTTCTTCAAAGTTGAGCACATGCCGTTGTATGTAGGATTCCAGGTCTGGCACCTCCATCGGGGACTTGGAAAGAGTCGTATATGAAACTCTAAAAGCAAATTTAAAGAACTTATATACTTCTTGTTGTCCTTGAATTCCAGTTCCCATCATTTATTTGTTGCTATTTTAGTTTAGATTATGGAACTTGAAATCCAGAAATATCTGGAATCCTCCCATTGAATTAGATAGCAAGACTTAGAATGCTTCAGAAATAATGTAGGAATAATTTTTCAAACCAAACTTGATTTTTTTTTTCCGGCAAGCATTTAATCACCTGGAAAAGGTGCCATATTAAGTAACAGGGATTTCTTAAAGCAGCAATTTCTTCCCAATCATTTTTAAAATATGCATGGCCATAATATGCAGTAATCTGTTATTTTTAAAATACCATTGTTTCAGCCATTAGTAAATCCACTTTAAGCTCCACAGCTATTTCTATAATAGTTTCTGCTTCAACTTGATCAGAATAATCTATTCCTTCTCCCCACAGCCTGATCATATTAAAATACGACATATTTACAATAGGAGATATTTATTGCATTCTTTTAGGAGGAACATGCAATTTTATAGGAAGCAAACAATGACCAGAAATATATATCACACTCAAATAAATCTAGTGTTATCATCATTAGATATTTGCTAAAGCAACAGGCTCCAAGAAAGCAAAGTTTCTGAAAAGGGCTGCTTCATTATATAAATTAGTGAGTTTCATTGAGTGCCATGGGAACAGAAATTGTTGGGAATGCAAATGCCAGCAGATGGACCTACGTGTAAGATGTCAATATATATTTCGCTGGCTTCCTCTTTTCACTGTAACAAATTATTTCATAGACTAGTTATAGTTCTATGACTACAGAGAACATTTAAATACTTAAACTTGAATCTAAAATACATTAGTAAGCCAGAGTACATCCATTCCATTTTTATATTTGGTTAAAAATACAAGTACAAGTATGCTGGATTAGATGAGGTTTGCATTACTATAGCAGATGAACTCCCCCACCCCAAAAGTCTCTTCTATTTATGAAAGTTCTCTCTTCTTTGCCTGCTCAGTTTGTTGTTGTTTGTGTGCATACTCAGTTATAGGAATGGCCAAAAGTGGATACAATAATACACCTCCTAAAACCTATTTCAATCAATAGGCTTAAACCTATTTGATTCTTTGTTGGCTTATGAATAAAATCTTGAAGAAGCATTACAATGCTATTATCCTTCCTTCCTTCCTTCCTTCCTTCCTTCCTTCCTTCCTTCCTTCTTTCCTTCCTTCCTTCCTTCCTTCCTTCCTTCCTTCTCCATCTCTGGAGGTTTTTAAGAAGAGATTGGACAAACCATTTGTCTGGAATGGTTTTGGGTCTCCTGCTTGAGCAGGAGGTTGGATTAGAAGACCTCCAAAGTCCCAACTCCAACTCTGTGATTCTGTTAAACTGTCCCATTACATGTTAAATGCAGGTCCTTCTTTACCATTATTTGCATTTTTCTCCTTAGATATATAGTTTTTTTTTTAAGGGTGCCTAGTTCCTCAAGACTGGTTTCATTATCAAGGATGGATTGCACTTCACAACTATAACTGGGAAAGCTATTCTGGTTTCAGAAGAGGTTCTACAAGATGTTTTTAATCAAGGTGTAAACTGTGCCTTACAATCCCTTGCCCACCTTAAAATACAAGGCTTCCTTTATCAGATGTTTCTGGCTTTATTAGCAATATAAGAATGAGCTGAGGTTAAAAAAATATTCTTGCTCTATGGAGCCTGGCTGCTATTTATTCCTGTGCAGGAAGCTAGTGTCAGGCATGCTCCATTAAACTCTTGTGGCAACCTTATCACTGTTAAGAATTAAGAGATCAGCATCACTGAAACCAGGAATAACCTTGTGCTCACATAAGTACTGTAAATTATCACTGATGAATACTAGAAACATTCACTAAGTGGAAAATTTGCTGAAACTACTGACTGTATTACTAAAATTCGTAATGTAGTCCCATGCATAGAAAAAAAGCTAAATTCAAGAGGAAGTATATTTGGCATGTGTGTTTTGGATTATTATTTAGAGAATATGTTTGGGATTAAATGCATTTTTGTTGTAGGGCTGTACTGTTATTCATCCTTGCTTGGCCCATAAAAACTACATAGAATATCAGCATAAGGGAAATTTTAGACAGATAATGTGTGGAGGTTCTTCCCCCAAACACTGAACTTTGCAAAGATCAAAACTGGTTGGTGATGAAAGCATCCCACCCTAGAAGAGTTATTTGCAATGAAATAAAGCATCCTTTTTACCTGTGTGCAGGAGTAAACTTTCTCTTTGCTCTCAAGTTTATTTTTCCCAAAATCATAATTTTGGGTAATGTGAGATAAATCCCATAAGCATACGTTTGCTCTTCTGTGGATACAAGGTGCCGCTGAGAAAGTGGGGGCTCAATTAACTGAGTTTCTTTTCTTCTGCAATTGATGTAAATCAGGCTATTAAGGAAAGAGTGAGAATAAGTGAGCAGAATTGGTTGTAACCATTTAGCAGCTCCTAATTGCGATGAGAGAGACACATTGAATTTTAGTGTTCTCTATGTTGACAGTTTAGTTCTTTTTTATTGCAAGAATTTATGAGCTGTTTGATGATAGCACCAGTCAAAGCATGGCAATATAATGACATGATGCACTGTTGTGCTTTATTTATTCCAGTATAATGGTGGGGAAAGATGGGACAGGAGAGAACATTCTTTCCCATGCTTTCTAAAGAAGCTTGCCAAAAAATTGCTAGTTTCCCAAATCAGCATCTGGACAAAAGGAAGGGTCTCAGAGAACATATATTAACATGCAACATGTGCCCCCTACCAATTTTGAATGAGGCTGTTAGAAAACATGATGCCTTTTAGTTGACAAATATCATCCAGAATGGTATTTTCATTCTTTGGGATATTTTTTTTTCTTTAAGTTATTTGAAAACTGGGAAGAGTTCAGTCTGTAAATATTCCAGCTTTGATTCAAAGACAGCACCTAAATTTTTTCTATATCCCACCTTTTGAGACACTATTAGAGTGTCTCAAAATTAGAGACTATTTTTGTTATTTGTGAGTTACGTTCACAACTAGGCAAGTACTTCTAGCAAGTAACAGTGACTTTACCATAGCAACCATTTGTTATTTTAGATTCTTATCATCTGGGATGCTTAAGAAAGTGAGCAGAGAATCTGAAGAAAGAACTGTACCTTCTGAGTATTATACCTTCTTAAAACAGCAGAATAAACTGGCCATTAGTGAAAGAAAGCTAGGTGGTGAGGGAAAGAACATCCCTTTATTTAAAGGAGTCTGCCATAAGACCCTAAAAAACCTTTCTTAGCTAGGAATATCTGATTATTATTGATTAGGGTAATTAAGAGAACACTAACCTTGCAACTTTAGATATTGCTGGATGACAATATCTGGGCCCATTTGTTTTAAATTGGATTTGTCAGTCTTAACAATATTTTCCTAAACTGTCTGATACAGAACTGGAGAAATCAGAGATTTAATTTGGAATCCACCAGTTAGCTACAACTCCTTCCTCCAACATTTAATTATAAATACCTTCTTATTCTTATTGATTTTGAATTCCATACATGCCTTTTTTCAGTTTACACTAGTGTTACCTATTTGTGTTTCCCATACAGTATGTGACTGCACGGCCCAACAGATTACAACATCTTTTAAAAATGAATTTCTCCTTCTCCAGCAGCACTGTAATTTACAACTCAGGTGGTGAAATGCTCTTGTGGGTATACTGTTCTTGTTGAAGCACATGGTGCTGCATGTTTTATCAAATCTGTGACACTGAGCAGAATGCCTACAGTACTGTAGATTTTACATTTCTCTTATACTTGAAAGGAATAGTGGGCTGGGTTGAAAAGTGCAAATATTTTTGCCTGCCATATGGTTATCAAAATTATCTCCTTAAAGATACAGGAACATGATGATGTATGGAGTACAGACCATTGCACCAAATGAAGTCTGTTCTGGTCCTAGTAGTTTGCTGATGTTAAGACTATTCTCCATATGCATCCAATATCTGTGCAGTTGCAATAGAATGTGTGGGAGATATTCATCATAATGAATGAAATTTTGAGGAATCCTGTTTCACCAAAATTAAGAAGCATATGCCAGTGTATGTTGATCAAACAGAGTGTGTGAATTGAATATTCTGGCTTATTCCCCATAGTAGAAACCATGGGTTATTCTTGACTTCCAATTTATGGCTTGCTTAATAGAAAGAAACCATGGATTTTGGATTGCATGATTTAAAAATAATAGTAACAGAAGGAATTTCTATAATTTGCTGAGTCATTTCTGATGGCAAAGGAGAACCTAATTGTTTATTCATGGTAAAGCAACTTTGGCAAATGAACTGGTTTACTAAATTATTTGTCCCAGTCTTCATCCCACCAGACTGTTTAGAAGGTTATTGCTAAGATTTTAAAAAATTAAAAAATCATGTATGTCATCTCTAGCATTCTTTAGGAATGGCAGGAGAAAAGATTGGAAATATAATATACATAGATTAGACAGGATAGATTAGATAGATAAATGGATGGATGGATGGATAGATAGATAGATTAGATAGATAGATAGATAGATAGATAGATAGATAGATAGATAGATAGATAGATAGATAGATAGATAGATAGATAGATAGATAGATAGATAGGATGGACAAATAGAATGGACAGACAGATAAACAGATAGACCAGAGGTCTTCAAACTTGGCAGCTTTAAGACTTGTGGACTTCAGCATAGCTGAATTCTGAGAATTCTGGGAGCTGAAGTCCACAAGTCTTAAAGCTGCCAAGTTTGAAGACCTCTGAGATAGACATTAAATGGGGAAAGCTGCAGGTGGAAAGGACTGCAAGGAAAGCCTGGTAAGTTGTTGCGGATTTAATTTTCTCTCCTCTTGCCCAAATCTCCACTAACTACTGTTTCTACTACTACCATGGGGAAAAAAAATCACACACATGTTCACATCATAAATTATGTAGGAAATGCAAATGCTGGAAACTGAAGACACAATAGTGAAGCAAAATGAACATCTCTCATTTTAGCTTCCAAACATCTCCTGAAAACCATCTTCCTAGCAGGTTGCACATGTTTATTTTTCTTCTTTCCCATGCCTTGTTGCCACCCTAAGATATTAGACTATTAGAGAAAAGAATGTTATATATTTAACATTAATCACTGTTAATGATGCTGTCTTAAGCTATACTTACTTTAGCTGATAAATAGCTGAATGAAAGTGTGGCATAGACTATTCTGGAAAAGGCTCCTAGGGTAATAAACTTCATCTCTACTAACAAGAGGATCATCGATGCTCTTTAAAGTAATCCCAATGCTTAGCTCAAAGGTCTCGCTCTCTCTCTTTTTTTTTTTTTTTTTTGCACTTGCCAATGAGGCTCAAGCTAGAGCATTTGATTGATCTATTCCAGTGTTTTTCAAGCTTAGCAGCTAGATGTGTGAACATCAATTCCCAGAATTTCCAACCACCATGACCAATTGGCAATTGCATGCTAGCTGGGTATTTCTAGGAGTTGAAGTCTGTATAATCTTAAAGGTGCCAAGTTTGAAAAACATACATCTATTTCATTAGTATGCAATGGACTGTGCTTATCGCTCTCAGATTCTGGAACTTCCTACGATGAGAAGCCAGATTAGTTTCATTTTTGCTGTCCTTCCCCTCAAAGGAAAAGCTTTTTTCTTCAGCAAGTGTTTGGTGCTTTAACTCATTTATTTTGGAATCAATTGATGCATGACTTTTTGTTTGAATTCTAATTTTGTCTTATTTTTGCAAGAAGTGCAGGACACAGTATTATTTTATACAATATTTTACTGAACAATAATTGTGTCTCATCCATGGAACATTATGTGGTCAATGTCCTCTAATTGCCATATTCCTTTTTCTTCCCATTGAATCATTCCCATTAATTTATATTTCATATTTTTAATTCCCATTTTCCTAATTCTTTGTTTTATTTCATAAAGAAATATTAAGATGGAAAAATGACATAGGTATACATTTTTAAAAATTAATGGATCCAAAAGTACTGTGGTTGGAGATATTTCCAGCTTTTGGGGAACATTTTTGAATTAAAAAGTACATCTAGTTTGGAAGAATTCAGCATCTGCCTTCCTATTGGTTCTATTTATTGTCTATTATCAGTAGGAAATTTTCCAGATGTTTGAATTAATTCTGCCTTCCATTTACTTAAACACACATTTAGTGTCTGATATGCTGAACAGCAATAGAGCATTAACCATGGATTTTTTCTGACTAAAGAGAGTGACAAAGTTTTTTTAACTATTTGCAGGGAGGGAACCTATTTATAATAAATATTTACAACAACGAAAACCCAACATTCATCCATGTCAGGTTTCCTCCTAGATCGCCTTCCCAGAAACTATCCTCCTCTAGCTCTTCTGCTTCTTCCCTCTTCACTCTGTTTCTTTTCCCCATTTCTGAGCTCCAGAATGCACTGGATTTATTGTCCTCTGCTCGGTACAACTTGACTTTCTCCTGGATACCTACTGCTCCTGTCTTGGGGAAAGAATCTCCGGCAGGATCTTCTGCCCTGTCCTTCCCTAAAGTATTGGGCTCCAACATCCCTGCTTCCCATCTTCAATGTTGTGTGAAGATGATCTGTAGACAGCTGCATTTTTCTTCCCATCTTGATTGATCATCTAATATCTGTCTCTGGATCTTCCCTCCCTTTCTTCCAGAGATCCCACCTGTGGAACTTTCTTCTCCTTTCCCAACTAGAAACCACTAACTGCTCTAAACATAACTCACATAACTTCATTCTCCAGCTTTTCTCTCCAGCTTTTTTCTCCTCCTCTGTCCAATTTTTGGCCAGACTGGAATATATCCCCCATCAGTTGAGAAGATAAGTACCATCCCCATCCTAAAAGCTGGTCAAAATAGGTATTGACAGTAAAAACATTTCAGGGCGAGAACCTGTTTAACTTCTCTGGTGAGTTTGTTCTGCCTAGTATGCATCACAACAGACAATTTCTATCTCTGTCACAAATGAGCAATATAACAGGCTGTGTGATACAGTCAGTAAAAAAGGATGTTTCAAACAGTTTAGAGGCTTTGGAACCTTTCAGTTAAAAAAAAAAATCCTAGAACCTTTGATCAAGAAGCAAAGCTCTAGTGACATAAAATGGGCAATAAAATGAAACTTATGCTAATTGTCTCTAATTGCCACCTGTCTGTACCAAAAAGAACTATTAGGAGTTGCCATCTGGAGGGAAGTTCCATTTGACCTTGTTCAGGAGGAAGCCACACTGGAGCAGGATGACTTTGCAGAAGGCAGATGGACCTGTGCAAGATAGCAAGTATGGCATTTGTGCCACATGTCCAAGGTATTTTCCTAGGTAAAGATCATGACCATATTCTTCACCCTTTTAAAAATGACTATACTAGTATTAACAATACCATTAAAAGCCATTCTTCCACTTGGTGGAAATAATTTTAGCAAAAGAAAGAGAACACCATTTTGCAGCAAGCCAGAACTCATCTTTCAGTGTTTCTGCCTCCCAGTGTTTCTCAGCCTCAGCAACTTTAAGGCATGTGGACTTCAACTTCCAGAAATCCCTAGGCAGATGCTCTCTGAGGATTTCTGGGAGTTTAAGTCCACATACCTTAAAGTTGCTGAGGTTGACAATACTGGCTTAGCAGATTGCTGAGGCCTTGCAGGGGTCTTTTATTTGCTATGCACTAATAAGGGTCACCTTTGCTACTGTTCTCTTGCACCCTTAATGTGATTGAAAAAATACAGCATAGCAAGCAATGCCTGCAGAAAAAAAATTAACATGCTGCATAGCCCTGTTATCCTCCCCTATCTCCCTGTATTCCTTTGAGCAGGCTTTCTGGATGCATCACTTCACTGTCATTTGCAAGAAGTGAGTCTCCTGTGGGACTCCAAGTGCAATTGGAGCTGGCTGCCAATGACATATTGACAGTTTCTTTCAAGAAGAAACATGGCATTTGGGACTCATAGTCACTGCTCAGCACCAGCTGGCAAAGTGTTCTCACTGGAGAAGGTTGACTGACTCCTCATCAGAAATCAAGAGCAGATCTGAGATCTTTTACTCCATCTATTTGGGATGCTTAAAATAAACGTGTTTATTTTGGCTGAACTTTACAGCCCAAGTTTTGGATGGAATCTTAAAAGTATTATAAATACAAAGTGGACCAGGGAGTCATATTATGGCAGCTGATGGCTTCTTGGGGCCCATTGGCAACCCATTCCTACTCTCACCCTTGGTTTTTTTATGCATGGTTTCTTGAGTAATCCACAGTTTCCTGGACTCAGATTCATACTAATCCATAAATCATGTTTTTAAGATTCTCAATAGCCAGATTTTTGGAACATATTAAGCCACAATCAGTCAAACCTCATTATGACTTAGTATGATACAGATACGTATGGGGTCATTTGGGTCTAATGCTACAAGGGTATGCCTGAAATTCAGAACTTTCCACAGGATTCCCTGCTGGAATTTTCCCTTGCTCTTGTGGGGATCCCTAAATTTCCAATAATTAAATAAAGTTCCAAACACAGAACTCTCTTTTTTGGGTTATGTTACATGGCTATCTGTGCATATAGAACAAAATATCTGTATGTCAAGTCCAAAATAGCAATAGCAATGGCATTTAGACTTATATACTGCTTCAGAGTGCTTTACAGCTCTCTCTAAGCGGTTTACAGAGTCAGCATATTGCCCCCAACAATCTAGGTCCTCATTTTACTGACTTCTGAAGGATGGAAGGCTGAGTCAATCTTGAGCTTGGTGAGATTCGATCTGCCAAACTGCTGGCAGCTGGTGATCAGCAGAAGTAGCCTGCAGTACTGTATTCAGTACTGCGCTACCACGGCTCAATCAAGAATGACACATGGTGAATCTTCCAAGCTGAGTTCTTCATTGTTTCACACCTACAGACCAGACTGAGCATTCTACTATGTGCATCTACAGTATACTCAGTGAACTATTAGGGAGGGGCTGCCTTCACCCTTTTTCTCTTACACATAATATCTGAACTAAGTTGCCTCTTACTCCTCTGGAATGCACTGCCTCCCTCCTTGGAATCAACTTTCTTACTATATTTCATCACAAATATTTCTGTGGGCTGCAGATCCCATGATTTAGGCTTCTAGGAATGATGTCACACTTGGAATAAAGAGCCAGGTTATTGTGAATTATTGGTATTAAACTCTGTGGCAGACTAGTTAACAATCAGTGATCTTGTGCTAACTCATTCCTTGTAACATCTCAGTTAAGTGGCTTCCTTGCAGTAGTATCTATTCCTCAGGTTTTGGCTACCACAATAGATTCATAGATTGATGGCAGGACAAGCAAGAATCTTCCATCATACTGCCTCTTAAGATACATTAGTCAAAGTAGTCTGGATCTCTCCAATCCCCTTTTAGAGAATGGGAAAACATTGGTGCAAGGCCTTCCTGTAAGGCCTGATCCTTACAAAGTTTAATTTATGACACTGAAAAAAAAATCCATATTCCCTCTCCACTTTCCCATAAGGGTATTTTTATTTAATATATGAGCAGCAGTGAAGAATAGAAAGCATAGTTATAAATTTCTCAAGTCTAACCAGGAGTAGTTTCCAATGTAGTACTTGAAGTACATATATTTTCCTGAATTCATATGAAAGAATAGTGTGATGATAATGAGGTGACAGTCAACACACTGGATTAGTAAACAAGACCTTGAAAGAAGAAATCCAGAGGAGTGAGTTGTTTTGAAAACAATATGAAATAGTTTAGACCAGGCAATGAAGCAAAACACAACCAGAATGTCCCTTAGTCAAGAAAATTCATAGAAATATTTCTTTCTCCTTTAAGGTAAAGGTGTCCAACTCTAGAGCGTGGTGTTCATCTCCATTTCCTGGCCAAGGGAGCCAACATTGTCTGAAGACATTTCCATGGTCATATGGCCAGTATAACTATACCACAAAGGCTCGTGGAACACTGTTACCTTCCACCTAAGTGGTACCTATTAATCTACTCACATTTGCATGCTTTTGAACTGCTATAGGTGAGCAGGAGCAGGAAAGGGAGCGCATCCCATTGCACAGTGCTCAGGACTCAAACTCGGGCTGTCAGCTTTCTTTAACCACTGAGCCAATATGCCCTCTATATCTCCCGATATGGACAACCACAAATGTGCCTCTACATTGCTGTCAGGTTTTTATCAGGAAAGACTATCACTTGAAAAATCTATATTAATTACAAAAGTAAAATAATTAAACCAAGATGTCTACCTCATGCACTCTTACAGTAAACTGTTTGTTCTCTTTCCTATTACTATTTCTCTTTTTCAGATTTTTTTTCTTTTTAACTGCCGGCTTCTACAGCAGTCTAGCCTTGGCTCTATATGCTGATCGTTACTGGTATTGCCTGCAATAAGAAAGAAAGGGGGGGGGGGAGAGGCCACTTGTCTTTGTAATTCAATTAACCCCTGGGTCTGTATTTGCTTTGGGATATGACATTACTGACATGAAGTGCTGCACATATGATGAGCAGAGCTGGGTCTCAGTGTCATGGTAAATCAAATCAGGCCAGTGTGGGAAAGGGAAATGCTAAATGCATAACTCCAACTGACCTCCATAGGCAGAGGGGTGCCACTCATCAATCTGATGGGCACCACTTGATTAGAAAAGGCAGCCTCGGGGATAGGAAGAAAAAAAGAAGAAGCCATCTAACATTTGGTGCTCATGTGGGTAATTATACAATGTAATAAAAGGGCTCATTTTCTGCTGCAATAACATTTGCTTAATCTTGGGAATTAGGAGCATTTTGGGGTTTTTGTGGTTTTTTTTTAGATCTCTACATCAGTTATTTATGTTGGGACAGCTGTGAGGATGGTCAGGTTAATAGAGTAAGGGATTACATTTGAGCTTGAACAAGACGACCAGATGGAAGAAAGGACTAAGCAATGTATTTAAACAGAAAGCTTTTAAAATGTTGTTGGTTTTTTTTTTAAGAATGCACAGCTAGAAGCAATGAACTATTGTTTCATCGCTGCCTGGAACTGTGCCATGCAAGAGCACATTTGAGTCCTCTAATTTAAATATACCGGTATATCCTTCCATCTGAAATGCAATATCCTCTTTTCATTGTAAGTTTGGTACCTTTTTTCTGTAGTAAGTGGCAACAGAAATAAACTTGAGTCTGAACTATAATTTTTTTTGATTGATGTGTCAGGTAAACCACTGGCCATAGGACATCTAATGCAGGAAACTGATAACTCACTTTATTTCACATTATTTCTTTAAAACAGTCACATACGAACGCTACTACGAAAAGGAGGGGGGTGGAATACGCTTTCATACACAGCTTTACAAGAAGCAATTAAATGCCTGGATAAATGCTGTCAAAACTGGCTTTTTTTTCTGACATTCACAACATAAAAGAAGTGTTGGGATACAGATTTCTAAGGCTGCAGGACTGGATAATTTGCAAAACAGGGAACAAAGGGCTGGCTGAAAGATGGATTTTTCTGGGGAGTGGGGATTATTGTGAAAGACCATTGTGTCCTTTCCAAGCTCTATATGGCCTCTGTCTTTCTACCTGGTCGATTTTTTGTTTTAAGAACAATTCAAAGTAATTAGGTAAACAGAGCATAGGAAACACTCATCACTGTCTTTAGTATAGTTAGATTAAAAGAATGCAAGATGTTCCTGCTGATATTTCTGTATATTTGTATGCATGTATGTATGTGTGTGTGTGTGTGCTGGCTGCCTGAAAAAAGCCTAGTGGATTGTGATTTCACTGAACTAGGGCTGCATAAAAATCTTGGTTTACGTAGGAAGAACCTGGCTAAAGAGAAATACACATAAAGGCCTACGAAAAGAAAAGAAAACAAATACTGTACCTTTACAGGGAGGATACATGGGATGAGGGTGTGGCTACCTGATGAGGAGTAATAAGTCCGAAATAGATCTATCTTAGTCTCCTTAGTCTCCCAATGGGCAGCAGGGTGCTTGCTGGCTGCCTGAAAAAAGCCTAGAAACTAGTGGATTCTAGTTTCTAGGCTATTACTGTATTTACTCCATCTTCCTATGGAGTAAATACAGTAATGTAATACAGTAAAATCTCACTTTACAGGATGAATTGTGGTGGGGGTAAGATATATCACATATATCCATTAAATATAAAAGTACATAATTCATTTCAATTGATGTTATCACACAAATCATATAAATCACCATAGATGTTATAAAATGAGACAAAAAATGTGAAATTCATCAGGCTACTTTTCATCGAACCTTTGTCCATTGAACTGAAAGCTGCTAAATTGGAATCTATTAAACTAAAGTGTTATTGCACAGCATTTTCAAAAAAACTTCCAGAGCCTATCTTTTCACACTCTAAACCTAACCTGTCTTTCCAGTTGCTTTGAAGCCCCAAATCAGTCCTGTAACAGAGTTATATAACGCTATTATAATGTAACATAATATTCAGTGTACTCCTAGAAATTCAAGTCAATTTGATATTATGGTTAGTTGCACAGTTAGCCAGATGTTTAGACTGGATTTGGCATTTTTCTCTACTATTAAATCATTCCCAAAAACCTGGGGTGGGCAAATTTTGTTTGTTGGCATTAAAGATACAGGCACAGAATATAAACTCTTCTAAATAAAACTGCCTTTTGCAGTTGATTGACAGGAAGGAAGGAAGGGAGGGAGGGAGGGAGGGAGGACTTTTCCAATCAGGGTACCTTCTGAATATGTAAACTTCAGCCTCCAACATTTTTCCCACTGCCCTTACTTGATAGGGAATTTTGGGAGTTAAAATCATCGCAATATGGCTGGGAAAGACATTGATAGATGCTTAGGATTTGTAGAAAAGCTGCGGTATAGCGACTATGAAGGATCAGAGAACGTGCCTCTCCTTTTGATGAACAAAATATGCATCATCTGAATTCAGGGCTGCTGTGAAATATTTTTTTTTTAATTTGATTTATATGCCGCCCTTCTCCGGAGACTCAGGGCGGCTTACAATGTGCTAAGCAATAGCTTCATCCTTTTGTATATTTATACAAAGTCAGCTTATTGCCCCACAACTGGGTCCTCAATTTACCTACCTTAGAAAGGATGGAAGGCTGAGTCAACCTTGAGCCTGGCGAGATTCGAACCTGCAGTAATTGCAGGCAGCTGGTCTTAATAACAGGGTGTTTTAGACCACTGTACTACCAAGGCACCAAATAAATGTGGATTTATTTGAACAAGAGGCAGAATGACATTTATATATTACTTAAAGGGAATTCCTCCTTCTCTTTATAAAGTACCATATCTGCCAATTGCCCTTTAAGGTGAGATCACATGTTTTGCTTTTTAGAAGTAACATTTTTCAAATAACAGGGTGTCTATAATGAGAATGTCCAGGTAATCTCTGCCTCCATTGAAATTTTCTGCAAGAAGACCCCAGGTGATCAACTCCTTTGAACAAAAGAAATAAGGCAAAACAGACCTCTTAAATGAGTATGTATTTAATAGAAGGAATGATGAAGTTAATTAAAGCTGTGTGCAAGCTAAAATCAAAGCAGAAATCTTTGGGGTTTTTCTTGTTGTTGTGCTCCAGCTGGTACTTATTTTTTAAGCCAAAAGCAGGAGCCAAAGCAATGAATTATGCCAGTTTTTATGCAAATAAGAGTTTCTGATGATATGATAAGGGTTTTGCCCCTGA
The DNA here is from genome assembly GCF_059756535.1 of Pantherophis guttatus. Taxonomy (NCBI): domain Eukaryota; kingdom Metazoa; phylum Chordata; class Lepidosauria; order Squamata; family Colubridae; genus Pantherophis; species Pantherophis guttatus. The sequence goes on along the minus strand of NC_142063.1, from coordinate 289,163,154 downwards.
TACCTCAATACTTGTTACCTTCATTCCAAATAGGGATTCATGCGTGATCCTTTCCTTCTCCCTTTCTCTAAATTAAACTTTGGGGTTTTTTTTTCCAAAGTGGAAAACCTCCTCCTTAACACTTGTACATGCAACTGGTGCAGATCATTTGAGTTCCATAGGGTCACCTTTTATTCTCAGCTGCATTGATCCAGAAAAGCTTAGACATGCTCTTTTCCCCTCTAGAAGTAGAACTGAAGCTAAAATATAGCCCTCTAATCTTTGCCTTTTTTTTAAATTTTGTCTACCATCAAAGAAGATGATTATCAGTCTAATCCAATCTAGTCTAGTCTAATCTATGGTGGCATAATTGCTTTTAAACAAAATGAACAAAAGGCTACAATGTAGAACAGTTAAAGAATAATACTGTTCCTAGGAATGTACAACACAAAACTTTGGGGTTGTTCTGTTTTTTTGTTTTCCCTTTGTTAGTCTTCCCCCCCCATTTTTTTTATTTATTTATTTATTTATAACACAACACAATATAACAAACACATAACACATAACGTATGTTCCCTTTTTACAACTGTTTACAACTGTTTCGTAACGGTAATCTTCTAATATTTACATTTGCCCCCAATTCCCTTTATACTATTTATATCCTTCTTGTCCCAACTCCCTTTGTTAGTCTTAAGTCCTAGCAACTCTGTGGACAAGTCCATTGAGGTCTCTAGGCAACATTTTCAGAAGTGATTTGACCTTGTCTTCTTCCTATGGTTGAGAGCCACTGACAACTGAAAGATATCTAGATCAGTGGTAGGCTGCTCCCAGTTCGGTCCGGTTCTATAGAACTGGTAGTAAAACCGGCTGAAGGCTCTGCCCACCCACCACGATGTCATCATGGGTGATCTGCGCATGCCTGCTCACCTGCAGAAGTTCAGTCCCGTTGTGAATTGGTAGTAAAAGTAAGTAGAACCCACCCCAATCTAGATGACTTCTGTGTCTGAGGCAGGAGTAGGTTTCCCAATTCCTCATCCTGTGCTAACCACCAGATCAAACTGACTCTAAAGAGAATCTGATTGCTCATAAATTATTATACAAATCCTAGGTTCCCTCAAACAACAGTGTAATTTATCATGTAGCTCAATGTGATGCGTTACAAAATGTTAACAAGTAAGAATCTGAAGAACAAGTATCCACTGACTTGATATGCCTTTAACTGTAGATTCTTTGGTAAATTAAATGATATTAAAAAATTGATTTGACCTAAAGGGGTACTAATAATTAGTGACTATAGTGTGTTCCAAAGTAAATAAGAGTTAAGCTGTTGGATTAGCTTTCAACATCCCAACCCACTGCCCATATTGCTTGCCACCATTCCCCGAAATGTCAAAAGTACTAACATTTGAAAGCAATTAACATTGACATTTGATCAAGAAATAAAGTAATACTTGTAATCTAGACAGATGTTCATTGATGTTCATTCCACTTCCAAGGGGGGAAGAGAAGCCAGAATAAAAAGAACCAATAGTACCAGATATGGTTCTCGAGGCTAAATCAATGTCCTTAATATTACACAATTGCTCTAGAGCATGGGTGTCAAACTCATGTCATCACAGTGGTGTCACGTGATATATCGGGACTTTTTTCTCCTTCATTAAACCGGACCTGGGCGTGGCCAGCACATGATGCATCCAGCCCGTGGGCCAGGAGTTTGACAGCCCTGCTCTAGAGGAAAAAAGCTTTATCCCAAGATTCCATCTTCCTGTCTGACCACTTGAGATTGGAATACTAAGCCAACACTCCTCCGGATCATCCCAGCATAGACACATTTATGTGTAGAGAACATCAGTTTCAGGTCATCAGGTTATTTCGTAGAGGCTAATGACTGCTGAAATCCAGCATATTTGGTGAGCACCAGAGTAGAAAGCTGCTTAGATAGAGCTGGTATTCAGCAGGTTCTGACCAGTTCGGAAAACCAGTAAATACCACCTCTGACTGGCCCCACCCCCATCTATTCTCTGTCTCCCAAGTCCCAGCTGATCGGGAGGAAATGGGGATTTTGCAGTAACCTTCCCCTGGAGTGGGATGGGAATGGAGATTTTACATTATCCTTCCCCTGCCACACCCACCAAGCCACGCCCACCAAGCCATGTGATGCCCACCAAGCCACACCACAGAACTGGTAGTAAAAAAATTTGAAACCCACCACTGTGCTTAGGGATCTGCACTGATATAATATATGGATGCATCAACAAGCAAAGCACATGGATGAGGTACCTTTAGCAGCAATCTTGTAAGTTTCAGAAAATGTTCTATTTAAAAGCAATTCTATTTGGGGATAATGTTTTGTGAGTTATGTCAACCAGCCCATTTCATTTTCAGGCTTTGCATGAAACTTCCTTTTCTCAACAACTTAGCATACTCTGCATGAGGCTTCTAAATTCAATTCCTGCCACTTGCACTTCAGTTACCTGCCATTTGCCAGGTAAGACATGATATGAAATAATAGTGTATACTGGTCTAGTGTAAAAGACTTTCCTATATTTTCTGTGACTATTTCTTCTCCTTAGGGTCTGTTAGAAAAGATTTTCTTCTATTGTTGATAAAGAAGTTTATTTGGGGGCATCTTTTGGCTTTCCCATTCTCCTTTGAGAATGAATTTCCATTCATTTTATCTGCTGAACTATATCTTGTTTCAGCTCTTGAGATGCTAATTTCAATTTACACAGGCCTGGTGGCTCAGCAGACTGATAGCATTGTGATTAACACCAGCTGTCTGCAATTACTGTGAGTTCAATTCTCACCAGGCTCAAAGTTGACTCAGCCTTCCATCCTTTCTAAGGTAGGTAAATTGAGGACCCAGTTTGTGGGGGCAATAAGCTGACTTTGTATAAATATACAAAAGTATGAAGGCTATTGCTTAACGCATTGTAAGCCGCCCTGAGTCTCCGGAGAAGGCAGGGCCGGATTTAGATGAAAAGAGGCCCTAGGTTATTCCACTTATGGTGGAATTCAATTTTTTTAACAACAGGTTCTGTGGGCGTGGCTTAGTTGGGGGTGTGGCTTGGCAATCATGTGACTGGGTGGGTGTGGCTAGCTGGTCACGTGACTGTGTAAGTGTGGGTAGCTCATCATGTGACCGGATGGGCGTGGCTATGTGCATAGGGACTACTCAGAGGGCTGAAAAAAGTCATTTCTGACTGGGCCTCGCACTTTTGACTGGTCCTCACACTTATGACCATCCTCACATTTATGCCCGTGCAGCTTTCTTAACAACCATGTCACTCATTTCACAACTGCTTCTCTTCACCATGGTGACAAGATAGGGCAAAAACGTAAAATGTGAGGACAGTCGTAAGTTCGAGGACTGGTCAAAAGTGCGAGGACCAGTCAAAAATAACTTTTTCAGCCCTCTGAGTAATCCATATGCATAAAAGGATACAGCAATAGAGAGGGATGAAGGAAGGGAAGGGAAATTAGAGTAGGAGTGAGGGTAAGAGAGGGAGGAAGAGAGGAGGAGAAGGAGAAAGGAAGAGGAAGTAGGGAGGAGAAGAAGAGGGGGAGGAAGAGAAAGTAAGAAGGAAAGAAAAGAGAGAGGTGGTAGGTTTGAGGAGAAAGATTGCTGTACAATAAAAAAGATGAAAGGGAAGAAAGCCAACCCCAAACAAATATAAAGATATTAAGATAAAGAATGAATTGCTAAACTTTAAAGAATAAAAGAGAACAAATATGAATAAATAACAATAATTAGAAACACACATACAAACATACAATGTATTTTCTTTGAACAGAGTATTTGGCCGGTTCACAAATTTAAACAGTGTTTAGTCATTTCAATTAAATTTACAATTTCTATATTTCCTTTTTGCCATATTTATTCCTCATCTATTTTTGTAAAAAACCAATATTACCCTTCATCCTCATCTCTAATCTTAATCAAATTCAATTTTTCCCTTCTATTCTATATTATACCCCTTCCCATTGTCATCTATTTTTATATCCATCCTCATATTGGTTAATTATGTAATATTAGTTGTTTAATATAAATTCAACATTTTAATATAAATCAATTAGTTATATAACTACCTTTTTTGTATATTAATCAATATGAACATGAATATTCCAATTATTTCCATGCAATCCAATTTCTTACAAATCAATTAATTATATTTACCAATAATAATAAACCAAATAATTTCCCCCATATATTCCTCCAAACCACAACTTAACCATTTCTGCTTTCAGAAATATACAATTAATAGTATCTCAATTATTACAATTCCCTAGTTTTAAAATCCTGAACTCTCCTCTTTTTCCCTAAATTTCCCATTGTTTGCACCTACCTTTTTTGGTGAGGAAAAAGAAAAGAATTCTGCCTGCCTAATTTTCCAACCTTGCAGCAACAACTAAGCAGTTTCAGTTTCGTTTCTCAGCATAGCTAGGGGGAAAAAATCAGCACTCTTTGCAAGGAAGCAGAAGAGCCCTGAGCAAAACAGCTGAGACAAATCAGCTGAGAGCCGGGAGGCCAATTAGCCTATGCTGAAGCTCCGTGGGCCAATAAAATTACAAAAAGAACACCGAACCCTTTGTTAAATTGTTGGCTCCCCGCCCCTCGCCCACCACTATTTATTGGCAATAAATAGTGGTGCGGAGGGGCGGGGCAAGCCAGCAATTTAACAAAGGGTTCGGCTGCACCACTGGCTCTAGGGCGGCCCTTTGAAGCCCCACAGCAAGAATTTGAAGGTTTTTTTTCCTCTAGCCATCGGAGGCAGCAATAGATTGGGAGTGGGCGGGGTAAGCGAACGGCCGGCGATCCAACAAAGCAGAGAGTGAGGATGAGTGAAGGCGTGGAAGCTGCTTTCTCCATCCTGCTCTCTTGCGTCCGGAGCCGGTGGGGAACCACGTGGCAGCCCACGTGGATCCCAGGCAGCGGAACTCAGGCTAGGGAAGGGGTGGGCAATTGTGGCTCTTTTACAACCTGTGGCCTTCAACTCCCAGAATTCCTGAGACAGCCAAGCTGTTCGGCCGAACCCCCTAGAACCCCCAGAATCCCACCACTATGTAGGCCCCTCTTGATCTTGAGGCCCTAGGCTGAAGCCTAGTTAGCCTATAGGAAAATCCGGCCCTGGGAGAAGGACGGCATATAAATCAAATTAAAAAAAAAAATACAACTTGTTAATAGCAACAGTTTGCCTCTTTGTTTTTTAAGAAATTGAAAGCAATTGCACCAATCCTCACATTTGCAGCAAACCACATTAACTCCAACAGCATACAGTGCTGACATCATATAAGCACTTTGTATACTTGTGTACTGACATCTGATAGAGGCAGGTAAGTCACAGTACTTATGAGAAGATGTAGTCACACACCCCTCCCCTTGCCCTCCTATAGACACATGTGATAAGATGCTTCTAATAAAGTATTTGGCTTGGTTTGGGGGGAGGGATTGTCCCTTCCAATTAATCGTCACTCCTGGTGACTGCCTGGACTACTCCCGCAGGTTGCTTTTTGTTTGTTTGTTTGTTGTTGCAAGATAATGCCAGGCATTTCTAAAATGTAGAAATGCCTGGCATTAGGGACTTCATAGCAACTAACTTGAAAATGCGAGTCACTCCTTTTCAGGGCTTCAAATCAAAGCAGGTTAGCTTACTTTTATTGGATGCTTTAATAGAGGGAGGGAATCTTTCATCATCCAGTATAACCGATGTGATGCAACTCTTTGATCGAGGGGTGCCACTTTGTTTTGGTGCATTGATTCAAAGAAACATTTGATCAAAGTGCTCTTTGGAACCTCTGTTTCCTCTACAAAACACCATAGCTGCATGTTTAAAAGGAGAATGTAGTTAAAATTTGTTTGGAGGATAATTAGTCAGTGTAGTTTCAGGCAGCCATGGGTTAACATTTGCTGAATCATTGACTTGAATTGTCATCCACTAACCAAGTACTGTGACTTTGGAAAGTCCCACATTGCACCTCCTAACTTCCCAAGGATATCTGGATAAACTGCCAGCATTTATCAAAAAGAATGAGAAATACTAGATCACAGGATGCTTTGTTCTGTATGTCAGCATCTAATCAGTTTCCTGCAGAGCTTAATTGTGCTCGCAAAAGCACATAATAAGTTCAGATTTCATAAAAGAACTGGACAGTTCTGTTCTTAAGGTGGAATAACTTCACAGATTTCTCAGCACTGAGTCCTGCAATTCTGTTAAAATGCAGATAATTAAATCCCCAGGAGAGATGTCAATTGCAAATTATCAACTCATCTGTCAACAAGCAAATGAAATGGGGTCAATGCTGCAATTAAGCACTTTTATTTGTACCAGAGTGTTGGTATTCCCAGTGCAGTGTGGAGAAATCAAGTAAATATATGTTTTACTCAAACAATTTCATCTTCGTCTGGCTATATCTATAGAAGGATATATTTAACGCAATTACAGCTGATTTTCATAACCACGATGTAGCACTAGTTGCAAGGACAGCTGTGGTTCAATCAACAGTAAATAAAAACAAAAATCTCAAGACTCTGAATCTCAGAAAAACTCTTTGAAATTCCATCCCTGATTTGGAATTCAGAGGGTCATAACACAAAATACTTTAATGTGTAATTAGAGCTACTGTTGTAATATTTACATATATTTGCATACGGGATAGGTTGCCAAACTGGATCAAGACTATTACATTTAGGGGGAGAAGAAGACATCTTAAAAAATGTAACAGGAATTCTGATGCTAAATGTGAAGGAGAAGAACTGCAGCTCTCCTTACGTGCTGTGTGATTGGATTATCTGAAAACAGAAAGTAGTACAAGTTTCTAGATAAATAAATGGAACTGATTTATGTTTTATTTAAGTTTAATTATTTGCCATTAATAGTTCATGAAGATACTGCCTATAAATGTAATTTTAGAAGGTAGCCTTTTGTTATGTTATATTACTTACTTCTTAGAGTTATTGCTGACCGCTATTGTCAGATAAAATTGCTTCTTCTCTGCATTTGGTGGGCATCCTTATTGTGGTTTGTTAGTGAAACTGCTTGCAGTTGATGACATGAATTATTGAGACCTGGCTGGGCCCAGAGGGTGGGGTTGTCCCTTTCCTAAATATGCCCACCTGGGTTTCAGGTGGGGCATCTGCTGAGGTGTTGCATCTGCCAGGACAGGGTTGGGGGGGTGTTAATTGTCATTTTGGAGTCACTTATAGATCTTAAGAGCACTACATCATAGATCACCAGATGTGAGACCCTCTTCATTGAGTTGGGCTCTAGAGGGAGTGTACCAACATTCCTACTTGAACTCCTTGACTCCATCTCTGGGTTGCCAGTTGAGTTCCCGAGTTTTATGACCTTGGGGGACTTCAATCTGCCTTCTCTTGGAATGGAGTCTGGGGTATTTTAGGACACCATGGCCATCATGAGAATCACAGGCCTATCTCAGATCATCAAGAGTCCAACATAGGACAGTAGTCACCCAAGAGATCTGTTCGAGCAGTGACTATATGCTCTGAAATTGGGGGAGAGGTGTGAATGTCCTCACTGCTCATTAAGCCCGTGTAATTGGGAAATAAAGAAAGTGCAAGTACCGATCATAACTTGCAACAGGGAGCAAGAGGGCAGGCTAGAAGAAATCACAGGTTTAATAGAGAAGTTACAGACATGCAAGTACAAATATGATAAAGAAATTTAGTATCAGCCTTCTACAAACTTGTGCTTTCTAGATATGTCAAGGTGTTCTGCCCCAGCTCTGGATTCCCAAGGATTGTGACACACACCAACGGTCCTTATCAAAGTTATAACATACGAAGAATAAACAAAGTCCAGCAAAGGTTGGCAACCAGTCCAGAAAACAAGATACGATAAGACACTCACTCTCCAAAATGCTCTGTAATAATTACATGTTGCTTCCAGCAAGAAATTACTAACTGTGTGCGACTTAAATAGGCTAAGGGAGTGGCCAATTATCCTCAAACCTTACTCTTGAGGAGACCTCCTCCTCCTGAGTAGCCACTCCTGCCTTTTGGCAGCCCTGCGTGCTCAAGCATTGAGGAGAGGCTCCTCCACTTCGCTCTCTCCACTTGAAGGAGCCTCTGGAGGTTCTGAAGGCCCTGGCTGACTCCCTGCCTCTGGCACCACATCCTCTTCAGCCTCCTCGCTGTCTGATGCGAGAGCCAGCTGCGCAAGCTGCTGGCGCAATCCCACACCAGCTTCCTTGTCATCGGGATCAGCCACGATCCGTGCAGGCCACTGGCGGGCCACAACACAGGGCTGTAAAACCCAGAAGTTCAAGTATGCAGTTAGGGAAGGCTATTCCCAAAGACCTACAGGTAGTTCTCAACTTACAACCATAATTAGGGTTCCCATCGTGTCAGTGAAGTCGTAAAACAAGTCATCATGTGAACACACCCGATTTTATGACCATTTTTACCATGATTTTTCTATGGTTTCAAAGTGAACTATGTAGTTATTAAGTGAATCATATGGTTATTAAGTAAATCTAGCTTTTCTAATGATGCTGCTTGTCGGATGCCATCTGGACAGGTCTCAAATCATGAACATGTCACCAAATCACTTTTTTCAAGGCTGTCATAACTGTGAACCATTGTTAAATGATCGGTTGTAAAATGAGGATCAGCTGTACAGCCAACCAGTTCATTAAGCTTTTAAAATTGGGAATGTCAATCTTGAGAACCAAATGCATGAGCACTGTTATTCATTTCATTTCATTTCCCTAAAGATAAAAGGAGAGTGACTTCTTTCATTCTTTTTATAACAGGTATGGCGAATCTTTTCTAAAGACCCTTTTACCAGACAAAGGATCCATGCTAATTCATCTACACTAAAGATACAAGGATAGAGCATGTAAAAAAAAAAAAAAAAACATCCAACATTCATCTCCCCATCTAGTTTACTGAAACATGAAAGATCTGCTAAGCGCTTTGCGTAATTTTAGCAGGTGACATCTTGGAACAGCATCCATTGTGATGCACAGTGGGAGCCTACTTGATTTAGATAACATTATTTTGGAACCAGCTCTGCTTAGCAAGCTGTGCTAAATCTATATCTCATAAAAACAAGTTTTACATACAAATACTAATAGATTAACAGCTAAAAAGAACTAATGATCTACTAAATTCATGACTTTGTGTGTCATCAATTTGTATTAGTATACAGTATATGCCTTTTGTGTTGCTGGTTTTCTTTGATGTTAATATTTAAAATGAATGTTTGTGCTTGAACAAATAGGAAAAATGGGGACACAAAGACAAACAGGCAATGTTCTTTATGAACTGAAAAGGCAACTCTGTTAGATGTTGCTTCAGATAATCTGTTCTGACAAAAAAAAGCTTTCCATTGTCTCAGGTTGTTATTATGATTTTTCTTAGTGTGGACCTATTGTTATTGAAATACTATCCCCTTCTCCCTATCTCAGGTCCTCTGCTCAGGCCAAAGCTCTTTATTCTTAAAACCCATGGAATTCTACAGACTGTATTTCCACTTTAGAGATAAACAGAGCCAAATCTATGTTAATAGCTATGACTTCCCCAAGAAACCTTGAAACTGAGGTGCTTTAACTGATAGTTAAATCTCACTGTAAATTAAACAAAAAACAAAAAACAGGATTGCTTGGGAATGAATCCATGGCATCTTCTTATGACTTGTTATGAGTTTAGATATATCTTTTTACAGTGATCTAGACCAGTGTTCCTTAAAATGTGGTCTGAGAACCCCTAAAGATCCCCAATACACTCTCAGAGGTTTACAAATCAAAATTATTTGCCAGTTATTGAAGATATTTGCAAAAATTTAAAATAAAGTTACTTCTCATTGTTATTCTGCTGCTTCTAAATTCCATAATAAGGCCTCCCCATCTATGATATATTGGGTTAGGGATTTTCTGTCTTCACTGTGAGTTGTATTGTGTTGGGGGGGGTGCACTGAGGGAGCTCAACCAATCTCATTGTACATATGTTGTGCACTGACAATAAAGATTTGAAATGAAATTGAAATTTAATTGATAATAACTAGCAGGCTTTATTGAGACCTGGCTGGGCCCAGGAAGGGGTGGGGACTAAGCCTTTCCTAGATATGCCCACCTGGGTTACAAGTATGGTATCTGCTGAGGTGTTTCATCTGCCAGGACGGGGTGGAGGTGTGGCAATTGTCATCTTGGAGTCACTTATAAATCTTAAGAGCATTACATCATAGATCACCAGATGTGAGACCCTCTTCATTAAATTGGGCTCTAGAGAGAGTGTACCAACACTCCTACTTGAATGCCTTGACTCCATCTCTGGGTTGCCAGTAGAATTCCTGAGATTTATGACCTTGGGGGACTTCAATCTGCCTTCCCTTGGAATGGAGCCTGGGTCTTTCATAAGAACCATGGGCCTATCTCAGGTCATCAAGAGAACAACACAGGGCAGTAGTCACCCAAGAGATCTGTTCAAGCAGTGGCTATGTGCTCTGAAATTAAGGGAGGGATGTTAATGTCCTTCTTGTCATGGTCATTTCATGTCTTGAGATGAGGATTATCTGGTGCTTCATCTACTGCAGAGATGTTCTTCTGAAAATATGTGGAGCTTCGTTTAACAACAACAAAAAATCACCCTTTCTTTTGAGATTCAACTCGACAACAGTTCATAGAGCTTCTTTTTGCATGGAAATTCTCCTTATATGAACTCACAGTATTCCCAGGTAGACAGATAAAAGGTTTTTGTCTGGATAACTGCTCCCATCTGGCATTGTATACTAGTCCACAGATTCTTAATTTTTTTCACATCTTAAATAGCTTGGGTATATGTAAAAGAACTTGTGACAATATGACTTCACAGATCGCATTAAATAAGATGTGACATATAAAAAAAAACTATCCCCATAAGATGGCAGCAAAGAAGTTGATTTTTTTCTCTCAAATGCTATCTCTTTGCTGCCATCTAGTGGTTGTATAGACCTTACAGTTGAAATCCGGTAGCCTTGTAAAGTTTCTCTATCTCTACAGCAAAATTCCAAACCAAGATTTTGAACGGCTTAAAATAATGAAAAATAATGCGACAATTATATGCTGTCAGTACTACCATTTTTATTCTCTCTCTTCTTTTCAGGCAAATTGGAAAGCAAATATATTCATTTTCTTTTGGTAAACAAACTGCCTCCATTCCTCTCAACAGCTCCCCGACTCCCCACTTAGCTGTGCTTCTTGTTCTTTCTAGAGACTCATTCTGAAACTGCAACGTGGCAGGCACGACCTGCTTTTCAAGAAGACTGAATGTATGTAGTGCTGCCAACACTCAAAATAGTTTATTTCTACAAAGCCTCATATTCAAATGTCAGTGCTGATTCAAGGAATAACTAATGCCTTCATAAATAAAAGGATTGGGAAAGGACTTTTCAAGTCATCTAAGCCAGATCCCCCTGCATACTGCAGGAATCCATCACTACAGCACATTCAACTGATGGGCACCTTCAAGTAAAGACATGTCCATCACCCCCAAAGTCAGTTTGTTTCACTGTTGATTAGTTATTATTGCTAGAAAACTTTTCTTGAGATCTCACTAAAGACTACTTTCCTATAATTTAAAACCATTGTTTCCATCCTATCTTTCAAAGCAATTCTGTCTTGAGGTCTACAACATCGCATCGGTAATGGTATAGAATTTCTTGCTTGAGCAGGCGGCTGGACTAGAAGACCTTCCAAGGTCCCTTCATAGCTCTATTCTGATTCTGACATAGTCTTCAAACACTTAAAGACAGCATCCTGTCTTCCTGTTACTACTCATCTCCAGAGTAAATATATGCAAAACCACCAAATGTCTGTAGAGATTCTCAGTCATCCAGGTCATGGTTGTCCCAAAGGTGCTTTTTCAGGAGGCAATTGGACTTTCTTGTTTTTTCTTCGAAGACGTTTCACTTCTCATCCAAGAAGCTTCTTCAGCTCTGACAGGATAGTGGGGAATGGAAGGATTTATATTCCTTGCAAACAGCTGGTCACTTGCATCCTTTTAGAAGGTTGTTGAAGCACTTGGAGGTTTATCTGTGTCCTCAGGGTCACCTGAGTAGTGTTCCTGGATCCTGTAGTCTGCATATTTTTTCTCTGGAAATCCATTCCTACTCAAATTGTATAGCTAAAAGTCTGTAGAGATTCTCAGTCATCCAGGTTATGGTTGTCCCAAAGGCGCTTTTGCAGGAGGCAACTGGACTTCCTTTCTTTTTCTACAGACTTTTAGTCATACAATTTGGGATGAACACCCTTTGAATGTGATTGGCACATTGTGAAGGAATATAGTTGACTATCAAATGATGCTGCTTCCGCTTTTTCATTACTCCTCCAATAGTGGATAATTCAATTTTTAAAAGGGTTATAGAAGGTATTAGAGTATGCTAGGCTAAACTTTGGTTCCTTGATAGGTCTATTTTGAATTACAAATATCCTCTTCTCTGTCTCCATTTAGAAGAATTGAAGTGGAGAGTTCTTCAAGAAATGGAGAAAGGGGAAAAAAGTGTTGTTAACAAACTGAACGCCAGGAGGGAGTGGCTAACTTGCAATGATGGCATTTTCTTTTTGTGTTAGATAATTTTGCTTCTTGGTACTGCAAATACTATTACTTGAGGGGGGGGAAAGAAAGTGCTACAAATGAAATGAATCTCAGCTTTTGTGTTTTGGGGATGTTGTTCCCTTAGCATAAAACCCCCATGATCTGTGTATAATTCAACCATTCTTCTAATTTTAGCTTGAAATGTTAGGGCCTGGGATAATTTGCAAAGTACTAAGGTAAATAAATGCATGTGCTGGTTAGCTGTTGCTCGAGCTATTCTTTCTCTGCTGGATTTGCAATGAAAGAGGTCAATATCTTTCTCTATCACCATTATTACTGCAGTTGAGGGAGGGAGGGAGGAAGGGAGGGAGGGAAGGAAGGAAGGAAGGAAGGAAGGAAGGAAGGAAGGAAGGAAGGAAGGAAGGAAGGAAGGAAGGAAGGAAGCTTCCAAGCTATTGAGACCTGTTGTATTTGGTGCTTCTGCCTCTATGATCTATGACTTTCAATACTCTCGAGGTCTGAAAATGGAACTAGTAAATTACAGCTATTTTTCATCTTATATTTATACACCTTGGGACTCCTCATGCAAGCCATCTTCTATGGAAAGACATCTCAAGGGAAAGTTATCAATATCTTAGTGAAAGCCACAGGTTGTCTAATGGGCCTCCAGGGTCCTGGTGTACTATCTTCTGTCCTCGGGACTGTATTAATGTGAATGATATCAAGCACCATTTGTTATTTCTGTAGTGTTGCCAGTTTTTTTTTTTTTTTCCTTACAGTGCTCCTGGGCCTGTAAGACCTTCAGGTGAAGGAGAAAATTAGCAAGAAAATGTTTCCTTGCATAGATATGCAATAAAAATTCAAAGTTATGATAATGGCGGGGGGAGAAATTTGAGGAAATTTTGCAAGGAGGTATTCAAAGGTACATTTCCTGTCTGGTATAATAAATCTATATAATATATCTATATAATAAATTTCCCAGTTTCACAACACAGAGGAATTTATTCATTAAGTAGTTCTCCAAAGTCTTTTTCTGGCACATTTTCCACAGAAAAAGTGGTCATCCGTGCCTTAATGGTTTTACAAAATAAAAATGGTGGATGGCCACAGCTCAGTATTTTGTTTGAAAATGTGCCTCCTGCCAGAGTGGGGAAAGGACCAGTAGTGGGTTCCACTTACCTTCACTACTGACTCAGAACTGTAAGTATTCGCATACAGCGCTTCTTCACATGCACAGAACCTTCTGCATATGCGCAGAGTATCCATGATGATGTCCGGGCAGGTGGACGGAGCCTCTCACAGCCATCACTACCAGTTCGCCCAAACTGGGGCGAACCAGTAGAAACCCACCACTGGAAAGGACCAAGCATCTCCAGTTTGCCTTCTGAATATGAATTCATGTCTGTAAACTCTAAGACAAGCATATTAACCTTGATTCTGAACACTTTTTGGAGGTCTTGGAGAAGGTCTGTGCCAACCATTTTGCAAAATTAGGCAAGCTTTTGTCTTATAGCATTTTATGACAGCTCTCACAAATTTATTTCAATCATAAACTATAAAAAAAAATCAGGAACATCAAGAGCTTTGACCATTGGGCCAAATCCAACAGAACAATGTTCAAGAAACTGTGGCAAGAAAAATGGTCCTGCAACTGAGTAGGGAAAGACAAATTCATAGGTACAAGTTTGGGAAGTTGTTGCTTGATGGCTCTCTGTGATCTAGTGGTACTAGTGGGCCCACCAGCTGAACATGCAACAGCAAGCAATATGATGCAGCAACTAAAAAGTCAGTATGATCCTGGGATGCATTAAGAGAAGCACTGCATTTCTGGCAGAGGAGATAATTATCCTTTTATTCTTTCCTGATTAAATAGCACGAAGAATACTATGGCATTCAGTTCTGTGCACTATATTTTAAAGAGGTCATGGACAAGCTGGAACAGATTTAGAAAAGAGCTACCTGGATGATAAAGATTCTGGCAATCGGGAATGGTTAAAGGAGTTGGAAGGGAAGGTAAGAAAGATATATCATATGCAAAGTATTTGTACTTGTTCTCTGTTGAAGACAAGAACGAGAAATAGAACAATGGGAAAAAATTAAGATAAATGTTAGCAGTAATTTCCTATCAGTAAAGCTGTTAAAGCTGTGGATCAATCAGCTTAGAATAGTCATAGAGATTTCCTAGTGAGTTTTGATAGCCACTTTTCAGGGATGGTTTAGTAGATTCCTGAAATGAATAGGAGAGGACTAGAAAATCTGTACATTGCCTGCCAGTTTATATATTCTAGGATGCCAAATTAGTCTGTCTACACATCCCCCATCCTTCACTTTCTGAGCTGAGTGTAGCCTACAACTGTGGGTTAACCCACTTAAGTATCAATGAACCCACAAAACAATTTTGGCTAAAATCAGTAACTGCTCCCTCAGAGAATATCATAGCAAATCCAAAATATGAACTGAGATCTTTGCACTCAAAGACAACCAGGCTGTCTATATCTCTGGTACAGGGGTGAAATCCAGCAGGTTCTGACAGGTTCTGGAGAACTGGTAGCGGAAATTTTGAGTAGTTCGGAGAACCGGCAAATACCACCTCTGGCTGGCCCCAGAGCGGGGTGGGAATGGAGATTTTGCAATATCCTTCCCCTGGAGTGGGGAGGAAATGGGGATTTTGCAGTATCCTTCCCCTGCCATGCCCACCAAGCCACACCATGCCCACCAAGCCATGCCTACAGAATCGGTAAAAAAAAAATTGGATTTCACCACCGCTCTGGTACCATTCTTGGGGGCCATGTCTTTGAGGAATGTTTTGATGACTTTCTATACTTCCTCATTTGCGATTATACTATTTGTGGGCATTCTATCACAAATGATTCTCAAATCAATTCTCACGCAACATAGAAGAATAGAGATTCTTTTAACATATGAGAAATTGTAGTCTTTTAAAAAATATTAATAGTGTTACTCTAATTTCATTCAACAAGGAATGAAACTTATGTTTGGAAGAAATGGAAAAGATTCTTTGAAAATGCTGATGCTTTTTTGCCTCTTCTTCCCTCTTAACCCAGTTATAAAGAAGAGTTCTGGAGCTTTATATAGTAGGTATGAAGGATATTGCTATCATCATCATTATCATCCTTTATTACAGATCATAGAACCAAAAAGGATGATGCTTACATTTATTTTTATGCTGATGTTTTTCTAATGTCAGTACACATCTATTTCACATTACAAAGTCCTAAAGAACTAAATGTGTTTTCAATTGCCATCATAAGGAACAGAGAAGTTTCCCAACTGTTTTCTTTTGCACTTTACCTTGTTTCAGATGAACAAAGGAATGGAGATCAGTAAAGTGATCTCTAAAGATGTTTGATGGATTAGCATGGAAATAATTTGGGATCCCCATTGCAAAATAAAAAAGGTCCATCTGAGGATTGAGAAAACATTCTCCCCATTCTCAAGAGATTTCTTCATCATCAAGTCTCTCCTATATGCATACAGATTCCCATTCCTCCCTTTACTTTGGAGACTATAATGGCAGCTGGAGAAGCTATGAGATATTAGAAGGAGAAAAAGAAGGAGATGCATTCTTCTCTGGTTTCTTTGCTTTGTGCTGATGTGCTATATAAAATGCTTTGAAGATTCAAATCCAAAGATATGGGATATGCAGTTTTCCCAATCAACTGAGTTTATTTATGAAGAAATTGGCTATCACATTAGAAGTTATAAGCAAAACAAATGGGCTAGAAGCATAGAGTTGTAATAAAGTGTTTTTCTTCCAATAAGTCATTCAGTTTCATGAATTCCCAGTAAAGTACTAGAAATGTCCAGGGCAGAACTGAAAATGCCTGTTTTCTACAGTATTCCTGAGCTGCTAGCATGACAGCTCCCAATATTCTCATCCTACATGGCTAAGATCAAACTTGGTGGTAGTTCTAAGGGTTTGTTAACCTCTAGCCCTCTCTTTCTTCCTGCACAAACTTTTTCTTGTCCCCCATTTTAGTTTTTAAAGCAGTGATGTTTCGGTTCATAGGGGGTTCCTCATTTAAGCAGGTAATTGACAACTATATGCATATGAAAGAAGTGTATGATAAAGTGTCTATTTTTAAATTATGGACATTTTGCACAAATACAGAATTGAAATTTGGTTGGCAAATGTGCCAAGAATGGCATGCCTGAGGATAAATGGAATGCCATATGCTTATATGGAAAGACTCAACAATAAGGAGGAAGTAAGAAAAGGATGTATAATTCCCCCCTTTTTAAAAATGGATGGGTGGATGGATAAATATAGAAGAATGCTTAGGAGTGTCTTGGCTGGGAAGTGAATGTGCCTATATTTTATTCACAGATGATATAATGTTGTTGACTAAGAACCCCAATGGTTCTCAAATGTCATTTGATAAATTTTTCCTAAAGATGAAAAATGGAGGAAAATATTTGAAAATGGTTCACTGCTGGAAGAAAGGAAATAGGTAATAGGTGTCCGTCAGGAATGTCACGGTTCCTGCATCCATGAAGAACGGTTGCAGGAACTGGGTATGTCTACTTTAATGAAAAGAAGGACTAAGGGAGACATGATAGCAGTGTTCCAATATTGTTGTGGCCCACCAGCGGCATCCACAGATTGTTGCTGATCCCGATGATGAGGAGGCTGGTGTGGTGCTGCGCCAGCAGCCTGTGCAGCCAGCGCTTGAGTCAGACAGCGAGGAGGCTGAAGAAGATGTGGTGCCAGAGGCAGGGATTCAGTCGGGGCCTTCAGAACTCCAGAGGCTCCTTTAAGTGAAGAGGATGAAGAGGAGGAGTGTCTTCTCAATGCACGGGCACACAGAGCTGCCAAAAGGCAGGAGTGATTCCTCAGGAGGAGGTCTCCTCAAGAGTAAGGCTTGGGGCTAATTGCCACTCCCTTAGCCTATTTAAGAAATTATGCAGCTTGCAACAAGCTGCAGGAAACAACTTTAGTTCACTAATCATTGCGTTGGGATTTTCTCTGCAACCTTGCTTCTGGTTGGCTCCTGCCAACTCCAGAAAGACTCTGACTATCTTATCTGTGGAATTCTGGCAGGCTGTTAAGAATGCTTATTAACAGCCCGCATTTGCTAAATCTGCGTTATTTGAGTAAACTAAGTTTTGTTCAGAGTTTGTGTGTGCTGTATTCTTTGGGATCAGTAGCTGGGGCAGAACAAGTAATCTCAGAGGTTGCCACAAAGAAGAGGGAGTCAAACTATTCTTCAAAGCACTTGAGGGTAGAACAAGAAACAATGGGTGGAAACTAATCAAGGAGAAAAGCAACTTAGAACTAAGGAGAAATTTCCTGATAGTTAGAACAATTCATAAGTGGAACAACTTGCCTCCAGTAGTTGTGAATGCTCCAACACTGGAAGTTTTTAAGAAGATGTTAGATAACCATTTGTCTGAAGTGGTGTAGGGTTTCCAGCCTGGGCAGGAGGTTGGACTAGAAGACCTCCAAGGTCCCTTCCAACTCTGTTGGTGTTAGATGTTAGATAACCATTTGTCTGAAGTGGTGTAGGGTTTCCAGCCTGGGCAGGAGGTTGGACTAGAAGACCTCCAAGGTCCCTTCCAACTCTGTTATTCTATTCTATTCTATTCTAGTCTATTCTAGTCTAGTCTAGTCTAGTCTAGTCTAGTCTAGTCTAGTCTAGTCTAGTCTAGTCTATGGAATGAGTGTTTATCAAATAAACAAAACAGAACAAATCTCAACTCTAAACTGCTGTTTATACCCGCTTTGTTATATGGAAGTGAGAAAGTGAGAATTGGGTATGTCAGAAAAACCATGAAAGCTGAAGGCAGCCAGAACAGGATGCTTGAGATGTGTGTGTAACAAAAGAGATGAAATTGTGTCAAGAAAGACTAGGTGCTGAATGATGTTACACAGAAGTGAGTGACCAATATGAAGAAATACTCTGAGGTTGTTGGATCATATAGAGAGAATGAAAGACAAGCCAACTGCAAAACAAATTATGCGAAGAAAGGAAGAAAGAATGGGTCAAGAGGAAAGGGCAAACTAAGAAAGTCATGGTTGAATGAAATTGATGAGATTCTAAAAAATAAAGAGATGAGAAGTTTCAAGGGCAAAAGGCAATGCATGGAGTGGTGCCTGGATGTGATAGAAGCAGTGATTATAGCACGGATAGAAAAGTATGGGCAGAAATAGTTGTGGGTGTTGGTATAAATTGAATTTGGTTCAATTTTCTTTTCTTCTTTCTTATCTCCTACCTTTAATTTATTTCCTCATTGCTTCTTAATCTTCCTGTGTCTATTGCATCATGTTGCTTACTCCAAAAAAGGGAATCCTCTGTGCGCGCGCACACATTAATTCATTGAGATGAATGCTTGGTATTGCTGCAGAATTTAAACAGCACAACCTCTGCAATCACCAACAGAAACAGCAAGAAAACCAAATGGTAGACAAAGTTGGATAAATCTGTGGCAATCACTTCTATAATTACATTGGTAAGCTAACCAGACATCTCATTTTACAAAACGATATAAATGGAAAGCGAGATACAGTTGGTGGGGCGATTATTTATTTATTTTAATAATCCGATTGTAAACTCTGCGCAGTGTCTTTGCAAATAAAAATGCCACCAGAAGTCATCAACCATAATTAAACTGCTAAATTTTAGCTGACAAATGTTAAGCTGTTTACATCAGTGATTCATCCTGAGCATGTTAAATGAGGAAACATGCTTGGGAGTTACTGGAAAAATTCATTGGACTTTTATTTTGCCTTTAATCAGGATGAGAGCAGAGCTAGGGGAAAAAAGTTGTTCGACGAAGCTCCTATAAGCCTATGCAAGAAGAAGCAATCTGAACTGAGTCTGGGATGATATTTCAGAGCTGAAAAGCTGACATCTTCCTGATCGTTGGCTGAATGCAGAGAGCCATTTATAAAAGAAAACTTGAAAAATCATTATGCTGAACTGTATTGTCTTCAGGGAAGACTCTATGATTTGACAATCAATTTCTCAAGAGCCAACAGCAGAAACTGGGCAGAGACAAGACAACCTAGGTAAATTCATTCAATAGAACTCTTTTTTGAAGAGTTGAACTATAAAAGAAGATGGTAACCTCCTAATTTTATTTATTCTGCTGTTGAAAAATGGTAAAAATTTGCTTTACAATTATTCATCAACTTGTCAGCATATTTTGGCTGCAGAATCCTGATGTGAAATGTAACAGAGTGTAACAGAAGTGAAATATGTACCAATAAAAGAAAATATATGCAGCTCAAGATTGAACTGTGGAGTTTTTTTGTGGTTTCTGATTTCAATTGTTACTGCTATATGTAGTAGCTTGCCCTGCCAGTATAAACAGGGAGGAAACCTCACCCACACTGATGATGTCATCTAATCAGAAAATGACTGCAAGTAAACAAGCAAACCATGAAATATATATACTATTTCTGGAAAGATGGGTTCAAAATGCCATATCAGAAAATCTGAACATTTATGGAACACAAGGCCCTCTAAGAGGAACACAAGGCCCTCTAAGGAAGTCAAGAGTAGAATCCCCTGTTTTTTATGATCGTTCATGTATCGATATTTCAAATATCCTAATACTTTAAATTTAAGATCATAATTTAAAGATAGAGTGCATCTTTGCATTCAGAAGTGTCCAATTTCAATCTCTGGCATTTTCAAATTAGAAATTAAGACATGATGAGCGATGGGGCCTCTTTCTGAATAAGATCCTAAGGAGTACAAGTAAAGGGTTAGGTAGACAAAAAAACACTGAACTGAAAGAAAGCAACTCTGTGGTTTCTTTCCCAACCCCCAAAACTTTAACCTTAAACTGTTTACTGTTGACCTTGCCCCATTCCTATGGGGCGTGCATAAGTGCATGAGCGTGCCTACTGTCCTAATGTTCCTTTTTACTCTTACTCTTTTCATGTATTCAAATTATGTTTATATTTTTACCTGTTATCTTATATATGCTTGACAAATAAATAAATACATTAAACTAAATTTTAAAAAACTTCATCATGTCTATCCAATTATGTAGGCAACTTCACCATGTCTATCCTATTAAGAGGAGACAATTTCAAAAATCTAGTTTATATATATTGTTACTTCTACCAGTATACTTCTACCAAAGTATACATATGTATAAAGACCTACGTACAAACACCCACGAAAACCTCAGAAAACATATATATATAGGTCTTTGGTTATTCGGGTCTTCTCCCACGTAAAATTGGAAGTGTCTTGGCAATGTTTCGACGAAGTCTCATTCGTCATCTTCAGGCTGGTGTTCTCGGCTTCGTGCTTCCAGGAGCAATGTGAGATCTCTTCCTTTTAACTGCTAGTGGGGGTGAGCTGATTAGGTGGGAACTTGGCTGTGCTCTGATTGGATGGGGGGTTGGTTGTGCTCTGATTGGCTGGGGGTTTGTTCTGTTTGGGTGGGGGCTTGGTTGTGCTCAGCTTAGTCTGAGTTGCAGGGGGATTTGAGCTGGTGAGCTGCGTTGTTGTTGTTTGGCTTCGTGTTTGTGGCCGTGCGAGCTCTTCATGGTGGGTGTCAGTCTGCTTCATGTATGGATTGGAGGGATTTAAAGTGGCTAATGATGCAGCTGCGGTCTGACTTCTGGTCCTTGGTTGTGGCTCATTATCAGTGTGGGTTTGAGTCTGCTTTCTGCGTGGATGTGTGGTGGTGACATCCTATGTGGCTCTCGTGAGTGTGGGTCTGGTGTCATTCGTCGTGTTAGGGACTCGTTTGTCAATAAGGGCGGGTTTCCAAATGGCTGGTAGGCGGGAGGTATCATCTCATTTGTTCATGCTGTGTGGGCGTTTTTCTATCTCGATGGCTTCTCTGATTATTCTGTTGTTAAAGTGTTCAGTTTTGGCGATAGTTCTGGTCTTTTTAAAGTCAATATCATGTCCTGTGGCTTTAAGGTGTTGGACCAGGGAAGAAGTTGGTTCCTCTTTTCTGACTGAGTTCTTGTGTTCTTCTATGCGTGCACTTATTCGTCTGTTGGTTTGTCCGATGTATGTGGTGGGGCAGGCGGTGCATGGGATTTCATATACTCCTTGATTTTCTAACTCAATTTTGTCTTTGGGGTTCCTTAGGATGGTGGATATTTTTCGGTTTGTGCAGAATGCTGTCTTGATGTTATGTTTGTGGAGGATTTTGCTTATTCTGTCTGTGGTGCCTTTTATGTATGGGAGGAGGGCTTTGCTGTTTTCTTGTTCTCTGTCTTGGATTTTAGTGGGGGTTTCTTTTTGGATTAGGTTGGTGATCTTATTTCTTTGGAATCCATTGGATGTTAGTACGTTAGTGAGAGTGTGTAGTTCGGTTTTTAGGCGTTGTTTGTCAGCTAAGCGTTTTGTTCTGGAAATGAGTGTCTTGGCTACAGAGTTGATCTGGGCAGGGTGGTGGTGTGAGAGTGCGTGCAGATAGCGGTTTGTGTGTGTTTTCTTCTGGTAGATAGTGTGTCCTAGGGAGCCATTGGATTTTCTGTAGACTAAGACATCCATGTCTTAGTCTACATTAGTCTATGTTCTGTAGACTAAGACATGTATGTACACATACATACATACATACATATGACAAGCAACCATGGTCCTTTGGTCAGAAGCATGCCCAAGTTTTATAGAAATAGATTACTCCTTAGATAATAAAATATATATTTGATTTGATCAAAAGCATGCCCAGGTTCAACAGAACTAAAGATACTCTTTGCATAACAAAAATATATTCTTGGTATTACAACACTATTCTGTTTCTACATAAAACCAGGAATGTGTTAAACTCCCAAACCAATAGATCCCAGCCTTGCTAATATAAAGGCAAGATTGCCTCCATGGAGAAGTGGCTCAAAAAAACCCCACACAGTAAGGCCATAGGTACTTGGGAAAGGGAAGATATTTGATGTGAGTTCAAGTTATGGTGTTCTATATTCCAAATAGGAAATCCCAGGATTGTCCTGATATAGATAATCACTGTCAGTATTGTAGTCTATTCTGTACCTGGAAACTCTGAAGTTCAATAAAGAAGCCACTTCTGGGGCTTCTATTTTTACTTTCAGCCAACTTTCAAATTCACTTGCAATTCCTCCAGATCCTACTCTTTACTCGAAGAATTTTTCATTAAATGTAGGGGACTGAAATAGGCTGGTATAAAACATATTTCAGAGTAAACTCTAAAAATACATTTACAGATCTTAAATACAAATTATTTAAGCAGGGTTGAGTATGGTTAGTATTTGGATGGAAAATTACCAGCCAATATCATTACTGTACTGGAAATTCTAAAAACTGTCTTGGAAGAAGATAATACCAAACCACTTCAATGTGTTTGTCAAATAAACTACATGGATGTGCCTATGAAGTCACCATGGGCCCTCAGGAATCAAGCTGGATTCACAGAAGATGTTACTCTTAATATTTTGGAAGCATGTGAAAGTGATATGATGGAAGAAACTGTGTGAGAGAGCAGATCACATGCAGGATGAAAAAGGCATGCCTATGGCTCTTTATTCAGAATTCTGGGAGTTGAAGTCCAAGGTCATAAAGGAGCCATAGCAGGGGTGAAATCTAGCAGGTTCTGACAGGTTCTGGAGAACCGGTAGTGGAAATTTTGAGCAGTTCAGAGAACCGGTAGCAGAAATTTTGAGTAGTTTGGAGAACTGGCAAATTGTTCTGCCCCAGCTACGGATCCCAAAGAATGTAGCACACACAAACTTTGAACAAAACTCAGTTTACTTCAAAACACAGTCTTTTGCAAATGCAGGCTGTTAATAAAACGTTCTTAACAACCTGCCTGAAATTCCACAGATAAGATAGAGTCTTACAAGAGTTGTAAGAAAGCCCAGAAGCCAGGTTTGCAGAGAAAATTCAAACTCAATGATCAGCGAACGAACATACGTTGTTTCCTGCAGCTTTTACAAGCTGTGTGCAAACTTAAATAGTCTAAGGGAGTGGCCAATTAGCCCCAAGCCTTACTCTCAAGGAGACCTCCTCCTGAGTAACCACTCCTGCCTTTTGGCAGCTCTGTGTGCCCATGCATTGAAAAGAGGCTCCTCCACTTCATCCTCTTCACTTAAAGGAGCCTCTGGAGGTTCTGAAGGCCCTGGTTGAATCCCTGCCTCTGGCACTACATCTTCTTCAGCCTCCTCACTGTCCGACTCGAGCACCGGCTGCACAGGCTGCTTGCACAACACCACACCAGCCTCCTTGTCGTCGGGATCAGCAACAATCCGCACAGGCCGCTGGCGGGCCACAACACAAATACCACCTCTGGCTGGCTCCAGAGTGGGGTGGGAATGGAGATTTTGCAATATCCTTCCCCCTGGAATGGGGATGGAATGGGGATTTTGCAGTATCCTTCCCCTGGAGTGGAGTGGAAATGGAGATTTTGCAGTATCCTTCCCCTGCCATGCCCACCAAGCCAGGCCACCAAGCCACACCACGCCCACTAAGCCATGCCCACAGAACTGATAGTAAAATAATTTGGATTTCACCACTGGGCCATAGTTCCCCAACCCTCCCTAAGGATGAAAAGGTACCTCTTCATAACTGAACCAAACCTACCTACAATTTTATTTGGACATCATAGACATAGATCCTCTTTTCTCTAGTTTTCTGAGTATTCTGGATTCTCAAGACTGAAATAAAAGATAGCAAAAAAATAACATATACACAGAGAGACATCTGCCTCATAGTATGAACCTCTTCTCACCCTACACAGTCTTGGTTCTACTTGAAAGATTGTTTAAAAAGAAAAGGAAAAGAAAGAAAATCAGTTACTACCTCCCTTCAGTTGACACTTTTCTGTTACTAAAAATTAAATCTTATTTTTTTTTCCCCCACAGTCTGAGTTGTTCACTTTTCTCGGACTCTATCCAAGACCTATTCTTCTTTCTTGTAAAGAGATTTATTATCTTGTGGCCTTGACTTTTATGGGACAGCAATGCTCCTGCCTTGATTTAGATTCTTTTCAAATACCACAGTCTATTAAAAGCACCAGTTCATCAAAGTCCACAGTATTAATTTACTGGAAAAGTCCCATAGGATTTTTTTTTCATTATTATGAAATCAAGCTTCCAACTGAACTAACAGAAATCTAATTATAAATGGGAGTCTATCACTAATTAAACTACCTGTTCTAGTATTACAGTTCCTTTGGGAGTTTTATCATTATGCTGGTGCATTGCCAGCTTGGACTGAATTGCAGAATAAGTACTATTGATGCAAGTTAACCCTATTCTCCTGGTCTATTCTAATTAAGATGAATATTAATGGAATATGGGTGGGTCCTTGAAGCTGGGTAGAGAATGTGGGTGGGTCCTTGAAGCTGGGTAGAGATGATAATTGTAATAATAATCATAATAGTAATATGCCTATTTGCTACATTAACAATCCTAACCCAACAAACAACCACTTCAGAATAAAATAATAAAGGATGAAAGCACTAGAGTTCTTGATAAATAAACTGAATTCAGATCCGTGGTCAGCTCTCACAACTTGCCAAGTGTGAAAGAGCCATTTTGTGAATGTGTTCTCAAAAGAAAAGTCATTATTGATGCAGGTTTTACAACCCCAGATTTTGTTTCCTATCAAGTAACATAAATTTCTCTCTCTCTCTCTCTCTCTTTCTCTCTCTCTCTCTCTCTCTCTCTCTCTCTCTCTCTCTCTCTCTCTCTCTGTGTGTGTGTGTGTGTGTGTGTGTGTGTGTGTGTGTGTGTCTCCCCACTCCTCCCTCCCCCCCTCTCTTTTTTCTTGCAGTACATGGATTGTATTTTAAACCACAAAAATCCCTAGGTGTCAGCATTCCAGGAAAACCCCAACTCCAAGTAAAGACGCAAAAGGAAGCATTTTCCAAAGTTCTCTTTACTAGAATAGGTAAACTGGCACATCTGGGAAAACCCGAATCTGAAAAGCCCAGGTTTTCCTTCAGTAAGTCAAAGCTCCCAAAACCATCCCCTTTCTCCCCAGTCGATCACATGCTCCAATCAACATCTGTTCCATCTCAACTCAGCCCCCTGACCACCCCTTCTCAGATGCTGGATCGCCCTGACCTTGACCGACAGAAAGAATGCTATTATGTCTACTAACCCCCTCTCTAAATCCCCCCTCCTATTTTCCCACACATGGGGAGGTGGCAGCATTGAAGCTTCCGGCCTAATATGGCTTCCAAGGCTGACATTAGGTTTGTGGAATAAACTATTTTGGTTTCTGCTGTCCCAGTTCCATTTCATTTCTCCTTCAGAGAGCTCAGTCATGTTTTAGTCTCCTGACTATGAGGCAAGGTTAATATGCTGAATAATTGTTACTTCTCGCCAAAAATTATCCCTGAGATCAATGGCTCAGCCTGAATTTTGAACAAAGATAGCAAGTTTGGCCTTGCCAAACCATATTCCACAGATTATCTGCTATATCATTCTAACTGTTCCAGTCATGTGGCTGAATAAAATAGCAACCCATGTGAGCTATTCAGACTGAAAGTGACTTTTCATTGTATTAAACAAAGACCTTCACATCACTTGTTATTTGTTCCTAGGAATAAATTGTAGTTCTACTAAATGTAAAGCATGTGTGTTGCTACTGAGGTATGCTGGCTTTATTCTAGCACACCTGGAGGTAACAGACTGAGGAAAACTCATTTTGGGGGGGGAGGGGAAAATAAATATTTTTTGTTAATGAAGATTTGGAAATCCAATATAGTAGAACATTGACTTTTCATACTGACATTCTATTTTATACATCTCTATTAGAAGTTGACATTTTCTACTACTATTTATTATTTTGGCTGTTTTTAAGGTATCAAGAATGCAAGGATTTGCATCGTATAAATGACTGTATCAAGATATGTACATCAATTATATAGAAATACGATAATGCTAATGGGGCACCCAGTTTTATTCTTGGTTCTCAGAGTTAACTCCCTTCTAATTACTGATTCAGAGCTTAAAGCATAATTCACATTCTTGCTCAAATAGCTCAGGAGTAGATGTAATTCTGGCATGGAAAACTGGAAATAGATGAATCTTACAAATGAGTAGAAAATGTAGATTTGGCTCTTTAAATTACATTTTGCAAAAACTTTCACTGAAGCTTATAACGTTCTCAGGAAACCAACCTGCACTGGCTCCCCCAGGGGCATTCACTTTTACAGGATTAAAACACACGCACACACGCACACACACGCACACATACACACAATCAAAGAAATAATTTCTGGGCAAGAATTTGAAAAATGGCAAATAGTAAAGGGAGCCAAATAATTCTAAAAAACTTCAGAAATGCTATAATCATCTCAGCCTCTCTTTTGCAATCCCGACAGCACTCTTGATTAAATATCACCCTGGGCTATAGTTGGAAAGTGATGGTGTATGTCATAGTAAAAAGGGAGAATACCAGGGAAAGTGCTACAGAATGATACACTGCTTATTGATGTATCACCCTTCAACAAGATGAAAATGAAGAAAGGATGGATGAGAAATCCAGAACCCAGAATGCACATTTATGCCAAAACTACTGAGATAATGTGCTTCAGGAGAAAGGTCTCTAGTTTGTTACAGATGAGGTTAAAGTTGTCATTTGTAATTCTGCTTGGAAACATACAATGCCAGGGAGAATCTAAGTCAAGTGCTTCTTTTCCACACCATGGTGTTTCATTTTGATTTTTCCTAACTCACAACAGCATTATACGGTATGAGTTCTTTGATGCAGATTTCTGGTCCCCATAACATTTCAGTTGAGCGTTTACTTCATGTAACTTTCAGTTCTGCTCCAAATTACATTCCATAAAACATAAGCTGAATTTAGTTCTTCGTTGATTACGCATCTCCATTCAGCACAGGCACAAACTGTATCTGAGCGTGATGGCACAGGACAACACACTTATTTAGAGTGATTACATTGGTGTTCTCTCTTAATGTAATATAAATTCATGTTATTCATTTAATCCAGACTCCTGAAACAAAAATTGCAGCAGGGTTAAGCAAAAAGTTGAATCCCAAATTGTAAACAAGCTAGATCTGTTCATTAGTTTCAATGAGTTCATGCCAAGCCTTAAGATTAAAATGCACATAGGCTGATCTGAGTGGCAGGTGGATTGCATCATTAATATATTTTAGTTTCAAAGCCTGCTTTAACATCATCCACATCGTGCCTTTTCCTCTATGTCATGGTAGCCTTTCTTCAGTTTTGTTGTTAAAGAATTTTCCACCATTAATTCCAGTTGCTACTGGGGGCGGAGGGGGGGAAAGGGAGAAGAAGCAGGGTTTTTTTCTCTCATTCAGCCTTAATAAAAAATAAATATCCAATGGAAATAGGATATTGTTCATAAGATTCCAGCTTTCTGATAACCACAAACCAACATGTATGATACCTACAGAGGCAGTCTAATGATTTTGGTCTTGTTGCTGCTGTTGTCTCATTGATTTATTTAATTATTTGTGATATTTTAATTCTGTTTCTTATGCAAATGAATCTCAAAATGACTTCCAGATTATAAAGTACAATAACCAAACCGGTAAGTTAAATAAATGCAAACTCATACTTGTTAAAAATTGAACAAAAGAGGAAGGAAAGCAGCAAAACAAAAACTCTGCCCAATATGCATGCAGTGAAAAGCTTGGATAGAGGTCTTCAGCAGTCATCTGAAAGATGTAGCTGACAAATTTCAGGAGGAAAGCATTTTAGATTGCAGGGGCCTCCAAAGTGAAGGCATGCAAAAACACTCTGCCAATGTTGACAAATGCAAGAAGATCTCCCCAGTTTTGGTGAATCCAGATCTGTAGCTGGAAAAGTAATATCTCAAGTCTCCTGATTTCAGGTTATAAGGCTTTGTAGGTTATAGGAAAAAAATTGAGCCTGGTTCAGGAGCTAATTACCACCCGGTGCAGCTGCTTCGTGAAAGGAACAGTGTTTACACAACCCATCTGCCACTGTCTGCACCATCTGCAACTTCTGAATAAACCCAAAGATCATCCCACAAAATGCAGTATTGTATCTAAATGTGACATTACTATTGCATGAACAATGATAGCTAGATAGTCACTGGCCAACCAAAGCAGATAATGCTCCTGTCCTCATAGGTCATTTAGTGCTCTGGTATCAATGTTTGGAGTATCCCCATCCTATCCAGCTGGTTATTCCTGCAAAAGTGAAACTCCATTTAGAATAGGTAGGTGTACATTGGCCCCAAGATGCCCATTTCCTAAATTTGGAGGAAAGGGGAGATAATTATAACTATTCAGCCCATGGAATAATTTTTTTGCACTCAACTTCCTATATTTTTGATGATGATTCTCCAATGACCATACAAAACATTATTTATGCCCCTGCATAATATAAAGAAATAAAGCCAAGTGCACCAATATGGGACAATATTCAGGAGGGAGAGAAAGAGAAATATTACATGCAAAACAACCCAGGTAGACAAAATTTTGATGAACCTGGTAACTATTATTCTATAATGTTTTGATTGCCATCAGATCTCATAAGATACATTATAACCAGGATTCCAGAGTCAATAACCATTATTTTATCATAGTTAATCTTTTTCTAGTTATGCTATCAGCAGTCAGCACTTTATTCTTTTTCAGTTTTCTCCCAGAATTAATTACTTCCTTTTCATTTATTTTTTCTTGAATATTTAACTTTTTCTATATTATTGTCATCATAACTTTTATCATGTTATTATCATTCCCTTACACATTAGCTATTTATTTATTTAAAATATTTATATGGCTGCCCATCTTCAGCAACTCTGGGCAGCTTACAACATTTCTCAAATATTCTTTCCAACATTCTTTCACATCAGTTTCATCCTAAAGAATTTCCTGAGCTTAATTCCAATTACTCTTCTGGAGGTTCCTTGTGAAGCCCTTTTTCACTGACTTTCTTAATGTGATTGCTCTGCCTCTTTTAATCTTAGCTAATCTTAGGTTATAATCTTTGATGACAATCTTGGTGCCTTTCCCCCCCCTCCTATATATGCACATTTTACAATCCAAAGTATTCCCAGAATCTAATGATTTCCTCAAAATGACAAAGCAAGTATCACAATGCAATAAGAAATTAGGTTTATCCGAACCGTGCTAGCCTTTTGCAAGGCACTGAAAACTTGACTTTGCTATCAAGCCTGGGGCCCTGATAGCATGGGTAAGTCTCTGTCATGGCATGTATGGATGTTTGTGATCCTTCCCATCTGCTATTTTTATATTATTTTTGTTGTTTATAATTCTGTTGCTTTTTATTATCTTATTTTATTATTATAAAGAAGATTCCTTGCTGACATGAAATCAGTGACATGATAGCTGTGTTCCAACATTTAAGGGGCTGGCTGCCACAAAAAGAGGAGTCAATCTATTCTCCAAAGCACCTGAAAGCAAGACAAAAAACAATGGATGGAAACTAATCAAGGAGAGAAGGAATCTAGAACTAAGGAGAAATTTCCCAATAGTGAGAACAGTTAAGCAACCAACGACTTGCCTTCAGGGTGTTCCAACACTGAAGTCTTTTTAAAAGAGATTGGACAGCCACTTGTCAGGAATGGTATACTATGCTTGAGTAGGGGGTTGGATTAGAAGACGTCCAAGGCCCCTTTCAACTCTGTTATTCTGATATGTTGTTATTCTGTTTTAATTGTAAACCACTCAGAATCATATGCCTGAGAGGGACAGCCTATAAATTTACTAATTAATTAATTAACTCCACCCATTACCTATAGGGATGTGACATCATGATAGAGGTATGAAAGGTACAATTTCACAATATCTCAAAGTTTGTTTTATCATTTGCATGCCATGCTCCCTTTCCAAACACCTCTGTATGGAGTATCTTTCCCTCATTCTTGCTTTTAGGAGCATTTTCTGGTACTATTTTTTTTTCCTGATTCTTCACAGCTTCTGCTGGTGTTTCTTTTTTTCTTCTTGGAAGCTTGATCTAATAAACTATCCTTTGGATAATTTTGTATACATGCAGTGAAGTTAGAAAGGTCTATCTTTGATCAAATTTACCCCAAGTATTCCACCAATGTCTCTCTGACTATAATGCCAATTTTTCCATCACTACAGCAGCTACACTAATTAATAGGGGGTGGGGGGAAGCTTCTAAGCTTCTGACAACTGTGAGATTTTCAAATATATTTTGGCACATTATAATATTTAATAAGGATTGGGCACAAATAAAGCAGTTAAGTAGGAGCTTGATTGACATATTTTCTTAAACAAATGGATATACTCATAAAGCCGTCCTACATACTGTTCTCCACTTCAGGATCCAGCCAATGGAAAAAAGATTTGCAGAAGGATATGTCTTCCCATGGGATACTATATTTGCTATAGGGAATAAATGGATTTTAAATGCCTCAAGGATGATCTTCCCAAGGATGACTATACATTTGTGCAAACATCTGCTTAAGATTCTTCTATCTGTCCTGCTGATTTCCTGATCCTGGTAAAATCCACTTACTCTCAGTCTTCTTCCAGCAATCCTTCCAATGCTTCTCCCATAATGCTGTTTTTAACAGTTCATCATTACAGACATGCCAATTATTTTATTGATCAGGTGACTGAGCTCACACGATGCTGTTGTAGAAAGTTAGCAACCACCTCCAGAACTATGAATTATTTTGGGGAATATTAAAAAAGACAGAATATTATATTTCCCTAGATGAAAAATGGAGAAACTTTTTTTAAAAGACAGAAAGCAGACTCAGTCTTTCTTAATAGCCCACAGCAGATATTTTGTGCCCATTAAGAAAGATTGGGCCAGCCTATTCAGAAACCAGCCACAGTTTCCCTGCCCCAAGCAGAAACTAAGGAGGCCATTCAGAAATGCAGATTGGTAATCCATTCAAAAAGACTGGGTCAAGACAAAAACTCAGATAAGTAACAAACAAAAGGTTGACAAAATTAGCTCAGACAAACACCTAGGATTTGCGTTTTCTCTTTTGCCTGTAGAGCCAGCTATGACCACTATATAACCCCTACACAACCCATAGGAACCTGACAACAGCCAATAGAATACATGTTATTGCTGTTGTGGCCCGCAAGCGGCCAGTAGAGCCGGCAGCAGATTCAGACAGTGAGGAGGTTGGGGAGGAACGTGGGCCAGTCCTGGAATCTGGGGAAGGCTCGGACAATGGCTCTGAGTTTTTTGCTGCCTCCAGAGTCTCCGGAGTCTGACATCAGTGAGGCAGAAGAACAGCATGAGCCTGCTCCCAGTGTACACATGCGCAGAGCTGCCAGGAGATAGGAACAATTAAGAAAACAGGGTTGACATGGGAGTAACGCTTGGAGATGATTGGCCCCTCCCATAAGACATAAAAGAGAAGCGAATGGGACGTGAGCTTTTGCAGGAAGCAATTAGTTCATCTGATCAGTAAAAGCTGTGGAAAAGTTCTGTCTGACTCTGTGCTAAGTTTGGCCTTGCCCTGCATGTGGCAATTAGTTCTCTGGCAGCATTCCAAGGGAGATAAGGTGGGTGTTTGTAAACACT
The DNA here is from genome assembly GCF_059756535.1 of Pantherophis guttatus. Lineage (NCBI taxonomy): Eukaryota > Metazoa > Chordata > Lepidosauria > Squamata > Colubridae > Pantherophis > Pantherophis guttatus. The sequence continues at coordinate 289,131,177 of NC_142063.1, read as the reverse complement.
CCCCTGCAAAACTGTTTGATAAGGCTTTCAGACTGTGAATGACAATAATTCACAGCTGTATGAATTAAAGAGGTTTGCCGGGACTAAGTTTGTGCTGTATACTTTCTAAGGAAGCCTAGGTCAGAACACTTGCATACGAAGCCCAAAAGAAGGTATAAAAGCCACCCACTCTCAATTCCATTTTGTCAGCTGCCCAGAACAACAAACCCATGTGGTTCTGCTTCATCAATAAACTATCTTTCCAATCAGCCTCCATGTTTCCAGTGTCTTTCTCCCAGCTTGGAACTGAACCAGATGGATATTTCTTCCCACACTATCCTCCTTGGTTTCTACCTAAAGAAAACTTATTAAATAATAATTACTTAGTATTAAAGTAATATTAAAGTCTTCTTTGAATTGTTACTTTGTGTGTGGGTATGTGGGTATAATATACATTGTTCGATTGTGAGATGTGTGTGTGTGTGTGTGTGTGTGTGTTTTCTGAGGTGCCTGTCCTCCCATACATAAAAGGCGCCACAGACAGAATCAGCAAGATCCTCCACAAACACAACATCAAGACAGCATTCTGCACAAACCGAAAAATATCCACCATCCTAAGAAACCCCAAAGACAAAATTGAGTTAGAAATTCAAGGAAGATATGAAATCCCATGCACCGCCTACCCCACCACATACATTGGACAAACCAACAGAAGGATAAGTGCACGCATTGAAGAACACAGGAACTCAGTCAGAAAAGAGGAACCAACTTCTTCCCTGGTCCAACACCTTAAAGCCACAGGACATGATATTGACTTTAAAAAGACCAGAACTATCGCCAAAACTGAACACTTTAACAACAGAATAATCAGAGAAGCCATCGAGATAGAAAAACGCCCACACAGCATGAATAAACGAGATGCTACCTCCTGCCTATCAGCCATTTGGAAACCCGCCCTCATTGACAAATGAGTCCCTAACACAAAGAATGACACCAGACCCACACTCACAAAAACCACACAGGATGTCACCACCACACATCCACGCAAAAAGCAAATCCACACCGATGAGGCACGACCACAAACCAGAAGCCAGACCACAGCTGCATCATTAGCCACTTTAAACCCCTCCAATCCATACATGAAGCAAACTGACACCCACCATGAAGATGTGCATGACCACGAACGTGAAGCCAAACAACAGCAACACAACTCACCAGCTCAAATGCCCCTGCAACTCAGACTAACCCGAGCACAACCAAGCCCCCACCTAAACAGAACCCACCCCCATCCAATCAGAGCATAGCCAATCCCCATCCAATCAGAGCACAGCCAAACCCCCAACCAATCAGAACACACCTCCACCCAATCAGAACACAGCCAAGCTCCCACCCAATCAGTTCACACCCCCACTGGCAGTTAAAAGGAAGAAACAGCTGTGATCACACATTGTTCCTAGAAGAACGAAGCCGAAAACACCAGCCTGAAGATGACGAATGAGACTTCGTCGAAATGTCGCCAAGACACATCCAATTTTACGCGGGAGAAAACCTGAATAACCAAAGACCCACACACACACATACACACACATATATATATGTATATATAAGTATATATATGTATATATGTATATATATGTATATATATATAATAACATATTGTATAATATATACACATATATAATATACATGTATGTTAATGTACTGTATATAGATATGCTAATTAAAGGAAAAAGCAAAATTAATTATCCTCCTCCCCTCCCCCCCCAAAAAAAAGAGAAAAAAGGAAAGGGAGAAATAAAATTATATGCCGGCGCCCTCCGTGCATGCTTTTCTTAATGTAAGTTTACAAAATATACATTGTTATGTACATCTTTGCAGATACATTCATTTTCAGGGAATAGTTCCAGATATCAGCATTTTTGTTCCCTATATTTAAACTGAGAAATATTTTGAGCCTATCCACATCACAGTAGATTCCATTTTTGTGGATTGTGTCATTTTTCATGGCAAGGCATAAGGTATATTTCCTTGTTGTGTTATTATCAATAACTTGAGATGACTCCTTAATTTTCAGTAATGCTGTTACAAACATAGACTTTGTCCTTTGTTTATTTTTTTCCTGGTCCAAATGCTCACTTTTTCCTTTTGTCAGCTAATGAAATGGATATGACATTTGGTTCTGCACAAAAGGAAAGAAAAAATAAATGGCAAGATCCAAGAGGGAATTAGGCAACAGATGTCACACTGCTTGAGAAGAAATGTGTGGTTATTTGTTTTCCTTTGACATCCCTATCTGGACATCATTTCAGTCCTTACAAGCTTTTCAATGCTATATTAAGCTCTCTGTAAATTCATACTGAACGTTTGCATGGTCTTCAGTCAACAACACTATTCGCAGTTGAACAGGGAATGCTGTTCCCCACGGTGGGGTTCCTTCAAATGTAATTTACTTAGCCTTAGTGTTATATATTTGCAATGCAGTTACATATGTATGACTATATTTTTATATGCATTTAGCAAATTTGTTTTTAAATTTCTCCTGGACAAACTCCAGGCACAAGACATTGGAGCAAAGGGAGTTATGATTTAACAGTTATCTAGCCACGATGAAATGTTATTTTGGAGAAATGAAATGGAGCTGTCCCTATAACCCCCACCAGGTATTTGAAAATGTTATCAAAACACAAGAAGAATCCTATTAAATTAGATACAAGTACGAATCCATCTTTTTTACTATTCCTTTTATAAAGGTGTTTTGTTTATTTCCATATCTTGCTTGGTGATAAACCTCACTAAAATTAATAGATCCTACATTGTGGATGAGATGCTTAAAACTGTTCCATTAGTTTGATCTAGGCTGAAGGAAGGCCCAAATTAGCAGCTGGCTTTCTTGGCTAGTTGCCCAAATGTTCCCCTTGTTATTTATGGAGAAGTGTCCCTTGCTAGAAGCTTGAATTTCAAATCATGATTGTGTTCAAGATCAACACAATGATTAGGCAGTGAGGAAACTGCCTCGGGCATCAAGTTGTGGGAGACAACAGGAGACACTCTGCAACCATTCTCCCTGAATCCTCAGTCATTCATCTGTGTTGGAACCCTTATATATAAATCTACGTTTTTAGAGTCAGTGTAATGAATTTTGAAAATCCTTTCTGGAAATGGTACAGAAAAGTGAAAATAAAAGATAGAAATTCATCTTCTATCTTCTTTTTCATTGTATCCTTGTTGGGTTTTTAACTCTCTTTTTTTGTTCCTCTGCAACCCAAATCTGTTCTCAGTCATATCTGTCTTCCAGCTTCCTGTAATCCTTCATTATTATTGGCAGTTTCAGCTAAGATGGCTGGTAATCCTTCATTACTGTCAGCTATTGAAGGCAAGCATGCAAATGTGATACCCTATTCCCAAAGTAAAAGAGCAATGCAGTCCTCTCCTCTTTGTACATCTAATTAATCCCTTCTTCCATAGTTGGGGCTTTGGATGGAAACACAAGCAGCAAATTAAAATTGTAGGAAAATTTGCAGAATATCTAGCTGTGAAAAAATAAATATTTTTTTCCAGCTCCAAAATAATGAAATTGTTTTTAGCAATGTCTTGCATCAATATCTTTGGAGTTTGTGGAAATAAGCAACACATTTTTCTAAATAAAACTATCATTACTTATTAAATTTGTTTGCCACCTATCTTGCTTTAATTAACACATTAAAACACTAAGTTTATAGCCACCAATATCTAAATAAAAATGAACCTTTGTCCATGTTATATTTCTAATCTCACATTTAAAAATAATGTTGTGGTTCCCACAATGGAAGAGTGGGTGGTAAAGGTGATGGGGTGAGCAGAGATGGCAACACTGACACATTTAATTAAAGAGAAAAATATTTAGTTTTGCTGCTATTTGGAAACTGGATTTTTTGCTCAAAACTGAAAAGAATGAAACTTTGATTTGTGGTTTTGATTATTAGAATGATTTTGTAATTACAGTTTGGCATTCAACTGTTTTGAAACTCATCAAATTTGATACTCATGCATTTTGTCCCAGTACTCATCATTTATTTGGTATTCAAGCTAAAACTTGTTGATCATGGCGGTCTTGTGACTCACTACATTATTCCTTTGGGGAAAAAATTGTTTGGTATTCATCAATTTTGGCACCTCCAGGAACCAATTAATGATTGGTACCATGGTTCCACTCTATAGCAATGGTTTGAATTGTTGCGAAATGAAAAGCAAAGAAGTTGGCGCAGTGGTTAGAATGCAGTACTGCAGGATACTTCTGCTGACTGCTGGCTGACTGTAATCCCACCAGGCTCAGCCATGGTGGGTAAAATGAGGACCCAAATTATTGGGGGCAATATTCTGACTCTGTAAACCGCTTAGAGAGGGCTGTAAAGCACTGTGAAGTGGTATATGTCTAAATGCTACTGCATTTTGCATTCTACTGCACTGAGAAAAATCAGAACTCACCATTTTTTCTTTCTCTTTGTACTATTCTCTTTCTTTCTCTTACTATTCTGACTTTTTTCTATTTTTCATTTTATAATGAAACTTAATAACATTTTAAAAAGAAGAATTTAAAAAATGCAGTGGAACCTATAAGTGCTTTCTCTAAGAAGAATTTAGAAGTTCTCCTTACAGGATCCTCCAGAGCTGCATTTATTATCCATATCCTCTCCAGTAGTTTCTTTACTAGCAGTCATAGCAGGGAGAAATGACAGCCCTCTATTCAGTTCAGGATGGTGGCAAATTATTCACCATTTTAATAATCCTCAGCAGCTCTATTATGAACCATTACAAGAGAGATGACGAAGGTATCTGTCCATCTGATTTAGGTGTCTGAGCTAGTCTTCCTGTGAGGCTCAAGGAGTTGCCAAGAATGTGAGGCAATGAAGGTTGCAGGAAGATTATGCCCATGGAGATCCACATTCAAATGCAGCTTCAACTATGAAGGTGAAGTCAGAACTGAAATATGTGACTATACTATTTTAGTAGGGGTTTCTATTACTTTTAATTCCCTTTTTAGTATCTGTAACATAAATTGGTTGGAGTACAAAGAAGAAGGAGAACAGAAATTAAATATTTATCTGGAAGTATTTTTAAGGATTTTTCCTTTCTTTTTTTTCTTTTTCTTCCTTTTTAGTATTTATAAATAACAACACAATTGATATTTTGGAACTAAGTTCAAAAATTATACTCATTTTCATATCATAACAATAACTCAATGTGCTTTGCCTGGTATAGTCAAGTTTTATTAATGTTATATTAAGCATTAATTGTATAATTTTAATAATCTCTGTCCACTGATCAATATTGTAGCTTTGAGATATATATATATATATATATCGAGATAGAAAAACGCCCACACAGCATGAATAAACGAGATGATACCTCCCGCCTACCAGCCATTTGGAAACCCGCCCTCATTGACAAAGGAGTCCCTAACACAAAGAATGACACCAGACCCACACTCACGAAAACCACACAGGATGTCACCACCACACATCCATGCAAAAAGCAAACCCACACCGATGAGGCACGACCACAAACCAGAAGCCAGACCACAGCTGCATCATTAGCCACTTTAAACCCTCCAATCCATACATGAAGCAAACTGACACCCACCATGAAGATGTGGCACGACCAGGAACATGAAGCCAAAAAACAGCAACGCAGTTCACCAGCTCAAATCCCCCTGCAACTCAGACTAACCCGAGCACAACCAAGCCCCCACCTAAACAGAATCCACCTCCATCCAATCAGAGCACAGCCAACCCCCATCAAATCAAAGCACAGCCAAGCCCCCAACCAATCAGAACACACCTCCACCCAATCAGAACACAGCCAAGCTCCCACCCAATCAGTTCACACCCCCACTGGCAGTTAAAAGGAAGAAACAGCTGCGATCACACATTGCTCCTAGAAGCACAAAGCCGAAAACACCAGCCTGAAGATGACGAATGAGACTTCGTCGAAACGTCACCAAGACACTTCCAATTTTATGCGGGAGAAAACCTGAATAACCAAAGACCTACATACAAACACCCATGAAAAACTCAGAAGATAGATAGATAGATAGATAGATAGATAGATAGATAGATAGATAGATAGATGCATATTCTTTCTAGCCAGGTTTTACCTACGTAAGCTAAGATAAGTTTCTGGGCTTTTTTTCTCTGCTGACAAACAGCAACTCTGTGCTGCTCTTTGGGAGACTCAAATAGCTATTTCTGCCTTGTAAGGTGTCATCAGTGAGCCACACCCTCTTCTCAGGTATCCTCCCTGTAAAGGTACAATGTGTCTTTTTCTTTTTCATAGGCTTTTATGTGCATATTCTTTCTAGCCAGGTTTTACCTACGTAAGCTAAGTTGTTCTACAGCCCTGGTTCTGTGAAATCTCATTCACAAGTTTCTGGGTTTTTTTTCTCTGCTGACAAACAGCAACTCTGTGCTGCTCTTTGGGAGACTCAAATAGCTATTTCTGCCTTGTAAGGCATCATCAGTGAGCCACACCCTCTTCTCAGGTATCCTCCCTGTAAAGGTACAATGTGCCTTTATATATATATATATATATATATATATATATATATATATATATATATATATATATATATGCAAAAAATTAAAATCTTGGGTGTTTTCCCATGTCATGTTAAATAAGTTAGTTAAAAATGTTTAAAATTCTGGTTAAAATCCTAGCTTAAAATCTTCCAAAAATCCTTACAGAGCACTCTGCAAGGTCCTTTAAAACCTTAGCTAAAATCCTACCAGTACCAGTACCAGTACAAAAGAATAATCAGGGAGGCCATTGAAATTGAAAAGAGGCAGCAGAATATGAACTGACGAGACGACGCCTCTAGGTTATCAAGTGTTTGGGGACCTGCACTGAGAGAAACTCAAGTGTTAACATCAGAAGAGAGGCAGAGATTCCAAGAAGCAACCAGTGGCGTTGTAAGGCCTGCCAGAATAATTCCCTCTTTGCAGAGGGTGGCTAGCAATAGGGAGAGAGAGAGGATCAAGCCAGAAGACAGGCTGAGATCTCAACTAACAATCAAGGGTGCTGGGATGCCTACCAGAATCCTTCCCCCTCTACAGCAGACAGATAATAATAGAAAACCTGAGAAAGCTAGGCCTGTAACACGTAGCCAAACAGCCAGGATGTGGAAGCAGGAAGAAAAACTGCTGTCCAATCAGGACACAGAGTTACAGGCTAACCAGCATATGTCGGCAGCAGCAAATATATATATATATTTATATATATATATAAAACAAACTATGAAAATTCACTGGCTACATGTAAGCTGGTCAACTTCATGCAACCCAATTTAATCTACCAGCAGCAGTGTGTTTGTGTGTGAGTGTGTAAAGCAAGAGAGCAGCCCTAATCCCACAGTCGTGACTGTCACCTTGAATTTATTGTCTCCCACTCCATGAAGTCTGTTTACAAGGTTGTGGCTATGAAGGTAAAAAATGGCGAAGGGTGTGTTCTGCAAGCCAATTTATACCAGGATAGAACTCAAATAAATAAATAAGTGCTAGTGCTGACTTGAAGCAATTTATCATGCGACAATTTGAAACATGAGGTTTACAAAGAGTTTATCTCATCCTTGGAAATCATCCTTTTTTTTCTCTTCACTTTTCCCTTCATTTCACTATACTCAGTATAAATTGCTTGGTAGAATGCAATGTTTTAAGTGTGTGCTACTTTAGATTAGCTCTTTTTGAATTTCTTTGAAACAAGCCTCTCTGCACCGAACTCCTATTTCTGACTTCTATAGGGAAAGAAAACAAAATGGGAATTGCAGCTATCGCCCACTTCAGTATGAATCCCCCTATGCATATTCCAATCCCAGGCTGTGTTTTTATAAGATAAGGAGCCATTTTATATTAAGAAGAAGGTTTCATTATATGTGTTGCAATATTTTTAGGATCAGACTCAATAACAATACTTAGAGTTAGAGATTCAAATATATTTCTCTTTAATTATAGTAGGCATTCTATACTCACTGAATATTCACAGATAGAAGCAAGGAAAATGGCGAAGGTGGCTCCTTATATATACAAAGGGTGGAGCCAAGAGTAGGAGTGGTGAATTATGAATACATTAGGAAACAAAGAATAAGTTAACCCCTGATATCCCATATATACATTATTTACACATTAGGGAATAAGGCATTTACATCTGACAAATCCCCCTCTAAATGCCGGTTCGCTATACAACACCAATTACATTCAGATTCAGGACAATATAATACATACATTCTGGAAGTTAAGTATTTGTGCTGTTTAGAAGGTAAAGGCTTCGTCAATATGTCAGCCAATTGTTCAGAGGTATCGCAATGTACTGCTTTGATAAATCCATCTTGGGACAGTTGTCTCACATGTTTAAATTTTATATCTATATGCCTGGATCTTTGTCCAATGGCATCGGATCTAGATATTTCAATGGCCGCTTTATTATCTTCATGCATAACAAAAGGCAAAGCAGGTTTTTTCCAAACATCTGAAATTAAATCATTAAACCATACAAGGTTATTTGCAGCTTTAGATAAACAGACATACTCCGCTTCTGTGGTTGAAGTGGCTACCAATTCTTGTTTACCAGTGTACCAGTAAACTGGACAGTCATTTAACAGGAAAATATAACCAGAGGTACTTTTTCTGCATGATGTATCTCCAGCCCAATCCGCATCTGCGTAACATGTAAGTCTTGGTTCTTTGTTATCACTAGGTTCTAATACTAGACAAAAGTCCAATGTACTTTTCAGATATCTTAAAATTCTTTTGACAGCTTCCCAGTGATACATTGTTGGTTTACTAACGTGCCTTGATAATAAATTGAGTGGTAATGCAATATCTGGTCTGGTCCAATTAGATATATAAAGAAGTGAACCTATTACTGATCTATAGAATGTATTATCCTTGAATTCAGGGGAAGATTCAATAGTATTTCTAAGGAAATCAGTTTGCATAGGAGTGTCGCAGGGTTTGGCATTGTTTAAATTACATTTGTTTAGAAGTTCAATAATCTTATCTTTCTGAGTAAGTTTGAAACCCTTTCTAGTTTTGTTAATTTGTACACCAAGGTATTTGTTTATTTTACCTAGAGATTTCAACGAGAAATGTTCATTTAACTTGTTTACAAAGATTTCTCTTCTCTCTGTGTGTTTTCCTATATATAAAATATCATCTACGTAAATCAATACAAACTCAACCTGATCATCACTCTTTTTAACAAAGAAACAGTTATCAGCAGTGGTAGCTTTGAAATCCATGGTTTTAAGTACTTTTACCAAGCAATCGTACCATCTTTTGCCAGATTGCTTTAATCCGTATAAGCTCTTGTTCAATAGCCAAATTTCATTTTTATTAGTGTATTGACTGTGAGGTGCTCTTACGTATATCTCCTTATCTAGTTTTGCGTGTAGGTACGCAGTCTGTATGTCATATTGGAATACATCAAGATTGAGTGTGGATGCTACTACTAGAGCTGTTTTAACACTCTCTGTTCTTACTGTGGGGGAGTATGTGTCAGTATAGTCCTCCGGATATTTTTGTGCATAACCTTGTGCAACCAATCTAGCTTTGTATAAGGTATTGCCTCCTTCTAGATTCTTAATTTTATAAATCCACCTGGTACCAATAATTGTTTTATCTTTGGGTGCAATCGCAGGTGTGAATACATTTAATCCTTGTAAGCTCTCCATCTCCTTTTTCATAGCTAGTTCCCATTTTTCTTTTTCCTCACGAGGTAGTTTTAATACTTCCTCATATGTATTAGGTGTTATTTGTTCACTATCCATATGCATTATGTAATCTTTGTATTTATTTGGCATTTGGTTTCTGTTGTTCCTAATAGTTCTTTCTGGTTTGCTATGGTAGTCATGCAAATATCTTGCTTCCTTATTTGTTAATGTGTCTGTCTTTATTTTGTGTTTGCTATTTGTCCATGTTCTGGTTTTGTTTTTGCTCCTGTCAATATTTTGACTTTTTATCGTCCCTTCCTCACTAGATTTGACATCCTTGCATTTGTTTGGAAATATTTCATTAAGGTGTAATTTAGACCAGTTGGCCTGTTCATGGAACACAGCTGTTCTGGAAACTATAAATTTATTATTATTATCAATGAATCTGTACCCTTTGGTGCCAGTTTCATATCCCATAAATCTTAATCTTCTGGATACGTTTTCTCCCTTTCTCCTCAATTGTTTGGGTATGTGTACGTCTGCAGTGACCCCAAATATGTGCATGTGTGCTAATTTTGGTTTCCTATTATACATCACCTCATATGGTGTCTTATTCACAATACTGGACCAGGTTCTATTTTGAGTGTAATTTGAATAATGTAGGGCTTCTGACCAAAATTGTTTGCCTAAACCAGCATCCTCTAATGTGCATCTAATCATGGTTTGTAGTGTGGAATTTTTTCTCTCTACAATCCCGTTTTGGAACGCAGAAAATGGACTAGATGTGTAATGTAACATCCCTCTATCCTTTAGCCATTGGGAGAATTCCTTAGACATGAATTCACATCCCCTATCTGTCATGATTTGTTTTATTCTGATATTATGTTGTGTTTCTATGCGTTTATAAAATTCCTTAAATTTTTGAAAGGTTTCATCCTTGTGTTTTAATGTGTAAACAAAACCATAGCGACTATAATCGTCTACTATTGTTAGGAAGTAACGTTTTCTATAAGTGACTGATGGAGTTAATGGACCAACTAAGTCCATGTGTATTAAGTCAAAAATTTTGTTAGTAGATCTGGTGGATTTTTTTGGCCTGGGACTAGTTTTTAATTTAGTAGATTTACATACTGAGCATTCCAAATAATTTTCACAATTTTTTATTTTGACACCTTCTGCGTGTTCAATCATTTTTTGTACTACAGGAAAACTTGCATGTCCTAACTTCCTATGTAAGATATGAGCACACTCGTCATGTATTGGTTTACCTATTTTTGGTTTTTTCTCATTGTGTGTATCTGTGTGATCATGAGATATTTTGCATTCATCATTGTCACTGTTACTAATATTTTCATCATCTGCCTCAATGCAATCTTCCATATTTGAATCAATATTATGTAACCATCTTTCTTTTGTTATCAGATAGGGTAGGCCTCCTTTAATCATCACAGTGCCTACATTAGTTTTATTCTTCTCTAAAGTTGCTTTTCCCTTTGAGAAAACTATATTGATGTCAGAATCTCTGCTTAATTTTATGACACTTAGTATGTTATGAGGTATTTCTGGTATTAACAATACCCCCTCTATTTTTCCTAGACCAGGCAAGGTCACATTCCCTCTGCCTAGTACTTGAACTTTTTCTTGGTTAGCTACTTTTATTACAAACTTATCTTCTGTAAATGAAGACAATATATTTTTGTTATTAGTAGTGTGATTAGTTGCTCCAGAATCAATAAGCCAATTATTGTTCTCATTTGGTTGCGTTTTGGTGCTATCTTGTTTATTTAGTCCATTCAGTGAACCAGATTTTCTCTCTTTTGAATTTTCTCTGCCCCCTCTATTTTCTCTGTAGTTTGGTGGGCTTCTATATTTATGTCTGTCTGTGGAAGACTGTCTATAATTGTATTTATTCCTATATTCTGACCTATGTCTTTCTTTTGAGATTTTGGGGCAATCTCTTCTATTGTGTTCTCTGGATCCACAATTGTGGCATTTAAAGTTTTCATTATATTTTTCTTGAAAAGCTACCTTCCTAAAAGGTTTGTGTTCTGTGTGATTGCTATAACGATTTTTCCTTGAATTGTCTTCTGCTATCAATTTGTTAGATAGACTTTCTATTGACAAATATCCTAGATTGATGGTGTCTAAGTGTGACATAAAACTATCCCATGATGAATCAAGTGAGTTGATAATAACACTTTTCATTGTTTGATCTGAAATCACTTCCCCCCTCAAATGCAGCTCAGCTCTTATTTTGTTTAAAGATATTAAATGCTCACTTATGGAAACCCCTGGTTTTACTCTGGAAGAAAAGAAGTCCTTAGACATTCTTGTGGTGGTTGCTACACTATCGCTGTGAAACAAATTAAACATGCATTGAATTATTTCTGAGACAGTTAGGTTTGGTTTGATGCTATGGTACATTGCAGGAGATACGCTAGATATTATTAAGAAAAATGCCTTATGGTGTAAACAATCTATTTTTAAAGTCCAAGGTCTTCTTGGGGGACTAGTGATAAAGAATAGTAAATTTTCTTTCATAAAGACAACCTGAAGCTGTTGATACCATTCTTGTAAATTAATGCCATCAACTCTAAGTTTTGGGAAGTCATTGGGTAAGTTACCCACATTATTTTGTCCATTACTTACAACCTGAGGCAGTCCGTGGTCTCGTAAGTGTAGAAAATTGCAAAACGGCATGGGAATGCTCGCAACGAGTCTGCGCGGTTCTCTGGCCAGTTCAAGTCTTTCCGGACCGTCTACGTAGTTTCGCACATGCGCGTTGTTCATTTCTTCTTTGACGTCGTCGTGGAAGGTTCTCTCCATTGCAGCTCGCTCGCTTCGTTCCTCTTCAGACGAGTCGGTCTCTGGCTCGGTCTTAGGAGTTCTGATGGCGGCGGCTGTTCTTTTCTTTCTTTTGGGTGCGTTGGCACTTGCTTCAGTCTGTGGTGTAGGGCGGAATCGACATGGCTCTCTGGGCTCGGGCGTCGTCGTTCTTGAAGTCAGGATGGGAGCGTGCAGGTCTTGAAGCATCGGCTTGTTCGCTTGCTTCTTTGTTGGCGCTTTGGAAATTTTTAATTTTGGCCCGAATGCGGCAAAAAGCGTCTTTATTGCTGACTTTACTTGGGATTTCGTTAAGTCGTTCTCATTTTCTGATTCTGGCTCTTCCGAGGAATTTGAATCCTCCTTTTCACTTTCGTTGTCTGATAACGTTTTTGGCGCCAGAAATTTTGAACTGAGCATTTTGATTGGTTCTGCTTCGCTCACTTTGGAGGCTTGTTGAAACCAAGATGGCTGCCATTCAAAATTTCGCGCGGGATCACATCTTTTCTTTTTCATAACGACTCTCTCTGTAGTCACATCACTCACAGTTTTTTGGTCTTTGGGTTTCTCTTTAGCGATGTTTTTCTCTCTCGCTGCTCCGCTGTTCTTCAGCATTTCTTGGAGGTTCGCGATGAGACTTTCATCATTCTTCTGGCTTTTTAAAATCTTTAGTATCTCTGACCTGAGTTCGTTGTTTTCTATTTCGATTTCTTCCTGGCCATCATTTTCATTTATTAGTTCTTCTTCTTCAGTGGTATATCCTTCGGATTCTCTCGAAATCGCGTTTGTGGATTCGTTGATTATTTCTTGTTCAGTTTCTATTTCTTTGCTGTAGGCCCTGGTGTTGGGCCTATCTTTCTTAGACATTTTTAGGTATTTATTGAGTCAATTAACCATCCTCTGCTACCAGTTTGTTGCAATATTTTTAGGATCAGATTCAATAACAATACTTAGAGTTAGAGATTCAAATATATTTCTCTTTAATTATAGTAGGCATTCTATACTCACTGAATATTCACAGATAGAAGCAAGGAAAATGGCGAAGGTGGCTCCTTATATATACAAAGGGTGGAGCCAAGAGTAGGAGTGGTGAATTATGAATACATTAGGAAACAAAGAATAAGTTAACCCCTGATATCCCATATATACATTATTTACACATTAGGGAATAAGGCATTTACATCTGACAATATGGTTCTATCTTCTGTTCACAAAATCAAAGAATACAACAAAAGAAAGGACAAAAGAATCTGTCTTGACTACAAAGAATGTCAGAATTTTGGATACTCCATTATCATCAAATTTAGAACTATGACTTGATTTGTAACAATTTTCAATAGGTTCTGTGGTCTCTTCCATTGCAACTTTCTGAATGCTTTGATGGTGCTAACATTTATATATTGTTATTATGTCTTCTTCAGTTGTGCTTTCTCCTTTTCTACACCATATAAATTTACCTTCTCCTTATTTACTGTAGCAGGCACATTTTGGAGAAATATTTTTCTATTAAAATTGCATTTGTGCAGTTTTCTTTCACATATGGAAGTTTATACCATGGTTGAAATTTTTGCATATATATGAGGTACTGGACAAGTCAATCTTCAATCACATAAACTCATGGAATCACTTTGGACAAGATGCCATCCCTCAAGCCCAACCCCACAAATTTGTTTTGGAAGGGGAAAATAAACAAGGAGGCACAATCACGGGCATCTGTGGAGGCACAAAAGATGAAAGCATCTAATTGGGCAATATATATAGATACTGCATTGAGCTCTTGGAGAAAAGGTACTTATAAATCGAGGCAAACACAATGGCATTTAAGAAGCCAATTAAATATAGATCCAATAAACAAAGATCACACACAATTCTGAAAAGTACATTTTTCTTCAGGAATATATGTGTACCTATTTTATTTTCCACTTTACATTCTGCACTTTCAAAGTCAGTATTTAATCTAAATTTCTCTATGAAGTTTCTAGGCAATATCCAAGATCTTTTCCACTTGGAAATTATCATTTTCATGGCCAGCCATAGCACCTGATATATTTTGGCAGCTTTCAATACCCCTGTTGTTTGGAAAAGGCTTTCCAGCTCTTTGGAAACTGGCTATTTGACTCCTTGGCTTGGCTTACCTGAATAGCATCAGCAAGAAGAAAAATTAGTACTATACTGTGGAGACATTAAAAGGGTAAGTGCTTTCAGCTCACTGCAGTGTTGTTGTCTGCCATGACAAAAGATTACCAGCTCCTGAGATGGGCATCCCACTGCTTCTATTGGCTCTGAGGGTCAAGGCTGAACTTTGCTAAATCAACAACCCAACTAAAATAAACAATGACAATGTTTCATGATTTCTTGCATTCTCTCTCCTTCACTGTCTGCACACGCTGCTTAAGGCAACATATTAAAAATGTTGGCATCTTGCTCCATTGCACAAGAAAGAATTGTTTGGTGGCAACTGTGGTGCTTATTTTTCTCTGACTATTTCCATTCTTGAGTAGCAGTTAACATTTAAAAAGTGATGATTCTGCAGTTGAGAGCAGTTGTCAGACGCAAGGACATAACCTGTTTGATTGTCTTTGCAGCCAGAGAAGAAATTGAGAAAAACCAGTTTCAAGATACAATTCAGAGGAGTCAAGAAATAAATTAAAAAATTGTACAGAGGAAGGCCTGATTGAGTCAAGACTGGTCTGGCAGTCATGTTTATACTTATTTATAATATTTAAATATGTTTAACTATATAGCATTTATAGAGCTAGCAATCTTATAACAAATGGTCAAAGGTATCTGGGAATCAAAATATGGAATGAGGCTGATGGAGGTGGGAAGAAACATCACCACAGAAGAAATACAGACTGAATTCATGGAAATCTTTCAAGTATAATAATTAACCAAGCACATTACACAGGTAGTGCTTGACTTACCACCACAATTAAGTTCAAAATTTCTGTTGCTAAGTGAAACAGTTTTTAAGTGAGTTTTGCTCCATTTTATGACCTTTCTTGCCACAATTATTAAGGAAATCACTGCAGTTGTTAAGTTAGTAATATGGTTGTTAAGTGAATCTGGCTTCCCCATTGACTTTGCATGTCATAAGGTCACAAAAGGTAATCACATGACCTGAGATACTGCAACTATCATAAATATGAATAATTGTCAAGCATCTGAATTTTGATCACATGACCATGGGGATGCTGCAATGGTTGTAAGTGAAAAATAGTTGTAAGTCAATGTTTTCACTGCGATTGTAACATTAAACAGTCACTAAACAAACCATTGTAAATTGATGACTATACCTGTAGTTTGCCATATTCAAACCCAATGCAATGATAGCTCAAGATATTGTGAAAATTGGGCCAAATATACTCACTAAGTAAATCTAATTGTTTTTCCTATTGTAACTTCTTGGCTATTGCTGAAAATCACTTAGAATTCCCGCTATAGATCAGTGGCAAATTAAACTTAGAGAGTATGCATCAATATGAAAAATAACTGCCTGCAATTACTGCGAGTTCAATTCTCCCCAGGCTCAAGGTTGACTCAGCTTTCCATCCTTTCTAAGGTAGGCAAATTGAGGACCCAGTTTGTGGGGGGCAATAAGCTGACTTTGTATAAATATACAAAAGTATGAAGGCTATTGCTTAACGCATTGTAAGCCGCCCTGAGTCTCTGGAGAAGGGCGGCATATAAATCAAATTTTTTTAAAAAAGTCTGAAAACAGATACAAAGTTACTTTAATATGCATATGCATTTAGTGTTATTTTGAATTTTTATTTAATTTTATTTTGCCTTTATTTTATTTTGTATATTATTTTGCATTTTTCTTTTTATGTTTCCTACTTGCTTCTGTTTTTTATTCTTTGTTCTTTGTAAACTATTAAATTTAAAAAAAAACTAAAGAAAGAACACTGAAGTAATTTCATAAATCATGGTTGTTAACAAGACACAACACACTAATCATTATTAACTTACCATGGTTCATTGAATTAATCCAGTTTTCTGGTATCACACTACACTGATTTATAAACAAGTTACAGTAGTTTGTCAAAAACCTAGCCCCATCTCTTTCTTCTGCTTTTCTACCTACAAATTTTCTATCTGGTTTCCTTTCTTCTAGTCATAGGAAAAAATGTAAGAAAAAGTTGAGACATTTTCAGAAGACTATTACATTTTTCCCACTTGACAATTTCCCTATTCTGCACTCCAATCCAAATGTAAAATAAGCAGCAGGAGCATGCAAAGTTACAAAAGGATTGTTTGGGTCAAAGATGATTTGATCAAATCAGTCTTTCAAAGCAAATGTTAATTCTGATTTGAAGCATCAGCTGAAATGTATATAGATTCTTTTTGAGTGATTCAACAGATCTTTTGACGCTTTATGGAGATGGAGAATCCAGTCTTTCTTGCAGAGAGATTTAAAAAGTCAAGATGATGGCTGGGATCATGTGATGGAAATCCTGTAGCTTTTTTGCTGTGTCATCCTTGCAACCTGTAAAAGGAGGCAGATGGATCCATCACGTGGTCACAGCCTTCACTTGACTTTTTCAATTCCACTGTTTACTGATTCCCCCTGTTTTCTTCCAGGTATTTGATGGCTGTCTGATAGTGACATAAACTTTAAAGTAGAATTAAATCATGTGCAAATTCTGTTTATCAGGATGCTTCATGGAATGTCATTCTGTTTTTGATGGGTGGCCAGTTTGGAAAAAAATACCATTATCTCAGTGTGTGAGACCAAGAGTTCTTCTGTGTCATATAAAGTTGAAAAGTGGGCTTCACAGACCTCTACAGGGATTTGACTTGTTAGGTGGTATGATTAATCTGACCTGGTATTATATGTCAGAAAATGGAGGAATATTTATCTTAGGCTGCAGTGCAGTGATTAACTCTGGCCTCCATTTCATTAAAGCTTCTCTTCTCTTGGTTTTTAAAATTGATTTATATTTTTTTCAATTCCAGTAACTTGGATGCTGATGTTTGGGCAGGAAGTAACTACACTTCTTTTACCCACCAAACATTCCTAGTCTAGCCATCCTTTCAAACTATACTATATTCTTGTTTGAAGCTTCTCTCTCTGCTTGGTTACCTGTGTTTCTGAATAAGAAAGTTATAGCTTTCAAATATCTTTCAAATATCTGAAGGGCTATCCTACCTCTTTCCATTAATGCACAATTTTTCATTTCAGGGACATTTAAGATTTTAAAGAAGAAAACATCCCAATTTTCATTCTACTTGACTATAGTAAAGTTCTCTACTATATAAAAACCATGTCGGTATTTCCACATGTGAGAAAAATATATCTAAGGGTTGTACTAATTTGAAGGGGAGGTCAGTGCCTCTAAGGAAAAATTATCTATACCTGGATATGAGTCAACTTCCATCAAATATATACTGGTGACCAAATTGGAGACCATGTAATAATCTACAGTTGGCATATAGGACTTGGTGCAATAAATTTGACAGAGAAATTCCATTTTTCAGCCTTTTAAAACTTGTAGATCAAAGCAGTTGGCCATAGCTAAGGGTAAACCTACAAAATTGCAGAGCCATCCTTGGGTATCTGAATATAAGAATTCTTTTGTAAAGCCTGAAATATGCCCCAAATCATTATACTGCCATGTCCTGGTTCAATTTCAGTTTCAACAATTTATGAGGCAAGCAGATTCATTATGCTATTTCTGTAGGGTTCAGCCTATTTCAAAAATATCAGACAGATAAATTGTACTTAATTCATTTCATTTAGATGAGGAGTATAAGTAACACATTCAGCCATTGATGTTTGTCATAAACATTTATCCATTGTCATCTGAGGTCAGCAGCTGTCAGCACCAAGTATGTAATAAAAGATATATAATGAATACTAATACAGTTAAGCAAAAATAAAAACCTTCCAGATATAAATGTATTTCATTTGCAATGAAGATAATGGGATTACCATATTTTTCGGAGTATAAAACACACCGGAGTATAAGACGCACCTTAGTTTTTGGGGAGGAAAATAAGAAAAAAGCTGATTGGCAGGTGGATTGGCCTCCCGGAATACCCCCAATCAGCTGTTCCCAGAGGTGAATTTTAGGAACAGGTTCTTTGGTTGTGAGCTCTGTGCCTTGCTTTTTTTTTTTTTTTTTTTTTGGCTTTTTTTTTTTTTTTTTGCCTCTGAAACTCCTGAAACTCCATTTCAGAAAAAAACTTTTCTGAAAGCCTCTGAAACTCTGTTTGGGGGCTTCTTTTCTGAAGCTCTGTTTGAGGGCTTCTTTTCTGAAGCTGTTTGGGGGCTTTTTTTCTGATGCTTCATTTCTGATGCTTTTTTCAGCCTCTGAAACCTCCATTTGAGAAGCTGGGTGGGGCTATATTCGGAGTATAAGACGCACCCAGATTTTCATCCTATTTTGGGGGGGGGAAAGGTGCATCTTATACTCCGAAAAATATGGTACTTTGTGTAGTAATTTTTAAACAATGAATCTTAAAATTCAAAGAGAAGTAAGAAGGAAGCTCCTCAGTCAATCAGCGACTTAAAATTAGACACTACTGAAACTAGACAGTAATGAGACAGTTGAGGAATTCAAAGCTGAGATTGTTAAATTCATCTCAGCGAAGACCTTACCTGGAAAAACAACATGATCCAGGTGGTCAGGAAGGCCCAACAGAGACTCCATTTCCTTAGGGTCTTGTGTAAAATCAGGGTGGAACAACAACTGATGACCTCATTTTACCGGTCCACAATAGAAAGTGTCCTCACTTATTGCATCATGGAATGGCATGCTGGTCTGACAGCCACAGATAGAAAAACATTACAGAGGGTGGTGAGCACAGCACAAAACATTATGGGCTGTCCCCTGATACCACTAGGGGATCACCACTGATGAGAATGCTAGGGCTCGTTGCCTTAGAAGAGTGAGGAAAATTCTTAGGGATGTCTCTCACCCTGGTCATCACTTCTTTACCCTCCTACCATCGGGAAGGATATATAGAAGTATAGCCAGCTGCACAAATAGGCTGAAGAACAGTTTTTATCCATGGGGCAGACTCCTAAATGAGAAATAACATCATAACTATGTAATATGATGGACTGCAGAGCTGGCACAATGTGTAACATGTTCACACTTGTGCAATAGGACTGGGTGTTTTGTTAATATGATTTCTTGGGTTAGGGATTTTCTGTTTTCACTGTGAGTTGTATTGTGTTTGGAGAGGTGCACTGAGGGAGCTCAACCAATCTCATTGTACATAAATTGTGCACTGACAATAAAGATTTGAATTGAATTGAATTAATCTATTAAAATATTCAGCCTCAATAAACTTGTCCCCATAATGGAGAAGAAAGCCAATTCAAAATAGTTTAATAACAAAGAATCCAAGACAAAAGGAAATGATAAACTCATGGGTTTAACACCTGACATCTGTAAATGGGTAGAAATCATTTGACTTCAAATATCTGGGGGGGGGAATAGCAGAACAAGCATTAATGAGAAAGAATCAAAACAGATCTAGCAAAGCAAAGTCCTGCCTCATCCTCATCAATTTTGTAAAATTTCTTGAGAAGATCAGCAGACTTGAATACCAAAGTAATCCCATAGGCACTCTACTGTGAAACTTCCAAGTAACAACTAAAAAGGGCAGATTTAGTTAGATGTCATAATGAGTATATTTATCAAAGCATACATCCACACAATGGTATGAAAGAAGTGTAATTATGACCTTTGTTATTCTTAATATTTAACTTTAGATACAGTATACTACTTTAGGGACATAATCATACCTTCAAATCATGCACTGAATTTAATTTGGAAAGATAATAAAAAACCAAGCATTTCATAGAGAAGATGACACTTCTCAGCTAGGGACTCTCCTTTACTGTATGATCTAAGACTTTGAGAAAATGATTGGCTCAAAGACACATAAAATTTCCATGGTCCTAGTTCAACATCTGAACTAGGTATTGTACCACACCTAGTCTCTTACCACACATGTGTATGCAGTTCGAATCATAATTCCTTTAAAAAAAACTGACTTCAGTTTATTATCTCTGAATGTCAACATTCAGATATTTAAGGAAGTCAGTTTTAGTCACATAATTTGAAATCTAGTATTTTGATGCATATCTGAGAAACTACTATTGTTAAACATTTGTTTAAACATATTGTTAAAAGTGCAGAGGAGAGCAACCAGGATGATTAGGGGACTGGAGACTAAAACATATGAAGAACGGTTACATGAACTGGGCATGGCTAGTCTAGTGAAGAGAAGGACCAGAGGAGACATGATAGCCATCTTCCAATATTTTAGGGGCTACCACAGAGAGGAGGGTGTCAAGCTGTTTTCTAAAGCACCTGAAGGCCAGACAAGGAATAATGGATGGAAACTGACCAAGGAGAGATTCAACCTACAAATGAGGAGGAACTTTCTGACGGTGAGAACAATCACTGGAACAGCTTGCCTTCGGAAGTTGTGGGAACTTCATCACTTGAGACTTTCAAGAAAAGATTGGACTGCCTTTTGTCAGAAATGGTGTAGGGTCTCCTGCTTGAGCTGGGGGTTGGACTAGATGACCTATAAAGTCCCTTCCAACTCTGTTAATCTGTTTAAACTATATATGCTATAAAATGATTTTAATCAGTCTTCTCTAACCTCCAATTATATTGAGTCACAGCTTCCAAAATGACCAGCATTCAACAAATCTAAGGGAGTCTGGATTGTAGAATACTATGCTTCACAGGTTGCCAAATTGAAGCCAAATTGATCTGAATACTCAGTTCAGAAAAAAATCAAGCCAGTTTGATACAAATATCTGAATCCAATCTCAAGACTAATGTAATTTGAATAAAATATCAATCCTGTTCTACACTGGTCCTGATTTGGCCTGAACCTATTCATAGTATTAAAGCACACATGTGGGAAGCATCCAAATCAATTTCAGTCTGGAATCAATTCCAATGTTTTCATTTATATCTGAAGCATTCAATATTTGCAATGTGTCTTACTGTATATTTTCTGCATAATACATATCCAATACAAGAGATAATTATTCTGAAATAAGAACCCTTGTTCCCCTCGTGAATTGGATTTATCACTCCTTTTTCTTCCAATATCCATACAAGGATTGCAATCTGTTTTTCCTCTATCTCAGGTATGTAAGTTGAATGCTGACTGTGCTATTTAAAATTTTCTTTTTTTTTTTTTACTTTTGAGTTCATTGCCCTCTGTTAATGTTATTCAACTTGTGCATAAAGAGCACAAAAGAGGCTAAAAAGACATTTTGATGGAGAGCAAAATACAAACAAATAACCCTCCAGCACTGCAGCTATTGGTTATTGTTAATACTGGTTGTCTTTTTAAATTAAGTCATTTTCTAGTTTTGCAGGAGCACAAAAGTGACATTTAAGTCAAAATGTCAGTTACAAGTAAGCTATTTACATTTTCCGTATCAACAATAGAAGAAAAACATTGTTATCGCATTCCTGTATAGAAAAGTGTGCATGTTTTTTTTTACTCCTCAATACTGTCCCCAATATAAAAATTTCCCCCCCACACACGTAATCAGAATAAAAAACAGCAAAATTCAAGCTTGGAAATACTCTTGTCAACACTGAAGCAAAATTTTGACCCTAGGCATGAATGGAAACAAAAGTACAACATAGGGGAACAAAATGATTCATACTATAAAACAATATCTGGTTAGAGTGATGGCAATCAGGCTCTTTTCTGCAACTAACACCAGCAATTTCCAGTGAGGGACCGTAAACTAAAATCGTCAAAAAATGTCATCAAGCCATTTCCTCTGGCAACTTCTGGGCCCCCAAGGTCCAGACATCTGCTCTGGATTTGTCTGATCTATTTGTCCACAATACCCCAAAGTGATGCTACAAACAGCTCACCATGTATCCAAGCACTGATATTGCCAATAGAAAACCTCTGAGATGGAGAAACAGGAAAAACATTAGAAAGTTTTAAGTTGAGGGAACCAGTGCTTGCCCTGCAGGCTGGTATATTTTTCTTATTCATTCATTCATTTCACTGCCATTCTATTACTTTGATTTATATACTATTTTTTGGCCATTAAGTCCTAGTAGCAATGCCTCTGAAATTCAACTTTAGTAGGTTCATAATTCTCAAATGCATAATGAGCTTTGATTTTGATCCAATGAACTTTAATATTTTCCTAATTCAACCAAAGATTGTTTGCAAGTTAAATTTATATTTTCATCTCCTACGTGTGCTTCATGACTAGGATTAATAAGCAGACACAGTCTGCTGACTTTGTGTAAGTTTGACATTTGTGCTAACCCCTTGATTTCCGAAACAAATGGAAAGGCCTATTTCCAAAGTACATACTTGGGTATATATTTTTATATATGGCTAAGATGCAACTCCCTCCCTCTAGAACCATGATAGCGAACCTATGGCATGTGTGCCACAGGTGGCACACAAAGCCATATCGGTGGGCAAGCGAGCTCAGCTCCTGCGCGCATGCACGCGCTGGCCAATTGATTTTCAGGCCTTCTGGGCCCACCAGAAGTTGGGAAACAAACCATTTCAGGCCTCTGGAGGACCTCCAGGAGGTGGGAAGGCCGTTTCCCTCTCCCCAGGCTTCTAGAAAGCCTCTGGAGCCTGGGGAGGTTGAATAACGGGCCTATCGGGCCCACCGGGCCATCACGTGCCAAAAGCGGGAGTCGCGTGGGGGGGTCATGTGCACATCCACGGGGGTGGTGGTGCATAGAATTATGGGTGTGAGAACGTCCCCCCCATGCTCCCCCCGCTTTTGGCAAAAAGGTTAGCCATCACTGCTCTAGAATGCATTAGCCTCACAACTACACAGATTTAGCTCACTCTCAGAACCAGTTGTTCCCCGATTATTTTCAGCAACCCCCTTCAGCTGCTGTGAGAAGGCTACTATTATCCTGAAGCTGCAGAGACTATTTCATGTCCCAGAGCCAAAGCAAGATAGACTGATGATTTGCAGGAGTAAGTGCAGAATAACAAGTTGTATGGGGTGGGCTTTACTCCCTTCCTTCATGGGCTAGAGGACTTGCTTAATATATCCTTGATAGTAAACAGTCAGAAGACTGATACTCCTACTGGCCTATGGAGACCAACATGAATATGATTGTCTTATTCTGATATCAAAGGACTGCTGTGTAGATACTTCAATATCCATCCAACATCTGCTTTCAGAACATGAGTGTCAGCCTCCACCTTTTTATTGCTTGCTTGCTCGGCTGCCATTGTAACAGGGAGAGGAGGGGGCTGTCTGGATGTCTGGGGGGGGGAATGAGATGGTGGAGTAAATGAAGAAAGTTTTTCTCAGTGTCTCTCCGCAGCTGGGAAGAGCGCTGATAATCACTCAAGGTCAACCGGCGTGGCATACCAGTAGGATGGAGCCATCGGAAGCTGCACCCCACATGACCCCTGCGGGGGGATGTGGATTGGATAATCCTGACCAGACGATTGGGGGGAGGATGCTTTCTATATGTGATTTTCGTGCCTGTTACTTCAGACCTTGCTCTTCTTTGGTTGAATTCAGTTCATACTCAGTAAAAGTACCTTTCTCTATGAAAATGGAGTTGGGGTTTTTCTTTCTTGAGTTCTGAAAGGAGGCATACCTGACAATGAGTAAATTATTTCTCTGGTTGTTTGCCTCATACAAAAAAGGTGTAGTTAATGTAGTTAATGAACAGGAATTAGTGAAGCTGGCAGACTCTATTCTGGAGCCTATATCCATGTGAACAGAAAGGCACAGAATCCCTATGGTGAAAGGCTAGAACATAATCCAGGAGTAACAATCAGCAGACTCTCGATAAACAAGCAATTCAGAGTTTTTGTATAATTCAAGTGTGTATGTATTTGTGTAGGGAACAATGAATGAGATGAAATCAATTATCCCACTTGTTTCAAAACACTCTCCGGGTAAACTAGAAATTAGGTTTTTTTGTAATTTGCTAAAACAGAAAAAAAGGGGGGTGTTTTATTTATTTGTTTGTTTGTCCATTGTAAATTGCTGAGATGCGATCTGATGGCCTTGGAACTACAGCAAGGTGAAAAGAATTTCAATCTCAAATCCCCTAAATCCCAATCCAAAAAGAAGATTGCATTGGCTTTCTCTATTGATAAAATCATCTTATTTTGCCTGACCTGCACTTCATTTCTCGGATTCCAATCTCCCTCTGAATAGACAATCTTAAATAGACAACTCTCAAAAACAGAAATCTTTTCTACTTTTCCTCCATTTGGAAGGTTAGGTCATTCCAAGGAGGACATTGGCTTCCCTGCAGAGCAATTTCTCTGTAATCACAATTTGGATGCTTTGGATATCAGGCTTTGCTAAATATCCCATCCAATATCCCCATAATTAGCACCCTTGTTAAAACAATTAATCAGTGGACCGATAGCCTCCAGAAGTTGTGGGTGCTGCAACAAAGGAAGATTTTAAGAAGAAATTGGACAACCATTTGTCTGAAATGTTTTATAATATATAGAGGAGGTTGGACTAGAAGACCTCTAAGGTCCCTACCAACTCTGTTATTCATTCCTTACTCTAGGTTATTGCTTAAGGTCTGTGTTATTTCTCTCTAAAGTGATAGCCTCCAGATAAAGATGGAAGATAAACTCCATTTGTTCCCTTAGGCATGTCCAGCATTACCAGTGATGGGCAAGTATAGTCTTCATCAAGAAAGATATGTCTGGGTAATGACTATTGTTCAACAACAATAGCTGCTGATCAGTACGTTCCAGCCATTCCCAGAACATGTAGCCATTGACTAATGTACTCGATGAAAAGGACATTTATAGAACAATCCAAGTGGATTTGTTTTAATACACATTCATCTAGATTTTCATGTCCTCTTCACCAAGTAATGAAATAAACATTATTGGTATTTTTAATCATATAAATTGCTATGACTTTCTGTTTAGTGCAATTGCTCTCTGGAGAGCACTTAAGTGTCAGAACTAAACTAGGATCTTGAAGACAAATGTAATGGATTCTGCAAGAGATGAATTGAGAAAGAGCATTTAAAGAAAATGAAACTCTGATTCAGGGAATATAGCCTTAGGGTAATATATTATAGTTAGATGATTAGTTGAACAGACTGTGACCTGACTCTGAAACACTATTGCTCACTTTATTGTATCTTTCAGGATTATCCCTTTCAAGGTGGCCCAAGATATTTTACATGTGAAATTTGGAGTTCCTGGGGTTCTCTGAACTTGGTTGTTTGCTTGCAAACATCAGTGTCCTGGTTATGTTACTCAGTTGAGTAATGAAACATCTGCAAGCAAGCAATAGAGCAGCAAGAACTCCACATTTCAACCCTGAGCTACAGATACTATCTTCTGTTAGAACAAGGAAAAAGATGGTTTCTGTACCTTTGATTATCTGAATGAATGGCTCATAATCTAGCATTCTTTTGCATAAAGCAGCCTACTTTATACAGAAGACCATTTTCAGATCCATCACACATTTTCTCCTCTTTTCCTTCTCTTTACCAAATAAAACTGGTAAAGACTGCTCTATTTAACCTTCTTAAAACTTACTTGTGAAAACAGGCCAGATGTCATGGAAGCAAGATAAATATATTTCAGTGTCACCAGATTCAAGAACAGAATGCCATTCATACAAAAGCATTGATAAATCTCTATTTCCCCTCTGCAGTTCCCCATGTAACAAGATTTTAACCTGTGGCTTGGAATCTTTCATCAGAACACCTGGAATCTTTTCTCAACCAAAACATTAATGGTTTGTTAGAATGATTATTTTACATGCATTTGGGATGTTATTCAACTATAACTTTCAGCCACTTGTCCTATTGGCCATTTAGACTTCAATTGATAGGAACAGATTAAATTATGTCTGGAACACCATAAATTGTCTAAGCCTGCACTAATATCAAATTAAATTAAGTGGCATACAGTCTCCTACATATATAAATTGGGATTTAACAAACATATATAATCATATTTAAAAAGAAACCATACATTGTAATTGCATATATTAAAAAGCACAAATATGCAGGTACAATAAGAATCTAATTCATTACCTGGAAAGCTAATGATAACAATTCAGTCTCCATGGTTTGGTGCAATAACCAGGTTTTCAACATTTAAATATATAAGGTACTATTCCAAAGGAGAGAGGTAAAAATTGAAAAAAGCATGCTTCTGTGATCTCTGAACATGACAATCTTTTACCATGTATAGAGCCTGTTATACTAAATTTTATTGGGTGAGCAAATGTCACTGGGACAAGATATTTACACAGAGACTTATTAAACTTCTAGCCCACTCTGGAATTAATTTGATTGCTCAACCTAGTTGTGACAAATCCATAGCCTTCTAGTGGTTTGAGAGATGCAGCTTCATTATCCTGATTATTGTTCTTAGCTGAAGTTGAATTTAATCTCAACTATATCTCACCAGATCATCCCTTAAACCCCATCATCCCTTAAGATTTAACTTGAAAAATCTAGAATATGACATTAACTATGGCTTTAACCAAATTTCCTCTAACACTGTTTCTACGCCTGACTAATTATATGATGGTCTCAAAATGCAATGCATTCAACTATAATCTTTTTAAACATTGTTTCTGATGAACTAGGACGCAGAAGAAATTAACAGTTAAAAGTCATGTACATCTTATAATTATAATGCTTGATTCATATTTTTCCATCTGAGTCCATTTGGTCTTCTATGTTATAATATCTACCACGCAATAGGAAATATATTTTACAATTCACAATACTTACTATAAATGATCCCAAGAAAATCAGCCAAATACAAACAAAGAAAACAAGAACAGCTGCCTTAGAAAAGTGTGGCTAATTTTGTTGTTTCAAAAAGCCATATTGTAGATGGAATAAAGAATCTTAGGGAGAATTAGAAAATAATGGTTTTTATTGAGAGTTTAATTTAATTACACAAATTGCAGTGTGATAGAACAAAACTCTTCAATCAGTCAAGGTGCTCAGTCTGACAAATGTTCTAACTCTTGCACAATGGAACATAAGCAGTATGAGAATAGGTATTGTCTAAACTTTTAGCTGGTTCGCAACAATGAAGAGAAAATGGTTCTTCCTATTCTTCCTATTTGCCAGAGGGGAGTGTTGTAAGATTCCTCTTCTGTGAGAATGAAAGCATGCCTTTGCCCATCAAGAAGCAGCTCACATTTGATGTCACTTACTACTGTATATCAAGTATATTACATTCTTGGCAGCTGCTTAGCAGAAAGAGAAATGTCATTTGGACATTGGAAGTTTCTTTCGACAGCACAAGGAATTCCCATCAACAACAATGTCCAAGCCACCTAGGCACTGATGCATCAAAGGTGACTGCCATTTCACCCTTTAGAAAAGGGCTCTTCAACCAAGTTGCAAGCTTGGTTAAGAGGTATTCTAACATTACATAAACAAACACATTTGAGTGGTGACACAAAACAGGAATGAGCTGCTCTGTTTTTCCTACCTAGTGAGGAAAGAAAAAGATTACTGAACAGATTCAGCTGAAAAATCCTGAGCAGC
The DNA here is from genome assembly GCF_059756535.1 of Pantherophis guttatus. Taxonomy (NCBI): domain Eukaryota; kingdom Metazoa; phylum Chordata; class Lepidosauria; order Squamata; family Colubridae; genus Pantherophis; species Pantherophis guttatus. The sequence goes on along the minus strand of NC_142063.1, from coordinate 289,103,184 downwards.
AAAGGCAAATTACTCAGTTATTACCATGATTGTTCCTTTCTAATAAGATAAACAATAGCTGACAACACCTCTTTTCTAGCTAATGTTATTGATGGAAATATCCCCATGCCAAATGTTATAAGAATTACTCATTTGGGATATCCATCAACTGAATTTAAGGCTTAGGGATAACAAACTGCAGTCCAGGGATCTACACTTATTTGGGCTGCCAATACAGTAAATGCTTTAGAAGACAAAATAAGGTAGTCACCAAGCAATACTAGGAGTGGAGCAGCTGCCACAATTCTTCTGTAGATGATTTTACATTAGTACCATGGCATCATGGGGGTGTGAGAATAAATCTCATATTCTTCCTGTTCCAGATGGTTTCCATTTCCATACATTACAGTTCTGACATTCTACCTCATAATAAGAAATGTATGAACTAAACCTAAGCTGGAGGGGGGGGGGTTGATACAAAGAAAGATGTGGAATTGTCAAACACAAATCAATTTTGTAATATTCTTTCCTGAACGGCATCTTTGGCGTTCAGTCATATAAAATGTGGAGCTTTTGCATCTGGTCTCAAACAGCAATTAAAAACATGATTAATTTTGACTGCATATTTAGTCTCAGTGAGGCTGATAGAATTATAAACCTGGATATAGTTAGTTAAGCATGTGTGTTAGGAGATCTAAACCAAAGGCATACAGAAGTGAGATACTATTTTATGTCCTCATGGGAGTTAGAATTATTAAAAAAGAGACTTAACAGGACATGGTTTGAAACTGAAATCAGATAAAATATATGATAGGTCAAACTTAAAAAAAATATTGTAAATGGGGGAGAGGCTCAAAGGCAATTTTGGTATCTGGGGAAGTATTGTCTATGGAAATTCTCAGTCATCCAGGTCATGGTTGTTTTGAAAAAACACCTTTAGGAAGGTATTATGTTGATATTTAAACTGAAAAAGATATTAGTTAATCTGAGTGAAGGCCTTTGTCTCATTCTAGACGAGGTTGCATTGTGGGTTTGGAAGTCTTCTTCAGCTGGGAACTATCTATGGAGAGATTGGTGATAGCAACTAGGAAATGGTAGTTTATGTAAATTGGTAAAGTTTACATACTTTACCATATTAAAATGCTTCAATCTACAAGTGATGGACAATTTTGAAATTATTGCTTAAATTAATGTTTAACTTGCAATCAGATTAGACCATTATGACTATGTTGTACTGCTTTAAAGATAATTTCAAAGTCTAGCTAATATAAAACACCAAGATCAGAATGCTTATAGGTCCAGTTTTTAGTTAGCTAGTTAAGTAGCTAGCTAGCGAGATTGATTGATTATGTGCTATCAAATAAGTGTTAACTGTTAGTACATTGTTTTTCTCCAGGAAACTCTCCCCAACCTGGTCCTTCAAGTTTTCCAACAGTGCACTCATTGCCTCTGTAATTGATGACATCCACCTTGCTATAGGTCAGGGGTATCAAACTCACGTTGTCACAGCAGCATCACATGACATATTGGGACTTTCTTCCCCTTCACTAAACCAGGCGTGGGCATGGCCAACATGTGACACATCCAGCCCGCAGGCCAAGACTTTGACAGCCCTGCTGTAGATCATCAACTCCTCTTTCCTTCCACCTCTGATAATCTTCTCCAGAGAGGTAAGTCTTTGCATAATATGTCCTAATACAAAAATGTGAGCTTCATAATTTATGCATCAAGTGCAAACTCTGGATTATTTTATTAACTGATTGTTTAATTTCTTGGCTCCTACACTAAAGTTCAAAAACATCAGTACTTTCCAACTTTTGCTTTCACAGAGAAAACTGTTGCCTGCATTATTGTGATCTTTAGACATATTATGACATAAGAATATCTTTTCCAAGGCCCTTCAGTGCTATTCTGTGATATACTGCTGCAGGGGTGTCAAACTCGCTGCCCGCGGGCCGGATGAGTCATGCGCAGGCCATGCCCACACCCGGTTTAGCAAAGGGGTAAAAAGTGGTGATATGTCACGTGACAATACCATGACGATACAAGTTTGACACCCCTGTATTATTGGTTCCTTTACTGTTGATGATTGATCTTAAAAAGCAGAAGCTCTCCTTCACTTCAATATCACTGATTAAAGGACTCATTTCTGTTACTTGTTATCATTGGTGTGATCTTGCTTTCATTTAATATTCCCATTTTTTCACATGCTCCTTGAATGTCATTACTATGCCTTCCAAATCCTTAGCATTTTCAGCTAGTTAAATAGTGTCACAAGTATAGCACAGGTTAATGAAGTTTCTTCCTCCAGTTTTAAAACCATGTTTATCTTCTAATCCAGCTTTCCTCAATATATATGGCATAAATAAGGAAAATATACTGCCTTGTCTCACTTCTTTGTATTTAAAGCCAATCTCCCTCATATATTCCATCTGGGCTGTGACTTTCTGACCTCTGTATAGATTATAGGCTTTTTTATATTCAATAAAGCACACGTTAACTTATTTTTAATATTCTTTGGCTTCCTCAATTATCTAGCATGTATCAGCAATAATTATTCTTGTTCTTTGACCTTTGTCAAGACAAAGTTGAACATCGGGCATCTCCTATTCTATGTACAACCCTAATCTGGATGATCCTAAATATACTTTGCTAGCATGCAAAATTAAGAATATCATATGACAATATGGATTCACGGCTGTCTTTAGAAGAGCACTTGACGGCCGTGACCAGGAGGATTTTTCATCAGGTTCGCCTGATCCGCCAGTTGCGTCCCTTTCTAGATCGGGACTCCCTACACACAGTCACTCATGCCCTCATTACCTCTCGTCTGGACTATTGCAACGCTCTCTACATGGGGCTCTCCCTGAGGTGCACTCGGAGGCTCCAACTGGTGTAGAGTGCGGCTGTGCGGATGGTTATGGGAGCGATGTGGAGTTCCCATGTAACACCTCTCCTGCGCGAGCTGCACTGGCTCCCGGTGGTCTTCCGGGTGTGCTTCAAGGTCCTGGTTATCACCTTTAAAGTGCTCCATGGCTTAGGACCTGGTTACTTACGGGACCACCTGCTACCACCAATAGCCTCCCACCGGTCAGTACGCTCCCATAGAGAGGGGCTCCTCCAGGTGCCGTCGGCCAAACAATGTCGGCTGTCGGCCCCTAGGGGGAGAGCCTTCTCTGTGGGGACACCTACGATCTGGAACGAGCTCCCCCCGCAGATACGGAGGATCCCGGATCTGCGCATCTTCCGCCACACGCTTATTCTTCTACTCTTCTATTTCATCAAGCTGGCCTGGCCTAAATCTTCCCCCTTTTAATGTGGAAATTTTAAATTTGTTTTAATTATAGGGTTATGGGTAAGGCGTTTTAAATTGGGGAGCCATTTTGGATTTAATTTTGTTTTAAATGTATTTTAATGTTTATATTGTATGTTTTTTAATTTTGGCTGTTCACCACCCTGAGTCCTTCGGGAGAGGGGGCGGTATAAAAATTTAATAAATAAATAAATATGCACATTCTTTCTTTGGTATAGGTATGTAGACTGAAACTCTTCCAATATGCTGGGCAGTGTCTTATTCTCCAGATTTGCTGGCCTAGTTTGGTTAGAAATGTTACTTATTCTTCTATTGCTTGCTGTAAATCTGCAGACAATCCAACAATTCCTGTAACCTTCAAATTTGGTAGTGACAAAACTGCTGATGTAACTTCATCTTCTAATAGTAGAGATTCTTGTAAATGGAGATTATCCTCTAAAATATCTTGGATGTGGACATTTCTACAGTACAGAATTTCATTAACCTCCTTCCATCTTTGAACTTCTTTAAATCAGTTACTATATGTCCATTGGTGACCTTTAGCATACCAACGTAAAGTTGGAAACTTCTTCTAAATTCAGAGATGTTTTGAAATACTTCCCTTATTTTTCCTTGTTTGTTTCCATCATCTTCCATTACAAATGTCTTTTTTCTTCTAGCTAGCAGCTCCTTAAAAAAAAATTTTTTTTGTTCATTTTTTTCCTGAGATTTTTGTCTTTCTTGTCTTTGTATCCTCTTTAATTCTTGGCAATTTCCATATTTTGTTCTGATATCCAGTTTACCTTTTTCATTCTTTTTAAAAAAATCTTTGGTTTTCTTTTTTTTTTTTAATATTCAATATTAATAATTTATTCAATTTCATTTCATAGTTTCTCTGGTTCCATATCAATGACGCTCAGGACTTCAAAATGATTCTTGATGGTGTCCATGAAAATGGTAGATGCATATTAAAGATCACATCATAGAATCTAGATAACTTTCTTTCTCTCCTTTTCCTTGAATTGGAGTTTGCACATGAGCAGTTTATGCTCTATTCCTGTCAGCCAGTCAGTCCAAACAAGAAGTATGCCAAGAAGTACTAGCTCTAACTTTATTGTAAGATTACATTAACAGAATTTTGCAAGTCTGAAAGTACATCTCTTCCCTTTCACCTTTACAGTCCAAAAAAGTATTTGAGATCCATTCTGAAACATTTGCCCCAGTGATTCTGCATGTTAACCTGCTTCTTATCTGATCATTATCTAGCCTACAGCTCTTCCTCCTGTCTCCCAAAGTCACATCTTCATTCTTAAACTAAGCTATTCTTAGTACTTATATCAATTTAATTTCTTGTGTTCTCCATCTGGTGATATCCAAGCATTTAGGTGTCATTTTGGTTAGCAATCATTGGATTAGCAAAAATTGATAAGCTGTTCTCTTCATTTCATTTTGGTTCCATACAGCTCAACTATGTTTCCTTCCTTAATATTTGCAACTTTGAAATTCCAGTCTCCCACCTCAAGCAGCACATCTTGTTTGCATATTCTGTCAATTTCAAATTGAATTTGATCATAAAACTTTTCATCCTCCTCTTCTTCTGGATCAATAGTTCGAACATAAACTTGTATCATCATCATACTGAAGGATTGTCCATAGAATCTAATTGATATTGTTTACCCAGTGACCTAGTAACAAGAATAACAGTCCCCAAATACTGTTTTTACTGTATTCTTCCCAGCTATGAAACAAATACCATGATTTTCATGAAATGAATGGTAATGGTATAATCCTCTGACTGAAAGTATCTAGTTATAGTTCATTTCTTTTCACTGAAGCCTAATATGTCAATGTTCAGTTGATTCATTTCAACTTTCACTGTGCTAAACCTTCCCATGTTCATGCTTCTCATATTCTAGGTTTTCATTTGAATTCTGTATTTGCAGCCATAGATTCTCTTTTTCTGAATGGTAATGTCAGCAATTAAATATCCTCAAGGCTTTGATCTATCCATGTTATAGACACCAGTAGTACTCTGAAAGATCCTCACTTCTTCTTCAGAAACACATTGAATGTCATCCCACCTGAGGATCATCTGACACTATGTCACCAAATCATCTGGCACTATGTCACCAGTGATTTTCTTGGATTTACCAGGAAATCCATGTAGTTTTCCTGGTAAACTGCAGTAGAAATTTACCATTGGCTTCTCCCCCATGCAGTAACAAATAATACCTTTGCCATTGTGACTAAAGTGATCATCTGCTTCCAACATCTTCCCACATTGCTGCTCCCCAATATAGCTGTCACTCTTGGTATATGGTCTGCCATCCTTCATTCATTCTAATCCCACCCCCAGCATATATACCATACATATACCTTTGGCCTATTACACTGCAAAGCCAAGATAAAGGAAAAAAGGCAGACACTGTAGAAACTACAACATGATGCCCTTACATTATTATTTTTATTCATCCCTTCCTACGAGCATGTTTGCTTTACTATCTTTGAGGTATGGTAGGTGAATAGAGGCAATTTGATTTATTGGTTCCTGGCTGAATCTTCTGTCACCACTCAGGGTCAATTCAGCTTGTTGTGAATGTTTTCCTACAGAGGCATTTTAAGCAGTTCACATGTGGTGATGGGGGCATCTTGTAGGTTTGGTAGTGAAAGCAGCTAACATGTGTGAAAGGGTACTTTTACAACCATATCAATCTGCATACAGGAGACACATGACTGAAAGTGACTGTTTTGAACCACCTTCTAAAAGATGTCCATGTGGCATCAATTCAGTTTAAGAGGTGGCACAGTGATTAGAATGCAGTATTGCAAGCTAACTCTGCCCACAGCCAGGAATTTGATCTTGACCCACTCAGGGTTGATTCAGCATTCCATTCTTCTGAGGTCAGTAAAACGGGGACCCAGATTGTTGGGGGGCAACATGCTGACAGTGTACACTACTAATAGCATGCTGTAAAACATTATGGAGTGGTACATAAGTCTAAATGTTATTGCTACTAAGCAGTGTAAAAGTAGAAACACAGTTCAGCGGAAAAGTTGCTGATTAAACCTGGAGGACTGTTCCATCTGAAGGGTACTTTTGGTATGCATAAAAATGCACATGGATAACACTATATATCAACTCTTCTGGTTCTGTCAAGCCAACAAGGCTTAGCACTATAGCTATGTGTTAATAAACTTATCCTCTCCTACTGCTGTAGGATGTTTTCTGAAGCCATGACTGATAGCATTGTTCTGTCTTCTTGGTGACCACTTAGGCATATCCTAAAAATCTGATGGTTCTTTTAATACTAAAATAACCCCTGGTTTTACTACCATGTTGCTACCAAAATCATTGCATAGCATATTTTATTGGTTTCCTGAACCATGAGTTTCCAAACAATGTTCTCACCAGCCTTTTCCTCATCCATCGTCCCACTAAGGCTGCCAATCTTTCTGTCAGACCATCCTCCCTGACGTAATTTTCCCATTGCTTTTACAGAAAGTAATGTTTTAAAGCCTTAATTTAGCAGACTTGGTATTATTTCAGAATATCCATACTCTGTTTCATCTGAATTCTTTTCAATGGACTTCCATTAAATCAAAGTTTTACTTTATCGTTAAATGGGATGAAAAGATTTTTAAATTTCAGTCACCATGACTTGGATTTTAAATACCAAACTGTTGGTTTAAATGCAGTATAGTTTGCCTGGATATTAATACTTTGTCACTTTACCTAGAATAATTCTTTATAGTTCAAAAAGCATTTCTATGTCTGAAATATGAGCATTAAGTAATACTGTAATAATATTTTATTATTTGCAAAAAAGTCACTAAATATTAGGTCTAGTGATTTCCCTCTTATGAAAAAATAGCAAACATTTATTATCTGAGGTACATGGAGTATGCACAATAATGGTGGGTGTATTCTGAAAATGATTTGAAAAACTTCTTTGTATTTTGTATGACAGCAAAATCATCACCTCTTTGCTAGTCATTAAAGTAGTCCAACATTTTTCAGGTTTTCACATCAGTCTAGGAAAAGAAAAAAACCCAATATTTTAATAGTTGCAGTGAGTGCACATAGCTCTAATATAGAAACACACCCAAGTACTGATAGAAGAATGGGAAACAAGACTGTGATGACGTTGTTGATTGACATTGATTGATGATGTGCCATTCACTTTTAGAACCACATAAATAGGTTTTATCCATGAAACAGGGTTTGTATCCCTGAGTAAAGATAGAGAAGATCCATCTCAGCATTCCAGAGATATAAAGTGATGGGGGAGACCATATAGGAGCGCAGGTTCTGCAAAGAAATTACGCTCATTTCTCCCAAAATAAGTTCCCTGTGGGTGCAAATTACCAATATGGTTATCAAAGTCCTCATCCCTTTTGTACTGGGTCATTGAGCCAATTATAAATCTGATGATCTAGATTTGATTTTTTTTTCCTGTTTGGATTAAATGGTGTCTATAGGTACATGCTAGTACAGTAAGAGCTGCGGTGGCACAGTGGTTAGAATGCAGTACTGCAGGCTACTTCTGCTGATCGCTGGCTGCCAGCAGTTTGACAGATCGAATCTCACCAGGCTCAAAGTTGACTCAGCCTTCTATCCTTCCGAGGTGGGTAAAATAAGGACCCAGATTGGGGGCAATATGCTGACTCTGTAAACTGCTTAGAGAGGGCTGTAAAGCACTGTGAAGCAGTATATAAATCTACGTGCTATTGCTACATGCCCCAGAACCAGAACCTACTTCTCCAAATGTTTATTTATTTATTTATTTATTTATTTATTTATTTATTTATTTATTTATTTATTTATTTATTTATTTATTTGATTTGTATACCGCCCTACTCCCGAAGGACTCAGGGCGGTGAACAGCCAACAATAAAATACATAAATACACAAAATTTAAAAACCCGATAAAATCAAATTAAACTTTTTGGCCCAGACAAATTAAAATACCCCAATAATTTAAAAACAGATTAAAATTTACATATTTAAAAAGGGAGGAGATCAGGCCAAGCCCGCTTGATGGAATAAAAAGGTCTTCACAGCACGGCGGAAGGAGCGCAGATCTGGGATCCTCCGTATCTCCGGGGGGAGCTCATTCCAGATGGTAGGTGCCCCCACAGAGAAGGCTCTCCCCCTAGGGGCCGCCAGTCGACACTGTTTGGCTGTTGGCACCCGGAGGAGTCCTTCTCTATGAGAGCGTGCTGGCCGGTGGGAGGCTATTGGTGGTAGTAGGCGGTCCCGTAAATAACCAGGCCCTAAGCCATGGAGCGCTTTAAAGGTGGTAACCAAAACCTTGAAACGCACCCGGAAGACCACCGGGAGCCAGTGCAGCTCGCGCAGGAGAGGTGTTACATGGGAGCGCCATGTCGCTCCCATTACCACCCGCGCGGCCGCACTCTGCGCCAGGTGGAGCCTCCGGGTGCTCCTCAAGGGGAGCCCCATGTAGAGAGCATTACAATAGTCCAGGCGGGAGGTGACGAGGGCATGAGTGACCGTGCATAACGAGTCCCGATCCAGAAAGGGACGCAACTGGCGAATCAGGCGGACCTGATAAAAAATCCTCCCGGTCACGGCCGTCAAGTGCTCTTCTAAAGACAGCCGTGAATCCAGGAGGACGCCCAAGTTGCGAGCCCTCTCCGTGGGGGCCAATGATTCGCCCCCAATAGTCAGTGATGGCGTCAACTGGCTATATCGGGACGTCGGAAACCACAGCCACTCGGTCTTGGATGGGTTGAGCCTGAGCCTGTTCCTCCCCATCCAGATCCGTATGGCCTCCAGGCACCGGGACATCACTTCAAGGGCATCGTTGGGGTGATCCGGGGTGGAGATGTACAGCTGGGTGTCATCAGCGTACTGCTGGTACTCCACCCCGAAACCACGGATGATCTCGCCCAGCGGCTTCACATAAATGTTGAACAGGAGAGGTGAGAGGACCGACCCTTGCGGCACCCCACATATGAGGGGCCTCGGGGTCGACCTCTGTCCCCCTGTCAACACGGACTGCGACCGGTCAGAGAGAAAGGAGGAGAACCACCGCAACACAGTGCCTCCCACCCCTAACTCTTCCAACCGGTGCAGTATGATACCATGGTCGATGGTATCAAAAGCCGCTGAGAGATCTAACAGGACCAGGACAGAGGAGCACCCCCTGTCCCGAGCCCTCCAGAGATCATCAACCAACGCGACCAATGCCGTTTCCGTGCTGTACCCGGGCCTGAAGCCCGACTGGAACGGATCCAGATACGTCGTTTCATCCAGGTGCTGGGGAAGCTGTTGCGCAACCACACTCTCAACAACCTTTGCCACAAAACGAAGGTTGGAGACCGGAAATGTTGACTAGTTTCTAGTCCTTTTGCAGCCTGAAGAACATTTTCATGAATTTGATAAGCCTCTTGTTGATATTATGAAACCCATCTATCATTCCAAGTAATCATACGCTTTTCATCTTTGTAATATTAATTTTGTTGCTTCTATCTGCATGGCCCTAAGCAACGATCTTTCCCTCCTTTGATGCGGATCTCCCATAATTGGTAAGTTCCCTATTATCATAGCACTTTCCTTTCAGCTTTTGAAATTGAATACATCCATACAATAAATATTAGTTATAATCCTAAAACTAAGCTCCAGCAGCCCAGGATCCTTTCACACACAGCAGGGCCTTTGTGTCAAGCAACAGGATGCATCATCAGAACATCACAGAGTCAAAGAGCTTTCGGGACATCTAGTGGTAGAGAAAGAACAATGCATGTTCATGGAAAGAGGAACTACTGCATTTACATTCCTGGTCAATTTAAAACAAAAAACAAAAATACCCATTCACTTGGCCTGGTACACACATCTTCCAACTGAGGAGAATTGGTAATCTTAATTCAAGCTTTAAATGACCCTTTAAATGACCTCTAAAAAATTCTGCAACTAATTCCAATAACCTTATGAAAGTATGTGCAAGATTTCAGCCACTTTTTAACTTTGCTGTTTAGGAAAACTCAGTTTGGTGTAGTGGTTAAGGAACCAGGCTAGAAATCTGAGTTCTAGTCTCACCTCATGGGCCAGATCATGACATATTGTGATGTTTTTTGCCTTTGCAGAGCCGGGGAGGGCGTGGCCTGCGCATGAGGTATCTGGCCCACAGGCGACCAGTTTAACAGGCCTGCTCTAAATAATAAAAAAATACTGGATAGTTCACTAAAATAATATAAGGAGGTAATTGATAGTAAATTCCCTAATGTAATAGATTAAAATGATAATTCAGATAAAAATTCAAATATAGAAATACAGAAACTGATGGCAGAAAAACATTTCTCAGTGTGAGGTCATTTCCCGTCTATATGTACGCATACACACAGTTTGCAAAATCTTATCTGGGGTAGGGGGAACCCCTATGTTTCATACTACAATACTACATTTCTGATTTAACAAAGTCATAAAAAATCTAGATGGAAAACATCAGGGCATCCAGCTTTCTGGCTATCTAGGGAAATTGTGTTTGACAGAAATTGCAGAGGAACACTAATATAGAGCAGTCAGGGATGATAGAATGCACTTCCAGAGATAATTAATTTGTGTGACAGAGCATTTAAATAGAGAATCTTGAAATAAATAGAGGAAGGGGGTTATAAAATACTATCAATACTAGCTTTTCTAACACAATCTGAGATAATCAATAGGTATTAACTTATAGAAAGAATGCATTGTATAGAATAATGATACATAGAAACTTTCAAACCCCAGATTTTCAGAATCAGATATGAATAAAATGAAACAGAACTGTATTCTTTGTAATGAAGTACAACAAGTAATTGGATTTCTAGAGCCTATTTCAAAAAAGCTAATAATAGCAAAGGAGCAATGATGAAAGCTATTCCCAAATTCATATCTAGATGGTAATCCTATATACACTTATCTGGAAACAAGTCTGATGAAGTAAATTAATTTTGAATTAAGTGGTTTTTATAGGATTGTGAGAAAACCTTGTCCAAAATTCATATTACAGCCAATGTATATGTTATATATAATTATGTGTATTAAAATGGCAAATGCTCCTATTTGGCAAAACACTTTGGAAAGGAACTTTAACAATGTGTTCAATATTTTCACCAGTTAATTCTAATTCTTTTCTTGCCTGCCAGTTTTCTGCTGATGTTCTCTCATTATGTTTCAGTTATATTTGCAATGCAAAGGTTTTTTCCCTTTTAAGAATTTGGACATCCCCTGGGGACATTGTACAAATGACACAAGCAATGTAATGTGTATTACTGTGATACTGACAAATATAACATAATTCACATCATTTGAGCAATGACATCACTACTCACTGGAAGTTGTTTGGCTACGAACAGGCACCCATATTGAAAAGTTGAAAAGTAATAGAACAAGCATTAGGCAGCCTCTCTTCCATTCCACATCTCACAATAATTGTTCCTTCCTAAAACAACATTGACTCAAAGCAATGGCAGTTGGGAATTTTATGAATGGCTTGCAACAGCTACATAGAATCCCTTAGGGTCCTGATGATGGCTGCAAATGAGGACATTTATGGCTGAACACCATAAAAGATACCATCATTTCTATCCCATTGTAAGAAATTACACTGAGGCTGTGAGAGAAAAAAGAAGCAAAATTAGTGATCCTGTTACAGATTTATCTAATAAACTCTTAGTTTCTCATGAAACACTCTATGGAAAAGAGATTCAAACACTTCAAAAAGTCTCCATCTTAATGAACTCACTAATGTAGAAGGGCTGAAGGGTTCTTATTTCAATTTGCAAAATTCTGCACTTTAACCTTAATTTGTGGGATTAAAATTAATTTTAAAAGTCTGTATGAATCCCACTTCTTTGACTGAACCCTGAGATAAGAAAAAAGTTGACTTGCACCCCAAGAAGAATACCAGGAACATGGCATTCCCATAGCCAACCCAATTCCCATTCCTCTTTCCAAAGGTTGATAAAAAGGAAATATGAATTCACTTAGATTATAGTGTGATGGAATGTATCCCTGGAGAAGGAACTGGGGGGTGGAACCGAGCAGGACCACTGTGGTTTCCAAGGGAAGAGGAAGTACATTTTAGAGAGAAGCTCAAATTAAGAGATGGATGGAGGAGGAAGGAAAAGCTTCAGGGTAGCCATGCCCTAGAATCTCTCAAGTTTATATATATTAAAGTACAGGTTTATAGCTTTAGTCTGGCAAGATTCTATCTATTAAGTATAGGCAAATAAAGAATTGGACTCTACTGGAATTTACAGTACTGGCTTTAGGCTGACATATAGCCTAGAACTAAACACTGACATGCTGTGATGAACTCATGTGGCAGAGTTGACATGTCAATAGAGACAAAGACATTGCTGGTATGCTAACCATATAGATAACTGAATCATGGGAAATGCATTTAAATATGACTGCCAAGTTTACAAAGTACAGGTAGTCCTTGACTTATTATTGTAACAGAGCATGGCCATTATGGTAATATGTCATGATGATGATAAAGAGGGTCATCCCATGACTAATCTGATTTGACAAACGTTGTGGCAGTTGCATAAATCACCAGAAACATTAAATGATTCTGCAGTTGTTAAGCAACTGCAAGACTCATTAAGCAAACCGTACTCACTATGAGGCTTTTTTGCTGAAAACTGGAAATGAATGCTGGTTTTTGGTAAAAAAAATATCATAAATCATAGTCATGTGACTGTGGGGCACTGCAAACCAGAGTAAAAGTTGTTGATTCCCTGAAATGCAATCACATCTGTGGGAGAGGGCGGCCGTCAGAATGTCAGAACTGGATTATAAATAGCTTGGGGGGGGGGCATCATAACTTCAAATGGTCACTAAGTGACTGTGTGAAGCTGAGGACTTCCTGTATCTGGAATATATTCATAATACTCTCAAGTGACTTTGTTGATATGTTTATTTAACAACAGTGTACAGAAAACCCTTTCCTATACTTTATTTTTCAATTTTTTTCAGCCTCCAAATAGCATGACCTTGTCATGATAACATCTATAGGAGTTCAACCACAATAGATGCATCGAACCTATGAGAACTATCAAATGTCAGCAATACAATTTTAAGGCATTCGGGAGCTGTGGAAACAGATGGCCCATTGATTCTAGATTAAAAGAAAAAAGAGAACTTGAAATCTTCACCAATAAAATAACCCAAGGACTCCGCCCTCCCTGCAGTTTGCTTATTCCTATAGAATAATAGGGATATATTATAGCCATTTTATTGGCAGGTACCTACAATCTGAATAGTTTTGAGCTCTATGGTAATTAATGCTACCTAGGTTACCCTTGGTCCAAAGCAAATATCTGCCTCACTTTCACTTATTTTGAATAACAATCCTACAGGCAAAACAAATCCCCCTCACCTTTTAGCTGTTGATTCCAGATCTTCCATTTAATTAGTTCCATCTGTCCCAAATGTTTAGCAGGCCTGTTTGACCATTATTCAAATATATCTTCCCAGGTTTTACATATAGAGGCATATTGTGCCTCTATATGTATCAGCCATCTCGTCTTGTGACTGAAGAATTGGATGGATAATACAGAATTCCTTTTGTCTCTGTTTGATTACTGGTTGTGTTAAGGGTTTAGATCCAAATAAAGACTTTCCACTACATAATCCCCCCAAAATGAGAGGAATAAGTTGCCCAGAGTTACCATGTGGCCTGATGGGTGGCTAATACACTTTACAAATAAATAAAATATTTGGGACAGCTAAAATTTCCATATTACTTCTCAGACCAACCCCATAGATAAGCCCAGAAATGAGAAAGGATATAATTTTCTGCCATACACATATGTAGCACAATATATTCATACAGATTTCAGAAATAATCAAAATAAAACAAATCTTTCTCTTCTTTTGTAACTGTTCACTCAAGTTTGCCCACAGTAACGCAAAATTAAATTTCTGTATTTAATTGCCTTCTAACTTAAAATGAGGCAAAGCTAACTTTTTGTTTGAGAGCTCCAATAAGAAAAGGCTCTTTGTCATCACTCACACAAAGTTAGAGGAATCCCTATGAATATTCATTCCTGTCTTGATACACATCCTTTTGTGTTGTGTTTTCTTCCACTTCTTTTGTCTTCATGTTTCCCAGAATATGAGAGTGGCTGAGCATTACAAGGACAACCCCCCCACACACAAAAAAAAAACCAAAATCCAACCGCAAGAAAATGTATTGTGAGTTTTGATATCTACCAGAAGCTGTTTTTAAATTTCCTGTCTGTCTTAGATCTGCGAGATGTCCTGCATTTTGAAGGACGTATTTGATACATTTAGTTTTTCAGGGACTTTGCTTTCGGCATTTTGATCAGATACAATCCAATGTACAACCCAGTGAGCAAGATGCTGGTAAAATAAAAATAATTTCTCTGCATGAACAATGTTTTTGGATTGAGGGCAGTAATTGGAAAGGAATATTAAGTATTTATGAGGTTTCGCTGTAGATGCATGCAATTATTATCATTTGTTAGGCTAATATTCCACCTTTTCTCCAAGAGTTCAGTGAGGGTTATAGGACTTCCTCCTTTATTTCTTTCTCATAACTACAAGTCAGTGAGGTAGGTGGGACTAAGAAACAAAATTGGTAAGTAAGAAACAAAGACACTCACTGAGTTTCCATGGCTGAGGATGGACCTGAACTGTGATCACTACAGCATAGTGACTCTCAAAAATGTTTTGAATTTGTTTGTTTTTACTATTTGGTGGCTTTGACTCAGTGTTGACTTTTAGTGATTGCCTGGATTAGGGTTATCTTCTTGGCATATTCTTTGAAAATGGTTTACCACTACCTTCTTTCTTCAGCTGAGAAAGAGTGATTAGTCCAAGGTCATACAGTTGGCATTAAGTTTAGGGGGAAATTAGAACTCCCATTCTTCTGGTTTCTAGCCTGGCACTTTAATCATTTCATCAATCTGGCTCTCTCCAGAAATGTTTTTATAGGCTTTATTTTATTTGTCTCAAGGTCTCTAATAATGCCAGGTCTGTAAAAATATTTTGCTAGTGGATGAAGCATGTCAGAATCTAGATCTATCTACCTAAAGCTACAGGAAGAGAATTGGAATTGGTGCCAAAGCACAGAATGGGAAATCTTTTCTCCCCAATCCAAGTTATCCTTCCACCAATTTGTTTGTTCCAGAAGAAACAAATTGTTTCTATGGCAACAACTAACAACTTAGTTTATGAGAGGGTCTCATTGATGAAATTATAGGGACAGAGGATTAAAAACTTCCTCTCCTGTGCTGTTTATTCATATGGAATAATATCTCCCTAGCTTCTACTTTAAAAAAAGATACAAAAGTAAAATTATAAATTGGTTTGGATTTATGCTCACTTTAAGGACACAAAACTTAGAGATTATTCTGAATTCAGTATGTTCTTCATTAATTTTGAATTTTGACTTCATAGCCAGAAGTAATATTATAGTCACTGAATGACATGCTGCCCCAAATTGTAACAGGAAAAATAGATATAAAAGTGATTATATGATAATATTCATAATTTTGTGTAAAACCTTAACTGGTAATAACATTAAATTATGTTATTCATCTACCTAATAGAGGTTTATTCAATTCTTTCACTAAGGAGCATAACATAATACAACATAGTTCTTTGCCAGTTTCGCCCCAAAACAGTCTCATAGGTTTGGCAAAGATAGAATAATAGAAGCTAAAACATGGTGTAAAACCAGATGTACTGCTATATTAATAACACAATTGTTTATTTATTTTTTCTTCTTTTTTGGCTCAATCTTTAAAATAAATAAAATTCCTACAATTTGTATAATGGCATCCAACCTTTGTTGCTCTCCAAAATTTGGGATTAAGTGTTGTTTCAGTGTGGGGTTGGCCAAGCTCTAAGGTAAATTACAGGCAGGAATCACCCCACAATGGAGTGCTTACCATAGGTCCTGGCAATTGATTAATAATCCTTTGCTTGCCTGTAATATTTGAACATTTTCAGACATAGCTTTCTGTTTCCTCAACTATCTGTTGTCTTATTCTCTTTTTCTTCTAGGCACCCACACTTTTGTAGGCTAAGAGCCTGGGTGGGTTGAAGCTGCCTATGGACATCAGCACATTCTTAAAAGTATCAGGGCATGACTCAGTTAGCCAGATACCTGGAATACCATTGTAGAAGCTTGTGAGCATACTCTACGACTGTCTTCCTGTTAAGAAATATGTTCAGACCGGGAAAATGAACCAAGGTTTATAGTTCTAGCCTGACATTTTAATCACTTTACTACAGTGCTTGATAGTCACCTTAATTAGGAGAAAGATTCAGCTCCTAAAAAAGTACTTCACTGAACAGCTCTTTGAAAAGAAAAAGTAATTACTTCAGTTATTTCCAATTTTTCCTACTTCACTTACTCATGAAAAATACAAGTAACTGCAAGATATATAAAAAAGAAAGATATAAAGAAATGGATTCCGATCTTCTTCACAGCAGTTATAGGTACAATTATATTTTAACCTCTCTCTCTAAAGTTATATTGTGACTCTCTTCTTTCTTATAATCTAACCTGTCTAATCATCAAAACCATAAATCACAAGTTCATCTTTTTTTCCTTTTTCCTTTAAAAAGTCCATAGGAAGTCGCCAATAAATGTAGATATTGCCTTTTCTCCAATCAAACAAGCCAATTTAGCCATTTCAGTAAGTTTTGTTGTTTTCAGCAATTGTTCCTTCATGCTAGGTACTGCCAGATCTTTCCATCTTTGTGCATACAATAACCTTATTGCAGTTATCCTATTATAAAAAGAGTGTTCCATGGCTCTTTTCTAACTGTATATCCATCAGTCCCAGGATAAAAAGTTGTACTTTCAACTGAATGTTAATCTGAATCACTGTATGTATTTGAGTCCATTTTCTAGCTTTTTTACACACCCACGAAGCATAGTAAAATGGCCCTTCTTGTTCTTCATATATCCAACATAAATTTGAAGTACCTTTTATACATTTTGGTAATTTTTCTGGTATCGCATACCAGAGGCATATCAATTATAAAAATTATCCTTAAGATTATAACAGAATATAATTTTCAGTCTTTTCAACTACATATTTTTGCATTGATCCATTTGTATATAGTAACTATAGTTTTTAGCCCACTATTATACATTCTTTGCTCTTCGTCTGTTTCCAATTTCAAATTCAGTTCATATTTGTCACATTCTTCTTCTTGTCCGTCATTGGCGATCATGTTGGCAATCCTATTTTTGTCAACAGCCATATGAAAAAGTGCTGCTGAGTTTTGTCCAAACCAGTCCCTTAGGTTTTGAAGCCATGATGTTCTTCTTCTGCCTGGGCCTCGTTTGCCTTCAATTTTTCCCTGGAGGATTAAGTGAAGGATGCTGTATTTTTCTGGGTGTCGCATCACATTCCAAAATACTCTAACTTTTGCTTGTTAATGGCTTTGATTATTTCCCTTTGCTTTCCCAGGCGGTTTATCACCTCCTCATTTGTGATTTTGTTAACCCATTTTATACGTAACAGCTGTCTGTAAATCCACATTTCAAATGCTTCTAGTTTCTTCAAGTGGTTTTCTGTCAGAGACCAACTCTGTACTCCGTAAAGCGGGATAGAGAAGATATAACATCTGACAAGCCTGATTTTCAGTCTTAGGCTTATGTCGTGACAGCAGAAGACCTTTTTCATTTTATTTGTTACTTTACTACACAAATACTTTACTTTTCCTCAATCTTAAAACCAGTTTTCTTCATCAGTTTTGTTTAATCTCTATTTTCATATTTTTGTTAATGTCTTCAACTTCTGGTTATGAAACTTAAAACCTATCACGATACACTAATTTTAATTTTTCCTTTAATATTCTATTCCCTTTAATGGATCCTCCAAGAACAACACCAAATCATTAGCAAATGCTCTTAACTTATAAAATTCTCTTTTGAGAATTGCTCCTGCAATTCTCTATTCTCTGCAGAATCCTCTATTCTCAGATTAATAGAGACCTTCTCTGCAACTAAGAAAATCAATATAGCTTGTTTTTCATTATGTTGCTCCAAATATTCCAAAATGCCCAACACATTTCTAATAATATTCTTTAACTTTCTTTTAGGCAAAAACCCACAGTTATCCATAAATAAATTATTGCCAAAATATTTTCAATCACTCAGCCAAAATTATTGTAAACAATTTATAGTCATTATTCAATAATGACATTGACAAATAGTTCCTTGTTAAAGTCAAATGTCCCACATTAGGTATTAATGCAATATTAGCTCTTTCCAGCTCTCCAGCATCTTTCCCCTCTGTGAAATAGAATTTGTTGTGTTTTGCAAGATTGTAAGAGTTTATCTTCAAAACATTTGTAATAAGCCAATAAAACATGTGGTCCAGGCACTTTTCATGCTTTAGTCTTTTTTAAAATAATTTCACAAACATCCCTTATTTTTATAGGCCCATTCATAATCTGTTTCTGTTTCTCTGTAATTTTTGGTAAATTTTGCTTCTTTAAATATTCATTCATTTTCTCCAGGGACATTTCTTGTTAAGATGTATTTCAAAAGAAATTATCTTAGGTAAAAATACTAGAAAATGTGCAATTTTTCAAGAATGCTAATTCAGTAATTGTGAATACTAGAATGCATAATGGAGAAATATTCAGTTTTTATTCAGTTGTATTCAGTTTTAAATTTTGTATTTTTGTTTTTTATCCTGTGGCTGTTCACCGCCCTGAGTCCTTCGGGAGTAGGGCGGTATACAAATCAAATAAAACTAAACTAAACTAAAAACTAAACTAAATATAAACAGTTCTTGTTCCCTTAAAATCAGGTGATTTTTGCCTTTAACTCTAATGGTATCAGTAGGATTCTAATTATCCATAATATTTTCCTGAGATAAAACCATCTCTTCTGTTTTTTATTTAAAAAGCAATGTGTATAATAACCACACTGACAAGTTAAATAACAATCAGAGCACCCTAGCAGAGTGCCAGCTTTTAGGAATCAAATGTAGTACCATTTTCTGTTTTTGTTTTGGGTTTTGTGCTTTTTAATTTTTTTCCATGAGTATAACTGAGAAAAACCTTAGCTCTAGAACGCTAACAAGAACTATTTTATTTCATTAACACATTGTTCCTTCTGCCAGCTTCCACTTTATTTTCAAGGGACAATCTCTGATAATTTTTTTTAATACCTCCAACATTTTAGAGATACTATATATAGAATAATGTTATGTAAAATACTGAATCTCATAGCTATCCTATAGTACAGTAAAGGAAAGCATTTCAAAAAATTCCTACAGCAGAACTAAGGAGGGGGTATCAACAATTCTTGTCCACTAAATAATGATAGGAGATGAATAAAATTATTAGTTGCAAATAATAGCACTTCCCAGTCCAATACTTTTTCCAAATTTATCTCTCTTTACTGGAAACAATTTTTCATCAGGCACCTAAATTAATGTTTATTAGATTCATCCTGAGCTTTAAAACATCTCAGAAACAAAGAACAACATTTTAATATCCATGGTAAAATGGTTGTTCCTTGAATTGTCCAAAATTCAGGGTTAAAAGCCTGGACACAAAATTAATAATTAATCCCTTGAGAAATCCACTTGCTCAACCATACTGTTAGGAATTTCAGCATTTTACTGACATTGTCATCAGAGAACACAGCTAAGGTCTTGTTGTCCCTGCAATTCCAAGGAATATTTTGGTCAAACCATAGAGATATACATTATAATCTGTGCCTGAATTTTTCAAATTGAATCTCAAGAAGAAATATCTTGCATCAGACTTTGGGAACACTAAATCAAATGAAGCTCAAATCTCCAATTTGAATCATATTGTATATTACATTTGATTGGATTGGTAAATAAAATAGGAAGGCTGTTTGATTTGGCCCTTCAGCATCAACTTTACCCACATCCTTAATTAATGAATCAAAATGATAACAAACATTGGTTGGAGGGTTGTTTCTATTTCTTCATAAATAGAATATTTCTTTTAAAAATAAAACAATAAAAGTGTAAGTTTTGAATAGTTGTTTTAAATGTCATACTCTGCATACAAATTGAATATTCTCTCATTTTCCTATCCATGCACCTCTGACCAACTTGTTAATTTTTAACACAATTTCTCACTTTAGGGCCATAAACTATTGATCAGGTTTTCATTTTCAGGAACCAAGGGAACTAAGTGTCCTTTGCATCTAGCATATCCACTGAAATTGCTTTTTTCCTCTCTCAAGTAACAAATATTTCTCCCTCGTTGACAAAACTCCCTACCTACCTGAATGGGATTTGTACTGTGTTGCATTTATTTATCCACATGCTATCCCACAATTACCTAAGTGTGTAATATTTTCATTCAAAATATTGCTACTTCTAGGGAAACATGCTGCTAATTTATGAGAAAAAAGATTGTATTTGAAGAATTTGACATTTTATATTAATATAGCCATATTGCAGCAATGTCTGTTTATGAACTGAAACTGCATTGCTTGGATATTGAGAACTTGAATTGTTCTGATGCTATTGTATCTTGGTTGTTAACAGTGTAGTCACAAAAGGGAGAATAATTTTTGTTTTTCCTATGTAAACCACCAAACACTGAACATTCAGAGATTCATATCTTGATATGCTTAATAAAAATGGCCATACACAGTCTTTGCCTATCAGAATGGTTTTCTTAAACAAGTCTAATTGTGTTTCTTGATAACATTTAGCATTTCACATATTTATCTTTTTAAACTGGGTTTCAGGGCTCAGTGAATACAGTTATACTCCTAAGTTTTGTTTTGAACTTGGGGTGATGGAGGACCTTCCTGCTATATTATTTTAGGTTTTTGTAAGATCATTCTGCTTCACCTCTGGTTTTTCTTTCACTCTGAATGTTCATTTTTCTTATATTTGTTTCAGATGGCTTGCTGGCTTCCTATTCTCAGTCTTTACAGCTTTACAAAGGCAAGATGCACCAGTGAGAGAATACAGAAAAATTATGAACAACTCACTCCTACTAATGTACCTTCCTCATTTATCAGCGGGAGGGCTCAAATCTAGGAAGCCCCCCACTGGCACTTACAAAACATCTGCTCAACAACTTTAACATAAATTCCCAATGGAAAACCAAATGAGTTGCTGAACATTCAGACATAGGAAGACATATATAAATTATTATCACCTTCTTTTAATGACCCCATAATCCCTTAGGAAGACATATATAAATGACCCCACAAAAAAGGTGCCAGGCTTTGAACTACTACGTCAACAATGGACAATCCTGAATAGGATTTGCCCCTCACACGACATCTGTGGGGACTCACTGTATAAATGTGGCATAGTATCCTCCTATCAGTGTGACTGCAGTGTCCTAAATCAAACTGTAGATCATATTGTGACTGGCTGTAAGATGAGAGCATATATACCAGTCCAGTCTGGTTATTGTCCTGTCCTGTCCTGTCTGATTATTGTCCTGTCCAGTCCTGTCTGATTATTTTCATATAAATGATCCTGCGCTTCAGGGGTTAGATGGCCTAGACATTGGTATCTGAATATAGAGCTTTTTAACATTCATATTTTATGGTGTTTTTTTAATCTAAGCAAAATGCTAATATGTATTGCATGTCCATGTATGATATGCCATATGCTAAATGGATCTTTGTGTTTTTGGCAATTCTTCTTGGTCATGCTTGGTCATGCTTTAATCCCAGCAACACACTGTAGAGTTTACATTAGGCATGCTATCCGTCATGTGCTTCCTGCTTCTTCTATTTGGTTGCATCAATGCTTTGTCAAAAAGAAAGGGACCCTTTCATTCTGGTTTGAATTTTCCATGATGCTCTTTCTCTCCGCTTCCCCAACTAATATTTTCTCAAGTTTGTCATTCCTTTGAATTACATTTGTATTCCCAGCTGTGAGGCACATGTTTGAAGCTCTGGCACTAAAGTTTTTCACATGTTGGTGGAAGCCAGGAACAAAGAAGAATTAAACCTCAAAGCCAGAGTTTAAGTACACAACAGCATTTTTAGAGTCATAAAGCAATCAAGGTTGATCCAGATTTTGTTGCCTCTGGATAGCCTATCATTCCTGTGGAGAAGCCAGTTGAGTCTTTCATTTACAATGGTGATAGGGCAGTATCTTTCATCACACTGAAGGGATAGTGACATCATAATAAATTCAGTGTGTGGGTACACAAAGCTCTTTATTTGAAGAGGTTGCTGTCTTTATGCACCTTATCTGTACATACTGGCTCATTGCCCACTCAAATCAATGCTGTCACGCAGCTGCACCAATAGGATGTATCCTGTAAACAGAACCATACATTGTCATGTGCAAAGACTGCTGAAATGTATAACTAGATTGGCAACAATGCTAGTTTGCACATACAGTATATAGTTCCTCTAGCAGTGTTGCCTCTGTCCAGCTGGTTGAGTAGCTCTGTCCAGCTACTCAAAATTTTCGCTACTGGTTCTCCAGAACCTGTCAGAACCTGCTGGATTTCACCCCTAGTGCATGCGCATGCATGCTTCCTACTTCTGCAGCCCTCTTCTGAAAGGTTCAAGGCCTGGTAGTGGACCGTTGTCCGGGCATTGGGGACCACTGACCTAGTTAATTGAGAATCTCCATAGACACTTGTTCTAATAGATTCCATTTATCTAGTTGGAAGTGCTAGTGCATTAACAAGTAAACATGCTTCTTAAGACTGCATCAAAATTTTATTCAGGTACTGCAGTTTTATTAAAAACTTATCAAAGTTTGCAACTGTCTTCATTAAAAAGGAATTGAAGAAAGCTTTCCTCTATCTTGCATAATCCGTTGTCATTTATAAGTGAGTGAAGCAGGTTTGATCCATGAGTACTTTGATTGTTGTGGTCTTAAAAGGACATCCCCAGCTCATTACTTTAACACCAACTTGCTGTGGAACTGATATATTTTACAGCTAGCATAATGCTTTTTCAGACAAGGACAAGAACCAAAATGAGGCACCTGGGGAATCATATATGGACATTACAGGCCCAAATAATAACTGAGAACTGGCATCAGATCTGACCACTCCTGACCTTACACTGTTACCTTGTCTACCTGGGTGTTCTGCCCCCATGGGTGGGGAGAGGAATAATTGGCCATATAGAGAAGCAGCTGGCATAGGCAGATCTATGAAACAGAAACAGATTAGCATGGGCTGGAAATAATGCAGAAGAACAGGTTGAAAGTTTCCTTTGATGGAACATCATTTTGTTATATCCACAACATGCATCCTTTAAACATTAAAGACTGGCTGTGAAAAAAAGCCTTGTTCCTTGCTTGACTCTAACAATGAACCCAGGCAAGGCAACCTCACTAATGGATGGAAATCTGCTTCCTTACAACTCAGAAAGTATTTGTAATTATGCCTTTGCCTGATAGATTTATGAGCTTGAATTGTTACTTCACTGCTTAATGCATAGTCTTATCACCAACCTCTTTAATCCAATCTCACTGTTTTATTGCTGAAAACTAATAGGTAATTACTAGGGAACAGAAATTATGGTATCTATTTTCTTTCAAAAAATGCTTGATCACATAAATGTATATCAATCAAACAGTAATCTTCTCCAGCCTGATGGCTTCCAAATGACTATGCTGCATAAAATTATGAGAGTTTAAGTCCAAACCATCTGAAAGGTGCCAGGTTAGAAAAAGTTGAAATGCAATATATACAACTGAACTCAGGCTGTCCTATATAAGTAGTTTTCTTTTGGTTGTTTTTAAATCTAAGAATTCCAGTTCTACTGAAGTAACATTCTAAAATAAAAGAGATTAACTTAGACTACTTCTGATGCAGCTAGATGATAGATGATAGATGATAGATAGATAGATAGATAGATAGATAGATAGATAGATAGATAGATAGATAGATAGATAGATAGATAGAATCCTATAAAATCTAGTATTATATTGCTAAATTAATTCTAAGTATTATGGGCTGATGATTAATAAGATATCAATATAATTTTAAGTTATGTCTTAAAATCATGATCACCATATAGAACATTACATGAAATTATCAAGATGGACAGATAATTTGCGTGAGAGTTGTATGTATCCATATGTACACATATATGCACACACAAGGACACCATTTCTAATTCTCTTCTTTCTTGATGAGCTCTTAACATTCTAAACCAAAAAGATATTACATAGAAATATTCTGTTTCCATACTAAAGACAACAGGTACAAGCTAGCAGCCTTAGAAATGACAATGAAATTATTTAATGATGAATAGCTTCTACCTCTGAGGGTCAACTAGCAACAGTAAAGAAACCAGGAGTCAAGAAAAGTACATTGGCAGACAAGTACATTGGTAGACTAACAATGAAGGCTTTGGAAAATGCCATGATATGCTTAAATTCTCAAAGATCAGAATCAGAAATCAGATTTTCTCTGTGATGCTCTACAGAAGTGAAATTTGACTTTGACCAAGCAGGATAGAAAGAATAGTGACCTCTTTTGTACTTTTGGTGTCCAAGAAGACAGCTGAAGATTCCCTGAAAATACCACGGGCAGCTATGAAAACAAACAAATCAGTCATAGAACTCAATCTAGAATTCTCAAAGCACAAATGACCAGACTCAAATTATAATATTTTGACATATAATGCTTAGCTCTCTGGAGAAATATATAATGATGGGAAAGATGGAAGGAAAGAAAAGAAGAGGGTAACTAGCAGCATGGTGGATCATCTCAATTACAGTGATAATATGCACCTTTGGAAAACCTGAAGAATCAGGTTGGGGACAGAGCCTCACGGAGAAAATCAGTGTGGTCACTTAGAATTTGTTTGTTTGTTTGTTTTTACATTTATCCAGCTCCCACTGATTTGATGGCAAATAATCAATCAGCCAGTCAATCAATTCTGTTTCTTTAAAAATAAGAATGCCATTTTTATAAGTGGAGTTGGGGTGAGCTGCAAAAAGGATGTTTTGCAGGAAGCTGTGAAGCTTAGCACTTACTCAATTCTATTCTAGGCACTTTCTATTGAAATTAAGATTCTGAATAAGATAATGAAACAAATAAAATAACAGGACAAGCCACTTTTCTTATCAAAAAGGGTTTAATTTGCCAGGTCAGCAAAATTGTTCAATTGAGGTAGCTATTCTGCATTCTTGCTCCATAATTCATTAGTTGTGTTATGAATTTCCATTTCATAAATTATTTGGAAAACATGAGTGCATTTATAGTTTCAGTATTCTATTCAAGGTTTTGAGGCCCCTCATTCTAGCAAAAGTATGAGAGGAATAAGGAATTCTTCAGATAAGGAAGTGAGTGAATTTGGGGATCTTCAGATGAGAAAGAGGATTTATAAACCATTCAGAGTTAAAGGAACTGGAAACATTTGGTAAAGTGCCAAGATCACAGAGACTAGGTAGGAAACTGACGAAAGGCTTAAATGTGGCTTTGCTACTGAATAGGAGTCAGCTGAACTCCAAAAGGCTTAGTTTACAAAGGAGTCTGAACTGAGAGTTGGATTTCCCCCCCTCTTGCTTTGTATTAAAAATACACAATGATATTAGGCATTTATGACATATGCTGCATATCCTTGAGGAGGGAGATGACTCCAGTTTGATTGTTTTCTTCTTTTTAAGAATGCCTAGAAGAAATATGAACTATAGCTTAATATGAATCAAGCTAAGTACAATTTCCATATTCTGTTTTCACATCACATATGATATTCTAGTGTCCTGTGTTCTAGACTGGTGCTGGCCTGGGAAATATTCCACATAATGTAGACGAACAATACAAAAGTGAGGTACAGTATACAGTATACAGTATACAGTAGATCTTATGGTGGATGGGATTTTAAATAGAGATCGTTTTAAATATTTTCAGAATGATAAATTTTTAATATTGGCCACCTTTCAACCAATGAAATAATTGGTGTCTTTATAAGTTCCAAATGTCCTTTGATTCTATTAGAAAAGAATCCTAAAGAACAAGAGTTCTGTATGCAGATGTTTGTTATCCACATTGAAAGCTAATATTTCCTTGCTTAATGACTATTGCTTAATGAGCATTCATTCAGCAACCATTCAAAGTTACAGCAGTGCTGAAGAGTTGAGAGTTGTACTTGGTTTGCTTGTGGCTGCATAAGGATTCTAGGCTGATTCCTCTTTTCATTCCACACACACACACACACCCCACAGGTTCTGCCATTCCTTCTGCTCCAGGTCACCAAAGATATCAACCAACATTGTCTTCTTGCTCCTGCTGTTGATAAAGTGTGTGTGACCTGATCCTTTATGAGGCAACTGCTGGCTGTGTGAGACCTTCTTCCTAAGATTATGTGTGGCAGTTTCAACAGCAGACGCAACGAGATGATGAAGGTCAGTTGGGGTGGTAGAGGAGTGTTGTAGGGGCCTTGAAGTGCAAAAAATGAAGGTGGCTGAGGCTTTGCACTACTCTGTGAGCTGGGCTAGATTTCTCTATGAATAGAAGGCAGTGAGCCTGTATTAATATTTCTAAAAGAAGGAAAATAGTCTTAGATAGAGGGATTTTATTTTCAGGAAAGATCAAGAGAATTTATCAAATGTATTTCTAAGTATACTTTGCCCATTTAATTCTTACTTCTTAGCATTGTGGAGTATTTTCAGCATTTTTTGCATTTTTATTAAATGACAACCACAATGTGAAGGTATTAAATTTCACTTTTAAATGTCCAGCTGGTAATCAAAAATGGGTTGGCAAAAGTCCCAATCATTTAACTTTTAAAATTAAAATCATAAACAAAAACATGTGCAGCACTCACTAAATTGCTTCACCCAGGGTTATATTACATATAAGCTAACCCTACTCAATAATAAAAGGAAAAAAAATATGGGAAGGCAGCCCAGACTTTAAATGTTTGTATTACATAAAAATTAAAGCCTTTTGTAATATTTCTTTTTGAATAGAAAATTATACAAAGAAAAGAATGTTAGTCTACAGAGATAGATTGTTTCCCTGTTTAGTTTTTCTTGGTTCTGTGTTAAAGGTTCCCAAATACAATGATATGTTATTACCATGAAATATCAGCCAAATGCTTTTGTACTGGGGTATATTTGGGGAAATCAGATCATTGTTTTGGTCTGGAATCAAGAACAAATGTCTTTCTGAGAACAGTAGGCATATGTTGGGAGATTCACTTTACACATGTATATTTGTTGTGAATTGAACAAAAGCTATATGCAGCAAGATATTTGGAATGGTCAAGAATGAATTTCATTTTTGTATATGTGGCATATAAAAGGGTTTCTTGGCCCTGTGGATGATGAAGCATCTTGGAGATTTTTGTAAGAGTTCTTACTTATAATCTACATATCTACCACTATTGTTCAGATGGCAATAGAGCCATCCCCAACTTGCCTGGCTGGGATTAAAGGTAGCCCTTGAGTATGATGTCCATTTGGACTAGAATTTCTACTACTAATCAATGTGGTCATACAGCCACATGACTGTATCACTTAGTGACAGCAACTCCAGCAGTCCTGATTGCTGTTGCTAAACACAACAGGCTGTGGGCTGTTAAAAGAAGATCGCACATGATTGTCACTTGTGACTTCCTGCTGGCTTTCGTGGGAAGCTGTCAGAGATCACATGACAGTGGCTGCTGCAACATCATTAATCATGAGATGGACGCCAAGCACCTAAATCATGGTCACATAAATGCAGGGATGCTATGACGGCTGAAGCCCTGAGGACCTGTCACAAGTATTATTCATTCAGTATCCATCATAAATTTGAATGCATGCTGAACACATGGCTGTAAATCAAGGATTACCTGTGTTATACACTGAACCTATGGGGAAAGCATGAAAACACACACACACACACACACACACACACACACATTTCACCCTTTCTCCCACAATACCATGAGTGTGTTTTAACAAAGACATTGAGAAAGTGGAAAGAAAGATGGAATTTTGCTTTTCTTCATTTCATATCTGAGCACTAAGAATTGCACACATTTCAAAATTTAGGTGCCACACAGTAGCCATAGAGTTTGGTAAAAAGGTGATTGATGCCTTGTTCAATTTGCACATATTAAAATAATAGAACATATGATGTTTTAAATTAGCATTCCCACCATTAACTGTTCCCACATCTTAAGGCATGAGTTGTGAAGGCAAATGGGAGATGGTTAATATAGAATTCATTATTTCCTTCAGATTCTCTCTTTGTTTTTCCTTTTATCTTTTTCTTTTTCCCAATTCCCAATAGTTCTTCAGTGTTTAGTGACTTTGAGCATACACTCTTTTTTTCTTCTTTTTTTGGGGGGGGGGGGTCTACTTCTATAAGAATAACTTTTTCCAAACATGGCAATGCTTTCTTTTTGTTGTTGTTTCTCAGAACATTAGTCTGTTGTTAATATATAAAGAATAAAAGGACAGGAGAGATATTAACAATTTTTATGTATTTTCACTTTTTGTATCATATATTCTGTTTTGGGCTAATCATTCGATGTCTTAGTTTATTATATGACTCCTTTTAATGCAGTGTTATATGCCCTATTTGACATAACAGTGGTTAACCTGTGCTATTATATGCTCTATATGACCCAAATTGAACTTCTGTTAGTCATTGTTTCATGCTGTGAACCAAAGCATGGATAGAAGAGCAGGCTCCCCACACCCTTAGATAAGTAAGGGGTTACAAAGGCCTTAAATATATGATTACAAGTTCAGTTCTGATCTCACTTACAATATAAATGTAAGTTAAAATATAACTTCAAACTGTGAAACCCACATAATATGAGAAAGAGATGGAGCTATTTTCACAAATTGCGCTAAGGCACAATGTACTTCAATTTTGGTTTAGAGCGATATGTGAACTCAACTTTGTGGCTTTTAAACATAGTTTATCATGAGTGACCCATAACCCTGAGGCCACATCCAAGGCCCTATACGGCCCTCAGGCTATGTTTTTGTAATTCTACAGTTTTCTTCAATTATTATTGTTGAACATTGGTAATGCAATTTTCCAGCATTTTGAGGAAGAAAACAAATAGAAAGCAGTAGTGTAAGCCTGAAATGGAGTTGAAGGGAAATAAAAACCTCATCTCCCAAAATCACCTCAAAAGTTTAGAGGGGAAAGAGTTTATAGAAAATCAAGGCCCTGTTTATGATATTATCCCATATACTGCGGTCCTTCACTCCCAATCACCAAAATATTTGCTCTTATATGTGCACTAATTTCCTATGGCTTCTTCAACAAAGTATGGTCAAAATAAACAGAAGCCAGGTAATTACTATTCAGGGTTGGAGATACAATAGCATGTTTACTGGCTTTGCGTCATCCAAATCCCATCATCTTATCCCAGACCTGTTGAGCAACAAAAACTGAAGTAGAAGAATCAATACTTTTCTGCCCTATGAGTATTTACTTTCCTCATTGTCAGTCATAGCATGCCTTTTTTAGACGTTGCAAGCAAACTCCTATATAAGGATATTGCAGAAGGATGTCCCATAACAGGCCTCAGAATGAGGTAAAATCCCAGGATATGACTTGCTGGCAGGGCCCTAACCAGCTTGAAGAGAGTGCCAGATCTGCTGATAAGCAGACTTGCAGGACTAGAGCAACTGCTTTTAGTAGGAGACAAGCTCTAGTAGAGGAGATAGAGCAGAAGTAATAAGTGGAAAATGTGGTCAACAGACTCAGCTGGGTCATCATGGCACAGAACTGGCACCAAGACAGAGGCCAGCTGGCTGGATGGATCAGGTTCTTGCAGAACTCTCAGACTGGCACAGAAGGCAGGCTGGCAAGGGGACTGATATGTGAGGAGAAAGACAAGCAACTGAATGCAAAAAGTGTGTGTGTGTGTGTGATGCAGCTGGCATAGGGGGATAAGGAACAGCCCTTGCTTTCCTGCTTCAAAACAAGCCAACATTCTCAGAAGCTGCAAATGTTGTGGCAAAGGCCTAGTATTTGCATTTTAGTTCTGTTTCCAAAGACAGCAGCAGAGTAAACCTGACGAGAGAGGCTGATTTCCGAGAACTTAGAATGTTACTACATTATTTGATCTGCTGAATAGCATCTCTCTTGGAATGCTGGTTGGTAGACACAACAAGCAGCCACAATCAGATCATGCTACATCTGACATTAGGCTGCAGAGGAGTGAGGAGAATCATTGGATACTGATATTTTCCTCACGCCAGTGCTGGCAATTCTTCATTGTCCATCAAACTAGGAATGTCATTCTGCCTTCCTCTGAAAAATGAGGAGTTTGCCAGCCCAACTAGTGACAGTAGGGCCTCCCATTTCACCATTGTCTGTTGCCAATTGTAAATCTCTTGGATAGTCTGACCATCTAACTATGGTTTCAGGGAGTGTTTCTCCCATATAATGTTCCCTTTGGATGACGGTCACTTGCCAGCTAACATGTGTAGCTTCTCTTCTAACAGCATTCTGATATTCCCACTCAACCATTTCAGTATTGCAGTTTCCAGACCTGGGAAACTGGCTAAAGCCTGGGTACTTGCGGGACCGCCTACTACCACCAATAGCCTCCCACCGGCCGGTACGCTCCCATAGAGAGGGGCTCCTCCGAGTGCCGTCAGCCAAACAATGCCGACTGGCGGCCCCCAGGGGGAGAGCCTTCTCTGTGGGGGCACCTACTATCTGGAACGAGCTCCCCCCAGAGATACGGAGGATCCCGGATCTGCGCACCTTCCGCTGCGCCTTAAAGACCTTACTATTTCACCAGGCCGGCCTGGCCTAATTTTCCCCCTCTTTTATAAGAGATTTTTAAAATTTTAAATATCTTTTAGTATTTTATATATTCAATTTTAAATTGGTTTTAAAAGTTTGGGATTTTAAATTTGTCGGGGCCAAAATTATTTAATTTGATTTTATTCTATTTTTAAATTTTGTATGTATGCGTATTTTATTGTTTGGCTGTGCACCGCCCTGAGTCCTTCGGGAGTAGGGCGGTATAGAAATCTAATAAAATAAATAAATAAATAAAGCAAAACTTTCCATCTGCCCTTCCCAAAACTGTCAGTCCTGTGAGAGGCCATCACCAGTTTCTCCCACAGCAATTTGTCATTTTTCTTGCTTTGTAGTTTTGAATAATTACTACTAGGTGATCCACAGTACCAGCAATGCCTAGTTTTTTGGTAATCCTTTCCACCATCTGAGACAATTAGATAAAGCATGTGAGCAAAATAGTGGACATTCAAGACATGGACATTCTGCACCACTTTGACCATGTTATCAAAGTGACCTTGCTTCCAAAGCCTCCTCACACTATGTGCTCTGAAGGTGTCACCGTATGCAAGGTCTATGTGTTTTTGGATTACTCTCAGGTTCATCTCATGCCACAAAGTCTCTGTGAAGATGTAACTGTTCATTTGGTTAAACAACCAAAACATCCTGAGGGACAGAGGAAACCCTTTATACATCACTTTGGGTTTTTAGTTCCTCTATCTCCCTCTCCTCTCCCTCTCTCCCTCTCCCTCCCTCGTAATGATATTTCTAGAAAGCCTTGACAAATGTATATAAAATGTTAACATATAAAATTAACAGAGTAATTAAATGCTATTTCAAGCATACCTAAAATCCCATGAATTCTTTTGCATTGGAGAAACAGGAATGAAAGCTTTGTTGCGATTTACAGGTCAATGACTCCATCTAGCTGTCATGCAGCTTTTTGCTTGTTTTATGCACTAAGAACAATAATTGTATTTGAGCACATGAAAGAAAATTATATCTGTAGATTTCCTGTGGCTATTCTTCCCAAAATTGTTGTGAAGGTTTTATTTATTTGAAGCCATGTCAAAAAAGGATTTACATATAAAAATTTGCATATCAGATAAAGATATCTAAGATACCTATCTCAAAGATATTGAGTAAGCAAGCTCATGTTTATGAAATCCATCAAACAGATTGTAGGCTTGAGAATGCAGATTCAAATTTTAGTAAAAAGAAAAATATTTTCGGGATCACTTATTCCAAATGCTGAATCAGCAGCAGCCTTTAGCAAATTGCATTTTTTTGGTCTTACTTCCATTGCAGACTACACTGGTATCACTAGAGAAAATCAACTTTATAGGAAGATTAGAACTAATACACTTTATTGAGACTAGATAATAAAATTGAATCTTGCAAATCTGATTGTGCTATGCTTTCTTTCCTCC
The DNA here is from genome assembly GCF_059756535.1 of Pantherophis guttatus. Lineage (NCBI taxonomy): Eukaryota > Metazoa > Chordata > Lepidosauria > Squamata > Colubridae > Pantherophis > Pantherophis guttatus. The sequence goes on along the minus strand of NC_142063.1, from coordinate 289,070,777 downwards.
TTATACCCTAACCTAATGTATCAAGGAGGCATTTGCTTAAACCAATTCCATATATTATTTTATTTCCCAGGATTTACATAATGTTTCAGCTCTCTTTGCCTAGATTACAGTTGCTGCATATTTCTATCAAGGTCTCTACATAATGTAATGCCATATAGTTGGTTAGCAAATCAGACATGGACTTAGACCACCAGATGTAACTCCCTAATTCAACCACCTGGGTCAGTCATTATTGTTCAGTCAATTATGCCTTGTGTGGATTAAATGGGGTGGAATAATAGACTATGTAACTGGCCTATGCCAGTTGTAAAATTTTGGAAGAACTACTTCAGATCTCACACAAATGCAACACTTCTCTGCAATTCAATAAAATAACCCAACATTTTTCAAGCTTTCATGTGGGCCTGAAAACAAAGAAACTATTGCTTTTAGGAATACACTTATTACATTTAAGAGGCATCTTTTTTCAGGGTTATATGAAAAAAAGTTAGGAAGTTACAATCATTCACACAAGCCATTATGTCAACAGAAGGTTCAAAATGACTCTTTCAAAATGTCTTTGAATTATGCAGAGCCCTACCAGGTATTCTGTTAGGAAAAGTGATATTCTGCCATTTCCAGAAACATGGCTAGTTGGTGATCACAGAAAATTTTACAGCCAGGAATAAAATTTTATTTTAGGATTTTTGGGTAGCTTCTGTGTATTGATTATCAGTCAAGTTGTTTTTAAGGCAAGTTAGAAACAAATTTTAAAGACTTGTGAGGTTAATATCCTGATTTTCCCCAGGAACTCAAAGAGACATACATATCATTTCCTCCATCTTTTTTTCATAAACCCTGTGAGGATAATTTGGACTGAAAGAAAGTGGCTGATCAGTTTTTACGAGGGAGGATAGACTGGAACCAATGTTTCCCTAGTCCAAGACCAGCAGTTTAAGCACTACTCTAAAACCATCTCTAGTGCAGTTTTATTAGATTAATTGGTCCTAGTCTGTATTGTATGTTTTTTCTTGCATCTGTAATTTTAGGCTGTGAAATAGAAGCAGTTATGGGGGTGCCAAATGGGGTCAGAGTGATGCAAGTAGCATCACTGCGGCTCATTGAGGGAAATGAAGCGCCGGAAAAGATGCCTGGAGAGCGATTGGAGGGCCAGTCTCGCTGAATCTGATCGAACACTGGTAAGGTCGCATATTAAGGCCTACCTAGTGGCGATAAAGACGGCAAAGTTTAATTACTTTTCCGCCTCTATTGCGTCATCAGGGAATCGTCCGGCCGCCCTGTTTAGGGTGACCCGCTCCCTGCTCCATCCAGGAGTGCGGGAGGATCCCTTGGAAGGCAGGGCGGAGGATTTTGGACAATACCTGTATGACAAAATCGCTCAGATCCAGGGGGATTTGGACTCTGACTGGATAGATCAGGGCAGAGTGACGAGGAATAGTCTTGAGAATGTTATCTGGGAGGAGTTTGACGCTGTGACTCCCGATGATGTGGACAGGATTTTGGGGAGACTTAGTGCGGCCACATGTTTACTGGACTCGTGTCCTTCCTGGTTGGTACTGGCTTCCCGGGAGGTTACACGAGGCTGGCTCCAGGGTGTTATCAACACTTCGCTGAGTGAGGGCCATTTCCCCACTGCCTTGAAAGAGGTGGTGGTGAGGCCTTTCCTCAAGAAGCCGTCCCTGGATCCGGCAATATTGGCCAACTACCGTCCTGTCTCCAACCTTCGCTTCATGGTGAAGGTTGTTGAGAGTGTGGTCACGCGACAGTTCCCACAATTCCTGGAGGAAACATCTTATCTAGATCCGTTCCAGTCGGGTTTCAGGTCTGGGCACAGCATGGAAACGGCATTGGTCACATTGGTTGATGATCTCTGGAGGGCTCGGGACAGGGGTTGCTCCTCTGTTCTGGTCCTGTTAGATCTCTCAGCGGCTTTTGATACCATCGACCATGGTATCATGCTGCACCGGCTGGAAGAGTTGGGGGGGAGGCACGGTGTTGCGGTGGTTCTCCTCCTTTCTCTCCGACCGGTCACAGTTTGTGTTGGCAGGGGGGCAGAGGTCGACCTCGAGGCCTCTCATCTGTGGAGTGTCGCAGGGATCGGTCCTCTCGCCCCTTCTGTTCAACATTTATGTAAAGCCGCTGGGCGAGATCATCCGTGGCTTCGGGGTGAGATACCACCAGTACACTGATGACACCCAGCTGTACATCTCCACCCCAGGCCGCCCCAATGATGCCCTTGAAGTGATGTCCCAGTGCCTGGAGGCTGTGCGGATCTGGATGGGGAGGAACAGGCTCAAGCTCAACCCTTCCAAGACTGAGTGGCTGTGGCTCCCAGCATCCCGATATAGTCAGTTGACTCCATCACTGACTATTGGGGGCGAGTCTTTGGCCCCCACAGAAAGGGCTCGCAATCTGGGAGTCCTCCTGGATATGCAGCTGTCCTTGGAGGAACATCTGACAGCTGTAACTAGGGGGACCTTTTGTCAGGTTCGCCTGATTCGCCAGTTGCGGCCCTTTCTTGATCAGGATTCCCTGTGCACAGTCACTCATGCCCTCGTCACCTCTCGCCTTGACTACTGCAACGCTCTCTACATGGGGCTCCCCTTGAAGAGCACCCAGAGGCTCCAACTGGTCCAGAATACAGCAGCGCGGGTAGTGATGGGAGCAGCTTGGCGCTCCCATGTAACACCGCTCCTGCGCGAGCTGCACTGGCTCCCAGTGGTCTTCCGGGTGTGCTTCAAGGTATTGGTTATCACCTTTAAAGCGCTCCATGGCATCGGGCCTAGCTATCTTCGAGACCGCCTGCTGCTACTGATGACCTCCCATCGTCCCGTGCGCTCCCACAGAGAGGGCCTCCTCAGGGTGCCATCAGCCAATCAATGTAGGCTGGTGACTCCCAGGGGGAGGGCCTTCTCTGTGGGGGCACCTACCCTCTGGAATCAGTTGCCCCCAGAGATAAGGAGAATCCAAGACCTTAGTGCCTTCCGCCGTGCCCTTAAAACCCACTTTTTCCAGCAAGCCAGGCTGGCTTAAGAAGAAATTTTAAATGTTTTAATTGGTTTGTATTTTTAATTTTGGGCCAAATTTATATATATATTAATTGTTTTTAATATTTGTATTTCATGTTTTTTTAATTCTGGCTGTACACCGCCCTGAGTCCTCAGGGAGAAGGGTGGTATATAAATTTAAAAATAAAATAAAATAAAAATAAAATAATGCAAGCTCTATCTTTTTCTATGTCTATTCTGTACATAGACTCCAATGGGGTAGATTTGTATGATCCTGCAGTATTGCTTTCAATATTTTGATGAACGCAGTGAAAATTTGAGGATACCATTGCTATAAAGTGTCCCAAGTGGTAGAAGCAGAGAAGTCTAAAAATCAGAAAAATATTTCTGTGGAATGAAGGTGCCAAACAGCAAAGGGGAAATATAGAAACCCTTATTGTATGCTGTAAGTAAACATGTGAGGGGAAGGATAAAGAGCATGGCTTCTGGAATAATTTCTAACTCCACCACCAGCAGGGATCCATATATTTTCTTCTTGGTAATAAAATAACATGTTGTGTATTTGTCCACATGTCTTTCTGCTTTCTGCTTTCCTCTCATGTATCTGTGTGCATTAAGAACCACTGGGCGAGCTAATATCAGTTCATAGGAGAGGGAAGAAAGGATGGCGCAGGTCTTCTTTTCTTTGCAATCCCAAACCTACCCCATCCCACTTTCAAATGCAGTCTTTCTTTGCCAGTTTTGCCCAAACAAACTGGTCCCATTTTTCTCAGTTTCCAGAGATTTATCCTGTTGATGGACAAACTGGGTCCATCAACCTATTTACAGAAATTCTTTCAACCCTCCATTGAGCTGAAAATAATAAAGAGAACTTCTTTGAATGGGTTGCAGCACTGAAGAAAATGATCAAGGTTAAGCTGACATAAACCTCTGACATAATTGCAGTCTATCTAAGAAAGCAACGGAACAATTTGACATAGGGATTAAGCACTAAAAAGCTGAGGGTGGGGAGAATCCCTCTGATCTCAATATATATATATATATATATATATATATATATATATATATATATATATATATATATATATGTGCGTGTGTGTGTGTGTGTGTGTGTGTGTGTGTGTGTGTGTGTGTGTATTTCTCTCTCTCTCTCTCTCTCTCTCTCTCTCTCTCTCTCTCTCTCTCTCTCGCATGTGTTCTCAGTAGAATGTATAAACAATGAAGCAAGAGTATGAAAACAAGAGGAGAGTCTCCTACCCATATGCAAAAAGAGAAGTGGAGCAGGGAGAGGAGGGACATTTGGAAACATTTTTCATACCACAGTTTCTGTCATGGCCACCGGTTATAATATTCCTATAACCACAGAGGACTTTGAACACACTCTCCCTTTGCCTGTCCCTTCTAAATCTGCTAGATTTAAAGACCTTACTTGTTTTATTTAATGTGAAGGAAGCCAGGTATGCAGGCCACAGGAAACTACAGTTAATAAATGACAGTTAATAAACATCATGTATTACTTCAGTTGTTTTTTCCCCTGAAACACCACAACATATAAAAAAACTCACTGTCCTTTCATAACTCAGTCACATGATTGGGAAATTAGCAAACATTGGGTATTCCTGTCAAATTTATCACTAATGTACTGATAAAGACATTTGATCATCCAACTAAACTAGAAAAGAGACAAGAGAGGGTTTTTTTTCCCTAGCACTGAAGAATTAAATCTCCAAAGGAATCTTGAAAAGAAAAATGAGCCTGATTTTCTGAATGTCCAAGCAATCCCAAAAGTTGAGAAGAAACAAAATTAAAAAACAGTAAATCAGACTTCCTTCTTTCCTGTCCTTTCCTTTCCTTTCCTTTCCTTTCCTTTCCTTTCCTCTCCTCTCCTCTCCTCTCCATGTATCACATATTAGTATTTTCTGAGGAATGGCATATTTTTGATAAATTATTTGACTAGAATAAAGAATCTTTCAATATTATGAGCCTTTGACATACAGTTAAGACAAAATGAACTAGCCATATTTAGTTTCTTGCAGAAGACACCCCATAACAATAAAGATGAAAGATTGCTAAAAACCTCTTGTAGCAAGTGATATTCGCTTTTTAGCGAAGGTTGTTGAGTCCGTGGTGGCACAGCAATTCCCTCAATTCCTGGAGGAAACTGACTACCTGGATCCTTACCAATCTGGTTTCAGGCGTGGCCACAGCACGGAAACAGCATTGGTCGCCCTAGTAAATGATCTCTGGCGGGCCAGGGATGGGGGTTGCTCCTCCATCCTGGTCCTTCTTGACCTCTCAGCGGCATTCGATACCATCGACCATGGTATCCTGCTGCAGCGGCTCAGGGGGATAGGGTTAGGAGGCACTGTTTTACAGTGGTTCTCCTCCTATCTCTCGGGCCGTCTGCAGTCTGTTTGGGCGGGGGGTCAGGGATCCTCCCAGAGGCCTCTCACTTGTGGGGTGCCTCAGGGCTCGGTTCTCTCTCCTCTGCTCTTTAATATCTATATGATACCGCTGGGTGAGATCATCCATGGTTTTGGGGTGAGGTATCATCAATATGCTGATGATACCCAGCTTTACATCTCCACCCCTGACCACCCTAGGGATGCCCTTTCCGTGATGTCCCACTGCCTGGAAGCGGTGCGGGTTTGGATGGGGAGGAACAGGCTCAGACTCAACCCTTCCAAGACTGAGTGGCTGTGGATGCCGGCATCCCGGGATCTGGAGGTTCCATCCTTAATGATCGGAGGTGAAACCCTTGCTCCCTCCGACAGGGTCCGCAACTTGGGTGTCCTCCTGGATTCTCGGCTGTCTTTAGATGATCATCTGACAGCCGTAACCAGGGGGGCCTTCGCACAGGTCCGTCTTGTGCGCCAGTTGCGCCCGTTCCTAGACCGGGATGCCCTCGCCACGGTCACTCACGCCCTTGTTACCTCTAGGTTGGACTACTGTAACACCGTCTACATGGGGCTGCCCTTGGGATGTGTCCGGAGGCTTCAGTTAGTCCAAAATGCAGCCGCGCGGGTAGTTACGGGGGCGTCTAGATACTCCCGTGTAACACCTCTCCTGCGTGAGCTGCACTGGCTACCGGTGGCACTCCGGATACGTTTCAAGGTGCTGGTGCTCACCTATAAAGCCCTTCATGGCTTAGGCCCGGGGTACTTGCAGGACCATCTCCAGCCGTTCTCCCATCGTCCTGTGCGCTCTCACAGAGTCAGCCTCCTCAGGGTGCCGTCGGCCAAACAATGTCGGCTGACGACCCCCAGGGGGAGGGCGTTCTCTGTGGGAGCCCCGACCCTCTGGAATGGATTGCCCACTGAGCTCAGGACAGCCCCCGACCTTCTTTCCTTCCGTCGCGAGCTGAAGACGTGGCTCTTCCGCCAATTAAACTGATCCGTTTGGGGGTACACTGATATAATTTTAAATCGTTTTTAATTGGGTTACTGATTTTAATTTGGTATTGTATTGTGATTTGTATTGAAGTTGTCTTTTTGTAAGCCGCCTTGAGTCCCTAGGGAGAAAGGCGGCATATAAATCACAATAAATAAATAAATAAAATAAATATACTCACATCATGAATAATGGTTAATATCCAACCAAAATAATTTGGTTTTATTCTAAAAATATTTCAAATGAACCTCAGAAAAAATACTGCTGTTTTTAGGCTTCCCTCATTTTTTTAATATTTTAAAATTCTGCTATCGTTTTTAGAATTTAGTACTTTTTTTCTTTTAAAAAAACATTTATTACCCTAACGGTCTTCCTAGATCAAGGGGTGAGGTATAAATATCTCAGTAAGGATAAGAAGTGCTGTAATAGGATGAATCATTTGAAGGAAATTGACTGAAAGTTAAAAAAAAATATTTCATTGTTGCCTGTTACAATCTGGTATTATTAATAAAAAGTTATATTATTTAAAAAAATTAGGTGAAAGCATTGGATATTACAAACAGTGGAGATATTTCAGTAGATCACCACTCCCATGAGGCCTCCAAGTCTGTTGACACCATCAGGTTTTGAGGGATTTCTAGAAGGATGGCCGAGAAGGGGCGGGTCTCACCTTGGGAGGGATGATGTGCTACAGGCTAGATGCCACGACAGAAAAGATCCCTCTTTTGAGTCCCACCAGATGTAATTTTATGTCCCACCAAGAGGCAACAACATACCTCTTGTGCTAGATATTCAGAGAGAAGAGACAGTCCCTCAAATAACTTGCTCCCATGCCATGAAGGACTTCAAAGTTCAAAACCAGTACCTTAAATAGGACCTAGAAGCAAACTGGATGCTAATGAAGCAGAGTTATGCATGCCATTCTAGGGTCATGCATAACTGCTTGCACCCACACATTCTGTACCAGTTGAAACTTCTGGATACTGTTCAAGAGCAGTACTATGTAGAGTAAATTACAGAAGCCCAGTTTGGAAGTGATTAGGCTATTACTCTGTTTTCCCCAAAATAAGACATCCCCTGATAATAAGCCCAATCGGGCTTTGGAGCGCATGGCAATAAGGCCAAGAGCTTATTTCAGGGTTCAAAAAAATATAAGACAGGGTCTTATTTTCGGGAAAACACGGTAGTAACAATGAGCAGAGATTCTCAGTCCAGGAATGGGTGCAATTGTGCACCACATGAAGATATGCAAAGGCTCTCCTAGCCACAACTGCCATCTGTTCTTTGAGCTGTTGTGGCTTATCAGCCACTGTCCCTTCCAGCAGGGAGGGAGGGAGGGAGGGAGAGAGGGGGGGAACAGCTGGGTCCGGTGCCTGACACGTGGATGCATAGAAAGCAGAGGAGGGGAGAGCAGTGGAAATTTGTGGGCCAATCCCTGGGAAGGAAGAGCCACTACTGCTAGCGAAGGCCCACCCTGGCTCTGGGGATAAAAGGCAGGGGGCGGAGATTAATAGATGTGGCAGACATTCATCTCCCTGTTGGACAGACTTGTAGCCTGCGGTGAAAGAGAAACTTTTTGCCGGGGCTCCTGGTGCTCCTAATAAAGGAATAATTGCTTCAACTATAGAAGGTTTGTCATGTTTGGGGAGCTGGGTCAGAACAGGACTTTTCTAGGCCTGTTCAAGGTGTGAGACTAGCAAGAACAGGCAATGAACTTTGAAGTTGCTGATTGGCTATCCAGAACTTTCCACAATCTATCATTATCAGTGATGCATCCTTAAGAAGACCAAAGCTTCTGCTCTTCTGGAAGGACTTCTGAGTGCATTAAAATAAAATCCTGAAAAGACAAAGGAGCCAGCAAAAAGGCCTGTAAAGAAATTTTGGGAGCACTGAGATTAGTAGATCATGTAGAAGAGTCTGCTAAATCATTTCTTGAGAGGAAAGAATGCTTTAATAAAAACTACTACTTTCCAAAGTAAAAGAGAATCAATTAAATTTGACCATAAGGCACCCTGTAGTAAGATGGACAGCCAATACATGTTATAAATAAATAAATTAATAATAAATAAAATCAAAAACCAAGGGGAATCGTTAGGGAACTAGAAGAAGTCAAATACTTTCTTTATTTTCAAATGAAAGTGTAATGTTGGATGGCACCAAAGGTGTATCTAAAGTCAAGGCCAATATTAGCATTCTGGCAGGCATAAAAAAAAGGGACATAGTTCTTAGCAATCTGGGCTGAGGTCCCAGACAGCAGGTCTGCTTCCAGAACTATAAAAGGGGATCTAAGGACATAATCTGCAACACTCTTGCCATCAGAAGTCACGAAACAGAGCTGTTTTACTTATAATTCAAAATCAGTATTGGGCAGTAACAGCACTGTTCAATTGTACATATGAGCAACAAGTCTGAATTTATAAGAAAAATAACTCATTAGACTGGGTGAACATACCTGCCACTACTCTGTTATGTTCACGGCAAAAAGAAGTGAACATAAACTTGTAATTACAAAGACTCAGCGCAGGACTATAAGCTAGTGCAGGGGTGTCAAACTCAGGGCCCAGGGGCCAGATCCGGCCCACCACGTGCTTGGATCTGTCCACGGGAACACCCTGGAAACAGCGGACTGGCCCTTGGTGCCTCTGCCAGAGAAAACAGAGCTCTGCACACGGCCCTCCTGAGTTCCATTTTCGCTGGCAGAGGCTTGCAGGAGGCCATCGCAGCCGAAAAGAGAGAAGAGGTACTGCATTTTCTTGACAGGAGGTGAAAACTAGAGAGGTCACTGAAAATCATCTACATGTTATAACAACACAGAGGCACAAGCAATGGAAAATAGCAATGTCCCACAAAGTTTTGCAATATTCCTGACAGGACATGTGAAAGTATACTGAGTACCTTTACAACTGAAAGGAAACAAACATTGACAGTCATCATGAACTAGGGCAGAGGAAAAAAAATGCAAATCTACTACAGTAAATAGAGTAGCTTCTGCCAAAAACCTAGGCAGAATGGTTGGATTTGGAAGAACAGGAAAAATTGGGTCAACAATGCAACAAGACCTTGCATCAGACCACCAACCAGAGACTCTCTCTCTCTCTCTCTCCCTCCCTCCCTCCCTCCCTCCCTCTCTCTCTCTCTCTCTCTCTGTGTGTGTGTGTGTGTGTACGTGTACAATCTGGATTCTTGACAGAATTGAGAACTGGCGTATTGGAGAGACTTGATGCAAGAACCACTATACTTTATTCATTGTTCATTGAGGAACAGAATAATGGATCAAATTTCTTCTGTCTGTTTTATTTGAGGGATCCAGTGAAAATCCAGTTAAGTAGGGCTCCGGTCTTTGGATGTGTCTATCAGTCCTGTGGATAATGTGGTCTCACAATTATAAATAGAGGTCTCCATAGCTTTTCAAGCACACACTGCAAAAGGGGATAAGAGGCAGATGAAGAAATGACATTGCTTTCATTCATGAAGAAATGACAGTTGGATAGATCAGAAGCCAGTTACAATGTGGCTAGGGCAAGATTGTGTTCATTATTATTGTAAGCATCTAAAAAGACCCCTTCAAGTATACAATCAAGTGAAATTCAGCTTGCAAAATAGGTCTCTTTCCAAAAGATTAACAAGTAAGTCAGTCTCCCCAAGAAAAGAATAAAATGAATTATGATAATAAGCAGTTCCTGAGTTTCCCAGAACTGAGTTCGTACATTCTCATTGCAATATAGTGAGCATTGGTCAAAGAAAAATTGGGAGGTTTATCAATGACGATCCTCAGATATCCAGATAAAATTGTCTGGAAGTTGAGTAATGGCAACTGGCCTTCTTTTCTATTTTGGTTTGAAACATTTTGCTGCTTACCCAAGTCAGATCAGCTGCAATATCATCCAGAAAGGATTCAAAGTGATAGCAACCTCTAAAGCAGTATAAGATTTAGAATCTTAAGAAATTAAAGACTGAAGGGGAAAGGATTCCCAAGTCAGAAGTAATGTGAAGGTAAAAGTGGAAAGACAAGCTAATTCTGAAGCTGAGCATGCTATTCCAATGGCAGCTTCATATATTAGCACTGAATCTGTTGACTTTATTATATAGCAGAGCCACTTGACACTTGGTCTAATTTAGGATACTGGCTTTTCCACGGATCATATTTCCCACATTTGTAGACGAGTGATGCAAATTTATACCATGGCCATTGTTGCTTGTTGCTATTTTTCCAACCTGACTCATGTTGCTCCTGCCACTGGATATCACTTTGAGCAACATGGTGTGCCACCATAATTCTACTTTCATGCATGGTTGCAAAATTAAAAAAAAGGCATTCTGCGATTGCTGTAAAAAGTGGTGAATGGCTGCCAACAGCTCTGCTGTTGGTTTTGTAACCTTCCTACCGGGGACAGTTTCAACTGCTTGCTAACATTAAGTAACATTTTATTAAAAAGTATGTTAGCAATTATAGCAGCATTACTTGCTATGGTCCCAGTGTGCCTGAATATTTAATTGACATTTGTACAAACCTCTCATAATAGTCCACAATAGTCCATCAGACCATTAAAACACAATACTATCCAAAATTAGAGTTTACAAATTGAATCCAATGCTATCTGAATAGTAAGCAATGAATAACCAGATTGGGTCTTACATTATATCAAATTACAGGTAGTCCTCGACTTGCGACCACAATTGAGCTCAAAATTTCTGTTGCTAAGCGAGACATTTGTTAAGTGAGTCTTGCCCCATTTTACGACTTTTCTTGCCACAGTTAAGTGAATCATTGGAGTTGATAAATTAGTTACCTGGTTGTTAAGTGAATCTAGTTTCCCCATTGATTTTACTTGTCAAAAAGTTGCAAAAAGTAATCAAATGGCCTTGGGATACGAAAGTATGAAGCAATTGTCAAGCATCTGAATTTTGATCACATGATTGTGGGGCTTCTACAAAGGTCATAAGTGTGAAAAATGGTCATCAGTCACTTTTTTCAGTGCTGTTGTAACTTTGAACAGTCACTAAATGAACTGTTGTATGTTGAGGACTACCTCTATATCAATTTCTTTGCACTATTTCCAGTTTTATGTCCTTGACTAACTGGTTTTGCCATGCTTTTTGTGATACTCAGGGTAAACCTGTTCTGCTGAAACCTGAATCTTTTTACTTCTTACTTCATAAAGCGTGTATTTTAAATCCCTTTTATACCTGCTCAACAAATATCTTTGAGCATCAACACCTGGAAAAGAAAGAAATCTTCCTTAGGTTGCAGCCTTTTTTTTTTACATCTAATCAAGTGTAAAAGAATAAATAGTCAACAGAATTACACTGCAGAATACCAATTGTTTATTATCAGCACACAGTTGTGTGCACAGGAAACTGCAACACCATTTGGAAATTACTCTCAAAATATGGTGGAGAAAACAAATTGCATGGATAAAAGTCAATGAATCACATCATATTTATTGTGCAGAAAGACACCAAGAATATAGGTGAGCCTTTCTAGAACAAGAGCATCATGATTTTAGTGAGAGGTGTATGTGTGTGTTTCTTTCCTCTCAAGGAGAGGAAATTCCTTTATGTTTTCCTTTTCTGGTTTGATAATATGATAGTAAATCCAGAAGGGCCAGGCAATGGATAGCAAACACTACCAGTGCTTCCAGAGAGATTGATTCTAAATAAGAACTTAAGAAAAATGCTGCTTTAGTGCTCAATTTAAGAGAGCAAATCTCTTAAGTTTAGGAAAAAATAAGCTGATGTATAAACATTATTTTTACTTAATTCCCATCACTGTCCTTTCCTCTGCAGAAACGGTTAAACATTCGCTTCAGCCAAAGTTGATCCTACTTCCGTCTCTTCTTTACCGACACCAATAATTTTCAATTATTTTCAATTGTTCAATACAATTGAACAATACAAACACCTCCCCAAACTCCTGTTTGTTTTTTATTAACCCCCCCACCACACACACACATCCCTTTTCGTTAAGGAATTACAAGTGTAAGCAATTAGTGGCAATTAGTCACTAAAAAAGCCAATGCTCTCATTTTATCCAAATCTGTGGAAGTACAAGCTCTCCCCATTCTCAGCCATCAGGAGACTGGAGGTACAACAAGCTGGGGAGACTTGTCACTTGTCCGACAGAATTCTTATTATCGCAGAATAAGAATGATTTCTTTGGATTTGCCCTGCAGTACTGCAGAATCCTCTCTGGTGATAGTAGTGGAAGAGAGGGGGAAAGAATACGTATTTATGTATGTGTTTTATATCCTAGAATATAAACTGAGAGCAAGCCCCACTCTTACAAGCACTGATGTTGTTACCTAGTTAGGGTAATGAAACAACCAAGCTCAGAGAGCACCAAGGAGCTCTCATTTCAATCCTGAGCTACAAATATTCTCCTTTATTAGATTTTATATCCTCCCTTTATTATTTGAATAAACAATTCAAAGCGATGAATATATCTAACACTCTGTGTCATATATGGGGGTATATGCATACTTTCGTATTTATTCTGTCATGGTTATGTAGTTATATTGGAGTTGGTGACCTTTGAGAGCTGGATGCAAGGAAATTTCAATTTCATTTTTAATGTATGCCTATTAGTGTACATTCAAAGTACACTTTCATTTTTAATGTATGCCTATTAGCGTACATTCAAAGTACATTCAATGAAGTTGTTCTATTCTATTTTCTCTTCTCCTCTCCTTTTTTCTCTTCATTCCATTCTCCTTCCTCCTCTTTTCCCCACGACCACAACCTTGTGAGGTGAATTGGGCTGAAAGGGACTGGCCCAAAGTCAAGAGTTAACTGACTCCCCTCCGTTCTCCGGGCTCTCTCGCTCCTTTATTCCCAACCTACGCCAGTCTCACCCGCAAGCGGCCCAGAAGCGAGACTAATACACGCTGTTGGCTGTGTTCCGAAGAAGTCTGACCTCACGCTAGCACCACCAGCTCGCAGGAATCTTGGATCCAAACGGGACAGTGCCACAGAAAGACTGGTGTTTAATTACTGGCGGTGGCAAGATTGCTTGGCTAACGCTACCTTCCCTCGCCTTTCCGAAGAAGAGACATTCGGGGATTAAGAACCTTCACAAACTTAATCCCGGTTATCGGTCCCCATATATAAATGGGGTATTTCCATGAAAGGGGGGAGGGGGGCTGACAAAACATGCTCTGCCAAAACTAAGAACAACGCCCTCGCCCATCTCCCTCCCCCCCCCCACTTTTTTTTTCTTTCCTTTTTCTTCTTCTTCGGCTTGCTGCTAGAAAAAGTTGTCCGAGAGCCAGGGTAGCCTGCAGCTCTTCGCTCTTATCTTGGAGTTCCTGAAAGATAAAACTCGGGAGGATTGCGCAAATTCATACCAGTTGAGAAACCGCTAACCCGACTCGAAAATTACGCAACTCCTGCGAAGGCCTGAGCGGAATACAAATCCCGGCATGCCGAGCGGATTCCTCGACCCCTATTGGTCGGCGGTATCCCTCCCTCTCGGCACACATGACCCCAGCCGGCTACTTCTCCTCTGGCCCGTGTTGGAGAGGTTGTGGGGAAGGCGACTTAGCTTAGGCAAGAGGAATGGCATCCTTGTCGGCTCTCAGGGTATCTCAGCGCGGGCGCCGGGGCTTGTTCCTGCGAGGGGCCTTCCGTGTTCACCTGAACAGGAGCTGCCGGTCCGGGACACCGGTGAGACAGCAGCAGCAGCAGCAGCAACACGCGCTGGAATTGCCCTCTGAACAGGTGAGGCGGGCGAGCAGAGAAGAGGAGGGACTTTGCCTTGCACCTAGTCTGGATGAGCGGCCAGCGCTGCCCTCCTTACACCCTTTTCATCGGACGATGAAAGTCTAAGTGAGTCGCTGATCGCGCCTCTTAGAAATACCTTGGGCCCTAAAGAGGGCAAATCACCTAAACCTGGGACAGCGTCCTTTGCAACAGTGGCATATTCCGAAAGTGCATCAAGTGAGGAGGAGTGCGATCGGATTCCCGCAAGGTACCTGGCCGCAAAGTGGGTTTGTTTCTCCCCAGGTTATATGAACCAGGGCTGTGTCTGTGTTCCGAACATGAGTCCTGAACAATTAGCAGCAGAGAGATAAGAGAAGCTGTAAACTCTTTATTTATTTATTGGTTCGATTTATATGCCGCCCTTCTCCGGAGACTCAGGGAGGCTTACAATGCGTTAAACAATAGCCTTCATACTTTTTTTGTATATACCTGCTTAGTAGGGCTTTTGTCCCCCCCCCCCACCAGCGGTGTTCTTTTTTATACAAAGTCAGTTTATTGCCCCCACAATCTGGGTCCTCATTTTACCTACCTCGGAAGGATGGAAGGCTGAGTCAGCCTTGAGCCTGGTGAGATTTGAACTTGCAGTAATTGCAGGCAGCTGGCAGCTAACTGCTACTTAACAGCACTTTAGTCCGCTGCACCACCAAGGCTCCTTACAGCCCAGGCATAGGGTGAACCAGTAAACCAGTGTAACTGTCATTACTTTATATTACATAACTTTCAAGAAAGGGAAGTTAAGCAAACAGTGGCATAATGTATGAATGTGTTACATTATTAAACTTGCAGGCGGGCTGACTCTCGAGCACATTACAATATCAATAAAATGCAGTAAATAAACCAATGGCAAGCTTGATGAAGTAAGAAATCTCATTCCCCCTTGCTGAAGGCCTGTGTGAAGAGCCAGGTTTTGACTGCTCTTCTAAACAGGGCAAAAGAAAGAGCTATCCAGTAAGAGTCATCCGACTCTTGAGGGGAATCTTACTTATAGAGAAGGCGTCCTTGTGGGGTCCTGAAAGTTGACAGTATTTAATCAAAGGAACTCTGAGTACACCAGGGGTGTCAAACTTGGGGTGATAATGCAAGTTTGACACCCCTGGAGTACACCAACTCTTCACAATTGAATCATGTTATGGGAGACAGGTGGTCCCTCAAGGCACTAGACCAGGGATATCAAACTTGCGGCCCACGGGCCAAATGCGTCATGTGCTGGCTCCGTCGCCGCCCGGTTTAGCGAAGGGGGAAAAAAGTCCTCATATGTCACATGACACCGCCCTGACTGCACGAGTTTGACACCCCTGCACTAGATCCTATACCAAGTCTCCCAGAATATATCATTTTACCTAAGAAACATTACTGTAATGGGGTGGGGGGGTGGGGGATGGGTTAGAGTACTTTCTGATGGGAAAAAACTACTTCACATGCCTAGGAGTGTTTTCTTCTTAGTCTATACAAGACAGGTATTGGCACTTGGAATGAATTCGGAATTAAAATCCCTGTGAATTAACACTGCAGGTAGCACTGCAGATAATGGAAGAATTTGAAAATTATCAAAAGCAAGTGCTTACACGATATCCTTACTCAACCCTTAATCCAAAAGTTCTGTATGGAACATTTCTTGAGGCTAGGGCTGCCACTCTGTATAAATTAAAATTTAGAAAGCATCTGAAACAAAAAGTTACCCTTTGCCAATACAGTTTATATCATTCTTTGGCTTAAAACTAATTTCATCCCTTTGCAATTCTCATAATTGTCAACCAGTTGAAGTTAGATTAGAATTGAAACCAAACACTTTTCAAGTTGAAAAAGGCTACTAGGAATAGCATATTTCACTATTTGAAATTATGTTAAAAATCATTTTTCAAGTTTAGTAACTTGATTCTTCTTTTTTTTCTTGATCTTCTTTGACGGTAATTGCAGATAAGGTTTTGGATTGATGTGATTAATATGCTAGAATGAACTGGACTATTAGTGTTTTTGAAGTTGGCATTCAATTGATGTATTATCAACTTCTCATATTTTGGTCTGAAGGTAAGATGGTATCTCTCTGAAGTAATTTTACAAGGATGCTGTTGCATAATTCTAATCCTCCCAAAATCTTTCACTGAATCATTCAGAGTGGATCTGTGTATACATTTCCTTTCAAAAAATTGGAAGTTTGGATTTCGGCTCCCATGTCCAAATAAAACCAACTTTGTAAGGTAAAATAAAGACAAAATAGTTTTAAATTCTTTAGCTACATATTTCAATATGTGAGGCCTTCTTGCTGATTTTTTATTATTATTATTATTATACCGGTAATTGTTACATTCAAGCCTAGGACAGTAGAAATTGTAACCTTAGTCCCACATGTGGACTATTTAATTTTTGGCTTCAGTTCCACCCAATACTACTATAATGTAGTTTTCCTATTCTGGAGAACCGGTAGTGGAAATTTTGAGTAGTTTGGAGAACTGGCTAATACCACCTCTGGCTGGCCCCAGAGTGGGGTGGGAATGGAGATTTTGCAATATCCTTCCCCTGGAGTGGGGTGGGAATGGAGATTTTGCAGTATCCTTTCCTTGCCACGCCCACCAAGCCACACCCACAGAACTAGTATTAAAAAAAAATGGATTTCACCACTGGGCTACTTGCCTGACATTGATTTCTGAGACTAGAAGAACTTCAGGAGGTAGATAATTGTAAAACTCATCTACATAGCAATGACATTGTTGTAAATCTTCCTGAATTATAAACTCAAGTGAATTAACTTTAAAATTGTATTTGTGAGGAATACTGCACTTAAATCTTGATGGAAATTCTTCCTAAGGTATGGGGTTGGGGTGGGGGAAGGGGAGGGCAGAGGAGTGATTCCCGTATGAAATCTCATATTGATTGGAGTGGACCGTATCAGGGTAGAACATTATTCTAAAGATCCCAGCTTCTCCTGAACAAAGAATTCCAGTGGTGGCTGATTCTGTTTGATATAGTTAGATAGTTTAACCTACTCTCTCCCCCCCTACATGAGCCAGTTTGAACTAGTATTTCAAGGCATCAGGCTTGAATCTGGGAGATTGTAAATTCTAATCTTTCTTTAGCCATGAAAGCCAGCTGGGTGATCTTGGGCAAATCACACACTCTCAACCCAACTTACCTCATAGGGTTGTTGTTGTGTGGAAAATAGAAGGAAGATGTGTTGGATATGTTCACCACCTTGAATTGTTTATAAAACTAATAAAGGCAAGATAGAAATAAATAAATACACATATATTCCTGTTCATATCACTTGTTAGACTCCATCATGAATTTAAGAGAGTTTGGGATTAGCAAATAGTTGTATATTGTAGATATATTTAATTCTCTTGCCTTAGAGCAGTGTTTCTCAACCTTGGAAGCTTGAAGATGGGTGGACTTCAACTGCTGCTGGCTGGGGGATTCTGGGAGTTGAAGTCCACCCATCTTCAAGCTATCAAGGTTGAGAAACACTGCCTTAGAGCAGGGGTGGGCAAATGTGGCCCTTTTACAACCTGTGGACTTCAATCCCAGAATTCCTGAGACAGCCAAGTTGTCTCAGGAATTCTGGGAGTTGAAGTCCACAGGTTGTAAAAGGGTCACATTTGCCCACCCCTGTCTTAGAGCAAAACAATTGCTCTCCCTGCCCCACACATACATACGCATTTAGTGCTGGTGAGAAGATGAAGTTACTCAGTGGTGTAGAACTGACAATAGTCCAGTAGATTACATAAAGGTTATCTCGGGCTTTTTACATTTGTTTTTGAAAAATGCTGAAGTAATAGCTGCCAACAGACCAAATATTTGACTTTCTCGTCTGTGTTTTGAAAAGTACTGTTTTAGTGGGGTAAGAACAATTTGCTTTTGACATGAGCATTTCAGTATGAACATTTTAATATTAGCATTTCTCTTCTGTGTCTTCTATTTCTGATGTATTTTGTTTTGATCCTCAATACATGGTAAGCAACTTTCTTTTGGAAATAATGTTAGAATTGCTTTCTCAACAATTTTTGCATGTTTGTATAACATCATAATAGTGATCTTTATTTGTTGCACATAGTCAGTTGAGATGATATAACTTGGCAGGACAGTGAAACGGAGCTTTAAGAAAACCTAATTAACTAAAACCCAAGAAGCTTCCCAGTAAGCAAAAAATATTTTTATGTATAGTAAATGGAAAAGGCTACCTATTGAAACAGAATATCTGTTAAATTGCAAATGGGATTTTTTTTTTAATCCAAAAGCTTAATTTGCACAGGAGAAAGCTCTACTTTAACGATAACAATGAACATCCATTGTGTAGAGAAGTAGCAAAAATTGTCCAGACTGATTTGTCAAATAACAGAATAGCAGAGTTGGAAGGGACCTTGGATGTTTTCTAGTCCAACACCCACCCACCCTGGCTCAAGCAGGAAACCCTACACCATTTCAGACAAATGGTTGTCCAATCTTTTCTTAAAAAGCTCCAGTGTTGAAGCATCCACAACTTTTGAAAGCAAGTCATTCTACTGATTAATTGTCAGGAAAATTTCCCTTAGTTCTAGATTGCTTCTCTCCTTGATTAGTTTCCATCCATTGCCTCTTGTCCTGCCTTCAGGTGCTTGGGAGAATAGGTTGATCCCCTCTTCTTTGCAGTAGCCCCTTAGATATTGGAACATTGCTATCATGTCACCCCTAGTCCTTCTTTTCATGTATCTAGACATATCCAATGTATGCAATCATTCTTCGTATATTTTAACCTTCAGGCCCCTAATCATCATTGTTGCTTTTCTTTCCACTCTTTCTAGTGTCTCAACATCTTTTTTATATCTTGGGGACCACAATTGGATGCAATGTTCCAAGTGTGGTTTTACCAAGGCATTATAAAGTATTAATAGTTCACATGGTCTTCATAATAATCTTGATAATAAATAAGAGAACAAAATCCATTATTGTGTTATCCATTAACTTTATTCCTAAATATAATAAAGATATGAAATATCCCATAACTCCAGCAGACAAAGTTCTTCCTGAAAAAGAAAATGCCTGAGAACAGAGAGTGATCTAGTCTGATTACCCCGATAAGGCATTCCAAAGAATTGGAGCAACCAGCAACAAGATCCTGTCCTCCATTTTTACTAGATTTATTTCCTAAAGATTTTAAAACCCAGATAATAAAGTTATATTGAATATATTCATGACCACCTTCACCCTATCAATTCTTACCTTGGTACTGACGATCTGTATTATCATGTAAGATTGCCATGCTTTTAAAATGTAAAGAAGCACGCAAATATTGGGTACTCCAAGCCAAGTTCCTTGCCTTCACTTAATTATATTCCTTCCTCCCTCCCATTCCTATATTTGACAGAATCAACACATTTGTCATAAAATCTCAAAAGTGAAAAAATTATTTATTTATAACACAGGCAATTGCAGTCCCAAGAAGAACACGGTTCTTATCAGATGCTGCCCCTTTTTCTGATTTCCTGACTGATAGCTTTGGACGCCAGCATAACTACTTGAGAATCTCGGTAACTGAGAAATGCAACCTCAGATGTAAGTCTGTCTACTCTGAATATAAGTTTAATTATAAAATGCAAGGTTTTCTTTTCATAACATCTTATTTGTGGACCTATGTTTAACAAGAGTCATGACTTATTTGCAGAATGCCACACACTGCAAATCCCAAAACTCAATTTGTTTCATTGCTGCTGTTTCTCATGTTAATGGAAGCTGTTCGGGCCAATATCTTATAGAACATTCTTTTCCTGCAGATATAATTAGATTGTGAAATTAGAAACAACATTGTTGGAGGAAACAAAAGAGCAGATGTGTTAAAACATATTCTAGTCCAACTTGTTTGGATAACATATCTTCTTTCCCCTGGAGCAGCTGGGAACCTGAAACAGTGAACCCTTTCGTAACCCTTTCGTTACTAAAAGCAAAATAGAACAAGTTGGATTTGAATAACTGTTGGCACTTTTTGGAGTTGTCTCCTGTAAATTATCTCCAACAACCGGTAAGTTCCCACAGAGTTGGTCTCCTCCAGGTCCCGTCAGCTAAACAATGCCGGCTGGCGGGCCCGCGGTGGAGGGCCTTCTCTGTGGCTGCCCCAGCTCTCTGGAACCAGTTACCTCCTGAGGTCCGGACCATCCCCACCCTATTGGCCTTCCGAAAAGCGATGAAGACCTGGCTTTTCCGGCAGGCCTGGGGCCATTGATCTCGCTCTTGCGATCCGGCGAGATCCGGCCATGAATGGTGTGAATGAGTTTTAATATTTTTAATGTTTTTAATTCTTAAATGTTTTTTATAATGATTTTAAATGCATTGTGAGCCGCCCTGAGTCTTCGGAGAGGGGCGGCATACAAATTTAATTAATAAAATAAATAAATAGAAATAAATGTGTTTTGGTTATGTACAGTAATGGCCAAAATTGTGGAAACTTTTTGGGAAAAGTGTATTTTTGAGGTTTGATGGCTAATAGCACCACTTTTTTTGGAGTTTCAAGATAATCATATTCCCCTGCTAGAATGGCCTGGGAATAGCCCAGACCTTAACCCAATTGAAAATCTATGGAGCCGACTAAAGAAAGTGACCCAGCAATAAAACCCAGTTAATAGAAGCAATTATTCAATCTTGGTTTCATATTATAACAGTTGCAGAACTAAAAAACTTGGTTCACTCCACGGGAAGACGTTGTAAGGCCTTAATTTATGCTAAAGGTTACCCAACTAAGTATTAACTGACGTGATAATTTTTGTATATCTCGTTTTTTCTATGATGATAATTTTTGTATATCTTGTTTTTTCTATGTATTTCACTTTTCTTCTTTATACTGTAACTGCTATTCTAATAGCAAATCCTTCACAAAAGTTATTGCACTACATTCTTGATTAAATTATCTTTCCATTGATATATAATTTTATGGTACTACTCCAAAAAAAAGTGGTTTTATTACTAGTTTTAGAAAATATACTTTTCCCAAAGGTTTTCACAATTTTGGCTACTACTGTAACACACAGAAATATATAGGATAACAAGAACAAGACCTTAAAGAGTAATTTTTATGATATAAATATCTTGGAACTGCACTCCAATTTACCAGATGTATGCAATGAAGTGAATTGCTAATTCATAAAAGTTACTGCAGTGTTTCCTACCTGGGAGCCCTACAAAAGTGCTAAATTTAAGGTGCCAGAATTCTCAGCAAGGCCATGCTTTCTGTAGAATTCTTGTAGAGTTGAAGTCTTCACATCTCAAGACCCCCCCAGGAACTAGTTTCTTCCTGGGACTGTAGCATATAAGGTGCCCGCCTATAGGATATTGTGATATGTAGGTATTTTTTCATTCATTCAGTCTCTGTGGATTTTTTTTCACAGATCTTGGGAGAAAAAAGTACATTAAAAGGAATGAGAAATGAAAATATTGTAACCTTCTTTGGAAATAGTTTGTTTCTTATTAAGTAATTTGAAAACAGGCATGTCTTAAAACTCTTGACTGCATGTTTCAGGTCAGTATTGTATGCCAGAGGAAGGGGTTCAGCTAACTCCCAAATCCGAATTGCTGAGCACCCAGGAAATCATCACTCTTGCTGGGCTCTTTGTAAAGGAAGGTGTGGACAAGATCCGTTTGACCGGAGGAGAGCCTCTTATCCGGCCTGATGTGGTGGACATCATAGGTACACTTGTTATAGATACTATAGATACCAAGAGCCGTGGTGGTGCAGTGGTTAGAATGCAGTACTGCAGCTACGTCTGTTGACTGCAGTCTGTGAGCAGTTTGGCAGTTCAATTCTCATCGGCTCAAGGTTGACACAGCCTTCTATTCTTCCGAGGTGAGTAAAATAAGGACCCAGACTGTTGGGGGCAATATGCTGAATCTGTAAACTGCTTAGAGAGGGCTATAAAGCACTGTGAAGTGGTATATAAATCTAAGTGCTATTGCTATAGGTCACAATGCTGGCCTGTGACCACGATTGATTGATTGACTTTATGTCTCACTATGGGAGAATGTTACAGGTAATACTCTGAGAATTGAGAAAGCAGATCTTAGATTTGTTCTGCTGTACAAAAATACTTGATATCTAATATCAATGTGCATCTTCTGATCTCTAGAATACCATATATATTTTTGGATAAGCCAAGAATTTTAGGTGACAAAATGCACCTAAAAATCAGGTTCCAATTATCTGTAGATGGGCTTATCCATCCATCCTAGACTTATATACCGCTCCACAATACTTTTTGAACTCTCTAAACTGTTTACAAAGTCAGAATGTTGCCCCCAATAATTTGGACCCTCATTTTACCTTGGAAGGATGGAAGGTTGATTCAACCTTGTGCTGGTTAGGATCGAACTCCTGACTGTGGGCACTGTTGGCCTGCAATACTGCATTTTAACCACTGCACCATTACAGCTATTATATACCATAAAGAGTTCCAAGATAAACGGATCCACTCATTTTTAACCAAATACCGTTAAGAATGCAAGTCATGTAATAGACTACAGTGAAAAGGTGGAAAGGAAACTAACTTCACTTGGGAACGTGCCGACATGAAGCTCCTAATAAATAACTGGATTTCTTTTGAAGCTTGGCTTGAGACTCATGTCGGAAACCTGACAGGAAGCACATTCCAAAGACAAGAGATAACACAGCCAAGAGCTGGATAGAAGAAAGAAGAGATTTAAGATAGCCATTCCCTGGAATTTCCCATAGTATTTCTGTAACTTTCTACTTCAGTAGACAAGTATAGCTGTAATCAGGCAATATTCTGTCTATATGGTGTAAACAAATATTTCAACTGTGGCTGGATTGTTCTATGTTGTTCTTGGTCTAGGCCTGGTAGGTCCAGGTGCCACATTTTTCATGGTATTTTGTTAAAAAAAAGAGAGAGAGAGTTGGCTTATCCACAGATGGACTTACATGTGAATATATACAGTATATCGATATCTTTATCTTGATTAAGGGTGATGATGCAAACCAAGGAGTTTCTTAACTAAAAATTTGCAGATCGCCAAATTTAGAAAAATAGATACAGATTTCCATAAACACATATAGGAAGCTCCAAATGTGATGCTCCAAATCCTATGCTATTATACTTAATCACAGTATGTAAGTGTCATGTTATTTTTTTTCTCTTCCTTATATTATTTACCTGATCTTCAGTTCACTACAGTTGCTAATCTTTCGTCACCACTGTATTTTCTCAGCTCAGCTACGCAAATTAGAAGGGTTGAAAACCATCTCTGTCACAACTAATGGGATCAATTTAGCCAGACTGTTACCCCGGCTAAAAGAGGCTGGCCTGGATGCCATTAATATCAGCTTGGACACCTTGGTACCAGCTAAATTCGAATTCATTGTCCGACGAAAAGGTATTTTGAAATCTTCTACAATAACATGTTTAATATTTTTATTACTGTGCCCTGTATGGAATTTACCATATGATAGGGAGTAAAGAGCTCAGAACTAATCAGAGAGCATGTATTCTCAATACCTAGCTGATCATTTGATCTCAAATTTCAAGTTTTTTTTTTTAAGTTACTGCTCAGCATGTTGAGCTGAATATACATTGCTTAAGAATGGTATTACTCTTTACTGTATGGCATCATCTGTAATTTAATATATTGGTATGTAACTATTTTTTAATAATCTATGTAATACATTTGATTTGATTCAGAAAAGGGATTTCAAAAAAAAGTATACAAGAGCATGACCACAGAGCCTATCTGCAACTCTTTAAAACAACTACCCGTATTTTCCGGCGTATAAGACGACTTTTTAACACATGAAAATCTTCTCAAAAGTCGGGGGTCGTCTTAAACATCGGGTGTCGTTCTCCTGTAACCAGGCAGACCAGCCCGAAAGGCTCTGACGAGCCTTAAATGGCTCTGGCGATCCAAGCTCTGCGATCCCAGCTGCGTTGCCTGCTAATCAGGCAACGCAGCCGGGATCACCAGAGCCATGTAAAAGGAAAAAAATTTTCCCCCTCCAGCTTGCTTACCTTAGCTGCTAGTCGCAATGCTTGCCTTGCTTCGCTTGCCTGAATCCATTCCATCAGCAAGCCACTCCCTGCCTGCAATCAAGCAGGCAGGGAGTTGTGGACTTCAACTCCCAGAATTCCTCAGCCAGCAAAGCAAAGCTGGCTGAGGAATTCTGGGAGTTGAAGTCTACAAGTCTTAAAGTTGCCAAGGTTGGAGACCCCTGTTCTATTGGGTAAGTTTTTTCCCCCTTTGGGAACTTTAAAAAAAATAGTTAATTGGGGTTTTTTTCAGTTGTTCTTTTTTAGACCTAGCCATTTAAAGTTTAGGAAGTTTTAAATTTAGTTTTCATATAAAAATAAAAATAAAATAAAATAAAATAATGTTTGTGCAGCTTTCTGAGATTTAGTGTGTTTCTGTAGTGTTTCACTCTAACTACACAAACACACAAAATCTCACAAAGCTGTATGTGGAATTTTGTGTGTGTAAAGTGTGAAAGTTGTTTTTTTTTTGAGCTTTTTGTGGCTGTGTGAGGTTCCTGCTTGTTGCAGGGGCCATTTTGGGTCTAGCACAGCTGCTTTTACATTGTGGGTGAGCCAGTTGTTGTTTTTTAATTTTTATTTGGTGTGCGTTGGAAGAGGGGTAGTCTTATACGGCGAGTATAGCCCAAACCCTATATTTTAACAGGAAAAGTTGGGGGTCGTCTTATACGCCCAGTCGTCTTATACGCCGGAAAATACGGTACATCTTTTCCCATTTTCAGCTACTTGTGGAATATACACATTTTTTTCTGAGCAGCACTGTATATAGAACACGCCTTCTCAAATGCCATGATTTCATGACTGCCTAAAAAAATAAATGAATTTGTACAATATCCTTCATGAAAAATTTCTCTGGGGATTATTTTGGACAAAAATGTAAGACTGCCACTTACTTTTAATATGTACATTTCAATCTATATAAAAACATAAAACAGCAATAGAACCTTAAAACATTTTAAAATAAAACAATTTCATTGGATATACACTCAAAATGTAAAACATTTTAATAGGAAGAAAGAGTTAAGTTTACTTTTGCATAATTCCTGAAATCAGAATTTTATTTTCAAGACAAGTACCCTTGTATTTATTTTTGCTTATTATTTGTTCTCTATAGCAATAACTGCAGAAAATTGTAACTTACATGAAGAGGATGTTCCATATTAACCTTAACCTTCTTGGTTAAGCTCACAGTAACATATTTTGCACACTAATCCAAATTTCAGAAAGTTATTGTTAGGATTTTTTTCCCAAAAGAAGCATCAGAAGAAGTATCAGCAAATGTAGTCCTAGCTGTTGGTTTAGCATTCATTAAAATAATAATTATAAATACTGAACTGCATTAACATATATGCTTCTATACATACCCCAAGGAACACAGATGTACCACTACAGTGCTATGCTGATAGAGAAAATTTCACTTTCCATTATAATGGGGGGGGGGTGTAATGTGACTGGGTGGGTGTGGCCAACTTTTTTTTTTTTTTTACTTTTAAAAGCATTTTTTCTACAACCTCTTCAGCCGAAGAGGTTATAGAAAAAATGCTTTTAAAAGCCTCTGACGATCCCAGCTGAGCCGCGCGATCATCAGAGGCTTTTTTTTTTTTTTTACTTTTAAAAACATTTTTTCAGCCGAAGAGGTTGTAGAAAAATGCTTTTAAAAATTAAAAAATAGCCTCTGATGATTGAGCGGCTCAGCTGGGCATTTGGGGGGGGAGGGGCGGGGGGGCAGGGATTTTTGCTACCTCTTCTCCAAACCACCCACCTCCATCGCTACTGGATCAGGTGATCTGGTCCGAACCAGGAGCATTTCACCCCTGCACCTAGTGAAATAAAGATATTCCATACATAAGGCATTCAAATATTAAACTGAATTGTTAGTGGTTGTTGTGATTTACAAGGTGGGGTGACTTCATAATTTGTAAACGTTTCCATTAAAAGCTACAGAGAAATTGATATATAAAATGCAGCCCTTTATGTAAATGACTTAATGTGTCTTGAGACACAAATTGCCTTGGGAGATTAGAGATTTCAACAGCTTCAACGTGCCATGAGATCATGAACAGAGATTTCTTATGTATCTAAATAAGATATCTAAATAAATAAGAAAAAGGGTAAAAATAATTGCTACTCTTAAAAAAGAAAAATGGTTTTCTCATTTATACGTTCTTGATTTCTTATATCCCAGCATGTATCATTCTGCAAAATTATACAGTTCCTTCTCCCCCTCCATGCCTTTAAATTTATGTTTGAATGTAGAACTGATAAAAGTAAAAGAAAAAAGATGTAAATTCCTTCAATTCCTGGTGTTTTCATCCATAGCATTTTCTCAGCACCATTAAGGAACCTTTTGATATTGCCTGCTGGTTTGTTTGTTTGTTTTATTTATACTGGAGTTGTATCGTATAGTAGCATAGCGTAGCGTATTGTATTTGGATTATTTTCCAGTCCGGCCATGCAAAATTTCTTTCAATCTCCAAGTTGTTTCCCATCAAATCACAGTTCAGAGGCTTGAAGAAATTTAAACAGCGAGACAGGTCACTAGTTACTTCACTTTAGAAGTTGTGCCCAATGAGAAAGAACCCAGAGCTGCGGAGAGCAATGTTATCACAGCATGTAGTGGCAGGGAAGGCTCCTTCTCCCCCTCCTTCTATGAGAGAAAGCATGCTGACCCTATTAACAGTGGCAATCCATCTGTCTCATTGAACAGTAATCAGATTCAGTTACGCTTATATAAAATGCTTTCCTCCCACTTTTGTAAGAGTACAAATGGTGCTGCCAAAGTGTGGGAATGGAGATGGGTCTGGAATAATTAGTTGTGAATTAATATGCATAGTGCGTACAGGGTATGTGGAAGATAATTAACTGAGAGTTACATTCCATTCCCAAGTACAAGTTTCAAATGTTTTCAAATGTTGCATGTTTCTCTTTGCAAAAGCATCCTCTGTTTTTTACTAACAATCTTAGGGGTGATGATAGCAGACAGCACAGAGACAAGATAAATATTGCTTAACAGAATCACTTATGCGGAATCCAGAATTGAAAGCACACATTTGAAACCATGTTAATTTGTTTGGGATGGCTGCAATCTGTTCCTTGTACGGGAAATGCTCGTATGGAGCCACTAGATGGTGATACAGTGTCAGTTAAAACGAATGGAGGCATAATAAGGAAAAACAGCCAATAAAAGTGACTTTAATCAGCTCAAGATGTTTTTGCACATTTCCCTCTGCTTTACATTTAATTGTTTCTAAATATGGATTGTGCTACATAGGGGAATCTCTGAATACACCGAGGAACCTTATCCTTGTGTGCTTGCATATTTAAATATTTTTGATCATATATCAAATTTTAGAAAACTTTATTGCAGGGAGATAAACTTTGAATGAATCCAGCAGGATTCATCTACATCTCCACCACAGTGCAGTCAGTTCATACCTGGGGAAGTATAACTAATGTTTCAGACTGTTCATTGTTGCTAGTCAAGGAATTAGATCCGCTCCTGTAAAATGAGAACATATTAAGCACGTTGACTCCAAACTATTAATGTTCTAGCAGGCCCAGCGCTCACCAACAAAATGATGATCATGGTCTTAAAAATAGAATTAAATAAATTAATGAAAGCAAAAAAAAAATTCATTAGTGGTTACTTCCAGAACAGCATAGCTTTAAAATACATGCATCCCTTGCATATTTATTTATTTCTCAAATTTATATGCCACCCTAGACCCAAGGGCACAAAACAACCTTATTTATTGCTAAGGCTTCTGGGCCAGTTCAGTCATAATCAGCAAATACTTCCGTTTTGTAACAAAGCTTAACATAACATGCAACAGTATTAATGATCAACATCCTAATTCATGACTGAAATGGTCGCCATGTGCAGGATGTCATTTCCGTTTGAATCCCTACAGGCTTTCTTGATACCATTTCTGAATTCCAAAAAGTTTGCAGCCATTCTACCTTCGAGGGGAATTCTGTTCCATAGGACAAGGGAGGACCAGAGAGGGCCTGGGTTCAAGCCTTCTGAAGGTGACTCTTTCTCAGGGTAGGCGATTAGATGGACAGATACTGCTTGGAGCAGGAAAACCTAAAGTAGGCAAGTTTGATATTGCCTTTGTATTGCCACTATAGAAACATTACATTGGTGTCCGACAGGGTGGGTTTGATTTAAATCAAATCACGATTTAAATCACCAGTAAAAAGGCTTGATATAAATCAACTCGATTTAAATAATAATTTTTAAAGAGCATCTGTCATCTCTGTCCCACAGCAGCTCCTCCTCTGACCCGCTGTTGACTCACCGACAGTCCCAATATTGCAGAATATACAGCCTCATGCTACATGACTAAGCTCCATTTCATGCTGAATAAACTAAATTATTAATGTATCTTAAATAGAAAACTATCTTTAGATAGATTTTTACTCCAAAAGCATTTAATAAAAATAAATTTAACAAAAATTTTAAAAAACTGATTTAAATTTTTAAAAATTCAATTTTTTTGATTTAAAAAAATCATCGATTTTTATCCACCTTGATGTCTGATCTTGGCAATTTTTATAGCTACTCAGTCCTTTATATTTGTCTGGTGCATTTATCCTAAAAAAAATATTGATGCTTCTTTTTGGCTAGTGTTTCCTTGATTGCCTGATATTCCTAAAG
The DNA here is from genome assembly GCF_059756535.1 of Pantherophis guttatus. Taxonomy (NCBI): domain Eukaryota; kingdom Metazoa; phylum Chordata; class Lepidosauria; order Squamata; family Colubridae; genus Pantherophis; species Pantherophis guttatus. The sequence goes on along the minus strand of NC_142063.1, from coordinate 289,041,969 downwards.
TTCCACGGAAGTTCTCTTCTTTTTGATTTCCTTTCAAGCGTTTCTGCAAGCAGGACGGATTCCTGAATACAGTAACTCTAGTGTTCTCACTGTATGTTATGCTCCCCGATGTCATGTTTAGTCTGCAAGCTTATTTTATTAGAGTAAACCTTTGCAACTGAAGTCAGAGGTTTTCGGAGTAGCAGGAAAGAGAAATAACAAACACGTTTTGACATCAAACAATTATGGTAGTCCATGTTATTTAATCCTCATGACTGCCCATCCCACTCCTCTTCTTTCATGGAATAACAATGTATTTTTCTTTTCCAAATATTTGGGGCTTACATAAAGTACTTTATATTCCTCTTGAATAAACATCTCTTACATCAACATGATTGGAGGGATGGTGAAAATTTGTGAAAAGTCTTGATTTGGGTTCCTCTCTACATTTGAAAACACACTCGGCATAATGTTATGCGTATCTAAAGCCCATTGTGACTACTCCTACAGAAAAGTATTTAGAATTGTTACTAAAACACAATGTGTTATTGTATTTCATCTGTTTTATATAGCAAGAAAAGCTTTTACTCAAATGTGTTTGACAGAGTCATGAATTAATACTTAACAGAACGCAAGAATAAATGTGTAAATTTATTGTAAATTTTATGTATTAGTATTGGATTCAGTTTATGTGTATTTATAAGACATTTTGCTCAACTTTTTCTATATAATTGCATTCTGGTTTTAGGATTCCACAAGGTAATGGAAGGAATTCACAAAGCTCTTGATCTTGGCTATAATCCTGTTAAGGTGAGAATATTCCTTACTAGTAATCTAGAACTACTGTACATGGTATTCATTCTATTACACAAAAGTACAATCTTCAGGCTGTGGGCAGAGTTTGTCTGCAGTAGTGCATTCTAACCATTTTGCTACCATTGTGCAAATTTAGTTTTGGCATACTTACGTCACATCTCATATGTTGCTTTCAATTATTTATTATTTAAATAAACACAAAATGCTTATTTGTTTCTTATTTCACCATTCCAGACTAAAAATGGTGAAGACTAGAAGCCTAAAGGTTCTGCTGATTAGGAGTTATGGGAAATGACCTGTTGCCCAAGGCATTTGGAGATCCTCAGATTAGGAAGGGTGGTGTAATGCCTTAATCCCAATAATTTGTTTCGGAAGCAATTCCCCAATACACATTTTTCTTTAGTTATCCCATAATTTTTAAAAATCCCATAAAGGAAAGAGAGGGATAATTGTCTGTTCAATAATAGAGAACACAGGATTTGTTTTATCAATGGTCAGGGCCGGATTTTCCTATAGGCTAACTAGGCTTCAGCCTAGGGCCTCAAGATCCAGAGGGGCCTACACAGTGGTGGGATTCTGGGGGTTAGGCAAGCCTTTGTTAAATTGCTGGCTCGCCCCGCCCCTCCGCACCACTATTTATTGCCAATCAATAGTGGTGGGCGAGGGGCGGGGGAGCCAGCAATTTAACAAAGGGTTCGGTGTGTTTTTTTTTTTGTAATTTTATTGGCCCCCTAAGCTTCAGCAGAGGCTAATTGGCCTCCCGGCTCTCAGCTGATTTGCTCAGGGCTCTTCTGCTTCCTTGCAAAGAAACGAAAGTGAAACTGCTTTGCTGTTGCTGCAAGGTTGGAAAATTAGGCAGGCAGAATTCTTTTCTTTTTCCTCACCAAAAAAGGTAGGTGCCAACAATGGGAAATTTAGGGAAAAAGAGGAGATTTTAAAACACAAAAGAAAAAAAGCTCCATTTAACTAGGGAATTGTAATAATTGAGATACTATTAATTGTATATTTCTGAAAGCAGAAATGGTTAAGTTGTGGTTTGGAGGAATATATGGGGGAAATTATTTGGTTTATTATTATTGGTAAATATAATTAATGGATTTGTAAGAAATTGGATTAAATAGAAATAATTGGAATATTCATGTTCATATTGATTAATATACAAAAAAGGTACTTATATAACTAATTGATTTATATTAAAATGTTGAATTTATATTAAACAACTGTAATATTACATAATTAACGAATGTGAGGATGGATATAAAAATAGATGACAATGGGAAGAGGTATAATATAGAATAGAAGGGAAAAATTGAATTTGATTAAGATTAGAAATGAGGATGAAGGGTAATATTGGTTTTTTACAAAAATAGATGAGGAATAAATATGGCAAAAAGGAAATATAGAAATTGTAAATTTAATTGAAATGACTAAGCACTGTTTAAATTTATGAACCGGCCAAATATTCTGTTCAAAGAAAATACATTGTATGTTTGTATGTGTGTTTCTAATTATTATTTATTCATATTTGTTCTCTTTTATTCTTTAAAGTTTAACAATTCATTCTTTATCTTAATATCTTTATATTTGTTTGGGGTGGGCTTTCTTCCCTTTCATCTTTTTTATTGTACAGCAATCTTTCTCCTCAAACCTACCACCTCTCTCTTTTCTTTCCTTCTTACTTTCTCTTCCTCCCCCTCTTCTTCTCCTCCCTACTTCCTCTTCCTTTCTCCTTCTCCTCCTCTCTTCCTCCCTCTCTTACCCTCCCTCCTACTCTAATTTTCCTTCCCTTCCTTCATCCCTCTCTATTGCTGTATCCTTTTATGCATATGGACTACTCAGAGGGCTGAAAAAGTTATTTTTTTACTGGTCCTCGCACTTTTGACCAGTCCTCGAACTTACGACTGTCCTCACATTTTACGTTTTTGCCCTATCTTGTCACCATGGTGAAGAGAAGCAGTTGTGAAATGAGTGACACGGTTGTTAAGAATGCTACAATGGGCATAAATGATGACCAGTCATAAGTGCAAAGACCGGTCAAAAGTGCGAGGACCTGTCAGAAATCACTTTTTTCAGCCCTCTGGGTAGTCCTTTTGTGCATATGGACTACTCAGAGGGCTGAAAAAGTTATTTTTGACTGGTCCTCGCACTTTTGACCAGTCCTCGAACTTACGACTGTCCTCGCATTTTACGTTTTTGCCCTATCTTGTCACCATGGTGAAGAGAAGCAGTTGTGAAATGAGTGACATGGTTGTTAAGAAAGCTGCATGGGCATAAATGTGAGGATGGTCATAAGTATGAGGACTGGTCAAAAGTGCGAGGCCCAGTCAGAAATGACTTTTTTCAGCCCTCTGAGTAGTCCCTATGCACATAGCCACGCCCACCCGGTCACATGACGAGCTACCCACGCCTACACAGTCACGTGACCAGCTAGCAACGCCCACCCAGTCACATGATTGCCAAGCCACACCCCCAACTAAGCCACGCCCACAGAACCTGTTGTTAAAAAAATTGAATCCCACCACTGGTGAAAGGGCCTCATAAGTGGAATAGCCTAGGGCCTCTTTTCATCTAAATCCGGCCCTGTCAATGGTTGGATAACAGAGGTAAAAATTAGGATTTTAAAGTGTTACTATGTAAGCAACTGAATCAGGCAGTACGCTGTTCGCTAAGCACTTATTGTATGTAAAGGAAAAATATATAAATAAATGGGGGGGGGGAAAATAGAGCACATTATCTACTATCTACTGAGCTGTGGTGATGCAGTGGTTAGAATGCAGTACTGCAGGCTACTGCTGACTGCCGGCTGCCCAGAAATTTGGCAGTTCAAATCTCACCAGCTCAAGGTTGACTCAGCCTTCCATCCTTCCGAAGTTGGTAAAATGAGGACCCAGGTTGTTGGGGACAATATGCTGACTCTGTAAACTGCTTAGAGAGGCCTGTAAAGCATTGTGAAGCGGTATATAAGTCTAAGTGCTATTGCTACATGGGCTTATTGTGCTTTTGTGCACAATGGCCTTCGGTCATTTCTTGTACTCATTCACTCACTTTTTCTTTTAGGTGAACTGTGTAATTATGAGAGGACTCAACGAAGATGAGCTGCTGGATTTTGTTTCTTTTACAGAAAAGCAGCCCCTGGACGTGCGCTTTATAGAATACATGCCTTTTGATGGTGAGCTCTTGAGATTACACTTGGCTTCAAAGACTGAGTAAATGGAGTGGGCAGATTCCCATTCCTGCAAAAAATGATGAATGGAATATCAACTTAGAGGTATCTTCATCCTCTGGCCTATAGGGGAATTTCTTTGGAAAGGGACGATGCCAAAGTATTGGCATTGCTGGTATTTTATTATTATTGATATTGTATGTCTCTGATCGTATAGTTTCATGGCAGCAAAGCACAACTAATGTATTCCACATAGTCCTACATTTATATTGTAAGTTTTACTAATAATGCTGTTATTTACTTGCTACACAAATTCCTTAAAAACCTAAGGAATTGCACTGGAATGGGATTTTCACAGACTTCTGCTCCTTCCACTCCAACCACTGTTCTTTAACTGCCTACCATTGCATCTTAACTATTGTCTAGTCACATAGAAATCTGTTGCCCCAGATGACAACATGCTGTAGTTAAAAACATGTCTTTTGTATTATAAACTTAAATCTCTCCCATAGTCAATACCAGCCTTATTTGATCAATAAAGTTTGTTTCCTTCTTACTCTAGGCAACAAGTGGAACTTCAAGAAAATGGTGAGCTACAAAGAAATGCTGGATACAATTAAACAGAAATGGCCAGACTTGAAAAAGTTGCCCTGTGAAGAAGCTTCTAGCACTGCCAAGGTGAATATTAGCGTGATCAAGGAATCAGTAATCCGAGAGAGTTTCTTTGTCCGCTGTTTCAGTGCTAGTTATCAAGAAGGGAGAGAGATGATGCGGATTCTATAGTCCTGATAGAGTTTTCCTGTGTACTATTGACAATTATGCTATTCATGGTATTGACTCAATACTGTCCCTATTTATTATTTATTTTTTAAACTTATATGCCATCCATCTCACCTAAAATGAGTTTAGGGGACTTACTATAATGTAAAAACAACAATATAAATCATTAAAATAGTAAGATAATAAGTATTAATATTAAAAAAGATAGCTAAGGAAGGGAGCAAGTTAAAATAGGCTGGCGGTAGTATCTGTCAATCCATTAACCACCTCCAGTATGATATGCCATATTGGGGTCTCAGGAGAAATGGCAGAAAAGGCTCCTCTTATTGACTAATGGGGTCCATAGCATGCACATACACTTGACCAATGGGGTTTTCAGGACCCTAAGATAGCAACCAGTGCAGCTTGCCTAACATCAGTGTTACATGGGCCACACTAAGGCTTTGAGAATTTTCTGTGCGGCTACATTCCTTGACAGCTGCAACTTCTAAATACCCTTCAAGAGTAGCCCCATGTAGAGTGTGTTGCAGTAGTTCTGAGATGAAATGAGGTGTGTGTGTGAGAGAGAGAGAGGAAGGGGGGGGGAAACCAAACATATGTTGACTATAAATAATGCTTTGTAAACTTAGTTATTTAAGTATTGCCTCAGTTTATAGAGTAGATTTATGTACCATTACCTTCATAATTGTCGTGTGATAAATTTCTGGTATTATCTACTATACATAAACTATTCTGGGCTTGCTTTTTATGTAGACTATGCATGAGGTATTGTGTCTGGGAATTTTGGTCATTTTGCAGTTATATCCATGACAACTGCTGTTGTGTTTATAATATAAATGTGTTCCATAATACATGTGATTTGTAAATGATTTGCATAATGTTTTTAACAGAGAAGTATGCAGCACGTAAGAATTTTAAAATAGCCCTTCATCTAAACACATATCATTAAAATGTTGTCATGGATTTTTCCATCTAGCATGTAAGACCTTTGTAGAAATAAATTTAGCAGGAAATTGTTGGTAAGAAGATAAGAATCCTTAAAATGCTAGTGTCTGCTTTTTATCATAAAGAAATATATATCCCTACATATTGAAGGAATAATATAATCCCAAATTCAATAATTGATTTCCAACATAGTATTAATACCTGAATATTTTTACTGGTGACTTTTAACCTTATGGTAACATTTCATTCATGGTAGCATTTACAGAATTTCTTGTCAGTGTCCTAAACTTTCCCCATATCCTATCTAATTCACAGCTATTAGGAGTGTGTAAAATTAGTTGAATTTGAACTGTACTTAATTTGAAACACTCTGTTTTCAAGGGTGAAACAGCTATTTTGAGTGTAAAATGGGTTGAGCCTAAAATATTTCTATAAAACTCAGAATTAGCTCATTCCATTAATCTCTGATTGAGTTTAGGTATACTGGGGTTACCCTTGGATGCCACAGGTGAATACAGTTATTAGATTAGTCCACCCTATAGGGTTTCTGTGTGAGATTGAAGTCTTTCCTGAGAATCTGATGGGTGGCTTGATGGAGCCACCTGAATGGTTACTTCCTGAAATGGATATCTGTTAAAGGAGTTGGATTGGATTGTTTCTGTGTGGCTTCTTACTGAGAGTCAGTCCTAGGGAACTCTTTGGTTCTCTGAGAAGATGAAATGTCAGAAGAGGTACTAAAAGTGCAATTGGAAAGAAGACAAAGAATGAATCCAACTGAACATGAGTAAAAACACATGTTAGAGATTGCAACATGGTGATAAAGTTGGCATTTTATCTCAGCTGCAGATAGATGTTCAGATATATTTTTTTTAAAGGAGACTTGTTCCTAGCTAGGTAGAGATGAAGTTACAGGGTAATCTGGAGAGCTTCATCTGGTAGATAAGATGCAGACTTGCTTGGGATTGTCCTCCAGCTGTCCAGATCCTATAGCGTTGACAAAGGCAAGGTCTTGTAGAGTTACCTGGAATGCTTTTCAACCAGTAACTGCTGAGGATCCTCAAATCCACTAAACCAATTGGGGGTCACTCCTTGGGTGGTTAAAACCACTTGGGTTGGGTCTGTGAAATAATATTTGTTTTGCTGAAAGAAGGGGTGGTACAACTTGGACTACTGTAACGCTCTCTACATGGGGCTCCCCCTGAGGAGCACCCGGAGGCTCCAGCTGATGCAGAATGCGGCCGCGTGGGTGATTATGGGAGCGACGTGGCGCTCCCACGTAACACCTCTCCTGCGCGAGCTGCATTGGCTCCCGGTGGTCTTCCGGGTGCGCTTTAAGGTGTTGGTTCTCATCTTTAAAGCGCTCCATGGCTTAGGGCCAGGGTATTTGCGAGACCGCCTGCTGCTACCGATAACCTCCCACCGGCCAATACGCTCTCACAGAGAGGGCCTCCTCGGGGTGCCGTCGGTCAGGCAATGTCGGCTGGCGGCCCCCAGGGGGCGAGCCTTCTCTGTGGGGGCACCCGCCCTGTGGAATGAGCTGCCTCCTGGAATACGATTGATCCCGGACCTCCGGACCTTCCGTAAAGCCCTGAAGACGTTTTTATTTCATCAAGCCGGCCTAGCCTAAATGGTCTTTAATTGGGATTTTAAATTTTATGGAATTGGGGTTTTAAATTTGGGTAGCCAATGATTTAATTCTTTTAATTATCTTAACTTTTGCATTTGTATGTTTTTTAATTTTGGCTGTTCACCGCCCTGAGTCCATTCTGGGAGAAGGGTGGTATACAAATTAAATTAATAAATAAATAAATAAATAAAAAACTTGCCTTGAATGAAGAGATGCTTCACTCCCTCCTCAAGAAGCCTTTGCTGAAGTGGACAGTCTTGGACAATTTTCATCCACTCGCCAATTTTCACTTCTTGGGGAAGATTGTTGTAAAAGTGATCATGCTGTAGCTTCAGAGAGCAAGATGGAAATGGATAATCTGGAAAATACAGATTATCTAGAACCTTTTATGCTTGGTTTTATACCGGGACATAATACTGAGATGGCATGGTTCACACTTCTGTCTAATTTCTGGCAGAGCTGGGGCAGGAATAGTGCAGCTATCATGGTTCTCTTTGATTTAGCATTTTCAAAAGTACTGTCAACCATGATATTCTTCAGGGCCATCTATAGGGATTTGGGGTGGTAGATACAGTGTTCTAGTAATTATCTTTCTTTTTTGTGTGTAGTTGGATCCAATCTGCTTATCCTAAACATTCCAGCATATTTGGTATGTTCTGGGGCCTACTGACTAAATTATTTTATCTGAGGGGACTCGGAAATGGGCCTTCTTTATCATAGCACCCACCTTCTGGAATTATATCCCCCAGGAAATTTGTTTAGTCCCACTCTGACCTTATTCAGATGAACCTTTAAAATTTGACTCTTTCCCAAGGATCTTATAGTGATAATTAGTTTGTCAAAATTGGGGTTATTTTTCTGGACATCAGCTTTTTATATTGTTTGCAGTTTATTGTTTTCTATATGTATACTATATATTTCCCAGAGTCATGATGGAGTCAGGCAGCCTATAAATTTAATTAATGCATTTAATAAACTACATTTCACATGGGAGACAGCTGTTTTGAATTTGACAAAGTTTGAATTCAAAACATTTTGCGCATCCCTAGCTTCTCCTTTCACAAACTAGAAGAATTTTTTAGGAATAAAGTACAACTGATGTGATTAACTTCATTGCCTTTTTTTTCATTTTGCTCCCATGTTTGGTTTTTAACAGGCATATAAGGTTCCACATTTTCAAGGGCAAGTTAGCTTCATCACTTCCATGTCTGAGCATTTCTGTGGATCCTGCAATCGACTGAGGATCACAGCTGATGGGAATTTGAAGGTAACTCTATTGCTTTCTCTGTTTTATCAAGTATCCAGGGAAATGGGAGTCTTCACTGGATGGTTTCAAGCAAAGGCTACCACCTATCTCTCTGGAATGCTTTAATTTGGACTCCCATATTAAGCAAGGGGGTACAACTTGGTGAATGATTAATTAATGATAATGATAAATATGATTATTTATTTTACAGGGATGGAGTTCATAAAAAATGGGCATTGCATTCAGAACAGGTTTAAACACTCTTGAATAAATACTCTCTAAACAGAAGTAGTAAATTACATGACAATTCCTGTTTAGTTATTACTTGAAGCAAACATATTTTTGCTGTTTCCTGAAATTTTATTTTTCTTTCTTTTCTAATATACTGTATTCAAATATGAAAACTAATGGAAAGTAAATATACTTTAATCTTTTATTTGAAATTGTCTTGTAAGTGGTAATTGGCAAGCACTATTAAATCAGACATGTGGGGTACAGACCAAGTAGTAAGATGGGAGGAGAGAGCAAGGAGAGGATGAACAATTTTCCTGTCACGTTGAAAGTTGTTATTTGTAATTAGTTCAGTCTTGGTGCTTAAAAGTTCCAACTCCCACAATTGGTGACAGCAAGCATTGCATTAATATCTGTTGACACTAAGTCAGAGCAAGTTCATTAGCTCAAATAACTTACAGAGCTTGATCTTAATGAAATATTCAAGCCAGTACTTTGTGTCATGCTAGAAGTTTGAATTAAAGCACCAGTAGGTGGCAACACTTAGTTGATCTTTGCTGATCTCAAAACAACTAAGGCAACATTGGATATAGAATTTGGACAGGAGGCCACCAGGAAACCTTGGTGCTGTAAGCTAGACTGAGATGTTTACAAAAATTTAGGGGAAAAAACCCAGAAATAAACCATTTCTGTTTTATTGCCAAGAAAAACAAAAGGATATGCTTATATAGTTGCAGTTCTTAGGGCCAAGAATGGCCCATGTAACACCACTGCTCCGCGAGTTACATTGGCTGCTAGTCTGCTACCAGATGCAATTCAAGATGTTGGTAATCACCTTTAAAGCCCTTCATGGCAAGAGTCCAGGGTACTTGAGGGATCAACTCATCCCATTGGGATTGGCCTGGTCCACCCGTGGCAGCTGAGAAGGCATGTTGTAGGCCCTGTCAGCTCAATTATTCTGGCTGGCGAGATCTAGGAGAAGGGCCTTCTCTGCCATTGCACCTGCCCTGTGGAACATCTTGCCCCTTGGGGTAAGGACAGCCCCCCCATCTTTCATAAGAGCCTAAAGCAGGGGTCCCCAACCCCTGATCTGTGGACTGGCAATGTGTCATGGTGTGCCAGAAATCAGGTCATGCCAACAAGCGAAGCTCCATCCCCAGGATGCAAGCAGCACGTCCCTCCGGTCCGTGGAAAAACCTCTCCATGAAACCGGTCCCTGGTGCCCAAAAGGTTGGGGCTGCTCTGCCACTTAGCTTAGGGGTCCAGTTGGGGAGCATCACAGTGGAAGTGATTAGCTGATTAACAACAGATCCCACTTCCCTCCCTATCCTGCTCCCGCCTTCCCCATCTTTTAATTGGGCCATAGTGTTTGGATTTTGTATTAACGTATTTATGTTTTTAGGTTATATAGTCTTTTATCTTTTATAATTGTAAGCTACCCAGATTTACTTTAAGGTAAGATGGGTAGCCTGCACATTTTATAAATAAATAAAATGTTTCCCCAGTAGCTTTAGGGGATATGAAGTGCATGCGGTAAATAGAATATTGGAGAATAATAACATATTCTATTTTTAGTCTGAACGCAATTATAGAAACATAGCAGACTGCTAGTACCAAGACTAACCCAGTTTTTATCTTCCCTCCATAAATGAAAGCTAGAAGTCTTTACAGGTAGAACCATCTATAACATCTGTTATTTAAATTTAGTGTACTCGACTATTTATAGTGCTGACTTTTCTTTATCTAACAGCCAGGAGATAAGTTTATTATTATTATTATTAGTGGTAGTAATAAACCTCTATATCTTTCAAAGAAAAAAAATCATTCTGTAGCCCATATACATACAACCTCTGTCCCAGAGGCTGCAAAGCCTGGATCCTTCCAAAGGAAAGAGAACTTTTTAATTCAACAGAAAATATTAAATTCGTAATTAAGTTCATTTAATTTATGTTAAAATAAATCTAGTTCTTGTCCTGGCTCCATTCACTTAATTGCCCTGATCATACTCCCTTCCTAGAGGGCAGCCCTTGGGATATCAATCAAAAGCTAAGTGCAATCCTTAACCCAGAGAAAAACAGTACTTTTGATAGAATGTTAAATGCAAGTCAAACATTTTAAATTCAAAATGTTTTGACTCCTGAATGCCATTCTGACCCTAAAGTTTCTGATGGCAGTTGGAGGTTGGAATGGTCTGTTTCAAAGTTTGACCTCAAAATGTTTGCAGATCAGTAGAACATGCTATCACCACCAAAGCAAACATTGCATAGGAGATAATGCCCAACTTGGGAATGTTGCATGTTAGCTTCCAGTCTGTACTGATTTCTAAGCCCTCATACTTGGAAGAACTTTGTAAAATTGATTAAGCAAGTCTACATTAGGGTACATCCTTGTTGTATTCCCACAGTTGTTGGGACTGCTCTCTTACTATAATGATGTGTGAGAATGAATTTGGGAGACAGGGGGAAGAGACATAGCCAGGGAATGGTTAGATAAGAGCAGCTTGACCCATAAAAGGAAATGTGGGTATGGCCAAACATCTCAGAAGGGACCCTCCCTAGTTTTTTGGCCACTAAAGGTGATGGGGGAGAAATGTACTTTCAGACTTACAAAATTCTGTTAATGTAACCTTTCAATAAAGTAGACATAGTTCATCTGGATGTGCTTCTTCTCTTGGCTATCTTGCAAAGCTGACACCTATTATTATTTTTGGTAGTCTGGAATGGAATGGTAGACTTACCCAAAATTGGTCTCTTGACTTTAGTGAGAAGTACTGTTTTATGGTCATTTTCCATGTTCAGATGGAATAGGAGTTGCCTGCTTGCCTCTTCAAGATAAGGATATTGCCAACTGGCATTTTGTACAGCCTTTGCCAGTTATTATTGGAACAACCAACATTTTCTTTTGAAAAATAATCTGGAACTAAAATGTTTTGAGGATTTCATGAACTTTCCTGCTACACCCATACAACCTGATGGAGAGTGGAACTATATCTCAGTTCATTTTCTATTCTTGTTTCAGGTCTGCCTTTTTGGAAATTCAGAAGTGTCCTTACGGGATCACTTACGATGTAATGCCTCTGAAGAGGAGTTGATCCAGATTATTGGGGCAGCTGTTGGGAGAAAAAAGAAACAACATGCAGGTATGCCATTTCTCTTTCCCAGATGTGTAGCCAAAGCTGGACTATTAAGCACAATACAGTGCAAAAGTCTTAAAGTGAAATCAAATGTTATGATTTAAGGACTTATAAAATGTTTCCAAATCAAAATTGATCAAGACTAAAACGTTCCAGTTCTTGAATTCAAAACAGATTATTCTACTCTTACTGGCAGAATTCTAGTACTGTTCCATTTCATCTAAAAAGAGTTCCAGGCTCAAAATAGCATGATTTTGATCACAAAAGACTGAGATCAAAACTGAGACAATCGGTAGTAACAGAAAAGCTGTTTTGTGCTTGAAACATTTTAAATTAAAAAGAATTTGCACACTACAATAGTTCTGCTGTACTTTATGCTGACAGGAATCAGGAAGTGTTAATTTCCCTTTCTTGTAGTCTTCTCATGTTATCCAAATATGTTACCCTGTGTTTGTTCAGAGTTCATTTTAGGTATGTGTATGGGACAGAAGGGAGGAAAGGAATCACATACATTGCTCCTGCCAACTTTGATATGATGTTACAGCGTTCCTAGGTTGTCTAAAAGAAACTAAATAAAGTTTTGCCCCTAGCCACTGAAAAATTTCCTGCCATTGTTTTACAGCATATGAGTCCTTTGATTAAGGATCATAATTGGTATTTTATTTTGGGGGTAAGTCCTTCAAATTATGTTATAGACTGCTGTTTTTCATTTCTCATGTGAATTGTTTTCATAGTCTGGTTTTGCTTTCTCTGTTTCCCCATTCATAAGTACCACTTCAAGAGACGATTGCTTAATACTTAATATTGCCAACATCCATACCATCACCAACATTTTTATTTGTTGTTATTATTTTTTTTGCATTATTTTCATTGATATAAAATCTGGGAGTATTAATAATTTTTGCATGTTCATTATTTTCTTCTCAGGCATGTTCAACATTTCCCAAATGAAGAACAGGCCAATGATCCTCATTGGTGGGTGACCAATCAGTACGTAAGAAGTACTTAAGTTTTGTAAGATGGTTCACAACCTGTAAACAGAAACTAAACATATTCTAAATAAGAAATAGAAATATGTGCATATTTTCTTTTTAAAAATAATTATCTGGGGCGTCACTTTTGGTGCAGATCAAACTAATGCTGGCTGGGCATCTTGCTAATGCAGCAGTGTGGAAGTTTCTGAGCTTCCATTCTCCAGCCTGTAAGTGAGAATTTTATTATGTAGCTGTTCCTTGGGGCTCTGTACTTAAACCCACTTTAAGATCTGGTATATTGCTAGAATTAGAAGGATGGGATATAGATAATTTGGGAAATGGGAACAATTAACTACTAGCATTTCCACAGCATGGGAGAACCATGTGGTAAACCATACATTTGGAGGTTTGCCTGTAATTGAATAAGACGTTTGTGGGGGAGAGCAAAGGAAGCTGGATGCAAAGACAGGCTCCTTCCAGCTGGTTTTGGAATGGGAAGTTGGCTGCCTACACGCAGCTATGTATCTGGGACTTAAATTATGTCTGGTAAGGCCATGCATTCTGTACCTCGGGAAAAGCGACCGCTGACTTTCTCTTTGCAAATAGCATAGTCTTTGTGACTAGGGTAGAACCAGCTTTGTTATGATTTACAGACTACTGCAGGAATATATAGAGCAACTTGGGCAGCTTCCCAATTTAATTTGAAGTGGATTACAAAGTTCCATGAAGTTAGCTCTTGTGTGAATCAGTAGGAAGTGGATAGGAGGTCCAAAGTCCAAGAGAGGATTGGAGTGAATGCTATGGAAAGAATAAATTGTCTTATTCTCCCTCTCTTATTTTTCTTGAATACTTCAGAAGTAGCATTAGTGTTTTCTTTTGATGTGCTCCTTCACATAGACTCATTAGCAGTATGGAAGGCTTGATGAATTGCAAAAAGTGAAAGTTAAAACTTCTGTAAAACAATGAATATAATCTGAAACTCTGTGTTGACTTACTCTAGTTGCCATTTGTCTTCCTTTGCTTTCATGCAGTCATAAGATTGTAGTCTGTTTATGGGAACAGTCTCTCCTGCCAATCTTGGTGAGGATCTTCTCTGCTTCTCATACACTATACAATAGCACTTAGACTTATGTACCGCTTTACAGTGCTTTACAGCCCTCTTTAAGTGGTTTACAGGGTCAGTGTATTGCCCCCAACAATCTGAGTCCTCATTTTACGGACCTCAGAAGGGTGGAAGGCTGAGTCAACCCATGCTATGAAAGTAGTAACTTTCACCACCACATTGCTACAATTTTGTCTCTAATTATATAATAATTGGAAAGCAAAGCATAGGGACTCATTTAACAAAGGTGTACTGTTGGGATTACAACACTGCAATTTTCACTCAAAGGCTGTGTTGTCCAGGACTTTGGGGAAATGGAGTCCCAACATTTTGGGAGAATGCCCAGTTTTGTGTAACCTAAAGCTTACTCTCAGATCTGCAAAGGTAGACAGATTTTTACGTAATGTGTTACAAAATGTCTGTGGCAGGTATCAAATGTCTCTGTGGTCTCTAATGGAAAAGGTGGGGAACCTCGAGTGTGCAAAAAGAAACCGATAGAGAGGGAGCATTTCATAAATTGATTTCAGCAGCCAGAAATGCTATGCAGGAATTCTGTGTTGCTCTTCAAATTACCCCTCTATGAATGCAGCTGAAAACTACACAGGATCTTAGAGGTCAGTAGAGCCGATTAAAAACATATTCTGATATACAGTAATAGGGATATATAACATCCACAACAACCTGGCATCTATAAAAGCTCAAAATGAAATAATACTTTTTGAATTAAAATAAAACGATTAAAATCTCACAAGCTTTCCAAATCACATGATGATTCATGTTTTCACTTGAAAACTTGGAGATGAGATTATCAAAACATGAAAATAAGAGAGAGAGAGAGAGAGAGAGATCAAGGCCCAGAGCCAGCCCTCCCTTCCACTTACAGTAATAATGTGATTTTGTACAACGGCTGTCAAAAAGATTGGTCATTCTCTATTGTATAAGGATCGGCCACATCTAAATAAGTTCAGTTCTAAGGAAATATTGGAATATAAGAACTTTTTCCTATTATATAGCTCTTCTTCTCCACCCATTAATATCACTTACATGAACTTTTCACGGAAGAGTTGAACATATACATGGATGATTTGTGTCTGCTGGGGCACTCTCACTTCTAGCATTAAGATTGCCTAGTTAAGAACCAAAGTGGAAATTTAAATTGTCAGCTTTCAAGATTAATTTAGGGTTTGTTCTTTTCAATTGGTTGTTAGGGCTGTGAGAGGAAGAAGTCTCCAAAGCTTGTGTGGGATTTGTCGCCCGGTACCTCTGGAACAGCTACATTCACAGTGTGAAAATAATGGTGCAAAAGTAGACTTGTTGAATTCTAATCTGTCAAAGAAGATAAGGTTCTCAGATGGGCACCACATTGTTGAGCTGGGCAGGGAGAAAAAGTGACATGCATGGCGCATACTTGATAGGCTGCAATAATTTCAGACAATGGTCTTAGCTAATGTGTAGGCTAATGTGTCTCCTCTGCCTTAGTTCCGGCAATTGAAAGTTGTAAGAAAGTTGTAAGAAAGGCTCTTGCATCCCCCCACAAAAAGAAACGAGAGCCATGGACGGATGAGAGGTAGACAGAATGTGCTTATTTTTCTGGAGAAGAAAGGGCTTCTGCTGCATCATAAACAATTCCTGACACCCTAAAGAAATCCTCTGAAAAATACGGCAGATGGGTGATTTGAGCAGGGTTGTTTCTTTCTTAGTCTCTTAGCTATTGGAAATAAAATAGAATTGCTACCCTCCCCACTCCAGGAAAAATCTCACTGCAAACCAAAAGAGAGAGGAGGAGGGAGGTGCACCAAAACTTTGTAAAGATACACATCATTAAAGAGAGATTTGGCTACTTCTTCCCATCTCACTTTCCTTTTTCCTCTTCTTGTATCTAAAAAGCATGCCTTCCATTATGTTTTAAAAATCGCCTTTTAACTTGGTCCTTGGCACCAGACTCTGGCATGGCCATAGCCAAGGGATTAATGAGTGGGAGCTGACTCCCAGAAGGTTTGGAACTGAAATTGACCCAAATAAAGATAACACAGATCGAGGAAGGAATACAAGCTCTTGGCAGCACCAGGCCAAGCGTGACGGGCCTCTTGTTAACATGGCCAGAGCTGGCAGTTGTAGAGAACTGCTTTTAGCTTCAGGCTATGAGAATGGAAAAGTAGTTATGTTCTCTGGAAATTTTGGCTGTACCTTACAACCAGGAGGCCACATCCTGGAGTAGGTGTACTGTAAAAGTTTACAGTGTCAGGGTAAACATTACTGTCCAGGTAATCCTCAACTTACAACAGTCCATTTAGTGACCATTCAAAGTTACCACGGCCCTGAAAAATGTGACTTATGACCATTTCTGCAGTATCCCCATGATCATATGATCAAACTTTAGAGGCTTGGCAGATGATTCACATTTATGACCTTTGCTGTGTCCCAGGATCATGTGATCAACTTTTGCGACTGTCTGACAAGTGAAGTCAATAGGGAAGCCAGATTCACTTAACAACCAGGTTACTAACTTATCAACTGAAGTGATTCACTTAACAACTGTGGCAAGAAAAGTCATAAAATGGGGCAAAACTCACTTAACAAATGTTTCACTTAGCAACAGAAATTTTGAGCTCAATTGCGGTCATAAGTTGAGGACCACCTGTAATTGAATCTTATTTCAGATTCAATTGAATGAAATACGGTTTTGTGCTTGATGATATGACCTCCTCTTACACTTCCAAAGGGGGGTCAGGAATGGAGGTGTGTGTTTGTGTGGATCTCAGTGAAGGGGATAAATGTAAGTAAAACATCCCTGAACAGATGACTATTTTAAGCTTTTGTTTATGGAAGGCAGTCTGTTCAACTGTTGAGTTAACTCTTTACTATTTAGTAAGTGTCTTAATATTTAGCTAAAATCTTCTTTTTAAACTCCCATTATTCATAATACTGCCCTCAGGAACAGTATGGTAGTATATGTTTGCTGTAATTTCAGCTATTTGAAAGCTGTTCTCATGTTTCCCTTAATTTTCTGTTCTCTAAGTTAAACATATCTGCCCTTTTCAGCCATTCTTTATTTGTCATTTCCTGTTGGATAATATCTGGGTATACTTTTAGAATCTCTATAATCCATCTCTTTAAAATTCTAGGCTTTTTGTGCAAGGGATTTTTAATTGGGGAGAGATTCTGTGGTCATTAATGACTCTGAAGTTGCTTGGGGGGGTACAGAAATGTTTCAAATTAGAAATACTCCATTGTTTTGAGTTTAAAGTGGCTTGTTCCAACTCAAAATACTTCTATAATGGACAGGATAATCTATCTTGAATTTGAAGCAGGAGGTTTTAAATTGAAGTATTATGCACACCCTCTACTACTTTCTAATTTATTATCTAATACATCTCAGACAGATAGATTTTCCTACTTCCATTTTAAAGGACAAGTTAAGACAGTTCAAGATTATAGAGGAAGGGATTTTGCAGGATAGTATCTGACTTATATTCTCCGTCAGCAAGAGATCCCATTTGGGTTTTTCGTGGACAGATAAGAAAACACTTGTCCCTCAAATTTTGGTGGGATTTGTGCCTGTGTGTGGTTTACTATTTTATGGTTAGTAGTTTTATTGTTGTGAGTCACCTAGAGGTGTGCTTAAGATCAGCAGCTATACAAATATTTTAAATAAATAAATAAAATGTCACCACTATGTATGAGTGAGTCCTGTTCACTGTTTTTCAATTAGAGCAGAAGATAAACAGTAAGCTTGTTAGAATGGCTTTAGAAGCCCTAATTCCATCAAGAAATATAGCAATATCTGTGTAAGTCCTGTTTTTGATTGCTTATATGATTTGACTTTCTGCATAGGTGGAATTCTGGAACTGGATTTCTGCCACCTTTGGCAGTTATCGTTGGATTTCTAAACTGAACACATCCATTGCCAATTTGGCCTTTCATTTTCCTTGGATTATTCCCATGCTGCGTATACAAATTGCATTTGAAGTACCCAAGTTTTTTTTCAAATACAGATTGCCATGTAGGATGGAGAGTTGTTATTCAAGAATCAGTGCCAAGTCCTATCCAAGCCCAGAATTAACATAGTCCTTTGAATTGTGGGCAGCTATTTTCTAGCAACTGATAAGAATGCTGGAAAATTTAAGAAAAGATTCCTGATTCAGAAGGGTATTTTTAGAAGGTTTATTTTTCTCTCTGTGCTTTATGGGAATTTGTAGAACACTGCATAAAATCAACAGTAGTTTTTCTCTTCTAGCATCGACTTTTGTTGTTTTTTTCTTTTTCCCCCAGAGGCAACATCAAGGTCATTTCCACTTCTCCAAGATGCCCTGCAGGACCAAGTAAATTTGAAAGATTGGGGCCTCAGACAAGACCACTGCCTGACTCTGAAAGAAAGTTTATTCAAACAGATGGGGAAAAAGTTTAAAACAAATATGTTTACAGGACACCATGCCTTGCCAGGATCTTACTCAGCACGACAGCTTGCATCAAGGATTTCACAAGCTCAGCTCAGTAGCAATTGCTTTCTTCAGAAGACTTTGAGCTCCAGCTTGAATGACAAGTGCCTTTGGACAGCAACTCCTCTCTCCAAACAGGCTTCCCATGTGACTAGAGACATTCGTTCCAGGATGGTAAGCCAAGCAGAGAAGGGCTGGAGATCTCTTTCAACTGCCAAATGTCTTGGTGCCTCTGATTGTTTAACCCACATTGATCGAGAAGGCCGGGTATCAATGGTAGATGTTGGAGGGAAGCCAGACTCAGAAAGGATTGCAGTGGCTTGTGCTGTGGTCCGTCTGGGTGCAAAGGTATTCAACTTGGTGCAACAGAACCAAATTAAAAAAGGCGATGTGCTGGCAGTGGCCCAGATAGCTGGAATCCAGGGAGCCAAGCTAACAAGCCAGCTCATTCCACTGTGCCATAATGTCCCATTGAATCTGGTTAAGGTCACTCTTAGTCTAGATGCAGAAAAACATACCGTTACCATTCAGGCTCTGTGCCGCACCCGTGGGAAAACGGGGGTGGAGATGGAAGCTTTGATGGCTGCCAGTCTTGCTGCTTTGACAGTGTATGATATGTGCAAAGCAGTGAGCCATGACATAATCATCGAAGAGGTAAAACTCCTCAGCAAGCAAGGAGGCCAGAGGGGTGACTTTAAGCGAGACTGATTAAAGTTTTTATTCAAGAGATCGACATACTTTATCCTTGGAATACAATTTTAGCAACAGCATCTCCAGTACTAGTAACCAAAATTCTGACCATTACCCTTACTAAATCATAATCTCTTGTTTCTCTTATTTTGCCTAATAACGTAGGCTTAGGTCTATTTGTTTGCCTGTCTTCTTTCATGTAGCAACTGACCTTTTTGTCTGTAAATTCTAAGCTCTCCCACTGCTTTGATTTGCAGTAATTCTAAGGATACATGAGTTTAGCCCTTTATTTCTGACTTTGGGCAAGGTTCTGGTCTTCCATTTCCTTTTAATTGCACTACAATATTCACCCAGCAGGATTTCAGCATGACTCTTCGGCTTGAGAATATTCAGATCCAGAATTCTCAGTTGAATTATGATTTTAGTATCATATCATATCCAAACACTAGAAAATATAAACTGTGAGTCACCTGGATCACTCCCAACTAGACCAAATATGATTTTGAATAGTAGTTTAGTTTCAATTTGTCTTTCAAAATGGAAGGTAAATATTCGTTGGTTAGGAATAGTTACAAACTAATCTGTATACAGTTAAAAATACTGTATAAATTTCTCTTAAAACTGGATGAAAAAGTTGATACTTCTAGTACTATCTGTGTAATACTAGTTCTGGTACTATCAGTTCTATCTGAACACACTGTCTTCCTTTTTTTTTCTCCTGAAGTTCTTCCTGCAGTTTCCTCAAAATACAAAGCTGCCCCCATCTCCTGGAGAGAGATAGTTTAGACCAGGGGTCTCCAACCTCGGCAACTTTAAGACTTGTGGACTTCAACTCCCAGCTTTGCTGGCTAAGGAACTCTGGGAGTTGAAGTCCACAAGTCTTAAAGTTGCCGAGGTTGGTTTAGACCTAGGATAAATCTCTCTTCTGCATATATGCAGAAGTCCATGCCCAAGAGAAAATGTGCCCTGAGTATGTCTTAACCTGACCGGCATGAGGGGATGGAAAACTGAATGTCAGATTTGATGCCTTCCTTTCATAACACAATAAATAAATAAATAACCAAACAAACAACCCTAAACTCCTAGATGTTCAAGCCCATTATAGTCTTCATATTAACATTGAAGTGGATGTAATTCTGTCTAAGTAAGGCACTAGGATTGAAACAAGTAGGACAAAATATCCTAAGTTTCTGGCCACAGATGCAATTTTGTTTTTTATTTATTAAATTTTCTAGTCCATTTTTTCACAGCCTAGGAAACTTTCAGATGCAAGAGCCTTGAGACACAAATCAAAGTATTTTAATTCTGAACATTATTTCTTTAAAACTCATCAATAGCATTTTAAATGAAAGTAGTATCTTTTCCTGTTCTTCTACAGAATTAGGAGAATACAGCGTGAAGCTCATTTTGCTAATACTCCTCCCGCTGTTTATGCTCCGCATGTATTTGCATAGCAAATGCTCCTTCAAGTAGGCAGAAAAAGAAAGGTTTTATTCAACTCAATTAGAGTTTATGCAGAGGACAATCAAGAGTATTATCCTTTCACATAATAATACTCAGAAGTCAAGGAGAGATAATTTTGATTCTCTGAATGAAAAAACAAAGGATTGATAATATAGTGAAATAACAGTGGCACCAAGAGACATTTCTCCCCAATCCCATTAAGTGTTGGAATTTCTCAGATTAAATGACCTTTAGCTTTACATTTGATTTTCAAACAGGTGTTTTCATGTAACTTCTAAGGGAGCAGATAGTGATCAATTATAGTTTGTGCTATCCAGTAATTTATTATAAAGTATTTTAATCAAAAGCAATTTTAGAATAGAATAGAATAACAGAGTTGGAAGGGACCTTGGAGGTCTTCTAGTCCAACCCCCTGCTTAAGAAGGAAACCCTACACCACTTCAGACAAATGGTTATCCAATCTCTTCTTAAAAACTTCCAGTGTTGGAGCATTCACAACTTTTGGAGGCAAATTGTTTCACTGATTAATTGTTCTGTCAGGAAATTTCTCCTTATTTCTAAGTTGCTTCTCTCCTTGATTAATTTCCACCCATTGCTTCTTGTTCTACCCTCAGGTGCTTTGAAGAATCGTTTGACTCCCTCTTCTTTGTGGCAGCCCCTGAGATATTGGAACACTGCTATCATGTCTCCCCAGTCCTTCTTTTCATTAAACTAGATACACCCAGTTTCTGCAACCATTTTTCATATGTTTTAGCCTCCAGTCCCATAATCATCTTTGTTGCTCTTCTCTGCACTCTTTCTAGAGTCTCAACATCTTTTTTACATCATGGAGACCAAAACTGAATGCAGTATTCCAAGTGTGGCCTTACCAAGACATTATAAAGTGATATTAACACTTCACGTGATCTTGATTCTATCTCTCTGTTTATCTCTCTCTGCCTATAACTTTGTTGGCTTTTTTGGCAGCTACTTCACACTGCTGACTCATATTTAAATGGTTGTCCACTAGGACTCCAAGATCCCTCTCACAGTTACTACCATTGAGCAAGGTACCACATATATTGTATCTGTGCATTTTGTTTTTCTTGCCTAAATTTAGAACCTTACTTTTTTCATCATTGAATTTCATTTTGTTAGATAGCGCCCAATGTTCAAATCTGTCAAGATCCTTCTGTATCTTGAGCCTATCTTCTGGAGTGTTGGCTATTCCTGCCAGCTTGGTGTCATCTGCAAATTTGATGAGTTCCCCATCTATCCCCTCGTCCAAGTCATTGATGAAGATATTGAAGAAAAATTTTGAAACCAATAAAATGTTGCACATGAGGTGATATTTGGAACCCAACCATTTTCAGCTAGATTTGATAAAAACTGATCTATGCATGAGCAGACTGGGTAAAAATTGCTTGTTCTTCTATAATATTTTGCACTTTAATGAAGTCCAAAAAAATGATCATAAAGAAGTGCCTACATTTTGCTATTGTGCTTAAAGGATAAATGAAATGTGACTCTTTTCTACATTTATTTTTAGTTAATCAGAATAATCATCACGATTTCCTGGAATTGAGGGAAATGATTTATGAACATAAATGGGCCCCAAGTGGCACTCACCATTCTAGCCTGTTCTTCATTGCTTTGGCTGGGATAAAAACATTGGTTCTTGATCTAGGATAGAAAGTTTATGGGAGAATTCCCACTCCCACTTGGAATGTGGCTATCATATAAACTCAAGGGCAGACTGATTTGTCTGCTTGAAAGAAAAAGGGTTCTTCCCAGTACACCAAAGATACATAGGAGGAAAATCAGAATGTAACAACATTTGAATTACCTTTAAATAGTTCCATATATAAGCATAGTTGCTTTTTCCAATTTTTTTTCTTAATAAATCTAATCCAAGGTGAGGGGATTTTACATTCATTGTTCATTGCAAGGTTGATTAGCACTTCAGAGATTGGACAGTACAAATAACCCTTGAGTTACCACCATCGTTCATTGCAAGAAGGAACGTGCTATTCAGAGAATGGCGTGAGCAGTCTCAGGAAGAAGCTGCCTTGCATAGGGTCAGGCCTTGTCAGCAGCAGGATGAAAGCAGCTAAGCCCAGCAGTGCCTGCAATGTGCGGGGTGGTGGTGGTGGTGGTGGTTTTGCACTGTGGCGCTAGAGTGGTTGGTCATGAGACAGGCCTTTAGCGGTACTTCTTGGCAACAGTGGCAGCAGCACTGGAGTTGGAGTTGAGACCCAGAGTTGGGGATGGGAACAGCCCCAGTGCTGCTGCTTCAACTGAAGAGGGACTCTGTGCAGAGCTACCAAAAGGGCAGAGATGGGGGGAAAGGGAGATAAGTGGGGGGGGCGGTCAAGTGGAAGCAGCCTGTTATTAAGGCTCGAGGTTGGGAGCAACGAAGCTAGGAATGGCTTGGATCAGGTGAACCCTCACCTAAGACCAGTGGCATTCAGTTAACAATGGCAACAGAGAGTACTGGGATTGCCATCACTAAACTAAGCAATATGATCATGTGATGTTTTGCCTAATGGCCACATTGCTTACTGACAGAAAATCCAGCCGTAATTATTGCTGAATCTCAAACAGTAGCTGTAAGGCAATGTCAGAAGTTTTTAACCACAGCCAATTAGTTGGCAGATCAGCAGTAATCTCAAGATCGAAAATTGGTTCCCCATCCTGTTCGCTGACATATAATTTAGAAATATGGCATTTCCATAAAGCTGTGAAGATGGGACAATCATGACGTATCTAATGTCATGAATAGAAAGTCTGGTGATCATTCTCCAGAACAAGGCAAAATAATATCTAGAGCAGAAATGACTTAATCCCAAATGCATTGGTTGCCTTCTTTCTGATTATTAAAAGCTTTGTAAGATTTCTGTTGTTACAGCAACTCAGAAACCATGATGGACATTAGTTCAGTTCCATATGACATTTCTGAAAGGCCTTTTAAAAAAACTCCCCCCTTTTCTTTTTAATTCCAAAAATCATAGTCAAACCATTGGTTATGTCTCCATACAACCTTCTGTCAGTTTTTTTGATTTGGAAATCACCAACATAGGACATAGGCTGAGGAGAGCCATTTAAAATGAATATATTTCTGTGTGAAATATCAACTTTTTCTTGCCTTTTGATTTTTAGATTGTATTGCAAATGCCTTACAAAGGAAAACAAACTTTAGGGAAGAATGTCCCAAGTTTGGGGAAAAGGAGAATAAAAAATATACATCTCATGGGGCTGGAAATGGACAACTTTGTAGAATGCAATTTACTTTTTCCTGCAGTTAGACTTTTCACACTATTTCCAAATAAAAATAGTTCCTCCTTCCAATTGTTTATGTAATTCATAAACACATTGTTTGCACCAAATAGTATTCATTGATTAAATTCTCCTTATTGCACCAAATAGTGTTCTTCGATTAAATTGTTCTTGCATAAGTTTATCTGTTGTAATGTGTGTAAACATAATGTCAGTTGAATTACTTAGTAAGAGCAATAGTTCAAGTTTATACTTGACAAGAGGGCTTTAATCACAGTCTGATTGCTGTGGTCACTCCATGTTTCTTCAATTGCAGGGGTTAGTTACATGACGCCATTTAATGGAGGTTACTGACCAACAGACTTTTTTTCTTAAATGACCGTAATTTGAGAAATGCATATGCTTGTGTGATAGCTCACGATGTTTTGGCTAGTTGAAATATTTTGTTTTAAAATTGATTTAATATACATATTGCTCCTAGGCCAAATTGTGATGTGTTACTTCAGCCTGAAAAGATTGTTGGTGTTATCTTTTGATGTCTCTTTAGAGTCATTCCCTTTAATGTATGTTTCTGTGCATCTGGGTAACTTTAGCTATAAGATTTTAGCTTTAGCCTGAATGTGACTGTGATTTTTTTGTTTGTTTGTTTGTTTAATTTGTTCACCAAATTTCAATTCTGTGTGAGAACAGAAAACAGTAAATGGCTATAGACACAGACAGATCTGATGTATACTCCTCGTTATTCCATCTTTAAGTCTTTCTGAATGGAATGAAGTATGTCATATTTATCGGGGAAGGGAAATGAATTGTTGCTGCTTCACATTGCTATGTATTTTCCTACATGTCCTATATATGGTAAAAAGTAATAACACATTTTTTTAATAAGTGCACTTGATAAGAAGCCTAGGATATGTGTAAGTATGAAGCATATAATTAGATTTTGGTTCCTTCCTGTGGTATCAGAGAACATCAAGTGTCTCGAGATCACTGAATCTTATAGAAGTCTCTGATGACATGAGAAATTGTTCTGCACACATTCCTGTGATATGAGTGTGATAAACAAGAATGCAACTGTTGGAAAGATGTATTACTTGTTTCCTCTGCACTACTAACATGTTCTAACATTACAGGACGATGGTTTGTTTAGGGGTGTCCAAGAACTTAATACATCTTACATTGAGTTGCTTGACCACTATACTTTCAGCCATTAAGTCTGTAATATAATGTAAACAGGACAGGACAGCAGATACTTAAACTAAAAATGTATCTTTTCTGAAGTTTGGTTTTTCATGTATAAATGTAGTGACCTAATGTATACTAAAAGGGCTTCGGAATTAATTTTATTGAAAGAAAACTCAGAATTTACAATGATTCAGTATGCATTGTGTTGATTTCTGAAAAATCTGTGCACTGATAACAGGGTATTTAGATAGGCTTGTTTTTTTAAAAAAATATATAACCTGCCTGTTAATGAATAGATTGGATTTCCTCCTTGTGGTTTTGGGAAGAAGGATTTTTCATGCTTATATTCAGACAGAGTAGCTAATGATGTTTTTTGATGCTTTCATTATACGTCTACATAATAATTCTTGGATATACGCACAAATAGGAATGTTTTCCAGGTAATGAAAAGTTTATACAGATTTGCTGAGGTTGTACTAAGAATGTTCTTTTTAAAATAAATAAATAAATAACACTTGCACACAGCAGAGAGGCACGTGAATTTATTTATTAGAATATGCACTCTTTGTAGACAAGGGAGTCCATTCAAGGATGGTTTCAGTAGAATTCAGTAGAATTCTCAGGTTTCACAATATTCCAGCTTCTGGACAAAATATTAACCTGAATAATGCAGTGCATGAAAAATGATTTAATGATTGGTGAGTTAAAATATTATGGGTTAATGGAGATAATATCAAAATAAGTTTGTTTGATGAACAAAAAATGCAATTTTATTTGTATTCAAAATTAAAAATGCCTATCTTTTTGGACGCTTGTTTTAGAAAACATTGAAACAGGAAGCATGTTAGTGTATTTTAGGAAATGGGAAAAC
The DNA here is from genome assembly GCF_059756535.1 of Pantherophis guttatus. NCBI lineage: Eukaryota > Metazoa > Chordata > Lepidosauria > Squamata > Colubridae > Pantherophis > Pantherophis guttatus. Next base: position 289,016,072 of record NC_142063.1, on the reverse strand, counting down.
CATTGATAAACCTGTATTTCATTAATTACATTAAGAGAAATGGCCTAAAAAATCTTTTCGGTGAAGTCCAAATTGTAATATCACAAAATCTATAAATCTGATTTTGTTCTATGTCTATGTGAATTACCTGGGGATGTATTTATATGTAGAGAAGACCTCCAAGGTCTCTTCCAACGTTGCCATTCTATGTTCCTGTTAGATAGAATAGAATAGAATTTTTATTGGCCAAGTGTGATTGGACACACAAGGAATTTGTCTTGGTGCATATCTCTCAGTGTACATAAAATAAAAGAGCCTCGGTGGTGCAGTGGACTAAAGTGCTGTTAAGTGCTAGTACTTAGCTGCCAGCTGCCTGCAATTAGTGCAAGTTCAAATCTCACCAGGCTCAAGGTTGACTCAGCCTTCCATCCTTTCGAGGTAGGTAAATTGAGGACCCGGATTGTGGGGGCAATAAGCCAACTTTGTATAGAACAACACCGCTTGGGGGCCCCCGAAAGCCCTAATAAGCATGTATATACAAAAAAGTATGCAGGCAATTGCTATAATGCATTGTAAGCTGCCCTGAGTCTACGGAGAAGGGCAGCATATAAATTGGACAAATAAATAAATAAATAAATAAATAAATAAATAAATAAATAAATAAATAAATAAATTCATCAATATATCAGAGAAGGAGGAACAACAAAAGGAAGGCCACCGTCTTGTGTCCCAGAACAAATGATCACGATTAAAATTCCAAGGTTTTTTAATAAAACCATGAGATGGAAACTATTTTAGACTGGTGTTAGTTTTGCTGTTGCATCACTAGGACAGTTATTGGAAGATTTTTTAAAGAAGGTATAGATGATTTTTCTGGTATTGATTCAAAGCTAGTAGGAGCCATGGTGGCACAGTGATTAGAATGCAGTATTGCTGGCTAACACTGTTAACTCTCAGGAGTTCGATTCTGACCAACTCAAGGTTGACTCAGTTCCATGGAGAAAGCTTTTTCCATGGCCCGGAGAGGGCGTGGGTTTGCATGCTACCTGCATCCCATAGATGGGGCTTCGCTTGTTTGCGTGGCCCAATTGTTGGCATGCCACAGACTGCTGCCGGTCCATGGTCTGGGGGTTGGGAACCCCTGCTGTAAAGCACTATGAATTAGTATGTAAGTCTAAATACCATTGCTACTGCTTCCTTATGCCTGTTGAGAAAAATTATCTTATAAAATTCCTGGTGGAGTGGAGGGAAGCTTCTGCTTCTTCTCAGTAGCTAGGGCTTTTTCATACCCCTTTAGAGAACTCTGCACTGATGTCATTTGCTTTAGGAAAGCAAATGCCTTTCCCTCAAGAGTTAAGCTTTAGTAATCTCTGCTTCTGCAGCCAAGCCATGGTGCTGAAGAGAAATATTATGAGCTATATCTGTGTGTGGCATTGACTGCTGGTGGAAATTGGCATTGGAAGGAAAATTGGAGGGTATCCTTCACAGACTCTAAGTAATAAACAGTTGAGTAGAGGTGATAACTCTATCTACCCACAAAGTCTCATGTCTCCTATTGTGGCTGGCAATTCAGGAGACACTCCATATTTTGTCCAAATTTAATTCCACTTGTGGTTGGTGGAAAAGGCAAAATGTTGCCAAAGGCTCCATGCTTTTGGGTTCACAGAGAATTCATGCAAAGCTCAGTTATTCTTATTGGCAGAAAAGACCAGAGCCAGGGAAAGCATGCAAATGTTCTGGTGTGGTGGGTGAAGTCAGCAGAAGAAAGATTGTATTTAAAAAAAACAACAATTGGTTGAATTAGACGTAGAGCTGTGAAAATAAAAATCCCAAGAGGAAAAAAAACCCCACATGTTTAATTCCAGCAAGATGGAATGACTCTGGATTTGGAAGATAACTGACGTCCCTGGATGGAATCATAAACCCCTGTGCAGAAGAATGCTACATAATCTGAGAGTCCCTCAAGCCAGCTGCTGACTGAGGAGAAGCTGACAGTTGTGTTCAGGAGGGCCAATGTGCAACTCCATCTTGTGTACCAGTGTACCATCAAATTCTGGCTTGGGAAGCACTTCTTACAGTCACACATACCCTAATCATCTTTTGGTCAGATTGTTGTCACTGTATATAGTAGTATATACTATTAAAACATTGGTGTCCATTTGATACTTCGTAACATTCAATTGGGTGAAACACTGCATCGTAGAGCAAAACTTTGTCAACAAAGGTACCTCCAATGGGCTAAGGCTGGTGCTCATTACTTCCAAAGGAATGAAATTTGGGGACGTTTATGCCTCTTCAGCACTGATGTGCTGCTCTTGCTGTTCAGCGTTGCTGTCAAAATGACCCACATCATTTTGACAGTTATGTCATCATCATTGTCATTGTTCCCTGACAGCTTCCCACAAGTCAATGGAAAGCCGGATAGGGAAGCCTCTTATTACCTTCCCACTAGCAAATCTCACCCAAATGCAGTCTCTGCAAGTCCTTCTCTTCTCATACACAACAGCAGCCAGATACCTGCCTACTTGGAGGGGAAAGAAGAGGGAGGGAGGGAGGAAGGAAGGAAGTAGTTTTTGACACTCTGCCAGCTTCCTATAATGAAACTTACTGGGGAAAGTTAACAGGGAGACAGAAGATGCTTCTGCTCCCAAAATTTGGCTGGCTGTGATCATTATTTAGGTAAGGAAATATCTCTGAAATGATGATCTAATACGGGTCATGGATTGTCTAGTACACTCTATATGGGGCTGCACTTGAATTCATTTAGAAGATGCAGCTGGTCCAGAAGGCACTACCTGAGCATTAATAGGACTACTATTTTGCCAACTCCACTTCTAACCAGTTAGCCACTTAATACAATTCAACATGTTTTTGTCCTTTTTAAAGCCTCACCTTTCTCAGGACCAGAGTGTTGCTGAGAACATCTACTTCCTGCGGCATCCGCCTATGCAATAAAATCTGGAAGGGAAGATTTCCTCTAGGCCCCGAACCTCAGGAACCCCATACCTAGGGCTTTATTTGCAACAGACCTTTAAACTCTGGAATCTTGTTTTGTCACTCTCCTAACCCTCTTTCATAACCAAATGTTAACCCAGTGAACATTTTTCAAGTTGGGCCTGTTGTGAAAATGTCCCAAACAGATTAGAATTCCACCCTAAGGGAACTCAGATCTTCCTTAATTAGTTCAAAGGTTATAAAATTGAATCATTTTGCTTCATTTGTCTATTTAGTTTTGATTACAATATCATATATTGATAGTGAATGTTGTTTTTTTAATCTCTGTGAGAATAACAATGATTGTGGGCCTAGCACATTGCTCTCAGTCCATATCCAATTCAAGTACGAAACATACTGGGTGGGTGGCCCAAGGCTGCTGTTTTTAAATCTAATCTTATTTATTTCACTGAGTTATTGTGAAGATAAATGGAGCTGGGAGTTCCAAACATTCCTGCTAGATGCTAGAACATTCACATGATTCCTGTGTGGCTTGGAAATGTAGAGATGGTACAGCAACCTTTCTGGGACTGAGGGGGCACAGTGACTTTTGTCGTCATTAAACTTTGGAGATCACGGCAAGTTTTAAAATGTTGGTACCACTTTCTCCAATAAGTAGACATACTATGGATATTCCCATTTGGGGAATTCCATTTCTGAGAGTTGCTCTTTCAAACCACAATCCTGATTGGACATACTTATTCCTTAAACTTTTCTCATCCCCATCCTCCCAATACATTTTGGAGACTACTGCATTAACAGAAAGTGTCAATCCATCATGGATGGAATGATACTGCTGTGAAATGAAAAACCAAAGAGTAAACAAGTTTAGTGAATATTATTAGAGTTTATTGCTTAAATATATTTGGCTCCACTAACGAAATAACTCATTGAAATAAACAGGGGCGACATCTTTTTTTTTCTTTTTAGTGTTACATTATATTCTTATAAAAGGTGCAGATAAAAAGGATGCTACAAGGTTTGTACATTTAATTCAGGTACAGAATTAAGTTGACCAGCAAATGAGGAGACACCACAGCATTAGAAGAGTGTGACTTGATATCCACACAAAGAATAAGAAGCCCTTTACTGGTTGTGGATGGGGACACTCCAAAGACAGATGTTTAAGATTGCTTAAGGCAGATTAGTTAACATAGAAAAGGCTGGGATTCTTCCACTTATTTCTGTGCTCATAGAGGAGAGGAGAATGGTACCTTCTAACCACTTTGGAACATGAACTATCAGGTAAGCCAAAATCACTCACTAGGGAGAAGAATCCATCTCAAGGCTTTGATCTCATCTTACCTTCTTGCCTAGAACGTGGCTGAGAGGACGGAGACAAAAATTGCATATTTTGAAGATGTTTCTAGAAAAGGTAGGAAAATGATAGGGGAAGGGGGTTGCTGTCTTGCTCATTCCTCCCCAATTTGGCTCTGAGGTTAAACATCACCCAGGCTCTGGCCAGTTGCATGTGTCATTTATGTGCGACTGACATTACCTCACACTTTGGATTTGATTGGCAAATCCATTTGATCACTTTGGGTCTCATACACCAGGGGACCCCGACCCCCAGCCCATTATCGGGCCTTGAGCCATTAGGAATTGAGCTGTGGAAGTGGGGGGCAAGCAGTAGTGTCCGCCGCTTATGCAAATGGAGCTGCATGTGCATGCATGCACACACACTCACTACTCATGCGGAATCTCCCCTTTCCCCCCCCCCCACTCCGGTCCGCAACATCAGAAAGGAGGAGAACTCTTGTCATATACTATGGAAGATAAGCCATTCTGAGCAAAGAGCTTTCCCTTTCTGAAGATGCAGAGCCCATTTGTGGTATTAGAATAAAAGTGAACACGCCCAGCCCTTGTCTGCTCTGTCCACGGAGTACCAAGACATCACTCAGTTTGCTCATAATGCCCTGGTGCAGTCTCAATAGTCATGGCTGCAACATGGTGTACAGACACACACACACACACACACACACAAAAGCAAATTAAAACATGGCCAAATAAATAGAAATGTAGCATTTACAGGTTTCCCTTAAAAATATTCCTAATATTTTTAATTAAAACTTTAAAAAATATTAAACAAGACTGCATACATCATGTACATAACAGAACTGTACAAATGCTCTCTGAGTTTCAACCTGGAAAGCAAAAGCAAAGCTACCAAATAGAGCAGTAGTCTAGCATCCCCCATGATGAAATCCTTCCACCCTTTTCTCTCTCTACTGCGAACACAACACTGGTGACTGTATTTCCAAAGAACATGGAAATTTCTTACAAATGAGAAGTACCTCTTTAAGTCACATTTGCTACAGCATTTTGGGGTGAGGGCGACTTAAACTGCTTTATCATTCCTTAAAGAACTTGGAATGCTTTGCATGAACTGGTATGTTGCACATAAAGAAAATGCTGCATTGGATTGAAATAGACGAACAGGGTTGGATCTACCAAACAGTAGGTTTACTAGCCAGAACTGGTAAATTACTTTTAATCACTGCTCTTCAGCAATGGATCCAAAAGAGCCGCTTCTGTTAGAAGTGCATTTCCAGTAATTATTTCCCTATATTGCAGGTATTTTACATGGTTTGTATTTTGACAAACCCTAACTCCCTTTCTTATGTGTTAAACATTTAACTCTTTGACTGCAGTACAGGTAGTCCTTGACTTACGACAATTGAGCCCCAAATTTATGTTGTTAAGTGAGTTTTGCCCTATTTTATGACCCTTCTTGCCACAATCGTTAAAGTGAATCATGGCAGTTGGTAAGTTAATAACCCAGTTATTAAAGGAATCTGGCTTCTCTATTGACTTTGCTTGTCAGAAGGTTGCAAAAGGGCATCACATAGTCTTAAGACACAGCAACGGTCATAAATATGAACCCGTTGCCAAGCTTCTGAATTTTGATCACATGACGGTGGGGATGCTGCAAAGGTCGTAACTGTGAAAATGGTCACAACTCACATTTTTCAGTGCCGTTGCAACTTTGAACGGTCACTAAACAAACTGTTGTAAGTCAAGGACTACCTATAGATACAGCTGGATGACACAAATAGTCAAGAGACTGTGGAAGAAAAAGGACCAACCTATCACAAAACCTCAGAAAGAAAATTAGGCTTTGAGTCTATAAATGCATCACTGTGTGAAAATTGTCTAATTTATATGAAACAGTCCCAAAGGTGCTTTTCCAAAGGAATTGCTAGGAATACAAACCCTTCCATTCCCCGCCATTCAGCCAGAACTGAGGAAGCTTCTTAGATGAGAAGCAAAACATCTTCAAGGAAAAAACAAAGGAAGTCTAGCTGCCTTTTGAAAAGCACCTTTGGGATAACCATTAACTGGATAACTGAGAATCTCCATAGACATTTACATGAAACAGGATCTCCCCAAAAGGCTTAATCTTATTTTTGGGCTGCCCCAATTAAGTCAGGCAACATAATGGTTAAAAAGTTACTCTTTGTTTCTTTCCCCTGGTCTGTGGCAACCCACAGCTTGGCCTCTTAACCACAAAGTTATTGCTGTCATATCTTATGGTCAGATAAACTGCTACGAGATACTATTGCTTGAGAACTTTGCAAGATGTGGAAAAGCAAAAAAAAAAAAAAAAACCCAAAACCCACTTTTATTGAGGATACCACGAGAGTTATCTCATTTGTTCTGGATGTTTTGATGTAAGAGTTGTTCCCTCTCAGCCCTATGTGAATATTTTTTTTCCAGCCTGAACATTCTCAGGTTCCCTTCTTGAGAGAGAATAAACTGAACATAACATGTTACAGCTGTTATCTACATCAATACAGGAGCCAAAGTTCAGTCCTCTCCCTGATTTCTGGGGGAGGGATAGAAAACTGGATGGAGAAATGGATTTCTCTGCTTCAAGTTGCATGCACAAATTTCAAGGCATGCATGCATCAGTGCATTTCGAGTGGACTGCTATAGACCCCACTTGCTAACTTTGCAACACAAATAATGCAGCACTTCTGGGGATGTTTTTTTTTTTTTAATGAATTACCGAATATCAAGAAATAAGGAAAAGCAGAGAGTGTGGCCGAAGAACGTCCAACCACCTATGGTTAAAAAAAAGGGGGGGGATTTAACTGGATTCTGGTCTTTTGTTGCTATTTTGATTTTATTTATTTAATTTCAATAGTCCATGCTGGTTCTAGGCCTTAAGCACCTACAAAATGGTACCTTTATGTCAGTGGTGGGTTGCTATCGGTTCGCCCCGAATTGGGCGAACCGGAAGCAGTGGCAGGAGGCTCCGCCCATCCGCCTGCTTCTGCACATGTGCAGAAGCTTCTGCACATGTGCAGAAGCTTCTGTGCATGTGCAAAAGTGTTGCGTGCGTGCAGAAGTGTTGCATGCGCGAGCACACATGAGCGAACCGGTAGCAAACTAAATTGAAACCCACTATTGCTTTATGTGATTTGCAAATGTCAGCAATAGCTTCATTTGGCTAAAGAAAATCTATGGGCATTTGGCCAACAGTCGAGCCAATAATCTTCACAACAGAGAGATGCTGCGCTTTTGGCCAGGGGTGAGGGTGGTAAATAAATTCTGATGTCACCTCTGGGAAAACCTGGTTTGAACTGGGATTTTTTGAAAACTTCTATTTTGGATCATAGAATTCAGCTCCAACTATTTTTTTTTTTTTTAAATCTATGACAATCTGAAATAGAGGTCATGGGAAGTTGCTACTAAATTCCATCAACTGTTCATGGGAGTTGACATTTCCCAAGTGAAGGAATGACTCAAAATACAGCGAGCCCTGATTACAAACAAAATGAATCTTATTGTATGTGTAATTATATTTAATATTATTTTTAGATATTCCCCACAAAACCAATTGCTAAACCAGACTGCTAGGTATTGCTCTGGAAAAAAAAACTTACTGCAAGGAACAGAATTGAAACCACTGAGACCTACAAATCTCTGATCCAGGTTGCTGTAGATTTTACAGGAATAGGTGAAGCCGTACTCCAGTACTTCCTCTTGTGGAACCAAGTCAGAAATACTGGCAATAATAATATTTTTTAAAAAACGAGGCATTATATAGCAGAGCTAGGAGCAAAAATAAAATGTCTAATTTTCTCCAACTATCATATGAACTTCCTTGACTGCCCTATTCCTAGGCGGGAAAACACATTGTTTATTTGAACACGGAATCTCCCTCTTTCTGCTCTAAGTACCTCACTGATAATTGGCAACCTCTTCAGGTTTTTGCAGGGGCCGCTGATGTTGATGGTCACTCTAGCTGAAAGGAAGGAGATTTCTAATGTTATTCTGATGCAATATTCTTAAGTATCTTCCAGACATCAGGGTTACCTGCCCATCATCTAAATTAAGAGATGTCTGTATCAGGAATGGTCACTTGAGAACATCATGCTCATTGAAACCTATAGTTAGACCTACCTTCTCTTTTATCCTGGTTCCTTACTACAGTAACAATGTTATTTACTTACCTTACTGCAGTAACAATTAGATGGCTCAGATTATATTTTATGGGGAAGGAAAGGACTATAGCCACAGATGAAGAACTGCATCTTATTTGTGGTATATAATCTCTTAAGGAATTTGGGAATACTGAGCGATGTAACTCAAAGTTGATTATTTTGAGTAAGGTATAATCTTGAGATTTGGTGCAAGGAAAATGGGCTTGTCTTGCACTATGCCATTTTAGTCTTTCTTGGACGAGACAAGACAAGAGACATAGTGTAATACTACATTTCTACTAAAGGGTACAGCCATAAGCTCAATATAGCGTTCACATTTTTCTTTAAAATATCTTGTTTTTCATCCTGAAGAATCCGAAAAGTACAACCCTGCTAATCTTCAAGAATATTTAGGGTGGAATCATTCAGTTCCGAAAGAGGAAGAGAGAGGTCATCCCAAAGGTGCTTTTTCAAGAGGCAATTGGACTTTCTGGTTTTTCTTTGAAGACGTTTTGCTTCACATCCAAGAAACTTCTTCAGTTCTTGGATGAGAATGAGAAGTGAAACATCTTCAAAGAAAAACCAGAATGTCCAGATGCCTTTTGAAAAAGCACCTTTGGGACAATCATGACCTGGATGACTGAAAATCTTCATAGACAGAGAGGTCAGTTTCCATGTGATGAAGGATCATCTTATAACTCAGTGTTTCTTAAACTTTTTTTCTGTAAGGACCCCTTCCCACTTTTTAAAATTACAGAGGATTCCAAATGAACTTTCCTTTGTATGGATTATATTCATCAACATTTACTATACTAAAAATTTGCATTCATTGCCACTTCTCACAATTTGATGGGATTTTAATATTAAGAATTTTGATTTTGTGGACTTCTGAGAGGATGGCCACAACCACACTTTTAAGAAATACTGCTCTAAATACTACTTTAAAAAAGAGGCAGCCCTATGACAGATTTTTTTTTTATATATAAAGGCAAATTATCTTCCCATATATGTAATGAAAACATCCTGTATTCTGGAATGCTATGAACAGGAAAATTTGGAACCAGAGTACTGAAAACGAGGCCATACAAAAATAAGACAATTATTTTTGAAGGTTTGAGCAATTCTATTTAGGGTTCCCAACATTCAACTCAACGTTGGTAGAGGAATCTTGCAATATGGCTTATTAATCTGTGCTTGAGGGAGAGAGAATTTTCCACTTTACAGAAATAAACTTAAATCTACACAATTTTTTCATACCAACAAAAGCAAGTAATCAACATGACAATTGGAGTGTCTTTTATCATCCCTGGAATCCTATGGATTTTGCCCTTGCAGAAAAACTTCTTCAAACATCATCTTAAATTTTGCCTCCATGTTGCACCATCTTTTTTTTTCCTGAGATCCAGTTGAGAATTGATGAATAACTACTCAATTCATAAGATTAAAAAAAAAGCCCTATACTGCATAGTTCTATTAATGTACAACCATGTAAGAACAATGAAACAGGGAAGTATTATTTGGCTCTCTCTACATATGCATGTCTCTGTTTTGGCTGTTCTGCAGACAATTTCTGATTACATGATAAACTGCTTGTTTATTGTCACTGCAAGAGTTGTTTTCAAACATACTGGATAATCCCTTCTGGGTCTGCCATATATCTTAATTCTTTCTTTGTCACTTCCATTATGATGGGAAAAAATCCTTGAATGTTCCAGTCACCTTACAATTACATAATACTGTGAAAATGTTGTTGGAAGGGTTGCATTTGCTGAAAAGGCCAGTCTGTTAGAATGAAAAAATGTCCATCCCAGTTGAGTCATGGCTTCCAATAAACGACTGGATTCTCTTTTTCAACTATTAGGCAAACCATTTGTGTATTTCTTTTTTCTAGTTTCTACATCTTATTAGTTCAAATAATTTGTGTTACTGTGCTATCAAAATAATGCAGTTTTACAAATGGAAATACTGCTATGCCCCAAACCATTTCCTACCACATTGCTTAGCAATGATAACTGATCAGGTTCAGGTTAATGATGATCACTCTTAGAGTATGGTTCCTCCTATTTTCTCACAACTTGGTATAAAGACTTCCAAATAATAACTTCCAAATACTCAAGTGATTAGTGGGAGGAAAAAGTGAGTTTCCCAAACATTTTATGCATCTCAGAAACAGAACATCTCTAGCTACTTCCTCTGACGCAACATCACTTGCTTGTCATGCACCAGTAAATGCCAGTCCTTGGGACCATTGTCATGTTTCTCAAAGTCAATGGCCTTTTGGAAATCCAGTGGAGGAAGAGAACCACAATACTATAATACCACTAATTCACTCTTGAAGGCAGGCCAAACCATGAATGGCAGGAAAATTCAGAACCATCCTGAGACTGTCTTGCATTTTCTCAGCATTGGAGATTAAAAAAAAAAAAGTGTAAACTTTGGCACATGATCCTCCCCTACCCACCACCCCAAGTGACTGGTGCAAAAAGCCCCCGAGCTTCCTGTTTCATCAAAAGAGTCCAAGTGAAGTTGTAGTGGAATCGAGAAGCCATTCGATCAATCAGAAGGAAGGTTTGATGACAAATCCTTTGGGCACTAGAGAGGCACTTTTTCCCTCATTCCAGATTATGTAAATATGGAAGAGAGCAAGACAGGAGAATAAATTCATCCTGGGGGGGAAAAAAGCCATTGGCACTAGATGTGCTTCCTGCAGAAAGGTTTTAGACATCATGTTGCAGCAGTTGTTCATTACGATTTTGCACTTTGTGTAATCTGCACATCATCCATATTTAATAATTGAGCTTTGTTATTGCTCGTTCCCGACTTGTCTCCAGATTTGGGTTCCCTGAACGCTTACGGTTGCGCTTGAGCTTGGATAAGTCTTTGTCAAAAACTTCACCTGATCTCAGTGCTGACACAAGATCATCAAACTCTCCTCCTCCTTCCTCTGAGATACTACCAGCCTTTGCTTTCTTCTGACGCCGCTCTTTCTCTCTCTGTTCTTTAAGCTGTTAAGACATACACACAGATTTAATATTGTGGCTGGCTGTAAAATGTGCTAATAAAGACCATGAACAAAACTAATCAGAAATAATTTAGAAAGACATTCATAAGTAGTTATTTGCTGCAACCTCATCACAGATTCGGCTATTCATTGGGATAATTCCAAACTTCAACAATACTGGGAGTCTTTGACTTACAACCACAACTGAGCCCCAAATTTCTGTTGTTAAGTGAGTTTTGCTGCATTTCATGACCTTTCTTGCCACAGTTTTTAAATGAATCACTGCAGTTGTTAAGTTAGTGACATGGTTGTTAAGTGAATCTGGTTTCCCCATAGTATTTGCTTCTCAGAAGGTCGCAAAAGGTGATCACATGACCCCAGGACACTGCAACGGTCATAAATATGAACCATTTGCCAAGCATCCAAATTTTAATCATGTGACCATACGGATGCTACAACAGTAATGAATGGGGGGAAATGGTCATAAATCACTATTTTCACTGCTGTTATAATTTTGAACAATCACTAAATGAATGGTTGTAAATCAAGGACTATCTGTAGAAGAAGCTAAATATAACTTTTTGGGATCAGTCTCAAAAATTACCTAGTCCAGCATCCTGTTTGTAACAGTAGCTAGCCAAATACATCTAAAAATGATAGCTATCTTATGTTATTTGTTTCCTTGGTTTGTATTTTATGGAGTTTGGCTTTTTTTCCTTTCCTTTGCTGTTTTTAACATTCTGCTATTTATTTATGTAAAGCGTTTTTAACCTGTTCTTCCACTGAAAAAACTCCCAGAGTGACTTACAAAGGTCAGGAATAAGACATACTGGCTCCCTGGGGTTTATAGTCCTAAACTGAACTTTTAACTGCTTTTTCTCTGTTTGTTAGCCACCCTGTGGGTTTTGCAAATAAGCGTAAATAACATCGGATTCTTAACATTACATTAGAACATGGGGCATCTCTAAATGATGGGCCTGGAATGAAAATATGCAAAAAAAAAAAAGGGGGGGGGACTGAAAAAAGACCTTGGATAAAAGTGACTTAGCTTGCAAACCACATCTGTATCAACAATTGCTTCATTAAAGCCAGCAAGACAACTCTAGATTGAACATAAAACAATTTGTGAAATATTCTGGAAACTACTTCTAAGATCCTGTGAGGTGAAGTGATTAGGCTGCCAAACTGAGCCCCTTTCATACTGAACTGGACCATTTTTTTTCTAATTTGCCTCAGGGGTAAGATGCTGGGGAGACAAAGGAATGGATGAGATAAAAAAAAGAGAGAGAGAGAGAAATTAGTGTCTCCTTGAAGAAAGACTAAGGTAAAAATCTAATTAGGATAAAGTCATAAGGATGGCTTTCAGTGAAGGAAAAAGATGCCTCCATTCTTGCTATTCTCCAGGGGATTCAACATTTAGGAGGAATGAGAGAGAGAATTGTTCCTCCTACTAATATGGGTATAAGAGTGTTATTTTGACTACACTGATTTCAGCAGCTGTAAGATCCCAACTGATTCAAGTGTCATCAATAATACTATGGCAGATCACAACCATCACATCCTGGCCATCTATAATTTCTCCTCTGCCCCTCACCTATAACATCCCCACAGGGGTGGGTTCCACTTACCTTTACTACCGGTTTGCAGTGGGAACGCATACGGAGATCACCCATGATGACGTTGTGGTGGATGGCGGAGCCTCCCGCCGGTTTTACTGCCGGTTCTATAGAACCGGACCGAACCAGGAGCAACCTACCACTGCATCCCCATCACTTATTCTAGCACAGAACTGGGAACAAACTCCTCTCCTTTCTGAGTAGAAGGCTTTGCTATCTGTTCCCATGTTGACTGGCAAGGAATTCTTTAGCTCCTTCAGCCTTGCAAAACTATTAGGTTATTCTCCGTTTACGAAGAACCCAAGAGAAACAATGACGCAAGCCGTCTTGTGAACTGGCATGTACAAAATTACACTGTTAAAAAAATACGTCCTTTATTCACACTGCCTTTAACTTCCCAAGACATTCAGGAAATTGTTTTTTTGGGGAAAAAAAAGAGAACTTTTAAAAAATTCTAAATTTTGAGTCCTCACCATGACTTCCATGCGCGCCCTGCGCTCCTCTTCTTCTTTCTTCTTCCTCATATTCTCCAGATCTTGCTTAGCTTCTGTAAAGGATTGCAGGAAGGTGTCAAAGATGCCAAAAAATTCATCTGGCTGCATCCTTCCCTCACTCTCTCCAAAATGCTTCAGTGCTTTGGCATACTGTTAAAGGAAGGAAGAAAAACGCTTGGCATTTAGAAGGAAAAGAATACAGCAAATGTTTATTAAAAAAAATACTATGATCTCTTAACGGAAGTGTTCAATTTCATGGAGAATGTATATTTTGTATTTTGTTTCAATTTCAGAGACACATTCAAAATTTAAATACCAGAAATGTTTCGTATCAACAAGGATAAATGAGAAATTTGTTCCATCCAAATTGTTACAGGTATGTTAATTTATTATATCTTCAGTCTTGGAACTGACCAAAACATGGAATGAACCTTTTCAGCAAACTCTGCTAAATTTTATGATCTACTAGCAATTTAAACATATTCCCTAATCCCTAAGTGTCTACACATTGGGTAAACCCTATACAAAAGCCTGAATTTATAATCTGCATTTCCCCTATGCAGAAAAAAACTGCATAGGAAAATACAAATATTAAGAAAAGTTTCCAGAAAAAATTTTATACTTCACAAAGTTGAATGCTAAGCATAAACAAATGGACAAATTTGCATTCCTCTAGACTGCTTTGGAGCAGCTCCGGGATTTAGCAGAATGCATAAATAATCCAGAACATATTTTATGCACTAGGCAAAAAGTGGAGAGACCATGAAGAATGGGCTTCTATTTGACTGGAAGAAATATTGACAATCATGAGGATTTAGTACTTTTGTTAATTTCTGCCAAAATCACACAAAATGATGAAACAATGCAAGAAACAATCACTTATCACACATACTTTCCAATGATTCCTGTTTGTTCTTCTAGTGGGTGAGCAGCTGGACAAACCAGGAACTCTCTGGCAAGGAAAGCCTCAAAACTAATTCCTACTTCATTGTTCCATATAAACAAGAGATCATAGTGGCTTGATAGAAAACTGACAACTGTCATTTCTGACATAATGCTAAGATAGATATATTATAAGATCTTGTCTAATCTTACTGGGAAGGAATGACAGGGAATACTGGCGAACAATAATGCAGACTGGTGAACGTAACTCTTTCTTCTTTCTGGCATGGATAGAATCTACAAAAATACAACTACATCAACAACATCAGTGGAACTTAATGAGGAATTTAGCAGCTTGGATAGCACCCCACTCTGGAACTGCTTTTAAATCCCAATGAAGAAGCATGGTTACAGATACAGATACAAACTTTCAAAGCCATTATAGGATCTTTAGAATTCACCCATAGCTCATACCTAAATCTCAAATCCAAAATCTAACCTCCATGCCTCACACCAACAATCATCAACAGCCATGCTGTTTTGTCTCTTTGAGAGGAAGAGCAAACCTATGACAGAATGAAGGCTGTCAGAGTCTGGATAGGGAATAACAGGCTTCAGTTTTCAGAATTTCTAATATTAAATAGGCCTCTTGTTATTATAAATCAATGGTTATTCAAAGAAAACTTAAAAATGAAACCTCGATTAAGGCACAGTTTACATGACTACTTGCCCAGTGAGTAATTTAGCAGCACTGTTTTTTTTTGAAGAAATGCTATTAAATGGGTGATTACTCATGGATAATATATACCTTTAAATCTTTAACAGTTTGAATGTTGACCTCTGCCTGGCACCGAGTCTACATAAATGATGTGTTTAGTGATCTTCCAATGTAAGCTAAGAAAGAAAGCCTATCTTACAAATTCTATTAGATCTTCAATGGCTTTTATGATGAAATCACTCACTGGCAGGTTCTATCAACACTGGGGTTAGGAATACTTTTTCTTTCTACTACAATTCAGTTCTGTAGGGCCTATTACATTCTTTTTTTTGTTAATTCATTTCTGTTAACCCTACCAATCCCAAAATAATTTCCCAGTTGTTGTTCACCTCTGGATACAATAATACAGTCTTTCTGCATCCATGCTTCTTGGTTGATCTCCATACTGTTCTCTATATCTTTGCCTGATTTTTCACTACAATGATTTCATTTCCCCAGTACCCAATAAAAACCCTTTAGGAATGGCATCAAGCCCTGACCCACAACTGTATAGCCTGGTAATGTGAATGACATACCCCTTTACTCTCTGTAACCTAAGAGAAACAAATGTATTTTTGTTAAAATAAATAATTTTTTCTCCTTCATCTTACGACATAATAGGCCTGCAGACTTCAGTGCCAGCAGTCCTCCTACCACCAAACTTTCCAGTCAATTTGTCTTTTTGCCAAAGCAAATAATTTAGGCAGTTGTTCATTTTGTAAAGTTGTTTCAACAGAGGTAGAAAGAGGAACAGCAGCACTCAATCACTGCTACCCCTGCCAATGAAACTAAGCAGCTGCAGAAATGCCATTGCAAAAGGAAGTTTAGGGGGAAAAATCGGGGAAGAGGTCTTCTCAGACCAGAAGGAAAACAAAATTATGGAAAATGTGCCAGATGGCAGAACTGTTATTTGAGGTGGTAAAGAAAAAGAATGACAAAATTTTAAAAACCTTTCAGTTGAAAAATGCATTATTTGCAATAATTTGTTTTTTTTTAAGTTCATGCATTCCCATCTTTCTTCTTGCTTAAGTATTGTGTGTGTGTGTATGTGTTGCAGAGGATTCTCTGATTAGCGGTTCTAACAATTAAATGGTTATTGCAAGCACAATACTTCCCAGAATGTTTGAATTCAGTTGTCTTGGATCATGCATTGGAAAATCCAAAAGGAAGACAATAGTTTCATGTAGCAGTGTGCACTGATTGGGTTCTTGTGTCAAAGTTATTTTGACACATGCACAGATGAGTAGTCAATGCTCATTGACAATATCACGATAAAAATGTTTTATACCACAGATGGGCTGAAATTTGTGCATTAAATAAATGAAAATGGATTGCACTGATTGGATTCTTCAATCAATCACACCAAAGCTGTCCAATGATCTGCAATCTTATGGATCTAACCCATGTTGTAATCACGCTGCTTTGGCCATGTACCTTAGCTTTCAATTGAAAAAAAGTGAAGCGATTTATCACATTGGCACTCTTAAAGGGAGCACATGCACAAGTAGGATTAATAGCTGCACAATTTCCAAATGTATCTAGCTGAACAATGCTCAGAATGCCTTCTCAGACCTTCATACTCAACCAATGCCTTCTCAGACCTTCATACTCAGCCAAGAGAAGATATTGTGGGGAGAGGAGCCAATATGTAAGAGAATATGATGGTCTGGGTTTTATGTGCAAATAATGTTTGGCTCGTCCAGTTTTCAAAATTCATAGGGGAACTAATCCGTCTTTCATCTACTGATGATTGAAAGCTTTCAGTGTGCCCTAGGAGCAAGACATTTTTCCATCCCTGTTTTAAACAATGCATTTTTAAAAATATACTACCCTACCATTTAGGCCTTGGCATTTATATTGCCAGATTCACATACAGAAAGAGTTGTGCTTCCACTGTAACACTTCTTTATTAGCCTACTAACCAATCTTTGTGTTAAGTACCATTTCCATTCATAAAAATCATACTTCATGTTCTGTTGCAAAACTCAAATAGAACAATATTGTGGGTTCTACAGTGTATAGTCTTGCCTCCATCTTTACTTGCTGGTTGCAAATGTTTCTCTGGTGTAGATAATACAACTTCACCAACTGAGATTCCACAGAGTTTGGAGAAGTTTGAACACATAGAAATGCATCTGATATATTGAAAATAGAAATATATATAAAAAAATAATTCTAAGAAAAAGCTTAGATTCTCTTGGAGATAGAAGATTTCAGATCCTAGGTCCACATGCAGCTCAGTATTTGAGGAGGAGTAAAAGCTATGCACTCTTCCAAAACTCAAAATAAGCTCCTTCAAGCACAATAGATGTGTGCATGCTATGAAAAGACATTAGGGAGTGATAAATGATTGGACATGTTATAGTAATTAGTATTAGACTTCTCTTATTGAGAGTATTATGTTGGCAAATCTATACTCAGCCACTTCCAGAAAAGATTGGCTTTGCTGTGCAAATACTTTTTAATTAATTTAGCAGAAACAGGAACTCGATTTTCCTTCCCCAGTATGATTAAATCCTGTTTTGGATTAAAATAACTCACTACTATCTTAATCCATACAACTCCAGAAAACAAATTGCACAATATGTTGGAAAGACATTAGCAATAGGAAAGACTGTCCTTAAGCTGAATCGGCACAGATAAATAGAAAACTTTTATATTATATAACTATTTTATGTTATATGTTTTGTTATAAAAAATGGTCTTGACATCCATAAAGCTACTGCACTACATGGGACAGTCCTTCGAGTGTCAAATAAATGTATTTCCCCCTTCTTCTATGGGTATTATTAAAGTTCACTATAGTTCAACACAAGAGGTTCCTGTTTCATAGGAAAAAGCAGCAGAAATGACCACATTATCAGGTAGGTTAAAACAATGTTCATTAAAAGGACTCTGTGGAGCATGGAAAGCTGAAAGTCCACACTGTCCATTCAGATGTAGATTTCAGGTTGTAGTTAGAAGTAAAAAAAAAAAAAAGACTGTACATCCATCTGTAATGTACTAAAAAGAAACATATACAGGTTATGGCTCAAAAGTGGATCCCAAGGCATATGAAATCTGGCGAGGAAGATTTCTAGCTTAACGATGATCTCCTTCTTCCTGGTTACTTTGGAAACTCAATTCAGTCAACAGGTAACATTCCCACTAAAGCCAGGCCTTTTTGAGAGTCTGTACACTTTGCCTCCTGTCCTTCCCTGTTCCTTTTGGCTTGCCACTTATATATTTTAGTCCTACCGGCTAAGCGGTCCAGAAATAAATAGATTTAAAAAAAAAAAATCAAGAAGAAAGGCTCTTTTAATGAAGAAAAACCAAACAAAAAGTGAAGGATCTGGGAAGCAAAGCCCTACGTATACTAGGGTTCAAGTTAATACTATATTAGCCCAAAGCTAAAAGACAGATGTTTGACAGCTTGAAATAGCATACTTGCTTCTTTAAGATAAAAAAAAAACCCCATTTAATTCTGACTAAAACCAGATATAATACAATGGTTATTTTATTTTTATAACATTTCTATTTCCTCATTTTCAAATGAAGAGCCTCTTTCACGTTTGCACTGACCTTGTGATGGCTACGCTACAAGACAAACTATGTCAAAAACACAGAAGAGGCAAAATTTTCTAAAACAACAGGGAGAGCAAAAGATTCGGTCCTGTCTCAGGATACAATATAACAGGACTGGGTTTAGCAGCTGGCTATTTCTGCTGCATTGGTAGGTTCAAATGGGGACCCGTGTAGTGGCATCATTAACCGAGACCACAATTGGGTGGACCATAGATTTCCTGAAATTACTCAGAGTCTGAAGACTTCATCTCATGGTGGAAGGATGTAGTCATGTTTCAGTGGATATAAACCAAGCTGGAAACCTATCACTTAACTGAACCACCCACCTTGTCAGAACAGAAGCAAAGAAACAGTAGCTCGTGAAGAAATGACAAGTGTGCATGCTGCTGCCATTCACAGATTTCTTGCCCTCCTTCTTCATTTTCTTTTCAGAAATTGTTTGTCTTATTTGTCTATTTCTTCTTTGTTCTCTTTTCCACCTGAGATA
The DNA here is from genome assembly GCF_059756535.1 of Pantherophis guttatus. NCBI lineage: Eukaryota > Metazoa > Chordata > Lepidosauria > Squamata > Colubridae > Pantherophis > Pantherophis guttatus. The sequence goes on along the minus strand of NC_142063.1, from coordinate 288,996,869 downwards.
TGTCTTCTTAAGACATATCATAACCCAATCTTTGCTACATAGACAAGAATTCGGTCTGCATAATAATATCCTGTATCGTCTTTAATTCTTCTCTTATGTATTTTGTGGCTGACAAAATATTTTGCCCATGTGAGTGGGTAGCAGAGGTGATATTCAGCAGGTTCTGACCAGTTCTGGAGAACCGGTAGCAGAAATTTTGAGTAGTTCAGAGAACCAGTAAATACCACCTCTGACTGGCCCCGCCCCAACAATTTTCTGTCTCCTGAGTCCCAGCTGATCGGGAAGAAATGGGGATTTTGCAGTAATCTTCCCCTGGAGTGGGTGGGAATGGAGATTTTACAATATCCTTTCCCTGCCACGCCCACCAAGCCATGCCACGCCCACCAAGCCATGGCCACAGAACCGGTAGTAATTTTTTTTGAATCCCACCACTGGTGGGTAGGTCTTTTTAGGGGAATGTTTGTTTGATGGATCGCCCAGACTAGCTCCCATCTCTTTTTTCCTTCCAAGATAAAAAAATATTCCTACCAAGAACAGCATGTAGGTACAGGAATGTATGAACCATTAAAGTGAACTGGTCATACTATCACATCATACTTCCCTTAAAAGAGAGGAAAATGCTAACAATTTTAGTCACCACTGAATTGTGGTGGGATTAAAATGGCTCGGGAAGAACTTTCAGGAAGAGAGAAAGTATGAGGTAGCCTAAAGTGATCAAAGGCCAGATCCATAGAAACTGAGCCCAATTAGGGTTGCCAGGCTATCATATTAATACTGCCACCTATGAAGAAAGACCTCTGAACTGTAAGCCTGAAGGAAAGAATTATCTTGTTTTTACTTTTCCGGGTACTTTTCTGGGTACTTCTCAGACTAAAAAAAGAATGTTCTGATGATTAAATCAATCTGGAATAAGTCAAATCTGGATAAGAGCCACACATCAAATGATACATAGCAAGAACAGCAGGACAGAGAACAGGTAGCTAATTCTGCTTATATGTACCTAATTATGATATGTGATGGTGCAGTTCAAAGGAATCATGCTACACTGAGAGACAATTAGGGGGTCTTCAAAATGGGACTGAAATTAAGTTTCCTGTATCACTTGCTAAGAAATTCACAGGTTATAAACAATAAGCAATTTAATAAGCAGTTAAAATCATAACTGGCCATCAGAAAAATCTAATAACCAAATAATAGTAATAGGATTTCCGTCTTTTTTTGACAAGCTGCTAACATAAAGGAGAAAAAAGGAATGGGATACTTACTTTGTTTAATGTAATGTTTATTGCACTAGCAAAGAAGGAAAGATTTGACATTGTCACACCTTATTTACATTATGACATATTCTTCAAACAATTTCATGCTGTTGTAACTTCTCTTTATCGGTTTCTTCCTCACCCTCGGGACTTATGGGCATAATGCCAACTTCTAGTCAGGAGCAAATAATACTCTATTCTCTAGGTTACATTAAAAGCTGGCTTTGGGGATATGAAGCACAGCAGTTCAGAAGGAAGTGTCCTGTTTGGATTGGGGTAATATGCTAGGAAGTTGGCATATGTTCCTGCTTTTCTTGGAACAAGAACAATACAGATCACACCAATAATTTATATACCAGATATTATTTGCTTTTAATCCTTTGTTACTCATCTGAAGCAGCCTACAACAGGTTCACTTGGATCGTTTGATTACATTGGCTAGTAGGATCACCACCACCTTCCCCGAGGAGTGGAGAAGGCTTAGATAAGGACATGAAAGCATAACATATTCAATCATAAAAGTAGAATTCATTTTGGTTGCTGAAATATGACAGCAGACCCCTTTTCAAAAACTCAGTGTATTAACTGAACTGCGTCACATATGTGTGTTTGATGAAATCAAAGTTTTAGCTCAATAACCTATGACAGGTGTTCTGAAACTCTGCAATATTGTCATTCCCCTCAAAATCAGTAAAACTAGATTTCACTAGAATTAGGGTTGGGCAAGAAATAAATGTACAACTTATTTTTTAACAATTACATACTGGTCTGCATGTTAGGTAAAACAATGACAGAACCATACACTTTTTAAAATAAAAATGTTTCATTGGAAATAAGTATTTTACTTCCTATAAGTGCCATAGCTGGCTTTTGTTAGCTAGCAAGACAGCTTTGTGAGAGGAATCACCACTGAATACTGGATCTGAGTTGGCCTAATCTCTTCAGATCATTGAGATTGTCCATGTGACTTTGGACAGCTGCTCCTCATGAATAGACCATGGAAACTGTTGTTTTCATAGTCATTTTATGATTGAAGTGGTTGTGAGTTGGGATTTATATCAAGTTCAAACTTGCAAAACCGCCTTTAAGGACATTATGCTTGAGCAAGCCTTATATTTTAATCACTTTTATTTATTTTTTAAAAAAAGTATATTGGAGAGTTTAAGATATTGGAGATATTCATCAGGTGAGTTCCCTTCTCCTTAAAAGATAATGGTGTAAATTTGATATTGAAAGTTTTAAGAATATATATATTTTTGAATATGTAGCAAAAGGGTGCTTAGTATATGGATTTTTGAAAGTTAATAATGGATTGAGGATCAAGCGGGATTTGGAATTACAGCTTTGAAATATTTAGGAGACACTTTTTCATAGGCAAATGGAGACTGTTTTCACTTTGATCTGTTCCAATTTGGAAGTCCCACAATTCAGTTCAAGGCTGAGTCCAAAGCATGACCGACCACTCTCAGTGACTAAGAATTACTGAGACTTAGAAATAGACAAGGAGAATGAAAAAATGTCTTGAAAGGGGTTGTTTGTAGAACTGAAAGTCCAGCTTTATTCATTCCGCTGCTTGGTGAAAATGACTATTTGCCTGAAATACTGATTTAAAAAAATAAAAAATAAAAGTATGTCTTACCTTATCCCTTGCATCATTCAGAAGGTCTTCCAGCTCAGAAAAACTAAAACTGGCTACTGTGATAAAGTCGCTCATGATGGGGATGAATTTATCACCTGGTTCCCGCATACGCCTCTGCTGATAATCTAGCTCCTAAGGAAAGAAAAAGATTGGAACAGCTAATTGGTAGCTAGCAAGACAGACAATAATATAAAAAGACAACACTTAAACTTCGGAAGAAACACTGAAAAATGGCGACTGAACCCATGTAAAAATAATTCCCATATCCAAATCAAGTCAGTTTGGTTTAACTAGAATTACTGAAAACCACAATTGGTTAAGTTCACACATCACACCAAACCAGAAGTGGATGACCACTTTTTTTTTTTGCCTCAAAAGCTGCAAGAGGCATGTCCTGAGACCAGTGGTGGGTTTCAATTTTTTTTACTACCGGTTCTGTGGGTGTGGCATGGTTTGGTAGGCATGGCTTGGTGGGTGTGGCAGGGGAAGGATACTGTAAAATCTCTATTCCCACCCCACTCCAGGGGAAGGTTACTGCAAAATCCCCATTTCTTCCTGATCAACTGGGAATTGGGAAGCAAAGAATAGATGGGGGCAGGGCCATTCAGAATTTATACTACCAGTTCTCCGAACTACTCAAAATTTCTGCTACCGGTTCTCCAGAACTGGTCAGAACCTGCTGAAACCCACCTCTGCCTGAGACACAATGATGTTATCAAATGGCAGGATTAAACATTCTTAGTCCTTTACAAAGATTTCCAGACAGTTTTAAAGACCATAATGATTGTGTTCTGTACATTAGAATTTTAATACATCCATTTCAACTTGTAGTTTTGTATTTGTAACCAAAAAATATTTGCATCTCTGAAGATTAGCCATCTTGCCACTACAAATTTTCAGTTTCTAGCAAGCTTTGGGTTGCCTGTACTTGCAAGTAAACCATTTTGTGATTTGCAATCCATATGGAATGAGTTTACACGAAACATTAAGCTAAAATTAAGCAAATCACATCATGATTTAGGATGATGTATGACGGCAATGAAAAAGGGAAGAAAATAAGGGTCATCTGGGAAGACTCAAATTAAGAGCGACCAGAATATCACCAAAAAAAACTACCAACAGCTTGAGAACATTACATTATAGCTACGATTATAAGGTAATAGCAAATCCTAATCTATTCTCTACTAACAATCAATTGCAAAACAATCAGAATTAAAAAAGAGCTGGAAAGGACCTTGAAGGTCTTCTAGTCCAACCACATCCTCAAGCAGGAGACTCTATAGTATATCAGATAGGTGGCTGTCCAGTCTCTTCTTAAAAACCTCCAGTGATGAAGCACCCACAACTTCTGAAGGCAAGCAGCTCCACTGGTTAATTGTTGTCACTGTTAGGAAGCTTCTCCTTAATTCCAAGTTGCTTCTCTCCTTGATTAGTTTCCATCCAGTGTTTCTTGTCTTGCCTCTTGGTGCTTTGGAAAAAAAGTTGACCCTCTCTTTGTGGCAGCCCTTCAGGATTATTGCTATCATATCACCCCTAGTCCTTCTTTTCTCTAGGCTAGCATACCCAATTACTGCCATTGTTCTTCCATGTTTTCGTCTCCAGGCTTTTAATCATCTTAGTTGCTCCAGAAGGCTTGCTACCACGTAATATACTGTAGTTATATTTTTCTTTCCAATTTTGACAACATAGAAGATCCTATCCTACTATGATTCAGGATGTCTGAACATTTCTAAAAAAAAAAAACCCTTGCAAATATTTTGAATGACCTCAGGAGGTCAGTCGAGGACAATTTCAAACAGAGTTGTTATCCCTTCTTTGCAAGACTGTTGCTTCCTAGCAGAGTTTACCACTTAAATTTACCCACTTAAATTCTAACCTCTGCATAGCTTTCACTTACTTAGAACAGTACATTAATTTTCTACCACCACCATCCCGACAAATTACAATAATAACTCATTAGATTTTGGTTAAACTTTCTTATTTTGAGATTACATTTGCTGCTCTTGTCACATCCCCCCCCCCAAATGAAGGTTTCAAGAAAATCTTTTTGCCAGAGGACTCTGCTGGAAGTCTGGAAATTGATCTCATGATTCAAATTTGACGCAATGGTAGTTTAGGACTGCAAATTAAGGAGAACCGAGTTGAATCTCACTTGATGTGATCCATACCATGCAATTTTATTTACCCCACAAGGTTTTAAGGTGATCTCTTTGTGTATCATCCTAGAGAAAAATGGATTTATAAGAAAGCATTAAGAATCTGATTTCATGAAGAATGAAGTGAAGAATCTGATTATATGTAAGGCAGGAAATCCAGAAAATTGTAGAATTAGATAAAGTTGCCTTATTCCTTTAACAACTCAGTCCATCTAATTCATTATTGCCTACTTTGACTAACAATGAGTATTAAAACACATGCCTATCTCACTTCTAACAAATCCTGGAGCTTGACTTTGGATCCATTAGCACATCTTTATCAAAGCAACAGGACTTCCTTCCCCAACACTACAATTGTATTTTGTTTGGCATTTATTATGCATTTCTTCTTTTTACCTACTCCCCTGTTCTTTTCCTCTAAACTGAGGTAGCAAACTCCTTTGATAAGGCATTAACACTAATGGCTTTGTTACAATAATGGCTTATTTACTGTTCTCTGTTTTAACTGGAATAAGCACTTTTGGAGAGCATTGGTTAGGATGTTCTTTATTTTATCCTTTGCCTGGAGGAAAAGCTTAGAAACCAACACTGCATTGCTATAGACAGCGCCCAACTTAAGACATGTGTTTAAAAATCCTACTTTCTACTGTTTGTCTGAACGGTTTTACAGTGAAGTCAATCCCATAAAAGTTACAAATGCCATTGGCAGGAGAGCTGATGCCTTGGCAGCAATCCTCATAAAGAGAAGTGAGGGTTTACAGATTTCCATTTTGATTTACTTTGCTTTGCTGGCTGTAGTCTGCGAAGTTTCTCAAAGCTAGGCTCACATCTCATTTTCAAATGGTGCTGCCAGCCCTGGGAAGCGACGGATTACAAAGTGCCTCTGTGAGCAGCTGACTGTAAACCTATTTTTAGTCTGATGTTTGTAAGAAGGGGCCTTGAAGAACCCTCTCCACTGTCAGTGCCAGGACTGTGGTGAGAACATGTTGGAATGCAGTCAACAGTTGCGCCTTTTTTTCCCTTTTTCCTGTCGTCTCCTCCCAACAACGGCCTTCTATTGTTGTTACAGTGCTACGTTTTTACATACCTCCAAAAGAGTGAAATGAATGAGCTACACTGGAAGATGTTAGCTGCCAAGTTTTATAATAATCATAAAGTGACATGGGAGGGAAAAGAAGTGGTACATGAATGGGATAAAATGCTTGGCTAAGAAGAAGAAAAAGGAGAAGGTACCTCAAGGACACTGGCTAAGTTGAGAATAAGCGGTTTGCCATTCAAGAATTGCATATTGCTATCTCTTGCTTTTATGAAATAGCCATCACGGAGTTGCTGGGACACAAAGATCTTTCTTATTAAATTAAAAATTCTGCCTGTTCTGGAAGATGGGCCTAACAAAGAGAATTTGTCAAGCTGTACACCTAGTGTTTGAGAACTACCGTCTCAGGATTAGCAAACAAACTGACCACCTGTTTGCCACTGCTTGACTTCCTATAATATTTGGCTTTAAAATGCATATTAAAAACACACATTGAGAAGCATTTAATGAATTGGAGGTACTTTTTAATATCTGCTAGAATTGGTTCCCCCCCCCATATTGGAAGGAGTGATGCCTGCATCTCCCATGCAAATACCTTTTGTGGGGGTTTATGAGTCAAGGGTGTGTAGTATGAAGAGCAACAAGAAGGCAAAGGGTATTATTTAAACTTGGCAGTAGAATTTGGAATGAATTCCAAAATCTACTCTGAACGTAAATTAAAAAGAAGTTTGAATCTAACAGGACTAAAGATGCTTGGAAATAAATCCCTGATCTGTGATACTGTAAGGTTTATTATCCTTCAAGAGAACCAAGGAATTGATGCCATTTCCAGTGTACTTGCAGATAGACATTTTAAACCTTATTGTTCAACAAAGAGGTCTTTAGCCATTTTTTTTTTGCAAGTGACGACTAATCTAAGTGAAAGGTCAGTCCTCTCATCTAGCCTAGTCCTCAATTATATGATCAAAAAAAACTGCCAAATATCTCTTTGTCTAACAGTAAGGATTAAAATGCTATTTGTAGATAAACAGAGTAGCAGCAAATATAAATGATTTAATTCAATATAACTGTTCCCATATACCCATTGTTCCTAAATAACCTTACAAGGGGAGCATGGTATTTATAGCTCCAAGAAAAAAGTGTTATTCTGTTCTTTGAATATATCCTATGTCTGCTAATACAGAGCACCATCAATGGCTTCTTCACCCATTATATGGTAACTAATATAGTTTACAATCCTGTGTTAGACTCATTCCTTGCAAATGAAACATGCAGTAAACATTGACTAAATGTTGGCATTAACATTTCATTGTTCTAACTCCAAAGAACTGCATCTTAAGGAAATTACTGAAAAATGATATTTGCAGTCAAGTAATTCAGTAAGAGAAAATGGATGAAATGATAAATCTCTAAAATGCTCTCAACCAGTTGCAAATATTTAATCTTAAGAAGCTGTTCGATATTGTAAACTAATCCAGCAGTCTCAAGTCACAGGCAAGAAGCATGACTAAAGGAAGGCCACACAGAAGGCCCATGACAGATAAAATGAGAAAGAAGATGTTACTGGCTGTAACTCCCAATCCTAGTTCATGCATTTGCAATACCCTGAAGAATCTTGTATGACTAAGTCTTTCTGTTTGCAAAAGCTGGCTGGCTCCTTTCCTTATGAGTTCAGTGTGATCCCACAGAAATTACCCCAGAGCCTGTGCAACTAATCCAGAAAATAGAAAGACTATTCAAAGCCTGAACTACTCCCTAAAAGAAAAGGTTGCACTGTTCCAAACCCTTATTTTAAAAACAAATTACAATGGAATTTTTTTTCTACACAACTGTATGGAAGAAATAGAGAAAAGCCAGAAATGGTGTGAAATGCCATGGCTCATTCATAAAATAGCATTTGCCTACAGAAAGGGAGACAAAAATGCCAGCCGTATCTGGACTGATCTTACATAGCTCCCTACAATCTATGCATCTACATCACATATAAGGTTCTGTTAGGACATTAAAAGAGCAAAATGCCTGCTATGAAGGAAAAAGAAAGCTTAAAGGCTTTGAGTAGTAGGCAGTTGTGTTTACTTCTTAATGTAATAACAGGTTTAAAACTATATGATAACCTTCCCCCATTGGGGGGGCCCTCTAAGTGTGTTGGACTTCAGTCATTCTAGTACCTCAGTAATTCTGGGGAATAAAAGATCAATACATCTGAAGAGCACTGGCTTGGGGAAGGCTGTACAGCAAGGTCGCTATCTCCTTTCAGACTTGCTCTGACTGCTCTCTCCCTACTTGGCAATCATTCTGGCAGGTAATAAATGCCTTAATACTTAGGCTACACCCCGCCTGTGTAAACCTGTCCACAGAGACCACATCTAACACCTGCTCAGAGACTAAAAGTCTCTGAGAGAAGAAAAAAGTATTCAACGTTTGGATTAGCACTGTTGATCAAATTGCCGTTCCCCTGCTCACAGCCCCAGATCAAACAAATTTCCCTGCACATCTGTTAATATCATCACATCAGCTTTCGCAAGAGATCTAGGGGTGAAGGGTAGGGAATGGTCTCAGAGAAACAGGCTTTGCTTGACAAGGAAGAAAAGCTCCTTCTTCTCTCACCAAAACACCCTCTGCTCCAGATCCCTGGTGGGACATTTTTAAAGTAGTGTGTTTAGAAACTATGACATACTTACAGCTTCAACAGCTTTCAACCCAGTCTTTACGTTATTAACTTCTTTCTCCAACTCCACTAGGCTGCAAGGAGACACAGAGAGAGTGGTTTAAAGCAAAAGTGCAATTCTACAAGGATGGTAGAGGAACTGCTCAAAGTAGAGACAACTATCTATCCTTTCAGTATCATATTTGCCCCCCAACACCAGCTCCCCCCCCCAGCAGATACTAGAACAGAAAGAGATGTCCATTCTGCTGTTCACTGGCTTTTAAGAGCACACTTAGATTCTTCAAAAGTATGAGATTTGGCCTGAGAAAGCTGCAACAAAGAGCTACCAAAACTCTGACCACAACTAAGTCTTTTCATCTGGCCAGTTTAAATGAAGTACAGCAGTTCTTGTTTGCTTTTACTTGGTGTTATTTGGTTGATTCCATGTTGATTAATTTCTAAAAATAAAAATAACTATGTTGCCAGTCACTCTAAGCACCTATTGTGGAAAGGCATGGTAGAAATGTTATTAATTGCTAATGACAAAAAGAAGATAGCTCCAGGAGACCCATCTGACTGAGATAATAAATACTCCTTATACCAACAACTATTTTTAGGGCTATGCATGCTCTGAAAATGATTTGAAAGTGATGTTTCCAAATGCAAAGGATAGGAACAGCATTTCTTTAAAACAGCTGTACATTTTTAGCCTTCTGCACGAGTCTAAAAAGATACAGTTGCTTTAATGGGCATTTCATTAAAGTTGCTGCCTGCTTATTCGTTTTTTTTTTTTTTTTAAAGCATGCTGTCAGTAACATTCAACCATGTCTGGATTGAGACCAGACAGCAAATACTTTCATCAGCTTTACAGTTTCCCTACTGTTTCTAGACTCTGCTTCAAGTATTTTTTTAATCTTTAATTTCTTCCAATTATGTTAAAATCAACATAATCAAGTATCCCATTTAAGACACATAACTGATCAAAATAGGCTAGATTGGTTAGACTTTGAGGGCAGATTTCAACGTGCAAAAGTTTGTTCTGGAGAATGAATGGAAGTTACACTGAATCTTAGAATGAAAGCCCTGGGGAGAAATTTCCTGACAGAACGATTGATCAGTCAAAAGACTTGCCTTCAGAAATTGTGGGTGCTCCAACACTAGAGGTTTTTAAGAAGAGATTGGACAACCACTTGTCTAAAATAAAATGGTATTGGGTCTCCTGCTTGAGCAGGGAGTTGGACTAGAAGAAATACAAGGTCCCTTCCAACTCTGTTATTCTATTAAACTTCTCCTCTTTAAAAAGTCCAGCACTGTTGTTAGTATATGTTAGAATTTTGAATAGAAAAAATAAGTGGATAAAATAAGAATAGAAGATACTGTTGGCCATCCTATAAACTTCAGGAAATTAATAAAACAACCTTCAGTACCTATTATAGATATTTTTCCCTAGACAAATACTACTTGGAGTTAATACTGGCTACTTTTTGGTATGCCCCACTTCCCCCACCCCCAGACTTGTAATAGGAATTGTGGTAGAAATGTTTTTTATCCATAATGTACCTATCTGCCTACTGGATCTTAACATATTTTTGTGATAGGTGAAAACCTTTTGATATTTTTCCTGATTTAATTATACTGTATCTAGGTTATATTATGCTGCTTCTTTGTGCTTGCTAACTTAATACATTTTGATCAATAAATCTTTTTCTAGAAGTGGAAAGATTACACATTAGCATATAAAATGAAATCAAATTAATGCTTTGAATATGAACATTGTATATCGGATACCCAACTGATGCATTAGCTAAAACCAGAGCTGTGTATGAAATAAGATCAATTCAAAACATTAACATGCTTCAAAGCAAGGCAATCAGCAAATAGTACAGTTCTCTTAATGTTCTTTAGTCCTTCTGAAAGCACTAGGATTTATTGACTTTCAAATCTCTAACATTTACTTTCAGATACAATTGTATAGAGCCACACTGTGAATCAAATAATATCTTTAAGTGAAAAAGGATTATTGGAATAGGAATTTACAAAATGTAAGGTATCCTTTACTGATGTAACTGATTGCTGTTTTACTTTTATATATATATAAAAAAAAATTCCTGACTTTCAGATTTATCAATGGTCATATATTTTGTTTTCTACAGAATCCAAGTGATCAAAAGTTACTAAAGTTATTGTGGGAATGCTCTGATATTATCATAAGGCTTTGGTTCTTCTTTGTTTCACAATTCTGCTATATTTTGAGCATTAAAAACTACACAACATATTTAAAAGATATTGAGATGGATATGCAATTTTGATATTATTTACATGACACTATGGGATATTCTCACATTTTTAAAAAATCAAGTAAAATATGCTCTCTTTATTTGCAATGCATGGGCTACCAAGAATATTAATACTTATTACATATTTAACTATTCAATGTTGATCTATGAATTAATGTATTGCCAATCAAATTGTTATGGCCCATCTCATCCTAGGCACTTGTGTTAGATCATTGCCTGCTTAGAACAACATACTCTGAAATAGAACATTTATTCTCAGTAATACTCAAGAATATTATTCAACATTAATTGAGTGAATTATAGAAGTATTCACTGATTAAAAGTTGAAGACTCTTGTGGTCAGATCTCCAGCGCTTCAATCTGAGAAAGATTTTCTAAAGTCCATTATAATTCCGACTGATAACTATGATATCTGCTTCTGTATGCCCCCTTTACAAAGAATGCTGATCTACAGACCATAAACACATCTCAACATAACCACCCACTGTTACTTTAGCAGCAGCACCACTTTATTTATTTATAAAATATCAGTTTCATATCTGATATGTTCTCATTATACACCGCTTAGAGTCGCTCTGTGAGTGAGATGGCTGGTCAAATTTAGGGTCAACCTATATCTCACAGAATAATTCTTGGCAGCGTGCAATGAGACCATATCAGCTATTAAGCTGGTAAGAACAGATAATACACTTGATTTTAGCCAAATGGCAAGAAATGATACTTACTTGACTTTTGCTGCTTCTGGAAGATGTTGCAGTTCAGACTGTACGTCAAGCACATCTAGGTAATTCTTTTCAAAGATCATTATTAAGTAATGTAATAAGGTAATATTCCTAAGGGAAATGGGTATGAAAGAGACAGGAAACAAAATCAGGGTAAGGGTAATTATATCTGAAAACCTTAAAATGAAATCAAATTCTTAGTCTAACATCCATATTTTTAATATAAAATTGATGTAATAGCTACTTCCTCAGGCTTTTGGGTCAGGCCGAGTAGAGACCTCAATCTGAGGAGCTACAGTATATTTTAACTCTGCTTGCCATTTTATTGTTTTGATAGGGTTTAATGGTAAGTATTGTTTCTTTCTTGGTTTGATTTCTCTTCCCTTTTTGTACACCACCCGAGTCACTTTATCTGACCAGGCAGCCATGTAAATGCTTTTATTCATTTAATATTTCATATCTTTTGTGCTAAAAAGTAAGAGTGAAGAATGTTTTGTCTTCAAATGTGATGTGTATGATGACTGCCAGCACCCTTGACATTCTGGGAGCTGCATTGCAACAACATCTGGTGGACTAGATGTTCCCACCTCTGCCCTGAAGTCTCAAGTGATTATTTGCAAATGACTCAACAACAGAAGCAACACTGTACAAAGTACAGAGGTCTCCCAGCAAAACACCCCAAGCCTCCAAGAAGACTTATTCAAAGGCTATATTGTTTTGTTTGTGCATCTAATTCCCAAACGAAGAGTCTTGCATTTGTTCAGGTCCCTGATACGTTTTTAATTTGGGGATGGAAGTTCCTATCTTCTGAACCCCGTTCCCCGGCTGTGAAAGTGGAACAATTTGGAAGAGCAGGAAAGGGGTGCTGACAATTTGGCTTAGAAAAATTATCATTCCTAATAGCCTTCTAGAGAAGCTGATTTCCTTTGTTCTTTTAAAGTAACCATTTTTGTACTGCAAAAAAAAAAAAAAAACCCCAATAAGTTCACTCCTAGTGATATGGAAGGATGGCACATAGATTTATGGATGCTCTCAAAATAAAAAACAAAACATTTCTTGTGTCAAGTGTCATTGGATAGAAGGCACTGTAAAACAGCTACAGAGATCATGAACTGTCACTAGTTTGGTGTAGCAGCAAAGACAGTTTCGAAAGAAATTTCTGGCTATTTATACAAAGAAAAATACCAGTACTCTGCCTCTTAGATTTGAAATATTTTACCATCCCCTGAAGATGAATTGGGTTTTTTTTAAAAAAAATTCCGAGTGTGCTAAAAAAATTCAGCTTGAAATTGTCTGCATACCATTAAATAATTTTATCCTTGCAGAGATTTTTTTTTTCAGTTTTAAAAACATTGCTGTCTTTTAATTCTACCTAGAGTAACTATTGTTATTTTCAAGACTAGCAGAAATATCCTTTTGGTACAAAGCTGTTTTCTCTGTTTCAAGCTTGCACCAAAATTAATTATATGGACTGTAACCACTTTTAATGTAAAATCTTTTTCAGATATGCATACTCAGATATGATGTACAAAATTAATAAGATGTATTTTAATTGTCTTTTGTATTATGAAAACTCCCTTGAAACTTTTTTTTTTTTTTACTGAAGTACAGTATTGAAGATTTATCATTAGTAAGTGAACCTACTTATCTATGCTAGATTTGGTGTCCGCAATCTTATTCAGGCTGGAAACCTTAAAGCCATATGCATTTCCTCTTTGTCCCTTGTTCATGTAATTGCCAAAGGCCAACACGACCTCCAAAAGCTGCTTCAGGCGCTTGCTGCGGATGAGCTCTCTGGAAGCCAGGAGAATAGCTGAAAAAGACAAGAAGGGCCCTTAGATTGACATACTGGACTGATGATAGTTGAAAGGGGGAATGTAAGGGAGGGATCTCCCTAACAATGCATACTACATTTTTCTAAAGCCAAAGCTCCTCTCTCACTTTTCAACACAGGAAGTGCAATACTGATCGTGGAAATAGACCACTGAGTGTGTTTCTTTGGGTGGTTCTAATTCTGCAGAAAGGCTTTTGGAAGACACAGTAAAAAAAATCACTAAAGAGATTTTGCATTGCATATCAGAATGCATACAGCAAAAGTGGGTAACCTGCCTGTTCCATCCTCAACCCTCTCGCTGCTCTTAGGAAATGAGATTGTCAGGGTTAAGGAAGGATTGTGACAAGTTTTTTTCTGCAATAATCTTGATGCACCCCCAGGACTGATAAGCGCCATCCAACCCACCAAGAAACTGGGATCCTGCCAAAGAGCTAGCCATCTCAGACTGTTCAATTCATAACCCAAACTACAGTGGCATCAATTTTCTTCTGCTTAAGCTTGCACAGAATGCTTCAGCACACAGTGTTCCTTGGGCAGGATGACACCTTCTGATACCTGAAATATGTTACTGTTTGTAAAGAATATAACTTACCTTCCACTTTTGGCTTAGCTTCAGCAAGCCTCTCTGGAAACTTCTTCTTAAAGAATAATGCTTGAAGTCTTTGTTGGTAGTGGTCAATCCTAGAAAGAAAGCAGCAAGAGATCTGAGCTGCATTTCAATAAGTCTTTCAGCAAAACAGAATACCTGTAAGACCAATCGATTTTTATTCAAAGTCCATCTTATTACTAGAACAGAAATCCCTAAATATGAAAAATTCTATCAGCTGCTTTGCCTAGAGACAATGTCTAGCAGACAAGGATCAATTCTGAATCTCATAACAATCATGCATTTTTATTCCCCTAAAGAAGATATTATGACCCAAAACACAGAGGAAAAAGAGGAGGAAGAAGTTTCCAGTTCAATGAAAGTTAATATTTTCCCAGTACATTTCCAGTATTTTACACAAGGGTCACCCTTAGGCATCACTAACTTGATCTCAAGCTTCTAATTCCACTGCACAACATAGCAATTCACACAAGGACAGAGCCTGTTACTCAAATGCATGATAATATTTTATATAATTTACATAGGAAAAGCAGGTGATTGAATTTCATTGACAAACACAGCTATGTAGTCAATAAGAATTTCTAAACTACAATTATACTATTTGAAATATTGCATTGTATCAGCAGTCCCATCTTGGTTTTCTCAATTTATTAGATTTAATTTTCATAATTGTGTGTTAGCAAGGTCATAATGTCTAGGAATTATGAGGGCTACATTCGTCTATAAAAAGGTAAAGTCCCTGCAGATTTTATTCTGCTAGTCATTGCTGACTATAGGGGGTAGTGCTCATCTTCATTTCAAGGCCACTGAGCCACCGTCGTCCAAAGACATTTCCGCAGTCATGTGGCCAGCATGACATCACTGATTGCTGTTACTTTCCCACCTAAGTGGTACCTATTTATCTACTTGCATTTGCATGCTTTTGAACTGCTAGGTGGGCAGGAGCTGGGGTGAAGACAGGAGTTCACCCTGTTGCGTGGCACTCAGGTTTTCCAGCTTACAAACCCAGTATCTTAAACCACTCAATCACCAGATCACCCCCATATTTTTCTATAGAGAGTGTTAATGTACATTACAATATTCACTCCCTTTCTCTCTCATTCTCCATCACATGCAAACAGACCTAATAATATACATATATGCACCTGCTCATTTCATAGAGGAAACGATCTGCTCGCGCCATGCGATCAATTTCATGCTTATGCTCTTCCAACAGGTCAATATCACTCTTCTCTGGAACAAACTTCAGTAGCTGGAACATCAAAAGTGTTTTTTTTTAAACAACAACAATACAGACAACATGAAGCAGCCAACCAGACAGGGGGGAGGTTGACAGCATGAAAATGAACTAATAGACTGGTACTGAAAATGCTGCCCTACATCCTGCTATAATAGTATTTTTTGAAACAATTAAAGTGATCTTCCTGAAACGTTTGCTCACTTCCAGCTACTATTTGCTGCGTATCTTGTTAATATTTAATTTAGTATTTAATGAAGAATGTCTTTGACACATAAAGCCATTCGGAGTGTAGCACTGTAAGTAAAGTACTAAAAATGTTCTTCCCATTCTTCCTCCAATACAAAGTTCTATCTATTCTCCCCTCCATCCCCTCCAGCACATTTCTAAAATGGCTGCTTCAGAAAGATAATGAACAATGTCGATAGAAACTAGATTTATAGGGTGATCATTCAAAGTTTGAACTCAAAAGACAGCTCATTCAGCAACAGATTCTTTTTTATCTATCTGGTGGGATTAAGGCTTGGCTTCACACATCCAATTGCCGCTTCCAAACTATGCTGGAAGATCAGCCTAGTTTATATGCTTGCTTACCAATTCATTAATTATTCCAAGGAGTAGTTTAACTGCTATTGAGACACAGATAAACTATTGGCACTGGAAGAAGTCCTAGCAGCCACCCAAAAGTGAAAACGACCACAACTGAGCCCAAAATTTATGTGGTTAAATGAGACATTTCTTAAATGAGTTTTGCCCCATTTTATGAACTTTCTTGCCACAGTTGTTAAGTGAATCACCACAGTTGATAAGTTAGTAACCCGGTTGTTAGGTGAATCTGGCTTCCTCATTGACTTTGCTTGTCAGAAGATCCCAAATGGTGGTCATATGACCCTGGGACACTGCGACCGTCATAAATGAGTCAACTGCTAAGCGTCTGAATTCTGATCACAAGGATGCTGCAAAGGTCGTAATGTGAAAAACGGTCCTAAGTCACTTTTTCAATGCCGTTGTAACTTTGAACAGTCACTAAACAAACTGTTGTAAGCTGAGGATCAGGGGTGAAATGCTCCCGGATCGGACCGGATCGTCCAGTCCAGTAGTGATCTTGGCCATTAGTTCAGTGATCCAGTAGCGATGGCGGAGCAAAGCTCCGGCCACCCACCCGGGTGTCATTACTTCCTGGCTTTAACCAGGAAGTAATGTGGTTTTTACCTTCTGCACATGCACAGAAGGTTTTGCGCATGCACAGGTCTGCACGCACATGTGACACTTCCAACCCGGTAAGGAAGGTAAGTAGATGCTAAGGACTATCTGTAATTAGCCATTTCTGGCCTTCAACCTTGGGAGCAGAAATTTTAAAAGACCAGTATTATTGGAAAATAGCTGAGTTTCTCTTTAGAAAGTGTAACAGGTAAAGTTAAACACATCACATGCATTAGCCACCATTGAATCCAAGAATACGATCCCTAATGATCGCTTTCCTAAAGGTCCTTGTAGATCATTTTTACTGTGTCTTACTTTACCCCAAAAGAGCTACGTGTACGTGTGTGTACCTACACAGAGGCAAGACTCTGCACTGTTATAGATTTTTAAAAGATGCTCCAGAGAATGGGGATACATAACACCTGTTAGCAATTACTTAAAGTAGCTCAGCTGTTCTTTCCCCCAGGATCACACAACTGCCCTCCAATGCTTGCTTGCACGTGATCCTGGGAAAAGACAAGTTTAAGGAGCTACCGACAGGTGCATTGTTCATGCCTTGGCGTGCTCTGGAGCACTTTTCCCCCTTCAAATTCAAAGCCCCGTTCATTCCTAATACAAATAAGCCTGCCTCATGAATGTACTCCATGCAACAAATGAGCAACGGTTTAAGTCACTTTCTCCTGGAATACTTATTGATTTAAAAACGTTAATGCCCATTCTCTTATTGTCTTTGCAATTCCCAAGGCAATCGAGTAGGAGATTATAGTAGTAAATTGGGATACATTTAAGACAGCGTAGAATTTCAAGTGGTCAAGATTACAAGATAAAATACCTATGAATGCATCCGCCTGCCCCCCCAGACAAGACATCTGAGAAATGGAAAAGGGACTAATAACTAATGTTGTAAAAATTACAAAAAAAATGCATTTTAAAATAAACACAGGCTTCTCTAATAACTCTGCTTTTGTGAAATATCAATAGTCTCTCTTAGGCTTCTACACACTATACTATTCCTCCTCCCTTCTTTCTTTCTCCCAGATTTTAAAAATCTCTTTCTCCTTGCTATTTTTCATGTTCAGGACCAATAACTCTTCACCTAAAGTACAAGGACATTAGTAATAATCTACTGACACCATTATTATACTCCTCAACCCAACGGCAATGAGGAACTATGGAGGGGAAAAGAATCTGAAAGTAATCTGATCATCATGCTGGCATGTTGATACAAATTGCTTGCTGAGATGTAACCCAATGAGAAGAGGAACACACTCTCCGTTTACCACTGACATCAGTGTTTAAGTAACTAAGTTTTTTCACCTGCTCCAACATATCTTTCGCCAGATCTTCTTCTTCATCCATTTTCAAAATTGCCTGCCGAATTTCTTCATTAGATAGCTTCAACCTGTAATAATATCATACACTCTAAATACTTTGCTCACACAATTAATTTAATTAATTTTTTAGGCATATATAAAATTTCACTGAGGATATCCCAAAGGTGCTTTTCCGAATGACAACTGGACCTTGCTTTTTTCCTTGAAAATGTTTTGCTTCTGTTCACTTCTGAACAGAAGAAGCTTCTTGGATGAGAAGTGCAACGTTTTCAAGGAAAAAAGCCCAAGAAAGATCAGTTGTCTTTTGGAAAAGCACCTTTGGGGCAACTATGACCTGGATGATTGAGAATTTCCATAGACCTTCAGTGAGGATCTGTTGCAAGATCTTCCTTTATATCCATAAAGATACGAACAAATGAAAGATCACAAAGAAGACTGTTAAAGCAAAATGATTGATTATGGTTACATTCAGGGCAACCTCTAAGTGGTAAATCAGAATATATTATGTTCTTTGAATAAAACATGTACATCAGAGTAACTTTCCATTAATGACTTGTCATGCAGAAAAGCCTTAGGGATTCTCTTCAAGGTTGACTCTTCAAGGTTGACTCAGCCTTCCATCCTTTCGAGGTAGGTAAAATGAGGACCCGGATTGTGGGGGCAATAAACTGACTTTGTATAAAAAAGAACACCGCTTAGTGGGGGCCAAAAGCCCTACTAAGCACGTATATACAAAAGTATGAAGGCTATTGCTTAATGCATTGTAAGCCGTCCTGAGTCTCCAGAGAAGGGAGGCATATAAATTGAACAAACAAACAAACAAACAAACAAACAAACAAACAAACAAATAAATAAATAAGAAACTTTTACACTTTTGCAATTGACCAAGGAAGAAAAACATAATTCACAATTATGGAAAAATTCAAAACTTGATTTCTAGCATACAACAGAAAGAGGCAAGGGAAGCAAAAGGGAGGAAATTGTGATCAATAATTGTCAAGTATAAGCTTTCTATTATATTTTACAGTTTTTGACATAAATATTTTGATATTTGTTATATTTTATGACTGTGAATGTTTTTTATTGTTAATTCATATTTATTACGCCATAAATACACAGCAAAAAAAAAAAATAACTCATGTCTCCAAATGACATCCTACCACACTATATGACTTAACGCAAATATATTACAATACAAAATAACCCACATATACTACAGTATAAAATAAAGAGACATTACAGGTAGTCCCCAACTTATAACTGTAACTGAGCCCAGAATTATGATTGTAGGTAAGGCATCATTTGACCAGATCCCGTTTTTCAACACTTTTTGTGGTGGTTGTTAAGCAAATGCTGTGGTTGTTAAGCTAACACTGTGGTCATTAAGCAAATTTATTTTTTCTAGTGGACATTTTTTTTTGCCAGAAACCAGAAGTAAACTACCCAAAAAGTCAAACTGTGGTCACATGGCCACAGGATGCGGCAAATGACCATAAAGGTGAGCTGGTTGCCAATAGCCCAAAATGCAATCGCATGACTGTGTGCATACGTGCATGTGTGTATGTCTGCATACACAGCCATCATAACTTCAAAACCAGGTTGTAAGTAGTTCTGAGGAGGTCTGTCATAACTCTGGATGGTCTAATCAGTTGTAAAGTTAGGAGCTGCCTCTATAATGAAGAAGTGACCAATGAGAATTAGGCCTTTACTTTTTAAAAATATTTTTTTGGGGGGTCTCTTCCCTCCAGGCATTTAACAACAAAATAAGGGATTTGTTTATTTGGCGGATTAAATCCTGACAGTTTACTAAATTTGAAGAGCAGAATCATAATAAGATATACCCATCTATCTTACTGAGGATATTAAGCACTGGATTCTAATTATGTAATTGTGCATTAAATATCAGCACTTCAGGGAACCTTTTCTAATGGCCCATCATTTTCAAATAAACACACAGAATTCATATTTATTGGACAATAGTTCCTCTTTGTATATGGAAACAGATAACACTCATCCTTCCAACTGGCACTGGTTTAAGCAAAGAAGCCAAAAACTGAAGAGGCCATGGAGAACGAATTAGCTTTTTCCTTCCCAAGACAAGTTTCCTGTAATTCAGATTTCAGAACCGTGAAGCAAGACACACAAAGAAATTTGCACTGTTCCTGGCCAGGGGAGCTATACCTGAAGTCTCATTAAGTTTTTAATGTCCAAGTACGAGAGTTTGGCACCTTTTTGATGGTATGATTCTCTTGAAGCATGATTTAAAATGCTCAAAGGAGATGGCGTTAAATCCAAGAAATGCATATGCAGCTGCCTTTGCCCAGCCACTAATAAAGAAACATCTGGCTCAAGTGGCACGTCCCTCTCTCACAGGGGCCTGCCAGGCCCCATGTTAAGAGACAACTCAATGAGGCTACTGTAAGGCCTATATAAAGCCTGTGGTGCATCTGAATGATCACTGCAGATACTGTTAAGCTGCACTTGAGGCTAGCTAGATGAGCAAGCAATTGCTTACAGAACAGTCTCACTACAGTCAGCAAGCCACATGGCCACAAATGTGCTATTCACACAGAGTTTGAAAGCAGACAAGCAACTGGGCCAACGGATTGTTAGTGAAGTATTCTCATTGTTGTCGTTGTTTTTCCAATACTTCTGACTAACCATGCAGTGGATCTTAAAATAGGCAATAGTAACATAAAGCAGATGTGCCGAGCTTTAAGCAAAAACAGGTGAACCGATTGAATAGAAACCTTGAGCAGATCCCTAAAATCTTTCCACTCAAGGCAGAAGGAAGATGACTACTTGAAGTGGGGGGGGGGAATTTGTTGCAATGCAGACACCACATTAAAATGTGATTATGGCCAGAAGAGACACAGTAAATAAGTCATATCTCATTGCTGGATATGTATCATCAGTAATTTTCATACCGGTCTTGTAAGAGCCAAACCTAAATTTCTCCCACTGGCATAAAAACTGACAAACCCCAGACTGCATGCATAATTTAACCACTGCCAGGTCTGTTTTATATTTGTTTACAGAAGACCCCCACAAAGACTGTAATGGAATGATAACTAAGCTAAGCAATTCTACTGACATGTGAAAATAGAACAGAACCGAGTACAATTGCAATGGACACTTCTGCATTTTGAGTGCAAAGAGAGCTTTTGGCAAGAAAACACACATGTTCTCCGAGGACTAAGATTAGGAAAGGCAGGGAAGCTTACCTATAGAGATCAGAGGAAATGACTGCAATCACAGTCCTAACTGGGCCTAAGCTTTACTTGTTATCCAAGAGTGCTATGAGTGGGAAGAGAGAAAATCCATTATTACTGCTTTCTACATTCCCTTTCCCAATGGCTCCCCTTCTCCTTCTCAGTACAAGGATGTGTAGGATGATTCTAAGGTTATTTAGCTGAGCGAGAATCTAGGATCTCTCTTTAGATTCTTGTGCTTTCTGAGGAATACAGTATTCAAGAGCACTGGGGCATTCTTTGGGCGTTAAAACAACACAGAGTATATGTAGCATATGATGTATGGGTGTGAGAGTTGGACATTAAGAAGGGCTGATCAAAGAAGAATTGACATCTTTGAACTGTGGTGCTGGCGTAAATTATTGTGTCTACCACAAACAGCCAGAGATGCTGACTGTACAAAACCAGAAACATCACCAGAAGCCAAAATCACAAGACTATGTCTGATTTACTCTGACCATATCATACGTGCAAATTCATTGGAGAAGTCTGTGATGCTAGGAATGGTTAGTGCATCAAGAAGAAGGGGCAAGCAAAGAACTCGTTGGCTTCATACCATCAAATCTGAAACGATGATGAACATCCAACAATTGAAAGAAGTTGTGCTTGACAGGGTAGCCTTGGAGAGCACTTGCCTATAAAATCTCCAAAAGCCGGACACAACTGAACGGTTAAAACTACTATTATATGTAACAACTAGTACTAGCATCTGGTTGCATTTTTTTTCTCCATATTTATTGTGTCAAATCGATTATGATCCTACAAAAAGAAGCTGTCTTGTCTCATAGTTTCTGTTTAGTGTTTAAAAAGAAAACTGGAATGGAAAGGGGGTAGTTGTGTAAGTCAGCTTCCTCTAAGGAAACAGCTCAAGCTGTATTTTACAACGGCAACACTTTAACAGTATAGTCATTTTATAGTGAAGATAATTTATCCCAATCACATGCAGCTTGGCAAGGAAAGTCTGTGTGGTGAACAACTGTCAGTTTTTTTATTCTTTAATAAAGAAAGAAAAAAATATCTTAGCAAATTGCTGAGATGCAATTATTTACACATTTTTATTTGCACTGAAAAATGTATTTGCAAAATTCTCTCTAGTTGTGTATAACCACAGCATATTTTCAAAACACATGTAAATTATAGGGCTCTTTCAATTAATATTCAAGAAATACTACATTTTGCTGGATTTATGTATCATATCATATGCAATATGATATCCAGTTTAGTAAAAAAAAAAAAACTTTAGTCAGGCTAAAAAATGCTCTACGACTAAATAGAATTAAGTGCAATTCATCCATAACCATATACTGTATTATTACAATCTTAAACTATGCTGGAATATGGTTCACAGTAATAAGATATCTCCCAAACCAGTTATGTTAATTGATCTGGTTATATTTCAAGCAGTTGAATTTTTTTTGTTTGAACTTTTGTATAAATAAAGATAATATAGTACCAGATGGACTCATCAGAAGCATACTGGACAAACAGAAGAAGCATTTTACAATTATTTAAAGGAGAAAACAGAAGGCAGGAAAGAAGCCTTATGCAATTGTCCTGTCCAAGTTTTTATAGCTGAGATACATCATTTCTGTCTGTTAATCATATCTATATATGTTCCTAAAGACTGGCATAATGGTAGGAGAAATATTTATTTATTAAATTTATATGCCATCCATCTCATGGCTGAAGTGATTAACAGAAGTCAGAAATATTTCTTTTCACACAGGAATACGGATATCCAAATCTCGAAGAAAGAATTAAAGTATATGATAATCATTTCTAACATGGCCCTTACCACTTTCCTTGATTTTATTTCTCACCTAATTGTCTTTATAATCCAGACATCGTTACACTCCTATTACCACTGATTTAATAAAATCAAGTTATTTATTGCTTGGCAAGAAAAGGAAAGATGGCAAGAAAAGACTTTTAAAGGGCAAAACTGCTGCATTTAATTATTTTCTTTTACTGGCAGATTCTTTTACTTTTCTCTATAAAGATGGCCATTGGTTTATTTTATTTTATTTTAACCAAATTAAGTGAAAATTGTCACTATTCTTAAACTTCCTTGCCCCTAGAAAGAAAGAAAAGATTTATTTTATTTTAACCTCCAAAGTTCTACTCTTTTTTCTCGTGTAATTTAGTGTTTCCAGATATGTTTGAAATGTAAATTAGGTTCTACACAGTTTTAATTTAATTATGTAATTTAACAGATTTGTTGTGGCCATCCACCCAAGACTGGGGAAGGAACTTCTAGTTCAAGGGTGTAAAACTCAAGCCCCATGGGCCGAATCTGGCCCTCAATGTGGTCAAATCTGGCTGTGGGACCATCCTGGTCTACCTAATGTGAAGAGAAAAAAATCAGGCCAGCGTGGCTTTGGCCTGGTCTACCCAGTATGAAGAGGAAAGATCAGGCCAATGTCCCTTCGGCCCGGTCTACCCAGTGCGAAGAGGAAACATCAGGCCAGCGTGGCTTCAGCCCAGTCTACCCAATGCGAAGAGGAAACATGCCAGCAATTTGGGGAGTGGCATCAAGCTGCCCATGCCCACCCAGTTGGCCACACTCACCCAGTCAGCCACACCCATCCGGTCAGCCATGTCCACCTGCCCCCCCAAGGTCAACCATAGCCCTGATGTGGCCTCAATAAAATTGAGTTTGATGCCCCTGTTCTAGATGTTATCAACACAGTTTGGTGTTGTGGCTAAGGTGTTGTCTTAGAAACCAAACGACTATGAGTTCTAGTCCTAGTCCCACTTTAGGCATGAAAGCCAGCTGGGTGACTTTGGGCCAGTCACTCTTTCTCAGTCCAACTCACTTCACAAGATTACTATTGTGGGGAAAATAGGAGGAGGAAGGGGCAATAGATATGTTCACCACCTTGAGTTACTTATAAAGTAATAAAGATGGGATACAAATCTAATAAATAAATTCACAATGTAATTGGGACTGATAATATCAAAGACATGAAAAATTGTAATACATAAAGGCAACATTCCATGAAAAATCCTTCGTAAGATGATATGGATACATAAGAGGCAGAAAGCTCTGGAAAGTGCAGCAATATTAATTCAGAAGAGAAATTCGACATTAAGGGAGATCCTCTACCTTCCTCTGATGATAGAGAGAAGGTTTTATAGTCTAATGTACAGCCAACATTCTGCAATTTATATTCCAGCACATCTGGAAAACTCCAGGCTAATGAAAAGTCTCATCACTTTTTCAGAACTATTAACAGGATAGTGTCACAAACTCACCATGACCTTAAAACTGGAATTACATATACAAAAAAATTTAAATTGAAAAAAATCATGAGATGTAGTTTTCCAGAATCTATACCATTCAGTTTCTCACAATGGAAGAATTCTTTCTGGATGCTTTCTCATCCTTGCATTATTATTATTTTTTAAAGTCTAAAATTAGAAGAGAAGATCATAATCTGGCCTTCCTTCTGACAAATTATTTCCCCAACTTCAGGTATATTGAAAAAAGGATCAAAATCAAAGTTCCAAGTATTTTGAGAGTCATCTTCTGAAATTTATTTTTGATGAGAGAGCATTTTATTTTCCATTAACTACTTCCAACTACAACTAATAAAAAGACATTAAAATATTGGCAAAATAATATTTGAAATCTGGCAAATCATGCCCTGGCACTAAAATCAGGATATTTTAGGTACTAATCCCTGAAGTTATAGGTTACCATAGATACAGCAAAATGCGCATGCAGAAAAAAAAACACTGAAAAAATCAAAGGGCCAAAAAAAAAAAAAAGTATACTATTTCTAATTGCTTTCTTGGCACTTGAATTATTTCTTTCTTTTGCAGTCCATATACTGAATTTACAAATATGCACACATAAACATGATCAATGCCAGTTTGTTTATTGTAATCTCTAGCCAGCACAACTTCTATCCATTCCCATAAATCACTTAAAAACTCCAAAGGAAAATTGGGGAAAGAAACCAAATGGCCTTTTTTAAATGCATTCCTTGCGCTCCCAATTTGATATAGCTCAGTTAATCTTACAGAGAGACACAGAATTATAACTGAAGTTGACAGACTGCAGAAAGGGGATCACTGTCCATGGGGCAAGTAAATGAATCACATCACAATTATTCAACAAAACCTTCACTATTTTCTTCTCCTAAATACTTCCTGTTCCAGACTACTTGTGAATGACTAAGCAAAGAGTCAGAGGAATAAGAATATAGACACTGAGAAAGGACACAAAATGCCATTGAGGATTCAAGGGACTTTTTTTTAGGAGAAAACCCATTGGTATTTTATTTTTCTCATGCTATAGGGAAAAAAAGACAAAGAAAACCCCAGATATAGAAAAAATAGCAATAGCCTAGACTAGGGTATTAATAATTTAACATTTAACCATGTGGAGAAGGGTAAGGGACTACTAGGTAAGAAGGAAAATATTGTTAAGTGTTTAAAGATGGGTAAGCTAAGTGTTTTTAAACAGATTGCTTAAAAGTGTTGTTCAATCCATTATGTTTTTAAAACATACGGCGTGTCCTATCTTTAACTAGAATACTTACTTTAGAAACATCTCTCTTTCCCTTTCTTTCTGAAACTATCTATTAACAGAAATTCTGTGAAAAAAATATTGGAAGAAAACACTTATTTGTATATGGAGAATGCTCAGCCGCCTCTTTCAAAACAGAACAATTAATTCTCAAAAATAATGGAAAAATAAGAAGGGAGGACATATCATTGTTCAGAGTGGGTGGAAAAGAGTAATTTTACAAGATTCTCCAATCTAGAGCTTTTGGAATGTGGTGGTCTCAAGTCACGATTAATGGTCAAGCTAACTGGGAAGCTATGGAAAATTAAAGTCAATCATTATAAGTCCAGTATATTTGAAATGCAATAGATCAGGCACTAAAAAATTGCTAGTGGATCTGATAGTTTGTACACAACCAATATACATTTTTTAAGAAAAAACATTTTAGATAAGCTTCTGTGGTACTGGCAGCTCCAAGATGCATCTCCAACACAGTTTTAGGCTCAAAGCAGAAAAATCAAAATAAATGGGCATGAGTTGAAGATAACAGTTTTCCCTAATGGCCTGGTTCTGTGAATTTTGAAGGATGACCACCACTCACCATGCATATTAGCAGTGAATTTGGTTTTGACTAGGCAAAAAAAAAAAGAAAGAAAGAAAGTCCTTCAAAGGCTGAATGATATTGAATACCAAAATCAAGTTAGCATCCTTTCCTGGAACATCCTGACAGTGAAAAACACATGGGAATCTGCAAGCTAGTGATACACATTAACCCTCCCTAGATTATAGAAGGACTTTAGAGGGCCAGGCATAATCAGGGGTGGGTTCTACTTACTTTTATTACTGGTTAGCAACAGGATTGCGTGCACGTGTGAGCGTAGCAAGCACATGTGCCGAGCTTCTACGCATACACAGATCGTCTATGATGACATCCGGGGCGGTGGCCAAAGCCTCCCACAGGTTTTACTAACTGGGGACAACCCACCACTGGGCATAATGTCCTCTGGTTGGCTTTATTGCAGGACAAATTCATCAAAACTCCACTAACAAAACACATCTGCCCCATATATGACACTGGGAAAATAGAAACTGTTCAACACAAATTACTTTGCTGTAAATTTTACAGGGATCTGTGAAAGATTACATACTAACAGTGTGGCAACATCTCTGAAGAAGGACACTTTCAGACTCCAATCTTGCTAATATTAACATTGGAGCCAAATTTTGTGTGGCTGCAGTAAAAATGCAGCAACAGATAATTCAGATTTGCCAGTTTGGACTTGTATTACTAATTTCAATTTATTAATTTTATAATTTTATCTCTCTTTTTTGTTTGTCTTTTTTTTTTTTTTTGATCATCATAACTTTGGTTTGGTTTGATTTAATTTGAACCAACTATGGAGAAAACAGGACAAGTCTGAAACAATTTTGGAATTACAGATAATTAAGATGTTATTCTTTTGGCCCTAATAACTTGCATTGAGCAAAAGAGGATTTAGGGAAAAGGGTGACATGCTCGTTAACATTGCTGATGTCTGCCAAGTAATGTCTTGTTTGATGCCAAGCCAAAATCAAACTTTGCTTGACTTGCCTTCTAGCCTTTAGATATTCCTTTGACTGCCAAAAAAAAAAAGAGGCATGTCTTTTTGGAGAGTAAAGATAAGCACATGGCTTACTGATAGAAATTTTAGACATGATAGTTCCACACAGGATTCTTGATTTAATTAAAGACTGCAGTATGCAATGACTGAAGGTAAGATCATGAATCTGAGCAGTAGAAAATTAAAAAGGGGGAAGAAGTGACTCATGTTGGATGTTTACTCCTTTAAGCAATAGTATCTACCTTCAATGCATTTTATACATGCGGTGCTGACCTTCCTCAGATTTTCAGTTTTATTTTATTCTCTGGAATGAAGAAAAATAAATTGTGGAGGAGGCTAAAACTGAACAGGATATCTTGACTTGCTTCACATTTTAAGTCTACTGTTTGAATCCATCCTGAAATTCTATGTGCATTCCATACTAAAATGCTAGACATTACAGCATCTGAGGTTTCAGCATATGCATTTGCATAAATATAAAAATCTGATTTATATTTCTATCAAAAGCACATGGTATAAGAATAATGTGAGGCTTAGTATAATATTGAGACTGAAGCACTTCTCATTTTACATGTTTATATCTTATTAATTACAATATATTCATACAGAGGCATATATAGGAATAAACAAAACGTTGTCCTGTCTGTATTGTTCATCTTTGGAGGTTGCATCAGTAAACTATTAGAGCTATGAAATGTTTTGGACTTAAGTCCAAATGGTACCCAAAAGATATTTCAGAGATCACCGGGGGGGGGGGGGGGGGCTCAAACACTATACTTGTCTACAACTCTTCAAAGTAGCTACACTTTTTTCTATACTGTGCAACAGCTGCAGAGTGCAGTCACATGATGCAGCTATCTTAAAAAATGTACAGGCAGATATTATATGCCCTGAGCTTTCGATGGAACAAAACTATACATCGATCAATGAATCATGTTTTTTCCTAGAATATTCAGTTTAATTTCCCATTCCTCCTGGTTAATATTTCATCCTCTAAGAATCAGCAAGAATTTCATGTGCACTAAGCATT
Source organism: Pantherophis guttatus (assembly GCF_059756535.1). Classification (NCBI taxonomy): domain Eukaryota; kingdom Metazoa; phylum Chordata; class Lepidosauria; order Squamata; family Colubridae; genus Pantherophis; species Pantherophis guttatus. The sequence goes on along the minus strand of NC_142063.1, from coordinate 288,968,506 downwards.
CCCAAATAGTCTTACAAAAATTTAACTATACTCTCTTAGGGTTTTATTTCTTTTCTTTTTCTCCTGTTACAGACAGTTCTGATGTGGGGCATCAGCCCCTTGATTTAGGTAAGGTTAGGAAACAGACACCACTACTAAAATTCTATTTAGGGTATAATAGCAAAATACTCTCTGAGTATCCTGAGATTTTCGCAATTGTTTTTCTGGAGAAAAAAAATCCATTTGTAATATAATTCAAAGTAAACTTTTCTTACAACTGATCATCTTACAAACTGACAAGTTAAGGCTAGAGTTTGTGAATTCTAGTCCTGCTTTAGGCATTCAGTCAACTGGATGCACCTTGGGTCAACCACATTCTCTGACTTCTAGGAAGCAGGCAATAGCAAATCACTTATGAAATCTGGCCAAGAAAATTGCAGGAGACTCCACTCCACTCAAAGGTACACACTCAAAGAAAACCCCTGACTACAGTTCTTAATTGTTAATATATCCCCCAATTTATTATTGAAAGTTGGTTGACTCAAGAACTGTACAATTAAACTTTCAAGAATCTATTTGAGGTTGAAATAAAATATTATGCACCTTGCATTTTAAGCATATGTCAGTAAGTTGCTTGTATCCTAGTTGGTGGGATGTAGGTAACAATATGTTAACTTGCCTAATAGTCTCTTACAGATCCCAGGTTGCTTGGAATATCAGAGACACGTATGGGGTAAAACTAAGCTTTAATTGCTTTTATGGTATGTTGGGCAAAATGAGTGGTGCTATCTTTATGGTAAACATTTGCAGAGGTTGATTTGGGCTGGTAATTGTTCTTATTAAAAATGTTATGTGAAAAACATGATTGATCAAGTCCATAGTGGGTAATGGAGGTCAATATCCATTAGATAACGAATGTAGCACATGGAAAACTATGACTTTGAACATAAAGAGGAATAAAAGCTAAAAAGCACCACTAAGCAAATGGAATGAAATAAGAAAATAGCTAAGTTCTATGAAACTAAGAATTGTATTCTTATTGAGTGCATGTACTCATATTGATGAATATCATTAGTGAAAGGAAACTATAGGTCAGTGATGGCTAACTTTTTTGCCGTCGCATGCCAAAAGCGGGGGGAGCGTGGGGGCCTCATGCATATGCGTGCCCACAACCATAATTCAATGTGCACCACCTCCCTGTGCATTCGCACATGACCCTCCCCCCATGCTCCCCACGCTTTTGGCACATGATGGCATGGTGGGCCAGGTAGGCCTGTTTTTCGTGCTCCCCAGGTTCCAGAGGCTTGCTTGGAGCCTGGGGACGGCAAAAAAAGTCTTCCCCACGCCCCCGGAGGCCCTCTGGAGGCCAGAAACAGCCGGAAGGCCCGAAAATTAGCTGGCCAGCGCACGCATGTGCACTGGAGCTAAGCTAGGGCAACAGTCGCATGCCCACAGATATGTCTCCACATGCCACCAGTGGCACGCGTGCCATAGGTTCACCATCACGGCTATAGGTTCAGTAGGAAAGGGCTAAAAAATGAGGAAGCATACATTAGTGTCATTCAGAATTTGTAGGTGAATAAGAACATAGAAATCTGTAGGTTGGTGATAGTTCCATATTATGCTCCAGTGAATGGTGAGCATAGATGATTACACAGCAAACAAATAAATGAAGGAAGAGTGAAGGAGGAGGGGGAGAGAAACAAATACTGCGGTTGGATGGAGATCCTGAAAGACAGATGGAAAGTTTAAAGAACAAAAATAATGTATAAAACAGAACATGGAGATGCTGAAAGCTTATTATTTTGTACAATGCTGCTTGTAAAAGTTGCTTTCCATAAAGTTGTATGTATATTAACAGATATGGTTCTTTTCAAAGAACATTTAAACATTCCTTCTAATTTTTATTAAAAATATTTTGAAGTTAAGATGCATGGAAACAAGAATTTTATTAGATAATCATACTGCCACAGTCATGGACTTAAACGAAGAACTATATGGTATTAAAGTCTATGAATGATAGAAGGTGATTATGGTCGTCTTCTTCCTTCCATCTTTTTTTTAATTTTCATTAAAAATTGTTAAGAAGAAAAAGGTGGAACAACCGACGCTTTGTCCATAAGTGGTCATGCCTCTGTCTGGAACCATTCTTGTGTATTCATTCATAAAAGCAACTTGAGTTCTTAATACAAAAGCTCTTAATCCTATTACTTCTCATGTTAGGAAATAAAGCAGTGTTAGGCACACTTGAATGTTTTTCCTTGGTGTCAAATATTTGATGCCTATCTACCTAAAACGATGAACACAAGCTGAGAATATTCCATCAGTTACTTATTTGTATCAGTTATTTAGCACTGGTTTTTTCATCCCACGATACATTTACTATAACTATCTTCAAACTTTCTGTCAAAAGCAGAAAAGACAATGGACAAGCAATTCAGCTAAACACCAAAGGCGCAGCTGCTTACAAATGCCAAACATGTCAATGTACCATTTCTTTGCATAGTGCCTCGATCATGAGCAAATGAAGCATTTTTTTTTAAATTTGATTTATATGCCGCCCTTCTCCGGAGACTCGGGGCGGCTTACAATGCGTTAAGCAATAGCCTTCATACTTTTGTATATTTATACAAAGTCAGCTTATTGCCCCCACAATCTGGGTCCTCATTTTACCTACCTTAGAAAGGATGGAAGGCTGAGTCAACCTTGAGCCTGGTGAGATTTGAACTTGCAGTAATTGCAGGCAGCTGATGTTAATAATAGTGCTTTAGTCTGCTTTAGTCTGCTGAGCCACCAGGTCTCTTACGCTACTTCCAATTATTCCTTACTCAATTATGTAAAAAAATTAATTACACAAAAACATTATTTTAATTAATGAACCATTTGATATGAATAAAACAGAAAAAAAGCATAACATTTACCAAATTGCCAGAAAAAAATATTTTTTATTAATAGCCACAAACATACATTGTAAAATATAAGCAATATTTCTAAGAAGCTGTCTGATAAATGAGGATATAAAATCGAATAAATCAATATTTACATTTTAAAAATTCAACGCACACAAACTGCCAAGCTATGCTCAAATCCCTGTTTGAGTTTATATCACAAATTAGTTTAAATCTCAAGATGATGCATTTGTATTCATGTGAAAGACAGAATTGATCAAAGTTGACATTGGAGAGAAACCTAAACATCTTTCATTCCTCAAGAACACTTCAGAGACAGATTGCGGTCTAAAATGCTTGGAATAGAAGCAGTCAAATAGGAATTCTACGCGCATCCTTTCTGTATACCAACAAACTGAAATTCCAGACAAATGCAAAATATGGTAAACTTACTTGGAAAGGAGGATGACACAGTTTTGTGCTCTCCGGCCATCAATCACAGAAAGCTCTTTCACCTTTCGGCTGGATAAGTATAAGTCTTCAGTTGATCCCATTTCCTTCTACAAATAGTTTTAAAAATGTGGAATTATTTCATTTTTCAGTCAATGCAATACTGAGAAGGAACACTAGGTGGGCAATGCATTGTATCCAAAGGAATCAGCATGGGAGGAAATCCACCAAAGTTGTAGGATTGCAACACTATAAAAATAAAACTTTTTAAAAAATAAGAAACTGTATAAACATGGTTTATTTCCTTATTTGTTTTTCCTTGCAAATCGAGATGTAAGTGCAACAGGCAACCGTATATGTGCAAGCATGCATGCATATATATGTGCATCTAAGGTCCCTAGCCTTTGCTATAAATGGGGTTGCCTGAAAATTATAATTAAATGAAGAACACATTTCACATACAGGGACATGCATTATGACACGTGATATAAACTTGAATCCAAATAAATAAAATATGTTCAAAAAGTAGGAACAATACTATCAAGAGATACCACAGGGATTGTATCGGCACCTAGGTAAGTGGAATAACCTTTGACTTTATAGATAGGATTAAGATTAAGAAAAGGATGCTGGAGAGGTAAGGAGAAACAAGTTTGCTGATTTCACTTTCCAATACAACTCCTTAAAAGTTGAAGGACATTAAATTGAATTAATTTCCAGTGGCTACAAAGGACACAGCCTTATAGACTTCTTGGCAACAATGCAGAATTATTTGATATTGCCTTCTTTCAAGAGGTTTTTCAATCTTCAAACTAGTTAAGATTCTTTCTTTTTTCCTTCCTTCCTTCCTTCCTTCCTTCCTTCCTTCCTTCTTTCCTTCCTTCCTTCCATCCATCCATCCATCCATCCATCCATCCTTCCTTCCTTCCTTCCTTTTTTCTTCAGTTCCTCTTTATTGCTTGGGTTTTTTAAAAAAATCACTATGAATACTAGGACACTAAGAAAGGATCTAGTATCAATCAGGTATTTTCATGTTGAACTATGTTTGAGATTTACTTTTGCAATCTTTTTATTGTAAGAAAGAATACAAGTCACTGAGTGTCATATTGGCATGGGGTAATACATAGAAGCTAGCAAATAAAAATATAACCAAATTCCTAAAATTTCATACTGTTCCAGAAGATCTTCAGTGGGGCAGATATTCTAAGAATTGAGAAGCTGAAAAAGGAAGAATCATTAAAGTCACCTCTCTCTTCTATTCAATGGGACATCCATGACATAACTCAGTTCAAAAGATACTCCCATTAACAATTGAAACTCAGGACCCCTTTAGTTAAAAAATAAATAAATAACAGGATTATTTGCAGGAGGTGAGTAAAGCCTATTCTTCTGTCTCATAAACAAAACTGACAGTGCCATCTCCGATATCTCTCGTTTACTCATGTGGGTTTGGATCAGTAGTGGGTTTTAATTTTGGTCGCTACCAGTTTGCTCGCGGGCGCGTGCTAACGGGTGTGAGCAGAAGCTTTTGCGCATGCGCAGAGATGTCCGGGCGGTGGGCACAGCCTCCCGCTGCCACCGCTACCAGATCGCCTGAACCGGGGGGGAGGGGGGGCGCGAACCTGTAGAAACCCACCACTGGATACACAAAAGCAGACTGAATTTTATTTTCTGTCTCTCAAAATTCATGCAAGACAATCCTTTGTCTTAGTCACAGAAACACCTATATATGTGCAGATGAAAGATAAGGTTTACTCATGCAATAAACAATGTGGATTATGAAGTTTCAGGTGGATCTCGTGATCTAAATACTGAAAAAGAAATCAGAAAAGTCAGAAAGGGGACAGGCAGTAATACTCACCGTCTTACAGGAGGAAGAAGGATTAGTTAACAGGTCCTACTCAGGCAACAGTTGAAGATAACAGAGAAGGAAACATGCCAACAATTAGCAACAGCAATAAAAAGGTACAGAGTTTATCAAAGCAATAATATTTGGTCTTCTACTGAAGTGCTCGTTAACATGACACTATTAAAATAATCAACGACAAAAGGCATCACAGTTTGTTCTCCCTTCCATAGACACAAAAGTAGGAGATATTACTAAATTGTGCAGAATTTATCCCTTTTCCATAGAGATTCTAAAGACAATAGTTAACAGGATTTTATAGGCCACAAATAAGGTTTCTCAGTACTTTCTTTTTGCAATTATGTAAGTGATGTTATAAAATAATAAACTGGCCTTTTGAACATCATAAAAGAATCAATGCGAGACCTTGAAATAAAATTCTATTCCTGTTTAACATTGCCTTCTTAGTGTATAACAAACAGCAAATACTTTTGTATGGAGTGAAGAACAGACTCTTTGTCTTTTCTAAGAAAAAAGAAGTCGTTTACAGGAAAAGAAGCTGGGGGACCAAATACAATATCATATTAACTTCAGCAAGAAAAAGAAATGTCTCATTCATGCTCATGCATGCAACCTCCCCCCCCCCCCAAAAAAAAAAAATCTCTCTGGGATTTGCTGAGTTTGGCTTCATTTGGATGAAGTTTAAAGCCGGTGAATGACCAGAATAGAACTGATCTGTTTAGACAAGCAAACCTCATTTTGATCATATCTTAAAACTTTCAGAATCATGATCCAGTTCCATTCCACTTCTTATGACAAGACAGGAAGTCCTCAATTAACTATATAAATCTCTAAACTTTGCTTAATCAGATGGGAACATATCAGGAACATAATCTCAATTTGGTGTAAAGCCTTAGCCTGTCCCAAACTTGGTTATTACAGTTTTGTGGTTGGCAAGAAGTGCTTAGAGGACATTTGTCGCTGAATGGGAACCAAACTTTACACATTGAATCAGAAATGGCCAACTCATTTTCATGTGCTTTTTGCCAATAAAAATGAATCTGAATCTTTTAGGAGTCCTGAAAATTAAATGGTTCATTTCCAAAGGGAAAGGTGCTGGAGTCAGGTCAGTTTTTCTGGACTAAATTATTAAAGTCCTTCAACAGTTCTGTACAGTGTGGCATCACTGTTTTATATTATTGGAGAAGAAAAGCTGAACTTCCAGCCCAGCTTTGGACTAGCATTTGTACACCAGACAACTGGGAGAAAGCATGTTTTCAAAATATAATTTAACAGCTAAGAAAGAATTTGGAAAAGAAGGGGGAAAAAAGTTAAAATCCCATTGATCTATCCAGTTGCGTCTCATTTATGAGAGAAAGACAGCATGAGGGCGATCCACTTTCCAAGAAAAAAAAAAACACTCCTGTACAGCTGCTATTAAAAGTATGTCACTACTGTTAGCATTAAATATCCATTATAATCTATTATGAGAAAATGAAAGTAAAATATAAGTATAAGAAAGAAAAGTAAAGAAAATGAAGTAAGCCAAACACAAAGCTGAGCCAATCTAAATTTATTATGCAAGATTTATTAGCTAAGAAGAAACTGTATTACAAAATGAGGGGGGGAAATGGAATTAACAGTATTAACAAGACAAGTGAAAAACAACTAAAAAGATTCCATTCGAGTTGGGTGGCTAATAAATTTGAATTACTAGACTAGACCAGACCAGACTAGACCAAATCAAAGCAAGCCAACGCCAAACTACACTAAACACCATTACCCATCATATAACAACTGCAACCACAAATCAGATTGGTGATGCCAAGTACTATATTTTTCCACTAAAGGCAGACATTATGGCAAACAAAATGTAAAGTAATAATAACATAGTTTACCTCCAAGACCAGTATCAAAAACTGTTAAAATTGAGGCACTTCTTGAAACTACATTAAACCTGTCTACTTACTAATCAACCTTCTCATCAGCACTATTTATCTTGGTCAAGCCACCATTTGATGTCTCAGTGTCTCAGAATGATGCTCAGAATGATACTATATGCAGGAAACAGAGCTTAGCGCTGTGGCACCCCATTTCCAGTCATCAGCACTAGGTAAGTTAAGGGTCCACCAATAAAAGAGGGCGCCATCCAGAAGGCTATTTACCTGGCATACTCAAACCTGGAGCCAATCTGTTTATCCTGAAAATACCATATCCATGAAAAGACATTTCCTACTGTTCGCTTCTCTTTTGGTGCACCAAATACTGAAACCATTTTTATAGAGGAACATAGAGAATTCAGAATCTGGAACAAGGGAAATAGCATTGAATGTCTTACCTGATGTCTTTGATAGGCTGAAAACATTTTTTCAAAATCTTCCAAATCCAGCATCTTGAAAGCCCGTATGTCATCAATTTCATGCCAGATTGTACCATGTATCTTTTCCTAAAATTCAAAGAGATGTATATAATTGTGTCTAGCCTTACAACATTCTAGTGAATCATAATGTTCATATATCTATCATTGTTCCATTTTCAACTCCCAAATGCACACAAAGGTGAAATACTATTAAAAGTAATACTTAAGAGCATTGCTTCCCTTGTTTTTTTCTTTTATATCTGAGATGTTTTGGGTAAAATACATTTTACTCTAAAAACAATTTTTATTGCAAAACCCCCCTAGAAATTTCAGAAAATTAAAGAAATTATATTTAAGAAAGAAAAAGCAGAGGAGGAGGAGGAGGAGGAGGAGGAGGAGGAGGAGGAGGAGGAGGAGGAGGAGGAGGAGGAGGAGGAGGAGGAGGAGGAGGAAAGCTGCCCAGCATGTGGTATCTTGAGTCCAGACAGCTAAAAATAGGACACTCCTAGCTCCTGAACTGAAGTTCACAAAAGGAACTCACATAGTAAAGTGCATTAGCACTTCATTATTAAACTAATTAAGAACAGCTTCTATCTCCCACTCACTCTTATTAAAGAAACAAGAGAAAAATGCATTATTTTGAGAAACTAAAAGGGGTCAGGAAGAACTCAATGGATAGAACATAATTAAAAGAAGACACAACTTTTGAAGAAAATCCGGGCCAAAAAAATAAAGACAAAAGCAAAACAGCCATGCCTTTGGACTCTCCAGAAGTCACTTTTTGGCTTATAAGGATGGCTTATATTACAAAGCAAGTTTCCATTGAGAACTGAAAAGTTTTCTGCTTTGTCTCTGTTAAATTCACTCAGAGCTGTTAAGAGTGCTCTGGTCTGTCTAGTTTATAATTCTGAATGAGACCTAAAACCAGAATATGGAAAATGACCCTGGGACATATTTTACTCTGCACATCTTTATGAGCAGCAGGGGAAGATACTGGTGGAGACAACTACAATCAAAAATATAGTCCAGAATTGACTGCTTAAAAATGAAGCCCAATGAAGTCCCATAAAGCTCACTAAATCTATCACATGAAAACAGCAGGTATCGAAAATTAAACCTCTGGAAATTTTCCCATTAAGACACACTGGTTATATTCCCCTTTTTTTATTCTTCAGTTCATTCTGATGTCATTTTTTTTCCCCTCCATAGACTGTGGTAGGAGTCTGTCCAAGCACATTACTTTTTTTCCTTTTTTTCTTTGGAACTTACAGCTGAATTGGCCAAACCATATCTCCATCAATTAAAAAAAAAAGAGAGAGAGAGAGAGATTTGTGGATGTGTCAGGAAGAGATGTTCTGTCCATGTGCGTTGGAGAGGGAGTGGGGACATTATTACAAGCAGGAGTTGTGGAATGAGCTGAGCAACGGGAGAAGCTCAGGAGAAAACTGGCCGGAGGCCTGGAGTTATCTGCAAAGGGTGACTGAAGGGGCCAAAGAAATGGGATCCGTTTCAGAAGCATGAGTAGCAGGAAACTGTGAGCAGCAATAGGGCCAAGAGGTAAGAGCAGCTGCAGAGTCAGGCAAACATGCCAACCTCTGTAATAGTGACAATAGTTCACAGCAGTGATAGCAAACTTTCTCCTTCTGACTCAGAAAGAGAGAGATGCCAAAGTCTCTGCAGCAATTTAGGCCAGAGGCAACAGATGCCTGGCTGAAGAGCCTGAAAAACACCAACCATCAACCACATCTTGGATGGCTAAAAGATAGCCAGAAGTCAGGCTGAGAAGAAAACGATGTTTGTTTTTACACATTGTAAGTGGGAAGGCAGCAAAGGATAGGAATAAACTAAGCTGGGGTCATTAGCTCCCTACATTAGGTGTAGGAGAGGAAGGAAATAAAATGATAGACATTGATATAAGAAACATACAAGAAATAGGCATAGCTATAATAGTTATAGAATATAAATTGTAAGATAAGAACATAGAAATGTTTAGAATGTGTGATTGAGCATATATATATAACTGTATATCTTTGTTTTCTCAGGTTTTCGCGGGTGTTTGTATGTAGGTCTTTGGTTATTCAGGTCTTCTCCCACGTAAAATTGGAAGTGTCTTGGCGACGTTTCGACGAAGTCTCATTCGTCATCTTCAGGCTGGTGTTCTCGGCTTCTGGAAGCACGAAGCCGAGAACACCAGCCTGAAGATGACGAATGAGACTTCGTCGAAACGTCGCCAAGACACTTCCAATTTTATGTGGGAGAAGACCTGAATAACCAAAGACCTACAACTGTATATCTATATATACATATGTATGTAGCCCTTGGGTTATGAAAGCAAATTGGGACCAGAATGTCCATTGCTAAAAGATGCACTTGTAAAGTATGAAGTCATATGACTGCATCACTTAGCAATAACAGTTCAGAAGTCCTCATGCTTCAACCTCGCATGATGATGGCATCTGACTTCCTGATGGCTTCCCAATTGATTTTGCTTGTGGGAAGCTAGCAGGGAACACTGGAAATCACAAGAACACGCCTGCAGCTTGCTGTGACAGCATAATTGTAAGCTAGACACCAAAAACAGGGACATTGTAGCAGTCAGACCTTCACAAGTTTCAACAATCACTGAATGTGTGGTTGTAACTTGACAACTGTATATGTATTTGTGTCACTCATTCATTCATTTATAGAGCCACTGAAATGTATACAGCCCTGGAAAAAAGTGGACATACTTTCAACGTTTTTGTAAAAAAAAAAAATGCTGTACTATAAATTATGTGGTACCAGTTTATAGTGTGAGGGACTGTATGACTGAAAGTTCATCCATTATCTTCCACAAAAAGAAAGTTTACAAATCAAGTAGAATCTCAGCTTGCTGTTTCTATGTTAACTCTGTATATGCATGGAATATTATTCAAGGGAAACAAGATCAATTTTAAATTTTGATAATATAGTTTTGATAAATTCTGGTAATCCACCTATTATTTCATATACAATAAGAAAAGATTTCCAGTGTAGATACTATCTTGCAAGCCAATGTAATTTTGCCCTCATTTTGCCACCTGGGAGGCACCAGCAATGCACTGATATAAATCAGTATAAGCCATATGAAAAATACTAAATTCCCTAAATATTAAATACTATTACTGAAGTTCCACCCTAGTTTTGATAGCTACTACATACCTTGTAAATTAGGGCAAACGCAATCAAATTATTCCACTCCAAATTCAAACTATAACTGCATACTCCAAAACTGCTTATTTATTCATTCTCTAACCCCTATTTATCAATACAGCTGTCTCCACTGTTAACCAGAGGGAAGGAGAAGCTTTTGGTCACTGTAAACTAAAAAGAAACATCTGTCTCTCTCATGCAGTGTGTATGTGAATATAACTGTCTTCCCCTCCCATCCCCCAGTACCAATTCCTGAAAATAAAACTTACTCTCATGGTCTCCCATAGCCCCACGTGGCTGTGAAAGACAAGAACAGGAGGAGCAGCAAATATTTCACTTCATCATATTTGAAAAGAAAAGGAGAGTAAGCGAGAAGAGAGAGCGCACATTCTTGTGGCATTCCAAAGGTCCCAGGACACTGATTCCACATGCCTGAGCTGAGCCCTCAGTGACTTGGGAGTCCTAAAAAGAACATGGATTTCTAGGCAGCTACCCAAATTCAACACAGACAGTATTCTATCTCCATTTTTTTAATGGCCAAAGAGTAATAGGGGTGATGGAAATTAGGAGGTGGGGGCATTTGCAGAGTTGGATGAAAACAAGTGTGCCACACAAAAAAGGTAGGCCGAGTACTCCTTTAGAAGGAAGAGCTACATTGATTTGTAATTAGAAGAGGGGGATTATACTCGTACATGGTTACGCAATGAATGAGTTGTTCAGAGCATTGCATGTCATTCAGTCTCTGTAAACGTTCTAGCCTCAGGGCTGTCTCAAACTTTTCCGCCCGCATTTCACTGCCACCAATCCTACCCACCAACACAAACACTCCATCCATTTTGGTGGAAACTGCAAAGTTAAAAGCTTCCTTCCAAAGAGGCTTGCTTGAAAACACGCTGCACAAGAGCTCCAGCAGACCGTGGCTATATATAAATACCACGGCATTTGCATGTGTTTGGATAAACACATGATAAAATTTTAAATGTTAACACTTCCACATGCAATGTGGAAAGAATGTTTTTGCTAGAGTTTGACATGGGGGAGGAAGGAACATTTAAATAGGGTTGACGGAAGAATGTATTTTGAAATGTCAATGTGTTCTCTCTCGGCTAAAATGTTTAAGTTACAAAACTGCAGTATTAGAAGCTTTGTGGTTGAGTTTTGTAATTAAATTTAATTACAAAATTCTGCCCATTTCAAAACTAATAGGCCTTACTTTCAAAATATATCTTAAGATGATGTGTGGGCCTGTGCAGGGGTGAAATCCAGCAGGATTCTGACAAGTTCTGGAGAACCAGTGGCGGAAATTTTGAGTAGTTTGGAGAACCAGCAAATGCCACCCCTGGCTGGCCCCAGAGTGGGGTGGGAATGGAGATTTTGCAATATCCTTTTTCCATGAATGGGGAGGGAATGGGGATTTTGCCATATCCTTCCCCTGGAGTAGGGTGGGAATGGAGATTTTGCAGTATCCTTCCCCTGCCATGACCACCAAGCCACGCCTACCAAGCCACACCATGCCCACCAAGCCATGCCCACAGAACCGGTAGTAAAAAAAAAATTGGATTTCACCACTGGGTCTGTGTGTATAAAAATTCCCTTCTCACCCTTATGGGTGATATGTATCTTCCTCAATCTCGGGTCCCCTATCAGAGCTTTGAGAGTCTGAGGGTTCTGCGGAGTATCTTAGCTCTATGCAGCATCTATTAAACAGAGAGCTCTGATGTTGTTCCTTGGATCTATTGGAGCCACTCTCCCAGTTTAGGAATCACAGTCCTGAGTGTTCCTATCATCACTGGGACCACTTTGCTCTTTACTTTCCATATCCCCTCTAGTTCCTCCTTTAGACCGTGGTACTCCTCCATACTCCTCCTTCCTAATGGCACTGCACTTGGCATTGCTAATTTATCGTAACCAGTACTTGCCTGTCCATCTGGTTCTAGACGTCCCACAGGATCTTAGCTCTGTTATTCTCCATAATCTCCCCATCTGGACAGTCTAGCCCATAGACTTTGCAGATGTTCCTCTACACCAGTGATGGCGAACCTTTTTCTCGTTGCGTGCCGGAAGTGTGTGTGTGCGCGCGCGATAATGCCCGTGTTGCACCCATATTGCAATGTGACCCCCCACGCATGCGCATACACACGTGACACCCCACGCATGCACCCCACATTGCGCACACTCCCCCATGCATACGTTCTGCATTGCGCATGCGCAGTCCCCCACATGCGCTTCGTGCCTCCCCACCACGACTTGTTTTGGGCTTTCGGGAGCAGGCATTGAAGTGCAAGAACCGGCTCCGCTGGGTACAAAGGGGTGGGGGAAAGATCTGCTTTGGGGCTTTCCTTCTCCCCAGCCGAGCTGCAGACCTGTCCAGGGGCAGGGATTGAAGCCCCCAATTGCTGCTTCTGGCAGCACAAGAACCGTTGTTGCCGGGGATAAGGGGGTGCCAGCGCCAGAAGCAGCGGGCTGGGGCTTCAATCCCTTTACCTGGACAGCCTGCTCGGGTGCGGAGACAGGGAAGCCGCAGATCGCAGATCCTTCCCACCACCCCCTTGCACCCGGCGGCGGTGGTTCTTGCACTCCCCTTCCCCAGCGATGGCAGGAGCAGTTGGCGGGGGAGAGAGGGTGGTGGCAGGCTGCAGCAGCAGGCTGGTCGCGCTGGTTATAAGGCAGCAGCGGCTCCTCCTCCTGCCACCCTCGCGCTCCAGGCAGCGTTCAGGGGCAGCCATATCTGTCCTCCCCCTACGCCAGCCCATGTGGAATCCAGGCAGCGCAGCTGCAGGGCCTTTCCTCGCAGTGGCGATGGCGTGATGAGGCAAGCAGGCAGCCGGGCATAGGGGAGTGACTGGTGGCAGTGCTCCTGGCTGGCAAGGGGTGATCCCGGGGCTGTATGCAGGCAACGATGGCATGGCCGGTGCGCACCCGCATTAAAGGCCAGCTGATTGTCATGCACGCATGCGCACCAGTAACCCGCAGACTAGCTGGCTGGTGCGCATGCGTACCCTGGAAACCCGGAAGAGGAATGGGCGACGCCACGTGTGCCAGGCAACATGGCTCTGCGTGCCACTTCTGGCACACGTGCCATAGGTTCGCCAACCCTGCTCTACACAATGCCAGCTACTTGGTTGTGCTGTTCAGTATATAATGTTCCTGCCTGAATTTTTACACTCTGCCACTATGCTTTGGACTTTTCTGAGGTCTCTCTGCATAGTCTGTACCTTGGATTCTGTTTAGTATGGTAGACCCCTGTTTCTATGGATCTGTTGCTTAGTGCGTGTACTTCAGTTGATAAGATTTTTCACTGTCTGCCACCTTAGCTATCTGTCAGCGATATATCTGTGTGTGTATCACATAATTTTATGTCTATAATCATATAATTTTAAATGAGTATCAGTTTTGCACCTAAAATCGGGTTCTTATGGCATATCTACCTTAGCACAATCTTCAACATTCCAATCTTCTCCAACATTTCAATCAATAGCAAGCTAAAGGAAAATAGCATTTTTGAACCTTACCTCACTCAATTTGGCCCAGTTGAAGGATTTCAGTGGATGAGATGGCTGCGGGATTGATTTTTTCTTTAGGCTAATCTCACTGTTGCTGAACGTGGTGGTGGTGGTGGTGGAAGAAATGGGAGGCAGACTGACATTGAAGAATGGAGGTGCTCCAGGTGGGGGTGGAGGCCCACCTGGAGGTGGTGGTGGAGCTGGAGGAGGAGGACAGCTAGAGAAAGGAAGAGGTGGGGGAGGCGGTGGCAAAATCTCTGATGATCGTAGAGAAGAGGACAAAGAAAATGGTCCACCAGGTGGTAATTGAGGAGAAATTGGGAATGTACTATTCCCTTGCTGGAAAAAGAAGTAATATTTGAGAGCAATCAGTAAAAAGATACTAGTTTTTATTGCATTACCAGAAATATAACACCCCTCCCCAAACATTGTAAGAATCATATTAGTGATTACTTCATTTTGGTAAGGGTGACAAAATGTCAATATTTAAAAAGTTTCCCTTTTAAGGGTCATCCAGTCCCTGCCAGGTAGGTATGGAAACCTGGATAAACTGCAGGGCTTCTATAAGGAATATTTTGACTAATTAGCAATAGCACTTAGACTTATATACTGTTTCACAGTGCTTTATAACCCTCTCTAAGTGGTTTACAGAGTGAGCATATTGCCCCCAACAATCTGCGTCCTCATTTTACTGACCTCGGAAAACAAACCCAACCTAAACAAAACAAAACGGAAGCAATGACCAAGAATGAATTAAAAACACTGGCAATATAAGTTGCCGTACATGTTGTCTTCTCCACAGAAAACTTCAAATCTTATATTTCTGTTTAAGTATTTAGGGAAAAAGAAGAAAAGGGGCCCGTATCCTACCGAAAATTCATTCAGCTGAACAATAAGGTCACTCATTTGATCCCGAGTTTGGCGAAGCTCCAGGGATTCTCTTTGCAGCTTGTCCTTCATTTTATTCAGTGTCTTCATCATTTCATCTTTCTCTTGGGTTTTTATGTCACATTCTCTTTCTTTCTTCTCTAACCTGCTCATCAATTCAACATGTTCTACAAACAGTAGAGGGAAAACTAAGTAATTGCAAGCAACCAAAATATATAATAAATCCAGATAACCTAAACTGTAAAGTGGCTGGGGGAGAAGAGAGTTTCATTAAAATATTGATGCGGATTACTCTAGATGTATTAAAAAAAACCCTTTAGACTGAAAGTCAGCATGGTTTTTTTTTTTAATGAGAGTGGCACTCAAAATAGGGAGATCAGTCTAATGTTAAAAGGCATTGTCAGCTGCTCTTTAGCATCAGCAAACTAATAATACAAGAAAACACATTCCCTGAGCTTTGTCCTTTTCTAGATTACCTGAAGTTACATGTCTAAATTCCATTTTTCCCCCAACTCTGAAATAACCACATACCTTTCCGGAATTTCTCTGCTTGATCTCTCCATTGTTTCACTTCATTTTCATTTACCAACCTGAATGAAGATAAGGTCAGATTATTTAAAGCCCATTCCCCAAAAAATTAAATAGAAATATTCTTAGAAGAATAGGAACATATTAAGAACCAATAGCATAATAAGCTCATTTCTAAGCTCATTTCTTGTTATTGCTGTTAGCCTTTTAGATAAAATTAACTCTCTATTGCAAAATGTTATAATATAGTTTAATGCAAATTTTACTGGGCAAAAACATAGACATTATTTTGACTAATTTTATTTCTACATAGACGAAACCTTATATATGAAGGGGCCCTTATCTTAAACATATTGCGTGAATAAAATCCAGTCCCAGTTTTCATGCTTCTTACATCTTAATGATGTTCTTGACATTGAAGTTTTCCAAAGTAGATACATCTGGATCATTCCCTCGTTCATCCTGAAGAACAATTTGCTGCAATATCCTGTCTAAAAGCTGCCATTGTTGAAAAGTTCCCCCATTTCTTTTATCTGCAATCACAAACACCAGTAAGGAAACTTAGAGATCTAATCACAAGGCCCTGAAAGCAATTTCTTTGAATATTATAAATGAGCACATGTGAAAAATATATATACAAGTAATCCTCATTTAGTGACTACAATTGGGACCAGCAACTCCGTCATTGAATAAAGTAGTTGCTAAGTAAAACTGCAACTGTGCTTACAAACTTACTTCAGTTTTCCTTTGCTTAGGATTAGTTCTCACTTGATTATAATGACAGGAAAACCTGGTTTCCCAGAGAAAATGTGAAATAAAAAATGAATAATGCTTAAAAATAAATGAATTTCTATTACCCACCTCCTATGCTTTTTTTATGACTTCCAAAGAAAAATTTGTAGAAAGATATTCAAGTTATCCCAAAGCATGAATACCTATATGTGGCCAATAACTTCCACCTTATAGAAAATGGGCTTTTACTTACCCAGTAAATTTAATTGAAAAAAAGGAAAGAACCTCTGAAATGAAAAACAGAGCCTGCTAAGTACTCCCTCTTAGGTAAGTCCTTTTTAAAATTAAAAATAAACTATTGTACACTTCAGTTCTTGACCTGAGGATTATGGATCATAAGCCTGAATATTTGAAATAGTCCTGCAATGACCAAATAAGATTTTTTTAAAAATTTCTTCAAGTTACTGTTTTTCACTCAAAGCAATTTTTTATAACCATCCAAACTACCTTCAAGTAAACTCTGGCAAAGCTAACATATTTCCCTCTCCCTCCCTCCCTCCTTCACACACACACACAAAACCACAATAATTTTGGGGAACACTTTAGTTCTTGCCCAACATTTTAATGAAACCACATAGATGCTGTTATATATGCAGCTTCTGCTTGCCAATAGTATTATTCATTTTCAATTTCAGGTTGAAAACAAGCTGAAGAGATTTATACCATAGTAAATTAGAGAAGATGTTTTGATTCCTTCTAGAAGTTTATCTTTTTAATTCATAATCTCATGCCATTGATTATTCTAGTTTAGAGGGACAGGAGCTGAAGTTCAAAGCATGAAATGTGGCACCAGATTCCTTATTTCTGACATATATCTTATAGTACAGGCAGTCCTTGATTTACAACAGTTCATTTAGTGACTGTTCAAAGTTACAATGCCACTGAAAAAAAATGCCATTCTGACCGTTTTTCATGTTGCAGCATCTCCATGGTCAAAATTCAGATGCTTGGCAGCTGACTTATATTTATGACTATTGCAGTGTCCCGGGGTCATGTGATCGCCTCTTGTGACCTTCTGACAAGCAAAGCCAATGGGGACGCCAGATACACTTAACAACCATGTTACTTTAACAACTGCACTGATTCACTTAACAACTGTGGCAAGAAAGGTCATAACATGGGGCAACATTCCCTGAACAACTCTCTCCCTTATCAACAGAAATTTTGAGCTCAGTTGTGAACGTAAGTCAAGGACTACCTCTATATGTAACTCAGGGTTGTCAAACTGATGGTCCATGGGCCAGATGTGTCATGTGCAGGCAACACACACCCTAGCTCCATGAAGGGAAAAAGCATCATGATACGTCATGTGACGACGTGACACCGTGAGTTTGACCCCCCTGATATAACTGTTCGGCCTTCAGACACACAAACATGAGGCAAAAAAGTGCAGCCAATAGACCCAGTATGAACCGTTCCACTCTGCATTAATATGTTGAACATGTCAAGCCCAAATTTTAAAGTGGGCTGCAAAAGTTCAGTAACTGTATATTTTCTCTCAGCACCTCCGATTAAATTTGAGTGGCTAATTCCAAATGAAAACAAATTCTATTTAGTTGTTGCTAGACTATTAAATAAATGTAATATTCCCAAATTTGTACGATATACTTCAGAGAAATCGCTAATTTGCTTTTCCAATTAGGGCTTGAGAACTTCTTATTTATCAGTTCCCATGAAGTAAGATGGGAATGAAGTATTTTCTGTGAATTTCCCATAGTATAACAAGAGTGTTCATCTGGCCAGTGTTTTGTTTTTCATCAAAATTCTGTGTTAATTAAGAATGGAACCTGCATATCTCCGACTCTTAACACAAACGTTCTTTCTTGTTCCTTTAAAAAAGAAAAAAAAATCTAATAATTTAATCAAGTTGAACTTCGTTTCCAGATGGACTTCATCCAACATTTCTCCTTTTATTGCTTGTTAAGCAAGAAATGGCTGCTTCATGTTTTTTGGGGGGAGATCTTAAGTGGGAACAGGAAAACGTGCTCTGGGAAAGCCAGCTGTCTACAGGCAAAAATTCTGTAGTGAGCTAATCTATCTCTACCTTCCTTTTAGTTGTATGGAAATGGTGAGTCTGAGAGATAATCCATACTGCATGGTCAGAATGTATGAGTAATCAGTTTCCCAGAAGATCAAAATTGTCTAATGAATTAGTTTCCAACTTTGCAAAAGAATAAAAGGTCGTATCTTCCTTTCCTTTCTTGGAAAAGTAGTACTAGGATCTATTTTGCAGCCACTAATCAATTTGTATCTGAGCCATTTTCTTCTGGACCTCTAATTAAGTGGTTCTAGTTGGAGAACCAGAAGGGGAAATCATATTATACTACCATGCACAGCTACTGCACACTAAAGAGAGGATGTACTGGTTTATTATAAAATCTTTGATTATGATTAAATGTGTAAGTGTTTTGCTATCACATATCACAGGATGCATGCCAAAGCACCTGCTAAGATTGCTTTGGCAACAACGAGATATCAGGATGCCATGTATCTTGCCCTAGTGATCAGGAAAATGAAATGCAAAAGACAAGATTATTTGACTGAAGGAGTATGCTCCACCAATATTTTAATAAGTTGGTCTATTTTCCCAGGTCTGAAAAATGCTCTTGACTGTTCCATTCTGAGCAGACTATGGGAATGTTGATTTTCCCCTTGTTATGTTATCTCTATTTAAATGACATATGGTTCTTGCAAGGCTCACAAATTCTACCACCACCTTTATCTTTCCTGCTTTGTGGATAAAAAACTAATACACAGCAGTGAATAGCAGAGTAGTTTCAGAAAATATTAATTTACCTTCCTATCTCTAACACACTGTAATGGGAGAACCTTACTAAGAATATACCCCTACTATCTCTTCCCATCTAACTCTCCACCCCATGTAGCTTTACAACTCTTCTCCCATTTTTATAGGGAGAACTAAAGAAGATACTGCCTGTTTTTTTGTTTTTTGTTTTGGTCTTAACCAATATCCAAATCTGTAAAGAAATTTAATAAAGCTTCAGGTTTTGCACCTTCTGAGGAACTCTTCTACATGGGAATATCCCTTGAATCTGTCCAGATCAGCTTCATTTTAGGATTCGAACAAAGCTGAAAAACATTCCTACTACAAGGAACTCGACAGCTGGTAGGTGAAGAAAAAAAGATCAATGTTCATTTTGCTCCAGTAAGATGACGTTAAGCTTTGTTGTAATATTGTAATGCTCTATGTTGTAATACCACAATGATGTGATATTACAGTCCATACCAAAACACTAAAAAATTTATTTGTTTGTATCCCAAGTTTATTATTTTTACCAATAACTCAAGACAGCAAACATATCCAACACACCTTCCGCCTCCTATTTTCCCCACAACAATAACCCTGTGAGGTGGCTTGGGCTGACAGGCCCAAAATTACCCAGCTGGCTTGCATAGCTAAAGTGGGACTTGAACTCATGGTCTCCTGCTTTCTAGCCTAGTGCCTTAACCACTAGACCAGACTGGCTAATGGTAATATGGTAAAAATGTGGTAATAATCCATGAAATTTGAAGGGGGTATATTTTTGGCACCACCCTCTTAGATCATTAACTTTACCAACTAACTTTCTTCTTACATATCACAGCACTTTCCCTTTGATTGTGAGAAGAAATGATCTACTTACAAGGCATTTGTAAGCAGTGCTGGAGTACAGACAGTAAATAGGGGTAAGCATCTGTGTGCTTCAACTTCTTCTTAATCAGCTCAAACATCTGTGAGGCGCTTTTTGTGTCAATATGTACCTACAACAGAATACAGAGAAAGGCAAACAAAAATTATAATAAAAACATCATCATGAGGCATATTTTAAACCAAGTAGCCAAATCATCAAACACATAAATTTCAGAGTGTAAAAAGGTGAGCAGAATAAGGTGATATTATATTAGTTTGTGAAAAACAACTGTCAACATCTATGCTCATCAAGAAACTGAAACCCAATTTCTTGCTTATGCCTTGCATTTGCTGCATTATGCGATGTCTGTATATGAAAATAAAATGCCACATTTTAAAAAGAAAATAATAATTTGTGACACTTCTGAAACTCAGTCCGGCTATTGGAGAAGGTATCTATTACAAGACCCATGCCAATTAGAATGCTACTCGACACCGGGATGCCTATTTAATGGTGGATCCATTGACATCTACCAGGTTATTCCCAGAAAGAAAAGAAAGTATCTTACTACATTATAGGTAATTATTTCAAGATGTCACAATTTATCTTTATTTTTGTTATGGTCAGAGTTACCTAATCTAAAACAAGCCAATAACATACATTAAGAAGGGATGCACAAAATGCATCAGGATGGAATGATTTAGCAAATTATGGAAATTTTCATTTACTTCTGGAATACAGGCGGTTTGATGATTTCTGGAAATATATTTTCCAAACAAAAAGTTGTGTGGTGTGCCCAGTGTTGTGGACAAAATAGATTCAATCTACTCCAGTATTACTCCCTGGTTAACGAATTTTTCCAGTTGCTAATATTAAGAATGCATATGTTACTTTTGCTATTAAAAACTAAACAATTGATAGGGAAAATAGCTACCGTATATTAAAAAAGAAGACAATGTTAAAACCAATAATTGAATCTATTGTGCTTAGAATAAGAAACATGTAAAATTAGGTAGGCTTCTGAAAAAAAAAATACTGTAGCACATTAGTGGTTTTCTTTTTTCATATCTTCAGAATAGATGACATTCATGTTGCTCTGCTCAAAAATCTATTATAAAACACTTTCATATTATAGAGCATACTTATCTTTTTATCTTGCCTGACAAAAAATTTGGTAACTTCTATATTCTACTCTATTACCGTTATTTGAAAACCTATCCTTATTTTTATGCATCAACATTTTATTGGACTTACATCTGACACTGACTGTTGTTTATGTATACATCAGAGCTGTCAAATTCCCGGCCTGAGAGCCAGATGCGTCACACGCTGGGCATTCCCATGCCCTGTTTAGCGAAGGGGAAAAAAGTCCCGATACATCACATGATGTCACCATGATGTGAGTTTGACACTCCTGGTCTACACTGTCTGTCTACTAACACTACAGTAGATGGGAACTACCGTAGCAATTATGGGGACAAATTCATAACATTAGAACATGTTCTAGCCTTTTTAGAAAAGAAGCAGTAAGTGCAATCATGTGAATAATTCCAGTGTAGTGCAATGTAGCATGGCTTTGATATACTGAGTACTGGTTTAGATCTTCTAGGCTTCAAATAAAAAAAGGGGGGGGGGTCTCCATTGAGGACTAAAGTGCTAAGCTGCAGCAGGTGCTTGCTTCAAAGAGAAGTGAGGAGCTGTCCACTGAGTTCCTAAGATTCATGGTGCTGAATCCAGCACTGGATCTAAAGCCCCTTAAAAGTGGACAGAATTTAGGGGGTATCAAGTTAAAGCTGTGTGGAATTGGAACAGCAAATGTACAAACACCCAAATTGTAGGGACACATTTTATCCCACAAAAGGCCATTTTAGGTGGTCAAAGCCTAAGAGCAAAGACAGATACAGAACTTCAGAATAATAAAGATGGCAAATCTAAAATAGACATAAAGAAAACTGTATTGGAAAAGAACTCTGGGGTCATTCAGTGTCTTTTATTCCCTAAGTGAGCAAGGCATATTAAGCAATCTGGACCAGCGAACTATTGATAACCAACAAATATTCCTAAAACTCAAATTATAAATGCGTGAATGAACAAAAACCGAATTGCGGCATTTTAAGCCATCGCTCCCATAATAGTCCAGTTAAATGAGGGGGACCTGACAAGATCTGAATTAACTTAATGACCAGATAACTTTTTTTTTAAAAAAAAATAAACCTTGTTATACTTTTTGTTCTGTATATATAAGAAAGGAAATGTCTCATTTTTCTTTAGTTATATGAAAACCGTGCCTTTGTCCCACAGAAAAATCTGGTATATTTATAGTAGTAGCTAAGGCAAACTTTCTTAGCAGCAAAAGCAAAAACACCCACCATTTCAAACCTCTTTGCAAGTTCCAAGTCATCTTCATTTCGAACCATCTCAAAGAAATCTAAGTGCCTAGAAGAAAAATAAACATTTTCATCATCTATATGTTATTCATAATGATGTGAACTCAGTTGGAATTAGTTTCCACATTTGATATGCTGCCCTTAAATCAATGTGGATTGGGGGCCCTACATTCAGATATGATTTTCATGACATAATAAAAAGCAAAACTAGATCAATGTGCTTATTTAGATTTAAGGCAGATGGTATCTTGAAAAACTGGAACTGCTGTTTGAACCACAGAATAAGACCAACTGAGAGACAACTAAAAGTTATAAATTGGCATCAACTGAGATAATCAACTAAGGATTAATGTTAAATATATAGCATGCAGATTTATTTATTCTCAGAGAGAAATATAGTGATGACCACTGTATGTTAGTTTGGAGGTTTCAATTCTTCCTGTCTTATTATTTGCAAAATTCCCTTCCCCAGCCCCATTTTTCTCCAGATTTTTGTTTTAAACCCTCCCACCTTTAGTTGGAAGAAGAATTGTTTTCCAATCTATACTATCTTGCTCAAGCTACTGTATAGTTTCAAGACTTTAAGCAGAAAGGGGGCAATTGCCCCTATATATTGAAATCATGCAGTTCATTTTATGATTTAGTTCATTTTATCTACATCAGTTTCCAGCTGGCATGATAACTGCAATAAACATCAAGTAGGAATGTAAAATATGGCTCAAACATAAAATATTGGAATAGGAGAAAATAGGATAACAAGATAAAAAAGAAATATCACAGCATTGATTCAATTAAAAGAGCCTGGGTGAACAAAAGAAGGTTTCAGCTGGCAACCAAAAGTTTACAAGGCCTGATACCAACAATAACTGAACTGGTAATTCCATGGCCAAAACATCTGCTTTAAGAACACCAATATACATTCTAGCAAATGTGCTGTCAAAACAGTATCCTTCCTTGGAAGGAATAGGCTAGCTTGCAAGTACTGTATTTTCCGGCGTAAGATGACCCCTGACTTTTCCTGTTAAAATATAGGGTTTGGGCAAGACTCGCCGTATAAGACTACCCCTCTTCCAACGCACACCAAATAAAAATTAAAAAACATCAACTGGCTCACCCACAATGTAAAAGCAGCTGTGCTAGACCCAAAATGGCCCCTGCAACAAGCAGGAACCTCACACAGCCACAAAAAGCCCAAAAAAACAACTTTCACACTTTACACACACACAACACAACACAACAGGCTCACCCACAATGTAAAAGCAGCTGTGCTAGACCCAAAATGGCCCCTGCAACAAGCAGGAACCTCACACAGCCACAAAAAGCCCAAAAAAACAACTTTCACACTTTACACACACAAAATTCCACATACAGCTTTGTGAGATTTTGTGTGTTTGTGTAGTTAGAGTGAAACACTACAGAAACACACTAAATCTCAGAAAGCTGCACAAATATTATTTTATTTTATTTTATTTTTATTTTTATATGAAAACTAAATTTAAAACTTCCTAAACTTTAAATGGCTAGGTCTAAAAAAGAACAACTAAAAAAAACCCCAATTAACTATTTTTTTTAAAGTTCCCAAAGGGGGAAAAAACTTACCCAATAGAACAGGGGTCTCCAACCTTGGCAACTTTAAGACTTGTAGACTTCAACTCCCAGAATTCCTCAGCCAGCTTTGCTTTGCTGGCTGAGGAATTCTGGGAGTTGAAGTCCACAACTCCCTGCCTGCTTGATTGCAGGCAGGGAGTGGCTTGCTGATGGAATGGATTGCAGGCAAGCAAAGCAAGGCAAGCGTTGCGACTAGCAGCTAAGGTAAGCAAGCTGGAGGGGGAAAACTTTTTCCCTTTTACATGGCTCTGGCGATCCAAGCTGAGTTGCCTGATTAGCAGGCAACTCAGCTGGGATCGTCAGAGCTTGGATTGCCAGAGCCATTTAAGGCTCGTCAGAGCCTTTCAGGCTGGTCTGCCTGGTTACAGGAGAACGACACCTGGCGTATAAGATGACCCCCGACTTTTGAGAAGATTTTCATGTGTTAAAAAGTCGTCTTAAACACCGGAAAATACGGTAATAACCTCCAAAAGTTCTGTAGGTCTTAAATCAGACTCAATTCAATCTTTATGCAAGCATTTTAAATTTCTCTAAGTAGCAAACTTTGGAATAACTAAAAGATGTTTACATTAGGTTGCTCCCATCAACAGTCTAGCTATAGTATTCTGTACCAACTGCAGCTTCCAGACCAACTGAAAGGCAACCCTGCTCAAAGCACATTGCAATATTTAGTTCTAAACTGATAGTTTAATATCCATGTAGACAGTGTACATATTCATTAAGTTCCCATGCATTTAATAAGCCTCCATATTTAGAGTCTGTTGATATCCAAACCATACTGATTCCTCAGGAAGCAATACAATATATTGATAAAAATTTCAGGTATGTTGTGCTAACTGTACAATTGAAATTGTTGGTGTCAATTGTGAGGTGCCAGAAGATGTACATTATGTGATCTGAAATATATTTTTCTTTAAATGGCCACGTTATGCTATATTAAATTGAATTAGAAGACTATACATTTGTCATTACAACATATCTTTTGCTTCACCTGTCCAATGTTGCATTTTCATGTCCTCTGAGTTTATCAATTACAGGCTGAATACCCAGCATTAGAAACTCATATCGTAGGTGCAGTCGGAATTCCAAGTTGTCCTAAAAGAAAAGAAAAAGAAAAAAAAGCCCTCAGATTCAAGTCATGAAAATATAGCTTAAAGAATTTAGAGAAGAATTAATTATGCCACAAAATTCTGCCAGCTATTTTCAGAGATTAAATGACAGAGATTAAAATAAATTCAGCACATACACTCACCTCTCCACTACCTGCATTCAATACAGCATTAATAAAGGACATGATGGCTGTTTTTAGGTTCACTTCATCACGATATCTCCCCATGCTTCGGTCTAGCTCATTGAGTAGAGTCTGTAAAGCAAGAGAAGTGGTAATAGCAAGACAGGATAGTAATTTATTTATTTATCATTTAATAAATTTCCAGAGGTTGTGGGCGCTCCAACACTGGAGACTTTTAAGAAGAGATTGGACACTATTTGTCTAAAATGGTATAGGGTTTTCTGTTTGAGTGGAAAGATGGACTAGAAGATTTCCAAAATCCCTTCCAACTCTGTTACTCTATTATTAAGATGGACAGGACAAAATTATATTGTAGGATAATTAATTTTTCCAAGACCATGAAATCTGTTCAAATGCTTCAATGGGTTTGGGTAGTTAAGCTGAGAAACTAGGTTTCATACAATACTGTGCATGATTTTTAAGCCAGATGGAATCAACTGGATAGTTTTAAACAACTGGCACTACAGTGTCACTACAGTGGTGACACAGTGATTAGAATGCAGTATTGCAGGTGATTCTGCACACTGCCAGGAGTTCAATCCTGACCATCCATCCTTCCCAAGTCAGTAAAAAAAAGGACCCAGATTGTTTGGAGGCAATATGCTGACTCTGTAAACTGCTTAAGAGACTGTAAAGTACTATGAAGCAGTATAGAAGTCTAAGTGCTATTGCTATTTATTTATTCTTTTCTTCCATTTAGTCTCCCAATTATTACTTGCTGCACTGGGTCACTATGGGTTGGGTTGGGTTGGGTTGGGTTTGGCTACAGCTATTTTGTATGAACCAAGCTACTGTGGTTTGTAGACATGACTACAACAATGTATTGCATATCTCAGTGTATTCTATTCAATCACAGTAATTAAGCAAATCAGCATTGCTAATTGTATGCTTTATCTTTTTTTTTTCCTGTTTCTGGACAGCATTCTTGGATTGTGCCTGAACAATATGATGCATTTAATTCCATTTAAATTTAGAATGAAAAGCTGATACTACAGAGCAAGGATAGGTAAAATGGTACTCTTCACTTCAAGCCAATGTGGGAGTTGCATTCAAAAACATCTGGAGATTATCTATCCCAACTCTGGAGGGTAGCCTATGTGCTGTTATCCTTTTAATGCTCAGCAATCAACCTTGAAGTGAGATATTTCCTGTTTGTTTTAAAAAAATTGATAGCCTACTATCCAGAGGATCATGGGGCTTACAATGTAACCGTTGGCTTTTTCCCCAGAGTAGATCTTATTTTCAGCATAACAGCCCATATGTTAGGGAGTGTTCATACTATGCTATTTTCTCTCTCGTAATGGAAATTAATTCTTCTTGCCTTTCTGGGTATTTAGACATCTAGACAAATAATCATGCATGCTTTTTAAAATTGAAAGCATTCGCTGAGTTCTTTGTTCCCACTTATTCGCATATGTGAATGACTGTTTGAGGTAGCTATTCTATATTAAGGATGTATAATAGACATTAAAATCTACATTATTAAGACTTTGAGGGAATCTTTCTTCAGGTTAAAAGAATAATACACTGATGAAAACACTATTGAAAAGTCCACTTTGTATAAGCCATATATCAAGGAATAAGTCTCCATTTTGGCATCTGTAATACACATTCACATACATGTATTTATATACATATGTAAAAAGGGAGATGGTTGACCATGCTGAGTGGAACAGAAGAGATTTGTGCTTACTACTTAATAAGAGAATTTCTAGATTGGAAGACGATGATGTATAGACATATTCATTTTATTCATCTAGGAAGGGAAAGTTTCAAATGATTCCTCCTTGGAATTATTAACCCACAATTTCCTCTTCAATCGGAGACCAAGAAAGGCAAAAAAAAAAACCAAAAAAAAAACCCTTCTACTCAGTCTTCACTTCTTTGTCATTTTGGCTGAGAGGATTTTTCATCATTAATTTTTACTATTCAGGAAGAACGTTAATAACACTTTTGCTGTCAGTGCCAAATAGCCACTTGTAAAACATCAGGGCTGATGTTTGAGGCTGAATAGTTAATATCTAAGGGAAGAGGCAGGGAGACCTATGATGACTGACTGGAATTAACTTAACTCAGCAAGATTCAAGCCCTGTGGAATATTCCATTCTCTGGGCAAATCTAAATGATATTGCCTAGATGACAGGAGGCATTTCCTTTTAACATGTCAATGGGGACTTGGATTTCCTATATATTTGCATACCTTTGGTTATAAATATAACATAAAAACGAGGGATATCAATTATATATTCCTTAGCAATGATGCTCTCCCTATAATATACATAAAGTGTAACTGCTGCAGCTGAATATTGTGAAGATATTTTTCTGATAATTTTTTTATATGTTTCTGATAAAATTTCTGTATGTTTCATAACTCACCCCTTTATAATTCCTCACAATTCTCTGTCCATATTTGGGTAAGAAGTTAATCTAAATCTCAAAATAGTTTTAGATGATAGATTTAGAGCACATATCAAGCATACTAAAAAGCAGAGACATCACCCTGCCAACAAAAGTGCACATAGTCAAGGCTATGGTTTCCCCAGTTGCAATGTATGGCTGTGAAAGTTGGACTATAAGAAAGGCTGAGTGCCAAAGAATTGAGGCCTTTGAACTATGGTATGGAGAAAACTCCTGAGAGTCCCTTGGACTGCAAGGCGATCAAACCGGTCAGTCCTAGAGGAGATCAACCCTGACTGCTCTTTAGAAGGCCAGATCCTGAAGATGAAACTCAAATACTTTGGCCACCTAATGAGAAGGACTCACTGGAGAAGAGCTTAATGCTGGGAAAGATTGAGGGCAAAACAAGAAGGGGACGACAGAGAACGAGGTGGTTGGATGGAGTCACTGAAGCAGTAGGCGTGAGCTTAAATGGACTCCAGAGGACAGTAGAGGACAAGAAGGCCTGGAAGAATGTTGTCCATGGGGATGTGATGGGTCGGACACGACTTCCTAACTAACAACAACTATCATATCAACTTTTTGGGGGTGCCTAGATGTTTTGTTTCCTACAATAACTGCTGAGTTTTAATCACAGAAATCTGACAAGCATTACTGCATGAATATTCATAATGATAGAAGCAGCCAAGTTAGATTTAACTTTGAATCTGTTATGCTAATGCTAGCACTTCTGACACCAAACTGAAAGAAAGAAAGAATGCCTGAAGTACCTTGAACAAGTTTAGACTGTTGAAAGGAACTTTGCAGAAAGAAAGGCTGGCATTTAGGCACAGACTCAGAAAAACAAATAAACAAGCAAATAAAATAAAACTATGTTCATAATGGAACTAAAAAAAAAAAAAACCAAGCAGGCAAAGATTCATCCTTAACTCCTTTTATACTACACATGTATATATGGACATTCTGCACATTCATGGAAAAGATAGGATGTTAGTTCCTAAAGGTTCATAAAATACTCTGAAAACAACAAACAATAACTTGTCAAAAAGGTAGTCATACATATTCTGTAAAAACTATGCTGTTCCATACTAGTTAAGAAATTACTTTTTTCCCCAAGTTATTTTTATTCACTTTTAGATTGTTAGAGAGAGAGATTAGGAAGAGAATTTCTAGTTCTAGTTTTTCATTTTACTGTTACATGAAATTGTGAAATGCTCATATTTACCCTGTTTCCCCAAAAATAAGACCCTGTCTTATATTTTTTTAACCCTGAAATAAGCGCTTGGCCTTATTGCCATGGACTCAAAAGCCCAATTGGACTTATTATCAGGGGATGTCTTATTTTGGGGGAAACAGGGTATATATATCTATATATCTATACATGCATACATATCAGGGGTGAAATCCAGCAGGTTCTGACCAATAGCAAAATTTTTGAGTAGTTCAGAGAACTGGCAAATGCCACCTCTGGCCCCAGAATGGTGTGGGACTGGGGATTTTATAGAATCTTTCCCCTGGAGTAGGGTGGGAATGGAGATTTTGCAGTATCCTTTCCCTGCCGTGCCCACCAAGCCATGCCCACCAAGCCACGCCCACAGAACTGGTAGTAAAAAAAATTGAATTTCACCACTGATACACACACACACACACACACACACACACACACACACTATTTGTTCTAAGAGAAAATTCCCATATCAACATATTTAAAACATAGTATCTGACTCCAAAGCTACTTTGACATATATGTAAATCTGCTATATCACAAACAGAGATATTCAATATTTGGATCTGTAGGAGGAAATATACTTTGGATCTGGCATGAGCACATTTCCTGTACCTGTCACTGGTTCTTTAAACAAGTCTAGGAAAATAGATGCCTGAATTAAAGAAGTAACAGGGCAGTAATGCATAGTCTAATTCCTTAAGGCCTCCTTAACTCAAAAGTATATTATCACAATGAAGAAAAAAAGTTTCTTTCAGAAGCTCCTGGCCACTACATTGAGTTCGTCCACACTGGATCCAAAAATCCTGTTCCTGCTGTCAATTCAAGTATTGCACACCTGTAATTGCCGAATTTTAATCACAACATTAAGACTCAGTTTTCTGAAAGTGTTTCCAAAAACAAAGCAAATTAAGTAAATATATTCAGTGTTCAACATTCAGGCTATTAGGCATCCTATGAACTGCTCTGTTATTACATATCCACATTTTGTTGACATGTTCAGAACATGTAGTCACATATATTATTTTTAAGCAATTCGAAGTACACATACTTATACATACTCTCTTATCATCATTATTTTGTAATGCTAGTAATATTACTGCTAAAAGAAGTGTTAGGATAAATGCAGTCAGCAGGGTGCCATAGGCTCGCAGCCCTGATTGATGATAAATTTTGAGATTATTTTAGTCAGTCAATAAATCACAAAACTTCTGGCATCGCTTTTATTTTGAAAAATGTCTCTTGGATCCATTTTTATTCTATGAAAAGACAGAAAAGGTGGATAACTATCTATCTGTTCAGAAAAGATAAAAGTTAAATTGGTGTAAAATGTCAGTTGTTCTTTTGCCTATTATACTCTGAAATGGTCTAGCTCAGCACACTGGATCAAAATTCTCACAAACACAGTGAGGAATTCACATATTATTGATTTCATACACTAGGTGAAATGTCTCTCTTGAGTAGTATTGTGAAGTTAAGATATGGAAGATTATTAAACAAAATAATACAAAGATGATCCTAGACTTATATGGATATCCATATGGACTTATATCCATATATGTCCATTGTTGTGGCCCGCCAGTGGCCTGCGTGGATTGTTGCTGATCCCGATGACGAGGAGGCTGGTGTGGTGCGGCACCAGCAGCCTGTGCAGCCGACACTCGAGTCGGACAGCGAGGAGGCTGAAGAAGATGTGATGCCAGAGGCAGGGATTCAGTCAGGGCCTTCAGAACTTCCAGAGGCTCCTGTAAGTGAAGAGGATGAAGAGGAGGAGCCTCTTCTCAACGCACGGGCACGCAGAGCTGCCAAAAGGCAGGAGTGGTTCCTCAGGAGGAGGTCTCCTCGAGAGTAAGGCTTGGAGCTAATTGGCCACTCCCTTAGCCTATTTAAGAAAGATCGCAGCTTGCAACAAGCTGTAGGAAATAACTTTAGTTTGCTAATCATCCAGTTTGGATTTTCTCTGCAACCTTGCTTCTGGGCTTTCTGCCAACTCCAATAAGACTCTGACTATCTTATCTGTGGAATTCTGTCAGGCTGTTAAGAACGCTTATTAACAGCCGGCATTTGCTAAAACTGCGTTATTTGAGTAAACTAAGTTTTGTTCAGAGTTTGTGTGTGCTGTGTTCTTTGGGATCCGTAGCTGGGGCAGATTATCCATAGATCCTAAGGGCAGTAGAGAAAAGAAGGACTAGGGATGCCATGATAGCAGTATTCCAGTTTGAGGGGCTGCCACAAAGAAGAGGAGGTCAACATATTTTCCAAAGCATCAAAAGGCAAGACATGAAACAATGGATGGATGAAACTAATCAAGGAGAGAAGCAACCTGGAAATAAGGAGAAATTTCCTAACAGTGAGGACAATTAACCAGTGGAGCCGCTTGCCTTCAGAAGTTGTAAAGGCTTCATCAGTGGAGGCTTTTAAGAAAAGACTGGACAGCCACCTATCTGAAATGGTATAGGGTCTCCTGCTTGAGCAGTGGGTTGGACTAGAAGACCTCCAAAGTCCCTTCCAGCTCTATTTTGATTGATTTATTCTGTTTTACGCAAAGAACCAGCTCTACAAGTCATCTTGCTCAATTCATCATTTTTTACCTGGAATCTTGTTCTCTCCGCTGCGTAGACCTGGTAATGAAGCATGGCCTGCAGAACTTTTTTGTGACCTCCTGGCACTAAGCAAACAGCCCCAAGGATCTCCAGCACAGCAATCTTGGTCTTGATGTTCTCCATCCGTAAACTCTGCGAAATTATATTGATGCTTTCCGGGTGGGCTAGAACATGGGCTCGTCCTTGGGAGTTGTTCATCAGAGCCTTGATGCATCCTATAACGGATGTGTGTATACGGCTTTCAGAGGTTTCATAGTCCATACTCTTCAAAAAGTTCAGCAAGCAGCTCAGGCCATCCAGCTCAATAAATCTTACTACGAATCTGTTCAGAGATAGGGGGAAAAAAGAACAATGAAGGCACTTTGCATAAATTGTGTCAGATTAATAAAAGAACCACATTGCCTCTTCTCTTAATTTGGGAAACTCTAAAGCAGGGGTGTCAAACATGGATCGTCACGGTGTTGTCACGTGACATATCATGACTTCCCCCCCCCTTGCTAAACTGGGCATGGGCGTAGCCAGTGCATGATGCATCCGGCCCATGTGCCATGAGTTTGACACCCCTGCTCTTAAGTGTACATAGCTGAGGATCTGGGCAAACCCTTTTACGGAGGCAGATGTGTATGTGGAATAAAATTTGTTCAGCACCCTCTGTTTTCTGCTACAAAGAGAAATTGCATTATGGATCCAACATCACACATTTAAATGACTTGAAATAACATAATTTGAAAAAACAATGACTCACTTGACCTAACAAAACAATTTCCACAAGGATAAAGGTTTGAGCAATACTTGCTGTCTTCTTCCCAAAGCCATTTCAGCTTATTAACAGCCTTTTGACCACATTTTCTCCTATCTAAGCAGATATTTTCTATGCCAGAAAATAACTAACATACTGTCCTCACTGTCAGTCAGTTGTTTGGTTGAAATACTGATGGAAAAAATAGTGGAAACTCACGTCCAACAAACTATCTGATTTTGTATTTCTTTGCTGAGACATGAAAATCAAAGTATATGCCCAGTATATTTTATATATTAAAGTTTACTTTTCTGCAAACAGAAAATGAAAATTAAAAACATGTACCAAGTTGATTTTAAAGTGCAAATCATCTACTAAAATAGATAAAATACTATTGCCCACTATTTATCTACATATAGTTACATTTTCCTTATTTATGAGAATATTAAACCTATAAAGTTGCCATTGGCTGAAAATTCTCTTTAGAATATGCTTCTTTACAAATAAAAAATGATTTTATCCTCAATAGTCAAACCCAAGGAAAAACTCTATATTTAAATGTTTCTTTTAGACTAGCTAGTATTCTCTGAGATCTGTTAGAAAAATGGCTATTGCAATCATGACATTATATAGTTACCTATGAATGTAGCTCAAGAACATAAAATAGACATTTTTTTTCAACCATATTATGTACTTAATAAAGTGGAAAAGTGGGGAAAAAATCATACTACTCATAAATAATTTATCATAGGATATACGGACAAGAGAAAATAAGAGAAAATTACTTATTGACACTTAAAATAGCTATCTGGAAACAAGGCACCTTATTTTATTCAAAATGTATTGGCTTCTAATTTGTTTCTAGGTACAATTCAATAAATTCAAGTTGACAGGTGCTGGCAGTGCACTGCTTGGAGTAAAATGATATCATGAGAGTCAGAGAGTCCACCGATCCCCAAAACAGCCTTCTTAATACTTCTACATTATATTAAAATAGTATCTTTTTAAAATGGTTCTAACCTTGCAAGATGGCTCTATCCCAAAGTTCCCCAATTCATTCTTACATCTTAAATATACCATACAGGAATGCTGAAATTCTGGTATGTTTGACCATTTGAGAGGGAGAGGAAAGCCTGAAACTCCATATGCAGTAATGCACAGAACCTGAAAAGGTAGCATCCTGATCTGTGAAGGACCAGTTTCCCCCAAATGAATCTGCCCTGCATATCAAGATTTCCTTTGCAAGTTCTGAGTCTCTTGTGAATTCCTACATTGCCTGAGAGAGATTTTTGAATAGTTGTATAAACATTTTAGAATTCCTCTCGGGAGACACATTTCATTTGTTCACCAACAATCTTCCAGGAGCTGGTGATGGTTTATTTTTAGGAAAGCCTTTAGTTCTAATCCTCTTTACTGTTTTTATCACATGTTATTTTTATCATATGCTATTGAAAAATATTTGTTTGCTACTGTTTTTCCCTCCTGCTATCATGTGTTTTCTATTTCTATTTCTAGTTTAAAATGATGTGTTTTACTTTGATTTGCTGCAAGTCCTCTAGATCTCTGTGCAACACACACACACACACACACATACACACACACACACACACACACAATCTCTCTTTCTGTCTTACAAATACTTACAGAATAAAAACCCAAGCAGTATTTAAGTTTGTACCACACCCTACAACAAATGGAAACTTTAGTAATCCTTGATCTTTCAGAATTTCATTTTTTTCTATTCCACTGTTTGCAATGTCTGATTTTTTCCTGTCTCATTATAATTCTACATAGATTTAAGAACATGGATAGCCATGAAAGTTAGGCTCATAATACCGGTACTTGCTAGTGATGCAAAGATGGCTATACCACTCATGGAACCGAATGGCTCATCTTACATTTGCCAATGCTACTTGAAGGAGCTGCTTCAGTGTATTTAATTAATCAAGACATGGTAAGGCATGGCCACTTTATACAAGAAAGGAGTTAATAATCTGGGAAATGATCCATCCATGCATCCATTCCCTGGTGAAAGTTTCTGCAACACAATCAAAAAACAGTCTGAACAATATTTTTTGTTGGTATAGTGTAGAGGTAAATTTGTGGTAATGGATGCAAAAATGGATGACTTTAAAATCATAGAAGCACAAGGCTGGAAGGGATCTTGGAGGTCTTCTATTCGAAGCCCCTGGTCAAGGCAGCAGTCCTTATACCATCCCAGAGAAATGGTTGTCCAATCTTTTCTTCAAACCTCCAATAATGGAACATCCACTTTAAGATGATAAAAATAAAAAATCAACAAATATCCCTTGTTAAGTTCAAATGTGAGCAACTGACAAGATATCTCTTCTAGCCTAAAGTAGTCTATAAATAAATGAAAAATAAATGAATTGCAAAAAAAAAAAAAATATGGTACTGAGACGTACATTTCAAATGGCCTGCAGCAAACAAAACAATTCAAATCTAAGATGGAACCAATACAATTTCCATGAAACAACCATTTGGGGCATACCGGTGCAAATATGTAGGTTTGTTTCATATATTTGGAGTTTTAAAATTTGGCACAAACCATGTGGCTCCCAATATCAGGCCACTTTGCAGTATTTCCGTAAGATGAGACCATAAAACAATACTTTTTATAAATTTTACTTGAGCTTCCAATGCATATGCACAAAATACATCAAATAATAGAAATCTGGAATAACTATATAACATAGAGAAACTATGCAATATTGGGGGTAGATTCCTTGCATAGCTTATCTCTGCAGTAACTTTATCTCACTGGTTGAAGGTCTGGAGAAAAACCAAAGCTTTACAGAGTATCAAGAGATTTAGTTTGAGGTTTGGTACCTGTTCAAGCCTGAACTTTAAAATTAGTCTTTGAGAACAAACAAAGCTTAAGAGCAAACACATACCACAAATGGTTAGACAGAAATGCATTAAATGGCCAAGATATAAAAATCACTTTGGGATAGCATTCTTTCCAACCTTCATTGGCATAAGCAATGAAAGAGCATGAAGATGGCAATGATTTGCTTGTCTATTGTTAGTTTTGGCTTTCAGTTCCAGGATTGCATTTCTCATTTCCCAAAAAAGGTAACTGTTGCTTTGTGTGACTTACAGTCTTGGCATTTAAGTCACATTTTCATCTTAACATTTCTTTGCTGTTTTTCACCTATGGATGGGTTTTCAGATGAGGAAAAACATCACTCGATGCTTTTCTGAGAGGAAAAAAATCTATTTGAGGAAAACTTAAGACAGCCAAGAAAAAGTTATGATAGAATGGTTTTCTTTCCCTTCTAGTAAAGCTTTCAAACGGGGACTTGGCTTCAATGCCCTAAGCAAAGCATTCTTTCCAAACTAATTTGCAGAACAACATTCCCACCTGTTTCAAAGGAGAGGACACACAACAGTGGCATTTGGTGTTACCTTCTGGGGGCTCATCCAGAAAACCTTCAGTCCTTGAAAACCCAATAGACAATATACCCACTTAGGAGCTATTGTTTCTGCTATAACCTGGAAAACCACCGATTCTCCATCTTAGGATGTGTTTGTGTTCTTATTTTTCTTGTAGAAAACCGTAAGACTTTAATTGACTGAAACACTTAGCTTGGAATATTTCTATACATTACAATTATTCTCCCTGCTCTAAAAACTAGCTGCATTTGCATATTGTGCCAAGCCATCATACAGATCTTTTTAGGATCCAATCTGGATGAGTTTTTTAAAAGTTTTGCTTTGTTTTATGAACCCAGCCATTGCAATTTGAACAATGTTGCTCCTAGTCCAACAAATGACACCTATGGTTGATTCAACAACTGTAGTCAAGCATGCATCTTGAAATTAAATTTATGCTTAGTTTAGATAAAAACGTATTTAGTTTTTGTTTACCCCATCCACTTTTTGGAATACAGTCACTGGCGTACTATTCACAATGAAACCCTTGCCTAACAAAATTTGTGCTCTTTATGAACACAGGATTTAAAAATGTCCTACAGAATCATTTCTTTGAGTTTCATTCATATCACATTCTGTGGAAAAGGAATGTCATAATTAATTTGCCCTGTGTTGTGGTCTGCCAGCAGCCTGTGGAGCTGGCAGTGGAGTCAGACAGCGATGAGGCTGAGGAAGAACATGGGCCAGTCCTGGAGTCTGGGGAAGGCCGGGATGAGGGCTCAGCGTCAGAGGCAGAGATGGGGCCAGGGCCATCGGGGAGTGAGGTGCGGACTCCAGAGTCTCCAGAGCCTGATAGGAGTGAGGCAGGAGAAACCTGTTCCTAATGCACGCATTGGAAGAGCTGCCAGAAGGCAAGAGCAGCTCAAGCAAAGAGGACAACTCGTGAGTAGGGCCAAGAGATGATTGGCCCCTCCCATAAGGCTTAAAACAGACCAGTAATGGCGTTTGGGCTTTGCCGGAAAACAACGCTGGTAGCTTCGTCTTCTTCTTCATCTACGTCTTGTATTTATTTTTGTATCTGTGACTTCTGAACGTTTGCCAAGAAAGGCCTTTGGAAGTTTGCCTAATTGGACCAAGGTTTGAGATAGGACTGAGGAATTTGTGTTGGGAGCAATTTGCTTTAATTTAGTTGAACGACGCTGGGAATAAAGTAATTCTCAGCTGTTCGAATAAAGTTTGTTTTGTTTTTTCTACTATTTACTTGGGCCTGGGTCACAACACCCTGCACATCTTAAACCTAACTGGCAGCTGCTATTCCATTCCACTTTTACTTCAGATATTATGATCAAGGGATATGTTCACCATTGAAAAATCCTGGTCTTATATCCCACCTAAAATATGGGTTGAAATAGGTTCCATCTACCAGAGGTCATGAGAAGAATAAGACAAAGGCATGCTAAAATAAAACACACATTTTCCAATGACTTTTTTTTAATCAGCTAGATGATGGAAGTATTTTTTTGCTAAAAGAAAACAAGTTTTCTTGATACGTTTCCATTTTGTTCACTCTTTAAGCAAAGTCCAGCTAAGTTTTGCCTATTCTATTTAGAACTTTTTCTTTTCCACAACATCCTGACTTGCCAAGGTAACTGATGATTAACAGAAGCGGCACTACACATTTTCCCCTGTGTTTCAAAACCTGATATTTTATAATCATAGTTGCTGATGGTTAAAACCGACTCACAAGGAAATCTTCACTCTCTTCCAATTGTTCCTTTCAAGTTATTGTCAGGTCTTCCCTAAGCAGTGTGACTGAATGCTTTGTAATTGCTGAATTGGCTTGAACTGCTAAAGCATTTCTACAGTTCAGTTGTACAAGACATGGAGATATGTACAACGGCTACTATTAAAAATCAACTTTATTGTAAAAATCTACCTTTCGTACCAAAGGGTCCATTCACTTTACTGAAACACATCTGAGTTCAATTTGGACCTCAAATTCTTCTTACAAAGGGGGAAAAAGGCTGTTCTATTAATGTGGTGCCTCTTGTGGCCATGTAACTACCATCTGAAAGAACAATGGAATTTCACTAAACACCCAGGAGAATCCCTCCAGTACAATTGATGCAGACATTTTTATTCCTAGAATATGGCCAGCTACTTGCATGCCCAAATTTCTTCTTACTTAAGAGACATCATTGAATCAAATAAAAAGGAACAAATTCAATCAACAGTTATAGGTGATCTGTCTTGATGAGCAGCAAAGTCCCTTGCAGAACTGTGTTTTACTACCTCGAGGTAGAAAAGGCACCAAGGCAGAGATAATCTGGCTCATAATTCTTACTAGACTTCCTTTCTGCATTTCACTGCTTATTTAGCTAATTTGTACTGGATTTCTGATGAAGCAAAATGGCCTTTGAAGCTCTACACAGCCCTAATGCCAAGGACCAAATGTAGAAAAGCCTTGGAAATATTTGGTGAAAGTTCAAAATTCAGCCACTAAGTCACTTGAAAGGCTTGTATGAGATATACAGGAAGTTTACCTCCTCCCTCTGCTTCACGTTTTCTACCACCGATGTCCAAGGGTGATATTGGAAACAGGAAAGATTCTGCAGATGTGTTTAATGTGTTGTGATTATTTCTGAGCTACAAATGAGGTGTCCTAAGTGCAAAGTTTGACTTCTCTTTGGCAAAGAATGATACAAACCTAATTACAACGGAATCAGCTAGCAAGCTACATAAACACTTCATAAAATTAATTTTATGGGTGAGCGTATGCCATAAATATATTCAATTTTGCCAGATATTCAAATATGAACACTAAGGCAAGCTTATTGCTACTCCAGGTTCAGCCAGAGGTGTGATTATAAGGCTTTCGAACTGGCATTACAAAACAGCAACCATCCTTCTTTGGTTCCAAGACCAATATCTTGGGGGACTTTGTATCAAAAAAGGACTGGATAGAGCCACGAGGACCTCTATTTTCCATTAAACACCGAACTGGCTTAGGTAACGAGGGTTGGCATATAGTCAATCCTGCAATAAGCAAACTGAGTCCCTGGAATCAGTTGAGCTATGAGACTTAACTTGAAATCTGGCTTGGCGATTGCTAAAAAAGAAAAAAAGAAAAAGAAAAAAGGATAAGCCCTCAGGGTTGCAGCCAGCAATTTAGAAGCAAAGACTTTATGTGATACTTTGTGGCTGCTGCTGACGACACTCATTACAGCTGTTATAAACAAAGGAAATAAATGCCTGCTGTCAGAGGTCTTTAGCCAAAGTAATGCTGGACTTATCTGGAAAAAATTCCAAATGAACTCCAAAAGGTTTCAGAAAAAAAGCCAGTCCTATTAGTAATGTCTTTCCTGGCATGATAGAAAAGGATGATAGGAAACTATATATGGTATACACGTTACAGAGATTTTTAGCAGGGCAAGTAGAAAAATTGTCCACACTATCCACTGCTATTATGGAATAACTTATTTGGACAAAAGAGGTTGATGTGGCTGATTAATCAATAATTTGCAGTATTATATCATTGTTTTTAAAAACCTTGCATCAGCAACAGAAGAAAGCATGCTTGGTTACGTCCTCTGTGACTTCTCCATCTTTGATATACAGAAAGATTCTATCATGGAAGTACTGAACCAAAATGAAGAGCAATTGTTTAACTACAAATCTCTGCGCAACTCTAGTGATTCATGCAGAAAACTAAAAGAAGATTGCCTAATATTTTATGCTAACATTTCAAGGTTCTACCGGATGAGATTTATCCTGTGCAACAACTGTGTATAGCCTACACAAATGGAATTTAGCAGGAGTTCAGATTATATCAAGTTCTATGTACAAACTTCCCATGTTTCTTTCTATTTCTCTCATTTCGTATATTAGCAGCTCAGTATTTCACATAGTGGTAGTAATAAAGTATTGGAATTTTAAAAGCCATTAGACCCAGAACAGATTTAAGCAATGGGGAGAAAGGAGGTGTATAGAGTAAACATATGAAAGCATCAACTAGATTATCAGAAAGGTAGAAGAATTTGTAGGTCAAAAAAATAACTAGAGAGGGGAAAAAAGATTTTTAATATTCAATATGGTTCAAGTGGAAGGTGACAACGAAGACATAAATTTAGAAAGAGAAATGTATATAATTGTTTCAGAACTGAGCTTAGATCTACTTAAAGAAAGAAGGTGATTGACTACTCTCTAAGCTCCATTCTAAAACATTATACCAAGAAAAATTAAAATTATCTTCAATTAGTCTGGTGTTCTTTACATGATATTTTGAGAACAAGGGAAGGGATTATCTTGTATCTTACTTTTTTTCCCCATGATAGATAGTTGGTAGTTCTACCCTAAGAAGCATCTGACAAATGGAAGCAAGATATATGACATACCTCATGGGCTGAGTTCGCAGAGCTGTTTTCAAGTCTTCAACTATTTTATTCCTCATTTCTGTTTCTTCTTCATCAAAAGCATATAGAGTCTGCATCTGTTTGGATGAGACCATGGAAGAGTTACGAATCCAGAACAGGAGAAGAGATGCAATTACTGAGTAATTCAAGATTAATCAAGCACTACCCGCCCAATCAAGTTGGAGAAACCATTTGGATGCTGTCAAGAAAACAAAACCTTCAGCAACAGAGCTGAAAGAAAAGATTTTACTTTCTAGGAAGCCCTTCTGGTTTTGAAAGTTTGGGTTTCAAATAGACATGATTACAATTTCTTTGTATATTTCATTTTTCACCTGCAGTTGATTTTAAATAACAGTAAGAAGAAAAAAGGTTTTTTTAAAAAAACCACCAATATTCTCAGACATTTACAGTAGACTGTTACAAAAGAGAAAAATTTTCCAATAGTTTCCATTAAAAAATTTATTTCACTCATACCCTTTATACCCTACTCCTTTCCCCCAAAACTTTCCATCTCACTTTGAGTTTGCAGCTTACAAAATTCAGAGTTGGATATTCCAACACAAGTCTAAACTTCAGGATGGTCAGTCAGTGAAGTAATTTGACCTTTGTACTGTATGCTATTCAACTGGCCCAGGGATTTGGAATAAACCTTGGCGAGTGACCTCTGTGGAAAGTCAAATTCAGTCCACTAAAACCAAGCAAGTTATTGTCCCTCTTAACAGAGAGGACAGCCCTTCACAGCAAGAAAGTAAAAACATAATAAAAAAAATTAAACCAAATGTTTAAAAGCTAGCAAGAAAAAGAATTCTTTTAAAAAAACAATCTCAGTGGAAGGTTTTTCAGAAAATAAAAGGCTCTTAATCTGTGCTTTCTTCTATTAAGTAATATTGCCCTTTGCCAATAAAGGTTATAGTGAAATTTTATTTTTTCTTAAGAGTTACTGTTACTGAACATTTAAGATTTCTGGCAAAAATGAAATTTAAACATTGCAAAAACCAATCACTACAAAATACTCTTATAGCTAATCTCTCTCCAGTAGTGGCTGCCATTAAGGAACCAGCCTTTTTTGGGGGATTTATCCATAAAGATGGAAGAGCCATGTATCCCCAGTATCAAATAATTTAGAGCTAATTTGTGAATGTACATTTTTTTTAAAAAAACAGCAAAACTCCTCATCCAGTGACTCTGACACCTGAGCAAGGAAAGTGGAAACATCTGACATCATTGTTATAGGAACTGCCTATACATTAACCTTCATGCATTGCCTGTTCTTTGTCCCCATTGTTTATAGAAGTGGGTTGAACTGAAAGTTATCCAAAGTGGAGTTAGGTGTGCTGAAAGATGTATTTTCTTTTCTGCTCCATCAAGCTGTTACGTTCCAAGTAAATTATTTCTAAATTATGAAATTTAAATGCGTAACAGCTGTCTTGTTGGCCTTTAACACACACGCACATCATAGGTTCGGGGTAGTCACGGTTCTGAAGAGTAGCTTCAGTCATTCGTTTGCAAACCCTTCTAACAAAATGAATATATCTTGGAGTACAAGTACTGACAAGTTTCCAAAAGCAACACAGTGGTGTAAAAGTAACTTTTCTTTCTTCTCATCAAGTAGGAAAGGAGCTTGCGTTTTTAAGTTCAAGCTACTGAAGACAGAAAGAAGAATGCTTGAACTGTTCACCATTTTATATTGCTGAAAGAGGAGGAAGGAAAGATGGCAGTAATAATTATCATATTCACACAGTATTCACACATATTCACAGTATTCACACAGAAATACAAAGATCCATTCCACCAAATGCTTCATGTGTTTCAGAAAAAGGTGAGAGAAGCGATTCCTAAGAACTACCAAAACATGCCTATTTTCCTGAAGGCTTTCAAAAAGATACTATATGGAATGGTACTCTATACCATTCCATTTGCCTGGAATGGTATAGAGCAGTGAAGGCTAACCTTTTTGCCATCACATGCCAGGAGCAGGGTGTGTGTCGCATGCGTGCCTACCCTCATAATTCTATGCGCCCTGCCCCGCGCATGTGCACGCGACCCCCCCCCGACCCCCACTCCTAGCATGCAATGGCCCATTTTTTGCTGTCCCCAGCCTCCAGACCCTTTCTAGGAGTCTAGGGAGGGCGAAAACAGCCTTCCCCACCCCCTTCCCGGAGCCCCTCCAGAGGCAGGAAACAGCCTATTTCTCTACTTCTGGTGGGTCCAGAAGGTCCAAAAAATCAACTGGGTAGCGCGCACATGCGCGCCGGAGCTGAGCTTGCATGCCCTCCGATACGGCTACATGTGCCACTGTGGCACGCATGCCATAGGTTCACCATCATGGGTATAGAGTCTGCTGCTTGTTCAGGGGTTTGGACTAGAAGACCTCCAAGGACCCTTCAACTCTATTATTCTGTTATCGAAGATGAGTGAAGTAGCCTTTTTTAAGTTTAAAAAATATAAATAGAGATAAAGGCATGCTGCTTTTGCCCTCTTTAAAATAATATGGAAGGGTAGAAATGAGTTCCTAGCTAGCATCTTCGTTTTTTCATTTCTCTCCACAAATTTAAGAGCTTAGAGATGGAGTGCAAAATTGTTTATTGGGAGCATAGGCTCTTTTCTGATCCCCTTTCTCCAAGTAAGGCCAAACTTCAGAGGTTTTTTTTTTCTTTCATTTTTATGTGATTTAGGAGATTTAAACAGCACAAGAATACTCTACAGCCCTCATGCCTTAGGACTTCTGAAATTCTCCTTAAATAGGTTTTGACCAACACAATTTTGGACTACTATCCTTGACATGCCACAGAAAGCCTGGGGCAATGCTTGAGTTGGTAGCAGTTGCACATTGGCTTAAAAGCTTTGTGACTATTTACAATTTAGGAAAATATAGAAAGGTGGGGAAGCTGGATTATTCCTAAGAATCAGGCTCTCCAACAGCACTAGGGTGGATGAAAAGATCAAACAGAGTTAGATAGATCAAGACAACAATTTCTAGAGGGTAAAGAGGCTACTTACTGCTGCCATGGAATTGATGCGATCAATATAATAGTCTGGCCAGCTTGTAGCAAGCTTGTTAGGATCTTCTTGTTCCTGAAACAGAAAATAAAGAAAAATTATATAGCAAAAAATTCAGAGTCATTTCCATTTGCCTGGATGTCTTCTGCAGTGTCCTCTCAAAACAGTTCATGAATTAAATAAAATGCTAATATCACAATTCACAATAGAATCAACATTTTAAAACCTTCATTTTTCCTACCAAATACCACCATCAATTCTGCTTTTTCTAGTTTCCATTTTCTCTCCTTCATATCTACAGGTTTATCTGATATAAAATAAAAGACCATTATAGTTCTAATATCCCAGCCAAAAATAAAAATAAAAAATTAAGAATAACAGCAATATATGATTCATTAAGATGAAATTCTGGTGTGTGCCCCACTGATCACTTAATTCCTGTTCTTTTCTGGAGATTATTTCCCATTCTTCCTCCAGATAAGAATATGACTTGTAGTGATGGGCATCATTTGGCCAAGTGAACATGGCTCTACTGGGATCTTCAGCCTTTATCACCACATATTCTAAGTACAAAATATATCATTAGACCTTTAAGAGATACAGCTCATTTTTCAGAGGAAGTAGGTAAAAGAAGACATTCATATTAGAAATCCTTTCATCCTGCTGGGACAACTTCCCAAGTTGGTGGTGGGGGGACCTGCCTAAAGGATCTGTCCAAGGTACTGAGAGACCCTAATACCTTGCTTTATTTAATTCCACACAATTAGACTGATGCATTTCCCTAGATGGCTTCTAACTGAGATGGTTTTGCTAAGCTAGATCAAGATACCTCGTTTCGATATTGCTGGATGGGGGGGTTGTTCCACAGTCTTATTTAAGTACCACCCCATTTAGTTTTGGGTCTCCTGTAATTTGGAGCATTTCAATTCATAATAAACAATACATACTAAATAACAAATTCTATTTTCATTATCCTGATCATTTTTAAACAGTATATATCCTCTCTGGAATGACCTTCATTTAACAAGTAGAGATTAGGTTCTTGGTGTCTTGCTGTACTCAAATAATGATAAGATTATTCTCTAAAAATACTGCTGTGCTACTTATCAAAATACACTGTGTTTTCCAGTGAACTAAAGACAGGAAGGTAAGGCTGTTATGTACAAAACAGTGTGAGGCCATTCTCTGTTATAATATGAACTTCACTTTGGCTTCTTACAAGAACATGACATGGCAAGAGGCTCCCAATGGA
Organism: Pantherophis guttatus; assembly: GCF_059756535.1. NCBI lineage: Eukaryota > Metazoa > Chordata > Lepidosauria > Squamata > Colubridae > Pantherophis > Pantherophis guttatus. The sequence goes on along the minus strand of NC_142063.1, from coordinate 288,924,160 downwards.
CAGTTGCTGATGTTGCTTCAAAAACTAGCTGCAAATTGCTGTGCTTTATGTCGCCCTATTTAGCCCTCAATGTTACTCTATCCACAAAAAACACATGCACTGAGGCAGTTCACAGTTTTCCAGAAATTGAGTCAAAATAGTAACTAGATGCCTAGATAAATAAATTGCAGTTGAATGCATGACCTCAAGCCTGTGTTTGGGACAAAAAAGGAATAATCCTTTTTTTTCCCTTCAAATTATGATTTTATTCTTGATAAACTTGCTAATGTTCACATTTTTTTGAACATGAGCAGCCTATAAATTTTTGACCAGCAGTAATACAATTAAAGTGTAGATGTTTCAATTCAATACTATTTACTGTATAAGTCTAAGTGCTAGTGCTGTTGCTATTCCTGCCTGCCTCTGTTCTTCCATTTGCATTTCAGTACCATGAGCCATGCACAGAAAAGCTAATTCTACATCAGCAAAGAAAGATTTTAACAGGAACTGTAAATATTATTAATCAATAAAAGGCAAATTGTATCAAAGTACTCAATGAAGAACAAAGGGAGACTTGTTTTTTAAAAAATCCAGAATAAATCTGCTGACTTGAGTCAGATATCTTTACATTCATGTCTAAATTCATGCGGCCGCGCGGGGGATTATGGGAGCGACGGGGCGCTCCCATGTGACTCCTCTCCTGCACGAGCTGCATTGGCTTCCAGTGGACTTCCGGGTGCGCTTCAAGGTGTTGGTGATCACCTTTAAAGCACTCCATGGCTTGGGGCCGGGTTACTTACGGGACCGCCTTCTGCCACCAATAGCCTCCCACCGGCCAGTTCGCTCCCACAGAGAGGGCCTCCTCAGGGTGCCGTCGGCCAGACAATGCTGGCTGGCCCTTTGGAACAATCTACCCCCAGAGATACGAGTGATCTCCGACCTCAGGACTTTTCGTCGGGCCCTAAAAACTTACTTTTTTCAGTTAGCTGGTCTGTCTTGATTTTAGGGTTGGTTTTTAAAATTTTGATACTGATTTTAAATTGACAAATTTTAAATTATGGGCCAAATTTATTAATTATTTTAAATCTGTTTTTAATTGTAATGTTATGTATAAATGTTTTTATTTTGGCTGTTCAATACCCTGAGTCCGAAAGGAGAAGAATGCAAATACTGAGAGTCATCTGAGGCACTGAGAACACAGAAGTATTGTAATGGAAGAAGTTGAGACCCATAACGCCTCCCCTTCCACCATGAAGAAATAGTTCACACATTAAGAACACAGACTCATTCTATTCATTTATCACCTATTAGGCATCAAAATTAGTTATTGATATTCTTGTTGTTTTATTGGCCATTGGTTATTGCACCAAGCCTTTTCAAGAACTAATCATTCAGGAAGCTGTTTGGATCAAGTACTTATAAAATGTGGTGTACAAAAGCCAGGAGAGGCTCATGATTAATTTTAGCCAGGAAAAAAAATTATCTTGATCCCACGTTCATCCCTTGTGGAACTCTGGATGTAAGCTCTTGGCTTACATAGCTGGCTGTGAATGAAACCTTCCAAAGTAATCGAATTACTTAGATAATCCCTCCTCCTGTCCATTTTTGGATTTCCCAACCGATTATCAGAGGGTAAATCAGGGAGGCCAAGACTACATTAAATACCAGTATAGATCATTGCTTTTTATCCGGTAATGTGTTAAAAAGATGACCGAATGCAATATGTCAGAATGCTGAAGAGCAGAAATCTCTTTCATCGATTTGGAGAATCAACATTTAGAGACGAGCATAAAACCATGCACTGAGAAAAGAACAGCTTCTATTAGAAGAATATTTTTTGATTTATTTGAAAAATGTCAGATGGAATTTTATAGTGAAGCAATATTTAATTGGTACATTGTTGAGCCCTCTTCCGTGAGAGTGGGTTTATCCTTAAAAAGAAAAAAGAAACGATCACTTCAGATCAATGAAATGCAACACATTCTTTCCAAAAAAGAAAAAAAAAAGGAGGATTGCTTTGTGCTGCAATTGATTGCCGTTCTGCTGACTGGTGTTCTTTGATTAATGTGCAAAATATGTATAGTTTCCCCACAGGACACAAATATACATTTATAACTGGACCTGGAACAAAGTCAAGATTTTTCAGACTACACACACACACACACACACACACACACACACACACACACACACCCTCCGAGGCAATCAAGCCACAAGAGTTTCAATTTGAAACAGGACAGACCACAGGGACCCAGTTACTCAGTAGGCAGATGTGGCTGAGAAGTCCTATTTCCCATAACACATGATTAGCACTTCCAAAGTTTTGTTACACTCTTGTGGAAGTTCTGCTTTCCCAAGCTTTCCATGGGAGAAAAGACACCCACTGGGACTACCATCTAGCTCTGTCAGGGAATGTGTGTGAATTCCTGCTGACTTATTTGGTATGATAAAGCACATATCGTTGATAAATAGACTGACAGATTGATGAACTTTGAGAAACAGTTCTCTCCGTTAAAAAGAATAGGAAAGTTTGATTGATTATGTCAGTAAGAGCATGATTTTTTTTTTAAAAAAAAAAGGTTCTACAGCAGAGTTACCTATTGTCTGGGAAGAGAAAAGTAATTCAAATTGTAATGACTGTGTTCTCTTTTTTCTGATTTCCTTTTAAATATTTTGTAAGTTTCAGCAGGAGAAGAAAGCAGCCAACTAATCTTTTAGCAAACCATACTACATCAGAAAAGACGACCTCTGATATGTTTATTTATTGGAAGGATGTATCAGACATGGGGAAGTCCAAATTCCAAGACAACAGGTCAATTTGTAATATATTTACTTGGGAGACAGCAAACCACAAATGAATCCACGCTACTCCAAGTCTGGGCTAATTCAAATCTCTGATCCTGATCTGTTTTTCTCAGCTTCTATGAGTTACTGGTCATTTATTTATAATAGTGGAGAGGAACATATTAGCGACAAGACCATGATTTTTGCTCTGATCCAAGTGCCCTGAGCAGAAGGCAGGACTGTTTGTTAAAAGAGAGCTCCTTGATTGCGCTTTCACACAAATTATATTACACATTACTTAAACCTTATGTAATATTAATCGGGAAATAATAATTGACTGATTATATGACATCAAATCAGTGTTGGCTACTAGCAACCTTCTCCAAAAGTGTCACCTCAACCTCATCCTTCCTCAACTTCAACCACGTCCCTAATTTTCTATTAGATTATTTCCTAGGAGTTGAATATTCAGAAAACAATTCCACTCAAATCTGACTTAAAATCCCTGGAACACAAATTTGTCTCCAGCTTGGACCACTCAAATATTGACCTGAATGTATATCATCATTTTCTATGTCTACAAAATACTGGACTTACTTATGGAGATTCTCAATCATGCAGGTCATGGTTGTCCCAAAAGTGCTTTTCCAAAAGGCAGTTGGACTTTCTTGGTTTTTGCTTTGAAGACATTTCACTTCTTGACCAAGAAGCTTCTTCGGTTATTTTGCAGTTTGTTTTCAAGGGGGGGGGGACCAAGAAAGTCCAGTTGCCTTTGAAAAGCACCTTTGGAACAAGACACTTGACTATTTATGCATGCAAAAAAGAGATGGGGAGATTGAAGGGGGAGGGGGCTTGCAGAGAAAAAGAACAGAATATGAATTGCTTCTCTATTATGAAGCTTTTCCACAAAATATGAGAGACAGACAAAAATTCCTTTAGGTCACTTTTGGGTATATCAGTTTTCTCCAAAATATAGTGGTGATATATAAAATATAACCCACAGTTATCTTAATGGCTCCTCGAAATTCTTCTTGTCACATTTTTTCCAGAGCATGTGGGTTGAAAGTGCTGTGCATTTTTAAACATTCTAAACATATCTGAGCATACAAATCTGCACATGTACAGCCCATCTCCTGTATTACCTGATCACAATTCTGTGTCAAATAAATGAATATACAAGACAGTCTAAGCGTCTCTTTAATGTGCTTTTAAATTGGGCTGTACCTATAAGCCAACTTAACGGGTCTTTCAGATATGGAAAAAGCTAAAATCTGGGTGTACTGTGTGAAATGTAATGACCAAGGTCAAATTTTCTTAAACCCAAGTATTTACAGAGACCTCAGACTGTGATTTAAATAAACTGTGTAATTGCAGTGTTTAAAACAGGCTTAAATGTTACAATAACTATATTGGGTGCAGACTGTTATGTAGGTTTCTGGATAAAACCCACGGTAGGAAAGTTTAAACGATTGCAAGCTTAGACTGTATATTTAAAATTGAAAAGCTTTTTTATACTAGTGGGCAAGAAGCAGATAAGCAATCCTTCAAACATTACACAAGGATCACATCAAGGTGAATGCATCGTACAGCAGTTGAATGCTTCAGAATATGCCATTTTTTTCTGTAAATCCATGCATGCATACCATATACTCTAATCTTTCATAAATTTAGCTATATATAGAATTCTGAAAAATATGGCCCATTCCAGGCTTAAAGATACATACATCTACTTAAATTCTTGAGTATTTTGTACACACATGGCTTCCTGTGCCAAAAATAATTGCAACATAATACAGAAATTCCTCTACATGTTCCTCCCTATACTTTCTCTCATAATCAGTATTTTATGTTGAGTGATCATCATACAGTAAAGAAGAAACTTAAAGGCAAAGAGAATATTTTTGACAGCTATCTGTGACTTATGTTAGGCCCACTGGGCTTCTAGTCCAGGAAGATTTTGGATTCTTTTAGTAATGATATAAACTTGATATTTGCATAGGAGCTTAATTTACATATATTTCAACTATGTAAATGTGTTTTAATTCAATATCTTTTTTTTTCTTAAAATGTGTTTATAAAATTGACAGCAATAAGATTGAAAATGAAAAAGAACATTAGTTCTTTTCATCCCTTCAATTTACATTTCCACTTATTTTTATTCTTTACATATAGCATTTATATAGTTCCCTAAGTCATATATCTTCTACGTATTCAGAAGTTGCATAATGGATAAGGATATTCCAGCTAAATCTTCTAGCATGTAGAGAAGAAAGTTGACCTTGAATTAATATCTCCATTTTTCTATTTCAGAACATACAGTTTTTGTGTGTTTGTTTACATGTGGTGAAGTAATAAGCTATTTTGCATAGTTTATTCACAGATACATGGAATTCTTTAGTGAAAAAGAGAGAAAGGGAGGGAGACTTTATAGATGAATAAGCAGCCCCTTCCTGTTGGCATCTCTGCGTGAAGCCTTTTTCTTTGGAACACACCTAGCTGATGAAATCTTTGGCTACTCATTGCAGCATCTGGACTTCCACGCTAAGTCAGGGCTTGCTTCATCTAGCCTGGTCCACTGTCTCATGTGATGAGGTTATATCTTGGCAGTCTTACCAGCAAAGTAGACTACCTCTTTCCAAATACATGTTTGTATAGTTGCACAAATAGGTGGATATAAAGAGGAGATTGATAATCGTTCGAGAACAAAAATGGACTTCCCCCTCTTTGGCTTGACTTTGAGGAATGTTCCTGGGAGAAAGAACAGCAGGAAGCAGCTTGATAGTAAGCTTAGAGTAATGGCCATCTCTAGTCTAGTCAAGTAAGTTTAATGGCAGGGTAACAGGATTCTGCCCCGCACACATACACACACATGGACATTTAATTGGTTGCTTGTAAGCCATCAATCAGCAGCTTGATAGTAAGCTTAGAGTAATGGCCATCTCTAGTCTAGTCAAGTAAGTTTAATGGCAGGGTAACAGGATTCTGCCCCGCACACATACACACACATGGACATTTAATTGGTTGCTTGTAAGCCATCAATCAACCATAGGTTTAACTTAAAGTTAGAACTGGGGAATTTTCTTCTATGTATATGTTATTCTACAGTGCAGCATGCTAGTCTTGAGGGTCAGAAGATGAAGTAGCAATGATCTATAACAACTCCATTTTGCTAATGAGATGCTCCATTCACCCATCTACCAATTTTGGGGTACATACTGCTCCCAAACAGCATAGAACTGTATATAGTTCACCATATTGTCTGCTAATATTCCATCCACAGTTAACCAGAAAAATTTCAGAAGTGCCATTAGATTGCCCAGGCTACTCGTCTTAAGAGATTTACATAAATTTCATTCAGAAGTGCCTGAGGATCTTTGTTGATCATGGTAATCGCAAACCTCCTGCAATTAGTTTCCTCCGTACATGCACCAGAGCATATTTTAAAACTAGGACTAATGGTGCAAATCTCTATGTAACTCCATTGTCAAGGACAGATTGATACTCTGTATGAAGCTCTGCAATTCTGAGGAAGTGTTAAAATGTCAACCCAAGCACCTGTTAAATCTGACTGGTTTTCTAAAATCCAGAAGTAGATGTTCTGCTTTCCCTATTGCAAACATTGTAAAAGGTCTGGCTGATAAACAGAATACTGAAATACTATAGTCTGAAGAGGGAATACTGTTGTTAATCCTCTCCTCTCCTTTGCAGAAGCCAATCAAGCTCTTGATTAACAGGGAAATGAGAGTAATGAATTAGAAGACATGACAGACAGTAACCTGAACAAAATTGGAGAACATCTAAGGGTGAAAGAGATGAAGCAGAAACCAATGGCCATTTGGAACAATATTTTCTGGTAATGGAAGCAGTGAAGAAGGCTTATGTCCCAGTCCCCTTTGGGTCAATGCAGAACAGAGTGCTTTTAAGGATTGTTTGACACCTCTTCCACCAGGATACTGAATGACTTGTTCTGAACAAGTTGCAAAAAGAAAGAAAGAAAGAAAGAAAGAAAGAAAGAAAGAAAGAAAGAAAGAAAGAAAGAAAGAAAGAAAGAAAGAAAGAAAGAAAAAAAGATGGGAGGGAGGGAGGGAGGGAGGGAAGGAAGGAAGGAAGGAAGGAAGGAAGGAAGGAAGGAAGGAAGGAAGGAAGGAAGGAAGGAAGGAAGGAAGGAAAATCATTTGCTCTCCCCACAACAGCCACCAGTTACTGTAAGCATAGGTATGGAGAATGCCAAGTATATGTGACACTTTGCTTAAAGGGCATTTTATATGGTCAGATAATTATTAAATTATCCTTGTATCAGAAAATCATTTGCTCTTGAAAACAGATTCAAAAAAATCACCCATAATTGCACTAGGAATGACACCAGAATTGCTGCTTCTGGTAGCAGGTGAAGGAACAGCTTCATTTGAAGGGATTATATACCAAGAATTCTCAACATTAATATTGGAAGCAAAGTTTTCTCAATGCTTCCAATATTATTAATTATTAATTTGCTTGACAGCAGGGGGTTAAGCAGCCTTTAACATGATTTAACTGAGCATTTTTTAAAAAAAATAAATCTTTCAGCTTTGAGGCACTGAAGCCATCCATGTCCAGAAGGTATCCTTGAGGAAGCCTTCTCCAAAAAAACTAAGAGAAATTGGTCATGACTATAGATTTTGGACATCTGTAAAGCTTCTTTTCTTAAAAAAAATAATAATGGAAGGAAGAAATGAGGAAATTACAGATATTCATTGCCTTTCCCATGGTTAAAAAAAGAGAAGAAATTCTTCAGGTTTAAAAAATAAACATATAATTTCAAGGGCCTGAACCTCAGTGACCTCCATTCTTAAGATAAATAAATGATCCAGCATTACATAACGGAAACTGTGAGTTAAGATGAGAAAGTTGGAGAGAACAAGAGAAAAAGCAGAGCTTTCATCCCTTCAGCTGTTCCCCAGGAAAGAGTTGACATGTCAGAGTTTTATCTAGGAGTGGATATTCTCCACTGGAATGTTAGCACTTTAATGGAATTCTGAGGAGTTCAAATCATTTCCCCTTGATGTCATCAAGTATAGAGTGAAAAATTGATGAAAACCTTCTTAGAAAAATAAGAATATTCTTCTATCTGGTTGTTAAAGGAGGTCGGGACAGTAATGCTTCTATTTCTGAGAAATGATGAGATGAAATTTAAGCATAATAATTATAGTTCATAAAATAACTTGAAAATTACTAAAGAGTTACAATGAGTTTTGAGTTTTAGGGTGTCTGAACACTGGTACAAAAAATAATCATACAAAATAACGTATTTAGTTCTGTCAACTAAATAACCTGCCTTATACTTCCAATAATCCCCATCCCTATCAAGGTTTTCCATTCTGTCCAGGATCTTCACTTTTCAAAACTTACAGGGTCCTATTACTTTTCTTTTCATTATTTTCGTCTTTCAGAAAGAAGAATGACTTCTACATTTTTAAATGATTCCATATTTTTTTTCTATCTTAGCTTTATGCCAAAGGAAACATACTGGAGAAAGTTCTTTGTTCTGTATCTACTCCTTCCCAACTAATGAATGGGTCAGAAGCTAGTAGCATATGTAGAACATAGAACATAGAATAACAGGGTTGGAAGGTCCTTGGAAGTCTTCTAGTCCAATTCCCTGCCCATGCAAGATCCTATACCATTCTGAACTTTCTTTGGGATTGGTGGGATGGATATACATGATCATAGAAAGAATAACAGAATAACAGAACAGAATAATAGAGTTGGAAGGGATGCCAGAGGTCCTCCAGTTCAATCCCTTACCCAAACAGGAAACCCTATACCATTTCAGACAAATAATTGTCCAATCTCTTCTTAAAAGCCTCCAGTGTTGGAGCACTAACAATTTCTAGAGGCAAGCCACTAATTGTTTTCACTGACAGGAAGTTTCTCCTTAGTTCTAGGTTGCTTCTCTCCTTGATTAGTTTCCATCCATTGCTTCTTGTCCTGCCTTCAAGTGCTTTGGAGAATAGGCTGATTCTTTGCGGCAGCCCCTCAAATTTTGGAACACTGCTATCACATAATCCCTAGTCCTTCTTTTCACTGTCTTTTTAATTCTATGAAATGGTAATGTAGTGTTCACATAGCAAGTATTCTATTTTTAGCGTGACACAAGTCCATTGTAGAAATCTTTTGCATAACATGATCACTATTTCCAGTGTGCTATTCGAAAGAGACCTCTGCAAAGGATGAGACATCATGACATATGTTTCAACTGGAACAATGTGACCTCCATCCAAAAAATGAAGGACCATTATGGCGAAAAAAAATGACTGTACCCCTAACTACACTGAGTAGCCAGTCAAATGAAAATAGATAGTAACACAATTTGCTTAACAACCTGTTTTTTTTTTAACATAAACAAAGTAATGATTCTCTTGGTTCTAAAAATTTATTTGGAGGCATATACATGCATCCAAACAGATTTTCTAGATTTAGTAACTATTCAGTGTCTTTGTCAAGTAATTGTGCAAACAACAAAAGATATATTAAGTAGCACTACTGCAAGCCAGAGGAGATACCAAAATAAAATCATTGATGGGGTGACCTTGAACAAGCAGGCCTGCTTATACATTTAGGAAATACTCAGCAAGTCTTGAAAAAAGATAAAGAGGGGGACAGGCTGATTTCCTTTTTTCAAAAGCCACAGATGAACACCTTTTTAGGTTTCCAGATGAGAGGAACACTGAAAACATTTTTTTCCTAAATCAATGAATGTTGTGAAAAAGTTCAAAGACTCTTAAAAATCAAAAAACTCTATCACCCACCATATCATAGGCTTGCAATGGAATGGCTTGCAGGGTGCATAACAATGGATATTGGAAAACATAAATGAGACAGAAGTTCATAGAACAGTAGCTATGAAACAGAACTTGAAATATACTTATACCAAAGATTGATTTCCTGATAAATAGACAGAGAACAGAGAGTTTGAATATACTATCAAAATCAAATAGAGTTACTGCGTAGGTATGTTTTAAGGTAACAAAGTTAACAATCAAATAATGAAGACATTATTCTAATGCATTGGATATACTGTACGCATTTTGTGCAATACTGTGCAAGTATGATGCGGCACATGGCTCCTCTCACTCAGAGCATACAATCTGAAACAGAAAATTAAAACTCTCCAGACACCCCTATTTCCCCACACTCATGCTGGGAAAACAGAAGATGTGACCTTCCTTTGGTGCATTTTGTCTTTAAATGAGACCAGATGACAATTCGGTGAAGGTTCTCTTTTGAAAGTCTCCCTGGGAAAGGTATTTTAAAAAGAGATGCTGAAGAGAGTGAATACTGGGTTTTAAGTTACTCCTCACAGAAACAGTAGTACAGCTGTTTGCTAATAATGGGATCAAACAATGTTTCTGACCATTCTTCAAATCTCAGCAATATCACCAATCTTTGCAAGGCAGAGAAAGGCAACACTGTGCTGACATTTCAGTCTGAAGACTCATAAGTAATGGAAGGCTGTCAGAAAGCCAAAGTTATTAAACTCACTAATCTGTTTTACAAAGGTGTTGGGCCCAGAAGGCAAGGTGCAATCTTGAGACATTCCCATTCCATACACTTATTTCTTTTCTTTCTTCAAAAAAAGGAAGAGAAAATGTACTGGAAAAAAAGACAATTTTATTATATCATCCAGTGTTTAGCTTGTTAGGCCTAATGTTCTGAGGAGATGAGGGCCAACGAAAGCAGTCAGATTGTGGTCTGCTCAAAATTAAGGCCAGCTGATAGAGTCAACAGCTTTCTATTTTCTGGATCTCCTGGGTCGTATTGAAACTAATGAAAGTGAGCAAGCTGACATATTTCCCATGAGAAAGGTAGAACTCCTTTCTTATTAAGAATAAATTAGGGCAGAATCCTTTAGGAAGGAGTGTTATATCTTGAAATGAGATATTATTCACACATTACCTTTTACATTAAAGTTTAAAGGTTTGACTGCAAGACTTCCTAATACTTGGATTCAAGATATCATGATTCCTAATTGTGTGAATGTTGAGTCTAGACATAAAGTTCAATATTAACAGGGATGGGGGGGGATTGTAATGTATTTAATATTTAAGTATTAACTATATTATACTTGCAATACAGTTTCTTCAAGCACCAACAGTCGTATCTGACCAGAACCAAATACTATATGCATCACAAGCTTTCAAACACTATTATGGATATACCTTATAGTTCAAAATCAATACAGAGCAACTTAAAATAATGACATCTAGGGCATGTTGCAATAAGAAGCTTTGATACCAGAAAGCTACTGTCACAAATGCTTCTTTCTTTTTTTAACAGAGTTGGAAGGGACCTTGGAGGTCATCTAGTCCAACTCCTTGCTCACCCAGGAGACCTGTACTAGGGATTCGAACCGCCAACCTTTCTGATCGACAAGATCAGTGTCTTAGCCACTGAGCCACCTAGTCAGGCTTCTGACCATGACCAAATTGGGTTCCGATGATTTTTTTTTCGTGGCCGATTTACACTTCCGCGCCTTTTTTTTTTTTTTTTATAAGTGCCAAATTTCCAAAATTAGGTTTGGGTCACCACGAAATTGGGTTGCGACCAAAGTTATGGAACGAATTATGGTCATGACCAGAGGTTCTACTGTATTTGCAAAGTATCCTTTCATTACAGGACTGTCAGGCTTCACTCTATAGGCAAGAATAAACTACTTAGGCAAGCTCACAAGAATTCCGAGAACTATAGATAAGTAATAATTACTGAAAAAATGGGAACCTATAGCCAAGAATTTAGTAATTTCTCTGATTCACCAACAAGACCCCTATATAGAAACAATGTTCAAACCTTCTTGTCTTTCCCTTTCCTTCCCACCTTATATAGGAGACTATATTTTATGTGAGTTGGACTGTCTGAATCCGTGCTTGGTTTGTCACATTTCTATCATGTTTTTTTGCCCCCACTGACTATGTGAGAACTAACTTGTACAGGAGAATAAATTCCAAAAATCTAAAAAGAATTGGCAAATGTGCTTGGCTAGGAGTTAAGGAGCACTCTTGGTTTGCTAAGGTGGAAGAGGTGAAAGCAGAGATGAGACCTTGTATCTATGAGCTGTTTCACAAATGTCTAGGAACTGCTAGAATATTATAATTGAAGTCAGTGCAGTGGTGGGATTCAAAAATTTTTTACTACAGGTTCTGTGGGTGTGGCTTGGTGGGCGTGGCATGGCTTGGTGGGCGTGGCAGGGGAAGGATATTGTAAAATCTCCATTTCCTCCCGATCAGCTGGGAGGCAGAGAATAGATGGGGGCGGGGCCAGTCAGAGATGGTATTTACCAGTTCTCCAAACTACTCAAAATTTCCGCTACCGGTTCTCCCGAACTAGTCAGAACCTGCTGAAACCCACCTCTGATCTGTTGAGGGTATTGTGAACATTTTGTGATAATATCAGTTAGAACTAAATCTGCCCTTAAGATCATTTAAGAACTAAGTGGTGGATTGATTTTTCCAGTATCCTACGTCCCTCCAAGTGTACAGGGAGGAAAGATAACCACCATATATACTGGGGCATATGGGTAAATATACCCCAGTATAAACAATTGCATTAAGTACACAAAACTGCAAATATCAAAGGAAAAAGTACACCATCATAAATTCAAGCCATACTTTAGATGCAAGATTTATCACATAATTTGACTCCAGTAAATATTACCTTCTTTTTGCTGCAATAGATCTGCCATTTCTTCTCTGGTGGGAGTGCAAACATTGCCTCTCTATTCTTATCTGTGAGATCCAATTCATCCTGGAGATGGCAAGTGAAAAGACAATGTGTGAGCAACATCACCAATAGTTTTTCAGAACTGTTTTCTGAGCATCATTATCACCTAAGCACCTAGAGGTTTGTAATTTTCTCAAATAATTGATATGGTAAAAATATTCCTTTATATTCCAATGCAGTAAATAATATGCTCATTGTACACTTCAGCACAGAGGGTTTCTTGTACATACATAGAACATGGAAAATCAATTTCTTTTCATCTAAAGAGAAAAAAAACTCTTGCAGGGTCCTATTAGCAGCCATATCAGAAAGCTCTTAAACAACCTTGTTAATTAGATCTTGGCACAGTTCATTTTTGTAAAGAGGAACGCAAGTTTCAAATAAAAGCCTCATTCCCCACATGTTTTTAATATTTCAAATATGCATTTTGCCCTAAACGTTTGCTTTCCATAATCTATATTCATATATAGAACCTGCAGTGGCAGTTTCAGAATCGATGAGAGTCTAGGATCTAGATCAGGGGTGTCAAGCTCAATTTCATTGAGGGCTGCATCAGGGTTGTGTTTGACTTCAGGGGGCCAGGTGGGCATGGCCAGGGTGGACATGGCCAGAGTGGGCGTGGCCAGCTCGACGTCACTCATGCCAAGGGCACCCGTGGTGGCCCAAGTGCTCTGCGAAAACAAAGCTTGGAAGGGCCACGTGCAGCCCTCTCAAGCTCCATTTTTGCTGGCAGAGGGTTGCAGGAGGCCGAAAAGAGAGCTCAGGTCAGCTATGCACAGCCCTCCCAAGCTCTGTTTTTGCTTGCAGAGGTGCCACGGGTCAGTCTTTCACTGCTTCCAGGGCAGCCCTGTTGGCCAGATCTAAGCACCCACGAGCCTTGAGTTTGACACCCCTGATTTAGATCCCTTTGTTTGATTTGCAAACAAGCAGCAAACATATAAATTTAATAACGACATAGAACTACCTCTCTCTAGAAGCAGTTTTAATCAGTGATTCCAACAGAAGAGAATATATATGTTGTTCAGGGTTGAATTGTGGAATCCTTGGTGCTCTCTGAGCTTGTTTGCTTGCAAATGTTTCGTTGTCCAATTAGGTAACATCATCAATGAGACTGAATGTAAAAGGGTCCCTGTTTATATATACAATAGTAGCTTGCTTGCAAGTGTTGGTGGGGGTGTAATTTCTTCTTTAGTAGTTCCTTGATTGGGATATTATTTTCTGCTTGATTGTTTGCCTGGCATTAATCCTGTTTATCAGGGTGTTGGCTGCTAGAGAGGATGTGTTTACGTTTCCAAGTCTCTTCCAATAATATCCTCCTAAACACTGAAATAGTGCAGGCAAATTATGTGCCAGATTTTATTTTTACATAGCATTTGTTAACTACTTTACTGTTATCATGTAGAAATTAAAAGCTGTACTATATAATATGAAATGTTTATTACTATAAAAATCACCTCTTTCCTTAATTGTCCTGTTTTTAATTCACATAAAGCATCTTAGTTTTTCTGATTTTAGAAAGGGAAAGTTAAATAAAGGAACTCTCTACTGAGAAGGAAACCAAAATTAAATGACTTCTGAGGTACTGAAATTAGCTTTATTCCAAATTTCAGACAATGCTTCTTTAAGACTTGGACCGCTTTTTTTGGAGTCAATAACTTGTGAAAACCATGAACTAAAATTGCACACTGAGCTTGGTAGCAGCTGCTGACAGATTTAAAGGCCCACAGAGATTTCAGCTACAGAAAGGTAAAAAAAGAAAAGACAAGGCTAGGTCATTGCCAAGAGCCCAAGATAAAAGAAGCCAGGGGGATTCCAGTGTGTTGATGCTAGTGGAGGTGGCAGTGAAGATATTTCAGGTATATCTCCATAAATGTGTAGGAAGACGGCAAGCCATGTGGAAATGGTTAGTGAGAGTCTTTTCCAAACAAGAAGGCAGCCAAGCAAGGCAAAGCATTTTATCTTCGCAATACAAAATTAGAAATGCTTGGGCCAGGAGCACATTCTTGGAGAGATAGAAAGAGAAAAGAGAGAAAGAAACTGCACATCACAACTTCAAATGAAGAATCTAGCAAGAGGTCCAGTGGGAAAAAGAAACACAGAAGCACTTATGCTTTTGGGTGTTGGGGAGACTAACTTTTTTAGCAGACGTCCTGCACAAATCCACAAGTACAAGCTAGGCCACCTCAGCAAAATTCTCTACCAAGTCACCACTGCTTGAGGGAGGAAACAATCCGAGAATTTGTTTACTTGGCAATGATCAGCTAAATGGATAATATTCCCAAGTCATAAAAACATTTAAGAAAGTGAGACATGGCTACGTCAATAGTTCAGCTAAGGAACATCAACTGTAAATTGAGAATTTTCATAATTGCCCAACCTTTATGTAAGAGGTAGGGTAGACATTGTAAGTGATTAGCCCTCAAAGTACTAGTTCAACCATTCTCGTTCTGAAGCTTCCAAGCTAAGCAGGGTCAGGCTTAGTAAGGACTTGGATGGGAGACTTTCAGGAAGGACTGCAGGTGGTCCAGGAAATAAAAATATATGATATAATAAGAAAATAATAAACCCTTTCTGTATCGGTACTACAAAAACTGCAAGGATGTGTCCATAAAGTTTCTAGGAATTGAACTTCAAGAATATTTATTATTCATTCATTCAGCTATCAAACTACCTATCTCACAAAACATAGTTACATTTGGTTATGCATGGTTTGAATCTGTCTTTTGTATAATTTTTGTATACATTTGTTCTACTTTGTATACATTTGTTCTACTTTGCAAGTTAGTTTAAGCAGCACATACTAAAACAAATACTTTTAAAAAACAATAATATATAAACTTAGAGCTGAGAACAAACAGGAAAATACTGACAGGTATAAGCAACAGAGACATCAGGTTGTCTTTCAAATTGGAGAAAACAGATTAAAAGATGAAACATTTCCAGAACGAATATGTAAAGATAAATGATATTTTACAGGTGTCTGAATTTTATAAGTCAGTTCTTCAATCAAAACATGAATGCAACACTTCATCTTTTAAGAAAGAACCTACATAACATTATATATTAATGATAATAGTGGGTGCTATACACTATATTAAAAATATTTGCTTGCAACAATATGCACATTAGGAAAAATGCACAAAAAAATGTCCTATGAATCTACCTTGCAGGAAAAGAACACAAGTTATGATCAGGAAAGAATACAGACCAAGAGAAGTTGACATTGAACAATTTACCAATCCTCATTTGTGCTCCGTGCTGTTTATTTAGAACACAAGGTTATACATCTGATCTATCAACTGAAAGCCATCAACACATATCATCGGTCTGTAAATTGCACTCAGGATAGTTGTAATTCAGATGAAAGTGCCAAGCTGTGTAAACTCTCTTTTTTCGGCTCTCTGTTGTGCTAAGAGCCTTCTTTCAAGCCTGAAGAGAAAAGCCTTGATAGAAGATGATGAAGTGGAGAGGGCACTTTGCAGAGACCAACTCAATATTGCAACAGACTCAATAGCTTCAATCCATTGCTAACCTTGAAGCCTAAACTGGGATTCCAAATAGAAATACACAATATAATTCTTCTCCAACAACTGTTGTGGTGATTTTCTAATCATATGTGAATTCTTCTTGGGTAGAAGATTGAATCCAGAGGAATCAGCTGCTTGACTCTCAAAAAAGCATTTCAAGATGTAAAAGCTGATATAATGTTGATTAAAAAAACATTTGCCAGGTTGACCTCAGAGAGAAGAGGAAATAAAGGTCCTCCAGTTAATGTTCCTAATGTTCTGTCTTTTTTTCAGAATTTCAATTACCTTATTCTGCTGTATGTTATTTACTGAGAAAGGACATGGCTGGTGGAAAAAATGTTTCCAATCCAGATTTTGAAATTAGATTGGCAAGATTCAAAATGGCTGAAAAAAAAAACCTCATGAAAATCAATATAGGAAAATCAGCAGGCCAGAAACGTACAGAAGTATTTCGGCTCTTGAAAACTTTCTTCCCCTATGAAAAATGCTTCTATTTTTGTACCTTAATCTCAGGAGTTTTTCCAATTTTTCAGGATTTTACTTTTTCTATGTGTGAGTTACTTCATAGTTCCAAATTGGCAGAGGATGCTACAATATTATAATATTTTGCTACGCTTCTCTTTTCAATCCTGTAGCTTCCCTGGTTGCATATATTATTTCGTTTTAGATAGACAGAAGGACAGACATAAGTTTATCTTCATTCCTTTACAAATGGTGGAACTAAGCTAAGAACTGGATCAAGTTTGCTCAGTATTGCCCAGGAATACTAAGGTTGATTGGACCTTCCATCCTTCCAAGGTCGGTAGAATGAGGATTCATATTGTTGGGGGCAATATGCTGACTGTCAAGCCTGAATTTGATTGGGGTGTGGGATTGTTTGTATCCTTGGGTATTCTGAAATGAATTCAGTTTGACACAGCTGAAGGAGGATAGAGCCATCAGTCAAAACATCATTCCTAGCTATGAGTCAAACACATTTCAATGGCTGGTTGACTGGAGGAGAGAACTTGCCAAGCAACCAGCACCCATCTTGGTTGGACAATGTGACAGTTTGTTTTGGAAACTTGAGAAACTGAAAGTTATACTGGGGTGAAAAGCCCCAGTAATGGCTTTTCACCAGTTAGTGCCAAGATGGTATATTTAAATAAATTTTTCTTTGAGAAAATGGAATGCCTCGGAGTTCAATTTGTGATGGCTACATTACTTGGAACCTGACCCTGACTCTGTAAACCACTTAGAGAGTTCTGTAAAAGCATTACAGAGTGATATTTAAGTCTACCAAGAGCCTTGGTAGTACAGTGGTCTAAGGCACCCTGTTATTAAGCTGGTTATTAAGACCAGCTGCCTGCAATTACTGCAGGTTCGAATCTCGCCAAGGCTCAAGGTTGACTCGGCCTTCCATTCTTTCCAAGGTAGGTAAATTGAGGACCCAGTTGTGGGGGCAATAAGCTGACTTTGTATAAATATACAAAAGAATGAAGGCTATTGCTTAGCGCATTGTAAGCCGCCCTGAGTCTCCGGAGAAGGGCGGCATATAAATCAAATTAAAAAAAAAAGTCTAAGTGCTATTGTTAGTGCTATATTGTTGTCAACAGTGGTGGGATTCAGTCGGTTCACACTGGTTTGATCGAACCTGTTAATTTTTTGCATAGTTCAGCGAACCGGTTGTTCCCACCAGTGGTTGCCCCACCCCCCAGGGTTGCCATTCAGGATGGGGAGACTGCAGGGGCATGACTGGGAGCCACGCTGATCAGCTGGGAGACAAATGGACTGGCTGTGCCGATCAGCTGGGAGGCTGATCAGTCAGTTCAGTCAGACCTTCCAACTTCGCGAGATCTTTTTTCCTCTGAGAACTTGGAAGGTCTGATTGAATTTTTTTTAAACTGGTAGTCACATGGTCTTCTTTTGTTGCCCTGCATGCAGGAGAATGGAGCTGGAAAGCAGGTTAGTGAGGGAATGGTGGTTCTTCTGGAATGGGGTGGAAGAACCACCACTGGTTCTCAAAAAATTATATGGTAGCCTAAGAAGTGCACAAGAATGAAGTACAGTTCAAAGGAGACTTTTACATTTTTTAATAATGATAATTTGTATGATGAATGTACTTGTATGATATAGTCCTTAAAATGTTAGGCTAGAAATTAAGACACTGGATTCTAATTCTGCCTTAGGCATGAAGCAAGCTAGATGATCTAGGGCCAATCACTCTCTCTCAGCCCTAAGAAGCAAGCAATGACAACCCATTTCCCAAAAAAAATCTTGCCAAAAAAACTGCAGGGACTTACTCAGGCAGTCACCAAGAGTCAACGATGATTCAAAAGCACAACACACATACAAAATCTCATGTTTGCATGAATTTTCAAAAATTCACATGGGAAAACAAATTCAGGTATAAATTTCTTTTACTTCAAAGGAGAGCGTTAGGTCAACTTGGTTGTTGACCTATCATGGGATTGATATTGAGGGTAAATATTTCTCCTCTGTCCAGTTGTGTCCAACTGTAGGGACTTTGCTCATTTCCACTTCTTAGTCGAGGGAGCCAGCATCCGAGGAATTTTCCTTGGTCATGTGGCCAACAGAACTATTATTATATTGCTACTAATCAAGAAACTGTTTCATAGCCACTTATCTTAAAGTTAAGGCCTTCAATGTCAAAAAAAGCACCATAAATGCAAAACAGCTTGCTTTATGAAAATATTCATTTCAACATACAAGTCCCTTTAAACTGAATAGCAACTGTTCAGTTCTGTGTCTGGGATTTATGTAACAGTATCCCATCAGCCTTTGTTCTGTGGCTTTTCCTTTTCTTCAGAAGGAAGAAATAAAATCCAACACGGATTATGCTGAAAACAGTGTAATCCCTGTTGATTACACTTAAAAAAGGATGGTGCAATGCCTTTTGCTAAAAATCTTAACACACCCAATATTCTAATTTTAGCTACATTTTTGTGATTCTTGGCTTTCCCCTCTTCCAGATCTACAGCTGTCTTCAAAAACCCTAAAATACAAAGGACTAAAATCTTGGGGGAAATATTTTTCATACAAACATTTCGTTTTGGGAATAGAATTCCATATTGTATTTATGGATTAAGTGGATTCCTGCTTGTTCCTAGGTTTTATGTTTATAGATAGTTTTGACAGAGCTTCAGTACATTAAAAGTGAACAGTAATTGTTTTTATAATGATATGGTCATTTTCAGAGCCTAGGTAGTTCTTTACCAACATTAAAATTGGTATACTCTGTTTCAGACTAAACTGGTTTCATCTTACAAATATTTTATTTTGCTCAAAATATTCAAACTTCCACTCAGAGTACATTGCTGCTAGTAAACCATCTAGGGAGACACTACTGAATTACATAGATAGAACTATAATTCTCCCCTTCATTCTTTCCTCTAAACAATGTTAACATGGCAAATAAAAGCTTTCACCTTATGAGAAAATGTACACAATCTCCATTTAACATGAGAATTTCTCACAGCAAAGAAAAACATAACATTCTGGGAACTAGCTAAAATGGAAATATTCCAGAGGTGCTATGGTAATGACACTTAGGTTGAATTATTACTGTACAGATTTTCCATCAAGTATTCATTATATTAAAATTAAATCATGGTAACTGCTGCCTGCAACTTGTACTAATTTCTGTGGTGATGGAAAATTAGTTCTGATTGCTTTCCCTTGGCACTCTTTTAGGCATGTACCTATGTTTTCCCCAGCCTTTTTTTCTCTAAATTGAGTGTCCCAAATTTCTTCACCTTCATTTATTTTATTTATTTGTCAAGCATATATAAGATAACAGATAAAAGTATAAACATAATATGAATACATGAAAAGGATACAAGTAAAAAGGAACATTAAGACAAGGACGGTAGGCACACTGGTGCGCTTATGCATGCCCCTTACTGACCTCTTAGAAATGGGGTAATGTCAAGAATAGACAGTGTAAAGTTAAAGTTTTGGGGGTTTAGGGAAGAAACCACAGAGTCAGGTAGTGCATTCCAGCATTGACCACTCTGTTGCTGAAGTCATATTTTCTGCAATCAAGTTTGGAGCAGTTCACTTTAAGTTTGTATCTATTGTGTGCTCGTGTATTGTTGTAGTTGAAGCTGAAGTAGTCATTGACAGGTAGGACATTGTGGCAGATAATTTTATGTACTATGCTTAGGTCAGACCGAAGTCGGCGTAGTTCATGTCATAAGACATGTCTTCAAGTCCCCATATCACCTCTGCCACCTTCCTCTGATCTGACTCTACTCTGTCAATACCTTTTTGGAAATGAAATGCACAGACCTGTACACTGTACTCCAAATGCGAAATCATTTGTGCAGAATAGAGGGAAATAAGGATTCCATATATCTTTGATACAATGCTTCTTGTAAGGCAGCCCAGCTTGTTATTCATGCTCAAATCCTTCTCTGATATTTCTGCTTCCAGAAATCTCCCATCTTGTATCTATGTCCCCCATTTTTCCTTCCTAAATACAATACCTTATATTTTTTTTCCTAGTAAAGGATTTCTTGTTCATCATAGCCCAATCTTTCAAAATTATACTGCAACCGTGTTCTGTCAGTCTAGATGCTGACCTGATCTAATTTTCTGTCATCTGCAAATATGATAAGTGGTCTATCAATCCATTACCCATTTTATTAATAAAAATATTGAATAAAATTGGCCTGAGAGGTTTTCTGAGAGACCTCACTGATAAAGTTTGATGTAGATGTATCAATGTTCCAAGTGTAGTTAGCCTGCTAGTTCTAGACCCACCTTAACATTGTGCCAGCTAATTCACACTTCAAAAACTTGTCAATCAGAATGTCATCTGGAACTCTACAAGCTGTGTTGAAAATATAGGTTACATCTATAAGGTTCTCCTTTTCCACTAAAATAGTTATCTTGTCAAAGACTGAAACAAGATGACCTATTTTTGACAGAGCCATCCTGACTTTAGAAATAATAATACTGTTGCCAAGATATCTACAAATGGCCTTCTTTCTTAAAAGAACAATAAGCAGTGCCCTGCTGGATCAGATACTTAACCCATTGGTCAAGTAGTATATTCTCACACTATCCAACCAACCTCACAATGGAAGTCTACTTGTTTCCTAGCCAGTGGCAATCACACTGCCATCAAGGCTACTAACCATGACTTCTATGAATTGATCATGAGTACTAATAAAGGAGAATATTTGGTCATGAATAATTTCCAAACTCTTTTGTGAAACCAGTACCACACTTTGTAGTAGCAAATTCCAAAGTTTGATTATATATAGTGTAAAAAATAATTGCTTTTGTCTGTCCTGATTCTTCCAGGATTCAATTTCATTTGGGACCTCTGGTTTTAGTACTTTGGGAGGGGAAAAATAGCTTCTCCTTGTTCACTTTATCCATACAATGCATAATTTTCATACCCTTTCTAGCGTCACTATATTCCTTTGGAGTTGAGGTGAACTGCACACACCTTTTCAGATGTGGTTGTACCATTGACCTGTAGATGCACTATAATATTACCACACAATTTTTCAGTATCTTTTCTTATTATCTACTTGAACATCTACTCTAATTGCATATATAGTTACCCTGGTCAGTGTTCAAATAATTTCCACAGTGCACAGAAACATGACAAAAAGTCAGCATGAAGTAACTGAAATCCCACAATTCTTACCACAATGTGAAATGACCACATGAGCCAATTCTAAGATGTGAACAATGTCAGTGTTAGGGACACTATATCATTATTGTATATGAAAAGCATTCTAGAGACTGCATTGGCAAAACTATTACTTAATTTTTACTTAATTATATGTGCTTAATTATAATGTGGTGGATCAGTTGGGGCTACAATTGGTCTACTTAAAATCCCAAAGGTGGATTTTCTATTCTTCCCATACAGATAAGCTTTTTCACAGAAGCAGCTGCAGAAGCAAGAGTTGTTAAATAAAGTTAGACACACCCATAAAGACAAGAAGAAGTCAATAGTAAGGAATATTACTAGTTACTTCATAGGATGGCCAAGTATGCAGAGGATTAATATGTCATAAAGGCTTTTCCCCCACCTTATTTATACAGTTTTCGCTACTCCACCTTCATTGCAAATAAATGTTGGCATACCTTTTACACAAATGCTATTCTTTTATATTCCTTACACAGTAATGAAACAACACTCTTTCTTATATGAATAAAGTACATGGAATATAAATTGTGCCACAAGGATTTGTTTCTTGAATATATTTATTCAGAAGACTTACTTACTTACCATATTGTTGTTTTATCAGCAACTAAATATAGTGCTGATGTGATCATCATTTCTCTTTCTTTCTCACATCTTAAATGTTTTTATGTCAATGATTCCTCTATAATTTCTCAGTCATACATTTTCAGACTATCTGGCTTTGTACTCCAGACAAGTTATGATTCACTTGGTCTTCACTTATTACCCAGTCACTGCAAAGTTTCAAACTATGGTTTATGATTGGTGGTTTAATTTCATGTACAAACCAATTCACTGAGTTTTTAATAAACACTTTTAAAACAAGCAATGGTTTAATTCAATGTGTGAATCAGTCACTATAGCTAAGTAATTACCACCTAGCTCTAAAGAAGCCAGGCAATTTACATTTCTAAAGATTAGAACATTTATCAGTGAGACAAGTCCAAAACAATCAAGTAACCAGTTCTATACCTAAATAACTTCCTGACTAGAAACAACCAGGTTGTCACCATAAAATCTGGTCACCATAAAATCTCATGTATCAGCCTTAAAAATAAAACTCTTTGGTTGTTTTTATACATTGTTAGCTACCTGAGTTGCTATGGAGAGATGGGCAGCCAAATCCAATCCAATCCAATCAATAAACAAGCAAACAAACCAATTCCCAATGCTAATTTAAACCAAATTGTTTTCACAGTTTCTGAATGGTAATAAGCAGAATACCAGGTGGAATTCAGAAAGGGAATATATAGGGACAGGATCATAGGGATACATATTTAGTACGAAATCTAATAATAATAATATGCATTCTCTCTCTACATATTCTCACAGGCTGGCAGATTCTACTTGGAGGAGATGGTCTCTGTAGCTAAGTCATGTAGGGCTTTATAGATTCAAACCAGCACTTTGAATTACATTTATTGGTGTGTGACTTTGAGCAAATTAAGTGATAAGAGAATTAAAGTTAGATTGCAATAGATGGTTTCTACCCACAACATCCCTGGTTATTGTGTTTTGTAATTTCCAGGATGTTGTTCAAAGGCAGTGGTATACAGAAAAGGATGTTGACAGAAATTTTTATTATCCTAGATGCATTTTGGAAGGCTATACAATTGTATATTTTACAACAAGTATCAAAAAGATAAAAAGGATTGTAACCATTCCAACTTCTGCTAACCCTTCTCATACATAGCCCTACATATGAGAGATAGCACCATCTCATCTTGTTAGATATCACCACCTTTGTCCCAGAAAATATTTCCTGGTCAGTTGTTGTTATATCAAACTCCTCACCACATATGTGAAATAGGAAATTTTTAAACTAACACAGATATATCTAGACATCACCTAATTTAAATCCTTCTAAACTCTTCTCAGTCTATTCCAGGGGTCAACAACCTGCAGCTCTTGAGCCACATGTGGCTCTTTGTCACTCTGCTGTGACTCACTGTCACTCAAAATATGTGTCACAACTGCCAATGTGCGACACCCACCAGCATGCGATTTATTGAGCTTTTCAACCCCCAGTAGGCCAACCATGGATAAATCCAAGAAAACTGCAAGAAAACTATTCAACTACATATGCTAGTTTTGTGGCTGCTCAAGAAATAGTCAGGCACGGTTTTGTGGCTCATGGTGTTTTCTTTTCTGAGGGAAACAGGTCCAAATAGCTCTTTGATTGTTTAAGGTTGCTAACCCCTGGTCTATTCTAACTGTAGCACTTAAAATAATATTGTCAGCAAAATCAGTTTCACACTTCTACTCATTAATGAATAGATTAGAAAGCAACTTCCTTCTGCAATCACTGAAGGAACTTACAAAGTATATCCTTCCATTGCAGAAGTAGCGAATTGGTGGTCGCCATTGGCTTTAGAACTCCAAATTCCATCAGCACTTGACAACATGGAAAATGGAAAGAAATTGTAATCCAAGACTTCTGATGTGCAGGAGGTAGCCTACTCCTTCACTACCATTCCAGTTTTTCATTATCTGCTTTTTAATGTTTTAACTTAATCACTAATAAGCTCTCTCCCCAATTATGTAATAATTAAGTTTTTCAGAAAGCTTTGTTTGGGTGGGAAAACTTCTGCAGTCCAAGTGTTCATCATTTTCATTGTGAAACAAGAGATTTTCAATAATATACTTTTCCTCACAAATTCACATTAATCTTATGGTCCTTCAAGTATTGTTGAAATTGGTGGTCATTTTAACATCTTATAGTTGAAATAGAGCAGTTTTTTTTTTCAAACTTTTTCCGGATCCAGAATATATTTTTTAAAAAGGGATTTCCTTTGATAATGTTAAACACAGAAGAGTACAGAATTTTAAACATATTTGCACTCATTCCTTCAACATCATACCTTTCTTAATGAAGTTTCATTTCTAATTTGAAATCTGCTAAGACTTAAGCATACCTAGATATCATTTTCTCTGTCTTGGAAGCCTCTGTCTGTATACTAGCAGAAAGATGGGCAGTTGTTTTTTTTTAGTTTATGAGCAATAAGAAAATTTACTTTTTTCCTGGCTTAATCTTTTCCTTAATAGTATTATTGTTATTATTTCATATATTCCAAGGCTGACGCTTGGCAATGAATACACCTTAGAAGACTAAGCCATGGTGAAGTCTAGCTTGGAGGCAATTTTAATGCTGGCTATAAATGCAATGTTCTTGCCAGCAACACACCCACACTTCTGTTCCAACTTCCTTTTCTCTTCTTTTTTCTGCACTAATCACCTGCTTTTTTTGGAGGCAAGCCTGTGAGATTTTCATCTCTCCTAAAACATCTTTCATGTTTCAAACATTCAGGCAGAGAGTATTATCAGGGCTCAGTCTGGCTGTAGGTTTGGACAGCCAGCCAGAAAGGAGTTGGGACATTTATTTATCTGAGCACAAAGCAAAGTTTCTCCTTTTCTATGAACAAAGGAAATTTCTGCCTACTTTTACTAAGAAAGCCAGTAACTATTCTCCAAATGAAATAATTTTCTCACCAGGAAAAGATGCATTTGGAAGGCTCTTTAGGACCCGGACTTGCAGCTATGTCCTAGAAAGCATTTGGCTGATGCAATAGCTGCATTCCATCCTTGAGAAAGTAGCTTTAGCCAAGTTCACACATTCTTTTGGCCTCATCCAAGCTGAACTGCTGCAACATTAAGTGCAAAGCTCTCTTTGTTCAAAAACTGTCATTGCCTAGAAATGGTAGGCACAGTAAATTTGGCCTTCTCCATAAGGCTTCTGAGCTCTTTCCTCCAGGAGCTTTCTTCTCACTATTTTCTGTCAAAAATATTATGAGAATTAAGCTGCCTCCAACACTTAGTTGTGGAGATTTCCCTGTACCTTAAAATCAACCAATTTATACAGTGAAGCAGGAGAAGTCTTCAATGGAGTTACGCTGTGCCTGAAGATTCTTCTATGCTCCTAGAAAAGGAAGTATGGTGGCAGAGGGCAAAAATAGGTTTTTCCCCATGACTGCAAAGTATACACTGTGGCCATCCCTAGCCTCAAGCAAAGCTGAAATCTACCTCCACTCCAGGGGTGCTTATTCAGCAGGTTCTGGAGAACCGGTAGTGGAAATTTTGAGTAGTTCGGAGAATTGGCAAATACCACCTCTGGTTGGCCCAGAGTGGGATGGGAATGGAGGTTTTGCAATATCCTTCCCCTGGAGTGGGGTAGGAATGGAGGTTTTGCAGTATCCTTCCTCTGCCATGCCCACCAAGCCACGCCCACAGAAACAGTAGTAAAAAAAATTGAATTACACCACTGCTCCACTCCTGATGATCACTCGGATACAACTATGCATTTTTCTTGACAATGATATGGAAATGAATTGCATTACCTTTTTCTGGATTTTTTAAAAACTGTCCAGTCCAGGTTACAGACATGGATTTTCTTCAGTGTCTCTTATCTGAACGCTGATTAGCTTTCAACCATATCACGAATTAGTTCCAAACTAGATTATTAAAATGCAGTTTATATGGAGCTGCTTCTAAAAACATTTAAGAAAATTATTACACATAAAAAGTGGCTGCCTGATATTAATATGAGCAAGAAAATATGCAATATAAACAATTACATCTAAATCAGATCTAAAGTTAACACAAGCCGTTATTTCATGTTGGTTGAGGATGTTCCACCATCCAATCCTTTCTGCCTCCATCTTTTTCAGATAGTTTCACAAAATTTAGGCACAAAGAAATAGATGGCCTACCTCTTAAGGCTGTTCATTATTTCTGGTTCAAAACAGACCAACAACTAGGCTCTAGACTCAAAAGGAGGAATTTTCTGACATATTCAGCAATAGAACAGCCCTTGTCTTTTACTTGCTACTGTACTCATTGTCCAACTCAACTTTTTTGACAGCAGAGCTACTGCTGAATTTGGAGGACATGGAATGGAGTCTAGTTTGTTGAGTTCAACAGAAGCCTTTTGATTGTTTCTGTCAGAACATCAGTTGATTCCACCAAAAACCAGCATGCCCACTCTTCATTTTTCTTTTCCCCTGCTCTTATTTTCTCTACTCCTTCCCTCTCCTGTCTTTGTTTTCCAGGGCTACTCAGAGAAGCTAAGTTTGGGAACGGTTAAAAAAGAGCTGCTACTTTTCCGGCTTCCCACCCAATTTATTTTCCTTTTTAATGTATTTTTTCTATTCAGCTATTAAGCTCTGATGCACTCAGAAGGAAATACAGCAATTTGGACTTCAGCTTTAGCCAAATTACAAAGGCACACACCTTTCTGATCACTTCCTGTTCCACACAAAAGTTGGCTGTCTCATGCCATGGAACATCGGCCAGGAAAGACAATAATCTCACTACAGCAAGGGCCCTGGGCCAAAAGCAGGCTGCATTTCCAAAGCAGAGCATTTGTGTCACCCTCACATTTCCTCAGCAATTCCCTTCCTATCATGCTTCCTATTTTCCAAATAATGTTGCAGAGCAAACCTCTGGCTCTAGAACCAACCTCTGGCTAACCTTGAATTGTCCTTAACAACATCACATAAATGCGTCAGCAGAAGCAGGGGAGGTAGTGTCATGAAAATTATTAGAAAGGCTAATCTATACCTTGCAGAGTCGCCAAATCATCAAGGAACACAAATGCTCAGATTTTGATCATGTAATTTCATATACTTGGCTGGAGAAAACAATTACCATTAAATTCCTAGTAGTACATTACAGTTCCCCCTCATATTGAGCAACATGAGGGAGCACATTATGTTTATCCAAAAGTAAGACTCACTAAAAAGTACTGTAGATAGATAGATAGATAGATAGATAGATAGATAGATAGATAGATAGATAGATAGATAGATAGATAGATACAGAGCGAGCAAACGAGCCATGGTGGCGCAATGGTTAGAATGCAGTACTGCAGGCTACTTCTGCTGACTGACTGCTGGCTGCCAGCAATTTGGCAGTTCGATTCTCACTGGCTCAAGGTTGACTCAGCCTTCCATCCTTCCGAGGTCAGGTAAAATGAGGACCCAGATTGTTGGGCGCAATATGCTAACTCTGTAAACCGCTTAGAGAGGGCTGTAAAAGCACTGTGAAGCGGTATATAAGTCTAAGTGCTATTGCGTGTGTGTGTGTGTGTGTGTGTGTGTGTGAGAGAGAGAGAGAGAGAGAGAGAGAGAGAGAGAGAGAGAGAGAGAGAGACAGAGACAGAGACAGAGACAGAGACAGAGACAGAGACAGAGACAGAGACAGAGAATTCAGTTCTGAGAAAACAAGCAACATGCTGAAAGACGGATAATTGTTCATTTTGCTGGCTCAGCTTTTGTCTCTGCTGAAGCCTGCCTTGTTTCATTTAGTATATGTGAATTATGGCTTGGCTACAGGGATATGTTCCTTTGTCCACAAACACTAAAGAAGCCAGCCAAAATTCAGTTTACCCCTAAAATGACTGCATAGGTTAATGGCCACTATAAAGCATGCATTGCATTCCCATTCCATGGAAAAAGCAATTGGTTTGAAACATGGATACTTAAAAATATAAACACCTGCAGTAACAAAAAATGAAAAAGAAAAAAAAGTACATTATTTTAGAAGTAAATAATTATAATTCTATACAGTTATCTAATGCAATTCAAGTACATGACTGTTTCTCATGCATTTATAGAACTATTGTTTTTTTTTAACCGACTGCATTTTGTATAAATTATTTCCACATTTCATTGTAATTGAATATACAAAGTCCAGGTCTATAGGCCAGTGATGGCGAACCTTTTCGGCACCAAGTGCCCAAACCGGAACGTGCATGCATGCGCATGCATGTGTGCACACCAGAGCACTGGAAACCCAGCTGGCCAGCATGCACATGCCTGGTTTTTTGGCTGTTTTTCAGGCTGTTTTCTGGGCCGTTTTAAAAAACAACTTGAAAACAGCCCAAAAATGGCCTGAAAATGTCCT
Organism: Pantherophis guttatus; assembly: GCF_059756535.1. Lineage (NCBI taxonomy): Eukaryota > Metazoa > Chordata > Lepidosauria > Squamata > Colubridae > Pantherophis > Pantherophis guttatus. The sequence goes on along the minus strand of NC_142063.1, from coordinate 288,895,507 downwards.
GAAAAATGGCCTGAAAATGGCCTGAAAAACAGCCTAAAAATGGTCTAATAAAGGCCCGAAAAATGGCTGGAAAACAGCTTGGAAAACTGCCAGAAAACAGCCCGGAAAACGGCCCTGAAAACGGCCTGGAAACGGCCTGGAAAATGGCCTGGAAAATGGCCTGGTTTTTTGGCCATTTTCTGGCACTCCAGCACCCATGAAGACCAGCTGGCTGGCACACTTGTGAGCTCTGGAAACTGAAAGAGCAACAGATGATGGCACACGTGCCCATAGAGAGGGCTCTGCATGCCACCTCTGGCACATGTGCCATAGGTTCGCCATCACGGCTATAGGCAATCCGCTTGTTAGTTATCTGAGATTATCACAGGTTATCTCTACAACTGACATCTACCCATCTTACCCGGTCAGATATGGTGGGCACACTCCTAGTCCCATCCCTTAAATACAGCCATCCGATGGGAACTAGGAAGAGTGCCTTTTCTGTGGCAATCCCAGCCCTCTAGAACACTCTTCTCCCTAAAGTCCAGCAGGCCTCTTCTCTCCTAGCTTCCCATAAAACTTTGAAGGCTTGGCTTTTTGCCTAAGCACTGGGATAAGATTAGGTGACTATACATCAGAAGTTTGACTTGGCACCAGGTTTTTGTTTTTAATGTGTTTAGTTTTAATGGTTTTAGATTGGCTTTTATGCTCTTGTAACTTTTGATTGGGGAACCGCCCAGAGTTGGTTATAAGATGGTTGGGCTATAATAAATGTTTTAAGTAAATAAACAGGTGGCCAGTGCAACCAAGTCCTCCATCCACTGGGTGAAAGAAAGAAGCTGTACATTTATCTTTCCAATGCTGCAACTGGAAATATGATGGAGCTTTAAAAATGCAACGGAATTCAAAAATAAGTTATGAATGCATCCCTCCAAATAAAATATGTAATGATATGACCTATCACTTTACCATTTCATTCTGTGTAATTAGCAGTAAATTACTGACTTTAAAATACAGCAAGTGGACTGATAGGAAGCTTTATCAATTGCTAATGTATTTTTATTGATTTTGCTGAACTATTCAGGACCAAGAAGGGTATCTGCAGCCACCTGAGTAAAGATCTACAGTATCTGAGTGATGAAAGTGATAAAAGAGAATATTTGTAGCTCGGGGTTCAAATAAGGGGTACGCGGTGCTCTCTGAGTTGGTTGTTTTTGCAAGCTCCCTGATGATGTTACCTAGTTTGGGTACTGAAACATCTACAAGAAAGCAACGAAGGTCAGAGAGCACCAAGGACCCTTGATAAAACCAAACCAGCAAAGCTGATCATCTCACCCTTTCCACCTCTTTTCTCTGAGAAAAAGCCATGCAATCAACATGATTAAATCACTGGGACGCAGAGATTAAAGTGTTGCACTCCAGAGATCCAGAATCACAAATTACTGCTTGCAGTATGTTGCTGCAAAAGTCTGCCACAAAGATAACCAGAAATAGTTATGCAATTGAATGGGACCGTCATTCATACTCTTCAGTGAATAACATCTGCTTCAGTAGGGAACTGATGGCTTTCTGCCAAATCTATGTACTTTCGCACTCCTATTTGCTCAACAATTAGAGGAAGTAGATGTATTGTTCAGCAGCAAACAAGGGTGATTAATTCATTACATGGGAGTAACTTAACAAAAACACCATTCTCCCTGCTTCTTTCCATCAATCAGTCATACAAGGTTTGTATTGTATCCATCTATTTCAAAGCTCTGGTGAAACTTTCTGGTATAGATTTGTGGACGGGAAATTTCTCATTGGATAGAAATATTTATTTTACTGGTTTAGCCCTATTTAAAGAAATGAATAATTATCCTGAATACTGGATGTGTTCACAATCTTGCAAATAAAGCAACCTAATGAGTAAGTGGTTTTATGTGTATCTCCCTACCACCACAATAATCATTCTAGAAATGACAACCCTTGCCACGTAATTGAACCTATGATCATCATCAGTTGGTTTTTCCATTTTTATGTTTTCCATTTTTATATTTAGCTGTTGCATCAAATATTTTTGAAGCATTTCTCCATGCACAAAAGTTAAGAATGGATAAAAGTCATTTTAATTTTTACTTCATGCAGATCAGTTCAACTTAGCTAACAGAAAGGCCTATGAATAAATGTTCCATAAATTTGTCCAATTCCTTTTAAAAGTTCTCCAAATTGGTGGCAGCTCTACCTTTTGTAGTAGATTCTATAAATTAATTATCACTATGTGAAGAATTACTTTTTTTGCATATTTTCTAAATTGTCCAATCAGCTTCACAGGATGCTTATTATAATTTGTATTGATTTTTTTGGATTTATTCAACTCCTGGAAATGATTTATTGATTGACATATATAGATTGATAGATATGAAACAGTAATAGATTGAGGGGTGTCTTTAAAACAATTTTAAAAAGTTGTTTAAGGAACTTCACCACCCTTGTCACTTGACCAATGATGATGACACAGAATCACAGCAACAATTTGGCTACCACTAAAATCAGTTTATCGGTCTTATTTTTTTGCATCAGATTTGTCATAAATGGGACTTGCACAAGATTAAATAACTGTCATATTTTCAAGAATCCTTTGGACATTAAGTATTTACTTTTGGAATTTACAATAAATGGCATTTTCATCATCATCTTCAACATCATTATATTTTTAGCCTACCCTTTTTATATTTGGTCATCCCAAGGCAGTGAACATAGATAATCCTGCCTCCTATTTTCACCACAACAATAAGCCTGTGAAGTGGGTTGGACTGAGTTGAGAGACAGAGTGACTGGTTTCTAGGCCAGCACCTTAGCTACTGCACCAAAGTGGTTTCATATACACACATGTTGCATATGTATGTACACTTTTATAAAAATAAGAGATGAAAATGACAAAAAATGGAGTCAAACAACTGGCAGGATCTGAAGATAATAATACTTAATCCTATGCAGTATGCAAATTATCCAGATATTCCCAAAAAAGTGGGGGTAAGTAAGCTTCCTCTGCCTTTTAATATTGTTTATCCTTGCTATTATTTGTTGTCATTCCATTTTTATTTTGTTTTAACTGTATTTTTGACATGAGTTTATGAATTTTTATCTGCCCAGAGCCACTTAGATAGTGAGAATAGTGGTGCCTAAATTTGATGAATAAAGCTATTGTTGCCATATGATTGATAACTGGATGTTGTATTATTGAATTAAGGTATCTCAAATGGGCCAATATACAGAATGTCTTCAAAATCCAGGACCCGTGACTTCTGAGGGAATGAAATTTGGGGAAGTTGTGTCTGCATCAATGCAGCTGGCTGCTGCTCCTGGGGTCATATGATCTTCATTTTCAATGTTCCATGACAGTTTCCCAGCCAGTCTTGTAATCCCTTGCTCCCTCTCCCACCCAGCAGCAGCCACTTTCCTGCCTGCAGGGAAAGGAAGAGAAGATTTCCAATGTTCCTTGCCAGATTCCCACAAGGAAACTCAATGAAGAAGCCAGCAGGAAGTTGGAAGTTGCCCTTGCTACCATTGCTTTTTTTAAATCTGTTCTTGATCATTCTGTTTCTCTGTTTTGGTAAAGAAATATTTCCGAAACAGTGTCCCAATGGAGCACAGGATGTCTAGTAAAATTCTTGTCTTCTTAGTTCTGTATCATTCTGCAATCAAGCATTAATTAAAATATACATTGTCAGAGGATGAGAGGCCTACGAGGATGGTTTAGGCTTCTGTATAAATTACAGAGCAGATTGCACAAGTAAAACAAGAAGCCCATATTACTTACAATAACTACTTCTTCAACACGAGAGACAATAAAAATAAAGAAGACTTAGAGAAAAAGTTCTAAATCAAGATGAATTCCTGACAAACTTATTATGGTTTGGCCAATGCCTCACTTTAGGAGAGATTTATTGTGTACTTGTACTTCCAAGGTTGTATTTAAAAATAAAATAAAAATAAAATGCTGTAAACAGAATAGAGCTGTAATGCAGTGGATCCCATAGTCTATAATTAGATTTTATCCTTTATTATTGCCATTGTCCCTTTCCCCAGAAGCTTTGTTTGCTTTTCTATGTTAACTTCTGGCTGACAATACATTCTCATACAACAACTCTTATCTTATCTATGAGGTAAATGTTTCATTTAATTTGTGAAATCTGCAATATCAAAGGATGTTATAAACTAAAATGTTGTCACCTATTATATTATGTTCCAGAAGGCCTTGGAAAAACCCACATCAGAATTTCATAGAATTATGGCAATTTATAACACCTTGAAAGTTTAGGGAAAGGAGGTGGGGGAGCAAATCTTCCAAATTCTATTTCCTCTTCAGTCAATAAATCTGCACAAAGAAAAACATATGCTCTTAGAAAAGCCCACACTGCCAGCAGACATACAACCAGCTTGGCACATTTTGCACAGACCACCAACTGCAAAAGTACTTCACTACAAATAATGTGATTCATGTCAGAGAAAAATGGGGAGCTAGCCAAGACACACTAGAATTATGGCCATGGGCCAGATTCACAACTGTTGGGGTACGGATACACCCTGCCAGCATCCTTTAATATATAGGGAGGCCTTTCTTCATTGTTCCAAGAAGGCCAAAAGAAAGTCAACACTAATTCAAGAAGTTCCTTTGCATCTGAGAGCCTACCTTAAGGCAAGGCCTAGATAAGCATAGTAAACTAATTCAGTTATAAAGCACTTTCTTTAAATTCTAACTTTCCTCTTTCCTAAAGGAATCTCAAAACATGGTTCAACAGAATCTGGTTAATGAAGAGGAATTTATGACCCAGTTTGTAAGATCAGATCCTTATCCAAGTGCTTAGAATAATTTTAATGATTGTTGCCATTATGCTTTATTTCTATGCTTGCTTTCAGCTGATTGAATAAAGTCATACACACAACAATGAAATGTCTATGGAGATTGTCAGCCATCCAGGTCTTGGTTATCCCAAAGGTGCTTTTATAAGAGGCAACTAGACTATCTTGTTGTTGTTGTTTTTGAAGATGTTTCGCTCAGTGGTGGGTTTCAAATTTTTTTACTACCGGTTCTGTGGGCATGGCTTTTTTGGTGGGTATGGCTTGGTGGTCATGTGACTGAATGGGCGTGCCCAACTCGACGTCACTCACGGCAAGGTGGGGCGGCACCTTGCTGGGAGTGACATTGAGTTGGCCACACCCACTCAGTCACATGACCGATGCTGCAGAGATAGGCCGATTTCCTATGTACCTCCCCCCACCTTGGGCTGACAAAATAAAAGCCTGCCTGCCAAGCCAGCCTGCCAAGCAGCCCAGATTGGAAAATGCATGGCTGGGGTGGAAAAATGTTTAACAAACTCCAAACAATAATGCAAGCCTGGGTTTTGTTTTGGGGTGGTTTTTTGTTTTTTGCCAGAAGCCCCTTGGAGATGCACTAATTTTTACTGAAAAATTTCTGCACCGCCAAATCTTACTGTACCTCATTGTTACAGCACTGCTTGTTGCTGCTGTGGTCATCGGGGCTGCCCAAGTAAAGAACCGCACTGGCTCAGCTCAGGGTGACTGTGAGAAGCAAGAGGGGAAGCCAAGGCGCTTGCTCCATAGTGGCCAACTTCACATGTTCTTGCTCCCATGCGCACTTTCCTACTCCGGTTTGGTGCTCCCGAAGTAAGGAGCAAGAAGGGAGGCAGACACCAGTCCAAGAAGCCGAGAGCAAAAGTAGCGGTGGCAAGGGTGACAGGGGCATGTGACATGTCCCTCCATGGTCCCCTCCCAGGTGACAGCAAGGGCTTTGCCGCCGCCTCTTTTCTTCAGAGGCGCAGTGTCTGCCTCCAAGTCCTTGCAGAGGGACACACACACACATACCTCTGTCACCCCCGCTGCTGCTACTTTTGTTCTCGGCTTTTTCTCAGCGCTCTTAAAGTCAGACAGTGCCTCCTCTTTTCCTCAGAGGCATGGTGTCTGCCTCCCTTCACACTCCTTGTGGAGGGAGTTACATACACACATGCCCCTGTTGCCCTCGCCACCACTACTTTTGCTCTTGGCTTCTTGGCGCTCTTAAAGTCGATCTTGAAGAGCTGGAAGAAGTTTCCTTAGAACCTCCCAACTCATAGTTCGGAGAGGTGTAGGCTAGCCCCTGAATATATGAGACGTCTTGGGCAAAGCTCTTCCACAGTTCGGCCAAGTCTTCTCCTCCTTCTCAGCCTCGTATCACAGAGCAAACATGCACAGTCGCACACACCTCACGGTGCACAACAGTGGGTTGCAGAGTTGAACTGCTAATAAAAATGTACACAACTCTTTCAAACATTTCCAGGTCACTGATTTACACTATTTCATTTTCCGATTGAATTTTCTGATTCAATTAAAACCTCAGCACAACCAATCAATACAAATGCAGCTGCCCACTGTCAGTCTGTTCCAAGCAGACGCCTAGGAGGCAGATTCTGCAACCTATAATCCTTGTTTCTATTCCAGACTACCACCGTCACAAACCCCTGTGCCTTTTTTCTTTTTTCATTTAGATTCAGTCCTGAATACTGCAGTCATTTTCCATGGCATTTTCTGCCCTGAAAAAACCCACATAGAGAACTTCAAGTCTGGGATAAAAGTGTTTATTTTTCCACAAATTTAAAAGTCAGCAAATAATTCCATATTATCATTGCCTTTGTGAATCTGAATGACTAACAATGGTATAAAAATATAACATATGATATATGTTATACTAAATTAGGTTTGGATGATTGCCACTCCTATCTTTACAAAGATGACTTGGCCTGTGACACTTGTATGTACCTTTACGTCTAATGCCATTCAATTTCCATATTCTTCTGCCAAGGCATACCCAGAGTGTGTTGAAAGTTGGAATTTCTTTCAAGTTTTAACTCGAAGATATTAAACGAACAGGTTTCAACACAGAGATACTCAAGATAAAATTTGAGACGTTTCCTCCCAGAAAATTAAATATACTTACCACAAGCTCAGAGAACCTTGCATTCAGTTCTTCGGCTGGTGGGATTGGCACTGAGAACTCCAAGAACTGCAGAGGGTTATTGTCCTTGAGGTTGATTTCAGGCAGATCACTCCGCCCAAAGCAGCAAAGAAACCCCAAAGCATGACGACTCCGTTTTCGGGGAGCCATAGTCATCGTGATATGGGATGCTATCTAACAGTCATGATCTGCAGAGAAAGGAAAAGAAACATTATAAAGACTCCAAATGAAGGTCCATGAATGGAATGCTTTGAGATAACTACAGCATCTAAGCAAGCTTTTGAAAAAAATGAGAATGAAAGAGGTACAGGCAATGTTAAATAATAAAATGACTAATAAACACTGTCTTGCAAGACTTTCTCTGGGGTATCTTAGTGGAAAATATAAGGCAGTAAACTAAGCAGCTTTTAGCCCTGTGAATCAATTCTGGTTTTGTTTCTTTGTTTGTTTAACCCAGAACAGTTTCATTCATTTGGGACAGAAAAATAACTATATAATATATGTGCCAGAACTGGATACAAGTTAGAAAAAAACATATGATCTAGTCATATGTTTATATGCAAAAGAGATGCCTGGAACATCTTTGGAGGAAGACTGAGTCCGATCAAACATGAAAAAGACACCATATTTGGGATTATATTATACTGATAAGAGTGAAAAATATTATTTCACAACCCTTATTGTATTTACTAATGGCTATCTGGTGTCCCTTTTTAGGCTGACTTGTTCTTTGTTGGACATGCGCCACAGGAATACCCTGTTTCCCCGAAAATAAGACATCCCCTGATAATAAGCCCAATTGGGCTTTTGAGCGCATGTGCTAAAATAAGCCTCCCTCCCAAAATAAGCCCTCCCCGAAAATATTTAAACGCAGAGCTGGAAATCAGGTAAGACGGCAAGAGGAACCCCATCTTGCTCTATGCATCCCAAAATAATAAGACCTCCCCGAAAATAAGGCCAAGCACTTATTTCGGGGTTCAAAAAAAATATAAGACAGGGTCTTATTTTTGGGGAAACACAGTATCTACAGGGCCAATATGAAGAATATTCTCATTATTTGGCATAAAGTTGCTCTGATTTACTTAATATTGGACTCCAACTGGACAGATCTGGTTTCCTGGTCCTGGAACAGAGTCTTGTGGGAATACCTGGATCAAGTTTGATTCTAAGACTCTTGATGTAGTGGGTAGGGTTCTTCAGACTGTGAGCTTGGTCATCTGCTTATTAGATTCAGATTTCTCCTGGGTGGTTAAAAACATCTAGCAGATGACCTATGGTTAAGTCAGTGTGGTCATATCAGCTTCTTTAAGAGAGGGAGTATTTCTTTGAACTTAAAGAAGCAATGGTGTACCCCTCAAAAAGCCACAGATGAACCAACAATTCTGGACATCTGGTCTCCAGCTTTCCCTCTGTGGGAAGGTGGTTAGGCAGCAGCCTTTAAAGGATCCTGGAAGAAATGGATTATCTGGATCCATTTCCTGACTGGGCACAGTAAAGAGATCGCTTTGATCATACTTCTCAGTGATCTCTGACAGAGCCTGATGAGAGATGGTGCATCCTTCCTAGTGCCTTCTGAACTAGTCGAGAGGATTTACAGTAAAGGTATGATGCAGAAGGTTCTCCTCCTTCCTTTGTACTTTGATCTCAGTTGGTATTGATGGGGGAAGAGACTGAGTCTTTTGGCCCCTCATTTGTGGCCTGCCTCAAACTCAGCACTCTATTTGCTTAACAGCTATATAAAAATGCTGGGTGAGGCTATTTGCTGGTTTAGAGTGAGCTATAATCAGTATGCTGACAATATCCACTGCACATCTCTTTCATGGCCCAACCAAGCAATACTATTAGGATTTTGTCCCAATGTGTAGAGACTGTGTGGGCCTGCATGGGGAGGAACAGACTCAGGCTCATTTCTGACAAGAGTAAGTGGATGTGGATATTTGGAGCTCCCAGTTCTAGAGATTTTCCAAAATTAGTCTCGAATGGGATTGTGTTGTGCAGTCAGGAGGTTGTCTTGGATTTATAATTCCTTCTTAAGAGCAGGAAGCAATTGTGGCCAAGGGGGCCTTTACACAGATTCATCTAGTGCACCAGTTATGTCTGTTCCTTCATATCCTCTCGTGATATACAGTAGTCACCCAGTCACTCAGAAATAAGACTACTACAATGTACTCCATATGGGACTGCCATTGAAAATGTTGGTAATTAGGCAGTGATGCTCATGACACATTCTATCCATGTGATGCTACTGCTCCATTAGCTGCAGTGGCTACTAGTTGACTTCTGTGTGCCATTGAAGATGCTGATTATCATCTATACAGACCTTAATGGCATAGAGCCTAGCTATCTGTGGGACTGTCTATTTCTGATTGTTTCTTGAGTACTCTCCCAGAGTCCTGGGCAGAGTGGTAGTTGAACCCTTTATGATGTTTGATTCTTATACAGAGTTTCCCTTCTGTACACTTATGATTTGTTACTTTTTTGTTGTTCTTGCTTTTTTTAAAATTAAGCTGCCCAAAGTTATTTGTAGGTGGGCATTCTTTAAACTGTATTAAATAAACTGCTTAAACTTAAGTCCAAAATGTAAAACTGTGAATGGACCAGAAAACAATATTTATGAATTAATCATATTTGTAAGACTAAGATGTCGTGCAAAATAGCTAGGATAGGGAAAAAATACAACTATTGAGGATCTTTTGAGTGATGACCAATAAGTAAAATCCTGGCAACAATAAGCAATGGTTTATTCCATTATATACCTCCTCAGTCACAGTTCCAAAAGTCTGGAAACTTGAGCTTCTGATTTCAATTAAACTCAAAAATATTTTGTTTTGCATGGCATGCACCCCTATGATGTAGAGAAATTTAACTAGGAACAGTTGAAACAAGCTGGTGGACATGTTTAAAAATCAGCAATGTTATATAGATTTAAAAGCTAACAGCTTAATGCTGGGCCTCAGCTGTCAAACTGAATAGCAAGACACAGAGATTATTTGTCAATGAAAATCACTGCTATTTTAGTGGTTTACCAGAATTTAATTTTGGTAAAATATGGACAGAAACAATTAATTGTAGTTGGCATTGCTTTCCATGCCTAAAATAAGGGCCACAAATATGTAGGTCAAACCTTCTTGTCCTATAATTTACTAATTAGTCAAATAAATTAACTGTAAGCCAACCAATGTCAATTACAAATTAATTAATTTAGTTTGTTTATTAAATTTAAATGCTACCCATCTTTCCTGGGTGACTGGGTGACTGGGTGACTGGATGACTCTAGATGGCTTGCAAACATTAAAAACTATTGCACATTAAAATAATGAAGCAAAAAATAACAGTAATAAATACTGTCAAAGATGGAAAGAGGGGAACACGAAGTATGTGGAGAGAGGTAGGGTCTTTCCTAATCTAAAAGCAACCTCCAGAGTGGTGTACCCCTCTTAATTCCTAACTCTTAATTCCTAGAGACAAGAGCTCTGTGGAATTTCATTGAAAAACAGTGGGACAACATCATCAGCCAGTCCCCAATAATGCAGCCAAGGTAGCAAATACTAAGAATTATAGTTCTTTAGAATTTGGAGGTGCTTTAGGAATGCTTTCCTCCTTGCCGTAAACTTGCCCTTGACAACAGACCACAAGAAATTAGCAGAAATTAATGCCTAGTTAATCATAGACTATCATGCTTAGTCAACAGCAAGCTGTTGGATCAACTAGCCAGCAGTTAATCACTACACATTGTTGGGTCAACTTGCCACCAGTTAATCACTATCCTGCAGCAATTCTGAGTAGACCTATGGCTTTACATAAGTCTATGGCTGATACTCGGAGGCTGGATGACAGCATAGCCACCTAATATATCTTTTCCAATTTACATTCTGAGAGCAACTCTGTGCTTGAAAGGTTTCTTGAATGAGAAGTCTGAACTGCCTACAGAAAGCCAAGGAGGGGAAAATGCTTAGATCTTAGCACACTGCACAGGCTGTGAGTCCTACATCCAAACAGGAAGTCTCCTGCCAGGAGTCTGAAAGGAAGGATCTGTGCAGTCCACATGATCCTGCATATTTTGTCCTTTTAAGGGACTAGTTGTCCAGCAGCTTGGAGTTTATTTGTGTTATTCCTCCCACCCACCCCCAAGCATTTCATCCTTTTCATTTAATCTGCAGAATAAACTACATTTTGAGTGTAAATAATTAAAGCTGTCTTTCAAAACACTGGCTCCTCGAAGCAGAAGGGAACAAGGTGGCAGGTGAACAAAACCACTCAGTGCTACATCAACAGCTGAGTTTTGTCCAGCAGGCTGCTGTAACTGATTCACTTTAATCAGCCCTAAGACACACTGTGTTGTTTATTTGCCTGAACAAGGCTGCCTTGTGCCCTTGTGAAGACCAAGCACGTGCCCTAGAAACATTACCTTTTCCAATGGTAGTGGTAGAACTAAGTTACAACATCGAACAAGCTGCATTCAGCAAAGTCCAAATATGCCACCCTAACCCTTAAAAAAGAACCAAGACCATTGAAATATCATTGTTTGGTTCCTGATGTTTCTTCTTAATCTATTTTATGTTTTCCTTTCCATATTAGTGAAAACTGACTGGTTTAAGAAAAATAAAGAAAGGGGGTCTAAATTCTAAGAATCTAAAAATGTAACTTTCTTTTTGCCCAAAGGAAAAGTTGAGATCTCCAGAATTAATAGTGACTATTAAGCCCACTTCTTATGAATGCAAACGATTTCATGCGAGATCATTCACTTTGAAACAGCCCCCGAGAAGCAAATTACTATGCCTTTGTTATTATTATGTAAAAACATAAAACATAAAGTTGGAGAGAAAGACATGAAAGTCGAATAGCAGTGTTCCAATATCCAAGGGGCTGCCACAAAGAAGAGGGGGTGGGGGGGGTCAACCTATTCTCCAAAGCACCTGAAGGCAGGACAAAAAGCAGTGGATGGAAACTAATCAGAACCTAGAACTAAGGAGAAATTTCCTGACAGTTAGAATTAATCAGTGGAACACCTTGCCTACAGAAGTTGTGAATGCTCCAAACACTGGAAGTTTTCAAGAAGAGATTGGACAACCATTTGTCTGAAATGGTATAGGGTTTCCTGACAGAGCAGGGGGTTGGACTAGAAGATCTCCAGGGTCCCTTCCAACTCTGTTATTCTATTATTCTGTAAATCAGAATGACCAGCAAGCAATGGCTGTGCACATTTCCAGGATTTGGGAAAAACAGACCAAGATCTCATTTTGGGAGGTTTTTTACATTAAATGTGACACAAACATTAGCTTAAATGCTCAATCTTTCCCAAACTAATGTTGTCTAACTATGTCAAGACCACAAGTCCCAAAATTCCACACCAGAAAAACCATTTGCTACAGTTGAGAATTAAGAATTAAGGAAGCTCTTTAAACATTTATGAGAGCATCACATTAGACAAGGCTGCTCTGCCACAATACACTAATCTGATATAAAATTTAGGGTTTTTTTCTCATCCAGTAGTAATACTTAACTCTTTATTCATTTTATTTCACTTCGCTTAATTCCATGGACCAGCATATTTACAAGCAGATATTCTGCTTTGCTTTAGTGCATGAAACAGAAGATTGGGGTTAGGGTTTTTCAGCCTATATGCCAGGATCATCCAGCCATGGATACTATAAAACTTGTAGACTTTTACTCCTAGCATGGCTGGCTATGGAATTCTAAGAATTGAAGTCCACAAGTCTTAAACTTGCTAAGGTTGGACACCCCTGCAATATGCTCTCCTTCTAGCTCTATGATACTTTCTGCCTGTTACTATAATTAACTAAGTGTCCAAAAACAGCACCATGGTCAGTACCTCAGGTGAACAATCTATATACATGGTATTATTAATCAGAAATATTCACAGAAGTCCAAAGCAGCATTATAGAGTTGGGAGCCACCAAATTCAATTTCCTGCTTAATGGACGCATGCAAAGTAAACCGTCTCTGACAAGATGATTATCCAGCTTCTACTTGAATATATCCAAGACAGGGGAAAAGATATCATCTCTCTAGATAATTGGATTTATTATTTGACCACTTGTACTTCTAGGAAGCTTTGTTTTACTTTTAACTAAAATCTAACTTCCTGTCAATTCAATTCATTAAATGATGTCCTATACTATAAATACTATCCTATAAAAGATTGGTTTTGATCTTCTTCTGTGTGATAGCCTTTCATAGATTTAAAAAGTGCTATTGTATGCCCCCTGTAACTTTTTCTCAAAGCTAAACCTAAACAGCTCCTTCATTCACTTCATAGCACTTAGTTTTTAATACCTGATCATCTTTTGTTGTAGTTTTCTGAATTGTTCCAATCTTTCTGACTCCTTATAAAACCAAAGCCGGCACAGTATTGGAGCTGGCTTTGATCTAAGCAGAATAAAGTAGAAAAATTCTTTTCCATAATGTAGAATTACTCTTCTGTTGATGCAGTCTAAAATTGATTTCACTATTTTGCATCAAGAGATCCGCTGAACAGATGAACAATTCCTCCTCAACGGGGAGGTATCAGCTTAGTAATTAAATAGATACTACAGTACATAAAACCATTCAGATATGGTGAACTGCTTGATACTTGGCCACCTTGGTGTGTTCAGAACAAGCTGGAAGAGTTACAGTGAGTTGAGAAATTTCCTAGCTGACAATCTCAAAACTCCGATTTCTACAACTCTGTCCTGGGGGGGGAAGCTTTTTTTTTTTTTATTAACCTTTCCAAGTAACCACAGAAAAAAGTTATGGCTGTCCAATCTCCTCCTTGCTGTTTGGTTAAAAAAAGGCCTTAGCAACCTGCTTTTAAAAAGCAAAGGGTCATTTCTAGCAGGGAAACTAGTGATGGTTCCATGTTATCCTAAACAGCTACATTTACAAAGCCTTACACTCATTTCCATGTTTAAATCAAAGGCAACAGGATGGCCATGGGAAACCCCTCTTGAATGAGGTTCTTGCAACTAGTTAGTTCTATTGCAATACTTTCCTCACCAGGTGTTGGACAAAATCTACTGATGACCCAGAAGCATTGCAATTATCCAACAGCAAAGCAGTAAAAGGTTGTAATGTATTCCTCTCCATTATACAATCTATATTTAGAAGCTGCAAATTTTTCCAGCATCCAGCCCACCTCCACATTTGGAAGCAACATTCTCTATACAGGGAAAATTCTAACCTCTTGAGCCTAGGCATATAATTGTGTCTGGAGTTTATAAAAACAGAGGCCATTGATGAAATCACAGAGTGATGAACACTACTGAAAATTTGCAACTACAGTCTGTGTAGGTTGCAGCAATCGTAATTCATACTTCTAGAACCTCCTAAACTTTCACAGTTACAGGCAAATGTATGTGTGTGAGAAAAAGAGGGGATCATCAGCTGTGGATCCTAAAACCTAATGAAATTCAGGTGTTCAAGAAACAATGAGCACATTAATTTTTTTTACAAAGGCTTGTGCTTTGTAGGAAGAAATATGTTAGCCTGATTGTACTATTGCTTAGCCTGAAACTATTCAGATATTCATTCCAACAAAAGACTGTTTCATAGTCTTTCTCCACTGTTTCTGTAAATGACTGTTACACCTCTAATGCTGTATTCCTTGAGATATTCATTCATATATCACTATTGCTCATAAAGTCCACATTCAACAAAATAGAGAATTTTAAAATTAGGTAAATCCATTGAAAGAAAAGGAATATATTTGTAAGCAAGAGAGAAGATTAGGTGATGTTCAGAAAAACAATTATTTCACAGATCAGGATATTAGCTTATAAATTCCGGATCTATGTACTTTCCGTCAGGCTCTTAAAACTTTTTTATTTCATCAAGCTGGGCTGGCCTAACTCTGCAATGGTGTAATTTTAATTTTAATTTTAAATGGGGGATTTTAACTGTCGGGCCAAATTGCTTAATATAGTTTTAAATTGTTTTTAAATTTTGTATTCTATGTTTTTTATCTATGGCTGTTCACCGCCCTGAGTCCTTCGGGAGAAGGGCGGTATATAAATTTAAATATTAAATTAATTAAATTAAATTAAAGCTAATGAAAAAACATATTTTTTTTTCACCAATTTATATTACACATTCATTTCATGAAAACTGACCCTAAATTCATTAAGGAAAAATCAAAATAGGACACAAGTCCAATTTTGCTTTGTTTGATAGCAGCATTTACAGACTCTTCTCCGATTAATTCAGCAGCTTTGGATCATCCAATTCTTGCCTGCAAAAGTGACTTAGCTGTGACTTAGCTCAGAACATTGATCAGAAAGGTCAGCAGTTGTTGATCAGAAAGGTTGGCAGTTCAGCAGTTCGAATCCCTAGTACAGGTGTCCTGCATGAGGGTTGGACTAGATGACCTCCAAGGTCCCTTCCAACTCTATTACTGTTAAATCTCTTAAGCAAAATACAAGGAATCAAGGAAGTGGTATTGATACTCTAGACAAGAAGAATGGCCATTAGCTCACATCATCATAATCATGTTGGGGAAAGCTCTCCATAATTACAGTGATTGTATCTAATTCACTAGCTCCAAATTATAGTAATTTCTGGGACAGATTCAAGCCCTTATGACTTGCAGCCATACTAGCTTAAGTGATATTTCTTCCTTCCTCTACAATCCTAAAAATTCTCAGAGGTCCTGCTCTGAGAAATCTTGCCTGTTAAGATAAGGCAGGTAATTACTTACCAGCAGATTTTCTTTTGAGGAGTCTCCTTAATGTCTGGATGATAGACAACATCATTCTTAATCATTCAGAATTTTAATCCTTATATTTATATTTATATCCCATGTTGCATTTTATCTCTGTGGCACTGCTAAATCTTTAGCAAAGCCAGGTCTAGCCTGTGCTGCTTTTAGATGACTGTACTTGTTAATCTGTTTATTATATTGTTGATTTGATTTATATGGATTTTATTGCTGTTCCTCTGGCACTACAATTAAGTTCAGAGGAAATCTACATGGAATTAAAAATGGTTACACAACAGTGACAGAGGGCAGTTGATTCCCTCATGTCTTCCTGTTGGCCACTGTAAACAAACAAACAAACACAGAGAATGTTTGACGAGGAAAGGAGCTTATTTCAATGTGGAAAAAAATCATTCAAGTGTTTGGACTAATTGACTTAAATCTTCCCAAAACATGTGCCTTGGTTAAGCTTAACATGATGGTTAAGCTATTCTCTCAGGATTCAAAGCTTCCTTCATTACCCTTCCATTTAAGTACAGGGTGGTTGCAAGGATGAGTGTGAATTTAAATGTATATTCCGATGTCAGGATATCCACTTCTGATCTTAAAACAGGATACTCCACAACTGCCTAAAGTGGTTCAACTTTGAAACAGGACATTCGGACCATAAAATATTTTGCACACCTTTAATACAAATAGCTTCCTTTTGCCAGCCTTCCTGCCAGCCTTCTTTCATTATCCTCTTCCTTTTGCAAATCATGCATTTTTTTCAAGAACATATTATTGCAAAATAATATCAGGATAGCAATTAGTGACATGTATTCTAGGAATGCCTACACAAATTTCTGGATAAGAGGGCAAGAGGATAAAGTACTACTTTGTTTTGATTGCGGGGGAGGGTATTCTATATTGTTCACAGTGATGAAAAAAACATCAAAGTATCTAATTTGTGAAAATTAATATTGACAAAAAAATCCTATTATTTAAAACTTCCTGTCAGGATAGTAAACATTGTTCAAGAGGGAGGGGTTTATTCAGGAACAAACAAACAAAAACTAGCAGGGCTGTCATATTTTATATCTCTAGGAAATTGTGTACCAAGATAGCCATCAGGAATTCCCTCCAGAAAACTGTGTTTACCTTATACACAGGCTTCTTCTGAACTGTTCTTGGCTTTGCAATTTTTTTGTATATTTTTTACAAACATGTAGCAATTCCTTCTAACGCCTTGATGTCTCATTTCCACCCTTCCTCAGCCTGTTATTTCCCATCCAGCTAAGTCAATAGGCTGGTCCAGGTCAGGCAGTAGAGTCTGGATTTCTGCCAGAAACCTTAATTATAGCAACGTCCTCTTCCTCTGACAAGGGTGTACATGTTCATTTGAAAGTCACTTGGCCTGGTGGCCAAACACAACCAACTTAATGTAGTTGTATCTCCCCTTCCACAGCAAGCTTGTTCAGAAAAAGTATCTCCATATTAATTTATCTCTGTTAAAGTATCTCTGCTAAAAGTGACATTTGCTTTACGTCCTTATCTCTTCCAATCAAATGGATAATGTTAGTTTTTTAAAATAATAGTCCTGGTTTAAGAGAACCAAATTGATGCACTGGTTAAAGCATCAGGTTAGAAAACAGGAAGCTATGAGTTCTAGTCTCATTTTAGGTATGAAGTTGGATGACCTTGGGTCAGTCAATTTCTCTCAGCACTGGGAAGGAGGCAGCACTTTGGGAAAAAAAACCTTGCCAAGAAAACTGCAGGGATTTATCCAGGTACTCTCCAAGAATTAAGACATAATTAAATGGAGAAAAAGTCCTGGGTTAATCATTCCTATAAATAATTAGTTCCCAGGTTCCCATAGTTGCAATTATGCAAATGATGTTCAACCTATTGTCCCTGGGTTTGCCAACCTAATTAAAGAGTGCATGGGTGTATATACATCATCTTGTTGCCTGCTGTCAAAGATATGCCATTTCCTTCCCACAGAAGACCAGAAGCAAAAAACACAATGAGAACAGGATTCACCAATCTAATTGGACATTTGTGTCTAAGGTTTCTCTCTCTGAAACAGCCACACTGGCATGGAAATTGGGGTGGGACTCTGAATATACTGCATCTTCTAAATGCCAGACCCCTTTGTGCAAATAATGGATAAAAAAGGTCTGCTTGGATGTTTGGGCCAGTTTAGCTACTCTCCAGCACTCCTGATTTTTCCATTTTGAAGTGAAGCCTATAATGATTCCCTAGTTCAGAAATACAGGAGATATTATATTTGCATGTCTTCTTCTTTGTTGCCTACTGTTCAAAAATGAAGCATCCAAAAATGTACTTTTAAGACATCAGAGAGCTGCTTGGGAAATGGTTTTGTTTGTAAAAGAGGCATGCTATTTTTTGTGTCTATTCTCAGTAGCTGATTCACTAAACTGAATGGAATTTATTCCCAGAGAAACATGAGAAAATTTGCAGAGTTCATGAACATCTAATGCTACTCATGCATCTAGTCAATATTATGGTTGTTGCCAAATTTCATGAAAACTTGAAATTTCAAAGTTGGAAACCTGCTTAGAAACAGCATCTGATAAATTGTGAGACACACAGAAACAAAAACTTTTGTCAAAAAAGACTTACAGATCCCAATTTAGGGTCAAAGCCTTAACCCATCTGCAGTATTAAAATCCTACTTCAAGAGTTAGCTTATTAAATATTATTATTCTTGGGTGAAGGGATAGCTCAACAGTTAAAGATTCAGAGATTGTCAATTGGAGAGCTGCCAACCCAGGTTTGAGACCCCAGCTTCCTGCAATGGGGCGAGCTCCCATTACTTGCTCCAGCTCCTGCCCACCTAGCAGTTTGAAAGCATGCAAATGCAAGTAGATTAATAAGTACCACTTTGGGGGGAAGGTAACAGTATTCTATGTGCCTTTACTGTATAGCCATGTGGCCACATGACCATAAAAATTGTCTTTGGGCAACTCTGGCTCCCTCTGCCAAGAAACAGATGAATATCACCTCCAGGAGTCGGGCATGACTTGGCAGGGAAAGCTATACCTTTTCCTTGGGCAAGGGGAATAGTAATGATTAACAGATTTATCATTGCAGAGTTTTATTTTTGCTCAAACTTTCACAGAGTAAGCATTGCATTTACAGATGAATGAGAAACTTGCTTCTACTGAAGAAGAGGAGGTGTACCTTATATAAATTACTAAAAAAGTGGAATTGGATATAAAATAGTATTCATTTTATTGTGCTTTTCTACCTGTTACCTTCAAATTAAATGAAAGATTCTTATTTTTCTCATTTACTCCATTATGCTAGAAGAATCTTTAAAAGAAAGTATGCTCTACCATAGAATAACAGAGTTGGAAGGGACATTGGAGGTCTTCTTGTCCAACCCCCTACTTAGGCAGAAAATGTAAACCACTTTAGAAAACTGGTTATCCAACCTCTTCTTAAAAACTTACAGTGTTGGAGCATTTACAACTTCTGGAAGCAAGTTGTTCCACTAATTAATTGTTCTGTCAGGAAATTTCTCCTTAGTTCTAAGTTGCTTCTCTCCTTGATTAGTTTCCACCCATTGCTTCTTGTCCTACCCTCAGGTGCTTTGGAGAATAGCTTGACTCCCTCTTCTTTGTGGCAGCCCCTGAGATATTGGAACACTGCTATCATGTCACCCCTAGTCTTTCTTTTTATCAGACTAGACATGCTAGTTGTAATACAATACCTAGGTGAAACTCAGTATAACTGCATACCTCAATAACATAATTGTAACAGGCATAGATGAGCAGTGTTAAAGTCAACGTACATTATTCCTAGATGTGAATAGTTTCATGCTTTGGAAGGGACAGGTTTACAGATCCATTAATTTAAAGTGTAGACACCTATTGTATATGGATACTGATCTTCCTGCATGGCTTCTATGAGAAGAACATAAGAAGAAGAAGAAAAGGCAAGGAGTGCTATGATTTTTACAATAGACATGGAAAGGCATCTATAAGGGCTTGGGAAATTAAGGCAAGACACTAAGACACCACATAGTTTGGTTTGCCCCTTACATACTTTAAAAGTGAAGATCAGATGAAAGTAATATATGTAGAAATAAGAAGTGACTGGCAAGGTGCAAACCAGTTATTATCTAGGCAAAGATCCATGCATATGGGGAATCTATGGCTAACCAGTCATGAAGAATCTACAACCTATGGGACCCTGTAGAAAGGCTGAGAAGAAGACTAATCTTTTTTTAGTCCTGCTACAGGGACTAACACACAATCAGAAACCAAAGGATTTCAGTTCTAGTGTCTGTTATATCAATCATTACTAACCATATCAAAAATAGTTAAAGGTTGCTTGTTCTCTTGCAGATATTACTAGTTTAGGTAATGAAACATCTGCAAGAAAACAAGCAAGTTCAGAGAACACCAAGGACCCCTCATTTCAACCATGAGCTAAAATATTCTCCTTTATTAAAAGTTTCTCTGAGCAAAGCTTGACTCCTGGTAACAACATAAATATAACCATGCTCCTTTCTTGGCTGAAGTATGGAAGTGGTTTGCTATTGGCTTCTTTCAAGATGTTTTCTAGTTTATTAATGTAGTCTACAATCCTGATGGTCTCCTACTCGTATCCTAACCAGCCCTATCCCATTTAGCTTCCAAGACCAGATAATATTAGTAGAAGGTTTGCTGTTTAGTTAGTTAGTTTGACCTTTCTGTGACAAGCTATGAACAGGATCACAACTACTTCTTCAGCATTTCAGGGGTTAGTGCTGAGAGCAGTCCAAAGGTATGTTCTTAAGAAAAAAAAAAAATCACTGCAAGCTTCCCACTTAGCACAATGAAATTAATAGCTAGGGTACTTGGGAATTTCTGGAACGCCCAATGTGGAATCAACTTTGCATTCCCACTGGAAGTCAAAATGTTATAGAAAGGTCAAGCACAATAATTCAATGCACTGTTTTCATTTTCATTCTGCCTTTTGGACCCATTAAATGTGGGTTTAATGACTTTGGAACCTCAGTACTACGCAAGCAGATCTGGATTCTGAGACAGCAATTTAGCATCAGTGTTGAACTTTTAACCTAAAACGTCTTGATGAATAATTGCTAGCTGGCAGAAGTTCTATCTGATAAGGACTGTATATGTATATTTAAATAACATCCAGATAAAAAAGTGCTGTTTTCTGGGCAAATTAATTTGCAGGCAGTAAGTCATGTGAGCCTTAATATGTACCTAGAAGTAAAAGCTGCTCCTTTCGGTGAGATTTATTCCCCACCTCACCAAAAAAACCATGCAAGAATAACCCCAGTCCCCCATTACAATTGTCTATATGCAATACACTATTATATTTTCTTCTATATAACTTGCAAACTTAAATGATAGCGCAGATAAGAAGATGATTCACATCTTTACACCACTGGAGAACTTATCAAAACAAGTGATACTGGAACTTGTAAAACCTCTTCTTCCTTGGCTTTTCCCCTTTTTAAACGTTGATAGCCTTCACTGATTTGTTATAATGCCAAATATATTTATCATTTTGAAGGAGCCAGACCTTGGTTCCTGAACCATTTTCTAGGTGCTCAGAGCATCTTCACAGAAATATATTTTTTCTCTGCCTTATAGTATTTAATTATAAGAAAAAAAGAGATAAATTTATAAGAATGAAAAGCAACAATATTTCTTAAAATCACAGGTAAATATGATTTGAGTCTGATGACCACAAAAGTACAAACTGCATAAGAGAGTAGAATTTTGAAGTTGTACAACCATTACAGATATTTAATTAGAAGCTGATATTCCATTGTTGTCTAATCATTTAGCCTACTGAATGTCTGTATTTGAAAAGCAATGGTTTCCTCCACTTCTTCATTGCCAGGAATACAAAAATTGGAAATACAAGCCTATCAACCAGTTCTCAATTTGAAATCCATTTTAGAAATCAAAGATCTTTTCCTAACATTTCTTTCCATCATAATTTTAATTTTAATACCACGTAGGCATGTGGGCTTTAATTCCCAGGATTCTTAGAAATAGTCATGCTGGAGGGAGAATTCTGAGACTTCAAGGCCATCGATCTGAAAGATGTCTCAGTTCTGGATGGCTGCTCTACAAATTTTATCTGAAAAAGGCACCAGTATATCTCATCAGAACCTACAAAACAATAAAAGAGCAATCTAAGATGTAACTCCTCAAATTGGGAACACTACTCATCCTGAACAAAAGGCTTGAGGAAAGAGCCACGTGTTACTCAACTTTGTATAGGCTCAACCCATCAAGGGTTGGGCTCAGCCATATGTTGGGGAAAAGGTCATCCCAAAGGGCAGAATCTGAGGCATGACTTTTGCGTCTCACAAGTGACATTGTTTTAATGAAGAGACCCAGATTGTATCCTCCTTTTTGGAGTATGTGGGATAGGCAGATCTCTTGGGAGTAGGTGGGCTGACATGTAAAGATTTATAGGTGACAATCAGCACTATAAATTACACCGCAAAACAGGTGTTGTTCATAGAATAGAGATTTCACAGGGGCTTAACAAAAAATGTCCAGAATTACCCACATTGCTGTGTCTGAACTAACTACATTTTCTAGAAGGTCTTCAAGGGCAGTCCCATGTGGAGCATGCTGCACAATCATAGTTAATGATAGCTACATAAACATGAGCCAAGCTAGATGAAAGCCCCTAGTTAGTCTTTTCTTAAGATTTTTTTTTTTAATATTTAGATGACACATACTGTAAGTCACAATAGGTGGCAGCACCTAGCCGATCCTGGCTGATCTGACATAGCTCAGCAAGGCTAAACCTGGTTAATATTTGGATGGGAAACCACCAGGAAATTACAAAGCTGTATGGCAGACAGGGAAAAAAAAACATACTGGAAGAATAGAAATGTAAGTCATTTCCACATTATTGTCAAGAAAATTATATGGCATGTTGAAGAAGATTCTTGGAGCTAAGTTTGACTTGCAAGAATGGTAACTTTTGATATTTCAGGAATCAGTACTTAAGCATCAACTGAGAAGTTTCTAATAAAAACAGATAATAACTATGGCAGTGTTTTTCCACCTTTACAACTTGAAATTTGGGAGTCCAGAAATCTTCAAGTTGATAAAGATTGAAAAACCCCACCTGTGAGTTCTCTTGATGGCATACCCATCTTAGTTCAGCATGTCATAGAACCAAACGCAGTGTTAAATTTGCCCTTCTTTTTGCAATCATTAGTGAAAAGACAACAACCAAAGACTTCTCTCAAGGCATAGCAACAAAGGAAAATGCAAAACATATGATGGCTCATGGATAAACAAGGAAACAAAGGTGAGCCAATTCTCAAACTTCAACTAATCCAGGATACACTTTACTTCCCCAAGTCAGAAAGACAAATGAGCAGCATAGGAAAGTATGTGGATAGTTAAGACAAGCACTTTTCCTGCTCTGTGGAAAATAAGTGTTATTAAACGTCCAATAACTGAGGGGGCTTCAAATGCCTGGGGTACAAGGCTGTTTTTTTAATCATGGTTTTTAAAACAATGATTTTATCTGTGGTTTATTTATGGCTTTTTAAATATTGCTACATCATGTCAGTTCTATTATGTGAGTTTATTAAGTGGCCAGGGTAGAAGTAATGCCAATAAATTCTGCAGAGAAAACAAAATGTCACATCTGATTTCTAACGCTCAGAAGTTTCCTGTGAAAATTCTAAAAATATTCACAGCCTAATTGTAATAATAGGGGCAAATGTAACTCTGGGGTTTTGTTGCATTGGCAGGGAGGCCCCATCAGAAAGAGCCGGCCAGAGACTGCAGAATGGTAATGACCTGTTATTGGGCTTTGCTCCAATAGCTTTGCAGCTGATGAATATTAGAGGAGGCATCAGATAAGCTTACAACATGATTTAATAACTGCATCAGTTCAGCAGCTATGTCAGCAGATGTCCAGCCTAGTAAATCTACTTATTGCTTCTAAAAGGTCAGCAGCAGCTGAATGAGACAGCAAATGGGGGAATGTGACAAAGATATAGAACACTGGATGATTTAAAAACAGAATATGATTCAAACAATGGCTCAGACTCATTCAAGGATCTCAAAACCATTGCATCCAACCCTGACAATTCCAAACAGCCACCGCTGCAGCATTAGGTGGCCAATTGCCACTTAGAAACTTCTGACAAAAGAACATTTGCAATGCATGAGACAAACTGTTCTAACATTCAACAACTCATCACCCCAGGAAGCTCTGTTGAAAGTAAATGGAGTTCCAACCATCAAATTATGCTCTTCAAGAAGCAAAAGCATGGTATTTTCCAGGTGGATAAACTGCTCCCTGTTTCTTCCTACAATAATGAAGTAACAGCCACTTTAACAAAACTTTGCAAAAAGAATTTTACTTCTCTTTTTTAATTTCACTTCTTGAGATGGAGAAATTAAATTGAGCCAGATTAGGTTAACTTCCTGTCCCAACATTTAGATGTAAAGTGAGTATGAATCTCTATGTGTTTAAACTTATGAATTAGAGCAGTGATTCTTCACCACGGACCTCCTTTAAATACTTTTTGTGGCCACAGACCATGTTCATGGACCCCCAAAACTTAACTCAAGATTTAAATCATAACATTTCTTCACACCTTCGCGGACCTCCTGTGACGACATCACAGCCCCCTCCCCCAAGGTCCACAGAGCACAAGCTGAGAACCACTGATTTAGAGCATTTCTTCTGGGACAACAAAAAAATATTCTATAATAAGTAGGTATCTACTTTCTAAGCCAAACATAGCCAACTCCTTCAATAGTTCCTAATGTGCAATGACAGAAACCTTTGATTCCTGACGGTACAATATATCATAATTCGACAGACTGAATGATATCTGATCACAGCAAAACTTACTGCATTGTTGTTGCTGCTAGAACTATTGAAATGGCAAACTGTAAGCGGACAAATCCACTTCTAGTTGCAACTTTTTTTAAAGTTTATGGGCCAGTGGTTTGGCTTAGAGAACATGTGGCTTTTCACCACATAATTAATTAACAAGGTCATCAGTGGCACCTTTTTAGAACTTTTGTTTATTATATATATATATTTTAATTTGATTTATATGCCGCCCTTCTCCGGAGACTCAGGGCGGCTTACAATGTGCTCAGCAATAGCCTTCATCCTTTTGTATATTTATACAAAGTCAGCTTATTGCCCCCACAACTGGGTCCTCAATTTACCTACTTAGAAAGGATGGAAGGCTGAGTCAACCTTGAGCCTTGGTGAGATTCGAACCTGCAGTAATTGCAGGCAGCTGGTCTTAATAACCAGCTTTATAACAGGGTGCCTTAGACCACTGTACTACCAAGGCTCTTTGGTAGAAATTTGTTCTTTAAAATTAGGCATCTATGGAAAATGGAATCCCAGATAGAATAAAGATAATGATACTATGGCAGGCAGGCAGGCAGGCAGACAGAATTATCTATATCATCTATATCAGGAGTGTCAAACTGGCAGCCCGTGAGCAGATGTGTCACATGCAGTCCAAACCCACCCCAGCTCCGCAAAGGGGGAAAAAAAATCGCAAAATGTCACATGACAGCAATGTGACCCACACGTTTGACCTGTGATCTATATATAGCAATATACTGAGTCATTTCAAAGCTAAGATACAGTCCCTCTGCATTATTAAGAAGCCCTCCCTTAATATTTTTTGCTTTCTGTCAGCCAGATAGAATTTCTAAGTGCTGGCCACTAACAAAAAATTATTAAGAGATCACAAATGACTACCAATTTCATTTTCAGTATCCAGTCCTAGTCTACTCCGATACATTAATCTTAAATTTAAATAGAAGTAGGGGAACAGTTGAACAGGAAAAAAAGGCATTGGAATGCCTCTAGAAGCCTGATAAAACATCTCTGCATCTGGGCCCGTAAAATTCTGTTGGGACCAAAATTTGAAACCAGATGTATCCAGTATTAATATCCAACACCCAACAAGATTAGCAAAAAGGGTGTCCACCCTCCCAGGCAAGTTGCGTACACTGCATTCAGCAATATGTTTAATTAATTTACTGTGTGAGAAACAAGAAATGGAAGCAATTTCCTGTTTAGAGGCCTTTATCTTCCCAAATATTTAATAGTTTATATAAGACACACTGAGTCAACAAATCCTATGCAAAAGGAAGCAACAAAAAGCTAGTATACTGACATTCTATATCCAGGTGGGGCGCATGCACGGATACTGCGTGCGCATTGCATTTTGGGGGTTCGGGCGCACTTTGGGCACTGGGTCCGGAAAAGGTTAGCCATCACTGTCCTATACTGTCATGATTTCCTCTGTTTTGTAACTTAGTAATAAAAGGCTAATACTCTTCACCATTGCCAAGCACATTTTGCTCTAATTTAACTCAGATTGAAAGAGTTTATTAACATCTTAATGCTGTGACAACTATAGGACTTGTTTTTAAAAGCAGCTTAAGTATAGATTAATATATCCTGCTCTTCTCCATAACCTAATGGTTCTGGTTTGGGAATTAATCATAAGCAAAACCATAAGGTGAATTAAGGTTCTCAGCAGCTTAGCCCTTGAAATTGCTTTGAGCATCAGGAATCTCTTCTGGAATATTAACCCAGTGGAAAAATGCATTTCTTCTGAGCATGAAAATGTCAGATTATTGATGTCTTGCAAAATAAATAAATAAATAAGAGAAAGGTTGGAAGAAAAAAGGAAATGAAGATTGCCAAGGCTTCTGTAGTCTGAATCCTGCAGATGAAACATGTCAACTTCCCAATTCCACTACATTCACTACAAAAGTCTAAATGGGATGCCTTTAGTATACTGATTTTGAAAGATGAGAAATATTTAAGAGTTCTGAATGGCTGTGTTTTTCTTAAGACAAAAAGTATTTGGATTTTAAAAGGTTGGTAGCCAAAATTTGCTAAAGATATTTGTGAAATGGGGTATAGAAAGAATAATGCCTTGGAAATATCCCTTATAATTTGCAGAAAGAGAAAACTATCTTTCTCTTAAATTCTGCTAGAAGAAACTGATTGCATATCCAACTGTTTCTATGTTCATGTAAAATGAGGGGGGGAATGAACAAATCAACATTAGCTTCTTTCTACACTCATACACTCAAATTTGTTTTTTTCTAATTTTACTAGTCTCTACAAGCATGGCTACTTATGGTGAAGAAGTGAGGGTTTGTTTGGTTTTTTCATTCGTATTTCAAACCTTCCATTTTTGGCTATGTAACTGAAATGAAGGAAATTGTCCCAATGGGATACTGCGTCACCGTAGGAAAAATTAAAACATTCCATACGCACTAAGGATAATATAAATAACAAGAGATTTTGCAGTCTGCTCTCTGTAAGGTGGATTTCATACAAACATACAGAGGAAGAGATCATTGCTATACACTTATAACAATAGCAATAACCCTTAGACTTATATACCACTTTATAGTGCTTTACAGCCCTCTCTAAGCGGTTTACAGTATCAGCATATTGCCCCCAACAATCTGGGTCCTCATCTTTGGAAGGATGGAAGGTTCAGTCAACCTTGAGCCGGTGAAACTTGAACTGCCAAACTTCTGGCAGTCTGGTAGTATTAGTCTGCAGTACTGCATTTAACCACTGCACCACCATGGCTCAGGAAGCAGTAGTCTGTTCCTTCTGCAAGAAACCCTTGCTGGATCCTATTGATCAGGTCAGCTTTCAACTAGTTCCCAAGCTTTCCTTTGTAGAAAAGGTTGTCGAGAAGAGGGTAACTCCACAATTCCAGGGGGATCCTAGAAGAATTGGATTATCTATTTTATTTGAGGGTCTCTCAAATTACCTTTGCCCACCCCATCAAATCAGATGGAAGTGACTGCTGCAGGTTCCCACAGTTAGGGAACCACACTTGGTGGACCCAAGGAGGTGCCAAGGCACCCAACTCATGAAACATTCTCCTCCCCCAAAGTGAGGTCAACTCCATTCCTATTTATTTTCCAGAAGTTTCCTGAAGATCTGACTATGTCATTGGGCCTGAGAGTTCCAAGGGACTGGGGATTTTTTTTTTTAATTTGATTTATATGCCGCCCTTCTCCGGAGACTCAGGGCGGCTTACAGTGCGTTAAGCAATAGCCTTCATACTTTTGTATATTTTATACAAAGTCAGCTTATTGCCCCCACAAACTGGGTCCTCAATTTACCTACCTTAGAAAGGATGGAAGGCTGAGTCAACCTTGAGCCTGGCAAGATTCGAACTTACTTTAATTGCAGACAGCTGGTGTTAAATTACAGTGCCTTTGTCTGCAGAGCTATCCAGGCTCATCCAAATTTTGTGGTGGCTCCTCTGCTAATCTAATTTCTTGAGTGGCCTTATGCTTTTTAAATTCTTTAATAATGACTGGTTGTTTACATGTTTGTTGTTTTGTATCTATGTTGTATACCACCCAGAGTCATTTCATGTGATTTGTATGGCCATATAAATTTGATTTTTTTTCTTCTTCCTTTGCTTTGGGTGGGGTTGGGGCAACTGAACGCAGCTAAGCGTTTACTGGCCGGATGTCCTTCCTGATGCCTATGCGGAGTTCACAGCAGATATTTTCTCTTTATGTCCTGATATAGCAACATCGTTGCTGCTTAGGACTGAACTTTCAATCTTTTGAGGGGGAGGCAAGCATCTTCACCTCTAGGCCATCACATCACTCCAACCATATAAATTTGATAAATAAATAAAATAAAGTCTACCCAACTATAAAACTATCACTTAAGATACTCCAATTATGCTAAGAAGTGATAGTGTACAGAAATTCATGGACATCTAGCACCAGCTAATTTTTACCACTCTTGAAGGTAAATTCCAGACTTCTCAATTAAATCATGCCAGGCATGTCACAGGGTTTTTTTTTTTTGGTTTTTTTTTGTTTTTGTACAAAAACATATTTCCATTCATCATCCTGCCTCTCTGCCAGAATTATGTCACCACAAACCATTTGGCATAGCAGTACAACAATAAAGCTTTTTACACTCTTAATGTGTCGAGTGACTGAAATGTCGGGATTTGTTAATTTTCACAACAGAAACTAGTGTTACTGCTATCACTATTACTGCCAATACAGGAAATCCCACAGTGTTTTATACTGAGGGTTGGGAGTATAGTCCAGTTACATGTTAATAAGAAGCATTCAGGCTTCATATATTAAATATGCCTTTCTGAATCATTTATTTTACTAAGGTAGCGTTCTTTGCCTCAGTGAAGGGAATACCACCATGGTGCCACAAATGCGTAACCAAAGCTTTGGGGAAGCCCAGAGGTATTGGAATTCCTGCTTTCAGATGTGAAAATAATTGTGTCAAAAAGAACGGCATGAAAAATTAGATGCGACCTTCATGTTCATTCAAGCCTTTCCACTGACTGCCAGCACTGGCATCTCTGGCATCTTGCCTGTGGGCTGGGTTTTCTCTAATCTGTCATTTAACAGTATGTCATTTAATAGCACGTGCTGTGTAAGGAAGAGTGAAAAAAGATACAGCAACTTAAATGCTCCCTTTCTATGGGAAAATGTCACATCCACTTGACCTAAAGCATGTATAACACTTTTGATACCTAGAATGATGATTGTAAGTGCATGCCACAGATGTTTGTAATATATGCAGAGTGTGTATTTTTGGTTTTTCAATCCCCATTGAGATTTGTTCTATGGCTGGCTATACTCAGCATCGGTCAAATATTTTTAAGACAGCTGTCCCAACCTGGTGCCTATCAGATGTGTAAGACTACAACTGCCATTGGAGAAATGTAGTCCAGCACTCTTAGAAGCCATGAGATGGGGTGGAAGAGACTGCTTTAAAGAAATAGAAATGAAATTGAAAATAATGGGGAAATGGGGAAGGGGAAAAGGGAGAGGTAATTTTATAAGTTTAATAAAATTGTAATATAAAAATAGGAGGCCCATCTTGGGAATAATGTTTCAAGGATAATTTCTGTACAACTGACTTCCTTATAATGAATGCTAAAATGCTTTAAAATATAAAGTTATTAAAATACTATAGAAGCTGAATGGGGGAGAAGTGTTATCAGTCCTTCTAAAAAGTGTCAAAACCCCAGCAGCTCATCATAAAAGCAAAGCAAACTTCTACTTTTTCTGTTTGATAGCCAATTTATCAAGAGAGAATACTTTTCTTATATCCTGCTGATTTTAATCACTGTACAAATAAATGTTACTATAAAAAAAAAAAGAAAAACAAGAAAAGGACAATGAGATGAACAGATTTTTAAAAAAGTGAAGTGGAGGATGGCTGTTCAATTTTCACAAAAGAAAAACTGCTTTCAGGGACTGCAGTCAGGGACAACGTTTACAATCCCAAGGGCTCCAAAGTGCTTTATAGAATCAAATCTGGAGCTCTGCACAGCCTTAACAGGTAATGAAGGTATCTGCTTTGATCTCAAAAGTCATGCCTCCATTCCAAGAAATTCTTGGAAATATAGTGTGGGAGTCTGAAAAATTCTACCATAATGAGAATTCCTCAAAAGTAAAGATGTTGTCTGAACCTTCATCAAGCAAGAATCACATACAAGTGAGATGGGTGGTCATATATATTCAATCGATCAATCAGTCCTAGGTGTCAGCACTGTACAAGATACACTGCCCACTATTCCTTGCCTTAATACTTGGTGTTTTTACAAATAATGGATTAATTCCTTTTAATAACAATAGCAAGATAAGGTCTATATTAAAATGTTAAAAGAAAGAGTAGAGATCTTACATGAAATTCTGCCAGCACAAGGTACCATTTATAGTAACCATACTAATAAGCATCATTTTTATAAATATATAAAAAATCAGACATGAATTAACTGGATAACAGCTGCCTAATCATAATAACTTCCTTTGTTCCACATTTTTCCTTCCTATACAGTGGTTTTATTCTATCTTTTTATCTACCTTTTTTTTAATCTACCTTTTCTAGCTGAAGTGCAGAGGGAATAAACCTAAACCTATCTAGCAAATACAAATTACTGAACCCCCAAACACACAAGCCTTCTTTCTGGAGCTATTTAAGACAAAACTTTTCAGCAAATCTTCCACACAGCTGCTTTCCCATTCCCACCCCCTTTTCTTTCCTTTCCTTTTCTTTTTTTTGGGGGGGGGGCAAAATTTCCACAGAAAATAGATATCCCTCTGCCGAAAGCCACTTAAACTATTGCAATTATAATAGTGAAATAAGATATTGTATCATCTGTGCTTTAATGGGGGAAACAAGGGGGCAGAAATTAAGTAAGATTTCTATCCAACAGAGATTGAATTTCATTTTAAATTTCCTTTGAAGCACCTCAGAAAGAGAAGAGACCAAACACATGGACTTCCAAGCAGGTTGCACTGTCCAGAGAAGGGCAAAATCAATCACCCAATAGTCCTGAAACATCCACCATCTGTGAAGGAGTGTGTGACCTTGGTTGCAAATGCCCAATTGCCAACCTCATATATGAACTAAGTTAAAAATAACAACGCATCTTGTCAACTTGCTAACTTCTAGATATTCTGCCAGTTAAAGGATTCTCTGACAAATCTGCTTCTGAGGAGGAAGATGAAAATATGGATAATATAGATATGCATAATGGATATAATATAGTAATATTTTTATATTTCATTAATCTTACCAGAATAGAAAAGAACTTAAACTACCAAATTTTTCACTCAGTTCCAAGAGCCGGTGAACTTGAAAGCCATCTCTGTTAAATTAGGATGATAGTGCTTCTCGATTTGGAGGTGAACATGAATTTTGAGATGTAAATTCTTTCAAGGCCAAAAGCAAAAATACAGCTTTTGCAAGTAAGCATCGGACACACAGCTTTTAAATGGAAATAATCATTACCTCTGTTTGTGCCACTCTAAAGAAAGAGAACAGAAAACATCATGATGATGTAAGCCCTCCAGAGATGGGTGGGACAGCAGATTAATTAAGAGACAATGTGTAGTCATTTTCTGTACATGCATGTTTCTATGCTAGCACCCTCCCTGCTCCCACAAGAACACAACTGAACAACTTTTCTACCACAAGAAAGCCACAGCCTTGGGGGTGGGGGGGGGAGTCCTGCTCTCCAAAATACTAAATACCATTTCTAATGTCCAAATGCATTGTCTGGAGAAAAAGTTAAAAGAAATAGCTGGGAGACAAGAAAGGAAGTAAATTATTTGGTAGAGAAGAAAGGAGAAAGGAGGCCTGGATGTCAGATTGTTAAAAGATGGAAGCAAGATAGAAACTGGAAACAGCCATATGGTTTTGATGAGGTAGTTTTCAGGAGAAGCAGACAGCTAAGTAACATGGAGCCAGATGTGAGAGCTAAACTCAGCTTCTCTGGGATAGAAGTGAGGGAGGGTATAATTCTCAGTTAAGGGAGATGGTCGTGTCTTATGGAGGTGATGATTCACTGCATGCTCAAGCAACCATCTCTGGACCCCATGATACTGCAGAATGTTCATCCAGTCTTCCCTTCTGAGGGAAAGTTGTAGAGAAGGTGTTTAGAATATAATGTATCATTTATATTCTGTTATTTTTGCTCAGTGACCAATAGAGATTTTGATTTGATCTGAAAGTTCACTTACTTATTTTTGTCACCTTCCATCCTGTCAATATTATAGGGCAGTGGTCCCCAACCTTTTTATCGCCGCGGCCCGCTGAGCGCGCGCAGGGGTGGGGGCACGGCCCAGGAGCTTTTGCGCACGGCCCATTGCGCACGGCCCAGGAGCCTTTGCGCTGCAGCGTTCATGTCCCCCGGCCGCTGCATGGCCCGGTGCCAGGTACTCCACGGCCCGGCACCGGTCCGCGGACCGGGGGTTGGGGACCACTGTTATAGGGGATTAAAGAGATGAAAAATTGGAGGACAGAGTTCTATCAAGGTACATCACCTTGGTTTTCTGAAGGAAAGGCAAGATATAAATCAAAGAAATAAATATATGTATATAATAAAACCTGTTCAAAATATAATTTATAAACGGAATATTTTCCCCATCGTGGACAGGATGTTTATAACATTTATTAGTGGTAGTCCTAACAGCCTAGTTAAAACAAAAATGTTCCCAATACGTAACACTTTCCCTATTAACTCTTCCCACCATTATAGGTATTCCTAGCCACTTTTATTTCTGTAAATGATTCTTCATTTCATTTATCTTCACAGCATTTTAATACAGTTTTGCCACTTGACTGTATCTTTTTATCGACTGTATACTGCTCAAAAAGCTTCTATGATTTCTCAGTAAGAAAGCACAATAATCATATTAAAACATCTGGAGCCAATCAAGGGAAAAACAATTAGAGGCAATTTGTAATAGGAAAACAACTGGGGAGGTACATCAAGCCCCATGTCTCTTCCACTGAATATCGCCGCACACAGTCACAAAGCTGGTATGCCACTTTTTAAAAAGCCACACTTAAAGGAAATATTTTATAGTATTCATTGCAGATGAGCCTCTGAAAATGTATTTTATCATAATTGGTTTTATTTAATATGGAATTAATATTTGTATTTTTGCTTATGATAATTAATAATATAATTAAATAGTGCATACAATGTATTTTTCGTTTCTGAGCCGCCTTGAGAAGTTCATATGTTTCTGAAAGCTGGCTAAGAAATGGATTAAATAAATTTAATTTATGGCATTTTAGTGAACATGAACAGACAAGTTTTAGGAATAAAACCACCCTGCTGAAGCCAATCAGAAGACCAACTAACCCAGCATTCTACTTCTAAAAGTTGTATCTAATATCTTTGAAAAGCTGCTGAAAAACAGGACATTAAAACATTAAAAGATCCCTCCCTCTGCATCTAAATTCCAAATGACATGAAGAGGTAAAACATGCAGAAAATTGACAGATGTGGACAAACCTCTCAACTTATCCATATGGATCCTTCTCTGAACTCTGTATTGTACTAAGATTTGCAAAGGGGGTCATCAGTAGATTAACTCATTTTCAAACTTCTTCTCAACTGGGAATTTTAATCAGTCAGCTTGTACATTCATTTTGCAAAAGCTGCTTATGAAACCTCAGCAAACTTTCACCCACAATGTATAAAGGTCTTTAGAAGTGCTTCTATAATTTGGGGCCCTGCAGTAAGGCTTGCAAATACACTCTTAATCCCCACATAGTTAATCTTCCCATGTGCGGCTGAAAGGCTACAAATGGCTATATGAGACAGCAGAGGGGAAAGAGATGGAGACAGGGATAGGAGGAGAATGCCTTTTTATTTATAGCCCCTCAAAACAAAACTCATCAGTGGAAAACATTCTGAAATCATCATCATTAAGTTTTTATAAGAGTCCTAAAAAAAAGAATCTATTCTAAATGCAATACATTAACAAAACCAGATGCCTACCCACAAGCTCAAAATCTAAGCATCTGTTCAAGTTCACCGCCGGCAGATACCAGATTTCTCTCCTTCTAAAGAACTTCCAAGGAAGAATTTTTTAGAAATTCTCCAGGTGGGTGGTTTCTTCTGAATCTTACACTTAGCAGAATACCAGTAAATTGGGTCTGTCATCCTCAAAAGATATTATTCTTTCCCATATGGATCCCTTCATGATGTCCTTTTAGATCAGCATTTTTTCAAACTTGGCAATTTTAAGATGTATGGACTTCAACTCCCAGAATTTCCCAGCTAGAAAACATTGTTTAGATAATCCAAACCCCCACCATACAGCCAAAATCATTCCATTGTGCCATAAAAAAAATCACCCTACTAACACTTTCTCCTATGATATTTATTTTTGTTAACTCCAGTGATTCACCAAATAATTCAGATATATTTACAGGCTCTCCACTTTATTAACTTTAGCAGCAGAAAGCTACCATTTTCTAGGATAAAGATAGGAAATATTTTGATGGCCAGAAAGAGCTTTTAATATTTTAGGAAAGGCAATGATCAAAAGAGGTAAAGCTACATACTGTAACACATAAAATTCAAGTTAGTTTTCTAGTTCTGGCACATTGTATAGTGAAAGGACTTTGTTGTTCTTTAAATACATTAAGTTTATTCTAGATCTCACATAAAAGTTGTTCCCACCTCAGAATTGCAATAAACATGCTTCTCATTTTGGGCAACAGAAAGCCAGAGAGAGAGAGAATAAATTTGGGAACTACACATGGTCACCTCTGCACTCTTTTCTTATAAGGGTTGCTTTCTTCTATACTAGTAGTTTTCTAATTCTTATCCATTTCTCTCTCACACAGAGAGAGACTGACAGACAAAAAACAAACAAACCAGAAAGAGATAATACAGTATTTTTATTCTGTAAATGTGGCTCAGTAACTACCACTCTATTCCCATGCAAGCGAGACATATGGCTCACACCTCTGATACAGTGGTGGGTTTCAAAAAATTTTACTATCAGTTCTGTGGGTATGGCTTGGTGGGCGTGGCATGGCAGGGGAAGGATACTGTAAAATCTCCATTCCCTCCCCACTCCAGGGGAAAGTTACTGCAAAATCCCCATTTCCTCCTGTTCAGCTGGGACTTGGGAGACAGAGAATAGATGGGGGCGGGGCCAGTCAGAATTTTTACTACCAGTTCTCTGAACTACTCAAAATTTCCGCTACCGGTTTTCCAGAACTGGTCAGAACCTGCTGAAACTCACCTCTGCTCTGATAGCTTAACTATACTATGACCATTTTCAAATATGATGGGTTCTTTCAGAGGCCTTCCTATCAGAGCCCACAAACACTAATATCAGATTTCCTAGTAGTATCCAGCATGGGTATGCAAATATTGTCTACGTTTAGAGCAGTAGTCCAATTCATGTGATAGGGAGACCCTTCAAATATCATCCCCTGGCTCAGATTATTGGTATCATTGAATACTATTTTTTGGTAGCCATCTTCATCAAGAAATCTGTGTATAAACCAAAATAAGGCTATGATTTCCACTTAATAATGATGATGAGATGATCTTTAACACCATCAAACAACACCTATCTATCCTAGGTCCTTAAGGACTTAATAGTGGATACAAATGCCAAATCCAGTCTAAGCCTCTGACTGTGTGACCAGCCATCATTATCTTCATCATACATTGGAATATCTGCAAGAAATACCATTTGGGTCCATAAAATAGGCAAAATAGTAGAAAATGAAGCAAGTGTTCTCCGGGACTTTAGAATTCATGCAGATGGGCACCTGTCACATAACACCCCAGACTTAACAATTGATGGTAAGAAAGACAAAAAGAGGTCTGCATGCTGGACATTGGCAATACCTGGAGACAGCAGAAAAGAAGGGAAAGTACTGGGGATATCACAAAATATAAATACCACAAATAGAAATAGAATGACTGTGGCAAAGCAAAGGTAGTAC
Organism: Pantherophis guttatus; assembly: GCF_059756535.1. Taxonomy (NCBI): domain Eukaryota; kingdom Metazoa; phylum Chordata; class Lepidosauria; order Squamata; family Colubridae; genus Pantherophis; species Pantherophis guttatus. The sequence continues at coordinate 288,859,538 of NC_142063.1, read as the reverse complement.
TAATAGTAATAGGCACCTTAGGTGCAATCCAGAAGCAACTGGAGCACACTTGAACATGAAAGGCATTGACAAAATCATCAATTACCAAAGGCAGCTGTACTTGGAACACCTTACCGTAAATCTTGTGATGGTACCTTTAATATTATTAAACAACAGCAACTGCCTATGCGAGGTCCTAGGAAAGAACTCAATACATGGACAAAAATACCAAATCCAGTCTAAATATCTGGCTGACTATGCAACCAACCATAAAGTGTAGATAATTGTTATGGCAATACCAGGGGATAGAATTGGAAAAGATCACAAAGAATCAAGTTCTGAAAATTGAAGCTGAAATATTGTGGCATAAAGCAGATGTGGTGGTCCCAGTTGTTACTGGCACACTGAGTGCCATATCAAAAAATCTTGGATGGCACCTAGAAAATCTGTGCACTGACAAATTTCCATCTGTCAATTATAGGTAGTCTTCAACTAACATTCCCCTTCCCATTTAGTGATTATTCAAAGTTACAACAGACCTATTTTAGAGCAACTTACAACCAGGTTTCAATGTTCTGATGGTTGCCTCTCATAGCATTCAGCAACATGGCCACAATTAGAGCTGTTTGCAGCATCCTGTGATATGTATAGGACAGGTTTACCCAGGGGTGGGCTGTTGGGGGTTCACAGGGGTTTGGGAGAACCTCTAGCTAAGATTCTGTGCAGTTTGGAGAACCCCCAAATCCCATTCCTGACTGGCCTCGCCTACCCCGCCCCTCCCAGGAGTCCCCACACAGCCCGTTTTGGATGCAGGTAAGTGCAGGGTACACGCAGAGGCTCGGGGAGAGCGAAAAACGGGCCTACTGGAACTTCAGAAAGGCCGGAAACAGGCTCGTTTCCGGCCTCCAGAGGGCCTCTGGAGCCTGGGGAGGTAGTTTTCGCCCTCCTGGAGGCTTGAGAAAAGCCTCCGGAGCCCAGGGAGGGCAAAAATGCACCCCCACCATGGTGCAGGAGGCCGACTAGGCCATGCCCACCATGGCCATGCCCACCCAGCAACTGGGCAGACCACCCCTTGCTAAAATTTTTGAAGCCCACCCCTGGTTTTACCAAAAACCAGCAATTACTTCTGCTTTTCAGCAAAACTGCATCCATAGTCCACTGGTTCATTTAATGACCACATTTGCTTAATGACTGCCACAAAAAAAAATGGTCACATGACCATCATGACTAATGGGTAGGCACTATTATCGTTCTAACACCTTAGACAAATGGTTGTAGAAATTGATGGATTTGGCTGAAATGGCAAAATTGACCACCTTGATTAAAGAAAAGAACACAAGTAACTTTTGTTTCCATATGGAGACCGCTTCTGAACTTCATGCTTGACGTGGAGAAGAATGAAACTTTGACTTTGGGATTTACCAATTAGACTGATAGATCTTTATAGAAATGGCTTGTTTATACTATGGTATTAGGAAAAGGGAAAAAGTTGTGATCTGATGTTAATGACTTATTTTACTGTAATAGAAAGAGTTGGAAGTCAAAGCTTCTTTTCTTCTTCTTTTTTTCTTCTCTTTCATCACTTTTCCTCACCTTTCCTTTCCCACTGCTTTCCTATTTACTTTGTATTTGGCATTTTCTATTACTTTACAACTCAATAAAAATGTTAACTATCAACAAGAGCTCAACACCAACAGTACTTCCACCCTGCAGGGCTGAAACAATTCTTGCGATTTCATGCCGTCTGCACATTTCCGTTCAACGCTGTTTAGGCTTAAGTAGACATTTGCTTCAGAAATGAGAGGCATGCCAGAGGGCTTGAGAGGGAGCTGCGCTTCATACCTATGTGGGAAAGGTCTGGCTCACCAGGCTCATCCCATCGAGCGGATTGGTAAAACGTTTTATCGGTCAGCAGAAACTGGATCATGGTTTGTTTCATTATGATCTCCCCACCTTTCCAAATCTCATTAATAAAGGGGCCTCTGCACGATCACAGTCTTCTATTACTAAGAAACACTAAGCTCAGAAAGCATATCAGATGTACGCTGGCCCTAAATATACACACATTTTCTCTCCAAGCAGCTCTGTTACAGCAGTTGCCCAGCTCTATTGTAGGCATGCACTTTTTCAACCCCACCTTGCCCGTTGCAATCCTATCGCCATAGCAACTATTTATGCAACATCACCACAGGAGCCATCCAAGGGACTGTAATGCCAATGTAGGTAAATAAGCCAAATGTGGGTAAATAAGCCAAAAAATCTCTTAGTTTCAGGCAGACTACAGGTAGTCCTCGGCTTACAACAGTTCATTTAGTGACCGTCTGAAGTTACAACAGCACTGAAAAAAAGTGAGTTATAGCCATGTTTCACACTTACGACTCTTGCAACATCTACATGGGTTACGTGATCAAAATTCAGATGCTTGTTAACTGACTCATATTTATGACGGTTGCGTTGTCTGCACTGTGATCACCTTTTGTGACCTTCTGATAATCAAAGTCAATGGAGAAACCAGATTCACTTAACAACGGTGTTACTAATTTAACAACTGCAGGGATTCGCTTAACAAATGTGGCAAGAAAAGTCGTAAAATGAGGCAAAACTCACTTAGCAAATTTTTCACTTAGCAACATAAATTTGAAGCTCAATTATTGTAATAAATTGAGGACTATCTATACTGGTATAATCCAAGGCAGCTCAATTTCCACATTGCAGCATTGGCCTGTTATCATTAAAAGTAATGTGAATGCACACAACGCATAGCTTCGGCTCCAGGAATCTGGCTCTGAAAGAAAAGCAGAGAAAGGGATCTAACTTTCAGGAAAGTATAGTCTATCTCAGGGGTGGGCAACTGTGGCCCTTTTACAACCTGTGGACTTCAACTCCCAGAATTCCTGAGACAGCTTGGAGTTGAAGTCCACAGGTTGTAAAAGGGCCACAGATGCCCACTCCTGGTCTATCTAGTTATTGTAGAAGCTGGGTGTTAAAAGACAGGCTTATTTTTTCACATCTGATGGGTTTTAGGGAGATGAAATAGAAGACAAAAGGAAGATGATCATCTCCTCTTTAAGTGCTTGGAGTTCTAATTAGAAAAAAAATTAAAGAAGACATCCCCCATGATAACATAAGCAGCACAACACCTATAATTGTGGTGCTTACAACACCTATAAACATAATAAATATGTTTAATTCTCTCAAATGTGGATCAAATTCAACCTCTATCCAAGGATAAATACTAAATGTTCTATAGTATTTTGGCTGCATCTATGCAGAAATTAATTTCTACAATAATGGGTTTATTTCACCATCAAGTGTACATCTTAATCTGAAAGGTTACATATGAATTAAGAAGACTTATCTTTTTTATCTGACTAATGAAACCATTTATTCCATTCACTCACCTTTAGGGTATGATTATTGATTCTAGGAAAATATTCTAATCTCAGTATCTGCATAGAAATTGCATTGCCCTTGAATGCTTACACAGATACTGTGAAGGAAACACATGAAGCATTATTAAAACATATTAAAACAATGCCACTCCATTAAGGAGTCTAGCTAGCATCTCCCTGTGGTTCTTCTCCCATGTCTTAGTACAGTTTTGCCTCCTTAGGACTTTGTCATGCTGAAATTACTGAGTATCAAAGTTTACTTAAGTTTAATAACATAGTGAGAGTTCCCCCTTTTCTTCCGTAATTATCTTCCCGTAGTTTACCACAAACATCCAGCACAAACAGCCTTATCAGGTAGAATCTGAATACTGTAGTTATGTTGGAATCCTACAAAAAAGCAACTCTACAGTACAGGTAGTCCTCGACTTACGACCACAATTGAGCCCAAAATTTCTGTTGCTGAGTGAGCTTTTTCCCATTTTACAACTTTTACTTGCCACGGTTGTTAAGTGAATCATTACAATTGTTAAGTTAGTAACACAGTTGTTAAATGAATCTGGCTTCCCCATTGACTTTGCTTAGTCAGGAGATTGCAGAAGATGACGACATGATCCCGGGACATTGCAACCATCCTAGATATGAGTCAATTGCCAAGCATGTGAATTTTGATTACGTGACCCTGGGGATGCTGCAATGGTTGTCGTAAGTCAATTCAGTGCTGTTGTAACTTTGAACTGTTGTAAATCGAGGACTACCTATAATCTTTTTATTTATTTATTTATTTTGTATGGCCATCCATCTCAGCAAGTGACTCTGAGCAGTGAACCATCTTAAAATAAGAAATATTTAGAGAGAAAAGGTAGGCCCAAATCCTAAGCAGTACAGGAACTAGGTTCACATACTGCAGAAAGCAATAGCTCCATTAATCTTAGTACTGTTGGCCTGGTAATATACTGAGCCATAAACCCGAGTTTATAGGACTAGAGGTTATCGTATAGCCAAATCCCTTGCTCAGTGTAAGATCATTAAAGCATGTTTGACAGATGACTCTCTAACCTCTTGTTGAAACCTCTAGCAAAAACTCACATCATCATGTGGCAGACTGTTCAACTGGCTAACAACCTCTAAGAAGTTCCTTCTAAAATCTAGCCTAAATATCCTTACTTAAGTATCCTTACTTAATGCATTCAGGAACTCCTCTTCAGAAGTTCCTTCTGAAATCTAGCCTAAATATCCTTACTTAATGCATTCAGGAACTCCTCTTCAGAAGTTTCTTCTGAAATCTAGCCTAAATATCCTTACTTAAGTATCCTTACTTAACGCATTCTGGTTCTGATTTCTAAAGCTATAGAGCAGTGATGGCTAACCTTTTTGCCATCTGGTGCCAAAAGTGGGGGGAACAGGGAGGGGTTCGCCCGCACACGTGGCGACACCCATAATTCAGTGTGCCCCCCCCCGTGCTCCCCCTGCTTTTTTCACATAATGGCATAGTGGGACCGGTAGGCCCCTTTTTCACCCTCCCCAGGCTCCAGAGGATTTCTTGGAGCCTGGGAAGGGCCTTCCGCACCCACCCCGGAGGCCCTCCGGAGGCCGGAAACGGCCCTTTGCCAACTTCCGGTGGGACTAGAAGTCCCGTTTTTCGCTCTCCCCAGGCTCCAGAGCCTTTCTAGGAGCCTGGGGAGGGCAAAAACGACCTTCCCCACCCTTCCCCACAACTTCCGGTGGGCCTGGAAGGCCTGAAAATCAGGTGGGCAGTGCGCACATGCATGCCGGAGCTTAGCTAGGGCAATGCTCACATGCCCACCAATATGGCTCCACGTGCCACCTGTTGCACACATGCCATAGGTTCGCCATCACAACTATAGAAAATAAGTCCATTCAGATGTGGCAATCTTCAGATATTTGGAAACTGCTATTATATCTCAACAGCTAGCTAAGTATAATGGTTAAGACAACATGCTGGAAACCCTACGTAGCGCACAGATAATGCAAGAAATTGCACTCAGAATAGTTTCAATATTTTTTTATTTTCCTTAGGAAAACAAAACTAAACAATAACACCAACCAAAGCACTGTGACTTAGGACTGGACTTTGCAAATCTTTTAAAGAAAAGCTTCTGAATGCATGGGAGTCTATATCAAGCATCGCTTTACATATAATTCAAGCAGTCGTGTCTTCCATAGCTGCTTCAGCTGTTTCCACATGTGGGAAGCAGCTGTGGGAACCTAAAAAAGACACAGTGGCTTTAATGAGCTTCCTTCATGTCCCTTGTGTTTTAGAGCACTTTCTTCGAAGAATTTTTATAGCCTCATGTTGGCTATCCACGAGCCTGACCTCTCTATTTTGTCCCTCAACCAATGTTAAACTATGGTTAGTGTAATCTGTGATCCAAATCATTATGTGAATATCGCGGATACACTGGATATATATCATCTTGTCAAGTAACACCTCCTTCTCCTTCTTGACTGTGCAGTCAGTGAGCATCTCTACCTCAGTGTTAGGTTTGCCCGATTTACTTGTAAAAAAAATGTTGGGTTCAAAATATACACTGATACAAAGAATTTTAAAGACTAAGATTCTACTGAAACCAGAACTTTTCTTGATTGGGATTAATGGACAGTCAACTAGAAAAGAGTCAGAGAAGAATGTTTTTATAAGATTACTGTTGTAAGGTTACTATATGCACAAAAATGGAAAAACTCTGATATACCCAAAATGGAGGGAAGGTTAATGAAAATTATGGAAGCAGCACAGATAGCAAAATCAGCCTGTTTGCTTAGGGAATGATCAACTGTTGCATTTATTAGTGACTGGAAACCCCATTTGAACTTTTTTTCTGAAGAAAGGGGGAAAAATTAAATTGTGATAAAGGGTTTCCTATGGAAGAAGGAAATTATAATGTAATTTTAAAAGTAAAATATAAATGCATTTATAACCATTGTCAAAGAAATTGGAAGCGGCTTATTTTGTAATTTCTTTTCCTATTTTCTTTGTCATATTCTTTTCATATTCTTTTCTAATATTGGTATTGCTTTTATTTTGTTAAAAAAAATTCTTCAATAAAGTTTGTACATATATGTTGTGTGTAGTGCAGCGTTGCAGCTGATTCAATGCAAACTTTGCTGGAGGTTTCAGATTCTTGCATCTCCTTTCCATAAACACTTGTGGGCATCTATTTAAATTTCTAATTCAAAATCTTTTAACTTCCATTAATGAGGCCACAATGCTCTTTGTTACATAGCATTTAGACCATTTTTTGTTAAAAAAAAGAATTTGCATCAGCAGGCTATTAGCACTGTGATTTCTTCCTTCCCTCCCCTTCCCCCCCCCTTTTTTTAGTCAGTTTTATAAAGCAAAGTCAGGCAAAGTCATATATTTAAACGCCTGGCTGGCCGAACAATTCTATTTGACTTTATATGGTTATAAGGAACAGAGTATTTCCCACATTTGTAGTGAGTTAACAATGCGGAAACGGTAATCTCCTCAGTTTCTTGCAAAACCTTATTATAAAGTTAATCCAGAACATTTCTTGAGAGCCCATATTATCTTATCATTTGTGCCATGTATTTACCTGTGGTTTCTTTAACCCCTCTCTAGTTTCCATTGTTACTCCCTTCTTTTTCTGCCATTGCTACATGTCGGGATAGGGTGGTAACAATTGAAACAGAAATCCTTGCAAAACCAGAAAGATGGGCAATAGTATCACTGGTAGAATAGTACAAAACTGTGAGGTAACTGGGGACTTTTAGCGCACATTTACAATCACCCATTTTTCTATGTGTTCAATTCCACCCCAGGGGAAGTCCTCCATTCTTTGTTTTCCCTCTACGAAGGAAACACAACCAGAGATTGTGTGGAGATGTAAAAGGGAAACACATATATCAACACCTTCCCCAGTTTTGTAAAGCTACCATCAAAAAACATTCTAAACCAAGAGAATCAAACAGAAAAATAACTATTCCACAGCTGACAAAAACTTTTAGGAAACAGGAATGCAAAGTTTGAGATGGTGTTAATTTAGAACATTTGAGGTATACACTTTTTAAAAATGCAAGGTGTGAGGTAGCATACAGGAGGGTAGAGAGAAATGTTGGAAGTCCTTCATAGATTTATTATGATGGCTCTTTTATAATAACTTCCTTAAAGGTTTCTCCCTACTCCCCATATAGTCCTGCACAAATTTCCACCTGCAAGAGCTTACAAACTTCTGTAATAACTTACAATACCTGCATCAGGGAGAGTTTGGATCTTTCAGTCTTCAAAATGGAAATAGTACTTCTCCGATTGACGAAAGGTACAAAAACCAGGTGGGGCTCATTTGTTAATTCATACCAGGAAACAGTAAACACTTCATGTGACAAAGGAAAAATATGTTGTAAAAGATAGTTTTGAACTTTGGAGCTGTCAAACATATTTGAGATGGGAGCTATCCACTCGTATTTCCTCATTATAAATAGCAGCCATCTACAGAATTCAATCCAAAATGAAATATCAACTATCAGCAATCAGAGACTGCAATGTAGATATTTACCAAGAGAAAAATTACTGTTTTTCTCCCTCTCTTGGCTACTTTTGATACAAGAATGACAGAAGTCCTTAGGAATGTGAGCTATTGGATGAAACCAATAAATTTCTCTAGGTCATACCCTCAAAGTTTACATTTGGCTCCTTAGTGTAGTCTACTCCAAAGGAAATAATAGGTTGCATTATATACACATTGTATTATACAGCTGTATTTGCAGATCAGTGAAAAATCATACTCATTTTAAAGTGTTTTGTTTATCTGAGTATCCGTCTCCCATCACCAGGAAAGAATTTAATAGGCTTAAATGGCTCCTATTGCTGTACTATTTTTCTGACCCGCTTTGACCAAGGCAAGAAGAAAATGGGAACTGACAAGGCCCATCAATCTTCATTATATGTAATTCAGAGAGCAAGAATTCAGGGAAGCCAGCATACTATCACAGATTTGCCCTCTCATCAATGCACTGACGTCACCAGTTTCCATATACCTCACTTGGACAACTGAGATACAATTTTATCTCTTTGTTTCTTTCCTCTGGATCTCACTCAGCAACTTCCTTTGTAATTTGTTTGCCATAACAACAATCCTTTGGGTCATGTTGGACTGAGAGAAAATGAATGGCCCCACATCTCCCAGGGAGCTTCTGTGACTTTCAGGAAGCTAAAAGTGAATCAACCTGGTCCTTTTGGTCCTACGTCAGTGTTTTTATCCGTAATCCCACATGGTCAATTCTTAACACTTACTCAATATGCTATGGCTTAGTTTAAACTTTAAATTGTTTACAAAAGTAAGAGTTGTTGACAACAGCTACAAGGAGAGAATCATTTAGAAAAGTAGTGATTGAATGGAAATATTTCCTCAGATAAATAATAATAATAATAATAATAATAATAATTATTATTATTATTATTATTATTATTATTATTATTATTATTATTTATTGAATTTATATACCGCCCTTCTCCCCGAAGGGACTCAGGGCGGTGAACAGCTGAAAATTAAAATAACATATAATATAAAAGTTAAGATAACTAAAAATAAATTAAATTAATCGGCCTCCCAATTTAAAACCCCAAGCTATAAAATTAAAAACTAACCCATAAAACCTATTCAGGCCAGGCCGGCTTGCTGAAATAAAAACGTCTTCAGGGCCTTACGGAAAGTGCGGAGATACGGGATCAGTCGTATTCCGGGAGGTAGCTCGTTCCAGAGGGCGGTGCTCCCACAGAGAAGGCTCTCCTCCTGGGGGCCGCCAGCCAACATTACTTGACCGATGGCACCCTGAGGAGGCCCTCTCTTGAGAGTGTATTGGCCGGTAGGAGGTTATCGGTAGCAGAAGGCGGTCTCGTAAATACCCTGGCCCTAAGCCATGGAGCACTTTAAAGGTTCTCACAGAGGGCTGCAGGAGGCCATCCCAGCTGAAAATGGAACCAGGCCCATCCCACCCCATCCACGCCCACCCAGCACCCCAAGGTCAAACACAACCCTCAATGAAATTGAGTTTGACACCCCTGAACTAGATGATAGATACTTAAATGCCAACAGAAATTGTCCCATAAACTAAAGGGACCAAAGTGTAAGAGCACAAGAACTTGAAGTGAAACCTTTCTTGTCATTTTATGCTGCTACCTTCTTGGGGCTTCCACAGATGTAGATCCGCTCATCTGGGTTGCCCTTTACTCATTTGGAAAACGGAACCTCTTTTTCTCCTTGATAGGCATCAAAACTTGTTTCCTGTTTTGATGCAAAGAAACTACGTGCAAAAACAAAATGAACTAAGAACAATTCTAAAAACCAGAACAAGCAAAGTTTATCAACTAACTACATCTTTAAAGCATGCATACATACCATTCAGCTACCCCATATGGCCCATCGTAAAATATGCAGTTCCTGGCAATACTTGTTTCATATCCCCAGTTCACATTCACATCATGCTTTAAAAGCAAACGACTAGGTCTCACAAAGCAACTTTGTAAAAGAAAAAACACACACACATACACAAATCCAGCTCAGCCAGGACATCAATTCTTAGGCACGATCCATAATGGACTGGAATGGCTGATTTAGTGCAAGAAGACGAAAGATGTGAGAAGAAACACATAAATAGAATATACACAATGGTTCATGATTCTAAGTCACTCCATATTTAGAGAAATATAGCAAGAGAGATTAATTTGCTGTATTTGAAATCCTTCACAAAAGAATGCCTCTGCATATGAAGCCAAATGCACAAAAGCCCAATCTTTCTGTGGCCACACTTCAGCATGCACAATGTTAGGTGTGGCATACCTAATAATAGTAACTAAAAAGTCATGGAAGAAAATTTCTAGTGCAGTGTTTTTTTTTTCAAAAACACAGAGTAGATTTAATGTTAACCCTACACTGCACAGGAACTATATCTGGGTAACTCTTCTCCAATGTTATCCCTGGTTTTAAACCAGTCAGTTTTGCATTGTCTGAATCAGGAACTGTAGTTACTTCAACTGAATATTGTCATTGTACATGTATACACAGTATACCACTACAACAAAATTCACTTAACACCCAAAGACCAGGTCCAACACACATAACAATCCCCAAACACACTCCCACCCACCACAATTCCCCACCCCTAAACCACCCAAAGGCATATCTTTAAAAAAAACCTTGATTTGATTTGTGTGTTTTAACAAACTATGCTTTAAGGCAATAATACCCTTATGAAACAAAATCAACTGCAATTTATTCAAAACTGGAAGTTATTTCCAATGTCTCCCTTGCAGCCGTTCCATACAAGAAATGGAGAAGGATAGAACTGAACTATAATCTGTTTTTATTTATGGATATAGGTAGTAGCCCCCTAGCCAGTCTTGGCTGATTTGCAAAATGCTCAGCTGAAGCAGGTCAAGTTAGCACACAGACAGGAGACCACTAGGAAATTTCCAAGCTGCAGACTAGACTGGAAAGAAAAAAAAAAGTCTGAAAAAGCAAATGGCAAACCATTTTAATATTCTTGCTAAGGAAACTAAATAAAGAGCCTTGGTAGTACAGTGGTCTAAGGCACCCTGTTATTAAGCTGGTTATTAAGACCAGCTGCCTGCAATTACCGCAGGTTCGAATCTCGCCAAGGCTCAAGGTTGACTCAGCCTTCCATCCCTTTCTAAGGTAGGTAAATTGAGGACCCAGTTGTGGGGGCAATAAGCTGACTTTGTATAAATATACAAATATACAAAAGGATGAAGGCTATTGCTGAGCACATTGTGAGTCTCCAGAGAAGGGCGGCATATAAAATCAAATAAAAAAATAAAAATAAAAAAAATTAAACAAAATAAGATCATGTAATTCACCAGAAATTGAGTTCAGTTTGAGGGAAAGAGTGGGTCTGCGTAAAATCCTAACAGATTTAACCTATACAGAAATAAAATATTCTGACATCTACCATCTCAGAGCACTATAAAGACCAGTTACCATCTCCTAACCTAAGAGCATACCGGCAGCAATGGCTAAAGGTTACCACAGGGTATGCAGTCTGAAGCCACAGGACTACATATCTCAGCCTGATAGCCTGCCCCATCCTCAACAGAAGGAATAGATCCATGATGGCGAATCTATGGCACGCATGCCCAAGGTAGCATGCAGAATGTAAGGTGTATCGCATCTCTCCTTCTCAATTACTGGCTTGGTTGGCTAGGGATCTGAGGAATTCCAACACAGCGTCTGGGAAGATACTTGGAGAAAGCTTCTCACACACAGGATCATCAAAAATACTGTGTAGTCAACAGCAAGACCCAGAAATGGCCACAAGCCATAGCTGAAGGATAGAGCTTGATGCTCTTGAGACCCAAGGAAATTCTGCAGTTTATTGAAGAATCTGGCTCCAGGGTTTAGAAGGCGTTTTCCCCTGCAGGTCTGTTATTTCATAGAAATACTGGCCATCAGCACAGACATGTGGTTGTAGACCATACCAGAATACTACTTTTGATTCACTTTCTATAGCAGAAAGCCATCAAAACACACATATCCCATAAAACCCAGGGAGGAATATAAATGCCTACTGGTGGAGAGAACATTCTCCAAAAGAAATTTTGGACATCCGTGATCTTGTGAACTCCAATGGATCTAAATCACAGTGAGGTCATTTGTTAACTGTGGAAAAAGGCAGCCTTTGGTGGGCTTTCATCCAATTAGCCTCTGCTGTACTAATAACCTGGAAGAACACTTCAAATTCATAATGCAAGCCAGTCACTTTGTGATAAAAACAGGAGAGGTTTATGTACACTTCATTGCATCTGACAGCATTAACTGCAGTTTCAAAGCAACCCTGTGGGTCTTGGAAAGCTCCCCTTGCATTCATAAGCTATTAGCTGCAGAGGCTGGAATCCTAATGAGCCTTTTTCCTGTATAACTCTTATTCTTTCACTGGCAGACAATTACATTTTTGTAAGTATCCAATAAAATTAAGGCAACAGAGGTCATCTATTAAAATGAAGAATTAGAAACCATAGCCACAAACTTTCTGCTGGTTGAAAGCCACTTGCAATGAAGAATCATAAAATAAATCTGACTATATGTACGCTGTGCCCCGGCCATGAGCTTACTTTTTAAAATGAAAATGATGCCCCAGAGATGTCTCCTTGCTCTTAAAGTCAGGCCAAGACATACTCACTACCCTGAGCTAAACCGGGATGCTTTGCAAGAACATGACAAAAGTACAAATGCTGATCTCTTTTTTTCCCCCAGCAGGAAATGAACGTAACATTATTAGCCTGTGGAGTTTGAACTATAAGACACAAGAATCATGACCAACTTCATTAAAGAGGACTGGATCAATTCATGGAGGTTAAATCTACAAGGGGTATGAAGACTCAGTGTTATGTAGCAAAGGAACTATAGTAGGAAAGAACTCAGCCACCATTTCTTGCTAGTGAGTATCTGGTCAGCCACTGTGATAAACGAAATGCTGGTCTAAGGTTGACCTTGGCCAGATGCAGTAAGACTATTCTGGTGTATCTAATGTAACAGCAGAGACAAAGTTTGTTGTAACATGAGTCAGGAGGTAGTAGCCTAGGCTATAGATGATGGGGAGAGAGACTAGCATCACAATGTTGAAGGTCAGAGTAGCATGTGCAAAGTGGTTTACTGATCTGCATTTGCACAACTAATTTTGATACTCTGAGACACTGGTCTACTAGTCCACTGGAAAGCAATATCCTGTCCCAGGGATTAAACCAGTTTGGACTGCAAATATTGTCAGGAATGATGGTATATTTTTGTACTTTGCCAGCAATGGAAAATCACAATTAAGTCAGAGATCTAAATGCTAGAAAGAAGAATATCTTTGTTTGGATTCAGAAAATAAGTAGTATTGCACCTATTGCACTATTGTATAGTACAGCTTATATTTGGGGAGGCAACAGACTTGGAACAATCTTCAGAGATATGGCTCTGAAGATATTCTAAGCCAGACTCCAAGATATGTTCTAACTTCCCAAGAAGAGGAGAATTGTAAAGATACTGACATCTTAAGATGTTCTGGAAGGTTCATGCACAAAAAGAGAAATATGGGATAGAGCAGGGGTAAATGTTACCAGTTTAGGCCGGTTCGCCTGAACCGGTAGTAAAAAATGCTACTGGTTCACCCAAACTGGTAGTACAAAAATGCTTTTAAAAAGTTTTTTTAAAAAGGTTCCAACAATCGCATGGCACAGTTGATTGTCACAGCTGATCATCAGAACTTTTTTAAAACTTTTTTAAAGCATTTTTTACTACCTAGTTGCCTGAACCAGTAGTAAAAAAAATGTTTTAAAAAAGTTTTTAAAAAGGTTCCGACGATCATGAACACAGCTGATTGTCAGAACTTTTTTTAGTTAAAAAATGCTTGAAAAAGTTAAAAAAAAGTTGGCCACGCCCACCCAGTCATATGCCGCCACCACCAAGCCACGCCCACCAAGCCACGGTAAGGAAAATTTTTGAATTTCACCACTGGGATAGAGGTAGCTCTCAGGAACAGAGTGGGTATGGAATTTCCAGGTAAATACATATAGAATACAGTATAATGTTTTATGAGATCTAATGGTTAAGGCAAGAGAGAGTGAAAAAGAAAGTGTTAGACATAATACACACATGCACACACATACACACCCTACACACAAACACACATAATACTCAATTTTATCTAGACAATTACTTAAGTAGGCAACTTTTGCAATTATCCTGAGCCTAAAAGACTGCCAAGATTGCAGGCAATGTTAGAGCACAGAGCAGGAGGGTGGAGGAAATAATGAGGTATGGGGCTATTTTTAAGTTTGGCTTTTCCCTTCTGTCCTTTAACAAATGACAACTCTGGATGAGTCTGGGATAAAGGAACGGTAATTGCCTACTTCAATTTATGAAGTTGACAAGAGTCTCAGATTCCATATTAGCTATAATATTGTTCTGTTGTAACAGTGATTCTCATAAACTATTGTAATTAATAGCCAGTCCTGTAGGAATTGAAGGGAATTAATAGAGTAAAAAGAAAATCCCACTCAGGGGCTTATGCTACTTTGAAAATGGTATATCAGAAATTATATTCAAACGAAGAGGGAAATGACATCATGGCCCACACTTATGGAAAAGGCATTCAGTCAGTGGTTAAAGGGGCCCCTCCATCATCTTGTCTTTGGGAGAAGAGATGAACACCACAAGATCACAGTCCTATGATTAAATGCATACCTGATTGTAACTGGTGCTGATTATCTTGCAACACCAAGTTTCCCCCCCAAAAATTGTATGCTTTTACATGGTAGTATTTATAGATACATGGTAGATTTTGTAGCAATGGGGAGTAAAATTAGAAAGACAAGATGGTTATACACTTTAGAACAATACTGGAGGTCTGTTCCTGTTATTTCACCTCTAATGCAGCCTTCAACCTTTCTTATCCTGGGATTTAAGAAGTTGAAGTTCAATGCATTCACAGAGAGAGAATGCTGAGAAGACTTACTTAGAGTTAATACTTGGTGCTAGGTTTCATGGCTTCTTGGAAAATGTTATTTATCTGCATTTATTATTATAGTCAACTCCAATGGACTATAATGGGAAATGAAAATTCTTAATAAAACACTCCTTTAATCCTTAACTCTCCTCTCCTATAGCAATACAGTGCATTCAATATCCTCCTACTTAGCAAACTTACAGCATCTTAGCAAGAACTAAGACTGAACTTTATTGCATTATTGTACACCTCCATCTCTACCAAAATATGAACTCTGCCCTGTTAGATCAAGGCCTTCCATATTCTGAATGAGAGACTCACTGTAGTACTGCTATAGAAAGGTTAGAAACTTGAAAAAGTTGGGAAGAATAACAGAGTTGGAAGGGACCTTGGCGGTCTTCTAGTCTTCCTGCTCAAACAGGAAACCTTATATCATAAATAGTTGTCCAATCTCTTCTTAAAAACCTCCAGTGTTGGAGCACACCAACTTCTGGAGGCAAGTTGTTTCACTGATTAATTGTTCTAACTATCAGGAAATTTCTCCTTAGTTCTAGATTGGTGCTCTCCTTGGTTAGTTTCCCTCCGTTGCTTCTTGTCCTGCCTTCAGGTGTTTTGGAGAAGAGATTGACTCTCTCTTCTTTGTGGCAGCCCCTTAGAAAGCACAGGAAGGATACAGTGCTACGAGAATAGGTATTTAGATGATGATGATGATGATGATGATGATGATGATGATGATGATGATAATAACAACAACAACAACAACCACCAGCCTCAAAGGCTGTGAATCTCACTAAAGATTAACCAATAATAATAAAAGTATGGTTCATTGACATTGCAATACCTGGTGATGCACGGATTGAAGATAAGCAGCAAGAAAAAATCACAAAGTACCGGGACTTGCAAATTGAAGTTGAGCGACTATGGAAAAAGAAATTGTGTGTTGTCCTGATTGTAATTGGAGCCCTTGGAGCAATACCCAAAGGGCTACCCCGCTATTTAGAAATTCTAAATTTGCCGGACTTGAACATTTTGACTCTACAAAAAACCACCTTACTCGGAACAGCTTACATCCTCCAACGATACCTTAACAGTTCCTAGGTCCTTGGTTAGGACTCGAGCTGCTGAGCTATTAACCAGCCTCAAAGGCTGTGAATCTCACTAAAGATTAAATAATAATAATAATAATAATAATAATAATAATAATAATAGTAATAATAATAATAATAATAATAATAATAATAATAATAATAATGTTAACATCTTCCTTTTTCTTTACAACCAAGTCCCAGTTCCCTGCTGAGTGTCAACAAAACGAGTAGCTATTTTTATCCCTCAAAAGCAGACATAAAAAGGAAATCCAGAGAATCATTACCCTCTTTCCTTCACTACATTTTAAAAACTTCAACATGCTAATGAAAATCAGTTCTGCCTGATTTCCTTCATTATATCTAGATAAAACGTCTTTCTCTCCTAGCTGAAAGCAACAGTGTGGTTTAGAACAGATGGGTTTACACTCTGCTCAGAAACAGGAGGGAGATGGAGGGAGAAAACAGAGTGATCACAACAATGGATGGATTCATGCTAGACCTAGGATTTTGGACCCTCTGGGCAGATTACTCCTGAAGTAGAAGATACCAGCCAAGAGTTTCTTTTCCCTGTTTCTCCCTCTCTTTGCAAAATAGAAAAGCAGCATCAACAAGGATGAGGACCTAGTTAATGTCCACCTGCTATTCTCTGAATCCAACCCACACACATGGTAAAATCTTACTATATTTGCTATAAGAAATAAAATTCTCGATAGTCCAAAACCCCACCAAGAAGTTAGGAAAAGAAAAATAGAAACAAAGCTTGCCAATCTTTCCATCATAATGTAGTTCTCCCACAGTAGTCCATGACTACGCTCAATTCATAACAACAGACAACCAGCCAACCGCTTTGAAGGGCCTTCTGAAATCTGTAGTTCATGTAAAATGCCACTGTACTTCATAATTCCAGATTTTGGAGAATATTTGCAAACTCTCAGGCTCCATACTGACCTCTTCCTCTTCCTCTCCCCACCCTATCCCGCTCTTTGAACTCTGCTATGTCTCACATCTCAGAGAACCAAATTTCAAGAACCAAATTTCCTCCTTTCCAAGCTTCTGTTCTTTATTGTATTACCCAGTGGGGCATATATGATGGGATAAAGGTTTCCACTTTGCCTAGGATTCTGCTAGAAGATAACTGTGTTTTATTTCTGTTAAAGGCAGATCCAAATGAACAAATCAGCTAAATGTTTAATGTAAAAACTCTCTTTCAAACAATTACACAAAATCACCTCAAGCAGTTCTATCCTGAAAGGATCATACTAGCAACATTGGTCTTAAAGAGGAAAAAAAATATCCTTTATAAGTTTTTGGGCTAAGTTTATCCAAGTCCTGTTTCAGAGCGTGATAAAAAGAAAGCCCTAAACTAGAGCATACAAAAAAGACTAAAACTACACAGGCACAATAAATCTCAAACAAAGTAAAATGACTGTAACTTCAGCTGACTTAAATTTGCATGGATTTCCTTGCAGCAGGAAACGCCACATTTCTTTGCAAGATAAATATGAAAATATTGCCTCGCAACTGATTGGGGTGGGGGGGGAGAGAGCTGAAATAACCATTCATTGTCACTGAAACCAGAAAAGCAATGCCTAGATTCCATATAGAAAATATTTAGAAATTTGTTTCTGGATCACGATAGTAGAATGCGGCAACCTAACTGGATACAATTATCTATGGCTAATCCTCAACCTGGTCAGTTTCCTTGGGAAAGTGTAGTTAATCCAGGTCAATTTGGCTACCTATAACTTATTCATTTCCTTTTGCTGGTTTTATTTATTAGATTCCATTTCAGGAGCTCAAAGCAGGGTACATAATGTTCCCTCCTCCCATTTCTCCCCACAACTCCAACCCTAACCTGTGAAGTAGGTTAGACTGAGACAAGGGAAGGAAGGAGGCCGGCCCAAACTTAGTTACTGAACTTCCATAGCTGAGTATGAACCAGAAACTACGTCTCCACAGTCCTAGTTCATCACTATACTGCACTGGGTCTCTATATCCACCATACCACGTTAAAATCTGACTCCTAGTTGTATACGCAGAATATGAAAAATTAAACTTTCAAACAAAATCAATTCACACATAGAATTTTACAAACTAAGCTGAAGTTTAATCAGGAAAAGATCTTTTGGCCAGATTTCTCTCCCTTTGCACATAGATCATCAAGGCTCAAATCGACTGGAACGGCATAGTAAGGAGTTAAATATTCCCAGTGCCAAGGAAAAGAAAATGTGGATTTCTGTCCTTACAAAAACCATATTCATTTAATATCTCAAACTAACTGAAACAAGATCGCTAAGTAACCTCGAACTTCTAGAAATCAATTGAGTTTTGTTCGGAGCTCTGTAACAATCTTTGCACTCCAAACATTAAAGCTGCAAAGGATTCCTGACTGATTTCTTGGTGGTATAGGATGATTGCCAAAAGAGGTCAAATAAAGATCCAGGAGCTTCACTCCAACTTCTATAGAAACAGTACTAGCTCTGTCCTGCCTACACAGTTCTCAGAATTCTTTAATCAACCATTCTTACAAGCCTGTCCCCATCATTCATAATTCTGTTAAAAAAAGATTTCCTCATTGGGAAAAATATTGTCATTGTTTTTAAACATATGTTGTACGCACGCATGTGCAACACAGCACATTGACAATTTCACACAACAGGAGCACAATGAGCTGTGAACATGAGAGGTGGGATAACAAATCCACATCAAACCTAGAACTCTGGCACATGAAATCCAAACTAAAAAAAGGAGATAGTAGCTAGCTAGATAAATACAGGCAGTCCTCCATTTACAACCATAATTGAGCCCAAAATTTATGTTGTTAAGTGAGACATTTTTAAGTGAGTTTTGCTATATTTTATGACCTTTCTTGCCACAGTTGTTAAGTGAATCACTGCGGTTGTTAAGTAATCTGGCTTCTTCATTGACTTTGCTTGTGAGAAGGTCACAAAAGGTGATCATATGACTTTGCGACAAAGTAACAGTCATAAATATGAAACAGTTGCCACAAGCATCTGAATTTTGATCACATGATCTTGAGGATGCTGCAAAGGGTCATAACTGTGAAAAGGTCATAAATCACATTTTTCAGTGCCGTAACTTTGGTCACTAAATGAACTGTTGTAAGTCGAGGACTATCTGTATTATCTAATGAATCTTAGGTGGGGCTAGGCACAGAAAAAAATTTAACGTTGCATATGGGAGATGAGAAAAATACATTGAAGAAGTGGGAAGTGATGCTTTATCTCCCATAATACCTCAATTCCTTGCCAATTCATAGAGGTGAGTTGAATCCAACAGTGAGACAGATGTTCTCTGTTGAGAGACTACTATGCACAGTTTAAAAAGACGGTGAAGAAATCAGAAATCTCCAAATAGGAAGATTTGATTTGAAGGAACAGGTCAGATCACAGAGTTAGGCTTGGGACAGCAAAGTGTGGTATTGATTAAAATCCACAAGACTTGAGATAGGTAGTTCTTGTTTAGTGATTACAATCAGGTTGTATGATTGGCAAGTTGGCCATTAAGTGAAGCAGTCCTCAAATGAAATCACAACTGTGCTTGTGATTTTACTTCAGGTTTCCTAGGCTTTACAGACCTGCAAAGGTTGCAAATGTGAGAAGTGGTTATAAAGTGGTTACTTTTCATTGTTGTAACTGCAATATAGCACATTTACACTTATATACCACTTTACAGACCTTACTAAGCGATTTACAGAGGCAGCATATTGCCCCCAACAATCTGGGTTCTCATTTTACCGACCTCAGAAGGATGGAAGGCCGAGTCGACCTTGAGCCATGAGACTCAAACTACCAGCAGCCGGCAGTCAGCAGAAGTAGCCTACAGTACTGCATTCTAACCACTGCGCTGCCACGGCTCTTTGTGTCTGGCCACTAAATGAGTCAGCTGCTAAAAGTGGACTACCTGTAATCCAGTTTTTACTTCTAATAGCAACTGCAGAAGAGGAACAAGGCAGTCTGTGCCTCACAACACCAAGCAAATGACTTTAGGGCTCAGCAGGTTGTGTGAACCTAGCCTCTGAGGCTTCTTCATGAACCTTTGCCAAGTAAAGCATAGTTTTCCTTCTTTCTGCTGAGCACAAGGTGAGCAGTAAAATGCAAGGCTGCAATGGGATGAAGCCATGGTAATTGTGTAAGGGGTCTGCAAGAAAGAAAAAAGATGTTTAAAAAATGAAAAAAAGTTGTGGCAGTAACGTTCAGTGAACAGAGCAGTGGTGGGTTGTCCCCGGTTCTATAGAACCGGTAGTAAAACTGTCAGGAGGCTCCGCCCACCAACCCTGATGTCATCAAAATGCTTCTGTGCATGTGCAGAAGCTTCTGCACATGCGCAGAAGAGCGGGCGCGCGCGCAAGTGAAGCAAGTGCGCGCGCGCAGCCCCACTGCAAACCAGTAGTAAAGGTAAGTAGAACCCACCCCTGGAACAGAGGTTTCATTTTTGAGCAGCAGAGGAGGGAAAGTTAGTTCTGTTAACAATTTTCCATCATTTAAAAACAAGATATCCACTCCTACCATATATAAACAGAATAGAAAGCTACAAGCCTCCCATTTGGGTTCAAAAGGATTTATGAAATTCTGACAATTTCTCCGAAAGTTTTAAAGAACTAGATCTATCCTGGATCACATCACAGCATAACAGTTCACTGTTTGCGGAGGCTAGAAGTGTAATACTAGGGAACCAAGTCTATAAGCAAATTCCCACTCACATCAACTATCTGTACTCATACTTAGTCCATCCTAGCCAGTGGTGGTATTCAGCTGGTTCTATCCGGTTCGGGTGAACTGGTAGCGGCGGTGGCGGCAGGAGGCTCCGCCCACCGACCCGGATGTAATCACATCCCGTTTTTGATGATCTGCGCATGAACACTCACATTTGCGAACCGGTAGCGAAGGTAAGTGAATACCACCTCCGATCCTAGCTGTATTTAAGTCAGACAAATACAGATTTATAGCCCCAACAATATTTAGCCAAGCACTGCCTTATATAATACCATGTTTCCCTGAAAATAAGACCCTGTCATTTATTTATTTTTTTGAACCCTGAAATAAGTGCTTGGCCTTATTGCCATGCGCTCAAAAGCCTGATTGGGCTTATTATCAGGGGATGCCTTATTTTGGGGGGATCAGGGTAGTTAAGGTGAGATGAGAACACATGTTCCATCTCATAACTTCGTTTAAAGTATTGCCTCTTCTATTGGATTTTTATACCACTGTATTTCGTCTACTTTGTCCAGCTTATTAAAACTCTCTTGCTTTTCAAACAGGGAAGAAACACAAAGAGTTTTCACTGATGTTGATACACACTGGAATACACAGGGGGCCATAAAAGATGAATAAAATCTCAAATACATTTGCAAATGCATGTTCTTAAAAGAGCACTGTTATTATGAACAAAATACCAAAAATAAATTGCATTTAATTAATTGGGGGAACAAGCACATTCAATGTTAATGGAAGGGAGCGGGCAATTAGGGGGTCAGAATGACAGCAGGGAATGTTGGTTTCTTCAGCCTTTCAATTAAAGCTTCTGGGATTTTCAGGTCCTTGGTAATTATAGATATGAAACTGTAGGGCATGAGTTATTTCAAACAAATTAAAAATAAGAGGGCAGTTTTATAATTAAGAAGAGAGGCTCTGCTTCCAGTTTTCATTCACATTTTCTTTATACTGAGAATTGTATTCTCAGTTTGCAATAAGCATTGGCACAGCCAATCAAGTCCCAGCTCACATTACTGGTATTACAGTATTAGGTTACTATAAAAATGTTCTGCTTCTCTAGCAGCCGATAAAATTGATCCTTTTAAATGTTTCCATCAAAAGCTCCCTCACAGGCTTAGAGTTTCCAGTTCACGCTGTCTGGGCACTTTCTAAGCTTTAGTCAGAAATACCTTTAATAAAACTGGAACAGAAACCATTTATTTTCCTCTTTTCCGCTCAGCCGTACTTGCAAGTCTTGGGCCCTGGAGTTTCTTTTAAGGAAGGGCAATAGGGCAAGAGCTGAAATATACTGTAGCATAAACTGCTTCTACCAGGGTTTCCAAAGTTTATTTTTTTAATTAACTGAAAATGATAACACAAGAGCAGTATCATTTGGTGAGCATTCCAGTTTCATCAATTGCTGGAAAACGTTGGCTCCAAAAAGCTGAAGTTACAGTACTTTCCACAGATTTCAAAATAAACACAGCCATATGATCAGGCTGTCAAATAGCCAGATCTAGGTAAAGTTACCAGCCACATAGCAGTGCACATTGGCACACCCACTGAATTGCGCTACATGGCGTCCACACTGTGTATTTGAAAAGCCACAAAATGCCAGGTTCAAACCATGTGTGTTACACTAGTGAGATATTCATCAAACTAAGAGCAATTTCTTCCAGTATGTCCTTAGTCCACCTTCTTCTGCATGGATACTGCATCAAGCAGCACATAAAATCCACATGCAAGATCATTTAGAAATTGGACAAACTTTCAACCACCTACACATTTCAGAACTGCCAAATACCATAAATGGGGGAGTCCAAAGAGAAAGGTCAAAAAATGGGACCATCCTGGCGCAGAAGCCCACTTTTTTTTAGACTTCCTTTAAATTAACAATTGTTCTACAGCCAATTAAATAACAGCACAAAAGAAACAATTGCACTAGGAAAGATAAGTTTGAGCTTTAGAAAAATCATAATTCTTCTTTCCATTTCCACTAAAGAGCCAAGGCAGTACAGCTGGTTTTGTTTTGTGTTGTGTTGTGTTGGTCTTTTGATTCAGTTTTGACTCCTGAAGACTATCTGAACAAGTCCTGGAGACTACTTGGACAAGTCCTGCAGTTTTCTTTGCAAGATTTCAGAAGTGCTTTCCATTACCTTTTTCCTAGGGCTGAGAGAAAGTGACTGGCCCAAGTTCACCCAGTTGGCTTTGTGTCTCCGGTGGGACTAGAGCTCACAATCTCCCAGTTTCTAGCCTGGTGCTTTAATCACCAAACTGGCTCTTGTTACAGCTGTTAGAGCTTCTTCATTGAATTTCACAAAATAGCACAGAACATAAACATGATCTAAGGTTTTAGATCAGCCTTTACATACAAATAGCTAAAACGTATCTAAATTTCTCCACAATTCATTAAATAATAATAAAGGGAAAAGATTAGTGCTTAAAAAGTTTGAGAGAAGTACAACTGGGAAGTCTCTGCTGCCTCCTTCTCCTATCAGCCAGATAGTATTTGGCTACACTGTGATTAACAGTACTTCTTATGGTCTGCTAGCACAAAGGAGCTAAATGAATCACCATCTCTGCCCACATTTAAAAGGCCTACATATCACAAAAATCTCTGTAAAATTTGCAACACAAGAGGACAATGTCAGACGTCTTCTATGGCCTGGGAAGTCACCTGGGCTGATATGCTCATGGAAAGGAATCTTTTGATGTTTACCATCCCTAATTCCTGAGAGCAGGGCATCAAACCTAGTTAATGTTAATGATTGGCAGTAATCCAAGACTTGTATTGCCTCTCTATCATCCCATGTCAACAACCCTCTCCTTCAATATCTGCTTTGCTTCATTATGTCCCATTTTTCTGTATTGTCTCACCTTATAAAATAAGCCATAGGCAGCCAGGTTTTCTCTAGCACGTTTCTTCCAGACTGAAAGTTGTTTACAGGGATATCAGCCCACTGGGGCCCCTAAATGGTTCATCAGAACTAAAAGAAGAGTTAGGAAAATTGGCTTCTATTACATCCTTCTTTTGGCACAAACATCCCCTGGAATTCAGTTTGTTAGGAAACCATACACACACACACACACACACACACACACACACACACAAAGAGAGAGAGAGAGAGAGAGAGAGTTAGGAAAGCATTCACAATATAAAATTTTGCCTCATGCTCAGGGTTCAACTGATGATCACATTCAGAGCGCAGAAAAAACTCCCTTTCCCTTATTTAATCAGTCTAGTAATCCTTACTACTGACCAAATTCAGACATGATTCTTGCTAAACGATGGTTTGTTCAATTAAGACTTATAGAACTGATCACAATTGCTTGGATTTGCATAATAGAGTCATACATTCACACAACATAATAAATCAAAATCAAGCACATACTATGGGGTAAGGATTATCTATTAAAGTATTGCTTGAAGTATGCAAACATTGCTGCAAAAACAGCTTCCTCTCCTCTAATCCATTTTATAATGATCTGAACTCTACTATAATAACCTTCCATTCTTCATATTCATAAAGCCTTTGTCTTCTCATTACATTAATTTCCTCAGTAACCATCAACCACACATTCTTTTTCTAAAACAACAGCAAAAAGGCTTTCTTGTTCTGGTGCCTTACAGATCACTAATATTATGCACACATTTCTAAAATCAACTGCTCGGAAGACAGAATACCAGCATGAACAAGTAGGTCAAACTGGAATTTAAAATGTTTTCTTTATTTAGGCCCATGCAGCATCAAAGCCTTCCTTTTCAGAACCGAACTCATTATTATTATGGTCTGGATAGATCATAATTAGAGTTTCATGGAGTTTCAGATAAGGGTTCCCAAGCCTATCCACATAATTATAAAGAGAAATTTAGAAGCCCTTGCTTCTATTACTGATTCAACTGTTTGCAGCTGGATTTAATAAACTGCATTTAATAAAAAGTGGAAGTTTTTGTTAAGTTCCACTTAACAATCATATTGGACAAGAGAGAATGAAGTGTGTGTATGTGTATATACAATTCAGTACACATATCTGAAGCTAACTGCAACTCTTCCTTCTAGCACTATACCCTATAATTTAGTGATACTTGCATGCTAGTCCAATGGATGAATTCACACTACAGTTTATGCTGATGGATGTGTCAAAAGGAACACAACCTGTTGATGAGTTAACAGCAACCAGACAAAGGCAGCAATTTCTACATGGCTTGGGGTGCTAAGAGCACGAGAAACTTTACTCTGGAAGTAGCCTTAAAAATCTCAAAATGACTTTGCGTTGACTGGTTCAGAATTCTCCAAGAGATTAATGTCCAACATGATGCATTCATTTGGAGAGTCTGGAATATTTCGAGGAGGAAGATGCTCAGTGGATTGCAGTAAGAGTCCCCCTGACCCCCATCCTTCACCATTTATTACCAAGACGATTTATCAGCTATGATAAGAAAAAGCAGTAGGCCATGTATCTTTATATTTTTATCAGTATAGCATAATAAACTGTGGCATACATAACTGGCCCGTGTTGTATAAGAAATTCTTAAGAAACAGACAATGCAAACTTCCATTTGCATTCTTAAGATATGCTTTGTGCAAAGATTAAGGCTGCTGGATAAATCTTAGAAAGCAGATGTAGCAAATATACACTTTTTTTCCCCCAAGACAAAACCAAGCATTTTAGAAAGAGCCCTTCATGCCTTGCAGAACAGAATAGAAAACCCAGATAGATAAAAATTGCCCATATTGTACCCGGAAAGTGCAAAAATTAGCCACTAAGTCCAACCTGGAATTCAACACAGGAATCCAGGTTGAAGTACCCCCTAAAAGAAGCTTCTCGGCCTCATAAACAGCCCAAGTCTATTTTAATTATCTCTTTTTAGATGGTTTTATTATCTTTATCTGACAAACCACCCAGATTGACTTATATTGTGACATGGGTGATGCCTAAATTGGATGAATAAAATATGGAACATAACATAACATAACATAACCCATAAATGCGACCCACTACCACATAGGAAATTATATCCATTGCTAGATTGCTCTTATTAAGACAAAAATTCTTAACTTTCAAATGTGCTGTGTCACTGTATAGATACTGCATCTTTAAATGGCATGTTCTATATGTTCCTGAGAGTCAATTTCTTTTAATTGCAATACTTTGCGTAATCCATCTTCCTCAATCTGTGCTACCCAGATGTTCAAGAATCCCAATTTCCAGAATTTTAGAGAAAACATAATTTGTCAAATCTTCCAGGAAAGAGAAGAATGATATCAAACTTAAAACAAAAAGTATTTGTCTTCTTTGTCAACATTCTCTATTGCCAGTCTTCCAGCGGTCAACCCAAATATTTGGCTGCACAAAGATCTTACTTTTCAACAAGGTGGTCTTAGCTTAAACAAGGTACCACTTCACATTTTTCATTCCCACACACTGGAGGAACAATAACAGTTTATTTCCTTTATTCCCCGAGACCTCAATTGGCCATATTCCAGAACACCTCTTTAAGCATCTCTCAACTCTGTTGCCGATATTGTCTATCCCTGAAAATGGAATTGGGGGACTGGGTTGAGGGAAAGGAAAAATCCCAGTGTGTGCACCTACAAAAGGCCCAAATTCAGGGCTGCATGAGCTGCAATCTAGAGGCACAAAGGAACATTTCATTCCCCCACTCCCCAATGCAATCCTCAAACATCCCCCAGAAAGCTGCTCCAGTGGGTCCCTCCAAGCTTTATGAATAGAATCTAAGTGCACACTAAGAAACTCAGAGGAAGAGAAAAAAAGCCAGTTCTCCTATGAAAGAGGATTCTATCAGCAGAAACAGAATGCTGGATTTCACGAAGCCCTAAGAAATGTAAGTAGGTCTGAAAATATACACATCACCTGCCAGCTGTGTGTAAAGATAACCTTCTGGTATGATGTGCTGCATCACTTAGCAACACCCGTAACAGCAAACTTTAAAAATCTTCAATGAATTGTAAATGCCAAAGACCTGAATGAGCGAATCTCATGACATGTTTTCAGTAGCTTTTCCAAGATTTATTGTTTGCACTGAGAAGAGTAAGTCAGTGAGTGATCTCCCAACCTCAGATGTTACGGTTACAGAGCTTTAGAAACATTACTTTGCATATTCAGCTAATGCCAGTCCTGGATTTGCCTTAGAAATCTCAAATTCTGAATTTCTACAGACACAATCAAGCTTTGATATTAAATCATCTGCAGTTTGAACTGCACTTTTCTACTAGCACTAAACTTAACTGTATTTGCAGTAAACATGCATAAGTCTTCGACCTGAAATGAAGAGAAAACAGGGATAGTAAAAGATTGTTACCAATATCAGCATCAGGAAAAAAAAAAGCAAGAAACCTCAACTTTTATATTCTGTTCTTGGCCATATCTCACACTCGGCTCTGGGAAGGAAAACCACAGCTCAGCAGGAAAGGATGTTCTTTGTATTTACGAATCCACCAGTGCAACTGCCCTATTAGGAAGCCTTATTAACCCCACTCAAAAACTGTACCATAGAGATTCAAGACTTAATACTAAACAAAGAGACCAGATGAGGCTCAATGGGTCATTTCTTCAGAGCCACAAACTTGCCCTTGATATGCCATGTTATTTCTTCTCCTGCTGAGAAGACAGTGCTTCATCCTTTAAAAAAATCTTTTAGAAGAGCTAACACATCATAGTCAGGCCAATTAAAAATCCTGGGAATCAAGAGGAGTAAATTCATTCTCCAAATGTCACTCTCAAGCTACCCAACTTGCGCCATCAGACATAGGAACCTCTGCTGTTGCCAAGTCAGCCTCTCAGTCCATTGTCAGTATGGAGACTGATTGGCATCAGTACTCTTTGGTCTCAGGCAGGATTTTTTCCAGGTTGGCCTACAAGTCCTGCATACCAGCCTGTCACCTTTCTACAAGCAAAGCAAGGTGTTTTGATCCTAAGCTACAACCCATTCCCAGTAGGGAAGGTTAACAGAGTTAATGATCAGATTATTCGATTTGATTTTTTTAAGGTACAAAAAAATACAGAAAATAGTAAATATGATTCTTGATGAACGTATCTTTTCTTTTATGTACACTGAGAGCATATGCACCAAGACAAATTCCTTGTGTGTCCAATCACACTTGGCCAATAAAAAAAATTCTATTCTATTCTATTCTAATTCAACAGGTAAGAGACATAACAGGTTGGAGCTACATTAAGTAGCCACAGAATGGAAAATCAACTGCAGACAGTAGAGGCAGAAAAGGAAGGAAAATCACTATCCCAACAACATGAAGGTTGGCACTTCTGAAGAGGACCACTCAACCCTGCAATATGATTATGGACATTTATATGATACTAATAAAGGAGAATATGTGTAGCTCAGGATTTAAATGAGGGGTCCTTCGTGGTCTCTGAGCTTGCTTGTTTTCTTGCAGAAGTTTCATTACCTTAACTAGGTAACATCATCATCAGGCACTGATGAAGAAAACAAGCAAGCTCAAGGACCACCATTTATATGATGAAGAATTTGACAAGATATTGCCATTCACTGAAGTCTTCAAGCAACTGTTTATTAATATCCCCAAGGACCCCACCAAAAATGGGGTCTGGTCTTGGGCATCCTGTTACTTAATCTTCAATCCAAGGAATAGTTCTGTGTAAATGTTGCTCCCTCTTGGAGTTCAATTTCAGTTGCTTTCAATAAAAGATTAACTCTGCATTCTCCTCTGGGAACAGTCCTTTTACTGAACAGACCTGCCATCCGAGCCTAGTCCGGAGCATTCCCCAAACTTGATATGCTCCGCAACTAAGCACACACCTTTTTAAGGTTTGAGAAGAATTCCAAATCAATACATTTTAACAGCATGCAAAGACAGATTATCATCTATGGAATGATAATTAGATATCTTTCAATAATATTGTGGAATAATTCTTGTACAGAAAAAAAAAATAAGAGTTCCTTCAAATTCGGCAGAGCAAATAGCGCTTCTTCACACGTTTTATCAGCTTAGCCCGGTCATTCTTCTCTATTACCAATTCAACGCAACTGAATTATTCAACTCGCCAAGTCCTACCCGGTTGCCCGTTTTTTTTTTTTTGCACCCAATCTTTCCCTCAGCGTCGCAGCGACGCCCCCTGCCGTACCTCGTAGGAACTGCAAAGAGTTGCTCCAGCTGAGTTCGGATCAGCCGATTCCAATAACTGGCGACGAAACGGATTTAGAAACCTCAACTTCACGTTATTAACGCGCCCCTGCTTTTAATTTAGGAAGGTTTCCGTTCTCCTTCCCCCCCCCTCACCCCCCCATCCAATTATAGCCCAAAGCGCAACGCAACATTTAAAAGCCAGGCAAACAATCGGTCGAGGGAAAAGTTATTTTTAGCCTGCAATCCTTAAGGTACCCGAGAATAAACCTCAGCAGGCGCCGCACGATTGTCTTTTGAGTCCTTGTGCCCGAAATTACGTTCCCAATCTAAGCAATCCCCGAGCTTCGCCCTTGAATCGTCTTGCCTGCAGTGAATCGCACCCAACCGTTCGCCCTTCCCAAGTGAGAGAGCTTGTCGCTTGTTTTCCGCACCGGCCCTTCGCTCTCTTTGGCTCGCTCGGATTTCTCACCCTCGCTGCAAAGAGTTAACACGGCAAGGGGGTGGGGGTGGGGGGGGGGGTCGAAAGAGTAAGCAACCTCAAGCGGCTTCCTTCTCCTTGCAGTTCGTGTTTGGTCAGCTGTCCCGCAAAGGAGACGCCGAAACGAGCTTGCGAAGAATTTTGAACACATTTAATAATAATAATAAAAAAAAGGGCCCAGCAGAGAGACATCCGTTCGCCTTAACTTACCAAGCTCTTCCATGCGGGATGCCGGGATGGGGTGGGCGTGGGGAGGGGGCGTCGGCTGGTGGAAGGTTTTATTTATGGCTGGCTGGCTTCACTCCGTCGTCCAGCTAAGGACTCCCGACCTGCCATCCCCTGTCAGCGGTTCCACGCCCTCCGCAAACCTCCCCCGCGGGATTTCGCACCGGCGAGCAAACTCTTTAAGTCGTGGGCTTGGAAAGGGAGGGAGGGAAGGAAGGAAGGGGGGGGGCGGGCAGGCGGCGTGGACGCGCCCTTCGGAGATCGAAGCCGGGACTGTTTTCAGCTGCCAACCAGCGGCCGGTTTACAAAAGCACCGCAAGCGGAGCTAGGCGGCCGGGCTCGCCTTCGCCGCTACTGTGCTACCCTCTCTTAAAGGGACCGGCCCCAGTTCCAGCCGGAGGAAAGGCAGCGCTTTCGTCGCTGCGGTGAAGCTGCCGAATTTGGGCGATTTTTTTTTTTTAAAGGAGCCTCGACGCTCTTGAATGAAAACGGCGCTGGGTGGACGGGGGGGGGGAACGCTCTCGCAGCCCCCCCTCCGCCCCCAGCCACACGAGGAGCCCAGCCTTTGGTTTGGGTCGCTTCCCGCTTAAGTCTCCAGTCTCCCCCCCAGTCAAATGCCGCATCCTGCAGCTGTGACATTTATGGTCTTTCTTGATGATTCAATTGCTTGCCTCTGTCCGTTCCCAGGCTACCTGTCGAGAGAGACCACGGCTACCTACGGAAGATTTGCAGCTTGGCAGATCTTGATGGTATCTGTGAAAGGTGTGGGAATTGGGGAGTCCACTTTTAACATTCGTGGCACTAAGAAGATTAAGCCACTGGTGGGTTGGGGAACAGATGGAGGTAATGAAATGCGGACCAGGCCAAATCCAGGGCATTTATTGGTGCCACGGTTAAAGGCAAGTAGGGAAAAGGCCCTTTGCTTATGGGCCCATGAGATTTAGGATCCTTTCTCTAACAACTCTGAAAATCTCACCTGTTAGATCAGAGTTCCTCAACTTTTCCAGGTTGGGGGCCTGGAAAGGGGGGAAGAAGGGGTGTTTTTGTGGGAGAAGCAGGAGAGCACCCGTTATTCACAGGTGGGGCTGCGAGCCCTTGCAACGCTCATGGGAGTGAGGCCCGGTTGCGAATAGGCCACGGACCACAGGTTGGGGACACCTGTGCTAAATGTTAAGTTTGCACCAGACAAGTAAAGGGAGACTGCCATACAGCCATTAGTAAACAGCCCAACCAACGAATCTCTTAAAACCGCCCCCACCCACACAGACTGGCAAGACACCGGAATATAAACTGACAGCAAACAACCCTCCTTACTAGCCCTGATGATGTTACCTAGTTTGGGTAATGAAATGTCTGCAAGAAAACAAGCAAGCTCAGAGAGCACCAAGGATTCTTCATTTGAATCCTGAGCTACAAATACTCTCTTCATTGGTAAAGGGAGACTGTGTATCTACATGGAGCAGGTTTTCCCAGCTACCAAAGCATTGTGTGGACAACTACCTGACTCCGTGGGGCTTTGTGCTCATTTCTTCCAAAACATCCAAAGATCTTATTGCTACCAGCTTGTTATGATGGCCCAGATTGTGGAAAGTCACAGAATTTTGATTTAAATGGGCCCTTTGAAAACAGGCCTGAGACCTTTATTTTGCAGTACCAATATGAAATGCCGCTGTAAGACCAGGTTCATGCATCACTAGTGTTTTGTTCAACCATGAGATAGATAGATAGATAGATAGATAGATAGATAGATAGATAGATAGATATAGAATAAATGACAGTTGTAATTCTTTATATTAAGCCACAAATCATAGTTTACAAACTATACTTCTGTATTCAGTCAACATGCTGAGACAAAACTGAGTAAACTACATTAATAACTCATATAATGTGTGAATCCAGAATAAATACTAGATTGTGTAAGTAATGATGGCTATGTTTGCCAGACACACTAGACTAAAAAGCTTGTTTCATAAAGCTTGTTTCATGAGTGTCAGCTGCCATTTTATTCCCTACCACATGTAGTTCTACAGCCAACTAATTGTGGCTTACCATTTTGTTCAGATCTAAAACAGTCACCAGTTTGGGTATCTGGAAGCCAGAACATTTACCCAATGTTTCCAGAAATCCCAAAGTAAGTCATAGTCATTTTAATGCTCTTGTCTTGTAAAAAAAATTATTCTCCCTAAAAGAATTATGTATTTAAAACCACTGCAGATTTTTAATGCCATTCTCTAAGAAGACACAGCAAATTATACAATTTAAAAAGGAGAGAAACAATAATAAGAATCAACAAGAAGACAGCACTGTTGGATCCCATTCTGCTTCTAGCAGATAAAAACTAATCATCCCCAAACCCAGGGAAGTCAGTGGAGAGGATTCATACTAATCTGCTCTTTAGCTTATAACATGCTTTTTAGAATAATATAGCTGGAAGTGAGAGGTCTCTGAGGCAGACACCTGAATATCTTCCTCCTAGAGGTTGTGTAGGTTAGCATAACGAATTTCTTCTCACTTTCTGCAACCCCAACAGCTCTACTAACATAACCTTAGAATAGAATAGAGCTGGACGGGACCTTGGAGGTCTTCTAGTCCAGCCCCCTGCTCAAGCGGGTACTCTGGTGGAATAAAAAGGAATAAAGTATCTGTCTCTCCAGTATGTTAGATTCTGCTAGTGTTTGGAGGAAGAAGAGAATAGGTTTTCCAGCTCAATAGCCAGAACTGGTTCTCTAACTACAGACCAAGGCAAAGCAATCTGCAGATTGAGCCCCATTCTTAAAATCAGTGGTTGAAAACCTCTGGCCTAGATGAATGACCAGCTAACCACAGGGAAGGTACATCTTGGTAAAAGAAATGGCAATGCTGCCAACTATAATCCACATGCATTTTTCTGTGCTAGTGGTCCCCTGCACCGCCGCAGTTATCCAGCATCATATTTTTTTACAATAGAATGATTTACAGTGCGGCAGCAGGAACCCAATGAAAGCCTCACTATCGAAGCTCTCCAGTTAGACATATGTATATATTGACATCAGGACTTCATTAAAGAAATCTATGATTTTTCAAAGAAATTTTGCTTGATCAATAGTCAGACAAATTTGCACATGCATACAATATTTAATGCAAATGCAGTTTCCTCTATAGGATGTGTCTGTGTGCCCTAGTTTCTTATATAAGAAAAAAAAATGGGATGAGTAAAATCTTTCTTACAAGAAGGTTTATCATTACCTTCCAGTGCAAATTTCATTGAAAAAATCTGGGTGATAAATTGGGAAATTTTTTTCATAGTTCTTTTTATATTGGCCATTCCTTCCTAAGGACCAATGAGGCAGTCCTTCCATGAGAAGTAAATGACTAATAACTATTAAACTGCATCAAATGTATTTGATAAAGATTTCTGCGTGACCTAAATCATTGCAATTGAAACCGTTTTTTTTTTCATTGCTAAATTCTTGCTGGCAAAGGATAGAACAAGCAGATCTCAAGACAATGGCCAATCTCTAATCTCCAATGGCCACCTTTGGCCTAAAAAACTTGGAAACTTTTCAGTCAGCAAATAGTCAGCCAATAGAAATGTTCAGCCAAACACATAAAGTACAACGGTGGGGAAAGTAGGATAGGGCTGGCTTTGTGCACAATGTTTCTCTGATGGATTAACCTTCACCTGAGAGGGCTGGGTCATGTTCCCTGGGACCAATGAGAGTCCTGGAAGGAAGAGGCAGAGTTCTAAATTTGTCTCCTATTTTGCATCTATTCTATACAAAATTGGACACTCTAGTAATTGGAACAGAAGATAAACTAAGCATAAGCTTATAGACATTCATTTCCTATTTGAAGTCCAGTTAGTGTTCCCAACACTGGCTGCAAATATTTCTGCAGGAGCACTCCCTCAAAGTTTTACTCAATATTAATCAAGAGAAATAAGAATTACAATCCAAATCTCTACATATACAGAGTGTCCACCACCCTCCCCCTTACACAAAACTAGTGCTGACAAGGGGAGAACAGTGTTGTTACTTAGTTCCCTTCCAGATAACTAACTACATATGCTTAAGAAAACCATAGCAAACCTGGTTTAAAAAAATATTTGCAATTAGATTTAAGTGTTCCCAAACCTCTGGAACTTCCCAGTGCTTAGAATGAAGTACTTATAGATGCACTTGAAGGACGAGACATGAGAAAAATATGAGCATCCCATCAGCCCTGGCCATATGACCCATGATGAGAGATAATGGAAGTGACAGTTCATCAACATCTGAAGGGCCATTCATTAGCCACCCCTGAAAAGTCTGTAAGATTAATTAACAGAAATAAAGCTGTCATTATGCTATGTATGTAAACATAACCCAGTCTCTAATTATGCATACTATGCCTAAAACCCATAAATTCTGAGCTTTAAAAATGTTTCAATAATTCCTTTGAAAATCAAATTTTATGATTCAGAAAGAGAAGTATTCAGAAGCTGCTTTGAGACTGAAATGAACGTACAAATATCTCAGTGGAGAGTCATTTCTCTAATTATAAGAAGATGAGTTAAAAATGTAACGGGAGCATTTTCTAAAAATGAGTTTATGCCATAAAAGGAAGTTGTTTTCTGCATTGTGCTCTGCCTCTGTATCAGCCTAATCTAAATCATTTCTTAGATCAGTTGTCAAAACAAAGGAATCTGAGTATTGTTAAACTAAGGACAAAGGTACCGATTGTGTATAGAGTTTCTGTGCCAGGCTGCTTGTTCCCTCTGACAAAGAGGTTAAACAAGCGCATATAGATTGGGAATGGACAATAAGCAGTGCCCAGCTTTGTTGTTAGAAATTGTAAATATCTCTTATATCTGACCCAATAGAGTTACATCTTAACTCTGAGATAAAACAGGGGAGACCTTTAGTTTGCTAAACTCAAAGAAACTTGATTTCAGAATTATACCCAACCCAATTTCATAGTAGCCATTTGGCTTCTGGCCTTGTTTCACATTAATCCTAGAGTAACAGGGGCTCTCCTAAGTCTCTTCTTGGGGACACCCTTGGCCTCCAAAGAGCAAATCACAGTCCCCCAGAGTGTTTTTGTATGGATAATGTGAGAGAGACCAATGGAAGTTATTGGGACACACAACTAAAAAAGGGCTGGACTGGCAGAGAAAGGTGTGTGTGTGTGTATATATATATATAAAATCATTAGAAATAATATTCAAGGAGGCTGGTGCCAGAGGTTAAAATTCAATTGAGGCCCAAAACAACCAAGCCCTGTTTGGAAAATATTAGCCTTAACAATCTAATGAAAGACTGGGAAGGGTTTAAGGTTAGAATTTTCACACTACTACAGTGAAATAATGCTGATGTGTAGAGAGGGGAAAGCATTAATTTCTACTTTGACATATTAATATGCTGTAACTATTGTTTGGCATGGCAATTTTTATGGGATAAATTTCATCCCTCAAACTTGTTTGCTTAAAGTCTTAATTATTTCATAAAATATTAAAATATTTGTGGGCTTGACTCCATTATTTCTGAGGAAATTATCCCCACTTAATTAGAAATTTCACCTAATGCCTAGGCTTTAACACATGAACATTTGGTTCCTTCACATTATCATTAGCAATAAGTTCTCAGAGGATTTTTTACTGTATGTCAGAATAACATTAAATTATGATTTGCCAAAGTCACCCAGGGAATTTCATGAATCTGAATCTCATTTAAATCCCAAACTACTACCCTAGTAGTGCGAAAAACTATGGTTAGTCTCACTAGGTAGTTTCAGGGGGGAGGACTGAGGCAGGTCTTGAGAATGTTATCTGGGATGAGTTCAACCCTGTGACCCCCGAGGACGTGGACAGGATGCTGGGGAGGTTGAACGCAACCACATGTTTATTGGACCCGTGGTTGGTGCTGTACCTGGATGAAACCTCCTGGCTGGTGCTGTACCTGGATGAAACCGTCTATCTAGATCCGTTCCAGTCCGGCTTCAGGCCTGGATACAGCACGGAAATGGCATTGGTCGCGTTGGTTGATGATTTCTGGAGGGCTCGGGACAGGGGTTGCTCCTCTGTTCTGGTCCTATTAGACCTCTCAGCGGCTTTTGATACTATCGACCATGGTATCATGCTGCACCGGTTGGAAGAGTTAGGGGTGGGGGCACTGTTTTACGGTGGCTCTTCTCCTATCTCTCTGACCGGTCGCAGTCCGTGTTGGCTGGGGGGCAGAGGTCGATCTCAAGGCACCTGGTTTGTGGGGTGCCACAAGGGTCGGTCCTCTCGCCTCTCCTGTTCAACATTTATGTGAAGCCGCTGGGTGAGATCATCCGTGGTTTTGGGGTGCAGTGCCATCTGTACGCTGATGACACTCAGCTGTATATCTCCACCCCAGACCATCCCAACGATGCCCTTGAAGTGATGTCCCAGTGTCTGGAGGCCGTGCGGGTCTGGATGGGGAGGAACAGGCTCCGACTCAACCCCTCCAAGACTGAGTGGCTGTGGCTGCCGGCATCCCGATATAGCCAGCTGGCGCCATCGCTGGATATTGGGGCTATTGGCCCCCATGGAGAGGGCGCGTAACTTGGGTGTCCTCCTGGATGCACGGCTGTCTTTAGAAGAGCATATGACGGCTGTGGCCAGGGGGGCTTTCTATCAGGTTCTCCTGATACGCCAGTTGCGCCCCTTTCTGGATCGGGACTCCTTATGCATGTTCACTCATGCCCTCGTCACTTCCCACCTGGACTACTGCAATGCTCTCTACATGGGGCTCCCGTTGAGGAGCACCCGGAGGCTCCAACTGGTGCAGAATGCAGCTGCGCGGGTACTTATGGGGGCGACATGGCACTCCCATGTAACACCTCTCTGCGTGAGCTGCATTGGCTTCCAGTGGTCTTCCGGGTGCGCTTCAAGGTACTGGTTCTCATCTTCAAAGTGCTCCATGGCTTAGGGCCCAGTTATTTACGAGACCACCTTCTGCCACCGATAACCTCCCACCGGCCAATATGCTCCCACAGAGAGGGTCTCCTCAGGGTGCCGTCGGTCAGGCAATGTCCACTGGCAACCCCCTGGGGAAGAGCCTTCTCTGTGGGGGCACCCGCCCTCTGGAATGAGCTACCCCCAGGGATAGACTGATCCCGGACCTCCGAACCTTTCGCTGGGCTCTGAAAACGTTCCTATTTCAGCAAGCCGGGCTGGCTTAAAAAATTTTATTGGTGAATTTTATGGGTAAGGGGTTTTAAATTGAGGAAAGCCATTAGGGATTTAATTTGTTTTAAATGTATTTTAATGTTTATATTGTATGTTTCTTAATCTTGGCTGTTCACCGCCCCGAGTCCTTCAGGAAAGGGGGCGGTATAAAAATTAAAAAAATAAAAATAAAAAAATAAAAATAAAATAAATGAGAAATATTGCTAGAGTTATTAGCTTTCCCTTATGTCTTGATCAACAGTTTTGTTTGTTGCTTTCTACTTAAAACCAATAGGAATTTTATAAAAACAAATCACTGTTCCATATTCCAAGTTCTTCTAGTACCACAGGACGTTACTGAATAAAAATACCAACACAGCAGAATGTTCCTTATTATTGAAATCTGGACGGAGCAAGGGATTCCACTTCCAATTCTGGCTGAGGATAGCTTCCTCTTTCTCAATCAGTTTTCATTCATTTCCAACATATCTGTTTTCGTTTAGCAAGTTATTCCCGAATCTCCTTATTTTAGGAGCTGGCAGTTGAAATAAAAAGAAGATTGGAAAGAACCATCCAGGATAACAGCAAGGGAAATGTTAGCATGCTGCTTGTATTTGCTCTTCAGCTTGGCTACTAGGAAAGCTAAAAACATCAAATGAGGCAAAGGCTTCTGCACGCCCATCCTTACCAAAAATCAAGACTAGTCACATTATGGTGACCAGCAGATCATTTTTCAAATGTTCTCTTTCCTGGCTGTAAGACTGTAAAATGAATACAGGAAGTAACTATCCATTTGTTGTCTTTTAATAACATCCTGATTCAGCTGCTTGAGGTGGCAGCTTCACTCGACCTAGTGATAGGGCCAGGGCTCTGTGGACACAGCAAAGTATGAAACTTTTAAGAGAAACGTTGTCTTTTAAACAGCCCAGTTGGGAACTAGAAAGAGATTCCTTTTTCTTGTTAATAAAAAACCTCCATAAAATATACTGAGAAAGGGAGCGAGAGAGAAAGCATATCTCACATTAGTTTGCAATTCATAGCTCATTTTGTTTTGAAATCATGTATGTCATAAAGACACCACTAGTTATCATCCCAAGATACAGAAAACATCTAAATTAGTTTGTGGCAGTTAATTTCCTAAAGAACGCTTGGCTTGGCTTGGCTTACAAGGATTCCTCTATATTTAAGATTCTTGGACATATGACAAATGTCCAAAGGAATAGATCACTTTGCTTTCCCAATAAGGAATGCCGAAGGCAGAACTACTGGTTACCCAATAATACTAGGCATGGAGTAATTTTGCTGAAAACAGAAAAAGATGCGAAACCTATACCTTTTCTCTCTTTCTACTAGCTTGCCCGACAAATTTGTTTCCTGCTTTTCTCACCGCCAGACTCCAAGCAGTAACAGGAAAAAGTAGCAGGTCTGTGCATACTTCAGTAATGATTCAGAAGCACTTTAGGTCTCCTCCATGCGTAGTATTTCTCAGCTATTCATTAAAACAGCCTAGCTTCCTGAGGGGAAAAAGATGCTGTTGCTGCTGCTTTAAAGAATCAGTCATTGAAGTGAATTATGACTATATTTAAAGTAGCTGCATGTTTTTCTCAGGGCTCATATGGAATTGTAAAAAAGATGGGCTGCTTTAAGGAATGGCAGAGAAATTCTGTGTTCATGGGAAATCCAGAGCAATGGCTTCTGGATCATTTTTAAAGTGTGCATAATTATAAAAAGGGGAGGGGTGCTTTGCATGAAAAATTATAAATCCTGGAAACATAAAGTACCCCTGGTACCAAGCCAGTCTTTCTTGCAAATACTTGTATTCTTGGTAAATTTAGGTTAATCTCAAGGTAGCTGTCTACGAAACATATGTTTTAATCAATTGTGTATTATAAAGATGTGCACTTCCCGTAAACATGATTGGTGCAATGAGATTGTAATGTCTGTACATCCCTAGTTCAGGCCATCACCAATTCTTTTTAATACTCATTGTATTCATACAGTTTGCTAAGCCCTTATTTGCTTTACTATAATTTGCTGAATAAATTTACTGGATTCCAACAACTTACTTTGCCATAAACTAAAGCATCCATTGTATAGGCCAGTGATGGTTAACCTTTTTGCTGTCGCGTGCCAAAAGCAGGAGTCGCGCACGCATGCCCACACCCATAATTCAATGCCCTGCCACACGGTTCCCCTGCTTTTGGCACGTGATGGCGCTGTGAGCCGTCCAGAGGCTTTCTTGGACAAATGGCAAAAATGGCCTTCCCTACCCCCCCTCCCTGGAGGCCCTCTGGAGGCTGGAAACAGACCATTTCCCGACTTCTGGTGGGCCCAGAAGGCTCAAAAATCAGCTGGCCAAGGTGCGCATGTGCACTGGAGCTGAGTTAGGGCAATGCTTACATGCCCACAGATATGGCTCTGCGTGCCACCTGTGGCACACATGCCATAGGTTCACCATCACGGGTATAGGCTAAATGAAATTCAAGCAAAGATCGTTATGTTTCTCTCTAACTTTATTGCTGATTAGCCAATAGACAAATATACAGCAAAAAACAGAACATTAATAAAACTAAG
The DNA here is from genome assembly GCF_059756535.1 of Pantherophis guttatus. NCBI lineage: Eukaryota > Metazoa > Chordata > Lepidosauria > Squamata > Colubridae > Pantherophis > Pantherophis guttatus. The sequence continues at coordinate 288,820,324 of NC_142063.1, read as the reverse complement.
TTATAATAAAGAAACATTAAATAAAAATAATAAAATAAATAATGTGAATCATACTTCTGGGTCATCCCTACAATTCACTCTAATCAGACCCACAATATTATACTTAGCCTACTATATGAACCTTCAATTTTGAGACTAAAGTCCCCATTAGTAGAGAAACAGGATGTGCCAAGAGAAATGGGAAATGGGTGCTGTAGTCATCATGTCCCATTGAATCAGAGGATCTTAATCTTGGCCTCAATTATCTGGAACCTTGACTGCTATAAATGGAAATGATCTAAGAGTAGGCAGCTTGTGTCAAAAATAATTGGAACAAGTCCTGCATTTGTCAAGATAATTCTAGTGCACTGCTATCCGGCACTATTCACACTTTTAAAGTGGTGTGTGCAATTTTTCTCTTGGCCCAAGAGCCACCCTTATCCTTTGAACATCATGCAAGGGGCAACATTCCAAAATCAACAGGTCAGAGCTAGATTAACAATTGATTTGATTTAATTTAGATTTAGATTTAATTATATTAAATATAGTTAATACATTTAACTATATTAAATGTATTACATACAAAGGTGGAGAATTCATTTCATAATTCATCCCTTCTATCACTTTGTTACTTTCAAGTCCATGAGGAGTCAAAGCTGTGCACTTTTACCTTTACAGAATTCCAGACAACATGATCAAATACAAATAGCACTTTCCCCTTTAAAGCTTCAGAAAACTACCTGGCCATGTCATGATTTCCATATCTTCCCAACCCTAGCACCATCTAGATATTTTAAGACATTACCTGTTATCAGTTAATATATCAGGTGTATTCCCTGTTTTTGTTATTTTCTTTCCATGCTCATTAATACATCTCATACTCAATACTCACTCATACTATTAATATGCATGAGGATTGCATAGATTTTATATATGTTAATTCATTTTGGGGTATTCCAGATTCTTTCTATTGCATATCTTTCTAGACTAATATTTTTACCAAATATACAAAGGTGAAATTCCTATTTCACAGGACACAATATATTTCTCTGTCAATCTTATCTCAGGTTTCATGTCCTCCCTGCAGAGAGATAAAATTTGGATGTCCATGTATGTTTTGACAATCTGCAGGACATAATAAGTAAATAAAACCTATTCTTATTTCTGACACCTTGTTCTTTATCCCATGTTATTTCTATTCAGTATCAATGTTGTAAAACCATCTGGTAAAGTTTTTTTTCTCTGTGCAAACAGTCCAGAAATCTCCAGCCCAAATAATTTCCTAAGATATTTTATACTGCCTAGAGATTGATCTTAATACTGGTCTGTATAATTCAGCAAAATTATTTTCTTCTCTTTAGAGTCTTATACATTGCAGTTCATCACAAATATAGGTCATGCCTATCATGGAATGGCTGAAATGTTTTTATGATAGCTGGGGTGTCTTGATGAAGAAATAAATGTATATACAATAGGTATCGGTTCCTAATTGTTTCTCTATATCACTTACTGTAAATATAATTTATCTGTTGCATATGAAGCAGTAGTGGGTTTCAAATCCCATCGCTACCGGTTTGCTTATGGGCGCTCACGCGCACAGAAGAATCCAGACAGGTGGGCAGAGCCTCCCGCCACCACCGCCCAATCCGGGGGGAACAGGTAGCAACCCACCACTGATATGAAGGCATGACTAGAACATGGGTAACATGAAACATGGAAATCTTTCCTTTGTTTTTTTTAAATATATTTAGACATAGACCTGAACAAAGCTAGATAGCTATTAGATTTAGATTTCTACATGTTATCAGGAATGTTGCCTGTTGATAGACTATGTGATTCCACTTTCTTTGATTTCTGTGGGACTTCAAAATATACACCCAAGTGATGCCATTTTTTATACTTACTGTATTGTCCTCATGATCTCTCAAAGAGCTTCCAGGCTCTCACAAACCCACCTTCAGTGTGATTTCTGAAGTCTGTTCTTACTTGCTGTGGCTGGAGCCGAGCTGTTTTATATCCGTTTCCTGTATTGTTCCACTTCTGATCTGGACCTGATGCCACAAAACCTGCATTTCTAGTCCACACTTTGTCAGTCTATGTTTGCCTTTTGGGTTTGGTCCAATATTCTCTCAATTTCTCATAGCCACTCCTATTCCTGCCAGGAGTATATAGTCAGTTTGGAGATTCACTTTGAAGACAATTGAATTCCAAATCCACTGACTAATCATTTGAATTGCATCAAATGTTCCAAATTGGATTATTTGAACAACTATACATGCACAGAAAATTTCTCCCCCCAATTCAGAAGTCCCAATCTGTTGATATATCTGAATTGAAACTACAACTTACATTGAATCCTGGCTGATTTGCACACAACTCTGAGCCCTCTTCTGCAGTATATTGCAATTTTTCCATTCATTGTTTGTGGAGCTGCAATTCCCAACCCACTCAGCTATTTTTTTAATTCTCTGTTTTATTTCCACATCTCCACAATCCCATCTATACTGGGATGATAGGATGTCCCTATGTTTAGAGATGCCTACCTATTTCACCCTCTCTTCTCTTCAATGTATGATTCTGTACTCAGTTTTTTTTATGTCACTGCCTACACAACTTTGATTTTTCATATTTGAGCTGCAAACTTTCAAAACTAGAATTTACCACTCTTTCTGATAAGATCATAAGTAGGCATATATTTTTTTTTAAAAAAGTTGTTGTTGTTTTTCCGCTGGGATTCTGAAAGAATGAAATGCTCATCCATAGCTCATTATAAATCACAAGCACTGTGGTTAGCAGCTAACAAACCACAAGCAGAACTTGATTTGCATCATGGAAGATTTAACACTTTCACTTCCTCTGCATTTCCTTAACAGACTACCTCAAAAGAAGATCGAGAAATGCTCCTGGAGCAGATTGTGGGGAAGGAGTATCTGCATAGAAAAAGGGAGAAAACACTTCTCTCTTGGCACCAAAATGAAATTAACCTGCCATGCAAGCAGTCCATTTGATTACATGTCCCTTTTTTCCACATAAGAATTCTAGACGTCCTATTCCTACTTTTGTATTAGCAAAACTTCATATTCCTCAACTCAGGCTTGAAAGTTAAATGTGAAGCGCAGTTGATTTTAAAATGTGATGGTCTCCTATCTTAAAGCCTGGTGCTTGAAATTAATTTAATAAAAGAGGGTGTGTGCTAGGTTGGGAAATGCCTGTAGAAAAATAACTACCTGCCCAGAGAGGCTGCTGGAGAAGGGTTAGCAGAAAAGGGGCTGCTGCCAGCAGGGGCCACCAGCTGAATTGTGGTTGTGCTTAATATTTATTTATTTGTTTATAATATTCATATGAATGCCCAAGCGGAACAATACGATTCTAGCTGGAGTACAATCAACCACTAAAAATAGATATCAAAAACATAATAAACAACGATATTGATTTGTTTTTATTTGATATTGTTACTTATAAGTTGCTTGGAAATGGAGCAGCATATATTTAACCAATTAACTCAACTTCTCAGATGTTTAGAACCACAACAACTGCAAAAGGGAAAATCATTGCTGGTATTAAACCCCCCTCTCTTAAACTCCATGAATGAATCATTTTGAAACGCCCAGGTGCTTCTTGAGATTACACGTTTTTCTGCCTAAAATGACCTCCATTTTGAGAGGAGAGAAAACACAGGCTACCAATTAAAGGATGATGGCATCATCTGAATACTCCATAAAACTGCAGTGATGTGCTATAACTTCTGTATGTTAAAATATCCATTAAAAAGTCACCTTCACTGATCTCATCTGCATGATAACACCACCTCAGCAAGAACATGGCCTCTATGTATACTGATGTCAAATGGTAGGCTGTTAGCAGAACATCCACCGGATAGTGTGGATCCTGATTTAGTTCTTCAAATATTCTGTTGATCATTTCCTAGCATGCACTGCCAACTCGAGCTGTCCTTGACAGTCTGCTTTAATGATATGTTTGATGCTGGCCTGCTAAGCTACATTTCTTTGGCAGTATAATTTTGGCCAGGCTGTGTGTATCTATTACTCCAAGATGACCAAGAATCGCGGCTACAAATCATTTTTTCCTAGTAGGCTATATTTTTTTACTTTGAAAAGTAACCCAAACAATCAGGATCTGAGACATTCCCCGATTGGATTTCTAGGAAGAAACTATCATGATGATCTCCTTGAGACTCAGGCTTTTTAAAATATATACGTATGGTGGGAAAAGGCAGTGGAAAAAACTATCCCTTGTGCCAGCTTTCCCAAAGCCCGATGAATTGAACTAACTTCCCAGCCAGCATTGGAATTGTGGCAATTAATCTCCAACATGTTAGAAGGACCCTAACTTTGGAAAGACTGTTTTATGTATTTTCTATGTAATTCTTTTGCTCTGTACTGGAACACTTGATTTTATGTTTTGGTGCTGTTTATTGTCTTTTTGTTGTTTTCAAACTTTTAATTTCCACATTGTATAGTCTGGGTAAAGACTTTATCATAAATGATCGGTATTCAAAAGATTTGAAATGAGCATCATGTCTCTGAAAACTCTTGTCACTAATTCATATATCCACCATTTTTGAGAAACAGAACACTTCATTTATTGATCACATCCATAGATCTAGTATTATGATTTTGCATAAACTGTGACTACATCCTTACATATATATGAGTAGAAATTTAGAAAGAATTTAATATACTTTCACCATGAAAACAAGGATTATGGCTATATGAGCTCTGTGACTGCTGACAGATCCAGGTATAAATTTTTGATGAGTTATTACAAGCCTTGACTCTGGTTTTAGGAGCTCTGGTAGCACAATGGTTAGAATGCAGTATTTCAGGCTAACTCTGCCCACAACCTGGAGTTCGATCCTAACAAGGCTCCAGGTTGACTCAGCCTTCCATGCATCTGAGGCCAGTAAAATGAGAATCTAGATTGTTGGGGGCAATATGCTTACATTGTAAACCATTCAGAGAGTGATATAAAGCACTATGGAGCAGTATACTGTATAAGGCTATGTGCTATTGCTATTTAAACTAAATATTTTTCAAATCATCCATATTTCAAAGAGAGAATGATTTGAATTTGAAGAAGTCCTCATTGACCTCCTTCAGATGGAGAACTATCTGCTGGAGACTACTTTCATTGAGTATCTTAGTTTTGACCATGGAGTCTTTTTTCACTCCAGTTTGACTTTATGTGGCTTTATGGAGCCATCTAAGTAGAGCTCAGCAGTAAATGGGTTCATGCACCATGCTAAGTCAAAATGTGATTCCTTATTTGTTACTTTACATATTTTGTCACCCAGCCATTGTGGTATGGCTTGCCATGTGGACACAGCCAATTTGTTGTTTATTCAATCAACCAAGTTTAAGTTAATCATGGCTATGGATTTTGCTTTACTGGCCTTGATTTTCACTTTGGAAAGACTGTGGGAAGAAAATTACCATTTAAGAAAACATCAAGAGAAATGTGAAATGTTATCCATCCTCCACTGACAGCAGTTGCTTATTTATAGTTAAAAACTAGAGGATGTCCTCACATGGCTATTGAAAATCAAAACAGTATGCAGAGTTTTGCTTTGTTTTGCTTTTGTGCTTTTTGCAGTTAAAAATCTCCTGAGTTCCCTAAACACTTGTTATTGTAACCAAAGCCACATTTCACATTGCTAGAATTGGAGGTTCTGTAAATTCCAAGGATTTTAAAGAATAGGCCCTGCATACTCTGTATTTGGCCACAGACAAGTAGACACAAAGAGTCACGGACAACTCCTTGAAATGAGAAAGCCGTTTGAATAAACTAAAAACAGATGCACATAATGATGCAAAACTCACTCTGTGCAGAACCAAATGCTTCTGGGAAGTTCAGGTAAGAATTTAATATATAAGAGACAATTTGGTTAAGGCATTAGTCTAGAAACTAGGAAACTGTGAGTTCTTGTCCTCCCTTAGGTATGAAAGCTAGCTGGGTGACTTTGGACCAGTCTTTCCTCAGACATTTGTTGTTATAGGAAAAGTAGGAGAAGGAAGGAGTATTAGATATGTTTGCTGCCTTGAGTTATTTATAAAAATAATAAAGGTGGGATAGAAGTTAGTCAATGAATTAATTAAATAAATACATTTTGTCATCTCATTGCTTTTGTTTCTATAAATGAGATTCAGTGGAAAGTATCATTCCAAATCTTTCAACAAGTTATTCAAAAGCTCTCATGTTATTTAAGAGATCAACTTATTGTCAGTCTTGTGAGGTAGTGCAGGAAGCATGCCCAGATGAACTAATTCTATTTTATTGTAAGGTTGCATTGCAAGTCTGAAAATACAGTACAGTTCTCTCCCATTGCCTTTATAGCTCAATAAATTAGGGAGGGTCCTTTTTGCGACTTTTGTCATATTCACATTCCTGCTGTGGGCAAAGTTGCTTCTTATCCAACCATTCCCCCAGCTGCAGTTCTTTCCCTGGCCTCCCAAGGACATTCTCACATACCATTACACTTACTGATTTAATTTGAAGCTTGTGCTAAGTAATTTTCCAAAACTTCAAACTCTCCCAACCCTACAGGGTGACACCAGATATTGGATCACAGACCTTTTGGAAGTAACGTATGCATGTATTCTACATTAAGTTACTACCTTGCTGCTATTGAGCTTCAAAATGTCAGCCATCAGATCTTTTCTGAGGGCTAAAGAGTTTTCTTTGTATGAATATAAGAGAAGAGGAAGGCAATGTTATTTCTTCCAGATGCTTTAGACTTCAACTCCCATGAACCCCAATAAGTATAGCCAATTGCAAGGCTATAAGGAACATTAATTTAAAACATCTGAAAGACATTGAATTGCCTTCATTGGCCAAAGGAATCAATTGGTGGTTTGCTCTAGATTTTGTATTATTCATCGTAACTGCTGAGACCTAGATGCCAAAGTTATAGCTAGGACATTGTCTGGCAGTGTTCTTAGAGATTCATTTTGGCTTGTACAACCTGAACTCACGAATAAGCTTCCTGAAAAGCTGAGATTCACCATTTTCTTAATAATTCTTTGTCTTCCCTTCATTGAAAGCAGCAGTCTGTTTTCAACTCACTGTTGCTGTCAAAGTCCAGCTGGACACATCAGCTTTCTCTGATCAGAACCAGACTGAGGAACCTAACAACCAAGAACCTATAGAAATCAGATGTAGGAAAAACAGTTTCAAGTTCTAATGTTTTTATTTCAGATACAAAGGACTGTTGACCTAAAACAGGAAGCAAAATCCAATAATATCGGCAGGAATGCCAAGAGGTGGGGATGTTAGATTGATGTCAGCAGTAGAGTGGCACACTAACTGTAAACTTGTCCCTTTTCTATGTACATCACAGTCTTCTACACATGCCCCAAATAAGTGGAATTGCAGCTTTGAGACTGTTAGCCATTCAAGGTAGACCAGACTAAGAAAACAAAGTCATGCTTGATAATATTACTTTTATTCTAAGATATAGTAACAGGGCAAACTGGAGAGCCATTTGGTATTGTGATAAAGACATCAAGCTAGAAATCGGGAGACCATGAGTTCTGGTTCCACCATGAGCATGAAGCCAGCTTGGGCAAGTCACTTTCTCTCAACCCTAGTAAGGAAGTAATGGCAAACCACTCCAGAAAAACTTTGCCAAAAAAAGGGTAGGGATTTTTTCAGGCAGTCTCTCAGAATCAGACAAAATTGAATGGAAGAAAAAACAAATTAACAGAATATTGCAAGTCTGAATGTGCTTCCCCTCTTGCTTCCTTTATCTTCCTGAAAACTATGGAGAGTCTTGTCTGAATTGCTTTCTCGGGTTACAGTTCTGATCCCAACTCAGATACCTTTAATTTGACCATTTTCATGGTTGCGGCTCTTCCTTCCGTTCTTCAAGGTTATTCCTTCTTCCCATTACATTGATTTTATTTTTATCACTCTGAGAACAAGAAGTGAGTTTTTGTGGACATCTCTAGGACTAAGCCAGTCCATAAAAAATTTTGGGAGAACTTCTCTTTGAAAAAAATTACATATACCACTGTTGAGCACAGAAATTTACTGTGGGTTTCCAAAAGACATTTTGTTGTGCTTTGCTTCAGTTGCAAGAGCTTACTGCTTCTGCTTACTGCTTTTATATTTAAGGATAATGCATGCAAGTTAAATGAAATCAGATGGTTTCTGATGACTTGGAGCAAATTTTGAACTGTCCCCTTCAAGCAAAATGTTTACAGTGACCCAAACCAACTTTGATTCTGAAGTTCACTAGATCTTTAAGATGATTTGGTTGAGAGAGACAGCCTACCCTATATTAATTGGCTGTAAATTAATCACAGAAAACAATTCCTCATTTTTGGTTATGGAAGACACTACCATCTGTATGTGATACATAAAATCTCACAATACCTCTTCAGCATATGAAGAATGCTGACCCAACAGTAGGAAGGGATAATTTAATCTGAATTGGCTGCTACTTTAGATGATAGCTAAATTGGTGTTAATGCTCACCTAAAATATAGTCATGGCTGCTCTACAAATATTTTTAAATACTTTTTCAGTCTTGATTTTACATCACAGTAACTGCAGCTTGTTTCAACTTAGCTTGTTAAACAAGGCAATGACTGATTTACACAATTTAAAAATATATAGTGGTTATAATCCACTACAGATAGATTTATACATCATGCTAAACCAAAATCAATATCATTCATTGAACCACTGGATCTTATGGTGCTATGATCTCTGTGTCAAAACACAGGTTATGTCTGTTTCCTATTTGTGGGAAGGGAATCAACTTAAAGGATGGTGTAAATAGACAAGACAGGAAGCATGGCTGAGCTCTCTCCTCACTACCTGCTTCTCCTTTGCCATTTCCTATTGTTAGAAATGGCTTCTGCCTGGGAAGAAGAGGGAACAAGAAAAGTTCATTGGAAAAGGAAAGGAAGCTTTTCTTTCCAGACAACTGCCATACTTTAAATTCACACAATATAATACACAGTGTGGTTTATTTGGCTTTGGCTTAGCATATTGTAGGCACCAACCCATAGTTAAGAATCTGTGGTGCAACTCAGCCAATTATGGTTTCAATAAACCATGGTTATCTGAACCATTGAATAATAGCAATAGCACTTAGATTTATATACTGTACTATCCCATAGTGCTTTACAGCATTCTCTGGGTGGCTTACAATGTTAGCATATTGCCCTCAATAATCTGGTCCCTCATTTTACTGATCTCAGAAGGATGGAAGGTTGAGTCAACCTTGGGCCACATCAGGATTGAACTCCAGGCTGTGGGCAGAGTTAGCTGCAATACTGCGTTCTAACCACTACGCCACTAGGATTCTACAGAATACCACCAATTTGGGCATACTAGGCTGGAATTGCCCCTACTTTTCTGTTGCCTTAGAGGTGATAGAGGCCTACAGGCAAAGATTATCTGCTAATCCATAATGCAGATAATTAAATTTTGCCCATAAGTTGACACACCATATAGGCTTTTCTTTAGACTGAGTGATCCAGCTGGATTTCTTGTCGTTCATGGGGGGGGCATGTGTTTTGAGCTTTAGTTGTAGATATGAAATTGTCTCTGATTCCTCACCTCAATTTTGTGTAAACATTAGCCTGTTAGGCACTCTCAGGACATAAAGACAATAATAATAATATTTTTTTTTTAAAAAAAAGAAGTATTTTTCTTCCGTCCAATCAAAAGATGGGGGGAGGAGAGAAATGAAAGATAAATGTATGCCTATTCCAGTTTGTTATAAAAACACAGTTTGCTATAAAATTAAAATACTAAAAGGCTGTAAAGTAGTAAAGGAAGCACTGAGCCTCTAAATATAATAACACCTGATTCACATAGTCCTGGAAAATGTTCACTGGCTAAGATGTATGTCAACTGCTTGTAAGTCATCCTGGGACACAGTTGAAAGAGAAGGGAAAATGATCTTGAGCAGAAACAAATGTCAGCTTTAAAGTTAATGAACAGAAATGTTGGCTTGCCGACAGGATTATTGCTCTGAAGAAGTCAAATACAGAAAGTACAAAAGTAAGCATAATATTCCTTCTTTGATGCTGGTTTATAACAAACCTCCTCCCTATCCCTCCAGATTCATGTTTACATCACCCTCTTTTTCCCCCCATGCAGTCCAACATGCTCTCTCTTTGATCATTTTTCTCATTTGGGAGATCTCCTTCAATCCTTGCTCTTTTTTTTTCAATAAAAGGCTTTAGAGAGTAGTAGGACTACAAGTCATAAGTACTTTTGATCAAATCCCATTAGCTAAGAAAGGACCAAAAACACATTGAGCCCTTAGTCTGTTGATTTCAACTATGGAACTGAAAAGATCAGTAGATCTTTAAAGCTTAAATATGTGCTCGTGCTCTTTTTCTCATGGCAAATTTACCCTTGTGCAATTTTATCATGCCAGTACTGCATAGTGAGTTTCATGACTAGGTTCACACCTAACCATGGCTGGTTAAAAATGGCTAAACTATTGGATAGTTTTGCAAAATATCTTGGCTCACAAACCATGCCTGGGTAAACAGAAATTAGTGACCATAGAGGATTTTTGCATTTCCCAATAAATGTTGGAATAGTTACTTTCCCAAGCATGGTCCTTCTGGCAAATTCTAACATGCTTCTCTGATTATTTTCTACTTTAGAAGATACAAGAGGACATTAGGAAATATTGAACTAATTCTAACTAATAAGGAAAACTTTGCAGAGAACATAGTGGAAATAGTAGAGAAAATAATCATGTCATACAGATGTTCAGAATAAAAAAAAACAAAAAAAGACTTGGTCTACCAGCTGTTCAATGAAGATGACAAAAAATACCCAATAAAGTCTCACTCTTCTCTAAGAAAAAGGCATTCCACTGGCCAGTAAAATAACACTGAAGGAGAAAGAAGAGATTCGATAGTGTTATTCAGGTATTTGAGGAGCACTATTTAATAATCCATTGTTCTAGAATATGGAATGGATATGGAAAAGTGATTTTAAATTGTAAGAAGGCAGACTGTGATGAATATTTTAAGAAAGCAAACATCTTAACAGAAAAAGCAGTTGATAATAGAACCACATATCCAGAAGGTTGTTTGGCTCCCCTTTATTATTTATGTTCAAGTGGAAGATAGACAGCTGCCATGGATGTCTTCATTTGGGCACCTTCACTATTGTGCTAGATACTTTACATGATTCCTCCTGATTTTGCAATTCTACTGAAATTGTCTTTCAATTCTTAAGAATTTTAACAAAAAAAAGAAAAAAGAAAAATGATAGAAGACATTACAAAGAAAGAAGAAATGTAAACAGAAGGTTATGATATACATTCAAAATTTAAAAATTGTGAAAAAAGGTGAGCTTTCTGTGGAAATGTCGACTGGCTTGGTATACCATTTCATACAACCAAAACATTGTGCATCAATACTTGCTGTTTTGCTCAACCTTCTGAAAACTATAAACTTGGCAACTACATATCTGCCTAGGGTATGCTACAACACAGTCCCTGCAACCAGTTTATAGTTGATGGTATTGAGCAAACAGAATTTTATTTCAATTCAATTCCAATATATTGCAAATCCAGAAAATAAAGTAAACAGAATAATCATTTTCCAGGTAATTATGAACAAACATTTCTTGTGCCTGTTCATACCTACAGTATGCAGTACTTACACAGTATTTCTTCTTTCTATTTATATAGCCACCCATTTGTCCAATTCCAATATATTGCAAATCCAGAAAATAAAGTAAACAGAATAATCATTTTCCAGGTAATTATGAACAAACATTTCTTGTGCCTGTTCATACCTACAGTATGCAGTACTTACACAGTATTTCTTCTTCCTATTTATATAGCCACCCATTTGTCCAAAGAAACTCTGGGCAATGAACAAAAGACAGACAAAACTTCTATTAAAAAAAAACAACGCCCAATAAAAATCTCAATTACTATTAATAACATACAGCAATGCCAGATGTTTTCCTTAAGATTCAGCACTGGGATGATCATTATCAGCGACTTTAAAGGAAGAGATAATGCACATTCACAGAAGATGTATTTTGTTTATTAAGGACTGAATGATGCTTAAATTGAAACTTCTTCAAAGTAATATCTTTCTTGGAATAGTTGACAGGGAGGATTACAGGTTGCCCTTGACTTACAACCACAACTGGGTCCAGAACTTCCATCGCTAAGTGATAAGAACTTTAAGCAAATTTTACAACCATATTTGCCATGTCCACTATAAGAATCACTAAGAGTGGTTAAGTGAATCCAACTTCTCCCAATTGATTTTGCTTGTTGGAAACCCCAAGAAGGTACCAAATGACAATCACAAGACCCTAGGATGCTACAACCATTATAACTACATGCCAGTTGTTAAGCACTTGAAGTTTGTTCCTCTAACTGCAGAGATGCTGGGGTAGCCATAAGTGCAAGGACTGGCCATAAGTTACTTTGTTCACTGCCGCCATAACTTCAAACAGTCACTAAGTATTGCTTGCATACTTCTCCAAAATCATGCAACCTTTTACAGTTGGAAAAAAAGGGTGCTAAATTAAAGTGATCCTTCTATAATGAGTTAGGGAACACCTTTTGTGGGGTTTCCTGTCTCAAAAAGTAATTTGAGATAGAGGTTCACAGCATCAAGAGTATGCTTGCCTTGCAACTTCAACTTCTGCTTGACCTTGGCTTGACCACTGTGATTATAACATCTTCCCTTCTGGTCTTCTGCTTCATTCAGTGTTCCCATAACACTAATAAAATTGAATGCAGGCTGCTCACCAGCAAGTGGTTTTTTTCATGGGCTGCAACTATGGCTTTGTTGCTTTCATCTTTTCCTTTTCTTTCAATTATGCCTCTCTGGCTATGATGCCTGTCTTGTTTGTGTCTTATTGAAAGTAATTTGTTCTACATTTGCAAATGATATATCATTTAAAACATTAGCATTTGTATATGAAAAAAAATATTTCTTTATTTAGGAAACGTATACTCAGCCCTTCCAATATATTTGCCCAGTACAAGGCAGCTTGCAATGATTAAATACAAAACAATTCCATAAAAGACAAAAGACAGCAGCATAAAAATGGAAACAGACTCAGCAGATTAAAACATTTTGAAATGAAGGTCTACCACATAAAAACCATCTGCCTTACAAAAGAAACTCTTGCCAGAATAGCAAATTTTCAGGGAAGCTGAAGAAAAATAGGAAGAGAAAGGGCAGAAACTACTAAAGTTAGTCTGAAGCCTGAAGATGATTTTTGTAGATTGGTTTTTGGCCAGAATGAAGACAATTGACTTCAGGAAACAGGAAGGGCACTGAGATATCTTTGAAACTGTATCTTGATCTTTGGTTGAGAAAACTCCAGTGGAAGGTTTTGACCAGGGGTGAAATTCAGCAGGTTCTGGAGAACCGGTAGCGGAAATTTTGAGTAGTTTGGAGAACTGGCAAATACCACCTCTGGCTGCCCCAGAGTGGGGTGGGAATGGGGATTTTGCAGTATCCTTTCCCTGGAGTGGAATGGGAATGGAGATTTTACAGTATCCTTCCCCTGCCACGCCCACCAAGCCACACCCACAGAATTGGTAGTAAAAAAAAATTGAATTCCACCACTGGTTTTGACTATTCTGGGTGACAGTCAACCAGCTATATTCAGCCTGGCATCCTATCTGGGAGAATTTTAGTTTCCATTTTATTCACAGATCAAAATTGACATGCCTTGATAATTTAAAGTATTATAGCACAGACTAAGTGATGATAGGCTGAGTTCATAGAACACTTGCCATAAACTGTGATTTTTTAAAATACGGTGATTAAGTTGGCTTATCTATTTATTCATCTTTCCATCTATTCAACAATATTTCTAGCATGCCCTAATCCAAATGGACTCTGGGTACAACAAATCAAGATATTAAAAAAATCAGATCCAAATAATAAAAATCATTTATAATTTTTTTTTTACTACATCATAGGCACTAAAGGTTAAATGCCCACTGGACCAACACAGCTTTGGCTAATTTGTAAAACACCAGTATTCATAATTCAAGAAAGAATGCATTTATAAAATGGAAGATACCTGTCGCTGGACTCAACCCCATGAGTAATCGCTTAGCATGGTAAGTGAACAAGTTCAAAACTGTACAGTCCACATTATTAATCCATGGTTTTCTTAATCAAATGGTATTTATTTGCCCAGTTGCCTGAACTTGCACAATACAGTAAACAACTAACCGTATTAACTAGATGCATGAAACTCATTGAGCTACAAACTTGTCAGCCATATTTTAGTATGATGGGCTGTGCAAAACTAATGAAAGAGTACTGATTTCTTCCCAGCAGGCTAGACTGGAGCAATTAAACTAACATATAAGATTCTAGAAATAAGAAGTTTTATTATAAGAGAAGCAAAGAAGCCATTACAAAAAAATTCCAGTGACTGTTGTACAACAAAACTGAGACCTACTGTATATAAAGGCCCCTTCCTTGCTTCACTGACAAGATAGCCTGCTAATCATCTCTTAAGGACATGTCCTCCTAATGGACTTCCATCTTAGTGCCAGACTGCTGCTGAGGGAAGTTGAAGCCAGATCTAAGGGATCCAGCAAAAAGTGGTGCTTTCCATTAGCACGGAAAGGTATTTTCTATGCAAACATTCCATTCATCTGGAAAAGGAACCTGAGGAGGTACAATACGCAAGTTTCCAATTGGTCAGCAACAAAACCAGCACTCTCATCAAACACAAGGGGTTCTGTACCTCTATTTTCCTTACTGATAATATCACCACTGACCCATAACCAATGTTTTCTTCAGAACATGTGAAAAATCTTATACTAACTGGCTGAGTGATGCTATAAATTAACAGGTATTTAAGGTATTACTCAATACCTTAAAGTGCAAAGGCAAAATTTATTGAAAATATTTGATGTTATATAACAGTAAAGATAATAACAGAATAGTTGGGTATGTATCCCTTCCTATCTAGCCTGTGCTTAAAACACCAAATCACACTAAGGAGTTTTAAAGGAAGCTAAAGGCATTTTAAAGGAAGCTAAAACATAAAACTTTATTGACGTTTTATAATAGTAGTATACTTTAGGAGATAAAAATGTGTATACTTTTTAGTATATATTATTCTTGCTATACTTGATGTGCTAGAATTGGAATTTAAGAAACCAAACCAGCATGATTCAATTATTATTATATAACTCTTCAGTTCCACTCAGAAACAAATGGCCAAACAATCAGTTGCAAAATAAGTATAATGTGATGCCATGCACAAACATTCACTAACATCACTTTTGCTACACTCTGCTCCAAGTATCGACAACTCCTTAAAAACATTTCAACCCAGAGGAATTCCACTACACAAGAGTTTAATACCATTTATTAATATAGTTTTTCCTAACTCCCTAACATCCCTCCAGATGTATTAGATTTCAAATCCTATCATTCTTTCACTGCATCCGAAGTAGATCAGATTGGGAAAAGATGGATTGGTGTGTACAAGTACATTTGGACAACTGGCTGCTATAGAATGACACAAATTAATCATTCCCAGGCCTACAATGATGCTCCCATCACTGTTTAATTTTTCACTGGACAGCTGTTTATTGGTACCACTGTGCTACATCTGAGGAGGCTGCCTGTTACTGATGTAATTGCTGACTCATACTGAGCCATCCTGAAAAATGTACAGGGACAGCAAGCAGTACCATCCTGATGCTGTCTGTTCTCTTTCCCTCTTTTTAATTTTAATGTTGCCTGATTTAATCACTCATAAGCATATATATCAAAGAATTATTAATATCTTATCAGTAAATGTCCAAGGGTTCTCCAAATTGGAAAAGCAATTAAAGCTTAATTGAAGAATGCTGCTGGCCAAAATTAACAAGAGAAGAATGTTAATTGTTTGGCAAGGGAAAATCCTTGAAAGTTAGCTTGATTGATTCCTAATAATGACTTGGACAGATCCCTATAGTTTCTTTGGAAGGAAGTGCTTCCTATTATGGAAATATTTTGTAAATCTTTGTGAAGGTCAGTATATATTGGAGATATTTATTTAACACTAAAAATGATGCATTCATATATTCCCAAATGCAAAAATTTCTCCAACTGTCTACTTATTCAAGTTTTCTCTTTTTAGAGGAAATCTGTTATAGTCACAATCACCCTATGAGAAGTTTGCAGAAACAGAATATCTCAGGCAGGAACAGAATACCTCAGGCAGAGGGAAGTTTCTGTCCACAAAGGCCTTCTAAAATATAACCTTTTCCCACATCTGCAAAGGAGAAAGCCTCAGTACTGTAGTTTAGCACAGATAAGAGCTTTTTTTTTTTTGCTCTTACAAGACTTTAAAGCGCAGTCACTGGTATCAATTAATTCTTTTCTCTCTGTCCTTCCCTAAATTATTAAAAGCTGTGGAACAGATAAGATTTATTTTTGTTCAGTTCTAGTTATATAAACACCTTTTAGTATTCTTTTGTTTACTTTATCCTTGCTATCCTTATTGTAAAACAAAATATATGTCAATTATTAGTATGTTTATCTTGAATTTACTGATGTGACTTTCAAATAGCTTCTTACATTTTGTCTAAACCTGTACAGACTAGATCTCACTCTCTCTCCCCCCACCCTCCCCCCACCCCTGTGTATGTGTGTATGTATAGACCAATATTTTCTGGCCCAGTCTTTTTGGATGGGGAGGCATGTAGGGTCTTCTTAAATTCTTTTTGGGAAAGTACAGAGCATGCATTTTGAAGGATAGATATTTCTCTTCCTCTGAATATTCTTTCCATCTCTTCCATTAAGGGCAAGCTGCAAGTGTGGTAAATCTCCTAACAGCTGAGCAGCAGTGTTAAATAGTTGCAGCAAAAATATTAGAGTCTCATAGCACGTTGAAAACTATCACATTTTTTATGGTGTAAACTTTCATGGAACTGTAATTTTTCCATCAAATGAATGTAACATGTAACAAGAATGGCTTATTCATATGCAGCATTTATCTAAGGGTTCTTTTAAACAAAGGTTTATTGAAGCTATATTAGCCTGGTTTCCATGTAATTCTAAACTACAAACCTGATTCACAACAAAGGTTTACAAATTGCACTAATTCAAAACCAAATTCCACTTTGTGTGAAGTGTACTATGTACGCAACATAGATATATGCATTTAGAGGGCGGAATAGTAAATCAGTACATTCATAGTACATTGATCAGAAATGTCTGATCAATGTACTATGCTCTTGAAAAAGCACCTTTGGGACAACCATGACCTGGATGACTAAAAACCTCCATAGACATTCATTACACTCATTGTACCAAAATACACCTAAATCCAAGGTTGGATTAACGTACACAATGGTCACATAAAGGATAGATTACAGTAGGGCACTCTTCAGGCAACCCTTGAAGGTGGTCCAGAAATTGCAGCTAATCCAGCATGTTATAACATAGGTGGCAAAAGTCACTTCTCACGTATGCCACATCAAGCCCCTGTTGATGTGGCATACCCCACATCAGTTGGGGTGCTCAGTTCAACTGGGTGCTCTTTATTTCCCAAACCAAATCCAAAATACACACTTTGGTTATAAGAATGGCCACGCCTGTACAGTGACCAGTCAGGCCTTGAACGATGCTTTTCAATAGGTCCCATCATGTATATTGACAATGCATGCTGTTTTTTCTTTTGTCGGATCTCTATTATGGAGCAAACTGCAATTGGATTTCAGTCTTATTTCTTCTTCATTACAGTTTAGGAATGGGCAGAAAATTATTTTTGTGAAGACTCTGTAGAGAGTTCAAGCGTGTGTGTGTAGGTGGGTGTTTTTAATGTTAATATTTGTGTAGCTATCCAAAGTCATTTGGGAGGGGCAGCTTAAAAAATGAAAATAAAATAACTAGAAAAATGAAATTGAAAAGAAATCAAATGTAAAAAGTAAAAAATATATTGCAATTACCTATTAGTTATGGCCATGTACAATAGCAGTAATTTAAACCAGACGTTATTGGATCAATGAACTGATGCACAGATTTATTGTTTATAATGTATTATATTAAACCTTAATGTGATTTAATTTGTTTTGACTTAGTGCAATGTTTCACTCAGTCATTTATGTTTTGCACATCATGGTTTATAGTTTAGTATTTTGTCTGAACCTAGCATAATGAGGAGCAATCCATATAAACCACATATAAAATGTTAGCCTTTAAAGGCTCTTCAGTATTTATATTTTAGAAAGTACTTATAATGAAGAAAAATGTAATGAATTAATATTTATTAAGATTCTAGAAAAAGGATGGACATCTACCAGGAATGTCAGAGGTCCTTATATTAAGGAAGAGAGTTGGGAAAATGAATACTTGGGAAGAAGTAGTGATTTTAGACATACAGAGAAAATATAAGAAAAATCTACAAAGCATTCCTACTGATTAGAGACTTTGAAAACATTTTGTTCTGATCTTATTAGGTTATCTCTCCACATTATTAAAATTTGAGTTGATAATATGGAGAGATGACCTAATAAGATCAGAACAAAATGTTTCCAGAGTCTCTATTTTATCAGCAGGAATACTTGATACATTTTTCTTATACTTCTTAAACTAAGAAGTTATAGTAATACAAGAATTGAGAAATACATTTCCTACTCATCTCATCTTATTCTTTGTTCTAGAATATGTCTCAACAGGCAGAACATGTAGCTGCCCTAAAATGACTTTCTGTACTTCTGGAATTCTCTGGATACTCCTGGAGGAAATCTGTTAATCATGGTCAATAGCGCACAGAATTGTGACACATCTGGAAGTTGTCCATATGAGGCTAAACAAATCCAATGGGATTTCACTCACTACTTAAATACTAAATGGGGTAATTAGAAAGACTCTACTATGCTTCTACATTTCCATTATGGATCTATTCCTATTGAGGGAAAAAACATTAACCCCAAATTGCAAGAGTTACAGATTGATACTCCATAAATAATTCAGCTATATCCATGTGTAGATACAATCCCACCAAGCACAAATTTACTCTTAGCTTATTAAATGATTTCACTGGTTCTACAGCATCTAGTGAAATAAAAGGGTGTTATTTGAAAACTCCAACCTAATATTTAAGAAAAAGTTGCCCTAGCCCTAGAACAGTCCTGTTCTATCAGTAAAGAAGATTACCCAAATATTCTTCCCATTTTAAGACATCAGCTTTGAAATAAGTCTTCATGCTTGTGTCAAAGGAAACTCCTGATCCAAGAGGAGACTATTAAATTATTCCACATACTTAGCCTAGGCAACTCAATGTCAACAATTTCATTTTTTGACTCAAATTATTTTTATCACACTGGTCCAAAAATATTCCAAATGCAGCATATATCATCTTTTCTTTGCAAATTAGAAAAATGATTGACTCAAAACCCAAATTTGCAAAATTTCATAACCACTAGAGGTATATAGTTTGGGAAAGGTGCCTTAGATTGCGTGGGAACATGAACCTGTCCTGCAACTCATTAAAGCAGCTGCAATTGTTTCCAAGATTGCATGACTACAGCAAACATCTCCCTAAAGTAGCAATGTGATTCTGAATCCAGATGCAATTGCGTAGCAAGACACAGCGTGGTTCTGCATTCACATTCCCGCATTCCACAGCATTTTTCCCAATCAAGTTCAAAGCTTTGCACAACTCCAATGATTACTCTCAACTATCGTGTGTTTGTAGTGGTTACGTTAAGATTTCCCTGCTGTTTCCATTCATAAGCTAGGTAGTACTGATGTCAGTTGTTCCTTAATCTACAAAGAGTATTCAGAAAGTAAGTATGTGTTTTATTATTTCTCATTATTACATTATGTTGCTTTTCCTTTAGGAGCACAACAGTTCCATGGTGTAAATAGGGCCAGTCATTATTTCTCAGCACAAAATCATCCAGCAAGATGGACAGAGACTTGAACCTCAGTATCAGTTCAATATTTTATACAGTACAGTATAATTAATAACATGCTACAATTACAATGAAAACTATCTGGGAAAAATAGGTTCTGTGCCCATTGGCCCTTTGTACCACATGTTTTCCATATTGCATCACATTTCTGCATCTAATATATCCAATAGTTGTTGTGTAGCCTGTCAGCAGATGTTCCACAGTTTGTGGTCTTAGCTATATTAAATCATAATGCATCTAACGCATCATGTGTTTTCTGTTGGGGTGAAGCAAATCCATTTGAATGGGTCTCAGCCACAAACAGTAGAGAAGTAGCTTATAGCATTCTCCATTTAGTACCATTGTATTGGATTTTTGAATAAATTGTTGTGACTTTAAGACACTGTTCAAAGGTTACCAGAGAATGTGTTTATTCCTACAAATCATGAGCTACAATGTCAGATTCCTTATGTTGTAAAACTGGAGTTGATGCCCCCTGAGGCAACCGATGCCCCTTATGTCTAACAAATGGATGGTTAATGGTTATGCGTTTTTTTCAGTAATGCCTGAATGGAACTGGGAAATGATTTTCTTTTCCAAAAGCCAAGAGACAAGAGTTAGAGGAGGCTGTTGACCTTACTTTCTCTGGAAAAATACCAGTATTGAGTTTTCTTAGAAATCTGATGCAAACAAGAGATCTGTTGGGATGTGAATTTTATTAACATATCATCTTATGCTTCATCTGAATATGCATGTAAATAGTACAGAAATATAAGTCTCTAGTAAATTCCTTCCACAGTTACTGAAGATACTGAAACCTTTGGAATGTTTCAGGCAAGTGGGATGCATGCCTGAATCACTGTTTATAGCCAGTCATCATATAGCTTATTTCTGGTGAAACATGCTATATGAACTCAGGCACTGTGATTTATTGAACATGTTACAGTTAAGAAAACTATAGCTACTCATCATGTATAAACCAAAAGGCCAGCATATACTGAAAAACTCTTGTACCTTTTTGCCCCAAAGCTCCATTTTGCCAAATGGGCCCTGTTTTTCATTTTATAATGAGTCAAATGACCAAAACAGCAGCCAAAAGAATCTTTTAGTGCATTGTGTCGATTCCATTTAATGCATTCATCTTAAAAATTGATCAGTAGTTGTGTCTGAGAGCAATGTTGCAAGACGAGAATCTAACGAAATTGTTAGAGAATAAATAAATATTCTGCTGAAAAAAAAACCTTGGCTATTATAAAATGGAATACATATAAATTGGTATTGGATGAATAAGATCAGGTGTTAGATAACACAATGCTAAGGGAAATAAAAGTCTTTGGAAAAAAATATCCCTATGTCTCTACTTTTATCTATTATATTTACTATCTAGTATGATATCGGTTAACAATCACTGCATTCACTGAACTTTTTTCTGCTCAACAACCACAACAGTGATGTAATGATAATACTAGTTATCTTGGTGGTACTGAGATGAGACCAAAAATAGAATAAATATCAGCTAGCTCTGCAACTTTTTTTACTATGTAAAATACATTTGACAGCAAACAATACTATGGGCCAATTTGAAAAGATTTTTCTTTGAGGTCCTGCCAGCCTGACTCAATTTGTCCATTATAAGCAGTTCTTCTAGGAAAAATTGCCGTACACTTACTGGAAATAAACTCCACTCAGAAAGCAGTACTGAACAGTTGTTGTGCTATTCTTCTGAAAATCCATATATTGGGTGTTAGGCAAAATTTTCAGACTGCAGCATAAAAAGTTACTCACAAGGACACAAACAGTCATTTTTCCTTTTAAAGAAGAGCTGGGGGCATATTAGCCTTGGAACACGTCTGCTATAACATTAGCCCATCATGCTAGTCAACAAAAGCACTATTCCAAGCATCACCTAACATCAGTATAGAAAAGGATTCCAGCAACCATTTCTTTTGCAGCAAAGTGATTCTATTGACACAGCATTGTCCCACTCTCCCCTATTCAGTAGCACATCCTCCACAACAAATAATAAATAAAAGCTGAAACCATTTTGAAAGTGCTTCTTTGAAATTTGCTGGCCTGTGAAGCAAGAGGGCACAGAAAGAGCGCTGATGAAGGAATGTTCTAAAGTCTCACTTCAACCAGCATTTATGTCATGCAGTATCCAGTAGTGCACTGGGACACTTGCAAGCCATTTGCTACCTTCTGGAAATTGTTTTGGGTTTTTAAAATTATCTCTCATCCAAGTACTAATCTTGCTCAGTTTTTCTAAAACCAGTCAAGGTTGGTACCTACCATAAGAGTCCCCCCTACAATTCTCTATATGGGAGCCATCACCGCATATGAGGACAGCAGATTTTTTGGCTTCAGGATGGGGATGCATAAACAATTCCATTCCTTTGTTCCTATTTCTTCACTCCTTCCCAGTTCAGTCAACCTACTTCTTGGAGCCTTAGGGTTACACTCCTGTAATCTCCCTGACAGCACAACGTACGACTAGGGATTTCAAAAACTATAATCATAGCATACCTGGAGGGTTGAGTATTGAGCAATCTTTTTTTTAAAAAAATGTACTAATGTTTTTTAACAAAAGCAGACAGTGAAGCAACTAAGATATTCAGATGACATGAGAGGGAGAAGGGACAAGGAGGGAGACAAAGATCAGTAGCTTTCCATGTTAAAAAAAAAAAAAAGGAAGGATCCATTAGAGCTGCCTGGTCTAGAGACCTACTCTTCAGCACAATTATCATATTATTCCTATATGTGGTTCTGCTTCTACACAATGAAGCTCAAGTCAGAACGCAATGATCAAACGTTTTTTCTTTTCCCCTCTAGGAATGAAATCAGACTACACTGCTTGCCCTGTTATTTCACTTTTTATCTCATTGGTCACATGAACTACACTAACTTAATGGAAAGGGCTATGAATGAATTAAGTGGCCATGTGGTATGAGGAAGCTGTGGCAAACAGTAGGTTTCTATTTCCCTTCTTAACCCATCTTAATGGCACTGTTCTGTTGTGCAATCAAGGCATCTCTCTCTCAAGCCATCTGGCTTCTTCATCTTTGACCAACAATTCATTTTGGTTGACCTAATGATAAGGTCTCTTGCCTATTATAACCAGCTCCATAAAAGATAGATTCAGTTCCTGTGATTTTCCATTTCAGTCATGGTTTAAAGCCAATATGAAAATTCAATGAGATGAAAGTAATGGCTTGGTGATAGCCTACACTTTTTTCCCCCCTTCTTTCATCTCTAGTAATAGAAAACATTACTTCACTAGCTTGAAGTTGCAAATCCTGACTCTCTTGGTTAGGAAGTCTAAGTATCTACCTGTCAGAGAACCAGTAAAGTAACTCTCCCCACCCTTGTCCACCCACCCACTGAAGTCTGATGCAGGGCAACAAGAAATTTTCAAATACAGCTGAACCACCATGAAGACAAGTGCTCTAATGGATCCTTCCTTTTTTTTCCCCCATGGAAAGCTACTGATCTTTGACTCCCTCCTTCATGAGGTATTTGAAAGACCCCCCCCCTTACACACACACAGTTAGCCTTTAGAAATACTTGGGCTCCAACTATGTTACCACTGACACACAACTGAGGATGGCTGCAAGCTCGAATTAAATGGTATGAGATTTAGGAATGGACCGAATGCAAACAAGCCTGCTCTAAGTTTTTCCCTATAGCGTAGGGTCCTCGACTAGTCAAAGAGGAACTGAATCCAGTCACGCCCGTTCTTCACCTTCACCCAATGACTGCATTCCCGCAACTCATCCTGGGTACTGAATCATAATCTTAATCAAGAGATGAAGCCGAGCCGAGTCTAAGGCATGCGATGCTCGAACACACAAGACCTTTACCTGTCCCCGCAAAGCAAAGCGTGTTGTGGGACCAGGCCGTTGGCTTTCCTCCCTCTCTTTTCTACCCATCTCACCCACCCCCACCCCACCTACCTAAAAGTAACCCCATAGTCGCCTTGCTTCTGCGGACAGCACTTCACAGAATTTCTACCTCCCCAGCTCTCCAAATTTTAAGCCTGTGTTCTTGCACTGATTTAGAGAGGGAAAGCTCCCTTACTCTCCTGCCTTTCTTCCTCTGCAGCCGGGACCCGACTAAGCCAGCTCCTGCGCGGGCCACTCTCCAGGGTCCTTGGCGCTCCACCGCTTCCTCTGCAATCTGGTATCCGTGCAGAGTCCGACCGCTCGCTCTGCTTTCCTCCCCCGCCGCCTTCGGAGGGGAATGCCGCAGCTTTCCCTTTCCAAGCAACCTCCCTCTGCCGGAGCTTGTGACGTCAAGAGGCTTCTATAACCATGTTTATTTATGGATCAAATGGACGGAATCACTTTCCTCCCGAGAGCTTTGCTTGCCCCGCATGGACAGGCAGGCTTTCACCGCTTTCAGGTGGAAAGCCTTCCCAGAGGCTCCGGAGCTGGGCGTGGGACTTGAGCAAGCGGGATCTCCCAGACTTCAAGGAAAAAAAATGTTGCTGGTGTTTCGTCCTTCGCAACGACTTCTTGCGGGTTCAAGGAGGTGCCCGGGAGCTTTAAGAGCGTCCTTCACCTGCAGTGGGTGTCACCTGCAGTAAGCTACTTCTAGTGATTTTGGCGAAAGAGAGCATGTGCAGCAGAAGGCAACACAAGGCGAGGCTGGAATATCCCAGCGGAGCTCAGGCATCTGAAGACTTAAATATTAAATGACCGGATGCTTTTGATGGATATTGCCCCACTGGGTATTCACATCCATCCAGGAATTCAATATCCACTTGATTATTTACGTTCTGAGTATCCACTGTTTGCCTTTTGGAAAGTCTGACTCCCATCCGGTTTTATTACTATTGTAAAACTGATTCCTATAATCATTTCTCCAAGCATTATCCAATCTCCTTGTTTCAGCATCAAATAGTACCATAATGAATTTTGCTGACTTTCACTATCCCTGTCCTGTTTCTATTGCAACTCCTTGCCTATTTGTGTTGATCTGATTTGTGGGAGAGCAGTTTGTTAAAAGGTGCTGCTGTGACAACAGAAGGGCAGGTTAGCACAGTCCTGTCCAGTGATAGCTAGAATCTATGGTACAACTCAGTAGTGGGTTTCAATTTCGGCTGCTACTGGTTCGCTCGTGGGTGCACGCACATGATGCTTCTGCACATGCACAGAGACGTCTGGGTGGGTGGGTGGAGCCTCCCACCACCGCTACCAGTTCGCCTGATCCAGGGTGAACCGGTAGCAACCCAGCACTGGTACAACTTCACTAGAGTACCTCTGTACCCACCCTATGAAATATTGCACCAAGCCAGCATTTCTTCAAGTAAGGATAGGTGCAATTCCCAAGGGAGTTAAAAGACAATAGATGGAGGGTTCCTGAAGTGCTTTCTACAGAAGTTATTACCTGCAACCTTAATAGTTTGATGCAAACATATGTCAAATGCACTACCTGACTCTGTGGTTTCATCCCAAAACCCCAAAAATTTTAACCTTAGACTGGCTACTGTTGACCTCATCCCATTCCTAAGAAGGCTGTAAGGGGTGTGCATAAGAGTACCAGCATGCCTACCATCCCTGTCCTAATGTTTCCTTTAATTGTATTCATTTAATGTTTTCAATTCATGCTTATACTTATATATATTATCTAATACATACTCAACAAATAAATAAAAAAATAAAATAAAAAATAAATGCAAGGCAATGTGAGGGATCCAAAGTCCTGTATGAAGCCTCCTTTCACAGGAGGAAATAATCATGTATCAACAAAAAGGTTTATATGCAAAATTTTGTCATTTCCTCTGCAGAAGGAATTTTGACAAAAGGGAAGGGAGAAAAGGCTCTAAGGAAGCATCATTATCGTCAGCCATTCATTCGTGTCTGACCCTCAGCCATTCTATGGATCAGCACTCTCCATGTCCCTCTGTCTCGCACCACCTCCTTCTGATCCGCCATGGTCATTCCAGTGTCATCTTTTGTAGTGTCCAGCCAGCGGTTACTAGGGTGGCCCCTTCTCCTTTTCCCACTGATCACTCCCACCATGATTGACTTTTTGAGTGAGTCATTCTCATGACATGACCAAAGTATGACAACCTCTGTCTGGTGATCTTTGTTTTAAGTAATATTTTTGATGATGTTCAGTCTAGGACTTCTTTGCTTGTTATTTTTGCATGGGATGTGTAATAGTTGCCTCCAGAACCACAGTTCAAAAGTGTCCACCCTTCACCTATCTGCCTAAGGACACAGAAAGGAAAAATCACAACAGTAGCAAGAGGAATCTACAATGATCAATATTTTAGAAAAAGAAAAAGAAATGGTCATAAATGTTATCTCAATCTGGCTATGCTAGGAGATAAAGCACCAAAGGAAACTTACAACCTATCAAGTTGCAACATGTTAGAAGTTTAAGAGAAACTGATTAAGGTAAAGAAGCTCTCTCTCTCTCTGAAATTCCTACAAAACTTACTTTACCAAGTTAAGATTCTATTAGTGTTTTTAGTGATGTCTGTAGGGGCAAATAGTATTTTAGGTGTGGATAAAAGAATCTCAGCTGCTGCAATTAGAGATAAATTGAGAATTTATATTACTTAGTCTAAAATCAGGGCATAAAGTTATTGGTGTAAAATCAATGCTACGATAGCCTCCCATATTGGGTCTGATAGAACATACTAAAACCCTAACTATACACCTCTTGGATTGTACAACTCACAAACCATATCAAGAGATGTGTGGTCTCCCTGTTTCCTGCTCATCTGTCTCTGGAAAACATTTTTTTTTTAAAAGTGCACAAATAATTTTGGACATAGAAGATCACAGAGATATAGCTACCTTCAATAAGGTTGCCACAATGAAATGGATGAGCCATTGGTCATCCCCCAAATTGCAAAATATTTAAAACACAAACATATCCAAGGTTCTTAAAGGGGGGGTATTTACTTCAGTGAGTTTTGAGCAGCTAGACACAATGGTTAAATATGGAAAGTTTTAACCAAATTCCTTATGACAAATCTATTAGTGTTGTGAAGCTCTAGAGATAGATAGAAGATACAGCACATACATTATTTGAATGTCAACGATATAAGAAAGAGATCTTGGATCATACATTAGAATAAATGAATGGCTTATGGGATCCTTACATTAAAACAAAATATTTCACATGTGATTAGCACCGAAATAGTACTTAGAATACAGGTCTTTTATCTGAACAAAACATTACAATTGAGAATTGCATATATAGATCAGATCGGGGTAAATTGTAGGGGTGACAATTTGATTTTCATTTTGTTGTAGTTCTGCCTTTTACTCTATTTTGTAACACAGTCTTTTTTATTTTTATTCTATAAAAATAAAATTATTGATTATCCATTAGGCTAATCAATAAATTATTCTTATGAGGATTAATTTCTCTCTATAGAACTTTTTGTTTTGGCTCTGCTAATTTGCCAAGACTGGGAGCAAAGAGGTTAAGACCAGACAAAATTATTATTAAAACAGGTGTGCTCTACATTAAAAGTCAACAAATAAGTAGTGAAATATACTATGGGTAAAAGTGAGAAAAAAGGGAGGATTTAAACCCAGGAAAATTTAAACCCAGATTTAAACCCACAGTAGATTATGGTTATTATATATCATGTTGTAGGCGATAATCTTTGTTATAAGGGCTTCATTTATTTGTAGTAAAAGCAATTTATATGTTTAAGCTTTGTTCTTGCTTTTTCCACTACTATCAGTGCTACCACTACTACTAATATTGCCACTATTACTCCTGAGTGCTGGCTGAACTTCTAGAGATTTATTGCTATGACTTGGATAAAGCTCTGGCCAGATGGCTGATTCATATGAAATTGTTAAACATCAGAACAAGTTTTGCATATCTTGGACCAATGCCCCACATGAGGTTTGAACCAATTACATACTTTTATTTTGTATCCCACAACAATGATGAACATGGAAACCACAAAATTTGCATTATCATCCTAGTTCATCTTGACAAATGTTATCGGACCATGCTTAATTCCCAGAAAGTATCTAGCATGTAAAGTAGTTGTCAACCAACAAGAAAGGGGGTCAAAATTAGTGATGTACAAATCTATCACTTTGCTGTCTTATTTTTTTTAATACAAATACACTTCCCATTACATTTATAAAGAACTTCATATTTTTTTCTAGTAAGTAAAAAATAAACCTGTCAGCCAAAACCATCTATACCAGCCAAGTTCAATATTTACAACACTGTGGGGATCAAGTTATGTTTACTTTACCATGGGGCTGTGAAAAGCAAAGGCAGGGAATCAGAATTCAGCACCCAGATGTTTAAGAATTCAATATTCAAATCCCTCTGACTGTCTGGACAAACTTATTTTATTACTTCCCGGTCTGATTATTTGTTCCATTCATAAGCCTCTATAAATTTAATTTTTTATACATTTATAAGGAATTTACCATTTTGCTCAGTTCTTATGTAAATAACAATCCAAAAATTGAACTTATTCCCATTTCTGACATTGGGCTGTTGCTAGGTTTGGAACTTGGAAGGGCTATAGAGAACCACCACTGAAAGTTAATTCATGGTCTGAAGACTTGCTATTTCTGTGTCTGAACGGACAATCACAAGGGAACCTTTGATGATTGGATTCACACCGAAGATTGAAGCATCACTGGTTTTAGCCTTAATTTTTTTAGATTATTTTAATGAAATAAATATTTTTATGAATAACAAGGTGGTGAACACACTTAATAGTCTTTCCTCCTCCTATTTTCCCCACAACAACCCTTTGAGATGAGTTGAGCTGAGAGAGATCGGCTGGCCCAAAGTCACCCAGCCAAAGGCTGGACTACAGATAGTCCTTGACTTATGACCATAATTAAGCCCACAATTTCAGTCGTAAAACGTTAGAATTGTAAAGCAAATGCTGCCTCTGCAAAGGAGTTGAAGAAACAGACCACCTAGTTAGCTGCTGCAAAAAAATCATGCAGAATGACCACAAATAACAACATGACAAAGTAGCAACAATAGTGCCTTGGAAGATTTGCAAGAAAAATCAGTTCCCTGCAAACAAGAATTGGTGAGGCCATAAAATAGGTAAAGTAACAGAAAATGAAGCGGCTAACATGCTTTGGGCGGCTAACATGCTTTGGTGGCAGGACAAGCACCTGCCACCTTACACCCCAGATTTAACAAATGTCAATAAGACAAAATAGTCTAGATAGTAGACCCTGCAATATCTGGAGACAGGAAAAGAGAAGAGAAAGAACAGGAGAAAATCACAACTACAAAGACCTGCAAATAGAAGTAAAAGACTATGGCAACAAAAGAGCAAAAATAGCATCAAAAGTAATAGGTGCAATCCCAAAACAACTGGAGTACAACTTGAACACCATCGGCATTGGCAAAATCACCATCAAGAGGCAGCTTTATTTACATCTTGACATAATACCTCTAACACAATTAAACAACATCTCTCTATACTGGACTGTGTAAAATATGTTTACCCCAAGCCATCCTGCTATCCACAGGTATGATAAAGAAAAATAGCCCATCATTTGTATTTTTCATTTGCGATGGAGTCATGCCGTTTTTCCTTGCCCACAAAGCAAAATAACTGGACTCAGCCTTGAAAATGAGGCAAATCAAAATGACGCTCCCTTCACCTTTTCTTCCTACTTTTTGCTCCTCAACAGGAAACAAGCTGTTTCATAACTGGATGGTTAAAGCTCCGACAGGTTTGGAGTGGGGGGGGGGGAGATTAATGTTATCAAAAGGACTATTACATTCAGATTAATGTATATTTTAAAAGGAATTTCAATGTTAATTCCTATGAGGTATGATTAATAAACTAATGGAAATGTTTTTGGCAGGTTAAAGCTCTCTGAATAGCCTTGAACAAACTGTGGTTACCTCAAAATAGTGGCTTCAACAGATTTAATTATATAATTTGGGCTTTTGTTTTAATATTGATTAAATATCTATGACCTTTTGGAATGAGATACTTTATGTTCTTATTTTGGGGTCCATTTGTATAGAAAGGGTGTAACAGTTGAAATCTTGGCATATTTTAGGGTCCAGATATATCGTATAATGCTATCATTGGCTGGATTCTTACATTGCATTAAGTCACATAGTTGTTGGCTTGGTTTTGACTTTGCATGTTACAGTTACTGTATTTAAGGTTAACTACATCATGGCTTAGCACATTATGTGAATCCAGTCATTCAGTTCATTTTTTAAATATATTTTTTCGTATATATACACATTCAATATACACATCAATACACAATTGTATGTTAATATATGCAGTTGTTATTAGTTTACAACTCAAAAAGTGCAGATAGACATAAGAGACAATTGCTTAAAGTGCATCCATAAATTGCTTTACAATATAGTAAAAATGTCAAATTTTTGTAATGTGCATTTTTAAAAATTGCAAATGTACATAGAAACAGGAGAAGGCAACAAACTTACATTGGAAAAATGAAAAGTGCAATAAAATTAGAATTGACAAATATTTTCATTTGTAGATACTATCAGAAAATGTACATACTGATGGGAATTTATCAGCCTTTTCATCTCATAGTATGCTCTAAACTTTATTGTACTCCCTGCAGCCTTTTCAGTTCATCAAATACCATTTACTACATGTAAAATTATTATAAGAAAGTTTTCATGCCAGAACATACAAGAAGCCTTTGTAGGATCATAATTCTTTTGTGACTGAAGAGTTGTTAACAATCTCCTAAATTATTTCCCTGATTTTCCCCCCTGTTTATTCCTTTGCAGCTTGATAGCTTATGCTTGCATTTGCTGCCCATTAGGATCACAACAGTTTATATGATTCCTTTTTGAATCGTGGATAGTTCTAAGTTTTGACTCCAAACAATATCAACAACAGAGGGCAAAGGGGAATATGGCAAGCTGCCCAGGAAAATGCAAGCTGAGTACACTTGGGAATTGCACACAAAGACAATAAGCCTTCAAGCCAGTCTTCATTAAATAGTTTTATATGCATTGGAGATGAATTATAGTTTAATATATGCCACATGGAGACTTATGAATGTTAACAGGACTTTTACATAAATCATAGATTTATGCAATGTCTACATTCAGATTATCATGTGCAACCCTGTTCCTCTCCCCCCCCCCAAAAAAAAAAATAAAGCTACAATGGCTAATGAATGGGAACACTGTGATTATGAAGAACTAGTAATGTATAATTTTTAGAACACATTTATAGGTTGAACTGTGAAAAAGAAATTCTATTATCTCTTAGGTCTACTCTATAGAACTTGTGGTCATCCATGGAACTGAATGCCAGATTTCTCAGTTTCTTAACATTGCTTCACAGATAATACTTGCTGTAACAAATTGTAACAAACTACTGCACTAGCTTTTATAGTCCTCTTTGAAATAATGAGTACACTCACAATACATTGACCAATTAGTGATTATTGGTTATAGTAGCAATTTAATATAAGGAAACCTATGTTTAAAAGCACAACACAGTAAAGTTATTTGTAGAAAAGAACAGTTAGGATAGCTGAATATTTCATTTATTGGATTTTTTAAAAAGTTTTTCTAAAATTAGCAAATTTGTGTTTTTTTTTAAAAAAGTTGCCCTAATATTCTCTTAGCCATTAATTTGCACATTTGAGATTAGTAATCCTCCACATTTTGTTGATAGAGAATAACCATTCCATTTATGGACCAAGAAATATGTTATATCCATTAATAAATTATGAGAAACCAGTTTTTAGAGCAAATTCTAAATTAAATTTTGGAACAAGAAAGGGCAAATTGCTATCAACAAAACTACACAAACACATACATGATCACATCCAGAATCAATTTTGACTTGGAAATTTAAAAGAAAAATCCCTCCAAAAATATATATTCTTATGTATAAGTGATTCTGCTATCTGTTTGGCATTTTCCATACACATTTTGAACTTTGATAAAAGAAAGGAAAGCAGATTCTAGTTTGAAATTAAAGACTAATGGTCATTAATACAGAAAGATGGGATAAAACTTCCTGATAGAATATTTTTGGTAAAAATGTTTTTAATAAAGAGAGTTTAGAATTCAATGTTTTTTAAATATCCTATCTTGTTGTACAACACCATCGTGGCAGGATTATCAGATTAAAACTCTTGTAGATTAAAACAAGGGCCATTACATTATGTGCTATGAGCTAATAGAGGATTTTCTTCCAGGGCCATATCAAATGGATACCCCTTCAGAAAATATTTGGGAGAGGCACTAAAAAATATCAAAGTACGGTAGGTATGTTTCTGTAAAATACTAAGATTTTAAAACAATGAAGCAATTTTCCAATGTGACATTCTTGTAGTCAAATGGATTAACTCAAAATTTAATATTATTCTAGGATACAAACAGATTATCACACCTGCAAATTCGCAAATTATCTTAAAAGGTATCTGGATTTAGATTCACAGATCATAATCATAATCTGGTTTAGCTCTTTGAGCCACAATTTAGTGTAGCATGTGAATTTATGTAACCTAAATGCCTGAGATAGTAGAGTTGAATGAAATCAAGAATATTGATTACCCAATTCATTCCATTCCTTTTATGTCATATCCCAAAGGTGCTCTTTCAAGAGGCAACTGAACTTTCTGGTTTTTCTTTGAAGACATTTTGCTTCTCATCCAAGAAACTAAGGAGCTGAAGAAGCTTCTTGGATGAGAAGAGAAATGTCTTCAAAGAAAAACCAGAAAGTCCAGTTGCCTCTTGAAAAAGCACCTTTGGGACAACCATGACCTGTATGACTGAGAATCTCCAGAGAGATTCTTTTATGTCATAGTTCACCAAATAATTCATTGATAGATTGGTCTGATACATATGTTGAGGCATAAATATGACTTATTTTTAGTTTTATGTACTATGCAAAACCAGTCACTATTTATTTGTTATTGAATCATGGTTCATCTCTTACCATATTGTGTTGGACTATCATAAACTGGAGTTAAATTATCTTCAAACTGTTTAAGATTATATTAAAACAAATCCCCTTTCCATACTTTCTTCATAGAAGTTCTGAGAAGTAAATAAGAACTGCAGCAAATAAACTGAGAAATAAATATATAAATTACCTAGGTGGATAATAAAAGGAGTGCCAGATCTAGACTACAAGAAAATACTTGAACATCGGAAGAAGCAGGTAGAAATAGAATTATTGAAGTTCAGATCTGAGATACTGAAATATCATCACAAAAGATCCTTTTCTGTTGTGGCTCCTGCCCTCTGGAACATCTTGCCCCCCAACCTCGTCATATTCACTCCTACCCTTTGTTCTCTCTCACTCTTTCCCATCCTGCTTACTTTTATTTTGATTATTTTTTTAATGTTTCATACTGTATATTATACAATGTCTATAAGCCATTAGGGTCGCCTTTGACGAGATGGGCGGCATACAAGTTTAATAAATAATTGTAATATGGATCTGGATCTGAAAAGAAAGCATATTCTTATTGTGAGGCTTTTTATCATCTAGCTCTTTTTTTCTTTTTCTTTTGCATTCTCAAATCAGTGTCAACTCCTAGCAATTGCCTGGGCCAGTTTTCTTGGCAAAGTTTTTGGGAAATAGTTTGCCATTGCCTTCTTCCCAGGTCTGAGAGAAAGTCTTCCAGCTGGTTTTGTGCCTAACGTAGGCCTAGAACTCGTACCCTCCCACCAATCTCCTGATATTTTAACCACTACCAAAGCTGGCTCAACCTACTGTACTATATTAAAATACAACATATAAGCATGTGGCACTTTCCATGTATGAAATAAATGCAATATTATAACATCTAATTACTAATATTAAAACTGTTATTTAGATACAACTGTTATTCTGACTTGTATTTTTTGTTCTGGTACAAATTATGAAGACAATCAAAGTTACTACTCCTAGAAAATTTGGGATTTGAACAACTCAACTACTACATAAAAACATATATGTTTCATGTTAAAAAGACAAACAAGTCTTGTTTTAAAATGCCCAACTTACTACATACAGGGCATTTTTGAAGAATATATTTTAATGTTCCACAAAACCATTAAACACAAGACATGGGTGAAGTTGTCAACGCCTGGAATGCATTACGTGACTGTGGTTTTTTCCCCAAATCCCCAAAACTTTAACCTTAGACTGTCTACTGTAGACCTCACCCCATTTCTAAGAGGTCTGTAAGGGGCGGGCATAAGCGCACCAGCTTGCCTATTGTCCCTGTCCTAATGTTTTCTTTTATTCGTATCCTTTTCATGTATTTATAATTATGTTTACACCTGTATCTGTCATAAAATACATGCTTGATGAAATAAATAAAAATAAAAAACGGCACATAATAAACATTAGCTCGAGTCAGTGAAAAAAAAAAGCTGAAAAGAAATCAACACACTCCTCATAGTAACAATAAAAAAAGACATTTAAGTAAGAAAAAGATAATGAAATGAGGCAATACAAAATATTAGAGGTAGGTGTGGTGTTGGGTGAACCAAAGCAATTTTGATTTATTCTATAAATCTATACGGAAGCTATATGCAAGGCATAAGCAATCCTCCTGAAAGTAGAATAGGTAAGATTTCCACGTATGCAGTTGAAATGCATAGTTCCTTAAATCAGCACGAAACGCCCCTATTTCTTTTAATCCCTATGGAATAAGGATATTATTTGAAGCTCAGACAGACTCCTTTCTGAGTTTGGGGCTCAGATTAGATCGTCTTCCGACCACCGTCCTGATCCAAAATCCTCCAACTCCATTACATAGGAGTCATCATGATTAAACGGGAGCTGACTTTCAACTAGCCATCGCTAACACAGCGTCCACCCTCCATGACAAGACATGCTGTTTGTGACCAAAAGGAAAAAAAAAAAGAGCGAAACGTTTCTTTAAGTAACAAAAAAAACCCTGCAAACACGGCAGTCCCCCCCCCCCAATTTAGTATTCAAACTTAATTAACGGCGGACGCTCAGCTCCCACTTGCGGGTGGGGCATTTCCCCAACCGGGCGCTGTGCCGCAAGGCACGACGGGTAGTGTTCCTTGGTTACCGTTGCTAGGGCCGGCCTTGCGCTCGCTCGCTTGTTTCTTGACCACGAAGAACTTGATTCGCGGAGATGGTGAAGCAGACGATCCAGATTTATGGCCGAGTGAAACCTTTGGGCAAGAGGCAGACCCCCGGGGTAGGTAAAGCACAGAACCCATCAGGCTGGGCCGGACACGGTGTTGGGCAGAAACAGTGGGTGACAACCCAGGCCAGGCCAGAAGCTCCGAAATATTGTCCCAAAAGTGCTTTAAAAGCCATGACCAGGATGAGTGAGAATCTCCACTGACACTCCAAAATATTGAAAAAACAGAGAGACTAGGCGGGGAGCAGAGCAGGGTTCATTAAGCTTGCCATGTTTAAGATGTGTGGACTACATCGGCCAGAATTTTCCAACCAGCATGGCCTAAGATGAAATCTACAGGTCAAAATGTCCAAGGTTGAGAAATACAGCATTTGAGTAGAGTGCGCCTTGCCTGAAGGTTGATGGATCAGATGAGGGAAAGCTTTTTCTGGAAGGTGGAGTGGAGAAGGTAAATAAGGACCCAACACAGGACTTGGTGTAGGTCTTCTCCATGAAGATGAGGATTCGGCTGCTTTGGAAAAACCAAAGGGCTAAATTTGAAACTGGGCTGCAGGCAAGCTAAAATGTCCATGTTAATTTAATTATTTTTTTTAATCCCTCTTTCTACTCTGGTGAGCTCTCAGGGAGGCTAACAACAGGAACCAACTCTACAAATAATAGTAATTTTAAAAAAAACAGCTAAAACTGACAATAGAGTTAAGTGCAACAATCATTTCCCAACTGAAAGCAAAGTGAAAGAGGTTATTTATTAGAAATTGTCTAAATGTTGAGAGGCCAAACACGCACTCGGATGAACCGTTTTCATCTTGGTATTCTAAAACTCGAATCTCTTAATAGGAGGGGGAAAAAAGTTTTTATTGCTGCCTATTCAAATGGTAGCCCGGGAGAAGATTGCTAAATGCAATCATATATTGCTGCTGTTTTTTTTTAATCAGTAAAGAACTTTAATAAAGGGTTGTAAAGGATTTCATTAAATAAGATCCTAATAATTATAACAAAGCATGTTTGGAGATGAGGCTTTCGGTATTTAGTCTTTCAGTTTATTTGTAAAATGATAGGAGGAAATAACATCTCCATATTTATAATTATTCCATCTTTTCCACTAGTTTTATTATTGTTTATTACCTGAAAAGGAGGGGGGACACAGGACTTAAGTGCATAACAAGTACTGAAGCTATCAAATTAGAAATACTTTAAAGAGGTATAGATTCTGTACTCATTTTGCTGCAGTGAACCTATGGCTGGGATTCTGAAGTGTGATGAAATGGAATTATTTTGCTTGCCATAACTTCGATAGGTAGGCAGCTTTGTTATTTAACTTTTCTTCACTCTTACATTCAAAATTGCTACTTAAACTAAATTGAATCTAAATAAAATAAAAGTTGGAATCTTATTCATACTTAACTCAAAACTATATACTACTGAAATGCAGTGATTACTTCTAGCAAATGTCAGATTAGCTATTTTACTGTAAATTATATGGATTAGTATGCATTTAACTCATTCCCATATTTTAGGCATTATTTTACCTAGAGTTAGATCTCTTGTACACCTGTTACGAGAATTGCTTGCATATCTATTCCTATTAAAAATTATACTGTCTAAACATAAGGCTAAATCATGGAATGTTTACATTAATTAATAGAAATATTTTCAAAAGGTTACATGTATTTTGTAGATATATTCAATTGATGAAATTGAGACATCAGCATTTGGTCTGGAGATTATTGTACCACGTGATTTGTCGGATGGATTTGTCAATAACAAACGAGAAAGTTATAAATTTAAGTAAGTTTAATACTTTGGTTGTTTGCACATTATTATAAAATGTTTAATCATTTTATCTTATAGTTCCAACTTTTTGTTTTATTTATTTATTAAATTTATTTGCCACCCACTCATTTCAAAATGACTCTTACTGTTTTCATTTATGAATGTTTAAAATATTGTTTTACATTTCTAGAACCTTCAAATGTTATGCAGTTTAAATTTCACTCTAAGTACAAAGTTGATATCCAACCAAACCATTTTACATAAAAAGTTAGTGAATATTACATATTTATATTGTTTATAACAGGAAAATCAATTAATTCACATTTCTACTTCTGAATGAATAAAATAGAACAAAATCACTACAAGTAGTCCTCAATTTATACCTGGACTCCAAAAGTAGGACTTATGACCCAGATTTGAAGTTCCAATGTCCATCCCATACATTTTCCTGGGCATGCAAACCATTTGGGCAATGGTTTGCATGCACAGCTGTTTGCAGCCTCCCCACCCCCCACCCCCCAGTCACTTGACTGCAATTTACATTGTTTTTACTGAAAGCCAACGTTTATTTATGGTTTCTGGCAAAAACCATGCCATAGCAAACAATGGGTTTGCTTAATAACTGTAGCATTTGCTTTATGTCTATGGTGTTCGCTTAATAACCAATGCAAAAAAGGCCATAAAATTGGACATGGTCACATGCTGATATGCTTTATATAATTTACAACTGAAATTATGGACTCCGTTTCAGTTGTAAATCAAGGATCACCTGTAAACAGTCTGCTCAGTAATGTGGTCTAGCCTCCTGTCAGAAATGGACTGTTTTGTCAATTTTGATACAAATCACAGGGGATTCATCTCCTGTGACCAACTGAAAGCCATTTTTTTCTTTCATCAATCCATAGTAGCCCTTCAGATATTTGTTAATGGCTATCATCCTACTTGACTTTTCTGAAGACTACTTTCTTCAACTGTTCAATTCCTTTAATTTTTTTTCTTATAGGACATGCTTCTTATTATGTTGACTTCCTATAAATACATTCCAAATAGTGCTACATACCCAACAACAAACTTCTAACATCTTTCTTAATAGACATCATAAAGTTCTTTTATAAGGTTACTGTTACAGCATTTTAAAACTTTTTTAAAGTAACTACATTCAGATTGTTCTTATTTTTTCTTCCAATTTAGTTTCAATATTATTATCCCTGTGATGATGATGATGAAGCAACATTATGGTGCTTATATCTTTGACAAAACAGAAAAGATTGTGAAAAGCTATCTTTTAATGTCCAATCCAATGTACCTTTATTGGAAAATAAACTTGATGGATTTGGATATAAAATGTGTTTATTTGTAGCTCACTTTGTACATCTAACAGCGGTATGGAAATTACTGTTGGAACATATTTTTTTTATTTATTACGCTGCTTTTCTTCCCAGAATTCTCTTGGAGAGGGTGTGAAGTTCTTTGATGTCCAAAGACTGGAGACACCACAGCATAACAAATCTGTACAAAATATTTGATTGCCTTAATCACCTTCCCCAACAACAGGCTATTTATTATTCTCTAGGTCAACTCCACCCTTTTGGGTTTTGAAAGGTGTTGTTGCCACATAAGTATGTCTGTAATAGTCCTTTAATACTTATTCTTTTATTATACTTAATTCATATTAAAGTCTCAAATTCTTTACAAAATAAAATACAGTTTTTGCCTTTTTCCAAACATTTTTGTACTAGTTGGGATGTTTCAGTGTGGTTGTTCCTTTTCTAGTTGCTACTGGGCTCCCAGCAAAACTCAGGCAGGAATCCCACCAAGATAAATCTTTTTGCCTTCCCATAATAGTTGCCAATCTTTGCTTCCCAGCATTCACCTTTCCTGCTACACACACCCCTCTTCCACTCTGCCTTAACATTTGCTTTTGTAAGCTCAAAAGACTGGGTGGGGCGAGGCTGCCTCTGGATGTCAATGTGTATGTGAAAATACCAGGGTGTGGCACAGTTAGCCAGGCAGTACAATTCTGAGGGAATGGGGAATGGGTGAATGCTGAGGAAAGGTTGGTGGGGGGAGCTTTCTGCATGGGTACAACTACTTTTGAAAAGAGTAGACAACCCCAATTTCACTCCTTCACAGAGGAAGAGGAGGTAGAAAACATTCAGAGAAAATTTAGGGAGGTAAGTCGTGTTTCACTGAACAAGCAGAAGTCTGTTTTGTTAATATTAAATACTGATTTTTAAAGTATGATGCATTATATTAGTAGCTTAGAAATGAACTTCTAACCAGCTAGTGCATAACATTTTATATGTATGTATGCATGTATGTATGTATGTATTTATTTATTTATTTTGCCCATAAAAATATGGATGACCTATAATTCCCTAATAGGTAATTGGGATGAAACAGAAGTACATTACTTTTACGCACCCACATACCCACACACACCAGTGAATTATAATAACACTAAACAGAGGGTCATGATCAAGAACAATCAAAATCTACTAATATTTGGAATCATAACCCAGCTTTCCTGGCTTGAAAAAAGTAATAGGTTTTCAGCAGTTTTCTGAAGACTAGCAGGACCCATAGCATACCAGGGGAGGGGGGGGGAGATTAAATTTCAAAGGAGGAGGTGCTTGACCTAAAACACATAGTTCCATGGCCTTGAATATGGCAATTTCTAATTGAAGGAAGCAATTTCTAATTGAACGCCCTGCACATGGGTGTTCCTGCATAGCCCACATATCTCATCTCACAATGATACTTGTATATTCAGATTTCTTCCCCTTCATATCCTCCTCCTCCCCCATTTTACTACTATTGTCAGTGAAAATTGAATTATTTTCATTTGGTTCTATGGCAGGAAAGAAGAGATATATATCTCATTCTTTCCTACTAGAAAAGAAAATAATTTTTTTTCATTTGTTTTACATGGAAGGAAAAAGGTTCTGTGAACATCATATTGGTGACCCAAATTTTAATATAAGCATCATCATTTATTCCTCTTTCCCTCTTCTCTCTCACCTTCCCAACTAAATAAAAAATTCTTTTTCAGCACTTTTAATGAAGTGGAGCAGGAGCTACAGGTGCCTAGTGATTAAATAAAATCAGTTAGTCTTTAATGTAGCACATAACTCTTTGGTCCACTGTAGTGGATCAACAGAATGGTTTTAAGTCATTTGCACTTGAACAAAATAGGTTCTTTTAATGGTGGGCGAGCAGAGACAGAGTTAAACATGTATTTAAAATAAGTGTTTATAGAGATGCTAAAACATCAATAATTTATTGATGTTAGATTATGGAAATAAGGTACAAGACTTATAAAGTATTTGACTTACTGTTAAAGTAAGTTTCTTGATAATTGCTTTTCTCTTCCAGAGAAGAAAACTGAAAATAGTTTGCACTGTTTATATATTCTGTTTTATTTTAGTGTTTCTTAAACATGCTCATGTGTGGGCCTTTGGAAATGTTGATCCCCATGACAGTAGTAAAGTACAGTTTGCTTTTTCTAAGCAGTAACATTTTATCACAATATTTTATTGTACACATTTTGTAAGCAGTAGTGTTTAAAGTCCTTTGTGGATTCAGTAGCACAATAACATAGTGTGGAAAAAGCTACGGGAGAAAATTTTCAGGATTATGTAAAGCAATGATGTAAACAGTAAACATTGATTTACTTTTAAATTAGAAAAGGAAATAAATCAAGTATTGTTTTAAGATTTTGCATGACCAATTATTTATAATTTACAGATTTCAGAAAGTATTTGATCAGGAATCAAAACAAGATGACATTTTTGAAACTATTGCCAAGCCAGTTGCAGAATGGTAAGTTTGATTCTTTTTAATGATCCATCCATCTTTTTAATCAATAAAACCAGTTTGTGATAATGAACATTGTTTTTTTTTAACTGGATGATAGAGTTCATTGAATAGTTTTTCTTGTTCCTTTTTTTGGTAAATATTTGATAGCAAAGGGCGGATGAGATTCAAAATGATATGCATTTTGTTAAAAAAAAAATAGCCTGATAGAGTCTAAATTGAATAAAGCAAGATTCACAAGTGAAACAAACCACAATATAGTATAGTATATTGTAGTACATGAGAGTATGTACATGAGAGCCAGTTTGGTGTAGTAGAGACTGTGCACAAAGCTGGCTGGGAAATTTTGGGCCAGTCACTCTCTCAGCTCTAGGAAGAAGCAAAGTTAAACTTCTGAAAATATTGCTAAGAAATCTACTTGTATTTGTCCAGACAGTTATCAAGAGTCAAGATTGACTTCAAAAAAGTATGGGTTAGTGTTGTAACTTCCGTATGCAAAAAAAGTTTTTGAAAATATTAGGTTTATATATTGGAAATGTAAAAAAAGATAAATTCACATTTACAAATCACATTTACAATTAAAGGGAAATGTGTCTTCACACAATGTGCAATTAATGGAAAGTAAGTATATCAATCCATTATGCTTACTTCTCATTTTCAGACAATATTCCCTTGAATACAGATTTTGAGATAAAAAAAAGAAAGTATGTTTCATTTACAGAGTTTGTAGCTAATTTTGATCAGATATAAGATTACGTACAAGATGGACTTTGGTCTGTTGATATGCATAATTTCTTATAATATTTTAAAATGTCTTTTTTGTACTTTGATAAGCCTTTATAGGTTTATATGGCACGTCCTGGGCATTGTTTGATCCAGGATGGAACAACTGGTGCATCTTGCAGACCTTTGAACTTTTCTGTAAGGTCTCCATCTTTTTTCTTTCATTTTTCCTACAGCCTGTTTTCTCAAATTTTTAGTCTTTGGATTTGCAGTTTTGATTATAGCTGTCATCTCTTTCCATATTGCCATTCGTATAGTATGTATGGTAGACCTCAACTTACAACAGTTCATTTAGTGGCAGTGGCACTGTTCAAAGTTACAGTGGCACTGAAAAATAATCAGGTGTTCTAGTACATTCATTAGCTTTAATATGCTCTTTTTTTGGCACAATCTAACTGCATATAACAGGATACAGCCAGGACTTGCTATAGTCAATGAAATAAAGATTAAACTTCTTATATTCTTTTGTTCAATCCATTCTCTA
This sequence comes from Pantherophis guttatus, assembly GCF_059756535.1. Lineage (NCBI taxonomy): Eukaryota > Metazoa > Chordata > Lepidosauria > Squamata > Colubridae > Pantherophis > Pantherophis guttatus. The sequence continues at coordinate 288,778,488 of NC_142063.1, read as the reverse complement.
TCTTATAAGAACATCAGTTCGAGGTTCACCCTATTTTTATTTTTCAGTGTGGCTAATTAGATGTCTCTCTGCTGCTTATGGACAGGAGATAGAGACATACTTCTCTCCTGCCATTGTTCATCTACAACTCATTTGGAGGCATACTGTTCTCAAATCTGCAGTAATACTGAGTCTTCAAACCTGTTAATCTAACATTTAAACTGCTTAAATGAGTTTATGGCTTGCTACCTGGTAGTTGCTCTTGAGAGCACCTTGAGGAAACATAAAAAAGCAGTATAAAGTATAAATAGGCACATTAATTATAACTTTTTTGATGACGTAAGGATTGTCTATATATGCTCCTCCACCTCTTTGTTTATCCAAATATCTGAGGTAATTTTTTCATACAAAGATAGAGCCTTTTTGTTCCAGAACATCTTTGCTTGATTTGAGTACGCTGCAGATGTGTGGACTTCAAGTCTCAGAATCAGCAATGGTCATTTTGCCACAGAATTCTGAGAATTTCAATTCATAAAACTAGAAGATGCCCAAATTAGGGAAAGCAATCTAAACACATTATTCTTCTCAGTCTAGGAAGTAAAAAAATGACAGAAAATATTCTGATGAATTTATATTTAGCATAATTTAATTAAGAATTATAGAGATTGCATTTCAAATAACACTGATACCATTAGGATAGAACTAAAATGAATTTTATGACTTTTGCTTTTTATATCAACAGATAACAATTCAAAGACCATGGCCTTCTCTGAAGAGCTTTGAATGCCTAGAGACAGAAATCCCATTTCATTCTATGACATTTGGATACTTTCTATTCTTATGATATATATTTTGCAAATGAAGGAGATAGAAATCACTGGAATATGCTTCTGATAGTGTTTTGTATAGCACAATCGTTTGAAAGTGCACTTCTCTGCCCAATCTTTTTATCCTATGCAAATTACATGTTTCTTGAAACATAAGCAATTTTTATTGCAATAAGAAGTCAAGCTAGTTGTGGATATGGAGAGCATTTTCTTCTGTTTTCCTGTGGGTTGAGTAAAGCATATTCAGAACAAAGCTGTTTTGGGCTCAGTAAGAATCATATAAATGGATAGCTCAAATACCATTTGAAATCATTTTAATTTTTCAGTTAAATTCTTTATTTTATTCAGTGTTCATATTGAGGGATCCTTGGTGCTTTCTGAGCTTGGTTGTTTTCTTGCAAACATTTCATTACCCAAGCTAGGTCTAGCACTCATGATTTTACCTAGTTTGGGTAATGAAATGTCTGCAAGCTCAAAAAGCAACAAGGACCCCTCATTTCAACCCTGAGCTATAAATATTCTCCTTTATTAGTATTCATATTTGAAAATGCAAGGATCGTCTTATATTTGATTCTTCCAAATATGATTTTTCACTCTCTTTGGAGATGCAGTAAACATGAGTGATAGTTCAGAAAGAACACATACTTTATAAGAACAATGTTGCAACAGCTAGTCCATACTTCTGAAGTTACATTACTTGTTTCCAAATTTCTGTTCTTTTTTAAATAAAATTGCAGGATGTGTTCACTTGTTAGTAATTTCAGTTTTATTGCAACATATTTTGTTATCTCAACAATGCTTTGTAAGTGCTATTTTAAAATAACATTGCATACTCATATAATTTCAAAATATGTTATTTACAATGCCTTCATATTGTAGTGATGTTTGCTAATAATACATTTTGGCTGTTTTTATTTATATTCAAATATGCCAAAATTCCTCGTTAAAATTAATTGTTGCTATTTTGGTATTGTGTAGTGCCTCGTGAGGGTTTTTAAGATTACAAAAACAGATTCATTATTAATTTGGCAGCTCATAACTGAACATATTCCTGAAGATAAAAAAGTATCAGTAAGGGAAGGAGGAGCTTTGCTGATCTATTTCCAGGAAAATGACAAAGCAGAAATGTCCGTGAAGTTTCTTAGTAGCATTCCAAAGCTATTGTATGATTACATGGAAAGTAAATTACAGCAAAATAAATCCACAGCAATAGCAGAACAATAAAAGAAGGAACATATATGACATTAATTATAGATTTACATTGCTGGCATAATGTGTTCATTTTTCCCCTTTTTGTATTTCTTTCAACTTTTTTCTCTGTTGTTGTAATATATAGTTTGTTTTAATGTTTAAAGTTGCAATTTACTCTGGTTGGGAGTTAAATCCCACTGAATTTACTGTTTCTGTTTAGAATTTCTGAGTTAGTTATTTCTCACTACCATGTTTCTCCAAAAAGAAGGCCGGGTCTTATTTTCTTTTGACCACACAAAAAACGGTTAGGCCTTCTTTTTGGAGGGTTCTAATTATTGGCCTATTTTTAATTTACTGCCTATTTTAGACCACTTAAATTTTACTAGCCACATTTAAAAGGGTTCACTAGATACCAAAAATAGCAATAGCAATAGCATTTAAACTTATATACCGCTTCACAAGCGGTATACAGAGTCAGCATATTGTCCCCAACAATCTGAGTCCTCATTTTACCAACAGCCAGCAGTCAGCAGAAGTAGCCTACAGTACTGCATTCTAACCACTGCACCACCACAGCTCTATCCTTTCTCCTGAGACATTGTAGGCTTTGTCCAGTGTTATAGTTCTACATTGTTTTTCAATGTGCTTTTGAAAAAGTTGACCATCAATTTCTACTTTAGTATTAGTAAATTAGTAAATTGTTACATTCTCCAAACTCAGATCCAAGGATCAGAAGTGGGTTTTGTCACATGAACTCGACCAATCACAACTCACTGAGATGTCAAATACATATTTTTATATCTTTGAAACAGAACTTAAGCATTTTGTTCAGTGAGGAAAATGTAGTTGCATGTGATTTTCTCCACTTTTATAGTGTTTTTTTTTTTTTAATTTGATTTATATGCCGCCCTTCTCCGGAGACTCAGGGCGGCTTACAATGTGCTCAGCAATAGCCTTCATCCTTTTGTATATTTATACAAAGTCAGCTTATTGCCCCCACAACTGGGTCCTCAATTTACCTACCTTAGAAAGGATGGAAGGCTGAGTCAACCTTGAGCCTTGGCGAGATTCGAACCTGCAGTAATTGCAGGCAGCTGGTCTTAATAACCAGCTTAATAACAGGGTGCCTTAGACTACCAAGGCTCTGTTATTGTGGGGTAAAATTATATGTATTATTGGTGCTCATTGGAATTACCCAATAACCAAAACTAAAATAAAAACTTGTATAAAAGTATGATTTTATATTTTGATTTATAAATTTAGTGCAGCAAATTATGGATGACAAAGGCATAATCCCACTGTATTTATATTTCTGGGATTTTTTGGGTGGTGTGTGTGTGTGTGTTACTAATCTAATTGCTATTTAGTGGACTAATATTGCTATTCCTTTGAAAGTCCTAAGAATATTGTTCTTAAAATGGAGATATATCTATCTGTATATCTATCTATCTATCTATCTATCTATCTATCTATCTATCTATCTATCTATCTATCTATCTATCTGTATATCTATCGAAATAGAAATGAAGCAGAACATGATGTATCAGTTTTTGCCAATCCAATGATTTATTTATTGTAGACATTACAGTACCTTCAAAGCAGGGGTGAAATGCTCCCGGTTCGGATCAGAATGCCTGATCCGGTAGTGATGGCAGCAGGTGGTTCAGAGAACCGGTAGCAAAAATCCCTGCCCACCCCCCCATGCCCAGCTGAGCCGCACGATCATCAGGCTTTTTTTTTTTTACTTTTAAAAACATTTTTTCTACAACCTCTTTGGCTGAAGAGGTTGCAGAAAAAAATGCTTTTAAAAGCCTCTGATGATCCCAGCTGAGTTGCCTGATCGTCAGAGGCTTCTAAAAGCATTTTTTTCTGCAACCTCTTAAGGTTGTAGAAAAAATGCTTTTAAAAGTTAAAAAAAAAAGTTGGCCACGGCCACCCAGTCACATTACCCCCCCCAAGCCACGCCCACAGAACTGGTAGTAACAAATTTTACATTTCACCACTGCTTCAAAGAAGTCAAACAATATCTATGTACCTGATATGACCACATGGAGTATAGAAATCAAATTGAATATATTGCTGATACAAGGAGATAGAATAGTTCAGTTGTAATAATAAAGATGTAACAAGGGAATGTCTGTGGGATAGTTTACAAGAAGCTTACAAACTCCTTATATTCACATTGCAAGTCAAGATTCTCAAAATGAGAGTCAAAGTGAGAGAACAGAACTAACCAGTTTCCATGAGATGATTTTGAACATATAACCACAATTTTCAAAGAGAACATTGGAAATTATTTTGAAGTTCTGAACTTTGTTAAATAGAGAACCAGAGGAACTGTGGGGTGAAATTTTTAAAATTATTAAGGAAGAATATGAAAAAAGATTGCCAAAGAACAAGAAGCAGAAAAAAATAGATATCAGAATAAATGGTGAATGTTATCTAGAAGAGAAGCCAAACCAAGAGAGAGAGCTTAGAAGAATTTTGAGAGAGCTGTTAGAAAAAACAAGAAGCAGTATTGTCATGACATCTGTAAAGATATTGAAAATGGAAACAGAAAATCTTCCAAAAAATCTCCAAACTCAGGAGATTCCAACCTTGAATTGGTATGCTAAAGGATGCTAATAAATAGATAATAATAGATTCAGAATTGATCAAACACAGATGAAATGAGTATACTGTAATTTTCTACAGTATAGAATGTTAACATCCATGTTACATTAGAAGATATTCCCTATTTACAAAAATTACAAAAATACAACAAATAACTTCTGATTTTTGACTAGAATTCTTATTTATAAGAACTAGTACTAGAAGATGAAGTTATATTAGCCCTCTGGCAAGCAATGGACTCATGATCAGTAATTGTTATAATCTAACTATGTCAACAAAACTGGAGAATTTAAGAGACTGTTATACAATATCCAAAATCTCATACTGGCAAAATAATGCTTAGGATCATCCTACACAAATTAAAATCCTATGTGGAAAGAAAGATGCTAAATGTTCAAGCTGACTTTAGAAAACGCCAAGGAATATGAGTCATTATTGTTGATGCATACTGGCCAATTCAAAAGGTCAAACAATGCGGACTTCCAATGGCACCGCAGATGCCGAGGACGCTCTTTTCTTGAGCGCCAGCCCCGCAATCTTGTAAAGCTGCTAGAATAGCGCAAATCAGCTGTCTAGTGGCTTGAAAACTTTCTCCCCGGGAAAAGAGGAGGAAGAGAGCAGACAGGCGTAGGTAGAGCTCCCCAAGGAGCCCCAGGAACAATTCTGGGGCTCGAAGGGTGAGAGCTCCCTGGAAGCCCGACAGAACTCCAGATCCGGGACGTTTCTGCTTCAAGCAGAAGAAGACGCCGCGACCACCCCTGCAAACAACGCTTGGAATAAACATAATTCGGAAGCAGGCTGAGCAAACTCAGGAGAGATTAGATCTGCAAGTACTGAACTTTAACTCCAAATGTGTATTACTTCCTTCAGACTTATTAAGGGGAGAAAGTGAAACCAAGATGGCGATTGAGCTTTAATGGGGCGTGAAAGCGAAAGTTAAAAGGAAAGTTTTTAGTAGTGTTGGCAGCCCCTGTTCAAAATTAGAGATTTGTGTGGTTGTTGTTTTTTTAAAAAGGAGAAGATTACAGCAGTGATTTTTAAAAAAAGGATTGATATTATTTAAAGACTGATTTCTGGATTTGGTGGATCTATTGTTCTGGCAGCTGATTAAATTTAAATTGGAAACTAAAAATGGCTTCAAAACAAATTAAGGCTATTGTCTCCAAAAGTGCTGGGACTTCGCCAGCTCAAACATCCAGATTGCAATCTCTCTCTGTTCCAACGGAACCAACAATATTAACATTTGAAATATTGCAGGAAGCCCTCAAAACACAAGCCTCTGTTACAGAAAAAAAAAATTGCTTCAATGTTTCAGGAGCAAACTCGAGAAGTTGCTGAAGAGATAGCTCAGGTCAAAGAGACTATTCAAAAACGAAACCAAGAAATTAGAGAAGATATTATTATGGCAGTACAAGGATTGGCAGGACACATTGAAGCAATAGATGAAAAAGTGGAATAAATTAAGCAGTCTAATGAGAACTTGGAAAATAAAATGGGGGAGGTCCAGGACAAGATGGAAAGAGCAGAGGCGGATGTGATAATGATACAATATAGAGACATGGAATTTGCTCTGAGAATAAGAGGCCTCAAAGAAAATAAGCAAGAGAATTTGAGAGAGATGTTTTCAGAAGCATTTGCACAGATAATGGAAGATCAAAAAGCAAATTTTGAATGGCAAATTGACAAAATTTATTGTGTCAATTCATGGGTGGCCAGACAGAAACATCTACCAAGAGACATTGTAGTTTATTTTACAACAAGGAGACTACGCAATGAAATCCTACAAGTCACTTTTAAAAATAAACTTCAAGTGCAGGGGCAGGAGGTTTTAACACTGAAAGAAATTCCCCCCAAAATGTTGAGAGCCAGAAAGGATTATGCCTTTCTGGTGGAAGAACTGAGATACCATCAGATACAGTATAGATGGGAAGTTCCAGCTGGTCTAGTGGTGAATTATTCAGGAGAAAGATACCGTCTCAATTCATGTGGAAGGCAAGAGATTTCTATACCTATGTATTAAAGGCTGGATGCCGTCAGTCCCAGGAAGCTAGAAGGAAGATGGAAATAGAGGGGGCAAGAAAGGGGGAGAAAGAAGAATTGTTGGCACAGGCCCAAAAGAGTGATTTGATTATTCAAGAAGAATTAATACAATTTTTGACTACTGTTCAAGCTTTGGAGATAGAAGAACCTAAGGATCAAAGACAGACTCGAGTGGCAGCCAAGCGTCAAGAAGAATTAAGAGTGCAGCAACTTCAAATGATTCAAGATACTACAAAAACAGAAGCAGTGGGAGGAGCAAGGCCAAAAAGTAAAATGCATGGAGATTTCCAGCAGATGCTCCAAGTGCTTCAGGGGGCCAAGAATGACAACTAGATTTTTGACCTGGAATGTTAATGGCCTAAATTCACCACAAAAGAGGAAAAAAATATTTCATTATTTGAAACAGTTTAAAAATGATGTAATTTGTTTACAAGAGACTCATTAGAAGTAAAGATCAAAAATACTTAATAAATGCAAGGTTAGGTATACATTTTGTTGCATCTGCTCCTGAGAAGAAGAATGGTATAGTTATATACCTAAAAAAAGACTTAATTGCCAAATTAATTGAAGCAGATGATCAAGGAAGATTTATAGCAATTGAACTTTTAATAAAAGGAGAAAAAATACTTTTAATTGGAGTCTACGCACCGAACCAACAACAGGAAAAATTTTATAAGCTTTTACATTCCAAGTTATTACAATGGGACTATAAATCATGTATTTTATTGGGTGATTGGAACGGAGTTTTGGACACTAAAAAAGATAAGGGGCTCTTGCAGAACATTTCAACGCATGCCAGATTGCCAAAATCATTTTTTGAAGTGATGGAGGATATGGAACTGAGAGATATCTGGCGAGAGAGAAACCCCGAAGAAAAAGACTTTACCTTTTTTTCTGATAGACATCAATCTTTCTCAAGGATTGATTTTATATTAATTACAAATGATTTCTTTTCCAGAGTGAAGAAGACGAAGATTTGTCCAAGAGTTTTAACGGATCATAGTCCAGTTTGGATGGAATTAGAGTATGGAAGGGGATCTAAGAGGTCTTGGAGGTTAAATGAAAATCTGTTTAGATATGAGGAAAATGTAAAAGAATGTAAAAAATTTATGAAAGAATTTTTTATTATAAATATGCATAAGGGTACATCTATGGAAATGGTTTGGGATGCAAGTAAAGCATATATGAGAGGCATTTTGATATATTTGAATAATAAATATAGACGCAAACAGGGGGAAAAAAGGAAGGATTTAGAAGAGGAAATCACAAAAAAAGAACAAGCTTTGATATTGAATCCAGCAGATAAGAAAATAAAAGAGGCAATTAATTTATTGCGGTGGCAATTTAATATGTTAATGGCAGATCAGGTCACAACTAATTTGCAATATGCTAAACATAATATCTTTTGTAATGCTAATAAACCAGGGAGGTGGTTAGCACATTTGTTAAGGAAAAAACAAAAGTCACGGACTATAGAGAAAATAGAATATAAAGGTAAAGAGGTTTATCAGCAAAATATGATTAAAAAAGCATTTTTAGAATTTTACACGAGGTTGTATGCTGGTGATAAAATTCAAGGTACAGATATAGATAGATATTTACAGAAAGAGAATATTCCTACAATTACAAAAGAGCAAAGGGAGGGTTTAAATCAACCAATAACCACCGAGGAGATTATGTTTGCAATTAAGCAGTTGAAAGTGGGTAAAGCTCCTGGGACGGATGGCTTGACAGCTGCTTATTATAAACATTTGTAGTTAGAAATGGTGGGACCACTTAAAGAATTATTTACTAATATACAATCTGGAGGAGATGTACCCCCATCTTAGAGAACAGCTTATATTTCTTTGATTCCAAAGGAGGAGCAAGACCACACCCAGCAAAAAATTATAGGCCCATATCACTCTTAAATACAGATTACAAGATTTTTGCTAAAATATTAGCAAATAGGTTAATGACAGTCATGCAACAATTGATTCATAATGATCAAACTGGTTTTATAAATGGTAGACAAATGAAGAGTAATGTAAGGCAAGTTGTTAACCTATTGGAGTATTTGGGGAAGAACAACCAAATCCCTGCGGTGCTGATATTTCTTGATGCAGAGAAAGCATTTGATCAATTGAATTGGCAATTTTTATTGAAAATAATAGAAAATATGCAGTTTGGGGAACATTTCACAAAATCTATTAAGGCAATATATCAGAAACAAACAGCGCAAATAATAATTAATGGTAGTTTAACAGACACTTTTAATATAAAAAAAGGAACAAGACAAGGATGCCCTTTGTCTCCATTATTTTGGAGACAATGTTTATTTTGACTTTGGAATTTTTGTTAAGTAAGATACGTGGGTCGGACAAAATAAGTGGAATTTGTTCTGTCCCCGTACCATGCACACACCCAACCAGCCAGCCGAGGGTTAAATAAACTTTTCAAACACACAACGTCAGTGATAAGCTTTTACTCCAATAACACAGACAAAAATACACACAGTTTGAATAGTCCAGTTTGTAATTAAATCCACGGCAAATAGATGTTGTGCCCGAAGGTGCAAGTGCCTCGCCAGAGATTACCTATGTCCGTCACAGAATCCGAATGGCCACCACACTCCCTTTTATAGCCTGTGGGGTGTGGTCCAGTGACTCAGCTTAATCTCTGGCACGCCTCCTTTTCTGATGCTCACACTTGTCTCTCCGACGCTGGCGTGGGTCCAACCACAATGTTTCTTCATCACTATCCGAAACACCTGGCTCCTGGCCAATCTCTTCTCCTTCGGGAGACACCTGAGGCATTGCCAGAGAGGAGGGTCCTGGAGAGGGAGGCCTGGCCGTCTCCTCTCCTTCATGTTCGGAGCCTTCTTCCTCCGATAAAATAGGCTCGGAGGACAGAGCCACAACAGAATTAAGATTAGGCAGTATGACTATAGACTACGAGCATTCGCAGATGACTTGGTTGTTACTTTAACCCAACCATTACAGTCGGATGTAGGTCTAATGGATATAATTAATCAATATGGACAAGTATCTGGATTTAAAATAAATGCAGAGAAAATGAAGATAATAACTAAAAATATGACTATAAATCAAAAAGAAGAATTAGAAAGACTAACAGGATTTGAAATTGTAAAAAAAGTTAAGTATTTAGGGGTCTATATTATGACATCAAATGCAAAATTATTTAAGTATAATTATGATCCGTTGTGGCAAAAAATACAGAGAGAGATGGAAAACTGGAAAAAATTACAATTGTCCTGTAATTGTTGTAATGATTGTTAAAACTTTTTAAATAAAAAAAAAGGTCAAACAATGCAAAATAAATAAATAAATCCATATGTACTTCATTGATTATAGAATGACATTAAATTGTGTTGATCATGTCAAACGATAGAACAGAGGAGTTGTGCTTAGGAAAATGGGAATCTTAGAACATTGCATTTTCCTCGTGCAAAATCTGCACACAAAATAGGATACCACAATCTGTAGTAAACATGCTAAAACAGACTGTTTCCAGATTGGAAAAGGAGTAAAAATAGTGGGGACAGTATTTTAATAGCTAAAAATACAAAGGATTTGGAAGGTCTGGAAATGAAATTCAAGGAGCACAATGAAAAGAAGTGGGACTGAGATTAAACATAAAGAAAATCAAACTAATAACAGGTAAAGTAACCAGAACTAACAATAAAAAATATTGACGTGGTGGAAAGCCTTGCCTTTTAGGATTAACTGTTAACAGTTAAGAAAATAGCAGTCAAGAAAAATGCCAAAGTCTCGTGTGGTAGAGCCGCCATGACCCAGTTGAGTCAAAAATGTCCAGGCTCAAATTATCCTATTTCAGACACATTATGTGAAGACTTACCTTTCTTGAGAATTCTAAAGATATAGGAAAGAAGGAAGTAAATAGAAGACACCCAGTTGCAAGGTACATGGACTTGATTATAGTGGCAATGGATGCATCATTGGGAGCTCTGAAAGGGCAAGTTGGGCACAGACCATCCTGGAAAAGGTGTTTATATGTGGTTACTAAGAGTTCACATCGATTCATGGCACATTGTCAACGTATCTATTGAATGTCAGCAGGTGGCAGCACTTGGCTGACCTCGGCTAGAAAATTACAATGGTTTGCTTAGGACTTAAATGGGAGGTACACCAAGCTAGGCAAAATTGGAAAAAAAGAAAAACAAAAATCACAAAGGCAAAAGCAAACCACTTATGAAAGTCAAGCAAACTATATGAAGAGTCAAAGGAGATTTAATAGCTGTTGGAGCATATATTTGGATATTCAGATAATGCATGAATTTTTTGCTTTTATTATGCATGCTTGTGTAGGAGAAAATGTGTCATTCTTTGTTGCCTTCTCCCACAAAGAACAGTTATTTCCCATTATTCTTTGTTCATTGTCCCAGCCATTCAGCTGTGGTGAAGCATATCACATTTTCCATCCTCTTGAGCTTGTTTTGTGGCTCGATTAAGTGCAGCTGTAGCATGTTGATTCTGGATAAGTAGGTGCTTTTTGCTAGTATAATAGGTTGCTGGGTGATTTAACTGGCAGACAAAGAGGTTTCCAACACAGTGGCTGCCTGAAAAAAGGCTCTTGATATATACATGCTACCTGAATAGTGAAAAATTGGGGAAAACTGTCAAATTTCCAGTTTTAGATCTCTTAATGCTTCTGTTGTTTTCCACTGTAAATTTTTCTGAAATAAGACATAATTTTACATTATATTTGCACAGTGTATAAAACAATACATTTGTAACCTGACTTAGATTACTTTGTCTCATATATTCTAAATAGACTTGTGGTTGCACATTTATTATAGTACATTTCAACGAGAATAATTGTTTGTAATCTAAGCTTGGTGTTTTTTTTTAAAATAGCACCTTAAAGGGGAAACACTGGACATAGGTATACTATAAATATATAGCCATAGATTAGTTCTCAGTGTCTTATTATCCTGGTTTCTTAATCATATCTTGGTCTATAATTATATTTATCACAGAGTCACACTGAAGGAAGAAGACTGGTTTGCAGCCCTCCATCTCATGCAATGGAATTCAAACAAAGCTTGGTACTAAATCTCTAGTCCACAGATGTCAAACTCAATCGTGTCATGTGATATATCATGCCTTTTTTGCCTTTGCGGAGCCGTGGTGGGCCTGGCCTGCGTGTGATGCATCTGGCCCGTGGGCTGCCAGTTTGAAACCCCTGCATGGTCTAGTCCATCCATACTCTTTTTTTCTTTTCTCCAACTGGAATTTCTCATATTTTAGCTTTGGCTGTGAATTTGGTCTGATGATGTGTCTCAAAATATATTACAACTGGGATAATCCTGAAGTAATCGTTCAGATCTCATGTGAGCCTAGCAATTCTCTGATATTCATTACAGCAAACCATCCTTTTTTCAGGCTTCCTTCTGAGTCAAAAAATATACAATTTGCACCCTTTTTCAGACTTGTTTCTTTGAAATAATTTTCAAAGCACACATGGCTTCAATGCATATGCAGTCTTGGGCTAAAGGAGTGAATCTCACATTAATAACAATTTTTATGAAATATGAAATGTGGGAGAAAAAGAAGTTAGAGATTATAGAGTATTGTGTTTCTGAATTGAAATAAAATATATTCTTGCTTTGGGAACTACTAAGAAGCTGCCTGCATTATGTTAATTCTAGGCTATGACTATGGTTGAGGAACAGTGATATACTGGAAGGAATCATCATTCTTGATCTTTTTATATCTCTTGGTTGACATGGTGAACTGGTTAAATTTTATAACAGACAAACATGCATCACATCCTTATTCTTATTAGTATAGGTGGTTTAACATAGAAGTTTGTAGAATCTATTTACAGCACAGTGGAGGAAGAAAATAATGCCCTTTTTTGAATGCCACTTTGCATGATTATAGGGTTTTATTTTAGTAAGTTTTAAGTTTGTTTTTCTTTCTCCTTTTAAATGTTGGCAAAGTAAAGTGTCAGAACTATGGGATTAAAATAGTTATGAACCTGCAGATAAGAATCTGCATCAAAAACCTGTTTTTATCAAATTTCTATTGTAAGATATCTTTTTAAAACATTTGAGCACAAATGGGACAAATTGCAGCTGCCCCTTCCATTAAAGTTATATAGTGTGACAGGACAGATTTATAAAGTATTTGGAAGATACTATTTTTATCTCCCATGTCACTTTACTTTCTTTACTTTGTCCTCCATCACTTTTAAATGTTTCACACATTTAAAATAGTTTAAAGGCAAACAGAAAGCACTGCACCTCTTTTTCCAAGCTACTATCTACATGAATATTTGGTATTTACTTCGGCATAAAAGAAAAGTGATATTGTAACATTTCTTGTTAATTAAGGGAATGTTTATCTACAATTCAAATAAAATAAAATATAGTTAGTGGCATAATGGGTAAGATATTGGAACAGGAAAATGAAGGTTTATCTTCAGCTATAGAAACTCATTGGATTATTTTGGGGAAGTCACTGTCCGTCAGCCCAACTTATTTTACAGATTTATTTGTGGAAAAATAGGAGGGAACATCAAGTGTTTCATTCAGAGCTATTGAATGAAAGGCAGGATAGAAATCAAGTAAAGGCAATAACTATTTAAGTACATTTCTTTTCCATATATTTAAGTAGAGTTCTTTACTTGGAAAGTTAAATTTGATAATAAATTTTACTTTTGTCATAAACATTACTATTTGAAAGTATCATGCCAAAATCATTGTATGTAGAGGATTGTAGAGATAATATTGATGAAGGAAGGAACTGTTAGCAGAATTGTTAAAAGATAATAAAGAAGAAAGTAAATGATAGCTCACATTAGGAAAGGAGGGACCACGAAAGAGATTCAAAATAAGCCTACCTTGATTCTGGACAGTGGGGTGGGAGGAAGAGGGAAATTCTGGCAGGTCTTCAAAACTATGTTATACTTGACAACAGTATTATTCCAGCAGTTTTTGTAATATGTTTCTTGATCTGATCCACCTTGAAAGAATGATATTACAGATCCAAAAACCTTCTGTGATGGACCAAATGAAAGTAAAAAGTTGTGAAAAAAATCTTAGGAAATATTAATACTTGGTCTATTTCTTTTATAGAGATTTGCATGCTCATAGCTTCATAACTCCCCACTTACAAGTTCGAAATACTTCTAGATTTGATTACTGATTCATTAAAGCAAAGTTTCTCCTTTTGCATTATTATTTCATTTTAATAGTATAAATAATTCAATTAAAATTAATAACATGTATAATGTTTAAAATATATTTAAAATAATTCAGTGATTTTAGATATAATATGCTTTCTTTTGTGGCACCCAAGTTATAGCAAATGAGCTCAAGATTGCTCAAATTACAGAAAGCCAGCCCAAGGTTTCTCTTCTACAATGATGACTTCATGTGGGGTTTCTAGGCTCTTATTTTTATTACTTTGGATTCCTGTTTAAAATAGTAGGTTTATTTTAAACACTTCTATCAGTACTCCCTTATTCCTACAACTCTTTAATGGTGGGATCTACTTTGGGGCCCAAATCAATTAACCATGTTTGGAATATTAGATTTCCACGTAAAGATGTTTAGTCTCTGAATGTATTATACAAGTGAATTACGTATATGTTTTTGAAGAATATTTATCTCTAGAGTCTTAGCAAAATCGTACTAGTATCTCTGTCATTAGTATTGCCAGGTTCAAACTTATAAACTTTTAAACATAGAATACTGTAATATTGCAAATGTTTATTTCAGTTTGTTTTAACAAAGTGTTCTTGGGGGATTGTAGGTGTTTGTTATTTTTTTGTCTGATGTGTCATTAATTGAATCTTTTAAAAAGAAAACATTGTGGTTTCTAATTATACCAGTCACAATATAGTATTTAGAAATTGAACCTATCCCTATATACATGGGATAGAAATAATATGGTTGATGGGCTCCTGTTTCCAGACTGTCACTTTCTATTTTTCTACACTCTTTCTTCTAATCCATAACCATTTTTGATGGAGATTAGTTGAACCAAATGAATGTTAAACAGCTGAAACACCTACCTCTTCCAATTCTCAGAAGAATATGATTATATTTATTAGATTTCCAGTTTCATGTTGTACTGTCATCCATTGCATATTGGTGATAACCAGCTGAGTTAGATCATATTTCCTCAAAAGGAAACCTTATGTATATCAGTTTAAAATTTGATAACGTTCAAACCTTTATTTCAGTGACTAATAAAATCATTTATACTATATAATTAAATAAATAAATGATTAGTATTGCAAATTATTAAAACAAACATAACCATAAGCAGAAAGAGAGAATGCATTTGGATCCAAAGAATCTATTGTAGAAAAATAGATTTGTATGTGAAATACAAAACCATTGGCTAATCTTTCTTACAGGGATGTAATAGGAATCAAATGGAATTAAGCTATTTTAGATATATGTGGGAAAGGTCTAAAATGAAATGAGATACTTTAGATTAAATTACTTCAGGTAATTTAAATTGAATTCATATATAACATGAAATATGAATTGAGCCAGTGTATCTACAAAAATTAATACATTTATTTATTTATTTATTTCATGTATTTATATGCCGCCCTTCTCCAGAAGGACTCAGGGCGGAGAACACAAGTTAAAAACATGTACAACAAAATCCCATTTTAAACCAAATTAACTAATAAATAATAAATAATAAAACCCAGAATCAGAGTCAGCCTATTTGCTTGAACAGCCAAGTCTTCATTTCTTGCTATGCTCTTTATGTGAGGAAAACTCTTAAGTTGGGAAAAGAAGAAGGGTCTACTTTTGATACTTCATTCTCAAACATAAAGGAATGTTAATAATAACGTATTGGCACCAACTTCATTTTTCATAATTCTTTAACTTTTTTCTGAAATTTTGTAGGTTTCTTGCCTTGGAATAGGTCTATGAGATAAACCATTTTCATAAAGCTCCCCTGTCCAAAAATAGAGGTAATGATAAAGTAATAATTTCCCCCATCTAAGTATTTGAAGATTGCCCTTATACCAAAAATATTGCATTCATTTTTTGAAATACCAGCTTTTTCCAGCTATAAAGGCCAGTGGTTTTAGAGTTGGAATCAGTCATTTTGAGGAAAGACAGAACTGTTATGTAAACATGAAACAGATGTTTACAACTCCCAAGGCTGGGAAGGGAATAGCTAAAATCTGTTGACTCAGAGGGGAAAGAGGCAAAAGTCAAGATTTAAACTCTGGGTTTGACATGAAAAATATTGATGCCTATGTACAGTAATTGTTCCTTTTAGCAGTAAAGCATCTTATCTAGCCACGTTGAATCTGTGAAAAATTTGCTTTTACTAGAATTGAGTTTCTAGTAGCTGGTTTTAGAGTGAAGTCTGATACCAGTTAGGTACATCAAGATGGGGAGACTGGCTCCCAAAATTTCTCAGCCAGTATATTTTTATGGAAATTTTTGGGAATACATTTGAAGGCCACTTAAATTAGAGAAGACTATATACTGTATCTCATATTCTACTGTACAAATTATCTGCTATAGAGTTTAGGGAGATTTCACACTTGTTTTAGAACGTGTAAAACATATTTTGGTTGCCACAATGTAACAAAGATGTTGAGATTTTAGAAAGAATGCAGAGAGTACCACTGTACCGTAGTTTCATTTGTTCCTGATACATAAACAATCACTTCTGCTGCTAACCACATGTTAACACGTCCAGCTCTATGATAAGTAACTAGGGTTGATTAGTAATTCTCCATTCTGTTTGTCTGAAATTGACAAGGCTGTAAGCAGTTACAAACAGAAGGCTTTTGCCTCTAGCTGTCTACAGCAGATTCCTGCAGTTGAAAACCTAATGTTTTTGATGCTGGAAAATGTAATATTTTATTTATACAAGTCAGTCAGGTCAGTCCGTCCGTCCGTCCGTCTAACTAGCTAGCTAGCTATGCCTAATTCTTTTTTCACAAGTTTTTTACTGTAATTTTTGTTGCTAGTGCCAAGAAAGTTAAACAGTGTGTCCTCCTTCCCCCCCCTCTACCATTTGTTCTTCTTTCCAATTGTCCATGTCTACCTTTGCCTGTTCAGATATCTGGTAACTCTTTAACTAGCTCAGGTTCATCTTCAGATTTATTTAAATGAGGTCATGCTAACCGATATAGCCCACTAGATCTATCAACTGATGTGGGAAACATTTTTTTTTCCTGATTTATTGTTCAGACCTTATGACTAAAAAGAAAAAACTACTTGGAGCAAAAAAAATATAATAATCCATGTTTGGTTAATGAAATGCAATAGTCCAAAAGGTTATGTTCTGATTAAGCCAAAGATAGCCAGTAACTATTTCATTCAACATTGCCTGAAAATAGGCAATAGCTTTCTTCCAAACTAAGATACAGTAATCAGGCAGAAAACAAATGTATCTGAAAATTCTGGTATTTTTGTTATGAGTGGTTCTGACTTTCTTTGGCATCTTGTATGTTTTTCTTTGACATTTTGCTATTGTAGATTACACTGAGCCATCTGGCAAATGCTTAGGCTTCCAAATAAATGAGTTGGAGGCCTTTGCCTTTTTCATGGCACCAGACTGGAAGCTGATTTGTATAAGGCCCCATTCTCCTAGGAATGAAGATTTTGTTTTTTAAAGACTGACCTATTTAAAACTCTTCTCATATAAAGTACAAACATAAATATTACTTTTTTCCACTTGTGTATAACATATGCCAGCTCTGAGCTGATTAAATCTGGTACAATGTCTGTATAAAATTTGGATAATTGTTCCTTGATTATATTGTCAATCCTATGTTCTTCACTTACAGATGATTGAAAAAATATATGCTAGGTAACTTTTCCTAGCTACAATACTGCTTGCACAGAATTCTATCATTTCCATATAAAGACCTAGGGATTTTATAAATGCCATGTTACAGGTGGCCCGTTTTGAGTTTTAGAACCTTTGGTCTCTCAGATGTTACTGGAATATATTTTCTAACAAACCCTATTGTTCAACCTAATGGAAATTGTAATTCAGCAATACACCAGGAATCAGAGGTGACCATGAGTATACAATTAGGCAGGGCATATTTTGGAAATAATTTAGAAAGGGTGCTTTATGGTACATGCATCTAATAATGGATGTAGATTACGTTTGCAAGTTTTTGACTGGCGTGTTCTTTCCCAAGTTTAATTGTTGCACCATCTGCAGAGGCTGCATGATCCTGGAAAAGATTAAGTTGCTTTAAGGAGGTGCAAGCAGATGCCACATTTGTGTGACCCCTGCATACTTCAAAGCACATTTTTCAGAACTGAATCTGGAGTACTGTGCAACTCAAGTATATTTACTGAATATGATGAACAAATGTACTCAGCGTGCCTGGTATTTAATTGTAAACTGTTTTTGGAATGTTTGCTTGGCTAAAGAAAATATAATATCATTTTTCATTTTGCAACAAAAAATTAATGATTATTTCTTTTAAAAAGAGCGCCAGTTTGATGTTAAGGTACTAGATAAGACACTAGGAGAACCTTGGCTGCTGGGCGACTTTTGGCCAGTTGTTCTATCTCTTAGCCCAAATCACCTCACAGGGATTTTGGGGGAAATAGAAGGAGGAAGCATTATGTATGCTGCCTTGTTTTGTACAAATATAGATGGAATAAAAACCAAAGAAATTATTAACAACAGATTTAAAATGTACAAATTTACATATATGCACATTTTGTCTCCATTTTCAGTGCTCTGTCTGGCTATAATGGAACTATATTTGCCTATGGACAAACTGGCAGTGGCAAGACTTTTACAATCACTGGGGGAGCAGAACGTTACAGTGATCGGGGGATAATTCCACGGACCCTGTCCTACGTATTTCAGAGGTTACAAAAGGTACAGACCATTATTTCTGTTCTTTTCATTTAAGAATAACTTATTTCCAGAAATATACAATTATGTAAATAAATTTCATGTTGCTTTCTGTAGCCTCAAGAAGATGAAGGTTCTATTATATTTAACAGGAAATCAAAGGACTAGAAATTGCCAAGATGCAACTATTATTTTAAAAGAAGAGAATATCTGTAGTGGTGAAGTCCTTTGCTTGTAAATATTTCATTACCTGATTAGATAACAACAACAGTACTAGCACTCACTAGCACTAATATTGTTACTTAGTTGGGTTATGAAATATCTACAAGCAAACAACCCAGTTCAGAGAGCACCAAAGACTCCAAGGTTTTGTTTTATGCAGGAATGGTATTGTATCACAGAAACCTGGCTTAAAGTTTTAAGTCAGCCTGGCATCATTCAGTTTGTATGGCCACCTGCTCGAAAGTTTGTATTAAAATAGGTTAATATTAATTTATGTGACATTTCTTTAAAACTGTAGTACAGTTAATGCCTGAGTTTACAACAGCTCAGAAGATCTGAGTCTCCCTTGTTATGAAGGAGCAGGTGTGTTTGGATTTCTCCTAGAGCAGTCTTGCAAGACAGAAAGCACACCCAGATGAACTAATTTTACTTTATTGTAAGGGTATATTAACAAAATCTTGTAAGTCTGAAAGTACATTTCTCCCCCATCGTCTTTACAGCCCAAGAAATATGCCATGCCCACATTCCTTCTGCAGACTAAGCTGCTTCTTATGTGAGTGTTTCTTTGGCTGTGGCTCTTCCCTCTGTGCCCCAAGGTCATTCCCACATAGAGACTCTGGCCAGGTGAGCATTTGGCCAGCAATCTTACTTGGAATTCAAGGACTTCCCAACAGTAACTCATATCCTCATTACTATTCATACAAATTACTGTAAGGCACTCTACCTAGGGTTGCCTTTGAAGATCACTCAGAAACTGTTGTTGGAACAGAATGTGGCAGCCTACTTACTGGCAGATATGAGTCACCAAGGACATATAATACTGGTGCTGCAGGCCCTTCAATTCCAGATGCAATTCAAAATGCTGGTTTTGGCAGGTATGACTTATATATGACTTTCAACTTGGCACCAATCACTTGCAGGACTGCTTCCCTAACAGAACTGACCTATATACAATATTATACTTGTCCCTGGTAAAGCTGCTGGTTGTTCCCCATTTCAGTGAAGTGAGGGGATCTGAGGCCACCAGGCATTGCTTTTTGTTAATTGCACCAGTTATACGGTTAGGTTTCTCTCCTTAGAAATTAGATTGGCCCTACTTTAAAAGCTTTCTAAAGTATGATAAAAATTGAGGTTTTCTGGAGAGCGTTTCTGAGTTAATTGATTCATCATTTGTTATTATACTTATTGATACTTTTTTTTTGTTTTGAGACCAATTACTTGGTTGTTGATGATGGCTCAGTCCAATTTATTTTAACATAGTATCAATAGGATGGATTGTATTTTAATGTTTTATCATGCTGGAATTCCTTAGCATGGGTGTTTCTTGATGAAATAGACTGGAGTTATCTAGCTAGATAAGGAAGAGAGACCCTAACATCAAGTTTATATAGTACTAAACTAAAAAAATAAATATAGGTAAAATCTAGATTTTATACAATTATTTAATTTTTTCCTTTTCATTCAGGATAGCAGTAAGGTATATACCACACATATTTCTTACTTAGAAATTTACAATGAGTGTGGCTATGATCTGCTAGATCCACGGCACGAAGCCTCCAAACTGGAAGACTTACCGTGAGTAATGCAATATTTGTAAAAATCAGCACAGCTCTTTTCCTTTTCTCCTAGTTCCAATTCTCTGGGTATGTCTGCCTGTCTGCATATCAAAAGAAATTAAAATTTAAAATTTATATCAAATTAAAGTTTCTGTGACATTGCTGTGGCAAACAGTACTGCTGTTTTTTTTTCTTTCAAATGTCTTATTCTATACAATGAATCAAATAAATACAATTACAATAAACAATTAAAAACTACAATGTAATTTTCCTAGATTTTTCACAGATAAATAATAATAAAAAATTAATCACAGCTATATATTGGACAGTGCTTCAACCAGTGGTGGGTTCCTCCCGGTTCGGTCCGGTTTGGCAGAGCCGGTAGCGATGACGATATGACGTCACCGAACCGGTTCTCCCCCTTGCCCTCCCACCCTCCCACCCCACCACCCACGTTATTCTTACCTTTTATTTGGTCCCACCCCCAATCTATTGCTGCCTCCTGAGTCCCAGCTGATGACTAGAGGGAAAAAAACTGTTTAAACTCTTGCCACGGGGCTTGAAAGGGCCATCCTACAGCTGATCAGTGTTAAAAGCAAACAAATGAGTTGGGTCGTAAGTCGAGGACTTGGTCGTAAGTCGAGGACCTTCCAGAAATGACTCTGACCAGCTAGCCATGCCCACCTAGTCACATGACCTCCAAGCCACAACCACAAAATAAGCCATGCCCACAGAACCGGTAGTAAAAAAATTTAGAACCCATCCCTGGCTTCAACAGTTTTGTAACTGTTTGTAGAGAGAGTTTTGGCCTGCAAACTCTGCAGGGAGAATTTTGGCCTGCAAAGATTTGGCCTGAAAATCTAGGTTGCTACTAGACTTTTGTATATTTGTATGTTTTAATATATAATACCACTATATGTGTATACATGTGTGTGAATATAAATATTGGAATAATACAACATTTTTTCACTGTCACATATATTGGGTGGAAATATTATTTAAAAGATTTCCTTGTCAACATAGAAACAGAAAAGTTAGCTAGAAATATTAGTACTATCTAATACTTTATGTCTCACATTGCAATTGTATGAACAGCTCTATTTCTAATCTTCTGATTCCTTTCTTTAAGAAAAAATGTTTATATGTTTTAATGCTAATTTGGGTCTTGATGTGGAAAAGTACTGCTAATTTATTCATAATGACAGAGGAGGCAGAAGCAAGGCTTTTGTTTTCTTTATAAACAAAGAATGTTTTCCATTTGGCTAAGTGGATGGAATTTGTAGATTCCTTTTAAAGCTAAGTGGAATTTGTATAAAACAATATTAGCCAAGTTGAGCTGGATAAATTCTTCAGTTACATCAACCAAGTTGTAGAACTTGTAAGAAATGGAATATTGAGGATTTCTTTTAGAAAAAAATGTGGCCTTTACTGTTCCAGGTCCAAAAAGGTACTACAGTTCTCACAATTATCTATTTTAATACTGAAATCAATATCCCAAAGGTGCTTTTTTAAGAGGCAACTGGACTTTCTGGTTTTTCTGAAGAAGCTTCTTGGATGAGAAACTAAATGTCTTCAAAGAAAAACCAGAAAGTCCAGTTGCCTCTTGAAAAAGCACATCTGGGACAATTATGACCTAGATGACTGAGAATCTCCATAGACACTGAAATCAACATGCACTTGGGTTTCAGTAATATGGCCTATAGTTCCTTTTCCCATAAAATTCTTCTTCCAGGTAATCCTATGTTTAAACAAGCCTGTAGCAGCTCATTTTGCTAAATTGTTGAGCAGAGTAGAATTTTCTTTAAATTCATTTTCCTAGTTTACTGTAATAACAAATAAAGATTACAGTTCCTGATCATCTGGAATAGGATAAGGTAGTATAGAGATGATTGTTAATGTTATAGTTTTATATCTTTAATTGCTAATGTTACAATTTTTTATCTTTAATATTGAACAACTCAGTTTTCTCCCTCAGTAGAATAAGTAATTCTGAAATATATATTTCATTTATTGGGAAATCTTGCTGTTAGTAGCTAGAGTAAACCTTAAAGCATTTGTATATGATCAAACTTCTGAATAAATGTTCCTGTATAATTTATGATAAAAAAACTAAAACCCATACATGTTTTTAATTTTTTCATGTAGAAAGGTGACAATAATGGAGGATCCTGATCAGAACATTCACCTGAAACATCTCTCTCTGCAGCAAGCAACCAATGAAGAAGAAGCTCTGAATCTGCTTTTCTTAGGTGACACAAATAGGATGATTGCAGAGGTGAGCATGTTATCAACATCTCTTATTCTGCAATCACCAAAAAAATTTATAGTAAAATATATGTTTATTTATTTAAAGCATGTAAATAATCGCCTATTTTATATATAATTCTGGATGCTCTTCTCCAGCTATCTATTCAGAAATTTCAGTCAAATTTATAAATAGTGTTCTTAAAGTATCATTGTTTTGCTTTTGCTTCTAAATATATTTAAATATGAAAACATTTAATTGAATTTTTTAATCCAATGTAAATCATATTATACACAACCAGGTACTTTATAGTAGAAGAATCTATATGTGAAAAGAATGGTACTTTGGCAGAGAAATCATGCCTTCCCAAATGCAGTTTTTGTGGGAGACATGTCAGCTAGAGTTCCCCAAGACAGGAATTTGGAGAATCTTAATGAGTAACTCTTCCCCTACTTGACCCTTGGAAACCATGATATGAGACTTCCATTAAGTGATGGAAAAGGCACTGAAATTGAGCCCAAGACCTGTAACTTTCAGAAACGTCTACTGGAAATGTGTTGTTGGAAATGGCTTCAGTGGTGTCGTTACATAATGATTCATTCTTAGTTGTGGTGTGCTAAATTTCTGGGTAGCTTCATCCAAATTGAGGTAGGCCAAAGGGAGCTGGACAGTTGTTTCCCTTGGCTTTTTCCCCCATGGCAATCCTAAATGTAACATCTCTTCTAGTATTTAAAGAATATTGTCCTGTGAAATCCATCCTCATGTTTCTTGAAATGAGATATTTCCATTTTTCTTAGTCTCTCCTCATAAGTCTTAATTGTCAGTTCCCTAGTCATCTTTACTGCCTTCCTTTGAATTTGTATGTGTTGCAACACAATTCACATTGATAGATGAACATATACTTAGGCCTTAATCTCAGTTGAACAAATGGGAAAATCAAAGTAGATAGGGATTTGTCTGCACATTAAACTGCTTCATTTTTAATATTGCATGAAACAATAGTATATGGGGAAAGAAAAGTTTTATGAAGCTAAGTAATGAGGAAGTAAATAATAAGTTTATATGTTTTTCCTCTGGCATGAATCTGGCCAAGTTAAATCTTTGTGGCAGGTTTTCTAGTAATAGTGGGAATTCTTAAAAGATCTGAAATCTTACTATTCAGTAGGGAGAATAACTCTTTCATTATTAAATTGTAAGACTTTAGAATGGCAAAGAAATATTTTCATTTATTCATAAAAGCAGCCCTGTACAAATCACTTTGCAATATGGCAATTCTGAGGATTGACTCTTCTTTCTTATAAGGAATATGCACAAATACCTTTCTGTATTTGGCTTTACTAATTAAATTTCAGGCTGATGTACAAATTCAGAAATAGCAAATTTAGGATAATTTAAGATTTTGTTTAGGTGTAACCAGAAACACCACACAGGATATACACTGTATAAAAATAAAGAAATTCTGCCTCACAATAGGAAATGGTGGTGGAAGTCAAATATAATTTTTTACATGGTACATGATGTAATGTAACATTTGTGATTTTTTTTTCTGAAAGCTTAAGAGAAGGCAGACTGTATATACCATTCTGATAGATTTAATAAAGAATATGACTTTATTTTTATTTATTTTTATTTTATTTATCTCTCACTTTTATTATGATTCAAAACATACTTTATAATCATGTTTTCTTGCTATCACTTCACAACTCAGTGATTTGTTGAGACCTGGAAACTTCCATCACATTGAATGTAACCTAATTTCACTTTTTTTTTTACATTCAGCCAAGCTGCCATGTAACTTGTTTCCAAACGCACAGTAAGGCAAAACTTGGCACAGAGTTTCTTAGAGTCACGAACAGAACTTTTCACTCCTGAAGCTACTGACCGAACGAATTGTTTCCTGCAAAAAACCCTCCCTGTTTGCCCTCTTTTGTTTCCTATGGGAGGGGCCAATCACCTCCAAGGTGTGGCTTTACTCCCAAGTCAACCCTGCTTTCTGAGTTATTCTTGTCTTCTGGAGCTCTGCGCACGTGCACACTGGAAACGGGCTCCAGTTTTTCCTCTGCTTCACTGCTATTTATCTCCCTCTCTGCCTCCGACGCAGAGCCCTTGTCCAAGCTTGCCCCAGCCCCCAGGACTGGCCCATGTTCCTCCCCAACCTCCTCACTGTCTGACTCTGCTGCCAGCTCTGCTGGCCGCTGGTGGGCCACAACAATAATAAAACTAATAACAAAATAAAATATTGATTCAAAATACAGAGACAAATAACTCACTTTATTTTTAGGAAATTAAATCAAAGCCACGTTGCAGTTATTTTTTTTCCTTTTAATGCAAATTTTGTCTGTTTTAATGAGAAGAAACTTCAGTAAAAGGCTTTATTACAGTGTTTTCTGTTTGTTCAGTTTGGGAAGACATATCTGTGTTGTATTTGTTTAGCTACTTCTGTTTGGAAAGTGCCTAGAGCTAATATTCTTGGCAGCTTTCACATATATTTAATGAATGTAAACATTTTAAATATTTAAAGATGAAAGCAATACTTCTCTTTTATCTACTTTTTCATCTGTGAGTATATTATCTATGTATTCTGCACATTTTAGCATATAAGGTATTTTACCACCGAAACCTACAATTTTTTCACAAATATACTGGTTTTAGAGATGATGTGTAGGTCATCAGGCTTGTTGATGATACCGTATTATTTCAAGCAAAAATTTCTCCCAATTGGAGGGCTTAAATTGAAAGAGTGAATGCATATCGCCATAATCAAATGTTAAGGAACATAGAAGGATAAAAGAAAAAACTACGAAATGACAGTAAAATTCAGTTAAAATATTGTGTTTGTATGTAACAATTGAGAAGATAAATTTTGTATAAGGGCTCAGTGAAAAGGAATTGAAGATGAATCTCTTGGTGCCATAATATTACACAAATCTGTGATATATAATTGGCATAACTACATGGTTCTGCTCCTACTTAGGTAGCCCTTAACTTACAACTGGTCACTAAGTGACTATTCAAAGTTGTAATCATCCCCAAAGCTACTTATGACCTGGTTTTTAACTTCCAACATGGTTTTTAACTTCACTTCATGGTCATGTGATTGGATTTTGAGCACTCAGACTTCCTTTATAGCCATTTGCGCACTATTTGCAGTCATGATGCACAATTTACAATGTTTTTGTTTTGATTCAGAGGTGAAATCCAAATTTTTTTACTACCGGTTCTGTGGATGGGGCTTGGTGGGCGTGGCAGGGGAAGGATTTTGCAAAATCTCCATTCCCACCCCACTCCAGGGGAAGGATACTGCAAAATCTCCATTCCCACTCCATTCTTGGGGGAAGGATATTGCAAAATCTGCATTTCCATCCCACTCTGGGGCCAGCCAGAGGTGGTATTTTCTGGTTCTCCAAACTACTCAAAATTTCCGCTACCGGTTCTTCAGAACCTGTCAGAACCTGTTGGATTTCACCCCTGGTTTTGATTAAGGAACTCCCTTGTACTTTTATAGCATCTCGGAAGTTATGAGCATGTGATACGTAGGTTGAATCGACCATGTTTTTTTCTTTCCTCCATTACAGCCCATTGTAAATGGAATTATTATGCAATGTTTGTGTTAGACTAGACAAGTTTCAAAGTATTGCTGTGATCTGTTTTAACTTGAACCACTTTTTATTTCTAAATGATCAGTAGCATTTAGACTGAGAATTAAAAAGTAAGGCTTAGGAAATCCTTTCTCTCACAGACTCCAATGAATCAAGCCTCCACACGTTCACATTGCATTTTCACCATTCATATCTCAAGCAAAGAACCAGGATCAGCAACCATGCGGCGTTCCAAACTACACTTAGTGGACCTGGCTGGTTCAGAGCGTGTTGGGAAGACTGGAGTTGGAGGCCAGCAACTGACAGAGGCCAAATACATCAATCTGTCTCTACATTATTTGGAACAGGTAAAGTTTATTTATTTATTTATTTATTTAATTATTTATTTATTTATTTATTTTATTAAATTTCTATACCGCCCTTCTCCCGAAGGACTCAGGGTGGTGAACAGCCACGAGATAAAACACATAAATACAAAAAAATTAAAATGAATTAAAAATGAATTAAATAATTTGGCTGAATTTAAAATACCCCATAATTTAAAACAAATTAAAATCTACATTTAAAAAATTTAAAAAATTTACATTTAAAAAGGGGAGAAGATTTAGGCCAGGCCAGTTTGATGGAATAGGAAAGTCTTAAGCGCGTGACGGAAGGTGCGCAGATCCGGAATCCTCTGTATCTCCGGGGGGAGCTTGTTCCAGATCGTAGGTGCCCCCACAGAGAAGGCTCTCCCCCTAGGGGCCGCCAGTCGACATTGTTTGGCCGACGGCACCCGGAGGAGCCCCTCTCTATGAGAGCGTACTGGCCGGTGGGAGGCTATTGGTGGTAGCAGGCTGTCCCGTAGATAATCAGGTCCTAAGCCATGGAGCGCTTTAAAGGTGATAACCAGAACCTTGAAGAGCACTCAGAAGACCACCGGGAGCCAGTGCAGCTCGCGCAGGAGAGGTGTTACATGGGAACTCCACATTGCTCCCATAACCACCCGCGCGGCCGCACTTTGCGCCAGTTGGAGCCTCTGAGTGCACCTCAAGGGGAGCCCCATGTAGAGAGCATTACAATAGTCCAGACGAGAGGTGACAAGGGTGTGAGTGACTATGTGTAGAGAGTCCCGATCTAGAAAGGGACGCAACTGGCGGATCAGGCGAACCTGATGAAAAATCCTTCCGGTCACGCTGTCAAGTGCTCTTCTAAGGACAGCTGTGAATCCAGGAGGACGCCCAAGTTGCGAGCCCTTTCCGTGGGGGCCAATGATTCGCCCCAAATAGTCAGCGATGGCACCAGCTGACTATATCGGGATGTCGGAAACCACAGCCATTCGGTCTTGGATGGGTTGAGCCTGAGTCTGTTTCTCCCCATCCAGATCCGTACGGCCTCCAGGCACCGGGACATCACTTCAAGGGCATCGTTGGGGTGGTCCAGTTGATCCAGTTTCCAGTTTTTGTATTGTTTTATAATAATCATGTTCTCGTGCACTTGGCATTTGAACCACTGAATTTTGATTTAGACATGGAACATGATGGGTCTCAGGTAGCTACTGTCTGGCAAAATGTCTGTATTGTACCATTTGATAGCCCTTCTTATTTAGAGATCAGTTTAATAGCACATAATGAAATTTAATAATAGTAATTTTATATATAGATAGTTCTTGCTTAACTACCCTTGTTCAGTGACCCTTCAAAGTTATGCATGTGATTTGGGCCAAATGCAACTGGCAGAGACAGCAAAGTACTGGGCAGCCAAAAGGGCAGAGATGGGAGGGAAATATACAGGAAGGGGGAATGCAGTATGAGACCTGTATGCTTTGTGGCGAAGTACTGTAGATGATAATCCATCTTCAGTGAAGATGTTTTCCAAATCAAATGCTCATAACTTCCAAGGTGCTGGCTCTGGGAGGGAAAGGGACGATTCCAAATGCCCCAAGCACAAAAAAAATTGAGTTTCATCAATCTAGCAAGATAATTGCATGACTAATCATGCCGCCTGTGGTCTTCAGAGGCTAAAAAAATATAATGAAGTTATAGTTTCTCATTAAAGCTCATCATTTAAATTCTCATCATTTAAATATGGTGTCAAGATTGATGAAGTCTAGAAGATGCATAATTGTGGAAGTAGATGTGCTGCAGTACTTTCTTCACTATTGTGCTCTTGCCAGTCTTTTCAAATCCATTGTCAAACAGGGTTTGATGCTCCCTCAAAACATTCAGCAAGATTGAATAGTTCAAATAATTGAAAACTTTCCTTACATGAATAAGTTAATTTTGTTGGTCTACTTTTGTTATAAAACAATGAAGTGATTGTGCCTAAATATAATTATCATGAAAAACGCTAAATTTTAATGTATTTTTTTTTATAATAGGAAGCCTTGTCTTAAGTAATCAAAAGCAAGATATCAGAGCTTACTAAGCTTTTCTAATATTACCTTCTAATATTGCAGGTAATCATTGCTCTGTCAGAAAAAAACAGATCTCACATCCCTTACAGAAACTCCATGATGACTTCAGTACTAAGAGACAGCCTGGGAGGGAACTGCATGACAACAATGATTGCAACACTCTCTGTAGAAAAAAGAAACATAGATGTATGTTTTCCCATTTCCCATTTCTCATTTTAATTGTTTTGATATTAATGTAACAATTTTTATGCTCAAATTTCTTTGCATAACTGATGTAGTATGATTAAACTGACAGTGACATAGCATTCTTAGAATAGAATTTTTTCTCTCCATTTTTAAGGACTTGGCTATTTATTAACTACTGGAGTGCAGAACTAGACATAAAATAAAAAAACAGTAGAAAAGAAAAAACCAAAAGCTCTCTAATAAAATAAATTATAAGTACATCTTGAATTTATCCACTCTCTCTCAATTCTCTCCCCTCTACCCCCCTCCATATATACTCACATAATCTTTCTGTTTTTGTTGATACCACCTTTGTTGTTACCTGAAGTACCTGAAGGAAGATAGGGGGCTCTGAATAATGCAATATTTTGCTGTATGATTGTACTGAACATTCAAAGCATTCTTCACTAGAGGGTTGCAGATGAAGAAAAAATTTAAATGGAGGAAAAGTTTATCTTTTTTTTTTGTTGAAGATTCCTTCAGATTCTAGGATGAGATTTGGATTAAAAAAATCTCTTTTTTGTTATATTTAATCAGATCAGGTGATAACAAGTAGCAAAAAGTCATTGTGTGGATGTTTACAATACAATTCATTTTATAAAGTTAATTATATTCAATACATAGTAACAGTCAGTCTGAATGTATCTTAATTCACATAATAATAAATAATAGTTTTATGGCATTGTTTTTAAAACATTAATCCTGATAGAAATATAACTAAATTCCTTAGCAACATTGAAGCGGAATACAAGATATTCTAGAGCTGGTTAATAACTTTTTATACAAATAGTAGGTAATGGTGGTATAAACCATATGATAGTGGATCATCATCAATTTAAAAAGAAAATATGACTGAAATTAAAAATTAATTAGTTAATTAGTTTTGAAACTAGAGATAGATAGTTAAAATTAATGGAATTTAAGACTTTATTAGATTTTTTTAAAAAATAGAAAAGCATCATTAAGAGCCAATGTCTTATATTCCACTTTACATCACTGTTGATTTATTATTTATAAAATAATTTAGCATCAATCATGTACATAATTATAATTTTGAAATAATCTTTATAGAAATTAAAAGGATGTAATACCAAAAATTGATTTATTGCTGAAAATTGAAAACTCACCCACAGGTCCTTTGCTTTTTTGCCTTTACTCTTTAATCATTGAAATCTACCATTTGATCAATTTTGTGTTCTTCATTAGCATCAACCTATTTATTAGTGAGTGCAAAAAAAAATCTTAATTTAATTTTATGGAGAAATATGGGAATGGATATGGGGCTGTTTTTGCTTGTAAATGATACATGACATGTTATCTAATTCAGTCCTGAGATGTAATAGACAGACTATTTTTATCAATATACAATTTGTTTGGTATTCATTTTTGTTAAAGCATATTAAGACAATTTTAAAGATTGTTACTTTGATTCTTACATTGTAGAAAACGTATCTGTTTACATAGTGATAGGTTGAGATATATTTTTTTTCCTTTTAGGAATCTATATCAACTTGTAGATTTGCTCAGCGAGTTGCTGTTATTAAGAATGAAGCTATTCTAAATGAAGAAATTGATCCTGGATTGGTAAGGTGACTCAGTGACTCTTTATGATAACAGTACTGTATAAAATATACATGACAATGATTTTCATGTAATAATTTACATGGACTTCTCTAAAGCCTTTGATTCAGTGGTGCATGACAAACTACTTCTAAAACTAAAATCTTATGGCATCTCTGGACCACTGCATAATTGGATAGCTGCATTCCTGTCAAACAGGCAACAAGTGGTCAAAATAGGGAGCACCCTATCAAATCCTGTACCTGTTAACAGTGGTGTCCCCCAAGGCAGTGTTCTAGGACCAGCTCTCTATACTTTACATAAATGACCTTTGTGATCATATTATTCGCTGATGATGTAAAACTATTCAACACCACTGACAATGCTGCTACCCTTCAAAGAGACCTTGACTATGTGTCAGAATGGTCAAACAAGTGGCAACTTCAAATCTCAACCAACAAATGCTCTGTTTTACATATTGGCAAAAAAAATCAGAATATAAAATACAAGCTGGATGGACATGACCTTGTAGACAAACCTAAGTGCCAGAGCCCACTGTAACAACATTGCCAAAAAGGCATTAAGAATCCTGCATAGCTTTTTCTCTGGTAATATTGTACTGCTAGCATACAAAACATTTGCTAGACCAATTCTTGAATACAGCTCATCCGTCTAGAAACCACACTGCATATCGGACATTAATACAATTGAGAGAGTACAAAGATATTTCACGAAAAGAGTCCTCCACTCATCTACTCGCAACAGAATAACTTATGCCACCAGACTGGAAATTTTAGGCTTAGATAACTTAGAACTGCGCCGCCTTCGGTCTGACCTAAGCATAGTACATAAAATTATCTATTGCAATGTCCTACCTGTCAATGACTACTTCAGCTTCAACCACAACAATACATAAGCATACAATAGATACAAACTTAAGGTAAACCGCACCAAACTCGATTGCAGGAAATACGACTTCAACAACAGAGTGGTCAATGCCTGGAATACACTACCTGACTCTGTGGTTTCTTCTCCAAACCCCCCAAACTTTAACCTTAGACTGTCTACTGTTGACCTCACCCCATTCCTAAGAGGTCTGTAAGGGTTATGCCTACTGTCCCTGTCCTCATGTCCCCTTTTATTCATATCCATTTCATGTATTAATAATCATGTTTATGCTTATATCTGTTATCTAATACATGCTTGACAGAACAAATAAATAAAATAAATTATTCCTAATAATGTTATTCATTTTGTCTCCTGAATATGGTAGTAGAGGCCTGTTTGTCACAAGTGATTAACAGTGTTGCGTACTCAATGCAACTAACATAGTGTAGTATTATTGTTATTAACAATAACTAAATATTTTCTTTAATATACAAAGTGATGTAATGCATAATATTTTCAATCACTTTATAATAAGCAAACAATTTGTTTTCAGCTTTTGAAGTTTTGTGGTGTAGTTGTATGTAGTGGTATATGTAGTATAGCTGTATTTAGCTTGAAAGTAAGCTCTTGTATATTCAGTAGAACTTTTTTCCCAGATACGTATTCAGAATATTGCCTCCTTAGAGAATAAAGATGGTGAAAACATATTGCCCATAACTAATCCAGAACAATGTAGATATGCTATGAATACAAATTCAAAGTGCTAAATCAGTAAAGAATTGAATCTCAGTTATCTAGTGTTTACCATCTTTGAAAGAAGTTTCTCTTCCCTCAAATCACAGTCCTTCATTTTTCCAAAGCATGCTGTTATTTAAGTTCACAGTATTATTTCATTTCTGGCTTGAGCTAAATTTTAAATTGGTTTTAAATTGGGTTGTTTTAATTTACGACCAGAATATCTAATTATTTTAATACTGTTTTTTAAATTTTGTATGCTTTGTTTTTACTTAGGCTGTGCACCGCCCTGAGTCCTATTTGGAGAAGGGCGGTATAGAAATTTAAACAAATAAATAAATAAATTTCTATTAAAAAAAAAATGAAAAAAGTTTTAATTGGGGGGGAGGGAATAGAAAGATTAGCAATTTGGTTTATATAGAAAAGAGCATCACATACAGTAACTTCTAAATCAGACATTCTTTGTTATTCAGTGTGATCCATTTTATATTTCCAGATGATTATGCGTCTGAAGAAGGAAATCCAGGAATTAAAAAATGAATTGGCCATGGTGACTGGTGAACAAAGACTCGAAGAACTCTCAAAAGAAGAGCTGCTAGAGTATTGTTTGGTTTTCTTTATGTCATCTTATTCTGAATTTTTTTTTTCATTGGCATAATAAGCATGGACGTCCTAGTAGAATTTAGTTTCAAATAATACTTCAAATTAAGAGATATTTTAAACTTATCAGAATGAATAGTGAATTTACAGCAGCTGTAGTATTTTCACCCTGCCTTATTAATAATAAGGGAATAAGAAAAAGTGAAAGTTGTAAGATCTAGTTGCTATTTTACTATGATCAGACACAGATTTTGGCAGTAGATGTGAATTTCCACATAGACAATTTTCTGAGAAGTAATTGGACAAAGTAAGTGAAGTGCAAGAATAATACTAATGATCTAGCTGCTGTATTGAGGTATATGAGAATAATAAATTGATGAGGAACAAGAATGGGGCTGAACTATCAATGATTAAATTACCTAGGGTGATGTGAATAACCTTTAAGGATTATTTTGTTTAGTATTGAATGCTGTTTAGTATTGAGTATTGAAATAAATGAAGTGAATCAGGCTTCCCCCCCCCCACCCCAGATATTTCTCTTGAGACATTAATACATACTAGTTGAGGAGAAGGTTCAGAGCATGCATAATCCAAAAAAGTATTTAGGGAATATTTGTAGCAATTAGCTGTGTTGCTAATTGTTATCAACAAATTTCTTACATGCTAAATCCCTGTTTGTAAATATTTTTTTGCAATATAAGACTGTAGAGAGCATGATAAAAAATAATCCCAAACTTTCTGAATCCCATAATCTTATAAATCTATAAATGCATAATTTGATAATTGTACTTAAGTCACTTCTCTCTGTAAACTTATCCATTGCATTGGAGAACAGAGTTCATCAACATTATCTTCACTTGGATTATCTAGGTAAAAGCGTGTAGATTTTATTATTATTTTGCGTATCTATCTCTAAAGAAATTCAAAATTGGGCCAACGAGCAACAGCATTTAAAATTCTGCTGCAAAGATTTTTACTATAGACAATGAAGCCTATCTTGCAAAATTGAAGACACCAATCTGTCAGTCTCCATACCAGTTACTTGAAGCCTACGATTATTATATTCCAAAAGAAGCTATTGAAGTTTTAGTACATATAACTCTGTTGAAATAAAACTGAACAAATTATTATAAATTCCTCAGCATAGCTTTTTGAAAGTAGGAGGTTCTTGGAATGTACAAATTAATTCATAAATACCTAAAGATAGCAATTTTACAATTTTAAGCAATTTTTCAAAAGGAGGGGGGAAATTAGAGTATATTTCATCAGCCTGAAAAATTTTTAATGGCAAAGTTATAATATAGTCAATATGCAGCTCACAAATCTGTTCATATAAAGATCCTCTGGAGACTATAAACTAAAATTTGACTAGGTGTGGTTTCTATGCCTTGTTGCATATCAAACGTAGTGCTCTGTTTTGAAATAGGAATGATTTCAGTCATGACCTAAATACTGATTTGCTAATTTTTTTTTTTTCCTGACAGAAGACTTTTGTTGAGTATGGAACATTTCAGGCTCGGTAATGGAAACCTGTAGAAATTAGAGTTACAGAGTTATTTCCAGGATGTTGCGTACAGTGGTGTTATTCAGGGAAATATAACTACCATTTATGCAAATTGTAACTGCATCACATTTTTGTCCCGTATAGTTTGAGAAGCTAAATTTAATTTAGATCTGAATATACTCTCAGCATGATTCACGGCATCAAGAATTTCTTAGAAACTGATGTGTATAAAGCAGTTGGATAAATGAATGTTTGCCCTTGCTGGGCAGCTAGCAAGTTGTTTACTTGCTTACTGAGGCAGGCTGGAGAGCCACATGGGACTGGGGAGAGAAAAGAGCTAGGTAAACTAATGTTTGCTGATGCTTGCAAACAGAGATGAAAGAGATATTTAGGGGGGGGCGCGGGGGGCGGGAATTGGAGGCAGTGCTTTACCTTACTGAGGCTCAGGGCTGGGAGGGACCAATCCCAGAGTGGTTTCTATTGGCTTGAGTACAGCTAGTCCTCGACTTACAGCCGTTCGTTTAGTGACTGTTCAAACTTATAACAGCACTGAAAAAGTGATTTATGACCATTTTTCACACTTATGACCGATGCAGCATTTTCATAGTCACGGGATCAAAATTTGGATGGTTGGCCACTGGTTCATATTTATGATGGTTGCAGTGTCATATGATCACTTTTTATGAACTTTTGACGAGCAAAATGAATGGGGACCCAGATTCACTTAACAACCATGTTCCTAACTTAACATCTGTAGTGATTCACTTAGCAACTGTGGCAAGAAAGTTGTAAAGTGGGGTGAAACTCACTTAACAACTGTCCCACTTGGCAATCGAAATTTTGGGCTCAGTTGTGATTGTAAAGCGAGGACTACCTGTATTCAACAATCTCAGTTAACAATCACAAGAGAATTTCTTTTGTAAGTTCTGGCATTGTCTATGACCATTCCATTCCCAATTATGGTCGTAAGTCAAGAACTACCAGCAAATTGGAAAAAAAAAGTAGCTTTAGCAACATTATCTAGAAATATTTTAATAAGCAAGAAAAAGAGCATATTTTCTTACAGATGTTTATTGCTTATTAATATACACAACTTGTTTTCTTTATCATGTCAGTTAGATTTTAGTTCTTCATTTATCACTAATTCAGTTAGATCAGAAGTGATAGGGCTTATTCAGAAAGACATTTATTTTTGAGTTCAAGGATTCCAAAAGAAAACATTTTGAATGGAATATCTTTTTTTTCTTGTTACATTGTAAAAAAAGTTTTTTTTTTACCAAGCAACCTGAAATATTTCCTATCCATTCATCAGATACTGAAAAACAATATTACAAAATGGCTTTTTTGCAAGCCATTATTTTTCTCTCTTTGACGTTTGAAGGCTATAGCCAATGGTAGTGAACATGCAGCACATATAGTGAACCTTGTACTGTATATGACACAAAGTATCAAGGTTCTGTAATAAAAAAGGAGAAACAGCCATAAATGAATTTGTACATAGTTTATACATAAGGTCAAAGTGAGGGCTTCCAAAATTCCTTCGTGAGTTAGTTAAGTCTCTTTGCTTCCATCATATATGATATATTTTAAATATAATCTTCCTACATATGGAAAAAGCAATTTACTATTTTAAGTTACTTTAAAATATTTCACTAAAATATTTTATTAAAGTTTTTATTAAAGTTGCTTGGACAACATTACAAATATCTACCCTGTTTCCCCAAAAATAAGACATCCCCTGATAATAAGCCCAATAGGGCTTTTGAGCGCATGCGCTAAAATAAGCCCCCCTTCCCCGAAAATAAGCCCTCTTTGAAAATATTTAAATGCAGAGCTGGAAATCAGGTAAGACAGCAAGAAGAGCCCCGTCTTGTTTCACGCGCCCAAAAATAATAAGACCTCCCCAAAAATAAGGCCAAGCGCTTATTTCGGGGTTGAAAAAAATATAAGACAGGGTCTTATTTTTGGGGAAACACGATATAAATGAGGAGTAGTATCCATATACTCTGTACTGCAAGGGCTTGTAGGAGAGAAGTTATTGAAGGCCAAAATCCATCACATTAGCCATGTACAAACACTACAGCAAACAGTTATTCAAGGCAACACCCATGGGGGTACAAACCTAAGTTTAGGTACAAATCTAAAATCTACTATGCTAATTACAGAAAGAGACAGACTAGAAGAGTGGTCTTAATGTAGATAAAGGTCACTATATCCAACAAAATAGTTCAGTCACAGGTTCTGCAAAATGGGCTGAGGTGAACATTATTTCCATCAAATATCTTAGTTTCTGATACTGATACTTTATAAAAATTTCAGAAAAAGACCTATTTCCAGATCAATTATGCTCATTATCTTAACTGCCTCCTGAGGAGGCCATCTCTTCCAGGAAGGCCTACTTGACTGTCTGACAGCTATCTACAGTGCACATGTTCCTCACTTGGCCCTACATTGATTTTAGAAATCATCAATATATGCAAGACTATTAAACAGGATTGCTGTCAAGTGCTTAAAGATTCAATTCTGTGGACCATTAATTATAAATAAGTCTAATTGAACAAAATATAACTTTACTTTGGTTAAAAATATACTTATATATCATGTGTTTCTGAGGAGTTAGAATTTATTGGACGGAACATTACTATTTTAAAAATATTCAATTTTATTTTAAAAAACAACACCTCCTTAATGTGTTGTTTAGACATAAGCAGTAAATTTGCTTTCTATGTGTTGGAACCAGAGTTTGTTTCCTGCAGATAAAAAGGTTCTTTCCAGCCATAGGTGACTTTTGATCCAAAGAAAAAAATCCCAGTGATACAAAGAAAAATGCAGCTATTTTTTTTAACTGACTTCTCCCCACTCTGTTTTCCACTGTCATCCTCAAAGTTTGTTCCAAAGATCTAGAATCTCTAAGAACTGAAACATCAGGTATAAATTTTAAAATACTGTTTTTCCTGCTTCCCATTTTGCTGAAATTCCATTTCTAGAAAGTTCATAGTTGTGATAAACTAGCAGGAATTTGGAGTTTAATATTTATATTTGATTTGTTCTTCTGAAGAGTTATATATTTTCTTCAAGGTAGCTTTTTATTTTGTTTGTTTTATCATGTATATTTAGATTAGATGAGCAAGTTAAAGAATTTCTGGAAGATATTGATCCTGAAAGCATTTTGGAAATTGGGGCTGATATGCGGAAGATCAAATACTGTTTCAGCCATTTAAAGGTATATTGCATTGCGTTTTTAACACATTAACCAATGTACTGTATTTTGATTTATTAGGCAATTTTAAAAGAGAAGAGGAAGTATGTGTTTCTAATTAGAGCCTAATTAGTATATATATTAAATAAATTATGTTTTTCTTGTAGCAGTAATGAAATTTACATTTTGTAAATGGGAAAATCACAATTTTCCATGTGATATTTGATATAGGAAACTAGAGCTATTAATCTAAGGATAAGTTAGGGTTTTTTGCTCATATGCTCTTCCCTTTTGTATTAACTTTGTTCTTAATATTTTAAAAGGTTTCCTGTTACATGTAAAACAGTGAAATGCTGCTTATTTAATAACCAGTAGCTGAAAAAAGCTGGAAAATTTAATTTAAAGAAAGTGCAAACCTAAATTTCTGGGTATTCCTTCTTAAATAAACCATTATTTATTTAGACAGGAACTTTTTATCTAAAGCAACTCCATAGTTAACTTATGTCATATTTTATATTCTTGGATATTATTTTATAACTATTCAATTATTTGTATAGAAGTCGTTCCCTCCTCCCTCCCCCCCCCCAGGACCAACTAGAAAAAGGCAGTTGGGTGGGTAAATTTCATAGGGAGGTTAATTAATTTGTTCGAACTTTTATGCTATACTAAACAGAATTTAAAGAATATATTAACAAAAACAGTAATTTATAACTATTCTACAACTTCTGGTTGCGCTTTAGGGTTTTTGTGTGCTGTTATTTGATTATGAGCCATCAAATCAGTATTGCCTCTTAGCATCTACAAGCATACAGTATGTTTTTCAATAAACTTTTTAATACAGATATATGTTTTAAAAATTAAGTAATTAACTGAAAGTTAATTTGCATATTTGCAAATGTTAAAGGTACTGTTGAGGCCAAATGACATAGTTGTTCTTTAAAAAAAAGATCTTATATATCTTACAGGAAAACAAATAGAGAAACAATTTTAAGTTTAAGAAAAAGGAATTAAATCTTTGAAAGGAAAGAGAATCAGTCTTAGGAAGGATGACTGCATAGTTGTTCAAAGGAGAGAGGGTACATGAAAATTATTCTGATTTGTTTAAAAGAGAGGAAGCTATTAAAACTAGATGATCCATAAGGGAAAACTTTACAGTAGCTTGGCATCCCAGCACTACAAGTTTGTCAAATTTCCTCCTTACAGAAAATGAAGAAATGAATTACTAATTAAAATAACCGTATTGTTTTTGATTCAACAGAGACTGGTAAATGATGCAAAACGTCCTGGCAATCAATTACTTGGACCAGATGTTCAGGAAGATAAAAGTGCTAATACTGTAATTGGCAATGAAGAGTTAAAGAAACTGAAGGATCTATTGCAGCAACGAGATAATGAAATTAGTATCCTTTCTGAAATCTTTATTGGATAAAAATCTAGTTCCTATTCCTGTGACATATCTGTTTCTGTAAGGAATATGGCAAGATTTCATTCTGTTCTTTGCCTCATGACTTCAGGTCTCTTCCAAAATGTTCAACAATCCTCAAAAGCAGATTTGGGGGGGGGGCGGGAGCTACAGGAGGAGTATACTTTATTGCAAAATACTTTAAAACTCAATGTATAATACTTTTGATTTAATAATAACATGGAAAGGTTTCAATATTGTAAAGTGAATATAATCAAGCTGAATACATCTATTTTCAGTTACCATTTGCTCAGTCTGGAACAGCTTGCCCTCTGAGGTCAGGATGACCCATGCCCTGTTAATACTCAGGAATGCAGTTAGAATCATTTTGGAGAGAAAAGCAGCCGACATCTTATGGGGAGAGGGCTGGGTTGTGTTGGTTTAGCCAGCATAGGGTACTATGATGATGAATTGCTTTTATTGATGTTTTCACTATTTTGAATTTAAACTCATCAGAATCAGTCAAGGAAGCTACATAAATACATTCTTAATATTCTAGTTAAAGTTTGGGTATAACCACTGTAATTTGTATTTCTGATCAAACTATATGTTTTAGTTGACATAATCTCAACATAGTACCAAGTTAAACATGACATTCAAATATTGGTGAGCTTCCAGGCCTAATTATTTTTTATCTTGACAAAACTCCACATTAATGTATTAAAGAGCCGTGGTGGCTCAGTGGTTAGAATGCAGTACTGCAGCAGTTCGGCAGATTAAACCTCACCAGACTCAAGGTTGACTCAGCCTTCCATCCTTCCGAGGTCAGTAAAAAGAGGACCCAGATTGTTAGGGGCAATATGCTGACTCTGTAACCTGCTTTGAGAGGGCTGTAAAGCACTGTAAAGTGGTATATAAGTCTAAGTGCTATTGCTAAATATCACATGTTTCTGAACATGTGAGTATTTTGAGTTTCTGAACAATTTGAGTATTTATTTATTATTCGTGTGCTGTTTACTGATACCCAATACATAAGACAATAGTGTACAGAATTGACACTTTTTCAGTTGTGTAAAGGAATGTGGGGATGACCTTCAAAGATGGAGTAAAAGAATGGGCAGAAAAAGAATTATAGAATGGATCAGTCTTAACTTATCAGGAAGTAAAAAAAGAGACATTGGAAGATTTTTACTTGTTTTATTTACTTATTTGTATACCAACTAGCAGACAGAAGATATGACGATGACTCCTTAATTGTCCCACACATGGACAAACTTCACCATAGTTTCAATATAGAAACTAGGCATCCTAGAGCAAGCTAAGTCTAAAAATACTAGAGAATTTCTAGAAACCTGGCATTTAGACAAATCAGCCATCAACAAGCATATAGCATTACAATAAGTAGAATTAGCTTATAAATTTTTGTTAACAGAAACTTGTTATTATTAAAGCTGTTAATAAGACTGAAAAGAGTAATTCACTCATTAAGATTACAATTCGGTGAAGACAATTAGCATGGCAAATGCTCTGAGCTAACCTCTTACTTTGTAATTTGTTCTGAGTGCTTTCAACAACTGTAGGTTCCTTTTGTACTCACCTCCCTGTCCATTTGAAAATAAAGATACTTTACTCATACAAGCAGGTGAAAGTTGAAAAAAAATGCTTCTAAACACTCCCAACTAGAAATTTCAGTAGTGAGAAATATTATTAAGAAATGGAAGTTGCATGGAACTCTTGAAGTCAAGGCAAGATCTGGAAGACAAATATATCAGCTGGAACTGCTGAAAATTGGTCATATTCACAAAACAATATCCACAGTACAATATTTCTGATACAACAATAAATTTGCATGGGAGAAGTATCAGAAAACCTTTTCATAAAACTTAACCACAAAAAGTAATTATCCAAAACGTTTGATAAGCCTGAAGTATTTGGAACAAAGTGCTTTAGACTGATGAAATGAAAACTGAATAGCTCAGCCACAGCCACAAAATATACATTTCAAGAAAAATAATATGAAACATTTGAAGAAAAGAGCAATATGGCAAAGTATTAAACATAGAGATCACTCTATTGGCTCAGTATGCTTTAGTATTGTGTGACAGTGAGTGGCACAAAATATACTGTGCAAGTATGAGGAAGAATATCATCAATGTTAACTAAATATCAGTATATACTAGAAGATAGTATCCCAGAATCAATAAGGATATTGAAGCTGAAAATGACTGGATAGTTCATCAAGTCAAGGATCTTAAACCTATCTCCAAATCAACTGTGAAATAGTTAAAGGACAGAAAGACTAAAAAGTTTTGGAATGGCCATAATAGCCCCAACAGTTGAATATTATTGAAAATGTTGGAGAGATGTTAAACATGGACTGGGTGCAAAGATACCCAGAAGAATTCACAAGGAAAAGTGTGGGAAAAAATCCCAAACCAAATATCCAATTCCATATTTATCCATAAAAGATTGGTTGAGAATCAAATATTTTAAAATTTCATATTTTTATTTGTTTTCCTTGTTCCATTTACAATGAGTTAATAATAGAAGCAAATGTATGGTTTGACACTTTTCAAATATTAGATAGTATTTTATTATAATTGTAGAGATTTTTGTATTACCTCCATACAAAAGGAACCCAAAGCTTCACATATCTTATGTTCCACATACTGTACTCTTTATGTTTGGAGTGTGGTTAGAGCAGATACACTGGGTTTTTTTTTTTTTTTTTTTTTGCCCAAACCAGCTTTAAGAATAAATCCAGTATGATAATTTAAGCTAATGTTATGAGGACAGAAGAATGGGGAATCAATCAATCAATATAATAAAACATACAAAATAATTATTCCTGTTCTGTGTAATTAGCAGTCTTTTTACATAAACATACTTGTGCTAATTATCATTACAAAGTATTTTAAAGCTTTCCTTAATATAAATATTAGCTATTTTAGTAAATATGTTAAAGAAAGAAAAAAGGAAAACACAAGATGCCCTTCATCTCAGTGCTTCATCCAAGGAAATTTCAGCTACAGAAAGTTCCTTTGATTTGAAAAACATGGAGACTGAGCAGATGTTGCCTGTCAGTTTGGAAACAGAATCTAATTCTCACTCAAAAAGCCGAGGTCAGTCATAAAATTTATTCTCAAATATTGAATTATTGCATAACTATCTTTGAAGGACTGGATACTGTGTGGAATAAGAAGACTGAAAATAGCATCTCTATGTAAATTATTTGTTCATTTGTTTATACTGTGAATATACAAAATGTTGCCTAGGCTTCTCAGTATCATAAATAATTTTCATATTGAGAGAAGAAGCATTCTTCTCTAAAAATATATAACTAAGAAATCTGTCTCTGTGAACTACGTTGTCATCAGATAGGCATTTCAGTACATAATTCCAATGAATTTCAGCATCTAGACATCTCTGGAAAGGGAAGAAAATTACCATAGGCATTTCCACAAATAACTAGTATAAGGATCTACAGGAAGTAACAAAATGGTTACACAAGTCCTAAACTTCTACCTTGAAGGACATTGCCTCTTGGTGAAGTTTTCTTGAAAAAGTGCACGATAATGGCAAATTGACTGCAGCAAGACACCTCAGATAAATCATAAAATGTTACATTGGGTCATCCAGTCACAAGATACATATAAGATTGTACCTGAGTCTCATGCCAAATGCTTAACTATTTATTTGTTTCTCTACTGTAACATATTATTGCAGGATAATGGATTAAGGAAACTAGGGATCTTTCACAACACTTTCTCAAATATAAAGGTAAAGGTTCCCCTCGCACATATGCGCTAGTCGTTCCTGAATCTAGGGGGCGGTGCTCATCTCTGTTTCAAAGCCAAAGAGCCAGCGCTGTCCGAAGACGTCTCCGTGGTCATGTGGCTGGCATGACTAAACGCCAAAGGCACATGGAACACTGTTACTCAAATATAGATAGAAACAAAAACTACACACAGACAAACATTGTGGACCTGGGAGATATATCAAATAAAGGAAGAAGGCACGATAGTAAGAGGTTCTAGCACTTTTATTTAAAAAAATAGAATATTTGTCCAGGATAAATTGATTTTACTGTAAACATAAATTATTTAAGGTAATAGAGTCATGACTGCAAAATGAAAATACATTTGTTTTTATATTGGTGGTTGCCGAGGCCAAGTTTATATAAATATTTTGTGGTCCAAAATCAGCAATTAATAGTGTAGCTCTTACAGTGCCATGTTTACCATCATACCTCTAAATGATTCTTGATACAACCAGAACTTTTATATAAATATGCCAGCATGTCAGCATTCTTAGAAAATCTCAGGGTGAGTCTGCCAGAATTTTGCAAGATTAAGTATTCATACAAGATTTGAGGTGGGGCAGTTGGTTAGTTTGGAAGAAATGGGTAAGTTGTTTGGCTCCCACAATTTCAATAACCTAGCGCCACTCCTTAACATTTGTTGACTCATATTTGGGACAACTCTGCTGAATGATAAATTGAAACCCAGTCATACATCATTTTATTTTTCAGTAAATTCAAAGTAATTAAGTTCACAAATTTCAGTTACTTTGGTTGCAAACCTCAATTAATTAAAAGATTTAATTTGTCCTAGAAGACACAATTACTTGAAAACTTATTTTTGGTTTATTTTTTTTTCATCATCAGTACTTATTAATGAGTATAGTATATACTCATATATAGTATGAGTATAGTATAGTACAGCAATTTATAGTAGGACTATAGATTTTAGAGTAATATTTTTAAAGCATTTTTTTTTATCCCACTCTTATTATTTTTATAAATAACTCAAGACCTCTCTCCTCCTCCTATTTTATCCATAACAGCAATCCTGTGATGTGAGTTGGGCTGAGAGAGTAACTGGCCCAAAGCCCTTAGCCAGCTTTCATGCCTAAGGTGGGACTGGAACTCACAGTCTCCTGATCTCTAATTTAAATACAGTAGCATAATACAATTATCATAGTAGATTAAATATAAGGTGCACAATATTGTAATTATGTAGTATTTTGATTACTAAAAGGGTTGCCACTGGGCTCTTCAGATTTAACTCTGGATAGCAGTCTGATACAAATCTGTTTTAAAGAAAACTTTTTAGCTCAAGAGGACTTACCTTTCATTGAGTTCAAAACTATTTAAAAGAATACATTATTTGACTATTTGATGTGAACAGACAAATACCGTATTTTCCGGTGTATAAGACGACTGGGCGTATAAGACAACCCCCGACTTTTCCTGTTAAAATATAGGGTTTGGGCTATACTCGCCGTATAAGACTACCCCTCTTCCAACGCACACCAAATAAAAATTAAAAAACATCAACTGGCTCACGCACAATGTAAAAGCAGCTGTGCTAGACCCAAAATGGCCCCTGCAACAAGCAGGAAACTCACACAGCCACAAAAAGCCCCCAAAAAACAACTTTCACACTTTACATACACAAAATTCCACATACAGCTTTGTGAGATTTTGTGTGTTTGTGTAGTTAGAGTGAAACACTACAGAAACACACTAAATCTCAGAAAGCTGCACAAATATTATTTTATTTTATTTTATTTTTATTTTTATATGAAAACTAAATTTAAAACTTCCTAAACTTTAAATGGCTAGGTCTAAAAAAGAACAACTAAAAAAAACCCCAATTAACTATTTTTTTGAAAGTTCCCAAAGGGGAAAAAAACTTACCCAATAGAACAGGGGTCTCCAACCTTGGCAACTTTAAGACTTGTAGACTTCAACTCCCAGAATTCCTCAGCCAGCTTTGTTTTGCTAGCTGAGGAATTCTGGGAGTTGAAGTCCACAACTCTCTGCCTGCTTGATTGCAGGCAGGGAGTGGCTTGCTGATGGAATGGATTCAGGCAAGCTAAGCAAAGCAAGCGTTGCGACTAGCAGCTAAGGTAAGCAAGCTGGAGGGGAAAAACTTTTTTTCTTTTACATGGCTCTGGCGATCCCAGATGCATTGCCTGATTAGCAGGCAAAGCTGGGATGGTCAGAGCTTGGATCGCCAGAGCCATTTAAGGCTCGTCAGAGCCTTTCGGGCTGGTCTGCCTGGTTACAGGAGAACGACACCCGGCGTATAAGACGATCCCTGACTTTTGAAAAGATTTTCATGTGTTAAAAAGTCGTCTTATACACCGGAAAATATGGTATTTGTTACCGTCAAAGATCAGAGATAAAAAGTATAACTGAAAACAGCTAAAAAGATTGTGAAATAAAAATAGGATAATACAGGCAATTGGAATAGTTTGAATAATAGTAT
The DNA here is from genome assembly GCF_059756535.1 of Pantherophis guttatus. Lineage (NCBI taxonomy): Eukaryota > Metazoa > Chordata > Lepidosauria > Squamata > Colubridae > Pantherophis > Pantherophis guttatus. Next base: position 288,733,590 of record NC_142063.1, on the reverse strand, counting down.
ACTGAAACTACAGTTGTGGGAGATCTTCTCTGTCTTAGTAAAGTGTTATGTGACTGTCCTGATTATCCAAAGAGAAAGAAAAATTGAATAGTTAAAAATAATGCTGTTTTAAAACACCCATTATACAAATCCTATTTGTTTAATAACCTATTCATGCATTAGTATACTGTTGAGGAACTTATTTGTGTTGCAGAGATGGTTGATTTATCTTAAATTAAACTACATAGTCTAACCATAGTATGTTGTTTTAATACTTGTTTCTATAGTCCATATGTCATGAAACGTTCTCTGGCAAAAATAAATAATTGCTTCTGCTTTTGTCGATTGCTCTTGAAAGAAGCTGTGTATTGTTATAGCTTTCTTTTCTCCTTTCTTCATTCTCGTCCTCATTCTCCAAAATACAGAAGCTTTTTTGAGAAAATAATACAGGCAAGGTCCCAGTGTTTTCCCCTTCTATAGCACTCAATCAGAATAGAGCTGGAAGGGACTTTGGAGGCTTTCTAGTCCTGCCCGCTGCTTATACCATTTCAGATAAGTGACTGTCCAGTCTCTTCTTAAAAACCTCCAGTGATGAAACACCTACAACTTTTGAAGGCAAGCTATTCCACTGGTTAATAGTTCTCACTATTAGGAAGTTTCTCCTTAATTCAGGTTGCTTCTCTCCTTGATTAGTTTCCAACCATTGTTTCTTGTCCTGCCCTCTGGTGCTTTGGAAAATAAATTGACCCCCTCCTCTTTGTGACAGCCTCTCAAATACTGGAATACTGCTATCATGTCCCCCCTAGTACTTCTTTTCAATAGACTAACCACACCCAAATCCTCTAACCGTTCTTCATATGTTTTAACTTAGTTGCTCTTCTTTGCACTTTTTCCAAAGTCTCAATATCTTTTTTGCAATATGGTGACCAAAACTGGATGCACTATTCTAGGTGTGGTCTTACTAAAGCGGTACTAATACATCACGTGATTTTGAGTCTATGCTTCTGTTTAAACAACCAAGGATTGTTATTAGCTTTTTTGGCTGCTGCAACACATCGCTGACTCATGTTTAAGTGATCATCCAAACTCTCATCACTGAACTTTGGGACTATCCTTAAACAGGAAGATACCTACCTGATCCTATCATAATATTGATCAGAAATGCAATGTTTGATTTCTATGTAGTAAAAAATAGAAAGATGCATTCTGTGATACTTCTGAGACAGCAGCTATTTAAATATAAACATTGTAGCAGGATTAGTGTCTGCAAGCAATAAGGAGGTATAAATTTGATTTAATTTGGGTTCCTACACTGAGCATGAAGTTGGATTTAATGGCTTCTTCCAACTCCTTGATTCTGTGATTATATTGTGATGTGGCAGTCAATTAGGATAAAGATTATCTCTCCAATAATAAAAAAATCTGTGATGTAGAAATAAATCTGGATGCACAAATATTAGAATTTAAGACTCAAAAGTGGAATGTTATGACTTTCTTTGGCAATATAAATATTTTTTTGAAATATAGAAAAACCAATGTTGGAGTTGAGGTTTTCTAGACAGAAATGTTTTTGGCTTTTAGTAGGTTTATTTAATTAACCAGATATTGGTTCAGAACTATTTACAGCTGTAGGATCTATCTCAGTATGCTTCATGTGAAAAAAGGATTAAAAAGGATAGAATGTTCAGTAGTTTCCATACTGTATTCTATACCTTTTTTTATCTTAACTAAAATAGACAAAAGAATTCAGATAGCAGATAGATAGGCAGGTATTTGAAAAATAATTATATTTTATTAGCAAGTATGCTTTGCTTAAAAAATCTTCATAATCCATGAGTCCATGTCAATAAATAAATAAGTAAAATAAACCCTTGCCTAAACAATGTGCTAAAATGTCATATTTTACTATTCATATTATGTCTTTAGGAATTCCCCTTCCCCCACCACTGAAAACTACCCAGATGCAGGAAAGGAGTTGAAGATTTTGTCTAACACTCCAGCAAAATTGGCCAAACCCAAACACACTATGTTATAGCTTAGTATAAGGTTCTTGATTTCATAGAAATGTGAGCATAAATTCTAAATGTTAGATTTAAACAAATTATTTTATTGATTTGGTAAAAAATATTACAGAATATACATTCTGACATTCCAACTCTGAAAATGTGTAAGGGACATTGGCATAATATTTAAGCACCCATAGCATTCTGTTATATTGGCAGTGATACCCAGCATGGTTCATATTCCTTAATACATGTTTTGGGATACTGAGCTTTATATTATTCTATTTTGTTACAACATGTCCACTGAAAATTCTGCAAAAGTAGCTTGAAACTATACACTCAATGGCAAAAGATTAATTAAAACACAATTGAAACAGTAAAGGTTTTTTTCCTGTACTCTGTGAACTTAAGCTCCATTAATTTATTGAAATGGAGGTCATGAAAAAATGTAAATCAAGATGACATTTCCAGACTCATTTGTGAAAATCAGTTTTGTGAGCATGAAGGTTTCTAAATTAGATTAAAACTGCCAGTTTAGAGGAGACCTTAATCTCCCCTAAGACCTTAGGGAATCTGAAGCATTTTAACTTTTTAATTAATTGCTGTAATCTGCTTCAACTGCAACATTCTTTTAGAGTTTTCTGTAATGACCAGATGAGTTTAAAGAGAATAGAAAGTTAAAAAGATTCATGGAACCTCATAGAATGTTTTATGTTTCATCTAGCTTGGCTATTTAAAAAACAATTGTTTTTCTACAGTAATATTGAAAAATTAGTGAGAAATATTTATGTTGTTTTTTACTGGTATGATTTGATTTACTTAATGACATTTATTTCTCATGAAATACCTACATAAACTACTGGTAATACATTTTGGAAAAACTAAAGACACCAGTTTTCTATATTATCTAACATCCAACAATCACACTAATAATTTCTACATTTTTAAACATCTACCAATCACCAAAGTCATATTTATTGACCCTTGTTTTTAAATAATGACATATCAATTCAGTTGTACATATAAATTGCTAAATAAATATGTTCTCTTGATTTTAATATTTTTCCTTCTCATATAATGAAAGTGGAAATATTCTGCATGCTAGTTACCATGACCCTTCTGACATGACAAGTTGCTACAAGTTGACTATCATACAGCTTGGCTCAAATGAAGTAATTATGGAATAATAAAATATACCAAAAGTACAAGTTATGACATTATGGCTGAACTTATTTTTTAAAGCCTTTTAATATTAAGTTGAGTTGTAAATGCTTGTTTGGGGAAGCCATTGTATGACCTACAGTAAAAGTATTATATGTTATTTAGAATAGAATAGAATAACAGAGTTGGAAGGGACCTTGAAGATCTTCTAGTCCAACCCCTGCTTAGGCAGGAAACCCTACACCACTTCAGACAAATGGTTATCCAACATCATCTTAAAAACTTCCAGTGTTGGAGCATTCACAACTTCTGGTGGCAAGTTGTTCCACTGATTAATTGTCCTCACTATTTAATTTTGCTATATTAAAATACAGTTCAAAGATTCATTCAAAGAATTTTTTCAACTGGCTTTTATGGACAGTAAACACAGTGTGTTTCATAATACTAATTGTACACATAAATGGCAAAAATAAAGGGTTTATAATTCTCATTCAGGAGAATTTCTAAACTCTCAACTTCCAGCAGCTTCTGACACACCAAATGTTATGAATCTAGAACCAGTTTTGTGGATGAATAAGGGTTTGAGGGAAACCTCACTGTTGTTGATAGACAAGTTTTATTAACTGTGTTAGCTTATTGATTATTTAATTGTAGATTCAATAAAAATACAAACCTCCTTCAATATATGGCTGAAATTTGATGTGGATGTTCCATGCAATACCAAGTTTTGTCTCAAAACAAAGACGTTAGTAGTGCATTAGAGGTGCAAATAGTGACCTCTAATTAATTATATCAAAAGGGAATCTTTCCATCAGAATCCACGCTCCAAAAATGAGCAGGCTAGGATAATTTTTTACTGAATTAATATTTTATTGTTAAAATTAATTGCCTTGAAGAGAAAGTATTTAATTTGTATGGATATTCTTTCCCCATCCGAATATACCAGTCATTCTATCTCACAGGCAGAAACCATTCTCACACACATAACACAAGTATACAAACACACAGTACACATACCCCTCATGCCTTCCAACAGAAACAGCAAAAAGGAAGAAATACAAAAAAAAATGAATAAAGGGGAGGGGGGTATTGTAAGTATTATTGGAAAAAATGTTTATATTGTATCAGAAATCTCCCCCTATCTCCCTCCTTTGTGTATGTGTGTGAGGGAGAGAGGGAGGGAGGGGGGAGGGGGAGAGGGTGGGAGAGAGAGAGAGGGAGGGACGGGGAGAGAGAGAGAGAGAGGTATTTCTGATACAATATAAACATTTTTTTTTTTTTTTGGTTTGGATGTGGTAGCAATACTGGGTGGGGCTCATGAAGTTCTTGTGGCTTTGACTTCAGATTTGCTTCTATCTATTCCTACTAGTTTCTGCCAACTGTGACATGCTTTAATCCAGCCCAGCTTTCCTCTTTGTACCTACTAATTTGGGGGCTTTTAAAGTCTGTGTCCATATGCATGAAGTCATTGCTTGAGATTCTAAAATTGGCCAAGACAGCCTATTCTTATTCTTGTTTACTCTGATTATGCTGCAAGTCAAAGATAGGGTTTTATTTCTGTAATTCAGTTGCTGTAATAAATAGATTTTCCTCTTCTGTTATTTTGACTGCAATGTTGCTGGCCACCTTATATTAGAAGATCCTTATTTCTTACCTCTAAAATTATGATCATATGTGAAATTATGATCACATGTGAAGAGAACTAGATAACCCAGGACCCCTTGGCCATCATTTCAGAGATATTTCTTTACCAGATTACCTTAATGCCTTCAACAATGGCAGCATTTCTAATACACTGCCTTCACTTGAAAAGTTCTTAAAAATTAGGGTCACATTCAGAGCTCCATCTGCCTTGAAAGTAGTCCAAGTTTAACTGTATACCATGTTTCCCTGAAAATAAGACCCTGTCTTATATTTTGTTGAACCTTGAAATAAGCGCTTGGCCTTATTACCATGCGCTCAAAAGCCTGATTGGGCTTATTATCAGGGGATGTCTTATTTTGGGGGAAACAGGGCAGCACAGTCAGACATCAGGAGTGGATCATAGGAAATGATTTATGATATTTTGCATCATATTATACATGTTTTATGACAATTTTATGTCATAAAAACTTTTATACAATTCGCCAATTTCAATTCCACAGATGCAGGGATTTTGGATGCATTCTGTAAATTAGCCGCTTTGAACTATTTTGGTTCAAAAGGTTTTACCCTATGATGCACCACTTCACCCAGTTAAAATTACAGATACGAGAGTTTTAATAGTATATAGATAGATAATGGCAGAAGTTACAGTACAGTGCCAAAGATGCAATACATTGAATCCCCTTTCTCTTTGAAGATTTGTGATAGATTCAAAACTGTGCCTAATGTAGGTAACCAGATCTTTGTATATGTCCCTTATGATAAAGTTTTCTGAAACCTTCAAGAGAGGTGGGATTAATATGGATCCTTTCCTTTTTAAATCTGTATTTTGTTTGGTTTAGTTCTATCTATCTCTGAAACTTTACCATTTCCTTTTCTCAGCAAATGGAGAAGACAACACCAGAAAAACTCTTACAGAAAGTCGAGTTATTATATAACAAAATTTTTCATACAAATTTTATTTAGCTGTTTATATAGAATGCTTATCCATGCATGCATATACAAGAATGCCCACACTCATGCGTGCGCACACACACACACACAGAAATGCACATGGTAATACAGGACACAAGATACACACACATACTAGTCATAAGGTGAGAATTTTTTATTATATACAAATACCAATAGCTTCATTAGATTCCTTCAGAGTTTTTAGTAGTAGCAATAATTTATTCCTACTCTAGATTCCTTCCATCTTTACAATATTACTAATTATTTATTACTACTATAGCTTGAAGAGTTTACAGTTGATACCATCTGAAATCTTAATACTAGTCTGATACCATCTGAAATCTTAATATTCGAAGGAAAAGAATGTATTTAAGATGCATTGATGTCTAAGGACCTCTTCCCAACAATTCTTTTTCTGCATAAAGAACAGTGAGGAAACATTCTATTCTGACTAAAAAAAGTTTTTATAATAATGCAATTCACTTGATTTCACAGAGATTTAGGAGGACAAAAGATGAATTTTCCACAAATCATTAATAAAACTGGCATGCAAATTTTCAACACTCTGAAATCTGGATAAGCTAATTAGAACAAAAATTACCATCATTTTCTATCAGTTCTTGATATGGAATAGACATCATACTTTATCATTTAATGCTGTTCATATGTATTTTGTGTGAGATATGTTTTGTTTTTCAGCCAGGTTATCAACTGTAAAAGTGTGTACAGTGCATATAAGCCCCAAACCAATATCTAAAATAACTTATTTTTGCTTTTGCTATATTATTCACGAAAGTGTTGAATAAGCCCATTGCTTTTGTCTCTTTGTTGGCTCAATTAAGTAATGGTTTCTGCAGGGATCTTGCAAAATGCATATTTAATAGGGATTTGTATGAAAACAGAAAACATGTTTTGTTTCAAGTTCAGAACAAATAGTCCCTCTCCAACTATTGAGTTCAAATTCTTCAAAATGGGTTTGTTCCCAACTGAATGAAAGTTGACAGAGCTCCAGTATCCTAACCATATAAACTAATGGGAACTTGGAGCTAAGGTAACTACCCTTGTTTCTTCATTTGTTACCAATGACCATATTTTATAGTATGATAGTGGAACCAAAATAGTAAATCAAAGAAAAATGTTAGGGAAAATAATGTTTCCTGAAAATATCCGTAATTTTGGAAAAGACAAATTGCTTTGAGTTTTGACCCTCAGATTCTAATTATGGAGACATTAATAGCTGTTTAAGAAGAAACATGCAAAATATTTGGACTCATGAATCTTCAGATGACATGAAATAAACGTGATTCTGTCATTTTAGATATACCATTGAATCTATAAATGACATTTAAGTTTCCATAGAATACAGAAACTGATTAATTTAGTATGAAAGTGGTTGCTGTGCTGATTCCAAAATAGACAGACAGGACCCAGAGTGGTTTGGGAGGGAAAAAAATTGGCCAACAGTATAAGTAAATTAGCAAGATTTTCATTTCCATAGAATTTTTTCACATAGTCCAATTTGTATATTTTCTCAGAAATTCTAATTAATCTTGAGGAACCCTTAGCTTATCTTGACTGATCTTGGAAGCTAAAAGTTCTTGGCCCAGATTAGTAGGACTATGTAACTTCTGAAAGAGGTGCTTCAGTATATATGGAGCCAAGTGAAGCAGCCATAACTTTTCCAGAATGTTTTCCTGACTGTCCCTGCATGTCTGTCTTTGCACAGCCAGTTTGCTTCATCAGAAAAATAAAATAAAATAAAATAAAGCAGCTGTGCATTTGCACATATGCAGAGAGAGATGGGAGCATCTGTCAAAGTGGCTATGAAAATCTGGAAAAATAGGTAATTGCTTTAACAATTCAGAAATAAATGTTTCATAAGTGATCCTCTCTGCTCACAAGCATCACTTTGAACTTATCGGTACAGTATATTGGTTTGAACATGGATAGGGGAATCACCCGAGAATTCTAAAGTAGTTTTCAAAAAGGGAAGACAAAAATCTCCCAGAAGAATGCATTGGCAAACCATTTCTGCAATAGCCAAGTAGTCTGTTTATTACTAAGAGTTGAACTCCACTTGAACTATTTTTACTTTTAAATATTATTTCTATGAATCAACCCATTCTGATGTATTCCTTGAACAGGAGTGGGAAAAGAAATGTCACTTGGACGCCAAGAAGCCTTTGAAATTTTCAAACGAGATTATGTAGATAGCATAACTATTGAAGACAATAAACAACTCCTTAAACAAAGGTAAGATTTACACTCAACCATAAAACTCATAGATTTTGTAGGCAAAAATAGATACCTCTGGCCGGGAGAGAGAAATTAATTATAATATGTAGATGGTTTAAGCAAATAAGTATACTAACTGCATAGACTATACTAAAAGGCAAGAAATGTATACATCTAAGGGACATTGTTTAGGATAGGGATTACTGTAAACTACATCTCTGTGGAAAACATTCCACAAATTGGTGAATTAAGTGACAGAGTAGCAGTGTAGGATCTTTAGTTCTATTCAATTCTAGAAGATCTTGCAAATTGATCTGATAAGCAGAGACACCAGAATACCAAATATCTATAATAAAAAGAATCCTGGAAAATATCTTCATATAATTAGTTTTGAATGCATAAAACGTGTAGAAATAAATGTAAAAACACATTTTATCACTTTTTATAAGTAAAAGTAGATACACATTTTATGTCTCAATTTACAAATAAAAACTTATGCCATAAATGTGGATATGTTGAAGAATTTATTTTCCAGTTGGTTAATGTAATTGTGGAAAAATATGAATAAAAGAAAAATATGCTATACAATTTAAAAAATGAGAATATGCTACTCACAAATCTATCTATGGCTATTAATTTCTTTATAACCTAAGATCATACAATATAACATTCAGCTGCAATCAGTTATGTAGCAAAACTGGGAATATACTGTATAAATATTTAAATGTTATGTGTATGGGAAATTTGATATAGCAGAAACTTCAGAGTGATGTCTTAGGGAATTTCCATGGTAGGGTAATCGGAAATAGGGCTTGGAGCATGTTCTGCTATTAGTGAAGCGAAATGAAATTCAAGTCATTCATCTTGAAGCTCTGCAAAATCTTTTAGGGTTTTGGAGAAAGGAACAGTAAATGTAGAATTCCAGTTAAAGGACAATAAAGCAATTATGATCAACTTGTTTTTCTCCAGTTTTCCAACTCTCCTTGATAAATAAAAATATTTTAATAATAGTACAATAATTAAAATGCTTCAGGGAGCTTAACCTAGAATATATTAAAAACATTCAGTTGATAGCCTTTAAGGAAGTTTAATCACACTCCAGCGAGATTGCCTGACAAATTTTCCACATGTGCTAGGCCTACCAAACGTGGCAGAACTTCTAAATTCACTGAATGCAAGGAGAAATATTAGGATTCTGGAGATAAATTGAGGCATTTAAAAAAAGGTCTTTCATAGTCATCTCAAACTTTAGATTCCTTTAGCTGTCTTGTGCCATCTGTTTTTTATTTTTCTCTTCCTGGTTATGCCTTCTATTACTGTATTATTTATTTTGCTGCCATCTTCCAACCTTTCTTCTTAAGAATTATTATACAAATGATCAGTCATTATCTTTAGCTAAAGTGATAAATGCTGTGCAATTGTACTTTTAGTTAAATTTTAAATAGAAATGCTTTAGCTTTCTGTCCTATTTGTTCTTCCGATATTATTACTTGTTATTAATATTTTATTATTATTACCTCCTATTCAAGCAGGAAACCCTATACCATTTCAGACATGGTTGTCTAATCTCTTCTTTAAAAATTCCAGTTTTGGAGCACCCACAACTTCTAGAGGCAACTTGTTCCACTGTTTAATTATTCTAATTGTCAGGAAATTTCTCCTTAGTTTTAGATTGGTTCTTCCCTTGATTAGTTTCCATCCATTACTGCTTGCAGATATCCTAACTTAGAGAAACTAAATATTTAGGTACTCTAAATGGACAGCTAAATAATATCATTTTAATCTTAGCAGAAAACAGTTTTCCCTGTGTAATACACATTTCACTTCGCTATTTTTTAATACTGTGTAATCTTTCTAAATTTTGCAGAATAGATATTCATTTGAATGAATCCAGTATAAAATAAAAGCAAGGATTTAAATTTGACTTTTGGCCTGAATCCTAGCATCCACATGGGATAATAGGCTGACTCTGATTCTGGGTTTTATTATTTATTATTTATTAGTTAATTTGGTTTAAAATGGAATTTTGTTGTACAAGTTTTTAACTTGTGTTCGCCACCCTCAGTCCTTCTGGAGAAGGGCGGCATATAAATACATGAAATAAATAAATAAATAAATAAATAAATAAATAAATAAATAATCACAATACTTGCCCGCCGCCTTGAAAGAGGCGGTGGTGAGGCCCCTCCTCAAGAAGCCCTCCTTGGACCCGGCTGTTTTAGTAAATTACCGTCCAGTCTCCAACCTCTGCTTTGTGGCGAAGGTTGTTGAGAGTGTGGTGGTGCGACAGTTCCCCCAGTACCTGGATGAAGTGGTCTATCTCGATCCATTCCAGTCAGGCTTCAGACCTAGGTACAGCACGGAAATGGCATTGGTCACATTGGTTGATGATCTCTGGAGGGCTCAGGACAGGGGTTGCTCCTCGGTCCTGGTCCTATTAGATCTCTCAGCGGCTTTTGATACCATCATGCCATGGTACCATGGCATCATGCTGCGCCGGTTGGAGGGTTAGGGGTGGGGAGCACCGTGTTACGGTGGTTCTCTTCCTTCCTCTCTGACCGGTCGCAGTTTGTGTTGATGGGGGGGCCAGAGGTTGACCCCGAGGTGCCTTGTATGTGGGGTGCCACAGGGGTCGGTCCTCTCGCCCCTTCTGTTCAACATTTATGTGAAGCCGCTGGGTGAGATCATCCGTGGTTTCGGGGTGAAGTTCCATCAGTACGCTGAAGTTCCATGTACTCAGCAGTACATCTCCACCCCGGACCACCCCAATGATGCCCTTGATGTGATGTCCCGGTGTCTGGAGGCCGTGCGGATCTGGATGGGGAGAAACAGGCTCAAGCGCAACCCATCCAAGACTGAGTGGCTGTGGCTCCCGGTGCCCTGATATAGTCAGTTGGTGCCATCTCTGACTATTGGGGGCGAGTCGTTGGCCCCCACGGAGAGGGCTCACAACTTGGGTGTCCTCCTGGGCGCATGGCTGTCCTTAGAAGAACATGTGATGGCCGTTGCCAGGGTGGCTTTCTATCATGTCCACCTGATTCGCCAGTTGCGTTCCTTTCTGGATCGGGACTCCTTGCGCACGGTCACTCATGCCCTCGTCACCTCCCCCTGGACTACTGTAATGCTGTCTACATGGGGCTCCCCTTGAAGAGCACCCGGAGGCTCCAACTGGTCCAGAATGCGGCCGCGTGGGTGATTATGGGAGTGTCATGGCACTCCCATGTAACACCTCTCCTGCGTGAGCTGCAGTGGCTCCCAGTGGTCCTCCGGGTGCGATTCAAGGTGTTGGTGACCACCTTTAGAGCGCTCCCTGGCTTAGGAGACCACCTTCTGCCACCGAGAGCCTCTCACCGGCCAGTACGCTCCCACAGAGGGGGGCTCCTTGGCATGCTGTCGGCCAAACAATGTCAACTGGCGGCCCCCAGGGGGAGAGCTTTCTCTGTGGGAGCACCTGCCCTCTGGAACGAGCTCCCCCCGGAGATATGGATGATTCCGGATTTACGTACTTTCTGCCGGGCCCTCAAAACTTTTTTTTTCAACAAGCCGGGCTGGCCTATCTCTCCAATTGTTTAATTTTAATTTGAATTTTAAATGGGGTATTTTAATTGTTGGGCCAAATTGTTTAATATATTTTAAAATTGTTTTTAAACTTTGTATTCTATGTTTTTTACTTTTGGCTGTTCACCGCCCTGAGTCCTTCGGGAGAAGGGCGGTATATAAATTTAAATATAAATAAATAAATAAATAAATCAAATTAGGATGTTTACTGGGTAAACATGCATCGGATAGCATTATTTTGCTGTATTTATGATAACTGCTGCAATGTTATGATACAAGAGCACAAGGAGTGCTTTATTGTATGTGAAAACCCATTAGCAAATGACATTGGGAACTTTAGATAAATCACACTTGTTTAAAACAAACTCTTTTCAGATCTACTCTGTAATTTGGAATGTAACTGCTGAACCACCACTTATACAAAAACTCAGTGACCAAGCCACTATTCAAATTGCTAGGTAACATTATATATACAACACATTTCAAATTTAACAAAACTCTCCTAAATGTAACTCTTTGTTATGCAAATAATATATATGTGGTAATCTGTTTTATTTTGTGCTGGTTTTGATTCAAAATTACTTTTTCTTTACTGTATGATTTTTATTTTTTGGCTTTTCCCATATCCCTAGTTGAAATGGTTGCATTCGTTTTTCCATAAACCAGTGGTGTAATTCATGCTTTTCACTACTTAAAGATGTCCAGAGAACTGCTTTTTATAGATTTTTCTTAAGTTTTCTGTGGTAGGGTGGCACCATCCTCTCCATGCAACCACACTAGCATTACTTCCTCAGGCACCTTATTTTTCCTTCTCATCCATTTCTAAATTGTTTCCAACTTGTCAGTATTTTTAACCATAAAATCATGGGATTGAAAAGGATCAAAAAGGGATCTAACCCAAGTTTCTGACATAAATTTCATCAATCTGCAAACTTTCCCCAACAGTTTATAGGATCCAGATCACAGTGCACCACAAGTAAATATATTATAAAAGGTGCCAACATTTATCGTTCATTCCTGAGTCAAATTAGGTATTTATTCTCAATAATGTTTACTGAGTGAGGGAAACATGTTTGCCTGTTAACTATTAAATTAGCTAATAGATTTTTGTGGCTTAAACTTTAATATCTTGAGCCAATTTTAGCAGTGCACAAAGTATGTACAAATATTCAACAGAAATGATTGAATAATTATTAGGATAGGAAGAGGCTGCCAAATCATGATTGAACAGGATGAGAGTCCTTATATCCTTTGAGGAATTGTAGTGAATCTGCAGCTCTGGGGTGGCCAGCTAAGATTTACTAGACACCAGTGGTGGAAACTTAATGCACTCACAAGCCACTGGCTGCCAGAACATAATTTTTGATTAGTCCTATAAACCAAACAGAAAATGATTTTAGAATTTGCCATTGAAAATATGTAATGGGACCATTTTGCAGTATTTCATCATTCATGACTATTCCATTTGCTTTCTGCTGTTTTTAACAGTAGGAATAAATAACTCTTGCTCCTTCTATTTACTTTATCAGAAGCTAGCAGCCAAAGGGCAGATATATAAAACCTTTCATTTCTTCATTAAATGCTAATTTATGGTAAATCTGTAGCTCAGAGTGCAAGGTTTACCCATCTATAGCAAAGCTCTGCACTGAAAAAACTGAATCACAATACCCACCACTAAGGACTCCAGAGAAACAAAATAAGACTGATAAACCTTGACAAATGAAGAGAGTTGGAGAGAAGAAAACAAAGGAGTTGGTGCATTGCTGCAAGGAATAGGTCCTTTTATCTAGAAACCTTGTGACTAGCTACCGTAGTATAGGTGAACTTTTCTACTATGCAGGGATGTGTGCCCATGTCAATCAAAGCCTGCAGAAAGGGGGACATGGAGTTAGGAGAAAGCTGCCCAAAGTAATGCTTGTATTAGAAGTAGAAAAACTGACCAGGGAGGGCCCAGGTATCCAAATTGTACCAAGTGCTTAGAATAAGTTAGCATGTGTAAAAGTAAAAATGACTTAAAATACTAGGTGCTAAAAAAGTGAAAGAAAAAAAAGTCAAAAATTGAAAGAACATAGTTACCTAAAGTATGCCTCTTATGAAGCTGACTGGGTTTGTTGTTTTTCTTACTTTGTTCCATGTCCACTTTTGTTAGACAAAATGGAACATAATAGCTTTTTCCAATTCTTCATCATAGACAAATTCTTGCCCAGATAATAATTTAATCATGTCATTGATAATAAGGCTGATTGTACATATATGAGTAACCATAAAAAATTCATGACAAGGAACTTGTCCTAGCCACAAATATCATAACAGTATGAGTTCATCCTAAAGATATTCTTGAATATTAGAATTAAGATTTCTTTTTCTTTTTATCCTTCAGGTTTCTTTCTATTATTTATAAAAGAACAAGCATGATATATGTTTTTCCTAAATTAAAATCTCAATCCCAAAGGTGCTTTTTTTTCCCCAAGAGGTAACTGGACTTTCTGGTTTTTCTTTGAAGACATTTTGCTTCTCATCCAAGAAGCTTATTCAGCTCTGAAGAAGAGTTGAAGAGCTGAATAAGGACATTGTGGAACATTGTTACTTATGCTTTAGTCAGGTCCATTTGCTGAAGACAGTTTGTCTAATAGGGGTTATTTGGTTATAACTCTTGGTAAATACTTTTTATTATGGTTTTAAAAAATATTTTAAGTAAAAAACATTTTGGAAAAGTGTGTTCAGGGTAAAAATTTTTAATATGTATTAACTCCCTTTTTATGATCCTGTAATCTCTTAATTTGGGGTAGAGTTGGGGCAATTGGATGGAACTGAGCATTTACTGGCCAGATGCCCTTCCTGACACCACATGGAGTTTGCAGCAGATATTTTTTTCTTTGCGCCCTAGGCGAGAAACATCTGCTGATATTTAGGATTGAACTCCCAACCTTCTGATCGGAGACGAGAGTCTTTACACTAGGCTACCACACTGTTCAATTTTAATACATATTATAACCTGTAAATATTGTTGATAACTATCTTCACATATCTGCTACCTGTACAAATGTCTCTAGATCAAGGGTGAGCAACATGCAACAAGATCATGTCAGTGAAATTTAGAACAAAAAATACTAGAAATTGATGGCACAATTTTTAACTCCAGAAAGAGCAGAATATAATAATTTGTACTTGTTCAAAGTCACAAAAAGTGGGTGTTGGAAACTTCATGTATATAATTTGCAATCCATGCAATTAGTTCACTTGGTTATTCAGATGTAATTTCATCTTGTTCATGTTATAAACAAAGTTGTAGAGACCTTTAAAGAATGAAAATTTAAAGCACCATAACTCCAAAATCCTGGCAGTGAAGTTTGGCATCTTCATCCCAGTTATTACAATTTAGTTTGCTGCAAATTTTATTTTGCTATAGAGGAAACAAACAATAAAAATGAAAACAATTTACCATATAATACCATGAGACATTTCCCTCCCAGTCCCAAGCTTCATTTTTTCCAAAGTAGAGGACTGTCTCCCCTTCAACTTTTCCCAACAGCCTATTCCCCTCCCCTCCCCCCCATTCTTCCTTTTGGCTACCATGGCCCCTGCCTTAAGGAAGTGGCAAGCAGCCCCAGAACTGCACTGCTCTGGGGCTACTAACTGTGCTGTGGCTCAGGGGCTTCTTGGCATGCTGTGGGTTTGGGATTGCAAGAAGCTCTTGTGCCACAGCACAAAGCCATAGCTGCCCCAGCTGCTGTGGGCCAGCTGCTCAACCTGCCTCAGCATCACAACATGGTGTAAAGCTGCAGCCACCCAGGAAGCCACAGCTGCTTCAATCCAGTCTCAACCACAGCTGTACTCAACTTCTTGTACTCCAAAGGCCCCGCTGCTTGCACCTTGCCATCCTAGATGTCCTTCACTGCCTTCTTGCTCCCAATGCCAATGAGGCATGCCCAGCCTGCCCCTTCGTGAGACGGCTGCTGGCCACATGAGGCCAACTTCCCCAGGTCTTGTGAGAAACCCGCCATGTGTGACGGGGGTAGAAAACAAGTGGCCAGCAGCTGCCTCATGAATAGCCAGACTGCAATGGCAGCAAAAAGACAGCAGTAATGGGCCAGGGCAGCAGGGATGAAATAGGCAGGTGGGGGAGTTGAAGCATTCCTGCAATCATAAGTACAGGTAAGTTGCTACATGCCCAAATTCTTACCATGCAGCACTGGGAACACTACAATGACCGTAACTTTGGGGACTGGTCTTAAATAAATTTGTTCAGCACTGCCATAACTTCAAACACTCACAAAATGAATGGTTGTTAACCAAGGAACACACACAGAGTGAAATGCTGGTCCTTGTAGTTTTCTTGGTAACAAATAAAAATAATGATCAAGTACTGTAAAATCATAGGCACAAGTCATCTGCAAAACCAAAATAAAATAATCAGTTTGGGTAAAACTGGAATTGGATATAAAAATGCCTAGCCTGTTTTGGAAGCTGCTGAGTAACTATCTCCCTGGAATTGCCCATTAGCAAACAACAAAGAGATTCCCTTCCAAGTAGCTCAGAGGCTCAGTTATGACATACAGGGAAAGAAATTTCACAATCTTTGAACCCAAACAACATAGGATCTTCCAAATCAACATCAAAACCATCAAATAGGTTTAGCAGTAAATAGGCAGGCTGTACAAATCATAGAGTAGGTGTAATATGACTCTTGCATTGCATCCTGGTCAGTAATTTAGTGGTAGCATTCTGTACCAGCTAGAGCTTCCAAACCATCTTCAAAGGTTGCCTACATAAAACACATAATAATTTAGATGCAAGATTATTCAGACATGTTTTACTGTCAACAGGTTTCCTAAAATGCATGACTCCAACCTGTTCAAGCCTTTTAAAACTGAATTGGGATTGAAAATGAATAGATTATCAGTATAACTAAGCATTTATGTAATATGCTTTTTGCAACAGTTGATTTATTGGATTCTGAACCAGTTGAAATCCACAAACAGTTTTCACAAACATATTCTATACGTAGTTACATAGAACCATAGGATGTAAGGATTGAAAGAAATCTCAGAGATTATCTAGTGCAAGAATCCACTATAATAGCATTGCTGACAGTTGTTACCAAGCTTCTGTTTAAATACATTCAGCAAAATAAGAGTCCACCGTACTCCTGGTACAATTTGTTCTATGGTTAAACAGCTCTTGTTATTGGGAAATTTTCTCAAGGGCCCAAGTAAAATTTTGATATTTGTCCCTGAATTTCTTGTCCAATTATTGTTTGTCCCATCTTCTATAATAATTCTAGACCCATTTTCTACATGATACCCCTTCAATTACTTGAACATAGATGTGGAGTTTCCCTCAGTCATCTCTTCTCCAAGCTGAATATACCAGTACCTATAATCCTTCCTCCTAGAATTATCTTTCCAGACCTGTTATTTTGGTTAATCTCTTTTTGGTCCTACTCCATATGCTGCTGCCAAATATGATCCCCCATCTTATACTCTCAATATTTATACTTCATTTTTCTTACCCAAATAATAGGAGTTTTTATTTGTCCCAGAATTTTGATACTGTCCTTCAAGGTGTTTCCTGTTTCCTCTGTTTCCATGCAGAATTCATAAACTGTTATTCATTTGTTAAATAGCACAAAGCCTAAAATAGAGACCTGTGATACATCTCATCAAACCTTTAGAGCTGTTAATACTGGATTCAACCCGCACTTACCCATCTAATTGTAGAATAGTTAAGCACATATTTTGCAATCTTCTCTACCAAGAATGTAATGGGAAACATTGTTGAATGCTTTGCTAAAGTCAAAATATGCTGTGTCCACAACATTTTTGTGGTCAACTAAACTGGTCACACTATCAAAAAAGAAGATCAGGTTAGTTTGGCATGATTTATTCTTGATTGAATCATGCTGACTCCTGCCAAGCAATGCATTCTTTTCTAAATACTCACCAACTGACTGGTTAAAATCTGTGCCAATGTTTTGCCTAGTAGTAAATCAGGGTAGCAGTAAAAGAGTCTCTAGTTACCTGAATCTTCTTTTTTCCCATTTTGTGAAGATAGGAACAACATTTACACTACCCTAGCTCCTGGCTTTAAGCCCATCCTACATGATTTTTTAAAGATCACCAAAAGGGCTGCAAGATGACATTCTCAACCTCCCTCAAGACTCATGTATGTAGCTACTTTGTTCTTGAAGATGTAAACACATTCATATTAGCCAAATGTTATCTACCTACTTCTTAACTCTTGGGGTGGAGGGTAAAATATGGTCTCTTGTAACACCTTTTCCAACTAAAAAAATATTATTACTAGGTATAAGCTTTCATGCGCTGTAGCTCACTTCATCAGACACATAGAGTGGCTAGCTAGACTAAGGTAGGATTTAAATTGGGGGGATGTCCTGAAGGAAAGGGAACGGAAAATACTTTGGGTATGCAGATTCCGGTTACATCTATGAGGCAAATTACAACTAGCACATCAGTTAACTACTATAATTTGTTAAAACATATTGTGATGATTGAGATCTGAAATTGCCTAAAACCTTTTGATAAACACATCCAAAGGTTTTAGGCAATTTCAAATCTCAATCATCACAATATGTTTTAACACATTATAGGTCAACAACTTCTCACTCAATGGTACTATTAAAGTTGCACTAAAGTCCTATGAAATATCTGCTAAATATATTCTTCCTTTATTTACTCATCCTACATGCTCAATATGAAGGGAAGCTGGATTGAAAGAAGATGAGCATGATTTTAAAATTGGAGGAAGAAACAAATCGTTAATTTGTGCTATGCTGATAATATTATCTAATAACCAAAATGCAAAATATCTGCAAGGTCTGGTAATAAAAATCAATGAGGATAGTGAAAAAATGGGATTAAAATTAAATATAAAGATCAAACTAATGAAAAGAGTACAATGTTGAATAAAGACTGAAAATGGGTCCTTGTAATTGCAGCTGTCTCTGTGTTCCTGCAGGCACATGATTGCAATTCTGGGACTTGGCAACTGGGCTGCAATTACAATGTTGCAGCATCTTGGAATCACCTGATCACCATTTGTAACTTTCACTGCCAGCTTTTGATAAGCAAAGTCATTGGAGAAGCTGGCAGGAGATTGCAAGCAGTGATCACGTGACCATGGGACTCTGCAATCATGCAGGATTCTCCTAAGAACAACAACTGGGACTGTCACAACTGCTGTGGTAAACTGCCACAGTCACATGATGTTGCACTTTAAAACCATATCCTACAAACACATTGCTTAGGGATGCAGTTGCTGGTCCTACTTACCCTCATTAAGCAAGGGCCATAACTCTTTGGTGACTATTCCCATCCTCCATTTTCTATATACACTTTGGATTCTAAATTCAGTTAAAACTGAAAAAAGCTAATCATAGAGAGGGGGTTTCCCTGGTGCCCTCCCAGTTTTCCTTCTCAGAATACTGTGCATTTATACCTTCAGCATCTAGGTTTTGAGAAGTTCCCAACTTCCCTGCATTCCATTTGTCCTCAGGATTTTGTCTATGGGATCTCCTCTCGTTAATTATTACAACTTTATTAATAGAATTAAAGCTTCATGATACTTGGGAGGTTATAAAAGCAGAGTTAGTCACAACAGTGGTAGCAATGTAGCAAATCATGGCTGATCATGAAAAAAGAATCAGATCTTGTTAGTGTTTGCATGCTAGGCCACCAGGAAATTCCAGTGCTATAGGCTAGACGGGAAATCAAAACACATTCCAGAAGAAGGCAATGGTAGATCACTTCTGTATAATTGACAAGAAAACAATATAGCTCTGTCCACACAAATACTGTATAAGTCAGATTTATCTTCAAAGACATGTTGCTTTCTTACATACAGAATTATTGTTATTTAGAAAGCACCTAGAAACCAAATGTAACTAGTAGAAGTAGAAGCGATGTCATGTAGGACATTCTTACCAGCAAAGTCTGAATTCACTCACATCCCAGTCTGAGAGATACCACTTTTTTTAGACCATGAAGAGATTAGCACCTGTTGGTTTAGCACAGATGTTTGTCGCTTTGTTTTTTTAATTACTTAACAATATGTGACTTGAGTGGCTAGCAAAATTAAAAATGTTTCTTTGGTTTGTTCTAAGAAAAGACAATATTACTGTTACTTTTAAAAAAGGGAGGGGCTGAAAAAATGTAGGACTTGGACTACTCTTACTTATTCTAAGTAAGTCCAACATACTTTATGTTAAGAGCCCTGGTAGTGCAATGGTTAAAGTGTAGTATTGCAGGCAAAGTGTCCATAGTTCAATCTTGATGAAGCTCAAGGTTGAGTCAGCCTTACATCCTTCCGAGATCAGTAAAATGAGGACTCAGATTGTTGGGCCAATATGCAATTAATGCTTCTACATTGTAAATTGCTCTGAGAGTGCTGTAAAGCACTATGGGATGGTATATAAGCCTAACTGTTATTGCTATTATTTCTTATCTCTGGCTTAGGATATTTGATTGATTATTTCCTTCCTTCCTTCCTTCCTTCCTTCCTTCCTTCCTTCCTTCCTTCCTTCCTTCCTTCCTTCCTTCCTTCCTTCCTTCCTTCCTTCCTTCTCCTTCCTTCCTTCCTTCCTCAGAATATTTGTTTTAAAGAAATAACATTAGCAAAATACCCAGACAATCAAAACACTTGATTTGGTGAGTGAGGATGCTGAATAATTTTAACAATATGAGAATGCAGAGTGAAAAAGATAACTTTTTATTTCTGTTAACAGAGAGTGGGTAACAGTAACCGACTGTGCATGCACACACACGCGCACACACACATATATTTTCAATACAAAATATAATGTAACTTGCCACTTTGTCAGTCTAATGTGATTCATTGCCATAGATTCAGCTTTAACTTAATGTGCAGGCAAACCACAACTGAAAATAGTACAGAAATGTTGACTAGTTGTACAATGCATCAGTAAAAATTCTAAACTTGATTGCTTTTATCAGGTTTGCGGAAGCAAAATCTTTGGGACAAAAAGTAAACGATGTAAGAAATCAAATCAGTAAGTATGAATATTTCCTTTTTTAGTATCCAAATTATATTTTGGATTTTGGATTTTGAAATTTACGCTGACTAAAAATTATACCTGCCATTGGAATTAGTTAATTAGATTTTTCCCTATTCTATCAATTTTAATTTTTTTTAAATTTGATTTATACGCCGCCCTTCTCCGAAGACTCAGGGTGGCTTACAATGCGTTAAGCAATAGCAATATTAGCAATATTTTATCATTATCAATATTTATCAATATTTCAGTCCATTCTGTTAATTCTAGCAATACACATCCAATTTATTTAAAACTCAAGGTCAAAAGAGTTTTCTATTTCAGAATTCTACCTCTTAACTCTGATTATGCTAGTCGGACAATAGAAACAGTATAACTTGTTTGTCATGTGACTGTATAGAATGCCATACATAAAATCATACATGGCTACTTCCCTGATAAAATTATAGTGAAAAACCAGCAAATAGAAATTATATCCATCTGTGCTTGAAGATAGATATCTATGTTCCTTGTATTTTTGTTTTGGATTCCATCAAGCATTCCTGGCTATTCTAGTATGTTCAATGAAGCCCAGATCGTATCAGTATTATTTTATATTTGCTAGCCAACACTTAATAATATGATATTCTTTACCACAAAAGTCATCAGAGGACTTTTTGGTGAATCACTTGACGCAATGTAGAATCCATATTACAGACTTGATGATTTGTAATAGTCATGACAGACAGTGGTTGACTCTATTTTAAAATTCTGCCACAAATATTTTAACATTCTGATTTTCCACTGGAGCAATCGCTGTTTCACACCAGAGCTATGGAAAAAATCTAGCCATTTTCCATGATATACAGTGATATGCCATGATACCTGAAATGGGGTGATCATAGTTGGATATTTTAGTTGTTCTCCCAACTTTGCAAAGGGATCATAGAGTAGAATTCACAAGTGCTAAATCTACAACTAAGTTGCAATCACCAAAATATACTACTGCAAGATGAATATTTTTTTCTACCATTGTATCATTGAACAAAAAAATAGGTGAATTTTGAGTATATATTGGTACCTGGAATATGTTTGTATCTGAAAATTGATATTAATCATTATAAAGAGAACTGAAGATGAGACTTGTCTAAAATCATATAATAATATATTTATAAAAATGGTAAGTCTGGTACATATGGATTTCTGTTCTAATTCTAAATTAGAAAGTACTATCTGAAAGGGGAACTTTTGAAAATCATGCATTCGTTTTGCAGAAATTAAAAGAAGTTATCATCCACACCTAATCCCAAATAGGAATCTGTGGGAAGGGCTAATGAGCAATGTCAATAGCATAACATACAGTACATTAACAAAGGTCTTACAATCTTGGCAAAAAATTATACCTAAGACAGGGAATCATTAAATGCAAAGAAAATGAAGACAATATTAATGTTTCAATGATCAAAAGGTGCTATAACTTTTTGTGCATACATACAGCATTCATGATGACAGATAAGGCTCAGTCCTTGTGATGTTTGTGATGTTTTCGGTTCTTCAGTCCGGTTCTAGAATTTCTAATTATGTCAAAGATCAAGTCCATTTACAAACTTTTCAAAAACTTATAGTAAATTCTTTATTTTAATTGGGGCAAGAGTACTGTCATAATAAATTTGGGGAAGGCACTTGATATCCTAAAATGTGAAACATGCTAGAATACATTTCATCTATTTTCATGACTTGGGGAACTCAGTCAATATTACCTCTCTTTGCATGCTCATTCCTTAAAATAAATTGATATTACACTCCCCTTATATCTCCCTTTATACCTCCCCTTATATCTCCAATGTATAAAATACTTGGTTGCTGGCCAAAATAGTACCATTCTGTTTGTTTGTTTGTTTGTTTGTTTGTTTGTTTGTTTGTTTGTATCTCACCTTTATTACTTTTACAATGTTCTAGAGAGTTTGGTAATAAAAATCCAATAATCAGTTGATTTTCTCATCAGAAATTTTTTTAAAAAAACAGCAGAATTAGAAGGGCTTGATCTGTGATTCAGGTGGCACCATTTTTTGTTGTACAATAATGTTAAGGTTAATGTGGATTTTAAGAATCTTTAAATTAGTAGTACATTTTGAGAATATGGAACAGATATTAAACCCAGAGTGTGTCCCAAAATGCCTTATTCACAAGAAGCATTTTATAGAAAAAAATATTGCAGGTAAAGAAAAATGGTTAAGTTATCAAGTGTTCTTAGAAAGGGGACATAGAGAATATAAGATGAAATTGAGAAAGCAACTGGCCCCAGAGGGATTTAGTTTTTAATAGATTTCATATGTACAGTTAAGAGAAAGATTAAAGGTAGAAAATTGGATATTTGGAATGGAGCAGCAGAAGACAGAATTTGAAGGTGAAGTTGAACAATGTAGAAGCAATATAGAAGGTGAAGTTGAACATATACTTGCCATAAACTTATACTGTAATTTGAAACAGAAGTAGAACAAGTAAAAGACTATATGATAAAATGGACACAACAATAACATATTGAAGAAAAGAAATTATGATGTAACCTTAGAGAATGGATAAAAAAGTCCTTTATAACCATTGTCAAAAAACCCGGAAACTTCTTTATAATCTTTTATTTTCTTTTTCTATTTTCTTTCTTACTTATTTTGTATTCTTCCTTAACTTCTTCCTTTTAAATATTTTCATTGTTTTTACCTTATTAAAGGTATTTTATTTTATTCTTCAGTAAAAATTATATTAAAGAAGAAGATATGAAAAAGTAAAGTTCTTCACAGTGCTCAAATTGTAACTTAATATTTTTGGAAATGCACTCTAGACAAAAGCATAATACTGGACAAATCCAGGCCACATGATCCCCACTCCTAAAAAAAGTTTAATTCTTTAATTAGTTATTAAGTAAGATATTTCATTAACTTATGTAGTGCCTCAATATGAACGTGAAGTTTATTCCATTAATTGGCCTAAACTTTCTAGAAGCGGGGAAAAAATCAGTGCAAATATTTTTTAATTAATTAAATTATTTAATTTCCTTAAGGGAAACAGCTCTTCTTGTTATTCTGGGCAAAAAAATCAATTAATGCTGTAATTGAAGCTGAGTGTAAAAGGAAAGATAAATGATAGTTCCAAGCCTTCAGTTAAAACAAGATTCCTAGAAATAGGGTTTCCTAGTAAGTCAGTAAGAATGTATACCATTTCATTCTTTAGTTATAAATGATCCTCATTTATATAGAATTTCACTATTACCACATAGAACAATTGCATCATTCCATTTGTTATAATAATATGGTAGCAATAGTACAAAAGAAGTACAAATTCATTGACTAGAAACTTGCTAATTTTCTGTAGCGCTACATAAAACAGTCTTTTGTGTACAGATATCACAATATTTTCAGTTATCATAAATAATTGGGAAACCACTAAAGGAAAATGGGAACACATTAGTTCTCCTTACATTTCTATCTTAGTTCCTTGTTGTTGTTTTTTCTATCGCATGTCTTTTTCTTCAGTTTTTTAATATGTGGACCCACTCCTTCACCTCCTTATATTCCCTGTTTTGGTCTGCTTTGCTTTGAGAAACTGATATATTTCAATTTGGTTTGACCGACTACTGATTTAATACTTGTTCTCTTACATATCAGTGGGGACTGATGGAAAGAAATAATAAAGAATGAATCACAGGTATCTTCACCTGCTATTAATATCCTGTTTGGGGCTTGTAGGCCTTTTGTATTATTTTTTCAAAATCCACCTGGTATGCAAAACTTCAGCAGAAATATTTTTTATTAAAAACTGTGGTTAGTAATATTGTCTTTGCTGAATAACTAAAGTAAGCTCAAATGAAAGCATGAGTTAAAATGAAGCAAAGAGACAAGGGATCATGAAAATAAGATGCAGCTGTTGTAGTAAGTAAGTGGATGAATGGAAAGAAATATCAAACAAATGGCAGAGAATAAGAATTTTCAGGTTACCTCAAGGATAGTACAGAAGTGTATATGGAAATGTATTTTGCGGAAATGTCCAGTGGTATTAATAAAAGGGATATCTATAGAAAAGAGGGTCCCCAAATTATTATTTGGACTCTTAATTCTGATCATATAAAAATAAATAATGAACTTGTCCATTGTAAGAAATAAAGAGAGCTTTTCCCCTTGTTCTCAAATGCATTATTTAAGATCTTTGGAATAATCACTTTAACTAACGTGTTCACTAGACCTGCCTGTGTCTACAGCTACAATCACTATTAGATTTAATCTAGTAGAGCTCAATGCAATAATAGTGAAAGAAGTTGATGATTTATTTTAGGGGAAATAGAACCATTATATCATCTTCGTATTACTCAGTATACATAAATTTAATATCTCAGTTATGATACCTGTTTTTTGGCATGCAATCCCTCACAAATTCTATGGTGCTCCAATCCTGTTGACATTCCCAAAGATGTTGAAGACTTAGTCTCCCAGGCCTGGGTTACACTGGATGGACTCCCTAATTTGGTATTTTTGCATATGTTTTTGTGTCAAATGATTACATCCCAATCTTCTTTACTTACTTTGTATTATATTTTTATTCTTTCCTATATTGTGAGTCAGTTTTTAATTGGACAATATTAAATCATATTCAGTAAAAATATATAGTGACAAAAATAAAAATCAATAAACATATAGAAATAAACCATTTACACACCATTCAAAAGAGACATTAAAAAAAATCTCAGAAAGAAATACCACCACAAAAATCCAGAACAGGTCCTCTCCAGCAGCCAACTCCCAGATAAACAGGGATTAACATCAGATAAATAGTCAAGCAGAACACAATACACTAATCAAGGAACTACAAGTTAGAAAACCACATCTTGACCAACACTGGCAGGACAAACTGTTGGATATAAACAGAGAGCAAATCCCACATTGACTCTCAGAACATATGTTACCTAGTTGGCCAATGAAATATCTGCAAGCAAAAACCAAACTCAGAGAGCACCAAGGACTCCACAGTTCAACTCTGAACTACATATATTTTCTTCATTGAAAAATAAATATAGGTAGGATAATTCCAAAACAAGAGAATCCAAATGCCTACAAGAATCCTACAAAACAAATTTCATATAAAGAATCTTCTTTTGACTCTGGGATTACATTACTTGTAATGTGGGTTTTGATACAATTTACTTCCATTTTATCGATTGTGAATTGATCAGAAAATTAATAGAATGATAAAACATGCAATGTTAAAAATAAAGAAATAAAGAGTGTAGAGAGAAAAAGAAGGGGAAGAGTATTGCAATGAGTCCTTTGAATGGAGAACATATTTAGCAGTCACATAAAGCTAAGTTGTGCAGAGAAATAGATCAAATAGGTATATCAATGGCTATCTGGAACCCTGGCTAGAACCCTGAACAGGAGTATTTCATACTGTTGTATTTTGTTGTAGAATAGAATAGAATAGAATAGAATAGAATAGAATAGAATAGAATAGAATAGAATAGAATAGAATAGAATAGAATAGAATAGAATAGAATAGAATAGAATTTTTATTGGCCAAGTGTGATTGGACACACAAGGAATTTGTCTTGGTGCATATGCTCTCAGTAAAGATACGTTCATCAAGAATCATAAGGTACAACACTTAATGATAGTCATGGGTTACAAATAAGCAATCAGGAAACAATATCAATATAAATCGGAAGGATACCAGCAACAAGGTTACAGTCATACAGTCATAAGTATAAGGAGGAGATGGGTGATGAGAATGATGAGAAGATGAGAAGATTAATAGTAATGCAGACTTAGTAAATAGTTTGACAGTGTGGAGGGAATTATTTGTTTAGCAGAATGATGGCATTCGGGAAAAAACTGTCCTTGTGTCTAGTTATTCTGGTGTGCAGTGCTCTATAGCGTCATTTTGCAGGCAGAAGTTGAAACAGTTTATGTCCAGGATGTGAGGGGTCTGTAAATATTTTCACAGCCCTCTTTTTGACTCTTGCAGTATATAGGTCCTCAATGGAAGGCAGGTTGGTAGCAATTGTTTTTTCTGCAGTTCTAATTATCCTCTGAAGTCTGTGTCTGTCTTGTTGGGTTGCAGAACTAAACCAGACAGTTATAGAGGTGCAGATGACAGACTCAATAATTCCTCTGTAGAACTGGATTAGCATCTCCTTGGGCAGTTTGAGCTTTCTGAGTTGGCGCAGAAAGAACATTCTTTGTTGTGCTTTTTTGATGACGTTTTTGATTTTAGCTGCCAATTTTAGATAGGTTTTGGTTGTTAAAATTTTACTGAGCTTCTTTGAGACTACACAGTATAAAAGCAGCTCAAATGTAAAGGCCAATCCTATATAATTTAGCTAAACCCCATTCAGCCCAGTGGAATTTAATTCTGAGAGACATATATAGGATGGCACTGTTAACAATTTGTGTTGAAAAGTATTTAAGGTATATTTTTAATTTTTTAAAAAGCATATCAAGTTCTGATTATGTGACAAATTCTATGTGGTAGTTTGCCTGCTGTTCAAAAATACTGATTAAGAGCAATCATATTTCAGACCTTGAATGGTGACTGGATTTAGTTATTTTATTACTAAGAAAATAGTAATTAAAAGACTTAAAGGAACTCTGTTACTAATCTCATATAACTGGCAACTTTTCCAATGACTGCACCCACCCACCCCCACCAACCAATGAGTTACAAATAATATAAACCCTTTTCCTGCAATGCAAAGGTTACTGTTTTTCAAATCAGAATAGGCTATTGGCATATGGGATTACCTCATTTTAATTTCAGTGATAAAGTCTGCTTACCACCCCATATATTTTTTAAATTTATTTTAGAATTGGTCTAGTATTGCTGTCAAGCACAAACACTAAGAATTTGATTTTACCCAGAGTTTTAGGATGAACTGCCAAGCAAAAGAACACATTAAATTGTGAAGATATTATGGCTGGGCAGATACACTTTTAGTTTTGTCAGCTGCAGAAATCTAAAAATATGAAAAAAGCCCAGATTTTGAAGTCTAATTTGCTTAGCAATTACTCCCATCAGCTTGCTGAGTGAGCTAAGGGTATCTAGACCTTAACTTGTGATTGAATTTATTTAATGACAGCTAGCCTTGATTTTAATTGTTGTTTTTATGCTTAGATTTCTTTAATGTTTACTTTTAATCACCCTAAGCAATTGTGTATTGTGCATATGGAAAAGTGGGATATAAACAGATGTTTTACATAGTAAAGCAACAGTAATATGGTCTCTCCTGCTAAGCTATCAATCTTGATACTCATTATTGCATGACTTCAATATGGGAACTTGTCATTTAAAAAAAAATAGGCAGTGTTTTCTCTCAACAAGTAGTCCTTAATTATCTTTAGTGACTGTTCAAAGTTATGATGGCTTAGGAAAATATGCTTTACATCCCTTACTTGTCCTTATGACTGTCATGCCGTCACCACTATAATATGATTGCAATTTGAACACTTGGCAACAGACTCACACTTATGACCAGCTGCAGGATCCTATCATCACATGATCATGATTTGTAACCTTTTTTGCCGGCCATTTGGGGAAGCCAAATTCACTTAAGAAACATGTGATTTGCTTAATAACTGTAGTGATTTGCTTTATGATCACATAAAATAGTTATAAATTTGGGTCCAATCACATGGTAACTTGATTTAGGATTGCACTGAGATACACATACATATATACATATATAGATAGGGGGAGGTTGTTCTTGAAAATTATGCTTAACTTGCCGGATGCCTGTCAACCATATTTAACACCCTGTCCAATTTCCTTTATTGTATGTTCAAAAACAGCTTCCCCCTATGTTTGAAGAGAAAAGTTTTCAATCAGTGTGTGCTATCTGCTCTAGCATGTGCTGGTGAAACATGGACACTAACCTCGCAATCAATACAAAAGTTACAAAGAGCCATGGAAAAATACATGCTCAGCATTACAAGACAAGATAGAAAGACCTGCACATGGATTAGAGAACAAATAAAAGTATACAATATCATCAAGAGAGTAACAGAATTGAAATGGAAATGGACTGGTCACATAGCAAGAAGAACTGATGGCAGGTGGACCAAGGCAGTCATAGAATGGATCCCACTTGATAAAAAGCATCCATGAAAGAGACCTAAAAAAAAGATGGATCAGCAACATCAGCAAGTATTGTAGGCCCAATTGGCAAAAAAAAGTTCAGGACCATATTGAATTGAATTGAATTGAATTTATTAAACTTCTATACCGCCCTTCTCCCAAGGGACTCAAGGCGGTGTACAGCCATATTAAAACACATATAAACTCACAAAATTTAAAAACAAATATTGATTGGAAACATGTGGAAAAGGCCTTCATCCTGCAGTGGATAGACAATGGCTAAAATGATGATGTTGATGTTGATGATGATAACGACATATATACATATATAAATAATAATTGGCACATAACACACCAGATTTAGGCTGAAAAGAAGAAAATTTGGGTAATTTGTGTGGCAATTCCAGGGAATAGTAGATAGAAGACAAAGAATTGGAGATCACAAAGTATAAAGATTTGAAAATCAAAGTGAAAAAATTATGGCATCAACTGGCTATGGTTATTGACACAATGGGTGCCATTCAAAAAAAATGTAGACAACACTTAGAAAATCTGTGCATTGACAAAATTTTTGTCTATCAATTACAAAATCCACTGCTTGGATCCACATACTATACCAATACATGATGACATCCTAGATTCTTGGGAAGATACTAGATGCACATGGAGGCCAACATCAGCTAAGGAACTGGCAGCTGTGATTTCACATGTTTGTGTAAATAACAACATCTACTACTACAATAATAATATATAATGATGGTTACAAATACTTAGGCATATTGGAAGCAGATAACATCTTGAATGGAAAAATCAAAGAGTCAGTGCAAAAGGAACACAAAATATTAAAATCAAAACTGAATGCTGGAAACATAATTAAAGCCATTAATACATGGGCAGTTCCAGTGATACACTACCCAACTGGAATTATCAACTGGATTTTGACTGAACTGGAAAATTTGGACTGGGAAACACATAAATTTTTGAATATGTACCACGCTTTACATCCACAAAGTGACATCAATAGGCTGTACCTGCCAAGAAGAATATGTGGCAGAGGGCTATTGCAAGTCCATCAAACTGTAGAAGAAGAAAAACGAAGTTTGAATTATTTGAACCAAAGTACAGAAAAATTGCTGCAGGCTGTGAAAATGTAGAACATTATAAAAACAACAGAAACAAATGCAGACTATAAGGAAAAACAGCTGGATGACAGATTAAATAGATGGAAAACCAAAGCTTTGCATGGACAGCACTTGAAAAACATTGAAGGAAAATGTGATGACAACTTTACATGGGTATAGCTTAAGATGGGAACCATCAAAAAAGAAACAGAAGATTTAATACTGGCTGCTCAAGAACAAGCACTACAAACTAATGCCATGAAAGCAAAGATACGAAAATCCACTGACAATCCAAACTGCCAACTTTGCAACGACAAAGTCAAAACTGTTTCACATTTCATATGTGAATGCAGCAAAATCGCACAAACTGATTACAAAGCTAGACACAACTGAGTTGCTAAATTAATCCATTGGTCATTACGTAAAAAATATGATTTACCTGTATCCAAAAAGTCATGGGAACATAAAGTGGAAAAAGTTATTGAAAATGAGAAAGTGAAGATCTTGTGGGATTTTGAATACAGATGGATCGTCATTTGGAACACAACACCCCAGATATCAAGTTGTCGAAAACCAAAATGTACAGTTTATTAATATTGCTGTACCAGGAGACACCAGAGTCGAAGAAAAAGAACTGGAAAAAAATCACGAAATATTGCGACCTGGCCATCGAAACTACATGGCTATGGATGAAACATGTAACAGTGATACCTATTGTCATCGGGGCACTTAGTACCATGTCCAAGAATTTTACAAAATACATCAAGAAATTGCAGCTTCCTGCAATAACACTAGTGGAACTGCAAAAAACTGCGCTACTCGGAACATCATATATTTTAAAAAGGTACTTTGTTGATACCTAGGATACTGGCAGCAACCCTTATCAACCATAAGCACCAGTCAATCATATGTGTGACATATTTTTAAATGTTCAGTTGACTGAGTTTCATGTTTAATGAATAAAAGAAATAATAATAATAATATTGTACAGATTGACTACAAACAATGGCAGGATGAAGTAGCAACAATTGTACATTGGAAGATGTACAATTGCAAGAAATATCATTTGCCTGCAAGCAAGAACTGGTGGAATTGTAAAACAGAGAAAATAGTAAAACAATGAAGAAGCTAAGGTGCTCTGGGACTTATGGTCTGTTAAGAAAAGCTTTATAATTCTGTGATAGATTGAAATGGACAACTTGGGGCTCCATGACTGTAAGTGGTGCAAGTGTCCTCCTCCCCTCACCTAAAAATCTAACTCATTTCAATAAGAGGTTTGTAGTTTCTTAGGATTTTGAGACAATACAACTGCAGGGTAGACTCCCAAGTTGATTTAGCAGAGAGGAATCACCTCTCCTCTAAGAATGCCTCTGGGGGGAAAAAATGAAATGAAGCTATTTTGCTTTGTTGTATGGGCACCTTGTGGCTTTCAAATGCTCAAAAAATATTTTCTGAGGTTCTTAATCATCCAAAAGGTGATTCTCTTTTACAGTACTATATGTAATATTTGGTTTAATACATCCCGCAATGCCTTCTTTTTATTTTATTTATTTATTTTTTATTTTATTTTGAATTTGTATACCGCCCTTCTCCCTGAGGACTCAGGGCAGTGAACAGCTAAATAAAAACATCAAATACAAATATTAAAATACAGTTAAAAAATATATATAAATTTGGCCCCATTAATTAAAACGATAAACAAAACAATTAAAAGCACTTAAAAAGAATTAGGCCAACCCGGCTTGTTGGAAAAAGAAGGTTTTAAGGGCACGGCGGAAGGTCATGGATTCTCCTTATCTCTGGGGGCAACTGATTCCAGAGGGTGGGTGCCCCCACAGAGAAGGCCCTCCCCCTGGGGGTCACCTGCCTGCATTGTTTGGCTGATGGCACCCCGAGGAGGCCCTCTCTGTGGGAGCGCACGGGTCGATGGGAGGTCGTCGGTGGCAGCAGGCGGTCTCGAAGATAGCTAGGCCCTATGCCATGGAGCGCTTTAAAGTGTTTTTAAAACACTGGTTAAAGTAATATTTTAAAAACATGTGGCATAGTGTATAGTTTTAACTCAATATACTTCTGGTGTTCAGAGTTATCAAATCAGTGCTTTTTTAAAATTTCTGACATTCCTTAGAAATGATCAAATAATAAAAATACAAACAGACAATCACATGTTGATTCGTGCAGACCGATTAAGACAAGCCTGCAGCATCAGCATGAATACGCAATTGACTTAAAGGACAGTGAACTTTTGCAATATGCAGTCTTGAAGTTTTACTGTTTTTGAAGAAATTGTGGTGATGGGCCAATTCTGTATTTAATTCAGAAAGAGATATGATAAACAACTGAGAGCAATGTCCAGATGCACTCCATCTAACTGAAAAAAAAAGTTATTTACAAGTTTATCGTTCATTTGGACCCATACAGAACTGATGGGCTATGATCCAGTCTGCTAGCTGAATCAAGACAGGACTCAAAGAAATAAATAACTGTGCCTTTTCCACAGAGCAACTGGCTAGCATGTAGTATGAGAAATTTTGCTGGTCTTGGCAAATGGAATCCTTTAAAGGCTTCGGTAGGTGATATAATGTAGGATTCCAATGCTTAAATAGGGGATAAAATAGTAAAAATGTAACTAATAACTGCTCCAAGGTCATGACTTGGACTTTTCTTGTCTTAGGACAGCAGAAATGTAACTTCTAGATACCATGGTATATATTACTATGAGCTATTACAGGGAAGTGTCATTAGAAAATACAAAATCTGTGTGCTTTTTATCATTGTTTCTGCAAGGTGAACTATGTCTATTTTTAACTTTAACCTGAGTTTTCTCCAAGAAAATCCTTAGAGCATGGAAAACTGGACCCAGGTGGCCATCACTCTTTAAAGGCTTCTTCAAACCCACAGGAAAAGGTCTAAAGTGGGTCATAACTCTCAGGCCAAATAGGGTTTCTGTCCATGGTCTAGACAGACCGTTTTTGATTCTGATGTTGTGGATCAAGCTATGTATATATTTTGTATTTCCTTTCCTCAATTCCCGCACACTTTCCATTCAAGCTCCCACTGCTGCCAACTTCCTTGGTCTGTTTCATATTAAACAGCATAGTGAGTATGACTCTTTCTTCACTTTGTGGTAGGACAAATTTGTTTTGCTGTAGTTGTGCCAAATTACTGTAGCTGTCAGAAGTTGATGTAATGGCCATATTTAGGGTTATACCCAAAGATTTTCTTTCTCTTATATGAGGAATGTTCCTTTGATAGAATGAATCCCTGATAAAAATAGGGGAGAAATAAATATTTTAAATTAAATTGTTTGGTAAAGTACCCTAGATATTTTCGTTATGTAGTTTCCATGTCACATCCAGCTCTTATATTAACTTTTGTTGGTAGCATAGCACAATAAATTAATAACAAAGATCATACATATTTTAACTGACTTTTGAAAAAATTGTGTTATAATAATACAATTTGCCATAATATGGTTTGTTTGAACAGGTGGACAAGAAATAAATCTAACACTTACTTATAATCATTATTTTTAAAAATATATATCAAAATAATTATAGAATTCTAATCTTGAAATATGAGCAAATGGATGCCACTCTCATTCACCAAATAAAGATAAGGAAGGAAAAGCTCCTTGCCTTAAGTCAGCTTCTTTAAACTGCTCTTAAAATACGGCAGCCCTGCAAAACACTGGGAGGTTGTGCTGCTCTTGGTACTCACTCTCCCAGCATAGACACAAAGGTTGAACTGCCAACCCAAATCCTTTCTTCATTATACAGCTGTGGAAGGGTTACACTGTTTTGCATTCCAATAACTTTGGGATAACCATTTGTCTGAAGTGGTGTAGGGTTTCCTACCTAAGCAGCGGGTTGGACTAGAAGACCTCCAAGGTCCCTTGCAACTCTGTTATTCTGTTCTGTTCTGTTCTGTTCTGTTCTGTTCTGTTCTGTTCTGTCTGTTCCAATACAGTGCCAAAGATTTTGCCATTAAACTAAGGCAGTGCAATGAACATATATTCACAGTAAACAATGAAGCATATATTTTCCACTTAGAGATGCACTGAATTATAAATAGCTATGTAATAAAACATAGGAAAATATATAAACCATATGTGAAAAATAGCAGCATGGAATTAGTAATGCACATAATATTTACTATAAGAGCTGAGAGAATTACAGACTAAATATGTAATTACACATTGAAATAACATAAAAGTAGGCATCAGATGAGCCTCCCCTTGAATTTTCCAACCAATTAAATAGCATACTTATATAGTATGTCTCACATTGATGAATATATTTTTAATGTTTACCAGACCTATATCATTATATTTCCTAGTATTACTAGGCATAGGCCTGAAAATGAGGAGCTGCAAATCTTTTGCATATATGTCATTCATGTTAATAGAGTTTATTTCAGAGGTTAGTGGATTAAGCTGCTCACTAAGGAGTTTGTAATAAACATTATGTCTGAATTTTAATTTATATATAGGTTGTTCAAAGACATAGTTTGATGTTATATATACTTCAGAGCAATTTACTTTATTAAAATACTTTCATTTTGAGTCTAAAAATTACTATAGTGTGATATCATATTTTATTGAAATAATAGTTATGAGTTCTAATCAAATTACCAAATGGTTCATGTAATGGTTATCTTTCATGGGAATTGCTACTTCGAAAGAAGGAAATTGACTCTGGTTTGTACTTATTTTTTACTGACAATGCCATTGACCTATTCAAACAAGATTTTGTAGCTGAGAAAAATGAAAGCCTTTGCTTTTTCTTCTAGTTGCTAATTAGGGACATGCATTTGAAAGAAAGAGTAATAAATTTAAATTAACCTCATTAATCTAACAAGCAGAGTTCAAAGAAAACAGACTGAGCTCTCCCTCATAATTTTTCTTTCCTCTTCATTTTATCTTTCCTATTCAGTCATGCCTTATGTCTTCCATCAAAAGTGTACACAGTTCTTTTGTTAGTTTCATCTCCTTTCCATACCTTGGGATGATAAAAATGTCCAGAAACTGAGGCCAAAGACTACTAGATTAATCACAGTTCCAATGACAGCTCACCGCATGCTGAGTGAATTCCTCAAATCCCCCAAATGATTTTTTTGCCAGAACATGTGGAGCTACAACATTCAACATTTTATTGGTGCTGTTATCTCCAAACCAAGAATAGCTTTCTTGGAAAAAATGATTTGGTATCTACTGTGGGAATATTTTTAGCAGCTTGTTTGGTGAGTTTTCAGAAAATATAATTAGTAATAGAGATGTCAGCCAAGTTCTAAGTTCAGTTTTAAGCAAACTCTACTTAAAAGGCACCTTGTCTACAGTTTGCATTATCAAGATCAAAAGGTGTATTTCTATAAGAATATACAATTGTTCACTGTTTCTTGGATAAATATTTGTGTTTCTGAAAGTTATGGAAATGGCAGTACTAAATGTTTAAAGCCTTTCCTTTGTTTATATAAAAGGTCCCAGACATATAACAGTGCTGGAAACATCTCCTAATTTGCCTTCATGTTTTTATTTAGGCAGCAGTTTTCTTGGGTTCATATCATTCACAATGATTATTATGCTACTACACATGACCAGTAGTAAAAGAAATGCTACATAAATAATAAGGTAATTTATTAAACACCTGGTTGTTTACACTACAGCAAAGGGAAAAAAATCCACATTAGTAGTCTAACAGCTGTTGATGGCACAAACACATGATTTTTATTATACAGAGCCTACTTATTTTCTCTTGGTGGTCATATACAGATGGAAGACATTACTGTGATTCATACATTATAAGATGATAGTCCTCAGCCTTTTCCATTCTGAAGCCATTCCCATAACACTAATAAAAATGCTTTGTTTTAAGCAAAACTGATCTTTTATAGTGATTAGGACAAAATTGGTAATAAAGAATATGTGATATTGTATTGATATTGTAATAGACATTGAACTGGGATGAACAAATGGATCTTCTCAATTTGCTTTTGATACCCTAGGTCCATGATGGCAAACCTATGGCATGCGTGCCAGAGGTGGCACGCAGTGCCCTCTCTGATGGCACATGAGCAGGGGGCGTGCGGGAGTAGGTGTATGTAGGAGGAGGTGTGTGCGGGTGGGGGGGGTGGGGGGATTATGTGGGGAGGCTAATGCGCATGCGTGGGGGCCAGGGTGCATGTAGGGGGCCGCATGCGCAGGCATGGGGGGGCAGGGTGCATATAGGGGGCCACGCACACATGCCAGGTGCGCATTGCATTTTGTGGGTTCGGGCACACACGGGTGCATTCACACGCACATGTGCGCACTTTGGGCAGTCGATCTGGAAAAGGTTAGCCTTCACTGCCTTAGGTACTTTTAATTTCATTTGAGACTGATATCCCTGGAAGGTGGGAGTTATAAACACCTGTACCATTAAGTCTAATTTAATTGGAAGCTGTAATTCTCTACCCTTTGAATGGGTTTTATTAATGAATTGACCTGCATATATGATTGCGCCATTATAGGTATCTTATATTATCTCTGCATTCTTCCAAACTGCTTGACAAGCAGCTGAATTTTGTACTCAACAATATATTCTGTTTCAATATGTGGATACTCATATGTTTATTGTGATAAATAAGCTTCATGGGTTTTGTCAATTAAGAAATAATTAAGAAATCTCTCTATATTTGTATTATAATAATACCTGTTCTAAATTCATATATGTCCTTGTGCCTGCTAATATTCTACCAATTATTATGTTCATTTCCGTTATACTCTAGCAGCTATATAACAGAAAATGTTGCACTCAGGGGAAAATATGCTGGTTACCATCTGTGGTTGGGCAAAAGAGTTGATTGCATTTTTGAGGTATGTAGTTGGCCAGAGGTGTAACCTTTATAATGACCTAGTGGTTGAACATCATATTTAAATGGACCATTAATCTAACTGACCTATATACAACCTTTTTTTTTTTTTGCAACTATAACTGAAATAAATGGGTTTACCACAGCATAGGTCTATGTTAATTTAAAAAAAAATATCTTATACTTTCAAGCAGACAGCAGATATTGAGATGGAGAGATCAACAATTCAACTCCTTTCTGTTGCACAAATCCTGAAGAAAGAGTAAATTACATATAATCACAATCATAGTAATCTTGTTAAAGAGCAAATATCATCCAGTGAAGATTGAGGAGATGTTACATATTGCAAAGCAATTATAATGAAAATCTGTCTCTGTAGAAATTATCATGATCCTCACCTTTAAAATGCAATGTACATGAACTGGGAGGTTTCAAACAATGATATATCCAAGAGGAAACTTAACATAGGCATGATATTAATGTAGGACAAAGAAAAAAGTTTCCCTATTCTTCCTATAGCCACTGCTGTCTCACTTGAAGGGCTCTAATAAATGATCATCCAATCTCTATTTGAAGACCTTCAGGGAAGAACTCACTTCTTTTACCTGGCAGCCTTTAACCATTCCTCACAATGCTTGGTTTCTTGATACTTCACAATTGCCTTAGCATTCCTCTAACTTATTTATTTTATTTTTATTTATTTATTTTATTTATTTATTTTGTCAAGCATATATAAGGTAACAGATAAACGTATAAACATAATTTGAATACATGAAAAGAGTAAATAAAAAGGAATATTAGGACAGGGACGGTAGGCACGCTGGTGCACTTATGCACGCCCCTTACAGACCTCTTAGGAATGGGGTGAGGTCAACAGTACACAATTAAAATTAAAAATTGCTATACAGTTTGGCACTTTTTGAACTATGGTACCCATTTTCAGAGAAATGTGGTCTGGTAGAGGAAAGGGGAATAATTACTTTCCATAATCTGACTTGGTGCTCCTGTTAATGCATCCTAGATAGCATTTTTTTTTTTTTAGCAGCTGACTAACTCTGTTATCTCAAGCTTAACTTGTGGTTGACAAGGATACCCAAATCCCTTTCATACCTATTATTGCCAGGTCAGGTTTCACCACCCTTTACTTATGCTTTCAGCTCCCAATATTCCTTTTTCACTTGGATTTTAACTGTCTTGCCTGATTATTAGAGACACAAAAGCTTGCAATTGTTTTGAAAATCTTCAGTTGGGCTCTAATTGCATCAATATGGCTTTTGGATGCAATGTACCAGTTAATTAAATGTCCAATTACTGGAGAGCCAGTATAAGCAGGCTGTTTTTTTAAGAGCCATATTTATTACATGTTTTAAAAATGTTCTCAAGTCAACTGTTTTCTAAACATTTCAAAGTCCTAAATGTAGATGAAACATTAATTTAACTGGCTCTTTGTTCTTAATTGAGCCAGAACAGAAACAAGGAATATGAGTCAGAGTATATGGGGTTTTTTAATGTTTGCTATTAAACATCTGTTTTTGTTTATATAATACTGTACAATATTAAGGGTATAGAAGAGGGCATACTCAGTCATTTATAAATATTTTTTAAAAAGGAAGCTGCCGTTATCATCATGCTCTTTCCCCTGTTTTATACCTTTTTCAAACACTTAATTTCAATAAAGTTTACCTAAGAAGGTTTGAACAGCTGTTACATTAAAACTTGCTGGTGACAGGAATTCTTTCTAGCTTTTCCCAAAATTGCTACTACTCCCATCTAACACTCCTTCAAGGTCAGTGAGCCTCCTGAGGATATTCTGTAGAAGAGTACACTGTAATTGCAAATTCTACAAGGAACTGTTAAAAAACTAAATATATATAGCTTGCAGAAAAGAAGATTGATAGGGTTTTAAAATATCTGAAGGATTATCATATTTTAGGGGCGGTTGGACTTATTCTCATTTGCTCCAGAGCGTAAGACTAGACCTAAGGAGATGGAACATCAAGGATGTATATATAGATTAGATAATTTGGAAGAACTTCTTGACAGTAAGAACAGTCAATCAATAGAATAGGTGACTGCAAGGAACCACTTCTTCCCCTTTACTGGAGGTTTTCAAACAGAGGCTGGATGGTCAGCTACTGGGTATGGTGTAGTGAATTTGCTGTTGTTGGACTTCACCTCTTAGATCCCTTGATTCTGTGATGCTATGAATTATATGAAATGGACAATACATTTCCACCAGTACTTCTCAGTTCTAACACTAAAATTTCTGAACATGTCTGATAATTTTAATGAAGGAGGTTTGTATTAACATTCATTGAGCTTTACAAGATGTACAAAACTTTCAAAGATTCAAGTTTGAAATATCTTGATTTTGAAACATTCTAGTCCAATCTCACTAAAATTATTTCAACATTAGAACTGTTTCTTCTAACCTTATCAGTTATAGTCTGACCTCAAAAGGAAAAATGTTCCAACCACCAAATTAAGGTGAGAATGGCTTATTCTCAGGTCAGTGTACTTCTGAAAAGGTAGGGTTAGAACAAGCTCTTCTGTCATGAAATTACTTTCACTGATATTGTAACATTCTGTTCCATAGTTGGAACAGGGTATTTTAGAGGTGTTTCAACTTTGAAACATTTTGTACACCTCTTTATAAAATATATTGCCAGCAGTGGTAGAATTCGACATATTTGCAGCGGCACAAATTGAAATTGTTATACAAAATTGAACCCTGTTATATTTTCATGTTCCCTTTGTCCATTCCATTCAGGGAATATTTAATCATAGAAAAGGTTTTATAAACTCATCAAACAAAAATTGCATGATAGAAAAGCCCAACTGTGATACTATATGCATATACTGTACTGTACTTCTGTCAGCAAATGTGTTAGCCGTAGAGCTAAACAGAATCTAGAGCCTATTTTCAGACATCAGTATTATTTTGGGGTGGCAAAATTGAACCAAGTTGATTGCAGGATATTGTTAGTAATAGTTTTGTACCTAATCTCAGTGCACATGTGTAATCAATTACCTTGTTTAATTCCTAATGAAATCAAAGTTATTCATAAATTTGTAGCAGATCACTGGTATTCCTTTCACCTTTGATATTTTAGGTCTCCAGTATAAAGCACAACATTTGGGTTCTGGGATTAATTTTGGATTTAATTTTCTGAGCTAACTATATTAAAACATTCTCATATACAACATTTTTAAATACATGCTAGACAATTCTAATCAGTTATATTTTCCAGTCTTCAATTTCCAGCTGGATATCTTGCAAAATTACATTTTTTTCTAAAATTTTATTACTATTTTTACCCTTCCATGCTTTAAAACTATGTTTGTAATATCTATGTTTATTTCTAAATAGTACAGTTATTAATTATTCTGTTTCAGACATAATTTTATGTAACAATATAATGGCCATTCCATATTTTATAGAGGAAATTGCACTTATATATCTATAGCAAATAAGATTATGTCAAAATGATAAAGTGCACATATTTGCACCCGTATGTCTGGGGCAAGGGCATCATGTGACATGTTTTATCATTTGCTCCTCCCTCTCATGGATCCCTCTGGAAAAGCCTTTCAGACATTTATCATTTTGGCCTCCTTTTGTCTTCTTTTTCCTTTATGAATAAGTTCTCATGAAATTGTTCTCATGTGTACATTATTTATTTTCATGTAACACATAGAATAAAGACATATATTTTAGCCAAAACATTTTTTCCATGAAAATAGCCATAATTAAGACTTATTCTGAAATATTTTGTCTCTCACATTTACCATATATGTTGCCCAGGAAGCTAGGAATTAGCATGGATCTTTTAGCATTAACAAAAACATTGTTTACAATGAAATTGTCAAGATAATTTCAACCCTTCACATTGTTATATCTTTTTCTCTTCCAGCTATAATCCAATGTAGAATATAAGTATGAAAGCTGTTCATTTTTATGACAAGCAAACTGGCTTGGGTTTTAGAGTTTTATCTATTCATAAAGAAATGCTCTTTTTATTTTTTTAAAAAAAGATAAGTGATAGATATAAAAATAATTTCTCCAATACTGCTTTAGATGGTGTTTATCAAAAATTTATTCCTTAAAAATGTCTGACAAAAGGAATGAAAATTTGTATAGAATATGTCTAGGAACTATTGAACGATCAAAAGAAAACCAGAAGATCAGATTCCGGAGTATATATTGCTAGCAAATTCACAGCCAGGCAAAATTCTGGTGAAGGGACTACCACTCAAATGAGGAGATGCATTATAGCTTAATGGTAGAAACAGATTGAGTCCCAAGCATTTCACATTAAAAGAAGCAGATACTACATACACTATAGTAGCTTTTGGAATATGCTATTATTTACTAAGAATCTCAGTGGCGCAGTGGTTAGAGTATAGTATGCAGGCTACTTCTGCTGACTCCCGGCTGACTGCAATTTAGCAGTTCAAATCCCACTAGGCCCACTCAGCCTTCCATCCTTCCAAGGTGGGTAAAATGAGGACCCAAATTGTTGGGGGCAATATGCTGACTCTGTAAACTGCTTAGGGCTGTAAAGCACTATGAAGCAGTAGATAAGCCTAAGTGCTATTACTAATGAATAAGCAACTAGAAAAAAAGTAATGGAACTTTGCCTTTATTTATGAAACTGCAGCAAGACTATTATATGCTCAGATGTGGAAAGATTCTACACTACTTACAATAAAAGAATTGTTGGTGAAGATGATAGAATTTACCAGAACAATTAAATTAACTTTTTAGTAGGAATAAAATACATTTATGATTGCCTGGAAACCCCGTATAGACTTTTTGCATGAAACAGAAAAAAATCCCCTATGATTTGTGGTTTGATTACTAAAAAACAATAACTGGGTAATAGAAAAAGTGAGCCTTTTTGTAATCATAGTAATTTGAGAAAGATATAATTTTGAGTGAGAGATAATTTTGTAATGGTAGCTATATTTCTTGCAAAGGAAATCAGAAACTTCTTTCAATTTTTTTATTCTTTCTGCACATTTTGCTTTTTTTCTTCTTTTTTGTTTATTGCTTATGTATTTTGTAAATCTTGAATCAAAAAAGTATATAAAAAAGAAATATGTTATTATTTGAGGGTAATATTGAATTTCCATTACTGCTATCAATGATTTCCTGAGATTATAGGTTGCTTGACTTGCAGACTTTCATGTGTATCTATCTCTGTCTCTATCTCCCTTTTTCTTTCTCTCTCCCTGACCCTTTCCCTTTCTCCCCACTCCCATCCATCAGAAACCACTGATTTATTTTGCAACAAATATAAATACAATTACAAAATTATCTCTCACTCAAAATTATATGGCGCGAGAGAAAGAGAAAGAGAAAGAGCCTGGATAGCTCAACAGACAGAGCTCTGTAATTTAACACTAGCTGTCTGCAATTAAAAGTAAGATCGAATCCCGCCAGGCTCAAGGTTGATTCAGCCTTCCATCCTTTCTAAGGTAGGTAAACTGAGGACCCAGTTTGTGGGGGCAATAAGCTGACTTTGTATAAATATACAAAAGTATGAAGGCTATTGCTTAACGCATTGTAAGCCGCCCTGAGTCTCCGGAGAAGGGCGGCATATAAATCAAATTTAAAAAAAAAAAAATAAGAGAGAGAGAGATTAACAAACACCCGTTTCCATTCTCGGGGAATATTTATTTTCAAAATATGTACCAGTGTTTCTAAAGATATTAGCATGTCAAAATAAAGATAGAAATCTCTTTATTAGTAATCTGTGGGGTCAATGTAACGGAATATGCAAAGTATAGGAGTAAATGGGACTATTGCAAAAAGTACGCAAAGTTATTGTTTAAAAATTGAAATCTGAGATGCTGAAAGTTCTCTTAAGTGATTTGGATTCTGATTTTCGCACAGATCATCTGAAAGAAGAGATAATCCAGAGGCATATGCAAAAGGCAGCACAAGGTAAATATAATATTCCAGGATAAAATCTTTTCTCCAATGGTATTTGTTTGTAGAAGCTCACATAGTGTTAATCTTTGGGGTGGGGGGGGGGGCTGTTCTTTCATATTGTTATAATTCATGCAAGAAAATTTTCACATTTTCTTCCTTCATTGTAGACAAATGTCCCACCAAACTCACATTAGCAACAGCAGCAGCAGATTTAGCTGTTTAAATTTCACTAGGGCTGCTCTTTTCCGCAAGTTATGGCGTTAATCATCTGAGGTCATTTGGGTCATGCTGATTTATGCCTAGGTTTGTTTTTGTTAAACATTATCCTGGGATGAACTGTGACACTACAATCTATGAGAGCAGATGAAGAAAGCAAGTGCAATCAAATGTTTGCAAGCATCCCCTTAAATACATGGAGCTTTTTCAAATGTTTATGATTCTCATTCTTCTGTGAAGCTGATGTGGGAAATACTACATGGAATAAATGTTAAGTAGTCTGTTTCAGGATCACTCATAACTGGCAATTTTGAGCAGATATTGACCGTATAATAATTTATGTGCCATTAGTATAATTCGGTAAACTTC
This sequence comes from Pantherophis guttatus, assembly GCF_059756535.1. Lineage (NCBI taxonomy): Eukaryota > Metazoa > Chordata > Lepidosauria > Squamata > Colubridae > Pantherophis > Pantherophis guttatus. The sequence goes on along the minus strand of NC_142063.1, from coordinate 288,690,441 downwards.
CTTTATATATCATATATATATATATGATCAATGGGAAATCATACGTCTCCTATGTTAACACCAGACATGTAGTTGTTTTGCTAATTTTGCATCTTCCAAGATTGTTTTTTTAAAGCTCATTCGTCCTTTTAAATTTATTGTAACACTGTGGGCTGATATTTATTATGTGACTTAAGTATTGTCATTTGCTTAGTGTGCTCTGGGAAATGAAATAAAGTGTCTATTCTTCTGATTTGTCTTGATAACTGTAAAAGTATGACATAATAAAAAAACTCTTTTTAGTAAACATAACTATATTTTAAAACCCCAGGATAAAATTCAAGATAATGTTTCCATTGGGGATCTTGGTGTTAATATTTTTAGCTATCTTTTTTATTTATTTTAAGTGCCTTTCTTGATGGAGATAAATTACAAACATTTTGAATAATAGCAATCTATTTTCTCAGTGGGATATCCTTAGGATTCAGAATTCTCATTTAACAATAGTTTTATATTCAGCCCTTTCTCTTTTTTTAGAAAGATGATTTATCTAGAGATTCTTCTCGTGCCATCTCTGCATACCAGATGACTGATGGTTAGATAAATGATTGGCATTTCCTAGTAACATACTCCTGCAGGATATTATTCTGTATCTACTCCTACTCAGAATACAGAATAAAAAGTATTGTGGTCCCATTCCCAGCCATTTGAAGGGCTAAGAACAAACTACAATTATATCAAAGTACCAAAAGAAAATTTCCAAAAATTTGTTGTGGATGACAAGATAAACCCAACAATTATTAAATGTTGGTTAAGATTAGGATTCTAGATTATATTGACGGTTTTCTCTGTCTATTGTACACTGATCATAGATAGGTAGTGGTCAATGCAACATTTTTGTATCTAGTTACATTGACTAGCAGGAGAGAGGCATTGTATGACTGATTTTGTGCCCAAAATCCTTCAGTTCAATTCCTGATTGAGGATTTGAAGCCCATAGCATAACATCTACCTACCTATGTTCCATAAATTCAAATTGTGATAAGACTGGTCACATAATGCCTCCCTCCTTCTAGTCACTAAAATAGAAACAACACAGGAGATATAAGGTGTATAAAAAAGTAGAAATTTTCTTCCCCCCTGGAAGGTAGTGGTGGAACTAATAGAAAGTCCTGTACATAGAGGCATGACATTATGACACATCTTTATTACTGTGATCTGAGGATTAAGGGAAGGTGAACTGTGTATACCATTTTGATAATTTTATGTCTAAAAGATCTGTGGTGTGTGGAAGGCTAATAAACTTCTGAGCCCAGCCAATTAAGTCATACTTCTAAGAGGACTTGTCTGTCACAAATATTGGTTGCTAGGCAGATTGAAATAATTAGTTAGATACAATTAGAATTTTGACCAAGAAATGAGGAAACTTTGTCTTTGGATATCCACATCTGTTGGGGGCCACAGGTCCCTAGTGGATAAGATTAAAGCTGATAGTAGCAGATACAATGGGTGTGTGTGTGTATGTGTGTGTAATCTAAGAGAGTATCAGAAATAGAAAAAAGACGAGTCAAAACATATACATGTGGGTGTATATATATCTTTATTTTGACTTGTCTTTTTTCTATTTCTGATACTCTCTTATTTCGCTTGTCATAGACAGCAACAGAAGAGGGAGTTTTGTAAAATGCTTTTGAAACTCAGCTAAGAGCTTTCTTAAATTAGTTGAGAGATACATATGGTCCTAAGCATTATGGGGTTTCACTTACCTTCACTACCAGTTTGGAACTGTGAGTGCAAGCATGTGCGCACTTTGGTCACATGCAGCGCTTTTGCGCCTGCACAAAGCGTCTGTGATGACGTCCGGGCGGGTGGGCAGAGCCTCCCACCAGGCGAATCAGTAGAAACTCACCACTGGTCCTAAGGTTGCAGATTGTTCACCTTAGTTTACACTAAAAAAATTGAAAACCTTTCCTTAATGTTTATTAATATTGCTGTGATATATTTATATATTATTACAAAACATTTTCATTTCATCATCAGAGACTATTTTCTGTAAAGGACATTACTCCTGCAATAAGAACATTTTATCAAATATGGAAATACACATGAACTCTTTTTTTTTTCCTGATTTTTGTTGAACAAGTGACAAGGTCACATGCCACTCATGTGGCCAAGAGGAAGTTATGGTGGAGCAGCAACATGGGGGAGTGATGATGGTGCATGTGAAGACTGAATATGAGTTGGATTTATCTCAGTATATCATAGTTAATTTCATTTCAGTGCTATAATACATTCTGCTATTTTGAATATTTGTGTTTCAAATTGAAATAATAACAACCAACATCTGTCTGTGTTAGCTAAATATTTATAGCTATTGTTTATCATTATTTTCAATAGTTACTCCTAGAAGCATTTTAGAGCATTCCTCCTATATAAAAAGATTTTTTCCCAATATTTCTATGTGTAGAATAAAGTAATTGGAATTACTTATCCTTAACAGTTACTCTTCAAATTCTGAGACTAAAAAAATAGGTTGTTCAGATGATGTTTGTTAAGAACATAGATTTTCCATTAATTTTGGTAACATATCTGGCTATGCACCTCAAAACATTCCATGAATATTTTGCTTTAGGGAAAAATAGAATTTATTCTGACTGATTTAAATCTTAAAGGCTTCATATTTCTTCAGTGCCATAGCAAATGAATTTATTGGCAGGAAATCTGCAAAAACAGCGATGCGAGGAAAAATGAAAAGGCATAGAAAATAAATTTATTTCATTAAAATAATTGCTTGTGTGTTAAACTTGAGTTGAACATACTGATTCATGATCTAGGGGCAGAGGTAGGGAGCAATACATTCACGTAACCTATAAAAACAATTGTAATAATTATGTGCTTCAATTAGATATATGAAAGTAACTATTAATCTATTATAATTAATAATTATAATTATTAAATTTATGTGCCATCCATCTTGCAGTTTGTGGAGATTCTGGGCAGCTTACAATTAAACGTGTTACCCAGTAATTTCGATTTGGGTATACTGGAATAGGTCTGAGAAAACTGGCATTCTGGGAAAATGAGAAGCTAAATTAACAAATACATTAATGGCTTTAATTAGTAATAGTATATTTCTACTCAGCGTTTATTATCAATAGTGCTCACACTGATGTTTTACAGCTATCTGCTTCAAACTGACATTTTCCACATGTGTTGAGACAACAGTTCCCAGAAGTTACAGCCAGAATGGCAGGGTTTTTAGAAGTTAAATTTGCATCATACTTTAAGGCATCGGGTTGGGGAAGACTATTATGTACATTAGAATATTTATTAAAATTCTGCTCGTTAGTGGAAATTAGAGTATAAAATAAATTAATTATAAAGGCAAGGTAAAGATGAATGGAAGTGTTCCTCTGAATTTTATACATAGCTCTACTTTTCTAGCTCATGTCAGGTTTCAGAGAAAATTATGGCTGCCTCAGTAGTTGCCAAGTGTATGGCAAGGCTTCCTCATTTGGCTGTCATTGGAGATATTGCTTTGAATCCAGTGAATAGATATTTTGAGGAAAGAAAGATGGTTAAAATTTCTTCCTGGAATTATATTATCAAGTTGTAATATGGCATCTTTCAATAAAGAAAAATTGATCTAATCTTAAATGATATACATGTACAAATTGCATACTTTATTAGATAACTCAGATACTATACAATTTCATAGATTTACCAGTTTTATCTAAGCAAATGGAACACTTCTGATGTAATTGTGGATAAATTCTAGTGGCTGGTGTAGATATATAAACAGATCAACTACAGTAGTTGCTCAGAGGTGAAGATTTATGTCTAAAGGTTCAGTCGAGTAATGTCTAAACAAGACACATGATTGTATATTTATACAAAAAACATTGCTTCATTGTAAATTCAGATTAAAGTTGATTATATCTCTCAAATCTATGAAAGTTCCATATAACTGAGGTAAGCAATGCACATTAGAGAGTCATTTTTAAATTTTTAGCAATTCAAAATGTCAGCCTCACTAAATTAATTTTTGCATAATATTTGTTATAAATTCAGCTGAAAAGTTTCCTTTCTAATTTGTTCTATTTTTTTCCTTGCATCTCTGATACATTATTTCCCAGTATTCATTGTTGTATCATTCCTTTCCCTTTTCTTTTTTCTTTTTGTTATCAACAATGGTACTTTATCACTTCTTTCTTTCTTTTCTTCCCTACCTTCTAGCTTCTACCAACAATCTGAACTAGTAATGTCCAAACATTGGTTTACTGTGTCATCTATTGTTTAAATTGGGTGATTGTATCTCTCCTCTCCCTCCTCCTCTCTCTATTTCTCACTGCTTTCTACCCACATATCTCTGTGAGCCTCCATTTGTTTTTCCTGTCTCTTTCCCCACTACTGTTCTGTTTCATTTCCATTTCTGTTTCTGTAACTAATATATTTAATTTATTATTTAGTTTAAGTCTGGAGTGATAACTAAAATGTGAAACAGGCTGGAAAACTGGTACCAACTCCGCTGCACATGTCTCAGTTTAGAAAAAAGATAACATAGCAATCTGAGCCTTCTCCTGTTCACATTGTACATTTGAGTGGCTGGGTAAACCTTAAGATGCTTCTGTAAAGATGTAGGGAAGCACCATGAGATCACAAAGAGATTGAACAGGGCCCCAGCAAAAATGCTGCAGATCTTAGGTTCAGCAGGTCTGATTTATAATACTCTTGAAGTTGAAATTTGGTGAGGTTAATGTTATTTTACTGGCATAGTATTCTCTAAATAAATATCCTTTTCAGTTGGTGATTGGCCAAGTTCTAAGAATGTTGCTGCTGTAGTCCTTGAAAAATAGTTGTGATAAAATCTAATAACTATGTTGTGGTTTTTATTCGGGCATAAATGAAAAGCAGAACAGAAAAACAACTTAAGAATCTTACATACTATGGATTTGTATATCTTAGGTTTATACAAAATGTTCCTGATGCAGGGAAAGTTAGGCACTTTCCAAATGTGACTTTTTCACACACATGGCCATAAAAATGTCTCAAAACTATTCATCTTTTTTTTTTAACTCTTTGAATCTCTTTCAAAGGTTTTGGGAAAGACACTGTTTCAGCCAGATGCAAGAACATTGTACTAATGGGGCTTTTTTAATCATCTTGAAAGAAGAAGGAACAAAGACTAATTCCTTTAAACAAAAAATATTCATATGGAAGACAAACAAAAAGTCATTTGAAGGACTTTTAGAAAATGCTTGAAAACTAGTGTGGGGCAATTCAGAAAAACAATATGTTGTTAGCATGAAATCAAACTTTATGGTATGTAAAGCATAACAATAGGAACAAAACAGCTCTATTACACAAAAATAAAGTAAGAAGCATAAAAAGAAGCTTGTTTGCCAACAAGTATGTTTTCAGTTTTGCACTGTCTCGTTGGCATACTGTTATTTTGAGTCTAGAAGCAAAGGGTTCCTCATTTTTACTTATATTATTGATTCCCAGTGCCTTTTGCAAAAATTTCACAATGTTACAGTGTCTGTAATTTGTTCAAATGTCTTCCAGAATAATTTCTAATACAGTTAAGCTTGCTTCCCTTTTTCTTTTTTTAGTTGTAATAATGTAGTTAAAAAATAACATTTAAAGTAAATGTAGGCATGAAAATTATCTGAGATGTTCATATGCTTGTCCCAGATCAGACTATTAGTTGTTAATATTTGATGAATGACTGGCATATTTATGTATTTCATCTATGTTGATTTATTCCTCAAATATTGTACATGACTCTGGGCAACTAACCATTAAAAACAAGAAATAAATTACAAATAACATGAATAGCATCTGAGCAACCGATCTACAACACTAAAAATCATCCCAGTTAACACAGCCAAGAAATGGGCTCACCCACACCCCCAGGGCGTCAAGCTTGTTAAAAGCAGATCTTTAAGGCCTTGGAAAAAGCCGGCAGGATTGGGATGAGTCTGAAGGCAGATACCAAACAGAAAAGGCTTAAACTGCATTTATTGTATTATTGCTGACACCTATAAATGTCCGTTAGCAGATGCTGACTGGACATCTGATTCTAAATTTTGTTTAATATTCCATTTCTTTGTCTCTTGAACCTTTGGATTTTAAACTTTTAAAGATATATAGCTTTTTTTAAAAAAAATTGGTGCCTTTCTTCCAGGAGCTCACACAGTATACATAGCAACCTTCCTATTCCTTCTCCATAAACATGGAGTGCGTTAGCTCAGAAATACCAGCAACCAGGAGCACCTAGCTGCCCTGTCTGAAGCATGACTTGAATGTAGGTCTTCATAGTCCTAGTCTAACTACATCATCCTGGCTATCACATTGATAGCATAAAATGGCATATGGTTTTTCTTACAACAAAAGCAGATGGAAGGGATGTTGTCCAAAGATTATTTATTGGAATTTGTCAAGTTTTAACCTTCAAATCATATCTCCTCCATAAGAAAACATCTGACAAATATAAGCATATAAAAATGCTTTTTAAATATTTTTAAGTAGATGAAAGAACTGTACCTAGAGCTGATTCATTTTCTCCGGATCAGAATAGCCTCTTTTATCTGTCATCCTTTGTGGGTGTGCACTGATTAGATTTGTGTATTGTTTTTAATTTGTTTTTAATTATAAAATTAAGTTTTACAAATAAGATTAATCTCTGTTACATTCACTTATATCAGGAACAAGTAACTTGCCCTGATTTTTTTTAAAAAAAAAAATACAACTTGTCTTTTCTCTGGATTCTGGAGAAGACTTTTTCCCTCCATTCTCTGAAATCCTGCTGTTTGAAAGTGAGGAGAAAAGTGAGTGCCTTTCTTGTTTCAGATGACCATAAACTGAGCCATACTATCTGGTTGACCCATTGCCAGTATGAGACAGGAACCACTTTCTGAAGTCAGAAATGAATGCCAGCCTTTATTCTCTTCCCTCTCATCGTGAATCCAACCTCCATATACATTTTCCTGTTACAGGCACTTATCTTTATGTTACCTTAACTTACCTTTGCTTGTCCATTTACACTGGAGCATTTTACTTTCATTTTACTAGTTGCAATAGTTCAATGGTTATTTTGCAGAGGCAGGAAAGACCTTTCAACTGAGCCAATGTTCACCACTATTTCTAATATTTTCATATTTTATCCCTTCTATTGCAGATCTATACAGTAGTCAGTATTATTTTTGTGAACTTTTTAAAAATGCTCTTCATTATTTTTTTGTTGTTGTTTTATTTTATTATTTATTTTATTATTATTTTAATAACTGAAATCCCATCATTTTCCCAGTCATTTGAGATAAGAGTTTCATTCCCAGCTCCAAAAGGGAACTGTCAATCACTTTCCTGAAAGAAAAAACTGGAAGGGCATGTAACGATCCACTACTACTTAATGGAGTGGGGAAATATTAAGCAAGATTTCCATAGGGATCAGCAAGTTCACTAAGCACTGTAATTTAACACCAGCTGTCTGCAATTAAAGTAAGTTCGAATCTTGCCAGACTCAAGGTTGACTCAGCCTTCCATCCTTTCTAAGGTAGGTAAATTGAGGACCCAGTTTGTGGGGGCAATAAGCTGACTTTGTATAAAATATACAAAAGTATGAAGGTTATTGCTTAATGCACTGTAAGCCACCCTGAGTCTCCGGAGAAGGGCGGCATATAAATCAAATAAAAATAAAAATAAATAAATAAATAAATATAAATAAATAAATAAAATAGTTTATTAAAAGATGACATTATTTCTTCCGTTTACTAAGAAAATATTTATATACATTCATGAATTATTAATTCAATATCTTCACTTCATCAACTCTGTATAATGTCTTTGCCAAGAACAGAAAAAATATGAAAAAAATTTACTGTAAAGGAAATAAAGCACATAGTAAAGGAAATCCGAGGTATTTTCTCAGCAGCATCACTGGGAGAAATGCAAGATAGTAATATTAAAAGCAAAATAATTTTGTTGGAGACAAGTTGGAGGAGAATTTAAGAGATGAATTGGAACAAATAATTCATATAGAATTAATATTATATAATGTACTTTCTATTGAACAAAGGGGAGACAGATACAAGTCCATCCTCAGCCATGGAAGTTCAGTGAATAACCTGGGGCCACACTTTGTCTCAGCCTACTTCATAGGCTGGTTATGGGAAGAAAACTGGAAAAGAGTATTTTATACATCACTCTATGCTTTTTATACCATTTCTTTTTAAGGGGGAGAGGGAGAAATCCACAATTTAAATTGTATCCTTGGCTTTATTTATGTAATTATTAACATTGAGTGATTTTAATTTGCAGCTCTAATCAGTCCTCGAGAAATGAATCAACCTGATCCAGTAGAAGAGGCACTTCGAACACAAATTGAACAGAAGAAAATAAGGTTCTCTTAGCTTGATTATTATATATGTTAAAAACTTAACTAAGTATGTATGTTTCTTGTATACAATAAGTTGCTGAATACTAAATAATGTGTACATTTCATATACTGTATATAACATATATTCTATTAAGTTAGCTTAATACCTGTCTATACATGGACCATATTTCAGCAATGGGAAAACATAGATTTAGCTAGAAAAAGATATTAAATATTCTCTTGTCCCATAATTAGCTAAAGTCCCTTTTCAAGAAGAGTCTCCCCAAACCTTAGTGCCAATTGGTTGCTTTGGGTCTTTTGCTAAACTGGAACACAGAAATAGTGGAAAGCTGGCAAGAGAACAGCTGAACATTGTTCTAAAGGCAAAGACCAAAGGTAGTTCAAGGTCACATGAGAAAATCCAAAACAGTAGGGTGAGACAGAAATCAAAGAACTATAGAGGAGATCACAGTCAGGCAAGCACTTCTATAGAACTGGATAAGCTTGAGTTCTCAGAGACCTTCTCCAGATTTAGGGACAATTTCTGAGAATAGACTTGGAGAGTACCTGCTTACCAAAAGGGTCTAATTCATGAACATGTATTCATTTATTCAGTGAGAATTTGGCCTCTTCAATGGGCATTTCTTTGACAGATGAGTAAGTTGCTAATATTTGGGGAAAGCCTTTTCTATTCATATCCTACATGATAAGTTTAGCAGACTTTATAATTTTTTACAAAAAAATAATAAACAAGAGAGAAATACCCAACAAGTAATAAATCAATTTCCCAACTTGCAATGTGTGAGCAGATATCAAATGGTGAGAGATGTTCAGTTCAGTTCTACATAACAGCTTTTTAGTTGCAACAGATTTGTTGCATCTTCTGTAATAACATTTTCTTTTCCATTTTGCAGTTATAAAACAATGTTTACTCACTTGAAAGGGCTGAAGATAGAGATTGAACACTTGCAGCTCCTCATGGAAAAAGCAAAACTGAAGTTGCAAAAAGATTTTGAAGCTTGGTGGTCTGAGGAAACAAAAAGCTTGCAGGTATTTAGGTGTCTTTATTTTCACTTTCAGAATAATATTTACATTTGTCAGCTGAAAACAAGATTGGGATATCTGAATTTGATAAAGTATTCAATGCAGACTCTGCCTCCTTAACATGACACAAAATTAGTAATCATTCCACTTCTTCTAATAAAGCATTTTAACTTCCCAGATCTTAAACTGTATAAAATTCTAGGCAAGTGACTAATCATCTAATCAACTGAACTATGAGAAAGTTTGAAACTTGAGTTTGCCATTTCAGTGCATCAAGATGTAGTGATATAATGAGAGGCATAATATACATAAAATTGTGTGGCAAGTTATAATTCAAAGTAAGGATTTCAGTATTTAGATTTCAACATTAGTGGCATGAGAGTTAGCCCCTGATTCATTGCTTATCCTTATCCTATTAGAGCCAAGAAGAAAAGGCACTTTTGCAGAATTCAGCCACTGTTCTAAAGACTCCTCCCTTGTTTTTTGAAAATCAGCTACATCCAGGTACTATCAGGTAAGATGGGTATCTTTCTGTGTCTTCTGATATTTCTGCTTTTTTGAGTGAACAGTATAGGTAAAGTGATATACCAACCTCCAGTTGGTGCAAAATGCAGCAGTCCGCATGCTACTGTGCAGACCCAGGTGTGCACATTTCACCTCTCCTGCGGAAGCTGCATTGGCTGCTGATTTGCTTCCAGGTGCAATTCAAGGTGCTGGTTCTCACCTTTAAAGCCCATCATGGCTTGGGACCAGGTTATTTGAGGGACCGTCTCTTGCGGTCACATTTACCCGACCCATCAGAGCAGGGAGGCAGAGAATGCTGCGGATCCCATCCCCGAGGAAGATACACCTGGTGGGACCCAGAAGAAAGACCTTCTCTGTGGTGGCTCCCTCTCTCTGAACATCATTCCCCCAGAGATTAGAATGGCCCCACTCTAATACTCTTCCAGAAGGCACTGAACACCTGGTTTTGCCAGCGGGCCTGGGGAACCCAGAGTGGGATGGAGCCCATTAAATGGCTCGTGTGATCTGCTGTTGCCAGGGCGGGTGGTGGAGGGCTGATTTTATTATATTATACTATATTAATTTATTAGTTTTATTGTTTTAAATGTTTTATATTCTGTAAGCCGCCTTGAGTCGCCATGGGCGAATAGGCAGCAATATAAATTCAATAAATAAATAAAATAAATAAATATGGCTATTTTGTAAATCAATACATAAATGTTCCATACAATGAATCCATGTTGTGAATTCAGTAAGAGTATAATCTTAGAGCTTGAAGATGTCTGCAGTATAAGATGCAACCTGATTTCTCTTCTTAAATATTTCCTGCTCCAGTACTTTATATGTAATCTATTCTGATACAGAATGGATTGAAAGTATTACCTTTTATAATCTGGATATTATTTTTATATTAGTCCAGACTAATGATTCACTTCATTTTTTAATCAGCTATATGGTATTAATAGTTCATACTCAACTATGAGTCTTATATCTGTACATTGCCTGCTGTCAAACTGTTCTTTCTTCTAGTCATTATCTTATAATTTTTTTTGTATCTTATTGAAGTAGAAACCTTTGAATTTCATGTCATTGGTTTCAGGATAGTGTTTCAACTTGTCATCATAATTTCAAAATTATATCCTCCCTTGTATTTCTTAACAATTTATTAACTATAGTTGCAATCTGGTAGATATTTCCTTTAACTTTTTTGTCCAAATAATTTTAGAATGAGCATGGAATTTATGACAAGAAGCCATTCAAGACTTGTGTGGTATGTTGTTCTGTTTATTGTAGATTCAGCTGTGAATATACCTAACAGCAGTAAGGTCTGGCCCATTTTGTATGAACTATTAAATAAGGATTTCATTTTATGTATTTATTAGATTTCTAAGCTGCCAAAATCATATGAATCTAAGCCATATACAAAAATATTATGAATTTAATAAAATGTTCACATTAATTATGACAGGTTTTACAGAAAAATTAAAACCAACCCAATTGAAATAATGGAAACATTCCTATGACATTCTGTCAGCTAATTAAAAAAAGCTCTCTAGAAGACCACTGCTTCACTTGCTTCCATAAGTGTTAGGACTTGCTTCCATAACTGTTAGGACTAATGTAGTTTCTTGGGAAAGGTTGTTTCATAATATAGGAATCATTATAAAAAAGTTCTTCCATCTGGCTTGAGTTTTCCCGACTTCATCGTAAAAGGGAAATAGAAACAATTTTTCCCCAAATCTTATCAGGTCAACCATTTTTTCCTTACAGAAGGCTGTCTTAAAAATACTTTTAAGTGTGCTGTACCATTCAGGGCTTCTACACCAAAACCAGTTCTCTAAATTGCACATAGAGCTTATGATAAGCCAATGTAGGACCTGAAGCTCAGATATAAAATAATGCATGGGCTGTTGCATTTTGAAACAACTGAAGTTTTTGAGTAGTCTATAAACTACACAAATAGGTAAAGCGGCTTTAGTGTAAAATGGTGAGAGGGAAGGGAGGAACTATTGTTTTTTGGAAACTGAAATATAGTAGTTAGCACTATCCAATTAACACTTAGTGGTTAGTGGCTGTAGCCATTGCTGGATGTTATTTCTAACCACATTTTCTGTGGCAGTGCTACCATTCTTTCTTTCACTTTTGTATCAACTTTCTCAGTTTTTATGATGCACGGTGCTCAGCATATTAACACAATCTGGGATTCTGTGGTTTTGATGTTACATGCTGTTATCTGAGGATTATAAACACAATTTGTAAAACTTCCACAGCTCTGAATTGTACAATTAAAACATATCACCAACTAATTTTGTAGGCTTTAATAAATAATGTCAGCATAAACTGGTCTGTAGCATTGCTAATGTCAATTTTCCAGTAACTGTTACATCATCCTTCCACTCCTTCAATTTTAATAATCATAATAATCAAGATCTTTTGTGCTACATTAACTTTTATGTTTGGTCATAGTAAAAAAAAGAATAATTTTATTTTGCATTAAATGTTTCTAATTAGCACAATCTTAAAGTAAATTCTTCCAAAATAATTCTCAGGAAGTATAATATTCCCTTCTAGAAAGTGCATGTATATATAAAGCAAAAAGTGTTCCCTTCTACATATTTAAATCCTTAATGAAGGAGTTCATCATATACTGGGAACATGAAAAACAAGAAAAATCAGAAACTATAGTAGTGATTACTGCTGTAAAAGTATGTAGATCAGTGATGGGATTCAGCCAGTTCGCACCACTTCGGGAGAACCGGTTGTTAACTTTCTGAGCAGTTCAGCAAACTGGTTGTTGGAAGAAATCAATAGGGAAGAATAGGATTGTTAAATTACTTGAATCCCACCACTGATGTAGTTCAATATATTTTATGGACTTCATTCCAGTGTTGAATCAGTTCATGTGACTTTTTTGATATTATAATTGTATGGAATGTCTAGAGATTAGGTACTAATTGACATACATATTTTTATGACAATAATTTAAATATATGGAGCAAGCAACACTTACTTTGGCAAATGCATTCATGGTTAGCTATTTTTGTTGTTGATTCTAGTCCTCATTTTTGGCTGCTATGTCCCTTAGAGGTTATGATTATGATGCACGTTGAAGATAAGAATCCAAGACCATGAATCAAATGGGAGATTTTATGAGAGGCAGACTTGGAGTTCTGGTTTTATTTGCAGACATATGATATCCATGTTGTTATACTTATAATAACCCTTTTAAGTTTTCTATGAACATTTTCAGATATTTCAAGCACTTTTGTATTATTGTGTGTTATGCCTCATGCCCATTTTTGCAGCTATGTTCTCAATGTAACAAGCAAAGAATTTGTAATGGAGCTCTTGACATTGTGATAGAGAACATCAACTTATGTCCCACTGTGCTGAAAATTTATTCTAAACCTCTTGAAGCCTGTTTGAGGCATTAACAATTCATAGCAAGGTTTCTGGTTTCCTACATTTAAGGATATAAAATAACAAAACACCCACTTCCTAAAGAGCCAGTGAATCTCAGTGACACAGTGAACTTATTTATTCATTCTCATAGTTACATATGATGAGATCTTTGGGCTTTTTATTTTTCTTCAAATCCGTGGACTAAAACACAAAAAGCTCTTTGTTGCTAAATCCATCCAGAAGCAAACTGGTAATTTATTCAATGAACAGGATTTAACTGTAATCTTCTATCTGTCAAATAAATTGTAATAGTAAAAGTTTACACAAAGCATATGGTATGTAACAGTTACTGTCATTCAATATTTAGTTGAAGGAATTTAGATAGCAGAAGAGAATATAAAAGTAGGCCTGATGTAAAAACCATGTGAATATACCTCTACCACTGAAACAAGGATAACATAACTTTTTTATGACAATTTAGTCTGTAAACACTTGTGCTTAAACATTTTTCATCACTCTGAGATATAGAAGATGCTTCAATGCCTGTTACAAACTATGATATATAAGCAAATGGTGGCATTTTTAAATATTCTGAAAGTATTTGTAGTATTTAATTTGATGTGTACACAGGTGTTGGCATCCGACAAATAATAATATTGGCATTCAAGGAATATAATCACTATAGATTTTTAAAATTATCTGTCCCTTATATTTTAAAAATTTTCCTGTCGAAAGCTAAGTCTATATTCATGTGAGTAATATCCAGTAGAAATACCTAGGTATGTAATTGGAAAGTAAAGTTGAAGTTTTAGGGCCAAACTGTCAGTATGAATGTATTTTAATGTTTGATGATGCATTGTTTCAGGGCTTCTTTCAGATACCCCAGTGAAGCCCACTGATATTCAACCCAAAAAAATTGCTATCGATATGATGGTTGAGAAAAGGTAATATATTGGGCCAATCCCTGCCCTCATCCATGATGCATCTGACTCACCATCAGAGGAATCACATCAGTCTCTCCAATAAAAAACAGTCAATGTGTTTCTTGTTGGGAGCTTAATGCTTTGAGTTCTCAGACCAGAGCATCAGAGCAATAAGCCAGACCTGCACCTGCTCTATTTTTATGACCGTCACTAACATACACACTGGACAGCTATGCTACCAGTTTTCCTCGGGTAGAAATAGCACTTAGACTTATACCGATAGTCCTCGACTTACAACAGTTCATTTAGTGACCATTCAAAGTTACAACAGCACTGAAAAAGTGACTTATGACTGTTTTTCACAGTTACAACTTTTGCAGCATCCCCATGGTCATATGATCAAAATTCAGATGCTTGGCAACTGGTTCCTATTTATGACCGCTGCTGTGTCCCAAGGTCATGTGATCACCTTTTTTGACCCTCTGACAAGCAAAATAAATGGGGAAGCCAGATTCACTTAACATCTGGGCTACTAACTTAACAGCTGCAGTGATTCACTTAACAAATGTGGTCAGAAAAGTTGTAAAATGGGACAAAACTCACTTAGCAACAGAAATTCTGGGCTCAATTGTGGTTGTAAGTTGACGACTACCTGTATACCTCTTCATAGTGCTTTACAGCACACTCTATGCAGTTTGCAGAGTCAGCATATTGCCCCCAATAATCTGGGTCTCATTTTACCAACCTCAGAAGGATGGAAGGCTGAGTCAATCTTGAGCCGATCAGGAACGAACTCCTGGCAGTGAGCTGAATTAGCCTGCAATACTGCATTCTAACCACTGCGCCACCACAGATGGCTCCTTTTTGGAAGATGCCCTAAAACGGCCCTAGTCTCCAGGTATTGTACATGAACAGATTGTAGAGTCTATCTGCATAGGCACACACACACACCCTTGCTCACTTCACAATTTCTCACTCTGAAGAAATTGTGAACCACCCAGGCTAGACGTGATGAATGAGTAAAATGGTAAGGAGCAACAAGAGGTTTTCTTGGCCACCACAGCTCCAAGTTTTTAGTCATGCCACTAAATTTGTCACTGATAATTCCTTCAGCAGACATACATGAGCAAAAGTCCAATTAGCAACAAATCAGGTGTTGAAGCCTCAATGTTAATCTGCGCAGTGGCTCTCCAATGACCATTTCAAGGGTAGCAATAATAAGCAACACAAATATTGATATTAAACCACTACATTCTCTCCCAATTGCTGGTATATCTTCATGGACTATTCCTTTCTTTCAAGGTGAATTGATTAAGCCAGGACAATTTAAATCAGTGATTTAAGTCAGTAGGAAAAAAGACCAATTTAAGCAGCCCTTCAGCCAAGACCACCCTTGATACTGCTTTATATATTATCTATAGTTGTAGGTCATTAGATTCAAGATATATAATACTATACAAACATCAGATTATTGGTCACACTTTTTCATTTTTACAACCTGTTCTCATATTACTTTGTCACCATATATTCATTGTTGAGGTTTACCTAAAAGGGGAAAGTGACAAACCTTGCTTTCTATGATACATGATTGGAAGTTTAAAGGTATGTGGCATTCTAAAAATAAAACATCATAGTTTTATAATTCCTTACAATAGAATGCTATAGTTTACAGAAAACTATGTAATTTATCTTGCCATTATGGATAAAATTTTCTGTGCCAAGTAACCTGAGTCTTTCGATGTAACTATTTCACAGTCATCCGTTTCTTATGTTTTATTATCCTTAAATTGGAATTAGATAGGCTTGTCTTACAAAATAAATGATGCTTTTAAATCAAGAAGGGTCTTTGACAGCACTTCAAAGAGAAGATTATCCTCTGTATACTGAGATATATGGCTGTTCTGTTTTTTAAATATATCAAAGTTTCATGTTGTCTTCTCTTCTTTCCAATTGTCTTCTTCTCTGTTTCACTCTCCCTCTGGGTACCTCTACATTTTGAGAAATAGCAAACAAAACTAATTACATTTCAGTGACTAATCAGTTGAAATAAATTACTTGCCAGAAGAGACAAATCTAATTTTCATCAGGTAAAAATGAAATGTCCTTATTTGATAAATGAAGTTAAAAAAAAAACACTTTATTTATTTATTTATTTATTTATTAAATTTATATACCGCCCTATTCCTGAGGGACTCAGGGCGGTGAACAGCGAACGATAAAAAATACATGTAATACAAATGTTAATTAAACAAAAACCAATTAAATATACTAAACACTCTGGTCCTAGATAATTCAAGACATCCCAGTTTAAAATAAAATCGAAAGCAATATAAAGGGAAAGTTAGGCCAGGCCGGCCTGCTGAAACAGGAATGTTTTGAGGGCACGGCGGAAAGTGCGCAGAAATTTGAGAAACTTTGAGAAATTAAATTCTTTCTTCATTTACACAGAAAACCATTTCAGTGTCTTTTTTCATGCCTAACCCAGATATCCAATTTGAGTGTAGTTACCTTACTGCCAGCACACAATTAACACTAAGCGGGTCAAAAGCCATCATTTTAGGAAATACAGAAGTCTCCACACGTCCTCCAATCTTGATTGTTATCCAATAAGCCCTTGTACCAGGAGAATATTAACAAGATTTCAGTAGCTTAATATTCCATTCTCCACTGTTCATTCAGACCAGTGGGAATTAGAAAGGAAATGGAGAAAAAGAAGTACTCCAAACCCTGGTTAACCCCAATATTTAAAATTCAAATCCATTCTTATTGGCTTTCTTTGCCCTCTCTTTTAACATTCCTCCCTCTGCACCCAATCAATTCTTCCATTCTCCAGAGTCAAAGGTAAAATTTCAAGTCACAGTCATGTGATATTTAACTGAAGGGGAAGTGAGGTAGTAAGTACATCATAGACGTGCATTGTGTCACTTAATGACACTTATATCCCTTAGCAACAGAGATGTTGGTTCCATTTGTGGTTGTTAAGTGAGGACTGTATTCCATTTTATATCTTTCAGCAAGTCACTTAATATCTGTAAGAAACATACTTTCGTTTTTCATCTCACTGACCTAGTTGCTTTATCACTCCATGTTCTCATGCAGTAAACAAAGCAGACATGCAGCAAGAAGTGATGATGAGTTTCAAGTTCTCAGTGCATCTCTACCATATAATTGTGGGCTGGTTCTTTCATTCAACTTTTATGACACACTTAACAAACTAATGATAGAGTCTGTACTATATACATTTTAAAAAAGAGACTCCTGTAGGCATTGTGGGGTTAAATCAATGCTTCCCAAAGTTTTTCTTTCATTTTTTTTTTAATTTGATTTATATGCCGCCCTTCTCCGGAGACTCAGGGCGGCTTACAGTGCGTTAAGCAATAGCCTTCATACTTTTGTATATTTTATACAAAGTCAGCTTATTGCCCCCACAAACTGGGTCCTCAATTTACCTACCTTAGAAAGGATGGAAGGCTGAGTCAACCTTGAGCCTGGCAAGATTCGAACTTACTTTAATTGCAGACAGCTGGTGTTAAATTACAGTGCTTAGTCTGCAGAGCTATCCAGGCTCATTACCTCAAACTATCAAAAAGTCTTTTTTACCCAATGTAAGTAAAACACTTTAGGTCAGTTTAAGTGTCCCTGTTGTGACTGGGTAATGCCTTTGTGTGTCATTACCAAAAGAAAAAACACTTTTACCAAATTTTGGATAATATACCCAAATTTGGGAAGCACTGGGTTAAAAGCTTGTTCCTGCTTTCTCAGCTGTGTAGGCAGGAAATCTTTGCTTTAGTAGAGTCAAACTCTTTGACCCTGTTCTCCAGTTAGGGAGAAATGCTTTCTTGGCTCTTCTGACACTATTAAGAGATGGTATTTTCCATTCCATCTTTATTTATTTATTTATTTTGGTCAAACTAACTATTTGGAATTCAAAGGGATGAATTTAATTTCAGCACAAAAAAATAAGGAATGCCTCAAGTTTGCCATCTAGTGGTTAAATCTTAAAATAGGCATTTACATTTTGAATTGATGTTTAAAATAAGGACATAATGCTCAACCCCAAAGTCATCCACAGTGCTTTGTCGCTTTTGTTTCTGACACATATATAAACAGGAATTTGGATTGCAGGCATGAAGAAAAATATGTGAGATCTGTTAAAAGATACAGAAGCAATAGTAAACAGGACGTTTTTGTATGCTAAATATTGACATCTGCTTAGAAATTGAAGTGATCTATTGTAGCAATACTATAGACTGTATTGGAGTTAAAATAGGTGGAGGAATAAGCAGTACTGTTATTGGTATCTACTATTGCCACTCGGCCATGATGATTGCTTTCTACACTTGAATTGCATAAAGTAGCTTTCAAATATGTAAGAGGTAAATTAATAGGAGAATTAAATTATCTTGCAACCATAATACTTCCAGGAAATTCCTGGCATATTTTGCTGACGAGTTTCTCCTTCAGAGAATGGAGCAATGCATAAACTATCAGCTGTTCTTGACGTCATATTAAATACTAGGAATAACTTAATTGAGGAAATGTAAATAACAGGACACTGGGGGCAAGTAACCATATAATGCTAGTAATCTTCATTGAATAGCAACTAAATTTTAATGTAGTCAAATATTTAATAAATTCATGTATATGTAGGATTCTCTGATATATCAGAAATGGAAAATAATCCAAATCATAAAGGAAGAAGGAAGACAATCAAGTAAGGCCAAATAAACTGTCCTGTCTGTCCTGTCCTGTCCTGTGAAAGAAAAAATCATCAGCCTATCAGTTTCTTACTGAAGACAGCAAGATGTTATTGAACATAAGGAATGTCCTCTTGCTATCCAAAACTACTTTCCTGATGTACGTAGCTTATGAACTTGGTGTGATAGCAACTTTCAAATCTTACTGCATTCAATCACCTTCATGAAAATATTATTTTCTGTTGATCAACATTACAACAATACTTTTCAGAAACCATGTCCAGAGCATGGAATACATGGTGAAAAATGTTGTGGTCTTGGACAGTCACCATCCGCTGCAACTGTTTCTTCAATAGCAGACATAGTTGAGTGGACTGCTAATGCTGCATGCAGGTTGTTCATTCAGGCAGCCCCTGAGAACCCTATCTGGGGAATGCATTGCCAAATCAAACGTTTGTGTCTGAGAGCAGCAACAAATTCAAAAAGTCACTGAAGCTGTTTTGCAATCCTAGAACGACTGTGAATCTCCATCATCAGCTACTTCGCAAACACAGCTACATCATCACAATGATGGAATCATCAGAAAAGGATGCCAACACTTTCTGCAGCTTGGAAGATGGGGAAAGAAGGCACACTGTCTTGCTTCCATATTTTGATTTTTCCTATGGCAGATCGCAAACTGTAGAGTTGGAATGATGCTAACTTCAGTGAAAGAACCCTACTACTACTTTATTCTGTGTTTTGAGTTCTTCCAAACTGAATTAGAGTGACGGAAGGCATTATAGTGTTTAAAAAATGTTTAGACTGAATTATTATTTTAAACAATGCTAAATGGGCTGATGAAGTCGTTTTAAGAAATGTATTTAGATGACAAAGCTAATTTGATGTCGTCAGCTGTCAAAATATTTAAATTTTCAGTATCTTCATTTCTATTCCTCGTGAATTTAAATGGTAACTGAGCAGAGTTTAGAATTATTTTCATAATAAAAGCTCTACGGTTAGACTAACAATTATTGTATAGCTTTCAAGTGTAAATTACAGAAAGAATCTCATGAAAGCAAATTATGTTTTCTCTAGATATATGGTTGCAGAATGGAATGTTCACACAATGTACGTAATAACTTAATAACAGCATGATGGATAAGTAGACCTTCAGCAGAATAACTATTGTTTAGATACATAAAGAAAACATCCTTATTGTTCCCTTGGGACAGCATTAGCAAAACAAACAATGCTACAATATTTAATGCATCTCAGTTTCCATTTATTAAGTCTTTAAAAGAAGGATTTGTGATCATATTGCTGACTGTATCACACCAATCCAGTTTTTGAACTGGAGTCTTTATAAAATTAAATACTATTTTCAATTTTTATTGACTTATTTGGTAGAAAATACCATTTGTAAAATACAGTTTTGTTGTAGCCACCTGAAATGAGTTCAGCTCTTTCTGTTCCCAGGGTTCCAAATAACAGCAGAGCCAGCTCCAATGAAGAGTCAACTGTGAAGAGCAGCGTGAGCAGACTCAGCAACTCAGATTCAAAAATGAGGTATGCAGTAGTTACACCTTTTGAGAATCTAGATTAGGGCTCTCCAAACTTGGCAACTTTAAGACTTGTGGACTTCAACTCCCAGAGCTTTGCTGGCTGAGGAACTCTGGGAGTTGGAAGTCAACAAGTCTTAAAGTTGCCAAGTTTGGAGACCCCTGATCTAGATTCTAGAATATTCACTGAAGCTGCCTTTGTCACAAGAGAACAGAAGGGGAATAGGGCTGTGCATGCTGCCCCTTGCTGTTGTCACATCTACATCCAGATGTTTATAAATTGGCCAGATGATCTAAATTGGGGAAACTCTATGCAGTCAGCTGCGGCTTCTGATTGCATGGAGAACGATTACATGTAAATTCTTGCTTTAAAACTGATTATTCTAAGAAAAGACAAGAGAGCTCATACTCCCCCAGGCACTGTTGATTGCAACCATCGATGCTTCAGATTTGAATTCATAAAGGTATTTGGGGGCATACGAGGACAGCTGGAAGAAGATAGATATAGAAGAGCATATGTCTTTTTTTTAAGGAGCTCCCGGCATACACACCCATGTTCCAAAGCAACGTTTTAGAATTTTAAAAAATAGGTAGCTTCCTTCATTTCAGTGGAACTTGTCAATGAGTTCTATCTTAAGCCAGATAAAATAAATAAGCAGAATTCAGATAGGTGAAATTTATATTCTGCATAAGGAAGTTCAATATCCAACTCGGTCTGGAACAGCAAAGAAAACTGAAAAATGCACTTGGTTATTTCAGGATTTCACCAGATCCAAGTTCTACCATCCCCTTCACAGGAGATCGTCAAACTGATGCTGATATTATAGCTTTCATTAGAGCTAGAAAGAACCTCTTACATAAAAAAGGTAATTCTTATTAAATGTGTTAGTTGACCAAGTGATCTGTATAAGCTTTAAAAATTCAGTGTTATCCAGATTTATAAAAAGAAAACAGAGAATTACACTGAAATATGTAACTAATATGTAATAGTTATCATTAACAGTGTTTCCCCCCTCTTCTCTCTCAACATATTTGTTTTGGCTTTTAGATGGTATAGTTTTTCGACAGGAACCTGTCCTTTTATAATTTATAAATAATGTGATGGAATCAAGAAAGCAAATTCTGCCATTGTATTATGTGATCTCCTAGATTTTACTTGTAGTGAACCTGGGAAAGAGCTGAAAGAAAACCAGATAAGGTCTTTCACAAAGAATCTTTCACAGGTGGGATAAACTGAAAAGGGTTAAAACAGGGGTGTCAAACTGGCAGCCCGCAGGCTGGATGCTTTCATGTGCAGATCACACCCACCTAGCTCCGCAAAGGAAAAAAAATGTGATATGTCACAATACGCCACATGACGTGATCGAGTTTGATAGCCATGGGCTAAAAGGTTTGTAAGAAATATATGGTACTGGAATCTAAAAGCAGGAGAACAATGAGTGGGAAGTCAAGTTGAAATTAGATAGATTTGAAGTATTGAAGGCATACAGTTACCAGAGTGATTCAAGGTCACTTCAGAGGAGTTGGTGTAGGAATCATTTTACAGAGAAGAAAACATAGTGTGGAATATGTCTATCCAATAACTGGTAGAAGAGAATGACCCAATGCTATTTACTAAATTCAGAATTTACTTCCTCAGAGGACTTTTTTTATTGTCTCTTTTGAATGGTGTGTAAATGTGGTTTATCTCTATGTTGATGGCTGATTTGTCTGAATGCCAAGCTTCCAGGAATTCCCTGGGATTTGGGGATTTATTTATTTATTTATTTATTTATTTATTTATTTATTTATTTATTTATTTAATTAGATTTTTATACCACCCTTCTCCCACTGGACTCAGGGCGGTGAACAGCCAAGACTAAAAACATCGCATACAAAATTTAAAATTTTTTTATAAAAAGAATTAAACAAATTTTGGCCCAATAAATTTAAAACACCCCAACTAAAATTAATTAACAATTAAAAATATCTAAAGGGGTGTGTGTGTTAAGCCAGCCCTGCTTGATGAAATAAAAAAGTTTTAAGGGCATGGTGAAAAGCACGGAGATCTGGGATCCTACGTATCTCCGGGGGCAGGTCGTTCCAGAGGGCAGGTGCTGCCACAGAGAAGGCCCTCCCCCTGGGGGTCGCCAGCCGACATTGTCTGGCCGATGGCACCCTGAGGAGTCCCTCTCTGTGGGAGCGTACTGGCCAGTGGGAGACTATCGGTGGCAGAAGGCGGTCCCATAAGTACCCAGGCCCTAAGCCATGGAGCGCTTTAAAGGTGGTAACCAACACCTTGAAGCGCACCTGGAAGACCACCGGGAGCCAATGCAACTCGCACAGGAGGGGTGTCACATGGGAGCGCCCCGTCACTCCCATAATCCCCCGCGTGGCCGCATTCTGCACCAATTGGAGCCTCCGGATGCTCCTCAAGGGGAGCCCCATGTAGAGAGCATTATAGTAGTCCAGGCGGGAGGTGACGAGTGCCTGAGTGACCGTGCGTAAGGAGTCCCAATCCAGAAAGAGACGCAACTGGTGAATCAGGCAAACCTGATAAAAAGCCGCCCTGGCCACGGCCGTCATATGCTCTACTAAAGACAGCCGTGCGTCCAGGAGGACGCCCAAGTTGCGAGCCCTCTCTGTGGGGGCCAGTGACTTGCTCCCAATAGCTAGCGATGGCACCAGTGGCTATATCGGGACGCCGGCTTGGTCTAGAATGCTTAAAGGTTCCCAGTTGAAACTATGGTTGAGTCTGCCTATGTATTGTGAAATTGTGGAGTTTCCATCATGTCTTCTAACTAGCTGGAAGTTGGCTAGTTGGCTGAAATGTATAAATAGAAGTTGGATAGTTGGCTGCTTTCACATTGTGAAAATAATTTAAAATATTCTTGAAACCAGAGAGAAAAGGAATATTTTAATGTCTTACATTCCTGACAATGCCTCTATAGACATTAATATATTGTAGAATATTGAATTAATGAGCAAGCAATAATATTCTCTTTAGCCAATTTGATAGAATCTGGGTATGCTAATATGGAGAATGACAAGTAAATATTGTCATTTGAGGTGAGAAGCTCTATCAGACAAGCTATCTCTATCAGATAAGCTATCTTTTCGAATATCAATGAAAAGTAGGAAATTTGGTGCTCCATCAGGATTTTCTGTGTATGCCTTAGAGCATTGATGGCGAACCTACGGCACGCATGCCAGAGGTGACACACAGCTCCCTCTTTGATGGCACATGAGCCGTTGCCCCAGTTCAGCTCCACTGTGCATGTGCACACGCCTTCTGCCGGCCAGCTGGTCTTCGAGTCTCTGCCGCGCATGTGCAGGGGTGGGGTGCATGTGGGAGGCCACACACATGTGGGGGGGCATGCGCGGGGTGAGGCGCATATGCGGGGGCTGCATTGCATTTTGTGGGTTCAGGCTCGCCCACATTAGCACACGAGCTTTGCCCACTCAGTCCAGAAAAGGTTAGCCATCACTGCCTTAGAGTATACAACAAAACCATTTTGTTTTGAGAAAAAAGAAATTAACATTCATATTCATTTTGTTAACCATAGATACTTCTCAAATCTAGTGACTCAAAGTAGGGTGAGATAATATCCTAAAAGATGGAGAAAACGATAAGTAAAAATCAATAGAAAGTAACGTTCAAATTAATCAAATTTAAGAATGCATAGAATGTACTTTTATATAGCCTTACAAACAGTATTTAGATTATGCTCATACAAGCTATCTCAGTCTCTTAGATCTTTATTCTGAATTGAATTTTAATATAAATTGGTTCCTATGACAGTCACTGTTTCTACAGGTAAGTAAATAATTATAAGTAGAAACTAACTGCATAGGCATCAACATATTTAGTTACAATTTATATTATTTGTGTAGTGTAGAATGATCCCTGATCCTGGATTAAGTCTGCCAAATTTGTCACATTCCAAATATGAATTAGTTCCTAGATGACAAAAAAGTCCATTTCATTCTGGTCATTAAAAGTAGTAGGTTAGGAAACATACTCAATATCAGAGACAACAGTATCACCTAATGGTAAAAAGGGAACTATTAATAAAGGAATAGGAGATTACTTTTAATAGAGGTTTGTAGTGACAGGAACAAATTATACTGAATATCTAAAAGCAGCCTAATTACTGAAACCATAGCTTTCCATCAACTCTTGAGTGCTGATTACAGCATTATTCATCAAGCTAGTAGCACCTGACTTGACAGATGGTGTTAGCATTATCCCACAGTAGTGTTTTAATCTATCTCTTTGGTTATCAGCAATAATTGTTGGGTGTAAATAGAGAGGTTACAAAACCCTCCTCCATCCAGAGCAAATATTCTGCTCACTTAGTCTTTAAGGTGTCATATGTCTCAGTTTAATGAATTTCTTATTAAATTCTTTCTGAGCATATAATTTGGTTGAATAAATGTTTATTCCCCAACGATCATGGAATAATTACAAATTCTCTTGATGTTTAAGCTACCCAATTTTTAGTTTATGAAAAGATGCATGTTTGCAAGAAAAGTAGACCTGGCCTTAAATGTGCCTATCTAATTTTATTATAGTAAAATCATTAGAAAAATGTTTACAGGAGAAGTTCACAATTAGAGAAGCTGGCAAGGCCATTCTAAAGTCAGTTTCAGCAACTACATATGTAGTTCATGAACAATCTGAACTACAGAATAACATAGATGGAAGGGACCTTGGAGGTCTTTTAGTCCAACCGCTTGCTCAAGCAGGAGACTCTATAAAAGTCCAGACAAATGGCTGTCCAGTCTCTTCTTAAAAATCTCAAGGAATATCTGAGCAAGGAACTTTAGTTTGCCAAGATCTTTTCCAACATTTAACTCTAAAATCTGTTCAGTGTACAGAAATTATTTGCTGTGATATAGTTATAAAAATAGCTAATATAAAATAGCGAAATCTTATGGATTCTTTGGGTTGCTTCAATTATTACAGATTTCTTACAGCGAAAGAAATCAGTACTGAAATAATAAAAACTATGATAATGTTAAAGAAAAGTTCAAGAACCACTAGTATGTGTTGTAAATAATGCATTTTAAGGAAGATAAATGGCGTAATTTTTTTCCTATACTCTCCTCTCTCTAGCAGCTACTTGTGCTCTCCAAAACTTACTTTAGAGAGTCAAAGGAAAATTTCTGAACAATTTGAAATAGGGCAACAGTTAAAAGAAAAAGAAATCATTCACATTTCTGCTGATCTTCACCCGGTTTCCAGAAATTCATTTTCTTAAAAATAGTTTCTCATAGACCTGTGGTTTGTTTGTAAATGTATAACAACTGTCTCTGGTAATTCCATTGCTGCCATTATGCTGCTAGATAGCAGCATAATGCTAGTTGTAGCAGCTCTGCTCTGCCCTCAACCAGCTCACAAAATTCCAGAAAATTTAACAATATTTCTTTCTTAAATCAGTACAAGCCAGCTCGAGCGTACCTCTGTCATGGACTGAGCCACATAGTTGAAAAGGATGCCCATTCCATTCATAAAGTTTTTCAGTAGGAGAGAAGAAGCTCCTTCCATGGACTTAACTGATTTCATTAATCTTAGAATCCACTTCATTGTTTATAGAAAAGGAGGAGCTGAATGATGTATGGCTGTTGACCTATCCTGACTATGAGCACAAACTCCCAAAGCCAATTCCCTGAAGATGGCTTGATCAGAATGAAGACGATGCACATCACCACTTTCAAACATATAGTACCAGACAATCAACTTTTGGAATTTTATCCCTTTCTTTCTGAAGAAAGTGCAAGGCAGCCTTAAGAGGGTCTGAATTTTCACAGACTGCTTAAAACCCTGGTCCAAAAGAAAATAAATTTGCATGGGAGAGCGATTCAAGAGATTCTTTAGAAGTTCCAGTTGTGGGAAGATGACTTTGGCTCAAAGACCTAATTGCCCTCTAGCAGCTTTCAGTCCATCAACCATAGCTGAAATTCCACCAACTAGTGTTTTTCATAATAAACTAACGTTGAAATATGCAATTATTATAAGTTCCACTCCTACCTGGATGGTTGCTCCCAAACTGTATGGAAGATCACTATTCTCGCCCATTGCACTACACTTATTATTTGTAATAGTTTTATCTTTTTCTTATGCTATTTAATGTAATGCTTCTGAGTGCAATCTGTCAGGGATTGAATTGAGATTCGATCTGTCTGCCAGTGCCAGTTCCACTCTGTTGAATCTGACTACCTGAGTCATTCCATTACAGTCCACTTCTCAGTTGTATCACCATCTGAGATAAACAGGCAGTAGTCAGAGAGATCATTTTTATTGGCTATGGTGTTTTGCATGTTAAATGCCATTCTCAGAAGAGCTTGCTAGGTACCCAGGCAAGCTACTTCTTAAGTGCTCAGATTTTTATCAATTGAAAACTTTTAACTAATCTTCCATGATTCACCCTGTTTTACATTGCAGATTTTACTTCTTTTGAATTTTACCTCCCTCTTTAATATCATTTTTAATTTTTTTGTTAAAAGTCTGCATGGCCTTGGAAACATCCAAAATATTATTACATAAATTTTCATCAATAAACAGAATTCTGAATAGTATTTAGGGTGCAGTAAGAGATCTTGTCTATGCCATTTCTCAGAATGTGGTTTCTTCACAATAAATACTGGAAGAAAAATGGTTTTGGTTAATTTAGTCATACTGAACTACTAGACCAGGGAAGTCAAACTGGCAGCCCACGGGCCGGATGCATCACATGCAGGCCTGCAACATGACGCAGCAATTTTGACACCTGTGTACTAATGGGATAAGAATAACTAACTTATTCTTTTATTCCGACATTTCAACAATTCAATAATGTTATCTTAGTAGCCAAAATAGAGCCCTATTATACTATGCGGTGGTGTACCAAAAATCAGGTCCATATTTACTATATGTTAAATTTAAGATATTAATTACATATTCAAATTTGTTGCCATTTTCTGCTAAACACAACTTTAGTCATTCAACTCATGACCTTTGAATATTCCAAAGTACAGCAACATTTTTTCTGATATTTGAAATTTTAATGCAATGATCTTCTTTATGTCATCTCTTGGCCTTTGGGGCCTGAATTTGGTGAATTTAGAAAGAAACTTCATAAATAGGAATAAAACACAGTCTGGGGGTGCATAGGTTAGTGGAAGTAATGTCTTCTACAAATGGACCAAAAAAGAAGTTGAGGAACACCAAATCTCATTTTGTAGCTTTCTAAAATGTAAAGATGTGCAGACCAGAGTGATTAAAATAGGAAGGTGGTCATGTGATTATACTCTCTTGGAGTATCCTACTGCATCAATAGCATTTCCTCTTTTGTAAAAAATAAATAAATAAACTGGAGTTTTAACTATTGTTTTTGAGTAACTTTACATTCTAATATATTTGCTGTCCTGGAATATTATTATGTTGTTAGTAAATAATTTTATCTTCACAGTTGTATGATCATTAAAGGATCCCTTTATAATCAGCCTTCAGTCTCTAAGATCACTCTCTGGATGGCAGTAATACTATTCTAAAAAAGACCAGATTTCAGATGACCTCTAAAGATTTGTAATCATTAAACTATTAATGTGTATAATATGATTCATGCCTGACAGCCTTTTCTTCTCTTTTCAGGACTGGGAGACAAGTAAACTCTGATTTATGCAGCAAGGCCTCATTTTAAAATTAGACAAAGTAACTGTAACATTAGGACAAATGGAATTGCAGTTGTATTTATGAGGGAGGGAGAGTAGGAGAAAGAGAAAATGACTTTCTGCAAAGAGTAGCACTCAACCTATGTCTGCATTATTTTCATAATATCAAAAAAGTGAAACAAGCTCTAACTTGGAACATCAAGAACAGAAAAGCCAAAAGCCTTGTGATAGGAACCATAAATGCACTTTATTGGAGTTTTATTGGTTTTCAAATGTCATCGCTTCCAAGCCTTATTTCTTCATCTAACACAGAAGGACTCCCTTAGACTTTTATGAGATAATTTTGGACTGGAATGCTTTATTAGACTTGGAGGTTGGGAAGGATTCAGATTGTATGTGATGAGTCTCACTGACAACTGCAGGTATAGCAATACCTTTTTTCCTTACTGTAATTTAGTACAGCACAACAATTTAGTATTGTTAACTAAGCTAGCATTTTTTAAATAACATACTTGGGGATCATGTACTGAATTATGTTTCCAAATGTCCCTCCCCCTCCCCAAGATTTCTATAATTGCCTTTCAGGTGTGGAATCCTGCATCTTTATGGACCGACTTTTCTTCTATGCAGAGTTATTGTCCAAGAATATTGTGCTCAAAAGTTTGCTTCTGTGTGTCATTTGAGTAACAATTATTCCCTTTCATTAAATATAAAAACTACTAGAACATTCTATTGCCTAATACAAGTCATAATTAAAGCAAGAGAAAAATACATTGATATCCCTTTTTTCCCTCTTGAATCTATAGCCTAAAACCACTAGGAAAGATACTTTATTAAAGTGCTTTTAGTATTTGTAATAGCTGGCCTTTGGGTATGCTGGATGTATAGAACATCTTCATTTAATAAGAGTAAAGCAAAATAATGACTTAGTCACTTAGAGATACAGATCTTATTTGCTTAATCATGAAATGTGATCTTTCACCATGGGTTATACTGTGGTTAAAGGTGGATGCCTTGAATGTAATTTTAAACCATGGTTCCTAGTAATAGGGTTAAAATGATTCCATTTGTCATCTAAAGGTGATTGGGACTAGTCTGTCTTATCTTCTTTTTTGTCCTCTGAATGTAAAACCAATGAAAGAAATTGCCACAAATGGGGCCACTCCTCCACTGTTCCCAACTCCATTTTCACTCCCAATGTACCTTCAGGGGAGAGCCCATGAAATGGTTACCATAAGATGGAGATTGAGCATTAGGCTGTTTTACCTTTCTCTGAACTCATTATAAATTACTGTGTCTTCCTTCAAATGCAATGACCAGAACTAGACCAATAAAGCAGAATTATTATTTTCCGTAACCAGGAAACTATAGCTCGATTAATAGCTCTCCACTGCATTAGCCTTTTCTGCTACTGATCATATAACAGATGTTTAAATAATTCCTCTTAGGAAAATTTAGGATTCAATTAGGCTGAATGTGCACAACTAGTCTTCAGAACAGTGACCTTCTGCCTCAGAATTGTAGTCAGACAATATCTTTAGAGGCAGTCAATCAGTGCAGAGGCCACAGACAGGAAAAAGAGGAAGAGATAAATCATACCAAGTTTCCTACAAAATCAAGTAATGGGCATTTAAATTTCATTCTAATTTACCTACTATTTTTTTCTCCCCATTCATGACAAACATTTGAACCCTGTTCTCCAAAGGCACAGAATTTATTTATGTATTTGATAAATACATAAATACATATTTATGTAT
The DNA here is from genome assembly GCF_059756535.1 of Pantherophis guttatus. Classification (NCBI taxonomy): domain Eukaryota; kingdom Metazoa; phylum Chordata; class Lepidosauria; order Squamata; family Colubridae; genus Pantherophis; species Pantherophis guttatus. Next base: position 288,660,582 of record NC_142063.1, on the reverse strand, counting down.
TCCACCAGTATACTTAATCTGAGTACACAATTGATTAATGATCAAGAAAAAGTAGGCCAGGACTGTACAAAGCATTTGAAAAGTGTGAATTTGCCAAGTGCGTTGGTATGCATAACCGAGGAAGGCCCAAGAAGCAATCGTGCCAAGGCTTCCAGAAGATGCAGGTGCTTCCCATTTGGAAGTGAGATGCTTTGCTTACACTTTGCAAAGAACTTCCTTTGAATGTTTTGCACAGCCTTATCTAAACACAAACAAACAAATAAAATTCAAACCTATACGTTAACACCACTGTAATCATTCATTCATTAATAAAAGCCTAGTGAAAGAGATGTGTCCTAGTTATTCTTCCAAATAAAGAGAGAAGGAGCCAAACACATAAGAGTATATGCCACAGTCTGGAAGCGGGGCTGATGATCCTCCCCTACATCCCAGAAAGATAGCCTTGAACGAATGGGACATCTTCAGAAAGGCATCTACTGCAACCTGGCATGCCCAAGCAGGTTTATAAACATACAAGTTGGTTTTTGATAGTCTTAAACCATTTATAGTTCTAAAGATCAGTAATACTATTTTAAATTGTGCCTATTAGGCAATTGGCCATGCAGATCCTTCAATATGGCATCATATAATCCTTATAGTTGGCATCAGTTTCATTTTCAGATCTGTTTCAATGTAGTTCCATTCAGAGTACATTGCAGCAGTCCACACAAAATGTAATCTAGGCATGGATAATTATCGCTACATCTGAGCTGAAATAGTTGCAACTGACATACTACCTCTAATTGTATAAAAGTGGTCCTTGCTATAAAAATCCAAAAACAGCTGAGAATTGATGAGAAGCTAATCTGGTTCATCCAGATGATGGACCTTTAACTCCATCCAAACCAGGCTGAATCTCCAGTTTCCTATTAACTAACAGGAAACTTCCACTTTTCCTGAATTCAGTTTCAGCTTGTTCTCTTTCATCCCACCCATTAATGGAAGAGGAGGAGGCATATGAAACAGTTTCAGATTTCTCCTTACATTTTCCAGGACATATAAATATACTGTAGTTTCACGCACTCCTAAGCGATGTTTACGGGACAGTACATTTACTTAGAAGAAAATGCCATAGTTTAAAAAGGATAACTGCTAAATGTGTAAGGATCTTTAATCATGGAGCAGAGACATATGTTGACTTAGTAATGTCCCACAATGTTTAATTGAGCCTACACCCTGGCAACATGCATAGGATTGCATTTTTCAATGTACATATAGAAATGACTTCAATTATTCCCCTACTCCTTGGAAAAACCATTCGGTGCTTACAGAGCAGAAGCTGTGATTTTAAGCACAGGTTTATATTTGTGTTTCAGTCAGTTTAATTGCCAGTGGAAAAGTTTTCCTAGTAAATAATCTCTCATGCATGCTGAATACTAACCAGCATCTATGATATCTAACCAATGGCTGTTTAAACTTGTCAATATAGTAAACACTATTTATCGTTTTCAGCCAGAGCAAATTGCTGCTTTGTTTGCAGAGAAACCCGGGGTGAAAAGAGTGCTGAGATGAGCAAGGATTATAAAGGTCATACTCACCTTTCCCTTCTGAGATTCTTATCGGCAAGGGGAGCAAAAGGAAAGCAAAAAGTGAATGCATGTGACTGTAATTTCAAACTAATACATTGAAATCATTAATAAAGATCTGAATTACTCTAGCTTATAAGTATATATATTGTGTTGACCAAAGCAGGGAGTTCTTGAGGCATTTGGTGATTTTCTTTAATGTCATTAAATATCAAAGAGCTATGTTTACTTGTTTGTTTCTATTTCAAAATATGCCTTTGCTAAATCATAAATGGAGGCTATATTTCTAGCAGAACTATTTTTTTAAAAAAAAAAGAAAAACATCTCCCTTTGGTTCTGTGCAAAGAATTTAAAAAGAATTGGTGAACCATGCAGGTTTTGTTCCCCAAACTTCCATTGTTGCCATTGTTCTTATCTTTATGTAATATTGATATTATCCTCATCATTATAGTTATATTAATGTTAATATTATTATAGAATGCTCTTAATTTTTCAAGTTTTGTAGAAATATTAATTTTACAAATCAATTATATTTGAAATTATTTATATATTGGGAAGAATCTCAAATTACAAAATTAGAAAGATATGAATTTGTTTTATGAATTATACTTTTGATATCTTAGCCAAATACTCTTCTGCAACTGGATCTGCCAAAATGTGCCTTGTGGAGTACGTTACAGTATATTTATTCCTTGTCACAATTTTATAGCATTTAATACTGTTTTCTTTCCTGAGATAATTACCTGATTACCTTATGTTCTTCCCAAATTCCCATCTTAGACTGTGACATAATTAATTTTATCTCTTAAAAATATTTAACTTTACGTTTTAAAATCAGCATTATGATTCCATCTCCTGTGTTCAAATAAAAAATTTAAAAATAGTTCAAATTCATTCTCAGTTAAATTTAGTAAACACTGTGATACATCTAATGGAGCTACTCCTTGAACGAAAGCAATTTCACAAATATATTTGTAGTGTGAGTGTGAGTAATCCTGTGCATAGTAGCCACTCAATTAGTGACTATTCTCTATTCTCTATCTAGTGACTATTATGGCTGTAATAAATAATAATAATAAAACCATTTTCTCACCAATGTGTATATTTCCAGCCAAGTTTCATGGCCTCACAACAAACACACCTTCAGCATGAAACTGATTAAGGTGTGATCAGTTTCATGCAACCGATGAAAGAAGACAGAGCATCTAATTAACTGATGAAGGTCACAGCCAAACTTGTTAATTTGTGGTTAGCACTTTTTAGGAAAGTGTTGCACTGCAGAGAAAAGCAGTTCAGGAACAGATAATGCAATTGTGCAAGGAGGGAAAAACAACAACAACAACAAAAGGGTCAGGCACAGAATTGGAGAATTTTATCTAAAGGAAATGGCGGCAATCAGTGATCTTCACAGTCTCTCACATACACATTTGCAACCATTTTGCTAAATGACAAAGATGTTAGAACAAATTGCAAGAATAGAGTGTGATTATCATTTTCAGACAGCAGCTGGAATTGCACAAGTGAAGCATTTTTAAAAGAAATCGAAAATTCTGGTTATGACTTTTTCAAAATGGGAACTCAGTGCTACAGTATTTTCCGTTTATTCAACAGTCTCTCTGCTTGCTTCTTTCTTCCCTCCTCTTTTCTACCTTTTTCCTGCCAAACAATTGACAAATAAATGTTCTATCTTTCAAAAGACTTTGTACTCAAAAGTCTTGTTGCATATCTTCTGTTGGAAGAGCTTGTCAAAAACAAACCCTCAAAGATGTGTCACAAAAATACTCATTTTATTAGAATAGGCTTTTTCATGTACTGGTAGTTCTTGACTTACAACCATTAGTGACTGTTTGAAGTAACAAAGTCACTGAAAAAAGTGACTTACGACTGTTTTTCACACTTATGACTGGTGCAGCATCCCCATGGTCACGTGATCAAAATTCATATGCTTGGCAACTGACTCATAATTATGATGGTTGCCATGTCCAGAGGTCATGTGATCTCCTTTTGTGACCTTCTGATAAGCAAAGTCAATGCAGGAAGCCAGATTCACTTAACAACCATGACAATAACTTAACAATTGCAGTGAATCATTTAACAACTGTGCAATAAAAGTTGTAAAATGGGGCAAAATTCACATAACAAATTTTTCACTTAACCACATATGTTTTGGGCTCAGCCGTGGTCATAAATTGAGGACTACCTGTATTGGAGCTCGTGGGGCTACTCTCGGCAGTTTATAACAATAAAAAAGTATAAATAAAACAGTAGTAAAATAATAGAATAATAACAGAAATGAAAATAAATAAGAATACATCAATATGGTAACGAAAAAGATGGACTGGTGGAGAGCAGAGAGCAAGTGGTGGTGGGGAGATATCCATCAATCCAGCAGCCACCTCTAGCATGGAACTTCTCCATTCAGTTCCCGCTCTCCCAACTGGGAATTCCTGCTCTCCCAACTGGCAGAGGCAAGTCTTCAGGCTCCTGCAGAAGGATAAGAGGATAGGTATAGATCTGACCCGAGACGGTAGAATGTTCCAAAAGGCTAACAACACAATTTCCATTGGCAATGTCAAACTTGAACAGAAGAGAGCCCTGACATACAGTAATGACTTCAATTGTTAGGAAGTGTTGAGGAAGAGTTTCATCATTAGTTACAGCTTCACATGAAGTTCTTTGCAGTATAGAGTCCAGCTCCCTAGTCCAAGCTGTGGTTAGCTTCTTTCACTCACATGGTATATTTTGCTCTTAGAACATAGTTCATAGCTTTATCCTTTCTTTCCTTTCTTTCTAATAGCTACACCATGACAGCCCAAAGGACACATTCTAAGCATATCATTTGGGAGTGGGTTCTGCTTTTTTACACTTCACTGGAAATGAATACAAGATGTACCTTTTTTTTCCATAGCAACCTTTTTTTTTAATGTTGAAATGTAGTCCAATTCAGCAAAGGCTCCATCCAACAGTTAAAGTTTCCCTTTGATTCCTTGCTGGGGGATGCTTACGACTTTGGTTGTCTTCATTTTTTAGTAGAGAAGTATCCTGCTTCAGTGTTGAATAAATACAAATCAGTAATTAAGCTTCCTGCCACTGAGTAACCAGAAGCTGATAGTAGGCTAGTTTTTTCTGATATGGGAAAAGTGAATCCCACAAACCCTCAGGATGTGCAGGGAGGAGGCTGCAAAAACAGACTGAAGACCCCAGGCCCTCTTCCAGCTCCTCACTATGCTTCCAACCCAATGGAAATGTATCTCATTGCTTCCAATGGAGATAAATTATTTAAAAACCACCTCCAGAAGAAAACATTTTCCATTTTCCATTCCAACCTGCACACTTAAAATATTTCCAAAGGGCTTCAGTTGTGCTATCTGATGCCAATCAAAAAGCAATTAACTAGACTGCAGTTATTCCTAATGAAGGATTTCAAAATTGATTATTTAAAAAGAAATTTGAGAGATTTAAAATGAGAAATCATTGACCTCTCTGTGCTGAAATAGAAAGTATGGCAAATCTGTTACAAAAACAAAACTGAATTGGATCAGAAGACGTAGGACAGCACTGAGCCAATGAAACTGCAATGAATTGAGAGCAGCTAGTCTGGGTTCACAGAGATTATCCAAACTAATGATTATTAGCGCTACCCAGCCATTGTCTATCCTAGAATGAAGAAGCTTAGACAAATAATCTTACCATGTAGTCCCAGAGCACTAACAGAAAAATGTTTTTATTTTGTACCTCTGTAGGTTGCTGCTTTCATGTAGAGGCAGCACAACTGCAGACAAAAGAGGGCAAATTTCAGTTTCCTTATTGATAATTCAGCAGAAGAATGAAGTGTCTCATCTCTAGACACTCTACAACTCTAATGTCTAGCCTCTTTTTTCATCCTAATCCACCTTCTTTTGACTCTAGGCAGCATACATTTGGCAAGAACAGCCTTTTTTTGGGGAGGGGGGTGTCACATACTGGTACTTGAACTCTAGATGTAAATGGAAATGTCAGTCTTTGTGCTCAGTTGCTTGTCCAAATGACTAATCAAGGTACCTGCCTTTTCTAAGATGATTCCAGATGACTATTTTTTTTTCAAAAATACCACAGAACTAAAATAATTCTGTGTATGCAGTTATATGTTCCAATGAACCAGTGATATACAAATATAACTTTTCAATCCAGTTGACAGGCCGTTTACACTCCCATACCTTTAATACTTAGAAGCTATATATTTATTTATTTTTAAATTTTTATTTTCCATTTTTCCAATTTACATAACAATAAGCATTTTTTAACAGTACTGTGTCATGTGTCTCTTACAGTTATCTACATTTATTTCTATACATTTTTGTCTAAGTGGTTAGAACAGAGAAATAAACTATATATTTAACTTGGTTATTGAATTAATCCACTCCTGAAATCAAACAATACACTGAACCATAATCTAGAGCAGTGATGGTTAATCTTTTCGGCACTGAGTGCCGAAACTGGAATGCGTGTCATGTGCATGCACGCGCACCAGAGTGCCAGAACCCAGAAGAGAGCATTTGGCCAGTGCACATGCGCATGGCGGCCAGCTGCTCTTCCGGGTTCCATCGCGTGCATGCGTGCTGGACAGCTAGGCCGGCGTGCATGCGTGTGCCGAAACTCAGAAGAGAGCAGCTGTCTAGTGTGCATGCATGTGACGGAACCCAGAAGAGCAGCTGGCAACGGCACATGTGCCCACATGTGTTCTGTGTGTCACCTCTGGCACACATGCCTTAGGTTCGCCATCATGGATCTAGAGCAACCAGATGGAGGGACAATTTTTTTCTATTCAGGACTTATCAGACTTACATAGGCAGAGATCCTTTAAATTGAATTAAAATCCTCTACCAGGAATTGAACTTGGAGACCACTGTCCTTTAGATGATTACATAATATACAGTGCATTAGCTTTAGGAGCTATCCAAATCCTGCTCCAGCAGGAGGAGTTGCAGGAGGAATGCATAAATCTATATTTAGAATGTTATATGCTGCCCACCGTCCACTGACCTCATCTTTCTGGTTTCAGAGCTTTAAAAAAAGAAGGTGGACCAGGGGTGAAATTCAGCAGGTTCTGACAGGTTCTGGAGAACCGGTAGCAGAAATTTTGAGCAGTTCGGAGAACTGGCAAATACCACCTCTGGCTGGCCCCAGAGTGGGGTGGGAATGGAGATTTTGCAATATCCTTCCCCCAGGAGTGGGGAGGGAATGGGGATTTTGCAGTATCCTTCCCCTGCCACATCCACCAAGCCATGCCCACAGAACCGGTAGTAAAAAAAAAATGGATTTCACCACTGAGGTGGACTATATGCACCACTATAAAGGCAGATGTCCCAAGAAAAGATCCCAGTTTCTGGCCAGCTAACATCAACAGTGCAAGTAGAAGGCTCGCCTTGTGTGAGCAATATTTCAGGAAATTGTGTTGGTGCTTTCCACTCATTATGTCTATGTAACGAGACTGAATGAGCAACTGCAGCAGAAGACGAAGGAATCAGAAATGCCAGCAGGTGGTCATGCTGTTTTGATACTGGCTGGTTTTCCTCTTTCACTCAGGTTTCCTATAACAGGATGGGAGATGGGCATGGAGAACAGATCTATTCTACTTTCTGGACTGGCTGATTGATTCTGGGATCCAGTGCTTGTTAGTCATCCATCCGCTTGATTAGACCAGGAAATGATTTTGCACACAGTTTAAGAACATAATTGGGAACAGAAAGTCTTTGGAACTACTGAAAGCTGCCTTATTACAGAGGAACCCTTTCAAACATTAACTACACAGTTTTCGAATGAAAGTGCAGTGGTAAAACTATTTGCACTCTGATTTTTTTGGTAGCATGCATGCCAAAATGTGGGCAGGAAAGGGGATAGAAACAATGTAGATTTTATAATGAAATGACATACTTGTTAGTAATTAAAATACATTTAATTCAGTGGACTTTGGATACAATAGAAACATTTTTGTTCTGATTTTATACCCATCCTGTTAAAATTTTATTGCAAATGAAGCCATTTGTGTTAATTATAGATGATTATGTTAATTGTAAAATGATGTGAATTGATGCAAAAGATAAAATCAGTTTCAATAGACCTACAGGTATAACAAACATCCCCTTCTTTTGAATGGTCCATTAACTTGAGATTTTACTGGTATATATCAAGAAAAGATTCGACAATCATTTGTCCAGGATTGAATTAGGACTCCTATAGGGAGTAGGAGGTTGGACTATTCCTCTTTAGGAATCAGGGGTGAAATCTACTTACCTTCCTTACCGGTTCGGAAGCGCACACACATGTCACATGCAGATCTTCTGTGCATGGCAAAACATTCTGCTCATGCGCAGAAGATAAATACATTACTTCCTGGTTAAAACCAGGAAGTAATGACACCCGGGTGGGTGGGCGGAGCTTCACTCCACCATCGCTACCAGATCACCGAACCACCAGCCAAGATTGCTACCAGATCGGGTGATCCGGTGCAATCCGGGAGCATTTCCCCCCTGCTAAGAACTCAAACCAGTATTCAGCAGAGTCAAGGACAATACTTGGAAAGGCATATAGTTTTTATTATTGATCCAAGAATCCTAATAGTGGAGAAAATTAGGCATTGCAAAATTAAGTGATCAAGTCCTTTTACAACAGCCCCAAGTTTTAAATTTTGTGTCCTTCTTCTATCCTTATAAGATCATTGACTTTTACCATTCATTTTTAGCCTTGAATACGGAGAGCACTTGTACTATGTTTTGATAAGTTTTGTCTCACCAACTTTGGCACTCACACTTTCTCATGTTCATTAAATTTATATGCCACCTAGGTCCATCAGAGAACATTTGCCCCTTGCAGATGGGGGTATATGGAATACTTCTGGGTAAAATGCAAATTTTTACTTTTATTTAATGTTTATCTTTCTTGACTAAATTTAAAAATATAAATCATTGGCAATAAATGACAAGAGAACACTAAGAACTCTACATTGGGAATGAAATTTGGCACTAAGGTTGCACCTTTATACCCCGTTTATCTGAATGAAGCCCCATTAATTTTAGAATTAGTTAGGCTCTTCTGAATAAACAGCTTTAGGGCTGTGTAATTTACTTTAATCCTCAGGTCTTTGTAATCCTCTGACATATTCATTTTCTCTGTTGTCTGGACAATAGTTTTCTTAAAAATAAACATTTCTCCTCATCTTTTTTCAACTAAAATCTGATGGTAAAACCATCTCCTGACAAGTCTGATGTAGAAGTCTTCGTTCTTTTTATAAAACACCTCTGTGATATATTTTATTTCCCACTGATTGATTAGCAGTGCTTGCTACTTTAACATAATACATTATGTCTTTTAACATAATACTTTACATACTTTATTCCTACCATTAGAGATAATAATCCTGTCAAAACACATTAGAAATCTCTGCCATTCATCTGATTAAATCGGTTTGTTTCTACACCAGTAATCAGACTTTGGTTTTAACTACGAAATTCTGACTAATGCGATGTGCAGACCTTGAATGAAGGAGTGCCAGCCATTCAAGGAAGGATCTCAGATATTTTAATAGCCACTGGAAGCTGGATTTCACTAAATAAAGCTTCTCTGGTGCTAGACATACATACCATTGAGACTGACTGCCATGATTTCTCCTTCCTTTTCTTCCTTGTAGTAAATTTACATACTACCTTTACATTCAAAGACTTCCAAATAACTAACAAAAGGAATTAATCAAAATGAATATGATGTAGATTGGTTATGAAAACATCCACATTGCACTGCTTCCTGATTTGTTTCTTCCTGTATCTTCTAGGCCCCTGGAGCTGCTTAAAATTTTTAAATGTATAACCATTGCCCAGGACAAGGAATTCTGTGATTTTGGAGATTCCCTGAATAACATCTATATATCATGAAAGTACAATTGACAATTTATCAGGGCCCCTAAAGCAGAGTACTTGAAGAATAAGGGTCTCTCAAATCAGAGAAGGGCCCCACTGACAAACCAGACCATCAAGATTTGGGCCCCTAAGGAGCTGGCCCTATATCGTCTTTTAAGCCTATATGTTATGGCTTCTTATGCAAATAACTGGAGTATCTCCCTCAGTTGTATATAATATTGAACTGGTTTGTCTCTTTAAGAGTTGTTGATATTTTGGCAACATACAATTTTATTATATTACAGGTGTTTCTTGTTAATAAAGTTTCCATAAAGTTGACAGGGCCATTCATGTGTTGAACAGTTTTACATTCACTCATGCCTTCAATCCCATGTGGAGGAGGAACATGGAGAGCTTTAAGGCCTGCAGCCTAGTTCAATTATTAGAAACCATTCAGTTAGATCATACTAACTTGGTTACAATTTAGGCACAGGAAGAAACTGTATTCACCTCAATATTTTGAAAAAGTGTTGTTGTAATGCTTATTATTTTGTGCTTTATATGTTTTTGCATGTTAAGGTATTTTCCAATTTTATGTGCCACTTGGAGTGTATTACATGGCAGGTAATAAATTTAAATTAACAACAATAAACATTCCCAAGCACCATCATCTGGAGTAGGAAAAAATCCTATTGTCCATGTAGAAACAGGCACTGTGTATAAAGTATATAGTGGTGTTTCTCCTTGTGAAGAGGTATTGGCCTATGCTACACTAAGAAGCTGGGTCTGTGTATATGATATGCAGAGAGCTCTTTTCCACAGCAACCACATGTCTAGATGGCAACAAAGCACTCCTATCATAGGCGATAACAGAGGACACATTGCTACTGTACTTTGGCACTAGGACACATATTGCTTATTTAGCTCTTTACTCTCTCACGTGTGCTCAGAACAAGTGAGGCACAAACAGAGTAGGTTACCTGAACCTCTCTTGTGAGCCCAGTGCAGGAAAGCATTTCAGTTCCTCTTCTGGTTTTCCATTTCCACAGGTCTTGGATCTGATGGCAAGACACCTTATCTGTGACTTAAACATGGTTGCCCTTAATTACTTCTATGCCAACTTTTCCTATTTGCACATGATTTTTCAAATGCAATTTTTGGAAGGATACTTGGTTCCTAATTCTGATATCATCAGGAGTTGCTGTGCCCTGTTCCTGATCAGTGCTATATAACTGCTGTATGAGATGATGTTCCAAATTGCTAATACTGTGGAAATGGAAAAGAAACAAACAAAAGAAAATCTGCATCATGCAGCACTCAAGCTAGGAATTATAGAAGTTAATGTTCAACACATCTGGAAGGCATCAAGCTGGAGATTGCTACTGTAGCTTACCCTATTATTTGTCACTGGCAGTACAGAAACTTCCAATAGTGCTAGTTAAGTCTGTTTCCAAGTCTTTTGGCCCAATTTGCCAATCCCCAAATGTGAGAAATACTGAGTTTCTCCATCTTTTACTTGTGAACAAAAACGCATCACTGTTACCAGAAATGCAGCAACAAACCTGTGTGATTTTACTCCCAACTGAAGAAAAGAGGTGGGAGCTAAATCTGTTTGCTTTAGTCTAGTGTTGTCTAGACCTGATGCTCACAAGCTGTTTAAACACGATCTTAGCTGTGTGTGCTGAAAAGACAGCTGTGCAATTCTTCTATGCCTCTTGGAGAAAGAACATTAACCCATGGAATAACGCTTGGCTTCACTAGGTCAGGTCTGCCTGCCCACCAACAGCCATGCCCTACCTCACCGTGTGCAACCGGCAGCTTAGCTGGACTCTGACACTGGTGCTCGGGTATCTCTTTTACCTCCTCCTGGGAGCCATGGTGTTCCAGCTGCTAGAGAAGCAGGCAGAAGCCCAGAGTCGAGATCAGTTCCAAATGAAGAAGCTTATGTTCCTGCAAAACTATACGTGCTTGGATCGGCAAGCTCTGGAGCAGTTTGTGCAGGTAAGGACAACCTTCCACTATCAGTGTCTATCCACACAGCCAATATTAACATGGAGCTGCATCTCTGGAATGGATGGCTAATGCATAGAGAATGCTGGTGTTGACTTGGCCAGTCATTTTAAAGAGAGTTTGTCTTCTAAAGATTATCAAATCTAAACCCAAATGGTCAGAAAGTTGTAGAAAGTTGGTCTATTTGATATGCATTCCTGATTGTCAATATCAGTTATTTAGTTTTCTGTGTGTGGTCTAGCCAGAGCACTTAATCTCTGTTGAGAAATAATTCAATCTTCATAAGTATATTCCCATTATCCAATGAAAATGCAACAGAAATAGAAGAGCCCTTATATTATAATAAGGCCTCCTCCTACAGTCTGATTAATGAATAAGTGCTTATCTGTATGGACTTTTTCCTGGCAGTACATTGTAATTTCCCATCATTCCAACTGCAATTCTCTTTCCTTTTTTCCCTTCCTACTAAGGCCAAGCAGTGCATGCAGTTTTCTTGGGATTTCTATGGGGTTGACAAACAGGCTTGCACTCTGCCAAACTACTGCACCATTTATGAATATTTATATTCTATTTGGTGATTAGGCTGAGTTGGTTGCATAGAAATATGGTGTAAAGAGGGAAAAGGGAAAGAAAAAGGCACCAACTTCCAACTCTCTTTAGCACAATAGAAGATAACATTACAACTGCAAGTTTTGCATATTATATCACAGAATAGATCATTAAACTCCAATGATTTATTCTATTTTAATCTCTAGTTTTTTGGAGGTGGAGTATTCGCACATGAAACAGAAGTTTGAAGGGAGTAATTCTCTCCCCTTGGACTTGAAAAAAAAATGGGAAGCTACTTCTACTGCCTCCTCTCCCAATGTGATTTCCCCCACAATATTGTGGAAGATTTTTGAGAGCTCAGCACACTCCTTCATGTTAGCAGATTATATTGCGGGGTGAGAGGGGAGGCATTTTTGTCTAAAGTATGCTAACAAGAATGTGACTGTCTCTCTGGAAGAAATATTAACTCATTTTTTTCTTGAGAAAATGATGTACTCTTATCGCTATAAAAACAAGCAAAACCTACATCCCACAAACAATAATCTGATGGCAGTAAACAGATGTATCTGTGACAGCTCATAATTGCCTAAACAACATTGATTGGACCTTATTACATTAGTGACAAACATTCTACAAGGAAAAGGTATCACTATTAAATGTCACTGATTCTATTTCTAAATTTTTGGATACTACCCATAGGCATGTATGCATACAAATCATATACCACAAAGTCTAAATACAACTATGGCTGGATTCACACATTATACTAAGCCACAACGGTATAGAGCAAGTTATGGTGGCCTTCTTTATGCATAACTATAAGACATAAACCCTGGTTTACAAACCACAATGCATACTGACAGAACCAAAGCAGACCCATTATGGCTTACTAAGATGTGTGAATTGGACCTAGACATATGAACATTATGTATTCTGTTAACAATTCATGAAGCAGTAATTCAAAGCAAACTTTTTCCTTCCATTTAACTTTGAAAAAAATTGAAGCTATTTCTGCTATCTTCCCTATCGCAACTGAGATTCTTCCCATCATATTGTAAGGTCTGAGAGCTGCATGAATCCTTTACCCACAGAGATTGTAGGTGTTGGGGAAGAGCAATAGGTACACCTCTGATCCTAATGCACCTCCCATTTCTGCCATTGTATAAGTCATAATAAGGGCATAGAGTTTTTCTAGTTTTGCCTTCCAGCTTAGTTACTAAAGAGCTTACCTCTGCGTCTACTTTGAATTAAATCCATGAGGGAATTATCATCTCCTTTGTTTTACAAACTCTAAATTGAAGGGTTCAGTTATTCTGTCTTCCAATCAGACATCTACTACTCCTGAACACCTCCATTCAAAAAACCAGTTAAGATAAAATAACAGAAAATAGAAATAAATGTGGCTTAATTAACAAAAAACATCAACATAAAAATGTCAGTTCCAAATGCCTGAATATCTATCCCACAATCAATTTTCCATTTCTTTACCAATACTCAATGTTGCAAAGCATTAATCTAGAAATGGGAGAATGTAGGGAACGTTTGCAGAAGAAACAGTAAATATCATATGGCATAACTCCATATTTTTAAAATTTTTAAAAATATATATTTTGCACTGATTTTTTAAAGAATGGTAGTTTCTGGGGAAAAATGGCTTGACCCTTTCATATATAATGAAGGTTTCATATTTTGTTTTCTTTGGTTCTTGCTTTAAACCAACAGTTTAGCATTTGATCAAAGTGATAATTATTTTCCCCAACAAAATGTTTTTAATGACAGCATTTATAATCAAAGATAAACTATGTAGCTTGTCCTCTGAAAAATGGAGCATTTTGTTCTCCACAATATAAACAGAAATTTAAAAAATGCCACATATTTGCTGCTGTTAAAGGAAAACTCAATTTTCTGAGGTAAGCATGTTTCATTTGGAGCATTATTTTCTGTGATCAATGCTGGTTGATATTGTACAAAAACACTAGAGGGCACCAATATTTCAGTTACAGTATAAATCTTCATAAATATAATGCATTTGCCAAGTATCGGCATTCCAATTTGAATAATTGTTATTATATTTGGCTTAATATTATTGTACTTTGCCTAATACCTTACTCAATATGGCCCATTCTCTGCTTACACCAACCATTGCATAGGAGTTTATGTACTGGCACTTCTCTAATTTCTAATGAGATTCAACAAAGAAACATCTAAGCTAGATCATAAGATAGTATTGAAGGGTTTCATCACAAGCATTGCAGAGAAGATCAAAACATGCAGCCAACACAGTTGGCCCATGAAAAGTACATTCAGAACCAAGCATAGGAAAGTATTTTATTGAAGTTTAAAGGACACAAAAAATTAAGTGAATACTTTTGGAGTGCTGCAATCATCATAATAAATTTATACCAGGCAAATGCATTATGGACTACCATAATTTTTTAACCTAGTGATGGTATTCAGACAATGAGAAATGCAGGCAACTAAGAATGGAACTCAGTTTCTTATGGGATCAACAACTTCCTGATGAACAACTGGCCTTATGTGTTCTCAATACTTTCTTTCAAGACACTGCTAAATGTTTGTCTAAGAATTATAACTCACTCTGTAATAATGCTTTTACTGTAATCCAATAATGAGGTGTGGATACGTTAAAGTTTATCGTAAATATAACTGACCCTGTTTATTTAATCAAATTTAGACATTACTCATCTCACTAAGTAACTCTGGGTGGATTACAGACAAAAACCATAAAACGATTTAAAAGGGACAAAATTAAAAACATAATTAAAAACATAATAAAGGTCAACATGTACAAAGTCTAAGAATCTCTCTTTATACATACCTATGTCACAAGAGTTTAAACCCTGTTTCTCCTGCTTAATGTTGTAAAGGCCTGGTAATTACTCCTTAATTAGACTTTTAAAGACGTAGACATCTCTAAATTGTTTACAAATACCTATTTGCAGTCACCCATTTCCCATAGTTTCAGTCTTTTCCTAAACCCTTTCTTACATTATTCTGGTATTAAACAGGTACTGCATCCCTCTTATTGCCTCACTGTAGTTGATCTACTACCAGTGGATTCCAGTGAAAGAGTCCCCTCCCGATCTTGCTACATCTACTAAGGATGGTTCAATCTGTCACCTTTAAGTGGGTTTTTTTTTTAAAAAAAAAAATCTTAAATCCATTCTACTTCAATATGAATTTTCCTTTAATCTACCTATTTTTTATAGATTATACAGATTTGTATATTAGCTATTTGTAGATTAATATTTGATTATTATTTAAAAGGTACAAACTACATAGCAGAATTTGGTAGAACAATTCAAAACTACACTATTTTTCTTTCATTCATGTATACATTTGAGAAATATGAATTCTTCACAAGTTCTAAATACAATTATAATTGTTATCACTGAGAGAGGGTAGTGAGTTGTTTACAACTCTTACTGCATCTAGTAGTGTCAGGCACACACTACTTCATTTCAAAGCACTGAAGAGTTTATTATTGCTATATTTACAGAATCTGGACAATTAACAGTCAAAAGTACATTGGCACTAAATAGAGGTTAACAGAATTGATGAATGGTTAGACTTGGATCGCTTGTGGCTACACAATTATTTCAAACTGATGACACATTTAACCCCATCTTCCAGCTCAGCCTACTCATCTCCTACAAGCAGTCCTATTTTACTGGTAGAGTAACATGGGCACTCTCATCATTACTACAAAAACAACTATCAGTGATGAATATTGGAAACTGAATGCATTTAACTTAGTTACTATAATGTCCCAGTTTTAAACAATCCCTTTCTTCCCCTTCTTTTACAAATGTTTCCACGATAGGTCATTATGGAAGCCTGGGAAAAAGGAGTCAACCCTGAAGGAAATTCAACCAATCCTAGTAACTGGGACTTTAGCAATAGTTTCTTCTTTGCTGGGACTGTGGTCACCACTATAGGTAATGTGTGTTATTTTTTCCCCCTGGAAATCTTTCTTCTTTAGATTTCCACAATACTTTAGGTAAAAGTTGAGTCATGTGTGACTGATGATACAAAGCAGTTTGTAAATCTGCATCAGAAAAGTTTCAGATTTTGAAATGTATATTTTAAAAGTCATTGTATTCAACTACACCCATTTTTATGTGATTTTTTTTCTATGATTAATTGTCTTGTCTACAGAATATACAGTATCAGTTGTGTATTTATGAAATCTGCTTTTGAGCACTCAGGACATCAGAAAGTGCATGAACCAGCCAAAATTCAGTGTTACAATCCCTGTAATTTCAATCATAGAAGCAAGATTCTGCAAGTGTTTAATTTTGGCTGGATCAAAATAGGAGGAGATCTGAAAGAAGAATAAGCAGAATTCTCTTAATAATAAAATATTTTTTTCACGTAAATTAAGCCTCATTAAGAGATTTGATTTCTTTTCTTTCTGTAGGTTATGGGAACTTGGCCCCCAGTACAGTAGCTGGACAGGTCTTCTGTGTATTTTATGCTTTGTTTGGGGTCCCTCTTAATTTGGCATTTCTTAATCGGTTGGGGAAAGGACTCAGCACACACCTGATTGACCTGGACAGATGGGTCCACAAGTCAGGGAGAGCTCAGGTACAATTGCTCATTTATTCCTATAACACATTACAGAGGTGATTTTCATGTATTCATAGCACACATGAGAGTATCTTGGACATATGCAATCCAGGACAACAGAAGACTTTGTTGATATGAACTTCTGAATAGTGATCGGTTATATCAAGCTATACATTCTTGATAAAAGCTCCAGAAGACACAATTTGTTGATACAACCTAAAATCATGGAATGCTAAAAAAAAAGTACAAGTAGTCCTCATTTAATAACCAGTTGTTTAGCAAGTGTTTAAAACTATGGAGTCCCCAAGAGACCCCGACGACCCAATTCTACAGTTCCAACATCTGAGCGCGCAGTCACATGATTGTATTTTGGGAGCTTAACAACCTGCTCACCAATATGGCCAACTGCAGTATTCCACGGTCATGTGACCATAATTTACGATATTTTTTTACTGGTTTCTGGACCTTTAAAGTCAGTTACTAGCAAAAAAAAAAAAAATGCCCATAGGAATACATGGATTCATTTACCACTGCCACATTCACTAAACAGCCACATAGCCATCATGACTTAGAAATTCTGGGCTCCTGTATGATTTTAAGTTGAGGATTCCCTGTATTAATTGTAGAAGTGAAGCCATTACAAAGGGCTAAGTAAGTTACAGCAACTAAGGATACAAGCAAGATCAGGGGGTAACACAGAAAACCTAAATGGCCAGAAAGCCAGTGTTTAACACAAAGAAGAATATCACTATCTCAATTTCTTTTGAACACCGTCATCCCCGTTTTCCCTATACTTTGCTCTGCAATGGTGCATACTACTTAGTCCTGAATACTTGGTAGATGTTTTCATGTATAATTTTGAAGATGTCCAATATGATTTTCAGATATGTATATATCCTTCTCTCTTCATTCCACATAATTGAAGTAACATTTGTAAATAGGACACTGAAGCAAGCAGCTGATAAGGACATACTCAAGAATACTGAGGGCCATTCATTCTCTCCTTCTTTAGCCTTGCTATCTACGTATTTCCATATCATTTCGTGTTTCTAAGTATATAATATGCCTCTGAATTCTTGTTTTTGTGACAAAACAATTGTAGCAGAGTACTGGTAGTCTTCAACTTACAGCCACTTATTTAAAAATTGTTCAGAGTTACAAGGGTTGTGAAAAGTCACTTATTCTCAATCATCACACATACAACTGTTTCAATGTCCTTGCAGACACATGATCAAAATTCAGGCACTTGGCAACCCATATGTATTTGATAGCTGTAGTGTCCTGTGGTCTTGTGATCGCCATGTGCAATCTTCCAAGGGGGCTTCCCACAAGCAAACTCAATGAGAAAGACAGCTTCACTTAACAACCATGTGATTCACTTATTGACCATGGAGAAAAAGGTTGTAAAATCAGGTGCAATTGACTTAGACTGCATTGCTTAGCAACAGACGTTCTAGTCCTAACTGTTGTACGTTGAGGATATATGCCCAGATAATCAATTTCTGTTTCATAGCAACAAAGTAAAATGTAATCAGGGAGCTTATAAGCTTGAGGGTAACTATGTCTTTCTCCCTCACATATAGACAAAGAATCCCACCATGAATTTATCAGCAGCAAAGCTGGACATTCCACTCCCATCAAAAAAGGAACCCCTCCCCACATCTCTCCTTGGCAGTCTTTGAAAAATATTTCTCTGTTGAAAATTGTGTCCAAATATTGATAATTACTTTTACATGAATAAGAGGATGATTTTATATGTTTTAAAAGGGATTGCAAGGCAATTTACATGAGTTACAGTACATAAATTGGGGCAAGATGCATAGCAAAATTCCTTATGTTGCAAGATGTAAACATTACAAGATTTATTATGATTTTTCTTAATACCAGTACTTAGAGAAAGAAATGCCAGATCAGAAAGCTAGCCTACTCCAGATAGAGTTTTTCAAAAGTTATACATTTCCACACCAGAAATCAGAGAACATGGGAGAGGCATAATGAATATCCTGCTGATGATGGTACAAAGCTTGGCTGAATTCCTAAACAGGTGAAGACAAAATTGTTACACAACTCTTTGGCCCTCTGCCTTTGACTGAAGAATTACTTGCCTGGGAGAATAGTCATAGATAGCAATGTCTATTATGCTTTCTGTACATTTCAGCAAGACAAAATTTCATATTACATCATTTTTAAAATGTAGATGATTCATATTTCCTTCTATAAAATGCTTTTTTTTAAAAAAAAAAGTAACTTTATTTTCATTGTACGTGTATACACAGGTTTATGGACATAATTTAGAGGGAAGGGCAACTGGATTTTCTTCTATTTGATTTAGGAGAACAAAATTCATAGCCATCCAGAATCTTGGTAGGTAGAAATCTTGCATGTTGTTACCTTGCAGAAGGTGAGTTCAAAAGGCAGGGTTCCTGAATATTTAGCATTTGTACTGAAGAACAGTTTTCTGTTACCTTTTTGGAGAATGCTGTTGAGAATTATTTCCTCTTTTACGGAAATATATGGAAAGAAGCCATATTCAAGAAGCTGTTTTGTTTCGAGTCACACAACATACAAATCAGAAATTTCATCCACATTTTCATGAAAACACCATAGTCACTGGTATTCGAAATTGCAACAACCATATTCTAGGTATCATCCATTCAATGTTTTCTGATGAGAGGCTGTCTACTAATCAATGAACCTTCTCTAATGTCAAGCAACCTTTCAAGCTGTTTCACAGTTCCCATTGATTTCTAATTTTTGCTTTTACCTTAACTTATGGACACATTTCGTCAACCCTGCTCCTTTGAACCAGCGCTATTTCATGTTGGTATCAATTTCATGTTTTGGGTTTAAAATTACCTCATTTGTTTTACTGTGTGACACAAAGAGGCTGCCTATATAGTTACTGCATTAGGAATCTATGCAGAAAATATTTATCATTGTGTGGACAGAGATGTAGGGCCTCAACCTTCTGTAGAAAAGAAATGAACAGAAATGGGACCATGAACTCATACACGTTAACGTTTGGGTTAACTTTTCCTCAAATGTTCTTGTAGTACTTCAATATATAGAAAACTCTAAGTAAGAGAGTTGACAGCTATTGATTCTCTCCATGAAGACTGCTTTCCCTCTCTTTTGGACTGTAAGTTGAAAGGTTTGCAAAGTCCATTAATTTATACAGTATCCTTCATAGATGGATTTAAATTCAATAAGGTTGGCTCCTACAAGTGATTAGGTATCAACCCAAACCTTTAAATTATTTCTAAGTTTATTCTTCATCAAATGTATCACCAATGTCAGAAATGTAACTTAATATATCCAATTGTGGCTTCTCCTTGATATGACTAAGCATCATGTCAAGGATAGCCTAGCAAATCTCCATTGTGAATTGGAGCTTTATGTGGATGAATATAATATTCATGTGGATGAATGTAATATTCTATTACACTTATTTCTATTCTTTGATAACCAAATAGAAAAAGTACTGCATTCTGAAATGATAATAGGCATGCCAATATTTTAAAATAACTATACAGGCCAGGTATGAGGGTATCTCACTGAATTTCACTCCTGGAACTCAGCTAAACATCATTTGGGGACTATTGAAAATAGCCTTCATGTTTTCAACCACACTTTAGATCAGGGATGTCAAATTCATGTAGTCTCGGCGGCATCATGTGACGTATCGGGACTTTCTTCCCCTTCGCTAAACTGGGCGTGGGTGTGGCCAGCATGTGACGTATCCAGCCCGGGGGCTGGAAGTTTGACAGCTACTGAACAACCATTCCATCCTTATGTTTCTCAGGTGATGCAGACATTAACCATGGTATTATTTCTGATGGCTGGGACTTTACTCTTCCTCGTTTTTCCACCAATGATCTTCAGTTATGTTGAAGGCTGGAGTTATGGAGAAGGCTTCTACTTCACCTTTATCACCCTCAGCACCATTGGATTTGGAGATTATGTAGTAGGTAATAATAAAAGTAGTAGTTAAATGCTGTAAGTAAGAGAACCCCCACCCGGTCTATCACACCAGCATTGATTGGAAAGAATTCTAGAGACACTTATACATAACAACATGGCCATGGCATGTAAATTATATTTACAATGTACTTTTTTGTTCACTCATTCAATCGCTCCATTAGGAGTCAAGAATACAGGTTCTTGCTTTTTTAAAAAAAGAGAGACAGATTAAGAGAGAAATCAGTTGCACATGGCAAGTATCTCTGCATGTAAAAAATTCAAACACATTTTAAAATTGCCCCAAATTCAGCAGTAACACACTTTATTTTGGCAAACATCTCTCTGGTATCTTGTGAGTTCTCATGCAAGGAAACTGACTTCTCATGAGATTTTAGTTTTTAAAAAACTTACTTTTCTTTAAATGGCAAATTCCCCATTGTGGCCGCCATATTTTCTACAAACATTTCACTGACAGACTAGATTTTAAAATAATTGCTATTTAATTGTATTAATAATAGACATTATTAATACAATTATTAATTGTATTAATAATGTCTATTAATAGGTGGTAGTAATCTACATAGATAGTTGTGCAAAACACCATGCTCCAAACATGCCACACACAAGAGTGCATTAATGTGGACAAAGTGCTTTTAAAAGGACCAGATGCAGTTACTGACTGCAGCTGAGTAAGAAATGAAAATGCTACTGAGAAACATTGGTGCTTCCTTTGCTTCTTTTCTATAGATGCAGACAAAACTGTTCAGAATTATATTTATTTTGAAGGAAAAAGGAATCTATTTTCTATTCCAGATGGATTTCCTGCACTAAATCAAGCTGCAACTCACTGGGTAGCATTAATTTTACATTCATTTTCACTTGAAATTTGACATTCCAATTCCGACTGACGTAAAAACTCAGTCACAAATTACATGTTATAGACACAAATAAGATTTTTTAAAAATATATATATTTGCATTTCCTCTTTTTTCCCCTGAGCCATACTTCCTGCATTTCTGGTTTTCATGATGTGTAACTATTCTATAGACAAATATTCTTTTCCAACAGTCATTTCAAGGATGAGGCTGAGATGCTATGGAACTCCGCGCTAGTCTTTTCTTCCTTCAGCTCATGTGGAAGAGAGATAATTCAATGGAAGCATTTGTGCAGAAGACACCTTATCATCTTCCATTGACAGAAGCAGAGGGCAGGGGAGTGCAGAGTAGTACACTATAGTTTTGGACTAGAGAACTCCAGATTCAAGTCTTGCCAAAAATTTGCTTTAATGCAATAACTCATTAAAACAGAAGTCATTGATATGAATCATTTAAGGAACTGCACTTTTTGGAGGCTCCTACAGAAGTCTGAAAAAATATGGTACTGCTCTGAAGAGAGCTGCATTCACTTCCCTGTATGTTCCAAAGCAATTCCACTTCTGAAGTATGCTTGTATATGTGTGCGCTGTATTCAGTTTATTAGCTGAATACAGGTATTCAGCTAATATTTTACTTTTTCAGGTATTCAGCTATGAGAAATTAAGTTTCCCTCTCTTTTTGTTTCCATAGGTACTGATCCTAGCAAGCATTATATTTCAGTGTACCGAAGCTTGGCAGCAATTTGGATTGTCTTTGGTTTAGCCTGGCTTGCTCTGATAGTCAACCTGGGAGCAGACCTAATGGAGAAATTCCTACAATTTAATAAGCAAAAGTCAGATCCAGGGACAACAGAAGTTACTGTTTCCAAAGGAGAAGATAATCCTGATCAACCCAGGATCTATATTCCCACCTGAGTGTCTCTCATGGGTAGGCAGCTTAGAAGAATTTGTGTGTGCATTCAAGGTGTGTGGATATGATATACTGCTTTCCACCCACGAGTGAACAATTTCATAAAGGATAGAGGATTTTTTTCCCCAAGTAATAGTAAAAACGTTATGTGCAAAAAGCAGCTGAAATGAAAAGCATGAAGGAAAATTCATTGAGAGCATAATTTATTACACTTTCCGTTCAGCCAATTATCTTCCATTGAACTAATTATTAGAACAGACCTATCAGACGGCTTGTGGGCACTGGGTTCCAAAATAAATTTTTAAAATTTTATTGGAAACAATCAAGGTTTTTTTTCCTTCAAGAGAACTCCATCTTCTATCACCACTTCTCAATTTCCCTTAAGCAAGTAGTGAAATCTGTTCAACAGATTTTCTGGCAGAAAAATTCACATATTTTACTAGTTCCATCTATGAAAGAAATTTCAAACAAGGCATGGTTGCAAGCTACTGAATCTCAATGACAAGAGCCCAAACTTATTTTCCTCAGTACCTTCACTCCAAGGTTAGCAGACTCTGGTTAGTACTTTTTCCAAGCCATCCGGACCTTTGAATATTCTCTGTTATTTTCTCCTTGACTATGTCCCAAGGCATATATTAAAATTTTCGAAGTCCAGAATACCAATTTCAAAAAAAGGCTTGGTGCTTACTCTGGGGGAGAAGGAATACAATGCACCCAAGTAGAAAATTTCAATTTACATGTTCAAATTGTTATATTAGTAGCTGAAATAATTGAAGAAAAAATAGAACTACATCCATTTGTGCATCCTCCAGGTCTGGGGCCCAGACATTTTGCTGCTTGACACAAGTAGGTATCCCTCTCTGTCCCATGTACTGATGCTAGCTGGACTAGCAATTGAAGGTAATTGAAAAATATTCTCTAACACATCAAAAGGAACTTTCTAGATTAGGCAGTCCATAACTGGATGACAGAGTGACAGAGCTACATCCAGTATCACCAACCGGAAATAGAGATTAATAGTAAAGCTCCTTTTAATGTTAAAAGAGAGAAGAACCATCCTGATATTTTGTAGAGTAGTACTTGCATTTTTGAACTGCATCGTTATGTTTCATAAGATAATGTCATGACTGCAAGTGTACATTGCTGAGGAGGAAAGAAAGAAAAAAGTTTGAAGAATGAGGTCACCTTGATGGATTTCCTAGATGAACTGAGTCAAACTGAAAGAATTTCTACAAGTACAATCCACTGACTCTTCATGAAGAACAAAAACAAATGGCAAGAGATATGGCATTGATAAGACAGAACTTTTTGCATCTCTTTCCAAGCAAGGAGCTTCAACAAGTGCTGACAAGCAAGATCCAAGAAATTACAGAATACTCCTTGGAAGATCTACTAATTATTACTAGCCAAGTTGAGGCATTTGTCTATGCAATGACCAAGAATTAAGCTTGAACACCTAATTAATACAAGGCACTCCACCTGTGACATTTCAGCTGATCTGTAGACAAGAGTCTTTTGTTAACACTTGTCCTAACTTTATTTGAAAATAAGCAAGGTGCAGCAATATCTGCCCTTTACAACCTTCATCTTCCGATATAAATATCTAATTCAGATTGAAGAGAAAGGAGTTCAAATGAGGGTAAAATAATAACCACACTGATCATCACAGGAGATTTGGGGCCTATAGATGGTTAAGGGGTGTTACAAAGTTTTGACATGGTGATGCATAGCATGATATTCTGAGGATGTATGTGGTGCTGAAAACTATGTGCAAAATGTAATTTTTTACATGGTAGAAGGGGAAATTTAGTATATACCATATTTTTCGCACTACAAGATGCACTCTCCCCCCCAAAAAAGTGGGTGGAAATGTCTGTGCATCTTATAGAGCAAATGTTGCCGAAGCCTCACCCACCTGCTGGCCCTCACCCTTCAGCCCTTTTTGGCTCCGTGCAGCCCATTTTTAGGCTCCATGTGCCCCGTTTTTTGCCTCCGCGCAGCCCATTTTCAACCTCCATGTGCCCCATTTTTTGCCTCTGCACCCCTCATTTTCAGCCTTCATGCCCCATTTTCAACCCGTTCCAGGCGTCTTATGGCCCAGAGTGTCTTATAGTGCAAAAAGTACGGTATTTAATGCCGGAATGGGCATTAAATGCCTGGAGTGCACTTGATTTTGTGCTTTGCCTGGGACTTGGTTCACAATTTGGGGAACCCTGAGATTTGCCTATGTGTTATTAGAGATTTCCCACTACTGATTTACTATAGCTGTAATTAAATGTAAATATAAATTGTATTTATTTTTTTGTGTAAAAAATACATTAAAAATACACATGTGGGGGTGGAGAATGCAGCCCACAGCACATTATTCAAAGACTACAATAGCCCTTAGCCTGAAAAAAAGTATGTGCTCCTGCTTTAAAACGTTATGAAGCTCAGTGCATTAATTTGTATGTGTTATTTCTGTAAGAAGGTCCTTTTGGGTTCATTATGAAGTTGTGTTACTACATCTGGTCTATTTTTGATCCCACATTTTATGGCTTGTCATCAGTCATTTAGTATACCAGATTCCTTTAAGATTATAAGAATTGCTTTGCCAACCAATAGCTAATCGGATCCAGGTTTCTTTGTCACATTTTGGCTAACCAAGTACCTTCTGAATGGGAGGGGGTAGAACCCCCTTTGGCTGTTACTCCCTAGAAACTGGTCTAATATCAATCAATATGCTCAATCACATATTAAAATATTTTATTTTGATAAGAGGATATAATATACAATACTAGATCAGGAGCCATTGAAATAGGCATTGCCTTTCACCAACTGTAGAAATCCATCACCACATTTTCATTCAGGGCTGACCAGGGCTGTTAAATTCACAGGCCGGATGCGTCATGTGCTGGCCATGCCCATGCCCAGTTTAACGAAGTGGGAGGGTCATGATACATCACATGATGATGCAGTGGCAACATGAGTTTGACAACCCTGAGTTAGTCTATAATGTTTTAGAGTTCCTGAATATTATACATGGTCTAACACCAGTGGTGGGATTCAATTTTTTTAACAACAGGTTCTGTGGGCGTGGTTTAGTTGGGGGTGTGGCTTGGCAATCATGTGACTGGGTGGGTGTGGCTAGCTGGTCATGTGACTGTGTAGGCATGGCTAGCTCGTCATGTGACCGGTGGGCGTGGTTATGTGCATAGGGACTACTCAGAGGGCTGAAAAAAGTCATTTCTGACTGGGCCTCGCACTTTTGACCAGTCCTCACACTTATGACCATCCTCACATTTATGCCCATGCAGCTTTCTTAACAACCATGTCACTCATTTCACAACTGCTTCTCTTCACCATGGTGACAAGATAGGGCAAAAACGTAAAATGTGAGGACAGTTGTAAGTTCAAGGACTGGTCAAAAGTGCGAGGACCAGTCAAAAATAACTTCAGCCCTCTGAGTAGTCCATATGCATAAAAGGATACAGCAATAGAGAGGGATGAAGGAAGGGAAGGGAAATTAGAGTAGGAGTGAGGGTAAGAGAGGGAGGAAGAGAGGAGGAGAAGGAGAAAGGAAGAGGAAGTAGGGAGGAGAAGAAGAGGGGGAGGAAGAGAAAGTAAGAAGAAAAGAAAAGAGAGGTGGTAGGTTTGAGGAGAAAGATTGCTGTACAATAAAAAAGATGAAAGGGAAGAAAGCCAACCCCAAACAAATATAAAGATATTAAGATAAAGAATGAATTGTTAAACTTTAAAGAATAAAAGAGAACAAATATGAATAAATAACAATAATTAGAAACACACATACAAACATACAATGTATTTTCTTTGAACAGAGTATTTGGCCGGTTCACAAATTTAAACACTGTTTAGTCATTTCAATTCAATTTACAATTTCTATATTTCCTTTTTGCCATATTTATTCCTCATCTATTTTTGTAAAAAACCAATATTACCCTTCATCCTCATCTCTAATCTTAATCAAATTCAATTTTTCCCTTCTATTCTATATTATACCCCTTCCCATTGTCATCTCTTTTTATATCCATCCTCACATTGGTTAATTATGTAATATTAGTTGTTTAATATAAATTCAACATTTTAATATAAATCAATTAGTTATAGAACTATCTTTTTTGTATGTTAATCAATATGAACATGAATATTCCAATTATTTCCATGCAATCCAATTTCTTACAAATCAATTAATTATATTTACCAATAATAATAAACCAAATAATTTCCCCCATATATTCCTCCAAACCACAACTTAACCATTTCTGCTTTCAGAAATCTACAATTAATAGTATCTCAATTATTACAATTCCCTAGTTAAATAGAGCTTTTTTTCTTTTGTGTTTTAAAATCTTGAACTCTCCTCTTTTTCCCTAAATTTCCCATTGTTTGCACCTACCTTTTTTGGTGAGGAAAAAGAAAAGAATTCTGCCTGCCTAATTTTCCAACGTTGCAGCAACAGCAAAGCAGTTTCAGTTTCGTGTTTCAGCAGAGTTAAGGGGAAAAAAATCTGCTCCAGGACTCTTTGCAAGGAAGCAGCAGAGCCCTGAGCAAAACAGCTGAGACAAATCAGCTGAGAGTCAGGAGGCCGATAGAATCAAGGGGCTAATTAGCCTATGCTGAAGCTCCGTGGGCCAATAAAATTACAAAAAAACACCGAACCATTTGTTAAATTGCTGGCTCACCCGCCCCTCGCCCACCATTATTTATTGGCAATAAATAGTGGTGCGGAGGGGCGGGGCAAGCCAGCAATTTAACAAACGGTTCGACTGCACCACTGGCTATAGGGCGGCCCTTTGAAGCCCCGCGGCAAGAATTTGAAGTTTTTTTTCCTCTAGCCATCAGCTGGGACTCTGGAGGCAGCAATAGATTGGGAGTGGGCAGGGTAAGCGAACGGCCGGTGATCCAACAGAGCAGAGAGTGAGGGAGAGTGAGGGTGAGTGAAGGCGTGGAAGCTGCTTTCTCCATCCTGCTCTCTTGCGTCCGGAGCCGGTGGGGAACCACATGGCAGCCCACGTAGATCCCAGGCAGCGGAACTCAGGCTAGGGAAGGGGTGGGCAATTGTGGCTCTTTTACAACCTGTGGCCTTCAACTCCCAGAATTCCTGAGACAGCCAAGCTGTCACAGGAATTCTGGAAGTTGAAGTCCACAACAGGTTGTAAAAGAGCCACAATTGCCTACCCCTGACTAGGGTAGGCTGGCGCCGCACGGATGGGAGGCAGGGCGGGGCGAGGGGTGGGCGAGCCAGCAATTTAACAAACAGTTCGGTGTGCTGCGGGGCCAATAAATTACAAAAAAACACGGGAACCGTTTGTTAAATTGCTGGCTCGCTCGCCCCATTTATTGGAATAAATAGTGCGGAGGGGCGGGGCAAGGGGCGGGGCAAGCCAGCAATTTAACAAAGGGTTCAGCCGAACCCCCTAGAAGCGGCAGAATCCCACCACTGTCTAACACCACATAAAATATTCTTAAAATATATTATTGGTATATAGAGGAATAATGTCTTCTTTGAAGGATACATTCCTTATCTTACAACTTACCACAAGCTTTGAACTCACTGAGTTGTTCTCTTAGTTAATAAGTCAACTGTATGTCATGCATGGTAACAATCTTGTTGATTCTTCTTTTGGGGATTCCTACTTTGAATAATGTCATCAGGTGTACCTAGCAAAGTACGGGGAAAAGTACCCCTCACTCATTCTTTTCTACTTGTTTTCTTTTGCAGTATAAACAAAAAAACTGACAATGCAATTTGAGACCGGAAATTATGTAACTAATTCTGCAATAGTTCATAATAGTGTCATTTCTGGAATTTAATATTTTAAATTCTTTGACTACTAGCTAATATCAGGAAAAGGAAATAGAGTTCCTATGTTAATATCTTCCTGTAAACTATGAAGACCCCATATAGCAATCTTCATGGAAAGCTCAGGGCAATTTTCTGGTTCACACATATGGCTGTTTTAAATTTAGTGCCATCATGAAGTACTAATTATAGCTTAATGTTATATATGATCCATGCAACAATAGTTTCCTCAACTATGATTTTTTTTAAAAAAACAACAACTTGGGTTTAGCAAAATGTGTGAATAAAACAAGCATTGCGCAAATTCACTTTGAGTCCTACTCTTCTCCTAAAAGAATGGTTATGGTTATTTGAAGACAGAAAAAAATCATACTGTAGTTTTCAGAGAATTAAACTCATTTTAAGAAAAAAACATCACTCAGTAAAGTGATTCTCAATAGAATCACTCAGATTTGTCTTAAAAGTCCCTCAACACTGTTATAGAACTAACTATTTTCAGATTTGGCTTCTGGAGCACATCTGGAAGAGCTTCCTGTTCAGAAAATTAAGTTCTGGAAAACTGACAGATCACTCTCAGAATAGCTATACTGTACCAGGATAGATGGTTTTGCAGAAAGTTTTCTTCCTGGAAGACTGGTTTTTGCCTAAGCCTGGTAGAAGAATTAGAAAGCTAATTCTTCTTCCAGTAAATAGATTTTCATGACCAGCTATGGCCACTACATCAGCCATTTTATAAATAAGGTTCTTGTACCAGCCATTTTGTCAATTCACACACACTTTCAAAATTGCTAATACGTTGTAGCCCCAATTTTACATTATGTTTTGGTATGTTGTAACAACTAAGTCATTTTCAAAATAAATCATAACTTGGTACAGTATGCAGACCACAACAAGAAGTTATGATCATAGGAAGAGAAGCCTTGGCCAAAAAAATTTTTTTTGGCTATTTTCATTGGAACCAAACCAGTATTTATTTTCCAAAAGGAGAGGAGTTATGGCCTGCTCCCTTTTAAAATTCTTTATCCCGGTTTTCATTCAACATATTAACCAATGGTTAATTGAAACTTGTTTTCCTAAATTTAATCCATTTGCCTAAATTAAATCAACACACTGAGCTTTAAACCAGGGGTGTCCAACCGTTTTGACATGCCTGGGCCACATTAAGTGAAGAGGAATTGTTTTGGGCCGCATATAAAATATATATTTTTTATAATATAAAATCATATATTAAAAGTTCGCAATCTTGTGAAGTCACATTATTAGCTGTCCAGGGGTGCATGTTGTGGCCCATTTGCCATGAGTTAAACATGCCTGCTCTAAACAAACCATTTTGGCTGAATCTGCATAATCAACCACAAACTAGCCAAACATATTTTAGCCTAGCATGTTATAAAAACTCAGATCAGTGGCAATTAGTACACAAATTCATCTGCATACATTTAAGGATCCTCTATTTAAGCTGCAAGAATCTGAATAATTTTTGGAAGAGAAGTTGCAAGAAATTGTAACTTTGGTATTGACTAGATTTTTGCAGTCCAGCCATGCGACACTTCCTCTCTTCTCACCAGTTTAAGGCTGTGTTAACACAAAACTAATCTCTATGTGTATGCAGGCGGTGCACCTTTGAGGCTGCATTAACACTTTTTGACTGCCTAAACAAGCTCCTGCGGTTTTCTTAGCATGGTTTTCAAAAGTGGTTTGCCACTGCTTCTTCCCTGGGGCTGAGAGCTTGTGATTGACCTAATTTTTTGGGGGGGAAGGGGGGTACCAAACTAGCTTTGTGCCCAAAGTGGGACTAGAACTCCCAGTCTCCTGGTTTCTAGGTTAGGGCTGTGACGACTCCTCCAAACTGAATCGCATCCACACTTAAATCCAACGTAACCTTACTATAAAGTAAATGCTAAGTAAAACCCAAAAAGCCACCGTCTCCTCCGGACACAACTGCTGCTGTTCTTACGGGACGGAATTCTGCCAAGCCTTGGCTCAGAAGCTCAAGGCCAAATGGCACGTTCAACACAGGTGGTTTACTTCGGTTTTACTTACTAAAAACGTCCCGGCCCCAAGAACACGCATTCTCTCCGCGTAAGGCTTTTACACACCCGAGACTCAAAGTTAAGCTTAAGAGTTGAGAGTTGAGTTAACCGCTCAAACCGACCGGTTCGCTCCGTTTGGGAAAAGCACCGGGAGATGCCGCCGCTTTGGCCCCGCCCAGGGAGAAGAATCCGGGCGGAGAAGCACCGCTGCTTCACGGAGCCTTCGGAAAGGAGGCCGCGGGCAAAACTTCTCCTCACGGCTGCGCTTCTCCCCGGCATTTCTGCACCACCGCCTCCTCCTCTCCTCCTCCACCGCCTCTGACGGCCAGAATATGGAGCCACCGGAGGCTGCCCCGACGGAGCGGCGCTGCGGGCTTCCCTCCACGACGCTGCTGCTGCTCGTCTACCTCAGCTACCTGCTGCTGGGCAGCGCCGCGTTCTGGGCG
The DNA here is from genome assembly GCF_059756535.1 of Pantherophis guttatus. NCBI lineage: Eukaryota > Metazoa > Chordata > Lepidosauria > Squamata > Colubridae > Pantherophis > Pantherophis guttatus. Next base: position 288,629,971 of record NC_142063.1, on the reverse strand, counting down.
CTCGAGTCGCCCCTGGAACGTGACATGACGGACCTGCTCCTGAAGGAGAAGTGGGAGCTCCTGTTGAACTTCACTTGCTTGGAACGGGAGGCTCTGGAGCGACTCTCGGAGGTACCGGCGAAACTGAGGTGGCTGGGTGGTTGGGACGGGCTGGAAGGGAAAAGAGGTGAGGAGTCAGTCCGGGTAGTTTAACTTAAAAGGCGCTCCCTCCACGTGCAGCTGGAGGCAGCCTTTCTTTCACGTGTTCCCAGTTTTATCTATTCTGGCCGTGAATTCAGACTGGGGGATCAGCTGTTTGGTGGGAAGGGAAGGATCTTGGGAGGCACTGGTTTGCCTAATATAGAAATAAGGAGGAATTTTCTGACAGTGAGAGCAGTCAACAAATGGAACAGCTTTGCCTTCAGAAGTTGTGGGAGCTTCATCATTGGAAGCTTTCAAGAAGAGACGGAAGTGCCATCTAGAATAAGGGAGTTGGAAGGGACCTTGGAGGTCTTCTAGTCCAACCCCCTGCTTAGGCAGGAAACCCTACACCACTTCAAACAAATGGTTATCCAACATCTTCTTAAAAACTTCCAGTGTTGGAGCATTCACAACTTCTGGAGGCAAGTTGTTCCACTGATTAATTGTTCTGTCAGGAAATTTCTCCTTGGTTCTAAGTTGCTTCTCTCCTTGTCCTTGATTAGTTTCCACCCATTGCTTCTTGTCCTGCCTTCGGGTGCTTTGGAGAATAGCTTCTTTGTGGCAGCCCCTGAGATATTGGAACACTGCTATCATGTCTCCCCTAGTCCTTCTCTTCATTAAACTAGACATACCCAGTTCCTGCAATCGTTCTTCATATGTTTTAGCCTCCAGTCCATAATCATCTTTGTTGTTCTTCTCTGCACTCTTTCTAGAGTCTTTGTGAGAAATGATGTAGGGTCTCCTGCTTGGGGTGGGGCGGCTTTGGACTAGATGACCTACAAGGTCCTTTCCAACTCTTGTTATTCTGTTAATGTGATCCTATAAATGTTCTTTTCTTCCAGTAGATTAGAGTCATTAAGGAAGAAACTGAGGTTCCCAGACCTAGAGCCTTTGTCTAGAGCCCAAATCTAGAGTACAGTAGGAGATGAGAGATCCTTTTCAGAGCATGATAGATCTTTTTCTGAGAAGCTGTCCAATGTTGCTATCCAGTAGCTTTTGTTTGCCAATGCACTGACCTATAAAGCATCCAACTAAATTTCAGCACAGTGCATTGTGCAAACCCAGCATGTGTGTGATTATAATGGAACGTGTTAAAAGTGAATCCAGGCAACTCAGGTATGCGAGCAAACCATAGTTTACTTAGTAAGCACTTCCCAGAAGCATTACAATTGTATCAGCTTATCACTGAAGCAATCAGGCACTTGAAGGAAGAAAGCAGAATTAGATATTTCTTTCATTTCTTTAAAAGTGAAGTCTGTACTTTGCCCTAATACTTGGAATGGAAAGATTTTGCAGGACTGTTTCTTTATTTGACATTTCCTTAATTGTAAGTCTTAATCTGTTTTACAAGTTGAGTATGAGACAGATGGAAATACCACCAAATTCAGTGGAGTTTAGACTGGGGTAACTATGCACAGGATTGAAGTTACACCCCATAAATGTTGCAATGAGATTTTATGAGTGGTTGGTTGGTTGGTTGGTTTGGATTTCTGTGTTTCACTATGATTTAACAAGAGTTAAAAATAATATAGTAAAAAAGGGAAATTTATGACATAGGTGAGGTTACTAGACTAGGAAGCAGAAGAAAATGTAAGACATCCGGAAGGAAGGAAGGAAGGAAGGAAGGAAGGAAGGAAGGAAGGAAGGAAGGAAAAAGAAACTAATTCATTGCAAATAATTTTATTTATTCATTTGTTCTTATTTCAAATAAATTTCAAATTTATTTCAAATTTCAAGAGCACACAACAATTCTTTGCAGTTTATAAATAAAAAGACAATACATTTTTAAGAATAACATAGCTGACCATATATCAACTATAAACCAATTATAATTAAAAGAGGCTCCCTGGAAGAACAACTAAGTCTTTAAAAATTTCCTAAAAAATAAAAGGGCATACAAATCTCTGTAAAGCCAGCTTCAGGCTAAGGCCAAGTGGGCACTGGCTAAGACACTAAATTTGAAGAAGTTAAGAATTTTAACACTGAAAAAAACCCCCTTCTGAATAACAATGAAAGTGAAAAACAGTAGTGCAGTACTTCCTAAATCAGCATGCACACTCTAGGCGTAAATATAGGCAATCCTCGACTTACGACTACAATTCAGCCCAAATTTTCTGTTGCCAAGAGAGACATTTGTTAAGTGAATTTTGCCTCAGTTTATGACCTTTCTTGCCACTGTTGTTAAGTGAATCACTGCAGTTATTAAGTTAGTAACACGGTTGTTAGGTGGATCTGGCTTCCCCATTGACTTTGCTTATCGGAAGGTCTCAAAAGCTGATGACGTGACCCTGGGACACTGCAGCTGTCATAAATATGAGTCAGTTGCCAAGCATCTGAATTTTAATCACATGACCATGGGAATGCTGCAGCAGTCATAAGTATGAAAAACGGTCATAAGTTACTTTTTTCAGTGCTGTTACTTTGGTCCCTAAACGAATTTTTGTAAGTTGAGGACTACCTGTATAATTTTGCAGTGCAAAAAGATGAAAGTGTTCAAGCAAAGAAAAAAGAATTGTCTGTGGCTGAAAAACATAGGTGTAAAGCTTAAAATTAAGAAGAATAAAAGAAACAAGAGGTTGCCAGTTTGAAATTCCTAACAAATCAGAAGATGAGCCAAATCGTAGGGATGCCAGAATATGACTTTGGTTAGATGCCAAAATATCTAGAGCTACTCCTGAAGGGTAAAGGGCAGTAATTGCAAAAGATTAGGAGTTCTTCCTGGGGTCCTACAAGTTGACCTAGTTTAATCAATGGGACCTCAATTGTGCTTCCCTTGGTTGATGATGCCAGATGAGTGGACACTACTGAAGATAAGCAGTCCTTCAGAAATCTAGATTCCTATGCCATGAAGGACTTTGAAGAGGATTACAGCATTTTGAATTGCATCCAACCAATACAAAGCAGCAGGGTCTCAGGCACGTAACAGTGTTCCTGCCACAGTTCTCTCACCACTGCCTGGTTTGCCATATTTCTGGACCACCTGCAGCTTTCAGGGCAGGTGGCTAGGCATAAGTTACTGTCCCCGAAGGGCCTCCCGGACCAGGAAGAATGCAATTGGCTCATTAGAGGCCCTTGTGCAATGAATGATGTCTGGTCTTCAAGTAAGATATGTAAGTCCAAAAGAACCTTAGCTTGCACAAAGGTATCAAACAAGAGTCAGTGATGGAGTATCCCTAGATCTGAGGAGCCCAAATAGATACCACTTGATCTTATCAGGACTAAATCCAAGGATGTCTTCTTGAGGAAGGAACATACTACATCCTCCTTCAAGACTGAGGAGACTGCTGCATCAAAACCATTGCATGGCCCCAACCATAGGTCATAGGAACTGGATCTAGCAAACAGGTGTCCAAACTTATAGATTGGAGAATTCTGGCCCACACATATTTTGGACCGCAATTCTCATGATCTGGCTGTACAGTTTGGAGATATCACATTTGCCTACACTGCTCTTACTGTTATTTCTACTACTATTAACTAACTAAGAGTAGTGTGCCACTCTCTATGATTATATAATGAAATAAACCAGAAGTTTATTTTTATCCTGCCTAATTGGATTGTGTGTGAACACAATCTATCAAAGCTTTTAAAGCTTTTCCCTGGAAAAGATTATAGGTTGAGTGGTTTTTCTTTTTTGAAAACCATGGAATTATTGGTGAAAGATATATAACACTAGATTGTAGAGGCCAATGTTAAACTGAGGGTACGTTGTTCAATTTTACATGGGATTTCTTTATAGCACTGCATAAAATTTTAGTTTAGTTATTTGATTTGAAGCCATTTTTCCTGAATCATTGAACTGCAATGTCAAATTGGATGCCTCTGGATTTATTTGATCTCTTTTTTTCCAAATTGAACTGGAAAATTGAATCAATATGATTTTCTGAATCATCAAATCAGAAAGGCATAGATCCACATATCTCTTCTCCAGTATTTTTAATCCTTTTTAATGTTGCTGTATAGGCCACAGTGTCTGGGCTCCCATTAAGCCATCAACAAATCATAATAGAACTTGTTTATACCATGTGCTATGGCTACACCAATACCTAATCTTCACTGGCTCCAGTTTTATTTTTGTAATATGATAATAGCTATTAGAGGCTTGTTTTTCTGGTGTTAATTCCAGCTTATCTGGGTGTAAGCTGCTGGAGAGGATAAGTTCTGATCTTTTGGTTTCCTTCTTAGTTTTTTTTTTTTATGGTCTCTTTTGAATAGTGTATAAAAGCCATGAGTGGACATAGAGATAAACCATATTTATACAGCATTCAAAAGAAATTTTCTTAGTGTTACTGTATGACTTTGAAGCTATTGTAAATACCGGTACCGTATTAAGATATTTTCAGGTAGCCTTGACTCTTGGATTTCTCAAGTTTGTTATTGTCAATGTGAGAGAGATCTTGAGGTGTAATCTCTGTGATAAGAAGCAATTATCATTTATGGCCTTTTCTCTGTGCTCTTAAATATAAATTTAAGATTAATATTTATCTTATATATTGTTACCGGTATTTTATGTTTTTATAAGGTTAAGAAATCAGAATTTCACTTAGAAAAGGCAAAGGCCATTTGCCTTCAAAACAATAGCATGCCTGACTCACCCCATTCTCAACTTTAGGTATTTCTTTAAAAAAAACATTTGATTCAAATGTTATTTACAACATGCATTGTAGTCTCAGGAGGGGGAAAAAAATTTTTTCTTCGTCCAATGGGTTTATTCCTAGCCAGGTATGTGGGATTTCATCCTTAGCCATATTTGGCCTTCTGTTTGTCTTCATAACCATGTAAATGAAAAGGGATTATGATTACACTGCATATGTTGGCTGGGCTCCCTAAGTCATGTATGTACAGGTTCTGTTCTCTATCTCATATTTGGTTGAATGTAACTAAAGTTCCATTTTACATCTTATTATTCTTGATAAAGTGTAAGATTTGTTGCAGAAGGATTATTTTATTTTATTTATCAAATTTAGACAGTGCCCCCTTCTCACTATGCAAGTGACTGGGTGATTGAGATATAAACAATAAGTTCTAGTCCTGCCTTAGGTGTGAAAGCCAGCTGGATGCCTTTGGGTCTGTCAGATGTAAATGCCTTATTCTCCAATGTGTAAATAATGTATATATGGAACATCAGAGGTTAACTTATTCTTTGGACTTTAATGTATTCATAACTTACCACTCCCATTCCTAGCTCCACCCCTTGTATATATAAGGAGCCACCCTCACCATTCTCGTCGCTTCTACCTTGAATATTCAGTGAATATAGAATGCCTATCATAATTAAAAAGAAATATATTTAAAGCTTTAACTTCTATTATCTTTATTGAGTCTGATCCTGAAAATATTGCAACAAGCTGGTAGCAGAGGATGGTTTATTGACTCAATAAGTAATTAAAAATGTCCAAGAAAGATAGGCCCAACACCAGGGCCTACAGCAAAGAAATAGAAACTGATCAAGAGATGATCAACGAATCCACCAATGCGATTTCGAGAGAATCCGAAGAATACACCACTGAAGAAGAAGAACTAATGAGTGAAAATAATGACCAGAAAGAAATCGAAATAGAAAATAACGAACTCAGGTCAGAGATATTAAAGATACTAAAAAGCCAAAAGAATGATGAAAGTCTCATCGCGGACCTCCAGGAGATGCTGAAGAACAGCGGAGCAGCGAGAAAAAAAAACGTCATTAAAGAAAAACCCAAAGATCAAAAAATCGTAAGTGAGATGACTACTGAGAAAATAGTTGTTAAAAAGAAAAGATGTGATCCCGCGCGAAATTTTGAATGGCAGCCATCTTGGTTCCAACGAACTTTAAAAGAGAATGGAGCAGAACCAATCAAAACGCTCAGTTCAAAATTTCTGGCGCGAAAAACACTATCAGACGAAGAAAGTGAGAAAGAAGTCTCAAACTCTTCAGATGATCCAAAATCAGAAAGTGAAGACGATTTAACAAAATCTCAAGTAAAATCAGCAATGAAAATGCTTTTTGCTGCTTTTGGGCCAAGACTGAAAATTACCAAGACATCTACGAAGAAGCAAGAAATCAAACCGGCGACTCAAGACCTGCACGCTCCCATCCTGACTTCGAAAGCGACGACGCCCGAACCCAGAGAGCCATGCCGATTTCGCCCTACACCACAGACAAAATCGAATACCAACGCACACAAAAAGAAGAAAAGAACCGTCACCACCACCAGAGCCCCAAAAACCGAGCCAGAGACCGACTCATCTGAGGAGGAGCGGATCGAGAGAGCTGAAAGGGAGAGAACCTTCCACGACGCCACCAAAGAAGAAATGAACAACGCGCATGTGCGAAACTACGTAGACGACCCAGAAGGACTTGAACTGGCCAGAGAACCGCGCAGACTCATTGCAAGCATCCCAATGCCGTTCTGTAATTTCCTGCACTTGAGAGATCACGGACTGCCCCAGGTTGTAAGTAATGGACAGAATAATGTAGGTAACTTACCCAGTGACTTCCCAAAACTTAGAATTGATGGCATTAATTTACAAGAGTGGTACCAACAGCTTCAGGTTATTTTCATGAAAGAAAATTTACTATTCTTTATAACTAGCCCTCCAAGAAGACCTTGGACTTTAAAAATAGATTGTTTACATCATAGAGCATTTTTCATAATAATATCTAGCGTGTCTCCTGCAATGTATCATAGCATCAAACCAAACCTAACTGTATCAGAAATAATTCAATGCATGTTTAATCTATTTCACAGCGATAGCGTAGCTACAACCACAAGAATGTCTAAGGATTTCTTTTCCTCTAGAGTAAAACCAGGGGTTTCTATAAGTGAGCATTTGATAAATCTAAACAAAATAAGAGCTGAGCTACAATTGAGGGGGGAAGTGATTTCAGACCAAACAATGAAAAGTGTTATTATCAATTCACTTGATCCATCATGGGATAGCTTTATGTCACACTTAGATACCATTAATTTGGGATATTTATCCATAGAAAGTCTATCTAACAAATTGATAGCAGAAGACAATTCAAGAAAAAATCGATCCAGTAACCAAACAGACCACAAACCCTTTAGGAAAGTAGTCTTTCAAGATAAACATAATGAGGCCTTTAGATGCTACAATTGTGGATCCAGGGAACATAGTAGAAGAGACTGCCCCAAAGTCTCAAGAGAGAGACATAGAACAGAATATAGGAGCAAATATAATTACAGACAATCTTCCACAGATAGACACAAATATAGAAGCCCACCAAATTACAAAGAAGGTAGAGGGGGTAGAGAAAATTCAAAAGAGAGGAAATCTGGGTCACTGAATGGGCTAAATAAACAAGACAGCAACAGAACACAGCAGGATGAGAATAACAATTGGCTTATTGATTCTGGTGCAACAAATCACACCACCAACAACAAAAGTATATTATCTTCATTTATAGAAGATAAGTTTGTGATAAAGGTAGCTAATCAAGAAAAGGTTCAAGTACTAGGCAAAGGAAATGTGACCTTGCCTGGTCTAGGGAAAATAGAGGGGGTATTATTAATCCCAGAAATACCTCACAACATACTAAGTGCCATAAAATTAAGCAGAGAATCTGATATCAATATAGTTTTCTCAAAGGGGAAAGCAACTATAGAAAAGAACAAAACAAATGTAGGTACTGTAATGATAAAAGGAGGTCTACCCTATCTGATAACTATAGAAAGATGTTTACATAACATTGATTCAAATATGGAAGATTGTATTGAAGCAGATGATGAAAATGTCAGTAACAGTGACAATGATGAGTGTAGAATAACTCATGATCACAAAAATACATACAAAGAAAAGAAACCAAAAATAGGTAAACCAATTCATGATGAGTGTGCTCACATCTTACACAGGAAGTTAGGACATGCAAGCTTTCCTGTAGTACAAAAAATGACTGAACACGCAGAAGGTGTCAAAATAAAAAATTGTGAAAATTATTTGGAATGCTCAGTATGTAAGTCCACCAAACTAAAAACCAGTCCCAGACCAAAAAAATCTAACAGATCAACTAACAGTATTTTTGATTTGGTACACATGGACTTAGTTGGTCCATTAAGTCCCTCAATTACCTATAGAAAACGTTACTTCCTAACAATAGTGGATGACTACAGCCGATATGGTTTTGTTTACACATTAAAGCACAAGGATGAAACATTTCAGAAATTTAAGGAATTCTACAAACGTATAGAAACACAACATAATATCAGAATAAAGCAAATTATGACAGATAGGGGATGTGAGTTCATGTCTAAAGAATTCTCCCAATGGTTAAAGGATAGAGGAATGTTACATTTCACGTCCAATCCTTTTTCTGCATTTCAAAATGGAGTTGCAGAGAGGAAAAATTCCACACTACAAACCATGATTAGGTGCACATTAGAGGATGCTGGTTTAGGCAAACAATTTTGGTCAGAGGCATTACATTATTCGAATTACACTCAAAATAGAACCTGGTCCAGTATTGTGAATAAGACACCATATGAGGTGATGTACAATAGAAAACCCAAATTATCACACATGCACATATTTGGAGTCACTGCAGACGTACACATACCTAAACAATTGAGGAGAAAGGGAGAAAACGTATCCAGGAGATTAAGATTCATGGGATACGAAACTGGAACCAAAGGGTACAGATTTATTGATAGTAATAACAAATTTATAGTATCCAGAACAGCTGTGTTCCATGAACAGGCCAATTGGTCAAAATTGCACCTTAATGAAATATTTCCTAATAAATGTAAAGATACGATATCTTGCGAGGAAGGAACAACAGAAAATCAAAATATTAACAAAAGTAAGAACAAAACCAAAACTTGGACTAATAGTCAGCACAAAATAAAGACAGACACATTAACAAAAAAGGAAGCTAGATATTTGCATGATAACCATAGCAAGCCTGAAAGAACTATTAGAAACAATAGAAACCAAATACCAAATAAATACAAAGATTACATAATGCATATGAATGGAGAACAAATAACACCTAATACATATGAAGAAGTATTGAAACTTCCACATGAAGAAAGAGAAAAATGGGAACTAGCTATGGAAAAAGAGATGGAAAGTTTACAAGGATTAAATGTATTCACACCTGCGATCGCACCTAAGGATAAAACAATTATAGGTACCAGGTGGATTTATAAAATTAAGAACTTAGAAGGAGGCAATACCTTATACAAGGCTAGACTAGTTGCACAAGGCTATGCACAAAAATACCCAGAAGACTATACTGATACATATTCACCCACAGTGAGAACAGAGAGTGTCAAAACAGCCCTTGTAGTAGCATCTGCACTCAATCTGGACGTATTCCAATATGACATACAGACCGCATACTTACATGCAAAATTAGATAAGGAAATATATGTAAGAGCACCACACAGTCAATACACTAATAAGAACGAAATTTGGTTATTAAATAAGAGTCTGTACGGATTAAAGCAATCCGGCAAAAGATGGTACGATTGCTTGGTAAAAGTACTTAAGACCATGGATTTCAACGCCACCACTGCTGATAACTGTTTCTTTGTAAAAAAGAGTAATGATCATATTGAATTTGTATTAATTTACGTGGACGATATTTTATACATTGGAAAGCATAAAGAGAGCAGGGAAATCTTTGTAAATAAGTTAAATGAACACTTCTCACTGAAATCTCTGGGTAAAGTGAATAAATACCTTGGTGTGCAAATTAACAAAACTAAAAGGGGATTCAAACTTACACAGAAAGATAAAATCATCGAACTCCTAAACAAATGTAACTTAAATAATGCTAAAACCTGTGACACCCCTATGCAAACTGATTTTCTTAGAAACACTGATGAATCTTCCCCTGAGTTTAAAGACAACACATTTTACAGATCAGTTATAGGTTCACTCCTTTATATATCTAATTGGACTAGGCCAGATATTGCATTACCTCTCAATCTATTGTCAAGATATGTTAGTAAACCAACCTTGTATCATTGGGAAGCTGTCAAAAGAATTCTAAGATATCTGAAGGGTACATTAGATTTTTGTTTAATGTTGGAACCCAATAATGACAGAGAACCAAAAATTACTTGTTATGCTGATGCAGATTGGGCTGGTGATACATCATGCAGAAAGAGTACTTCTGGTTATGTTTTTCTATTGAATGATTGTCCAGTTTACTGGTATACTGGTAAACAAGAACTAGTAGCCACTTCTACTACAGAAGCGGAATATGTTTGTTTGTCCAAAGCTGCAAATAACCTTGTATGGTTCAATGATCTGATCACTGATGTTTGGAAGAAACCCACCTTACCATTTATTATGCATGAAGACAATAAAGCGGCCATTGAAATATCCAGATCCGATGCAATTGGACAAAGGTCCAGGCATATTGATATAAAGTTTAAGCATGTGAGACAACTGTCTCAAGACGGATTCATTAAAGCAATACATTGCGATACTTCTGAACAATTAGCTGACATATTAACAAAACCCTTACCTTCTAAACAACACAAATATTTAACTTCTAAATTATATGTATTATATTGTCCTGAATCAGAATGTAATTGGTGTTGTGTAACGAACCGGCATTTAGAGGGGGATTTGTCAGATGTAAATGCCTTATTCTCCAATGTGTAAATAATGTATATATGGAACATCAGAGGTTAACTTATTCTTTGGACTTTAATGTATTCATAACTTACCACTCCCATTCCTAGCTCCACCCCTTGTATATATAAGGAGCCACCCTCACCATTCTCGTCGCTTCTACCTTGAATATTCAGTGAATATAGAATGCCTATCATAATTAAAAAGAAATATATTTAAAGCTTTAACTTCTATTATCTTTATTGAGTCTGATCCTGAAAATATTGCAACAGGGTCAGTCACTCTCTCTCAGTTTAACCCATCTCACAGGCCTGTTGTAGGGAAAATAGGAAGAGGAAGGAGTATTGTGTGTTTGCCATCTTGAATTGTTTATAAAAATAATGAGGGATATAAATATAAAATATAAAAACAGGGCTAAAATACTAACTTGACAAAAGATGGTCGCATAAAGGAATGAAACAGTTCTAACTGAAGAAATTTTGTGAGTTTTTTATATTAAGTAGCAGGTGTTCCAGAGTGCAAGTCATTCATAGTTATCACTACAGAGATTGGAAAGAGATAGAAGCATTCAGTTGCAATATATGTAAGACTAACCTGGAAAAATAGCATGTAAGGAATACATGAAAGTGTTCATTTCAGGTTTCCATGTACCTGATTGTTTTAGACAACTTCATGTTTGTTTATGTTTGAAAGGTGGCGATAAATTGGTAGGTAGTTTAGAGATCATCTATCCTTTGGTTGCAGCAACTCTTGACAGGTGACCATCCTGCCATTGTGAGATGATCTGTATCAAAGGAGAACTCACTATTTCATTTGGCTCTCAAGTGCATCTCCTGGATGGAAACTAATCAGGAATGAAAGCAAATCAAGGACAGAAGCAACCTAGAACTAAGGAGAGATTTCCTGACAATTAGAACAATTAATCAGTGGAACAACTTGCCTCCAGAAATTATGAATGTTCCAACACTGGAAGTTTTTAAGGAGAGATTGGACAACCATTTGTTGTGAGATGGAATCGGGTTTCCTGCTTGAGCAGTGGGTTAGATGGCGTGATGGCGAACCTATGGCATGCTTGCCACAGGTGGCACGCTGAGCCATATTGGTGGGCATGCGAGCGTTGCCCCAGCTCAGCTATGGTGCGCATGCGCTAGCCAGCCAGCTGATTTTTGGGCCTTCTGGGCCCACCGGAAGTCGGGAAACGGGCAGTTTCCGGCCTCTGGAAGGCCTCCAGAAGAGTGGAAAAGGCCGTTTTTGCCCTCCCCAGGCTCCAAGAAAGCCTCTGGAGCCTGAGGAGGGCAAAAAATAGGCCTACGGGAGTCATCGTGCCATCGCGTGCCAAAAATGGGGGGAGCGCAGGGGGGGTCACGTGCACATGCATGGGGGGCAGGGCGCATTGAATTATGGGTGTGGGCACACGTGCGTGCAACACCCCCCCCGCTCCCGGTGCTTTTGGCACGCGATGGCAAAAAGGTTAGCCATCACTGGACTAGAAGATCTCCAAGATCCCTTTCAACTCTGTTAATCTGTTATTCCTCTTTCCAATTTTTGCAGCTTGGTTTTTCTCAAATTAGTCTAATCCATTATCCACTGTGCCTTGATATAGAATCATATCGGAAATTCTTATTTGTGTTGTTCCTAAATATTGTCAGTATTATTGTAAAACTACTGAAACTCTTTCATATCATTCATGTATTTAGTGTAATGTCTATGGAATAAAAGTCGTATTCTTGATGGCCATCCTGTGTGACTATTTAGATAGAAAGGGCTGGAATTCCACAAGCCAGTAATGGAAATTGGGGACAATTGAATGATCCACATTATCAATAACTATCAGATATTCTAACAAATCACAACTGGTCTTCCAATTTGTACAGTAAAATATCCACTTGCTCCTGTGCAGTTGCATATCTTTAAAGTCACGATACTAGTTAACAAGTTTGTATTAAGCCAGCTCTGTCCCAGTCACCAGGGAGTCCCAACAGGGAATTAATTTAGTGGCTAAATTAATTCTAGCCCTTTTGTTTATTATATTTATATTTCAATGGAACTTAAGAGAGTCTAGTATACTGTTTTCTTACTTTACCCCATTTTTATCCCTATAACAACCCTTGGAGTTAGATGTAGGTGACAGGTCTAAGCTCTTTGTCTTTTTGTGTTAGTAAAGGATAAGTGAATCAAAAAGAAGAAGTCTTCTTGATGTCCTAATACATCTTTGCAAAATAACCTTCCTTTATCAGGCATGTTTTTATCTTTATGGAGAACATAAATGCTGCATTTAAAACTTAGGTGGCATGAGGGCTGCATTTCTTTGGAAGAAAATATCTGGTTTCTACCAGCCCAATCATTAATTAAGATCATAGGCGATATCCCTTTCTGAAGATTTTTCGAAGGAGAAGACCATTCTGGTCAGGGCCTCATTTCTTAATCTGCTAATTAAGGGATTTCCCCTTATCAGCACATTGTAATTACTTTTTAACTCTGATTTCAGTGGTTCATTCTTCTTCTTTTTTTATCTTTTATTTTCTGTATATGCTGCCTTCGAATCTGTTTCTCTGAGGGATGGGCAATATGGAATACTTTAAAATAAAGTCCATTTTCTTAAGGGTTAGTTGTCCTTCAAAGTTATAATTTCTTATTTTCATTGTTACAAAATTATATAGCAGGGATTCTGCTAAATCTTTAAAGGAGGATTGGGGCAAGATAAATAAATTCCTGTCAAGCCAGCTAAACATAGAAGATGAACTAATTTACAAAGGAAACTACATGCTTTGATTCAGAATGAAGTTTTTGTTCAGTGGAACTTATTTCAGAATAGAAATGCAATTTTGGACTATCTTGTGGACGGAAATCCTCATCCATGACTTCTCTTTTTTTAATCTTTTTCACAGACTATCATCCAAGCCTACAAGAGTGGACTTTATCTTAAAGGAAATACAAGTCTGGGCAGATGGGACTTTGTCGGCTCCTTCTTTTTCTCTGTTTCTACAGTAACAACCATCGGTAGGAGTCATGGAATACTAGTTTGGAGAAAATGATGTCAAATAATTATAGCACCAAATTAAGCCTTTTTTATCCCATTCCATAGCAGAGTGGTACAACTGAAGAAGAAAAGTTGGGGTGTGTCTTAGAATACTCCTGTAGTCTTTCTCCTGCTGCTTTGTTTTGCATTTGACGGAAAATTTAGTAAAATGCCTGATAATTCACAAATCCACAAATAATCTCTGGTCAGAATAAAGCAGATGTGACACTAAAGACATCTTTGCTTTAAACTGCACATTTTAGCCATGTTCGTAGCATCAATAGAATGATCCACATAGTACCAGCAGGGGGCAGTAAAGATTTCACTCAAAGCAAATGCCAGATATAGATGAGTTTCGCAGGACTACAACCCCAGTAATTAGGAACATGCACCAAATGATACCAAAAGTTGTTTGAATCCATTTCTTTTTTGTAATAACTTTTAAAGAAAGTAACTTGCTAAAGGATCTTGGCCATGAGACTTTACAATCCGAGCCTACAGGGAGTGGCCTAGATCAGGGGTCCTCAACCCACAGATCTTGGACCAGCCCACAGCATGCTAGCAACCAGGCAGCACAATCAAGCAAACCCCCATCCGCAGGATGCAGGCAACATACAAAACCACATCCCCTCCAATCCGCAGAAAAACTTTTCTCCATGGCTGGGGTGGGGGGCATTGGCCTAGATAGAGAAAAATGTGCTGCTCACACTCAGATCCTTGATTGTGGTTATTTAATCTTTGCTCATGGCCTTGGACTTCTTTAGAACCCATGGGGTAAAATCTTAATTCATAAATTAAAAGGCCAGTTCTGTTTATAAGCAAAGTGCTTTCATCTGTGGGTTCTCTTGGGCACTCTGTCTCCTTTGAATACATGAATAGCGTGAACATGGGCTACAGAGGACAAACCATTCACCAAAGGCATGTCTTAGGTTGGTAAGGCATTCCTATCTTTGTGTCATATTACTCTGTCCTTTTTTTCTGTTTGGATGTAAATACAGGCACACACATACAAACAGGTTCTCTGATTGTGAACAGCATAAGTCATGTATATCAGGCTACAGGTATCTAATGAGGTATATACAGTGGTGGGTTGCTACCGGTTCACACCGGTTCAGGAGAACCGGTAGTGGTAATTTTGGCTGGTTCACCGAACCGCTAGTAATCGCTGGCTGGCCACACCCCCGAAGCAGTCCCCGCTTGCTCGCCCCGGCCGCCCGATGCTCACCCTGCCCCCTCCACCCAGTCTCTCCTCACTTATACCGTGTGGGTCCTCACTTGCAGCTTGCCTGCCTGAAGCACTGCACCCCAACTGAGCAGCCCTGATCTGCCTGCCAGTTAAGCCTTCAAGTCACGGTCTACCTAGCTGGCCCTGCCTCCCTTCCCCGGTCCCAGCCTGCCTCCCCCACTCCCTTTCCCGCAGCCTGTAGCCCTGCCATGCTTCCCTGCCTTCCACGCGGCCTTCCCTGTGGCCAGCTTGCGAAGGCAGGCAAGTGGGCCTGGCCACGGGGACCGCCGGGAAGGCAGGCAAGCATGGCAGGGCCACCTGGCTGCGGGGAAGAGAGCTAGCAGCTTACTCCTTTCCCTGAAGCCCTGCCATGCTTGCCTGTCTTCCATGCTGCCTTCCCGATGTCCCGGTGGCCAGCTTGCAAAGTCAGGCAAACAGAAGGCCACGTGGAAGGCAGGCAAGCATGGCAGGGCTTGTCCCTCTCCCTATGTTGTAAACGGAAAAATGGATCTGTACCCAGACTTGCCTGTGTTCTCATGGTAATGTCTATGTCTACCTACAAAGATCTATTTTAAGATGTGTGAATTGAGCCTCAAAGGCATATTGTACAGCAGGTTTTAAATTGCAAAAAATCAGCAGCATGCATAGCATTTTAACACTTGGCTGTGTACTTAATGAGTCACAAGATGGCAGTGTTATCTTACTCTGCAGCTGCCTTCTGCCTAAATAGGCACTTAATGATAAATCATCATTTAAGCAGCACATTTGTCTCAAATAAGACTAAATTAGAGACTTGAGGCATATCAGGGGCCATATTCCATGCTTCTCCAAATTAATGCTTTTCCACAATTGCATGGGGATATATGCAGAAAACACTTTTTCCCCTGAAAACTTGAGGAGTATATAAACTAAAAGCTGTTATTACAGCTATTCCAGTGTTTTAAAAATCTATCAACTCCCAATTAAGCACACAAATCCTTAAAGAGGTTAGCAGCAATCATTTTTCAAGCATTTGAAGGGAAATTTTAAATAAAGACATTTGGAAAATGAGAACATTTAATTGTATCCAGTTCACCTCTGAGAGAAGAGGTGTGGCATCTGGAGTCCTCTGAAAAATTATCATCCAATTAAATGTTTATACTATAAGAGAAAATAGGAATTATTACATGCATTGGGATTCAGCAGCTTAAATTAATGAATTTAATTAACAAATTGCATTTAGCTTTGATTGTGTCCCTGCCAATTCCATTGTTCTGGTCCCAACCACTTATTGGAGTAACACATCATAGTTAAAACTCTGAATAATGCTTGGCCCTACATAAGATTACAGATTTTATAGATTCCTAATTTGGGGGCTGAAGCAATGCCTGGTTTCCTGTACTGCCAAGCCCCTTCCCTGAAGCACAGTCCAAACCAAAATAGAGGAGAAAGAGATTAGAAAGCTGCTAAATCTTTTCCATATTCCTACTTCCAGGGAACAGCTAAAAACACATCAACTGTGCCTAACCTTGATTTCAGATTGGTAAAGATTGGATGCAGAACTACTACTTATGACCGTAATTGAATCTGCAATTACAATAAGTTGGGATGCTTGAAAAGCAGCGCATCATGTGGCTGACCTGATTTTTACAAACCTTTTTTTCTTTTTTGAGGCAGTTGTTAAGTGAACATAGCAGTCTTAAAGTAAATGCCGCAGTTATTAAGCAAACCCATTGTTTGCTATGAGTCATTTTTATCAGAAACAAGAAATAAACCAGGGGTGTCAAACTCAAGGCCCAGGGACTGGATCCAGCCTGCGGGGTACTTAAATCTGGCCTGTGGGGCTGCCATGGAAACAGCGGAGGCCTGGCCTGTGGTGCTTCTGCCAGTGAAAACGGCCTCCTGAGCTCCGTTTTTGGCTGCCACAGCCTCCTGCAACCCTCTGCCAGTGAAAACAGAGCTCAGGAGCCCGTTTTCACTGGCAGAGCGCTCAGGCCACCACAGGCGCCCCTGACATGTGTGATGTTGAGCTGGCCGTGCTCACCCCCGGCCCTCAGCAATCAAACACAACCGTGATGCGGCCCTCAATGAAATCAAGTTTGACACCCCTGAAGTAAACACTGATTTTTCAGAAAAAATGTGAATTGTGGCCATGTGGCTGCGGGACACTGCGAATAGCTGTAAATGTGGGCTGGTGTTGAACTGAGATGATATACATGTAAAACCAGAAAAACCAAACAATTCCCCGATGATAAAAATTGTGGGTGCCCTGTCAAGTACAGGGAGTGTAAAATAAGAGACGGCAAAGTCCAAAGATATCCCCCCCCACCGCCAAACCTGCTACTAGAGCTTACAACTGAGAATTGCAGTTAGTTTATGGTTTTCAGATTTGGTAGTCGGATTAAAGTGTTTACTTGTCTGGGTCAGACTTGCTGACTTCCCTGAAGTTTGAGATATCAAGAAATCGCATTTAAGTTCCTGGAAACTTAGATACTCTCAACTATGTATCTTCTACTCAGCAGGATCCCTTGAAACCAGGGCTAGGATGGGATGCTAAGCTGCTGATAAAAAAAATGTCACTCTTTGTCTCTGAATTTTTTTGCTTGAGCCAGTTCAAAGAGAAGAATGGCAACAGGATATTAGGATCATCCTTTCAGCCAGATTTTTAAAACTAAGATTTTGAAAATGCAAAGCAAGGGTGCACTTGAGTACGAATTTCATAAGCTTCATGTACCCAGGCATCTTTGTGAGAAATACTTGCTGAGTGTCTGTTGAAGGTGAATCCAAGGGTTAGAACCACTTTCTGCATTGGAATTATCAAAGACTGAGCATCCCTATTCCTTCTTTGTTGAGACATTAATAAAATTGGAAAGAAACATTAAACAGAAGGAAAGTGCCTGACTCTTCCCAGGTGTTTCATGAAAGTCTTGGTAAAAAAATCTGTTTGGGAGCATGCACTTGAAAGAAAGATTGGATCGTAATATATATAAAATGATGTTTCAGATTTGGGCCTGACGCAGCTATTATCACTTTGAAGACACTAGATGGCAGCACAGGATCAATGGGAATGCTTAGTATTTAGTCATTAGTGTTCCAGGAATCAAATCTATAATCATACACCGTCTTTCCTACATCTGCTGATTTTGAAGAGTTTCCTGAAGAAAAAGCATAAAGCTCTTCCTGCTGATTACCATTGATACAATTATTCTCCAGTTCAAATTTTAGATTTATGAAGGAAATTATTTTTAATTTTGGGGTGCAATGTAACAACTCTCGTTGGGACATGATTTTCAATCAGTTCAGTGAACTATAATTTGTATTCATAATTAAATTAAAGTTTATCATACAATGTGTGACAAAATAATATAGCAAATTTTAATCTGCCAAATTAGTGTAATGCAAAAGAGGTGGGCTGGGTGTAGTGTTTTAGACTGAGAACTAAGGGTGGGGGTTTTTTTGCAAAATTTGGGAATTATTCCAAGAATTCTGCAATTTTTTCAGAAATAAACCAGTAGATATCTTTTAAGTTATTTTACCTTCCTCTACATTTTCACAGCCATATCAAGTTGGGGTAGGGGGAGAGAAACAGGAAACTAGCTAATAAAAGGAGTAGTACATGGGCTACTCCTAAACTGTTTGTCACTCTCTATAACAGTGATGGCTAACCTTTTTGTCACCGTGTGCTGAAACTGGAGCGTGCACGCCAGAGTGCCGGAAGCCAGAAGAGAGCAGCTGGTCAGTGAATGTGCGCACGGTGGCCAGCTGGTCTTCCGGGTTCTGACACGCACATGCACACCAGACAGCTGCTCTCTTCCAGGTTCCGGTGTGCACATGCGCGCCAGACAGCTGACTGCTGTGCATGCACATGACAGAACCCAGAAGAGAGCTGGCAATGGCGGGTGTGCCCACAGAAAGGGCTCTGCATGCCACCTCTGGCACACGTGCCATGGGTTCGCCATCACGGCTCTAATGTGCTTGGTATGTCCTGTCAACAGAAATGACATATGCATTCTTTCTAACAAACTGATCAAAGAAGTAATCACTGAATCTATTTCAAGAGGTATTCTTTTCTGATACGTGTGTGTATTAGGGCCACCGCATCTGGGCTGCCCAAAAAATTGAATGACCACTAGATGGACACAAAGAAATACTGAATGTTAGGAGGATTTTTTTTTTTGTTTGTTTGTTTTGCTCTACTTGTCACCTTACAGCTCAGATATGATAGCTTTAATGCATACAAACACCATGGTTCTCTGGAACATTTTATGGGCCTGTAACTCATCCCACGGCATTATATAATCTTTATTCCTTGTTGACTTACAAAACATTGTTGCATTATTCAATTGCAATCTGTTCTTAAACATTAGAAATACTTGGAACTGAGTTGAAGAGACATTTTAGAACTATCTGCTGAGATTAGCTATGCTTGCACCAGCAATAGCAGAAACCAGAATTGGTATTGTGTAAAGATGGGAGAAAGGATAAGATCATTCTTCTAAGACTGCTTATAGCATTTGGTTTAGTGAGTGATTAGGAAAAGACCAGTCAGATGAAAAATTCTAGGATACAATACATTGTGGCTTAGTTCACATAACAGATTAAGCCCAAAATAAACTACGTTAGAGCTTTTTGATTGCTGGGTGAACATATAAATTTATTAAATAAAATAAACCTTTGTAAAATAAGAATAGTGACTTAATGCAGTATTTCTTAAAATTTTCAAGACCAAACAATACTAATTTGTACATTTTGTAAAAAAAAATACCGTAAGGAACTTGAATGACTGTTCCTTTAAAAAGGAAATAAAAGTAATATTGAAATAAAACCTCTTTAAATAATATTTAAAGTGTATTTTCCCTTACATTTAATATATTAATTAAAAATCTTAATGGGATGCATGAACTAGAATATGATTATTTCATAAATGTTGGCAGTGACATTGTTAAGCAAACTTAAGCTTCATGTTACCCTCTATTTCAGAATGGGTCCTTGGCTGCAGTAAGTATGTCAACTGTACTTCTAATCCATTTTTCACAAAGAGATTCTGAAGAAGATAGTAAAGCCTATAGTGACTTTGAAGGTACTTGCAGAATATCTTAGAGCTGTTCAAGAAATGTTGGTGTACCTTGGAAGATAGCTTAAAATTAGTTTAGTGTGTTCTGCAGACCCAGTCAATTATAGTATATATGTGATAAACTTCTGTTAAACCATGGTTTAGTATATATGAATCTAGTTTGTGACTTGGCTTAGTTTTAAAAAAATGGTTCTTTCGTATGCTCTGCTCTCTGTCATATTTGAACATGTTCAAACATTAATCTTACCTACATAGCCTCTTTTTTCAACTTTTTCAAAGTTATACATCAGAAGCAAAAATGCCAACTCATACAGTAGTTGGCTTATATTTGTCTTGCAAATCGACCACGACCACTTTGTAGATTCAGTCTTCCCCGATAAACAACTTATTCTTTCAGAATCAGCTGACACCATGCGTTAACTTTATGGAACAATAGGCTGTTAAAACAAGGAGTCCAAAATACCATATTGAATACTTCATTGATCAAATTGGAAAAGCTTTCAGTTACTCAGTTGTGTAACTAGGGTTTATGTAATTGACTAGAAAGATGTTTTTTTTGCATCCCTTCGTAGTGCTAAAGATCACTTTTCAATTCTTTTGTTTAGATTTTGTTTTGCTCACTATATATCTGAATTCACAGTTATTTCCAAGTTCATCATGCCACAAGCTTCCCATTCCATGATCATAATTCAACCAGTCTTGCAGAATGAAAATTGGATCACTCTTGATAACAAAGGCAAATAATTGATCACAAAAGGAAAATATTTGAAGTAGGGCAGACTGTGACAATTACATTTGAGCTGGTCGTGGAGAAAATCCAAAGGTAGAATAACTGCTTTTTCTAAAATAATGTACAGCTTCTGGTGGCAGAACAGAAAGGAAGATATCTTTTTGCTTTTCTGTTTGTTTGCTTGTTTTTATCCCTTAAATAGAAATGAGCAAATGATGAAAGGGAATATGGAAGGGCTTTTACTTCTTCTAAATTCATATTGTATTTCAGAGTGCCACCAGAACTATCCAACATCAGATAACTCCCAAGAAACATTGATTATGAATCCATCTATATCTATATAGAATAAATTTATAGTCTCCCCCCCCCCACCTTTTCACCATTCTTGAGGAAAATTCCAATGGCCTCAGGTTGACATCCCAAGACTTTAGGAATAGAATCTAAATATATAGAAAATCTTTATGTGGCTTATTCAATAAGTGTTGGTGATAAATTCAAAGATTCTGGTCATTGCAAGCAAATTAACATATGTACTAGAATAAATGTTTCATTTCATTGATACAAACTACAGGTAACACAACTCAACACTTTAATAAAATTGAAATTCAATAATTTAATATTCTTCACCAAGAGGTACTAAATAAATATCTGCAAAAGTTCCAAGACAGCCATTTCGAGTGCTGCACTTCAGTGAGAGAGGAATAAAACATTGGTAGCTATTGTCTAGCCTAACTTTTAAGAGCTTTTTGCATAAAAAATTCCAAATTAGATCACTAGTTTTGTGTAAGTGTAGGTTCTATTGCTCTATTCTCCGCCTGACTCTTAAAACTGGAGATAAACAGAAGGGAAAAGATACTTAGGATTTTTAGTGTCATTCTAATCTCTTGTTTGAAAGAAAATGAAATTATAATATCCAATGATACTACAATCACAACTTTGATTTTCTTTCAAACAAGAGATTAGAATGACAGAATTGGAAGGGACCTTGGAGGTCCTTCTAATCCAATCCTCTATTCGAGCAGGAGACACTATACCATTTCAAACAAATGGCTGTCCAATCTTTTCTTAAAAACTTTGAATGTTGGAGCATCTATAACTTCTGGAGGCAAGCCGTCCTACTGACTAATTGTTCTGTCATGAAATTTCTCCTTAGTTCTAGGTTGATTCTCTCCTTGATTAATTTCCATCCATTGCTTCTTGTTCTGCCTTCAGGTGCTTTGGAGAATAGGTTGATTATATTTGTCTGAGCTATGGGATCTTCTATGTATCTTCTTTTTGCATCCTTAGGCTGCTTTTAAAACTGCTTTTCTAAGTACACCATATCCTTTCCCCACATAATCCAATTTTAGAACAGCTTCTATTTGTGCATTGTGGATTGATGTCATAATTGTGCTTTTAGTACAGAGCTTACTATCTTCACCCCTTGTGCTAACAAAAGTGCATGCCAATATAAACGGAACTGATCAAAGAAAATCATATTTGTGGTGTAGTAGTACAGACCTTCTGAATTTCACCCTTCTAGAGAGCTTCATTTAAAATACTTTCAGGACGTTAAAAATGGAACTAAATGTTATTGGGCCACAGGTGGAAATTGGTAGTAAAATCTTGTTTAGACTGCGTTGCTTCACATTACAAGTAAATCTAGCAACTTGGATGAGGCTAGGCTATAACCCGGCACAACTTTTCCCCTTCCACTGGAGTTTGTGGTATAGAGAAGAATACAATCATGAAAACTAGCATTCTAAAATAAGGCATCTATAGGAATCTTTTCTCTGATCAAAGAAGTCTTATTTCCATTCTGTAATTTTTCTTTTCCCTATCATCCAAAATAGCTTGTTTTCTCTTGCCTCTCCTTTTTGATGTCACCATTGTATAAAATAACCTCTAATGAAAGCTTTATTTTCATCCCAAACTATTCTCAAATCAGTACTTATACAAAGCATTATTTTTATTTTTATTTTAATCTTCTACTATTGCTTCTTTCTGTAGCACACCACTTTCAAGAATAGACCTGATTTCAAAGAATTCAGCTACTAAGGATTCTAAGAATTCTAAAGTAGAAATGCTACCCATTTTTTCTTTTGAAACATAAACCTGTAAGTTTGATTAATAAAAGGAAATCTATTTTTTTTAAATGGAGGCCCCTTCAATGATTTTATGAACATCTGGCAAATACTGTTTTACCAATTCATAAGTGCCTGTTCCTGTTGTAACAATTTTCAGAATTGACAAGAATAAATAGCATGCCATTAAGCCAAATGGTTTAGATTGTCAGAAATAATTAGGATTATATTGCATATTGTGATTTTTGGGCCTTTGCTTTGCCTTCAGTCTCTGTTTTAAATGGATTATTTATAACTTGTCACTTACATGGAGACCTTTGGGAAAAAAATATCCTGGTAGTTGAGGGCAAACTACATAATGATTCTCAGTAGGCTACATCTTTCAAGTTTAATATCAATTTACTCTAGAGTAAATTGAGTAAATACCCTAGAGTCTGTGGAAGCCTATTTATTTTATCTATTTATTATTAAATTTCTATGCCATACATTGCACTAAGGCAAATCAAGGTGGCTCCCAGTCATATAATTAAGATATGGGGAGAGAAGGGGATAGGATAGGGGAGGCTTCTATGGAGCAAGGCTGAGGGAGAGAAGGGGGATAGGATAGGATAGGCTTCTGTGGGGCAAGGCTGAGGGAGAAAAGGAGAGAGGACAGGCTGATCTTACTCATTAAGTTTCAAGTTGTAAGTGTCAATTTATCAAGCCTCATCACATAGTTTCGTAACAAAGCACGGGTATCCAGCTACTTTCAACAACTGTAGGAAACCAGCTTGAAGAAGACTAGAAACTCAGTGGTGACTGATTTGAGAGAGATTTATACTAATAGAAGTTGTATTTCCATGTAATACAAAACTATGGTTTAGTATCAGGTGGATAAGACTAAGCGAACTTTGCCTAAATGAATCCTCTCATACTAGGATCAGGTTCAGAGCCATCAATAATTGTAAATAGATGTTCCTTAGTAATAGAATACTTTGGAGGCCCTTCTAGTCCAACTCCCTATTCGAGCAGGAGCTCCTGTATCATTTTAGATAAACAATTGTCCAGTCTTCTTCGAAATCCTCCAGTGATAGAGCACTCACTCCATATGGAGGCAAGTAATTCCACTGGTTAATTGTTCTCACTGTCAAGAAATTTCTCCTTAGTTTTAGATTGGTTCTCCTTGATTAGTTTCCATCCATTGCTTCTTCTCTTGCCTTCAGGTGCTTTGGAGAATAGGTTTGTTTGTTGTTTGTTTGTTTGTTTGTTTATACTGGTAGTATTTAACCATTAATTGTTGTTCATTGTGTTTGTTTAAATAGAGCTGGTAATAGAAGTAACATGGTACTTCTACTTACATTTACTAATGTAAAGCATGTTTCATCTCGTTTCTAATCCTAATATTAGAATATTTATTCCATATAACTACTCTTTTTTCATGTATGAGAACCTTCTGATTGATCTTGGCTTTTACTGTTTGGCTTCTCATTTTCCCCCTTATGTTTAACATGTGCTGAAATCAGGGGTGGGCTTCAGATCCTTTAGCAACAGGTTCGCTGCCCATTGCTGGGTGTGTGTGGCCATGGTGGGCATGGCCTAGTCGGTTGCCTGCACCATGGCAGGGGGGCATTTTTCACCCTCCCCACGCTCCAGAGGCTTTCCTTGAGCCTCCAGGAGGGCGAAAACAGCTTCCCCCAGGGTCCGGAGGTCCTCTGGAGGCCAGAAACAGGTCTGTTTCTGGACTTCTGGAACCTCTGGTAGGCTCATTTTTTGCCCTCCTAGACCCTCCATACGGCCCCTGCTCTTACCTGGAATGATGAACGGGCCGCGTGGAGACTCCTGGGAAGGGAGGCAAGGATGGGCGTGGCCAGCCAAGAGTGGCATTTGGGGGTTCGCCAAACCCCGGTGATCCTCGGCTAGAAGATCGCCTGAACCCTGCCAAACTCCCAGAAGCCCACCCCTGGCTGAAATACTGCAAAGTCTTTCTGCAAAGCTTACAGATAATATTTCTGCCAAATATCATGGGCATAGATTACTGCTATATTATCATGTTAATTCATGGTATACCAATGATCAAACCTTATTCTTCTCCTTTCAGGGTATGGCAACTTGAGCCCCAATACGGTAGCTTCACAAGTGTTCTGCATCTTCTTTGCCCTCTTTGGGATTCCCTTAAATCTCATTCTTCTGAATAGGATAGGACAGCTGATGCTCTCTGGGGTGCGTCTATGTGCCTTCTATCTGGATGTGAAATTCCAGTGGCAGGTAAGAGATCTAGGTATTCTTACGTATTTGTTTATTTAATCTAAGCCACCCATGTCACAAGCAAGTAATTCTGAGCATTGTACAACAAGACTAAAACAATAAATGCTTATGGGTTACTTGGGCCAGCATGGACAATTTACTCATGCCATTTTCTACAAAAGCAAGAATGTCAATGAAAATGCCACTGACTTAACTGCTTTAATTTATATTTATTGTAGGCAGCGCTATGGTGTAGCAACAAAAGCTATCTACATATTCATATCATTCCGTTGTGTTGTTCCTCTTAATAAAGCCTTCAAACTTCAGATGTAAATCTTTACTTGTCTTCTTGTTTAAATATCCTATTTCAATGTGTTTACTTGAAACAAATTTCTATTGAATGAAATTAGGCTTACTTATCTCTCTATATATGTTTGTTTAGGTTTATAGACCTAGCAAGCCCCAGGGAGTTACTGGGTCTGCAATCTTAAACAGCAGGAAGACCATAACAAACTTTGTGTAAGAGAGATGAATAAGCATAATAAGTGCACACTTTAAAAAAAAGTGTTTTAAGCCCTGGGAGTATGTTTTTAAATGGAGAAAAAGAAGAGACTATGTAGACTGTTTCCACAATAGCCAGTTGCATGCCTCTAGGGAGTTCATAACAAGGGCATGAGGGTGAAAACATCCTTTAACTCACATTTCACTAGCTAGCATAGTGGAGCAGAGATGGGGAAAGATTTTTCTTTCCAGATACTTTAGGACATTTTGGAGTTGCTGTTACATTGCAGTGATTAACCATTATGCAAATCCTGTTGGTTTTGTGCAGAAATGCCCCATCTTAAGATAAAATGTATTTGGTGAGGCAAAAAAGAGGCCTCACCAAAATATAATACAAGCATTTGGCCATAATTCCACAGACAAATAAGTCAGTATTAAACAGCAGGTTTTGCTTTCGGTTTTCTGTCTTCCGTCAGCAAAAAGTTGGTTCATCATCACTTGCCTTCCCCCTTCTATGTTTTGTTCTTATATTATGTCTGGACAAGCCTCACATTCCTCAGGTTATCTACCACTATCTCTAGCTCCAAGTATCCAGAAATTATGACGCACATACACACTCCTGTTCCCTCCCTGAATATAGCAATGGTAAAATAGCATTTTTGGTATTCTTGAAAAATTGTGCAAGTCTAGGCTTTGCTTGGGACTGACTACTGCATCAACTTCAGCTTCCACAGAGAAATAGCAGATACAGCCCAATTTCAAGCTTTTTCTCTACATCAATGACTGCCTCTAGTTGGTAGGAATTATAATCCAGAACTTTAACGTTTATAGTGAAAATGTATTAAGTCAATGGAAAACATGCTTTGGATGATTCTTTTCAACTTACAAATGTGTAGACATTCATGGGGTCAGAAAAAATCCAGAAGGATCCTCTTACCTTGATGGAGAAAGAAATGGACCATGTGTACATATCCATTTTTGAGGCTTAATGTGGTTTTGCTAATGCAAGTAGAAGCTAGAGAATTTTAAACATTTCTGCTCTAAAACTGGTGGTGTCTCATTTGTGAGAATTTTCTTTCAATGCATTTTTGTGGTCATATCTTATTAATCATCTTTTAAACTTAGCTTAAGCAGCTTTCAATTTCTCTGGAAAACTTTGAGAAGAAGAATGTTCATCTTCTTGTTTGTAAAGTTGAGGTTACTGAGTCAAAGGCTGATCAAATCCAAACCTAGAAAATTTGAAGGGATCAAAGGGCTTCTTTTAAACCCAGACAACGCATCACCAGCCTTTCTCCATAAGTAACCAATATAGTCCCAGCAATCATGGAAACACAGGCAAAAGGTTGCTCTGCTGACACAAGAGAACATGGCTTTATGAGGAAGGCTGTATGTTCACCTTTTCACATGACAGGCTTTAGAGCAAGGCTGTCAACCCCCCCCCCCTGCGGGCCGGATGCATCACATGCTGACCATGCCCACACCCGGTTTAGCAAAGGGAGGAAAAGTCCCAATACATCACATGACACCACGATGATGACATGAGTTTGACACCCCTGTTTTAGAGGAATCATTCAAGGACCTTCCCAAATGCTCTGATGTTTTTAGCAGAAAGATACTCAGACCCAGAAAGTTCAAACTTTTTGCAACTTTTTGACATCATAGTCATTATAATTTTTCTTCCTGCTCTTTTCCATGGATTCCTGATCTTTCACAATGTGTGAAACTGAAATCTATGGACTAATGTTGGTTTACTCAGCAGATTCAAATCGAAGTCTAGTATTTGCATGAATAAACCAACCGCAACCCCTTTCAGCATGTGAAACTGATTTTGCAAGCCTAGGAAAACTGACCTGCAAAGATAAAAACTATCAGTACTGTACTTAATTCACATCTCCATTTTAGCTGAACTAAATAATCATTTAAGGGACGCGGTGGCTCAGTGGCTAAGACACTGAGCTTGTCGATCAAAAGGCTGGCAGTTCAATGGTTCGAATCCCTAGTGCTGCATAACGGGGTGAGCTCCCATTACTTGTCCCAGCTTCTGCCAATCTAGCAGTTCGAAAGCATGTAAAAAATGCAAGTAGAAAAAATAGGGACCGCCTTTGGTGGAAAGGTAACAGGGTTCTGTGCACCTTTGGTGTTTAGTCATGCCGGCCACATGACCATGGAGAAGTCTTTCGACAGTGCTGGTTCTTCAGCTTTGAAACGGAGATGAGCACCGCCCCCTAGAGTTGGGAACAACTAGCACATATGTGCAAGGGGAACTATTACCTTTACCTTAAATCATCATTTAGGAAATTGGAATGTTGCATCAAAAAAAAGATCAGTAAGCTCAGATGGTACACATTGAACTTGAATCAAAATGTTCTTTGGCCCAGGTTGAATGGGCTAAACACAGTATTATGCAAGCACTCTAACGCAATGAGCTTTTCTCTTCCAAATGTCTCCCAAATCTGTTCAGGAAAATTTTCCCTGGAAGAAGGAAACTTTCAGCACTATACTGGGTGATCATTGAAGAATGAATCTGTCCTGAATAATTCTTCCATCAGCAGAATGCAGATTTGTCTCTTGACCTCCTCAAAAATTTAATAGGATCACATACCTGTGCTGCAGATTCATTCAATGAACATTTTTCCAGTATCTTCTTCAATGAAAGTTGTCATCTATATCCTGCTTCTTGTCTGATCTAACCTATATTTTCTGTTTCTTTATTGCTTGCTAGAGGGGAGCAGTTGTCTTGACCTGGACCTGTGCCCTGGGTGCTGGCCTTTTATTATTTCTTTTGTTACCACCTTTGTTGTTTACTGCCATAGAAGGCTGGACTTATGAGGAAGGATTCTACTATTCCTTCATAACTTTAAGTACAATAGGCTTTGGAGATTATGTCATTGGTAAGTACCTTATACCTATTAAAACTTTATTTGTTCGAGGGGTGAAGTAGGGAGTAGATTTACAAGTTTCCTAGTAACTCAAAGAAAAACATGTTCATGGACAAAAAACATGCCGTCTCAGGTTTAAGTTCAATAAATAAAATCATAGTTCATTCTATTTTAAGGTTGACGTGCAAACATTTGCGTCTTTTCAATGAAAAGGTACGTCCTTCTTGAGAATGTGAAATTCTCAACAGCAAAGGATCCTTTATGTGCTTGTTTACAAAGTTCACTTGGGAGATAATGTTTTTCATTTCAATTTTCCAGATAAGGGTGGAGGTACCCTTCCTTTTTGAGGGAAGTTCTTAATTCTCTGGTCAGTTGTGTGAAAACAAGTGCCTTCTTCATGCAACAGGAAATAAATGGTTTAAAAGTATTCTGATGTGTGAGGTATTTTATGTTGATTCAATTTGGGATGCATTTACTGTATGTTGATAGCAAAGCAACTTGGTTTAATGGTTGTTTAAATTGGAAGATATGCATAAAATTGTAGAATGTGGACTTGGTTGGTAGACATTTTTATTCTAATCTAATAGCAATTATACAATGAAAACTAATATAGATAGTTGCATCCACATGAGACAAGTAAAACATAGTAAGCACTGCATAGAAATCTCATTTATCAGACTCCTCTAAAAAGCACTTTCAACTTTTACTCTCACTTTCACAACTGTGTGGAAGAAAAACAATCTTAAATTGGAATTACATATGTAGGCTGGAACAGGATTGATCTGCTGATGATAATATCATCAGGAGCTTATTTTAACTTCACTCCAATGGTGTTCCTTACTTTTCAAGTTATTTAAATGGTTGTAATCTTGTTTCTGTAGAAAGGATATGGAAAGAGTCACTCTTTGTACTAAACCATTATATTATTAACCATGACTTGTCATTAAACTACAAATGGCACTGATTGCCTGTTCTGTATCATAAACTATGTTATGTAAAGCACAGTAGCTAGATTTACTGCAAACTAAACCAGAACCAAATAAACCAAATGATGACAATGTAAAATATAAATGTAGTCACTATTGTAGAAAAAAAAAAAAGTATGCTGCCCAACTCGCAATCACTCTGGATAGCTATTATGATGACAGCATGAATGTATTTTTGCAATAGTGGTGAACATCTGTAGCTCGGGTGGAGGATGAGGGTGGAGGTTCGTTCTCCGAGCTTGTGGATTGGTTTCCGAATATTTCATTACCAGGTAACATGTTCAGTGGAGTTTACGGGATGTCAGTGTTCTTCTGTTTATAAGGGCTTCAGGTGTGGGATTTGTAGGCTGGTTGTCCCCTCTCCTCAGAATCCAAATCAACCGCACAGCCAACCAGAGACAGCACCGACCCTCAACTAACCCACGCAACCCCTCCACCAGCAGTTCACCTCCCAATGTCCCTGACCTGATGTAATCTCTTTATCACAAGACCCATCACAAGACCTCACTGATGACTCACTGATGACCCATCATAAGACCGTCAAAGATTCTCACTTGACACACCCACACCTGAAGCCTTTATAAATAGAACACTGACACCTCCTAAATTCTGCTGAAGATGTTACCTAGCCTGGTAATGAAACATTTGGAAACTAACTCAGAAGCTCGGAGAATGAACCCTAACCCTCAGCAAGAATGTATCCCTAGTCATGGATGCTATCTCTCCCCCCCAAAACAGAGAGGGCATTAGGAGAAAAGGAGAGAATGCATGTTTTTTTTATCTAGAGCATATGAGGATGTATTGGATCTCCTCTGGAAGTCAGGAAAGCCTGAAATATAACCATGCATTTAACATATAAATGGGGTAAAGAAATAACCTTGAGGAAGAAGAGGAGAAGCAACAGCTTAGACAAATCTGAGTCCAAAGCAGGAATGGAATGTGTGAAAGCATTTCAGATTGGACCCTCCTAGATTCGCTTTAAAATAAAGGAAGGGAGGGGGAGGCACATTCAGAGTTGCAAGATTCTGTTACAGTAAGACTGTAATAAATTTAGTTTCATGATTTTGGTGTTCAAGTCTGTTTTACTTTGCAAGGCTGACATAACAGGATGTCTGTTACTTGCTTTTTTTAAAAAAAAAATATTAAACAGTTTTTAAAAAACAAACAAATGAATAAACAAAAAAGCAAACAAACAAAAACAGATATTTACATCTTCTTCTTTTCAACATCTTCGCATCAGTAATCCATATTTATACATTTTCTCTTTCTTATCTTAATATATCTTTATTTATTTATTTTTTATTTTATTTTATATTGGATTTCTATACCGCCCTTCTCCCTGAGGACTCAGGGCGGTGTACAGCCAGATTAAAAAACATGCAGAACAAATATTAAAAACAATTAAAAGATATATAAATTTGGCCCAATTAAAACTCATTTGCCAATTAAAAACGTTTAAAACATTTAAAAACAGTTAAAAATTTCATCTTAAGCCAGCCCGGCTTGTTTAAATAAATGGGTTTTAAGGGCGCGACGGAAGGCACTGAGGTCTTGGATTCTCCTTATCTCTGGGGGGAGCTGATTCCAGAGGGTGGGAGCCCCCACAGAGAAGGCTCTCCCCCTGGGGGTCACCAGCCTACATTGTCTGGCTGATGGCACCCCGAGGAGGCCCTCTCTGTGGGAGCGCACGGGTCGATGGGAGGTCGTTGGTAGCAGCAGGCGGTCTCGAAGATAGCTAGGCCCTATGCCATGGAGCGCTTTAAAGGTGATAACCAACACCTTGAAGCGCACCCGGAAGACAACTGGGAGCCAGTGCAGCTCGCGCAGGAGCGGTGTTACATGGGAGCGCCATGCTGCTCCCGTCACTACCCGCGCTGCTGCATTCTGGACCAGCTGGAGCCTCCGGGTGCTCCTCAAGGGGAGCCCCATGTAGAGAGCGTTGCAATAGTCAAGGCGAGAGGTGACGAGGGCGTGAGTGACTGTGCACAGGGAATCCCGATCAAGAAAGGGCCGCAACTGGCGAATCAGGCGAACCTGATAAAAGGTCCCCCTGGTTACAGCCGTCAGATGTTCCTCCAAGGACAGCTGCATATCCAGGAGGACTCCCAGATTGCGAGCCCTCTCTGTGGGGGCCAATGACTCGCCCCCAATAGTCAGTGATGGAGTCAACTGACTATATCGGGATGCCGGGAGCCACAGCCACTCAGTCTTGGAAGGGTTGAGCTTGAGCCTGTTCCTCCCCATCCAGATCCGTACAGCCTCCAGGCACACATATATTTCTAGAATATCATATATATACCATTATAATATATTCTCTAATCTAAATATTTTATTTACATTTAACATAAACAGGTATCTAATTTTCTTTCCACAATTTATATCTTCCCATTTGTTTCCATATTCCTCTATCTAATTTAACCATTGTTTAGTTTTCTTTTGTCCCCCTTTGCCCTCCCCCCATTTCTTCTCCAACCATTTATACCATTTCTCCCAGACTAAGTAATATTCTGTTTCATCTTTTTCTTGTATCTCCTTTGTGAGCTTATCCATTTCCGCACACTCCGTAATTTTTCTAATCACCTTGTCTTCTGATGGTATGTCATTGTTTTTCCAGTTTTGGACAAAAACTATTCATGTTGCTGTAATTATGTGAATAATTATGTTACTTGTTTTAATACTTAATGTGCACAAACATTTGAACCAACAGCAATACTTCTCAGCTGCAGTTGTCTCAGGGTTTATTTTGTACTCACAAGACAACATATTCTTTGGCTTGGTTGCTGACCTGTCCACTCTTGAGTTTTCCATAGCTTAAGCACAGCTTTCGTTTTGTTGTTATCCAAGAATCTTTCAAATTGCACTCTACATTTCTTTCTGCCTCTGTTAAGACTCTATCACTTTTCTTCTTTGCAGGCATGAATCCTACGCGTACTTACCCAGGCTGGTATAAGAACGTGGTATCTCTGTGGATTCTCTTTGGGCTGGCTTGGTTAGCCCTGATCATTAATCTCTGCATCAGTTTAGTAGAAAATTCTAGGAGACTTTGCCAATGCTGCAAGAGAAAAAGTCACAACATGGTACAGGAATTAATGAATGGCAACGCAAACATTAATTTGGAGCCAGAAGATCAGCAGAAATGTGATACGAAAGACATAAAACCCGTGAGGCTGGATTGAATTTGGAATCTGCATTCTTTTACACGTTTTTCTATTGAAGAAGGGAAGCATCCGCAGGCATTGGTAAATGTTTTGTTTTGCCACTATGAGAAATTTTGCTAACTGGGAGGTCATCTAAATGGAGTTGACTTGACACTTGGATGACATTGGAAATATACATATATTTCCTTGAAATGGTCTGGAACTGCTTTTTCAGGTGATAGCATTTCGGTATGGGAATTAATTGCTTTTTGAAAACAGTGAAGGAATACGTGTAACAGAATAAACGCTGTTGTGAGCATCCGAGTTGAGAATCTGGGACCATCACAGCCCCATTGATATACGTGCAGTTGTTATATGCATGCAACAGTCTTCCACACCTAAGACCCTCCATGCTTACTGGAAATTAATAAAGACAAATACTTGTGAAAGGCATTAGCTTATAGAAGATGAATTACAAAATTATGTCCATTATCACTTCAACAGCTCAAAAATCAAGATTATTTCTCTACAGGTTAGAAATCAGTACTAACAAAGTAGGGAAAGTGTGCAGAAGATAGATTCTGGAATTCCTCCAGACCTCTTTATAAGCAGTGGCTGTGGGATATCTCTGCATTTTCTGTGTAACAAAATTAATACATTGCATCTGTGTCCATTTATATGTGGATGTTCTGGAAAGCACAAGGTGAATTATTCTGGGTCATGTCACCTGGCTTAGAATGGAGGCTACCATAGCATTCTGAGCTATGGGCCCAAGGAATGCTTAAGGATCACTTGGGGGAATTTTTCTGCATTTTATTTTCCTTCCAAATGATTTGGTCCATTTTTAGCCCTGAATTTCTTTTGTCAGTTTCTCCTGCTCCTCTCTGGTCCCATTTTGTTCAGGTTTTGGAACATAATTCTTCTGATAGACAGAAAATCAGGCAGAGAGAGTACAAAGCCCTACAACATGCATAATATATTTCCAACATTCCATAGGTTAAAAAGAACAGAAGAACTGCCTGTATTGTCACTTGTTATATATGGGGGGGGTGTTAATTGTAAAAATTGTACATTTATATTAGGTTCTTTGTACAGATGCTACTCTTTTGTTTAATATATCATGCTAGCTTATGCTTTCCCATGGAATCCCTATGAGGGACATGATATAAACCATTTTTTAAAAATAATTGTGATGGTAAATAAGATAGCATTGTTATTTATTAGGCATATTGTCCATATTTTCTTTAAAATGAAAACATGGAGGGTATGTGCTCAAGCAGAGATATAGATTAATACCTTTCATGGTGAGGAGGCAGAACCCAGCTGGAGTCCCTTCCTGTAGCCTTGATAAAGGGAATTAATAGGGATATGTTCCATGAATGTGCCTCATGTACTTTAAATCAATTTCATCTGATTGCCATCTCAGCATTTTGTTGGGTATAAATTGGTTCCAACCAGCTTCTTTTCTACACACATCCATTCTGACTTTGGTAACTTACAATTCACTTCACTTACACTGGTGAAGGTTCTTTCATGGTGATAATTTTTGAATATGTGGAACATCCAGGGTCTGTGCCATCTAAATCAGTCTTGTGTAATTTGGCATTCTTCAGTATTGATTCCAGATAGGAACTCTGAAAGTTGCTCTTCCAATATGCTTGAAGGAAACTAGATGGTGGAGGACAAGTTTCTCATCTTATATTTTATACAGTTATAACTTGACACTTAATGGTTCTGCTGTGCTCAGTCTTTGTAGCTGGATAATGTAGCCATAGCAGAAGTTTATAACTTTGATTTAAAAAAAAACAAACAAACACCATCACCCACAAAGTGCTGTATGCCAAAAATATAGGTCACTCATTGAAGGGTGACAAGGAGAGAGGGTGGGAAGGGAGGGGGAGAGGGAGGGAGGGAGGGAGAGAGAGAGAGAGAGAGAGAGAGAGAGAGAGAGAGAGAGAGAGAGAGAGATGCTCAAATTGTCACTGCTGATCTGAAGTCTTTCACAATCTGACTGGAAAATTATTGGAAATATTTGGAAAGTTGTTAAAAGATTTAACACTTCTTTTAAGATATATGTTTAATAATGTTGTTATTGAAAGTTTAGTAAGTCCATGTAATAAATTTATACCTTACCAATATGTGTAATGCTCAAAACAATAATTTTTAAACAAATTCAAATACATTTCTCATTCTCTGAGTCTTTTAAATGAACTATGTGTGTGTATATATGTGTCTGTTTCTCTCTCCAGATGAAACATTGCACTTGGTTGTATTAACAAAAGGATTTTAATTTAATTTAATTTAATTTAATTTCCAATTTATATACCACCCTTCTCCCTGAGGACTCAGGGCGGTGTACAGCCAAGATAAGAACATAGAATACAAATATTAAAAACAGTTAAAAATATATATAAATTTGGCCCGAAAGTTAAAAAGTCACAAACTGATTAAAAGAATTTAAAAATTTCTTCTTAAGACAGCCCAGCTTGCTGGAAAAGATGGGTTTTAAGGGCACGACGGAAGGCATTGAGGTCATGGATTCTCCTTATCTCAGGGGGCAACTGATTCCAGAGGGTAGGAGCCCCCCCAGAGAAGGCCCTCCCCCTGGGGGTCACCAGCCTACATTGTTTGGCAGATAAATTCAAGACATGCCAACACCAACCCACCCCATGCTCTATTATAGTTCCTAGTATTCTTATCACACATCGTATTGCTTGGCACATATCTTGACTGTCTAAATCCAAACAGCAAGCTTTAAAATGCAGAAAATGCAAAATTTCAATTAGACATCTAACTCTTGGAATATACAGCTCCATTCTACTTTGTCTCTGTTTTTTTGCTACTGTCCTAGAAAGTTATATGCATGCAAAAATTGACATCCATTCAATGGCCTTCATATTGGGCATTGATGATTCTTTTTTTATGATGTGTGGTCCATCCACAGATAATGAGCATATAATTAGCTTTAAAATGTTTAAAATAAAAAGAGCTGGATTGAGGCCAAGAGGAGCACATCTGGGATCCCCTTCCTGGGTTTAGCAGAACCATGTAGTTGTTTAGCTTGAGCTTCCCAGATATGTTCTTCTTGGCCTCAATCCAGCTCTTTTTATCTGAGCCAGAGGTGAGAAACAAGGTTCCTTTTGGCCCTCACTTAAGCAAGCAAACTTCTCCATAAGGCTAATGCCATTTTTTTTGTTACTTTCATACCCTCAAAATGTTGACTATTGCTTTCCAAAGCATTTATATAGGGATGTGCAACCCATGGCTGCATGTGTCCAACAGAACCATTTTTGTGATCGCATTCCTAAAATGTGATAGCAAAAATTTGATGGAAGGCTTAGCACACATATTCTGAGTAACTTTCCCTCCAATCTTACCAAAAAGATTGACCTTCTGTCTTATACCATTGTTGATTCCATAGCCAAAATATAACAAATCCAGTCCCAAACAGGAGGAAAATTGGTTGACTTTTTTCACTTATACAACAGATTTGTCTCTCTCAAGTCAATGGGCTCTCTCTCTCCTCCCCCCTCTCTCTCCCCCTCCCTCTCCCTCCCTCCCTCCCTCCCTCTCCCTAGTATGTATGTATTTGTATGTGTGTGTATCTTCCTTTTTGATGGGACAAATCTTGCTTTGGAGTGTCTGTCCAGGTACTTCTGGATCATTCTCCACAGTTTCAGTAACATTATTCAATACTTAGCCTGAGAAAATACAATTAAGAATGCCTCATATGCTCCAGAGACAGCAGACCTTGCAATGCTTCTATATTTTAATAGCTGAATGATGAGGATATTTGATCGTAAAGCATGTCTACCCTGCAATTATTAATTGTGTTGATGCTTGGGGGGGGGGTGAACAATGCTAGTAAAATAGCCCCCTAAATGTTCCAAAACTACTGCTTACTTCATTAATTTTTGAGTTTATATATGTTTGAATTGCTGTTTTTTTAACAACTGAGTTGAGAATTGTCCTCATTATTTGAAAACTAAGAAGTTATTCAATTCTGCAATCAAATTTATGGTCTCACTCTTTTTTTCTTCCTAATTTTGTTGTTTGGAACATTTTTACAACTTCAGGGAAAGTATGAATGAACAAAATTCTACCCAAACTTTTATTTTAATCAATATTCCTTCATTTCAGGCATAGATAAAATATCCAGCTTTCCAGAGTTGAGTACTCAGATAATAAATGAAACAGAGCACTGTATTCAGAAATTGACAATGGATGTTTATTCACTTGTGTAGAGAAGGGGAAGAGCGAAGTGCATAGCTCCAGGGCTTTTAAGTACCAAGATAATTGATTAATTCGCTTTTCTTTGGCAAGTGAAAAGTATAACAAACTTTCAATTTTTCTATTGACTGACTGGCATCATCTCCAGAGAATATTAAAGCAAGGGCTGCTATGTCCACACTTTCATGGAATTCTTACATTATGATAATTTAAATTATTGTTTGCAGTTCTAATGAAAAATTAATGGTTCCATTTTCATTTACTGAAGATGTTTGAGGATATTTTTTTAAAGTTACATTCACCTGCTTTTCTACTAATGGATGTAGAACACATTAATGGTTTGATGTAGGATAAAGAAGATCAAAGACCAAACACAGGAAAATACATCCAGCTTTGCATAATCAGGTACTCTGATTATGCCAGAGGTGAGACGATGACATGACTTGAGCCAAAATATTTTCTTTATCAAGATATCTGGGACAGAATTGATTCATAACAAATATGTGTACCTCAACCTTAGGATCAATTGGAAATACTGTATCACCTTTTTTTGCAGGTGAGTCAGTCTTGGCTTTTGGCAACTGTATGGATAGTTCAATATTCTTGGCAAGATGGCAAGAAATGGTTTGCCATTGTATATACTATGGCTGACCCAATAGATGTGGTCTTGGAGCTGACAACAAGGTGCTGGGTGAATTTTAATATCTACACTGAGGCTGGTTATCTGGAATAGTACAAACATATTCTTATTTTCAGATATAAAACTACAAATCTATTTCAAAAATGGTCATAGGTCAACACATGATGCAGATCACCTCTTTGTTTTCAATTTTTGTTCTGTTGAAGGAGGCAGATCATTTGTAGGTGAATTTCAGATCTAGAAGTACTGGATGCTTGTTGGGAAATACAGAATACAATTGGACTTTTTAAAACGTTGAGCTTTGATTTCACATGTAACAAGGACAGACCACAGTAACCTTTTTTTTTTGCATGCATTACATTCACAAGCTTAAAATGTGTTACTATATGTCACTGTAAAGACATTGGCTTTTATTCCTGCTTGCTTCAATTACAGAATCCTCTTCAATTATGTGGTTTTCAGAGACTTATAATAACATTTTCTCATGTTCAGTCCAATCTGGATGCCACTATTGTGGTGCAGACTCAATTATCAAGTTGTCTGATAAAATCTCTCACATAATTAGCCTACAGTATATCAATTTCAGTCTCTGACATCCAAAAAACAGAACATTTTATCATTTAATATCTCAATGGCACAGTGGTTAGAATGCAGTACTGCAAGTTACTTGTGCTAACTGCCAACTGCTGCAATTTGGCAGTACAAATCTCACCAGGCTCAAGGTTGACTCGGCCTTCCATCCTTCTAAGGTGGGTAAAATGAGAACCCAAATTGTTGGGGGCAATATGCTGACTGTAAATCGCTTAGAGAGAGCTGTAAAGCACTGTAAAGGGGTATATAGGTCTAAGTGTTATTGCTATTATCTGGATCCCTGCCCAGCTTTGCTTATAAGTTTTACCTGTATGGTGTTATAGATACCTTAGTAAGTATAATAAATGTTTTTCAAAGCAAAGATAAAATATTATCTTATTTAAAGGAGACAAAAACTAGATCTTTTCTTCAAAAGGCTCTATTGGCTCTTGGGAGATGGGCAATTGTCAATTGTCTCCAATCTTACATGGTTAGATCAACCAATAAGGTACTGACTGCTCAGCTGCAGGCAATCTTGGAGGAAATATATTCAATGGACTCATTTCAGAGTGGGCTATGGGTTTGGGAAAATGCCTTGATCTTCCTAATAGATGATATTTAGGTAACCATGTTGTTCCTGACTCTCAGCTGCTTTCAGTACCATTTACCAAGATATCTTTCTGGATTCTATAAGAGTTGGAAGCAGAAGCCCCCATTTTGCAGATATTCATTTCTTGCATCTTTGATAGACTGCAGAGGGCATTGCTTGATAATAGTTGCTCTTATACACACTTATAAGGAATCTTCTAAGAACTAATCTGTTTCCAGTCTACGTGGAGCAACTTGGCAAGATCATCAGGGGGACTGGAGCTGGAGGCTAAAGAGTTTATGCACCGGAGACAAATTCCTAGTGTGTCCAATCAAGAATATTGCATATTGTATTGTATTGTAAAAGAATGGCGACATGTAGTTCTTTTTAAATCAACTTGAGTTGAGTAAAGTTTTTGTCAGATAATTATCTGAAACAGTGCCACTGAGCCACACTGTCTATACTGGAAGGATGGTTTTGTGTTTATACTTTCCCTCCATTTTGTCTAAGGGACTGAAGGGGGAGTGGCTTAGCCACTCTATAAATATGACCCCCCTTATCCACACATACAGGGAGACAAAGGGGAGACACATGGAAGGCACATAGGAGACACACAGGAGAAGGGATTATGCTCTAGGCACATTTACCTCAGAAATAAATTTATTTTTATTTATTTATTTATTTTTATTTTAATTTGATTTATATGCCGCCCTTCTCCGCAGACTCAGGGCGGCTTACAATGCGTTAAGCAATAAGCAATAAAGACCAAGAGACAATGTTCTGTGATTTAAAATGTAAATAGTTTATTGATTTTAAATAAACAAAGTTTTTCTTGATAAAAGAAATCTGGCATAATTGTAGCTGCTGGGACATTCCAAGATCTTATTGACCTCTACAACCTAAACTAAAAACTTTTCTAACAGTTTTCAAGTAAGGTTATGCCTCCCATGAACACCTGCCTGGTATTGGATGAGGAAAAATATAACAATACAATGAGGTTATATTCTCCAAGAAAGAGCAGGTACGCAATTTAGCAGTTTCCCACCTCAAAACAATAGCCAGGAGGATCTTTTGCCGCTTTGATCTGATATTTTGCAGTTGCTTCCCTTTTATGAAGAAACCACGTTAAAGTTAGTGTGAGAATGTGCTAGTGTAGTGCAAGATTGATTACTGCAGTTGTACATAAGCAATGTTTGTCTCTAGTTCTGAAAGTTCTCTTAGCTCAGAACTCAATAGCCAAATTAGTCTTTGGAAGAATTGAAAGCAACTACTATAATGTGCTAAAAGCATTGCATTGGTGGCTTTATTTGTTCCTGAGTGGAATACAAAATGCTCCTCTAAGCCCATATAAGGCTTGGATCTGAGCTTCTTAAAAAGAATAACTTCCTCTATAACCTCCATCCCACTATCATTCACTGAGATCTTATAAGGAGAGTTGCCTATAGTTGCCATGGAATTATGAGGGTACAGCTTTCTGTTTAGTCTCTGGTCTCTGCTGTAGTGAGGGGTTAACCTCTTTTCCCCTCTATTGATAAGCCTCTAAAACCAGTGGTGAAATTCAAATTTTTTTACTATCAGTTCTGTGGCGTGGTGTGGCGGGCATGGTTTGGTGGGTGTGGCAGGGGAAGGATACTGCAAAATCTCCATTCCCACCCCACTCTGGGGCCAGGCAGAGATGGTATTTGCCGGTTCTCCAAATTACTCAAAATTTCCGCTACCGGTTCTCCAAACTACTCAAAATTTCCGCTACCGGTTTTCCAGAACCTGTCAGAACCTGCTGGATTTCACCCCTGACTAAAACCAATAAAACAAAGTTTTGATTTTAATCGATTTTAATATCTCTGGCTTTATGATAAAGCACAGAAGATTCTTGGCAATCAACAGTATAGTAACTTTAATCAAAAATTATTTACTTCCAGCAAGAATTATTTTGCTGCTAGGAAAAGGAGGGAGGGAGGAGGGAAGGAGTTAACATTAGAGGTTAAATCTTTTTAGCCCAATATCTCTCACTATTTTATGGGATCTCCAGCTTGAAACGCATGAATACGGAAGAGGGGAAAATCAGCAAAATTCCCTCACTGACAATACAGACTCCAGTTTGCAGGAAAGTTTTGACTGTTCCACCCAATGGATTTTACAAGTATAATTGGGCATTTGTGTATGTATCTGGGTCTACATATGTTTTTGGGATATCTTTGGAAATCTCCTTTGGGGGTGGTTCTAAAAACTGATTTGATGAGCTCCTGTTCTTTAAAAAGAAACTACCACAACATTGCAGGTTATTTTCAATGTGTGAGTACAATCAGGAAACTGGTTTGTAATTGCTAGTTTCCTAGAGTTCAAGTGAAGGAGAGCTTCTCCAAATAAAGCAGCACATGTCATCCAGGATTTCAAAGGAATATACCTAATACTTTGCATTCCCAAAACAAACCATTTTGCCCACTATAATTTTATGGGTGTAAAATCCAGAATCTGATACAGACTTTTGGCATTTGTTCTTTGTCTTTCTTTTTTTAACAGCCCTCATAGGAGGAGAAATGGCTGTCCTTCAAAATGCCCAGTCATTTCCATGTTGCTTTTTTGGAAATAGCATTCAAGCCAATTTAACAATTTAAAAAAGCAAATACGAAATGTATAAAATGCACAGTGCAAAGCAGCAAGAGAATAAAATACATGTAAAACTGCAACATTAAGCCAAGTGAAGAATCTTGTTTCTCACTACTGCTCATTTATTCCTACTTCTGCACCACTAGTTCTTTTATGCATATATTCTAAGCAAACTAAAATCTTGAGACCCAGATATTCAGATAAAGAAAGATGGGCTTAAATGTAATAACACACTTTTTTTAAAAAAAATGTTCTTCAGAACATGGGCTTTGTTATGCAATAACATAAGTACCGTAAGTAATCAATGGGATTATTTTGTACAGGTCTATTAAGAACTTCCCTACTCCATCCGTTTTCCTAAATGGTATGCTACTAACAACATACACACAAAGTTTTCTAAGAACTCCTGGCAGACATTTGCTGGTTTATTTGGAGAGGCTCTCTTTCACTTGAACTAAGTAACTAGTAAGCGTTACTTAGAAAATTTTGTCTTAGAAAAGTTAAACTGGTTTCCACAATGCCTCCAGAAAATTCAGTGACTTGAATTATTTTTTTTTCAT
The DNA here is from genome assembly GCF_059756535.1 of Pantherophis guttatus. Classification (NCBI taxonomy): domain Eukaryota; kingdom Metazoa; phylum Chordata; class Lepidosauria; order Squamata; family Colubridae; genus Pantherophis; species Pantherophis guttatus. Next base: position 288,588,195 of record NC_142063.1, on the reverse strand, counting down.
CAGTAACAGTTCTGAAATATTCTGTAAAGTTTTTCTGAATAAGAAATATATTGAATTGAGTTCAGTTTTTAACAGTAAACATCATGCTGTTAAATTAAATAGTTAGCTGTTTAATTCACTGAATTTACTGATTGAACAAAAGATCCTAGGCCAGTGAATTAAAATTTGGGTTGAAATATACAAAACTCCACAGGGTTGGCTTGACTTCCAGTCAGTACACAATAGTGATGCTTGCTCTTGTAAAATGAAGGGCTGTAGATTGATGTACATCTGAAAAGTTGACTTAGCAAGTATGAAATCTAACTCCTTCAGGTAACATTTGCTAGAGTTGATAGGAGAACATTTTCTGCCATAGAGTCAGGATTACTATTTATTATTCCCAATTGAATGTATTGGGCTAGAAAGTCAGGCTCAGCAAAAGATAGTTGCAGGGGAGTATATTACAGAACATTCAAGAAACTGAAAACGAAATGAGGCAAGTCTAAATGCAGAAGAAAGATTTTGATTTGAAATTATTAGTTAGCTAAGATTTCATTTGGAATGGTAATACAATATGCTGAAGGTCTTCATGACCTAGTTATCTAATGTTTAAGCCAAATGTTATTCATATTTCTAGGATTTTTTTCTGTAAGGCTAGAAAACAGAGAACCTGAAATCAATCAATTAGTTAATTGCATTTCTAATGATCAACAATATCAGTTACAGTTACGAGATGTTTACCAGATGATGATGATAGAAAACTAGTGTAGAAATTACAATTGGACCTACAAGATTTTTGGAGAGATTTAGCATTACAAATATGCCACGTGTGCTTCAGCAACTTTACTGAGCCAGTTTATGTCTGAAATCAGATTAAAATAAAATCATAGAATCACACAGTTAAAAGGAATCATTTATATCCAATATCTTATTCAATGCAGCAATCCAAATTAAAACAACGTTGATAGATAACTATTCAGCTTCGGTGTGAACACATTTAATAAAGGCAGACCATACAATGTCATAAATAATTGGTTCCGCTCTATTGAATTATTATTACTGTTGGAAGTATTTTCATCTACTATTCAGCAAGGCTCTGCTTACCTGTAATCTGAAATTCATTATTCTATATCATGTTCTTTGAAGGCTCTTTTTTTTTGGCTTTTGATTGGTAGTGTCTGACTGGTACAAATTAAAGTGGTCCTTGATTTCCGACAGTTCGTTTAATGACCATTCAAAGTTACAACAGCACTGACAACCATTTTTCACAGTTACAACTTTTGCAGCATCCCCATGATCATGTGATCAAAATTCATATGCTTGGCAACTGGTTCATACTTATGACCATTGCGTCTCAGGGTCATGTGAACACTTTTTGCAAACTTTTGACAAGCCAAGTCAATGGGGAAGCCAGATTCACTTAGCAACCGGGTTACTAACTTATCAACTGCAATTATTCACTTAACAACTGTGGCAAGAACAGTCGTAAAATAGGACAAAGCTCACTTAAGAAATTGTGGGCTCAATGGTGGTCATAGGTCAAGGACTACCTGTAGTGACATTGATACAAGGATTTGGAACCTGTGTTTGCATTGATGCAGCCTAAAATTGGTTGATTTTATTTATTTACTTATTTTGGCAGCCAGGTCACATTGCTGATTCATATCCAGGAAATAATGTTCATGTTCAACCTAGTATTTTGGATCTTAAAACCCTTCACTGCTAGGGATCCAGTTACTTGGAGGACTATATGACACCAGATGCAGCTGCTCTTTGATCTTTGATAGAAACCTTTTTTCCATTGGCCCTACAGGTGACCCCTTTGGCAAGGATGGGAACATCTCTCCTGCTCTTCTTTGTTTAACCATAATGCTAACTTTTTAAAAGCTATCCGAGAAGCTATGAAAGGTTGTGTTTATAATTCAATCCCATAACTATAACCATAGGAATATCCAAATTCTGGCAGTCATGTGGAAATTTTAAGTCTGCCATCCTAAGCATTCTTTCCTGACAATAAGTCTTATTGATCTGAGAGTATGGTTTACTTCTTATTAAAGATACTTGCTGATTCAGTGTGGTGGCTTACTGCAACTTAATTGTTTTCCTGTAGTTCACATCCTCTTGTTTACTAGTGAATTAATAACTCTTCTTCATACTGTTGGGCAGAAATGGGAATCTGTGGTTTTCAGGTGTTCTGAATTGAATTCCAGAAACTCAGATAGTGTCTATCAGATAGTCTCTGAAAGTTTTTGGATGTGCATGTTTCACAATGTTCTGTACACACTGTTTTATCACTTCCAACTAAACCTAACCCAACCAATGTGGCAGCTTCTTCCATCTGCTGCTGAATAGTCCTTGTTCAACTTATTTAAGTAGATTCAGTATCCCGATTCATTGCTTGCTGACTTTGGAACTTGATTTAAACAGTGAATTGAATTTCAAGAAGTTTAAATACCTTGTTGAAATTCCAAATCTAAAGGAATATAGCTGGTTTGTTACAGTAAGGCAACAGAACATGGCATCTGCCTACCCATCTGGGAGAAAAATATAGCAATAATTCATTGGACTACTAAAAATGTACTTTCTTTTCATGACACACCAGTTCCCGCTTAAGACAGTCAGTCTTTGGTAGAGTTGGTCTTGGCAGCAAATAATGACAAGGTTCATTGTAAATTTGGGACAGTACTACCATTACAGTAGACAGGAAGAGAACTTAGGAGAAGGGTGGAAAAGAGATAAAATGGAAAACAGTGAGAGTGCTAAAACTGTTAATAATGAGTTCTAAGTTACTATTTACTCTGGACTCTTTCCTATGAACATCACAGGGAGAAGTACTATCAATCCCTATAGAATGCTTTGGGTTGTGGTACAGGAAACACCCTTCTTACTAAGAGTTGGGAGTGAAGACAAGGGGACCTTTAATTAATACAGGGAAAGGAAATGATAATAAGGGTGGCCAGTTAGTCCTACCCCACCCAATGTATTATGGTAAAGCCAAGATTTTTTAAAAATGTCATTATTCTTAGTCATCCTCTAGCAGCACCTAGTGACTTACTCTGGAGAGAAGGTGGGAAGGAAGGAATATACATATGGTATAATGAACAAAGCATGTAGTTTGACTCTCCATGCAATTAATTACATCATATTTATTGATACATATCAGGGGTAGGAAATCTTTTTGTGCTAGTGGGAGATGAGGAATTTGGAAAGCAGCATCATGGCACAACCTCTCCCTCTTTCATTCATACAAGCAATATCATGAGATATAAATAACACTGGGGCATGGCTTAGAGCACAAAATTTTAGCATTTTTTTTTATCAAATAGCAAATATCACTGACCATTACTCATGTTGGCATATAATGCTAGAGTTCTGTGGCATGTGATGCCAGATGCTATATGATACACTTTGTTCTGCAACATGTCAGGTTTTTATTTTTGTTCTATTTTTATTAAAATAATAGTTCATTTAATTAGAAGGGGAGTCAGAGAACTTGGTAGTGCCAATTCCTTCAAATGTAGTGGTAACCATAGCATGATGCTGCCTAACCTGATTAAATAATTCTCTCTTCTTATTATTGATAGTAAAGATCAGTCATGATCTTTTGCTTCAGTAGTTCTAAAAGTGGTAGTGTATGTATCAAGTTCAAGGGGAATATACACAGTAAATATTATACTACTAATAGTTCATAGTGGCAAAATATTGGAGGATATGTGGGAGTGCTTCTATGATCAAAGGTTATTTCCCACCACCAGTAGAGAAGAACCAGTCCAAGATATTATAATAACCTAGTCAATTCTGTATTTTTAAAAACTTCTCAAAGTTTATAATTGTTCTACATCTTGACAAAATTGAATGTCAAGATTCAATTGTGCTTTAATTGTGTTTTTCTTCCCTCTCCTCCATTTTTAATTATGAACTTATTTAGTTTCAATTTCCAGAGAAATATCTGTTGCAATAAAAATGATCAAGAATATTTGAACACTAGGGTTCAACCAAGACTAGGATTTTTGAAAAAGATTGGGATATTCAAAGAAATGAATGGTATAATGAAATTTGGAGTATGGCAACAAATGATAAATTAACAATAGAAATTAAATTTTAAAAAGGGATGGTTAAAGTAAATAATTATAATGAAATATGGGGAGATTTTTAAAAAAACAGTGTTGGTGGGAGGCAAAGGGAATAAACCTACTCAAGATGTTGTATATGTTGTTTTGGAAGGAATAAGGGCACAATTGGAATATATTGTATATCTTTTAGTTGTTATAAAAGAAGAAATATAAGGAAAAAAATGGTCTCTGGGGTGTGTGTGTGTGTGTACAGTAATATTTGTATTTTTTTTCCTTTTTTGTATTTAGATTTAGATGTATTATGTTTGTATTATTTGTATTCAAAATAAAAAAAATATTATTTAAAAAAAAGAAAGAAACAGATTGTAGTCTAGAAACCCTAGAAATATACCCTATGGCATATTAAATCTGTTAGCCTTTAAGGAAGGAATCACAAGACTCTTTGTGCTTATTGCTTATTCATAACAAATTGTGATATCCTTCTATGTTTTTTTTTAAAATATGGAACAATAACTCAATATGATTTTAGGTGCTCAAGAAAGAAAAATGTTGTTGGTTTGTCTCCACTTTCATGGAAATGTAATAAACAATATGTTTTATTCAGGGGTGAAATGTAAAATCTGTTACTACCGGTTCTGTGGGCGTGGCTTGGTGGTGGGGGGTAATGTGATTGGGTGGGCGTGGCCAACTTTTTTTCAAAAAAACTTTTCAAAGCATTTTTTCTAGTGCTTTGAAAAGCCTCTCTGCTGATCAGGAACTCAGCTGGGATCGTCAGAGAGGCTCTTTAAAAAATGCCTCTCTGCTGGGGGGTTACAGGGGCTCGACCTGTACCCTGCGATCTCTCCTTCAATAATCCTGTGGATTTTGAAGTTTTCGAGCCGCTTCTCGATCGCAAAGCGGCTCTACAAGCGGCGGGGCTGGCGGTCCTTCAAAGGGCACCGCCGTCACCGAAGACGAGGAAACCGGAATTGTTTCTGGGGAGGAAACAGGCGCGGCTCCCTCCCAACCTGCTGAAGCTCCGGGCGGCGTGGGACGATTCTGCCTTTGCAGAACAAGCCGGCTGCAGGAAACATTCAAAGCGAAAGAAACCAACCTCAATAAACAGAGAAAATTTACTTGGACTCTGAAACTCTGAATTGCAAGTATTAGCGCTTTGTTGATTCTTTAACTCGAGAAAAAAATGTGAATGAGTGAAAGTGATCTGAAAAAACATGGCGCTCGGCTTTAGAGTTAACGAGCCAGCGAGTGTGGATTGGTGAAGTCATCTTGCTTTGTTACAAAGTTACCAAGTTGTTACAAAGTTGCTTCGCTTGTAATAAGAGAAACAAGAGAAAAACTTCTCCCTTTTTAATATTTGACTTTGTTTTACTTCAGTTCCTATTTGATTAAATCTGGGGGACTTTTTTAGAAGTCTCTGTGGAGGTGGGAAAGGAAAAGGAACTTCCCTCTTCAGAAAAACTAGCCTACGTGGCAGGATGGCCTCAAAGAAGCAAGAAGGGAAGGCAGCAGGGGGGGGATCCCCCACACATAAACATGCAACGCAGCTTCCCCCTGCTCAACAGTTACAGACTCTGAAAAAAGATTTTGATGTGGGAGATTTAAAAGAATTTATTTCTAAAGCTTTGGATGATAAATTTCAAAAATCCCAACAGGAAATAGATGATAAACTCCAAAAGTCTCAACAGGAAATTATGCAGGAAATTAATGAAGTTAAAGATATGGTGAAACAGAATCAAAACAAGGTGACCAAAAAAATATCAGAGGTGGCGTCTGGCCTTGCAGAATTTATTATTAAAGTTGATTCTAAAGTGGAAGAATTTAAATCAGAAGTCAATGTTAAGATGAAAGACAATGATTATAAAATTTCTGATGTTGATGATAAAATGCAGAGAGTTGAAAACGAAATTGTTATGATGCAATTCAGGGCAATGGAATTCGCAATAAGGCTTCGAGGGATCAGAGAAGATGACAGACAGGACTTGAGACAGGTCTGCGCTGAGGCTCTGGCTGTGATCTTAAAAATTAATCCTGATGTGGTTTTTTTCAAAATAGATAAAATTTACAGAGTGAATTCTTGGGTGGCCAGACAAAGACAATTGCCTAGAGATGTGGTCATATATTTTACGGACAGAGCAATAAGAAATGATATCCTGCAAAAATCTTTTCATACTACTGTGCAAGTGGGGGGTTCACAAATTGGAATTTACAAAGAACTACCACCTAAAATGCTGAAAACCAGAAAAGATTTTGGCTTTCTTGTTAAAGAACTGCAAAATCAACAGATACCATTTCGGTGGGATGCCCCAACTGGTATAATTTTGAGATATAAGGGAGAAAGACATCGTTTGAATACCGTGGAGAAGGCGGAGCATTTTTATACTACTATCCTTAAAGAAAGAACACCATCTCCACGTACATCTACAGTTCTGGAGATTAAGGAGAGCGATAAGAAGCAACTTCAACAAGAATTGCAAGAACAGTCTAAGCAGGAACCAGAGGAAATGCAGGGCGCTGAAGGAGGTTTTTTGGATGAGCCTTTGTTGGAATCTTCTCCAATTTTGGACCCGGTTCGGATGGTTGAAGTCAAGGATCAGCGTATAACTCGAGCTAAATCTAAGCAACTTAAAGAAAAGCAACAACAGGAAAGACAAGATAAAAAGGGAGCTAAGAGTACTACACAAGAGACTGGAGCCATGGGGGAAGCGAGACCGAAGATTCTGGAAGATATTCGGTTATTCTGCTCTTTGCTCCAGAAAGATAAAGATGACAATTAAGTGCTTATCTTGGAATGTGAATGGGTTGAATTCAGCACAGAAAAGGAAGAAATTATTTGCATATTTGAAACAATTTAATAATGATATAATTTGTCTATAAGAAACGCATATCACAACTCAAAATCAAAATTATTTGATAAATTCCAAATTAGGAACACATTTTATATCTTCAACTTCGCAAAAAAAGAACGGTGTGGTAATTTATGTAAATAAAAAGTTAACAGCTAAAGTTATAGAAGCAGATGAAGATGGAAGGTTTGTGGCAATTGAGTTGCTTACAGCAAATGGCCAAATTCTTCTGATTGGAATTTATGCTCCCAATCAACAACAGGACCACTTCTATAAAATGTTACATACTAAAATACTGCAATGGGACTACAGATCTATTTTAATTATGGGAGACTGGAATGGAGTAATTGACTCTAAATTAGATAAAAAGAGTTTGGCGAAGTCCAGGATTAGATTACCACAGACCTTTTTTGATATGAAAGAAGACCTGGAATTAAAATATATTTGGAGAATACATAATCCAAATGAATTGGACTACACTTTTTTTTCTGACAGACACAGATCCTTCTCTAGGATTGACTTTATTTTGTTGTCAGATTATCTACTTATCAAGACAAAAAGAACAAAGATTTTTCCAAGAACTTTGACTGACCATAGTCCAGTATGGATAGAAATTGAGACAGGCAAGACTGAAAGATGTTCTTGGAGATTAAATGAGAACTTGTTCAGATATGAAAAAAATATAATAGAACTTAAAAAGCACTTGAAAGAATTTTTTGAAATAAATTTGAATAAAGGTACCCCAATTGAAATTGTGTGGGATGCAAGCAAAGCTTATATGGGAGGGGTGCTTATTTATATGAACTCTAAACATAGATTGATTCGACAAAAGAAAAGATTTGAATTGGAAGCAGAAATAAAGAATAAAGAACAGTTACTCATTAAAAATCCAACAGATGAAAGAATACGTGGTGCTATAAAACTCTTGAAAGACCAATTTCAAATGCTTATGGCGGAACAAGTTGCAACAAATTTACAATATGCGAAGCATAATACATTTTGTAATGCCAATAAACCGGGCAGATGGTTGGCCTATACATTGAGGAAAAAACAGAGTATACGGACTATTGATAGTATTGATATTGGAGGGAAAGAAATTTTTCAACAAAAATTAATTAAAGAAGCTTTTGTGGACTATTACACTAAACTATATGCTAAAGAGGATGTGCAGAATGGACTTATAGAAAAATACTTAGATAATAAAAGAGTTACAAAAATCACTGACCAACAAAAGGAAAGAATGAATCATCCTATAACAGAGGAGGAGATAACAGGAGCAATTAAACAATTAAAAACAGCTAAAGCTCCTGGAACGGACGGTTTGACTGCAGTGTATTATAAAACTTTGCAAGTAGAAATGGTGGAACAACTTAGAGATCTATTTTGTAATATACAACAAGGGGGTAAAATACCCCCATCATGGATAACAGCTTATATATCTTTGATACCAAAAGAGCAAGTAGGTTCTAAAAAACCGGAGAATTATAGACCAATATCTCTTCTGAATACTGATTACAAAATTTACACAAAAGTGTTAGCCAACAGGTTGATGCCAGTAATCCAAAAGGTGATTCATGATGATCAAGCGGGATTTATTGAGGGTAGATACATGAAGGACAATGTAAGGCAAGTAATAGATTTATTGGAATATCTTGAGAAAAATAAACAGATCCCTGCAGTGCTGGTTTTCTTGGATGCAGAGAAGGCCTTTGATAGAGTGGATTGGAATTTTCTACTAAAGACTTTTAAAAAGATGGACTTTGGGGATCAATTTATACAGGCGATTTCAGCAATTTATCAAGAGCAAAAGGCACAGATTATTATTAATGGAAGTTTGACAACAGAGTTTAAAATTGAAAAAGGAACAAGACAGGGATGTCCGCTGTCCCCACTTTTATTTATTTTAACACTAGAAGTCTTGTTAAATACAATACGGGACTCTAATATCTTGAAAGGTATAATGATAAGGCAAGAGGATTACAGAATAAAGGCATTTGCAGATGATCTGGTTGTTACCCTAACACAGCCAATGGAATCAATAATCCTGATGAAGGACATTATACAAGACTATGGTAAAGTGTCAGGCCTTAGACTGAATCAAAAAAAACCTAAGATGTTAGTTAAAAATATGACACAAGATCGTAAACACGAGCTTGAAAGGAGGGCAGGTTTTGAGATTGTACCAAAGGTAAAATATCTAGGAGTTCAGGTTGCAGAATCAAACACGAAATTGTTTCAAAATAATTACGAGGTGTTGTGGCGAGAGTTGCAAAAAGATATGGAGACTTGGAAAAAACTGCAGCTATCTCTACTTGGAAGAATAGCAGCAGTTAAGATGAACATTTTGCCGAGATTTCTTTTTTTGTTTCAAATGATTCCGGTGCTTAAAAGTGATAAACAACTGAAAGTGTGGCAAACTGGAGTGAATAAGTTTGTCTGGAACGAGAAAAAACCGAGAGTGAAATTGAAAATTATGCAAGATGTTCCAGAAAGGGGAGGTCTTAAACTTCCAAACCTACAGTTATATTATGATGCAGCAGCTTTGACTTTAACAAGTGATTGGTTTGGAAGGAAAAAGACTGGAATATTGAACATAGAAAGTTTTGATCTGGAATTTGGATGGCATGCTTACTTATTTTATGATAACAAAGTGGATAAAGTATTTAAAAGCCATATACTAAGAGATTCTTTGATGAGAGTTTGGAAGAAGCACCGACTCAAATGGGATTATAAATTACCACTATGGCTGGATCTTGGTCATACTTTGTGGAATACAAATATAATGTCACTCGGGGGGGGTTTATACAAAGAGGTTCATTTTACAGATGCGGGCAGATGGCAGCTGAAAACACTACAGACACTGTTGGATGAAGGGATTAATTTAACTTGGCTACAATATAATCAATTGCAATTGAGATGGAAAGAGGATCAAAAAACTGGTATTATGTTGCATGAGGAAGAACTGGTTAGACATATAAAAGAGAAAGGTCCAATGCATATTAAAAGGCTTTATAATGTTTTTCTAGAAAGGGATTCAGAAACTGAATTAGTCAAAGATTGTATGATTAAGTGGGCACAAAATTTTGAAGAACCAGTGATGTTGGAAACATGGGAAAAAATTTGGGTTCAGAATGTAAAATTTACACAGTCGCAAAATTTGAGGGAAAATTTTTATAAAATATTTTATAGATGGCATTTAGACCCCAAAAAATTGTCGTGTATGTACCCTAATGTTCAGCCAAAATGTTGGAGATGTGACTGTTTAGATGCTACATATTATCATGTTTGGTGGACTTGTAGGAAAGTTAAAGCTTTTTGGATAAAAATTTGGTGGGTTATGCAGAATGTGTTAAAGAAAAAAATTCATTTTTCTCCACAATTGTTTTTACTGGGTATAGTTAAGGGTTTTACATTGGGTGAAACAAAGTTGATATTGTATATGATAACAGCAGCAAGACTATTGATAGGTAAATACTGGAAAAATGAAGCTTTGCCCACTATCGAGGAATGGACTATGAAGATGGCCAGTTTTGCAGAGATGGCGAAGATTTCAGCATATCTAAAAGACTGTTTACAAGAGACTTATGAATGGGAATGGAGAAAGTGGATAGATTATGTTCAGAACAAATACCAAACTAGGAAGTATCAAATAGCTTTTATTTGAAAATGATATATTAAGATAGAAATATGTTAATATAATGAAGATAAAAAAGAAAATTAAGGGGGAGGGAGGGGTTCAAGTTTTATATAAGTTTTATATAAAGGGTTTTTTTTAATTTGATATGAGTATACTGTGTGGAAGTCTGGGGGGAGGGGAGGGTTAGGGAGGGTTAGGGAGGTTGGGAAGGTTGGGGTGGGTTGGGGGGGGGAAGGGGTGAAAATGTAATTGTAAAACTTTTGTAATAAAAAAAAATGCCTCTCTGCTGATCAGGGAACTCAGCTGGGATCGTCAGAGACTTTTCAAAGCATTTTTTTTACCACCTCTTCGGCCAAGAGGTTGCAAGAGAGGCTATCATCAGAGGCTTTTTTTTTTTTTACTTTTAAAAGCATTTTTTCATCGGAAGAGGTTGTAGAAAAAAATGCTTTTAAAAGTTTTTTTTAAAAAGCCTCTGATGATTGTGCAGCTCAGCTGGGCATGGGGGGGGGAGGGACGCAGGTATTTTTGCTACCGGTTCTCCGAACCACCTGCCGCCATCGCTACCGGTCCGAACCGGGAGCATTTCACCCCTGGTTTTATTCAAAATGATGCCATGCTCTTTGATTATATGTTTTCAATGATGGGTTAGAAAGAAAAAAGAGCATTCTTAACTTTGAGCAAATCATTTACTTGACAGATGAACAAATCATGAACTACAGTCATGTAATCTCCAAAAGATTGTGTGAAATCCACAGGACATCTCCAAAAACCCCACTGAAAGACTCTCTAGATATGCTGCAGATATATGTAGAACCACAAAAGAAGTTCATGCTTGATTCCTCCTGCCACATAGCCCTATGAATAACAGAAATAACAGAGTTGGAATAGACCTTGCAGGACTTTTGTCCAACCAGCTACTCAAGCAGGAAACCTTGTACCATTTCAGACAAATGTTTGTCCAATCTCTTCTTTAAAATCTCCAGTATTGCAGCATTCACAACTTTGGAGGCAAGTTATTCCACTGATTAATTGTTCTAACTGTCAGGAAATTTATCCTTAGTTCTAGGTTGCTTCTCTGATGAGTTTCCATCCATTGCTTCTTGTCTTGCTTTCAGGTGCTTTAGAGAATAGGTTAACACCTCTTCTTTGTGGCAGCCCCTTAGATATTGGAACACTGCTATCATTGCAATCCTACTTCTTCTTTTCATTAAACCAGACATATCCAATTCTTGCAACTGTTCTTTGTATGGTTTAGCTGCCAGTCCCCTTGTTTCTGTAAGAGTAAACCTCTGCCAATTGATGGCAAGGTATTGCAAAATACTAGACTTAAGTTTTCCTTGAATGAGACTTTACCTTAAACTGGTATGCAATTTAAGTTGAATTGCAAAAATCTTAAAGACTACTGGATGGCAGCAAAGAGTTGCAGGTTCTAATTTCCAGTGGAGGTTAATCGCTATGAGTCATATCTTTTTGTTCAGCAGCAGGTTTAATTCCACATTAATGGCTTAAACTCTGTAAAGTTTAGTTTTGCAAAACACTTTTTTTCATTTTTGCCCTAGAATTAAAAATATGAGGACTAAATTGCAGACTCTTAGCATATTAAATCTTTTGAATCTTAGTGTCATATAAGCTGGCTGTGTCTGGATTGTTTTTCCTGTGTTTTCTACCCATATGGAAATATTTCAAACTCCAAGTTTCTATCATCCACAAACAACCTCAATTAATTTGATTAGTGTAATCTCAGTTTCTATGCAACCGCAGCTCCAAATACTGTATTTTGAAGAACACTTAAAAGATAAAGTACTTCTTACATTCTTCAGATGGTATCACTGAAGAGAGGGGATAAATTACCTGATTGTATATAAATAGCTATTAAATAAAGTAGAGGCAACTTGGAGATGGAGATATTGTGGAACATCAATACAACTCCCTGCCTTCAATTAAATTAGGCTTCCTGTCCAGAATATGTTTGTGTTAGTTTTCTGGCAATAGCACAGAAAGAACCTGGGCTTTGCATAGGAATTCATGTCGTTTATCCCCTGTGGATTGCCAGGCTTTGAGGTATATCTCTAGAGAGATGCTTATAATATCAGAGGAGATTTAACAAATAAGGAAGATTCCAAATCTGACTGTTTTATTGTTGTTTCTAATACTGATGATTTGTATGCATAGTTCCTTATCTACAAACCAAGTAACATAAACAAAATGATAGATCTGTGCCCCAAGGAATTTATATAATAAAAAGTACAGAATTTTGACATAGCATTCCCATTCTGTTTTATGTATTTATGTTTTTAGTAACAAATGTGTCATGTTTAAAACATATTCAATATGCCTGTTCAACTACACAAAACATAACATTGATCAAGAACCTGGAGTGATATCTTTGTTTCACAGCCGGCCTCGGTGAATCAACAAAATTCTTGAAGTTGAAACTTAAAAATAATGAACTATTTCACTATTTGGCGGAGGGGGGCGGGCTCTAGAAGGTATCATACACAGATTCATGCTAATTAGTACAGATTTTAAGAAACCTAGAAAAACTATTCTTTTCATGTCACACTCTCAGCCCAGAAGACAGCCTATCCTGGTGGCCTCTATTTAGTCAAGAACAACAACAGAATACAAAGTTCAATCAGTTGATCGAAATTATTTGATACCAGAATTCTTGATATGCAAGGCCCTTGAAATTGAAGGTAGTCAAAAGTCTACTTTGAGTTTTACAAAATCTGATTTTAATAAACTAAGAGCAATGTTCAGAGGATTTCATATAGAAGGATAAGCTCATAGTAGGATGGACATTTCTTAAGGAAGATATACTGCGAGCACAATGACAAAAGAGTTGTAGCTAGAAAAGCATGGAAGGTAGCAGCAAAAATCAATGAGGCTGTTCAAAAAGCTTAGTGAAGATCTGGAAACAAAACTGAATACACATAGGAAGCCAAGTGATAAAAAAAAAAGTACAAACATGAGGCCCAGAACTTCAAACTATTTGGAAGAATTATTACAGATTTCTGTATTTGGTTATTCATTAAAAAAAAAAAACTTCTTCCAGGATTACAGGCAGGTGTGGCTCAAAACAGGGTGTTGCTTTAAGAGTTGAAAGAAAGTATGTGTTTTATCAGAAAGATCTGAGTTAGTCCAGTTAGTGTTGACATCAATACCAGAGAGGATTGTAGAACAGATAATAGAGAGACTGGTTTGTAAGCACTTTAATGCACTCAGAATACATTTATCAAGAACAAGTATTTTCAAATTAAATCAGATAGCTTTTATTGCTGCAATTGACCAACACTGAAGAACATTTAAAAATATAGCAGTAACAAACTCTTACAAAGAGACTCCTAAAAGCCAGGTAAATAGTTGGACCTATTCCACCTTAATAATGCTTGAATCCTGAGGTATTTTTATGTGAATTTGGCTGTACGAAGTGTAATTCTACAGTTCTTGTCTGAGAGTAGGTGATTCACATAAACTTTATCTGGCCACCTAGGAAATAACTTAAGAGGTACAAAAAAGTACAGAGTCTCTGTACAAATCAGAAAAGAGTAGGATGTAAGCCAACTGTAACTACACCTCAAGGCTCTATATGTATTTGCCATCAAGAACTGCTGATTGTAAGATATAAAATTATTAGAAGAGAATATATGTCAATAAGTGTTGAACTGTGGAGTTCTTAGGGCTCTCTGAGCTTGGTTGTTTGCTTGCAGATATGTCTGCAAGCAAACATATGAACTAGAAACATCATCAGTACAAGCAAACAACCAAGTTCAGAGAGCACCAAGAACTCCACACATTAGCATGAAAGCCCTGTGGTAAGTATATATGAACCACATGTTTCACAAAATATTTAGCAAGTTTATAATGGCTTTTTCATATTCCTTTATAAAAATTCTGTTAAACGCGACCTGATTCTAAATCCAGAATTCTTTGCCTCATCTTTGCCGTAGCCTATTTGTAATATAAGGCCAACCACACCCGCAAAAAACATAGTCCATTGGCCAGAATTAAAAGGGCTGTTTGGTTAGAATTTTTAACTTCAGCCAGTAATTGAAGGTATTCATTCATATTTCAGTTTTTAATTAACTCTCTTAACAGATTGTAAAAACGCTTTAGGCTTCTTTGTCTGTGTGCAGCTTTGAGTCAGTGTTATCTTCAGGCAATTGCCTGGACAAGTCCCTGCAGTTTTCTTGGCAAAGTTTTTCAGAAATGGTTTGCCATAACTTTCTCTAGGACTGAGAGAGTGACTTGCCTAAAGTCACCAGTGGCCTGATGCCTAAGATAGGACTCAAACTCCCAGTTTCTAGTCTGGTACATTAACCACTACACCAGACTGGCTCTCCAGTAGGATAAAAAGGTGTCCCTGCAGATTTCACTTCTCTAGTCATGGCGGACTATAAGGAGCGATGCTCATCTCCATTTCAAGGCCATTGAGCCAGGGCTGTCCAAAGATGTTTCCATGGTCATCTGATCAGCATGACATCACAGATGCTGCTACATAGCATAATAGATATCTATAATAGAAATCAGATATCACAGCACAACAGATCTTGATTGAAATCAAATATTTGATGAAGTAATAGAACATAATATTCTGTTTAGCAAGCCAATGATGATGGGATTGGATGGCTGCAGTGGTGGGTTGCCCCCAGTTTGGACCGATTTGCAAGAACCGGTAGTAAAACCGATGGGAGGCTTTGCCCACTGACCCAGACATCGTCAAAGTTGATCTGTGCATTCACAGAAGCTTCTGTGCAAGCGCAGAAGAGTGCGGGCAGGCGTGATGCAAACCGGTAGTAAAGGTGAGTAGAACCCATCCCTGGATGGCGGGATATATAGCTGTCTGAAAAATCTTCAATAGTTCCTCATCAAACCACAAGAAAGTATTGAATAGTTACATGGTTTAATCTTAGGATCTCTCTCTGCAGTTATTTTATTACAGTGTTTATTTAAATGAAAAGATGGAAAAAGTGCTTAACAAATGTTATTGGTTTCATTGATTGATTGATTGATTGATTGATTGATTGATTGATTATGTGTCATCAAGTTGGTACCAATGTTTAGTGAATATATATGTTAGATTCTGGGCAGGAATGGAGGCGAAGCCAAAGTAATCCAACAGCAACCTTTATTCATCTCATAATATATAACATAGCAAAACATGCTGGCTGGCAGTGCTCCTTTTATAGAGACTATCAAACTAGATTTCATTGTGGGCTGCATCATGGTTGTGTTTGACATCAGGGCCCGGGGTGGGTGTGGCCAGGATAGATATGGCCAGCTCAACGTCACTTCTGTCAGGGGCGTCTGTGGTAGTCTGAGTGCTCTGCCAGCAAAAATGGTCTCCCCAGCTCTGTTTTCAGCTGTCACAGCCTCCTGCAATCCTCTGCCAGTGAAAATGGAACCTGGGAGGGCCACACGTGGCCCTCCTGAGCTCCGTTTTCACTGGAAGAGGGTTGCAGGAGGCCATGATAGCTGAAAACGGAGCTGGGGAGACCATTTTTGCTGCCAGAAGCACTGTGGGCTGGTCCTTCGCTATTTCCAGGGTGGCCCGCAGGCCAGATCTAAGTCCCCTGCAGACCGTATCCGGCCCCCGGGCCTTGAGATTGACACCCCTGTCCAGTGGTGGGATTCAATTTTTTTAACAACCGGTTCTGTGGGCGTGGCTTAGTTGGGGGTGTGGCTTGGTGGTCATGTGACTGGGTGGGTGTGGCTAGCTGATCATGTGACTGGGTAGGCGTGGCTAGCTGGTCATGTGACCGGTGGGCGTGCCTATGTGCATAGGGACTACTCAGAGGGCTGAAAAAAGTCATTTCTGACAGGTCCTCGCACTTTTGACCGGTCATCATTTATCTTCTAGTCCAGAGATCTCCAACCTTGGCAACTTTAAGCCTGGCAGTCTTCAACTCCCAGAATTCCCCAGCCAGCTATGCTGGCTAGAGAATTCTGGGAGTTGAAGTCCACAAGTCTTAAAGCTGCCAAGTTTGAAGACCTCTGAGCTAGGGCTTTGGGGCCAGCCTTTTGGGGAGGGGGTCCCATTCGGAGAGACCCCCTGCCTCTCAGGAAGCATCAGGCCCAGGCAGAGAAAATTGCCAAGGTTGGAGATCTCTGGACTAGAAGACCTCCAAAGGTCCCTTCCAACTCTGTAATTCTGGTATTGGCAAGCAAGCACAATTAAGCTACTTAAATCCTCCAGAGCAGGGGTCCCCAACATTTTGGACCTCAGGGACCACCAAGTTCATAATTTTAAATTTCGTGGACCACTAATACGAATCCAGCGCGTCGCTTGCTGAAGCACCTGGACTCCCAGTGGTGGGATAGGGTCCTTCAGGCACTCTCTCCCTCTCTTTCTCTCTCTCCCCCCTCTCATTCTCTCTTTCTCTCCCCCCTCTTTCTCTCTCCCCCCTTTCTCTCTCTCCCCCCTTTCTCTCTCTCTCTCTCTCTCTCCCACTCTTTCCCTCTCATTCTCTTTCTCTCCCCCCTTTCTCTCCCTCTCTCCCCCACTCTCTCTCTCATTCTCTTTCTCTCCCCCCTTCTCTGTCTCCCCACTCTTTCTCTCTCCCCCTTTCTCTTTCTCTCCCCCTTTCTCTCATTCTCTTTCTCTCTCCCCCCTCTTTCTCTTTCTCTCTCTCTCCCCCACTCTCTCTCTCTCATTCTCTTGCAGGGGGCCGATCTGGTGTCTGCAACGGAGAGCAAAAAAAAAAAAAACACCTTGGTATATTTGCGGTGCGTTTCCTGCTGACTCGAAGCGGTAAACAGCGTCTGGTTCGGGGAGCAGCCGGATTTTGCTCTCCATTACTCTCTCGGCCCCCTGCAAGCTCTCATCTCTCAAGAAGCCCAACCAAAGTTTCCCGCGCCACTTCAGGGAGCGCTCCTCAAGAGACGAGTGCTTGCAGGGGGCCGAGAGAGCAATGGAGAGCAAAATCCGGCTGCTCCCTGAACCAGACGCTGTTTACCGCTCCAAGTCCCAAGCGACAGGAGATGAGGGCTGCCTTGTCCCGCAAATATGCTGGATTTTGCTCTCCATTGCAGACACCAGATCGTAATGCACCACCTGCAAAAATGCGAAAATTTCCAAATGTAGCCCTGCCCTCTTACAGCTCTCCTGATGTTCAACTGTTGTCTTTCAAGGAGGATACTTGGCCAGCTTCATGCTTGATGTCTCCCACTTTGGCAGCTTTAAGACTTGTGGACTTCAACTCCCAGAATTCTCCACAATTCCCCAGAATGGGCTAGGCGGGAGTTGAAGTCCAAACATTGTAAAAGAGCCACAATTGCCCAGCCCTGGGCTAGGGTAGGCTGACGCCGTGCGGATGGGAGGCGGGGCAGGGCGAGGGGCGGGCAAGCCAACAATTTAACAAATGGTTCGGTGTGCTGCGGGGCCAATAAATAACAAAAAAACACCGAACCGTTTGTTAAATTGCTGGCTCGCCCGCCCCATTTATTGGCAATAAATAGTAGTGCGGAGGGGCGGGACAAGGGGTGGGGCGAGCCAGCAATTTAGCAAAGGGTTCAGCCGAACCCCCTAGAACCCCCAGAATCCCACCACTGCCCCTGTCCTACAGGATCCCACATTTCTATCCCACAGGATAGAAATAAAATGCAAATTGCTCTTGTTCTGTTACAGAAGTGGGCTGAAAGTAATAGAATTAGATTTAATCGAGACAAGTGAAATGTTTTCCATTTCAGATACAAGCTTCCAATGCATTAGTTAAGATAGTGGGATACTGATTTGATATTAGTATTTGAGGAAAAGATCTTATATGAGTAATGGGTTGCAGATTAAATATGAGTCAGCAGAGTTATGCAGCTGCAAGAAAGGAGACAAATGTAATTCTAGACTGTATCGATAGAATCATATTTCCCAAAACACAGGAAATAATTGTACCACTTTATCCCTTCCTGAGGCATCATCTACAGTTCTGGGACTTACATTGAAAAAAGGATGAAAAGAAGTTGGATTGGGATCAGACAAAGGCAATAAGGATGATAAAATGATTAGAAGCAAACTCCTGTGAAGGATATGTTTAGCTTTGAAAAAAATGGACTGAGGGAGTGTGATAGCATTCTTCAAATATCTGAAAAGGTAGAAAAAGTTTATGACCTGCACTCTCATTCCAGAAAACAAAGCATGGAATAATGGATTGAATGTTATAAAATATTTCATAACCATAGCATTTGACATTGGAACAATTGCTTAGAGAGGTGATTGGCTATCCTGCATTAGATGTATTCAAGAACAGCCATTTATCATGCATGGTGTAATTTAAATTCCTGCAGTGAACAGGGGGGTAGACTTAAATGGCCCTTTCAATTCTATGATTCTATTATTTGATTCTATGAAATGAATAGGATCCAGTGCAGTTGAGGAATTGTGTGCAATTAAACATAATGCCAAATCTTTATTTGTTGGATCACTTTCAGTATCCATCTATTATATCATCTTTGTTATACTTTTGGTTGTTCTGCCCAGGTAATTTCTGTTTTGGAAATGATTAAGAATATAATTCATGAATAAATTAGATAATAGTGGGCCAAAATTCTCAAAACATAAAATAATATTGACCTCTATGATTCCATGATTGAAATCAACCTAACTTGATCCTACATATAAAAATAGCATTCTTCATACTCTTTGCTGATGTAACCTATTTAAACTAAATTTATCTCTGCCTTTCTATTTATGTAAATATTTAACAGTTAAAAATGCAACATATACAGTAAAATATAATCTCTCTATATAAAAGCGAAAACCACTCTGGCCGTAGTCACGAAATCTCCAGAACCGTAAAGACTACAAACTTGAAATTTGCCACGTATGTTCCTCTTGGCTTCAAGGTGCTCACTAAGAAAGGATTTTTCGAAATGACCATCAGAGCATTAGTAATTCCTATATTATTATTAACACGCTCTGATGCTAAGGAGTTATACTCCCCCTCCCCATCTCAAAAGAAATCTGTTCCAAATGCAAAATACAAGCAGAGGAGAGGAGTTTCACTTTCAGTTTTACTTTCACAGTAGCAAGTCGCTTTACTACAGAACAGTTGAGCTAAGCCACGCCCAGCCTCTTTCCTATCTCCTTCTTGCTCACACAGCAAATACTGTTTGAGTTTCCAAACACCCCTCAACTCTCTCGCACACTGACAGGATGCTAGCCAGATGAATACCGATGGATGCTGTGGGCTGGGACATTCTACTCCCCCTCCCCCTCTGTTCCAACTGCCAGTTGCATTATATTAACACACTCTGATGCTACGGAGTTACACATTCTACATTAAGTTTCAGGCTGTAAGTGTCAATTTATCAAGCCCGAGCACATAGTTTCGTAGCGAAGCACAGGCATCCAGCTAGTGATTATATAAATACAATTAACATTAAAATCAGTATAATTAAAAAGTTCCCTTCATGTCCTCCAGTAATATAATCGTTCCACCTATTGTAACAAAGGAATGAATATAAATAAACTGACATTGCAAAATCTGGCCAACCTTACCACAACTTTTGATGCTTCTGTGCCACAATCAGTACAATCAATTAAATCACTACTAATAAACCCACTGTTTAATAACGGATACTGTTAAATAACAGATTAATGAGATTGTATTCAAAAGGAAATAAACAATTCAAGTTCAAAGCAAACTAAACTTGTAGATGTGACCAGATTTTGTCCTAAATCATACGCCCCCTTGCTTTTTTTTCATTCTTTACTAGTTCATTTATACATCCTTCAATATTTCACAGATGAATAGCAAGACTGCTGCAAATATGCTGCCCCTTATATTAAAAGTATTTCTCCACATTCTCAGCCTATGACACACTGCAGGTTGGAGGCATACCAGTAATATCTCAAAATACTTTTACCTGCATTAGGATTAAAGTATTATGGGTTAATAAATCGATAATGCTTTATTTGTTTATAGTACTTAGTGAATGGCTGCATACATCAATTAGACTCTGTGTATGTGCTACGAAGGATATTGTGCCTTGCAACTAATCACACAGAAATGATGATTGGGCATCCTGGGGTTTGATTGTAGCAATAGCTAACATACATCAATTCACTTCCTATTCTTCTGGAATCTAACAATCTATCCAGATTATGACTGAAGTGGGCTGTTGGGTCTGATCCGTTTGTCTTCAAATCCAGTACTCCTCATAGATTTTGAGCAAGCACCCAAAGTCTAAGTCTACATGAGGCTTATTTTCAGATGTCCTTTCTCCATCAGGACGGTAGCAAAATTAAATTTTATTTATTTACTGAAAACATTTGTATAGCCACCTATCTTATAAAGAACTCTGCGTGGCTCCCAATGTAAAATTAAAACAGCATACCAAGCCATATTAAAACTATAAAATTAAACACATTAAAACGTTAGAAACAAAAGCAGCAAAACTTGGCACTAAATCAAATTTATAACGTGCAGTCATCTACTCTTATCCCAGCACTTGGGGGAAAAGGCAGGCCTTTGAGCAGAGGTGAAATCCAGCAGGTTCTGACAGGTTCTAGAGAACCGGTAGCGGAAATTTTGAGTAGTTCGGAGGACCAGTAGCGGAAATTTTGAGTTGTTTGGAGAACCAGCAAATGCCACCTCTGGCTGGCCCCAGAGAGGGGTGGGAATGGAGATTTTGCAGTATCCTTCCCCTGCCACGCCCACCAAGCCATGCCCACAGAACCAGTAGTAAAAAAAATTGGATTTCACCACTGCCTTTGAGGGTTTATGGAAGACTAGGAAGGTAGAAGTCTGCCAAACTTCGGGGGACAGAGTGTTCCCCAAAGCAGGGGCTGCCACAGAAAAAGCATGCTTCCTAGCTCCCATCTGGCGGAAATACTTAGGAGAAGGTACTAGGAGTGTGCCTACACTGGGAGGATTGATAGACGCCCATTAGGAAAAGCAGTCCCACAAGTAACCTGATCCCATCCCATATAATATAAAGTTTTATATGTTTCATATAAGTTATATTGTTTCAAACACTTTTGGGAGCAGAGTATAGCTCCCTCTACTTTTTCATACACTGTACTGCTGAATTACCTATAAAGAAGAGAATCTGTCTAAGATTTTGAACTGGCAATAGGACAGGGTAGATAATTTCACTGTACTTCAAGCCGTTAAAAAAAAAAAAAACCTCTCCAGTTTACCACATTATTCATCAGAAGATCCAGGATTTGTCTTGATTTGTGCAAATAAATAATCCCACCCTTCTGATGAGATGATAATCTCAGCCAACATGGTGCAAAATTGGTACAAGTTCAAGGGAACATAATTGTTCCTGGACTTGTATCTTTATTAATTGGCTTTTGCTGGTGAGCAGCTAATTTAGATTTGTCATAAGGCTTATTTGTTAGCAACAGTATCTACCATCCCATGTTCTAAAATGGAAGAATAGACTGGGCTGCTGAGATTTCAGCTGAGAATTTCCGGGAGACATTATGTAGCAAGAGGTAAAGAAGCCTTAATAAATTATTGTTGATGCAAGCAAAGATATTAACCATGACAGACACTGCAAAAAAAGTATACAGAGTTGCCCTTGGAGAAGCATTTCAAGAAAGCCTTAAGCAAACTCTGCTCCGTTCCTAAAAGTGTCACCTGTACTGAAGCCAGGCCAACTTAATTCAAGGAGGACTATTTCTCAGAAATGTTATCAGACCACAGGTCTTGCAGTACCTGCTTAGCATATGATCAGAAAAATAAAACTTCCTTGAAGTTAATAATCATTGACAGCACAAAGTCCACTGTTTTCATGCTCTTGATAGCTCCTTCCTTTTTTCTTTTGCTATTGATTTTGAAGAAAAAGGAGGCCTGAAAACAAGCTAAATGTAGACTTAGAGCAGAAAATGGAATATCCTTTGGCTAGGAATCACATCTGATCTGTGAAAGATGTCCTTTGGATAACATTCCACAGATTTATTCTTGCCCAGGGAAATGACAAGGAATGCAGTGCTAAGGATCCTTTTTTCCTTGTATGTAACATACTGTTTTATTTTAAAGCCACGAGTGAATGCTCTTTTATTATGTTTACATACTCTTGCGGTGTGCATTTGTGAACTTGAGTTTTGTTCAATGACCTGTTATCAATTTCATTTATAATACCCAATACTGCACAATCTGCAAGTTGTCGATCTGTTTGGAAAGACGATAAGAGATAATTTCTTATCTTTAATTCTATTTTTGAAGTACTGTCTGATCCCATTGGTCAACAGCATTGCATGGATGATAAAGCCCTTTCATATGAGAATTACCACATCTCCTCTGAAGTAATCCATCACTGAATTAGTACTTAACCCATATTCATAACATGAAGCAGGAACTTGAACAAGATCCAAAATGTTGAGGGAAAATAACTTAAGGTTTCCTCATTCTTTTCAATCCATAGTACTGTTTTCTCCTTCCCTGCTCCCAATACTGGGTTTTTAGTGGTCAATCAATGTTTAATCTCTCAAATTCCTGTGTGGTTAAAGGTATGCACTCACAGAAAAAGTTAACCTCTCAAGGAGGAAGTGATTAAGGAGGGCTGATGGCACGAACGAAGCTGTGTTTCAGAGCTCTGCTTCCACCATGGCCCTTAAAGGCCAAATGTGGTCCTTGGCTTGATTTAAAAAAAAAAAAAGCATTACTCATCAAGGTGCTAAAGTTTCTTAACCCCCAAGCATAGTACTTATATCTTCTTAAAAAGATATGATACAGGTAATCCTCGACTTACAACAATTAATTTAGGCACCGTTCAGTTACAATGGCACTGAAAAAAGTGACTTTTGACCGTTTTTCACACTTACGACCTTTGTGGCATCCCCCTGGTCATGTGATCCAAATGTAGATGCTTGGCACCTGACTCATACTTGCGGTGTCGCAAAGTCATGTGATTCCCTTTTGCGACCTTCTGACAAGCAGAGTCAACAGGGATACCAGATACACTTAATAACCGTGTTACTAACTTATCAATTGTGGTGATTCGCTTAACAACTGTGGCAAGAAAGTTTGTAAAATGAGGCAAAACTCACTTAAGAAATGTTTCACTTAACAACAGAAATGTTGGGCTCAATTGTGGTCGTAATCAAGGACTACCTGTACTGCTGAGAACATCTAGGGGCTACAATTCTAGATATCTCACATGTGCCTTTGACAAAGGAGCAGTGGTCTTTCAAAGGTCTCCAGGTTTCTTTCTGAAGCTGATTCCACGATGGGTTCATTTTCTCCACAAAGAAGCAAGCAGAGAAAAAGAAATCTGTAAAAGATGTCAAGACTTGCTTCTTCTTCAATCAGCAGTTCACAAGCAATTTCACTCAGGTAAATAAATTCTTGACCTGGGAACATTCTCTTTCTGATTTAGACATGACTAATTTGTTAGAGTTATAATTGCACATGTTATATTTTGGTATTTAATCCTTTGCATCACCATTAGTATGTGAATTCTGCTGGGGAATGTTTTTAAATTCCCGGCTGTTGCAGGCTTTACCACTTTGTTCCTTTCTCCAAAACACAATTACTTAACTTCCAAAGCTGAATAACAGATTCAAATCACAGCATCAGAAATGTTTAAGTATTTTTAATAAGAAGTATAATAATTTTAAGTGTATTGAATCAATTCCTGCCTTA
Source organism: Pantherophis guttatus (assembly GCF_059756535.1). Taxonomy (NCBI): domain Eukaryota; kingdom Metazoa; phylum Chordata; class Lepidosauria; order Squamata; family Colubridae; genus Pantherophis; species Pantherophis guttatus. Next base: position 288,564,071 of record NC_142063.1, on the reverse strand, counting down.
GATCAACTGAAAGTTTCTGTCAGATTTCTAAAGTTTCAGGTTCTCAAACCTTTTAGGCATGATATTTTAAAATCCAGAAAAAGATTGGTGAGGGAGTACAGTGGCTGGTATTATGGCCTTGTGGATAGCAAATTCTTAGAAATTATCCAGACCTACAAACTGGATCCAGCTCCAGAGGTGAAGTGAGATTGCACCAGGCACTCCCTCAAAATGTGATCTCTCCCTGTAAAATAGGGGCATAATTTTACAATCATTATCAAAATATTTCTCCTTATATAATTGCAAGTGACATCATGCTGGAACTATGGAAGGGCAGAGGTTGTATCATGACATTACAAAGCATATTTACTGTAGGTGTCATCATGGCTAGCTCCACATGCTTCTGTCCCCAGCCCTTGCAATTTGTACCAGGTTTGAAAATTTCTATTGTGGGATTGTTTCTCTGTGAGTGCATGTTCCATTTTTATATTATAGAGTGATATAACAGCTACTTGTTATAACAGTCACTTGTGTGTTATGTTATACTTGTATATCATACCATTTAAGTGAAGTCATTTCTATGAGGTACCAAAACAGTCCTGCATAACGCCTAATGCTGTTCTCACTAATACTGTACCAGCTTCATAATTTTCAGTGAGAAGCTCTGGAATGTGCTGCTATTAAAGCTTCCCGCTATGAGCTAAATATCTTGCTTATTATTTTTATTTGTATCTTTTTTGAGTCTTGAACTGTAAATGCTAACAGGTTTATCTGACATCAAATACCATTTGGATGACTTTTTATCTAAAACAAGGATAGGCAGAAAGTACATTGAGCTCCTCTAGAAGATCTCTGGAACTTATCTAAATCTCAATCTCTCTCTCTCTCTCTCTCTCTCTCTCTCTCTCTCTCTCTCTCTCTCTCTGTCTGTCTGTCTGTCATACACACACACACGTACATGTGCTTGAGCCTTCTAGAAACTGGGGAAGTTTCCATTTTATTTAATTCAAGGAAGAAGATAACACAGAAAGTATGTAGGATCTAGCTCGGGTTTTTAATTCTGGGACCTGTAGGCTTCTGGATGCTCTTAAATTGGAAATTTCACCATCTTTTATCATTGTCCATTATAGCTTTGGCTATGGAAACTAGGAATTTGGCATCATGCTGGAAAATCTAGCAGGCCTCAGTTTCACTACTGTTTCTGAATACATATTTTTATATAAGTTGGAGACTGAATCAGATACCATATAAGTGACATAATACATTACTATTATTGTGATTTTAACATACAGGTAGTCCTGGACGTACAACTTTGAGTGAGATGGGTGATTAAAAAGTGTGATAAATAAATAAATAAATAAATAAATAAATAAATAAATAAATAAATAAATAAATACCACAACTGAACTTGGAATTTTAGTCATAAGTCAGTGTCCTCATAAGCTGAATCATCATGTGACCAGACTCAATTCCATAATCGTTTTTACAACAGTTATTAAGCAAGTGTTCATAATCATTTGGTCATAAGTCAGAATCCTGCTTATCCAATGCATTTTGCTTTGCTCCTTTGATAGAGTAAGTAGTTGGCTGAACATCTGTGATTTCATAAATTAATGCGTAAAGATGATGGAAGCCAATTATTAGCAGTTGTTGGAAATGTTAATTATCAAGCACCTACCAGGAGGGCTAATATCTGGTTTTTAATTTTGTTCTGAGCTGGGTATTATTTCCTTCTACAAAACATTTAATTTTAGCTTCAAAATAGCCTACATAGCCTCAAGTCAGCAAGCCTTAAAATATTTACTTCTTTGTCATAAGCTCTTTTGTGACACTTGGCTGAATCAATTTTTGAAAAATGCAAAAGGCTCACATATAAAATGCTGTGTTTATACAGCCTCCCTTATAGAGGTAAATGCAATGTTACGTAATACATAATGATCAAAAATCACAAGATTAAGTTAATTATTCTAAATCCAGTCTGAACATCTGACTGACTGTGCAACAAAGCATATAACTAGAAAGCTGCATTATAGACACATTCATATAATGTTTGATTATATTAAAACATCACTGTCTGCTAAAATTTAAACCAGCTTTTCATAATGGGACCATCAGGTAAATGCATTCAGATTACAAACCCCAATATTCACAATGCCTGAAGTTGCTGCACTTTCTGACTCTGTACTGTAGTCTTTGGGAAGTCTGATATTTCTTTCTTAAGAGAAAGTTAATGTTTATGTGTTTAATGTGTGTCCAGGAGGTCTTAGCAATAGCAGCCAAATTTCAAATGAAAACAGCAGAACAAATCATATATTAAATACGGTGATATACTGTAAATGAATAATGGATGAAAAGGAATGTGAAAGAGGAGCCTCATAGCAGCAAGAGGTTAAGACATCCATTTACAGCTTCCTTCTCCTCCTCCTCCTCCTCTCCTCCTCCTCCTCCTCCTCCTCCACCACCACCACCTCCTCTGCCTTCTTTGATCTTAACAGCTCTTTATTATTATTAGTGACTGAGTTGGGAACTCTGGCGTTTGCTTCCTTTGATATGAATGGCAGCCCATCAGACTAGACACCATTATTGGCACTATAAACTTCTGGAACTCAGGAGCAGGCATTCTTTTAGTCTTAACATTGTTAATGGTGATGGGTAGTGGAAAATAGCTCTCAGAAACTGTCTCTGAGAAGCTTAAAGAAGAGATCTATGAGGAAAGCAAGGGAAATCTTTGAAGTTTGGGCCAACTGCCTTTAAATACATAGGTGTTTTTTTTTCAACCTCTGCCCATTCTCTTTAGCACCGAACATTTCACCAAGGAAGAGTTTTACATGCTCACATACTTTATTAATTGCACAAGGTGCTTTATGAATGCTTCTGTTTCTCACCGCATCAGACTATTATCCTGAACCTAAGAGTATTCAGTATTGACATCTATTGGATGGTCTTGTAATGTAGCATAACTTGGATTGTAGTTCTTAATCCTATTCCTAGATTGAGCAGCCTGTGAGCAAGATGCTTTGGAAGAGAATGAACAGGCATTCCACACTTATCCTTGTCTTTCGGCCCTAATGCCCGCCCTTTCCCTGTGTTTTATTTCTTGTTTTCTTCACTCTTTCTTTAGCATGCCCTGCCAGGAAATGGCACTGATAACCACTTGTTCTATATTTACGTTGTAGAAATAAAGGGAGAAATGTGGTACCTTTGTCCCACTCAGTTAGACTGCCACCTAGGAAGTTACTGAAAACAACCTTTCAGTCATAGGTTCTTTTTGAGCAGAGAGCCCTCACTGACAGTTGTGGGAGAAAATATTGTTCTGCTTATAAGTTTACAGCAAGAATTACATTGCTTTGCTTTTAAAACTATTGCAAGCAACTACGTGTCCTATATGACTAGGCAACATATAGCAATAGACATAGCACTTAGACTTATGTGCCCACCCCTTAGTGCTTTACAGCATCCTCTGAGTGGTTTACAATGTCAGCATATTGACCCCAACAATTTGGGTCCTCATTTTACCAACCTCAGAAGGATGGAAGACTGAGTCAACCTTGAGACTGGTCAGGGTTGAACTCCAGACTGTGGGCAGAGCTTTCCTGCAAATACTGCATTCTAACCATTGCGCCACCAGGGTCGTATATACTGTATAGGCTGCAATACATAGAGTACACTGCATAAAAGAAAATGCTTCAGTTCTTCACAGAGAGCTGGGAGTGCAGGACAGACTAAGATCACTGTTGTTTTTTCAGAGTTGACAAACATGGCTCTAAATTTATGGTCCTTCAGCCTATATTCTCTGTCTGTTCCAAAGCATTCTTCTTTTCGGGGCAATGCTGATTTGTATCAATTTCATACTAATATAGTTTTGGTAAATTTCCTGGAGTACTTCAAAATATTGACTTTGATCTTTAAATGATTTGGTTATGAATATGTCAAGCTAAATTTTCAAGAGTCTGGACAACAATTTTCTGAAATGATATAGGACCTCTGCTCAAGCAGGGGATTGGCTAGAAGACTTCCAAGGTCCCTTCCAACTCTATTATTCTATATTCTATGTTCAAAATCAATCTGGTGTAGTTGCTAAGATGTTGGACAACCACTGGAGGACCCAAATGTTATAGGAAAAAATTGGAGGAGGGAGTGCTACATACCGGTAATTTGTTGCTGAAGGTAAGATGGGTTGTCAATCAAACAAACAATATTAGCAAAAGCAATACAGAAAATTCTAATTCCTTTCTAAAATCTAGTGGTTCTCCTGAGTTTTAGAGCTTAACTCTGATAGACTTGGGGTTGTCTTAGTTTGGACTATTTACATCTGGATTTTATACCCTTATTTGGAGAGGGGCTAAAATTTCTTAGATAAGCACTCTATTACTATATTGATATCTCAGTCCAGATATCTTCTGTCAAAGGGATCAGGTAGTAACAATAAGAAACAATCTTTCAATATATTATGCTGCTAGATAGTGCAGGACAATGGCTTTTTCAGCTTCCCAGTCCAGTTAGCTTTGTTTTAGAAAGTATTCCTATCCTACACAAATAGCAGACACTAACATCTTGCCTTGTTTGTAAACTCCCCTGACCAGATTAAATAGGACTACCATATCTAGGCTGGAAAAATCTGGATAACTATTGAATGACAGCAAAGAGATGGATAGTCTGTTCTGTTTTCCTATCATGTAATGATTATCTAGATTTTTGCAGTCCAGATAAAGTATCCCTAAATTTGGGCTATAGACTGTGAAAAAACACTGTGGTCTCTAGAACCATCCCATTCTTAAGTAACATTTGTTTGGGTATCCCACCAAAGGGTGTTGGAAACTTCAGATAGATTTCAGATTATATTATATTTCATGGTATTATTTTACATGCTGTTGTATCTGAATGTATAGGCTGTGGTGAACAAGACATATAGCAATGTGGATCAATTACAGTGATAGAGAGAGTAAAAAAATATAGACAAGACTTGTGATTTGAGGAAGGCATTTTCTAATTATTAGTCATTGCTTTTAAAATGGAAAATACGTATAATGCTACACTATCATAAATAACAAAGGGAAGTGTTTAGGTACCTTAGAGGGAGAACATGCAAATTTTGATTAAAAGGTAAGTTTAAGGGAAATATGTGTGGGTTGAGTGTGTGTGTGTTAATGAAAAGATTAAGTTAAGTAGTACAACAGACCTATGCAAGTTAAACAAAACTAGCATAGAGTAGCACTAATTTCACACAATGCCCTTGTTGTAGATTCGACAATGTGATAAGCCAGTGATGGTGAACCTTTTCAGCGCCAAGTGCCGAAAAGGGAGTGCATGCGTGCACGTCTGGGTTGCAACCCGGAAGAGGAGCTGCCCACGGCACATGCGCATGCACGAAGATGAACTTCCAGTTTCAGCTACTGAACTTCTGGTTTCAGCCAGCTACTCTTCCGGGTTTCTGGCACACATGCACATGCGGTGATCAGCTGGCTGGCACGCATGCTCACGCAGGAAAACAGAAAACCAGCTAAAAGATCTTCTAGTTTCCGGCACTGCTGCATGCAAAAAGGCCAGCTGATCATCGTGCACGCATGTGCGCCAGAAACCCGGAAGAGGAACAGGCGCCACCGCGTGTGCCAAGCAACATGGCTCTGTGTGCCACTTCGGCACACATGCCATAGGTTCACCATCACGGCAATAAGCAAATGAACAACAAGAAGAACAACAACAGAGTATTAGAAGATGGAGAAAGTAGTTTACTACAAATAGCTGAACTCCATATTTAACTAAACAACATGTCCAAAATACATTCAGGTCATTTGTTGAGCAGCATTCCTATCAAAAATACTCCCAACATAAGAGTGAAGAGTTTGGAAAACATGCTGATTTGAGCAGAGGCATACACCTGATTCCCAACAAGGTTTTATTCTGCTTCACTAGGCATGAAGGTGCCTTGACGATGCTTCTGAATTCAGTGTTTTCTATGGAAATAAGAAAACTATTGAGACAATATTTTTATGAGCCTTGCACAGTTTGCCAGCTGGGGCTTTATTTAGAGTGGGGAAAAAATGCTTTTGAAAAACATGTCTTGATTATCTATAGTCTAGATTACTGAAATACAGTACTTCAGCACCAGGCTGGCCTTAGAAGCAATCATGAAATCAATTAGGAGAGACAGTAGTAGTAACTACAAGCAAGAGCCTTTGCCTAGAGGGTGCCTTGAAACTCAACTATTATTTTCTTTAATGAGAAGTGACTAATATTGGCAGTCTCCTTTGTGTATGCTGATAGAAGGAAATTGGGGATTTCCAGGGATGAATATTTTGGCTTCTTTATCAAAAAGGTATAGGATTAGCATAATATTATGCAAAACTAAGAATGCATAAATTACATTTGTTCCATGGTTTTTTAAATCTGTTCTTTATTGCTTGCATATATTTCCTTCTAAAAACCCTGGTACAGTTTGGCTGGTTTTCATTTATTTATTCGTTTAGTTCATGTGTTTGCTTGCAGCAACCTTGTGTATAAGATTGCTATGGCAAGTCCATACAGATAGGTTGATGTATTTGATTTGTTGCTAGTTGAAGTTACCTGGGCTGACAAAGTCTCCGATTCCTGGCATTCAGTCAGAAAATTAGAATATAGGTCAATAAATTGTGAAAGTAAGACAGTCAAGGAAGGTATACTTTACTTCTTTGTGTTTAATGTATCCAAAGTTACCTGTTTCCTTTTTAAAGGGGTGACTGAAATAATGCAGCACATTTCATGTCCATTTATAGAGCATGCCTGTGCATTCTTACTGCACATTATTAGTCTGTTGATATCTATGCCAATACATTTTCTATTTGTAGGCAAGGGAAAGATAATTGGAAAAGTGAAGTTAAGAAAAGAGAAGTCAACTTAATAGAAGTCATGGAAAAGTATATGCTTCTCTGGTTGTCCTCAACTATCAGTTCTTGTGTTACTCCACAGCTCCACACAAATCCCCTTACTCTGGAGAAAGGAAATTTAACATTTTGAGAGCCAGAAAGATGAGAACAGCCTCTAATTAAACTGATTTTTTCTTTTAACCAGATACTGGATCCATTGGGAGCTCTCCCTCCTCCTTGTCATGGAGATAAGTTGCTGGAACCTAGACTGTGTTCTTTCTTTCCAAATAACCAATCTATGAAGAAAGGAGTTTTTTTTTCCTTTCTTTACAAATAAATTGCATTGGGCTACAGCTTTTTAAAGACAACCTTACTTTAAGGCAAATGAAACAAGTCACTGGCAGCTGATAGTGATATGTGGTGGCAAGCTGTTGGAGGAGCAAGTGAGTCCCTTGTCTTCAATTCAGTGGATAATGATGATTTTAACTGAAAGGGGGGAAAATGAGATGGATTACATTTTTAGCTATATAAAAGTGCTTTATAAAAATGGATGGAACTGGATGTCCTGAAAAATTAGAGCCCACCTAGATTTGATGTGAATTATGAGATGGTGTGATGGAATGTGTACCTGGAGAAGGAGTGGAGGGAGGGGAATTCCAGAAAGACCACTGCAGTTTCCCAGGAAGAAGCCCAAATTAAGAGATTGCACAAACCTGAGCTGGATGTGGGAGGGAGGAAGAGGTTCAGCGTACCCGTAGCTTAGAATCTCTCAGGAAATATCTATTAAGTTAGAAGGTTATAGCTTTAGTTTGACAAGATTATGTCCATTAGATATAAAAAATAAATAAAGGATTGAACTTGATTGGATTTCACAGTGTTGTCTTTGGGCTGGACCTGACAGATGGATCTGGCAATGCTTTGGTTGCGGTCTATAAAGTACCAGCTATAGTAGGCAAAGTAGAGAGCAGACCAGATCAGAACTGTAGCATAGGTTATGGAAAGAGGAAGGAGGCAGAGAATCTGGGGAATATCTCAAAAAGTGGCTAAAGAAGCATGCCAGTAGTTGTGAGCGAGAGATGGCAGCCTAAAGAAGGAGATAGAAGAGACAGGAAAAGATCAAACTTCATTTGTGCTCAGCAAATAGGAAAGGAAGAGGGGTGGCAGCAGATAAATGGCACAGCCAAGAACAGAAGTCAGAAAGCCCAAAGTGCTATCAAACCTTAATATATGTGGGGAGGGGGGGCGCGAAGGCATGGAAACAGAGGGTCTTGAACCATCTGCTCCCATGGCCTTGAACTGATCAGCTACTCTTGGCTGATGTTTGTATTTCAAAAGAAGCTGCCATCTACATGTTTGTCAATCACAATTTTAGACTGTTTAAATGTTTCTGGCACGCAAGACAGCTAGTAGCTACACTGCCAAGATTTTATTAAGTTAGTTATTTGATTCCACACTTTCATTTTTTTAAAAAAATTATCTAAGTGGATTAAAATGGCACAAATTTAAGGCTGCCACAATAAACAACACATTAGGACAGCTTGGCCAGATAAATATTTTGTTAAGCTTTCAGCAATCAGTGAAGACCCACATGTTCTTCCAGACGTGGGGTTGAACTAAGACGAAGTTGTTCAATATGATGCAATTTTGCTTTGATGTGTTAGCTTTTATGATTCTATGTGGCTTTATTGGATTGCATTATTACATCCTGTTTTGGGACTACTTTTAATCAAAAACAAGCTAAAACAAAATAAACAAGTCACATTTGAAAGTGGTCAGTAAATAGAAAGGAATTCATTGGTGCCACAAAGGTACTAAACTTTGTTTAAGAAAAAAAGTTTTCTTCAGAAAAGTTCCTTCTTAGTAGTTGCATGTCCAGGTGAGTCAGCAGAAGAAACAGGTTCCCTTTTGATGCACCTACCTGTATGACTAGTTGGCCTGCCCTATCTCCTCTGGAGGCAGAACACTTTTGTATTTACGTGAATTATTCATAATTCTAGGTTAAACTTTGTTCCTTTTGTTAATTCTGAATTCACTCTAGGTTTTCCCCAGTGACTTACAATGGCATTTATTGCTTGGTCCTGAATTAAATCCCTGTGATTTTGCATTTACTATTTGTTGATTTGTGTGTGTGAGATGTGTTTAATGTTCTTCCTCCTGGTGACTCTAGTTATGCTTTCAAAATAAAATGGAAAGCAGCCATCCCGCACATAGAATTCCAAATAAAATCAACACAACCAATCCAGTTAAACTATTTAATATATTTTCTTCTTGAATAAACTCTTTGGTTTCAATGCAGGCTCATGTGTAAAGGATAATTTAATAAATCACCTGGGCCTTCTGCTTGAATGTTTATAGTCTGATTCCCCCACCCCCACCCCCACCCCTTGTTCCTCTTACTTCTCATCCTTCTTTCCTCTGAAAGTCTGACTAATTGTTCTTTTGCCCAGTTATGATGTCTGAGATCAGAAAGCATCCAGGCCCTAAATTCATCTTTCTAATGACCCCTGGAGGAATTACACAAACACACTATTTTCACTGGTTGTGCTTTTTTATATATATAAATAAGGTTATATGGGAGAGGTTTTACTGGGGGAAAAATTAATTTTATCTATTCATGTGTTGTAGCAGATTATGATAGACTGTCGAGCCTGGAAGGGACTTTGCTGCTCATCTAGACAAGTCTCTTGCTCTGGGCAGAAATCCACTGCTACAACATCCCTGGAAGTTGACCATCAGCCTCCATTTAATTGAGTCAATTTATCAGCTGCCTTAGCATGCTAAAGCTATGAGCCTGTCACAGCATGGAAATTAAATGAACATAGTAGTGCAATGCTGCATTTAATGGATTTCCCTCCCTAATAAGCAGGAAGCAGTTGTAAAGGTCTGGCTTGCTTTGTTGGGACTTGCTCATGCTTCTACTGTTTGCTAGATGCCAAAGTTAACAGGAAGACAAAATTATTGGAAGTTGACAAACGTTCACTAGCCAGATGTATTTTGCTAAACTGTATAACAGAAGTTAACTCCTCCTAGCATTAGGATTCACTCCCCCCACCCCCCTCCACTCAGATCTAACCCTTTGAGAGGAGACCTGGGAGCTACACTTCACAAAGTGAATTTAAACTAGAATTAATGATTATAACCCATCAATTTATTTTTATCCATGTCAAAGTGGCCATTTTTGAAGGGACTCTAGAAACACTTGAGGAGTCACATCTACTTTGTGAATGCATACATTCCTGATTTAGTGCAAAGGTACAAAGTATATATGTTTATTATAGTGTTGTGTATATTCACATGGCAAATCTAAAGAGGAGAAACAATTGCATGCATTGATATAGAAAGCCTAGTGGGCTTTCTAATTAAAATAGGAAATATGTTCTCAAAAGCAATTTTTTCCCACTAAATTAGAGGATGACTTACATTTAACTTTTGCAGCAAAATACATGCCACATCCGCACCCAACTTTAGATGCTATAAAGCAATCTTCTCCAATCGGTACCCTCTGGATGTAATGGGAATGCAGTTGTCTCCAGACATTCCAACATAGCTTAGAAGGATGATAGAACCAGAGCTGGTGAGAAGTTTTATAGCCCATATCAGAAGGACGTTTTGCTTACAATAAGCAGGCAGAGAGGTTTTGTTTCTAGTTACTGGATTTCATTACCAAAGTATTCAACAATTGCATGATAACAGTGTGACTCAGGGATTTTTTTTTTCACACAGCAAAGCCAACATCCTGAAACAATTGATGTATCACATTGTAAAACAACATTAGGTGCAATTTTTTTAAGTCTAAAATCTACGGTTGGACTAGAGCAGCTTTTCTCAGTCTGATGTCCTCAAGATGTTCTGGAATTATTATTTCCTAGAATTCAAGCAATTGCTAACTGGCAGTTTGGGGAATTTAATCCCTACAGATCTGAAGGCAATTAGGTCAGAAAAAAACATGTGATGTCTTTCGTTTTTGGGTCAGGGCCAGTTATAGTACATAAAGGTTTTAATGCAGTCCCATTTCTTCACCTTTATCAAAATATATGTATACTGCACGAGTCAAAAAGAGGGCTATGAAAATATTTACAGACCCCTCACATCCTGGACATAAACTGTTTCAACTCCTACCCTCAAAACGACGCTATAGAGCACTGCACACCAGAACAACTACACAGAAGAACAGTTTTTCCCCGAACGTCATCACTCTGCTAAATAAATAATTCCTCAACACTGTCAAACTATTTAATAAGTCTGCATTACTATTAATCTTCTTATCATTCCCACCACTCATTTCCTTCCACTTATGACTGTATGACTGTAATTTTGCTGCTTGTATCCTTACGATTTATATTGATATTGTTTCCTGATTGCTTATTTGTACCCTATGATTATAATTAAGTGTTGTACCTTATGATTCTTGATGAACGTATCTTTTATTTTATGTACACTGAGAGCATATGCACCAAGAAAAATTCCTTGTGTGTCCAAACACACTTGGCGAATAAAAAATTCTATTCTATTCTATTCTAAAAAAAATCATTTTGTTAGTAAACTAACATTTAACATTGTTTTTTAAAGCCAGGATAAGTGGCAAAGGATTGAGGAGGAAAATCAATTTACGAAGAAAAGTAGAGAAACTTAAGAACAATTGGAACTTTTGGTTATTCTTATTGCTTTAGTTTTAATACTAAAGGCTTGGTATCAAACTTGTCTTTCTTTCTTGGCTCACCTACATGCAGTTTTTGATTCATTCTCCAAGACCTCCATGTCCAGGTAGACCTTGACTTACAATCATAATGGATGTTATAGTCGTATGTCATGACACTTGTAAAATGGATCACTAGGTGACCAATCCAATTTTACAACCTGTTTTTGTGGCAGTTGTTAAGCAGTTGTTAAGCAAATCACCATGACTGTTAAATGAATCTGATGTCATTAAGTGAATGCTACAGCATTAAGTGAACTCGTTGTTCACTATGGGGCATTTTTGCTGAAAACTGGAAATAAATGCCTATTTTCACCAAAAACATAAATCACAATAATGTGACCACAAACTGTTACAAGTGTGGACCAGTTACTGAGAGCCTGAAATGTGACTGAAATGTGATACTGTAGGCGGGGCGGGGGGAGGGCAGCAGTTGTTGGAACTTCCGAATTGGATTTGAATTGGATTTTAAGTATATTTTTGGGAGATCCATTGTAACTTTGAACAGTTGGTAAGCAATTGGCCATAAATTGAGATTCTTTGTATACCTGTACTTGATACGTTGTATAATCATATTTTCATATAGCAATAAAGATGTTACAAAACAAGAAGGGTTTCATGCTTCTTAATCTTGTTGAGTGTTATGCAAAACAATTTGTCAGTCTCTATGATGCTTGCTTACTATCGGCTGCCATAGTAATGGGGTGGGGATGTATAGGTATTTGGGAGGGGGAAGTGAGCTGGTGGAGATGTCTCATGATGTAACCGAAAGGGAGGAAAAGGAAGGAATATTCTCATCATCTTCGGAGCAACTGAATGGACTTGTTGATAGGCAGTCAAGGTCAACTGTTCTGAAGGTGGGACCATCTGAAGATGCACCTCGTATGACACCTTGGGGAGCTGGGGATTGGACATGCAGCTACGGTCCTTGGGGAGGGGAGGGATTTGTGAATACTTTCAATATGTAATTTTCACGCCTATTGCCTCAAATCTTGCTTTCTTTTCGTTGCTATCAGTTCATGCTCAGTAAAAGTACCTTCCTCTACAAACACAGAGTTGGGGTTTTTCTTTCTTGAGTTTTGAATGGAAGCACACCTGACATTATGGGTGGAAGAAGAAAAAAAGTGATAGAAAGAAACCAGCTGATGTAGTCATAACAACTATTTCCCTGCCGGTGGCTTGGTGTCTCCCTCTGAACTACACTAAAAACAATGACCTTAGGGGGGAAAAAAGAAATCCATACAGGGATGTGTGAAAAGAACACAAAGAAAATGCTTCCAGGAGCACAAGTCATTTTCCCACTTAAAGTATTATCTAGAGTCTTCTATCATTATTCCAAAGTAATAGTAATGAGAATAGGCTTGATATTACTTCAGTGATGGCTGGGTCACTAGTGGGGAAATAGCCAAAGCCATCTAGGGTTGCAACTGACTCAGCCAAAACATTCAGAAATGTATTAAAATAAATTAGAAATAAGAATAGAAAAACTAAGATTTGATTAACAAATATGGAAAAAGAACACTTTGGCAGAAACTGTAACTAACTAAAATATATTTGGATATGATAAATTGTATATGATATGTTATGGTCAATACTCTGTTTCAAAAAATATGTGGGTGTGTATTGGGGGGACTAATAAAACTTGTCAAAAAAGAAGAAGAAATGTATTAAAATATAATAAACTGGAATTTTATTATAATTGTGCTAATGAGCCGGACATCTTTTATAATGAGACACTACTTGATTTAATTGGGAGTAGTTAGCACATCTCTGATGATTTTATAGCTGGTCTTCCATTTAATTAACACTTTGCTTCTTCCTTCCCCTCTTCCATGAATTAACCAGGAGGGCAAACCAACCTGCCAATTGTTTAAAAAGAGAAGAAAATTGCCTGACATGAAGGCAGAATTGAGTGGTTGACCTTGAAAAACTGGCTGGTGTATTTGTCTTCATGGTGAAAATATGACTCTGCAGGAGTCATTCAGAAAAAGAATTTCTGTCTCCTAAGGGTATATCTGAACTGTGTTTTACATCAAATGGAACATTATCTTCTCAAATGCCACTTTAAAGCTACCTCAGACAGCCTGAAAACTGACATAAACTATGTCACTGGTAAGGAGCTAACTCCCTCACAGACAATCTATTTTGGGGAAAACAAAACAAAACAGCTTTAGGGACAAATCTTCAAGAGAGTTGTTTGGGATGTCAAAGTTACATTCATTTAACCCACCAAGAAATACTGGAAGCTGCAGAACAAAGCTGTCCTTTGTTAATTACAGATCCAACATTTGCATTTCAGTTGAATGGCAGCTGTTTAAAATGTTGCAATTGGATACTAGAATCAGGTTATATCAAGCTGGATGTATGAAGTTAATAATTAGAGCAGAACGACTTAAAGTCACTGTGAGTTGCTGAAAGATATGCAGCATCCAGTGGCTCCAATGTTCTAGAAACAGACTTTGAGCTTTACATGTGAGCAATTAAAGGAGGTTCTGATATAAATGAATACTTAAAAGAATAATACAAGTGGGACATTTATTTGTCCCACACCAGCAGAGGTTTTCTAGGTTTGGTCACCTACCCTGTCACCTATCCTATTTGAGTCACATGGCAAAAAACAAAGAAATCATTTTTTTAAAAAATACAGGGGTTTAAATGGCATTGTACATACCAGAGGAAGAATATGGTGGATTCAGCCAGTTCACACCACTTTGGGAGAACCAGTTGTTAACTTTCTGAGCAGTTTGGCAAACTGGCTGTTGGAAGAAATCATTAGGGCAGAGAACCGGTTGTTAAATTACTTGAATCCCACCACTGGGTGGATCTCTTTCCTGGTGTCATCCTGCAATTAGAATCATCAGCAGTAAATGAAACACTAGATATGGGAGTCTGCCAACAATATTAATAGAAGATTATATGTGTATAGAAGATAGGAGAACCTTCTCCTTCACAATAATATCCAGTTAATTATTGAACTTTCACGTTTCTTTGAAATACATTTTATGGAAATGTTCATATGCCTACAAAAAATAAGATCACTGAAAAGTGAGGCAGCAGAACACATCAAATGCTGCCTTTTAAAAAGTATGCAGTACTTGACAATGCCAAATGCAATATGAATATTGTGGTATGTAAACCGCAATGGGTGTAATTTATTTCTCAGCAATTGTAGTTTGATAACATGATTTATTTTCATGAGATGAAGTCTATTAAAAGAAGACTTTATAAAGCAATTGTCAAAGGATGTATTTCTCCTCCCTTATAGTTCAGTGCTCTGTATACTTGGAATTATACCTAAGGCATTTAGGATGCCTACGAGTTAAATTGAATGTGGGATATGGAATCATTGACCAGAGTCTAATGGAGTTGGGTGGCCATGAAATTTATATTTAAATTAATAGATAATGTTATGAACTTGTTCAGTTTTTTCTCCACTTGGTATGTGGCTTGAAATTTTGCTTAAATTATTTTGCTCTTTTAATTCTTGTAACAATCCAGAGTTTTGTACAAGTGGGTGGTTGCCAACATTGAAGAACATATAAACTAATATATAACTGTTCAAAATTATATCTTGTAACTTTCACTGAGGTTTATTCCTATTCCTATTTATATTAGATTGCAATATTAGACCGAAACCGCCATACAGTTTCTAATCAGTTTAATCCTATTCAGTGTACCTTTTGAATAATCGTAAGTAGTATAAATGTGGAGACCTAGTAAGAACTCCTGTCCTTTTTTATGTCTCTGTGATGATTCCTTATTATAAGTTCCTAAAATTCATACATGTTCTTACAATAAGACGTTTTCCTATTCATGTCAGGAATTTTACACAAAAGCTGTAAAGGTTCCTCTTCTAATAAACCTGTTCAGCTTTATGTATATAAAAATATACCAGTTATAATGTTAATCTTGGGGAAAATATTGTTTATTTAAGTACAAAAAATTACCATAGTTTTCTCGTTATCTAATACTGGGCTTGGTTCCAAGAAGGGATATAAGCAAGGAAGTCATCTTCACTCTTTTCAGTTCTACCAAATAGACAACATTCCTTATTCTTTCTTGCTACTTTTTGAAAAGAGGTCATCAGTTTTTCTTGATCCTGATTGTGATGACTCTTCCCAAACATGATAACTAATCAACAAAGGAAGGCTAATAGATTGATAGAATGCTGGTGAAGTAGAACAAAACTTCAGGTTAGATTACAACACTTCAGAGACTAGGTGAGGAGATATGACTTTGCATGCTTCCCACTTAAAAACATGGCTACAGGGGAAAAAAAACACAACCTCTGAGCCAGTTTTCTCCCTATTTTTCCCAGATGCGGAAGCATTTTAAATACCATACAAAACCATGATCACCTATGTACAGCAAGAATAGATTCATTCTTCCATTAAGGGAACAAAGAAGTATTTCTTTAACAGGGCATTCAAAAGATGATATCTCTTTCCAAAGAGGGATGAACACAAATTTTGGCAGGTGATAAAGAAATTTAGACAAATTTATAGAAGAGAAACAGACTTCAGGGCATCAGAGATAGTTCTAGTTGCTGAATAGCGTTAGTTGGAAAAAGTTACTGCACTCATTCTGCTTCCGAGATTTCCCTAGGGAATTGTTTGACCGATGTTGGAAACTGATGTTCTAGCTAGACTGGTATCATCCAGCAAGATTATCTCTAGCTTTTTTAATATTGTGACTCATATATTTGGAAGCAATTTCTACCTTAGTTAATAAAAATTAGTTAGACTACATCTGTATGTTCTGAGAACACATCAACCTCTAGTTGAGGTACTGAAAGAAATGCTAGTTATCTTTTTGTATAATTCAACTACATTATTCCTACAGTGAGACAAACATAGAGCAAAATATGTGGGTGCTGAAACTATTATGAATGATAATCTAATTAGTTCCATTTTAATTTGGTTGCAACATAGAGGTATTTTCATTTTATGTAAAAGTTGCTCAGCATAAGAAGGGCATATTAAAATATCTTTGCTTTGAAAACAGAAGAATCCAGGATGGAAAATACTTTAGATAAACAGGAATGATACAGAACAAGGCTAATTCTTATCTGCAGAAATTACTTTATTGGCATCAACTTCAGATTCTTAAAAGGCTTGAGTAGATTTCACACTTTTCTATTACACTACATTATTGTGGTATGAAATTTGTTATTGTATTACTTCAAGACATGACAAAAAAATTAAGCAAGCTGCAGCATTTATATCAGGGGTGAAATGCTCCTGGTTCAGACCAGATTGCCCAATCCGGTAGCGATGGCGGCTGGTGGTTTGGAGAAGTGGTAGCAAAATTCCCTGCACACACCCCCCCCACCATGCCCAGCTGAGCCGCACGATTTTTAAAAGCATTTTTTCTACAATCTCGTCAGCCAAAAAAATGCTTTTAAAAGTTAAAAAAAAAGTCTCTGATGATCGCGTGGCTCAGCTGGGATCGTCAGAGGCTTTTCAAAGCATTTTTTTCTGCAACCTCTTCGGCCAAAGAGGTGGTAAAAAAAATGCTTTGAAAAGCCTCTGACAATCCCAGCTGAGTTGCCTGATCGGCAGAGGCTTTTCAAAGAATTTTTTGGCAACCTCTTCGACTGAAGAGATTGTAGAAAAAATGCTTTGAAAAGTTAAAAAAAAAAGTTGGCCACGCCCACCCAGTCACATTATCCCCACCACCACCAACCCACACCCACAGAACCGGTAGTAACAAATTTTACATTTCACCCCTGATTTGTATAAAATGAGATGTGTATAAAATGCAGATGATATCTGTACCTAGTAAACTATAATCAATGTTATGCATGCATACTATTCAGGGTGGATAATATTTACATTTTTCCTGAACTATTATATTGTTTCTAATGATACCTTAATCTACTAATCTGCCTCTATCATTGTTGCTGCCTTTAATATGGAAATAAATGAAGGTCAAAAGAACACAAGACACAATAACACATGCAACCTCTAGAAATTAGTTCAATGCTATTTTAAATCTCTCCAAAATTAATAACTATCATTGCATCCTGTTGTAATGAGGCCCACAAATTCAGTTTATGCTGTACAAAATATTTTCTCTTTGACACGTTTTTTTGCCCACCAATACCTTTCAAACTGCCAAAGTGAGGCATTCAGAGTATGAATATTGCTTTATTTATCTTGATCCTATTCTGCCCTCACCTGTGATTTAGCAATAAGAAAAATTAAAATTTGAGCATTCTTGTTCAGTGATTCAGTTAGGCAGCTATACCTCCTTCCAGGTTGTTCCATTCCTTTACTTTCTCTGATTCCTGCTAAACACAGCACTTATCTCTGTGATTGTTTAGTGTGCCCAGACTTTACTGGGGTCTTTGAGGGATTCCTCTGCTACTGAATTATACTTTTTAAGTGCAGTATTCTACTTTGTTGTGTAGGAAGGGCCTTGTAATTTTGTCTATATTACCAAATAAAGAAGAAAAAAAACACTACATTGCTAAATAAATTCAATAGTAACTCTCTCTTTTGCATGGATTGGGAAACCAAGTGCCTCACATATAGTGTTTTTCCTCCTGCAAAGATGGGATGGATATGGGATGGTATCAGTGGTGAGATTCAGCCAGTTCGCACCACTTCGGGAGAACTGGTTGTTAACTTTCTGAGCAGTTTGCTGAACTGGTTGTTGGAAGAAATCATTAGGGCAGAGAACCGGTTGTTAAATTACTTGAATCCCACCACTGGATGGTATATAAGTCTAAGTGCTATTGGTAAAGCAGACTGTAGTAAAAATACAGCCCATTGACTCTTTCTTTGGTTGAAAAAGCAAGATCCTTGTTGCTCTCCCACTCATTCCCAAATTTGTGAATGGGCTTAAAATCCCTTTGTTGCCCAGTGAAAGTAAAGGAAAAGGTTTTGAATTATATTATATACCAATATGTTAACATACTTACTACATTTGTACATCACCTTTTATTATCATCAATTTCATTATATATATATAAAAATAAGCACTGAAAATGAGCAGGAAGGAATGCATGAGTAAATTTTATATTGTGTGAGTATTAAAAACCAAACTTTTGATAGAATTTCTCATATTTCTTCTGATGTAGAATTAAAGATAATTCAATTGAAAATTGTGAAAATCCTTTATTCAGGACCTGACCAGTTTCAGCTGTATCTTATGACTTCAGAGAACACAATGTCTATTCATATGCTACATTTTTGTTTTCTTTTAGCCAGTGTCCTCAAGATACTATACAATTTAAAAGAATGAAATGGATATCACTAAAAAGCAATTGGAAGAGAAAAGAGCAATCAGTAATTTCAGGAGTCTAATCATGGGATGGAATTCTTAAAAAGAGCCATGAAGAATTATTTGATATGATAAAGATGGGACTACTGATACTCTAGTTTTCCACATGGACCTTTTTTTCTCCAGGTTCTATAAAACATCTGAGCGAGACTTTCTTTTTCTACCCTAAGTGTTAGCACCTGTTGATACGTATGTGTCAGCATACCTAAAGCACAGTGTGATTAATCTTGTGTGGGTAGTGAGCCAATTTATTACACTCCATGTGAGAGATTCCTCATATCTTCGGCTTACTTCACTTAGGAGATAATATATGATTCATGCTTAAATTCAATTACTAACACCATTGTACTGGTCAATACCAGGTAGTTTAATAAATACAGAGCAGCGTTCAATTGTGTTCTCAACTGATACTTTCAGGTCACTAGTTCATAAAGCTGCTAGACATACAATAGTATCCCTTGATATTTGGCTTCAGTTGACTACTGGTAAACAACTATTGCTAAACAAGTTGTTACTCTTCTGATGACTGTTCTTGAAGCATGAAGCATTTGGCAATACAAAAAGAACATGTAGCAGAATTATGAAGCTTGGTCTGAAATGAAACCACAAATTGTCCTTTAATTGCCTCTATTCCACAGGCTTTCCAGATCATCAGTTATGGTGATGAAATAAACTATCAATTCAGAATTTCTATGATTTAAAAATGAATTATACATAATTTATTGAATAATATAATCCTATTAGGATAGGCGGTGTCCTCTATTCCATTATTTCTTTGATTTATACTTGCCCTATTTACCCATAGGACACTAAAGTAATCAATGAAATGGATCCAGATATTTAACAAGATATATATAAGTATTCCCTGTTTCAAAAAATAAACAATTTTCCTGAATATATTGCCTGTCTCTTAAATAAATAAAGAGTGAATAGAATGCTTTCACTTTGTAAATTGTAAAGATAATTAAATTATTGCTTTCTTTGACATCACCCAAATTATTTACAATGCCTTCAAAGAATACCTTTGCACTGAGTTAATAATTTTATCACTTTTGACAGTTTGACATAATTCGTTCAGAATTCATAATGTAAAAATAAAAATTAACATAATGTGAATAATAATGCAAAAGCAAATGCTTTCACTATTTCACAGTTTTGATAATTTTATAATGGGGTTGTTAAATGCCTAATTTTAGCTGGATGGTATGTCAATTATTCTAGTACGCTAAAAATGTACAAACAATAATCACCAATTAGAAATAGATTTGGGAATGAAGTAATCAAGAAGAGCCTCTGATGCCCACAAAGGATAACTGGAATGCACAAATGCTACAAAATTTCTAAATGGCTTAATAAGCATCCCCTACAATGTTTCTGAATGTATGGATTCCATTAAAGGCTCAGCTCAGGATTTCCTTAGTGGATTAAATAAGGGACTGTTGGAAGAAACATCCTTCTAGGTTCTGCTCCAAGTGGGGAAAACAGACACTGGAAACATGGAGACTGCTTGGAAAGATGGTTTAATGGTGGACAGGATCACATGGCTTGAGTTCCTGAACAGAAAAGGGCAGATACAGTAAATCCTCGAGTTTTTATGCTCTCTCTGGCTCTGCATTTCTTGGGGCCCCGAAAGAGTATCCTGATTGGTTGTCAGACTCCCAGGGGGTGGGGGCCTTGCTGGCTGATGGTCACATGTGCTTCCCAGGTCACATGTGGTGAGTTTCTGCTGCTATTGTGTAGAGGGCTAATCCCATTTTTGGCAATTCCTACTATGGCTCTGCCTGAAGGAGGCAGATCTTTGTTATGTAGAATAGACTGGCCCAGGCCTTAATGGCCCATTGACAAAGGGTGGGGGGCAGGAAGGTGGGAGCTGCTTTGTCTGTAAAATATGCTTCTCATATTTCTCATCCAGGGAAATATAATATTCTGCCTTTTTCATATTTCCTAAAATATTTCACTCTTCCAGGAAAGGTGCTAACTTCCTACAGGACTTTGAAGATCTTTTCTCTGATGGCTTTCTTGTGAACTTCCCTGTTTCCCCAACTGGTAAGATGGGTCTTCACACTTTTATTCAGGTGATATTAAGACTTTTGATTGTCCAACATTATAAACTTCTTTTCATAGCTCTTTTTTTTTTGTGGGAGCCTGTTTTTTTAGTTTGATGTTTCTCTGCATATTTATCCCCTTTGTTTTGAACATAGGAATGCTAATTATTATCTGCACTGATGCTTATTCTTTAGATTGTAACATTATTCTGTATGACATTTTAGATATAATTTTAATAGAAAAAGCATCTATAAATACTTTAAACAAATAAGAATATATTCAAAGTTTATAGAACTTGCATATTTCACTAAAATAAAATATCAACAATTGCAATGTTTGACAGATGTAAAAATATAGGCAGAAGACAAAAATTGTCGGTAAAGTTCCCTTGGGCAAGGTTCAATCTCTATTTTGTCAAATTTGCCATCTTCTAATGTTCAGTCTATTGTAGTTTCTTCTTATTGGTTAGCTCTTGCACCCTAGTTATTACATAAATGTGACAATATGGGAAAATCTTTATGTAAAGCAATTTACTTTTCACAAATTATGCAACTAATTCCAGCTGAATGTAAGAATTCTTCCTTTTGCCAGGAATCATTAGTTAGAATCAATTAACTACTATTTTTGATAGAATACAGCAAATGCAGGAATTGAAAATACTATATTTTCCTAATCAACTCTGTGACTTAAGAGAAACATGAGCTTTTATTTTGACTAAGTTATGTAGGAGTCAAGGAGTTCACACAAATTGTATTGCATGGGAATCTTGTTTGACTAAAATGTACAGTAAGTATAATTGGGCTGTGGCAGAGGACTGGGTAGGACATGCTGTACTAGACAACACTGCAACCAAACAGAGTATTAACTTCAACTCGAGGTCAAGAAAATGTAACAGCAACACCAAAACAGATTAAACTTGCATGCACCTGACTGATGTTCTTCAGTTGTATTGGATTTAATTTCCATAATCTCAATGCCAATTAGGATTTTTTGAAATCAAAGTCCAACATGACTTTCACTTCAGGGAAGGTCAAATAGTCTACCAAAGTAAAAAATGCACAAGGAACCAATGGAAGTTTGATAATTTTCTGGCTGTTGCTCTAAGCCAAGGGGATCAAACTCATGTTGTCATGGCGGTGTCATGTGACACATTGGGACTTTTTCCCCCTTTACTAAACTGGGCATGGGCCTGGGTCAGTTCATGATGCATCTGGCCTGCAGGCTGAGAGTTTGACAGCCCTGCTCTAAGCTAAAAAGATTGTGATGGGATACCAGAACACAAAATTTATTAAAGTGATTATACTCAAATCTTCACTAGTCATGCAAACAGCAACTAAGATATTTCTTTGGTTAAAATGAACAAAATCAATATTTAGAGCATCATAAAGGTTTAATGATAAAACCTGCAGTTATCCACAGATGTAAGGGATGCGTGAATGACCTTGGGTGGTGAGGGAAAGAGGTACTATCTAGGAAATAATCAGGCAAAAGAGGCAGGAGCCTCCATTGCCTTAATGGTCAGAGGAAAAAAAAATTAGGAAGGACCTGCCCTAATTGATCAGACACTTAAAAGTGACAGCAGGAAGTTTCATCAGCAAGAAACTTCAGACTTGCAAGTTACAGTTAATGTAGCCTTACATAAAAGTAGCTCATCCAGTGTTGTTTCCTGTCTGGTTTACAGAAGGGCTGACAGGAATTGCTCTAGATGCATTGCATTCCCTTTGCTTTTTATGATATTCTTTTATAAAGTGTACTTACTAACCAGCTTTATTCTGGACCAGTATTTCTCTTTGCCTCCCTCTGGAGAAGAATCTCATGATACTATCAATGTCACAATTGTCAATAGGAATTGTCTCAGGGCAACTGAAGTTCATTGGCTAAATTGGAAAGCATCATGATTACTTCTATAGCAGTGTTTCTCAACCTAAGTGAGTTTGAGATATGTGGACTTCAACTCCCAGAATTCCCCAACTAACATATTTATAAAGAAGTATTTCCTTTTATTGATTCTGAATCACTCAAGAAAGTGAGTGAGGGGTTAATCTCACATTCTAACACTGTTGAGAAAATTAGAAAAACTTCTCCTCGCTCACATTTTCTTTAGCATGTGCATTATCATATATCGCTATCATGTTTCCTCTTACTCATCTTTGCTGTTACTTAAAAAAAAAACCACAACTCTGCAATTTATCTGGAAGTTGATTTAACGTCTCTTAATCATGTTAGTTGCTCTTTACTTTTCTAACTCTGCAATATCTTTTTCCAGATGTGGTGGTAAACTGCAGTCAAACTGAATTCTCACCATAAATAGTCAAAGCAGAATTGCTAGATTGTCTGTTGATGATTTTTTTTAAAAAAAATTAAATTTTTTTAAAAATCCTAACCATTTCCCAAATATAGATTTTGCCTTTCCTTTACAGCTGCTATACATTTCTGACATTTTCATGAGTTATCTAGCATGAATCTAAGATTTTGTTTCTTATTATTACCACCTTAGATTCCATTAATGCATATGCAAAACTCGTGGAGGCAACGAGCTACAAGTATAACTTTTTTATTTATCTGTATTTGCCATTTTTAGGCCCATTTATCCAGTTTGAAGAGAATCTTTAAATGTTTTGCAATCCCTTTTTGAATCTACTAGCTCACAGGTGTCAAACTTGCCACATCACATTGCAAGTTACGTTTCATGATGTTTTTCCCACTTGTGGAGCTGGGGTGGGAATGGATTATGCGTGACACCTTTGGCCTGCAGGCTGCCAGTTTGACACCCCTGTAAAAAGTAGCTTCAAGGGTTTGGAAACCAAGAAGCCTAACTATTTTACTCTTCAATCCAATTACCAATACTTTATAAATTAATGATATGGTATCATTCTCCTTTCCAGTTATAGGGAAACCTCACTCTGAATACCCTTCCAACTCAAAAACGTCCCATTTATTCCTATTCTCTGCTTTCTGTATTCTAGCAAATTACCAAAAAATATAAGCACTCATCCTCATCTTATCCTATATCTGCTAAATTTGCTGAGGAATTTCAAAGGGAGACTTTTTTGACAAGAGTTTTTGAAAAACAAAGTACATAATATTTATTCTATCAGTCCTAGCTATCAGATTAAGGAGTAAAATAGATAGGTTTCTTGATTTCCAAAACCCTTGAGGATACTGCACACTTGCACAGGAGTTTATCAAGACCTCCCCAGGAGTGCTATTCAGCAGGTTCTTACAGGTTCTGGAGAACCGGTAGCAGAAATTTTGAGTAGTTCAGAGAACCAGCAAATACCACCTTTGGCTGGCCCCAGAGTTTTTGCAGTATCCTTCCCTGCCACACCCACCAAGCCATGCCCACCAAGCCAAACCAGGCCCACCAAGCCACGCCCACAGAACCAGTAGTAAAAAAAATGAATTCCACCACTGGACCTGCCCCTCTCATTTTAAGAGAACGGTGGGTTTAGGCTATAAACTAAATTTATATAGATTTTTTTTTTTTTAAATATAAGTATCACTGCTATGTTCAGTATTGAATTCTGGCTTATAAACAAACCAATTAGCCTTATTAAATTATTTTTATTATTTTCTTTTTTGTGCAGAACTTTCTATTCTCTTTTTTGAACATGCATCGTAGAAGCAATCAATACCTTCCAGCCCTATGATTCTATGTTCTGTTTAAAACAATGTTTCTTGCTTTTAGCTTATTGTGTTGTATGAATTCAGCCACCATACAAACTCTCATTTCTGTATGATGTATGTTATCATAGATAACAAACAATGATTAAAAGTGGATTCATCATGATTTCTGGAAAAAAAAACCATTGAAAGTATGTAGTTAATACTAAAAATTTTGACATGTGTTTCTACAATACTTTTGTAGTTTACACTAGGAAGATTTTTTAAATACTTATGCATTGGAAAAAACATGTGTATGAGCCTAAGATCACCCTGAACAAGCTCCATTATAAACAACCTATTTGGCAAACATATAAATAAATTCTATTATGCAAATGAACATACACAAGAATTGGAGAAAACATCCATGACACTTTCATGATGCTGGAATCTTAGTTTAATTTTGTCATCCATATATCAAATTCCTTCATATGGCAACTGATAAAGTCAGAATAGGATATTGAAAAGTGAAAGAAAAACTTTGGTTTAATTTAAATTTTAACAAAAATAGTGTTTTTTCCTAGATCCTAGTGTATCTAGGAAAGGAAATATACTTTTTTTTTGCTACATTAGCATTCTTAAACATTTCCAATGATTTTCTTTTTTAAAAAAACAGTATGTGTCTTATTTATTTCTGTATTTTATATCACCCTATCAAAATAGTTCAAAGAAATGTACAGACAGAAATGCTAAACAAAGCAATAAAAATGTCTTCCATAAAGAAAGCTTTATCAAAGAAGTTAACAATAAAAGCAGCTGACATAAAAAGACACTAAAACAACAGAAGTACAATTTTAAATGGAATTCAATTAAAAGAGAAATTCAACCTAATTAAATCTCCCAAATTAAGTTGGGAGAAAGCATTATAAGCAAAAAATTAGAAGAAAAAAGTTGCATGACTATTTGTACAATTTGGTATCAACTTTAAAAACATACACAAACAGAGGTTAAAATGGGAAAATTACAGTTACAAATAAGAGAAATTGGACAAATCAGATTTGAAGCTTCATCTATTTCTGTTAGACATAATTTTTCTCACATGGAAAAAAATGCAAAGGGAAATTTGAGTAAATGTGTAGGTGATATTCTTACCAGATATACATCAACAATTTAAAAAAATGAATTAAACAGAATGGTAAATCTGCATACAAGACCAGTGGCCTTGGGACTCTTCTGCACATGCTAAGAATTTAATGTACCATTTCCACTCAGGAATGTACTCCTCAAGACATGGCACTTGATTTATACTATTAGCGATGAACTACAAAAAAATTGTTTACACTCTAATAATAATCTAATAATGTTGGTGCCCTCACTAAATCTATCAGGTCATGGCCAGGTTCAAGAAAAAAATGTCATTTCTTCATGTTTACTGACTTTTTAAATCCTTTTAAATATTGGCAACTTATCAAAAGCCAGTTTTACTGGCTGGGCTACTTATGTAATAGACGATTGGAAACTCCCTAAGGGGAAAGACAAACAATTCTGCGGAAACATTTAGTGAGTTTAAATAACTGTCTCTATTTTCCATTTGAATAAGCATCCCATAAACAGAGTTATATGCAAGAAAATGTTTGTATGCAGTAAAGATTGATTCATCAGACAGCCTAAAAAATACATGTGTGTTTCAAATTCAGTGCAGTTTTTCATAAGTGCAGCTTCCAGACAGCAGGTGATCAGATCAAAAACAATGCAGGTTTTTACGTACAACATACAATTTATTTTTTTATTGAATTAATGTAATGGATATTGAATTTGATATAAACCATCACAGAGTTAGGAGTCCTTAAATTCAGTGATCTTCACAACTAAGTCTTGTTGGATTGTGAGTTATGACTAAAGGTTAGTGACATCCTGGCCAAAACGTTTACACCAGTAGTGGGTTTCAAATCCCATGTGCAGAAGCGTCCAGGCAGGTGGGCGGAGCTTCCCACTGCTGCCGCTACCGATCCGGGGTGAACAGTGTACACAACCCACCACTGGTGTACACTAATTATATTGTCCATACCATTAGTAGAAAATACTCTGCTTGTGGTGCAGATGCAGTTAAAGGCTGGTAACCTATTTCACATATTTTCTATGTTATTAAAAAGCATTATGTGAAATTGACCAACTCCATGATGGTCTATCAAGATCAACATCTTTCAGACAATCTCATAAAGACATAGCCTATAGAAGATTGTGACTCAAATGTAAAACATTCAAATGGTAAAGAACATGAATTAATGAACAGAAAAAAAGAAAAACAGATCTACTGGTGACTGACCAACAAAGAAAAAGGAGGAGGATCTAACAGATCTGAATGAGGTTGCTCAGATATTGTGTAGAATGGTTGATAAATACATGAATAAAGGAAATTTGTAGGTTTTGTTAGGATTAGAATATATGCCCCATAGTATAAATGGAAACATCTAGATTGTTATGGATGCATATGAGTGGAGAAATTTATATATATTGTGACAGCTATATATTATACTCCAGCAAAAGGTGATAGTGAAAAAAAAAAGAGTTTTAAAAAAATTATTTCTGCCCAAGACACAAATTTGACAGAGTGAGCATGCTCTAGATACTTTCATTTGAACAATGCCATCTGAAGGGACCCAGGAAATGTGATTATCTATCCTGGCACTTTCCTCATGGATGAGTTTTCTCCTGAGATTCAGATAGCCCCAACCCAGCTGGCCTCTTAAGGTGCTGAAGATCTGATTCTTCTCCTGCTGGGTGAGCTCATTTTTGGTCATGAGATTGTGTGCCTATGAATCACTCTGAGTATGAGATGTTATTTTTTTTCTATAGGGTTGTTTTTCATGGATTGTTAACTACCAACAGCTGAGTGGATGGCTATATGAATTGAAATAATAAATAAAAACACAAACAAATCAATAAATAATGAAGTAAGTTATGGATGAGAGAACAGTATATCAATTATGATGATAACCATGATCTATCATTCATTTCATACAGTCCGTTATACAATCACTTCAGCCAGCCACGGTCAGTATTTGACACAAATACAGGATAGCCCCAGATTTATTCTCATTGTTTTGCTGAACTCTGCTTTCTTAATATTTCAATATAGGAAATGTGTGCAACTTGGAGTGTAAGCTTAAAATAAACATACCATAATTTTTAAAAGCTAAGACAAATATTGCCTCCAAAATGTAAGAAAAAAAATCAAAATCTTATACAAACTATTTGATGCGATCCTGCTATCTTTGTATCACCCTCCCAATGGCTCCTGGTTCCAACACACCTGTTAAATGCAGCACCCAGTTATCAAAATATTGTCCTGAGCTAAATTAATGATCATAATGTGAAATAATTATGTCCTTGATGAAGAACTTTTAATTCCAATTCTTAGGCTACGTTTCTAGGCCGGCACATTCTGCCCCAATAGAATTTACTTTTAAGTATACTTGTGAATACATTTGCAGTACCCATTTGCAAAAAGTAAAGCCAAGCAAAAACCAGAAGGATG
Organism: Pantherophis guttatus; assembly: GCF_059756535.1. Classification (NCBI taxonomy): domain Eukaryota; kingdom Metazoa; phylum Chordata; class Lepidosauria; order Squamata; family Colubridae; genus Pantherophis; species Pantherophis guttatus. The sequence goes on along the minus strand of NC_142063.1, from coordinate 288,536,080 downwards.
TTGTTTTTGTCTAATTTACTTGTAAATTCATGGAATGGCTATTTTTGTCAACATGATTAGACTACTGCATTCTAAAAGCACAGCTTGATTTAAAATGCATCAGCTAATAAGGCAGTGATTGGAGGCAAGACTCTAACTTGTCTCCAAGATGAAGCTCTTTCATTATTATGACTGCATGAACACTGTGTTCTTTAGTATATTTTGTTCACTCCAAAAACTAAAATCTGTGTACCTTCTTTGCAATATTGCAACTCCATGCTGTTTTTCCATTAACTGTGATGACATTTGATCACAAGAAATTAACCCTTAAGGAAAGAAGTGTTGATAAATAGGTGGCATTGTTAATATGGTTATGAGTTTCTTTCTTCTTTTTCTTTCTTCTACTAAAAGGAAGAGCTATAAAAAATATTTGTGGAAGAATAATTAATAGGACTGCAATTAAGTTTTGTCAGGTCATAAAACATCAACTGAATGTTCTTTATTTGTAATTTCTTGGTTGGCCAGATTTAAACAGTTAACTCTATTTTTAAAAAACTGTTGTAGAAATTGATAAACTTATTTGATGAATATTCAATTTTCTGTATCAAAGGGGGCATTGGAGCTGTTCAATTCTGCCCAAATGGTCACTCCTGTGTGCATATATGTGTGTGTGTGTGTGTGTATGGGTGGAGGGAGGCAGGGCCGCCTTAACAGCATTATGGGTCCCAGGCAAAGCAGTGTACTGGGGCCCTTACGACAACTACTCACAGGAATAAAAATGTAAATGGTCAATAATTTTTTTTTTAATTTGATTTATATGCCGCCCTTCTCCGGAGACTCAGGGCGGCTTACAATGCGTTAAGCAATAGCCTTCATACTTTTGTATATTTACACAAAATCAGCTTATTGCCCCCACAAACCGGGTCCTCATTTCACCTACTTTAGAAAGGATGGAAGGCTGAGTCAACTTTGAGCCTTGGAGAGATTTGAACCAGCAGTAATTGCAGGCAGCTGTGTTAATAACAGGGTGCTTATACCACTGTACTATCAAGGCTCTAATTAAATATATTTATTTTATTGCACTTCCAACAAAAACTGTGTTGAAACATTAAAAACATGTGGGCTCGTCTGGTCATCTATGGAAAAAATCAGTGTTAATTTCTATTAATGCATGTTAGTATTAATAAAAAAAATGCAGTGAAATGTAATAAATAGGTTGCTGTATTTATGTGATACAAGGTGCATTGAAGGGTTAAAATACACAGATTAGTACGGGGCTCCTATGCTCGTGGGGCCCATGGGCAAGTGCTCATCATGCCCATGCATTAAGACAGCCCTGGGAAGAGGGAGGGAGGGAGGGGGGAAGGAGGGGGGAAGAGAGAGAGAAATCCAATAGAAGAAAATATATATAGTTCAAGGTTGAACTATGGAATTTCTGTTGTTTGTTGTTTGCTTGTAAATATTGCATTACCCAACTAGGTAACATTTATTATTTATTTATTTATTAATTCAATTTATATGTCGCCCCTCTCCGAAGACTCAGGGCAGCTCACAATGCATTTAAAATCATTATAAAAAACATTTAAAAATTTAAAACATTAAAACATTAAAACTCATTCACACCATTCATGGCCGGATCTCACTGGATTGCAAGAGCGAGATCAATGGCCCCAGGCCTGCCAGAAAAGCCAGGTCTTCACCGTTTTTCAGAAGGCCAATAGGGTGGGGATGGTCTGGATCTCAGGAGGTAACTGGTTCCAGAAAGCTGGGCAGCCACAGAGAAGGCCCTCCCCCGCGAGCCCGCCAGCCGGCATTGTTTAGATGACGGGACCTGGAGACCACCAACTCTGTGGGATCTTACTGATCGCTGGGAGCTATGCAGTAGAAGGCAGTCTCAACGATACCTTGGCCCTGAGCCATGTAGGGCTTTAAAGGTAATAACCAACACCTTGAATTGTGACTGGAGACCAATAGGGAGCCAGTGCAGCTTGCGGAGAATTGGTGTAATGTGAGTGTACATCTGCAGTGTTCGTGACTGTGGGGTTTGCTTCCTGTCGATATACATTATCTTGCCCTGCCAGTTTTGGTGGGGATATGGTTTTCTCCTTGGTAATTCCTTGATTATGGTATTGTTTTGTCCCTGATTGTTTGACTGGTTTTAATCCCTGCTTACTTGGGTATTACTTTTTTAACAGATTAACAGAGTTGGAAGGTCTTGTAGGTCTTCTAGTCCAACTCCCACCCCCTGCCCAAGCAGGAGACCCTACACTATTTCTGACAAATGGCAGTCCAGTCTCTTCTTGAAAGCTTCCAGTAATGAAGCTCCCACAACTTCTGAAGGCAAACTGTTCCATTGGTTGATTGTTCTCACTGTCAGAAAATTTCTCCTTATTTCTAGGTTGAATTTCTCCATGATCAGTTTCCATCCATTATTCCATTATAATATTGAAACACTGCTATCATGTTTCTCCTGGTCCTTCTCTTCACTAGACTAGCCATGCCAAGTACTTGCAATCGTTCATTGTGTTTTAGCCTCCGGTCCCTAATCATCCTGGTTGCTCTTCTCTGCCCTTTTTCTAGAGTCTCAACATATTTTTAATAGTGTGGTGACCAAAGCTGGATGGTGTATTCTAGGTATGATCTTACTAAGGCTTTATAGAGTGGTATTAATACCTCATTTGATCTTAATTGTATCCCTCTGTTAATGCAATTTAGGATTGCATTGCCTTTTTTGGCAGCTGCCGCACACTATTGGCTAATATTTAATTGGTTGTCCACTAAGGCTCCAAGATCCCTCTCACAGTTACTGCTATTAAGCCTGGTTTCACCCAGTCTATATGTGTACTTTTGTTTTTTCTTGCATAAGTGTAAGACTCTACATTGAACTTCATTTTGTTAGATAGGGCCCAGTGCTCAAGTCTGTTAAGATCTTGTTGTCTTGTTCCTTCTTTGTTTTCTCCTTAGCTTTTTATTGTTTCTTTGGAATGATGTAAAAATGTGGTGTATCCCTATGTATCTATTAATGGCTGATTTGTTTGAATGCCAACCTTCCAGGGATTCCCTAGCATGTTTATATATGATGTTTCCTAGTGTTGATGATGTTATTTAGTTGGGTAATTAAACATTAGCCAACAAATATTTGCAAATAAACAACCAAGCTCAGAGAACATCAAGGACGCTGAGTAATGTACTATAATGAATAATGTACTGTAAATATTAGATGCAATATTTCTAAATAATAACACCAAACCTAGTCTCAATCCTTGCCTCAAGTTCATTTTTCTTGAGCAAAATACCAGCCTGTTAGACCTTCTAACAGGAGAACATTCCACAAAGGAGGAAATGCTTTCAAGAATTCTATTTGTACAGTTTTATCAAACATTACCATTATTCTTGCAGTTGGCAGGTCCCAAACTTTCTTGGGATGATTTGAAGCTCTATGGGACGTGCAAAGTCCAATGTAGCTCTCAGCAATACTTAGGCATCCCTGACCTAGGCTATAGGTCCTGGGATATGGGAATTGTGTTTCAATTCCCATATCCCAGGCAATACAGTTAATCCATTATTACCCGTTGCAGAATTATGGCCCAGAGATTTTAACAATACTAGCTAAAATAAAATTAAAAAGTAGAGTTACCATAGGTTTTTAGCCGCAGAGAAGAACTAAGATATTATTCTTTTGTTTTAATGCTGCCTGGTATCAGTTTGGCTGCATAAACCCTGATTTTAAAGAAATTCTATCACTGAACATTGATCATTGGTAATTTACAGAGATTAAAATACTGTGTGAATCCAATATCCCTTTTGAGTTATTGGATAAAAGAAACATCTGGAATAAGAAGGCAGGCTGAAAGTTCAGTCAGCCAAAACAAAGAATTTAAGTTGTTTGTTTTAGGGATCCCTGACTAAAATTCACTCTACTGGAAAGGTGCTGTACCTTTAAGTCACTATTCTGGGCAAGCATGGTGGCACCAGTAGTTCTACATGTTATGTTAGTGAATTGTGAATATCACACTGCTCAAAAATGGTCACATTTTGCAACGGAAAAAAAATGATTTCACACAGTATGCTAGCCTGGATGAAAAAAGATCCAAATAGTCTATGAACTGTGAATATCACATTAAGTCGTATAATGTTATCCCCACTGCAATTCTATTGTGATTAACTTGAGTTAGGATATAATATTTTGTCAATCCAATCATTATCTTAAGTGCAATGGTTAACCTGGTAGAATTGTAATTAAAGGTGTGAAAATTGATAATTAAAATTTTGGCATATAAAAGAGGACAAATTACGTTGTTACGGATGATCTCCCCTTGAATAAAACTTCATATTCTTTAATTGGTACCAGTAATTGGTCAAATTAAATTGTATTAGTATTAATTTTTATTTTCTCTGTATTATAATTAGATTTTGAATTATTTGCTAGCAGGCTTAATTGCTACTTTTATTCATTTGTTTGCTTAATGTTTTGCAATTAAAATAAAATATTAAATCTTTCTATTTTCATTTATTGTGTTCAATTCCTCTCTCTCCCAGTTTCTTGTTCATTAGTGGAACTCAATCTCCCAGTGATTCATCTTTATATTGTTGTCTCTGATATACCTTATCAATTAAACCATTCTGATCAAATGAAATTTACCTGGTTTGTGACTAAGATAATTTGAAGTACGTGATAGTAAGGTAAGCAATAGGTCCATCAGAGTTTTATATTAAGTACCAGCATCTTTAATCAGATGAGGAATGTTTTAAAAGCCAATCCATAGAGGAAATGTGTGTGCATGTTTGTTTTTAAATTCTTATAAAAAGAAAGGGAGAAAGAAAGAATTAAGAAAAATGTATACTGTGAGTGAATAAAAAATAAAGTATACCACTAACAGAAAAGTCTGAATATATTGTTTATAATTTCTCTAAAGCAAAGAACTGACAAAACCATACCTGTTGCTATTAGCATAAAGAGTGAAATCTTCTCAAACTTGATAAAAATAGGTTTTTCGCCTTTGAAAATTAATTATTATAACAGTTTTTTTTTCCCAATAAATAACCGAAAAAAACTTTTAATTTACAAATGGATTATTACACTTTTAAGAAATTGCCAATGTTGTACAACAGTTAGTTTTCCTGCCAAAAGTATACAACTCCTTACTTTTAAGAGAAGTGTCAAGTTGTAAAAACATATGCAACAAATCTAGTTGTGGAGATCATTTGATTCTTTGTTTTGCAATGATACTAATTTTACTAAAAAAGCTTACATCAGAAAAGTACTATCTTTTCACATATCCATCATGTATGTGTGTACAGCAGAGGTGGGTTTCAGCAGGTTCTGACCAGTTCTGGAGAACCGGTAGTGGAAATGTTGAGTAGTTCGGAGAACCGGTAGTAAAAATTCTGACTGGCCCCGCCCCCATCTATTCTCTGCCTCCCGAGTCCCAGCTGATTGTGAGGAAATGGGGATTTTGCAGTAACCTTCCCCACCACGCCCACCAAGCCACACCCACAGAACCAGTAGTAAAAAAATTTGAAACCCACCACTGGTGTACAGCCTCTCTAACGTTTTGAAGAATGATTATGTAAACTGTATGCTAAACTAGTAGCGATTAAATGCCACCAATTTAAAATTTTCAACTGCAACACTTGGACAGAGACGTTATTTCTTTTGATGTGCCAAATAATTTGATATTAAATTCTCAAAAATAGCATATGAGCATGTTAAGGAATTTCTAACTAGTTCCCTACCCAGTACAGTGTTAAACTGGTGCCAGAGAAATGAAGATAACCAGCAACTGGTACATTGTTGAATCTCTTATTACATATCCCAGTATTGGTATAAAATCATTTATACTATAAAAAACATAATTCTTCAACAATTTTAATTGAACTAATCCATATTAGTTGTCCCTTCTAAAAGAGGTCATCCGTTGAATATGCAGAGTTGAAAATTATCTTGTTGGATTTGGTCCAATATTCAAGTGGCAAAGAAATTTTGTCCTCTAAATTACCCATCAGTTTTTTGTTATCTGGAATTCTGAGAAACATCCCTTCCATTCCATCATTTAGGCCATATTTCAAGTTGTTCAATAAGAATGGCGAAAGGGTAGTGTCCCAAGATGCTATTCAATATTGATTTCCAAGATTATGCAGTCACTGATGAGCACTCTCTGAATGTAGTTGTCCATTCCAATCAGTTGCTAATCACAAGGCCACTGTATTCTGTAACCCACATTTATTCTTTCACAGTTACCTTTTATGAGATCAAGGTATATCTACAGCAGTGATGGTTAACCTTTTTGGTGCCGAGTGGCCAAAGTATGCACGTGAATGGATGCGTGTGTGCCCAAACCCCCCAAAACGCACCCCCTTTACCCCATTTTGGGCCTGGAAAGCCTCCTGCACCAACCTGTACCCCCCCCACATGCACTCTGCCTCCCCTATGTGCAAGCGTGTCCTCCACATGCGCCCCATCCCTCGTGCATGTGCGGCAGAGACCCAAAGACCAGCTGGCTGGCGGAAGGTGTGAGCGCATGTGGAGCTGGGCTGGGGTGACAGCTGGCATGCCCGCAGAGGGCTCTGCATGCCACCTGTGGCACGCATGCCATAGGTTCGCCATCACAGATTTACAGAATTTCCTCAGTCCAGCAATGCAGTCCAATTTTATGTGCTCCCTTCAAGTAATGATACCTTTCTTTTCTTAGTGCTAAGAACCATGTTCTCTGGTCAACTGTCCTAGTGCCTTGCCTAGGGTAGACATTAAACTAATTCTTTGTAGGTTTTCAGGTCCACTTCTTTCATTTATTGAATACTGCAATTTTTATTTGTTTCTCTCTACCCTTTTAACTTTTTTCTAGTACTTTGAAATTCTCAAATCAGTGGATCTCAGATGACCTTTGCCAGTTCCTTGACCAACCTGGAAGGGGAATTCTGCAATTTAAAAATCTTGCGATTATAGACCTCTTACAGTCAGACTCTGAGATCATTCTTTTGGCAAGTAGCCACCAAAAAGAGAAAGAGAAAGAGAATATATATTTTAATTGGCAACTTAGAAAAAAAAAATAGGATCAATGTCAACAGACAAATGACTATAACCTGGCTAAACTGTTATTCTCATACAAGCCAAAGTAAGAGATACCTGATGTTTATTTCTTTTATAAGTGTATTATAAAATAAAACTAACCCAGAAATTAAAGGACTTAGATAGCAATAAAGAAAGTAAGTGATTTGCATGGATATTTTCCTGTAAGCTATTATAGAAATTGCAGACTAATTGTGGCACTGTTTGCCTTAGCTTTAATCACAGTCCTACGGGCATCTCATGAATCACTAGTTTCAGAGATCAGATGCTGTGGGCTTGGTTGATAACATTTTATCAGGATTAGCTACTAGAGATCTGATCCGCTGTCTTCTTAGACTTAGTCTTTGATAAGTGAGATTAGAGCCGTATTTCTCAACCTTGGAAACTTGAAGATGTGTTGACTTCACCTTCCAGAATACTCTAGCCAACATGGATTAGACAGAAAAAATGAAGTTTTTGAACACATGTAACTTAGAAACAACCAGTCTGTACTTGATAGCTTCTTCACTCAGATAATAGTTTCATTTCTTCAGTCTCATGTTCAGAAACACATTTGTACCTAACCATTTCTCTTTAGCTGGATACTAAGATCAGGTGTGTGTATTGATTTAATAGAACTCTAAAATATTAAAACTCTAAAACATCCTCAAACCCTCACAGCTTCAAACTTAAACTGTCTACCGTGGACCTCACCCCATTCCTAAGAGATCCGTAAAGGGGACGTGCATAAGAGCACCAGCGTGCCTACCATCCCTGTCTTACTGTCCTCATTTATCTGTATTTACTTCCTTTGTTCATGTTTATGTTCATACTTATACTTGCTACCTTGTACATGTTTGACAAACAAATAAATTAAAATTAAAATTAAAGTGCGATGAGTGGTTAAAAAATGTTTTGCTGATGTGCAAAACTTGAAGTTTTTATGAGTTCTTTTGCTTTTTTTTCTTTGCTTTCTTGTACATTTCAAAGGATTAGCATTTTGATTTTGATAATCTTTAACCTTTATCTCTGAGAACAATTCAATCATTTACCTTGTAAAAATTCTCTGTATTTTCTAAGTGTGATGAATATGAGAACGGAGACATTTGAGGAAGATATACAACATGCAAGGAAAGGGGAATAACCTCCACATTCATTCTCTCTCTCTCTCTCTCTCTCTCTCTCTCTCTCTCTCTCTCTCTCTCTCTCTCTCTCTCTCTCTCTCTCCCTCCCTCTCTCTCTCTCTCTCTCTCTCACACACACACACACACACACACCCCTTCACACTTACAGTATTGGCAAAATAGCTTGGGGAGAAAATATATTGGAAAAGAATGGATGAGAAGGAGGTATACTGATTCTTCTTCACAAACACATGCCCCATATTTGTCTCACAATGCGAATAAAGATTTGGGAACACTAGTGCCCTCTGAAGTGTAACTCTGCCCTGAAACTGACAGCTTTGAAATTCAAGAAATTAAGTCCTTCTGATTTTCATGGAATATAAATGTTCGTGCTGTGCAACTAATTTTTTTAAAAAGGTTATTTGCAAACCGCATTAGAAAACAATTTGTTCAAATGTCAAAGTACCTCCAGTTTTTGAAAGGCTTGGCAGCTCCTCTGACGACATCCCTTATTGTCTGGCTGTCCATGCTACAGGAAGACAAAACTTCCATTCAGGTGGAACTACTGAAGCAATTCCACATGAAACTGAACACCTTTTAAAGCAGAACCACAACAAGGGATGTCAGTAAGGTCTGTCCCCTTTTGGCACACATATGATTGGCACTGCATATCGAAAATGGCAGCATTGCATTCTAAAGTAATGCAATGCTGCTTTACTTTAGAAGGGTTTAGAATCACTTTAACCCTTCTTATCTCCCACTTATCCCCCAATGTAGACATTGCTGACCATGGCCCTCATAGATATCATTCAAATAAAAATTGTATCCCATCCAACATCCTATTTCCTAGAGCAGCCAGCCAAATTCTATGAGAAATCCACAAGCAGGGGTTGGGAGCAATAGCCAGCTCTGACTTTCTGTATGTCTGTATGTTTCTGTATGTTTCTGAATCAGAGCACCTTCTGTATGTCACTATGGCATTAAAGCCTGCTGGGAATCACAGCAGTCCCATCCCCCTGTCCCCAGTTTTTTCTGTTTACTCAGATTCTCCACCACCTTCCTACTAGGCCATGTGGTTTGCAGAGCTTTGTCTTCTGTAAATGAAGATAAAACCTATAAATGGACCTTAACTCCTGGTGACTTCAAGGACAAATCATGTAGTTTTCTTAACAATACAGAACAGATTTGTATTGCCTTCTTCTGTGACATTTTTCCAACTTCCTACTCTAGGATACACCTCTAAATTTTTGGGTGATCTCCTATCCAAGTACTAATTACTGTGTTGTAGTAGTTAAATGTTGGACTAGAACACTGAGGTTCAAATCCAGCTTCCGCGATGGTAGCTCATTGGGTGACATTTGCCAGTAACACATTGCCAATAGCACCTTCCTCTGATATTCACCAATGACTTGTATTTATTTGCAAGGTACCTGGACTACCAAGGTACATCAAGACTATTGCAGAATCCACTTTTACAATGTGTCATTTATATACATTCTTCTGATTTTTTTTTCTGTTTATAGGTACCAACTATTTAAATTAGCTTAACTACAATTAAAGTTTATCTAAGTTTATCTATTTTAGTTATATTTTAGTAGAAACAATTGAATGTACACTAGAAACTACAATAATTATATTGTTTCAAAAAGGTTTTCACCATTATCCTTCCTTTTCCCAAAAAAATGAAAATCAAAATTTTCCTGTTAAGTGCTAGGTAAGAGGACTGTGTTAAACATAAGTAAAAAAAAATACAAACAAAAAACTCTTAGGAAGGTTTTTTTAAAAAAGTAATGGCAAACTTCCATGTTATTGTCCATAAGAAGAAGTAGTACCATTGACCTACTTCACATACATAAGTGGTTGTTATAAATTAAAACTGTGTTAACTGTCAGTAGCACATGGCAGACTGTTTATTGTTACAGATTGTGAGCCTTTTAATGTTATTGTTCATCACGTCTATACAGTAGTCCAGAGTGACGCTGTAATTTTTAAATTCAGAGATTTCAGTGAATCAATGTGATTTTAAAATAAATAATTTTGATTAGAATTCTATTGCATAAAGCCGGTAAATTTATGTCAATTTGATAGCAAAATTTCAAAGCAGAAACAATCCATATTTTTATAAATATGTGAAAGATAACATAAATCAAACAGCTAATGAGCACAACAACCAGATATTGACCGTATTTACTATGCTTTTAAGAGAACGATGCATAAACTCTGTTCAGAAGGCTTGGGAAAATGCACTTATTTCAATAAGGACTTGAAAGTTTTATACATCTTCTTGATGCAGCTTTTACGCATATTGGAAAATGCATTTAAGTTAACAACATTGTGTACAACGGACAGTCAATAATCACATTTACAATCAGTAGAAATATATAATGATGCCCAAGGCATTTGGACTATGATCAGGGAATACATGTTATTTAACATGATACAAATTTGTACACCAAAAAGATTAAAGTCAACTGATATAAACTCTATGCAGGAATGGCCCTGAGGGAGAAAGTAAAACAGTGGGAAATGTTATCTGAAATCACATTCTTCCAGATTGGTGATAGGCATACCAGAAATATGCATATCAATTTTTGTCAGTATATATTGATATCTTAAAAATTGAAAAATAAATATTAAAACCTATGTTTTAAATATATGCTACATTTTAAAAAATCCTCTCGTTTTTGTTAAATGACATCTGAGAAAAAGATGATGTCCTTGATGGTCCCAGTTTTTACCCCTTTAAGAATGTCTTCCTACACACTTTGAAGTAACAAAGCAATTAATTTTCTTATAATAAGTAGTACAATGTCCCACCACAAATAACAGAGTGAAAATGCCTTAAAGAATTTGCCTTCTTTGTGTTCCATAATCCTACCATTTTATTCAATGCATTAGAAATATTGTATCAATTGAAAATGTTAAATACCTTATTCTTACTTCCCTAAGAGAAGTAAAATCATAGCTAGATGATAGAAAGCTAGATGATAGACAGACAGATAGATAAATGTTTAGTAGCATATATAATTATAAAAAATGTCCGATAATGTTAGCAATTATTCTCTTTCCAATTAGAAGTGATTCCTTAGAAATATGCTCAGCATTGCCAAGATTTTGTTTATAGATAGTCCTTGACTTATGACCATAATTGGGACTGAAACATTTGTCATTAAGTGAATTGCAGCTGATTTTATGGCCTTATGACCTGCTCATTAGGTGAATCATGCAGTGACTTTGCTTGTTGGAAGATGCCTGGTGAGTCACAAATAGCAATTGTCTGACCCCAGGATGCTGAAACTCTTCTAAATATATGGTGGTTGACAAGCACCCAGACTTTGATCATATGACCTCAGAGATAGGGTGACAATCATAAGTGTAACCAGTAATAAGTCACTCTTTTTCAGCACTGTCATAATTTTGAATGGTCATTAAAGAAACGGTCATCAATCAAGGATTACCTGTATAGCATTTCTTAACATTTTTAATGTTGAAACAATAAAGCCATGTCCGTTTTTATTTTCCTGTTTGCAATGAATGCTTGTAGGCATTTAGAAATATTCTCATATTGCCTTGAAGTTAAATGTCAACCCTGAAGCTGGCCTGACTGAGGCCATTCTGAGACTTCAGTGCTAACGCACTGAAGAAGAGGGATAGGGAGGGGGGACTAGAGATAGTTGAGGTGTTGTAGTCAAAACAAAATACTTTCTTTTGGGAACCAAGCAGTGGTGGGTTGCTCCCAGTTCGGACTGGTTCGCAAGAACCGGTAGTAAAACTGTTGGAAGAGTCTACCCACTGACCCAGATGTCATCATAGGTGATCTGCGCATGCGCAGAAGAGCGTGTGGGCACGATCCAAACCGGTAGTAAAGGTAAGTAGAACCCACCCCTGGAACCAAGGACATTCCTGCAGGTGCTCGGAACAAGGGGACTGGAGTAACCTAGCAACTGGACGGTATCCTGATTGGACCATGTGACTGATTATTTTGAGAAAGTGACAAACTTTTACTTTTAATTAGGTGAAAACCACAGGAATATTCAGAGTCGGTTTTCACCAGTCTGTGCCAATATGACATATCCAATAAATCTATTCTTTGACGAAATTGCCTGCCTCAGAGTTTTGTTTGCTGTGGATATGTTACTGACATTAAATTTATATTCCTTAATATTACTTCTAGCTTCTAGCTTGCGTTTCTAATGGGAATTATTTCCAATTGCCTAACACCGTATTGAAGCCTTAAAAAGTTCGCAGCTTCTGTAGAGAAAAATCTAAAGTTTAATTCTTGGAGACCTTTCAGGTAGACTGAAAAAGATGCAGATATTGCCAATAAATAATGGTATGACTATTTTCTCCAAACTGACCAATTTGCCTTTGAATTTCAGCAGCAATTACAGGCAAATATTAGGAAACTGTGACATTTTCCATCAGATTCATTTCTCAGCGCTGCTCAGTGATGCTGTAGAATCTCTTTCTGACCTTCTTTTATTGATTACACAATAAAATTTACTTCATCCCCAGAATGTTTTAAAATGAAATTGACTCTGAACGACTCATAATAACTGAAGTCTGAAGTTATTCGCTCCTCTACAGCAAAATTCCTATTGTTTTCAATAAAGGAGAATATTTGTAGCTCATGGTGAAATCAGTGGTCCTCAGTGTCTCTGAGCTTGATTGTATTCTTGCACTATATCTGGCACTGATGTTTTTACCTAGCCGTTACCTAGTTTGGGTAATGAAATGTTTGCAAGAAACAATCAAGCTCCATCAACACCAGAAATAATTTTTTTTTCTAATTGAGTGTGATGTTAATTTCTAATCTAAAAATTCTTGGTAAATCTGTCTCTTTCATAGAGCTTATCTAAGAACCACATATTTTGCTTTCTGGAAGGAACACCAAGTGCCTTAAAAATCAGACCAAAAGTTGCAAACTATGCTAAATCTTACTTCTATTGTTGCCATGACTTAATACTTTGAATAAGATCAAAGTGCATGCCAAGATTCATCTTAGTAACATGATTCTATTTCTTCTGATCTGAAAATTGAACATAATGCCATGAACTCAGAGAATGTAGTTTCTAGTACACGTGAGTTCATTACACAATAAGTCTTTGAGGTTGCCAAACGATTTACATTTTTGTGGTTTTAACAGATAAACGCAGCTGCCCTCTGGAAACAACTCTTTATTTCTTCTACAGGAAAATGAATAAATATATAAATCATACGCTCATCATATTGTGTCTTCATTAGCTATTTAATGTTCAGAACTAGCAACAATATTACTTTCTACAGTATGCACTGTTTATGTGAGTTCATCATGAATTTAGCAGGTCCTTTCAGGGTTATGTACGTAGTTCTCACTCTGTTATTAGTGCTATGTAATTGCCTCTGGAGTTTTGGCTTTGCCTACCTTTAATTAATAATAATCCACCATCACAGTGGCCACCAACCTTTTGGGTGCCAGGGACCGGTTCCATGGAGAGCAGCTTTCAGCAACTACAAGGTGGGTGTGGTTTTGCACACTGCCTATATCCCTCACATGCACGGATGGGGCTTCACTCACTTGTGCAGGCCACAGACTGATGCCAGTCTGCAGCCAGTCTGCAGCCCAGGGATTGGAGACCCCTGCACTATTGCACCAACAGGAAATATATATTTAATCCACAAAATCTTTATAATTGCATCCTAATATTGCAGTTAAATATGGAAGACTTTGAATCATGCTAGATGTGATTGGACTTTGGCTTAGTTTTAGGCTCAACAGATCCTGAAACATTTCAAGAAGGAGGATATTTTTATTAGCAATAGCACTTGGACTTATACACTGCTCCATTGTGCTTTACAGCACCGTCTGAGTAGTTTACAGTGTCAACATATTGCCCCCAACAGTCTGGGTCCTTATTTTACTGACTTTGGAATGATGGAAGGCCAATCTTTGAGCTGGTCAGGATTTAACTCCTACTGTGGGCAGAGTTTGTTTGCAATACTGCATTCTAATCACTGCACCACCACAGCTCTTACAAGGATTTTGTTAGATCCTCCCATGCTACGTAGCAGATTGAGCAGCAAGGGATCTTTTGGTCTTGGGCAACTCAACCATTGCTGGTCCCAAGCCCAGATAAGAAAGGATGAGGGTTGTGTATTGGACTAGAAACCCATCCCTGTAAAAAAAAATATACCCGCTACAGAAACAGCAAGAAGAATCTCAAGAAAATTTAGTCAAGAAATTAGACAGAACTAAATAAATGCATAACTACTCCACAAACTAAAGAAATTTTTAAAAATAAAATTTAAAGACTATCAGATGGGCTGATAGCTTAACATTACAAAGAGTTAGAGGAAGAACTGTAAGAATCATTGACAATAATAAAAAAAGATAAAGGCAGTATCAAAAACAGGGAAGAGTCATATGTAACTTTGATACAAAAGGAAGGGTATTATCTTAAGAAGACTTGGTCATATGGATCAATTTCTTTACAGAATAATGACTATAAAATTTGAACTATAATATTAGCTGGTCATCTAAGGATGTTTGTTCCAGAAATAAAGCATATAGACTGAAACCCAAAAAATTCAGGAGTAAAGCAGATTAAATATAATAGTATATAAGAACAAGAACCAGAAAGCAGCAGTAATCTTTTGGAAAAAGCCTTTGGCAACATGGAGTGGCCATTTATACTAGCAATATTAAATAAAAGGAATCCTGGAGAGGAATTCAAAACCTGGTTTAAAAACATAAGTAAATGTTCACAGCTAATGGAACACTTTCTGCAATTTTTTCCATAAGCCAAAGGACTATTCTCACTTAGACTTCTCTACTTTCCCTTTTACTATATACTAATATACTTTATAAATATTAGCAGATGTGATTTAAAAACACAAATAAATGTCAGGTAGCAAGATTCAAGTTGAGGAATATAATATTTGCAGATGATGTAGTATTAATTGTCATGTTAGAAAATGTGTAAAACAGCTGATGAAAATAATTCAAGATTTTGGTGAATGTTCTGGATACAATTTTTTTTAAAAAATAACACAAATAATAACAAGATATTTAACTCAATGATTTGGTGCAGAAAGAGTCTGATTTCCACTTAACAAAAGACTCTGTGAAATATCTGAGTTTATACCCGATAGGTAGCAATAAACACAAATTTCAAAATAATTATGATAAATTGGGTAGAGAAATAAAAAAAAAAGATATTGAAAGGTTGAAAAATTTAAAACTTTCCTGTTGGGATCAATTGTCATATTGAACATACAGCCTAAATGGTTTTTATTTTTATTCAAATGGTGCCAACTTGAATTTGAGATAAAAATCTGTAAGATTGGTAAAGAACAGTCAACACAGCTATATGGGGGGGAAAGTAAAAGCAATAATTTTACAAGGGATTAAAATTATATTAACGTGCATGCTGTCTGTCATTGATTACATAAAGAAATAAATCCCCCAAAAGCAGACTGTCATGCCTCTCATCTCCAATAGCTGGTCACTGCTCTGGGCAGTCACTTTTCTCCTGGACTGCCAAGCTGTTGCGTTGATCACTGTTGCTTGGAAGTTGCTGGAGGTTGTTGTTGTTTTGTTTTGTGTTTTATAATCATGTGATTTAGTCAATAAACTATCCCATGCTTCATCTTTCAATAGCTATATTTTCTGCTCAGGCTTGGTGAAGTACTATATGCTTCCTGTGCCTCCTGAAAAAGCACCTTTGAGACAGCCATGACCTAGATGACTGAGAATCTCTACAGACGTTAGCTATACAATTTGGGATGAACACTCTTTGAATGGTGTGGGAGTAGGAATTGATTTCCAGAGGAAAAATTGCAGACTACTGGAAGCAGGAGCACTACTCAGATGACCCTGAGGACCCAGATAAACCTCCAAGTGCTTCAATGACCCTCTAAAAGGATGCAGATGACCAGTTGTCTGCAAGGAATATAAATCCTTCCATTCCCTACCATCCTGTCAGAGCTGAAGAAGATTCTTGGATGAGAAGCGAAACATCTTCAAAAGAAAAAGCAAGAAAGTCCAGCTGCCTCCTGAAAAAGCATCTTTGGGACAGCCATGACCTGGATGACTAAAAATCTATGCAGATTATTGAATGTTTCTCTTTCTTTTTCTTAGTCCTCCTAATCTATTCACAATGTAGAATACAGTTAGCGTGTATTGGGTGCTGCATATTCATTTTTTTTTTAAAAAAAATTGCTTATATACTAACAATCCCAATCTTGTTAGTCTTGTCTTTTACAGAAAGGGAAGGCTTGGAAGTAAAATTTAGTAAGTATCCCACGCTTTGCTCAGAACGTATTTGAAGTTATTTTATCTGTTTTACTTTGTATTATATTTAAACTTGTCTCCATTACATTCTCACAGATTAAAGTGTTGCAATTTCATCTATCTTGCAATCCCAAAGCTATTCCAAAAATTATGAGGCTATCCCACACTTCTCTCATACTGCTTCATGTATTCATTTCTCTTCAAATTTTCTTAGTCTTTGTGCAATAAGAATTAAAGCTGAGTATTATTATCATATTAATTTCTTCTAAATTTTATTGTATTTTGACCTAATGTACATCACCCACGCTCATAATGGATTGGAGCAATTTATAAATACTCTTAAACAACAAACAAAGGCTAAGAGAAGCAGATCATTATCAATAATGAGTCATGGGAAAATCTAATTTTATTTGAAATGAGGAGCCATATTACCACACACATACTATAACTCAACAGCTGGAAGGTATCTGGCAAGATTGCCCTTGGAAGGTATCTGGCAAGATCACCCCATCTTTAAGGAAAACAAAGAACTAC
The DNA here is from genome assembly GCF_059756535.1 of Pantherophis guttatus. Lineage (NCBI taxonomy): Eukaryota > Metazoa > Chordata > Lepidosauria > Squamata > Colubridae > Pantherophis > Pantherophis guttatus. Next base: position 288,519,123 of record NC_142063.1, on the reverse strand, counting down.
TTCAGAAGCTAAGTAAACAGTTGTAATCCTTGGCTTTTTCTCCATTGTTTCAGTATAGATTTATATATCCCCCATGGCCTTTGCCTGGCCATTCTTCTAATGTAGGAGAAAATTCTGTTCCTTAACTCCTGTTAAAATAATATTCAGTTGCCTGTTCAGCAGGTTTTTCAACATGGAATGAGAAGAGGGCCTCCAGTCTTTGCCTCCAATCTAAGCAGCAAAAGATTTTGACTTAGCCCTGGATAGGAACACGAAGCCAACTGTCTTAACTTTTTATTATTTGTCTATAGCTTATTTTAACATTTTCATAACAAAACAGTGAAGTAGCTTGACATAATGACGTTTGTTAATGCAGTTGCTTAACATAAAGGTCATCTTCATGACCACCATTCAGCAACCATTTAATCATACAATGACACTAAATGAATGGTAGTTATGAGCGGTCCTCAAAGTTCCAGCTGGCATAGCACTACTGCAATCATAATATCATGATCTAGGTGCTTGGTAACTGGCCCGAGCTTCCAACCACAGCAGCATCCTGTGATCATGGCCCAATTGGTGATCTTCCTGCCAGCTTCCTACAAGCAAAATCAATGGGGAAGCTGGCTGGAAGTCAGAAATCATGATCACATACGGTCCTCACTTAACCATGATAACTGGGCACTGCTTGACCTGCTACATCTAAGCAGCAAAGTCATATGACTGCATTGCTTAGCGATGGAAATTCCAGCCCCAATGATCATTATTAACTGAGCATCACCTTATTCTGTTTAAACAATGACATCACTCCAGAACTACATATTTCAAAGATAAAAACTGATTGTGCATAAACTTTTTTCGTGTTAGATCATCTGGTTCAATCATTTACTGCTTTCAGGTGAAAGGCACTCAGCAGGTGGTTTTATTAACTGGTCAATCCAGATTGTGGAGAATGTGCTGGTAGGTGAACAAAACCAGGGAACTGGCATGATGTAGACAGTAAAGAGATGGAGGAGATAAAGGACATGACCCATCCACACATACACCCAAAAAATTAGCAATTCTTTCCTACTTGCAGGCTGCTTATGTTCTGTACTTCAGGATAGATTGACAGCATTTTCTAAAGTCATTTAAACCTCTTTTAGTTTCTTTTGAACTGTTGGGAAAGAAATATAGTTCTTGAACAATCTTTTGCTTAAGAATAAAATACACTGGAAGAGAATTAATATTATTCTTATATGCAAGATAAAACAAAATCGTAAACCTTTCTATAAATATATTTTAGAAATTGTGTGGGAATAGCTTTTCACTTATTTGTTCCCTCATCTCATTTATATTTCTTCATCAAAAACAATAATAGTTCCTTTTCTTTTATAAATCTAAGGCAATTAAAAACAAACTAAAATTTAAGATTCTTCTCTGCCAAGAATTTATCCCAGATTTCTTTTATAAAATTGATGTCTGGAGCTGGAATAATAATTTATTCCATGTTGCTGATATAGAATCCATCCTTTAATCAGTGATATGATGAGTATGGGTTAAAAGAATTCAAAGAAGAAGTTACTGACAACATCTGGGCAACCAATGTTCCATCAAGTTGCAAAGTCTCAGAAGCAAATGAATAACAGCAACAATAATTACAATCCTTTCAACGATTACTAATGTTTTACCAGGAACTTCAACTGTTGCAATAGATCTTGGCCTATTTACAGTGAATTGATTCACAAAGCATTGATTAATTATTATAAACACATCTGTCCACGTATATCCAAAATACCTTGGAAATCCTTTTGAGAGGACATGCCAAGCCTTTGGGAGAATGAGACACATTGACATTTAAATATACACCCTTCCAAATGGCTTGCACAGCCCTTACTATTAGGCTCTAGTCTAACAGTGCTCAGATGTCAGCAAGCATAGAACCAGCCATTCAGTTGTTTATTCCAATTATGTTCTTTTACAGATATTTCTATGATGAATCATCTAAGGGAACAGAGATACTGGGTTTATTTATTTAGGCATGGCGTTGAGACCGATTGGCAAGCCATCAAAGATTTTAAATTCACTCTGTGATATGTGTCAGAGTTTCTTGCAAAAATCAAATCCAGAAGCACACACAGATAAACTGAATCATTAACTTCTTTATATTCATAATAACACATATTTACAATGCCAATAGTTGATTCTTTAGCTCATATCAGCAGACATGTTCACTCACAAAATACAGCAGGGAGACTTAACACACACTCACTCTGAATAGTTTCAGTTTCAATTCTCTGCACAGACTCAGTTCTGTTTCAGCTCCCATTGGCTGACTCAGTTGATATGCCTATTCATTGGCCGACCTTGTTACCATGTCTTCCCAGTCATGAATATTCTAACAATATGGAAATTTGAAAAAAGTCGATTGGAGAATGAAGTACCTAGGAAGCTTCACTTTGTGTAGATTGCATCAAACTAATGGGCTAACAGGGTAACTTCTCACTTTTTCAGCCAAATCTATCACATAGGATCACTGTTCTGGGAATACAAGTGGAGGAAATTGGGCTTTTTCTTCCACTTCCAGCTCCCAAAGATAAAGTGCAATATAAAAAATCTTTAAAAACGTCATTATCATATTTTTGTGCAAAGTGATCCTTTGTGCAAAGTGCCTCACCTATTGAGATCGAGTATGTGGTGTCCCCAAAATTGTGCTGCCAAAAGTTCACAAATACCCACCCGTTGATGGCTTCTTCTTCTTTTTTTCAAAAGTAAGGATGAAGCAGTGCTTTTGTTTTAAAATTATGTTGCTCATTTCTCTCGGTGTATTTCACAACAGCTTTAAAAGCATCTTTGAGATCATGGACAGTGATCATAAGATAGATCCCCCTCTCTTAATGGGTCTAATAAACCAAATTAATTTGGTTATTTTGCATCTTGCTGTACATAAATGGTTATTACACACTTAATAAACTTGGATTGGATATAAAATAATAAGAGAAGCAGAATAAGCAACATAAAAAACTAATTCAGATAATCATTAAAATAATTTTATCCATTTCTAGCAAGTCAAAATGATTCCATAAAGAGAAACCCCACATTTCTGAAAGACTTCTGTGGGAATTTCAGGGTTGTAGACAAGATTGAAAAGTTCAGAAAATTTCTGGAGCAGCAGTGGTGAACCACTTTTCTATTCTTGTCAAAAAAAAATTGTACTGTCATATTCACATGGTCATGACAAGTTGAATTTGACTTGAGGGTCTCTTTTCTTTTTAACCTCCAACATCATGTACATGTCTTGAAGACCAGTCTTGAATACTTTTCTGATAAAATGTATTTTTCAAACCAAGACTGAGTGAAAACCATCAGATGACAAGGACTGCCTGAGTATACAGATCATCTTAAGTCAGTGTTTCTCAACCTTGGCCGCTGGACGATGTGTGGACTTCAACTCCCAGAATTCCCCAGCCAGCTGGGAATTCTGGGAGTTGAAGTCCACACATCGTCCAGCGGCCAAGGTTGAAAAACACTGTCTTAAGTGAAGATTTTTTAAATCATGGTAGTTAATCACAACACAAGAAAATGGGTTCATAGTTAAGCTCCCCCTCCATAAAACAACAACCCCACAGTGAACATATAGTCTTTTATTTATTTTTATATTCTGCTGTAATCCTAAATGTCAGATATATATCGATGGTCGTGCTCATTTGGTTCTATGAGGAAGTTATTTGGTCAATACAGCTTCAGGTTCAAAAGGTTCTTTTTATTAATTACAAATATATACATGCATACGATAATGAACAGGGTGTCCTGTTACATTTTTTTACCCTAACTGTATGACTCAGATGTTGAGAGGAGAGAAAAGTTCATGTGTTGTCTCGCTAAAAGATAGATGAGAGAGAGAGAGAAAAAAAGGGAAGATATCCAAATGGTTTCTAGGTAAGAGTCCAATAAGAGAGTTCATTGGCTGATATAGTCACATGTGATGTCTGTAAAGACTTAACCCCTTCTAGTCTCTGGTGCATCATATGCAGGCAATATCTGACACTAAAGGACTCAGTGTTATGTATCAACCACTACACTGGCCCTTGCTAATTCAATAAACCACTGTTAAACAAAGTGTGCAATTATGCAACTAACCTCTACCACATTATGTCAGGCCTTTGGGTATTACAATAGCAATGTAAAATATGTCCCCAGAAAAACATATTTCGTGCTGAAGTACAAAACATATCTCATAAATATTAGGAAATTTTTTTCAGGCAGAAATTACAGTAAATGTGTTCCATCCCGTATGATTTTCCTTTTCACTTCCAGGAACTATATTTAAGATCATAGGTGATAATTATACCCTGTCAAAGTTTAGACAATTAATATCCTTGCAATTACTGTAAGATTCCTTCCCTGTACCAACCACACAAAACACCCTTCTCTTCCTCCATTTCTTCATTTTCACACTCAAGTCGCTACATGCCAATGTTGGGTAGGTTGACAAGTCTCCCTCATTTTCAGGGTATCCTTTTATTCCAGAAGACATCAATGATGTCTTTTGTTTTAGATCACGGGTGTCAAACTCGGGGCATCACGTTGCCTTCACATAATGTTTCGGGCGGCCTTTTTCTCATTGTGGAGCTGGGGTGGTTGTGGCCTAATTGTGACACATCTGACCTGTGGGCCGCCAGTTTGACACCCCTGTTTTAGATGATTCAATCTCTACAAATTTCACAATAATAAATAATTAAACCTGAATGCCATGTATGGATTATTTTTTTCTGATACAAACTCTTTCCTTCTGGACTGCTCTGTTACGTCTTCAATTAAGTTAAAAGAGGAAGGGCTACTCCACTTCTATTTTGCCCTATATCTTTTTCTCACTCCCTTTCTGCCCCTCTCTTTCTCTTTTCTTCCTATCTTTCACCTTCTTTCTATCCAGCCAATGTTGCAAAGAAGCAGATTGCTCTTGACAGAAATCTATACTAATGACTTTCAGAAGATGGCCTAACTTCTATGGTTCTGTTCATTCTCTATGTTTCTCTCACCTGGCTGAAAGTCTGCATTAAGCTTTGTTGCTCACGTCTCTATCACCATCCATCTGTTCATTTCAGGTTTCCATCCCCATTTTCACCTCCTACTTTCTTCTATCTCACTGAGCTAATTCATCTATATGAAATTATGAAAACATTTTGTATAAATTGGCCTCATTTATTGTGGGTAGTGTTTTAGTATTTTGATCAGGATGTTTATTGATGGATGAAAATAAATCATCCTGTGTTCTGATTTAAATGCTGCAAACACTTCCTATGTTAGTTTTACTTCTGCTTGTATAAAACACAAGCAGCTCACACTGTTGAGTCTAAAATGAGTCCCTTCATAGGCAAAAATGGCAGAACAAATATTTTTAAAATAAAGTAATCTAGAGACATACAGTTAAGGTTAGTGTTGCATATGACACGTGAAAACTGTGCATACATCACCAGATCTCTACAAAAGTTGCTTTTAAGTTGTAACATTTAATTACAATTACGATAGTTCATTATAAATAAATGTAGATGCAATGAAGCTTTTACCCTGACTGTAGTGACTCTTTTTGGAGTGCAATTTTTAACTCACCTCTCAGAGCAGCCTTTGGTTCAGAAAAAAGTTGAGCATCCCTGATCAAGTCCTATTATACCAACATGTTGTCTCCAGAGTTAGCCTAGTAATTTTGCAAACTTCTGATTAGATTAAATATAAACAGCCATTACCATTGCATGCCTTGGGGAAGAAATATGAAATCATTGATCAGGACTTAATTTACAGAAAGAATATAAATTGTAGAGAGCTGTTTTAAATTATTTGTACCAATGATTATCAGCAAATGTTACAATAAATGGCATTTCACAAGTTTCTTCTTCCTGCTGGAATCAGGAATTACTGCACTGCCTGTTTTCTCGTGACTTCTAAAATATGAGGGAGGGGAAAGCCCAGAGGATATTCCCAATCCTTTTTATGACTTTGATTAACATGCCCACAAGGGATGAAAAAAACCCTCACTAGTAAAAAAAAATTCTTCAAGATTGGCTGAACATTTCAGCCATTCTACCAGCCTGTGTCTGTGTTGTCCAAATCAGTGACCAACTGGGATCTAATAAATGATAAAATTGGATCACCTATTAAACTATAATTAAGGAAAGCTAATCTAAACAAAGTCAGAGTTATGGACTGAAGTTATTAGGCACACTGCCTTAATCACAAACTGATCCTTGGTTTGGTTTCTGATTATCGGTTAAGCCAAACCACAATATGTTACAAAAAATGTCTACTTATATTAATATTATATTTATTTCTGATTACAAAATAACATGGCTACCTTTCCACAAAGAAAAAAAACCTGCTCTGTTGTGGTTTTTCCAACTTGTTACTTCAACATCTATCTATGTGCATGCTTTTTTTTTTAATCGCAAGGGTTTGTTAGAATAGACATAAACTTAACCCACAGTATTTTTGTATGCCAAAAAAAAATACTACAAAGGTTTACAATGCAAGACATAATATATGCCTATGTTAGCAAAAAAAAAAAAAAAAAAAAGGAATTCTGCTGCCATATGTGTATCAGAATATAATCGTGAAACAGAGCATAAATTAATATATCCCCCCCCCCTTTATTGCATAAGAATCTTTTCTGTGTTATTATTTGTCATGAACTAATTTGGCACTGGCACTATAAAACAGAAACCATCTTTTCGAAACAAGCTTGAGAACCTGCAGTTTGGCTCTACCATTAAATAACTCCCCATGTAATTTGTTTAAGGGGTTTCCCCCACCATCTTTGTTTGTTAGTCTGCTCCACCCAAGGCACCTGCTGGGTGTTTGTGAAACCCACGCTTATATGCTGACTTTCACAATTATTTCTGTTGATACTGCAAAACAGAAAGCAGTAAAAATGAGAGACTGATCATCCTAAATTAGTTTTCATGCCTATATATAAGTTTGGCCTCTGAATTTATATGTCAGAGTTACTCATTTTTTCCCAGAAGTATTATGTCCTATTAGTCTATTCTGCAATAAATTTGCCTTGAAGTTTAAGTATTACAACTATGTCTAGTATCATAATTTCACTTTCTATGGAGTGGTTCAATTTTTCTTTTTTCTTTTTAATAATTTTTATTGAACATTTTTTAAAAAAACAAACAAATAACAAACAAACAAACAAACAAACAAACAAAAACAGATATTTACATCTTCTTTTCAACATCTTCGCATCAGTAATCTATATTTATACATTTCTCTTTCTTATCTTAATCTATCTTTTATACATATATTTCTAGTATATCACACACACACACACACACACACACACACACACACACACACACACACACACATATATATATATATATATATATATATATATATATATATATATATATGTAGGTCTTTGGTTATTCGGGTCTTCTCCCACGTAAAATTGGAAGTGTCTTGGCGACGTTTCGACGAAGTCTCATTCGTCATCTTCAGGCTGGTGTTCTCGGCTTCGTGCTTCCAGGAAGCACGAAGCCGAGAACACCAGCCTGAAGATGACGAATGAGACTTCGTCGAAACGTCGCCAAGACACTTCCAATTTTACGTGGGAGAAGACCCGAATAACCAAAGACCTACATACAAACACCCGCGAAAACCTGAGAAAACATATATATATATATATATATATATATATATATTCTCTTAATCTAAATATTTTATTTACATTTAACATAAACAGGTACCTAGTTTCCTTTCCACAATTTATATCTTCCCATTTGTTTCCATATTTCTCCACCTAATTAAACCATTGTTTAGTTTTCTTTTGTCCCCCCCCTTTTTTTTCTTTTCCCCCTTTCTCCTCCAACCATTTATACCATTTCTCCCAGACTAAGTAGTATTCTGTTTCATCTTTTTCTTGTATCTCCTTTGTGAGCTTATCCATTTCCGCACACGCCATAATTTTTCTAATCACCTTGTCTTCTGATGGTATGTCATTGTTTTTCCAGTTTTGGGCGAAAGCTATTCGTGCTGCAGTCAATATGTGAATAATTAAGTATTTTATTTCTTTTTCATATGGCCCGGTAATTATTCCCAGTAAGAAAATTTCTGGCCTCATTTCTATTTGTTGATTTATAATTTCTTCTATTTGTATTTTCAGAGTGGTTCAAGTTTTTTTCAGCCTGGTCATCTCCTACAGAAACATTTAAATATATATATATCAACCTGGCATGTTCCACTCCAAGTTTTCATTCAATATTTGTTTTCCTCTCTCAGGAAGATGCCAGGCTGATATATATATATATATTTAAATGTTTCTGTAGGAGATGACCAGGCTGAGCCTGAGGAAGGAGTTAAACATGTCATCAGTCAAGAGATCTAAGTCCAGCCTACCTTGAATTCCTTTCTATTCTTAACCCACTAATTTCCCTTGATTGTTAGTAGTTCAGATCCTTGTTGAGATCTTAAGCTTACAATAAATCTTTATGCATATTTGAACTGCCTGGATCTCCTGATTTCCCTGGTGCTTGACAGTTTCATTAACAATATAAGATTCTTTCAAGTCAAGCTCCAGGTGATCTGCACATATTTTTGTTGACAATAAAATGGAAATGGTTGGCAACTGCTTTCTTCTAAGGTTTTTTTTCCTTCATTTCCTGGTATATCCTATAGTACCAATAAAGGAGAATATTTGTAGCTCAGGGTTGAAATGAGGGTCCTTGGTGCTCTCTGAGCTTGCTTGGTTTCTTGCAAACATTTCATTACCCAAATTAGGTAACATCATCAATGCTAGTAAGGAGTATGTTTTGCTGTCAGTTTATATTCTGATGGCTTGTCCTGTCAGTGTTGGTGAAGGTGGTCTTAGAAATTCTTTCCTTGAGCTGTTTACTGTTGGCTCTTTGGCAGGTTCTTGATTGGGGTATTGTTTACTTGATTGTTGGTCTGATGTTAACCTTGGAGAATAACCTTGGAGTTAATCTATGCTGATCTGGTGGAGAGGTGCTTGAGTCTTTTGTTACCTTTGGGGCTGGTTGATCTTCTCTTTTGTGAAGTCTATAGATGTTGTTTATTTTTATTTTTATTTTATTTTATTTCGAATTTATATACTGCACCTTCTCCCAAGGGACTCAGGGCGGTGTACAGCCAGATAAAAACATACAATACAAACATTAAAAACAATTAAAAGAATATATATTAATTTGGCCCCAGTTTAAAATGACAAACCAATTAAAAATATTTAAAAATATGTTAAGCCAGTCCGGCTTGCTGAAAAAAGAAAGTTTTAAGGGCACGGCGGAAGGCACCGAGGTCTTGGATTCTCCTTATTAATGTTAATGTCTCCTTGTTAATGTCTATGTATCTATTAATGGTTAATTTGTCAGAGGCTTCTAGGCACTTTTTAGACCAGGCCAAGTCCATCAATAGACAGAGACATTAACAACCTCTAGAGACTTGCAAGAGACAATCAACCATCGCAAAAGGGAACAAAAAGACTCAAGCACATCTCCACCAGCAATCAGTACCCAGATCAGCATAGATTAACTCCAAGGTTATCATCTGACCAACAATCAAGTAAACAATAACCCAATCAATACCCCAATGTTGCCAAAGAGTCAATAGTAAACAAGCCCAACCAAAGAATCTCTAAAACCACACCCACCAACACTGACAGGGCAAGCCACCAGAGTAGAAACTGACAGAAAACTGCACTCCTTACTAGCACTGATGATGTTACTGGTACTTAGTTTGGACAATGAAATGTCTGCCAGAAAACAAGCAAGTTCAGAGAGCACAAAGGACCCCTTGTATCCTATAATCCTAGGACAGCAATGGTTAACCTTTTCCAGACCAAGTGCCCAAAGCGCACACACAAACCCTCAAAATAAAATGTGTGCATGGCCCCCCGCACGCACCCCACCCCCGCGCATGCGTGCGCAGCCCCCCACATGCATCCCACACTCCTACACATGTGAACACACCCCCTGCATGCACCCCCCTGTGTATGTGCACACAGCCCCCCGCATGCACCAACCCCCTGCACATGCGTAGCAGAGACCCAAAGACCAGCTGCCTGGTGGGAGGCATGCACACATGCGTGGCGGAGCTGAGCTGGGGCAAAGGCTCACCTGGCCACAGAGAGGGTGCTGCGTGCCACCTATGGCATGTGTGCGATAGGTTCACCATCACAGTCCTAGGATATCCTGATAGTCTTCTAGTCAGGTACAAATAGGATGTAACCAGTGGTGGGATTCAAATAATCTAACAACGGTTCTCTGCCCTAATGATTTCTTCCAACAACCAGTTCACCAAATTGCTCAGAAAGTTAACAACTGGTTCTCCTGAAGTGGTGTGAACTGGCTGAATCCCACCACTGGATGTAACCCTGCTTAACTATATAAGATCAGACATTGCAGGCTCAAGATTATATGGGGCCCTAGGACACAATGACATCAACTCCCATTGGTGCAAAGAATTACATTTTTAGAATAACTTTGGTTTTCAGAAGGAGGGGCAGTATTGGCATTCCCTAAGCATTGGCATCCTAGGACAGTACCTATTTCGGTTTTGGCTAAAGCTGGCCTTAGGTTCAACCAAAATCAGTTTGGTGTTGTCATCTCATTATGTATGAATAAAACAGGGTCAGTGAAAAATCCATGTTTAACAGGAAAATATAATGCTTTCTTTAATATGAAAAAATTGCTTGTCTCTAAGTATTCAGAAAAAATGAAAGACTAGAAAATGGGAACTAGTAGCGAAGGCAGCAAGCATATGTAAAGAGAAAACTTAAACCTAAATAAACACTTTGAAGATATTTGCAATTAGACTTTAATGATTTATTTCCATAGGCCACTACAAAAATTTGCCAATAATTGCAATAACAATATACAATTTATATATTTCCACCAAAGTTATCTTTAAGGAATTGTATGGAGGATTGCAATCTATTGCGATTAATAATTCATTCCTAAACAAAATTAAGCTAATAATGGAGCTAACTAAAAATATAAACTAACAAGCTAACTAAAATAATCTGCAGCAGAGGTGCTGCATACAAGTATCAGTTTAGCTGCTGCAAAAACTAATCCATCTAAAAATGTTACTGAACCTCCCATTTCCTATCGAACAATCTAATTCTTAGAAATAAACGATCTTTGCAAGTATAATAATCAGGAGGATGTCTGCATAACCTGTCAAAACAAGTGTTCCATAATTTGGGTGTGGCCACTGAAAAACCTCTTTCATTTTCTCCATCAGCACGGCCTTGGCATACATGCAGAAAAGAAATTTGTTCACTGGACCTGGGACAAAAACAGATTGATATTTAAAAAATGACGTCTAGAAATCCTTGATCTAATATTTTCAAAGCTTTAAACATGATCAACAGTTTGAACTGTGTTGTGATTATTGTAATATGACCCTGACAGGAAAGAAAAAAAAGAGGAAAAAAAGCATAGAATATAAGAAAGAACAGATATGGAGGCAAGGAATAGCATTTTTGACATAGTGAAATAGATAGTAACTGTGCTGATATTTTACACTAATCCAGAATATTTTTAAAAATTCATTAGGAAGACTTGCTTTGCTAAATTTGAAGGGCGTTGATCATTTCTGAAGATACATTTCCCTCTCAAGGACAATTGTACACAATTTAACAATTCTTTCTTCTTCTGAGCAACATCGCATAAACTATACTTAGTTTGGCTGAAACTTTAAGACTGTGTACTCTTTGTGTTAATATCTACTGTGAGTTTCTTTAGTGAAATTTGAAGTACCTCATCCCATCAGAGAAAACAGTCAGGTTTTATTTGTTTGGACTGAAGAGCTTTGTTTCATTGTGTACAATTGTCCTTGAGAGGGAAATGTATCTTCAGAAATGATCAACGCCCTTCAAATTCTTATCTAAAGGAATCCTACAGGAAACCTTGGATTTCTTACAAAAATTTGGGCTGTCTGTTATTTATCAAGGGCTGTCTGTTATTTCACAAGGACACTAGTCTTTGGCTATTGAGCCCGTTGTGTAAATGTCCAACTCACTCTTCCCGCCTACTCTTTTTAACTTAATAGAAAAGGAAAACTCTGCTGAATAGAAACATATAAAGGGAAACATATTAACTAAAATGCTAGCTACAGTTTAGCTTATCATTAGCCACTGAACTTTAAACTTAAAATCAATAGTTGATTATGTCAGGATGACATACAGTCCAGCACATAGTTGACCAAATAAGTAGAATCTAATGAAGATAATGCTCAACTGTAGACTTTACGTTTTTCCACTCCTAGGCTAATATGATCAAGTCCTTTCATATTATAAACTTTCATATTATAAATAATTATTGATTATATTTTATCATTAATCTTTCTGGAACAACTATTAAGTTGGGCTAAGAAAAAACTTCTTGCCTTAAAACATTAGCTTTGTCTGCCTTTGTCGGTATTAGTAAGTTATCCTTGTGTGGCAAATGGTTCTTAGTGTGAAAGATTCAGATGTGTATTTATTTGTACCTTCTCTTTTCTGCCAAAGCACTCTAAGATGACTTACAACAAACAAAATACAGAACAAGTACACAGTAAAAGCACACAATTGATAAACATCAGCAATAATAAAAAGTACAACCAAGCAAATAAAAACACATTTCATGCAGAGCAAATACCTTCTGAAATAAAACAGTCTTAGCTTTTTGAAGAAGAAAAAAATAGAGACGCAGGGGACATCTGTGTTCTTTTTCCCAGAAACTTTTTGGGTTTCAAGAAACAAGAAACTTTTTTACATATATTTCACCAGTTTGTGAAGTGCAGAGACTTTACAAGACAATGACAATTAGAGAGGATAAATATGTACGACAACCTACATTTACTACAGTATCTAGTGTGCAAAACTCAAGGTTTTCAGCTTACTTGAAGATAGCTGCAATATTGAATAACTATCACTAGTATGTATCACATTTATTGCCAGTTATACAAATTTTGGAACACTGGGGCAAGAGCAATTTTTTTCACTCTTAAGCCAAACAACGGAGTTCATAAAATAGCAATATGTTTTTTGAGATAGAAACTTCTGCAATGTAGTAGGTTATCATTACAGGTAGTCCTCGACTTACAACAGCTCATTTAATGACCAAAGTTACCATGGCACTGAAAAAAATGACTTATGACTGTTTTTCACACTTAGGAATATTGCAGCATCGCCATGATCACATGATCTAAATTAAAATGCTTGGCAGCTGACTCATATTTATGATGGAGGCAGTGTCCCAAGGTCATGTGATCACTTTTTGTGACTTTCTGACAAGCAAAGCCAATGGGGAAACCAGATTTATTTGACAACTGTGCTACTAACTTAACAACTGTAGTGATTCACTTAACAACTTTGGCAAGAAAGGTCATAAAATGGGGCAAAATTCACTTAACAAATGTCTCGCTTACCAACATAAGTTTTGGATTCAATTGTTGTCATAAATCAAGGACTATGTGTATTGGATAATTAAGATTCCTAAGTGTTATTTGATTATTTTGGCCAGCTTATATATGCTGCTTTGAAGAGTCACAGGAATGAATTCTTCTAAATTTCAGTAAAGAAGCAGCCAACAAACTGTATCTGATCAGTAGAAGAGACACAACATTGGCAACATTTTAAAAAAGAACCTTCTTGTGCCTTGTCTAATGGGGGGGGGAGGCGGATAAACAAACAAAGAATTGAGAGGAATATCACTGAATTGGTTGCAGAGAGTAAAGACAACAAGAGTTGCTGGGAAAGAGTATCTGTTTTACTATCATGGAAGACAAAGAAAACAGCTTCAAACAAATCTTAACTGCCCTCATAATTCAGCTTTGCAGAATTACTAAAATATTCCACTGAGATTGATTTACTTGTGGAATTCTGAAATTAAGTATGTAAAAAGGCAGATTAACAGAGGCAGATTTAACATTTAAGAAAGCATTTGAAGTCGATGTTTCCAAAAAATCTGCCACTAGAGATACCATACAACTGCAGTTAGGAATAGAAGCAAATGCTGCGTGTATAATTACCCAATCACATGCAAATCTAATATCAGATCAAAATGAACTGTGATATCATTGTGGCGGAGGTTTACATATCCCTCAGTGCAGATTTAAGGAAGATTTAAAGGGAAAATCAGAAGAAAATACAATACAGGGGGACATGTTCACAGAGCCTTGTCACACAGGAAAAGGCAAACCATTTGTTAAAGATAAACAGCCAAGTCATTATTTTAAAATGAGTGCAGTGGTGCGTGCTATAATTGGGGGAAAAAATTAAATGAAAAACCAAGCAAGGCAATTATTACAAAAAGAGTAAAATGAGACCAGCAATGTAGATATGAGAGGCAAAACCATATCAATGCAATGGTTTAGCTACATCAGGTATATAGCAGCATGACTGTGAGCAGCTTACCAAAGATGCTAAACTAAAGCTACCAAAACTATGAAAAAATTCACTGGAGTTAGTTCTTCTACAAGTTTCACTAAAGCAAACAGCAGAAAAATGTATTCATGACTCTAATGTCTTTGAATAATCAATAGAAAAGGACAATCATTCTCTAAGTTGCCATACAGGAAGTCCGCTGATGGTCAGGAACACTTGGATCCAATGTTAAGCACTGTTAAGCATGTCTATGATTTCAGCCTTGATATCAAATCAAAATCAAACAAGTAGTTTTCTAAACAAAACTTTTCTTGCAAAATATTTAAAAATTGGGATCTTAAAAATGTTTAGTATGCATACATACATACATACAATATAATATATATATATATGAACATATAAACATGATAGTTAACGTGAACACTTTCTGAACTTACACATATAGATGTAGCTTAATTGTCAACCTCACCCTCTATTACAGGGGTGTCAAACTCGATTTCATTGAGGGCCATATCAGCGTTGTGTTTAACCTTGGTGGGCTGGGGTGGGCATGGCCACAGTGAACATGGCCAGCTCAACATCACTTTTGTCAGGGGGTGCCTGTGATGTCCCGAGTGTTCTGCCAGCAAAAACGGGCTCCTGAGCTCCGTTTTCGGCTGTGATGGCCTCTGCAACCCTCTGCCGCACACGGCCCTCCCAAGCTCCATTTTCGCTGGCAGAGGCACTGCGGGCCAGTCCTTCACTGTTTCCAGGGCAGCCCTGTGGGCCCTCAGGCCCTGAGTTTGACACCCCTGCTCTATTATATAGCTGTGGTATTCCTTAAATCTCAGTAGACAATGTATGAAGGTACATTACCTAATAAAGTACAATATTGGGGAACACGGATATTAGAGAAATTCTAAGACCAGCATAATAAGAATGGGCAGAAGACTTTGTTTATTTATATCCCACCATTTTATTATTTTTATAAATATCTCAAGGTGGTGAACATATCCAACACATTTTCCTTCTCCTATTTTCCACACAATAACCCTCTGAAATGAGTTGGGCTGAGACAGAACGACTGGCCCGAAGTCATCCAGCTAAGGCAGGACTAAAATTCACAGTCTCCCAGTTTCTAGCCTGGTGCCTGGTGATATAATTCCTGAAACTGAGCTTGAAATCATGGTTTTAGAAAAGAAAAAAAAAACAAGGAATGCCATAGACCCTATGCATTATTCACTAGAAATGAAGATGTTGGAATCTCTCCGGCTACTTACATTGAAACAGTAAAAAGGCTTTCTACATACCGCATTTTAATTTGGTTTGGTGGATGATGTCTTTTTTGATAAAATATGTACAATTATTGTCATTCTTCAGGTGGAGCCTTTATATGTCATTTATTCAATGTGCTGCTCAACCAGGTGGAAGTAGATATTCATTAATGGAATGTGATAAGCATCTACATGTTCCCACAGTGCTGCTACTGGATGTAGAAACTGAGTGTCCTTGTATTAAAAAAATACCTTACCACTGTATAGCTCCCTGGAACTACAAGCTGTCCCCGGTCTGCTTTTGCTTTGCATTACTCTCTCTTGCCATTTACAAACTGTAAGCTGGGAGGTAAAGTAGGGGTGGGAAGTCAACTTTCTCAATCAAGAAGCAGAGTCCAAGAGACATACAGTATATATAAATGTGTGTTCTTGTGGAAGCAGAGACACTGAGAATAGGGGAGAAACTCATTTGTGGAGATGTGGGAGCAGCTGGATTTGGGAGGGGAAGAGCTGTGTTTAGAGACATATTGCCAATCAGAAAAGCTTTCACAGAAGATTGAAATGATATTTTATACTAGACATGTAGTTTTTATATGTCTGTAGCAAACCTCATTGTTCTGGAAACACACCCTTAATTCGAGGTTGAGAATAACAGAGTTGAGTGTTATTTTAAGCACAATGGTGCCGTATTTATCACTTGGATATGATTTTATTGTGACTGGCAATGTGAAACCACCTACAGTATGTGTGCATTTTGGAAATATTTTCCTTGTGTAAAAAAGTATAATTCTAACATGTACCCTAATAGAAAATCTATGTTCTAGAGGCAATGCTACCCTCATTTTTTTTCCTAATGAAAAGCAACACTGATGACAGATGCGATGTATCCAAATGGAACAAGCGGCATCCTCATGCAAACAGAATACAGGCCAGGAAATCCCACCAATTAAGAACAAGTTTTACCTGCAATTCAGGACCCTACAAAGGACCCACATCGTACCTGCAGTATTGCATTTCATTTATAAGGGCTCAGTTTACAAAGCTTTATGGTCACTAAAATACTATAAAGATGACTTAACAACTCTGTACTTCCAAGGTATATAGAATTATATATTCTGATTCTCTGAATATAGGAAGACATTGTCTTACATAGGAAAAGACGATAACTAGAAACATTTCTAAAACTTCACTTTGACCTATTTAATCAATCATTAATATTTGGATAATTGTTGTTTTCTATTTAATTTTCTGTTCTTTTTTGGGGCACTGTTTTTGGCAAAATGAAGAATCTCCCTGTTTTAGAGTACATTTGAAAGCCTTGAACTGGGATAGCATCATATTAATTATATTTTGTATTGTTCTGAATCCTCTTGGTAAAGTTTGGATGGAAAGCAATGAGTGGTTTCTCCAGTGGGAAACATCATCAGTGCTGTCCCAACTGGGAAATTTGTCAAATCATAGCATTAATCATTAACAAATGGGTTCTACTGAGTTATAACAATCTGAAGAGAAACAAAGTACTACTGTCAAATCATGCAGATAAATTATAAAGGTTCAGAGTGGACAGCTTTCTTTACTTTATGAAAATTGTCCTAAAGCCAACATTTTGTCAGAAATGAAATACTGCATGATGTATTTCTCCTGAGAATCATCAATCTCCCCATTGTACTTCTTTTTCACATTTATTCATTCCTGTTTTAAATCCATTCATTCTGTAACAGTTAATTTTTGTTCCTATCTTTTTCTTATTTTATCAAACTGAGCAAGTGCAAAGTCTTATACCCAACTACTTCCACTTCTTTTGACAAACATTCACTCCTAGTAACAGGCCACATACAAGCTATTACCTTTCTGCCAACATTTGTATATATTAAAATTTAATAAATCAATTAAATATTTCAATTTCTGTTTTTCTCTTTGTATCAAACTTTCTCCAAAAATTGCTTTATCTTTTTTGTCATTTATGTATACTTTGGAATACTTCACTGTATTCTCCCTGGGTCACACCAATTACTTACAGATGGATATACAGCATTCCAAGCAATTTTTGTTTTGTTAATAGGGGAAAAATAGTATTCAGAGCTGTATATTCCAGTAATTACAGAATTATGTACTTTGTCTTTGTAGAATGGTATCAAAGTATACTGTGATTTGAACACCTTTTCTCCATTTTTATTTTCATTTAAAAAACCTAATTATTTTAAAGAAACATTACAATAAAATATTGTATGGTGTTTGCTATACCAAAGTAGCAATTGAAGATCGTTCATAAAATAAATAAGTAATTGATGTGGCTTTAAGTCAAGTTTCTATATTTTGGTACAAGAGTAGTGTCAGCTTCTGCATTTTGAGCTTCCATACTTCCACCATGCCTGCTACCTTCTAACTATTTCACTGAATCTATTCATTTAATATTACACGGAGCACCAAGGACTTCATAGTTGAATCTGAGCCACAGAGATACTCTTCTATTGGAGCTTTATTCTCCCATAGTTTAACATGTCCTGGTGGCTAAATATTCTAATATAGATCAGGCTCAACGTATGGGAATATTATAAGTTATCTTCAGAAGTTGCCTTCAGAAGTTATGGATGCTCCATCACTAGAGATTTTTGGGAAGAGTTTGGATAGCCATTTGTCTGAAATGGTATAGGGCAGTGATGGCTAACCTTTTCTGGACTGAGTGCCCAAAGTGCGCACGTGTGTGCGCGAATGCATGCATGTCCGAACCCTCAAAATGCAATGTGCATGCACTCCCACCCCGTGCATGCACGTGTGCCCCCACATGCAACCTGCCCCCTGCACATGCATGTGCATGCCCTCTAGGTGCACCCCGACCCCCCACGCATGCATGGCAAAGACCCGATGACCAGCTGGCCAGTGGGAAATGCATGCGCATGCGCAGCAAAACTGAACTGGGGTGACGGCTTGAGTGCCCACAGAGAGGGCGCTGCATGCCACCTGTGCATAGGTTCGTCATCATGGGTATAGGGTTTCCTGCTTGAGCGGGTGGTTGGGCTAGAAGACCTCCAAGGTCCCTTCCAGTCTGTTATTCTGTTAATTCTGAAGCTCACAGAAGAAAACTGTTGCTTTAAAACCACAGAATTATAACAATCCACTTGGGTAATTATAAAGCAGTATGTGGTACCCTCCTAAAAGTAAAGCAATCAGTTTTTTTTTGTTTTTTAAAAAAGGAGAGGATTAGTCTTCTTCTTCCTGCTAATTCTCTTCTGTATTCCTCTTTTGATCTGTTATTACTAGTTGTCTCTTATCCTAATAATAGAAATGTTCAGTTGGAGGACTAGAAATATACTGCAGAATGC
This sequence comes from Pantherophis guttatus, assembly GCF_059756535.1. Taxonomy (NCBI): domain Eukaryota; kingdom Metazoa; phylum Chordata; class Lepidosauria; order Squamata; family Colubridae; genus Pantherophis; species Pantherophis guttatus. The sequence continues at coordinate 288,500,206 of NC_142063.1, read as the reverse complement.
TCCCTGAAAAACAAAGCAGATGTACAAGACATTATGCCTCTACCTGTAACTACTTACCAAAGTCTCATCAGATTTTTAAAGTTTCTTGCTACACAAATATTCATCTGAAAAACCAATGCAGCCTAAACCTGCCCAAACTCTTTTACTTCAGTTTTGAAGCAACATCACTACTGTCATGATTATGTTTGTTGTTTGTATACTATATCAAGAAAATGAGAAAAATACATATCCCGTTTCCACGAAAATAAGACCTATCCCAAAAATAAACCCTAGCAAGTTTTATGTGTGCACCTAATATAAGTCCTATCCCCCAAAATAAGCCCTACTTAAGAGTCTGTGCAGTTGGCTGGCCATCCACTCCATCTGGTGGCTCACAGTACCGTGGCAGGGTAGAGCTGCCCCATGCGCCCTGCACTGGCTTACCTCAGGGCCTGCGCAGCCAGGCCATCCATGGCCTAACACCTCACAGTAGCAGCACTAGCAGTCATGTGCAGTGTGAGCCCATATGGACGCCAGCCCACTTCTACTTGCTCATGGCCACAATGGAGAAGGAGGCTGAGCAGTGTGTTGGTGCCATGGTAGCGAGGCAAAGCAGGTGTCGGGGTGTGGATGGCCTGGCTGCGGGGGCCCTGAGGTAAGGCAGTGCAGGATATGTGGGGCACTCAACCCCCCACCTCACCTCGTGGCCATGGCATTGGCACATCAGTCGGCCTTTTGCTCCGTTGCAACTGCAAGCAAGCAGAAGAAGTGGGCCAGCAGGCACTCAGGATCCTGCTGCATAGGGCTGCTGGAGTCACTCCCATGAGGCAAGACAGGTGTTGGGGCATGGGTGGCCTGGTTGCAGGGGCCCTGAGGTAACCTAGTGCAGGGCGCATGGAGAAGCTCCATCCACACCTCACAGTGGCGGCAATGGCATGCTGCGTAGCCTCCTGCCCCACCATGAGCAAATAGAAGTAGTGGGCCTCCCATACATGGAAAAAAAGTAAGACACCCCTAGAAAATAAGCCCCAGTGCTTAGTTTAGGGCCCAAAAGAAAATAAGACCCGGTGTTTAGGGAAACATAAGTATTTTTCTTAAATTTCCTGCTTATCCTTTTGTGGGATAAAACTCTGTCTCTGCCTAGAACACTTTCTGGAAAATCTGCAGCAACTCCTCTGCCAGCTTCTGTGGCTTTGACAGATTAAGCACAATAGGGTTATAAAGCATTTCAAAGATCAACATTTCAAATGGAGGTTTCAATTTATCACCATTAGTAACATCTCAAGCAGTGGCTTATATAATGCAGACTTCTTTTACTGTCCTTTTCCCATTTGCTTGATCTAGAACAATTTTTCTGACACTTATTTATTCATAGCTTGATTTAGGAAACATCTGTACTACAAATGTGTCTTAGACATATAGTTTGGCTGAAAGATATTTCCCCTTTGGCGGGACAGGCTGAAACAACGGATGACCTATGCAAATAGTACGAATGATTGATAATCACAGAGTTGCTCACCACAGTATTATCTCTTTCTCCTCACAGTGGTTTTTCTGCTTTAATTTGGTTTATTTTTAGCCATTTAAATGAACCATTTTCGCCTTTTTCATTAACTCAACTAACAGGAAAAACGGTGGGGCCCATGTGACAGGTGCTCTGAGTGAATAATAAAGACACTGTTTAAACAGAACGGGTGAGAAAGAGGCAGGGAGTGGAAAAGAAGGTTAAAAAAAGAATGGACAATTTATGAGGTCAAGAAAAGAGGCACTTTGAATCAGCAGACATAATGAGAGTTGCTAGGATGGAAAAGTACTTAAGAGAAAGTCCACTCCTAAGAATGTTAAATAAAAGTATCTGTGCTTTAGACAGATTCTTTCTTGCCATGGGCACTCATTTTGCAAGAATTGAAGGGCGGGGGTGGGGGGAATAGCTAGTTGTAATTCAAAAGACAAGGAAGCCTGAAATGAAAGTTCAGGAGAAAAAGGGATACTTGTCATAATCATAAGATTATTCTTGCTTCTGGGGAGTTTCTTTCCCACTAAATTATATTTAAATATTTTTTCATATTGCTCTGGATTGGCTATTTTAAAAAAAGAGAAAAAATCCCAAAGGAAACAATCTGGCAAGGTGTGGTGCACCTAATAATATTTCCTCAAAGAAAAAGAATCTTAATGTGTGGGTTTTATTGCCCTGTTTTGCTAAATGTCAACTGACTCAGTTACTGGCCATCTTCAGAAAAAGGACAAGCAAGTACAGTAGCACATTTTTCTCTGAAGAATCAGTCTTTTTGTACATTTTATAACAGTATAAAACCAAACTTCCTTCGTTTTGTAAAGCTTCAGGATGTAGATAAGTAATCACAGTCTTCCATCTCCAAACGTTTCACGAAGGCAATGAGAAATCCAATAGAATGTATCAAAATTTGAAGCTTTGGTGCAATTTGCAGGCCAACTATTTCAGAATCACGTCAATGGGTGTAGCCTAGTCACTTTTCCTGAGTATGTAATTTAAGGTTTAGCTCTTATGATGAAATGCATTTGTATTTATTGCTCAGAGAATTATGCACTGGTAGAAGATCCAATACAAGCCAGGAAATACTACCTCCAAATATGTGTGCATTGTCTGTCTGTCTGTCTGTCTGTCTGTCTGTCTCTCTCTCTCTGTGTGTGTGTGTGTGTGTGTGTGTGTGTGTGTGTGTGTATGCGCATTTGTGTGCCCGCATACCGTACACCTGTATACTGTGCATGATACACACATGATACACATAAGTTAAGTACTGATAGACACGTTCAGTTCTTTCTACTACAATATTCTTGAAACTCAAGAAAATGGTGGATTAAAATATCCTAAAGTAGCAATGAGTTTCATAGGATAATGTATAAAAAAATAAATCTTCAAGAACAATAATTTTAATTTAATGTCATAAAATGCATTTTGTTCTAATGCTGAGTAATAAACAGACTAATGCTGAGTCTGTTTATTACTGGCTATAAAAGAAAAACAGAATCTAAACAATTAAATACACTTCGGTTTTGTTTTAAATGTCAGGAAGTAGATTAATATTCTCAATCCACTGTCCATGCATCAGGGGCAATATCGTTCTGGGGTGCACAATATACAAAATCACAAATGCAATATGCAATGCATATAAACCAATTCTTTCATTAAAAGCACACAAACATTTCCCCATACATTTCCATTCCTTAACATAAACATTTACCCATTCCCTGTTTCATCTATGCTGTCAAAATCTTGTTGGGAATTTACTTCAACTGGTTCCTTTTTTCAGGTTAAATCTGTAAGGACCTGGTTTGGGTGGCAAAATGAGGGATAAAGTATACTATAATACCTACCAACCTTTCTGTTGTTTCTCCCCTGTGTTTACCTTCAGGGCACAGTTAAATTCTTCCTAGCGTGTCTTCTACTTTTATCAGCCTTAAGCAAATGTTTTTCTTTCTTTGAATACCCTTGACAGCCACTAACACTGAATGGGTGGGAAGTATACTCCAACTTTTTCTGTTTGGCCTGAGCTCTTGTGGTTACTCACACTACTTCTGAGGACTTCTGTTGTCTGAAGCTTTTAATTAACTTCCAGTAGGAAAGAAAATTGGTTCCTGTAAGAAGATCAGAAGGAAGTCTTGGGACTTTTTCTACTAGAAGATCCCTTAGTAGTTCCTTCTATTTTAATTGGAGTCTGTACTAAGGACAGTGTAGTTGTCTATACACTTGTAAAGGTTTTCTTTATTTTTCTGAATCAGTTTGGGATTCTCAGTGTTTTTTAGACCGACTACTTGTCTCTCATGTATTTTTACAGACATAGTCATCTTTTGTCCTACAGGATCTTTAAGAGCTGCTGTACTAAGTCCTTTTGGAAAATTATTGTGACCTCTCCCCTTAGCTAAATGCCTTGCTTTACCATAGATATAGCCTTTTATACCTCCAGTAGGTATCTTATTGGAAATGTGGGAAAGTTTCTTGTCCTTTCTGTTTCCTTAACTTTATCTTCCCTATCACCTGTCAGTGTTGACTTTGCCAGGCCAGTTTTTTTGGTATTGTGGCTGTTTTCCTATTTCTAACTCTTTTCTGATCACTTTGCACTTCTCTGCAAGGGTTACAGCTTTCAGCCCTGTTTGTAAGTGATGCTGGCAGAATCTGACACAAGTTGGTAGAACTTGGGAGAAACTGTCCTAACAGTTCCAATATTGATGCAATATGATCCTCCTTCTCATGTATATTTGATTTTAATCACTTTCTTCCTATATCTTCTAACTCTCTTGTCCATTACTCTCTTACTCCTTCCTGTGGTTATAGGGATACTGCCTTAAACCTTGGTCTGTAGCAGGGGTGAAATGCTACCAGTTCGGACCGGTTCAGCTGAACAGGTAGCGATGGCGGCAGGTGGTTTGGAGAACTGGTAATAATAATAATTATAATCAGAGATCACTTCTGAAAGGAGCCCTGTATATACTCTTAAGCATGGAATTAGCTGAACCACCCACTGTTCCTTAGGCTATTTGCAAGCAACTGCAACACATTCAAATGCCACAAAAAAGATTCTATATGCTCCTCCTCGGTAAAAGTTTGGGATCCTTCCTTTATACTGGCTACTGTGGAACAAGAAAGGTTCAAGCTTCCCTCAATAGAGTAATCATCTCCTGGAATGCCTTCCTCTTTTCCTCTCTAACCGGTATTTCTTTCTCAAATTGGTCTCTTCATTCAGCTTCTCTCCACAATTATCTTCATCCTCCCATTCTTTTTCTTTCCTCATCCTACTGCTTGATCATGTTTCTAATATATAACCAGGCATCAAGGAAAATCTCTTTACTTTTTGCTTGGACTTGGGAGTCAGCGTCAACCTTCCTCTGTCTTCTTCTCCAAGTTCCTTACATAATCACAAGTCTCTATATATGTGCTTAGGGAGAGAACCTAGGCCCATGATGGCTAACCTATGACACATATGCCCAAAGTGGCATGTGGAACCATGTTGTCTGGCATGCATGGCATCGCCCGTTCCTCTTCCAGGTTTCTGGTGCACATGTGTGTGCGGCAATCAGCTGACCTTTTTGCATGCGGCCATGCCAGAAACTAGAAGAGCTGTCTTCCATTTTTCTGTGTGCGCATGTGCGCCAGCCAGCTGATCGTCATGCGTGCATGTGCACCAGAAACCCGGAAGAGTAGCTGGCTGAAACCGGAAGTTCATTTTTGGGCACGCACTTGCGCCATGGTCAGCTCCTCTTCCGGGTTGCGGCCCAGATGTGTATGGCTCTAGGTGCCGAAAAGTTTCACCATCATTGACCTAGGCAATGCCTTGTACTGCCCTAGCCCTTCTAGGACCAAACTCCCTTTTCCTGGGTGCAGGTTCTGCTTTCCTTTCATTCAAAACTCTTGCATGTTTTGCTCAGCTGCTGCACCATCCTACCGCTAATACCAAGTGTGAGAGGGCTCTTTTGAGAAATGGTACAAATCACCAACACTGTTGGTATCTTCCCTGTGTTTCCATATATAAAAAAACTAATGAATTCATTTCCTAACCCCTACCTTAACACATCACTAAGTCTATGCTACAGTCTACTTATACGGATATTTCTGTGCCTATATGATTACCTAATTCTTAAATAGTCTTAGGAAATATTCTGTTGTTCTTTGCTTTCTGAAATTGTAACAAGTCTTTAGCTATTATTTAGCCTGTTTCAAGTTAGTAGGATGCTGTGGCTGTTAGCTGCAGCTTCTCAGTCTGGACTAGGGGCAAAGAGAAATAAGGGTGGATATACCAGCAGCTCGCTGTAGGCTCTCAGAATCTTTGCTTCCCTTTTCATTTTTGTTGTTGGCTTGCTGAAGTCTAAACCAGCTTCTCCTTCACCATCAGTCACCTGCTGAACTAATGGCTGCTCTGCTCCCTTGGATAAAAAAATATTCTCTTCTCTCCCACACAATACTCCCACTGTCCACTCTCCAGTGCTATTGGCATGTTCCTTTTATAATTGGAAATCAGGTGTGGTTCAGGCTACCTTAAAGTCTCAAGGGAACAGACAAAGGGAAGGAAGAATGTATGCTGGCCAGTGCAAGCCTTTCATTTTGCAATCACTTTTTCAAACATTAAAATTTGTGTTTCTTCTAAAGTAGTCTAATTTTATTTAGTACAAATGTGTTAAAGCTTAAGCAAAAATTAAATTTATAAAACTTATGAACTGAATCATGATTCCAAAGAAAAAAAGATTATTGACAGTGTTCATACAGCAAACTATACATAATATCATTTGTTTGTCCCAGTGCAGTAAGTGAATGCAACAACTGTTATTTGCATTTTGGTATCAATGCAAAATGGAATTGTGTAGTGCACTGTGTGAATCTATACACAGTTGTAGTACAATCCTGTTTATGCTAACTCAGAAGTAAGTCCCATTAATTTCAGTGAGACTTAATTCCAGAAAAAAAAATAACTTTCTATTTGAAAATCCTGTATATATGTTTGACTTTATACAGGACATAATAAGCAATATATTGTCATCCTCCATCTAATTTAACCTTTGGCCCAGCAATCACCATTTGTTCTAAGATCTTGAGAATATCAATAGGTTTCGTAGTCATACAGCACATAAGAAGACCTGGTACTCCTATTTATGCATTCCATCTCTGAAACTCATTAGCATTCAAATTTATTTATAACTTATATAAACTATAAGCTAACTGTCCTGGTTGGCTGACAATAATAACATTAAAATGGCTATTAAAACAAAAAAGAACAAGTGTAGTGATGGAATTGTTGGAATGACACCAGGGAGAACCAGATTCCACAAATTCACTGGTTGACTTTGTACCATTCAGTTTCTCTATACCAAGGATTATTGGAATAGGATTATTCTTGTGGAGAAAAACAGGAGGAAGCCATATCTACACTGACTTGAACTGCTGAATGAAATATAAACCTAACAACTAATTAAATAAATAAATGATAACAAAATATTGTAATTAACATTGTAACTTATATTTCAATATTATATATGTGTGTGTTCTATTTAGCTGAAAACCACTAAATCTAATTAACATAGCAAGCAGGTAATGTAATATACATTGCATTGATATTAATGTAATACATTTGATATTAATGTAATGTAATATCAATTTCAGAATGGGAAACAGATTCCAAGTAATTATTTAAATTTCTTTGATTCCATTAAATGTCATAGCTCGGTTTTAGCTCTACCTTTCCTGGTTTTCATAGTACTTTCGACATCTGTAAAAAAAATTGTGGAGAAAAGTGTATGATTATCATCCAAGGAAAATTCTTATTTTTTCTAGAATTCCACTGAATATAAATAAAATTCACACTTGTATTTCCATTGTCTATCAATCGAATGTTATTCATTTTAACACTCAATAGCCTAGTTCATTTTATTGGCTGGAAAAGAAACTGTTCATAAATACATCTACCCCCTATTTATACTACTTACACAATGGGCTTGCTATTTTGAGGCATTATTTAGCTCCTTTTACAAATGCTTCATCATCTCCCATATCAAAGAGGCCAAATGTTAGTTAAAACTAAAAGAGAGAACAAAACTGAACAGCTACAAGCATTATGATAGTTGAAGGCATAATTAATTTAATGCACCATTTGATTACCTAAAATGGATTGTTAGGTAACCATTCATTATTGCTCTCGCAGTACAACAGTGATTTGTGGGAAATCATTCTTGTTAAATTACATACATTTTCCCCCTAAATTTAGCATGTCTGGTGATGTGGTATTAAGGCATTCATTAGGAGTGTAAAAGGGCTTGAAGGGCTTAAGTAAAATCACACATGTCTGCAGAGGTGCAAATAAAATTGTTTAAGTTGTCCCAAGAAAACAAAAATACAGATAAGTTTCCTTTTTATATATAAATTCTGTGCATGTTTGGTTGACACAACTTGATTGACTTTTCAGTTGGGAATGGGCAGAATGTGATGAAAACCAATGCTTGAAAATGCTAGAACCCAAAAGCAGCAGGAATGAGAGGATGACAAAGTAAGGGAAAGTTGCAGAACAAGGTTTCTGGAATTCTTTTCCTCCTCTTAATAGCAGCAACACTCTGGAGCAAGTGACCAGGAGGAAAGAAAACTGAGAATGGAGCAGACACCAGCATTCTAAGCCATTGCCCAATTCTCTCTCCCTCAGGAATGCACTGAGGATTATTATTATTTTTACCTCTGGAAGTACATCCAGTCCATGTTCAAATATACTTTTGTTGCTATTGTTAGCTTCTCTTGTCCTACCAAATTTGGTCATGTCTCTTCTGTTTTCAGGGAATTATCCTGTTGATAGACAGAATTCTAAGCCTTATTTATTATGTAATTTCTTTTCAAAGTGCCATTAAAGTGCAAAGAACAGTTTCAGGCATTTATCTGTGTGCCACAATGTCTCATGGTGGTTCACAACAGTTATAAAACACAGCAATAAAGTCTTCACAATTTATACCCAAAGCCCCCTAGAATAGTTTAGTTTTAACCAGCTTCTGGAAGTCTATTAACAGTGGAGCTAGTCATAACTCTGAGGGAAATCCATTCCAGAGACTAGGGCCTAGTCACTAGGCCAACCTTACTAGAACACTAGTAGACAACCTCCCTGGAATAAGGAGCATTACTGACAGCCTCTCTTGGGAGAGTTTCAAATGGATCAAATATGATTGGAAGAGGTGGTCCTGAAGGTGGCATCAAGTCACAAAGGGATTTATAGATTAAATCAATATTTGAATTCCTTTTTGAAACTTAGCATAGGGACTACAAAACAGCAACACACTACTGTTGGTATTGAGTCTTGACACTTGATGAACTTGATGAACTTGCTCAGGTTCAGCAAGCTGCAAAGAGAAAAATAAAAAGGCAGAAACCTTTACTGTGCTTCCTCTTATTAAAATTATATAACATATTCAATAGGAGAAGTAAACACCTATTAAAGTAAAGCACTATAATGTTAGTCAGATATAATGTGTCTACCCTATTAATATGATCTGTCTTTCCATAGCCTAGACTTACAAGTCTGGGGATTTATATATTTATGTGATTGATGTGGATACTCAATTTACAAGAGCAACTCTGGCTGAATTGCAGTTGGAAGGAATTGAAAATAAAACAAAATACAATAAAAATAATAAAACTTCAGAACATAAAAACCAAGTTGTTAATGCCATAATGCAAATGCCAATAATGACAAAAGCAGCCAAAGGCCAATAACACAAGTTTCATGCATTCATTACATTCTAGGTAGGTGCATCTCGTGGTCTCAGAGGAAGAGTCATGTCTTCTGCAGGGCCCTGCAGAAAGACAAAAGGAATGGGACTATCTAATCCTCAGGAAAGAATGATATTCCATGGATGCTTCCCTTTATCAATAGCAGAATCTTAATTAAGATGATGCAAGATAGAAGCTATTTCAGGTTCAAATGATATGATAAGCTTGAAATCGGAGGGCCCTTAGGAAATGGTCACTTCTGTTACTTCAAAATTACCATAATGCAGACCTGAGTTTTATCAGTATGAGTAATTTGGGATTTTAAAAAAATAATATTTAGCATATAAAATATAATGAATACATGAATGAGCCTGCATGATAAGGTAGCATAATATGCTATAGTTGTGCAGCACTTTGGATGCAACATGGAGATGTTGGAGATGCATGCAAGTATTTGGCTCAGTGGCTAAGAAACTGAGCTTGTTGATAGAAAGTTTGGCAGTTCAGCGGTTCGAATCCCTAGTGCTGTGTGTGAGCTCCCGTTACTTGTCCTAGCTTTTGCCAACTTAGCAGTTCGAAAGCACATAAAAAATGCAAGTAGTCTTTTCCTGAAATTTCATGGGTAGCTACCCATCACTACTGCAGTGCAATCTCAGGATCCATGCACATTACAGCACAGCACAATCCTACAAAGCTTATATTACTGAAGGTGTCATACAAATGTAGCTACAAAGAGAAGCAATAGCTAACATTGACTTAATTAAGAGAAATGACTATAGAAAAATGACAGACTTGAACCTAAAAGAATTATCTCCTAAAAATTTGATGAATGAAACCTGTCAAATGACAAGTCAAAGAGCTTTGCATAAGATGTTTGACTCCATAGCCACCTGGAGCGTTAAATATTCTAATTCAAGACATGAAAAGCCCAACAACAATTAAAGCAACCTGTCAATATTTAATACTTCTTTCTTCTACTTTTTCCAATGCAAGAAATATTTTTGAAATCACATTTTACATGTTTCAACTTTGTCAACTTAATTTCACAATTTAAAAAAAATGTGCCAGCCCATAGTCATAATTCACCTGCAGTTTTTGTGACCATGTAGTTTTTTCATATAAATAACTAAATAGGTAACTGTGTCAATCAGCTGCCTCCAATATTAGTATTTCCTATATTTCCAATAGCCAATTGTTGGTATCATGAATTTCCTAATTGCACGTAATATTCCCATTCTCTGCATATTTCTGTCTTTGACTTCTTCAGCTTAGTTTCCTTCAGATTGCTTATACACATTGTTCATGCCCATAGTTTATAGAATTAATAAATTGAACCATGAATTAGATTACTACAACATATTGAGCCTAAAGTTAATCAAACACTTTAGTTTTTGTGTTCTATCCGACTAAGGTGCCTTATTTTTTAAATTATTTTGCCATTTTTCTCCTTGCTTTAGTTATACCTGGAACTCCCTAACAGAATTACATTATTCTGCTTTTTTATTTTTCTTCAAATTTCTTTGCAGAGCTCAATTTTTACATGAAGACGTTGCGCGAATCTTTGGTTACCATTCGCTATGCAACAATGGGTTAATGAAGCTCTTCAAATCTTTTTAATTCCATGTTCTATTAGCCTTAGTCATCATGGTCAAAAGTGAGGGATATTTATCAAGAACAACTGAAAAGTCAAATGTTATTTACTCTATAAAGAAATTAAGTCTAGACTACTGATGAGGACCATGATGAACCTCCTGCCTACCAGCCATTTGGAAACCTGCCCTTATTGACAAACGAGTCCCTAACATGAGGAATGACACCAGACCCACACTCACGAGGGCCACACAGGATGTCACCACCACACATCCACGCGGAAAGCAGACTCAAACCCACACCGATGATGAGGCACGACCATGGACCAGAAGCCAGACCACAGCTGCATCATTAGCCACTTTAAACCTCTCCAATCCATACATGAAGCTGACTGACACCCACTGATGAGGCCTTATAAGGCTGAAATAGATCGATTTTAGTCTCTCTTAAGTCTTATAGCAGACAGCATAGTGCTGCTTAAATGTCTGATAAAGCCTAGAAAATAGTGATTTGGGATGTCACTTAACTATGGCAATACAATTATCTTGATTTACGTAGGAAAAACCCTGGCTAGAACAGTAATGCACATATAGACCTACGAAAAAAGAACAAAATAAATATTTGACCGTTACAGGGAGGAGTCAAAAAATGAGGGTGTGGCTGACTGATGAGGCCTTATAAGGCCGAAATAGATCTATCTTAGTCTCCTTAAGTCTTACAGCAGACAGCATAGTGCTGCTTAAATGTCTGATAAAGCCTATAAAATAGTGATTTGGGATGTCACTTAACTATGGCTGATTTGGGATGTCACTTAACTATGGCAATACAAACATCTTGATTTACGCAGGAAAAACCCTGGCTAGAACAGTAATGCACATATAGACCTACGAAAAAAGAACAAAACACACACACACACACACACACACACACACACACATTCTTACTTCTTCGTAGGATTTATGTGTGTTTTTCCTCTAGCCAGGTTTTTCCTATGTAACCAAGTCTCTCACCTGGCAGCAAGAACTTGCTGGCTGCCAGAAAGAAAAAAGCCCAGAATCATGAAATGTTTTCTAATAGCTACATGGAATTTCTATGGATTTTCTATGCTCCTTAATATTATTTTCCCTATGGCCTATTCCATGATTATCTGGGTCAACATCTAACTTGAATTTGGTTTCTGAATTCTTAAATTGCTGTAAACATATTAAGATGGAATTCTTTTATTACTGCTGTATTACTTAACAATTACAAACATTGAATGTCAACTCGCAAAGCATCCCTGGCCTGCTCTCTAGTTGCCATAGGGCAGGCGGGATGGGAAACCGGCGAAATGGCACAGCAGCCAAAGAAAAATGCACATTCCATGCTTCTCTCTCTCAAGGCTATATCCCAGGGTTACTTACAGCAGCAGAGAGGAGTGACCTCTACAACCCGCATAATTGTTCCGTTGGAGAATGTGATTGATGGCACACCCTGGGGGGAGGGGGGAAACAGGGTCATAATTGGAGCGTAAATTATGTAGGATCAGAGCTGGCTTCACTCAACTTACCGACATGAAGCTCCTAATAAATAACAGGATTTCTTTTAAAGCTTGGCTCGAGACTCATGATTTAATTAGGGCATCCATCAGAACCCTGACACCAAGCCAGCTCTCTCAAAACTAAGATTACCGCGATTCCTGGGTCCCAGGCTCTGTCTTTGGCTGCTGTGCCATTTCGCCGGTTTCCCATCCCCCCTGGCCTATGGCAACTCGAGAGCATGCCAGGGATGCTTTGCGAGTTGACACATTGAATTCATTAGCCAATTTACAAACTATATACTAAAGATAATTTACATTGTAGTCTTATCATTCTATATGATCTTTAGGCTTATCATAGATGGATTGCTAATATATGGATAATCACTGAAATGGCAGCAAAGGGATCTTTTTTCCTTCTAATATCTCTTTGCTGGCATTTAATGATTTTTTTTTCCAGCACAGATAAATTAGAGACTTAAGTCAGGAAATTCAAACTCTCAGCTTGTAGTTTGGCAACAGAGCTAGTGAGAGCTAGTGAGAGCGGCTTGCCAAATTCAGGTGGGCATTGCAAGTATTCCCTTGTGCTGGTAGGAGTTGGTAGCTCTATGAAAGGCCTGGGGGAGTTGTGTATCGCAGTTTGGTTCATTTTATTCATTTTTTTTTACTTACTGGAGACTTTTCTATTCGTGTATTGGTATTATAGCTCTTGGACTGTTTCTTATGTGACACTTGGGGCAATTTGAGTTTGAAATCCTTTTGTACCTTAGCATTAATTCTTATACGAACTGGAAATAAGAATTAGTCTTTAAATGATCACAGAAAGCTGTGGAAAATATTTTAACTGCAACACCAATATTTAAATAGAAACATATGAAGGAAGAGATTAAATAGAACAAAGGATTTATTTATGGAATTTATCCGCTGCCTCAATCCAGATGGATTACTTTATAATCAAGGCTGCATTCCCATGCACACATATGAGAATAAGTTAAGTCATAAGAATAATGCAGGTAATCTATCCACCTGATACCAGTTATGTATCATACAGATATATGTATAATATAGGTAAACTGATATTCATGGTACTTAGAGCAAACTCTCCATTTCTAAAGAAGAGGCATTCTCAGTCTATCTAAAAATTCTATCTGAAAGTAATGAAGGTAACTAAATTTTCAGAAGGAAAAAAAACAATAAAGAATATATTAACAACACTGGATTGCCTACTAATGTATGAATTCCACAGTTAAATAGAAAAGCATACCCTGCTGATAGAAGAAAAAATTGTCAAGTTTTGCTTATGGAGAAACTGGTCAAGAATAAGCATTAAAATTACCTGACTTTCCGATAACCTTCCTATAATAAATGTACATGTACGATGATACATACTAGTTATAAGGATTATTCACACATATATAATTTGCCTAATAAAATATTTGTATAGTAGATGGAGGATAAGGACAAGTCACTGATTGCCTGAGCCTGCGAATATAGGATACAAATCAAAATTCAATTCTAATTACTGGTATTGTGCTTTGATTACTCCAGAGAAATTCAGATTATATATGAGAACTGACTCACCTGTATGATTTTACACAGCAAGAAACAATGAGGAGAATACAGGCATCTAGTACAAACTATGATGCAAAAATTATGTAACAACTGTTCTCCTGTCACAATAAATCTCAGCCTTTTGTGCTTGCTGTCGGATACAAATATGTCAGTCCCAAGGTATATGTCATAATGCACATTTTATTGCTTGCCCCATCTGTGCAGATATTGATGATTGTAGGACTATATAGACTGAGTTATTTAAATTATATATTATATTCTCTGTATGGGGCTTGTCAGGATAACATATTTAAAGTTTTATAATTTTTAAACTAACCGAAAATATTCTACAAATCACATAATCATTTATCCACAGAATAATTTTTCCAAAGGTTCCATATGCTTCTTTTCTTTCTACAGCATAGAATTGTACATGAGAAAAAGCAACAGAAAATGATAGAAAGAAGCGTCTGTTACTAAGCATTGATTTGTTTTATCTCAAGGAGTTAGGCTTCTTTCAACAATGTTGCAATGATAGTTGGGTGAAATTTTTTTAGAAACTGCCCTTCATTTTCCTGGTGTCCCTTAAATGATCGGCAATGTTTTTTCTCAGTATGCACTTGCTGTACAAGTATAGTTTCTGACTTGCATTTTTCCTGACCTTAGCTTGACGTTCTGTGTCAAAGTGCTGTAGTTCAAGCTTTGCATCCACAATGCCATTATCCTATTACCTTGATTAAAGATTCATTTTGTAATAGTAAAAATTGGAAACTACTATGAAAAAGGTGAGCTCTACATGGATGCCAAGACCAGAAATTATTTTTGCATTACTTGGTTGGCTGATTATGTACCATCAAGTCATTTTTGAGACCTAGTGACCATGTAAATACATTTTTCTCCTTGATGTTCTATTCCCAAACCTCTTCTTTCAGGTCTCTCAACAGGACACTCATTGCCACTTTGATTGAGTACAGTATATCGACCTCGCATTGGTCATCTTCTTTTTCCTTCCACCTTTCCCAGCATTAGAGCCTATTCCAGGGAGTTAGGTTCTCACATAAAAAGTCTGAACTATGATAATTTGAGCAGATCACTTGCGCCTTGAGTGAAAACTTTGGATTGATTTGTTCGATGAACCATTGGTTCATCAGTAGTTTTATATATCTTTCCATAATTAATTAATTAATTAATTATTCTATTAACATATAAAAAAGCTACTGGATTTCAAAGTCACCGCTAAATACAGAAATGAAACTGCAGCAGAGTAATCAGAAGAAGCAGCTGCGGCTATCGCTCACCTAATTTTCTCAGCTATGAAGGGTAGAAAAAGTGAGCAAAAAAAAAAGAAGAAGAAGAAGAAGCCACTACTTCCTCCTACATGTCGTTTTGGACTTTCAGCCACAGTGCATTTAAGGACATGAGAGAGAGAAGGGAAAACTGACCTTGTTGATATTGCATTAGCCAGGAGGAAAGCAAATGAAGTACCCTCCTGACACAAGTGGTGATTGAGTGGTCCAGACAAGGAAACAGACTGGTACGATACTGCTCTTCAGGCAAGGTCAGTAGCCCAAATTGTCCCCATAGACTGCCTAACACAGGAGTCAGCAACCTGCGGCTCTGGAGCCACATGTGGCTCTTTCACCCCTCTGCTGTAGTTCCCTGTCACTCAAAATATGCGTCAGAACCACCAATGTGTGACACCCACCAGCGATTTACTGAGTTTTTCAATCTCCGGTAGGCCAACCATGGATAAATCCAAGAAAAGAAAAGTTTCAGAAGAAAACAGAACGCTTAAGTCAACTACATATGCTAGTTTTGTGGCCGCTCAAGAAATAGTCAGGCACGGGAAGGGTTTTGTGGCTCCTAGTGTTTTCTTTTCTGTGGGAAATGGGTCCAAATGGCTCTTTGAGTGTTTAAGGTTGCAGATCCCTGGCCTAACAAAAGGCAGTACATGATCCTCTTACTGTATCCACCCTGTCAGTGATGTGGCTGGAAGATTAAACCCATTGAGAGAAGAAAACAGTGACACCATAAAAGCATATTGCCAAACGCCACCCACAATGTGGAACAAGGACCGTCCACTCTCCCTATCAACATAGCTCTGGGGGAAATAACATTGATGAGATTTAGCTCTAAAACAAAAATTTTACCTAGTTCCAGCCACATTTATCTATTACAGCAAGAACCAAGTCTTATGGCACTCCAAAAGGCTTATCATCGCAACATTTTCTTAAAACACTGAGGAAACACGTGATCCACTCTGCTGATTAAAGTATCAGAGCCTTAATTATTACAGTATCACTCATAACATGAGCCCTTGACCCCATGCAATCCAATAGACCCTGGCCTTGGCTCACTATTTTCTCTCCTGCAAAACCCAGAAGGACAAAGAGAGTTGGGGCTGTTAAAAGTAGACCAATCAATCAGAACAGAGTTGGGAGGGACCGTTGAGATCTTCTAGTCCAACCTACTGCTCAAGCAGGAGACCCTATACAATTTCAGACAAGTGGCTGTCCAGTATCTTCTTAAATGCCTCCAGTGATGAAGCCCCCACAACTTCCGAAGGCAGCTGTTAATTGTCCTCACTGTTAGGAAGTTTCTTCTTACTTCCAGGTTGCTTCTCTCCTTGATTAGTTTCCATCCATTGTTTCTTGTCTTGCCTTCTGGTGCTTTGGAAAATTTTTATTCTTTATTCTGGAAATAGAGATATAAAAATATATATATTTTTAATTTTTATTCTTTATTCTGGAAAATAAATTGACCCCCACCCCCACCCCCACCTTCTTCTTCAGACCCTCAAACACGGAGTCTACTAATGACAACTTTATTAGGACACAATGAGGGATTCTCTTTGTGACAGCCCCTCAAATACTCAGATAATATAATAATACTACTAATAAACAATTTTATAAGGGCACAGTCAGCGGCTCCCTTCACCCGACAGTCTCTTAGCCTCAGCAGTCACAAGGCAGCGATTCTACCCGAGGGGACCAAATCTGATGGTTTTCGCTGGTTTCGAAACAACTGACCGGCGTTTACCCTGCCCGCAGCCCTTAAAAAGAAGGCAGGAGAATGTAAACCCGGGCGTGGGTGTCACTCGCCACGACGTATTACGCAGGACCCCACCTACTTCAAGGTAAGAATTAGGCTCTATCTCAGTTATATCTGCGCTGCTCGCAGCTCACCCCACCCAGGCGGTGGCAGTAGCAAAGAGTTCCGACCGCCCCACAAGCTGGCACCGCGGGGTGGGCGTTCCGTACTAAAGACGGCGCGCAGACTAAGGCCACGCTCCAGTTGCGAGAGCGCCGCCGAGCGTGCGGGGCCGAAGTAGTCAAAGCGGAAGCGCGGGGTTTGCCTACAGTCAAGCCGCGGCGGTGGTTTCGCTCGAACTTCGCGTGTAGAGCGGCCGGCCGGGACGCGGCGCCTCGAGGGGGTGTCCCCCGGCCACGTGCTGCGCCCAGGGACTCGAGCGGAGGGGACCCTCACTCTTTCGCTGGCCGCTTTTCGGACCGCCGCTGGTGGCGGCCGGCCGGGAGACGCTCCGCATGCGCCGCTCGAGGAGGCGAGTGGGTGAAGAGAAGGGCTCCAAATTCAAACGACGGAGGCAGCAGCGAGGAAACCCGGAGGAGTAGCCCGAAACCGAGCGGGAGAGAAGCGGGAGAGAAGAAAGAAAGGCGGCGGTTGGGAGGAGAAGAGAGGAGAATAAAAAGAGGAGGAAAAGGTGGGAAAGCCGAGGCCGGGTGAGGATCCCTGGCATTCCCTACCGAGGGAGCGGGGCTCTTCTCCTCGCTTTATTGCTCCCCTGCCAAGGCAAACCCCCTCCCCCCCCTTGACTCGTTTCCTCTCCCTTCCTCTGGAGCCGAGGCTACCCATTGTGCACCGCCATGGTAGATAGGGGTCCTTTGTTGACGTCGGCGATTATTTTCTACCTGTCCATCGGAGCAGCTATCTTCGAAGTGCTGGAGCATCCTCATTTGCAAAATGCGGCCGAGGGTTACAAGCAGAAAAAGTCGGAGCTCCTGAAAGAATTTCCCTGCCTGAGCCAAGAAGGGCTAGATAAGATCCTGCGGGTGAGTTTGTGTGCGTTTTTTAAAAAGCTTCTTTCCCGCCATCTCTTTCGACTCGGAACAAAATGGGTTGTCTCCTTTCAAATGTGCAATTGTTGTAGGGCGCCAGTTACACTTTACGCTTGAGCAAATGGCACCTGCAGTAATTAAAATTCGCGCCCGCAACACATTGCTTGCTCTCTCTCTCTCTCTCTCTCTCTCTCTCTCTCTCTCTCTCTCTCTCTCTCTCTCTCTCTCTGTCTGTCTGTCTCTCCCTCCCTCCCCCCTCCCTCTCTCTCTCTATCTCTCTCACACACAAACACACACCTTGCAATGTGAAAAAAGAGGGAAATTGTCCTCCGAATTGAGACACGTTTGCTATTTTTTTTTTGGTCCCTCTGGGAGGCAGGAGCCAGTTCTTTGAACACAGTAAAAGCATTCTTCGACTCCGATGGCTTTACTGCTAGGTATGTGCTTCTTCCTGCGCTGAATTGCACAAACTTAACAAGGCGTGGATAACATCCAGAGTCGCTGAACTCTGCTATAGTAGAAAGTATGGATTTGCTGTGCAAATATTGGTCTCTGAAATTACATTTTAAAAGCAGGTTGCTTCTGAAGTGTACAGATTCACTTGGCTCCTTCCCTGATATTGTGGGAAAACCAAGCTGGTCATATTTTAGCAGTGATTATAATATGCTTTGCTAAGAATACACTGAATGCCATGTCAGAGCATTTATCTGAATAACAGGTGCTTTGTTTGCAGTTTCTTCCCCCCCCTCCCCCAAATGTTGCACAGTAATATTTCTGAAATTGAACATGTGAACAGGTGAAAAAAATTGTATTTATGAGACTGATGTGTAAGGGAGGCCAATTTTGTAATCAAAATGTACTTTTAAGTTTTCTTGCAGTTGTTGGTGACTTTTAAGATTATGGCCAAAAAGTTTAGGGTTATGTCAACAGGCAGCTAAAATTTCTCATTTGAATGGGTATGGGCAGCCTAAGCCTGTTGGTGCATCTCTGGTTCTCAAAAGGTCAAAGATGAGCTGTAAAATAATTCATTGGAAATTATCTTCCATGTGGTATGGGTTATGCAACTTTTTGTTCCATCAATTTATTTATTTATTTATTTAAAATTCTGCCTTTGGATTCAGTGAGATACATCTAGAGTGGGTAGAAAGACTGAAGACTTCAAGAGAGCTTAGGCTGTAAGCACCTGATTGGCTGAACTTCCTAAGGATCTGAAAAACAAAGAAGGGTGCTGAATGTGTCCTTCTCTTGGTCTTTGTTTTTCCTGCCCCTTCTTATCTATCTGTTAAGCTCCATTAAGTAGGAAAGTTTGTCTGGCACTTGTGTTAAGCTCTGTCTTGCACAGAGGCCAGAGAGTACAATAAAGAATGCAGTATATTTGTTATGACTGAGTGAGTCACAATTTAGGCCAAGTCCTTTTGCCTTTTGCATAGAAATGTTAAGTCTTTAGTATAGAAATGTTAGCTGTTCTGCAGTAGCCTTTTAAATAAAGTTTTTCTGGATTACAATCCGATTCTTGTAATGTTTAAAGAATACAGATCTTCTTTTTTTAAGATGTTACATGCTTCAAAGAAAAGACAATTCCATTTCTCCTGTAAAAGAATGGCTTATTTTATAGAAAAATAATATTGTGCACCAAATGCCATACTTTCTAGGAGATCATTTGTTTGAGAAAGACAGACACAAGCAATGCAGTTCCAGTGCAAATCTTCCACCTGTGCTTTTAACTTTTTGAACTGTGACAAATGAGTACAATCTGAACTTACTGTACAGTTACTGACTTCAGCCAAGGCTGCATGTTTGGAATATTACATATTTTCCTCTTTCCATTCTTCTCTAAGATGGAGGGGTTTTCTGGAGGTAATAAGGAAAAAGGCAAATTGTTTTGTTATAATGCATTTGTATGTCACATTTTGCATTTTACATGTAGCATCATCATTAACCTTGCACAGTGCTTTATAATCACTGAATTGTCTTCAATTTGGCTTAGGTCATTATGGCCATTAACACCCTATTTTAAGTTTAGTGAACTGAGACTGTGAGAAATTAGTGCAAAAGTCATTGGATAAACCTATAATGTAAGCTGGGATGTCAAACTGGCGGGCCGGATGCGTCATGTGCAGGCCACGCCCACCCCAGCTCCGCAAATGGGAAAAAATCATGACGGCAACGTGACGCCATGAGTTTGACATCCATGATGTAAACCAAAGAAATCTATATGTCACGATCTGGGAGAACTGAACTAACTAGCATGATGTATAAGCTCTGTTTCAGTCTATAAAATGAATTAGATCTGTCTTTCCATATTGTTGTTCAAATTATTCTACAACTGGATTACTTGGATTGCTTGTATCTTTACAATTTATATTGTTTTATTTGTTTCCTAGGATGATTTGATTGCTTATTCGTAAACTTTGACTAACACCAAGTGTTGTATCTTATGATTCATCTTATGATGAATGTATTTTATTTTTCTTTATGTGCACTGAGAGCATATACACCAAAAGCAAATTCCTTGTGTGTCCAATCAAACTTGGCCAATAAAGAATTCTTCTTCTTCTTCTTCTTCTTCTTCTTCTTCTTCTTCTTCTTCTTCTTCTTCGTCTTCGTCTTCGTCTTCGTCTTCGTCTTCGTCTTCGTCTTCGTCTTCGTCTTCGTCTTCTCCTTCTCCTTCTCCTCCTTCTCCTTCTCCTCCTTCTCCTTCTCCTCCTCCTCCTCCTCCTCCTCCTCCTCCTTCTTCTTCTCCTTCTTTCTCCTCCTCCTCTTCCTCTTCCTCTTCTCCACTTGTAATTGAAAAAGTTCCTTATTTCAGGTCAGCGAAGTTCTTAAACTTTGATGCATCAAAAGTGCTACTCTGCTTGCTTGTTTTTCAAAGACTTGTATTTTCTTGTCTTACACCCACGTGGGAAGATGCTTGGTAGACTTCTAATTTAAAACTCTTCTACTGCATATATCTTGCTGAGGTGATTGGGCACATACACAGAACCATTCACAGAACTGATGGCTATTTCAAAATTTTCAGAAAAGTTGCTTACTCTGTTTAAGAGGCAAATCTATATACTTTGAAGTATAATTATTTACCTGGAAAGCAAGACATTCTTCAGAAACCTCTACTTCTTAGCATTTCCTCTTTCTTCATTAACAGACTGCACCTAAAATGTACCCAGGAAGTAGGGGAAAGGCTTCCTGAAGTAAAGTTTCAGTACCACTGATCTTACATTGGTTGCTGCACATATTGCATCATTCTAAATGAAGTGAGGAGTCCATGCAATTAAAGATCTTAATAATCATAGTCTTAGATGAATGATCATCTAGGACTATGATTATTAAGACCTTTAAATTTGTGTTGCTTTTTCACACAGAGCATGTTTACTCAATTAGTAAATCGTGAAGGGTTGTTGGTTTTTGTTATTGATACAGATTGATTATTTTGCTTTCCATTTCCATTAATGAAAATTTTGGACACTTTGTATTGGAGTAGCTAGAACTTCTGTTTTTTTTTTTTTTTAAGTTCTTAAGTGAATCCAGGAATTCTGCTGGTATGACTATCTCATTTTCTCTTTGCTCAAATTATGGTGCCACACCCATGTTCAAATCCCTAGTAGCTCTCATATGCAACTTGGACACAACTTGTTTCTTGTTTTGCACAATTGCACTCTGTTCTGCATATACCGTACATGCTATCTACTTTTCTTCACTCCCTCAATTTCTGGGAGGCCTGTATTAGGTTTCCAGCTATATATTCTCTTTTTAAAAAATGTTACTTATCTTCCTCCTAGTTTTTTATTTTTTGTTTTTAATTTGATTTATATGCCGCCCTTCTCCGGAGACTCAGGGCGGCTTACAGTGCGTTAAGCAATAGCCTTCATATTTTTGTATATTTTTTATACAAAGTCAGCTTATTGCCCCCACAAACTGGGCCCTCAATTTACCTACCTTAGAAAGGATGGAAGGCTCAGTCAACCTTGAGCCTGGTGAGATTTGAATTTACAGTAATTGCAGACAGCTGGTGTTAATCACAATGCTATCAGTCTGCTGAGCCACCATTTTATTCTCAGTTTCCTGGAAGCTACAAATAAGCTATATTCTTTTTCCTTTTTCCCCTTTAAAATGGTTGTTTTGATAAAGGAACAAGTTCAAAATCAAATCCTAGAAGATATTGGTTTCAATATGGTAGGTGTTCTTCTAAATTCTGAGTTTTTGCAAAAAAAAAAATAATCCACTCCTAATTAGTCTTTAATCATATACCCTGAAAATATGAAAGATAGTGCAAGATAAGTGTATTTCCATGGCTTTCTACTTCACAACAGGTATTGCTAGAGCTTAGCGTGTACAGACTTGTAATGTTCTATGAATTGTGGTGTTTGTGCTACATTTTTCTTAATAGATAATTTGTTACATTTTATGCTGGTAATGAAGTAACATAGACATAGTTTGTAATGATAAAATGTCCCTATTTTGTTCCTTCATTGAGTCATAAACTGTAACGGTTAGTAACTGGTTTTTATTTCCTGTAACATAGTACATAGGAAACTTTTTTTTATTCTTTAAAACCACAGGTGCATTTCTGTCTTAAAAGATGTCATGAACTTCTGAATGGGATTATTAGAAAAGATTTTTTTTTTCTTGTATGTCTGCAGGGGTGGGTTTAAAATAGCAGCATAATCTTATGCATGTTTATTTTGGAATATATCTACTGATTTTTGAAGGACTTATTATCTAATAAGTATGCATAGGGTGGCAACTTTACTGGGCAAGAACTTTCGAGGATTAGGTCATGTTTTCTCATATGTATGAAGCATTATCAGTTAGAAATTGTATTGGGTACAGGAACATATTTGTGTTTTATGAATACTGGGCCACAAAACCACAAAATATGAGAATTGTTGGTCCATGACTTTTTCATACAGAACAATAATGCAGAATTGCTTGGCAGGATGAGATGGGTGGCATATAAATTTAATAAATAAGTAAAGTAAAATAAAATAAATAATGTATGAAAGATAGCATCACAGTTAGGTTATTCACTGGGCCAATGCTATTTTTCTAACTTGGGTTTAATTTAACTTACTTGGGCTGATAGTTACATTGGCTGATATTCTGAATGGGTCATGCTATCTGATGTATATTTGGGCTCCCTACAAAAATATTAAAGCTTTGTTCCTACTTTTTGAATTCCACAGTTTTGTATACTTTTTTTTTTCTCCTTTCCCTCCTCAGTTTCTTAGCAACATGTTAAACCCAAGTCAATCAAAATTGAAGGTGTCATTTATAAAATTTATTTCTGAAGAGTGAAGACTTAAGTATAATATCAATATTGGAATAAAAGCTTCTCTAAAACTTTGTTGGCCTTCCGTCAAAGATAATTATAAATGCAACCTTGCAACCTCTGATTCATATTGTCAAAATATAATTATCATTTGTGAAACTAAAGTGACAGATTGTCCTTAGACGTATGTTTATGAAAACAATGACATAAATTCAAAAATAGGTTATTTGTATTTTACTCTACTGAACAGTATCATTTAGTCATGAATTTTAGCATACAAGTAGTCCTTGACTTACAATCACTCATTTCATGACCTTTAGAAGTTACAATGGCACTGAAAAAAAGTGACATGACAATTTTTCCACACTTAACTGTTGTAGTATCCCTATGGTCACATGATCAAAATTCAGATGCTTGGCAACTGGCATGTATTTATGTCAGTTTCAGTGTCCCAGAGTTATGTGATCACTTTTCACCACCTTCTGACAAGCAAAGTCCATGGGAAAGCCAGATTCACTTTACAACCATATTACTAACTTAACAACTGCAGTGATTCACTTAAAAATTGTGGCAAGAAAGGTCATAAAATGGGACCAAACTCACTTAAAAACTGCCTTGTTTAGCAATGGAAATTTTGGGTTCAGTTGTGATCATGAGTTGAATATATCATAGAGGGTTTATATTTTCTTATATCAAAAGAATTAGCCAGAGTCTTTTCACACTTGATAAACTGATGCAATTTCCACTTTGTCAGTAGTCAACTACTAGGAAAATGGAACTTGCTTTCTTTTTTTATGGTATCTACGATTGATACCACTAACTAATCGACTGACATACTTAGAATTTACTTATAATGTGAGCAAGATAAATTTTCTGCACTTCTATAGTTATAAGTTGAATGTACACCCATCTATCTTAGTGTACAGCTTTGTCTAGTTGATAGGAAACTTGCTATATGCTTCTAAAGCACTTTAGCCTGCCTCAATTTTTGTCACAGTCTCATTTGTATGTTGCAACACTTCCCAGTACATCTTGCATAAAATTAATAGAGCATTGCACTCCTTTTCTCTCCATTTCCTGCCTTGTATTTTTAAAATAAGGATGCATTTGCCAGTTAGGTTTTTGCTTTGTTTTTTACCTGGGTGTACTTAAATGTGGTCAACTTCTTTATTGTGGTCTGACAATTATACAGAAGCAAAAATATATTACTAGGGTTTAATTAAACATTGCACCAATGCTGGGGGATAAAGAAGCAAACAGGCAGCCATATAATCCATTTGTTTCTTGGAGCCAAACTGGGAGACTTTCTCCCTTTTAGCAAAAATGAATAGGCTAGGGTTTTTTTCTCAGTTGGATAAATTGGTGAAAGGATCTTTATTAGCATTGTAAAGGAAAGGATCCTAGTGACAGTCAGAATAGCATGGGAATGGCAAGACATCTAAAAAAGGAGGGGGGAGAGATTATCATATTGTCATGACTTACAAATTGATAATTTTTAGAGAAAGTTGAGTCTTCTTTAAAGTAGAATAGCATTGAAAACTTATTTTAACACACCTCCCTGTCTTTCCTTTAGGAAATTATATTTGTTTATTGTTCTTTTTTTTAAAAAAAGTATGCTCTATAATTATGATTCCGGTTTTATGTGAAAATGTGTTGTCATTGCCTTGAGAGAAATGTTTGATTCACATGTCAACAGACAGGAGAGTGTAAATCTGATTATATCTCTCACCTCTTAGGTTTCCTAAGGGAAGATTTGAAAATTTTGCAGTTGTTGTTATTGGTAGTGATGATTTTGTTACTAAAATATTATGGGAACTTTTATATGAAGTGTACAACCTACACAATTAATAGAAACATTTCATTTCCCCCACAAACATGCAATTTGTAGCCCTAAAAATATTGATAGAGTGCTATACTTCCTAACTCAGATGTCTATTTGCTAGATTTTTATCTGAAGCATTTTTAAAAACCCAATTTCTAAATTTTATAGGCTAGCAGTGAACAATATTAGGTCCAAATTAGAAGAATTATGGCACTGCCATAGAAAAATGTGAATTTGTTTTTTCAGTTGATCAGTTCATAGCACAACCAATGCATTATTTTACTTGAATAGGTTTCGGATATCTTAAGATGGTTATTACTGGCATTTTTGTCAGTGCTCAAACAGTATGATACTGTCACAGTGCAAATATATATTGAAATTCAGAATTCTGTCAAAATGTAATTGCAAAAGAGTTGTAAAGAACCAGTTTCCCTTCAGGTTATCCCTTTCTTTAGTACATGTATCATTCATGACTGGAATAGAATCTTCCACCAAGCAATTGAACAGCTTGAGGTTTTTTGTTTTGTTTCTGTTGTGTTAAACTTGCAATGAAGATAATCAGCTTCAGTCCCATTATCTGCCCACCAGTTGTTGGATGATCACTTCCCCTCTTGTGTGCTACAGTGCATGTTATCTGGCAGGGTCAGGAAGGAACAACGCTAGCATAGATCTTATCCTCTTTTCTCTGTATGAGTTGGGCAATAAGTAACTGATCTAGAATTGTTACAAGATTATTTCATAAGATAGGTAGTAGTTTGATTTGATGGCATGCATAAAGTCTATTTCAGCCCTATACCGAAAATAAATTTGGTTCATCCACAATTCTTATGAAAGCAGATTATATGTGGAAAGTGAGTATGGAGCCAAGATCCCAAGACCATTTGGCACCTTAGCCTTTCTCCTTTCATGTTTGGCATAGATACATACCAGGAAAAGTCTGTGAGCTTTACGTTTACCATGCAGCTGGGTAATGAAATGCAGATTTTTCTCTATGGTGCAACTGTGTTTAAGAAATTAGTCCTAGCATATGGTGAAAAACTAGATACCTTCCATTATTTATGCTCATTTATGAAATTAACTGTGAATATAACTTCCATTAATCTCTGGATTCCATAAAGCACATGAGAAATCTTGTGATGGATCAGGCAGTGTACTGATGTCATGAGAATTCTTGTATATTGCATGAAATCAAGCCACTGAAAGGTCAGGCTGTGATGATCTTGTGTCCCCTTCATTAGACTTGTAAGTTTCTCATTAGAATAGCTATAAAACACTTGTCAGTACTGCCTTCCCCAACTCCAAATTGGAAGCATGTGCATAGATAAGTTACAGAGGTTTATTTTGTTGACATAATTTAAAGAGAAGCATCTACTTTTCCAAAGAGAAATGATTCTTTTAAAGGGTTAGGAAACACTTCACGCCAGTTCCTGCCAGTCATCTACTAAACTAGATAAATCCAGAACAGAGAAACTTGTATTACAGACAGTGAATTAAGGACAATGGTTTTCACAGCCTTTTAAGATAGACATACCATATTATTGATTGCCTCATTTGGATTAGGCTTCAGGGTGGAGAAGAAGCAGCTGCAGCAGCTACAATTAATTCTAAATGTGAATACTGTAACATATTTGTAGTTTAAAAAGAAGAGGATGCTGTCTTTGATAAAGCATTGCCATGCATTTGATTTGTTTCTCTATATTGTTAATTTTTTTTTTAAAAAAATAACAAAGTCAGGGTCCCAAGTAAATGTGTGATGCATCATGAAAGTATCTTGTATTTCCTTGTTGGAACTGCAGCAGAATATTTTTCCAAACCAAACCTGAATAACTTCCATTTACAAATTGGAAAGAGTTATCAGGAAAACTTCTGACTAAGGACAAACTACCTAAGTGATTGGTTATTGCTGCCATCTGCTCTATGAAGTCCACTCCTTTTGATTATATACAATCCAGGGGTGAAATCCAGCAGGTTCTGGAGAACCAGTAGCGGAACTTTTAAGCAGTTCGGAGAACTGGTAGCAGAAATTTTGAGTAGTTTGGAAAACCAGCAAATACCACCTCTGGCTGGCCCCAGAGTGAGGAGGGAATGGGGATTTTGCAGTATCCTTCCCCTGTTACGGCCACCAAGCTACGCCCACCAAGCCACACCATGCCCACCAAGCCATGCTCACAGAACTGGTAGTAAAAAATTTGGATTTCACCACTGATACAATCAGTTTAAAATGGGGGAATATTGTAACACAGGGCAGTTTTGCTAAATTTCTAGTTTTCTCAATGTTACTTTCCCAATTTTATACTATTAAAATAATGTTAAAGAGTGATATCTTTAATTGAGATATGAAACTAGTATAAAATGTGTGTGACAGTAGTAATCCATGAAACATTTAGGCAGTATTCAAGCTTTCATTTGCAGACATCTTAAGAATTTATATCCAAATCTACTCCAACATGGACAGCTGCTTCTTGGACTGAAGTCTCAACAGCTGCTGTCCCTTTTGTGACCAGCAAACTATTGAGATGATCACATTTCAGGCTTTATGATGCAATAACACTTGCAGCTGCACTTGTTTCAAAAGAAGGATGTTCGTTTTCAGTGGTTATTGAATATGCAACTTGGCTAAGAGAAGGAAGTTTGTGATGTTTACTTTTTCTTTATAAATAGATATGGAGACTATTAAAATGGGAGCAAGGTGAAAAAGAATAATGAATAGAAATCTTTTGCTTCAGGCAAATGATGACCTGTTAAAAATGTGAATAACAGCAGGTTTTCCTTTTATGCCATCATACATACAAATATCTCTTAATATAAATATGGTCTCCTTTCACAATCACAGATTGTATGTGATTTATCAGTGTAATATACAACTATGTTAATTATATAATAAGCCAACCACAATTTGTGTGAAGCATGATGTTTTGGTGCCAAAAGTACTATATATAGTCATAATCCAGTGTTCAAAGCAGGGCCATTAATTATTTCTTCATTATAAACTGCTTTACAGGTCCATGCTTCCTTTATCAGTTAGATTTATTATATATCCTATTAGCTGAATTCTAATTGGATCCTTGGTGGGAACATCTGGAGAGGTTTTGCTCATAGTTATGATTTGCAGTACTATAGAGCAGGCATGATTTTCTGTTGTCCATACCCTTGAACTTTATTCTGTTCATGAATAAGAACTTGAGATCCAACTTATAATATTACTATTTATTGCTATTTCTCTCTAACATCTCTAACATCAAAAAATGTGAAAGGTAATGCACAATTTCAAGAAATTTGCTAAGACTCTTGGTCTGAACTGAGACTCCACAAAATGGCTGCAATGGATAGAAGCCAAAAAGTTTTATCAGGAAAGTTTCTGGAAGACATTTACTATAACTTGGAGCTCTTACTAGGTGGACATTGGGGTTAGAATATCTGGGCTGAAAAAAATCAGCCCAGCCTGATTTTTTATTGAGAGGGAGCCTCTCAATAACAAGGATTTAAATTCCTGTACCTCTTTGCTGTTATGTCCTGGTCTTCCCAATGTTTGCAGCCCAGGTTGAATAGTCCTTTAGAACAGGAGTCTCCAACCTTGGCAACTTTAAGACTTGTGGACTTCAACTCCCAGAAGCTTTTCTGGCTGAGGAATTCTGGGAATTGAAGTCCACAAGTCTTAAAGTTGCCAAGGTTGGAGACCTCTGCTTTAGAAGATGTCAGATTTCATGAGCAGTCAAAAGTAATTGCATATTAAATGCTAACCATGAACTCAGAACAGAAATAATTTTCTTTGATCATTCTTCCCTGAGCACCCAGAAATCTGTTAGAGAAGTATATTTACATGAGCTGAACGGTTCTAATGTAAAATAGGATGTAGTTTTGTTACAGCAACATGGCTAGAGTTTGGTGTAATAGTTACTTTAAATATAAATTTTTAGAACACTATTGCTTTTAATTTATTCATCTATTTTTTGCGGGTAGCAAAGTATAATGAGATTTCTAGGTAATAAAGGTTCAGTTATATATAATGCATACTCTAATCTTATGAATATGCAGTTGCCGCCATATGTAGACTATATTCTACATATTATTTTTTGAGGGTCTTTTGTTATTAAGGGATGAGGAATAACTATATTATGAAGGACTTGGAGGTATTCTTTCTTGGCTGTATTCACCCACATATGACACACACACATATATACAGGCCATGAAGTATAAAGTTCATGAAAACAGAATTAGATGTGTTTATCTCTGCTATCTCTCTGCAAAGTAGATGCTGATTAATGCTGGGAAAAGATTATGTTGAAATTATTTTACTTAGAATAATATATTTTACTGGAGTCCTCAGAAGGCAAATGAGAGCAGCTATTAAAATATGAAAGCAACAGAAGGAAAAAAATACAAAATGGCCTTTGTGCAGCAATTCATATATGGATTAAAATTGATTGCATTTGTGCTAATGTGCAATGATGCAACCACAGTTTTACTGTTAATCATGCACACAAGTACATCAGTATAAGAATATTGACAGATAAGCCTATTCCCCATGCTGTAATTTCATTTGTGTTAATTAAAAATGTTTCTAAATAGAATTTTTTAAAGGCCATAAAATAGAAAAATATGAAGAGCAACTCCATGAAACAGCAACCAATTTTGTGTAACTTTGCTTTTTATAGTTTGTTCAAACATGTCTCCTTTCTAATTATATGAAAATATGTTTTCTCTAATCTTGCTTTATCTACATAGGCTAGCACTGTGTGTGAGTGAGTGTGTGTGTGTGTGAGAGAGAGAGAGAGAGAGAGGGAGGGAGTTAGTTTAGTTAGTTAGTTAGTTAGTTAGTTAGTTAGTTAGTTAGTTTATATTTACAGTGGCCCATACAAGCAGTTTCTCAGATTAACATCACATTTGAAATATATTACTTTTTTCTTGTGTGTTTAGCTTTCTGGAATTTATAGCCCAATCCTAAACAAATTTATTGTAATTAAGGAAGTTTAGTACCAGAGAAATGTGCATAGGATAGTTTGTCTTAAAGTTGTATCTAAAACTGCAATGATAAAAAAAGTGGTCTACTTTAAAAAAAATCCATCAAGCTAACCTAAATTTTTTTAGAAGGTTTATATATATAATGCTGTACAATACAGAAAACAGGAACCATTTCCCATTTGCTTGCCATCAAATTTCATAAATTTAAGAATCCCATTCATGATCCATAACTTACTGGAACCATTAATAGATTCTGCCCCTATTTACCTTCTTTAAAATTAGTTTCTGTTAAGAAGACTCATTATCAAGAGATGCTGTTGTCTTCAAGAATGCTTGTAATTTATTAACAAGAGGTAGCTTCTGTGATTTGAGGACAGGGAGAGAAAGCAAGTTCAGTCTTACTGAGAAGCATAAAGCAGAGATAACTATGTTTTCCTTAGCTTCTACTTATTTGTTCTGAGATAATGCAGGTAGGTCAAAAGTTCAGAGATGACACTGATTTGCCTTGGGTGTGTTCCAGCAGTCTGAATCCTAGTTTGGTGCAGGATTGTCATGAAAAAGTATTCAGCTTATGATTACTGTAAACAGGATTCCAACCATATACTATGCTTAGGCTGTCATATTTTGTTCCTCTGTTAAGGATATTTTTTTTATATAATTTGCTTAAGAAATCAGTTATGTTTTAATGTTATTTATCAATAATTTTAAAGCTATGCATACATGAAATTGTGCTACAGTTACTGAACAGATATCATTCCACAGTAAAGGTGAATTGTTTGCTAAGTTTAATATTGATGCTTAAAACACCATCTTTCCTATGCTACATTTTACATTAATTGCTTTGTCTTCCCCACACTAAACATTGGTAATAATCCATTTTAGTTATCCTTAAACTTCATCTTTGGATAGTCTTTACCTTTGCATGCATATTCTAAAGCAGGGGTGACACTCATGTCATCATGGCAGCGTCACATGGTGTATTTTTCCTCTTTGCTAAACCGGCGTGGGCGTGGCTAGCACATGACGCATCTGGCCTGTGGGCCGGGAGTTTTGACAGCCCTGTTCTAAAGGCATTTATCCTAGTATTTCTAATCCTTTTTACCTCGATTTAGATTGATTCCCTTGCTTGAAGCTTGAATCATTCTAATATTCACAGCAATGAAAATTTATCCTATATTCCCTGTAGCAAAATGCATTAATTAAAAATTAAATAATGAATGCACGAAAGATGAAGATTGATATAAAGAAGAATAAGAAGCATTCCTCTACCAAATTCTCTGAAATTGTTTCAAAAAATAAAACTGTTCATTGCATTGTTCAGTCTTATAACAAATAAGAAAGCAGGCAACTTTTGCTCCCATTTTCAAGACTTCAAATTACCAATTTTCCTACATTCTGTGACATTCCATTAGATAAGAAAGATATGTTCTTTCAAATGCAAGATCAGGTTGCTGCCTTATTAATTATACAAATAATAAATAAGGCAGTCTACTTTGCAGCCTTAAAATATTTTAACAGCAGTACTGTTATATAAATATTGAAAGAGCAGTCAAAACTATAGTCAGATTATGTTTCTGTTTTTTTATTATTATTATTATTTTAATTTATATGCCGCCCTTCTCCGGAGACTCAGGGCGGCTTACAGTGCGTTAAGCAATAGCCTTCATACTTTTGTATATTTTTTATACAAAGTCAGCTTATTGCCCCCACAAACTGGGTCCTCAATTTACCTATCTTAGAAAGGATAGAAGGCTGAGTCAACCTTGAGCCTGGCAGGATTCGAATTTATTTTAATTGCAGGCAGCTGGTGTTAAATTACAGTGCTTAGTCTGCAGAGCTATCCAGGTTTAAATGCTTCAGTGTACATCAGGATTCTACCTATGCTGTTTTCTGAATTGAAAATGGTACATATCTGTAATTTGTTAATCTCTGTGCAATCCCCACTTGTATTTACTTAGAGATTGCTTTATTGATCTTAACCAGATTGCAGTCTTTATCTTTTTAGTGAAAAATTAAATTTTACCTTTTCCACAATATCATTTTAATGTTACGTACTGCATAGTAGCCTACTAATAAGAAAAAGATTACATCTAAACATTTATTTTACTTATAGCCTGATTCAAAAAATAATCCAGTGCTGTGCATAAAATTATCTAACTAAACCAGTACAACTTGGAAATATTTGTGCTTCAGCAGAGATATTGCAGTATCACTGTGAACTTTGTTGCCATTCTTTGAAAAGATAGCTACAAAAGGAATCGGTTTTATCTTATTTATTCATCAAATTTACATGGCTGCTCATGTCACAAGAAAGAATTGCGGAATCAGCAGTTGGTTGCTGAAATGAACAAATGGTATCTATTGGCAACAATCAGTCCTATACAAAAGACAGTACAGGGAAAACTTGACTAAGGCTTTTGCAAATTTAAACAGTTATCAAAGAATACAAAGTTAATACCTACAATTTCAGCATTTTTTTCACTTTTCTTTGTCTGAATGGAGCAAGAGAAATGGAAGCATGTTATTTAGACAGTTCTTGCAAAGACCTGTAGTGCAAAGGGTAGAAATTCATATTTATGTGATGTAAAGTGTCATGGATCACTCTAATTTTAATTAGTGAATGAAAACGAGCATGCTGATTTTACTTCTCAATCTTACTTCAATTAACATCTATGCACTAAGGGTAAATTATAGTGCTCATTAAAAGTTTGAATTTTCAATATTTCTGTATAAATTTGATCTAAAACTTGAGCTGTTCTCCACACAAGTCTTAAAACTAAATAAAGAGTTCACAAATGTAAGCAGTACTACACATACAGGAGACCTAAATTGATTTTAAAATAATTCCTTACTTCATAGGTTCATACTTGACATGAGGAGGTGACAATGACAGAGGAACAAGAGGGTACTTTCTCCCCAAATCACAATTTCAACAGGAGTGTCCTTGCCTTGCCCAATGCTATATGTAGATAATCTACCAAAGCTGCTTCTATCCTAGAATCAGACTTGCAACTAGATTATAAAAATTATTCAGATAATTGGTCTCATTTAAGAAAACCTTGGATTTGTGATATGGTGCTATGAAGATCAATATGGTTTTAAGGTGGGAGTGTACTTTTGAATTATATACAAAAATTTTGAACTTCATTGTAGGTAGTCCTCGACTTACAACCACAATTGAGTCCAAAATTTATGTTGCTAAGTGAAACACTTGTTAAGTGAGTTTTGCCTCACTTTATGACCTTCCTTGTCACAATTGTTAAGGGAATCACTGCAGTTTTTAAGTTAGTAACCAAGTGTTAAGTGAGCCTGGCTTCCCCATTGACTTTGCTTGTCAGAAGGTCGCAAAAGTTAATCACATGACCCTGGGACACTGCAATGGACATAAATATGAACCAGTTGCCAAGTGTCTAAATTTTGATTACATGGTCATGGGGTTGCTGCAATGGTCGTATTACTGCTTTAAAGGGGCAGGAACATGGATTTTGAGGAAGTATTTGTCACTTCTGCTATAACGTCTACTTTTCAGCGAAGATGGGCTCATTTTTATGATCGCCACTGGTGCATGGTTAGCCTTGTTTCTCTAGTTAACTATTCCACATCCTTATCAAAAGGAACTAAAAGTCATCTATCAAAATAGATGGGTGAACTGAATTTGTATGCCAGTTAATATATAAGAGATTATGTTACGTTGTTATTTCAAGAAGTGACAAAACTCTGATATATAGTGTATGTTAAATTCAACTTAGTCATAATAACAAATTAAGAGTAAACAAACATTTCCAATTTGATTGAGATTATCAGTAACCTTTGGGTTGGTAAAATACATGAAAGGATTCCAGCTCTACATAAGATTTTAAAGAACTGATGTGGAATTTAGAATTCTCAATTTAGTGAGAATTTACTTTGAAGATTTTGGCTGAAACAAATTATCAAAACAGGAAATGCCTCTTGAATATATTTTAGACAATAATATGCTTAAACATTTTGTGTTGATATTGGATTAGGTATATGCAACTTGTTCTCAGAAGGGAGTGTTTGTGAAGTTTTACAACTTTTAATTATGATCTCTTATTTCCTAAATGAAGTACAAAGAAATACGGAGTCCTATCCTATGTTTTTTTCTCTATTGCACACTTCAGTTTTGCTTTTCAATAAATGCCAGTTAAATGAAAGTGAAAAACCCCAGTAGGTGACAGTGACTTCTAGCAACTTGCCTACTAGTTTGAGTTTGGTTTTTTGTTGTCTCTTACCCAAAGGTCATAGAATGTTCCAGAAAATTCAAGTGTGAAGTTGAACTTCAAATAACACTATAAAATTGAAGGGAACCAGAGAAAAAATGATCAGCCATGCTACATTTGTTTTCTAGAATCATTTGAGAGGTTGGTATGTCAAGTGGCTGAGCTATTTACAAGAGTTGCTTCCTTAAGTCCTTGTCTTGTCCCAATTATGTGCTATTATGTAAATAGCTGGGGTCTCGGTGGCTAAATGAAGGGACATGAACATTTCCACTTATGTCTGGTATAGGAAACTAAGATAGGGAGTAATCAAGGATCACATGTTTATGATTTGGATATACTTTGAGGCAGCCATAATGCCTGTGAATGAATTTGCTTGTACACATTGTACATACATTCAGTCCTCTGTGAAATGCCTAAAAGGGTACTGACACCAATTACCCTTAATCATTACTAAAGTGCCTGATTTTCTGTAATATTTATACGATATTGGGAGAAATATTTATGATAATGGATATGACAGTCATAGTATTCATACTATATGAGATGGCTGAATTGTGTCTGCAATTGAAAAAAAAGGACCCCAAATTCTGACATATCAGAATAACAAGCAAAACTAATATCTCACATTTTAACAGTTTAATATAAGTTTGAAAAATGGGCAAAATGTTCATTTTCCATTTTTCAGTTCCAAGTTAGCTTGGCATAACCCACAATGCCGTGATTTGTCTCACCTTGTGTGCACTTCACTACCTGTAGAGAACAAAATATCTCCTATTTTAATTGAGTACCTACTAAATTTGCTTCATTGGCCTCAGTAGTAGCAAAGTTTTTTTAAAGTACTCAACAATGATGGTTAGGAATCCTAATATGGTACTGTTGGAGTCCACAAATGCCTGCTGTGCTCCCTGCTCCATTTTAAAATATCACTTTAATTAAAATGTAAGTGCCGTCTCCTGGGCTCATTGCTCCATTAAAATATAATGGAGTGGTCACAACTCAGTGCTTTCTTTGGAAGTGGGCCTATCTGCCAGGAAAAAAGACTATCTCTTGAGGACTGGAGAGTATATTGGAGAACAAATTCACCCAGAAAACTGATGGTTTGGAGCTGATCACATCTGCTGTTACAGCCCTGTTGCAACTCTTGAGTTGAATTCTGAGAAAACACTGGTGAATAGGGCTATGGGGATGGGGAGAGGAAGGTTTGAGTAGTGCTATCACAAAATATAACTGTCCTAAAAGTATTCATTGATAAACATTCAGGCCATCCTATATTGAAATCTGGAGTCAGTCACTTATTTTATGCTTTCAATATAGCTCTTTCTTGGCACTAAAAACACTCATCTTAATTGCTGCCAGTGCTGTTGATCCTACTTGTATTAGCATGTCTTTATGCCAAGGGGGCAAACTATTAACATAATCTAGTGAAACCTGTTGGGGCTATAATGTATCATTGTTGTTGAATATTATTATTGTAATATTTGGCTTTATCAGTGTTGATCAGAATTGACTGCACCAATCTAACTTCAGATTATGTCCTAGTATGTTTAGAAAAATAGCAGCCGTTCATAACAAAACTTTGAAGGAGCTTAGTGCCTCCACTTTGTCAGCTGTCACATAATTGTTCTAAGGGTTAAGGATGTACCACATAACTTTCAAGGAAGTTTACAACCATTGGGGTTGGTCAGATGTTAGAAGATATTTACAGTGGAACCTTGTTTTCATGAAACTTGAATCAGTATTTTGGATATAACAGACATTTAAATTTTGTCCATAACATGCTTGTCATCAAGATCCTCATTTAGCATATCAGTGCTGATAATGCTGAAGTATTTTATATGGACTTTATACATTAAACTCATGGTGGCGCAGTGGCTAGAATGCAGTACTGCAGGCTACTTCTGCTGACTGCCAGCTGCCAGCATTTTGGCAGTTTGGGTTTCACTGGCTCAGGGTTAACTCAGCCTTCCATCCTTCAGAGGTGGGTAAAATGAGGACCCAGATTGTTAGGGGCAATATGCTGTCTCTGTAAACAGCTTACAGAAGGCCGTAAAGCACTGTAGAGTGGTATATAAGTCTAAGTGCTATTGCTATTTTAAAAATCCTAATTGTCATTTAACAAACAGCCAGCTCCCATTGACGCTCCTTTTTCCATTAGTCTGTTAAACTGAAGATTTATGTTATTGTTTTGTTAAAGTCTTAAAAAAAACCATCCAGAAGACTGAGCAATGTTTCCAGAATTCAGATTTTAGTTCTCCCTGTCACTTCCCAAACTACTGTCTGTGATTTATTATTTCAGTAATTTATATGGTGAGAGTTCACAGACCCAGAATAAGTCTTTTTCATTCAGTGCTTGCTTGTATGAATGCTCAATTGTTTTATGTTCTTTCGTCACAGTGCAGAACCTTTTCAATTCAGCTCCAATTGATACTTTCGCATTATGTAATTTTTATTCTATCCTGTAAGATTTATTTTATTTTATTTTAATCTCAGAATAATAAGATTATATATGCTATGTCCTGTATATGTATTTTCTGTGTATAGCATAGCTAAAAGACAAGATTTATTTTTGGAAAAGAATCCTGTTTAACTGTATTCTGTAACTAGAATTTATTTAAACTTAAAATGTACTTCCTTATAGACATAGGGTGGATAACAAAGAATTATAAAGCATGAAATCCAAATTATAAGGACTCTGTGATTTAATTATGTGAATGGATTACACTGTGGCTTTAAACATGTGTTGGACAAATATTCATAGATGTATCCTGGAAATCATTGCGGTTTTGTTGCTGCTTCCCATAATACACAATTACTTTACAAATCTATAGAACAACTTCAGTTATCTTCTGATCAGAGCAAAAATAGCAAAACATAGTTTCAAATTTCTGAAGATTTAAAAAAGTTTAGATATATTATGTTAAAAAGCATGATTTTGCACTAGGGAATTTCCTACAAATAGCTATGTCTTAGAGTTAGACAATGAATGAAATTTGCAAGAAGTCTGTGAGGAAAAGCTTTCAGCCAAGAATGTTAAATGTTTCTGTGAATTTTTATAATTTCCATAAGTGTAGTCTTTTGATTTTTCTCTTGGTTTTGCAGCTTCCAGATAATAAAAACTGAAGGACCTTTAGAAAAAGAAATGTAGATAATATAATAACAATTAGATTTTCTATTAAAACCAACAATAGGATAATGCTTGTTCTGTTTCATACTTCAAATTGTCATGGCTAGTCTGTGCACTATGAAATTATTTTTGTTGATTCAATCTCGCGTTAAGAAGTACTATGGCTAAAATATGTGGGAAGTATAATGAAAGCAGTGTCAAGCAAGGCCACAGCTCATCCTAAGTCAAAGCATGCCAATAGGGACCGGAGGGAGGTGCATCTTTGGCAGAGGAAAGCTATGAGTGTAAACTTGTGAAATGTTGACACAGCAGTGAAAAGAGTTGGCCCTGTAGCCTCCTCAGGATATGAACTGAAATGATGGTCTCTTCCTTTCCATCTGCTGATTTATGCTTTCCACCTCTTACCCTGCAACACAAACACTTAAAGATTATTTCAGCTATTTCATGGATAAGAAATTGGAGTAAATCATTTGGGTGGAAACTTTGTTAACGGTTAAAAATGACATAAATCAAATAAAGCCCAGTGAGATTTACTTCTGCTTAACAGTTTCTCTAACCTAAGGGCTAGCAGTAAAATAGAAACAAAAGCAGAATTACAGCTATGCGTTTGTCAGAAAATGATCCTTTTCTACATCTGTATATACTCTGCTGGTCCTGGTGTTTTAAAAGCTGGAGTGGCCGAAGTGATATCTAAATATCTATCTATATCTAAATAAGAGATAGATAGATGATAGATAGATAGATAGATAGATAGATAGATAGATAGATAGATAGATAGATAGATAGATAGATATACTGTTTTGTGGGGTAATTGTTGTGGGGAAACTCGTGTCAAGTTCACATGCTCATTTTATTTTACACATCTTTTGATTAAATTAATATTTTTGTGGCATTGTAACTGTAGATTCAGAAAAATAGCTCTAGCCGCATGCAAGTAGTATGACGAATTAATATAAATGGGTGGCTACTATTGCGCAAAGCACGGACACTTTATCAAAACAATTGTTCATGTGATTCCAGGTAACATAGATCATGCCAGTCTGAATCATTTTTTCAGCAATAGTTTAAAAGGTGCATGATGAAAGTCAGGGTGGATTTGATTTAAATCAATTCGATTTAAATCATGATTTAAATCACTAGTAAAAAGGCTTGATTTAATTCAACTCGATTTAAATCATAATTTTTAAAGAACAACTGTCATCTCTGTCCTGCAGTAGCTCCTCTGACCTGTTGTTGATTTACTGACAGTCCCAGTATTGCAGAATATACAGCCACATGCTACATAACTAAGCTCCATTTCATGCTAAATAAACTATTAATGTATCTTAAATAGAAAACTATCTTTAGATAGATGTTTACTCCAAAAGCATTTTATTAAAATAAATTTGATCAAAATAAAAAAATCCGATTTAAATTTAAAAAATCGATTTATTTATTTATTTATTTTTAAAACCATCGATTTTTATTACCCTGATGAAAGACACCAAAGCCATGACATCATTCATTTGCATATGAATGTATCTGACTTTAGCTATCTTTTCTGAATCAGGAATTGAGGATGAGGATGATGGTGGGGGAAGCTGAGACCCTTTCAGCTGACACTGGACTACACCTCCACCATTCCTGCCTATTGGCCATTCCATCTGCAGTGGAGAACATTAGGCCTCAACAATGTGACCTGGGCTTCACCTGCCATAGCAATAATTTCTTGGCCAAGCTATGCATTTTCTTTTGATATTAACTTTATTCTTATCTTCTGCTTACTCTTCTCTGTCTTTTTATAAAGCCAACCTTTGTGCTCAATGTTCTATCTGACCCTGAACTATGAGAGAGATTATAATTATCAGATGTTTCTGCACGAATGCCTTGGCATTAACAATCAGTGTTACCTGTTCACCATTTTAACAGAGAGTATATAAGTATAAGAGTTCATATGTTGTTATAGGCATTGCCTGAGTTTCTATACACACTGTATTATGGGACAAATGATGTGGCCTGTTTTGCAAGTCACATCTGAATTTTTTAGACCAATCTTTTAAGTTTCAATTTCCATGTAATCGCTACTTAAAGCAAAAATCGTTTGTTTTTTAAAGAGACTATACGAGTCTGTTTCATTCATTTTCACTGGAGGAATGAGTTCTTTTCCATACATTGTTTGTGTATTTTGTGGCACTGCTGTCCCACCATTTTCTGAAGCTTAAGGAGGTGTACATGGAGGCCTAAGCTTATTTTATCACCAGGAGAAAAGTCTTGTGCTGAAATAGATGTTTGGCCAAAGTCATGTGGTAAACTGTGTGGCTGAGTAAGACTTAAAAATGAGTCTTCCCGGGCCTAGTCAAATGCTTTAACTACTAGACTATTTTACATTGGTTTTATCTCTGCACACACGCCTCTTTCAGAGAGTTAGCCCGATGATGTAAACTAAAACCAGGAAGACTGGGTTCAAACTCACTCTCAGCCATTAGATGATGCTAGGTTAGTGACATATCTTATCCCACAGAGTTATTATATTGGGAGTAAAATATAATTGATCCCCATGTGCCTGGAGCACCTGGAGAAATGGTGGCTACATATAAATAAATAGACCAATAAGAAAAGGTGTAAGTTGCCTCAAAGTAGTGCCTGTGCAGAACAGAAGTTGATTTTCTTAAGTAATGTTGCTGGATAAATGCTTGGAAAGAATGCTTTAACAATCACACAATCTAATTTGCTTTTGACAGACAGTTTGATCTTTGAAGTTTGACCTGA
Source organism: Pantherophis guttatus (assembly GCF_059756535.1). Taxonomy (NCBI): domain Eukaryota; kingdom Metazoa; phylum Chordata; class Lepidosauria; order Squamata; family Colubridae; genus Pantherophis; species Pantherophis guttatus. The sequence goes on along the minus strand of NC_142063.1, from coordinate 288,460,120 downwards.
TAGTATAAAATTAATTTTAAAAGATGAAGCAAAGAAATAACAATTTCATGAGCACCCTACTGTGGTTCTATTGTTTTGAATTTTTTTTTTTAGCATTGCTGTGCCCTGCAAGGAAGGATAATATTGGTTGTTTTTAAACAACAATAACAGCAGTCAGAAACCACCACCCTCCCTTCAATTTAGGTTATTAGTTTCTGCATATAAGGATTTTATTATATTTTTCCAAATTTGCTCAGAATTAAATGATTTACCACGTACTGCTGCTTTTCTGAATTATTCAGTTTCTAAAATCCACAATTATTGAACATTGTGTATTTGTGCTGATAGTAAGTATGGCCATGTTTATCATTAGGCCACAAATGTATGAAGAATTGGAAAAATACATTTCCTTTCTCTTTTTTTTTAATATCATATTTTACTGCATTTTTAAATGACTTGTATCATTTTTATAGGTGGTCTCAGAAGCTGCTGGGCAAGGAGTTTCAATCGATGCTAATGACACATTTAATTACTGGAACTGGCCTAATGCTGTCATCTTTGCTGCTACAGTGATTACAACCATTGGCAAGTATCAGTTTGTCCATAATTTATATATTTAACAATATAGGGAAATACTATTTAATGAAATGAAAAACTGAAACATTGGAAGAATCTGGAGGGGGTTGATTATATGGTGGTATCTTAGTTTGGTCTTCTAGATCTCAGTGCCTTTTGCCTTTTCAGTCTCTTTGCCTTTTTTTTAAGACTGACAATTTAAAGACACAAATATTGGCCTCATGAATAGCTCTACCTGCCCTAGTAGAAATAGATTCTCTGTTTACTGACTTTGAATCAATCTATTATGTAAAACATAGGGAAAGAAAGCACAGGGGAAATAGAGATTTCTATGACAATATTTTTCTTCCATAGAAATGCCTAACAATTGGATTTCTAAATCCATTATCCTGAATATATAGCCATTTGTTTTGTAAGAAGATTATTTTTTCAAAAGCCATGTATTTCAAGATGGTGGCTTTACAATACTGCAGTGAGAAATGTTATCCCTGCAGTTCTCAAGGTATTGCTGACTTTGATGGAAAAATCGCAGAATAAATATGATAACGGAACTGTGGGATGACATTTTTTTCAGGTTTGCTTTTGTGCTATCCCTGTAAGATACAGAAAAAACATAAGTGTTACAAAGTTTGTTTGTTCTGATGCAGAACACACATAGTGCTGGAAAACAAACTGACCAGGGAAAGTGGGAAAGGGAATTAGAAACCTTGCTGCTAAATCAAATAAAGCACCATGCTTCATTTGTTACTATTATTAAAATCTATTTGAAATATATGTGATGGTTCCTCTCTTCCAATATTTCCCATAAACAACTCAAGAAAACCAATGCAACATTTTTATAGTTTGGCTTTCACAATGTTTACTAGAAGAGGGGTCCCCAACCTGTGGGGAACCATGAGGGGATTGCAGTCGGGCCGGGAAAAGGGCCGGCGAGCCTGGGCGTGCACTCTATTTGCATGAGCAGCATGCACGCTCATGCCGCTTGTGCAAATGGAGCCACATGCATGCACGCTTGCCGGCTGCTCAAACAGAACCATCCCCTCTCCCCCCGCCAGTCCGCAAAGCTGGAAACTTGGGGAACTTTGTAGTAGAAGATGAAGTTAGATCAGCATTCCAGTCATTAACAAATCAAAAACCTATAGGAACTAGTGGACTATCCATTCAAATATGACAAGTAACTTAAAGAAGAATTAGAAATATTATACAATATTCTTAATTTTACATTTTGTAGCAAAGCAATGCTTAGGACCACCCAATATAGATTAGAACCCTACATGGAAAAAGATATGCCAAATGTTCAACAAGCATTAGAAAAGAAACATGAGACTTCATTGCTGCTGCATGCTGGATAATTGAGAAAGCCAAAGAACACAAAAAAATAAGTCATTATGTGCTGAATAGATTATTTAAAAGCCTTTGAAAATGGGAATCTCAAAATACCTCATTGTTCTTGTGAGAAACCTTTATGAGGTCACGAAGCAACAGACTGGCTCCAGGTTGGCAAAGGAATGAAGCGCAAGATCTTATAATCTCTATAATCTATTATATACCCAACCTATATGATGAATATATATTAAAGGAAGCTGGTTTGGAAGATGAGCATGGCTTTAAAATTAGAGGAAGAAATATTAATATCAATAACTACTATCAATGACACTACTTGGTAGCTGAAAAAGCAAAATATCTGCAAATTAAACATAAAGACCAAAGTAATGACAACATGCTTTAGAATAGACAACTAGCTTTGGAATTAATAATGAAGGTACTGTATTGAAGGCTTGTATTGAAGGTACTGTATTGAAGATACTGTATTGAAAGGCTTGTGTCTTTTAGGATCAACCATCAGTAATAAAGGAACAAGCAGTCAAGAAATATGTCACAGACTAAGAGCAGCCATGAAGGTCTTGGAAAAGTTATTTAGACACCCTGATGTGTCTATAACGATAAAGTCTCAAAGGAGCAGGATAGGAAGCATATTCATGCTTTTGAACTTTAGTATTGGAGAAGATTCCTGAGAATATAATGGGCAGCCAAGAAAAGAAATCAATCCAGAGTTGTCATTCGAGGCACAAATGACTGGGATATATTATGAAAAATATGTCCTTAGGATATATTATGAAAAAGACCTAGGTAGCTCTGTGGAGAAGTTTATGATTCTGGGAAAGATGGAAGGAAAGAGGAAAAAAAGACAATCAGCAGCAAGGTGGCTAGACACAGTTGTAGTGGCAAATGGTCACCATTGGAAGACATGATAGACCATTTTAGGACATATCATCATGGAAAAAATCTGAGGTTGTTAAGAATAAGCTCTATAATTTTTTCGGCATCTAATCATAAAAGATAAATTAACACCTTTTATTATATGTGACTCTCCTGGCATGGTTAACTTTTTAATCACAATATTCTTTTTCAGGTTATGGAAATGTTGCTCCAAAAACTTCAGCTGGGCGACTTTTCTGTATCTTTTATGGACTTTTTGGTGTTCCACTCTGCTTAACATGGATCAGTGCTTTGGGAAAATTTTTTGGTGGTCGTGCCAAGAGGCTGGGCCAATTCCTAACGAAGAGAGGAGTAAGCCTGGTATGGAATTCTGTTTAATTTGCTTCCAGCACATGAAAATTATTGGAATTGGATTATAAACAATCTCAAGAAAACCCAATTTAAGGAAGGATTCTCTAGCACCTTTATATCCTAACTAATAGTTAATGTGATTTTTAAAAATCTATGCTGCAATTCCACATCTCTGCCTCTGGACAAAAATAGTAAAAAAATAAATAAATCATAATTTCTATTAAACTCTCCATAATTTTGGATTTTTAGCCCAGGATTGCCACTAAATTTTCTGTATTAACTGTTGCATAGCAAGGAATTTGATAGTGAGAACGTAAGAAGGCAGAATACTGTCTAAAATGAATCTGCTTAAATTGTGTGTCATTTTCTTGCTTTTCTATTAAAACTATGTAGCTTCATAGGAGTTCCGCTTTTCTCTTTTCTTTTAAATTCCCTAGATTTGAGAATTCTGCTTACTCAAAGACAGAGTATTTACATTCTGCCCATCTTACGCAACCTCTGCTTTTTGCTATGTCAGTTATCTGTTTCCTGTTCCTTGGTGCTGTTTATAACTTCCTTGACTAAAAGGAAAGCTGACTGTAAACCATAATAAGCTAACAGTTTAGATTTTAGTGCAACATTCACCCAGTCAATATCATAATGCCCTGATTTAAATTGATGTTGCAGCTGCATCTGGCATATTATGTCTGGCTCTGGTCTCCAGATTTCAAAAAGGGTATAGCAGTGATGGCAAACCTATGGCACGCGTGCCAGAGGTGGTACGCAGCACCCTCTCTGTGGGCACACGAGCCATCGCCCCAACTCTGCTTTGTCGCGCATGCGCGCGCACCTCCCACCAGCCAACTGGCCTTTGGGTCTCTGCTGCGCATGCAGGGGAGGAGGGGTGCATGCGGGGCCCACGCTTGCATGCGTGGGGGTGGGAAGCATGCAGGGGGCTGCACGCACATGCATGGGGTGGGGCGCATAAAGGGGTGGTGCACGCACATTGCTTTTTGGGGGTTCGGGCGCACGTGCTCTGGGCACTTGGTCCAGAAAGAGTTAGCCATCACTGGGGTATAGTATAGTCAGAGAAAGAGGAAGGCAACTGAAATGGTCAAGGGGCTATAGCTGTTTGCCTGTGAGGCTTTTTCATTTAGAAAGGAAGTGAATGACAGGTGACATAATTGAGGTGCACAACATTTTGAATGGTGTGAATAAAGGAGACAACAAGAAACAATGTTCCCTTTGCCAAAATATAAGAACTAGAGGTCACCCAGTGAAATTGAATCAGGACAGAACAGATAAAAGGTTTTTTTAAAAAAAAAACCATAACACTTAATTGAACTTTGGAATTTGGGATGACATGCTGACTACCAGCTTGGTTACCTTCAAAAAAAATGCTCAACCAATTCATAAAAATCACGAGGATCAGAGGCTTTGCATCTGAAGGCCATCTGCTGGAAACCGGCAGTCTCCATGTGCAATTGATTGACCTTCCTGAGAATACACTGCTGGACTAGATTGACGGGTCCATCCAGCAGCTGATGTTCTAGGCCTGAATATTACCTTGTTTTAACAGATCACATTTTATATAGTCTTGGAAAATGCATTTGGTAGGTAATTTTTCAGTGATGAAATGAGTCAAAGAACCTTTATAGGGAAATTAGAAATTATAAAAGTGTTATAAAGTGTTATAAAAAGGACATTTCTCAAGGAATTTCTACAATTTATTATTATAGTTGGTGGAATAGAGATGTAATAGATGAGAACATTTCACCAAGCAAAAATGACACATATAGGACTTTGTGCACACAGATGAAACAGGAAGTAAAGTAGAAATTTTCAACCTTGTTTCTGCACAAAATAGCCAGAAATAATAGCAACTTCCTGTAGCTTATAGTTATTCTGTTGTTGCTGCCAGACAGTATATCAAAAATATGATAGGTTGGGCTTTCTAAATATGAGGAAAAAATCTACTAAATGTAGATTGCACTGTATGATTGATCCTTCTTCTTTCCTTCCATTTATTACAGAGAAAGGCACAAATTACTTGCACAGCTATCTTTATCATTTGGGGCATTCTGGTCCACTTAGTTCTTCCTCCTTTGGTTTTTATGGTGACTGAAGAATGGGATTACATTGAAGGCCTCTACTTCTCATTCATCACCATCACGACAATAGGATTCGGAGACTATGTTGCTGGTCAGTAATAAACTTGTCATTTGAGTACCTTCTAATGTGAATATTTTGTGAATTTTCAGCAGTTCACCTTTAAAGATTTTAAAACATGTAAATAGAAATGAGCAGTACTATAACTAATTGCAATTAAGATTAAAGTAATGTGTTGGTCTCTGTACTGTGCAGAGACTCAAGACAAAAAAAAAGAGGGATGAAACAATTATTTCAAGGAACAACCATGGAACTGTGTGTATTTGCTGTTCTGCTTCCTCTAAGCCAGATGATATCTACAATGCTTTCATTGTCTAAACTTATGGGCAACTTGACAAATAAACAAGCCTAGATTGTAAGATGTTAGTTATTTGTATGTGTTGGATGTTGAAATAATCATAATTCTAATCATTTAGCTAATGAACTTTGAATGTTTTTCTTTTCTAATTTCCAGAGTAGACAGCTGTCATCTTAGTATCTGAGCCTCAGTTGACTACTGAAGTCTCAGAAATGGGATAAGATAGACTTCTAGAGATTTGCCAAAACTTCCTGTAAATGTGCCATAAGCACAACTTATTCAAGAAAATGTTGAGTTTTTAGTAAAGTTAACAAATTTCTGGATCAGTGGATCACTTACCCGTGTACAGTAGCTGAATTTATATTTCTTGTGCTGTCTTTTTTTTTTCTTTTTAGGTGTGAATCCAAATATGGACTACCACTCCCTGTATAGATACTTTGTGGAGCTGTGGATCTACCTAGGCCTTGCTTGGCTTTCATTGTTCGTCAATTGGAAAGTCAGCATGTTTGTAGAAGTTCACAAAGCAATCAAGAAACGAAGGAAGAAAAGAAAAGAGTCCTTTGAAAATCACTCTCCCACCAAAAAAGTTCTTCAGATGTCTAACACAAAAGATATCAACATATTCAGTTTCCTTTCCAAAAAGGAAGAAAGTTACAATGATCTCATTAAACAGATTGGAAAGAAGGCTTTGAAAACAAGCAGTGATAAAATTCTCAACTCGGAGCAAACCAAGCCAACCTTACAGCACACCAATAAAGACCTCAAAGTGATGTACACAAGGAACAATATGTTTGACTTTGACAATGTTTCTCTTGGACTGCAAAACTATCACGTGATGAGGCATTTGACTGACAAACGTCTTGGGGACAGCCCAATAGAAGGCAATGTGTTTGTAAATCAGCTGGACCGGATCAGTGAAGAAGAAGGGGAAGCATGGGATTCTCGGGATTATCGACCGTTGATTTTCGAAAATGCCAACATAAAATTTGTAAATGAGGGTGAGGATGAAGAGGAGGACCTTTCAGATGATGAAGAAACTTCAAAGTCTTCAGTGGATGACAATCTTGCACAGGAGCCTCAAAGCCCCCAGAAACTGCTGAAATTTTCATCCTCTGATGAATCTACTTTTACCAGTAATGAGATGGCGATATCAGTGCCTTATGAGCAGCTTATGAATGACTATAACACATCAGATACTGCCAAGGCTGCAACGTGACAAAGGTGGGAGGGAGTTTCTTGAAATCATATGATGCAAAATGTTAATAGATAACGATCTGAATCAACAACCATAAGTGAAGAAGAAGAAATATCCTATGAGATATTTTCCACCACTTCCTTCTGTTAAGCAGACTGAAAACACGTGTTGCCTGGATCTTGTCTGTTGGTGAATTTTATTCACTATGAAATAACTGTCCTAAAACCTTGAAGGTTCTCTAGGGATTTGATGGTTTTTGAATTTAAGAGAGGAAAAGCCTAAACTGATTGGACCTGTCTGTTCTTCCTTCCTTCCTTCCTTCCTTCCTTCCTTCCTTCCTTCCTTCCTTCCTTCCTTCCTTCCTTCCTTCCTTCCTCTCTGTCTCTCTTTCTTTCTCTCTCCCTCCCTCCCTCCCTCCCTCCCTTCCTCTCTCTTTCCTTAAGATTGCAGTCAGACTGGTTTTGGTTGATTGCAGGCCATGGTTACATTGGATTACTGCATTAACTCTTCAGCCCTGAAGAAACTGAATGCAAATCATGCCAAGGTTCAGAAGGAAAAATATTGATGGATTTATCATAGTCACATCACAAAACTCTCTTCATTCTCCCTTAAGGGATGCTTGAACTGGAAGAAGAGCAGAGTATTCTGAAGGCCAGAGTTGAGATACATGGGTGACTTGACTAGTGTTTGTCTAAGTTAATATAGCTCTGTTGAATTATGAGCTGAAGTTCATGAACAAAAATACTAACTTGAAACACAAGGTCAGTCTACTGGAAATATGGATTTTGTATGGACAAGAAACTAAATATTTCCAAATGTTCCTGATGTTTGTGAAAAGCACATATAACGGATTGAAATACAGTAAAACAGAATGGTGCAAGAAGATACAGAGAGGATAATTAAAAATGAAGAAAAGCACAGTAACAAACTTTTTTTTTGCATCAGAAGTGCCCTTTCACCATCATCCATACTCTAGAGGAAATACTTGAATGAACTTCATTTATAGGTCTAAGTGAAGTTTAAAGGAACTCTGCTTCTGAATAAGTGTATCTTATTAAATAGGTTGAATAGCTGAAGTTCCATTTGAAGGATTTAATAACTAATTTCTTCTTTGTTCTGTCAGTGGCTCCATTTCTATAAAGTTCTCCACTCCATCCGGTACTTTAGTATTAGGGAATATTGTGTTATGAGATGAAATACCGCTGAAGTATTTCAGGTGGCTTTCTAAATAAAGTGTTAGCTTATTTTTAATGAGTTCCTTTAACAAAAGAGAAGGAGTATGAGAAGTATTACAGAAGCAACGAAATGTAATTGTCACATCAAAATTTATCTATCTTTTTATATTACTATAAAACTGTCACAATGATTGGGATTATTTTTAAAGTAGAAAGCTGCCTATGATTTGTAACTTTCTGCTGAAAAACAATTCTCAGAAGTATTCTAGCAGTGTAAGTACTGGAGCTACTTGGATGATTTACACTCCAGTGTAAATCTTTTATGTTATAGTTCAGTGGCTTCAGTTTGGAAATAGAATGAAAATTATAGCTATTGAAACCTTGAGGAGAGGATTTCAGAATTGAAAATGGTAATAAGGCCAAGTGGAATTTTGCAGAACTAATTGTGAATAATAAGGTACATTCAAATCCACTCATGTGCTTAATTTTGAATCTTACGTTGTGAGAGTGAATGTATTTATTATCTTTAGAAACTTGTCTCTGACTAGATGTACACTCCTGTTCGCAAATGCTTCTTGAAAAGACAGTTTTAACATATATGCTGAAAAAAAGTCCATTCCTGTTTTGAATTGTACACAGTTTATGCAGAAATGTTTGCAGAAACTTCATTACTAAGGAACCCAAACAGTTGTATTTTCATACAGTTATTTCATTGAAGGTTCCAGTGTTACCATTTGGTTCTAGCTCAAGAGGCTATTTTTGTTGCTCCCTAAAACATGGTAGCTATTTGAGTAGATGGTTCCTTGAAAGACAAGGTTGATTTTTTTATTGCTAAACAGTAAACCATCTTTATCATCAAACAGCTCAAAGACCCAGAGGTGTTGTCTTAAATTTACATTTCCAATTGAGCGGTTCTTAGTTATGAATACCACTTGTGTCATGTGTAAATGACAAAAGTATATCTGGCTTTCTTGAAAGTAACCCTGTAAAGCTGATGTATTCTGGGATATATTTCATAAATGAATGGCTAAAAAGTTTGCCTCTGCACTAAAGAAGCACACAGTAGTGTGTAAAATGAATATTATTAATGCTTTACAGCATTTTAAATACAGTACAGGAACAGAAAGGTGAGAGTGGATGATAAGTATATGTTGCTGCTTTGGATGTATCTCTTTTGGATTGTTTATGTGCTGGATTGCACAGGTAGACAGATGTGAAATGACAAGCTTGAAACAGCTTGCATATAGAGATAAGGTCCTTTCTAAAGTTCAGGCTTGGTGCTGCTGTTTAGGTTTGATGCACAGGGTATTAATACCTTCCTTTAAAAGTGTCCCATAATTTGAGGGATTTGTCTAGCTGTCAAATAAGCATCATGTTTTTAAAATTGAAATCAAGATAAAATTGATAGTTAGACTTTGGTTTGCTATTTGAGCTTATTAGTGGAGATTTATTCCAAGTGCTTGGACCATTGACAGGAGCCTTAATTCTTAATAATTCCATTTTGTGCCTTGCTACAGGTGAAATGACAAAATGTACTTACTCACTGTGACTAGCACAAAGGTGTATGAAATGTTTTATTAGCTGCATAATGTGTTCAATTGCCCTTTATCTGAGTACAGTTTTCCAGCAGGCATTACATGGTAGCAAATTGACCCTATTAGAGAATTGATCTTCCTTACCATTCTGATAGGAAATATTGTCTTCCATGTATTAAGGGAAACTAGACTTTTTGTTCTGAGTCTTTATTTATGGCTCTGGACAAATAAATTAAATACGATGACAAAGGAGGCAATTTTTGTTCTGATTTTGGGATTTGATGAACTAACATATTAAAGAAACATTGATTCAGGGAGGAGATTCAATAACACTTGAAGGGTCTTCGATTCTCTGGCTCTTTGACTACATTTTGGAAAGAATATGCATAATATGAAATATTCTGGAATGTGAGGTTTGCAGACCGCTACTGCTTTTTTTATGAAGACAGGGGACTGTACAGTTTAACAGAGCTAACCAGATTAGCTTTGGGTTCATGTTATATAACTGTTTACAGAAGGCATTTAACAAAATGGTTGCTAGCTATCAAAAGCACCAGAGCATGAATAGTACTCATATGTTTCAAAACAAGAGGGAGGGATCTTCCTTGGTACCTCTATAAACTGTGGATCATGAAGCCTTAATAATGCTGCTTTCTCTGTTTTTCCCTATAACCGATATTATGAGTTGTTGAAAACAAAAATTGTTTCAGAAGTTGAAGCAATGGGATGAGTGACTTTTCTTCCTATTACTCAGTAGAATTCTCCCATAATCACAATTAATTAAGCCTGGTAGTATTTCCTGGAGTTGTTTTCAATAATTATATGGCAAAATGATAAAGAATGGAAACTACACTTACTATTGATTTCCAAACATATTTAATACAAAACTGATTCACAGTTTCCATAACAGTTTTATGTAAAGTACTATTCATACTTATTTTAAAATGTGCCACTGAAAGAACCGAGTAGAGTACTGTTAAGCAAGAGGGAAACGTTTTGAAAAAGGTCCTCTTTCTTTGCAAGTATGATTAACTCCATTGCTGGCAATGGATATATCAAAACATTGCAAAATCACAGCCGGTTCTTCTTGTTTTGTATCCCTAAACGTGGCCTGGTTTATCACTTTCTTTTATAGTGCTACCTTTTGTATCTTGTTTTAATTGGAAATAAAAAGCAATACATAAAACTCCTATTGAGACATAAATTTTGGCTACCACTTTGACCCATTTTTAATTTTTATACCTTCTGTGCTGCACTGAACTCCTAGAGCTAAGGCATCACTGTTTCAAATAGTTCACAAAATCTGAACAGCCTTGAATTTGTCTCTGTCACTCCATCACATGAAAGAGACACAAGGGTTTTGTTTTGTTTTTATCAGTTCTTGTTTGCTAATTTGTCACTGGAATCACTGTATGTAAATATTAGACTTTATAAAATGTAATTTATTTTAACATTTTTTTTCAATAAAAATGAAGCCTTTTTTTAAAAAAAAAACTCTGATGTCTTCATTTTTTAAGGGACTAGATGAGAAATGAACTTGTAATGGCTTTCTTCCATTTAATTAACCTTTTGTCCAGGCTCATTGTTGAAAGTAAGCATTGACAACGAACGTTGATAAAACATATATTTAAAATTTACTTTTACACCACCATGAAATTGGACATAAGCCCATTTTGTCATAAATAGCAGCACTGGCTATTTGAAGGGCATGCATTATATTCGGGATAAATTGTGGAATTTTCACTAGTACTGGCTAACATAACCATTATAGCAATAACAATAGCACTTAGACTTATATATGCTTCATAGTGCTTTACAGCCCTTTCTAAGCGGTTTATAGAGTCACCATACAATCTGGATCCTCATTTTACCGACCTCGGAAGGATGGAAGGCTGAGTCAACTTTGAGCTGCTCAGAATTGAGCTGGAGTGAGCAGTGAGTTAGCCTGCAGTACTGCATTCTAACCACTACGCCAGTGGTCCCCAACCTTTGTGTCTTGACAGCCTGGCTGGGGCGGGGGAGAGAGGAACTGGGCTGCAGGAGCAGTGGGTCAGGCACAGGCATGTGCAGCTCCATTCACGCAAGAGAAAAACCTTTGGGACGTGATCTTGGCTCCTTCAGGCTTCTTCACACCAAAAGCTTTTGCAAAGGGAAGCAGCATGAGATCACTCTTCTGAAGCCTTTCGTCCATTTGCAAAAGCTTTTGGCACAGAGAAGAGAAGGCTTTGGGAGCGCAATCTCATTCTCACTGAGACTCACTGAGGCTTCCCGACGCTCCAAAAGTGGGTAGGATGTCCTGCGCAGGCAGCCTCAGTGAGTCAGCAAAGCTGAGCAGGGCGTGCTTGTCCCACTCAGGCTCTTCTCACCATTCCGCTTTTGAAGCATTGGGAGCAGGCAACTTGGCACCCAGCTGTGGGGGACAGGGGAATTGGGCCACTCAAGTTCTGAGCCAGCGCGCATATGCAGCTCCACTCATGCAAGAGAGAAGCCTTTGGGGCACTGCTCATGTGAGTGGAGTTGCGCGTGCACACACTGGCCCACACTCAATGTGGCCCAGATGCAAATAGGCCACGACCCAGTAGTGGAACACGGCCCACAGGTTTGGACCCCTGCACTAGGCCACCACAGCTCATACTCATTATCACAATATACAGGTAGTCCTCACTTACCAACTACAATTGGAACCATCAACGTCATCACTAAGCAGCACAGTCACAAACTAAAATGTGATGTGACTTTGACTGACTTATGAAATAAATTCTGGTTGTGGTGGTTAGGTGTGAGGTCATGTGATCACCCCTTGTGAGTTCTTGTCTGCTTCCCAATGCTTTTTGGAAGCTGGCTGTGAAGGTTAGAAATGATGATCACATGACCATAAGACACTGTGCCATTGTAAATGCACACTATTTGCCAAATTCCTGAATTGTGAACACGTGATCAAAGGGCCACTGTGACAGCCTCAACTTCATAGACCAGTTTTAAGTCTCCTTTTCAGTTCCATCGAAACTTCAATTGCTGAATGGTTGGTAAGCAACAACTCCCAATATCTCAAAGCAGGAAAAGAGTAATCAAATGCATTGATTAACCACTGCTTGCAAAGTATCTTATTTACATTTCACCTTTCCTCCAGGAACTCAAAGCCAATTTACACAGAATCCTTTCCATTTTTCCCCCACAACAACCCTGTGAGTTATGTTGAACTGAAAAAGACTTACTGATCCAAAATCAACTTCCATGGCAGTGGGTGTCTCTGATTCTAGTCCAGCATTATAACCATCATACGACACTGGTGTCTTGGATGTTCTGCTCCAAATGTATCTCCTTTCAAAATTAAGCGTCCTTTGTTACACCCCCACCCCCTGTACAAGGCTCCTTCCCATGAATTCTAATGAGTCTCATCTAATCCATCCCAGTACTTATAGTTGTTCTGGCATGGATGTGTCCTGCTACATGATCCTAACTATATTGGATGTTCTCATGTATAAAATCTTTGCAGTAGCAGATTTCAAAAAAGGAGAACATATTTAGAAAAGCAGAAGAGAACTGTACTTCATCAGAGAGAAAAAAGTGCAGAAATAGTTTCATCAATTCTAAATAAGAGTACCTGGAAAGGCAGATTAATTCACAGGTTTTTCTTCACAAATGTCTGTTGGCTAAAGCAAAGACTGGCCAAATCTGGCCCACTACTTGTTTTTGTACAAAGAGCTACAAATGAATGGATGGGAAGCAGGAGATTGACAAGCCTGAGCCTCACCCAAGCTTTCAGAATGAAGGATATAGCCAAGGTGCTGTGTGATGATGGTTATCAACTCTGGGCAGCTCACAGCAGTCAAAAGTTACAAACTGCAAAACCATAAAATCGCAGAACTAAAACTATTATTATAAGCACTATTTTGTGCATGAATGTAATTTGCAAGGAGTGAGGATTTGGAAGATGGCTCTTATTTGAGATTCAGTTTTCTTAGAAAGAGATCGGTGGGTTGATCTAATTTATTTGCATATGCACATGCAAATGCCAAAGGTGAGGAATTATGGGAAGTGCTGGAAATGTGGATGTGTATCTTTTTCCATCAGGCAATTCTTAGGACATAGCTGGGCTGTCTCCAACCAGACCACATTCTTTTACAGGGCGGGGTTCCCATTAGAAACCTACATCTTGAAATCAGAAGTCTTAAGCTCCTTCCATCATAAAGGGTGAATCAGGCCAATCTCAAATCTACAGTAGGTACCATCAAATGACTATATTTTTTTCAGGCAGAGAAGGTAAAATACTTCACAAATTAAATCTACCATTATTGAAAGCATAGGTGATACATAGAGGACTAAACATTGGGCCAATTCAGATTATTAAATGGTATAAAGCAGGTGTCCGCAACCTCTGGACCGTAGCTGTTTGCAGCCGGGCCACAGAAACGGCAGGTGAGCGTTCACGCACACATGCACACCCTCATGTGTGAACAGCGGGTACACATGCCGGCCACACGGCCAAACCATCCCTTCTCCCCACCACCACCACCACCACTCTGCAAACTCTGAAATCTGGTATAAAGGCTGCAAATTTGGAGAAGGGTTGCTACATCATTGTGCTATTTGCTATAGGGTTGCTATTTAATTTGATTTTAATTCTACTTTTAAATTTTGTATGTATGTATTTTATTGTTTGGCTGTGCACCGCCCTGAGTCCTTCGGGAGTAGGGCAGTATAGAAATCAAATCAAATAAATAAATAAATAGTAATTTTATTATATGCTTACTGACACTGCAAAGCCCTTGCTGGATCTTGCTATTTTCCAGTTGTGCAGCACTAAACATTTGCAGACAAATGCCTAAACAACTATATTCAGAGAATTTATAGATTGTGTTATCAGTGTATAGTTAACTTGGAAACATGCATGGCCTCAATCTATATCTTCAAAAGATTTCAGAGTAACTCTGGATCTTTATAATTATCTGTTGATTGTATCTTCTTAAGAAATAAAAACATCTTGTTTATGGCTTTTATCTCCTTGTAATCAGTTTCTGGGAGTATTGAGAGACAATGCTCTCTAATGATCGTTAACATTGATTACAGTTTAAAGGAGCTATGTTTGTCTTGTTTTTCAAGATTGGCAACGTGACCTACATAAATGACAACCAGAGCTATATCAGTATACCAGACAGAGTGTGGTAGACCTCTACTTGAATATAGACCTCTACTTGCCCATCAAAATTCCTGAATTATTTTATATCAATCATTGGCTAGAACCACACACAGTATACCCATTACAATAAATACAAGCTATAATATATAACACTGGATTTTGTTTTGATATCACACAATATAGAGAGCCAGTCATGATTTAAAGGCTACTGTGTTGATTGAAACTAACCAGTTGTGGCTTACCCAACAAGCTATTGCTTATTGAAAAGTGTGAATCATATTACTGTGTTTAAGGTGTTTAGGATTACTATGATGAAGGGGGTGGGGAATAGACTCCTTTGAGTGTCATAGATGATATGAAGTAACCATGTAGGAACTGTTGATAAATATTTGAAAAAGTACTGAACTTATGTTTTGTTCTTCTAAATTTAATTTGATCATATACAGTAGAGAATTAAAGGATTGGATTGCAAAACAAACACATGATGATGGATGAATAGGGAAAACCAAGAAAGCTGCGGTTGAATAAGCTAATGAAATCTTCAAAAAGGGAGAGGTGAGAAGGTCAAAGATCAAAAGGGAATGTACAAAGAAATGTATGGACATGAAAGAAGCAAGGATGTTTTGCTAAGGATAAAAGTTTTGAAAAATAGAGCAAACTTTATTTAACTGCTCTTCCCTTTTTTCTTATTTCACGCCTTTAATTTCTTTTAGTTCCTTTTCTTTCTCCAATTTGTAGTTTTGGATTATTACTCCTTTTTGCATTTTACACTGCTTTTTATGAAAGAGAATAGTGTGATAGATACATGTCATGTGAAAAATTATACAGAATGATTTTTTTGCCTTCCAAGATTCTATTCTGCATAGTCCTTACATGATTCCAACATAGTCCAAACCCAGATTCTACTCTGACTCTGGATCTACTTTTGCTCCATTTACCATTCTAGGACTAAAATGATAAATGTAGATTCATAAATGAAGTAATTACAGATACATATTACATTTAGATTTGACACTTAGCCAAACTTCTCTTTTAATTCATATTCTCATCAACATATTAACTTATTCATAGTCTTATCAACTTATTTCTGATTGAAGGCATTGTAATGCTGTACGGTTGTAGTTGGACTGACACTATTCAGTTATGGAGGATTGGTTTATTTAACAATGTTTTTTAGAAAATACAACTGGCTGGATTCACACAAACTATTAAATTGTAACCACGGTATAAATCACAAGGAAAGCATATGGCTTGATAAAGTAATTTTAATAATAGTCTTAATAATAATATAATATTGACAAAATCCCCATCAGGGAATTTCAATTGGTAACTTTACTTGGAACAGATTATATCCTGCAATAATACTTTTAACATCATTTAACAACGTCTGCCTATCCCAGGTTCTTGGGAAGGATTTGATAGGTAGACAAAAATGCCAAATCCAGTCTGGGCATCTGGCTGACTCTGCAACAAACCATAATAATATGGTAATATTAATCTCATTGTTAACTCATGGGTCTGTAAAAAAAAAAAAAAAGCTTCAAGTAGGTAGGTAGATAAAAATGTCAAATCCAGTCTAAACACCTGACTGACTGTGCAATCAGCGAAAGCATTAGCTGCAGTTCAGCTAATCTTGTCAGGCAAATTTAAGAGAATAAAAATCTTGTAAAGGTTTTTAACCTTTACAGTAAGAAGGAAAATTATACAATCAACCAAAGAGTTTTTAAAAGTCCTGGGGGTTGGAGTTAAGTAGGAGTTTTTGTGTGAAGAAAGACACAACTTAAACTCGACTAGGCTCATAGAGAAAAAATGACAAAAATATAATATTCAGAAGTATTGTTTTTCTTGAGATAAAATTTTTAACCTGAATAGTTATGATAAAGCAACAATACCTTAAACACAGTTATTTAAATAAACTGCATACATAGAGAAGGTACCATTATTACTGGGAGTTGGGTGACATATACAGATACATTTAATAAATTATTATTTGAGATTTAATCTTCAATTCGATTCACAGTCTGGGACTGGTAAAACCTTAAGCAGTTCAAGTTCTAACCAAAGACCTAAGTGCTGTTAAGGTAATGTCTGAGTATATAGGCAGTTCTGAGTAAGATGGGGTTTTTTCAAAATCAGATAAATTCAAAATTTCCATGTATCTAGGCAGCCCTTTAGGTATTGCTCCAAGGGCTCCTATTACTATTGGTACAATCACTGATTTCTTCCACCACAATCACTCAATTTCAATTTGCAGATCGCAGTATTTCATTATTTTTTCCTAGTTGTTTCTTTTCAATTCTTGCATCATCTGGTATTGCAATATCAATGAACCAAACTTTTTTATTTTCCACAATAGTGATGTCAGGCATGTTGTGGGCCAGATGTTTCTCTTTTTGGATTCGAAAGACCCACAAGATCTTGGCCTGTTCATTTTCAAGAACTTTGACATTTTGGTGTGCTTAGTAATTTTTGCTGCATTCAAACCCAAACTTCTGGCAAAGCTTTCAATGTATGATTTTGGCAACTCAATCATGATATTGTGGATAATCAATTTCTGAGATTTTGCTGCAGCCACTGGTAAGGTGATCCACTGTTTCATCTTTCTCATTGCCTAAGCGGCATTTGCAATTGTTACTGACATGTTGAATTTTTGCTTTCATAGAATTGGTCTGTAGGGTTTGTTCTTGGGCAGCCAAAATGAAACTTTCTGTTTCTTCCTTCAGCTCCCCTGATCTCGACCACCTCCATGTTAGCTTTGTATCTACCTTTCCTTCAATGTCTTTCAGGTAGTGACTGTGCATAGGCTTCTTTTTCCAGTTAGAAACTTGATGTTCAGTTGTTTCCTTTTGTTATTCTGCTTTCAATCTTGCTGCATCATCATCATCATTATTATTGTTGCTGTTGTTGATGATGTGGCAGAAATCTGGATGGCCACTCTTTGCTGTCACACAGCAGTTGTCTGAATTTTTGCAGACCAGATATGGTTATTCACAGGAGAAAGATAATCTACTTTTGTTCACTGAACTCAAGAGCACTCTGTTACATTTCATTTATTTATGATTATTTACACATAATTATTTGCCCAAAGTATAGGCAATTTGGATAACTTATTTGCAGTCTATGTTGGGGCAGAATTGCAGCCAATGTAGATATACAATATTTATATCTACCCTTTCTCCCACTCCAAGAAGATTAAAACAGATCCAGAATAAAATTAACATCTATAGTTCTGAAATTTGACCACACAGTCTTTTCAAAAATTGCCTTTTGTTCTCCTCACTGTCCCATTTTGCTAAGATGGATTGCCATTGATTGCATTTTCACCTTTTGCAAATGCATACAAAGCTAGATTTTGTTTAATGTTATAGCACAAGTGAGTCTTCCTAAAGTGTAAATCAAGGACACAGGTGCTCCTCCTAAAACATAATAGAAATATTACCACAGGTACTTTGTGATGAATCATCACAGAAGGCAGATTTGAGAATTTATTTACAAGAGTAAATCCTAAAGATGACACAATGCAGAAGAATCTTTCTATGCCATTGGCACTTGGCCTGTCACTGCCAGCATTCAGTCCGGTAAATAAGTTCCAAGCCTTCTGTCTCTTGTGATGATTCACAGCATGTTACCACTGTGAATCAGAAAGAACGATAACTCCCTTGGTTTACTCTTCTAGAAATATAGGGCTGATCACTTCTGCTGCTACTTCAGTTATATTTCACTGGGTACATAAATATCAATGAGTGGGGAAATCTTTCTCTTCCATTAATCCATCTCAACCCAGGAGAGAGCACTAGCAATGGTTCCATCTTATGGTGAGAAGCAGTCAGCTACTGCTCTGATTGTCAGCTGTTTCCATAGCAGTTGGTATCAAGAATAGGTCACCAAGCAGACAACCTTGGTCAGAAAAAGGATCACGGAAATAGAACAAGTCACCCGTGTCCAAAATTACAAAAAAAAGAAGCAGCTTTACTTAGAAATATTAAGCAATGTTACAGCTAAATGAAGTGCTTGATTGACAAGGTTGACAAAGTGAGGAAGAGAAGGTTTATTAAGTGAATTGTGCGGGTATCCTTGACTTACAATCAAAACTGAGTCCAGAATTTTAATCATAAGTTGTTGGGGGTCACAAGTCGAGTCATGTGACTGTCTTTATGAGGATCATTAAGTGAATTCACATGTTATAAATAGGAATCTAGCTTATCCAAATGGGTGTCTTTTTGCTGGAAAGTGGCAAAATAATAATAATAATAATAATGACGCTCCAACCAGTCGTAAATGCTGGGCAGGAGCGGTCACAAATACATAGCAGCTTAAAAAAAGGTTGACTGCATTTCAAAACCTCTGTTCTGCCTTAGTAATGAAAACAGGATAGGGTTCTGCCTTTACTGAGATCCCAATGGAAGAGAGAGGCAGCGTAGGGAAATAGTTCCTTTGGTGCCATTTGCAGATCTCCTGCTATCAGAAGACAGCACTCTTAAAGCCAGGGATAGGGACTAATGTACCCAGTGAGGGCAGAAGGCATTTGAGACACATGTGCCATGGTCTATCAGAAGCAGAATGGGACAACTTGCCATGGCCAACTTGTTGTGGGACAATTCAACCATTCAATTTAATTATTTAAAATAATTTTAATTTTTGTCATTCAGATTGCGTTTTGTCCCTTCCTTTGCATCCTTTCTTTAATGATTCTATCCCACTGTTTCTTCAATATTAGTGTAACTCTTGTCCTGTGGCAAGTTGGCTGTGGTGAGTTGTTCTAGACCAGGGTGTCAAACTCAATTTCATTGAGGGCCACAAAAGGGTTGTGTTTGACCTCAGGGGGGCAGGGGCGAGATAGGCATGGCCAGGGTGGGTGTGGCCAGCTCGACATCACTTGTGTCAGGGGTGGCTGAGCTCTGTTTTTGGCCATGACAGCCTCCTGCAACCCGCTGCCAGCGAAAACAAAGCTTGGGAGGGCCGCGGGCCGTTCCTTCACGGTTTCCAGGTCATCCCCGTGAGCCAGATCTAAGCATCCCACATGCAGGATCCAGCCCATGGGACTTGAGTTTGACACCCCTGTTCTAGATTCTATCTGAAGACCACTGAACTTCACCCCTTGGCTTTGGTGCTGTAGTGCCGAAGATGCAGGAGGTTTAGGCAGCGGTTCCTTGAGACCTGGTAGCCAGTACCCCTGTGGTAGAGCTGTTTTGACCTTACAATGGAGGTGTGGGCTGTTCTACTACTTTTGCCTTTTTCTCTTCAATTATTCTATATGGGAAAATGGGTCTTCTGAATCCTAGAAATCTCCATCTTTCTTCCTTCTTTCCTCCTGTTCTCATGTTCTTGTCATTTGGCAAGGCAAATGGAATAGATGCTTTTTTTGATACTGTGAATTTTCCTGCTCCCAAAATGTGAGCAACCCTAACAATCACTGGTGAACAACCAGACAGAGGCGCCTGCCCACAGTAGCTTAGTGTCATGGCAACTTATGTTTCTCAACTTATGTTAGAATGATTCACTGCTCCATACAATTTGTGTCAGCTGAAGCTGAAAGCACCAATTTTCGATGTAATGCAAAAGATGAGGAGGAGCTGCCTGTGTAGTGAGCTGAGGGATCTTGACACAATGCGTGTACATAAGTTCAACAAACGGTTAGTGAACATGCAGATGAATCTTAAGTTTCCAGTGTACAGTTAGTGATGGAGGTTGCTTATATTTCTGTTGCTAAGAAGAGGCTTTCATCAGCTTCTTTCTGTTGTAAGCAAAGAAAAAACCGTATTACACAAGCCACTTAGAGGAACCAGATTCTCAGGTTCAACTGTACAATCTTTTACTCATACCATAACTACTGACCTTATTATGGGAAGATAATGTGCATGTCTTTCATTTTTTGCGATTGAAATATAAAATGGGCAATTATTTATCTAGGAACCTCACTAGATGTAACATGGGTAGGCATATATTTCCTTTTACGTGTGTATTCTGTTCTCTTGTAAGAAAGGATGGTGAGGTAACTTCTGTAGGAACACAGAAGCAGAGCAACTGCATTCTATGCTGTCCCTTCTCTCACTCAATTATCTAAACACTTTTCTTTGTAGTCAGCCTCCAATATCAGAGCAAGACCTATACTGCCCATACCAGGGGAAAGGAGACATTAATGTATACGAAAGTATAAGGGCCCTCTTCCAAATATTGATTTCATGCTACATTTATATCACACCTTTCTACCAGTTCAATCTTCCCTCCTCTGTTTTATTATTTTATTACTATTTTTATTAATTATTTTATCCAATGTATATGGCTGCCCATCGTAACAAGATGACCCTGGACAACTAACAATTATTAAAAAGAATAAATCAACATCAAAATAAATACACAGCTGGCAGCCAAGATAAACAACAAGCAACTCTTAGTACAATGAGCTCTAGCTGAGATTCTGACCCTCATGTCTGGGAACACAGCCATGTTTCTAAAACCTGACGGAAGTCCAACATAGTTGGGAGCCAATCTAATCTCCAGGGGCATAATATTGTACAGGGCAGGCACTTTCTTTCTGGGTATTGCCAGATAGGATACTTTAAGCAAGGGTTGTCCAACCTTAGCAACTTTAAGACTTGTGGGCTTCAATTTCCAGAGCTGGAGAATTCTGAGTGTTGAAGTCCACAGCTCTTAAAGTAACAAAAGTTGGGCAACCCTGCTTTACTCAATGAGACCACAACATGTCTCTTGCTGGAGCTAATGGCATGGTACACCCCGTTAGTAGGAAGTGGCCTTGCAAATAATCCAACCCCCACCCCCATATTATGCAAGGCTTTATAGGAACCACAAACATCTTGAACCAGGAAGCACACTGACAACCATTGCAACTTGCAGAACAGAGATATAACCCACACTGATGGAGAAGCACATGTAACTGAATCAGCTACAACTCCTGCATGAACTACAAGCTTGTGATCATATTGCATTCATCCACCATCAATCTGTAGTCTTGCTAGACATGTGAAATAAAAGAGGCAACATCTTGCCCCTGAAAATAATAATTTTCCTTCACAGAATTTGAGTTAAAAGTGAGTTTATATTTCTGATACAATTAATAAAATTAAGACTTTACAGCTGGTTTCCTGCTACAGCCTCCTCCTCCAATACATTCCTCCAAAACACTCCAATCAAATCTAAGAGGAGACAGGGCCATTTGAACCAGGGCCAGCTAATGTCTTCATCATAAGCAAACAAAAAGGACTGAATAGGACAGGAGTCTCACTAGAATCTTCCTATCTTATGTTTATCCAGGCAGGCACTTTTCAAAAGAATAAATTGGAAACCAGCAGAGAAGCTTCCATCCTTATTTCCTGCTGTGGCAAGCAATCTTCTTGGAAGTTTTGTAAATTACAGTTGCTAATTATTCATAGCCAGCAGTTTCCTGCCTGTCATGATCTCTTTCCAGTTTCTATGTTGGAATACTATCAGCTAGGTTTCATCCCCTTCCCCAAACTGAGGCATCAGGGCAAATGGAGTTTACCTCCAGAGCAACGCTGCTGATTCCCATGCATTGTGCACTATCATTCCTGACGCAGCAGGTCATTCCTGTCATCGCTTAGCGCTGAAATGGAAAACAGAAAACTAAGCCAGTCACTTGTACAAATAAGGCCTTGGCTCCCAATCAGCAGCAGTTCCACAAAAGAAAAGAAACTGAACTGTCAGGGCATAGGATCATTTGTGTAACTAAAGGAGGCACTGACCTTGGGAAGGAAAACAAAGAACAGGACCAAGAAGGTAGGTGAACTCCCAATAAGTGCCCAAGCGAGTTACACTTTTCAAAAAATGCCATCTGAATGAAAAAAAAAGTGGCAGTGATCCGCATCCAGAGTTTGCCATGTAAGCTGAGAAACAAATACAGCGTGTCCCTGTCCTTCACTACTCAGAGCTTAACTATAGATGGTCCTCAATTTGCAACAGTTTATTTCATGTTCGTTCAAAGTTACAACAGCGCTGAAAAAAAATGACTTTCGACCATTATTTTCACACTTATGACCATTGCACCATCCTCACAGTCACATGATTTACATTTGGATGTACGTATTTATGACGGCTGCAGTGTCCTGGGGTCACGCAATCAACTTTTGCAACCTTCTGACAAGCAAAGTCAATGGGGAAGTTGGATTCACTTAACAACCATGTTACTAATTTAACAACTGCAGCGATTCCCTTAACAAACATGACAAGAAAAGTCATAAAATGGGGCAAAACTCACCTAACACATTTCTCACTTAGTAACATAAATTTGGAGCTCAATTGTGGTCATAAGTCAAGGACTGCCTGTGTTCAACTTTAATTGAATTGGTTGACACATATTATTTTAATGGCATTTATATCCACTGCCTTCTAAAACAGTTTAGAAACAGCCGTTCAAAATATAGACAGAAAATAACTGCAAAAACATTGGATTCAGGACCTTTGTCTGCGAACAACTAATATTAGAGGTTTTTAAAACTTTCAGTCTGTTTTTCCTTAAAGTTATATGTAACTACATTGTTAAATAAATACAGAGTTTAGTGTGCTTTATATCTTGGGGGCATGCTAACTACTGTATTTTTCAGACTATAAGACGCACCGGAGTATAAGACACACCTTAGTTTTTGGGGGAAGAAAATAAGAAAAAAGCTGATTCGTGGGTGGATTGGCCTCCCAGAACACCCCCAATCAGCTGTTCCCAGAGGTGAATTTTAGCAACAGGTTTGTTTGTTGTGAGCTCTGTGCCTTGCTTTTTTTTCAGCCTCTGAAACCTCTGTTTCAGAGCCTTTTTTTCTGAAGCTCTGTTTCAGAGGCTTTTTTTCTGAAGCTCCGTTTCAGAGGCTTTTTTCAGCCTCTGAAACCTCTGTTTGAGAGGCTGGGTGGGGCTACATTTGGAGTATAAGACGCATCCAGATTTTCACCTTCTTTTTTGGAGGAAAAAGGTGTGTTTTATACTCCCAAAAATATGGTATTCTGGATTAGTATAAATTACAATGTTTCTTATGATTTGCTAGATCAAATCATATTATAGATCTATTCTGCCAACTTTATACTAATTATTATTTATATCTTATTTTTGTGTCCAGAAGGCACTTAAGAAGGCATTACCATCTATTGCAATGCAATAATGTACACTAAAGGTGGCATTTAAATTTGTGCAGTGACAATAAAGTAAACTAAAGATCATATTAATCTTCATATTAATATAAACTGTAAACAAAAAAGAATAAAAAATTAAAAAAAAACATAGGAGGAAGATCTAGATAAAACCAGCTAGTCTAATGTCAACATTAGGACCCAGATTGTGGGGACAATAAGCTGACTTTGTATAAATATACAAAAGTATGAAGGCTATTGCTTAACGCATTGTAAGCCGCCCTGAGTCTCCGGAGAAGGGCGGCATATAAATCAAATTAAAAAAAAAAAACATCTGGCCAGATTCTAGAACAAATCATATAAAGTCAGTTGATAAGCATCTTGAAAGCAATGCAGTGAAATTATCATGGTTTTGCCAAACTACTTTTATTTCATTTGTTTTAATCAGTAACATTTTTAGCAGATTGTGGGAATGTTTTAATCATAATATATCTTGATTTCACAAAAACATTTATCAAAGTACCACATGCCATTTTGATTAACAAACAAGATTATTGTCATGCTATAAAGCTGACAATTAACTGAATCCATAGCAGGGTTATGAAAGGTTAAAAAATAGAGTGAAAATGGAATAAAGTTTTATAGAAAAATGCACAAAACTTTCATGAACTATTACCATCCCCTACTTTATGTATGTAAAATCTTAATCCTGAGTCTTTATCATAATATTGGTTCACCATTTGTATAGTCTGAATCAGATGCTAAGAAGATATAAGCAGAGTTTCATAACAATTTTGGAATATGGTTTTCAACATGCTCTATACATCTGGTGGTCCTTGAGCTGTTAGATCCTATACACTCTTGTCTTTGACTTTTGTGTAAACCGAGTCATTGCTGTTTATTCAATAATCCATATTTAATAATGTTCCTGTCATTTCTGCCAAGATTGTTCCTGTCTTAACTCAGAAAAAAGCAAAAATTCTATTTCAGTTTCATAAGGTGTTGTCATCATAGAACTTTTCGGAATTCTCTCCACTCTATTTCCCTTTTAGAAATTAGCTGCTTGCTATTGTGCTCTCTGATTCTCCACCTTCTTTGTATTTCCTCTCTCCTTCCCTTGGTTGCCTTTGAGATATAAATAATAATTAACTATGGCATCCTTTATACTCAATCCAATCCAGCATTAATGGTTACTGTAAAGGGGAGGCATATGGCTTATTTTTGCATAACATAAACAAAACTATGGTTTTGTTTCATTTGTTTTATTTGTGATGAATCCAGCCTCATATTGCTTCATTATTATTTTGTTTTCCATTTGGAAATTTCCTTAATTATGTAATACTCAGCCGGTTTTATTGATTGCAGCTAGTTCCTGGATTTGTAGGAAGTGGATAAGATCTAGTTTCACTCAAAAGTTAGATATTTGATTTCATTTTCCAATAATTTTGAGTCACAAAGAGAATGGTAGCTAGAATTTAGCTTGAACGTTTCAAGGTTTGTCTGAAATCTGTTTAGAGGGAGTTATTGAAAATACCATTCCCATGAAAACGTCAGCCAAACAATAACAAGGTACCTTCAGCATGAATATTAAAGTCCCAATTTAATCTAAGATCTTTTCTCTGACTAAACTAAGTGACATTTACCTGATTCCTACTTTTACTTGCTAGTAGCGCCTCCTCCATAGTGGATTTTCTTTATTGCATCCCAAAGAATTGCTCTGTTTAAAAAGGGCTCAGTTACACATTTGCCCTGTCCTGGACCATACACACACACACACACACACCATATTTTTTGGAGTATAAAATGCATCTTTCCCCCCAAAAAAGAGGGTGAAAATCTGGTTGCATTTTATAATCCAAATGTAGCCCCGCCCAGCTTCTCAAAAGAGGTTTCAGAGGCTGAAAAAAGCATCAGAAGAGAAGCTTCAGAAAAGAAGCCCCCAAACAGAGCTTCAGAGGCTTTTTTCCTGAAGTTTTGGAGGCTTTCAGAAGCAGGAAAAAAAGCAAAAAAAAAAAAAAAAAAGCAAGGCACAACCAAGGAACCTGTTGCTAAAATTCACCTCTGGGAAGAGCTGATTGGGGGTATTCCGGGAGGCCAATCCACCTGCCAATCAGCTTTTTTCTTATTTTCCTCCTCAAAAACTAAGGTGTGTCTTATACTCCAAAAAATATGGTAAATATTGACCGTGTGTTGCCTCTCCCCATCAATATCGGTTTCATATTCATGACAAGAAACAGCTGGGCTGTGACATGTGGCTGAGAACTCATGCTACCCACCAATTTTCATCAGCTACAATTAACCCTAATGTGACCTTCATCTTGAATTATCTTCCGAATTAAAAGTCCAACAGGCAATGCAGCTGTTTAACATTGTAACTTTAAGGTATCCTTATAAAAATTTTGTTTCACTTTATTCGGAAACAAAGAGCTAATTTTTATTTCAGAAGTTTTTGTTCTGCTTGTCTATCTTCCAAGGAAAGAACAAACAAACAAAACTTCAGCTCCTTAATATGAATGACCTTGATTATTGTCTAGCAATCCCTTTCCTCTCCAGTGGATCAAAATATCATCATCATTTATGAAAGTCTGGGAATCAAATCAGAAAGAAAATTTCTCACTAGAGAATTCTGGCTTTTTGGAAAAGGAGCTTAGATACATTTTACTGATTTCAAAACACCTGTGAATGAGAACATCTGGCTCTATTTATCTATATATCACCCTTAAAGACAATCACATATTTTTTTCCAGGCAGGAATTCTTATGACAGTGGCTTCCAGTGTTCAGTCCCAAAAAAATTCTTGAAGGAAGCATAGCTGTCAACTTCAATTGGTTTATCATATGTGTGCATACACACCGCCTTTTCTGCAAGGAGCTTAACCTAGTGGATGTGTCCTTACAATTGCCCTGTGAGGTGAGCTGTATTATTTGAATTTGGGGTTCTAGTAGCTCAATATGACTTAGGACCTGTCAGTCATTATGGACCAATGGGTAAACCAATTGCTCCAGAGGTTCCATGTTCACAAATTGATTATAGGGAGATCTCACCAATCAAAATACACTTATTTATTAAACCCTTTCATTTTCATCTTTTTCTCCTCTGATCTAATGGGTACTTTCTCACAGGTAGCACTAGGCTGCAATGTTTATTTTCTCAGATTCTAGCTGCCCACATAACCTGTTAAGCATTTCTAAGAATTAAGGTGATGCTGGAGGCTGACAATGTGCTTTGTAGCACATCAACTTCCAATAATTATTATTGCTACAATCTTCAAACTACATGAAATTAGCTGTTCATTTTCCATCCTTGCTTTCCAAAGTATGGAATGCTGCTGGGGTATATGGAATATCAAGGCTGGGTAATACCACAAGTGGGGGGGGCATATCCCATCTTTTTTTCCCAGCTGTGGCCCTTGGCACTCAACTCTCACCTGTGGCTCCTTGTGGCTGCTTGCATGCAACAGTGGCCACAACCTCAACAATGGCTTCATCAAGTCAGCTAAATGAGGTGAAGATAGTCAATGGAGTTTTAATCCTTGGTATGACAGGGAGTTGTCTATCCCACCATGC
Source organism: Pantherophis guttatus (assembly GCF_059756535.1). NCBI lineage: Eukaryota > Metazoa > Chordata > Lepidosauria > Squamata > Colubridae > Pantherophis > Pantherophis guttatus. The sequence goes on along the minus strand of NC_142063.1, from coordinate 288,432,847 downwards.
AAAGACAGATTCCAGCTAATTGAGGAAATGAGACCCTTGGATGGTACTGTGGTTAAGAAGGCAGTCTCTGCAAGCACAAAAAGACATAGAAGATATCTTGGTCATCCACTGTGCTTGTGACTGGAGATGTGATCCACTGAGGCTGACATTGTGCAGATCTCATTCCCTTGTCCAAGTCCTGACAGTAGTCTAGGCACTATCAGGTCTTCCTTGACAATGATGGAGAGTAAACTAAATCATGCTGCCAAATGTCAGTGCAGCCAAAGATACAATTTAGTATTGCTTTGACGAAAGTAATATTTCTAAAAATAAATAATTCTTTTATGTACACCGAGAGCATATGCCCCAAGACAAATTCCTTGTGTGTCCAATCACACTTGGCCAATAAAGAATTCTATTCTATTCTATAATATGGTTTCTTTTTTAAGATTTAGCATACTTAAGAGAAACTTCCACTATCCCCTAAACATTTTTCTCACTTCAAATCCCAATGGCCATTTACGTGGTGTCTCTGTTTAGTTACCATCCTATTAATTAGGTATCCTATCCACTGCAGTCTTTTACTCCAAAATGATTTTGGTTGCTCATTCTTATAAATAGATGATATTGTTAGATAATACTTCTTTCAGAGTACCATAAACTTTACAGGTATATTTTATCAAACCTAGCATAATTCTGGTACATCAAAAAGCAGCATTATATACTATAAGAAGAGAGAGTAGAAGGTGAAAGAAAGGAAAACCCAGATGATTGATTTCAACACGAGGCTATATTAACCACAAATCAACATATCAACATCATAACATTTACTGTATTTAAAATAAAATATCAATAAATGCACTAGCCTTACTTTTTAGTTTATTGCCATTTAGAATGACATATTAGACAGCTAAGTTTTTCTTTATTTGTATATGCCACATTTTGCTTTGTTACATAATACATATATTTTAAAGTTCTGGTCTTAAGTGCCAGCCTGGCTTTATTTTGGATCTGAAGTTCAGCAGTGATGGGGCCTGGTTAATATGGGAAGGGATGGGAGGCACCCAGGGAATTCCAGGACTGTAGATTAGATGAGGGATATAAACCACATCCCAGAGGAAGTCAAACTATTTCCCAACTTTGTCAGGTGATTGCATGGAGGAGCCCATGTCATCATCAGATGATGAGGTGATATGACTTACCTTATTTACAATGAATCAAATAAAAGTAAAACATCTTCTAGAAGGTAGGAAAGGCTGTCCCACCAGCCCAATAATTATCACCACCAGCAACAATTCGTTGTCAGTAAAAATCACATTTGTTCTCAATTTTCATAAACAGATTTTGGCCAGCAAGGACAGTTTTTACATTTCTGATCAACATGCAAATTGGTGGGAATTGTTTTATCATAAATCTAAAGATTCCTTTAAATAATTAAAAGAATCTATTAACCTTCTGAAAACTTCACCTTAGACAGCAATCCAGGGAGCAGCTTTTGTTCTTTCTTCTCTTGATTACTGTAGAATAATTGTTTGAAATCTCTACTTAATACATTTTATTTCTGAACCCTAGAGAGAAATCACTAAACATATAAAGGCTTGTGTGTCATTTCCCATAAATGGCTTTTCAAAGCAAGCCTCCAGGGTCAGTAAGTTTCCACTGAAAGATCACAGAGGAATTCCAGAATTTAACAGCCTTTTCTTATGCTAATAATTTGAGGCTGGTTCTTGCTGGCATGTACTTCTTCCTAAGGCACACATTAAATTGCACTTCTTCTATAGGGAGCCAGAACATTCATAAAAAGACTTTCTGCATGGAATAACTATTTCACTGAATAAATATGGAAAGGTAACAACAGATAAAATTGCCATCAATCATATACTATATGTATTCCTAAAACAAATTTCAGAAACCTATCCTGAACATTGCAGGACAAACACTGTGAAAACTATTTACTTCATGATTCTTAAGCAAATTCAGTAAATAATCCACTATTGCTATTTCTGATTGTCCCCATATAACTTTTAATAATCGTAAGTCCATACCAGCCTGTTTTAGATATCCATCAGTTAAACTGATAAAAAGCCAGCCATCAGAGGATACATGCAGATTCAATTCTGTTGGTGCACTGTAGTTTTCGTAAAGCTCTTGTAAAGCTCTGATAATTATCTCATAAATTTATATTAGTATGTGATAAATGCTTCTTGTTTGCTACGTGTTAACCTGCATCATGGGCAGCATATTAATACTGTATTCTGTTCCAGATGTAAGTTCATTTTATTATTTCCTGTTCTTATTCAAAGGAGAAAAAAGTAGAAGCTGTTCTCCATTTAGTCATTCTGTTTAGTTTTTGCTCAGAAAAAGAACTAAGAGTCTTAGAAGCTTATGCAAAACACCTAGGAAGATTTTAAAAGAGAATTGAGCCTCTGTTGACTCTTAGCAGAACTGGTACAATCCCTATATTCAACAAGTATAACATAATGACTAAACAATTAAAATCGAAGTATGATTGTTTATAAGCAATGTTCTATAATAAGCATCATTTAATAGCAACAATTCTCAAGGACGCGATGGCTCAGTGGCTAAGACACTGAGCTTGTCAATCAAAAGGTCAGCAGTTCAGCGGTTCGAATCCCTAGTGCCACATAACAGGGTGAGCTCCCATTACTTGTTCCAGCTTCTGCCAACCTAGCAGTTCGAAAGCACATAAAAAATGCAAGTAGCAAAGGTACCTTCCTACCTTTGGTGGGAAGGTAACAGCATTCCGTGCGCCTTTGGCATTTAGGCATGCCAGCCAGATGACCACAGAGACGTCTTTGTACAGCGCTGGCTCTTCGGCTTTGAAATGGAGATGAACACTGCCCCCTAGAGTTGGGAACGACTAGCACATATGTGCGAGGGGAACCTTTACCTTTACCTTAATAGCAACAATTAGACATAAAAGAGTAGCATAAATCAAAGGTCTACTTTTGCAAGGAAGCCCTCCACCATGTCTTCATTTCTGTTAACATTGATGTTTCTATCTTAAATCCAGTATTAAAAACTCAACAATGAAAACTTAGAATATTTATCACACAAATCCTATGCTTTATCCTGCATTCTTAAACCTTTCAAGATTAATGAGCTTAATATCATCAATAGTACTGCAATGGGTTCATTTTCCTAACCTACACATTGCCACTTATTATATACAGCATCATTTCCCTGTAACATGTTGCAGCTGTTCAGAGTACAAGTGAATGGTCACAAATGGAATGCTATAAACCAGAGCATGCAAAGCAGATATTTTCATCCTCTTGGACATTCTGTCTTCAACCTTGAGATCAAAGTAAGACGTAGAACTACGGCAGCAGAGAAACCAATTTAAAGGACACACAGGAACATAAGCAGAGTTATTATTTATTGGTAGTCAGAGACATGTGGCTTCTAAATGTGGAGGTAATATGCACTACCCATCACAATTTATAATTATAGGTAGAATTATGCTTTATGAATTTGTCCAATTCCCTTCTATATCTGCTTAAATTAATTATTAAACATGTTATGGTAAATTCCATACTTTAACTATCTGCAGTGGAAAGACTTTCTTTTATCTTCCCTAAATCTTCCATCATTTAAATTCACAGGATGAATTTAGATTCTAATATGGAAAAAGAAGGATGGAAACATCTATCTCTCAGTCCTCCTATTCTTGTTTTTTCCTCCAAACCAGATAGCCAAAAATATGGTAACTTTATTTTTAGAAGTCTTTGGGCACTTTAATAATCTTGGTTCCCATTTCTTCCTTGATATCCCTCTTGATGTGCAAAAAACCCTGATTTATACATGCCATTCAGAAGTAATCAATCTACGAATGTGTATGAAGATATTGTAATATTGACCATATTTATCACCTTTCCAACAATCCTTGAATTAGATTTTTGTGGTGGTCACACACTGTGGAATATTTCTTTCAGGTAATCTCTGTCAAAAGAAGTACTACCAGTACAAGCTGCGCAAAGTTAAATGTGCTGCAACTTTAGATCAGCATATATTTAAGACAATTATATAAATTGCATTTAAAGAAACTGTAGACTTTAAAAGTTGTGTTAAATGTCTATATCGGGGAAAGCGATATACATATATATGCATAAGGATAGCTGCACAAAAATATATGTAAATTGAGCAATAACAACCCTGGTTTCTCTGGTTTTAAGAGAAAAGTAATAGTATACAAGTAATATTTTTTCTGGATTAAAATATTGACATTATCTAGTTTGTAGAGGTATAAACATACATTAATTTTGTCTGCTTTAAAATCTACTTGTGTTTAGTTTAAACACAAGAGTAGTGGCGGGAGGGACACTTTTGCTGAACTCCCCTTGTTCAGCAATTTTTCCTCATTAAATGGCTCCTATCTACTTCTCCTTTTCATTGTGAAACAGCTCAGTTCTCTTTTTTTCCCCTTTCTTAATTAGAATAACATTGTTTTTTGTTTTTTTAAAAAACATCTTTCTGGAGATGCGTAATATGTAGTTTGACCCATAGCCTCATGCTATATGTAAACTCGGTGACCTCTACTGGGTTATTGAGTAATTGCAAGACTTTTTAGACAATTTCACGCAATCAAAATGCAACACGAGGAGCAAGAAAGACATTGTAATTGTCCAGGATCACTTTTAATTTTGATGTCTAAAATTCAGATACTGTATTAGCTTAGGTTGAAGATGGGAAACTCTGTCTTTTTCTAAGAGCCCAGTGAAGCATAGTTGGCTGCAATTTCACCCGGCCTACTGTCTAAGTCTGTGCAAAACATTCAAATGGTGCACTATATATGCTGAATGCTCTTTGAACCCCTAATGCATCTGTGTCCTTAGAAGGTTGTGTGCATGTGAACATATCTAGCAGAAATACATCCATAGCAGCTGGAGACAGGCTTTGAAGCAACTGTACAGGATTTTCAAAAGATGCAGCTATGTTAACAGGCTGAGAAAGGAAAACTTTAAATTGCTTTAACACACTTTATGAAGTGTGCTTTGCACACTGCTTCTGAATGCTTTGCAATTACCTATTTATCAGAAGACAATGTAAATTACATATGATTCCATACAAGTATTGTTATTATAATGTGCTGATGGCCACAGCTGTTTTCTTCATAAAGAATATTATCTTGTTGATTACAATTCTTTTAGAAGTTATACCACAGCAGAATAATTTGGATATTGACTCTTCAGGACAATCTGGCACCCGTGTAGGAGTCCAAACAAATAAGAAAATGGTAATCTTCTTACCATCATCTCTAATTACAGTTTCGTGGCAGGTAAAAAATTCCAATGATTACTATCATACTCGTTCAATTTGTATTTTGTGGACTGATCCCAAAAAAAGACCCTGTGCTTCCAGGAAAATGTTAGGAAGGGGAAAAATGCATTTTGTCTAAGATAGCACTTAGTCATGCTAACAACACACAGTACAATATACATAATCAAGAGCTAATTCATTAATTCCCTCAAAAGGGGCCTGGCAACAAAGAAAGTGCTGACTCTTCTTCTGAAATAAAAATTAATGAGGATGGACAATAAATGCTAAGGCATATAATTTGGGAATACCACAAGAGTAAGACTTTATGCGTGATTCATAATCAACCTAAGTCATATCAAAGTCTTCCATATGGGACATGCAGTCAACCTGTCATTGCACTGGCAATCATAGCCCTTTACCACGTATTGATTCTTTGGGGGGGGGATTTACATTATTTAAAAAAAAATTATGGTGGCCACTACACTGTTATCACAATGTATTTCCCTCAGGGAAGAAAGTTATTCAGAGAAATGTATTTTTTTAAAATGTTTGAGTCAACTATTACTATTTTTTTTATTAAAGCAATATATATAAAATATTATACAATTTAGTTTCATGGGATATCCTGAAATTGTAGTATAATAGAGTATCTTTCTTCTCATATTTAATTTTATACACCTATCATTTTTTCACTTGTCCAGTTTTAAAGAATCAAATACATTTGTATTTGCTCTAGTCTCTTGGGCATTTTAATTTCTTGTTTCTAAACATGTTCTAAATCTACAGTATTCTTCCTGAGATTCAACAATACAAAATGTATATACCACTAAAAAGTTAGTGCAATACTGATGGATTTATGTTCATTTTTTTCTATAAGAAAAAATATGAAATTTATCAATATGAAATTTACTGCTATCAGCATTTGCGTACTAAGACTATCTACTATTTGAAAATCCTCTTCATTCTTTAACATTGTTCAGTTGTTCAGATTCCATTAATCTATACAGGAAATTATAATTCTTCTTTTCAGCGTATATCACTTATATTTCCTTGTATTGTGCTGAATTTGACCTTCTCATGCTAAAGTCCTCCAGTTTGAAAATATGTTTTTGCTGTGCCTTGCTATGGGAATGTACTAAAGGTAGGCAATTACATGTAGCAAGTGTACCCACAAAAAGGGATGAAAGTCCCTCAGATATGTCTGAACAAAATAGTATTGTACTGCTGAACACGTTTTAAACACAAGGTTTTTTTAAAGGCACAACAGTTAAAAAATACCCCCAAAAAAGCATAAATAAGTCCCAGTGAACACAGAGTATTCTGCAAACTGTTGTCATGGAGTGGAAATTATATAATTTGTTCCTACTCTGCTAAAATACAAAAGTAGTTGTTGGAACAAAATGCATCTTTTCAGATATAGGGATTGTTCTTTGTTGTGGTATGGAGAAGAACAATTTCCTACATTTTTCTAGACGGGAATTCTTTTAAAATTACATTTTGACAGGACTTGGAAGCTTCAAGCTGCCAATGAAAGTAGAAAAAGAGTTTGGTGAGAGGATTTAGACGGACTCTAAAAATATCTCCTTGAGGGCATTATACTGTGGGAATAATATGGGTAATTGTTCCAGTCTGTCCCATAACAACAACAACAACAAAAAAAAAAAAACATTTCCAGTTGGAAAGATACTTGTGTTTTTATAAGTCTTACTTTGTTACTACATCATAATTTGTTTTCATAATTTGTGATCTTTAGTTAATAGTTTTTACTGAATGAATTCAAGAAGAACATCCTGTATTCACAAGAATGGAGCTTGTGTTTCTTTTTGTATATTTTAACTACATTGGCCTTAAAAAATAATTACATAAGTGTAAAATGCATTGCATAATATCATAAGCCTTTTGGTACCTATTTTTTCTGTTTGCATATGATTTTTATTTTGAACCCCTTAATGGCTATCATAACTATTTATTATGCTCCACCCAATAGTCAAAGTCCTCCAGTTAGATTGCAAAATCACTTCAAAATGTTACACAGAAGAAAAGAAAAAAACAGAAAAGTAAATTAATCAATAGCACCAGAAGATATTATAAAACTCCCTAAAGACTTTGTCAAATGTTGAAGTCTTTAAAATTAAAATCTAATTTAAAAAACATATGCAAGAGATAAGAAATGTCTCAACGTGGAACGAAATAATTTAGTGAAGATGCCATGTAGGTATCTTGGGGAAAGATCAGTGGTGGGATTCAAAAATTTTTACTACTGGTTCTGTGGGTGTGGCTTGGTGGGCTTGGCAGGGGAAGGATACTGTAAAATCTCCATTACCACCCCACTCCAGGGGAAGGATACTGCAAAATCCCCATTTCCTCCCGATCAGCTGGGACTCATGAGGCAGAGAATAGATGGGGGCGGGGCCAGTCAGAGGTGGTATTTACCAGTTCTCTGAACTACTCAAAATTTCTGCTACCGGTTCTCCAGAACTGGTCAGAACCTGCTGAAACCCATCTCTAGGAAAGATGTTCCATAAAAATCTGTCTCTGAAATATGTTTTTTAACTCTGAAAAGATTTCCTTAGCAGAAGCTATATAGCTTTTTCTTATATATGTGAACATTTTCATTAATTTACTTAAAATATATTTTAATTTCCCTGAGATTTGTTTTTTAAATGGTGCTTACATTAACTAGTTTCCAATTTTAATATTTAGTAATGTCATGACCAAATTTTAAGAAAAGTCTTAGAAGGATATTCTGGGTAACGTTCTTCAATTCAACTGTGGGTTTAATTACTTTTCTGCTTCTGGTCTACATTTTTTTTATTATATGTCTTAATAATGATGTGCATTTCAAAGCGTTTTCAACTTTCCTTTTACCAATCCACTTGTATTTTAAAGGTTTTTTTTTCAAAGTCCAGTGTAACCCCCAGTTATCCTTGAAAAGTTTTCACTTACAGTAAATTAAATTTGATAGCATTGAGTTGGCTGTTTCCTGTTATTCAACAGCATTTCCATCTAACATAGGTCTCCACTAGTTCAATAAAACCAGAAGCTCAATCAACTTTAGCATTTTTAGTGCATTTTTTAAACCTGGAAAGTGAAGTCATGTATAACGAGATAGTTAAAATGTTCCTTGCCCTGTTGTTAAATGTGCATGAATGCCTACTCATGCATTTGCTTACTATTTCACTACCAAAGAGATTTGGGATTGAGATACTTGATCAGAAATTTCCATATGAGAAGACAATTCTTTTAAAAATACACATACATAACTGAGCAGGATATATTGGTTCTAAATATTTCAGTATAGTACAAAACCAATCCAAAATAATGCATCTATTATTCATTGTGGTTTCATCCATGCTGAGAGCATCAACCCTTCCTTGGGTGCAAACATGCATCCATATATCAGCATGTTTGGAATATTTCCTTCCTACAGATTGGAAAAATAAACTCATCGATTTTCTTGGATCTACTTTTGCTGACAGCAAGTTCTACGGTATACACCAGGTGGGCAACTTTGGCAACATTACGACCTGTGGACTTCAATTCCCGGCATTCCTGAACCAGCCATGGCATACATTCTCTCTTGCAAATCTAATTGCAAAAAAACCAACACCTTTTTTTCCCCTGCCTTTCCTCTTTGATCACATTGTTTTCAAATTGTATATACACGTGTGTATATAGACACACACAATTATTAGCTGTCATATTTGCTTGACAGAGATATTTCATTCTGAAGTCTAAAAATGCAGCTAGTAATAAATAATGCATTTCTACAGCCATTAGTGCTACTCTCAATCTAATGCATTTTCAGTCACATCTAAGGTGCTAACAAGGAGGTATTGTAGTGATTTCTAATGAAAACCTTGTATAGAAATAAATAATATCCTCTAGCTAAGCAAGGCAATTAGGTGCCTATTATTCTGTTATACTTACTGATTTGTTAGACAGTAAAATTATTCTGTACCTCTGAAAGTCTTTTTAAAACAACCCAATTATAAACCTTTTAACGGAAGGCAACAAATAACTCAATGTATGAATGATTCAACTTTTCCACATCCTAGGCTGGTAATTTGCAGAGGTTCTACTTTGAGAAGGGCTGATTCATGAGGTAATCAATCAAAAGCATTTTTTTTTACTAGGAAAGCATTTTCAATTTGGCACCCACTCATTATGGGGATAATAAAACTGTATGTGTGTTCCTATGTGTCATACAGTGAGACCAGAGGTGGATTTCAGCAGGTTCTGATCAGTTCTGGAGAACCGGGAGCGGAAATTTTGAGTCTAAGTAGTTTGGAGAACTGGTAAATACCACCTGTGACTGGCCCCACCCCCATCTATTCTCTGCCTCCTGAGTCTCAGCTGATTGGGAGGAAATGGGGATTTTGCAGTAACGTTCCCCTGGAGTGGGGAGGGAATGGAAATTTTACAGTATCCTTCCCCTGCCACGGCCACCAAGCCATGCCCACAGAACCAGTGGTAAAAAGTTTTGAAACCCGCCATTGAGTGAGACCATCTCTCCCAGAAAATATCTGCCTGCTCCACTAGATTGGATAGTATGGGCATGTTTCAGGTTCCTTCTCTAAAATATTGTCATCGGGTGGGACCTAGGAGATGCACCTTCTTCATAGCTGCCCCCATCCTTACCCCCAAATCCAGCAACTGCTTCATTTTAAACCTTCCAGAAGGTCCTGAAAGGCTGGGGGCCTTCCTCCCCACGAATCCTAGACTAGGGTGAGGCTGGAAGCTACTAAATACAAATACTGAATGGAGGAGTAGTTTTATGTTGGTTTTATTGTTCTTTTTGCAATCCGCTCAGAGTTATATACCTAATATAGGTAGTCATATAAATCTTTTCAGGGAAGGATGGAAGGAGAGAGGCAAAGCCCATTTGTAAAGCCGGAAGAGAAAGAACCACAGCCATAGCAACAGTCAGGAAAGAAACATCTCAGTCCATGGGTGGAATGGGGACATGTTAAAATGTCTGAGAAAGGACCCCCCTTCCCCAGTTCCTTGGAAAGCAAAGGCAAGGGGGGAGAGAGGCTTTCAGAGTTGCAAGGATGTTAGTTCTTCTAGGTCAGAGGTGTCAAACTCATGGCCTGCAGCCCGGATGTGTCACGTGCTGGCCCCACCCCCGCCCGGTTTAGCGAAGGGGGAGGGAAGTCCCGATACGTCATGTGATGATGCCGTGATGATGCGAGTTTGACACCCGTGTTCTAGGTAGTCTGGGAAAAGCTTCTTCTTCCTCTCTCTCTCTCTCTCTCTCTCTCTCTCTCTCTTCCACTGATCATTACACTACCATAAACCTTAGATTCAACTTCAGCCATACACAGAAATTTTTATTGCTTGGATTCTTGAACAGACCTTGTGAAATACTGGCAAGAAAGAAAAATATTTGCTCGGGAGCAATGATTGAAGAGTATAGTTTTACATATGAATATTCTGCGCAAGATTTAGCACAAAAAATGTGCTATATGTTGAAAGTGTTTTTTCCATTCCCCCACCCCCCAAATTTTCAAAAGCTGCAGATAAATAAAGCCCTACACGGCATAGGACCAGGCCATATGTGGGAATGCCTGTCCCCCATTGCTTCTGCTCATTTGACCAGACCTAGCAAAGAAGACATGCTCTGAAATTTACATCAAACAATATCAACTTGTTGGACCCTGGAGTTATGCCTTCTACACACAGAGAAGGAGGAGAATATTAAAAGAAAATAAACCACGTGAAATGGAAGGCTTTTATGGATTCCGCTTACCAGTGAACTCCCTCCCTCCCTCCCTCCCCCCCCTCTCTCTCACACTCACACACACACATATGCACATACACACAATACCTGCCCAACCTATTAATGACCATTTCTTTGGAAAGTTACATGGCTCACTCCTCTGATCTCCAACCAAGATGTGATCTTCAAGTAAAGACTTGATTGATTGTTTCCCTTATTCTGGATCTTTATGATTCTTTTCCAGCCGAAAGCTGAACTCTACTAGATCAGCAAGATGAGTTCTGTATCTGAAAATCCAATTTCTACCTTCTAGAGTTTTTATTATTATCACTCCAATATAAATTACAAATCTTAAGATTTGGTGGTCTCCCATCCAACTGTATGAGAACCTATCCTCTTGAGATCAACCAAGGCTAGTTATGTCCTGTTATCCTGCAGTATAATGTTCTACATTCAACAAAACCTTTGTGGGATAGATCATAAACCAGCCAGCTAGGGCGTGGAAACCTCTGTTCACATCACCACAAAGTTAAAATCAATGACTTTGGAACAATCACTGTCTTGCAGATGAATATATTTCCCAGAGCTGTTTCATTTAGAAAAGTGCCATGTCATCTCAAACCGTTTTTTTTATTATAAGTGCATTATAAATAATTATTTACCCTTTTTATTTGCAATGAAGCAAGAAAAAGAAGCAAAAATATAAAATATAAGATACGCAAACCTTTGCTAAGTCATTCTACTAATGCAACTATATTTACTTTTGTGCATTTCTGCATAAGAAAATGCCACTGAATTCTTAGTAAGCATGTTTAGGGTGATAATCTTCATATAGAAAATGAAATTAGGAGTATTTAGTGAGGCCAGAAAAAACCCTGATTCAATACAGGAAACCAGCTAGTCACAGCTTTTTGCAAAATATGCCGTTTTCTTCTTTCCTCCAATTTTCTCTCCCTTCCCCCAACAGCCAATCTCTCAAGTCCAGTGAGCAAGTTTTGCCATTATTCAAATTATTTATGTGGTTCCTCATTCTTAAGATACTTTTTTTTTCTGTAAGTTTCAAGACTTTCCTAAATTTGTTGCTCTTTCTATTTGATTGCAAAAATAGCACTATTTTTTTAATACCAAAGCATCTCTCAATACCGTAAGTTTACAATTCCTATTTGATTTGGACTCATGGTGCTTAACTGACCATTGCAAGTAAACAGAATAAGGTGCATGCAATAAACTTGCAATTAACCAAAGTGGGTTTGAGATGTTTCTAATTTTATTAGTTAGATCAGAGGTGTCAAACTCAAAGCCCAGGGGCCGGATCTGGCCCACGGGGTGCTTAGATCTGGCCTGTGGGGCCGCCTGGAAACAGCAAAGGACTGGCCCACAGTGCATCTGCCAGTGAAAATGGAGCTCTTGAGAGCAGCAGGCGGCCCTCCTGACCTCCATTTTCACTGGCAGAGAGTTGCAGGAGGCTGTCACAGCTGAAAATGGAGCTCAGGAGCCCGTTTTCTCTGGCAGAGTGCTCGGGCCACCACAGGCACCTCCAACACGAGTGATGTTAAGCTGGCCATGCCCATCATGGCCACACCCACTCTGGCCCCGAAGTCAAACACAACCCTGATGTGGCCCTCAATGAAATCGAGTTTAACACCCCTGAGTTAGATAGTAAGATTTCGAATTCAGATTCAGGCTTGACTGCCTACTGCTAATGTTGGAAAAGCCAGGATTCCCTGGCACCGGCCCAAAGTGAACCAATCAATTAGTCATCATGCCATCAGAGCATGGCACCACTATACTCAAACATGACTGGATCCTTGAAGCCACATGTTCATTCTTAATGGAGAACCCAGTACTGGAAAAGGAACTGAGTCAAACTCTTTTTCCTCAGAATGGGTTCAGCCCTATGCCTAGCACTTTCTCCAATAAGTTATTGTCAGATGTAAATGCCTTATTCTCCAATGTGTAAATAATGTATATATGGAACATCAGAGGTTAACTTATTCTTTGGACTTTAATGTATTCATAACTTACCACTCCCATTCCTAGCTCCACCCCTTGTATATATAAGGAGCCACCCTCACCATTCTCGTCGCTTCTACCTTGAATATTCAGTGAATATAGAATGCCTATCATAAATAAAAAGAAATATATTTAAAGCTTTAACTTCTATTATCTTTATTGAGTCTGATCCTGAAAATATTGCAACAAGCTGGTAGCAGAGGATGGTTGATTGACTCAATAAGTAATTAAAAATGTCCAAGAAAGATAGGCCCAACACCAGGGCCTACAGCAAAGAAATAGAAACTGATCAAGAGATGATCAACGAATCCACCAATGCGATTTCGAGAGAATCCGAAGAATACACCACTGAAGAAGAAGAACTAATGAGTGAAAATAATGACCAGAAAGAAATCGAAATAGAAAATAACGAACTCAGGTCAGAGATATTAAAGATACTAAAAAGCCAAAAGAATGATGAAAGTCTCATCGCGGACCTCCAGGAGATGCTGAAGAACAGCGGAGCAGCGAGAGAGAAAAACGTCATTAAAGAAAAACCCAAAGATCAAAAAATCGTAAGTGAGATGACTACTGAGAAAATAGTTGTTAAAAAGAAAAGATGTGATCCCGCGCGAAATTTTGAATGGCAGCCATCTTGGTTTCAACGAACTTCAAAAGAGAATGGAGCAGAGCCAATCAAAACGCTCAGTTCAAAATTTCTGGCGCGAAAAACACTATCAGACGAAGAAAGTGAGAAAGAAGTCTCAAACTCTTCAGATGATCCAAAATCAGAAAGTGAAGACGATTTAACAAAATCTCAAGTAAAATCAGCAATGAAAACGCTTTTTGCTGCTTTTGGGCCAAGACTGAAAATTACCAAGACATCTACGAAGAAGCAAGAAATCAAACCGGCGACTCAAGACCTGCACGCTCCCATCCTGACTTCGAAAGCGACGACGCCCGAGCCCAGAGAGCCATGCCGATTTCGCCCTACACCACAGACAAAATCGAATACCAACGCACACAAAAAGAAGAAAAGAACCGTCACCACCACCAGAACCCCAAAAACCGAGCCAGAGACCGACTCATCTGAGGAGGAGCGGATCGAGAGAGCTGAAAGGGAGAGAACCTTCCACGACGCCACCAAAGAAGAAATGAGCAACGCGCATGTGCGAAACTACGTAGACGACCCAGAAGGACTTGAACTGGCCAGAGAACCGCGCAGACTCATTGCAAGCATCCCAATGCCGTTCTGTAATTTCCTGCACTTGAGAGATCACGGACTGCCCCAGGTTGTAAGTAATGGACAGAATAATGTAGGTAACTTACCCAGTGACTTCCCAAAACTTAGAATTGATGGCATTAATTTACAAGAGTGGTATCAACAGCTTCAGGTTATTTTCATGAAAGAAAATTTACTATTCTTTATAACTAGCCCTCCAAGAAGACCTTGGACTTTAAAAATAGATTGTTTACATCATAGAGCATTTTTCATAATAATATCTAGCGTGTCTCCTGCAATGTATCATAGCATCAAACCAAACCTAACTGTATCAGAAATAATTCAATGCATGTTTAATCTATTTCACAGCGATAGCGTAGCTACAACCACAAGAATGTCTAAGGATTTCTTTTCCTCTAGAGTAAAACCAGGGGTTTCTATAAGTGAGCATTTGATAAATCTAAACAAAATAAGAGCTGAGCTACAATTGAGGGGGGAAGTGATTTCAGATCAAACAATGAAAAGTGTTATTATCAATTCACTTGATCCATCATGGGATAGCTTTATGTCACACTTAGATACCATTAATTTGGGATATTTATCCATAGAAAATCTATCTAACAAATTGATAGCAGAAGACAATTCAAGAAAAAATCGATCCAGTAACCAAACAGACCACAAACCTTTTAGGAAAGTAGTCTTTCAAGATAAACATAATGAGGCCTTTAGATGCTACAATTGTGGATCCAGGGAACATAATAGAAGAGACTGCCCCAAAGTCTCAAGAGAGAGACATAGACCAGAATATAGGAGCAAATATATTTACAGACAATCTTCCACAGATAGACACAAATATAGAAGCCCACCAAATTACAAAGAAGGTAGAGGGGGTAGAGAAAATTCAAAAGAGAGGAAATCTGGGTCACTGAATGGGCTAAATAAACAAGACAGCACCAGAACACAGCAGGATGAGAATAACAATTGGCTTATTGATTCTGGTGCAACAAATCACACCACCAACAACAAAAGTATATTATCTTCATTTATAGAAGATAAGTTTGTGATAAAGGTAGCTAATCAAGAAAAGGTTCAAGTACTAGGCAAAGGAAATGTGACCTTGCCTGGTCTAGGGAAAATAGAGGGGGTATTATTAATCCCAGAAATACCTCACAACATACTAAGTGCCATAAAATTAAGCAGAGAATCTGATATCAATATAGTTTTCTCAAAGGGGAAAGCAACTATAGAAAAGAACAAAACAAATGTAGGTACTGTAATGATAAAAGGAGGTCTACCCTATCTGATAACTAAAGAAAGATGTTTACATAACATTGATTCAAATATGGAAGATTGTATTGAAGCAGATGATGAAAGTGTCAGTAACAGTGACAATGATGAGTGTAGAATAACTCATGATCACAAAAATACATACAAGGAAAAGAAACCAAAAATAGGTAAACCAATTCATGATGAGTGTGCTCACATCTTACACAGGAAGTTAGGACATGCAAGCTTTCCTGTAGTACAAAAAATGACTGAACACGCAGAAGGTGTCAAAATAAAAAATTGTGAAAATTATTTGGAATGCTCAGTATGTAAGTCCACCAAACTAAAAACCAGTCCCAGACCAAAAAAATCTAACAGATCAACTAACAATATTTTTGATTTGGTACATATGGACTTAGTTGGTCCATTAAGTCCCTCAATTACCTATAGAAAACGTTACTTCCTAACTATAGTGGATGACTACAGCCGATATGGTTTTGTTTACACATTAAAGCACAAGGATGAAACATTTCAGAAATTTAAGGAATTCTACAAACGTATAGAAACACAACATAATATCAGAATAAAGCAAATTATGACAGATAGGGGATGTGAGTTCATGTCTAAAGAATTCTCCCAATGGTTAAAGGATAGAGGAATGTTACATTTCACGTCCAATCCTTTTTCTGCATTTCAAAATGGAGTTGCAGAGAGGAAAAATTCCACACTACAAACCATGATTAGGTGCACATTAGAGGATGCTGGTTTAGGCAAACAATTTTGGTCAGAGGCATTACATTATTCGAATTACACTCAAAATAGAACCTGGTCCAGTATTGTGAATAAGACACCATATGAGGTGATGTACAATAGAAAACCCAAATTATCACACATGCACATATTTGGAGTCACTGCAGACGTACACATACCTAAACAATTGAGGAGAAAGGGAGAAAACGTATCCAGGAGATTAAGATTCATGGGATACGAAACTGGAACCAAAGGGTACAGATTTATTGATAGTAATAACAAATTTATAGTATCCAGAACAGCTGTGTTCCATGAACAGGCCAATTGGTCAAAATTGCACCTTAATGAAATATTTCCTAATAAATGTAAAGATACGATATCTTGCGAGGAAGGAACAACAGAAAATCAAAATATTAACAAAAGTAAGAACAAAACCAAAACTTGGACTAATAGTCAGCATAAAATAAAGACAGACACATTAACAAAAAAGGAAGCTAGATATTTGCATGATAACCATAGCAAGCCTGAAAGAACTATTAGAAACAATAGAAACCAAATACCAAATAAATACAAAGATTACATAATGCATATGAATGGAGAACAAATAACACCTAATACATATGAAGAAGTATTGAAACTTCCACATGAAGAAAGAGAAAAATGGGAACTAGCTATGGAAAAAGAGATGGAAAGTTTACAAGGATTAAATGTATTCACACCTGCGATCGCACCTAAGGATAAAACAATTATAGGTACCAGGTGGATTTATAAAATTAAGAACTTAGAAGGAGGCAATACCTTATACAAGGCTAGACTAGTTGCACAAGGCTATGCACAAAAATACCCAGAAGACTATACTGATACATATTCACCCACAGTGAGAACTGAGAGTGTCAAAACAGCCCTTGTAGTAGCATCTGCACTCAATCTGGACGTATTCCAATATGACATACAGACCGCATACTTACATGCAAAATTAGATAAGGAAATATATGTAAGAGCACCACACAGTCAATACACTAATAAGAACGAAATTTGGTTATTAAATAAGAGTCTGTACGGATTAAAGCAATCCGGCAAAAGATGGTACGATTGCTTGGTAAAAGTACTTAAGACTATGGATTTCAACGCCACCACTGCTGATAACTGTTTCTTTGTAAAAAAGAGTAATGATCATATTGAATTTGTATTAATTTACGTGGACGATATTTTATACATTGGAAAGCATAAAGAGAGCAGGGAAATCTTTGTAAATAAGTTAAATGAACACTTCTCACTGAAATCTCTGGGTAAAGTGAATAAATACCTTGGTGTGCAAATTAACAAAACTAAAAGGGGATTCAAACTTACACAGAAAGACAAAATCATCGAACTCCTAAACAAATGTAACTTAAATAATGCTAAAACCTGTGACACCCCTATGCAAACTGATTTTCTTAGAAACACTGATGAATCTTCCCCTGAGTTTAAAGACAACACATTTTACAGATCAGTTATAGGTTCACTCCTTTATATATCTAATTGGACTAGGCCAGATATTGCATTACCTCTCAATCTATTGTCAAGATATGTTAGTAAACCAACCTTGTATCATTGGGAAGCTGTCAAAAGAATTCTAAGATATCTGAAGGGTACATTAGATTTTTGTTTAATGTTGGAACCCAATAATGACAGAGAACCAAAAATTACTTGTTATGCTGATGCAGATTGGGCTGGTGATACATCATGCAGAAAGAGTACTTCTGGTTATGTTTTTCTATTGAATGATTGTCCAGTTTACTGGTATACTGGTAAACAAGAACTAGTAGCCACTTCTACTACAGAAGCGGAATATGTTTGTTTGTCCAAAGCTGCAAATAACCTTGTATGGTTCAATGATCTGATCACTGATGTTTGGAAGAAACCCACCTTACCATTTATTATGCATGAAGACAATAAAGCGGCCATTGAAATATCCAGATCCGATGCAATTGGACAAAGGTCCAGGCATATTGATATAAAGTTTAAGCATGTGAGACAACTGTCTCAAGACGGATTCATTAAAGCAATACATTGCGATACTTCTGAACAATTAGCTGACATATTAACAAAACCCTTACCTTCTAAACAACACAAATATTTAACTTCTAAATTATATGTATTATATTGTCCTGAATCAGAATGTAATTGGTGTTGTGTAACGAACCGGCATTTAGAGGGGGATTTGTCAGATGTAAATGCCTTATTCTCCAATGTGTAAATAATGTATATATGGAACATCAGAGGTTAACTTATTCTTTGGACTTTAATGTATTCATAACTTACCACTCCCATTCCTAGCTCCACCCCTTGTATATATAAGGAGCCACCCTCACCATTCTCGTCGCTTCTACCTTGAATATTCAGTGAATATAGAATGCCTATCATAAATAAAAAGAAATATATTTAAAGCTTTAACTTCTATTATCTTTATTGAGTCTGATCCTGAAAATATTGCAACAGTTATAATAGATGAAGACATAAAAAAGATGTAACAAGTCACCCGTCCAAATTGTATCATTCTGTAAAAACTGCTTTTGACCAGGACCAACAATTAAAATCCTTCCTTGTTCTTGTCAGCCAGTGACTTATCACTGTCATTGTTACTATTCTTGTCCTCTGGAAGAACATTCTCCCTGAGATTTGGAAGGCCCCAACCCTGACCTCCCCTCAAAACCTGGTTTTTCTCCCACGTTTCGGGCTAACTGGAATGGTAAGAGCCTTGTTATCACTGTGATGGCAATATGCCAAGCCTTCTGCGTCACTGATTTTTTAATATATATATTTTCATATTGCACAGCATCCAGAGCCTTACTGTATAATAAACACAATAGCTGAATTGTATTTATGAGTGTGGATATGTGCGTATGTGTGCTTTAGTGTAAACTGATCAGAAATAATTAAAACCAAATTATCTAAAATAAAGTACCATTAGTCCATTGCAATTGTTGCCCAAACTATACTTAAATTGTAAGGAAGTGATTCTAAATAAACATGAGGCTAATCAGAAAGAGTTTTCTCTTTGTAATCATATTGCTAGTTAATTCAGTAGATTTCCAATGGGAAGTCTTTCCACATTACTTATTTACAAATAGAGCGGCTGCCAAAATTTTACCAGCTAATATGAATATAAGAATACAGAGGAAACTACATATTAAAAAAATGGCCAAAAACAGAGAATGAAAAGAAAACATTGCAGAATATGTTTTAAAAGTGAGTTGAGCACAAGTAATTAGATAAATGAGAGAGACTGAAGAAAATATTTTTGCTCATATACTTTTAAGGAAAAGATAAACTTGTGAAAGTATAAATATTTGCATTTATATACAGTAAAACTCAGACTAATGTGCATTCTACCCATAATTGTTTTTTTTAAGAAAAGAAAAGTTTTTCCACTGTTTTTCTTTTCTTTTCTGGAGACAAGATAATTGTGTAACTATATAAAAGGATACTGAAATTAAAAGGAGAACATGCCCACCCAATTGTGAATCATCTTCCTGTAAAAGGTCTTAAGAGTTTGAAGAAGTTACTTTATATACATTTGTATGAATGTCCCAAGTGGCTGTGCACATACATGCATGCAGAGATACCTTCAAATCTGGAAATAAACTTGGCTGCTTTAATGATTCAAAAAAAAGGTGCTTTTTTCACATTGCAAAGCAGTTGTTTTTAAAGAATTTTCACAGCCCTATTAAAATAATGTTATGAATCATTTCCCTTTTGTCTCCTGTGAATAAAAAAAAAATGATAAAACACTGCTCCACTGGGTTTAAAAAAATAATGTGAAAAGTAAGTAGCTCTAGGAAAGAAAGAAAAATAAAAAAAAATATTCTGCTGGATTTCAAACCAACGAGCTTTTATTAACAAGGCACATGTTATGAACATTGTGCTTTTAGAGAACTAATGGTAAATGGCACCTTTCAAAACATTGACTTTGTTGAGGGGATGTTCCTTCATCTACAAGGTAGCCAATGACCTGCTATGTTAGTCTCCATATGCCAAAGGGATAGAAGCAGTTGAAAAATGCTTTTCCACTATGGAAAATATATATTTTGGAAGTATAGCTGAAAACAAGCCTTGAGCCTCTTTGACGGTGAGTGGAAATTAATAGATTAATAGAGATTGATAACCGTTCATTTCTGCTCTCTAGAAATTGTTCTCAGTCCTTTAGACATGCTTTAAAGAATAGTTAAGATAACTTATGCAGAGTTTCTCAGCTTACGTTGGACTTTAGTTCTGATTGTTCATTATCGTCATTAGTCATATTAACTGTTGTGAAATATATCTGCAGGATGTCGCTTTGAGGAAGTCTGCATAATCAGTTATTTCACAAATGAAATCTTACTAATGATTTAATATGTATGAAAAGGATGATGTGGTAGAGTCATAGAGATTCAGATAATATTGCGATACCCACTAAGGTTTAGGTTTAGGTTTTATTTGATTTCTATACCACCCTACTCCCGAAGGACTCAGGGCGGTGAACAGCCACAAGATAAAACACATAAATACAAAATTTAAAAGCAAAATAAAACCGAATTAAACAATTTGGTCGAAGACAGATTTAAAACATCCCAATAATTAAGAACAGATTAAAATTTGCATTTTAAAAAGGGGAAAAAGGGAAAAAATTAGGCCAGGCCAGCCTGATGGAATAAAAAGGTCTTGAGAGCGCGGCGGAAGGTGCGTAGATCCAAGATCCTCCGTATCTCTGGGGGGAGCTCATTCCAGATAGTAGGTGCCCCCACAGAGAAGGCTCTCCCCCTGGGGGCCGCCAGTCGACATTGTTTGGCCGACGGCACCCGGAGGAGCTCCTCTCTATGAGAGCGTACCGGTTGGTGGGAGGCTACTGTGGCAGCAGGCGGTCCCATAGATAACCAGGTCCTAAGTCATGGATGTTCTAAAGGTGGTAACCAAGACCTTGAAGAGTACACGGAAGACCACCGGGAGTCAGTGCAGCTCGTGCAGGAGAGGTGTTACATGGGAACGCCATGTCGCTCCCATAACCACCTGCACAGCTGCACTCTGTGCCAGTTGGAGCCTCCGGGTGCTCCTCAAGGGGAGCCCCATGTAGAGAGCGTTGCAGTAGTCCAGGCGGGAGGTGACGAGGGCATGAGTGACCGTGCGTAGGGAATCCTGATCCAGAAAGGGACGCAACTGTCAAATCAGGCGAACCTGATGAAAAATCCTCCCGGTCACGGCCGTCAAGTGCTCTTCTAAAGACAGCCATGAATCCAGGAGGACACCCAAGTTGCGAGCCCTCTCCGGGGGGCCAGCGATTCGCCCCCAATAGTCAGTGATGGCACCAGCTGACTATATCAGGACGTCGGAAACCACAGCCACTCGGTCTTGGATGGGTTGAGCCTGAGCCTGTTTCTCCCCATCCAGATCCAAACGGCCTCCAGGCACCGGGACATCACTTCAAGGGCATCGTTGGGGTGGTCCGGCGTGGAGATGTACAGCTGAGTATCGTCAGTGTACTGATGTTACTTCACCCCGATACCACGGATGATCTCGCCCAGCGGCTTTACATAAATGTTGAACAGAAGGGACGAGAGGACTGACCCTTGTGGCACCCTACATATGAAGCACCTCGGGGTCGACCTCTGCCCCCCTGCCAACACAGGCTGTGACCGGTCGGAGAGAAAGGAGGAGAACCACAGTACCCCCACCCCTAACTCTTCCAACCGGTGCAGCATGATACCATGGTTGATGGTATCAAAAGCCGTTGAGAGATCTAATAGGACCAGAACAGAGCAGCAACCTCTGTCCCGAGCCCTCCAGAGATCATCAACCAACGCGATCAATGCCGTTTCCGTGCTGTACCCAGGCCTGAAGCCCAACTGGAACAGATCCAGATACACTAAAAAAAGCTAGTGCTAGTACAACATACTAATCTATCAGTGCTAAACTCAGAGAAGAATCATTATTTTAAAATTGTTGCATTTAATCTATAGGCAGACAAAATATTTTCCTCAAATGAGAATTTGTGAAGGGACTGGGATTACCTCATACTTGCTGATAAGAACAAGTGGCACAAATGACTACAGACATTTGAGCAACAAAGCCTGAATCTTTTGACATGGAGGCATGTGAGAAGTTCATTGCCTGGTGAATTTTTATAAAATCTAAGCAGGACTTTCTCTCTTCTCTCGTGTGAATGGGTTTTAATGTTTTAATTTTTAAATGTTTTTATAATGGTTTTTTTTAAATGCATTGTAAGCCGCCCTGAGTCTTCAGAGAAAGGCGGCATATAAATTGAATTATTTAAATTAAATTAAATTAAATTAAATTCTTCTTTTTCCTCTTTCTAATTATCTTTTCCCTTTGCCTCATCTCCCTCCAGTTTCTCTCTCTCTCTCTCTCTCTCTCTCTCTCTCTCTCTCTCTCTCTTTCTCTCTTTCTCTCTCTCTCTCTCTCTCACACACACACACACACACTTTGTTTGCTTTTCTTTCTCAGGGAGTGACCCCATCTCCATTGGAAGAAGAGTTGCATTGGATCACTCATACGTTCATTTTGACGGGAACACAATTAGGGTATATGAAAGAAAATGTCTGGTATATGGAGATATAATTTTATAAGTAATTGATTTATTGCAATTATTGTATGCATGTGTGTGTCTATCATTTATCTCACATTTAGTGGATTGGTTTCTAGAAGTGGTTTTAACGTTAGCAACCCAAGATTGACAAGGTGAGAAACTGAGCATGGCACAGGATTTTCATATGTGTTTGTAATTATTTTTCTGTCTACCAGGTGAGGGTCATTTAACTTTCAGAATCACTTTCCTGAATATAAAAACTACTGAGGAGGGGTACAACAAGGTAACTGGCTGATAAAGATACACATTCATCAATAAAAACTTAGCTATTATTCACAACACACTTGGCCTGCAAACCTGCTCTGTTCTTGTCAGTTCTAAACATTCATTTATTTGAGACAGTGTTAATGCTTGCAAAGTTTATCTTATATTGCAGAGTCCAATCATACACATGTTTATGCTGAAGTAAAAACAGTCCTATTACCATTCTCAGTCATTGTCCGAATGCCAGATGCTCTCCATGTAAATTCCCAGAAAACTGTATCACTTCAATATTCTTGCAATGACGTATATTTCTAACAATGTGCATTTAGACAAAAATAGGACAAAATTCATATAGATTTGTCAACAGCTGGTGGCCATGTTAGTTAACTGGAATACCCATGGTCATAGGTAGGACATCTGTAAGAAAGTGAAAAAAATAAAATGGGCAATGTAAGCATGCATAGTGAGAGATGAAGACAGATGGAATCCTGGTCTCTAGGTTTCAGATGCTGATGAGCCACCAACAGGTGAAAAGCAGTGACAGAAAAATCTTCCTTCCTTCCTTCTTTCCTTCCTTCCTTCCTTCCTTCCTTCCTTCCTTCCTTCCTTCCTTCCTTCCTTCCTTCCACTTCATATGGACAATGTTGTGAAGCAATGGGCTCACCCCTTCCCTTCAATAATGGATTTAGGAAAAATATACCCCTACATTTGTGTATACTAATGTATATCTAGAGTTATAAAGTTAAAAAAAATAACTTATAAAGATAGTTGGAAGCAATGGGGTGATGACAGCAACAATAGATTTTTCTGGGATCTCTGCTTTCAAGATATTTATGCCAAATAACAGTCTCTGCTGCCAATTTATACAAATTCCCCAATAATCAGTGAAACTGTCTAATCCAGGGATGTCATACTCAAGGGCCACGGGATGCTTAGATCTGGCCCATGGGGCTGCCCTGGAAACAGTGAAGGACTGGCCGGCGGTGCCTCTGCCAGAGGGTTACAGGAAGCCATCACAGCCTAAAACGGAGCTTGCGAGCTCATTGTTCCCAACGTGTGAGTGCTCAGGCCGCCATAGGTGCCCCCGACACGAGTGACGTTGAGCTGGCCATGCCATCCTGGCCACACTCACCTTGGCCCCGCCAAGGTCAAACACAACCCTGATGTGGCCTTCAATGAAATCAAGTTTGACACCTGTGGTCTAATCAGAAAATTATTGCTATGAAAAACTAGGCCTGTTTATGACAAGGACTCTAGGGACAGGTCTCGCCCTTCAGAAATCATCTTTTTTATTGTTGTTATGCTAAACCTTTGCACCAATTTCACATTCCTTTCTGATGACACAACTGCAATTCATCAGCAGAAACAACAGAATCAACTGATTAGGGATTTTTTTCCTCCCCATTTCCATACTAGTAACTAATAATTACTTAAGAAGGATTTCTTATGCTACAGAAGTAGCTTCAGGTGTTCTTCTCCTGGACAGCAAGGCCCAAAGCAAAGGATAAAAGAAAAAAAAAAGTCTGTACATTATTGGACAGCTAAGCCTAAAGGCAGGTCTGGAATTTAACCAAAGTCACAGGCAGGAATGTGAATCCAAAGTCTGTCCTAGACTCAAACTACTAGAAATCTAGTAATGCAGAAAGATCTCAGCATATAGAATAGGCACCTCTTTGGCTGAAGAGGTAAAAAAATGCTTTTAAAAGCCTCTGATGATCCCAGCTGAGTTGTCTAATCGGCAAAGGCTTTTAAAAGAAAAAAGCCTCTGTAATGTAAGAAAATGCTTTTAAAAGCCTCTGACGATCCCAGTTAAGTTGCCTAATTGTCAGAGGCTTTTAAAAGCATTTTTTAACAACCTCTTCGGCCAAAGAAGTTGTAGAAAAAATGGTTTTAAAAGTAAAAAAAAAAAAAGTTGGCCACGCCCACCCAGTCACATTACCCCCCCCCAAGCCACACCCACAGAACCAGTAGTAACAAATTTTAGATTTCACCACTGGACTCAGCTATTTAGACAGTTTATTTATAAAGAAACAATGCCTCTCAAGCAAGCCCATTAAAGAGTCTTCTCTTTGGATAAGAATATCTTCATTGAGCAGCTCCCAGGCTTTGTCTTCATAAGCTTCTATACATTCAGGAGCTTGTATAGCTAATCAGTTGTTTGGACTACATCAGAATCTGGGACCAGATGCTCAGGTTTCTGAGAAGAAGCCTTCTATTATCCAGCCTTGGGCAGATTCTATGCTCAGATATTCCTGTATCTGAGCTTCATCCATTGAGGATGAATCTATCAGGAATTTCCACAAAGGTGCTTTTTCAAAAAACAACTGGACTTTCTTATTTTTTCCTTGAAGACGTTTTGCTTTTCATCCAAGAAGCTTCTGGTGGTCATTCTGGACAGAGAGGACTGCTGATTTGAAAGAGGGGTCAAAGAGGCCATCTATGTTAAAATTGAACAGCCCTCTCTCAAAAGAAAGGGAAGGATACGACACCACCCATCTCCTGTTTACAACACAAAGTTATTCCAGCAGTTCTGAGAAGGTTCTGCACCCATTTGCACTATTCAGGTGACCCTGAGGGTACAGATAAACCTCCAAGTGGCTTCAATGACTCTGGGAGTGCTAACAACCAGATGACTGCAAAGAATATAAACCCTTCCATTCTCCATCATTCAATCAGAACTGAAGAAGCTTCTTGGATGAGAAGTGAAACTTCAAGGGAAAAAAACAAGAAAGTCCAGTTGCCTTTTGAAAAACAACCTTTGGGGGAACCATGACCTGGCTGACTGAGAATATCCATGGACATCTACCAGGGATTTGTGTCATGAGTTAATAGCTAATCAGGAACATCTTGGGGGAGAGGGTTAAAAAAAGCCAAACTCTCAACTGCATCTAACAGGATTAAAGCTCTTTCACCTTTTAATGTACAACATGATACTTTTGACCCCCTCTCCATTTCCACTACAAATGCCCATTTGGCTAACTAAAAGATTGGCACTTGTTGACTTTGGCCTCTGCCCTGGTTAGACCTTATAAAACCCTGCTTTTGCTGTTCTTTATAACAATTCAGCTCTCTTTACAAAACTTTGAAGACAAGTGGGGGAAAAAAAACCCTACATAAAGATAGGTAGGATGACAGCTGGTGTATCTGTATTTATAACTGCACTTCTCAGCTCAAACTTTGTCCCATCAGCCACTGTGAATGGCACACAGATACTAGCTGTCCATACTAAAGCCTATAAACAGCCTCAGTTCAGCATGTTTCTTCCGATCCTCATTCTTTTTCTGCCACAGCAAGCATGCATTTAGTATGGAGGAAGCTGGATAAGTGTTTGTATAATTCCATTACAAATTACAACTTTTTCCTATGCTCAAGCAATTGGGCATCTCTTTAACATGCACACGTTGTATGTGAAGGCAGAGAGTTTAAGAACAAAATGGTTCACAGTCTATCATCAAGTTTGCCTCCCTTGAGGATTCAATTGCCTGAATATTATTTCCTGATATTGTGCTTACGTCTCTAGTCCTAGAAATGGTTTTTCTTTTTTTTCTCACTTCCTTTATTGAAAGAAGGACAGGCATTTGGGGAAGCAGTTTGCTGATTTTCTCTCATCTGCAAGAGAACATCTAGCTAATGGGATTTTCATTCATGGCAAAAAAAATGTTCTTTTTCTGAGATCAACCTTCCTTATCTTTTCCTAAGCCTTCTAAGCAAAATTCCTCCTAGTAAGCACTTTCAGCTTTCCTGTGGCATTAAGAAAGTCCAGTTGAATTGAATATTTAAAACAAGTCTCATACAGATCCATATTACTAGTTTCTAAATTCATACTATGTGCAATATCAGATTCTCCAGCATTCCTATCCGCTTGTGCAAACAGCACAATCCTATGATATACATCGTTTCTCAACCTTGGGAACTTTAAGATGTCTGAATTTCAACTCCCAGAGTTCCCCCAGCCCTGGCTAGGGAATAGTGGGAATTGAAGTACACATCTTAAAGTTCCCAAGGTTGAGAAACACTAGACATACAAAGAATACATATTTTTTCCACAACCTGCTGCCTTCTCTGAGAATTTTTGAAAGCATGGCCTACTTTTCTACTAATATATCTGGAGAATACTAGTGTGAAAAAGACTACTATTAACAAATCACATGAAGCTATATTTATAACTGCACTTCTCAATTCAAAGCTTGTCTGATCAGCCACTGCGAAAGACACATAGATACTGTCATAGATTAAACAACCTAGATGATCTCTTCAGTGAGGAATGACTTCAACATCTGGGGCTGTCTGTTTTAAAAAGAACTGGATAATGGAGGACCTACCATGAGATGCATGCATGTCAAAGAAAGCAATATCAAGCACTCCTTTTATACAAATGCTGATATTGCATGCATGTTGAAAAGGGTGGAACTTACATCACAATACTCTGTTCACCATCACCATCTCGCCACTTTTGTCTCCCTCTTCCCATTGATGCCACTGGACCTGACAATTGTTAATACAGAAACTGACCACTGTTAATATGCTCATGTATAGATTGAAAATATAGTCGGAGAGCTTTTTTCTTACGTTTCTCATATTATTAGAATTTTGAGTTTATCCCTTGAAGCTAAATGTGGGAAGATTTGGGAACAATAAAAGGAAGTATATATTTGCACAATATGCAATTAAGCTCTGAAATATGCTGCCAACAGCCAAAGTTAAACCAATTCAGATAGTTTAAAATATACAAATAAATAGAGAATTATCAGAAGCATCTAATCCTCATGACAGTATATTATTTCCAAATTCAAAGGCAGAAATATCTTTCAGTAGCAACCCTCAAGGAGCAAGAGTAGAAGAATATTGACCTTGTATCTCACTTATGAGTTCCCCGGATACATACGGCATGACAGTAAATGTTGAATTAGATGAGTCTTTGGTTTAAACCTTCAGGGTTCTTCTGTACCTGCTATCAAGTCTATTGAGTGCTCATGGCCTGGCTACACTCATTCTTAATTGCATATAGATCACTGCAATGTAGTTAATATATATCATATATGTTGTCATCTCTGTTAACATTGGTGTTGTTTGGACTCCAGGTGATTCTGAACAGTCATATAACATGCATGTTTAATAAATTGGTTGGTAGATACTTAGCTTTAATGATAGCCTCAATGTTTGGTTCTTGTAAGGTGTTCTTGAAGACCATTTGGAAACTGCAGCTAACCCAGATGGTAAACAACACTCCTTCGAGAATCTGTGTTGAAAGACCTTCTCTGGCTGCTAATTGCTTTTTGAGCCCAATATGCATTATAAGGTGTAACCTTTACATGACTTAAGCCCAAGTTACATCTACTGAAGTCTGCCTTGCACTGTAAAATCATCAGAAAAACAATTGTAGAAGGTTCTTCTATGACTATGACTGTGTTGACATCAGAGATTAATTCTGTTTTATCCATGTTTATTGAACAAATCAGCTCATTGAAATAATTTGATAGTGATAAAAACATACTCCCCCCCAAAACCTTTTGAAGTTTTCATATGTTAATGTTCCATTTTTCTATTTTGAATGTTTTAGGCTGTCTTGTTCCTAAGTATGTTTTTAAAGGGCATTTCTTCATGGCACCTGAAGGGACTGGTGGATGTGATTACACAGAGAAGCATGTAGAATGTTTCTGATAATAAATTTAGAATTATCTTCTTTTGAGGCCATTGCAAATCATCATATGGTTAAGACCTACAGATGTCACAGAATCATAGAATGTAAGAGTTGGATGGGATCATCAAGATGACTGGATCCAATCCTCTGCCAAGTGCAGAAATCAGCTACTATAGTATCCTTGACAGATGGCCTTTCAGCCTCTTTGTTGGATTGAAATTCCCATTTAACTCTATAGGACTCCAGTGAGAGACAAGGGTCTCCTTTAAATATGACATGAGTGCAGTCTGCAATAAAGTGCATCTACAAACTATAATTAAAAATCCACCTAGTGCTGCTATCAGTGAAATGACAAATTAAATGCATTACTGCTTCCATGCCTACTTAATCCACTGCTGGGGCAAGATTTTCCTGCTTTGTGAAAGAGATGGCCAAACCCTGGAAGAATATGATATCAAAGTAAATCCTAGAAACAGGTTACTTGGTTCAGAGCATCATGCTGTCTTTCAAGACATCATTTCTTGTACATCTCACCAGTGGTGGAATTCGAATTTTTTTACTAATGGTTCTGTGGGCGTGGATTGGTGGGCATGGCAGGGGAAGGATACTGCAAAATCTCCATTCCCATCCCACTCTGGGGCCACGCAGAGGTGGTATTTGCCAGTTCTCCAAACTACTAAAAATTTCCGCTACCGGTTCTCCAGAACCTGTCAGAACCTGCTGAATTTCACCCCTACATCTCACTCAGAACTCATATTATCATCTGTGTGTATAACAATCCAACTCATAAATAAATATTTCATTTGGCCATTCTGATTATTACAGTTCAGAATGCTTAAAAGCTGTCCTGAGCCATTATTTCCTGTAGACACAAATAAGATTTGCTGTGTGTGAAGACCTGCACATCCATTTTATTATTTGATGCTTCTTCCAATAATGCAGCTATGACCCACGGCAGCCAAATATTCTAGGCTTTAATTTGAGTGAATTGGAGTTCAATTCATGCTCTGCATTTAAACAAGTTTCTGGGTTCTATAATATCTCAAGACTTAAAATGGGCACCTAACATAAAAAATGTTATCAAAAAAATACAACAAAGAATGTTCTTCCTCCACGAATTCAGAAAGCTCAGACTGCCCAAGGAGCGGATGATAACAGTTTTACAAAGGAATTATTGAGTCTGTCATTTGCACTTCTATAACTGTCTGGTTTGGCACTGCAACCAAACAAGACAGACACAGACTTCAATGGATAATTAGAACTGCAGAAAAAACAATTGCTACCAGCTGGCCTTCCATTGAGGACCTGTATACTGTACGAGCCAGAAAGAGGGCTGGGAAAATATCTACATATCCCTCACATCCTGAAACAGTTGAAAACTGTTTCAACCTCTTCCCTCAAGATGATGCTGTAGGGCATTACACACCAAAACAACTAGACACAAGGACAGGTTTTTTTTCCTCCATGCCATCACTGTGCTAAACAACTAATTCCTGCAAAATGGTCAGGCTACCTAGTAAGGCTGTATTACAATTATCCTTCTTATGTTTCCTATTACCTATTTCCTTATCTTCTTATGGCTACAACTTAGTTGCTTGTATTTTATGATTTATATTGATTGTTTTGTTTAGTATCCTAGTATGATTTATGTTGATTGCTTATTTATTGTTCTATGACTATCACTGAGTACTGTATCTTATGATTTATGATGAATTTATTTTATGATTATGATCATGATTTATCAGTTGTTGCTTGTATGAACAGTAAGAGCTTATGCACCGGAGACAAATTCCTTGTGTGTCCAATCACACTTGGCCAATAAAGAATTCTATTTTGATCCCTCTTTATGTGCATCTTACTAAACAAATATGTCTTACATCAAGCATATATTAGTTTCCATAATTAAATGTGCCACTGAAAAATGCTATACCATTTGAATGAACAACTCATTGGAAGTGTTTTATGTATTACCAAGGTTAAGACAAGGTAGCTGGTTTTGGTGGATCTAATCCGAATTTGTGATTTGTGGCTCTCACCCTTTGCCTTGTTTCAATGTCCTGGCTGTTCCTGGAGCAGACATTTCAAGTGAACATCTAGAGTTTATAAAGCTGAACTTTAGGACAGGGCGGGAAGCAAAATATCACCAGAATCTCAGCAACAGTAAACATTCCACTGGCCTGTTTTCCACTGGGGTTAACTGTGCCATAAGGGTGGGATGCCTTCTGTTTGTTCCACAGTGCCTGCTTCTTTGAAGAAACTGTCAGTGTCTATAGTGTTTATGTTAAGGCTAAAATGTGGACAGTTCAGAAAGTCTTGATGACATAACTCTAAAGGAATGCATGGAAAATTGTTTAAATATTGCATGTACATTTGAACTGCTTAGGCTTAGAGGCAGTGTAACTCCCTTTCTCTCCATGTTTGGGCCAAGATCAATGGATGGCTGGGAAACAAAGACCTTCGCAATGTCTTTATTCTGAGACTGCCCATGTTTGTCATCCAGATGCTAACAGGAAAGAAGTCCTGGCACTGCATCAATTTGCATCTTCTCTTCCTAGTCTCTCTTAAGACTCAGCAATTAAAAAATTAATACATATACTGCAAGATTCTCTAATGCACAGCAGTGTAATGAATTAAAATTGATGGTAGATTATTCCAATTCTGTATGTATTGGAGCAATCAAAGCAATTTGTTCTAACTTCATCTGCAGCTTGAAATCATGAGTTTTTAAAGATAAATATATGTACAAAAGTGAAGGTCTAGATCAAATTATGAATGAAGGGGCTAGATGTATGTCAGAAAGTATGAATTGGTGTTATTCATATTTACTCTAAGTTGGGATACCAGATGGCCAAGTCTCTTGCAAGATTATCTGGGATTCCTTTGAACAGTGAGCTGAAATAAATAGGATGGAAATTAACAAGGAGAAATCTATGAAAAATGAAAAGCACAAGTATAGAATAGTAAAAATCTGATTCAATAGTAATACAGTACATATGAAAAGAATTTTGTGTCTCTGTCAAGCACAAGTTAAACCTGAGCCAGTAGTGCGGTGCAGCTACTATCTTGGAATCCATTAAGAGGAGTAGGTCATAAGAAATAATAACTTCTATGTCCTAGTCACACTATACTTAGAATATTGGGTCCACTTCTGGACACTGTAGGTAAAAATAGATGAAATAAAGTGAGTTCAGAGGATGATTACATAAGATAAGAAAGCAAGCCCTATGATGAGTGGTTAAAGGATCTAGGTATGTTTACCCTACAGGAAATAAGAATAGAGGTGATAGTAGTCATCAAATATTTGAAGGGCTGTCTCACTAAAGAGTGAATAGACTTACTCAATTACTGGAACCAATGGGTTAAAAAGTAGAAGGCTGTAGATTTGAGATAGATGTCAAGAGGAATCTCTTGTCGTTAAACACAATCATCCAATGCAACACACTACTACACTAGATAAGCAGGAGAAATGATAATAATCAGATTCTGACTACATACAATTTTTTAAAAATCTCTGATCAGATGATAAATTTTAAATTTGGAAAAATGCATTTGTATCATGATACCCATAATATAGCCCTGTGGGGGACATAGTCATCTTTTTTATTAGAAAATAACAAATCTTCCTAGGATCAAATATATGGGACTGAACCTTTCTAA
The DNA here is from genome assembly GCF_059756535.1 of Pantherophis guttatus. Lineage (NCBI taxonomy): Eukaryota > Metazoa > Chordata > Lepidosauria > Squamata > Colubridae > Pantherophis > Pantherophis guttatus. Next base: position 288,400,512 of record NC_142063.1, on the reverse strand, counting down.
AGAGGTAATATAAATGCAGAGCATGACAAAGGATATTCTCCTTGGCTTAATGACAATAATTAGAAATGCTTAAATTTATGGCTTTTTAGGCCTCATTTGGTTTAATATGTTTTCAAAAACTATCATAGGTATCCTATACACCCATTGAATAGAATGCCTATATGATATAACTTTAATAAAACGTTATCATACTTGAGTACCTAATAAGTACCATTTGTTTCCAACAAGCTTCTGAATCTAATAGTATATAAAGTCTTACATAGTTTGGTTCCCAGATATCTTCCAGACTGCCTCTTTCAAATAGAACAGCTCATCCCAGAAAGGGAAGCTTAAGGTTCCCTCATTCCCATTCACAAACCTCAGGACATAGAGGTCCTTCCAACTTCAAGAAGACTGCCCCTCCCCCCCTCCCCCAGAAAATCCTGACTTTGTCCAGCTCTATGTGGCATGGTGAACAACTTTGCATCATTGCCAATTGGACACTATCCTCCAAAGCTGACGTATGATTCTTGGCCATGAAAGGATTGCCAAGAATTAATTAGATTAATTCTTACAGTACAGGTATCCCTGAATATGAAAAATTTATGTGTGACGGTATCAGAGGAGATAGTTTAGCTCCCATTTTGCAGGCATCCATCGTTGGTAGGGGGAAAATGCTGTTAACTGCCACAACTGTCCTCCTCTAGTGACAAATCTTGGAAAAAAATAACATCAACCTGAAAGAAAAAGCAAATAATTAATCAGCTCCTTCAATGTGTTCTTCCTTGACACTAATTTGCAGCCTGCCAAAAAGGCTTTGGATGAAAACTATCAAAAAGGGGGGAAAAATCACAGATTGCCACATGATATCTGGTTTGAACCTCAGACATAACATAGCATAGCAATCAGTTTTAAAAGTTCAGCTCCTGACCAGGTAATTGAGTGCCAACACGTCACCTTCAAGGTTACACAGGCTCTGCATTGCTTTCTGTTTATTTTTCTTGTGAAAGTTCAGTTGGTACAGCGATAACTCTTTGCTCCTTGGCCTTGTCCTGGAAAAGTTTCCATGACTGAGCTGAAAGATAACACCAAACAGGCAGGCATGTTCTAAACAGCTTTCCGAAACCCACTTTTGGAGATGGATGAAAAAGGGGAGATTGCACAGAAGCTTCCCATAAGTCTTCATATAGCTTTAAATGTTTAAAAGCCTGGTGTAGAGAGAGATGGTGTGTGTGTGTGTAAAAGAGACAAATAATTATGATGCAAGATATGCAAGGGCCTCTGATACAAAAAACAGACAGTATGCTCCAACTTTTTTCTAAGGCTAAAATAGTTCCATGATTTTAAAAGCCTGTTCAAGATCAACCTACCTCCCTTTAACTATAATTTCTCTTCCACTGCAGACTTAGTGAATTAAGAATAGAATCCTGCAAATAGGTGAATAATGCAGAATGTGATTTAGTTATCACCTGTTTATCACTTTCAATGAGACAGTTTGTTGTTAAATAATACCTTGGATAAGATGCCTTCCCCATCATCCTGCACAAATCTTATTTATGACAATAGGAGGAAAGACACGAGAGTGATGAACCTGTGCACCATTCAGCACGGTGAGGTTTACACAGGAAAATTTCCTGGGGTATTTTGGGGGAATTTTTGCTAGATTTTATCTAAATCTACTTTGGTCTACTTATTTAAAACTGCTTAACTGACTCAAATGTCATATTAAAACTAGAAAACATGGGTTCCTCTTTTGCTGGACTGCTTATTTCCTGTGTAAGTGGAAGGAAAGAATGTTCATAAACTTTCGGTACAGATGACTTTTAAGAATCCTCAAGAACTTCTTGTTGTTCTTATCTTACAGTGTAACGTGTAATTCTCAGGGGCATTTGAAAAGACAGCTACTCAGTTGACCGCATTGTTGTGCTATATGAGCATTCCCAACTGCTTCGTCTATAACCAAGCTCCCAAGCAAGGCAAGAGAAAAAAAAATAATAATAAAGGGGAAATGATAAATCATTCAACTGTCGGCCACCTCTTCTTTAAAAGCCAAATAGTCCTAATGCAAAACCATTATAATTCAACCATCCTGAAGATTAAAAACCAGTCTGCAAAGTTATGAATATTGTAAGATCAAGTATTCTACAAACCCAATATTTGAAGTAAAATAATGATTAATATAATTAACTCTCCACTGTTTGCACACTACAGGTCAATCCCTACACTACATTGCCTTAGCAGGTAGTTAATCTTGGCTATTTTCAGAAGCTAAGTAACATTGGTCCTGGATAGCATTTGAATGGAATGCTACCAAGGAATTTCAGGGCTGTGTGTGCCACATTGGGAAGAACTTCTGGACAAAGATACAGGTAACTCTTACTTAAAAATTCAGTGATAATTCAAAGTTATGAATGTGTTGAACGAGGAGACTTATGACTGGTCCTCATAGTTTTGGCTGTTGCAGCATCCCCACTGTCATATGATTGTCATTTACAACCTTCACTGCCAGCTTCCAACAAGCCAAGTCAATGGGGAAGATGGAAGGAGGTTGCAAATGGTGATCACATGACATTGTGCCTAATGACCATGCAGGAGTTGCTTAATGACAGCAACTGGAATTATTGTAATTACCATCATAAGTAAGTCATATGAAGTTACGCTTTTTGACTGCATCACTAACCGATGAAGTGACCAGTTCCAATTACTATTGTTCAGCAAGGACTACCTATAATGGCAAGCCCCTTTCCAAGAAAGAGCATGGATGTGGACTTCAGAACTTGAGTTTGATTCATGTATGTTTGTAATTTTTATTCATTGCATAATTACATGTGCATTTCCATTATGTTTTTTTAATCAAGTAGGTTACTGTTGCATCAGCCTGGCGCTGAGAAGAGAAATGTCAGGAAATGTGGTTGCAGCAGCTACCATCTTGATTGCAGTTACCATCTTGATTATCCCAGAACAGCTCCTAATATAGTGTATCCTATGGGAGCCCAGAACTACTGGGAGTAAACATAATTTTGAAAAAAAATTAAGCAACAAACCAATACAAAAGTATCCAAAATAATGGTGGACTACTTATCCTACTGTGCTGGAATGAGATAGTGAAAATCTAGCACTGATCACTTCAAAATTTCTCAGTGAATATTCTGGTTAACCCTTTGTAGTTATGCTAACTAGCTACTTACCTGGGACATTTGAACCTGCAAAAAAAAAGCAACTATCCTATTCTTCTTTATCCTTGAAAAATTTCCATGGCTGTCAAAATAATAAAAATGCACAGGACCTTGTTTAGACTAGGCAAGAGAATATCAGCTCTTTAAGCCTGTGGAGCCTGCAACCTTAGCTGCTGTTGACACCAGGAAACAATAATAGCCAAATAATTCATATAAGGCAGGGCTTTTGGAGAATATCACAAAATACAAATAGGAGTAGAATGACTGGGGTAAAAGAAAGAAAAGATATTACCAATAGTAATAGGCACTATTGAGTGCAATTCCAAAACCACTTGAACATCATTGGCAGTGACAAAATTGCCATTGGTGAATTACAAAAGGCAGCTTTACTTGGTACAGCTTACATCCTGTGACAACATCTTTAACAACACACCTATCTCTCCCTGGGAATCAATAGATGGATAAAAATACCAATTCTAATCTAACTATCTGATTGACTGTGCGACCAACCATAATAACAGTAACAATAACCAGGATAAGTGAAGATTGACTTATATCAATAGCTCATTCATTACATTGCATTAGTTTTTGGTCCAAGGTTTTTGAAAAATATGAAATCTTCTTGGGGCTTTTTCACAAAATCTGTCAGAGAAACTTCAAAGCAGATGTTAACTCATTTCATTCATTTACTTTTCATATGTATATTTTTGCTCACCTAATGTGTCATAAATAATTCTGTATTTCTATGCTTCATATTTTCAAGAACAGTTTAAAGAAAAGCATTTTATGCATTTCTAATCAAGGAACTAAAACCAAACATTATTGTAAAATTATGCTATGTGTTTCCAGATGCACCATTCTCATAAACAATATTAAAAACACAAAAGCAAGTTTGCAGTCCTTATTTCATAGTTTTGGCCCTTTATGTGATTATTTATGGTGTCTTTGTTTGCAATGGAATAAGTGACCAAGTCAATAGCTTGCATTCTATTTCCTTTTAAACAAAACACAGCTGGCAAATTGACAAAGTTTCCATCCCTTGTTTATACAGACAATTTTTTTTCCTTACAAGATTATTTATTTAATAGCTTGGAACATTTCATAAGACATATCACAGTTTATTCAAACTAAAGCCTGGGACACATGTTATTATTTAAATATTGTATCAAATGCATTTAAGAGCTGGTCCCGAGTAATTTTTGCTCTCTCATAATCTCGTTATATGATGATATCATGGGAGCAGGACATTGCCTGAATTCTTTACAAGCTAAGAGAAGAACCATTTCAATAGTTAACTATTCTTGAAGTGAGAAGCAACACTATTCCAGTGTGTTCTTCCCTCTCTCTTGCTGAATTTCTCATTCCACATTTCCACATCGTACCATGAAAGGTACTGCATATTACTTTGATACACTGAATGTATGGATTTTGAGGGCATATTGCAGCCTTCCCAATCTGGAGAAGGCTACAATTACTTGAATTTGGATAGACATAAATTATTAGATTCAAATTATCTTACTTCAGATACGTTATACAAAGACCTAGCTCTCTAGAGAAGTCTTTAATGCTGGGAAAGATATAAAGAGAAGATAATGACAACCAGCAGCAAAGTGGATTGAGTCAGAGGGGCAATGAATGCACAGATGCTCCTGGAGAATATCTATCCATGTGGTCACTAATAATTAATGCCACTTTGATGGCACATAATCAGTCAATCAAATCCAACATACCTAGATTAGATGGGCGTAGGCTGAGGAAGGATTATTTATTGCTTTATGTGATCAAATGATTAAAGGTAGTCGTCAACTTATGACCAGGCATTTAGTAACTGTTCAAATTTATGCTGGACCCCACTCCGCCCCTAAGGTACTTATGCCTTATTCTGAAGTTCCAGTGACTGCCCTACGTTGCAGTCACATAACCATATTTCAGTCACTTGGCAACTAACCCATATTTACAGCCATTTGCAAAATCACATAATTGCGATTTATAACATTTTTGCTAAAAACCAGTATTTACTTCCTGTTTTCAGCAAAAACATCTTGTAGCGAACCATGGGTTCCTTTAATGACCGCTGATTCACTTAATAATCATAATGATTTGCTTAATTACCACCTCAAAAAAAAAAAAAAGATCATGAAATTGGGTCAGTCATGTGCTGATCTGCTTTATGACCGACTTACAATCATAATAGAAAGGCTCCATTACCGTTGTTAAGTCGAGGAATACCTGTATCTTTCTGCATGGCACTCTAAAGAGTAGAACATAAAAAGTAAAAGAGGCAAAAGCCTGCCCGAGAGTGATTACAATCTAAATCTTACCAGATGGGTAACAAGTAGCAAAATACATTACAGTAAACCAAGAAACGGGGTGGGAGATCCGAGAAAGCACACATTAAAAGGCTGCTATGGAAATTGCTCATACTTTCTGCCATTGCTATGCAGAGTAACAACTAGTAGCATTCAACCCAATCCCTAGATTATTTCTTTCATGGAAAGTTCCATTTTCATCTTTAGATATATTGGAAGCAAAAAATGCCTGCTGGTATACAAGGTAGGAAAAATGTATGGTGACTAAATGAGTTAAGTTTCATTGAGATCAAAAGTCAGAATCGGTATAAACAAGATCAAATTCACTCCATGGTTTTATGCCTGGTAAGCATGCATTACTTGGTTTAAAAATGTGGGTATGACTGCTGATGAAGAAGGGTCTCTAGAGAATTCAATGGTAAGGAACTGTGGCCGTTGTAATTTATTTGTTTATTTATTTTATTCGGCTTATATGCCGCCCTATCTCACAATGGACTCAGGGCGGCTCACAACAATAAAACACAAGCCACAATAAAAATAAAGATTAAAATCTAAAAAATTTAAAATTAACCCATTAAAACCCAGTAATCCCAACATACCTGAAGGGTGCCAGGCTTGAAACATTTGGTGTGAAGCCAAGGATAACAAAATAATTGCAGGGTAGGAGTGAGTGGAGGTGGAATTGTAGATAGTGCATTTGTGAAATATACACAATCTGGGTATTGTTTGTTTAAGTAAGATCAGTGCATACAAGGCTATTAGTTTCTATTTAAACAAATCATTGAATTCAAACTCTAATTGGCAGGTTTTGTTTGAGTATTTCTTGCAAATTGTTCTCTGATAAAGGCTCTTATACATCTCTGCTGGAAGTATATCGTTGTAATAATAATAATAATGCAAATATAATTGTTGTAATCCAGTCATATGTTATGTACTCAGCTATGTATCAAACTATCAAGGACTGGATTTGCTCAACTGCCGGCAAAATAGTGGATTGGAAAATTGCTACCCAGCTAAAGTCTCCTAGATGATGAGTAGATCCATTTTCCAGAGGGAGGATTAAGTTTCTCCAGGACTCATGTGAATCATAATCAGTGATAAAAGATAAGAAAAACATTATGCCCAAGTCCAAGTATTAACAACTTTTAGAATCATTTTAACATCAAGGTTAATTTTGATGTCTTATGGATTTGTTTATAGATAAGGAATGGGTTATGGGAAGAAGAGATATATTAGTGTAATCTTATAGGAGGTCAAGAGCTATCAAACTTGTTTATACCTTATGATGAAGATTGGTAGTTACTTCTTTTTGTATTTTTTCTTTATTTCACTCTTCTTTTTTCTTCTTATTTTACTTTTTCTATCTTTTCTTCTTTCTTTTCAGTTTCCATTCTCTCCCTGAGATTAATTTATATTAGTTTCTATTACTGTAATTAAAATCTTCAATAAAAGAGAGATAGATGGATAGATATAGATAGACAGACAGACAGACAGATGATAATGTCAAGGTTATATTAGAACCATAATGGTGTAATGGTGTAATATGATAAAAATTTTCTATTGATAAGATTTTTTTTTTGTCTATAAATTTCATCAAACATGCTTACATGTATTCTCCAAATTGTCCAACTACCTTGAGACATCCCTTTCAGATTCCCACACAATTGGACTTCCCAGAAACATCAGCTCTCAAACTCTTCATTTAAGACTTTAACATCTTAATTTGTAGGAGCCAAATGTTTCCAGCTGTTGTCTTCCATTTTTTCCCACAGCATCTTGGCTGAGATCTGTTCATGATTGCTGTTCTGCAATAGCCTGAGATATTAGCATAATCGTTGTTTATGCTGGATGGAGAAATATTCTTCAAGCCTTACTTCATTAACTTTTTTTTTCTTTTAAATAAAAACTTGCTAACCTGTTTATCTTCAAAGAATGGAAACTTTTTCCATGTGAAACAGTTTGGGCAGAATGTTTAAAAAAAAAAAAGGACAGTCTTGATACTTAAAGCAAACCAAATACCAGAAGTCAATCTGAGTTGAAAACTGGGAAATGTCATTCAGACTTCAGTTGCTTTGCAGAGCTAAGAAACTGTTTATAAAGAAACAGTTAATCTTTAGATTGTTTGATTTAAAGCTTTTGTTTTCGGCTTTCTAATTTATATTACCTAAATATTTAATTTTCCAGTAATTAAGGAGAGTTATGAGGAGTGCTGTGACATAAGAATTTCCCATACAGAAAGACAAATGAATCTGAAACAGCCATAAATGCATAAGAATGAGCACTTGTGATGCAACTGCTTTGGTAAGCCTACAGTCCATTTTTTTTAAAAAAGACATTTTTTAATGATATTAGTATTAGTAAATAGTTCAAACTTTTTATCTGTACTGCACTCCTAATACTTGGTGGTTTCCCTTTTAAGGTATATGTCCAACCTGAGATTTAGCTATTTTTCCAAGGACACTCTATTTTGGCTTCCTACACTGAGCAGAGGGATAGACTTGATGCCTTTAATGTCCCCTCTGATCTAAAGTAACTGATAATTAAAGAGAAAAATGCAAACAATTATCCAAAAAGATCTAGATGAAAAAGTTGTTTTTCTTAGAAGGTAGAAATAGTGGGGTCTAAGTAGACCTCCTATAAGTGTGACTGTCATAGCATAAGAATGTCATGGGAATGAGGTAGGAAAAGCATTATCTGGATCTTAGGAAGGAGACATATCTAAAAAACCCTTCCTAAGAATACGGATGACTAGGCATGTATTTACTGAAATTGCCAAAATAGAACACAACAGATAGTCTTGACTTACAACAGTTCATTTAGTGACTGTTTAACATTACAATGGCAATGAAAACATTAACTTACAACCATTTTTCACACTTACGACCTTGGTAGCATCCCTATGATCATGTGATCAAAATTCAGGTGCTTGGCAACTGGTTCATACTTATGACCGTTGCTGTGTCCCAAGGTCATGTGATCACCTTTTGCAACCTTTTGACAAGCAAAATCAATGGGGAAGTCAGATTCATTTAACAACCGTGTTACTGTCCCAACCCAAGCGATGCATTCTGTTCTACAAGCATGTCCCACAACTGGGAAGAGGTTTTTCCTAATGTTCTGCTAAAAACTGTTTTGCTTTTCTGCCAAAAAGAAAGCCCTTCTGATATTTAATGACTATTCTCATGGTTCCCCTTAATATTTTCTTCCCCAGACTAAACATCTAACTCTTTCCAACATTTTTCATATATTTCATTTACCAGTTCTCACATTGTCTTTGGTGCCCCAGCTGGCTTTCTACTTTATCAATATCCTTCTGAAAAGGGCTGAGCAGAGAAGGATACAGTATTGGCAAAGATGGTCTGACCTGTGCAGAACTTAACGGTAGTCCCTACTATGTTTCCTCTAGCAGGAAAGTAAAAAAAATCAATTTATTTATTTATTCACTCACCCATATAAACTGGGTAAATAAGAGTGACTGTGGGTGGTATACAAAAGTTAAAAACAACGATTTAACAATAATACAACTCAATTCATTGGATACCTGGAGAGAAGCTGTTCTATAGGGACCTCTTTGTCACAAAAAAGGATGGCATTTTTTAATGGAAGGGATCTGGAGCATGCCTTCTATGTTAGATATGGTGGGGCAAGTAGAAATAAGGGGACATAGGTAATCTCGCAAATAGCCTGGCCCTATGCTGTGGACTTCCTGGATGACAATTAGCACCTTGATTCATACCCAAAACCTTACAGGGATCCAGTGCAACTTTTGGGGCAATTATGTTATATGGACATAATAATAATAAAAAAAACACAGTGTCTGTGTCACTGCATTCTGAATCAATCACAACTTCTGATTGCTTTTCAAGGTCAGCTCCACTGACAGCCAGTAGTCCAAATGGGAAGCAGCTAAACATAAGTCATCATGAGCAAGAATTCCTGGTCCAAGAAAAAAACACGGTGCATGACTAAACTGGTACAATAGTTCTCTTATCCAGGAATGCCACCTGCACTTTGAGAAGGAGTCGTGAATCCAGTGGCATCCTCAAATTACAGACCAACTCTGACTGGAGACCAAGATTCCAAATTATGGCGGCTGCTTTGAAAACTACTATTGGGTGTGCCTACATGCAGGAATTATATTTTAATAAGTTTTGCAGCATTTTGTGTAAGTTTTATCTCTATGTTCTGTATTAAAGGATAAAAGCTAAAATTTTAATTGGGACAATTCCAATGTACATCATAACTTTAACTTGGGGTTGAACAATTTTTTCTAAAATTGGGAGTTGCAATTTACTCATCTATTGGACTACCCCGATTTGGGGAGTTTTGTGAAGGGTCTTTTGAGATAAGGGTAGGAATAGGAGCAACAATGTCTGAACTACATTTCTAAAATGCAGTGCCCAAAATGATCTACTTTTGGCAACAATTCCCAGAACCCCCCTTTTCATATTCTTCCTAATTTCTTTTTTTTTAAAAAAAGTGAGCTACCTAAACATCAGATATATGTCTTGAGGATGCCATGGTTCAATGACTGAATACAACAATTACATTCCTTTGTCCAGAAAGTATTCCTTAAATATACTACGGTATCCTTTTACATTAGGCAAATTAACTAATTATCAGATTTAATTAAATGTTAATTAGAAGAAATATTAAATAAATCTATTATTAAATCCTGTCCTTCAAAGTAAATCAAAGCAGTGGGAGTTTGGACAGGATATTTGCTGTCTTTTAAATATTGGGTATGTGTGTGCTTTCAATCAGATTAGAAGAAGCAAGCTGATATCCAGTTAACACTAGATGTGACCCAATGCATTTGATTAAATTACTTTAAAGTAACCTAGTGCGAGATATAGGGAAAAGAACATGAAGAATTAGCAATAGCTACAGAAATACAATGCAGTGCCAAAGCGCAGAAGAGTCTTATCTCTTTCTTACTTGTCAACAAAGACTGTCAAGTGCATTTTAGGAAACTGACAGCTTCCCTCTGTCCCACATCAAATCATTTTGACCCCGCTATTATATTTGATTAGTTAGCTGAAAGGAACAAGAAAAAAAATTACACATCCAAACATTTTTCCCACTGAATTCAAATTGAGAATATGGATATTTGGAGCATCATTTCTTCTATTCTAAGTACAAAAATCACTGGGCAGATTTAGGAAGGAGTACCAATTAGCTTGATTTAGCTGTACCAGTCTGAAATGATAATCTCTAGATTAGAAACAGGGAGGAAAAAGAAATCTTCAACTTTTATGAAATAATATTTTTGAAATGAAATGCATTAAATTAATTTTAAAAAATGGGCATGCCTTACTTCACAACCATCTTTAAAATGTAAGAAAGTGTTTATGTTTTGAAATATACAATCTTTTAATTCTCCCTCCAAATCATTATGAAAATGCTAGATAGTATTCAATCTAAAACAAAAATCCATGATATCCAAATGCTGATATCAGAAATGGTATCACAATCATTAAATAGTATTCTTTGCTTATAGATTTATAATTATAGTTGTTTTGATTATAATTTTTACACCAAGTAGGAATGATAAACATCTACCATGAATTACTTAGTAAAACTGTCACAGTTATATATTTCGGAAAGGAAACTTTAAGAAAATTATGGATTACATTCTTAAAAGCGAAGGCTATATCAATGTGGGATAGGAATTTCCTTGTCTGTCAGCAGCAGCAGTTCCTTGTTATGTTTTGAACTCACAAAACAGATTTGGGGCACACAGGGGGGAAAATTATGGGTGAGAGGTAATCCGATTTACCAGCAATATCCATTCTACTGCTCAGCTCATTCAGTTAGATAGAACCCTGAACATGAATTGATTTCCTTGTGTCAACCTTGTGTCATCACATTGTCATCACGTGACGTATCACAAGTTTTCCCCCTTCACTAAAATGGGGGTGGAGGGGCCAGTGCATGATGCATCAGGGCCACAGGCTGCGAGTAAGACAGCCCTGTCCTAAGGGATAAAAATAAAAATAGGTAGATGTTGAAAAACCAAATTGCTTATCTCATAGGCTCTCTGCTTATTATTTTCTAGCCATACTTTGTCATAGACATAAGATCCTACCATTCCTTTTACATTCACTCACACATTTCTTTTAGCAGAGTAGAGCTTTGAATAGTCACAAGTTTTTCCAAAAGAAAGCATTATTTTTATTACGGGACTCTGGGATGATCATAATTACAGTTCAGTAGAAAAGAAATGATAATCGTAAGTTTTAGGGCATGAACACTCAATTAGATGCTCATATCCCAACATCAAAACAAAATAGTTCCCTTTTTTAAATGCTTAAGACATATGTTAACATGTTAGACAACCTAATCTGCAAAGCAAAGAAAGTGAGTGAAGGCACTTTAAACCAAAGGTACTGCACGATTTATGAATTCTGATGGACTTCCTGATTATTCATGCTGCAGAAGGAAAATACTCTTCTAACATATAAACATCTGGGCTGACCATTTGCATCAAATATGCAGAATCAGAATTTTTAACACCATTGGCTTCAGTAGGGACAGACGGACAACTGTTAAGAATGGAAACAAGGAAGATCTGTGATGCTTTGTGTAAACAGGTGATAAGTAAGGCTTTATCCTTTTATGGAACTGAGCATATATATCCTCCTGACCCTTTTGCCATTTCTCCATTCATGTGGGTGGCTTGTGTAATTGAGTTGCAGCAATTGCTTTCTTCAGAATACATGAAATATACATTTACATAGGTTTTTTTTTAAAAAAATGTCTGTGTTAAGACTTTTCATCAGATGCTCTATAATAATCAAATATATTTAAATCTGAGTAGATTCACAGCTCAATGAAAGAATCGATGCTTTACAGGGGAAAAAAGTCCTCCACTTCAGTTCCCAACATTTAACAGGTGGATACAATAAATAACCTTTTCTGAAATCCCAGAGAGCAATCGGAAGACATATGTCTGATTTGAGAAGGTTAAATTGCACGATCTTATTTCTACAGCACTGAACAGAGAGGTGGGTAAATTCTGAATATAGAAGGTGGTGGGTAAACAATTGTCCTAGCACCTTATTGCACCAACCTTATACAAAGGTTGGCACATGGTGCAACATCGAAGTCGTCATTATCTGTGATTATGATGTCATTGGTCAACAGTGAGCAGAGGGCCCAGAACTCTTTAATCAAATGGCCAAAATTAGTATAAAACTGAGTTAGGTTCAGCACTAGTTAAAATCCAAGTTGTTCTTAAATGACACATTTTCAGATGTTTAACTCTTCTAGTCTTTTTTTTAAAAAATATATGGCCTGTGGCGATGCTCTTAAATAGAGCACATCTGGTTCTGATGTTTAAAAAAAAGAAAGGAGTATTTTTGGAAGAATACGGAATGAAATAAATATTTCCATATCACTAACATAAGTGTTCATAACTAAATCTAAGATGGCATCACAATAAATCGTTCAAAATAAATTAAAAGGTTATAAAAATACAATTTGAAAACATTGCCACCTTCTGTCTTTCTTCAAGTACTGAAAGAGAAATACCACTGACTATGGGGCAAGCGCCACGTTTTCACACAAATCAAAAAGAAATTAAGATCTAATTTGTTCTATTGCAAATTATGAAAAATAGATTGTTTTCAAGAAAGATTGTTTAATAAGCAAAAAGTTAGATGAGTGACATGAGAAAAAGTATAAACCAAAAAGATGAGTCAAAGTAAATACACAGTGTTTTGTTTTGTTTTGTTTTTAAAAGGAGAGAAGAAATGATTGAAAAGTCCAGTGCAAATGTTAAAGGGATGGGAAGAAAAAAAATGAAATTATGTCAGGAATAAATATCCTGTGGGATCTTGTGGACCTCGACAATAGAAGTCATGTCGTCCTTGGGGGAATAAAATGTGCTGAGAATGGAAGCCCCTGGACATGAATTAGTCACTCATTTATTAATAATTTTTGCATTCTTGGACACTATTTGTTTGGATCATTTTATCTCATGCTATTTATTTACTGACATATGAAATCAATGGTTTTCAGAAAGAGGATAGATGTTTGAGAAGAGGATAATTTTTTTCTTTTTTCTAATTTTTATTTAAAGTTTTTACATAGTTAAAAGATACAGAACTATAGAAAGGAGGAAGAAGAGGAAAAGGGGGAAGAAAAAATGCAATGAAGATCATCCATTTTTACAGCAGTTACAGACAAACTCATTATCCCTCCTCCCTCCTTAACATTGCAATAATCTCCTCTGCCCCTTATTTTTTTTTTCCAATTGTCAAATCCAGAAATCACATTTTTTTCCATTTGTAACAAAGAAGTCAATAAAAAGGTGGGCACCCAGAACATTCTTCCTCTGGTAGACCATATAGGGGAAGTAGATCCCACCTGGAGATTATGCTCCTGCAGGTAACAATGGTCATATAAAGCTGTATAGGCAATCACTAGCACACCTTGAATAGGGCTAGAAACCTACTGTTATGGTTTTCTATGATGCATTTGAGTCACATCAGGTAGACTGTCAGCCTGAGGCCATTGACACCGGAGGCAATCCCAGGGTTCAATGAACCTGAGCAGGTGAGGGATCAAGGTTCTGGCAGAGTGCCTCAACAATTACCACACTCCTTGAGAGGAAAGGAAGCAACAAGCCAAGCCAAGCCAGCAGCTGAGACTATATAAAAGCACCACCAGGCCCTTCTCCCTCTGGTGGAAAGTATTTTCTGGTTCCATTGCTTCCTGCCCTGCATTCAGACTTTAGGATTGAATTTGGACTGGCTAATGGGATTTCTGGTACTAGAGTCCAGGACTCGTGTCTGTGTCTTTGCTCTCTCCTGTGATCCTGGCAGATCACAAAAGGCACAAGTTACAGATTCAGTGAACTTTCCGAGTCTTAAGTATTCTCTGGCAAGTTACCCAATTCCTTCCTCTATCAGGAAGTTTATGAACAAGGCAATACGGATGTTCAACGGATGTTATTGGGGTTCTGTTTATATCAGCTGGCACAAGGAGCTTACTGACAACCGATGCAGTTTCAACAAAATTGGTGTTATTTTGATGACTGATGGGTTGCAATGGCACAGTCAGTAAATAAATAAGTGGGCACTCTGTGCCAATTGTAGCATCTAAGTAATCTTCAAGGGCAGCCCAAGTAAATTCAATTGCAGTAGTCTGAAGATGACAAGGGCCTGAATCTTTTCTTGTTCCAAGAAAGACTGTTATTGGCAGATACTCTGAAGCTGCCGAAAGGATTTTCTGACTAGGGCATTCTGGGAGTTGTAGTCTGCCAGGCTTAAAGTTGCCAAGGTTGGAGACCCCTGTCATAGTACACAGTACAGCCTGCAGCCATAATCCACATTTCCATCACATCACCTATTCTACTAGAGCTTGAAGTACAAAACTGGGTGTCACCAACATAATGATGACATTTAATCCCAAAATAATGAAGGCATTCCCCTTAATGTAGACCAGTGTTCCCCAACCTTGGAAGCTTGAAGATGGGTGGACTTCAACTCCCGGAATCCCCCAGCCAGCGCTGCTGGCTGGGGGATTCTGGGAGTTGAAGTCCACCCATCTTCAAGCTACCAAGGTTGAGGAACACTGATGTAGACAGTAAATGTGGCTTAAAAAAAAACTTTGAATCCATCTGTTATGGCAAGCCTAATCCTAGTAAAAGTGATTAAAACTCTCCTTATTTTATACCACATTCTCTTTAACTTGCTGAATACAGTGAGTACAATAATATAGAAGTTTAGCCACATAGTTGAAGATTCCGGAATTTAATCATAAAGCTTATTCTGTCGTGCCAGCTCTTAGAAGAGATAAGAGAGAGGTAGGCCTGATTACAACGCTATTATCAAGGAATTATATCTCATGCTTGAACATAGTTACAAAGCGTATTACAAACCGGTTGGCTAGATTCTACGAGATTTCTTGGAGAAAATCAGAAGTAGTATTAGTACAGAAGACACATCCTGAATCAGGAGTGTCTGGCTTAAATTAAGGAGTGTCTGCCTATTCAATTAAATCTAGAGTTGTAACCCAAGACAGCTAGAGATTTATGTAAATAATGAAGGGCAAGGTGCAGAAGTAAGTCAAGTGCAGCAGGGCTTTAAAGAAAACTTTGTAGTTGCCACAACATCCTACCACTGCCACCTTGTGGGCAACCTTAACGAAAAATACCTTTACTTTTGAATGTCCAAGTCCTGAACTTATTAGATAACCAAAAATACCTGAGGGAGTTTTTATATTCATGTATTACGGAAACTTCAAAATATAAATATCTCTAAGGGTAAAAAAAAAAAAATAGGGCTTGATTCAGCCTCCATTGAGATTCTTCTCATCTCTGCTACACACCTTGCTGAATAGACTTCCTATTGGAGAAGCTCTAAGGCACTTGGATTGAAAGATACACGTCAAAATGGAATACAGGTAGTCCTTGACTTACAACAGTTCATTTAGTGACTGTTTGAAGTTACAACAGCACTGAAAAAAGTGAGTTATAACCAGTGGTGAAATTCAGTCGGTTCTATCCAGATCACACAATCCGGTAGTGCCAGCTGCGGGAGGCTCCGCCCAGCCGCCCGGACATCATCACTTCCTGTTTTTGACTCTCTGCACATGTGCAGAAGGCTGTGTGCATGCATGGAGGCACGCACGCTCACATTTGCAAACCGGTAGAATACCACACCTGGTTATAACCATGTTTCACGCTTATGACCCTTGCAGCATCCCATGGTCACATAATCAAAATTCAGGCAATTGGGAAATGACTCATATTTATGATGGTTGCAGTGTTCCTGGGTCATGTGATCCCCCTTTGCAGCCTTCTGACAAGCAAAATCTGCAGTAATATTCACTTAACAAATGTGACAAGAAAAGTCATAAAATGGGACAAAACTCTCATAACAAATGTCTCACTTAGCAACAGATATTTTGGGCTCAATTGTGGTTGTAAGTCTAGGACTACCTGTACAGCATTCCACACCCCCTCTCTCGCTTGTTGAGGGTGGAGGTTTCTGCCACTAGCTTCCTTTCCTCATTGGTTGTCTTTCAACATTCACAGGACAATTGCATGGCCCAGGAAAAATAAGGCAACCTGTTTGTTTTGCAGAATTATTTCAAGATATTTGAAAAAGTGGGAAAGAGAAACACCCCCCCCCCCATTTTAAACTTTTATACATCAAAAAGTTAACTATAACAATGAATAACAAACCACATTCTTGGGTCATATAAATGGACAGCTCTTTATAATTATTCTACTATTTTGGTCCTCTCAATTAAATAATATAATGCCTGGAAAACTGCTATTATTGTCCTGTCAATAAGCTAGAAATTGGGCAGCAGTGGAATAATGAGTGCATCTCCATTGTATTTTATTGTCCTTGGTATTAATTTAATATTAAGCCTCAGTTGCACAGTCAATTTGTTTTGCTGAAATCCAAATGCAATATATTTCAAAGTCACCTCCTGTGCAGAAACAGAATCCATTCAGCTTTCAAAAAGTTCATTAGAACTAGCATTTTAAGCTCTTATATACAAACTTTCTTAAAAGGCTGCAGAATGCGTTGAATGTATTAAAATTGAAGGGAGAGAAAAAGAGTCTTTAAAATCCCTTCAAAAAACAATATTGCTTGACTAAACATGACAAACGTTAAGATATCCTTGAAAAAGAGACTTTATTGTAATATCACTTCCTTCTATAGCCATAGCTAAACCTACCATCAAACAGTAAAGTCAAACTAGGTCAGATTTTCAGTCTATTAATCCAGATTCTGCATATTAGTATCCAATAGTTTATGTAGTACACAGAACCAAGATTATACAGGGAAATGGATATTTTTATGGATATATATCCATGGATATATATTTTATGTTCTAACAACAAAAATGTAAGTGTATGTTTAATATTGTACAAAATGCTTAGGAGTCATATTACCATTTGCTCCCTTCCTACTCTCTTGCCCAAAACACTGCAAGTGGAACTAGGCTCATTTCTTAATAAACAACAGCACTGAATATTATCTGTGTCTTCTCTCCCACATATACCTATGGCTTTTCAGTTTTCTAACTACTCCATTTCACTCTTCCCCATCCAGCTTTTAATTCATCTCCCCCAGAGATAAGGAGAATCCAGGACCTCAGTGCCTTCCGTCGTGCCCTTAAAACCCATTTTTTCAAGCAAGCCGGGCTGGCTTAAGATGAAATTTTTAATTGTTTTTAAATGTTTTAAACGTTTTAATTGGTAATGAGTTTTAATTGGGCCAAATTTATATATCTTTTAATTGTTTTTTAATATTTGTCCTGCATGTTTTTAATTTTGGCTGTACACCGCCCTGAGTCCTCAGGGAGAAGGGCGGTATAGAAATTCAATATAACGAAATTCAATATATAACAATTCAGCTCTCCCTCACCATCCAAAGGCTGAATCAGATGTCCATGCCTTTGAAGACACACAATCCCCCAATATCATTCTCAATGCTGTTGTGGATATGAAATTCATGATGTGACTTCCTCTCCCCCATGTTGATAATTTCTGCAAACTTTGCAAACTTTTTCAAATTTTTAAGATAAGGGTCTCAAATTCAAATCAAGGGCTGCATAATCTGATCTGATCTGAATAGATCTGATTCAAGGGCTGCGGTTCTGAAATCTTTTCAGAGATCAATGAAAAAATTTGAGTTAAAAATGAAGAACACGATAGTACATCATGAACATAACCTTATTACATAAAAATAATTACTCTGATAGATTTTTCTATCATTTCATTTTGGCCACTTAGATGTCAGTATTTTTTCATTTACCAGAACACAATATTTGGTGTCACATCCTGAGATAAGCCTCAATGTTTCCTCCAAATTTTCAACAGTTAGACTTGCCATCAGTAGAATTTTTAAAATGATCACAGATGCAAGAAGCTGTTCACATATATAGTTCCACTGAAGATAAAGGTACTATGGATTTGCAAGATGCATTTGTCAATATGAAATGGTCTAAAGGGGAAAGGCCATGCACCACAGTCCCATCCAGGAGGTTCCTTCAGCCCCTATGGTGTTAGTTGCAATTGAGCATAGGTGGCAAGTGAACAATGGCTGCAGACAGAGGCTGGCAGGGACACCATTTCCCCCTGGGCTCATCCTTGAATTGTCTGGCCATGACACTTGGAGGATCTGCCAGGTGAACAGCAGGCAATAATGCAATGAACTGCTCATCTATCCAGTATGCACCAGAGGCTCTATTACTCAGCCAAGGGATCATGTGAAGGACCCTATTTGTAAACAAACCAATGACTGTCTCATATTGTCTGCTGAGCAGTTGTGTGACCTGGGTGGGCCTCCCAAGCTAAAGTTCAGTTAATGTGCTAATGCACATAGACAAATACCCACTTGCACTTTCCAACTCAGCTGCGGTCATATGCACCCTAATCATCTCCCAGGTCCCTGCATAAACCCTTAGGGGTAGCTCAGGTGCTTTGACAAGAATATCTGGAATCATGATCTGAGCCTGGAAGGGCAGCGGGTGTTGCAGTGGGAGGGCAGATCTCTACTGCTAACCAGGCAATGATGCACAAAGCAGAAGATGGTGAGCAATCTTCTCACCCTCTGGATGATGCATTGGAATCTGCATGGGTCAGGGATTCCCCATGGCAAATAGGAAACACCACAAAGGCAATAGTGTCTGTGATAATTGCTCCAGATATAGCATTTGACTTTTGATCTGAATAACAATTATTAAATTATATAGAAAAGAAAAATAAAAGATGTATTCACTGTTGGAAGTAATCCTAACCTTGAGTAGTTGGAATTCTGGCGGTTCAGGCATGCATATTACAGCAAATCTACTATAATTACAGTATTTATTTTACTTTTAACTGCAATGCACTAGCAGACACAACCAAGTAAGATGAATTAAAGTACGTCTGATAGATATTTGGCTAGCAGATGGCGTTCGTTGTTGTTGATTTTGTTGTTGTTCTTTGCATGAATATGGATAAAATGCTTTTTCCTTTATCAAT
Organism: Pantherophis guttatus; assembly: GCF_059756535.1. NCBI lineage: Eukaryota > Metazoa > Chordata > Lepidosauria > Squamata > Colubridae > Pantherophis > Pantherophis guttatus. Next base: position 288,381,055 of record NC_142063.1, on the reverse strand, counting down.
TAATGCCCTTATCATTTGATTTTAATTGCACTTGTACAAACATTTATTCATTTTGAATTTTCAAACAAACTAACATATCAACCAGTAGCCTGAATCTGCCGAAAAAGTAACCTATCAAAAATCAAACGAAGCAGTAAATCTACAGTATAGCAACTGATTTTTTTTTAGCATTTTAAAAGGTGCTTTATCAAACATCTTTTAGAATTCAACAGTATAAAGCCCCTGAATAATTTCCATTAACATTTTAAGATAATTTCTATGTTAGTAGTTAAGTAGACACGTTTTTAAAGCACTTATAAATTGGGTGCCATTGGAATAATAAAGTTAGCAAGGAAAACTTAATCCACGCATTCCTCTTTATGCACTAATTCTTGCCTACTTCTATCATGAATCCAGTTAAAAGATCATTTAGCAAAAAATCCATTCAGATGACCACTAACTAAATTGTACTATTTCCCATTACAATATTATCTTTTATGTTTAAGCATAAGTAAGTTTGCTCCAATAAATACATCCATCCGAGCAAACTCAGGAAAACATGATTTAATGGATTATATCCTCAAAGGATGGAGGTCCAAACAACTGATTTTAAAATAGATCAAATGTTTAAAATAAATAAAAATGGTTGTACTTTTCAGAGTGGGTTTTTCACTTGTAACTCAAACTAGGGATTATAAAAGTCATGTCTCTCAATGTCCAGTAAACCTTACTGAAAGATTATAATGTGGCAGCATTATTAACATGATTGCAGTCAGAACTGTCAGGTTTCAAAAAACAAGAAAGATACATGTTGATTCTTTCAAGCAGTTTTATTTAGTGCTCCACATCTAAAGGCAGGATCTTGACAAGGTGAAGCATCCTACAATAAGCATATACTCCCTATACTATTAGGGAGGGGCCATCTTCACCTTCTTTCTCTCACACAAACTATCTGAACTGAGCTGCCTCTTACTCTGGAATGCACTCGCTCCCTCCTGGGAATCCAGATTACATTCCATCACAAAAGAATAAGAAAACTGTGGTTGGGTCACATGTCATACAAAATGAAGATATACACTATGTTGCTTACTTGAAGCGTATCATGTTGCACGAACCCAGTCATCATATTTCTAAGAGGTTATGATGTTGTATGGTATCCAAGATAAGCCCATTATTCAAGGCACTGTCATCTGTCATAATATTTACTTGCTTGACTAAATCATGCTGCAATCTTACAATTCTAGGTTAACATAGCAAGTTCTAAAATCTGCTCAGTTCAATCACACTAGCGCATTTATCATAATATATATGTATTTGTGAGCAGAAACAAGTGGAAGGTGGTCAAAAGGAACAATTTCCAGTCCTCTGTGCAATAGTTTATTAGTTGTATATTAGATCTATATCTAATTAGTTGTATATTAGAGTTCTAGTGGACAATCACTTAAATATGAGCCAGCAGTGTGCTGCAACTGCCAAAAAAGCCAACACAGTTCTGGGCTGCATAAACAGAGGGATAGAATCAAGATCACGTGAAGTGTTAATACCACTTTATAATGCCTTGGTAAGGCCACACTTGGAATACTGCATCCAATTTTGATTGCCACAATGTAAAAAAGATGTTGAGACTCTAGAAAGAGTGCAGAGAAGAGCAACAAAGATGATTAGGGGACTCGAGGATAAAACATAAAGAACGGTTGCTGGAACTGGATATGTCCAGTTAGAATAATTAATCAGTGGAACAACTTGCTTCCAGAAGTTGTAAATGCTCCAACACTTGAAGTTTTAAAGAGATTAGATAACTATTTGTCTGAGGTGATGTAGGGTTTCCTGCCTAAGCAATGGGTTGGACTAGAAGACCTCCAAGGTCCCTTCCAATTCAGTTATTCTAAAATCTGTAGATGATGTAATATTGGATGGAATGAAGAAAAATTAAAAAAGAACTTGAGAGGTTGGAAAAATTGGCTGAACGTAATGGAATGAAATTTAATATGGGCAATAATATTAGTTGCTTCATTTTTCATCTGCCTATAAAGGGGCAAAGTACAAAATAACATCAATAAATTCATACAATAGTTCCCTATAATCCAATTCAAGGTTACAATTAAAAAGTAGAACCTTAGTAGCCAGAATGGCTCAAAACATATAAAACAATTCACTATGCTTTAAGAAGGATTCAGAGAAATTGCAGAGAAAAGCAACAAGGTGATCAATGATAGAAACTAAGGCTCATGAGAATACCTTGATGGAACTGGATATTTTAGCCTTTAGAAAACTTGACAGAGCTTTAAAAATTTAACATAGAAGATGAAGACATGCTCTTTTTAGTGACATGTGCAGAACAGTGGATAAATGATTACAAGAAGGCATATTCCTATTGATTAATTGCTTTCTTAGTCTTGAATTCAGATCCTTTTGATAAATGGTCTATAAGGGTCAAATCATAACTTTAATATTTATCTGATAAAATTGTCTTTATGAAAAACGTATCAATCATTACAGACCTTCTGAATGGAGCAAGAGGAAACTATACAAGTTCTCTTTTTTAAAAAACTGGAGAGATTAGGATAAAATGCCAAGTAAATTATAAAAGTTAGAATGATTTTACAGTAAAATAGGTTTCTTCTAGTGCAATGTTCATAATTCATTTTCAGAAAGTATAGTTCTTTGTGTGTTCAGAGCCAAAGAGGAACACGAAAAGAAATTTTGCAGTGCCAGAATCCAAAGACTGAATGAAAATCCACATTCCAAGGGTTTTCCATGCTTTTGAACATATAAATTTTAACATAATTGTTTGCAGATTGCAAACATTAATATTAATATTCCCCTACAAACATTAATATTCAACATATAATTATGCATTGGTTCAAAATGGTCTCTGCAAAAATCTCCAGACTTCAGCCAATTCAATTTCTAGTTTCAGAATTATGCCTCAGATTTCCAACAAAAATGAGTGAGTAGCCAAATGTTTTCTTATGAAATGCTAGAAACACGTATTTTTGAAAAAGTCTTAACTTTTAAAGTCTGTACAAATTGTCCTAGTCCCTTGGTAGTAATGTGCTCTCCTCAACATATTGAAATCGGATATGAAAGGATAAATGTTTTCCCGTAATATCTGTTCAGTAAGCCAATGCAGGCCATCTTCCCATTTGTCCAACTTTTCTAAGAAATCAGAATAACTTTTTCGGTTGCTGTAAAGCACCGTTCCTTAGAACAAAAATAAATCTAATGTGGCAAATGTACCTTAACTTAAAGAAAAGGCAAACTCAGCTTCTTGCTTGCCAAGCATAACTTTGGTGGCTCACCTCTGCCACCAAAGAGCAATAGTTATTTATAGTAGCCAAGATGAGAAGCCTGGGGCTTTGCTCTCCTCATTTTCTTTCTTTCTCTTTCTCCCCATGCCATAAACCTACAATATGAAGAGGCTGAATGTGAAATGCATATAGCAGAATTGGGGCAGAGGTCTATTAGAATTGAAATATTGTCTTCAGAGCCCATGTTCTACAAAAGCTGATCTCCAGCTTTGGTAATATTAATTGTGGTTATGGGAATTTTGTTGTTGTTGTTGTTGTTGTTTTCTTTCAGTCCACAACACTGCATACATCACCCAGAATAAAATACAGATCTGAAGTACAGTTGGATTTATGAATAAGAACAGGGCAAGGGTGGATGGATGCGAGGGGACCCATTTCTGCTTTGTTCCAGAATACTAGGTGTAATATGTTATCCACATCTCAAGCAGTCAATACACAACTGAAACTTTAAAACAGACTCTAAACCACACATCATACAGTCTAATATTTTAACTCTTCTACTTCTCTGATTTTTGAACTTTCATCTGATGAAGCATTTTGGAAAACTCAGATTTTGCACTTGGGTGGTGATATTTAGGTTCTCAATAAAAACATGGAATACTTACACATTTTGGAATTATTATTATTTATTACCTTGCCATAATATTTCATAGGACTGGGTTGTTTGAAGTAAACTTACCAAATCAATAGACTCATCTGGGGATTTTTTTTATTGGTTTATTGTTAGCAGAAGTGGGTGCAGGAAAGAGCTTATTATTCCAAATCTGCCAGACCTACATGACTAATAGGCCTACCAGGAACCTGAAGAAATATACCATGTAACTATCTCATTTACTTCACTTAAATCTCTACACAAGCAGCATTGTAAACAATGCTTTTTTACATCCCTGAATGGTTATTTAATATACTGTTTCATCTAAAAGGATGGAAAACGTTTTTTGAGCTTATGGCACTTTGCAGCATTTTGCTTTCTGAAATGAGTCAGAGTACAAATATGTTTTGTGGAATGTCATTGTTTAAACAAATAGTAGTTCAATAATTTTCTTCTTAGTTTTGCCAGATTTAAAAGAATAATATCTGACATTCACTCCTAGCAATAGTAGTAAATAGTAGTAAAAGGCACAGATGTATAATACTTTCATTACATAATATTTTCTCAAAAATGTAACAACTCTTTTATGCTAAAATAATTTCTTTAAAGTGCTGGTATTTCTGATTTCTTGTAGTAAAGAATTGAACATATAACTTTTTTGTAACATGTAAGTTTTTCTAAAGGTAGATTTAATTCCTTCAGCTCCTCTGAATTAAGAATTCAGAAAGCTAAATGAAGCTGCTATTTATTTATTTATTTGTATCCTCTCCTTATTATTTTTGCAAATAACTCAAGGTGGAAACACATCCAACACACCTTCTTCTTCCAACAATTCTGTGAGGTAAGTTGGACTGAGAGAGAATGATTGGCCCAAGTTGTTTTATTAGCACCATTTACGAATTCAAAAGATGGGTCCCCTCAAGGCGCCTGATGGATCCTGATAAGTTCCAGATGGAGCTTGGGCCACTTCCTGAGGATCTGGCGCATGACTCGGCCGAGGACCTGGTGGCCGCCTGGGATCGGGCGGCTGGTGGGGCTTTGGATCGAGTTGTGCCTTTGCGGCCTCTGACCCGGTGCCGATCCCTCGTGGCTGCTTGGTTCACCGAGGAACTGAGGGAGATGAAGTGCCGGAAAAGACGCCTGGAGAGCAGTTGGAGGGCCAGTCTCACTGAATCTGATCGAACACTGGTAAGGTCGCACATTAAAACCTACTAGTGGCGATAAAAGTGGCAAAGTTTAATTACTTTTCCGCTCTTATTGCGTCATCAGAGAATCGTCTGGCCGCCCTGTTCAGGGTGACCCGCTCCCTCCTCCACCCGGGAGCGCGGGAGGACCCCCTGGAGGGCAGGGCTGAGGATTTCGGACAATACCTGTATGACAAAATCGCTCAGATCCGGGGGGATTTGGACTCTGACTGGGTAGATTCAGGCAGGGTGACAAGGAACAGTCCTGAGAATGTTATCTGGGAAGAGTTTGACTCTGTGACTCCTGATGACGTGGACAGGATTCTGGGGAGACTTAGTGCGGCCACATGTTTACTGGACCCGTGTCCCTCCTGGTTAGTACTGGCTTCCCGGGAGGTTACACGAGGCTGGCTCCAGGGAATTATCAACGCTTCGCTGAGTGAGGGTTACTTCCCCGCTGCCTTGAAAGAGGCGGTGGTGAGGCCTCTCCTCAAGAAGCCTTCCCTGGACCCGGCAGTATTAGCCAACTACTGGCCTGTCTCCAACCTTCGCTTCGTGGCGAAGGTTGTTGAGAGTGTGGTCGCGCGACAGTTTCCACAATTCCTGGAGGAAAAGTCTTATCTAGATCCGTTCCAGTCGGGTTTCAGGCCTGGGCACAGCACGGAAACAGCATTGGTCGCATTGGTAGATGATCTCTGGAGGGCGCAGGACAGGGGTTGCTCCTCTGTTCTAGCCCTGTTAGATCTCTCAGCAGCTTTTGATACCATCGATCATGGTATCATGCTGCACCGGTTGGAGGAGTTGGGGATGGGGGGCACCGTGTTATGGTGGTTCTCTTCCTTTCTCTCAGACCGGTCACAGTTCATGTTGGCAGGGGGGCAGAGGTCGACCTCGAGGCCTCTCATTTGTGGAGTGCCTCAGGGGTCGGTCCTCTCGCCCCTTCTGTTCAACATTTATGTGAAGCCGCTGGGTGAGATCATCCGTGGCTTTGGGGTGAAGTACCATCAGTACGCTGACGACACCCAACTGTACATCTCCACCCCAGGCCACCCAAATGATGCCCTTGAAGTGATGTCCCAGTGCCTGGAGGCTGTGCGGATCTGGATGGGGAGGAACAGGCTCAAGCTCAACCCTTCCAAGACTGAGTGGCTGTGGTTCCTGGCATCCCGATATAGTCAGTTGACTCCATCACTGACTATTGGGGGCGAGTCTTTGGCCCCCGCGGAGAGGGCGTGCAATCTGGGTGTCCTCCTGGATACGCAGCTGTCTTTAGAGGAACATCTGACAGTGGTAGCCAGGGGGACCTTTTGTCAGGTTCGCATGATCCGCCAGTTGCGGCCCTTTCTTGATCGGGATTCCCTGTGCACAGTCACTCATGCCCTCGTCACCTCGCGCCTGGACTACTCTACATGGGGCTCCCCTTGAGGAGCACCAGGAGGCTCTAACTGGTCCAGAATGTGGCTGCGCGGGTAATTACGGGAGCTGCCTGGCGCTCCCACATAACACCGCTCCTTGTGAGCTGCACTGGCTCCCAGTGGTCTTCCAGGTGTGCTTCAAGGTGTTGGTCACCACCTTTAAAGCGCTCCATGGCATAGGACCTAGTTATCTTCGAGACTGTCTGCTGCTACCGATGACCTCCCACTGACCTATGCGCTCCCACAGCGAAGGCCTCCTCGGGGTGCCATCAGCCAAACAATGTAGGCTGGTGACCCCCAGGGGGAGGGCCTTCTCTGTGGGGCACCTACCCTCTGGAATCAGCTGCCCCCAGAGATAAGGAGAATTCAAGACCTCGGTGCCTTCCGCCGTGCCCTTAAAACCTTCTTTTTCCAGCAAGCCAGGCTGGCTTAACATAACATTTTTTAAAAACATTTTTAACTGGTTTATCATTTTAAATTGGGGCCAAATTAATATATATCCTTTTAATTGTTTTTAATGTTTGTATTGTATGTTTTTAGCTGGCTGTACACCGCCCTGAGTCCCTTGGGAGAAGGTGCGGTATATAAATTCGAAATAAAATAAAATAAAAATAAAAAAATATAGTGATATACATGTCACAGAGGAAAAAGTTCCTCAATATATTAAATTGATCGATCTGTCCTGAAGAAAACAAATGAAATGTCCTCACATCATTAATATTATTCCAAAACCACCTAATATCCAAAATAGGATGGAAGAGCTAACATATGTTATCCTCAGAGCTTCAAAACAGCAGCACTTAAATGGTTGTGTATTTGACTGGGCTAAAAGCTCACCAAAGCAGTACACAAAAGTAAATCAATTGCTTTCTTGAGAAATCGGCTAGCAGAGGATAATGTCAACTGAACCTAATTTAGAGATTTGTTCAAACCGCTCCAACAGATTAAAAAGCTAGGGAATAATGCAAACATGAACTTCAAAAATTTCTGGTGCGTCCATTCTCCCTAGTACTGAAATGAAATCATTAAAAAAGAATGTGATTCATGTGTCTTAACCAAACATTCAGAAAAAATGGGTTGAAAACATTAATAAAGAGGAAACAAGTAAAATATAGAACATGCCTTATAACAAAGGAAATAATATTGCTTCTACAAATAAGTTTCCTATCCATAAACCCCTGGGCTTTTTTGAAGGTGATTACAATCACACAGAACAAGAGCGACCCATAGGATATAATATTTGCATTTTGAAAAGGCTTGGACTGGATCAGAGAGGCTCATGGAGGATCATACTACTAATGGATACTAATATTAAGGACTATTTGCTATCTTAAATATTGAAATATGAAAGCAATTGAAAGGGTTAGGGCTAGGGTCAGGGTTACAGGTCTCCTGTTCAATTTTTTGGGCTTCCCAAATTCATCCGATTGACCAGTATGTGACATAGAAGGTTGACCTAGATACAGTAAGGCTTTTATTATTTTACCTTCTATAGAGAAAGACAGCTTCTCTGTCTTTCTCTAAAGAAAGAATAGAATGCTAACTTCTCAACCAATGGCAAGATACCAATTTTGATAAAACTCCTTGGAAATCGTTCAGTCATTTGGACAATTAACCACATCTAACAATGAGACAGAGTTCGCCTTGCCTTATTTCTACAATTTTATATTTGAGTTTAGTTTAGTTCATGCTAACATTGGCCTTTTGTTCCGGTTAACTATCCTAGCCTACTTTATGTTACCTTCCCCTGATCCGTGTGAATATGGTTGCATTTTGTCAATCCCAAGATATATGGTAGTTTTTTACACATAGCCCCAGTAGATGCAGAATTGTATACTTTTACTTATCTCAAAATCTTCTATCTCTCTTGAATGTCTACCTATTTTGCACATCTGAAGCATATTCATGTACTTTCCAATTAATTCAATTAAGCTTCTGTCCAATTATTTTAATATTACAAAGAAAAGAAAACAGAAATACATAAGAATAACCAATGTATCTTCCAAGGCAGAGACTAAGAACGTAGCATGAAATACTACTTCATTATCAATCGGATAGTCTAGCCTCCTGGAAATCTCTTTCCTGAAGGAAAGGGGAAATGTGGCCGCCCTTAGAAAACTTGGTGCCAAACACTTAAGATCTTAAGATTATTAATGTCCCTTGGGACAATGCCAAAGATGCCACAAATGATCAGAACCACTGGAAAACACTTGCTGTCCAATGTGCTCTGCACAGTGCCTGAGGATAACAATGATAAGCCTCTAGATCAGGGGTCCCCAAACTTGGCAGCTTTAAGACTTGTGGACTTCAACTCCCAGAATTCTCCAGCCAGCTATGCTGGCTGGAGAATTCTGGGAGTTGAAGTCCACAAGTCTTAAAGTTGCCAAGTTTGAAGACCTCTGTTCTAGATCTATATGGACTGTTAAATACAGACCAAAGACATTAAAATATGGAAAAACGTTGCATTCCAATAATCCATCCTTTATTTTACTTTTTGTGTGCCTTCAAGTGAGGGTTGATTCCTGGTGATTGCCTGGACAAGTCCCTGCAGGGTTGTTGTTTTTCTGGGCAAGGTTTTTCTAAAGTGATTTGTCACTGCTTCCTTCCTAAGGCTGAGAGAAAGTGACTGGCCCACCCAGCTAGCTTTGTGCCTGAGGCAAAATAGAACTCAGGTCTAGTCGGATGCCTTAACCACTACCCCACTACCCTGGATCTCTAACTCACTCTATAATAGGCACACAACTTTTGTGCAACACTGACATTTACTACACAGGAGCTCCTTCGAAGCTAATATCCCCTAAAGCTTTGTTTTGCTGTTACTATTATTTGCAAGAGAGTTGGAGGGAGGAAAAGAAAAGGACCTCTGCAGACCGCCCCTCTTTTTTGAAAACTGAACTAGGGTAACCTTAAAGAAGAGAAGCTGGCCGTCCTTGCGCCCCCCGGGGGACAGCGCACAAAGTAATGCAAGCAAGGCCAGCAGCAGTTTACTCCCTTGGGATCCCTCTGGGATCGGGCGCAAGATCGCCAAGCTGCTGTTCAAGCGGCGCAACCAGCTGCTCCTCCAAGCGCAACGCAGCGCCTCCTCCAAGCGTTCCGCCTTTCGCCCTCGGGCGGGACAGCCGCGTCCAGCTCGCCAAAGACGAGGCAGCTGGCGGACGGCCCGTCCCCCTTTCTCCCCTCCGCTGAGTCGCCGAGCCGCCCAGGGGCGGTCCTCTCCAAGCCGGCCATCCCACCTGGCTCTGCCCGCCTCTTCCGCCGGTGAACCACGGCGAAAGCCGACCGGGCGCTGCCGACTTTTGGCTACCGGCAATTGTTCTCCTTGCCTCGGCGGGATGGAGCAGAAGCTGGCCGAGTTCCGGGCGAATCGCCGCGCTTCTAGCTCCCCGACTCGCGTTGAGCCCGTTTCGGGAAACCCTGCCGCCACCGAGACCGGGGACAGGGCCTCAGCCCAGGCTCCGACGGAGGTCGGTGCGTTTCTACGCCCCGAGAACGGTGGTTGCCAAGTTCCCCTTTGCTGGTTTTTTCCCCCCAGTCCCGCAGACATGGACAACGGAGCCAGGCGCATTGGGCAGCTGCTTCCGTGCCACATCCCGTCAGAGCTAGTCCTACGATTGCATCTTTTTTGCCTCCCTGAAGGGGGCGATGTTGCGTATAAGAAAACTTTTAACGCTAGGCTAGAACCTTGTTCCTGGAGGGAATCCAATAATAATACAGTGCCCTGACTTGTCTAAACCCCCCCCCCCCAATACCTTAGATCTGCCTTAAAAGTCTCCGTACCTGGTGCCTGTATGGACAGGTAGTTCATAATGGACAGGTAGACATTTTTTGCTGGCCCCCTTTTTCCAGTGCCCCAGTCTTTGATTTCCTGGTGGTCTCTCCAGAACTAACCAGGTCTAACCTTATTTTTTCAGCATCAGTAGAGATCAGCCAGATACTGCCACCTTTGAAATTGTCTTGCTCTGTGGATTTCTCCAATGCCAGTAAAAAAAAAAAAATGATTATTGTCCCTGCAAAGGCTGTAGTTGGAAATTGCATATGCACATGTACTTGTTTTTCTTGCAAAAGGGGCTTTTGCTAATTCTGCATTTCATCCAGAGATAAAGGAAGAGTTTGATGCTCTTCTTCCCCTTTGTATTTTTGTTGGGACTACATCTACACTGTCTCTATGAGGGTGGATAGGCTTGATTGCTAATAATTTGCCTGTGGCCAAGCAGCATGGCCAGGTGTGACTCTTTTTGGTACAGCTATATTTCATTCATTATATTAGTTATTAAATGTATATCATTATGGTAAGAAAGAGAGAGGCATTGATACTTTTGGGAACATCTAGATTGCATACTGTAGTTCCTTGGGATTTCTGGCACTGAATACTGGTAGTTCTTATCAGCTGCAGGCTATAGTTCTTTCATGATTTTTAAGGGAAACTGATCTAATGCCTACTATGAAGCCTTTTGCCCAAACATCTTAAATGGTCTAATTTTATGTAGCATCTTAGTCTTTTATAGATATTAGAGTCCAAAACAAGCCACTGTATTATACAAAAAATTGTGATGTGTATCCAAAATGGTATCACACACCATGCTGTCAGTCAGCAGGTGATAACTTATTGGAAAGCAAGTTAGTAAAATTTTAAATCAAAAGTTGTGAAAGGCTTATAGGCACTGATAGTTTACTACTAAATATTGGTGGTTGAAAGGATGTTGAATAGTTAGGGATATAAATTTAGCCTTGTACTTGATTAACACTTGTCTGACAAAAGAGCTCATAGCCACTTAAATAATCCATGATTATTGAACAGGCACATAAGAATCAGATCTAAGCCTTATTGTTTTCATTATAATATAATGGTAATACAATATATTTCCTTATAATGAATGTTACTAATTAATGGTAGTACTATATATTTACTTCTAATGAAATGTTACTAATTAAGATAACTTTTCTTCGTAATCTAGCTTCGCTCCAGTACTTCCTGTAACACGAGACTGAATTTAATATTTATTCTGCCATGGAAGAGAAAGAAGTTTTAATCTCAGCGTTGTAGGGGAAAGTAATAATTCAGTTTAACACTATGGCCACCGTGCAATTTTAAAAAGTTCTCAGGATTTTTTTAATAAGTGCTATTCCAGAAAAACGAACGTGACTATTTTCCAGCAGCATGCACTCACTTAAATGGAATAAATAAATATTGGAAGGAGGGCCTTCTTTTGTTTAATTCCATGCACTGACCTTGCTCTTCCAACATGTTAAAATTGCGTCAGTGGAGTGATCAGTGTATCATGGGAACACGAAAAAGGGGTCAGTTGGCCCAGCCAACTAACTCCTGGGGTTAAAAGTGGAGCCAGTTTTGCATAGGGTAGAATTAAAATCCACCCACACAACTATGCTATGAGAACACCAAAACCCAGTTAGAGCTTATTATTATTTTTTCAAGAGAAGAAAAATCCAAGCCATCCCTTTACAGAATTCATTGCAAAGACCTAACAGCACAGAATATACCTATCAAACATGAATGACGGTAGCCAGCCAAACAACACTTGTTGTGTGGGAGCAGCTAGCAATGGAACAAAATTTTGCTAGTACTTTTCCGGTGCCAGGACTTGTGGGAATTCTTGGAGAAAATTGTTGTGTAAAGATCTGAATGGCTTGATGGGCAGTAGAAGTTGGTAGTTTGTCCATCTGGTAGCTGATGATGGCATATGGAAGACTTGCATCTTGAAATATCTAGAAAAACAACTTTAGAATATAAAATTGAGTGACCAGTAGAAAAACAATACATTGAAATGTCTTGATTGTATAGAAACTGAATTAAACTATTGGAAAACAATTATTTGAAGAAAGAATGAAAGGATTAAAAGCAAGGGCAAAAACTGAGAAAGTTGTAGGTATGTTTTTATTATGCATTTCAGCAAGGTCATGACAATCCAAATGTATAATCCAGTTATTTTTATTTTATTTCCCAGGAATCCGGTCAAAGATCAGAAAACCATGAGGCCCAAATCATTACATCTCCTCTGCCACGGTGGATCCATTATGTACTAAAGAATGAACTCTTTCTCAAGTTTCTTCTCTGGTTGGTCCTACTTGGACTGTTTGTGGAACTGGAGTTTGGTTTGCCATATTTTGTTCTGTCTATGTTTTATTGGATCTATGTAGGAACTCGTGGTCCTAGGGAAAGGCAGCCTGGAGAAAAAAGTGCATATTCTGTATTTAATCCTGGCTGTGAAGCTATCCAAGGAACTCTCACAGCAGAACAGTTTGAGAGGGAATTACAGTATCGGCCTTTAATTGAGAGATAAATAGACTAAAATTCATTATTGTATGCTTAACCTGCTCATGAATTACAGAGAATAATTTGTTTGTTCAATTTCTTGTGATATTCTGCAACATTTTTTTATTTTTAAAAAACACTGAAGATGTGAATTCTGTTTCTAGTGTTAAGAGAAAGGATGGCTATGTAAACTTTGTCAGACATCCATTGTTAAGCTTTTTGAACACCTGATAGACAAATAAAATGAAGAAAAACTTATCCAAATAGTTGTTTGAATGTTTCTAATGAGAAGCAGGCTTGGAAATAATGGGATAACTATAGCTGTTAGTGTATTGGAGAACCCAAAAATTGCAAAAACGTTGCCTGCTCCATTTTCTCACGAAGCAGTTTAAGAGTATTCAACACACTTTCTTTGACTTAGAAGAAGAGGGTTTAATCCAGACTAGTTCACAAATTATGAACCCCATGATTTCAGTAGGTTTACTTCACATTTATATTAGTGTTTTGCCATCTAATTATAGTATCTTTTGAAATAAGTAAGAAGTAACAATATTTTACATATTGATCTTTGCAAAGGAAACTGGTTTCTGATTTAATCTGAATGTTGCCTATATTTGACAACAATAGGGTAGCAGCCCAATATAGAAATTCTTCATTTGTACTTGTCTCGTTGATAGGATATAGACCTTTGCATATCGTGTATAATTTTCATTCAGCCTAGATTAATTTTGAAATTCAGCAAACTTAACCAAAACCAAGTGTGTAGTTCTGACATTTAATGTTATTCTAATCAGTAGCTATACATGACCAAACTTTTTTCTCTAAGGCTATTGAGATTCCCAATTCTAAAGGCATTCTTTTCGTAAGTGGTATAAGCATCCTTTTCACACATAAGCAGTCTATGCCTTAAATATATCAAATGAATGTGGATCAGTTTACAGATAGTCCTGTACCTATGACTATTTGTTCAGTGATCAAAGTTCTGACCCTGCTGAATGAATCACTGGTCCTCAAAGTTCTGTCCATCCCAGCAACCTCACAATCATGTGATTGTGATTGGACACAGCTGGTTGCTCAGTGCTCTGGGAATTTGTGTTGTGATTTTGCAAACTTCCCTTCTGGCTTCTCTACTCACCTCCTTGTTCCCTTCACTACCTAGCAGCAGACTTTTACCTGCTTGCTGGCCTGGGACTTACATGTTCTTGCTGGCTTCTCCACTGATTGAGAAGCTGGCAGGAAATTGCCTCACATAAGGACCATGGGGTTCAGTTAATGGCAGCAACCTGGACTGCAGGGATTGCCGTTGCTAAGCAACGTGGATGCTCTTTATGATTGCATTGCTTAGTGATATAATTTCCGGTCCCAATTACCATTGTCAAGAACTACCTAGAATTTGGATTTGTTTGTGCCTTTGAATCTGTCATGATTCCTGGTGACTATATGGATAAGGCCATGCAGTTTTCTTGGCAAGATTTCAGAAGTGGTTTGCCATTTCCTCCTTTCGAGGTTGATAGAAAGTGAGTGGCCCAAGTCACCCAGCTGTTGTTGTTTTTTTAACCTAAGGCAGGATAGGAACTCATGGTGTCCGGTTTTTTAGTCTCGGGCCCTTATTAACTACTATAACCACTCTTAATTTAGATAAATACTTAGTAATAAAATGCAACACCAGTTTTCTTTGTAGACTTGTAAATATAAATCTTGAGAAACAGATAAGCAACCTTGCTGTTCAGTTCAAAATCAGGGGCCTTTAAGCTGCTATCTGCTGTGGGGTACAGGATCATACAGTAGCAATACTAAAAAAAAATCTGCACTGGTTATTAGTTGCTTACTAGTAACAAGTGTTAAGATTGACCAATAACATCCTAAACTCCCCCACGCCACCCCAAGAATATGCAGTGTTTGAGGTTGTGTTTGTCTCCTTTTCTCACATTTTTTTGAGTCTGTATAGACTTTTAGTGTACATATTGTCTAAACACCTGAGAATAGGGATCAAATACATTGATATTTTTCGGAGTATAAGACACACCTTCCCCCCCCCTCTAAAAGAGGGTGAAAATTTAGGTGTGTCTTATACATCGAATGTAGCCCCGCCCACCCACTGGCCCCCACCCTTTGGCCTATGTCTCATAGCAGTTACCTCCTTGCAAGCAAACAGCAAGAAAAAACAGCTCCTTTCAGCTTCAGCACAGCCTAATTAGCACAAGTTGATTGGATCGGCTTTCCGGCTCTCAGCTGCTTTACACAGGACTCTGCTGCTTGCTGCAAAGAGGTAAATTGCTGGAGCAGATTTTTTTTCCTTGTGCTAATCAAGCTATGCTGAAAACGAAAATGAAAGTAAAGCAGGCTGTTTGCTGCAACGAGGCAAAATTGCTCAGAGGCAGAGGGAGATTTCTTCTTCTTCTTTTCCTCACCAAAAAAGGTAGGTGTGTCTTATACTCCGAAAAATACGATACTTTGCCAGGCTTTTAATTGCCCATTTAGTACTCTCTGTTAATTTATACTTTTACATTTTTTTGTTTTCTGTTTTCAATTTTATCGGTTACCTTCAGTATTCACTGGGGCAGAATGGCAGGGTGACAGTCGTCCAGTCCAATCAAATCAAATACTACAGGAGGTGGCAGTGTAGCCATTTCACTATTTGTTCCGAATTTGTTCAGTCACCTCAGTTTACTCATTCACTCATCACTTCTTGTGTCATAAATTCTATTATTTGATTGTGTAGTGTGTGAAGTATTTCTTTGTTTCCCAATCTCTCTTCCATTTGCAGTTCTATGAATTGCACTGCAGACCCAAATTGTTTTTTCCTAGCTCCTTGACCATTTCTTGTATAATTTTATTGCATTTATATAATTTCTCTATTTTTTCTTATAAGCAGAATAATATCTGTTGGTTAAAACTTTGACAGAACTTAGTAATTACGGTAGCTGCACTTTCTATCCTTCTATTTGCTTGATAAGTGAAAATCTATTTTGCCTCAGTTTACTCAGTGCTTGATTGCTTTAACAAATGATTTTGCATTGATTCCCTTTCCAATCTGATACAGAAGCCATTCTTTCATCCTCATTAGAGCATATTTCTTATTTGAATTCTTCAAAAACTCTTGGTAGCATAAATATGATTTCCTAATACAAATTAGTCAATCGGATCTAGAAATTAATCATTTTCTGAAGTCCATTATGACTGTATTGAGTTTCCATGGCAACTTTCCACTTACAAGTATATTAAATTTGATAGCACAGTACTTGCTTTTTTCTGTTCTGATGAGAACATTTAGTTCATCAACAAAATCAGTCCGAAATAGCAGCTTTCTTTTGACGAACAATAGCCCTTTAGAAAAACTCCATTTTATTTCTGCTTGTTAAGCTCCTTTTTAAATATAAATCCAATGTTAAGAGGAAGAATAATCAGAGCTATTATCTATGGAAAGGTTTGCATGACATAATACAACCCTTAGTTTATATTTTGGGTGGATTTACAGGTTTGATTTAGAATTCATTAATGTTCTCGGATTTGAACATTTTGAGTTAAATATCCTATTTTTAACAAACCCCTCAAAATATTCTGACATAATTTACTTGTTATTTAAATTACAGCAATAAAAAAAAAACAGAAAAAAAATCTTATAAAAGAGCAGATATGGTGCTTTTCATTGGTATAATTGACAATGTCACCATATTAATGTTAAAAGCTTAAGTAGCCTACAAATAGGCAATAGTATCTTCAGAAGAAATTATGGTACATTTGATGCAGCAAATGAGATGTGTAGCAGTGGTCTATATGTTTGTAAACCAAAAAAAAAAAATCTGTATATCAGGAGTTGCTTATGGAAAGCCAGAGAATTAAATATTGAATACGAGTTGCTGCAGTAATTTAAATCATTAGATTTGAGACCTGATTAAGTCAAATTTAAATGTAATCCTATGAAACAATTATCCAAATTCAGAGGTAAATATGGATGATCTACTTTTAATATTCAGTGGCCAAAATTATAATCTGGCATTAAAATTGCAGGTTTAAAATATTAATTTTCTTGTTGAATTACTAATGCTTCTAAGTATTTACACTGGATTATATGTGTTTCTTTTGAAAGTACAGAAGAGGAATTATATTTGTTAATAACAAAGCAATAACAAAGTAAGGTGTCAGCTAATAAGAAGACTAAAATTATATTTAATTTTACAGAAGTGGGCCAGCATGAAAAGCACAGGGAGCTGTCTTTAGCAGCATCTATGAGAAATGGATACTAACTTCTAATGGGTAAAAAAGTAAGGTAAATAGGGTATGGCAAGAAGCCTAATAGTATTGCTGATTACCTGACTTCTGACATTTTACTATAACATGTAAGGTTAATCCTGCCAACCTCATAGCATAAAACTACTATCCTAAATTTTTGGACATTTATTCAAACCATTTATTTAACTCAGTAGCTGGATTCAACGCTTGATGTTTTACACATTATTTCTTTACCGTTTTTTAAAAAAATGATTTTTATACTGCTTAGCTGAAAACAGTTATATGGACAGTTTGAAATCTCAAGTACAAAGTACCCCCTCCATCCCAAGGAAAAGAGACAGACAGAACACGTGTGAATGGGACTAATTTTTCAGAATATTTTATAAGTATTTTTTAAAATTTTAAAGTACATGCAATATTGAACACTTTCTAAACATGAGTCAGAGCAATAATAACAAAAACAAGGCATTCACTCATTTTTATTAATCCTGAATATATCTTTAGGTCCATTTACAGTACAAGCAAGTACTTAGTTCCATACCTCAGAAGCTGAAGTATTTGTATGTATAACTATCAAATGCAACTTTACTATCCATATACCTTGAAATAGAGTCACAGTGAGTAAACAGGTTGCTGGTGCCTTTAGCTGTTCAATGCATATAAACAAGCACTCATACAATACAGTACATATTCTGAAACAAAGACATTTTGGATGCAGATTGATGCATATATTCCCTTTCTTATACCCATCTACGCTAATCTGGTGAGGAATATTTTAAATAGATTGCTTGCAATCGCAAACATATATCTCACTTCTCAATATTTCTACAACTTCAAAGGAGAAATAAAAGAAAATCTTGCCACCCCCTCCCCCCCCCCCACAGCTAAATTAAGTTCTTGGAAGAGTTACTAGCCACATTTAGAGGGTACTAGGCAGCCTGTGGATCACTTTTGGTCATCATTTCAAAGATATTTCCTTACTGAAACAGAGAAACAGAATAATACTAGCAGGCAAAAAAGAAGTGGAATGACTTCCAACTTCTTGTTGGCTTCCCCATTGAGTTTCTGGGATACTGGCAGGAAGTGTCAGAAAACCTTCCTTCCTTCTTAACATTCCTGTGGCTTCCCTATTTATTTTGCTTCTGGGAAGCTTGCAGGGAGAAATTCAGTGAGGAATCCAGCAGGAAGTTGCAAGTCCAGGACCAGCAGGCAGGTAAGTGAATGCTGCTGAGTGGGGAAGGGAATGAGGAGGTGCAGTGTAAGTCAGGGCGCATGGGTGCAGAAGGATTAGGAAGGATGCACAAGAGGTGCTGTGGAGGATGCACAGAATTGCAGCGTGGGTTGGGAATATGTGCAAGGGTATATGAATGTGGCATGGGTCAGGAAGAGAGCACAAGAGGTGTCCTGGGTTGGGGAGGACACTTGGGATACACAAGTGTTGGCACTGCATAAGCACAAAGGAGCTGGGGAGATTGCGTGGATAGGTAAGATCTGAGCAACATGCAAATTTCCCTGCTGGCTTCTCCATTGACTTGTTGGAAGCCGCCAGGGAGCATTGGAAATGAGGATCATGTGACCCTGGCTGATTGTGGCAGTACTGAAGCAGCAGCAATGAAGTACAGCTGAAATGGTCACAACGTATCCGAATTTCATCCCCACAGCAGTAATGAGCCCCTGCATTCTGTAAATTTACCCATTTGAGGTACCTTGGTTCAATAATGGTTGCCCTATGATGCACCATTTTACACAACTGAAGGTTACAAACAAACAAGTTTTAATAGCACATAATTATCTTCAACAAATGAAAAACAGAACACCAAGAGAAGAAAATGCTTGAGCCATATAGAAGAGCTACACATTTTTAAAAGCATTTTTCGTTCTAAATGTAAATTACTTGGAAAAGGTCTCTCCAGGTTAGGTGTATATGGTTAGGCAGATACAGAATTCCTAGACAAGGCTTCCTTTGGAATCTGCTTTGATGCTGATAGGTTTCCATCAGGTTTTCCTTGAGCCCTCTTACATTAACCTAGGCCAACACGGTTTGCATTATCTATTGGGAGAGCCCAATTTGGGGTTTGCAAATGGTGATCAGATCTTAACTGCAATGGTGAGAAAAACAGATGAGTGAATAAACAATTTTCCATTGGAATCTCTATCATGTTTCATTTTCATTCAGAACTTGCTAGTCACCAATTCAATGCATGTTTTTTCATTGATCTATGATCATTTCTTCAGATTGAAGAAAATATTTGGAGGGGCACTTTGCTTCATGGGCAACTCTGGTATATGCTTAGAAGATCAGGAGAAGTCAAATCTTTGAGACACATAACTATCTTGATGCTCCAAAACAATGGATTAATGGGAGTTTCATAAATTGCATAGCGTTGTGAATTGCACATACAGGTAGTTCTTACTTAATGACAGTAATTTGGACCAGCAATTCCATCACTAAGTGACACAGTAGTAAAGCATAATGTCATGTGACCATACTGATTTATGGCGATTGTGGCAGTTCCAGTTGCTGTCATTAAATCAATCCCATACAATTATTAGGTGCACTTGTCATGTGATCATCATTTGCAACCTCTTGCTGGTTCCCCACTGATTTTGCTTGTCAGAAGTCAGCAATGGTCGCAAATGGTGATCACTTGAACATGGTGATGCTGTGGTAGCTTTATGATGACCAGTCTTAAGTCTCCTCATTCAGCAGAGTCCTTCCTCCTCATTAGGTGGCCAAAGTATTTGAGTTTCATCTTCAGGATCTGGCCTTCTAAAAAGCAGTCAGGGTTGATCTCCTCTAGGACTGACCAGTTTGATTGCCTTGCAGTCCAATTTTAGCCATTAAATCCCATAGCAATTTAACAGACTTTAGTCACAGGAGGAAACAAATAACTGAGTTCACTAACAACACAATTTTACTTATGAGAAGGCAATATTTAAGCAGATTACTAATGAATGCATAGAGGAGAACTGCTTTATAATAATTAACTTCAGCTAATCATAAAACTTATTTTGGTAGATATCTAGGACTGTCACAAGACAAATTACTTGTCTAGAAATAGGATGAATGTTCTATGTAATATGACCAGTTTATCTTGGTGGTAAACCCAGACTATATTACATATCACAGCTTGTGGCTGACTTTAGAAGCATTGTGACATTGTAACCCTTCTCTACAAACATAGTGACTTATAAGACTGAATCAAGTCTTTCACCCCACAGTCTCTCACTTTCAAAATCTGCCAAAAATTGCACAAATAATAGTTTTAAATAGCAATTATATCTACCTATAAATCACTGACAATGAGTATAATGAACTATACAAAGTATAATTGGAGAAAAATATACAAATACAATTTTTAAGGTCCATGAATTATAAACAGTCAGTGGCTAATCAGTTACATAAAGTATCCACCTATAACTGAAAATTACACTTCCATTTTTGTTTACTTGGAAACAAACCTCAAAAATTCTTATCGTTGAACAGACAATTATAGGGCTGCATTGTAAATTTGAGTCAATCACTGTTGCAGTGTTTGAAGTGATGGTTTTCCTAAGAGTTTGGTAGGATCTACCGTTTCTGTTCCTAAAAGTGAGTGTACAGCTCCACATTTCATACTTTGAAGCCAAAGGAACTTTAGATTCCACCTGACTTCAGGTTTTGAAGGCAGATTTTCTGTGGTCAGTACAGTAGGTTATATTGGACACAATGGTTCCAATGACTTCATCTATTTGTAAGTCACACAAATCATGGACAGGGGCTCTAACAGAGATTTAACATAGCTGTCACATGGGGAAAGTTTTTTAATGTCTTGTATATAGCATTCAGAGAGAAGCGTTTTGCAATTAGAAATTACAGTTGTGGAATTGGACTATAGTAACAACAAAGTATTGAAGGCAATAGTTCTTCCAATAGACATGGGAATACAGGAGGGAGGTGCAGCCAGCGCAATGGTTATACTGAGTTAATGAAAGTGCTTATGAGCTTTATGTGTTCTAGGATGGTTTTTTAGATGCATTTTTGTTTTTAAATTGCAGTATTGTTCTTTTTATTGTTTTATATTTTGTTTGTCTCATAATCTCTCTCTCTCTCTCTCTCTCTCTCTCTCTCTCTCTCTCTCTCTCTGTGTGTGTGTGTGTGTGTGTGTGTGTGTGTGTGTGTTTTCTGAGGTTTTTGTGGGTGTTTGTATGTAGGTCTTTGGTTATTCGGGTTTTCTCCCACGTAAAATTGGAAGTGTCTTGGCGACGTTTCGACGAAGTCTCATTCGTCATCTTCAGGCTGGTGTTTTCGGCTTCGTGCTTCTAGGAGCAATGTGTGATCGCAGTTGTTTCTTCCTTTTAACTGCCAGTGGGGGTGTGAATTGATTGGGTGGGAGCTTGGCTGTGTTCTAATTGGGTGGAGGTGTGTTCTGATTGGTTGAGGCCTTGGCTGTGCTCTGATTGGATGGGGGGGTGTTCTGTTTGGGTGAGGGCTTGGTTGTGCTCGGGTTAGTCTGAGTTGCAGGGGGATTTGAGCTGGTCAGCTGTGTTGCTGTTGTTTGGCTTCGCGTTCGTGGTCGTGCCACATCTTCATGGTGGGTGTCAGTTTGCTTCATGTATGGATTGGAGGGGTTTAAAGTGGCTAATGATGCAGCTGTGGTCTGGCTTCTGGTTTGTGGTCGTGCCTCATCATCGGTGTGGGTTTGGGTTTGCTTTTTGCGTGGATGTGTGGTGGTGACATCCTGTGTGGTTTTCGTGAGTGTGGGTCTGGTGTCATTCTTTGTGTTAGGGACTCATTTGTCAATAAAGGCGGGTTTCCCAATGGCTGGTAGGCGGGAGGTATCATCTCGTTTATTCATGCTGTGTGGGTGTTTTTCTATCTCGATGGCTTCTCTGATTATTCTCTTGTTAAAGTGTTCAGTTTTGGCGATAGTTCTGGTCTTTTAAAAGTCAATTTCATGTCTTGTGGCTTTAAGGTGTTGGACCAGGGAAGAAGTTGGTTCCTCTTTTCTGACTGAGTTCTTGTGTTCTTCAATGCGTGCACTTATTCTTCTGTTGGTTTGTCCAATGTATGTGGTGGGGCAGGCAGTGCATGGGATTTCATATACTCCTTGATTTTCTAACTCAATTTTGTCTTTGGGGTTTCTTAAGATGGTGGATATTTTTCGGTTTGTGCAGAATGCTGTCTTGATGTTATGTTTGTGGAGGATCTTGCTGATTCTGTCTGAGGTGCCTTTTATGTATGGGAGGAGGGCTTTGCCGTTTTCTTGTTCTCTGTCTTGGATTTTAGTTGGTTTCTTTTTGGATTAGGTTGGTAATCGTATTTCTTTGGAATCTGTTGGATGTTAGTACATTAATGAGAGTGTATAGTTTGGTTTTTAGGCGTTGTTCGTCAGCTAAGTGTTTTGTTCTGGAGATGAATGTCTTGGCTACGGAGTTGATCTGTGCTGGGTGGTGGTGTGAGAGTGCGTGCAGATAGCGGTTTGTGTGTGTTTTCTTCTGGTAGATGGTGTGGTCTAGGGAGCCATTGGATTTCTTGTAGACTAAGACATCCAGGAAGGGAAGTTGGTTGTTAGCTTCTGTTTCCATGGTGAACTGTATTTTGGGGTGTAGGCTGTTGAGGTGTGTAAGGAAGTTGTCCAGTTTTTCTTTCCCGTGTGGCCAGATTATGAAGGTGTTGTCTACGTATCTAAGCCAGAGTTTGGGTTTGTGATCAGATTTTTCTAGAGCTTGGGTTTCAAAGTGTTCCATGTAGAGGTTTGCAATGACAGATGAGAGGGGTGATCCCATGGGTGCTCCTTCTATCTGTCCATTATAGATGAAGTATGTGTTGGATAAGCAGTGATTGGTCAGATCTAGGATGTGCTTGGGGGGGTTATATTTGTTTTGGATAGCTGTCAAGGTTTCTTTGATTGGCACTTGGGTGAAGAGGGATATGACATCAAAGCTCACGAGTAGGTCGCTGGGCTGTAAGTTTTGTTTCTTTATGATCTCTATGAACTGGAATGAGTTTTTTACATGTGAGATGATGGATTCAGCATAGGGCTGTAGTTGCTTGGCGAGAAATTTGGCTAGGTTTTGTAGAGGTGAGCCTATGGAGCTGACTATGGGTCTAAGTGGGGTTCCTTCTTTGTGTATCATGGAGAGACGAATGAGACTTCATCAAAACGTCGCCAAGACACTTCCAATTTTACGCGGGAGAAAACCCGAATAACCAGTCATACACACTCACTCACACACACACACCAAAAATAACCTGTTCATACCCTATTACACACTACAGTGGTTGAAACATGAATAACAATCCATTAAGCTTTAAGAAATCCAGGATCAGAATGGCTACAAACATTACTATTGCCATATTCTGCTTGCCATATTCTGCTTTAATCCAATAGCATCTATTTTCTGTCTTTAAAAAAAAAATATTAAAACAACATTGGCACATAACAAATTCAGGTTTGAACTGTTTTTCAAATTAGCACCAGTACCCATCTTTTTATTCTGATGAATGTTTTAGGAATTATTGACACCTTGAAATGGATTTACTAATAGCAGAATATGGAATTTATATAGTTTTAATTCATTCCAACTGAGGAGTCCACTTAATTACTAAGATTCTGAAGATTTCTCGGCAGCATGAATGCCAGCTATCTCTCCTATTGGATTGTGAGCTGACCAAAGTGCTGAAATTATAGCTCCAAAATCAACTCACTCAAATCATATTTCCAGAAGACAGAAAAAAAAGCTATGGTCACATATAACTATACTGTGCAGAATGTTTATGACCAAGACATCTGAGCACAAAGAGGCAGTTTTCACACATATACCTTCTAGGTTTCAGCATAATAAAATATAGCATTTCTGTCTATTCTTACAGGGACAGTAACATAATCCACTTAAAAATACAAGACAATAAGCTATTAATTACTTTGGTTCATACTAGCATTTAGGCAGTTTTCTGAAGCAGTGAAGGACTATGCAAGAGCTAAGGCATAAAAGGCTAGGGTATACTACAGCCAAGTAGTTCTTCAGACAAAAAAAAAAAAAAGCTAACAAGTCTGAAACCGTGCAACAAAAAGCAACATATCCCATTACTTCTGACATTTGAACAAGAGTTGTTCAGGTCTTTCCAGGTAGCAAGAAAGTAAACATTCCCAATGCCGTTGGAGCTACTTATTGTAAAAAAGCATTTACTGGACTTGCATTTCAAATATTTTTTTAAAAAGTTAAACATTACTGCCTCAGGACTGCAGAGAACATGTTTTCATTAGCATTAATGACAAAAAGTACTGGCCCATATTTTTTAACTATAATGGGCATGCTCTTTTGTGAAAAGCTTATTACAGCCAAAGTACTGTAGAAGATATTTCTCTACAAAAGTGTTGCTATGTAGAGAAACTTTCTATTCTGGATTGAGTGGCTCAAAATGGCTATTTTTCACTTAATAATGCTATCAATAAGAAAGGCTCTGAAATGTATACGAAGATTATGCAGACTATAACTGCTTTTTTCTAACCATGACAGTGGTTAGCCTTACCTTTCTCAAACGCTGATCTTTCTTGTCTGCATTAATCAGCTGCATTCTTATAATGTAATCAATGCTTCAAATTGTCTACCTGTTCTAATAGGTTATTAACCTCATGCTTTGTAACTGCATCAACACAGGTTGTTAGAGTTTGGGCACCTGAAGGCCTCTGGTTTTAATTGGGGAAAAGCTCTTTAAACTTACGTTGGAGGTGACGTCTACCCTCAAATGCACTGATTATATTAGCCATCTGCTTTATTTTAAAAGCTTATTCAGCTGCCTGCAGCAATGAACAGCAGAAGGTCAAGTCTTTTAAAGACTCTAAGAGTCTGGCTGGGTGTTCAATTTTATCTCCTACAGTTCTGGTCAGAGGGGGCATTTCTTCTGCATCTTAGTTGAATGTAGTAGCTTGACAAGTAGCAGCGTAGACTGTGGTTCCAACTGTACCTCCACTGCTAATGCTGTTGGCTGGATACTTAAGTGGCTTCATACTGTTGTCTCTCTGGACATAAAAGTGTTCTAATCTCCATCGTTCCCAGCTTTTCTGGAATTCTGTCCGAACCTTCCATAAGGAAACAAAGGGAAAGAGAACGACATATGATCTAGTATTGCTGTTTTGTTACAGAGCTAAAAAATCATATAATATTTTAGATCATAAAAACAAATCAAATCAAAATATCTTTATTATGATGTTTGACCTTTACAGTAGGAAAACAGAGTTTGGTACAGCAATTCATTGTCAGGGAAAAGAAACAGTAAGAATGTAGAACCACCTATCAATTCCTGTAAATGTTTTGTGCATTTGTACAAATTGAAGATATTTGGCCATCTGATATGAGTGTAAAATTAGCATCTTTAGCAAGGTTTTAATGTAATTTGAGTATTCCAAGACATCTCAAATAGGTTGTTTTATACTAATGACAGCAGATATATACTAATGGCGTGTGCGCATACACACACACACATACGCAATACAGAATATAGAAGATTTATTGAACTTCTTTGCTGCAGAATGAGCTGTTCTAGTAAATTTAGACAGAGCATGACTTTATAAAATCTGATACGTTTGCTTATAGTTTTTTTTCAAACACTCTTTTCTAGCATTCAGTGTTTCCAATGTAATTGCAGCAAGTCCAGCTTCTTGTATAGATAGCGTTAAAGAGCATTATATCAATAGTTTTAAAAACTTGATTAAAATGTAGGGGTTTTTTTTCATGAGCTCTGGCTGAACCTCTGAGGGACTTACTGAGTCACTTTGCACAGTACTGAAATATAAAAACAATTACCAAATACAATTGTAACTAGTTACATATGTATGTTGTGTACATGCAACTTTTGTACTCTAATTTAAGGATGGGCAATTTGCTATGAGAAGTCCCGATAGCATGAGCAATGAGAGAAAATATGCAAATTACAATACAATATATCAGAAGAGTAATTACTGTTGATGAAATAACCATCTACCTCAACACAATCTATACCACGGGTGTCAAACTCGATTATGTCACGTGATGTATTGTGACATATTGCATTGTTTTTTGCCTTTGCAGAGCCTGCATGTCACGCATCCGACCCACGGGCCGTCATTTTGACAGGCCTAATCTGTACTAACAGCAGTTTTGGCTTCAGAGAGGACAACAGAGGATTGAACCTTGTATGTGCCAAACATGGGTCTACCATAAGTTTCTCCCTCCCCCAAGCAGAACAGATGAATGGTGTGAGGAAGAGCATGCATTTACCAACCATATCCAACTTCTTTCAAGCCACCATTAGTAGTTTAACTAAAACACAGTTGAGTGACATTTCGTATTTCATTAAGTAAGTTGCTTTGAATCTAATTAAAATTTATGGTGACTGAAGTTGTTGAATACCAAGTTTGGTATGTGAAAATAAAAACTCAATCTAAATAGTATTCATTCTACTGTTCATTTGATTTTAATCAACAACTGAAAAGGACTATTTCAATTCATTCGGATATGATGGAAATTTGGTACAAATTATTTCACATTGCTTACAATATTGAACATGAGATCCACTATTATTTAATTATGGATAGGCAATACTTTATGAAATGGCACATTATTTGGATGGAATAGCCAAATAATGTCTCCCCAAAGCTCCTTATGATGACAGTTAAGGAACAAAATGCATCATTGTACTTCTATATTGCCGTCATCACATGCTTTCCTAATTGAACATATAGTTTTTCCATTTCTGCTAGGTTGAAGATTAATATAATTTCTCCAGCCTTCATCCATGACTGCAATTTAAGAAAGCATATTGTTGTATAAGTGTTAAAATCTAATTGTATAAAATCTGTTCTGAGCCATTTTGCCAGGTCAACAATCTAGTGATCTGTGAATGAACTCCAAGGTGATAATACCTTGGCAGGTATTGGGGAATTCCCCAATGGCATTGGGGAAAGAAAACTAATTATAACAGTTATAGCTTTATCAGCTTTTAGCCGTATCAGCTTTTAGGGGGGGAAAGGGGGAGGGAAATTTGGCAAAGTAAATAATAATTTGAAAAATACCACTGTGAGGTTATTATTTCTAGGTTCTAGAATCGAGGATCATGTCTTTTTACAGGAACCTCAGTTTCATCTTGTCTCTTTACATAATATGGTACATTTGATTTTTGTAGAAATAATATAGAGTGGCTTATTAAGTAATGACAGGACTATGCATATCTATACACTACTATTATTTTTCCACATCTATAAATCAGAAACAAAACCTGAAAGTTACAATGTTTAACCTAAAATAGAGAAAATATCTGAGTACAATTCTTTCCATTATGGTATATTGATTTGCATGCCTGCAAAGGTTAGAAGTGTAGATCAGATATCAAAAACAAACCAGGCCTGCAACTGTGAGGTTGGTTGAGCATCCCATATATTTAAACTTATTCCTTGTAAGCAGTAGCATATGTCAATCAGGAAAGCTTGGGTGAAAGAAGAGCTGAAAAGAAGAGTATGAGTAAGAAATAGGATTAAGATGTCTCCCTGTGACCTTCCTTTTGCTTTTCAGATTGGAAATAGATTTGTCCTGATACTATTGTAGTGTGTGCATGGTAAAAAATGTTTAAAGAATTTAGTAGAACTGTAATTAAATACTTTATTACATGTTTTAATGTGTAATTACAGTATTTCTTTAAAAAATCAGGTTTTAATTCTTAGTAGCACATTAATTGAAAATTCAAGGAGTTTCAGATTCGAAATCCTTCTAACCATGCATCTATAGTTATAAGGAGATTTATTTGGCAAAATAGAATAACTGTTTATACTGGTTAAAAGTACTACAACTTTGCTAGTGACAACTATTCTCTTGTCAAATTTTCCATCAGAGATAAACATTCAAGTAAAAATTTTATACAGATTCTGGTATTTTATCAGAACAAGAACTGAGTAATTCAAGTGTAATTACTTGTTAACAAGAATTGGAATTGAAAGCTGAATCGATTGAAGAAAACAATTGAATGACAACAAAATATGATCAAACAACAAGAATCCATCTGCCCAAAGATATTTAGTTTATTTCCATTCATGTTTTCCCTTGAATGGAAATTTATCTTTAACATCTGTTCCACAGCTTTTCAAGATTCACTTTATCATGAACAGTAGATTGGGCAGCAAATGATTTCAAACATACCAAAATTATGATTACTTCATTTGTGGTAATTCACTGTTCGCTAAGTTATGCAGACCTATTATTGTGCTCAATGTTCAATGAAATTCACTTGTTTTTAGAAATAGAACCATATTGAATGAAGAATGCTATCTATTGAATGATGTACAGCTACATGATTTAATAGATGCTTTTTGTGTGATGAGTACAATGATTTTAAAGAGGATATGAAGCTCTGCTACTTGTTCCAGCATTATCTATTTTATAATTTGTAACAATATGACAAATTTCTTTTTTCATTTTGTTTTCTGCCCTTCTAGCATTTAAATTGAATCTTCGGAGAAAGGCGGCATACAAGTTGAACAAATAAATAAATTAATGGAAAATTCCCTATATTTCAAAGTGTTAGATGTGTATATCTTCTGCCATATAGAGGTCTCAATGAAAGCCACAAATTACAATGTGTTACATATACTTTGCTCTTTGGAATTGCTTCTTTAGAAACTATATTTTTATAAAGTGATTCTTGCATAGAATAAATGAATAATAATAAATTTGTAACCATATGCATCAGACTGGATCCCAGGACAAAATCCAGTCTCAGTTTTTTATGAATGAGACTTGTTAGATCTCCATTGAACAGCAGTTATAAAATATGGTTGCTTCTGTGTGAATTTCAATAGCATTTGATACTGAATGGGTTGTAGCCAGCATATCTTCAAATTGAACTTACATTCTAGTGAGTACATGAACATTTCCAAAGAGTTTTCTTGGCAAAAGTACAAAAATGTTTTGTCATTGTCTAGTAGGTAATTAGATAGCAATCTTCCATCTAAGTATTAACCAGGCCTGATTCTGCTTAGGTTTTGAGCTCAGGCAAAAGTCATTATGGAAATTATCATGGAATTCTCTTTTCTGGATAAACAAATTCTCTTTTCTAGACATATAAAGCCCTCCCAATTCGTTTAAAACGTTCTTAAATCAAAACACCCTTCCTTTTTTGCTTCTTACTAATTGTACCTTGGACACCACCCAGAGCTCCTCAAGGGACTTAAGCCTCTGTTTAAAATTTCTTAAATCCAAAAAGGTAAAACTCACCTGATGCCAAATTTAGTTTGTCATTTTAAAGATTCAAATCCCTTTTTTAAAGTCCTTTTTAAAATAAAGGCTTTAAATGATTTGGAGCCAAAGCAGCCAGCATTTGGTAAATAAATATGATTTCATTTTCTTTTAAATGTGTTATGGATAGAAGTAATTAAAAATTAGTATTGTGGAATAAAGCAACTTTTTATGCCTCTTACCTCAGTATTGTTAAAACAGTAGAGAATTGCCACCAAAAGTCCCTGAAAAGCAAAGATAAGAAAATAGCAGTTAGAAAAACAACATATCCTTGAATTAAGCATCACTAGCAAAGCTAATAAGGAAACAGACTATATCTAATATTAGTTCCTGCAGCATGAGAAAGCAGTTCAATGGAAGAATATTTCATTTGGCTAAATAGTGCCTTGCTGACTCAAGACCAGGAAGAAAAGCTCCTACAGAATGTCAGTTTAATTCATTTTATTAGCAACTTGGTTCATTGCCCTTTTGAAATAAAATGATAAAAAGAAAGACAACTGATAATCAGATAGTGGCTGGTTCAATGTAAAAACAGCAGCACTAACAGGTTAAATTAGATGCACATTCACTACAAGGAGTTTCCCAGAATTAGGAGCAGTGTGTTGAGAACATAGTCTTCCCCAACCAGACAGGCTGGAATTGCAGTCCATCAACCTGATGACCCTTTACAAATACTCTGCAAATAATGCAAGTCACATCTCTTGGAAAATTATATGGGTAATTTTCAGATTAGCTTGCAGCCAGCATACGTCTATGTAGACCCTAAGCCTATTCAGAGCATTCAGTTCAGCTAGAAAAAATATAGCTTGACGTGTAACATTAGAAACCTCAAAACATTTAATATTTGACTCTGAAACTAGATTAAAGTAGATGAATTAGATGAAAAGCAAATCGGGGAGAGATAGAGCAAAAACAAGATTTTATATAGCTGTATAAAAAGTCTTTTCCAGAGTCATTGCAAATAATTCTGTGAAATATTAACATGGACAGTCCTAAAAGACAGTCTACCCTCAATCCTTTCTCTGTATAACAGCAGCAGAATAAAGGCAGAAAGTAGGACACCAGGTGATCTTTTCTGTATTCCGTATCACTAAGACAAAACAATCTGGTCCAGGGGGATGATGTATCCAGGTGTGCCATATTAAGCAAGTATTTCCAACTGAGATTGCAGGGCACATTTTGATTCATATTTACACATCGTACCACTTGAGCTGTCAAGTAAAATTGATGGATTCCTTTGTTCAACTCCAACCCGCAATTCTGAACCAGCTTGAATGTCTTGCATCAGTCAGCTGCAAAAATGATGAAATGACTTGGCAATTTTTTTTTTTTTGTTATTTCCTGTTCTTCAGTTCTGATGAGCACTCAAAATTCTGGACAGTTGACAAACCTAATGGCTGGGTAAAAGATGCCTGCAATTAAATTAAAGGGGTCCTTTCCTGTTAATCTAATGAAAAAGAAAATTGTGAGTTCTCATCTGGTGAGAGTGTAATCTAGATGTCTATGTAGATTTTCAGTCATCCAGGTCATGGTTGTCCCAAAGGTGCTTTTTTTCAAGAGGCAATTGGACTTTCTGGTTTTTCTTTGAAGACATTTTGCTTCTCATCCAAGAACCTTTTTCAGCTCTGACTGGATGGTGGGGAATGGAAGGATTTATACTCCTTGCGG
The DNA here is from genome assembly GCF_059756535.1 of Pantherophis guttatus. NCBI lineage: Eukaryota > Metazoa > Chordata > Lepidosauria > Squamata > Colubridae > Pantherophis > Pantherophis guttatus. Next base: position 288,350,153 of record NC_142063.1, on the reverse strand, counting down.
ACAGTTCGTCACTTGCATTCTTTTAGAGGGTCATTAAGATCACCTGGAGGTTTATCGATGTCATCAGAGTCACCTGAGTGGTGCAAATTGTGTGGATTCCAATTTCCACACCAATTTGCACTGCTCAGGTGATCCTGATGACACAGATAAACCTCCAGGTGACCTTAATGACCGTCTAAAAGAATGCAAGTGACGAACTGTCCGCAAGGAGTATAAATCCTTCCATTTCCCACCATCCAATCAAAGCTGAACAAGCTTCTTGGATGAGAAGCGAAATGTCTTCAAAGAAATCAAGACAGTCTAGTTACCTCTTGAAAAAAAGCACCTTTGGGAGTAATCTAGATATATTCTATGGTATATCAAATTCTAACCAGTGATGACATTCATCCTCTCAGTTTCTGGAGCACAACAATCCTAGTGTAGACTGGAACTGACACCACTGGAAATAGACTTTCAAAAATGAAAAATCCTGAAATCCTGATTATAAAATTTCAAACTGAATAAGGAATGTAGACCCTACCTGAAAAGAAGAGGAGGAGAGTTCAAAAAAAAGCTTCACAAACCGCAGCATCCCCTTGGCATGCTCATCAGTAACAAAAGCAAAGATGATCTCATGTGTACCCAGAAGTGGGATCAGAATCAGTGTAGATTTGGCCAATCTGGGAAGATCAGTCAACAAACAGAAGTAAAAGATTCATATAAAAGAAAAAAAAATCCACTGGAATAAAACAAATCTAACCACTCTTTTTGGAAAACTATCCCACAAAACAAATTGTTCTTTCATCTCTAGGGTCTCAACTTCTGCTGGGAAATGCAGAGGTCTAGTTTGCAGGGCTTCAAAACTGAAAGGCAACATGTTGAGTTAGCTCAAGAAACAATAAAGCTAGCACAAAATTATTTATAGCTAATGGGTTCTTCCAAGCTTCAGAGGGAAGTCTTGTTACATTATGCATCAACATTTGCAGCAGATATTCAGTGATAGTCCCTAATGATATGCATTACTGAACTATCTCTCTCCTCTTCTCTCAAAAAGAGGAATCCCAGTATGTACACAGCAGTAGTGGGTTTCAAATCCCCTCGCTACCGGTTTGCTCATGGGTGCACACACACTCGTGGGTACGTGTGACGCTTCTGCGTATATGCAGAAACGTCTGGGCGGATCCTCCCGCCGCCACCAGTTCGCCCGATCCGGGGCGAACCGGTAGCAACCCACCACTGGTACATACTGGAGATGGGTATTTGTGGATGTATCATATTTGCTGAAATGGTACTTATTGGACATATATTTATATACAGTATGCCACTATGCCAAGCAACATTAAATATTAATATCAAATATAAATATTGATACAAACATATTGGTACATTTCTACTCCATACAATACCAAAACTATTACTTTAAAATGCCTGTTAAATCAGAACTTTTCCACAATAAATAACTTGAAACCCACATAAAAAAAGAATCCCACAGCTTGACATGGGAGTGACAGGTAAATCTTCAAAGTAAGTGATTTATTAGGGAGACTCTTTAAGAAGCTGCATATACTTCAAAACACTCCTAAAACAGAGTTGAATTCCCTCTCCTTAGAAAAAAAAAGAAATTTGACACATGTACTATACTCTCTGCCACTATTCAAAATTCATCTTTTTAAAATTGTTACTGATAAATGGCACCACAATTGTGTTTCCTCTTATTAGATGTAATCTGCACCTTTCTCAGTTGTCATAAGCATTTTTCATTATGATCAATTACCATAAGCATTTTGCTTGGGGGCGGGGGGGGGGCGGAATCTTGATAGTATTTTTGCCTACAAATGATCTTACCTGCATTTTATGTCATTTTTGCGCAACAGATTGGCTTGCAGCTTAGAAATTATAATGCAAATAACCCTGATAAAGATCAGAAAGTTCACCTGAATAAAACAAAAAGGAATTACGAAGCAGATTGTAGAACTGAGCAGCATATCTCTGTTATCTCTATAATAATATTCATTTTAAGATTATGTTGCCAGATAACTCACTCCAAAATTATGCTCATCTTATGAAATATCACGAAGGAATACATCATTATATATTCTAGTTGACACATTTCATATGAAATTTTAGATACACATGCCAAGTATAAATTGATATTTTAATTGATGCCTTAATTATTATAATGGTTTAATTCTTACGCATTTTATCTATAGCTTATTATTATTATAAAATTAACATAGGCTATTAAGGATTCTTGCCAACAGCTTTTCTGTTTAGCACAGAGTCCAGTATGCATACCAAGAAAAGACTGGCTTTTTAAGAAAGAGGATTTTAGTCACAAGTAGACTGTGAAGTAGATGGACATTCAATTATTTATTAATTGGAACACAGAAAAAGGCAATTTCCAAATTCGTTTTTACAGATAGACTGGTTAAAAAACTGTCATGCATCATTTATGCATTGAAAGTTAGGGGACAGAAAACAATTAATGGAACTCCTACAAAATTATTTTACTAGTGAAAGGACAGCTACACTGCCAGCATTTTTATTATCCCTTTCCACTCACTACCCATAATCCATGTTTCTACTGCAAGGATTTCCAAACACTTACCCCAATAGCAACCATAATAGGTAGCCTGATGATCAGCCAATAATTCATGTTCAGATTCTTGTTCCAACAGCTGGAATAATAAAAAATGGGACAAGGATCAACACATTGAGATAATTATCCCACATTTCTGTTCCATACATAGAAAAGCATGCTACTTAATGCTGATGCATAGCACAGCTGAATCTTAGAAATAGTTTCAGTTAATCTAGATCATCGGTGCAAAAATGGATGCTCTCAAGATCTCTCAGTTATATATTAATAGTAGTTAATAAAAGTTATTTCATTAGAAATCAGAAAACAAATTATAAGGCACAGTAGATAGTCACATTTCCATCCTCAAAATAAAAGGTCACAGACAGATTGCCAATAAGTCCAGATATCAAACTACTATACCAAATCAATCAAGGATTTTGATTGATAATGGGGAAAAAAATATGTGTTTTGGTTTGCAGAAAATTTTGTTCTTGTAGCTGACCAGACAACTGTCTGGTTTGTCCTGACTTTCAATGAAAGCCTGTTCAAACGATCTGAGTGTGCGCACATGCACATCCCTGCAAAGCTATATTTTCAACAGCTCCTTCTTTGGGCATTTTCCCTCCTTCAACAATTCCTTCCAATCTATCTTTCAAATCACTTCAAAGCTGACAAGCTTTGAGAAAAGTCTTTATAATCTATTGATTAAATTATCATGAAGAGATTGAACATTATTCAAATATATCTAATTACAATTTACAGTATAGAGGTATAATGTTTACAATTTTGTGGTTGAAGGTTAAATTGCTCCCTATAAAAGTGGGTGACTTTCCCCCTCTTACTTCAATTGTCCCCAATTATCTTATCCTTTATAAAACCCTGTAAGTATGTGGGAACTAAAGTAGTCCTAAAATGTACATGGACCTCGCATAGCCCCAGCAATGTCTAATACTCTTAAAGATAGGAGCTGGACAGAGACACATTGCTGGGGAAAACACCAAGTCAATCTTGAGATTCTCAATATATATGGCAAATGCCTGCCTGTACAACATTTTGCTCATGTACCATTTACACACCACTGAAGATGATAGGTATAGAAGAGGTAGAAATGGACGCTGCTATCTCACTATGCATTTATGCATTATTCACAAGGCACTACTTGTCTAATTCTACAGACATGCAGCTGAAGTTTAAAAAAATATCCTGAAAGTAAGAAAATCTTTTACTTTTATTTTTAGGCATAGTTTTATTTTTAGAAATAACACCTTCACTCTCAAAACAGACACACACAATAGCAAAACACTATTGTAACTGGATCTGAAATGATATTTGGCACTGTGAAGCAATTTTTTCACTAAGACAAACCAAAGAAAAAAGTCCATTAGTGAGTGACAAGTAACTGCCTACCAATTTACTCAAAACTGTCATTCACCACACAGCAAATTATGCTGGAATACAAAGCTGTACTTCTGCATTCAGTACTCGGTCTATCACTGGGTTGTTGGCGGAAAGGTTATTAGCGCTCAGGATGATTTAAACTCTTTTGACTAGTGCTCGTTTCAAGCTTGATATACCTCTTTACATCACCAATCCCACTAGGAGATATTGAGAAGTTACAGGTACATTTCACAAGTATTTCCCCCCCTTTTTTGATAATCTGATGTTTCCTGATCTTTGTGGAACATGAGGAACTGGATATAATAAGTTGTACAATGTTTGTGTTCACATTTCTGTATGGATTTGGCATAATGTAACAAGAAAGGTCTTAAGCAACATTTGTAAATAAAACTCAGGAAAACTCTAGATTCCGTCCCTCCCTCCCACCTACCCACAGCTACCAACTCTGCCCACAGTCTGGAGTTTGATCCTGACAGGGCTCAAAGTTGACTCAGCCTTCCATCCTTCTGAGGTCGGTAAAATGAGGACCCAGATTGTTGGGGGTAATATGCAAATAATGTTTACATTGGAAACCACTCAGAGAGTGCTATGAAGTGCTATGGGGCAGTATGTAAGGCTAATTGCTTTTGTTATCATTCCCATAAGAAAATTTGTAAGTTTTCCAGAATACGTTTTCACATAGGATCCAAAATTCCCTAAAACTGTAGATTTCCACAGGATATTTCAAAGGTGCTTTTTCAAAAGGCAACTGGTCTTTGTTTTTCCTTGAAGACATTTCACCCTCGTCAGAATAGAGCTGGAAAGGATCTTGGAGGTCTACTAGTCCAACCCATTGCTCAAGCAGGAGACGCTAAACAATTTCAGACAAGTGGCAGTCCAGTCTCTTCTTAAAGACCTCCAGTGATGAAACACCCACAACTTCTGAAGGCAAGCTGTTCCATCGGTTAATTGTTCTCGCTATTAGGAAGTTTCTCCTTAATTCCAAATTGCTTCTCTCCTTGATTAGTTTCCATCCATTGTTTCTTGTGCTTTGGAAAATAAGTTGACTCCCTCTTCTTTGTGGCAACCCTTCAAATACTGGAATAGTGCTATCATGTCACCCCTAGTCCTTCTTTCCACTAGGCTAGCCATACTCAAATCTTTAAACCATTCTTCATCATGAAGACATTTCCACAGAAGCCAACTATAACCTAGGATCCTTATAACTTCTCAAATAAGAATATTTAGCATGTCCCTAAATGTCAGGTACAAAAGATCAGGTCTTCTTCTCCTACATCAAATTAATCCCATCATGCTGGAATTAATTTTTTGAAAAAGGGAAGGTTGGATACTGGTTGATTGTTGTCAAACACCTCTGGATAGACGGATGGGATCTTAAGGAAAGGATCCTTTTTTTTCTTAATTTGATTTATATACCGTCCTTCTCCGGAGACTCAGGGCGGCTTACAATGTGTTAAGCAATAGCCTTCATACTTTTGTATATTTATACAAAGTCAGCTTATTGCCCCCACAATCCGGGTCCTCATTTTACCTACCTTAGAAAGGATGGAAGGCTGAGTCAACCTTGAGCCTGGTGAGATTTGAACTTGCAGTAATTGCAGGCAGCTGATATTAATAACAGTACTTTAGTCTGCTGCGCCACCAGGGCTCTTTTAAGGTTGCCCCTCTCTTTCATGAGCATTTGGAGAGCACTTTAAGGAACAAATACACTTCTTGAAAACTTTCTATCCCTCTGCTGAAAATATGCCAAATGAAGTTACACTTTGCAATATGGCTGTTGATATATCATAGATAGCTCAAAGTGGATCAGCAGCTGTCAGAAGTTGCAAACAAGTATCTTAAGATGAGAGATATATTCATTGCAGATGAAATACACTCAGTGCCTCCAGTCCTCATAAGCTGATTGGCTTAACGAAGAGTATCAAAGTCTGAAATTGAACATAGTCCACACTAGCTTCCCAACTTTATGCTTCCCAATTTTGATTAATAAAATACTACAAAGAAATATGAAATAATTGTATTGTGTAGCCACAAGCAACTAAGTGCAACCTCCCTTGAATTCTGTTGACCCTTACTGAACTCCAAACAGGTACTAATCATTAATTGAGAATGTTCCTGTGCGTAGGGTGAATAGCAATAAACCAGTTTAATTGGACTTTCACATGTAGACCCAATCTTTTGTACCGAACACTGAGTGACATGCTATTTTTATTGGAGAATACAATCAATGAGTGCAATTAATGAAGTTTTAACTTTTTTGTTTTGATACAGGTATAAAAACGTAAACGGTAAAGGTTCTCCTCGCACATATGTGCTAGTTGTTCTCAACTCTAGGGGGCAGTGCTCATCTCCGTTTCAAAGCCGAAGAGCCAGCGCTGTCCAAAGAAGTCTCCGTGGTCATGTGGCCGGCATGACTAAACACCAAAGGCACACAGAACGCTGTTACCTTCCCACCAAAGGTGGTCCCTATTTTTTCTACTTGCATTTTTTATGTGCTTTCGAACTGCTAGGTTGGCAGAAGCTGGGACAAGTAAAGGGAGCTCACCCCGTTATGCGGCACTGGGGATTTGAACCGCTGAACTGCCGACCTTTCGATCAACAAGCTCAGCGTCTTAGCCACTGAGCCACCACGTCCCTATTTGATACAGGTATACATACATAAAATTAGGTTTAATATTATTAACTACCTTACATGCCATTCATGGATGAAGAGATAAGACAAGGGTGTAAAGGAAGCAGAGAAAGGGCCAGGAAGGATGTGGCAAAGGTTGGGGTGAGTGTATAGGGGCATGCAAGGGGTGAAAAAGAGGCACAGTCAGGCTCAGGGATAGTTTGAGATAGGTATGGTGAAGCTCAAGGAGGATGTGCATGGTTGGCACAGCACAACTGCAGAGGGGGTTGGGGAGAGTGGGTGGGTGGGTGGGTGGGAGAAACATGCAATGATGTGATCTTCCCTGTCGAATTCCCCGTTGTCTTTCTGAGGAAACCAGCAGGGAAGGCTACAAGTAGCAATCATGTGCAACCAGCTGTAAGTGTGAGTTGTTTGCCAAGTGTTCAGATTGCAATTACATGACTGCAGGGGTGCTGGGACAGTCAGAACTTTGAGGACCAATTATAAACATCATTTCTTCAATGCCATCATAATTTTGAACAGTTGCTGAACAAATGGTCGACTAAATGCGACCATTTATACTAAATGCACATCAAAGAAAGCACTTATTTTTTTCTTTAGTTTGTCAAATGAAATATGTTGAGAACCCAACATATTTCAAGAGATGTGCAAAACCACTGTGTCCACTTACCAGAATAATTAGTCAGCAGAACTAGGGTGAAAAAGAGGAAAATTATTTGATTTTTAATTACCGTATTTTTCGGAGTATAAAACGCACCGGAGTATAAGACGCACCTACCTTTTGAGTGAGGAAAAGAAGAAAAAGAAATCTCCTTCTGCCTCTGAGCAATTTTGCCTCCTTGCAACGAACAGCAAACAGCCTGCTTTACTTTCAGTTTCGTTTTCAGCATAGCTTGATTAGCAAAGGAAAAAAAAATCTGCTCCAGCAATTTACCTCTTTGCATCAAGCAGCAGAGCCCTGCACAAAACAGCTGAAAGCAAATCAGCTGAGAGTCGGGAGGCCGATCCAATCAACTTGTGCTAATTAGCCTGTGCTGAAGCTGAAAGGAGCTGTTTTTCTTGCTGTTTACTTGCAAGGAGGTAACTGCTGGGAGGCAGAGGCCAAAGGGTGGGGGCCAGTGGGTGGGCGGGTACATTCGGTGTATAAGACGCACCTAAATTTTCACCCCCTCTGAAAAATATGGTATATCATTGTTACTTGGACCTTGCCTGAGCAACTAAGTCTTTGAACTTAAACAAAAATTCACTCATCCAATTCTGCAAGATGTTTTTATTAAAGGTAACTGATACCATTTAGGAAGGGAATAAATTATTTGTGCTTTATGTTTAAAACTATTGATTTTCACTTCTATGCACAAAGAGAATTGTGCATCGGTTGCTGGGATCACTGAAGATTGAACATTATTTATTTTTCATTATCTTTCAAAGGCAAATCATAAGCTCATTTTATAACATGGAGTAATTTATTATAAGTATGAAGACTATTAGGATATTTAGTAGCCATTCCTACCTTTTAGAGTAAGGGGCAAAATGTTGCCTTTTACAGAGAGGAAAGCCACAAGTATATTTTACAATTTTACAAATATCTTTGTAAGATTTAGATAATCGATCATACTCCATGAGTTCTACTGATTTGATAATGTATTTAACAGAAGTTGTAAGTCTTTTTTAAAATAACATAAAAGGCAAGCAATTGAACATAATAAACACTTCAAACACATCTTTAGACTGACAAAAATCTGCTATGTTTGTAAGTGTTCTGGGTGCCTAGAAACAGAAAACTGAAAAATTACTGTAATCTGGTTTTTGAGAAGAAATTCAAAAAATGTTGGAAATACCCAAAAATACATTAATTGCATTAATAATAGTAATAATAAAAACTGTATTTTCTGTACAGCTTACTCAGACAGTTGAAAGTGCTGGATTTTACAAAGACTTTTAAATGAAACTTGTAGGTTTATCATTTATGCACAGAGCAACAGATGCAACAAGATGCAATGTCACATTTGCAACAGCCTCAAAATCATCCTTTAATCTTGATGCCCCCCCTGCAGTGGTGAAATGTAAAATTTGTTACTACCAGTTCTGTGGGCATTGCTTGATGGGGTGGGGGGGGTAATGTGCCTGGAAGGGTGTGGCCAACTTTTGTTTTTTTTACTTTTAAAAGCATTTTTTCTACAACCGTAAGAGGTTGCAGAAAAAAATGCTTTTAAAAGCCTCTGACAATCAGGCAGCTCAGCTGGGATCATCAGAGCCTTTTAAAAGCATTTTTTCTACAACCTCTTCAGCTGAAGAGGTTGAAGAAAAAATGCTTTTAAAAGTAAAAAAAAAAGCCTCTGATGATTGTGCGGCTCAGTTGGGCATGGGGGGGGGGGCAGGGATTTTTGCTACCGGTTCTCTGAACCACCCACTGCCATCGCTACTGGATCGGGCAATCAGGTCCGAACCAGCAGCATTTCACTCTTGCCCCCCTGTGACATATAATTCTTACTTTACTCAAAAAGTGAACTCTACTCATGTGGAAGAAGCCTAAAAGGCCAATAACTTGGTTTAAACAAGGTTCAAATTGCCCCCATTAAAAATTAAATGTTTGTTTGTTTTATGTTTTATTAGATTTGCCTCCCTGTGAGGCGTGGGCCCCATGTTGGGAACCACTGCTTTAGAAGAATCTCTTTTTACCCCTTTCGTGTTTGTCTATACTACTCCTTTCAGCAACTACTACTGTCAAACTTAATTCAAAGACATATTCAATGTCACTAATTTAGTACAGAAAGCAAAAAGGCATCAAAACAATTCCAATAACCAATATTCTCACTGTTATACTGACAATTTACAATACCCAAACACAATAGTAGCAATATTAAATACTAAACTGTTCTAGAAGACTAGGGGAAGGGAACACCAGAATGCTCACTCCAATGGACATAGTTTGAAGGCTTTTAGGCAATCACTTTACCTACGCTTATGGGATAAAGTTTTACTGAACTTAAAGATTCAGAACTGAATAAATCTACAGAAGCAGTGGTGTTTAAGTATTTATATTTAACTTCTTTTTATATATTCTTCTAAACACCCCTAAAAGCAGAATAAGAATATGCAGTATATCACAGAAGTGAATACACTCCCTCACATTTTGTAAATATTTAAGTATGTTTTCATGTGACAACACTGAAGAAATGACACTTGGCAACAATGTAAAGTAGTGAGTATACAGCTTGTATAACAGTGTAAATGTGCTGTCTCCTCAAAATAACGCAACATGCAGCCATTAATGTCTAAACTGGTGGCAACAAAAGTGCGTACACCCCTAAGTGATAATATTGCTCCCTACATCCCAAAATATTTCAGTTTTTACAGACATGGCACTGACTGTACATATTGCTTTTATAAAAATTCCTGCAAACCCATCAGGTATCAGATGAGAACATGCATATTAGGTCAGAACAATACTACTAAAATCATTGCATTACTTTTCAGCTACATAAAAACTGAAGCTATATTGCATAGAAATGTTGGCGTAAGAAGGGAAAATTTTGATTAGAGAGAACAATTAAAGCATCATTATTTTAAATTGATGTTTATTGTGTTTTTAAATAGGCTGTACACCGCCCTGAGTCCTTCGGGAGAAGGGCAGTATAGAAATAAAATGATGATGATGATGATGATGATGATGATGCACAAAAGGGAAGTAAAGAATACTCAACTGATACGTATCAATTGGTCTGTATCAAAACACAATAGTAGGAATTTGCTCTACATACTGTTCCATAAAATGAATGAATACACTGTGGTGAAAAGTGACCAGAATAACAGTACAGGTTTCACTTCACCATAATCATTCTCTGAACCTCTATGTAGAACATGTTTCTAGGACTGGACTATGCCAAAACTAACTTTGGGATACATCTGTTATCTCTAGGGTCCAAATCAATTGAAGATATATAAGGAGTTTGTTTTATCAGTCTACCTTTAATATTACATTTACTATTAGTCTTATATTTGCAATAAAAGCTGTAAGTTACCTAACGAATTGGACATTCATTGATGATTATTTGTTTACTTGCTGCCATGGGACAATGCATAAGTTCAGGTTGTGCCTTGTTATCAATTTTATGTCCGATCAAATTTGTCACTGAACAGGTGTATTAAAATCATTTATAACTGGTGAGTAAATGACAGCTAAATAAGTGCAAAATATAATACATATTCAAACATACTCATCCTGAATTTTTCCCCAAATTCATTCTAGTTGTAATTGATAAAGCAAGGGCACAAAAATGTATTCTGTATGTATAGCTGGCTTGCTTCATCAAATGGATACCCACAGCTAAAAAAGCTTTGTATATTTTTTATAAATACGTTTTACTAAGTCAAATAAAAGAAAAAAGAAAATCAGTTCCCTGTTGAGACTAGCACCTATTCTGCAGGACAATACTTTATAATAATAACAATCTGCTATTGAAGCTTTTTGCAATCCACAGGAAGCATGGCTTATTACTAGAGATATGAGTAAACATGCTTTATCAGACTAAAGACGCTACAGAATCAGATAAAAAGTTTACAAGTTCAGTTTCCACGGTGACAATTCACTAGTATGATTGCAGGAATAAATTGATCAGGGGCTATGAGAATTGAGATTTAATCTAGACAAGGCACAAGTAGTGATGGTCAATAAACAAACTGGGGAATAAAAATAAACTTGGAACAAAATGCAGAAGTGAGAATGCTTTAGTGTCCACTTTTGGAATCATTATTACTCCCCATCTATTTCATACCCACTGGTTTTATATTTATTTCCAAAGTCTGCCATATACTAAACAAATAAACATTTCCAAAGCCAATTCAATGTCAATAGCCCTGATAGGTTTAGAACCAGGTTACTGGAAGGATATCCTGCAAAGGGCCTCCCTTTGCATTAGACTTGTCACTGGAGATTTATCATCATGGGGAAAGTGAAGCATTGTAGCCTATACTTGAATGCAGCCTACAAATCAAAGCAATACATACAAATAAGTACGAGAGAGTGTAAGTAAGAAAAATGAAACTCAAAACAATCTACCTGTGGGTGGGAGGACAGAAAGTTACAGTTATACTATTTTTTTCACCAGGGTTTAATGATTTTAACCAGGTATTTAAAAAAAAACAGCTACCAGTAGGATGCCTTTTAAATGGTCATTTTATTAACCAGATTTGTGTTGTTGTGAATTACAGGTAGTCCTTGATTTATGACCACAATTTGAGCCCAAGATATCTGTTGCTAAGCAACATGGTTGTTAAGTGAGTTTTGCCCCATTTTATGAACATGCTTGTCAGAGTTGTTAAATGAATCACTGCAGTTGTTAAGTTAGTAACATGGTTGTTAAGTAAATCTGGCTTCCCCATAGTCTTTGCTTGCCAGAAGGTTGTAAAGGGTGATCACATGAACCTAGGACACTGCAACAGTCATAAATATGAATCAGTTGCCAAGCATCCAAATTTTGATCACATGACCATGGAGATGCTGCAATGGTCATAAGTCACTGTTTCAGTGCCGTTGTAACTTTGAACAGTCACTAAACAAATGGTTGTTAAGAAAGGACTACTTGCATGGGGTTTTTATGAGGGCTGAAAGGTGCTATATAATTGTTTTACCAAAAGCATAAATCCATTGGAAACTCACTAATAAGGCATATATCCAATAGTACTTCTTTGTTGTTGTCCCCTTCAGTAGAACAGTAAGTACTGTGTTGTATCCTGAAACCAGAATCAATGACCAGAAGCTATGGATAGCCCAATCCTCACGGATCATGGATTTATACTTAAAATCAGCTAAATGTTGTTTTTTGTGAAAATTTAATCTCTTTTCTGTGGAAAAAACAACTAGACTATAGAGTAGCCTATCACTAGTGTTTGATCTCTGATTAGTGTCACTTCAACAAAATCACAACTCTTGATCCTCAAAATGTGCATTTTTTCCATCACAGAGATTAATGTCATCATTGGAAAGTTTTATTAAATAAGCCAGGCATATTGGCTGCCTCTAGAAATACAAGTTTAAAGACAGGCTGTCCAAGTGTGATGGTGAGTCATGACGAAGGGCAGGATACATAAAACAGTGTACTTTTCCAGCCAGATGTATATTTAGGCATGCAGAAGTTGCTGAACAGCAAAAGCTTGTGCTTATTTGTTTGGATAAAATGTAATGAGAAGCTTTTAAACTAATCAAGTGACAAGTGGAGCAAATGCACAAGATGTCAATACAGTAGCCATTGCCAAAGCAATTATAACTAAGAAAAATCTGCAACTTCACCCCCCTTCCACAAAACACAACCTTCACATGAATTAGTTAAGAATCAGAACTGAACCAACCCCTCATCTTCATAAAGGTACTTGACAATTCCCCAGAGGATTACAAACAGCATTGGCACACCTGGGGGGAAAAAAAGGAAAGAAGAAATGCATAGAGAATGAGTCACTAGAAAAACAATCAGGAAGGCTTGCAATGTTGTGAAATTCTATTCAGTGCAAAACTTCCTTAGTCAAATGAGATTATAAGTGGCACTTATGCATTTACAAAGTCCTTTATAATTATCTGATGACCTTTAAAATGCATTCTCCTTAAGAAAGCATTTGGGTTGAAAATCATAATGTTGGAAGCACTTCAGTAATATCTTCAGATATAGTATAAGACAACATCATGTTAGTAGATAGAATGAAGCCCAGAAGTGCAAATACAGAAAAATCCAAAGAAATAAAGCATCACATTCCTTTAATTTCTTGGATACCTCTTGTTGGGATATGAAGTACCAGAGGATACTCAAAATATGTAATTTGTTCTAAAAAGAAGGCTATGTAGTTCTTAGCTCTTCCTCAAGGAGATGTTGATCAATCAATCTAGTGAGATGATGCTCCTTCTCCATGTTTCCTGCAGTGCTATCATGGACATGTGCAATTTGAACAAGTTTGAATTTCCTCCTGCTTCACCTTTCTAACCAATCCGTTCTTACGGTAAGAAAATATGGCTAATAATGTACAAAGAAAATATGCCTTCCTCCCACTGTTAATGGCTATGAATACTGAAATGCTGATATTGCTGATGAAAGACTGTTTAATAAAACGCAAAAAGTCAGTAAGCAATTACAGTTTGTTTAATGCATACTTGTGTGGCACAGACAAGCATGCATTTTCTTTTTAATATCTCATCATTTTCTTTAAAGTTAATGCCAGAGTGCTCTCTTGCTGGAAAATTGATAACCTTTATATAATTCAAATGGATAAAAGCAGGGGTGAAATCTACTTACCTTCCCTACCAGTTCGGAAGTGTACGCTCGCATCCCGTATGATTTTGGACTCTCTGTGCATGCGCAGAGGGTAAAAAACAGGTTACTTCCTGGTTAAAACCAGGAAGTAACGATATCCAGGCAGAGCCTTGTGCTGCCGCCCCTTCCAGTTCTCCGAACCACCCACCACCACTACTGGTTCGCCTGAACCGATGCGAACTGGTAGCATTTCACCCCTGGATAAAAGATTTAAAATTAAATATAGAATTTAAGTTAGTTTTAAAGTAAATTCACTTTAAGTGTTAATTATATGTGGGTAAAGTTACTGCTATATAATGTAAATATCGGTATGCCATTGTTTGTTTTTCTTCTTATTCATTGGTTCTATAATGGTTGACTTTGTGTGCTTCTGTAAACTACTTTTTCTAATTGGAAATTTCTGGTTGCCAGCATTAGTTCCCTTTTGCAAGTTTAGTAAAGCCAAAATATAACCTATTTTTTTTTTACTGTTGTCCTAGCTACAGTTAAAAATGCTCCCTCAATTATTAGATGAAAATTACTAATCAGTAGGCTGGATAGTTTAGCACTGTTCAACTAGTCTTGCAGATTAAAACCAAGTATAGGAACTATGAGAAATTATCATTTGGTGACTGCAGATGTTAAATCATGTATTTAACATTACATTATTCACAATTTATTAGATATAAATTGGCCCAACTGATCATATAAGCAATAGGCTTGGTTACATGGTGAATCAGTCCCCATGTACATCTGCAATAATGGATAAAATTTTGGGTATTATTACCCAGAAATATTTTTTCTTATCTTCTCAATGTTGCCACCACTTTTGGCTTTAGAATGTACTTAATAGTACATGTTTTCTTCATGCAACAGAGAAAAAAAAACTACTGATACTCCTTTATTTATTAAATTTATTCTGATTTTTCTACTGTTAGTAGAGTAGGCAGGCAAGTGACGTGACAACAGAAAATGTCTCGCTAAATGTGATATAATGCCTAGCCGCGGTTTAGTACTGCATGATATCCTGGGATAGTCTAACTGTCCCTGTGTAATCTTGTAGCAACCTACAATTAGCTGTTATGAACTAAGTTTTATGATCAGACTAAAATTCGGATTAAATCCAATTTGTAAAAGGTTTATAAAAGCAGGGAAAAGCAAACAAACAGAAGTGGGGAAACTTCTGAAGAATCATTTCAATCTTGTTCCGATAAATTTCAGTCATTGGCTTTGATACTATTCCTGAATTGAACATACATTGTTGCTATGTTTTACTCTAATAGCAGCTATAGGTAATCAAAACCTTTTGTATTCCTCTAGTGCTTAACAGAATGGAGCATTAAATCTGATAAGAACTCTTATTAGAGAGGGTATTGCTAGAATTTAAAGAATGTGTAAGATTTTTTTTCAAGAAATAAATCAAGGATTCATGATGGCATTTGTGCTATATAACATTTGTGCTATATCATTTCTTAGATAACTGATAAGGAAGTTAGCCACTGTAAACACTAAGTGGGTCGGGAAGAAAAGAGACACTTTCATGAGTTAAAATGCAATTTAGAAGTTTAACATTTAAAAAGTGATATTTACACAATTAATATGTCCAATGGGATTACAGAATTACCATCAGTGGACTTGTTGAGAATGAATATTGCATTAACTGTCTACTGGAACAAGTAAATGACAATAAATATAATCCAGCTGTGGTAGTAAAAAAATGTATCAGATTTTTCATCCAAATTCATTTATAAACCCAGGTGCATGTTTAATTAAAAGAAACACTTATTTACTATGAATGCTATCTTCTTGACTTTGAAACAAATTAAGGCTGTATTTATAATCCATAACATTTGTAAAATGAAATATGCAAACTGAAAGAGAACAAATTATATTTCTGCAGAACCAACAGATGTGCAAAGCAATAACTGCTGTTACTGTAGAATTGTCGTGGCCAGAATATATCAGAAACATTCCCACTTCTGATTTTTATTTGATGTTTGAAATCCAATTATTAATCCAAATGCCAGTCGCTGTGAACCCACTGCAGTATTCTGAGTAAATAAAAAATAATAAAGAGCTCAGAGATAAGCTGCTGTGTTGCTGCTAAATTTCATTGGTTCCATATGTTGAACAGTCTGGATTTATATTGGACCATTATATACTGTACAGTTACCACTATCTTTAAGCAATCTTTTCCCAACAGCATATGCTTCTGGTAAATTGAATGTGCCAGTCCCAAATGTCAGTCAGCACATTTGGAAGATACCACATTACAGGAAAATGTGTTTAGATGAGTTGCAACAAAGGATATAAATTGCTGACTAATGATCCAATGCAACTTTTTTTTTTACCTCAAGTGATATTTTAATATCCTTTATTTTATGTTAGCTCAGATGCTTACTTAACTGAGTTGATTATTTTCGATCTTTTGTGTACCTAGGAAAATCTCTATGCACCTGTAAATTATCTTTTTTTGTGCTTGGTTTAAAATTATAAGAACCTGATGTTACCTGATGTTTTATTAACAATAAGGTAAAAATACACTACAAATGAAATATAGTGAAAGCAAATAAGTGTTTGTAGAAAGTAATGAGAGGGCCTTGAGGGGAACAGGCAAAACCCATTACATAAGCAAAGAGGAATGAGACAATCCTTAAGCAAGAAACTCAGAGACTCAGGCAAGTGGAATGGAGTTATCTCTTCACAAGTAGTCTGAACTTCTGAGAAAAATATTAAAATTACATAAGGTGAATTACCAAAAGAGTTTTTTTTAGTTTTATGGGCAATTCAAAACTTGTTGATACAGTGGCAGTTCAAGAGAGTATTCTAATTTTTCTGAATGATAGATCTTTTTCAAGAACATACCTTATCAACTAAGGTTCATAAAGTACAGATATTACCAGAGAGAGTTTGGTTTTTAAATGGAAACCCAGTTCTTTCAGAATGGTAAAATGAAATGCCATTACAGAAAGAAGCAGTAGTGGAAAAGTATAAATAGATTTTTTGAAAATAATCTTAATAAAAGTAGAGATATAAGAATAGTTTGGGTGGAAGCAAATCTTTCAAGAGAGATTACTTTATAACTCAAAAAGAAGAGACAAGAGAAAACACAAGCTATTTTCAATGAGACAAAAAGAAAAGAAGAGGAATTAAAGAGGTTTCCAGAGACAATAAATATTCTCAACAAATTAAGCTTCCGCTTAATAACAATTATCTATGTTAATATTAAGAGAAATGAAAATAAAACTGACAAAAAGGATTTTATAAATAAATCAGGAAGTGGTTGGCATACAAATTATGAAAAGAAAATGACATTGAAGTTATAAGGCGGAAGTACTGAAATAACAGATAATTTGGCTATGCAAAGAAGTATTTCATCAATATTATTCCAATTTATATAAAGGACAAGCATTTCCTTAGAGAAAACAGTATATAAGAACATGTAAGAAACAAAATTTATTGAAGATTACAGAGAAATAGAAATAGATTATGAATGGGCCTATAATAATAAAGGACGTTTGTGAAGCTATTAAGAAGATTAAAACAGGAAAGATATCTGGACCCGATGGGTTATTGGCTTTTTATTATAAACGCTTTGAGTTATTAATTCCTCAGAAACCTTTAACTCAGTATTAAAAAGTTGGTTATGAAATAAAAAGGCTGTTCTATTAAATCAGAATTACTATATGTTTTGCCCTAAACATCCTTAATAGAAGAAATGATATTACAATCTAGAGGACAAAATTTCAATTGGAGTTTTTCCTCTCTGTATTCAATTTATATATAGGTCATCCTTCAGATTCAATGAAGATATGTTGTGTACATCATCTATGGACACAGAGATGGCTCTGCAAACATAGTCTGGAAGTTCAGAATCTAGCACAACTGGGGCATGGGACTCCATTATAATAACTTTTGGTGTTATTCTGTGATGCCACTCAATATTTTCTATCAGTTTTTGATTATGACTATCTTCAAAGTCAGTAGAGGCTTCAAAGGACAGTTACAGCTTTTAGTTCCCTTTGCTGGATGTCACAGTAGCACAGGTTTCCTTCACAGCATCTTTGAAGTACTTGTGTGGATGACTTTAAGGTCTCTTCACAGTTTCTAGTCTAGTACAACTGGTGAGCAACTGGTGAGTTATATGGTGGTCATGCATTCTAATTATTTGTCCCACACTCCATATCTGGTCTGTGATAATCAAGGACTCAATGGTGATGGACTTCACATGTTTCCAGACCTCCAGGTAGGATGGATGGAACAGAGAGTATGCATGTGAAATTTCTCTAGCTGTTTGATATGTTGTTGGTACAGTGTCTAGAACTTACATCCATATAGGAGCGAATGGACCACCACAGTTCAGTAGGCTTTCAACTTTGTGGCGATACTAAGGCTGTGTGATTGAGCACTCTAGTATGCAGCTGCCCCAGAGCCTGGCTGGGCTTGCTGATCTGAGAATCAATTTCTTAGTCCAAAGATCCATTGCTCAAGATGATGCTTCCCAAGTATTTGAAGCTGCTTGTATCTGTCAGCTGGTGTGTGTGTGTCAACAGTGATTTTTAATTCTACAGGATGACTATTTGGCACTGGCTGGTAAAATACTTCAAACTTGTTCAGGCTGATAGTCTTGTTTTCATTATTTAATAAATATGCTATAGCAAGAGCATACATGGAATTCTTCAGTTCCCCAGACACAAAACCTTACTCCTGTGTAGGCTATCTTGCGTATTTAAGTTTCTTATCATTTATTTCCTTTAACTTTTATTTTCTAAATTTTCTGATATTTAAATTTTATTTTTCCTTCTTCATGCAATATTGCAATTAGCTACCATTATGTTGGCACACTATCTCTTTATTAAAATCTTCTTCTTCTTGTGCCATATCCGTCATCGGACATCAGCGATCATGTTGGCGTTCCTATTTTTATCACCAGCCACATGAAAAAGTGCTGCTGAGTTTTGTCCAAACCAGTCCCTTAGATTTTGAAGCCATCATGTTCCTCTTCTGTCTGGACCTCATTTGCCTTCAATCTTTCCTTGGAGGATTTAGTGTTGTATGCCGTATTTTTCCGGGTGTCGCATTACATGTCCGAAATATTCTAACTTTAGCTTTTTAATGGTTTTGATTATTTCCTTTGGCTTTCCCAGGTGGCTTATCACCTCCTTTTATTAAAATAGCCTTCCAAATCTTATTGCATCCGTTTTACAAAAAGTGTATCATTTTATGATGATGCATTTAAGTATTATTTTGGGGAAAATAAGCTTTTCTTATAATAATTGACTATTACTAGATTTTGGTCATATTAGTATAGAACCATTATTATATTTATTATTCTATCAATTAAGGATTAAGATACTAAAAAATGATCAAGTTGGGAACAACTCTGGTATAGAATTGCTATAATATAACAGTAACCACATTATCTTTTACTGAATCACTTTTTTCACCATGAAATTGGAAGACATATGAGAGTTACAATACCCGGAAGCAGAGTTACAAAGTTAAATGCCAATATAGGAGCAGAGGACATATAAGAGTTACTATGCCCAGTAGCAGAATTACCAAATTAAATACCAATAAAGAGTAACAAATTAAATGTTGATATAGAAACCTGTAATACTTGCCATGCAGAAAAAGTAAACTGGAACAATATAATTATCTAATAAAGAATCTAAAAAGTGAATCAAATATTCAGGCATATTTGTTTGATTCATATCTAAACCACAAAAGATATTTAAAATATGAGCCATAGTGCTCTGGTAGTTAGAATGCACTATTACAGGCTAACCTTTGCCACTGCCAGTTTGATCCTGACCAGCTCAAAGATTGACTCAGCTTTCCATCCTTCCAAGGTTGGTAAAATGAGGACCCAGATTGTTGGATGCAATAAGCTGACTCTGTAAACCATGTAGGGCTGTAAAGCACTATGAAGCGGTATATAAGTCTAAGTGCTATTGCTATGTAATTAGCAATAGCAACAGCACTTATCTGAATGCTGCTTAGTAGGACAATATTAATTCATAATACAACATAAGACATGATTGCCAATTTCTCTCTCTTTTTCTCTCCTTCTGAATCACTTCTGAGGACATGTACAAGTTATTATACCCAGTAGCACAGCTTAAATTCCCACTGATAGATTCTTGATCAACCAAAAAAAAATCTTTCTTAGGTGGAAGGAGATGAATTTCTTGCAACCCCTCTGACCTTTATCCATTAGAATAAAAGTTTTCCTTGACAACTTCAAAGTTCAGTTCCTTAAAGGAATCCAAACAAACCTTCATTCAACACATTAACTTAAAGAAAAAATAATCTGATCAGTCAACAAAAGCTTATCAATTATAATGTTTTAGCAATGGGAGATATACAAACCAACAAGCAGAAGAAGCAAGCCAGAAATTCAACTCAAGTTTTTATTACAGGTATGATTGTCTTATGATACAGTGGTACTACCTCTAACTGTTGCATTAATAATGGAAATTTATGACACATTATAAGAGAAAATCACATTTTGCGAAGCTCACAGGACAAAAGCAGCAAACTCGTAGCTATCTAGAGCAAGTCATGAGAAGTTTAATAAAATAAAAGTGTAGTGCACTATAAGATAGGAATATTTCCAAACCCAAAGCAATACTGAATCTTCAGTTTTGGCATTTCTAAAGGCACTCTTGAAACTCAACTGTGCACAGAAGACTCAGAGGGCATATAGGGCTTATAAATCCCATATCGCATGGAAATGCATCCTGCTCAGCATTAGTAAGACATAGGAACATTCAAACAGTACTCACTGCTCTCTGTTAGTTAGATTTATGCAACCTCAACAGCATTAGCTTTGTATATATGGCAATGTACACACACAACATGCCTCAAAGATAAAATACAGCACAATATCTAAATAACCATCAAAATGTGATCTTCTTTTTAATTAGCATTTTACTATGATTATTATTTAAAAGAAATAACTTGTCAAGTACATTGCTAAACATGCATTTATAAGCTGTCTTCTATTTGGTTTATTCAACACTCTACTTCTGAATCACCCCCATTCACTCCAAATGAACAGTGCTAGGGCATATCTGATTCCCACTGCTATACTGACTGAAATAAAACATTAAAAAAAAAATCAAACCAATCACAGGCCAAAAAGCAACAGTCCAATCACTGCACTTTAAACAGTTGGATTAGTCAAACTGGTGCTGTTTGAAGGGATGGCTTTGTTCCAACTTTCAAAACAAACACTAGGATTTGTTTTGAACTTGAAATGAATCTTTTAAAAATACACATTTTACTTTACTTTTACTTTAAATTCTCAGTGGGATTTTAGGATAAGAATATTTGGAAGTCAAAATGTTTTGCATCCCTAGTTCACATTTTTGGCAAAAAGCATTGATTTTAAAAAAAGGGAAGTGTACAGTATATAAAAAACCCTAAACCCTATGAAGAACTAGAACTAATAAAGGACACTCTATGATATTGTAGTAAAGTTTTAATATTAATATCTTAAATAAGTTTCTTAAGAGTTCAGGAGAATAATTGTTTAATGAACAAGGTCTGTATCAAAATCGTGTTATAGTTCAAAGCCTAAAAGTCCCTCATAGCCCTTTTCTAGTTAAATTCTTCTTTCTGTCTCTTGTGCTTGCTGACATATTGCACCAACCCTATCATAAATAAAGAGTGGAACAAAATTATCAAAGTGGGATAGATAATTTCTCACTCTTTTTGATTGGGAAGATTGGATGCAAAAATGTTGGAGGAAAGAGCACTGGGATTTTTATTAACTTTTTCTAACACAGATTTGAATGTCTCAAATTGAATTATCACAGTATCCTGATTGTTTGGATTTTGTCATCACAATAGAAAGTTGTGATTTCTATAATTGTGGAAAATTCAGTCATGCCCATGTAGGAATGCATCTAAGTCTGACTGTCCTCCTATTAAGAGTCTATAAAAATGACACTAATGTGAGAGACCACAGACCGAGGGAGAGTTGGAGAGTCTCCAACATCCAAAATGCAGAAATGCAAGAATAGACAATGACATTTTGCTCTGTCCTGCTTTCTGCTTTTCTGGAATGAAAGTATTATGGAAGCTGGTAAAAGAAAAGCTCAGTAGCTTTCCTAATGAAAAGTGTATCTTTAATTAATTAAACACTTATATTTGACTGATATTAATCTCATTAAGACTAATTGTTTCTATAGCCTATTCAAACTGCTTTAACGTTGAAATCTCCTGCCACAAGTTACAATTAATATTCCAGCTTTTAGTATTTCTTATAAGAAATCTGAGTATTCGCTTTACATGCTGTGCTACTTTGTATAATTTTAGACTTTTAGAACCACAGAAGTGTGTGAGTATTTCTCAAACCTTACATCCTCCCATTAGCAAAAAACCTTCATGATAAGGTAGTCCTTGCTTAACAAGCAAATTGGGACTAGCAATTCCAGTAACACAGTCATTATCTGCAAATCACATGATGGATTTATAATCTTACACCCGTCATGGTTGTTACATGAATCGCCTGTGGTTGTTAAGCGAAATATGACGTGATCATGACTTGCAATTTTATTGCAAGCTTCTCTCTTAATTCTGATTCTCAGAAACTGATTGTGAAGCATACAAATGGTGATCACATGACTGTAGGAATATTACAATAGTCATAGATGTAAAGCTTCTTTTTCAGCACCGTTGAAACTTTGAATGGTCACTGGACAGGGCAGTTGTTAAGTGAGCATTATCTGTATGACCAATCATTCAATTCATGCTTCCTTGCATGACCCTGATTTCCAAAGAGTGGCGAATCGGAACAATAGTTGAGGAATTAGATACTTATAGCTACACTCCTACTACTTCCAAAATAGAAAGATCCAAAGCATTTTCTACTAGGACAAAATTGAGGAAACTTCTGTTTAGTTCCTTCAACTCTGTTGGCTATAGCAATGATATTCTAGCAACAAGTTGTTCTGTCCAATGTCAGAAGAGGCATGCAAATCACAACTTGAACTGCAATTCCTGTCTGCATCTCTGCTGGGTTGGTGAGCAAACCTACTTCGTAAAATATTGCCTAGGATACAAGATAGGAATAAGAAAAAATAACAGCAAGATCTTCATAAAATCAGAAAGCTACAATTTTATAAAAACATTGAATAAAATAACAGTCTGAAATACTGAACCAAGTACATGCTTCAGCTTAATAATTTCTATTTTATCCCAGGGGAAGAAATATGTTTTGTTGAATACAAATTGGCATAGTGCAATTATATAAAGATTTGTGCTTAACCAATAACCTAGCATTCATTTATTTTCCACTAAAAAATTAAGGTCAACATTTTAAAAGCTATAGACTGCTGTAAATGGCATGTAAGATAATTAGATTTTATTAACAATATTTTTATAGCAGAATTGCAAGAACCCCAAGCTACGTATAATAGAATTAGTCAACTGATAAATTAGAAAGTGTAAATGTATGAGAGAACATCAATGGTTAATGAAAACTGCTAAACAAACATCGACTTAAATTGTTAAGAAAAATATTGCAGCTTTTTCAATGAATGGAGGAATGAATGAATGGATATGAGCCTGTGTGTGTTTGTGTGTGTGTGTGTGTGTGTGTGTGTGTGCGTGCGCATGGACAGCATGTGTGTGGTGGAGGAAAAATAGCCTTTGTGTGATGCAAGACATATATCATTGATTCAGAGGTACACATGTTCACAATAGACTGACATAACACTATTAGCACAATGGTTTTTAATTTTAAGCCATTTACTAATTCCTATCATTATCTTTCCCTACTTTCTTGCAGACACATGCTGGGTTAATGTCTTCAGAGTTGTTTTGCAACAGTAATTGCATCTTTTTTTTGAGTAGTTAGTGGCAATTCTGAACACATCAGTATGGTTGCAAGGAGTTGTAAGTATCTGCCCTAATGTGAACTAATCTGATTTATTAATGCCAAGTCTCATCTGCCACCCTGTTGCCTTGTGAACCAGTAGAGAGAGATCCTTTGGGAACTCTTTGCAGATGAAAGTTTTGTTCCCTATGTAGACTTTTATGGTCTTAAATACTGAATTGTAATCTACATTTGACTGGGTCAGAGTCAATTTCCCTTTTTGAAGGTAACCATAATGTTGGAAAAACATGGCCCGGCTATTGAGTTCTGATGGATGCAAGATATTATCAGTTGAGAGGTTCCAGAATTGCATAACAAAAGCATAATTGCTATAAAATAATCAATACTTGCTAATCATATTAAAAATAGGATGGGGCTGTGGAGTCTAAGAACATATTATCACTATGTAAAGTTTTAATTTAAGTAAAAGAAAAGAATGCATAACAGTTTAATATGAAATACAGAATGGTATAAATATGTGCCACATTAATGTCTCCAAGAGAAAGGAACTACACAGGCTACTAACATTAGAACAAATTACTCAAGGTCAAAGAAAATGTTGGTGAAATGAAAATCAAGGAGCAATGGAAAATTCCAAAAACGAGAAAAGCTTTTTTAAAAATATTATTGATATTGTAATACATATTGTCTATTTATAGAGAATCAGAATTAAGAGGCTTCCCAATTATTCATAAATAATTGTAGAACAGTTCCAAAAGTTGTTTCTTTCTTGATTTTGTTGATTCTATGAAAACATGACTAACAATAGAATAAAAAGCTGTTCAAAACTTGTTTTAAAAGCAGTTTAGTTAATGTTTGGTGAATATAAATTATATACCCATATGTATAACTACATTAAAGTGACTACATGAATCACTTATTTTCAACTTCTCTCTTCATTCCTTTTCCTATTTGAGCTTTAAAATGTTATAATTATTATTTTGTATTCTATGCAACAGAGCTCCTCTACAATTTTTTATTTTTCTGAAGTAATTTCATACTCTTATTAGCTAAGAATCTCTTCAAATACATTTTGAAGGAATATAATCTATAATTGGTTTTCAAAACAAAGTATGTTCTATTTGAAATATGTATTTTTCCTTTTATTTGAAATGTATAATTTACCCCTTTTTACTGAAAGAAAATGCACATCCCATTTCATATTTATTATACTAAACATCATAGTAAGCTAATACCCATTTTCAGTTATCTGTTAACATTCAAATGAAGGACAGTTTGTCATTAGCAAGTTTTTACCAACACAAAAAGAGAAACTCCTCTGAGTTTTCCTTTCCACTCCTTGTAGGAAATTATTTCAAATGTGCCTTGAATCCAAAATTAAATTATGTGACTGTCTGTCTGGGCTTTAAGATTTATCTTTCATCTCATTGTCTTGATATTTCATATTACTAAACACTCAGTACCAGTGGGAGAGCCTTGGGAACAGTGCTTTGTTAAATCTATCTATACAGTTGCTGTGCGTGGATGTGTCTTAGTAGCCTTCAAGATTGTTTTGTAGAGAAATAAAATTGTGTACATCTTATTTATTAAATTAAAGCTAGGATTTTGCATTATAAAAGTAAGAGCTTACCAATTCTTTCATAAGCAGAATTACACATAATGTTTCCTTTAACATGAAGTGAATTAAATTATATACAAAACTCCAGGGTGCTATATAGTATTAGCAGAAATAAGTTTTTGAAAATATTATCTATTTAATAATAGGGTGATTGGCAACCAGTCATAAGTGTGAACAGCACCCAAAATGTGATTATATGGCCATGGGTGTGTATGTGACATATAACATTGGCTGGAATTGCTTAGTTGGTTGTAAAGCACTGTTTCAGATGCTGTCATAACTATAAATGGTTGTTAAGTAATAAGTCCAAGTCAAGAAGAATTACCCATAATTCAGTTTCCTTTACTGCAAAAAGATCATGCTTCTAATCCTGGAGAAAGAAATCTCTGACAGGCTGAGAATAAAATGAGCATGATTTTCTAAAGGGAAAAAAAGGAAAATAAAAACAGAGAATGGAATGCCATTAAAGTAAAGTGTTCAAATATCATTTAGCGACTTTTGCTCTTTAGGGCCTTGGGTTTGCTGCAAAACGGCACACTGGTGGTCTTGGGCAATTTAAATAGTTGGAAGACAGGGAATCTCACTTTATATATTTCCTTATAGAAATCAGACGTTAGACTGAATTATTACATACACAAGAGGAAGGGACAAACTCTTATTTTTGTTTAACTAGTTGCCCCCTTATCTTCATTTATGCCTATAAAATGGGTTTTAAAAATGTATGTCTTACTATAGTTATCACCTCAATAAAGAAAATAGATGATAACTATAGTACGTTCAGTACCCCAAAGGTGTATTGATCACAGCAGGGTAATTGTGCATGATTCAGAACTCCTTGTATACGAAGTTTATTTTGGGTTCTTTGTTCTAAACAATTATACAACCCCTTTTGCTTCATTTAGTGTTCTGTTTTCAGCTCATAACAGGCATCAGACAGCCTCTGTTCAGAACGTACTGTATATAGTTAACCTACTGGATGACAACCACGGAACTCAAGTATTGCTAAATATAATCTGCAATCAGAAATATTTCAGGTCAGCCTTTTATGATTTTTGTAATGGAGTTGGGTTTCTACTAAACAATAAAAATAAAACAATAAAACCTTCAATTTCAACTTGCTTAGAAAACTATTCAATAACTTTAGTATAGGGCTCACCATTTTTCATGTTTTTGCTTTCTATAAGTTTAAATAATTTACAGTAAGTAGGTTGTTATGAGATCTATGGAACTTTACTAGAACAGCCCAATATATTTTCTTATGAATACTTCATTGATTATTGGTTGGGACAGAACATAATATATTCATCCTCCATACATCATGTGTACTCGGGTCACATAAATAATATGCATGTGATCATTTATATGAATTTTACAGTGCACTTATTTAGAATGTTCACATAGGGATGTAAATCTGTGGAAGAGAAAAAGCCCCATCAAACCCATTCAAGATGTATTTAAATATTTTACCCCCACTGGCATTTAACACAATACAGGCTAGAGGCTGCATTAAACTAGGGATCTACAGTGATTCTACAATCCAAAACATATTGGGACGTTTGTCTTGTATATTCTGCACCTGTGCAGAAATATGTCACTGTTTAAAAATGATTTGATTAATGAAATGACAGGCTACCGAATAATGTATATTTACAATGAAACATCATATATTATCTTAAAAGATTTGCCTTATGATTACATTAGGGAACATGGTAGTAAACATAACAAAAAAAAAAACCCTCTCGGCCATGAAATAGAGAATTACACCACAGGAAGGAAGGTTAATGAAGAAAAAATAACACATGGTTTTATGCTAGTAAACCCTAGGACCAACATCAAGTAGAAAGAGAAAGATGTCTTCTCTCTTTGAAAGTAAATACACAGCTCATGTAAGAGACAGTTTGGTCCAGTTTAAGGCACCAGGCTAGAAAGTGGGACATGGTGAATTCTAGTCCTGTCTTAGTCATGAAAGCCAGCTGGGTGACTCTGGGTCATCATTTTCTCTCAGCCCAACTCACCTCACAGTGTTGTTCTTGAGAGGAGAATATGAGAAGGGAGGTGTGTTGGATAAGTTCATTACCTTGAGTTATTTGTAACAATAATAAAGGCATGATATTAAATCAATGTCCTACAAGTAAGGACATTATTTTGGCTCATTCATTATTATCCACAGATGTTAGTACAGGTAATCCTCGACTTACAGACATAATTGAGCCAAGAATTTATGTTGCTAAGTGAGAAATTTATTGAATTTTGCCCCATTTTATAACTTTTCTTGCCACATTTGTTAAGCGAATCACTGCAGTTGTTAAATTATTAACATGGTTATTAAGTGAATCTGGCTTCCCCATTGACTTTGCTTGTCAGAAGATCACAAAATATGATCACATGATCCCGGGACACTGCAATCGTCATAACTGTGAACCAGTTGTCAAGCAGTTGGATGTAAATCACATGACCATCGGGATGCTGCAAGTGTGAAAAATGGTCATAAATCACTTTTTTCAGTGCCGTTGTAACTTCAAAAGGTCACTAAATGAACTGTTGTAAGTCGAAGACTACCTGTAATATTAGCATTAAAAGTAAAGCAAATGATCATTGTGCTAGAGAATTCAGAAAGGCCTCTGCATTATTTCTGAGCATGTTCTTATTGAAAGTGTAAAAACAGACAAAGTGGATTTTTAAAAAATCTATATTTCTTTGTAATAAATATATACAGTATTTTCTCAGTTCACATCTCCTAAAATACTAAACCAAGAAATACCATATTTAGAAAAGAGGCATAAAGACTACTTACCCCAGCCAACACAAAGGTAAAGTCGAAAGATTCTCTGCTCTGAAAATACTGAGAGGGCTAGTAGAGTATATAGGTACATTCCTTCCACCAGTAGCCAATAATAGTTGGCAGTCACACAATATTGCATCATCACAAAGATCAAGCGGCAGCTGAGTGACTCCTGAGAGGGCAAAGATTTGAGTAAATACTTTAGGTGCCGCAGACCAGGAAAAATGTAAAGTGCCCATGAAACCACAATGCCACCATGCCCTCAAAAATTTGATAACAATGCAACCTTTGGAGACTGTCAACAGCAGGCTAAAAAATAATTGAATTCAGTAGCAAATATTCCTTCACTATACAGCCCTTTAGCATGCCTATTTAAACTACTGTATTTCTTAGCTGACTTGAAGCATTATAAAGTTTTCATCTATGTCCAAGGGGACATTTCTATTCTGCCCAAAAGGCAGCTTCCCTTATGCTCAATATAAAAGCCTCAGTTGAGTAACCTGGGTTGTGGCAATAGAAGCTGCCAGAAAATGATGCAGAGATGCCTTATGAAGGCAAAACTTTGTCTCTGCCAAAGTATATAAACTCCTTTTTTTCAACACTCTAGCGCTTATGCCTCATTATATTCTGAACAGATTTTGGAAGAGCAATGCATTCTCCTTCTATCTGTTTCTCTGTGTTTATTATTCTCAGAATGTAAGCCATTGTTCAAGAATAAAACTTTTAATAAAAATAAGAACTGCCATTTCCTCTGAAAATGTTAGTGACTACATTCCCAATTGCATCTTATATCCTGGTTCCTCTCTCTGACAAAAGTGGGTTTATTTGTATAGAATGGGAATAGGGCTAGACAGTATTATGTAGTATTTCAATGTTTTTATTATGAGGAAAATGATATCTTTTTCAAAGGATATTTCTAATCGTATTTGTTAGGATACTGATTAAAAATCAGAGTTTTTGGACATGGTATCAAGATTTACCATTTTAAGAAAGATATAAGCACTTACAGTTGCTTTTGGACTTCTGAAGTATAAAAAAAGAAAAGAAAATTGAAGCGAAGAAGAAATCTTATCCTCAAGTGAACTGAAAGAGGTTTCTATTTTAAGTACTTTCATCTATACTCATATGTAAATCTAACAAGCTTTCCCCCAAAAGGAAATGCACACCTTAATGCAAATATATTGCAATCACATACTTCTGTTTAGGAAAATATGTTTAGCCTTATCATACCTGGTAGGAAATTACACTCTCCCACTGTTGTTGACGTGGGGCTGTCTTGTACATCCACGTGAGCATGGAGTCCTTAATAAAGATGGACACAGCACGTAGGATAAATGAAGTAAAAAGGTTCAAGTGAATGTAGTTCCTGGTACAATGTAGATGCCTGTAAATATAATTATGATGCTTAATTCACTTGAAAACATGTAGGCTATAATGACTGTCAAGTGAGGTACCAAGGGAGCTCTGTTCAAAACTGAAGTGTGTACATCAGATAGTTACACTGTAGAGTTAAAAATACATTTGTGGGTTGCTCTCATTTCTGAAATGGAAAGCAAACTACTAATACTAAAAAATATACAAAACTATTATTGGAGTACCATTTTCTATAGTATTCAGAGAAAAAAGGTTTAAAAACAAAGATTTAAAATTGAGTTTTAAGTCCCGTAGGTAAAGATTTAAAAACCCATTGTGTAAAACATGCTTAGTTTAACTGTGCACTGCACATTCTGCAGGAGATTGTGACAGAAGCATCCATTCCCATCAAGAGAAAGCATGCTATTTACCAGCAATTGTTTGAAAGGCAATTGAAAGAGGACTATTACTGATATAGCACTTAAGAAAGACTTGCATGCACACAGTAGGAATAAGTGGAGCGTGATTTCACTTCTGGCATCCCAATAGGCAAAAATGAAAATTCATTATGAGCATCAAGTTAAAAGAACATAAATTTCAGCATGTCAAAAAGAAAAACTTAATTCAGTGACTAAACCTGTCATCATTAGAGCAGCAGTACTTTATTTTGGAACCCCTTCTCCTTATTTCTACCAATTTATAACAAACCATATTTAAAAGCAGATGAAGTAGAGGAACAATAGTCTGTTGAAAAAAAGTTCTTCTGTTCTACCTCTAACAAAACCAATGTTCTGCCAATTTATGAAACAGAATATTCATACCAGTTTAGCTGTGTCCAATTTAAAAGCAATGTTTATTTGCTTTTTTGCAGCTTTTTTCCTTTCCCGCATATCCACTCAAGACAAACTGTATTTCGCTTCTTATTATACACTTCTCTTTAATTCCATACTCTGAAAATTTCCCAATTGTCATATGACGTTTAATTTTATGCTACTCCTAATTATTCATCGTTACATTTATTTTTTGAAGTTAAGCATCAAGTACCAGATAAATACATATGCTAAAATTCATTCTTTTTAGCCATGTGGCTTACCTGAACCAGAGGAGGATGCCAGTTGCTATAACAAGGGCTGAGAAAGAAAGAGCATATCCAGTGGTGTAGATAACAGAAAGGAATAACAACCGTCTTCCTGTTGAGTCCTGAAAAAGTAATACAGAAACAGCTGAAATAAAATTACTGGACTTTTCCTGTTTTGTTGTGTCATAGTTTGCTTCAATGGAGCAGACAGAAATTTTACTGGAAACACAGAAAAAGCTGATCAAACATACCTACTACATAATATTCAAACAATCAATCAGAACAGAGCCGAAAGGGAGACCCTGTACAATTTGAGATAAGTGGCTGTCCAGTCTCTCCTTAAAATGAAGCATCCACAACTTCTAAAGGCAAGCTGTTCCATTGGTTGATTGTTCTCAGTGTTAGGAAGTTTCTCTTTAATTCCAGGTTGTTTTTCTCCTTGATTAGTTTCCATCCATTGTTTCTTGTCTTGCCTTCTGGTGCTTTTGAGTTGAGCCCCTCCTCTTTGTGGGAGCTCTCAGATACGGGAGAGCTGCTATCATGTCACCCCTAATCTTTCTTTTTTCTAGACTAGCCATACTCAGTTTCTGCAACTGTTCTTCATATGTTTTTTTCTCCGGGACTTTAATCATACTAGTTGCTCTTCTCTGCACTTTTTCCAAAGTCTCAACATCTTTTTTTGTAATGTGGTGACCAAAATTGGATGCAGTATTCCAGATGTGGCCTTACTAAGGCTTTATAAAGTGGTACTAATTCTTCACGTGATTTTGATTCTATGCCTCTGTATATACAAACAGGGATTGTATTGGTTTTTTTGCCTGCTGCAATTCATAGTAGGCTAGGGATGTACCATGTTCACAGTATGCTAAGAAGTGAGCAAACTTCGTTATTTCTCCTGGATTATAAGGTGACTCCAGCATCAGTTCCCAAGTATAACATAGGTAACAAAGCTTCATTTTACAAGTTTGTTAAGATCAGTGAGAAAATAATCTGCTTGCAGATGCTAAAGATATTTTTATATGTATATATATTCTAAGAAGTATTTCATTTTCAATAACCCAATATCTACTAGATCTTCCATTAAAATGATTTCCATAAAATTCCAGTGCTCTAAATTATATATTTCATTTTTTATTTATTTACTCAATCATTTTCATTCATTCGTTCATTTGTTCATTCAATTCTATAGCCAGTCTTAATCTGGTCTTCTCCAGATTGTCTCTGGTGCACTTCAGCTCTCATAATTCTTGTTCAGAATTATTCTACAGAAGAGAATACTAGTTTTTAACTGCTGTTTTAGCATAGAAATTCTGCAATTTTTGCTTATCAATGAGCTCACTAAGAATAAGTATGAGCTCACTAAGAATAAGTATTCATTTCTATAGCAAGGAATTTCTTTAGTTACTTTAAAAAGGTAAAGGTTTCCCTCGCACATATGTGCTAGTCGTTCCCAATTCTAGGGGGTGTTGCTCATCTCCGTTTCAAAGCCGAAGAGCCAGTGCTGTCTGAAGATGTCTCCATGGTCATGTGGCCAGCATGACTAAACACCAAAGGCGCATGAAACGCTGTTACCTTCCCACCAAAGGTGGTCCCTATTTTTCTACTTGCATTTTTTATGTGCTTTTGAACTGCTAGGTTGGCAGAAGCTGGGACAAGTAACGGGAGCTTACCCCATTATGCGGCACTAGGGATTCGAACCACTGAATTGCCGACCTTTCGATCGACAAGCTCAGCATCTTAGCCACTGAGCCACCGCGTTCCCTTTACTTTAGCCAAGTACTATTATTAGCAAATAATCCAAAAGGCATGAAATGGATGATGTCTCACTGCATTCCAATTACTTCTCAAGTATTGAGTTATTTTTTTTCAAACAAATGATATACTTTCCCATTCAACATGCAATTCGGGATGACACAGAATTAAAACAAATGACATACTATAAAATAAAATATCAAAGCCTTAGTTATTTGTAAAAATAATAAAGGCAGGATACAATTAAATAAAAAAATGAAATGCAGTAAGACATAGAGAAATGTCACCAGATGGAATTTAATTTCCCTTTTTCATTATCTTCCTGGAAGATGAAACCAGGAGAAATTATATAATTTTGTCAATGTATTATCTTCCTCCCTCTGTATCACATACTCAAATGGTTTCCTTAAAAGTTTTTCAAGTTCTAACTTTAGTTTCATTGCAATTATCAGTATTACAAACCCAAAGGACATAACAATCAAGAATATTATGTCACATCTCCCTGTTTTCAATCCCACTAAAATTGCAAAACAATCCAAATCATTCTATAAGAACTAATGGAAGATTCCATGCTGCTATTGTTAATAGAAAACTTTATTTTAAGACACTTCCAGAGCACCAAGAGCAAAGAATGTAGCATTGGGGCAATAGATTTGTCAAACAAATATTGTTTGCTTACTTCATCAGGAACCATACACGCCGAAATGTTCCTCCATGGATTGGTGGAATTCTCCTCCATCAGCCATGTCCCTTCCAGTGTGCAGAAACGGTAAACTTGTCCTGTTCAACAAGCATGAATGAAAAGGCAGGTGATGGAAAAGCCAAATGGAATCAAATCAACTGCAAATATAATTAAAATCTTATCCAGGGGTTGCCCACAATATTAATATAGCCCTGACTAGACTGTAAATTATTTATTACATGTTTTGGGAGTCCAAGACAAATTAGAACCCGAAAGATGGAATTGAGTTTGCGCGCTTCAATTCTTTGTACCAATTGTGGCAAGCAAAGTTTCTCAGTACACTAGAGGTTTAACTCTATATAAATTTAAAATCAATCTATTCCCAGAATCAGACCATTTGTAGTGGAAACAATTCCGCTACTATCAGATAAAAAACCAGTATTTGATTGGTATGTAAGAAACAATCCAAATAGTATTTGATTGGCATGTAATAAACGATCAAATAATTTGCAGCCTAGAGTTTTCTGTGCTGTCAATATAGCATTTACATTCAGCTAAGTATATGTCATCAATTTTGCTGCAGTCTTATTAAATAAGGAAATCAACTTATGTTTAATTATAAAATTGTAATGTTTAATTTCTAAAAAGAAGAAATGCCACAAGACATGCCACCCATTCTTGAGTTTTGAATCAAATTAAGGGCCTGGTGGCTCAGCAGACTGATAGCATTGTGATTAACACCAGCTGTCTGCAATTACTGTAAGCTCGAATCTCACCAGGCTCAAGGTTGACTCAGCCTTCCATCCTTTCTAAGGTAGGTAAATTGAGGACCCAGTTTGAGTCTCCGGAGAAGGGCGGCATATAAATCAAATTAAAAAAAAAAATTAGGCAGCTAATTCTTGGTTTGGTCTAGTGGAGGGCTGTCAAACTTGATTTCATTGAGGGCCACATCAGGGTTATGTTTGACCTGGGGGTGGGCATGGCCAGGGAGAGCATGGCCAGCTTGACATCACTTGTGTTGGGGGTGCCTGTGGCCCGAGTGCTCTGCCAGAGAAAATGGGCTCCTGACCTCCATTTTTGGCTGGGACGGCCTTCTGCAACCGTCTGCCAACAAAAAACGTAGCTCGGGGGGACCGCATTTTCACTGACAGAAGCACCACAGGCCGGTCCTTCCCTATTTCCACAGCGGCCTTGTGGGCCAGATTTAAGCATCCCACGGGCCAGATCTGGCCCCTGGGCCTTGAGTTTGACACCCCTGGTCTTAAAGCAACAAGCTAGAAAACAGGAGACCGGGAGTTCTGTTCCCACCTGAAAGCTGGCTGGGTAATTTAAGACAGTCACTTTTTCTCATAAGGTTGTTGTTGTGGAGAAAATAGGGGCAGGAAGAGAAGAAGGTAGATTTTCTGCCGTCAGTTATTTATATATAACAAAAATAATAATAAAGGCACGATAAAAAAATGTTTTTAAAACACCACATCATAGGAATATCCCATTATTTTTACTCTACATATCCCAATATTCAGGATTCCTATGAAAAATATGCTTGATCTGCCTGGTAGTATTTACCTAATATTAGCAAACTTCAGATTATCCTCAAGGCAATCTTCTTTAATCTGATTTTATTTCAGGCTACCTTTATTTAAGAATCTTATTTAAGAGATCAGGGCTAAGTTAGTTCTTATTAGCCTTTTTGAAAAACACAAAAATGGTTTACCAAAATAACATGGTTTTAACATTCTTTTGACTTGTTATTTTTGCTGCATGTTACATTTACCACCAATATAGGTTTTTACTGAAATGTTGCTTTTTGTAAATCTCTTTAAAAACAAATAACTGGACTTTGTATCCAAAATGATATAACAAAAATAGGTATTAACTATAGTGTATAACCATTGTTATTACAGATACTCACAACTTGCCCTAATGTTTATCGTTTCCAAATTCAAGAATACTGAATAATTCACTAAATTTCATATGGCCATAAAAACATGTTCTTCTTCATAAAATCATTTTTCTTTCACCCTTTTAAAAGTTCAACCTTCTTCTCTAAATTTTCTGT
This sequence comes from Pantherophis guttatus, assembly GCF_059756535.1. Taxonomy (NCBI): domain Eukaryota; kingdom Metazoa; phylum Chordata; class Lepidosauria; order Squamata; family Colubridae; genus Pantherophis; species Pantherophis guttatus. The sequence continues at coordinate 288,315,115 of NC_142063.1, read as the reverse complement.
AAGTTGCTATTGTAGTTATACCTACCCTTCACTATTGGACAGTTCGGTCCCATCTGGAGAACAAATTCCCTCCATGCTCATAATTTTTTTTTTTTTTAAACCAGAAAATTCTGTTTTCTGGAATATTGGCGGGGCATTTTTAATTCATTGTAAAACTTGACTTTGTGTCAAGCAAAAGCAACCAGAATCACTTTTACATGGGAGAGGTTCTCTGGGTAACAAAAGATGAATTCCATCTATTTTCTCAGCATAGGATCAAATGTTTTAGGAGGCAGTACTGTGCCATAGCAGAATAAAACATCTGCCATGTAATTCTGGCCTTAAGTCCAATTATCAGGGAGTTAGTGTAGCTTTATGAATATACTTGTGTTGGTGACCTATAAACAACTTTAAATTAATGTCCAATTGTTAAGCTCTTACTTCTTCTTAGGGATCTTATTTTTTTCGTGTATTGTCTGGAACCAGAGAAATCGATAAGCATTTAAATCTTATTCAAAAGGGAGCAATATTCCAGAAATTATGCTATAAAACTACACAATTAGGCTAGGGCTTTGATTTATTTAGCTTCTGATGGAACATGCTTTCAAGTAAAGTTAGTTTCTTAGAAGCAGCTCTCTTTGAGCCTATCTGCTGAAATTCCATGTCCATTACATCTTGTTAGTATTAAATGTTTAAAGATATGGAGTGGTGCCTAGAATTCAAGCAGTCCCTATATGCACATAAAAGAACAAGAGGGGAGGACAACAGTTAGATCTGGAGTTAATATCATCATTTATCCTGTTCTGCAATAAGCTTCTAAATCAAATCAAATGTTACAGCTGGCTAAAGTCTTTTGAATACAGGAAAATATGTTATCACATGCCAAGAGGCTCACAAATATTTTATCAGCTAGCTCTTTTAAATGCTTTCCCTGTTAAAATAGCCCACCTGATTGGTTTTTTTTGTGCAGCTGCAGAACAGGAATAGTGGGAGATTAGTCACCCAATTGTCCTTCAGAATAAATTGCCACATAATTTATTCTTTGAAACAAATTACAGCAACTCGTAGACTATCACAATTTATCCAGACAGGGAAAGACAAACTGAGAGAGAGGAAGCAGAGTAGAGTTTTCCCTCCGTGCATTGTGTGTGCATTTTGAACATTGAAAGCTACCCCAAATTTAATAACTCTTTTTAATTGTTAACAAGGGATATGTTCTGGAGAGCAAGTAATTTTCTTCCAGAAGGAAGTTTTGAATCTGAAGCTTATAAGTAAGGGCTGAATTCCTTGCTGTGGTAGATTGACTTGACAGAATGGTTTTGCCTCTGATGACAAAAACAGGTATCATAATGGATATTTTCTTTTCTAATTTATTAACTGCACAGGCAATACATTGGCTTCCAAAAGGAAGGGCTGGGCTTTAGGCTGGGCAAACTCTGCTTATAAAATTCCCAGGCTTACTTTCCACTGAAGTAATTGTAAGTTAGAGTGTATATAATGTAATGCTTCTTCTGATTCTCATACTGTTTTCTTTGTAAATATAGTGATGGCAAAATGGTATCAGTCACTGCAAAGTTTAAAAATAATATTCAAATGAAACTGGAACATTTTAAAATAATGGTATGTTTAAGAAACTAACAGGTAATTGGGGTTCAAACTCTTAGAATTCCCAGTCAGTGTATTTAAGATATGAGATTAAAAAAAGCTGGAAATCAGATCTACTTGTAAAATGTAATCATAGTTGTATTTTCTCCAAATATATTTTTGCAGCAGTTACAGAATATCTAATACTGCAAGGTATAAATCCATAGTTTAATAACAGAGGACATTTTACATAGTTTAAATAGTCCATGTTCAGTTTTTGACATTTCCAAATAGGACTGTCAAATCCCTGGACAATTATTCCTCATTTATAAAGTAGTATCCGCACTCATTGCCATATGATGTTCATTTTAATTCTAACAGTGTGGTAGATTTCCGTTGATTCTATTTCAGATATAGGACATTTACATGGAGATATCTACATAAACTGGAAATTCAGCTCAAAACGTTCTAATTCCAAATCAATGCTGAGCCACCCTGATTTAACTACTGTACTATTATACAGTACATTTTTTTTTAACATAGCTCAAATTTTCTGAGAAATCACATGAATAACCCCAGACATATGAACATGGCAAACTGGGGGGGGAAAAAAACAGACTGAGACTACAAAAATACGTGGCAGATACAGAACACTTTGCACTTCATTATATATATGCTTGGCAAGCTATATTCTACCTGTGAAAAATTCCATGTTGTACTGGCATATTTAAGATTTGAGATCATAATGATGATGATGATCAACATATTGTAGAAATTCTTTTGGAAAGGGACAGAAAAATGTGGGATTTTAGAAATGTTTTAGCTGCAATATTCCCAACACCTGATGCTTCTCTATGAAATGATCTCTCTACCTTCAGATTGTTGATTTTGATGAGGATTCTGTCGATTCTGCATTATTTTCAGAATAAGACATATTTATGATTTAAAACAAAGTCCCTATTTTCTACTGCTTTCAAATAACATATAGTCTTTGCAGGAATTGTGGCTTAAAAAGAAGACCGTTCCGTAATTCCAGTAGGATCATCAACCAAATCTATCTGTATATCAATTTTCCAATTAACGTGCAATATATTAATTTTCTGGATTATATGATACCACTAGGTAAGAAACAGACCCACCATTTTCAACTCCAGACAACAGGGGCAACACAATCTACACATTTCCAGTTATCATTCAGGGCACATCACATCCTACAATATGTATAGCCAAGTCTTAGGAAGCAATTATGTTACAGCTGCTTTCAACAGTCTAAATACTACACTATTTCTTAGAATTACAGAATTCAGCCAAGAGCATGAAGAAACAGAAGTCAAAGTTTAGATGTGATGAGAGAAAAAAACAATTTAACATCCATAACTGAAGGGATTTAGTTGAAACCTGTCTGTGAAAATAATCTTTCCCTCACAGAACTTGGATATAGCAGGACTCTTTTCAGTTAGTAGACAGATTTTCAAAGGAAGGAAGGAAGGAAGGAAGGAAGGAAGGAAGGAAGGAAGGAAGGAAGGAAGGAAGGAAGGAAGGAAGGAAGGAAATAAATAATTGAACAAGACATTGCATTATTTTATGCCTGTTTTTTATGGAGATAAACACGAGTCATGTTCGTAATGTGTTCTTGCCAGCATATATTTTCTAAATATGAAAATATGCTTCTATAATTACAAGCAAAACTCACCAGTTTATATATAAAAGGATACATTGGTCCAACCAAACTTTAGAAATAACAATTTTCAGAAAATCGTTTGGTAACATTTTTATCTCTCCTGTGGATTTTTAGTTAACATTTTTCCACAAAATAATTCCATGTCACTATTCTGATACGATCAAAATTATTTGTAAAATTTAGAAATGGCTACACTTATAGCCATGACTGCACTTATGCTACAAATAGTGCTAATCGTACCTATGTCTTGTGTCCATGTGAATGATTCTATATTATGCAGCATGCAAATATGTATGAATTTCTTGCCTCAGTGAATTAACATCTCACATAAAAGATTTTTTTCTGTTTTATATCCAGAATTTATGAAGCAACGATGCCTTTGTAACATCCCAGAATGACTGCAGTAACAAATTTCCAAGGGTTGGCTTTGAAAAGTATTCAGAAATGTCAACTGGCTAAGAATGTTTTAACCAAATCATTGACCTTACCACAGCTTCACTGGCTATCTAAACTACTCTGATGTAACTGCTTCTGACCTGAAAAGTTCTACATCCCTTGGGACTAGATAGTCTGAAAGATTGCTTTATCCAGTACACAGTACAGCACAGGAGTGTTGACAAGTGGATGTTAAAAGACCTCCCAAAATAGTTGTCTTCTACTGTGAAATAAGAATTCAAATAAGCTTTACTCTTTACTCGGCATGATCCTCTACTTGTGTTCCAACTGATACCCCTCCTATAAGCACACAGCAAATGTTTACTAGATACATCTAAAGATTCCCTTCATTTCATTTTTTTTTCTATAAGTAGTGGGACTTAGAAGAACATTTGTTTAGTGAAAGCCTCTTGAGCTGAATATGTACAGATCAGTGGTGGGTTTCAAAATTTTTTACTACCAGTTCTGTGGGTGTGGCTTGGTGGGTGTGGCATGGCTTGGTGGGAGTGGCTTGATGGGCATGGCAGGGGAAGGATACTGTAAAATTTCCATTTCGTCCCAATCAGCTGGGACTTGGGAGGCAGAGAATAGATGGGGGCGGGGCCAGTCAGAATTTTTACTACCAGTTCTCCAAACTACTCAAAATTTCTGCTACTGGTTCTCCAGAACTGGTGAGAACCTGCTGAAATCCACCTTTGGTACAGATCAGTTATTATGTATATATGTATCCATCCATCCATCCATCCACCCATCCATCCATCCATCCATCCAACTTGATAACCTTCTCACAACATCTATGAGTGGTGCCGAGTTCTTTTTACTCATAATCCAGAGTAAAATATAAATTGTGTGTTTGATTTTAAAAACATAAATGAAAAATATGTATCACCCAAACTTTATCGAAGTATATGATTCACACAACATGTCTTAGCACAGTTCAGCCCCTCGGTGCATTTTCTTAACGTAAGTATAGTTTGAAGCAGTGCATTGCTGGTCCTCGTCTTAAAGATCCTGCTTGAGCTATACACATCAAAGGACTCCATGGGTATGTTATACTAAACCAGGTTTCCTCTATTCTGAAAAGCCATAAACAGTAAGTATGGTTGTAGTTCTTATACTGTAAGTCTTGTTGGGAATTTGCATCTTTGGAAGATTTCAGTTTTACAGGATTTAGTGCCATTAAACAATTAACATACAGGACCTTGAAGGAGATACAAAAGGTAAAATGGATTATCCTTGCAGCTCCAAACTTTTTTGTAGTTTACAGAGAGTTACTGGCAGCTGAATTTAAATTATAAAAATGAACAAAAATGAAACTACATTGTGAATTATATGAGCCATCTTTTTTAACACAGCTCTTTTCCAAGTTTTAAAAACTCTTTTATGGTTTTTAAAAAGAGATAGACCATTAGCAGTCTTCTTGTACTCCTATTATACATAATGGTACCTATCATTATCTTCATTTTACCTCTAATTTTATCTGATTCTGATCTCTTATAAATGTTGAGTGATGGTATCACCAAATGTCATTTTGGCATCACTGTGATTTGCCTTGGGTCCTACTGCAAAATATAAATGCATAAAAGGAAAAATCTGGGCATATGAAGCTAGGTGAAAGACAAAATAGTACCCAAGTCCCTTGTGTTTTTCATAGTCAAAATAGACAACTAACAACAGATAATACTGAAATTTTGTACTAATGCAATTTGAGGCCTCAAACATAAAGCATCCCTTCTCCCCATTAGTGCAGCTATAATTACTTTCATGGAAGCAAAATATGTTTTGGAGAAACTACTAAGAAAGTATTATTAGATTAAATTAAGAGATTTTAGCTTTCTTTCATTTGTAATTCTGAACTAAGAAGGAAAGTTATCTTATTAAGATTGAAGGAATACAGAACTATCTCTTGCCTCCAGGCAGTAAATATTATATGCCTTTAAAAAATGACAAAAGCTACTAGCTAGCTAATTTTGCTAAACTACAGGTCTGTGCAAGTCAATCCAAGAAATGTTTCTAACATGAGAACAACTGACATTGCACACATTTGTATTTTATTGTTACCTTGAACAAATGATTTGATCCACTATATTACTTTGCTACAAAGTTCTCACTATTGCTCGTCTTCGTGTATTGTGATACGATGAGAAAAGAGAAGAAAACTAAACTATGTAGGTCTGAGATTGAAAGGTTTTATATAGAACCAAGAAAATGCAGATTAATACATTTGTTGTTATTAGTTGCGAAGTTGTGTCCAATTCATTGTGACCCCATGGACAACGTTCCTCCAGGCCTTCCTGTCCTCTACTGTCCCCCGGAATCCATTTAAGCTCACGCCAACTGCTTCAGTGACTCCATCCAGCCACCTCATTCTCTGTTGTCCCCTTCTTCTTTTGCCCTCAATCATTCCCAGCATTAGGCTCTTCTCCAGTGAGTCCTTCCTTCTCATTAGGTGGCCAAAGTATTTGAGTTTCATCTTCAGGATCTGGCCTTCTAAAGAGCAGTCAGGGTTGATCTCCTCTAGGACTGACTGGTTTGCTCGCCTTGCAATCCAAGGGATTCGCGGGAGTCTTCTCCAGCACCATAGTTCAAAGGCCTCAATTCTTTGGCGCTCAGCCTTCCTTATGGTCCAAATTTCACAGCCATACATTGCAACTGGGAAAACCATAGCCTTGACTATACACACTTTTGTTGGCAGGGTGATATCTCTGCTTTTTAGTATGCTGTCTAGGTTTGCCATAACTTTCCTCCCCAGGAGCAAATGTCTTTTAATTTCTTGACTGTAGTCTCCATCTGTGGTGATCTTGGAGCCCAGGAAAATAAAATCTGTCACTACCTCCATTTCTTCCCCATTTATTTGCCAGGAATTGATCGGGCCGGATGACATGATCTTTGTTGCGACCCCGGCCCCAGAGGCTGATTTATCTTCGCATGCTGAGTCAGAGGATGATATGGAGGAGAAGGAAGCTGTCACGAGCTATGTGCCGGAGGGGCCGTCTTCACTAGTGAGTCAGCAAGAACTGACAGTTGATGACGTGCCTCTGGACCCCAGCCAAAGTGAGAAGGAATCAGAGGCCGGTAACAAGGAGGGGGAGCCCTTATTGGATGCAAGAGAGAGACATAGGAGACGTCGTAGAGAACAGCTATTGCCACGTCCCAAGAGGTATGGTCGGGAGATGTAGGGCCACACCCTACAAAGTATAAAAGGGGTGTGACTGGGTTGGAAAGGCGTGGTGAACAATTTGTTGGCGTTTTGGATGTAGTGGATTTACAACTGTTAGTCTGGAGTTTTTTGACAAGAGTCTGCATTCCTGCAGTAGCTTGCTGGCCGTCTGCCAAGACCTTTGGAACTTTGCCCCGTAACTATTGGGCTGATAAACGCTTTGGAAGAGAACTATTTATTAAAGGGCCAACTTCAGTCTATCTAGTCTGCGTTTGTTACTGCCGGGCTATTTAAGCCTCTGCAAGGCCACTCGTGGGAGGGGACAGAACAATCTTAGTTTTCTTAATGTTGAGTTTCACGCCAACTTTTGCACTCTCCTCCTTTACCCGCATCAAGACGCTCTTTAATTCCTCTTCAATTTCTGCTATTAGAGTGGTATCATCTGCATATCTGAGGTTGTTGATATTTCTCCTGGCAATCTTAATTCCAACTTGTGATTCATCTAGCCCTGCCTTTCTCATGATGTGCTCTGCATATAAGTTAAATAAGCAGGGCGACAATATAAAGCCCTGCCAAACTCCTTTCTCAATTTTGAACCAATCAGTGGTTCCATAGATTAAGACATATTGCAATACAAACAGGGAAGGAAGGGAAAGGAAGGCCACAAATTTAGTGGAGTTGGGTAGTATGGGCTCAAACAGCTTTTCATAATTAAAAAAACTGAACATTCCATTTTGGCCATGAAGAAATAGGAAATTCAAGAACAGTTGGGAAAAGGCAGCTTGTAAGCCTTAATTTACTTCTAAAGGGACTTGCAATCTTTTAATGATCAACTCACCAGAAATCCAAACACTAATCCTATCCCCAGATAACACAGCTTTTACTTATTTTCAAAAATACATTAAAGATGCAGCCAATTGTGATAATTTATTAACAATGCAGGAGTATGGTAAATCTTGGTTCTTTTTCCCACACTAAAGGTTGTTGGTACTGAGCAGCCAAAATTGGTATCATAAATCCTAAGGATAGTAAATAAATAGACTACTTGAAGGAAGGCCTCTAATTCTTCACGCAGAGTGTTAAGAGATTTCCTAATCCGTTACTTACATTCTTAAATTCTAGAGACATATTTTTAAAATAAAAGTTTACATCTAAATATTCTTAGAAGGCTATTCTTTCCATTTGTATCTTTGAAACAGAATGAATAAAATTAGCCTGCTTAAATTCCTAAAAGCTGCCAAGCAATTTGCAACAATTTGAGGTCAATTTTCATTAACAGCTGTTCCAGTCTAGGACTCATCTTTCCGCATATTACTTGTTAGGAATACTATTTGTATGAAACAATAATATTTTAAAGCAGGGACTATCAATTTCTGGGTTTCCAGAATCTGCTGAGCCACTAATTTTGGCATTCTTCACCACTGATCATGCTGGCTAAGATTGCTTGGCATTGTAGATCAGCAAATTTTAGAATGCCACAGAATATCTAATCCTATCTTTTAGTACATAGGTCAGCTAAAGTCTAGCCCATTGCATCATAACACTTTCCTCATTCTGGAAAATTTGCTAAAATGATAATTCCCTAGATGTCTGAGGATGATAACTAATAATATCCCTGGCCAGCATTCCTGATCATTCAGGGAGCCATATATATATATACTTAAGACTATTCATTGAGTGACTATTCAAAGTTACAATGGGCTGAAAAATGTAATTTATGATTTATGACTGTTGCAGAGTCCCTATTGTTACATGTTTATGATCTAAGCACTTGACAACTGCCTTAAATTTACAATGGTTGCAATATCACAGGGTGACACAATCACCATTTGCAACTTCCTAGCAGGTTTCCAATAATCAAATTCAATGGAGACAAAAAAAAGTTGAAAAATCAGACATGATCACATGATGGCTCACTTAATGACTGCATTCTTTGTCAGAGGTTTTGGTCCCAATTGTCATCATAAATCAAGGATTAGCTATACTGTGGTTGAAGAGCAATAGGCTGTAGATCATTGCCTGATGGGCATTAAGCTTTTAACAAGTTTAGCATCGTAGTGAGACGAAAGAACATTTTGACTTTTTTCCAGGATTGGTATGCAAGTAACTTACCTGAGCTACTTGATGGTAAATACCAAGGGCAGCTCATATTCACATAGGTGCCAGGAATACCATCAGGCCAGCAGACATAGTTGTCAAATGTCCTGTTGCAAAATTTGCCTTCTATGAATACAGAATAATTTAGAAGTCAGCAGAGGAAAACAACAACAAATAACATTGTATTATATATATTACTTTAATTATTTGACTTTAGAAAAGATATTTCCAGCCTGCTTTTTTTATCATTAAATACAATTTTAAAGCAGCAAATTGAATTTTAGAAAGAAACATTTAAGATTTAATCTTACAATTAAACCTCAACATTCAACAGCTCAAATCCTCAATTAGATTTTTAAAAAGCCAGTCTAGAATTGCAGATAATGGCAATGGTGCACTTTTTTCCCCTTGTTGAACTAAACCTTTCTCAGAGATTTTGTTCTCAACATTTATAGACCTATTATCAATCATAAATTACTTAATTGTAAATAGGAAGTATATACTGCACAAATTGTTGCAATATTCTTTACAGCACAGCTGACAAAAAACTTCAAACTATGTATATATTTATATGTTCAGAGTGAATCTTAAGAACGGAACCAAATATTGGTCCTAGGTTGACTATTTTACTGACAAAGTGAAAATTACACTATTAGATTTAGGTATTCTTAATTAAAATCAGACACTGTCGATCATTTAATAAAGAATATTGCACTAATAAAAGTCTCTATATCAAGGACTGAAAAGTGGCCAGTGTCCGTGTATGCATATTGTATATACATAAAATTTTCAGGAAATTCAGTAAGTCACAAATTCTTCTGGTTTCAGCTGACAAACAGAAACCACATGATAATGACTTAAATAAATAAGACCATGGGTATGGTCAAGAAAGCAACTGCTTTCATTGTGACCACCTAGATATCTTCCACTTTGTCTTGCTTACAACACCTGGCATTGTCTTACTGGTCTATCAAAGTATTCAGAGACTTCATGTGTTTGTCCTAGACAGAGATCTTTTGTCATGTTGTTTTTAGTTGTAAATGATATGCATTGATACACTGCACAAATTCCCACTCAAAAGACCATCCTACAATAGGATTTATTAAACCATGACAGTTACAGTATTAGCTGCTCAAAATGATAAAGTGAAATTAATTCCATCTGGCTATTATTATTACAAATAGGGGTAATTCTCCATGGCTGTTACTGGCAGTGCAACTCTGAGAGGGAGCAATGAAAAAAAAATGGTTCAGAATCAGATCTAAAAAATTGTGATTTGATTAAATTCAGACATACAACCAAATGTTATAGTGATGAAGGCTTTCCTAAACATAAACTAGGCTGTTGTTTCTAATGCTTTTATAGCTAAAATACCTTTTATAGCTAAAAACCCCAATATTTTGCGATACAACAAAATATTTTAAAGATGTTCAATGGTAGTTGTGAGTGTACAAATTGATCCTTGTTTGAAGTTTGAACATTATTAGAGGTTTGAACCTTATTAAGACTCTGCTTTTTTAGAAGTTTGAACCGTATTAAAACTCTGCTTTTGGAGTCTTTGGCAACATTTTTAGACAATATTCTGTAGCTCCCCAAAGTTGATTGATATTTATTTTATTTTACTTTATTTATCAAGAACGTATTAAGTAATAAGTATAAACATGGATTGGAGACGTAAAATAGATACAAAAAGAGGAAACATTAGGACAGGGATGGTAGGCATGCTGGTGCTCTTATGCACGCCCCTTACAGACCTCTTAGGAATGGGGTGAGGTCAACAGTAGACAGTCTAAGGTTAAAGTTTTGGGGGTTTTGGGATAAAACCACAGAGTCAGGTAGTGCTTTCCTGGCACTGACCACTCTGTTGCTGAAGTCATATTTTCTGCAATCGAGTTTGGAGCGGTTCACTTTAAGTTTGTATCTATTGTGTGCTCATGTATTGTTGTGGTTGAAGCTGAAGTAGTCACTGACAGGTAGGACATTGTAACAGATAATTTTATGAGCTATACCTAGGTCATACCGAAGGCAATGTAGTTCTAAGTTTTCTAAGCACAGAATTTCAAGTCTGGTGACATAAGGTATTTTGTTGCATGCAGAGGAGTGGAGGACTCTTCTTGCGAAATATTTCTGGACACGTTCAATTGTATTAATGTCCAATATGTAGTGCGGTTCCAGACAGATGAGCTGTATTCGAGAATTGGTCCAGCAAATGTTTTGTATGCTGTGGTTAGTAGTGTGATATTACCGAAGAAAAAACTATGCAAGATTAGGTTTACAACTCTTAATGTCTTTTTGGTGATGTTGTTACAGTGGGCTTTGGCACTTTTAGATATGAGTACTCCAAGGTCCTTGACAGAGTGAGGGTCATCTATAAGGTCATGTCCACTCATCTTTTATTTTGTGTTCTGGGTTTTTTTTTGGTTTTTTTTTGCCAAACATTTTTTGATATATTTGTGGTTTCCATATATTAAATTTAAGAAGCCCTACCTGCCACAAGAGGGGGTGTTTCTTGCAGATACTTTAAACACTGAAGCCGATATTCTTCCCAATTCTGCTTTAGGGAGGGAAATGAAGAATACGGTTTCTGAAAAGAAAGAAAATGAGTCAGTTAAATCCGATTGTCCATTATTTTACCATAATATTAAAGCAACTATTTATCATGTGATTATCTCCTCAAATTCACAACTGGAAATTATGAACTAGTACAGAGACAATTAGTAATTAATGTTCAACAAAATATTAAACTTGGCTAGATTTTGCTATAGTAATCTTTGCTATGCTACACCTTTCTAACTGTAAAACAGGGAATGATTCTAACAATCATTCTTAAGTTTGCTTATTGATAGCCAGCTCCAAATTAATTATTCATGACTTGTTCATTCATGCATTGTTTTGTTGGCATCTGACATGATTTATTATAATTATACACTGACTCCAATATGCAGGGGCTTCAATCTTCTTTAATGAACAGACTATCCTTTCAAAATTACAAAAATGCTAGATATGTTTGACAGTGACTCACAATACAGACACTAACTGAAAGATTAGTTCACACTTGTTGAGTGTGATGAGAGCTCTGTATGGTGAAATTAAAACATGTGTTGAAAATAAATGGAATGCTTAGCAAATGGTTCAACAATGAGTAGAACAATTATATGAGGATGTATGATGTCTTTTCCTTTGTTTATTTGTAGACAAAAGAATATGGAAAGCTGATGGTAATCCTAGCTGTATGTAGGTTGGGGACATAAATGTGTATGTACTTTAGTACACATATGATACCATGGGTAGAGATAGAACATACCTACCAAAAATGTTTCTGGAGCAGTGAATTTGGATACTGAATTTGGACAAACAAAATGTGGAATAATCTCATAAACATTTGGCCCTTATAGAATGTGCTAGTTCTTATCATTATGACAAACATGACCTGTATGTTATTTGAAAATAAGTAGGTTGAGACATAGAATGAAGTTTAAAAAGACATGTTAAAATGGGAGAAACTATAGCTTTCATTTCTGGGGAGAATTTTTATGATAAAAAGAAATTTCTTGCCTCAAATGTCTAGGAAAACACGTCTCAGACAAAACTTGTTTGATAACTTATGTACCATTTTAAACAGTGGCAGAAGAACATTTTTAGATTTGTATGGGGGGGACAGGGACCAAGAGTTAAATGGGGGCATAGTTATCAATGGTTCTCTTATTTACAATTATTAGAATGATTTAAAGTGGACAAAGAGTTCTTGGTTTTGAACACTGTGAGACAGAGTTTGAAATAGTATTACATACAAACAATGAACATGTATTATAGACATTTAAAATAGAAGAACAAGTGAAATAATGTATGATAAAATAGGCTAAAGTATTTTGGTCATAATGTACAGTTGGGACAAAGGGAAAATACATGGTTGAAAGGACTGAAATTTGGGCTTTTTATAATCTTAAAAGCGGATTTTTATAAAATAATGTATCTATACTGTATATATCACTAGACAAACTCTAGAATGTATAAAGGCAATTCACGTTTCTACTGGATATGTGAAGGACAAGAAGGGACATTTTATTATGTTTGGTGGTTATATAGAAAGGTAAAAAATTCTGGATTCAAAGTAATACACTGATGCAGTGGATTTTAAAGATTAATAAATAACTGAGATCAGAGGTTCTTCTTTTGGAGTTGATGGACAAACCATTGGGAAAAAAGTCATGAAACTTTGTTTTTGTATATGGTTATCTGTAGGAAGATTATGGGAAGATTCAGTGCCATCCACAGTGGAGGAATGGTTGAGTAAAGATAATAACATTTTCTAAGATTACTAAATTTACTTAATTGATAAAAGATAATTATTGCTGACTGGAAATCCTGCATGGATTTTTTGTGTACAACAGAACAAAAATGAACCCATGATTTATAGTTTTGAGACTGAACAAGATAGATTACATCAAGAAGACAAGTTGTAACCGTAGAGTAAGGCTTCCAAACTGACACCATTTCATAGCGATTCGTAAAGTGAGAAAGCATTAGTTTTGACTCATTTTTATTAAGTATTTTGCAGCACAAAGAATACATAACTATGATATTATCTGAAAATGGGAACATCATTTTAATAGAAATTAATCTGATTGCAATTTTTTTACTAGCATAACAAATGATAACTTGTTACATTTTTCCGTCTTTTCATCACATACCTTCTAAAACAAAGTTCTACATGATAAAACATGATAATGAACTGTAAAATTTTACAATCCTTTAAATAACTAATGACCCATCTAAACTATCTTCCTTGTACTCAGGATAGTTTGGGCAGCATGCTTAAAAAAAAGTAATAAAACCATCAGTAGAAACCTAATTATGCAGAATCTACCACTAAACTGCTGATATATCTCCTGACCAGAGTTATTGATACAAGTCTATATCCCCAAGCAGAAGATTAATAGCTCTTGTAGTTGTATCCTGATTGCATGAATTTAGGGGAAGAGGGTTGCCGTGATTTTGCATATCCATGCTTTATTTCTAGCAAAAAAAAGTAGAAGAGAGATATAAAAAATACAACATATACCGTATTTTTCAGAATATAAGATACACTTTTTCCCTCCTAAAAGAGAGTGAAAATTATACACCGAATGTAGCCCCGCCCACCTGGCCCCCACCCTTTGGTCTCTGCCTCCCAGCAATTTACTTCCTTGCAGCAAGCAGCAAACAGCCTGTTTTAGCTTCAGCACAGTCTGATTAGCACAAGCAGTTGATTGTCGGTTGGATCGGCCTCCCAACCCTCAGCTGCACGGATTGCCATTGCCTATTACTGCACGGGCCTTCACTGTTTGCTGCTAATTGCTAGGAGGCAGATTTTTTTTTTCTTGTGCTAATCAGACTGTGCTGAAAATGAAACTAAAGCAGGCTGTTTACTGTTTGCTGCAAGGAGGCAAATTGCTGGGAGGCAGATGCAGAGGCAGATTTTTTTTTCTTGTTTTCTTCCCCAAAAAAGGTAGGTGCATCTTATAGTCTGGAGCGTACTTATACTCTGAAAAATATGGTAGTTTCCACAATTTAATTGAAAAAGTTACATTCACATGTCATACATCACGTATAAATATAGAACATGGTGGTTGGCCACTATCCAAGCTGACACCAGCCAGAGCATAGAGCAGCTCAAATAATTAGTGCAAGTTTGAAAGATGTGGAGAGACCTGGACCATAGAATTGTCACGAGTCGGACACAACTGGACGGATAACATCATCATCATACCTGGTAATTCCCTCTCTCTGTGGGATAACAAAACAGAGGGAAAATCTGCCAATCTTATGAAATTTTCTTTCTTATGAAATGCGAATGAACACTTTCTTAATAGCATTTTCTAAATGAGATCAATATCTTTTGTTACCTTGAAGATGGTTATTGTAAAATGGTTAATAGACAAGCCCAAAGGACTTGTTCTGAATATTTTTGAAGCGCACACAGGGTTACTATTTGTATTTTGAATATACTTAATAGTTGCAAGAATGTAGTTGTGGTTAGCTAAGCAGTACTGGATAGCAGTTCTTTAGAACAGAGATTTCTAAATTATTTCCCTCAAAATGTCAGATTGATCCATCTGTTTTCAGATCACATATTTAAGCACAGTATTTTATATGTCACAACGGAGCAAAAATTCACTGTCTGCTGTAGTTGGGCTTCTCCAGTTTTTGGATTTAATCAACTGTTCTACTGTTTGTACTTTTTACATGTTTACCGCTTGCTTACAATTTATTATTAGCTGCATGAAGATCTACATGAATGAAAGTCAGGGTAAATATTTTAATAAATGGCATTCACCTTTGTTTATGAAAAATGTTAACATTTAGATCTTTTCAATTACTCTAAAATTCAATTCTACCCAGGTTCATCCTAACTGCATTTATTCTACTACTGTACTCTATAAGGATTTATTCTAGTTTAAATATGTATAAAATTTCATGACTGACTGCAGACTGTAGTGCCTTCTTTAATTTGGAAGGACTACTTTCAACAATTTTAGCCCTGCTCAACTCACTGAGAGTTTTATAGTGCTTCCTTTTATATTCCAGAAACATATTTTTAAATGTTCTACATACACTGTACATTAGAAATGTACATCACTTACCTCTTTGTTTACTAATGTGGCTAATTAAGCACTGAAACCAAGACCACTGCCCTCCACAGAAGTTAGGTTATTGTAAAAAGTGTGAATGTGAACACTGCTTTCTGCTATGCATTTCTGTATTTCTCTGCATGTAACTGAAAAAAGAAGCAACTGAAAAGCCACCCTTGCTCAGCCTTCACATACATGGAAAAGGTATCGGGGGGGGGGGGGGAGGAAGGAACTGTTTTTGTGTAACAAACAAGCCAATGTTATTATAAGCCATTATGATCAATTACAAAGATGCTCTCAGAGAATCATAAAGGCAATTCAACCTATGTACTTGTTACACAACACGCACATTTATTAACTGCCTTTATTTGTATAGTTTTTCAATAATAATTACTCTTTGTCTTTATAATGCAAAGCTCCCTGCTGTGAGTCTAATCCTTGGCAGTATAGTTCCTGCTGAAACCTGAATTGCAACTCTGGATCCAATTTAGGAATTAAAATTGGGAACAAGCAGATTTACCTCCAGTAATTTGTGGGAATATTTAGATTTTTTAAAAAATAAAATGTAATAATGTTGCATTTATCCTGGCATGGATATAACTGTTGAAGCATTTTATAGGATGATTCTTTTATGAATAATGATAACTATAGTTTCGCATTATATTTAAGCTACTACTAGATGGAATTGGTTTTAAGGGATTATAATATCTGAAGCAAACACCAGCTTCAAAATAATTGTTCCACAGTGATGCAAGAGAGGTAATTAAAGATAAACAAAATAGGGAACAGACGAAATGGCTTCTAAAAAAATATATCTTACAAGATTATGGCATGTAACATATGGGTTTAGACACAGAAATTTCCATCATTAAAAATGGCAGATTGGAAAGCAGTGAGATACACCAAGCAATACCCTGGGTCAAAGTTTTCAACACTTTAGTTAATGACTTGGGTGAAAGGGCTGAGGGGATAGTTACAAAATTTGCAAATTATAAAAAATTATAAGGAATGGCTAATGCTTTAGAACCAGAAGAAACAATTCAAAAACAATCTAAATAGGTTTGAACAATGGCCAAACTGTACAGGATGAAATTATAAAGAAAGATAAAAAGATGGGACAGACCTGGTTTGGCAACTGCAGATATAAAAAAGATCTGGATGTTCTTGTAGATCGCAAGTTGAACATGAGCCAAGAGGGTGATGCAGCTGCTCTTTTGAGATCTATTAACATGAGTTTGAGTACTCATCCCAAAAATTAATTATCCCATTATATTTCAGCTTGGTCAAACTCAACCTGGAATATTGTGTGAATACCAAACAGTTTTTCAATGTCCTTTTAAAACTACAATGAATTTAGAGGAGGGCTACCAAAATGGTGTGCAAGACTGGGAGGCATGACCATAAAGAATAGTGAAAGAAATCTAATAGAAGACAGTTGAAATAACAGCAGAGAGATTAACAAATAGAGAAAGAAGAGATCTTGTTCTTTCTTGTTCCAGAAGGGAGGACCAGAATCAACTGATTTAACTACAGGAAGTAGATTCAAATTAGGTTAGTAAGAGAAGTTTCTTGATGGTATGAACTATCATCCAATAAAATAGATTGCCTCATGAAGCTATATGTTGCCTTTCAATCAAAATCCTCAGAGAGACATATACGCAAAATGCTGTAGAAGGTATTACACTGAGAAAAGATTAGAGTTGATCAAATCCTGTAATCCCTTCCATTTGTATGATTCTAGATTTCTAAACTTACTTTTTAACTAAAAATAATTAAAATATAAACCAACACTCAAAGAAATCATTTCAATTTTACACTGCAGAGTATAAAGTTTTAGCAAATCTAACTGCAGATCTATTGTGCAGTCCAGTCAAGCTCTTAGTCACTATTTGGAATAGGAAGGTGACTGAAGCTCTGGATAGGATTGCACCCATGCGACCTCTCCTCACCCATAGACCTCTCTGTGTCCTGTGGTATACAAAGGAACTGAGAGGGATGAAACACACGAGGAGACGTTTAGAGCACCGCTGGCACAAGACAGGGGATGAACTTGATTGAACACAGGTAAGAGCTGCTACTAAGGCTACCTCGTGATGATTTGTGTGGCGAAGTATAAATACTTCACACTAATTGCATCTGCAGATAATTGCCCAGTGGCCCTCTTTAAGGTGAGTCTCCTCCTCCTGGGGAAGGAGGTGATTGAGGTCTACCTGAAGGAATTTGCGGATTTTCTGGAAGACAAAATTGCTCAACTTCGTTTCCAGTTAGATGCTGGCGTGGTTGCTGGTCCGGTGAAAGCCCGTGAGGCAGGTGCTTGCCCTGTTACCTGGGAATAGTTTGACCCTGTTACTCCCGAGGAAGTGGATAGGATCCTAGGGAGTATATATGCAAGCACCTGTTTAGACCCATGTCATTCCTGGCTTGTGAAAACTTCCCAGGAGGTGATAGGCAAGTACTTCCTACAGCAGGCGGCAGTGCCCACTTTAAGGAGGCTGTTTGCCCACCCACTTCTTAAGAAGCTATCGCTAGACTCCACCAGTTGGATAATTACTGACCTGTCTCCAATCTTTCCTTTTTGGGGAAGGTTGTTGAGAAGGTGGTCGTGCGGCAGCTCCAGAGGTTTCTGGATAAAACAGATTATCTCAATCCCTATCAGTCAGAATTCAAGCCTGGATTTGGGACAGAAACGGCATTGGTCGCACTTTTGGATGATCTCTGGCAGGAGAGGGATGGGGGTAGTGCATCCATCCTTGCTCTACTTGACCTCTTGATGGCATTCAATACCATCGACTGTGGTATTCTCCTGGGGCGGCTTTGGGGAATGGGAGTGGGAGGCCTTGTGCTATCCTGGTTCACTTCTGCGGCCGCTCTCAGTCAGTGTAGATAGGAGGGGAGAGATCCAGCTCTTGCCCACTGCTTTACAGGATTCCGCAGGGCTTGGTACTATTTCTGCTCCTGTTCAACATTGCTATGAAGCCACTGGGTGAGATCATCCATCACAATGGACTGAGATATCACCAATATGCTGATGATTCTCAGCTGTATGTCTCAGCCCATGGTGAGTTAAGTGATGTCATGTCCTCCCTCTTGCAGTGCCTGGAGGCTGTTAGGACCTGGATGGAGAGCAATGGGTTGAAACTAAACCTTTGCAAGACCGAATGGCTCTGGATTCGGGGTATGCTGGCACAGGGAGAATTGCCACCTTTGATCTTGGATGGAGTGGCACTAACCCAAACAGACCCTGTTGTGCGTAATCTAGGGGTTTTTCTGGACTCACGACTCCTGCTCAAAGAGCAGATGGCAGTCGTGGCCAGGAGGGCCTTTGCGTAACTGCGGGTTGTGTGCCAGTTTTGCCCTTTCCTGGATCAACAGTCCCTACTCACAGTCACTCATGCCCTAGTCACTTCCTGTCTTGACTATTGCAACACGCTCTACATGGGGCTGCCCTTGAAGAGCATCTGGAAGCTCCAGTTGGTTCAAAATGCAGTGCCCACATGGTTTTGTGCAGACCCTGATGTGCACATGTATCACCTCTCCTGCGGGAGCTTCATTAGTTGCCAATTTGCTTCTGGGTGCAATTCAAGGTGCTGGTTGTCACCTTTAAAGCCCTTCATGGCTTGGGATCAGGTTATCTGAGGGACCATCTCTTGCCAGTCACATCTATCTGACCCATCAGAGCGGGGAAGCAGGAAATGTTGTGGGTCTCATCCCTGAGTGAGATACACCTGGTGGGACCCAGAAGAAGGGCCTTCTCTATGGTGACTCTCTCTCTCTGGAACATCATTCCCCCAAATATTAGAATGGCCCCCACTCTTAATACTCTTCCGGAAGGTGCTGAAGATCTGGTTCTGGCAGCAGGCCTGCGGAACACAGAGTGGGATAGAACTCATTAAATGGCTTGTGTGATCTCTGTCACCGGGGCAGGGGGTGGGAGGTGATTTTGTTATATTGTACTATATTAATTTATTTGATTCCTTTTGTTATTTTTTATTGTTTTAAATGTGGTCTTTTATTCTATAAGCTGCTTGAGTCGCCATGGGTGAATAGGTGGCAATATAAATTTAATAAATAAATAAATAAAATATTTGGCATTAAAAAGTCCAGTAAACGTCAAAGGAATGTTCTATCTTTGTAAGCCTGCAGTGTCATGTTGTGTCACATTAATCCCAAACTATTAGTTATCATATTACTATGATAAGCTTTTCTAAAGTTTAATGATTTTAGTAAATTTTGCTAAAATAAATACAGGTAGTCCTCTATTTACAAGAGTTCATTTAGTGACTTTCAAAGTTACAATGGTACTGAAAAAGTGACCTATGACCATTTTTTACACTTACAACATTTGTAGCATCCCTATGATCATGTGATCAAAATTCAGATGCTTGGCAACTGGTTCATACTGTGTTTCCCCGAAAATAAGACCGTCTTATATTTTTTTGAACCCTGAAATAAACGCTTGGCCTTATTGCCATGCACTCAAAAGCCCGATTGGGGATGTCTTATTTGGGGGAAAACAGGGTACTTATGACCGTTGCTGTGTCCCAAGGTTATGTGATCACCTTTTATGACCTTCTGACAAGCAAAATCAATGGGAAAGCCAGATTCACTTAACAACCGCATTACCTACTTATCAACTGCAGTTATTCATTTAATAACTGTGGCAAGAAAGGTCATAAAATGGGGCAAAATTCACTTATTAACAGAATTTAAAGTATATATAATTTATGAATTATATAAAAATTCCTTCTACCGAAATGAAATAAAGGAATATTATTTTTATTATTTTAAGCAAAGACTTTAACCACAGTCTGTAGTGGTTTTTATATTATGCCTAGCCAGGCTTTGGAATATTATTAACAAACCATAATAAAAATAATAAGATAGCCCCTCTTGCAAGAATGCCCAATTTATAGGGTTCCATTTTAATAGAAACATCATGTTGCTGTAATTCAGGCAAATAACATTCAGAAGAATCTTTGGCCATAATTTTCAGACAACATATATCAGATTAACTTAAATAATACTACGAAAGAATGAAAATCAAATCAAAATGTATATTAACATATAATACACATAAAAGACATTTTACAAGTAAAAACAAGGAATACATATGAGCATTTTCATGAAATGTTGTTTTGACATAAATAACTTTCCCAAAAAATCTAATGAACATTCATCCTCAGCCCCCTTAAAACGCATAAACCTAGTCAAATGCTTCTGACTAAATAAACTCAGAATAACCCCAACTGAAAATGTAATTGTAGAATTTAATTCTTTCTTTAACTGCAAGGTATGTTAACACAATCTGTACCAGGAAAGTGCCTTACATCATATGCCAATGCATATAGCAGTAGCTATGTCAGATACGATGTTTTGTTCCATCAAAGCTTAAGCCCTCTTGCTAAATTACCACATTTCTATCAGGAATTACATTTTACATTCCATTTTACAGAAAGCATTTCAGATATTCTATATTTCTTACACAGGAGGACTCTGTGACATAATGATAATCCAGAGAGTTTTTCTGTAGTCCTTAACATTGTGGGAGTTCAGTGGAAATCAATAAATATATATTGTGTACATGATGAAAACTGGTGGGTTGGAAATTAGGTTTTGTATATTTTTATTCAATTTTTAAGCTCACAATAATTTCTTGAACTTTGTCTTTAAATTTCCTAACTAAATCAAGACTCCCAGATTGGTTAGTGAAGGCTCTGAATGTGCCTTGACTGGAGGGAAAATATCATAAAGCAGATCTCAAAACACAAAACCTCCAGCAGATCTTATACCTAAGTATACTTCTGGGAACATTATGATTTCTCATAGAATTGGACAATGTGTTGAGTACATGTTTCACTAAGATGAGAAAATATGTGAAAAGCAAAAGACAGTATAAATTGTACATGGGATGGCAATGGAATGGATGAGATAGATACGGAGTACAAATTGTGCAGAGATCAAAGAAATTCTTCATTCTGGCACCACATTTCATTTAATCTCAGAATTATCAATTATCCAACTGAATAAAGAACTGAAATAAAAATCAAATGGAAATGCATTGCCAATTTTATAAACCAATTTTAATTTTTGACAACAATAGAAAATTCATATTTGCCACTTGTCAGATTCAGGCCTTCATGCTGAAAATCTTATGGATGCATTTTGAATAAATGACTCAAACAAGAAACACTCAGGAGTGTTTTTCAATGATCAAGAACCAAAGTCAGATTTAATACCCATCCAGATTGAATCTCTTGGAACAATCATGAAATTAAAAGTAAAATGACAATTTTAAAAAGAATAGTGAGAAACAGCTCTTTGCCTTTGAACCTAAGTTACATCTTACAAAGAAGGAATCTACTGCAAAGAAAGGGAAGGATGACTGAACGATGTGATTAGTACTCCTGCCAATTGCATGTACATCTATCATGGACACACATTGCTTTACAGGTAGTCATTGTTTAGTGATCACTTGCTCAGTGATTGTTCAAAGTTGTGATTGTGCTGAATGACTGGTACTTATGATCAGTTCTTGAAATTCCAGCTGACACAACATTCTTGTGATCATGTGATCACGATCTGGGAACTTGGCAACCAGTTCATAGGAACACCAGTTGCAATGCCCTGTGGATCATGTGATTGCCATCTGCTACCTTCCCTGCCAGCTTCCGCAAGCAAAGTCAATGAGGAAGGTTGCAGAAAAGGCTGCAAGTCACTTTAGTAAGACTCCCCCACTTGGCAGCAATGTTCCTCACATTGGTCAGTAATTCTCACTTAATGACAGCAATGGGAACTTCTGGGATTGCCATCATTAAGCCATGCAGTCATGTGACGTAACATTGATTATGTTGTTTAGCAATGGAAATTCTAGTTCCAATTACCATCGTTAAGCAAGAATTATCTCTATTCGGAAAAGTAATTGAAGTACAGACTATTTTGTCATCTCACAGGTTGAAAATATTTCATAATCCTGACTAAAGCAAATACTAAGTTGTCTATGTTACCTCTTGAGTATTCAAGTCAATAAAAAAGTTGGGGTCCTAAATAAGTAAGAGTCAAAGCATAAACTATTCCAGCACCAGCACCCATCCCCAAAGCAAAAGCAAATATTTTTTTTAAATAAACGACCACCTGCAAACAGGATATTTGACCACTTGGCAAGAAAAAGAAATTGGTGAGCAGCACTATCAACTTGTTTTCCTCTGATGCACTGCCCAGAAACTTTAACCAGTGGAAACCAAAGAGAGAGGAAGGGTTTCTTGGCTTGCCTCTTTCAAGACCTGCCAGCCAAAGTTTAGGGAGTGAAATTGTCTATGGACTGCCTCTGAGGCATATGCTTCTCACTTGGTAATGCAGCCACCCGATTTGTGGTTGGCCACACTACAGGAGAAGGCATCTCTTAATCTTGCTGAAGAACAGCTATTTCAGCCTCTTTGCATAGTAACAGCTATATTGCAAAAGAGCAAGAAGAGCTTCATCCTTCTAGAAAATAATTCTGAAATTTCATCAGAAACAAAGCATTCCTTTAAAGCTTTGCACAGCTTTATCCAATTTAGTTGTTACTTTCTTACTCACCTGTCCTCAGGTGAGATGCAATGACCCCCATTCTCCTATCCCATATATAAGAGAAATTATCACAGCTATTCTACATTTTACACCAATCAACTTAAACAGCTGATTAGGATTTTTTCTAAATATAGTAATTCAGTACAAAAGTTTGTTGTTATATTAGCCAAACATTACAAAAATAATTTTGGGTGCAATATACAATTGATCCTTGGAGTTCAGGCTGGTCCTTGGAGTTCAGGCTATCACAGTGTCCTTGTAGTCTTGAGATTGTGATCTGGGAGCTTAGTGTCTTTTTTTTTTAATTTTTAAACTTTTATTAAAAATAAAAAAAAAAGATTAGTGCTTAGTGTCTAATAGGCAGTTAGGATATTGCAGTGAGCTGTGAACACTTGATTATGGCTTTTGGCATTCCCTGCCATCATCCCACAAAAAAAGTCAATGGGGAAGCTGAAATTGCATGAGGTTCTCCCTTAATGACCCATACAGTCCTCAGGTGACACCAGCAATTGGGATTTCGTGAATTACTGATACTAAGCATCACATTCAGGTAACATTGTGCTTTATGACTGCATTGCTTTAGCAATAGAAATTCTGGTCCCAATTGCCTTTAGGATTTAGGAGCCTTGGTGGCGCAGTGGACTAAAGTGCTGTTAAGTAGTACTTAACTGCCAGCTGCCTGCAATTACTGTGAGTTCAAATCTCACCAGGCTCAAGGTTGACTCACCCTTCCACCCTTCTGAGGTAGGTAAAATGAGGACCCGGATTGTGGGGGTAATAAACTGACTTTGTATAAAAAAGAACACCGCTGGGGGGGGGCGAAAGCCCTACTAAGCAGGTATATACAAAACTATGAAGGCTATTGCTTAACGCATTGTAAGCCGCCCTGAGTCTCCGGAGAAGGGCGGCATATAAATCGAACCAACCAATCAATCAATCATTTATCAATCAATTATATTTTATTAGATTTATATTCCACTTTTCATTCATGAGCTCACATTAAACGATAACAAAATGTATTACAATCTAAGAAACTATAAGGTGACCGAGATGGAATTTCACTCTCTTTTGCCTTTTTGGGGGGGCGGGGGGGGGGGTTATGGGTTTCATCTGCCAGGTGCCAAAATGGTGTCAAGTCTTTCAGGTGATCGTGTTACAATGTTCTAGATAAATGTTCTAGATAAGAAGATGCATTTAGCAGCTATTATACAATTCTTTCTGTGTTTTTTATTTTCCAATCAAATCACAAAACACTGCTTTGACGCAGGAAGTCTTTTGAAAGATTAAAAGGTTGCAACTAAAGCGAACAAGGCACAGGAGGGCACTAACATGAATCACAGCTTCAAATGAAATACATCACCACTTTATGAGCCTGTTTTCATCTATTGGAATAGCTAATATGAGTTCAGTTATTTAAAGAATAGGAAAGGAGGAGTGGAAAAAGAGAGATGCACTATCTGAAGAGCAAATGAAGATAAAGTACTCACTGGTGATGAAGGTATAAGCTGGGGAACAGGCAATTCCCATTTCTTCTCTGACAATCTACTGACAATCTAGAAATAAGATAAATATAAGTTGAGGATCAAAAGCTCTGTACTACAAATAAAAAAAAGAATAAGGCAATGATTTTGTTTCTTGTATTTCAAAAAAGGCATTTTGGTGTAGAATTGGGTAAGATGGAAAGAGAAGTTAAAATCGGAAAATGACTCAGCCTCCAAAGTTACTGCTCATTGTCTGTAATGAACTGGGGGCTCATTTCTTCTAGGGAACAAGAGGTACACAATTTAGTGGCAAAATAAGGTGAAAGGGCCATCAGAACAGGCCATCATCAAAGGGATTTTGAATACATTGTTCAACTATGTTACACCTGAGTTTCACAGTTTTCTGCGTTCTTCCATCAACAATTTGAAATATTGATTTAAAGGCTTGTTCTCACTTTGAAACACAAAATAAACATAGTGAGTAACTTGTATCCTCCACACAAATAATGAGAATTAGGCATTCAACAGTGAAACAGCTAATCGGCTAAGCCAAGTTCACATTTAAATACAGTATGTATTGTTGACTTCAACTATCCATACATTTAAATAAACACTAAAATACTTCAATATTTCATATATCAAGAAGAGCATAAAAAATTCTTGACCCTCATCAATTAAACATATATATCTTTTATCTCTAACAGCAACATATCTAATTATAACAAATTATATCTAATTTAGCAACAAATAATTTCAGATTGTGGGCAAAGATTATGGTCCAAGAGCTAGTAAGTAATTGTTCAAGTAAAAAGACAAAGAAAAGCTGCAATAGGAAAAAGAGGAGCCTTGGTGGCTGTAGTGGTGCAGTGGTTAGAACACAATACTGCAAACTAATTCTGCCAGCAGTTTGAGTCTCACTGGCTCAAGGTTGACTCAATCTTCTATCTTTCCAAGGTCACTAAAATGATGTCCCAGATTGTTGGGGGCAATATGCTGACCCTGTAAACTACTTCGAGAGGACTGTAAAGCACTAAGAAGCACTATATAAGTGCTATTGTTAAGAACAGAGGTGGGTCTCATATAATTTTACCACAGGTTTGCCACGCACTGATAATGTGCTTTTTAACATTTTGACTGTTTTGTGGTTCCTGTTTTTTCATTTATGTCTTCTTGGATTTTTATAGAGTTTTGTGTTTTCTATTTAACTATGTTCTGAATAAAATAAAATAAAATACAAATATATAAAAAAAGACCTTCAAGGTCCTTCCAGCCCTATGATTCTATAGTCCATATTCTATTTCCTATTTCAGTGACAAAGCCTTATAAATAAGAAGGAAGACAGTTCAACTGACAAAATTATACAGTAATAAGATTGTAAAGGAGTAAGCTAAGTGTACAGTAGAAAGTGGGCAAGGAATAAAAAAATAATCACAATCCTTCCTCATATTAACAGTAAATAACATTCTTAGTAAACAATAATAAAATCTGACAAAGGAAATAGAAATCTAACAGAGCTGTGCAGGATATCCAATATATAGCTTAATCTTTGCTGTGCTCTAGGCGATAAGGTTACATTTTTAAAAATGACTTCAAAACTTGAATGAAAAAGATAAGTGAATCTTTCTGGAAATGAAACTACCAACTTGTTACCAGCTTTTTTTTCTTTTCAGAAAATGGAAATTATTCCAAACAAAGGAACAAAAGGGAACCCAAACAACCATAATAAATAAGCAAGTCAGTAATTTTCCTACAGAATAATATTGGCCTCAACTGCAGAATTGGATCCAGAACTAGTTTTCATGTGCAATTAAAAACACACATGTGTGCTGTTTGATGGAATCTTCTCATCATGTCCCTGGAGTGGTGAAAGAACGGAAAAAAGCTGTAGTAAGCCTAAAAAGGAAATTCAGTTTTAAAATGTTTAAGGAATATACCAAAGAATTTTAAAAATATAAATATTTAATTCAAGACAGAAAACTCCTAATTCCCTATAACCCAACATGTGGTTCAATATATAAAAAGACATTTATTTTATTAATTTATAGATAGCCGCCTTTCCTTCAGGAGTCAATGCTTATGGTAGCAAAAGAAGGAAGACAATGATGCTACATGCATAATGATGTTACTATGCAACTGACACAATTGCTTCAGATAATTTTGATGCAAGCACATAGCTATTTTATTTATCTGGCAATGTCAAAGCTTGTCATTTTGCGGTCAGCATAAGCAGTCTATTATGAATACCTCTCCCTTAAGGCTGCTTATGTGAAGACAATCCTTCAGTTTTTATTCCCATAACTATAACTCAGCCAGATTCCATCAAAAGCAATTTCAAGAGTTCATGCCTAATAGGCAGAGGCTTATTCTTGTCTGAATGGGTGTGGTCAGAAGAAGGCCTGAGATAAGACTGGTCCATTACAATAACAATCCATGGGAATCAACTATTACTTCCAGTAAGAAATCAATGCTTCTCAGCCTGCTGTGATGCAAGGACAAGAGAAAGAAACTTTCAATCTTGGTTACACTAAATATATGGTATGAATTTTACCATTTATCATGCCGCTTTTCTTTGTTATTAAAGACTTCCATAGAACCATCTCCAATGCTTCTAAAAAGACAAGAGAGTTATGCCTCCAAATCTTTGCCTACAAGCCTTCTAATTTAAGCATCTGTCTGAGTAAAGCGTGATACCTTTCCACTGGTTCTCCAAAAGCACTGTGCAACTACAGCTGGATTATATACAACAGAAAATCTGTTCCTTAGACAAGGGAAATAGAGGGATGAAATAACCATTTTAACTAGAATCCCAATTTTCACAGTAGTGCTATAATTTTATATAAACCCAAATTATATACAATTATAAATTTTACATAATTATAAAATTTCATCTGAATAATAATAATAATAATGCTGATGATGATGATGATGATGATGATGATGATGATGATGATGATTATGATGATGATGATGATGGACTATGATTTTGCTTTTCCCTAAAAGTAAAATACTATAAAACCCAGTTTGTCTGTATGTTATTCACAATTACTCTCAAACCGTTTCCGTGAGTAAAACTCTAATGGTACTCTGCTTCATAAGCCACAACTTCGGGTGTCACTCAACAATATCCTTAACAATTTTTTAAAAAAAATTCTGGGCAAAATCCTGTTCCTTCAGAGTGATACTGCAATGCCACTCATAGCAGGCTTCTTGATTACACATCATTTTTTAATCTCTTTTTGCCAGCAGCAATGACTCAGTAATGCATTTCAATGAATGCCACTATTTTAGTTTAAGCTTATTTCATTGTTTTTATACCATTGCAATTATACAACTCTCAGGATAAGATCCACAAGAGTGGACCTACATTAATGATTAATAAAGGTAGTCCTCAATTTGCAAACACAATTGAGCCCAAACTTTATGTTGCTAAATGAGAAATTTATTAAGTGAGCTTTGCCCCATTTAATGACTTTTCTCGCCACATTTGTTAAGTGAATCACTGCAGTTCTTAAATTAGTAACATGTTTGTTAAGTGAATCTGGCTTCCCCGTTGACTTTGCTTGTCAGAAGGTCACAAAAGGGGATCACAGGACCCAGGGACACTGCAACTGTCATAAATATGAGTCAGTTGTCAAGCATCCGAATGTAAATCATGTTATCATGTGGATGCTGCAATAGTCATAAGTGTGAAAAATGGTCATAAGTTTCAGTGCTGTTGTAACTTTGAGTGGTCGCTAAATGAACTTTTGTAAGTTGAGGACTACCTGTTTTTCTATGAAATATAAAAATTAAAACAACTTCAATCAAATCGAAACTATAAAGATTACGTGTCTGCTATGAGGAGCCTTATGTTTCACATGACTCTGCAATACAAGAAATATAACCAGACAGAATTTTTGATGATGATGAAGGTGACTTGACATATCTTGGGTTCTGGCAAACAAGAGAAAGTAAGTATATCAAAAGCAGAGCTATTTCAGGAAATATGTCCCATTTTTTGCCTAGATAGACTTACAATCTAAAATTCAACGTAGAAGGAATAATACAAAAAGAATAAGAAACTGAAAATAGAGGTAAACAGTGAGATAATACAGTATGTGATAGAATGTCTAGTATTATGCCTGCTTAATCTTGATTACAATACTTTTTCAAAAAAGTCAACAACAACTTTTATTTCAATGTAAAATAATTTCTGTAATCCACTCAGGTTTTAGACTCAATCTGCAGAACATGGGAAAACACCATGATTCATTTCCACCCCCACCCCTAAAAATCTGCTTGCAAGCAAATCACAGCAATTTTATTTGTAGCTCATTTAACATATTGTCTGAACTGGGAACTCTACTTGGTTTAATTTCAGAATACAATAAAGAAAGAAGTCACAGTTTGTGGTCGGCTTCTGATTTGTGAGCCAATAGGCATAGTTACTGCAATATACACCGATTTATTAGTGTCATCATTTTCTCCAGCCACCAGCAGTCAACCCATATCCCACCCAATTCAGACAGAATGGGAAGATAGATTGCCATACTGAGGAAAAGTTATGAAACTCTTCAAGACTTTACAATCTCACCTGCCATGAACAGAACTCTTAATACTGTTCACTGAAACTAACCTTGAAAGAAGTGAGCTCTCAGAAATAGCATTCCAATTCCCAAACATTCTAGCAAGATACAAATATTAAGGGTATGAAATGATACTGATTATACTGATATTCATGTTCATCCTGTTCCCACTGAATAGTTGGCAGTAAAGCAAATCAAAGGTTTTTTGGCTTGAAAGCAGACTGGATTTGGTTAGATAATTAATACTTCCTTTCTACCTATTTGCCAATAGATGTGTGGAATTTTGGAAATCTTACTTGTAGTCATTGTGAATAATTAATTTACTATATTTTCCACCAAGTTTCCACCAAGGTACAAAGCACCTAACTATAATTAAAATAAAACTTTAAAAAATCAAAGTAGAACATTTGTTATGATTCACACATCAGTTTATTTCTATTTTAATAAACTTAGAAAAAAATGCGAGTCTGTAGCACAAACAAGAGCAATTTAAAACGATGAAACCTATGGAGCAGCACAATAATTCTCAGCTTCAAACCTTCTTTGAAAAATACATTCTATTATTATATTTTCACTACTTTTTTTTTTTGGCCATGCCAACTTTAAACTGTTAGGTCTAAGCTAAGCTGAAGACACAAGGCAGTAATTACAAAACTATTAAACATAATCTCTAGTATATAATTTCATGGGTCTTGCATTTCCTAATGGCAAGTGATTGCAAATGAAGAATAAGACTATGTCTCAAAGTTACTGTTTCAGACAAAGGAAGCTGCTTGCTTTAATTCATTATCTATGACCCAGGATAACTTCCTCTGAACCTGTTGTCACCCTACTCAGGATCCAATGCCTATATATTCAGTGTACTGATCAGTTCTAATTAGCCATTCCTCCTATGATTATTTTAAGTAGTTTTAAACACTCAGAAATAATTTTGCAAACACCATATTGGGATGGATGCCAAAAGTGCATAAATTACTTTTTCATATTAATGCATGTACAGTATCTGATTTTCAGATAACAGATGCATGCACTGGGACTTCTCTTGTAAATGGAGTGAAGCTGCTTTCACCATCCAACTGTTTTAACATTTGCCCTATTCTGCATTCTGAGGAGGAATTCACATACATCAATCTGTCCTTACACCCCTGAAGCCAAAGTACCTTTTGCCTCATCTATTCTGGGAGAAATAGTGCTAGGGGAAAGAAGCCACTTTCACCAGCAATCTGATTTGAAAGACTGCTCTCCAGAAGGTACTTCAGTTCACTAAGCATTCAGAAGTTTGAAAGTCACAAATAAATGATGAAGTCTTCTTGATGACTTATTGGGCATTTTTCTTAATATTTTCCTATTATTTGCCATTTCCACCTTCTGAAATCATGCTTCAAGTCCCACTCTAGTAGTATACAATCCTATTATTTCTTGATGAGCTCACTTCCAAGTATTATAACCTTGTTCAGTTTTCCAAGATCAGCAAAATTCAGCTATGTGCTGCCACCTAACTGGGCCATAAATACCACAGTGCTTACTCATTTAAGGATGCTTAATTGGATTATGACATGTTAACATTGTGAGACTAACAGCAAAACAATTTGCCAAATATTAGTTTCATGCACGCCACATTCTGTTCTCATATGTCATGAGTATGATTTTCATGTAAGTGTTTCTATCAATTAATCTCTGAACATCCTGTTTTTAACAGCAAAATTTTTTGAGTTTAGGCAGCTGTAAAGCAAGACAAAATGGAAGGCAGCTTAGACAGTTAAGAAAACTAGAAAGTTGCACAGCTGTTTCCTACAGGAAATAAGACTTGCACTATCAAGAAATCAAGACTATCTTGATCATTACACAAACAGCACTTCTGTTATCATTTCTATAGCTTCTTATAGCAGTGATGGCAAACCTTTTCGGCACTGAGTGCCCAAACCAGAACGCGCGTGCGCGTGCGCATACGCATACACACACCGCAGCCCTGGAAACTTGAAGACCAGCTGGCCAGTGTGCATGCATGCGATGGCCACCTGGTCTTCTGGTTTCCGGCATGCATGCTGGTCTTCGCATGCACCAGAGCCCTGGAAACACAAAGACCAGGTTTCCAGGTTTCTGGCACACGCAAAGATCAGCGGGTGCACCGGAAACTAGAAGAGCAGCTGGCGACGGCACATGTGCCCACAGCGAGGGCTCTGAGTGCCACCTCTGGCATGCGTGCCATAGGTTTGCCATCACAGTCTTATAGCTTCAAACATATAACTGGGCAGTCTAGCAAGTGATTGTATCTTTAACACAAGGACAGCACAGTCTCAAAGAGGGAGAGAAGTTGGAGGCATCTTTCCATGTTTAGATTAGTTCACAAAAGCAGCCAAATATTTTGGGCTGCACCATAGTCTTACCTGAGTATTCTGTACTATTATTTAAATTCTAAATTTAAATTAATGCACTATATGCATTACAATGCCATATCTACTGCTATCACCTGGATTTCCAAAATGATTTAGTGAACAAGACATAATTCCTGATGCATGCTGGATAATTGAGAAAGAATACCAAAATATTCAATTGCCATGATGTCTGTACATATGAAGATCAGAATACTGCAAACCATGGTATTTCTGGAAAAGGCTCTAATGCCAGTTAAGTTGGAAAGAAAGCTAAGAGAATGACTAGCAACAAGGTGGCTGGACTCAGTTACAGTGGTAATGAGTACATCACTGGAAGACCAGTTAGGTACAGATTGTCATGCGGTTGCTGGCACATCTGTCTATGTAACTAGATGCCACATAATCAATCAATTAATGAACAAATCATAGAGACCAGGTTGTAAATCACCTTATGCCATAAAGGTTGAGTCTATACAGATAGTCCTTGACTTACAACTATTTGTTTAGCAACCATTCAAAGTTACCGCAGTACTGAAAAACATGACTTATGACCGATCCTTATGCTTATTATTGTTGCAGCATCCCCATGGTCATATGACCAAAATTTGGATGCTTGGTAACCATGTATTTACGATGGTTGCAACATCCTGGGGTCACATGATCACCATATGCAACTTTCCCAGCTGGATTCTGACAAGAAAGTCGATGTTGGGAGCTACACTTGCTTAATAACTATATAATTCACTTAACAACTGCAGTGTACACTTAACAATCATGGCCAAAAAGGTCATAAAATTGGGCACAACTCATTTAACAACCACCTTGCTTAGCAACAAATGTTCTGGTCCCAATTTTTGTTATCAGTCAAGGACTACCTGTATAGCATACTAAACTGAAAACAAGTAACCTTGAGCTTTAGTATATATTGAATAGAACAATTATGCTGGATATATAAATCTCTAAACAAAATATGCACTAATGGTATATGAATTAGATAGGAGACAATTACTGAAAGAATGCTGACAATCTTACCGAACCATTCTTCTCAATCTGCTCCAACTTTTCAGCTAGGTGATCCAAATGCTGATGTTCAGACACCTAAGTAAGGAAAAATATACAGAGACATACATATTAATAAGGCAAAAGAACCCTACTATGCTATATTTTCATTTTCATTTGGGTGTCTTTCCTTATGATTAGTCAAGCAGGAATTAGAAATGTCAATAAAACAGGTACCTTACCACTGAATAAGACTTTTGGTAATTTCTTCACGGTTTTAACTTTTATTTTTGACATTTTCAGCCAGAATTAATGGAACTCTTTATTTTTCATACTTAGTTTCCTCTGATACTCAGAATATGCTTCAGGATTGCAAAAGGATTTTGAATGCAGGAGAATAATAAAATGACATAATTTGCCTCCCGCTTCCATTCCCATACACTTTGGGAGAATAAAAATATGCCATAGGCAAAGATAATGAACAAATTCTCAAGCTGTACTATAGTGTCACTAGGCTTTCAGAAGTATAAGATCCAATTCTGTAATGCCTGTTCAGTCCACAAATTTGTTAATGAACATGGTAAAACACCAATCCTTTCAATGCTATTTTTTATCTTTCAATTAAACTAAGATTTAAAAAATTCACTAGGCTCAGCTGAAAGAAACTGTGTTATCAGCTATCAACAGTACATTTATGGTGGACATATGATAAAGCAAAGCAATATTGGAGTAGGATTTACATCTTAATACAGAAGATTCCCAAAGTGAATATAACAATGAAACCAGAAACTTTTCTTCTGGGTTTAATGGAAAAAGACTTGGAACTTTGATGTTATATATGTTAATGGCAGCAAGTTTACTTTACACAAAAAATGGAAGGACACTTGGATTCCTACAATGTGTGAATAGTTGCAAAAGTTGATGGAATTAGTGTAGACATGGAAAAACTGACTGCTTTTATCAAAGAAAAAAATACAATTACTTTTGTTTCTATTTGGAAACCACTTCTGGACTTTGTGTTTGAAGTGGAAAAAATGAAACTTTGATTTTGGGTTTTACTGATAAATAAGGTTGTTGTTACAGAAACACCTATATTTCAGTATTTATATTATTATGTAAAAGTAAAAAAGTTGAGGTTTGATGTTATTATCTTATTCTATTACACCAAAGGGAGTCGGAAGTCAACACTTTTTCTTTCTTTTTTCCCCTTGTCCTACACTTTTCCCTTTCCTTTTTCCTCCCCTATTTTCTTACTATTTCCCTTTGTATTTTTTGTATTATATACTATATTATAAACTAATAAATAAACAAAAAAGGAAGCAATCATATTACCCAAATCTGTACAGGTCAAACTAGGATATTTCCTGATATAAATTGCTGGCAAAGACAAATTAGAAGAGATTTGGAAATGAGAGGACTAGAAACAAAGTCTAATGAAGAGACATTGAAGGAACTGAGAATGTTCAGCTTTGTGAAAACAGAATTAAGGCAGAAATGATGTACTCTTTAAATATCTGAAAGCATGACACACAGAACATGGCCAATTCTATTCTCCATCGTTTCAAAGAGAAGAATACAAAATAATGGATTTGAATCACCTGAGGGCAAGATCAAAATGAATGTTAGGAAACCTTCCTATGAATAAGAGATATTCAGGTAGGTTAGTGGAACCAGCTATTCAGACAGATTGTGGGCTCTTCTTCACAGATCTGAAAAGTGGAGAGTAGACAATAATTTGTGTTTCTGCACTGAATGACATGTTAGACACAATGGCCTAAATGGTCCCATTTAACTTCATAATTCCATGATAAGCCCCTTATGTAGGTGCATAAAATATACTATTTATGTATTAAAATCTATATAAAGTATAGATTAAGTGGTTTTTCCAAATGAATTTAATAAGCTTTGTGTCCTAAAGAAACAAAGTTTAACAAGGAACAAAGAATTACATTTTATTAAAGAAACACATTGTCTATTTTTCTTCCTGTAGTCACAAATGAATTCTTGTATTCCACATTCCACATTTCTCTTTTCATTCTTTTTTCTCTTTATCCACTTCCGATATTTAGGATTAATTTCTCCCCTAATCTAAAATAAATAATTTGAAAATGAGATTCTGGAAATGGGATGGAAACGTTCTTCAAAGCGCTAATTCAACAAGCATACATATTTTTGATGTTTCAGCTAAGTCTTTTAGAATCTTCCTTCTGGCTAGTTAACTTGCACAGCAATGTCATTTATAGCCATTATCAATACATCACTGGGTAGAAAGAAAGTTCAGCAATAGCCAAGCTGCTGGGAAAACTGGAAGAGTCATTTAACAGATAATAAAAAGAAAAATGTTAGCTTTAAGCCAACAGACCTCTTTCTGTTCAAAACTATCCAGTTCATAGAAAAATGACAACAGAGACACATTCCATCTTCTTGAAAAGATACCTTAATAGGAAGTTCCCAAATTTTGCTGTGGAGTCATCTAAAATGCTAAGTGCATTTGTTTAAGCCCTCCAAGCATAAAAATGAAGACTACATTGGGTCTAGGTATGGGCAATTGGAACCTTGTTGGAACTCGCTTCTATTTTGCCTGAACAAGGCAGCTGCCAGCTCATCCAAGCAAAACAGAGACCAGTTCTGACAGCAATTCAACTTTGAATGTACATGCCAGGAGACTTCACACAAACTTGGGAGTCCTGGAAGACTTTCCTCAAGCTTTCTTCTCTATTTTGCTTCTCCAATCTGACAGGCAGTTTGTCTAGATAGAACAAGTTCTTTTTTACATGCTCAGGAATCCTGCAGTCAGTCCCTCTCAAATTTGCTCACAACTTTCAGGAGGTCATGTCCCCCATATCCCCTGAAACTCTTTCAAATCACTTTCTAATGGATTGCTCATAAAAGTTTTTATATCTCTGAAAACATTCCACATGAAATAATAAATTACTGATCTGCTCCATTGTGTTTTGGTCATATAATAAAATCCTTCTGACTCGAACAAAACTGAATCCAATTTCAAATGACAAATCATTTAGTACACCAATACTAAAGCACTAAACAGAAACACCAACTCTATAAACAAATGCATAATAGAAACATAACACAGAAGTGAAACGAATATTTGACCAACCACTGATGTTACAAATGATCAATAACTTATGTTATTGTAAATTATCACAATGAAGGAATAAAAGAAATTGTTCTATAATATTTGAGTGAGTGGGAATTAAAAAATAAGACAATAGTTAAAGGAAAAAGAGAAATAATAATAAAAGAGAAGCAAAACAGAAGAGACACTTTGGAAATAATGAATCTAAAATTGTTTTTCATGAATATGCTTAAATAACATTTGATAATACTGGATGTTCTTAGAATCTTCTTTTCCATGCCCATCTTGCACTATTAGAAGAACAAGTTTTTTTCTCTTCTCTCCTTTTAAGTTACAGAACCAGGACATCTTTAAACAAATCCAGTACAATAAAAGTGGTTGTTAGATTACCTTCTACCATCTCCTTTAAAGTTAAGTGTTGTTAATGTAATTTATGATTACACTTCCGAGTTGCACAGACTGTGCTAAAAGAAAATTATGTACCAAGGTAACGCAGTTTCATGCCAAAATGTCTTAATTTTGAAGTGTGCCCATAGATTTATATCAAATATATAACATCAATGCATGTTGGTGGGAAAAGGCTAAGATAGCCACTAAAATCTTCACTACTAGAAATACTAAATAGTCCCAATTCAAGCTCAGTATCTTTCACTAACAGTTTGCCTTCCAACTATTGTTAGAACTATCAGGATTAAGGATTTAATAAAAGCATACAGCATCCATGTTTCTCAGAATTATAAGCTTTGTGCACAGTTGCCAAATACTGCATTTACCACTGCATAAGCATCTATTCACAGTCACTTACTGTTTGCAAAGTTAATTAATATTCTCTGAAAATTGATAGTCACAGAAGTATAAGTATTTTAAGTTTATATATGTTTTTCTATACAAATTTCCCAAATTTGCTAAATTCCAAATATAGTAGATTAACTTCCAATATTCTCAAGACAAAAGGAACAAAGAATGAATGAATGAATGAATGAATGTGTAGTCCAACATGGGTAATCAAGACATTGACAGCCAGCATAGTGTACTTGTGAAAGTACTGAAATAGGAACAGGGACACCTAGATTCTTGTTCATATTCATCTGGATTTATCACTGTGTTTCATAACCTAAAAGAGAAAGGAGCAGGCAGGATAAAAACTACGTGCCTTCGATATGACCTAAGTGTAGCTCATAAAATTATCTGCTACAACGTCCTACCTGTCAATGACTACTTCAGCTTCAACCACAACAATACACGAGCACACAATAGATACAAACTTAAAGTGAACAGCTCCAAACTCAATTGCAGAAAATATGACTTCAGCAACCGAATGGTCAATGCCTGGAATGAACTATCTGACTCTGTGGTTTCATCCCCAAACCCCCAAAATTTTAATCTAAGACTGTCTACTGTTGACCTCACCCCATTCCTAAGAGGTCTGTAAGGGGCATGCATAAGAGCACCAGCGTGCCTACCATCCCTGTCCTAATGTTTCCTCTTTTTGTATCTATTTTACGTCTCCAATCCATGTTTATACTTATTACTTAATTACTTAATTACTTAAATACATACATACATACATACATACATACATACATACATACATAACTGGAAAGCAAGTTGTGAAGTTTAGAGTTAGGTCTTAATGCTCAGATCAAAAGTTTCTATTTCTATTTTCTATTTCACTCAAGATAGCAACCACTTCTCAACCCTGTATTTCATTTATACTCCTTCCATGGACAGAGAATCAAATGAAACTAGCCAATCTGTGCATATTATTGCTGCTTTTTGTAAATGCATTTCTGCCCTTACTATCAAGAAAGAACTATTAAGCATGAGCGACAGGATTTAGAAACAGCACTTCTGTAGGAAATATAGAGATAGCAGTGGTGCTTTCAGGTAATGCCGCAGATAAAACCAGATGCAGAGAATTAAAATGCAACATAAATCCGTCACAATACTATATGATTTAGATTTATAATAAAATTTTGTCTCAGAAATTATGGAGCAACACACAAAGAAGATGTTTTACCACTGAATCAAATCTAAAGTAAGCAGCAATAAAACCTACCAGCAGATAAAAAGATCATCAGAAAAGATCAAGACAGAAAATGTAAGCAATACTGTTTATATTTAACAACAAACATTTTGGTTTAATAAAACATTGTGAGAATGAGATGGATGGAAGTACACATATTTTCTTACTCTGCTTCTCCCTTCAGAAGACCAATAAATCAAGAAAAATCCTTTGTATAAAGTTAAACGTGGGTAGAATGCTTAGGTATATCTAAATAACCAGATGTTTAAACTATCCAGGACAAAGATTTGCTGGTGGTTTATGTATCCAGGCATGTTTAGGCACCCTTAACCCTATATTCAAATGAATCCAACTTCCCCTAGGCTTGTTTTCCCATTTACACATAAAATAAATGGAAAAAAAGGAATCAGTATAGTCTAGTTTACCATAATCTTTATCTTGCCACTCTGGCTGCAATCTTTGATAAAAGAGGACGGAGGGAGGGAGGGAGGGAGGGAGGGAGGGAGGGAGGGAAGGAAGGAAGGAAGGAAGGAAGGAAGGAAGGAAGGAAGGAAGGAAGGAAGGAAGGAAAGGTTCCCTTAAAGAAGAGTGTTCAAATGTGAATGACCCATATTTGAATCTGCAAATGATTAGTGACAGCTTTTTCTGTAGCAATTAGCATTTTAAAATCAAATACATTTTAAAGAATTGACAAATGCTTATTAGAAATGATTGTTATGCATGGTGAAATAGTACACTATCCTTCAAAGATGCTGTTAAACATAGCTGATCAACCAATAGAACAGCTTGCCTTCAGAAGTTGTGGGAGCTTCATCACTGAAGCTTTCAAAAAGAGACTCCACTGCCATCTGTCAAAAATGCTCTAGGGCAGGGGTGTCAAACTTGATTTCATTGAGGGCTGCCTCAGGGTTGTTTGACCTTGGGGACCTGTGGGGGCGTGGCCAGTTCAATATCATTCATGTCCGGGTGCCTGTGGTGGCCTGAGCGCTCTGCCAATGAAAACGGGCTCCCAAGCTCCATTTCAGCTGTGATGGCTTCCTCCAACCCTCTGCTAGTGAAAACGGAGCTTGAGAGGGCCGCACATAGCCCTTCCGAGCTCAGTTTTCATTAGCAGAGGCACTGCAGGCCAGTCCTTCGCTGTTTCCAGAGCAGCCCCGCGGGCCACATCTAAGCACCCCGTGGGCCATATCCAGCCCCCGGGTCTTGAGTTTGACACCCCTGGTATAGGGTCTCCTACTTAGGCTAGATGTACCTGCATGGTCCCTTCCAACTCTGTTATTCTGTTCTCTTCTGTTCGGATTATGTTGTAGCATTGAAGCAGTATTATCAGGTGAACTGAAAGAAAGGTGTGCCTGTGATTAAATCTGAGAAACATCTGCCAACTTTTTTCTCTTCAACAGCTATAATTTAACATTATTATGTATTCAAACACCAATGTTTATGACAAAATATTTTATTATTCCAGTTTCCTGTATGTTATGTTTGCTTCTATTAAAATAGAATTAAAATGCTTAGAGGGGGAGGGCACCTTATCCAGGCTTCAACTATCCAAGCTTCAACTCTCAGATAGGTGTTAATAACATAGATTTCTACAAGCAATGTCCTTAAGAGCCTGACTCAAATATTCTAAGATGTAGAAAATGGAAATCAACAGCTATTGCACTACTGTTCTAGGTTTTCTACAACTAACACTGAGGTCCCAGAAGAGGAGAATGACTCATCAGATTCTTTTCTTTTGCATTTTCTGGCAGTTCAGCCCAGGAAGTTTTGACGTTTGATTTACTTCTCATAGCTAAAGCCCTTGACTACAACAGGAGCCAGAGAAAATGCAGGCACATGCAAATATTCCCGTACCTTTGTGACATCTAACCATTCATTTTCTGTTAATAGACTCAGATGGTCACTGATGTTTTATCAAGTGGGAGCTAATGACAGATAATGGTCTATCAATAGCTAAGAGCTACTCTTCAGTGTTTATGGAGAGATACCCATCTCAATGGAAAAGGCAGAAGCATCAAAAAGCAGATTTTGGATTAAGAATCTATTATGCAATAGGTGGACTGGACTACAGCAAGCAAATGAAAAGCTGCAACTTTCAGGCAGAAATAGGAGACAAAAGCATCCAGTGCATGCTTCCATGTTCAGAAAACTAACCTCAGCCTCTGATGACTGTTTAAGTGGGGAGGATATATATTGAATAGTAGTTTGGAGATTGTAGATGTTGGTAGCTTTGGACTCAGCTGATAACAAGGCAGAATTACAGTATAGAGTAAATCAGGGGTGTCAAACTGGCGGCTCATGGGCCGGATGCATCATGCACAGGCCCCGCCAACCCCAGCTCTGTGAAAGGGGGGAAATGTTGCAAAATGTCACATGATGGCAACGTGACGCCACAAGTTTGACATTCGTGGAGTAAATGATGTTTAAAAGGGCTAGAAAACAAGAGACTGTGAGTTCTAGTCTCATCCTAGTCATAAAAGCCAGCTAGGTGACATTTGGCCAGTCACTCACTCTTAGCTCCAACTCACCTCTCAGAGTTGTGGGAAAATAGAAGGAAATTGTGTTGGATATATTCTCTGCCTTGAGTTATTTGTAAAAATAATAAAGGCAAGATACAAATACTGTAAATAAAATGATAGTCAATGATTTTTGAGTCCTAAAACTATCTAATCTCCCAAATACTATCTGGTAAATGATCTTATTGATTTTAAGGATTACTGTGACTTGGGGGACACACCCATCAGTCACTGAATCTTCAGTAAGGAAGGCATTTTCTTCGTCACCCTATGACTATGCTATTCTTTGCTCTAGAATGCCAGAGAAAAAGATTAAGATTATAGCTCTGGTTGTTCGTTTACTTTTCTTTTTCATTAGATCCTGGGTCGAAGTGGCATTCATCAAGTGTGTACTTGCTCTGCTGTTTGGAAGATTCTATATCTATATCCAAACGGGTTTTAGAGAGTGAAGCTTGGTAGAATCCAGTGTCTTTAATGCAGGCTCCACAGAAGGTT
This sequence comes from Pantherophis guttatus, assembly GCF_059756535.1. NCBI lineage: Eukaryota > Metazoa > Chordata > Lepidosauria > Squamata > Colubridae > Pantherophis > Pantherophis guttatus. The sequence goes on along the minus strand of NC_142063.1, from coordinate 288,274,448 downwards.
AAGCTGAATGTTTTTACGTGGCTTCTGGCACACAGGGCGGCGCAATGGCTCAGTGGTTAAAGACATTGGGCTGACAGCCCGGGTTTGAGACCCAAGTGTCATGTGATGAGGTGAGCTTCTCTTTGCCTAGCTCCTGCCCACTTACCAGTTTTAAAGCATGCAAATGTGAGTAGATAAACAGGTACAACTTTATTGGGCTCATGGCCTCAGAACGGAGATGAGCAAGCCCCCTACAGTCAGCAGAGTAAAATCTGCAGGAACTCCTTTCCTGCCTTCCTGGTATTCTATCCACAGTTCACCCACATGTTCTCTTTAAATCCTGTGAATTCCTCCTGCAGCACATGGTATATTTTATTTTATTTTATTTTATTTTATTTTATTTTATTTTATTTTATTATATTTTATTATTTTATTTTATTTTATTTTATTTTATTTTATTTTATTTTATTTTATTTTATTTTATTTTATTTTATTTTATTATTTTATTTATAAAATTTGTATGCTGCCCTATCTCCAAGGACTCAGGGCGACTCACAACAACAATCGACCAAGCAACTGTTAAAATCAACAAATATACACAAAAATATGAAAAGTTTTAAAAATTTTAAAAAATACTACCCCATCAGTCCAGGCTGAGGGACATAAATAGCCAGGTTTTCAATTCACGGCGGAAGGTGCGAAGGTCAGGGGCCAACCGGAGCCCTAAGGGAAGTTGATTCCAAAGGGTGGGGGCGCTCACAGAGAAAGCTCTACCCCTGGGGGTCGCCAGCCAACACTGTCTAGCCAACGGCACCCTGAGTAGGCCCTCTCTGTGAGAGCGCACTGGGTGATGGGAAGTTGACGCTGGTTGCAGGTGGTCCAACAAATAGCCTGGGCCTAAGCCATGAAGGGCTTTATAGGTTAACACCAGCACCTTGAATCTCACCTGGAGGGCAACCGGCAACCAATGCAAGCCGCGCAGGAGAGGTGCAATATGGGAGTATCGGGTCTCTTCCGCAACAACCCGCGCAGCCGCATTCTGTACCAGCTGAAGCCTCCGGGTGGTCTTCAGCTGATATATCAAATATATCCTGATTTGATTAGGGTAATAAACTATAAGCAATTCTACTTCCAGTTTACTATCTTCTTGGCTTAGTTGGCTCATTTCTTGTTTGCCTCTTTACTTAAAATAGTTCCATATTAACCAAACTCTTTATTTTGTACTCATCTTGGAAGTAAATTGTGGAAATTTATTGATTTCTCATTTGACAGTATTTATTATGTTGACCCATGACTGTTGTACTAGGTTTGCCCCCAGCCATATTGTGAAGTATGCAGATCAAGGGTGGGTTCTACTTACCTTTACTACTGGTTCGCAACAGGAGCATGCGTGTGCACTTGCTATGCTCATGTGCGCGCTTCTGCACATGCGCAGACCGTCAATTACGATGTCCAGGTGGGTGGGCGGAGCCTCCTGCCGCTTTTACTATCAGTTCTAAAGAACCGGACAGAACCGGGAGCAACCCACCACTGATGCAGATGATACAACAGTAGTGGGTCTTATTCAAGATGACAATGACAGTGCTTATGGCAAGGAAATAGAGGGTTTGATAAATTGATGTAAAAAAAACCAGCCCCGTTTTAAACGTAAGAAAAATTAAAGAGATCTTTGTTGATTTCAGAAAAGGCAGGCACAGCTACACACCTCTATGTATTAATGATTCACCAGTGGAGGTGGTTAGCAGCATTATGTTTCTGGGCGTGCAGCTATTGAATAGGCTAGCTTGGTCACTCAACATGAGACACTGGTGATGCGGGCACAGCAATGCCTGCATTTTCTGCATTGCATGAGAAAAGTACATTTTCTTTCCCCTGTCCTTACCACTTTCTAATTTATAGAGTCGTTCAGGCCACCTGGAGGTTTATCTGTGTCATCAGGATCACCTCAGTAGTGCAAATGGTGTGGAGTCTTCTTGGAACTGTTGAAAGGAGTATGTTCTAGACTGGAGATAGATGATATCGTATCCCTCCCCCTCTGTTGAGAGAGGTCTGTTCAATTTTGACATACATGGTCTCTTTGACCCCTCTTTCAAACCAGCAGTCCTCTCTGTCCAAAATGTGGATTTTGCTCTCTTCAAAAGAGTGACCTTTGTCTTTTAAACATAGATGGACTGCTGAATCTTGTCCTGATGGGTTTGTTCTCCTATGTTATGCCATGCATTTATGTTGTGCCATGCATTAATACAGGAGAACAAACCCATTAGGACAAGATTCAGCAAGTCCATCTGCATTTAAAAGACAAAGGCCACCCTTCTGAAGGCAGCAAAGTACACATTCTGGACAGAGAGGTTTGAAAGAGGGGTCAAAGAGGCCATCTGTGTCAAAACTGAACAGCCCTCTCTCATCAGAGCGGGGGGATACAACATCATCTATCTCAGGGTGTCAAACTGGATTTCTTCGAAAGCTGGATCAGCATTGTAGTTCTCCTCCATGGACCAGCCCGGGAGGGGGGGAGATGGCCTGGATGGCCTCCTGCAGCATTTTGCTGGCCTAAACAGGGTGCAGGGGGGCACATGCAGCCCCCATGCAGTCCATTTTCAGCCTAGACGGCCTCCTGTAGCACTCTGCCAGCCAAAACAGGTGTGGGGTGCCATTTTGGTCAGCAAAGTGCTGCAGGAGGCTATCCAGGCTGAAAATGGGCCATGCAGGGACCACGCATGCCCCCCCCCCCGTGCTCCATTTTGGCTGCCAGAGGTACCGCGGGCTGATCCTTTGCTATTTCCAGGCTGGCCCTGTGGGCCAGATTTAAGCATCCTGTGGGCTGCATCCAGCCCGCGGGCCTTGAGTTTGACATCCCTGATCTACTTCCAGTCTACAACACAGTCCTTTCAGCAGTTCCAAAAAGGCTCCACGTTCATTTGCATTATTCTGGTGACCCAAACAATACAGATAAACCTCCAGGTGGCCTCAATGACTCTCTAAAATAATACAAATGACCAACTGTCTGCCAGGAGTATAAATCCTTCCATTCCCCACCATCGAGTCAGAGCAGGTTCTTGGATGACAAGTGAGCAGGTTCTTGGATGAGAAGTCTTCAAAGAAAAATCAGAAAGTCCAGCTTGAAAAAGCTCCATAGACATGAAGCAGAAGGAAGTAGCTATCATACAGCTTATAATAAACTATGTACTTTAAATCCTTTAATTAAAGAGAACGTAATTTAATGAATCAAAGCAGTCATAACATCACACATGCTTTCTTTACTAATAAAATGAGCAAAAGGTGGCAAGCTAAAAAATAATGGAATATACTATTATTTTTCATTGATTTGTAACAGAATTATATGCTTTCATTGGCATTCTCTCGAAGGTGGGTATTCTGTGATTTCTCTTTCTGACATGAATTACCTTAACACACTTGTCATTAACAGGAAAAAGTATGTTTCCAATGAGATACAGTCATGCTATACTGGTATATAAATATATCTTTGACAAATATTTTGTTATTCCTCTTTATCTTTTGCCATCAATCCATTACTTCAGTAAGGAAATAATATGTGTCTTGCTTCACCTGCTAACTGACAGTAACACTCAGATACATATTTTTTTTTAATTTTGAATTATATGCCGCCCTTCTCCGGAGACTCAGGGCGGCTTACAAGGCGTAATACATATATTAATTTGTAGGTGATATCAATGCTACAAAAGAAGCATAAAAATATGGCATAAGTCTGTGGCCCGGGTATTTACGAGACCACCTTCTGCCACCGATAACCTCCCACCGGCCAATCCACTCCCACAGAGAGGGTCTCCTCAGGGTGCCGTCGGCCAAGCAATGTCGACTGATGACAGGGGAAGAGCCTTCTCTGTGGGGGCACTGGCCCTCTGGAATGAGCTACCCCCAGGAATACGACTGATCCTGGACCTCCGTACTTTCCGTCGAGCTTTGAAGACCTTCCTATTTCAGCAAGCCGGGCTGGCTTAAAATTTTAATGGGTTATTTTATGGGCGAAGGGTTTTAAATTTTGGGAAGCCAATTTGATTTAATTCTGTTTTAATTCATCTTAATTTTTATATTGTATGTATTTTAATCTTGGCTGTTCACCGCCCTGAGTCCTTCGGGAGAAGGGCGGTATACAAATTTAATAAACCTAAACCTAAACCTAAACCTAAACCTAAACCTGTGGGTATTTCAAATCTCAAAGTTAATCATTAACTGAGCTACTTTTTCTAAACCATGTGAAATTCAGAACAGCACAATGCAATTTTAATATTCTCTGGAGGAACACATTATTATAATACTCTATTTCCAGTGTTAAAAGGCATAAAAGCATTGCAGACAGATGCAATATATTAATACTGATTTGTTCAGAAATAACCGGTTGTCAGTATTCCAATTCAGGCAATAATAAAGAGGAGAGCTGATAGTTTACCGCAGTCATTTAGTTAAACAAAATATGTGGCTAAATAATAACATTTGTACATCGTCCAGCACCCTCAAGCGAGAAGGGCAGTCTAGAAACATGAAATATAAGCAAACGTTTATGCTTGTCTGATTAAGAGAAATTTCAACAACAAAAAGGAAGGATTAGAACAAGATCTGTAATTTTTCAAGTTGAACTATCCTAGACATTTATGTAGTTTTTCCTCAAATGTATACAATTTCACTTTTAAATATTGCAAATGCAAGTGCCAGGCACATCTGGAGAGAGCAAAGTTTTATTTCCTCCCTTTTCTTGATACATGTTTGAACTTAACCAAAAAGCCAAGAGACTATACCTTTTCTTTGACAGTTGATCCTATTTTATTGACTCAAAGCAGTCCGCAAACACCTCTGTGTTTCATTTGACAGTATGTTGGTTTGTAGAGAATGGTCGTTGCTTACCTGAACGATCCTTTTGTACATGCTGCGAGGACACTCCTCAGAATGGGAAACGATCACCCTATTTGCACAGCTGAGTGTCAATCAAATCCCTCTGGAGCTGGATCCACCTCACTTCCTGCTTCTTCCCCAGACTTTTCACGAAGACAACTTGGTCCAATAGCAGCAGGATCGACAGTTAGAAACTCCACCAGGTAGTCATACAGGAAGCAGACAGCTACAGAGGGAGAGAAAGCAGACCTCCACCAAAGCCAGGCACGGCGAAGAAAAAGGGAGGGACGGAGTGTCCTCGCAGCGTGTACAAAAGGGTCGTTCAGGTAAGCAACGACCATTTTCCTACACGCTGCTCAGACACTCCTCAGAATGGGACATACCCAAGTTAGAGAAAGAAGGGGGGGAACTAAGCCGTAGACTGGTCTTGGGGAGAGATTACAGCCTGTAATACCCTCCTGCCAAAGGCAGCATCTGCAGAAGCAAACTTATCCAGCCTATAGTGACTTACAAAGGATGAAAGGGATGACCATGTGGCCGCCCGGCAAATATCATCTACTGAAGCCTGGGTAGCCCAAGCCGCTGAAGTTGCGGCGCTACGAGTAGAATGGGGCAGTATACCACCCGGGACAGGGGCCTCCCTCAAGTCATATGCCTTAGCTATACAGGCTTTGAGCCACCTGCCTACTGTAGTTGAGGAAACCTTCTGACCCAAGGAGGAGGGAAGGAAAGACACCAGCAGCGCCTCAGTCTTGCGAAAGGAGGAAGTCCTTTTAAGATATCTTCTCAATGCCCGTCGGACATCCAATGTATGCCATCGCCTCTCAGCAGGGTGACGAGGGTTCGGGCAGAAATTAGGCAAGACGAGTTCTTGGGCTCGATGAAAACGAGTGTTCATTTTGGGCACAAAGGCTGGGTCTAGGCGTAACACGACCCGGTCTGGATAGAAAACGCAGAGATCACTCCTCATGGACAAAGCTGCAATTTCAGACACCCTGCGAGCCGAAGTAATTGCCAACAAAAAGGCCATCTTTAAAGACAAGAAGTGCAGGCTGGACGAAGCAATGGGTTCGAACGGAGGACCCGTTAAGGCCTGCAACACTAAGGTAAGGTCCCAAGTGGGGTAGCGGTGAATCGGCGGCGGCCGTAAGTTTGAGACCCCTTGGAGAAAGGAACGGATTCTGAGTCCTGAGACAAAGGAACACGAGCTTCTCCTGACAGGACAGTCGCCAGAGCCGCCACCTGTCGGCGTAGAGTCGCGGGAGCCAAGCCCTTGGAGAATCCCGCATGCAGAAAACACAGAATGTCCGGAACAGAAGCCGTTGTGGGATCTACGTGATGATCCCCGCACCATCTCGTGAAGGCTGTCCATGAGGCGTTATAAATACGAATTGTTGATGGTCTTCGAGCTGCCTGAATAATGGAGATAACATCGTCAGACAGATTGTCCTTGATGAGCTTTATGCGCTCAAATGCCACACGGCTAATCGAAGCCATTCTGGTTCCGGATGACGGATGGCTCCTTGAGTTAGTACTATCTTGTTGGGTGGAATCCTCCACGGTGGTTCGACCGATAAGTTCTTGAGGTCGGCGAACCACTCTCGACGGGGCCAATACGGTGCTACCAGTAGAAGGTTTGCCCGTTCGTGAATGACCTTCCGCACGACCTTGGAGATGACAGGAAGGGGAGGGAAGGCATAAAGAAGGCCCCGGGGCCACTGACTCCGAAGAGCATCCAGCCCCTCCGCTGCTGGACATGGATAGCGGGAGAAGAATCTCGGCAATTGGGTGTTCTGAGCCGTCGCAAACAGGTCCACTAGGGGAAGGCCGAACCTCCTGGACAGGTCCTGGAACAAGCCGGGGTCCAACCTCCACTCGGCGTGATCTATTTGGTCTCTGCTGAGCCAATCTGCTTCTTGATTGAGAGTCCCCGAGATGTGTTCGGCTTTTATCGACGAGAGGTGGAGCTCCGCCCATGACAGAAGACGCTCCGTCTCCTGCATTAGTGTCCAGGAGCGGGTCCCCCCTTGTTTGTTGATATGGGCCTTGGTGGCCACATTGTCCGTTAGAATCAGAAGGTCCTGGCGATATACAAGGCGTTTGAAGTGTATCAGGGCGAGTCGGACCGCTCTGAGCTCTAGCCAATTTATATTGTGCAGCTTTTCCGCCAACAACCAGGCACCTTGGGCTAGCTGACGGTCGAGGTGAGCCCCCCAGCCTCGCAGACTTGCGTCCGTGGTCAACACCATCCGAGCTGGTTCCAGAAAGGGGGGACCCTTGTTGAGGGCCGGAGACAGCCACCACCTCAGGGAAAGGCGAACGGGAGCTGGAACCTTTACCTTGAGAAGAGACTCCGCTCGACCTTGTCTCTGGTAAGGGAGCAGGAACCATTGGAGGCGACGAAGATGGAAACGCGCCCACGGAACAATGTCTATGCAAGATATCAACTTTCCCAGAAGCTGGGAGAGAGACAGTAAGGTCACAGTCCGGCGTAGTAAGACTTGAGATTTCAGTTCCCGAATGCTGGCTTGTCTGTCGGGAGATAGGGAGACTACACACAGTGTCGAATCTATTGTTGCTCCGAGATGTAGGATACTCGATGTGGGAACAAGATGGCTTTTGGCAAGATTCAAAGTGAACCCGTGGTCTTGAAGGGACTGAAGTACTAGCTCCCGGTCCTGGGTCGCCTGTTCGGGAGAAGACGACAGGATCAAAATGTCGTCGAGGTAGCATGCCAGACGAACAGGAACCTCTCTGAGCGACGCCGCTACTGCGCTAGCAACTTTGTAAACGTCCTCGGAGCGGACGAAAGGCCGAATGGCATAGCCCGATATTGAAAGTGGTGGTCTCCAAACCCAAACCGGAGGAACTTCCTGTGCGACTGATGAATGGGGACGTGCAAGTACGCTTCCTTTAGATCTACAGATTGCATCAGATCTCCCCGATGAATGCAGCCCAGCAGAGACTTGAGGGAATGCATTTTGAACCGACGGTACAAGATGTGTTGATTGAGACGTCGAAGGTTCAAAATGCCTCTCCAATCGCCCGAGGATTTCGGTACCAGGAATAGTGTTGAATAAAAGCCGGTTTTGAGTTGATCCAATGGAACCTGCTCTATGGCCTGGATTTGCAACAGATGGTGAATTTCGAGTAACAGAAGAGATCGCTTCTCCGGCTGAAGTGGCCAAGGGCATTGAAGGTAAAAGTCCTGTGGCATGGTGGTGAATTCCAAACGTAACCCTTCGGTGACAGTTTGGACAATCCAGGCATCCGAGGTGGTAGTTGGCCACAGGTGAGAGAATGCCTGGAGCCTGCCCCCGATTGGGATCAGAGGCGGTGAGTCACTTACCGCGCCTGGAAAAACGGCCCGCCGACTGTCTGAAAGGTCACCTGAAGTTGGATTGTCGGCGACCGCGGTCACGAAAGGGCGCCCTGTCCGAAGTTGACTGGTACTGAGACTGCGAAGATCTGTAGTAAGAGGCGCCCCCGGCGCCTTGCTCTTGTTGAAAGGGCTGTCGATTATAAGGTACATAGCGCCTGTCCTGACGTCGGAAAGACGTGGGTAACACCTTCTTCTTATCCCTATTCTCGACCAACACAGAGTCCAGGGATGAGCCAAATAAGGCAGGGCCCTTGTAAGGGGCAGCAGTCAAGCGCCATTTGGACTTGGCGTCAGCTCTCCAGTTACGGAGCCACAAGAGACGTCTTGAAGATACAGTCGAAGCTAAGGCCCGGGAAGCGAACTTAGCTGCGTCCAAAGACGCATCAGCCGAATATTCAGCAGCTGCGACTAGTTTGGCCAGGTCCTGCTGTAATCGTGTGTCCTCCGGGGGAAGCCTGTCCTTCAGTTGACGCAACCACACCAGCGATGCCCGATTAAAGAATGATGAGGAGGTTGCAGCACGAATGGCCCAAGCCGCCACTTGGTGTGTTTTACGAAACCCCATTTCGGCTCGTTTGTCCTCAAACTTGAGACCATCCCCAGCCTCACCTACCAGGATGGAAGACGATGTGAGACTCGCCACCGGATCATCAATTGTAGGTAACTGCAGGAGGGCATCCAGCGCAGGGGCCGAGGCATAGAGCTTTCGATCAAATGAATTCGGACCCGACAACGAGGCGGGGCGGTCCCAAGGCTTTTGAACAACCTGGCAGAAAAGATCCGGACAGGGAACAAAGGCCTCATCAGGTTGAGGTAGATTGAACAAGTTACTATTGGGGCCAGATGGAGTAGAAGAAGAGGAGCCCTGAAGAGGCGTGGAATCCATATTAGTGGCAGCTTTTGCCTTGCGTAGGAGAGAGTGAAACAAAGAAGGCTTAAATAGACCCGGAAATGCCGGCTTGTCCTGAATCTCTTCTTCATCCTCTGACATCTCAAAGTCATCTAGGAAATCGTCCTCCCGGGCTCATTCAGACACAAGGCTACAGGCAACAGATTGCTGTTGATGTTGTGACCCAGGGGGATGCATGGAAAAGGCAGAAGTAGTAGGGCACGTAGGAGCAGGGAAGGCACCAGTGGCTTGTTGCAACCCCATTTGATACATATGGGACATGGCCTTAGAAAAAAAGGACTGAAAATCCACAGGCTGAGGGAACCCTGGGCCCGCTTCAGGACAGAGGCCGGCTGCAGTGGGTGTAAAGGTAGCTTCAGGTCCTGACCTAGAAGCTTGAGAAAAATGGCTTGCAAAACTAGATGAGCGGGACCTGACACTAGCCCTTGACTGATTAGTCGCAGAAATTGGAACCTCCTGAGAGGTCGATGGTCCATCCTCCCTCAGACCACTGGCCAATAAATCTACATTATGAGAGGCCGAGGGCTCACAGGTCACCTCGTGGCTCAAGCCTTCAGGAATTGGTCCTTGACCAGGGTCCTGGGCCCGTTGCCTAGCCTTAGCAAACTGCTTTTCTAATGCCTTATGCCTCCTTTGGGCATCTTTATCTGCTGTGGCAGATTTGGAGGCCTTCACCTGTCTGGAAGCCTTAGATTTCTTCCCCCTAAGCTGTCTAGGGGAAGGCACTGGGGAGGGAGAGGGACTCCTGTCCATATCAGAAGAAAGAGCAACTTCCTCCCTGTCATCCATGATCAATCACCCCAATGAATTAGTATTTATTGATTAATTAATTGTAAATAGAAACTTATCAATTGTATATATATAATTGAATATTAGTAATATGAATTTTAATATATGTATATCTGATATTGGTTTTGTTTTTTTTTTGTTTTTTTTTATAAATTCAAATAACTATGTACAAGAAAAACAGGGCTATCAATTATAACGAGGCAACGGCCTTTTCTTCTTCTTCTTTTTTTTTTTTAATAATAAATGTAAATAAAATTAAGCAATATGTACTTCCCTGGGACTTTCAGGCACCCTTCTGCGGTAGTTGTAAATTGCAGGTACGATCAGGACAGCGTCCCCACCTGCCGGCAACCCAGCGACCCTGGAAACCAAAGCCCAGGTCGCTATGCCCATGTAGCAGCGAAAAACAGCGGCGATGGTCAGGGCCCAAAATGGCAGCCCGCGAGGCGAATTTCCACAAGTCCTAAGCCAGGCGAAACACAGCGCCTACGGCCGGACTGAAGCTGCAGCAGAACGAAGCAGTCTCAATCTCCCAAAACGGCTGATGAGTATGCCAGCCGGCAGGGACTCAAGCCGATATATCCGATGGCCGCTAAATCAATCCACGGCCTCGCACAGTGACTGGCAGCAAAATGGCTGCAAATGGCGGTAACAATGATTAGAAATAAACCGCCAGTCAAACCAAGCCGCTAGCGGCGGCCGGAGCCCCGGACCGCCAAATACGCTTTAAACCTCACCCAGTGAAGGCAGTCGAAGCGCAGCACTTTAAAGTAATAAATAAAAGATATTAAGCCAAATCACTAAATGGAAAGGTAAAATTAAGAATAAATTTAAACAGAAATACAGACACTTGATGCTATTGCAATGGCTGAGTGAAAAAGTCTGGGGAAGAAGCAGGAAGTGAGGTGGATCCAGCTCCAGAGGGATTTGATTGACACTCAGCTGTGCAAATAGGGTGATCGTTTCCCATTCTGAGGAGTGTCTGAGCAGCGTGTAGGAAAAATTTATTTTGCATGCAAGGGAGCACCTCTTACAATGGAAATAGTACTCCTAGAAGAACAAGGCAATATGAAATTAATACAATGACATGGCTTTATTTAGGATGCAAATACAGCCAATATATAGGCCTTTGTTAACAAATCAAAACAATTCAGAATAAGAACCAAGGTAAGGTTTAGGTTTTATTAAATTTCTATACCGCCCTTCTCCCGAGCGACTCAGGGCGGTGTACAGCCATATTAAAACACATGAATTTATAAAATTTAAAACCAATTAAAATCAGATATATAAAATTTGGCCCTCAATTTAAAACACACATACACCCATTTAAAATTCATATTAGGCCAGTCCGGCTTGCTGAAACAGAAGGGTCTTAAGGGCGCGGCAAAAAGTGTGCAGGTCGGGGCTAAGACGAAGCTCTAGCTCTAACCAGATATTATCAAATGATGAAAAGACAGTAAATAGGCTAGCAACAGAACTGTAGCAAACCTGAAAGTCTGTAAACAAACAAACAAACAAACCCCACATTCCTTAAACTTGGGACTTTGTACCAAAAGAACTGATATGATAGTAGTATACTAACACTCTCCACTTCTCTGGGAAAAAAAATATTTTGGAATTTAATGAGAATTCAATGTCATTTTTAAATTCTTAAAATGCAACAGGCAAAAAAACAATGTAGCCAATAAAAGTAATGAAGGTTTAATTTTACATTATGAATTTGCTCTGGACAACTCTATTTATTTAAAGACCACTATCAATCATCACCATCCATATTGGCACAGTAGTTTTCTACTAAAAATTTCAGAAAATAAAATTAGCAGAACCCATACGTGAGTACTGCAATGCTATCCATATTTCCATACAGAGGCTTGCATTGGAAAACAGACGCCAATTCACAATAAAATGTTTACATATCACTTAACTAACATCTTTATGTATCAAAATGCAACCCTTTAAAGATATAATAGAAGCTATTCCAACTATGAACTTTGCCATAACTTCTGTAGGGCAATGAATTCATTCTGGAGATGTGCAAAATGTATTTCAATAATGTATATGGTTGCCCACACTATCCTGTGTTTCTGGGCAGCTAAAATAAATTAAAACCATAATATGAAACCTAAAATGTAAAAAAAGCATGCTAACACTAATGCCACAGCCCCCAAAAAGACTCAAATCCAACAGCCATACAACTCAATTAGGCAGTGACAGAAGGTACATCTCCTGGGTCCCACTAGATAACATTGCTTAAGGAAGGGACCCAGATCATGCCCATAAACAACCTATTATATTTCTGGGATAAGCAAAATCTGAGGCAGTCACCTGCCCTTATGCAAGACTTTACAGGAGACAATCAGCATCTTGAATTGCACCTGGAACACAACTAGCTACTGCAAGTACAGAGCAGAAGGTCACAAATTGTTGCATTCTGACTAGTTGCAGCTTCTGAATACTCTATAAGGGCAGCCCCAAGTAGAGCTGCAGTAGTCTAAGACATGAGTGACCATATGCAGGACCTTCCAATCCTGGAATGGGCCCAACTGATACAGAAGATGGATTTGTGCATAGGCCTTCCCAACCATAGCTACCACTTGGTTGAGTATGAAAAGTGAATCCAAGATTGTGTACCAGCTCTAACTGGAGGATGTTATCCTATTCAGAAATAGAGATGGAAAACCTGAAGATCTGAGTGGCTTCAAAACCACAGCCACTCGCTCTTTCCTGGGTTGAGTCACAACTTGTTTTTTCCTATAGACTTTCTTAACCTCCAAACACTGGATAGAAAAGCTGCTACCCAAGAGAGAGGCTTTAACCTCAGAAGTAGAAAATTTCTTCCTGTGTAGCTACTTTCATTTAAACGCTAAATGTAAACAACACTGGCATCATCAATACGCAGTGGCAAATAGCCTGGCTCCCATCAGTGTTTGGGGGCAGGGAAGGAGGACTGTTATGTCTTCCTATTTCTTTAGAACACCTTTGTGAAGGTGTTGGGTGAAATCATCCAGTGGCATGGGATGAAGGAACAATACCATGCTACTGATGTTCTCTGATATATCTCTGTGTAGGCTGACCTAATGATGCTGCTGAGGTTTTCTTTCTTTAGCTCTGAATCTGCAAATCTTTTATTGGTTTATAAAAAGTAACCTGAAAAGATAGTGTAAATACAGATTTGAAGAGGTTTATGGTTCTGCCTGCAAGGCTAAAAGTTTAGATGCAGGCTAACTGGAATAATGTAATTTTTTCCACAAGGATGACCTGCCTTGAAGGAGGATAGCGGAACTAAATGTGGGAGATGAAAAAATACAGTATTTCTTATTCATCACATTCCTTTCAATTAGAGTATCTTTCCACACAGCACAAATGATTTTTCTAACACACACACACAAACAAAAAGATTGGGACTTTGCTACCAGATTTGGAAGCATCAATCTATATGACTACTAGTATGCCGCAAAAAGTGAGAATTTTCTGTATTTCTTTGCTGACCATTAACTATTCAATTGTTTGCAATGTAAGGAGCTTCTTCTGAATCCCACCATTTCCTAGGGCTGGAACATTGTCCTGAATTTGTTTCCATAAATTATGATTGACCCAGACTGGGTTAACAGAACTTTTGGAAAGTAGTATTTTAGTTTGAGTTCAAAACAAGTATTGTTTCTGTTTTGTGTATATCCTTCATTTGTTCTATGCAAGAGTTCTCCTCCCAAGTAATTTTTAAAAATACAAGAACACCCTCCAGAAGGAATGTTTTTTTCAGAATGGTGGAGGAGTCTTCCTATTGATAATTAACAGCCTCTCAGCTATTTCAGTTGAACTAATCAACAGTGTGATACACATTATAAATTATCTACCTTTCTGTGCTGATCTCACCACTCTAAGCTTACCCAACTCCCAATTAAAGTCTGTTCTCCTGGAAATATAGCTAGTTCCAAGAAAATTCATCAGTCAGTTACAACATATTTGATGCTAACAAATTGATTTCTTCAGATTTACCGGTAAATAGTTTTTTTGCACACTAAATTGACCACAATTAGTAAAGAATAGCACTGTGCTCAGGATCCAACTTTTGTTACATGCATTTTCAGATATCTCTTGCATGGAAGACAAACAGATTTAAACTTTTTACTTTAGTTTACTTTAGTTCTCAGTAGAAGAAATCTATCAGAACTAAGCACTTAAAATATTTCTGTGGAGAGTCAAATGCTCAAAGACCACCATATGTAACACTGGCAAAGTCTAAATCAGGGGTGTCAAACTCAAGGCCCATGGGGTGGATCCAGCCTGTGGGCTGCTTAGATCTGGCCCATGAGGCTGCCATGAAAACAGTGAAGGACTGGCCCACAGTGCCTCTGCCAGTGAAAACAGAGTTCGTTTTCACTGGCAGAGGGTTGCAGGAAGCTGTCACAGCTGAAAACGGAGCTCGGGAGCCTCTTTTTGCTGGCAGAGCGCTTGGGCCACCACAGATGCCTCTGACATGAGTGACATCAAGCTGGCCACACCCACCCTAGCCACACCTACCCTGCCCCCCAAGGCCAAACACAACTCTGATGTGGCCCTCAATGAAATCGAGTTTGACACCCCTGATCTAAACAAACTAAAGGTAAGATGACTATTCATTGTCATCAGGCTTAGCTAAGCATTCATATGATTTTCTTGACAAAAATAATGAAGTGGCTTGCCTTTGCTACCTTCTGGGATGTTTGATTTCTGAATCTACTCTGTTATCCTGAGATTTCTGGATAGTGTGTCATCCGGATACTAACTTTTGTTTTTTTTAGATCAACCAAGGCAGGCTAGATGCTGCCACCTGCTGTGGATAATGATGTAAATAGAATTAGGTAGGAATAAACAAGAACTTTATGTAGTGCTCCATCTTTCACTTGAATTGATTAAACAGAGTAATTATTGCAGCAGGAATACATATGTTTAAGACTTCTTCAGAAAGATAATTATGTGATCATGCAAAAGAAAATACTTCCTAGCCATCCAGAGTTATTTAAAATGGGAAGCCATATATATTTTCTAAATAAACTAAAAGTGAGCATTGTACTTCATACTACCCTGTTTCCCCAAAAATAAGACATCCCCTGACAATAAACCCAATCTGGCTTTTCAGCGCATGGACTAAAATAAGTCCTCCCAGAAAATAAGCCTCCCCAAAAATATTTAAAGGCATGCGCACCTGGTCCCCGCCATTTCCTCTGGTTAGGGTTAGGGAGACAGAGCTGGAAATCAGGTAAAACGGCAAGAGGAGCCCCGTCTTGCTCCACGTGCCCCCAAAAAATAAGACCTCCCAAAAATAAGGCCAAGCGCTTATTTCAAAGTTCAAAAAATATAAGACAGGGTCTTATTTTCGGGGAAACACAGTAGTACATGAAATAAAAAAAAGTTTGGGGTATATAGCTTTATTAAAATATTTCTAAAACAAAAAGTAAGAATAAACTTAATATAGGGGAAATGGATTACCTTTCTTCAACTATTACCTTTAATGGTTACCTCAAACTGAGATTCACTGAACGAAATGTGGCTTACTTTTCAGTAAGCACTTATAGAATTGTACTGCAAATTTGGCAACTGTATGAGGTAGATAGTTAATAAAGAATACATTTTGAAATTTGAAAAGTTAAGGGAATGTGTGGGGTTGCTTGCAATTAATACATGCAAGGGAGTTTGGCATTAGAGATTTTGTTGGTAATTTAATTGTATATATGTATATCTATATGATGTACAATGACAATCAAGGCTATACTACTACTACTGTCTTCAAACAAACTAATTGATATTGGTACTTTTTATGCACTAAAATGATGCAGCCTTTTAAAAATATTTTCATAGCATCAAGTACAAGGATATGTTACCAAAGATACTGCTAAAATCCAATAGAGAAAGGTTGGTTGGTCAAAAAGCTTAGTTACAACATTGCACCATAAATAATTATACAGATGAAAAATAAAAGGCATTCCAAGTTGTTTTCATTCAGCAGTTAAGTTGGGCTGCTATAACACTGTTTGCCTAAATCTTCCTTTATCCATCATCAACTCTTGAGTTTGTCTTGTCAAAGAAGTCTGTACCTTGAGATTGTTCTTCTAAAGAAATGGAACATTGTTTTGACAAGTTTTTTACATTTTGTTCTGCACATCCAAAACCTCACAGTATTTGGTTTTTATCAATAAAAATGCCCTTATTCTCTCACTTAGTCAACAGTGGCATCTTTCTCTACCTTCTCATTTAATAATGCAATTCCCTGCATTATTAGATGCAGAAGTTGTACTAAACCACATTCCCTTTTTTTCAGGGGTGAAATTCAGCAGGTTCTGACAGGTTCTGGAGAACCAGTAGAGGAAATTTTGAGCAGTTTGGAGAACCGGCAAATACTACCTCTGACTGGTCCCAGAGTGGGGTGGGAATGGAGATTTTGCAGTATCCTTCCCGTGGAGTGGGGTGGGAATGGAGATTTTGCAGTATCCTTCCCCTGCCACACCCACCAAACCATGCCCACTAAGCCACAGAACTGGTAGTAAAAAAAATTGAATTTCACCACTACTTTTTTCCCCATTATTCAGCAGCCAAATCCTGTCTTTATTTTCTCTAATTCTCTCTCTGTATTAAATTCATATTGTATTCACAAAAAAACCCCACTCTTAATACTTCTAACAAACTCCAATGTCTGCAGACAGTTCCCAAAAAGTTCAGAAGGTATCCTAGTTTTATACTGACCAGTTTCTTATATACTTACTTGTATTTATATTTTTAATAGAACAAGGGAAGAAAAGTATAGTGGCAATACCTTAAAATACTCAGGTTTTTTACCATTACTGATAGGTACTGAACAAAACACTAGTTCTATAAATACTTCTCTAACGGACAAATGGCAAACATGTCTAAAACAAAGCACACCATATATTTTGCTGACATTTAACCTCTTTTGCTCTTCGAAATCATTTATTTTCAATGCTTTCCATGGCTAGCAATCCAGCTTTGTGTTCATGCATTGCCTTTTAATGTTCTGATTTAGCTCACACTGCAGTGTAGAGGTAACACTTCGGAAGAGATAAAGATTAACTTTGGATCAAGTAACTGAAATGCATGCTACCCTTTTTGGCTCTATTTAAAATTTAGCTTCTCTCACAATCTTCTCTATTATAATTAGTTTCACCATGTTTTTTTTATTAGAAAATGAGTTGGGTGAGGTTAACATTATTCATATTTAAACAAAATATGATAGACATAATTCTTTTCTATATAATGTACATCTTTAAATAATAGAACCATCATTTCTATTTTGATTTGATAAAAGCAATAATCACCAAGCACAAAACAGATGCCTGAGTTACAACTTGGACCTCAATCTCCTTCTCCACAGTACTTACAGAAAACTTTGGTTATTCTGCAAAATTTTAACTAGGGAAAACTCCTAAAATCACATGAGACTTTTACTTGCCCATTGCCTTGGAATTATGCTCCACATGTAATACACACATATATAAAATCAGTGGGAGTCAGACAGTATAAAAATTTAACAATAAATAAAAATAATTTTAACTATGTAAAGCCTAGCATTTTTAAGCCCTTAGTTCCGTATCAATCAAAATGCTAAGAAATGTTATACTTTTTAAAAAAGAACTGCATCCCAATTATTCATAAATTTCTATTCTGTACCAATTCTATTCATGCCAATTTAAATAATGTTAGAAACAAACTTCAAGTCAAGTTCGACTTAAGCTGGAATTATATGAAGAAAGAATAATTATAAATAAGAAACACCCCTACAGCAAACCCCCCTAGTAAACTGACCACAAATAACAGCTCAGACAACAGCCCAGTAAGAGATGCTGCTGCAAAGTTGTTATTCATAGTGTTTGTTGTACACCAAGTTGCAGGATTGCCTATTTTGCACATTTGCTTCAATTTTCATGACGAAAGTATGAAAAGTTATCAATGCCTGAGAGCTTTTGCTTTTCAGATACCTTGTGGCAGTGACTGACCTGTTGGCTTCCATGCCTAAAAGAGGACCAGAACCTGGGTTATCTAGTCCATCATTTGAATCATGTACAGTTGTACACCCTAACTACTGGATCTCTATGCTGTTGGTAAGTAATGCTCAGAAATTAAAATGATCTTTGAGCATTGTTTTAAAATCAGCTACTTCTTAACAAACCAAGTACCTAATTTCCCCTCATCCTGAAACACATTTAAGTCCCAATAGAAGAGTATCTTTGTAACTCAGAGTTGAACTGTGGAGTTCCTCAAAGAATTACCAAAGCCATTATTGGCAGAGCAAGCCACCAGAACATAAAATGAGAGCAAACCCCTCTCTTCTAGCACTGATGATGTTATCTAGTTTGGTAATGAAAAGTCTCCAAGAAAACAACCAAGCTCAGAGAGCATCAAGGATTCCCACATACATTAAAGTGACTACCCTTAGTTGGTTCCATTCACCAGTACCCTTCTAAAAACACAAAATTGTACAAAAATGACACAAAGGGAAAAAGAAAACTTAGAAGTTCATATGCTTGTGTGATGTTCATTTACTGGCTAATAATGGTCTGGTTTCAGATAAGCCAGAAAAAAAGTGTTTCAACTCAAGGCTTTTTAAGACAGACAACAGCAATAATGAATAATTATTCTCTCTCTTCCTTACTGATGGATATTTCATGGAATAAAAAGCTGAAATAGTAGGGGTAAATCATAGGGAGTTACAGATTCAAGGCAGCATCTGGAGACTATCAAATGCTATTAGCAACGGATAATGCACATGGAAAACCTTATCTGAAAACACCCAGAATAGCTCCAGAGCACCAAACCGTATGTATAACTTGAAACAGGAAGGTTGATATTTAGGAAGATAATTCTTGGGACAAAACACTTCAAGGGGCTCTTAGGGAAATGTCAGAACATCAGAGGAGCCATTTAATTTGAAAACAAGGGTCACCCCTCCTCACTACCCCCCAAAAAGTGAAGTTGGTACTTAGGAAAATCACATTATTCCAATCTTTAATACTTTCTAGAATCTGAAACCGCATTTGAACAAATTTATATTTGCCCAACTTTTTAAAAGCAAACCCGGGGAAGCTGTTCGTTTTTAATGTAAAACCTTGTTCTACGCTTACACTTAATAGATGACAATATCCCACCATCTATTTACCACATCGTCCTCCCAAACCTTTAAAAAAAAAAACAATTGCTACCAACCTGTCTTCCATTGAGGATCTGTATACTGCATGAGTTAAAAAAAGGGCTGTGAAAATATCTAGACCCCTCACATCCTGGACATAAATTGTTTCAACTTCTACCTCAAAATAAAACTATAGGGCACTGCACACCAGAACTAGACACAAGGACAGTTTTTTCCCCCAAATGCCATCACTGTTTAACAACTAATTCCCACAACAGTGTCAAATAATTTACTAAGACACTATTACTATTATTCTTCTCTCCCTTACTAGTATCTATCTCTTCCCACTTATTACTATAACCATGTTGCTTGTATCTTTCAATTTATATTGTTTTTATTTGTTTCCTAGTACGATTTGATAGCTTCTTAGTAACCTTGACTATCACTAAGTGTTGTATCTTTTTATTCTTGATGAACGTATTTTAGTCTCCTTATGTACACTGAGAACATATACACCCAAAGACAAATTCCTTGTGTGTCCAATCACACTTGGCCAATAAAGAATTCTATTCTATTCAATTCTAAGCTTGGCTACCTACTTTTTACTAATGAAGAGGGAGGGGCGGCAGGGGGAAAGAGATCGCCTAACGACAGCTAGCCGAGCTGTCGAGTTTCTTCCTCGAAGATCTTAAGAGCAAAATTGGAAATCATCAGGCGAGGCAATGCCGAAGTTTGCACAGGGGAAGCCACCCGAGGAGGTCTTTCAACTCCACCACTTGGCGCCCTCCTCGCAAGGGTTGAGCTCTGTTTTTCTCTCCAATCCTCCCTTGCTCCTCACGATAAGCCAACGGGAGACCCGAAACCGCAGGAGATTTGCAACGGCCATGCCTTCCCTATACCCCGCCTCGAGCCCCCGGGCTCAGAGGAAGGAGGGTCCCCTCTCTCCCAGTCCCCTCCGCTTGCTCACCTTGCTCGAAGGCGCTCCCCCCGTAGTGAGGAGCAACGCCAAGGTGAAACTCTTCCAGGGAGCAGAAAGCGCCGAAGGCATTGTTAGCCCTTGCAAAACTTGGCCGAAGGCGGCCGCGCAGGGAGACCTTAGTCTCTTAGTTCCCGCGCCGCGGACTTTTTGAGTGAACTTTGCGGCGCAGGCTCGGCGGCATTTGTAAGCTCGGCGATGGCGGTGGGGGCTGGGGAGCGCGAGCCCAATTCAGTCGGAGCGCGGCTTCCCAGCCAATCGCTTCCAGAACAGAGTACGCGCCCTGCGGGTGGGGGGTGTCCTGCCTTTGGATTGGGAGAAAGCGAAGCGCAACCGCGAGAGACCCACCCTCGCTTTCCCTCTCCGGCGTGAAGGTACACAGCACGTGCGCGCGCGCGCGCGCGCGCTCGACTGTCCGCTCCCTCCTTCTTCCTTTCATTCATTCCCGCGCGCGCGGCGACCTACAGTAATAAGAAAGCCTGCACCTTACGCTTCGCAGTGGTTGGGTATTTTCGTTTTTTTGTTAAGCCATCCTTCTAGGTTCAGGGCTGTTGCTCTCAAATGCTAGTTTTTTTGTTTTAATTTGATTTATATGCCGCCCTTCTCCGGAGACTCAGGGCGGCTTACAATGCGCTAAGCAATAGCCTTCATTCTTTTTGTATATTTATACAAAGTCAGCTTATTGCCCCCACAACTGGGTCCTCAATTTACCTACTTTAGAAAGGATGGAAGGCTGAGTCAACCTTGAGCCTTGGCGAGATTCGAACTTGCAGTAATTGCAGGCAGCTGGTCTTAATAACCAGCTTAATAACAGGGTGCCACTGTACTACCAAGGCTCTTGCCAATTAACTAATTATATCCTTTGAAAAGGCGCTGTGAGGATATTCTTCCTGCCAACGTTTGGTACCTAGGATTAATGCAATCCAGGGGCCTTTCTTCTAAGACAATGATCAAATAATTTTACAATTCATTAATCAAATTAGAATATTGGAAATAGAATAGTTTTGTGTAAGTTCTCCCAGAAACACCTTGTTCAGCCCCACTTACAAAATCCCTGAAGATGATAGGTGCCGTTACAGAGTATTCCTCTGTCAAAGTCATACTTTTGGCCCACTGGAGAAAATGCAAATACAGAAAAGAGTGGAAAATGAAGTCCTGTCAGCTTCTCCACCCTATGCCGTAATTAGAATTACTGCTTAATATCAGCTTCATCTAGAAGTATCTAAAACCTTCATATGTTGAACTTTATAAATACATTTGCTTTTCCCCAAAACTAGTCACAAGACTAGTGACTGAGAAATGGTTAAGGCTGAGAGACAAAAATGTTTTTTTCTTAATGTTTTTCCCATAAAGACATTATTCAAAATCACTCATGAGAGAAAGACACTTGCTCAATTTACTTTGGTGAGCTACTGTTCATTATCTCTTTGTAATATAACTAAATTCCACAATTTGTTCATTCCTATCTGCAAGGTTGGGCTGTCAGAATTTGAATGTGCCTTCAATAGTAAAAGCTAATTGTAAAAATGCTTTTTGTCTTTTGTCCAGGTTCTATTACATATTTGGGAATAAATTGTCCTAAGAACTGCATGCCAGTCCCAAGCCTGGATAAATGGGGAGGGCTGAGGTAAGATCTGGTGATCTACCTTGTTAAAATCTTGCCAAAAACTGTTATGGAAAGGTCTCAAATGAATTGAATATTGTGCTCAAAGGTAGCCTGGAAAGTACCCAACAAGTTTCTGGGGAAGAGCAAGATCCTGCAGTGAGTAGTCAAGACGTTAATGACAAACCCAGCAAGAATTCCAGATACTGATGCAGCCATTGGTGAAAGCAAACATCTGCGTTGCACAGTGATATATCAGATAGCAACATGGAATATCTGAGGAATGAGCCAGGGTAAATTGGATAACATCAAATGGAAGATGGACAGATTGAAAATCAGTCTCCTTAACATTACACTGGATTGACAATAGCTATTTCGAGTTTAAAGAATTCACTATCTATTATTCACTATCTATTAATCGAGATATGTCACTAGGAAAATGAATGGAGTGGCATTTGTCAAAAGCAAGAAATTCATCCAAGCAATGCAAAACTTCTAGATGGTTAATGATAACATAATAACCATCCAAATCTGTGCTAGACCCCCTCAGAATCACAGCTGTCCAAGTCTGTGCCCCAATAACTAATGCAAGAGAGGGTTTTTTGTCAGCATCAAAAAAACCTGAAAATCCTCTGAAGGTCAACATTTATGTTGCTAAGTGAGAAGTTTGTTAAGTGAGTTTTTCCTCATTTTATGACTTTTCCTGCCACATTTGTTAAGTGAATCACTGCAGTTGTTAAGTTAGTAACACAATTGTTAAGTGAATCTGGTTTGCTATTGACTTTGCTTGTTCGAAGGTTGCAAAAGGGGATGATGTGACTTCAGGATACTGCAACTGTCATAAATGTGAGTCAGATGTTAAGCATCTGAATGTAAATCACATGACCATAGGGATGCTGCACCGGTTATAAGTGTGCTGTTGTACCTGCGAACTGTCCTGAATAAACTGTTGTAAATTGAGGACTATCTGTATCCAAAAAAGACATAGTTTATATTCTGGGTGATTTCTATGCAAAAGCAGAAACAGGCATCACTGGCAACTTTGGACGTGGGAAGAAGAATGATGCATATAATTGATTAAATTTTGTCATGAAAATCATGTTCATATCATGAATAACTTCTTCAAACAGCCCTTGCACATTTGCATGTTTGCACATTTGGACTATAAATTGCACTGTAACCAGGTTGACTACAGGTAGTCCTCAGCTTACAAACACAACTGGGACCAAAATTGTAAGTTGTTGTAGTCATAAATTTATATTTAATTCATTGTGGCTGTAATAATTCAATAATGATTTATTGATCAGTAATTTATTCTTAAGATATTTAATAATGACTAATAATAACCAATTGATGGGATTACAAGGTAAAAACATAACAAATGATTAGAAGAGTAAGAAGGAAGGTGATGGGAAAATAACACTATGAATTTCTTTTCAATTGGCTGTCATAATGCCCCCAGACATTTCCCCAGATATCTCTCCAGATGTCAGCTCGGAGGAAGATGAACCAGTCCAGGCACATCTGGAAGGGAGTTGGTCAGTGGCTCCAAGCAGCCGTCTAAGAGAGATCTGCATCAAGTACAGCTGCACCAGAACACCCCTGAGGCTTCAGGTGGAGAAAGCATGCCACTGCAGCCAGCCAGTGATGAGGAAGAGGAACTGCCTTCTACGCCTGATCCAAGAACATGTAGGGCAGAGAAAAGGCAGGAGCAGAGAAGGTCAGACAGATTACTCGTGAGGAGAAAGAGTTGCCCTTTTTGATGGCTACACCAGAAGCTAGCTATTTAGTACAACAGACAGAGGGAAGCGATGCTGGGAACAATGTGTTCGTTTCCTAGCTGCATGTTTCCTTGTCATTGTGATTCTTGCTTTGCTTTGGATTGACACCATGCCTTGACTTGGATTGTGCCCTGTGAACTCCAGACTTTTCTTGGCTCATGAACCCTCTTGTATTGTGGATTTAATTTTGCCTGCTAGGTTTATTTTGACTGAGAAATTTTAAAGTGCCTTGTGTACTCATTGGCCATTGCTTTGTGGACTAGCATTGGTCTGCTTGTGGCTGGGCTTAGTTGGGACTGTTTTGAGTTTTTGGTGAAGGGAGTTGTGGGGGAATATTAATAAACCCACTAAACCAGAGTTGTTTGCGTGTGTGTGTGAGCAGGACAGCACATTGGCATCTGATGGACTTGAGTGCCACCTATCTTGCTGTACCTGTTTTCTCCTCAGCATCCCCTCCCACTTTGGGAGAGCAACCTTTACTCAAAAGAAATTGCTGACCTCTGAAGTATAGAACTGTGTAAATGGTTTCAAAAGAAGAAGTTATAGTTGTGTCATGCATGAATGAATTGTTATAGATTTGGAAAGTTTGCCCTGAATGAAAAGTGAGAATGACTATTAAAACATTTGTTGAAATATGCATCAAAAAGGGAAGGAACCAGCCAAATCAGAAGGGTAGCAATATATCAGATTTGAATAGTGCATTTGAATCTCCAAAATGAAAATATTTTGACCCCAGCACAGCTTTCATGGAATATGAAAAGGAAGGGAAAAAATCTAAATATCTGATCAATGAAATTCTTCCCTGCAGACTTATCAACATAATTTCATAATTTATTTATTTATATAAGAAATATTGTAGCTTCTGAAACATAATAGTTTAAGGTACTTTGAAACTTCAGTGAAGAAAACTTCTAAGAATGCTAGCCAAAAATTGTTTTTTCAGCCACTACAATGCCACTTTAGGAAACAGCAAATAAGAATCCAGACAGAGATAGTTTGTAACTCAAGGCAATGCTTGATTGATTTCCAGCAGTTGCTGTGGTACTGCCTTCAGAGTGCAAGGACTGCTGATTTTGAGTCTCCATTTGGATCAAAAACAACAGACACAAATGGGAGGTGGGGAGGAAGAGTATTATTAGACACCTGCCAGGGACCACATTAAAGCAAGGAGCTCATTGCCAACTAACTGGATTCTTTTGATACTGCTGCTCTTTCTCCTGCTTGCTATTTCATCCTGATCTGCAAAACTGTGAACTGTAAAAGGAAGTCACAGAGTGATCATTATGTCGCATGGAAGGAAACCCTAGCTTCTCTAAACATTCCTGCTGAATTGTTATGTTTAATGTGACAGAAGGGAGGGTGTTATTAATTATAGAAAGAGTAATTAACTATGCTAAATTACTTTAATTAAAATCCTACATATTGCTGGCAGGGCGTTCACAAGCCCCATGTGACCCATAGTCTGAACAAGGTTGTGTCATCCCATTTTGCATAATTTTATGTTCTCTTTCTGGCGAAGTGATTTTTTTTTTAAGACCAGGAAGGACAAGCAAATGAATAAATAGTGACAGCAGTGGTGAGAAAGGGATGGATTCAGGGAAGGAAATCTGAGAATTCCTGTTCAAGGCCCTTCCCTCTGCTTCAGTTCCTTAAAAGATACTCACTTAAATGATTTAAAAAGCTGTAAAGTGGTACCTCGGCTTTGAAACTGAATTTGGTACTTAACTCATTTTGACAGAAAATTTTGTTCCAGTAGTTATCATTTGTTTGGTATTCAATGCACAAGTTAGAACTTGTTGTTGTCAATTGCCTCATGACTGGCTACCCTTACCAGCCAAAAAAAAAAAAAAAAAGGATGACACATTAATCATGTGATAGTTCTTGCCCTGTGGACTTCCCCTTGCAGTCTTATCTTAGCTTCTGTGGTCATTTTGTGTATTTTTGCGCTTTTTTTCTCATCAGTACAGACAGAGTGTCATTTTTATTTTATTTAATCTAAGTATTTAGGTTTATTTCTCATATAAAGCAAAGTTATACAACTCTATCTTTTTACATATTGCCTTAAAAATGTGCATTATCTTTTGTTTGGCAATGCATTAAATTTATTTACATTATTCCTTATGGGAAAAATTTGTTTGGCTCATCGTTTTTGATACTCATTGTGCCTCCCGGAACCAATTAATGACAAATTCTGTATTATGCAGAAACTCTGCATGAATTGTAAACTACGGGATTTCTGCTCTGTTTGCCTAACTGCAAGCATTGAGACTTAAATAAATACATAAATATTACACTGAAATGTAAAATAGGCCAATAAACTCTCTTTACAAACAGAAAGGGCAATTCAGGTGTGCCTAGTTGAAAAAATAGAAGAGGAGATTGTGCTACATTTTCTACTATAAATTTACCCTTCAAAGGAACTTTTCTGTCAGCCCTTTGGGATAGACCAGACTAGAAAACCAAAACTTGGAATGTTAATACAATTTTTATTATAAGGTTATAGCAACAGAACCTTGCAAGTCTGAATGTGCTTCCCCCTCCCTCCCCTTATTTTTGTGAAAATTAGGGACAGTCAAGTCTGACATATTTTCTCAAATTACATTTTTGCCTTAGATCAAAATTATTTTATCTGACTGTGACTTAGTTGTGGATCTTCCTCCTGTTCCTCAAGGTTATTCCTACTTCCCAGTACATTTTCTGTCTGGTGGTGTAAAGATGTAGACGCTGCTTAATCTGAAGCATTATTGCAGCTGGGAATAACTATATTTCCTGCAATGGTTCCATACCAATGTCCTATCCCTTATAGGATTTTTGGTTGAGTGCACATATATTAATTAACTAGAATTGTATATACAACCTACTAGTTAAAAAGATAACTTTGTTTCAGCTTGTTACATAATCTGTCTAATTCATTTATGATTCAACAACTGGATTAATGCAATAAAGTACATTAAATTATGGGTAAACATTCTGTGCGAATTACAGCCATTGTGTCAAGATCAATTTACTAGATAAGGCCTCCATTTATTATCATAGGATCTGACAGAAGGGCAAAGGTATCTTTTATGTCTCCTGGTCTGAAATTCTTTAGAGCAGTGGTTCTCAACCTTCCTAATGCCGCGACCCTTTAATACAGTTCCTCATGTTGTGGTGACCCCCAACCATAAAATTGTTCCTAAGACTATTGAAAATATGTGTTTTCCGATGGTCTTAGGCGACCCCTGTGAAAGGGTCGTTCGACCCCCAAAGGGGTACCGACCCACAGATTGAGAACCACTGCTTTAGAGCCTTAAGGAGTAATATAAAAAGTTTAAAGTGGGTCTCACATCCAATTGGCATTCTTTCAGTGGCTATGCACATCCCATAATAGCTTAACCATTTCATGTATGCTACCTGTAGTTTCTGGACCATATCTAGGGAGACAGAGAGTCCTGTTCAGTAATCAAGATGTGAGGTTACCAATGCATGGATCAAACTTTGTCCAGAAATTATCATTGCTGGAGCACCAGCTAAAGTAGGAAAATGTTCATTTTTACAGATGCCACTCATACATCTATTAACAGTGATAATTTGATAAACCATTAGGCTATATACCTTCAGGTGAAATTCAGTCCAACTAAGTCAAGTGAACTGTTCAAGTCTTTTAATATTACAAGAGAGAAAAAAACCACATCATTTATTTCAGGCAATGTATTACAGATTTCATGGCATGCTCTTCTTAGTTGCTCTTAGTTTCCCACAACTCTGAAATATCCTTTCTGGCAAGTTGGATTACAAATACACCTAATATTTAAATTTTGGCTGCACCAAGTTTTATATAATGACATTCCTTTATTGGTGCAATAGGGAGCATGGTGGCTCAGGTAGTTAGGATGCTGGGCTGGTGATCAGCAGACTCTCATTCAAGACCCAGTTGCATTTGAAATGAAAAAAGCTGTTTTAATCATTTATTTCAAGAAGGTTGAATGTTCAGGGGATATAATGTATTGGAATAAATAGGACACATGCCAAATGATTCAGCTTTGGTTTTTAATATAGGTATGTGCGTGTGTGTATACAGTATGTGTGTGTACATTTTTAGATGATTAGATACAGTGAATGGTGTTGATATGAATCAGATTTAGCTATACTTCCTTTTATTATACTTTAATTTCTTAAACTGTACCTTAGCTTAATGTTTCATTCTTGCTTTCTATGCAATGTTGCTTACTTCAAAAGAGAATGATAATATGGATATGTACCTCTTCATTTTATACTGTTATAGCATTGACTCTTCACCCTTTTTTAAATCTGTTCTTACGGTTTTTGAAGCTGCTGGGTACAACTTCAGAACTAAGTGTGGCACTAACTTGGCATACAAAACCGTCTTTGCTGCTATCTAGTAGTTGTCCAGATTTTTGCCATCCAGAAATGCCAAAATGCATTGGCATTTTGGATCTGCTAAAAGATGGAAATTTCTTTACTTTCACAGAAGGAATCCTTAGGAAAAAAAAGGGACCATGTGCACAATCCCCTAAGAAATTTTAAATTTGTCTTCGTTTAATAAAGAAGGAAGTGCCATACATTATCTCCTGCATAACTCTAAAAGCTGCAAAATCCTCAGATATTTTTCTTTGTACTAAAGAGAAATATGTACTACGCTTCTGAAAAGTTTTAAACTGTGTATTAGAAAGTTTTGTTTTGTTTGTTTGTTTTTTAGTCCCTGACAGTGACAGAAAAAATGAGAGTTCATTGAAGCTCCTGAAAATAGATGTTTTCCTGTTAATAGCTACAGCTATTAACAAGAATACAGAGGGAGTAAATAGAGTGAAAATCCTCTTTCTTGAGCATTTTTAATCAGTAGGAAATAGATGTCTGTTTTTTTTCTTATGAGAATTGGAAGCATAAATAGAGCCCCATCCCCAATCACTAAAAACTGCAATACTTTGCTGGGGAACAAAGACATATGAGCCATAATGGGACACATTAGTTCAAGCTGTTGAAACAAATCATTTAGAGAATTGAAATCTGTATTGAGAAAAATGAGTAGGAAGATTTATCCTTTAGTTGGATGAAGTTTACCTGATTCCTATTGGACTGCAGCATTGCAGAGTAACAAAAGGACCTATATCAGAAGTATAAATTTAAAAATCAATCTCCATCTTCCTCCATCTTCCCCTATGGGTATGTCATATGTAACTAAAAAGGTGAATTCCAAAGACTTTTCTCTTTAACTAATTCTCTTTCCCCAAACTTTAAAGGAAAAAGAAAAACAGGGATAAGCAAGGCATGCATCCCAGATCAGATTTCCAAGGATATGGGGTAAAATGCAATTTAAACCTTCTTTTTTCACCAGGATCCTTTCACCTGGATGTCCAATTCCCATGATCAGCAATTGATATCACCATTAGCCATGCTAGGTGGAAACTGAGTAACCTGAATTCCAGAATATTTGCAGGGTACCAGATTATGGGATATTGAATTTCTGAATATATCATTGCCTGTCTAAATTTAATTCCTTTTTAGTATTATTTTAATTTCTAGGAAGAACTACAGTTTTGAAGAATAGTTGGAGAAGGATTGAGTGAATCAGCTTCACTGACCCCAAATTTTCCTTTTCCAATAGAATCCTTTAGGCTGAAATGAGAAATGTTTCTTAATGAATAATCAGCAAGGGAAATAAGTTGCAAATTTGTGATATGTCAATACTTTTGATTTACTATAGCAATAAACAACCCACACTATGCCTATGATTAATTGATAGAAAGATGATTTAAGACAGGTATTGCAAAAGCATTGTACCATACCAAGTAGTTTGGTAAGAAACTGGAAATAAATTATTATGGTTAAGGCAGTGAAGTATTTCATTAGTATTTTGGTAATCATGCCCTATATGTCTGATGCAAATTTTGATGAAATAAAATGAATGTAACCCTATTCAGTCCTTAAAGCAGATCATTACATTTAGACTCAAAGTTTTCATAGCTGGCAATAACTGATGGAATAGGTACAAAAGTAGCTTCCTGAGATTTAAACAAGAATGAGTAAAAAATTACCAGCTAATTAATTATGATTGTGAGGTATTGAATGTCAGAGCTGCACAGTTTCTGCACAGTTTGAATGTCAGTTTCTGCACAGCTTAATTTGAAGCATTCTGTCAGAATGGACCAAGTATAGATAATCTCCAAGGAAAAGCATTTTGTCATAAATCGTTGAAATTTTTAAAAAATCTTAGAAGAAAAAGCTAACAGCTAATGAAATGGAAAGTGATTTGCATTCTTTATGTTAATTCTGAACCCTGTATCTAGTAGTACCATATTAGAGACAGGAAAAACCTTAGCATCAAAAAACCCAGAGCCCATAAAAGAGGAGGTGGAGTTGCACTGTATGTAAAGGACCACTATATTGCTATAGAATTGCATGAAACCAAAGACGAAAACCTAGAATGCATATGGGTCAACATAAAAGACAAAAAGAATGACATGGCCATAAGTGTATACTATATCAATCAAGCAGAAAAAATATCTTTTTGCCAACCAACTAACAAACATATGTAGGAAACATACTACAATAATAATGGGGGACTTCAATTACCCTGATATCAATTGGAAAACTAATTCTGCACCAAGTGAAAAATCAAATAGGTTCCTAACCAACCTAGCTGTTGTCCAAAAGGTAGAGGAGGGAACTAGAGGGACAGCCATACTGGACTTAATACTTACAAACAGAGAAGAAGTAATAGAAGGAGTTGAAACTGCAGGAACCTTGGGTGAGAGTGACCATGTCATACTAGAATTCAACATAACGCAAACACAAGCAGTAGAACAAAATGATACCAGAGTCTTCAATTTTAAAAGAGCTGATTTTAATAAACTCAGAGAGAACTTGGGAAAGATTCCTTGGATGAAAATCCTAAAGGGGAACTCAAGAATCTTGAGAAACTCTGAAAAATATGACCATAAAAGCCCAGATCAGCGCAATACCGCTGAGAAAGAAAAACAAGAAATCCAAGAAGAAACCAGCATGGCTGCCCAAAGATCTCTCTGAGAAATTGAAAGACAAAAAGGACAAGTACAAAAAATGGAAAGGGGGACACATAACTAAGGCAGGATATCAGCATATAGCCAGAATCTGCAAAGATGGAAGGATGGAAGGAAAGGCTCAGAATGAACAAAAACTTGCAACAAAAGTCAAAGATAACAAACAAAAGTTTCTTCCAACATATAAATAACAAGAAAAAAATCAAGGAAACAGATGGTCCACTAAAGAGAGAAAATGGCAATGAAGTAACAGGCAACAGAGAGAAAGCAAAGCTGCTTAACTCATTCTTTGCATCGGTCTTCATGCAAAAAGAAACTATAGCCCAACCTACCAGAAACAACTAAATAAACAGACTGGAAATAAAAGTTAAAACAAGCAAAAAAAAAATAGTAAGAGAACACCTGTCTGATCTTGGTGAATACAAATCACCAGGACCTGATGGATTACATCCCAGAGTTCTAAAGGAGCTGGCAGATGTCATCTCAGAACTATTGCACCACATCTTTCAAAAATCCTGAAACACTGGGAAACTACCAGAGAACTAGAAAAGAGCTGGTGTGATTCCCATCTTCAAAAAAGAGGAAAAAAACAGACCCAGGAAACTACAGACCAATACCCAGGAAGATACTGGAAAAGATAATAAAAAAACAGATCTACCAACACCTAGAAATGAGTAAAGTAATAACTAGCAGTCAGCATGGGTTTGCTAAAAACAGATCATGCCAAACCAATTTTATTTCATTCTTCAACATAGTAGACCAGCGATATACTGTGGACATAATATACTTAGACTTCTTCAATATCTTTATAAACGACTTAGATGAGGGAATAGAAGTGGCACTCACCAAATTTGCAGATGATACTAAGCTAGCAGGAATAGCTAACACCCTAGAAGACAGGCTCAAGATCCAGATGGATCTTGACAGACTTGAACTCTGGGCCCTATCTAACAAAATGAAATTTAATGTAGACAAAAGTAAAGTCCTACACTTAGGTAAGAAAAACCAAAAGCACACATATAAACAGGGGACAACCAGGCTTAATAGCAGTTACTGTGAGAGGGATCTTGGAGTCTTAGTGGACAACCAGCTAAATATGAGCCAGCAGTGTGCAGAGGCAGCTAAAAAAGCCAATGCAATCCTAAATTGCATTAACAGAGGGATACAATCAAGAGCAAGTGAGATACTAATGCCACTCTATAAAGCCCTAGTAAGACCACAGCTAGAGTACTGCATCCAGTTTTGGTCATCACACTATAAAAAAGATGTTGAGACTCTAGAAAAAGTGCAGAGGAGAGCAACCAGGATGATTAGGGGACTGGAGGCTAAAACATACAAAGGACGGTTGCAGGACTGGGCATGGCTAGTCTAGTGAAGAGAAGGACCAGGGGAGACATGATAGCTGTCTTCCAATACTTGAGGGGCAGCCACAGAGAGGAGGAGGTCAAGCTGTTTTCCAAAGTATCTGAAGGCCAGGCAAGGAATAATGGATGAAACTGACCAAGGAGAGATTCAACCTAGAAATGAGGAGGAACTTTCTGACAGTGAAAACAATCAACCAATGGAGCAGCTTGCCTTCAGAAGTTGTGGGAGCTTCATCACTTGAGACTTTCAAAAAAAGTTTGGGCTGCCATTTGTCAGAAATGGTGTAGGTTCTCCTGCTTGAGCAGGGAGTTGGACTAGATAAGGACCCTTCCAACTCTGTTAATCTGTAATCTGAAAGGTATAAGAATATTTATGTTTGGGTTCCTATAGTATGTGTTATGGAATTTGTTTGGACCTGACTTAATATACTGTGAAAATGTGGGCCAATGTATTTTTAATATATTAACCATGGTTCATGGTTTAATGGGTTATATATCCGAATAGTAATTTAACAAATAAACTATGTTTAAGCAAATCATGATGTACAGTATGTGCAAAGCAGTTCATTGGATACTAATATCAGACAAAATTACTATATGATTGACTTACTGGGTGTGCAGTGTAGGAGAGGAGTCATGTTAGCCTGTTGTATTTCAGGAACTGTATTTT
Source organism: Pantherophis guttatus (assembly GCF_059756535.1). Classification (NCBI taxonomy): domain Eukaryota; kingdom Metazoa; phylum Chordata; class Lepidosauria; order Squamata; family Colubridae; genus Pantherophis; species Pantherophis guttatus. The sequence continues at coordinate 288,241,988 of NC_142063.1, read as the reverse complement.
AATTCACCAGATGCATAGCAGAGTGGCTAGATGGTTGCAGGTTTTAAATTAAAATTAAATGAGGCAGGAGGAAGGGGAGGAGAAAACAGGTTACGCAGATACAGTTAAACGTTAAAACAGATTACCAGTATTTTATCAATTAATAATTGTAAGTGTGTTATAAAACCCATACTGTTTGTTGGGACCTTCTGAGGTTGCGTGAAACTTTTGTAGGTTTGTGACTGCAGGAATCTCTCATTCAGGACCCCTTTTTAACTCTCCCTCCCCATAACAACCAGACTTTGAAGTCTGCCACAAAATGTCCTAAGTGATTGAAATGCTCTGTTATTACTTTATGCTTGTGCCTTGATGTCAAACCTGTATCTATTAAATACTTTGCACAATACAGAGGGGCTTGGTCAGCAGATGATGGCATACATCACATTAGAACAAAATATGTGAACGTCCATCTAATGACATTTATGTTCTTCTCAGGGCCTGTCTTGGTACTTAGTGTAGAGCAACATAGACATCTGGGCTTATTTCAGGCTTGCCATAATTGTAATTTTGTTTCTTCTTGTTCTCTTACAAGAATCTACTTCAGGTTTCATGGATGTTTATATGCAACTGTGAGCTGGCCACCCAGTATCTGAGAAAGTTCAGTATCATTGTCCAATGTTAGTACCTTCTACTGGTCGTTGTGAAGGTTTTGCCCTCAGAGGTAAGTCTGGAAGTGCTGTTTTTCCCCCCTGTAAAGGTACATGTTAGTCTAAAAATTAAAATATTCTCTGTAGTAAAATTTGTTCCAATAGCAGCCGTTATGCTTATAATGGCTGTAGGTTACATCTCATGTAAAGAAATTTCCTCCCCCAATGGCTTAATTTCTTAGATCTCAATCCAGCTAAACTTGCTTTAAAATGTTGTAACTGAACTGTTACTTGCAATGCCTGTTTAAAAAACGCCCACACACATTTCCCCAAATATTTTTTACACAATACTTTCAAAAATGGTATATACTGTTCTATAGCTGCTGACAGGCAGTTGATTCACCAACCAGTTAAAACTTGAATTCTAAGAAAATTCTTACATTTTTAAAAAGCCTAGTTCCTACAAAAATTCCAAAAACCTGTCCCGTATAATTCAAATGCTATAATTTGTTTAGTTATAAAGTACAATTATCATAAAGCCCCCCTCATTCATGATCTAATTTCAGACGGGGGTGCTGACCTGGCAGGGATTACAGAGACCTGGTTAGGCCAGGAGGGAGGAGTTCCCCTTGTGGAAATGTGCCTGCCAGGTTTCCGTGCATTCCATCAGCCACGGACTCAGGGAAGGGGTGGGGGAGTGGCAGCAATCATTAGAGAAAGTCTTTGCCCGAGGGAGGCCACTGTTCCTCAGATAGCCGGATGTGAGTTCCTCCTTGTGAAGTGGGGTCAGGGGATTCAGATGGGCCTACTGATTGTGTACCTGGCTCCCTGCCACGTAACAGCGGTCCTGCCTGAGCTGCTCAACATTATAGCTGGGGTGGCGGTGGAAACCCCCAGACTTATGGGGGATTTTAATCTGCCATCCGCTGGTAAGATTTTGGAGACGGCTCGGGAGTTCATGGCTTCCATGACGGCCATGGACCTGACCCAAGTAGTTAAAGGCCCCACCCACTTGGGGAATCACACTCTGGACTTGATTTTTGTCTCTGATCAGTGGCTGAATGATCTAAGAATAGGGGATATAGACATCAAGCCCTTGTCATGGTCTGATCATTCTCTCCTTCACATGGACTTTCAAGTCACTTCCACCCACCGCAGGGAGACGGAACCAACCAAATGGTTCCATCCCAGGCGCCTGATGGACCCCAAAAGGTTCCTGACGTAGCTTGGGCCATTTCCTGAGACTCTGGCTCACGATTCGACTGAGGACCTGGTGGTCGCCTGGGACAGGGCGGCTACTGGGGCCTTGGACCGCGTCGTGCCTTTGCGGCCTCTGACCCAATGCCGATCTCGTCTAGCTCCTTGGTTTTCCGAGGAGCTGAGAGAGATGAAGCGTCGGAAAAGATGCCTGGAGAGCGATTGGAGGACAAACCGATCTGAATCTGACCGAACACAGGTGAGATCTTATATTAAGACCTACCTAGTGGCGATAAGAGCGGCGAAGTCTAGCTACTTCTCCGCTCTTATTGCATCTGCAGAGAACCGCCCAGCTGTGCTGTTTAGGGTGACCCGCTCCCTACTTCAGGTGGGGGTACGGGAAGATCCCTTACAGGGTCGAGCTGAGGATTTTGTACAATTCCTGCATGATAAAGTTGCTCAGATTCAGGAAGGCCTGGACTCCGATTGGGTAGATCCAGGGGAGGAGACGGGGGCAGGTCTTGAGAGCGTTATCTGGGAAGAGTTTGACTTTGTGGCTCCTGAGGACGTGGATAGGATTCTGGGCAAGCTTAACGCTGCCACATGTTTATTGGACCCGTGTCCCTCCTGGTTGGTACTGGCCTCCCAGGAGGTTACACGAGGCTGGCTCCAGGGGATTATAAATGCTTCTCTGAGTGAGGGTGTCTTTCCCGCCACCTTGAAAGAGGCGGTTGTGAAGCCCCTCTTCAAGAAGCCTTCCCTGGACCCGGCTATATTATCAAATTATTGTCCAGTCTCCAATCTTTGCTTTGTTGCGAAGGTTGTTGAGAGTGTGGTGGCGCGACAAATACCCCGATACCTGGATGAAGTTGTCTATCTGGATCCGTTCCAGTCGGGCTTCAGGTCATGATACAGCACGGAAACGGCATCGGTCGCGTTGGTGGATGATCTCTGGAGGGCTTGGGACAGAAGTTGTTCCTCTATCCTGGTCCTATTAGATGTCTCAGAGGCTTTTGATACCATCGACCATGGTATCTTACTGCACCGGCTGGAGGGGTTAGGAATAGGGGGCACCATGCTTCGGTGGTTCTCCTCCTTCCTCTCTGACCGTTCGCAGTTTGTGTTGGCAGGGGGGCAGAGGTCGACCTCAAGGCACCTTATTTGTGGAGTGCCGCAAGGGTCAATCCTCTCACCCCTTCTGTTCAACATTTATGTAAAACTGCTAGGCGAGATCATCCGTGGTTTTGGGGTGAGTGTTCATCGGTATGCTGATGACACAGCTATACATCTCCACCCCAGACCACCCCAATGATGCCCTTGCTGTCATGTCCCATTGCCTGGAGGCCATGCGGATCTGGATGGGGAGAAACAAGCTCAGACTCAACCCCTCCAAGACCGAGTGGCTGTGGCTTCCGGCGTCCCGGTATAGTCAGCTGGTACCATCACTGACAATTGGGGATGAAATCTTGCTCCCCACAGAGAAGGCCCGCAACTTGGGTGTCCTCCTGGATTCACGGCTATCTTTAGAAGATCATTTGACAGCCGTGGCCAGGGGTGCCTTTTATCAGGTTTGCCTGATCCGCCAGTTGCATCCCTTTCTGGATCGGGACGCCTTGCGCATGGTCACTCATGCCCTAGTTACCTCCCATATGGACTACTGTAATGCTCTCTACATGGGGCTCCGCTTGAAAAGCACCCGGAGGCTCCAACTGGTCCAGAATGTAGCCGCGCGGGTGATTATGGGCGCAGCTCGTTGCGCCCATGTAACACCTCTCCTACGCGAGCTGCACTGGCTCCCGGTGGTCTTCCGGGTGTGATTCAAGGTGTTAGTTATCACCTTTAAAGCGCTCCATGGCTTAGGACCTGGGTACCTACAAGACCGTCTTTTGCCACCAATAGCCTCCCACCAACCAGTTCGTTCTTACAGGGAGGGACTACTCAGGGTACCGTCAGTCAAATTATGCTGATTGGCGACTCCCAGGGGGAGGGCCTTCTCTGTGAGGGCTCCAACCCTTTGGAATGAACTGCCCCCTGAGATACAAAATATCCCTGATCTCCGTGCTTTCCGCCGTGCCCTCAAAACCCTGATGTTCCAACAAGCGGGGCTAAACATATGAACATGTGAATGTTTTTAAAATGTTATCTAATTTTAGGTTCTATTTAATTGGGCCAAACTATGTTATAATAATAATTTTAATTAGCAATTTTATGATGTTTGTGTATCTATATTTTTCTTGACCGTACACCACCTTGAGTCCCATGGGAGAAAGGCAGTATAGAAATATAATAAATAAATAAATAAAATAAATAGAAAGAAGAAAAAGACCAAAACAACTGATTTTACATTTTGACAATAAGATTTAATATAAATAGGGAAAAAAAATAACAATACAAATATTGCTAGAAAGAGAAAACAATATCTAATTTTAAGGAAAAATTAATTTGTGTGCCCTCGTGTTTTGAAGAATGTTTCATGTTTTTGTTGTAGTCCAAGGACTAGAATTTATTTAATGTCACACAGAAGAGCTACTCCTCTTAGTATCCAATGATCAGGAGATACAGTTGTTCTTAGATAGATTGCAGTGATATAGGTCAAATCTGTTCTTCTTGGCTTCTTATAAATGGGACAAACATAGAGTTTAGGATCTCTTGGGCCTGTTGTGTTAATTGCAAATATATGTACAACAGGAAGTAAAGTGAAAAGAATCTTTGCTGTAGATTCAGTAAGCTTATTATTACGTCTATCCCATCCAGCTCCATCCAAATATAATCCATAGATATAAACCCCTTCCTATATAAAAAGAATGTATAATTATTATGGTTAGAAAATTATCAGCTTTTAATATTATAACATAACTTGACTGATTTAACTTGTACGGTATAAACTATAGTATAATTAACAAAATGAAAAAATGAAAAAAAAAATACTAGCAAAATTTGAGAAAGTAAAATAATCTATAATGTTTCTGAATGATAATGAACAATGTAAACTTATTTGTGTTTACTGAAAAGAATTGACCGTGAGATTAAAAGGAGTTTTCTGTTTTATGCTCTATGTACCTTTCTATCTGGGCATGGTCACAACCTGTATTCCTAAGAATGCAATAAGAAAAATTCCTTGTAGAATCCTACATTTTCTGAACACCCCCACCCCCCTCAGATGACAGAAGCAAATCAATCTAGAGAGGTTTTTGTTACAGTGATGTCATCCTCCTCTATCTCTCTCCTCCATCTTTGCTACTTTGGTAATGGAAGGTAGGAAAGGAGCATGTCAGGGCTACATAAGTGAAAAACACATGTGCTTTCTTTTATTGATCATTTCATTGTTGAAAAATCTAAAGTGAATAGAAACCAAACATTTATTTTCAAAAAAATCATGTTAGAATTTTCAGAAAACAGAATTAGGTGGCACAGTGGTTAGGGTGCAGTACTGCAGCTACTTCAGCTGACTGCTAGTTCAGCAGATCAGTGGATCAAATCTCACCGGCTCAAGTCTTCCATCCTTCCATCCTTCCGACGTGGGTAAAATGAGGACCCAGATTGTTGGGGGCAATATGCTATTTAGTATACTGTCTTTGGTGTAAGCCGCCCAGAGTCCTCAGAGAGCAGGCGGCATAGAAATATGAATAATAAAAATAAAAAATAAAATTAGTTTGGAAATTAAAAAAAGGATGTATCCATGGTATACTTACAGGAGGGGCTGCAGTGATCTCTTCTTTGACCTGTTTCAGCACTTCATTATGGATGGTCACTGTATCTAAAGCCCAGCCTTTGTGCGCTCTTGTAACCTCTTGTCTCATAGCTGTTAGAAAGCCTATAAAACAGGCCAAAGAATAAGACAAGTTTAGAACAACCTTTTTCTTGTATACATTTTTATACTGAAGTGTTTTATGGCTAAAACGTTCACATAAAAAAGAACCACTAAAATACTCAGTAAAATTACCTAATACAAAATATGGGTAAATAAATAAATAAAAAAAGAAAATACAATTATAAATATATAGGCTGCTGGTCTGGTCTGAATATAGACTAAGCCCTGGATTGTATTTTACATTTGGAGAAACATAATGCTTTTAAACTGAGAGCTGAACTTGGACAAAGAAAGAAATACAGCAATAAACTTTTAGAAGAACTACACAGTGCATCAATTCATCACAAGAGTCATCGAACTATTGATGATACCGAATAGCTTCAGCTAGGTTATATTTATCTTTCCCTTGCTTTTCCCCCCAAAAATCTGTAAAATTCTTTTGTGAATTAAACAAAGGTACCAATAAGAGATAAATAATCCTCTAATCATAACCAGGATAAGAATTTCAAAGGCAATCCTTAAAAGAACATTGAATTTTTTAATCACTTTATGAAATGCAGAATTTTGTTCATTTGATACAATAAATTGTCATTTAGTTATTTCAAATTGTAATAAAATTTTATATAAAAATTGAAAAATCCTTGATATCTGTGCCTGCATAATGACTTTCACCTATATGAAACAAACTGTTACATGTTAACAGTTTTAGAAAGAACTAATTTAATATGTATGGCTTAAATGATGCTATATTCACTGGTTTGCTTAAATAATCAGCTAAAGAGAAATATGACTTTCACAAGAATCTAACAGAAATCCTAAACAGTAATATAGTAATATCACCATGCAATTGAAAAAAGTTTTTTTTATATATATTGGATTTCTGCCTCTGCTTCTATATGAATGTGATAGAATAAATCAAATGAAATGGAAAAGTTATGTTTTTAATAGACTAATATGGCTTCACTCTTATAACAGAACATATTGTTGATTTTATTTATAATGAATGATATTTACCCTGAGGATTAAAAAATCCAGTCATCCAAAATACATGTGGTCTTCCTTCAAAGATCCAAACACGGAACTGGGAATTTCTTTCTAAAAGTTCAGTAAACCAGAAACCCAGGGTAGAAGAATCCCATGATACACGCTTCCAGAGCTGAGGAATCCGAGCATCGTACATGTTATCAAGAGCATCTCTTAGGTTCTGGAGAAGTGAAAGTTAAAACATGTCATGGCATATTTGAATAGAAAATGTTCTTATCTCAGAATGAATGATTATACATAATACTGTACTTGGTTACCTCACTCATAATAATAGTTCCTTCTATGGCTAGTTTAAGGTCAAGGAGGCTGTTTCGGACTATTTTGATAACTTTTTGCATTCGGTCAATCTCTTGGCGAAGAAAAATGTTCATCGAATTAAGATGGCCCATTTTAATTAAACGAGCTTTTACCTAAATAAAAATAATTAAAAGAAAACAAGTCAATCAATAAAACATTTAGGATAGCTTTATGCTAAATAAAGAATATTTAGGCAACACTATTCCTATTTACAGTACGATAGGATCTGCCTGTATGTTCATGTGCATCAACACTGTAAACAAGCAATTTCCTTCTCTTCCCAGCCAAGTATACTATATGGTTCCCATTTGGTGCTGGAGGTAGAATTTCCCAAATAAGAGTAAAAGCCCATTGATAATAATCTTGATACCCTGATAATGAACATATTTTGCTCTTTCATGGTACACCAGTTCAAAGTGCAACCTCACCCTTACAATAGGCTGGCTTAAATGAACTTTACATGTTTGTTTGGTGGGCTATTGTGAAAATATGTACAGGAAATCATTTGAATATGTGAGAATAAAGACAGTAGATTATAAAAAGTAAATCTAAAAATTCAATCCAGAAATTGATCATGCTTTACTGATAGAGGAGAAAATTTGTAGCTAAAGGTTGAAATGAAGTGCTCTGATGATATTACTAGTTTGGGTAATGAAACATCTGCAAAAAAACCCAACCTGGTTCAGAGAGTACCAAGGACCTCCAATCATTTAAAAGAAAAAAGAAAAGAAAAGAAAAGAAAGAAGTACTATAATGCTATTGCAAAACCAAATGTATCTTTAGAACTCTAATATTCCTGTATGTGTTCAAATAGTTATAGTGGATCAAGTTCATGAAGAAATTCTATGCAGCCACCATGAATTCTAATAGAGAATATCTGTGAGCAGCTCTCAGTGGAATGTGCCTTAAATCATTAGACATTATGATTATCTAAGCTCAGATACACAATGGAAATGACTATCCAGTTAGTGGAAAGCAATGCAATTATTGTATTCTTACATTTATTTAAGATTTGTAAGCCATTGTTGCAGACAATGCAGATTAACTATTAAATTTTGAGAAATAAGTACAGTAACTAACAACAGTAAATATATATTACATTTAATAAAGCTTTTATGTTTTTTCTTTAAGCAAGTGGAGAAATTACAACTTTAATATTTGTCTTATTCTTTCATATCTCTTCTGGGTGAATTTTTATAGCATCTTTTCTCATTGATGTTGAACTCCTCATTGGAGTTTTAAATAGCAGCACAGATGTGCCAATGTTTGCAGCATCTTGACTATAAATATGAAAATTATTCATTAATATACCAAGTTGTTTGCAGTTACTACAATCTAGGGATGCACATGACCTTTCATGTGAAATATGGAATCAAGGGAAACATTCTCATTGGTAAATGATTAGCTAATAATTTTTCCTTAAGCTAGAATCATTAGATAGATAGATAGATAGATATAGATATAGATATAGATATAGATATAGATAGATAGATATAGATATAGATATAGATATAGATATAGATATAGATATAGATATATATGGATATCTATAGAAATTCATATTTTAACATCATGAAGGGACCCATTTCCTTCTTATGCAGCACCTGAGGATTTCTTCTACCAGCAGGTTTAGAATCCGGGTAATGCAAAATGGTTGCATTTCAGAAAACTATTCTCTACAAAATAAAAATTCTATTCGGGTCTATTGGAAGCAGAGAGTTATAAAGCAGGACAAAGCATTTCATATTTCATCCATCCAGAAGTAGAATTCTTTTCATTCTAATTTTATTTGCTGATATTATCATGTAATGACATCTTTTTTAGTGATGGTGGGAGACAGGAACACCTCAGGAAGACATCCCTTTTTAAAAATTAAAAAGTATTTTCATAAACACATAATAAGAAAAGAAGCAGCTTTGAACAGACACCAATGAATGAGAAACAAAATAAGCAGGGATAGGTTTATCCCTCAATTATTTGCCCTCAAAACTGCTACTTTTGCCTCTAGGAAAGTGGTTTTAGCTCTTTTTAACACAAGAATTATTTGAAGAGATATAAATAACAAGTAGTGGAGAATCACTAGCTATAGATTTTTTAATAAAACAAGCCCCTTGGAATTAAGATACTAAGAGCTTTGAAAATGCATATTTAATCTCAGGCTTTCAACCAAGCAATGCCGATAGCATATTTAAAAACAAGATAATGTTCCAAGGATATGTTGTGGAGATCAGAAATGAGCCTGAATAATTTCTGGGTCAGATTGAGCCTGTTCAAAGTGTTCAAAAACCCACAGACCTGGGACCAGAGTGATAATTTCAGCTCCTGTTTAAAATATTAGTAGATATTTTCTTTTAATCAGGCAAAAAGAAAAGGGTTGGCATTTTTTATTTATACCAGGCTAAGCCAAATCATACTGTACCAAGCTTTTGGATTCACACTGAATAACATTTGCTGGGGTAAGTAATGTCTATCCTATGGAACTCCGCCAGGAGAATAAGTATATGATCCAAGGTGAGTCAATTACAGTGTTCCTTAAATTATTGCAACACATACAGTTCTGCGCCTGGGACTACAAAACAACTCAAGCCATTTTAGCCCCAATTTCATGCTTTATAATTACGGTATTTTAATTTTGTTTGCTGCTCAAAGTCATTTGCTAAGAAGGGTGGACATATAAATTGGATCAATCAATAAATAAATACATAAAAATAATAAATTAGGATGAAGTTCTTTTGTTTCATTTTGTCTAAACACATTTTACATTTTGCCAAGACGTTTGCCAAAATATTGTTCTAATAATTGTTGTATTATTTATATGGTCCTTTGGCAAAATTGAAATAGCTGCTCCATATAGTCCAACAGAGCTATTTGGATCATATCCAGAACCCATCGCCACTTTTGATACTTGACCACAAAGAAAATAATTTAAAGCCAGAGTGAATTTTTTTTTTTTTTTGCTTTTGTAAAAGCAATAGTAAAGTATATTTAACAATACCATAAACTCACACCCTCCCCCAAATGTTAAGTCTATTCCCTCCAGTGATAGCATAACACGACCATGATATTTCTTTGACCCTCAGGGGCAAGTATGGATCTTGACTAGAAAAAGAATTGCCCAATAGCAGAAGTGTGAAATCGACACACAAAGAAGGGGTTGAGAAGAGTATTTCCTTTCAGCACTCTTAAACAATACAAAGAGTTTACCACTATGGATTAGTATTTTCATGCTTACGTGTACTTTAGAACAATTACCTCATGGGGTACATAATCAGGAGGCAGTTTCTCAAGCATATCTTCAGCTAGTCTATACACAATAGCTTCGCGAGTTTCTCCTACTCCACCTCCACTCTCTTTTGGTTGAATATTGGTTATAGTGTTCAAGACATCAGCTGCTGTGTTACTCTGGTATCTGAAAGGAATATTAAATAATATGTAATAAAGTCAGAGCTTGTAAAAACTGTAAATTGTCAAATATGATTGCTATAAATAACCCACAATAAAAAGCCACAGACAATTCAATGGATTCCTGCTATTTCTGGCATTTGGGAAACAAAGACAACAAATTCATTAAACTGAAGATTATTAAACCATGATTGGCCATGACATTTGAATGTAACCAGAACATGGCTTTTGTATATTTCTGAGGCTTTAAAACAGGCAAGGCCAACTAACAACTCATAATATGAAACACAATTTCAATTATTAGTTAAAAAAAACCCAACAGCTTTATTCATGTATAATATTAAGCATTTTGTTGACCTTTCTCAACAGGCTTCTGTCTTGTATCTTTTCTCTTACCATCTCCTCATCCTCTTTCCTGAAAAGGAGGAACCTGGAAACTTTTTGTTAGGCTAAGTTTCAGATTTGAGTTTGTGAGGCTCTGAAGTGCTTGGAGTTTTTGAGAACAATTTGTTATTCTTGACCAGATTGTCTTCAATATCTACAGCTATTAAACATGTGCTCTGTATATAAATTCAGCATTGCTTTGAAAATATTTTAAGTTTTAAAGCACAGGAGATATTACTGCTCCAAATGGGTTTTCAGGGTTTTAAATTCTAATGCAGAAAAAATGAGGTAAAGGAAGGACCCGTGGAGAAAAATCTAAAGCTTTTGTAGATTCCCCAAACAGTTAGATGCTAGTCTCTCAAACTAGGAATGTCATTTAAATTCTTCAATATATTGTTCTTTAACTATGCATGGTGGATGGAATCCTCAACTCATACAGCAAACTATTTTTTTAAAAAGCTGTTGCATCAAGTGTTTCTAGCATTCCAAATGAGGTTGTTGAAAAACTGATGAGGAATTAGCTATAGAGAATGCTTGAAGAATCAGATTATCTTAAAAAAATGCATTATGCAATCCATCCAAAATTGTTCAGCAAGTGGTGGTCTTAAAACTTGATCAAAGAAGGTAACAAATAAATAAAATCTGGTTTCCTTTCAGCCATGATTCCAGACCAATCAAGCAGCTCCGAGAGATGAAGCAACACAAGAGATTCCTACCAACTGCTACACAAAGTTGCTCAATTTTGCTTGGAGTTGGGTTCCAGTTGGGTAGGTCCCTTAGAAGTGATTGAGGCACATCTGTACCCTGTTATCTGGGAGGAGTTTAAAACAATTGATTCTGAAGAAGTGGACTGGGCCCTTGTGGCTGGGAGCAAGCTGCACGGGCTCCCAATTTCCTTCTGGGCAAAATTCAAGTTGCTAGTTATTACCTTGAAAGCCTTACATGGCACAGGACCAAGTTACTTCTGGGATTGCCTTTTCCCAAGGACATCTACCTGTCCTATCACATGCGAAAGAATGGGCAAGTTCCTAAGGCCTTCCCTTAAAGGCTGCCATCTTAAGGAATTTAGGAAGTGTGCCATTTCCCTGGCAGCCTCTTCCCTTTGAATACCATTTCCTCTGAGCTTTCACAGGCCCCCACTCTTTTAACCTAAAAAAACACTTAAGAACTGGCTTTTCTCCCAAATGCTAGAATAGGTTGAGAACTTGTGCACTGCATGGGAAAGTTTAGATTTTGTTCTGGTTTTAATGTTTTTATGATAGATAAATATTGTTTTTCAGTTGTAAACCACCCAGAGTTTTGTTCAATATGGGCAGTTATATAAAAGTTTTAAATAAATAAATAAAATCATGGGACCTTATGATTCCTTATCATTGACTGTCAATTACAATTCAACCTGAACCAAAATGCTTATGTCCTGATTACCACGCCTTTGGATTGTTGCAATTTATATGGGATTATGTTTGAAGACATCTTGGAAACTGCAACTGATACAGAAAGTGGTGGCGATGCTACTAAGTGGAGAAATACACTGTTGTAGAATTCCACCTATTGTTTAATTGCTGCACTATCTGACAATAGGTTACTGTACCAAGTTCAAAGTGTTGGGTATTATCCATAAAACCTTATAGAGTGTAGCAGGCACTGTTTTTGTAAGCATGCTTTGATATCCAGTCTGGTCACCTATTGAGAAACTGCCTCCCTTGAGAGAGCTATGGCTTGGGATGAAATGTCAGGCTTTCATGGTAGTAGTTCCTATACCCTGGGATATGTTGCCTTTGGAATAGCATAGAATATAGAATCATAGGGCTGGAAGGGACTTCAGAGGTTTTCTGGTTCAACCCTCTGCTCAAGACAGGAGCCTTTGGTTTAAAACACACCCTCAGGCCATACTACAGTGATGGTGCAACTATTGTGTCATAGTTTTTTACTTCATGCCTTTTCTCTTCTTTCTGGGAGATGCCAGATATTCATGTTGATTTTAGAAAAGACCAAGGAATTATTAATAAGAGACACTATTTCTGATGCACCCTGGATAATTGAGAAAACCAAATGCCAAAAAGAAGTCAGTATGTGTTTCCTTGATTATAAGAAAACCTTTCATTGTGTTGATCGTATCACGCTGCAGAAAATGCTCAGAAAAAAACGGGAATCCCAGAACATCTCATTGCCCTTATTAAAAACTTATACGCAGATCAGAAAGTCACAGTATGATGGCAAAGTAGTGAGGCAAAGCTCTATGCTCTCTGTATTTACTCAACCTGTATTGTAGAATATATATTAAGAAAAGCTGGAATGTAAGAAGATGAACATGATTTTAAAACTGAGGAAAGAGCCTGATATTCTGATGACTGAAAATGTGAATGATCTACAAATGTTTGTAATGAAAGTCATGGAGCACAGTAAAAAAGTATACATAAACAAAGTGTTTGAACTTTGATAGTAATGCAACTGAGATATTTTAGTTTATTTTTAACAATCCCCAAATATTAAGATTCAACATTCTGCAAATTATATAATCCATTACAGAAATAAATGAATTATAAGGAGACAAATTTCAAAGAGACTGATTATATCCTACAATAAGCTATACAATTTTTGAAGCTAAAAATAAGAAATAACCTGGTAGGGGTAAAAAGATGCTCACATATATTTTATTTCTATTTGAAACTGCTTATCAGATATGGCTGAAATTTTATTTTTAAACTAGAGCCGTGATGGCGAACCTATGGCACGCGTGCCACAGGTGGCACGCGGAGCCATATTAGTGGGCACACCAGCTCAGCTCTGGGCGCATGCACGTGCTGGACAGCTGATTTTCGGGCCTTCTGGGCCCACCAGAAGTAGGGAAACAGGCTGTTTCCTGCCTCTGGAGGGCCTGGTGGGGGGTGGGGAAGGCCCGTTTTTCTTTCTTACCTGATTCCAGATCCTCTCTGTGTATCTGGGAAGGGTGAAAGCAGCCTTTCCCACTCCCTTGGAGGCCCTACGGAGGCTGAAAGGGCCCATTTTCCAACTCTCGGTGGGACAGGAAGTGACGTTTTTTGCTGCTTTCGCCCTTCCCAGATACACAGAGAGGATCTGGAACCAGGTAAGAAAGAAAAACGGGCCTACCAGGCCATCATGTGCCAGGAGCGGGGGTGGGTGGGGTTGCGTGCGCATGCGCGTGGGCACGTGCATGCACGACCCTCCGCCCCGCCCCCCTCTCCTGGCACGCGATGGCAAAAAGGTTAGCCGTCACTGAACTAGAGCTTCCTGAGAAATTCAAAATTATTACTTTTCTTCCAATTTGTTTAATCAATGTTCTGCTTACAGAAGTGTCAACCAGATCACTTAATATAATAAGGTGGGACAAAAGTACTGTTGAATTTTATGCTTGAACATTTGGGAAATGCTTTATGTTTATAGCACAATCACACTGATTAAACTTTTCAATAACTATACAGCACAATCTTGTGCATTTGACTTCAAAAGTTAGTCCCAGTGATTTCAACAGATTCTCAGTCCAGATATATGTGCATCGGCTTGAATCTTTAATCTTTAGGAAGTCAAGGAAAACTTCCTTAAATTTTACATTTATTCAGACTCTGAAATTCCCAGTAAAATGTCCTTTGTTACTAAAATTATCTTTTTAAAAACCTGACTATCAACTTGTTAGATCTACTTACGTTATGTCTGCATTAGGGTGAAGACCAAAGACTTCAGGACTATCCATGGCAGGGAGAGTTGAAATGTAGTCTTGATATTGCTCAAGAGTTTTGCAAACTGGGATTTTATATCCAGTATAAAAACAGAAAGTGTTTTCAAACATCTTCTCACTGAACCAGACCTATACAAATTAATGGCAAAAAGTTAATAGATATGTGATTCAAGTAGAAAAAAAGAAATTGGCTACTCATTAAAGCCAAACTATAGGTGTACATCAAGACTGTTAACTAACTCATTAATGATTTCTTAAACCAAAACCTATGAAAGAGACATATTCTTCAATCTAAATACAAGATCCTAATGTATTGATCTTATCAGAAATGCAGCATCCAAAATTAATAAGATTTAATTTTTCTAGCAATTCCAAGTTTTAGGAAACTTTTAGGCAAGGTAATCTAAAGGATCCACTTTCTTCTTGTTTCCATTGTCCACTCATTTGGCATTGGCCCAAACTTCCTTTAAGGAGAAGGGGTAGTAAAGAAAATTTGTATAGAGAGCAGGTGAACCAGCAGCAGCAGCAAAAGGAGAGTGAAAGAACAGGGCCTGTAGGAAACCAAGGTTAGCATAGGCCCCTGTGACAGTAGGAGTTCTGTTAAATGTCCAGCAAAACATTTGTCTCCAGAAGATGTATTTCTTACAGTGACTGCCTTAATGTATTGAAAGTATATTTCAAAAAACATTCTTTAGTTTATTTGATTAAAAACTGTTTCATCTTATTTTCTTACCCTTGCAAAGCAGTTAAGAAGGCGCTTATCATAATCATCAGTGACTCTGCCTCCATATTGTACTTCTCCAATCATGTATCGGACTGTGCTCCAAGATATCCCCTAGGTAAAATGTGGGAAATGGAAAATAACAAATATGTATCAAAAATTTAGTTTTTAGTCATAGTCTGTAGTTGCAAACCTCTCCCTCGCATCAGTTTGCACTTTGTTTATACGCAGGGATCTTGGAGTTTATCAAGGAGTGAGATTTGGATTTTCACTAAATGTTCTTTTCCTCTTGATATACATCACCCAAATTTTCATCAATCCAGATAGCTGGAAAATGGTTAACAAAAAATCATTTGCCAATTTGCCTTGTAATCCAGTTATATATTACAGTGTTAACTGCATGCATTTTAAATGTACTGTTGGAAATGCTGAATAGCTGTCTAAAATATAAATGGTGTTTCCTTGTTGTTTAAGCAATTGTTTAATGTATGATCCATCTTGTAATAGGTGCAGATATGCATACAAAAGACAGTGGCATACTGCATCATATATTGCTGCTTTAGCTTTAGTTTTCACTATTTGGCAAGGCATATTCTTCTTTCGTTATACAATCCAGGAAAACTAAAAGCACGTATGGGCTTTATGAAGCCAAAATGTTGTCTGTATAGTGCTGCCAGCAAAAGTAAACAAATGGGCATTGTTTTCACACTGAGCCCTTAAGTTAACTCTAGTTGTGCAGGTAAGTGCATTTGAATCCTAATAACAACAATATTGTGCAGATTACAGTACCATTGGGAGGCTAAAACCACTCTGTACAAGATTACCAGCTCGTTGCAATCTCTTGGCTCTTAGCAGGGCAGTGTGGGAGGATAGAATGCCTCTTACACACTCTATATTAATATACTCTTTTGAGAAAAGACTCGGCTTCAGAAGAAAGATATGTGTGCATTTAAATTTATATGACTATACACAGCCAAGGAATGTTTCATTTTCTTACGCAATGTGATGAGAAATAATCTCTTTCCTTCATCTGTGTTTCTGCATTCCTTTAATGCCCTCCCACCCTATCGCCCAAAATGTGCATTTTGATTCTGACGGGCATAAACGTATTTCTCTAATTTAGCTGTGCAGTGTGGAAGTACTGCCCTTTGGCTGGGCAATAGCCCTGCAATTCAAAGCATATTTCTCCTCATAATTAAACACTATATACACTATATTTTAAAAAGCGTGTATGGGTAGTTCAAATTCATTTTGTAAAAATGGAGAAAAATTCTGAAAATAAACGCACAAGCAATTTTCGCATGTAAGAATTTTGCCCACACTGAAGGATTATGGTTCTGGTTATGAAATGTTTCAATTAAGATATTTTTACAATACAAGATAGCAGAAGAACAGTACTGATAGAAATCCAAGAGTGGCTTTTGACTTGCATTAGCTAAGCCAGTTCTGGTGAGAACAAGATCACTCTGCCAACTCTTAATTAAACTCGATCCCACACACTCCTCCCTGATCCCAGCTCCTGATACCTCCAGGAGATTTTTTTTTCTTCTGCAAAAGCTTTTCGACAATTCTTGTCACATAAAGCAGTTGTTTGAAACACAGGGGGTTGAGGAGTGAAGGGATAAACTTTTCATCTATATCGTTTTCATCTATATCAGTAACAAAGCTGCATCTCCAGTGAGCCTTAGAAACCTGTGAAATGTTTATCCCATTTGAGATACCTAACTATTTGGCAGCATTTCTAAGTACAAATTTACAGATACTTACTTTCTTAATGTCACATTCATCCAAATGATTCTGTATAAATTGAACACTGGCTGTGAAGTCTGCAGAATTGAATTCATAAGGAATATTCCAGCCCAAAGGACCAAATTTTCGCCTTTCCTTATTATAGAAAATATATAACAAGTAATAATTTATTGAGATTTATGAATGTATACGTATATTACTTTTTCATTAATAATAATAATAATAATAATAATAATAATAATTTGTGTAGCAACTTCCAATATCCATATCAGAGCAATATCATTATTAATCTTTCTCAGTATATAGCTTTTATACAGATTTTGATTTTTTTTCATGAGCAACACAATCTCTTTTTTTAAATGCAAATTCCATTACTGACATTCACATTAATATAGCAAACTATTTAATATAAAGATGGACATTTTCTTTCTGTGAATAGTTTATGAAGCATAATTAATACATGTATTGGTATATACAACTGGAAATAATCCAAAATTCAGTGTACTGTGACAAGTAAACATGGTATATTTTCCCAAATTCTATTTATACAATAAGACAAAGGGTTTTAGTCTTTTTAATTTATATTTCTTCTTCAAAAGATACAAGAAATAATAGTATTAATATTACATTATTATTTAAGTGTTATTTGTGGTTAAAATATAAATAAGGAACAGGGAAATAACTGCTGTGGTCCGCCAGTAGCCTGTGGAGCTGGCAGCGGAGTCGGACAGTGAGGAGGCTGGGGAGGAACATGGGCCAGTCCTGGAGTCTGGGGAAGGCTCGGACAAGGGCTCTGCGTCAGAGGTAGAGATGGGGCCAGGGCCATCTGGGAGTTATGCACGGACTCCAGAGCCTCCAGAGTCGGACATCAGAGAGGCAGAGGAACAGGAAGAGCCTGTTCCTAGTGCGTGCATGTGCAGAGCTGCCAGAAGGCAAGAACAATTAAAACAAAAAGGACGACTCGGGAGTATGGCCTGGAGATGATTGGCCCCTCCCATAAGGCTTAAAAGAGAAGCAAAGGTATGTGGGCTCTTTGCAGGAAAGCAATGTTGTTAATTCTGTTCCCAGTCAGCATCTCTGTTTGATTCTGGACTCCGTGTGGCTTTGCCAAGTAGGTCTTTAGCAGAATGTCAAGGGAGATAAAGGTTGGTGATTATCCCGAAGAACTTCTCCCGAAGGACTTTTTGCAACTAATTGGGACTCAGTTGTGAATGAATGTAATTCACAGCTGTTGCAATAAAAGAGGTTTTTTTGGGACTATTTGTGTGTTTTAATGACTCAGGAAGCTGAGGTCACAACAATAACAAGGCTATCAGTACAGCTAGAAGAAATAAAATATTTAAGCTGTCACCAGGCTTTTGAATACAAATAGAAGAACATTTGGAATTGAGGGATGAATTTACAATATATGGCCTTCATTTGGCATGAGACATACAAAGTTTGTAGGCCTCAATATGATACCAGAATGATTTATTGTGGTTCCTAAAAGA
The DNA here is from genome assembly GCF_059756535.1 of Pantherophis guttatus. NCBI lineage: Eukaryota > Metazoa > Chordata > Lepidosauria > Squamata > Colubridae > Pantherophis > Pantherophis guttatus. The sequence continues at coordinate 288,223,570 of NC_142063.1, read as the reverse complement.
AAGATTATTTTAGGCACAAAATGTGCTATTTGTCTGTAATACCTGAACAGTGGAGTGCAAGAAGGCCACTGTGTACAGGAGAGGTTTCCACATAGGCATATTGCTGACATCAAGCAGGTCTTGATTTATCCCAGAAAACGTTCTCTTCAAACCAGCTCGTACACCTTGTGGAGGTTCATTGGTGAATTTTATTGAAGTCTGGCATAACATCAAAAAAGGAGTTTATTATTTCTGATTCCAAAGGAGGCATGCCACACCGTTTTGAAAAGTAAAGGTCAGGGCACATCATTTAGAAAATGATGCTGTTTCATCAAGTCCACAAATACAACAAAATGTACTAGTTAGAATGTTTACCATAGCAACTGCAAGGGCACAGAAAGAGCAAATGAGGATATGTTAATGATAGGCATCACACAGATGCTGTGACTTACACACCTGCCTCAGATATTGGGGCATAGTATGTAATGGTGGCATTTGCATGGTGGCATCATTGTGTGCATCTCAAGTAATATTTGCTGTTTTTGCAGTTTACTGCAAATGCTACTGTGACTGTGCTTATTAAGCATTTGAATGAAGGAAATGTGATCAAAAATAAAAGCACACATACTTCATATATGTTTCTGCATTGTCTTACAAGGCTATAGCACTTAAATACCATTAAGGTAATCCACCTCATCTCAGCATGTCAATTTAAAACCTAAAAATAGGCAATCACAAAACATTTAGAAACTTTCATTTTTTCTCTCTTATTTCTTTCTATTAGCGGGGATTTCCTTTTCCAATGTCTACATTTTTCCACTGTTCAACTATTTTCTCCCAATCCATATAATTGTAGAGAGTAAGGAAGATAATCTTGACAGAAATAAGCAGGGATCATTATGTAAGCAAAAGAGGCTGAAATATTTTTAAGTTGAGAACAATGCAATAATGTAACATTTGGAAGTGGCTAAGATAGACACTTCCCTAATTTAAGGGAAGGACAATCAGGGATTGCTTCGTGAGATTCTTTTACTATATCCATTCTCAATAAAAGTAATTGCAGCCTTCATGTGAACTTGATTTTCTGCTCTGGTCTACCTAGTGTTGATGAGTGTCAGTCTTGGTATTGGTTTTTAATTACAACAATGACTTCTAGGATATGAGGAGCAATAATAAAGTCTCAGTATATTCAGTGTGTTTTTCCCCTCATTTATTATTATTATTATTATTATTATTATTATTATTATTATTATTATTATTATTATTTAAACTTGTATGCCACCCTATCTCCGAAGGACTCAGGGCGGCTCACAACAATAAAAACAAGCAAAATCAATGTTAAAAATACCCAATAAGATTATAAAAAGACCATTAAAATCCCCTTTAAAACCCCTTCAGTCTAAACCAGCCAGGCGAAATAACCATGTTTTAAGGTCATGGCGGAAAGAGCGAAGGTTAGGGGCCACCTGGAGCTCCAGGGGGAGCTGACTCCACAGGGTAGGTGTGCCCACAGAGAAGACCCACTCCCTAGGGGTCGCCAGCCGACATTGTCTGGCCGACGGCACCCCAAGGAGACCCTTCCTGTGAGAATGCACCGGGCGATGGGGAGTTGTCTCTGGCCGCAGATGGTCTGCCAAATACCCCCATTAAACTTTGATCTTGCAATTAGAAAGTCAGGTTTAACTCCTGCCACTTTTATTTTGAAATGAGTATATAGACCTGACTCATAGACTGAGAGGAAACACTTGATCATGGAGTCTCCCTTCACCACAAATTTTGTTAGAGAGTTGGATGACAGTCCTCCCCCCAGTATTAATAAGAACATAGGTGGCCACAGAAACAATGAGGAATCGGTAATCATTGTCCCCTCTCCCCTTTCCATGAGTAGCAGTTTCTGCTAGACACCCAGCTTTGATTCAGATCGGAATACTTTAATCCATGTTGCCTATGTTCACTTTCATCTCTTTAATTGTCTAATACCTCATATCATGAATACACAAACTACTCTGTTGCTAGTTCAAAATAGCAGTGATCTGCAATGAGTGAGTAGCCCAAGAGCACCAGACACTTCAGAGCTAGAGTGTAAATTGCTTTTGAATGTATCACACATCCGCTTGGCAGATAACAGCTCCCATAAAAGAGTAGAAAACAATTTGCTTTTTGAACCAGTCTAAATGCAAACTAGCTCAAATACTTAAATGTTTAGCTTTTTCAGTTCCAAAGAAGGTATTTTTAGTTGATTTTTTAATCAATAAACACTCCCACTTTCCTTAGATTTTGCTAACCTGCAGCAAAGTGATTGGAAATTTATCATGTGGTTCGGTGGTTATCCAAACTCGGAAGGTGTCATCGGGAATATCAGCAGTCAACATTGTCTCCAAAAGTTCTTCCATAAATTCTAGACCTAGATGACAATTCTGAAGTAACACCCAGCCACCCTGTTCCCAAAACAGTTGATTAAACCATTTGTCTGAGCATATTGCTATTGATTAATAACACTATATGAAGATTTTTCTAATGGAAATTTATCTTTCATATACCATACTTTGTCCTCCAATATGTGTTTGTTAATACTATCAAAAAAAAATATGGATTTACATACAGATGAAAGGAGTAGATCCAATTGTAAATAAAGTAGCACTGCCATCTTGTGGTAGTTATAAAAATTACAATAGAACAGCTATTGTCAATTGGGGGAAATGGTAATTTTGGGGGGTAATTACCAATGTAATCAATTTTATTTTCTGAGATCTGGGCATAATTATTGAGCTATTTAGTTGAATGAGAGTTATTCTCAAATCATTAAGTAAAGGACTGTAGCTTTTTTCAAATACAAAACATTTTGGTTGGAAAAAAATTAAAACCCAACTAAAAAGAACATTGCACGTTACCTGTACCATTGACATCTGAATTAGTTTGCGTGCATGGACTTCTTGTCCCTGACCCATGGATATAGCTCTGTTTTCTACAAAAAATAACACAATAAAATGCTAATAAATGAAAATATTCCTGCTTTTGCAATTGCAAACCAATTTTGAAAAGAATGAGTTATTTTTATTAATTCATTTTTTCAGTTATGGATTTGATGTACTCGCTACCGAAGAACACCTGATATCTTTTATTTATCTCAGTTGTAGAGTTATTATTGTGTTCCATATTAATACTGAATATTTATTTTATCTTTGCTTGTGCTAGTCCCACATTACATGATAGCTTTCTGTTGCATTGTTTATTTAATGAAAAGTATAAAAAAGAATGGAAAATGAAATAAAGTATAATATAGAGCAGTGGTCCCCAACCCCCGGTCTGTGGACCAGTGCCGGGCCGTGGAGTACCTGGCACCGGGCCGCGCAGCGGCCGGGGGACATGAACGCTGCAGCGCAAAGGCTCCTGGGCCGTGCGCAATGGGCCGTGCGCAAAAGCTCCTGGGCCGTGCCCCCACCCCTGCGCGCGCTCAGCGGGCCGCGGCGATAAAAAGGTTGGGGACCACTGATATAGAGCCTGCAGGTATTGAGGTAGCTGCCCACAGAGACTTGCGTGCTTGAAGGCACAGTATTAAGGAACTGGGCTTTTATTTAGTGGAAGAAAATACTTCAAAAGGTAGGATTCCCAAGAGATTCGCTAAAAAGTTACTGCAAAGGCAGATTTAGTGTAGCAATTTTCTAACATCCTTGCTATATAATGTAACATAAATTTATACCCAGTTTAAGTTTTCTAGCCAATGCATCAATTTGGTTCGTTGGGTCAGATCCCATAGACAAGAAGCAAATGAGAGGTGTCCTTTTATCACTTTCTTCCCATGTTTTCTCTAAATTTAAGATGACAGGTTCTGTATATTTCTCACTCAAGGAATCTCCAATATACTTTCTGGCTTGAGAAAGTGTGCGATCTGGGCACCAAGACCTACAAAAAAGATGTTCCTAAAATCAGTGTTATATCATTATTATTTTAATTCATAAATTATCCTATTCATAATGTTATATTCATAATTATTGTAATGCTTTAAACGTAACATTTTAGAAAATGTGTATCTTCCAGTGCCAATATGCAGTACTTCCTGAAAAGAACTAAGGACATATTAAAAAAGTAATGCCAAAATTACTTGTGATTTTTACCTGATAAGCAATAATTTGCGACAGGTATCTAGTGAATCACTATATCCATCAGGAATAGTTTCTTCCTCTGGAGCATCTTTATCAAACCAATTTTTCCATCCTTTCTCATTACGGGATATCTAATGAAGGACAAGAGGATAACATTTGAGCTTATTTTTCCTTTAAAGAATGGACAAGAAGTCTCCATGGAAGTTCTTTGGATTCGGGAAAGGTCACTTCACATCACATTTCAAAATATGATAGCATTTATTATGATTTCTGCATCCACCTACCTTAATGCATGGAGGAAAAAAATATGTGCAATTAAAACGCAGAACATAATGCCCTGGCATGAATGGCCATGTCACAAGTGCTCATAAAAGACAATAGGATTCTTTGCTAATGCTAAAAGAAGTAAAAATAACTAAGGCTATAAACATACCTGATTCATAATTTCTGAAAACTGGGGTAGTTTGCTCAGTTCTACCAGATTGAGCCATGTCATATCTAGAATCCATCGGAATGGTTTGGGAGGACAAGCTTTTAGATCCAATGCAGCACCGCCTGGATGAAAAGTATTAATAGTTATTGAAAATGACCCTTATGATTAACAAAGAACTATATCAAGCCTTAATACTTCATATTATTGTGAAATACATGCATGTTCTGCTTGTTACGGATCTGAACAATAACAAAAAAACGGCAATTTTTATCCCAAGTATCACATTGTTCCATGCATAGTTGTTTTTCTAGATTATCTCTATTTGAGACAGAGAATAATGTTGCAATCCAAAGAACATTCACCAGAGCTAGCCCACTGTGCCTGAAAGGATGGGACTTCTGAATAAAAATGTTTAGGGCTGCAGAGAGCAATTAAATTCTAAGCAAGCGTCTTAGCTATTTGAACTCATATTGAACTCAGCAGGACTGAGAGCTAAACAAAGAGGTTCATGATCAAGTTGCATAGAACTTTGTTCTCCAATTCACATTTGTCCTGGCATGGGATGTGTATAATTGTCCTATGTCAATTAGAAAGTGAAAGTAAGATGATTATTTTTATATTGTTTGTTTGTATCCTGACTTTATTATTTTTATAAATAACTCAAGGCAGGAAACATAGCTAACGCACTTTCCTCCTCCTATTTTCCCCACAAAAGCAATTGTGTGAGGTGGGTTAGGCTGAGAGAGAGTGATTGGACCAAAGTCATCTAGCTGGCTTTCATGACTTAAGGTGGGACTTGAGCAGTGGTGAAATCCGGCTCGCGCGAACTGGTAGTGCCGGTGGCGGGAGGCTCCGCCCACCCACTGGGACATCATTACATCCCGTTTTTGACACTCTCATGCGCTCCCATTCCAGAACCAGTAGTGAAGGTAAGTGGATATCACCGCTGGACTTGAGCACCGTCTTCTACCTAAAACTTCGTTAACTACTAGACCAAAGTGGTTCTCATAATGTCAGCTTTTCCATTGGGGTACTGAATCCTGGTCTCCCATTTGATGAAGGATGCTTACCACTATTTTGTCAAGGAATGTACTGTGCACATACCAGGAGTGAAATCCAACAGGTTTCTGGAGAACCGGTAGCGGAAATTTTGAGCAGTTCAGAGAACCGGTACTGGAAATTTTGAGTAGTTCGGAGAACCGGCAAATGCTACCTCTGGCTGGCCGCAGAGTGGGGTGGGAATGGAGATTTTGCAATATCCTTCCTCCAGAAGTGGGGAGGGCATAGGGATTTTGCAGTATCCTTCCCTGCCACGCCCACCAAGCCATACCCACCAAGCCACTCCCACAGAACAGATAGTAAAAAAATTTGAATTTCACCACTGGCACATACCCAACAGATTATTTTCTCTGAGAACATGTGATGTTATGCAAACCATAGAAAAATACTAAAAGTAGTAAGGAAAATAAATGAATGAAAGACGAGAGAAAAGAAAAGAACTATAGCTACATCCAGCTACATCCAGCTATATCTATCTATAACTGTAGCTATATCCAGCTAGCTACATCAAACGAGACTGATAGAAGAGAATATGTATAGTTCAGGGTTAAACCGTGGAGTCCTTGGTGGTCTCTGAGCTTGGTGGTTTTCTTGCAGACATTTTGAAAGTGCTGGTGATGTTGCCTAGTTTGGTAATGCAACATCTAAAACAAGACTATTTGATATATGTCATCATAATTTTCCACTTCTGCAAAAAAAAAAACCCTTTGCTTCCACTATATCCAAACCACTCTTGTTCTCTAATTTTTTACCACTCTCTTTCCAAAGAACTCATCAGCTCCAATGAATCACAACTTGCTTGGTCTTTTCCTTCCTCTTGACCTATTTATTCTTCATATATTTTGCAAGTTGATCTCCATTCATTGTTGTTATATTATTAAACTACCTCCATGTATTTTGTTTCAAATTCAATACATACTCACTCAACAGCTGTAGATTCATGATCTTATTTTCTCCTTTTTTATTACACATAGTTCAGAAATATCTCATTCTACTTTGATGTTTCTACTGACATCCCCAATTCACACCTCCATATAATACAGTAGACCAAATCAGGCTCTTATACAATACCTTTCCCCCCCTTCATATTAATTCCTCACAATGGACAGCAATACTACTCATTAGCTTTTATCATCAATTACACATCTTAATATTTCTCCACCTTGAGTAATCAGGATTCAAATACTAGTTTCCTTTTTTCACCATTTAGGTATTAATCTTCATTCCTTTTTACTATCAAGAACAACTACCTTTTTTCTTGATACATCAGTTTTCAGAGCCATTCTTTTTTGGAGTCTAATCATGGCTGCAAAATAAATTCTTGAGTAAACACACATTATTACCTGTACACAAAGTTACACATACTTTCATATCTCCAGCCAACACATCTTTAACGCCACAAGCATTTTGATATATTTATTTATACCGACATGCAGCTAACAAGAATTGCCCATCTTCGTTTTATCCATGCTGAATCATTTGCAAGCATTCCATATTCCCACACATTCTTTATTCTTTTTGATAACTCATCAAATTCAATACTTAAACCTTCAATATATACATGTAAAACAAATTATAATGCATTGATCATGCATTTTCTCTAAACCAACAAAGTTTCTCATGTTTTTCAGTGATTTGATGAGGAGCAAAACCTTGTTCTGTGCGGTCCCTGCCAGGCATAAAGCCACCCTACAGATGTTGCTCATTGTCATCTCTTGTAAGCTGTCAATCAAAATTCTATCAAATACAACTAATAAACTAATCATTCAGCCTTCCTTCTTACCTTTCTTTTTATCTACAGCAGCAATTACAGCACTCTTCAAACTGTGCAAACTTCTCATGCAAGTTAAATAAGGTGCACAGCTATTCCTTAGGCAAACCGTGTCCATATTTAGTATTTCTCTATTTACACTATCTACAACTGCAGTCCACCATTCTCACAGCATTGCACATTAATATTCATAGCAGCCATGCCAATTCCATTCTTTGATATCTCATCATGGTTCCCATAAAAATCTCAAATATTCCTTTCGCCATTCTCTCACTTCTTTATTGGAATTTCATTCCAACTAATTTAATCACTTTAATTTTTAATTCCATTCACTTTGAGGGAGCCTCTTCATTTAAGCTCTGTTCACCCATTTTCAAAACAATTTTTACATTCATCAAGTCACTGCATTTTTTTCTGCCTCCTTTAATCTTGTTCTTTTGAGTAAATACTTTGCAATTCTATTTTTGTTATGCACACATAAAATATCTTTCTCTCATACTTATTTTTTGCAGCAACCATTGTCTTGCACAAATTTATATTTATCAATAATCTTGTCATCATGCTAGTAAGTGTCCTTTTTAATAATTTCCACTAGAATAAATCCAAACTGTTCTATGGCAATCTTGAGGACAATTTTTCCCATTCTGTTCCATGCAGTTTCCATATTGTCTTTTCTTAGCACATTTCCACTGATTCTTTTGGGAGAGTATTTTCCCCCAATATATTTTCATGCTAGGCCTCTATTTTCTCCTTTTTCATTCATTCTCCTTTTGTTCTAGTTTACATTCTTTTTTCCCCCTATGTCCACTTTTTCCTGAAAATCCACTTTTGAAGCTAACAAATAGTGGCCCCTCCCATATTCAAAACTTAACATCATCCTTGTTTCCTTCATCAATTTTCCCAATATTTCATAAGAAAGAAAGAAATTACGTGGTTAATTTACTCATTGTCCATAGCCATGTATGCTTAAACAGTGCATTTGAAAAGAATTTGGCTGGCAAACTCAGGAAACAAGAACCATTTGGGCATCCGGAAAAATCTTTATAACTAGTAGGGAAGAATAACAGAATACTGTTAAGGCTATTCAAGGCTATTCGTTAGTTTAATTTATACCTGGCATAATTAATGGAGGAGTTCTGTTCTTCCCTGGCCACAAGAATCTTTTCTATTACAGCCCTGTTTCCTCCTGTAACAATATGGCTCTTATTTCCATATTCACAGGGTCTTTCTAATGTTCCATGATACAAACTGACTCTTCGAAGGAAATACTCAACAAATGATTATCATTCTCATTCATTCTCAGGTCTCCAAATTGCCAAATCACTTCTTGTGGTTGTGCTCTCATGTCTTCTTCCCATCCAGCATTCATGTCATCTAATTTTTACCTTGTTTCACTTAGATTGATAAACTTGCCCAATCTGTTCCAAAAATCATCCCTACATTCACATGTATCCACAATAACTGAAATAGTATTTCTGGTATTTCTGCTTCAATACTTATTCTGTGAGACAAACGTATAATTTTCTTGTTTCATAGCATTATAACCGATTACTGCATATGAATGAATGAATGAATGAATGAATGAATGAATGAAACAAACTAAGTTCATACTCTTTGTATCTATGGTGACATATTATATAGTTTGCATTTTTCTGTGATGAACACATATTCTTTTATGAATAACTTTTTTGGCTATGACTACTACAAAGCTCTGATGATTCAATCCAATGGCTTTAGGTGTTGCGTGCTCTGTTCAATCTTCATACCAGATTGTGATGAGGATTTAACATGCAAAATATATAAAATAAAATTAATATAGAATTCTAGATGATTACCTTTAATGAGTGCCTGGAATTCCTTTGGTTTGACTTGGCCCCTCTGAAGGTCAATTTTTAATGTCAAAAGCAAGGTAAAAAGAAATTTGTGATTTTCATACAGGCCTCTAACAGAATATGTGAATGTTTCATATGTCAAGTACTCAATAATATTTGTGATCCTTTTCTGTGGAATAGGAGTCTTGTCAGATCTAAGGTGCCAAAACAAAGCAAACGAATTGACTAAATTACAACAAATATTGGAGAGAAAGCAGAAAAAAAATCGCTGTATACAATAACATTGTGTTCTTACCTAGCCATGGACTGATCAAACAGTTTTAAAAACTGGGCTAGGGAAGTCTGATACATCATATTAACCATGCTCATTTCCGTGATCAGAAAGTAAAGAATGCTCCCTCGTGTAGCAGCCGGACGATATTCCTCTTGTGCAGTGTTAATTTTTTTCTCAGTTTCTCCTGCAACTTCTAGTTTTTCAGATACCTCTGTAGCTGTTTGTTTAGTGGTTCTCAAAACACCGATCAGTGATTCATCATCCACCAAAGAACCTAAAGAATAGCACAGTAAATGTTTCAAATAAAGTTTTAGAATATTTTGAATAGATTTTTCACTTCCAGAGGGAAAGTTACCATGAAAAAGACTAATGGACAACAGAAGGACTGACAACCCAGAGTCAAAAGTCTTCAGTAAGATGCCCAGAGTCATGCATTCGACATGGGCAGCTATCAGTGGTGAAACCTAAAAAATTTCACTACCGGTTCTGTGGGCATGGCTTGGTGGGCATGGCTTGGTGGTCATGTGACTGGGTGGGCGTGGCCAACTTGACATCACTCACTGTTAGAGCCAGGAGCTGCACATTCTGAAGCACATTCTGCTCTTCTGAAGCCCCCAATGCTTTGAGTTTCCCTCCACCATCTAGCTTGACTGCCCAAGCGAACCTCGGAGTCTTCTCTTGCCCCGCTCTCCATCCTGGAGGGCCATGCATCCCCACCACCAATCTCTGTACAAACCACCCACCCCATTTCTGCAAAGGCAGAGCAACCCCCCTGCAGGGTGATCCAAAGAGGGGAGGGGGATGCTGCAGAAAAGGCCGCCTTCCACCCGTGCCTCCCGTGCTGGCTCTGCTCTCACCGCCCTCCCTCCCCGCCTGGCTGCAGATGTACACCTGCCCGAAACAACCCTGCCGCCGTTCGCTTTCATTTCACAGTGGGAAAAGGAAGAAAGCGAACGGCAGCAGCACAGCAGTGCTCCGGGAGGGCAGGCATGCTACAGACATCCCAGGGCTGCTGCACATGTGCATGTGCCCCTCCCCTCTTTGGATTGCCCTGCAAGGGGGGGCTCTGCCTTTGCAGCGGTCGCTACCAGTTCAGCGACCCAATCCACATGTCCGCTACCAGTTCACCCGAAGCAGTCCGAAGCGGTAGTATTTCACCCCTGGCAGCTATGTAATTCAAAGTAATAATGAATGAAATGAATAATAAAGTATCTTAAACTCAACACCAAACTGGCTCAATGTATATTCTTTATGGATCATTATAGATTTTAGAGTAATGGATTTTAGAGTCAGGAAAGACAGCGAAGGATAACAACAATTCTTCAGCCCTAATAAAGTTCCATTACTCAATTTGCTTTAATATCTCAGTATAATTATGACCAAATTAATTCATGATAGTTTAGACAGCCATTGCCAGTTAGGTAGGATGCTAGAACAATTAACTGTTCTACCATACCATCCCAGTTGCTGATTTAAGGGCAAATGTATCTATTTAATTCTTATTGTTCTAAGGTTGCTTCTTAACAGCAGGAGAAACTACACCCATTGTTTTATCTGCAGGGAACCAAAATTTCCTTGCCTCAAAATCTTTTTTTTTTTTTTTTCCAAATATGGCAGAAAATTTCTGAGGGACAGTCTAGATTCAAATTAATAATCCAATAAGCTCTAAATAAGAAGTTTATCTTTTATTATGATGCACTGGTAAATATGTCTACATAATTTATGTAATAGTAGGTAAAAATAAATACCATACCTTTAGTTGTAGTTAATTTATAAAGGAGATTATCTTCTAGTTCTTTCATTTTCCTCTTATTATAAGTCACATCTTCCATGAGTTTAATTCTCTCAGCTTCTAGTTCCTATATTAAATATCACAACACAGACTTGTTTACTTCTTCAGTTTTGCATTAAAAAGATGATGAAGATCAGTTTAAATCTGGTTTATTGATTGTCTTCTTAGGAAAATATTTTTGTACATTTCAGGACATACAGGATTTTGGTGATCTTTTTGATCATAGGAACATTAGGTACCAGAAATCAGCAGCTAAATGTGCCATGGTATAAATGGTTTTGATAGATCTCAGAAATTTATTTCTATAGAAATCCATGATTGTTTTCTTTTATATTCCTCCATCCTTATGAAATTGTTACTGCCTACAGCACAATCTATCCAAATTTGCAAGATTCACTTTTTCCACGTTTAACTTTCTAAATCCACTTAAACTTGAAGACCCTCCTCTACATCCTAGTCTGTAAAAGAGAAAACAATTCATTTGGATACTTTATGTTTTACAAATTGTGCACTGTAGAAGTGGAAAATGGGTGTGTAACTCTTCCTGTACAGTTCTTTCCTTAAGCAACTTTTCCAATGGAATCTGGAAATAGGACTTTAAAAAACCTCCTTAAGAAAATAGCTTTGAAATGAACTTCAACACAAATATGGAGGGCAAGGGTTAATCTCCCCTTTATACTGCTGTTTTTCTCCTACAAATGCTTCCATCTACTCTGCTTCTTTCATTGCTGCATTGTGCAGTATCAAAAATCACAACAGGATTCACATCGTTGCATGTTAGTGAGATGGGCAGCATATAAATTTAGCAAATAAATAAAATCAAATAAAAGTAAAAATATTGTGCAATGCTTTTATTTCTGTTATGTTTATTTATTTTGAGTAATGGCAAATTAGGCTTTGCATTAGCTGTTCTACACCTTTCCATAGGAGAGAGTGCTTAAAAATATTCACTCCTGAGAATGTAGTCCTCATGAAGAAAGATGGTTCCAAAGAATTCTTGACATTTGATGAAATGCCTCCCATTGAGGTGACTGTTGTCACTTTGGAGGGAAGGTCTTTGTAATTACCTTAACCTAATAATATAATCAATTTTGGGGAGAAAGAGTAAGGAAAATAATGTCCTTAACCTTTGTGTCTAAATCTTTTCCCTTTCCTATTCTAGTCTTTGCCCATTTTCTTTGTTCCAAAATTCATTGCTAACCATTGCTAATTCATTGCTAACCATAGATCATCTTAAATTCACCTTGCCTGCTAATGAACTGCAAACTACAATTTTGGAATCAGTATTTAAGCTTCAGTGAAACAACAGTGTTTCATTATGTATAACAACTCATTACACAGGTTATCTTACCTGTTTCTCTGTGAGAATTACTCTCTTCAATAACTGATTTTCAAGTCCTTTCATTGTAACAGTAAAATCAATTACTGATGTTTTAGCATTAATCTCAGGAGTGAAGGCAGGATTGGGCAATTTTGTAGTAATATAAAGTTTAAACGTATTCATAACATCTACTTCTTTATCTCCAACTTTCACCTTAATAAAAATTCAAATCTCATTTCACTGCATTGTTAATAATACAGTTAATAACTGAAAAATATTGTTCAGGAAGGTATGCAAAATTCACGCAACTCAAGATATTTTTAACATTACAGGTCTTAATGGACAGTTTTCTTAACTGACCTGAGTAAAACAAATATTTTAAATATTTTCTAATAAAATATAATTTTTGTCCTCATTTTTTCCCCATTAAATCACTGTTCAATCATTTGACACTTTCTCCCATCCATCCCAATATTTAACTGAAGAGGAAGTACTGCGACATGGGTGAAAATCAAGGAAATTAACCATGTAAATGTACTAACCAATATACTTTCTTCAGTATTTTTATCTATCTATCATCTATCTATCTATCTATCTATCTATCTATCTATCTATCTATCTATCTATTAATATATAATTATTTCAGATTTCTTATCATATTTCTTATCATATGGAAGTTAATTAATTGATCTCCATAGTGTATGGTACAAATTCAATTAGTATTTTATCCCTTTAATATAACATTACAAAAAAAGAAGAGAATGCATTGTGCTTTTGCCACTGATTTGTTTTAGGGGTGGCAAGCTTTGGACAGATCGATGATATGCAATTTCTGAATTCCTTAGTTTAGGGCTGAGAGCATCCCCTTCTCCTCCCCATTGCCATAATCTGATGGTAAATTTGCCCACTATTTTCCACAGAAATGTAAAGTGTAAGACCAAAAATGCAATGATTTTCAAAAGGAGACAGATTGCTGACAAATGCAATTTGATACCTATCAATTGTCCTAGGAAAATTGGAGATCATGTGAAATGGTATTATGTTGGGGGAAAATGGCACTTGTAATGGATATGGTAAATAGATGGAGCAGAATCAACACCATTTAGATACATAATGGTTGCTTCAGATCATTAAAGGGATAGCTTCACTTGGACAAAGGGATGGCTTTACTAGGACAAAAATCTTGGATCTCATTAAAGCATCTCATTAAACCCACAGTAAACCCTTTTTAAATGTGAAGTGAAGCAAAACAAAGCGAAGTAGCCTCATTGCTATGCTTTGCTTCTTCCAGTATTAGCCAAACACAGATTTCTGAGCATGGAAAGAAACTTCCAACTATTGGAAATGTCAGTCCAGAGTAGGATGCTAAGTGCTGTGTTCAGGCAAATCATGCCACTTCTGTACCTCAGTGAGGCAAACTGCAGAATAAACCACTATGTCAAGGAGAATCAAGGCTGCTTCACAAAAGCCTAGTAATTTAAAAAAAAAATATCTCTGAAATGCTGCTACCATTATCTAGTAAAACATTTCTGTCCTTGTAGCAGGTAAGCGGGGGTGGGGGTGGGGGGAAGACTTCCAATGAAACACTGGAAAGGAGTAGGAGGAAAAATGAGAACTTTTCCCCCCAGAGGTTCACAAACAAATAATCTCTTGTCAAAGAGATTTCTGACCTATCTGTTCTTTGGAAGTTGAAGAAACTGGTTACACAATGAAGGGGAAGGTTCATTGTTTGATTATAGAATTTCTTTAAGTGGTTTGTCTCAGAACATTTGTCATATATTTAAACAAAAAACAGAATATAATGAATAACGTAGCTAACCTTGAAAGAGGATCCTGATTTAATGAAGTTCTTTTCTAATATATTATCAAGGGCAGGATCTAATTCTTCCCTGATATCCTCTATTAAAAGTGGCCTTCCCAGAGAGAGGGCATCCTCTAAGTGCGTACGGAAATATTTATGATTCAAAGTTGTCACCTTAGGAATAAAAATAGTTGATTATAAACAAAGGCAATATAGTTGATCTAAGTTCTTATTTTCATTTATTTTTAGAATTTTCTTAAAGTTCTTGTAATCATGTGCCTGCTTAATCTGACGTAAATCTCAGTGAATTTAGGTTACCTTTGTGAGGACTTATATAGGATTTCATAATTCTCTAAATTTCCTTTTATATTTTACTTTATGAGAATTCTTGGAGGCAAGTCTATACTTGAATCCCCACTTCTGTCTGAAAAATATGAACCAGAATTTAAGCAACTTTTTAATGTTCCTATTTTCTAAGGTCAGTGACTTTATCCCAGTGCCTTGTAAAGTACAGTCATGGATTATCTAAGGTGTTTTCAGATTGACAAAATAGCTAGGAAAATTCTGTGAAGACTACAAGTCTTTGTGTTGGATGGGTCTGAGTAGAATTATCTTACTTTTATTACATGAATAAAAGATCCTTTCTTGAAAATACCAAACAAATACCGTGTTTCCCTGAAAATAAGACCCTGTCTTATATTTTTTTGAACCCTGAAATAAGCGCTTGGTCCTATTGCCATGCGCCCAAAAGCCCGGTTGAGCTTATTATCAGGGGATGTCTTATTTTGGGGGAAACAGGGTAGGAGAAGTGGTTACTACCCAAAAAAAACCCCAAACGAGGACAATAAACCACAGGGAAGAAGTGCCATCATGTATCAGATTACAGTGTGACCCATTTATTTATTAACTATTGATTTTTTGTGGCTGCCGAAGTGGCAAACCTGGGGGCATCTCTTCCAGTGACCTGGTTAAGAGAAAAAGTTTAGCTCCTCCTCACCCAAGGAACACTGAGTGTGATGGCTGGGTATTGATTTGCTCTGGCCCCTGCAATGCAGTAACTCTCCTCTTCATATGTAATCATTACTATAGCTGAGTTTTCTGAGATGGGGGAGTGGAAAGGAAACAAGAATTTGAAGGGAATATTAAAATTCTGTAATACTTACTTGTAAATCATTGTCCTTTTCTTTCTGCTTAATCCATGTTTTCCCTTGAGTTTGTGGATCTATCAAAAGCGGGTATCTGGTTGCTTTTGTAACAATGATGCCATTTTGAACTGAGAGTTCATCTCCTGGAAGCCCTTGCAGATTCCACTCACTGATCTAGATATATAGAAGAAGACACAAGATGAATAAGAAAACTGAACCAAACAACAAGAACAATAAGTTCTGAATGCTGCCCTTCTGGAATCCTGGTTACCCTGGACAATTTACTGCTACCATCATTCAACTGTGAAATGGCAGTTAATGCCAGCCCATTGTAAAGATTGCAGTCTCAACATGGAAGTGACATGGTTTATGTACTCAGTGCCACATATGAACCCCTATCTATTTCCCCATCACACATTGACATATTTTTTACTATATTTTCCCCATAAAAATGCCTGGCCTTCCAAAGGGCAAATACCTATAGCATCTCCACAGCTAACTAGGAAATTGTATTAGGTTTTTCAATCACACACGTTTGAATTTCTTTCATTGTAACACTGTCTCCTTTGTAATATAATAGTACTCTGACTCCATTCTCACTCCAGAGGCAACCCAGGATGATTTAAATACGATCTTTGAGGGCGCAATGAATATTCTGTTGCTATTTTACTAACATTTTTACCACGCAGATGCAATTCTTCAACTTCTCACTCTAGTTTAGATATGATAATATCCAGGAATATTTTTACCCAAGCGGTTACTCTGCTCAGCCTTTACACTCAGGCAAAGTTGACACGTACTGAGACAGAATTAGTGAGAAGGAATTTATCAAGCCACTAAAACGTGTTAATGGATTTAGCCAACCACATAGTGAAATGGTCAATAGAATTAAAAATCTAAACTGTAAGAAAACTAATAGAACTGAAGACCTACCGTAGGAGGATCTACCAACATTGAAATGATATTCAGATTTTCGGTAAAAGGGATTTTTCGTGCTCTCATCTCTGTCTCCCATAAGTCTTTAAGCAAGAGATTCCGGAATATCTGATTAAAAGGGCCACAATAGGAAAGGAAGCCTGTGCAAAGTAACACATCTCCCACAAGCCTAGGAAAAATCATGGAATCTTTCATTAAGATACATTTTTTTTAACCTTAAAAAAAAAAGGAATGTGCCAAAGGCATTTTAAAAAGCTTGTTGGAAAAAGGCACTTAAAACAAATCACTTTGATACTTATTTTACTTCTCAGGTTCAAGCTGGAAAGTTTATAGCTTTTTCAAAATGTGCATGATTGACTGCTGAAATGAACAAAGATCCTCCTTGCAATAACTTCTTGCTTCAGTGAGTTGATTAAATGGAACACAGCACAAGGAAGCAGCATTACGATTTCTGACATAACCCTGGCAATTAGTAGCTCTGATTTAAACTCTGAGGAGATGTAAAAAATTAGAAGGATGAAGCCAGACTGACAGATCCTAATTTTGGCTTACATATCTAAGTCTCCATCATAAGAAGGGAGTGAGTCACACTCAAAATTTCATTGTTATCCATCCAGCAGTTATCTGAAGATTATCTATTTCAAATCAGTAATCAGGTCAAATGTCACTAGGCTCAAGGTTGACTCAGCCTTCCATCCTTCTGAGGTGGATAAAATGAGGACCCAAATTGTTGGGGGCAATATGCTGACTCTGTAAACTGCTTAGAGAGGGCTATAAAGCACTGTGAAGTGGTATATAAGTCTAAGTGCTATTGCTATTGCTATTTCTAATCATTTTAGAAGATAAACAGTATGATAAAATAATAAAAAAAACAATTATACTTTATGGATTGAAGACAGACATTGATCTCCATTTTCCTATGACTGCTTTATGTTATTTTATAATGAATACTATTATCACATTGGTCACATACTATACCTGTTTATCTGGGCTCGGAACTCTTTACTTTGTTGAGTCCACCGGATTTTCTCTCCACTCAAGCCATCTATAAGGGCAGAGGCAGCCTGCATCTTTCTCCTGCACATTTCAGCATCATTCAAGAGGTCCTGATATTTGAAATTATATATTACACTTTTCAATGGCTCATCCCAAGAACTGTGCAGGTTGAGCATGCAACTTAAAAATAAATATGTCAACCCCAACATATTTGGCACAGATTCTAGTTGTAAATTTGGGCATGAAGATTACAAAACTGCCACTTTTTTTGCTGGGCATAATTAATTCAGAGCATGCATAGATTAGGAACCTTAAAGGATTTTGTAATTTCACTAACCAAGGATATACCTGCTTATTCACAGAATTTTATTTAGATTACCTACACACTGCCTCCTCCCAATGTCTCTTGGCTGCCAAAGCAACTAATTGCAGAACATTCACTTACTAAAAAGCAAATTAATATAGGTATCCTTGCTAATTCTTTGAGCTTGTCTGGATGCTATAATTATTGTTTAGTTTCTTTTCCCACACCCTAGGCAGAAAAAGGTACACATTCGAATAAAATACTGATCTACAACCATTTGCCATTTTTACTTTCCAAAATGCCTGTTAGAATTACATGAGGCCTAGAAACATTTCTGTAAGTCAAGATAAAACTTGATATTTTCTTTATTTGACAACATTCCAAAGTCTTTCCCCTCCCCTTTGCAACATGCCAACCTCTGATTAAAAGAATTGAAAAGAGAATTTAAATAAGATATGACAAAGATCTGAAGGCACCAAGATCAACAGCCTTAATATTTCTGCTTAAAGTGCTAACTAGAGTTTCAATGAAATTTCAGTATCATACCAATCTCAGAAGCTTGATGGTATGGATATGGAAATGCAAAAGTTGGCAGTGCCAATATCTACTGCCCGATTCCCTTCCCTGCCTCAGAACTGAGGAAGCAAGGACAATGACTAGTTAAGCAAAGAGCATCCAAAATTGCTGAGCAAGAATTTTCCTACCCTAAAATGAAAAGTGCATACAAATAAGAAATAGCAAAATATATGGAATGTGTAATTTGGACATCTTGTTTACCATCTTCTCCTGCATAGCTGCATCAAACTTGGCTTGCACTTTGTCCAGCTCTGCTTGCTTCTCATCTAGCAATGATTGTGCCTTCCCCAATTCTGCATTGGCTATTTTCAAGCGTCCTTCTTGTTTTGCTAAGTTAGTCTAAAAAAATAAATAAAAATGAAGCAGTATGTTTACTAAAAATATTTTTATGTTTAAAATCTTGGAAGAAGCAAGGCATATTTTGAATTCATGTTGGAGAAGATGCCTGAGAATACCATGGACAGCCAAGAAAAAAAAATTAACCTGGTTCCCACTGAAGACACAAATGACCAGGCTCAAATTATCTTCTTTTCAACACATAAAGATATAGCCATCTGGAAAAGACTTTAATATTGGGAAAGGTCGAAGGAAAGAGAAAAAAGATAATAACCAGCAGTAAGGTGGATGGACTCAGTTACAGTAATGATAGGTGAAACATTGGAAGAGATGAAAGACCAGATTAGGGATAGGTTGTCATGGAAAAAATCCATCTTTGTGATTGCTAGAAGCTGAAAATGACTTGATGGTCCATAATCAATCAATTAGTCATTGTAGATATGTTTTTCCTATATTTTTCTATAAAGTGGGGGATAAGATGCAAGTAATTTAGTAGGTAGTTACGATCTAAGTAACCCTTCAATCTCAGAAAATGCTGCTTTGATTCTTATCTTCTATGTAAAGGAAAACTAAGGTGAAAATTTGAAGATAAAACAAGAGATGACTGGGCCTTTGGGCAGCTGACTATTTGCTAGTCTTACAGCCTAGAATATCCTTTCATAATAGTGGCATATGCAGGTCCAAATCACTTTGTATCCAAGTGCTGTTTTGTCACTACATAGTATATGGTCTGATTTTTATGGAGCTACCTGGGTACTTAAATTATTTGTTACAAAGTCTCTGAAACTAAAAGTAGATGAGATACTTGATGTCTCTGTAATTATTCTGTGCAGACAGAAATGATAATACGAATCTGTAATAGATTTCTTCTCATTAACTAGAAATCTTGTTATTTTACCTTAAGAGGCAATACATCTCTGTTTATGCCGTAAAATGTTGCCATGGCCAGGGTCCAAGAAAGTAGCCCTGCCACATTACCACAGACTTTTTTGCCATTCTCAAAAGTATAATCCTCCATTTGAAAATAAGGCTGCAATAATTCAACCATCTCTTCATTGATCATATCCTTGGCAAACTGTTGGAGACTCTGGAGAAATGGTCCACTCATTAGCTGTAAAAAAAACCAGGGGGAAAACACAAAGCATCATTGCCTATAAATTTAATGTTTTTCTTTACCACATTTCCAGATATAATAGTTTTCTGAGCCCATCTCCTCTCTAAATAAAAAAAATCTTCTTTCTTTAAAAAAGTCTCAAAACATTTAACACCATTGTTAGTTCCATTACTGAAATTATGGAGTAAGAAAGGTTAATATGTGGAATGTTTCAAAAGACTTTTTCTGGCTGATTCAGATACCTATTCTCAGTTTATTTATCTGTGATTTTATTATATGACGTTTTGAGGAACAACAAGCTCCACAACTGTGGGGTGGGATGAGGAAGAGATTTTATAATTATGAACATGGCTGAAACGAAGGATTAAAGAACTGTCCTAAGGAAACAGGGGAAGCAAACAGATGAAGTGTAAAATGTTATTGAATCGAATATATTTGAGAAATGCTAATTATATAATATATGAGTAACCCAAATCATATTATTGTTGATTACCTTCTTAAAGAGAGCTAGTTTGACGTAATAGTACCAGGCTAGAAACTGGAGACCACAAGTTCTAGTCCTGCCTTAGACTCAAAGCCAACTGAGCAGAGGTGGTATTCAGCAGGTTCTGACCAGTTCTGGAGAACCGGTAGCAGAAATTTTGAGTAGTTTGGGGAACTGATAAATACCACCTCTGACTGGCCCTGTCCTCATCTATTCTCTGTCTGCCCAGTCCCAGCTGATTGGGAGGAAATAGGGATTTTGCAATAACCTTCTCCTGGAGTGGGGAGGGAATGGAGATTTTACATTATCATTTCCCTGCCAGGCCACCAAGCCACGCCCACCAAGCCATGCCACGCCCACCAAGTCATGCCCACAGAACCGGTAGTGAAAAAAATTGAATCCCACCACTGCAATTGAGTAATTGTGGGGCTTTCATTTTCTCTCAGCCTGAGAAAGGAGGAAATGACAAACCATTTCTGAAAACCCTAGCCAAGAAAACTGCAGAGATTTGTCTAGGCAGTCTCTGGGAACCAGACACAACTGAACAGAAGAAAAAAAAAACTTCTTAAAAAAATTAATTCAAATCACACTGGCATAGTGTGTCTCTGTGTGTGTACGTTAGCATGTATGTGCTTGGGGTAAAACTAACTAACTTTTTCTGGCGCTTGTGGTATTGTGCAATTATTACTTAAGAAAAGAGAAGGTATGAAGGACAGAGGACAATACATCTGAATTGAATACAAAAGTAAAAAGCCAGTACAAGAAAGTATGTTGATGTGATTTGGTCAATTCTGGATAAATGAGGATCAAATCCAAAAATAAATATTGCATATGGAACATATGGATCAAATGGACCAGGAGAAAAGGAAAGGAAATTCTTCTCATTAAATAATGGTTTTTTTTGCTGTAAACATTATACTTAAAAACAAAACATTTGTGAGAATCAGGAACTTTAGATTAGTATATTGTGTTTTTGGCTAAAGAAGGCAAACTTTGAAAACTGAGGACTCCCTCTTCTACAACTGTGCTACAGCTTTGGTACACACTGGAGGTTTTCAAGAAAATATTGGACAACCATTTGTCTGAAATAGTATAAGAAGCCTGGCTAGGTGGCTCAGTGGCTAAGACGCTGAGCTTGTCAATCAGAAAGGCCGGCAGTTCGGCCCAACAATCCAGTGGAAAGACGTCAAAGAAGATATTATATGGATTATAAATTTAAAGTTATTGTCTTTTTTTTTCTTTTTACAAAATGGAATGTATACATAGATATATGTATATTTTAGCAGAGTGGGCAGTGGTTCATACTTAGAATTGTAGTGCATGGTAATTTTGCGGGAAACTGGGTTGAAATAGGTTAGTTTACTAATTGATTAGTTTAAGAAAAAGGATTTTTAAGTCATATATTTAGGGGAGTGGAGGAATTGGATAGAATTGAATAAATGTTAAATTTGGATGTGGGGAGAAGGCTGCTTTGAAATGTTATATTAATATATATAAAAGATTAAATGTTATGTTGTTGTAATAATATACTATAAGTTTGGGGGAGGAGAAAAAGGGCAGATTATTGCGAAAATGGGGGTTATAAGAATATTATGCTAAGGGTCAGTATTTTGAGGAGGGAGTAAGGGAATGGTAAAATATTATGTAATTAGTTATGAATTAGCTTAATGTTGTGAAGAAGTCACAGGGGGGGATGGGTGGTGAGGGGGGGTTAGGGAAGAGGGGGGGAAAAGGGGGGAAAAACTTGTATTTGAAAACTTTTTCAATAAAAAAAAAAAAAGAAAGGCCGGCAGTTCGGCGGTTCGAATCCCTAGTATAGGTCTCCTGCGTGAGCAGGGGGTTGGACTAGATGACCTCCAACATCCCTTCCAACTCTGTTACTGCTATAAGAACTCTTGCCTTGGGCAGGGGGTTGGACTAGAAGACCTTCAAGTTCCATTCCAGCCGTCTGATTTTATGAGATTTCAACCATAGATTTAAAAAATATATTAAAAGTGCTTGGAAATATTGCTTACTTTTAATGATTCACTCCAGGATGGTTTTAAGCAAGGCCTTTCTGGATCCATGGTAACTGGATCAATTTTCTTTTGGAATAGCAATAGACAACAATCCATGATTCTCATAATCAGATGAGGTGGCTTGGCAAGTTTCCGAACTGTTGCAATGTCTGCAGGTTTGATAGTCTAGGGAAAAAAATATTTTTTTAAAACAATACAGTTAAAAGACAAACAGCCGTAGATGCAAGCATTTCGTATTGACTCATCAGTACCAACATTACAATAATGTGGTTAAAATCAGCCTGAAATATAAGATCTAGCAAGAGCATTAATTAAGCCTATAACATGTGCAGGAAAGCAACTAATGACAAACCTCATGCCCACAGGAGGTGTAGATTGACATACAGCTGTTTCTGCATGCACAAGGGAGGTGTCAATCGATTAATGGCAACCGCTTTGGCAAAAAGCAAAAAATGAGAGTTTCTATGGCACAGTAAAATTTTAAACACAGAGTTTGGATCCACCTGGTGGCCAGTAGCTAGTAAGTGTCTCGCAATGGCCGAAGAAGGCATTTTATGGCCATGATTTGCTGTTGTTGTTGGATTACCCAAAGCTGTCTGGACCCATTTCGGAAAATGCTCCTTCATTCTGAAAGCCAAGCACCTATCAGTTCTGCCGATGTAATTGTCTCCGCAATTACAAACAAATTGGTAAACACAATGGGCTTTGGCGCTGATAGGTTGTGCTTCCTTAAATAGCGGCAGCAGTAGCCTATGGGTTTGATGTAATATGTGAAGCTCAGCCCTACTGAATGTTGTTTCAATTCAGGTATTTAAACATGGAGTCATCAGGCATGCTAAAATATATGACTAGTATTTGACTAATATTTTATAAAATTGCTAAGAAACTTTACTCTTCGACATTTAACTCCTATTTCAGCTGCCAAAAAGGACATTGGGAATTTGAAATAGGGAGACACTAATTTTACCAACCATTAAAACCGCTATAATCAAGATGGAAAATAGCGCCTCTCAAATAAACAAGTACTGTATGTGACAAAAAGGTAATACAATTTGGTAACAGCAGGTAATTTAAACTTACCTGGGAACTATTTCGAATTAAGATAACATTCTCTAGTTTCTCACCATAAATTTACAGAAGAATTACACAAGCTGCATTTTTTATATTGCACATTTCATTCGCAAGGCTAAGCGCCACTCACATTCAAAGCGGCTTCAGCTTCTTCTAAGGCTGGTCTGGCTGCCTCCAGCTTTGCCTCCGCTACCACTTTTTCTGAGTCAATTTCATCTACAATCTTCTGGGCTTTGTCCTTTACCCCTTGAACTTCATTCTTCACTTTAGCTGAAGCCTCAGCACTTACAGTCACTTCTGCCAGCACCTAATATAACATTTTTGAAAAGGATGCATTATCATTTACAGAGCAAATCAGTGGTGGGTTGCCCCCAGTTCGGACTGGTTCGCAAGAACCGATAGTAAAACCGGCGGGAGGCTCCGCCCACTGACCCAGATGTCATCAGAAGTTATCTGCGCAAGCGATCCACCCCTGTAGCAAATATCTGAAATTTAGAATGGTAAAGGCCAAAGCTATAGTATGACTGACATTAGGAACTCCCTAGTCTTCCTTGCCTCTTCATTCTCAAGCACACAGTTCCAGAAACAGGAAGAACTTGGCAGGAAACAATGCACTAAATAAGATGTCATTTTCAGCACAATATCAGTAGGGTAAGGTCCTTCCTATTGAAGAATAGTGTATATGTGGTAGATGGAAAATAACATCTATTAAGCCTGTAATTCTTGAACACAATTAATTGATGCATAACTTACCCAAAAAACATTTACTTGTCACCTTATTATTAAAAGCAAACCTAGAAAAAAAAAAACTTTAAATAAAAAAAAATCATTCTTCTCTTTTTTTCACTCAATGGAAAATAATTTGCAGGAAGGAAGGAAGAAAATAAAAAAAAACAGTAATTTCTTCATCAGTTAGTGATACTGCAAGTATTTTGTTTTAAAATGATTTAAAACTACTGAATGGCTTTGGAGAGCCAAGAGGTTCAACCCATCCATTTTCAGTGCATGTTCTAGTTAAGGATAAAAGTCTGCTGGAATTAGTGAGTCAGAAGGCTTAAAATCAAGGTAAGGCAATGTGTCCAGACTCAATGGCGGGAAGCCTCATGAACCAGAAAATGACACTGAAACTACAAATAAGAAGGCAAAGACATAAATCAAGGAAGCCAATCAAGGTAAAGAAGCAAAGGATCACCTCATAAAATCATAGTTGGAAGAGGACTTGCAAAAAATTTGGAGACTTGCATTTTTTTTTTAGGTAGCAAGGTAGGCTCTTAATATACCCTTCTTGATTCTGGACTGTGCATCCCTCCTTTCCTCAGGCACGTTAAGAAGAATTTCTTCTGGGGTAAAAGAGATGCAAAGACAGCACAAAGCACTTCCTCCTTATCCATGTTTCCTATATTATTCTCTACCTTCCCCATGTACTAGAGCAACAAATGCCTTGAATCATATTTTGACACTCTGGAAAAATGTTTTATTTATATCTTGTAGTTTTTCCCAACGCATCTCTTTCTCTGCTTTAGTTTTCTTGACTCCATCCTTACTGACTTCTTTTACCAGTTAGTATATCCCTTTTGTTATCAGTCCTTTCTCCCATTCCCTAAACATCACTTTCATCCAACCCTGCCTTTTTAATGGGAAATTGTAGAGAGCTGTGCAGTTTTCTGCCTGAGGATATATGTAAATATTTGTTTGCTAAGCACACAGTCTGAGCACATAGCCAAAAACTAAGGGCATATAGCAATGCAAGTCAGACAAAAATGTTTCTAGAAATCAGCTCCAGCTTTTCAATATGAAGATGTATGGTTCCAAGGTAAAACTGATTGCTTTATTCTGGTTCCTGGGATTTTCACCTTTAAAAAGAGATCTCTGTTGAGTTAGAATGAAAAGAATCTAAAAATCGTCCTCATTCAATGCTGCCTAAAATAGAGAAGAATGGAGGATTAAATATTGGTAGTAACTGGCTCAATTAACTATTTTCTATTTTTTTTTAAATTAATGCCTTAGCATGACTTTTTGATGAGAACAGGGACCATGCTATCACGGAAAGATAGAGTAATCAGTTTCATTGACATTATGGGTCATCTAAAAGCATAGAGTAATATAGCCCCCACTGTACTTTCCTTTTGGAAGGCCACTACAACCATTTCAACCGGTAACTGTATGGCTAGACAACTGTTTGTTTGTTTTTATGTGTTTTAGGTGTTTATGATCTTAACATAATATATTGTGTATGGTGCTAGATTTTGTGATTTTATTTTCAGTTTAACTGTTCTAAAGTGCCTTGAGTTTATGAACTAGACTAGGATTTAATCAATTACCATAAATAAATAAATAGACTTAACCCAGTTATAACAGTTAAAATAATCATTATGGGAAGGGATCAAGGAAATATGTCATCAGATCAGTTTTGAGTGTTTGTCTGAATTCTGAAGCTGTACAGTATAAAAAGAAGAATAACAACATGAATAGATGGTATTAGGCTTTAGTGAACTTCCATCTATTGCAGATTCTAAAGTGCATATTTTTGAGCAGTGGGGAAAAAATATGGATTGATTCAGGAGGTACCAACATATTTGCTTAAAAACACAGGCCAAACAAATAAAAATCCATGAGCGATGTTCTAATGTGTGCTTATACTTACTTTGTCTGCTTTTACAGAAGCCAATGCCAATTCCTTTTCTTTTACTGCCAGGTCCTGAGAGAGTTTAGCAACAGATTCACTAGCCTCCATTAGTTTAGCAAGCCCTATAACAATAGTCAAAATCCAGATGAAGTTGGCAATCATTTATAGTTCTATTTTGTATTAAGGCAATATTATGAACATAAAATGCCAACATCTTCAACTAAAAGGTGGGTATATGTCTGACCTCTGGACTAGGATTTAGAAGTAGATTCAGATCTCCAGAGAGCTCGGCTAAACAAATCTTATCAATCTATATCTACTTTGCTATTCCTTTTCAGGGTAAGCAACATAGTGTAAAGTACAAAAAGTAGTAAGAGTAAAGAAAAAGTAAACTGAAGAAAATAAATAGGTAATTGAAAAAACAAAAGTTACTAAAGCTAAACCTATTTAATACCAATGCTATCGAATAAATTACCTCATATCTTTCTATCTCAGATTTCACAACAAAATGCTGCTTGAGTTCACAACAATCAAACAGCACTTCATAGTGTGCCTCTTGTTCAAACTTTTCATCTGTTTTGAGGATCTCATCAATTCAATTTAACCGTAATTTAATCCCATCTATTTAATCCATTCACTGATTTTTTTTAACATCATGTTTTGTAATTCAGTCTTTATTCATTCACTTTCTTTGATAGATTATGTACCATTAAGTCAGTGTTAACACTTAATACTTAAAACTTTCTCCAACATGATCTTCCCTACCTGGCCCTTCAGAGCTTTTTATAGTGTACCCCAGTGTTTCTCTATCGACATGTCACAGCTGGGAATTCTGGGAGTTGAAGTCCACCCATAACAAAAGCAATGACACTTATATATCGCTTCACAGTGCTTTACATGCCTCTCTAAGTGGTTTACAGAGTCAGCATATTGCCCCCAACAATTTGGGTCCTCATTTTACCCACCTCGGAAGGATGAAAGGCTGAGTCAACCTTGAGCCTGGTGAGATTTGAACTGCTAAACTGCAGGCAGCTGGCAGGCAGCAGAAATAGCCTGCAGTACTGCTTTCTAACCACTGCGCCACCACAACTCTTAAAGTGGACAAGGTTGAGAAACATTGGTGTATCCATCACTGCTATAATTGAGTGCATCTACCTTTTGCTAAGTCTTGACTTCAACTTAATGGCACATAATGAATCAATCATTATGTACAATTAATTGATTTACATCCTACTTTTCATAACAAATATTTCCAGGATAGTTATACAAGAATAAGAATAAGAATTAACTCCCCCAAAGTAATAAATAATTATAGGAACAGAACAACTGATCCATTTGCAATTTTAAAATCAATTAGTAGAGAAGAGTAAGATATAATCTTATGTTTTTGAAAACAAGTCCAGCTGAGGCTCACTTCTGAATATATTGATATATGATGACATAGTAAAAGGATTGAGAAAATAAAATCTTTGACTTGTACTTACCTATATTCATACGCTCAGCTTGTTCGTTAATGCTGAACAGTTTTTCAGCATAAACTTCTTTGTAGCCATTGATGAAAGAAAGATAAGATTTGGGGGTGACATGAGCTCTTCGGCGATATCTGTAATTTATAATAGTGATACCTCTTTAGATTCAAATGTCATTTAACTATAATGATCTCAAGATATAACCTAGGGTATTAGATTATTATATTACATACATGAATCGCAGTTCTGAACAGTAATTTATGAAGTAAAGTTTGTAAAATAATCATGTTTTCCCTCAAACCAAAATAATGGTTCTATATATAGTTTTCTGTTACATTTCAGTTTGTCAATTGTCACAGTGTGACAGGGTTGCTGTTGAATTGTAAGTATATTTTGCTTTGCAAGGGTGGCAACTGACATAGAAAAATAAGGCAATGGAGGCTTCTAAGCTTTTTACTATATATTAGTGATGTTATTTACAGCAGCCACATGATGTGGTGAATTTTCTTTCATTAGAATTCTTCAAACAGAAGCTGGATATTGATCTATCAGTGATGCTATTATAGATCCTGCCTTGATCAAGAGGTTGGACTAGATGACCTTTAAAATTCTTTCAAATTTATAAATCATGTTGAGATTAAATTGCAAAATGGTTTTTAGGTATATAAAGCTATCTATTTTTTAAAAAGTTATTACAGAATTATACATGGTTAAATATACTACCTTTGAAAATAATTGTCACAGCTTTCTGACACTAGATCATGAAAGATGCCCATAGTTTCTACCACATGAGCTTTAACTTCAGCAGAACAGACAATATTGAAACCTGACAGAAAATATTGTGACACAGCAACCAGTGCTTCCTTGGGCCACTGAGTAAACCAATCCATAGTACATCCAGATATAAGACCAGGAAACTTCAAAGACCGTGCACGAAATTTCTCACCAACCTAGCAAAAGTAAGAAATGAACAAAAAATGACATATCAATGAAATATATTTATGGGAAATATAGCAGATGATGATGATAATCATCATCATCATGATTTATTAAACTTATCAGCTGTCTGACTTATATACAGTTTCAAGTGCAATATTGTTTCATATAAAAAAAGCTGGGGCTATACACATAGTCTAAGTTCATACACTGTGTTAAATCTATGGATTAACCACAATAAACAATGTGTTTATTTATAAGGCACTAAGGATATTCATGTTAACTATGTTCATATAACATTCCAAGGAAATCACATTATTGCTTGGTATAAATACGAACCAATCTGCACAAGATCTATAATATCATAAAATCTCATTGGAGACAGGAGAATAAAGGCTCCTATGAAATCTTTCATATTTTAATATAAGTATTTTAGAATGTAAGCTGTTAATTATAATAAATAGTAATTGCTGATTAAATCATTTAAGAGAGGAACAAAATATTAGAAACACAATTCTAACAATGCTTGTAGGTATTTTTTTTTTAAATGCAGATTTATGTTGAATATTGCCATACAACATAAATGCTGTGCTATGTCTAGATCTGGAATAAATAGGTCTAGAATATTATTTGTAATCTTAAGAAAGGAAATACTTCTGAATTTTACTTTAAACTTCTGTGTGTGCTATTTGGGAGTGGCACTTACTTCCAAACAGCATGTACAGAATTGGGTTGCATATCCCAATTTTATTCTGTACTTTATATATACAGCAGTCTATTTTAACTTAGTAGAAACAAGCCCACAAAAATGACTGTAGAATTAAACTTGCAGGATAATACAGATTTCTTTAGAACTTTACTTTTTTTTAAAAAAAAATCTTACTTATAAATTATTAGAATTTCTCAGTGGCTTTAGAATGACAAAAAACAATAAATCCCTATTTACGATCCTGCAATCCCTTAATAAATACACACACACACACAAACTCACACACTACTAAAACTCTCCTGTTTGTAACTTTCAATTGGGTAACGTGCATCATAGGGCAAAAGTTTTTGAAATAACATATAGTCCTCAACTTACAAGCATTCATTTAGTGATCGTTCGAAGTTACAATGGCACTGAAAAATGTGATTTACGACTACGTTTCACATTTATGACCCTTGCAGCATCCCCATGGTCACTTGAACAAATCCGGGTGTTTAGCAACTGGCATGTATTTATGACTTCTAACTTCACAGCTGGCTTCCAACAAGCAAAGTGCAACAAGGGTAGCCAGAGTCGCTTAACAACTGTAGTGATTGGCTTAACAATTGTGGCAATAAAATTCATAAAATGGGATACAACTCACTTAACTGCCTTGCTTAGCAATGGAAATTTTGGGCTCAATTGTAGTCGTAAGTTGCGGACCACCTATACCTTAAACGGGTTGACTTAATGCATTAAAAGTCTGGGAACCATTAGTCCCATAAGATTGAAATCTGTTGAGGATCAGTGGTGAAATCCAGCTGGATCTATCCGGCTTGCACGATCCAGTATGGCTGGTGGCGGGACACTCTGCCCACCTGCCCGGACGTCATCACGTCCCATTTTTTACCCTCTGCTCATGAGCAGAAGGCTCTGTGCATGCGTGGAAGAGGTGCGTGTGCTCACATTTGCAATCCATTAGCGAAGGTAAGTGCATTTCAACCCTATTGAGGATGTGGCTATTTTAGCACCATCCTGATGATATGGTCAGCCATAATTCCGTGATTATCATTTCCAATGTTCCCTGCCAACTTCCTATGAGGGAAGTCAATGAGAAAGCCAACAGTAAGTCAGAAGTTGCTCCGGTTCCCACTGCTTTTTTGCCTGCCCATGATCATTCTGCTTATCTGTTTAGGCAAGGAGATATCTCTGAAATGAAGATCTAATGGGTCACTGGTTGTCTAAATATATATTTAAAGGAAACTCACAGGAGAAAAGCAGAGTACTACATGGAGGTTTTTCCTTGACCGTGATATAAAATATTCATAAAGATTATCAAAAGTTGGGGGAACTCGTGCCAGCTCTTTTTTCATTACAGATATAAGTCCTTGAGTTATTTCATCCAGTTCATCTCGAGGAAATAAATTGGAGATCTTATCAGGAAAAGCAAAAATCAGAGAAAAAAGACATTTATGAATATTATTAAAATACCACAGTTTTTAATTTATAGATTCCAAGACTCTCCTAATTCGGGAGACATTGGCTTCAGGTTATAATTCATAAGTAACTGAGGTTCACTAATGTATTTATAAAAATATATGTCAAGAAATAATGAAGCATAGATATTCAAGTCCACAGTATTCAAAATGTTGCACATTGTCTTTTGGGCTTGGGATTTTATTCTTTCCAATGCTTACAGCTAGTTCAAAATATTGAAGCTTCTAGAAATATTAACTTTATTTAGATGATAAATGAATAATAATAAGTTATAACAAATATACTCTGCTGGAAAAAAATGGGTACTGATCAGCTAAAGATTTACTAGGTTTCATTCTCTTATAAAGGTCTATTGCTTCCATATGTATTTCTTGTGAGACAAAAAAGGTCATACCACTTTATGATTACTATCAGATTACTATCAATGAATAAATTAAATTTCAGATTTTCAAATGAATACAATAAAAGTAGCTTTTGAATAAAACCCAGCAACTTCCAAAGTGATTCAGAGGTGTAATTTTTTGTTTTATGAATCATCGTATCAGGGTCTTAATCAAGATGAAGCTTATTTAACCATAAGTAAAAATGTAATAATCAGCATAACAGCAACATCTATAGTGATTTGAAATCCTAACCTCTCCGGAAGAAAGCAGATTATTAAGATATTCAAGAAATGCTTCATCTTTTATTTCATTGTCTGTGAAAATAAATGTGATTCCTTTTCCCTCAGCGCCAGCAACTCTATATAAATTCTTTAAGTCATCTGTTAGATTGGTCACATTGTAGGACCTGAGAGAAGAAAGCAAACCAACAAGCAAATTTAACCTGCAGTACAAATTCTTCAGGTATAAGTTTAGCAAATATGAAATCATTAAAGCAGGTATGGGAGGTGAGAAGACTTCCATATGCAACTAGAAATGCTCCCTTTAGGACTTATATCCACAAAAACATTTTGTTGCATATTTTATTGGAGAGTGTTACTGAAATGGAACTTCTGAAACCACTCAAGCAAAAATGAGAAAAAGTATTGTTCCTAAAGTTTATGCTCTTCATTGCCCACATATTAATGTCAAAGTGTGGGAAAGAAACAAAATGCGTTTAAGCTCTTAATACATAAAGGCACATCTGATTCAATAGCTAAAAAAGGAAAGCTGTTTGGGATGGCTGCCAGGACTGGACTATAACAACTGAAAGATATAATTTGTGCAAATGGAATGTAAACAAAGAAAAGGATGTGGAATTGGATTATGTGTTAAAAATAAGCCAAATTTAAAATTAAACTTGGTTCCAGGATATCTACAAAGATTCTCCGTCATCCAGGTAAAGTTGAGTCATGGTAACTGGAGCTTTTTTTTTTTTAAATGTTTCGCTGCTTATCCAAGTAGCTTCTCCATTGTGAGCTATTGATAATTCCAGGATATTTTTACGCAAAATCTTTTCACCATTTTAGAAGAAAGTAAGGTTATCTTTATATAAATTAGACACAATGCCATCATGAATCAGCTGTGAACCAACAGTTATATTAGTTATATTATCATTCTGTTTGAACTATAACTCACATCTACTGACCACATTGTCTCACTGATGCATTATAATACTTAACCCTGCAGCATAGCCTCAAAATATATGCCAAATTCTAACCTTAAATAGGTTGAGTTATTATCAATCATTAATCATATCAATGTGATCAATTTAAAATGTAATGATTTTTCTGCATTATAAGAATGCCAGTAAAAAAATATCATATGCAAAGTATCAATGCAGTTAAAAGAATTCAAGAATAAAAGAAAATCTGTATATTTGTTAATCTGAGTGTCATCACAAATGAAATTAATTTTTTGTTTATCGCTAGATGGCATATAAATATTATAGTTTAATATATTGTAACTCTTAACATTATAGTTGGTTGCACAGTCAGGCAGATATTAGATTGCATTTGGCATTTTTATCTACCTATGAAGTCCTTCCCAAAGATCTGGGAAAGGCATCTGAGAAAGAACTTCCAGTCATACCTAGTCTTTTATAAGTATCATGCCAAGTGCTATTTGAAAAGATGTATTATAAGCAGAGGGCAGAACAAGAATTCCTCCACGTGCCTAGAAATTCTTTCCTCAGTTTTGTCATTTTTTAAAATATGTGGTTTAATATGACTCAATAGTAGAGCATATAATCATTTAATATGATAACAGTGGTCCTGAATACATATAAATACCTTCTACCTTCATCACAAATCATCATAATCTTTTAATGACCCCATAATCCCTTGCGGTATGGAGTCTGGGCAACTGAATGGAACTAGCAGAGTGTTTACTGGCCGGATGCCCTTCCTGTCACCAGTGTGGAGTTTTGTTCAGCAGATATATTCTCATTGTGTCCAGAGAGAGAAATATCTGTCTCTACCTAGGATCGAACTCACAGCCTCCTGATTGTGAGACAAGAGCTCCTCCTCTAGATAACTGCACCACTCCTACCTTCATCACAAATAGGAGCCTCTAATTCTGTATGGAAACTCAATCATTTTGGTTAAGTAAATGTTTCTGACCTTGTTAAAGTTATCTGAAAGATTTTGTATCCAGCTATAAAAGAAGCAAGCCTGGAAAGACTCTGTTTTCCAGAACCACCAACTCCTACAAGTAAAGCATTTCCACACGCTGTCCGAATTATTCGGGAGATCTACAATATTAAAAGAAAAGAAGGACATGCAGTGTATGCTAAACTCATTGCATAAGGATGGAAAAGTTGAATCATAGCCTAAGCCTATTTTTAAAGATTTTATTTTATTTTATTTTGGTTGGATTTATATTCTTTTCTTCAGGATGTGTAATAGGGAAATAAAATTCAAACTTCATTTTAGTTTCAAAACAAACGTGAGGAGTAGGTGGGACTAGGAGTATGACTGGCTTAAAGTCACCCAGTTAGTTTCCTCAGCCAAGAATGGATTCAAGCCTTAGTCTCTCCTGTCCTAGCCACTACATTACGCTGAAGATTTATTT
Organism: Pantherophis guttatus; assembly: GCF_059756535.1. NCBI lineage: Eukaryota > Metazoa > Chordata > Lepidosauria > Squamata > Colubridae > Pantherophis > Pantherophis guttatus. The sequence continues at coordinate 288,190,016 of NC_142063.1, read as the reverse complement.
TTTAAGAAAAGGAATTTTGTCAGTTTTTAATAGATCTTTTCCAAGCAATAAAAAGAAGATAAAAAATATTCTTCTTTGAGGATGGTGTATATCAGTGGTGGGTTGCCCCTGGTTCGCACCAGTTCTATAGAACCAGTAGTAAAACTGGTGGGAGGCTCCGCCCACCGACACCGATGTCATCAGAACGCTTCTGTGCATGCGCAGAAGCGCCCACAAGTGAGCGAGCAAAGAGAGCATATGCGCGCAGCCCCATTGCGAACCGATAGTAAAGGTAAGTAGAACCCACCCCTGGTGTACATCTCTGTGTGCATTTGTATATCTCAAAGGAACTTCATAGAAACTTTCTCTGAATTGTGTTGTAAAAAACAATAGTTAAATTTTATTATACAATTCCAATGCATATACAGTATTTACAAAATCCCACACTGAAATCTCCTCCACAGCAGTGGTTCTCAACCATTTGGCGCCAGGAACCAGTTTTGTGGAAGACAATTTTTCCACGGACTGGGGGCAATTGTTTTTATTTCACTCACTCACCTGCCACTCACCTTTAGCTGTGTGGCCCAGTTCCTAACAGGCCATAGCCCAGCACCGGTCCATGGCCCAGGGGTTGAGAAACTCTGCACTACAGAATTGCTTTTATGTCCCTTTGAGTTTTATAGGTAATTCTATAACTTTTCTGCGGGTAAAATATAGACCTAATAATCTTTAATTGATACCATAATCGAAATTAAATACCACATTTATATCTAACAAATTAACTAATTCCTTAAAATAATATGCAGCCCTTCAAAACAGTGTTTCCAGGAGAGCTAATAATTTCCATTACATGGTCACCTACAAGAAAGAGTTTTCCCAGTAATGGCAAATCAGGAGGATAGTCTGTATCAACATATCTGTAAGGCTAAAAACATCATTATCATTATCACTTCCTTCATACCACCATCATGTTAAAAAACACTATTAGTTTTTGAATTCTTAATAATTGGCTTTCATTTATTTACATTATTTACTTTTGCTGAAATTGATAAAATGTAGAATCGGCATAATCCAAATGAATGATTTGAAATGAAGTTTACATTTAGAGTTAAAGACACAAACCTTAACAAGATGTGTGATAGCATCTTTGAAAAACACCAGATCAAGCAATCCACCTCGAACATTTTCATTATATTGTCTTTGGTAGAACTGTAATTTATCAGATAAAAATTCAAAAGATGGAACCTAATGGTAAAGATAATAAGAATGTTAAAACTACCATTTTTTTTAAAAAAAAAAAATTAGTCACCATTGCAATCAATAAATCACTAAAATTGAAAAAAAAAAGTCTTTCCCCAAAGAATTTAAACCTACACAAACAAACAAAATCAACAAACAAAAGCCTAGATAGGAGGTTACCTTAAATAAGCATGTCAGATAAGACAGATAGAAGCATAGATAAAGAGGCTATTGTGTATGGTGGTGAGATTAATAATCTGTTTCAAAAAATTAACATGATTTAAAAGATTAAAGAAAGGTAAATATAATGTAAAGCAGTGGTGAAATCCAATTTTTTTTACTACCGGTTCTGTGGGCAGGGCTTGGTGGGTATGGTGCGGCTTGGTGGACGTGGTAGGGGAAGGATACTGCAAAATCTCCATTCCCACCCCACTCCAGGGGAAGGATACTGCAAAATCCCCATTCCCACCCCACTCTGGGGCCAGCCAGAGGTGGTATTTCAATCAAAATTTCCACTACTGGTTCTCCGAACTGCTCAAAATTTCTGCTACCAGTTCTCCAGAACCTGTCAGAACCTGCTGAATTTCACCCCTGATGTATAGGTTAAGGCGGTGGCGTGACCTTGAGCCAGTCACTTTCTGTTAGTCTTAGGGTGGCAGCAATGGCAAACCACATCTGAAAAACCTTGCCAAGAAACTGCATGGACCTGTTCAGGCATTCTCCAACAATTGCACATGATTGAATGGAAGGGGGTGGGGGGGGGGGAGAGAACATACTACCAAAAAGTAAAGTCAGACATGATATAATTTATTCAATTATACAATATATCACAGGATAATATTTGTTATAATATGTATAGTTATTATAATATATATTAATTATAGAAATGTCATCACATAAATGCAGAGAAATCAGGCAGGTACCCACATTGGTTTTCTAGACACAAACTTTATTAAAATAACTTTCCTTCCCTAATTACTTGATTGCATTTTGTAAACCCTGATATCTTCTCTCTCTTGTTCCAGTGCTGTAGGCAGCACACTCTTATACCATGCACAGTAACCTCTTTATTCATGTTTGCATCTGTCTTATTCCACTGGCTATCGCTTTTTTAGCTATAATAGCTGGCCTGCGTCAATTAACCTTGGGTTTGCACTAGTTGGATTTTCAACCTGCACGTTCCTTTCTAATAATTGCTCTTCTCTATGACAGCTTCCTGAACATAGCCACTACACAATTTCTATCCTGACATTTCTTGTAGTTTAAGTGCATCATAAGTGTAAATCATAAGAAAGATTATGAAAATTAGGTTATTCTTGAGATCATATTTCTGTATGAGCCATGACAACTTTTTTGTTGGTGGCAACTTACAAATATGCTTAATAAATAATAAAATAATGAAGTTGATATATTTCTGTACTATTTTCCAGCACACTGCTCATCTCAATTTTTCTGTATTCTCTACTCTATTACTTTCTGTGGTTTCTATGGCTAAGAATGCTTGTTTTGACAAAACAAGCTTTACATTCTGTCACCAAGAAAACTAAGAAAAAGAAGCTCAGACCCTTTGTTTATTAATAAGATGATCTTTTGGAGCATTACCATCCATTTTATCATGAGTTTGTACAAGCAAAAAAAAAAAAAGTTTCTTTCTTAGCCTAATTTTTTGGAAAAACAGGTGACTGGTGAGGAGGCAATGGTTGTAGGTGACATCCAGCACATTCTAATTATTCTTCAGTACCACTTGTGTTTACTAACACAAGGGAATATAGACTAATCACACTCCACAAGAAATTCCATCAACAGACACATTGATCTACAACCAGTCTATGAACCCCTCAGAATCCAAATCAACTACACCAACCAGAAACAGCACTAACCCTTAAGCAACCCACGCAACCCCCCCACCAGCAGTTCACCTCCCAATGACCTGATGTAATTTCCTTATCACAAGACCCATCACAAGACTCACTGATGACACACAGCTGACCCATCACAAGACCCTTACATTACGCATCCACAATTGAAGCCATTATAAACAGAAGAACACTGACATCCTCTAAACTCCACTGAAGATATTACCTAGTCCAGGGGTCAGCAACCTGCAGCTCTGGAGCATTGATGATGTTACCTAGTTAGGATAATGAAAAGTTTGCAAGAAAACAAGCAAGCTCAGAGAGCACCAAGGACTCCTCATTTCAACCCTGAGCTACAAATATTTTCCTTTATTGGAACTTTTTCTATGTTTGGAAGTACCACATGCAATTGGCGCTAATCTTGAACATTATAGAGAGTTATTGCAAATATTTATTATGCTGGAATGTAATGGGTACACTTCATGCAGTTTTCAACTATGGATTTCAATTTTATGTAACTCTATTCATTATATTTTTGCAATTACCCATCCTAGATTCAAGAAAAGATACAAAAATAAAAATCTATGTAAATACCGCTTCATAAATTTTGGGTGCTTCAAACACATAATCTTCTGGTTCTTCACCTGTTGGCTCAGGCATATCCCGCAAAAAATCAACAAAATATGGTTCAGCTGGAACTTGTGGTACTAAGTTTGGATCCACATGTTCTTCAATTACTCTACCAAAATTTCTGTCAAACCATTCTTCATCATCTTCGGTAATAAATCTGCAAGGAACAAATTTAGTCATTATAAATGCAAAACTCCCTCTAATTTTGGATTAAGTAACTATGTAAACACAATGAGAACAAAATCATTTCAGTAACATTCATATCATTCTTAGAACTAGATACATAATATATTTCTGAATGAAGCCAAAGCTACAATTTAGGACCATACTTCATCATGAAGTAAACTGGTATGTTTAAAGTTTTCTTATCAACTATCTTGTAATACAGGCTCTTTTTATAACAAAAGACAACATTCTCATCCTCTACTTAACTTCAGCTGTCCATGTGTTTTCCTGCCAAACTTAAGAAGTAATATTCTCTAAATCAGCATTTTTCATTGCTGGATGCAAGATTCTGGATGTTGAAGTCCAAACATCTTAAAGTTGGCAAGATTATAAAATACTGTTCTAACTTGTGATGGATCAAGTGGTGCTGTCTAGTTTGCCTACTTTTCTTCATTTTACTGTATTGTAGAAAAATGTCTCCCTTCCAGATACTGTTCCCCATGGTAGGAACATACCCTCCCATTTAATTACTGGTTACTGCCCTCCATGGCTATTTCATCTTGGGCTACTGGACCAGTGAATCACTGTTCACAACAAATAATAATAACAAAACAGCATGCCAACTACTCGTATGTAAAAACTGAGTTTGATCAAATTCAGAGACACATTACTACATAGCAGTTCATTTGTTCCTTTAGACTCCTACCCCAAATCCAGTTTAGAGAAACCAAAATGGAGTATTCACTACATCTGAACTTTACATACTTTCTGTTACATGGCAAGAGGCCACCCAGATCTTCCATGGATCTTGTTTTCCTTTGCTTTCAGCACCACTGGATGTCAATTTAACCATGACATAGAAGTCTAAATGGGAGGAGCTCAAATTCCTCTCCTTGACCTGTGGTATAAAGACAGCTACTGATTGGCAGCTGGAAAGGGCAGAGGTGGAAAAATATTGAAAAAGACCTTCTGCTTCCATCACCACCTTTTCCATTTCTGACCTTCTGGAAATATGGGGTTTATTGCTCTCCTCTAGCAGTTCTGTGGTGATATAAGACATCCTAAATTGCTATGTCAAGTCTCCTTACATCAGCCTTCTGAAGTACTAGCCAAGTTGAAACAGAGACAGGAAAAATGGAGGGGAGAAGACGACAGTTGAAATTTTTTTCAACATATGAAGTCCCTCTCCATTTTCCTATGATGGAAAGGAAAAATAATAATTTAAAAGATAAATAAATAAATAAAATCTCTTAAAATGTCCAGGTCCTTCAAAGCAGAGTCAAAATAGATATATTAGACTCTGCCTGCTCATTCGCCCCCTGTTTTCCCTAACACATTGCAAAAGCAACTTGTACAGGGTGTACATTTGCAGTTTTGTTTTTGTAGCTTTGTTTTGGGGTTCCAAATTCATCTTTGGAATCTGGATTTCAGAATGAAAACCAAATAGAAAGTGGCTGATTCCTTCTCTTATTACTTGTAATGCTTCAGTAAATAGTCATACCTGTCAGCAATTACACGGGTACATTCATGTTTAAATAGAGACAGAAGTGTATGAATATTAGTACATTCTTCTGATTTAATTGTTAACATGCCTTGCCAAATTCTGGAAAGATCACGCAGGTTGAAGATATAATGAAATTTGGATGGTGTAGGCAGCATCTTTATCTATAACAGAAATATATATAAATGTATGTGTATTTGTTAAAGTTCTCATAATGCAGAAGTGAAAAGCATGTACATAGGTTCCCATGTAGAATTGTCTTCCTTATACACTAGCACAAGTACAATGTATTCAGTATGTTTTAAACTGTTGGTACATGGGAAATATATCTTACCTGTGAATTTCTTTTTGAGTGAATTTTCCTTGACTACATACTTGTGTATTTCGATTAAGGGACAGTGGGGCTGGTTTTAGATTCATCCCTGTCTAGGATGAAATTTGTATTTTTTTTTCAGAGCAACCATATGAATAAGGCTTCTTGCATAAATTAAAGTAAGGCGGAGGCCTTATTCTCATTTTAAAATTTAAAAAACAAAGAGGACAACTCTTGCAAGAAAAAATAGCAAAGTACAGAAGATAATGAAGAATTTTATAATACTGCATAAAGCATAATAAGTACTTATATCTTAGTGGACCAGATTTTTCTAGCACCTGTCAAGATTACTTTGGCACTCTCTACTTATTTATGCTCAGGTAAGAAAATTGAATTAAATTAGTCATCTACAACATATAAAAACAGATTTGTTTTCCATAACTTCCAAATAGTGAATTTTTTTCTAGTAAGTACTGATTTTGATACCTTAGTCCATTGCCACAATATTCTACCAGCGGATACCAATTTCATTATCATATCACTTATTTCAGGCTTGAAATTTCTACATGAATGAAAATATCCACAGCCAATTATTCCTGAAAAATAATAGAACAGTTTTAGCTTTAATTTTTCAAATAAGAACAGCTTTAAATCTAAAGTTTTATTGCATCAGTGTCATGCAGTCAGTTCAAGTGTATGGATTTGTAATTTTTCTGATTTTCTCTTAGCTGTATAGGATTGTAAACACATAGCTTAATTAAAGGACTTATTAGGCCACAATTACAGAACTGGCAAGATAAAATATGACCAATGAGTGATAGTCTGTCTTGTAATAGAAAAAAAACAAACCCTAATTCTTTAAGAATAATTTAAAACTGAAGCCTGTTGGATTTCAAGGCTTATCTCCAAATGGCAAGCAATGCAGAACGAAATTTTGCTATTTATATTTCCTGCAATTTCCTGTAGATATGCTCTACTCTACTCTCTTTCCATAAGATTAAACTCAGGTAAGATCTTAATGAGAAAGCCCTTTTTATATATTCTTTATGAACTCCTTTTTTACCAGCTTCAACTGAACTAGATGGTAACTAGGCAAAAGGACTTTCTGATGGTTGGCACTTCGTTTTGGAAATCATTTTTCATTATGATGCAACTTTGGCATTTTCATAAAGTCTGAATTGTCCAAGAAATTTTATTTAAAACGTAGGGAGGGGTCGAACGCATCATCAGTCATGAGTCTCTTCATGCCCACAAGAGATCTAAGTCCAGCCCACCTTTAATTCCTTTCTATTCTTAAATCCTACTGATTTTCCTTGACTGTTACTAGTTCAGATTCTTGCAGAGAATTTAGGCTTACAATAAATCTTTATACACATTGGAACTGCCTGGATCTCCTGATTTCCCTGGTACTGAAACTATACAATTTTATATTTCTTTATGCTTTGTCTCATGTCTGTGCTGTTCCTTTGTCTGCAACGATAGAACTCCTTTCTCTGTGGCTCTGTTAAAATTTGGTTGCAATCTTTCCTAACCAGAAGCCTTCCAAATATTTTGGATTTCAACTCGCATTATCTTCAGAAGTAGGAGGGCTCCTTCATATAAGTCCCCAGGGAAGACTCTCAAAAACAAATTACCTGGTTTCTCTCTGGCAAGATAGCATTACTGGTCCTAGAATATAAATTCTCCAAGGGACTGGGCAAAAACATAGCAAAATATACAAACAATATGAATGCTCAGTTATTTGTGGCTGAAGAATCTATATTACAGTGTCCTTGAAATGAGCTCAGCTATTAGTAGGAAAAATTTAGTTCTAGAGAATGTATCATCCAATTTATCATCCAAATTTTTGGACCGGGTGAGACTCAAAATGATTTAATTAACTTTTAGCATGATCATTCATTTGGGTGCAGACTTATTTCTTTTTAATTCTGATGGAGAACATTCTTTAGATCACCTCATCAATAATCAATAAAATAATTCGTAAAATAAAATAAAATAAATAAAATTAATTAAATATTAAAATTATTAACTAGATTAAATATTGATGTCCAACAATATCATTCCATGCAACAGCTTACACACATATGGCTTTAGTTTCTCTAGAGAAAAGGATTATCTACTAATAAAAATGCATGAAATCTTTTGGGTTCTACTTAAAATTACACAGAAAAATTAGAGTACCAAATATTTTATCAATGGAGGCATTAGATGGAAGGGTGCAATTAAATACAGTAAACTGCCTCTTTAAGCGTTGTGGAATGTCATTTCGACCTCCTCCTGGATGAATCATTGCTGCTATAAGCTGCACGTCAACAATTGTAGTAAAGTCTCCAGGTTTATCCAAACTATACATTCCTTCCATTTCCATCATCTGACGTACTATTTCATTTGTTACCTGCACATTTTTTTAAAAAGCAACAGATCATTCTTTCAAAAGAAAAAAAAGCCCACATATTTTTATTCTACTTGAGGTACATGGCAGAATGTGGTTTAAGTGTACCTTTACATTGTATGCAAAGTATCATTCCACCTAAAATAAATAGGAATAACATGGACCTATCCTGATTTCAGGATGAAGAAATATCTTAACTTTCAACAGCAAAAATGAATTAATACAGTATAAACAGTAAATGAAAATGATTTCAAAAATGACAATTTTTATTAACAATAAAAACTACACTAATTCTTTATACTGAGAACATTCTTGTTATCTAATTCAGAACAGTGGATTCCCTGTACCGCAGCAGGTACAGGGAATCCACTATCACACGGGTGTCCAACTCGCCGCATCATGTTGCTGGCATGTGATGTTTCACGATGTTTTTCCCCTTCGTAGAGCTGGTGTGGGTGTGGCCTGTGTGTGACATATCCGGCCTGCAGGCCGCCAATTTGATACCCCTTCACTATCTGCTCTGTCAACTCCTCCTGCTTTTTCTGAAGTCCTACACCTTCTCCCCTATTCAGAATCCATCTCCATTGCTCATACATATAGGTTTTTGAAGACCTGATCTTCTCTGTCCAAACAATAGCTGGTAAGAATCCCACATTTATGATGGTCCACAGACTTTTCTCCTGAGAACTCAGGCACAGACCATTTCGGAATTCTGACCAAAACTCTTCTTTTCACAGAAAGGGAAAATTATTACTCTTTGAATTTTGCAGCAAGGAAAGAGGCAGGCTGGTGGGACAATGGTAGATCCAGGGGCTTCATCTCCCCTAATCATGTAGAATGGCATAGTTGTCAGGGGCATTCTGGCATATGAACAGAGTTTGGTTTCTTACCTGTGGACCAGTGGTGGGATTCAAAAATTTTTACTACCGGTTCTGTGGGCATGGCATGGCTTGGTGGGCGTGGCAGGGAAAGGGTACTGCAAAATCCCCATTTCTTCCCGATCAGCTGGGACTCGGAAGGCAGAGAACAGATGGGGGTGGGGCCAGTCAAAGGAGGTATTTACTGGTTCTCCGAACTACTCAAAATTTCTGCTCCCGGTTCTCCAGAACTGGTCAGAACCTGCTGAATACCACCTCTGCCATGGACTATCTTGAAAATAGCTCTTGGAGATGATGGAAAATTTCTCCCTATTCTAACTATCTTAGTGTTAAGGAATGAACTTGGGGGCTTTTAAAATAAAATGCGGGCGCTCCTTACTGCCTATTCAGTAAGTATTCAGTTAAGATGCTGTATTGCTGACCTCCTGGTTTCTTTGCAGATTTAAAACCCAATACAACATTTGTCTGCATACATATGAGCTCCCAGTTCAGTTGCATATGCAGGAACTCCATTAAAATGCAATCTATGTATCCCTGTCACTCCTGATTCATACAAGGGTTGCACTGCTTAAAAATGTCCTGCAAGCACGTCAAGAAAAATACACAACTTGACTGCTTTAAGAATATGTACTTATTTAATAGATAGAAGTTGTTATTCAGTTGTAGTATTTTGTTATTCCCCACTCAGGCAGAACATTATAATCAGCCCACAATTTTCCTAGACTGATTCTTAAAATACTGTTTCTAAGCAGTGCTAATAATTTTATAACACAAACAGAAAATATTGTTAACATGGGAAAAGTTTTCAGAAATAGCTTATTTTTTAAAAGTATCAGTTTTATTAACAAACTATTGCTTACTTGTAGAATTAGGGATACTTATTAGAACTGTACCTGATCTCCCCATTCATTTATAATGGGCATGTTAATGTCATCAATGAATATGGTCATTTTTCTGCCCCCTGGAGGTCCATAGGTACTGCCCATCCGCTTGTCCACATAACTTTCTATTGTCCTCTTAATAATTAAACAACACAAATAAACATAAGTAAATAAAAATGAAGGTATTTTTAATTATTTGTTATATGTATATGTAATTCATTTTAATTTAAGCCAACCAATTGGAATTATACAAGCATGCTTTAAAATAATTTATAATCATTGCTGGAGTATTAACAATAAATATCAAAATTGTGCCTTTTCTTTATCTTATTTCAAATAGTTTATATAGAAACAGATTATTAGAAACAGCTCATAAAATCTACAGTTTACCTGAAACATTCCAGGTTCTGTTGCTGAAGAAAAATTTAAACTTTTTGATAACTGTTCTTCTGGGTCATATTTTTTTAAATAACCTTTAATCATTACAGTCTTTGCAGTTCCTTGTTCACCAATGAGCAATACTGCCTATAATAATTTTAGTATCATTATTTTCACATCCTTATTATATATTATATATTTTTCTGCCAAAAAAAATTACACACTTAAACTCAACAAAAAAAGCAACGTGACTTTGCTGTCTTGTTGAATTATATATAATATTTCTGATTTATATTTGGGGCTCAATGAACTGGAGCTAAAGCCATTTCATCCATAAGAAAAAGAGCTTTAGGATAGTTGTAGAAACACAGATAAAATCTGTCACCCGCTTGCAGCATGCGCACACACACACACACACACACACACACACACACACTTTGATAGCTAATAAAAACATTTTGGCATGGAATGGTGTGTGGAAAGAGTGGTGTGGGAGAGAAGATGAATGGAACGATTGCAAAGTAAGAAAAAGAAATAAAAGAATTAAAAGAAAAGAATAATATTTTCTAGCTAGAGAAGGGTGTTTTTATTCATTGGAGAATTATTTGGAAATATCTCCACAGACAAAATAGACAACATATAGACACATATAGAAAAATCAAATAATTAAACATGCATGACATTGAGCACAAATGTGTCCATCACACCTCCCACTTCTAAAATTTAATATTAGGAGAGAAATTGTGAAAAAAGCAAATAGATTTTCATAAATCATAGTTCGGAAACCTGAATGGCAGGTTTACCCAAAATCTTAAGGCAAAGCTAAACACACTAGTGTACGGTATGATGGCTTAGCAGAATGTGTGCATTGTATTCACTGGCAAAGTAGCATCCCTTAGTTCACAATTTGCCAAAAAAATATGCACTCACTTTGTGTTGTTTTGCTATTGTATCCATCAAAAATTGTGTTCTGACATTGTCTACATTTGGAACTAGAATAGAAGAATACTCAGGAATACTGTCAGTTGGATAAACATATTCCTGAACCTTTTTATTCCAGTGATCCCAGTCACCTAAAATGGAACATAACAACAGTAGAAAAATACTAATTATTTATCTTCTTTAACTACTATATTTATTAATCAAAATAGCTGTTAGGAAATTAGATATTCTGTGCAGTAGCAGCTCAATAGACTTGAAGAAATCAAGGTCTCTGATTTTTTTTCTCAGTCAGACCAATCTTCAGGCATATTGACCAAAATTAGATGAAATCCAGTAAACACTAGTGGTGAGATAACCTGTAACCAGTGAAGTGTTATTTTGGAAAACAGCTATCACCTTTCTGCTCTCTGGTGGGTGGGTGAAAATGGACAATAAGAAAAACATGAATGAAGGGATCCTATTTTTCACCCCTTTGGGGAGGATGTCCTTTGATGGGTAAACCTTTGCCATTCAGAACTATCTATCTAGTTCTAAAACAAAATGTTGAAAAATGGTTTGTGCTGTTTTCCTACACAATGTGTGTCGTGCCAAGGATAATTTGGCCTTTGTCTGTTTGTTGTTAAATATTATTTTCCTATGTTTTAACTTCATGATTCTAAGTTGTTTCCAGCCACCCAGTTACTGAGATGCAGTGGTGGGATTCAAGTAATTTAACAACCGGTTCTCTGTCCTAATGATTTCTTCCAACAACCAGTTTACCAAACTGCTCAGAAAGTTAACAACCAGTTCTCCCGAAGTGATGAGAACTGGCTGAATCCCACCACTGCTGAGATGGCATGCAAGTCAACAAAGTTAATGAAATAACTAAATCAGAATTGACTCATCAGTAGCAATTACTAAAATGTGTAATGTACAAATAGAAACCATCCAAATAAATGAGGGTTTCTGATCTATGGATGAGTGTCAAATTTACATGTTATAGTGTTGTGGTCCACCAGCAGCCTGCGGAGCTGGCAGCAGAGTCGAACAGTGAGGAGGCTGGGGAGGAACATGGGCCAGTCCTGCAGTCTGGGGAATGCTCGGACGAGGGCTCTGCGTTGGAGGCAGAGATGGGGCCAGGGCCATCTGGGAGTTATGTGCGGACTCCGGAGCCTCCAGAGTCAGACATCAGAGAGGCAGAGGAATAGGGGGAGCCTGTTCCTAGTGCGCACATGCACAGAGCTTCCAGAAGGCAAGAATAGTTAAAACAAAAAGGACGACTCGGGAGTAAGGCTTGGAAATGATTGACCCCTCCCATAAGACATAAAGGAAGAGCACAGCACGTGGGCCTTTGCAGGAAGCAACGTTGTAGATGGTGTTGGTTTGTACTTTGAAGCTCCGTTTTTGACTCTGTGTTTTCGTGTGGCCTTGCCAAGATAATTGCCAATTAGGTCTTTGGCAGCATGTCAAAGAAGATAAAGGTGAGTGTTTACCAGCCTTATCCAAAGGACTGTGGCAGACTTCTTTTGGACTATTTATAAACTATTGGTGATTTAGCACGTGCTGTGAATGAAAGGAATTCACAGCCGTTAAAATAATTTTTAAAAAGGGTTTGGGGACTAATTGTGTGCTTTTTACTATATCAGGAAGCCTAGGTCAGAACATATAGGCTGAATAAGCTATAAAAAGATAATGTTCTCTGCTAAACTATACTAAAATATCAGAGTTATTAAAAAAGTAAGAAGCATTGCACTATTTTATCACTTACCATAATCACTGACAAAATACTCATACATTGTATGTGTTTCCCCTTTATCAAATGTTGGCATGTCCAGTTTGCTTTCATGGTTTCTCAGGAAAGCTTCCAACTTCTCCCGGCTATCCAACTCTAGAAGGGATCCTAAACTCCACATTATGCCAAAGACAAATAACCTGTGAAGATGTGCCAGGCATACAATGCCACCTTCTTCCTTAGAGGGTATCAAGCCTTCCAAAAGATTAATAGACTGAAAATATTTTAAAAAGAAAACAGAGAAGAGAAAGGGAGAGAAGTAAGAATACCTGGAGTATAATCTAAAATGAAAATAACTGCAGATTTACATAATATATTTTGCTACTTACAAGGGACATAACAAAGTTGTATTTAATGTATCTCATATTTTCCAATAGCCTTGTCAAGAAAAGGAGATTTCTGTGTATTTTGATAGCAATATGGCATGATTTTGTTAGATTTATTAAAAATATACCTGCATGATATAGTTACATTCTAGCAATTCCATTTTTGGAAAAAGATTCAGTTTCATGTACGTATATGCTGCATCAAAAACTTTGTCATATAGACCCAATAATACATCTGCTTCTTGTGGAGTACGAGTCTTCAACCATCCCTGAGGGGGGAAAAAAAACCCAAGAAGAATGCTAATCAGCTTTCCCACAATTTAAAATTATTATTTTTTTAAAATCCTTTCTGAAAACATACCTGCAATATTGGCCTCCAAGTTAGGGCAGAAGAACTGATGTACACCATACCCATCCTGGAAACTGTGGCAGGAGAAGCATTTTCAATATTGTGCACTTCAAAGAGCAACTTGCACGTAGGAGCCATTGGAATCCGATCTCCATTTGCTAAAGTGAGAGTCTTATTATCATCAAGCACCGAATTCAGATTTTCAATCCAAATTGCATCTACAGGGCCATCTAGAATCAGAAAAATATTCTCCCCTGGAAATAAAATGAAACAGTTTACACAAAGTCAAAACTTCTTGTTTGGTTAATAAGCTTATCATCATCGTCATCTTCATCATTCTGTAATGCATATCTAATGTTAAAATTTGACTGTGCTGCACATTTTAAGCCCTGCTGCAAACAGATTCAGGTCTTTTATCCACCTAAGAGAAGATGGTAGTGCAGGTACTAGCTTTTTTACCGGTATGTTTTCCGCCTAAAAACTGAAATAAAAAACAATTTGTATCATAGAAAAGTATAGTTTTTCATATTAGCTTGGTTCAAGTGATATAATTCCTATCAGTATAGATGAAAACAGAAAAACACTTTTTGTAGGAAAATGATATTCTATGATTATGTTGCTAGTTATTTCTTTATTTCAAAATATTCTTTATTTCAAAATATAAACAGACTCTTCAGTGGGTTTATTATACCTTTCTTGGCTTTAAGGGTTTTTCGCCACAAGGTGGAGAAAATTCCATCTGTCCAATCATTTGTTGCTGTATCCAGTTTGCCAAACATCTGAGGAGCTGTAATAGCTTTTGGGTTCATGCGCATTTCTCTGTGAGGATATCCACATTCTGTCATTGCCCTCATCAAAATAGTTATAACTGCTGTTTTTCCAGATCCACTTGGTCCAAGTGTCATCAACCCGTGGCGTACTTTGGAAGTTTCATATAACTAAAGAAGGAGGGATGGTAGGAGAGGAATGGAGTTGGATTATTGGCTTTGCTTTCAGAAATATTTTCTCCAGAGAAGGGCTAAAACATGAAGGGTGAGAGGGCATATTTTATGAGAGGCCCTGAGCTGGCATTAGGAAAAAAGCTCGCTGTCATTAGAGGAAAAAAAAGGCTAAATTCTAAATGGTGAAGTTAATCATGGCCTAGGTACTGCTAACATATATATAAAATCCCAATATACTTAATAGAGAAAAAAATGTATACAACGTTCTACTTTTTTGGCCTTTGTCTCCAAATGCCATAGAACAGAATACATAATAGCTCCCTGTAACATCAATTTAAAAGAGAATTTATAAATAGAATATTCCTGTGATATAGAAGACTGATCTTGAAGGGTGCTAAATCATAAGAGAGCCTATGAGTTCATATCAATTGCCCCTTTCAGACCTTTTCCTGATCTACAATTTCCAGAACTTTCAACCACATAAGAGCACCAGCTCCTAATGTTCCCTCTATTTGTATCTATTTTATGCATTCAATTCATGCTTATACTTATATACATTACTTAATTTGTTCTTGACAAATAAATAAAATAAATAAAATAAAAAATGGCCATTGGCTGATTACTGTGGGGGAACTATATTCCTAAATTATCTGAAGGCATTAGGCTATTGGAAGTGGAGGAAAAGGGATGTTATATCTCTTTCTAGTGAAGTTATATTTGGGTATGGTTCCTGAATATTAATAACTACATACATAATGTAAAATATGTAGTTTTACACTTGGATTATTTGAGAAGAGGCTCTCAAACATTATTAAAAGAATATGAGAAAAATGATGGTAAAATTCACATTGGAACTTTTTTTAATTAACTGAGTTGTATATTCTATAGTACTGTCTTCTGAAAGCCTAAAATATGTAATGTTATACCTGTACAAGTTTAAGATTCCAAGGAGGATGATTAATCAGTCCTGCCTCATCAACCTGATTTGCAACTGCTGCTTGAAGGTCAACGTAAGTATTACTATCCAGCACCAGCCCAGGAAAGAGATCGTTGATAAGGCTAAGAAACAAGGGCTCATCTTCATCTACCTGGATAACAAAACAAAAAAAAATGTTTTAAAATATAAATTGTTGACTTGTGGGGAGGGAGCAGCAAGAGAATATTCAAATATATATTTCTTGTGAGCCTGAGAACATAGAGACCAAGCTAGATACAATTTATGAACGTCAGTAAATTATACGGAAGTACTGCATAAATTCCAACAACCTGATTCTGTTGGATCCAGTGGGGTTTCAATATTATTACTTTCTGTATAATCTGCTTAATTCATTGTATGCAAATCAAGTAACTATATATATGCACAAGAGAGTATGCAGTCAGACTGAGAACCAAATACTTCTAGAGAAGTATACAAGAAGCTTACTAAATCATTTTCATAATTACTCTAGCAATGGGAAGTTTAAACAGCTTCCAGGTTATTCATAACTTTTACAACATTTCATATTTCATGGAGAGAATAGTTTAAATTACATTTTACTGTCTATATTTCTTCTTTTACCAAAATTAGCTACTGGCTTCCCTGATCAAAATTAAAATTATGGCTCTGTGTAGAGGGGATATATGTTTTCTTGCTCAAAATCAGCCTTCAATTTTTGATCTGACGATATAAATTATTCCAAATCTTAAGTACAGTAATTAACTTTTAAGAGAATGATGTTTTCATTAATTATTCAGTGGAATAACTGATTTATAAATAATGACAGTTGTCAAAATATAATTTTAGAGCATTGTTTTCATTTGGAAAACGCAGTTCAAAACAATGCTAAACAAAAATATTGCAACCAGCCCAATACCAACACTGCAGTAGATAAATTCTTACAAGTTTAGAGAGGTTCATGTCCCTTAGACCTCTCATAACAGTACTCATTTCACTGTCATCTGGTCTTGCCCTCTTCTGTGATCCAAGAGTTCTCAGCACTGAAAGGATATTTCTTAACCCAAAATCATAATGAACCTAAAAAACAAAATAGATGCATCAATAGGTTATGCATGTTTTCTTTCTTTAGTAATGGCATTCACAGAATTGTGAACATTTGAAAACCTGTAAAACCTACTTTCTATTGCAGATAAGTACTTCAATACTAGCATATACACATGTATGTATAAAAAGTTTGTCTCAAGTGATTAAAAAGAAGGTATGCTTCCATTAACTTTGATGGAAACAGCATTCTTCCCTGTCCAAAAAGCCATTATTGGATCCAATGATCATGACAACTTTTATCCAGTCTCCAACCTTCCCTTTTAGATATAGTACCGAGACACTACTGGACATGCTTGTTCGTGATCTTTGGAGGAACTGAGAAGAGAATGGTACAGCCATCATTGTGCTTCTTCATCTCTTGGCAGCTTTTGATACAGTCAGTTACTATATTTTTCGGGAGTGGAGTGCATCACATTACCATTTTTTCCCTTTCTCTGTGGTTGGTTCAAACACACAGCCCCTCACCTGTGATAGAGCTCAACACAGTATATTAACAGCTACATGAAACTGCTCGGTGAAGTTAACTGTATGTTCACAGTCCTGTATGGATCAGTATATTGATGATATCCAGTTATACATGGTGACCCTGGCCTATCCAAGCGGTGCTGTTGATGTGTCTGGAGGCTATGTTTTATACAGCTAAGAACTGATAATTCACTTCAAAATCAACCACATATAGGGAGCATTAAGATGTTCTGAAGAAGTATTATTCCCTTGCGTAATATTTGTGTTGAATTAGATATACCTAAGTTGCTATTAATTTTAAACAGTATGACAAATACATGATATTTCAAATAGTAAACCTTGATCAATGACTTGCATTTGTGGCTTCAGAAGTTATACAATGGCTGCAATTTTGGAAGAGTCACCTGTGGCTCTTAAATCAGTATTTTTTAATGGGAAGTTGGGTTAATGAAATTGATATTTATTATACATACAACTTCTGAAATATAAACTTAAATATACTGAATGTCCTGATAAGCCAATAGAAGTTTGCTTAAAAAAAACATGGCATTAACTTCTTGTGGTCTTAAAGTAAGGCTAATAAACGAAGGAATGTCTAAATGTATTTTGGATGTTTCGGGGAAAATTTAGTAAAAATTGGTTACAATTATCCTGTGCTTACAGATGAACAGGATTTGAAATACTAACTCATTTGGTTTGATTTTGTCCTTTTATTAGCACATTTTGGGTCCACATCAACAGAATCATTACTATGATTTTGGATCAATTTTTGTGTATTAGATACATGTGTTAATAGGCATTACTAGAAGCCATATATATCTTGTACAAAATGGGTGAGGTTTGTTTTTAAAAATTGTTTACAAAAACAAATGAATAAAATGTGATCTTTAGTAATTAGATCTGACAGAGAAGGCACATTGCAGGTAGCATTTGTCAAGGACTTATATCTGGTGGATCCCAGGAGATGGGCCTTCTCTGCCATGGTGTCTACCCTATAGATCATTCTCCTCTCCACACTTTTATCATTCCAGAAGTCCCTCAAGACCTGGTTATATCACCACACCTGGATTTTTCAAGGAACTGGCGATGTTCTTCAATGGCTACATTGTGGTTGATGTTTTAATGCTCTGTGTGATTTGTACATTTTAAAATTTAAAATATTTTTTTTAAAATTAAAAAGTACAGATAATCCTCACAAGAAAAAAAAACAGTTGCTTGACAATCATTCAAAATTATCATAGCCTTAGTAAGAATGCTTTACAGCTTATAAAGCACTTTTGATCATCATAAAATGTTGTGCTGTCCTTCCACAGTCATATGACCATGATTTGCAATGTTTTTTTGCTATTTTCTGGCAGGAAAAAACTTTTGAATGTGCTTAATGGCCACATGGTTAATCTAACAACTATGTGTTCCACTTAACAACTACAGTGATTCAGTTTATGACCAACATAAAAGTCATAAGTTGAATCAGATCATGTGGTGACCTGCTTAACAAGTGCCCCAAATTATGACCAAAATTCTGAGCCCAATTGTGGTTGTAAATTGAGGACTACCTATATCAGGGGTGTCAAACTCAAGGACCGGGTGACAGATTCGGCCTGTGTGGTGCTTAGATCCGGCCCACAGGGCCACCCTGGAAACAGCAAAGGACTGGCCTGCGATGCCTCTACCAGCGAAAACAGAGCTGCTCCATTTTTGCTGGCAGAGTGCTCAGACCACCACAGGTGCCCTCGACACGAGTGATATCAAGCTGGCCATGCCCACCCTGGCCATGCCCACTCCAGCCCCCCAAGGTCAAACACAACCCTGATGTGGCCCTCAATGAAATTGAGTTTGCCACCACTGACCTATATATATTTATTGTTCCACAGATTGTTATACCCTGTTTTTTGTAAGATGGGCAGCCGTATAAATGTGATTATTAAATAGATAAATAACCTGAGTCTAGGATATTGCCAGTTATCATCACCATGATAAAGGAAGACTTATAAGGAAGTTAGACCACACTCATCTAATCATTCGTTCTATAGCAATAGGCCAAAATCAATTAGGAAAAGCCTTGATAAGGTTTTCAAGTTAGGTTTGCATGTTTATTTTTATTACTTAAAAGATTCTGATTGAGCTGCTGTTAGCTATGACCACCTTTTGCCCATGGCTAACAGAACGAAATATTACCTGTTTAGTAAGCTGTTCTTCACAAAGCTTATACAGAACAAAGAATTTCTGAGCCAAAATGACATTGTCAATAAAGCCACAGCTTGCAAGTTTCACTCTCATGATGATCTGAAATGGAATCATACAGATTTAAGAAATTAATCAAAAGTAGGGGAAAAATGAAAATAGCCCAGGCTAAATGAGTATATGAGGCTTGGGGGATATAAAAGTGATGCCCTATAAATTTAAAATGATACTGCATGACAATATGGCACAGTAGTAGCAGTACCTGTCTGTCTGGAACCATCATTGCAACAGTTCTAAATTGAATTTTCAAGTTTTCTGGTAATTCTTGCCGCCCAGCATAGCCAGGATTCTATGAATAAAAGGAAACAGAAATAATTCAAAGCAGCGGGACTAATTCTGATTATATCAAACCATAGGTCATGTTAGCTATAGTGCTTCTTATTTCAAAGTCAGCATGGGGGCATGTCCTTGCCTTTCATGTAAAAGACTGTGGTCTACCTGAATTCACAGTGGAGGAGTGCAGTATATATTAGTTTATATGGATGCCAGCCTGAACTTCTTATAGTTTCCTGATTGTGAGGGAAGAAATAGCTATTTACTCTTGTCATATCCGGGAGCATTGTGCATGGATTCCTATAGTCCCAAGCTTTATTATAGTCACAAAAATGTTCTTGGAAAATAACAGTCTGAACATGTAGTTCCATGCACATGTTCTGTTTTTATGGGACTGAAGATAGAAATGCCCACCACCATTGGACTGTTATTCTATACATTTGAAAAGAATTCTCAGAGATATTCCCAACAGTCTTCTCTGTACAGAGAACTTTTTAGTACATGCAAACATCATGACTGATGGGCAATAAGTGGAAATCTGAGAGTAATTTTCATTTTCACATCTACTTAATGTAAACATTGCTGTCCTTTTGATTATAATTTTGCCTAAGCCTTAAAATTTCACATAGACATGGTTGCTGGCTATTTGGCAACAGCCACTCCCTCCATTAAATACAATTTCCCACTTCTAAACTTAAGTGCACGGAAGTACTTTCAGCACAAATTGTTAACTTGGTTACAATGCTGCAGCTTCGAATGATTTTCTGATCAGATTAGATTAAAATGTCAGATCCCAGATAAATTTGACTGCAATTCGGCTCTCTCATTCTGAATGAACAATTAATCAAGTGTTATTTTAAAAATTTAAACACAACATAATTAAATAATGATGGGGGAATGAAAATAATATTTAATAGACCCTGAACAGATATCATCTTGCCAGAAGATAAACATGCCCTCCCTGAGCCAAAGTATTAGATTTCAAAAACTTATCTACAGAGAAAATTCTTAAAACAGATACCATATGAACCTTATTTGATTAAATATTTGTATTTTATGGAAGTCTCTAGTTCTGTGGAGAAAGATCTAATGCTGGAAAAAGTGGAATGGAAGAGAACAAGGGAATGAGCAGCAGCCAGATGGTACATTCAATTACTGAGGCATTGGCAATAGGGACACTATTGGAAGATCTGAGGGACCAGGTCAGGAGCAGATCAACATGGAGAAAAATCTATCTATGTGGTCACTAAGAGTCAACAATGTCTTGATGGCATGAAATCAATCAGTTTTATTTGAGGAATAAAATGTGCAATAGCTATAAATTTAACAGCTTGTAAATATATTGCTAGGATAGGCAAAATACTGTATTTTTCTGAGTATAAGATGCACCGGAGTATAAGACACAGCTTAGTTTTTGGTGAGGAAAATAGGGAGAAAAAAAACTGCCTACCGGGTATTCATCTGACTAGCGTCCTTAGTCTGGTCAGCTTCAGCACATTAGTTTGCTGGTTTTGAGTGTGCGTGCTTTTTACCCCTGCTTGGGGATAAAAAACAGCTTCTAAAGCACAGCTGACAGGGAGCAACAATGAGAAAAGCAGGCAAAGCACTGAGATCGCTTCACTCGCTAGCACCTCGTTAGGGCTGAAAAAAAAGCTTCTAAAACACAGCTGAGAGTCGGAGGGAGCAGGCAAAGCGTGTGGAAGATTGCTAGGGCCTTGTTAGCTTCGAAATAGCTACATTCAGAGTAAAAGACGCACCCAGATTTTCAGCCTCTTTTTAGGGAATAAAAAGTGCATCTTATACTCTGAAAAATACGGTAATTAATGAAACGTGAATTTATCTTCAAGTAAGTTGTATAACAAATGTATGATTGATTTTCTCTCATCAATAATTAAAAAGAACCTCTACACTCTCATCACAATAAACTTACCATTGTCAGAAAAATTCCAAACTCAGGGTTTAAGTCCACTATATCTCCATCCGAAAATATGAACTGCTTTTTCCTTTCTTTTCTTGCTGTCAAAATGATGTAAATTTGTTGAGCTGCTACTGACAAGACGGGTAATTCAATTCTGTTAAATTCATCAAAACATCCCCAGGAGCCAGATTGTGCAAGACCTGAAATAGGAAATGATTTATTTTTAAACAGATTACAACTTTCCTGAAATTAATGTTTTCACATTCTTACCATATTGGGGCAACATCTCTTTTCCTCGAATCATACCCAGAAAGAAATATGAAGTGTCTGAACCTGGATATTATAATATCATAAAAAAGCAAATCATCTGGTACTGTCACCCATTAGTAAGGTAAATGTTGGATGCCATTCAATAGCGTTTGGAAGCAATACTACTAAATCAAGCATAATATTGCACAGGCAACGTATCACAAACATTGAAAAACATCTGAAAAAGATGTAAAGGGAAAGATCTATGATAAGATTCTCTATTAGCCCCATTCAGAGCTACAGTGACAAACCTTTCCCTCTTTTAGTTAGGCTGCTGACTTGTGAATAATCTGTTTCTGCATTTACAGTACAACTGTCCAGAGCAGACAGCATACATCGCTATGCAATGACTTCCATGCTAGCTGGAACCTAACGATATAGGATTACAGTTCACAGAGAAACAATTTGTGTAGAGCTAGATTGCATCTCTAGTAAAATTAGGAGAGATGAGAGATTACTTATCTCTCTGCCTCTGCTGGAGAGTGTTAACACTCAAAGATAATACTAGCTGAGGAATTTTGTTTGCAATCAAGCTAGTGTACACATTGAATTTGAATATCTAATCTTGTGTAATGGTATGTGGGAATAACCTTGGAAGATGGGAGGGGGGAAGAGATGCTGCCTCAGGAATGATAAATTAAGAGATGGCATAGGCTGCATACTGCATAATAGGCAGAGAAATTTCAGAAATAAACCTCCCTAATATACAGTATCAGGCTGTAAAAGAGCCATTGGGGAATTTCCAGTATCAGACTTTCAAGCTTCCGTTAATGAAGCTTTACAATAAAAGTAGAGTTACCATATTTTTTGGAGTATAAGACACACCGGAGTATAAGACGCACCTACCTTTTTTGGTGAGGAAAAGAAGAAAAAGAAATCTCCCTCTGCCTCTGAGTAATTTTGCCTCATTGCAGCAAACAGCAAATAGCCTGCTTTACTTTCATTTTCGTTTTCAGCATAGCTTGATTAGCACAAGGAAAAAAAAAAATCTGCTCCAGCAATTTACCTCTTTGCAGCAAGCAGCAAAGCCCTGCGCAAAACAGCTGAGAGCAAATCAGCTGAGAGTCGGGAGGCCGATCCAATCAACTTGTGCTAATTAGGCTGTGCTGAAGCTGAAAGGAACTGGTTTTTCTTGCTGTTTGCTTGCAAGGAGGTAACTGCTGCAAGGCAGAGGCCAAAGGGTGGGGGCCAGTGGATGGGCGGGGCTACATTCGGTGTATAAGATGCACCTAAATTTTCACCCCCTTTTGGGGGGGGGGAAAGGTGCATTTTATACTCCGAAAAATACGGTAGTTCATCTAGTCATGATTCCTGTCTGGTCTGTATGGAAAAGCTAACAACCTGCAATAATATTAATTCAAAATGATCATAGATTTTAAAGGTATTGACTCCTAGATAGATATATAGGTTGCAGACCAGGAATTTCTGATCATGGTACTGTGTCACTTAATCAGTAAACCTTTGCCTCTAATCTAATCTGAAATTCTTTTCTGTAGAGTCTACAGCTAAAATGACTTTTTAAAATGGTTGGTACTATAAAATTCTCTTTTATGCATGAAATATCAATTGTGGCAGTAGTGGTTTTCTACCGGTTCACCCTGGTTCGGGCAAACTGGTAGTGGCGGAGGCGGGAGGCTCCGCCCACCCGCCTGGATGTCATCACAGACGCTCTGTGCATGCGCAGGTTTTCCGCATGCGCAGAAGCGCCCCACGCATACACACGCTTCCGATTTTGAACAGGTAGTGAAGGTAAGTGGAACCCACTACTGAATTGTGGGCATTGTACATTTCTGAAGTTATTTCAATCATGATAATAACTAAAGTGTTAAAATTCTAATTATAAAAAAGATACTGCTTACAACTATAAAGTGCAGGATCATAATCTCCCAATAGATTTTAATTTTCTGTTGCATTCAGCTGTATCTTATTTAATATATATGATTACATTTCTCTAGGTCTTCCATGAAAACTATTTTTGATTCTGTATTTCTAGTTTAATCTGGTATTAACAACCCAATGTTATTTGACAATATTTACTCAAAAATAAATCCAACTTAACTTCAATTTCATTGCTGTCAGGAAAGAATTCTTCATTAAGCAAAACTTAGAAATGCAGAACCTTCCTTGTATAGAGTAACTTCAACCCATGATTATGGATATTACATTACAAATTCTCCAGGTTTTCCAGTACTTAGAAATGCCAAGGATTGAATCTGAGACTTCCTTTTTTCAAAGCATGTGCTCTACCAATATTTCTTTTCTTTTCTTTTTTCTTTTTCCCTTTCCTCTTCTCTCCTTTAGACAAGGCTTTAATTATTCTTCACCCTTAAAGGAGGCTCACTTAGTTTTCACCCAAAACCAACTTATGAAACATGAGCTACTGTAAGAAGTCTATGCTCATAGACTTATTAAAACTGCACACATAGGTTTAGCCAATGAAGATTATCATGCTTATGGCTTTGACTGAGATTGAGAAGATATAGGGAGAGACTGTGCAGTTTCAGTGCCAGAATCAGGAGATCAAAGACCCTCCATTACAGTAGCTTCACTATCTTTTGTGGTGAATACATCGTAATTCTTATATGTAGGGGAGAAGAAAGAAGTGAGAAGATACGGGGCAATATTTAGAATTGCGGGTGGTGTAAAAACGGAGCAAGTGACAAAATGTGTCTAGTGATGTTGCAGTGCAAATCCTGTGATTTATGAACTTGCTGATAATGTTGGAATGCAAATACAAGAAATAGATCATAACAATATTTATTATTTATTGTATCGTGATGATGCAATACAAATGTCAAGTTTCCATCACTTGAGTTTGTAGCACCTATTTAGGAAGCAATGCATTTAATTTGCATTCAAATATATTTAAAACAACTGAAAACTAGAAAAAGTTTGACACCCCTGACTTAACCCATCTAATAAGCCAAATCTTACCTTTGAAAATTCGTCCCAATCCTCTGAAATCCATTTGATCTGAACAATTAAATACTACTACGTATTTCCCCAGTGCTTTCCCCATGTCCTTGGTTGTTTCTGTTTTACCAGTCCCTGCAGGTCCCGCTGGGGCTCCTCCCATGTTCATTCCCAAAGCTTGAGCTAATGTAATATAACATCTGTAAAGATAAATTTAGCATATATTTGTACACACATATGATTCTTTAAAAATGTTGAGTTTACAAACCTTTTAACAAATAGAGTGAAAAAGTGGTAAAGTATAGAATTTAATGCAGTCCCTTCTTTAAATTAGTTAGAAGTTGCAGGGAGAAAATAGTGTGCTCCAGTTGGCAACACTAATACTCCATCAGACTTAAATATAAATAAATTATTCACACCTGTCTGTTAAAGGGGTAATGACGAGACGATCTGTGCATCCCAGAAATTCATTTTGATAAACAAAATCAACATCAGTAATAGACACCAATGTCTGATCAAGATCTTCCTTGAAATAGAATCTGCACTGCTTTAACCATTCAAAATCAGTCACTGATTTTATATGCATTTTAACCTTCAAAAGAGAAAAGGAGCCTGAATTATATAACTGCACAGAAACATTAGTTGCATGATGAATTTCAGGGATGGAACGATAAAATATTTGTTTAGTTAGTGCCCCTGCCAACTTACTCTGCAATTAATATTATCCCAAATTAACACGTTTAATGTTTGGATTTACTTGCTTTGTTATTTTGTTCTCTTTCTCACTTTTAAGTAGGAATGTTGCGGAACATTTGATATGCCCATTTTCCAGCCTTTCTTCTGAAGATGAGACCTCACTTACAGAAGTCCATCACTGAATTGCTTGCCAATTGCTACTAGACATTTCTGCAGAATTTCAGCTAAAATATGCAAATTCATTAATTTTGTCTTTAAATATTCAGAACTAGAATTGTGTGCATGGTGCAGATGGTGATGACCATCGCTGGAGGGTACAATTTCCCCACTCAATCCCCAGTGTTCAATCCCATCCTGATGCCCTGCACAGTTTCATGATTATAGAGCACTGGTAGTGGAGTGGTTAAAGTACAGTACAGGATCACCCCAACGATGCCCTTGAAGTGATGTCCTGGTGCCTGGAGGCCGTATGGATCTGGATGGGGAGGAACAGGCTCAGGCTCAACCCATCCAAGACCGAGTGGCTGTGGTTTCCGACGTCCCGATATAGTCAGTTGACGCCATCACTGACTATTGGGGGCAAATCATTGCCCCCCACGGAGAGGGCTCGCAACTTGGACATCCTCCTGGATTCACGGCTGTCTTTAGAAGAGCACTTGACGGCCGTGACTGGGAGGATTTTTCATCAGGTTCGCCTGATTCGCCAGTTGCGTCCCTTTCTGGATCGGGACTCGTTACGCACGGTCACTCATGCCCTCGTCACCTCCCGCCTGGACTATTGCAATGCTCTCTACATGGGGCTCCCCTTGAGGAGCACCCGGAGGCTCCAACTGGCGCAGAGTGCGGCCGCGCGGGTGGTAATGGGAGCGACATGGCGCTCCCATGTAACACCTGTCCTGCGCGAGCTGCACTGGCTCCCGGTGGTCTTCCGGGTGTGCTTCAAGGTTTTGGTTACCACCTTTAAAGCGCTCCATGGCTTAGGGCCTGGTTATTTACGGGACCACCTACTACCACCAATAGCCTCCCACCGGCCAGTACGCTCTCATAGAGAGGGACTCCTCCGCGTGCCGTCAGCCAAACAGTGTTGGCTGGCGACCCCTAGGGGGAGAGCCTTCTCTGTGGGGGCACCTACCGTCTGGAATGAGCTCCCCCCAGAGATACGGAGGATCCCAGATCTGCGCACCTTCCGCCGCGCTGTGAAGACCTTTTTATTCCATCAGGCGGGCTTGGCCTAATCTCTTCCCTTTTTTAAATATGTAAATTTTAATCTGTTTTTAAATTATTGTGGTGTTTTAATCTGTCTGGGCCAAAATGATTTAATTTGATTTTATCTGGTTTTTAAATTTTTTGTATCTATGTATTTTATTGTTTGGCTGTTCACTGCTCTGAGTCCTTCGGGAGTAGGGCGGTATACAAATCAAATAAACTAAACTAAACTAAACAGTATCGCAGGCAAACTATGCCCACAGTCTGGAGTTTGAACCCAATGGCCTCAAGATTGACTCAGCTTTCCATCCTTCTGAGGTCACTAAAATGAGGATCCAGATTTTTGGGGGCTATATGCTGACATTATAAGCCGCCCAGAGATTTCTGTAAATCACTATAGCAATACCAATAGTATTTAGGCTTATATACCACTTAAGTGCTATTGCTATACCCAAGAACAGTACCAGCGTAACATAATTTGAACAATTTTATATGTACATTAACATCTCAAGCATTAATATTTCCATATTACCAGGTCATCAAAGATATCACGCTGATGCACATGAATGGTGATAAGAGTTTCAAATTTCACTCGGTCAAACTTGGAAAGGTCATGAGTAGTTTGGCTAATAAGAGTATTTAGAATATCCAGAAATTTCTGATTGGTCACTGACATAATTTTCCGATCATCTTTTGCATTCGTTAATGCTTCTTCTGAATCATGGGTCCATAGCATCTGAATTCCCAGCAATCCTACCTATAATTTAAACAAATTATAAAATGTGTACAGGAATATTTATAGTTCATTTCAATGAATGATAAATACTTCAACAACTTCCCGTTTTAAATTCTAATTTAGGGTGATCAATTTGAACAGCTAATAAATTGGGCTTCATTATAGACTTTGCCTTTTATGCAGGGTGAACAATCAGAACGTCTTCAAAGATACTCAGAACAAAACCTGAACCTTCTTTTGCTTTATTGCCACAGAGATAACGAATAAGGAGCACTCTAAGGGAAAGGGTTTAGGAAGCAAGTGGGAAGCTTAATAAAGAGCTTCTGTGAGGTGGTTTCCATCTTTCATCAATGTAGGCAACATATGGTGAACAAACTCTAATTGGTTCTTATTTTATCTCCTCTGGATGTGAGGATAACCTAAAGAAAGAACTGTTGAGACATTTAGTGATTTCATCTTGTCTGAGAACCTCTGAAATTATGGGGACATGTGGGAACCTCCCATTTCTAAAACTGATGACTTGTATATATAATTAAAGCAGCCACCATGTCACATTGCATGATTACTGCACATAAGTATTTTTGTCTCTTCTTTCATCCCTTTTATCTTTTTTTCCCAAATTGTCACTGTTGCATATTCACTTTATACAAATCTAAAACAAGCTACTGTCTAAATCAATCAATAAAAGAGAGTCCAAATTTGCTCAATTAGCATTAAGCAGTTGTAATGTTCACACAAAAACAAATAGATCTGTACGCTATTAATTACTTGCTACATTTATTGTCACAAAAGGCAAAGTTACAGTTCACAAAATAATGTAAATTTTTCCAAGCTTTTTATTGATTATTGGCATACAAATTCAGCCTCTTTGCATGCTTGTGTTTGAACACCAACTGTTTTTCAAATTTCTCACCTGCGCTGGAAAATGATATAGGAAATTTAGCAGTTGATAGCCTGGATCGCTAATCTGATAAAATGCAGCCCGAATTACACAATGTAATGAAGACTGTTGCATTTTCAATAGATCCAGTAGCCAAAGCTCTACGGGTCCTTTTGCATTTACTGGGGTGTCCAACTGAAATAATATGTAACACATAACACATATGTAATACTACCTATATGACTTAGCATTATGTGCATATCAGATCATAACACATTCAACAAATATGGTTATTTTTATTCAACAAAATATAGTATTAAAAAATTCTGACCTGCTATTGAGTATGTATGCCACCACAGAGAAATATTAAGTACATAAAAGAAATTGAAAGCAAGAAGACTGCTTTTTTTTAATGACTATAAATTTCAATCTATTTGATTCTTTTCTGTTCTCATACTCTCCAGATGTCTTGCACTACGATTACCAGAATTCTTAGGGAACATTGTGAAAAATATAGAGTATACATGTCTGGAGGATATCACATTGAGGTGGATTTGCTTATTTCTTTCAAATAGCAGGAACGTCACAAGTCAATATAATTTATTGAAAAACTGCTATAGTTTTAAACATTAGATATGTATGTTGTCTAACAATGTCAGAGAATACTATCTTCTGCTCTTAGTTATGGATTACTAAAACAAGGTTATCTCAAAGCTTAATATTTATTAAAACAGTGTTTCTTAAAGTGAGGGCTCTGCAAAATCAAAGTTATCTGCTATCCTATGTTGAAAAATAATTCAATATTAAATTGTGAATTGTGGTATATTCAGCAATGAATGGATTAATTCAATTTTTAATACAGTAAACACAGATAAATATATCGTTCAAAGCTCTTTTGGGGTCCACCATAATTTTTAAAAGTTGAAGGGGTTTTGAAAGAAAATGTTTAAGAAACATTCCATTAAAGAACATGTTATAAAATTAATTAACATACAACAAATAACATAATAGAAACTATGAATACCACAGTTCTACTTCATACCATCTGAATGACAGTCATTAAAAGATAGTTAAATAACTTTAAAACATTAAATTCCACATTTTCAATAAAATTTAAATCATGCTTTGGCAAATTTGTGGTGGAAAGGAGATTATTTATAGCTAAGATAATTTAATAAGATTTTTTTTTTATATTGGTTTGTGCCAAGCAACATGAGTTTCTTTTTAATTCAGGAGAATTTTGGAGTATAAAATAACTATTTTTAAAATTAAAATTATACTAATTTAACAATGTAAAATGTTACAGGAATTTTTTCTCCTTCTCTTGATACAACTGTCATAATGCGATCATAATCCTTTGGGTGAAATTCCACTTCATTTATATTGTCGGATAAACCAGGGAGATGTGGCTAAAAGAAAAATAAGACCAATTACAACAATATAATTATCATTTAAATTAGCCATTCTTATAAATAAGATCACATGTTAGAGGAAAAAAATATAGAACTGAAGAATCGTAATATAAGTAGTTTGTTCTGATAACTATTCTGACATAATTCAATATTCATTGAGGAATTATAATATGATAAATAATTATCCATCCATATATATAAGTACAAATCTACATAACACTTGTAACCTACCTGAATAGTGTGAGAATCACTAGCCTGTCCAAGTATCTCCAGAAGGGCAGGATCAGAAATAAAAAAGAATCTAGGAAACAGCAATCTTTTTTTTTCCAAATACCTTTAGTAAGAAAAGAAGAATATTTCAGAAAAACAATCATTCTCCTCTTTTATGAATGTGTTTTATCAGCCAAGACTGATAAATGTACATACAAATATTTTGAGCTTTCAGCTGAATTTTTCAACTGTGTGAAGCTGCCACTGAACTCCAAGAGCAATGTTCTTCTTGTTTTCCCTATTCAAATTTCTTTATTGCATTTTTCCTGTAATCCTCATGTCACTTTCTTTTTTCAATTGGATGTAATACAATTGGATGTCTGCTTCATTTTGCTTCAGCATCTTCAAACACAATTTGCACCAGAAAATCAAACACAACTTAAAAATGAAGTGCAAATGAGGGGAACCCTGAGTTTGGTGCTATAAATCTAGTGCTATTTTATTCTTTTTGCTCCCTTTAAATATTACCAGTGAATTGAATATGCAAAACTTTTACTTCCAAGAGATAAATGTAACAATGCTATTTTATTTTGCAACTACTCTTAATTACTTTTTGAACATTTAAAAAAATGAAAAGAAATATCCAAGATTAGAGAAATTACATCCACAAATCTAAATCCATAAATTTACAATTAGCTATGCATGCTACATATTAATCTAAAATGTTAAAATTCTCTCTTTAAATAACAATATTCTTAAAATTCTCTTCTAAAAATGTAATCCAGAATGTTGCTAGAATAAGAGGCAGATTAATAAAATAAAAATGCAGTGTTAAATTACGGTAATAAAACATTACTTTATCTCAAGCCACCTTTTTTGCAGCGTTGAAAAAGTTATTAGTAATTTTTTTACCCTGTAAGTGACTTCTGGCATACTTCCAATTGTTCATGTAAATGGGGTAAAAGTTGTCCCATAGTTTCATCTCCAACACAACAGCTAACTACATTGGGATTTTCATGTGCTCGCTGCATTATTTTTATCCATGATTTATCAATGTTTTGAAAACGTTTTGCTTCCTAAATAGAATAAATCCATATACACTTGAATGAGACTCAGAGGTCATTCTTAAGTCCAGGCTAGATACATTTACACTTAAATATTTGCACAGTTCAGCAGTAGCTGATTTACCTACTGATTTACCTGTGGTAACTGCTTGGCGATATCCCCACCTACAAAAACAGCTTCAAGGTAAACCCAGAGGTTTTGTACAATCAACCATTCTTCAATTATATCACTGGAGGTGCTGAGTTTGAACACCCAGTTTTGAATATCTTTTTTAAATGGTGCATTGTATCTAAAAAGAGGAGGCAAAGAATAATTTCAGGATTTATGTTTCTCAATTAATAATTGTTTTAGCCTCTGACAGTAAGGGAGAAATATGAAATCTGCACAAAAGAGAACAAGAGAGAAGGGCAGTGCATTCTTAATAATACATAAACAAATAATTGGCCCTAAAGCTAACAGTATTAATGATGAAATCCCATCTATCAGTGGTGAAATGTAAAATTTGTTACTACCAGTTCTGTGGGCATGGCTTGGTGGGGGGTGGGGGTGGTAATGTGACTGGTTGGGCGTAGCCAACTTTTTTTTTTTTTTACTTTTAAAAGCATTTTTCCTACAACTTTAAGAGACGATCAGGCACCTCAGCTGGAATTGCCAGAGGCTTTTAAAGACATTTTTTTCCCTACAACCTCTTTGGCTGAAGAAGTTGCAGAAAAAAGTGCTTTTAGAAGCCTCTGACGATCCCAGTTGAGCCACGCGATCATCAGAGGCTTGTTTTTTTTCCTTTTAAAAGCGTTTTTTCGGCTGAACAGGTTGTAGAAAAAATGCTTTTAAATGAAAAAAAAAGCCTCTGATGATCACGTGACTCAGCTGGGCATGGGGGGGGCAGGGATTTTTGCTACCAGTTCTCCGAACCACCCGCTGCAATCACTACCAGATCGGGTAATCTGGTCCGAACCGGGAGCATTTCATCCCTGCCACCTATGGAGATTCTCAGTCATCCAGGTCATGGTTGTCCCAAAGGTAGGTTTTTTTTTTCTGAAGATGAAAAGCAAAATGTCTTCAAGTAAAAACAAAGTCCAGTTGCCTTTTGAAAAAGCACCTTTGTGGTGATGAAATCCCATGATAAGCAATTTGTCCATTGCTTATAATATAGAATGGAAAGTAGAATGCTCCAGAAAGCACAGCTTCATTCATTTGGTTGAAAATGTCTAGCTGTTGTGAACTTCTTTTGTCTTCACATATGTAGAGCTGTTGCCAAAATGGAAGGGAGAACATGGTATTGGAAGCAGACCAATTGTATTATATAACAGAGGAAGCAGTGATTGTTTCCTCAGACAGCTATGCAGCAGTAGGCAACTCTGAAATCCAAAGACATCATCACCCTGGCAAATGAAGGACAAGCTGTTCTTTACAGTTACTGTGTAGATTTTATGTGTTACAAAGTTGTTCATTTCACACAGACCAAATTGGCTGAATGCCATGACCCTTTTTTTCCCAGCACTGTAAAATAATATGAGTAAAAGCTATGGCAATCTTTCCTTTGTGTCAGGCATGCATTTGAGAGTTCCCATGTAGACTGCGAATTTCATCTCTGCTATAAGGAACAATCGGATGATTAAAACTTAATAGAAGCAAAAAAATCAAAACCTATGCCATCATAGTCAAAACCAAGGAACAATAGTTAGAACACTTGGTGATCAGTTTTCATCGTTTCATGGCAATAAAAGACTTTCTGGAAAAATCCTTTGGTTATGGCAGGGATCTTTCCACAAAATGCTTCTGTTAATACAATTCAACTAAAGAACTCTGAAGTACACAAATACAAAACTATTTTAGTATAATACTGTTAGTAGGATGCATAATGTCAAATAACTTCTGCTCTATAATAGTCATAGCTAGAATGGGAGAAATAAATGAAACTTGGGGGTTGCCAGGCCTTTAATAGTCAGAAATGCTGTTATCTAAGGAATACAGCTTCATATTCCATCTTCTGTTACTTTTCATCTAACCAAAGTACTGAAGTTTGCAGATGATACATCAGCCATTGGTCTCATTTGAGATGGTGATGAATCTGCATACAGACCAGAGGTTACTGTGTTCTACTAACAACTCCAAATGAAAAGCTGTCAACATCGCTTTCCTTAGAAAACTGCTATCCTTAGCATTAGTGTTTGGCCATGACTCCAAGTAGACCTAACCTAACCCTAGATTCATTTTCATTCAAATGGGATTTTCCCATGTATTTTACTGTGATCAACAAATAACTCTGAATGAAAAGCTGTCAATGTCACATTCCTTAGAAAACTAATAATAATCTATCCCTAGCATTAAGATTTTGGCCATGACTTCAAGTAGACCTAACCTAACCCTAACCCTAGATTCATTTTCATTGGAATTGGGATTTTTCCATGTATTTTACTGTTGTCCACAAACAACTCTGAACGAAAAGATGTCAATGTTTAATAAACCTCTAAGAATCTATCCATAGCATTAGTTTTTGGGCATGTCTCCAAGTAAACCTAATCCAAACCCTAACCCTATTCCTTGATTCATTTTCTTTGGCAATGGGATTTTCCCATGTATTTTACTGTTGTCCACAATGAACTCCAAACAATGTCTCTTTCTTTAGAAAACCACCAAAAATCTATTCACAGAGTTAGTTTTTGGGCATGACTCCAAATAGACCTAACCCTAACCATAGATTTATTTTCATTAGGAATGGGGTTTTCTGCTGTATTTTACTGATGTCCACAAACAAATCCGAACGAAAATATGTCAATGTTGGTTTCTTTAATAAGCCTTTAGGAATTTATCCATAGCATTAATTTTGGCCATGTCTCCAAATAAACCTAACCCTGATCTTAACCTTAGATGCAAAGATAATATGATAATATTATCTATAATGTTTCTTATTATATAAAAATAATATTCTTTTCCATTCCATTCTAATCACTTCCTCCATACATATTTTCACCAGCTTGATCACATGCTGTCTTTTATATCTCTCATCAGAGAAACTGGGAAAAGTTGCAGAGTTGCCTTGCCCAGCTAACTACATCACAGAATTATAGAGGGGTATATTTGTAATATAGCTCTGATACAGTATCAACACTAATTAAAAAGTACAAATTTGCCTGAATGCAAGGGTTGTTTTGCTAGATGTTATCCTTTGCTTTACAAAACCTCACGCAGCAACACACTCTGACAGTGTCTTTGTTAGATTGGAGAGGCACGTGCCTTTGGTAACTCTGCAGTAATTTCTGTCAGTTTTGATGGCACCTGAGCATCTGTTTGCAAAGATGCAAGATTAAATCCAGCCTCCCTTTCCTCATTTTCTAAACAAATAATCAGTATGGCTAATGTCGACTGTGCCAGCCTTCCTATCTTGTAAACAAGAGGCAGTTCTTCAATAATGAAAACATATCAGTAGAAATGATTAAAATTTTCATGATTACCTGTTACTCAGCAGAGAACCCAGGACCATTAAGCTGTCCTCCATCATTGTGATAATTTCAGAAGATTCGGTTCCCTTGAGAAGGAGTTCTCCTCGTCCTTTGAATGCTGAAAAGCTCAAGACTTGATATGCCCAGCTTTCCACTACTTGCGCCAGCTTAGCTTCAATATCCTTCTCTTTAATAGCAGATATACAGATGTCCTGTCCCGAAAAGATATACCCTTAAATTATGCAAAACACGAGTGCATATATCTTTAAAGCAATTTATAAACACATGGCAAAAAACTAAACCTTGTTTCATGAAAATACGTCATGCTGTGACAGAAGAAGCACCATCTTTAACTGGAGGAAAATATCAATTAACTAAAGAGGTATCCCTAGGAAAATAATCACTTGCTTATATAGGCCAATGAAAACACCAAGAAGCACTTGGGGATGGGGGAGAAGCTAACATTCCATATTCACTCCATTCTCTGCTTGACACCTGGTAACCTCAGGTCAATAAAAACAAGAAAAGCCAATAAAAGGAAGGATGCTGAAGCCATAAATTGAGTTTGTACACTTCAGACAACCTGATCTCTAGAAAGTGAAGGTCAATTGTAAAAAAAAAAAAAAAATACTACACAGACATTCCTGAGGTGAAGAGGATCATTTTACCTATATCACTATATAGAGTTACTCTGAGAATAAAATGTGTAGTACCTAAATTTGACAAATAAGTAATAAACTTTCTCAGGAATGTATAAGATCCTTGACATATGGGTAGTTTACAACTGAGGAGTAAAAGTGGTGATATCTTCATGTTAATCCAAGTATGCAGTCTTATGTTATTGTTTTAGACTGCTTTAAAAAGTAATATATTTCTATTTTAGTAAAAAGAAAAATACTTTACTAAACTTTACTATACCTGTAGAATAATTTAAGAAAACATACTGTGCATTAAAATTTCAAGTCTAATCAAGGCGAATTTTGTGATTTACCTCAGAAACTCTTAACTATGTCTGGTAAAGTATTAATTGACTGCTTAATGAAACCAAAACCATAGAAGAGAATTTTTGAATATCAAGCAATCATTCAAATGTGGTGTTTTTAATGACAAATATGACAATTTCTAAATACTTATTTTTAATGTGTCAATTTAAAGAATATTTACATGCTGTCTATTAGTCCCACAAAGTGGTTTACAGTAGGAACAATGTTAATTGTGATATATCTCTTATACTTTGAGCAATCAGACTTTGGTTGATGGGACTGGATGTCATGTTGTCTGTTATGTATTTTCTATCAAAATATTTTGTTTTTATTTTTTGTGCCTTTGAATCATTGTTGACCCACGGCAACTACCTGGTCTAGTTTGTGTAGTTTTCTTGGCAAGATTTCATTAGTGATTGCCATTGCCTGCTTTCTAGGGCTGAGAGAGAGAGAGACTGGCTCAGTTGGTTTTGTAGCTAAGGCAAGACTAGAATTCACCTCTCCTGGGTTCTAGTCTGGTGCCTTAGCTACTACAACAAACTGGCTGTCCTATCAAGTATTAGGGGATTTGAGGCATTTTATTATTTATCAAACTGAAGTACCACTCATCCCACTAAGTAATTTTGACTTATCAATAGCCTTTGAGTTGAAAATATTGTTATAAACAAATGTAACAATGTTTAAAAAAGTAGAAATGATGAGCATATAACATGGAAATTTGCACAAAACATGCACGTAGAAAAACTTGACATGTTGATATAGTTAAGTTCTTAGGAGAACTTAAAGCATTAACATTACACCCTAAAATATGGGCTTCATTGAGGCAGGAAGTGAGTTTCAAGAAAATCCTTCTGCTCAACATTTTTGCCTTCATTTTTTGCCTTTTTTGTTGTACTAACAATAGTGACAGTTTTACTTCCTGTTGTTATTGAAGTCTTTTTTGCATTAAGCTCAATCATTTGGATATTATAATAATGTAAGATACAATATCAACAGTTCCAGTGACTCACAGCAAAAGTGCAAAAAAACAAGACCATTCTATCTGACAGTCCCATTCATTCTATCAGTACAGGAAAATATTATGCTTAAAAAATATGTCATTTTATGAGTTCACATGTTTTTGGTAGGACAAATCAATCACTGGGTTCAAATATTAAAATATATAATGTATAAGGACACTTATAAATGTTTAAATGGAA
The DNA here is from genome assembly GCF_059756535.1 of Pantherophis guttatus. Taxonomy (NCBI): domain Eukaryota; kingdom Metazoa; phylum Chordata; class Lepidosauria; order Squamata; family Colubridae; genus Pantherophis; species Pantherophis guttatus. The sequence continues at coordinate 288,153,482 of NC_142063.1, read as the reverse complement.
AAAATCTCCATTATAACTTATTTCCTATTAGGATAATGCACAAGTATATTATGTATTATTCTACTCCTCCTATACACACTCAGAAATTTTTGAGTTTAGTGTATGTTTGTGTGTGTCTCTCTCTCTCTGTGTGTGTGTCTCTGTCTCTGTCTCTGTCTCTCTCTGTCTCTCTGTCTCTGTCTCTGTCTCTCTCTCTCTCTCTGTGTATTTATTTATAAATTTTGTTTGCTGCCCATCTTATATCCAATAACTCTGAGCAGCTTACAACATAAAAATGCTGAAAAATATTAAAATCACCCATTGTAAAAAAAAACCCAGCAGATAAAAGCATTAACAGTATGTTTCCTGATGTGAAATATAAAATGCAGCAATAGGAAAGGCTACCTCAATATCATCCTTATGCTTGAGAAGTGGTGCTTCCATGATATTCCGAAGGCAAAAGGAATCAGATTCCACATCAAATGGGTGCCCAGTTGTTTCAGAAATCCGGTTCCAGTGTCTAAGTTTCATAGCCTTGTTGGTCATCATTTCCAGCAGTGGACAAGACTCACTGAAATCATCTATTCGTTTTTTAAGATCTAAATATGCTTGCCAGTCTTTAAGCCCTTTAGGTAGCTTACGGCATCTTTCATTGGAAAAAAAAGTAATAAAAATACTATTCTAAAAGAAAAAAGGAAGAATGAAGAGAAAAGCGGGGCAACTATCTGAACAAAAATGAAATCCCGTATGAAATAATCTAAAAGCACTCCTTAAAAATTACAGCTTTGTGCATTGCCTCTTAAAGGAGGGCAGATTTAGCCTACACAAATGTATACAGCAACAACAGCTGTCACTATCTCAGTGACTGCATGCTACTCTTCCTTTTCAAATAGGCAATTTCCCTCAATTTGAACTATATGTTGCTTTATTTAGAGAACCTCAGAAGGGATTCCATGAGTGGTTCCAATGTTAGCCTTTGACATGAATAAATCTATTGTGGGATAGGATATAGAATTATCAGAAAATAGTGTTAAAGTTAAAGAAGTTGAGTACAGATGTTTATATAGGAAGCAATCTCACCTGTTTTGAAACTCCAAAAGTTCAGCATTGATTTTTTCAATATCAACATCTCCCCAAAGAATTTCATAATAGCCACTTATATTGTTCATCACGGTATCATACAAACCATATAATTTCTGAAGCAAACTCAACTCTTTCCTGTAGGAGAAAAAGGGACAAGATTAATTATAGTAAAATTATTATGATAGCATTCTTTCTGCTTATACCACAATGTGATTAGAAAAGTATAGGCAATTCGGAAATTGTAATCTTAGGAAGTGTGGCATAAAAGTCTAAATAATAAATCATTACTGATTCAAATTCAGGATTTTGTAGATGTGCTTAACTAAATTTCTGGACACATTTCATAGCATAAGAAGATTTTGAGAGGGGTTAGGTTGAGACATGCTAAAACCCTAGTAGAGCATCATGGCTGAATAAGGATCTGAACTGAGGTTTAGTCAATGCCCTGTGATAAAACTAAAATCTTCCCTTTTATGACCTTGTAGTCTCTATTATTTTATACTTTTATAATGATTGTTCTTAATATACTTTTCTGGTTTGTTTGTTTGTTTGTTATACACTGCCCAGAGACACTCCTTGTGAGATAGGAGGCCATATAAATTTGATAAGTAAATTGTTCTTGATTTCCCCAAAACACAATAAGTTATTCTAGCTGGCATTCATATCAACTACATCTGAGATCACAAACCTGGAGAACTCAGACTACATGCTACTGAGATTCTAGTGGAAAGAAGGAAGGAAGGAAGGAAGGAAGGAAGGAAGGAAGGAAGGAAGGAAGGAAGGAAGGAAGGAAGGAAGGAAGGGAGAATATGCTATATATCAAAGAGAAGCATAGGGAAAGATAAAAGCCCACTTCACAGAACATAAACCTATCTCAATCTTTCAATTTGACTTTATTTCTAGCATTTCGGATGGAATTCCAGTTAAGTAATAGTTCTCTATAGCCTATTTTTACTATTCCAAAAAAAGGGAATGTTGGAAAAATTTGAATAAAAAAGCTTTAGACTCTTGCTGTCCATCCTATTATGAGAGGTTATGCCTATGCACATGGAGCTGGTGTAATGGACTAAAATGAAGTGGCAGTTTCCCAGGAAGGAGGAAGATGAGACAAGAGGCAGCACAGTTCAGAGCTGAAGGAGAAAGAGGAAGAGGTAGCCACTCCCTAGAATCTGCAAAGGTTTATCCAATACGGTAAGAGTAATAAGGGCAAGATTCTGTCCATTGTATATAAGCATATAAAGAACTCCAACTGGATTGTTCTACATTGTTCTTGGCCAAGTCTGACATCTATCTGTCCATTATCAAAGAGCCTTGGTAGTACAGTGGTCTAAGGCACCCTGTTATTAAGATGGTTATTAAGACCAGCTGCCTGCAATTACTGCAGGTTCGAATCTCGCCAAGGCTCAAGGTTGACTCAGCCTTCCATCCTTTCTAAGGTAGGTAAATTGAGGACCCAGTTGTGGGGGCAATAAGCTGACTTTGTATAAATATACAAAAGAATGAAAGCTATTGCTTAGTGCATTGTAAGCCGCCCTGAGTCTCCGGAGAAGGGCGGCATATAAATTAAATAAAAAAAATAATAAAAAAAACTGTATGAAAACTAACCAGAATGGGATGAAACTTTTGGAAAAGAAGGCAATAAAAGAAAGACACTGCTTGAAATTTGGTTGGATGCAACCAATGACTGTAAGGAAAAATTTCAGAAAAAATATTGGAGAAGAAGTTGGATAGGGGCTCAGAATTTTACCAACTGGTCTTTTCTTATGTTTCCCTTCATGTACATTAATCATGTAACCTAGTTCAGTGTTTCTCAACTTCAATAACCTTAAGATGTATGGCCTGAGGAATTGAGGTCCACACATTTTAAATTTGCTGAGGTTGAAAAATATTGACCTAGGGAAACATCACTGCTAAGAGGTTACATACTATGCTTTGCATGCTTTTCCTACTTAGTTATCAATGTATCCCTTAACACTTGTTTTCTCTTATCACAGATATTCATCAGGGTTTTTTTTTATTCTGCTGCCATATTTATTCTTACCACACAGTTGGTCCCTTAATCCTCCTTACTGATTTTTTTTCATCAACTTTATGATTCTATTTTGTTTTGTTACATTTGGGACAAGCACAGTTTTGAAAACTATATTGGGGCTCCAGTATAAACTACACTATAGTAGCTACAATTTTGTGCAAATGTCTTTTTTCCAATCTTAATAAAACCTTAACTATTCCAGCAGTTTTCCACAATCACCTGATTTTATGCAAAACTTCATAGTCTGTGACAGGCAATCCAAATAGCTGTTCACCAGATGAATATGTAATAAACTTCCTCCAGAGCTCATCAAAGTTGGCCTAATAAATAAAAGAATACATAGGAATTAAGAGTTTAGATCATTCACAAATATTTTTTTCTTTTTGGGGGCTAATATTTTGATACTTAAATGTCAGTGGTGTGCAGAACCAAATGAAAAATAGATGGGGCTACTCACACACTCTTATACACATCTACATATTGCCTTATGCAAATGTATATGCAATCAAATAAGCATAATCTCAGTTCCTGTTGACTACATGGACACAGCCATGACATTTACTTGGCAGTGTTCCTTAAGTGATTTATTACTGCCTTCTCCAAGCAGGTTTTTATGTTCCTATCTAGTCTAGGGAATTCCCTAGTGATTTTCCACCAACTTCTAACCAGACCTGATACCCCAGGGTGGAATCTCCAGCTATTGTGTGTGTGTGTGTGTGTGTGTGTGTGTGAAGAGGCTGGTGAGCTTAGACTCTTTGCACAGTAGGAAGTGTCACCAACCTCTGTCTCTCTGTCTCTCTCTCTCTCTCTCTCACACACACACACACACACAAATAAACAAACAAACAAAATCCCTGAAATCCTTATCTGGCTGTTCCCAAGACAATGCAGTGAGTCTGGTGAGATTCTTGTACATAAATTAGCAACAATAAAGAAGCAACTCTGATCAGTTCACAATGCCATTCTGGTTCCTTATGCCTGTTCTTGGGAACAGCCAGATAAAGACTTCAGGAATTGGGGGGGGGAGTGTCAGGTCTGCATCACTTCCTGCCCTGTAGGAAGCTTGTCAGACTCTTCACTCCTTCCCCCCATTCTAGCTGGACATTCCATGACACCTCTTTACTTTGTGAGAATAGATAGGATTGACTAGTCCTGCCACCATATGCATATTCGCAACCATTGTATATACCTACTTATCACCAGTAATTCTCACATGTAGCATACCCAGTGGTGGGATTCAGCCAGTTCGCACCACTTCGGGAGAACCGGTTGTTAACTTTCTGAGCAGTTTGGCAAACTGGTTGTTGGAAGAAATCATTAGGGCAGAGAACCGGTTGTTAAATTACTTGAATCCCACCACTGAGCACACCCTCAATATACCAATTCAGCCACACTCCAACTCCCTCCAATTCTGCCCATCTTCCACTGAGCAGCTACAAGAATGGGACTTGAAAAACAGTTTCCCATGTAACATGTGAGATTGCATTAATCTCATCAGATATTCCATGGTGCATTTAAGACTGAAAATTCTGTATAAACAGAATCTGGGTAGCCATCTGTCAGGAATACTCTAGTAAGGATTGGACTAGTTGATCTTTACAATCCATTGTAAGACTTTAATTGTATAATACTGCAAACTAGCCTATGCTGTAGTATTTGGTGAATGAGAATAAGAAGGATGAAACATTGTATATATGCCTGAATACATGTATACATAAAAAGAGAAAACAGCATACTCTATACCCTCTATGAAATTATACCCAAACCTCTATATCTATTTCGTTATCTTGTTGTTCAGTAGAAGATCTTATACTTCACAAAGTTAAATAGCTATGCAAGATTCAGGCTAGCCCAATGGCTCTCCAAATGCCATGTAAAAGATGAGCTGCAAAATTATTACAATAGAAAACAAAGTATCAAGAAATATGACTGAATAATAGACAATGGAATAAATGGAAAATAAAATATTCCATTATTCCATTCCATTCCATTATTGTTTAACAATAATTCTACTCATGTATTAACTGTCAGATTTGTTGCAATATTTTTATTAAATGGAGATATATCTATTTGGTTTGTAACTGCTCAAATGGAACAAATCAGACACAAAAAAATCAACTAACTTTATTGTAATTTCAGAATACACAATACAAAATATTCTCAAGGTTCTCAATTCAGCTGCACAAAATGTTATCTTTTATTTAAAAAGTGTATTAATAATTTTTATAGCTTCCAAGATAAAACAGAGTTTTCAAAAGCAACATTCAATAGAATATAAATTGAAATAATTTCCTTTTGAGAGAACTAATAGGTATCTTGCTACTCAATTTAATAACATTTTACCTGAAATATCTGTAATCTATTGCTAGCTTCTTGAGGTGGTGTATTTGGAACCATTGGTCCTTCCTAAAATACACAAAATGTATCAAAACTAGTTATCTGATAAGATTAAATCCTATGTTCTGTTCTCACATTCTTTCAACAGAGACATCATACAATTACTAGGGTGTGAAAATTTAATATTATAGGCCATCATGCTTTATATTATTTGTGTAGTTGTTACAACTGTGTGGCACATTGGATTTAATTCTTCAAAGCAATTAAGTGATCTGGAGAAAGGCTGTAGCTACTTTAAAGAATGTTTGACAGAAACGGTACAGGTTGTACAGTATATCATGTTCTAAAGTACAGTTTGAGAATTAAATTTGAAGTAGTACTTCAAAGTTCTATTTATTTATTTATTATTTTATTAGTCATATTTCTATGCCGCCCACTCTCTGAGGACTCTGGGCGGTTTACACCAAAGACAGTATACTAAATAGCATATTGCCCCCAACAATCTGGGTCCTCATTTTACCCACCTCGGAAGGATGGAAGGCTGAGTCAACCTTGAGCCGGTGAGATTTGATCCGCTGATTTGCTGAACTAGCAAACTAGTCAGCTGAAGTAGCTGCAGTACTGCACTCTAACCACTGTGCCACCTCGGCGCTCTACTAGGTATAATTATTTTCCTTACATATTTATTCCATGTTTGTGAAACAGCAATATCAAAAGCTTTTCTTTTTTAATTGGATTACTTCATTCATGTCAGTTTTTAATCCAGCCAACACTGACACCACAAGTTTTGCAAGACAGTGATTCAAGGATAAACATTGATAAACTATCTTTATTTATTGCAAAAACTAGAAATGCTAGTGGCTATGAATAAATCTAACAATTGCCAAGACTGACATCCAATCCATATTTATAGTGGAAGCAAAAGCAATTTTGCGGTATCTTCCTTCCACCCATGCTACCTATTAAGACGTAAGATCTTCCCACTCTGGACTGGGAAGAACAGATGTCTCTTGTCCTTTGTTATGGTAATGAATATTTCTGATTTACAGCTCTCTATAGTTGACCTTAACAGCTTTGGTCCTCAAAATTTCTTTTAAGCCCAGAAATATTTAACGTTTACATTTTTAATGAATCTTTTTATATTGCTGCTTGTTATTTCAGTTAGGCCACAGTAAATTGTTGGAATTATTAATAACTCAGTAAATTATTATTGTTGGATTAAGTTTTCTTCAATCTATAGGGTTGAGTTCTAGCCTTTAAAGTAATTAGACTTCAAGCATTAATAATTTAGTATTTTAAATCTCTAGACATAAATATTTTTTGGTTAAAACAACCAGCTGTAGTTTCTTCACAACCCCCATTTAAATCAAGTTACCGTCTCATATGCTACTTCATAACCTGACACATCTTCACGGAAAACCTCAACTGCCTCCAGAAGCTGACCCTTAAACTTGGGCTGGACTTGAATTAGTTCATCCTGAACACTAGCCTGAAATAGAAATAAATATCTGTAATAAGAATGCAAAATAGTTATTATTATAGTTTTATATATGTGTCCCCAAATCTATAGAATTGTGGGAACAGAAATGATCCAGTATATACCGATTGGCAGGATTTGAGGAAAATAAGGGATTTGGGAATGAAAAAAAAAAGTTTAAACTGAAAATCTTGGAGGATTATATAAATGGAATGAAACCCTGAGGCTATGAAGTTAAGATATAGATTTGGGCAAATCTATGATGGCTATTATATACATTCCTGAAGGAATAAAGAATCTTGGAATTTTGTAGAGATCCATATACCAGGACTATTGCCATTATAGAACAATTTCATTTATTTTGTATATTGTGAATTTATATTCATAAACTATTGTTATATAATAGGCTATTTTAATATACTTACTGCTTTGCTTTGAAGCTTATTAAAAGAGTATCGTAACGTATCAACACCTTCTGATTCTTCCTTTGTTACTTCAACTTCAAATCTATATAAAATTGTGTAGGCCTCCTAAAACAAAATCAGTATCACACAATTTACACTTTTGAGCACCCTTGTTTTTTTAAAAAAACTTGTTTCAATTATATTCTTGCTTTTAAGAAACTTACCTCAATGGGCCCCATTATCATATCCATTTCTATTTCTTTATCACGTATATTAGACAGAGCTTCCATAGCAAAACGGACATCATCCAAATCTCGAATTGGTCGAGATAATTTTTTCAGATACTCCGTTATAAAACTTATCATGTCTTGCATTTTTTTCTTGTATTCTTCATTTAAATAGCGACAGAGCAACATTTTCCATGCTTTTGCTTCAATTGAAAGAGCTAATTTCATCGGCCCTGTTGAAAAATTGTCATACTGCATATTGCCAAGCTATTGATGTGTGAATGCCTCATTCTTAAATGAATTGTTCAAACTGCTCTAAAATAGAAGTGTACTGTTAGAAAATTTACAACATATCATCTGGGCCTGAAATAGTTGTGTCACTAGTTTTGCATGCATAAAGAGTTTTGGTTTTCTATTGTTTGAACATCAAATCCCTGAAATATTTTTGCCCCAAAAGACTAAATGTTAAGAAATATTAGTTGAAAATCCTAAATTTTCAAATTCAAAAGATTTTAAAATATATAGTTAAGTCTCTGTGCTCAGTTGTTACATTCTCAGCAGTGGTTTGTCAAACTTGAAAGAGCAAGCTAAGTCCATAGGCTCCTCCCTCTAATTGTTTGGAATAGCAGATATACATTCTGCACAATCATATGTTAGTTGTCATGATGCACAAAGATTTAGAGAGAGATTGGGAATTATACATGCAAAACTGATCCCCTTTCTAAGATGACTGGAATTCATGGAAGATAATTTCTGTATAGTGTTTTAAAGACCATTTATGCCACATTTTAATCTTTTTCTTTGCGATATTTATCATATTTATTGCTATTTTTGATATTTTTATTGATTTCATTTTTAAAAAAGAGATTTGTCAGGAAAACTATTGCTGGTCAGATTAAAAGTATAATTTTTATATTTTAGTCAATTTCTATTAACATCGCTGTGCCCAACTTTTCATTAATTATTGTCTTTTCTCTTTTTTTAAATTATAAATTGGACAAATTTATATTGATACAGCTATTCACATAAAATCAACAAAGGTATATTATTTAAAGATATATACTATTGCACCTTTTTTGTTAATTTTATCTATGCAAATATTTCTGTCTTCTAATTGTTAGATGCTTTTCCAAATATTGCAGCCTCCATTTCATACCTGTATTGAGTTCAATGGGGCCAACAGAAACTGTTGGTTTTAGATCTTCTATTTCCTGTTCAAAGGTAGCATAATGAAGAATTTCTGATCGGATCTCAGTCAGAGACGGGTTATTGGCCAAAAATTGCTGTGAGGAATTGCAATCATTAATATTTTTTATTTAATTAGGATTAATTTAGGTACCATATCATTTCAATTCTGGTCCATTCTACTAGGTCACATACTTTGAATTGCTATAGTAGGTAAACCATAAACAATAGATTTGCTTGTGGCTGTGGATATATTCCTATCCTCTTCTCCATTGTCTTCCTTGTGACAATGTCTCCCACTAACTACCCATTCCCAGAATATCCAGGAACTTCTTTTTGGCTGATGAAGACCTGGTCTCTTGCTCTGTACTATAATGCAGTGCAGCCCTACATCAGTTGGCAAAGCTGGTTCTTTGACTTTGTTAGGGATTCTGAATGTTACAAAGGGATTCTGACTGTATCAGAATACCTTAAGAGGGTTGATGCCAGCCCCCATCTCAGAATCCTTATGAGACTAGATGAAACAGTATTATTATTACTCAATGACTGATTGTCTTTCCCATTAGTTGCATCAAAAATGTTCTACTCTTTCCTTCTTCCCCAGTAGATGCTATATGTACATCGGATGTCAAAGAAATGACAAATCTGGCTTTCAAAAAGATGGAAAAACAACACTGGGAGAGGTATATCCTTAATGAATGACTGAATGAATTATGTCAATTTGTTGAGAACTGATTCTAAGTAGGCCTCAAACATTTGTAATTCCTTTAGTGTAACAGACCATTACCGTGGGGCCACATGAGCCGTTGTGGCGCAGTGGTTAGAATTCAGGTACTGCAGGCTACTTCTGCTGCCTGCCGGCTGCCTGCAATTTGGCAGTTCGAAGCTCACCAGGCTCAAGGTTGACTCAGCCTTCCATCCTTCCCTGGTCGGAAGAATGAGGACCCAGATTGTTGGGGGCAATATGCTGACTCTGTAAACCACTTAGAGAGGGCTGTAAAGCACTGTGAAGCAGTATATAAGTCTAAGTGCTATTGCTATTATTGGATAGCAAGCTCACTACTAAGGCTGAAAATGCTGATTTGCAACTGCTTTGCATTTTCCTTATGTTATAACTATGTTATTTATCTTTCACAGAACTTTCAAATCATAGCAAAGATTCCAAAGTGGGCGTTACCTGAACTTTAGCATCCCTATCTTCTGTCCACAGGGCTTTATACTTTTGAAAGTCTTGCAATGCTTCACTTGCAGCTTTCCTTACAGAGTTTACTGCTGAGGATAGAAGCAGAACTAATTTGGATATATCCTTATGTTCTGCCACACCAGGATAAAAATTTCTCAGCTTTCTAGCAGGAAATTGCTCCTCCAGTGTTTCTGAAAAAAATTTAACGTACCGCATAAAAATTTCACATTCCTTATCTATATATAGATATAGATGTAGATATAGATATACATTTTAAAAATCAGCAATTATGTTAATTATGTATATCTTCAAGAAAGTTTATATTTTCTTGACTGCAATAGAATTTATTTATTTGTAGCATGGTACATTCGCATCACATTTTGATAAAAAACCCACAAAAGTAAAAATATAAAATATGAAATATAAACATATACAGTACTGTGTTTCCCTGAAAATAAGATCCTGTCTTATATTTTTTTGAAGCCTGAAATAAGTATTTGGCCTTATTCCCATGCGCTCAAAAGCCCGATTGGTCTTATTATCAGGGGATGTCTTATTTCGGAGGAAACGGGGTATTTGTTTTACATAATTTTAGCTTCATTGGTCACAGTCAGGAAATCAGCAAAATACTGCAGTAGAAGAATCTCTTTAATTGGCTTGATGAGATTCCTTTATTCATACCTATATCCTGTCTACTAACTAACATTTATCACAAAACTGTAAAAGAAGTTTCCATAGTTGAAAATGTCTAGTACAATGTTCCATTTTTTTTTAAGTGGGAAGAATTACAATGGTTGGTGAGTGCTAGGAAGCTGAACCTATTACGGTTCACTTATTTTTAAACAATATTTACTGAATACTAAGCTGCTTCTCTGGTTAGGACTATTTAAACTGAAAGACAGGGATAGTGATACACACACACACACACACACACACACACACACACACACAGTCCTTAATTTTTTAAATAAAAACACCAGTCTAAAAAGGGTTTTAATTATTTAAAACGATTATTCGTAGTGTTATATTTGTATAAAGCCATAAGGCATATGTTAATACAGTAATATTATGTTAGAGTACCATAATGTTTTTCATTAAAAAAAACTATTTTAGTTTTTAAATAAAATATTAATCAGAAAAGTGTTTCAGTACTAATGAAACATTCTTAAAAATGCACATAAAGAAAAGCATTTTTTTTATTAAATAGGAGATGGAGACTCCTTCCTCTCCATGTTCAAGACAAGGTACTCCCAATGTAGAGCTAATACTGAAACTTCAATAGCAACAATATCCACACACATATTTTATTTATTATTACATTTATTTACTACCTGTCTAACAGTTGTAGAAAACTCCAGGCAGTTAATACAGGCCCTTTTTAAAGGCACCAAGTTAATGGCCCTCAACACTTCTTGGCTCTGGAGTTATAGATAAACATTCAAATTGTTCTATCATGGCAGCTATATCATACTCACTACTTCTCTAACCTAGTGGTGTTCAAATGTGTTGGACAAACTCCTACAATTCTGAGCCTATGAGAACTTATGAGAGAAATAATTTAAAATAACTAGGTGGTAGCTAATTTCTATTATGCTTTCATAGTTTATTGCAATAAAGATAAAATGCAGTTCGACTCTATATGGTGGCGCAGTGGTTAGAGTGCAGTACTGCAGGCTACTTCGGCTGACTTACTGCAATTTGGCGGTTCAAATTTCACCAGGCTCAACATTGACTCAGCCTTCCATACTTCCAAAGTGGGTAAAATGAGGACCCAAATTGTTGGGATCAATATTCTGACTCTGTAAACTGCTTAGAGAGGGCTGTAAAGCACTGTAAAGTGGTATATAAGTCTAATATAGCTATTGTTATATACCTATTAAAGAAAGCAAACCCCATTTAGTATATAGGGATTTACATCTCAACAAGCATGCTTAGAATTCCAATGTGATTCTCTTCTGGGTAATTAAAATAAGACTAAAATTTTAGAAGCAATATTTTTAAAGGAGGACAAAAGAGAAACAGTGATCTTACTTTCTTCTTTTTTTTGTAGTTTCCCCAATATGCTAGGTGATGCAGGAACATTGCTTTCCCCCTGGTTGTTGGATTTCAACAAGTGATGCTGGCCCCAGTGAGCCACACCACGGCTTACATCCAAGGTCAACTGAATCATACGGTTAAGGGCTTGCTGGATATCATCCAAACTGGGCACCATCACCTGAAAATAATGGTGGATAAAGGTGGAAAAGCTATTTTTCAAGAAACACATATGGTGGATTGGTTATCACCATCAGTCACCAGCTCACTGGTACAAAATTATGTATTTCAATGCAGTATGTGTAAACTATGAAATATTAGAGCTGCACATTCAAATGAAGTGGCAGGTTTTCTTCTATCAAACGGAACATAAAAGCTGCAATTTTTCCAGGTTTCAGAGAAAGAACGAAAATCTTAAGTGTGCTAGGATCAATCACACTAGTAATATGCAGGGTTTGAGCTACTGAGCAGATTTTTGCAGATGAGAGCTGATGGCGCAAAGTTTCTCTCTACATCTGCCCTTCCTCTTGCAGAAATAGAGACTGCACTGGAATGGAATGGAACTTCTATTATAGCTTCCTCCTTGTGATCCAGAATTTCCAACATTACTAGATGATGCAATAATATGAAACGCTTCACTTACTCTAATAGACAGCCTTTAATTTTATTCTAATCTTACTCTAATATACATGTCATACAATTTTAATTCTAGAAATTAGGAACCGAATGTCATCCATTTCTTTGCAGTTCAGTTGTGCCTGGAGCTTTTGCTACATTTGTATTTCAATGAACTGACTTTGACAAGAGCTGAAAACAAATCCTGAAGCACCTTAAAGCAAATTTGTACAATATGAACTTTCATGGACAAAATCTTCTTTCACAGCATGCATGAAATTGATATTTCTATTTGATATTTGTGTATTTAGCACTACATTCTATTTAAATATATTTTATTCTTTTAATTCATTTTTGTTACCAGATCAGCTTTCCAACCTTCTGATATCTTCCATCTGTGTATTGTCTATTGCATCATCCAAGCTTTTATTAAACAAGTTGAGTAGCACTGCATGTGTGACATAGTCAGAAGAAATTCACAGATTATTTATTACTCTGTGATTGCAAAAATCACATATAACAAAACCACTTACCACATGAGGAATGGCTAAATGTACTTCAGCTTTCAGAAAAGTAACAACATCTTCAGGTTTAACTGTTGTCTGAGGTAAATAAGGCAGCCGTCCAAAGTTGCTGGAGCTGAACAAGAAATGAAGATTAAATCATTTATTATATTAAACACAAGCATTCAGGGAGAAAGGGCTATCATGGGCTCCTCAGAGGAATCTGTTAGGTCATAGTGACACTCACAATTCCCAGGGCTAAGATAGGCCATTGATTATAACTTATTTTATGTTTAATAAATAACTAACAACAATTTGTTTAATAACAAATAACATTTCTATACTCCTATGTCGAGCACTATGTTTTCTGTACACATATTAGTTTTATAAAGATGAAATATTTTGAATTAAGATTAACTTAAATTAAGTTAATTAAGATTAACTAAGAGCCTTGATAGTACAGTGGTCTAAGCACCCTGTTATTAACACAGCTGCCTGCAATTTACTGCTGGTTCGAATCTTTCCAAGGCTCAAGGTTGACTCAGCCTTCCATCCTTTCTAAGGTAGGTGAAATGAGGGCCCAGTTTGTGGGGGCAATAAGCTGACTTTGTATAAATATACAAAAGTATGAAGGCTATTGCTTAACGCATTGTAAGCCGCCCTGAGTCTCTGGAGAAGGGCGGCATATAAATCAAATTTAAAAAAAAAAAAAAAAACTTCTGGTAGCTACATGGACCATCCAAGGAAGGATCCATTTCACTTGCACAAATCCAGGCAGCTTAAATGTTCACATATTGCATTAACCAGTCTATTAAATAAGTCATAACTGACTTTTCACCATCTACTAAGCCATAGAAAGGAGATTCTTTATCATAATCAGCATACACAGTCAAAAATCCTTGTTTTTTTAATGGAAGTCATGGTGATAACCTCCTGGATTAAGAATTCTGAATACCTTTACCCTTATGGCTAAAAAGCAAATGATCAAGGAATGGCAGGTGAAGAAGAAAATTCAGGGATCTGTTTATTTCTTGGTATTGAAAACTTTATTAGTTGTTAAGGAAGCATTCAGCTGGAATTTTCTCATTTGTTCCTTTCTGCTGGTAGAAACAAAACTGCCAAGTGTATCAGGGCAGGTGAGGAAAAAAAACAAATTTTCACTTATATCACTTACCTTGAAACAAATACTCTTCTTTTAAGAGCATCTAAGGATAATCGTGTAGTTTTCTGCAGGCTATCCAGCAACTGATGGCTAAAATATGCAACTACCTCTTTGCATTCCTGCAGTTAAAAGCAGCAGTTTAGATTTGTGTCAACTACATATCTGTTCAAAACCATTCAGTAATTTACGTCTTCTAGCATAGCCTGTGAAGGTTACTGATACTGATTTTCCTGTTGAAAACAACATTCCTATTTTTAGCTAAATGGGCCACAAGAAAATCTCATGTAAGGCAAATGAGATCTGCTTCAGAGCTCACCAAACTGATAGGCTGGTTTTAATAATGGAATGAAAGCACAGCTAGGTACTAAGCATGGATCTAAGTGATTACTTAGAAGGTATTGTCAGGAAGGAGCCCCAGACATATACTTTCTTCTCCTTGTTTTTATATTGGCCAGGATGAAGTCGAGAATTAAGTCTCACCAAGTGAAAATTGGATGAAAAGTTTCTAGCAAAAGTGAAGGAAGGGATGGTTTCAGCACCCCTTTGCCACTTTTCTATTTTAAATCATACTGTACCAGCAAGGTAATTCTGCATTAAATTTGTCTATAATTTTGTTCAATTAAAGCAATTTCACAGGATGAAATATCATATTGGAAAGTTAGAAGGACATGCAACAATTATCCTAATAAATAGTGCAATTGTTTTTAAATTCTTTCCATTATTTCGGTAGTTCATTACCAGTAGGAGATATAATACCTTTTTAAATTCATCCTCTTTTTCACTGTCCTCAGCTTCTTCACTACTAATCATAATTGAAGACCCTGAAGATAGTCTCTCTTCTTCTCCACCTCCAAATGCTACATGTTTTCCTTCTATTGCAAATAAAAGAGAAGTGAATTCATTCAATCAACCGCCGTGTGCATAAGTTCATATAGTAAATATTGTGGGAGATTTTGCCTCCATTTACACATTCAATCTAAGGTTTCCACAGAATCCTAAATAGGTAGAGCTCAATACATATTGCTCCTATTGGTAGTCAGTTAAGTGACAATTCAGATTTATTGGTCATCTTTGACATGAGCATTGATGTAAATGTTAAGAGAAACATAAAACTGGGGCAGCAACATCAGAGGAACAATTGATTCTACACCTAAGAAAGGAAAACCCAAATGATTCTACTTCTGCACTTGATGACTTAGGCACAGAGCTTATAAATATAATAACTAGTATTATATTGTTAATTTTTTTTTAAAAAAAGGTGAATTTTTTTATACAAACTTTGTATCCAATAATATGACATAAAACCCTGCATTTGGAAGATAGCCTGTTCCTCTTAATTGGGACCAGCACAGCCTGTAGACACTAAAACTTGACAATTCACCTTGTCAGACTGGGGTTAAGATGTATACCTAGATGTCTTTGATATATTGATGATAACCCGACTCAAAATTATTGAATGTCCTCACCTATCAACCTCAGGCAAATATTAAACAAGAGCATTGGCCCTGATCCACCCTGAATTTCAGAGTTTTCTAGCTCAGTTTCTCCCATCCACTGCCTGCCAACACTAGTCAGAGAGCACCAGAATATTATTCATCCCATCTTAATTGCCATAAGTAGTCCAGAAAGATATCATGATTTTCCATAACTATGTGCCAGTTGTGCTCTTTCTACTTGAGCTGTATTTTCAGACTTGCAAGATTGATGTCAGCCTTGCAAGGTAGTCCAGATAAGAAACTTAACCAGAAGTACTAGCTCTACTTTATTATAAGGTTACATTAACAGAATCTTATAGATTCTGAAAGTACATCTTTCCCTCCTTTGAGACATATGATCAATCTTTGAGGTTCTGGCCATCACTGCATACTGAATGTCCAATTCACATTTACAACATTGCAGGAAGCTGAGATCACATGATTGCCATTTGTGACCTTCTCTGCAAGCTCCCCACAAGAAAAATCAATGGGGAAGCCAGCCAGAAAAGTTGCAAGTCATTCTGATAAATCTCCCAGGCTTACCCGTGCTTGCACCTCACACTGCACTCTCTATTTCCTGGCTTTCCTGTGCTTATGCAGTGCTGCGCCCTCCATTCCGTGCACTTTCTGCACTCACACAGCACCACACCCTCCCACCCCATGGCCTTCCTGTGCTCACACAGTGCTGCAGCAGTCACCTCCCAAAGCCTCCCTCCCAAATTCCTACAGCATCCCAGGATTTCTTACCTGAGTATACTGCCAGATAAACAATTAAGCTTCTATTAAATACAAGCCAGAATTAATATATTTCCAGGCAGCAAAACCTCTTGTTTTAATGACTTATAATAAAGAGTGTATTCCTTGTTATGCTTCCAAAATTAGAATTACAAAGAAATACTATCAATTATTAAAATCACTATAAATAAATAGAAAAAGTCTTGATGATGATAGTTAAATTCTTAAAGATGAAGGGAACCATAAATAAATAAATACCTGGTGATTGAAATTTTTTGGGTGCTGGCTTTTTAACATGTTTAACTTCATAAATGTGCTCAAATATTGATATGAGTTCTTGTACAGCATCTTCTATATGTCTACTTTTATTGTTTAATATTTCAGCCCATTCCTTTGTGTGTACCTGTTTAAATACAATCACAGCATTTTATTTATTTCATTAGACTTTTATGTAGTTTTAATCATTGACTGGACAACTTAAAGACTTTATGCACATAAACAAGATTAAAACAACCAAGCTCCAAGTTGTCCTTCTCAGCAACATTAACACAGATAACCTATGCTGGGGAAGAAAAACAACTGATTTAATCAATATTCATATGCAGGAAAAAATCTCCCTCAAAGCCAGACATGATTGAATTCCAAGTGTGATAAGGCAAATTAAGCATTCAGTGAGATGCTATTCTAGAATAAATGCCATGGTCATTCATAGCCCTAGAGGGAAGCCACTCTTCCTTGTCTAACTGGGCAGGTAGAAACTATTGGGATAAATCAGTTTGTGAGATATCTTCACCCTGTTCTCTGAAGGGCACTATAGGTGACATTCAGTGAACATGGAAGCCAAGTGCAGCTCTTGAAATAGATAAGCTACATGAGCAAACAAAGGAAAGCCCGTAATTATTTGAGCTGCTCTATTCAGAACCAGCTACAGTTTCTAGTGGCTTTCAAGAGCAGCTCAATGTACAGTACATATCTTAGTTACATCCAATCCCAAATTGGAGGTAACTAAGGCACAAGCTGTTTACATGTACCTATACTATGTCATGTATTACTTCTACAGATATAGCCTGATACTGAAGCTCTTCAATTTACCTAGATCACTTTAGTGGATGAAGCATCAATGATTTCATATTTACTAGTACAATTATTTTCTGCTATTTGGAATATAAGGTTTTCAAAACATGAATAGCAGTTATGTACTTGAAATAAATAATAATTAGAACTGTGTGGTAAATTCAGAGGAACTGCTATTAACAAGCTGAAGCAGGTTCTTTAAGACTGAATGTATAATCACAGAAAGTGAATTGAATATCCTACAAGGTAAATTTCTGCAGTTATTCAGCACTTTAAAGCACTGGTCTTTCATCAACAGAGATGACTGAAGTTTACATACAACTAGAAAATATAAATTTCAAGCAAATCAATAAACCTAAAAGAGAAACATGCTGGTATATAATCTGCTTGCCATCTTGTGAAGTATGAAAAATATAATTCTTTAGAATTCTAAAGAAATATTTAAAAATTCTCATAGTTAAATATCTAAAATTTGATTATATGCACATATGCTCACCAACAGAAGAGAGGCTAAAAACCTTGGTTACCTCATTGCGTGCCAGTAAGTCCTCCACTTTTGTTGCACTTTCTGGTAGTATCAGCAGCAGAGTATTTGATATGTCCTTCAGTGTTAAATCAATCTGCATTTCACACAAATCATTAATCTGTATTAAAGAAAAGATTGTTAATCAACTCCTTGTTAGGATTACACAAACATTTTGCTTGAAATTTTTTTAAAAAAACATAAACTTGGGGGTGATAAGAAGCCCCACTAGAAAAACATATAGCATGATTAATCAATTAGATTAAGTTAAAATAAGGTTAAAATTAAAAAGCTGTGATTCAAATCCATACAACATAAAAGATTCGTCTATGCTCCAATCCTTCAATAAGACTGTAACTTAATTATATTAAATAACAATACAGTAAATTAACTGTACTGTTCTTTCAGTCTTATGAAACTTTGCAAATCTGAATTTGAATTAAGCTGTAGAGCCAAAATTCAGCAACAGAATGCATACTTTGCATTCTTGGGGCCCAATTTCAATCCTTGATACCACTAAATATACCTTTTTCAAAAGCTGATTAAACATTTTCATAACTTCATCAACGTCCTGAAAGAAGCTATTTAATGTCAGAGAAGACCAAGTTAAAACAGTAAGCCCTTGCCTCAGTACAGATTCCACCTAGTAAAAGGAGAAGGGGAAAAAGAATTATTAGGACTATAGTAAATTTTTAGCATCTCATAGATTATACTGCACTAAACACCCTCACTGATAGATCCAGATGAGTTTCAGAGGGAGCTGGTGGTATGCCTGTCAGTTTGCCACAGTCCAACTGAGGCCTTGGATACCATCTAGAACAGGAGAACTACTAAGGCCTTCAACCAAATTGAACCTATGCAACCTCTCCCTTCTCATGTATCCAATCATTCACCATGGAGGAAGGAACTGAGGGAGATGAAATGAAACAAAAAACCTCTAGAGCATTGCTTATGCACAACAAGGGATAAACTTAACATACACAGGTTAGAACTGCTATGAAGGCCTACTTTGTGGTAGTAAAGGTGGCAAAGTGACAATAGTTCTTCACCCTTATTGTGTCTACAGACAGCCATCCCGTGGTCCATGCTCAAAAATATAATTTTGGGTAGAGGGGATATTGAGAGCCCCTTATAGGGCTATGTGGAATACAGTGCTCAACTCCTGTTAGATACATCACTCAAATTCATTCTCAGTTGGATGTTGGCCTTGTTGTAAGTCCCATGGAAGTCTTACCCTATTTTCTGGAAACAGTTTGAACAAGTTGCACCTGAGAAAGTGGACAGGAACCTTGGGACTCTAAGATCAGCCACCTACTCTTTATATCCATGGCCCTTCTGCCTAATTAAAGTTTCTGGGAAGGGGATGTCATCTGGGTGGGTTCTGATAGTGGTGAATTCCTCCTTGGATGAGGAATTCATTCCTCTGCCTCTTAAGGAGTTGCTACTACATCCCTCTTCAAGAAACCATTGCTGGACCCCAATATAATGAACAATTTTATCCAATATCTTTTGGGGTAGGGAGATAATAGAGAAGGTGGTTGTGTACAGCTTTAGAGGACCCTAGATGAAGCAAATTATCTAGATTCCTTTCAATTAGTAGTGAGGCCTGAATATGGGATAGTAACAACATTGGTCATGCTTTCAGATGATCTCTCGGATAAGGGTTGTGCATCCATTCTTGCTTTCCTTGACCTTTCAGTGGCTTTAGATACCATTGATCATGGTTTCTGCTCTGTTTTAAACTTCAAACACATACAAACACTCACACATACTAAAAGTAAAACCATAGGTGCTTGTAAATAGAGAGTATCTTCTAAGGTATCTCGAATGTTGACATTTCAACTGTACAGAATTTCAATACACTCCTTTCACCTTTTTTATTTTTTTTTCTAATCAGCACTACTTGTCTATTGAAATACTTGAGTATAAAATTTGATGTTGGAATCTCCTTTGGAGCTCAGTGATCTTTTGGAAGATTTTCCGTGTTTTTCCATTTCTCTTCAATGGCTTTACAGATGTTATTATAATATTTCTTCTGCCACTTCTTACAACTCTCTGAAATCTTTTGTCAAGTTGCTTCCTGACACTTCTATTTACATAGTTTATATAGCAAAAGGTATTTATTTCTGGTTTTCATAAATACATTTTGTCCGAAATGAACATTGTAAAATTTAAAACAATTTTCACACAAATATAAAGTACAAAGATAAAGCAATCTATTGAAACTTTAACTTTAACTTTAACTTTTTTACCAGTAATGGCATAGTAAAAGAGATAGGGCAGCATCCTAGAAAATACACTGCAACTCTCAAGACATAATGTAATCAAGAGATGAATATCTGCATATATAGTAGGCAATTTGTTACCCATTGGGTCATCATTTCAGAGATATTTCCTTATGTAAACAGAGAAATGGAATGATTATGGATGGGTAAAAAAGCAGCAGGAATGGGGCAACTTCCAATTTAGTGCAGCTTCCCCATTTAGTTTCCTTGTGGGAAGCTGCCTGGGAGCATCAGAAATCTCCCTCCCTCCCTTCTCTGCTTTCTTCCCTTTTTCCCTCTCTTCCTCCCTTCCCCTTGTTTCCTTCCCTTTCTTCCAGTCAGACTGTCATTATCCTCCTTCCTCCCTTTTCCTTCTTCTCTTCTTTTGCCTTCCATATCCTTTCGAGAAGGAAAGTGAGTGGCTGCTGCTGGGTTGGGGAAGGAGAGAGGGATTGTGAGACTGACTGGGAAATTGTCACAGAACGTTGAAAATGAAGATCACATGATTACAGCAGCAGCAGTGCACCAGTATACCAGTAACCAGTAGCACTGAAGTAGCCCCAATTTTCCCAAATTTTATTTCCTTGAGAGTCAAGGATGCTGGATTTTGGACATATTCTGTAAGTTAGGCTATTTGAGGTATCTTAGTTCAAAAATTGCACCACTTCTCACAGTTAACAATCATAACAACGAGAGTTTTAGTAGTATATAGATAGATATCCTAATATACCTTCTTCATTTTAGGTCCCATCAAGTTGACAAACACTGTTGGAACTTCTTGGCACAAATTTTCATAGCAGTGTAGAATGTTCTGTGAATTAAAATAAATGTTCAGGATTTAACTTAATATGAATAGAAATTAAAATATATAATGAATTTCCTAAAGCCTTCAGCCTAGGCAGATTTCTGTGTAAAAACATACATTTTTTTAAAAAAAATAAAATCTATAATCTTCTGGAGCAAGCTTCAGCTATATATAGTCAATTCATGAACAGCTAGTCAAGATATTTATTTATTTTAAATTTATATACTGTCCTTCTCCCTGAGGACTCAGGGCGGTGTACAGCCAGAATTAAAAAACATAAAATACAAATATTAAAAAACAATTAAAATATATATAAATTTGGCCCAAAATTAAAAATACAAACCAATTAAAACATTTAAAATTTCTTCTTAAGCCAGCCCGGCTTGCTGGACAAAGTGGGTTTTAAGGGCACGGCATAAGGCACTAAGGTCTTGGATTCTCCTTATCTCTGGGGGCAACTGATTCCATAGGGTAGGTGCCCCCACAGAGAAGGCCCTCCCCCTGGGGGTCACCAGCCTACATTGATTGGCTGATGGCACCCTGAGGAGGCCCTCTCTGTGGGAGCGCACGGGACGATGGGAGGTCGTCGGTAGCAGCAGGCGGTCTCGAAGATAGCTAGGCCCGATGCCATGGAGCACTTTAAAGGTGATAACCAGCACCTTGAAGCGCACCCGGAAGACCACTGGGAGCCAGTGCAGCTCGCGCAGGAGCGGTGTTACATGGGAGCGCCATGCTGCTCCCGTCACTACCCGCGCTGCTGCATTCTGGACCAGTTGGAGCCTCCGGGTGCTCTTCAAGGGGAGCCCCATGTAGAGAGTGTTGCAGTAGTCAAGGCGAGAGTTGACGAGGGCATGAGTGACTGTGCACAGGGAATCCCGATCAAGAAAGGGACGCAACTGGTGAATCAGGAGAACCTGACAAAAGGTCCCCCTGGTTACAGCTGTCAGATGTCCTCCAAGGACAGCTGCATATCCAGGAGGACTCCCAGATTGCGAGCCCTTTCTATGGGGGCCAAAGACTCGCCCCCAATGGTCAGTGATGGAGTCAACTGACTATATCGGGATGCCGGGAGCCACAGCCACTCAGTCTTGGAAGGGTTGAGCTTGAGCCTGTTCCTCCCCATCCAGAGCCGCACAGCCTCCAGGCACTGGGACATCACTTCAAGGGCATCATTGGGGTGGCCTGGGGTGGAGATGTACAGCTGGGTGTCATCAGCGTACTGGTGGTATCTCACCCCGAAGCCACAGATGATCTCGCCCAGCGGCTTTACATAAATGTTGAACAGAAGGGGCGAGAGGACCGATCCCTGCGGCACTCCACAGATGAGAGGCCTTGAGGTCGACCTCTGCCCCCCTGCCAACCCAAACTGCGACCGGTCGGAAAGAAAGGAGGAGAACCACCGCAACACGGTGCCTCCCACCCCCAACTCTTCCAGCCGGTGCAGCATGATACCATGGTCGATGGTATCAAAAGCCGCTGAGAGATCTAACAGGACCAGAACAGAGGAACAACCCCTGTCCCGAGCCCTCCAGAGATCATCATATAATGCATATAATTTTCAACATTATATTGCACTGCTCTGAATAGCATTAAAGGTATTCGTGAACATATCCAATGATGAGAAATTCCTTACAGCATCAAAGCAACAAATATTGAAAAGCTGAAAAACCACTCTCTCTACTAGTTTAATGACCTCTTCCCCAGGAGCAATCCTGACATATCTGCCTCTTTTTACTGTATTTTAAAAAAGCTTCAAGCTTTCTAACTGTCATGCTTTGAACTCTGTATTCATGTATGAATTTTATTACTGAACTATTCTGACATTTTTTTTACAGATACACATTTCTCAATTAAATGTCAGTTGAATAAGATTGCTCCTCCTTCCTGCCTACCCCAGCAAAATGTAATTTGCAATTAAAGTATTACCTTGGCCCCTTTTTGAGTTTTCTCTTTATTTTCCTCTCTTGCTCATATGCTCAACATATATCATAAAGTCTCCTTAATGTATATTTTACATCAAGATAAATATTTGTTTGAAAAATCAACATACTTCTTCTTTACCTACCTCCAAGCATAATTTGTTTCCTTTTACTTCTCCTTCAATTTTGACTATCCTCTTTGCCTGCTCTGGTACCTCTAGGCCCATCTTTATCATACATTTTGTTTCTCGAACAATCTCTAAAATCTTGGGATCAAAATTTACCAGTAGCTTTCCAGTTTCAGGGTGACGTACCAATAGTGTAACCTGCATTGCTAAAGTCAAATATTGTAATTAGAGATATTTCCCCAAACTAATGAGACAGCATAATGGTATTATTCAATAGAGTTTGCAACAGATTAAATGGCTTACCATACTCTAACTGTGAAATCTCTTTCATCCATGCTGTGTGATAAAGTACTTCAAACTCCACCAATACATAGGAAATTTTATTATATAATCGAACAACTGCTTTTCCTTCCACACTTGCCAAGATGTCTGAGTTTTTCTGTTAAAATAATAACAAAAGAGCTACATATTTAAAATGTAGGTGAATAAAATACTTCTGCTTTTACTAAAGAGTACATTCAGAATTCCTATCTCTCAAATTTACCTGTAATCTTGCAATGTTTGCATTTGAAAAACCCTTTCAATATTTTATATATGCCAGAAGTTCACACCATTTCTTCTACAAATAGCATCACAAATTAAATTCAAATAAATACCTAACAGTGGGAAACATAAGCATTTTTCATGGGTAAAAGTGCTTCCTGGAGGAATATTTAAGGAAATCCAATGAAATTTAAGTTGCGTGGGTGTGTTCCAATTTGCACTAAAACAAAATAAAAATTATACTTGTCCCAGGTCTTTTGAGACCTAAGAACCAATACAAATATTAAGCTGGTTAATAAGAGACAAATCAAGAGCCTGGATTGCTTTTATCAGTTTAACGAGAGCATGTGGTCTCCAGAATGAGTATGGCACACATTAATTTATCTAGGAAAAAGAGGTTGCACTTCCCATTGTGGGATATGCAAAGCAGGAATAGAATAACCATCTGTTGGAGTGGCTTTAATTTGGATTCATTTATTGCCTTGCAGGTTGGGACTCAGTGGTCTATGAGGCACCTTTGAAATGTGTAATTCCATGTGGAATCTATAATATATAATAGAAAGCATGGGCAAAGGATCATCTTCAGCATGATCATAGAATAAGGAGGGAAAGTTTAAGCCTTTTCTTCTTAGCCAGAATCACAATGAAGTAAAATTCATTCCAAACTAATATTAAGAGGAAAAAACAATTCCATGGGTGTCACTCAGAGCCAATTTTGTAAGACTAATAACTGCATTGAGTGATGGCAGCTTTTCAGCACAATTAAAGATAACAAGAGGTGGACACTGCAGGGTCATTCAAAATTGTTCCTCTCTCCCTTGCTTTGAAACATGTTTTCACAAAACTGTAGAAAATAGGGAGCTTGTTGGATTAGGGAAGTAAAACTTTAGAACAAGATGGCTTACTGGAGCTTCTTTATTGCATCTGCCAAAGAAGACTATCTAGCAAGCTGGAAGTCTGAAAAGAAGTCCGTATTAAGGGGTGATGATATTCTGCAATATTCTGTTGCATAATCAATGCAATTTATTACCCCAGTGTAAGAAGAAAAATCATCCAAATCTATGTGAGAATAGCCGTCCTTCCTATCTGAAATGCTGATTTTCACATGCAATCAATTTTAATGAGAAATAATTTGGACAATAACAACTATCATTATTAATCATACAGCGATTCTAACAGTGTCTAGCACTGTCCTAAACATCAAATCTGCTGGGCTTGGCTTTCTGAAGAGATGCCTGACAAAAGTGAATCTCTGCAGACATAAGGAAAACAAAACCATACGCATAAAACATTTTACTAGCATTTTCTAGCAGCTACAATTTAAACACCATGGTTAATATGGTTCTGTTGAAACTGAGTGGAAACTACCAGTAGATAGCAGGGATATTGCTTTCAAAGCAATTAAACATTGCCCTCTACAGGATATTCTAAAACATTTTACCTACATTCATAGCCAGCAGCACTAATATGGAAAGACTGTGAAGAAGATAGAAGAAACAAGATAATAACAAGCAGTATTCTCACTGGACTATGAAATATATTTTGAAAATCATGTGTCAGCTTTGTCGTTTACCAATAGGTGGGTGATGACAAACTTACATAAAAATAGTTGATTGGCTCACTTATACGTCTGAACAGTTGTCTCACCCACAGTATCTTTCCTGCTACCGGTGGCATGTTTCGAGCCAGGGGAGGATTATCCTTTTGTACCTGATAAAGCTATGATAAAACAAAGTCAAGTGTCAAATGAGAATGCCATTAGTACTTGAGTTACAAGTCACTCCAGAAGCATCTGCATAGGAAGGAATGTAATATATGAGACTAAACCTCTACAGTTTGATGGCCTACAGAAAGAATATTTGCAAGAATATTTGCAAGAATTTCCAACTGCAATGGAGAGCAGCAGGTTGGAAGAGGTTGGATTAGACCATTTTAGCTATTCCAGACTAATCAGGTATAATTTTCAGTAAGGGAATAAAAAGGAGAGGAAGGCAAGCTTGCAAGTGAAACATTATATATTAGAGCTAATTTACTTGCTAATAACTATGAGAATGGAAAGCCACCTCAACTCTCTCTTTCTGCATTATGAATAGTTTTGAAAGTATGTAACATTTGTTCTCCTTTCCAGCTGTTTTTTTTATTAATAATTTTTAATGCTAATCAACCCAGTTGGCATTTCCAAAGTAGGCAATATGAAATTAACATCTATAATATACACAATGAAGTACATTATAGACATTTCAAGCTTCTCTGCTTGTTCTATTGCATTCACAATTTTAGATCTCATTACTAGAAGTGAAGTCTGTGAAAGCAAATTAGATGATTATTATCTTTTTAATTATTTTTGTCTTTGAATAACTGCACAAATAGCTAATGCATCTATAGGCGGTCCTTGTTTAATGTTCAGTGATTGTTCAAACTTACAATGATGCTGAATGAGTGGTAGTTATAGCTGGTCTCCAATTGCTTACAATCAACACATTTCCAAGGTCACATGATTGCCACTTGCATTTTTTTTTGCCAGCTTCTGACAAACAAAGGCAATGGGGAAATCCACAGGTGATCAAAAATGGCAACATGTGACATCCTTGTCACATGGTGATTTACTTAACAATGGCAACTAGAAATGTCAGAATTTTTTTGTTAAGTGATGCAGTCATCTGACGTACTTTATAACTGTTGGTTAGCAACAGAAATGCCAAACTCAATTGCCATTGTTAAGTGAGGACTACTGTATAGTGCCTTTTTAAAAAATATGTGCAATGTAGTTTACAATTTTAAAAGCAAATCTACCATTTGATTATGCAGACTGTTCATATTTAATAAAGCTTTTGTCTTTATTATTTATTTATATTAATATTGAATTACTTCTTCTTTTCCACGAGATGTCCCTTGTAACACTATCAAAGAAAAAAAAAAGATATACAGTATGTATAACAACCCCACATGACTTATTAAAATTTGTCTGAATGGAGTTAAAGTAAGTTCCACAAAATTATCACTTAAAACTGATTCTTCCAACAAGTAAACCTGTTCAAATGAACAGATTCTATTTAATATAAACATACACTAAATACCTTCTTAGTTGATTCAAGTTCGGCAACATAGTGCTGAAGAATACGCCCGATTGTATATGCAATTTCATTCTGAAGACATGGCATGTTCAATTTCTGAAACCTACAGAGTTCATATTCAAATACATAAAGGTATGGAATATGATACTGTTAATATAATCAAACTGAAATAAAGGTTTTTAATTTCAAATGATGTAAAGTAGGCTATAAGACAGTAAACACTATGCTTCCAGAAGATCAACTAAATTAATTTGTTGTAGTAAAATCCACAAAGGTCTTATCACATTATATTGTGATAAGACAATTATTACAGCATCCACTTTTATAATAATTTCATAAGGGGCATTTAATAAAGATTGTTCTTTTCAAAGGAAGCTGTCAGTTTGTTAGCTATGCTAA
This sequence comes from Pantherophis guttatus, assembly GCF_059756535.1. Taxonomy (NCBI): domain Eukaryota; kingdom Metazoa; phylum Chordata; class Lepidosauria; order Squamata; family Colubridae; genus Pantherophis; species Pantherophis guttatus. The sequence continues at coordinate 288,126,322 of NC_142063.1, read as the reverse complement.
TCATAATTATGGAGGACTATCCAATAGGAACTACAAGCATTGAGATAACCTTGAAAGACAAAGGCTTAGAATTTTGTGTAATTATTTTAATTTTTGCAGCTAATATCTGGTAGTTTTTATTATGTGTTCTTTAGAAAATATATACATAGTAGTTGTGGTGGAAGTTCAACAAGCATCGGAGGTTCAGGAAAACAGAACAAATGAAAGAAAAGAAGCTGAAGAACATTAAAGACCAAAGAATACCTGATCAAAAAACAAACTTAAGTTTTGCTATTGGGTTAGGTTTTTTCTACTACATATAATTTGCTAAATAATTATCTAACTTGCTCTAGCTGAAAGGTTACAGTCTATTGTGCTACCCACCTACCAAAAAAAATGGGAAACAAGATAATGTGGGACTGTCTTTGCTAGATCAACTGTGAAAAGAGAGCACCTGCCTTTAATCTTTCAAATGGACATAAACGTAACTCTTTACCCAAGTGAAATGCTAATTTAAAATATTTGCTGTACCTCTGAAGCAGCTGGAGAGCATGCTGTGAAGATAAGATTTTTACAAAACAAGCACCCATAAATGTCTGTATTTGGACCTACAGAAAACAAAACAAAACTGAATATTAGTAATTCAGAAATCAACATTCCTTCCTAGAGAGTAAGACAGCCACAGAATAAGAATATAATATTTTTCACTTAAAGTCATTGTTTGAAGAAAGAACAACTTGAGGTAAATAGAGGTGGCAAGAATTTCCATTTCTAGGCCATACCATCCCTCCTTAAGAAACCCTCATCAGATCCCACCTGCCTAGAAACTTCTGTCCAGTCATTCACCTTCCTTTTGGGGAAGGTGGTGGAAAAAGTGATTGCTGCAGCTCCAGAGGTTCCTGGATGAAACAGATTATATGGAGCACTTTCAGTCAGGTTTCAGGCCAGTTATGGGATAGAAACAGCATTGGCTGCACCTGTCAATCTCTGTCAAGAGCAGGATGGAGGTATTGCATCCATTCTCGCCCTCCTTGACCTCTCAGTGGCTTTTGATAAGCATCACCCATGGTATCCTTTTGGGTCAACTGGAGGATTTGGACTGGGTTACACAGTCTTACAGTTGTTCGGTTTTTTTCTCCAAGGCCATGTCTCAGTTGGTGTTGATAGACCATGAGAAGTCCAGCCTATAGCTGCTCCTCTATGGGATACTGCAGGACTTTGTACTCTCCTTGTTCATTTTTAACATCTAGGTTGGGTGAAAACATCTGTCACCATGGCCTGAGCTATCATCAATATGCCAATGATACTCAACTCTGTATCTCTATCCTAGATGATCCAAGTGATGGCATGATTGCCCTTTGTGGTTCCTGGAAGCTGTAAGGGTCTGTATGTGGGACAGTTGAACCCTGGCTATGAATGTGTAGTACCTCAGGTTTCAGAGGTTTATTATCTTTAATGGGTGGGGTTGCACTACCTCAGACAAACTGATATGCAACTTGGAGTCTCCTAGACTCACAACTCTTGATCAAAGAGCAGGTGGCATTTGTGACTAGAAGAGCCTTTGTACAATTTCATGCTGTACACCCGTTGCACCATTTTTTGGGTCATAAGGCTCAGTTACTCATGGTCTGGTCATCTCTCATTTGGATTACTACAATGTGCTCTTCATGGGGCTATCCTAGAAAAGTATATGAAAGTTACAATTGGTTCAGAATGCAATGATATGAACAGCTTTGGAGGCACATGTAACATCACTGTTACACAAGCTGCACTGGTTGCTGATTGGCTTCCGTGGCCAGTTTTAATGAATTGCTTATTACTATTAAAGCCATTTATGGCATGGGTCTAAGATATCTGAGTAACCATCTTGCTAATTGTGAGTTGCCCAGTTATGGGTATGAAATGGACAGCCATATACATATATAAAGTAAAATAAAATAACTTTATTCACTTAGCAAAATACTTTAAGCCTTATTGAAAAGCCACATAAACAGCTTGTCAAATCTGGGAGTTTAAGTACAGATCATCATGCTAACCAAGGAAACCACAACTTCACAGCCTGTCCTAATCTGAATTAATAACATTTTTCATATTTGAGTTGAATTGAGATATTTATGTGACCTACCTCTAAATTTTCAATTTTTGTCATGAAATCTGCAAAGTCTACATCGAATTCTGTTTTCCGTGGGTCAAGTATATCATATTTCTTTTTTTGAACACTTTGGTAGATATTTTTGAATTTAATTGCCATAATATCAATTCCTTCAATGGTAGACATATTCAGGGCAGAAAAAGTCTGAACAATCGTTATCATCTCAGTTATCTAAAATCAGAAAAGTTGTTTTTTTCAAGTATTAACTATGGTTTCTTTTAATATTATATTTTTCTTAAATGAAAAGTCTTGCACAAAACCATCAGACATCAGACAAAAAAATGTACCCATTATTATACTGTAAATATTGAACACCTAAGATGACTTTATATTTTAAAATATTTTTTCCCTAGGAAAAAAATCCTCAACTTTATTTTTCAATTACAGCAATTACAAAATATAGAGCCTAACTGATTTAAGTAATCTATGATTGACAACTATTGTCATATTTTATCTTAAGCCATCTTTTCAAAGTTATCCTTATATTTACCGGTATTCTTAATCTGATTGTATGGTCATTCATTTCACCTAAGCAACTCTGGGCAGCTCATAACAGGTTGAGGTTTGCTTGGTACCCAACATTCACTGAATTTAGTCAAATTCTATAAACCAAACACTTCAAATATATTCTGTGCTCCTTGAGACAATGGAGGCCTTCTCTAGTGTCCAGAAGTAAGCAAGGATTTAATAAAGTTTATTCAGTCTCACATTTTGCTTTATTTTCTGCCTAATGGTTTCTTAAGTAAAGAGTTATTGTCAAAAGCTTGTCTTTGATAGTGGAAGTGATGGGACAAGTTATTTCTTTTTGGGCTTATTAATTCTTTTTCTTTCTTCCTACTAGTTTTCATTTTTTTAAATCAAACCTTATTAGGACTCTCATTCTTTGCCTGAAATCCTGCCATTTCCACTCTGAGCCATTTATTCATACATTGGATTACTAAATTACAACTATGAAAGACCAAGTTCAACTGAGCTATATCCTGAATCACCAAGTAGGCCCAAACCAAATCTAATTCTTTTTGTCTAGCTCTAGTATCTGTCTGTACTACTGTCAGTTGTTTCACAAGCCCTTGCTTGAAATAAACCAGGATGCTATTACATGGCTTTCTTCTCTAGCATACCAAAGAAGTTCCATATTTAAAAAGCAAACATTTTCAGTCATGAATTTTTATATCAATCTGAAATGTTACATCCTAAACCACAATGATAATTAAGAACAGGTTAGGCAAAGACTGAGGTTTTCTAAAGAATACTTACTTTTTCTAGCCTTTTACAGAAAGCTTCGAATTTGCCAAAAATGTACATCTCAGATACTTCAAATGTCTTCTCCCCTGAAGTTTCCAAAATTTGTTTTCTTGTTTTATGAAAACTTTTCTGATATTCTTTAAACAAAAAAATACAGTCCTAAAATGTTAAAAAAACCCCAACATTATGTAGCAATTACTATCAGAGTGTAATTAGTAAGATTAGTTAGAGGCATAAGCCTTATGATTAGAGTGGATATACATTCAACTAATCTAATGTATGCATATAATTTACTGTAGGAAAAAGCCCACCATTTATGGATCTTTTACAAAGAACTTTTCCAATTAGAACTTGATTTTAGGCTTGTATCTTCATAATTAATATTTTATCTGGTTTAATGCTGTCAACTGAAATATGAAGAAATCTAAATCTGTTTTAGATCATAGGAGCAAGCAGAAGCTTTTGAAGATAATTTTTTCTTAGCCTACATAATAAGGTTCCTATACTGATTGCTAATAATTTCCTGCTAATTAAGGGAAAATATTGACAAAATGCTCACTATTTTCTAATAATTCAAAATTGATTTCTTTTCATTTCCATGCATAAAAACTATGAAGTACAATGCTGGAGTAAATCTCCAGAGGCCTAATTAAGCAGAAAACTCCACATTGGTATTGTTTTTAATAAACAATCAGGTAAATTATGGCTTTGTATGAATTTTACTAATAACACTAATGAGGGTTCATGATAATAAGTTAGCTAACATGAAATCCAAAATCTTGTTTTATAGCAGTTATACATCATGCTAATCCCATTATAGGGATTCAGTAGGGAGCAGAAACAATACCACAGAAAATATATACAGCATTACAAACATACCTTAATTTTCTGAATTACTGTTGGAGTATCCTGTTCCCATACACGGCTAAATCCTCCATCAGTAATATATGCTTTACATGCTGTGACCATCTGATTTGTAACCTATTGTATTTTTAAAAAGGAAAAAACATACATAATTTTTTACATCAAAGTTCAGCATTTTGCACGTTTCCAGAACTTTGTATATAGCTAGTTATTTAGATATGCTCTCCCATTAACAGTAAAAAAAAAATGCCCAAAGTTTCATAGCAACTGCTGATCTAATGACAAACCAAAGGAATCTAATTGTCAGTATTATTATTTGGGGGGAGATTCAAAATTTAAAAGAAACTATTCCTACAAGTGCCTTGGTATTGTATACTTTTTCTGCCTTTTTTTCTTTTCTTTCAAGATACTCTAATGAAAACAAGCTTGCATCAGACTACAGTCTCAGACTGTACTTATTGTGTTATGACTGAGATTATCACAAAAACTAGATAATTTACAGTAAAATCACATCTTTAAAAATCATTATTTTATTATATAAATCGTAAAGACAAGAGGGTGCTTGAAAGCTTTAAAAGTCATACTGATAGACTTACATCTGAACTAGATTCCACTTTTGATGGCACAATAAATAAAGATGCATATTCTGCAGTGTGACACCATCTCTTCCTTGCATTTAGTTGTTCCACAATTAAATATACTCTGTGTGCACACATTTGAAACTAGTGGTCTCCAACCATTTGGGGCTACTGATTATATTTGTAGTTTTGAGAAACGTGTGTGCTGAAAGGCCAAATATGGCTGTTAGGCTTGTGCCTCAGTATGCATATTTTCCCATGAGAAGACCGAGACAAGAAGATCATTTTATTCAGTTTATTAGAATATTCTGATAAAAAGGATTCCCTTAATTCAAAGAGGGAACCCAGATCCATAGCTTACATTGCATTTTATAGCTAACACATCAAAGAAAATGCAAGAGAAAAGTTGACTGGACAAGATAAAAGTAACCTCCACTTTGCATAGGAAATCAGTTACATGTGGTCAAACATGTTACATGTATGTCCATTTAAATGAGCTCTGACATATTGATCTCCTAGGATGCCACCTAGCACTCCTCTAACTCCCTGAAAACACTCCCTGGTTTACCTCCCTGCCCTCCCATTTCCTTTATGCTCTCTTCAAAAGAGATGACTGGATAGCACTGGCTTACTTTAATTTTCCAAGAAAGCTTATTTTGCCCATTGTGCTTGTGAAGCTGGAGACTTGCTTTCAAACATAACACCTTTTTAAAATTAAATGTTTTAAAATATAATTTAAATTAAAATGTGAAAAAACAAGCAGAGAGGGAATCTGGTTGAAGCCAAGGAAAATAATGTCTGCTAATACTTGGGAAACCTCAGGTGCCCTGTTGAGATTTCATATGGCCCTTTAGCCTTTTAGAGTGAATATGTATATCAGTTCTTGCAATACATATTGTTGTTTAATGATACACTTACCAGCAGATGTAAAACATTGAAATAGACTGTGTACATCAGAAAACTATAATCAACATTGAGGCTTGCACAACATTCTTATGTTCACAATGCTCTCCAGTCCACTGATTAAAAGCACTTACTTTGATAAAGAGAGATGTCATTTTTTCAGAAGTATTATAATATCTGGAAACACTATGAATCATTCTTATAGCATTAATCAAATTCTGTATTCCGTGGGCCATGGAAACCTAAGAGAAATATTTTGTAGAATTCAGAGTGAAAGATGGCATACTTTAAACTACCAGATGGGACTGGGTGCAAGAGGGAGATGGCTGTTTTCAGAACAAGTCTAAATTCCTAATGCCTAAAATGAGAAGTGCCAGGGTGAAGCGTTTGTTTGTTGCAGTTAAAAGGCAAATTTCTGGATGCAGTTCCTCCCCCCATTTTCTTTGCACCCAATAAAAAGTTTTTTAAAAAGTAATTCTTCATTTTGGAATCACTCTTCTATTCCAAGAATGATTAAGGCAATTTACAATAGACCCATAAAAATAATAAAGCATAACTTATTAACAAGTAACTTATAAATTATTTTCTATCAAGTATCTTCTGTTGTATTTCATATGAATGCATTCCGGGTTCTCCTTTCAGTCTGGGTTATACTTTGGATTATTGTTTGTTTCTTCCTTATTTTAGATTCCTATCTACAGCGGAGTCTTGACAATTAATTTAAATCTACATCTTTAACAGAAAGATGTAAGGCATCAATTAATAATAATTGTCCCTAAAGGTCAGATATTTTATGACACTAGAATATCTAGAATATAGTTAGATTTAGAATCTTCTGCTTATAATATACATTTTAAAGCCATTTATTTTACTGCATGTACTATAATAGAAAATGTAACTACATAATATACACAAAACTGTATGCAGACGTCTTCAAAATTTACTCACTAAATCGTAATTGTAGAGTGGCTGACAAACTTTTTCAAGTGTATATAGATATCTAACATTATCCTTGGATTCATTTGCTGTATCTGTTATTCTGGCATCCAGTTCTCGCCACAGCTAGAGTAAAACAAAATGTTGAACTTTTAAAACACTGAAATAAAATGTGCAGAATTCATATAGTAGAAATGTAATTACATTCTAGCTATACTTGAAATAAATAAATAAATAAATAAATAAAATTTAAAAGCCTACAGATTCAAATTCTTGATAACTACACATTATTAATAAATTATTTAAAGAAAATTGTTTCATTTTACTACCAGTGATTGCACTCACTGTTGAGACTAGAGATTACACTGTATATGCAACAAAACTATATTGTTTACTTATTAAATAAATTTATATACAGTAGCTCCCCATCTACCAGAATGAAAACTTTTAAAACAACAAACAAGGTTGAGGCCCCATAAAACTCACATCATCCATCAGCCACCCATGTCAGTTCTATCCACATACTGACACTAGTACCTTGGGGAAACTTTTTAGTATTTTTCCTGAAGGCCATCAGGGTCAGGACCATGTATATCAGGGGTGAGGCATTAGATCGGTGCCATGACAAAGTAGTCATGCTGACTTGCAAGTTGTTCTGAGTGCTGAGGCAGCACAACAATATTGTTCTGTCCCCGTCTCACACACGCACACAAACAGACAGCCGGGGTTAAATAAACTGGCAGACAACCAATTCTTCCGATAAGAGGCTTGGCAGCAACCCAGTAGCTGCTTGCCAAGAACTTTACTCATAAACAAGATACACACAGTTCAAGAATTGTCCAGTCCGTAATTAAATCCAAGGCAGATAATGCTGTTTCCAAAGATGCAATGTGACTCGATAGTAGTTAGTTTTGTCCATCACAGAGTCTGAATGGCCACCTCACCCCCTTTTATACCCTGTGGGGTGTGGTCCAGTGACTCAGCTTAATCTCTGGCACGCCTCTTCTTCTGTTGTGCGTGCTTATCTCTGCGACGCTGCCGAGGATCCAGCCAAGACTCATCTCCCTCATTACTGTCCACCTGTGGCTGCGTGGACATGCTTGGCCCCGGGCCTATCTCTTGCCCTTCGGCAGACACCGAAGGCATTGCCAGAGAGGAGGATCCTGGAGAGGGAGGCCTTGCCAACTCCTCTCCTTCGCTCTCGGAGTCCTCTCTTGCCGATGACACAGGCTCAGGTAACGGAGCCACAACAAATATATTAGGACATTGCCATGTTACATTAATACACTTATGTAGACTGAAGGGGCATACTTTCATACCGGGGAAGTGGTATTACAATGCACTCATGCAGTGCTATGCAGCTAATTCAAGATTGTGGAAATAGAATAAAAAAATGGAAGAGCAACTGTTTGGAAGGACAATATTGTCTGCTGAGAGCAGTGGCAACCCATTCAGTGGTGGGATTCTACTGGTTCTACCCGGTTTGTACGAACCAGTACTGGCGGCGGTCAGGCAGGGTAGGCTCTGCCCACCCGCCCGGACATCATCATGGATGCTCTGCACATGCGCAAAGGTAGCACGTGTGCTCCAGGGATGGGTTCTAAATTATTTTACTACCAGTTCTGTGGGCATGGCTCATTTTGTGGGCGTGGCTTGATGGTCATGTGATAATTATTTAGGATTTAGCAGAGATACTGGTCTACCAGGCTTTTAACTGCTTGCAGAGCTGTACCGATCTACCCATTTATTTTTGCAGACACTGATCTACTCATGTATATTTGCAGGCACTGGTCTACCCAGTTATTTTTGCAGGCACCAGTCTACTCATGTATTTTTGCAGGCACTGGTCTACCCATTTATTTTTGCAGGCACCAGTCTACTCATTTGTTTTCTTTTAACACTGATCAGCTGTAGGGTGGCCCTTTGAAGCCCCACGGCAAGAGTTTAAACAGTTTTTTTCCCTCTAGCCATCAGCTGGGACTCAGGAGGCAGCAATAGATTGGGGTGGGGCCAAATTAAAGGTAAGAATAACGCGGGGGTGGGCGGGGGGGCAGAACTGGTTTGGTGACGTCATATCATCACTGCTACCGGCTCGGCGGAACCGGCCCGAACCGGGAGGAACCCACCACTGGCATGCTCATATTTGTGAACTAGTAAAAAAGATAAGTGAATACCACTACTGAACCCACTGGCTGTCTCCAAATCTCTAGGCTCTAAAAGCTGTTTTAATTCAGTCATCAAAAGTTGGACTTGGGATTTCCAAAAAATGTTAATGCTCATATCTGTGTAAAGTTGCCATAAGTTAGCCCCAATTTTCTGAATGTTAAATTAGAATAAATCAATTACGCCATATAATGGCAGTAGTATCAAACAGTCAACCAAATCATATTGCTGTCAAATGCAGTTCTGACACTTAGAGAAATAGCTGCATTACATCTAAGTACTAGTGCACACATAGAGACCACAAGGAAATGAATTAAAGCCCAACTTTTGAAGAATGAAGGCTTTGTGCCAAATACAGTACTACGTCCATTTAACTCTATCCACTCCACATTTCCAAGCAGACATGTTAGATAAGTAGATTTATTGTGGAGAATTAGAAGCTATTCAACAAGTAGCCAGTCTTGCGCTCTATGTATCTGAGGGCCCAGCTTTAAATTGTGGATCTCCAAGTAAAGTCTTTACTTGGCCTTGAAAGTACTGCCCTCTGTCCTTTATTTACAAAACAACTTTGATATGAGAATCAGATTCCCATCTCACCTGCTTGACCCTTACATCTAGATCAGGGCTGTCAAACTCCCGGCCCACGGGCTGGATGTGTCACGTGATGGCTATGCCCAGTTTAGTGAAGGGGGAAAAAGTCCCGATATGTCATGTGACCCCGCCGTGACGATGTGAGTTTGACACCCCTGATCTAGATCATAATTTATGTGTCATACCATTGGATTGATGTAATCATTTTAACTGATTAAATTAAAACATTCTGAAATGCATGCTTATGAGAGTGTCACAATTCTAATACATGTTAGCAATTAGAGCTACACCAGGCAGATGTACCAGTTTAATTATGAATTAATTAAACTAAATGGAAAAAGTGTAATACTTCAAACATGTGATAACTTGTTTATGAAATTAAAGAGGTACAGAGTCAAACTTAACTCTTTATGATTGCATGTAATTTTCCTGGCAGAAATATGAATGTATTTTTTTTAATTGGGTTTTTTTTACTTCCCAAGTTAGCCTAGTGTGATTTTATAGTAACTCCCATCCAAGTTCAAGGCAGGCCCAACCTGTTTAACTTGTTGGGCTCATCCCAGGCTGCTTAGGTATTGCCTCTTACCACAGATTTTCATAGAGATTATATTATTTTAAACAGGGAATGGGGATATATTGAAGTAGACTGTATAAATTCATTAAAACCTCATTTTTTTAAAAAAAAAAAAACCCAACAACTAAGAATTACCTTTATAATTTTGGAACGTGAAACGTTGAGAACATTTATGACAGATTTGCAAGGTTGCCCTTTAATCTGCTCAATAATAAAATTAAATTTGGCAGACATACGCTTCCAGTGCTCTAATTCGGTAAGTGGACCTGAGTCATCAGCTTCCTTTCTCATCTGTTCACTCTCAATCAAAACCTGCAAATATTAAATTTGTACAAGATAAGTATCATGTCTTTGTTGCTATGTCACATTCAAGATGTCACATGATATTTTGTTTCAATGGCATCTGCAGGCCCTGCCTACTTTCCTCAGAAAAATGAGGGCTGGCATACAATACCATGTTCCAAGATGCATTCCAAGATGCATGTAGACAAAGAGTGAGGCTTGCATTATTATGCTGTTTGCATCACTCTTATCCCTGTGCCTCTAGCACAGAAACCACTGCCTTCATCTTGTAATTTAAGCTGCAGAGCACAAAAGTGCTTTGGAAATCTTACAAGTGCTTCTGTTCATTACTAATCAGCACCACCACCTTCATCCTCATCCTCATCCTCATGATCATCCTCATCATCATGACCCTTACCTTCATCAGAGCTAATAGTTTGCTACTCTTTTAAGATGTCCAAAATTAGCCCCTTGAAATCCTTATCTTAGGCTGCCATCTTCAATTAATACTTAACTATCAGCTGAAATAATATTTGATTTGCTGAAATATAGTTGCTTATCATTCAGGCTATTGGCCTTTACAACAGTTCCAAGAGCAAATGAAGCACCAACCTGTTTTGATCTGAAACAGTAACTTCTTATCTTGGTCAAAGGGAAACCACTTTCCTAAACTTTCAGGGTAAAATCACAACACAAGCAAATGCCTGGTTAATCTAGAAAAGATTTTGCTTTAAAAAAGCATGTTTGGAATGTTGATATAAACCAATTTTCGCCAGCTTGGAACTGTCAAGGTGTGTCTGTATTTTATAATGTGATTGGCCACCACAGTGTTCTGTGCTGAAAAAGATGCCACAGAAATGCCTTCTTCATGGCTCTTTTTTTAAAACTATGCTTCTCATACATAGTCTTCTGCTTGTCTAGGGTACCAGAAGATGCTTACTTGCTCAATTTGCTTGTACCATATCATAAGTGCATCCTCCAATTGATGTATAATATCAGGATTGGCGGCAGCTGCTGTCACTTCCTCAAAAGACTGGAATTTTGAGAAGTCAATGTTATCTATTTTTTTCAGTTGAACAGTTCCCTGGATGCTCACTCTAGCACCTATGTATAATGAGTAAGAACATTTTCAGATTCTACTATTTGTTTCCTGGGCTGTTTCATTACAACAGTTTGTATTCTAGGGAAAAGCATGTAGGATGTCCTTTTTTCAAGTCTTTGCACATTCTCAGGTGGTGCTGCACCTGGCAAATATTATAAATGAAAAGATGGAGAGAAAAAAAAGAATCCTACCTCAAAGATACAGATATATATAGACCACAGCTTGCCAGAAGCTAGGAAGTTAATTTGGGCGCTAAGAGTCTGGTTTCACAGGGTTGTAAGTGGAAGATGCCAGAAACAGAAGAAATGGGATCCTCAGAGTATCCTGAGAGGTAGCATTACAGATCACAGAAGAGATAAAGTGACTTCTTGAGAGGCGTTGTGGAGTCAGTAAGAAAACCAGAATTGGAGATCTCCAAAGGAGTGGAGGAAGTTGTCTCAAAAGCAGAAATGAAGCTCAGCAGTTAAGAAAGTATTAAAAGTTATGGAGCTGTGTATGCAAGTCTCAGACACAGCTACAACAACACACACACACAAATGCTCAGGGTGAAAGGAAAGGAACAGAAAGGGCTTAACCTGATGTATGGCCAGGAAAAAGAGGAAAAGGAAATGGTGAGTCTAGTAAGAGACAGCCTTAAGAAGTAAAAGGATCAAATTTTTAAATTAATGGGAGAAGAAAGACCGAAAAAGCAAAAGGGAAAAGCATAAAGCATAAAGAGCTCTCGTTCAATACACATATATAATTACTTAACATATGAAGTACTTAATTTATTATTATATAAGAACAACAGCTTTGCTTAAAATCTAAGAAAATGAATAAGCATACTGTTGTCAGGGAAAATCCAGAGGAAGAGCTTACTGGGGAAGTTTTAACAATAATAACAAATTGTTTTAACAATAATAACAAATTGTCATAGGAATGTAATATACAAGGACAAATGATTTCTGTAGAATTGACAGTGAAAGTACATATAACACAAATGTGAATTGCTTTAGATTACCTCTCTGCAATCTTTAGGAATGGCCTTGGAGTAAGACCCATCTCTTGGTTAAATGCACAAAATCAAGTACAGTATTTGAGTTGTGGAAATTATCCTTACTTGTAATTTTCCCCTGAACTAAAATGCTCTGACAATCCACTGCTTTCCTTTCGTCATATGATACTGGGTCACTCCAGTTTATTATTTCAGTCAGTCTTAGGATGACTTTTCATATACTATAAAACTATCAACTTTTCATATTTGAAGCAAGAGAGCTATGATATGTAAATTTTATAGTATTATGTTCTTCCCACTCTACTTGGGGCAATACATTTAATATGATCAGACAAGGTTTTAATGATTTTTACTGGATTCCCAGAAAGATGCCTGTATTTTAAGAGGGACAGAAAAAAGTATGCCATTGATTAGCCAATCAGGTCTTTCAGCTCTTCTTTTCTGTCCACATCAGCAGTTCTTTTGGCTAGCCAGGATAGGAATAAGAATCAGGATATAATATGTCCCAACCAGATATTAGACAGTACATCAAATTATCAATTATTTTAAAAAGAAAAATGGAAGGGTCAACTTATTTGTCTGTTTGTTTGATCTATTTGTTCTTACCATCCAAAAATGACAAATATCTATTCAAGGTTTCGATGAAACTTTGTTTCTCAAGTTCTCCCTGCTTGGTCTGATTTAAAGCACCCCAATTGCTTGTGGCAAGAATGGCAGGCAGAAAAACTATTGCCAAGGTATTTTTGATGGCAAGCAAAAGACCTTCACTTCCATCCATTGATGAATAGTATATGTCCTAAACAGGGAAGATTAAAATACTATGACTATCAGATGTGGAAAGAATCAAAAAGCTATTATGCAATAATAGTTGACATTTCAAAATAAATATACTAACTCTCTCAATTAAAAAAAAGTTTTATGTTGCAACAAGAATATTTTTTTCTCCTTGCATTTAATACTGCCTAAATTATGAAGAATCTTACAGTTGCTCTGTTCATATACTCTACTAACAATAAAGCAAACAAATCACATTATGGCTTTTTGTACTTTGTAAACCCAGACGCTATAATATTACATCTACCCACTGGCATCTACAGGATGGGTTGGGGTTCAAATGAGGAAGTGTGTATTGCAATGTCATAATCAGTGGTGGGTTTCAAAAATTTTTACTACTGGTTCTGTGGGTGTGGGTTGGTGGGCGTGGCATGGCATGGCATGGCATGGTGGGCGTGGCTTGGTGGGCGTGGCAGGGGAAGGATACTGTAAAATCTCCATTCTCTCCCTAATCCAGGGGAAGGTTACTGCAAAATCTCCATTTCCTCCCAATCAGGTGGTATTTGGGAGGCAGAGAATAGATGGGGGCGGGGCCAGTCAGAATTTTTACTGGTCAGAACCTGGTGAAACCCACCTCTGGTCATAATGAAATCCATGTGGCTTGAATGTTTTCATCTGAGACTAGGGCCCAAGTACAAAATAATGGTGCTTATGTGGTTCAAATCAAATAACTATGCACTCACCCAGAATTAAGATTCTTTATAATTTATGGGCTTTATTTCTATTATTGTCCTTAAATTTGATGATCTTGCTTTTTGAGGAGAGGTAATAATGAGAAAGAAAATAAAAATACCTCATGCATTGTCTTAATATTCACAGCCACGTCATTTCTAGCACGTACAAAAAATAAGCACTGTCCTTTGAATTTGTCTTGAGATTTATCTACGTACAATTTCATCATTTTCGTTCCTTTCAGAATACCTGGAATTGCTCTCCCACACTCTGAAAATGAAAAAAAAAAAGAGAGACAAAAATAATTTTCTCTTTTTAAAATTGATTTTATTATACTTTTCTCAATTGTTGTGAGCAGCCCAGAGTTGTTGAGAGTCAGGCGGTTGAATAAATTGTTGTTGTTATTTCTGCTGTTGTTAAGCTAAGTTTAGCTGCTGTGGAATTACTTTGGCACTTCCTTTGATTAGGGTATCAAACTTCTAGCTATCTTTTCATCAAGTCACTGCTATGTAATAAATACACTGGTTTGTGCAAAAGAAGTACAGAGGTACAGCAGCAGTGCATGCACCCTTAGAAGAACTGAAGATAAGGTTGGGAACAGCAAAAAATCTCAGCTAAAAGTTGACACCAACTTGTCAATCAATCAAAATGTACAGGTCCTTGTCTAGTCCATATTAACTTATATTTACCCTCAATCTATCATTTAAATTTGTCCTATGCTGACCTATCATGTGCTACAAAACAATTGACTGTTCCTACTTGATATTAATGAGCAATAACAACAGATATATTTTCTAAAACACAGAATATAAAACTTTGAAAAAATTATTCATAGAAAACACTTATACTAATGCTATACCCTCATATAATTCAAGTTATATTTAAATTCCTCCATGGGACCTCTAAAATTAATACTGAATGAGTTTCCAAGCCATCATTTAGAAAATACAACATTATTATTAGCATTAGATCCAGAGGTGGTATTCAGCAGGTTCTGACCAGTTCTGGAGAACCAGTAGTGGAAATTTTGAGTAGTTCGGAGAACTAAATACCACCTGTGACTGGCCCCGACCCCAACTATTCTCTGCCTCCTGAGTCCCAGCTGATTGGGAGGAAATGGGAATTTTGCAGTAACCTTCCCCTGGAGTGGGGAAGGAATGGAAATTTTACATTATCCTTCCCCTGGAGTGGGGTGGGAATGGAGATTTTATAGTATCCTTCCCCTGCCATGCCCACCAAGCCATGCCATGCCACACCCACCAAGCCACACTCACAGAACTGGTAGTAAAGGATTTTGAGTCCCACCACTGATTAGATCGTCCCATGATATGTAGCATATCGGCAGCAGAAAATACCACAGTGATAAAATCCAATTTGTAGAAATTCTTTATTATTTTACATGATTGGCTCTTTTTTTGTATGCGTGTTATCAATACTTCAAACTAGTGGTGGGTTGCTCCTGGTTCGCACCGGTTCACAAGAACTGGTAGTAAAAGTTTGCAGTAGTTTGGAGAACCAGTAATAACATTGGCTGGCCACACCCCCAAACCGGTCCCTGGACGGGCGCCGCTCGCTTACCCCTCCCACCTCATCAGAGACTTTTTTTTTTTTTTTACTTTTAACAGCATTTTTTCTACAACAACTTCGGCTGAAAAAATGCTTTTAAAAGTTAAAACAAAAAGTCTCTGATGATCGCGCAGCTCAGCTGGGATCGTCAGAGGCTTTTAAAAGCATTTTTTCCTGCAACCTCTTCGGCCGAAGAGGTTGTAGAAAAAATGCTTTTAAAAGTTAAAAAAAAAATTGGCCACGCCCACCCAGTCACGTTACCCCACCAAGTCACACCCACAAAATAAGCCAGGCCCACAGAACCAGTAGTAAAAAAATTTAGAACCCACCCCTCCTTCAAACCCAAACAATTTACTTTTCTCTAAAGTTGTAGATAAAATCATTTTAAACATTTACCTATGCCAGGAGCTTCACCCTCTTGATAGATAAACTTCAGTGTTCTGTTTCCTCCCTTGGCAAAAAAACTATCAAATGCTTGTAACTGTTAAAAAGGAAATATATGGTGTAAATTCACCAGATTATTTATTTCTTTAAAAATTCCCTAAGGGAGTACTAATTTCCAAATATTAAAGGAAAACAATGCCTCTAAGGTGTTTTCAGTTGTCATTATGTTGTGATGAGTAAGATTCCCTTCTAGCTTGATTAGGAAGAAAACATAGGGACGGACCTAACTAGCAAAGACCAGCAATTCCTAAACTCCTGAGAGCAACTATGTTAATAAATCCTATATGCCTTTTATTTCCTCAAATTAAATTAAAGAGTCATTATTTGGACAGGAAAAATCTAGAATTTAAATCTTGGAATACTGACTTTAAAAAAAATACCTTTGATTATAAAAACGCACATGATGATCAAAGAGTGTATAATTTATTTAATTTATATTTAATTAATTTATTATATTTATAGTTTTATAATAGGCTGGCCATATCCAAATAAAGTTGGATTCCTGAATTTATTTATTCTTATGTGGAAGGCATTTCAGAAAGTATTTGTATTCTTTATATTGTGACTTTTTGGTCTGATTATCTGAATCTCCCTGCCCTTCATCCTATACTGTGTGACTATGTGTAAATAAATTTATGTGTATACAAGAAGATTCAGATAATGAGACCAAAAAGTCATAATATAGAGTACAAATACAGTACCCTGTGGTTATAACAGCATGCACATTTGATTAGAAAAAAAAAATCAATATGTAAGTTGTTCACATGTAAGTTATTCTGATGTTTATCTGGATTTACACATTGAATTTAATCATAATGCCTTACATTTTGGTGACTCTGATGCTGAAAATCTCAGCATAGATTGTATTATGATGATATTAGTTATCAATGTATTAGTATTAGAGGGTAAAACACAGAATGAACAAAGTTTTAAAAATGTTCCTTGTAAAACAAATGTAAAGTAAACTCACTGATGGGCCATCTAGGATTAATTCTTCTACTGTTCCAATGTCTAATCCAAGTTTGTCGGATAGAATTTCAAAGATATATTTATATGCAGAATTAACCTTCATTTTTCTGCCTTCTCTTGCTTCTTTGTATCGTGCCTAGTTGGGAAAATTGAGGAAAAAATATGCAATAGTCGTATGTTTATTATTTATT
Organism: Pantherophis guttatus; assembly: GCF_059756535.1. Taxonomy (NCBI): domain Eukaryota; kingdom Metazoa; phylum Chordata; class Lepidosauria; order Squamata; family Colubridae; genus Pantherophis; species Pantherophis guttatus. The sequence continues at coordinate 288,109,283 of NC_142063.1, read as the reverse complement.
GTTTCTGTGGTACTCATATTTTATTTCAAATATATTCAATGGTATGAAACTAAATAATGGGCAATGTTCAACAAATTTATCCCTATTTTGGTTTCTCTTGCCTTTCTTTATTGTTTCTCTTCTGTTATTTTCTAAACAGTTCTTTGAGGTAGGGATTCTTAAATACTTACACAATAACATAAACATAGAAATACATACATATTACTTCAAGCTTTTAGATATGCAAATGTATATATGCAAAATGTTGATCTGAAACAAAAAAAATCAACTCTCTATATTATACACAGTTTATGTTTATGTTTTATATTGTTTCAGTTACAACTGATCCTGATATGTTTTTGAATTTATTCAGCTAATACACCAGTTTTAAAAGGAAGAAAATAGATTACAGGAAGGAAGGAAGGAAGGAAGGAAGGAAGGAAGGAAGGAAGGAAGGAAGGAAGGAAGGAAGGCAGCATGCCACCTCATTCTTGAATTATTACAGTTAATTCATAATGGGACTAATAAAAAATGATGAGGCAGTGAGCCCCTTATTTATTTTTGCATTTAGTCAGTCAAAATATTTTGCATACTTCAGAGATTCAAAATAATTCCTTTTAAGACTAAACCCCAAATGAACATGTTTGTTCAGAGGTGAACAAAATTTTAAAAAGAGAGGAAAAAAGAATGCAAAACAAAAAATGAATTACAATAAAAAGTTATTTATTTTCAAAGGTACAGCACTGTAAATCATAATGTGATCTTTCAATTTATGAGTAATAAAAATATTCCATCAGTTTTTCTGAGAAAAAAATCCTGGCCTTTAAAAAAACAATCAATCCATCAATGGCTTGGTTCCAGAAAGTGGTGCAGAGACATTGGTGCAGAGGTGAAATTCAGCAGGTTCTGACAGGTTCTGGAGAAATGGTAGCGGAAATTTTGAGTAGTTCGGAGAACCGGCAAATACCACCTCTGGCTGGCCCCAGAGTGGGGTGGGAATGGAGATTTTGCAATATCCTTCCCCCAGGAGTGGGGAGGGAACGGGGATTTTGCAGTATCGTTCCCCTGGAGTGGGATAGGAATGGAGATTTTGCAGTATCCTTCCCCTGCCACGCCCACCAGGCTACGCCCACCAAGCCACGCCCACAAAACTGGTAGAATTTTTTTTTTAATTTCACCATTGCATTGGTGCCCCAGAACATGATTCTTTCATCAAAATAACAAAAGCAGAGTTGTGCTGTAGGCCCTGCCCCTGAGCCTTCTGGAAGTGTGTGTGATGCCGTGACATATAGAAAAGGGGTGAAATTTGCATTGCAATGGTAGAATATGCTTCCTCATCCTGTTACCTCCCAATGCTCTCTCACCCCCCACCTCCTCCCCCATCCCGCCATGGATGCTGCTGTACAGTTTCTATCAGAATCAGTTGTGACAGTTATCCCAGATAGTAAAAGTTTCCGTCAAGAACCCTGGTATAAAATCCCCAACTATTTTTTAACTGACATTTGCTTTCCAGTACTTTGGAAAATGTAAATAGAACATCTACATTGCAAAATCTTCCCTGCTCAGGCCTTGGAATATGAGTGCCATGAATTATCGATTTGACAAAATACAATGTCCTTCTAAACTCATTCATGAAATGCAACTCTTGATACTATTCCTCTTGCAAATATCTAATGGATCACTATATAATAATCCTTGTGGATCCAGGAATACATGCTTTGCCCTTCTTAATTATATTCTAAATATTTTGGCCAGTTCCAAGTTGGATGTTAATCAAATCAAATGATCTGAACAACATATTATCCTAAGTGTGCTACTAAGGTTAGCAGGGTTATTGTCATGGCAACAATTTATGAGATTTGTACTTTTGTCCACATGACTGCCTCAAATTATACAGTAATATGTAATGCAGAAAAATATTAACTGAGAACAAAGATCTTTAAATAGTTGGATCAAGAGGCAGGAATCAAGCCTAATTTTGGAGAGTTTAAAAGTTATTACTGTGTGCATCATGATTACAAACCTGTTTTTCTTTCAGAGTTTCCTGCAGTGACTGAACTCCGCTGTTACTTCGGCGAAATTTAGACATTCTACGGGTTGCAGATTCTCCGCCTCCACGAACAGTGGGTTTCAAATGAGAACGGTCGGATAAATCTGCATCTTTCTGTTTTGAGACAGGCTCATCCTCAGGTGGTCCAGGACCAGGTTCTATAATCTCTGGTGGAGGAGGCTGGTTTTCCGCTCGAGCAGCAGGCTCCTCCTGAGCAGGGTCTGCTACGTTCTCCATTTTTATTCCTGTGGTTTATTAATAATTGTTGCAAAGTGATAGTTTAGAATAGAAGATACCAAATGTCTTAAAGTGTGTATCCCTTCCAAAAGAATTATATCTTATATCTAAACCTAAATTCTTCAAATCCACTTCTAGGCATCTACCATAGTGTCCTCAAATGAACAGTTCAGACCTACTGCTTGACCATCTTGTCCTTTCCTCAGTAGCCCTCTGAGAAAAGTGGCTGAGGGAGAGAAATGAAGGATTGATAAAGAAAGAAAGGAGTCAGCCTACTATCCTTCTGAGGTTAGTAAAATGAGGATTCAGATTGCTGGGGGTAATATACTGACTCTGTAAACTGCTATAATGCATTATGAAGCAATATATAAGTCTAAGTGCTATTATGCAGCTCTGAAAAATTTCCCTTTAGAATAATGCTTCTCTCCAGAATAAAGAGTTTCTGGTGGAATGGCAGACAAAACTGCAAGGACTGTTTTATTCTGTTGTATTGATGTTGGGTGAGAAGACAATACTAAGGTCTCTCACATCAGGAAAATATTCCCTGTCATCTGACAGAATGCACTTTCTTGGCAACTGCTGCAGTGCAGTGGTGCCGTTTTGCAAAACAGCCCCATAAAAATGAACTTTTAAGCAGCCTTGAGAATAAACTACTTTTTAGATGTTCCACCACATAGCTAGGGAAAAATGCCTGGTTCACATTGCTTTTTCTGCAGAACAGTTAGTTTAGTTTAGTTTATTTGATTTGTATACCGCCCTACTCCCGAAGGACTCAGGGTGGTGAACAGCCAAACAATAAAATACATAGATACAAAAAATTTAAAAACCAGATAAAATCAAATTAAATCATTTTGGCCCAGACAGATTAAAACACCCCAATAATTTAAAAACAGATTAAAATTTACATATTTAAAAAAGGGAAGAGATTAGGCCAATTTTTCTTTAAATTTAAAACACTGCTATCATTATGTTGAATTTCTTTGGTATTGGAAGAACAGTAAACTTATTTTTCATACTTACAATAGAATAAAAAGGGAAGCACCTATTGCTTCCCAAAAATACTTCTTGGAAGCTCAGGCCATGAGGGTAATGCAACCAAAAGGTATAATAACAGTATCTGGAATAATTGATTTCAGTAGATGCTGATATATCAGAGTATCAATTCCATAGTTCAGCCATGAACTACAAATACTCTTTTAGAGTATCAAGTATTCCTGAATAACTAAGGTATTCTGTTGAACACCTCTCTTTTTAGGTTCTTGGTTTTTCTGTTTTTCTTTTAAAAAATAAGCAATCCCTTTATAGGTAAAAACAAGGACATTCAATTGGACTGGAAGCCTACTGGCAATCAGTACAGCTACTATAAAACTGGCATTCTTCTGGTAAACCTGTTCCTTCTGTTCAGCATCGGTGACACTGCATTCTGTGACCAGTCATATGTCAAAGGTTACCTGTGCATGGTTTTATGTTATATAGAACAAAAGGCAGTGTATAACACAGTATATATATGTGCTGGAAGTTTGTTAGTAAGGACAGGGAGATATGAAGACTTAGCATGAATGATGATGTAAATTAGTTTTACCTTTTTTACCCTCTGACCTCATGCCTTTTTAAAATTTTCTATTACTTGTTGTTTGCTCTTGGCAAAATGTGACTTACCCCAATATGGAGCAGGATAATGGGTATGTAGCAAAGAATTTTTATTTAATGCTGATTTATTCTATATTTGACCATCTAAGTTATTTTAAAATGAGAATACTGAAAAGAAACAATTATTTGTTTTAAATAAAATCTATTTAAAATCTATTTAAAATAGTTCTTTTCCTCTTGTAATGTTTAAGGTGAGATGATCTTTCATATACTGGAAGATAGAAATTAATCACTGGAATCTTTAGAGTTGCATAAAAACATTAATATATATATATATAATCATTACTGCTATCTTTAAAGAGCAGCACAACAGGCTCTTGGTAGAATAAGAGGGCAATGAGCTTGAGTCTAAATGAACCAACTTTCCTTATCTTTTTCTCAAACCAAACTCAAACCAAAATTCTTTCTTCACTGACCGTGTTCAAAAGATGCAAGGAAATGGACAGATCGCTAGGAAGTTCACTTCATCCACTGAGTGTTAAGCAGTTTCCCTCTTGAGCTCAAAGGAAAATGAAGTCTAATAAAGGTGGGCGGAAGAATTCAGAGAGAGCACATTTGCAGCAAAGCTTCCAAAGGCTTCAAGCACTCAGCTTGGACTATAAGTGGAAGGACATGGAACCTTTAAGCTGTGCAAGGGCCACACTGGCAGTTGAGTGCAGAATCTATCAATCTAATAATGGGATAGAATCAAAATGCAGCATTACTGCCTAGCAGTAGGAATATCTCACAAGTATTGTGCCGTTGCTGAAACAGATGGTTCCTGGAGTGCGGTCTGTTCCAACTTGCAAATATTGAAAATATCATCAAAGAAGAAAGAACACTTGGAATCAGCATATTTTTCCTGCTAACAATTGTATTTTTGTACTCAATCTTGGGGGAACTATTGCTCTGTATGGCGACTTTATTTCAGCTTTGCTTCTAACTTATTTTTAAAACATTATCGAATCTTGAGCATTTTATTTAATTCCTGTTCTCAGAAATATTTTTATATTGAATAGTAAGTCTCAAGTTTCAATTTTTCTTTAAATTTAAAACACTGCTATCATTATGTTGAATTTTTTTGGTACTGGAAGAACAGTAAACTCATTTTTCATACTTACAACTAGTGAATGCAATAGCCAGCTTGCCCTTTGCACAATTTGAAGCTATAGCATCTAAAAGATGCTTGCCAGTCACTTTTTGGGTTTCATTTTTGCCTAGAAGCTTCACAGAGAAATAATTTTAACCTATTAGAGAGAATTGTGAGAGATCAGCCTGAGAATCCCTGCCTCTTGTTTGATCATGAATAAATGGTCATCTGGATTATATTGGTTTTGTGAAGAACCAAATCAATAAAAGAACAAATTCATTATATAATATATAATAACTTCTTCAAAGTAAATAGTTTGTTGGTTAATGTGTCATTCTAACCTCAAAATTGGTTTAGCTAAATCATGTTTAATCATGGGCATGCATTCTATATAAACAGAACTGGAGAGAGTGCTGTGGTAAATCAAACATTCTCCTTTATAAACCATAGTTTATTACCTTACTGTGCTGTATTAACTCAGCCAGTATCTTGGCATATCCTTCTAGTCCTTTTAAATCTAGACCCTCTTGATCAAGCCTGTTGTTTTGATTAGTGTGTCCTGGTAAAGGATGACAACATGATTACAAATGCTTCTGAATTACTGCATTATGTTATTATGCAACTTTTTCAAACATCTTAACAAACATTCACTTTAAGATTAGGGTATGTTTCTTCAGAACCTTCTGGAAAGTTAATCTCATAAAAAGTTAAAAATTTGCAGTAAACTTGACTCAGACTATTAATCCATTTTACTCAATGCAGTTGTTGCTGATTATTATTGGCTTTTGAAGTTTTCAGTTATATTTTTTCCTCTCATAATCCTACATAGGATTCTAATAGATCTTTGAGATATACATACGATGACTTGCAATGCCTTAATTAAAGGGAAAAATGTGTTTCACTGAGATCGGGAGTGTAAGCATTATACTTCTCTGAATTCCTTAAACCAGACACCTTTTTCCCCTGAGATTGCACTACAGCTCCAGCTGCTTTAAGGAGTTGCAAACATGCACTCTCCAAAGCAACTTTGATCAGAAGTCCTGTATAGGTTGCTCTTTATAATGACCGTGGTCAGTGACTTTTTCCTTCCTGTGGGCATTTCTTTTTACACCATGATTTTTTTTCTGGGAAGTTGGAATGATTCAGAAGAAAAGTACACTAGAAGGACCAGGCAAGAAAAGTTTAAACTGAGTGACTGGAAGAATTGGGAGTCATTTAGCCTTGAGAAAAGAAGGAACAGGACAGTACTTTGAAAAGCCCTGCAGAAAAAGGTTAAACCCTGCTCTCTGTTGTTCCAGTCTGCCAGTCTAATCCAAGAAAGTTACCCCAAGGGAGTGCTGTGGTAAATCAAAGAGTGTAATTTACAAATGATTGTTTATGATTTACTATGCTGCGAATTACTTCTGCAAATCTTGCCAAGAACACTGCAGGGTCTGGTCCAGACAGTTGCCAAGTCAATACTAACTTGAAGGCATGAATGAACGAATTGCTGCATTAACTGAGCCAACTCATATTTTATTGAATAAGCATTTGGGCAACGTACATGGGGACAATACTAAATTGGAGAGCATTGCTTTAATAACAGTTTCTTCAATTGCAGCCTTCTGCTCAACTGTTTATTACCAGATGCCTTATTTACTGTAATAAACACTGACTTTGAAAACCAATGCTTCACAGCTACCATTACATTTCAGAAAATTGGATTTTGTGAGAACACCAAACAAGTTAAAATTTTCCATTAAGTCTCCTGTAGCTGTGAAGTTTTTTTACTCAGTTCTTTGCTTTCGAAAAGCATGAATGTGGTTCAAATTTGATCATGTGGATCAAATTGATTGAGCTTTATTGGATGTATTAATAGAGTTTTAAAAAGTTTTGCTAGAATTAACATACATAATTTTGTTTTAAATATATATATTTCTTTTCTTCCAGTTCTCTGCAGTCGACTACTATATAAGTCATACAGTTACTCTTGCTGCTCTTTCAACTACTGTTCTAATTTTCCGGGCCGTAGGTCATCGTTCCCCTGCAAAAGCGAATTCGCAGTAATTACTTAGCTTCCTCGTCAGTTATAGGGGATGAATCATCTTTTCTTTAAAAGGAACTGGGGATGCAAAGGAGGAGGATGGAATTAAACACACTCCTGCTGCAAAGAATGCTGGGAATTGTAGGAACAACGGATTTGCCCGATTTGCATGCCTTGCTTCTATTGGCTGGAGAGCCTTCTCGCTCATTTACCCCCCCCCCATCTCGTCGCCTCTAAAATACGCGACAGGGAGGGGACGGCCTGGGCGTAATTCTGTGTGGCTATTCGGGTCCTAGGTTGCAGCATGTCGGAGCAAGGCGAGGTGAGCGGTCTGACCGATGAAGAAGCCTATAGCGCCTGTGCTGACCCCGATCCCAGCACGAAGGTAAAGAGAAAGAAGTGACTTGCAAGAAGGAGGAGGAAGAAACCGTTGAACAAATAGCGAAAGCTTGCTGGAAAGTGGGAAGAAGGGGGGCACTCTTGATTTCACTGCGAGCGACTTTGGCTTCGCCGAAAGAACGGGTAGAGTTCGCAGGATTCAGGGGTTGCAGAATGCCAGGGTGGAAGCCAGAGCGCTTAGCCAAGCAAAAAATGACCTCAAGTCTTGGCTGCCGGAGGATCAAATCCTTCCCGGAATGCTCTTGCCTCATATGCCAGCCTTTTCCAGCCTGAGGGGTCCTCGGTGGTCTCTGAGCTTGCTTGTTTTCTTGCAAGACGTTTCATTACCCAAACTAGGTAACATCATCAGTGCTAGTCCTGATGTTAGCACTGATGATGTTACTTAGTTTGGGTAATGAAATATCTTGCAACCAAACAAGCAAGCTCAGAAAGCACCAAAGACCCTTCCTTTTAACCCTGAGCTACAAATATTGTTTATTTCCCAGCCTGGTCTGTGTGCTTGGCCAGCACTTCCCATCATCTGAAACCTTGCACAGTGAGAGTTTTGGTTCATATCTGGACAGCCCCAAGCTGAGAAAAGCAATTCTGCACATTTCTTTTATACTTTGTTAGCTATCCTACTAACCATGATATAGATGTGCGTAGCCAATAAAGGAGAATATTTGTAGCTCAGGATTGAAATGAGGGATCCTCATTTTGTTTCATTATCCAAACGAGTGCTAGGCCTAATGATGTTACTTAGTTGGGTAATGAAACATCTGCAAGAAAACAACCAAGCTCAGAGAGCATCAAGGGCCCCTCATATCTGTTTAGGATTGCAAGATTGCACATTGCAACCTGAATTGATTACAGGTAATCCTTGAATTTACAACAGTTCATTTAGTGACCTTTCAAAGTTAAAATGGCACTGCAAAAACAGCCATGTTTTTCAGAGTTACGACCTTTGCAGCATTCCTATGATCATGTGATCAAAATTCAGATGCTGGGCAGTTGGTTCATATTTAAGACTGTTGCTGTGTCCCAAAATTATGTGATCACTTTTTATGACCACCTAACAAGCAAAGTCAATGGGGAAGCCAGATTCTCTTAACAACCGAGTTACTAACTAATCAACTGCAGTGATTCATTTAACAACTGTGGCAAGAAAAGTAATAATAGGGCAAAACTCACTTAAATGTCTCACTTAATAAATTTTGGGCTCAGTTGTGGTCATAAGTTGAGGACTATCTGTATTCTAGATGCCTTCTCAAGTGTTATCAGAATTCCTTGAGGTACTTTATATCCTTCTCTGTTAATAACACAGTTGTGTTGGTATTTCTACCAAGTTTACGAAGATTTAATACAAGGTAGTGGATTGTAATCTTATTTGCACATATCTCTGGGAATTAGTTCCATTTAACATACTATAATATGCTCTTGAAAAGATAAAATAGAAGTATGTTGCAAGAGTTATTTAAATCAAGCCTCTCTTACTAATGGCTCCAGTGAAAGTTAGAAACATTCTTATCAGTAAGAACAGGTGTAAACTGAACCAGTTATCAAGTAAGGTGATGTATTTAAGGGGCCTGGACAGTTATCTTTTACCATATTTTAATTTAGATTCTTAGGCTGAACAAAAATTTTGAACTTGAAGCTCCCTTTCAAAACAATGGTTCTTTGATTGTTATTCAGTACCCTAGGCATCAACATCCACCAGAATCCTGCTAAAATCATGCAAGAACTGACCAGGTAGTATAGTGCTGTTAATCTGATATTAAAACAAATATTTTAGTCTTGGCCATTTTTTTGTCCCTAGGGAAACTATATTCTATTTTGTTGAGTCTTCTGATGTACCAAAGTTGTGTTTTTTTGTAGGACTTTCTTATGCAGCAGACAATGCTAAGAGTAAAAGATCCTAAAAAATCATTGGATTTTTATACTAGAATTCTTGGGATGACGTAAGTAAAAACAATTTACTTGTCTTCATTAGTAGTTTAACTATTTAAAAACAAAAGAGTCTTGAATCTAGTCCTCCACTAATGAAAGATTTTAAGCTGCTTTAAACTGTTCCAATGATTTGGAAGGCCTTTGAAAAAACTTGGCACAAAAGAGATAAACTACTAAAGAAAGAACCAAAAAATCTTTTCCTTTTTCTTTGATGGGAACCTCAACTCAGTAAAAGGAGTCTTTGTTTTGTTTGTGGATGTAATGTTTTTGTCAATAATTTGAATGAGAAACATGCTTAACTCTGCATTTTCTCCAAGGTTTGAAACACAGTGTTGTTCTTTCCCATCTCACCCTGCCAGTATATTGGAGTATAGTTAGGTGTGAGGCAGTATTCTTGAGTGGAAATCCCCAGTATGCTACAGCCTGCAAGGTTTTATTTGCTGCATGTGATGAAAGGAATGTGTGCCCTACAAACTTGATTTTCTAAGAACAGTAACTACAAAAATCTCTGAAATAATAAGAAACCAAATGCTTTTGGCTAGCATACTTGTTATATGTAGTCAGAATTAAATCTGATTGACATATTAAGTAAGGATTTGGGAGATGTATTGTAAAGTGAATTCATGTCTCTTCTCAGAAGGAATTTCGTTCAGTAATAGGTTACTGTACAGCGAACTATAGGTTAATTTATGTTGTTCCTTACAAATGTTCCTCCAAGGAAAAATGTTGCTGTCAGCACTTCAACCTGCATTTACTCTAGTGCTGACATAAGAAGGAGAAGAGGGGGCAGCTGGCAAGAGGACGCTTGACTTCTCACCTACTTATTTTCCCTGAAGATAATATCCCCTAGGAGATGAGATGGAAGGGGGAACATTCCTGGAAGCTGAAGTAGTAGATATGGGGAGAGTGATTTGGAAGATGGCCAATGAGACGCAGAGAATTGGGGAATGGAAAGGGAAGGTTTGGGGTCAGGAAGTCAGTGTTGGCTATGCCACAATCGGGGACAGATTGTCGTGCTTAATAAATGAAAGATTTCATCAAAGACTATTTGTTTGGAAATGCAATTTATTTTATTTGAGACATCGAAACCTGACAGTTGCATTTTCTTCAACATTGCCATAATAAGTGTCCTTCTGGATTTGATCTATGTAACAAAACTATAATTTTTTTGTACATTTTTGTTGTCATTGTAAACCTCAGGTTTATTTTTAATTAATTTTTTTCAATTAAAAAAATTACGAACAGCAGTCCTAAAGCTGATCATCAAGGAGCTTGATGCTGTGTTATAATGAGGAAATTGGAAAAAAAATCAGCTTTATTTTGTGAAAGATTGGATTGCCTTCAATTTAAAGCTATAGAGGTCTCTCTGAAAGCTTGCGCCAAATGAATTTATTGTTCTCTGAGATGTGATAAATTTTGCTTTCTTGGTATATTTTTTACTTCAAAAAATCAGTACATTTACAATCATTTAAAAGAAATGATAGCAAATCATTACATGTTTAGGATGAAATAATTTGTATGTTTTTTCCCTCAGTTTACTTCAAAAATATGACTTTCCTTCTATGAAGTTCTCCCTCTACTTTTTGGCTTATGAAGATAAAAATGATATTCCAAAAGATAATAATGAGAGGATAGCATGGACCTTTTCTAGGAAGGCCACAGTAGAACTGACACAGTGAGTGTATTCTCTCAAATGTGATGACTGTTGCATGTTGATTTTTCCCCAGTCCCCACGTTTTCATCTACTATATACTCTTCAAACCTGGAGATTCTGAGAAATGAATAAGGAGTGATCTTTTTGCAAACTATGGATCACCTAGAAGAGATAACACACTTAAAATATTTTTTTTAAAGAAAGATCTGGCTCCTGTAGAGGGTATGAAAATGGTCTTGAAGAAGGAAATCACCATCCATTATACAAGCAATAATTTAACCCAGGCAGAAAGAAGGAGATGAGGGGAAAAGTTAAGGATGCTCTACCTTGATCTCTTTAGTATAAGAAGGAAGGAGAGTCACTCAGGTTTTCAGATTCTGATAGTATACTCTATAACCGTGATGGCGAACCTATGGCACACGTTCCAGAGGTGCCACGCAGTGCCCTCTCTGACAGCACGTAAGCCATCATCCCAGTTCAGCTCTGCTGTGTATGCGTGCACACCTCCCGGTGGCCAGCTGGTCTTTGGGTCTCTGCCATGCATGTGCAGGGGGCAGGGCACATGTGCATGCATGGGGGGGCAGGTGTGTGTGGGGGCACTCGCATTGCATTTTGGGGGCTTGGACGCGCATTTGAGCACACTCACGTACTTTGGGCACTCAGTCCAAAGAAAAAGGTTAGCCATCACTGCTATATAACAATAGAGTAGCATTCCAATAATTCATATGGTGTCTGTTTTATAATTTGCCTACTCAAAGGACAGTTCCATATAAAGGAATACATATCCTGCTTTTAATGTGTGCTTGATCAACCTATTGTCATATATGGATTTTTTTCAATGCGTGTAATCAGTTTTAAACTGGAACAGGTGTCCGACTTACCAGCACTCAAATAAAATAGAAATGCTGGTCAAAGAATGAAAATAGTTCCCAATTCTACTCAGAGTGGAAAGAAATTCCAAGAATAACTGATTGCTTAACAGCTACAAATCATGTGACTGTCAAATTACATTAAAATAAATACTGGTAGTCCTTGATTTATAACTGGTTGCTTAATGATCATTAGAAGTCCCCCAAAACTAGTTACTCCACATAATCCACTCATGCCACTGTCACGTAATCACATTTTGGGTTCTTGGAACCAACGCTCCTTTGCGGTTACATGACTGGATTTCCAATGTTTTTTCCAGTTCCCAATGTTTATTTCCAGGTTCTGAGAAAACATGCCCATTGGGGAAAATAGATTTGCTTAATGGCCATGGTGGCTGGAGATGGCTGCTGCCCAGTGAGAGGGTGTACAAGCAGCTACTGTGCTGTCAGTTTGGGGCAGCAGAGTGCAGAAAAGCCAAAAGGATATAGATGGTTAGGGGAAGTTGAAACATCCCTACAATTGTAAATGCAGGTGGACTGCCAATCACTTGAATTTTGATCATGTGACTGCAGAGGCACTATAACAGTTATTTCAAGGCTGGGGATAGGTACCCAGTGCCATCATAACTCAAATAGTCACTAAATGAATGATTGTTAAGCAAATTCTACCTGCAGTTTTACAAGTTTGGGTACCAGATTCACTGCAATAAAGAAGCAGATTCCTCCCGAATGATTTACTTCCAATCTTATATCAAAGCAAATAAATCATTGTTCTTTATAAGTTTATAGGTTTAATTTGTTTTGGATGCAGCTCATTTTTGATATGGATGGTTTTAGTATATAGTAGCTTTGATTTATCTAAAGCAATAATCCCAATATAAATGGTTGAAATTTGCTAATGGTTTAAATTTATATACTTACTGTTCTCTATACTTACTATATTTTTCGGACTATAAGACTCTCCGGACTATAAGACACACATTAGTTTTAGAGGAGGAAAACAAGGGGAAAAAATCTGCCTTTGCCTCTGCAGCCCGTTTGCCCCTGCGGCCCGTTTGCTACGGTCCGCTCACCACGAACGGGTGGCAGCGATAGGTGGCGGCAATGTGTGTCGCCTAGAACTGATTGGTGCCGCACCAACACCCCGCCCCCCGGGTCGCAATATTCCCTCTATAAGATGCACAGACATTTCCACCCACCTTTTGGGGGGGGGGAAGTGTGTCTTATAGTCCGAAAAATACAGTAGAGTTTAGGCTTTTCTTTAGTTTCTTTAAGCATAAATATTTTTTCAAAAAGTTTAGCTAGCTTCTAATTTGTGCTGGAACTGCTTAATCAATATATATTTGTCCTCCACTTGTTCCATTTCTCCCTTTTCTTTCTTTTAGCAATTGGGGAACTGAAAATGATGAGAATCAGGCTTACCACAATGGCAATTCAGATCCCAGAGGATTTGGTATGTTTTGAAAAGGAAAAAAGTCAAAATGCATTACATGTGTATCTTTTATTTCCAGAAAAGTTTATTAATCTTCAATTAAAAAAGGGGGGGGACTCCAGCTTCATATTTATTTTAAATCTTTTCATCTATAAAAAAATTATCCAAGAAATAAAACAATGGCATTGGCTCTAGGATCAGCTCTCCCCAATTTAATGCATCTGGTTGTATTCAGTTTCCACAATTTGATGGCAGCATAAATTTCCTTCTAGGTTGGGCTTCATTTGTCAGAGAAACCATATTTACAATTACTATGTAATTCTACTGGAGGAACTTCAGACAAAAACAATATACCTGATTATCATATTAATTACATCTGGATTGTATTTATTGTCATTATTTGCATACCGCCACTTCTGTAGGTAATTTACAAAACAAAATTACAAAATAGCAAAATCCTAAAACTGTATATCAGAGTGAAAAAAATATTGAAAGCATATTACTAAATAAATAATAGACATACCACAACTCTGAAGACTTGTCAAAACAGTTATGTTTTAATGGCTTTCCAGAAGGCAACTAATGTAAAGAATAACTGGCTTTTGGACAGCATGTGAGAGTAAAGATCAAGAATAAACCTTTTATAAGGTCAAGTCAGCAGTGCAGAGTCTGCAGTTTAGGTGTTACACAGCTCTACTTTTACCAGGCAGCATGTCGGTTTCAGCATTCTGCATATCCTGAGGTGTCTTCAAGGGCAGACAAAGGAGCAGTGTTCAACAATAGTTTGAAACAACTTTAATTTTTTTTTAACTTATGAGTTGACCAGGGTCAGATAAGGGAGATGGGTGACTATATAAATTGAAATAACTGAATAAAAACTAAACCAGAAGGAAGGAGAGAGGTATAGATTTGGGTAACGTAGCACTTTTTATTAAGAAGATGGTTTTATATGATGATAGAATTGGCTCTCCTGGGTCTAATTATGACCAATTGGGAGATTGATGGAATAAGTCAGGCACCTTGAGGCCAAGTGACTATGTTCTGAAATTCACAAAAATGAAGGAAGGGAAAAATGGTGAAAAATTAGCCATATGCACTCGGCTTCAAGAATTGAATGTATTAAGGAAAAAGATGGGCAGCATGCTATAGCTTGAAATCTTAAAAAGACAAACAACAATGTGGGACAGCCTTAAAAACAAGATACTGCAAGCACAGATCCAAGCAATTCCCAGGGGGGAAAAGTTAATAAGCTTTAAGTGTGCTGCATGGTTTAGTAAGAGGGTGATAAGGGGCTTGGAAACCAAATCTCAGGAAGAATGCTTAAGCTTTCTGACTATATTTTGCTTACAAAAGAGAAGACTATGGAAAGGCATGACAGTCTTCAAGCATGAACAGAAAAAGCCTGCTGTGTACAAGCATAGAGAGAACTTATTCTTTTTTTTTTTTTTTTTGAAGTTAAGGACAGGAGAAGGTGTAATGACTTCCTATTTTTAAAATGAGTAAGATTGAATATTTGTTTACAACAATAGTGGATGCTGCTCAGACTTTTGTTAAGACATTTGGTCCTGGTCCGTGACCTGTTGGGAACTGGACTGCAGAGCTGAAGGTGAGTGATGGGTGAGCGACCAAAGCTTCATATGTATTTGCGTCTGCTTCCCAGTGCTAGCATCACCACCTCAGCTCTACCTCAGATCATCAGGCATTAGAGTCACATAGTGCAAACCCTATTCTAAATTGCACATGCAAGGGATCTAGGTTGCGTGTTGCTCCCACTTCCCGGTCCATGGAAAAGTTGTCTTCCATTAAACTGTTCCCTGGTGCCGAAAAATTTGGGGACTGCTGGTTTAGCATATCGCAGAAGCTAGGGATTGGACTAGATGTAAGATCCACAGTAATACTCTGGTTCATTCAGTAAAATTGTATCTTCTTGATAATCTCTAAATTTATTGGACTATAATTCCCATAATCCCATCATTGAGTTTCAGTACTGGATGGAAATGATAGAAGTTGTACCAATGCATCTGGATCACTTCAGATTGGGGGTGTTCCCTTTTAAATATAATTTTGAATACAATTAATAGATTTCTTCTGTATGTAGTAAAGAATAATGGTTGTATTTTTTTCAAAAAATGGATGATTTATGTTAATGCTTTATGAACAAAGGCATTATTCACATATTGCCAATGTAGCACTGTTTTTGATTATTCTGCTGTTCTTTAGGTCACATTGGAATTGCTGTTCCTGATGTAAATAAAGCTTGTGAAAGATTTGAAGAACTGGGGGTAAAATTTGTGAAAAAACCAGATGATGGTGAGTGTGCTGTGAGCCTTTTTCTTTGTATGTAGTATTGAGATAAATTGGTGAATTTCTTCGATCATGTCAAATTATATATACACATATGTAGGGTAGCATGATGTGTATCTCCAACCTATTTGTCTATCTCCAGCTTGCTTTTTGTAAATAAATGATAAAAATCTTGTCATTAGAAAAAAAATCCTTGGCAAAGATATGGTATTAATCTGGAAAAGTTGTAAAGTAGGATCTAATCTGGATCTGTCACAGGGACCAGCGGTTTCGTCTTCCAAGCTTTCGGATTTGTGCTGGAGCCCATCTTCAGGAAACTTCTGGTGACCGATTCAGATTGGATCCTACATTATCTTTACAATGTAAAGACTTAAAATGAGAATTTATTAAAACTATATATTCCTCTTTTATAGGTAAAATGAAAGGCCTCGCTTTTATTCAGGATCCTGATGGCTACTGGATTGAAATCCTGAACCCTAATCATATGGTGACTTTAATCTAGATTAGAAATAAGAACAATGCACTGTTAGTTATAAGAAACTATTGTAATTTCTTTAAGGGAAAATAATTGATGTAATCAGGAAGAAAAAAGACTAGCTGATGCTGTATTCTGTTTCTCCTCTCCCTACTTAATTTATGAATTTGGTTGTGAATGTGAACACTTTTAGTGTAATACAGCAGAAGAATCATTCAGATTAGAGGTTAGGGAGTAAGCAACAGCGTACTAATGGTCTCAAATTTCTTTCTCTCTTCATTTTGTATGCAAGAAGATATTGGAAGCTCAATATTGGCTCTTGCATGCAATTTCCTACTCAATCTGAAGACAGAATATTCTAATATTTTTCTTTTGGGGCATGTAAACTTGTTTACCGTGGGTCAGTCTCAAAACCAGTGTTAAGATCTTTATCAAGGTTTGAGTTTCCAAATCTACCATAGAAAAAGCAGAGCTTTCAGCTTTTTGTTTTTTAGAAATTTACTTCTGTTTTTACTAAGCAGAGATCTCTTGGGGTAGAACAAACCTTCATAACTGATTTTTTAAAATGGTGAACCACAGTTAGTACAAATCATGTTTAAGGGCCAACTTTTAAAAAAATATATTATTTTGCCATAGTGCCTGAATGCAGTCAAGTGTTCTGAAATTTTTCTTCTGGAAAAATGTTCACCATAGAACCATTTTTATGGTTGGTGAATTCCAACCATTTATGGTTGGTGCAATACAATTGATTCTTGCTCCTAGCTCCTGTTCAGTAAATAACTGTTGCTTTATTTTGAAGTGCTGACAAAAGATCAAAATGGCAATTTAAGACTGTTTTTTCTGGAAGATGGAAAATATTAAATACTTGCATACTAAATTATTAAGTTGTATTCTTTTTTTATTCTCTGTTGCTGAAGCTGACTCTTCAATTTTGTGGAATCTTGTTTATGCTTCTTTATATTTGGCACTAGGAAAAAATAATTTCAGTTGGTTGTTTGCAAAATGAAAACTAGGAAGATACCATAGTAAAACAGTATTGGTTTTAGAGACTAAATTGAGAGCCAGTTTAGTGCATAGATATTCCTCTCTTACCAAACACTTGTTCAGCAAGTGTTTGAAGTTACACAGGTGCTTAAAAAATAATTTTACAGCCAAGTTACTACCATTTAATATCTTCACAGCATTCCTTAGTCAAGTGATTATCATTCCTTCAGGACATGTGTGCCTGCCCTGTTTTTTTCTCCCTCCCCCCACTGCGAGCAGAGAGAGAGGAGAGGAAGGGATTGCAAGAGAGTAAGCTGTTTACTCTTCTACACATTGAAACTAGTGCAATCATACAAGCAGGTTGGGTCTGAAAGCTGCCGGCACATTACAGATAGCTTACAGTACTCTTGTGAAATTTTTTCCTCCAATCTTTCTGCTCTACGAGGACAGGGAAAACAACTTCTATAGGCAATCCTCCTTTGTCTGATTCTTTCCCGTTGCCGATGCACAAACACATTGCTTTTGATGCGCAGAAGTACATAGCACTCTATTGAAATCTTTTCCTCATAACTCTGTTGTGAATGTGGAGTCAGGAAAAGGAGAGTTGGCCTACAGAAATAACTTGGTCTGCCTTCTCACAAGTGGAGCGATTGGAAAGGAAGAGATTTCAAGAGAGTATTGTAAGATGTTTGCCTAGCATATCAGCAGTTCCCAGCTGTGAGCTGTCAGCACAATGATATTACTTTTTATCTATACAAGCCTTTCAAAAGGTGAGAATGATTAGGAGGTAGACAGAAAACAGAAGGTATGAAATTTGCTAGTCTTTGTAGCTGGAAAGCACAGTTGTGATTACATGGTTTCCCATTTATCATCTGCTTTGCTCAGCAGTGGAGTTGCTGATTCCAGTTAGGAAAGACTACTTGTAGTGGTTTTACCGTTATTTATTTGATTTCTATAGTTGCCCATCTCAATAAGTGACTTTGGGCAGCATATATCATAAAATATAAAAACAACTAAAACACTACGAAATAAATATATAATGATAAGGTATCAGGCTACAAACTGGGAGTGTGAGTTCTAGAAGCCTGCTCAATTATCCTGGGCCAGTCACTTTCTCTGGTCATAGGAAGCAGAAGCAGGCAATGATAAACTTTCACTTCTGAAAGCCTGCCAAGAAAACAGGGTTTTTCCCCAGGCAGTTAGGGGATCAGCACTGATCTTTGTATTTCTTCAATAATCACAAATTACAAAGATTTGCAAATAGAAATAGAACGACTGGCAAAAAAAGCAAAGATAGTACCAATAGCGATAGGTGCCTTGGTTGCAATCCCCAAAAAAACCCACATTGAACTCTATTGGCATTGACAAAATCATCATCAGTCATTTGCAAAAAGCACCTTTACACGGAATATCTTGTATCCTGCAACAGTAGCTTTAATACCATCAAACATCTGCCTATCTCAGATCCTTGTGAAGGGCTTGATAGGTAAGTAAAAATGCCAAATCCAATCTAATCTGACTAAATCTGGCAGACTGCGACCATAATTGGAGACTACAGAAGAAAAGGATAGTAATAGGAGTATTTCTTGTACATGCAAGTGCGATTTTCATCCTATAAACTGGTTGCTGAATTCTGAACCCTACATCAATGAAGGAATGAAAGGTCCGTTTTCACTGCATCATGGCATAAAAGTTGGACCATAAGAAAGGCCAAGCGCCAAAAAATTGAGGCCTTTGAACTATGTTGCTGGAGAAGACTCCTGCGAGTCCTTTGGACTGCAAGGCGATCAAACCAGTCAGTCCTAGAGGAGATCAACCTTGACTGCTCTTTAGAAGGCCAGATCCTGAAGATGAAACTCAAATACTTTGGCAACCTAATGAGAAGGAAGGACTCACTGGAAAAGAACTTAATGCTGGGAAAGATTGAGGGCAAAAGAAGGGGACGAAAGAATGAGAAAAGAATTCCTGGAGGAATGTTGTCTATAGGGTCGCAATGGGTCGGACACAACTTCGCAACTAACAACAAAAGGGCATAAAAAGGGCAACATGATTGTACTGCCTAACATTCATTTTCAAGGATTATTCCAATTTGCTTACTGCATAGGATATTACAAGGAGGAAAGTTTAATTTTGGTTTATCCAGTCTTACCTTTTCCTGGGCAGGGAAATTGCAAACTATAGATGGAATTAAGGATCTAGAAGGCTGATGATCAGAAAAATATTTTTTCTCTTAACTCCGTACTAATCTGGACCTTTAAGACCGTACCTATGTATTTTAAGGCCAGTGTGACCCTCACTACTCTATATGTTGTGAAAGAAACTCCTTTGAGGGTTGTCTCAAAAAAGAAAGAAAAAGAAAGCGCAACTGATCTTTGTTAGCAGCAATGAGCTAGTTCCGAAAACGGATAGCATAAACTATCGGTAGCATAAGCTACAGCTTAAGTTTTTTTTTTTTTTTAAATGAAATATTGAAATGAATCTCTGTTTCTTTTTCTTAATTTTCGTGGCAGTTGAAACAGGAAGATTTAGGTTTTGACCGCCCACGCAGGCGCCCGTCCGCCTGGCTTGAATTTCAGCTTTGCAATTATTTCTCCATTGATTTTAAAGAGGAAATATTTCCATGAGGAGAGAGGTTAAACACGGTGTGGCTTTCTCCTCCCCCCCCCTCCCTCCTCATTTCTTTCTCTGGAGATTACAGGACCGGCGCCAAAAAAGGAACAATCCCCACCTCTACAAAATGTGCATCTTGTAATGGCAAAGACTCTCGCTTTCGTTACCGTCGCGATGACGTCGGCGCGCCGAGCGCCGGCGTTGCCAGGGTGACGTCAGTGCTCGCGGCGACGCCTGAACGCCACGGCCGGCGGAGGAGGAAGGGGAGGGGGGGTGTCCTGCTCCAGCGCTCCAGCCGGTAAGTCTGGCGGCGAAAGGACTTGGGGGGGGGGAGGGGGGGAGTTTCCTCGGTGTTTCCCCCCCACACACGCGCTCGCGCGTAAGGCCGGCGCGCAGGCGGCAAGCAGCCATGGCCGTTAACATCGGTTCGCCGTTCCCTGCCGGGCAACCCCCGCGGCCCTGAGCATTTCTTAGCCACTCGGCGAGGTTATTTCATGGCAGGCAAAAGGGCATCCGATGGGTATCGCCAAGGAGTCGTCGCGAGCTTTTTTTCTTTTTTCTTTTTTTTTTTCCCTCCCCTCGAGGGCTCCGCCTCGAGATGTGCAGCAGGTTTCGCGTCCGTTTTTTCCTGGGGGTTGCAAAGTGGCGATGGGGCTTGGCTCATCCCATAATGAAAGCGAACGTCTGGAAATTGAGGTCTTGGTAGAAAAGGGGTGGGTGGGTGGGCGTTGTGTGCAATTGACGCCCTTTACGTACCTGGGCCTTTTAAGCCTTTTATGCTTTTGGAATGTAAACTCCCGGTTTTTTAGTTATTACTTATTGGGTTTGCGTGCAACTCTTGGTAAAAATAAAATAAAAGCTAAGCTGCAACATAAGGCCGTTCGTGTGCCAGGGCCGTATGTTTAATTAAATTTACCAGCACATAATTACAATTCCCGCCCCAAAACAACCTTAGGAAAACTATTCTAAATCAAGTAGTTAGTGATGTTGAAATTGCATTGCTCTTGTCCCCAAAATTTCTGGTCAGTCTTAGATTCTTAGACTGCAACTCTCATCCATCTCATTTAATTCAGTTGGGTTTCTAAATGAGTACATACACTATAGAAATCCACTCTTAATGCTGTTTGTATTGTACATGGTATATATAAACTCTAATCTTTGTCTCTTGTTTTCTTTTTTAAAAAAATATATGCTAAAGTTTGCTCCAATTGTACCCATAGCAGATTGATGTAATGATTGAATTCAGATCCGCCTTTAAATACTCACCCAACTATGATGCTCCCTGGCATAAGCATGTGGTACAAAATGCAGTGATGAAAAAGTGACAACAGGTACCTCACACTGTCATAATGCAAACTCAGGTCTTTCAAATTTGTTACTCAATGTTTGATGACACTGGATTTGCGTTGTGACATTACAAAACATGTTTCAGTCCTTTGCTCTCGGTAAATGAGGATAACTCATAATCAACCAAAAAGTCAAAAGTATGAGGTATTTAAAAGGGAAGCTCTTTTGATAGAACCTTTTGAATAGATTCCTCTACTTTTTGCTTTTCAGTCAGCTTAATCTATCTCATAGCGTTATGAGAAAAGATTACAGGGGAGCCGCATGTAGTATTTTGACTTCCCACATGAGAGTAGGAAATTTACTAAAGCAGTTTTTTCCCCATACAAATTATCATCTATTGTCTGTGGTCAGAGATTCTGGCTTTGGAATGTAAATGTAAATGTAAATACATTGCTGTTTACTGTTACACTCAATAAGGCATGGAGATATAGACCATACAAATTACATTTTCTTTTTTTAAGACCATGCTGTGCTTATCAATTTGTGCTCTTTTCAGAATAATTCTTGTGGTTCCCTGCTATAGGTAGTAAAAGACAACATACATGAAATAAGTAAAATAAAAATAAAGAAGACATGTTACCTAGGGAATTCTGGAGTTCACATCAACATATCTTAAGGTTACTGGTTGAAAAACACTGTTTAAGACAGTTGCCAACAGGTACTGTGTAATGGTCTCACATGATCCAGAGCATCTTTTCCCCTTTGGATCTCACTTCCCCCACCCTAAAACATTATATTCTATATTAAATGTCTATATGACATTTGCAGATATCATTTTTGTAAGAAATAAAGGTTGGGATTAAAGTTATTTTTATTCTCATCGTAATCCTGTATGATTGATTAGGCTGAAAATTATTATTAGGATATGGCAATCCAATAAGAGATGGAGAACTTGGATTTGCTGACCCATCTGAGGTAGCAAAAATGTCTTGGATCAGCCCTTTCTGTCTGTATATCTGTTTTTCCCCCCTCACAATATGCTTGAGACAATGAGTGGCCTCTTTACATCTCTTTCAAGAATTGATTATTATATATAGACAGATATCTGTGTATGTTTGTGAAAATTTGTTTGCTAAACCTATGGCCCAAATGTAAAATGTGTTTTGCACTAACTACAAGATGAAGCAAATATTTTTATAATTTTATTTTCTCTATGTATTTATTATCTCTGTATCTTCCTTCTGGAGAGCTTAAACTAGAAGGCAGCTTTCCTGAAGCCATCCTATTTTACCTTAAAGCAGATCTCTATGTGCAAATTTCAGAGAAACAGTTGGTTTCAGTTTCATGATTGAGGAAGATTTTGAATTCAAGGCTCTGATCTAGAATTAATCATATGGTTCACTCTTTCAGTTCAGAACTACTGTGTTATGTGGTTTTTGGTTTGCTTAAAAATTGTTTGCCTTATTTAAGAAGGATGCCTTGAGAACTGGGTAGATGAATATTTGTAAAATTATGGTTTTAATAAGTTATTATTTATCAAATTTACAGCCAATTGCCTAAATTTGAATTAACTGCAGACTCTGTGAGATCTTCAAAGTCAGCTCCATGTACACCACATTGCAGTAATCTAAGGGAAATCACTGTAGCAAAGTCCTCCTGCCCAGGTAGGTCCACAATGGTGTACCAGCCAAAGTTGGAAAGTGCCCTCTTGGCAGTGGCTTTTATCTGCTTTTTTAGTAGAACCCAGGAAAGGATCTTCCAGGACAGCTTGGCAATCAGTACAGCAATAGGCTATCTAGCTTTCCATATGGCCCAAGAACTCACAGCCTGCCCACTGAAAGAGCAGCCCTGCACTGACTGATAAGTGTCCCAATAAATCAGTGCCATTACCCCCTCCGATGTCACTGGCCTCAAGGCTTGATGCAGGAACTTAGACCCAGCTGAGCAGACTTCATTCTCACTTTCACTCAGCCAAATCTCAATAATAACATCAGGCCTGTCTGTTCACATACCAACAAACCATGAATTTATATGTTCTTACATTAGACAGACCAGGCATTTAATAGCAGCACCTAAGTCAGATTCATCAACCATCTGGGAGAACAGACTACCTGGTTTCCTTTGCTACATCTCCTATGGCTATGACTCTTGCATATGAGGTAATGGCATCACAGGAAATCCTTGTTGGCTTGCACTGAACACTTTGTAGCTTTTCAGGTTTTACACAGAGTTTCAGCTCCTAAAAAAAAAAAGGTTGTGGTCCACTGTTGACAGGCCATTTTCTTGGGAAATCTCTGACTGGCTCAGATAGAGAAAAGTTAATTGTTGATTTTAGGAAAACAAAAAAAATATTTTCCATCTCCATTGTACGAAAATGGCAGCCCATGACTTTCATTGAAGAAGCCTTCGTCTTGGAGTAGAGTGATTCACATAGATATTAATAAAAGCAGTTTGCTTTTATTTATTTATTATTTGATTTACTATGAGTCTGAATGGATTCAGTAGTATACAGATCTAAAGGCGAAAACCGAAATTACTCAGATTAATTTTTTAAAAACCAGCAAAATAGAAACCAGCTGAAGTACCAGGGATCTGCTCTTAAGGAAGTCTTCTGCAACTACATAGATTTAACCAAAGGAAGGATAGAATTAATGTGTAGAGTAAGTTGTTTGAAAACTCAATCACGCTGTAGATTATGCTGAAATTTAGAAGTACTTTTATTTAAGATATAGATAGTTTAATAAATAGGACATTGTATCTTAAATCCATAATATCAAATACTCTACTTTAAATTCAATCTAGAAGCCATCTAGAGACAAATAGAACCAATTTACTATTGGAATCCCATATCTCAATATTTTATAATTTATTCTAATCTAGTTTCTGAAAATTCTTAAAAGGAGCATAATACAATAAATTGAATTGCCATGGATGGCATGAAAATATATTAATAGAATAGAATTATTTTACTCATTCCTTTCCCTTTGCAGCTTCTGTTCTCCCTTCTGCTCCAAAGAGTAGTCCAACATCCAGAGCAGGTTTTGAGGACATTGAAGGGGCTGCAGAAGGAAAAATTGGTAATCTAGTTGACTGCTCTGCTGTCTGAGTCATTTAATGTTGTTTCATATATTTAACAAAATACACAATAGCAGAGTTGGAAGGGACCTTAGAGGTCTTCTAGTCCAACCCTCTGCTCAAGCAGGAGAAAACCTATATTTTACCATTTGAGATAAGTGGTTGTCCATTGTCTTCTTAAAAACCTCCAGTCATGGAGCACCCACAACTTCTGACAGCAAGCCATTCCACTGATCTAACTGAAGAAATTTCTTCCTATTTCTAGGTTGGTTTCTCCTTGATTAGTTTCCATCCATTGCTGCTGCTTCTGCCTTCAGGTGCTTTGGAGAATAGCTTGACTCCCTATATAACCCCCTATTTAACACTTGGCTCTCTCTTCCTTGTCCATAGAAAATAGGCAGAATTTGTCTATGACCTGCATTACAGCTTCATAAAAAAGTTGTGAAACAGCTATAAAAGTTATCAATGTTTTTTTGAAGATCGAAAGGATTTTAAAAACCATGTTTTGATCGAATACCTTTTTTGTTGCTGGCTTTTTGTTTGTTTTGCATTTTGTGTCACACAGAATGAACTACTTTTCAGAAAACAACATTTCACTCTACTTTGGCTTAACCAACCTTCATGTTTCTTATGAACATATTGTTCTGTATAAATGTGGACAAAGATTAAAGAACGAGCTATTTTTAAGTGGCTAAAACTCTTAGCTTTATTATCTATCATTTGTATTTTAGTTTGAAGTAATGTAAGTTAAGGTCTTATATCAAGTTAAGATCTTATATTAAATATAAGTAAAGATTTAAGAGTTGCATAAATATTTGCTCTTTGTACAACAAAATATGATTTGATTATGTAACCATAAGATATCAATATAATTGTGCATGCCTAAAATAATAGAATGGATATTCTATAGTTTTATCCTTGTGTAGATAAGAAACACTTATTGAAAATACAAATTGTTTATAAATGCGCACAAAGCCTTATTTTTTCCCCAAAATAGGAGTTTGTGGGGGGGAAGTAACTTCAAGCTACATACTGTATGATAACATGAATGGAAAAAAAGGGCAAAAGTGTATGTTTTGCAAATGTCCTGTAATGGACATAGTCCTTGAGTTATGATATTCATTAACAACAGATCAAGGTTATGACAGTGCTGAAAAAAGTGACTTACGATCTGTCCTAGAAGTTATGACCATCATACCAGACCATGGTCATGTGATTGGGATTTAGACACTTGGCAGCTGGCTTACATTTACAGCAGTTGCAATATCCTGCAGACACATGAACATGATTTGCTGCTTTCCCAGCTGGCTTCCGACAAGCAAAATCAGTAGAGAAAGACAGATTTATTTAATGGCCATGCTTTTGATGACTAGTGTAAAAATGCTTGTAAAATTGCGTTTGATTACTTGATGAATCACTTAAGATCACATTGCTTAATGACCAGAATTCCTATCCCAATTGTTATAGTAAATCAAGGGCTACCTACATTCTTTTCAAAGGTTTGTTAGAATATAAATAGTTGAGATTTCACTTTCTGTGAATGCTCTATCCTCTGAGATTGGATTCAACTAGAGCTTTACAGGAAGTGAATAGTTAATTTTGCCTTGATTAAACTTATTTCTTAGGAAAATCTTCTAATATTAATAATTAAAAATCACTCTTATCTCCGTTTCAGATAATTAATTAGACTCTGGGGAGAAGAGTTCATAAATATTCATATTCTAGCTAATTATGCATGAAAGGTTATGTTACAGCTTTCACTATTTGATTTGAGCACTCCTACATAGGGCCTAACTGATCTGCTGTGGTTACAGAATCAGTTTTAACTTGTAGAGAGTATACAATTAAGCAAGCACTATAACATAATTATTTGGTTTATTTTAATTTTTAGAAGGGCCTCTTTATATATCAACATAACAGTTGTAGTAATGATTTGATGAAAATATTGCTGCATTTTGTTTATATCTGTTATGTATGAAATTACATTGAAAAAATGATTGAAATATTTGTTTTCCCAGGCCTTAGGATAGGGCAATTAAGTTTAGTTTTTTTACTGCTACTAAGTTAATGAGTTTTGGCTTTTTCTATACAGGTTGCTTCTTTCTTAATTGTAAGTCTCTCTGAGTTGCTAAGAAATAGGGCAGCCTCAAAATTAAATTAAATTAATTAAATAATACTCTGCTTTTTTTCTAGTGGTACTTTCTACATGCATATATTTTCTCGATTTCTTTTCCCATAAGAACATTGTGAAATAGGTTGAGTTGTAAGAAAATGAGTGGTCTAAGGTCACCCAGTTAGCTTCCTTGGCAAGTCCGTGAACTTAATTCTGGGGCCTAATCCAGTACCTTTACATTTATGTTACACTCAATTTAACATTTATAATGGTTTTCTTCAATATTCTTATGCTGTATTTTTTAGGTGTAACATAAACATTTCTTGTGCAACATGAGCAACAGTCATCCACTCCGACCTTACACAGCAGTAGGTGAAATAGACCACGTTCACATTCTATCCGATCATGTTGGTGTTCTGATGAATGGGGAGGAATACAGTGATGTTACCTTTATAGTGGAAAAGAAACGTTTTCCTGCACACCGAGTGATTTTGGCTGCGAGGTGTCAGTATTTCAGGTGAAGTATAGTGTTCTATCAGATATACTTTGAATTTCTGGGTAAGCAAGATGAAATAAAAAGCCATTAAGAAATAACCTGATACTATCTGTCCAACAATGCCTTTTTTTTAATGTAAAAAAATAAAAGTACATTGCTCTGTTATACTTGACTTTCATTACATCAGTATCTCAAACTAATAGGCTACATTTAATGAGGATTGAAATTCAGAATTCTTTCCAGCAGAAATGGCTTTAACAAAACAGGAGTTAATGCTGTGAAGCAGATTATGAAATTTCCCATGTTACCTATTTGTCCCCAACTCTTTGAAATGCAAGAATCCTATAAAATTCGTTTCTGGTTGAGATCTGGTATTAAAAACTGAAAAGGAAGGCAGTTTGGTATTAATGTTTCCTTTCCTAATTCTGTTATTTTTTCTTCTTATTTAGAGTATTTTTTTTTTCTTTTTAAGTATATAGTTTTTTATGGATCAATTTATTTTTTCTTGCAGCATATATAACTTTCTATAATATCTATTATGTTGTCTAGTGTGTAACATTTTTGAAGAAAATACAATAGATTTCAGAATTTGTAAAAATGACTCCCCAAATTAATCCCCAAATCTAGAGCAATCCATTTGATTGTCTGTGATGGGTAATTTTACTCATTTCCAAGGAATTTAATTTTTTCCTCAACCTCCCAGACTACTCCATTTTTATTTGGGAAACTCCTTCAAACCTTTGAATAACTATTCCTCAAAGGCCACACACCTTCAGGGGAAGGAGGGAACATAGAGGACAAATACTGAGAAGTTCCTTTCACTAGCATAGTGTTCAGCCTTGTCTCTTGTTTTTAATGCAAAACCTGCTGCATATAGTCTCTGTATGTTAAAGCAACATATAGCTGTGCCCAGGAATCAATTGCAAGTAATTTTTAACTGCTTGATACAAGCTTCAATAGCTTCAAATCCAAACACTTGTCTTAAGAACTAAGTGTGATGATTTTACAGTGATAAAAATATCACTCTTTTTGTTTTAGAGTTTGCATGATTTTATCAAATGCAAATTTTCCTCACTTTTCTTCTTTCTCTGTGTTTGAACAGAGCGTTATTATATGGTGGAATGCGTGAATCTCAGCCTGAAGCAGAAATCCCTCTCCATGATACCACCGCAGAAGCCTTTACAATGTTATTGAAATATATTTATACAGGTCGTGCCACATTAAGAGATGAGAAAGAAGAAGTCCTGTTAGATTTTTTGAGTTTAGCACATAAATATGGGTTTCCAGAACTGGAGGATTCCACCTCTGAATACCTTTGCACCATTCTTAACATTCAAAATGTTTGCATGACCTATGATGTTGCTAATCTCTACTCACTACCTAAATTGACATGTATGTGCTTCATATTTATGGACAGAAATGCTCAAGAGGTACTCTCCAGTGAAGGCTTTCTGTCTCTTTCTAAGGTATGTCAACTATTTAGGGTTTTTTTAAAGTTACTTTTTTTAATATATTTGGAAATATTGTTGAAATGGTTGAAATAGAATTTAAAACTATTATCCAGATGTTTATTTTTCAGTGGACCAGATGGTATTCAACAATGATTTTGCTTTCCTTTTCCTGCATAAGCCCTTTCAATAATCAGTCATTCCTGGAATGTGTTCTACCTGAATAATCATTGTTCCATTTTTCAATCACAATTATTCCTCAATTCTTAATCTTCTCTGAAATGTGTTGAAACTAGGAAGATGCTTCTTGAAAAGGCTCTGTGTTCAGAAGGTTAATGTTTCTGCGCTTGCATGCAATTCTGTAATAGTTGATTAAAAGTATCAATATGTAATTAGAGTCTGCCCCAATCCAGAAGGATTCTGGATAGAGTAAAGCAAAAACAATAATAGAAACAAAACCAAAAAGAATCCACATTCTAATACAAAGCATCTTCACAAAACCAAAATAAGTTTCATTAATGGACCAGGGGAACAGTTTTGCTGCAAGTTAATTTTATTTATTAATTTTATTAATAGGATTGTATTGAACTATATGATTATATAATAGAAATGAATAATCTCATCTAGCTTCAGATACCTGAATGGTTAGTAAGGAACTGCTGCTAATATTGCTTTTATGTAGGAAGGGTAATGTTTTTATGTGGATATATGGGATGTTGGTATTATAAGCAAAAGTTTATTGCCAACAGAATTTATTAGCTCACAATGAAGAGCTTGTACTGTAGAATTCAAATAGTATAGTTTTACTTGGAGCTGACTGAGCAGTGTTATATTACTGCCATTTCTTTTTACTTTTTAGCCAGCACTTCTCAGTATTGTACTGAGGGATTCATTTGCAGCTCCTGAGAAGGACATTTTTCAAGCATTGATGAACTGGTGCAAGCACAATCCTAAGGAAAGTCATGCTGAAATCATGAAGGCAGTGCGCTTGCCGTTGATGAGCTTGACAGAACTTTTAAATGTCGTAAGACCTTCGGGATTGTTATCTCCTGATGCTATTTTGGATGCCATCAAAGTTCGATCTGAAAGTCGGGACATGGACCTCAACTATAGGGGCATGTTAAGTAAGCATTTTGATACTTGCAAAGGAAGATTTTATACATTTTTTATTACTTTTAATTTAATTTCTTTTTAATTAAAATATTTTAATTAAAAATGTTGTTATTATTGCTGCTAAACAACCGTTAACCAGCAGAAATATGTAGCCTCTGATAACTGATTGTAAATCCTAATTATATTGCCTGATCCTAATTCATCTAATCCTCAGTGAAATAGCAAAAGCTTTTTCGTTGTATTTTGGTATTTAAAGGTTGAGTCAATGAAAAACTATTCTTGTAATTAATGCTATTCTTAAGTGGGTTGGGAGTGCTACTGCATGGCGTATGTGTCACTGGAATTAGGGGAATGTTTTGTTTTCTTTTTATGGTATAACTTGAGGAAGTTGTCTTAAGGTTACAAGGAAATGGGTGGCAAGGGAAATATTAATTCTTTGACTGATTTTCTATTTATGGAATTTTGAGATATAGCCATCATTTTTTTCCAAAAATTCAAACAGTGAATTCATGTTCAATATTTCTTAATTCTAAATTTCATTAAATTAAATAACTGTAAATTTTTATGTTTGTTTTTTTTTCTGTTCCATATTCCATGTTCCTTTACTAGAATAGTGTTTTTATAAAGAGGCTGTTTTTATTCAAAAAGTAATTTCTAATTATTGATCAAATTTGATTGATTTCTCAGGAATTTGCATTTTACGCATTTTATAATTATTCAAAATATTAGAGGTTTTTAACATGATCAAAAATTATTATCAAATGTATTTGCACCTATCTTATAATGGAGCTACTCTACAACAATAAAAAACAAGGAAATAAAAAGGAAATTTAAACAAAGTGAAAATAAAATAATAGAACAATAAAATAAACAATGAAAAAGTAAAAGATAATATATCAGTATGACTAGTAAAAAAGATGAGCAAGTGAGAAGCAGAGGGCAAGCAAGAGCACTTTGACTTATACACTGTATCACAATGCTTTACAGCCCTCTCTAAGCAATTTACAGAGTCAGCATATTCCCCCCAACAGTCTCAGTCCTCATTTTACCGACCTTGGAAGGATGGAAGGATGAGTCAACTTTGAACTGCTCAGAATTGAACTCCTGGAGTGAGCAGTGAGTTAGCCTGCAATACTGCATTCTAACCACTGTGCCACAGCAAGGGAGAGAAGGTGGTGTCTGCGGTCAATCTAGCAGCCACCTCCACAATCGAATTCTCCCACTGGGTCCCCCAAACCAACTTGCAGAGCCAAGTCTTAATCAGTGGGGCTTTGTTGTCGTGACTATCTTATTGCTTTCTTGATTAGATTATGGAACTTCTTTCACTGTTCTGACAAAAGTCACAGGGTAGAGGTAGTGTATCTTACCAATCAATTGGAAATGTGCTAGAAAGAAAAAAATAAATTACTTTTCATTGCTGTTCTTTCCAGTACCAGGTGAGAACATTGCTACTATGAAATATGGAGCCCAAGTGGTTAAAGGGGAATTGAAATCTGCCTTATTAGATGGAGACACACAGAACTATGATCTAGACCATGGATTTTCCCGACATCCTATCGATGATGACTGCCGTTCTGGTATTGAAATTAAATTGGGTCAGCCATCAATAATCAATCACATACGAATACTATTATGGGATCGAGATAGCAGGTAGGTTCTAAGTCTTTTTGTTTTTCATTCTCGGCCATAAAAAAATGATTTGAGCTTGAGAACATGACCATTTTATTGTCTTCAGACTCTGAGAAATTCAGCTGGCACTAAGAAATTCAATTGAAGAAAATTTATCTGAATGGGAGTGATCTCAAGTACATAAAATCATTAAAATGAAATAACATTGTAGAATAATGAAATATAAAGACATGGTAAAAATAAGTGGGAATATTCAGTTATTTTAAAAAATGATATTAATATTTTGTTACACAGGTTCTAGTAGTTGATTGAAAGTTTCTACTTTTAAGAGTGCTTTAATTATGTTGGTCTTTGACCATAATAAAGATTGGATTTGAGAGTTCTTTAAATGCCTAATTTCACTGCTACTTTTATAAAAATATTGTTTTAAATATTTTTATTACTACTTTAATAATTCCCTATTTCGTTTTATGAACACCAGTTTGGTGTAGTAGTTAAGGTACCACATTAAAAACAGGGAGACTGTGAGTTCTACCTTAGTGGGTTTCAAAACCCATTGCTAGCAGTTCGCTATCAGTAGTGCGTGGGCATGCGCGGTGCTTCTGTGCATGCGCAGATCATTTTTGATGATGTCTGGGCAGAGCCTCCTGCCGCCGCCACTATTGGTTCGCCCAAACCGGGAGCAACCCACCACTGGAGTTCTAGTTCCGTTTTAGGCACAAAGCCAGCTGGATGAGCTTTTCTCTCTCAGCCCTAGGAAGAGGCAGTGTAAACCACTTCTGAAAAATACTGTGAAAAAACTTGCAGGAACCAGTCAGGATAGTCGCCACAAGTTAATACTGCCTTAAAAGGGTACCAAAGAGGGGGAAAGGTTTTATACTTGTAGTTTTGTGTGTCTTCTGAACTGTTTATAGAAGACAAATAGTAAATAAATGTTTTAAGAAGATAAGGATATTGATAAAATATAGTAATGTATTTGATAATGTGAGTAAGAGTAAACATTACTGTAGTAGAAGATAAACATCAAATAAAAATTATGGAAAAAGGGCTTAAAACACATCCACATGATCAAGCTGTTTAATGATGTCTATGAGCTACTAAATATTTTCAGGTTCCTATTGATTTTTTTTAATGTACAACTTCTCTGGTTAAGTTTAAATTTTAAAAACTAAAAACACAGAGAATACTTTCTTTTATATCTTAAGTGTATTAAATATTTGCATTTACCTGAAAGTGAGGTGGATTTGTTGTATGCTTAACTATCTTGCCTCATAAAATTGATGGGTTAATCAAATTGTTCATCCCTGCATTCTCAGAACTGTTGAATATATTTTGGATCTTTGTAAGAGATTACACAGACAGAAGGAAGCAAGATTAGCTCATTTGGCCTAAATATAGATTTCCCCCCCGTCTAACATTGAATGTAACATAGTGATCCCCAGAGTGTATAAAATATTGTGTGAAATTTTTAGATAGATAACGGCAATATTTTTAATTTATTTGATCTTTAAAGGTCATATTCGTATTATATTGAGGTATCCATGGATGAACTAGACTGGATTCGTGTAATTGATCACTCAAAATATCTATGTCGATCTTGGCAGAAACTGTATTTTCCTGCCCGTGTCTGCAGGTTAGTGTGATCCTACTGTTTTGATTCCATAGTATTTTAATATTGAAATAAATTGTTTTACTTTAATTGATTAGAATTAGATACAATGGTTAGTTCAGTACATATTAGAACAAACCAAACTAACATTTGAGTAGATATATTGAAATAACTTTAAGTAAGTGGTTCAAGCTGCTGATATCCTGAAATGTTAATAAAAGTAGCTTTTAGAAACATCTTATAAAATAAGGTAACTAATTGTTGCATTTGGTATCTTATAAATTAAATATTATAAAAAAATAAAAAATCACCATTATCTAGTACAGTAGTTTAAAAGCAGAAATTTTTCTCTTTAATTGTCTCCTTAATTTTCAGTCTTTGAAGAGATAGATAGTAGATAGATAGATAGATAGATAGATAGATAGATAGATAGATAGATAGAGAGGTTTCATTGCACAGTCTCTTTTCTTCAGTGTTACAATCCAGTCAAAATTAGTTACAGTGAAACCTCAGTTATATGGAACAGAACAGTCTTCCATATTGGTTAACAAGATTGTGTAATGACATCATTATGAAAATACCACCAATTGTGTACTGATGTACAGTCACTGTAGATAATATACCACTACAGGTAATAACATTCTGTGATTAAATAATAATATACACATCTACCCTTTTTAAACACATTCCAGTTAGTCCATTAAAATGCTGTTTCACTTCATATTGGTTTACATTTTGCTACTTAGGGAAAGGAAGGAGAAAGTAATGGAGAAAAATCCTGAGATGTTATGAATGGGGTTAATGAATTCTCAACGACATGAAGTTGATTTATGTGTCAGATATAAATGTGGGACCTCTGGTGGGAAAAAGGGAGTTGAAATCTATTTCTTGATCTAAACTTGGAATATGATTGTTCATATTTCTTGTGGCATTTGATATTTAAAATATGGGGAAAGGATAGGAAGCAATAAATGAGTCTAACTGAACGTAGATTTATATACTGCTTCATAGTGTTTTTTCAGCCCTCTCTAAGCGGTTTACAGAATCAGCATATTGCCCCCAACAATCTGGGTCCTCATTTTACCGACCTTGGAAGGATCTTGACTATGTGTCTGAATGATCATCCATTTGGCAACTTCAAATTTTGATTAATAAATGCTCTATCTTACATATTGGTAAATGTAATCAGAATATCAAGTATAAACTAGGTGGTATTGATCTTGCAGATGACCCTCACTTTGTTAAGGGTTAGGGTTAGGTGTACTTATCTCTGATGATCTATGCTCCAAAGTTCACTGTAACAGGGTTGCTAAAAAAGCACTAAGAGTTGTAAACTTAATTCTGCGAAGCTTCTTTTCTGGAAACATTGTATTGCTAACTAGAGCTTATAAAATTTATGCTAGACCAATCAGAGTACTGTTCAACTGTTTGGAATCCCTACCGTATATCTGACAGTACAATTGAGTGGGTTCAGAAGTATTTTACGAGAAAAGTTTTGCACTCTTCTGTACATAATAGAATTCCCTATGCTACTAGGCTCATAATTCTTGGTTTGGATAACTAGGAACTATGTCGCTTGCAGTCAGACTTAGGTATTGCATACAAAATTGTACGTAGTAATGTTTTACCTGTAAATAGTTTTTTCTGTTTTAATCGCAATAATAAGCATACGAACAACTGTCTTAAACTCAATGTAAATCGTTCTAAACTTGACTATAAAAAAATACGATTTTTGTAAAAGAGTTGTTGAAGTCTGGAATGCTCTATCTGATTCAGTTGTCTCAGCTACAAATTTTCACAGTTTTAGTTCATAAATTGACTTCTGTGGACCTCACTTCATACTTAAGAGGTCCGTTGGGGGGTCGTGCATAAGTGCACTAATGTGCCTCTCGTCCCTGTCATTGTATTTTTATATTATTCCTGTTTTTGTTTTTGTTTGACAAATTATAATAAATAAATTAAATAAATATCTGTGATAGAAGCTATGCAAAAGGATGTTAGGATAGTTTAGAAGGAATAAAGGAGAATGGACAGATAGAATAGAAAAGAATTTGTAAGATATTTATGTTCATTTATATCTGTTTTCTCTTTTAAATACGTCAAAACTATATTTGATATTGGGAAGGTATTATTTTTGTAGCATTGGAAATACTGATTGTTAAACAACATTAAAGAACTATTTGTAATCAAATGGACTATAAACTCATACATATTACTTAGCTAGAAAATTATTTATAACACTATTAAGAGGCTAATGATGTAGGTCAGTAAAAATATTCATTGAAACAGATAAAAATAGATTTATTTGTTGCATCTCAGTCTGCTCATTCTGCTGGATGGAATGCACTTGTTTGCCTGGAGTTCATGATGCTAGGTGAGAAGTTAATGCAAGGTTGCATTAAATTCTCACTACATATGACATCTTAATTTTTATGTAAATATGAGTCATATGTACTAAGAGACACTTAATCAAAGTAATCTCAGTACAGTATTCCTGAGGGTATCGTAATTAGTTCAATTTCATAGTGTCTTGGAAACAACAAAAAACTATTGCTTTTCCTTGATTTCCTTGAAGTTTCTTTGCTTTAGGCATTTGCTTTGTGTTCTTAGTACTTTTTTCTTTTCCTAACTTCTTCACTGAGTTTCCAATAATAAAATATCATTGTGATGCTAAAGAAATTCTACAAGATATTGTTTCACATAGTAACCAAATCGATAATTTATTAGTTTTTAAATGAACTCTAGAATATTTACGATAAACACAAACTGATTTAATCTGCTCAATAAATCATTTGCTGCATTATTTTGCAATATATTTTAACAGTGCAAAATTGATTTTTAATAGCATTTTGAGAAATCCAAATTAGTTTTCTAAGTTATTAATTCTGTTGTTATACTCTGTGTGGAATTTATTTTAGCAGAGGCTTGCAATAGACCAAGCTGTTTGCTTATACATGTGTTATATGTGTTTGTCATTTGCTAATAGTTATTGTATTGGGTTTCTTTTCTCCAAGTGCCAATGCACAGGACAAACTTATAGAAGGGACTACTATACTGTGCTCTAGTATTCTTTGATAAAAATGAAATTCAATCTCCAGATATTCTTCTTGTGCAAATGCAAATATGATATTTAATAAATGATATCTTACTTATATGGAAGAACCAGAATTTAAGATTGAATTTAACCTTACTCTCCCTTCTACATGTATATAAAAGGGAGATTAGACAGAAACAATAATTCAAACTATTATAATAGTTCCAGTAAATCTGTGCAGTTTTAAAGCTAATTTATTGGAGGAAAAATTTTCTTACATAGCACTTAGCAAACATTTGTGGAGCAACAGCAGGAACTATTTTTCTTGGGTTTTTAGTTTATGGATTTCTTTCAGCATGAATCATAAGAGTCTATTATGGGCAACTGTTTGGTTTATAGAAATTACTTATGCAGAAGAAACTGTGGGCAAGTATAGCATTCTTAAGGATTCACTAAAACATTCTCATTGGTGGTGTTTTAAATGGAATGTTAGAATTAGATAATTAGTTGGACCATTTTTGTATTTAAAATAGCAAGGTTCTATTTTTCTAAAAAAAATTCTCCATTTTACAGGATGACTCTGATGGTTGTATTCACAATTCAAAATGCTTGGGACCTTAAGATTGTTTCTTAAATTGAGATGCATGAAGTCAGCAGTGTAGTTGATAAACAGTGGTTTATAGCTTAATGTGATGTATGAACCCTGTCATAATTTTGGCTTCATGTACTTCCTTCTAAATATTATTATGATTAAATGCTATAGTCTTTTTAAAAACACTCTTGTATTTTCTGTTTATCTTATAGCAGAAAAAAAAAAAACCAGCAGAATTTTACCTGTCATTCATAAAACAGTAAATCAATCTCATAGTCAAATAGAACAATAATTTTCT
Organism: Pantherophis guttatus; assembly: GCF_059756535.1. NCBI lineage: Eukaryota > Metazoa > Chordata > Lepidosauria > Squamata > Colubridae > Pantherophis > Pantherophis guttatus. The sequence continues at coordinate 288,072,928 of NC_142063.1, read as the reverse complement.
TGTCAGAATTGGGAGGGAGAGAAAAACTGTTGCAAATCTAAATGTAAAGTAGCTGTAATAATAGTATCAATGATAATACTATTTTTTTCTCTGTGTAAAATGAGATAAATTGCTGGCATAGAAAAGCAAGTTAATATAGATGCTAGACAGATCTCAGTGTGCTAAAATTCTGGTGTTAATTATTTATATCACGGGTGTCAAACTTACCACGTCACATTGCAGTCATGTGATGTTTCACAACATTTTTCCAATTTTTGGAGCTGGGGTGGGCGTGGCCTGTGTGTGACACATCCAGCCTGCTGGCCGCCAGTTTGGCACCCCTGATTTATATCCTCCTGGATAAGCTTTTAAAATTAGTTGTTAGGTTTAGAGAATAAGTGCTAAATTAGTGATCAATATCCACATTCAATGTGACAATACAGGAAAATAAGCAAATTTGGACAAACTTCACTCTCTAATCCACTTTATTAGGTTTGATTATCAATTTATTAGTTGTGCTTCTTAAATTGTAAATCAGTGAGGTCTCTTTTCTTTCTGAATTATGTCTTTTTATGGAGTTTCATCTGTCCTACACAATGACAAGAAATTCAATTCAGCAGATAGCAAATTGGCATGTAGCCACATGGTGTCACTAAAATATAATTCAATCATCTAATGTTTTCTTTGCTATTTTGGGGGATATGCCTAATAAATTTACGAGACTCTTTATTATTATTGTTGTTGTTGTTTTATTTTTATCCCACTTTTCTCTCTCTCTCTCTCTCTTTCTCTCTCTCTCTCTCTCTTTCTTTCTCTCCCCGCCCCTTTAAATGATGTAAAACTATTTAGCACCACCAATGCTGCTACCTTTCAAAAAGACCTTGACTTTGTGTCAGAATGGTCAAAAAATTGGCAACTCAAAATTCTCTGTCTTACACATTGGCAAAAAGAATCAGAACACAAAATACAAGCTGAGTGGACCCGACCTTGTAGATGACCCTCACTCTGTCAAAGACCTTGGAGTACTCGTATCAAATGCCAAAGCCCACTGTAACAACATAGCCAAAAAGACATTAAGGTTTGTAAACCTAATCTTGTGTAACTTCTTCTCCACTAATATCACACTACTAACCAGAGCATACAAAACATTTGCTAGACCAATTCTTGAATACAGCTCATCTGTCTGGAACCCGCACTGCATATTGGACATTAATACAATTGAACGTGTCCAGAAATATTTCACAAGAAGAGTCCTTCACTCCTCCATTCACAACAAAATACCCTATGCCACTAGACTTGAAATGTTGGGCTTAGAAAATTTAGGACTACGCCACCTTCGGTATGACCTAAGCATAGCTCATAAAATCATCTGCTACAATGTCCTACCTGTCAATGACTATTACAGCTTCAACCACAACAATACACGAGCACACAATAGATACAAATTTAAAGTGAACCGCTCCAAACTTGATTGCAGAAAATATGACTTCAGCAACTCCTGGAATGCACTACCTGACTCTGTGGTTTCATCCCCCAAACCCCCCAAATTTTAACCTTAGATTGGCTACTGTTGACCTCACCTCTTACCTAAGAGGTCTGTAAGGGGCATGCATAAGAGCACCAGCGTGCCTACCGTCCCTCTCCTAATGTTCCCTTTAATTGTACTCATTTTATGTATTCAATTCATGCTTATACTTATATATATTATCTAATACGTACTCAACAAAATAAATAAACAAACAAACAATAAATAAATCTAATAGTCCTTCCCATTTCACCACAATAACAGCCCTATTAGATGGTTTGGGCTGTATCAGCCCTCCCAGAGGAACCAGACAGGAAACTCGGCTATATGAACTAATTATCAGAATAACAGAGTTGGAAGGGCATTGGAGGTCTTCTAGTCCAGCCTCCTATTTAGACAGGAAATCCTATACCATTTTAAACAAATGATGTTGGTGGTATCCTTTACTGTAAGGCTACAGTAACAGAATCTTGAAAGTTTGAAAGTAGAAATTTCCTGCTGCCACTTTTAATTTCCTAATTAATTATGGCAGATCCTTCCTAAATCTCTTCCTCTGATTGTTAATCCATTGGTGGGCTCCTCCCTTTTTTGCTTGATTTTTTCCTAGACAGCATCTCTTCTCTTTGTCCTCCAAGGTCATCCACAGATTTCATTACATCTATTGACTACAGATCACTCAAACTTTTGGTTAACAACATGGCCAAATAGTACACATTCACTTTCCCGTCAATCATCAGAAGCATTCCTTATACATTTATTCATAAATGCATTAAAGAACCATGGGGAAATCAGATATCTTTGTCTTCTTCCTGCTCCTTATTAAACTACTTGCTAAGCATTCAATTTATATCTCACTTATGCTTTATTTCTACCATATACTGCTGGTATGACATTCAGTGACAAAACTTTAACTCCATATTTGTGCAAACATTTCATAATTCAAACATTCCTCAGTGATTACTTCTCCTCCTCTTCATCATCATCATTTGTCACCATCATTTTTTTAGCATTCTTAGAGAAATCCATTAGTTTCTATTCCATTTTTTCATGCATCATTCCTTTATAGACACTCAAATATTATTTCCAGCATTCCCTTCGTCTATTTTCTTTCTATATTTCCTTAGTTTTATTTTGAATTCCATTCTTCCCTTTAGTCACTTCCCAAGTATTTTTTTATTTCCATTAACATTTTTCTACATTTTCTTTGCTTAATCTTAACCATTATTGTTCTTTTTGATCACATTCTTGCCAATTGTCCTTTTTCACTCTACAATATGTTTCATTCCCATTTTTCCAGCAGTCATTCTTTTTAATGTATTTTCATCTCACCAACAGTCTGTCTTGCTTCATCATACTACTAAACATCTTTTTAGAGGGGTTCTTAGTGGTTTTGGAGAGCTACAAATACTTCCTTTTATTGGCATCCTTTTGGAATCACCCATTTAAAATACTTCACATACTTGGCAACTCACAAAAGGAAAGTTTTGTTTGTTAAAGTTTACTCTTTAACAAACAGTTTCCATATCCTTTTTCCATTGGTCACTTTCACATTCATTTGAACAGATTAATTTTTTTCCTAATATTTTTTCCATTTGGCATTTACATTTTTTTTGTTCTGCAGCCATCAACGTTTATTTTTTGCTGTTGTTTTCTTTGATTTCACTTTTCTGACAGGACCCACATTTGACACTACTCAATAGTGATTGGTTCCACATTAACAGCTTCCTATCATACATCAAAATCTCTCTGCTACAGGTTGCTGACCATGGAGCTTGCAGAACGCTTCTGAAAGGAAGCAGTCACACTCTGATAGATTGTATCAGGAGAAAACAGCTAGTTAAGAAGACCAGCTGGGAAGGAAAAGAAAGGGGAGCTCAGATTCTTGGTTTTAAAAATCTAAGCCCCTGCCAAGGTACATTATGTGTAAGAGTTTAGAAGGAAAACCATATTGTGTGTGTAGAGGAAATGGAGTAAAAAATTTGTTACTCTTTACCATTACAGTGATTACAATACCCTGGTGGAATGCAGAGAGTTCACAAGCTGTAGGTTTTTGTACTTGTGCTTATGGTATCATGTAACAGCTCTTCTGCCAAAGCTATAGTTGCTAACACTAAGATTTCACAGCTTTGTACCTTTCATATTTCTGAAAGTCCAAACCTGCTATAAGTTTCAAGGAGAAAGAGGAGCAATGCCAAAAGAGACAAAAGCACTATTTCCAAGTGCTCTAATGCAGAATAGCACGTGTGTGTGTGTGTGTGTGTGTGTGTGTGTGTGTGTGTGTGTGTGTGTTAATGTTTAGGATTTGAGCCAATGAAATCTGATTTTTGAGAGGACTGGGAAATCAATAAGATACCTTCCCTCCTCCCCCAAGTTTCTTATTTTATTTTACAATATATCCATATCAATGTGTGAGCAGAGTGGCATCTGGGTATCATACATTTTGGTACAAATAAAAATAGTGCTATTAATCATATTTGTTACATTCCTCAAGCTTATGTAGTTCTAGTGTTAATATACCTATTTGTATTAAATTATAGACTTTCATTATTTAATTATTCAATGTTTCAATACGTTATTCCAATGCCAATCACAATATTGTTTAAACATGCATAATACCATCATTCAGTTTCTAATCTTCCCTCTTATTATTACTTTTATCTTATTGTATAAAAATGTGTATACTAATATTCCCCCTCTCTCTTACTTCTATCCCTATTCTAACTTTTAATCATGCCACCATTATATTTAAGAAAAAATCATTTCTAGCCTAAAGTCACTCCTCCAAAAGAATTCAGTGTTCACAATTTTTATATTCCATAGTTAATCAATCTGTTCCTTTAGATAATCCCAAAAGCTTTCCAGAACTTCCTTAAATCCCCTTTATGCATTCAATCTTGTATCATAGCATTCAGGGGTTTCTTTAATGAAAAAATCTTCCTTATATTCATATTTAAATCTCCAGTAGTCACATTGTAGGTGCATAAAACATATCTTTGTCAGAATTTTCCAGGATTTAAGAATATGTTATACTTTCCTTTCGTCAGCAGATGGCACTCCCAGTTTAGATTTCAATGTTAACCAGTTTAATAAATCAAAATATAGAAACAAAGTAACAAAGTATTTACCTAAAAAGTAAATAGTTCCAGTATTTTTAAAATGCCTTTCCAGAATAACACCTGCTCAGTTTAAAAGTCCAATTTTCTGTATTTTTAACAGTTTTTTATTTTTTTTTATTTGCTTTTTCCCTTTAATTCTTTTCTTTCAATTCTGAAGTTTTTCTCAAAATGCTTAGTTGCTGCTTTAGCAAACAGTTGTGAGCCTTTCTTTTCCTAGATTATTTCCTTTGGGGTTAGGTTTTATAAGAAAGAATCCTTTCACCCAGTTCCAGACAATGTTCACTAACTCCACTCCAGCACCAGTCTTAGGTGTTCCTTGGCTACCCCAGCTTTGTGGCAGCCATCTTTAGGCTGCCTCTTCTCGTCGTGGCTGAGAAGGGAAAAAAACCCTGGGGTCCAGCAGGAGAGTTGCAACTCTCTGCGGACTCACAGGGCACCCCTTTGCTTTGCCGCCCCTACAGGGCTTCTTTGGCTCCTTTTGGAGTCCACCAACGGTGAGAACTCGGCACAGGAGCACGGGGACCTGCTCCTCGTGTTCAATCTTGTTGCAACGTCAACCGGAAGTCCCGAAATCAATAAGATATCTGAAGCTGTTTCTCTTTGCTATCTCTCTTCCCCCCGCCGCCAGGAAAATACATAAAGAGTATACAGTTCTGTCTCCTGAGATTCAATTGTTTGAAAAAGCATCTTGAGATCTATAAGGTAATTAAAATGACTTTAAAGTACAAAGCAAAAATTTACTGAATGAGAAAAATATGTCCAATAAACCTGCCATGGAGACTGCAGAAACCACCCAGGTATAATCTAATGGTATAGATTAATTTTTCCTGATAGTGCTCGATTTACAAGTATAATTGAACCTGTTATTGAATTGTAAGTTATTAAGCCGATTATTACACAATCAATCTGATTTTATGACTTTTTTTAACAGCAGTCATTAAATGAATCACCATGGTCATTAAGCAAACATCACAGTCGTTAAGCGAACCCATTCTCTACAATGGGCGGGTTTTTTTGCCAGAAGCTGGTTTCCAGCAAAAAAAAAAAAAAAAGTAAATTGTGATCATAGATCATGGGATGTTGCAAACAGTTGTTAAATGTGGGCTGGTTACCATGCGATCACAAAATGTGATCACACGACCACAAAGGAGTGCAAAAAAAGTCTAACTTCAAATGGTCACTAAATAAGGAATTTAGTTGAGGAATTCTTATATTGTGAAAAATTGGGATCTGAAGTTAAAACAACAATAGTGTTTCATCAGCATGTTAACTCATACCGATGTTGCCTTGTGTTATAAAGTCCTCCAGCTGATTTGTAACAATGTTTTCTGACAAGGAAAAATAAGTTTTGAATCAACTGTTCAGTGTAACATTTGAAGTCTAATTATAAAGCTGCTTGAAGAATTAATTCACACATTGCAAATATTAATAATTCTGCAGTATGTCACAAGTTTGCAGATTTGTTATGCATTACACAAGGTTATAGAACTGATTGCTGGGTGTTGAGAGAGGTTTTTTTCCCATTTTCAAAGCCCCAACGTTATGTTTGCTGCCAGTTAGCTATACTAATCTGTCTAAATTTTTAATGGTCTAGTTTCGTTTTGGATTTGTCCATAACTTTTGAGTTTATTTTGGTATGTTTATCAGTGAATGCCATCTGTTGAATTAGTCTTTACAAAAAGAAATCCATGTATGCCCATATTTCTAAACAGATGACTATAGTTTGTTGATAGATTTTTGAAACAAACTGTATTCTGCTTAAATTCACACTTGAAGTGCAATATAGATAATGATACAATTTCTTGGTGATCATGCATATTCATACCTTTATGATAGAATAAAAGGAAAATTGATGCATATTTGTTACTTTCAGAAGCCAAATTTTTTCAAGCCAGCTGTCAGCTAGTATTATGTTTGCTTTAATTGTTGGCATGATTGAATAGCTATTAATTGTATATTGCCAGGAATAAATCTGGCTTTTTATGTTTCAGCTTGATTCTCGTGTATTTCAATGCAGATTCCTGTAAACATATTTTTTTAAACTATACATTCCAAATAGTTTGTGATACATACACTAAACATTGTATTTCTTTAGGGAAATAAATCTGGCATGCAACAGGAGAAATTTTACAGACATATTACAAATGCTTCTTTATTACCTATATTTTTTACCTTTTCTTATGGAATTCAAAGTGGCATATATGAGGACCTTTTATTTTATCCCCTCAACAACTGCAGTGTAGGTTTGACTACGGATGGTGACTGGACTTCCATAGATCTAGTGAATGTGTGAGGTGGGACAGTCCACAGACTCTGTCCAATCTTAACTACTACAATAGCTTACCAAATAAAGAGTATCCTAAATTGTATAAATATTTAAATTAATTAATATTAATTTAGTGTCAGTATGGAAATTATTATGAACTATACACATATTACTTTGTTCCTAGATTGGCATAACATTTATATTTATACTTCTGAATAATTTTGACTTCTGTCAAAAATAATATACAGTAGAAACAGTCACCATAAGTAAAACAAAAATGTCATGTTTTGGAATGTGCATTATACAATATAGGTTACTAAGGAGGTGTAAAGATTTTTTGTTAAGGCAAAAAAAATCCCTTCATCTATAAAAGTTAGTTAGCTATGGTACTGTAGTGGGATGAACATTTAAAGCTTGCAAAGACCAAGCATCCTCTATTTTGTTGTGCAACTTTTGAAGATGACTTTTTTTTCTTTTAGTTCAAGGCAAAACACTGCAGAAAGATTAATATTTCCTTGTTGCTTTCTTCTTCTTCTCTTCAGCATGGAGTCAAGATAAGTTTTTTTAAAAGGAGAGAGAGATTGGTGAGCAGAGGGAGAGTTTAGCTTTAGCACCTAATTGGATGGGGGGGCAGGAGATCAACAAGTCTCCCAGCTTTTTTTCTTTTTTTAAAGAAATGTGGCTTTCTGGGGGAGGGAGGCAGGAGGTTAAGAAAGGGGAAGGTTTTAGGAAGCCTGTCCTGAAGCTGCCTTTTATGCAGAGGCCAACTTCCCAAAGCCAGGCAAGAGCAGGAAGCTTTGCAACCTCCCAGTGGCCAGCTGATTAGCAGCCAGCTGATAGGCACAGAAAGCTCTGAAAGCAGCTGCCATTTTCACAAGAAATTGTTGGAACCCTGAAAAATGTGGCTGTTTCTAGGAGGCATGGGGAGCAGGAGAACCCTAACCCATTGAGAAAGGATGGGGGCAGAAGAGAGGCGGGGGTGGGGGTGGGTGGGCGCTGCAGCATCCCCATGGTCAATCATAAGAGCAAATGACAGTGGCTGTATAGCTTTTGTAATTTTGACACAGGGCTGTATATAGATTTTGGATATCAATCATAACTTTGAATCATTGTTAAATGTCCTGTCATTTCTCAAGAACTACCTGTAATCTGTCATGAATGCTTTCATTTGGTTTCCTGTGTTAAGCAAGAAATTGGCCTCAATATCCTTATTCAATTCTGTAATTCTATGAACATACTTTTTAAAAACTGTTTCCCCCCGCCCCCCATGTTTTGGGAAAAAAGTTTTCTTTATTAAATATTACACAAATTTTAGATGGTTAATTCATCATTTATATATTAATAAAATTCTCCTGTTTGTCTAATGTTCAATTGGGCAAAATAGTGTACCACAAGGCAACAATTTTTAAATCAATCTATCTCAAATGGGCTAACTTAAAGAATGTGTCCAAAAGATGAGACCCATTATTCCCATGGAATTGAAATTTGGCAAAGTTGTGACTGCTTCAATCAGCTTCAGTCATGTGATCATTTTCAACACTTTCTGCCAGTTCCCACAAGGAAATTAAATAAGGAAGTCTGAAGTTGTTCTCACTTCTACAGCTTTTTTGCCCATTGTAGTTTGTCTGTTAAAATAAGGAAATATTTATTTATTTTATTTTATTTTATTTTATTTTATTATTTTATTTTATTTTATTTTATTTTATTTTATTATTTTATTTTATTTTATTTTATTATTTTATTTTATTTTATTTTATTATTTTATTTTATTTTATTTTATTTTATTTTATTTTATTTTATTTATTTTATTTTATTTTATTATTTTATTTTATTTTATTTTATTTTATTTTATTTTATTTTATTTTATTTTATTTTATTAGATTTATATACCGCCCTACTCCCGAAGGACTCAGGGCGGCGAACAGCCAAGAGGTAAAACACACAGATTACAAAATTTAAAAACAGTATAAAAACCTAATTAAATAAATTTGGCCCGGAACAGATTAAAACACCACTAAAATTTTAAACAAATTTAAAATTTACAATTAAAAAGGAAGGTTAGGCCAGGCCAGCCTGTTGGAATAAAAAGGTCTTGAGGGCACAGCGGAAGGTGCGTAAATCCGGGATCCTCCGTATCTCCGGGGGGGGGAGCTCATTCCAGATAGCAGGTGCCCCCACAGAGAAGGCTCTTCCCTATCTCTGAAACAATAACCCATTGGGACATGGATTGAGTAGTATACTCTAAAAGTCTGCCTTTTCTCTATTGCCAATTCTGTTTGACATAGTTCTCAGATGCAGAAGTTCAGGATAATTAATGAGGTAGAATTTTACAATGAGACCAAAAAAATCGTGATGGCTTGAAATAAAGGAATGAAGGGTTCTAACCCATTTTCACCAAACTGGGGGAATAAGTGTTAAAATGACAAAGGCTGTTCAGCATGATTTTACAAAATGTTTAATTGCACCATGGCTTGCTAATTTCACATTGTAAACAATTAATTTCCACAAGACCCTCTTTGGAATAACAGCCTTAATACCATTTGTTCTTACTGTTTAATTATGAAGAATATAGCCTTGGGAAATGGCCACAGTTTCCCAAATAGGTACTGCACATGCAGAATATGCAGAAAAGGCTCAGTCATGGATATTTCTGAGTAGTGCTGGGAATGATTCTTGTCTTTGACCCATTGCAAGGCAGCATAAGTCATGGAACAGTTGTCTAACTAAAAAATAAAGGTTTGTTTATGCTTAACATTGTATGTAGAATTTTTCTAGCGTGTCTGTATTCCAAATTGTTCATGTTTACATCTTCTAATACAATCTTTATGGCACTTCATGTATATTTTAAATAGTTCATATTTCATGTTTCAGTTCCTGTATAATTGCAATGATGGATCAGAGGTTGTGTATATTTATATTCAGCTACAGTTGCTGAAAAAGGCCTCGCCTGCCCCATGAACAAAAATGTACTGCTCATTAAATCATTTTTTTAATAGTATATTGGAGGAATTGCTATTGATTTAATAAATTTAATAGTTCATATACAAGTCTGTGGCACAGAAGTAATGTTCTGCAGTTGAATAGCTGCAGATTAATCCTTTAGATAGTTTCTAGAAGTATCTGCAAAACTGGAAAAATCCTTTTATTGTCTTTTATTTGGGCTACATATATTTTCAGAATATTTCTGTTTATAGTCTATTTGAAATAAAATTAAGATGGCATGAACAAATTTAAAATAAATAGGGAAATAATATAACCTACCTAATGATTTAAACTAAATTCCACCTACCAATCTATATTATTTATCTTTGTAATATATAAAAATGGCTGCAGTGCTAAGGAATATATAGAAACCCACAGAACAAATAGTCATGCTATGTTATTGTATGTGAAGCTTTGCTTTAATGAGATAAAATTCACTAGAGAGGGAACTAATTACATTTAATACTTCGCTTTTTTTGGGGGGATTCTCATATTTTAAAAGATAGGTATCTGAGTTAGTTTGTTTTTATGTGTGCGCACACACGCAAACACAGTTCCTGGATTGTTAGCATGTGTTTCAAAAACAAAGATAAATATGTAGCGTGAATACATCAAAATAATTTAGAATAGAATAGAATAGAATTTTTTATTAGCCAAGTGTGATTGGACACACAAGGAATTTGTCTTGGTGCATACGCTCTCAGTGTACATAAAAGAAAAGATACATTCATCAAGAATCATAAGGTACAACACGTAATGATAGTCATAGGGTACAAATAAGCAATCAGGAAACAATATCAATATAAATCATAAGGGTACAAGCAACAAAGTTACAGTCATACAGTCATAAGTAGAAAGAGATGGGTGATGGGTGATGGGAACGATAAGATTAATAGTAGTGCAGATTTAGTAAATAGTTTGACAGTGTTGAGGGAATTATTTGTTTAGCAGATGATGGCCTTCGTGAAAAAACTGTTCTTGTGTCTAGTTGTTCTGGTGTGTAGTGCTCTATAGAGTCATTTTGCGGGTAGGAGTTGAAACAGTTTATGTCCAGGATGTGAGGGGTCTGTAAATATTTCCACAGCCCTCTTTTTGACTCGTGCAGTATACAGGTCCTCAATGGAAGGCAGGTTGATAGCAATTGTTTTCTCTGCAGTTCTAATTATCCTCTGAAGTCAGTGTCTGTCTTATTGGGTTGCAGAACCAAACCAGACAGTTATAGAGGTGCAGATGACAGACTCAATAATTCCTCTGTAGAACTGGATTAGCATCTCCTTGGGCAGTTTGAGCTTTCTGAGTTGGCGCAGAAAGAACATTCTTTGTTGTCCTTTTTTGATGACATTTTTGATGTTAGCTCCGTTTTAGATCTTGCAATATGGTAGAACCTAGAAATTTGAAGGTCTCTACTGTTGATACTGTGTTGTCTAGTATTGTAAGAGGTAGAAGTATGTAGGATTTCTCCTAAAGTCTACCACCATTTCCACGGTTTTAAGTGTGTTCAGTTCCAGATTGTTCCAGTCGCACCATGAGGCTAGTTGTTCAACCTCCCGTCTGTATGCGGATTCATCATTGTCTCGAATGAGACCGATCACTGTTGTGTCATCTGTGAACTTCAGTGGTTTAACAGATGGATCGTTAGAGATGCAGTCATTGGTATACAGAGAGAAGTGGGGAGAGCACACAGCCTTGGGGGACCCCTGTGCTAATTGTACAGGTATCTGAATCTATTATCTATATCTTGAATCTATTCCTATTCAAAATAATTTACTATAAGTTACATTTAATTCTTGAACTTGATACAGAGGAAAACAACGTGCTTGGATTCTGAATATCTTATATAGTTTAGTTGAATAATATCTCCATAAATAATAGTTTGTAGATGATAATGATCTTTACCTCTTTCGGGCTTTTTGCAGAATGAAAGAATCATAAGTTGGAAGAGACCATAGAATTGATTCAGTTGAGTCTCCCTACTCCCTGTTAGTGCTCTAGTGGATCCTATGTGGTGAATGCCATCCAGCCTCTCTATGAGAATCTCTAGTGAAGATTCACTGTGTCATGTGGAAGCTTGTTCTACTAGTTGATACAGTAGTTCATGCAGTCAGGAAGTTCCTCCTGAACTCTAAATTTATTACAGCTATTTCAAAAAGAAAAGAAAGATTTTGCATAGTAAAGGGCCTGCATTACTGGATTAGAATAAATTGGGGTTAGTATTTTTGACATAATCAATCCAGATACCACCTTTCCTGAATCAGGAATCCCTGTGCTCAGTCATTCAAACCATAGTCATGTCATGTTTGGACTGTTACAAAATGTGTCTATAAAGGATTACCCTTGAACATTCGGAAACTGCAGCTGGTGCAGAGTGTGATGGCGCGGGCAGTTTTTTGGGCCCCAAGAATGGCCCATATAACACCACTGTTTCGTGAACTGCACAGGCTGTAGTTTTGCTTCCACATGCAATTCAAGATGTTGGGAATTACCTTTAAAGCCCTTCATGGCATGGGTCCAGGATATTTGTGGGATCATCTCACCTCAGTGGGATTGGCCCATCCCACCTGTGCTAGCAGAGGAGGCAAGCTGAGGGGCCATCAGCCAGGGTATTCTGATGGGTGGTGTCCAAAAGAGCTTTCTCTGCCATTGCTCCTGTCCTTTGGAACATCTCCCCCCCCCCCAAATCAGATCAGCTCAAATCTTCCTGCAAGAGCTTAAAGATCTGGCTCAGCCACTTGACTGGGGCTCCAGTGGGGGCAGATCTTCACATTGGGGGTGATTGACAGACTAATAAGAGATCCTGCTCATCCTACTCCCTCCTTACCCATCTTTTGGTTAGTGTTGTATATTTATCTTTTTTATTATTTAGCTCCTATTGTGTATAGGGTTTGTAAAATTTTATTTTTTTGATGTTGCAAAACACCCAGAATTATATTGTGGTAACATGGGTGGTTACTAAATTTAATAAAAATAAATAATTTACATAATTAAATAGAGTGATATGCTTGATTTCCCAGAACTTGTGCAATGGACGTTTTCCAACATTATATCAATAATGTACATTTATTTCTTTTATGATGTTTTCATAAGGTATCTTAATAATTATTAGAATTCTGCTAGGATGGTTTGATGCACTAAATACAGCTTTTTGTAACCAGATTGTCAAAACAGAACAAGCAAAGCAGTTGTGTTTACTTCATTATATTTGTTTGTAAACTGATAAAACTCAAAGATTGTACAAGACAATAACATGGGAGTAGTTCATATTTTTCCCCACAGAGCCATTTTATGAGTGCACCATATTGTATAACTATAAATAAGGTAAGAATTTATAATGATATTTTTTTTAATGATAGTGCCAAACAAAGGAATCAGTTCTAAGATGTTCTTTTCTAATATACTGTATTTTTCGGAGTATAAGATGCACCTTAGTTTTTGGGGAGGAAAATAAGAAAAAAGCTAATTGGCAGGTGGATCGGCCTCCCGGAATACCCCCAATCAGCTGTTCCCAGAGGTGAATTTTAGCAACAGGAACTTTGGTTGTGAGCTCTGTGCCTTGCTATTTTTTTTTTTGTTTGCTTTTTTTTTCTGTCTCTGAAACATCTGAAACTCCGTTTTAGAAAAAACTTTTTCCCTGCCAATGAAAGCCTCTGAAACAGAGCTTCAGAAACAAAGCCTCTGAAGCTGTGCTTGGGAGTTTCTTTTCTGAAGCTTCGTTTCTGATGCTTTTTTTAGCCTCTGAAACCTCCGTTTGAGAAGCTGAGCAGGGCTATATTTGGAGTATAAGAAGGACCTAGATTTTCACCCTCTTTTTGGGGGGGGGGGAGGTGTGTCTTATACTCCAAAAAATACGGTAATTCTAGGGTTAGGGTTAGGGTTAGGGTTAACTGTATTTGTGTTGTTGCTATACAATATAATCATGTGACAGTGAAAAAGTTAAATGTTTTGCTTAAAGGATAGAAACATTCTAATAATAAAAAGGAAGAGTGAAAAATTAAATGGTATCTTTTTAGAAGACTTCCTTTTTGTTCCTTGTTTTACTCCTATGGGATTTTCTTCATAAGCACAGAATAACAAAGAACAAATACTTCTTTAAAAATCCAGATGAAATTGCTACCATGAATTCTCACGGTGTAAAAATGTTAATTTAGAAAAGGAAGGTTTTCTTGGCATGGATAAATTCAATTAATTCCAGTTGACAAGCTACGGGGTCCTCTGACATTCTTCTCCCTAATTCCTGCCCTTTTTCAATATGTGGAAAGTTATGATTTGTTACTGGTTTGCCTTTGGCTCTGGAGATCTCATTAAATGCTTAGGAAAATGTTGATATCTCTCACTTTGACACCTTTCTATTTTACCTCAACTTATGCATCATCTCATAGAAAAGAGCATAGGAAGTATGAGGATAAAAAACTATTGCATGATCAAAAATGGTGGTGGCATAATGTCTGAAATTATTTTAATTTTTTCTGGTACATTTTAAATTGCCACCAGTCAAAATAATAATGTTCTTAATTCATATGATTAAGAGTGCCCTTCTTAAGGCAGGCATGAAGAGGAGATGGCATTTGACAATTTACAGTAAGACTTCATTTGATCAGACCTGCTTTCTATAGATATTTTACATAGAAGATTTGAAAGAGTTGAATTGGCATTCTAGTGTAACTAATTACCCTACTGACTTTTATTCAGGATTAATAATAAATATGTTGATAGCATAGCATGTTGATAGTTTATATGCATTAATATACAATTAGCAAAAATATTGAGTTATTCTCTTGGTTAAATAATGCTCTTTAATATTTCTTTTTACAATTCAAAAGCACAAAAAAATATACAGTAGCAAATTACTCTGAATTGTGATTTTATCTAGCAAAATAGGATTTTAACTTCTGCCTGTACCACTGAGTTTAGAATTATAAAATGTTCTATTACTTTTAGGAAAGTTATTATAATTATGCTGAAAATAAAAATAGTATATGCCGAAAATATGATATATACCGAATGTCATGTTGTAGGGGGCATATCACCAGATTAAATAAAGTTATAGCACTTATGGCCCCTTAAATATTATTGGAGTCCATGTTTTAACTAATATGTATTAACAATAACTGCAAATGTGTGTGCACAGAGAAAAGAAAACAAAACAAAGGCATAGTCATTTGGAATTAGGAAATTAGACTGAAGATTGCTATTGCAGATATTTGCGGAGTTGTGCTGATGATGAATAATTAAACTTTATGACATTCAACAAGGAATAAGTCACAATAGTGAAAAACATACATACGATAGTTCAGAGTTGACAACAGGTACTGGGTTATGAGAATAATTGGAATTAGATTTTTTTGTCGTTATGTGGTTGTAAAGCAAGATGTCACATGAATGCATTGTTCAGCAACGGCAATGCTGGCAGTTCCTGTTGCCATCCTTAACTGAATTTCATTGATTGCAAGGCAGGGACCTAATCTGAACCATTCCCATGCATTGTTTAGCAACAGCAATGGAGGTGTTCCCAACTTGCCCCTTCCCCTTAGTCCCAAGCTTCGATTAGATAAGGTACTGCCTTTGGTGAACTCCCCCCACCTGCCTCTCCCTTCCCCCCAATTTCTGCCCTTTTGGCCACTCTGAACAACAGCATTACTTAGTAGCACTTCTCACAAAAGCACCACTAGAAAGCAGCATGCAGTTTGGTGATGCCCACAAATGATTTGCAAAAGGGTGGGCCCAGCCTTCTAGCAAGCTTTTGGAAGGCCTCAGAAACATCACGAGTGGCATCTTGAGAAGGCAGTGAATTATTTGGAGAAATGTGCATGAATGGCCTCACGAAGAAGGCCTGGCCACATCCAGCAGCTGTTTTGCATAGGGTGAACCTGGGCATGCTTCATCTGCAGCAGGTAGAAGATGGTGAAGGCCAGCCGAGGGTGGCAGGGCCTGTGGTGGGAGTGGCAGCAACTTTATGCTATGGTGCCAGGTGGCTGACAGCAGTCCAGGGTTGAGTTGTCATTCTGCAGTGGCATTGGAGCTGAAATAGAGGCCCAGGGATGGGTGCCTGTCATGCAGGACAGTCAAAAGGGCAGAGATAGAGAAGAGATTGGCAGATGGAGGAAGCTGAAATACTTCTGCAGTCATAAAAGGGGGAAAACTGTCAATTGCCCAAATTTTGATCATGTGATTGTGGTAGCAGTGCAATGATGGTAACTTTGGAGACCATTTGTTCAGTCCTTCCGTAAATTCAGTTATGGAATGAATGGTTGTTAAAGTTATTTTTAGTTGGATTCTTTGTGTTCTTGAAGGTGTTTCCTTGGGGCCTGTTCTTGTAATGAAACATTTGAAAGAAAATTACATTTTTACTACTGAGTAAAAGTAGTAAACTCAAAGATTTTCATTACACTATGAGATATGCCTTTTCCAGTATTGGAAACTTGCCTCCTTCTTATTTTTTATATTATTTTTATTTCTATTGAATGCTGCCCAGAATCACTTACTTTAGGATATACATGCCGTGTAAATAGGAATAAAAAATGAATAAATCATCATCACGGTTCCTATATTTGCAATAAGGATAACTATATGAGAACTATAACTGGCATGGGGGATTCAATTTAGCATGCTGCTCTAATTAATACAGATCAGAATTATTGAAATCAACTGTACCTGACTTAATCCTGTTGGATGTTTTTGTATATTCTTTAAGTTTGTTTGCTTTCTTTAAATGGACTGAACTATTATGAAAGTTATGTGTTATTTTCGGTTTAAATATAACAGGAGTGTCAAACTCCCGGCCCCCAAGCCGGATGCATCACATGCTGGCCACGCCCATGCCCGGTTTAGCAAAGGAAGAAAAAGTCCCGATACATCACGTGATGCCACAGTGACAACGCACGTTTGACACCCCTGAAATATAGAGTAACTGAAGCAGATCAAACTCAGCTGACTGCTGGCTATTTTCACTAATTGGGACCAGCCACGCACACAAAAATTCCTATAGTTTCTATAGTTTACCAAAATAACAAAAATATTAATATTCACCAGGTTCTCTAAAATTTCGTTTAGCAGAGATTAGTGTTTACCCAAATTCCTATCAGTGTGCATGTAATCATGAAGGATGCTGACAGCAAAAAAGGGAAGAATAATTCATACCTAACAGAGAATTTGTACCAGAGAAGAAGAAAAATTCCTATTAATAGAGTTGGTTCTTAATTTGCAAGCTGTACTTTGGAAAGAATAAGGAAACTTTTCTACTGATTATACAACTTGGAACTATAAGCTTATAAATAATTAAGCTGATAAATAACTTTATTTGATTTAATGGATTAATGGAAAAATAAGTATAGTTTCACACACATATATTAATGTGTAAACATAGGATTAGGATTTATATATATATACAGAAACTAACATTGTAAAGACTGGTTTTGCCATTAACAAACATTGAATGCAGTGGTGTTCATTGAATTCCATTAGTTGTGGGTTTACTCTATGTCTGGATGTACAAGAATTTCAACACAAAAGGCTTGTTATTGTATTTTTCACATTTGACCACTGGAGGGTGCTGTCTCTCTTCAACCTTTTTTTATTTTAAGGCTCAAATTCTTTCTTCTCTGTTCCCATTAAAGAGATAAAAGATTTATATTATATAATGTGAGACCAGTTTGCATATAACACAATTCTTAAATCTGGGTACTATTTTGAATAGCACTATAATGACCTTATAGAATATTAATTGAATATTTAATATTCAACATAAAATAATTTATGGAAGATATAAAAAACTACATGAAAATAATTTACAATAACATAATTATAGCTAATTCAGTTAAAATAGTAAACTTTTTTTCTCATTATGGTTTCATAATTAAGGTTCTTGGGTGCATAAACTAAAAGCATTTCATGCCATGAAGATTTTGTTAATTATACTTTTGTCTTATGCTCCCAATTATATACTATTTTAATTTATTTTGGTAAGTTGATTGTTTCCATTACAATGCAATTCCATTAGAGTTGTAATTTACCTTTCTTTTGGGGGTATTTATGGAAACCAAAGTTTATTTGATGGCAGATAAATTATTATTATCCAGTAAATATTAAAAAAACTGATTGAGTCAGTAATAGAAATTGCTGAATCCCATAGGATCGACATACAGTTTTGTCTGTTATTTGATGTAATAAATTCATACAGTAAAATTGCACATAATCATTCAATTCAGAATGAGTTTCTTGGAGATCACTTCTGAGTGGAAATTTATGTACCTGTTGGTAGTTAATAACAGTTGCCAATTAATAACAAAGATGTAAGTATTTCCATATTAAAATAGCTCATTTTCCCCTTTTGACGCACGATTACTACTCAAATGAATTCTGAGCTAGAAGATACAGAAATGTGCTTCAATGGAGAACTGATAATTTACAATGTTGCTCAAATAAATATTGTTCATTCTTCTCCTTTACTCCTTTACTTTATAAGGCAAGAATGTTATAGGTCTCTTTTTGAATATTTCTTAAAATGTATTCCTGCTTTAGATGCCTAATATTCACACAGTATTTCTGCAGTTTTCTTGTTTTTGATTATTTCCTTTGCAGGGGAGGGTGGAGCTGTAGAAGTTAGTAAAAATTTACCATCTTTCTGCTGACTCTTGGGGCTGATCTCCTTTAAGTTGTAGAATTCAGTCTATGTCCAGTCTAAGATTTATTGTTAAACTTTTGGCTCACTGATTATCAAAATCAGAGATTGTCAGCCTTACCAGGTAGACCAGACAGGAAATACATGGGCATGGTTTCTCATGTTGTCTGCATCCCGTGGATGGGGCTTTGCTTGTTTGCATGGCCTGGTTTCTGGCATTGGCCCAGTGCCGGTCCATGGACCGGGGGTTGGGGACTCCTACCTTAAGCAGCAACCTGTCTCTTAAAGTCTTTACCTCATACTATTACAGACATGTACAGAAGAAACCAGCCTTTTCAATTTCTGCTAGACCCTTCTGACTTAACACATTAATCTTCTAATCACATCTTGTGATTATTTTTCTTTGGTTTGGGATCCTCAACTGTTTTTCCAAATACCTTTACATACTCATTATTGTGCTCTATTTTCGTTTTTATTGATTATCTTCCATATTTAGTAGGAGTGTAATAAAGTCCCAAAACGTTGAAGTCTTTAGTGAAATGATAGCAATAACCATAGAATTAAATTCATACCAAAATTAGACTTATTATATATATTCGATGAAATAAAAAACTTACAAAGCAAAAAACTTACTACTTCATTTGCTTTTAGCATCAAAGTCATTATTGCCCAATAACTGAAATATGTGGAAATTCTTTCAGTTGAAAAAGAGTTTGCAAACTGAATATCCTTCAGGATGCTTAGAAAATGTACCTGATATAAGATTGCTTAATACAGTTATGTATAATGCAACATTAAAAAAACCCAGCAAATTATATTTGGTGCATATAGAAAGTATAGTATGACAAAGGAGAAAAGTCACAGCAATCAGTAACCCGGAATATATAGTCCATATGCAATTTATTGAACCAGTCCCATTGTCGTCACCTATGTCACCCATGAAATTTTTCAAAATCAGTTTTATGGTTATTATTGTAATGACAGAAAACAATCTTGAGGAAAACTTAACATATTATGGATAGATGGAAATATATGGAAAGCAGGAGAGATGATTAAAGAAAGTGCAAATATATAAAGAAATTGCTTCTATATTAGGGATGGAGTAATAGATGTGCCTGGATATATGTCCATTTCTAGTTGATCCTGCTATTTTCTGTTTCTTGCCACAGTGTTCTTTCAAGAGTTTCTTCTTAAATTATGCAGGTGCTTAATTTTGAATGTGAAGATGTTTTGAAAGCTATACCCATTAAAAGCTTTTTCTGATTTGAAGACTGAACTTTTAACAAGCTTGTTTGCATTGTTAATAAATCTGTGACCTTTACAAAAAACTTTGAGATCTATTAGACATGCCTTCCTATCTAAGGCCTGCATTTTAAAGTCTTAGTATATATTTACAAGATTTTTTTTCCTGATTGGACACGATGTGCATGGGATTTGGTTCTTACTTACATTTAGATGTTCTTAAAAATACCCTGCTATAATGCTTCTTTGGTGCATCCTCAGAAAAAAGAAAGTTTAAAAATATTGTTTGTGTATGTGTGCTTGATTCTAGACTTTGTTATTCTTGATATCTAATATTACCTGCCCAACTAGAAAGAATTTATGGATTATCTTTTCAAGAAATAAATTGAATTTAAAAAAAAAAAAATTGCATCAAGGAGTAGAGATGGAGGACTTCAATAAACTTGACATCTGTTGGAAGGCAGACTTTGCCAAACAGTCATCTCAAGAAATTCTGAAACTGTCTTTTTGGATTATTTTGTTTTCAGAAAATATGGTAAGGTAAAACGGGGCCAGTTATTCTTACTTGCTATTAATCAAAAACCTTGACATTTGAGAAAGAAGAAATACCACAACATTGGGGGAAATGATTATGAAAATTCTTAATTTTAAGGGAAACTCAATGTTGAAAAACTACATTTAAATCCTTTACACAAGATTATAGAATCATTTGTACAGGGAGAAGATATGCAGGACCTTGACCAGCTGTCAAGCAGGAAAATAAACAGGCACAAATAAAATGTCTACAGAACTATTTAAAATTGCAGGATAAGAGATGGTTAAAGCACCTTAAATTATATGTATACAGAAAAAAATATGGTTTAGAGATGGGAAAAAGCCACCTGTATAAAGAAGTTGCAAGAGAACTTGCAAATTATGGAAGAATTGCATCAATTCTTCATCAGATGTTTTGCCTAAAACATAAATAAAAGTTAATCTATGTAGAGAAATGTCAGGTATCTGAAAAAGACAAAATTAGATAGTTAATATGTGATAGATAATGGAGAAAAGATAATACAACAAAGAGTTTCTGCTTCATTGATTACAAAAGGCTTTGACTGTGTTGATCATGTCAGAATATGGAATTAAGGCTGATGGAAATGTCAGAACACCTGATTGTTTTCCTATGAAATTTTTGAAATAGAAAAGCTATTCTAACAATTAAATTGGAAGAAATAGAATCATTCAAAATATGGAAGGCAATGAAACAAGCATGTTTACTATCCCTATGTCTAGTTAGTATATATAGTGAATATATCATAAGAAAAGCATGATTGGAAAATATGGCAGGTGGTGTTAATAATTGGAGACTGAAACTCAGTTCAAGATATGCAAATGCCAATACTTTGTTACCTAAAACAAAACAAGGCTGAGAGTATCTCATTAAGAAAGTAAAACAAACAAAAGTGAAATCTGGGTTAAAGTTAAATATTAAGAGACAAAGCTAATATCATCTTTCATGCTTAGTGAAGTAATGCTTGATGGCAGATAAGTGAAAGTCATAGCTAATTTTGTTTTGTTACCCTGAGGAATAGATAAAGATGGACAGTGTGCTTGAAAAATAAAGAGGAGATTAATCTTGAGGAAAGCAAGGGCAAATTTAAACAAGATCATAAAGAAAAGGGTCATTTTTGATTTCTGAAATATATGCACACATACACTATTGGAATAGTTAAAGTATATTGGTAAGAGTGAGAGGAAGATGATAGATACCTTTAAAGTATGGATTTGGAATCAGTTAAGAGCACTATGCAGTGCAAAAAGCAAATGTACCAGATAAAGGTTGATTATTCCCTTAAAACACTTATCAGCAAATAAAAAGTTACTTTGATGTGAGAAGAAGATGAACTAGAAAAAGTACTATGTTTGACAAGATTGAGGGAATAAGAGGAAGAAATTGTATAAGGTGGATGGCAGAATCGAAGATGACCATGGAAGAGCATAAGACATGCTTCAGTTTGTCAATATTCTAACTAAAATATCATGCTCAGAACTGGACAAAATATTTTAAGTGTGATCTGACCAACATTGAATATAAAAGAAGGATAACATCCCAGGAGATTAGATAAGCTCTGTTGCTGAGGTGGTTTTTACAACTTGAGGTTTGTTATTTTAACCTTGCGTGGGTTTTAATCTTTGTGTGCTATCCAAAATCACTAGTGTGAGATGGGTGGCAATATAACTCAGACAGATAGATGGGGCGGGGGGAAGATGGATAGGATAGGATAGATAAGAATCATATTTTAAGATGGGTGATGAGAGCTCATATGTGGGCTCTTGCAGGAAAAGAAGTGAAATACAGCCTTTTGAATCATGCTTATATATTATTCAAACCAAAGCAAAATAAACTCTGATACATGCATATTCCAAAAGAAGTGCTAGTGCAATACTTCCTTGAGAATATTTTTTGGTTCCTTTAATAGCACTAATATTAAATTCTACTCTGTGTATAAGAGTAAGAAATAAATGCTTGATGCTATAAAATGTTTCCTAAATTACTGTCTCATCTAAAACTGCCCTTCAGAAATGATCTGTAGCTTTAATCAGAATCCTATTACATGTTTCCCAGATAATCAGATTAGGCTGTTCTTTTTTAAATTGGAAGTTGTAGGTTTCACATATCAGGATGCTGGTTTACATGGAAATTAAAACTATATTTGATATAAACATAATTCCTCTTTTATATTAAACAACATAAATATGCTAAGTTATTATCTGTAGCATAAATCAGCATCCGTATTAAATAGTGATAATGGAGAAACATGGTCCAGTATGGATGGTGGAGTAGTGGAGTACCAAGTTGGAGAAACTGGCTTATTTGTGTTCCAATTTGGTTATTAATATTCCAAAAGAAAAAAAGATGGCAAGATGTAGCAATCTGTACTTGGCCAAGATGGGGGAGATTCTTCACTCATCAAGAATCTTCTGTGTGAAGAAAGGAAGAATGAGGTTCAGAAGAAAAAAAGAGTATCTGAAAAAGAGAATGAATAATTCTTTCTATTTTAGGTCCCTGGCCCATTTTGTCCTACTGCATATTTCAGGTTCATCAATCATTGATATATTGCTCCAGTAAATTACCTCAAAGGGATTTTGATGCTAGTCTTAAAAAGGTTGTATTGATTCTGGTTTCATAGCAGCACCACATGATATTAAACAGAGGTATCTCTTTTTTATGTGATAGAATTGACTCTGAGAAGCACTTAAATCTCCATTATCATGGAGTTCACAGAAATACATGCTAGAATACCACATGAGAATTCAAGTACTGAGAACTCAATACATACCACTCATTTATTTTAGAAGCTAAACATTCATGATGCCAAAAATATTTGCTTTCTTTAAAGATAATAATGACTAAACTAGAATGAGATACATGACAAATCCCAAAAGAGCTGCTTCCTTTGGGAATCACTGTCTGAACCATATAGTTTGTATTTCAGGAATGCATTAATGTTCCCTTATTCACTTTACATGTGCTTTAATAAATCTGAATTGTGTTCTTTTCTGTCTTATCTATCGCTGGACATGGAAATTAGCTTGGTGAAAGCTAGTTTGAAGATTAGATTGCAACATACACATGTTTGTACTTTTCTCTTTGTTCCCTTATTGGTTACTGGTGGACATTGATTATGCCAATACACAAACATAAATTATTATCAGATCATATCAAAACAAGATTTCTTATTCCATTTAATTGAGGAAATGGACCTAAGGCATCTATGGATTTATAATCTCTTAAATGAAGAAGTAGATGAATTAAAAACATTGATGTGTAGCAATCTAAACATAGACCTACAGGAAAAAAATATAAGAATGGTGAATTACACATTTATAAATGCATTTTCATATAGGTTTTGTGAAGGAAATAACAAATCCAAAGCATCACTAATATATTTTCATTACTTTGGCTTCATTTCCAGACATTGGAAAGAACTTATGTGAATCAAAATATAATAAAAACTATTAGCAATGTTACTCAGGCCTTTTCCAAATTATAGAATAATACAAAGTGAATTGATTCAGAGATTCTGTAAGTATTTTTAAATTACCAGGAAGAGAGGCAATTGTAAGTAAATATAGGTGAACCTTTTCTGATTCATTTTGGATCAACATGTTACACTTCAAGTTAGGCAAACATTGCACAATCTACTTTAATACACAATGTTAAACCAGATCCTTTTAACCCTGGTTTTTTGAACAAAATATAATACCAAGTAAGGGATGCAGAACTGTCAGTTCAACTTGGTGTGATGCAAGTTTTGTGCATCATGCCACGGGCAATGTTTGTAAGAATAGGGGCATGTGTGTGTACTTTTTTGTTTATTTCATTTTTAAATGTTAATTTATATTTACATTTATTAACTTTATTATAATTTTTCATTTTGTTTTAATTTTTTAATATTGTGTAGATTTGGATTCTCTCTTTTAAACTCTTCCCAGCCATCCTTTTGTTCTCTGCTTCGGCTCCAGGGGGGAGGAAAGGGGAGCAGAAGAAGCGCTGGCTTGGATTGCAAAAGCTCGATCGCCTTCCTCTTGAAGAGGCTGCAGGGCAAACAGTAGATCTGGGGTTTGGGCGAGCTGCAGAATTCTCGCTTCTCCGCCTCCCCACCTGCCACTCCCCCTGCCACTCATGGGCTGAGATCGCCAAGCCTGATTTGGGGAGCTAAACATGCTGCTGCCACTCAGGAGGAGAACATCATCAGAAATGGGCTCTCGCAGCACCTCCTCTCTCTCTTCTCCCGAGTGGCAGTGATGCATCTGGCTCACCGAATCTAGCCTTCTGATCTCAGGCGGCAGCGGCTCTGACCTGATCCTCACTGGCAATGCTGCAGGCAAGAACCGGCCATGCAGATCCTGCTTCATGGCTACGCAGACAGCCCACACCAGCCACTGCTTGGAGCTCTGGCGCCAGTACCTGTCCCCCCAGGTCGACAGGGTTAGGGCTGGCAAGAGTTTGCGGCCACTCTTTACGGTCACCACTAAGAGAAGGGGCGCGCAAGCTACGATTTGTGGGACTGGCCTCCGCGAGGCCATTTCGGGTGGATGGCAGGTGCTTGTGGAGCATGTTCCCTCACCATTTGCCCCCCTCCTCAGCTCACCTCATGCTGTTTGCACGGGAAGCAAATTAAAACCTGCCACAATTGCTGGAGGCAGTGGCCTGGGCAGAAGTGGCAAAGCAGCTGGTTGGTGCTCCAGCACCAGTCCCCCTGCAGTGGGCCTATGTGTAGGAGCCTCCTGCACCTGAAAAATAATAAGACCCTCCTGATAATAAGGCCAATTATTATCTTAAAAAATAAGACCCTGTCTTATTTTCGGGGAAACACAGTAATACAATTAAGACTGCAACTCTTAAGTTCCCAAAGAGTGGACTAATCAGCTTGATTTGGAGAGATTCGGTTATTTTAATATGTTTCCCCAAAAATAAGACGATCTTATTTTTTTTTTTGAACCCTGATAAATAAGTGCTTGGCCTTATTATCGGGGGTCTTATTATTTCGGGGGTGCAGGAGGCCCTGGGCAGCCTATGCACTCAGAACCGGGAGTCTGGCAGAGAAAGGTTCCCTTTGCATGCCGCCATCAAGCTCCTTCCCTCCCATGGTGTGTGTGTGTGTGTGTAGAACGCGAGCGGCCCAAAGGCACCAAGACGCACAAGTGCCTGTCCCCACCCCCCATTCACACGCCTCCCAGGCCTCACCCAGGCTTCACCTTCGATGTAGGCGAAGCCGGTGAGCACCAGGTCCTTGAGCTCATAGCCAATGCCGCCAGCGCCCACCACCAGCATCCGCACAGAGGCCATGGCCTGTGCCAGCTCTCCCTGCAGGCTCCAGCTCCAGCCGTCACCACAGTGTGGGAGGCACATTCCTAGAGTGGCCGCTGCCCTGGCTGGGGTTTGGAAGCCGCAGAGGCAGAGTTTGGAGGAGAGAAAGAAAGGCTTCTGCTGCTTTCCTTGCATGTAGCCAAAAGCAGAAGCACCCTTGCATTGGGATGGGGTGGGACATGTTGGGCCACTCGGCAGGCATGAAGAACAGGGAGGGGAGGTGACGACAACGATGGGACATCCAGTCCCACGCTTGTTGCCTCCTGCACCCCCAAAATAAAAAGATCCCCCAATAATAAGGCCAAGACCTTATTTGGGGGGGGGTTCAAAAGAAAATAAGACCCCGTCTTATTTTTGGGGAAATACGGTACTCAGAAATGAATTGGGTGATTATTAGAAGCCAACATGGGTTTGTTAAGAACAAGTCATGCCAAACAAATCTTACATAAGTGATAAGTGTGCTGCAGCGGCCAATAAAGCTAATCCAGTCTTGCAGTTCTGCTTCCCACAATACAAAAAGGAAGCTGAGACCCTAGAAAGATTGCAGTGAAGAGCAACAATGATGATAAAAGGTTTGGAGGTTAAATCCTATGAAGAATGGCTAAAGGAACTAGGTAGACTTAATTAAATGGAGAGAATATTGAGGGGAGTCAGGATAGCAATCTTCCAATATATGAAAGGCTGCCACAGGGCAGAGAGCATTGATTTATTCTCCATAGCAACCTGAGGGTAGGACTACAAGCAATGGGCTGAAGCCCATCTCAGGGAGATCCAACCTGGAAATGAGGAATTTCTTGACAGAACTATTAAGCAGTGGAACAGCTTGCTTCCTGGAGTTGTGGGTGCTCCATTGCTGGAGGTTTTCAAGAGAAATTTGGACAACCATTTATCCAAGATGGTATGAGAACTCCTTCCTTGAGCAACAGGCTAGACTAGAAGATCTCCAAGGTCCTTTCCAATCCTATGATTCTATGATATGTAAAATAAACTAAACTGGGCAGGATTATGCAACCTGCTTAATTTATAGACAAGGCAGAATTCAGTGGGTTTTTTTGTTTTGTTTTTTTTGCTTGGAAAAAAACCATGAAATTTTAAATCAGAAAATGTTAGCCCATATTATTAATACGCCTACTTAGAATAAGTTTAAATCCAGACAACTGTTTCATGTACCTAAAATATAAGATATATTTAAGTAAGATATAATCAAATCTCTTTCTGAACAAAATGTATTTTAAACACTTCAGTAACAAATCATTAGCCGGGTTAGGTTCAAGTTTGTTTTAATTCTTATGTTTTGTGATAACTGCCTTGAGCCCTTTTGTTGAACTAGACAGTCTAGAAATAATTATCAAAATAAACAGATATTGCTCCCTTGAAACAAGTAGCAAATAAATGTTACAATTATGTCAGCTCTTTCATAAATTGGCTTTTAGCTTCCCTGTATTTAGTACCCTGATCTTCCCAATGTGTGCATACCCTCTACCTTTATACAGTTGCAAGAAAAAGTATGTGAACCCCTTGGGATTATGCATGAATTGGTCATAAAATGCGCTCTGAACTTCATCTAAGTCACAACAATAGAAAAACACAGTCTGCTTAAAATAATACTACACAAACATTAGATTTTGCCATGGTTTAATTGAACATAACATGAAAACATTCACAGTGCAGGGAGGAAAAAGTATGTTAGCCCCTAGCCTAATGACTTCTCCAAGAGCTAATTGGAGCCAGGAGTGAGCCAACCTTGACTCCCATCAGTATGATGATATTGGATTTGTTGCTGACAGCTGTCCTGCCCTTTAAAACACACACACCTGTTTTGGGTTTACTGGTTTCAAGAAGCACTGTCTGATGTGAACCATGCCTCGCAGAAAAGAGCTCTCAGAAGACCTACGATCAAGAATTGTTGATTTGCATGAAGCTGGAAAGGGTTACAAAAGTATCTCCAAAAGCCTTGATGTTCATGTGTCCACGGTAAGACAGACTGTCTACAAATGGAGAAAGTTTAGCACAGTTGCTACTCTCCCTAGGCGTGGTCGTCCTGTAAAAATGACTGCAAGAGCACAGCGCAGAATGCTTCATGAGGTAAAGAAGAATCCTAGACTGTCAGCTAAAGACCTACAGAAATCTCTGGCACATGCTAACATTTTTGTTGACACATCTACAATAAAGAAAACATTAAACAAGAATGGAGTACATGGGAGGACACGACGGAGGAAGCCATTGCTGTCCAAACAAAATATTGCAGCATGTTTGAAGTTTGCAAAAGAGCACCTGAATGTTCCACAGCACTACTGGCAAAATATACTGTGTACAGATGAAACCAAAATTGAGTTGTTTGGGAAGAACACACAACACTATGTGTGGAGAAAAAAAGGCACAGCACACCAACATCAAAACCTCATCCCCACTGTAAAACATGGCGGAGGGAGCGTCATGGTTTGGGGCTGCTTTGCTGCCTCAGGGCCTGGACAGATTGTTGTCATTGATGGGAAAATAAATTCCAGAGTTTATCAAGACATTTTGCAGGAAAACGTACGACCATCTGTCCACCAACTGAAGGATGGGTGATGCAACAGGACAATGACCCAAAGCATACAAGTAATTCAACAAAAGAATGGCTTCAACAGCACAGAATACGCCTTCTGGAGTGGCCCAATCAGAGTCCTAACCTCAACCCGATTGAAATGCTGTGGCATGACCTTAAGAGAGCAATTCACACCAGACATCCCAAGAATATTGCTACACTGAAACAGTTTTGTGAAGAGGAGTGGTCCAAAATTACTCCAGATCATTGTGCAGGTCTGATCTGCAACTACAGGAAATGTTTGGTTGAGGTTATTGCTGCCAAAGGAGGGTCAATCAGTTATTAAGTCCAAAGGTTCACATACTTTTTCCTCCCTGCACTGTGAATGTTTACATGTTATGTTCAATTAAGCCATGGCAACATATAATGTTTGTGTAGTATTATTTTAAGCAGACTGTGTTTTTCTATTGTTGTGACTTAGATGAAGTTCAGAGCACATTTTATGACCAATTCATGCAAAACTCCACTTAATCCCAAGGGGTTCACATACTTTTTCTTGCAACTGTACATTCTAATTTCATTTCTTTCAGGAAATTGCAATTTGTTATGATGACCCAGGTGAGCAAACTGTGATTTAATCAAGCCCACAATTCGTAATCCCTTCTTCAATAGTTATCTCTAATTTTGTTTTGTTTGTTAGTTATATCCCACCCTTCCTTCAGGCACTCAAAGTCGTATAAATAGCATTCTCCTCCCTTTTTTCCTCTATAAGACTCAAGACACCCAGTGAATTTTCTTGAATGAGATTGTCCTTGAATGACTGACTTCCATGGAGTCCAGCACTTAAATTATTAACATATGCTGGCTCTCTTTCGAAAGAGACATGTTAATACAAGCTACAATTTGACAGATGCAATACTCTTGCTTTAACCAAGCTCAAGTTTGGATACAAATATAACAAAACATACATCCAGGTAGCACTGTGAAATAACAGATTTGACCCAATGTTTTTTTGCTGATTGAGAAAAAAAATATTCTTTGCAATTTCCAAGGCTGACACTGAGAATGAAATCCCTTGTGAGGTTTTCTCAAGAAAACCCTTGGTCTCCCTAGTTGACCTCTGAGGAGGGAAAGTAAAGTGGGCGGGGGGGGGAGGGTAATCTTCAGACTTAACCAACATTCAGATTTAACCATTATTTCTCCCCTCCAAATATTACATTAAATCAATGTACTGGCATTACAACAAGCTATACCAAGCTTATATTCAAATAGCTAAAAATACATAGATATAAATGTACATGGAGAGATGTAAATTGAGAACTGCTTATTCCTGTTTCTATTTGTTTAAGCATTTCAAATAGAATTCAAGAATAATTTAGGGGTGGAATTAAATATATATGTATATATACTGGCTTAATCTAGGAACTTGTGCATTTAACTGCAGTGTTGGCTAAAGTACACTTTATATTCTCACAGGTCACAGACCTGACTACATTTCACTTTAGTGAACCAATGAATTATGATGAATTATTGGCTGTATGAACAGACAAAACCTTACAAGCTCAAACAATCCCAGATGGATTGTTGTTTTGTTTTGTAATAAAAACCAACTAACTCTATCATAGAAGTCACACTCAGCTTACTTTTCTATTTTATTCCTGATACAGTTTTGAAAACTACTTCCTATTCAATATAGGAATTACTGTTCACAAAAAAAATTGAGAACACTACAAGGCATGTGAAGCAAATTATAGGACTCTGAATAATGACCAGAATCAGAATGAAATGCTCTTCATAGCTATCAGTTCTACTCAAGATGAAAATTAACCCAGATAATTGTTTTCTCTTTAAATATATATGTTGTAATTATATATGAATAGAAACTGAAATTAAACAAACACAATTAGATCATCTATGTACTAATTCTTCAATATTATTTTAGAGTGTTACATTACCTTGAATACAGTTATATCATCCGAATAATACATTCTATAAAACAAGTTAACATGTCTTACCTCCTGGGTATAAAGTGAAAACTCAAATTTTCAACTGCTTACTTTTTAAAAAATAATTAAGTCACCGAGGAAAAACCATGACAGAAAGGTTGTCATTTGCTTTTATTAGCAACAGCAGAAAACAAGGTTCAAACACTATTAATCACGAATCATTGGCCACAGAATTCTAAAACTCTGTGGGATGCAAAAGAACATTTTTCAGATTTTTTTTTGTACCATTCCATAGGTCATGTCAAATTATTTTTTAAATATTCATATTTAATTCTAAGAAACTATACAATAGTTATTAGGAAATCAAATTTAAAATTCAGCTTTTGCTTTCACATAGATCTATATAGCTACTTCTTGCTTTGGAGTAAATATAGTAGTTCCACCTTAAATAGTCATGGAGTTATGTGCTAAATCAGTATTTATAGTTGATAATGAGATAGAATATAAATGATATCGTAATTTGTTTTCAGGCGAGTATGATGTATGGACATATTCATTATGGTTTGTACAAGAGAGATTACAGGTAGTCCTCAATTTACGACCACAATTGAGCCCAAAATTTATGTTGTTAAGCGAGACATTTGTTAAATGAGCTTTGCCCCAGTTTATGACCTTTTTTGCCACAATTGTTAAGTGAATCACTGCAGTTTTTTTTTTAATTTGATTTATATGCTTGTTAAGTTAGTAGTAGTTGTTAAGTTAGTAGTACAGTTGTTAAGTGAATCTGGCTTTCCCATTGACATTGCTTGTCAGAAGGCTGGGAAGAAGAGGCAGCAAGGGGAGCCACGTCTCGCTCCACGCGTCTTGCTTCTCCCCCGTCCCACCTGCCACCCCTCTCGATAAAGAGCCGGCGGGGAAGAGAAGCAGCCAGGCTGCTGTTGCCATTGGAGTGGAGTGGGACATGTTGGGCTGCTCAGCCGGCGTGAAGAACAGGGAGGGGAGGGCATGTCCCCCCCTTCCCCGCCTCTGGCCTCGCCTCCTCAACTTATTTTGGTTGCGCAGCAAGCAACCAGAGGAAATGGTGGGACTGGCTGCGCATGTGTGTAAGTAGTTGGTGCGGGGGCTTATTTTGCAGGGCTGGCTTATATTATCGCATGCGCTGAAAAGCCTGATTGGGCTTATTATCCGGACATGTCTTATTTTCAGGGAAATATGGTACTCATAAACACACTGCTTTTCCAGGATTTTGCAGGTATTGATGTGAAACTGATTGGTCTGTAGTTTTCTGGATTCACTTTTCCTCCTGGAGTAGCTCTACATTTCAAAGAAAATTCATTCTTAATTTCAACACAGCCAAATTATCTGGCACTGTCTCCATTTCTCCATCTAAAACTTCTGTTTTACTCCATTTTATTTCCATTTTACCATTACTTTGTTTTATATCTCCAGATTTGTTTACAAAGTTTTCCATCATCTCAAGTGGGTTTTTTTTAAAATTTTAAAGCTGTAAATTTAGTTTCAAGTGAGCCAGCTACTTTTATTGCCAAGTGGATCAAACCTTTTCTGAAGTTTATCTAATAGAATTGTTTCTGTGCAGACTGTTGTAACAACTCTTTTCTCTCCTGCAATAATGCAGCTTTGCAAGTTGTCATTGAGTTGCAGTCCAAAAGTGAAAGTCTCAAATGGGAAAAGGAAAAACAACACTCCCCTCTTTTCTTCTATTTTGTTGTGCCTTTAATACCGTAATTCTTGGCACATGACACATTTAGATCTTCATAGTTACAGTTAGTGGTCTAGTCTAGTCATGTTGCCCATATCATTTGTTTTATAGATTCCAACAACTGCCTATAGTCTTTAAAAGAAAGCAAAAAAACATTCCCACAGAATGTCTGAGTCAATTATCTAATTCAATTACAGTTTCTCCAATGTAGTTTAATAGAAAAAGTAATCTTTTAAAAATAGCAATCCCCTTTATCCGTTTTAAGCTTTCTTAGATAATCCCTTATTAAACCTTTTGCCAAATATTTTTTATATTTTAAATCTTTAAGTCATCTTTTAATTTTTTAGTCCTGAAAGAAATGAGACTCACTAAGAAGAATTCTTATCTGCTGTTAAAAAAAATGAAAATGACATTAATTCTTTCAGGAAATTGGGAATCACCAAAGTTGTTGCAAGTTGAGTGGTCATCAAAGTCAAATAAATAAAGAAGCCAGTCAACTTAGAAATTAGACACTAATAATTTCATATAATACTGTAGTTATATCCACCTTCTCCTTGCCAATATGTTACCTCCTTATCTATCTCAGATTACTGCATTTAATGAAATTAAAATATGGTAAGGACCCTCCAAAGAACTTAGAAATACCACAACACACAGTTCTAAAATCATAGACATAAATGGGATTTCAGATTAAAATTATTAAATTTTTAAATTTTTAATTAATATTAAAATTAAGATTAAATATTAAAAAGCATTAGCATTTAAAAATTGCTGCATTATTTGTCAATACATATGCATATTTTATGGTAGGACTATGATTTTCTAGGTAGAAAAAAAAATTAGAGAACCACTAGATATCAGCAAAGAGATAAAAATGTCTCTTAACTTGCTGTCCAGCAATTTCTGTAATTTAGATTTTGTCTTATTTCCTGAAGATAAAACTTTTATTATTTTTTTACTTGACATTTGTGTAGTATAAAGAATCATTAGGGTATAAAGAAAATTCCTTTATATTTATATTATGTATAAATATTTGAAGGCATGTTCTCCTTTATTTTCATTTTGTATCTGATAAAGCGTTTGAGAGATTGCCAAAGCACATTTCCTAATGCTAAAGTCTATTAAAAAAAACAAGTCGAGGAGAAAAACAATAAAGGATGAGCAACTTTATAGTACCATTTTCTTCCTTAATTTTAAATATAATCTTTATATTATACTTTCTATAACCTTGCCTTCTAGAAATCATGTTCACAATTCTTATAAACCTTAGAATTTTAAACAATAAAGAGTTGTTTTCTGCTATAATATGAAATATTATTTTATTTTATTTTTATTTTTTCCAATATATTTCAATTATTACAGCATTGTGGCTGATTTTTCATTTCAAGAAATTGTCACCTGTTTCTTCATCAATCAGCTCCTGTAATACAAGGTGAAAATTACAAGAAGGTAGTCCATCTACTTAACTTATTTTGTGTTTTAACTAACCAATTAATTTATAGAAAGATCAGTGCTGACTTACTAGAATCAAATGCCACCTTGGCATTTTCAAGCAATTAAATTCAGAGAAGTTCTTTAGTTCTTTGCTTATTTAAAGGGGCTTAATTCAGAATTAATGTGAATTGACACATATGTGAGAAAATGGTCCCCAGTGTGTAAAGAATGAGGAAGTATACCATATGTGATATTATATTCTGAATTTGTTTAAATTACACAGGTCAAGTGTGTAACACAGAAGGCTCAAGCGCCACATGCAGAGTTGAAAACTTGCAGCCTGCATATGACAACTGATTATCAACAGGAAGCTGCTGATAAACAATAATTTCTTCCATTTTCAATTAACAGCAGGAATGTAGTCTTCACTTAGACTTTGAAAAGCTTGAGATCTTAATATTGGAAGATACACTCAGGCTTAAATCCCTTTTTTCTTATAAATGACACAAAGGCATGTCAAACATTGCCCAATAACAGGTCTCCTCCACTGCAGACCTCGTCCCTCAAAATAATATTTTTAAAAGATTCAGAAACATCCCTCC
Source organism: Pantherophis guttatus (assembly GCF_059756535.1). Lineage (NCBI taxonomy): Eukaryota > Metazoa > Chordata > Lepidosauria > Squamata > Colubridae > Pantherophis > Pantherophis guttatus. Next base: position 288,039,118 of record NC_142063.1, on the reverse strand, counting down.
TCCAGACATATATATTTTATGCCAGTGGCATCTTGTTAGGTTCTAAATAGATACTCTTCTTTTTAAAAAAATGATGGTAGTTAATTATTTAACAAACACATTTTGGGTTCTTTTAGAACTTCTGTATCTCTCAACAATCACATACGTGCCAAAAGATTGTTTCAAATTATATAAATTGTGAAATGCTGTATTATATTATTGCTGATATTTAAGTTATGTGTGATTATTTAACAAATTAATGCCAAATTTAGTAACAAATCCTGATTGTGCTGTTGAAGGATTATGAACATCAGCAAGGAATAATATAGTATTTAATTATGGAAGTTGTGCTTTGTTTTAGTTTAATTCTTAAAAAGAAAATTTGAAAGAATATTCAAAATGATTATTCCTGACCTAGTGTACCTCTTAGCATTTATAATTAGAAAATTCATATTAGTAATTTTCTATTTATTTTGAACATTCCCCTCATCTGTTGTTTCTTTTTTTCATCTGACACTTTTAGATTGTAAATTTTATTTAATAGTTTCCTCTGCTTTTAGACTTCAATTAAATTCCAAGGTATGCCATCAAGAGGCAGCTTTTTCTATTGGACATTTTTAAGCACCTGTCTTAAGAGGGATTCCTACCTTCAGAAATTGTAGAACTTTCTTTTTCTATAAATGAACATTTACCCTTCCCAAAGAATGAACATACACTTTAGCTGAGTTCCAGTTCAATCCAATTCAAATAGAGTAAATGATGTAATTGCTTCTTATGAATTGAACATCATACTACTTCATATGAAATTCATAGCTACCTTTAATTCTCTTGTCTCCCATAGTGCATTACTCATTTTTTAAATTTCTGATTTACTGATGGTTTTTTTGGGCACAAGTGCTCTTATAAGCCAGATGTCACGCTATATAGCTCTTCTGACTTGTCTCATTAACAATTTTTCTCTGCAGTAATCTGTTTCAACATTTTACTACAACATTTTCTTCAGTTCTTTCCCCTTTATTTTTTCAAATTCTTGAAACCTGTTTTTGTAGGATTGACGAGTTGGAATATAACACAGAGCAAGATCAACAATATCTCAGTAGGGGTGGGTCATTTTCTTCCTCTTTTTTGTACCAGTTCTGGATTAATTTGATGAAAGAGAATTGTTGTCAGCAATGTTAAATTCAATATTAAATCATGGTTTTTATGATATACAGAAGATAAATGGTGTAATAGATGAAAGAAAATACAGTGAAAATTTTACATTATTTTGTATAAAAACTTTACATTTCAAATTTTACCTGCTGAGCAAAATGACCAGGATGATTATAAAAGACAGACTGATAACATTGCTAAATGTTTCCAATCTCTAAAAATTGCAAAATATATGTTTGTGTGTGTGAGAGAGACAAAGAGAGAGATGAAAAGATATGTTTTGATACGTGTGTGTATAATTCCACCTCTTTTTTATTTCTCTAGCTTTCCTTATATCTATCTTAGAGTAAAAAAAACCCTAAAATTTTATGTTGTAATATTGTAAATATAAATCTACGTACAGCCATCTTAACAATTAATAGGATTTAATATAACTAAGTCTATTGCATGTAATGCTATTGGTTCTGGTGATTTGTCTACTGCTGATTAACAAGCCTTAAATATTGTATGCCATTTGTTGGCAATATAATGTTTTTTGTAAGTCAACAGTAATTAGCTGTTAGCTGCAGACTACATTGAAGATTTCAGGAATATTATGTATCTTAGTGAACTTCTGCTGAAAATAGGATAAATGATACTATAGTAAATATACATTTGGCTAGTCAAGATGAGTTGCTGAGTGTAGGAAATGGATTTTTTCCCCCTGACCAGATTCTGAAAATCAGCACTTTGAAAAGGATTGATTTTGTAGTATGTTACCTTGTACATTTTAAGGTTAAAGCTTACTTGACTTCTTTAGAATGGAGTTTTGTATTATAGTCAATGGCTCTTAGCTTTAGCTCATTCAGTGGATAATATGTCCTGCTTCTTGAGTATACTGTTCCAAGTAATGCATTTTAGCTCTTCCTTTCTCTACCTTAGAAGCAATTTATCTCCCCCCCCTTTTTCCAGGTCAACTTAAGTTGGTTCTTGATATGAAAGGAAAGCAATTTACAGGGGGGAGGGAATCATAGTGTATCTTCTTCCTAACTTACTTTCTTCTAAAGAAAAAAAAATATTTAAAAGCAAGAGGCTAATCTGTTTCTTTTTTCTGTAGAAAGAGAACATTTAAGAGCAACAGTCATCTCAATTGTTTCCATTTTCTATAGACACATAATGTATAACACGACAATTTATTTTCCATTTAAATGTAATGAATTTATGTTTCATTAGTGTGTGAAATGCCCAGTGAGGAGAAGGCCTCATTTCCCACATAATTTCTGTGTTGTGGCTGTAAATAGTAGTCTTTTCATCCCATATCTCATTTTTTGTCTATTAGCAAATAATAAAGCCTCATCATTCAATTTTAGTCAGCAAAAGTTCATTAAGAACTACCTCTATGTGTGTGTGTGTGTTTAAGTAAATCAATTACATATTCCTTTCATTGACTTTACTCAGCAATTTTCATTTTCTCTAAAAATACAAATATATCTCTTCTTCCCATATCTTATCTCGTGTGTACAAATTTTTAAAGTCTCATCATTCAAAATAAATCAGAAAAGGTTCTATTAAGAACTATCAGAAACAACAGCATATTGAAATTTAATCTGATCAGATAATATTCTACAAATTAATTTTTTATCATCATCTCTTCATCTCTACAGAAACTCCTTTGTAAGTTTAACACTTTCCTTCAATTTTAATGCTAGCTTATTGCTTTCTCTAAAAATAAAAAACATTCATTCATTCATTCATTCATTCATTCATTTATTTATGCATGCATGCTCGCTCCCCATCTCCCTTACATGGTGACTCTGGGCAGGATCCCATATCTTACCTATAAACAAATCTTTAAAGCCTCATCATTCAATCCTGGTCAAGAAAAAACCTATTAAAAGCTGCTAGAAAAAAAAGTATTCTAGTTTTTTTGTTGGTATTTTCCCCCCTAAAAGATGTCAATTTGTTTTTCAATTGAATTGTGCAGCATATGTGTTATATTAAAGATGGAAAAAAAATCTGAAGTGATTTATCGTGGTAGGATTTTTTTACATGTCAAATACCTCATTTTAACAAGGATGTATAGATTTTATATATCCACTGTATATTTTAATCTTGGTCAAATAAACAAACTTTATACCTGTTATTTTTACTTTTAAAAATCTTGATGTTTATTTCTTTTAAGTAGTATCTCAGAAACTTGATTTCTTTTCATTCTTTTCTCAGGAACTCCTTGATAGGTACAACACATCTCTTTTGTAAATCCAAAATAACAAACTTGTCCAAGACATTCTTCTTAGTTAAAATACACATGTCTAAATCACTCCTCTGATTTATTATTTGTGTGTCCATTTTAATTATTAAAATATTAACTGATTTCATTTGTAAATCTTGTATAACGTCTTTGTCAATATCATTCTTATATCCTGTCAATTTTAAATTCACATCCAAAACAACTTGATTTTCAGTTGTATCCTGTTTTATCTCTCCTTGTAAACCATTTTTATAGTAATGGACAATCTGAAAAGAAAGTTCTGTGTATGTTGTCAAATATCCTTGATTTTTTTCCAGAGTTAAAATACTTTTATCCATTCTGTATTAATGGACTTTCTTCTTTAATTATAATCTTTAGTTCTTTCTAGTTGCTTCTAAAAACTACCCTTCAAAGTCTTCTCTTACCTTGTTTTTTCTCTAATTCACAACATTTTCCCAGAGAAAGATTCCTTGCACTTAAATTCAAAATCTTCATATATTTTAATAAGATTTTAAACAAACCACAGATAGATTTATAATTATTTAAAAATATTATTTCAAGTCAATCTAGTCTGATAGTTTATTTAAAAACTTTCCAAAATCAATGTTCTAATATCTTTTCACTGCTTATTTTCAAATAAAAAAACTTTTCTTTAAGTTCTTAAACCTACACAAAACATCTTTTGCTGAGGATTGAAGGAAAATCACCATTATAATAAAACTTGTTATTCTGAAGGTTATTAGTATTTGAAAAGCAATCTACAAGCCATTTTCAGTGAAATCCTTAATCAAAGAAAGGAAGTTGGTGAACCCACTTTGTCTTTAAAGGCTATGAATTGTGGCTTGGACAAAGCTGACTCTCCCCGTGGCCAGAGCTTTAACATTTGCTGGAGACCACTGGTTTATGTTCCAGGAGTGGGAAACCTGAGAGCCCCTCTTTTTGCTGCGGTTATCAGTTCTGCTCTCACAGAGTCATCTTTAGTTCATTATGCTTTCATGGAATTAGAATTGAACTTGTTAATCTATTTCCATGAAGTATAATTTAGGATTGCTAAATTGTGTGACGACAGTGATTGGGGCATAAACCATGAATTATGGTTCAGTGTGTATGAACTGTGATTATTTAAGTGTGAAAATTTATTTTCTTCCCTTGAAAGAAAAAAAGGATTGTTGAATATTTAGAAGAATATTCTTTCCTCTAAACAGTTACAGGTGTTGGTCACCACCTTTAAAGCTCTCCATGGCATAGGAGCCGGGTACCTTCGAGACCGACTTCTGCCACCAATAGCCTCCCACCAGCCAGTTCGCTCCCACAGAGAGGGTCTCCTCAGGGTGTCATCGGCCAAGTTATGCCGGCTGGCGACACCCAGGGGGAGGGCCTTCTCTGTGGGAGCCCCAGCCCTGTGGAATGAACTGCCCCCAGAAGTGCGTAAGATCTCCGACCTCCGGGCATTACGCTGTGCACTCAAGACCCTGTTGTTCCGCCAGGCCGGGCTATCAACATAATAATTTTAAATTGGGTGTTTTAAATTTCTGGGGTTTTAAATTGAGCCGAATTATTTAATAATTTTAAATTATTTCAATTGATGTTTGTCTTGTGCTTTTAATAGGCTGTATACCGCCCTGAGTCCTTCGGGAGAAGGGCGGTATAGAAATAAAATTATTCTTATTCTTACAGCAGTGCTTTGTTATTTTGAATAAGTTTGGATCTTAAATTTAAAATTTAAATTTAAAATAAATGTTGGATTTATCTCTAAATGTCTGAAGAATGGGAACAAAAGTATTTAGTGGTATATTTTCTTGAAGTAAAAGCATACTGGTACAGTAATCCTCGCTTAATAACCCTAATTGGGGCTGGAATTTCTCTCGCTAAGCTAGGAAACATCTAGTGGCTGCAGTTCCAGTAGTCCCAGTTGTGATTATTAGGAGAGCATTGCGTCAGGCAAGTACCTCACATTTCTCCTGCCCTGCTATGCTCACCTCCACTTAAATCATCTATCTTCCCCCATATCTGTCTTTTTGGCCGCCCTACACTCTGCCACACTCTCCCTCTCCACTGGCCTCAGTTTACTTTCACTGTCCTCTTTCGCCAGCAGAGGCAGCTGCTGACCCATCCGTCATTCTTATGCCTTTCCTCTTAATTCTGTTTTTAGATCTTTGTTGCTTTAACTCCAGATTGCCATCATTTTTCCTATACATATATAACCTTTCTAAAAAACTGCTTCCATGAATATATAAACCATTTTAATTTTCAACAGTAACACACAGGCTTGTAGCTGAACATTATGAATGATTTGATAGTGAAAGAGGAATAAAGCATGACATGAAAGGTTCAGGAATTACTCAGGAATATAGCCCAGGGTAATTTTTTTAAAGTCCCTATTACATATAAAGGTCAGAAGTTTCAATGTTCAGTTTGTGAGTTCCTAACATTTACAAGGCAGAGATGTCCATTGCAATACAAAAAAGACTGTGTCTTTACTGAGAAGGACATTTCATTTAAATGGGTGTTTTTCTAATTAATATTTTTAATAATGATTCTGTTCTTTCACATATCATCCTTTCATGTATGTGTTGATTCAGCTGTGTGAGCTGTAAGAAATGTGCCCTTCATCTGGCAATAAATAGCAGCTTAGATGGTACTGAATAACACCATTTCCTTTTTTACGAAGAGACAATGAAGAATTGCCTTTTAATATCCTTGAGAGTTGGTCTGAACATGATGTAAATTGAAGAGCATTTCTCTTGCCTAAACAACTTTGTAAAGACAGTAATTACCAGATTGTGAATGTTGTTTGAGTCTAATTGTCTTAGGCATGTCAGCTCTGTATTGCTGGTAATAGCAATTGTAAAGTACCTCTGTAGAAAAGAAGATTGAAAAGAAATTTGGCCCTTTTATATCTTTGGGCCTATTGATCTGTGGTATATTTAAACAAAAACAAAATGAATAGCAAGATAAAATGAATGCTTGCCTTAATGGAGTGTACAGACAATTTTTTCCCCTCGTTTACTTTTACATTCTATTTCATAATGCAAAATGTATGTACAGTAAAAATTTCTGCATATTCTTATATATCCTCCCAATCACTGTACTTCAACTTCTATTTGTTACCAAATCTATGATGTTTATAATGTTGATATTCAGCTCCATTGTGCCTACTTTTTTAGAGTTAATACAACAGAGCTAATATAAAGGAAATTCAATTCTGAAATTCCTGTGACTACTCATGGGAAAATTATATTTTTCTTTTCCCATGCCACCCCATTAATTTATTCCGCAAGAAAATTAGAGTTTTTCCAAACAGGCAACTGATCATATGGCAAAACTTTTCTTGGTCTCTGTTGTTTTAGTAGAGATTTGCAGAAAACAGAAAAGTATTTTGCTTTCAGCTTGGGACTGAACTGCTCCACTGGGGAAACCTGTCAAAATAGCCTGAACATCATGCACCCTAAAGAATATAAATGTTCCACTATTGGGAAAATAATAGGAACTTAAAAACAAGCCGTACTGTTTTATTTATTTCACTAGGGCCACAAAAGGAATCTATTCTGAGATTTTTTTTCATTATATAACTTTTTTGTAGGGTGGGTGTGGGTTGTGAAATGGTAAGAAATTTAAATGTAAAAAAAAAAAGCTTTTAATTCTTATTCCTAAAAATGTACTGGAGTAGGAACAGGTTGCTGGACTGGTGGTTGTTGGTGCTGGGTATGAGATGGGAAGATCTTGCCCTTCTGTTCTCACTGGTTTTATGGCCCTGACCACTAATTGGCATTGTCTTCCTGTTTGGGCACAGTTGTTTATTATTTCACTGCCACCATCTGCCTTCTGGATGCTGTAGGGGTCCTCCCCTTTAAAAGTGGCATGTAAGGCAGATGGGGAATCTTACAACCTGAATGCCTGACTAGCCCAAACCTGGGAACTACCACCACCATCATCATCTGAATTCTCTTACATCATCTCATGTCCCTTGCAGTTTTGAGGTTATTGTCTATTAGTAATCTGCTATACCCCTTAGGTTGATATTAGGTTGACTTTTCTGAAAATAACTTCGATTAAAAATAAGATAAGATGTAAGAAGTCTGAAGCAAAAACAAACTCTGTAACATAGACTATCAGCCACACAATGTTTTACTGGCTTGTTCATTTTTTAAAATCTTAGATAAAGGAAGTTACTTTAAGTTACTTTAAAAAACCACAATTCATTTAGCAGACCCAGAGAACATAGAAACAATAAGTATGGAAACAAAAATCTCATAAACATTAATGCATTTAACTGATGGATACACATTAGAATAAAAGGACACCAAGTAATGGATGCTGTAGAGTTCTTGATCAGCCTCTTTATCTATATATGCTGGCTTTCAGTCATAATAAAGGTTGATTGATATTTACATATACCTCAGAAACTAATGGATTTTTGTCATAAAGATTCCTATTGTCTTTTCTAAATCTTCCAAATTCCCAAGTGGTTTTTAAATTTTAGTTGGATCAGTTCTTTCCTACTCCTGTTCACATTTCAGCGTGTTGCTTGACTCTGCTCCCCACAGAGGCCAGAACTTTTTTTCAATAAGACCTCTTTCCAGAAACATTAACACCATTGTTTCCTTAAGCTTACACATATTCAATTTGATGTTTGTGTGATCATAAATATTATGCGGCCTTGTAGATTGCAGAGGGGCAGAGTAAAGAAGCTTTATTACATCTCCTGTAATATACTGTAAGTATAATGTAGTATAAATATATGTCACAACTGTTAAATCAAAATGTTTCATTCAATAGTTTTGTTAACATTTGACACATTTTATCTAAGGAGTAAAGGTATTCTCTGCAAGAAGATACTCTCTGGAAAAATTGCATAAAAATGCAAAATTGATAACTGAATTGGCATTTTTGATTTAGTTATATTAAAGTCAAGTTTCAGAAACAGTAATATATATTTAGGCAAGATAAAAAAACCTCATTCTTAGAATTGTGGTCTATACTGCATAACATTGGGATCATAGTAAATAATTATAACCACTCCTATTACTTTATTATAGTAAGATTCCATTTGTAATGTTTATGAAAATCTGAATATATCTGCAAAGTCATTACTAATCCTCTGAAAATCTCCATTGCTTAATATTGTTTTTTATTATCACTCTAGATTTGTATAATTGAGCTTATCTTTTGGCTAAATAGACTCAACACTGATTGAATTTGTCATTCAAATATGGTTAGTTTGTTCATAACTAAAATATTCCAAGCATGGAATTTATTTGGTTCATTAGAAGATTAGGTTCTTATTGTCAGATATTGACTTTTGAAATTATTTTGTAGTATTGGCTGAATGAGAAGCTGGATTTAGTGTACTGTATGTCTGATTGAAAATTCAATTTATAAATGCAAGCATAACTGGTTAACATAGTTGACTTAATTATTTTTATAGAGAATACATTCTTTCCAAAGTATTTTCTTCTTTAAGTATACTTACATCTTGAAGACTTTTCAGTATTATAAAATATGCCAATCATTTGATTGAGAGAGCTCTTTACTATTTTTTCCAGGTGATTCTAGCTCTTTGAAACACTTTTTGATTTACAAAGATCTGTTTGGCAGCCCTATTTATCCTTCAAATAAACAGCAAATGTGATAATTAATTTAGAGTTGCAGTTAAGTACAAATAGTTATTTTGACTCCATGTCTGCAGGTTATGAGATGGCAATGCTGAGACAAAAGTGTTGATTAAATAGAGCATAGTAAATATAGTGAGGGAATATTTCTGCTGAGCTTTAGGTTAGTACTTTGTGCAACCAGCCTACTTTTTGTATTTTGTCTGGTTTTGGAGGGCAAGTCATTTTTATGAGGATTAGATTTTATATATCTTATTGAAAGCTGCAAGAGGAAATTCTTGCCACTTTGTTTTCTTCAAAAATGTAAATCTTTTTAAACAATCTTAAAGAAATTGGAAATGGGAAAACTGAATACATTATTGTTCCTTTTTTTTCTTTAAGCTTTGGGGATTGGCGTTACCTCTAATATTCAAGTATATCTATATAGCATGTAAGAGAAAGGAATCCAAGCAATCTCTTGATCCTCAGCAAATACTTGAGTTGGTAACCTAATGACTGGACCTAACAAAGAAGTTAAGATGTTGCCCTTTTTCCCAACCTAACAATCTCTTGGACGATTAAAATTAAATCCTCAGATAATCCAGAATGTAGCAGTGTAAGTAGGTACCAGTTTGCTAACCTTTAAGAGAGCATTAAAGATCTGGTTCTTCCAACAGGTACTGGCCTGAGAAGATGTGTGAAACTGCAGTTTGAGATGGAACTGTTTAATTTTTTGGGGGGAGGGGGTTCCTTGGTGTAGCTGTTTTCTTCCTTTTATTGTACTATTATTATCTGTTTTTAATTTAAGTCTTCCAGAATGTTGGTAAGTCAGCTGCCTTAGAAATTGAAAATATAAATAAGTGAATTTGGTGTACCAAGTTGATTTATTATTGATGTATAGTACAATAATAATTTAAATAAATTAAAGTATATATGTATACTATCAGAATTTGAGCTGGAAGACACATACTAAGAAATTAAGAATATAATATGAATATAACAATATTGTAGGATTAATGTATGAAAAGAAGCTATGGGAAGAGGCAAAAGAGAAAACTGAATTTGACTTTTTTTTGGTCTCTTGAAATGTCACAAAGAAAAGCTATCTTAGTGGCTTTTAAAAAAACTATCATGATACTCAAAGTCAGTGAAATCTTGGGCAACAAGAAGGATGGATGGTAAGTGTCAAACAAGAAAGGAAAGATTGAATGAACAAGAAGCTTCTAGAAGTACTTGATCCAGAAAAATATAGTGACACAAAAACAGAAATGGAGACAAAGAAGTATGTTTCTACATATGTTTGATTTGTATAGTGAATATTTATTTAAGAATGGCAGTCTAAAATATTTTTTTAAAAATTAAGGTACAGAAATGATTCATTTGGAAGAATTCATTGTGTAAATAAAAATAGAAAGTGAAAATTTTAAATTGACATTAAACAATATAAAGTCAGTAATAGTACCCAAGATTATTAATGAACTTGTGAAGATATGAAGATGCAAAATGTATTTCTGGCCACATACAAATGAAAAAATTACTGGAAACACAGAGAATAGTTTGAGGAACTATGGCTGTGACTATCAGGATCATAAAGATGCAGAGATTTATATGCCAGTAAAGATCAAAATGGTTAAGGGAATGTTTTTTCTGTTGGTAATTTCCAGTTCTGATAGCTGGATATTAAGAAAGAGTGGACAAAATAGATGCTGCTGAATTAATGGATTTGGAAATGGTTAATAATAGTATGAACAACAAAAAGTAGGAACAAATAAATCTTGGATAAAATTATGACTGGCTACTAATTTGAGATTAAGAGCTAGAGGTAACAATTTACAGAGTATGGGCATTTGATACAAATTGATAAATTGATTTTTTTGAGGGGGGCTTTGTAAATAGATGAGGAAAGGTAATAAGATGAACAGATAGGATCAAGGCAGTTCTTCTAAAAAATATCTTTAAGATTAGTGTTAATAACTGCTGGGGTAAGTTAATTGGATGTAGTTTTAAAAAATTAGGAAGTATTGAGCATTTTAATTGTTGGTATTATATTTATCTGAGTTAAATAATATCTGTGTTCATCCTTTTTACAACAGATGTATTTTTATTCTTACTGAAATTTTGATTCTCATCAAAGATAGGCAATCTGTTCAGTATCTGCCATCTCCAGCCATGTTTAAGGTTTAATTATCTTCCATCTGTTTAAGTTGTTTGGGTGGTCCTTGGAGAAAATAAAGTATATGCATACAGTTTCTCTCCATGGAATATCCCCCAAAGATGGATGTAAATTGCTTGTCTGCAGTGCCTTTTTTGATTTGGAATATCAGAATGCATTTGAAAATGCTATCTAAAAACCTCAATTTTCCATTCAGTTACACTATTTTAGATATAATATGCATCTCCAGGGACAGAAGGTTATAAACCAATTAGTTTTCTCACACTATTTCCCTTAACCATATGTTTGCCATTATAGCATTTTATTATTTGTTATCTGACAGAACTTTTTACAGATATTAACCTTCACTTTTTTTCCTCTTCACATTCCCTTCTCTCTAAGGGAGAAGGAATTTTTTGTCTTTGCCCAAATTTTTCAGTTCAGATCTTAATAAGGTTAGATATCATTTAATAGAACTTAACTAAACCATTGTAGACAGTAATCAGTAAATGAAATCTAATTGATTTTGTTTATAGTCATCTAGCCAACTAACAGTTGCTTGTATCTCTATGAATCTTGAGTTCTATTTCAGTTTGGTTTACATGTCATATATAATTCCCCACCATCCAGTCAGAGTTGAAGAAGCTTCTTGGAAGCGAAACATCTTTGAAGAAAAAACAGAAAGTTCAATTGCCTCTTGAAAAAAGCACCTTTGGGGCAAATATGACCTGGATGACTGAGAATCTCCATAGACATGTATAGTTTATAGTTGAGTAAAGAACAGTCATATGTGTGAAAGCATGTATTTTTGCCTAGTTGGAACTGTATATCTAATTGTCGTTATTTGTGCTTGAGCATGAAAGGCATACTATGTATCTTACTACCAATTTCTTAAAATATAGTTTGATTCCAATACTTTGGATGATATTGACCAAGTTTCAATTTTCTCTGAATATAGAAACTATGGAGCTTCAAAATGTTGGTTCACTTTCTCTTCTACAAAGCTTCCTTCTGAAGGGTTTTTAAGGTCTGGAAAATTCACAGGAGCGAAAAGAAAAGAACTTTGCAATTAAAGATATGTAACTATACAACTATTCCATGTAATTTTTGTAGTTTCTGAAGGAAAAAAGGAATAATTTTAAGAGAGAAAAATGTTCATTTTAAACGACAGAATAGTTAATGAAGTAGTTATAGCTTGGTGCAGAACAGAATCCACAGAGGAAAAAAGAAAAAGGAATGGAAGAAAATCACAGTATTCTTTAAATAAAGGAAGAATCCCACTGAAGCACAACTCTTGAAAAAAAATTGTGGTAAGCCTGTATTAGAAAAATTTTTTCCAAATATTCATAGAAATACAAGCATTAAAATATTAATGAAAATCTAATTTAAAGAACCTATTTTCAAAAATCTGTTCTTAATCTAAGCTTTTCAACATTAGTAGCATGGCAAATGGGCGTTGGTCTTACATGATACGCCCTTTCTGTGATAGGTGGCAACGGCAGTCACGCCTGGGAGTGACACTGCCTTGCTCCAAAGAGACCGAGTCTGCTGTAAAGTTCTTAAGTCCCGCCTCTTCCTGTGTGGTCCAGTTTTGAGACGAGGTAGATCAGCAGACTGTTGTGTCTGGAAAATTAGAACATACATGAGATTGACACCCACCCCCATGCCCGGGAACGGCCCAACAGGGAGGGGCTGACTGCCATGCCCACCTGTCACCGAAAGGGCATATCAGGTAAGACCAACGCCCATTCTCTTGACGGTGGGCACAGCAGTCACACCAAAGCCAATGTCCTATAGGGTGGGATCAGGCCGGACCCGGGAAGCAGTCTCCAGATGAACTCCTTGTAACACTCTCCTTCCAAATGTTGCATCAGCCGAGGCGTAAGTATCCAACCGGTAATACCGGATGAACGGAGTAGGAGAGGACCAGGTGGCCGCTCTGCAAACTTCCTCCAGGGGGGCCCTGGTGGACCAGGCCGCTGATGTGGCCGCGCTCCTTTGGAGTGTGCCGTAATATTCCGGGGAACTGGCAAGGCCTGGACTGAATACGCCATAGCTATGGTAGCCCTGATCCACTGTCCAATGGCCGAAGAAGACAGCTTGGCGCCCATGGAAGAGGGCTGGAAGGCGACAAACAGGGCTTCTGTGCGACGGAAAGAAGATGTGTGGGCAATGTAGATCTTAAGGGCTCTGCGAATGTCTAGAGTGTGCCACGTCCGTTCTAGTCGGTGCTGAGGAGAAGGGCAGAAATTGGGAAGAACAAGTTCCTGCGATCTGTGAAAGACAGAGTTGATTTTAGGAATAAATGCCGGATCCAGACGCAGGACCACCTTGTCCGCATGAAAAATACACAGATCTTGATGGACCGATAGGGCCACTAATTCTGAAATCTGGCGGGCTGAGGTTATGGCCACCAGGAAAGAGACTTTGAAAGACAGAAATTTGAGGTCCACCTCCCGAAGAAGTTCTAAAGGGTGCCTAGTGAGTGCTGACAATACCTTGGTAAGGTCCCAAGTATGAAACCTGTGTATGACTGGAGGCCTGAGGTTTGTAGCTCCACGTAAAAAACTGCGAATCAAAGGATCTTTAGACAGCGATACAGCTGATGAGTAAGACAGAATAGATGAAAGCGCTGATACCTGGCGTCGTAGAATATTCGGAGAGAGACCTGAAGAGAAACCGTCTTGTAGGAAACCAAGGATCTGAACAATTGATGCTGATGTGGGAACTAGTGCACTGCCTGCACCATTTGGAGAAAGCAGTCCATGTGGTGTCGTAAATACGAGTCGTAGATCCTCGTTGAGAGGCCTGAATGGTTGTGATGACATCCGGGGGAACTTGAGCCTCCGTCAAGAGGAACCGCTTCATCTCCAGACGGCTAGCTGGAAGGACTGTGGATCTGGATGAACTAGTCATCCTTGTAGTAGAGACACTTGACTGTCGGGAATCCTCCAGGGAGGGGCCACTGACAGGGACACTAGGTCCACGAACCAAGGATGGCGAGGCCAATGGGGGCCACCAGTACCATTTCTGCCCCCTCCCTGATGAGTTTCCGGACCACCTTGGCTACCAGAGGGAACGTAGAGAAGGATTCCCTTTGGCCACGGATTGCGTAAGGCATCTATTGTTTCCGCCCCCAGAGCTGGGAAACGTGAAAAGAAACGGGGTAGTTGATGGTTGACTGCTGAGGCGAACAGGTCCACCTGAGGATGGCCGAACCTTCTGGAAAGCTCCTGGAATAGATGAGGGTGTAGGCTCCACTCTGCCGGGTCGATTGGATTGCGGCTGAGGGAGTCCGCTTGAACATTGGACACCCCCAAAATGTGTTCTGCCCTGAGAGAAATTAGGTGGGATTTGGCCCAGAGCCCCAGCCAAAGAGACTCCTGGAGAAGAACTCGGGAACGGGTCCCTCCCTGCCTGTTTATGTGTGCTTTGGCAGTGTTGTTGTCCGTGAGGACTAGGACATCTCTGCCCTGGATCTGGGCCAGGAATCCCTGAAGAGCGAGGAAGATCGCCCTGAGTTCTAGGAGATTGATGTTGAGGTTGCATTCCGGAGGGACCACCTGCCTTGAATCATGTGTGTCTCCAGATGAGCTCCCCAACCTACTAGGCTGGCGTCCGTCGTTATGACTAACCATTGTGGTTCCAAGAATGAGCAAAAGCCTTTCTCGCTCCAGTTAGAGTCAATTAGAAATAACAAAAAATAAAATAAAATAAAATAAAAAAGCAGAGTAAATACTCTAAAAATAGTAGAGAAACTACAGACACGACTGTCCCAGAGAAGACCGTGTCAAAAAACTGGACCACACAGGAAGAGGCGGGACTTAAGAACTTTACAGCAGACTCGGTCTCATTGGAGCAGGGCAGTGTCACTCCCAGGCATGACTGCTATGCCCACCGTCAAGAGAATAGCGCTGAAGTTAAATTATATCATCTTCAAAGAATATGCAGCAAAATCCTAATTGTATTCTTAAAATGTAATTCCTTTTATATAGATAGCTGTTGATTTAATAACATGTATTTTCACTTTGGATGATAAGAAATTATATTCTAATAATTTTGTGATTTTTTAAAATTCCACTGAGATATTGTATATTACTTTGCTTGGGATTTTTCTGAACATTTATTAATAATCTAATTTCATTAATATCTGGACTCATTCTCCCATTAAGAACAAGAGGAGCATAATGATTCAAGGTTAATGCTTGTAGAAAGTTAAGTCCTGAGGGCAAAAGAGACTTCTTGTCTTGATTTCTGCAATGTGCTTCACATAAGGCTGCTCTTGAAGAGCATTTGAAAACTTCAAGGTGCAGAATGCAGCAGCACATGTAAATTGTATAAGTTATTCATTCCCCAAGCCCCTTAGTCTGCAGAAACCTGCTTCTGAGTTGCATTAGTAATTTAGGTTATAATGTTTCCTTCCTGCTTTTATTTATTTTTATTTTATTTTTTTCAATGCTTTTGATTGTTTTCATTTTATATTCATTCTGTTTCCACTCAAACACTTGTTAAGATGGATGGCCATATAAATTGAATACATACATACATAAAAAATTTAATGGGACATTATTTTCAAGAATTCCGTCTGGGTTTGCAGTGGTATCCGGGAGTTAAGTTCACAATATCTTTAGCTATATAACAATAATAAAAACCAAAGGTTTAGCAACAAATAATAGGGTTTTACACACATAAGCCTTTTGTTGGATCTCACATATAGCTAAAAATTTGCTAAATATTTGTGATTCTTCATGACAACTATGGCAGAGAGAGCTGCAGTTGAAAATTTAAAAAACAGCTTCTAGTAAAACTTTTAAACATACACAAAATACAGTGTGCCTATGTATATAGGAGGGGGGAGAAAAAGAGGGAGCATATTTATAGTATGGAATGAGAGTAGGGCCAGTTAAAAAGAGAAAGGTTTTTTCTTTAGGTGAGGAGGATTGATTTATTGTCTTTGTCTTTGATTTATGGAACCTTTCATTATGATGAAAAAGAGGTGAATAATAACATTTCTTTGTGTCTACAATGAAAAATGGAAGCATGCATCATTTTGTAGTTTGATACGAGTGTGTATAATGGGCATATTAAAGGGGTTGGGTTAAATTGCCTTTTCTCTGCTTGTTTTTTGGTTTATAAAATTCAATCTGGTAACAAGAACAAGAATAAATTAAGGTTTTATCTTTAAAAAACCTCTGCATCTTGCTGGCTTATATTTCTCTTACGAGTACGTCTTTAAGGTTTCTAGATACAATATGGAACATTATAAAGTAGAACATACATATATGCCTATCACACTGTATTTGTTGGAATAAGCAACAGTATACAGACAAAAAAAAGCTAATGGTGAAAGGTGAAGATAATTAAATAGAATTTATGCCAACAATGCCAACAAAATGTATTGTATTTCCCTTTTTCCTTACAAACCATCCATGCTTCCATTGGGTCCATAAACTGCTTCATATGTTGCCTTCTTTAAACTTCTCACCTCTGTCCATCCCACCACAAATGTCTTAGTCTTGTTCTTCTCAACCCATTCACTCTCTTCCCCACCTTATTTCATATCTAGATCATGGTTTCAACATTTTTCATGCCACAGGATACATTTCATGGGTGGGACATTTGAGTCATTAAACTGGAAGTCCCATGACATCAAAGTTCCTGGGACTTGGGAGGGGAAATGGAGTCAATCCACCCTGGTGATATCATAGAGGTGGGGTTCTGGCTGTGGATAACTTCCTCTCATTTGCTTTGGTTTGCTGATTTGGCACAGCCATAACCTTTTCATGGCACACAAATGTTCTATGGCATCATGGTTGATAACTGTTCTAGATGGTTAAAGCATCATTACAGCTTTTTTTAAATGAAATTCTAGAATATTCTGCTCTTCAATCCTTTACAAATTTAAATAGTATTTAAAGAATATTATCAATAATCCAATATTGCATATCATATAGAGTTAGTTTCTTTTCCTCGTACTGATTGGTGTGATGATATACTGAATTATAGTTTTACCTCATTCCTGGGGTAAGCAGCAGTCTCCTTTATTTTTTGATTTGCTTGCCTCATTGGTAACTAGAGTTTTTTTAAAAAATCTAAATTATTGACCTGCACTGGCTTACGTTTGATTCATCAGAGGCCTGAAATCAAGTCAGAGAAAATAAGCCTCCCCCATCTGATTGATAATAGACAATCTAATTGTTTTGCCCAATCTTCTGCATTTAGAAGAAAAAGAAAATCAAACCAACCTTTTCACTTTTTAAAAGGTCATTCTGCAATATACAAAGTTGTAGAATGTTCATTTTATGCAGATAAAATATCAAATATCAAAATCAGAATTTTGATATTGTAGAACAATAGGCTGAGCTGAAAAGCATAGCATTTTATTCATAAAAAGCAGTTACTCAGCTTGAAAACTCCAGTAACAATTTGCAAGAGATACGACAAATATTTGAAAGTAGGTAAAAATCTTCAGGGTGAAGTGGCTCTGTTTGTTTTAAATAAATCATTTAGTTATAAATATTCTTTATACACTAAATAGAGCAAGAACTTTGCTTCTCTAATATTATGTAATTGTTTTCTTTCTTTAATATTGTAAGTTTTGATTCATTTTTATTAAGGTTTTCCCTAAAATGTTTGTTGTGTTGCTGTTGCTGGAACAGTACAAAAAAATGGTTTTTGCCAAGTGCTGATATTATCCTCCTTACTAGATGGGATAGGGGTGTGGGTTGGAAAGGAGGAGATATTTCTCATATAGCTGGAATATTTATTTATGCACTTACTACAAGCCTGTTTTTTTTTTCATTCTCTTGGCACTTCAGTCTCTCAGTACAGAAATAAACTGATCCTTGCAGCATTAGTAAAGATCAGCGCTATGTTGCATATTTCATTCTGTTGATTTTTGTTTTGTTTTGTTTTGTTTTTACTTACAGGTATATCAGAATAGTTGGAACACACAACACAGTAAACAAAGTTTTCCATATTGTGGCTTTTGAATGCATGTTCACCAACAAAACCTTCACTCTTGACAGAGGACTAATAGGTAAGTGATATGAATGGGAATTATATTACCAATGATGCACTTTATCAATTGTTTAAAAAATGTACCCAAATCAAATTAACCTTTATTATTCCTTGTAACTCACCATCCTTATGGTGGTCTTTGACTTTTACTATAGTCAAAGACCAGCATAAGAAGGGTGAAGTATAAGGAATTTAAAAACATATAAAATACAAAAATGAAATTACTTAAGCTAAAAAAAATATTTTAAAAAACCTTTTAAAAATCTAACAGAACAGATAAAAGCAATGAATAGACCTAAAATATGACAAATTAAATCTTATCTAGTACAAATAGTACAATAAACCTAATATAAAACACTATAATAATGGTCTAGATCAGCGGCTCCCAATCTTTTGGGCACCAGGGACAGGAATTTTTTTCCCCATGGACTGGGAGGCGTGATTTCACATGTTACCTAGATATTGCACATGGGCAGATGAAGCTTTGCTAGCTTGCCCGGCCAAGTTCCTATTGGTCTGTGGCCCGGGGATTGGGGATCCCTGGTCTACATGGTTTTAAAACTGCTTTGTCATCTTCTGACATATTTTGAGTACTGCTATGGAGTACTCCTTAATGGTATCACGTTAGATAGCAAATCTTGCCTGAATTCAAAGGGCTGTTCAAAGGGCTGTTCATAGAGATCAATTGTTAACCAGTAACTGGTTTGCAATTGCAATGAACATTTGGCATAAAACCGAAAAAGAGAGATTTTGCCAATGCAAGAAGCCTGGAAGAATGTGCAGCACTGGCAAAACTAATATTTTTATAATCAAGCCATCTTACGTAAAATGGTTCTTCAACTTTTGCAATTTTCCAGAATCATTTTATCAATCAAAAGTTTCTTTTGTACTGATGCTTTTCCTTTTATTGTACTGGAAGGATGTTATTTTCTTCTAAATAATCTTGGATGTTGTCTGCTATAATGCCTGTGAGTATTTAAACCTTGTCAATGAAGATTCTCAGTCATCCAGCGAGAATTGTCTGGAAATTGAGTCGTGGCAACTGGACTTATTTTTCTGTTGATTCAAAATGTTTTGCTGCTTATCCAAGTAACTTCTTCAGTCTGAACAAGTTGGTTTGGGGGATTCCACATATGTCCTCCAGGGTGGTTTCATTTCTCACCTAATGAATAGGCTTGTTAGGTGAGTAGGCAGAGAGTTGTTGGAATGTAAATGTTCCAAATCCTAAATCCTTTCCTGTAAGTGGGTTGTTAAGTGTGGCCTCCATGGTGAACCTGTGAAATGGTCTTAATCTTCCTGAAGACTGATGAAAGAACAGCATAAACAAGGGGGGACCATGGCCTCTACCTCTATTGAGGGAAGGATTTTCCACTTTGGCATAAATGGATTCCTTCACTCCTCTCTTAAACTGTCTATCTTCCCTGTCCTAAATTTAGGAGTTGGAACATTTACATCCCAACAACTCTCTGCCTACTTACCTAAGAAGACTATTCAGATTAGGTAAGAAATGAAACCACTCTGAAGGAGTGGAAGGAATATATATGGGGTCCCCCTGCTAGTTTGCTCTGAAGAAGCTACTTGGATAAGCAGCAAAATGTTTTGAAACAAGAACATATTTAAACATTGTATATAAGCATGTTATGGCCTATAGTTTCCTAGTGTTGTCCCTTTGCTAGTTTTTTAAAACTAGATACATTTTGTCAATTATTAACCAACTGCTGGTATCTGCTTTATACAGTTCTTCATTAATCTGTTAGCTATCATTGGATGTAACTAGTTAGATTTTTGAGCCTAAAGCCATGCAATCAATTATTTCCAAGAGATACCCAGTTTTTAATCCCTTTCATTTGATTTTAACCCTTTCTGCTATTATTATTAGGTCTTCCATTAGATTTTTGCTACATTCATCTTCATCCAGCATTATTGTTATAGGCATATTGAGTTTCCCATCGATCTTTCCAAACTGGATTGTTTCCTTTTTGTTTGGTTTTCCATTTTCAGAATTTCTATTGCCATTTATATAGAATATAGAATCGCCACGGGTCTGTTTATTGTTGTTGTTGATATTCTACTATCTGGTGTATTATGATTTGATTGTGGTTGTAGCATTTTATATACCATCCAAACTGACTGCTGTGAGATGGACAGCTATGTAAATTGCTTAAAAGAACAAATGAATGAGATTATTTGCTCAGAAAAGATCTAAAGTTCAAAAAATGTACAGGTTTATTTTTTTGTATACAAAGATAATGAAAGGTATAGAAAAACATTATTTTATCCAGAAAAGAAAATTACTTTCTTAATATATTTATGTTTTGCATTCTGAATATCTATGATATGCTGAAGAATAACAACATTTACCAGATACATAGGCATGAAGAAGTGCTAGGAAAATATCTGAACTGAATAGCTAGGTAGACTAGGCGTTGCTGATGAAAACAGAATACAAAATAAAAGGTGAGGAGGAAAAAGGAATATGTTACATCTCTCCATTTCAGAAGACAAATTGAACAAATAAGAAAAGCAAAGGAATCTGGGCACGGAAATTGGGTTTAGATTCCAGACTACAGCAGAGATAAAATTTTTGATAAAAAAAACAACAACCCTCAACAATAGTTATATTGTATAACAATATAACAATACAGTTTCTTGTATAAGACCAATGGCAAGAAAGACAAAGAAATAATACTAAGCAGTGCTTCATCTTAGATCCAAAACTACACTTTTGAAGGAAGCTACGCATTCCCCGCCCCTCCCCCCCCAAAAAAACAGTTGCAGACACGTGTTATATTCACATCCTGAATGTGGTGAAGTATCTTTGGAGAATTTTATTCAAAGCACTGCAGAAACCTGCAAGAAAGGAGAAGGGTTCCGTGCATATAATATATGTAGCAATGTAAAGAAAACTATAAATGTATATAATACGAGCAAGGATGTTTTACAATAAAAAAAGCTATGGAGAGGAATACTGTAGTGTATGATGTTGGTGTAAATGAGTCCTCATCTTAAAAAACATATATACATATTTTATTTGGCTTATACTTTTTTTTACTCTTTCTGTACTCTATATAGCAATGTTTACTTTCAAAATTCTGGAAATCTCTTTTGTGGTTTCCTGTGGTCATAGCACAATAAAATGTGTGGCCTACAGATACTGGTTAGAAACTTTTCCACAAATTGGCAAATAATTTCATTCTGTTTTGTTTAAACTCTGCACACTCAGTTTGCTTTAGGGAAAAAAATAGGAACTTGTTAACTTTAAACAATTGAATAACTCTTTACCACATAAAAAGTTTGATACAGTGTTAAAAATACCATTTATCATTTGTTAGCTATTTTTGGAAGGCAAAGTTTAGGTTATATGGTTACAGGCACAACTGAAAATCTCTTATCTTTTCAGGTGCCCAAATTATAACCTCTTTTTATGTTAGTTCCATAGTACTCTGAGAGACAGAAGAGTGAATAATGGTTGCAGACCAAACAGTGGCTATAAAAAATGGAATGTCCTTGAACATCCTCTAGAGAAAGTTGTCTAGCACTTATGAATCACTAAGGCTTCATTTGCGTATCTTTTTGTGCCTGGGAGAAATGGTTTAAAATGTGGAAAAGGACAAAGTGAATAAATGCTCATTTCTCCCTTGCTCAGGAGTGGTTTTTATAGAAATCATTTAAATGTCCAACAGAAGGAAAAAGTCAAATCAATTTCTTAGTAGCATTACCTTGGTGTTGTAAAATATTGCTCTATCTTTCACTTAGTGAGGCATTCTTTGAGCAATTTAATGTCTTCTCTATATGAAGCTGTTGCCATTCAGTTCTCTTTTTTCCTTTTAAAGGTCTTTCCAGTCCATGGTTGCATTTTTTTTCTTACATAAGAGATTGATGGAGTGAGTTTGTTACTGACACATACTGTTGCATTCAGATAGTTATACACTAATCTTTTCCAAATTCTGGATTACACAGTCTTCTTCCAAGTTTGCTATCAAAGAGCTGATAATACTTGAATAGCATCTCCTACAACTTTTAATGGTGGATGCTTCATCTGTGTCTGATACTTTCACATTTGATTTATTTGCTGATTTATTACCTCTTGTACTTCTACTCTTCAGTGTTTCTCTAAATGTATAATCCTTTTTGTAAAGGGATTACATGTAGTCCAGGGGTGGGTTCTACTTACCTTTACTACCAGTTTGCAACGGGCTTGTGCGCGCTCGCTTCACTCGTGTGCATGCCTTGCTTCTGCACATATCACTTCAGATGAGGTCAGGGTCAGTGGACGGAGCCTCCTGCCGGTTTTACTACCGGTTCTATAGAACCGGTCTGAACTGGGGTCAACCCACCACTGATGTAGTCTTTCCTTCTGTCTTTACGTTCATTTGCCACTGTTTCCTTCTATAATTATTCTTGAGTATCCCTGCCTTAGCTGTAAATTTTTCCATAATTCTTCTAATCCAGGGGTTCCCAACCTTTTCTATACCCCGTACTCCTAGAACGCTTCTGATATATTCTCGCACCCCTTACAAAAGTCAATAATTATATGCATATAATTATGCTTATACACTATAATT
Source organism: Pantherophis guttatus (assembly GCF_059756535.1). NCBI lineage: Eukaryota > Metazoa > Chordata > Lepidosauria > Squamata > Colubridae > Pantherophis > Pantherophis guttatus. The sequence continues at coordinate 288,016,429 of NC_142063.1, read as the reverse complement.
TTGAAACTTCTAAACCCAAGTTTTCACACGCATACCCTGTAATATCATCTCGCACCTCCGGTTGGGAACCCCTGCTCTAATCTTTTTTTAAAAAAATATTTTTTAATTTTATTGTTATTTTTCTTTAATGGTTGACATCCTTGCTTGAGATAGCTTTCCATATCCTTCTTGCTTAAAACTGGAAGTCTTGATTCAGTGGCAAAATATGCTTTTTGTTTCTCAGCATATTCATCTTCTCTTTGTGTATGTGCATGTGCATGTGTGTTCATGCATATGCTATCATAGTAAACTGTTTTGAAAGCCAGTCAAATCTTTTTGTATCTGAATTAGGTTTAGGGTTTTATTTTCCTAGATCAGTTTTCATGAACTGTTGTAAGTCAAAGACTACCTGTACTTTATTACTACACCTACTCTCTTTAAACTTTAATCCGTGTATTTAACCCTAAGAGCCTAAGATCTCTTCATGCATCTGAAAATAGTAACTGGATTGCACTTTTCCTTTTATTTTGAATTATGCAATCTATTTGATTCCAGTCATATTGATTTCATGTGTAGAATCTGCGTTGATGTTGCATGAAGTATGTATTATTGGCAATAAAACCATCTTAGTAAAATTCAGTTAACCTATCTCCTATATTGTTGCATTTACCAAATCATTTTTTCCTATGCTTCTAGAATCCTCCACTTCTATTTAACAACTAAATTGAGCTCAGAAGAGGGAAGCTTTAAGCAGCAGTCTGAATTGCTGTGCCATATCAGCTTTCTTTTCCATTATCTTGTATTAGATAGTCAATCCCATGTTAGCTCATGTTAGAATGCTGTATCAATTTAATAATGATGTCTTCTCCATTGTAACAATTTCATTATCTCAGGGTGATTAGTGGTCTTCCTCTGTCAGTTCTTAAGAGTGATTATCTCTACTTTTTTCCATTTATTCTTCTATCCAATTACAACCAGTAGTATTGAATTGCCTCTGATTTAGCAGTTATCAATATTTCTTCAATTTCTGATTTCTGCCAATTCCATATAAAAGAATGTGCTAAAGGTTAATACAGTAATTATTTTTAGTTTTTAATTATATAACAAGAATGTCAATTGCTTTCTCATATACAGAAATAAACCTAAAATAGATATTGAGGGTAACAGCTTAGACTTTTATCATCATAAAATTGTCAGACATTGTGGGGAAACCCTGTGCTTTTCTGTTCACATGTAAAGCATAAAAGAAGGTTCAGAATGTGCACAGAACATTCGATAGCTTATGGAATTTATAGTTCAGCCATTGTCTAAAAAGTGTCCTTTCATTAGTATTTTCTTACTGTATTTATTTTATTTATTTATTTATTTATTCGATTTGTATACCGCCCTACTCCCGAAGGACTCAGGGCGGTGAACAGCCAAACAATAAAATAACATAGACATAAAAAATTTAAAAACCAGATAAAATCAAATTAAATTATTTTGGCCCAGACAGATTAAAACACCCCAATAATTTAAAAACAGATTAAAATTTACATATTTAAAAGGGAAGAGATTAGGCCAAGCCCGCCTGCTGGAATAAAAAGGTCTTCACAGCACGGCGGAAGGTGCGCAGATCCGGGATCCTCCGTATCTCCAGGGGGAGCTCATTCCAAACGGTAGGTGCCCCCACAGAGAAGGCTCTCCCCCTAGGGGTCGCCAGCCGACATTGTTTGGCTGACGGCACCCGGAGGAGTCCCTCTCTATGAGAGCGTACTGGCCGGTGGGAGGCTATTGGTGGTAGTAGGCGGTCCCGTAGATAACCAGGTCCTAAGCCATGGAGCGCTTTAAAGGTGGTAACCAAAACCTTGAAGCGCACCCGGAAGACCACCGGGAGCCAGTGCAGCTCGCGCAGGAGAGGTGTCACATGGGAGCGCCACGTCGCTCCCATTACCACCCGCACGGCCGCACTCTGCGCCAGTTGGAGCCTCCGGGTGCTCCTCAAGGGGAGCCCCATGTAGAGAGCATTACAATAGTCCAGGCGGGAGGTGACGAGGGCATGAGTGACCGTGCGTAACGAGTCCCGATCCAGAAAGGGACGCAACTGGCGAATCAGGCGAACCTGATGAAAAATCCTCCCGGTCACGGCCGTCAAGTGCTCTTCTAAAGACAGCCGTGAATCCAGGAGGACGCCCAAGTTGCGAGCCCTCTCCGTGGGGGCCAATGATTCGCCCCCAATAGTCAGTGATGGCGTCAACTGCCTATATCGGGACGTCGGAAACCACAGCCACTCGGTCTTGGATGGGTTGAGCCTGAGCCTGTTCCTCCCCATCCAGATCCGTACGGCCTCCAGGCACCGGGACATCACTTCAAGGGCATCGTTGGGGTGATCCGGGGTGGAGATGTACAGCTGGGTGTCGTCAGCGTACTGATGGTACTCCACCCCGAAACCACGGATGATCTCGCCCAGCGGCTTCACATAAATGTTGAACAGGAGAGGCGAGAGGACCGACCCTTGCGGCACCCCACATATGAGGGGCCTCGGGGTCGACCTCTGTCCCCCTGTCAACACAGACTGCGACCGGTCAGAGAGAAAGGAGGAGAACCACCGCAACACAGTGCCTCCCACCCCCAACTCTTCCAACCGGTGCAGCATGATACCATGGTCGATGGTATCAAAAGCCGCTGAGAGATCTAACAGGACCAGGACAGAGGAGCACCCCCTGTCCCGAGCCCTCCAGAGATCATCAACCAACGCGACCAATGCCGTTTCCGTGCTGTACCCGGGCCTGAAGCCCGACTGGAACGGATCCAGATACGTCGTTTCATCCAGGTGCTGGGGGAGCTGTTGCGCAATCACACTCTCAACAACCTTCGCCACAAAACGAAGGTTGGAGACCGGACGATAATTTACCAACATTGCCGGGTCCAGGGAAGGCTTCTTGAGGAGAGGCCTCACCACCGCCTCTTTCAAGGCGGCAGGAAAGACACCCTCACCCAACGAAGCATTTATAATCCCCTGGAACCAGCCTCGTGTCACCTCCCGAGAAGCCAGCACTAACCAGGAGGGACACGGGTCCAATAAACAGGTGGTCGCGTTCAGTCTACCCAGAATCCTGTCCACGTCCTCAGGGGTCACAGGATCAAACTCATCCCAGATAACATTCTCAAGACCTGCCCCAGTCCCTCCCCCTGAGACTACCCAGTCGGAGTCCAGATCTTCCCGAATCTGAGTGATTTTGTCATACAGATACTGAACAAAATCCTCGGCTCTACCCTCCAAGGGGTCCTCCCGCGCTTCCTGGTGGAGCAGGGAGCGGGTCACCCTAAACAGGGCGGCCGGGCGATTATCTGATGACGCAATAAAAGCAGCAAAATAGTTACATTTCGCTGCTTTTATTGCCACTAGGTAATTCCTAATATGAGATCTTACCAGTGTCCGGTCAGATTCAGAAAGACTGGCCCTCCAACTGCTCTCTAGGCATCTTTTCCGGCGCTTCAACTCCCTCAGCTCCTCAGTGAACCAAGGAGCTAAATGAGATCGGCGCTGGGTCAGAGGCCGCAAAGGCACGACTCGGTCCAGAGCTCCAGCGGCCGCCCTATCCCAGGCGGCCACTAGGTCTCCAGTCGAGGCGTGTGCCAGAGCCTCAGGGAATGGCCCAAGCTCCATCTGGAACCTGTCAGGTTCCATCAGGCGCCTGGGGCGGAACCATCTTACCGGCTCCGCCTCCCTGCGGCGGGGTGTAGTGGTTCGAAGGTCGAGACAAAGGAGAGAGTGATCAGACCATGACAAGGGCTTGATGACTATATCCCCTATCTCGAGATCACTCAACCACTGTCCAGAGACAAAAACCAGATCCAGCGTGTTTCCCCCCGTGTGGGTAGGGTCATGAATTAACTGGGTCAGGTCCATGGCTGTCATGGAAGCCATGAACTCCTGAGCCACCTCTGACGCCTCACCCACGGACGGCAGGTTGAAATCCCCCATGACCATAAACCTAGGGGTATCAACCGCCACCGCGGCGATGACGTTGAGTAGCTCAGGCAGGGCTGCTGCCACGTGGCAGGGAGCCAGGTACGTGATCAGCAAACCCCTCTGAACCCCGTGACCCCATTTCACAAGGAGGGATTCACAGCCGGCCGTCTGAGGAACAGTGGCCTCCCTCGGTCTCAGGCCTTCTTTAATGATAACCGCTACCCCCCGCCCCTCCCCTGTGACCTTGGCTGATGGAATGCGTGGAAACCTGGTGGGCACATTTCAACGAGGGGAACCCACCCCTCCTGGCCCAACCAGGTCTCCGTAATACCTGCCAGGTCCGCACCCCCCTCCTGAATAAGATCACAAATGAGGGGGGCTTTATTTACTACGGACCTGGCATTGCACAGCATCACACATTGCACAGTATTGAAATAAATATAAGAAATTTTAGTCAAATAAAATCCAATTATTGCAAAAAATTTCAGTAAATAATATTTTGACTTTTAAAAAAAAACGATTGTCAAATTAGAAAATAACTAAAAATATATGTCTGATTTTTTTTCCCTTTTGCTCATTTCTCATTAGGTATTACTGAAGATATATATTTATGTATACTTATATATATGTATGTGTGTTTGTGTGTGTATATATATTATATACATATTTATATTTTATTTATAATATATATATATATATATACACACATACATACATATATGTGTGTGTATATATGTGTGTGCGTATATATATAATTTTATACACACACACACACATAATTTTAAAGTCTTGTCTTGGAAATAACATTATTTTTAAATGTTACTGTGTCATAATATATTCAGTCTCTTGGCCACCTGTTGCCTGATACGGGCCAGAAAGAATAATATGAAATTTATCTACCTATTTTTATTATTTTGAAATTTTTATTTATTTATTTATTCAATTTCTATAACCGCCCAACTCAACCAAGTGACTCTGGGCAACTTATAATTCTAAAATTATAAAACAATTTTAAAAACATTTAAAATAAACATTTTGTTTCCTTCTATGGTGCATTTACATTAATATGGATTGTTTTCCATTCTAATGGTACATTCAATTTGTGAAGAAGTATGTTCTACAAAAACAATATATAATAAGATATAATTCATATTCTGTTTTCCATCTTATAACCTGTTACATATAATATTTAGTTGAAGGACAAAAAAAACCCTCTTAGAAGCAAGACAGTGTTGTTTCTGGTAGTGCATTTTTATAAACAAAGTGACACAGATTGAGACAGAAATACCATAGGGAAAAGCCAAGGGAACCAAAAACCCTGAAATGCTTCACGGAATGACATCCCTTCCAGATGGTGTTTTTAATACATTTATCAGATGGATATGAAAGACAATAATGAACATTCAAAATGGGGAGTGGCAATCCTCTCTTGGGAACTGAAACAGCAAGATACCTTCTGTGTGCTGAAATTATTTGATTAATCTCTAATATCCTATTGTATAAAATAGCGCAGCAAGTTTTTCCTGGCCATGTATTAAGAAACATCGTGGACAATATTACTCATAAATAGTCCAAAATAACATTTTTAATAAATATAGTTTGTTTTCATATAGACAAGAGACTAATTAAACAACAAAAGCAAGTTTTAGGAACACTTTAGAATCAAAACACCCCTCATCAAGTTTGATTGATTAAATTCATTTATGAGTGAAATCCTCTTAAGGTAAAAGCTGTTTGGAGTAATGGTTAAGGTCCCAGTCTAGAGCCCAGGAGACTGATGCTAGGCCACCTTAGGCATTCCCCAGTCAATCTCTCTCCATCAACTGACCTCACAGGGTTGCTGTTGTGAACAAAATAGGAGAAAATATTGATACGTTCCTCACCCTGTCTTATATATGCAAAAAAAGAGAGGATAATAAAAATAAAAAAAAATCTTCAGGTATATAACATCAGTTGAAAATGTGAGAAAAATGAGTTAATAGATGATTAATTATGCTACATCTTCTGATCTTGAATTTTGTTTCTAAAAACTGCACAAATAGGATGTATGTGTAACTGCATTAGAATTAGAACTGCAGAAAAAACAATTACTACCAACCTGCCTTCCATTGAGGACCTGTATACCGCACTAGTCAAAAAGAGGGCTGTGAAAATATTTACAGACCCCTCGCATCCTGGACATAAATTGTTTCAACTCCTACCCTCAAAACGACGCTATAGAGCACTGCGCACGAGAACAACTAGACACAAGGACAGTTTTTTTCCCAAATGCCATCACTTTTCTAAACAAATAATTCCTTCAACACTATCAAACTATTTACTAAGTCTGCACTACTATTAATCTTCTCATCGTTCCTATCATCCATCTCCTCCCATTTATGACTGCATGACTGTAATCTTGTTGCTGGTATCCTTATGATTTATATTGACTGTTTCTTAATATGATTTGATAGCTTATTTGTTCCCTATGACTATCATTAAGTGTTGTATCTTATGATTCTTGACGAATGTATCTTTTTTTTATGTACACTGAGAACGTATGTACCAAGAAAAATTCCTTGTGTGTCCAATCACACTTGGCCAATAAAGAATTCTATTCTATTCTATTCTATTCTATTCTATTCTATTCTATTCTATTCTATTCTATTCTATTCTATTCTATTCTATTCTATTCTAATGATACTTCAGATGCTTAGAAAGTAACAGAAGAAGGACTGCTTAACAACCACACTTACATTCGGGCTGTGTCTATTACCTGGCTGGTGTGATGGTTATTGGTCTCTTTAGTTCTCTCCTTGACAGCCTATTTAGCCTCATCTACTTCTTCGAAACAATTTTTGATTAAGGATTTTAAATGCATAATTCAAGTATGTTAATGACAGTAATTGTTACAATATGTCTAAATATTTGTTTGCTGAATGTTTTGTTGTATAACTAGTTTGAAGTTAAAAGATTTCTGGCCTTCACTGATACAATTCACTCATTGCTCATTCATTTTTAATCTTGCCTCTGAAATGTATCCATGTTTTCCTGTGTGTTAGCAACATTTTTGCTTATTTTTATTCTTCCCCAGATAGAGAAACTGATGGAACTGAGTTGCCTGTGCCTTCCTTTGATTTCTTTTGTATTTTAATTTTCAGTTCCCACTGAGAATGTTGCAACAGTTGCAGATTGCGCCAGCGTGATTGAGGGCGTGAGCCGTAGCCGCAATGCTTTGTTGAATGGAGACACAAAGAATTATGACTGGGATTCCGGGTATACATGCCATCAGCTAGGCAGTGGTGCTATTGTTGTACAGCTGGCACAGCCATACATGATTGGATCAATTCAGTAAGAAGATTTCTTTTTTCATGTTAAAATAGTTCAGTAATGCATGCCTCCTGATAGCTGCTGTGAAAAGTTCATATTTTCATGCACTGATAGTGTTCTTAAACCTAAGTTGGAGAGCAAACCAGTCTGTATATGCATATAGACACATTTGATATGAAAATAGTGACATAACTTGAGGGCAGCCAATTTATTTTGTGCTGAGAATAGCATCAGAATCAGAATGCCTCCAATTTGTTTTATTTTATATTGCTGTGTGATTTTTACATCTGCATAGCCTTGAGCTGATGAAATTTTTATTTATCTCCTCAAATTTATCTATGAGTCAGTGTGAACAAAATGAAATGTTAATGTGTTAAATGAGAAAAAAACCGTAGAATAAATTTCCTGGGTATCCATGAAGCTCAGTATATAATTTCTGACCAACTGCTACCTCCCTTCTAATTGTATTTTTTTTTCTTTTTTAGTTTTGATATGGGGCAGGTTGGAGGAGGATAATACTATTTGTGGGATAAGACCAAAGACAAATATGTGCATTGCTTAGAGGTCTTTGAGAAGGAAAAGGGAAAGTTTCTTAAAGATATGTGATAAAGGTTTGGAGACTACTGCAAAATATTCAACTCTAAAAAAGAATTTAGGATTTTTCTCTATGTTTAAGTCATTATAATCCTTTAAAAAACAAAATGGTTTCACCATAGTATATTTGTGATAGAGAGGCATAAAGAAAAAAATCCTTATGATAAAATAAAATGCAAGGAAAAATAAAATGCTTTCTTTGTTTTTAGTTTCTTATAGTTTGATATTAGAATGGTGAAGATACGAGAGGCACTTACATAAATGAAGGACAAAATAATGTTTATATTTCAAAATGCTTGACACTGAAAATATATTCATAAAGATGGCATCCTTCAGATGATTTGCTACACCTTTTTTTTTTTTTTTGTGACAGTGGTCATTGTACTGGCCACATTGACCTTCAGTGATCCCAGATTTGCTGTGTCTCTCAGCTCCTGGAAATGGTGCCAGATCTGCTTTTCTTACTGCACAAGATCAACCTTTTCACTTGGCAGTAATATCATTTATGCATTAATGATAAATAACATATTTGCTGAAAACAAAATACTGTATTCTAATAAAACAGTCTTAACCTAGTTGTAAAACATGATCGTGGAAATATTGTGGATTGGGACTGTTTTACAGCCTCAAAGCCTGGATGATTCATAATCACTGAGAAAACAATGGATTGTTGATTGTACCAACAAATCTATAAACAGAGATATTTTCCAAAGAATGGAATATACTATCAAGGTCTGAACTGATCTCAGGAATTTGGATTGGGGACAGTTCTTTTCTTAATTTAATTTACATTTTTCTGAAACAGCTGGATCATGACAAAGACTTCTACATTTGCTGTACTGACCATTATTACTAGAAAACTCCTCATTCCTACTGCTGCTAGAGGCCACATATGGCTTTCTATCAGAGTTCTTCCCTTCAAAACTGCCTACAAATCTGGAAGCGAACTTTATTGAACACAAATCAGCCCTGTAGCATTTTATCTATAGCTTCCAGCCACACTGAAAGCAAATTCCATTTTCTACTGCTCCTTCCTAATATACCTCCTTATGCAATTCTGCTCCACCATTTCCTCCCAAATTGAAGGAGAGAAACAGTTTGAAGTGGAGTATATTTCAGATTGTCAGTACAGGAAAGGCAAATTGGAATATCTGATTCATCAGAAAGGGTACCCAGGTACAGAATATTCATGGGAAATAGCAGATGATGTACATTCCTCTTCTCTATTTTGGCAGTTCCATTTTCAGTGCTCTCAGAAGCCTATATCACCTGGTGGACTGAACACTCAGAATTCATCTCCTGCCAACATTTCTGTCATTGACTGGGAAGAGGACATTGAAGGAGGAGACATTTGAACAACTACCAAGAGAGAGACAGTATCAGTGAGATGGAGACTCCTAGAATGGAAGAGAAAACCATGACAAAGAAATACAACAGAAGAAATATCCCTCCATTTCTGCTGACTTTATCTCTTCAGACAGAGAGAGAGGCAAAATGCCCAGAAAGGAAAGAGAGTTCATTAGCTTCAGCCAAAGAAGAAGAAACCAAAAGAGCAATATGCTGTCCATCTATCCATGATCAGATAGAAGCATCTGATGAAAGGAAAGGGGAGGAAACAACCTCTGGTGGCATAAAGTATGAAGTTAATAAAGCATGGACTAGTGATCTTCCAGCTAGACAGAATTTTTCTATAAAGACTAAGAAGCTCATCTCCTAATCTCAAGATCTAATTTCACACACTGGTAAAAGCAAGAAGAAAATAAACCTTGAATTCAAATTCTGGAGGGAACATATATAAAACTTGATTTCTGCACATATATGGTTTGTGTCCTGTCTGCAATAAAATAACTCACCTAGCATTGTCATGCTTGGGAACCACTGCTATAAGCAATGACCTGATTGCAAAATAAAACATCTGGAGAATCAAGATTTATTGCTGGGCCTGGTGTGAAGTCTGACACACTTTACTAAAGCACAATTAGCACATACAATTTCAGAAAGAATTTCAGTGGGAGATTAAAATGTTGCATTTTTATCTTTGATACAAAGAACCCTAGGGATTTTTATCATTATTCACAAAGGCAAGAAAATGCAGTTTTGAAAGTATATAATTTATCTTAAAGCAAAATTATTGAAAAGATTTATGTGCTTAAGTATTCAAGAAACATTATTGTAGGGTATTTTCTCAGCATCTCAACTTGCCTCTTCAGAATAATTAGAAAACATTCAACAGAAATAAAGAAACAGACAAACCTGCAAGACTACTGGTCCAAAAGCAAACATTTAAAAGCAGGACCTCTGACATGTGTAACATTTTAAAATGCAATCAGAAGGTAAATTGAGTCTAGCAGAATATTAGAAATTAGAAATTAGAATTGCCAAATTTCACTGATGAAAAATATCAATAATACAAACAGTCTTGCACAAACACACTCTTGGTCAATCACACATATATTTTAGGATGGGATAGAAATATTATGCTCAATAAGCCATAGTATAGAACTGGGATTATTAACCAAGGAAAATTAATTTTATGACTACTCTCATTTTTAAGGTATAGCTCTTGTGCTTGACTTTTTTTAACAGGTGTACATGTTTTCCCTTAAAGGAATAGGCTCAGAGAGGCTTTCTAAAATGTGAGTGGATGTTATCCCATTTTTATTAGAGTCATTGTTATTTATTTTAATTAATAAAATGTAAACAAGGTTGCTGTTACGAATGCAAATGTTTAATATTCTAGATATTGATGAAAGTGAGCTGTGCTGATAACAAAAGCTGATAACAAAAACCAGTACATTGTACCATTTCCGAATATATGTGGAAATACATCCTTCTGCCCCCTTTTATTTTCTTTTGACCTTAGCCTATCAGTCACATTATAAGTTTGCTTTTTCAAGCTCTTTATTACTGTAGATTGCTTTCCTTTGAAGTTTTAAGAAATTTAGCCACTGGATACAACAGTGTATATTGGAGAATATACAGTTACCTATAGTGATAGATTGAAAGGGCAAATAATGCATGTTAAATTGTGAGCTATCAAAGATGGTGGAATTATGTAGTGTTTTTGCTTCTTAATGAAATAACATTTTTTAAATGTAAAGCATCAGATGAATAGCCATGATAGTTTATTTTGCAAGAAAGAAAAAAAAAAGCTATACAAAGAGAATCTGAAGTTCTAAAATATTTAGCATGGCAAAAGCTGTTTATACCCTTTTCATTTATTAGCTGTATGTTCCATCTTTCCATCAAAACAAATGTTTGATGCTGAACATAATAAATAGATAGTATTATGCACATTGATCTTAATGAAGGAATAACATCATTCAGAAATTTGTAGAAAATAGTTTAATGTACCACAACATTCCTTTGAAAGATGCAGGTGTTCGTTTAATTTTTGAGCTTGTGAAAAGTTAATATATTTATTCAGCCTCTATTTAACATTTAATTGAATTGTGCCTGAGTTTAGGTTTTGCATTCTATTTTATTCATTTTATCTATTTATGTTTTACAAATTACTCATTGTTAACCATGTGTGGCGTCTTTTATTGCTCTCTGAGCTTAACCCATGCATATACACACCTGCCAACAAGGAAAACATTTCTTCTACTTCTTCTTCACAAAAATTTAAGCTATAATAAATCAGTAAGTTTTAACCTGTTACAAGACACTTTATACTCATCATGACATTTTGGAATAAATTGCATTTTTTACCTGACTGAATATTTATAGTCTTACCCAATTGGCATACTTACAAGAAACTAAAAATAGCTTAAAGCACTGCATACATTATCTATCATTTTGTTAACACTGGATAAATATTCTATCATGATCAACCATTCTGCTCTTTACATCAATGTTCCATATATGCCTAATCTTCTTGTTCTGAGACTGTCCCCTGCTAAGTTGGTTTTTAGTTAAGGTATTAAGCAGCAAAATGGTATTATCTACCGATGTTTAGTTCAAAATAATTGATTTTTTTTTTTTTTGTATAATACCTGTTACTCTGACAATTTGAATCAAGGAAACTGCAGAGTCGCCAGTTATAAAAAATGATTTCATTGGAAAATCTAATTAGATTATTTCCTTTTTTACATGTTTTTGTTTCAGTACTTGTAATTCTTCAAAAGATTTATCCCATAATTAAAACTTCTGCATTGATTTACAGCTATGTTTATAAGCTCAACACACATTCGAGATTCTGTCCTTAAATTGACAGATTTTTTAATAAGCAAGTTAGCTACAGTTTTGCTTAGAGCAATCAAAAGACATTTGTGCTAAACAAAAAGCCAGTGAGTGAGAAAGCAGAACTTTAGATAGCTGGATGTTTATTCTAACCAAATGTGGAATACTGCTTTGGGGAGTTTTAATGGAATCAGCTCTGAATTTTTAATTTGCAGAAACTCAGCATTAATGAGAACTAAAAGTCTCTTTTTTCAGAGTTCTTTTATTTTGGCTCTTAAAATTATTTATTAATAACACCCCAGGTTTATATAGAGGGTTCTACAGTAGATTTTGGAAATCTTGTTTGCCCAGTATATCAACCTAATCAATATTAAAAGATTTACAGTTCTGAAGAATGAAGCTTTTTCTTATTTTTATATCACATTTAATATTTTTATAAAATAAGCCCAGTTCGAAATCAGTGGTTATTTTCTTTCAAACAAATAAGTTTCTTTCCTTAAAAAAAAATAATGCACCAACTTTTACAACAATCCTTCAGCATTAAAACAAAGCATTTAAATAGCTAGTAGTGAAGAATGAAATGATTTTGTAGAAGCAATACTTTTTTCAGCAGTTGAAAACAAACATGGAGACTCTAATGGGGAGGAGGTGATTCATCATATAAAATATAAATAGTCTAAAAAGATTGTTATCCGCCAGTGCAAACAACAACTTTTTTCATAGGTTTTAATTGATATATGTTCATTAAACTTCAGGTGTCTGTTTATTCAAGCAATCATTGTGCTCTAAACTTAAAAAATAGGAAATTCCAGAAGATGAGGGAAAGATGTTCTAGCAGTCTAATGAATAAATTATGAAAGATACTATGGTTAATAATGCTGATAGCTTTAAAATTCATCTATTGCTATTTATATTTCCAAGATCTAGAGAAACATATATATATTCCAGTAGTCACAAAACTCATGCATCACAATCAATCTGTTAGCCACTCTTTCTTTCCTAGAAGAAAATTATCAAATTATTTACCTTTGGGGACTGGGAACATAACAGTATTTGGAATTCTGAGAAGATCTCAGGGCCATGTTCATAAAAATGCTGCCAAGAAACAAGCCGGCTTCATTTTAAAGCACCTCTTATTAATCCACATATATACAAAACAAATTGATAAATTCAGTGCACAGTAGTTGAAAGATTTTTTTCAGAATTACTGTGAGCTAGGAAATCTGAAGTGGAATAATTTTAGAAACCCAAATTATCAAAAACATATCCCTACTACAGGTAGTCCTCAACTTACAACAGTTCATTTAGTGACCATATAACAGCACTGAAAGAAGTGACCTATGACCATTTTCTACACTAATGACCGTTTCAGCATCCCCATGGTCACATGCTATACATTTGGATGCTTGACAACTGGTTCATATTTATGACGGTTGCAGTGACCCAGAGTCACTTGATCACCTTTTGCGACCTTCTGACAAGCAAAATCAATGGGGAAGCCAGATTCACTTAAGAACTATATTTCCAATTTAACAACTGCAATGATTCACTTAACAATTGTGGCAAGAAAAGTTGTAAAATGGGGAAAAACTCACTTAACAAATGTCTCACTTAACAACATAACAGTTGGGCTTAATTGTGGTCGTAAATTGAGGACTACTTGTATTTGAAAAGCTTACCTGTATATTTAAATTTTTGCTCTTGAAAATTTAAAGCTAAATAATACATGTTATTTATGACAAATATTCTGCAATTAATTTAAAAACTCAATTACTAATACAAAATTCCATATAGAGGTGACATTTGAATTATTTATCTGCCTTTCAGGTTACTCCTCTGGGATTGTGATGATAGGAGCTACAGTTATTACATTGAAGTTTCTACAAATCAGCAACAGTGGACCATGGTGGCTGACAGAACAAAAGTTTCTTGCAAGTGAGTTTCATTTAAATATCTCAATGCCTAGATCAGAAAACATATAAATAATAAATAAAATAGAAGCTTTTGTATTGTATTGTACTTAGGCCAAGATCAAAATTAAAAATTAAAATCTTGTGAAAGAGGTTTCATTGTTATTCTATAAGCATTCATCCTTTGAATCACAATAAAGAAGGACATTTCTGGTGAATCTAGTTTAAAAAGTAAAAATTTAAACAAGGAGTGTTTAGTTCTATGGGTTTTTTTAATGTACTTTAATGTGTGATTGAATAATGGTATTCTCCTTCCTTGCTGCTTCCTATTTGCTTAATCCAGCATTGATGAGCTAATCCTTTGTTTATGGAATTAGATTATAGTATAAAGAGTACCTGCAAAGTCCCAGCAGGAAAAATAAGACAACACCATTTTCAGCAAACCTCTTTGATCAGTGAAAGTGCCAAAGAAAATAATGAGAAACAATAGAGAAGAAAATGAAATTCAGTATACATGTCAGGAAATGCATTTGATAGTCTAGTCAAGTGTGAAAACTTGTTTTCAGGTCTGCATATGCTGCCTTTGGTTGGTTTAATTGTATTTTAATGTAGTATTTTTTGTGTAAATTAATTATTTAGAATCAGGGCCTGAAATGACAGGTTATTCTTAAAGCCCTCTACCTTTTTTACTAATTCTCAAAATGCTGGTGATGGAAATGTTGCTGTATTTATTATCTTCAGAGAGGAAGCTTGCTGTCTTCTTTAAATGGAAGCCAATTAATGCATATTGGCCTTGTAATTGTCATTTTAAATGCTGCATACAGGTTTAAAAAAAAGTCCCTTCTGGAAAAATTCTGTTTTCTCAACACAGCGTGACAGTAATGACATGGATTCATGTTCTCTTCTCTCTGAAAGGGCAAATATTTCTGATGTTTGGTTTCTTGGCTCTAATAAGAGAAATATGTGCTGCTAAAAAATTATAGAGGAAGATACTAAACCTATTTCATACAGGAAGAGTAAAGTAAATAAATAAATTTGAACAATAACAAACATAAAAATAATCTGAATCAGTAAAATCATTCTAAATCTGCCAACCCCAAAGGCTATAATAATGTCTGAAAATATCAGGATTGAAATTATGTTGACCTTCTTAGGACAGAAAGTGATCTTTCACGTGAGCAATGCACTGAAGTTGATAAATCAAGCTTTTAAATTTTCTTTGCCCGTTCTCAAACATACTCATGGTTGTCTGTAAACTTTCAGACTGTTCCTAATCTTTTTAAAAAATGCATTTTTTTTCTTCCATTCAGTTGTGTCCCGTTCACAGAGACTGCTTGGACTCCTTGTAGCTTTCTTGGCAAGGTTTTTTTAGAAGTGATCTGCCATTTCCCCCTTTCTAGGGCTCAGTTGGCTTTGTGCCTAAGATGATTCACAATCTCAGTTTGTGGCCTGATGCCTTAATCATGACACCAAACTGACTCTTATTGTAATTATATTATCTACATTAGATCAATCAAAATTATTCAACTGATCCTTTTGATGCCTGATTGTTTACTTCTGTAGAACTGGAGTGACAACTTTTTTTGTGTGACAGGGCTGCCTTTAAAAAAAAACTGCTGAGAGAGAAAATAGTGGGTTGATAACATTATCAAAGAGGATATCCAGCCCAATTAACTCTTTTCTTAGGCTTTGTTTAAAAATATAGGAAATGTTAATAGGTTCATCTAATCTGTGAGAGATTTAATGCAACTATATAACTTGTTTTGTTTTTCCCCAAATTTGAATGCAAATTTGATCCAGTTTTTTCAGTGGCTTTATTGTAAGTCTGACTGGGGAGAAAAGAACTGTGGACTATCAACTTTGCCCAAGTCTTTGTATACATTTATAGTCTATATTCAAGTATTTGGTTTTTCAGTTTTGCAGAGACTAAAATCTACCTCTGTTACATTGCAGTCTATCCAAGTGTACGACAAAATAATTTCCTTTTAAAATAGTCTAACATAGACTTAAGGATATTACTTGCTATTGTAACAGATGATTAGCACTGATGAAACCAAACCCCATACTGATGGATTACCTCCTCTAGTGGTTTCATGTAGAGGTTGAAAAGGAGAGGCAGAAGACTTGAGCTCTGGGGCACCCCCACATTGCAGGGGCCTAGGACTCAATCTTTCCTCTCCTACCAACACTGACTGGAGCTTGCCATGGAGTACAAATGATGACCATAATACAGTGCCTCCTATTCCCAACCTCCAAAGGCAATCCAGAAGGATACCATAGTCAAAAGCCGCTGAGAAATGCAGAGAGTCCATCTCTGTCCAGAGTCCTCCAAAGGACATTGATAATACAATCAATATGATTTCAGTTCTGTGCCCTATCATGACTGTGAAGGTCCAGATAATCCACTTCATCCAGGGCCCTTTGAAACTGTGAACCAACCACCCTCTCAGCAAATCTTAGAAGATTGGACACTGGACAAATATTATCCAATTTTGTGGATATTTCATTCCATGATCATGTTCCAGATCTGTGCTTAAAACTGAATATTCTGTGTATGGAATGTTAGAGCAGAAAAAGGTTTTCATGCCCCTAATAATAAAAGGCTATCTTCCAAATAGCAAACAGAATTGGCTTTTACTAGGAAGTCTGTAAACTGTGCTGAGTGTTGATTTCACAGAAATTATTATTGTTAGTACTTATTTTAGCTATTTGCTGTAAACCACTCAGAGCATTATGGCTATCGGGGCAGTTTACAGTTTTAATATAAATAAATAATTCTCTGTAGCAGAGTTCCCCAACCTTTCCAGCTTTGCAGACTGGCAGGGGAGGGGGGAGAGAGGGGATAGTTCTGTACGAGCGGCCAGCAAGCGCGCAAGCACAGTTCTATTTGTGCAAGCAGTGTGCACGCTCGCCCACAGTTCACACAAATGGAGTGCATATGCACATGTTCGCACATCACTTGCGCAAGTGTGGATGCGTATGCGCACGCTTGTCTGCAGTTTCCACAACCTGGTTGCAAACATTTCACGGCAGCCCAGAGGTTGGGGACCCTTGCTCTGTAAAACACCTTTTAAAAATGCACCTTACTTTTGTAGATAAATAAACATATTCTTTCTCTAGTTTTAATATCAGAATGCTGTAATGTTTATTTATTTATTATAATTTGTCAAACAAAAATGAGAACAAGAATAAAAGAAAAAAATACAATGACAGGGATGAAGTCATTGTCATTATTTCATACTTAAGTAGATTAAATCTACTTAAGTATGAAATAAGGTCCACGGAAGTCAATTTGCGACTGAAACTGTGAAAATTTGTAGCTGAGACAACTGGATCAGGTAGAGCATTCCAGACTTTACAACTCTTATTACAGAAATCATATTTTATACAGTCAAGTTTAGAACAATTTACATTGAGTTTAAAGCAGTTGTTCATGCGCGTATTATTACAATTAAAACAGAAAAAGTCATTTACAGGTAAAGCATTACTGTGTACAATTTTGTATGCAATACCTAGGTCTGACTGCAAGCAACGCAGTTCTAAGTTATCCAAACCAAGAATTTCGAGCCTAGCAGCATAGGGCAGTGGTCGGCAAACCACGGCTCATGAGCCACATGCGGCTTCGACACTCGTGATGCCCTGGCCGACTGTGGCTGAGTTGGGAGCATGTACACGCGCAGGGAGACCCTCCTCAAGCGAGCGCCAAAGCTCAGAAAAGGTACACCCAGGGTGGGCAGCGGCTTGCTTAAGGAGGGTCTCCCCACGTGTGCGCATGCCCCCGGCTCAGCCACAGCCAGCCAGGGCATCACGAGAGTGGGAGGAGGAGGAGAGTGCAGGAGAGAAGCTCCCCTGTGCCTACCTTTGCGCTACATTTGCACGTAAAGCAACCTTTGCTTCCTGGCACTTCAGACTGGAGTTCGCACCCACCGCACTCAGCCGAAGAGCTGCTGGGGGTGGGGGATGAAACAGCAAGGCAATGGCCAGAGCATTAGTGCAGAAAAGAAGTCCCATCCTGTTAAGACCCTCCTAATCGAGCAGCCACTCACCCCGCGGGTGCCTTTGCTGTGCTTTGGTGCTCGTTTAGGGAGGGTCTCCCCGCCCATGCACACGCTCCTGGCTCAGCCACAGCCATCCAGGACATCACAAGAGGAGGGGGAGGAGGAGGTCGGTTACCCGAAGGGAGGGGGAGAGACACACAGAGAGAGAGATGGGGGGAGAGAGAGAGACATAGAGACACATACAGAGTGATACATAGAGAAGGGTGAGAGAGGGGAAGAGAGGGAGAGATACAGAGGGAGAGAGACATGGGGGGAGAGAGGGGGAGATAGGAAGAGGGGGAGAGAGACAGAATGGTTTTGTGGCTGGATAGGTGTGGCTAGGGGGGTCATGTGACTGGGTGAGTGAGTGACATCGAGTTGGCCACGCCCACCCAGGTTTTGTGGCTCCGGTGTGTTTTTTTTCTGTGAGAAACGGGTCCAAGTGGCTCTTTGAGTGTTTAAGTTTGCTGACCCCTGGCATAGGGAATTCTAGTATGTACAGAAGTGCGCAAAACTTTTCTCGTGAAATAACTTCTGAACCCGCTTGATTGTACTGATGTCAGATATATGGTGGGGATTCCAAACAGTTGAACAATACTCTAAGATTGATCTAGCATAATTTTTATAAGCTCTAATTAGCAATACAATGTATCCAGAAAAAAAAGCTTCGTAAAATTAAATTTAGAACTCTTAGTGCTTTTTTAGCAACACTGTTACAATGAACTTTGGAGCATAGGTCATCAGAAATAAGTACATCTAGGTCCTTGATAAAGTGAGGGTCATCTGCTAAATCAATATCATCTAGTTTATACTTGACATTCTGATTACGTTTACCAATATGTAGGATTTATTAATTGAAATTTGAAGTTGCCAAATAGATGACCATTCAGTGTGTGTGCAGGTTTTTTGTTTTTAATTGGAAAAACAAAATGAGGGAAAAATACATAGCGATGAAAAGAAAATAAACCAGGGACAAAAATAATGGTGAGAAAAGAAAACAGCAAAAAATAATATAAAATATTTGTACAAATAAATTACTATGTTAGTAAAAACACAAAGGCTAATAAAGTTATAAGTGCGTTGGATAAATGTGACCTTCATTGTAGTATTTCCCAGAGTTCTTTGTTATTGTGTTCATTTTTTAGCCAGAGCAATTATTTATAATTTTAAATACCCCTGATCCACTTGAAGATATGGTTTTCCAGTATTTTATAAAGAAAATTGGCAGCTAGCAATAGAAAGTGAATCAGTGTATTAGGATGTACCCATTTATATATCTTAGGAAAAACAGTCAATATATCAACAGCAAGATCCTTTAGTTTAGGAAATACTGTAGGGTTGCCAATTTCCCTCAAAGTCAAATTATTTGGCTTTTCATAAAATATGATATTGTATAAGATAGAATGGTAAATTAAATAATATCCTAGAAGAAGGTGTTGGCAAGACTGTTCATCAAACAAAATTCTAAGGACTGAAGCCATGAAGCCATTAGAGACAATCTGAGTGAACGTTTACTTTTTATAAAGCTATTTCCACACCATCAGCAAAATCTAGACACATTACAATTGTTTCATATGATCAAAATCAGTGTACTATCCAGACTTTGATTGGTTTGTTTTACGAATTATGTAAGTCATAAGAAAAAAATGAAAAGAGATTTTTGTTTTGCCTGATATGTGTGTGTGTGTGTGTCTCTGCATGTGTATGTATATCTATGTATGTACTTAATCTCTCCCCTGGGTCAAGCTGATGAAGGGAGGAGGACTTGTGGCTCAGAGGTTAATACAACTGCCTAACATGCAGGCAGCCCAAGTTTGAATCCAAGTAAGGGTATGTCTAGCTGATAAGAGCTAAATAGCTTGAAATAGATCTATACTAATCTCCTTTATTTCTTTATCAGCGAAATATGCGTGTGTGTGTGTGTGTGTATGTATTTATTTATGTATGTATGTATATGTATTTCTGTTTAGCCAGGTTCTTCCTACGTAAACCAAGATTTTTATGCAGCCCAAAAATTCATATTATTGTAGGAAACTATATGCACGGGATAAATGTATGCATTTTAGAAAAAATAAAATTTAGAAGAATATGCATGATTAGAATGTGAAACAAGGAATAGTTACAGAGATAGTACAATTATGGATGTAAACCACAAGATGGGGTCACTGTAACATCCAGAGCTTACAGTATTTAAAATTTAATTCACTTTCATTTTTAGTGAAATTTGCTAGAAAAGAAAGACAAAAAAAGTATTCATTGCATGAAATTATTGCAAAACAAAAAACAAAAACCCCACCTTTGGCAAAGTTAGCAGCACTTTAATTATGTGATTTTAGCCTCACCTGAACTCCTGTTAGCCAAGTTAATTAAAGACTAAGATTTTCAACTATATCGTAATCAAGTCCAAATATTATTACAAGAAAGGAAACCTTTATAGATGTTTAATAAGGAGCAGAGATTCCAGGGAAAGTTTCTTCCATATTTGAATGAAAAATAGAAGATAGCAGTCTGAAAGTCTAGATACAAATCTAATTTCCTGGAAATACTCATCTATGAAAAGAAAGTGAGGAAAAGTGTTAAAACAAAAATTAAATAGTGCAGTCTGAGCCCTTCAAATAGAAAGTAAGCAAAATAATAAAATCAGAGTGCCATATAGAAGGGGAGAAATTCAAAAATTATATTTGTGGAAGGAAGCCTACATCTATTTAGACATGCTCAGAAGACTAAGCATTCTGTCCCAAAAGACTTACTCAGGGGAAACTTGATAACAGGATTAAACCTGAAAAAATAATAAATTTAAAGTAAGAAAATATTTCTTTTCTTGAATAGTCAGCCCAAAGTCTCAAGGGCCCAAAATAGAAAACATTTTTAAATCCTAAGAGGAGAAAAGATAAAAGGAAAAAAAGGGGGGGAAAGTTGAATCCTTATAATGGGATTCAATTGTTGGATTTTTCTGGTGATCTATTTGATCTATCATTGTATACATTGGTTTGTATTTCAAATAAACTGTCACCAAAGGCTAAATGGGATAACAAACCCTGTAATTTTCATTGTATTAGTAATTGTAGTTGTGTGCCATACACCTTCATTTTTGGCCCTCCATCAAAAGCACCTGCAACATCCACCACTATCCTGTGGTCAAAACTACTGAAGCCCTGCTGTTTTTGTACATATGTATGATGTCATGGTACATGTTCAAAAGGGAAAGAGCTTGCATCGGTTCAGTGCAAAGCTGCTTTCATCTTTTGCACCTCCCTTCCCCTCCCACATTCCCCTAAAGTGTGTGGAGTAGCCCCTGACATCTCCAAAAAGGTGTTGCTTTGTTTAGGATACACCAGTTCCAGTTTACAAAAACAAAAAGTGACTACCCACCCAAACCTTTGTACCTTGATTTTGAAGTCAGTTTGTTCTCTGACATTTCTCCCTACATATCATTCTGTTCTTTAAGTTCAAGGAGAGGACAGCTGATGGGAAGCTTGGAGAACAGCTGCTTAATAGCTGCATATCCATTCTTTAGCATAAACCAGACAAGAGAACCAATCCCATGTAGGTCAGCACTATTTTTATTGTAAAGCTTTAGTAACAGAATCTTGCAAATCTGAATGTGCTTTCCACCTCCCTCCCTTTATCTTTGAATGAAATGAGGAGGGGTTTTTGTGAGACATTTATTGAAGGCCATTTCCTCTGCCCTCTACAGTGTGTTACAATATTGAAATTTCAAAGCATATAGATATTTAAATACAGGTAGTCCTTAACTTATTATCATTTGTTCAGAGGCCATTCAAAGTTAAAATGATACTGAATTAAAGGACTAAAAACTGGTCCCAATAGTTGTGACCACTGCAATGGTCTGTAGTTATAAGATCAAAATTCAGGCACTTGCCCGCCCACCTGCACTTACAACCATAGAGGTGCTGCAACTCCCCACAGCCACCTCTCCCCCCCACCTATCTATGGCTTTTTGACCTTCTGTAGTCTATGGCCCCTGCTGCTCTAATTGGACTTTCTTACTTCTGCTGCTGACCAGGCATGCCAGCCAGACTTTCTTCCCAAGTTCATGCATACATTTTCTTCATGAGAGCTGGAGAAGATGGCTTCATGTGGACAGTCTTACAAAGGGCCAGGGTAGGCAGACCTTGGAAGCAGAGATAGCGAGAAGATGGCAAAGGTGGCAGAGACCTTGGAGTGCAGAGTGGTGAGGGCAAGTGTGACTGGGCTGGGGAAGCTTTGGTTTCCCAGGACATTGCAACTTTGTTTGGCATTGCTGGGGTGTGTGTGTGTGTCTATGACAAGTCACCATGGCCAACTCATCATAACCAAGTTACTGAGGCCAATTCACTGCAGAATAACTAGCCATGGCCAAATGCTGTGGGACAACTCACCATAGGACAAGGACAAGTCTTACACAGGACAAGACTTATACTAATATCAAAGAAATGGTGAAATAGAAATCCAAATCTAGATATATTGACTACACATCTATGGAAGTTACACCATTTTTAGTCCTTTGTCTACAGACAGCCACAGTGAGGTGTTTTTTGTTTTTTGTTTTTTTGTATATACAGTGTGCTCTTTCCTTTCCATCCAAATAATTGAGAGAAGGGCTTAGAACTTTAAACTTTTCCTTAGTAACAATTTGTCATGCCATATAGTGTAACCTTATGGTTAATTTCAAAGAAATATCAAATTCTGGCTTTGGAAAGTAATTTTAGTTAGTGAAAGAAATTTTCAGAAAGAAATCTAAAATTAATGATCATTTTTGCTATGAAATGCCCCTCACACCAGGGGTAAAATCCAGCAGGTTCTAACAGGTTCTGGAGAACCAGTAGCGGAAAGTTTGAGTAGTTCGGAGAACCGGCAAATACCACCTCTGGCTGGTCCCAGAGTGGGGTGGGAATGGAGATTTTGCAATATTCTTCCCCCAGGAGGGGAGGGAATGGAGATTTTGCAGTATCCTTCCTCTGCCATGCCCACCAAGCCACACCCACAGAACCGGTAGGGAAAATTTTGGATTTCACCCTTGCCTCACACCCTTGCCAGACCAAATAAATATATAACACAGTTAAAACAATCCATCCAGCTACATTTACTTGGAAAATGTAGTGTACAAAGTTTATCTTCCATTTGTTATAAATGTTATAAATGCTTAACATTATAATGTTAAGCAATGGGATTTCTGAAGCTGAATAACCATAGTGAAGTTCAAAATGTTAAAAAGTTTTTTTAAGTGGTGTAATACATCTATTTAGTAACTGGATTCAGCATTTTCCTTAATTCATATTGCCATTTTTAAAAAGCTAAGGTTGCACTGCTAAGGTTGAACCTCACTGCTAAGGTTGCATGAGTCTTAAGTTTATACAACTTCCTAGTCTAGCAATAAATTATTGCTGCACATAACTTAAAATATAAATTAGTGCTTATAGATCAGTGGAAATTCACGTAATATGCTTAGCCATTAGAACATTGAATATTCAACTTTCAATTCTGTAAACTGTGGAACATATGGAATTTTTCATGATGAATGAAAGGAGATATAGTTCATTATAATACATTAATTCATTTGTTGTAGGACATAATTTTTCTTTAAGTTGCTAGTAAAATAAAAAAACCTCACTGTTTATATATTATTACACTACTTTTGTCTCATTCGCCATGTACTGTTTATGAATTTAGACATTCATATTTCAAGATTTCAAAGAGTGCTTTTAGGCTTTTTTCATTATTTCATAGCTTTTATATTAAGTAAGACCCATTCTGTCATCCATATACAAGGTTCTTTGAATCCTGGCAGTGTGTCATAACCTAGAAGTAGAAAATGCAGCATTTTGTTTTAGAAGTCTAAACAAAATTCATGAGCAATTATTATATTTGGCTTTTTCCAGATCTGAGAAAAGTAGTACCTAGTGATTTTTGGAATGATTCAGCTTGCAGTGTTCTATGGAAGCTGACTGAGTCCAAAAATTTAGAAAAGGACATGTTAAGAATCAAAATTGATTTGTTAAAAAACTTACAGAATACAGTAGTTCTACCATTGCTGAGCTTGGGTACTAAAAAACCCAAGTCATCAATTACCTATCCCCTTTAGGCAGAAAAGCAGAATACAATTAAAATGATGATAACGATGAGGGGGATGACAACAACAGTACAGTATTCCTCAATATTCCTCAATTTACAACCACAATTGGGATTAGAGCTTCAGTCACTAAGCAGTGTGGTTGTAACACAAGATGTCACCACATCAGGTGAGTTTAAATTATAAGGAAATTGATTTTAGTTGAATGGCAAAAATTATTCAACAATGGAACAGGCCTTGAAAGGTGATGGACCAATGGTGAACTGTAAAATTTGTTACTACCAGTTCTGTGAGCATGGTTTGGTGGATGGGTAATGTGGCTGGGTGGGTGTGGCCACAGCTGAGCTGTGTGATCATCAGAGGCTTTTGTTTTTACTTTTAGAAGCATTTTTTCGGCTGAAGAAAAAATGCTCTTAAAAAAAAGTCTCTGATGATCACGCGGCTCAGCTGGGCATGGTGGGGGGGAGAGAGGGGGATTTTTGCTACCGGTTTTCCGAACCACCCACCGCCATCACTACCGGATCGGGCGAGAGCATTTCACCCCTGTGAGGGACTCTTCTTCATTGGAAGTATTTAAACAGAGACTGGATCTATCAGAAATGCTACATTAATGATTTTCTGCACTGAGCAGGATATTGGACTAGATGATTGCCGAAGTTCCTTCAATTCTTACATTTTTATAAGAGTAACTCAAGAAGTATCTTAAGCCAAATATAATTTCCTCTAATTATTTTTTCAAGCACCATGAGAATATTAACACATGATTTTCAGAATTAGGTATATCTATGTTTGAGTGATAATTTAATAGTTAATGACAGTTGTTTTATAACCATAGAAATTGCACAGTATTATCTGTTAAATGAGAAACTGGGCAAAATGCACCCAGATATATCAATATAGTACCACTTGACTATGCTCTCTTGTTCTAAGAAAAATATTTTAGAGAAGTTTGTCCTAATTGTTCTTAGAGCATTAAAAATAGAGAGAACTACAGATAATGCATATCAATTACATGTAACACTCTTCAGAACACAAAAAAAATTATTTCCAGTGAGGATTGATATTGAATTAGTATCCATGAAGGAATGGGGGCAGTATTGCAGCACAGATTGGTGGCCAGGTGATGAATTCTGCCTAGAAAAAGACAAGATTATGAGACAGTCCATTTGCATTCCTGAGAGCTGCTCCTAATGATTATATTGCAGGAACTGAAGTTTTTATGATTGACTTGTGAGTCAAGCAGTTGGAGTCATTTTCAACCAAGCTCACAGCTGTAATATAGACTATAGGGACATAAGGTTCACCAGGCCTCATTTCTTAATCACTTTCATGATTAAATAGTAATAACATTTAGACTTATATACTGCTTCACAGTGCTTTGCAGCCCTCTCTAAGTGGTTTACAGACTCAGCATATTGCCCCCAACAATCTGGGTCTTGATTTTACCCACCTCGGAAGGATGGATGGTTGAGTCAACCTTGAGCCTGGTGAAATTCAAACTGCCAAATTGCAGTCAGCCGGCAGTCAGCAGAAGTAGCCTTCAGTACTGCATTCTAACCACTGCACCACTGCGGCTCTTAAAGCTCAGAACATCGTTTCTGAAAAGTTACAAACACACTAAGAGGCCAGACTAAGAGGCCAATAAGATTTTGGAATTAATTATGAGAATCCTTCCTGTGGGAAAATGCTGTTGTTTTGAATTCTTAAAAAAAAAAAAAAAAAGGTTAGGATTAAAATCTTGTCCAAACATGTTTTTTTTAAAAAAAAAAAGAAAAAGAATTCAATCTTTACTTCCAGATGGAACGAAAGATTACAATTAAAAGATTCATTTAAAAGTACAGCTTTTGTAATTTTAAGCAATGAAACAATTGACAGCTTCCTAAAATCAGTTTATTTTTTTCATTCTTATGCAATAGTTTATATCCTAACTAGAATATTGATTGCTATTGAATATTGAAAATCATAGTTCATACTAACTGCTGATGTAAGTCTTATGAATCTTTTAACATCACCTATCTGACATAATGCAGTTCAGATTGTACAGTATTAAACTATTGATTCATTCTAGAGAAGCTTTTACCAGTATAAATTAAATACATGAATCATAGAAATAAAAAAAAAAATAAAGGAATTATTAGGTCTTCAATTTTTCCCCTGTGGGGTTACTGTGAGATTATTCTATATATTTCCTCAAGTGATTTTATCAGTCCGGCTTCGTAGGTCTCTAATGATACGGCTTTCATTGCTTCCCATGAACAATTAAATCATAATTTAAAAGATAGCCACATTTTCTCTCCCCCCCCCCCTCTCTCTCTCACTCACACACACACACACACATACACACACACACATTGAAAGATATTATTTCAGGGCAATTCACTATTTTTTTCTTTTCCAGCTCTTAACAGCTCCTGTTCCCTTTTGTATTTTACTTGCTAGAAATGAACTTGCATATCTAGTACCATTGATACCTCAATAAATGGTAACTAAATTAATACTGTTTTATTCACAATTATTACAATTTAGTAATTATTTTGAATGATCTTTTTTTTTTTTAATTTGATTTATATGCCGCCCTTCTCCGGAGACTCAGGGCGGCTTACAATGTGTTAAGCAATAGCCTTCATACTTTTGTATATTTATACAAAGTCAGCTTATTGCCCCCACAAACTGGGTCCTCATTTAACCTACCTTAGAAAGGATGGAAGGCTGAGTCAACCTTGAGCCTGGTAAGATTCGAACCTGCAGTAATTGCAGGCAGCTGGGTTGATAACAGGGTGCATTAAACCACTGTACTACCAAGGCTCCTAGGTAAAGGAGACAAGTTCCTCTATCAGAGTATAATGATAGCTCCAAATTTAAGAGATAAATCTCTTATCTGAAAGTACAATTATGGCTTATAGCTGGTGCAATCTTTCCCTAATTCCTTTATTTCCTTTTTGTGGTTTTCCTCCTCTTAATGATTAACTACAGTTAAAATATATATCAGATATTTCATGTTAACACTAATAAGGACTTTAAATCAGAATCTGAAGATACTATAAACATCAGGGTCAATATAAAATATTATAATTGTGTGGAGAAACATGCAGCAGATTGATATCCAAGTGCTCTTTGAAGCATACTTTCTTGGAAGTAACTCAGCCACATTTCTTACTAGTTAGGTGGTTTTGTTTCTTAAGCTTGTCTTAGCAAGTAGGTAGAAAAAGAATTATTAGCAAACTGAATTCCTGCATATTTGCTAAATGTGGATACTTATTTATCTTTTGAATTCACTGACAGTTGTATAACCTGCTGTGTCTCTTAGAAGTTTGAAATATCATTTAGGCAGTTTATTTGACTACACATATTCACACCCATATACACACACAGAGTATACAACTTGAGTTAGGACCAGTTGGGCTTGGTGAATATTACTAAGAAATTCCAGCTTGGTTAATACTTGGATAAGACATCACTAGGGAATGCCAGGACAGTTATCTATACTTCAGAATTGAAAAGATATCCAGAAGAAAGCAATAGCAAGTCACTTCTGAATTCTGTCAAGAAGACTACATGAATTATCATCTTCCTAGTGTTATTCCCACAGGTGCAGGGTCTGTTTTTTGGATCAATGAACACCATCTTGCCTGATCAAATGCACCATCCGAGTCATGTCTGCATTTTGACGGATTCATTGGATGCAACAAAAAAACTGACCGGCTGGCTTGTCGCCTGGGCTTGATATCAGAAGAAGATTACATGAATGTGCCAGAAAATAACCAGTTGTTAAAGTTGACTTGCTTCACTTTTTAAAAGATATCATTTCAGATAATTATTGGATTTCATATTTTTTTAACTGAATATACTATAAATTAATAATATTTACTTTTATTTATTGAGTTATATAAGGAGCTATGGGCAGTAAAGAAAAGTGCATATAAAAATAACCTAACTAGGTGAGACATTTCCTAACGAGGTGAGACATAAAGACCTTCATAGACCTATGCCATGAAGGTCTTTAAAGGTGATAACCAACACCTTAAATTGGACCAAAAAGGAAACTGGAAATCAGTGTAGCTTGTGGAACAGAGATGGTATGTGGCCACCCTAAGGGCCCCAAGAACTGCCCACATGGTTGCCTTCTGTACTAGCTGAAGCTTCTGGATACTCTTAAAGAGTAGTCCCATGTAGAATGTGTTGCAATAGTCCAATCATGAGATGACCAGAGCTTGAGTGACTAAGCACTGTCAAAATCCTGGAACTGGGAGCTCCATTCACCCAAGCCACTCAGTCTTACCAGGTTTCAATGAAACTCTGTCATCCGCCATCCAGACTCTCACTGCCTCCAGGCACCACAAGACAGCAGTTTATTAAAATATTGGCAGTTGTGGGGGCTACAGGGCTGAGGGAATTGCTGATATCTATGTCTTGATCCTTTTCAGCTATCAGAAATCTTCAGTTGATAGAGAAAAACTCAGTAGTTGGATTTTGCTCTACTTTTTACACATTTTCTTCTGTTTCATATTTTAATATTTCTATATTTTCAAGCATGATAACTTTATAGTAAAATGCTAGGAGCTCAATCTAGATTTCATTAAATCTTTTTGATAGATTTTCTGTTGCAATAAATATGCATTGTCCATTCTGACTTATTTCTATTGTAAATCACTGAGCATAAAATGTTGTACAGATTTATACAAAAATCCCCTCATTGATTATTATAGTTCTTATTATAGTTAGAAGTATAAAATGATAGCCTCACATTCATACATGGTAGGTAGATATTTTATGAGTAGAGTCTGAATCATATAAGCAATCTGTAAGAATATTTCCTGTCTACAATATTATGATAACACCTTAATCAGAGTGAGTATTGGAAAAAGCCAAACTGCAAAATTTGACTGAGTTAATAGGGCCTTGGATGATAGCTCAGCATGGGCTCATGTTTTCCTTAACATCTAAGGATGAGGAAACCAGAGTTATCTTTAGGGGCCCAAAGCAGAGTTGGCAGCATCTGTCATTCCCTATGTTGCTGAATTCTGGTTCCCATCAGCCCTTCCCAGCAAAAGCACATGGAGAACTATACATTGCCCACTCTTTGGCCAAATGGCTGATTGTCTTTATTTAACAGTGGAGATTTGAAAGAAACATTATTTTGCTGATCAAGTATCACAACATTGAACTTATTCCCAAAGTCATATTTTATTCATGAAAGCTTTGTTACCTCTTTCTTGCAATTCACAATTAAAAATAAATTATAGCTGTTTGCTTACCAACTTATTTCTTTTTCCCATTTTCTGATTGTAAGTCTTTGGGGCAGAGAACTGTTGGGATTCCTTCCTTCCTTCCTTCCTTCCTTTCCAAACTTTCATGCTGTATATCTGTTATATTGAAATAATTTTCTGGGCTGAAAACGTGAAACATAAAAGTAAGAATATAAGGCCCTAGCAGGTTTGTTTTGTACAGACATGACAATATTAACATCTCACTAAACAGTACTTCACAGTTGTACGGTAAACAGATAACCTCCGGTATTTCATTTTAAGTTAATCAATTTCTTACTGTGTTTGACTGGTTGAAACATAGACAACACCTTAAAAATAAATATATTTAAATAAATTAGATTGGAGAAACTAAATATTATTTCATTATTTGCAGTGTTTTGCTAAAGATCGTTTCTTTGGTCCAGATGGAAGAAATAATGTATTTTGGAATACCATAATATTTGACATATTAAACTTTTTTACCTATTTTGGAGCTAAACGTTTTTTTCTTTTAAAAAGTGGAAACTTTGGTCCAAGATAGCTGTGTAAATTATGCTACTTTTTTCAGAACACTTTATGATCTTTTGACAGCTTATTTATTTATTTTGACCTTTGAATTAGGATGTGAAATTACAGTGATTTTGTCCAATTTCACTGAATAATCTACTGTATATGTGGATTCAATCTGCATTATTATATTACAGTTTGCAATTTCAGAGATGAAATGGTTAAATAATTATCCATTACAATTATTGCAGATAAGTTTAAATTATATATTTCATGATCTTAAAAGCTTTCCCCTGTGGTGATGCATATTACCTCATGTATTTCAAAGGCAAGCTATTATCCCATCCCCTCCATGATTTGAAACTGCTGTTTCGTGAATGGCTGTGTGAGTGATTTGGCAACTTAAATATATAGAAGGTTAATTTGACCCAATTACCAAACATAAAAAAGCCTAGAATTTTTAACTTGGCTGGTCAAATATGTTCATTATATCTACTGAGTATCTATTCTAGAATTTTCTTGAATATGGCAAAGAGTAACAGTTATTCTTTCATTAAATGATGCAGGATAAACTAATATAATAAAAAAAATGTTATAAGAACTTTGCTGGTGTAAATCTGGCACAACACAAAATGCTTAGGTTTCACCAACAGTTTAGCATTTTGGAGTTTCGTATTCCATAGTTCAACTTAGCTTTTAATTAAAAATCAAAATGGCACTTTTAAAAAGAAAATTCAGGACGAACAATAGTAATCCTATTAAGTTTTCAATTCTCCACATTTTGAATTCCATTAATTTATCTCAGCAACATGGAGACAGATTGTTTTTTTTTAATTGGAACAATATTGTTTTTGCTTTGGGTATTTTGCCAGAAGATCACATTTTGCTCCCACTCATCCTCATCTTCTGCCACCTCCATACAGCACATCTCATGCCCTACCAAACCTGCTCTACTAATTAAAGGACTCTCAAGAGCAGACTTGTATCTATGCAATATAAAAGACAAAAGACAACATTAGTTGTGCAAACAAAAGACCAATTGTGGAATATTGAATGGAAGCTATAATTAGGGGAGAATCACTGTGACCAAAAGTAGTACAGAGGCCTTCTGCTCACCTTTCACCCACTCTAACTTTTAGCGACTTTGTGTGAAGCAGGCTTTGTGTGAATTTCTTTGATGCCTTAATGTTACTTTATACTTGACAGAACTATAACAAAGATTGATATTCTAAATAAATAAATTGTAAGGGAGTTTGCTTTCCAGACATTTGGAGTCACTTATTCTGCAAATAGGCATAAACCTCCTGGCTAATAAAAAGAAAAGAGGGAGACAGAGATTTCTTCTTTACTCATCTTTTCTAAGCAGCATGCTAACTCTTGAATATGTTCTTGTAGTTTTTGCAAATTTTAAAAAACATTGCTATGTTAGGGTTAGTCTGAACATAACGTTTCCATCATTCACCCTTCTCTTACCTTCCAAGGTTTATCAAGAGGTATTTTTTCAGCAGTGTTTACTTAAAGAATTTTTACCTAAAGATTGAATATAAGATCTTATGCATTAAAAACATGTGTTCAACATTGGGCGACACAGCTTCTCTCCAGAAGTCATTGCTACATCATTAAGAACCAAGGTTGAAGTAGATTGATACAGGATTTGTACAGTAGAATTCTCTTCCTGCTTTCCTGTTTGATTTATTTCATTAATATGAAGACAATATTAATATAAAAAGGCAATTTCAATAGCACTTTTTAAGTTGTAATTATTATTACAGATTAATGACTGATAGTTTTATCCCTTTAACCTTGATTTATCTGAAGAAAACCTTCAGAGAAAATTAAACAGAAATGTGAATAATTCATTGGATTTATATTCTGACATTTTTTCCGGGAGCTCAAAATTTTCCAAATATCAATTCTATAAGAAATTTGAGAGAGAATAGCTGGCTCATCTAATGAGTCCTATTTTTCTATGAGGATTTGAGCTTTCTTCTTTCTAATCCAAGACCAATACTTTAATCACTTTAGTAGCTGATCAGTCGAGTATTTAAATGCCAAAAGCATTTAAAGTTTTAAGGAACAAAAAAACTTTTATAGGGAACTTTCATCCTTGATAATTTTATTCTTTTCTGCCTCCCAAATAAAACAGCAGAAAGCATGAAGATTACACTTTGAATTGACTGGATGCACAGAGCCACGGAATTTCTTAGTGACAGCTGTTGCTGTTTGAAAGATGAAAGTATTTGGCCCAAGAGTCTGTTTATGTGTTTGAGCAGAGAAAGCAATATTCATTTCAAGGAGCTCTGAGACAGACAGATTCTGAGAAAGAGAACGCAAGGGATAATTATCTAAATTATGTTCAGGCTATTATTGAAGACGAATATAGTTAAAATGTAATTAAATATGACGGGCTCACAGGATGCAAGCATGACTTTGGAATGCTAATCAACAATTATAGCTCTCCTTGGGGGACTCAAGCAGAACAAGAGAGTTGGGAGGGATGGCTGAGGTGAAATATGGAGTATTAAATAACATACCCTAGAGCTGCAACAAGGCTAATTTCTTTTAAAAGATGGAGCTGTGGCACTGGGGGACTTGTGCTGGTTGTGCATCATGCAGTCTTGCCTTTCAGGTTGAGGACCCTCATATCAGCATAGGCTCTGGATTGCTGGTCTTGTTGGCAAAGTGTAAGCTCAAATGAAAGTCCTAATTATACACTTTTGATTTTTATAAGTATATGTTTTGGAGGTTCACAAATCCCAACAGATGTATATTTTTGATCTTTAGGATAACATCTTCATTTCTATTTTCTTCTCTATCATTTGTGGTAGAAAAAATAATCTATCGTCCATTGCTGTTTTACTAAACTTACTACACTAGTTGCTTACTTGTTATTAGCTATTCCTGGAAAAAATAGCAAAGAGAATTATTGACACAAAGGGATATTGAGTTGTATAGTGCATAAAACTACATAATGGTTTCTATCCATTTGTAAATAAACTCAGTTCAATCTTACAGTTCAGTTTGTAAATGAAAAGGTTTCATGAACACAGTGAGAATACATTTAATACATCTCATTCTGTGTTTCTAGCACATAGATATTAATAGTTTATATAACCCGAATTCACTTTTGCTTTTTGTTTTTACATAGACTCTGGAAAGACTCTAATTCACAACACCAGGAATTAGAAATCTCTCATTTATTTTAAGTAGTTCAGGTGTTCCCTTGAATATTTTTACATGCCACCCTGAAAGACAGAATTGTAACTCTTCATCTATTTATTTTAAATAGTTTCTTTTAAATAGTCCATGGATGAATACATTTTCCTTCTTACTGCATAAACATTTCTAATTTTGCTAATTTGTATGTTAGTATTTCCCCTAGAAAAGTACATTTAGAATGACATATTGGAAATAAAATAACTTGTTCAGATTTAACTGATTGACTCAAAGATAAACAATTAAAATTATAATCCCTCACTGTTGATTTGTAATTATCTAGAGTATATAAACTTGATAACCTGTAGTTAAGAGCTAATCTTCAGGAGTTGTTTGACTGAAAATTGTCTTTTATCCTAAATTAATTATGCCCCACAAAGCTTTCTTAGTTAGAATGTATATGGCTCCTACTACCTATCAGAGATAGAAAACGCTCAGTTAGAATTTAGATAAGCTTCTGAGCACCTCTGAGTGCTTTTTATGAGAAGTACATCTTTGCCTGCACTCCTTCCTCTTCCTGGGTCTCTCCTTCATCTACTTTCCCTCCTTGTTGTGGTGTTCTTTCCCGATCTCTCTTCTGTTTTGCTTTGATATTCCGTCCTTCCTCTTCTTTTTACCATTTGTTGCTTCAGCACCCAGACAAGAGGCAAAAAAAGGAACAGGAAGAAATAAAGAAGAAACAACAGGAAAGTCAATAAAAAAAAAAAAATGGAACGGACTTTAAAAATACTATCTGTAAATGTTAATGGACTCAACTCACCATCCAAACGACACCAAATTTACAAAAAAATTTTGAAACAAAAATCAGACATTGTGTGCCTCCAGGAGGTACATATAAGAAAACAAGATATCAAATATATACAATATAAAAAATTAGGTAAAGAATACGCTTCATTGGCAGAGGAAAAAAAAAGAGGAGTGGTGGTACATATCAAGGAAGGAATAGACAGTAATATGAGGTATGTGGATACAGAAGGTAGGATAGTCATGGTAGAGCTAAATCTTGAGCTCAAAAAGATATTATTGGTAGTAATATACGCCCCAAATAGTCAACAATTAGAATTCTACAAAAAAGTGCATGAGAAAATTATAGAACAAAAAATGGAGAATGTCTGTCTGATTGGGGATTTTAATGCTATCGTAGATGTAAGAAAAGATTATGAATGTGGTCAGCAAAACAAAAATAAAAAAAATGTATTACCTAAAACCTTTATGGATATGGTGGAAGAGTTAGATATGGTAGATAGCTGGAGATGTCTTAACCCCGAAGCAAGAAATTATACATATTATTCGAATCCGCATAAATCATGGTCAAGGTTGGATATGATTTGGGTTAATAATGGAGATAGAAGAAGTAGATATTTTACCAAATAATTGGGCTGACCACAACCCGATAATGATGAAGTGGAGAGGTCAGCAGAGAAAGAAGAATAGATGGACTATGAACACACAGACACTGCAAGAAAAAGAGTATAAGAATTACATAGAAAAGGAGCTAGAATGGTTTTATAAGGAAAACACAAAGCAACACACTTCCCTACAAAACCTATGGGATACAACCAAAGCATATGTAAGAGGCCTCACGATATCATATAATGTAAAACGGAGAAAAGAGAGAGAGAAAGAATATAATAAATTATTAGAAGAAATTCAAAATTGGGAATGTAAATTGCAAAGAAACCCAGGGGATGAAAAAATAAGGTTAAATTGGTTAACAGCAAAACATAACCTAAACATATTAGAGCAGGGGAAATATGCAACAGCATTGAAATATATAAGACAAAATTACTTTGAAAACGCAAACAAACCAGGGAGATGGCTGGCGTATAGACTGAGGAAGGAAAGAGAAAAAAGAACAATTCAGAAATTACGAGATGATGAGGGAAGGATTCAATGGGCCCTAGAGAGAAAAAAGGACATAACAGTCCAATATTATCAAAAACTGTATGAAAAGGATATAGTAACAGAGGAGGAAATTGAATATTATTTAAAAGGGGAGGGATTCCAAATACTAACAGAGGAAGAAAGAGAATTATTAGATAAGGAGATTACGATGGGGGAGCTAAAAGAGGCACTGAAGAGGCAAAAAAATAATAAAACCCCGGGGACAGACGGTTTACCAATAGAATTCTATAAGACATTTGGAGATCCATTAAATGGAATACTGTTAGAAATATATAATGAGGCCCTAATGGAGGCAAAACTACCCAACACATGGAAAGAAGCATATATTTCCTTAATACCTAAAGAGGGGACAGATACCACACTAATAAAAAATTATAGGCCGATTTCTTTGTTGAATACTGATTATAAAGTTTTCATGAGCATAATTGCCAATAGGATGAAAATAATATTACAAAATAAAATACACAAGGATCAAAATGGTTTTCTGCCTACAAGGCAGATAAAAAACAATTTAAGAATAGCATTGGATGTTTTAGAATATTATGAGGTGCATCCAGAGAGACAGGTAGCACTGATCTTTCTGGATGCACAAAAAGCGTTTGATCAAGTTAACTGGCAATTTATGAAGCAACAAATCAAAAGTATGAATTTTGGAGAAAGATTCACTAAAATGATAACATCGATATATCAGAATC
Organism: Pantherophis guttatus; assembly: GCF_059756535.1. Classification (NCBI taxonomy): domain Eukaryota; kingdom Metazoa; phylum Chordata; class Lepidosauria; order Squamata; family Colubridae; genus Pantherophis; species Pantherophis guttatus. The sequence goes on along the minus strand of NC_142063.1, from coordinate 287,980,821 downwards.
AGAAAGCATGTGTCTTGGTGAATGGTGACCCAACAAAATTCTTTGGAATAAATAAAGGAGTAAGGCAGGGATGTCCACTTTCCCCTTTACTATTTATTTTAACATTGGAAAATTTATTAATCAGAATTAGAGCAAATAAAGAAATTCAAGGATTAAAGATCAAGAGAGAGGATTACAAGGTCCAAGCATTTGCAGACGACCTTGTCTTTTTCGTAGAAAACCCATTAGAAACAACCCCAAAATTAATAAAAGAGATTGAAAAAATTGGAAAGGTAGCAGGTTTAAAAATTAATAAAGAAAAGACAAAAATGATAACAAAAAACATGATAACAAAACAAGTAGAGAAATTAGTAAAAGAATCCGGTCTGCAGACAGTTAAAAAAGTTAAATACCTAGGGATAAATTTGACGGCCAAAACGACAACAATAAAAGAAGACAATTACGATACTTTAGTCCAGAAATTAAAGGAAGATTTAGAAAAATGGGGGAAACTAAAACTGTCTTTATTGGGGAAAATAGCAGCAATAAAATCAAACATACTGCCAAGACTCTTTTATTTATTCCAAACAATTCCAATAAAATTAGATAAGAAATTCTTTGATAATTTGGATAAAATAACTAAAAAATTCGTGTGGGAAGGGAAGAAATCAAGAATAAAATTGAATATACTACAAGATGATAAAAGTAGAGGTGGATTTGGACTCCCGGCATGGGATAAATATTACAAGGCTGCCAGTTTATTATGGATTAAAGATTGGATAACCTTAGATAATCAAAGATTGCTAAATTTAGAAGGGCATGATTTAATGAAGGGATGGCACGCCTTTATATGGAGTTCAGGAAATAAAATATATAAACATTTTAATAACCATACAATTAGGAGATCTTTAATTAACACATGGCTACAAATTAAACAAAAACACTACATGAAAATTCCCGGCTGGCTATCTACTATAGAAGCAATAACTCACCCCAACATATCAAAACAAAAGATTCTAAGATACAGGGAAATAGTAGATGTTCAGGGGAAATTGAAAACTAGGGAAGAGCTCAAAGAACAAGGAATAGGAATAGACTGGTGGCCCTACTCGCAAATAAAAGTAAGATACAGAAAAGACCAAGAGGAAGAAGGAATAGAATTAAAACAAAATCGATTAGACAAACTATTAGAATCAAAAGAAGGGAAATTAATTTCAAAAATCTACAAATATTTACTCGAATTTGATTTGGCAGAAGAGTTGGTCAAAGGGCAGATGATAGCCTGGGCGAGGAACATAGGGCATAATATACAATTAGAAGATTGGGAAAGAGCATGGGAAGATAATTATAGAATGACAAAATCGGTATCATACAAAGAAAATCATTATAAAATGTGATACCGATGGTATCTGCCACCCGCAAGGTTAGCAAAAATGTATCCAAATGTGAACCCGGCTTGCTGGAAATGTAAAAAAGCGCAGGGAACTTTTTATCATGCTTGGTGGCTTTGCCCAAAAATCAAAAAATATTGGAACAAAATAAAAACATGGATATTAGAGATAACAAATCACAAAATTGAATTAACACCTGAAGTCTTTTTACTCGGCATGATCAATAAGAATATTAGGAAGGACATAAAATACCTAATACTCCACATTATAACAGCGGCAAGATTAGCGTTGGCACAACTCTGGAAAATAGACCGTTTGCCAACTGATCAGAAGTAATACAGAAAATCTATGTATGCGCAGAGATGGACAAATTAACCCTAAAATTACAGGACAAGGAAGATTCAAAATACTTTAAAATATGGAATAGCTGGTACCAGTGGATAAATCAGAGAGAGGGAATGCTTAGAGATGAAAGTGAGGAGAAATTAATGCAAATAAACAACTGCACTGTCAGAGAGATATAGAAGGAAATAAGTCACTGTGCGTATATATATATATATATATGTATATATAACATTAGAAAGTAGTTGATAGATGAAGTTGAGCACTATATATGTATAGTATATGTACTTGTAATTTGTGTGTTTGATTAAGAAAAACTTGTTCAGTTTTTCTTATAATTGTTTTAAATGTCTTTTTTTAAAAACGAATAAAGTTTGTTTGTTTGTTTTTTTAAAAAAAGAGAAGTACATCTTTGCACTTTGGCATTTTAGGAGCCATAATTCTTGTGGTATCCAATTAGATGGGCATAATGCCAATGTCTGTATATGCCGTTTTCTTGTGCAAATTGATTCTGTTCTACTGTATTCTAGTATTAGGTAAATAATATACTAGAAGTTCCAGTATATGCTAAGAGACTTTATCTTCTCTTTAATCTTTAAAATATTATATGCTTGTAAAAGGGCATAATTATGTTCTTTTCTACAAATGTCTACATAAATTCCCCCCTCCCTTTTTTTTTTTTTTTTTTTTGTAATCACAGATTTCAACTAGAAGTAGTTTTGTAGTAGGTGGAGTATCAAAAAGCTATTTTTTTTAAATTGGGCTCTAACTATAGCTGATTTTGTAGTTTCCTATCCCAAGAAAAACAAGCACCAAAAATTAAAAAAATGATAATGCAAGTCAGTTTGGTAACACATCTGGACATCAGGCTAGAAACAGAGAGATTATGAGTTCTAGTCCCGTTTTAGCCAGGTGAGTGACCTTGGGTCAGTCACTTTCTCACCTCTACGATGTAAGCAATGGCAAGCCATTTCTGAAAAGCTTCCCAAGAAAACTGCAAGTAGAAGACCAGGCACACTCACCAGGAATCAATTTAAGGGCCCTAGAAATATTCAGGAAATTGAAATTAATTTAGTCATATATTAGAGTAGATGTATGGAAATCAGTGTGACATAACTAATTTACATGTTTGCTCTGTGTACAACAGCATCCAATGTGCCTAAGCCTTTTCTATCCAGCTAGATGCTTTTCTAGCAAATCTGCTAAAATTTTGCCTTAATAAACCAACACTATCAAAGTTATGTTAGAACTAATATAGAAAGGCATTATAAAGTACACCTGTTGCTGGACTGTATTCATGTGATTTTGCATAGAGGAGAGCAATTTTTGTGGGCTTGATAAATCGACATTTAGAGTTTGAAAATTAATGAGTAGTTATGATTGGCCTCTCCTCTTCCCTTCTCTCCCTCAGGCTTGCCCCATAGATCCTCTCCTCTCCCATTCTCTTCCTCAGGCTGGCCCCACAGAAGCCTCTCCTGTCCTCTCCTCTCCCCTTTTCTCCTCTCCTCTCCTCTCCTCTCCTCTCCTCTCCTCTCCTCTCCTCTCCTCTCCTCTCCTCTCCTCTCCTCTCCTCTCCTCTCCTCTCCTCTCCTCCCCTCCTCTCCTCTCCTCTCCTCTCCTCTCCTCTCCTCTCCCTTAGGCTTGCCCCATAGATCCTCTCCTCTCCCCTTCTCTCCCTCAGATGGGCCCAATAGATCCTCTCCTCTCCCCTTCTCTCCCTCAGACGGGCCCCATAGATCCTCTCCTCTCCCCTTCTCTCCCTCAGACGGGCCCCATAGATCCTCTCCTATCCCCTTCTTTCCCTCAGACGGGCCCCATAGATCCTCTCCAATCATAACTACTCATTAATTTTCAAACTCTAAATGTCGATTTATCAAGCCCACAAAAATTGCTATGGGGCAAGACTCCCTCAGACTTGCCCCATAGAAGCCTCTCCTCTCCCCTCCTCTCCCTCAGCCTTGCCCCACAGAAACGTCTCCTATCCTATCCCCTTCTCTCCCTCAGGCTTTCTAGCCTCTTCTCTCATGAGGCTTGCCTCACATAAGCCTGTCCTATGCTATTCCATTCTCTCCAGAGTTATTTTCAAGTTGGGAAGGGGAGTAGAACATCTAACTAATTAGTATCAGAGCCTGTTATAACAATTTAGGAAATACTAATGCTCTGATGGTCATTTCGAAAAATCCTTTCTTAGTGAGCACCTAGAAGCCAAGAGGAACATACGTGGCAAATTTCAAGTTTGTAGGCTTTACGGTTCTGGAAATTTCGTGATTAATGCGTCAGTGGTTTTCGCTTTTATATAGATAGATTAAATTTCTCCCTGGTGATGTTGATGTCCGGAATTTATAAAAGTGGAATTATTTTCTGCTTCACTATAGTTCTGAAGCCCAATGGAATTAAAAGAATAAGTATGTGAAAATGTCATAAAAAGTTTGCCTAGATCAGATCAACTCTTTCTCATAGTTTTTTGCTATACTGTACAATATTCCACCTTAAATCTTGGCTATATATGTAACCAACAGCATTGCAGTTCTTTCAGTGTTTTTCTTTTCTTTCCTTTTGCTTTTTAGTAGTATATAAGTATCTTTTGAATGCAATGCTATCCAAATGATAACCTCCTTCAAAAGTTCATCAAATTGCTTTAACTGTCTTATTATCATTTCTTTGATTATATTAGACTCTATTATGCATAAAGTTTGTAATTTTATCTTCAAATTGATTTCAGGAGAAAAGATAATCCGATTATATATTAATCCAATGTGTCTACTGTTTATAAGGAAATATTCAAATCTTCTTTCTGTTTCCTTCTTGGAGAGAAGAAAGAGGTGCCAAAAATTATTTGGGTAAAGGCATGGTCATGAACCTTTTCCAGCACCATAAAAGAAAATAACATCGTGTTAGACTGCAACAATTTAAAAATCATTATGTTAGGTCCTTGAGGTACTGCAAGTTCCACGTTGCTGATTCCTTCAATATGAGTAATTATATTCTTTTTGCTAATAAAATTCACATATTATGCTAAACAGTAAACACCGTTGGTTTCGATTTAATGTGATACACAAACCCAGTTGTAGTTTGGTGTGGAAAACACGCAGTATTGTAATTTAGAATTGTAATTTAGAATTGTAAGAAAAAACACAGTTCTTTCCTAAAATAGCAGAAGAAGAGGAATCTAGAAAGTCCTAGCTTTGAGCCCCAGAGGAATAAGGTAACCCTACCTTTTTGCCATAATTATCATTCCTGTTTGAAACTTTAGGTTTTCAAAAGCCAGGTGCTTTTTTAGTATTACATAACATAGATCCTGCTAATTATTGATCCATATTTATCTCCAGAATAACTAGGTTCAGTTGAAGAAATCTGATTTCTTCCATTTATAGCAGTTAAAAGAAAAGGCACTTTTATGTGGGATAAGAAATTTTTTACTTCCTACCTCTTCTGAGCAGTTATTAGAACCATAGAAATTCTTGTTCTTCTTTCATTTAGTTATTCCTTTATTTTGCCAACAGAATGTGGCAACTGCCAGCATTTCAGTTGCTTCCACTTGTGAAACCTGACATTAGATGAAGACGAATGCCATATGCTTGAAGTGATTTAGTTTTGCTTAAATGTTTCAGTATTTCTTTTACATTGTTCTCATATTTTATTTTCCAAAAATACAGTACACTAATATACACTTACCTGAGTACAGATGCATTGCTCTTTTGAATTTTGTGTTCTATACTTCTGACTTGAGATGATTTACTTTTCTGCTTTTATTTATTATATAGCTGTTTGTTTCCCCCAGAAAGGTAATGCTAGCATTGAACAGATAAAAATAAGTGTGCGTACTAATGCAAGAATATGTTGGATCACTATAGAATTTTTTTTTACATTTTATTAAAAAACAAAAACAAATGTGCAGTTGTTTTAATTTTCTGTATCCCTTTTCTTTCTTGTGCAGATCTTGGCAACTTGTAAATTTTGATAGACAACCAGCATCTTTTATCAGAATTGTTGGCACTCACAACACAGCTAATGAGGTAATGTAATAGATTAAAGTCTGTGGCATGCTGAACACTGAGTTATAATAACTCAGTTATCCTTACTCAATTATCCTTACTCAAGATTATACAAATATTAACTTCTTTCTGTTTAAAGAATCTAGTGAAGAAGAAAAATACTTCTTTTAATGAAAAGATACAGAATGTATTGGGGATTGAAAATGTTTCCTGCCAGTGTAGGGATATATATAAAATCATTGAATGTATGTATATATGCGTGTATATATATACATAACACTACATAAACTTCTTGAAAAAAGCTTAAAAAGCCAAAAAGCACTGGGTTAGAGATGGATTGGCATGGATAAAATTTGTCTATGTGGTCTCTGAGAGTTAGCATTGACATGCAATATTGCAAAAGTGATGCATCACCTGTGTAATTTAAATTTGAATATTTGCATATTGAGTATAGAAAATCTCCAGGAGAAATAATTTACTATTAAAGTTACAGTGAATTGATCATCTACTTAGTGATAAGCTAATTTAATAGGAAGCACCCTACTCTCTTTATTCTTTATATAAGTGTTGCCAAGGATTCCATTCATCTTCTCAGAATCAAGTCAGAAAGATGAAAGGATCTGAATATGAGTAACTGTAATTGGGTGACCACAGCAGATCAGATATTTTGATGGCAAATCAAGACAGAGGACCTGCAATGGCTGAAATTATTTCAGGAATTCTTCAGAGTTTGAAAGTTAAATTTTGTTTTTCTTTTGCCTGCTGCCACAAGCATACCAGGATATCTGGAGATATCCTAGCTGCACTAGAACATTTGTGGGTGATATTTATGTCCTCTTTGTGCAGGGCTTAAAAGGGGGCAGGTTTGGCAGGCAGATTGAGATGGGGATGGGGGCTGCTTTCTTGATATGCTAGAGAATATTGTCTACCAAGAAAGCAGGATGATTGAAGATGCTGAAAGAAAGAATAAAATGGAGCAGAAGAAGATATCAGAACTAGGAAGTTCTGAACACAGAACAAATGGTGTGAAATGACCTCAAGCAGTTTCCAACCCCTGAAAGAGAGAAGAAAAGTTGGACAAGTGAACAGAACAGCAGGAAAGCTGGGATGCCATGAAAAGGAGTTGTGGAGCAGAAGTGCTGAAGAGGGTGGTCTAGGTGCTGACTTTTCATAGAGTGGTTTAGAGGGGAATGTAGTTCAAAACAGTAAGCAAACCTGGAACTATTTTTCCCCCTCATCCTGCTTTCTAGCAAATCTAAATCACGTGGCACGGCTGTCCCCCCCCCCCCGTTCTACTTACCTTTGCAGACTCAGAAAAGGCTTCTTAATCCTCCTTTTTCAGCGCTGTGTGGTAGTGCCTGCAGTGCGCCTGTGCGCAAAGCGCATGTTTGGCGTGCATACATGCGTGAAGCAAACCAGTAGCAGACTTCAGAGTATTTCACCTCTGGATTATACCATACCTGGAGGAATCCAAATTTTCAATGCATTTTTTTTTCTAATTTGATTTATATGCCGCCCTTCTCCGGAGACTCAGGGCGGCTTACAATGTGCTAAGCATTCTATAAGTTAGCTTCTTTGAGGTACCTTGGTTGAAAAAAAATTGCCCTAAGGTGCACCATTTTGCTCATTTGAAAGTTACAGGAAAGAGAGTTTTAGTAGTATACATATTGTTGTATCCTAAACCAGGGGTCCCCAATCCCCAGGCTGTTGCCTGTTTGAAACCTGGCCACAGGAGAGATGGGCAAGCGTGCGCACACAAAGCTCAGTTCACGTGAGTGAAGGACGCTCACATGTGAAGCTCCATTTGCGTGAATGGAGCTTTACGCACGAGCACCCACCATTCAAGTGTCCTCTGCTTGCATGAATGGAGCTTCGCACACAAGCGCAAACACCCTCCGCTCAAACATGAAACTCCGTTCGCACAAGTAGAGGGTGCGTGTACATGCACTTACCACTCACATGCCCCCCTCCCATATTGGGCCAGGCTGCTAAACTGGAAAGTTTGGGCATTGCTGTCCTAAACCATCTTAGGCTGGCTTTTGGGAAATATGTAGGTATATATTTGATACGAAATGTATATAAAAAATATGTCTGTACAAAAGATCACAAGGTAAATATTTGATAAGAAAATATATAAAAGAAGATTCAAAGGAAACTCATCTATCTGAAATGGATAACTCGATTCCTTCTTATTTGCTGATGTTTCAGATAAATCTTTTAAGCAATTATTTTACAAGTCTTTTTTTAGCAGTGAATTGATTGTGTGGATGCCCTGTTATGGTAAATTAACTTTATAATCTTGCACATGATTTTGTTTGTTTTAATCTAAAACAGAATTGTGTTTTACTAAAAAGAAAGGTATTCTTTACCCAATAGAAAGTTAAAAATGAATATAAGTATTTAAGATCCCAAAGAGATATATGCCCTGAGGAATATTTGACAATATATTTTGAGCTACAAATATTCTTCCGTATCTTTGGTTTCAAGCTACATATTTATTCTCAGAAGACAACTTAACTATAGATAAAGACACAGATACAGATGTTTCTCCAGATGAAATCCTAGGCTATTTGGTGGAAAGTGTATCCTGTAGGACATTCCTTGTCTTCTATTCAGTTTTTATTGTGTTTGGTAGTAAAAGATGCTTTGATCTTAGAAGTGCTTGTTCATTGCTCCTAGAACCTGTATGCTTTTGCATATTTTATTTTTGCATATTTTATTATTTTTTTAAGCTAATTAGAGCATTCTATTTCCAAGATTGCATCCTTTTGACTAAAATAAGAGCAGATAGATTTTCAGTTGTTGCTATCTAGGTAAGGTGTGAATTATACTGAAAAATAATTGAGGAATGCCATATTTTTTGCTATCATATTTTCACTTATATAACTGCAGACACCAAGAACTCTATAGACCCCAGTATGATTCAGGTAAAAAAACAAAACTGAAATAAAACTATATGCTCAAGTGTCTGAAAAGTAAAAGTATATATAAGACTAATATGCATATCATTTTAATATTTCAGGAATTGAAATTTAATTGATGCAGTATACCAATTCTGTGCTATTCTTATTTGAAAAATACCACTCAAGTATAAAGATGAATCCCTTGAAAAACCTTGATCAGATAATTCTAAAATCACAAATCTATTGTATAAGACTAATTGAAGCCAGTTTCTTTGGTCCTTCATTTGATTTTTGTATTCTCTGTGCAATTGGACTTATCATACATAATAAGCTTCTTAGTATATCCCAAAGATGCTTTTTGAAGAGGCAACTGGACTTCCTTGTTTTTTCTTTGAAGACGTTTTGCTTCTCGTCCAAGAAGCTTCTTCAGTTCTGACTGGATGGTGGGGAAGGATTTATACTCCTTGCAGACAGCTGGTCATTGACAGCTGGAGGTGGCCTCAACAACTCTCTAAAAGAATGCAAATGACCAGCTGTCTGCAAGAAGAATAAATCCTTCCATTCTCCACCATCCAGTTAGAGCTGAAGAAGCTTTTTGGGTGAGAAGTGAAACATCTTCAAAGAAAAACAAGAAAGTCCAGTTGCCTCTTGAAAAAGCACCTTTGGGTCAACTATGACCTGGATGACTAAGAATCTCCATAGACCTATTGGGATATATGAATTGACTTTATAGTTTCAGTGAAGTAGTGCTAGTTGTTAGCTATTAAAAAATTTCTGTTTCTTCATATTTTTCTTGCCTGTTTAATACTAGTCTGCTTACCACCTGGTGTGTTGCTTTTAATAAGAAGCTTCAAAGACTAAAAAAAATTGTGATTATTAAATGAGATTCTTTGATGTTGCCTTCTTCCTGCCCCCCCCCCCACCCCAGTATGTTTCTGGAATATTAGTTCATATTCCTGTGGCATTTTCAGTTTTATACAAGACAACTGTAAGATTTTGTTAGGCTATTAATGATTTGATTTCTTGATCACTTTCTCAGCCTGATTTTGATTTCTTCAGTATCTCCTTTGGGATATGCACGTCAACTTTTTCTGCAAACTCAGTGGCAGTAGCAGAAGTTGATTGAAGGTATAACATTGTATACAATCCAATTCTATCTTCCAACTTAAGTCTTTAGATACTTAAATACCTTATGGGAAAGTGTGTCTTTGAATGAATTTTTGACTCCTGGCGATTACCTGGACAAGTCCCTACAGTTTCTTGGCAAGGCTTGTCAGAAATGGTTTGGCATTGCCTATTTCCTGGAGCTGAAGAGAGAGGCAATGGTCCAGATGCCTAAGACAGAACTAGAACTCAGTTCATGGTCTTGGTTTTAACCTGATTACTCACCATTACACTAAACTTGCTTTAAATATATGTTGTTGTAGCATAATTATTATTTCTTAATTGCTTGGGAAATGCAGATACTTTCCAGCTGTTATTTATCTTTCTCATGTAATCTGTTGTCATGCCTGATAATAGTAGCTCATGTTTTATTTTTCATCTTGGATTCTTGTTTGGAACAATGTAGACTAAAAATGAAGATGCTCTCAAGATGAATTTGTCTATTGATGACTGTCTGGACAAATAAGTTTTTCTTGGCAAGAATAAAAGGAGGTTTGCAACTGTTTTCTCATAAGATGCTTTTCAATTTCCCATCGTAGCCTACAGGTCTGGAATTCCTTGGCTGTTTTCCAACCGTGCTTAGCTTCTGAGCCTAAATGAGGTTGGGCAGGTACTGTTGCCTGCTCTATATCTTTGTTTAGTTAACAGAATTGTTTCTCTGTTAATTTCTTGGGGGTGGAAGCATACACATTGTACAATTCCATAATATACCAAGAAGATGTTCACATATTTGAAAAGGCCTGTTGAGTTTCAGTCTTATTTATTTTGTATCTTTCATTACTTTGATCTTACAATGTTTGTTCCAATTTTCTACAGCTTTTCCCTTGTAAAAGATTATTGTCTCATTAATATTCCTCAAATTCACTTAGTGCTGCAATCATTCTTATGTTCTTTTTATACTTAGGCTTTTTTTCCTGGTTATTCCTGTAAGATTTCTTATAAAAATTTAGAACATTGCTGACTTAAAACTCAGAAGACATGTTTTTTATATTTTGCCAGATTTATTTTCCTATATATGTTGTTTGGCCCAAAGAAGATTCTTATATAAGATTTACTCTAAAGCTGATATTCACTGTTTATTTTATGATTAGTATCTGCTGAGTCTTGTAATTGTTGAGAACTATATCACAGATGTACATGATCTGTGACCTTTCCAGTCTTTAAAATTTCAGGTCCTATAATTCATAAGTGATTTTCAACTCCAGAGTTTTTGGATGAAATAGATATCCCCTTCATTCTAGCATTAGGCTGAGTTATGGGACTGAAACAGTTTTATTATCTTGGGTGATAGACCTTGACTGATGAACTAGATTAAGAATGTGCCCCCATTGTCTGAGTTTTGGAATATGTTGCTGTCAACTAAATATCTTTCCTTGCTGTCGCTTAAGGATACCTTTGAAATTGGCACTAGACTGAATATATAAGCAAAATGAAAGATTTAAAAATGTTTCTCCTTGACATGAGAGGGCAGCAGTGCTCCTGATCAAGAATAGCCTCCAAGCTCTTGCCTCTCCATTGGCAACAACTCTCCAGCTTTGAAATTGTGTTTCTTGTGCTCTTCCTCCTTGTTCTGATCCTGACCCTGGATTGACATTTGGACCAATTGATGCAATTCTCTGGCACTTGGACCTGAGCTGTGATAACTCTCATAGCCTTCCATCCGTTTATCTCCGGTTTGCAGATTGTTGGAAGCTCAAGTTACCAAACAGGTTACAAACTCTGTGAACTTTCAACCGTGCCTTCCTTTCTCCTTTACTTGCTCATACACATATATGCACCATGTCCTTATTCCCGCCTTTGCTCACTCATGCCCATCAGTATCCTCATTCCTGGGCCTCCCAGCATTTGCACACAGACATGTACCATCAGTGTCCTCCTGTGGCCTCCCTGCACCCATACATATGTACACACCCACCAGTGCCCACTTTCCCCTTTTGCTCAGTCATACCCTCCAAGACTCTCCTTCCTGTGCCTCCATATCCTCCCTCCTCACCTCCATGCAGTCACACATTTGTACACACCCACCGGTACCATCCTTTCCTGGGGCTCCCTATGCTAATACACATATGCACTCATCAGTGCCTTCCTTCCTGGGCCTTCTTAGAGCCTACTGGCGGCACAGTCATTAGAATGCAGTACTGCAGGCTAATTCTGCCATCTGCCAGCAGTTCAATCCTAACTGGCTCAAGGTTGACTCAGCTTTCCATCCTTCCGAGGTTGGTAAAATGAGGACCCAGATTGTTGGGGCAATATGTTGGCTCTGTAAACCACTTAGAGAGGGCTGCAAAGCACTATGAAGCGGTATATAAGTCTATAAGTGCTATTGCTAGTAATATCTTCCTTTTCTGGCCTTCTGAAGCTTGCAGCGTTTGCACTGCAGCACAACAGCTCTCAGCCCCAATTTGTATGCAGCCTGTTTTTTCCCATTCCTTGTTGCTGCTTGTCAGGGAATTCTTCCACACTTCTCACTTCTCATCCCATGAGGTTTGGGGTTACTACAACAACTAGAACTGCCTGGATTGCTGTGGTCACATTACAACATGCTTTAGGACCACATTGCTCATTGATGGCAGCTATGGTCCCAATTGCTATCTGCAACTGAAGGACTACCTGTTTGCTACTTAAAGTTGCAGGAGTAAATTTGACGGCTTTTAAATTGATTAGAGAAATAAATAGCAATGAATATGACCTTTCAAGCCATAAATACTTCAGGGCTAAAATTCCTGGGAGACTTCAGATAATAAACCTAATTCAGCATTAATATGGATGTTATTTTCCAATAAGCTCGCTGATATTACATATACAGCTTATGAGTTGATATTTCCTCTGAGAGAGAAAATTGTTTCTTGGGGATGTTGGTTTTCAGTGTATCGGTTTGAAATAGATATCTTCAACTGATTATTTTGTGTGATTAGTGTTGCCTTTCTGTTTATTAGGATATATTTTGTTGTGATAATTTTATTACATTTAGTTAGTTATATGAGAAGTTATTATTATCTGCCCAGAGCAGGATCATTTTGGAAAGGAATTGCTAATATATTAAATACTAAAATTGTGCTGAAACAGCTTTTAGACCTTCAGATTTAACTATTGATTGTGCAGCTTTTCCCATGAAAAGCACTCTGGTTTGAGATAATTGATCAACTTACTGAAATTCAATTCTCAGATTGTGATAGTTAGAAAAACAGCAGCAGCTGTTAAAAAAAATGAAAATTGTATTTCGCAAAGTGTCTTCAAAGCAACAGATCCACACATTTGGAAATGAGACATCACTCAGATAATTGAAGGAAGAGCTGTAATGTAAATACAGATAGGACTCGTTTTCCTTGTGCTATTTCTCTAATGAGCATGAGGATCCAGGCAGAGATGGAATAACAAGAGTAGCATATTCAGGCAGCTCTCCAGGCCAAAATAATATCAAATATAAAGAACCCCAAGTCAGATATATTTTGACACACATTCTTGAGTAATGGAACAGCCCATTGCTATTGGACTTTAAAGAAGTATCTTCAAGTACTGAGCCTGCGTGTCTTTTTGAACAACCAAACATCATGTCTAAAGGTGTACTGGTTTCATATGTATGGTCAGGCTTCTGGATTGTGATGTAGAGCATACAGAGACAGTATGACGCAGGGGCTAGTTATTACTTGAATATGTCTGGTCAATGTTCAGTGACACTTTAAAAAGCTACCGTACTTGGATTTTTGGCTGCAGCAAAGATGAGAAAACAAGGAGAAAGTATTCTAATGCTTGAAAAGGTGATGTTACATCAGTTATTTATTTTAGTCCTTTCTTCCAGAGAGATAGCAGTCAGCTAAAATCATAAAAAATTCCTATTTCTATTAAAAGAGGGCTGGAGATAATATTTCTACAATTCACAGTTAGAAATAAAGTGACAGGTCAGGGTATTTACTGGTTTTTTTAACTGCTTGGATAATATTTACTCATTTCCAGTGTTATTCTGTGAAATTAATTGGCATTAACTATCAGATCAAAGAGGAATGTTTTTTAAAAAAACATTTTACAGAAGAAGATTACAAAGTAGTGTCATTGGAATGATTCCTTCTGGTGCTTTACAAGAGATTTACTTGTATTTTAAAACATATGCAGAAAGATATTAACATATAGGATATTATTAGTTAATCTGTTTCTGTAGTGGTTTAAAAGGAAAAAAAAACTTTTCTAAAAAATTCAGCATCTTACTCATCAATCTAAAGCAAAAATCCAAACAGACTTGTTATAACTGTTAATCATAAAAGTGTATTACATATTTCTCCCCTTAGGTGGCAATTTTATTCAACTAGTAGCATTTTAACCCCTTTTTATCATTCATATTCAAGTGGTATTAACTAAATTTCAAGTTTGGTTAATACCACTGGTGGCACTAAAGTTCTTCAAGCCTTTATAATCTCACTCCAGTGGCACATATTATCCAGTTATCTTTTCAAAAAATATATAGAACAAATAGCAATCAAAACTATAGTTTTAAGTCTTTGACAAATTATCTCTTACAAGATATATCTGTTGCCAACGAAGAGCCTGAGAGATAATTTTCAAAGCTTTTGTTCAGTGACATGTTCAGGGAATTACTGGAATTCCCATTTTTCAGTGAGCTAAAGGCAATAGATGTGCTTCACATACCTATTTAAAGTCTTAAAGTCTTACAGATGAGATCAAGCTGAATCTGAAGCCCCAACCAACTACTGAATTAACAGAGCGCAGATGTGCAAAACACCACCTATTTTATTTCAAAGTAGGCACAAAGGTAAAAAGGGGCAGGTTTCTATCATGCTGTGTCAAATAATTAAAGATGGTAAAATGTCTTTCCATAAGTGTCAACCCTTCTAGGTTGACGGGTTGTTGTTTTTTTGCATACATTTGAGATTGCTTATTAAAACATATTTGCACTTGATTTGAATAAATCAAACTTTGTTTTTCTTTTCATTCAAAATTCTACCACTTTTGACCAGAGCCAATACTGCTGTCAGTGGCACAGTGTAGAAATTGCTACTTTACTCTACAGGTGTGGATAAAGATTATTATACCATGGAATACAATTATCTGTCTGCCATAGGCTGGTGATGGTAAACCTTTAAAAGAATTCACTTTTAAAAAATATTCATATAGTACATTTTACTCTTTTGAACAATTCTTGTTTCAGAGAACATTTTCCACATTTAAAGAGAGCACTAAGAAAGATACTTTACTGAGAATATTAGGGATCACTAAATTCTCATTCTCTGCTTAATAAATATGCTTGAATTCAACAATTGACACTGTTACTGTACATGGTTGGAGTCTTCCCTACTAAGGAACAAACCATTTTGCAATTTTGGATTCTTTTAGTATAGCACCTTACATTTAGTCATATATTTAGTTAGTTTAGTTTACTTCATTGTCATTGTACCTCGTACAACGAAATTAAATGCCATCTTCAGTGTAGCCCAGGATGAGACGGATCTTTAAGAATGTTTTAAGAATGTAAGTCTTTATTAGATAAAGAATTGATATCATGTCGAGCTTTCCCAGAGTTGTTGCCAGCTTTATAAATAGGCTATTAAACCACAGCTATGAAATAAGAATTATGTTTTTGCAGCCCAATATTTATTCATACTTAGAAATTCAGTTTGGACTATGAATTAAAGTGCAGTTTATGTTTGCCACAATTATCTAATTTTTCTGTCAAAATTAAATAATTGAGACAGCAAAAATACAGCATATTAAAACAATATTTTAAAACTTACAAAATCTATAATTTTACAGCAATGAAAATTAAAGACAATGCAAATGCATCAGCAATCAGAAAAGTATTGTAAGTAGACACATCTGGAAAAATCTGATGGAAAAAAATAAGTACCAGTTGTTTATGATCAAGTGAGTAATTGTGAAATTCAGTCAGCTTTGTATGTTTTCATGGTATCAGTATAGCAAAGGAAATAGCCATGACGAAACATCAGAAATTGTGATCACATGACCACAGCTTGCTGTGATGATGTAATTGTGAACTAGGCACTGAATGCTCAAATTTTAATCATGTGAACCAGGGGTGAAATGCTCCCGGTTCGGACCAGATCACCTGATCCGGTAATGATAGCGACGGGTGGCTTGGAGAACCAGTAGGAAAAATCCCTGCGCCCCCCCACCCCATGCCCAGCTGAGCCGCACGATCATCAGAGGCTGTTTTTTTTACTTTTAAAAGCATTTTTTCTACAACCTCTTTGGCCGAAAAAATGCTTTTAAA
Organism: Pantherophis guttatus; assembly: GCF_059756535.1. NCBI lineage: Eukaryota > Metazoa > Chordata > Lepidosauria > Squamata > Colubridae > Pantherophis > Pantherophis guttatus. The sequence goes on along the minus strand of NC_142063.1, from coordinate 287,964,806 downwards.
AGTTTAAAAAAAAAAAAAAGCCTCTGATGATTGTGTGGCTCAGCTGGGATCGTCAGAGGCTTTTAAAAGCATTTTTTCTACAACCTCTTTGACCGAAGAGGTTGTAGAAAAAATGCTTTTAAAAGTAAAAAAAAAAAAAAAAGTTGGCCACACTCATCCAGTCACATTACCCCCCCCACACACACACACATACACACACACATCAAGCCATGCCCAGAGAACCGGTAGTAACAAATTTTACATTTCACCATTGATGTGAACACAAAAATGCTGCACCGCCAGAACTTGGAGGACAGGTTGTAACTACCAGTTGTTCGGCATGGTTGTTTGAACAGTCACTAAATGCATGATCATTAACCGAGGACCACCTTTAATCACTTAGGCTTTTGTAAATTATAGTCAGCTTCATCACATTTAGGGAACATAGCCCTGAGATATTGATCAGAAGGTTACTTTTTCCCCAAATAATGGTGAAAAAGTTCTCATATAAATTGAAAAGAAGATGCTGCTGAAAACAAATTAATGACTGCAGACATTGTTGCTAGAAAATGTGGATGTTTTTGAAGATTGGATTTAAAAGAGAGTGTTTAACATTTTTTGTAAAGCCCAAACAGAGCTTATACTTCACTTCATAACTTTTGCTTGCTTCATAACCATCCAGTTTTGTTCCCTTCCTTTGTTATTTCTCTCTGATTCTATCACTATCTTGGGGTTTGTTTGTTTTTTCTGTTTCCAGAAGTACGGAGAAGAATGGCTGTGTACTTGTAGCTTTATGTATATCACTGTGAATTTTCTGTGTGTGGTTATGATTGGAATATGTGATGGGAAATTAGTTTTATAAAGGAAGTGGTTTATTGTATGGCAATTGATTTTTATCAATTATTATTCTTTCCATGTATTATTATTTCTCTTGTTTTGGACACTGGTTTCTTACAGTTATATGTAAACACATACTAATAGGTTGTATGTACATTTTTATTGTGAGGGAGAAAAAGATCAGGATTATTTCTAGATAAAAGTGCCCCCCTTATGTTAACAAGTTGGGAAACCTGGCTTTGCACAGGTTTTGTATTTGTTTGTTTGGTCTACTTTTCCTTTTTCTAATAGATCATCTTAAATTCAGGATGATCCTTCTAGATCCGTGATGGCGAACCTATGGCACTCATGCCTGAAATGGAATGCGGAGCCATGTCACCTGGCACATGCGGCACCGTCTATTCCTCTTCCAGGTTTCCGGCGCGCATGCGCATGTGATGATCAGTTGGCCTTTGTGCCTGTGGCCGTGCCAGAAACCAGAAGAGCTGGTCTTCCATTTTCCGGTGTGAGCATGTGTGTCAGGCAGCTGATCGGCGTGTGCACATGTGCGGCAGTAACCGGAAGACTTGTTGGAAACCGGAAGTACCTTTTCTGTACCTTTTACCCTCTGGGCGGCTCCTCTTCCTGGTCGCGGCCCTGACGAGCACACAAAGTGCTCCCTTTGCCGTGCCGAAAAGGTTCGCCATCACTGTTCTAGATACTGAGGCTGTGCAGCTGTTCTGAAGGGAAGAAAGTTTGCAAGAGTGCCTTATATAGCACTTTGTCCTAAAAAGTTGCAGTATAACCTGGGGAAAGTTATGTTTTATTTAAAGAGCTATATACATGCTCTTATAGCTCTGAAACATTTTTTCTCATCAAAGTGTTGTATAACCATGTATTAAATTACATATTGTTGTTCAGGGAAGGAAGCGAATGTGGCCCTTAGTCGGGGGAGAGGAATTAAATAAATTAAGTTGTTTGGTCTGTCTATATGTTCCATGTTTATGCTAGATGCAAATCATTTAGATCTACCTACGCTTGTGCTTTTATTGTAGTAATTTAAGTTTGTTGTTCTTTCAGGTATTTCATTGTGTACATTTTGAATGCCCATCCCAAAACACTCTACAGAAGGAAGAGACTAATGAAGAAGATGCTGGCCCAGGTGGACAGCACCTGGCAACCTGCTCGCCTCAAGCTTCAAGCACCAGTTCTGTGCATTCTCTCCCAGGATCTGTTTCATATCCATAATTGCAGCAGCAATTTTATGAGAATGGAGAAGAACGTTTGAAATCTCAGTGCCACAAAAACATTTTTCACTTTTAACCTGCAAGCACCTCTTCACTTTCCGAATGAACTTTTCAAGGGGATCATAGTATCAAGCAGCCAGAGGTGCTTCGATTTATAAGGCTGCCTGAAGACAAAACTGGGCCACCACATTGCACTTTCCATTGATTAAAATCAGAAGTATGGGGGGAGAAAATAGTCTTTCTCATCAAGTTTCCTATTTGTACCCTACCTCTTTAAACCAAACCAAATCAGATAGAGCAGAAAGAAGCAAAACCACATCATTTTGTTATATAAATAGGTTGTGTATACCATATCAAAAAATATTATTACATGTGCTTGTAAAAGGAGTATTAAAAATGAATCTTTTTTGAGATGTTTATTAAAAAAAACTATGGAAACCACTTTTTATTTAACTTATTCTTAATCCACATCCTTTGTAAATTATAAACCATTTTCACACTGTGTTTATATTTATACAACTAAATTTCTTTCCTTGTTTTTTCCCATCATATTCTGATAAAACTTTTCCTTCTTTATCATGGCATATGTGGTAACTCCACTTGACAGATACATCTATCTGATAGTTGGGCATCTAATAATCTTACTCCATTATTCTGTTTGACAGAGAAAAACCCTTAAAGAGATTGTGCATAAAACAATTCAATCCAGGGATACAATATTGGAATTTTTAACTATTTGATATGATGTATAAAATTGTCACTTTTTATCCCTGATTACCTTGTACCCAAGAAGAGAGATGTATTGATCCTGTTAAAAAATATTAAAGTGCTTTAATTCCAGCAGCAGGGATCGATAGGTATCTCCAAACATTTCTTTTCTTGAAAAACTTTTTTTTTTTACAAATATTGCAGCTAAGCTTCATGTGTGGGAATACATTGATAGCAATTTATATTTGGGCTACTGGGTCTGGGCTGCAAAAAGCTGTCATCACAAGATGGCAATAATGAGTTGTTATCTGCATTTGTTTTCTGCCATCTAATGGTCATTCCACATTTTGCGCTCTAGATCTGCTAGATCTAATAAATATTTTACTGAAATATTTGTTTTTAAAAAAGCACAATAATATTCCAATATGATTTTAAAAGAAATCCTTCTGAGACTCTTGATAGAATCGTCATATGCATAGATTGAGTTTTATGGTTGGATTTTATTTGCATTTGAGTAATTTGCATTCAAGCAGTAGTTATTCTTTGTACTTTAATCAGATTGTTGGTTTGATTATTCTAAAAATGTTCACATGTAGCATTCTCTTATTTTTTCTGCCTCTTTTCTCATTGGGGGGGAGGTTTAAAAAAACTATACATTTGCACATGAACATCAATGCCATTAATTCATCCTGTTAGGAAATGAAATGCATTTGTAATGAAGTTTGTGATTCTGGAGAATATTATTGTTAATTATTTTTTAATTTGTGTGAAATAATTTGGTGCAAATTGTTTTGAATATGGTGATCTATAAATAACTTTGCAATAGTTAAATGTAAGTACTTGCATTCTGCTAAAAGCTGTTTATAATAAAACTGAGAATTAGATCACAATTATGATTGCAGATCAATAAACTAAAAAGAAGTTTTTCATCTGCTATTACATAAACCAATCTGGCAAAAGAACTGCAGTATGAAATACAATGCCAACATATGTGTTTAGTTAATGAATGAACAGCCCAACAACAATTGACATCCGTACAGACTGGAGAATGAAACCTTTTGGTATATCTGCAAATGGGCAGTTGTGTATCTGTCCAAAAACAAAAAGAAGGAGTAATGGAGTTCTCGGTGCTCTCTAAGCTTGGTTGTTTGCTTGCAACCATTTCCTTACCCAACTAGGTAACATCAATTTGAATTCTTTAATGCAGGGGTTCCCAACCCACAGTTCGTGGATCTGCACCAGGCCACAGCCTGCGAGAAACCAGGCCATGCAATCAAGCGAAGCCCCATCTGTGGGATGAAGGCAGCACATGAAACCACACACCACTCCGGTCCACAGAAACATCTCTCCACGGAACCAGTCCCTGGTGCCCAAAAAGCTGGGGGCTACTGCTTTAATGTTATCTACTTGAGTAAATTAAATGTCTGTAATCAAACAACCACGTTTAGGGAGCACCAAATACTCCACAATTCAACCTTGAACTACAAATAACTTCTATTTGAAAGAGTAATCCTTATCCTGTTAATGCATGTAGATAAATATCATATATTGTTAAAATTGGGCAATATCTGTGAGACTCTATGCTAGTCTTTCAAGGAACCCTAGTAGTACTAAAACCAGGAGGAAGTGTTGATTTTAATAGTCATCTAGAAATGTCTTTAGTTAAGTGTAGTGAATAGGTTTGAAATAGATTGTTAACAGCAATCAAACTGATTCTGAACAAGGGGGTTTCCAATCTATTTAAAGTCCTAAAGCTGCAAATTTTCCTTTCATTTTCCTCTTTAATAGAATTTTTATCTAGGGCCTTCCTATGAAGACTATATGAGATATAGTGATTAAAAAAGTACTGCTTTCTCACTCAAGCAACGCAAGTTTCTTATGTATGATTTAGAGATAGAGATAGAGCTTAAGGATAGGCTGCAAGATAGTCCTAATCACTTTACAAAGCTGAAATGTATTTATTTGATTTATAACCTGTATTTTTCTCCACACCAACACTAGCACTACCTTATCTGATCAGCACCATCATTCTCTAATCTGAGTTTGTCTTCATTCAGCCCATGGCTTCCTTGAATCTCAATCTTGTGAAACTTTTAGAAAGTCTTGTGTTAGTTATTCATCTTATGAAATCACCCATGAAAAGGGGCAATATCACATTTTCAGAAAAGCAAGAAAAGAAAAAAAAAAGCTGCTGATGCTGGATCTTTAATCTTTCTGCTGCAGTTCAGAAATAGGATGTAAAGATCAAACCTCAAAAATTATATTGATTCTTCTTATGGTTGCTTTTAACTGACTCCCATATCCTCTAATTATTTTCTATAGCCTCATAACATAAGCATTCCCTTTATGAAATGATGTAATAAGATGTAATATATCATCCTCAGCAGTGACTGCACACAATTCTTGCTAAAATGTGTGCAACTTGCAATTACACCAATCTGTTTTAAGAATGGATACATTTACCCTATCAATATGCCTTTTCAATTGTGATTTTCACTGATATAAGTTATTTCATCTTTGAGCAGAGGCTTTTGCCCCCCCCCCCAGCCCCCACATACACAGCATCTTCAGAGTGAGGGAAAAATACAATTACTGCCTATTTTCACTTAACACTAGGAAACCTTTTAAAGTCTATATCCATAATGGAATGTTTTCTTCCATATTCAAACTGCTTTTTTGAATACTTCCCACAATTTTCTTTTTAACAGTTTGGTGATTGAGCAAGAGAGTTTTTCACAGATAAAGACCTCTTAACTGTTTATAAAAGCTCATATTAGTGCAAGCTCCTGTGAAATATAATTAGAATAATTAATGAATTATGAAAGTGCCACGGTTCATTTTTCTGGAAATTCAGTTTCAAATAGTACTTTCATCCTCATGGTATCTTTATCAGAGATTGAAGAGCTATATTTTCTTTAAAGAAAATGTCTTGCAAATAATCTAGATAATATTTTGTACCATAGTTAAATTTCTAGAAATATGTGGCGCAACAAAAGTGGCCTTTAAAAGTTGCTAAGAAAATTCATTTCTTTAGCTGAGCAGAAATTACTCAGTTCTCTGGTTTAGCCATACTTAAATTATTAAAGCACAGGGAAAAAAGCATTTGTTTTAATAGTATCTGATTTAAGGAAGAAAAAACTAAATGCATGCCTGCTTTATTCTGAACAATTGTGATTTTTTTCCCTCATGGCTGTAGACATTTAGCAGCATCTGCTTATTTCTTTTTCCCAAGCTTCCAACTCTAAACAGCAAACACATATACAGAGCCCACAGTGGATTAAGCTCGGAAAACAAGTATGCTGAAGCCATTTTGTGTTTTATATTTAAAAAGATAATAATATGGAGTGAGTGGAACAGTAACAACCTCAAGAAACAATTCCCTGGGGAAAGACAACCCAGCCAAGCACTGCAATAATGAACAAATGAAATTAAAATATCAGCAACAGTATAAAAGAACCAGGAAAAACAATCCCAAATTAGTCAAAATTAAATCTGCCAACACGATAAAAATGTACAGGTAGTCCTCAGGTTATGGCTGCAGTTGGGATCCATATTTCCATCGCTAAATGATGTGATCATAGAGCAGGATGTCACATGAGCAGATCAGTTAACAATGGCAATCTTGGCAGTCCCCATTGCTACAATAATTCCAGGATTGTCTGGGTGTTCAGCAGGAAGAGGAAGGAGTTCCAAACAAGTGTGGGGAAGCTGCAGGCAGATTGGCTGGAGGCACAGGTGAGTTGGGAATGACTCCAGGTGGGTGCTATAACATATGGGTGGGTCAATGGAGACCCTGAGTGTGATAGAGCACAGGTGCCCGGGGGGGGGAAGTTTCAGGTGCACAAGCTAGCAGGGGTGTATGTTGCTATGGAGTACAAGTTTCCTGGGGCTCCTTGGGAATAAATGCAGCTGGAGTTATTTACCTGAGTGATTAGCAATTTTCCTTACCAACTTCCCTACTGATTTTGCTTGGAAACCAGCAGGGAAGGTCACAAAAGATGATCATGTGACTGTGGGATGCTGCAACCATCGTAAGCAGAAGCTGTGCCCAGGTGCCAAATTGCAATTCATGGAGATGCTGGGACAGTCTTAACTTAGAATGGTCATTGAACATGTGGTTGTAACCTGAGGACTAACCGTAAACAAAAGACATAAAATGTACAATAAATCCAGAAATCATTAAAACATCTAAGGGATGGAGATAACAAATATGAAAGGTTTGGGAGAATGGGTGACTAATTTATTGTATTGTGGAAATACTTCCAAATAGGGATCACCTGGAAGAAGACATTTCTCTTAATTACGTTTTGGATTGCGGAACAAAGAAAGGTTCTCTTGGAAATTGGCCTTAGGGCCAGGATGGCCATCCTGTGGTCCCAATGCTGCATGTGGCCCCTAATTGCTTTGAAATACTCTCACACTCCCAATGTTTGGAAAGAATGGCCATGTTTAATGTGACAGAAAACAAACAAAATAAATTAACTGTACACAACTTTTATAGTACATCAAATTTCATTCTTATCCAAATTCAGGACCCATGTGCCATTTTGTTCATTGATTTGGAGTGCCAATTACTTCATCACAATAGGTCAAGAAAGAGACTTGAGAATAAGTAAAATCCAAATCTCTTTCATTATGGGAGAACCACTCTTCCTGTCTCAGGCTAAGGGAGTGTCAATAAAGGATGCCTCTTTCTTTTCCAGACTGAGCTTCAGTTTATTCATCCTCATCCAGTCCATCAGTATAGCACATACATAGCCTCATCTGCCTTCCAGAGAAAGAGAGTTGCCTGCAAAGTACATTCCTGAAAATGATCCTGAAAATGACCTACGTATAGCAGATGAATGTTTTTTTAAAAAGGCAGAAGATGAATGGAAGAAAGTAGGAATTGTTGAACACTACACCTTATGGAATTCTGGGAGCTGAAATCCATACATCTTAAAATTGGTGAGGTTGATACATAATGCTGTAGATTGGGGAGAATTAACAGGAATGGAACATCCTATGTGCTTCTTAATGGAAGGTAATTTTAGTACAATGAGCAAGTTTGCTCCAGTGCCAGAACTTAATTCTTTGACTTTCAGATATGATTCTACAATTGGAACACACAAAATGCAGCTAGCAACTTAGAAGAAGACAACATTAGAAATCGCAGTTACTTTTTATATTTCTCTCAAATGAGTCTGATGAATGAACAGTGGATGCAGGTAGCAAGAAAAAGCAAATAAAGACATGGAAAGTTTTTTTTTTTTTTAAATATTCAGCTTGGAAACAAGATCTACTGTATATCATGCAGTTCAGGTTTACTGGATTTTTCTTCAGCTCTTTCAATTCAATATTTGGTTATTTTAGAATCCAGGGTTTTCTGAGGATTGCTTCTGACAAAGATCTGTTTCTAGGCTGAAATATGTAGCTTTCATATCAAACATTGCTGTCTACCAGTATTAGTTCCAAGGCCTTTTATTTTCTGTTTGGAGGCTTTTATTCCTTTCTCTTTGTCTATGAGTGAAGCACTATTTGGTTTCCTTTTCAGTATGTTATAATAAAATAACTAGGTAGCACTGAAAATACATACATTGATCTGAGGAAAAATAAGTTCCCAAATCTGTCTAATATGCTGATTTATACCTCTTGACTACCTTATGAGGTGAATATAGAGAGATAAATGGCATTGTCTGCTATTTTGTGTTTGGCACTTGTGTATATCTATTTTGATATCTAAATTCCCAATTCACTTTTGCCAGTAAAAACCTTGAAATGCAGGAAGATGTGCCACTGAAGAAGGTCATGAGGACTGGGAACAATGTTTATCAAAATATCTTGACATTTCTCAACTGGATCTGTTCCCAGCCCAGCCCCCTTCAACTCTTGTACAAACAGATATATGACTGGAGATTCAGAAACAGGCACTCATTCCCCTCAAAAAACACACTTTTTTTCTGAACCAAATCAGAAATCATGTCCCTTTTTAATTCTTTATTTATTAGGTTCAGAGCTTCAGAAGTCCTTTAGAAGCTCATACTGTAGTGCCCTATACACTCTAGGGCATGTCAAATTTTTCAACTTTCAATTTCCACACATTAGGGGTGCTCAAAAGTTGTGACATGCCTTGGGGATTGTAAATATATTTTGGTTAATTTAATATAATTTAGATGTGCTTGGCAAGTAACTTTTTAACATTTTGTTTGTTTCGTATACAGCATTACATCTTCTCATTTTTGCTTACAGTAACCATCTAACATTGGTTGGGCTGAGTGATTAGTTCAAAATCATCCATTAAGTTTCCATGGCAGAAAACAGACTTGAATCTGGCTGGTCCAGCACATTAACTGTAATGTTGCACTGCAATGAATTTCTAATGGACAGCGTTTGGTCTAAAAAACTAAAGAATGAAATGCAGGTTTTGGAAAATATTCAACTACCTCTACAGAACAAGAGTTCTGAAAATTAGAAATTCTCTGCATATAAAACACATTTGATGCAACAATAGTTGATACAATCTTCAACAAAGAATGTTTCCATTTTCAGGAAATTTGAGAATTGGCAAACTTGGGAGAGAAAGGTTGTTGCTGCCTTAAGAGACATATTTTAAGAGACATGTTTGCTTGAATGAGTCCATTCTTTAAGCAACACCTTTATTTTTCTGACTCTTACTCTATCAAATAGCAGCCTGGTGCTGTGAGGGTACAAGGTCTGAAGGATTTCTGAATTACTTTCAAAACAGAATAGACCGATTTTTTCTTGTTGCGGTTTTTTTTTTTTTTTAAGATGAATAGTGTCTTGTATTTTTTGTTGCTGGAATTGTGGCCATCAGGAAGTGAATTGCAGTTTTTCTATAGCTTCTTTAGATTACACCTTATCTCAGGAAATAATTTTAAATAAGCTTATCACAAGACATTTTTCAAATCAGTGGGTTTAATAAAGGCATCTGAGGTGTTGTGGGAGTTTAGCTTTCCTTATTTTTAAAATGTTACAATAACAAAAGTGTGGTGTTTTGTTTTTTTTTAAAAGTCAGTACACTATTTATTAACACAAGGTATGTTAACTGACATCTGCAACATTTTTACTGTCTTGTGGGAAAAAGAATATTGCCTTGTTTCCACTGGATGACTACAAATCTCATCAGATGGCAGTTCACTTTCACATCACTCATACTAATTACTCTCATTTTTATTTCTTTAAGCTACGTGAATGGTGGCAGGCTAACTGAAAAAAAAGCACGCTAGCATTAATTTGTATTCTCTCACTATAGCACCCCCAAACAGTTTCTTTTTGTATTTTGTAGATGTTTTAGAGTGTATTCTTTACAGAAATCAGATCAATGAAGGTATTAGCTCAGGGATCAGATAAAATAATACAGCCAGGGACAAAAGCTACGTAGTTGGGGAAAACAAATATGGGTAAAGAAGCTTAAGAAAGTGGTTGTTTCCACAGAGGGATACCTATGGCTGTAAGCATTTATCCACTTATTCTCTGTGACAGAACCATAATACTGTCTTGTGCTTGTGTGAATATAAAATGAAATTAAATTTCATATAAAATGAAATTTTAAAAAAACCCAGAGTTGCCAGATTCGTTTTATTAATCCCAAACCACAGACCAGTTCCCTGAGGTGCAAATTAGTGAGAGAATACAAATTCATATTAGCATACTTTTTTTAAAACTACCCTGAAATCTATGGAAATGCTTTCTTACTATCTCTTATTACTATTACGCTGAAAGAAGTTAAAGTGAGGTGGCATCTTGGAGAACTGATTTGTGGCTTGAGATTAGTAAACCAAATCTGGCAAATCTGGTTTTTTTAAATTTATTTTATATTCTTAATATTTTGGCAGAGTCACAGAGAAGAAGAGGAAAAAGGCTTACAGCCATAGGTGCCACTGTGCTTTTTAGCACTTAGGTTTCTAAGTAGTTTGAATAATCATGACTAGGACCTTCCTTGATTTATAGCAGTGGTCCACAGTGTTTAAGGAAATAGAGATGTCACAAATGGAAAGCTAGGCCTATAGAACAAGTCATTCTGAAATCTTAAAGATCTATGGTAGTGAGGTAAATGCAGATGACAATGCATATATTAACCTATAATTCTGGTGAGGTAAGAGCAGAAAGAAAGTCAGTGCAAACTACTAGGAGAAGCCAATTTCTTCTCATAAAAATACACTGTCTTCCTACCTCAAACCCCATGCAAATCCAGATCAGTGTCATAGATGCCAAGCAGGTTTGGCTTGTGTGAAAATGTGCCTCTTAAGAGTGGTGATACTATTCTTATTTTAGGGGCAAAATTAACAGTGCATGATGAAGGAATTGTCCTGAACAGATAACCACAGTTTTCTATGAGAAGATCAATCAATTTATATGCTTTTTTTTTTACAATAAAAACTATGACATTCAGATCTGTTGTTTTCTGCACATTCCTGTTCAGATTGCCTTTCTCAGTTATTGCAATGAGAACATGAGACAGAAGAAAGTGATAGTAGACAGTCTTCAGAATTCCAAATTTAGACCTATAGGACACTCTTCTCTACCCTGTTTCCCCGAAAATAAGGCATCCCCTGATAATAAGCCCAATCAGGCTTTTGAGCGCATGAGCTAAAATAAGTCTGCCCCCAAAAATAAGCCCTCCCCAAAAATATTTAAACACAGAGCTGGAAATCAGGTAAGATGGCAAGAGGAGTCCCATCTTGCTCCATGCACCCCAAAATAATAAAACCTCCCCGAAAATAAGGCCAAGCGCTTATTTCAGAGTTCAAAAAAATAAAAGACAGGGTCTTATTTTCAGGGAAACATGGTATATAGATACTCTATATAGATAACATGAAGAGTAGTAGGACATGATTTATAGGAGGAATTGTTGATAAGATTTAAATCAAGGATAGGTGACTTGGCACCCTTCAGATGCTTTGGATTTCAGTTCCAGTCTCAATGTTTAAGCAATGCCAAAAAGATCGTGGAAGTTGTAGTCCAAAACATCTGGAGCGGTGGTGGGTTGCCCCCGGTTTGCACCAGTTATATAGAACCGGTAGTAAAACCAGCGGGAGGGTCCGCCCACCGACCCCGGCGCACACGGCCCCATTGCGAACCGGTAGTAAAGGTAAGTAGAACCCACTCCTGACCTGGAGGTCATCAGCTTGCCTGTTCCAAGCCTCTAAGAAAAATAACTTTAAAGACCTATGCACTGTTAAAGGTTGCCATGAGATCTATTAAGCTGTTAAATAAGAAATCAGAGCATTAGCTCATGAAGTTCATGAACTTCTTCTGTCTACACTCAGAGTATGCAAAATAAACAAAATGAGCACGGACTCTTAATACAGGAAAGCAAACACAATTTAATAATTGTGTCTGGTGGAATGACTTCCCACGACTGGCATGTAGCCACTGAAGGATATAATTTGTTCCAAAGAAAGAGAAACAGAAGTAAGGGTGAAGGATTTTGCTCTGTATTGTAGAAGTATCTGCTGTAATTCTGCTCAGAAATCCTGCTGAATGAACTTGGCAGTAAAAAGCATCAGAGTTAAAATATACCCATTTTTGCCTATTATTGTCTACCCAACCAGGGAGAATGTGCTTTTTAGAAAAAAATAGATTTTTCAAAAGGCTTGAAGTAGTAATGATCAGATGAAAGACTAGTTTTGCCAAGCATAAACTTTCTTGGAATTTTCTATCATGTTAACAAGTCTCAGACAGTGGAGAAAAGCTCAAGAGGACCTGCTTTTCTCATCTAGATATTAGCCACTAGGGAAGAAGAAGTCAATGAAATGGAAGCATTGAGAGAAACTGACTGTGTAACTCTTGACTTCTTGATTTTAAGGAAAAATAAAACTAAATATAAACAAATGAGTCTCTGAGGTTTCAGAAAAGCAGATTGTAATAAGCTCTGAACAGTTATACTGTAAGTAGGATTTCTTGGCAGAAAAAGCTAATGGGAAAAGGAGCACAAAATTGTTTGAAACTCCTAAAAACAAGATGGGAAAACTTAATTGTAAGCAATCCTAATGAAGAGGAAAATCCGATGGCAGCAGAAAAAGTCAAGTGGCTGTACAAAAAAACATTACTGACAATCTGAAAACAGAAAAGGACACACATAGGAGGCCGAAAGAGGAATAAGGAAGAGGGTACAAATAAAGCTTAGAGGTATAATCAGAAAGGCTGAAAACCAGAATGAACTGACAACAAAGGATATTGAGAAAAATGAAAAAAGTTGCAAAATGTTCACAGTAAAAGTAATAAAAGAATCAGTATACCAGCTACTAATTAGAATTGTGAAATGTTTACAAAAAGTCCACTCTTGTTTTCACTCAATCTATGCAAATACAGGTGTTTCACCAGGCATTTGTGAAAAACAGGACAAAGGGGGCAAGATTTAAGTTTGAGATTGATAGAAACATATATTTACTTTGAACTGATTTACAATTCTAGTTTCAAATGAATTACATTCTAGAAAATTGAAGGAAATTGCTCATGGTCTGTCTGAACTTGATGTGTAATCTCTGAGAAATTCTGAAGAATGCATGAAATATAGAAGAGGACAAAGGGGGAAAGGAGCAGCAATGTAACTGCAAACCAGACAGTCTGACATCAATATTTGGAAAGTTTCTGGAGGGGAACAGAAAGCAATCATCAGTAGACACCTTGAAAACAGTGTGATCCATATCAGAAATAACCATGGATTTGTCAAGAACTACTTGACAGACTAACCTTGTCTTGTTTTTTGATCAGAATGATGCTAGACTAGTAAATATATTTTGTTTTCAGCAAGCCACTTAGGAAGTAATCCATAGCATATAATTGTCAAGTGAGCTAAATGTGGATGGATGGCCCAAGGTTAAAGAAGGAACGTATCTGGTTCAAAAATGACAAAGACCTCATCAGCAGCTCTTCCTCAAATGGAAGGGATGCTCATCCTGAGATACCATAAGGTTAAGTTGTGAGTTTTGTAAATTTTGTAAATTTTTCCTCCTTAACATCAATGAGCAAGTATATTTATAAAATTTGCAGATAACACAAAATTGAGTAGAATAATTAAGGCCCAACAAAACTGAAATAAAAGTTAAAATTATTATTATTATTATTTATTGAATTTGTATACCGCCCTACTCCCGAAGGACTCAGGGCGGTGAACAGCCAAAAGATAAAATACATATAATACAAATGTTAAAAAAACATTAAAATATAATTAAATAAATTGGCCCAAAGAACAAAATTTAAAACACCCCACATTTACAAGACAAAATTAAAATTTAAAAAATTTAAAAACAGTTTAAAAGAGAGGTTAGGCCAGGCCGGCCTGCTGGAATAGGAATGTTTTGAGGGCACGGCGGAAAGGGCGCAGATCTGGGATCCTCCATATTTCGGGGGGAGCTCGTTCCAGATGGCGGGTGCCCCCACAGAGAAGTCTCTCCCCTTGGGGGCTGCCAGTCGACACTGTTTGACCGACGGCACTCTAAGAAGCCCCTCTCTATGGGAGCATACTGGTCGGTGAGAGGCTACTGGTGGCAGAGGCGGTCTCGTAGATACCCCGGTCCTAAGCCATGGAGCGCTCTAAAGGTGGTAACCAAAACCTTGAAGCGCACCCAGAAGACCACCGGGAGCCAGTACAGCTCGCGCAGGAGGGGGGGTCACACGGGAGCGCCACATCGCTCCCATAACCACCTGCGTGGCCGCATTCTGGACTAGCTGGAGCCTCCGGGTGCTCCTCAAGGGGAGCCCCATGTAGAGAGCATTGCAGTAGTCCAGGCGGACTACTTAAAATGCTTTTAAGATTAGGGAATGGAGTGAAAAACAATAGATACAAAATGCTTCACTTAGAAAACAAAAATCAGACACCCAGATATACAGTGAGGATACTGGGATCTGGTAAATAATACATTTGAAAAAAGTAGGAATAAAGGTTAATTAGAAACTGGATATGATGTGACTCTAAAAAGGCAAATTCAAACTGAAGCCTCAGAATTAAATCACAGAAAACAATAATTCCACTTGGTTTTGGGTGGTTAAATTCCATGACAAAGATTATGCCCAATTTTGAGCACACACTTTAGGAAGAATTCAGACTAGCTGAAACACTTTCAGAGATGAGCATCAAGAACTGAACTGTAATTGAATCTGGGCCGAAGGAACTGGGAATGTTTTAGAAAGAGGGAACATGATATACCAAAAAGTTATTAGAGAAGATGATTCTTGATCCTCTGTATTCTCTGCCCTATTCTCTATGCTTCCAAGGGGCAGGACATGGAAAAATGGATTTAAGTTATAGGAAAGGAGATCCTAGTTTTCTAATAGCAAGAGAAATTTGACTGTGGAACCAATTACTAAGAGAGTTAGATAAGCCAGCCTTTCCCTGAGTGAAAGAGACTGGACTGCCATCTGTCATGCATGCTTTAATTTGAATTCCTACTTGGAAAAAATTGAATTTAATGGTGCAAATGACCTCTTTGATGTCTATGATTTTACCTGGCATCGTGATATTTGTAGTTTAGAAGTCCACACCTGACTATTTTACCTGCCACAAGCTTACTTATAACTACCCGTCTGTCACATCATCAGTTTATGGAACTGAATAATTTATATACTATTGTAAAAATGACACTAATGAAAGTGTACCTGCAGCTCTAGCATAATGTTTCCTAACTCAAAGAACTTCCTCTTTATCAATCTGTCTTCACTCCTAACTGCTTCTCATTTTCTGTTTCTACATATACTGCACACATTTTGCTCTCCTTTGCTCTACCTGCTCCCACCTCGGCTTTTGATCACACTTTCTATGAGCTTCTTTTGAAAGATGATAACATTATGGAAATTGAACGCTCCAGCTGTTTGTACTATATCTGACTGTTATGTAGCTCTCCTATGCCATTCCTAATTAAAGAGGAAATGTCTACCAGAAGTTCCCAAACCTAAAGTTTATGAATTCTGAATCTTTGCCCATAGTGCCATCAATTAAACTCTTGCCAACTTTTGATTGCACGCTCCTGGGTTGTGCTTTTGATTTCTCATCACTCAAATCAACAGAAGAAGGTTTACCTGAACATTATGCAGATCAGTACCTAGAAATATATTTTTTTCTACTGTTATAGTCTCTAGTGTGTGTCCAAAAAAAAAAAAAACATGGGATGGAAAAGGGCAGAGCACTGGAATACTTGACAGGCAGACTTGATTGATTGATTGATTGATTGATTGATTGATTGTGTACAATCAAGTCAATGTTGGCTCTTAGTGACTACATAGATAGATTTTCTCCATAGCAATCTATTTCTAATCTGGTCTTTCAGGTTTTCTAATGGTGCACTCACCACTGCTGAAACTGTGTGTATCCACCTTGCTGCTGGACATCATCTTCTCTTTCCTTCCACCTTTCCCAGCATTAGAACCTTCTGCAAAAAGCTAGATCTTTGCATAATATGTCCAAAATAGGATAATTTGAGGCACATTATATTAGTAGGCCTGATAATGTGTGCCTCAAGTGAGAACTCTGGGTTGATTTGTTCAATGATCCTATTGTTTGTTTTCTTGACTGTCCCCAGTATATATTTATTTATTTTATTTTATTTTTAAAAAATATCATATTTATTTTTATTTATTTATTTTATTTTGTTGAGTACATATTAGATAATATATATAAATATAAGCATGAATTGAATACATAAAATGAGTACAATCAAAGGGAACATTAGGAGAGGGACGGTAGGCATGCTGGTGCTCTTATGCACACCCCTTATAGACTTCTTAGGAATGGGATGAGGTCAACAGTAGACAGTTTTAGGTTAAAGTTTTGGGGGTTTTGGGATGAGACCACAGAGTCTGGTAGTGCATTCCAGACATTAATAACTCTGTTACTAAAGTCATATTTTCTGCAATCAAGTTTGGAGCGGTTCACTTAAAGTTTGTATCTATTGTGTGTTTGTGAATTGTTGTGGTTGAAGCTGAAGTAGTCATTGACAGGTAGGACATTGTAGCAGATGATTTTATGAGCTATGCTTAGGTCATACTGAAGGTGGTGTAGTTGTAAATTTTCTAAATCCAAGTCTGGTGGCACAGGGTATTTTATTACGAGCAGAGGAGTGGAGGACTCTTCTTGCGAAATATTTCTGGACACGCTCAATTGTATTAATGTCCGATATGCAGTGCGGGTTTTTTCAGAAGTCTTCTCAAACACTGAATTTCAAGCGCATCAATATTCTTTCTATCCTGCTTCTTCAAGCCCAGTCAAAAGAAAAATGAAATGGAATAGAGCAGAGTGTCTGAAATCCCTGATAGGAATACTTTATATGCCAACACTTATGGATAGGAGTTATTTTTGATCGGTCTTTCGATAATGCTCAGCCAAATGTCCCTGGAAAGTTTGCAAGGCAAACAAGATCGTGCTTGCTATCTTCTGCTACTTTACCCTCATTCAGTCGGGTTGCTTTCTTAACCATCATGGCAAAGCCACTGAGAGGTTTCTCTTTGAATATGGTGTGGTCCCCTTTAAAAATTGTAGCAATGATGTCTGATTATGGATTTGGTCCTTAGTGCATTCTGTTAAATGAAACTGGAAATTTTAGTCCCACCTTAGGCATGAAACCAGCTGGGTGATCTTGGGTCAATCTTTCTCTCTTAGACCCAGGAAGGAGACAATGACATATCACTTACAAAAAGCCTTGCCAAGAAAACTTCAGGAACTAGTCCAGGCAGTCACCAGGAGTCAACACTGATGTGAAGGCAAACACAAGATGCAGAGTATACTGATTGGGGAATGCTGGAAGTTGAAATCCACAATTCTTAAAGTTGCCAAGGTTGGATATCCCTGCTCTAAATTCTAGGAGTCTGCACTTCTTATTCTTCATCTGTGGGAAAGAGAAACTGAGGTGCTGAGGCAACACCTTGAATTGAGACTAAGAGGACAGTTGACTCGAGGCTGACATACACAGATGTGGAACCATTTCTTTTCAGCCCATGATTCACAGTGCTTGGTGAGATCAGAAAAGTTGTCTTCTTTCTAATAGTTGCTTTCCTGTTGTATAAATGGTGAATGGGGTGTAGTGTATACTTCTGGCCAGCTGAAAAGTCTGAACATTTCTTTTCCTTCCCTCCTTGTTGAAAAATTGCGGTGGGTAATTTCCAAGTGTTTTTCTTTTTTCTTTTTTCTTTTGCACCCAGTACAATCCCTAGGTCTAAATCAGAGCAGGCATAACCAGCATACAGATCAAATATCAATCCCCCCCTCTATTCAATTGTGTCTGATTCTTGGAGACTTTTCTTTTAATATGATAAAGTGAAACAGCACCAAAATAATTTATTGGCTTAAAATCCATACATACAAGTGCATTATTACATTTTTGAGCTTTGATTTGAGAAAGAAGGGGAGAGTCCAGGAACTATTGGACCAATTCAGTTTGAACCCTCAGTTTAAACTTCGTATTTTAAACTTGATTTCCAATGTCAAATCTTCACGCTTTTCCATTCATTGTGACAGCAAAATGCTGTTATAATCACCAATCATTGTTATGATTACCAATAAGTGGTGATTTCCTATGTGGCAGAATATGTTTATTTAGTCAATTATTAGTCAGCTTTCCATGAAAGATACTCTGAATTTGAGCTCAGTTTTCAGGAATTATAGCCTCTTAAGCAAATTCCATTATTTTTTTCATTTCTTAGTGGAACTGGAAATGATGCTTAGGCATTATTGCCCCTTCTGAGGAGATAAATTCTGTCAAGTTTCATATGAATAGGTTCAAGGGTTTTATCAGCATCCAACCAATATTGCTATGCAACATCATGAAAAATGCTGCTAGATATTTGGCTAAATTGAAATGATGAAAAACTGGCTCCATTCCACAACCAAATCCAATAGCTTAAATCCTTTAACACCATGAAACCTTTAACACCATGAAACCTTAACATCTGCCTATCATTAGAAAGACTCGATAGATTGACAAAAATGTCAAATCTGGTCTAACCATCTTGCTGACTGTGCGACCAACCATAATAATCCCTTCCACGGATAGTCCCTTGTTGTGAGGAAGAGTTTAATGATACTCTAATGAGGCTGAAACCTATGCTGACAATAGTGTATTCTTTCAGAAGGATCACCCACACCAGACCAGTCTCAGTAGAAGAATTAGTCTAAGTATTAACCATCAGTCCAGTTACTATGGTGACAACATAGAAAAAGAATCATATGCTGGCTTAGTGGTTGCCCAGGTCAACAAAGACCATGTCAGATATTAAGAGTTTCTGGACATGGCATCTGTAGTAAATGGGCAATAGGACTCAGAAGCTATGGCTGGGTAACTAAAGCTTAGCACTGTAGGATTATTGGTAGAACAACAACTACTGACAAGGCAAAAGTATATTGTGTTTGAAAATCATACTATTACCAATTAGTTTTGTTTCTACTTGGAAACCGCTTTTGGACTTTGTGCTTGAGGTGGAAAGAAGTTAAATTTTGATTTTGGGTTTTACTAATTATATAGGTTTGTTGATATAGAAATGGCTAGTATATGTTATCATATAGAAGTAAAAAGTTGAGGCTTTATCTTACTATCTTATTCAACCGCACCCAAAGGAATCAGAAGTCAACGCCTTTCTCTTTTTTTTCCCCTTTAGCCTACACTTTTCTCTCTTCCCCCTTTCCTCCCTTATTTTCCCTTATTTTCATTTTCTTTGTACTTCTATTTTATGTTTTGATAAATTAACAAAATATTAGGCATGGACAAAGAAAATCATACTATCATGGCCTGTTGTTTTAAATCAGGCCCAACAAAGAAGGGTTGCTTAAAGTGAATTTTTGAACTGTGGAAAGGAATTTATTCAGACTCAAATATCACTCAACAATTAGCAAATCAAAGGAGATTCATTACCAAAAATAAAATATTTGGGGATGCAGATTTGGAAGAAATTCTGAAAAATTGTGAAAATGGAAGGCAGAATTTTGTAAGTCTGAATGTCTTTCTTCCCTTCCTCCCTTTATGTTCTTGAGAACTAGGGGGGGAGGGGGGGAGGGAGGGAAGTCCTATCTGATATACTTTCTCAGCTTACAGTTCTGCCCTAAACTCATATTTTTCTTTTATGACTGTTGTCTTAGCTCTTTTCCTGTTCCTCAAGGTTATTTCTTCTACAGCTTGAGAAACACTGTTCTATGGAATCTTAACATGAGTTATAACTATCAGATTTAGAGTACTACTAGTTGGCATCAAAGAATTAGAGTTTATTTCACTTTGCTGCCATCTAACAAAAATCTGGATCTTTGCAGCCCAAATCCAGTAGCCCAATTGTCACAAAGATTTCTGTTATGCCTTCCAATCCCTGCAGTTTGATAAACATACGGTGGGGAGGGGGTGGGGAGGAAAGGTGAATAGCAGACCAGGAGATCATTAAATAAAGATCTTATGTGAGTAAATACGTACTGAAAAAGTGACTCCATAATTAAAAACACTGATAGCTAGTCAGGATGAATTCTCACATGGGACATGCTGTAACCTCTTGATCTGATTCAAGTCAGAAGAGGCGTTTGTGCCTAACTAGTTAGCAGAGAGCCATCTTGAGAGTCTCCTAAGGCATCTGTGGTGGGTTTTCGCCCTGTTTGTCATTCAAGGGTAGAAAATTAAGCATCAGAGTAGGACTGAAAACATGCATGGAGTGCAAATATATTAATTTATGAACTCAACCTTGATTAGTTTCTTATTACATATAAACATTGCAATATAAACATTGCAATCTGAATTTCCTCTTCTTTTCCCCCACTTCAGTATAATAAATGAAAGTCTCAAAAACTACACTTGATAGAAATAAAAATAACCATGAAAGAGTCTTGAGGCATCTTAAAATCTCACCAATTTATAACAGTAATAGTTTTCATGTCTGCTTTCATGACTCTGTTTTTCAGCAAAATGAAACTAGTGAACTAAAAGAGATTATACTATTGCCCTGTAACTGCCCCCAGGTCCATAGCTTCTAAGTTATTTCTGATCTGAGCTCTCCAGCTTCCTTGTTTTCTTGCTTATTGAGCAAGAAAGGTCAATGGTTAAATTCTTTAAATCAAGTCCTATTCTCAAGTGATGCTTCTCCCAGATAGGAATTAGACAATCACAGAAGCTAAAAAGAAAGCAGATCTAAGCAGCTCTGGGATAAAACATTAGTTATGTGTTCCATAATAAGAGACAGTTTATTGCTGGCTTGTAAATCTGAAGGACAAATGAAGCAGTGGATGTTTGAATCTTTTACAAAACAGGCTCTTCCTCCTGGGTTAAAGTCCTTAAGGGATAGAAAGGTAAACTAGCATAATTTGCACCACTGTCATTACTAATGCCTATTATATCTCAGTAACAAGGCTAGGATGGGGTGTTGTCATTAAAGTTTTAATATGGGACAAGTTAAGGGCACTTGTCCCATATTAAAAATTTAATGACAATACCCCATCCTAGCCTTGTTACTGAGATATAATAGGCATTAGTGATAACAGTGGTGCAAATTATGCTAGTTTACCTTTGATAGAGATACCCATGGTTTCCCACCAAGCATCACTAGCCAGCAATTGCTTCCCTCAACATGGGTCTGGGTCTGGATCTAGGGCTGGGGTTGGGGATGGGGCAAGAGAGGAGGCAACTTTTGGCAGATAGCTGGACAGGAGGGTTGAGACATTGTCAAAATATGTGCTGGTTTTCCCAAGTATATTGCATGAATGTATTCAACAGGATATAGTGTTGTTCCTTTTGGACATAATATGAAATTATGCTATTCAGGAAGAGCATTGCAGCTTGTCCCAAAGGTGCTTTTCCAAAGGCAACTGGACATTGTTTTTCCTTGAAGACATTTAGCTTCTCATCCAGTCAGAATGGAAGAAACTTCTTGGATGAGAAGTGAAACATCTTCAAGGAAAAACAAACTCCAGTTGCCTTTGGAAAAAGCACCTTTGGGACAACCATGACTTGGATCACTGAGAATCTCCATAGACAGCATTACAGCTTATTAAAAAGATACTTGGATTCTCTTTGAATGCACCTGCAGAAAACACACTAACCCCAACTTATTTGTGCAGGGAGAAAGGGAGGAAGAAAGGGTGAACGAGTCCTTTCCTTGTCCTCAATGCTCTTCCAAACTGTCCTACGCACTCCAACACCAGTCTGGAAAATGTTTACTTTTCTTTCTTCTATCTCTGTGCAAGAGTTACCTATCACCTGGATTCTTTCAACTTGCAGCCATCCTAAAGAGAATGGCCTTCAAACCTCTAATTGTGAAGAGGGGAAGGTTAGCAGCAGGAAGGTGAAAACATTCCTTTTAAGCTTTGCAACTTCCTGCAGGAGGAACCCTTGCTCTTAGCCAGAGGTCTTCAAACTTGGCAGCTTTAAGACTTGTGGACTTCAACTCCCAGAATGCCTCCCACCCCTAACTCACAGTGCCTCCCACCCCTAACTCTTCCAACCGGTGCAGCATGATACCATGGTCGATGGTATCAAAAGCCGCTGAGAGATCTAACAGGACCAGGACAGAGGAGCACGCCCTGTCCCGAGCCCTCCAGAGGCTGTGCTCTCCTCCGATGCAATAAATGCAGATGCTGGTTTGCATACTTCACTAAGGATGATGTGTGGAGAGACCAGTTCAGATTGTTAGTTATCTGCACCCCCAGATACTTAATACTGTTGACCACCTCTACAGCTGATCCTTGATACTGAGCGGAGTATAACTATGCTGGCTCGTTCCAAAATCTACAATGATCTCCTGATTTTTCCTACAAATCAGGCCAAAATAGCCAAAATAGCAAAGTGATGCTATGGAATCAAAATTATGGGGATATATCAGCCTAAAGTGGCCAATATAAACTGGCCATATCCGACTCCCTGACCATATCATCTCCAGCACTGTTGATGAAACATTATAGAGCATATCCATGTCAAGATTTGTGTCAAAAAACACCACTTTAGCAGCACAGCAGCTGTAATAAAATCTGTCTCTGCAGTGGGTGGGAGAATAGAAAAGGTGTCATGAAGGGGACATGTCCTTTAAAAACAATTAGCAGGACATCTTCATGCTACAGTAGGCATAACCCACCTATCACTTTATCACTTTGGTGTTACAGTATATTATTACACTATTGCTATATTTTGGCATGGCACAACAATTGTTGGACGATTCTAGGAGTTTCCTTCCTTCCTTCCTTCCTTCCTTCCTTCCTTCCTTCCTTCCTTCCTTCCTTCCTTCCTTCCTTCCTTCCTTCCCTCAGTGGAGGGCCTTAGTGGTGAAATCCAATTTTTTTTACTACTGGTTCTGTGGGCGTGGCTTGGTGGGCGTGGTGTGGTGTGGCTTGGTGGGTGTGGCAGGGGAAGGATACTGCAAAATCCCCATTGCCTCCCCACTACTGGGGGAAGGATATTGCAAAATCTCCATTCCCACCCCACTCTGGGGCCAGCCAGAGGTGGTATTTGTTGGTCCCCCGAACTGCTCAAAATTTCTGCTACCGGTTCTCCAAACTGGTCAAAATTTCCATATCAGTTCTCCAGAACCTGTCAGAACCTGCTGGATTTCACCCCTACCTTACCTCCTTTCCTTTTTAGCATTTGCATGGCTGCCCAACTCAAATCACCTGATCTGGGCATTTCAAAATCAACAACAAAAGTAAACTATAAAGGAAAACAACACATAACATTAAAAACCAACCAAAACAGTAAAATAACAACCAGAACTAAGATATACTATTACGTCACCCATTTGGAACTCTGCTTATCCTCATCCAAATGACTGAGGGAAAGTCTTGGCTGCTTTTTTAAATCCTGCAGGATAGAAATGCTATAGGATGCTAGAAAGAAAATGTCCAAAGGTTCCTGTCCCAAGTATTCTATGACTCCTGCTTAGAATAGTTAAGGGGAAATACTCAGAACTTTAAGTTTACTTTCCAACAGAGAACAAAATTCACTTGAATGAAGGACATATTTTTCTTTCCAACCCAATGGAATATTATGGAAAGAGCTCAGGGGTTGTCTGTCTACCCATTTCTCAGCAGGATAACTTTCAGGGGGAAAAGTGAACAGGATGGAGCCAGTTTGATAAAGGCATAGAAATAGCAAAAGAAATATCATATGTAAAAATGGGCCAAAGAGAACCAAGGACTACAAACAAACAAACAAAAAATCTGGACATCCCACCTCATTCCACCTCTTTAAAGGAGGTCCATACGTAAGCCCTTCGTCTCTCCTGGCCATTTGTATGATTGCCCAATTCAGTCAACAAAGCCATGGCTGACCTTGGGCAGAGCTGCTAGCAAGAGGACAAGGAGAGTTCCAGTAGCCTGCTTTCCCTACCTTGTTAAGCCTCCAAGAGCCTGAGGACTTGCATTTTTTTTTTAATTTTTGTTGGCCACTGGACAACAACACAAACATGCTGAAATAACCCTTCCCATTATATTCTAATTGAGTTGTTTTGCTTCCTTGATGCATCTTATCATTTGAAATATTTAATAATACTTGAAAACTAAGATCATGGCTCCTGGCCCTCTCAATTCTTGGCAAATAGATGGGGATGAAATAGACGTAGTGACAGATTCCTGGGCTCCAAGATCACCACACATAGGGACTACAGCCAAGAAATTAAAAGATGCTTGCTCCTGGGGAGGAAAGCTATGGCAAAGTTAGACAGCATACTAAAAAGCAGAGACATCACCCTGCCAACAAAAATGTGTATAGTCAAGGCTATAATTTTCCCAGTTGCAATGTATGGCTGTGAAAGGTGGACCATAAAGGAAGGCTGAGCATCAAAGAATTGAGGCCTTTGAACTATGGTGCTGGAGAAGAGTCCTGCGAGTCCCTTGGACTGCAAGGCGATCAAACCGGTCAGTTCTAGAGGAGATCAACCGTGACTGCTGTTTAGAAGGCCAGATCCTGAAGATGAAACCGAAATACTTTGGTTACCTAATGAGAAGGAAGGACTCACTGGAGAAGAGCCTAATGCTGGGAACGATTGAGGGCAAAAGAAGAAGGGGATGACAGAGAACGAGGTGGCTGGATGGAGTCACTGAAGCAGTAAGCATGAGTTTAAATGGACTCCAGGGATGGTAGAGGACAGGAAGGCCTGGAGGAAAGTTATCCATGGGATTGCGATGGGTCAGACATGACTTCGCAGCTAACAACAACAATAATATTTGAATGGAGTGTCTTTCATGTGTGGAGACCAGGACAATGGCTCCCTTTTATAAAAAAAAGTCTGGAAGGGGATTATAGAAGCCATTGCAGAGACTCATCTCTCCTTGTGTCTGTTTTTCACTTACGTGTTCATGTGTGGCAGGAACGACCCTTTATAAAACTCTTAAAGCTCTTCTTATTTAACAGTTGCTGGGTTTCCTTGAGTGTGTTGTTTCTGTTAGATCAGGCGCAGGGAAAAGAAGACGTGACCAGCTCGATACATTTAGTAAGTTTATTGCAACAGTAACAGACTGGCGCTGCGCTGCCGGAGTTCTCCTTATATTCGCTCCGGCAGACGCACCACCCCTAAGACAGCTATTCAAATTTCCCGCCCGAGGCTTGAAGCCAATCTGGACAGATGTCCTTATAAGGACATAACAGTTTCCTCTCTTGCTCTGTGTTTGACTCTGCGTAGTTGTTTTAATTCTTAGCTAGGTATATACTATTTATAACCATTTTTGTTTGATTATATTATATTTATGAGCTGATCTATCATGGATTTTCTTGGTTTTCATTCTCTACGGTTTTCTTGCAATGGAACAAAACCATGACTTAACAGAAAGGCAAGATATTAACAAAATAAAGGAAAAAGAAGGTTGCTTGCTTGCTTTTTGTGGACACATTGGCCATAGGCTTATCTTGTCAGAGGTAGTGCATAATGCAAATGTAAATGCTTAAATATTGTTAAAGCAAAAATCACAATAACAGTCATTTGCACAGTCTGCCTGGATCTGCCTTTGGATAGAATGTAACTGTGATTGTGAGACATGATATTTTCAAAATGGGTGATTTTTTTTCCTTCCTTGGTGACATATTGCTGAGTTGGGTTGAAACAGATAGGATAAATAGCTCTATTTTTGCAACGAAATGATCGGGTGGTTGGATTGGGGGGAATGATGATTTCCAAAAGGATTTTTGTCCTGAAAAGAACTCAATCCCTCTGTCTAGCCCCTCAGGGCAATCAAAGTAAAGTTTTGTTCAAATCAAGCTGTACTCCTAGTGACCTCATAAATACATCCATATCTTCTTGGCAACAGTATGGAAGTTGGCTTGCTATTGCCCTTGACCTCAATGTTGTTATTTTTTTACTTCCAATCTAGCCTCAGAACTAGTATTATTTGAAGGTCACCCACTGAAGTACTAACC
Source organism: Pantherophis guttatus (assembly GCF_059756535.1). Taxonomy (NCBI): domain Eukaryota; kingdom Metazoa; phylum Chordata; class Lepidosauria; order Squamata; family Colubridae; genus Pantherophis; species Pantherophis guttatus. The sequence goes on along the minus strand of NC_142063.1, from coordinate 287,938,759 downwards.
GAGCCTGACTCTGTTTATCTTCCAAGACAGAGTCCTATAGTTATTACCTTCTGATAAGATCTTATAGCACTAGGATGATCCAGATTATCCAGTCTCTCAAACACCTCCAAGTCAACAGTTTGCCTGATGCTTCAGGATATCACTGTGTCCTCATTCTGACTGTGTCATTTTTCCAGCAAAAAGACAAACAAATGGATAGTACAGTTATTGATTTCTGTTGGCCTGGAAAGAAGAATGGTAGGAAGACAGGGACCCCTCTGCTATGGGATTCATTTATGGCGTGCTCTCTCCAAGGAGACCTGAGCATCCTGAGTCCTCCCCAGATACTCTCTTTCCAGCGTTCATTCCTCAGGTAGTTTAGGCTTTCAATTCTAAAATTTATAGAGCAGCTTAAATGTCCCGCTTTGATATCATGATGCATTGGCTTTCTGTTTTCTGCTCTGATATTTTATTGATCAATTTTGCAGAGTCTTTCTGCTTTTCATGTAATATTAACAGATTAGTGGTAAGCAAATGGATGCTAGAATCTGTTTCCTTCTCCATTAGCCTGAGAGCTATGGACTGTGGATCAAGAAAAGCCTTCCTGTATTGATTTCCTGTAGCAGAAACATTCAAATTATGAAAATGGAGGTACCAAAGAGGTCATCTAATCCAATGCCTTATCTCAGTCACAGGGACCACTTCACTAGAACATGTCAGGCAGATGTCCATCCAGTCTCTCTTTGAAGACCTCTAGCAAAGAATTCATTACTTCATATAGCAGCCTCTTCAACTGGTTGGCAGTTTATAGTCAGAAAGCAACTCCTAACCGCTGTTTTGAACTACTTTCTTCTAGTATCAACCCAATGGTTCTGATCCTGAGCCCTGGAAAAACAGAAAATGACTCCACCCCCATTTCTGGTGTCAACACACCAGATATTTGAATACCGCTACTTTTTAGGTTAGTATCATTTGACTCTTCCTCATAAGGCTTGGCCATTCCATAATGAACTCTGGCAGCATACCCTCAACAGTGCTGTGCTTTTAGGTGCTTGTGCCAATAAGCCATTTTTCCTCCAGTTTGTCCTCTAAATCTCTGCCCCTTCTAGAAGAAAACAATCAGAAAAATAGAAACCCAGATGAGGCCTAGATAAAAGGAGAAAAGGGAGGGGGGGGTTAAAAGGGACAAAGTGAGATTATTATAAAAATGTACACAAATGATGAAATAAAAATGGATATTAATCAAATAAGATCTTGAAATGAGAATAAAGACAAATAAAAAATTGGGGCTGCCCAAATACCATTCTAGATTGAACTGAAAAGGGAAACAACAAGAGAGAGAGGAAGGAGTAGAGAGAGAAGAAGGGAGAAGAGTGGAGAGGAGAGGGAGAGAAAGAAGAAAGGGAAAAGGAGAGGAAGAAAAGGGAGAGAAAAGAGGAGTAGAAGAGAAGGCTAGAAGGGGGGAAGAAGAGAGGAGTGGGGGAAGGGAAGGGGAAGTAGGAAAGAGAAGGAGAGGAAGAACGAAGAAAGTAGGAGGAGAAAGAGGAAGGAAGAGAAGGGGATGAGAAGAAGAAAGGTTGTGGTAAGGGTAAATGGTAAAAGAGCAGCCCCGAAAAAGTAAAAATGAAAAATGAAAGTTAAAAGATAAGATGAATGAAAAATGATGGATAAATGACTGTACATGTAAATGTGTTTTTGAGAAATAAAAATAAAAACTTCTTTGAAAAATTTTTTTGTTCAGTTGTTTCGTGGAACACTAGTATAGATACCAGGAGCTCAGTGCTGCTGAGGGAAGCATGCCAAAGCCCCTGTGACATGCCTAGAGAGAACATGAGAGCCAATTTGGCCTAGTGGTTAAGGCACCAGCTGGGTGATTTTGGGCCGGTCACTTTCTCTCAGCCCAATTCACTTTACAGAATTGCTATGGGGAAAATAGGAGGCGGAAGGAGTATTAGGTATGTTCTCTGCCTTGAGTTATTTATAAGAATAATAAAGGTGGGTATTTTTTTTAAAAAAAGGATAAACTTCAATACTATAGGCTAATAAGAGTTCTCACTGAAATGGAGTCTCACCCTTCCTCCCCTCTCCCCCCCCCCGGGTCATCCTTCATATCCAAAGGGCTCTTACACCCCAAGAGAGGCTTTTCAGGAGAAAGACAAATCACTTTGAGGCAAAGCAGGAGAAATTTTATTTTCGCAGCTTCTTTACATTCACATTACATTATATAATATGCAGAATATGCCAGGCCATGGACAGTTCCTGAATTGGTGCCTACATAAGCAGAGGGCTAGGCTTAATGTGTGTGCATGTATGCATGTGTCACACATACATGCACACACATACATATACTCACGTATATTGATGGATGGAAAAGAAAGATGCTTGCCCTGGGCAAGGTTGAAGCTGTCAGCTGGCAGTTTGATAAGTCCATCTAGTTTAATGAGGCATTAAGGTATCACTGCATCACTGGGACAAATTAACATAATTGATGTCAGCATTGGAGTTTGAAGAATGGCTTGTTATCAAGCCATTTAATAATCCAAACATATTAGTTTTCTGCCTTAGTAATTGCTGGGTTAGAGGTGCAGGGTACCCTTTAAAAAAACATTTCCAGGCTTCTAGAAGAACACCCCAAAGCCATCCTGTTGCAAATTGCATGGAGGGTAAATTTTGGACGGGAAAAGATGTATTGTCAGTTAAGGAAAGGGACCTGTGACATTCTTGCTTCCTTCCCTCAAGGAGGCTGTGTACCATGTGCCCTTGCAGGTGCCTTCTCTTTTCCCATTTTCAGGATCTCACAGGACAGACCCTTCATCATTCCTCTTCCAGTGACAGCACTGGAAGCTAATAGATCTCACTAATAGCAACTGCAAACTGACAGCCATCTATTAATGTTAAAATAAACTGGCCAAGCAATTCTTTAGAAAGTTTTCTATTTTGAATCTATGTACGGAAAGATTTATGGCCTCTGGATTGATACTGATGCTGATGGTCATGTTGATTGTAAACGGAAACAGTGTCAGGATTTTCTTGTTGTTGTTGATTTGTTTTGGGGGGAGCCTCCTAGTGAGTAAAATATTATTGGTCAAACTTTCCAATATAACAACAGCAGCAACAACAACAACAACAATAATAATGCTGGCAGCAACCCATATCAACCATCAGTGCCAGTCAATAATATTTGTGATTCATCTTTAAATGTTGAGTTGACTGAGTTTCATGTTTGATGAATAAAATAATAATAATAATAATAATAATAATAATAATAATAATAATAATAATAATGTTGTGTAATGTAGCTTTTGGAAAGATAGATGAGGATTATTAGACCTGCCAAGCTTTAAAGCGGGTAGAAGCAGGATTTTGAAATTCTGTACCATTCTATTAGACCCATATAAGTAAGTTAGAACTTCTATGAGGTGAGCTACATTGCCATAAAACTAAAGAGTGGTTTACAGGTGAGTCTTGTTATCTCAGGTTTTTCATATCTGCAGAGGAGAAATGGGGAAGATCTCACATCAAGGTTTTCATGTATCTGGAGTTCTGGCCTTGACTTTTATTAGTTCATGCAGGAGAAAATGGTGGGTATGTTTTGCACTTGCTTAAAGTATATTTTTGAAAAGTTAGGCTTAGGTTGTGTAATGGATTTGCTCTTCTTTGTCTTCATTCAGTTTCAACAGTTCTTGCCTGGGTCATGAGCCTCCAAGTGGTTTTGAGCAGGTTGATGATAACAGGTAGAGCTATCGCAAAGACACGCTTCATGTGATCATCATAATGAGCTTCAAGAAGTCTGTGAGAAGCATTTTTGTCCAATGTTGTGACTGACAATGCTATTGCAATAATGAGAAACCAGCATAAGCCTCCTGGTATGAGCAGAGTGACTATGTCAGGGGTGAAATCTAAAATTTTTCCCTACCAGTTCTGTAGGTGTGGCTTGGTGGGATGTGTGTCCTGTAACTGAGTGGGCATGGCCAATTTGATGTCACTCATAGCCATGCCCACTCAGTCACAAGACCTCCCCCACCAAGCCACGCCCACAGAACCTGGTAGGAAAGCTTTTTAAATTTCTATTCTGTTGCCCACTTGTCACCTGCCTTCCCTTTGCTTTGGGTCAGGGCCCAGGGCCCAGGGACGCGCTATTCCCTGGGGTCCTGGAGCTGCTGCCCATTTCGACCGGGTAGGGGAATGCACCATTCCCCAAGTCCGGCCTTGCCCCAGTTAAAACTGGGAAGTAATGACTTCTGGGCGGGTGGGGGGGGGACCCTCCAGCCGCCATCACTACCTGTTCTCTGAACTATGGCCATCATCACTACCGGATTGGCTGATCTGGTCCAATCTGGAAGCATTTCAGCCCTGGACTATGTCTTTCACCAGCCAAGACATGGCTCCAAAAAAGGCCGCCTGTCACAAGGAAATCACATGGAACCCTATGACTGGGTTGACCCACCAAGGTGAAGGAGAAGCAAACACATTGTTCAAATGATCTCAATGGGAGGAATAAAAAAAATGACCACAGAAGGAAGAGAATAAATATGGGTTCTAGAACCTACTCCTTATCCCCAATTCCCATAGACACAAAGTCTTATCATTTTTGTTTTCAACTCAACAGCACCACATTCAAATCAGGATTTTGGAATCTAAATTTTGTACTTGATGCTGGTTAATAAGGAAAAATCACAAACAATGGTTGGTGTTTGTTTTGTTTTACATTTTAATCAAATAGGTTGACATTTGAAGGTATAAGTAGCTTTTTTCCAGAGGGACAAAACTTTGCCCAGTACTGAACTTGGGATTTAAAAGTACTTGAATTTGAGTCTACCCTTAGTTTACATTTCTCTTTTTTCTCTTGAGCTTTCAGCATGAGTCCCCTTGTAAAGGGGACTCATTGTCTACTTTATCAAACCTAATTTGAATTTTGTTTCCAAAGTGAAGAAATTTAGCACTTTTCTCTGATAAAATTCATTCTGCTTCTTTTCTCCAATTTTTGAAATAGTTTTGAATTTAGTCTTCTAGGGAATTAGCCATTCCATTCAATGTTGTGTTGTCTACAGATCACATACTTATACCCTCTAGTGCTTCATCCCAGTCAGTAATAAAAATGTTGAAGAGTAGTAAACTCACTAAACCTCATTGCATACCATCCAGTCTAACTTAAGTAGACTTCCAATAACTGTGCCGATTAGATTATAACAATTATATGGTTACTGTAATCTCACCTGTTTTATATGAAAGAGTCCTGTTATGCCATTGATTGTGGGCTGACAGATCTCTATTTTTGTTGTTGTTGTTGTTAAATTCATTCCTGAGAAGTCAGGATGCTTCTAGTCTCCAAGCAAGTTTCATTCTCTGGTTTCTTAAAAAAGCCATTTCCTTCAGGTTCACCTCCTCCAACTCCTTCTGTTCTGTTTCACAGACAGATAACTTGAGTGCAGCGCTGATGATGAGGCATCCCTTTATGCGATAGATTTTTATTTTTATCATAAAAGCTCTAAAAACAGAGCATTTTACCTCACTTAATCATTTTGACAGATGACAATACTAAGTACCATTTCCAGACAGATGACACTCGACAGCTGACAATACTAATCCTGCAGACGCTTCTTGCAGAAGATACTTATTGTAAAAATTGACATCTATTGCACTAGGATACTCATAACCCATTTAGCAGCACCAGGGTGTGCAGCATCCTTGATCCAAGGTTTCTGCTTTTTTGAAAGTCGGGCTTTGGTGAACCAGGCAGATCTTTTGTGTCATCTTTTTCCCTGAAAATGCTGCCAGAAATTGTGATGTATAGGGAAGGCACAGATGTTTGCTTAATGGATGTTTCCCCCAGGGACTTCTGCTAAAAGTTACTAGCGGAAGAGGAACATGTGTGCATATATGTGTGATTTGAATGTTAGCTGTGCCTTTTCTTAGTGCAAGTTTACCACAGAACAAGCAAAGGTAGCCACAAACTACCCACAAGGGTCCTAAAGTAAACAACACAGAAGTTTCACTTCCCTTTCCAATTCAAAATTACATTTCTTTCTAAAAGGACATTGAGATTGGAAAGGAACATCCAATTTAAAGCAATGCCATTGCAATCTTTTATAGCCAAATAGCTAATTTGTCCCTTTGACTTCAATAGGGCCCTAATAACAACTACACTGAATGAGCTCAGGACAAACATTCTTAAAAAAAAACAAAAAACAACAGACCTAGCTGATTTTAGAGCCAGAAATAGATCCTCCCAAAATGCATATCTGTGTTGTGTGCTATAAAGATGATCTATACGAGAAGGACAGGGGAAATGAAACGGGTTTTTTTCTGCAGAACTAGCAAATTTCTGTCACATCAGTTGTGGAATTTTTGTCTTTTAATCATATCATATTATTGCTTTCTCTGCTTAGGGGAATGAGAAGACACAAGATTAAAAGCCCAAATCAATGATGAAACTCACTGGATGTGTTCTTGATCAGTCACGGACCTCCTCACAAGGTTATTTTGAGAATAAAATGGAAGGACAAAAAAATGTGTGTCTCCCTCAGCAGGAGTGTAAAAAGTATGATCCATAGATACCCTGCAGTCTGGTCCAGCATTCCCCAAGATGCCACCACATCCTCCAACTTCTTCTGCTGGAACACATTTTTTTTTTTAAATTTGATTTATATGCCGCCCTTCTCCGGAGACTCAGGGCGGCTTACAATGCGTTAAGCAATAGTCTTCATACTTTTGTATATTTATACAAAGTCAGCTTATTGCCCCCACAAACTGGGTCCTCATTTAACCTACCTTAGAAAGGATGGAAGGCTGAGTCAACCTTGAGCATGGTAAGATTCGAACCTGCAGTAATTGCAGGCAGCTGTGTTAATATCAGGGTGCTTTAGACCACTGTACTACCAAGGCCCTCCTACATATACTCATAGGAAATTCCTGGAAGGTTGACATTCAGACAAATCAGCCTTCAATAGATACATACAGACAAACCACATTTACACACCATTCAAAAGAGACAATAAAAAACCGACTAGGACTCCTCTCTCCAGATAAGCAGTGATTATTAATACAAGCAAGCAGAAAACAAAATTCTATTCAATGGAAAACCACACCTCGACCAAAACAGGGAGGGAAAGATACTATATATAAAGAGAAGGCAAACCCTACTTTTCACAATGAGGATGTTAGTAGTTCAGTGATGAAACATCTGCAAGCAAACAGCCAAGCTCAGCAATCACCAGGAACTCCACACTTACAAGAGCCGTGGTGGCACAGTGGTTAGAGTGCAGTACTGCAGACTTCTTCTGCTGACTGTCAGCTACCAGCAGTTCGGCAGTTCAAATCTTACTGGCTTAAGATTGACTCAGCCTTCCATTCTTCCAAGTTCAGTAAAATGAGGACCCAGATTGTTGGGGGCAATATGCTGACTCTGTAAACTGCTTAGAGAGGGCTGTAAAGCACTGTGAAGCGGCATATAAATCTAAGTGCTATTTCTATTGCTACTCACTCATCTACCTAACTGCTTTCCTACCAGCTGCATTCATAATCAAGTTTCCTGCTTACCTGTCTTCTTTTTCAGTGTTTTCCTGCTTATTCATTCCTCTACTCAGAAGCTATCAGTTTGGGCATCTTCTCTAAAAGGAGAGGGGAAAAAAATGGCAGCTCTTTTTCTATCAGCAGAGGGAATTGTAACACTAAATTTCCTTTTTTCAGTCCCATTGACCCTTTTGCTAATGGACCTTCCCACCCATCCCCATCACAATTTTTCTCCCTTTTGAAATTGGTTAAAAAAAAAAACCCTATAAAAACTATTGTAAAAACTATATACAGGTAGTCCTTGAATTACGACCATAATTTATATTGCTAAGTGAAATATTTGTTAAGTGAGTTTGCCCATTTTACGACTTTTCTTTCCATAGTTGTCAAGTGAATCATTGCATTTGTTAAATTAGTAACATGGTTGTTAAGTGGATCTGGCTTCACCCATTGACTTTGCTTGTCAAAAAGTCGCAAAAACTTGATCATGCAACCATGGAGACGCTGCAACAGTTGTAAGTATGAAAAATGGTTATAAGTCACATTTTTCAATGCCGTTGTAACTTTGAATGGTCACTAAACGAACTGTGGTAAGTCAAGGACTACCTGTATTCCTCCATAACCAATTACAGCACTTCATTAATAATGAGAACTAGATCACTAATGAAAACAGGATATCTAGCGCCCTCCACTGATGAAGCAAAATTTACTGCTAATGTAAATGTGAAAACATTCAGAGAATGGGCCCTACTCATTTTGGGTGCTGTCTATGTCCATTTTTTGAGCATAGCTCTTAACAAGCTTGACAATTCATGTGAAATCTGAAATAGCTCACGAGTGGACCGAAGTTGCACATAACCTAGAGAGCGAAATGTAACATTTATATAATTAAAATCCTTCCCAGTGCATCTTTCCATCTTTTACTCTAACTCACGTGATTGGATGCCAACAGGATTGGAACAAAACAGCACCATGAAGAAACTAAAAAGAGGAATCTGCAGGATCAACTAAGACCCAAGGTATGTGAAATGCAAAAGAAAAGGAATCAGCCCCACACAGTCAGTAGTGGTAGAAATGATTGGTCTGTTGACACCACTCTATATCAGGCACCGGAAACTTAGTCTCTTCCCAATAATTTAGATTACAATTCCCACAAACCTTTTACTTTTTGGGTGGATGGACAAACCATAGGCTCATAAGAGTTGGAAGAAACTTAGAGATCTTCTAACTCCAGGGGTATCCAAGCTTGGCAACTTTAAGACTTGTGGACTTCAATGCTTAGAATTCCCCAGTCAGCCATGCTGGGTGGGGAATTCTGGGAGTTGAAGTCCATAAGTCTTACAATTGCCAAGCTTGGATATCCCTGCTCTAGTCCAATTCCCAGCTCAGTGCATTTCTGACAGTTGCCCATCCAGCCTGATCTTTAGAAATATAGATGATGTATCCTCCCCCTGGAAGAAAACTTGGTTCGTTCTAAACAGAAGCCCCCTCAACAGAGTTGTATGACACTGAAATATTTGCTCACATGTAATTAAGAAAAGTTTACATGCTTCACTTTACTGAGTCTACTGTGCTGGTTTACTGAATTACTGCCAAAAAACGCCAATAATTTTAAAATCTTATCCCCTTTCTATGTGCTACTCTGTCTGGTCCTCAAGGGATTGCTTTCTGGTGTAAACATATGCTCAACAGCCCTGTATAAATTGATCTTCCCACCATCACACTCTAGCACATGTATGCTTCTTCCACAGGTCATAGAATAAACATTGTTTCAGCCTGCCTGATGTTTGCCATATGTTGACGTCTTTTGAGATATATTTTCTCTCTTGATTCCGCTGATATATTCAACATCACTATCCCCATATGGTATTTTGTAGCTGCTGCTTTTGTGTATTCCAGTGGGAGTTTGTCTTTTGCCTTTCAAAGGTTCATTGCAGAGACAATCCTTGGTAGAATAACACCGTGCGCCTGGTTCATCTAATTATATTCCCTTGTTAGGGATGCATCAGGGGTTTTGTGTTAAATTGCTGAAGGTTTTAAAAGCTGAACATCTTAGCAGCAAAAGGTACAGAAGCGCGAGAGAACAGAAGGCTCCCAACATTGAAGAGATGCATTTGGATCTGATTGAAAACAGGTTTATTTATTCTCCCATTAATTACCATTACTTCTTTCCAAGTTCTCTCTGTTTAGAGATATCATCAAGAGAAATCCCCCAATAAAACACCCTTGGGAACCATCTGCTATTTATCTATCTACTTATTTATTTTTGCCACAAAACACTCAGGAAGAGTTGCTACCCGTAACGTGCTTACAAAAATGTCCTCTATAAAAGAGCAGACCTGATGAAGTGAAGAGAACTGTCTTTTGCAAGTAGGAAAATAATGGATCAGGGGCCAACGCTTATCCTTTCCTGCACTGCTATCTGCTTGTAGCTGCTCCAGAGATTCACTTTCTAGAATGCTGGGCTTGCACATTTCCTTGATTTTTGTCCACCTCAGGGTCTTGCAGTTTGCAGGGCCTGCAGTGATATCACTGAGTTGGCTCTCCAAATCTTTTTAGTGGCATGTGGAAGTTGAAACGGTTACAGTGGAAAATAAACATTTTACATCTCATAAAGGGTTAGCTCATATATTTTGCATCTCTTTGCTTTTAAAATGTTTTTTTTTAATTTATTTACAAACTTTCAGTGTTCTCTTGGCAACCAAAATAGGGCTGAAGGTCATATGTGGCCGTTAGCCTGCCTCCATTCTCCTAATCTTCCATCCATTATCTTGGGATTTAATGGGCAATTGAAGATTGATACTGTTCACAGAACTACTCCTAAACCCAGATAAACTATCCATGATTTTCTCAACGAGGATGGCACTTACCAGAATACCATTTCTCCAAGATACCTGTCTGCAGGAAATAGCCCCATTTCTTCTGCAGCCATAATATTTTCTGAATTAGAAAGGATACTTTAAATTTCATTATACCAATAAAAGCATCACTGTCCATCATGGTTTCCAGTTGAGAGCAAACCCAATGCAGCTTCTTGGAGAAAGACAAGGATCTAATGTTGGCATCTGAAGTTTCCCTCAGGGTCAGAGCAGCAGTAGCTGTCCTGAGGAGATTAAAACACGTCATGATCTAATTATCCTGTGAAGAAATGCAAGATGTCCTATAATTAAATAAAATATTGTGGTCGAGCATGAAAAGGTTATTGTAATTTTATATTTCCTGGCAGCTGAATTCTTGGTATTTTCTTAGTTTGGTCCTTCAGGGAAGGAATGAAGTAGCAGCAGCCTGCTGAGGGTGTATGACCTCTTGCTATTAATTCTGATAGTAGAAAGAGAGGTTGTGTCCACAAGCTTGGTTAAAGCTGATGCAGCAGAAGAGAATAACAGCTATAAAGATTGCAACTCAGGCTGGCCAACAACTGTAAGACAAAGGTGCCCAAGGAAATATTCATCATCTAAAGAACTTCACAATCTGAGTGGCATGTTGAATTATTGCAATGGTTTGTCCTTGGTAGCGATTTTGCTGGAGCTAAGTAAAGCTGCAATGGAAAATGTTGGCTTGCTCACCCTTCTGGTGGAATGGCTTATTGTGACATCATTTGCAGCTGAAATATTAGGCCCAAATAATAAACAGGGAAGACTCTCTCCTGTTTGTCCATAATTTATGAGTTGTGTATATTGCACCTCTTTGAAAAGATCGCTCAAGGCTATTAGGTGACATAATGAGAAAGGTTAATTTGGCACAGTCGGACCAAAAGAAAGACCTTTACATCAGATAGTATGACATTTAATAAAGCAATCAATGAAACATTAGCAAGATTGTGTTCTTCATACATTTTACAATTGATTCCAGGTAATTTTTATAGCTTGCAATAAACCAAGAAGCTCATACAAAAATCAGGGAAAAAAATGGCCAGGCAATAAAATGCTATGCAAAGGAATAATAAAAAGTTGATTACCTATAAATCAGTTTGCTTCTGTTTCAATGACTCCAAACACAGAGCATGGAATTGGGATTAAATGTACAGAAAGCATTCATCTGAAATTTAGGCAATTATCATAAGAAAAGAAGGTAACCTTGGTGCTAATGCTGTCAATAAGGGATGGGTTTGTTTTTAATATTTTTAACATTTCTTATATGTAGCTTTTATTAAGTGACCCTGTTGCCAAGATTAAGAAAGAGTGATCAAGGTTATACCCTCTCTCTAGCCACATGGTATTTATGTTCCACAATAAACCAACTCAACCCTCCTCTCCCTTGACAATGTTTGAACCCAAGAACTTTCCTCTTCCCTCATGGGTCACCAATCTCCTAGGTGTCCTTCCCACAAGAAATCTAGTTTGTTTCCCAGATTTCTCTACAAAGCAACAACAAAAAAAGGTGTGGGGATAGACTGCACTAGGCTAGGAGGGTAAACAGGATCTTCTCTGTTCTCTCAACAGCCTGAATTTTTAACATTCTAATTTATAAGTACTTATGGAGAGTTTTTTTTTTTACTGGCTCTTATCCTTTTCTTTTTTTCTCCATTGAACAGTACTGATATGAATGGGAAAGTCTCCCCATTAAACACACTTTATAGCAACTCTATCAAACTACAAGTTTCTTGCTAGATAAATGTAACTCCTTACAAACTCTTGGCTGCTGCTCTTGATTTTCATTATCTAGTAAGTCATCTACACTTTCTTTGCTTGCATTACAAACCATAACTTTTTCTTTATCCAGTCCTCCATGTCTCATAGCTTGAGGGTGAGAACCTGTGAGCTCATCTTGCCTGGAATAAAGGTTTCATAGGTTTTATATCACTCCACTGCATCAATATTTTAACATCAGCAAAATACATATTACTAATTATATCCATTCACAACCAGAAGAAAAAGAAATCTCAGACAATTCCAAAATCTGCAGGAAGCTGCCCCCTGCTCCAGTTCTACATCAAAGAAAAAAAATTGAGAGAGAAAAAATACTATTGAGGAAAGGAGAAAATAGACATTAATTTATTTGTTTGGAAAGAATGTACGGATGGCAAGCTTGAGTGAGTAACTATAGGTGGCTAATAGCAGCCCAAAAGCCAATACAAAAATAGAGGAGAAAAAAATGCCATTAACATCAACAGTAATAGCATACAAGAGTCACACAGTGACAAGTGACTCACAGTCCCCTAGATACCAACATCAAGGCAGAGAAGGCAGGTTTCCTGGGTTCCACAAGATGGTACTGTTTCACAGAAGGGAAAATTTTGGTCCATTTTGTTGGATCTGGTGGGACAGGTAGACAGGTCGAAATGATGGAAACTGTGAGGTTCCTTTATAGCATGTTTAGATATAGCCCTGATTTTTCCACAAGGCTAATGTTAAGTTCAAGAAATTGACTCCAGGAGAAGCTCCAAGTCTTTACTGAATCCTTTTCTCATTCCTGTTCAACACAGATTACCCAAGTCTGCTGCCAAATTTCCAATCAGACATTTCTGTCACCTCCGTGGATCCAATAAGAGTTCAAGATTCAAATTCAGGTTTATGGCTATGAACAAATGCCTTCATTGAGTTACTTGTATTCAGAACTAAAGGTATTAAACAGCAACAGCAACCTATAAACTGATTCACACAGGTTCATAAACAAAAAGAATTTACCAACCCTAAGTAGGCACCCAGGTTCACAATACCCGTGTCATTTCCTTATTTCTCATGGCTGTATTCTTTTTGATTAATTTATGGTACCTTTGGGTTCCATATATAACCATATGACATACTCAGTTCTATGGAATTCTTCATGCTGTCTGAGCTTGATGTTCTCTGAGTTTGGTGATTTTCTTGCAGACATTTCATTACCAAACTAGATAATGTCATCAGGTTGTGGGCTTGCTCTTATTTTTATATACTAGTCAGTGGCTTGCCTGATCTATGTTGGTGGAAGTGTTCTTGGTGGCTCCATGACACTGAATTCTGAATGCAGTTTTAGGCCTGATCCAATGCATTGCAGAAAATATAACAGGCTATAGAAATTTGTCTGTGAACATGCTCACTCCATTCAGTTTTCCTCTTTTTTCTTTAGTGGATTAAAATTCTAATTCAGGAAGATAGGCATATTCTCTAGTGCAGTGATGGCTAACCTTTTTGATGTTGTGTGCCAAAAGTGGGGGGAGTACGGCGGGGTCATGTGCGTGTGTCCCTACACCCGTAATTCAATGCGCCTTGCCCCCTCATGCATGCGCACATGACCCACCTGCGCTCCCCCAGCTTTTGGCATGCGATGGCCCGGTGGGCTCGGTAGGCCTGTTTTTCACCCTCCCCAGGCACCAGAGGCTTTCTAGGAGCCTGGGGAGGGTGAAAGGGTCCTTCCCCATCCCCTGGAGGCCCTCTGGAGGCCGGAAATGGCCTGTTTCCCAACTTCCGGTGGGCCTGAAAATCAGCTGGCCAGTGTGCACATGCTGCTGGAGCTCAGCTAGGGCAACGCTCGCATGCCCACTGATATGGCTCTACGTGCCACCTGTGGCATGCGTGCCATAGGTCCGCCATCATGGCTGTAGTGCATTATTACCCTGCATGCTTATGAGCAAACCTGGAAAATCATGCTGCTCCTGGGTACACATCTATAAAACAGGATGGGGTATGTAAACTATATGCTTATTTTATTTCTTAAAATACCAGAGTGCCCTTTGGCCTCTTACTCTTAGGAAAGTAAAACATGTGAATTCGTTGATGCTCCCTGAGCATGATGGGTTTTTTTATAGGCATTTCATTACCAAACTGGGTAACATCACCACTGCAACATGTAAAACATGTAAGCAGCCTCAAGACAGAACAGTGTGATCTAAAATTATGAAATATGCCTGTGTATTGTTTAAGCTCCAAATTTGTATTCTAAGCCCTATATTTTTGAAATTAAGCAGTAGTCTTGCTGTCTTGCAGCATCTGGTTATGGAAGCAGGAAAACAGGGAATTGTGGACAAAAGACATTCATTGTTCTGGCCATACAAAATAGATTTAAGCCTTCTTGTTTAGCCAGTTAATTCACTGAACAAAACACAAAGGGGATAATTAAGCCCACCTTCCTCAGAGAAGCTATTTCCAGCAAATAGATGCATTTGCATGGATCTATAGGAGTAATGCAGCAATATCTAATAACAAACAGTTGCTTTGTGGAAAATAATTTCAAAGGAGAAATATATCAAATAGGAGAAGGAAATTGATATAAATGTGAAGATTATTCATAGTACAGTTGCCTGCAAGGCTGAATTGTCACCACCATCCTGTCTGCTTCAAAATGCTTGTATCATAAAAAAAATAAAATGTTGCAGAGACTATTATGAGCAAGAGCAAAATTGTCTAGCCAGCCTTCCAATGAAGATTTTGATCACCGAGAAGTGAAAATAATGAATTTTTACATTGAAATTCACACCGCACTGAACTGCAACTGGAAGCAGCAGTTAGGTATGAGATATGACAGCTTTCCCTGAGACCATAGCTGACCTTTAGATGAACAGAAATCCGCAGCTATATTACTGAATGCTTTATGAAATGCAATATAAAAAGAATAACATGCCTATTTTTGCCATTCATTTTATATACTCTGAAAATTTATCCAACAAGATTGGTTTAGTCC
Source organism: Pantherophis guttatus (assembly GCF_059756535.1). Taxonomy (NCBI): domain Eukaryota; kingdom Metazoa; phylum Chordata; class Lepidosauria; order Squamata; family Colubridae; genus Pantherophis; species Pantherophis guttatus. The sequence goes on along the minus strand of NC_142063.1, from coordinate 287,923,669 downwards.
AAAGTAGTTAAAAATAAAGTCTCCTTCAGACCAAACCCGGCTTTTCTCACTTTATGGATACATCACATAGTTTTCTTGGTGACAATATTAAAGTGGCTTATTATTGCTTCTTCTGGAGTTTGTTTTTCAACTTCCCAATCCAACATGGTATTTTTCTGGGTGATATAATACAAACCAAGGTCAAATTCTGCTAGTTTTTCCAAATCAACCAAGACTACTTAGATATATAAGCCCAGGAATCCATTAGAATTAAAAAGGTAAATATAGTGAAAATATCCCAAAGATGCTTTTTTTCAAGAGGCAACTGGACCAGGGGTGGGTTCTAATTTTTTTTACTACCGGTTCTGTGGACGTGGCTTATTTTGTGGGCGTGGCTTGATGGTCATGTGACAATTCTTTTGGATTTAGCAGAGGTACTGGTGTACCAGGCTTTTAACTGCTTGCAGAGCTGTACCGGTCTACTCGTTTATTTTGGGAGGCACTGGTCTATCCATTTATTTTTGCAGGCACCGGTCTACTCATTTGTTTTTGGAGGCACCGGTCTACCACCACACTGCCTTTTAACACTGATCAGCTGTAGGGCGGCCCTTTGAAGCCCCGCAAGAGTTTAAACAGTTTTTTTCCTTCTAGCCGATCAGCTGGGACTCAGGAGGCAGCAATAGATTGGGGTTGGGGCCAAATAAAAGGTAAGAATAACAGTGGGGCGGGGGCGGGGGGCGGGGGCGGGGGGGCAGAACCGGTTCGGTGATGTCATATTGTCACTGCTACCGGCTCGGCGGAACCAGGCCAAACCGGGAGGAACCCACCACTGAACTGGACTTTCTGGTTTTTCTTTGAAGACATTTTGCTTCTCATCCAAGAAGCTTCTTCAGCAACAAAACAACCAGTGCATAAATGCTTGGCACAACATAGGGGAACAAACCCATCAGGGTTAGATTCAGCAGTCCACCTGCATTTAAAAGACAAAGGCCACTCTTTTGAAGACAACAAAATCCACATTTTGGACAGAGAGAATTGCTGGTTTGAAAGAAGAGTAAAAAAAAGCCATCTTTGTCAAAATTGAACATCTTTGCTGAATTGAAAACTTCAACAGAGGGGGAGGGATATGACATCGTCTATCTCCAGTCTAGAACACAGTCCTTTCAACAGTCCCAAGGGGTGGGTTCAACTTACCTTTACTACCGCTTCACTCGCACACACGCTTCTGCACATGCACAGAACCTTCTGCGCATGTGCAGATTGTCCATGATGATGTCCGGGTGGGTGGGCGGAGCTTCCCGCCACCATTACTACCGGTTCGCAAGAACCAGACTGAACCAGGAGCAACCCACCACTGCTCTACACCCATGTGACCCTGACAACACTGATTAATCTCCAGGTGGCCTCAATGACTCTCTAAAAGAATGCTAATGACCCACTGCCTGCAAGGAGTATAAATCCTTCCATTCTCCATCATCCAGTCAGAGCTGAAGAAGTTTCTTGGCTGCTGAGAAGCCAAACATCTTCAAAGGAAAGCCAGAAAGTCCAGTTGCCTCTTGAAAAAAAGCACCTTTGGGATAACCATGACCTGGATGACTGAGAATCTCCATAGACATTTATAGTCAAAATATTTAACTGAAGCAGCTATGACTCCTTTTATTTCTGGTTCAAATCTACTGTATTAATGAAACAATAGCCTATCCAATGTCACTTACAAATAAGAGCAAGGTCTTAGGAAACCTTAATCTGCTACTTTCTTCAAAATCATCTTCCTAAAGCTGTCCTGAAAGGAAACACAAGAATCCTGTAACTACTCAATAGTACAGAATGTTGGTTAAGTGGGTGAGAATAGAATCAACAACTAGGAAGATTACAAATGGAATGTAGTGGCTGGAAAAGAAGAAAGAATTCGGAAAAAGAGAGATAGAACGACCATTCTTATTTTCTGGATGTGTTTGAGATTTCCAGGACACAGTGAGAAAATCTTTTTAAAAATGCTCCGAAAGAGAGAATGGAATTAACTGAAAAAATACATATTAATGTTAATATCACTGAAATAGGCACAACACCCTTCAACACTCAAAAAGATTTTTTTTAAAAAAGGTGAAGGGAGACCTAAATCTGGATTAATTAAACATGTTCAATGGACGCAGAAGGTTGACAGGCTGGGGGAGGAGGGTTGCAAAGGAATGGAAAATGCTGTGGCTTGATGCTCTTCTGCAAGGATATTGTGGGTGATCAGTGATGCCGATACCAAATACATATTAAAACATATTTCGTGGTCAGCGAAATCATCATTATTCTGTAAAATTCTGACAATATGAGATGTCATTCTCACAGGATTTCAGGCAGAAACATCACCACCTCTTGATAGGCAATCTAATGAGATTTGGGACATTGTTTTTTTTAAAAAAATAAAGTTATTTAATTTTGTAGTCATGCAAATAAATATGGATTCCTATATGCCTATATGCTAACCGGTGTCATATTGCTGACTGGTTGATATTGTGGTCTTGATGGACAGCATAATGCACATGGAAAAGGAAAGGGAGGGGAGCACGTGAATAAAATAGCTGAAATGCTAAATAGGACTATTCCCCAGATAATATTTTACTGAAGACCTGATTCAAAGGAATTGTACTGGGCTACTTAAGTCTAGTGCAACTCAGATCTCATTTTACCCATGAACACAAATGTTAAGATATGAGGATCTAGCCCAAGAAATACTCAGAATCAATGGTATGTTCCAATCATATTTATTGAGTCAACTTTGCTCTCTTACAGGTACAATGCACCCCAGTACCTCGTGTATGTCACTTAAGTACTAGGGAGGTGTGGCTAAAGGTAAGGAGGAGTTTGTGGGAAAGGTGAGGGTGTGGGTGTTAACCCTTACTGTACCAAGTAGGAGGTGGTATTGGAGTTAGGCATTTATATGTGACAACAAATCCTTTTCTGTATTCCATAATGCTAACTTGGAAATTTTCTTCCAGTAGAACCGTAGAAGAGTTGGAAGGGATCTTGGGAATAGCTGGTCCAATCTCACATTCACTGCAGAATCTGCCAAGTACCTCTGACAAATGACTGCCCAATCTCTGTTTCAAGACCTTTATCAAGGTTTCCATTTTATAGACTGCTCATCTTATTTTTCTTAAACAGCAAAGAGAAAGTACCCGACAAAGTTGAGGAGCATACAGGATAAATTGCATCGATGATCCTTTAATCAGTGAGAGAAGATGAGAGAAGAAACCCAAGATCCAAAGCAGTGTTCTTTACACTGGCTAGGGAATTCTGGTAGTCGAATCTTCAAGCTGCCAAAAAAGTTGAGAAACTTTCTAGAGCAGGGACCTTCAACCTTGGCAACTTTAAGACGTGTGGACTTCAACTTCTAGAAGGAGTTGACTTCAACTCTAGGAATTGAAATCCACAAGTCTTAAAGTTGCCAAGGTTAGAGACCCCTGATCTAGAGTACTGTATAAAGGCATAGAAATGCAGGAATTTTGAAAGGTACCAAGGATCAGGACCAGTAACTTTGATCATGCTAATCCTCTCAATAAAAAGCAGGTTGTATAAATGTAATAATCATCTTATCTAGAAGGTTCTGTCTACAAACAATCCATGGCTTATAAAATATCAAATGGATATCCATAAATATTTTACCTCAGTTTATACTAGCCTTCTCCAAGTTAAGTGTCTTGCAGAAATCTGTTTAATTGCTTGTTTATTATTTATTCCATTTAGACAGCATCCATCTCCAGAGAGACTCCAGGCAGCTCACGATAAAACCATAGAGGTAAAAAAGTACAAGATGAATAGAATTACAAAGGAAAAAAAGAACAAAATAAGGGGTGTTGATATCCAATGCATAGAAACCTCTCATCATCATAGCCAATAACTGAGAGAGGTGTGCAGTTTAGACATTTAAAATATAAACAAATAAATAAAATAATTAGAAGTCCAAATCTTACAAATCATACATTCAAAAGATACTAATGTTAGAGAAGTTTGGCATATACTAAAGCAGGGGTCCCCAACCCCTGGTCCATGGACTGGCACCAGGCTGCGGCACGCCAGAAACTGAGCCATGAAAATGAGCGAAGCCCTATCCGCGGGATGCATGCAGCACACAAAACCATGCCCCCTCCAGTCCATGGAAAAACCTCTCTGTGGTGCCCAAAAAGGTTGGAGGTTGCTGTACTAAAAACATCTCCCCGGCCAGACTGTAATTCTTCTTGAAGGCCATCATCAAGAAGAAAGTAGATTGTTAGTCAGATTGGGTTAAAATCCAAATCAGAGATGGAGGCAAACCTTCCTAACTCCTGCCACCTATCCATGCACAGATGAGGCTCCTTCCACTACACTTGTACCTGTTTTGTTGCTCTATCTATGGAGATAGAAAGGAGAAACAATTTCTCCTCCTTTCTTTTGCTTCTGTTTATCCTTGATGCCAGATTCACAGGTAATCTCATTTTCACAGGACAACTAACATGGGTCAATAACTCTCTCTCTCTCTCTCTCTGTCTCTCTCTCTCTGTCTCTCTGTCTCTCTCTCTCTCTCTCTCTCTCTCTCTCTCTCTCTCTGTGTGTGTGTGTGTGTGTGTGTGAATGAATGATAGAATTGGGGGAGAAATGAAGGAGAGAGAAAAAATAACTTACTTCCTCAGCTGTTGTTGCTGCTTCCAGAACCACAGTAAAGCTATGTGCAGTACTGGAAGTAAAGGAGGTAAAATGATGGATTAGTGGGCTGAACTAGATCTCATGAAAGGAGGATGGAGGACAGGGGTGGGTTCTACTTACCTTTACTACCGGTTCGCAACAGGGCCATGCGCATGCTCTTCTGCTCATGCGCTGAAGCATTTTGATGACGTCGGGGTTCGTGGGTGGAGCCTCCTGCCGGTTTTACTACCGGTTCTATAGAACTGGTGCAAACCGGGGGCAACCCACCACTGATGGAGGAGAACTATAATTGGGTCATCACAGTTATGGGCTTGGGAGTACATATAAAAGCCGCTCCTTGAGCTCAGGTTGGAGTTCTGTTACAATGGGAGATAAAGTTATATTAAACCTTAGCATCTTCTCCTGTAGTCTATGGGGATAACTAAATGTATGCATTTACTTCAGGCTTCAAAGGGTAAGAGTTGGAGATGCTAGATTGCTAATTGGTGACATGGCCCATAACTTCGCAGTACGGTTGCTCCTCTATCAGACTGTGATGTCTGATAGAGGAGTGACTCTTTACAGAAAGCAAAGCTATGGGTCATGTCACCAGTAAGCAATCTAGCATCTCCTCAGAGTGCTCTTTCCTCGGACATCACAGTGCTTGAAATGTGGGAGCCTTTCTTGGCCCCTCATTTTGCAACCCAATGGCCACCGTGTCCTGTTCTGCTTCTAACTAACCTTCCTGCACATTCAGACCATAAGTGGACTGGTATTGGAAAGCACTGAATCTAGTGGCAAAGTAGCTCAGCGTTCACAGCCATAAATCCTGGAATTCTATGCTAAAGTTACATTATACCCTCTGCAGCATTACACCGTAAATCAGAGATGTTTCAAAGAAGTTGCAGCATCAGCCACTTGCCTGTAGGCTTGATATTTATGGGTGGCAGATATGATCAATGTGCTACCGCCACGGCTCCAGTGAATGACAAGATACCATTGAAGGGTTTGCATTATTTTTGCTTTGGGCAGTCACTTGTGGCTCCATCAGTGAACCCAGGTCAAAGAGGCTCCAGATAGGCTGGTATGGGAAAGAATTTGCTTTCACTGGAGCTCCTGGATCATTTCATTACTTTCTTGTTTAATCTTCAAGAAAACCTCTTATCTGATTTCCTATCAAAGCCTTTGTATATATACCAGGCTGGAGATGAATTGCTTAAAATGCCAAGCAAGATCAGAGAGCTACCATGAAGGCAGAACTGTAAAAGCTGTGATCAAATCAATATCCATTTTAGCAAGGGAGGGGAAAAAAAAAGAAAGAAAAAAATTTAAAACTCAGACAAGCCGAAAAATGGTAGCTTTCTGCAAAGAGATCACGCTATTCAGTGGAGTTGCAAAAAATAAGTTTTATTTCTGTGGGCTCTTTGCTCTTACTTAGCCCCTGAAATCTTTGTAACAGTGAAGTTGATGTTTATTACTTCTGAGGGGAATGGCCCAATCCACCAAGAAAAGAGTGGGCAAAATTTGCACCCCAGTGGCTATTAACTAGAAACCAGAGGCTGCACACATGCAAGTGAATGCATATTCCACAGATGGGTTCTATTCCCATTTCAGTTCACATGCCCACCACACACGTCTTCTAGTCTGAATGCTGAGAACGGTGGAATTGGTCCAATTGTGAAGGAGGGGAAGCCATGTAATAATTTTCCAGATATCTGAATATGACATTTTATTTTTTTTTAAAGAATGAATGAGCTGGAAAGGATCTCGGAGGTCTTCTAGTCCAGCCCCCTGCTCAAGGAGGAGAACCAGTGGTGGGATTCAAGTAATTTAACAACCGGTCCTCTGCCCTAATGATTTCTTCCAACAACCAGTTTGCCAAACTGCTCAGAAAATTAACAACCGGTTCTCCCGAAGTGGTGCGAACTGGCTGAATCCCACCACTGAGGAGAAGCTATACCATTTCAGATAAATGACTATCTAGACTCTTCTTAAAAACATCCGGGGATCGAGCACCCACGATTTCTGAAGACAAGCTGTTCCACCGGTTAATTGTCCTCACTGTTAGGAAGTTTCTCCTTAATTCCAGATTGCTTCTCTCCTTGATTAGTTTCCAACTATTCTTTGATTATGTGCCATGAAGTCAATGTTGACTTTTAGTTATCACATTGATAGATTTTTTTTCTGGGGCAAAATTTTGAAAATTTGAAGGTGATCATTCATCTCTTAATTAATTCTTGTTTCATCTAATGCATACTCCAACCAGATTTTCTTAAGGGACTAGATCTTCTTTTGTTAGAAAATCTTCCATTTCTATTTATAAACAAATATGTAAACTGATCCTTCTGATTTCTAGTTACAAATAAATTAGATATTTTCCTGCATTGTTTTTCTACTAGTTCTCATTCCATTTCATTCTCGAATGAACTTACTTTAGAAATTATTTCACAGATGAAATTTTAGAGAAATTTTCCCTGGAGGAATATAGGTAGTCCTTGATTTACAACCATAATTGAGCCCAAAATTTCTGCTACTAAGCAAAAGAATTGTTAAGTGAATTTTGTCCCATTTTATGAACTTTCTTGCCACAGTTTTAAGTGAATTACTGTAGTTGTTAAGTTAGTAACACGGTTGTTAAATGAATCTGGCTTCCCCATTGCTTGTCAGAAGATAATAAAACCTGATCACATGACCCCAAGACACTGCGACAGTCATAAATACAAATCAGTTATCAAGCATCTGAATTTTTATTGTGTGACCATGGAGGATGCTGCATCGTAAGTGTGAAAAACAATCAAAAATCACTTTTTTTAGTGCTATTGTAACTTCAAATGGTCACTAAATGAACTGTTTTAAATCAAGGACTACTTGTAGAATATCATTGTACTTGTTTAATGATGAGGTGATCAAAGATTAGTGTCTTGTCACTCAACAGTCACCTCTCCAGTGATTTGCCTGGTTTTTTCCCCATTGGAGAGCTATTTATATATATTTTTTCTATAAAGGTGGATAGCAAGGAGGAATCCTGAATTTATATTTTTTTCAAAAAAAAAAAAAATCAGAAAACTTCTTCCAATTGCTCCACCTACAGATTTGAGGGAGAATTGTGAATGAAGTTTTGTGCCTTCTAATACAAATAGTCACATATAACTAATGGAGCTGGGATGACCATCTAGATGTTGATGAATGGTGATCTGTACATCTTTGTCCATAAAAACACTTTTCATTGTTATCCTGCTCCTTTGAGGAGTTTAAATTTTATTTTCTCACAAAGTGGCCTCATGTGGTCTACTTCTGAGCTATACTTTTTCCCTAAAGTGGGAAGAAATAAGGTGAGCGTTGAGCTTTGGACACACAAAGTGATACATTGAGAACTGAAGTAATGTTGCCCCCTATAATCTTCTCATACCTTTTCTTGGCATACACTTCTAATCCACAGAGAGTTTAGAGAAATTTCATTAAATTTACTGCTTATTTATATTATAGCGGAGTCTCTTCCCTCCTATCCATCCAGGTTTTTTCTTTTTAGGGGTAAACCATGAGGAAATCTAAAGCTGATACCCAAATCACAGCTGATCTTTTATTAAAGGTCCCCATCATTAAGGATTTTGACTAGTTACTATTCCATCTGTCTATCTGTCTGTCAGTCTGTCTCTAAGTTCCTTTTAAATATAACTGATTTAGAGCTGCCAATATGAGTAAGGTTCCTCAAGGTTACCTGCGCTAATTAAAATGCTGCATTTGACCATGCCAAAGAATTTAAAATCAAGATACAAACAAATGTTGTAATATGGGGTAATCTTGCTTAAGTGCCTGTCTCTTACCCTTCATTTCTCTCATTCTTCACAACTGTCACACAATATTCTGTGATCTGTCAGCCCTCATCAAACTGTTTTGCTCATAGTTTTTGTTTCTGTTATTTACTAATTAATCTTTACTTCTGAAAGATAGATTATGGAAAAAACCAATACTTTTCATAGTTTACAGATATCTGTTGGCTGTCTTCAGAATGTACCTCTTAAGATCCAGACCTTAAATTTTATTTATTTATATATTTATTTCTATAGCTGCCCACCTCAAGACAAGTGACTTTGAGTGATCAACAGTAATAAAATAATTAAAACAATTGCAATATAGTACAAAAATACTTTTATGTCAGTCAAGAAAAGCTAACATCATAGATGTCAATATAGCCAGGGAAACAGGGCCCTTCACAAACTTGGGGCCACAGGCTCAGACACATAACCAGATATTCGTGGTTTTAAGAAAGGCCAGCAGGGTTGGGTGTTCCTAATCTCTGATCAGAGAATGTTCCAGAGGGCAGAATAAGGCACATCTCCTAGTCTCTGCCAGCAGATATTCTTTGGTTGGCAGGACCCATAACATGCCCAATCTGCCAAACTGAATTGGAGAGGTAGAAAGATCTGGGAGAAGACAATATCTCAGTGATCCTAAATCCTAAATGGCTTTTAAAAACCATTTAGAAAGAAATAGATTCTAGAGCTGCATTTCCATCTCAAATGAGGAGCAAACAAGATGGGGAAACTGCACTATAAATAGTCATTGCTTAGTGTCTGCAATTGTTGTGATCCGACAGCAGCCTGCGGAGCTGGCAGCGGAGTCGGACAGTGAGGAGACTGGGGAGGAATATGGGCCAGTCCTGGAGTCTGGGGAAGGCTCGGACGAGGGCTCTGGGTTGGAGGCAGAGATGGGGCCAGGGCCATTTGGGAGTTATGCACGGACTCCGGAGCCTCCAGAGTCGGACATCAGAGAGACAGAAGAACAGGAGGAGCCTGCTCCTAGTGTGCACATGCGCAGAGCTGCCAGAAGGCAAGAACAGTTAAAACAAAAGAGACAACTTGGGAGTAAGGCCTGGAGATAATTGGCCCCTCCCATAAGGCTTAAAAGAGGAGCAAAGGCACGTGGGCCCTTTGCAGGAAAGCAACATTGTTAATTCTGTTCCCAGTTGGCATCTCTGTTTGATTCTGGACTCCGTGTGGCTTTGCCAAGTAGGTCTTTGGCAGCGTGTCAAGGGAGATAAAGATTGGTGATTATCCCGAAGGACTTCTCCCAAAGGACTTTTTGCAACTAATTGGGACTCAGCTGTGAATGAATGTAATTCACAGCTGTTGCAATAAAAGAGGTTTTTGGAACTACTTGTGTGTTTTAATGACTCAGGAAGCCAAGATCACAACAGCAATTGTGATTGGCAGCTCAGTTACAGCACTTACTAAACAGAAAATCACATGATCATCATGGGCTTACGACTTTACTTTCCATTTGGTCATTAAGCAAACCACCAGTTCATTAAGCAAAACATTGTGTAACTGTGAATTATGGTTTTGTTTCTGCCTTCTGTGTTAATTCTGTTTGGTTTTTTGGTTTTTTTTTTTGCAAGCTGGTTGCAAAACACACACTTGATGATCACACAATCAGGGAACACTGAGACAGTAGTAAATGTGAGGATTCATTGCAAAACTTCAATAGTCAATGAGGCAATCAGTAAGCAAGGACTAATTGTACTTCAACTTGTGTCTACTATGTAGCTGCTATCCTACCATCATCAGGAAGAAAGAAGGCAGCGTCAACTACCATTAAAAACAAACATAGGAATGGAAACCAATAGACATGAATTTGGGTTTCACTTCCCAGCATCCTTCATCCAGCACAGTCATTGCTGAAAATATGAGGAGTTGAAGTCTACATGGTTGCAGAAGGGACTATATTATGCCCTCTCCTGACCTGGTAGCTTTGAGCAATATCAGAGCTGTAAGTTTCAAAATTCAAAAAACGGCAGATTGAAGAAAATTGTATTCAGAGTGCTCTTTTAACATAATTGGTGCTAACTTTGTCATTAATGATTATTAACCAATGGCTGTGAATCAACAAAAATTAATTTAATGCCTGGGCAGATTGGCTACATCTGCTATCAAAATTGAATGACAAAAAGGTGGAATACCTTCCCTCATATATGATCTATTAGTGGGAATTACTAGACACATAAAACCAAACAAATTAAAGAAAGCTGCTCATGCAATAGTATCTGCAGCATACAGTAGTAACTCCAATGGTTATTTCATTAGGCTGAAGGAGTATTCTTTCTTTTTTTCATTCCTTCCTCTTTACTGTTCCCTGAAATTCTGCCTTTCAAACTTGTTTTCCATTTTCATTTTAATACCCTGGTAGTAAGAGTTGAAATTGCTACACTAGGAGACGATCAAAAGAACCATGACTAACCTTCAGGTGAAGAGTTGACTAGCTCAGTTGGGGATTAATCTTTCTTCCACTCTTCCTCCCAAGAAAGTAAGCATATCTTACATGGGAAAGGGGACCAGAACAATCACTGTGACTCTAACTAAGGTCCTCTTGATCATGAGACATGGAAGGGCTGATGCTCAGACAAATACACAAAGGTCAATTCTCCAGGTCGTAAGCTACCATGGTGCACCAGGAGTCCTTAGTAACCCAGGAAGTTGTGATTTCTTGTCAAAGAGCATGGAAAATTTAATTCCATGATCTGACTGATCAGAAACCCAAGAAAGCAAGCAGCTGGTCAGTTTTATTCCTCAGCAACTGGCAGACAGGTATACAAAGGTTCCCCATGGGCCACCAAACCTACTTTTGATAGACATATTGATAGGCAGCATTCTGGAGGCAGGGTGAACCTAGATGAGGAGTGTCCAACCTTGGCAACTTTACGACTTCTGAACTTAAACTCCCAGAATACTCCAGCCAGCATGGGAAATTATGGGAGTTGAAATCTACAAGTCTTGAAGTTGCCATGGTTGGATACCTCCTGATCAGAGGTGGGCTTCAAAAATTTTAGCAAGGGGTTCTCTGCCCAGTTGCTGGGTGGATGTGGCCATGGTGAGCATAGCTTAGTTGGCCTCCTGCACCATGATGGGGTGGGTAGGTGGGGGCATTTTTGCCTTCCCCAGGCTCTGGAGGCTTTTCTCGAGCTTCCAGGAGGGCAAAAACAGCCTCCCCAGGCTTCGGAGGCCCTCTGGAGGCTTCTGAAGGCCCATTTCCAGTCTTCCTGAACTTCTGGTAGGCCTGTTTTTTGCCTTCCCTGAGCCTCCACGTGCACCCTGCACTTACCTGCATCCAAAACAGGCTCATGGGGACTCCTGGGAGGGGCGGGACAGGGTGGGTGGGGCCAGCCATGAGTGGGAATTGGGGGTTCTCCAAACTATACAGAATCTTAACTAGAGGTTCTCCTGAACCCCTGAAAACCCCCAGTAGCCCACCCCTGCCCCTGATCTTCATGCTTCAGAGTGCAAAAGAGCACAAAGAAAGTACCTGCTTGTAACTTCTTAAGCAGATCATCTTTGTCTGGGGACCTCTGCAGCTACCTGACAAGCCTGGAAAAAGACATCCTAGGAGGTATAGTCAGTTGTTTATGCTTCTATGCACCTCGTAACCCCTTTCCCCCCACCTTTTTGCTGGGAGCAACGTTTGGAATAATATGTGGCTTGATTGCTATCACTTTAAAGATTGTTTGTAAAAGCAATTGCCTCCCTCTAGCCTATTTCTAAATAATAAATAAATGCATAATTGGACATTGAGTTTTGAATGTCAGTTCAAATCACAGCAATGGGAAAAGCAGGAAGTAAAAATAATTAGGAAACAGGGTCTCATATAGCAAGGATGGGCAACCTTCTTCTCTTCAGGGGGTGCTTTGAATTCTATTTTAATTTTTTAAGGCAGTCTGTAAATGCAAAATGGATGGAGTGCAAGTGAGTAAAGCAGATATTTTTCAGTTTCCTGAATTTTTAGAGAGTTTTAGAGAGTTTTCTGAATTTTAAAACTTATTTTCAAGCTATTTTAGGTGACACTCTATAGTTACTGGGTTTCCCACTTCAAAGGGGCAAGAAATTATGCTGGTTTTGAGAAATGTGATTAGAAGTGGGTATTATAGAAAAAGGGGGTCAGGGACTACATGAAGCCCATTTCCCTTGTACAGTACTTTCTAGAATCAACCCATCTCTCCTAAATCTTTTGCTTCAAAAGGTCTTTCTAGAAGACTGGTAGAAGTGAGTCCAGCATTTTGAGGACCATTGGCAGAAAAATCCCTCTCATTCACGGGTGAAATTTAGCAGGTTCTGATAGGTTCTCGAGAACCGGTAGCGGAAATTTTGAGTAGTTCGGAGAACTGGCAAATATCACTTCTGGCTGGCCCCAGAGTGGGGTAGGAATGGAGATTTTGCAAAATCCTCCCCCCTGGAGTGGGGTGGGAATGGAGATTTTGCAATATCCTTCCCTTGCCATGCCCACCAAGCCACAGCCATAGAACCAGTAGTAAAAAAAATTCAATTCCACCACTGCTCTCATTTATTGATTGGTAATATTTATATGATCCCATAATGACACAAGGTTATCAGACAAATATAATACCAAAATAAAAATAATATTAAATTATAATAATTTGTAAGACATAATATAATATAAAGATAAGATTTTGTATGACAATAGGGTGCAAATAGAGAGATAGCCATCTACCTAGGGGTTATCCATCTCTCTACTTCTGACAGAGGCACTTAGGGGAGAACCTCTGAAGAGGTTCTTAAAGCTTGAGTATGTACAGTATGGGAGAATAAAGTACCTTGAGTTATTCCTTCCAGGAGATGTAGCCCATCACAAATTCTTCCTATCTAGACTCATTGAAATGATTGGGCCCATGTAAAATACATTGTTTTCTGAGTTAAACCAAGCTCTTATCTTCAGACTCTGTTCACTCAATATTAGACAGAAGATTGGGCCCACATTTGTAGGGCCCAAGAACTTGTCTATAAGCTGCCTTCAATAATCAAGAAACCTCCATGCTTATGAATATATGGAAAAAATACATTAAGGGCTGTCAGTGTGAGAAGTTTGTTTCTTCTAGCGGATGCATAGAGAATGAAGGTTGCAAGTTATGGAGATGGTAAAGTCTCATTGGTCAAACATGGCTAAATCGTATCACCCACTGAAGATGAGTCAAGTGGTTATAATCCTGTTTTCCCTCCTCTCATTTAAAGAAAATAGGCATAGCATTTTGGATATTTCTGATTTGAGCATAGAATTGTTAGCTGAGATGGCTCGCTTCAATGTTGTTGCATGGAAAGATTGCTGTGACACAATCTGGTTTTTAAGAAGCTTGATTAAAGAGATTCAGTCTTATGGTTCAGCAGCTGTGATGGAGTGTTGAACCACCCTAGGAGTGCAATAGCTACATTTCTCATGTAGAAAAATTAGGATACTCAAATATTTAGAGGCAGAAAAAGTGACTTTCATCTGCTACTATCACATATTTTCCTTCCTAGGAGGAAATCTCAAACTACAAGGAGAGCAGCAGTCCAGATAGTTCTCTTTTACTGCTAACATAAACATCATCAGATAAACTCATTCAGTAAAGCAAGGAACAGGCTATTAAAATTAATAAGCAATGATCTCCTCGAAGCAGCTGTGTTGTCGTATTGCCCATTGCCAGGCGAGGGAGAGTAGCATTTTCATTCCAGCAATGCTTTTAAAGTTTTTATCTTGAAGTTTTTCAATGGTAGATAACCAGTGCCTATTTTTGCCACTGAGATTCCATTTGAAAATAATTGATTCATTTATCCAACTCACTTAAATCTCTCTTCTTTAATAAAGGAAAGAAAAGTACAGAAATGCCACCTGAAGATACTAATATACTTAAGTTTTTACAGTAGGAGTGGATGGAAAACCACCATGCCTCCTGTTTTGCTTTTTCACCCCTATTGCTGTCCACGTTTCCTGTGCATTTGACTCACTTCATCTTTTCTACATCTACTATGGGCAGCAGTAGGGTTAAAAGCAGTGGTGGGTTCCTCCCGGTTCGCACCGGTTCGCAAGAACCGGTAGTAAAAGTTTTAAGTAGTTCGGAGAACCGGTAATAACATTGGCTGGCCACACCCCCAAACCGGTCCCCGGCCCGGTCGCCGCTCGCTTACCCCACCCACCTCATCAGAGGCTTTTTTTTTTTTTTACTTTTAAAAGCATTTTTTCTACAACCTCTTCGGCTGAAAAAATGCTTTTAAAAGTTAAATAAAAAAGCCTCTGATAATCGTGTGGCTCAGCTGGGATCGTCAGAGGCTTCTGAAAGCATTTTTTTCTGCAACCTCTTCAGCTGAAGAGGTTGTAGGGAAAAAAATCCCTTTAAAAGCCTCTGGCGATTCCAGCTGATTTGCCTGATCGTCAGGGGCTTCTAAAAGCATTTTTTTCTGCAACCTCTTAAGGTTGTAGAAAAAATGCTTTTAAAAATAATAATAATAAAAAAAGTTGGCCATGCCCACCCAGTCACATTACCCTCCCAAGCAACACCCACAAAATAAGCCACACCCACAGAACCGGTAGTAAAAAAAATTAGAACCTACCCCTGGTTAAAACTACAGTGGATGCTGTCTTGGTCCACTGAAATGTATCATTTATAGCTGCAGACCTATAGGTAGAACATAAAATGCTTATTTTAAAAAAGGTCCTTTTGATGTTAGATTATCTTGAAGCCTCAAATCTGTTCTTCCTTAAGTGCAAAATAGTGGGAGATCTTTCAGAGTCATCTTTCAAAAATAGCAATAGCAATAGCACTTAGACTTATATACCGCTTCGTAGTGCTATTACAGCCCTCTCTAAATGGTTTACAGAGTCAGCCTATTGCCCCCAACAATCTGGGTCCTCATTTTAGAAGACTTTGTCAACCTTGAGCCGGTGAGATTTGAACTGCCAAACTGCAGCTAGCAGTCAGCTGAAGTAGTCTGCAGTACTGCACTCTAACCAGTGCGTCACCTCGGCTAGTGAATGGACAGGCCAAACTTTTTAACTTAGACTCCATTTACTCTGTTCAGGTATTGATCTCACAGGGAGATCCTGATTCAAACCTAAACCAAAAATCCTAAGGGGAAAAAAACAGGTTCAAAGCCAGAATCAGCTTCAAAAAAAGAGTTAAATTCTTGTCTTCTACTTGCTTTTGAAAATGAAAAATTTGCAAGGATCTTATGTATTTAAAACTATAAGAATATTATATATATGTGGAATGCAATTGTCTTAACAGCAGAGGGAACCAGGAATCAAGCATATATAGTGGGCGTGAGGCAGGTAGAGAGAAATATAATACCATTAGAATTACTGAATTGAAAGGAACAATACTGGGGAACAGCGTATGCCAAATTTGACACAGCGTGTAGCATCATATTCCTTAGGGTACTTATTTCCACCCCTTTATAAAAAAATGAACAAGGAATTTTTTCAAAGATAATACCAGAAATATTTGTCTGAGGATGCAGAGAAAAGGAAATTGGCTTCATATTGTATATTTTAGAACAGTGTTTCTCAACTTTGCAACTTTAAGATGCATGGACTTCAACTCCCAGAATTCTCCAGCTGGCTGGGGAATTCTGGAAGTTGAAGTCCATGCGTCTTACAGTTGCAAGGTTGAGAAACACTGTTTTAGAGAGAAAAGACCACAAAAAAATAAATAAATCTGTATTTCCTTATGCTATTGCTAAAATTGGTAACCTTTTTCCACCTGAATAATTATCTGCTAAACTCTTGTCATTGGCTATATGACTTTAAGATATACACTTATTGTTTAGGATCTTGTTCAAGGAAACAAGGAAATCAGAGGCAGCCCTTCAGTTGTTCTCATTGGGGACATAATACATTAGCTCTCTACCTTTCTAGTGTTTTTAACTTTTCCCTAATTTTGATGGTGCTCCTGAGGTCTATTGGCTGCAGTGTGACTGCTTTGAGTGGTAATCAGAAGCATGTATAGCCAAGCGAGATTTCACAAGGCTATCAAAACATATGTTGGCATACCTGTGCGTGTGAGACATTACAATACAATCTGAAAGGACTCCAAGTCTGCATTCTGATGCTGCGATGCAAATTTCATCACTCTTCTTTGCATCTTTTCTATGAGTAGGGATAGTAGCTCTACTTTTCCACTATTGCCACAAATGAGATACATAGGCTACAATGCTATATATTTCCTACTGCCAAACAGAAAAGAAAGTATTGGCAATTCTTTACTTACTGTCATAATTGGGAGCCGAACCTCCATCTCTAAGTGAAGCAGTTGTTAAATGAGTGGCATCCAATTTTATGACTGTTTTGGCTGTGGTCATTAAGTGAATCACCCAATTGTTAAGCTGATCTGGCTCCCTCTCCCTAATTTTGCTTGTCAGAAGCCAGTTAGGAAAGCCAAAAATGGTGATCATGTGACCCTGGTCACTGCAACCAACATAAATACATGTCAGTTGCCAAGTGCCTAAATTTTGAACCTGTGACCATGGGGATGCTGAGATGGTCATTAGTGTGAGGACTGCTTGTAATTCACTTTTTTAAAAGTAGTGTTGTAATTTCAAATGGCCATTAAACAAAAGGTAAATCAAGGACTATCTGCAACAAGAAAACTCAAATGCAGTCAACAATATCAGTGTGCTCTGATATTGAGCTCTTCCCTTCCCATTCTTTAGAACTATTTAAATGTGGGGATCTTTAAGCCTATATCTCATAGCTTTGCAATCTGTATCCAGGGTTTTTATTCAAGAAACCTCCCTGGTGGACATATATTCTTCTTCTTCTCCGGTAACATCGAATTGTTAACTAGGGCATACAAAACCTTTGCCAGACCAATTCTCGAATACAGCTCGTCTACCTGGAATCCACACTGTATATCGGACATTAATACAGTTGAGCGAGTCCAGAGATAATTCATGAGAAGAGTACTCCATTCCTCTGCTCCCAATAGAATCTCTTATGCCACAAGGCTCTAAATTTTGGGCTTGGACAATCTAGAACTACGCCGACTATGGTCTGACCTAAGCGTAGTACACAAAATTGTTTGCTACAATGTCCTACCTGTCAATAACTACTTTCGCTTCAACCACAATAATACATGGGCAAACATTAGATACAAACTCAAGGTAAACCACTCCAAACTCGATTGCAGAAAACACGACTTCAGCAACAGAGGGGTCAATGCCTGGAATGCACAACCTGACACTGTTGTTACATCCTCAAACCCCCCAAAACTTTAACCTTAAACTGTCTACCGTGGACCTCACCTCATTCCTAAGAGGTCTGTAAGGTGTTGTGCATAAGCGCACCAGCGTGCCTACCATTCCTGTCCTAATATCCCCATTTATTCATACTCATTACCTGTGTTCATGTCCATGTTTATACTTATACCTGTTATCTTGTACATGTTTGACAAACTAATTTTTTTAAAAAATAAAAAAAATATGGGGCTTCCTAACCAACTTGCTCAGACTGAAGAAGCTACTTGAATAAGCACTGAAGCATTTCGTACCAACAAGAAAAGCAATTCAGTTACCATAACACAACTTCCAGACAATTCCACCTGAATGACTGAGAATCTTCATCAAAAAGTGTCTGGGATGTGTTGGAATACGGTCTCAGCAAACAGCAGAAAATGCAGGGAATATATTTTTAACAGCTCTGTGCTGAACTCTACCATTTCTGGGACCAAGATCTGGCTAGCCAAACTGAGCTGCTTCAGGAATAACTTGAAGAGGCAGAAAAATTACTTTCTGATCTTGTGTTCCAGACAAGATCAATGTCCTGGAAATCATGATCCCCAATGTATACCAATGGTGGGGATCTTCATTAAGACATATTTAAGCAAAACATGAATTATCTCTCTTTGATCACAGATGTCCCCACATAATGCCTAAACACATTTTGTCATTCCATGGACACAGACGATAATGCCACCTGTGCACTGTGCACCACTCAGCTGTGGTTCCAATCCCTGAATATGCTGGTCTCTGGCTCTCCAGGAGGCCAGTCATGCCATTTGGGTGGCATGAAGGGTCTTGCTGAGGCAAAGTGTGGCCATTCCATACACCCCAGCATTTACAGGGTGCCACCAATTGTATCAGATGTCTGACAGAATGCAAGTGGTCCACAGCCTTCAAATATAAAACACACCATGAAGGAAACTGAGGCAGGAGTGACCCTAGAAGCAAGGCTAAATAGCTAAATAACTGAATAACTGAAAGTTATTTCAAGAATTGCTGAGATAAGGTGCTTGAAATGATCTTCTTTAACCAAAAGGAAATGCTAATTTTTGCTTACTATTTTTAATAATTAATCTGATGCAAAAACAAACAAAAAATAAGTGATTTAGAGGGCCTTTGAAGAATCCCTGGGAAGTGAAATGTGCTGAACCGACTGCTTTGCCAGAATTGTAAAGAGACCCTGATGCTTTTTCTCTCCCTAAAGCTCCTCCTTGCCCCTTCCCCACTGGGAAGCTGCTTTTCAATCCATCTCTCCTGAGCTAATGTAGCCTAAATATATTTTTGTACACCTCATGTACTGATAGCAGCATTAATGCATTTTAGCAGCCACCATTTCTAGTTATGAAGTCACTTTGGCTCTAAATGATCCAGATATCTGCCAGGATTGAAAACCCATTTTGCTATTTCAGCTGTGACTCCAAGATAAGGCAGGTGGTAAACAGATCTGGACAGGTTTGTTTGAAAAATACACATACTTCATTTTGGGGAAACATTCAGGCTCAATTTGCCCTTTATTCACCTCCCTGCTTCTTCTGCCTGGTTAGTAACACAGTCTTCATGTTTCTCTTTCCAGACCTGATGCTTTGGGACTGGGCAAACCAGCTGCAGATGTCCTCGTAGACAGGTGAGGTCTCAGGTCACCAAGAAAAGTGGGGATAGGTGCTCAAGGCTGTTGAGATGCTGCTTGACAAACTACTTACAACTCAGGATTGATTCCTGAGTGAGTACATGTACCTTTTTCTGCAGACAGATCACAAATTCCATGATGGTGTTAGCTTTTTCACAAATCATTTTTGTAAGTTTCAATAGCAATAGCACTTAGTCTTATATACCACTTCATAGTGCTTTCCAGCCCTCTCTAAGCTGTTTACAGAGTCAGCATATTGCCCCCAACAATCTGGCTCCTCATTTTACCCACCTTGGAAGGATGGAAGGCTGAGTCAACCTTGAGCCTGGTGGGATTTGAACTGCCAAATTGCAGCCAGCTGGCAGTCAGCAGAAGTAGCCTGCAGTACTGCACTCTAACCACTGAACCATCGAGGCTCTATAGCACTCAATAAAGCCTGTGACCTAGCACTGGGCGGGGGGGGGGGATTCAGAAATTCAAGCTGCTGGGAATTGCAGATTCTATAGATGAGTCAATTCATCTGCAGAAGTTCAGCACATCAAAGACATGAGTTACAGTAGCAGAACCAGACACACAGTTAACCAACAGGGTAATTATTGTCTAGGAACTCCAATTCCGCCTTCTATCACTTTATCTCAACAACCGGGTGGTGTGCCATAAAAGTGGCAGGAACTAGAAAAAGGTATCCAGGAAGGAGTGCTTTTATCTTCAAAATGCCACTGAGTCTCTATTAATAACATTCAGTCATTTGAGTCACTGTCCTATAGCAGTTATCATCATTTTGCTCAAGAGTCATAAGTGGAGATGGAGAAATAACTGCCCATTGCATCCATGCTCTACTCACACTTCCATTAGTGCCCTGGTTTGTTACATCCACCTTGAGATTAACAAAACAGGGAGATTGGTTATGGCATGTAAATAGACAATCATCCCTAAGTGTAGAAAATGGCTGTTGCAGAAGCTTTCATTGTTTGGTCACCATCATCCTGCAGGTATCTTCCTAGGATGATTATGCTGCAGTGTCAACAGGGAAACCAATTGCCTGCATTGGTTCAGAAGCAAGTCCCACTGATTTCCCCCTGAGTTAAGTGAGCATTGCTACCCTAGTTCAGGGACAGAAGGGCGCTATTTGTCAAAATGCTATTGGCTGGCACCTCAACCAAGCCTGTATAACTGCACCAATTGGAAACTACTCAAGAGAAGGTAAATACCTATTTTTCAACATGATGAATGGTCTTGGAGGGAGAGGAAAGTAGGGAGGGAAGATGTTACCTATTCCAAGACTCTAAATACATTATTTAAGCATGCAACCTGTTTATGTTCTCTCCAAATGAAAAATTAATGCACCAGAGGCTCTTTTGTGTTTTCACAGGAAAATAAATATATTTGGAAACTTTTCCCTCTTGAAGAACAAAGAAAAGGCCTTTCTGTTGCCAGTGTCAGAAATTCAACTATCAATCGTCTTCCTGTGCGAAAAGGGGACAACTCTATTAATGAGTAGCCAGGTATTAACATAACAGAGCAGCCCCATTAATCTCCTGAGCACTGTAAGGTGCTGACACAAATAAGCTGAAGCAAAGCTTTGTTGTTTTACTTTTTAATGGGAAAGTGAAACAGCAGTTGTAGTTCACCCTTTATTATCAATTGGAGCATGCCAAAGACTCTCACTAATGCTGAACGTTTGAGCCCAAAGGCCTAAAATTAAAACCTACAAGTGTTTTCAAGTAGACACACCCATCACAGAATTAACCTTGAACTCTAATTTAGAAACGAAGAAAACAGTCTGATTTTATTCAGGGCTGAATCTGAACAAGATTGGCAATGCTGGTAATGGATGCCTCTTGTTGGATATTATAGACAATCCAAGCATGACAGAATGAGTGCTGGGCCCTGAATTTTTCAACATTGTTGGTAGTGACTGGATAAACTTTCTCATTCGGCAGGATGATTAATAGCCTAGAAAATAAAATAAAATTCAAAACCTTCTTTGTAATATTGGCTGAAAAAAATTGTATGACCACTGTAAGAACAGACTGCTGGAGTAGATGGACCAGGCACCAGATCCAGCAGGGCACTGCTTACATTTTTAGGCACCAGCCTAAGGTGCCAACGTTTAGGAAGTGCCAATGCTGCTCCTCCTTCTAAATCAGTGTTTATCAACCTTGGAAGCTTGAAGATGGGTGGACTTCAACTCCCAGAATCCCCCAGCCAGTGCTGCTGGCTGGGGGATTCTGGGAGTTGAAGTGCACCCATCTTCAATCTACCAAGGTTGAGAAACAGTGTTCTAAATCATTCTAGAAGTCAAAGTCTTTGCCTCAGCAGAATATGACCCCATCAGTCAATGAGGGTCTAGGGGTGCCATATACTCTTGAACCAGCACTGCCAACTGTTGTTGTTTTTAACCATTTACTTGTGTCCGACACTTGGTGAGTTTAGCAACTGCTCTCCATGTTGCCCTGTCATGCATAGCTTCTTTCAGTTGCTGGATGTTCAACTTTGTATCAGATTTGATGTTATCAAGCCAGTTTGTTTTTTGCTTGCCCCTTCTTCTTTCTCCACCTGCCAACAGGAGGGATAAATTTTCAATTTTCCAGTTCTTCAGATTCAACCCTGGACTGATTTGGATTTCTCTCCTAACTGCTATAATGGAAGCCAAGCTGAACTCTGTGACTGGGATGTTCCTCTCCAAAACACTTATAATAAATACTATCTTCAAGACCTTAAAGTAGGGTGAGAAAGTTTTGGCCCTCCAACAATATTTGGGGTCAATGTGAAAATAGAGGTGCAAGAGGAAGCTATTCACTTTATTGGTTACAGAATGGTTCCTCATTCTGAAAAGGAATGCACAGTTCAATTATTTAAGTGAAACAAATGGATTTTTCCTCCACAGAGAGATGTGGAGAGAAAGATAGAACATCAAGGAGAGGAGGGTCCCAATTGTTAGACCGGCTGTGGCAACTGTGTTTGTGAGCCTGTGATGATAGCCACAAGGGTCTCGTCTCTTCTGTTTCCAAGGCCTTCTGCTTCCACCTAATTTCTTATTTATTGCATTTAGAAACTTATTTGGCTGACTCTGCACTTGCTGCTTTGGTACACCTTGTCCTCTGTCATGCGTCTCATACATTTTAAAGACAATTTTATTAAAAAAATAAAAATAAAAATAAAAAAGCAGGCGAATTAAATAACACCCTGTCCAGGCTTGGACTCAGAAAAGGAGATTTAGGGGACTGCAAAGTGTACTTTGAAGGAAGGTGACAAGGAAATGTTTGTTTCCTTTCTTTGCTAGAATTTATTATGGATCCTCAGATATAAGTGCCGATTTGGGACAAGGCAAGGGAGACGTCCTTTCAATTAGTGAGCTGTCTAGTTTTTATGAACTCTGAACCTTGGGCTAAAGAGAGAGTGCTGAGCAACCTTACCATGATACACTTAATATGCTTAACAGTTATTAGTCTTCTCTGCAACCCTTAAAGATTATTTGATTTTCTCTGTCACCCTAAGGGTTATGTTATTTAGTTTCTAAATGAAATTCTAGCAAAGGGATGGAATCTGGTCTTTAAAAAACACAGGCAGGGCTACCCTTAAAACAAATCTTCCTGTGCACAAGGGGTAGATTTCAAAGCAGCTTTCCCTAGCCTGCTATCCTTCCGAAGTGTTGGGACTATGACTCCCAACATTCCCAGCCAGCATAAAATTGTCGTCTTAACGCTTTCAGAGATGTCACATGGGAAAAGTCAGCTCTAACACTAGTCAGCATCTTCCTTAAGTATTAAACCTAGGTCTGCTTCAAAAAATAAAACTGGTGTGAGAGCCTTCTTCAATATTTATTACTTTTTTATTGCAAGTACTAGCTGTACCCGGCCACGCGTTGCTGTGGCTCAGTCTTGTGGGTATACAATATTTTTTGACTGAGTGTCAATAATTTCCCTCTGTAGCTCAGGTCACACGTACTTTGCCTCCGTCCCACCAGTGTTTTCACTCAGTCGATTGGATTCAGACCTGAGTTGCCTTTCTCTATGTTTCTTTTTGGACTTTAACATCGCTTAATCAATTGTTTTGTTGGACTTTTACCTATTTGGTGCTTGTATTGGGAGAGCTGCGCATTGTGGGATTGGTGGAGGCCTCTACCTGGGCTGGCATTGGTGAGTTTGCGTTCCTGGGGCTCTGGGACGGTGGGCGCCGACAAATATTTTGAATCCAGCAGCCATCCGGAGGTTTGTCTTTGGACGCCTCCGAGGATACTTTGCTGCAGGTGTAAGAGCTGGTTTCCAGGCTTGCCGGTATAACAGTCTTCACCTTCGCAGCTCTCCGCACCACAGGCGGCATCAGGGTCCCTGCCAAAGGTACAGCATACTCCGTTAGTCGGGAGGATGCTTCGTGGCGGTTGACATTTGCCGCCATTTTGCTTGTGGGTTTGGCGGCGCTGGCGCTGAAGGGAAAAGACCCGGCTCATGCCTGCCATTGTGGTGCTGCGATGTTAAAGTGCAAAAAGAAACGTAGAGAAAGGCAACTGAGGTTTGAATCCAATCGACTGAGTGAAAAGACTGGTGGGACGGAGGCAAAGTAGGAGTGACCTGAGCTACAGAGAGATATGGCACAGCTCAATTCCAACACAATTCCAACGCACAAATAATTAAATCAAAATGAGAATAAATTGAAATCTATGAAAATTCAATCTAACAATGTATTGTATTTTTATTTTTATTGAATAGCCCGAAGGCCTTTTCAGAAAAAAAAGAGAGAAAGATAAAGCAAACAGTTACAGAAATAACAGTATAAAAATATATGATATATGGCATTAAAATTTAACAATATTGAAGTTCAATAACTAAATTTCCAAAACTAGATAACCCAAATAAGATAGCTCCTCTCTAACTCAGCTCGTCTTTCTTACAATCAATGAAATTCTTTTCAATATAACTGGCTCGTATTGCTGTCATCCTTTTAAGATAGCAAGTGATAGCCCTTACCAGGGGAGGAGAGTCTGCCTTCAATAGAAAAGTTAATTTATGCCTTACATTCCAGTGGGCAAATTTATTTATAATTGGGGACAGATATTGTTCTCTTACTTCCTCATACAGCCTACATTCAAATATTATATGCACCGTATCCTCCACGACGTTTGCCCCACATATACATGTTCTTTCATCATACGGGATTTTCCGGTAATGGCCGAATTTAACGTTGGCATCTAAAAGTTCAAATCTAAACTTGACAAATAGCTCTCTCTCCACTGATGGCATTTCTAGGTGTAAATATTTTTCCAGGGTGAAAGTTGTTTTAACTGCTGTCAGAAGCTTAAGGGAGTGATTAGTTGAAAGAGTTGCCATGTCCATTTGCCCATGTATATCTTTAATCCATTGTTTAACTTGCTTCAGTGTGTCGCACAACGGGAACCCTACTCCATATCGATTCAATATTTCTGACAGCCGAGTTAGCCAGGAATACCATTGAGGATTTGAAATCTGTTGTTCCTCTAGGCAGATTTTGGGAAGTCTGCTGGCTTCCATCTGAATCATTTTTAGCCAGTAGGCTACCGCCCTAGTGATTGTGTAGGTGTGCAGTGAGAAATGTCCCAATTCAGCTCTAACGGCTGCCGCTGAAGTGGAGTTGTTTACCCCCAGCATCCTCCTTAACAAATTATTTTGAGTTCTCTCCAATATGGGGGCCTCTGTAAAACCCCAGATTTCGGCACCGTAGAGCATAATCGGAACAAGTTTAGCCTGAAAAACTTTACGAATTGGTAAAATCGAGGTTGGTTGAATACGTTTACTTAATTTGGATACAAGGCTTGCCCCAGCTCTGACTTTTTGAGAAAGGTATTGATGGTGCAGCGTCCAACCACCTGCACTGGAAAAAACAATTCCAAGATAGGTATATTGGGTAACTTGCTCAATCTTTGTGTCATTGATATGCCAATTATGCTTTTTATTCTTATTGCCAAAGACTAAAACTTTTGATTTAGCTACATTTATAGTCAAATGGTTTGTAGTAGAGCTTGGCAAGAAGTCTCCTCATCCCTATTTGGGTTCTAGAAAACAGCACTAAATCATCAGCGTACATTAATACATTAATAAATCTTGAGCCTATTTGAGGGCTTCCAGAACTTCCAGCTGCGCTGGGATATCATTTATATAAAGGTTAGGGCCCAGCAGGCAGCCCTACCTCACTCCTCTGGTTGTCGGTATGCTGTTTATTGAGACCTCATTTGCTGCGTATCTGACTCTAATTGCCGTATTAGTATAGAGAATCCTGATCAACAAAATAAGTCTGGGATCCATCCCCATGCCTCGTAGTTTCCTCCACAGATGGTTCCTATCAATAGAATCAAATGCAGCAGTAAGGTCAATAAAGGTGATATACAGCTTTTCCCCCTGGATCTTGTATTTATTAATTAAATGGGAAAGGACAAAACAATTGTCAATGGTAGACCTACCCGATCTAAAACCTGCCTGCTCATTTGCCAGAATTTCCTTATCCAAGCACCAGTCCTCTATTTTATTTAACAGATGCTTCGTATACATTTTTGAAATTATATTGAGAAGGCTGATAGGTCGATAGTTAGATGGGGCAGTTCTGTCCCCTTTCTTGAAAATTGGAAAAACTATAGCTAACCTCCACCCTTCAGGGATTATCCCTACTTTATCGATATAAGTAAACAGTGCTACTAGCACCGGTACCCAGAAATCAATGTTGGACCTAAAGAGTTTCGGAAGCAGCAAGTCCTCTCCGGGGGCCTTCCTGGCCTTTAAGGATTGGATTATATGTTTAACTTCAGTAGAGGTAATTGGTGTCCATTCCGGACAGTTCCTTAATTCCTGCTGGAGAATATCCAGTTGCGAGACATTTGTTGTATTGTTACCATCAAATAAAGCAAGATAGTGCTTCTCCCATTTTACTGCTGATATATCAGTGTCCATGAATGGGGAACGTTGTTTTAATATACCAGCTATCTTATGCCAAAAGATCGTAGGGAATTAGGATTTCACTGCCATTTCTACCTCTTTCCATATCCTGGTATTATCGCAACTTTTCTTGTTTTTCAGGAGGGCTTTGTATGCTCTCCTGAGTTGAACCATATTTGAATAATCACCATCCTGTCTGGACCAGTTAACTTTCCTAACTGCGGCTCTTAGATTTGCCCTCAACCTATGGCAATCGTCATCAAACCACTTTCTAGAGATCCCATCTACTTTGCTATCATTCTGGATCATTAAGTTCTTAAGAGTAGAAGTTAGTTCTATATAAGCTGTTATTGGGGTATTGTCTCCGGGGTTAGATTGGGAAATTCCCCTAGTTAGCTGTCTGGCTTTGTCTGTGCCTACATAAGTGGTCACAGATTCAACATCAAGTCTGTGCCAATATAACCTTTTGTAATTATAAACCCAGGCGTTTACTAAGGTGTCAATTGCCTCTCTTAAATGAGGCCTAACTTCTGAGGAGAATGAAACCAGAGCCGTGATGGGAAAGTGGTCACTTTCCTCTCTAAATATAGCTCTTACATCTGAAAAATGATGTACTAAACTAGAGGAAGTGCAAATATAATCTATAGAGGTTTTGTTGGACGAGGAAGTATAGGGATATATATACCCATCACTCAAGCCACTAAGTACTTGCATATCATTCATAAACAGCAGAGAGATTAACCTCTGAGCATATTTATTGGCCCTCTTGTCCATTGAGGACCAGGTGAACTCATTATAAAAGTATCCAGTTGGTACCAGGCCTCGCTTAGCATAGCTCTTCATTGAGGGGCCTAGTCTTGCATTATTATCTCTGGCTAATATAATTTTTGCTTGGGGAAAGCGTCCCTTTAATGTAGCTAATACTGAATCTAATTCATCCCACAAGTCCCTTCCTAGAAGGTGGAGTGAAAAAGGAGCGATATATACATTAATTAAGATTAAGATTAAGTTAAATATCACAACAGTTTATCCTCCTTCGACAATTGTAGTTAAAGTAGGCCTTAATGATGGTCTCAGCCGAGGCACCACGGAGGTAAAAACCAATCTCCTTTCTAAACAGCGGCTTATCTTCCACTCCCACTTCTTTGCTATCTTCAGTTTTCAGAATTGTTTAAATTGTTTAAATTATTTCACAGGGAAATATTTATTTATTTATTTATTTATTTATTTATTTATTTATTTATTTATTTATTTATTATTCGAATTTCTATACCGCCCTTCTCCTTTCGGACTCAGGGCGGTGAACAGCCAAAATAAAAACATTTATACATAAAGTACGATTAAAAATAGATTTAAAATAATTAAATTTGGCCCATAGTTTAAAATTTATCAATTTAAAATCCATATCAAAATTTAAAACCAACCATAAAATCATAAAATCAAGAGAGACCGGCTAACTGAAAGAGATGAGTTTTTAGGGCCTGACGAAAAGTCCGGAGGTCGGAGATCACTCGTATCTCTGGGGGTAGATTGTTCCAAAGGGTAGGTGCCACCACAGAGAAGGCTCTCCTCCTGGGGGTCGCCAGCCAGCATTGTCTGGGCAATGGCACCCTGAGGAGGCCCTCTCTGTGGGAGCGAACTGGCCAGTGGGAGGCTATTGGTGGCAGAAGGTGGTCCGGTAAGTACCCTGGCCCTAAACCATGGAGTGCTTTAAAGGTGATCACCAACATGTGGGAGAAAGAAACTAAAAAGAAACTAAAAAGCTGATAGAGTTTCATTAAAGCAGGCCTACCGGGAGCGTCTGCTTCCTCTCCCCTCATGTAAATGTCTTCAATCTAACAATGCAATCGGAAACATTCAAATGGAATCGTAAAATTTGAAATTTTGAAATTGTAAATGGATTGTAAATCGGAAATATTGAAATGGAATCGTCAAATATTTAGTATAACGTGTGTTGCTTTTACGTCCAACAGATGGCGCTGTTTTTCAAAACAACATGTTTTTACCTGTCACAGGTGTGACATCTATATCATATAGATATATAAAAACGCGTGCGTATTCGAATGCAACGTTGTGTCAAAATTTCAAAGCAATCGGTGAAGAACTTTCGGAGATTTAAGATTTTGAACAAACGAACATTTACATTTTTATTTATATAGATTACCATTTATATCCCAACTCCCACTCCAAATTTTAGGACAACATAATTAGTTTCTCACCCCATTTACTATTTATTTCTCACAAACATTTAACTAAGTAGGTTTAGATGAGAAAAAGCAAGAATGTAAAATTTCTGGGATATGCTCTTGACATGTTAAAGTAGAGCTGTTGTAAAACCAACCTAATTATGCTTTTGTGAGACAGAGAGAAGCAGAAATAATTATTCCTCTCTTCCCCAACCTAAACAAAATGATTATGGCAGGGATGTGAATCTTTGCTAAGAAACAGAACACAGTTGATGATGGATTGAATATAGAAGAAAATTAGAATGGGGAAGAAACAAACAGCAACAAACTGCTTTAGATTCTTTCTAGCTCAAGTATTTATTACTTACTTATTCAATTTATATATTGTCTTCTGTTAAAATAGAAAATAGCTTAGAACATAAAACAACACTTGCAAAACCATAAAAATAAATACAAGTAGTCCTCAACTTATAACAGTTCATTTAATGACCATTCAAAGTTACAATGGCACTGAAAAAAGTGACTTATGACCATTATTCACACTTATGATCATTGCAGCATCCCTATGGTCACATGATCAAAATTCAGATGTTTGGCGACTGACTTGTATTTACGATAGTTGCAGTGTCCCAAATCATGTGATCATGATTTTGCTGGCCCCAATAGATGAGTGCCTGAATATAAAGCACCTCCTAGTTTCAGTGTTCAGGCAGATTTAGAATGGGAGATGAGGTGACTGAATGGTCATTGCTTTATTCTGCACAGAAAGCAGGCATAAATAACAAGCAAGACAACTTATTTTTGCAGAACTGGAATGGCACTTTGCAATCCTCTCATTTGGGCCACAGGTGCCTTCCTGCGTGAGGTTTAATGATGCAGTATCCAAAGTGTGTGGGCTCTGAGAACATAGCCACAGAAAACAGGGAACGTTTGAGAAAAATGAAACTGAACTTCATAAACAACAACGGTCAGAAGAAATAAATGGCAAGCATCTCTCATTAGAGTGATACATAAGAAAATAATTTTTCATTGATGACAGGTCAGGAAGAGGAAGAGGAGGTGAAGATGGTGGTAATTGGGGCTCTTGACTGGAATGAAAGTCCCAGGAGAACAGGAAGTAAGAAGATATAGTTACTAAATGAAACAATGATTGAAGGAGGAGAAGATAACAATTTTCAAATAGAGAGCTGTCATAATGAAGATGGAATATACTGCGTGGTTGGACAAAGCACAAGAAAGAATTGATTTAGGCTGCAGTGTGGTCAATTTAGATTAAATATTGCTAGAAAATGTTGAAGGAGCTATCTAGGACAGTTGAAAAATTATTGTCTACAGACTGTAAAGGAAAAACTCACACTTATATCTCGTGAGTGAAGTCAAAGACAAACCTGGAGGAGGACTTTGTCAAAAATGCCTAGGAATGAGGCATCAAATGGAATAATCCTGGGCATTCCTAGGCATCCTCCTCCAGATTTGTCTTTGTACAAATCTTATGGGTACAAATGTATGGGTCTTGCATGTGTAAAGCTCAATGGAAATAAGAGTCTCACATATCTGTTGTGCCATGTCCTTTTGTGAAGGACATAAGAAAGGTCATACAAATAGACACGCATGAAAGATGGGTACATGACACTCAAAACAAAGCAGAATGCTTTTTTTCCTTGTAGGTTTTAGTTTATGCTGCATATAGAAATATATCAGAATGAAGATTCTTCAAAACACACACAAAAGGATGGTTCTGTGAGAACTACTATATATGAAATAAGGCAAGGCAAATGAAAAAAATACAGGAGGGAAGACAAAAGTCCCATTCTAAAACTGGTCAAGTCAGGGGTGAAATCCAGCAGGTTCTGACAGGTTCTGGAGAACCGGTAGCGGATATTTTGAGTAGTTCAGAAAACCGGCAAATACCACCTCTGGCTGGCCCCAAAGTGGGGTGGGAATGGAGATTTTGCAATATCCTTTCTCCAGGAGTGGGGAGGGAATGGGGATTTTGCAGTATCTTTCCCCTGCCACGCCCACCAAGCCACGCCCACCAAGCCATGCCCACAGAACCGGTAGTAAAAAAAAATTGTATTTTACCACTGGGTCAAGTTTTGTAAGATGCTGAAAAAGTTGAGAACTTAGTTCTTCGGAATCATCTAGGATCATGTATTATTCATACACTGGGATTCCCAGCTGAAATTCAACTCTACCATGGTTGACAGTTGCCTAATTATCCATGAATGTGTGAATATCTGAAACCTTAAGTTATGAAAATGAACTGAATTGCATTCCTGCATTTACTTCTATGTGTCTAAAGAAAAAAAGTAGTAGTACAGTGAAAGTGTTATGGAGGTCTCTGTGGGACATGTCTAAAATAGTTTGTATGTAAAAGCTGGTATAGTCCAGATGAGAGCATGTTTGATGGATTAGCAAATTTTTCTCCACTGGTCATATGTTGTTTCTGGTTTTGGCACTACTATTTAAGAAAAAAAAATAGTTTGAATTGGAATTGATCCAAAAAGAAGAATTAGATATAATTAATGGATGAGAAACCAAGACCAGCCAATGCAACTAAGGGAAAGGAACATGTTTTGCCTTGAGAACCGAAGGAGGAGGGTATATATAATATGACTTTTCCAAGTGCTTGAAGAGAAATTACAGATCTGCTCTTTATCATCCTAGGGTGCAGGTTATGGAACAATGGTCTAAAGTTATAGGAAAGAACATTTCAGCTGAATGTTAGGAAAAACACTGTAAGAGCAAAAGCTTTTTGACAGTGTGGTACTAATTACTTAGTAAAGTCAAGGCTGTACAACCCTGGATGTGACAGGGAGGCTTCACTTTGGATCTCTGCCTTGAGCAGAGGTTTGGATCAATGAGCTAAAATGTCCCTTTTTAGCATTATGAATCTATTCAAGTCAAAGCCAAGTCAACCCCCTAAAACCTGTCACATTATTTTGTCACCTGAGGCAGAAAATGCCATAGTTCCTTGACAGTAGAAACATAACTGTAATAAATTATATAGTCTACAATCTGTTGTTTCCTGATATTCAAAATTTGTGATGGCTGCTTAAATGTGAAGCTGTCAGTCTCCATGATAAAAACTATCACCAATAGGCATATATGATGAATATACATTTGATACCTTGAAAAGAAAGGAAAAGGTGAGACGGAGAAGGAGTCACCTTTCCTGAAATACTTACCTGAGCACCATCTATCTTCCATAGCTCCTACCCATCCCATATAACTTGGCAGCATTGACATATTCTAAGTCCCCTTGATTAAACAGAGATACCTGCTGCGGTTTATAAAACTAGAGTAGGTCTTGTTTTATCCAAGCACTAAAGAGTAAATGAGTTGAAGATTAAGCTTCAGGAGTTTCTGAACTCCAGTGGAATTGCTTGATGGATGCTTTGGCAGTATCACTGCTGCTAAGACCTCCCTCCATCCAAGTGAGAGATCTGGCTGGCTGGAGGTTGATGAAGATGCTTTGTGGAGAAGGTGCTCAGTATGCTGCAGGCTCCCTCTTGCCATTTCTCATTTCATTCTGAGTAATCAATTGGGCTGCTTCTGAAAGGTTGTTTACGACCTGTAATTTGTATAATTTGATTTGACAGTAATTCCATTGTCATTACATTTATTTACATGACACTCTTTTGCCCTATGATTTGCTCAGTCTTTATCTCGGTGGTTATCTCTATTATTTATGTATTTGTTTTGTTATTATTGCTTTTCATAACCATCAATTGCTTTTTCAATCAAGAAATCACAACAGAAGGACGTATGTAAGATTAAGTCTTTCATTTCTGTATCCCTTTAGGACAGTGATTGAAGCGCATAGGGGAATTTTTATTGATCAGCCTAGTCAAGCCAACTGGTTATCGTACAGTCAACTATTCCTGAATTGAATCACACCAAATTCTTGGTAGAGGTTTACTAGATTCATCACGGCCCTTCTCCATTTCGCTTTCTTCTGAAATCCATAGAGAAATAATAAAACAAGTGGTTTTCCCTTTGTTATCTTTCACTTTCTAAAATTGCTTGATTAATTACTAGATTCCATTATTGTTTCAACGGGGGTGGGGGGAGGTAAAATATTTTAAATATTTTTAAAAGCCTGATATTTTGCCTATTTTCTTTTGTTTCATCATTGTGTAAACTATTCAATATATAGAAATGTTTTTTCTCCAAAATGCATTCCATAGGTCCTCATTCCCAGAAATACAATTTGCAGTTTTGTTGGGAGAACAGAGAAAACTTTAGTTTGTAGTCATCAGGTCCAGCTGAAATGGAAACTTGATATTTTGTGTGGAAATAGTGATAAATAACAATAACAATAATGTTCATATTCAGATCCTAATGAAACAATATATATTTAAAACAATTATAAATTTATTATTATTCCTGAAATATTGTTTTAATCCAGCATCTTTTGTCAACAATGAATATTATATAATCATGTCAAGTGGCACTTTGATGTCTATTTCATTAAAAATTAAGCATTGGTAGCTAGCCATCCTACTAGCAATTAATTGTTCCTAAAAATCCAGTATAACTTTGTTCACTAATACCAGTGACCAAATTTTTTGATATGGGACTCTTATCTTTAAAAAAAAAAAAAAAGACATTACAGGTCACAGTAAAACAACTAAAGCAAGAATTTTGGAGGGGAAAAAAAACCATGCCAAGAAAGAGCAGCTGCTAGATTAGTAAGATTAGTAAAATACAGGAAATTTTCATATTCAAAGTAATAGTTTTAAGTTTAATAAAAATCAAATTAAAGGTAACTAGGTTAGTTTTTGTCAGATAATTACTTTTCTTCTTTTTATAATTTTATTACATTTTGATAATATAAAATACAAATGAAAATAAAGGTAGTAGGGAAATAGGGAAGAAAAAAAGGGGGAAAAGAGAACTATGGGGTAAGGCGGGAAAAAGGAAAAAAGCATTAACTTCCAACTTTTTTCAGCACAGTAGAATAAAAAAAGTAAGGTTCAGCCTCACCCTTTTATTTTTGCATACTTAGCATATTAGTCATTTCTATAACAACAGTTTACTTTGTTATAAACTAAAACAATTTTTCTGAATGCAGCATCTGAGACTGTGCGCCTAATGAGGCCCTTGACCTGGAAAATAATTTCTTACTGAATTCTTACTGAAGAGAAGAAAAGAGGCTCTAGATAATCCATCAAAACATAAGTGACAATGGAAGTGTAAATAACAGAATCCAAAGGATGAAAGACCAGAAACCAGAAGCATATGAACAAAACATAAGCAGTCATACTGTATTTAATCAATCCCATAAATTCAGCAGCAAAAATTCCAGTTGTCAAGTAACTACATTATTCAGAATCAAAAGATCATGGAACTGAAGTGCCAGAAGAGATTACTCAGTGTGAGTGTTCTTAACCTTTTTGTACCTTGGACCCCTTTGAGAGTTTGGTGAAACTCCTTCTTTACTTTTTACTTTTACTTTTATTTGATTTATATACCGCCCTACTTCCGAAGGACTTTAATAACACAAAGTACATATAGATCACAAAAGAAATGATATAATTATGCTCAAACACAATATTAAACAAAGAAGAAATATATAATACAGATAGTCCTCAACTACCTGTATTACTTAATGAACATTTGAAGTTATGATAGTTTCCCAAATGTTATGTCTGCTGCAGCACCCCTCAAGTTCTTCCCCCCCACACACACACAAGTGACCACAGAGACTCTGCAATGTGCCCTCCACTACCCCTCCCCCCCGACTCTTTGATTCCTCACTGGCACTGGCCTACTTGGCTATCCCACCAGGGTCTACATGCTCCTCCGCACTCTCCATCACTGATTGCTCACTACTACTACAGCTAATGCTGGTGGAGCTAAAGCAAGTGTCTAGTGAGAAAAGGAAAACCAAGAATTTCATCAGTGTTACTTTTTATTCAAAAAAAGACCACCTGTTATAGGATTGTGCCATGTGGCCCAGTAATAGAGTGGCCTATCCTCCTTCCCCACCTCGACCTTCTGAGTTCTGGAGAACTTCAAAAGGTAAGTGTGCAATTATGTAATTGGCTGGGGTGGGGATGAGGTCTAAGTGGTTGTGAGAGCACCAAAGAATAGACAGAAATCTAGACAGTGGGATTGTCTTTCTTGGGCTGAAACGGATTGGCTAAACAAAGATCGCACAGCTGGCTTCAGGCGTAAAGTGGGACTAGAACTCATGGTCTACAAAAGGAATTTTATTTGATAATTTACGTGCCTAAAACAGAGATACAAAACTTTACCCTCTTTAATGCCACAATTCCTAAGTCTAGGGAAGTATCTGTCACTTAAGAATGGAACAAAAACAAATCTCAAAATTGGTTTGTCTGTATCTTCTCTGCAATAGATTAGGAGAGATTATTATCAACGGGTTAATCTCCAGGCTGGGCCATACCAATCACTAAAATGTCAATCATGTCAAAATTCCTCTTCTAAGTGTTTCTTGTTCTTCCAAGTGGTGCTTATGGCAGTTTCATCATGATACCGTCTAAAAATAATGGTAAACTGTTCTTTGAGTCCCAATGACTTCATTAACACATCCTGATGATTTCATAAACACATTGATGGCATTTTTTCTTGGCAACAAGAAGTGCTTTACATTATTTTACAACTTTCTAGTCCAGCCTATAGCTGTGGATCTCCTGCGTGGTTGCCCATACAAGTAGTAGCCATGTCTGGCCTTATTTAATATTTTAGGATAAGCCAAGATTTGATATATACTCCCATCTAGCTTGGCTAAAAACTTTCATTGAAAAAAGAAGAAGAAAAAACATTAGCGAGACAAACTATGCAGAGATACCAAACCACGCAAAAAGGGAAATTTTAAAGGGTATTATGACAGAATCCATCTTAAAGAGCTACAATCTATGACAGTTTAGGCAACAGGTTTTTTCCCCCAGCATATAATTAATAAGTGGTAAAGAGAAACCTGGGCATTATGCTTCAGCAGTTAAATAAACTGAGTCTGTCAGCTAGAAAGCTGATAGCCTTGGTTCGAGACCAGAGCAATGGGATGAGCTCCCGTTCCTTGCTGTAGCTCCTGCCCACCTTGCAGTTCAAAAGCATGTAAGTGCAAATAGATTAATAGGTACCACTTAAGTGGGAAGGTAACAGCGTTCCGTACATCTTTGAAATATAGCCATGTTGGCCATTTGAACATGAAAATGTTTTTGGACAATGCTGGCTCCCTTGGCTGAGAAACAGAGATGAGCACTGCTCCCTAGAGTCAGAAATGACTGGACAGGGGAAACCTTTACCTTTAAAGATGAACCAGTTTTAAAGAGCTATATTTTCTGAGGAATGTTGAACTCAAGACTCTTGGAGTTTCCTCCTTCCCTTGGGCAATCACATGGCCAAATATTCCCCTCAAATGTTTTGTTATATGTAAAGGTAAAGGTTCCCCTCGCACAGATGTGCTAGTCATTCCCAACTCTAGGGGGCAGTGCTTATTTCCGTTTCAAAGCTGAAGAGCCAGCACTGTCCAAAGATATCTCCGTGGTCATGTAGCCGGCGTGACTAAATGCCAAAGGTGCATGGAAAGCTGTTACGTTCCCACCAAAGGTGGTCCCTATTTTTCTACTTGCATTTTTTACGTACTTTCGAACTGCTAGGTTGGAAGAAGCTGGAACAAGTAACGGGATCTTACCTCATTATGCGGCACTCGGGATTCGAACCACTGAACTGCCGACCTTTCAATCGACAAGCTCAGCATCTTAGCCCCTGAGCCACCGCATCTCTCATTTTGTTATAATGCCCCCCTAATACTTTTAATCTTCAGTGAGATGGTACTAAAGTTATCTATTACTCTTAACAAAGTTTAACACAGCTTGAAAACACAGCAGGCACAGGTAGTTTTGAATAAGTTTTCACTGGAGGGGAAGGAGCATCCCTCTTCAGTGCTTACAAATATTCAAAAAGAAAACAACAACAACAACAGCAACCCAGGGATCAGCTTGGCTGCCCTGTCCATAGGCAGAAAAATGGGCATCTGTGCATACAAAGTCACAAAACCTGCCCATCCCTGCTTTATCATTCATGTTTTGAATGTAGCATATTTGTTCTACACAGCATCATTTTCTACATCTGCATTTCACTTGCTGGAATGAGAGTAGTTGCATCCACACTAGAACGTGCAGTGCAATCTAGATGATTATACTATTAAGTTCCTCTTAGCATTTAGAAACGCTATAAAAATGGAAGGACTAGTTTAAAAGTGGGAAAAAAATTAATATTCCCCACAGTGCCCAAACGTGCGTGCCATGTCTCCCTATGTTATTTTATGTCTGCTCAAAATGGATGGCATAGACTGCGGTAGCTGCAAGGGCAAACATGATTAGTTAATCAATAATAACAGCAGAGAAGCTCACAGTAACCAAATATACAAAGCAATTTTGTATTTCATAATAGTCACACAGCCATATACAAGTGATGAGCACTACAGAAATTGCGATGATGAATGTACTTGTATGAAAGTGTTCTTTGCCACTTTCCAGAACGGCAGTGCAGAGGACAAAGTAGCTAAATCATCTGTAGATGGAGCAACTGAGCCAGGATGATGAACAATGTAGCCCACAGACTTCACAAAAAGAAGGCACAGGATTCAGAATTGACTGAGTCCAGTTATAAAAGCCAATTCCCAATTAACAGTGAAGCTTTTGCACCAAACAGCTGTAATTCAGAAAAGCTTCAAAGTACAACCAGTGCCACAATGGAAACTTCAGATAAGAGTACTCAAAAAGAGAGTTTAAACTCAGTTTGGTTTCCTCTGGAAGTTTTAGAGATGACAACTTCTGAAATTCCCAGTGGTCAAAACAGGGTGAAGAGGGACTGTAATTGCAAGAAAACTGGAAGTCACCAGGATGAGAAATGCCAGCTTTAAATGCTCCCTTCAAAGGAAGTGATTGGAGAAAGCCATTCACAAAGTGATTCCGTGTTCTCTGTGGTCGCACCGACCCTCTGGAATGGGTTGCCCCCCCGGCTCTGGACGGCCCTCGACCTCCGCACCTTCTGCGCCGACCTAAAGACATGGCTCTTTCAGCAACTTCCCTGATCTGCTGTGGATTTTAACTTGGGGATTTGGGGATTTTAATTGGTTTTTAATATTATTTAATTTTTATCTATTGTCGGGTTGTTTTATTGTTGTGAGCCACCCCGAGTCCTACGGGAGAAGGACGGCATATCAATCTGACAAATAATTAAATAAATAAATAAATTTCATAAGAATCAATGCACAGCTTTGCATACTAAGGTTTATTATGTTTTCTGAAATAAATCCCCCAGTGTATAATATCTTTGTGTAGGAACAACTGCAGTTAACATGGAAAAAGAAGTGGAAAGCATCAGCCATTCATCTAAAGACAACGGAAGGCTCCAAAAACTATCCAGTGGACATTTTCTAATATTTATTTATTTATTGAGCGTATGGCATGCAAAGCCAGGGAGACTACGACATTACAAGTCCTGGCAGCTGACAGTCACCAGTTCATTTGTTGCATATCTAACAAATGAATATAATTCTAATAATTGTGCCTCTAGTGAATTTGACTTATAATGAATGAACTATTGGGACATTTCACCCAATATTGTTCATTCAGGCTGGCAGTGACCCTGCAAGCTGGTAAGCTAACATTTATTACCAAAGATTCGTTTAACTGGAAATGCCAAATACTGAACTTTGAAAAAGATATGCAGAAGGAATATACTCTACCAATTGGCTCTGATTACCCAAGATTGGTCAAGTGCAGGCTAAATCTTTTATTTTTCATCTTGTTGATCTGAGCCTGAGCTGCTTCCCATGGCAGGATAAACACACAATAATCTCAACAAACATAAACTAAGACAAACAATGGGAACCTAATTTCCTGAAATAGATTGAGAGGATACAAAGGATAGTATTGATACACATCTGATTAAAACTGGCCATTAATTTCAACTCTCTTCCCCCAATTCTTCTTTCTGTATACTAAAAAAATCATTCAGAGAAATACAGTGAAGAAGAAGATAGTACTGTATATAATGGAAAGACCTGAATAAAAAGTTTGGCATAAACAATGTTCTTAGATGTTTCATTCCTTTATAAACATTCTGGTCTCTGAACTGCGTATTTTCTGAATAAATCTGTTTATTACTATTACTATTATTATTTGTTGAATGAAAAAAATGGCATATTGCATTAAATTAAAAATAGAACTGCAAACAGGCCCAATTTGATCTCGGTGGCATCTCTAGCATAGTAACAAGAGTAATTCCAGCAATTAGATGTTAATTGATGTCTGAGTGGATCTATTCCTAGAAACAGCATGACCGTGGAAGGCATAACTAACATCATTAAACATCATCACGGCCCCTCCGGGCTTAGCAGGAGCAGAGCTGGAGAGAAGGTGAGTTACTCACAGAGATGCTGTATCCAGGATAAAGCAATCAGGAGGAAGATGGCATGGGAAACTTGTCCCAGAAAGACTCATACAACAGAGGTCTTTCCTATGAGCAGTTAGACCACATTGGGCTGTTAAAAATGTTCTGTTAAAAATACAGAGACAGTCTCTCTCTTCCGAGCATAAGTAACTTCTCTAATTATGCATGCCCTTAATCAGTTTCATAAACCTTTTGGCTATGATTTAATTATTCTTGCTACGTGCCTGGTTTTGTTATTGGGTTCTGCAAGAATAAGGAGGAGGGGAAGAAGGAAGACCATATACCATGCCATAAAGCTAAGCCTTTTCTGAAATATCAGGCACTGAAAAAGACATCAGGAGATGCTACCCATGATACCTTTGCATCAAGCTATCTAGCTTTATTTATAGAAATAACTGTTATCATAAAAGCCATTTCTGCCTCTTTGGTAAGAAGGACATTTCTCACTGAAAGGGCAAACAAAATCCAAAATAGGAAAGGAGAAACATCAAGAGAAGCAAGACCATTATTCCAGTTACCAGTAGACTTTGGATTTCTTTCTCCCTCGACCCTTCCCCAAAATGGAATCAAAACAAGGCCTTGGGCTAATGCAGATGTGATGAGACCTGGTTTATTACAACCTCAATTTTGTTCGGGGCTTAATTTATCTCCTTTTCTTTTAGCCAACTGGGGATTGGAAGCTCTGCTTCTGTTTTGATTACTTACAATAGATTGTTCTGCCTAACTTGACATACAATAGTTAATCTTAGCTATGGACCAACAACCTAATGTTTGAAAAAAAAAATTCCAGGCAAGCTATTGTTATCATAACTGGGATTGTTTAAACAATAAAAATGCAGGATAGCATTTTTATTTCATTACCTTGTCGCATTCCATTGAAATGACAAGCTAAAGGGCATCTTAAATGGGAGAGAGCACATTTCTCTCTTCATTGATGTAAAGAAAGAGAGGAGAAAGGGAGAAATATGAGAAACTCACAACTGATTGTGGTTTATCATAACATCCAACCAGTTCACCAAGAACCCTCATGTTCTGCTGAAGTACAAAATGTCAAAAACTTCCAAAAGGGGCCAGCTTGCCCTCTAACCCAGAGGTCTTCAAACTTGGCAGCTTTAAGACTTGTGGACTTCAACTCCCAGAATTCTCCAGCAAGCTATGCTATGCTGGCTGGAGAATTCTGGAGTTGAAGTCCACAAGTCTTAAAGCTGCCAAATTTGAAGACCTCTGCTCTAACCCAATCTGGTGAGGACTAATCTCTGACAAGCTGAGCTTTAAGAAGATTGAAAAAAGAAGTCAAAAGAGAAGGAATTGACTTGTTTAGCCATTAACAGGTTACAGTATCTCAACCAAAGGCAAATTGAGGCACAGAAGAAACCTAAATAGGTGCTGCTCTTAGATAAACACATCTTGAACCATAAAATTACAGTGGATTAAAAGACATTGATAGACATACAGAAGTACCTCAGTAGTCATCGTTAATTGGTTCCAGGAGGCTCAATGAGTACAAATAAATTTTCCCCATAAGGAATAATGTTGTGAGCCACAAGGCAGCCAACACTGACCAGTTCTAGCTAGTGCACTGAGTACCAAACAAACAATGAGTACCGGGAGAAAATTTTCACATCAAAATGCATTGAGAACCAAATTTAATGCATTTCAAACCAGTTGACTACCAAGGTGCCGCTGTATATGCACTCTTTATTTAGTCATGCATTTAGTCTTTATTTAAAGGAGACTTTGTGTAAGAAAGGAATGTTTCTTAGGACTAGGTATCTCTGAAATATCAGGAGGAGACCATTTCCCAGCAGATATTTGATCTTAGGCTTCTCCAAACCTAGAACGGGAAAGAGAACCTAAGGAGATGCTGTTTTTAATATCATAAAACTTTTTTTTTAAAGGGGTGTACACTGTTCCTTCCTTCCTTCCTTCCTTCCTTCCTTCCTTCCTTCCTTCCTTCCTTCCTTCCTTCCTTCCTTCCCTCCCTCCCTCCCTCCCTCCCTCTTATTGTTATAGTAACATGCCCCACTGACTCTGGGTGTTGCTTTTCATAAAAGAGCAAAGAGCAAGGCAGATGAAATATCAAGTAGCTGATACAGTATTTGAAACTTAAGCACTACTTCCATCTGCTGTATAGATTTTCTCAATGAGAAAAGAACAACAAGAAAAAAGAATACCTCAAAAGGGATATAGCTTCAGATCAAAGCGCAACTGGATGGCATGACCTCTTAGGACATGATAAATTCATGGATAAGATCTATCCATTCCAATGTACACAACATTGTTAGAAGTCTCATTTTTATAACATTTAAATGCCAATTCTTCTCTCCAAGGAACTTAAGGTGTTCACTCCTCTTATCCATACTACTCCATCAATCTTTGGATGGGGTGGGGGGAAGTTTGCTATAGCTGTCTTTCTGATGATGGATTGGTTTTATTCTTCTGAATATGCCTCCCAGTTTTATAACATCACAATGTATAATTTGTTATAAAATTTGATTTGTTATTGTTGTTTTATGCATTGGGGTATTGTACACCACTCAGAATTCGTTGATTGTAGTGGGCTATAAATAATAGACATAAAAATAATAATAATAAATGAACTGGTTTGACATAGTATGAATTTTAGGTCTAAGGTCATCCACTGAGGTTCAACCCAGTGACAGGACATGAATTATGATTTTCTTACAGTATTTACCACATTATGTTGGCTTGATTATTAAGTCTTTTCAGTACACAAGGGCCATTATTAAAAAGGAATATGACTTTATTGTGCACATTTTATTGGGTTTATAAACTGGTCCTGCACATTGATAGTCTCAGTGTATATAGCCTCGTATGTGTTTTCATATCTGTATGTAGGGGAGCCACATTCATAATATAAAATACTGTGGAACAAATTTTACTTAGTCAAGTAGAAAGACTTTTAAAAAGTCAAAGGTGTTTTAGATTGTTGAGCCAAAGGACTATTTCTTGACACTGAATATTATCTATCTCTAAACCAAAATCTCCTTGGTCTGTGAAAGACTTTCTATGCGATGTTACTAAATTTTCTAAACTGTGATTCCTGCCAAACTCCTCTTTTCTTAGTGAGAAATAATTCTGCAACTGGCTTTTTCAATTACATATTTTCTGATATTCTACCATTCACAGTTGGAGAAAGTGTGATGTTGCTCTAAAAGTTTAACTTTTTATCACTGTCTTGTATATTTTATTAATGCTGCATTATTTTGTGATCTTAAAAATAAGATCACAAAATAAAAACAACATTTAATATTTTAAAACCATCTAACTTAAGCATTATATATCTAACTTATATGTCTAACTTAAGAATTACTGCATGTCCTTCTACTGTAAACTATTAGCTATGGGGTTGCCCTTGGAGGAGGAAGCTCTGGGTTCTAATTCACTCTCAGCCAAAGCAGCTCAATGGCAATTTAGGGCTAGCCATATTCCCTTAGTCAACCTGTCTCACAGGGCTCTTGTTGAGATGGAAAATAGGAGAAGGGAGGACTGATTAGATCACCTTGAGTTCTTGAATGAAAAGGCAGGATATAAATCTAAAAAATATGGATAAACATATGCATATATGGATATGATATAGTGAACGCGGACAAAGGTAAATGCAAGAGACCATGGACCATCAAAAAAAGGAAGGTAACAGCTACTTCATGTTACTGCAGAAGAAACAAACAGTTGTTGACCCATCAACTCCTTGGTATATCTTAAATAGACTTTGAGACAGAACCCCCCCCCCAAAGATGGACAAATCAGTGCCTGTGAATTTGAGGGGTATGTACATGGGTCTAACTTACAGTTTTGTTATTTCTTTGCTTAGAATAGATACAGAAGAATGAGTAAAAGCCCAATTATTCCACTAATTCATTAATTCATTGATTAGTTCACTTATCAGTGAATAACTTGTGTCTCTCTCCCCCCCCCAATATTTTGTTGTTTTTGCTAGAAAGGAAGTGTTAGAAAGCTGGAATTTTCCATATTTTCTTCTGGGAGGAGAATTTCTTTGGTAAATGCTTTATTTAAAAAACACACACATATTAAATCACCATAGTTAGTAACTTAGTGTTTGGGAAGCTGTCCACTGTGTTTTAGAAATAAGGCTTCATTGTCTAAGATGTTCATGAAAACTTCAGCATTACATCCCAAAACCTTTGAGCACTTAAAAATGGGACTTCCTTCTGCTGCTGGAGGCCACCATCCTGTGAGTCCTCTGCAAAGGGTTGAAGAATAGGGTCACTTAATATGGACCAAGGAGAGAAATATCAGTTAGGTTATCAGGAAGTGATGCTCAAGTTGGTGTACAAGCAACACAAAACTGTCTATATAAATCGGGCAACAATTTGGTTCAAACTGAAAGGGGAGGAGAATCCTGGTTCAGCAAATTAATGTTGAAATAGATTATGGAGAACAAAGTCATCAAGAACAGATATGGAGCTAAACAAGTTCTGACTTGGTACAGTGTAGTACAGACCCTGTTCATGATGATTTCGATCTTATGAGGACATCAGCATCAGATGCCAAACTGAAAGGCACCAATAGAGAGCAAAGCAAAATTGTACAATAAGAACTGGCCTCACTACTCTCTCCAAAAGGGTATATTCTTTCTTTAAAAGCTAGTCCTGCCCTAAGCCAATTACTGTTTGTTAAAAGGGCTTCCTCTTTAGCAAGTACGTTTAAAGTTAAATAAATATTGAAAATGGGCTGAATTATTATTACCAGTACTTTCCCATGTGGCAAGGGGTTCTAGAAGATACTTTTCAGATCTCTTGACTGTCATATTCTTAATATGTCATAGATCTGTCCAGGGCAGTTAGACATCACTGTTTCTGAACATAAATCTAGAGCAAGGGTTCTCAACCTTTTCTTCACCATGAACCCCCTTATTGTGGCCACGGAGCATGGTCATGGACCCCCAAGACTTAACTCAAGATTTAAGTCATAACACTTCCCCAGCTGTCGATGGACCACAAGTTGAGAATCACTGATCTG
Source organism: Pantherophis guttatus (assembly GCF_059756535.1). Classification (NCBI taxonomy): domain Eukaryota; kingdom Metazoa; phylum Chordata; class Lepidosauria; order Squamata; family Colubridae; genus Pantherophis; species Pantherophis guttatus. The sequence goes on along the minus strand of NC_142063.1, from coordinate 287,879,844 downwards.
GAGCATTCCTTAAATGCACATAATGTTGGTTAGAGCTTGGAAGGGTGCTGTGAGATCCTTAAATGATAGATAAGTGACTTTCTAAGAAATATATCAGGATTGATAGATTCACATTTATTGTATGAAATTATTTTAGTTACTCTGTAATAGATGCAGCAAACCTCAAACAGAACCCACTTGCAGTTCATTTTTCTCTGCATTTACAGAAATACAGATTTCACTAATCAGTGAATAAAACACAGGGACAAACATTCAGTCACCACAGAGCTCAAAGATCAGTTGACTAAAATTCAGAAAGAACTGAAACATAAGACAGAATGAATGCATGAACGGATGTGAATCACTTCTTTCACTGCACATGCAGCTGGAAGGACCACTTAATTCTAGAAAGATTATGGTACATATGAGTCAGGCAAAATTATTTTTAATTATGATTATGAATATAAAATAAGAGGGAACTCCCATGGTTGCATCTGTCTTTTCCAAAGTTTTGGATGTGGCTTTGGGGTCTCTATAAAAATTAATTTTTAAGGTGGCAGATGGAGAAATTATAAAATCCCATTAGAATTTAACCAAAATAATTTAAACCTAAATTAAATCACTTTTTGTAGTGTTCCCACATCACATTACTCTATTCGCACACTTTTGGGGGGGGGATGCAAGTCTTAGCATGTCGACTGTGGCTCCTGACTTCCCCCAACAAATTTGGAACCCCTGATAAGATTGTAGGATTAGTTCACAGACTGATAAAGGAGGTATATAAAAATATCTAGGAAACTCACTTAGAATTGTTTTGATTGCAGTGACATAGAAATAGGTTTAATAAATAGATAAGTAACCAGCTGTGAGATTTTGTGCTATCAGTCAAAAGACCTGCCACTGTGCTGATTCTCAATAGGAAGAAGCTAAAAAAAAAACAACCCTCTCCATCATGATGCACTTGGGGGAATGTATTCGTTTTTGGATGGGAAATAGTTCCATTCGGTGGTGTATGTAGGGAAGTCCAAAAAGTCAAGCTATCAGCCATAATCGTGCAATTGAAGCCCCATCCTTTTTACATGTGCCATGTTATGCATAAAAAAGGATAGGGCTTTGATCATGTGGTTGAGGCCACAATTTTGATTTTCTGGACTTCCCCATGCTGTAGTCCTCCCTGGTTCACTTGCTTGAATTTTTGTAACCCCATCCTTTTTTTCCCGTCAATAAATCTTGCTAAAGAGATTGTAAGATTATCTTGCTGGAAAAAGGATTATGTTCAGTTAAACAGATGCTGTTTAATCTGGCAGAGACAATGAGATAGATAAACAGGGCAGTGAAAGAAACAAGTTTCAGACTGTGTATATATTTGCAGGACTTTTTTGTCTAAACTGCAGGTAAACAATATTTCAACAGCAGGTGTACCACTGCATCAGCTTCGGCACTGACACAGATGCAGAATGCATTAATCTACCAGTCATGACTTTGTACATATCTTTAGTTAGAACTGAGAGTTACTTTGGTCTACATAAATCCACCTACTTCTACTGAATTATTTAAAGTATTATTTTAATAATTCCACCAATCGTATCTTGTTTTTTATTACCTGGGGTGCCTTTGATTTTGCAAACATTTCCTTTCGTAACCTTCTTGATAATCCCATTGCAGGCTGACAGAAGGAACCTATCCTCAGATTCTACAAAAAATAGGCCAAATGAAATGTTGGATAAAACGTCCCCAAAATATACTGTGGTTCTAAAAATATGATAACACCATTTTTAGAATATTTAAAATCGGACTATGCCACCAACCCTCAAGACTGAGATAGATTTAGCTAACAACTTCCCAGTGGCTACGTATTTCAAGTTGTAAAAAAATGGCAACTTGACGAAAATGCACTAATACTTTCAAACCAACATGCCATTAACAAGGGGAAGAAAAGGAAGTTTGATTGCAATTAACAAAAATCTATTAGGTTAGTTCAAAATGCATTGCTTTTACTTCTGCATGCTAGCTTCAGCACCAGAGATTGATTAGGCTGGCACAATTTGAGAGTGTGCAGGCTATTGATCTCCATGAAAATATATTGGTGAAGACAGAAGTGGAACTGATTAGACAACAACAATCTCCTCATTGTGTATTTGGAAAAAAATGCTAAGCAAGGAGAGACTTCCGGTGAGTAAATGGCAAACTGACATCCTGAAGACAGTGGGAGACATTACGGCCAAAACTGGCTATTGGACTGCCAAATTTCTTTAGAGAAAGGAGAAACCTTGAGGTTGCCCATATATACAACTGGTTTTTTTTTTTACTTGAAAACAGCTGGGAATTGCAGAATTACATTGAACGTATACCCACCAATGTAGCCTTTTGTGGACTTAAGGTTGAACCAAACCTCACTTTTTAATTACAGTTTTTTTTCCTACTGTTTTTTAAAGGTTTTCTTCAATCCTTAAAAAAAAAACGATTTAACTATTTATTTATTTATTTATTTATTTATTTATTTGTTTGTTTATTTATTTTAAATTTATATACCGCCCTTCTCCCTGAGGACTCAGGGTGGTGTACAGCCAGAATTAAAAAACATAAAATACAAATATTAAAAAACAATTAAAATATATATAAATTTGGCCCAAAATTAAAAATACAAACCAATTAAAACATTTAAAATTTCTTCTTAAGCCAGCCCGGCTTGCTGGAAAAAGTGGGTTTTAAGGGCACAGCGGAAGGCACTAAGGTCTTGGATTCTCCTTATCTCTGGGGGCAACTGATTCCAGAGGGTAGGTGCCCCCACAGAGAAGGCCCTCCCCCTGGGGGTCACCAGCCTACATTGATTGGCTGATGGCACCCTGAGGAGGCCCTCTCTGTGGGAGCGCACGGGACGATGGGAGGTCATCAGTAGCAGCAGGCAGTCTCGAAGATAGCTAGGCCCGATGCCATGGAGCGCTTTAAAGGTGATAACCAGCACCTTGAAGCGCACCCAGAAGACCACTGGGAGCCAGTGCATTTCGCGCAGGAGCGGTGTTACATGGGAGCGCCATGCTGCTCCCGTCACTACCCGCGCTGCTGCATTCTGGACCAGTTGGAGCCTCCGGGTGCTCTTCAAGGGGAGCCCCATGTAGAGAGCGTTGCAGTAGTCAAGGCGAGAGGTGACGAGGGCATGAGGGAATCCCGATCAAGAAAGGGCCGCAACTGGTGTATCAGGTGAACCTGACAAAAGGTCCCCCTGGTTACAGCTGTCAGATGTTCCCCCAAGAACAGCTGCATATCCAGGAGGACTCCCAGATTGCGAGCCCCTTCTGTGGGGGCCAAAGACTCGCCCCCAATAGTCAGTGATGGAGTCAACTGACTATATCGGGATGCCGGGAGCCACAGCCACTCAGTCTTGGAAGGGTTGAGCTTGAGCCTGTTCCTCCCCATCCAGATCTGCACAGCCTCCAGGCACTGGGATATCACTTCAAGGGCATCATTGGGGTGGCCTGGGGTGGAGATGTACAGCTGGGTGTCATCAGCGTACTGGTGGTAACTCACCCCGAAGCCACAGATGATCTCGCCCAGTGGCTTTACATAAATGTTGAACAGAAGGGGCGAGAGGACCGATCCCTGCGGCACTCCACAGATGAGAGGCCTCGAGGTCGACCTCTGCCCCCCTGCCAACACAAACTGTGACCGGTCGGAGAGAAAGGAGGAGAACCACCGCAATACAGTGCCTCCCACCCCCAACTCTTCCAGCCGGTGCAGCATGATACCATGGTCGATGGTATCAAAAGCCGCTGAGAGATCTAACAGGACCAGAACAGAGGAACAACCCCTGTCCCGAGCCCTCCAGAGATCATCAACCAACACGACCAATGCCGTTTCCGTGCTGTGCCCAGACCTGAAACCTGACTGGAACGGATCTAGATAAGATGTTTCCTCCAGGAATTGTGGGAACTGTCGCGCGACCACACTCTCCACAACCTTCGCCATGAAGCAAAGGTTGGAGACAGGATGGCAGTTGGCCAATATTGCCGGATCCAGGGATGGCTTCTTGAGGAGAGGCCTCACCACCGCCTCCTTCAAGGCAGCAGGGAAGTGGCCCTCACTCAGCGAAGCATTGATAACACCCTGGAGCCAGCCTCGTGTAACCTCCCGGGAAGCCAGTACCAACCAGGAGGGACACGGGTCCAGTAAACATGTGGCCGCACTAAGTCTCCCCAAAATCCTGTCCACATCATCGGGAGTCACAGCGTCAAACTCCTCCCAGATAACTCATAACTATGAGTTTAAGGCTTTGGGGAAAAAAATTCGGGGGTGGAATATGCAGTAAAAGGGTGATTGCAAGGCTGATTTTAGAAAGTTTTAAACTGATAAGATTTTGAAGATTGACAGATGGGGAAACAAATATATCAATGGATCTGTTGAGAGATCAATGAATATTAAATTAATTTAATGAATATTAATAGTAATCAAACCAAGTTTGAAAGAGGGGTAGAAGGCCACATATATTAAAATTGAACAGCCCTTTTTCAACAGAGTAGGAGGGAAATATCTCCTGTCTACAGTCCTTTCAGCAGTACCAAGAAGGTTCCACACCCATTTGAACTCTGATTCAGATGACTCTGAGGGCACAGATAAACCCCCAAGGATTTAGCAAGAACTCTCAGAAAGCTAACAACTGACTTTCAGAGTGCTAACAAACAGATGACTATTAAGGAATATAAACCCTTCCATTCCTCACCATTGTCAGAACTGAAGAGGTTTCTTGGATAAGAAGTGAAACATCTTCAAGGGAAAAACAAAGAAAGTTCAGTTGCCTTTTGAAAAGCAGCACCTTTGAGACAACCAAGACCTAGACGACTGACAATCTTCATAGACATTAAGTTCAGAAAATACTTTTAAAGCTGTCTTTTATGATAGAAAAATTTGATGTCATTGAAGAGGAACAAGCTACACTGAATAAAACTGAAATCACTTGTCTTACTGCCCCTCTGTTCCTCCTCTCAGGACAGCGTCTCTGGAGATGTTCAGTAGAACCACATGTATAGCATCTCTTTGCAACATTAACTCTTTCAGCTACTCTGCTGGGATCCTGGACTTTTGCAGATGCTGGTTTGTGCTGAACGCTCTCTCCTCCCTTTCCTGGTCTCCTCTCCAGCTGTTTCTGCTCCTCCTCCAACAACCAACCAGTCAAGTACGCCATCCAAACAAATGAAAAAAAGATGAAATAGTAGAGATACACAAAGGTGAAATGTTGGATTTACAAATGAAATTGTTTAATGATTTAACAAGTAAAAAAGATACACAAATACTAAAGTGATGTGGATAATACCTTTACGCTGGATTTACCAAAGGAATTGTCAATGATTTTGTGAAAAGAGACAAGGTGAACACGAACCGTGATGGGGATAACCATTTAACACTGGAATGGTAAAAGCGGTAACTCAGAGATGATACGTCAGAGGTGCCAATGATTTGGAATAAGAGACAAGGAGAATACGAGTAGTAATAAAATGTTGGGACATTGTTTGAGGTGACAAAAAAAATTGGGAGAAAGAGAAAATAATATAAAATTGATTTTTTTGATCAAGACTAAAATAAATGGGATAAAATAAATCTTGGATAGTATTTAATGGATTTTTATTAAAGTCTTTGTTTATTTGAAGATAGATGGGGTATTTGTTTAAATCGAAAAAGGGATTCAAATTGGGTTTATTAGATACCATTTATAACAGTTGTGTTGCTTTTTCTGATAACCTTTAATGGACTTTTGCTATTAAGATGGAGTGATGAGGCATTACAGATTGGTTTATAGAGAGGAGGGTAGGATATGGGATGAAAAGATTATTGGTTTTATGATGGTAAACTGTTAATGTTGATCATAGAATAGATGCTCGGGATGAAGGGGAAGGGTTTTTTTCCTTCTTTTTCTGCACTGAATTTTCTTTTTAAATTATTTTTATATATTTTATATTGCATAGATTGTATTAGTTTTATCTGCATAACATAATTTTAATAAAAATAATATAAAAAGAAAAATTGCCAAGCAATATGATCATTCCAGAAGTGTTAAGGGAAACATGTTTGTAGATATCCATAACCCATAAAAGCAGAACATCTATTTGCAAGCAGCTGAAAATGTTGCAAACCCTCACAGATTTTACAAACTTTGCTACCCAGGCAGCTATTCTTGGCTTCATCATAAAAAAAAAGGAGCAAAGGAATAACCAGCCCACCACCTTTCCCTTTCTTATGCAAGGCAGCCCAATTTGCATTGTGAGTGAAGGACATATATAGCGGAGGGTGCCAAAACCCAGGTCTTAAAGCCATCTGACACACACTAATACTGTCCATCATCTGAGACCCAGATATAGCTCCTTGCTCCTAGGGACCTTGTGTTATCCAGGTTTCTTTATTACTGTCATTGTAGACATCAAGAAAGATAGATTGCAAAAATTGGGAAAAATTGGGATTGCAAAAATGGGAAAAGAACCAAGCCTTGCTTAAATTAGTAATTGGTTTCATTTTGGATAGCAGGGAGAAAATTTTTTTCAGCCATGCAATTTCTTCCCATTCACCATTTTAATCTTCACCAAATTAGCGGTTGTGCTGTGCAATAGCAGCCATTGGCTTCCCTGGGATTTGTCTTTTTTTTCCCTTTAGGATGAAGAGTTCATAAAATACTAATCTTACGGAATGTCTTCTCTAGGGCTTCCTTGTCTAAAAAATAATGATTCAACATAATTAGGAAATCCCATTGTATCAATTTGCAAAATCCACTGGTTAAATGGTGCAGCTATGAAATAGCTGATGGAATCTACATTGTGGTGGGCAATCAGATCTTTCAGGGTAAAATTCCCACGTCACATCCTGCCTAATATCTTCCTACCAGCATAAGCATCACTTCAGTTTTTTTCCTTCAATTTTCCCATCTTTAATAAACAATCTTCCAAAGTATATTCTTGCTCTTTTTGACTATTTATGTATAATTTGTAATCACACATTCCATTTTACCTATTATTTACTAACTACCATGGTCTTTGATACATTTCATATAATCTAACATCTGCTACAAATCATGCAGCTTCACAGATATTTCTCTTATGGTTTTAAACTTTGAGCTTCAACTCTATGGTTCTACAAAATATTGCATAATCCGAGCTTGTTCATATTATCTTCTGCTTTCTTTAAAAACACACATACTGATTGAACTTTCTTCCTCACATTCTCACATTTTAATGACTTGCTGCAGAGCAAAAATCCAGTTTGCCCACTCCCCTACCCAGCACAAGCCTCATTGTATTTTTTCCCCATTTTTTCTCATTGTCACCTCTCATTCCCTTTCTGTCAGTATTCTGACAAATACTTTTCCAAACACAGTTGACAAATAAATCCTCCTGTAGATTTTATATTTGCTTTGGTTGCTACTTTTTAACAATTCTTACAAGCACTCGCAAAATGGATTCCTTAGAAGGAAGAAGATGCTCCTTAACTACATTTCTGGGAGCAAAACTAACTCTCTGCACAATATGGTACAGACCAAACCCACACTGCCTTTTAATCAAGAACACAGCTACTACAGAAATGTACAACTATAGTTATTGCCATTCTTGGTGAGCAGGGATGATATTAAATAAGACACATTGAAAAGAACTACTTATACATATTAGTTACATTTGAATGTCTCAACATGCTCCAATCAGACATACTCATTCAACCATCAAGCAAATCTTCATACAAAAAGAGAAAAAGCTTTCATTCCGCCTTATGAAAGACAATTTTAAAATCAAAGGACGTGGAGGAAAAATCTTGGAAGGTTCATAGAGCTAATTTATGAGCCTTTATGGGCCTGCCCTTGATTTATTTGTACTTATCACTGCACAAAAGCAGTTATTTTTAAATGATGGAACTAGAGATCCCAGGCAAACAAATATTTCTGAAAAGTGGTATTACTTTTTACATTGCTCCTGGAGAGAAGAAGCACTTTAGTGCCTCTTCTATACAAAGACGATTCTAAAGGGCAAGACAAGGTTAAGAAAACTCAAGAGGGAACATCAGAGCACCATGCTGTTGAAGTCTCTACAAGCCCAGAAGTCTCTACAGCTCTACAAATGTTCTCAATGCCTTAATGAAGCAATTCATTGGTTTGTTTTTCAACTTTCAAAACAGAATGGTTTAAAATTGTGACATTTGGTAGAAGCAAAATGTTTTTCCAGAGAGGTAAGAAACATTCTTCAACCAATTCCTCTTTACACAGCAAAATTGCACAGGTCATTTGCTAATGGAAGTGGGAAGAATCTCATACAGGAGAACTAGGGAATAAGATGACCTGCTGGTTTCACCAAGAATATAATTTATTTTGACCAAACACAAGAAAACCCATTTGTGGATTTACTTTCCTCTCAAGCACAAGCATCACAAATTCAATAATAATAAGTTTCTTCAATTGATTGCTGGGGTAAAGATAAAAGTCATCTGAAGCCTTCCCAAGCCCTGACATTACGTGGAAATTTTAACCACTCTAGGGGAAAAATTTAGTTTGAGGTTACTAAAAGCTGAACCAAAAACTTCTTTTTATTTAACACAAAAGCAGTGAACTTGCTAAGAAAAGTAGCTGAAGAAGATAGTATATTGAAAATAATGGCAATGTCCCAGGTTCTCTAGTGGACAATAGGAAGTTACTCTCTGCAGATTCTATAATAATTTGTTTTCAGTTTTGCCTTAAAGGAAAGTTACAGAAGCATATTTTGAATTATTTGCATCTCACTCAGAGATGAAGCAGTAAGTCATGAATTTTAGATTTAAAGTTAAAAGTACAACTAGAAACCTTCTACAGGGTCATCCAGTTATAGAAGTAAAGATTAACCTGTTGTCTAACAACACTGGTCTATAAATTTTGGGAAATTAATGACCTCCGAGATAAAATGTGTTAATTTTACATATTTTGATTAGATGAATTAGAAAATAGGTGTTAAAGGTGCTGGTTGGCTAAAGTTTTCAAAATACTTCACAATGAAGATGTATACACTGGCGAGTATATTTGCCTGTAAGGGAGGGAGGTGTCTAATTATCATGATGCCTCATAACTTCTCGACAAAGTACGGTAGAAGAATGAAAATGGTACCACATGGAAGTATATAAATTTATCTTCACTTTGAGAACAGCAAGACTATGAAAAACACGTGGAAAATTTGCACTTGGTGCAAACATGTCACTGAAAATTCACTTCTTACATTTGCATTTAGATATTTCCCTTTGAACTGTGGGGCAATGAGTGATGAACATAGGAGAGATTCCACTGGGATATCACAGGCATAGAGAAGAGATACCAAGGGAAATAAAGTCTGTCCATGCTTGCCAATTACTGTCATGCTTGCCGATTGCTGGAATCTCCCCAGTGATGATCCTACTGCAGTTCACAAGAGAAAAGCCAAAAAGCGCAGTTTACATACCGAATAAAGACGGAACCTTCTTGTTTAATCTGACGTTAGAGCTTGTCACTTTTTCATGCAAAAAGCATGAAAACCCAATAAATGAATAGAAAGTTATGTTATTGGTATCAATAAAAAGATAAATTTATAATGATTGGTGTGGCATGATTCTGATTGCTATATCACATTTTGCAGAAAAGTTGTGGAGCATAATCACATATCCCCCTCGTAATTTTGAATTATTTTGATGCAATTTTGACCTGAAGCTGTATCTTGGAAACTGGAGCCATTTAATACTCAGGACTTAATTTTCCTTTATTAGTGACCCAATTATGGTTAAAATTAAGTTATTTTAATTTCTGAGGCTTTCTCCTTGTAGACCAGTGCAACAGTGGTGGGTTTCAAATTTTTTTACTATCGGTTCTATGGGTGTGGCTTGATGGGCATGGCAGGGGAAGGGTACTGTAAAATCTCCATTCCCATCCCACTCCAGGAGAAGGTTACTGCAAAATCCCCATTTTCTCCCAATCAGCAGGGACTTGGGAGGCAGAGAATAGATGGGGGCGGGGCCAGTCAGAGGTGGTATTTACCGGTTCTCCGAACTACTCAAAATTTCCGCTACCAGTTCTCCAGAACTGGTCAGAACCTGCTGAAACCCACCTCTGCAGTGCAATATATAACCATTCTGCTAGAAGACTCCTATCATGTCCTCTCTCAACCTTCTCTTCTGAAAGCTATGCATTTTTTAACCATTCTTTGTAGGACTTGGTTTCAATCCTTTCATTTCATCCTCATAATAAACCCATGCTGGACCGTGAGACAGTTAATATACTATGATTCAGGACTTGCAGCTTCCCTGAAAAAGAAGCTATAGCTTCAGCTGTGGTTGCTTGCTACTCCTTCTGCATCATGATTCCTCTGGCCAGCAGCATAGAGTGCCAGAAGTACATAATATTAGCAGTAAGCATAAGCTTTTGTGTGATTCTAAAAATAAAGGGTTGCTAGCAGTGAACTCTCTGGACCATTTCCCAAAGACACCTACCTTCTTAAAAGATGCCTTCTTTGCATCTCCTTGTCTTCCTTTTGCAACTCATCATAACATTCGAGGGAACCTGAAGATTGCAGGGGTAGAGCAAATAGGCAGAGTAGTTGGGACTAGACTTTTCTGCACTTTCTAGATTGCATATATATTTCTGCACTTTCTGCATATATACTGCTCATTTTTAGCAATTGTGTTTGGAGTGGAATCTAAAGACAAAACCTCCCTCCAAATCTAGGCTAAGATGCCTCATTTTTGAACCCTGAGATTGTCCACTTCTATTGGCTGCCTATTATCTTATGTCCAAGGTCCCATGAGAAGTATTTCAAAGCTCACCCAGCATTTCTTTTTCTTTGGTGCATCCTCAGTAGGATTTACGCAGAGACATCTATGTAAGTTCTTGTTACTTATTATTAGAAGTTGGCAGAAACGCCCAATAAATGAAACCGTGAGGTTTCTTCAATTCTTTTTTAATATGGTTTTTCCTCATGATTGGCTCTCCATTATTGCCCATGTAAGGTATATTTATAACAATGGCTCTCAAAAGAGCTGCAAAGATATCAAACCATAAAATTAATGTTTCTCATTAAAAAAAAAAAGTTGAAGAAGTTTACTCATTCAGCCCAAACCTATAAGCATGTTTGTCCAGGTTAATGGCTGCAATAAAGTTACCTATCTATAAGCATGTTCATTCTGAAATCAGTACTACTAACGCTTAGGACTGCAGCTAAGGCATCGTTTTCAAAATTACAAATGCAGTGATGAACCAATTAGAAGTGAGGGATTGCTGAATTAAAGGTTGTTAATAAGATTTAAAAAAAAAGACTCTGGTCTATTAAAAAGAAAAACCGTGAGCACAAACTAGTTTAAAAAGACTTCCATTTGTTTTCCATGTATAGAATGGTCTAATTACCATATTTTTCGGAGTATAAGACACACCGGAGTATAAGATGCAGCTTAGTTTTTGGGGAGGAAAACAGGAAAAAAAAATCTGCCTATCTTCTTCGGGATAAAAAATAACTTCTAAAGCACAGCTGAGAGGGAGCAGCAATTAGAAAAGCAGGCAAAGCACAAGATCACTTTACTCACTAGCGCCTCATTAGGACTGAAAAAAAGCTTCGAAAAAGCTACATTTGGAGTATAAGATGTTCCCAAATTTTCAGCCTCTTGGGGGGGGGGGAGTGCGTCTTATACTCCAAAAAATACAGTAAATCGGTTTACACTTTTGTCTGTAAAATATGGCAGAGTGGAGGTGGTCATAAGAGTCTGTCTCTCACAGAGACTCATGAGACAAGTTGATCCAAAGCCCCAATGGAAGGCTTTTCTGTGCAAACTGCAGTGTTAAGAATGATATGTTCCCCTTTTGCACTGGAGATTCATTGAAATATACTTTACATGACTTTCTTGGATGCACATGTTGGCTCTAAATCAACTGATACGTGTGAACATATTACCTCTTATATGTAGGATTGTATGCTCCTGACAACTAGTACTTGGAGGGCACTTGTTTGCTTCTTAGTAGCATGAAGTGGTCATTTCTGGACTAGAAAGCTAAATGAGCAGGCCCTCTAGCATTTTACCATATTTTGTTGGAAATTAGAAATAATCTTTCATGAGGACTTCTGATGAGGAATTCGGAACTGACAGCTCATGGACAGCTGGAGACATTACGGCTGAAAATTCTAACCAGATACTGGATCCAGATTGCCGAAATCTCTCTGGAGAAAGGGGATATCTTGAGATTGCCCATATGTACTCTGGACAACTATTTTTTATAAGTAGATAGTAGAAATGATGTTTTTGTGTTTGCTTGCAAACATCTGGAGTTGTGGGATTCCATGGAGCTCATAGCTGTTAATATAGCCTTTTTATGGATTCAAGATTCTACCAAACCTGTCTTCTTACTCATTATTTCCTTTTTTTTCCTCCTACTGTTTTTTAAAAATTGAAAACATTCAGAACCACAATAAGTCATATTCACTGGGCAATTTTTTCTTCAATCCTTAAGGAAGAAGTTTTAATTACAAATTTAAAATTTTACAAACATTTTTATTTTGCAATATACAGAAAAACATACAGATTTACAGGCTGATTTTACAAAGTTTTAAAGAGTTAAAGGGTCCAGATGGACTTGAATTGGAACTTCAATTATCAAAATCCTTCCCATGTGAAACTTTCTATGCTTATATTTGGAACTGATTAGACAATTCTGAAGACCAGTCACTACAGTACATCACAAGAAAATAAACATATCAATAAATTCGTAATGATAAATTTTTGACTATTAGGTCCAGAAAATAATTTTAAAGTTATCTGTTATGATAGAAAAAGTTGATTCATAAAAGGAACAATTTCTATTGAATAAAACTGAAATTAATTTGAAGGTGGATTTAAAGAAGATAGCCTATATAAGAAAAAGATGAAATAATAGATATAAAACCCCCACAAAATATTGGATTTACAAATGAACCCAGTTGTTGATTTAACAATTGAAAAAGACACACAAATACTAAATCAGAAGAGTGATATGGATACCTTTTTACTTAGGATTTACAAAAGGAAATTGTTGAAGTTGTCAATGAACCGTGATGTGGATAACATTTTATACTAGAACTACAAAAGGAGCTTGTCAGATATGCCAACAATTTTGGGATAAGAGTTAAGAAGAGTATAAGGTGTAGTCATATGTTGGAACATTGTTTGAGGTGACTAAAGATTCTTGGAAGAAAGAGGAAAGAATATAAAATTGTTAATTTGATCAAGGCTAAAATAAATGGCTTGCTATCTTGGATAATGTTTTAATTGATTTTTCTTCACTAGGACTGGATGACAATATTTTAAAGGCTTTGTTTATTTGAAGAGCGAAGATAGGGGGGTTTGTTTAAATAGTAAAAAATCAAACTGGATTTATTAGCTACATTTGTAACATTTATAAAGAAGGGGATAACATATTTTAAAAGATGGTGATAATCTCAATGTTGATTAAACTTGCTAGGGATGAAAGGGGATATGTTTTATTTCTCTGCATTTTTTATTTTTTTTAATATATATTGTACCTGTTTATTAAAACTAAATTGTGTTAGCTTTATCTGTATGACATAAGTTTTAATATTTTTTAAAATTAAAATTATGTTAAAAAAAGAAATATTTCTTCTGCCATGAAAATTAGTAATGCAGGGGAAACTCTCACACAATCTAGGTTTGAGATACAAATAATAGCTGAAGTAGCAAGATTGTCCCCTGACTGCAGATAGTCCACTCATCCATTTTTCTAGCATGGTCATCTGTGCATTTCCTACTGCTTGATTTGGCAGAAACCAGGAGAATCCACTTGTGCTGACTGGGTAGCCCTCATTAGATTGATCTTCTGCTCTGAGAGTTGGCTGTGGAAAATATTTCCTGAGGCAATTAACTCTTCAAATGGGGAAAAACTGTGCAATCACTTTAGACTCTCCCTCCCTCCACACAAACCCATCCAAGAAGAGGAAGAAAAAACATATATGGTTGAATGATAATACTGTAAAATAATCATCTTTAACATGGTCCCCACTAGAGACAGAGACCATAGATAAAAAGCAAGGAATGCCAGATGGGGGCATTGTGATTCCAAGCAAGCCTGTCTCTCATTCTGTGGGATATTGGGTGATGGTGTGTGCAAGTGTGCAAACATAATGCAATTTGTGTTTGTTTTTTCTCCCAAACAGCATGATAGTTCTGCTTCCCTCAGGTCTTTGATTTACAAGAAAACAAACATCTCTTTGCTTAACAAAGGCACAGAAAGAATTCCCCTTTGAAACAGTTTAATTTTACAGGCCCTGGAGCAATGTCAAGACAGAGCCAGGAGCAAAGAAGGAGGAAAAATGCAAAGCAAAGCAAAACACACAAATGAGCTTTTCGGTCTGTTTGAACATAGTTACAAAGGGGAGAGTTCTAATTAACTGAAACTTACCTCATTTGTATTTCATTTAAATATCTCTGCTGTGGATTTTCCCATATCTGTATGTTTCATGATGTACAATCAATTTGTAAGTGATGCTCATAAAATTCACATGTTCCAAATTCAGGAATAATATTTACATTCCCCCATGCTACCTTTAATTTTTAAAAATAACTTTGTCCTATACAATATATTACACTTACGTATTATGTAAATTAGATAAAGCTACTTTTTTTTTTAAAAAAAATCATAATTGCCAATATATAACATAAACAAGAATGCCATCATAAAAATTAAGCCACAAAACAATACAACAATAATATATTGATCACCAGTTTCAATAGTTTCAGAATTTAGGGATTAGCTAACAAGGCACAGATGCAAAGAACACCCATTGAATTATTTCAAATTTAAATATAAATTACTTGAAGTTGCATTGCTAAATGTATACCTATCCCCATATTCCCACTTTTCCCCTGACATCTGGGTGCAATTAGAAAAGACAATCATAGAGATAAATATAACACACTCTAAAGGCACTGTGATTCTACAGGGAGACTTTAATGCTAGGGTAGGGCTCTTTGCTTGATTATGGCCACTAGGGCCTCACACCTGAGGACTATTACCTGAGGACTGCTGCTCCTGAGACACCAAAAGGATATATGGTAAATTCTAAACTGATCCCTTTGACTTATACATGCAGTCTTCATATCCTCAGAGGCAGCTGCTTCATATACCTACCTCTTTACTTTCCATGTTGGGAATGCTAGTAGTGTCCTGGATTACACACATGTCTCAACAGACAAAACTGACTTATTCTCAGACCTTCACGTGAAGGAAAATAATGACTATCAATTGACTGGAACTAACTTTTAATGCAGTTCTGATTTAAGGCCACCTAATAGATCATAAGAGACACACTTATGATACACTTGCTAACTTAAAGTGAGGCAAGCGAGGAAGCCAAATGCTCTAAGCTGAACACTAAGGCGATTGCTAGCTTTATGAACTCTAAGAGGAACCAGTCATGGGCTAAAATAATTGTTACATCAAGACATAAACAGAGCTTTTACCAGGTATGCCGATTTGTATTACATACAAAAAGACTTTTTCATAGACTTGTTAATTTAGGAACCAATAATCCATGAGATCTACTTGGCTTGATCTTGATTGCACTTATTCAAGAAAGACCCTAAAAGCAGCTATGCATCAGTTCAAAGAAACCCTACATCAAACAATTTTACCAAGATGCTAAAAGCTTAAATGCAACTACAAGAAACTAATAGCTTCCAAGAAGTCTCAATATGCAGCTGCAGTTTGGCCTGAGGTAGAAAGTCAGCAAAAGGGTCCAAATCAGTCATATCTGGTATGCTGAAAGAGGGTAAATTACTACTTGATAACCCCATCTGAGCTATAATCTGGGAAGATTTTTACACTAATTCACTTGCCAATGCCAAGCAGGATCAATTAGAAAAGACAACAATCTTGAGTTTCTGACCTCTAATGACCTCCTCCTTGGCTACCAATTATCAGTGACACAAAGTTAACACATTATTCAGTCATTGAAACTCAATAAAGCACCTGGTGAAACTTCCTCCCCTCCCCCCCTCCCCAGAACTCTTCAGGGTTTACATTGAGTGGTAGGCTCCATTGATGGCAAGGCTATTTACATATTTACATTGTTGCATGTTGACAAAGTACTCTATAAATGTTCTCTCAATTGATGGTTACACACAATCCTCTGAGGACATCCTTGTGTTCCATTGTATGTGTAACCGCCACTTACAATTGGGATCCCTGAGCTAGACACTTCACCGTAGTAGCAACCTGCTGATAGATTGTATATTGGGGACCATATGGAAATAATATATGGATGTCCATTACGTACTAATAAGGATCCAGCAATTTACAAAAGTTGTTGGAATAAAGCCTGCCTTCTTTTCAGTGATCTTGCTATGGTTGCTCCAATCTGATACAAATGGGCACATGTGCATATATAGGTAGTCAACCACAACAACCACAATTGAGCTCAAACTTTATGTTGCTAAGCAAGACATTTGTTAAGTGAGTTTTGCCTCATTTTATGACCTTTCTTGCCGCATATGTTAAGTGAATGACTGAAGCTGTAAAGTTAGTAACATGGTTGTTAGGTAAATCTGGCTTCCCCATTGACTTTGCTTGTCAGAAGCTGCAAAAGTTGATGACATGACCCCGGGACAATGCAACCCTCTTATGCATGAAACAATTGCCAAGCCTCAAAATTTTGATCATATGTGTGAAAAATGGTCATGTCACTTTTTTTCAGTGGCGTTGTAACTCTGAAGAGACACTAAATGAAAAGTTGTAGGTTGAGGACTACCTGTACATACATATGCCCCCTGGACTGTTAATGTGGAGAATGGGTCAAGAAAGGATGTCCCACTCTGCCCTAAATAGTTACATTTGTCCATCAAACTCTCAGCAAGTTGTTTTCCAGATATTCAGTCCCAGTCCTGTTTAGGAAGCAGGTAACTAATAATGCTACTGACACCTTTTAGATGGCCCATTAGTTAGCCTGACAAAAGGGGATGGACGCCTTTGCTGTTCCATGTTTCAGGTTTGCAAACAAGCACATCTTTAACAGCTTGTCACGGTTCATCAAGGAAACTGGCATATGTAGCCTCGGATTAGGAAACCTGTTTGTTGTAGTTCTAGGCATTCACAAATGATTTATTCACAAATAGAACTGTGGTATGAACTCTGGTTTTTACTGCCATCAGTGCCATCTGTGCTGAATTCATGTTTTTTGAAATAAGTTATTTGATTATTTTTTCTTCCATTATAGACTCAGCCTTCCATCCTTCCGAGATTGGTATAATGAGGATCTAGATTGTTGGTGGCAATATGCCGATTCTGTAAACCGCTTAAGAGAGGGCTGTTAAACCACTATGAAGTGGTATACAAGTCTAAGAGCTATTGCTTTTGCTGCTTTCAAGGGAATCTTCTGTCTGGATACAAATGAGATGAAGAACTGCTTAGGATCATAACAGTGACTCCATCACATATCCTCCCACTTATGGAAATAAATTTGTCACTACTGTTAGTGAACAATTTGTTTATCATTTTTAATTAATGGGGCCAAATTTATATATATCTTTTAATTGTATTTTAATATTTGTACTTGATGTTTTTACTTGGCTATTCACCGCCCTGAGTCCTCAGGGAGAAGGGCGGTATACAAATTCAAAATAAAATAAAAAAAAGTAAAAATAAATAGCTGTTTTTCCCATTGCGCATTACAAAATCTTGCTGCTTGGGACAACCATATCATAGTTCAATGATATTGAACTTGAAGTCTTTCAAGTGTCACATGTCTCCTGTAGCCATGTAAATGAGGGGCTTTGAACTTTGACCATTTGATCCCAATGGTAGAAACAGCAGTACTAAGCATCAGTAGCTCATATAAATCTTTTGGCTGAGAAATTATTGTAACAAATCACAAGCACAGCTGGCATGAATAGTGGGAAAGAATGTGAACGTCGTGGTCAAACACCTACAGAGCAGCTGATCAGGCTTATTTTTTGAGTGATGTGCAAACAGGAATGTGATGGGGAGAATTAGTCCTGACTAATACCTGGCCCTTTCAGGTATTATTCAACAGTGCCCTTCCCTGCAGTTTCCCACAATGCTACTCATACATTAATCCCATTCAGTATCAAAGGCTTTCCGCTTTCTAGTCATGCCTCCATTAATACTTCCTCTGAAAAATAGCAAGGGAATTACTAATGAGCAGTCTCCTAATTGCTCTTTGATTAGGCCCTTCTGAAGCGTTCTTTGCCAGGTCGTTCTAATGAGAGAAAGTGGCTTTGTATCCTAATTCTTACTTCTTTCATTTTATATGGAGAAATTGTGTCACAGTGGAAAGAATGAGAAGCAATTGAGAATAAATTTCATGAGCAATTGAAGGGCTTCTCAGCACCCAGCTGTATGCTTGTCTATTCCAGTTGTGTTGGGGTAATCAGTCAATATTGCCTTAACTATATGGTTCTGTTTCTGCTGCAGAGCTCCAAATTGCTGAAACTTTCTAGATAATTGTTGTGTCCTTACAAATAAGCCCTTTTGCCTTCAGTAAGAGCTTGTGTAGCAAGTTATTAGTATGCAACCTCTAGTATGGGTTACAGCGAAATATGCCAAAGTGAGTCCTTAAACTAGTATTTTTATGTTTTAAATCAAGATGAATTCTTTTGTGAAGCTGCTCATAATGATAAGCTTTCTTCAAAAATTATTAAGGTGGAAACTTGTAATTACAAGGACAGGTTTACTCAACTGCCCAGTCACTTTCTGTTTAAATTTGATTAATATATAAAAATGAATAAACCTTGACAATGTCAGCATTCCAATTATATTGCTTTAACATAAAAGGAAGAAAAAGATCTGGAAACACATTGAAGGACAACATAAAGCGCAGCTATTATTTTACCATAGTTCTCCATAAAAGTGAACAAGACAATGGCAATCCTCCATCTCAACTCAAGATGGACCATTTTAAAAGCAATCAAAGTAATTAATACTAAGCATATATACAGGCCATTTCCATTTTTTCAACAACAATGCTCTCAGCAGAACAAAACAATAATTATTAAATTACTAGATGCTAGGTTCATCTAATGAGAAATGTGTCCTTCATTTCATAGAAGTCATTCACTGCAGGTTGGCAGAAATAGAAGAGGGCTCTAGACCAGGGCTGTCAAACTCGGGGCCCGCGGGCCAGATGCATCACGCACTGGCCACACCAACTTCTGGTTTAGTGAAGGGGAAAAAAGTCCGAGTTTGACACCACTGCTCTAGACCTACTCACTGACTAGAGTAAATCTTACTGAATTCAGGGGTACATTTGAATTAATATACAGCACAGGTGTCAAACTTGCATCGTCACGTGATATATTGCAACTTCCCCCCCTTCGCTAAACTGGGGGAGGGCATGGTCAGCACATGAAGCATCCAGCCTGTGGGCCGCAAGTTTGACACCTATGATATAAACAGAATCAGATGAAGGAAACAAAAGTTTTAATAGAAAATTATTTGTAATAAAATAGCCCCAACACTAAGGGCTGTTAAATTTTAAAGAAGGGAAAGAGTGCAGCAAGATTTTTATTTTAGCAAGTATTCAGCTAGCTCATACCTTTCAAACTATTGAAATTCTGTTTCTAACTATAGATATCCCAACATCTTTATTCTCCTAATTCAATATACACCACATTTTATATGTAAAGCAGTATTTTCCATCTGGATGTTAAGAATTCTGGGAGTTGCCATATCTTAAAGAGCCACTGCAAGTTGGGTAAAGCTGACATGCAGATTAAAGCCTGCTCCAATTATGCCCATATATTATTTAGCTCCATGTAATTTTTCTTCCATAACAATCAACTCATTATTTCGCATCATGCTGAATTCCACTAATTTAACCAGAATTCCACTGGTTAAAAAAAATACTAAATTTCTTGTCCAAATTTTGTTTTGAAATCGGTATTAAGACATCAAAATTTTGCCTGCCATGCAACATTCCACAGACAAAAGCAGTATGCAAATTTAACCATTCAGAAAAAAATTAAGCCCATTAAATATAAAAGGAAACAGCTGTTTTTAATTCAGCCAATGCTTAAATAACATCCTTGTATAATTCATGTTTCATTCACTCTGGTGTCCTTAGTTCAAGAAGTCATCTTGTTGACAGTCATTACTTTCCAAAACTCAAGCCAGGTTAGTTGTGCTTTGCAACTAACAAATGTTTGAATGACGTCTTTCAATTGACTATCGGACTGTAGTAAAAAGTCTATGGGGATTCTCAGTCATTCAGGTCATAGTTGTCCCAAAGGTGCTTTTTCAATAGGCAACTGAACTTTTTGATTTTTCTTTGAAGACATTTCACCTCTCATCCAAGAAGCTTCTTCAGCTCTGAATGGATGGTGGGGAATGGAAGGATTCCATTCAGAGCTGAAGAAGCTTCTTGGATGAGAAGTGAAACGTCTTCAAAGAAAAACCAGAAAGTACAGTTGCCTCTTGAAAAAGCACCTTTGGGACTGTAGTAAAGAGTTTTTCAAAAAAGTAATATCAGTTGCATTAGTGTAATTATTTTGATTTCAACATGTCCATATCCTGAAGTAGTAACCACTTAAAAGGGTCAATTCAAAAGTAAAAAAAGCATGTAATCAACACAACATTTAACAATGTAGACATATGTGAATAATTTGAATCTTGTTTAAAGACATTATGTTCAAATCCAGCATGTCAGACATTTATGCAACAATCTGTCTGACATGTTACCAGTGCATTTAAACAAGCAGATATTGCACCCACATCCAAATGAAATTGTATATTTAGGAAATAGAACACGTACATAGACATATGGCTGATTAAATTTAGCTTCATTACAGGTACACTGACATCAGGGCAAAGGTTATAAAAACACAGTTTAATTGCTTATTATCTTTGGTTCATTAGATAGAATGCTCTGTCAGAATGTGGAAAGAATAATGGTAAATCCCAGGATGAGATTTGAAATAAGGCAGGCCATATATTACAGCCATTCAGTAGTCAACCTAGATATACCGATGAAGTATATTAAATCCCTGGTACCTTAATAGGAGATTCAGACAATATGCAGGATGGCACATACCAACATTTTATAATTTACAATCATTGATTTGTCTATTAACTTCATGTCCATTACCTCTTGAAATAATAATAAAGAACACCAGGTCTACACTGGGTTAGAATACTTTGCTAACAACTGGTCCTTTTGAAAGTCAATACCTGTTTAAAGATAATTTGCCCTCTTCATTCTAAATTTCAATAACACAGAAATAGGAGCGGCTTGCAAGATGCATTTCAAAGTCAAATCACAAAGTAGTCAAATCACAAAATACAATAATATTTCCAGCATAAGCAAGGACAATCAAGGGGCCTATTTCTTCAAACAGAGGCCCTAATAATACAAGTATTTTACCCTTAAGTCCTCCTCCTTTATTACATAATTAAAATATGTTAATTGGGCACGTTGTTTTTCATTTATAAAATAGTTTGTATGTTTTTAAGAAAAAAAGCTTATGAACGGAGAAAGATGCAAAAGCAATAAAAAGGCACTGATAATTGTTGCAGGATCCAGTCTGGGTCAGTCACTCATGAGCACAAGTCCAGCACAAGTCCAAAGCTTGCAAGACTAAATTTCTGGTCCCGGTGTCCCATCCAGATTGGATCCTGCAACATTATTTTGGGACACTTATATTTGCCTTCACTGATAGTTGCATTTGAGCAATCTTAACCAAATTCAATCCTCCCAGGTTTATTAGTTTTAGAGGAGTAAAATACCTAGAAATTTAGAGACAAGATCAGAACACAGGAGTCTTTTTGTGGGGAGACAAATATTGGGAAACCTTGATGTACAGTCTCTATTTAATTTTAAACTGTTTTTAAAGATAGAAGTCATTGTACTTATTTGTAAAATATGTTTATGTTAGCTTGGTTTGCTTATGTAAATTATGTTTGATATAAAGTTAAGTGTCTCAACTAAACATACTTTTAAATATTTATTTTTGCTGCAAGCAGACTAAGAAACATACCAATAAAGTAGAATATTTATAGCTCAGGGTTGAAATTAGGGGTCCTTGGTGGTCTTGCAGACATTATCCAAACTAGATAATATCATAATTGCTAATCCTGATGATGTTAGTAGTGATGCGTAATGGAAGGTTGCAAGAAAACAACCAAGCTCAGGGACCACCAAGGACCCCTAGGGAATGTACCATCACTACTGGGTTTCCCTGAAAATAAGACCCTGTCTTATATTTTTTTGAAGCCTGAAATAAGCGCTTGGCCTTATTGCCATGCGCTCAAAAGCCCGATTGGGTTTATTATCAGGGGATATCTTATTTTGGGGGTAACAGGGTATATTTCTGACAATTTTTTTAAAAGAAGACATGCAAAAAAATAAAACAGAAGTGGGATAACACTAAAAATGATAAATTGTGATAGTGATAAATTCCAGCTTTTGTTGTGCTTGGCATCAAAGATAGAGAAAATACTAATAGGGAGGGGGCAATAAAAGAGATATACCCTTTGTTACAAATGGAACATTGACTAATAGTGCCAGTAGTTCTGAATTGGAAACACTATCACCAGAAGCACTTTCTATTCCTTCTGATCCTTTTTCATCATAGTATATTATTTTAATGAATTTGTAAAAACTGAAGATCTGTCTGCATTGAGACAACTTTCTAATCCTTTCATGTTTATTTCGTGATTTGGAATGTTTCCAAATATTGAAAAATTTCTTTCATGTCTTAATCAATTTCATTTATAATTTAAAATGGAAATATTAGGAAATATTTCATATTTCCCCCAGCCCACAGTCTAGAAAAACCAAAACCAAGCAGTCTTGGGTAAAAAACAATACATCCCAGAAAAATATTATCTACTTCTGCACACACTTCTTGTGTTCCTTTAAATCTCCAGTGTAGCGAAACCTGTACAGCATGCAGTTGAGAAAAACTAAACAGAAATTTGTATGTGTATGTGTTTGTGTTTCTTAATGTATTTTTCTTTTAATGTATCGTTTTTTTATTTAGTTTTGTATTTTATTTTGAAAAAAATACATTAATTTTAAAAGATTCTATTATATAGTATTATTTAATAAAAACAATTTAAATTCTTAATACAATGCTGATTTCTAGTACTAGCTTTTTGTTTTGTATCTCTACTATTTCTATGTCACTTGAAAAATGTTTTTCCCTTGATATTTAACCAGTTTTTAAAAAAGTGCTTATTTTCTGCTACTTCTTTGCTGGGACTTGAATTGCAACAGCTGTCAAAACAGTCTTGAAATGTACCTAAGTATACAAAAAGAATATGGTGAGAGTTCATTTCATTATGATAGAACTCGACACATGGTTGAATGATCCTCCAGTTTTGTGGTAAACCTTTGGTGACAATTGTGATATGTTCATAAGATGAAATTCCATCTAATTCTGCAGAAAAGAAGTCTCCGAGGAGCATGCAATATCTTAGAACAGTTCAGCATTATATTTAAGTGAGGTCTATAAACCTAGAACTGCATGAATTAAAATATTATCAAAGTTAAATATGTTAATGAGTAATGAGGGGAATTAATAGAGCATTCTCATAATATCTATTTTTTGTTGCTAGACTACAAGTATTAAAAAGTGCAGTAAGTTATTTTTATAAGTTCACACTATATGTAAGAAGTAGATCAAAGTGCACATATATACCCCACTCGTTTATTTTTTTTTTGTACCAGATAGTTCAAAATTCAACAAGAAATCAAAGGAATTAAGTTTAGCATCTGCTGGATTTTAATACCCAATGTAAAACCTTTAATTTCTTCCCTTAGTTATATTTGCTGTAGTTTTTAAAAGCTTGGACTTTTGTTTGCCGAGTTTTGTTATGCAATTCTTTCAGCTACATATACTGAACAACCATGAAAACTGAACTAATTCATGAATAAAGTGAAAAATTAGACAAGAATATTAAAGTGAATTAAGGAACATCTGCTACAGAAGATACAAATATTTATGGCAAAATAATGATACCAGTTCATAGAGTGATCTTTGTTCCTGGGTATAAACATTTTTAGAAATCTTTTGACACTCTTGAGATTCTTTTTTATATAGGTATAAAATGTCAAAGTTAAATATATTGTTCTTATGGGAGGGAACATAGTTTTAGCTTTTTTTCTGACCTAGATTTCTCAGCCAGAAATGGCCACCTAAATCTAGTATTTAGGATATGGCTTAATTTGAAGGCTACAGACCAGTAATGAAGAATTTGTTATCCTTTTAAACTTCACAATCAAATTTTTTTAAAAAAAACACCTAAGCCATATAGCAGCCATTGAATAGAGGAACATACCTATTGCAAAACTCAAGAGAAGAATTCAACTTTTAATCTGATCTGTTTAATGGTTTTGTTTCTTTTAAGCAGGAGGAAAAAGAATTACAATCATTTTTTTTATTTCACAATGTTAAACTAAAACTGAGCTCTAGGCTACATGTGTAAGTAAATCTAGAACACAAAAAGGGTTAAATAAGATTTCTTTAAGATTACAAGAACTGAAGCTTTCTTTACGTTTAACAAACCTCACAGAACAGATATTGCAAAGGAACAGCCCCCCACACTTTTTAAAGTGAACATTGTCCATAATCCACATGAACGTGAGTAGTGTTTGCTCAAGAGATACCTTGAAATCAACTGTGCACGTGTATCAGGGCTAAAGAAAGATTAACAAGAGAAGAACAGCATCTTTGTTATTAATCTGAAAGTCTTGTATATCAATCAGAATGTCCATCAAATGCTATGCTAGGATTTTAGAAGGGAAGAAAGTGCATAGCGTGGCAGCAGCTGAAGTCCATGTTTGTTTGAAACTCTTCATGGCAAACGCAAAGAAAATTGTCTGGTTTCTCCCACATAGCGATGACAGGAGAATACTTCCTTAGGAAACAGAATATGCAGCTGGAAATTCCATTGCTGATTTCAAAGCCTTGAGTACAACACAGAATGGCTTTTCCATATTGAACTTTAGAATGGTGGATTGAATTCATCACCAATTTGCAATATAGGCAAAGGCTTCCTTCACTGGCCATACTGGCTACCAGATTAAATACAAATCAACCTGTAAACTAGTCACTGATCTTCAGAACATACAGAGCAGTCAGTGACTTATTTAAGCTGCTCTACCCTACAACCTTTTTTAAAGAGTGATATGAGGGAATTCACTCTTTTTGGTGGCTTAAGTATATTCTATTTGTGAAAATGAGAGACAAAACAGATCCCCTTTTTCCAGCAACCCTTCCCTATTCCTTACTAGACCTAATTCCAAATTGCTAACTGAGCACTAACCAGTTTGTGGGGTAAACATTCCACGTTAGGCCATTATAAATATATATATATATATATTTCTTACAGACACAATTGCCTGTAGCTAGAGGAAACCACTGCACATTAAAAACAAAGAAACAATCAACAAAAAAAATGTGCAGTTCAGTTCAATGAAATTGACATACCCAGTATAGAACAGTAGCTCTAAAAGACCAGATCTGGAGAGTCCCCATTCTATGCAAGGCATTTTACAGTCACTTGCTTCGCAACTGATGATGAGCAGAGACCTTCACTGAGTACCAAGCTGCATAGTCACAAGGCTGGGACAGCCCATTTGATTATCTCCTTAATACACTGGAAGTGAGGTGTACAAACTCAGTTCAATAAAGGGTGATTTTCCTGGTTGTTCCCCCAATACTGTTAACTGAATTCCATTTGCTACAAAATGTCCTTTACCCCTCAATACATGTCTAGCTACAGAAAGTCAGTCTGTAGAATCCAGGCATGGCCACCATGCTGTGAATTAGCCTTATTTGTTCAATTATCAGATACCTGCACTTAGCAAAAGGCAAACAAGAGCCAATCAGATTTTGGCTGATGGGAAACAGCAAACTATGGTTGGCATATGGAATTGGATCACTCCACTTAGGAAATGTTGATGCTGTGTAGAAAATGCACGCTGTTTACTGCTTGTTCCAAAATAGCGCTAACTTTAAAGTAAGATATTTCCTCCTCCACCTTAGTGAAGGAATAAATTCCCTGTAATCTGATATTTTCATCTAATATAAAAGTTGTCATAAGAATCTGTCCCCTCTTTTTGGCTTCCTAGAAAGCTGTTCCTACCCTAAGAGATTTCCTGATGTTGGTGACGCTGCATGACCTTAGAAGACATGCGTGGAAATAGCAAAAATAAGGGTTTAGGTCTTCTAGGTTTAGCAACCACCTTGCTTGTTTCAAGCAGAGTTTCACCTCTTCAAGGTTAGCTAATAATGACAGGAAAGCCAGGCTAATAAGGGTAGTTTCTTCCAGCATGGTATGCACATAAGCAGTCTTTTACATCAGTTTCTACTCAGCTGCTGGACACTTCCCAACATAAGGCTTTTTGTTTGTTTGTAAGAACTTGACTCCTGCAATAATAGAAGCCTTTATATATTTGTTACAATCCACTAGCCATGCTCAAAAATATGTCTTCATTTTTTTAATACAGTGGCTAGTAGGCACCTTAACAACCAGCCAGTAATCAGTGTTGATCATCATTTAACTCCTAAACTACAGTACCAGGATGGTTGGCTAAAGAAAGGAAATTGATTGGCTGTAGTCTGAAACTTGCCCAGTACAAGTGTCTGGCTGACTTTGTCCTAAATAAGGCTAACATTAGTGAACTAAGAGAACAGCATTTGGTTGAAGAGTCTTGCCACTCAGGAGCAGCCCTCGCCAATGCGCTGGCATGATCGCCCAACTTTCCGGTCCAGTTTCACCATTTTCATAATGGCTTCTTCACGCCCGCGTCCCATGTGGTCAAATGTGCAATCGTGCTGTTCAGGCAGGCGATGCAACATACAGAACACATAACCTGTAAGGACAGAAGGTAAAAGAAAAAGAAAAAAGAAGAGTGAATAGACGATAATGTTAGGAATGTACTAACAGCTTCTAAGAGAGATTAATTACTACAAAAATTTGTATATGGCTTAGCGCATGCTTTTGCCATCTAGTCACTAAATAACCGAATGCTACAAGGAATAAATTAACCAACTGAAACCTTCAGGTTATCCACAGCTAGAGAGAGCTACCCGTTAAATCTTTTTAATTAAATTACCCATTAAATCTTTCCATTAGGTCATTATTTTTGATATTGTGCCTTCCATTTAAAATATAATCTCAGCATAGAAACTCATGCCTGAAGTGAAATCCTCTAAAGGAATTTTCCCAGAGATAAAGGAGAATATGTTTTAATTTTGAAAATCACAACTGAAGGAGTTAATTTTGAAACTGATACCTGTGAAATATGTAATAAATAACCTCATCAGCAGCCTCTGAAGGGGATTTATAGCAATAGAGCCAAAGTATATTTTCTCAAATCAGAACACCTGATGCAGCTTCATGCAAACATTGACAGCTGTTGGTGGTTATGTTTGTGTGAAACTGCTAACCATCTATAATCAGTGGCTCATGCCATGTGCCAAATTTATTTTTTTTTAAAAAAACCATGTGTTTCTTTACAGATAATTTATTTGGAGCTACTTCAAAACTAACTTCAACACCACCACTATTATTCTTGTACAAAATTCTGCTTCCGCTTTTTCATTTTCACCTTTCCCATGAATTTTTGCACTTCACTGTTAATTTGAAATTCTAATTGACAAAGGTGAATGATTTACCTAAAAATATCTAGAAACTTTCAGAGATAAAGGCAGTGTAAATTTATGTACTACTGAACTACGTAGTGCCAGACAGTATGTGTCAACTAGGGGTTTTTTGAATATAAATACATTTGCACATCAGTTTAATTCTTGAAATACTTGTGCAGACTTTTCTGCTGTGATGATTTCTTGGTCCAAAAAGATGCAGGACTTCTGTATTTATTTTAAATTGCACTGCTTTTTTAAAAATTTAAACTTACTATAAAAATATTTAAAATAAATAATAAAAACCATTCTGGAACATACTTTTTGTAAAAACTATTTTCTTTCCATTTATTCCTTTACTTATGTATTCAGAAATGAGTACTGATACAACATATATGTCTAGCAACTACGTTTTACAGAAAATATGTAAGCTCTATAAACTTGTATAATAAAACAAAATTTAAAGATAAGGCAACCGGTATATAATAAAGGTCTACAAAATTCAGAAAGCACAAGGGCTTAAAACTCTAAAATGTTGAAAACAGTCCAGAATGTGAATAATTTGAAACTACACATCTAGAGAGAAATCAAATCAAATCATTTTTTTAAAAAACCCGACTTTGTCTAACACAGATATATTAAGGCAAATGACAGCAATGTTGAATAACAACAAATTCTTGAAAAAAAATGTCGATGTTTCACAGAATTTTGATTTTGGGATAATTTACTGCTTTATTCCTTTTTTAAAAAAAAAACAACAACAACACTAATATTAACAATATTTGAAAGCCTAGTTATATCAATTTTTATACTGAAACTTCTAAATCCAGATCTTTCTCACCATTTAAGATACAGGTACTTCTTGACTTATGACACAACTGAGCCCAAAATTTCTGTTGCTAAGCAAGACAGTTGTTAAGTGAATTTTGCCCCATTTTACAACCTTGCTTGCTACAGTTCTTGAATGAATCTCTGCAATTGTTAAGTTAGTAACATGGTTGTAATGCAAATATAACTTCCCCATTGACTTTGCTTGCAAAAAATGATCCATGACCCTAGGACACTGCAATCATCTTAAATATGACTCCATTGCCAAGCATCTAAATTTTGATCATGTAAATCGTAGTGATGCCGCAACAGTTGTAAGTGTGAACAATGGTTATAAACCACTTTTTTCAGTGCTGTTATAACTTCAAATGGCCCCTAAATAAGGGTTATAAGCCGAGGACTATTATTTATTTGATTTGATTTGGGTGCTGCCTAATTCCGACTCTGGGGAGCACAACATAAATTATTCTGAGCAAAGGAATTAAAAAAGAATTCATATTTAAAGTATACAATTTTATTTAGCTCTCAACCATTCTAGAAGTTCCTTATTAAATGAACTCTTAACGAGGGGAAAATAATTTGTTAGAACATGTCTATACTAAAAGAGATTACAAACAGTAATTTTCTAAAAAGTGATATCTAATTACTGGTTTTCAGCAGAAACAAACAAGATCGTAAGTGTTTACTGATTCTCTGCTTAAGGCAGAAATGTAAAATAAAAATCTTTTTAACAAGTAGATAACATTTTATTTCAGAATGCTTTGGGCACAGCACAACTACTACAGGTAGCATTCTTTTTTATTTTTTCCAGTTAAGTCTCAGGCAAAATAATTATATCTCAGCTGAGAGTGACTAACAACTTTTTCTCTGGTCTGTATAACATAGCAGTCCAATGTAAAAGGTAATCAAAGAATCTGAATTTGTTTTGTTTGTTTTTAAATGGTGCTTTGTTATGAAATCTTATGTTAAAGTTAATATGCTCCTTTGTAAGAAGCACATTTCTGACATTTTGGTTGCTAAGGCTAAAAAAACCCCACTGCATACTACTAGCTGTGTTTAATTTTGCAACTATTGCTCTGTTGTTATTACTGTAATCTTATGACTAGAAATACTGACAAACTGTAAGTTTATGCAACATGGTAACAAGCGCATGCCCCAAGAAAATGGTAAAAAGTCAGAGGAATTAAGAAATGTTTCAGAGGGGGAGCCTGATTTTTATAAAATGCACCAGTCCGATGTTCTATTGTATGTAGATTTTTTTGCACATGCACAGGGCTCCTCCTGATAGTTTTCCTAAAAACTGCTGTAGCGAGATCTTCCTCTTTGGATTAATTAGGCAAAGGATTGGGGATTTGAAAATATAGGGGAACTCTGTTTTACTGGCAGATGCTGTCCACAGCAAGTGGGCATTTCTATTTCCGCCTAAATTAATTCATTTATATAATATTTTTATGTTAGAAAATGTAACTCAGATTTGTGATCTAGAAAAGTTTAAGGATATATCCTACACATAGCAAAAAATAGTGTACACCACGGCTGTCAAACTCGCCGTGTTACATTGCCATCATGACATTTCACTACGTTTTTCCCATTCACAGATCTGGGGTGGGTGTGGCCTGCATGTGACGCATCTGGCCTGTGGGCCATCAATTTGACATCTCCGGTGTACACCATGAGAACCATACTTAGACAAACAAATTCAAGAAGTATCTAGAAAGTAGGATAAAGCATCTAATAGAATGGTTAGATAGTTAGGTGCTATGAATTGTGTTTGACTGCATAGACAAATGTGCATCTTAGTAATTTCCTTGGAAAAACTTCAACTCTGTAATTCCATCCATCCAACTTATTCACTGACTTCCTCTGTTTTCTTCAACCTTGTCAAGCATAGGGATTTTTTCTAGTTCATCATCTGCTTGTCTTATATGCCCAAAGGGTGCAATTTTCTGTTTGTCATTTGCTTAAGCCTTTACTTTGTTGATTTTTCTTTCATTGCAGCCCATGATACCCTTGGAAACTGTTCCAAATATGTAATTTAAAAGCATCTCTTTCTTTTATCTAATTGTTAACTTTTCATAGCCATATAACTGGGAAGACTATTGTCTTCACCATTCTGCTCTTCATTGCTATTAAATGCCCTTGTTTTTCATAATCTCATCTATGAGAGTCACTGCTTTCCTACCTAGGATTAATCTTTACTTCTGAGGCATACTGTCCTCCTTTGAGCTGAACAAAAGAAAACTACACATAACCTTTAATACTTCTCTATGAATTAAATATTCATTAAACATACAACTTGACATTACCTTCAACTTCTTAACATTTAAGATGAACACATATTTCTTTTTACTCCCCACTTCTCATATTCTTATTTCCAAAGTCTTCTTATTTTTGGCTAATAAAGTGTGTCATTTGCATATGTCAAATTGTTAGCATTTCAACCACCAATTTTGATTCCAACTCTGATCTCTTCCAACTTGAATTCCACTAATATATGCAAAATAACATTTAAATACTATAAAGCCAATATGCATCTATGTCTTATTCAAATCTATATTCTAAAATATTCTGTTTCTTCAAATTTAATTTTTAACAGCAGCTTCTTGTTCACTACTTTATAAGAATTCTTCAAAAATAAATCAGGTGTCCTGGTACTCATATTAGTCTTAATATATTCCACAGCCTGGCATAATCTACCCAAAGACCTTGTTGTAAACAGTGCAACAAACACGAACCTCCTTTTTGTATTATCCCATTTGCTCCATAAATCCTTCTCATGTTACTTATCTGATTGTAAATCTTTGCAGAATACTGACTCTGCATTTGGCAGTTTTCTCTCTTTATGTATAGCTTTATTGTTTTTTGTAAAATCAAGGTGGCAATCCGCAGGGAGGGCAGCTAATTATAACTGGAGTGTAGTTCACAAAAATGTTCCACTATAACAGCATGTTTTGGGTTATATCCCCAAAGCATAGCAACTGATGCCAATCTTGGCCCATGTATACTTTCTGTTAGAGTACTCCAAAAACAAAACCATCTTATTAGTCAAGTTCAACAAAGCTCCCAAAGGAGCTTTTATATTTGCTGATAATTTATCTCCTTTAGCCAATTCCCTTTTGCACCAATTGTAATTAATGCTTTTTCCTGTTTGAAAAGAGCTCTAGGTTATTAAAAACAATATTCAATTTTAATAACTCTTCACATGTCCTGATTCTGACTCTACTTTGCTCTGTTGTCAAACTTGTTTAGTAAACAAATTAATGCCTTTTTTCTTCTTATAATCTCTAATACGAGACATTTGAGAAAACCCAAAGAAATGAGAACAAAGCTTAATTTAAAGTACTTTAATTAAGACTTACTGCTGGTTCTAATGTGAAACTTTCTACAAAGATATTATTTCTGATGCATCCAACAGGGAAATACCCTATGGAAAACACTATTTGTGAACTAAAAGCAACATGCTTCCTTCACAAAAAAATATTGGAAGGTTTCATTATAGGCAATACTCATTGCATACTTGAAATCCAGAGGAGGTCCTCAGATCTAAATCATTTATATGAATAATATGTTTTGATTCATTTTTTAAAATACACCTTATTTTAATTAACACCTTATTATATGATCTGACTTAAGTTTTTATTAAACTATATGCATCTTATTCTTGAAAAGAAATGCTGGGGAAGCACTGAAATTATTTTTCACATTAAAAACTATGTTAGATTGAAGTAGGTTTTGATGAATTTCCATTCTTTCTTTGATATTCTTATTTATTAATCATATGAATATACTTTGCTTTAGAGGTAACACAACAGGTATTCAAACTGTTTGGTAATTTTGTCTCATTTTTTTAAAAAAAACTGAAAAGCATTCTTTATTTTTAGCTTTGTATCCACTATAAAATATACATTTATAATGTTTCTTTGAATCTGCTTGCTTTTGCTTTAGGTCTGAAATGTCTTTTGGTTGTAGGTAATAGCTTCAAAAGATATTTCCTGTATGTTGAACATATAATGAGGAATCCTATACTGGAAGGAGACAACTTTCGTTTTGAAATTGTAGGAAATAACATCAATAACTTGTGCTATATTGATGACACTATAACAGTGGAAAATGTAAATTATCTGTAAATTCTAGTAATGAAAATCAAAGGGCACAGTGAAAAAATAGGAGTTAGAATATATAACGAAGACCCAACCAACGATAACGAGTATAGCAACTAGCCTTTGAATTGACAATGAAGATACTGTGAAGGTATGAATAGCTTCTGGCTATGTTGACTTGTCAACCGTAATGGAATCAGCAACCAAGAAATATGCCACAGATTTGCACTTGGTAGAGTAAAGTAAAGTAAAGTAAAAAAGGAAGTAAAAAAATATTCAAATACCAGTAAAAATCAGGATAGTATTGGCAACGTTTTCCCCATGACACTCCATGAAAGTGAAAGCTGAGAATATGAAAAAGCAGTACAGAAAGAGTACTTTTAAAAACTTTGGTATTGGAGAAGGCTCCTGAGAATACCATACAAAGCTATCTATGAAAAAAAACAATGGATCACCAAACAAATCAACTCAGAGTTCTTATTTGAGAAAGAAACTGCCAAGCTCAAATTGTCATACTTTGGATATGAAGATTATAAAATTCTGGAGAAATCAGTAATGTTGGGAAATATGGAAGAAAAGAGCAGAAGCAGAGTATGGAGACAGTTACAATGGCAATGAATGTACTATGAGAAGACCTGAAAGACCAGTTTGGAATAGATAATCATATAGAAAATCTCAGTGGTCACTAATAGTCAAAACTGACATGAACACACATACCTCAGTCATAATTAATATATTTGACTATGCCAGCGCAATCATGGATAAATAAAGCCTGTTTAGAATTAGGGTAATGTTTCCCATACTAGACTAAGTGACTATATCTCAGCAAGAATTATTCAAATATTTTTTTCAGTGTCCCTGCAGCAATTTCTCCCACGTAGCCAAAAAGGTGTGTTCAATTAGTAAAGATTTATATGGAAAAATCTTCTCTTTCACGCACGTGTAAATTTTATCAGAAGCTATAATATTAAAATTGTCATTAGGTTTTTAGTCTTAGTTTTGGATTTCTGCCTCTAACATGTATGGATACAAAGTATTTACCTGAATTAAAATTTATTATTTTGTAAGTCACTCTATGGAGCATTTATCTTCACAAACATACCCCATCCCAAAATTGGAATTTAATTAAAAACTAAAGTGTAACCAAAAAAATTAATTAAAACAAACAAGCATTACTAGCATATCCTGATAATATATCTGTATCTTCTGTTTTTTGCTTTAGTGCAATAAAAATGCAAGACAGATAAGACAAGAATAAATAACAGCAAATTTCCAGGCAGAGCTATTTTGTATATTATAAAAAATTCAGAGGCATTTTTATAATTCCACACATTTTAACCTTATAAGCGGTCATTGTTTTTATATGTTCCTGCCCTTAAAGCTTAGTTTGTTCCAATTGAAGTAATATTTTTACAAAATAGTTACTTATATTTGCTGCCAATGCCTGAATAAGATAATCAATACTTTGGCAAATAAACACTCATATTGTAACTCCACCAATTACATCTT
The DNA here is from genome assembly GCF_059756535.1 of Pantherophis guttatus. NCBI lineage: Eukaryota > Metazoa > Chordata > Lepidosauria > Squamata > Colubridae > Pantherophis > Pantherophis guttatus. The sequence continues at coordinate 287,845,831 of NC_142063.1, read as the reverse complement.
AACCTCTTCTATTAGCCGTTTCCTCTCCCTCCTCCAGAAGAAATACTAAATCTAAATATTATCTTTCTTCTAATGGAGAATTGAAACACATACAAGAGAGAGAGAGAGAGAAGAAAAAAAGTTGACGTCAATACACTTCGATCTATAACAATATAGATGAACATAAAACAAAAGTACTAACTTTTAAGAGTAGTACAGAGAGCCTGTTGCACTCTGCCCCCCAAAAGCCTGAGAAATTGCTAGAATGTCTGGAACCTGGGTACCAGAATCAAGGTAGGTTCCGATGTCTACATTATTTTGCCAAATGGCCCTAGTCCAGTGAACCTATGACATAAATGTCAAAGGAGACATGCCACAATGCTTTGGGTAACACTCTAGTGTTTACTAACATCCAAAGCATGCCCTGTTCTCATGCAATTTTGGGAGGCCTGAAGTATGTTCTTCTGCAGTCTCTGAACCCACTAGAAGATGCACAAAAATCATGCAAGAATACAGTGTGCTTTTCTGTGGTTTTCGGAGGCTGTAGGTGCCATAGAAGAGCATGCTCTGAAGCTACTTCAAGAACGGAGGCCTCATGCAACCTGGAACATCCTCAGGTAGACCGCAGAGCACTGTCAACAGAAAGACAACAACCTTGTGGGCCTTGGAGAATGGTGCAAGACAGCCTTTTTGAGTGGCAGTGGTGGTGCTAGGGCTGAGGTTTAGACACATGCCTCTACTTCAGGCAAGCTGCAGGCTGCCACCATGTGTCGCTGTTTAAAGGGAGACAATTGTTTTTCTTTTGCTTGGGTGTGTGTACGCGTGACATGACAGGTCAAATTAGGCATTTTCCTAATTTTTGACATGTCAAGCCCAAAAGGTTCACATTCACTGCCTAGCAAATGGCACGAATAAACAGGACCTTCTGAGGCAGATTTTTAAGCTTATAAAAGAACAACCAACCTACTCCTAACTGATGGATTTAAATTCCTTTATATCAGAAAATGAAGGAAGGAAAGAAGTAAGGAAGGAAAAGAAAGCAAAAAAGAAAAAAAGAAAGAAGAAAGGAAGGAAGGAAGGAAAAGAAAGCAAGAAAGAAAGAAAAAAGAAAGAAAGAAACCCACGATACGTTTTTATCATGAAATTATAATCATACAAGAAAAAGTCTCTCTGATGAATAGTTACAGTATTGATAAGCTTAAGGGAGATATTGTTTTAGAGACATATTTTCCTTGAATATACAGGAGATAACAGTGGGCTATTCTGAGGTAATTCAGAAACACATTTAAAAAACAAGCAGTTCAATGAAGCTATGGAAGAGTTAAGAAATTAGCAATATTTAAAATACAAAAACTCATATTCAGACTTTTTCCTCATGTAAATTATGCATATTCATACATCATTAATTAGACATTTAATTAGGAAACAGGTTAGTTGCCTGATAAACTGGCTTTCAGTGGCTATTTTTGGATATATTTTAATTTTGTAGGATTTATCTTTAATTAGAATGCACTGCATTTTGCATGCAACAAGTGCAAATACCTAATCTAGTACCACAGTAGCTGAATCATTTTCTAGGTGTAGTTTTAAATTTCAAGAGCCTGTTTTAAGGGCAATGTCTATTATATTCCCATACAGAATTATTCTGGTTTTGGTCTTTAGACGTCTTAATCCCATCTCTTAGGTAATGTTAAATTAAGCAATGTAATGTTCTAAAGGAGAACAAGTATCCCGTTTGATACTTATCATTGATAAGTATAGTTTAATGTTTTGTACTTCATAAACAACATATTTCAGATATATAGATTGTCAAATAAAGTCCTAGGTTATAACAACTATGTTGACAACAATGGAACCAATTACCATAACAAATGTGCATTCTTAATTCAGTCTACTTATATAGAAATTAGGCTACTTTAGCAACAATTGTCTACAGATACAGGTAGTCTTCGTCTTACAGCAGTTCACTTAGTGACCATTCAATAGCAATAGCACGTAAGACTTTACAGCCCTCTCTAAGCGGTTTACAGAGTCAGCATATTGCCCCCAACAATCTGGGTCCTCATTTTACCCACCTCAGAAGGATGGATGGTTGAGTCAACCTTGAGCCTGGTGAGATTCAAACTGCCAAACTGCAGTCAGTGGGCAGTCAGCAGAAGTAGCCTCCAGTACTGCATTCTAACCACTGCGCCATCACGGCACTGAAAAAAGTGACTTATGATCATTTTTCACACTTACGACCATTACAGCATCCCCATGGTCATGTGATCAAAATTCAGACACTTGGCAACTGAGTCACATTTATGACAGTTGCAGTGTCCCTGGGTCATGTGATCACCTTTTGTGACCTTCTTACAAGCAAAGTCAATGGGGAAGACAGATTCAATTAACAATCATGTTACTAATTTAACAACTGCAGTGATTTATTTAATAGCGGTGGCACAAAAGTTTGTAAAATGGGGTAAAAGTTCACTTAACAAATATTTCACTTAGCAACATAAATTTTGGGTTCAATTCTGGTTGTAACTCAAAGACTACTTGTATAGAAAGTACCAAAGTATGGGAACAGTTTAATGCATAAAAATAAGTTCACATATATAATTTTATTGGCGTTGGTATAACATAAAGTTACAAAAAGGCTGCAACTCAAATAGCATTCATATACAACATTTATGTAATTTTGGAGAATCATTTAAAGAAATTTACATCATAAATAAAATAATTTAATACTCATTTCAGTTTTTCTTTAAATACTATCAAAAAAAGGGTACCATTATTGAAATAAAATTTAGATCATGTCACTCTGCCACACAGACTTGAGAGTTTCCCGTCTGACAGGAGGCAGAGTTGTAACTGTGCCTTAAGGCTTTCTTGGATGTCTGACGTTGATTTTAAGAGCTCTATGCAGACAGTTCAATATTAAGATTTTATTACTAGAGATGCCTTTGGCAGAGCTGCTGATTATAAGGAAAAAGCTTTCACAATTTACTTAGCTGGATGTCCCCAATGTTTATTTGTTCTTTAGGAAGGAGAGAAGAGTCTTGAGCTTGGGGATCAACATGTCTGTTAATTATTAGATCAATAAGAACCGATGGATCCTTGTAATAAAATGCTGCAAATGTAGTCTTTCAAAAGATATAAAAGTTCATATTCAGTATTTCTATAGTCACATGAATTATCATCTAGGTTCTTTTGAATGGCCCTGCATACTCTCTCTTGAAAACAATCAGTTCATTTTTTTCTCAATTAATATTCTTCCTTCCTATTCTTGCTTTACTTACTTGGTTTATTCCACTTTTGGCCACAGCACCACTGTATTTCCTGTGGTTATAGGCTGTGAAACACATATAGTGTTGGATTGAAAGCAGCGTTTATGACCTCAAGTCATAGAATAAATTTAGATTTGGGGGACATTCCAGTTTGAAAACAGTATATCTTGTTTTTGGGGGGAAGGATGAATCACAAGCAATTAGGAATATGAATTATTAATTATAACTTAGCAGTCCCTTTTAAATTACACCTAATCGTCAAAGACACCTAAATAATTTTCAGCAGCATGTCTGCATCTCACTCATTTATTTAAAATGGAATATTTTGTTTTTCTCAGCAAATATTCATAGGCTATTATTCAGGAATAAGTCATTGTTAATTGGTTAGGAAAACTCAAATTAATGAATTTTTCACAAGTAAATTATTTCTGGAAAAGGGTCTTTCTGTCTTCTTACCACTAAAGTGTAAGAACACGTCAAACAGATTTTGCAAATACTCGTATTTGTTAACATAAATTTGCTTAATGATATCCTTATATTATTTTTTTTACCACCCAGTGAAGCTAACATTATATTAAATTATCTTTTGGGCAGCCATTATATTCAATGTAATATTAAACTACACAGAAGCTTGTCCGATAAAATACTGTAAGTTACTGTTGTCAACATACATATGATATAACTGGCATCTAGAAAAATCATATACAGGAAAGTGGAATTATTCCAAGATTCTTGATTTAAAGTTTAGCCAGTTAAAGACATATAAAATGAAAAGTTGCTTCCACATTTTCTTCCTCAGCCTGAAATGTGCAGAGGCAATTAGCAATTCCCCTTGCTTCTTCCAGTTTGCTGTGTGAGAAAATGCAGAACTCATCTTACAAATTGGTCTTTTGAAAATCAAAGGGAAACTGAGTTTGTCTGTGTGAGCACTAGATGAGATTGTAATTTAATGGAATTTTTAGGAAAGGTTTGGGGGCCGGCTTCTCTGACAGCTGCAGGATAGAAGATTCAGGGTGGCCCTATGACTTTCCTTCTGAGGTTCTTCCTTTCCTTTAATTGGCACCTCATTAGAAATTAATGGAAATGACATACTCTGTTCTTTCTGCTCTAGGCACAGCACAGTACAAAAAGAACCATCACAATTCATAACACATTCAATTTATACAGCAATGGCTCTTAAGAATTATTTATGAGATGTGAATTTCTTGTCAGCAGTTAATAACCCATACTGAATAGAAGAAAAATGTCAGTATACACAAGGAATTCTTTCTTGAAGAAAGACACTCTGAATTTGTATTTCAAGGATCTTTGTGCTGACTCTTTAGTAAAATATTTGGAGTACCCTCTTTCCAAGTCCTACAATCCTCTTAAATGCTCATAATGTAACAGAATAAAAATGTTGTGATATCCAGATACCTTAAATACTTCAAAACAATGAAAATTGTTTTGAAGGAGAAACAATAATCCTGCACCATTATTACTACTGCTGAATTTAAAACAGCAGCAATAATTTAACTAAAATTTCATGCTTCAGATATTCTCAGCAAAGAACAGTATATGAATAATTCTGAAGCATCCTTGACTAGTGGCAGAAGAGGATGATTTAAACTCTGATTCTTTCCTGCCCTGCCCCCGTCCTACAAATTACTGCCTGGTGACAAAGGGGGAATTTGGATTAATTTCAGTGTTAGTAGAATTCAGTAGAAGGCTAGGTAAGACATGACCCCAAATGCTTCATGTCTGAGACCCTTTTGGATCATGGGATTTTTTTTTTTAATATTCAATGTAATTATATATTATAAAAAGATAAATATTAGAGTTTCCATAGAATAACACTGGATATGTGGAAAAAGCAGTCCTAAAATTATAGAGAATATATTGATTGCTCCTAGCATTTACTGAAACTCATTTCTGTAATTCGATGAGTTGTTTCAGATTCTAATCTTTAGAACATAAAAATGAAATTGCATACCTTCAAATATTTGGAGATGAATAAAAATGATCTCTTAATGATACAAAGGCTACATACTTGTTTGGATTGCAATTATGTTACCAAACCAATAACATCCTCTAGATTTTACCTCACATATGGTTGATGTTTGGGACAAGTCTTGCACAAATTATAAAAACAGTGCAAGTAAATACAAAGCACAGCAATTCTCATTATCAGTTATAGTATCTATAAAGGCAGTGTCAATATCCAATTTGCCTACAATTCACTAAGTTTGGGGCATAGTGGTAGAAATCTAAATTATAATATAATAGACTGGGTATGCCCCATAAATTCTGATTACCTTTGATACATGAGACACGTAATATGATGAATGGATAGTGAAGTACACAGTGGACTCTAAAATCTGCAGTTTATTTATTTATTTATTAATAAAAAATATACAGCTGTCTATCTCATGAGAAGTGACTCTGGGCGGCATACAATTATCAATAAAAATAACATAACAGGCATCTAAAAATATAAAAATCATAGTTAAGAATGGAGATTAAGAGAGAACATCCACCTCAATAGCGGAGCCATGCAAAATTAAAAAAAAAAAAATCTCTGTTTTCCTGGGACCTCCAGGCCTGGTAGCATAACCAAGTCTTGAGGGACTTTTAGAACATCAAAATAGATGGAGCTGATCTAATTTTTTTTGGAGGGGATGTGGCAGGCCCCAGGGCAGAGAAAACTTACTGCCTGGGACCCCTCAAACGTAGGTCCGAGAGAGAGGGAGAGAGAGGGAGAGGGAGAGGGAGAGATTGGACTCCAGAATTCCCAAGCAGCAGATATTACTATTTTAAAAATTGAGACAGTAAATACTTATTAATGTATATGCTCCACCAATTATAAAGTGACTGTCTATCAAGGAGTTAAGAAGAAAATGCAAAGTAAAAAAAATGCAGATAAACCTCATTTTGCATTTTTTCTTATTACAGCATTATGCTATTAGGGAAGTATTAGGTTGCTAGTTTAGCATGTTATGCTACTTGGAGAATATTTGTTACTACTCCTGAATGAAATCTGTAATACAAAAATTGAAATAAAACCTAAAGGAAAAGAAGTACATGTGCACAAATGCTAACTTGTTTTTACTGTAAAAATTGCAAACAATATGAAAACAGAACCAAGATACTTTTATTATGAAATAACTGAGCTGTTTTAAGATTTTCAGTTAAGACATCGGGTTAGAGACCATGAGTTCTAGTCCCCATCTTAGACACAAAGCCAGCTGGGTGATCTTGAGCCAGTTGCTGGCTTTATTTATTATTTTATTATTATTTTATTTTATTTTATTTATTTATTTAATTTATTTATTTGGCTTAAGGTAGTAATAGGTAAAGGCAAGCCTCTTCCGAAAACCTTGCCAAGAAAATTGCAGCGATTTTTCCAGGCAATCACCAGGAAACAAAAACTGACTCAAAGGCACTAACTAACTAACTATAAACAAACAAACAAACAAACAAACAAACAAATAAATAAATAACCTATTTTAGATGAATGTGACAACCATTACTGGAGTCAAAATATGTTTTTACAAATTGGGAAAACAATTACTAATATCCTTAGAAAGGAAAAAAAACAGAGTGATAAAACATATTTTAGAATAGTATAAACGTTTCTAGAGTTATTGGGTATTTTTTGACATTTGGAAAGTCTACTTTCCAGTTGACAGAGCAGTAGTTCAGAATTAATTAGAAACAAAATTCCAGTCTCCACTTATACCAAGATTTGCACTATTCACATGGATAAACTCATGTTATCTCTCATAGCTACTGTAAAAGAACTTGTGTTCTGCAAGAGATAAAGAAAATGTATTCTAAAGCAGGTGAGTAGCATTTCAAACAGAAAAAAAAGCAATGCTTTGCTGTTTGATAAATAAAATTGATTTATTTTAACTATATGGCTGGACTTACAAAACTGACATCACATGTGTATTAACATAGTATAATATAATAAACATATTTTCTAATTTGTTAATCTTAATATTTTTTTTTTTTTTTTTTTAATTTGATTTATATGCCGCCCTTCTCCGGAGACTCAGGGCGGCTTACAGTGCGTTAATATTAAACATCTTCTTAAAAATTACTAACTCTATGTACCAATTATGAATGGGTACATTTTGCTTCCAAATCCTTATGTAGCAGTATGTAGATTTTTAAATATTTATAGTATTAAAATTAGTCATTTTTCAGCAGACCTGACATGACTAGCATTTTCTAGTATTATCTCTAAATGCAACAACAGGCTTAGACAGAAATGGCAATCACCCCCTTAAGGAATTCATCTTTTTAAAGAATGAATACATTAAATACAATAAAGTGGTAGGGGGTTGATACATTTCCTCATATGTATTCAAGAGACAGATGCTAGCTTTATTATCAAACATTAAGCACAACAGAATATATTCAACCACTATTACCATAGCCCCATTGAGGCATGATATTGCACAGCTGAGGACCTCCCCCTAACAAAAAAGATCAGATGAGAAAATATTTGGATGCTATGATCTTTAATAATTAAATTGGAGGAATGGGTTTTATAATTTTTAAAAAGTATCTAGCAAAGGGCTCCTTCAAGGTTGACTCAGCCTTCCATCTTTGCGAGGTGGGTAAAGTGAGGACCCAAATTGTTGGGGGCAATATGCCGACTCTGTAAACCGCTTAGAGAGGGCTGTAAAGCACTGTGAAGCAGTATATAAGTCTAAGTGTTATTGCTATTTATAGAGGAATACATGGAAAAAGGTAGAGATCACAAAAATGCTACTCTGAAAAAGGGATGACTCCTTTTTGTGGAAGAAACTTGGATCAGCAATATCCCTATTAAAAGAATGGGGCAGATTGCAATTCCTTTCAAATGACCCTCCCCTGAAGTTCTCTTTTCATACATTATTATACACACACACACACCATCTTCTAAAACATTATACCATTTGAGAAAATCTTTCAACCAACATAGTATGGTAGTAGTCTCTGGAGACAGCCCCAGAGAAAAGCAGTCAGAGAATACTACTGCCTGTTCTCCAATACCAATGCAGCTTTGTTGGGCAATTGGATTCAACCAAGCAAACAAGCATTATTTTTTAACCTAATTGGGTTGTTTCAAAAGCTAAGTGCACTGTTAATTAAGCTATCAGACTTGGAATATTTTCAAGCACAACTATATTCACCTTTCTTTTATTAAGACAAATTTTATGTCTAGAATGCCTTAGTGTCAGCAAGTGCCTTTAATCAAACTCTGACAAACACACTAATATAACAATAAATATCTCAGATAGTCATGTTTAAGCAGTTTTTAACTGTCTTAGTTTGTATTTTATCGAGGAAACCCAAGAACAACATTTTAAACAGAGTCCTGTGAGTAGTAAATCTTAGACAGATATGTAGTCAGCAGCTTATTTTTCCCTTTCAAGCAGTGGTGGGTTGCACCCGGTTCTGTCCGGTTCTTTAGAACTGGTAGTAAAAGTGGTGGGAGGCTCCGCCCGGACGTCATAATTGACAAATTTGTGCATGCGCAGAGCACACACGCACTCCTGTTGAGAACCTGTAGTAAAGATAAGTAGAACCCACCTCTGCTTTCAAGTATGTAGATACATGTGACACTTTCTCAACCATAGAATAGTTTGGTCATTCTGAATCTTGAACATAAAAAGTAGCACTACTAAGAGATACTATGTTTCATGAATTAATAATGGTGTTTGGTTTTAGTTCTATGATAGAATATAACAATTTATAGATGCAAGATGAATAAATGTTGAAAGAACTAAATATGGAATTCAAATTGCAACAAAAGAAGTTAATATAATGTTCTGATGGTATGAATTACTCCTAGTTTCTTTTCATGATAATTCACTGTACTTGATCATTCCCATTTCAGTGAAGAAGCATGATGCCATGGAACACCTCACAGAGATCCTGTGATTTATGTCCTTCATTGAACCAAGTACTTAAAGAAATCTTTAGATGGAGGCTCAAGTAGATGCAGTGGAACTTTTATATGTATGATGACCCTCTGGGTTGGACATAAGATTTTAAAAAGGCTTATGGAAGAGACTTTAGCTCAGGGGAATAATACATGCTTTGTATTAACAAAATTGCAAATTTACTATCTAGAATGCTGAAAATGTCAGTCTGGAATCCCTGGAAGATGTTGTTAGAACAATAATAATTGTAAGCCGCCCAGAGTCCCTTGGGAGTTGGCCGGCATAGAAATGCAACAAAATAAATAAATAAATAAAATAAATAATGATCTAGAATTTGGAAAAAAGGCAGCTTCATATGACTGCTATATCTAATGACAGAAGAGGATACTCAGAACTGCCACTCAAAATAAGGCACTTCCAATAGTTTGCTACATATAAATAGCTAACTCCATAAGTAAAATAAATCTATAATCTCCTTGTTTACATACAAAATATTATGACAGCAACAAGGTTGTCAGATGAGCTGTGGTGGCACAGTGGTTAGAATGCAATACTACAGGCTACTTCTGCTGACTGCAAGCTGCCAGCAGTTTGGAAGTTCGAATTTCAGCAGCTCAAGGTTGACTCAGCCTTCCATCCTTCCGAAGTGGGTAAAATGAGGACCCAGATTGTTGGGGGCAATATGCTAACTCTGTAAACCGCTTAGAGAGGGCTGTAAAGCACTGTGACGTGGTATATAAGTCTAAGTGCTATTGCTATTTAATCTACTAAAGTTATTGTGCAGGTTTTGCTATCATTTCTTTACCACTACAATGTAGCTCATATTATTCCTCACTGGGTGGGACATTAAAAGAAATCTTAGTTCAACTCTGTCTATCAGTCCTTACCACAGCGACATGATCCCAGCTCTTGCTGTACCAGCTCCAATTTTGTTTGGCACTGGAAACACCTGCGTCTGCTCTTCTGTTTGGAACGGCTGATTTCTTCAGGTCTATCATGACCGTCCTCCAGTAACCGTGGCCGCTTCTCAGGAGAAGGCTCACTCTCCACCTGTGACTCTATTAGTTTTGGGAAACATTTGGAATGCAGCATTAGTAGGAGTTCTACTTCAACCACAGTTGTCATTAATTATATACAACTTAAAAAATGCAAATAGCATGCTCCTTTCTATCTGGATTTGCACACACTTTTTGAAACATAAAAAATAGAAAAAAACTTTGGGTCTCCTAAGTTCAGAAATCAAATGCAAAACAAATTAGCCTGATTTGATTATGACACATAGAGAAATGCATTAATCTAACAACTACAGCCTTTGTTTATAGATTCTCACATACAATCTCATTTCCACTGTCCCCATGCAAACCAATGTTGCATTTGATGAAAAACAATTTAACACAAATTCAGCCTTTTCCTGCCTAAGCAGGAGAACAATTTTTTAGGGTACAGTGCATTAGCTGTAGCTCCAATAACCAAAAACAGATGAAAGCACCATACTGCGCTTCCTCCTTTCTTTGAGGATAACAATCTAAATGTAAATGATTATACAAAGGCATGAAAAGCCAAACACAACATCTCTATGCTGTTATTTATCTAAAAGACACAAAGGATCTCCTTAAAACTTGTCATCAATTACTGTGTGTTTTAAAAACTATTTGTACTCTTTCTTTCATGGAATAAGAAAATAAAAAGGAAAACACATTTCTTTGCAAAACTTTGACTGAAAGATGATTAGTCTGTAGATAATTAGAATACAAGAAAGCATTTTCAAACTTACTACTCTCTCTTCTCTCACAGACACACACACATCTTGCCATTTTTACTATAGTGAAATATGTGAGCATATAATTTTTTTTTAAAGACGTAGGTGTTCCTTTTGTCTATGTTCAGAAGAGGTGATTGACACAGTCTTACAATGATATTCTATAAGCTAAATTAAATGGATCTCTAGTTTTTCCAGTTTTGCCACAGGAAATAAATCTACCATATTTTCCGGCATATAAGACGACTGTTTAAAACATGAAAATCTTCTCAAAAGTCAGGGGTCGTGTTACACGCCTGGTGTCATTCTCCTGTAACTAGGCAGACCAGCCCGAAAGACACTGACGAGCCTTAAATGGCTCTGGCGATCCAAGCTCTGACGATCCCAGCTTTGCCTGCCAATCAGGCAACGCAGCTGGGATTGCCAGAGCCTGTAAAAGGAAAAAAGTTTTCCCTCTCCAGTTGCTTACCTTAGCGGCTAATCGCAACGCTTGCCTTGCTTCGCTTGCCTAAATCCATTCCATCAGCAAGCCACTCCCTGCCTGCAATCAAGCAGGCAGGGAGTTGTGGACTTCAACTCCCAGAATTCCTCAGCCAGCAAAACAAAGCTAGCTGAGGAATTCTGGGAGTTGAAGTCTACAAGTCTTAAAGTTGCCAAGGTTGGAGACCCCTGTTCTATTGTGTAAGTTTTTTTCCCCTTTGGGAGCTTTAAAAAAAAAAATAGTTAATTGGGGGTTTTTTTAGTTGTTCTTTTTTAGACCTAGCCATTTAAAATTTAGGAAGTTTTAAATTTAGTTTTCATATAAAAATAAAAATAAAATAATATTTGTGCAGCTTTCTGAGATTTAGTGTGTTTCTGTAGTGTTTCACTCTAACTACACAAACACACAAAATCTCACAAAGCTGTTATGTGGAATTGTGTGTGTGTAAAGTATGAAAGTTGTTTTTTGGGGCTTTTTGTGACTGTGTGAGGTTCCTGCTTGTTGCAGGGGCCATTATGGGTCTAGTACAGCTGCTTTTACATTGTGGGTGACCCAGTTGATGTTTTTTAATTTTTATTTGGTGTGCGTTGGAAGAGGGGTAGTCTTATACGGTGAGTATAGCCCAAACCCTATATTTTAACAGGAAAAGTCGGGGGTCGTCTTATACGCCCAGTCGTCTTATACGCCGGAAAATATGGTACTCTAAAATAACTCTGAATTACTGGGTGCTCCTTCATTCTGATTTCAAGAGGAAAGAACAGATATTACTATGACAGATACCTTAACTCTGCCAGCTTCCAGTCTCTCATTCAACAATTCTATGAGTGAGGCAAAGCCTTTTAGAGAAAATTGACAGAGATATCAAGAAAAATATTGGGTGAAATAAAATTAGTTAGAAACACCCCAAATCAGTATGTACTAGAATTACATGAAAACCCTAACTTCAGATCACATTGTAAGTAGATAGGTACTGATTTACTGTGTTTCCCTGAAAATAAGACCCTGTCTTATATTTTTTTGAACCCTGAAATAAGCGCTTGGCCTTATTGCCATGCGCTTAAAAGCCCAATTGGGCTTATTATCAGGGGAAGTCTTATTATGGAGAGAAACAGGATATAAAGTTTTAAAAGGTTCAGAAACTTTCTCTCAATACTGTAATTTTTATGGCACCAGCATAATATAATGTATCACATATTAAAAGGTTTTATTTTTCTATCTTGGTAGCAACAAATTACTGAGTGAACAATCAGTAACATTATTCTTCTAATTCCAACCAAGAACCTAAACATTAAATATATACAGGAGCTTGTTTGCAATTTTTGGGTAAATATTTTTTGCAGATGTATGTTCTACATTGTTTATTATATTAAACTGGATTTGATCAGAGAAAATAATAGACTCTAAAGGAATCCTATGAATTACATGTTTTTTCATGTTGTAACAGATTCCATTTCACTAGTCTTTTTGTTTTAAAAGAAATCCATCCATCCAATTTCTTGCATAAATATTAGAAGACAGTAACTAGATTCCATTCATGGTTCACAACTTTCTTATTATATATACATACAAATATATGGTGAAAACATTGTTTCATTTTACTGATGGCTGTTTCAAGTCAGAACTGCAACATTTAATCATAAAAATTTCATATAATATGGCCCTAACAATGTATTTCACTTTTTTTTAAAATGGTAGGGAAAACCTCCAGTTTGGGGGAAGTTGATGATGACAAGAAACCTTTCCTTTCTTTTGGTTTCATTAAAAAAAAAAATAGAGAGCTTTTATAATTAGACAAAACATAAAAATACACAAATACACATAGGTACATTTTTATGATATAACTGCTTCAAGAGAAAATGCCTCTATTGTTATCCAAGGCCTTGGAACATTTTTATCTGGAAAGTATCAGATATAAAATGTTTCTAGTTTTTAAATTTTTCGAAAACTCATCCCAAACCCCAGAGGGAAAGAGGAGATCAGTTATTAGTGGAGAAATTTTGAGTTTTGGGGAAGGACTGGGCACAAGGCCCTCAGTTAAATTTTCTCCCAATGGAAAAGCAGTAGGTGGTCGGTTGAGCAAGATAAGGTCAAGCCATGCTGAGCGTGCTACAGTAAATTTTAGCCCATTCCTTTCTTTTCACTCCTTTTGGTATAGTATCCCCATGTGTAATCTGAAGGTAAAGAGCAGAGTATAAAATTTAAAAATAAATGAATAAAAAAGATGATGACTACTAAGGTATGGAAATAGAAACATTGTGACGCTATTTGTAATCTCAATATAGATATGGAAAAAAAGGATTTATATAAATTATGGATGCAGGCTCTTCTACTGGTTGAAAAGGAAGAAATAGTAAGAATTGTTCTTCTCAGGAAAACTAGTAGAATACAAACAAAAGAATATGTAAACAAAGAGGACAAAAACAAAACAACACAACACAAAAACCCAACCCATTATTGGGGAAGGAACAAATCCTTATAGTTTTTCATTTCCAGGAAAATCTTGCAGTTAGTTTAATCTTGGACATGACAGCATTTGAGGCATATCACAAGATTTTTTTTATTATAAAAGACATATAGCCTGAGAGATTGACATTTCTGAACGCAATTGACTGTGCAGACATCACTAAGGGCAGTAACTAATGAACTTTCAAACATCACTGCTGCCACAGTTCTTTAGCTATTTTAAAAAAAGGAATTTTAGTCATCAAAAATAACACAATCATGAATTTTATGTAGCAAGTATAGACTGCAGAAGAAAGATGTTGATGGTAATTAAAGAAGCTAGAATTCAGAAGCAAAAAGTAGTTACAGTTTGATCTACTGGCAGCCCTAGAATAATAGGACATAGTCAAAAAAGCACGAAGGTACTCCTAGTTTCGCAATCACAGTTGGGACCTGTATTCAATTACTAAGCGATCTGATTGCTAAATGGAAAAAAATCACATGATCATGAATGTCTTACAATTTTATTTCAGCTTTGTTTTTCACCCTTCTCTCCCACCCTTTGGAATGTTCATCCCAGTGCTGTGATAAATAGCAAGAAGAGAATTAAGTTTGTGTTAGTTTAGAATAGAATAGAATAGAATAGAATAGAATAGAATAGAATAGAATAGAATAGAATAGAATAGAATAGAATAGAATAGAATAGAATAACTTTATTTTCACTTTGAATGTACACTTATTGGCATACATTAAATATACATGTACATAGTGACAAAAAACAAATCTAGCGAGTTTACCAGATGGATGGCATAGAGAACAAAGCTGTTACAGAATCTGGTAGTCCTGCTAGAAATACTTCAAAACCGCCTCCCTGAGGCGAGCAACAGAAACAGACCATAAAGCAGTGGTTCTCAACCTTCCTAATGCCGCGACCCTTTAATACAGTTCCTCATGTTGTGGTGACCCCCAACCAAGGGTGGGTTCTAAATTTTTTACTACCGGTTCTGTGGGCGTGGCTTATTTTGTGGGTGTGGCTTGGAGGTCATGTGACTGGGTGGGAGTGGCTAGCTGGTCATGTGACCAGGTGGCCATGGCTATATGTATAGGGACTACTCAGAGGGCTGAAAAAAGTCATTTCTGACAGGTCCTCGCACTTTTGACTGGTCCTCACTCTTATGACCATCCTCACATTTATGCCCGTGCAGCATTCTTAACAACCATGTCACTCATTTCACAACTGCTTCTCTTCAACATGGTATAAGATAGGGCAAAAAACGTAAAATGTGAGGACAGTCGTAAATTCGAGGACTGGTCAAAAGTGCGAGGACCAGTCAAAAATAACTTTTTCAGCCCTCTGAGTAGTCCATATGCATAAAAGGATACAGCAATAGAGAGGGATGAAGGAAGGGAAGGGAAATTAGAGTAGGAGTGAAGGTAAGAGAGGGAGGAGAAAGAGAAAGAAAGAGGAAGTAGGGAGAAGAAGAAGAGGGGGGGAAGAGAAAGTAAGTAAGAAAGAAAAGACAGAGGTGATAGGTTTGAGGAGAAAGATTGCTTGTACAATAAAAGAGATGAAAGGGAAGAAAGTCAACCCCAAACAAATATTAAGATATTAAGACAAAGAATGAATTGTTAAACTTTAAAGAATAAAAGAGAACAAATAGCAATAAATAGCAATAATTAGAAACACACATACAAACATACAATGTATTTTCTTTGAACAGAGTATTTGGCCGGTTCACAAATTTAATAGTTGTAGGAGGTTAGCACCCACCCCTTTCCTAGAAGAATGAAATATTTTGGGAAATATTAAAAAGGCAGAATATTATATTTCCCTACCTGGATGAGAAATGGAGAAGCATATTTTACAGACAAAGCAGCTCCCACCTTCCTGCCCCCCACCCTTTGTTAATGGGCCAGAGGCAGAAAGTCAATCCTTTGTCAAAGGACATTTGCAACACAATAGCAACAGAAACTAACACAATGGGCCCCATCAAGCCATGTGATCCTGTCCACCATTAAACCATCTTTCCAAGCAGTCTCCATGTTTCCAGTGTCTTTTTCCCCACTTGGAGCAGAACCCAGAAGAATATTTCTTCCAACACAGTATTTAATCATTTCAATTAAATTTACAATTTCTATATTTCCTTTTTACCATATTTATTCCTCATCTATTTTTTTAAAAAAACAGTATTATCCTTCATCCTCATCTCTAATCTTAATCAAATTCAATTCTTCCCTTCTATTCTATATTATACCCCTTCGCATTGTCATCTATTTTTATATCCATCCTCACATTGGTTAATTATGTAATACAGTTGTTTAATACAAATTCAACATTTTAATATAAATCAATTAGTTATATAACTATCTTTTTTGTATATTAATCAATATGAACATGAATATTCCAATTATTTCCATGCAATCCAATTTCTTACAAATCAATTAATTATATTTACCAATAATAATAAACCAAATAATTTCCCCCATATATTCCTCCAAAGCACAACTTAACCATTTCTGCTTTCAACACAATATACAATTAATAGTATCTCAATTATTACAATTCCCTAGTTAAATAAGAGCTTTTTTTCTTTTGTGTTTTAAAATCTTGAACTCTCCTCTTTTGCCCTAAATTTCCCATTGTTTGAAGTTTTGCACCTACCTTTTTTGGTGAGGAAAACGAAAAAAAAATCTCTCTGCCTCATTTTGTCACGTTGCAGCCTGCTTACTTTCAATTTCGCTTTTTCAGCATAGCTAGGGGGAAAAAAATCTGCTCCAGGAATTTACCTCTTTGCAGCTAGCTCTTTGAAGCCCCTGGGCAAGAATTTAAAGTTTTTTTTCCCTCTAGCCATCAGCTGGGACTCTGGAGGCAGCAATAGATTGGGAGTGGGCGGGGTAAGCGAACGGCGACCGGGCGATCCAACAGAGGCAGAGGGTGAGGGTGAGTGAAGGCATGGGGGGGGGGGCGAGAGAGGGCTTTGGCGACCCCTGTGAAATGGCCGTTCGACCCCCAAAGGGGTCGCGACCCCCAGGTTGAGAACCGCTGTCATAAAGTGTGTGTGTGGGATCTCTAACAATACGTTGATCTCTAAGCACATTGTGCTGATAAGCGAGCTTCCTATAATCTTCTTGCCTGTCCTAACCACTCTCTGTATGGATTTTCTATCTCACGCACTACCGCCACCAAGCCAAACAGTGATGCAGTTTGTTAAAACACTTTCAATTGTGCCTCTGTAAAAAGTGGCCAGGACAGAAGAAGAAACATGCTCTCCTCATCTGATGCAGGAAATGCAAACGCTGGTTTGCATAATTCACTAAGGATGATGTGTGCAGAGACCAATTCTGATTGTTAATTATCTGCACCTCCAGATACTTAATACTGTTGGCCACCTCTACAGCTGCATCCTTGATACTGATTGGAGTATAACTATGCTAGCTCTTTCTAAAATCTACAATAATCTCCTTTGTTTTATCAAAATTTATGTGTTTGTCAGCATTTTCTATAACAAAACTTTGATTCATTCAATTTTGTTTTGGAGAAAACAGCTGGTGAAAAATGGAGAGAGTTCTGATACCCCTTCTTTTTCTAGTATTCTCCTGGGGTATACATATACATATACATATATACATATATACATATATATATATATTAAATAACTGTTTTATAAGTGCCAGGAATTACAAATATACCATGGCAGATTTATAGAAGTTATGATCTAGTTATCTGCTATTCAGCTGGTTTGCGCGAACTGTTGGAGGAAATTTGGCCAAGGTCGTCAAACTGGTAGCGATGGCCGGCTGGCCATGCCCCAAACTGGTTCCCCAGTTGCTGCTCACCCATGTTCGGCATCACCATGTTCTTCGTGCACACGCATCCCATTGCCTTGCAAGTCCAATGGGATTCGCATGCGCGAAGAACATGGCGGTGACGGCAGCAGCTTTTTCCGCGACCTCTGGTACGTTTCAGCAGCCTGCAGCCAGCCACGGCCTCTTTGACAGCCATTTTCTGGCTGTGGCGGCTGGCTGGGAGCTGCCGAAAACTCCGGTCGACTTGCCTTCTGGACTCTGGACTGGTCACCGTGGAAGGTAAGCAGCCTGAACAAAGAGGCGATAGAAGTGGGGCTAGGGCCAGGGCCGCTGAAGGAGGGGAAATGGGGGCAACTGGCAAAAGGAGGGCAGAGGTAGATAGGTGGAAATCCCAAAAATGTTCCTACCTTTTCCTGTGGGCATGGCTAGGTGAGGGTGTTATGTGACTGAGTGGGCGTGAGTGATGTCAAGTTGGCCACACCCACTCAGTCATATGCCCCCCCACCTAGCCACACCCACCGAACCAGTAGTGAAAATTTTTGAAACCTATCACTGCTGCTATAGCTATGTAGCAACTGAAATTTTTGCATGACAGATTGTATTAGTATTTCTGGTATTCCCAGTTTACACTATTTCCTGTTCTCTATTACACTTCCATCTTCATTATCAACATAGCTAGTTCTTTTCCTATGAAGAACTAGAACCCTGCATTTTAAATAAACTAATGATAATGATATTTTGAACTACTGCAATGAGAAAGGCTATGCCAGTAAAATAATTTTACAAGGAAAAGTTTGTATAGATTTTTTTAAGCTAGTTCCTAGCAAAATATTTTGTACTTTATATAGTTGTATTTTGTAATATTTTATTTATATTGTTTTAGCTTTTTATATTATAAACTGCCAAGAGTTACCCTGTGGTAAAATGGGCAGTCAAAAAATATAATAAATAAAATAAAACAAATAGTCATAAAGTGATGTTTGTTACTGATTATGAATATGCCACATAATGCTATTGATTTAAAAATACCTCAGTAAAAGAGCTTAATAACAGCTGAACAATGATATATTAACCATGATAGGCCTAGAAATTGGGAATACAAAACAAGACTATGCTAAATAAAAAATCAAAAGAAAAAATGGAGTAAAGACATTTAATCTAGTACAACTGGAAAGCAAAGGATGTGACCTTTAAAGCTTCAGTATTTGTTGCAGCATGTTTACTGAGATATTATGATGAAACCAGCAATGTGGTTGAATTTCAATTTCATGCTCGGAGATGCTAATATTAGCCTAATCCTGGGCGAAATTTAATTATATGCCAGTGCTATCTATCTGTCTATCTATCATCATAAATGCTATTATGATAATAATAATAATAATAATAATTTTATTTCTATACCGCCCTTCTCCCGAAGGACTCAGGGCGGTGTACAGCCTGTTTAAAAACACAAAGAAAACAACAATATAAAATTTAAAATAATTAAATAAGTGGCTCAGATTTAAAACCCCAATAAATTTAAATATCCCAATTTAAAAACTATTGTGTTGTTAGTCCGGCCTGGCGGAACAACAGGGTCTTCAGTGCGCAGCGAAACGCCCGGAGGTGTTTTTTATGTTTTTATGATGTATTATAAATGCTCAGAATCAGTCTTCTGATTCCGAGGTTTACAGTACAACATGCATCATGTAACATTAATTAGCAAATTATCAAAATTAACAAACAGATCAAAATCTAAATGTAATGGACATAAAATTATGGCAATTGGTATAAAACACATAGTTTGGATTTATAGCCGACATAATTTCCCATAAAATTAACAAGTGCTGGAGTTTCGCATACAATGCCCACATATGGCACTTTATCCTCTGAATTTTGCCTAGTACCAACAATCATGTCCAATTACCTAACCCTTACACATTTTTCATTTAGGGTAATGGGTGGTTTGCTAAAAAGGAAACTGCAAGCCTCCAGAAGCCCTGCATTTTCTTTTTCTAGAAAGGAATAAATTGTGTTTAAAGGACAATCCTAAACAGCAAAAGCAAAGGAAAAAAAGGGGTCCCATCTATACCTACCAATCTTCAAATTGGGAAGATGGGCAACAATTCCTTTTCCTTGTTACTCGTACTATTTCACTATAACATCCCAAAATAATTCATGTTTGCTAGCACAAAGGTAATGCTGCTTTTAGTTTTCCTCTATATCCTCCTAGCAGACATTCAGTTACACTGCAATCTTCACCTTGGCAGTGAGACTAATTGTGAATCACAGAGCTGTGACATCTAGCTTATTTTGATACTTTGACCCCCCCCTTCTCTCGTTTTTCCACCTGCAATTAACATCTTGGAAAACATAAACATTTGTTCATTATATCGTGACAGTTTGTCTAGTTCTAGTGTCCTACTGCCCAACACTCTGGATTCTAAAGCTTTTCTCCCTTTTTAATTTTTTTTATTTACAGAACAATTTGATTCCATATTAATCATTCTGAACATTCAAAAATACAAGTATTGTTCATTCTATGTAGCTTTGTCTGGATGGTCATGTTTCTTCTAAATTATGTATTTTTAAAAATATTGTAAGCCTCCCAGACTCTTTTTGGAATTGGGCAGCCATTAAATTCCCTAACTAACTTCCTAAAATGCGCTCCATTGCATACAATCCTGACTTTAAAAAAGACCTGTCCAATCTTGCTGTATCTGTATGTATAATGCTTCCATAATCCTTAGCTAAAGTCCTGGGTGATACCTGTGTACAGAGTATTATCCAATTAACTCCACCTGTCAGCAGAACGTCTACAATTAGCAGAAAGGGTACGTGAGAGGTGACTGCACACGTTCTCAATACCTGTTAGGGTGAACTGAAATAACCTTTTAAGTAGTCATTAGAGAAAGGAAGGAGGGGTGAAAAGAAAGGCAATTGGGAAAAAAAACCTATCATGTAGGTCCAGATTTGCTCACATAACATATTCTATCTGTAAAGAGAATGCAACTCCTGTGATCTAATCCAATGTATAAGCCACCTTTCCATCTTTTGGATAAAATCTAGCTCTTCTGCCCCCACCTCCCCATTATATGAAAATAAGAAAGAGAAGCACAAGTAATATTGGAAACAGCCAGCAAAATGGGACAGTAAATTTCATCAACATCCATCATGCTACCTTGATCCATTATCATGTCCTAGCATCAAATAGTCTTTGCTATGTCAGTGTAAGTCCCAAACACTTTATCCTGTTTATAATTGCTGATGAGCAGTAATACAGTTTCTATGCCTCAGCTCCTGTACGTTCCACTTCAGTGCCTACCTATTAGGTAATAACTTTTATTTACAGCTTTGCTTCATGTGCCATTCCATTAGTACAAATGAGAACTGAGCAGAGGAAGAAAAAAAAAGTGTCATTAATGGGTACTGTCACTGACAGGACTGATGATGTACATTACATTATTGTACTAGTACTCCATGTCTAATAGTGAAGGCACAGGGATAGTTAGATTTAGTGTCCTCCATCAGTCAAATACTAAAAAGTTACTTAAACAGCACCTTAAAGGTCAACCAAACAGGACTTACTTACTTGGTTGTTGTTGTTTTTCTTTCTTTTTGAAATTAACTTGTTTTTTTTAAATAAAAGCAAGAGTTTTACTATTGTAGAGCAATAGTCTATCTGAATAATAATATTAACAGAACTTTTTTCCCTTGCTGGTTTTGTATAAAAAAATAGGAACAGGAAAAGTTTAAGCATACAGTTAATTTCAATAAATTAACCAATGAATTTGATATTTCCCTTATATTTATTTTCCACAACTTCAAAGCACATCACCGCCAGAAGAGTTAAAAAGTTCTATCATTGCTTCTGCCCTCAATCCTCAGTGGTTCTCAACCTTCCTAATGCCGCGACCCTTTAATTCAGTTCCTCATGTTGTGGTGACCCCCAACCATAAAATTATTCCTAAAACCAATGAAAATATGTGTTTTCCGATGGTCTTAGGCGACCTCTGTGAAAGGGTCATTCGACCCCCAAAGGGGTCGCGACCCACAGGTTGAGAAGCACTGATCTAGATAAATACCACAGGTAGTCCTCAATTTACTACAGTTGATAGTGGCCATTCAAAATTACAACGGCTCTGAAAAAAGTGACTTATGACCATTTTTCATACTTATGACTGCTGCAGCAGTCCATGGTCACATGATTTACATTTGGATGCTTGATAACTGGTTTGTGTTTAGGATGGTTGCAGTGTCCTGGGGTCATGAGATCATCTTTTTACAACCTTCTGACAAGCAAAGTCAGATGGGGAAGCCAGATTCACTTAACAACTGTAGTGATTCACTTAACAACTGTGGCAAGAAAAGTTGTCAAATCAGCCAAAACTCACTTAACAAATTTTTCACTTAGCAACATAAATTCTGGGTTCAATTGTGGTTGTAACTTGAAGACTAACTGTACTTAATAAAGGATAATTATTATGGAATTATAACTTCTGCGCTTTCTGTAGGTAGTCCTTGCTTAACTATCATAACTGGGTTAACTGGAACCTGGAATTTCCATTGCTAAGTGAAATGGTCATTATTTATTTATTTATTTATTTATTTTATTTTATCAAATTTATATGCCGCCCTTCTCCCGTAGGACTCGGGGCGGCTCACAGAATAAAAACAGCATAACAATAAAATAATGGTAAAACAGGCCAATTTAAAATCCCCAAACAATTAAAACCGTTGCGGCAGATCAGGGAATTTGCTGAAAAAGCCATGTCTTCAGGTCAGCGCTGAAAGTGCGGAGGTTGGGGGCTGTCCGGAGCCCGGTGGGTAACCCATTCCAGAGGGTCGGTGCACCCACAGAGAACGCCCTCATCCTGGGGCCCGCCAGCCAACATTGTCTGGCCGACGGCACCCGGAGGGCAATCCTATGTGAGCGCACTGGGCGGTGGGAGGCCGGTAGGAGGTGATCCTGCAAGTACTCCGGGCCCATGCCACGAAGGGCTTTATAGGTAAGTACCAGCATCTTGAAGCAGATCCGAAGGGCCACCGGCAGCCAGTGGAGCTCGCGCAGGAGAGGTGTTACACGGGAGTAATGGGAAGCTTCCGTAACAACCCGTGTGGCCGCATTCTGGACCAGCTAGAGCCTCCGGGTGCACCCCAAGGGCAGCCCCATGTAAAGGGCATTGCAGTAATCCAACCGAGGTGAAACATCACATGACCACACTGCTTAATGAAAGTGGGTCTGTTAGTCCTGGTTGTGGTTGTTAGGTGAAGGCCATCCTGTAGGTAAGGACTTCACGCTTCTCCTGCCCTGTGCAAACACTGCTTTATCCCACTGCCTCCTTCCCAGCTGGGCCTGTCAAGTTCCTTTCAGAAAATGAGGCTCTGCCATCCTGCCATACTTGCCTGTGTATAAACTCCGACATGCATTCCACTACTTTCTGTGCCTGCCTCCCCCAGCTGACCACGTTAATTATCATTGTTTTCTGCCATATCTTGATGGCTGATGTCAGTTACCATTATTTGTACTTAGTTTGGAAGAGCTGTTTATTTATTCATTTACATCCCGCCTTTATTATTTTTACAAATAACTCAAGGCGGCAAACATATCCAATGGATCTTCCTCTTTCAATTTTCCCAACAGCCCTGTGAGGTGAGAGGGGTTAAAGGGTATGACTGGCTCAGGGTCACCCAGTTGGCTTTCATGATTAAGGTGGAACTTGAACTCATGGTCTCCTACTTTCTAGTCTGCGCCTTAATCACTAGACCAACTGGCTCTATATATCTTCTTTGTATATTGCCATAATCCTTATGGATTTAAAGCAATTCAATCTCATGAATACCAAATGAAGTAAAACTATGACATATTGATTTTATTTTTGTACAGTGATTGTACCACCTTCTCATCTGACCCCAAATAAACAGAAGCAGTTTAAGTTCCAGCACTACTTAAAAACTAGAAAGGCCCAGGGAATCTGTACTGAGTTTCAATGTTAACACATTTCCTTGAAATGCTTTAGAATACTAAAGATCCTTATGCATTTGAAAAATATACTAAATTTACTATTTTGAAATTAATACCGAAATCTTGACATTAATACAGATGTTTCATAAATCTGTATTTAGGGATTTTTCATTTTCATCACTTACAAGATGATGCAGTTTATCAGAGAAAGGGGGTTTAAAATTCTTTTAAAATAAGCATTTGGGGATTCTTCCCTCACAGAGTTCTGTCATGAATTATATGGAGTGCCTTAGAGTAGCTGCTGTATCACGTCTTAGCATAATTATGAATCAAGGTAGGCTATTAAGACATTATATATTTATGCTACCTTTTTATATATAACTCAAAGTGGTGAACATACCTAATACTTCTCTTATTTTCATTATTATATCCCTGTAAGTGTATTAGGCTGAGAGAATGACTGACCCAAAATCACACTTCCCAACTCCAATCAACTTCAGATTTTGTTGAAGATTGAGGAGAATTTGAATTCTATAATATATTTTTATTGTGTTTACATTAAACATAAACAATTGCTGGGAATGTAATTCTGTGTGATTGCTAACTGAAGGTTACCTGTTGGGTTTCAGCATTTTAAAAAAAGAAGGTATCTATCATAACAGCTGTAATCATGTATCCCTTGGATTTTTATAAAACTATGTTAGGATGATCTTGGTTAATACTTGAATGGGAAATTGCAAGGCTTTGAGAACGAAAAATCAAAAAACATCCCAAAAGAATGCAAACCACTTTTGTATTGTGAAGAAAACAACATGAATATGTCTAGGTAGTGACAAGGGGTTGAATATAGCACAAACTTCACTTTTACCTTCAATTTACAGGCTTGCCAAATCAGGTCATGTGTTATGAAGGAATTAATCCTTCACTCCATATTATTTATTTTGCCACATTGGAGGACACTACAAATTATTGCTTTCTACCTCACCTTGCAAAGAATGGTTTGTCTGGTGAATTCAGAAATTAATGATGCATCTCCTAATGAGTAATATGAGAAGTAACTTCTGGAACATTTTATCCAGCAAGCAGTTTACATCATTGGGGAAGATGAATATCAGACAAATAAGCAAAAGGCACTTGTATCCTTTTGATTATGGAAGTTGCAATGCAACTTACAGTATTAGTGCTTTAATAAAGTCCATATTTTATCTTTTTTCCTCCAGAGGGAAGAATAAGGGCTGGTTGAACATGACTGTTGCTTCTGTAGGAATACTTGCAGGATTAGTTTCTGCTGATTTTGCCCTCCCCCACCACTTTCACTTTTACTAGTAAATTATTAAATACATAGCATAAAATGAGATGTGATGGCTTGCAATAGAAGAAATAAGGGTTTTATGAATGAGATCTTTCTCTAGGTCAGTTGAACAGCTTAGTGACCTGGACATTATTCTTTCATAATATATAGTCTTTTAAAAATAAAATTTACCTGAATCACAAGATCTTTTGGTTGCTGTGGTTAAGGAAACATGAGCTGTATCTGTGCATGGCCCACCTAGAAATAGAAATCAATAAATTAATTCCAGTAGTATTAGCATTTCAATAGTGGTAATCCAGAAAAAGACTATTTCTTGGATAATTAATATTGGTTACATGAATCACAACATAAATATTGTGGGAATGGATAAAGGAAAGGATAAACAGTGATAAGGCTATTTCTGTTTCTCCACTAGCCATTCCTTTCTGTTTCATCTTTATTTTGACTAAGATCCACATATAATAACCCCAACTTCATGACTCCCATATGGTTTTGAACATCTCCTCTCCTTTTTATTTGGTAAATAAAATTCAAAGTTAACCAAAGCCTTGATTACTAGGGTTAATCTACCAGGGTAAAGAAACCTTTTAGATAGCAGACATCATTCATGCACTTTCATGTAACACTGTGGATGCCAATAAAACTAATGAAAATCTAAACATTGACATTTTAAAACACCAATGATTAAATAGTTTTCAAATCTTATTAGGCTTCTTATAAACAGAAATTTTAGCCATTTAACCTAAAAAAATGACTGTCATCAATACCACCATATTGCTTTATTAATATTGCTTTGGAGAACAATGGATGCCATACACAAACACCACTTTGCTGATGTTGATGCAGATACTTTTAAGATCTTATAAGGCTGACATGCTCCAAGTTCCACTGCTTCAGCAGCCTCATCTAGTGGAACCCAAGACATTCCTTTTCTGTCATTGCTTCTCTCCTTTGGAACAGCATTCTACTGAAATCTGACACGTCTTGATTCTGTCTGCCTTTTAGGAGCCATCACAGGTATGATTCTTTCCTAAGGCATTGAGTCTGGCAGTGGTGTGGCCTGTTTGATGTATTTGCTGATAAAGAAATAAAGGGAAACTAGTATAGATCTATTTCAAGCTATTTAGCTCTCATCAGCTAGCCAGACCCTTACTCGGATTCAAACTTGGGCGAAGTTCGAATCCGAGTAAGGGTATGGCTAGCTGATGAGAGCTAAATAGCTTGAAATAGATCTATACTAGTCTCCCTTTATTTCTTTATCAGCAAATATAAATTTGATACAAAATAACTTGTCACAATAGCGACTGCCTGAGGGCTCCTGGATTGGAGCTGAAAGGCGAAAGGGAAGCAGTATGCTCCCTCCCATATTGGGGTAGACCAGGTGCTTTGACAGAAAAAACACTAAATATATATATAAATAAAAAAATCCTTTCAATTGTATGGTTTTTGGGAAGTTGTTATTTGACATTGTACACTGCTCTGAGTTGTGTGTGAATGGGCAGCTCTCTCTCTCTCTCTCTCTGTGTGTGTGTGTGTGTGTGTGTGCGAGGAGAGAGGGAGGGAGGGAGGGAGGGAGGGAGATTAAATAACACACACACACACACACACACACACAGATATAAAATTTATATTTCGCTGATAAAGAATTTGGTATAAAATGGTTTGTCGTCAATGCAACTGCTTGAGGGCTCCTGGATTGGAGCTGAAAGGTGAAAGGAATGCAGTATACTCCCTTCCACATGTTGGAGTAGACCAGGTGCCTCGATAGAAAAACACACACACACACACACACACACACACACACACACACATATGGAAGAAAAGAAATTAAGAAAAAAGAATTACAGGTAGCCCTCAATTTATGAACAATTGTTCAGTAATTGTTCAAAATTATGATGAAAATGTACAAATTGTGCCCAAAGTTATAGCTCTTGCAGTGCCCACTGCTAACGTGTGAATAGCAGGAGAAAAACAGCAAAGATCAGCTGAGTGTAGCAGAGCCTGTGGAACGCAGGGCTGTGGAGGCAACTGGAGCTATGGGCAAAGGTACTGGTATGGCTGGCTGCAATGTAGGATTTTAAAAGGCATTTCTGAGTGGCAGGTGATGGAAGTTGCAGTCTCCTGCACTCATAAGTGCTGCTGGGCCAGCTGTGGTTTTACGATGCACTGCAGCACCTCTCAACTCATGCACAGTCTGCACCAGGTCTCCCAGGGCCTTCCCAACTCCCTTTATGGCAGCCCCCGCCTCCTTACTTGAGATTCCCTCTCCTTAATAACTCAAAATTCTTGAATAAGAAAAAGCTGGGAATGTTAAATTACAGTCACTAAGCGATGCAGTCATGTGATGCCTTGCTTTACAACCGCATCTTTTAGCAATGGAAATTCCGGATTCAATTGTGGTCTTAAGTGCCACAGTGTATAAGGCTTAATTCACACATATCATGACATGATTAAGTCTCTGGTAGCACTTACCCACATGTTAAAAAAAAAAAATTGAGAAGCTGGAAATATTTCAAAATTATAGGCAATCTTATGCTGAACAAATAAGCTGGGAGTTATACATTCCATTTTGATATAAACACAAATATATAATCTATTTTCATGACTCTTACTGTGGTGAAACTATGGTTCAGGATCAGGCTGGATATAGTTAAAAATACAATGTATAAACCAATCATCTGTATGCTGATATAGTTACAGAATTCAGATTCAGATGTTGTTGGGAGAATGGCATTTCTGAAAGGCTGCTGTAAAACCTAATTTTATAGTAAGAAGTAAATCATCAAGGCATCACTGAAAAATTGAGAGTTTGGTAGGCTGAAATCACTAACCTATCAACCTACTGTTGCCAGCATAACTAAAGTTTTTTGTAAAAGATTTATTGTACTCTCATATTCTGTCTTAATTAACATGACATTTGCATAACACAATTAATTTTCAACTATAGGCACAATGGATTAATTAGGAACACATCATCCTTTATTAACTACTTTGTCAATTTCATCTCATCATAATCTTGAAGATTTTACCTCTGCAAGATTAGCCATGCAAACATATACCAAATTCTATATTCTAATAAAGTTCTGGATATCTCAATGAAAAATAAAACATATAATAAATACAAGTGATACTATAATATCCTTCAAACATGCAATTAATTATTTTATGCCCTTTACTAACATACGTAAAAACTATTTATGAAAAGCTTTAAATTCTAATGATTCAGAGCAGAATCCCTAGCCTTATTTCTGTACCAACATCAACTCAAATTCAGAAAATTTTGATGTGGGATTCTGTACCAGAAAACTCTGCATTCAAGAAAATGTTCAAATTTGAAGTAAGAAGTGATAGGTGACAAACATGAAGATTACCTATTGTGGTAAGAGCCTCTAGATATTCTACACAAATATAGTTCTTAGTAATATAAATCACTGCTTACCAACAAGTTCAAGCAGTTTTTTAATAAATATATGGATTAGAACATGAACAATAGCAATCTGAAACTGTATATTGACTATTTCATATATAAAATATAAGGTTCCTCCTTCATGGCCATGTTAATGTGCATTTATCCTCTTAACGAGCTGGTAGAAAATTATGCAGATATAAATCATACTGCCTCCAAAGGAAATCATTCTTTTTGTATTAAATTTACATCGTGCCTCTCACTCAGAAACTTGAGGCGGTGTGTTAAAGAAGTTTACTGCTCCTTAGCAATAAGGCAAGCAAGAGATATAGTGCTTGTGGACAATTTCAGGATAAGGACTGGTAGAGTCTTTGCCTGTATTTTTCCTTTCATCAAGCGAGATGTCTTCCAAATACATTCTTTCAAGTCCTTATGAGGTGGACCCCATCTCTTGATAGAAGCCCATCATGTAGGTAGAATCTACATTATAGACCATGGTCTACAAATACATTGGCAAGAAAATAACAACCCATTGCTTTCCATAATGGAAGAGTGAGGTAGTTAGAGAACTATGGGCCTCAGTCTGAAACAAAAGTGTTAAGCTGCATTAAGTGAAGATTTCTCATTCTACTGGAAGGTGTTTTTCCACTGTGTGGGTGTGATTTTCTAGAAGACAGCTCAATAGGCAGGAGATAAAACTTCCTTCTATTTCATTCTATGCATATATTGAATCCCACACGGGACAGGTAAACCCATAAGCAACTAGCAGATTTATAAAGGTGCAATTCTCTCTTCCATTAGTTATTTTCTTTTGGTCCAACTATGAGGGAGGAAGAGAACTTTCTTCTATAACCAGCATTCTACTAATATTCCTGTTAATAAAAAATATTTATGGCTACTAAGTTTTAGCCTAATTTTAGCCTAATACACAGACAGACATGTGAAAATGAAACAGATCAATAAGTTAAGATTTGTCCTCCTTTTGTGCAGCAAAATAAAAGCAATTTCATTTCAAGGTTAACTACATTATAAAAGTATTGCCAAATGATTCATAACTTTACAATAAATATATTGGTACCTCAGTGCTGGATAGCATTCAGTTAAAAGCTCAATTATTTTAAAGGGCTTCTAGATGGCAACTGGCTTTCTTCAGCTAGGGAATTGCTTTTGTAAACAAGTATACACAGGAAATTTACAAAGTTAAAAATCAACGGTACCAGTTGATACAGTTTTATTAATTTATTAAACACATTTATATGGCCCTCCAACTAACATATGGTGACTCTGAGTGGCTTACAAATGGTTCTTCTTAAATACTGGCAGAAAAAAACAGAGTTGAGATAAAGGAAGAACATTGATGCAAACCAGATGGTAACTGAAGACTTGTTTATGAATACTTACTTCCTAGATATCCTTAGGAACCTAATTCTGAGGCTCTAACAGAAGATACCTAAAGAAATGGCAGCTGAAATATGCAAAATGCAGCATTTCAAAATTACTTTCAAAATATGGCACTAAAAAGACATAAAGCTTTTAACTCAAAATGTCAAAAGATTATACATGAATTTAATAGCCAATTTTTAAAAATATCACTGTGGAAAGTGGTAGCAAATAATGGATGCATTTTAGAAGATGCTATCAGCAATATAAGCAAAAATCCTAGACTGTCCTTTGAGAAACTTGCCTAAACCCTGAATCTATCCATGAATGTGTGCAATTGGAAGATGCCTAATTTATCTACATAATCTTTGAAAAAGATCATTGATTAGAAATACAAACATATAAGAAACAACCAAAGAGAAACTAAATTTGTCATGGAAATCTTTAGAGCTACTGCTTGTAATCTGCATATATAGCCATGTGTAGAAAACTTTAGCAATTTCTTTTTAGTAATTTTTGTTTTTAAGGCTGTGTAGGGTCCTTCTATTCAAATGATGCTAATTACATAATTCTTTTTAAGTGTTGCATCCTACAAGATTTGTATAGCAAAGTTATTTGCTTCATATTACTTTATTATTTCTATTTCTCATGCTTTCATCTATTCTTTTAAGTTTCTGCACCCTCTCATCTTTTGAACTTTTTTCTGCATCCAACACAGGAAAAACATATAAAGTGAAATTGCTCCTCCTCCTCTTTGGTGGGGTCAGTTTCTTTTCATTATATTTTTCTAGTTGTATATTCCAATCATGGGTTCCATCCCACCAAGTTTATTATATCTGCCTTCATGTACTAGGACTTCAGATCCTCCCTGTTTGTTCCCCATAGTTTGAGCATTAGTGTGTAGATATCTGAGCCCTTTTTTTTTGACTGACCTTGTGTTTGCTTGCTATGTCTCCTGTTTTATACCTGAGTGCCCCTTCCTTCTCACCACTTCCATTTTCAAATTAACTGTCTTGGAATTTATCCTTTGGGTTTGGTCCTAGAAATTGGCCTCTTTCCCCACCAGATTTAGTTTCAAGGCTTTTGGATGACCCAAGCGAGATGTCTTCCAAATACATTCTTTCAAGTCCTTATAAGTTGGACCCCATCTCTTGACAGAAGCCCATCATGTAGATAGCATAGAGTCTACATTATAGACCATGGTCTAGAAATCCAAAGTTTTCTTCATGACACCATCCCTTCAGCCAGATGTTTTCCTCTGAAATCCTCCATCCCCTCACTGGATGTTGACCATCTATTGGAAGCATGGATGAAAATACCACATGTGCTCCTAAATCTTTTGCCTTCCTATCTAGTCCTTCATGGTCCCTTGATACCTTTACAGGCTCTGTAATGCAATGACACACATGTCTTGCCAGATCAAACTGCTTTTTAAGTACAGATTTTTCTCTAAGAATATTTGGATACTTAAGGAAAGTTAAAAAAAATTCTACATTTATTCCCATTAAATAGGACTACAATACTGTATACTGCAATATAAGCAAAATGTTACAATTGTTCTCTGTTTATATTGCAGAACAATTAACCTTAATTTATGACCTTGTCAAGTTTGTTTGGAAGGATAAAGCTTAATAAAATGATGTCTTTTAAAACTAAGAACACTTAATAAAACTTTGGTAGAAATGAAGTTAATGATTACATGTCCCTATTCTTACTGAAATGCAGGCACTCTATTCAGTATAGTATGAAGAAATGTACTGTGCTGAAAAATATTAATATTTTAAGAAACATTGCAATGAAAGAACATTTGCATTATAGAATTTTCTGCAAAACAAAATAAACAGAGAAAAAGCTCTTAAATCAATATTTAAAATACATTTACAGTTTGGACATTCTTCATTATGGGAAAGAAACTTTCACACTGAGACTATCAATTAGAAAAGCTCCATCTGCTTTATAATTAGCTCTGATAAATGATACTAATCTGAACAACAGAAGAAAACTTTGTTTGGGAGGGAAAGGAAGGAAAAGAGGAATAGTTGAAACTGCATATAAATTTAACCTTGGTTTTATTTATAGTCATTCCAGCAGAAAGCCATCAAGAATTTTGGATAGATATTTTCAAACATGTTGTCTTGTGCTGCCTCGTATCAATTGTCTTACTATGCAAAAGTTGCAGAGTTAACATATTTACAAAATAATTTCTCTCATTTGTGTTTCTTTACAACGTAATTGACATAACTGTAACAATTTAGTCTAACAAACAAGAGGCTAGGAAGTAGACAATCATTAACTTTGGTGTATCTGCAGAGAAATATACAGACAGAGCTATTTTAATCAAATATTTCTATGCATATAGTAGACAAAAGAAATACTGAGTTGTGAAAAAGAAAAAATCAGTAGGTTAAATTATTTTTACCAATACATGGTCGCCCAGGGTTGCTACTTTAATGAAGCTGAATTACATCAGATAATGTTTGGAGTCCTGTACTGTTTTGTGTAGAAAAGAAACCAACACCAGAACTCTTATGGATTTGGGGTTTGACCAGTTTGAATAGCTAGCTGTGAAGAGTGATATAGATGAACTGGGAGGATGATAAAAAGAGTCTAGTATGTACAATTAAGTTGGAACATAAAATGTCAAGGATAAGGGCTGATGTATGAAGAGCAAGGAAGAAGAAAAAACTAAGAAGAAAAAAGAAATGTTAGGTTGATTGATGAAGGGAAAAAGAAAAGAACTTACAGATCAATTCCCTAAAAGAATGGAGAGAGAGTAAACTCTCCTAAACCTTACATTTAAGAGGGATCTGCCATAACCAAGTGGATATGATGGAAGTGGTGGAGTTCGAGATAGAACAGTATTTGATGGCTTGTGGGTTGTTTGAGCATTTTCTCTGTAACAATTGGAATCACTGGTGGGCCTCTAGTATTGTTTCCA
Source organism: Pantherophis guttatus (assembly GCF_059756535.1). Taxonomy (NCBI): domain Eukaryota; kingdom Metazoa; phylum Chordata; class Lepidosauria; order Squamata; family Colubridae; genus Pantherophis; species Pantherophis guttatus. The sequence continues at coordinate 287,813,199 of NC_142063.1, read as the reverse complement.
CTTCATTAGTGGGCAGGATGATAACAATGATAAAGTTGAAATCTTGGATTACTGTAACATGCCTCTACAAGAGGCTGCTTCTGAAGACTATTCAGAAACCACAGCAGGTGTAAACTGCATTGGCTTACTGCTGAAGGGTGAAAGCTGTTCAACAAGATAACACCTATATTGCAGACACCATATTGATTATTAACATATCCCTGGATAGAATTCCAAGCACTAGTTATTGCTTATTCAGCTCTTCCTGGCTCACATTCTAGGTAACTGAGGTATCATTTGTTCCACATAAATTTGCCTATTCTGTATATTCCTGCCAGAACGTTTGCTACAGATTTCTAGAGTCTTGAAAAATAAGAAGACTCTGAGGCCTGGACTCGTATTTTATATTAAATATAAATAGGGAAGATCCAGTGGAAGTGGATCAATCTACCAGAATGAAAGAGGAAAAATGACCTTCAAAAAGCTTGTTTTGCAAGAAGTATTTATACCCACTGTATACATGGTGCACAGTATCATCTATATTTTTGTAAAAAAAAAAAAAAATCTGTAGAAATGTTATAGTGAAAACTTCTGTTTCTAAAGCATAATCTTAACAGTTAAATTATAGATTCACAGATTAAACTGGGAAGTATTCTGAAATGGATATATACAAGCAACCAAATGCTTTTCTACAATTATATCTAAATAAGAAAGAAAAATTTATTCCCTTTTCTTCAACTAGAACTTGACAATCATTCTCAAGCTCTTCTCTACCCCTAACTTTAAAGGGCTAAAATCCTTAAATTCCAGAACAGCCTAATGTAATCTCCTCTCAGTCTGTATACTTACATTCCTCTTTGCTCAAGGAAGTTACATTCAGTTCTGTCGAAAGTTGCTGGTTGGAGTTAACAGTCTGTGTCAATAGAGAGGTATTACTGTTGTCACTATTTGTTTCTCCAGAGAACAAATCCGATTGGCTGTTACTTGTGCTGGGAGTGGACTCATCATCTGGTTGCTTCTTTTGAAAATCTAACATGACACAAAGTTAAAGAAGTGTTACAAGGTCAAAAATACATTATTCAATATATAAAAAATATTATATTTTACACAGAAATTGCAGATACTTGTAAACGAGTCAAACCTAGTTATAACTCTTTCTTTCTCTACAAGACGATATTGTGACGTGATTCAATGGGCACTATTTCATTAAAAATGTCAGCTTATATATTTAACAAGTATTTAAAAAATAGAAATAACAGTGTAGTAAATCATTAAATGGGACTAGTGGTGCTGTTTTTTTTGAAAATTCTAAAGTGGCAATGAAAATTGTTCTACTTTAGTTAACTGTTTTGAAAGAAGCTGAATTGTTCTATTAGGCAGAAAACATTATTTGCACTCTGAACTGACTTTATTTATCACCAATTAGTGTCATTTCAAATTATGGATTTTTTCATATTGTATTCCTTGCAACTTTAGGTCGTGGGTTTAGGAAATATTTAAAATGTATTTTTTTTTTGCTTAACTTTTTAAAACAAACAATTAAATCCATGATTTCTATGAACTCGCATTCCTTTACTTTATTATGAATATGTTACATTTAGAGGTGTGTTTTGGATTAATTTTTTCAGAATCTATCCAGAGACTTGTCAATTTGGAAATATCTATTCAATATCAACACTATTTTCTGACTAAACATTCTTGTTTGGAACTTTGGCCAACAATTATTTTAAGTAGTTTTGAATGCCTTTATATTCTCAAATATTTCTCTAAAAAGGAAAAAAGTTTTATGCAAACTTATATGGGCACAAATTGACATGTTCAGTGATTCTATAATTCGAAGGTTTATGTATGTATATATATATATGTGTGTATGTGTGTGTGTGCGTACGCACACACACACACACACACACACAACACCCCTGTCCCAGAGTATTCTATTGGGATGAGAGTAGTAAAGATTTAGTCTGTCAAGATTCTATCTATTGAGTGTAAGCAAATAAAGAACTGGACTTTGGTAGGATTATTCTAATGTACGTCATTCTTGGGTTGGGCCTGACACGTGATCTTCAAAAAGTAAAGTGCAACAAAATATTAAAATGTATTTATATAACAAAAGAAATAACAAAGACAGAACAAGGAAAGAATTAAGGCAATGTTCATTACTAGCTTTTCCACTATAATCACTATAAACTGACACCCAGTATCAGTTTATATTTAGTTTATTTTAGTTCAAAAAGAAATTAACTCAACTGAAATTGTTTCAGGGTTATCTTTCCTGCAATAAAATCTGAATACCATATCAAAGGAGAAATAATAAAATTATAAATCTTTTTTTGCTAATACCACCAGACGTGCTATTCTTCTTTAAAGTGAAAAAAAATCATACATTTTAAAGCTCCATTTGCAAGCCTCTTACGTGCTTTTTCTTTCACACACAAACTTTTATATTACTTTATTAGAGAACTACATTAAAAAATTGGGAAAAAAGGGGGGAAGGGAATTGCGTGGCAATTTGGCTTTAAATTTGAGAAATGCATCTTAGATCAGCTTATATTAAATGCAACTAAGCCATAAATATGTGTCCAGATTCATCTGTTGTTTCTAGCACCAGCAGCTGAGCTGTACTGAGTTTTCAAGCTAGAACCCTCCTTCCCCGAAACCCACCTGCTTCACATTTGCAAAAATGTGTATAAATGACAACAGTGACTTGCCTATTTTCATTTTCTTTTACTTCTCCTTAGCAATTTTAATCAGTACAGAACCACCCAATTGTATTTATTTAGTATTTAAATAAATCCCCAAATTAGAAGATAACTATAGGGAAAACCACAAGGTTTCCAGGCTAAAAAAATCTTCAGTGCAATGCTGGTATCACACAGAGAAATCTCAGAAGTAGGCTTATGAACTGATTGATACAGAATTTAATTATACTTCATTCAGAGAGCATGTGGAATTGAGTATTATTTTAATAAAAAAAAATCCACAATCAATTAGTATCTCTTGTAATGCTAGCAACTTTATAGCCCTCACTTATATGCCCTTAAAGATGTCTACAGAGAACTCTAGAATTTAGGAACATGGGTCTATTATTTTTAATTAATTTCTGTAGACCACCACCTGAGTTTCAATTAGAGCTTAAGTGCAGCTAATTTTCATAATCTAAATTCAAAACACTTTCAAATGTTTGCCTCAAAAGTGAGAGGAGAATTCTAGTTAGAACGTAAAATATACTTTGAATAAGTCTTCTAGAATATAACAAATGAAAGAAGATAGGTTAACCATTACAGACTTCAAATATATGAAAAGTATCAGAGAAGCAGCATATTTTCAAAAGTTACTCAGTGGTGACATTTACAAATAAATAAATAATAATATTGATGATTTTTAGTTTGTCTAAAATCTAAAAGTAATTTAAATTCCATATCAACTGATTAAGAGATTTAGTTTCCTAGCACATATTTGCTTACTCCTATATATCTGGAGGTGTGATTTTTTGGAAAGAATTAATGTTGTGACAGGAAGAGGGAACATCTAACAGCTTAACAAAAGAAAATGAATTCATTATGTGTAATATAAAGAACAGGCCTTGCACACAATTCACAGAAAAATAAAATATCAAATTAATGAGCTAACACTTCTAAGAATTTTCTATAAACCTCAAACAATGTTATTACCTTCCAATAGGGAGGGATTTAGCATGTCTGTTTAATTCCCCTTTGCTTTTTAACTTTTATATAAACTTCTGAAAAAGTTTATCTGGGCTATTATATGCAGGTGACACTGTGTTTCTTTCAGAGGTACCAGGCAGAACCCTTACTTATAGTTTCCTTCCTATATTGATCCTATTAACAAAAAGCCCCAAGATAAATAAGTGAAATATCATGCAAGGCAATTTAAATTATTTAAACATTTAGTGTTAGCAATTTCATACCTAAAGAAATGTTTTAGTTCTACCAATAGAGTCACTTGTTGAGATGGGTGGGTACAGAAATCATATAAATACATAAAAATTTGAAAGGAGGCAATTTTAGGTCTTTTCTTGTCAACCTATATTAAACCAGGGCATTGGCGTAGTCTTCTATACAGAACTCAGTTAGGGTCATATTCCAATTATTCTCCCCTTGAAATACTACTATCCTTATTCCTGAAGGCAGTGCTTTCAAGCCCAACTGCAACCACAGTACTGCCTTCACACTGCAGGCTGATTTACTTAGTGTGGAAACTCATATTTAGCTAGCAATCTTTAATCTACTGAGGTTTAATTTCTGGCCAACAGGTCTGGCTCCTCAAATAATCTTTGATAATTCCATTCAGCCTAAAAGACGACCTATTGGAAACAACATTGACCAATGGCCTCTCTCAAAGGTCCATGATCTATGATCAAACTAGGGTACTTCTTAAATAGCAATTTCAGAAAATTGAATTGCAAAATAAGTGAAAACTGGTTCTTGGTAATGTTGAATGTGTATCTAATTAAATGGCATACTATCTTGGAATCGCCTGGTAACTGCAAAGCCTTTTCAGAAGATCTATTTAATGTTAGTTGAGCATCTTGTAGTACAGGAGCTTTTATAGGAAGCTACACAGTAGCTTTAATAAACTTTGTAGACTATTTAGATGCATTCTTTCTCTCTGTAAACAATAGCCTGCTATTGCAATCTATCAAAATTTTGCACGGGTACATGCATAGTGTAGCAATAAATAATCAATGGGTGCTAGCAAAACTAGTAGTCCTTTTCTGATTGTTGTGTAATCTCCAATTGTTCTATGTTATTATAATTGGAATTACTGTAAGTTAATTGCAGGTTATTTCAAGTACTGGTCTTTGGTCCTAGTAAATACTTTATTCATATGACACCCCTATAATGCTGATGAAACATTATGTTCAGGCATATCTATCAAGCATGCCTTATACTTTATTTGTAACATCTGTTCCTAGCTTCTGACTTCTTATGGCATGGTAGAAGAGAAGTTATCAGAGAAGACAACCTGATCACGGCTACAGAATTAGAAAGGTAAATTGACCATTTATATTCAATTTATTAAACTTAAATTTATGCCCAATTTATTGAACTTAAAACAAATTAAGTCAATTTACTTAAATTTAAAACACTTTCAAGGATGGAATTCTAGATTTATGTGTTCGAATTTAAATATTTTAAGTGTTTATCTAATTTACTATTTTAGCAGCAGCTGCTCTTACCTCTTTATGGAATTATAAACATTAAATATGTCATTTTTACCATACCACAATCTGATCAGAAAAGATTATTTACAAACATCATTAATAAGATTTGGATGACAAAAATTAACTTTCATCCTCTGAATATTAATATGACTCATAACGTAATAATAAATTGGACCCTTAAATAAATTGGGACACATTTAACAACCCACAATCCTTGCTTAACAACGATAAATGGGAATGCCAGGTTTATCATTACCAAATGTTATGGTAACACATGATGTTGTACTTTATGACCACATAGCTTAATGACAGAAATTCCAGGCCCAATTATCATCTTTAATCAAATACTACATATAGCTCCTACAGGTCATTCATTCATCATTTGGACAACCATTTAGGTTTCCTGCCTGAGCAGGGGATTGAACTAGAACACCCAACTCTAATATCCTATCCTATCCTATCCTATCCTATCCTATCCTATCCTATCCTATCCTATCCTACCTTACCCTGAGAAACACTAGCAATATGAGTAGCAAGTTACATACATTTAAGTGTATTTTCAATAAATATTATAGGCTAACACAAAGAGAAGAATAAAATATATTGGTCATTAGACAACATATATAATACAACATATATATATGTATATATATATATATGTATATATATATATATATATATATATATATATATATATATATATGTATATGTATATATATGTGTATATATATATGTATATATGTGTGTATGTATATATATATATATATATATATGTGTATGTATATATATATATATATATATATATATATATATATATATATATATATATATATATATATATATCAGAAAGGAACTAAGATCCCTTTGGGAGATTTATGTTGCTTATTGGAACATCTGTGCTATAAATGGGATAATTATATATTCCTAAACACAGCAGTAGTATTTTTTATGAAAAACTTTCAAAAGATATATGGTATTAATCTAAAGTATTCAATCAAAGAAGGCGTTCCTTAGATGTTTTGGTTTTCAACTTGCTTCCATCTCCACAAGTCTATCAAATAGTAAAGAAATTGTGGCAGTTATTGTATCCTACAATCAAAAATTAAAATATATATATATATATTAAGTCAGAATCATATTTATCTTGTTTTATGAAAACCAGATTCTTTCATTATGATATATTTAGACTCTGAAATAAATAAGCTGACTCTTGTTTGATCATGCTATTTTGCGGGCAAAGTCATGAGCAAATGTCATATAAATTTGTAATGTTTACATATTCTTGTGCTCTGTTACAGTGCTGAGCTTCCAGAGTTCTTTAAAAATATCCAAACTTATAACTCTAAGCTCTTTGGAACACTAGTGAACTTTATGTTTGCTGTTCTGCATTGTTCAGATTTTGTGCTATTTATATTTTGCTTGAGATATCTGTGTCTATGTGGAGATGGTTCTTGTCCTGTGTTTTGGTTGTACAGCAGTTTTGGTTGGGTTTTTGCTGAGGTAGTAGCTAAATGCTTAGCTTCAAGCATATATATATATTAATTTAAAATTATTATTTTTTTAACAAAACTTTAAAAATAAAGTTTTCTGCCAAAAAAAAAAAAAATAGAAATGTTTAGAGTGCTCCTGCCATAAGAAACACTGGCAATTGGATCTGAGTCACTATAAAGTCTTTCACTTCAAAATGTCAAAAATTTAGGGACTACTATCGGTGAGACAATTTATAGAAAAATCAGCCCCAAATATTATTTCAAAAAGTTTTTTTTAAGCCTAAATTATTTGGAGTGTTATTTCATATAAATACAGTCAACTCAGGTGGCTCGAATGGTATAAGTAGGGTTGTTTATGGGAGCTCATTTTTCTGTTTTCTGCACATCCCTATTAATCAATTCCTTCATGCCATTTTTTGAAGTAAAAAATGCATCCTAGATGCAATTTTAACAAGTTCCCCTTTCAAAATCAAATGTAATCCCAACACAGGATTAACATAGTTACTGAATGCATTTATGACAACTCAAGTAATATGTAGTTTTATATGCCTGTACAGATATTATTTATTATGTGGAAGTAATTCCTTCTAAATTCTAAAGTAATTTCCTTCAAAATATTTATTTTCAGTTTTTTTTACCTTTGCAAAGTAAAAATTTGGAAAAAGAAATTATATTATTACCTGTTAATTGTACTGTGACTATACAAAAAAAAAATCTGATTTAACTGATCGTAGCGTTTCTATTTATTTTTCAGACCTCTGAACAAGATTTTGGTTTCTTTTTATGGATGCGACTTTTTATCACATCTCGAAGTCTTTCTGCAATTAGAGTAGAGTAACGAAGCAGTTCTGTAAACTTACTGACAACCATTTAATGGAAAGGGGGGAAAATGGTGGACATGTTCTGGCAGCACATTTAATGGATATACAAACACCCCTAGTCATCAGCCCAAAGCAATACTGGCAGAAAATTAACTTTGTGCTGCAAAGCTCATTTAGCAGCAAGAAACACAGTGATATGGGCAATATAAAACTCTGTAATGGTGAGAAGGGGGAGAGAAGAGGAGAAATAGGATGCACCTTTTATATTCTTTTTGAGGAGGCAGTGTTCATTAATTTTACAGGTTTTTCTGTTTAGAATGTTGCTTCATTGCACAAACAAGCAGCTGCCTATGATTTGCAAAGCAAACAATTTTGCAGAGCTCTGTAAACTCTGTGGACAAAACATGTCAAAGATTTCAATTCATAGCAAAGTTTTCATGTTAACAATAGATCTTATTCTTTCTTTTTTTTTTTTCAAATACAATTATAAGAATCTGAAAACCAAATTTAGCTGTGACCAATATCTACATTCCAAACTTTGGTAATATAGATTTGTACCAGGTAGTCCCCAACTTACAATTCATTTAGTGACCATTCAAAGTTACAACCACACTGAAAACAGTGACTTATCACTGTTTTTCACACTTAGGACTGTTGCAGCATCCCCATGATCATGTGATCAAAATTCAGACAAGACAACTGACTCATATTTATGACAGTTGCAGTCTTCTAGGGTCATGTGATCTATCACATTTTGCAAATTTCTGACACACAAAGTCATTGAGGAAGCAAGATTCACTTAACAACCATGTTACTAAGTTAACAACCGGAGTGATTCACTTAATAACTGTGGCAAAAAAGGTCATAAAATGGGGCAAAATTCACTTAACAACTGCTCACAGAAATTTTGGGCTCAATTGTGGTCGTAAATCGAGGATTATGTGTAGGAAAATTATAAGTTAAATATGGTAAATAATCAGAGTTTAGTGACTAAACTATTTAAGCATGGCACATATCCAACTATGACTTCCTACCTCAGAGAGTAGACAAAACTCATTCTTCCCCTTCAGACATAAGCGAAAAAGAAGACAAAGACAAAAGGCTGTTTTTCTCCTCTGCTTGAATTTCTTCCACAGAGGGACAATAGAAAAATATTTACATTTCTGGGAGCTCAAAAAGATTAGGATCAGCTAAGATGTCTTAAAAATCAGAAATACTGATTTAGTGGAGAAAAACAGATAACATTTTTCAGACGTTATTTTAAAAACTAGGAGCACTTCCAAGAAATCATGGCTCAGTGGACACAGTAATAACAAGCTTGAAATACCAGATGAAGTAGCTGTAAAAGAAAGGTATCTGAATCTAAATGAATGTCAAACAAGAAATGCAGCTTAATTCTTCACTTGTTCTGCTTCCCTAATCACAGAATCGCTGATTCATAAAACCAGGTTTTCCTTCCAATTTGTGGAAATACAAACACTTCTTGAAATATACAAAAGTACATTATAAACCTTGTTTTTTTAATATTTGGAGTCAGTTAATGTTTTGTAAGTCAAAACCATAAAGAAATGAAGAGTCAGTTTGGTACAGTGATTAAGACATAGGCTGGAAACCAGAATATCATGAGTTCTATTCAGTGGTGGGTTGCTCCCAGTTCACAAGACCCGGTAGTAAACATTTGTAGTAGTTCGGAGAACCGGTAATAACACTGGCTGGCCATGCCCCCGAACCGGTCCCCGGCCCGGTCGCTGCTCGCTTACCCCACCCACCTCATCAGAGGCTTTTTTTTTTTTAACTTTTAAAAGCATTTTTTCTATAACCTCTTTGGCTGAAAAAATGCTTTTAAAAGTAAAAAAAAAGCCTCTGATGATTGTGCGGCTCAGCTGGGATCATCAGAGGCTTTTAAAAGCATTTTTTCTACAACCTCTTCGGCCGAAAAGAGGGAGAAAGAGAGAGAGAGAGACACAGAGAGAGAGATACCTGTTTCTCACAAAAAACACCAGGAGCCACAAAAATTGGGTAAGCATGGCTGGGGTGGGTGGGTGGGTGGGTCATGTGACTGGGTGGGAGTGAGTGACGTTGAGTTGGCCATGCCCACCCAGGTTTTGTGGGCCCCGGTGATTTCTTTTCAGTGGCAAATGAGTCCAAATGGCTCTTTGAGTGTTTAAGATTGCAGACCCCTGACCCATATGAACAATAGCTCTTTTGGTATCCTCTATAATGCTTAAAAACAGAAATGAGTTCTTAGAGGATACCTGGTATGCACAAATCATGGATGCTATCCAAATGCATGCCTGTACTGCTCAGACAAGCGGAAAGGCATCTTTTAAAAGCACAGTTTTAAAGCCTTGCTCAGAGTAGGCTTTGTGACAAGGCTCCAATTCTGGGTCTGCAGACCTCGTGGCATGTGTACCCCAAGTTTGATCCCTCTGTCAAATGTTGCCTGGATAAGCTGACAGCAAAGTCAGGATTTTCTACTGCTGCTGTTATAAAGAGCAAATACTGATCTAAAATAAACATAGGAAAATAAACAAATGTAGTGATCTCAAAATGAAGACCAGTATTTCAGGAACCATGAGAAACTAACCAGCTTTAACTACTATGACCTCTATGGTGCTTCAATCTAACCAATATCAGAAGCTTGTAGTACAGCCCAAATAATTCAATACATAAGAAAACCCAAACAATACCTTTCTTCATCATATTTGCAACATACTTACAACCAAAATTCAGGTAGTCCTCAAACTACAACAGTTCATTTAGTGACTGTTCAAAGTTACATCACTGAAAAAAGTGATTTATGACCATTTTTCACACTTATGACCATTGTACCATCCCCATGGTCACATGATCAAAATTCAGGTGGCTGGCAACTGATTCATATTTATGACTATTGTAGTGTCCAGGGGTCATGTGATCACCTTTTACAACCTTCTGACAAGCAAAGTCAATGGGGAAAACAGTTTCACTTAACAATTGTCTGATTAATTTAACAACTGCGGTGATTCATTTAACAACTGTGGAAATAAAAGTCATAAAATGGGGCAAAGCTCACTTAACAAATGTTTCACCTAGCAATTGAAATATTGGGCTTAATTGTGGTCATAAGTTGAGGACTACCTGTAATACCTTTCTTCATAACACTTTCTTTCTACTTCTGCACTTAAAAAAAGAAAATCATACAATTCACTTAACTTCATTCAGGTCCCAGGGGCTCTACCAAACAAAACAAAATAAAACACAAAAACCAAACAGGCCTTGACAAGCTGCCTGATTATCATAAAGGATGGGACTTGCTTATTGAGGCAGTCCCAATTCAGAATATTTGAATTTATTCATTGATTAGCTTTATCTGCCACTCATTGCGAGTCATGTGATTTTGAGCCTCCTCCTGCCTATTTTCCCGATAGGTGAAGGTTGTCAGAATGCATGAAGACTAGCCAGGAAAGGGCCTGGGGCACAGGTTTTTAAGCCTTGATTGAGGCAGGAAGGGGTGTTTGCTGTCCTGGCTGTTGATACTTGTGTCTCAGTGACCCATCTGCCACCCCATTAGTATCCTGAAGGGCCGCTGGTCCAAGATGCCATGCAAGAGAAGTCTTAACTGCTTAGGTATCCCACTGCTCACATTTATACACACCCACATGTGCTGCTGCCGGTGCTGAGCCAGAAGCGTTGCCAGTAAAGTCAGCAGGCATCCCTCCGCCTCAATCAAGGCTTAACAGCCCCCACTCACATGCCTCCATCTTTTCACTAGTGTTGCCTCTGCCGCATGCACCGAAGGATTCCTTCATTTTTCCTACAGTACTGTTGTCAGCATTTCAAAGAAAAGCTTTTATTAGAGGGAATAAGGAAAGATAGAAAAAAGAAAAAAAAAGGCTGTGGGGCTGATAGAGATTTTTGCATTTGCAAAATGAACAGCTTTGTTTGCAATAATGCCCAGCTTGAACACTTATCCATTGGTCACTCCCACATGGAAAAAACAAGCAGCAGGGTTAGGGAGAGTTCTTGTGTGCCTCTCCTCAATTGGCTGGCATTGTGTACCATTCCTTCTGATTGGCTGGCACATTTCATGTGCCTGCCTCAGTTAAGGCACACATCTCCCCATGAATTTTGCTGGCTGGGTCGAGAGAGTGAAGACAACCTGCAGGTAGATTCTGGGATTTCCTCCACCCCTCATTAAAACCCAAGGGGCCATTTTCCAGGAGCACTTGCAACACAAACATCCTCTCATTTCTGCTGCCACCCCAAAGAGTGCCTCCCTCAGAACATTCACTTTCACCACTTTCACCTGGGGAATCACCACTTGCTCTTTCCCATCCTCACTGCATGCACCCAAAGGCTGTAACCTCACCCAGCACCTGGATCCCAGGTCACCATCAGGAGGAAGACAACACAAGGTCAGGGGCAGTGGAGGGCAGTGGCAGCGGATAGCAGGGTATGTGGTGGAGTATAAGTATCTAAAGAGGCAGAGATTGTGGAGAAGACAGATAATTATAGAGAGTTGACATCCTGCTGGGCTGGGTGGGTGGGGGAGCAGCTGCAGCAGCACTACAACACCCCCAATCTCACTCATTCCCTGTGCTGGACCTCCCTACTGCTGATGCATCCCCCATGCTCTATCTTGCTCAATGACCATTTCATGCAACAACTGAGATTCTGGTCCCATTTGTGATCATAAGTCAAGGACTATTTGTAAATTCTTTCCTGTTCCCTGAAAATCCTCATTAGCCACAAAAACTGACATAAACCATGTAGATTACAGTTGTTATTACTTAATTAAAATTTTTACAGTAAAAACCATTAGAAAGGCACATTAAAAACAGCACAGATCCCCACTTGGACACATCTTTTCTACCCCATAGATTTAGACCAGTTTATTTCTTTTCTTTTTTTTATTTTTTTTGGGGGAGAAGACGTTCAATTGTCTTGAGAGAGATTTATCTTTCTATGCCAAGTTAAAAAAATAGGGTCATCTCTTGTCTAGTCATTTGTTTGGTTTCTATGTTGCGTATTGTAGAGGGATAGAATGCCACCTTACCATTAAATAGATACTGCTGGGGTACCATTCAGTGGAGGATGAAGGTACTAGAAGGTGTCAAGGAGAGCATCAAAATTGGAAATATGGAATTGTATGGACTTGCAACTTTCTATGTATCCTTAGGTCAGCTTAGTGCTCTCCTTCTGTCTCCGCTGAATGCTAATATAAAAACAAGATTCAGCTGCCAGTCCAATCTGTTTCAATATATGAAAAGGAAAGGGGCATCTTACCCTTTAGCTTCAGATAACATAGTATTTTGAATCAGAAGAAAGATTTTAAAGCTTTCTACAAATCATAGGATAAGGCTTTTTTTTCTACAAACAAGGCACAAAGGGGAAAACTCTATATTTCAGACTATATAAATTAAATTTCTACTAGAAAGATTCTAAATTGAGCAAAAGAGCAAGCTAATAGGAACTGTGGAAAAGGCAACCACTTTTTATGTCTCTGACACAGCACAATACATGGATAAAGCTAATATGCTCTCACAAGTATCTCCTACATTATTTGATGCTGTCACCTTCTCTTTTCTATTCCCACAAACCTCCATTCCATTCATTCACTGTCACATTAAATAGAGCCGATCAACTATTACTCTACTAGCTGCAATAAAAAGAGATTTTCTAGCTGTCAAACAAGAAAGTTAATCTTCTAAAAATGACAGAATGCACATGGTACATTCAAGTATTCTCCACTGCTCCTTCCAAGTTTGATGTTTATCTTATTCAGAACACATTGCCGTTGGATATCTTACTAGAAATAGCACTTCCAAAAAGCTAGTCAAGCAAACACATTTACTCTTAGAACAAACCTGGGCATTTTATGACCCCAGGGCTACATTTGGCCATTTGGGTGTCTCTGTCTGTCCTCCATGAGGTCAATTGAAAATTAGAAATCAAATGCAAATAAATGTACACCATGAATGCAATAGAACTGCATTGTTTTTATTTTGAAGGCAACATTTTTTTTTCCAATTTATGAAAGTGTGTACATGCACGCCTGTGCACTTTCACAGTTCTATTGTTTCGGCCCTCCACAACAGTTTGTTAAGTGGCCCCTTGGGAAAATTAATTGCTCATCCTGTCTTATAATACTGTGTGTGTGTGTGTGTGTGTGTGTGTGTGTGTGTGTGTGTGTGTGTGTCTGTGTCTGAGCACATTCACTCATATATAAATACATGGTTAACTGTATAAATCCATACAAATGAAAGACTTTAATAGTCTGTACATTTTGATTATTCTAACAGAAGATTATGTCCTCAACAACTGTTAAACTTTGCTGCATTTTGTTTTTTTTAACATATAGTTTTCAACTTATGACCACAGTGGAGGCTTGCTCATTACGATTCTAAGTCATGACACTTTGTAAAGGTCATCACGAGACTAATCTGATTTTATGTTTTTGTGGCAGTTAAGTAAGCGAGTCACCATGGTCCCTGTGAATCTGTGGTCACTAAGCAAATGCTGTGATCAGTAATTGAACCCATTGTTTGCTATGGGGGCTTTTGGCTGAAAACTGGAAGTAAATACTGGGTTTTGATTAAAAAGTTGAAAATCATGGTCATGTGACTGTGGGATGCTACAAATGGCCATAAATGCAGGGTGGTTACCAACCACCCAAAATGTGGTCATGTGACCAGAGAGGGCATGGTCACCAGTAGTTTGGAATCAAGTGATAAGTCCTTTTTGGGAGGGGGTTCCGCCATAACTCGAGGATTACCAACTGCAATCACACATACCGTGTTTCCCCGAAAATAGGACATGTCCTGAAAATAAGGCCAAGCCTGATTTTTGGGTGGGCATAAATATACCCCCTCCCCCGAAAATAAGCCCTAGTGAAGGGGTGGGCGTGGCCAGCACAGGAGGCAGCCTTTCCCTTCCCCGGTCACCTCCTGGAGGTTCAGCCCCTTAATTGCTGCCCGCTGATCAGCTGAGCCATCGAGGAGTGTGCAACTCGGCCCTGATCTCCAGAAAACCTCCCCAGCTGTCGGCCTCCTCCCCCTTTTCCTGCTGATCTTTCTTTACTTGGGATCACAGCACAGACACACATCCTCAAAATGCTCCATCCGAAGCCTTCAGCCTTGCAATCCTGGAAGGGCCCTCTGTGCTGCGATTCAAAAGAAAGAACGGTGTGTGTGTGTGTGTGTGAGAAGAGAGAGAGAGAGAAAGTTCCGATCCAATCTCGAAGAGTTATCCAGAGCTGACAGCAACGTTCTCTCCGTCCCCCACTCTCTCTACACAACACACACACAGAGGTCCCTCACCCCCCCAAACTTCCCAAGGCAGCCACATCCCTTCATTAACCTGCTTTCCAGCTCTGTTCTCCACTGTCACATGCAAGGCAAGAAAAGTACTCTGTGGGAGTATAGTAAAAACACCTTCCAAGTTCGCGAGTTTTTTTTTCCTTCATGACGACTTGGAAGGTCTGAACTATTGGTATTTTTTTTTTTTTTACCATAGACCAACAGACTACGTGCAAGGTAGAACGGAGCTGGAAAGCAGGTTAGTGAAGGGATGTGGCTGCGCTGGGGGGAGGGTTAGGGTTTGGCATGGGTGGCCTGGCTGAAGGCCCTTCAGGTAAGCCGATGCTTACCTTGGGGCCTCGGGGCAGCTCTGCACCCCCTGCCTTGCTTTGTCCTCCACCCACCCCCATCGCCTTGCTTCGTTCTTCTTTGCAACGTGCAGCCTCTCATAGTAAGGAGAATTGCAGGCAATTCTCATTACTGTGAGAGGCTGCACGTTGTTTATGGGCAATGGGCAGTGTGCAGTGTTGCATCTTCTGTAACGTTGACAGGCAGGCCAGGGATGTGTGGGCAGGGGGCTACCCGGTAGAGCCCTAAAGGCAGAACCGGGGGTAAAGGTCTCCTGGCCTTTGTGAATGGGCACGCTGCGGGAGCCTCGGGCCAGAGAGGCAGCGACTGAAAGCGGCGAGGCTCAGGACAGGTTCGGCTTGCTGCTGCGCACCTCATGGCCGGTTTATCTCGAGGGCCGGGAGGCTGCGTGATCGGAGCGTTTGGAGAGGGGTGGGCGAAGGGGCAGGCGGGCTAGGGGAAACACCGCGCTGGGCCTTTAAGTGGGGCGGGCTTCAGGGAGGAGGAGGAGGAAGCTGCCCCTCCGCTCGTCAAGGACAGAAGTGGAGGGCGGGGAGGGCCCGGTGTCCAGTGACCGGGAAAAGCTCGCACTCAGGAAGCTGTGGCCGCCCCGACCAGCCGCACGATGCAGGCTCAGCCGCCCTGCACAGCGGGTACTTCCACCTGGTGCTTCACTCATGGCAGGCGACAGCTGCCACCCTCACCGCCCGGATCTCATCTACCTGATCTTCCTGGTTCCCCTCCACTGTTTCACTTGCTGCTTTTGCAGGCTCAATCAGCTGCCAAAGGAGCTGTGATTCTTGCTGTCTCTTCTCTCGCCGGGCATGGCAGAGCTTCCTGCCCTTTGCTTCTCCCCCTTCCCACCCCACCTGTCACCCCCAAATGGTGCCCCAAAATAATAAGACCCCACCTGAAAATAAGGCCAAGCCCTTATTTCAGGGTTCAAAAAATATAAGACAGGTTCTTATTTTTGGGAAAACACGGTAAATTATAAGAGCACTAGAGTATTCCATAACAACTCCTAATATTGCTTTTATAGAATCGCAAAGACAGATGATAGATAAATGAATTGCTAAAACGTTTGGTTTCATATTCAGTAAATAATTACAGATTGTATAAGGTTTCTTTGAATATATTTTCCGTAGTGCAATAACCCTTTAACCTCATAAAGATTAAGACAAAAGTATCATGTACGTAATTGACATATTTGCCAGGGACTTGGCAAATATGCCTGCCATGTCAGAGAAAGTATAAATGCAGCATATATTCCATATGCTAATTTATTTAAGAATAATAAGTGCTACATATTCAAAACTTAGCTGTAGTGGCAAAAACCATCATAGGGCAAGCTGGCCTTTCATACTGAAATGAGGGAGAATACCTAACAATAGCAATTCCCCTTACATAGCAACAAGGAATATCAAAAGGGAGATATACATGAGAAATATATGAATACATACAGAACCCTGCAACTACAGGTCATCCTCAACTTAAAGGTAAAGGTTCCCCTCACACAGATGTGCTAGTCGTTCCTGACTCTAAGGGGTAGTGCTCATCACCATTTCAAAGCCGAAGAGCCAGTGCTGTCCAAAGATGTCTCCGTGGTCATGTGGCTGGCATGACTAAATGCCAAAGGTGCACAGAACACTGTTACTTTCCCATCAAAGTGGTCCCTATTTTTCTACTTGCATTTTTTACGTGTTTTCGAACTGCTAGGTTGGCAGAAGCTGGGACAAGTAACGTGAGCTCACCCCGTTACGCGGCACTAAGGATTCGAACTGCCAACCTTTCAATCAACAAGCTCAGTGTCTTAGTCACTGAGCCACTATGTCCCATATCCTCAACTTACAACCATTCTTTTAATAATGGTTCAAAGTTATGGCTTGGAAAAAGTGACTTACAACTTGCACTTATGACTGCTGCACCATCTCCATGGTCATGTGATTACAATTCAGGAGCTAAATGCATCTGGCTTGCATTTACGGCTGATTGCATGTGATTGCGATTTGCGACTTTTTGCCAATTTCCAGCAAAAAGTGCCCATTGAGGAAGATGAATTTAACAACTGCATGATTTGCTTAATGACTCTGTTATTTGCTTAATGACCACAGTGATTCACTTAACAGCTATAAAAATTGTCATAAAATTGGGTCCGACTCAATAACCTATTTTCAATGAATTTCAGATGATTTTTTTTCCTCTTTGGCGAGCAAGATATGAAATCTTGATATGGCACAACGAAGATACAGACAAAGCACTAAATAGCCATCATTTAAGTAAGGTGACATAAAACCAACTCTTTTTTATGGCCAAGTTAGATTTTTGACTACTGAAATAATTATGAAACATGTTAAAGGATGGAAGAATTCAAGCATGTGAAAACCTACAAGCATATGAGCTTATATTTTATTACAATTTTTTAACCTTAGTTAAAGATAGTCAAATATAGCTAGAGATCTCATCTACAGAAATACTGATATATTACAAGTGACAGAATCTGGCAACAGGATGAACATTTAAATTGTTTCAAGCAATAAATTTTAGTCACCGAATGTGGTTTTCATTTTTCATTTTTCCTTCATTAAAAAAAATCATATTGGCCTAGTCAGTATTGTCACTTGTGGATTTAAAACTTGTTTCCTTTTTCTGGAAAAAGGTAATAGGCAGAGACACCAAATATTTATTCCATACATACTTCAGTGCTTTTCAAGAATCAACAAATTTAAAGACTTAGACTAGGAAACAAAACAGTTCTGAAGCCTAATTACATAAGTTAAAAGGAAAAAAATACATTTCAGTAATACAAAAAGTAGCAGTGATGGTGTAAAAATACAGATTACATTTACTATATATAAATATGGAAAGGAAGCATAAGAAAAGGGAAGTTATACACTATTTAACTGTATAAGTGCAAAAACAGTACTTTTACTTCTTCCTGTAAAAAAGTAACATTTTGTATCCATATGATTCATAGCACAGGTTTGCAATATAGCTTTCATGTTTTTTCAATCACACAGAACTGGATGTAGTTATTTAAAAGGGACAAGATTATCACAAGTCTTCAGGTTTTCAAAAACCTTTTAAAAATTTGATATGTGGTAGGGATAAATGGCAGCCAATATGCAGTAATGCAAGAAGAAAGGCCCTAATTATCAAGTAGTCCTTGATTTACAAAGGGACTGGAATTTCCATTGCTAAGAAATGTGGTTATAAAGCACAACTGCATCACTTAGCAACAGCAAACCCTCCAGACTTGGTTACCATCATTACCCAAATCCCATGGTCATTTGGCAACTTCCATAGTGAGGGTTGGGTGCACAAGAGGCATGGTGAGGGTGTAAGGGGTGCCTGAGAGGTGCGACAAGGAACAGGGAGGGTAAGCACGAGAGGTGGATGGGCTGGGGAGGATGCATAGGATTGTGGGAGGGAAGAGGGGTGTGCTTGGTGTACCAACTTCTGAGATATCTACTCAGTTCCTGTAACAAATGTACTTTTCCGATTAGTTTGAATGCATCTTTATAATTGCCTACCTGAGGCTTTGACAGTTACAAGTATTGGCTCATTCAAAGTGATGGGAGGGAGCCTAGATCAATAGACTGACACAATTCCCCATGGAAGATGTAAATAACATTAAGTCTGTCTAGTATGGGCCCTACCCTAATATCTATTGCTGATAAGTTAAACAAATTCTGGACTGAGTTTAAGCAGTTAATTTTTGAATCTCACATACAGAGACATAATACATCACTGCTACAACAGTTTAAGAATACACCTTTCATAATCCCGAAATATATACATGTGTGCCCTCACATAAGAGAACGTTGACACTGGGATGAGCTTTAATGGTGGTGATGAAGACATACAATAATCTATCCAAATCGTTTATGTATATATCAAGTACTGAAATTGAGATGATTGCACATGTACTTTTGAAATGCCCTATCATCCTTGAGGACTCAGTTATCTACCCTCAAATCACAGGCCAGTTCCAATATACAATTTTATACTTCCCATTAAATGGCTGCGATCATGAAATCTTTAGGAAGGTAGCTAGATTTTGTGCCCTAAGTAATAATAGTCAGAAACCATTTGTCTGAATGTAATGTCAGACATGCTTAACTTTTGTAGGGATATGCTTTGTTTATTAATGTTGCTTTCTACTTTTTGGCCTATGATTTCAAATTTTCAATAAATAAATAAAAGAATTTGGGTTCCTTGAACAAGGAACTTTTTCCTAATCCATCTTAATTGAGAAGAGTGAAGATGGGGAGGAGAAAAAATGCATACTGCCTTGAGTTCTCAGGGAACGTCAGTTTATAGACCTGTGTATAAATTCTTTTCTTTTTATATATTTGATATGACAAATAGTTTTTACAACAATGTAGTAGTAAAGTAAGGGATAAAGTAAGGAAATGCATTTACATTACAATCTTTTGAAACGTATTTTCCTTCAAGCAAGCTCCTGCTTAAACTACAATTAATTTTAATATTCAAGCATGGAAGATTTTTTCCCCTTTGTTGTTTTAATCTGGGGACAAAAACAATTCCAGTAATAGAACGTCAACATTAATTTGAGAGGAGATGAAAAATGCCTTAATAACACTGGAGCAGAATTAATATTGTATCATAGATCATGAAGCCATAAAACTTTTGACAAATTCATTTTTGTGTCACTGTATATCCTTGCTAATAGGGCAGGGTACATCTGAGGGTCTGTTAAATACCTTTTCTGTTCAGTTCAATATCACCTTAAACAGGACAAAGAAAAAATAGCCACCATCATTTAAGTTTACATCTAGCCCCAAAACCAGAAAATAAAAAGGGTTAATAGTTTCTAACACACTATTTGCTTTAGATAAACAGATACTACCTGAAGAGCAGTAGAAATTTATTAGGAAAAATCGTCAGTTTCAGTCCATTTTGCCAATAAATCAGTGATATGTTACTACAAACTCTGAATTCCTAACTATTAACTTCTATGCTTATTTAATGAAACATAAAACTTGTCATAGCCAGCTAAATGCCTATGGAGATTCTCAGTCATGATTGTCCCAAACATGCTTTTCCAAAAGGCAACTGTTTTTCCTTGAAGATGCTTCGCTGTGAACTTTCCCCACAAAACTGTAATTTGGAAATGAATAAACAGTTCCTACTAGTTATCCAAGTTCTTTTTACTTCCCTCAAGACAACCTGGAGGAAAGCAGTGATAAATTCTCTTGGAAATTTCATACTTGCTACATTCAAGCAGATGGGCTAATCTAGTATCAGTGAAATCAAAAGAAGAACGAATATTATTCCCTCTCTCAATTAATTGATAGATTGTACCAGCTTTATCCTCCAAAATCTTTCTATGCTGCTTTAATGTCTTGCATGTGTGTTCCTGGGAAAGATGACCTGAGTACACTGGGAGTGTATGCCAAAAGTATGTATTTCCAGCACTTCTGCTTGTTATCATTAAGCAAATCATTGCAGGCTGTTAAGCACAGACATCATGTAGCCACCATTTGCTGCTGGCTTCCCCATTGATTTTGCATGTAGGAAGTCAGTAAAGGAGGTGACAAATGATGATCAGATGACTGCAGGGATGCTGCAACCATCCTAAGTATGAGGATTGGTCATAAATACCACTTGTTCAGAGCTGTCATGAGTTTAAGTGGTTGGTGAATGAATGGTTATTAGCTGAGGCTTGAATCTTCTGGATCATCCATAAAGAATTATATCATTATAATATAGAGATTATTAGACTATTGATCTTCACTATTACTCTCAGGGTGGATTTAATTTAAATCGAGTTGATTTGAATCACAATTTAAGTCATGATTTAAATCACTATTAAAAAGGCTTGATTTAAATCAACTCGATTTAAATCATAATTTTTAATGAGCAACTGTCATCTCTGCTACTCCTTTGACCCACTGTTGACTCACCGATAGTCCCAGTGTTGCAGAATATACAGCCTCATGCTACATAACTAAGCTCCATTTCATGCTGAATAAACTAAATTATTTATGTATCTTAAATAGAAAACTATCTTACGATAGATTTTTATCCCAAAAGTTTTTTATTAAAATAAAAATTTTAAAAAATAAAATAAATTCAATAAAAATAAAAAAATCCGATTTAAATCAAAAAAATCTGATTTTTTTTATTTTTTTAAAAAAATCATTGATTTTTATCCACCCTGATTACTCTAAATCTGTTCTGAAGTAAACATGATTGGAAAGCCAGAAGCTGAGCAAAATATAAGGTGCTGAGCCCATACACTATCATGAGTATCATATCCAGGGTTTGAATCCAGATTGAAATGGATCTAATGTCTTTCTCTCAAAATGTCTGAATTTGTAAATAGCATACAGTACAGCTGTTACAGATGTTATGGAGAGTTTGAACATTTGCTTCTTTTCAAAGCATCCAGCATGATTCATTTCTGGCAAGATATATTATTTTTAAACATGTCCATTCAGGGTTTTTCAGTCAGCTATAAATAGCTAAATAGACATGGGTTAAGAACACAATTAGTTGGCTGCTTCAAGAACTTTGTCCATGACATAAAATAGTATGAACTGAAATTGATTCCTTATCACTGGGCCAGATACAACTAGGCACTGCATTGGCAGTTGTTTCACAATGAGAATAACATTTATTCTGAAAGCGTTTTACAACCTTACCATAATGCAGTCTATGGGTCTCTAGTGTGTCTCAATCACATCTACAATAACTCATTCACAATTTGAAATAGCTTTATTTGCAGACTGGAAGGACCCTGCCAATCCAGGATAATCTTGAAAAGTTAACAATGGTCAGGCCTAATTAATATTTTAATGAAGACCATCAAAATATTTAGAGCTGCCGACTTCGCTGAGAAACTAACAAAATATCCTGGAGAAGAAGGCACTGACAAGATTGTTGCCTAAAAAGGAACCTATATGGACATGTCAAGCCTGAATCTTCACTTCAGGGAGACTATTTTATTTGAGAAAGGCATTGTAGTAATTAAATAAAACTACTTGGTGATTATTAATGCCACAAAATATAAATAATTAGCTCTTTCTTATGTTCAAAGTCACTATATTTATAGCTTTTGCATTCAAGTTTCGTTCCTGTCTGTTTCGTACCCAGTAGAATTAAGTATGGGAGCTAATTTTGTCCCAGAGAGCTGCGTGATGAACAACATTCTAAGTATCTAAATGCATTTCTGAGTACTAGATCAATTCTTTGATCTCAAATACCTCAGGCGAACCGCATTTCAGGTTCACATTCCATTCCTCACCCTTCTTTCTTCAGCTTAGTGCAGACAAAACAAAATGCATGTAAGCAAAAGTGGAAGCAAAACTTCAAAAAAATTCTCCCCAATGAACAAGAGGAAGGAGAGACATAAACAGCTTGCCTAAACTTGTTGTATTAAACAGTGCAATTCTATAATACATAAAACATGCTCTACCAAAAACTCTTATGTACTATTTATTTAGAAAAACTATATGTTGCCCATCTTCAGCAATGAAGTCTGGGCAGCAGACAATACAAGGTCATAAAATCTAAGTACAAATACAAATATAATAAATGGAAAATATAAAAGCCAAAGCCCCTCACACATCTTCAATCACAGACTCACCTGTATCAGGCTCCTCTGATAACCCAGATCAAGGGTGTAGCACAACAGAGAAGCCACACCTCCTGGGTTTCACAAGATGGCATTGTTTCACTGTGGGTACCAAGTGCATAACCATATTTCTGAATCTGATGAGATGGGCAGAAACAACTGAGGTGGATGGTCCCACAAGTAACCTAGCCCTGTGCAGTGTAGTTTTGAATAATGTTTTATTATTAAACTAAACTTCTATTACAAAAAAAGTAATAACAAAGTTAGGAGTGCACTCAGAAGCCTACTGGCACACAGCAGAAGTATTATATGAGTGAACTCTGGTTCATCCAATACTTCACATGCTGGACTAGTTGAGGTTTCTGTATGTTTTTCAAGGGCAGCTTCATTCAGAATGCCCTCTAATGATCCAGATGGGAAGTCCCTAAGGCAGGGGTGTCAAAATCGCATCGTCACAGTGGCGTTACGTGATGTATCGTGACTTTTCCCCCCTTTGCTAAACCAGGTGTGGGTGTGGCCAGGGTGTGACCCATCCGGCCCATGGGCCGCGAGTTTGACAGCCTTCCCTAAGGCATAAATGAGCAGAGCCTCCAGATCCAGACTGTTTTCCTCTACCAAATTTATGCCTTTTGCAAGTCTACCTTTTATAAATAACTCCTTATTTGTTTACAAACAAAAGCTAGGCTACTAGGTTTTGCTCTATTTGTACTACATTCTTGAAAAATATTTGCACTCTTATTATATAATATTGTAGCTTTAAAAGTGTAGGAGCAGAAGCATATTAGTGTACATGGAGACAAAAAAAATAGGAGAGGGAGAATGAAGTGAACTGCAGCTCATGAAAACCTATGCTTTTAAATAAAATATGTTAGTTGGAAAAGTGTTACCAAACTCCAGATTTGGCTTTAAACAAGAGTTCCACAACCTACCCACTCCATCCTCCCAGCAATAGAAAGATAATACAAATAGATTTTTAGCCCCACAGAAGTAAACCACAAGCCTTTTATTTATAAAACCATACAATGCTCCTTAATAGCAATTTTTCTATTCAGGCCAAACTACCTATCAGTTTCTTCATTAAAGAAAAATTCACAGCTCCTAAAGAATTTTATCAGTACAATGCTGAATCAAGATTTGAGGAAGTTTTATATAGCTCTTAGAAAACACTTAAATTTAAACAAAATTGATAACAATTAGCAGCAGTTTGCCAATAAGAGAACAAATGTTAACCTGTGAATAGCTGGTATATACCAAATACAGTTTCTTTTGCTATCCATAACTTTCTCTAAACCATTTCTCTTCCTAAAATAGAAATCATCTTGCCTATTATTTTTAGATAAACCATGAAATATCCATGAGATTTTAATTATTAAGAAAATATTAGTAAGAATCTGCACAATTGTTACGAATACCATGGCAGGTGTTTAGAGGGAATGTTGGAGTTACCTGAAAGTTCTTTCTATGTGCGCTGCAGGAGAGTCCAAGCATGGGATTAAATTCGTCTGATTGGCCACAGACTGAGTTGTAAATTCTTTGGCCATGCCTCTTCCGCCCAGCCGAGCCTGTTTTTTCAATGAAGACATGGATCTGGAGAGGACATAGCCAAACGGATGAAATCGACCACTCCTGGACCTCGGACCGTTCCAGAATCAGGGTGGGATTGGACTCTCCTGCAGCACACATAGAAAGAACATTCAGGTAACTCCAACATTCCTTCTCCTGTGCGCTGCTTGGAGAGTCAAAGCATGGGATATACCCAAGCTAAATCGTCATAGGACAGGAAACAGATTGGTCCAGGGTCCAATCGGCCAGCAGAACCCGCTGTAACACCCGTCTTCCAAACGCCGCCTCAGCTGAGGCAAACATGTCTAATTTGTAATTCCTGATAAATGGCGAAGGGGAAGCCTAGGTAGCTGCCCTGCAAATCTCTTGGATCGAGGCCTGCGTAGCCCAGGCTGCTGTGGTGGTTGCGCTTCTGGTCAAGTGTGCCGTGATGAGGCCTGGTCTAGGCATGGCCTGATGTCCATAGGCCAACGCAATACATGCCTTCAGCCAACGTCCAATGGTGGATGGTGATACCTTCTTGCCCACAGACCTGGGTTAAAATGAGATGAACAGAGATTCAGTCCACCTGAATGAGGCCATACATTTTATGTACTTGCGAAGAGCTCTGCAGACGTCCAAGGTATGCCAGCGTCACTCGCGCGGATGTCTGGGCTTTGGGCAAAAATCTGGTAAAATGACTTCTTGCGCCCCGTGAAACCAGGTTTGACTTCTTGTGCCCTGTGAAACTACGCATCCTGGGGTGCTGTGAAAGAGGGATTGTTCCCTCGCCTGGTAGGATTGTGGCCAAGGCTGCCACCTGCCTGTGGAGGGTGTTCATAGATAATCCCTTATCAAGTCCCACTTGTAGAAAGTCTAACACCCTTGGAACTGTCGCTGATGTGGAAACTAATTTCTCCTTAGCGCACCAGTGATAAAAGAATGTCCATGTGGCTTCATATGTCTTGTTGGTGACACATGTCAAGAAGCTAGAATAGTCGAAATCACTTTACCAGAAAAGTGTCCTTTCTTCAGGATCTCTCTTTCAAGTGCCAAGCGGCCAACTGGAGCCACTGAGGGTCCGGTTGCACGGCCCTCTGGCTGAAGGAGATCCTGTGAAGTGGTATCCTCCATGGACGAGTAATGGAAAGCATCACTAGGTCAGCAAACCACGGGCGCCATGGCCAGTGAAGTGCCACCAGCAGCACCTCCTCCTCCAAGATCTCTTTGATGACCCTCGGTATGAGGAGGGTCAGAGGGAAGGCATATAACAGGTTGGAAGGTGACGGCCAGCAAAGGGCATTGGTGCCCTCGGCTGCTTGTGTCCGGAACCTAGAGAAAAATCTTGGAAGTTGAGTGTTCATTGGATTGGCAAATAAATCTATGGCTGGAAGTCCGAACTTCTCTGTTATTTGATGAAATATGTCTGGTGAAGTCGCCATTCGGACTGGATGATGGTTGTCCTGTTCAACCAGTCCGCTTGAGTGTTAGAGACTCCGGAAATGAGTTCCGCTCGTAATGACAGCAGGTGCCTCTCCGCCCAAAGACATAAGTCTTTCACCTCATGCATCAGAACCTTGGAACGGGTGCCTCCCTGTCAGTTCATATTCACTTTAGCTGTCACATTGTCTGTCAGTAGTAGCACGTGATGACCTGACAATGCGTCTTGAAAATGGCGTAGCGTCAGATGAGCCGCTCTAAGTTCCAACCAATTGATGTCACTTAGAAATTCCCGCGGAGACCACCAACACTCGGGATTCCAGGTGGGCACCCCAGCCGAACAGGCTGGCGTCCGAGGTCAAGACCAGCCGGATGGGTTCTTTGAATAGACAGCCTTTCTCCATGGCTGCTGATGTCCACCAGTCCAAGGAGTGGAACACCCGCCTGGGAACCCTGATTCTGGCATTTGAATTGCTGAGCCCTGATCTCTGGCTGGGCAATAGGAGCCATTGTAAGGCCTGTGTATGAAATTGAGCCCAAGGGATGATAGCCAGGCAGGAGATCATCTTCCCCAATAGTTGGGAAAGAAGTATCAATGGTACTAGTCTTAAGGTTTTGACCTGTGTCATCATGGCTCTAATGCTGGATAGGTGTTCCTGAGAAAGGAAAACCTGAGATGCCTGGGAATTGATCACTGCTCTTAAATGTATGAGGATGATGGAGGGTGTCATTTGACTTTTCGCCCAGTTCACGGAGAACCCGTGATCCTGGAGAGTTTGGACCGTGACCTGAAGGTCCTGTTTCACCTACAGTGTGGATGACTGGATTAAGATGTCATCCAGATAACATTGCAGTCTTATGGGCCTCACCTGCAGATGAGCTGCTACAACATCTAGTAGTTTGGTGAATGTTCGTGGGGGCAAGGAAAGGCTGAAGGAAATACCCTGTATTGCCAATGGTGACCTGCATATGAGAATCTGAGGAAGCTTCTGTGTGACGGTCTGATGGGTACATGGAGGTATGCCTCCTTGAGATCTATCAATGTTAAAAGATCTCCCTGTCTGATGCAACACAGGATGGTATGCAATGATTGCATTTTGAACTGTTTGTTCTTTATGTGTACATTGAGTTCCTTCAAATTCAATATGGCTCTCTGCCCCCTCTCAAATTCTTGGGGACCAGAAAGAGGATCGAATAAAAGCTGAGACCCTTCTGCCCGTTTGGCACTGGTTCAATGGCCTTGATGTCCCGCAGGTGCTGGATCTCGGTCTCCATTACAGCCTTCTTGGTGGCCTCCCTGGGAACGGGGCACTGAATGAGCCTTTTTGGTGGGTTGGAACAAAATTCTAGAGTGAGCCCAAGCCTCACTGTTTGCAATGCCCAAGCATTGCAAACATCTTTAACCAGCCACCAATGGGGATATGTGACTGAGAGTCACTTCATGTGGTGGTAAGGACAGTTGCGGCCCTTTCAGTTGCTCCCTGAAAGGGCCGCCTGGATTGTGATTGTCTACCCCTGTTTCGGAATTATGATCTGTCCTGCGACCAATCCATACTTTATGGGTATGATCTCTGGTAGCTTGGGGCGGAAATCCCACCTCAGGGACATGAAAGGACTGCCTTCTGTAAAAGGGAGTAGTCCTTCTCTCCGCTCGCCTGTAAATATGAGGTAGGGCCTTCCTCTTATCTTTCCTTTCAACTAGGATGGGGTCTAACACTTCCCCAAAAAGCTGGCCTCCCTTGAATGGAGCGGATGCTAATCTCCATTTAGATTTCATGTCAGCTTGTTACTGGCGTAGCCATAAGAGACGTCTGGAGGTGACATTGGACGCCAGAGCCCTCGAGGCAAACTTAGCCGCATTGAGAGTCGCATCTGCCAAGTACTTGGCTGCTGCTATTAATTTACTAATATCCTGATGCAGCCTTGTATCCTCCGGGGATGCCCTGGCCTGCATTTGACGCAGGCATATTAGTGATGTCCTAGAGAAAAAGGAAGAGGCTGTGGCCGATTGAATCGCCCAAGCGGCTGCCTGGTGCGTCTTACGGGCAGACAGCTCTGCTTTCCTGTCCTCTGCTTTAACCCTTCTGCAGTGCTGGAAGGGAGAATGATCGCTGAAGCCATGGTGGCCAGCAGGGCATCCAAAGTTGGAATCTTTAGGAGCTCCTCTAGCTCTTGCTCTGCTGTATACATTCTCTTGTCCATCCCACTAGGGGCAGGGATGGAGCTAGGCTGATCCCACTGCCGTTGTATGACATCTACAAAGAACTTGGGCGAAGGAATCATTTCCTGTGCCATAACCTGTTCCGTAAAAAGGCTGGTACAGGGACCCTGAGGTTCAGTGAGAGTATGTGTTATCCCCCCAGTTATCCCCATATTGGCCGTTGTTTTGGCTTTAAACAATAAGGTCTTAAATAAATTAGGCCAGAAGAGCCCAGTATACGTGGGCTTGCCTGGGGAGATACCCTCGTCTTCTGATAATTCATAATATCCCATTTCTTCATCCCCCGCCAGCAAGGCCTCACTGTGCATTGAAGGGAGTGGGGAATGAACTTCCCTAATATAGCCAATATTGGGTTGCAAATGAGGATGCAGAGCCCCTGGCCGGGAAGGGCCCAATGTCAATGGGCCCATTAATCCCCTTTGGTGTAGGGCTGCATCAATACCCTGTGAAATGGTTTGTGCTATAATGTTTTTGCTAATGCTATTTTGAGATAGCATCGAAACCTGACAACGCAGTTCTACAGACAAACCATGATCTTGATTCTCCTCAGGGCAGAGCCCCGCCGCGGTAGGCATAAACATGGCCGATGGAGCAGGTGGTCTGTTGAGAAAAACAGGTACCAATCCTGCAGTAGACAAGCAGGAGGCAGGATCACAATCCTCCTGATAAGATGTTGCCTGAAAGTCTTGTATCCCTGTGATCACATCAGGAGACCAGTTTAACTGGTCCTCCTGCAGGGTATGAGGGGGTAATTCCTTTTCTAAGGAAATGCAAGCCTCCTTTACACTCACAGGGATCCCTAGAGCTCTTGCTGCCTCTGCCCGCTTTTGGGCCTTTGCAAAATGCTTTTCCAAAGTCTTCTACCTTCTTTTGGCATCTTTCTCAAATGCTGAAGAAGTGGATCTCGAGTGTTTGGCCTTAGATCTAGTAGAAGACCTTTAGACACTGATCTTGCCCTTTTAGGCTCAGAAGCCTCTGCCCTCTGTTGTCTGGGGAAGAGTCAGCTGAATTGCTGTTGTTAGAATCCATGGGTCCGCCATTTTAATGCTGTGACCGCTACTGTTATTTGCACTGCCAGGCCATACTAGCCCTGGGATATTCCCCTTGAAGTAAGGTCTTGAAAGCTGACCGATAAAGCTGTAGTACTCACTGTGAAGTCCAGGCCGCAATTTTTGGTGCCAAACCGACAACACGGTTTGTAAGCGAAATAACTAGTAGCAGCAGAAGTGACAGAGACAAGAAGGCGCAAAACCGGCAACATGGTCGCAAGGGCTGCCCAAAGCAGAATAGCACGAAAACTGGCAACACCGTTTACTTGTGCACGGTTTCGCGCCTTCTTGTCCCTGGCCGCCTGTCTTCACATTCAACCTAAGCCTCGGTCTTCTGAGGGCTGTTCCAAGCGCCGGTGCTCTCTTCCTGGCCAACTGGTGAGCACAGAGCAACCGGCTTCAGTTTTCCGATCTTTCGAGCCGTGTGGCAATGGTGGCTACCGCTGTGCCGATATTGGTACGGAAAAGCGAACCACGCTTTCCTCGGCGCTCCAGCAACTCCACACACAATAAGAACTCCATTTGCTTGTCCTGTATACTATTTCTTTAAAGGATCAATGCTTTTGGTGTCTCTCTAGGCCAACTGAGTTGAAAAAACTGAGGATCGACCGGGAGGCATGGCCGAAGAATTTACAACTCAGTTTCTGGCCAATCAGATGAATTGAATCCCATGCTTGGACTCTCCAAGCAGCACATAGGAGAATTTCCCCTTTTAAAAGCTATCAAAATGTAGTATTATCTTCAAGCAAGATAGACATATCTAAAAAGAGGACCAAAGCTGAAGATCTCCAAGCATTTTTGAAAAATAAAAATAAAGGATTTTTATTGTTAATTTGCTTCACTGGAAACAAGTTTATTCTGTAGTAAGCAGAGTTCACATGGGAATAAATGCTTTCTACTTTACTTTACTTTGTTTTTCCTTGAGTAATTTTTGATACTTTACTGTTTTCAAGAGATGAACTTGCTTTTGTGGATTATAATGGACATAAGTTACCTCTTAGTGTTGTAAATACTTAGCACAACAAATGTGCATCATAAAGCTCTGCAGACATAACTCTTACTATTTAATTGCCCATCTTTCTAAACGGAAATAACGGAAAAAATGTATTTAGCTATGTGACTCATTTTCTAATTGGTATTATTTAAGCAAAAGACCTTTCATATCTCACTTTCCACAAATCCCACCATAAACAACTTGGGCCAAACTTAAGTGAAACAAAAGCTCACTATATGCACAAAGGATAATCATATGTTTACAAGTATTCAGTTATTAGATTCATTATTTATGGTAAGTATTGAAGACTTAAGTTTAAGTGATGTACCTTGGGTCTACTTAGAGTATGAGTCTCATATATGTATACAGTACATACTATCAGATGAGAACCATCAATACTATCACATAAATCAGACTAGGAAATCAATTCAACTGGAAGAATAAAACTACCTTTATTGTTATCTATATACATAAAAGCAAAAACCACTCATGCATTAATCACGAAATATCCAGAACTGTAAAGCCTACAAACTTGAAATTTGCCATGTTCCTCTTGGACTCTAGGTGCTCACTAAGAAAGGATTTTTCGAAATGACCTAACACGCTCTGATGCTAATTAGTTCTATACCCCCTCCCAACTTGAAAATAACTCTGGAGAGAATGGGATAGTATAGGACAGGCTTATGTGGGGCCAGCCTGAGGGAGAGAAAGGGAGAGGCTTCTATGGGGCCAGCCTGAGGGAGAGAAGGGGAGAGGAGAGGAGAGGATCTATGGGGCCGGCCTGAGGAGAGAAGGGGGTAGGAAAAGAGAGGCTTTTGTGGGGCCAGCCTGAAGGAGAAAAGGGGAGAGGAGAGGACAGGAGAGGCTTCTGTGGGGCCAGCCTGAGGAAGAAAAGGGGAGAGGAAAGGATCTATGGGGCAAGCCTGAGGGAGAGAAGGGGATAGAGAGGAGAGGCTGATTGTAACTACTTATTAATTCTCAAACTCAATTTGAGTTTATCAAGCCCAATCACATACCCTGTTTCCCCCAAAATAAGACATCCCCTGATAATAAGCCCAATCGGGCTTTTGAGCGCATGGCAATAATGCCAAGCGTTTATTTCAGGGTTCAAAAAAATATAAGACAAGGTCTTATTTTCGGGGAAACACAATAGTTTCATAGCGGAGCACGGGTATTCAGCTAGTTGTCTATAATAACAATCTTGCAAGTCTGACTGTGCTGTCCCCTCTTCTCTTTTCTCATACTCTAGTGAACAGGAGTGGCATCTGCCCAAATTGCTTCTGAATCTTATCTCATTACTGAGGACTTTAAAAAAAAATGTTTCAGACCTTTTGGTGAAAGTAACAATCCTTACATATTTCTTATGTTTTACAGATATAAAGCATCTTACTACATTTTCAGTAGCCCCAAATATTTATGAATGCTACATTTCCAAATATAAATATTAGAAAATTAATCTAATATTAATTTAGTTACCTTTCAGGAGGAATTAATTACACATTTCAAAGGCATTCTCTCATTGGTTGGTCTCCCTTTTGTGAAGAAAGAGTTAAATTGTTCCATTTATTCCCGAAGATCTAAATTCAACTCAGTAGTGCCATGTTTTATTTAAAACATACGCTCTCTGAGTAACCACTTGTTCTAATTGGCAAGGCAAGGCAGAGTCCCAGAAGCACATAGCTCGTTACGTTCAGTTTGGATTACAAAAACACGAAACAAACTGCATCGAAATGTACAAATTAACAGCACAGGAGTGCATGACACGGAGGTGGAATTAGATTGTAATATGGAATTAACTCGATAGGGAAGGTATGGAACAGAGTACTAGTGTCTTTATAAATTCTACAAGGTTTTGAAATGAGCAAATATAGAAAATAGAGGATAGCAGGGTTTTTTCATAATTCAACAAAATCACTTATTTAAAGAAAATAAATCATTTTTATATGCTCCTGTATATGCCATGCAGAAGATAAGAGTTACTAAAAAGTTTAAGAAACTCAAAAACACCAGTCATCATCTTTTTCTATATTCACACTGAAGGTCTGGACAAATCTTTTCACAATTAAGTGATATCCCAAACACTTTTATCTGTCTGAGAACTCGCACACAAGGGACTAAATTAGAGCTTATGTTTCAGCAAACCATGCAGAGAGCAAGGTTAATGAAGTAAAAATTAGATGAACACAATATTAATAAGATAGAAAGCCACAACAGAGACAGAATCCATTTGCCAAGGAGGAGGGGAAATCACTCTATCACATGCACCTCTCTATAAAAAGTTTTCTTTACGCTCTTCCTCTATTTGACCATTGGGGATAAATAATGTTTGTCAACCATCACAAAATCAATGTGCAATGCACTGAGACATTAAAGAGATATTGTATTTCTGTTATTTAACAGAAGAAGGTAGATATTTAACATGTCTGCAAAATAAAGATTCCCTAGAAAGGCAATATCAAAATATTAACATAAGAATGTTTCCCTATTTTGTAAATGATAATATATTCATGGAACTGGTTAGGTTTCCCAGTTGAGATCAAGGTATCTGAAGGAATATCTTCCCTTATTTCATTCAGCTATCACTCTGATATCAGCATTAGCTCTTCCCTGTTTCTCTTACTAGAGATGAAATAGATAAAATTAGGAAGCTACAGTCCCTCTAAAAATATACATCCACTGCTAGACAAATATCTTTTTCCTCATATTTAAAATATCTTACACATTACTACATTTTTATTTGATTGCATTTTATACAAATTTATGGTTTTTAATTATTTGTAATTCTATAAAATTCCAGGGTATCAAATGTGATGAAAAGCTTGGTATTTTAAATAAACAGTCCTCCTCAGCTATATAAAACAATTACCAGTACTTGCATCTAGCTTTTCAATGTACCGGTACCTAAAAATTAATCATGTTGAAATTAACCAGTATGCCATGAACCAAATATTCAGGATGTTTTTAGAGAAGATGTATACACCGTGAGGATACTGTAAACATGGATTTCATAGCTATGCATATATAGTCATGAGCTACATTTATTACCATTTAAAACAACAATCCGGCAATATTTTTAAAAGCATGCTAAATCAGTTCAATATAAAATGGACAAGAACACAAAGTCCTGCCAGATTCTTATTGCTAGGCAGAAAATGACTTCAGCAACAGTCCTGCACCAGACACTCAACAGGCTATAACTATAATACTAAGTTTGAATGCTGTTAAAATACACCACAAAGCATAGGTTTAATGGAAAAACACAAATTGAGGTGCCAACTTCTATCAAGCTTTAAGGCAGGAAAAATTGTACTACAGCCCTTCTAATCAGAAGAGGATGTTCTTGACCAGACAGTTGAGAACACAACTATTCCTTTCACAAAATGAGAGTAATGCTCTATTTTTGTACACCCGAAAATTTCTAGCTGCTAATCAGAGCCTATTAAAATGTATCATATAATGGAAGCACTGGAATATTCTAGCACAGTGATGGCTAACCTTTTTGCCATCGCGTGCCAGGGGGTGTAGGCACTTGTCATGCGCACGAGTGCCTACACCCCCATTCTATGCGCCCCGCTCCCGTGCATGCGACCGCCCCCGCGACCTCCCCACTCCTGGCACGCGATGGCATGGTGGGCCCAGTAGGCCCGTTTTTCTTTCTCCCCAGGCTCCAGAGCCTTTCTAGGAGTTTGGGGAGGGCAAAAACAGTCTTCCCCACCCACCCCCACCTCCAGAGGCTCTCTGGAGGCTGGAAATGGCCCATTTGCTGACTTCCGGTCATTTCCCGAGGGCCTCCGGGGGGGCGGGAAGGCCGTTTTTGCCCTCCCCAAACTCCTAGAAAGGCTCTGGAGCCTGGGGAGAGAAAAAAACGGGCCTTCCCCACCACCAAATGGAAACAGTCTGTTTCCCTACTTCCAGAAGGCTGGAGCTGAGCTTGTGTGCCCACCGATATGGCTACGTGTGCCACCTGTGGCACGCCTGCCATAGGTTCGCCATCATGGTTCTAGCACATTGAAATTATCAACATTACATCTAGAAGCAATTAATTTAAAGAAAGCATTAAAAGAAAAATATTTTTTTAAAACTGAATGAGACAGCTGCTAAGATAGTCAACCTTACAAGATTGACAAAGGAGCCTTGGTAGCACAGTGGACTAATGCACTGTTATTAACATCTGCTGCTTGCAATTACTGCAAGTTCAAATCCCACCAGGCTCAAGGTTGACTCAGCCTTCCATCCTTTCAAAGGTAGGTAAAATGAGGACCCAGATTGTGGGGGCAATAAGCTGACTTTGTATAAATATACAAAAGTATGAAGGCTATTTGCTTAACGCATTGTAAGCCGCCCTGAGTCTCCGGAGAAGGGCGGCATATAAATTAAAGCAAAAAAAAAAAAAAAGATTACAGAGTATAATATTTTAATATCAACAACCAGAATATTGCCATGTTACATTAGTGTCTGCTCACAAGGCATATCTTAACACAATAGGTCTAGACTGCTATAATGATAACATGGACCATTAATCAGTCAAAGGGAGGAGGGGGGGGAGAATGTATACAAAGTTTTGCTATTATAGTAGAAAACAATATATTTAGCCACTTAAGAGATAATTTGATACAGGTAGTTCTCATTTAACAATCATTTGAGGTTATGATGTCTTCCAAAAATATTACTTATAAGCCATCCTCGAAGTTACAACTCCAGCACACACAAACACACAGTCACATGATTGCATTTCGGGAGCTTGGCAAACAGCTTGCATTTACGACTGGTTGCAGAGGCTATTGGTCCTATGAATGCGATTTGCAACTCTTCTGCTATTTCTGGCATTTTTTGCTGGTTTCTACCCATCCCAAAAGGACTTTTTTAATGACCACATGACTCGCTCAAATGACTATATGATTTATTTTAATAATCTCGTAAAAAATAATAATAATAATAATAATAATAATAATAATAATAATAATAATAATAATAAAAAAATTGTGTCCAGTCATATAATGACTCATTTAACAACTGAAATGACTTACAACCAAAATTCTGGGCACAATTATGATTATTAAGGACTATCTGTAAAGTCATGCAGTTACGTATGTTATTTGTTCATTGAATACTAATCTGAAGAGTAACAATTACACACTAAAGCAATTTTTATGGTGTTCTATAAAAATTCTATATAGGCAGTCCTTTTCTTATAGTTTCAATTAAGCTCAGAATTAAGGTTGTAAGCCATGGTAGTCATTAATTGGGTTACCCTATAACTGCACCCAATTTTAAGAAATTTTGTGGTGGTCGTTAAGCAAACACTATCGTTGTTAAAATAATCCAGTTTACTCAATGGGTTTCTTTGCCAGAAACCACAAGAAAATGCCAGAAACTGGCAAAAAACATAGTCACATTACTGCAGGACACTGCAAATGCCTATAAACTTGAGCCAGTTGCCAAGAAAATGCAATCAATGGATCATAAAATAGCTCTGGGGAAGTCCATTGCAGCTTTGATTGTCACTAAGCGACCACATGTAGCTATACTGAGAATAAAGCAAAGTTCATTTTGATTAAAAAAAATATTTTACAGGAAATTTTCCTGTTGTGTCCAACAGTCTCAAGTTGCCTAACACAGTACAATCAATATTTTCAAGAGGGAGACTTTATTTCTATCACGTAGGCACAACAAACATTTATTTAGCAAGTGAATGAAACTTTGAGAGCTTTTAAAAACAAAGGGGAGGAGTTCCTGAAGGGAACAGGAAGTAAAACATGTGTTATAGAGCTAAGGACAGTAATGGTTTAGGAGCAATCTCCTTCAGCTTTTGAATACCTTTCTAAAAACTTTCCAGGGAGAATTTCAAGCAAATTAAAAGAGAATACATAGTATTTTCTTGGAGTATTTAGTTTTGTAATATGGCATCCATCTGGCTAAATGCCAACTGCGATAGGATTTTTAAATTTCTTTCTGTTATTTTGACTTGTTAAGTATCCTTATTTTTCTAAACGTCTATAGGAAGTTGGGTGCTTAATGTCACATTTAATTCAAATATATTATAGAGGTTATTTTCATACTTACAACAAAATGGTTGTAAGCAGAGGATTACCTGTATGCAATGCTAAGTCACCAGTGTCAGCTCAGTGAAGGAACAAAGGAAAATAGGGGGAGCATGAGAAGAATATGCTAAGCTGGGATACTGACAATAACTGGGGGAATGAAGTAAAGATATATAATTTTATCAAAAGTCTGTATTTTAGGGACATTATTTCCATTTGCAGGTATTCCTCACTCTAATACACAGAGTTACTTCCTATTGTTTCAAGATATTTTGACAGAAGATGAAGAAAATTTCTGAGCAACTATGCCATGTTCCTTTCTCTGCTTTTATGTAATACATTCAATGCAGAAATCATATTGCTGCCTAAATTTCAGTTATGCAAAGAAAAGTGATGCATTGACTTAACATTCCCAATAGGGGCAGCTTAGATTTTGCATATTTCAGTGTGAAGGGATTTTAAAATCTATCCTTTATTTGGATTAAGGCCTCCGATCTCCACTATTTTCAGAAGATTAATTGTCCCTATAAAGCAGCATTTAATTCTTTGGTCACATTTACTAAATTTTAAACATATTGATGTTTTTTTCTTGAATTATCCAAAATTATTGTTAAAATATGTTCTTATAACATTTTGACATTTTTTTTCTTGTAACTACAGGACACATGCGACCATAATAAATCTTTGTAAAATGTTAGTTGAAAGGAATAAAATTATATCAATA
Organism: Pantherophis guttatus; assembly: GCF_059756535.1. Lineage (NCBI taxonomy): Eukaryota > Metazoa > Chordata > Lepidosauria > Squamata > Colubridae > Pantherophis > Pantherophis guttatus. Next base: position 287,776,482 of record NC_142063.1, on the reverse strand, counting down.
CCTGAATAATATTTTTATATATTCTGAAAATTCAAAATGTTGTTTAATTATTACATTTAGTTCCTTATTTCTGGACATGTGCAGAATTTGGATTCAAAGAAGCAACAGACCGGTACCGGAAGAGACCCATACTGGATTCAAAACACCTTTGCGTGCTTTGGATCCAAATATTCCATACCTCTGTATCTTTCTATGTGAGCAAAGGCAATTACTTTACACAAATGATATGGGTAAAATTAATTAATTTTGTCATTTACTAACCTTTTTCGTTGTGTGGATTTCTTTTTTCTAGAGAGAAAAAGAAAATAAAGTCAAGATAAAAAATACTTAGATATTCTTCATCATTAATAAACACGGAAGCATATTAAGATTAAATATGAAATTGTTTAAGTACATCTGATACCAAGCTCATAGTTTACCAATTTCTACCGTTCTAGAGCTCTCTCTCTCTCTCTCCCTCCTCGTCTCCCCCTCTCTCCCTATCCCTATCCCTTTCTCTAATAATCTGATAATAGGTGAGAACAGTTTGCATCCAAGTAACTTCCACCATGTTTAGTAAAATATATATTTCTTTAGAATTTAATACACAATCTGGCAAGATTAAATAACCACATTTTAGAAAAGTAGTTTTTAAGAGCTACTGATAGAAGACACATTTTAACAACAATGTACCCAAATTAATCTGGTAATAAAAATATGCATTTACTTAATAAGCAGGAAACTAAGCAACCAATACACTGTGTAGATAATCTTCAACATCCAACCACATTTGGGACAAGAATTTCCTTTGCTAAGCAAGATGGTTATTAAGTGAGTCATGCTTGATTTTATGACCTTTTTTGCCACAACTATTAAGCAAATCTCTGCATTGGTTAAGTAAATCACATGGTTGTTTTAAGAGAATCCAGCTTCTCCAATTGACTTTGTTTGTGAGATGCGGGCTGGAAGTTGCAAATGGCAATCACATAAACCCAGGATACTTCAACCATCCTACACATATGCTGATTGCCAAGCACCTGAATTTTGATCACATGACCATGGAGATGCTGGGATCATAAGTGTGAGGACAGGTTATAAGTCATCTTTTCAGTGCCACTGTAACTCTGAATAGTCACTAAACAAACAGTTGTCAGTTGAGGACTATCTGTAGTATCTGTACAAACTTCTTAACAAGATTCTCAAAGTTTGGGAAGGTTGATTACTCTAGCATACATTGTCTAATACATACAGTCTAAATCTATCAACACATAATTTCAATTTCACATCACAGCCAGAAACTTAATCTATTAGCTCGCTGCTCAATCCTTCAAAAGTATTTAGAAACAATTTAATGTAAGTTTCTGAATGATGGTTGGCTTTATTTTCAGAATGTATGTTATAATAGTTCGTTAAAATAAACATCTTAATTAATTTTAACACTGGCTAATACTATTTACCTTCTGTAAGTTTCCTGTGATTTGCTTTTTATTTTAGCACATATGCATATATAAAAAGTATTTTCTCTTTTTTTGCTTCCATTCAATTGTGTCCCATTCTTGAAGACTGCCTGGATAGTCCTTGAAGTTTTCTTGGCAAGGTTTTTCAGAAGTGTTTTGCCTTTGCCTCCTTACTAGGGCTGAAACAAAGTGACTGGCCCAAGGTCACCTAGCTGGCTTTGTGCCCAAGGCAGAACAGGTCCTGGTTTCACAGTATCCTGGTTTCTAGCCTGAATCTATACCACACACCAAACTGGCTCTATTTGCTCCCTATTATTATTTTAAAAATAATCCTTAAAATTTGCCATTTATCTTTTCCTTCTAAAAATGGTAGCACAATCTACAGTCCCAGAATAGCACATGGCCTCTTTGCTAAATTGCATGACAGAAGGGAAAAATTATTAAACACATATGATAATAATATTAGCAGTACTTAAATTAGAACTTACTTAAATGTAAACAAAGAAAATGTAAATGAAGTAAATTTATGCTTAGCTAACTCTATTTACTTAATCCTGATCCTATCCACAAATCAAATGGCCACCCATCCAAGAACAACAAAAATTTATATAGTCTTGCTTTAAATATGTAGTAAGGTTGTAAAAAGCATGATGGACAATCAAATCCATATAATATAATATATAATTTAAATATATTTAAAATGGTTTTCATTAATTGTAGGCTTATATTGCTGAAGGTCATAAATTCGAACTAAAAATCTCTGCTATGTCCAGGGTAGTGGATTTAAAAAAATCTAGAACTACTGCAGAGCTGCACGCCTGAAATGTTTATATATTCCGTTTTTGTTCACCATATATAAGATAGTAAAATAGTGACTACTTAATGAGATCACAAAAACAGAAGGTCAAAAACACCTTATATATTCAAGAATTTAAAACAAAATTGTAGGAGGCAAAAGATGAAATTATTTGTCACCATCACTCTATAAATAGTCTATTCTTGAACTTATGGGACAAAAAGCAGCCCCAACATAAATGTTAGTGTTAATGAACATAATTAAAGTCTGCCTTACTGAGTTTAAACTTCTAAAATAATAAAATGAACACTAAACTAGGTCTGCCAGAAGTTGACAAGTACAAGGACATTCCACTTTTTATCATCTTCAGTGAATGAAGGCTTGATTGGTCCCTGTGCAGAAGTGGCTTTTTTTATACACATTGGGGACTGTTTCAAGAAACCTGAGCAAACAAATGAAGTACCAGGTGAGGAGAAGCTGGTTTCATGCAACAGATAAGAAATAGATAATCACCTGTAAACTCCAAAGGAATTGTTTCCAACTGACTGATTATTTTAAGGGAGATTTTTAAAAAAATCCTCAAAGCCAATTTTATACTGCACTTACCAGCAAAGCATTTGGAACACAGATTCATTGTCTTGCTGGACCTGGTGCAAGGGGAAAAAAGAGGAGATCTTAAAAATTCTTCATAGTTATTAATACAGAAGTTTAAAGAATAGAATAAGCTGAGAAGGTAAAAGACAGCAGAGCAAAAACTTGATCAGCTATCTGGGTCAATGATTCAAAAACTAGCTTAGTAAGGCTAGAAAAACATTGGGCCAGCCACTTTTAAAGCACTGCTTTCCTGCACAGTTTCTTCAAATGTACAAACAGGCTTTTGCTGTTAATTAATATTCAACAAATTTATAAATAGTTGTTGGGCAGGGGCTTCACTCTAAACTTTGTATTTTTCCCCACTAGGAAGCTAAATGAAATGACCATGAAATGACACAAACTTTTGTCCCTTTTTTAATGAATAAAGGAAAATAGCTGCTAAAGTCAGAATAAATTAGTTGCTCAGAAAAGAACAAAATGCCCAATATATTTTTATAAATTTCCTTTCAGTAGCAAGATTACAGGGCTGATTTAACTTACTTAAATGTTATAGCTCTCCAGGTCTAGTATGTCTAAGCTTAGGAGCAGGTACCTTATAATAATCTATTATATCCACAGAATGAACTCAAGTGGGTTGAAAAACAGTTGATAGTTCTGTAGAATTCTATTAATCCATTACCCAAAAACAATTTGAGAGGATATCTGCTTTTCCATTTATTCCAACGTGTCACAATAGTCCTATTACAACTTATCAAATGCATAGAAAAGGGATATATATTCACATTGGCTGCTTCATATAGTATTCACATTTTCAATATGTAATTATTTGAGTACATGATTCTACCTTTCTTTTTTTAGATTTTTCTTTCTAAATGAAAGGTTTCTCTCATTATTGTAGCTAAAATTAATTTAAAGCTAGAAACCGTATAATAAGATTGTATGATTAAATTTCAGAAATTCACATTTTTTACTACTCCTTCTAGTATGGTAAAATAGCTATCGTGTCCTGAACAACCATTTTGTCTTATGACCAACAGAAGCATATTATGAAAACAAGTAAGTTTCTTAAATGCAAATCTGATTTTCTCTGTAGCATGACTATCTATTTTTCCTTGCTTGGATGGTTAAACGTCTGTTAAAATAAAATTAATTTATACCATATTAGATTTACTTTATATAGCAGAAAATGAGGGCAAAATGCTTTCTGCATATTGAAACACTAGAAAAAAAGCATAGATATTCTTCTAAAAGGGAATTTAAGACTAGGCCTTTGTACCAGGATGTTTGTATTTGTCTGTGTGCCATTAAGTAGTGCATGTACACAAACAAAGCACATTTTATTAATAATTTGTGAATCAGAATAGCAGACTAAATCTGAGTCTGGTGTACTCGTTAGTTTGCACAGATGCTACTGCTGAAATAGCTCACTATACTATATTGGTGTTTCCTTGACCAGCAAAGAAAGAAAAGGCAGAGTTCAATTAGCTTGCACTAAAAAAGATTCTTTTAGATATAGAAGCAGGACAATTTCAAATTTTAATAGTTATTTTTTCAAATCAAGGAAGGAAAAAAAAAAAAAAGAAAACCACAGTAGAAAAACCAAATTACCACAAACCTACTAAGTCTCCCCCAAATTTCTCTTATGATAAAGCAAAGTTTAAACTCTTCCTAAGGTGCAAATTTGCAAATGCAAATGGCCAATAGTTATATGAAAGGGGAAACCATACTATTATATGAAAAAGGAGAAAAACAATTTAAAACAAAAAGAGCAATAAATAAGGTCTAATTTAAAATGTATTTTGGATTTAAAATTAAAACAAAAATTGATATGTAAATTTATATAATCTAATATTGTATTTAAATAAATGCATATTAAAATATTACTGCTGTTGAGTAAAACATTCATGCTGAATATGGAGAAAACATTTCCATGATGAAAAATAGTATTATAGAGTTTGCCTCGTACTGGACCAATTAAAGACAAGCTTTGCACAATTCAAATATCCTGAGTTATCAGTGAACAGTCGTTCATATTAATATATACATTATTAAATCATAGAAAGGAATCACAAATAAAAAAAACTATATACTTAATAGATACTACTGTTAAAACTGTGAATAACTTCTGTTCAGCAATTTCCATTTGTGCTAGTTCACAAAAGAGCAATTAGATAATAAATTAATATCTGGACTATATGACTTGCTTGCCAATATGAATTCATGGCCTATTATTCTTCTGTACAATAAAACTCTAAATATATATAAAAGTTCTGAGGGAGAAGTTTTATTTAGTCCTTTTCATAATAAAAAAAAGTCTGAAAGTTTAGGCTACTACTTCACTGCCTATCTGAGATGAATAAATCTGCAGCCCTGAAATCTAACTAGTGTGTTAGAATGATACTGACCTTTGAAGTAGATTGGTTTCATGAACAAGGAATTTCAAGGGCCACTTAAAATACTATAAGGTTCAAGATTTTTTTTGCACCTGGAATTTTTTTCTATATTGTGTATCAATATGGATTATGGGCATTAGCTAGGCAACATGTTGCTCTAAATGCTTTAAAAATAGACTAAAGATAGTCTATTTAAAAGACCCGGTTTATTTAAAGATCAAGAGCAAATCTATTAACTATTTTGATCCATTTGTCGATTTCTACTGACTGTTGTCATTAATCTCACTCAAGGCACAAATGATCAGGCTAAAATTATCCTATTTCAGACACATTATACAAAGACCTGGCTCTCCGGAGAAGTCTCTAATCCTGGAAAAGGTAAAAGGAAAGAGAAGAGAATGACCAGCAGCAAGGTGGATAAGACTTGGATTACACAGCAATGGGTATACCATTGAAAGACCTACAGGACCAGGCTAGGGATAGATTGTCACGGAGAAAATCTATGTCTGTTTTTTGACTTGATGGCACATAACCAACTAATCAATTTTCATTAAAGAGTTATATTCTATATTCAGTTCCTGATTTGCAAATCTTTTAGATATATTAATAAGCAAATGTGCAATATATATTATTTTTACATATTACAATTATGATGGCTGCTAAACAATTCAATTAAACAAACTAGTTGAGATTGTAGTCGCTCTGTTACAATAATTCTAGTTTAACTAATGCTTTAGGCATTGCAAAAGGAGCACAGATGAATTTTAGACCTACAACCATAATAAATTCTGGAAGATTCAGAAGGAAAATAAGTGAAGAAAAGACAGCATTGTTTAAATATGGCCAAATGTATACTAGCAATGTAATTAGTAATGTATACTAATGCTCTATGTGAGCCAGTTAAGTATTAAAGCTGTGCAATGACTCAAAGAGGAAACAGTGATTTGGAGCATACACGAATGCCCACACTGCATCTATCATCACTTCCTCCAAGCAAACACATTTTTCCCCTGGGATCAGGCAGCTGCAGCTATGTGAGCCTAGGAAAAGGCTCAGCTTCTTTGCTCCTTCAAATCAAGAAGTCTGCATAGTCTTAGTAACATGAATATTGCATATGAACAACATGCATAAACATTTTTATTTTTCAATTTATAATTTAACCATTACAATGTATGACAGAGCTTGAACACCATAAAATACATGCAAAACAAAAAAATCCAAGCTTAAGATGAAAAACTAATATGATCAAACACGGGTATGAGCCTCCATTCAAATCTATATTATGTTCAAGACAATAAAGCAACAATATTTCCCTCTCATTATTACATGGGGACACTGTTTTGGAATTGGTTTCACTTCTTCTTGAGTTCCAGGGAAAGTGAAACCAATTGAGTTCCAGTCAATAGTAATAGGAACAGAGAGTTCAAGATCCTGGCTGAATCACAAGTCTCAGTAATCTCCACAATGCTATTTAACATCTATATGGAAACTGTGGTGGGAAGATATCCACAGATTCAGGATAAAGGTAATATGTGCTAGTCGTTCCCAACTCTAGGGGGTGATGCTCATCTCCGTTTCAAAGCCAAAGAGCCAGCGCTGTCCAAAGAAGTCTCCGGGGTCATGTGGCCGGCATGACTAAATACCAAAGGCGTATGGAATGCTGTTACCTTCCCACCAAAGTGGTCCCTATTTTTCTACTTGCATTTTTTTACGTGCTTTCAAACTGAGCAGAAGCTGGGACAAGTAACGGGAGCTCACCCCGTTACATGACACTAGGGATTCAAACCGCTGAACTGCCGACCTTTCGATCGACAAGCTCAGCGTCTTAGCCACTGAGCCACAGCATCCCTTTTAGATTCAGGATACAGCATCATTAATATGCTGATTACATCCAATTACACTTTTCCATGTGCTTGGACAGGAGATGACTAGCAACTGAAGTTTATGAAGATCCAGAAATTTACTTTGACTAAAGTTAAATTCCAGCCAAGATCAAATATCTGTTCATGCAGACGACTTCAGTTTCTTCATCCCTATTCCAGCACTCAAGTGAGCTGTCCTTCCTTGAAGGACCAGATCTTCAGTTTAGTTTTAAGTTTAGTAGTACTGTTTATGAGTTTGTCTTGTATCTTGTTATAAGAGATAATATGACATGAGACACCCTGAGATCCTAGAGGAAAGTTGGGCTATATATAAAATAAACAGAATGCCTATGTCAGCAACCTTTCTATTACTTAGATAAATTTGTTTTGATGATCACTTCAATAATGACTGTAATTGTCATAGGATTTGCCCACTGAACCAAAAAGGAAGTTATTAAACCAAACTATTTTTAATGAATCTCCCAAAGAAGTAGCAAATTCAAAGTTCTTTTGTATATCAGTATGGAAATGTTTAATTTGGTAAAATGCATTTTTAATAATTATAGAGCTACATAATTTAAATATCATTTGTTTGTAAGATGTCGGGGAATTTTTACTGTATGAACAGAAGCAAATACTTTTTGAAGAGAAACATCATGATCTAACCATAGCAACATTTGCTTTTCTACAAGGTCAGAAGCACTTTGGTTGCAACTGAAACTGAACAAGATCCGAAAACTTTAAAAGTAATATGTAAATCAACTGTAATGTGCTGCATGTCTAATATTTTCAGCATTTTTATCTTTATGTTTCAAATGCTTCTATTCCATTTAAAATTGTTTTATTTCCCCTATAAGTGGTCTAATATTCCTGGAAATACAATGATTATGAAACAAATATTTTAATGACTGTCCTTGAAAAATACAGACTACTGTAGAATTTGGTATGAAATAGGATAGACCAAGTTTTTATACTAAATAAATGATTAATGAGCTGACAAACTGATTTAACACAACTGCTTTCTCTGTTAAAATTAAAAATAATTAAACAAATGAAGTGTGATGAAGAACATAAGGTACCTCATTTGTATTTAGAAAAACATTTAGCATCCTTTTAAGAGCGAATTCAAGGAGAGAAATGGAACAATTGCTTTTCTTGAAATGTACTGGCTAAGTTAAAAATCAAGTAGGTGCTCAACAATGCAGCTGTTGTTTCTAGAGACTATAATATGTCAAGAATCAAAATCTAATTTTATAAAGTTTTTACTTGGCTAAAAAGTTCAGAATGGGAAAAAAATGATAAAATGTACTTCTCTCACAATTTTATCACTACTCCTTTTCTATAATAGGTAGTTCTCAATTTGAACAACTGTTTTTAATTATTACGGTTTCTGAAAGTTTTACAGCCTGCAGAGCTTTTCTGGCCATGTAAAATGTTCTGCTACCCCAATTCACAGTCACATGACTACATTTCAGGCTCTTGGCAACTAGCTCACATTTACAAGTGGTTGCAGCATCCTGCATTCACATGACCAGCAAAACCCGCCATTCGGAAGAATGAGTTTGCACATAAAACCACGATTCATTTATAAGCTGCATGATTCAGACTTAAAATCACATGATTCCCTAAGAACTACCATAAAAATGGTTGGGGCCAGTCACGTAGATGACTCGACTTAAAACCATCACAATCTACAACTGAAATCTATTTATTTATTTATTTATTTATTTATTGGTTCGATTTATATGCCACCCTTCTCCGGAGACTCAGGGCGGCTTACAATGCATTAAGCAATAGCCTTCATACTTTTGTATATACCTGCTTAGTAGGGCTTTCGACACCCCCCCCGCCCCCCAAGCGGTGTTCTTTTTATACAAAGTCAGCTTATTGCCCCCACAATCCGGGTCTTCATTTTACCTACCTCGGAAGGATGGAAGGCTGAGTCAACCTTGAGCCTGGTGAGATTTGAACTTGCAGTAATTGCAGGCAGCTGGCAGCTAAGTGCTACTTAACAGCACTTTAGTCCATTGCGCCACCAAGGCTCCTTATCCCAGTCCCAGTTGAAATTGTAAATTGAGGACTCTGTAGATCCTACTAAGCTTTAACAGAAGAACATTAGCACCTAAGGTGTTATTAAAGCAATTGTTAATCTAACTGAAACTGGACAATAGCTAAACATCAGTGCAAAGGTTAATCAAAGTGCTGGTTTTAACTTATACAGTACAGTCCTTCATGGCTTAGCACCGAGTTACCTGCAGGATCACATCTTTCCAATAAAGTCAACCCAACTGCTTTGATTGTGCTGGGAAACACAGTTGGTTGTCTCCTATTTTCAATAGGTTTTCAAGATGTTGCAAGATGTTGCAAGGCCAAAACCTGAAAGGGTTGTTTTTTCTGCAGTTTTTCCAACATTATCTACCCTCTGATAAAAGTTAAAAACAGGGTTGTTCAAGAGTTCTGTTGAGGTCTGATACCATATATTTTTGGGAACAATTTTTAAAGGTATTTCTAAGATATATTTGCTTAATATTTCCCTCTCATTATTAAGTTGTCTTTACTAATATGAGCCATCTAGAATGTTTAACAGTTTATTCCAATGTCTCCAAAGCAAGGCTGTGCTTCCCTTCCTTCCTCTCATTTCTATGGACAAAACTTTCATGTTATCCTTGTCAAAGATTTTACATACTGATCATAACAACACAATTTTTATAATAGTATCTAAATTAGGATAGAAACCCAGCACCATTATGTGTAATTTTGATAGTCCAAATAATTTCTGTTAAAACCAATTTCTGTTACTAAAACAGCTTTTGTCAAAGGAACAGAAGGTGCAATTCCCCTTTGTCACTGCAAGATCACATGCTCCAAAAATAAACTTGGAGGATTGTGGACTAGTTATTGTCTCCTGAAAGTCAGGCAATAGCATTAGCAGGGAGTGCCATTTATCACCTTCAACTTCTTTTAAAGAAAACAAACTTGGATTCAATTGCCTGGATTCATGTCTCCAGACTCCACTGTGGCTGTCTTAAAAAGTACTTTGAAAGTTTCAAGCTTAAACAACAGACGTCTTTTTTAAGAAATAAATTTTAGTTTACATTGTATTAATTGTTTATATTAAATTTATTGACTGATTTTCAAAGGTCAAGGTGTTAGTTGATGATTCTTTAGAAGCTAAGTCATTATTATCTTAGGTTAAGCATACTTATCTCCAGTGGTGGGATTCAAGAAATTTAAAAACTGGTTCTCTGTCCTAATGATTTCTTCCAACAATCAGTTTGCCAAACTGTTCAGAAAGTTAACAACTGGTTCTCTCGAAGTGGTGTGAACTGGCTGAATCCCACCACTGCTTATCTCTATACGTATGTCCATGTTTTAAGACTGCTTTCTCTAACACATGTTGAGCTCATGCTGAAATAGGGGATTCCTCTTGGTAGCATCACTATAACTTTCGCTGTCTAGAGCTCATCCCAATGTAGTTTGGCAAGAATTTTCAGTTGCAAACTGAACTGTGCACAGGCTTTCTAAAATTATTTTGCTGCTTTCCTGGGGAGTTGGAGGAGGTAGTTATACCTTTAGATTGTTTGGTTTATAAATAATATTTTCAATATTCTAATATCCTTTGATCAATTCTGGATAACTAGAACAGAACAGAATAACAGAGTTGGAAGCGACTTTGAGGTCTTCTGTAGTCCAACCCTCTGTTCAAACAGGAAACCCCATACCATTTCAGACAAATAGTTGTCCAATCTCTTCTTTAAAACCGCCAGTGTTGGAGCACCCACAACTTCTGGAGGCAAGCCGTTTTACTGATTGATTGTTCTGTCAGAAAATTACCTAAAGCGGTTCTGAAGAGATACTAAAAGTACTAAAACAGGTACAAAAAGGGGAGAGAGTTAAGAAACTATTTTCCAATGTTGAAGCAATGTGATTTTTAAATAAACTTCAACACTAATATTCACTACTACTTTTATTTTTCAGGTTTATATCTTATTTTTCTCACAGAAACTCAAAGAAGCCCTAATAAAGGAATGGTATGAAGTCTTATTGCATAAATTTCTAACATGAAAAAAAAAAAACATTTCTCTGGATGTTTATATTCTCTAAAGCATAATAAATAATAAAATAGCTTATAAATCTAGGGAATAGCTGGAATACATGTAAATTTATGCTATAGAGCTTGTTATTCTTTATGGAGGAACAAACATATTTGTTGCAGCTTGAGAACATTGTAATATGATTACCTTGTAGGAAAATATCTCGCAAATCGCTCCATTCGCTGAAAAACAACTGATTGCTTAATCCAAAAAACAGCTGATTGCTTGAGCGGCTGTAACCCTCGCTGCAAATCGCACTGTTCTCCTGTGCTGAATTGGCCGTATCGCTCACCCGAGAACCACGCTGCTCTCCGAAAAAACAGCTGATTTATTGCTAATTCTGCCGGTCTCGCGCCAAACAGCAGATTGCTGTGGCGGCTGTATTGTTCGGCCAAGAACCTCGTCATTGCTGAAAAACCACTGAGAATCCAAAGAATGTAACTCTGCCTTTTTGCTCTGAGGAGCTCTTCTTAAAACGCATCTCTCTTGGGCTCAGACTGAGTCAAAACTGGGACATGGTCAAGAGAGGCGTGGCTGCAAAGTTTAAAAGGACTCCGTCTCTGGGGAGAAAGGCGGAGTTAACCCATTCTTTGGATTCTCTGCTCAGCACACTGGAGAATCTTTCAATTCAAATTTGTATCAAAAACTTTAAATAGTAATGCATAATCAAGTGCTTTTTCAACCTGAGATGTACATTTTTTTTCCAAATATATTTTACTATAAAAATTGGAGTTGAATGTTTCTAAATCAGTTGCAAGAGATGCAGTTTTAAATAGAAACAAATGAAGCTGTCTCAAATGATGCAAAACTATTCCCTCATTTCGGACTTCTGAATTGAGAATAGAATAGAATAGAATAGAATAGAATAGAATAGAATAGAATAGAATAGAATAGAATAGAATAGAATAGAATAGAATAGAATAGAATAGAATAGAATAGAGTAACAGTTGGAAGGGACCTTAGAGGTCCTCTAGTCCAATCCCCTGCTTGTCAGGAAATTTCTCCTTAGTTCTAGGTTGCTTCTCTCCTTGATTAGTTTCCACTCATTGTTTCTTGTCCTGCCTTCAGGTGATTTGGAGAATAGCACCTGAAGGCAGAATAGTCCCTCTTCTTTGTGGCAGCCCCTGAGATATCGGAACACTGCTATCATGAAACCCCTAGTCCTTCTTTTCATCAAACTAGACATACCCAATTCCAGCAACTGTTCTTTATATGTTTTAGCCTCCAGTCCTTTAATCTTTGTTGCTCTTCTCTGTAATTTTTCTAGTCTCAACATCTTTTTACATCGTGGCAGCCAAAACTGGATGCAGTATTCCAAGTGTGGCATTACCAAGACATTATAAAGTGGTATTAACACTTCACATGATCTAGATTCTATCCCTTTGTTTATGCAGCCTAGAACTGTGTTGGCTTTTTTGGCAGTTGCAGCACACTTGCTGGCTCATATTTAAGTGATTGACCACTAGGATTCCAAGATCCTTCTCACAGTCACCATATTGAGCAAGTACCACATATACTGTACCTGTGCATTTTGTTTTTCTTACCTAAGTGTAGAACCTTACTTTTTTCACCATTGAATTTCATTTTGTTAGATAGTACCCAATGTTCAAATCTGTCAAGATCCTTCTGTATCTTAAACCCCATCAAATTTGCAGATGATACCAAGCTAGCAGGAATAGCCAACACTCCAGAAGATAGGCTTAAGAGAAAAAAATGAATAACTTGACCTTGATGCAAAGACTATTGTTTCCTTAGAGTTTGATTTTTTATAATCCAGTGCAATAAAAACACTATTTTTGTTAAAATTACAGGTTATTTTTATATCCACATTTTGTTTAGCGTGTATCCTTTTAGAAGCCCATTGACTTATAAAACATCTACCCATGCTTCAATAAAATAATTATTCAATAAATTGCAACATCTCTTTTGAAACCCTACACTGTAGTTACAGTAAAGATGGCAAGGCAAAATCTACTATAGAATATAGATGCACATATTTTCTGGAAATTTTAACTAAGTAAATTATAATAATTTTAATTAACACATTTGTCCCAATATTTACAGTGTGCATAAGTATTTGAGCCACATTATTTAATATGAAGGTTGTTGAAGCGTCAGTTCTCAACTAAACAGAATGTCATGGAAATTCACAATTCTTTCAATATAACTACCCATACATGTGTGCAGTTCCTGTATTTTCTAATTAAAATCCCCAGTTGGTGTAATTTGGAAATACTCTACTTTTATATATTTTTCTTCATCTCTATGGGCATACTCCATGTTAATCAGTTACCAATTTCATAGAAACAAAATTAAATAATATTTGGAATTAAAAGTACAATTAGAACAAGTAAACATCTTAGTCGCAAGCACCCATTTTATAAAATATATTTGTCTCTAAGAATCTATATTTAAAGTCCGCATTATATCAATATGGGCTCATACAGGAAAATCAGGATGTACTATTACACATAAATAAAGATGCCAAAATTATATTTTGAAGAGATCTAATGAGGACCAAAAGAGTTTACTTAATACTGACCTAATTAAGACTTATCTATTTGTTGAAAACGTTTTTGAAAGAACAGAAGCTAATATTAACAACTTTTCTATATTAATTGTGGCTTAATATTGAAAAAAACTAACACAAGCTCATTTCGTTTTTTATATGAAGTATCTTTAATCAAATTTAAGAGTCCATATCACTTCATTTTCTCAGGAGTTTCACGAGTAAAACTACCCAACTCTGTATAAAAATGGAATCTTAAACAGGAGCAGGTTAATAAATCAGCAAATTGTAGTTAAGGGCAGCAAAATGACTTTTCTGTATCATTATGGTAACCGAAACAGTTGCCTATGTCAGCACTTCCAAACATTTAATGATGTTTCAGCTGAGCTGAAAACAAGATGAACATAATAGAAAAGTTTAGTTCTTGTCAGAGACTATAAGCTTAAATCAACAACTAGAGAAAAAAGTTCTTACCTGGTCAAATTCTATTCAGTTTTGCTTTTAGATTATAGTATTTTAGATTTCAAGAATTCAACCATATTTATGTCTATAATATTTTCTGATAGAAAACAGAATAGAATTACTGCAAAATTATAATTTCACTTTAGAACAAATGACCAATATATATTCAGTTCCTTTACTTCACTTCACTTCAATCAAAGTTGAATTGCCAAGGTATCTATTATAGAGCCATACAAAGTAAAACAAAACCAAAAAAAGCAAGCAAAGAACGGATCTTTCAATATAGATTAAGTTTCATTGCATTTTGCTGCACTGCATACTCTATATGTATAAAACCATAAAAAATAGAGTAATCTGTAACTTCAAAAGTTATAAGGAGCTTTCATATTATACCGGTAGTTTGTTTGGAGTGCAACGGTGCAGTTCAGTATATATACATACACATTCCTAGTGCCAGATGCTGCTTCTGCTGTTCCTATAGAAACAATTAAACAAGTTGTGAAGATCACACTGCTGATCACAAGCTGTCAAAGCTTAAATAATATAAAAACTGGCAAAAGAAAAGAATAGCTTAATTGCAACAGTGCCGTGAAATTTACTATTAATTGGGCACTTAAATTTAAAAATGAATCATAATCACAACTGCATGTTATGTCAAAATGTTTTTAAAACAGAAAAATAAGTTTTTTTCAAACAATCCTAGACAATTTTCAAACAGAATTAAATAAACATAAATAGTTGCAATACTCAGGTAAAGCAAAATCCTCAACTTCCCTGGTTATTTGTGCGATGTAGTAAATTTGGATTTAATAACAGAACCCGAAAAACTATTTTGAGACTCTTAATATTTCACCTTGGGGGATAAAAGAGTGTTTAGAACTTGTTAAATTTACTTCACAAGGTGGAAGGTAAAATTAGAAGCCACCATATTTGAAATCTCTCTTTAAACCTTTACCAAGATTATACTTGCAGTTACATTTATGTTTGAACAACTCCATTCCGTCTTTCAAAAACAAATCTGAAGTCAGTATAATATGCTATAATTTCAGAGCATATACACCTACAATTATTCTTCATGTGTAATAAATACTGTAGAACCCATTGGTTCCACCTCTACAGCAATTCAATTCAAACAAATACCTTGCTGAATAAAAGAAAAAAAATCTGTAATTGGAAACAAAAACTGACATATAAAGTATTGAAGTAAAGCATCTTTAATTCACTCACTATTCCATTTAAAAGTTTGATAAAACAAATGTTATTTGTTAGGGAACAACTTACATCAATAACTTGGTAATTATTTGGAGTCCCACCTTCTGGATTCTTTATTTTACTCAGCTTATTAGGAAAATAGTTTCCTTATAACTGGGCCTGCTCTTCTCTTTGCTTTGTAAAATTACAAGTCACTAAAACAAGGTAGGAAGTATTGACTATCTAACATTCCTTTCTGTGATCTCACCTAAATTACACATCGATTTTTTTTTTTAAAAAAGATACCTCTGCACAGATAAATAACTAGTGAGATTACATTCTGGCAATGCAATGCCAACTACTGTATAACTTTGGCAAGGTACTAGTATACTGTGCAGCAGTAATTACAGAAGTGGTAAGAACTCAAAGTTTACCATCTGTTTTACATAGATAATTTTCAGCTGCCTCTTCTGATTTGTTATATGTGTGCTTTTGCCCCCTAAAGATCTGATATTTTAACGAACTATTTCTGCTATTATTATGAAACTTACTCAATGTCGCAATATATACTGCATCAATAACCAATACAAAATATGCATTTCTGAAAGAGTTAAGTTATAAAAGTTGAACTTGGGATACAAATAAAACAAAAGGAGAATGTAATACCAGAACATAAACAGCATCAGACCTGCAATTTCCCACTACCTTTAGATAACCCATTCTGTTGCACTAATATCTAATCTTATTTTCAAAGCAGAAAGCAAAATCCTAACAAAGTAGAAACTAATTGTGTCATCACTTCTGCACTTCAATTCCACTTTGTACAGAAAGATCAGAAGTGAAGGGGTTTGTTTAAGTGATTTCCCACAAATTCTTAAGTCCTTCTGTTTGCCTAGTATCTCTCTCGCATTTCATGTAGGAAGACATGAGGAACAATGGTTCTTTTTCCTCTTGCATAGCAAAATTGATGTCAACAACGTGGGAAGCTTCTTTCTTTTAAACCCTCTCCTCTTTAGACTGGATAGGAAGCTGAAGCCAGACACTGAACCAAATCCAATTACTCATCCCTATTTAAACTTATGGGTAACAAGCCATCACCCACCTATGACCTAAAACAGATTCCCACAAATGCTCTTCAAACCCTCACTACCTCAACTTCCAGACTGCAAGGAATGCTATCATATTGAGGAACAAATTGCTCCAGCTGCATGCATACTGGTGATGCAGTATAGTGCTAGTGGTTTTCTGTAACTCTTGTCAATTGACAGTGCTGCCTGAAAACACTGTAAAGCTGTTATCACTGTAGAACTTATAGAAGGCTATATGGGGATATTATGATATTGGGATAATGACTGGAAAGGAAGCTCAATATGTGCAAGTATAAATATGGATATAACTTTCAAACTCACAAGCTGGAATTGCATGGGACACATTTGGCCAAAAGTACAATGACTGTCATGTTTATTATTAACTGGTTGTGCAGGTTTGTGGATATGGATATATTCTAGGTTAATAAATGTTATACATATTCAAGTTTTTTTTTTTTTTTAAAAAAGAAGCACTGAACACATGGACCAACACATTTCTACATTAGCCAGTGTTTTAATTCAAATTTCTATTGAATTATTTCAAGTTGACTCTATATTTTAATGTATATCTGTATATTTTATTTAAATTATTACAGACCCAATGTATTCTGTGACCTACTCTAAAGCCACTATAGAATTAATTTGTCAAGAATAACAAATATTTAATCTTAAATATAGAATACTATAGAGTAAATCAATTTAATTAAAATATTTACATACTGATTTCTTTTCATCTCTAAAGCAATTACTGAATCAAATACAGAACAAAATATGCTGTCATAAACGTGAAAAATAGCAACAATGAATATTACAGCTAGCAATGTGTGTTTCAAATGAATATTTTATTTGTCTAATACATACATGTATACACATATACACATACCTATACATTTAAATACATACACAAGGCTTCTTTTTCTTAAATGCCATTTCTTGACACCCTGTTAAAAACTGACAGGTTTTCAGAGAAAATTCTCAATATATGGAAATATTTAACTGAAAGAAACTAAAAAAAAAAAAATCTGACTAAGTTTCAATGCTTTGGGAACTCCAGAAAATGCACTTCAAATAATGATGTACAAATTCATAACTTACTGCATACCAAGTAGTCCTCAACTTATGATTGTAATGGAGCCCAAAATGTGTATTGCTAAGTGAGACAGTTAAGTGAATTTTGCCTCATTTTACGACCTTTATTATCACAGTTAAGTGTAAGTTAAATTAAGCTACAGTATTAAGTTAGTAACGCAGATGTTAAGTGAATTTGGCTTCCCCATAGAATTTTCTTGTTAGAAGGTAGCAAAAGATGATCATATGACTCCTGGGACATTGTAACTGTCATGAATATGAACTAGTTGCCAAGTGTCCGAATTTTGCTCATGAATATGAATGAGGATGCTGCAACAGTGTGAAAAACAGTCATAAGTCACTTTTTTCAATGATATGTAACTTCAAATGATCACTAAACATATGGTTGTAGAGGACAACCTGCAATTATGTTAAAATAAAAGTGCCTAATACGGGGAAAAGTGAAAAGAAGCCCACCAACAGCAAGGTGGGTATATTCAATTATAGTGGTGATGAGTGCATCATTGAAAGACCACATTAGGGATAGCGTCATGGAGAAAATCTATGTGGTCATTGGGAGTTGACAGCTTGATGGCAAATAATAAATTAATCAGCCTTTTCATTACAAACATGAATTTCTGGTTATAAATGAAGAAACAGAAAGAACACCCTGGAAATCAAGTAACCATTTCTGAAACGCAAGATTTAAGGAAATGATTTCATCTGATATGCAAAGAGAATGTTAGCTATTCTAAAAACCATGCGTAGTAGAGAATAACTTGAAACATAAAAAGCACTACACTAATCTTTCTGGGTTGTATTACAGTAGGGTTGTCAAACTCATGGAATGGAATGGATGGAAATATAGGACAGAATACCTAAAATAGGACAGAATACCTAAAATAGGACAGAATACCTAAAATAGGACATTTGCATAGAACACATTATAGTCCCAAGACTGATAGAAACCGAAAGAATAAGTAAGTGATTTGAAACTGTGTGCTGTGCACAGATTCTTACACGATTTTCTTTCTTCACTAAAATACCACTGGAACGGAATGAAAATAACTCACTAACAGGTTTATCTTCTAACCATAGGAAACCATTTATCAGGAAGATTTCAAACACATTTAGATTTTGCTCAATAAGGGTTTAATAACGTTGAATGACTCTTCCATTAAAACATAAACTTGCTCTCAGATAGAGTTCAACCTCTAAATGTTACATGGACACAACATGCAATTTTCCTGCTAACAGTGTGGAAGTGACTTCAATTACTTTCTTCAACTTTGCAGCTATAATCTACAGCCCTGCTATTCCCCTAAGGCTCCCATCCCAGTGCTAAATAGACCTGACCTTATTAATTCATTCCCAAACATCAAAGGGAAATTAATGGAAGCTTTTAGATACCAACTTTATATCAAAGTTCTTGCCATAGGTTAATAGATGTTTGAAGACTTTAAAGACATAAATATTTAAAATTTTAAGAATCATTAAATGTTTGCTTAAGGTAATATTCCCAGCAAGTATCCTTTAATTCTACTTAAAATCAACAAAACTTCTTTTATTATTCTATAATTTGCGCATTGTTTTTTTCAAAGAGCAAATGCCCTGACCACCAAACAATAAGAGAGGGATTCATGAAACTTTGCAGCACTTGAAAGCTGTAAAAAATAGCCTTCTTCAAAGCCAGTTGCAGATTTCAAATTTCAAACCTGAAATTTGGCAGTAATAGGTAGTCCTCGATTTACAACAGCTCATTTAATAGCCAGTCTAGTTCAATACTAATGAAGAAGAAAAATAACAGCTCTCAAAAGAAACCAGCATGGCTGCATAAAGAACTTTCTACAAATTGAATGACAAAAAGGACAAATATAAAAAGTGGAAAGAGGGGCACATAACAGGCAGAATATCAGCAAATAGTCCGAGCCTGCAAAGATGAAGTGAGGAAAGCTAAGGCTCACAACGAACAAAGGTTTGCGACAAAAGTTAAAAAATAACCAAAAAAAAAAAAAAAAAGCTTCTTTCAGTATGTTAAAAACAAGAAAAAAGTAAAGGAAACAATTGGTCCATTGCTGGGAGAAAGTGGCAAGAAGGTGACAAGCAACAGGGAGAAAGCAGAACTACTTAACTCGTTTTTTGCATCTGGCTTTACAGGGAAAAAACAGTCGACCCTATCAAAAGGTCTACAACTACACAGAGGGAGGTATGCAGTGGGGTAACCAAGGGCTCTGTTTTAGGCTCAGTACTCTTCAACATATTCATCAATGATTTGGAAGAGAGGATACATGGGGAATTCATCAAATTTGCAGACACCAAGCTAGCAGGAATAGCCAACACTCCGGAAGATAGGCTTAAGATACAGAACGATCTTGACAGACCTGAACATTGGGAGCTATCTAACAAAATGAAATTCAATGATGAAAAAAGTAAGGTTCTACATTTAGGCAAGAAAAACAAAATGCACAGGTACAGTATATGTGATACCTTGCTCAATAGTGGTGACTGTGAGAGGGAGAGCGCGCCAGCAGCATGCTGCAGCTGCCAAAAAAGCCAACACAGTTCTAGGCTGCATAAACAGAGGGATAGAATCTAGATCACATGAAGTGTTAATACCACTTTATAATGCTTTGGTAAGTCCACACTTGGAATACTGCATCCAATTTTGGCTGCCACGATGTAAAAAAAAAAAAATGTTGAGACTCTAGAAAGAGTGCAGAGCAACAAAGATGATTAGAGGACTCAAGGCTAAAACATATAAAGAATGGTTGCTGGAACTGGATATGTCTAGTCTGATGAAAAGAAGGACCAGGGGTGACATGACAGCAGTGCTCCGATATCTCAGGGGTTGCCACAAAAAAATAGGGAGTCAAATTGAGGATTTCCTACACTTGTTGAAGGCCTGCTAAGGTTTGTTGGGATTATGACCGTTATGATCTAACCAACTACAATCAAGAAACAACCAAATTAAACACAGAATATAGTATGTGTAAAAGAAAAAGGAACGAAGAGAGAGAGGCAGGGAGAAGGAAAAGAAAAAGTGAAAAAGATTATAGAATATATTAAGTTAAGAGAACCTAAATAGATAAAGCTCAGTGTCACCTCAATGGAGGAATTGTTTGTTTGATCATAGCTCTGACACAGAACCACACTGTATTATCTGCAATCTCCTGGTCCACCAGCAAGAAACTAAGATAATCAAACATCTGACCTGCCCAGGTATTGTATTATATAATACTATTAGAGAACAAATTCAAACCCATCTTACAAATTGGCTTTTTCTTAGTTTATTACTTCATCTTTAGATCTTTAGTCTTATAAGTGTTAATTCCAGGTTTATATGTAAAGGAACAAGTTCCTTAGATAAATAGACTTAGTCAACCAAATACTGTTCCAAGAGTTAAGGAATCAATAATTGTTTTCATCATTCATGTGGGAAAAGAGCAACTGAGCAAAGTGCAAACACTAACAGCTTGTGCTGACAACTCTACTTTTAAATCGGCTACTCTTTTTACAGTATTAGCAGAATTATAAGCTAGTCCTGTTAAGAATAGAGTGAATTCATATACAAAGAAGTTAAAACGGAATTTCTTAGAACTGATAATATTGAAACAAATTGGGCTAATTTCTTAAATAATCTTATGATAGCCAACCCAAAGTATAGAAATTCATGGTCCTCTAAATGTGACTAAACTGTAAATCAAGCAGGGAATTAGCCCTGAGTTGTTGCGCAGGTACAAGAGACTCGAGGCTAAACCCCCTAAGACCATGATGGCGAACCCATGGCACGTGTGCTGGAAGTGGCAGGCAGAGCCACCTCTCCGAGCACACAAGCCATCACTTGTTGCTCTTCTGGATTCCGTTGTGCTGGCCAGCTGGTCTTCACGTGCGCGGGAGCAATGAAAACTGGAAGAGCAGCCGCCCAGGGCACATGCGCATGCCAGGAAAATGATCTTCCGGTTTCTGGTGTGCACATGCACACCAGCCACCTGGTCTTCTAGTTTCCAGTGTGCGCATGCACACCAGCTAGCTGGTCTTCGCATGCGCGCATGTGCGCCAGAAATCACAAGACCAGTGGCCGGTGTGCGCCAGAAACTGGAAGATCATCTTCCCAGTGCACATGCGGCTGCTCTTCTGGTTTCCGGCACACATGTGTGCCCCCATTTCAGCATTCGGTGCCGAAAAGATTCACCAACAATGCCCTAAGACTGATGAGTCCTTATGTTTGTCCCTAAGAGAAGGCAAGGAGGGAGATTCTTGTATTAAAGGCAGAATATACTTATTTTGGGGAAAACTATTCCATAAGAATAGGGTAGCTACTGAGAAAGATCACTTTTAGATTTCTTGACACTAGCATTTCCTTGCCCAGGTATGCCTCAGGAAACTGAACAGGCAGATTACACATGGTTTAAGCAATCTTGCAGGTAATCTGGTCCTAAACTATAAGGATAAAAAATGAAGAGAAAACCAGTACTGTGAATTGCATTGAGAAGCCAAGTGGTACCGGTAATAAGTGCAGCTTCTATAGTGGAAGTGTTGAGAGAACAAAAAAGAAACTAACATCCTTACTATCTGGGTTGTTGCATTCTGAATCAGATAAAGTATCTTTTACTATTGGTTGAAAGTGCTGGAACATACAGAAAGGCTTGTCTTGTTCAGCTTGGCCTGCAAAACTACTATCCAACTTAATGGAATAAAATGCAGGTCATTCCCAGAGCTTTTACAGTATTAAGAATAGATTAATGAATTCTATCCCTAGTTTTTCAGTAATTTATTATTCGATTCGTGAATATAACATTAACACTTTTTCCAGCTTTTATTATGATTTAGAATTTTGTTAACTGAAGTTAACATTATCACCATAAATTATATTAATATTGCCCTTAGAACTTCTAAGTACTACTGTATGTAATTATCAAAAGGCTGATTTGATTTTTGGACATGCACTTGTTCCGGCCCTTATTGTGAAACAGCTGAGACATAATCTGAATATGGAGAATATTAACATCTTCCTCTGACATAGTCAGATCACTTTCACGTCAGATTACAGATCATGGAAACCTTAGATATCTGCAAAAGAAGTAAACTTGCCAGTTTAGTACTGTTTCTTGTCTAGTTGATCTATAGAACACAAAAATAACCATAAGATTGGGTGTGATTGCTCCAGCCAGCCTTCTGTCCACTTCCATGTGACTTCTTGGATTACCAAGAGCTAAGAGAAATGAAGTGTCTGAAAAGATATTCAGAGCAATGAACACAGCAAAGGCTCCTATTTAGGCCTAGTGAAGTTTTCCTTTGATCTGTCCATGCTTGATAACGTTTGGCCATTCTACAATCTTTCCTTTATGGGAAATTATCAAATCTTTGATAGCTAAATACACAAATTTTAATGAAAATAATAAATTACAAAAAGAAATTAAGACTTGTATTACTCTCCCAGCTCTCCAAAGATTTATAAACATAAATGCCAAAAACCTGTGGACCAGCTGTGATAGCTTTGTTAAGTGTACATATGTCTCATTCAACATTTATGGTTTATAGATGTATGTAAAATGTACATAAATATATGTGTTTGTGTGTCTCTGTGTGTGGTGTCTGTGTGTGTATGTATGTATATATATAATTAATTCATTTATATAAGCATATATTACACAGAAGCACACACACATACACTATACATATAATCATGGATTTAATTCTTCCACATAAGGAAAAATATCTATTGCTAACAATCAAGTTGATGAAAAGAACATTGGGCAAACATAATTGTGTATGAATGCAAATACACAAAGAATGACTTATGACAGCAAAGAATTTAACAGGTCTTTGGTTTTTTTAGCTGAATACGCGCCAGTTGCCTTGAATGTCTTTTAAAATTTTGCTTGCATAATTTATTTTTTAGCAGCATTTTTCCCCGTATGGAGATTAGAAAATAAGATCTTAACCTGGAAAAGTTGCCAATCTTCAAATATTGGCAATTATGTTATGTATCACAGGAAAAGCATATTTATGTATCTGGATCTAAGTCATTTGGCTTGGCTGAAAAACAAAAATATACCCTGCAGTAAGTGGTGCCAAGGGAGTTTGTCTTCTGTCTCAAGTCCTCTGAACACACAAATATAAACAAGTCAGCTAGCCTACTTCAAGACTGAGAAAATCACAGTGATTAGAAATGCCTAACCCCATTTAGGAATTCCTCCTACTCTTTTCCCGTAAAGTCTCTCATCCCCAAGAATGTCTTGAGCGATACTTCTGATAAACCAAACTCACTTTTGGTTACTTTTACAATTACTTTAAAAATGTATTTCTTCAAGATTTGTCTCAGTGTTCGACCTGAACCATATATTCCTTGGTTTATTATCTGTTATTGAAATACAGATACTTAATTTACAACCACAATGAAGACTAGAAAATTCATTGTTAGGGGATGCAGTTGTTGAGTTAGGCATCCAATTTTACCTTTTTTGTCAGGTTGGTGAGTGAGACATCACCTGATTACAATTTGAGATTTTCCCTGTCAGCTTCCCCATTGACTTTGTTGTCGGAAACCAGCTGGGAAGGTTGCAATGGCAATCATATGATCCAAGGATGCATCAACAGTCATAAATGTGCTCTGATCATGTGACTGTGGGAATGCTACAAAGGTCATAAATGTGAAGATTAGTCATGTCATTGTTCTCAGCCCTGTTGTAACTTTTAACAGTCACTAAATAAATGATCATAAGGCGAGGATTATCTGCATGGTATATTCCAACAGAAGTACATTCTCTTTTATTGGATTCCTTGATTTAAAATGAAATTTAAACCACTAAAAACCCAAAAACATACTAGTAATTTGACCAGAAATCTTGGAATGCATTACTATAAATACATAACTGTGAAAACATTAAGCATACTGTTATGAGTTTTTATATGCATTCCCAGGTTAGTGGACTCCAAACCTCCAAAAAAAGCCAACACAACCCTACCTGGCCTCCAGGCAACACACCCACAAATACTCAAAGGCTTGTACTTACTGTTTACTACACCACTCTTCTCCTAGTCTACTACAACTCCTGTTTCCACTTACTACTACTCTTTGTGAGCTCAGGAGAACAGTAACAGTAAATTTGCCTTAGGCTGCTTTAGACTGTTTTAGTTTCAGTTTAGATTTTTTTAGTTTTAGTTTCCATCTCACATCAACACACACACCCTACCCCCAGCTGCCTCTCTACTCAGCTTTTACAACCACAGGTTGCTTGCTGGCTAGGGAGATGTCTACCCAGGTGCTAGCCATTTTCCTCTCACACACACACTTAGGCTGATTTCTGAATAGATGCTTATTCTATTACATAGGCAATAGAAAATCCCAGAATCATTCAGTTAATATGCCATCAAAATTGATATTATTTGAAAATGGAAGAAGCACAAATATAAAGTTAATTAAAACAACGAATAAGGATGGATAATAAAGGATGGTTTCAAGGAAAAGCCGTGAATTGAAGATTCAGTTGTATAGATACTAAAACTATTTTAAAGTTTATCAAGAATTTGTTATAAAAACCAGTACACAACACAATTGTGTTTATGAAAGAAAGCCAAATTAATAATTCCCTCAACACTATAATCAGAAAACATATTCAGAACACTATCAAATATGGCTTCTATAACATAACCTGTTGAAGTTTTATAAATTTCACAAATTAGTGAATGTCTGTCCTCTTACAATTCCTTATTACCAGCAGAAAGATTTTAATCATTAATTCCAAACCCAAGAATATAAATGCTCAACAATGCTAGTAATAACCTAATCCAGGAACAATGCTAGTAATAACCTAATCCAGAAACATTCAATCAATACAATGCAATCAAACTTTACACATATACCAAATCCAAAAACACTACTTTTCTTTGAAGTTTCCATGCTGATTGTGAAAACACCTACTTTAAAAGATAGCTTATCACTTCAATTTCCTATGATAATACATGGTAACCATAACATCTCAGTCAGAATGCACAATTATCCCTTGTTTTATATTTGGATTAGAGTTACTAATGCTGAAATGAATGCAAAATTTAGAAAATTCACTGTTTCAGATGAAAATGAAAATATTTAACACAGTAACAGGGATGCAAATAGGAAGGATATTGCTGAAAGAAAACCAGTGTTAAGGCTATTAACACTGTTTCTATTTAAACCTAAACAACAACTACTTGTACAGTTAGCAGTATTAGTTGGCTTCTCTAATACTAACTTATATTAAGTATCATTAACTAAATGACTGAAATAAATTTTCTGCGTAGTTAGCATATCTTGAAGAGACAAGTTTAAAAATTCCCTGTATTTATGTAACTCAAATAATTACTCAGGGTATTATCATGTTCAGAAACTGCTGGTAGAAGTACCTAAGCAAACTAGCACATTTTATTTAGCATCTCTTCAAACTGTGATCCTAGTTTGTTGCTTTTCTAAAAAAAGAACCAACCTAAGGTTGTAGTTCTGATTCTGTTGTATTATGAGAAAAATATTCTAAGAAACCCAATACAAACAGAGCATTAAACAAGCCAGAGAAAATTCCAAGTTGTTTTTAGCTAGTTTCAGCTAACAATTCTGGCTTATGATGTACAAACCAGAGTATTCAATGCCCATCTAATTTCATATATGAAATTAAATGCATAACTTTTTACTATTTGAACAATCATTCAACGATAACTCATATTGCTATGACAACCATATTAGTTAGCTATCCAAGATTCACGGGCAACTCCTAAAGAGAGCTATTAAAAGTTTTGTCAAGTATTTATATTCAATTCTGTTCAGTTTTTTTTAAAAGGGTTAAAAATAGAAATCTGGATTTTCATCATAGTGCGTGTGTATCTATTAGCATTCCCTTTTTATTTTACATAGTCCAAAAAAAGGTCTTCTTTAAATGGGAGGGTCCTTTAATCAAGAAAGAAAGGAACAACTTTTTTTTTATGCCAGTGTCATCATTCTTGTGCTTACTGCATTCAGCTGAGAAACTCAGAATTGAACCAACCATTAAAACTTTTTTTTTTAGTTTTGGGGGTAAAAAAAAACAAACACCAAATAGCAGCAAAAGAGTTCAAAACTATATCCCCTCTCTCTCTCTCTCTCTCGAGAAAGTCCTGTCCATTTCTACGAAGGGTAGTGAAGGAGGTTAGAAGAAGATTGTCACACCTGGGGAAGGAAGACAAAGTTGACATATTGCAATAGCCGAGAATAAACCACATGCCAATCATAAGGGAAGCAGAGGAAGTGGGGGGGGGGGGGGAACAGGGATAAAAATCCGATTCGGTTATAAGTGCCACAAAAACGCAGGAGGATAGGAGAAGATCAAAAGACAATAGTGGCTTTTTTCTTTTCCCCCACCCTCCCCTCTTCTCCCTACGCCCCTTCCTCACCACCACAGGCAAGGCTGGCTGGGCCTTCGAGCCCCACTTCCCTCTCCCCTCCCCTCCCACCCCCAAAGCTCTTCTACATGCAACTCCCACACAAGGCGCAGGTCTGGGAAGGAGCCCCCTCCCTCCTTCCCCCAACATCAGAAGGAGAGTATTGGGTCTCGTAAGGCCAAGGGAGAGCCGAGCTTGGGCAAAAACCATGGCCGTCATTCCCTCCGAAGCACGCATTATCCGAGTCCGGAGAAAGGCCAAGCCTGGGAAGCGCCCCACGCCCAACTCCGAACGGGCCTTTTTTGCAAGCTCCCTTCTTTTCCCCCCCCCCTCCCCAACCCCCTCCCCCCCCCCACTCTTCCCTTTCCTCGTTTTACTTACCCCCAGAACCCGCAGGGGCAACGGGGCGGCAAGCTGGGGGCTTTGCTGCGCTCGCTGCCGGCGTCTCCCATGGCGGCGGCGGCGGCACCGGTGCTCAGGGTCAGGGCAGGGGAAGGGGCAGCTCAAGGCAAGAGGATCCAGGCCAGGACTCGAAGCCGGGATTCCAGGCCGGTCAGCTGGGAGTCGGACGCTACCACTATAAGGAGACGGCTAGGTGGGTGGGGGAAGAAGAGGCGGCGGCGGCGGCGGCAGTAAACGACGGCGGCGGAAAAAGAGGCAGCCGCGCCCTTTGGTGCTTGAGGTGACACTGAGCTACGGGCGGAGGCTACCGGAGGGTTGTGACGGGCCCACCACATGCCATCCCCGCGGTTAGCGCGCGCCCCCTGACCCAACAATGCCCTCAGCTCCTCCCCCTCAGGCGAGTAAGGGTGGTCTTGTCCGCCCGCAAGGCTAGGCTTTCAAGTGGGGCGTACCAACGCTCGGAAAAATAAAGGGGGAGGGCATCGGAGGCGGCGCGGAAGGCTAGCGCGGAAGCAGAGCTTTTCTTTAAAGAAGCAGGACCGCTGGGTAGTGGTGGTGGTGGTGGGTTTAAAACGGACAGCATTCCGCGGCGAATAAGCCCGAGATTTGTAGTTTGGGAAACGATCGGATAACACACACACCCCTACACTACTACTTGTCGATGGGGTGGCCTGAAGCGATTGGGTCAAGGGTGAGAGAGAGAGGAGTCCGCGCATGCGTGAGATTAGAAACCCGGAAATAAGAGTGCGGTAAAGAGCTGCTCTTGAGAGGTTCCCCTCCCCCTGCTACATGGAATTCCCTGACTAAGCGGCGGCAAACCCCGGGAGTTCCTGTGGAGGTTGCCTTACCGGCGGCTTTCTCTTCTCAGTCGTCATCATCTCTCCCCCCCTCCCTCCCTCCCTCCTTCCTTCCTTCCACACGCTTTAACTACCAGTTTTTCCACCGATTCCTTAAAAAAACACACACACACACACACACAACAGGTTGCGGTTGGAAGCTGAAATCGTGGGGAGTCAATCCTTTGACTCCTAATACCGTCGGGATGGATTGGATCGATTCCTTGGTTCTTATGCATAAAATTGCGCTGCTTTTCCCAAGTATGGAAAATACGGAAATCTCAGCTCTGTGCTTTTGATCGCAGCATTACAAGCAAAAATAAAGTTGTGGGTGGGGGAGGAAGGGAGATGGCTTCCCCGTCTGTTAAATTTCCTACAACAGACAATTCTGCTTACGCCCAATAGTCGGTTTGTCTTCGTGGTATTGAAGGTTGCAATACTGAACCTCAGAAGAGAGAGAGAGAGAGAAAGGGGGAAATGTATATCCTGAATTGTATAACGAATTAAAGTGATCCGTGACATTTATTTATTTATTGGTTCGATTTATATGCCGCCCTTCTCCAGAGACTCAAGGCGGCTTACAATGCGTTAAGCAATAGCCTTCATACTTTTTTTGTATATACCTACTTAATAGGTCTCGCACCCCCCCACCCCCCAGCGGTGTTCTTTTTTTATACAAAGTCAGTTTATTGCCCCCACAATCCGGGTCCTCATTTTACCTACCTCGAAAGGATGGAAGGCTGAGTCAACCTTGAGCCTGGTGAGATTTGAACTTGCAGTAATTGCAGGCAGCTGGTGCTACTTAACAGCCCTTTAGTCTGCTGCGCCACCAAGGCTCTTTTATCTTAAATACTAACCCATAAATTTTTGTAGACCGGATCAGCCAAATAAATGACATTTACAAGTACATTTAGTGTGGGGTGGGCAGAGAAATGATGTAGTGTTTTTAAAAAATGGGAGCGGTTTAGTCAGAGAAAAGTAAGACCTGATCTGCAAATTTTGCAAGATTTTTAAAAGTATTTCATCCTAGTCCTTTACATAGAATGATTCTTGGAAGTACCTTAACAGTAGATATTAGTATTTTTAAAATATTTCATTCTTTTCAGTTGTATAAGTTTTCATGGGTTAGAATTTACTTTTTTAAAATTCAAAAACTATGGAGCTGCCTGTGTTCTAATATTGAAGCAGTTGGATGTTGGTTTTAAAAAAAAGGGACCAGTTGCTATCAATGCCTGTTAAATATAATGGCTGTTTTATGCCCTCTGAAATCCCAGCAGTTTATTTCAAATGCCACATGATAAGCTGCTTCCTGAATATTTTTGGTTAGTCAGTACAGAGTGGAGATAGATCCTTAGCCTGATTCTGCAGGACTCTTCTCATGTGGGGTTATCTTCAGCTGACATTTGTACATGGGTGCTAAGGAAACAAAAATAAAATGGGGTTAAATAACTGCATAATGCAAAAATTGTACAGCCTGAAACAATTAAGTTGAAGAAAACTAAATCAGAACAGTGATTGTGATAAGCCTGCTGTCCACTACAGCTGCTGTCTGGCTCTTCATGTATCCATGCAGATACCCAAACAAAACAATTGGTGCTTTGCTTTGCTTTGCTGATAAGGGACTAGCAAGAGAAGATTGCAAAGACAGAGATACAGTATTCATAGGAGAAGCAGGAAGAGACATTTAATTGGCATTAATTTCCAAATGTCATATTAATTTCAGGGGATTCTGGAGCAAAAGAGAGCAATGGACGAGTTTTGATCATGTAACGGGGATGCTTAATGATTGTAAGGACTGGTTGTAGGTCACTTTTCAGTGTCATTGTAACTTTGAATAGTCACTAAATGAATTGTTGTAAGTTGAGGATTACTATTATTATTCAGTCAAGGAGTTGATGTTAAAATACCATCTAATTTCATCTGTTTTCCTGAAGTAGAAGGAATAATTGCAGATTGGATCGCATCTAAGCTAGGAACAAACATAGGTTCATATTTAATGTTAAGATTGCTTATTTAGAATGCTTTGAGAACCAGTGCAAATCTAGAGGAAAAAATGAATCAAGGAAACAAGGCTATTCTAAGCTTATCTACATAAAGAGATTTACTTAAAAAGAATGCAAAACTATTAGTAAGATCAGTTGGCACAATTTTTCTCCCATTTCAATTTTATATATTGTTGACTAGATACCCTGTCATGTAAACGTGGATAAGTTCTTTCATGCTCATATCTTTACCAGAAACCTGAAACCAAACAATTTAACCCTACATTTACTAGCACTGATTATGGTACCTAATCAGGTAATGAAACATCTGGAAGCAAACAACCAAGCTCTGAGAGCACCAAAGACTATACAGGAAGGAAGACTTTCCAACTCCATGGCAAGGCTTGTCTGGTGACATACCAAGCAAGGATGGGGAGAGTGAGTCTGTTTCTTTGAATGTGAGAAGAGCCGCTCAGTTTGATAAGGGGAAAGGATTTTGGAGATAACCTTGAAGAAGGAATGAAAGGCCAGTTAAGTAAACTTCACCTCAGCCCTGTGAAGTGGGAGGGGGAGGACAAGAAAGAAATTTATTCTTTTTAAATTAGATTTGGTGTAAGTAGGGGCAGTAGGGAACTGCCAGATTTTCAAGCTATCCTACAACAAAGAATTTCAGTAAAGTAGTGCTATGAAGGATTGACATACACTAATTGTTGTTTCTTTTAACAGCAATCTGAAATTCTTCAATCTTCCAAATTCTTTCTTAGCTTTAGCTTCTCTTCTCTCTTGGCAATTTCTACCATCTATGCTGGTATCCACCTTGTTTTCTTCTGTATCTTAGTATTTTACAATATCTTCTCATTGATCAACTTTGATTTCATTCCACAGTTCCCCATCATTCGAGTTCCCCATCCATAGTTCCCGATCATTTGAGTTCAGTACTTCAAAATGATTCCTGATATTCTTCTTGAAAATGGAACTATATGCTCAAGATAGAATCATAGGGCTGCAAGGGAATTTGGAAACCTAGTCCAAACCCCTGCTCAGGACAGGAGACCTTGTACCATCTCAAATGGTCAAATGGTTATCCAGTCTCTTTTTGAAAACCCACAACTCCAGGAGGCAAGTTATTCCATTGATCAATTGTTCTCACCATCAGAAAACTACTTACTGGATTCTCTCTTGAGAAATTTCCACCCTTTACTTTTTGTCCTGCCCTCTGGAGTTTTGGAGAATCAGTCAATCCTCTCTTCTCTATGACAGACCTTCAAGTACTGGAAGACAGTTAACATGTCCCACTAATCCTTTTCTTTGATAGGTTAGAGACATATTTACCTCCTTCAACCGTTCTTCGTACAATTTAGCCTCAAGACCCTTTATTATCTTTGTTGCTCTTCTCTGCACACTCTCTAGGGTATTAGCATATTTTTGTATCATGGTAACCAGAACTAAACATAGTATTCCAAGTGTGGGCTCACTAGCGCAGTATAAGGTGGCAATATCACTTGATGTTATCCCTCTGTTGATACAGCCCAGGAGTGCATTGGCTTTTTTGGCAACTGCAGCACATAGCTGGTTCATACTTAAATAGTGGTCCACCAGGTCATCTAGATCTCTCTCACGTACTACTGTTGAGCCAAATATCACCTATTTTGTACTTATGCATTTGGTTTTTCCTGTCTAAGTGTAGGATCTTACTTTTCTTACAACTGAACTGCATCTTACTGGATAGGTCCCAATGCTCAAGTCTGTCAACATCCTTCTGAATCTTGAGTCTATCTTCAAAGTGTTGGCAATTCCTCCCCCCTCCCAGTTTGGTATCATCTGCAAATTTGATGAGTTGCCCTTCTAATCCCTTGTCTAGATCATCTATGAAGAAGTTGAAGAGTACTGGGTTGACATCATATTGTGGAACTGTTTGGCTTTGTGTTTCTGCTTTAGCTTGACCTGGAACTTGCACGTGAGCAGATCATAATAAATTGTACAACCAACCCTTGATCATGTATTTGAATTCTTCCATCTCCTACTCCAATAATATACTCAATTTGATTTCTGTGTGCTCCATCTTGTGATTTCTTTGTGCTCCATTGGTTTGATTGTTTGAAAATTGGCAATGCAGAAATCAATGGAGAGGTTATTCCCCCTAGTTCATTCCTGTTTCCTAGGCCATACAATCCAACTGTTTTTTTTCCTTTTTCAATCTCTCACAGTTTATAAAGATGAGGGTGTCTTAAGCATTGGAAAGATCAGCTTCTGCGAGAGTCATCCATTTTGATATTGCAGAGCAAACAGAAAATACAAGGTGATGGGGAAGGGGGAACTAAAATGGAAGGC
The DNA here is from genome assembly GCF_059756535.1 of Pantherophis guttatus. NCBI lineage: Eukaryota > Metazoa > Chordata > Lepidosauria > Squamata > Colubridae > Pantherophis > Pantherophis guttatus. The sequence continues at coordinate 287,744,048 of NC_142063.1, read as the reverse complement.
AGGTTCTTTGAGAGAGATATGTTACTGGAGGCTTTGTGGGATGAGTGGACCAGACAATTGGCCATATTAGACCTGTAGTCTGGTGGTTCCATGATCCCACTTCGGTTTCCAGTTAGGGAACATGTGTTAGGGCTATCATAAATGAAGTCCAGACATCCAGACAACTTCTACATCATAGCAAAGGATCCATAAAACATTTAACTTACAGTTAACTCTCTGTTGGATCTGGTGATCCTTCATAGTTTAGACAGATTAACCTACGTTGATTCTAAATGGTTCGAACATGACTTCACTTTGCTAGATTTTCCAAATTTGGCCACATACAAGAATTAATCTAAAAGGGCTGGTTTAATGCTGATTCTTAGCAGGACCAGCCTTGCAGGCATGCACTGTTAAGAATACTTGTCTGCAAGTATCAACTATATTTATTCAATGTACTTCAATTGGAATCATTCTTTTTAAGAATCCAAGTTGATTAGCACCACTTCAATTCCTGCTGTGACTCAGCAGTTTGTGATTTCAGTTTTTAAATCAAGGAGATCCTGCGATAACAAAAACAGTGGCAGAATATAGAAGCATTCTGTTTGCCAATGTAGGCCCTGCTATAAATGTTTTCTCCTGCCACTAAGCATTTGAATCATATTCTGGAATAAGTTGTGGTACTTTCTAAAGGTCAGCGGGACTCACTGATAAATATGTTGTTTATGGCTTGGGTGCAGGGAATCAAGTTCTTCTCATTTTCTTTGCAAAGTTGCAGAAAAATAGTGTTATTTTCCCAGTCAGCAGCAACTTGCTCAACAAGAGAGAAGTGCCTGCTGACAGATAGAAACAAATTCTGTTTGCTCACTTCTCCCCAAAGCAAGAATCTTTCATTCTCCAAACCAGGAGAGGGTAACATTGCCCTTCTACTTCTCAAAGTCCTTGATCGAATTAGGCTTACTATTTTAGTTTCTTGATCTTGTTTTTTAACTGCGGTCAGAAAGGCAAACAAGCAATACAGGTAGTCCTCAACGTATGACCACAATTGAGCCCAAAATTCATGTTGTTAAGTGAGAAATTTGTTAAGTGACTTTTGTCCCATTTTACAACTTTTCTTGCCGCATCTGTTAAGTGAATCACTGCAGTTCTTAAATTGGTAACATGGTTAAGTGAATCTGGTTTCCCCATGGACTTTCCTTATCAGAAGGTTGCAAAAGGGAATTACATCTTACATTTATGAATGTAAATCATGTGACTATGGGGATACTACTACGGTCATAAGTGTGAAAAATGGTCATAAGTCACTTTTTTCAGTGCCATTATAACTTCGAATGGTCACTAAACGAATTGTTGTGTCAGGCCTGGAAGCCATCTTTTGCATTGGGCCTTCATGCCTACCACATTTTCTATTGTGGGAAACTGAGAGGGGGGATTGTATGGAGCATGGGTGATATATAGTCATAATAGCATTCTTTTCTCAGAGAGTCAAGGACATCTTGCCCTGCACCTGGAGGGCTGGAACTGGGAGGCATCTCCAGTTGGGACAGTGTTTTGATTGGGCCATGTGATGGACTCATGGGTGCTAGGCAGGGACTTGGACTTTCTTCTGGGTGGGGAAAACCTGGAAGCTTTCAGATTCGGGTTTTCCCAGATGTGCCAATATGATATCTCTAATAAAATGGAACTTTGAGGAACTTCAAGCCTCGAAGTCTTCTTTCGTTGGGGGTGTTACTTGGAAACCTGACAGTAAGTCAATTCAGCTGCTCATCTTGCTTCCTGGCTAAAGAACTTTATGAACCAATTGCCAAGCACACAAATTTTGATCATGTGACCATGGGAATGCTACAATGGTCATAAGTGTGAAAAACAGTCATGTTACGTTTTTCAATGTGACTTTTAACGGTCATTAAATGAAAGGTTGTAAGTCGAGGACTACCTTACTGAAATATTGGTTGTGGCAATATTGACAGGTGCACCTCTATCACATAGGAAAGGAGCTACTTTACTGGATAAAATAGCATTTACTACGACGACATTATTGTGCCTTTTTTTCACTTTAAATACAATTCCCACAGTTGCAAGATAAATGTTCATGTTCAAACAGCCCATTCTGGACCTAGCCAAGTGGACGCAGATGCATACGCCTGATCTGGGCCTCAGGCTAGTTTGGAACACAGTAGGTTTACTTTTACATGAAGAACTCATTAGATGTGCTTATTTTGTGAGAAGAATGTTCTTCCTCTCTAGCAGAGTGGAGCAAAGCAGAATATATCTAGCCTATACAGAGTTCCTCTAGAAAATTGTGGGAAATACCATATTTTTCGGAGTAGAAGATGCACCTGCCTTTTTTGGTGAGGAAAAGAAGAAAAAGAAATCTCCCTGTGCCTCTGAGCAATTTTGCCTCTTTGCAGCAAACAGCCTGCTTTACTTTCATTTTTGTTTTCAGCATAGCTTGATTAGCACAAGGAAAAAAAAATCTGCTCCAGCAATTTACCTCTTTGCAGCAAGCAGCAGAGCCCTGCGCAAAACAGCTGAGAGCAAATCAGCTGAGAGTTGGGAGGCCGATCCAATCAACTTGTGCTAATTAGGCTATGCTGAAGCTGAAAGGAGCTGTTTTTTCTTGCTGTTTGCTTGCAAGAAGGTAACTGCTGCGAGGCAGAGGCCAAAGGGTGGGGGCCAGTGGGTGGGCGGGGCTACATCTGGTGTATAAGATGCACCTAAATTTTCACCCTCTTTTAGGGGGGAAAAAGGTGCGTCTTATATTCCGAAAAATACGGTAGATTCCCAGGGCAGAGTGAGATTTTAAAAAGGACCTGGTCAAGTTGTAATAGCTAGGCTCCAATCTCTCTCTCAGTTAAAGATTCCTGAGGAGCATGCCATTTTTCTATGCCAACATTGGAGCTTTGGGTTTTGATCATTTATGCTCTTAAGCCTTAACAATTGCAAGCAACATCTCTGGTAGATTGGAATATCTCGAGTCAAGAATCCAGCTACAAAATGTACCAGCTTGCCTTTGCATATTCCTATATTTGACCATTGTATGTGGGTACTGTTTATGTGTATGTGACAACTGTTTATGTATGGATAATTCAGACCTGTACGTTAAGATGCTTTTTATTTAGAGTTTGTCACCAGTGTCATTCTGCATGAATCTTGTAATAACACTTGTCTGGACTCCTTTAATTGCTCAGATGCCAGCTACATTCAAAGAAACAGAAAAATCTATGAATGCTCTGCATTATAAATGCCTCCCCCACTTTTTTTTCATGAAATAACTTGTATTTTTCTTTCCAACAATTCAAACATGCACTGTTTGTTAATCAATTTGGTGCAATGTTTGCTTTTGAGGTTTTAAAAGTAGTGATTTTCTTACAGAAACATCTTTATGGGAAAGAATAGAATGCTAACAGACACACAGAGAGAGAGATAAATGTAATTATTTCAATCAGATGAAGTGTTGCTCTGAACCATAAAAATGGCTTTTCTCATTTTAAGATAGTTTATCCCTCAAGATGAGAAGAAGATATATATCATTTACAGTCCTCTCTACCAGCCCCTCTTTCAGGTATTTTTTAATGAATATGTCAGTTGGCAATCATATCAGGACCAAAATAAGTTGATTTTGTACACCCACAACTTATGTGCAGTAGATTTTATTTATTGGAAAATGCTCTGGCACATTTCTCTGACTTTGCCAGCATACAATACAATGACCTTACTGATTTTCTGATCTCTGAGCCAGGCTAGGCCCTTATTTGCAGGAATTCAAATTTGGCTCCAAAGTTACCTAATGTTTTTAATATAAATTTATTAAATTGTTTAAAGAGAACATGAAAACTAATGTAAACTAATACAGAATAAAGAAAACAAAGAAAGGAAATGAGGAGGAAAGCAAAAAAAAAAAACCCCTAAAAATTGCAGAAAGAAACACCAGAGGACAGGACAAAGAAACAATGGATGGAAACTAATTAAAGAGAGTCGCAACCTGGAATTAAGGAGAAACAGGAGGACAATTAACCAGTGGAACATCTTGCTGTCAAAAGTTATGGGTGCTTCATCACTGGAGGTTTTTAAGAAGAGACTGGACAGTCACTTGTCTGAAATGGATTGGTATATAGGGGTTGAACTAGAAAACGTCCAATATCTCTTCCAGCTCTATTCTGATTGATTGAAATGATGAAAAGAAATAGAAAACTTCCATTTTCTCTAATCAAGGAAGTCAATTTAGTCATCTCAACCAGCTCCATCATCTTCACCAACCATTCCCTTATTGTGGGTAATGTTGAACTTTTCACTTTTGAGTATATAGACAATTATGTGGTTCTGATAACATTGTCTTTTTCTCTTGGGATTCTGCAGAAATTATTTTCATCCTAAGTGTACAGGAAACTGTATTATAAAACAGACTAAGCAGGGGAGAAATTATGTGAAATGTTTATTTAATGAGCTACAGACTGAATTTAAGTTTGTTAAGCAGATGGACAAAACCCATTTTTTGTTTTATGTTTAGTTAAGATCACATTATTACTATCAAAATGCTGTAATAAGGTAGTATATATGTCACAGCTGGGTATTATATTTTTTTTAAAAATTGTGAAACAATAATTGCTTGCTTATTTTTTTTTAATCCCAGACACTCCAGGAGATCTCCTTAGTGCAGCTGAAATATTATAGTACCAGATGGAGTCTAATTTGAATGTCTCCGTCTCCTTCTACTTTCATCTAAAGAAATTCCAACTATGTGTCCACTCCATAATTTTTCTGCTGCCCCATTTGCTGCTTCTTAACAACTTGCTTTGACATCTGAGATGTCATCTCTGAGACATCTCTAAGATACGTGAAGAACTTACAATATATTTTACAAACTTTGTGTTAATCCTTACATTGAATTAATTTGGATTTTGAATGTGTGGTGCAACATGCCATACTTTGATTTATTTTGAAGTACTTCTAAGGTCCCCTCTCCCAATTTCATTATTTTAATGGATGGCATCTAGTGCAGCACAAATACAGAAATACACAGAACGGGTCCCCTATCCCTTGGTCTGAAACCATGATAAATTCTATCTAACCTCTGGTCCCTGCCTTGATACATGTGGATCTTTAAAAGAATTCTGAGATGTGAAATGCAATTTATCTTGTTAAAGAACAATGCAGAGAAATTTGCAGAAATGGGAGTTCCTCTTTTTTCCTACAGTATGTCCTCTATCCAATATGCGAAACATTTTAAGAATACCTTGATACTTACAAAAGTTTTTTTTAAAGTCACACAGAGTTACAATTAAAAGGGAGTGGGGTTTTTTTTTCCTTTTGTAAGAGCAGCCTTGCTACCCAATGTCATATACTAAGCACACACAAAAAAGGTCTCAAATATAGTTCTTGGAAAACATGACTTTTCCAAACATTTAGGATCATCTATTAGACTACTAGAACTTTCTTTGTAATATGCAGCAATATTATTTAAATCCAGATTAATTATCGAACCAGCAAGAATTCACAATAGAAATAAATTGATTGGTAAACTGACTTTTCTTCAGAAATGATGGACCACTTTGCATTCCAGCACAAATGGAGAAGGATAGCAACAGATTTTCTATCTTCACTTACATCAAAAGTAATTAAACTTGAATTGGAGTCTTAAATCACATGCTGAAGTCACTATAGAGTTGAAGGGTTATTTTCTACTGGCCTGGTTTGATGGCAGGCAATCCCAATTTTGCATTCTATGCCAAGCATATTATGCTTTCCATTAAGCGACAATAGACAGAGCTGTAGTTTTTGAAAACAACTTTAGGCCATCAATCAATTTTAGCTTTGCAGAAATTGGATATGCCTCAGACCAAATAATGTTAGGAGATGCTTTAGCTAATTACATCTCTCTTTTTAAAAAACTATTAAACAGATTGTGTTTATTTTGCAGTTCCTGAAAGAACAGGCCCTGGAAATTTAATAAATTTAAAATTTAATAAATGTGAGAGCTTTAGTATGTACTTCTTCAGTTATGGTTTCCATATTAGGAAGTTGGCCAGCCATTTGAAATGGAAGTTTAAGCCAAACAAAAGATCTCTACTGTGTCTCAACCACTTATTATACTTGAATGGAAAAAATTGTGTAAATTGTCACTATGCATGTTCAGGGTGTTTTCACTGTATTGAAGTGTAACATATTTTAAGATCTGTTTACTCAATAGATAAAGTACTTTGTTTTCTTGCGAATTTTAGGATGCTTTTAGAAGAAAAGCAGGCACCAAAATTTAAAAGCATACATTGTGTGGCAAGAACATATATTTAAGTACAATACTGTTAACTCTGAACTAATAAATCAACACACCAGGGGTGGCTTCCACTTATCTTTACTACTGGTTTGCAACAGGAGCATGTGCGCACATGCACAGAAGCTTCTGCACATGCGATCACCCATGATGATGTGGCGGGTAGGCAGAGCCTCCCACCGGTTTTACTACCGGTTCTATAGAACCGGACTGAACCAGGAGCAACCCATCACTGCAACACACATATTAAAGTTGGAGAGAGTTTAGGCTTAACAGACTGGTCTGCTTTTAGCTAAAACCCCAAGATTCACCAGCAGAGCAGATACAAATGCTAGCATCATCTTAGTAGGGGAAGGGTGCTTTCTGAGGGCACTCAGGATTAAGGACTTTGATCACCTGTCTGAACCCCTGCATTTGTTTTTACATCAAAACTAGTATGATCCTTCTACACACATCAGCACAAACCTTTGGGATTTTTCACAAGCTTTCTTCATTCTAACAATCTAATTTGGGGGAGGGCAGGGTGTGTGCTTTTATTAAACAACTGGGATTTAGAAACTTGCTATCTACCACAAATCATTCTGCAATTGATAAACAGATCTGTTTCTACCTGCTGTCTGCTTGTCATAAATCACTTCAGATTAGGAAGATTCAGATATCCCCGATACAGTTTAAGCATCTAAGCCTTCAGAAACAAGTTAATTTGATTCAGATCACTCTAGCAGAAGTAAAATTTGACTGAGTGATCTGGAACATTATATGATAAAACATGGCTTTACTGTAGCATGGAAACTGTTGTGCCTTTTTTTAAAAAAAAAAATCAGTGAAATGGAAAATCCCTTGCAATGTTGGATACCTTATTTATTTAAGCAATTTATGTAGCCACCCATCTGAACAAGTGATTCTAAGTGGCAAATAAAAGATTTTTTTTTTTAAAAAAAAATACAGCATAAGTACAAAAATTTAAATGCATACCTGCTGGGGGGAAAAATCACAATTACCAATGCTAATATAATCAGAAGATGTATCCTTTCATATACTTGGGACCCCAGGCGTGAATCAGGTCTTTAGGGACTCATGAAAGACCATCAAGGTTGGGATTATCCTAATCTCTGAAAAGAGAATGTTTCGTAGGACTATGGCAGAAAAAGTATATCTTCTGGGCCCTACCAAACAGCATTCCTTAACCAAAAGGACCTAAAGATTACCCATCCTACCAGACTGGATTAGGCAAGTAGAAATAACCAGGGACAGACAGTCCTTCAAGTAACCCAGTCCTGAGCCCTGAAGGGCTTTAAAGCTGACAACTAGCACCTTGAAATTCACCAGGAAGCACGCTGGCAACCAATACAGCTCATAAAGTAATGGTGTTACGTAACTAGTACCATTGACTACTTGTGCTGCTACAGCTGAAGCTTCTAAGCCCTCTTCAAAGGCAGTCTCGCATAGAGCACATTGCAATCATCCAGATGGGAAGCATGAGTTATGGTGAGCAGAGCCTCCCAGTCCAGAAATGGGCACAACTGGCAAACAACCAAATGTGTGGACAAGGCTTTCTAGCCATGGCTGATGTACCTCTAGATTGTGTCTCAGGTCTGTCTCGGACAGTGCCACCCAATCCAGAACCAAAGATGGAAATCTTCTGGAGACCTGAAGATCCAAATGACCAAATCCACTCACTCTTGCTTGGGTTGAGTCAAACTCTGTTGCATCCCATCCGGGCCCCCACAGCTTCCAAGCATTGTGGCATCACTGATGTGGCCTGGAATAGAGATATACAGCTGATCCATTAGCATACTGTGATACATCATCTTAAATTTTTGGATTATCATCCAGCAGGCTTTTGTAATGTTAAACAGGAAGAGCAAGAGAACCAACCTTTGCAGCAACCTACAAAACAGGACCATTGGGCTGGATCTTTTCCCTGTTATCAACCCTGACTGAAATTGGCCCTAGAGGAAGGAAGAGAACCAGTACAACACCATACCATTGATGGTACTGCAAACCACAGGGAGATGAAAAAGAGCCATTTTAGTTCCATACCCCAGCTTGAGTTCCAGCTGAAAGGGATGCAAATAATCTTTTTCATTCTGCTGCAGGGTAATTATTTTCTCCACAGCCTTCCCTAAACACTGTACAGACTATTTGGGTTGAGTGATGGCCCCTTGAGAAGGAAGTGCACCATCGGTCCCTTAAGAGGTTGCAGGAGCATTCCTTCCCTCAAGGAAGAATTAACCAGTGGTGGGCTGCTGCTGGTTCAGAACAGTTTGGGTGAACCAGTAGTTCCGACTAGTAGCTGGACTTGCCCACCCACTCTGGCACTATCACGTCCTATACAATTGCCAGTTTTTCAATGCCGCGCTGTTTTTCAATGTGCGCAGAAGTGCAGAAGGCGCGCACGCTCACATTTTCGGTTCCGGGTGAACCGGTTGTTGCAGTATGTGACACCCACCTCTGGAATTAACCATTCCCCAAACTCAATCACACATCCCCTTCTGGGCAGCCTTGACCAGCCAGAGGGGCATGGATATAATACAGAGGTGGCCAAACTAACAGCTGTAAGAACTTGTCTATTTCTTCAGCCTCAACAGAATTGAGCATTTCCTTGATAACCATGGAAGACCAAGCTCCTCTAACTTCTTTTCTCCCTGCATTATTATCCCCACAACCATCATATTATTTCTTAAATGGTGCAGAATAGGTGACAGATCACCAAGTGTCTCACTTTCCCTCTCTCGTCTGCTGTTCTTACGTATAGAAAATGTTAGCCTGGAATAACCAAAGGCAATTCTCTTTTTGGGGGCTGTCATCCCAAATTATCAACAGTATTGTTTTCTGTGGCTCGCAAAAGTTCTGTGTCCTTTTGATGGATATAAAGAGATTCGGAAAATGCAAATTCTTGCCTGATGGTCATATAATATCTCTCTCTTTTCCCTCTTTTTCTATGCCCCCCCCTTTTTTCTTTGGTCTCATTTTCATCAGTTAATAGTTTTCGATGTTTAACAAATAAATATCAAGCTCTATTTTTGCTAACTGAAATGTGTGGCACATGAGCTTACTCTGAATCTCTATATAGGAGTGTATACACTCCTATATAGATACTATATAGATACTATATAGTATCTATATAGTATCTATCTACTCCTATATAGATATTATATAAAAGAGTATACACTCCTATATAACTAAAGGGAAATTGACAGTAGATCTACAGACTAAATGAAGTTCAAATGCATTTAGCAACATTTCAGCTGTGAATTACCTAAAATGTCTTCAAATATGAAACATATACTATTTACAAGATATCTCAGTGGGAAATAGGAGAAGTGGAATATTTGGCGAGGTGGTGAGCCTAGAAAAATCCACTAATTTACTATAGGTTACTCCTCTTTAGAACATATCTGATCATTTCTTGCATTACATTGAAATATGTCTTAGGATGCTTCTTATGGCTAAATTAAATCATGTCCAGAGACTATAAATATAAATCTGAAATTGTTTATCTCTTGGACTTGTTCCATTTTTCCTTTAAAATTACTACACTGGCATCAGTTGAAAATCATGCCATTTGTAGGGTGCATTTGTATGAAATCAGATTAAAACTGAAATGTTTTAAAGTGACAGCTCTTAAGCAAGCAGACCTAGAATTATATTATTAGGAGCTCAAGAATAAAATATGGATTATGTTTCGATTGGAAGAGCAGTTTCCTTTTCTCACAATCTGGTATTAATAATATTTTGTGAAAGTTTGTCATTACATTACACTGCCAAAGAACCTTTATTTTATTGAAGTATCTAATTACTCGAAGCTGTTGTAAAAATTGCTAGCTGGTTATTTTTTTGGGTGTTTTTTTTTTAAACTGCACTTGCTACTATGTTTTTAACAGCAAAAAACAAATTCTGACATGCAAAAATTAATTCCATGCCAGAAACAGCATCATCTGTTAATGTTTGTGTGGCATGTTGCTATTACAAAAGGCACTGAAAATAAGTTATACCAGGGATGTCAAACTCGATTTCATGGAAGCCCACATCAGAATTGTGTTTGACAATTGGGGGCAAGTGGGAATGGTCAGGGTGGGCATGGACAGCCTGATGTCCTGCAGCCCTCTGCCATCAAAAACAGAGCCCGGGGGGGCCACGTGTGGCTCTCCCGGGCTCCATTTTTGCTGGCAGAGGGCTGCAGAAGGCTGTCGCAGCCAAAAATGGGTCCTGGGAGGGCCACGTGTGGCCCTCTCAACCTCCATTTTCACTGGCAGAGGCACTGCAGGCTGGTCCTTCACTGTTTCCAGGGTGGCCCCGCGGGCCAGATCTAAGCACCCCGTGGGCTGTATGCTGCCCACAGGCCTTGAGTTTGACACCCCTGAGTTATATATTCAGCAGTCAAAATCCTCAGTGCTGTTTACTACTCATTTTTATATGGAGCTCTGAAGTTAGACACTCAGCCCAAATATATAAATTCTGACTCTAGACAATCAAATTTTCATCCTCTCTCTCTTTTGCCTTTGAAAAATTCTCCTTTTAAAATTAAAAACCACAAGCTTCTAATATCTTTTTTTTAAAAAACCCTGAAGTTTTGTCCTTTACAGTTCTGACAAGGCTTATGAAAAAAAGTTGCCTCTATTATTCAAAGTTTTCTAGGATTCATATCTGGAAGATATGATGTCATTTTGATGAACTATTATTAAAATCTTTAAACACTTATCTTTTGGGGATTGTCAAATGTGTCAGACAAGAAAATAAAACAGTGGGGCAAGAAAGCACCTTCCTGATCAGTTTCAACACTCTTTCCAAGTTAATATCCTCCAGATGGATTAGGACTGGATCTCCCAGAAATTTTCCCAGTCTGCCTATTAGGGGTTGATTACAATAAATCTAAAAGACGTCAAATTGTGGAAAACTGATCAGATTCATGAAGCTGATCAGCTTTTGCCTGTCAGATTTATTTATTTATTTATTTTGTCGCATTTCTATGCCGCCCAACTCCCAAGGGACTCTGGGCGGCTTACAACAAAGAATAAAACAATGCGAACAATCCCATAAAAAATGTTAAAAAGAAAAACATTAAAACATTAAAAACTTTAAAACATTAAAGCATATGCACTCCAATTCATGGCCGGGTCTCGCAAGATCATTATAATGAGATCAACGCCCCCAGGTCTGCTGGAAGCGCCAGGTCTTCACCGCTTTGCGGAAGGCCAATAGGATGGGGGTGGTCTGGACCTCAGGAGGTAATTGGTACCAGAGAGCTGGGGCAGCCACAGAGAAGGCTGTCCCCCGCGGGCCCGCCAGCCGACATTGTTTAGCTGACGGGACCTGGAGGAGACCGACTCTGTGGGATCTTACTGGTCGCTAGGAGCTATGTGGTAGAAGGCGGTCTCAAAGATAGCCTGGCCCTGAGCCATATAGGGCTTTAAAGGTAATGACCAACTCCTTGAATTGCACCCGGAGACCAATAGGGAGCCAGTGCAGCTCGTGGAGAATTGGTGTAATGTGGATGTATCTAGGCGTACCCACTATAACTCGCGCGGCTGCATTCTGGACTGTTTTTTGTTTTGTTTTGTTACTGTAGGAAGTTAGCACCCATCCCTCTCCTAGGAAATATTAAAAAGGTAGAATATTATATTTTCCCTAAAGGAGAAACATGTTTCTAAAGACAAACTCAGAGCCTCAGCTCCCTGCCCCCCCTCCCCAGCAGATATTTTGGTGCCAACCTATCTACAAGACAAAGGCTGGGCCAGCTTATCTACAAAACAAAAGACATGGCCCTCAGGACATTATAAGATTAGCTCTCACTCAAAAAAAAAAAAAAAAAAAAACCTTCATTACATCATCACCCAGTACAGTTCAACCAAGCTTGACTTAGAAAACCTACAAGGTTAGCTATGACCCCTACAGCAGCCAATAGCTTGACACAGGAGCAGAAAGCTCAATTTCAAAGCACAAGAGACAGTATAAATCTGTCTCTCTCTCTCACCTATGTGCTCTTTTTTGTCCAGGACCTCAAACCACCTGGTCTTGTCCACCATTAAACCATCTTTCCGAGCAGTCTCCATGTTTCCAGTGTCTTTCTTCCCACTTGGAACTGAATTCAGATGGACATTTCTTCCAACATTTCTTCTCCAGGAACTCAAGGCAATGTAGATAGCATTCTCTCCTCCATTTTTTTTTTTTTTTGCCACAGCTCTGTTGATTATGTTAATCTAGAGAAAGCATCTAACACAAATTCACTGAGTGCATGATCATGTCTAAAGATCTGAATTATATTTGTCATAATTCAATTGTTTAATGTCTGTGCCTTATTAGCTCTCCCATTGCACACATTTTCAGTGAAATATGATTATATTGGGATTGTGGAGAGAGCTGGGAAAGAGGAAAAGATTAAACTTTAAGCGAGTCCTTCAGCAAAGTGTCCTTAATATTGTGCTTTTATTTACTTACTATTTACTAAACACATTTATATGGCTGCACAACTCACACATGGTGACTTCTAGTGGCTTACTTCCCTGTGCAATGCTCTAGTCTTGGCAATTATATTTATGTCAGTCTCTTTTCTCCTTCTTTTCTTCCCCCCTTCAATTGATCTATTAACGTTTCATTTATCTTCAGTTGTTTTATTTGCCCAGTTTAAACTGTTCAAAAGATTATTACAAGGCTGCTATATAATCAAGAGTAGTTAATTTCTTCTTCTTCTTCTTCTTCTTCTTCTTCTTCTTCTTCTTCTTCTTCTTCTTCTTCTTCTTCACTGCAGTTGAGAGACTCTCAGTGGGTTACAGTACAATCAAACAATAAGCACGTGGTACAATTTCAATTGCTTAATAATAACAATAAGCTGTCCTCCAAAAAATTAGACCAGAGAAGAAAGAATATGTAGCCAACAAAAAATCAATAAAAATGATTGGTGGCGCAGCGGACTAAAGTGCTGTTAAGTAGCACTTAGCTGCCAGCTGCCTGCAATTACTGCGAGTTCAAATCTCACCAGGCTCAAGGTTGACTCAGCTTTCCATCCTTCTGAGGTAGGTAAAATGAGGACCCGGATTATGGGGGCAATAAGCTGACTTCGTATAAAAAAGAACACCGCTTAGTGGGGGCCAAAAGCCCTACTAAGCAGGTATATACAAAAATATGAAAGCTTAACGCATTGTAAGCCGCCCTGAGTCTCCGGAGAAAGGCGGCATATAAATCGAACCAATAAATAAATAAATAAATAAATAAATAAATAAATAAATAAATAAATAAATAAATAAATAAATAGTGATATCTATAAAACAAAGGCCTTCTGAAACAGTTCTATTTTTAATAGATTTCTAAAGCCCAGCGATGTAGAAGCAGATGTTATGGTAGAGTTACATAACAGCAGCACTACCCCAGAAGAAAAGGATCTACCTTTCTTTCTTTCTTTCTTTCTTTCTTTCTTTCTTTCTTTCTTTCTTTCTTTCTTTCTTTCTTTCTTTCTTTCTTTCTTTCTATCTTATTTGCCACTCATGGGTCAGGTAACACAATTACCTGAAAGTTTAAGCCATTAATAATCAGTTTAAGTCATCAAGAAGAAAACCAACCTAGAATTAAGGAGAAATTTCCTGACAGAACAATTAAACTAGTGGAACGGCTTGTCTCCAGAAGTTGTGGATGCTTCATCACTAGAGGTTTTCAAGAGGAGATTGAACAGCCATTTATCCAGAATGATATAGGATCTCCTGTTTGATCAGGGAGAAGGATTAGAACAACCTCCTAGGTCCCTTCCAACTCTGTTATTCTAAGTGGAGCTTTTCCATTTCTGATGTATAGAACTGCTGCCATAATTAAATTGATTTATAGGATATCTAATTGTATAAAATTCCATTAAAGTAAGAGATATTAAAACAACTGAAGCAACAAACATTAGTTGTCAAAAATAGAAATAGAATCAGAGCAAACAACCTTAACAGTACATGAAAAGTTGAGAAGAACATCATTTTCTCCATGCTTCTACAAACCGCCAAGAATGTCTGATGCACAATTTTGCAACAACAAAAATTAACTAATTCATTTACATGCTTTAAGTGCAGATTTAAATTCCTATACGTCAACAAGGAATATAATTCATCTCAGTAAAATGAGAAATATTGGCCCAGATAGTCATACTAAGCAACTGCTATCTTATAGGAAAGTTGTCCTTGGACACCTAGCTGTACTAGGTGAAAAGATCTTGCTCTTGTTGTTACCCACTTTATTTCAAGAAGTCCATTTGGCTTGAGGGATTCATATATAAGCAGGCAATTATTCAAACAAACTTTAAATCCTTAAATAACTGTGTTTGCATGACATACAGAACCACAAATTATCCAAACACATTTTAACTTAGCCTGTTCTGGAAAATCAACCTGAGTGGTTAATTTATTGTTCGTTGTGTCAGAGTCCAGAAAATTGCAGTAATTGAGGAAATTAACAATGGATGTGTTACGTGCATATAGCCATTGTTTGCATAAGAGGAAGGCTCACATCTTTGTTGTTGTTAGTTGCGAAATCGTGTCTAACCCATCGCGACCCTATGGACAATGTTCCTCCAGGTCTTCCTTTCTTCTACCATCCCCCTGAGTCCATTTAAGCTCATGCCGACTGTTTCAGTGACTCCATCCAGCCACCTCGTTCTCTGACGTCCCCTTCTTCTTTTGCCCTCAATCTTTCCCAGCATTAGGCTCTTCTCCAGTGAGTCCTTCCTTCTCATTAGGTGGCCAAGGTATCTGAATTCTCATATCTTTAGCTGAGTCTGAAAATAATTGGAGTTAATATTGTTTATTCAGAACCAGCAAACTAGTTTCACTTGAAAATAATTCAAATTAGCTGGCAGTATTGTTGGTACATTTTATCCCTGTCACTGTGTGGGGGCAATTTTCATAGGTAGTTCAGATTAAAATAAATTGTGTCATCCAACCTAAATGATACCAAAATTTCAGTTAAGAATATTATCTCAATATTTTAGAAAAGAAATAATTCCTTCAGGATACTGCACCACATGAAGGTACGATATTGTGATTTCTCCCTAATGTATTAATTTTTCATTTCTGCTTTGTCTTGTTTTTAACTTTAAAAATCAGCTAGAAGCATTAATAATAATTTAAAAAGCATTACACAAATACCAATTTATATGATTGTGAAAAGTCCCAGTTCCTTAAAAACAGTAATTAATCATGAGAAGCAAACAAGGGTCAAGATGAAAAGCCATGGATCAAGAGCTATTCGAGGAAGAGAAAGCAGAAAAAGAAAATGGCTGAAATACATTACCAGCTATGAACTGCTGAATATTTCAAGTGTTAAAGACAGGGGAAAGAACTGAACCACAACTTGGTTAAAATCAACATACAACTGCTGAAGCTAATGAAGTGACTCTGAATGGGGCCTTATGTGATAAGATTGTGAAAAATCTGAAGACAGTGCAATCTTTCGAACTAGTTATTCACACAAATGGGATCTAGATTAATTGTAGCAATTTCGAAGGAGCCTCTTGTCAGCTTTGAATATCTAAAAAAAAAAAAAAAGACCCCAAATGAAATGCTCATTGGAAGAGGAAAAATAAGGTATAAGCAAGTATACTCCACTGGCAATATAATAACAGAACTGGCAATGTTCTGTAATATTATTACAGAACATAAACAATTATATTATGTTTCAAATTTAGTAATTTAAGTTCTATCGTGTTGAATTTAGAGGTAAATGCTCACAAGCTTGACCTGTCTCTGGTAACAACTAACTTTTCAAAGGCAATTCCAGCAATCTCATTAATCTCACCCATCCACTTTATCCATTAACTCTTTTTATTTCTTTTTCTACTACCAAGGAAAAGTATACTCTATCACAACTTGTATCACATACCCAAAGTATGTGAATTCGGACTTCTGGTTCCTCAATTTGCAACGTTACAACTCTGCTGCATGAGCTGCATTGCATTCCAGTTTTTGTATATATGCAATTCAAAATGCTGGTTATCACCCAGCCAGATTATTTGCAGGACCAACTCTCTCTGAAAGTATCTGTCCATTCCAACAAAGTCAGACAGCATGGGCTTGCTGCAGATCGCTTCCCTTAAATGTTGCTATTTAGTGGGATCTATGAAGCATGCTTGTTTCATAGGAACTCTGCCTCTTACCTTTGACCCCACCCACTTGGTATTCTGGTAGGCTGTAGGTTCTTAGTCCTCTGGATGGTCATAAGAGATGGGTTTCCCCCAAACACTGGGATAGGATGTGATTTGAGTCTGAAGATGATAGCATTGACTGCATTGGAAGAGAATGGATGGGGTACCAGGGTTTTGCTTTTGGCTTATTGTTTTTGGTGGTATTCAAATTATTGAATTATTGAGTTGCCCAGAGTTCTGTTTTTTAAAAATTCATAAATAAATGGATGGATGGATGGATATGAAATTATGTTTGCTTATCACTATATTAACAGACCAACAACAGATGAGTGATTTGTTCTTCTTTCTGCCCACCGTCTCCACATCCATAATTTGCAGGTGTCTCTTTCTCACTGTCAAACTTCACAGCCATACATGGTCAATGGAATGTACCAGCATTTCTTTCATTGAAATAACAATAGCACTAAGACTTATTATATACTGCTTCACAGTGCTTTACAGAACTCTCTAAGCAGTTTATAGAGTCAGCATATTGCTGCCAACAATCTGCATCCTCATTTTACCGACCTTGGAAAGATGGAAGTCAACCTTGAACTGGTCAGGATTGAAGGAATTGAACTCCTGGCAGTGAGAGCAGAGTTAGCTTGCAATACACCATTCTAACCACTGTGCCACTGTGGCTCTTGGTTTTCCTATTCTTCATAATTTCATATAAACTTCCTCCCTAAGCTCCTCTTTAGTTATACATTATGCTATCCATATTTATTTATTCCTGAGCATAGAAAACCAAACTATTCAGCATCTTTGCTTCTCGCCATGAACTGTGTTTAGTAAGCATATATCTTGACATTACCTTTCTTAATATTTAATTAATATTTAACTCTGATCTGAATTTGATTTCCACTTTATTAATAGTGTCATCTGCATACCTTACAATATTATTAGCATTTGTCATTCAATATTGACACCATCTGTCATCAGTTCCAATCCTTCCATTCTTCACTAATTAACTGGATAAGGAATCCTTGCCTTGTTCTCTTTTCTAATCTGAACTATTCTGCATCTTCAACTTTTTTAAAAGCCTTAATATAATATACTCTCTGTCATGAGCTGTATTGTCAATCCTTACTATAGCTAATGAACCAAAGATAAACCTCCTTCTGCCCTCTCTTACTTATGCAGTATCTATTTTACATTAGCTTTTTGGTCTCTTCTCTATAGTTTTTTTCTGAAACCTACTTGTTCATTTGGCATTTTTCTAAGTATAGCTCAACCCTTCTTCATAAGATATTAAGCAAAATATTCCTTGAGTTAGGAATTAATGCATTTTTATTCTTCAAAAGAAGTCCTATGTCCCATCTTTTTTCCAACTGTAAATCACACTTCCCCAGTGATGAAATCCAATTTTTTTTTACTACTGGTTCTGTGGCCGTGGCTTGGTGGGTGTGGTGTGGCTTGGTGGCTGTGGCTTGGTGGCAGGGGAAGGATACTGCAAAATCTCCATTCCCACTCTACTCCAAGGGAAGGATACTGCAAAATCCCCATTCCCTCCCTACTCCTGGGGGAAGGATATTGCAAAATCTCCATTCCCCCCCCCACTCTGGTGCCAGCCAGAGGTGGCATTTGCCGGTTCTCTGAATTACTCAAAATTCCCACTACCAATTCTCCAGAACCTGCTGGATTTCACCCCTGGTCTTCCCCTCCTGCAGCTTTAAGCAGTTCTTTTTTTATTAAAAGTTTTAACAACAATAATAAGAACTACAAGAAAATAAATTACAACAAAAAATAAAAAAGAAAGAAAGAAATAACAGAGAAGGCTAAAAGTGCAATAAGAAAACAGAAAAAAGATCAAGATATAAAGAAAGATATAAAGACATAAATAAGTGGCTTCTGATATTCTTTACAGCAGTTATAAGTACAATTGTATTTTAATCTCTCTCTTTAAAGTTACACCATAACTCTCTTCTTTCTATAATCTAGCCTGCCTAATCATCAAAACCATAAATCACAGCTTTATACAACTAAATTGATATTTCATGTACTTGGTGCTTTCCTATCTGACAGTTGGTCTATTGCCTGTCATAACTTATGTTCTTACATGGAGTTAGTTTATTTTCTGTGTTGCTCTGATTCTGTAATCCCATTTATAAAAGGTTACAGTAGTCTTCCCACTTCCTTAAATTGTCTTTACCCCTTACAGGATCTGCTGTGATTATTTTTGTCTATCCCTCTCTATGTTCTTGTGACTTGTTTGACCAAATTATTTTCATTTGTATTTTCTTATTGTATTTTTCTGTCTTTTGGGCAGTCCTAACTGAGATGTTTCCTTGTTCTGTTCTGCCTGACATCAAAAAACTGGGTTCTGTGGTTGTCCAACCTTCTTAAAACCAAAGTTTTCATCCTTCACATTTCCTGCTGAGGTGTTTAAACATAGAATCTAACTGCAATTGCTTAAAATAGTCAGCACCTTTTCCTAGGGTTGCATTACTGACCTTCACATAAACTGAAATACCATTTTGAAAATGAACTTCAATCATTACCCAGTGCTAACATTTATTGGATAGCTGCTAATTTTAATAGATATAATCCTGTTATACACTGGATTGTTGCTAAGCGCATACTTAATGATGTCCTTTTTGAATGTAATTACCACTCCATTACTTTATATAGACTCATGCCCTGAATCATCTAATAATTTGATTTAAAGTGGCCTATTCCACTTCAGTCACATTAATATTCTTAAAACATCCAATTTGGTAGACTTTATATTTGCTTTGATAATTTCACATTTTCATTGATTCATGCTTCTTTCATCCAGAGGCCTCTGCACCATCCAATGCTTTGATCAAAACCAAGGGAACGTCACGCTGTTACAACACATAAGGGTTATAGTGGCACTTGAAGTACAAAGATATCATAGTTTGGGCATGATTTTGGAGTTTCTTCTTGAAAGTGGATTGATTTCTCTCAACTTGCAAAGCCTCCTGCTCCTCAGTCCCATTGTAGTTACTCATTATGCTGCATGTGTGTATGGGTATCTATGTTTCTGTTCCTGAGAGAATGAGCAGGAAAAAAAATGCCAAGAGCGTACACCAAATTATATCCCCAGTAGGATCACACAAAGTGTGAAGGTTATCCCAGCTGTCCATGTAAAGCAAATAGGCACTCATACTGGGCAGCAGCAATAGAGGACAATGCCAAAGGAAGAGGTTCACTTTAGGAAAGGGATCATTTCATACTGTGCAGCAGAAGGCATTGGTAAACAATTTCTATATTTTACTGAGAAAGCCACATGGATAGAGGAGATAAAGCAATTGACAATATAGTGGTGGATAATGGGCCTCTTAAGTCAGATAGCACTCAACATGCTACTAAAGAATTGCTGAGGATCTTTCAGAGTGCTAATGGCATTTATGACATAGCTAGGTTAAAGCCTTCAGGATATCTAGTTGACGATGCTGCCATGCAGGGAAAGAAAAGCTGAAGCTGCAAGAAACAGAATTACAGTGAGAACATAGAATGCAAGGAGCATAAACATGGAAAGCTCAACACAGTGAAAGACGAAATGAATTGACTACACATTGACATCTTATAAATCAGTGAGTAGATAAAATTTGACTGTTTTAGTAAAAAGGTCACACTATGATAGCCCCATTAGGTGCAGAAATCAACTGCACTAGAGTTACTTCCAATTGCTATCTCACTGTTCTAGACTTTAAAACATTTCATCCCCTTTTGGCTAGGCAAGGGTTCCTGAATATTTCTACCAAGGTCACCTTCCTCTCTGCCTGCTTTTTATATGATTCAGGACATGAAAATCAAAGAATGAATGTTATTTTCAAAGTCAAAAAGGATGTAGCAAGAATAATACTTGGCTACAATATAATCATATGACTAAATAATATTGATTAGACATTGTGGACAACTCTTTAATATGACAATTATCTGAGTTTATGCTTCAAACACTAGTGCAGAAGATGAGGTTTTATGGTCACGTTCTCTCTGAAATTGACGTAATATCTAAATAAGATGAGCTGCTTCCAGAAATTGGAATGCCAAAGTTGGAAATATTAAAAAAGTCGGACTGAATGATCTAGAAAATTGAAACTAAGCAGGGGAGCAACTTATCAATTTCTGCGAAACCAATGATTTTTTTCACTGCTAACATGGTTTTTGGAGTCCTAGTGGCACAGTGGTTAAAGACTTTTAGCTATATAATTTGGATGAACACCTTTTGAATGGTGTGGGAGTAAGAATGGATTTCCAGAGAAAAAATTGCAGACTACAGGAACCAGGAGCACTAATCAGGTGACCCTGAGGACACAGATAAACCTCCAAGTGCTTCAACAACCTTCTAAAAGGATACAAATGACCAGCTGTTTGCAAGGAATATAAATCCTTCCATTCCCCACTATCCTGTCAGAGCTGAAGAAGCTTCTTGGATAAGAAATGAAATGTCTTCAAAGAAAAAACAAGAAAAAACAAGAAAGTCTGGTTGCCTCCTGAAAAAGCACCTTTGGGATAGGGCCTAGCTAGGCATAGGGCCTAGCTATCTTCGAGACCGCCTGCTGCCACCGACGACCTCCCATCGACCCGTGCGCTCCCACAGAGAGGGCCTCCTCGGGGTGCCATCAGCCAAACAGTGCAGGCTGGTGACCCCCAGGGGGAGGGCCTTCTCTGTGGGGGCACCTACCCTCTGGAATCAATTGCCTCCAGAGATAAGGAGAATCCAAGACCTCAGTGCCTTCCGCCGTGCCCTTAAAACCTTCCTTTTCCAGCAAGCCGGGCTGGCCTAATTTTTTAAGTGTTTTTAAGTGTTTTGTTTATTGTTTTTAATTAATGGGGCCAAATTTATATATATATATTTTAACTGTATTTTAATATTTGTCCTTGATGCTTTTACTTGGCTGTTCACCGCCCTGAGTCCTCAGGGAGAAGGGCGGTATACAAATTCAAAATAAAATAAAATAAAATAAAATAAAATAAATCATGACCTGGATGACTGAGGATCTCTACAGAGATCTCTGCAGTCATCATCATTATCACCAATTCAATTGTGTCTGACCCTCTATGGATCAGCACTTTCCATGCCTCCCTGTTTTGCATCATCTCCTTAAGATCTGCCATTGTCATTCCAATGTCATCTTCTATAGTGTCTTGCCAGCAGGTGCAAATATTTTATTTGCCTGCAATACTGCAAAACTGGCAAACTCTGCCCATAGCCTGGAGTTCAATCCCGATGGAACTCAAGGTGGACTTAGCCTTCCATCCTTCCGAGGGCAGTAAAATGAGAGCCCAGATTGTTAGGGGCAATATGCAAATAATCCTGACATTGTAAACCATCCAAAGAGTGCTGTAAAGTACTATGGGGCAGTATATAAGTCTAAATGCTATTGTTATTTGAAGGTGTATGAATGTTTTACAATTTGCTAGGGTTTTTCTATGCTGTTAAATGAATGCACAAAAATAACTAATTTGTAAAGTTCACAAGTCTGCCTTATTCAATTCCATACTATATACCCTTCATCACCTCAGAATCACAGTGGCTGATTTAAAGTTATTTAAAAAGGAAGATGTGAGAAAATGCTACTGTACATTTAAACTGTTGCAGACAGAGAAGAGACAATAGACATAGGGTGCTTTATTGTTAAGACAGTCAACAAACTGACCAGGCACATCAGACTTTTAATCATATTCTCTCTCATATGAGTTGGGTTTCACTTACCTTCACTACCGGTTCGGAATCGGGAGTGCATGTGCGCTTGCTTCACTCGCACATGGCGCTTCTACGCATGCATAGAACCTTCTGCGCATGCACAGAGCGTCTGTGATGACGTCCAGGCGGGTGGGTGGAGCCTCCTGCCACTGCTACTACCGGTTTGTCCAAACCGTGGCGAACCGGTAGAAACCCACCGCTGACATATATGGTAGTTCTATTTAAAATACAGCATTTTAATATATGGGGTTTTAAGAGGGAAACAAAGGATTGTTGGAAGCAGCAGAAGAGGTGTTCAATGTGGGAATGGGATATTAATCAGTCACTAGAGAAATCCACATGGACTTCACATATATGGCATTGATGATTTACTTACAGCTTCATACTAAGTGCCAATCTTAAGGTGTTGGAAGGAAAATCCATCTGGTTCAGTTCCAAGCTGGGAGAAAGATGCTGGAAACAACATGAAGGCTGATTGGAAAGAAAGTTTATTGATGAACAGAACCACACACAAAGACATCGGGCAGTTCTGGGTCAGCTGAACAAATGGCTGAATAGGTGGATGGATCTTTATAGTTTCTGTAACTGATGTTTGGTATTTGTGCAATATGGGCTTTGTGTTTCTAAAAGGGTGTTGGGCAATTCCTATTATGACTAATGGCTTTTGTCCTGTATTGGATCTTGGGTGAGGGGTTGCTTGTTCTAATTCTGTTACTCTGCTTTTGTTAGCTATCAAACTTTGCCACAGGGAGTTTTGAAATATCCTGTCTTGAATGGATTTCTGCCTGCAGTATATGCTTTGCTTATGAATGGAACCATTTAAATAGTTGGCTTCCTCTTTCAATAAGCTCTATATCTCCTCAAGTGCTGGCATCTGCTGTGGGCTATCAAGAAAGTCTGGAGGGTTTTCCGGTTTGGCGTCACAGGGATGCAGTTGGAAAAATGGCGGGGCTCTGATGAGCCCCGCCAAAACCCCGACTGGCTAACTGCCACTGACAGGTCTGCGGACCTACCCTGTCCTGAAGGGACAGGGGAAAGAGAGGGACCCCTTGGGCAGTCAAGAGGAACGGGCAAGTTCCTCGGAGACTGGAGGCAATCCTCTAAGTCAGCAGCGGGGGACGGCAGGTATGGCGCCTGCTTCAAGACTGTGACAAATCGGGACAAGCAAAGTGCAGGAGGAAGGAAGAAAAGATTATTTGCTTCAGAGCCGGGTGAGTGACACCAGCCCAGGCGAGAAACAACGCGTTAATGAGGATACTTATAAATAACACCCCCAGCCTTAGCTGAAGATCTGAGGGGCTTGAAGATTTGGGAAAAAAAAAAGGAGAGAAGTTTTAAACCCTTTAAGAACTTTATTCCACCATTGATTGATTGGAGAGAACTGCTTATTAACTAAATAGAGCTGGATATTTGAACTTTCTTGCTAAAACCAAAATGAACTTGAAAAGAGAAAAGCAATAATTAAGGACTTTCCACTTTTAAAAGCCAGACAAAGAGATCAAACGGATCGCAACATAAATGTTTCAAAATGGCGATTGAAGCTGTGACAAAGTGAAAGTGTTGATTGTGGAAACTTGTTTTTTTTCTGAAAAGAACCTATTTGTCTTGTGGATCCACATATTGTGGATTATTTTGAAAAAAAAAACTATGGTTTTTTGAACTTTGGAGATTCTTATTCTGTCATTTGATGGCTTTACAAAGAAAGAAGAAATACAATGACTAATAAACTTTTAACTAACTGGCGTAGCAACAAAAGGCTTGGTGCAGGAACAGAAGCGGAGAAGCTGATGTTTTACTGGAAACAGACTTTATAATAGAATTAAAAAGGATATGCAGAGTTTTAAGCGTGGAAGTATTGACTTTGAATTGAAATGCATATGGACAGATAAGGAAAAGAAGAAGCAAAATAGATAAATTAGATAGCAATGTTTGAATGTTTAATTGTTTAAATGGTTCAAAATTTAAATGAGCTTTAAATAAAAACAAGAAGTGCTTATGGTAAATAAAGATAGAAATATAATAAAAATAGAAATGGGAAGCTAAGGTGACTAAAAGTGATATGTTCATAAAAGCATAACTTGTTGTAACATGTTTTAGTTTTAATTTGATAACAAAGTGGTGGATGATAATGATCAATTGTTAAAGATTTTAGATGATGTACTAAGGTACACAGATGGCAGTTATAATTGTGACTGCATTTTAACACATGTTGGAAATGATTAATATTAAGAAATACTGTAAATGGGGATACACCCTGGAAGAGTACAGTTGGAAACAGTGGATTAATAGACAATTAATATATGGAAAAAGAAATTTTTAATAAGTTAGCAGAATAGAAGTTGGAGTTAATGGAGGAGAATATGCTGAGAAATAAGCCAAATAATGAAATGCTGGAAATCAGCCAAATAATAGGTCGAGTTAAGGAGGAGAATGCTGGAAATCAGCCAAAACAATGGAAAATGCTGGTAATCAGCCAAATAAAAGGGGGAGTTATGGAGGAGAATATGCTGAAAACTCAGCCAAAATATGCCATGCTGGAAATCAGCCAAATAAGAGGTGGCGTAATGGAGGAGAATGAGAAGAATATACTGAAGAATAATTATTAATAAGGGGTGAAAAAGAAAATGTTAGCTGATAATTAAAATGAAATGGTAAATTTTGAGATCTCTGTGTAAAAGTTTAAGAACATGATAGGATGAATTGGGTTTAGAAAATGAGAAAAATAGAAATAAATTTTGATTAATAAATTGAAATAAAAATTAAGTTGTATACATTTGGAATTTAAGATTTGTGGTGATAAAATTGTAAGGTAAATATATAGATTAATAGAATAGGTTGTCTTTGTGTTTAATGTTGTCGCTAAAAGGAGCAAGGGATAAAAAAATTAGATAAAGTGGTATTGAATTTTGATTTATAATTGCATATAAAAATGAGCTCTGCCTTAGTAGGAGATTAGGATGTATGATGAGATAATAGAAAGATTTATTAAGATGTTGGAATTTATGTTAAAATTGTTTGTTCTCATTTGTTAAATTAGTATACCCATTTGTGATCTGACGAAGACTTCATTCTTGAAAAAGATCTGACCAAGACTTCATTCTTTTTTATGTTTATGTTGGAAAAAAAAAATTACAAAAAAAAAAAAAAAAAGAAAGAAAGAAAGAAAGTCTGGGAGTTGCTTTCTGCCTCTAAAAACATGTTTCTCCATTTCTCCTTTAGGGAAATATAATATTATACATTTTTTAAATATTTCCCAAGATATTTCATTATTCAATGGGGGGGGGGGGAGGCTTCCCAGAAAGGTATTCAAGCATCTCATCCATGTACAGAAGATAGCAGCAGGGAATTAGAACAAAACAACTTTAGGAAAATTAATGAAGGAGAATGTCTAGCTAGTAGCAAGCAAGGATTGGATATACTCTGTGGCTTTGACAGGACACTTGTTGTGGTTCCCTGGCCCTTTCTTTGTTACCCACTGGATTTCCCGATCAATCTGATACTTCACTTTAAAATTACTTAATTAAAAACATGAAAAGATGATGTGCCACAAAACTCTAATTACTAGTGCTGTTTTATTCCTAATAATCTAAGCGCTAAATGGTCTCCATTAGTATTCATAGAATATAATAATACATTGGTGGATGTAGCCATCTCGTTTGATTGGAAAAAGCAAAGATTATCAAGGATAGTACAAAATGTCCTGCAGGAAGGGTAGCTAGAGGACAATGGTAGGCATATTTCTGGTAAATTGGTAGTTTAACTTTATTTTTCTGATATTTATTTATTGCTTGCCTTTATTATTTGTATAAGTAATTTAAGGCAGTGAACACAGATAATATTCCTTCCTCCTCCTCTTTTTCCCGCAACATTTGAAGCCATGGTGGGTTGCTCCCGGTTCAGTCAGGTTCTTGCGAACTGGTAGTAATGGCGCCGGGAGGCTCCGCCTCCCTGCCCCGACATCATCACTGACAATCTGCGCATGCACAGAAGCGCTTGCACATGCGCAGGAGTGCGTGCGCGCACGAGAATGAAGCGAGCACACACACACGCTCCCATTGCAAACCGGTAGTAAAGGCAACTGGAACCCACCCTTTAAAGGTAAGTGGAACCTGATTTGAAGTGAGTTGAAGTAAGAAAGAGTTGTTCTGACCTAGGCTTCCTGAGTCAGTAAAACACACGAGTAGTCCCAAAAACCTGTTTTATTTTAACAGCTGTGAATTCTGTTCATTCACAGATGAGTCCAAAATAGTTGTAAAGAGTCCTTCGGGATAAGGCTGATATTCACTCACCTTTATCTCCCTTGACACGCTGCCAAAGACCTAATTGGCAAAGCGACATGGAGTCCAGCATCAAACAGAGCTTCAGACTTTAAACTGCACAGAATTAACAATGTTGCTTCCTGCAAAGGCCCACGTGCCTTTGCTCCTCTTTTAAGTCTTATGGGAGGGGCCAATCATCTCCAAGCCTTACTCCCGAGTCGTCCCTTTTATTTTAACTGTTCTTGCCTTCTGGCAGCTGTGTGCATGCATGGACTGGGAACAGGCTCCCCCTGTTCCTCTGCCTTGCTGAGATCTGACTCTAGAGGCTCTGGAGGCAGCACGTACCTCCCAGATGGCCCTTTCTCTGCCTCCGATGCAGAACAGTGGTGAAATCTAAAATTTATTACTACCCGTTCTGTGGTCTTGGCTTGGTGTGTGTGTGTGGGGGTAATGTGACTGGGTGGGCGTGGCCATTTTTTTTTTAACTTTTAAAACCATTTTTTCTACAACCTCAAACTTTTTATTTTCTGGTAAATTGGTAGTTTTAAGTGCTTATTGTCTTCATGGCATCCGTTATAGGAATGCCAACTCCCCAGCAGCCATTTGTGAGAATGTCTTCAACATGTGTGTGCTCAAAATCCCAAATGTGTTTCGAAAGGTTGAGTAGCTCTAGGCAGCAGAATGCCAAATGTTTGGAAAAACAGAATCCAGAAAATAGGAACGTTCTACTGCTGCTTGGGTTAAATTACTCTGCACAAGGCCAGGGCCTGAGAATTGAAAGGGTCCTCAAAAATTTAATTTAAACAAAAAAATGCATACCGCACATTTTGAAGCAGAAATCTTGCTCAGCTCTATTCCTCTTCCTCCAGGCATTCTGGAGATATAAAGATGTCAGCATAAACAGAGCTTAGTTCTGCATAATATCCAAATTCTTTTTTTTTAAACAAAAAATTGATATTGAGACAGAATAGTTGCTACTGGCATTGGCTGGTAAATCTTGGGAGGAAGGGAGGAAGGACTCTGAGCAGGGGTGAAATCCAGCAGGTTCTGACAGGTTCTGGAGAACTGGTAGCAGAAATTTTGAGCAGTTCAGAGAACCAGCAAATACCACCTCTGGCTGGCCCCAGAGTGGGGTGGGAATGGAGATTTTGTAGTATCCTTCCCCTGGAGCAGGGTGGGAATGGAGATTTTGCAGTATCCTTCCCCTGCCACACCCACCAAGCAACACCACACCCACCAAGCCACACCCACAGAACTGGTAGTAAAAAAATTTGGATTTCACCACTGACTCCGAGTACTGAATATGCTCTTCCTAGGGGCAGGGGAAAGACAACATAGCAAGAGGGGGAGCTTGCAGAGGAAAGAAAGCATCTGAAGATGAATAGAAGGTTCTTCTATTGTAGAGCCATTGGTTCTTCTATTTTGGTTATGTAATCTGGAAAAGAACATAAGACAACTAGCTGGAGTCTTAAAGGAAGGCTCTGTGCTTATATTACAGGTCCTCTTTGATTCAAATATATTTTGTATTTTCCCCCTTCTTGGGAATGGCTGAGCTCATATACCAGTTTGAAATGCACGCACTGATACTTTGATGTTCAGAAGAGTGCTGCTGCACAGCACCTGTGCTGAACCAGTAAGGAAACAAAATCATGGCTTTGCTGTGCTCTGGTTATGTATTGCTTCAAAATTTGAAATCTTAACTTCGTTTTGGTTTGGACTTCTGATTTCTTTATGACTTACAATGGCAGCTTCTGGGAGCTGAAGTCCACTTAAAGTTGCCAAGGTTGAGAAACATTGATGTAATTCATCCCAGGCAGGGGTGAAATGCTCCTGGTTTGGACCGGCTTGGGCGAGTAGGTAGCGATGGGGGCGGGCAGATCGGAGAACCGGTAGCAAAAATTCCTCCCCCCCCAGCCTCCAGCTTGCTTACCTTTGCACGCCTGCCTTGCTTCATTTGCTGTAATCCCTGCAATCCATTGCATCAGCAAGCAACTGAATCTCTCTGCCTGCAATCAAGCTCATTGGTGAGCAGCTCTATCTGCCTGCCTGCCTGTAAGTTTTTTTTCCCTTTGGGAGCTTTAAAAAAAATAGTTAATTGGGGTTTTTTTTAGTTGTTCTGTTTTTAGACCTAGCCATTTAAAGTTTAGGAAGTTTTAAATTTAGCTGCTTTTATATAAAAATAAGAATAAAATAATATTTGTGCAGCTTTCTGAGATTTTGTGTGTTTCAGTAGTGTTTCACTCTAACTAACACACACACAAAATCTTATAAAGCTGTATGTGGAATTTTGTGTGTAAAGTGTGAAAGTTGGTTTTTTGGACTTTTTGTGGCTGTGTGAGGTTCCTGCTTGTTGCAGGGGCCATTTTGGGCCTAGCACAGCTGCTTTTACATTGTGGGTGAGTCAGTTGTGTTGTGTTGTGTTTTGTAGGTTAAAAAAAGGCAAATAAGTGACATCGACTTGGCCACGCCCACCTGACCAACAAGCCACGTCCACTAATTAAGCCACGCCCACAGAACCGGTAGCAAAAAAAATTAGATTTCACCCCTGATCCCAGGATGTAATAGGTTTACCTGATTTCCTTAACTGGAACTGGATTACGTGATCTACTGTAGGTACATGTAATACATTATCACTGTTAATCAGTTCTCTCTTACTAGTCTTTGAAGAAATAGCCACCTGGTTCAGTTTCAAGTGGGGAGAAAAACACTGGAAACATGGAGGCTGATTGGAAAGGTGGTTTATTGATGAACAGGACCACGTGGGTTTGAGGTCCTGGTGCAGCTGAACACATGGAGTGGAGAGTGAGAGTTATTTAAACCCTCTCTTGAGCCTTGCCTTTGAGCTTCCTGTTCCTGTGGCAAGAGCATGTATTCTATTGGTTGCTGTAGTCAGACTCCCATGTGGCCATGTGGGGTCAGTTTGTCTGAATCAAATTTGAAGCCTGCTGGGTGATGCAATGAAGAGGCTTGTGTTCTGAAAGGGTGTTGGGCAATTCCTATTGTGTCTTAATGCTTTCGTGGTTTGGATCCTGAGTGAGGGCTGATCCTACCATTCTACCTTTGTTCAAAATATCCTGTCTTGAATAGATTACCAAATCTGCATTTCTAAAAGCTGACCTCAGCTTAGTATCTGCTTCCCTGGGGGCAGGGAACTGTGGCTCTGAGTTTCTGTCTTTAGAAATATGTTTGTCCTTTAGGGAAAATATAATATTCTGCCTTTTTAATATTTCCCAAAATATTTCATTCTTCTAAGAGGGGTGGGTGCTAACTTTCTTCACTAGGTATTCCATCCAAGAGATTCTTTCATAGAAGGAAGCATAAAACAGAAACAATATATAAATTATACATAAAGTATAATTAAACCCTTGTTTTGATTTGACCAAGTTAATTGGTCAAATTGAGATCTTCAACAGAGTTTATATATTATCCTTTAGGTTGGATCAAACATGCTGTTTAGTTTTCAATGCTGGGTCATTTTTTCATCTTGTAAGAGATGGATACATTTAATGAAGAACGCTGTCAGAAGAGCTACTTTCTGTGTGCAGATAGTGAATATTGCATCATACTAAATTATTTTAATTTCTAGGAGTTTTTTTAAAACTTGATCTGACATATGTTGTCCAACTGTTTGACTTGCTTGGGCCATATTTATTTATTTATTTTTATTTGTTTAGACTTATATCCCGCCCTTTCTCCGAGAGGACTCAGGGCAGCTCACAACAATAAAACAGAAAAAAATAAAACAAAAACTCTGGGTTAAAAGTTACACATAAAATTCCCCAAAATCAATTAAAATCCATTAAAAAAAAACCCATCAGTCCAGGCCAGCCAGGCGAAATAGCCACGTTTTTAGTTTGCGGCGGAAAGAGCGAAGGTCGGGGGCCATTCGGAGCTCCAGGGGGAGCTGATTCCAGAGGGTAGGTGCACCCACAGAGAAGGCCCACTCCCTAGGGATCGCTAGCCGGCACTGTCTGGCCGATGGCACCCCGAGTAGGCCCTCTCTGTGGGAACGCACCAGGCGATGGGGAGCTGTTGCTGGCCACAGAAGGTCCGCCAAATACCCCAATCCTAAGCCATGTAGGGCTTTATAGGTAATCACCAGCACCTTCAATCTCACACAGAGGGCAACTGGTAACCAATGCAGGTCACGCAGGAGGGGTGTAACATGAGAGCATCGGGACACTCCCATCACTACCCGTGCGGCTGCATTCTGTACCAGCTGAAGCCTCTGAGTGGTCTTCAGGGGCAGCCCCATGTAGAGAGTGTTGCAGTAGTCAATCCGGGAGGTGACCAGCGCATAAGTGACCATGCGTAGGGCATCTCGGTCCAGGTAGGGGCGCAAATGGCACACCAGATGAATCTGGGTAAATGCCCCCCTGGTCACGGTCATAACATGATCTTCCAGAGACAACCGTGAATCCAGGACGATGCCTAAGTTGTGTGCCCTGTCAACAGGGGGCAACACCTCACCCCTTATAACCAGCGGTGGAGCATCCCCATGGAACCAAGGTGCCGGTACCCACAGCCACTCAGTCTTGGCATGGTTGAGCCGAAGTCTGTTCCTCCCCATCCAGAGCTGCACTGCTTCCAGGCACCGGGACATCACGTCAAGGGCATCACTGGGCTGATTCGGGGTGGATAGTAAAAGTTGGGTATCATCAGCATACTGATGATACCCCACCCCAAAACCACAGATGATCTCCCCCAGCGGCTTCATATAGATGTTGAACAAAAGGGGAGAGAGGACCGACCCCTGGGGCACCCCACACGTCAGTGGCCTCGGGTCCAACCTCTGTTCCCCCGCCAACATCGCTTGCGAACGACCCGTGAGGTAGGATGAGAACCACTGTAAAACAGTGCCTCCCACCCCTGACCCCTTGAGGCGTCGCAGTAGGATACCATGATCGATGGTATCAAAAGCTGTTGAGAGATCTAACAGGACCAGGACAGAGGAATGTCCCCTGTCCCGAGCCCTCCAAAGATCGTCAACCAGCATGACCAATGCCATCTCCGTGCTGTACCCAGGCCTGAAACCCGACTGGTATGGGTCCAGATATACTGCTTCCTCCAGGGCCAACAGGAGCTGATGTGCCACCACGCTCTCAACAACCTTCGCAATAAAGCGAAGGTTGGAGACAGGACGAAAGTTGTTCAAGATAGCTGGATCCAAGGCAGGTTTCTTGAGGAGGGGTCTAGAGTGAAGAGAATTGTCTTGGGCCACATATAAAAAATATAAGATAGTTAATGAATGTATATAACAAACTTTCTATATTTTTTATAATTTTTTGGGGCCACATTACGAGCTGCCCAGAGCCACATGCAGTTCGTGGGCTGTGGGTTGGACAAGCCTGGTATAGCAAATGAGAATATAGAGAATGTGATTATTTCCCCCTTGTCAAAACTCCACACCTCTTGTTCTTAGTGCTAAGGACTTCTTGTTTCAAAGCAAGCAAAATTGCAGCTGGGATGTATGTGTTTTGAAAGGAAAATAATGCAAACTCATATTTGTGAATAATATTTACAAAATTAATTTAATTGCTTCCTGTGAAGAGATTCAGCCTTTCCATTGTATCCAATTTTTTAGAAACTTTGCCAGTGAAAAATCCTCATGATGTCTGACTTAGCTGATACTGTGCCAGCGGTTAACTTATCTGAAAACTGTTATTATTATTTTTATTATTTTATTTAATTTGTGGTGTCTGCACAAATTCACTTGGCTTTTTATAGCATCCATATGCATAAAATGAGTAGATAAGTACTCTACCAATAGAAGTACTTTCCATAATAATGAAGAGCTTGACATAACTCTATTCTTGGCAGTGCTTATTTTCTTTCATCAACTAATAATTTTGGCACATTCATCTGTCCTTCCTTCCAAGTGGATGTCTTTTGTGTACTAAAATGCTGATATTATTTATAAGGAACACTGCATCTGAGTGTGCTTGCAATCAGTCCTACAGGACAATTTCAGTCCACGTTAGTTCAATTTATTCCATCTAAATGACTCTAAAGTGTAAATAAAATTGAGTCAAAGCTACTGTATTTGACTCATGTTACAATTGTAACAAGATATTGTTAAACAAGATGCCGACTACAAAATGGAGGAAGTAAGGAAGCTGTTGCAAATCTCAAAGTTTGTAGGAATATGAAAAACAGATTGACCACAAAATGTTCCTACCTCAAAGAAGCCATTCTGAGGGTTTCAAATAGGAATTTGGCTATTTCAGGAGCCACTTTATGAATGTTCTAAAATCAACAGGTGGACTGTTCTATGGCTTTGGCTTGAGCCACCTTTTCTCAAATGTTTCTCAGCCAAAGTTGGTGCCAGACTTTGGGACTACCCATGTTTCTGTGCAGTTAGATTAGTTTGGATGGTGCAATGAGCCCTCAAAAGAGCTCTTGTTGTACAAAAGAGCCCTGGTGGTGCAGTGGTTAAAGTGCAATATTGCAGAAAAACTCTGTCCACAGCCTGGAGTTCGATCCTGATGGGGCTCAAGGTTAACTCAGCTTCCATTCTTCTGAGGTTGGTAAAATGAAGACTCAAATTGTTGGGAGCAATATGCAAATAATGCTCTACATTGTTAAACTGCTCAGAGAGTGCTATAATGTGCCATGAGGTGGTATATAAGCCTAAAATGCTAAAAAGTTATGCTAATGTGAGAAAAGAGGGTTGAAAGGAAATATGGCCTGACAGACCATGCCTGCTTGAGATTATAGGATTACCTGCCTGTCTCTCTTTTTTAAAAATATTGCAAGGGGCAAGAGATCAGTGTTCCATGAGTATTCTGCTGTGGTTTTTTTGTAGGCAATTGTGATAAAGAGATGGGAGCAGGGCAGGGGTGGGTTCTAATTTTTTTTACTACCGGTTCTGTGGGCGTGGCTTATTTTGTGGGTGTGGCTTGGAGGTCATGTGACTAGGTGGGCGTGGCTAGCTGGTCAGTCATTTCTGGAAGGCCCTTGCACTTACGACCAGTCCTCGCACTTATGACCCGACTCATTTTTTTGCTTTTAACACTGATCAGCTGTAGGACAGCCCTTTGAAGCCCTGCGGCAAAAGTTTAAACAGTTTTTTTCCCTCTAGTCATCAGCTGGGACTTAGGAGGCAGCAATAGATTGGGGGTGGGACCAAATAAAAGGTAAGAATAACGTGGGTGGGTGTGGGGGTGGGAGGGGGTGGGGGGGGAGAACCAGTTCGGTGATGTCATATCGTCACTGCTACCGGCTCGGCTGAACCAGACCGAACCGGGAGGAATCCACTACTGGAGCAGGGGTGAAATCCAGCATGTTCTGACAGGTTCTGGAGAACCGGTAGTGGAAATTTTGAGTAATTCAGAGAACCAGCAAATATCATCTCTGGCGGCCCCAGAGTGGGGTGGGAATGGAGATTTTGCAATATCCTTCCCCTGCCATGCCCACCAAGCCACGCCCACAGAACTGGTAGGGAAAAAATTTGGATTTCACCCCTAGATGGGTGTATAAATGTAGGTACTACTTTGCTTCACAGGCAAGTGTTGCGAATACTGCTGGGATGTACAGATGTAAACATTCCTAATACAACATTGGTTTGAACTTGGTGGGCATTCTATAGAACTATATTCTCATCTGTTCATATATCATTAATATTATCCATGCAATTAAGAAACGCCGGGAGCCTTTTTATTTTTGCAGCTAGCAGCACCCCAGCGTACAAGCAAAAAAGATAAGAAAATACAACACAACTGCTGTTTTTGGACTTGCACTTGTGGCAGGCAAGCTGCCAAAAAGCAAGCAATAAACCCGGGGCCTACAGAAAATTTGCCAAGGAGAAGATTTTTTTTTTTTTAATCAAAACATGAAGTAAACGTTTTAGGGGAGATGTTTGGAAAAGACCTCTGTTCTATTTTTTCTGTTGCAGGAAAGAGGAGATGCTAAGACAAGAAGTATTTATTTATTTATTTGTTTGTTTGTTTGTTTGTTTGTTTATTTATTTATTTATTTATTTATTTATTTATTTATTTATTTATTTATTTATTTATTCATTCATTCATTCATTCATTCATTCATTCATTCATTCAATTTGTATGCTGCCCCTCTCCGAAGACTCAGGGCGGCTCACAATGCATTTAAAATCATTATAAAACACATTTAAAAATTAAAAACATTAAAAACATTAAAACTCATTCACACCATTCATGGCCGGATCTCGCCGGATTGCAAGAGCGAGATCAACGGCCCCAGGCCTGCCGGAAAAGCCAAGTCTTCACCACTTTTCAGAAGGCCAATAGGGTGAGGATGGTCTGGACCTCAGGAGGTAACTGGTTCCAGAGAGCCGGGGCAGCCACAGAGAAGGCCCTCCCCCGCGGGCCCGCCAGCCGGCATTGTTTAGCTGACGGGACCCGGAGGAGACCAACTCTGTGGGATCTTACCGGTCGTTGGGAGTTATGCGATAGAAGGCGGTCTCGAAGATACCCTGGCCCTGAGCCATGTAGGGCTTTAAAGGTAATAACCAACACCTTGAATTGTGACCGGAGACCAATAGGCAGCCAGTGCAGCTCGTGGAGAATTGGTGTAATGTGGGTGTACCTAAGTGCACCCACGACAGCTTGCGCGGCTGCATTCTGGACCAACTGTAGTCTCCAAACACTTTTCAAGGGTAGCCCCATGTAGAGCGCATTGCAATAATCTAACCGTGAGGTGACAAGGGCATGAGTGACCATGAGGAGAGCCTCCCGATTTAAGTAGGGACGCAATTGGTGCACCAGGCAAACCTGTGCAAAGGTCTCCCCTAGCCAAGTAATGGATGGAAAGTAATCAAGGAGAGAAGCAACCTGGAACTAAGGAGAAATTTCCTGGCAGTGAGAACCATAAACCAGTGGAATGGATTGCTTTCGGAAGCTTCATCACTGGAGGCTTTTAAAAAGAGACTGGACAGCCATTTGTGTGAAATGGTATAGGGTCTCCTGCTTGACAGGGGGTTGGACTAGAAGACCTCCAAGGTCCCTTCCAATTCTGTTATTCTGCCCACCCCCAACTCCTATTATGCTGCTTTTTTGGAACAATGGGACATTGCTCTGTGCAAAGAATGCAGGAAGTATCGGCAAAGAGTATACACTCCCTGCAGGGTCACCCAAGGTATGAAAACCATCCCAGCTGCCCAACTAAAGCAAACAGGCACCTATGTTAAGCAACAGCAGCACAGGAAAATGCTGATAGTCATTTTAGTGACAATGGCAAAAGGATGATTTCATGGTGCATGGAAAAAGACAATTGTAAACCACTCCTGTATTTTACCAGGGAAGTCACATGGATGAAAAAAGATGAAGTGAACGACAATATTGTTAGATTGGCGCAGGGAAAAGAATACGCGAGCAGCGAGTGGTCCATTCAGCACTTTATTTAGAGGGAAACAGAACAGCCGGCTGTGCTGCCGGGCTTGCCTTATAAAGGGAGTCGGCAGGCAAACTGGCCAATGACAGATCTTCAAATCTCCCGTCGGTGGACTAGCCAATCCGGCAGGGATGCCCATATAAGGACATAACAAATATGGTGTCAGATAAAGGGCCCCTCAGGTCAGATGGCACTCAAAGAAAAAGCAAAGAATTTTTTGGAGGATTAATGGTGTTTATGATGTGGCTAGATTAAAGCCCTCGTTGGGACGTCTCGTTGTTGATGTGTCCATGCAGGAAAAGAAAATACGAATCTGAAAAGACAGAATGACTGTGAGAACATGGATTGGAACATGAATATAGGAAAGCTCAACACAGTGAAAGATGAAATGAATCGACTGCACAATGGCATCTTAGGCATCAGTGAATGGAATGTTTTTTCTCCCCCAAGCTCAGAATGCTTGAATTGGCCAATGCCAGCTCAGAATATTTTGTACTCTATGAAGCATTATCTCTTAGCTAAGAATAGTGCAGATCCAAGAAACTGCAGACAAAGGTGTCTTTCAGATAGCTGTGTTAAAATGCTATCTGCCAGTCCTTGAGCCAGCAGAAAAATATGACAGCATAAATGGAGCTGTCCCCCTTGTTGATCTGTAATCTGCAACAGTAACAGGGCTAGCAAAGAACATTCTTCTTATACACCAATTGTGAGCCTTAAAAAAAAAGGAAAAAGAAAAGGGAACAGCGGATTCTCTTGGTTTCATTTCCCTTCCATCTCCCAGTGGAAAAACAACCACTAATGACATTCTCTAATTTATTTATTTAGTGTATGGGGCAGGGGTGAAATCTAAAATTTGTTACTACCAGTTCTGTGGGCGTGGCTTGGTGGTGGTGGGAAATGTGACTGGGTGAGCATGGCCAACTTTTTTTTTTTATTTTTAAAAGCATTTTTTCTACAACCTTAAGAGGTTGCAGAAAAAAATGTCTTTAGAAGCCTCTGACAATCAAGCAACTCAGCTGGGATTGTCAGAGGCTTTTAAAAGCATTTTTTTTTCTACAACCTCTTCGGCCGAAGAGGTTGTAGAAAAAATGTTTTTAAAAGCCTCTGACGATCCCAGCTGAGCTGTGGGATCATCAGAGGTTTTTTTAAAAACTTTTAAAAGCATTTTTTCAGCTGAAGAGGTGGTAGAAAAAATGCTTTTAAAAGTAAAAAAAAAAAGCCTCTGATGATCGTGTGGCTCAGCTGGGCATGGGAGGGGGGCCGCAGGGATTTTTGCTACCGGTTCTCCGAACCACCCACCGCCATCACTACCGGATTGGGTGATCTGGTATGAACCGGGAGCATTTCATCCCTGGTATGGGGATGTTACATTATCCAGGAAACTACAATGCTAATACAGAGTAGTAGTTTGGCTGCCTAAGACTGCTAACTCTGTTTGGATCATGCTTGCATGCTTTCCAAGGTGCTTCATGGGGGTGTATGGGGGTGTAGGGTGTGAGTTAGCTCTGCACCAAAAATCCCCACCAGACAAACAGAATCCTGCAGTGTTACCTGGGGCACTCTCCCTCTACCAAAGCTGCCTTGCAGGTGGGCATCACAACTGGGAAGATCCAGGGCTGGCACGATTCTGTCTGCTTGCATGAAGCATTGACTTGTCTTCCCACAGAAGTAGTACCTATTTATCTACTCGCAAATAACATACTTTTGAACTAAGTGGGCAGAAGCTGAGGCAA
This sequence comes from Pantherophis guttatus, assembly GCF_059756535.1. Lineage (NCBI taxonomy): Eukaryota > Metazoa > Chordata > Lepidosauria > Squamata > Colubridae > Pantherophis > Pantherophis guttatus. The sequence goes on along the minus strand of NC_142063.1, from coordinate 287,706,610 downwards.
ATGATGGGAGCTCACCCCGCCATGCAGTGCTTGGTCTCAAACTGCTGGAGCAAAGATCATCTCCAGAATTATTAAGCCACCGAGTCACTGCACTGTTAACACTCTCTAAGATAAGATGGGATGGGATGGATGGAGTTGATACAGTAGATGTAGTATAAATAAGGGCTTAACCTGGCAGCTTTAGCTACCTATTAAGTGGAAGAATGAATACAGTGCAGATTGGAAACACGGGGTGAAAGGGGAGCGAATTCCTCCAATGGTCTTCTGTTCAGCATTTCCATCAATTGGGCTATTTGAAGTCTGATAAATACTAAAGTTAACCTTAAAAAGCAGTTCTGGCAATCATTCGAAAGAATGATAAAACCACATTTATAAAGAGTTGACATAAGACTTGACAAGTGCAACAGAAAGCTCTAGACAGGAAATACTGTATTCAGGTGGATGCTTCTATGAAAGTTAGATGGATGTTTTTTCTTCCAATCCACCTCAAAATGACCACGAACAGAATTTCCCAGTATTTAGAGGAAAGGGTGCATGCCTGCAGAAGCCAAAACTGATAAAAAGGTGTTGATCCCAGTCCCTACCATATCAGTAACCACATTGTTAGCTGTAACCCAATCCAAAACTATCTCAGGAGAGAGAAAATACGACTTTAAAACTTCAAAATAGTTTAATGTTAGGCTACCGCAACCCTGGACTGGGGAAGAGATAAAGGGAATGTTATGATGACATGACCCCAAAAAACCAAAAACCTTTAAAAGAGCATGTGACAATGATTTTAGAGACATAACCAAAGCCACTTCTACCTAAGGTTAAAAATAGTCAATATACATTCAAGTAGATAAGAGGTAGGGGAGACCACACAAATGTGAGTCAAATGGGAATGCAACTCATTCCACCAAAACAAGAAGCAATGGATGGAAGCTAATCAAGGAGAGAACCAACCTAGAATCAAGGAGAAATTTTGTGACAGTTAACACAATTAATCAGTGTAACAGCTTGCATCCAGAAGTTGCATCCAGTTGCATCCAGAAGTTGTGGATGCTCCATCACTGGAGGTTTTTAAGGACAGAACTGACAACCATTTTTTTCTGAAATGGTACAGGCTCTCCTGCTTGAGCAGCGGGGTTGGACAAGATCTCCACGTTCCTTTCCACCTCTTTTATTTGGTCAGATGTATTGAGTGGTGGGATTCAAATAATTTAACAACCGGTTCTCTGCCCTAATGATTTCTTCCAACAACCAGTTCACCAAACTGCTCAGAAAGTTAACAACCTGTTCTCCTGAAGTGGTGCGAACTGGCTGAATCCCACCACTGGATGTATTGCAATCCAAAACCCTTTCAGTGTCTAAATAGCCACATTGGTTTAGGTTTAGTGTGGTTTTGCCATTTCCTTGCTAGTGTGTGGGCACAAATAGATTTTGGGTTGGTCAGCAATTTCAGTGATATATATTTGCATATAGTTAGAATGTGACACCAGAAATGACCAGAGGGGATGGCTTAGGCCTGGGTGATGAAGGTGATTCAGCCTTTATCCCAGGGGTGAAATCCAGCAGGTTCTGACAGGTTCTGGAGAACCAGTAGCGGAAATTTTGAGTAGTTCGGAGAACCGGCAAATACCACTTCTGGCTGGCCCCAGAGTGGGATAGGAATGGAGATTTTGCAATATCCTTCCCCTGGAGTGGGGTGGGAATGGAGATTTTGCAGTGTCCTTCTCCTGTCACACCCACCAAGTCACGCCCACTAAACCACACCATGCCCACCAAGCCACGCCCACAGAACTGGTAGTAAATAAATTTGGATTTCACCACTGCTTTATCCTAATGTCCTTTGTTTTCTGTGCTAGGAACCTAGCTGTTCATCTGGATATCATGTCCATTGTCAGAAATGTTAACCTTTAAATAGTCACCTCATGGCTCTGTCTGGATTTGTGTTGCAAGTCACAGTATTCTGAACTGTGGATTGTTTCCTGTTGTCTGTAAGCAGCATCTGGATTTTCATTCCCTGAAATGTCTGGATTGTACAGCAATTTGTCAAGGTCTGAAGAGAGAAAGGTTAGATCTGACCCCAAGGATTCTTGGTTATTGTCCTCCATGTCTGGAGTCCATGTAGCAACAACAGGAGTACCAACAGATGGTCTCTTGAAGTGAATGCAATTATCTTGAAGAATTGTGAAACCAGGTCTATTAATGGTTTAGCTGTTTTCTGTGTTATCACTAATAATTTCCTCAGGTCATCCAATCTTTTTTATTATGTCAATTTGTTCCAGGCCTGACAAGGCACTGAGAAAGTTAATCAGGTTTCTCTCTAAAGTTTCTTCAGTGATCTGTCTTGCAATGGGAGGCACGGATTAATAGCTTGAACTTTTTCTTCTTAAGGATGATAATTTTAGAAAAGACATATTTGGGCCATCCATGTTTAGATCCATGTTGCTATTGTTGTATGTTAAAAGGGTGCTTCTTTTTGGCTAGAATGAGGTAATAGTAAACTGACTTCTGTATGAAAAATGTGCATTGGAAAAACTTGCAATCCCTCCTGGATGGAAACCTTCTCTAAGTTGGTCAGCTGTCTTTCACAGTGTAATAGTTGGCTTAGGGACAGAATGACTATGTTTCTAAATTCCCATTTTCTTTGTAATTTGTTATTTTGGATATAGTGTAAGTATCTAATGTACACCATATAAAAATTGACTTTTTAAAGATTATTTAGTGATTATATGGCTACTTCCACTGTCATTTCAAAATCAAAAAATTTACAATGACAATCAAGGTTACACAACTGGTGTGCAAATAGCATAAAGTCTCAGGTATCCTGTAAGAGTAGACACAAATAGCAGTTTACAGAGTCAGCTTATTACCTCCAACAATCTGGGTCCTTATTTTACCGACCTCGGAAGGATGGAAGGCTGAGTCAACCTTGAACCGGTGAGAATCAAACTGCTGGAAGCCAGCAGTGAGCAGAAGTAGCTTTCAGTACTGCATTCTAACCACTGCGCCACTACGGATCTCATAGATTTTATTCTATGTATATTTCAGTATAACAGCACAGTATATATACTTGTAAACGTAGAGAACCGCCCCTCCCCAATTCCAAAAAAGTGGTGGGATGGAACTTGTGTAAAATCCTGTACATGAGATCGTGACATAGCATAACTTCTCTGCGAGCTTAAGGCAAACTGGACAGTCCATTTGTGGTTTTTATAATATTAATTAACATGGATTTTTACATTTCATATCTATGGTTTTTTGCCTAGTTGTTTTATTTCATTGTTGTGCATTGCCCAGAGTCATTTTTGGTGAGATGGGTGGCTATATATATTTGATGAATAAGTAAATAATAAATATCACTTGGATTCCTATAAGGAACTTATAATATAGCCTCTATATGGATAATATTACCTTATTTATGGTAACCTATTTATTTTTTGCCTATATACCAAGATACATTAATGGCTCTACCAGAGTTGTAGGGATTCACCTTCGGTGACCTAACCCACAACTCCAAACCAGTATTTTGACAGCAAATATAGTAAGGAAGCTATTAACTTCCTTTTCCTTACCATGTTCCTGCTGAGGCCTGCTACATTGTCATATTCCTAGTCTTGCCAACTTTGAGAAATATGGTTATTTCTATTGATTTTAACTGAGTGGTCACAAAAATTATTTCAAATTGTTTTCAGCTCTGAAATGTGAAACCGCTGAGTGCAAGATGTCTCTCGGTTGGTGGCATCTAGCAGAATTTCGTTGAAAATGACATACATCTTCCACCAGACTCCATGTGGGCTGCTAAGAGTTCAGCTGAAATGAGAGGAATGTCATACAAGTAGAAAATAAAACACTCCAGGAAATAATTAAGTATCTTCTGTCCTATGAATCTGATGAGACCGTTTAAGCTTTTCTTCTATTTCTTCCCCATTCTGCCTATGGAATATTTGCAATGAGTTGCTGTGACATATGAATCCCAAATAAAACAAGATGTTCTCAGAAAATCTAACCTTCCCCTGTATATGTGATAGGAGCAGACTGCTAATATCCCTGCCTGTATCATGCTGCTTTCATAGGTACAAAATGGTCACATTTATCTCAGGTTGTAAATCTACAGAAATGGACAAAATTACACAATGAATTGTTTATTGGTTTCTGGTTTTAACTTTCTGTCCCTTCACACTGGCAAGCAGAGATTTAATTCCTGTTCTATTATTCTCAATAGGAGCTTTCCAGCTAAACATCTTTTAGAGATATATATTTTCTTTCTCCCATTGCCACAGCAACAATTGACCTGAAGTGGAGCAGCAAAAATGCTTTATTCCAGCATATGGTGGATGACAAAAGTAATGTATGAATGCAGGCAAAGGGATTCTTATTTAAACACTCAATTCTGTGTGGCAATTTTCATCTGTGAATGTTCTCTAGACCTACATTCATATAAGAGACAAATATAGATTGGAGAACTCCTTATTTCCTTAGTAACACTTAACTGCATATATATTGAATAACAGACCAAAATTCAATCGAACGGCCAAGGTCTTCTTATAACCTTGATTTTCTGTTGCACTTCAGATATTTCAAAATATTTCATTTGATGCAACTAACCGACAATAATATTCTTAGTTATACAAAGAAACTACCAATTTATTAGAAGCTGGATGGGGAACTTTGTCTGTCTGTCTGTCTGTCTTACCTCTATCAAAAAATATTAGCCCACAAGACACAAAAGCAGCTAATCTTTGAGTTGCATATCTGTAACAAACACTTAACTCATCTGATCAGACTTTTCTCAACTATTTAAATGTTCACTTTAAATTATGTTTATCATTTCCAAAGTAGCATCTCTATGTTGATATTAACATATGCAAAATCTCTCTTTTTTCCTTTTGTTTACAGTATTTTCTGGTGATTTAGCACCTGGCCAAAATAAACTTCCCTTATTTATTAAGCTTTTGGTATAGCCACATAAACTACAGATGGGAATATGCGACATTGTCCTTCTTGGACGGAAAGGTTGGAAACTGTAGACCAGCAACATCTTGTTCTCCTCATTTTGCCATCAGTTATATCTATAAAGATATATAGTTGAACTAATTCTGTGATCTTCCAACTCATCCCCTACTGTCTGTCAGCCCTGGAGGCCATCTTTTCTTTTGGATCTTCAGGGCTGCCACATTTAGTGCTGTGGGAAAGTGGGAGGGGGGGTGTTGCATGGAGTTGGTAGAGTTATTTAGCCATAACAATATTCTTTTCTCTGAGAGTCAAGGACGTTCCACCTGTACCTGGAGTGGCATGACTGGGAGGCATCTCCAGTTGGGACCGTGAATTCACTGGACCATGTGATGGACATGTGGGTTCAGGGGAAGGGACTTTGACTTTCTTCTGGGTGGGGAAAATCTGGCAGCTTTCAGATTCGGGTTTCCCCAGATGTTCCAATATGACATCTCTAATAAAATGGATCTTTGAGGAATTGCTTGCCTTGGAGTCTTACTTGGTTGGCAGTGTTACTTGGAACCCTGACATTGTCCACATTTGAAAGAATTTGCACTTATCAGCATAATCAGGGCCTGAAGGCTGATGCTTACAGTCCAAGGGATAAGCAAAAGTGATTAAGGAAGCCACATGTTCTGATAGAAAATCTACATCCTTGAGCTTTCTGTTTCCATGTGGGTGAGGAGAAATAAGACTTGGGACTTTTCCAATCAGGAAATAGCTGAGCAAAGATAGAAAGGATCAAGTGGGAGTCCCTTGTCTGCTTTAGCTGTTCCTAGTACAGCTAGTCCATAGAATAAAAGTGCAAAGAACTGATGGCTCTGCAGCTGTGGTTTAAACAATATCTCCAATCCAAACGTATTCTGACCACGTATTTTTATATCTTGCTTCTGCCTCCTTCTTTCATTGTTGTTTTTACTCCTCTGCTCAGTTTAACTTTGACATAGGCAGAGGGTTTGAGGTGTTTTTTGTTTTTTTTTTTTACATTGGCTGATACAGCTCAATGTAATGCCACGAGTATTAAGGTTGTGCACAAATAATGAGTTATAATAATAACAAGTGCCCAAATAAGAGTTGGAAATTTCACTGAAAGAAACAAAAACAATTCAGCAAATGATGAAACATAATAAAAATGTCATGGAGCCTATTTAAAGCAAAGAGATACAAAGTACTCAAACTGCAACCCGAATAAGGAAATGTTAATTAATAACTTGGATTTGACTTGTTATACCCTTAACTTCAGATCCGAGAGTTGCATGTAAGTCTTCTACTCATTCTAGTCTTCATGCTTGTTTTTGGAGAAATCTCAGTTACAGCAAGCAAGATTTCTTTTTTATTATTATTATCTCTTTTATTCATTAAACATGAAATTCAATCAACTGAACATTTAAAAATGTGTCACAAATACAAATGTCTGGTGCTAATGGTTGATACGGGTTGCTGCTGCATCTTAGGTATCAACCAAGTATCTTCTTAAAATATATGATGTTCCGAATAGCACAGTTTTTTGCAGTTCCGCTGGTGTTATTGCAGGAAGCTGCAATTTCTGTGTTTCTGTGTTTTGTAAAATTCTTGGACATGGTACCAAGTGCCCCGATGACATTGGGTATCACTGTTACATATTTTTTTTTTATTGAAAAAGTTTTCAAATACAATTTTTCCCCCCTTTTTTTCCCCTCTCCCTCCCCCTCCCTAACCCCCCCTCCCCACCCCTCCCCCCTGTGACTTCTTCATAACAAAAAAAACCCTAATTCATAACAGATTACTTACTCCCTCCTCTAGATATTGACCTTTACTTACTAAAAATATTATTAATATTATAACATCCCCCTTTATCCATACATATCAAAAAAGAGAAAAGAAAGGGAAAAAAAAAAGACATTATACTATGACATTGTAGAATAACTTCTCCACTTTAAAACTATACGATAAGTCCTACTTTAACATTTAATCTTCTATATATATTACTATAACATTTCAAAGCGGCCTTCCCCATAAAATCTAGTTTAACATTTATTCCACTCTATCCATTTCCTCCACTCCCCCAAGTATAACACTTAAAAATCCCTTTTCTTAGACTAGTCAATCTACTAACTAGCTTATTCACCCACTATCATGCAAAATTGCCATACACAACATTTCTTAACATCTTTGATTCACTGCCCACACTACTTAAAAATATATGTCTATATTTTCCATTATATCTAAATAAAAAAAAAGAAAAGACAATGACTTTAAATTTATAATCCATATAGTATCTTCTTTGAGGTCTTTCCACTGGATTGGTAGAACCAACATCCATAATCGGGTAACATAGCTTACTGGTGCAACAGTTTATTCAGGATCTTCAATCATATCTGCCCCCATCAGTAGTAAATATCTTCTTATATGTATAAAAGTAAAAACAACCACCCGAGTGACATTATAATTATATTCCATATAGTAATAATTGTGGGTTTCATCAGGATTATTAATTCCCATCATCGTAGTGGGTAACAACCCGATCTTCTGCATGCCCCAGCATAATTCTCTTGCCTTGTGATTCAAGATGATATAATATGTTTATCAACACAAAAAGAGATTCCAAAATGGATAATTCAAATCCATCAGTTTAAGGCTCGTTTCACGTCCCCAGATTACGGCCATGCAGAGATCTGCCACAAACCTCAGGATGATATTAACCAATACGTCGCCTCTTCTGTATTTACACATAATCGATCATATTTTAAAATCACTGGCTTCACTGTTGCCTGATTTAGAAATTTCTATTTCTATGCCACCTATTTCTTTTTTTCTTTTCTTTTTGTGGGTTTGGTTTCCATCCTGGTTCCCTTTCTACAAAATATGTATCATCTGGTCGGTTTTTATTCTGCTTTGTAGATTGGTCTTGTTGGTTTTGCTTTTGTATCTCATATTTCTTTTTTATCCCTTGTATATCCCCTAATTGGTTTCCATGTTTATCCTTGCCTTGATAAGTCATCACATTAAGATTAGATGCCTCTTCTCTCAAATTTGTAGATAGTCCAGCTGGGGTATCCAATAAATCCAAAGGCAATTCATCTGGTACAGTCTCTGTAATTCGAAATTTTACCTTTATTTCCGGCTCCTTCTGCTTATCCTGTATTATACCTGGAGATGTTAAATTCATTTTCAACCTATTTTGATAAAATTCTTCCGCTCTTTCAACAGTATTTAGCTGATATCTTTCTCCTTGGTATCTAAATATAATACCAACTGGGGCGTCCCACCTGTAGGAGATATTTCTCTTTTTTAACTCATTCACCAGAAAACCAAATTTCTTCCTTTCCATCAATATCTTAGGTGGGAGTTCCTTATAAATCCAAATCTTTCTTCCATACAATTGCAAATTAGAATTAAAGGAATTTTGAATGATATTATTCCTAATTTCCTTATCTGTAAAATAAATCACCACATCTCTAGGCAATTGCCTTTGCTTAGCAATCCAGGAGTTGATTCGATAAGCTCTGTCGATCCTACAAAACACTTCGTCAGGTTGAACCTTTAGAATCCCAGCTAGAAATTCAGAAGATATTTTCCTTAAATCCTCTCTATTATTTTCCTGCAAACCTCTTAATCTTATCGCATATTCTGTGAAATTATATTGTACCATTAAAATCTCTTTTTCAATCTTCTGTTGCAGATTTTCTACATTACCATACTTTTGATCAGCATCCATTTTAGATTTTTCTTCTAAGCTATTATCCTGAGTGTTTGTCAAATCATTTTCAATTTTTTGAATTCTATTGTCCAATTTATCTTGAATTTCTTCCATTTTAGACTCTAGTACATTAGTATTTGTGTCCAACTGCATCATAAATCCTGTAAAACCATTAACCACTTTTGAGAGTTTTTTCTCCAAAAAATCAAACTTAGATTTCACCAATTCTTTAATTTCCTGCTTAAATTTTTCAAATTGCTGATTCACAATCTCCTCCCTTCTTTCAATCTCCTCTATAAAAAATTCTATTATATTAAAATCAGGTTTCTGAGACTGAAGAATTAAGACTTGTTCCTTTAAGTTGTTGGTGGGGGGATCCCCCCCCTTCTTGTTTATCTGACTTTATGAGTCTCAGTGCCATGTTTCCGCCCAGGCAGGCTTTGTTAAAAAAAAAGCAAGAAAAAAGGACTTCTTTCCAATCAACAACAATATCAGGTCTCCAAGGGAAAAAAAAAAAAAAAGAGAAAGACACAGGAGCGAAGTTTTGTCTACAAATGTAGCCAGTGGTATTTATTCCGCTACATTGTAGTAATAGAAAACGGAAAGACTTCCCTTTCAGCCTCTCCTCCAGCCAACGCCATTTTAAAAGGCTTTTTTTTCCTCCTTCCTCTCCTCCTCTCTCTTAAGTAATTTCTTTTTTAAAAAATCAGTAAAATACTTGCGGTTCAATATTACAGGTCCAGCTCACATTTTCTTTGAGTAGTCTGTTAAATTTGCAGGCTTGCTTTTGACGCCTGGCTCTGCATCAGCAGAGGTCTCCCAAAGCCCGGAGCGGCGGCTGGGGATACGGGGCATCTCATCCGCTCCGTCCCAAAAGTAAAAAAAAAACTTTTGGGACTCCGCAGAGAGTTCTACCCACCCCTGCCGGCTCTATCTCCGTTTCCTCGTGGAAACGGAGTTTTTTCGAGCCGCCGTTCCGTTGTGAAGGCGGCTCTGACAGGCAGTGGAAGCTGACGATCCCAAAGGAACGTCTGGCAGCAACAAACAGCAAACCGGAAGTCCACTGTTACATATTTCATCCATAGCCATGAAGTTTCAATGGCCAGATCGTGATATTTTGTGATTTTTTCCAGTTCTTTTTCTTCAACTCTGGCATCTCCTGGTACAGCGATATCAATAAACTGTATGCTTCGGCCCTCAACAACCATGATATCTGGCATGTTATGTTCCAAATGATGATCCATTTGTATTTGAAATAATAATAATAATAATAATAATAATAATAATAATAATAATAATAATAATAATAAATATTTTTATTATTTTGGATATACATCAATATTATATGAACAGTGAGGCATCTGGGTATCATTCATTTAAATACAAATAATAATAGTAATATTAATAATATTTGTTACATTAATCATACTTGTGTAATTGTAGTTTTTATTATACATATTTTTATTAGAGTGTGTTCCTTCATTGTTTAGTTGTTCAGTGTTTTTGTGTGTGGTTCTAATAACAATCACAATATTATTTAAACTTACATAGTGATACCATCTTTCAACATCTAATCTTCACATATAGCTATTACTTTTAGTATATTATATAAAAATAATAATATTTTATGTATAATAATATTCCCCCTTGATCTTGTTTCTACCTCTATTCTAGCTCTCAATAAAGCCAATCTTATATTAAACAGCATTCCCTTTCTAAGTATCATCTCTTGCCCTCTTTAGTATTTAAATTTTTATTCGTTTTTTGACTTGCCTCCCAAACTTCTCCCTTGGGTCTTTGTCTCTGTCTACATCTTTCCTATTTAACTCAAATATTTCTTCCATCTCTACTGTCTTTTGTTGCTGTACCTCTGGAGGATCTGCCCAAGCCCCTATCTTCTCTTCAAAAATATCTTTCTTTTTATCCAATCCCATTTTTTGATCTCTTAATATATATTGTCCCTTATTTGATTCATAAGTCTTTATTGTCGTCTCCTTCTTCTCTTCTTGTTTTATTTGTTGATTTATCTGTTCTTTCTTTTCCTCTGGTCTTTCTATTATCTCCTCTATTTCCTGTGTTTTATGATCTTCATTCATTGTCCCTTGTTGAACATTTTCTGATTTCTCCACCATGTCATGGATTAAGTTTTGGTTCTTTATCAACATATCATAAGTACTTTGGAGCATCAACACTATTTCTTTTTGAAATCCATTCATCTCCCCCTGATGCAACATCTTGTCTTATTTTTATAGGTCCTAATATTGCTCAATAGCCTGTCAGTAATCTTTCGCCACCCCAAAGTCTCAATTTTCTATGACAGGGGTGGGTTCTACCTACCTTTACTACCAGTTCACAACGGGGCGTGCATGTGTGTGCTTCCGCGTGTGCGTGCGCACTCTTCTACACATTCTGATGACATTGGGGTAGGTGGGCGGAGCCTCCCGCCAGTTTTACTACTGGTTCTATAGAACCGATGCGAACCGGGGGCAACCCACCACTGGTTTATGACCTCAGAAAGCCATCTTAGAAACTGTTTGCTTAATCCTAGCGTTGCCCCTCTGGGAATGCAATAGTTATAGTTCTTTGTGTACCACAGTTAGTCAATTAGTTCCATTTAGGTAATCCAGGAAGATTTCAAAATGTCTCCTTAAGTCCACTCTGTAAGTTCACTCATAGATTCTGGCATTTAAAAGTCGCTTTCTTTACATGTCTTCCATAACCTCACAGTTAAACCTTCAATAACCATGAAGTAGACAGATAGAAAACAGTAGATAGCACAGCAGTCCTCCAGATGTTATTTATTTCTACTTTCCCCCCCTTTTGTCTTATCAGTACTTCCCAAGGTTATAGGAGTCTAGTATATATTCCATTCACCAGTAGATGGCGCCTTCATCTTAAATTTCAACATTGCACAAAATCTGACAAATATTTATTTCAGTTTTTTTGCAAATAGTCAATATTTGTAGACAAATAATTCCAGCATTTTAAAATGCCTTACCAAAATATTGCCAATAAAGTTTAAAAATCCAATCTTTCTATATTTTAAAGATTTTGCGCTCTCCCTTTAGTTCCTTTTCTTTCAGGTCAATAATTTTTCTCTCTGTAATTATTCACCACTTTGACAAGCATTTCAAAGAATCTCTTTTCCAGGGTTTATTTTCTTTGGGGTTAGGTTCTATGTAAAAAAAGAATCACCTCACCCAGTTCCGATCACTATTCATCTACACTGCTCCAGCACATTCTTTGTTTCTTCAGGTGCCCCAGCTTCACGGCAGCCATAATGGCTGCCTCTCCTCTTCGTCGTTGGATGGGAAGGAATCTCTGGGTCCAGCTGGAGAGCTGGCACTCTCTGCGACCTATAGGGTGCCCCTCCTTTCTTTGTCACTCCTACAGGGTGACTTTAGCCCCTTGGGGGAGGGGCCTCCAACAAGGAGGATTCGGTGCGAGTTTGCAGAGCCCTGCTCCTCGTGTCCGATCTCGCTGCAACATCAAACCAGAAGTCAGCAAGCAAGATTTCTGAAGATGGGTAAACATTCCCCTTTATAACTGCTGTCTACCCTAGCTTTTGATGGCTAGTGGAAGGGGACTAAGAAGACTCCCTTTCAAGAAGCAGTGAACCTAATTCATTAAAAATATATGTCCCTCTTTATTATTGTCCAACTTTCACCTAAATTTAACTATACAAAATACAGTATATCTGGGCCTAAATTTCAACATATTTCAGAAACTAGGTTCTATGAGTTCCATGAGACTCATTCCTGTCTAGTCTACTGAAGATGGTAGTTTTGTACTGCCATCTTAAGCACATCTATTTCTGGAAAAAAAAAAGTATATGAAGAAAAGCCCCATCAAGTCCACTGATCTTTTATTTATGTAAACACTGCCAAAAGAGATACTGAGCTATCTGGGATCACACAGGCAAGCATAGGCATCCGTGTATATATCAAAATAATGAAATATGCAATGTCAAGTGAACTCACTACTTTGCATTTGTATCATGTTGCATGCAGATTTTGCTACTTGCCCTCTTGCTGCCCATCCTCATGGATGCTCCCACATGCATAGAAAGGGCAGGGTCCAAAATTATATTCAAGGAAGGCTAGTTCATCTTGTAGACAAGAATCTCAACCTTCTGCTTCCAAAGTTTCTTAACTTTGTCCTGCAATGATATCAGGACAAAATGTCTCAAACATAATGAATGCTTGAGGGGAAAAGCTTGATTTCACTGACCAGGGTCTCCTAAACTCTGCCTTCTTAATATTATGCTGTTTAAAGTATTGTAAGTCACACTGGGCCTTTAGCCATAATTCTCTGCTTGCCCCCACACATTTACTTGGCGCTGCTGCCTTTTCTTCCCAACTCTCATAAAAGATGACAGTTTTGACACTTAACCTATGAGCAAAAGAAAGATACAGCAGCAGTTGAGGTGAAGCCCTTGAGTTTCAATGATATAAAATATACAGATATGCAAAAAAAAAAAAAAAGTTGGATGAACAGGAATGGAGCTGTCAGTGGGTCTCTGAATAAATTAGCAATTAAATCATGAATTAAGAGTGTGAAAAGGGTCAGACAGAGAACAAGCAAACAAGAATGCTTCTGGGTTAGAACCCAAGAGTGAGATGGGTTTGTCTCGTCTATTTTTTTCTTTGAGTTATGTGGTGGCAGTGAAGATGAAAGAAAAGCTGCCATTTAAATTTTCCATGATGTTCTATTATTCTGAAAGAGTAGTTAATTTAAATTTTTTGGGGGGGGGGGGTTCTGGTAGTACATTACTTGTCTTCAAAATCAGCCAAATCGCTTGAATGTGTATTGGAAATCTGCAGCGTCGCCCCCACTGGCCTGATGTGAGAATTGCCTCCTGTAGAAATTTAAAGGTGCTGGAAGCTCATGCTAAATTCACATTATTTTTTTTCCTTATGGGCTTAGGCCCATTAGAACCTACAAGGCGAGAGTGTTAAAACAGGTAAGATCATGGTTGTGCCATCACAATCCAATAACCGCTCCTTTTGTACATGTATTGACATCACACATCCATCATATACAAAGGGGAAGGCTTTCTGTTGAGATGCCACAATCACCCTCTTGTTTGATTGACTTGTTCCTGTAGAAATCACTGCTTAAGCCTTAAACATCATGTTATAAATGATATGCTTTATAGTGTAGACATAGATTTCTACTCTAATCATCACATGTCATTTGTAATCCTCTTTTACCCATGGATAGATTAAAAAGAGGTTCTATGAGCAGACTATACAGGCTAATCTTCCTCACCTTCCCTAAGGCTGACTGGCTGGCTGAGAATCCTACAAGTTAAATTTCCAAACATCCAAAAAGGAACAAGTTGAAAAAAGCTGGCATGGATTTTATAATGAGATCCACCACTGCCCATTTGTGCTTTGATTTCTCTCCTTGAAAGACACATTCTCCAGTATTTGTTTTCTTCAGATTCTTTCAGAGGACATCCATCTTCATGTCTTCAGTCAGGTCAGGCTGTGAATAAACGCAGTGTGACATATTGATCAATTTTATAAAGCTTAACGTTTCTTTTAGGTTGCTGAATGTTTTTTTTTTTTGACAAGCTTCTACATTTTTCTTTTCTTTTCTTTTTAATCTTGACTAATTTTGATCATTTTTGTACAGGGCTTGACTTCCCAAAAATCCGATAGCTATTGAAAACATTTGGTTAGCTAGCAATGGCTTTCTATGCAGGGAAGCAGGATTTGACCAGAAGGGTGTGAAAATATGTACCTTCTGAAGGTTTGGTGTGTGTGTGTGTGTGTGTGTGTGTGTGTGTGTGTGTGAGAGAGAGAGAGAGAGAGAGAGGGAGGGAGGGAGGGAGAGAGGGAGGGAAATTCTTTGAGTTAGTGTTGTCTCCTGCCTATTGCATGGACAAGCGCCTGCAGTTTTCTTTGCAAGCATTGTCAGAAGTGATTTGCCATTGCCTCTTTACTAGGATTGGGAGAGAGTGACTGACCCAAGGTCACCTAGCTGGCATCATACCTAAGGCAGAACTAAGCCTTATGAGTCCCTGGTTTGTAGCCTTGGGCCTTAGCCACTATACCAAACTGGCTCAATCCTCCTTGGTCCCCAAATAAATTGTTACCTTCTTCCTCTTAAAACCAGCAGTTTAAAAAGTTTTGCTGTACAACTCACAGGATGAGTCACTGCTAAAGGCTGAACAGCCCAAATCAAGATGCAGAACATCAGACCTGTTTTAGTTATTTGCCCCTTTTAAGAGAGAGGGTGATAGATGAAAAAGGGACAATGTGAAGATGGTATCTAAAATTGGTTGTTTTGTCCCTCCTATCCAGAACCTTTTTTTCATGCACATTCCAATCACTTTTCAGGTACCGTATCTGGAGTTGAACCCTTTGGTTGAAGGTTTTGCAATCAGTGGCTTCCAGATGAAAACTTGGCTTCCATGATTAGGAACACCTTGCACTATCAGGTCTCGCAGTAACAGGTGGCATGAGACAAAAAGGTTGTTTTCCAAAGCGGAAATGAGGAAAACAGTGCCGCAGTGTCTCTGCTGTTCCAAATGAAAGACTGGAAAGTTTCTTCCTTTGTACCAGAGTGCTTGGCACTGTCCCCAGACCCATTTTATATTGTGTTCTCTGAAGAAGCTTTGTTTTATTAAAACAATATGACAAAGGAACCAGCAAGGGAGGGAGAGGACTGTGCTGTTCAGTAGACATTTTGCATTTCAGACTTGACCTTCTTCATATTGATCAAATGTCCCTTGCTTATGAAATGAATAATCATAATCACAGAAAGCAGAAATGAAACCAGAATCTCCCAATTTCAGGAAATGGCAAACTGTCCAGCTTGCTAATGATAAACCATGCTGGATCTTTGTACCAAGAACTCAAGAGCTCCCTGTGCCATCAGCCTGTCTCCAAAAGCTCCAATTTGAAACATTACATTCTTCCATTGAAATGAACTCTGAAAGATCATGTTTGCCAACATCAAAATATAGCACAACACCTAGAACAGACTCAAAAATTCAGAATTTGGGGGTGGTGGTGGATGGTTTCCATCTTTTCAGTTTTTACAAAAATGGCAATCTTGCTGTCACATATTTTCAGGAAACATTTTAACTGAAAAAGATTGCTTAAAAAAAGAGCATAGAACACAACCACTTCTAGTAGTCTCATGTACAAGTTTTCACTGGAAATGTCAATTCATCAACATGAATATTATTGTTGGATAATATCACTGTTCTCCCTGAAGGGGTCATTAGAGGCAAAGGAAAAAAAAATCCTTTGTTAATTGCACAACTGTATATAATGTGTATTTAGGAATAATGCAATCATGCTCTATTGTGAGTTGGGTACTCACATTGCAACAAGCCAGGGGTGGACAATTAATTTTCCCAAAGGCCACATGAGAAACTGGGACTGTTGTGGAGGGCTGAACCAATGTAACTTGATTTGAGTTCCTCAAACTCTGACATCTTAACTCCTCAGGTTGCTGCAGGCAAGGGGTGAGCACTGTGCTGGTCCAGAAAAGCACTTTCTTTCCTGGCCCTCCTATTGCACGAGCTGACTAAAGGAGCACATGTGACTTTGCATAGTCAGATCCAACTCGACTTTTTTTTTCAGCCCCCTGCAATGCCCTTATATATATTTGATTTCTAATTTCATGTGGGCCAGACAGAGGATGTGGTGAAGGGGCCGTAAAATGCCCAAGCCTGCAATAAGCCATACATTATGCTTAGAAATAATGGTGATTGGGTCATACTCCATAGGAGACTATTCTTAAGGTGACCAAGAGTTGAAACTGTTGCAAAATGATTGTTAAAATAATATATGATACCAGTGGTGGGTAGCCCCCAGTTCAGACCGGTTCGCAAGAACCGGTAGTAAAACCGGTGGGAGGCTCCGCCCACTGACCCCGATGTCATCAGAAGCACGTGTGGCTCTGTTGCGAACCAGTAGTAAAGGTAAGTAGAACCCACCCCTGTATGATACCTATATTGAAAGCTCAACATGGTTGTTGATAGATTTTTCAGGCAGAATTTACTGTGTTTTCCCGAAAATAAGACCCATCCGGAAAATAAGTCCTAGCATGATTTTTCAGGATGTTCATAATATAAGCCCTACCCCAAAAATATGCACCAGTTAAGATAGTCAGCCAGACAGACACATTTAATACTATATTTCCCCAAAAATAAGACATCACCTGAAAATAAATCCTAATTTATTTTTTCGAGCAAAAATTAATATAAGACCTGGTCTTATTTTTGGGGAATAAGCTCTGAAGGGCTTCAATACTGGATGCTGCCTCTTCTGTTACAAATCTGCCTGGCTATTAAGATCTGCAGGACAAGCACTTCTGAACTCCCCAGAGAGATAAACTTATTTATCTGATACATAGGCAATCTTTTCCTATGTGAATTGCAGACTATGGAATGCATTCCTTTGGGAGCTTAGTTTGGCTATCAATTCTATCAGCCTTTAGAAGAGCTGCTAAGGAGCATCTTTCAGCCTTTAGAAGAGCTCCTAAGGAGCGTTTTAATTGTAACTGGTTGTTAACATTTATTTATTTATTGTATTCTGCCTTTTACTGATTGTGAATAGCCTTTTCAAACTGAATAGGTGAAGGCAAATCTTCCAGCAAGGTGAACTTTCCACCAGTGAATCTATAGAGAAAAAGTTCAATGTTTCATTTATACAAAAAGTGCAAGATGGAGTGCACAGGAGGGGGAGTATCGCTTACAATGAAATGAAGTGTAGTAGCACTTGAACCAACTCAAGACAGAAAACATTATTTGTGAGAGCCAGAAGGAAAAGTATTTGCTTCCCTGATGAGCAGGGGATGAATTCAGGATCATATCTTTAGAAAATTGTTAGCAGCCCAATGTATATTGGTCATGCAAATTAGCCTGCATAATGTGTGAAATATAGAAATTATAAATTGTTCTCCTTTCTTAAGTTTCATTTCTGTTTTATTCCCTGGAGAAACTGTATCTAATAGTTCCTCATATGATCTTAAGTAACTTGCTTCTGTAATGCATTACATTGCTTTCATTTCTTGGAGAAATGTGTATTTGGGAAATAAAAGAAAGGAAAACTTATTAGAAAAAAATGAAATGTCAGAAAATCTATTTAATACTTTTAAAACAGGTGGGGAAAGCATCCAGAATATGGCTTCTGAAATTTTTTACCATCAGTGACCATTTTCTATTTTCTTCTGTAAGATCTATGTATATATTTATTGTCTCCATAGGTGGCATATACATGCATTTATGTCTGCATTTTCTCCTGGGTTCTCAACAGGGTATGTATGTCATGTGTAGGTCTTCTCTACATAGTTGGATCTACAAATATGCACTTTATCCACAGGGATTAAGAAAGATGCATGAAAATATGCTTTTTGAGAACAAGGCTCTAAGAAGGATGGTGTCAACCATCCACATTTTGTTGGCACAGTCAACAAAAGAAACTCTTAGCTCTTTAGATTAATCAAAAGTATAGCTTTATTGAAAAATCCATCTAGGCACAGCAGAAGCAAAGTCAGTTCTGGGATTTTCTCATGAAAACCCACATTGGTAACTTCCCTTTTCCCCATTGGGCCACCCACAGTTCATAGTTCACCAATTGAGTTCAGTTCTTTTCAGTGGTGAAATCCAAATTTGTTTACTACCAGTTCTGTGGACGTGGCTTGGTGGGCGTGGTGTGGCTTGGTGGGCATGGCAGGGGAAGGATATTGCAAAATCTCCATTCCCACCTCACTCTGGGGCCAGCCAGAGGTGGTATATGCCAGTTCTCCAAACTACTCAAAATTTCCTCTACCGGTTCTCCAGCACCTGTCAGAAACTGCTGGATTTCACCCCTGGTTATTTGCTCTTGAACACTTGGCCTTGGTAGATAATGTCTCTTGGGCAACAGATGGTTCACTTGCATTCCATAGCCTCCCCCACTCTTAGAATTTCACCACCCTCCTCCCATCGCTGTTTGGCAAACTGAGAACAAAAGCAGGTGCAGGCAACTATGGAGTCAAGTCAGGTTTGACAGGTAGGCCCATTTATGTTGCCTCGGTATATGCCTGTTTCTACTCTCCCTTCATGTTGTGGTCATGTATGTTATTTTTATAAGTGTGTATTGGGAAGCACAGGACAGGTTTTATAGCTCTGTTCTCCGTTAAGGAAAGAGAAGAGAGTGGGACTTGGTAATAGCAGCATTCTAAGCCACTGCCCAGCTCCCTGACCTGTAAGTATTGGAGAGTTATTTTCTTGAACCTTTTTCCTTTGTAACTCCAAGCTACTGTAGCTTAAGCTCATTTTCAGATTCAGTCTTCCCTGTACTGCTTTTTCCCCATCTCCCATATTTGGTTCCATTCTGATCAATTTTAGGAGAGTTATCCTTTTTACAGAATTTAGGTTAGAAAAAATACAAAAGGTGAGCATATTTATCCATCCTTGACTGATCTTGAAAATGCTAGGCTTGATCAGTCATAGTACCTGGATGAATATCACCAGGAAATTTTGGGGCTGGAGACTTTGGGGAAAAAAACATCCTGGAAGAGGATAAAGCTAAGCCATTTTTCTAATGTGGCCAAAAGACCATATGGATATGCTCATGAAGTCACCAGAAATAAAGCTCTTAAAAAAAAAAAAAGACTTTACCTACTTTCATTCCTTCCTTGCAACATAATGAAGAATGGAGAAACTTTCCACCATTTGGTGCTCTGTGTCATGCAGTAATATGTCTTGGGCAGCATTGTTGAATAATTTAGCAAGACTTATTCTCTAGGAAGTATATTTAGCACTCTCTCCAGCCAAAACATAATCCTAACCATACTGTTAATTATTGCTTATTTTGGCTCTCTATTCTTGACTGAGTAATTATTTCTGGTCCAATTGGAATAGATTTGTAAATGACATGTTACCTCTATGAGAGTTATGTTTTCTCTACCTTAGTTTATGTGCAGGCTAGGGACATAGTCATTAAGCAAAGAATCCTGAACATGAAGAAACAAGAAAAAACTAAGCCACACACAATCAACTCTTCTGTGCTAAACTATCCTGCTTTGGTTTAATATTCATAAGGTAATAGGGTTTGGGAAAAGGGATGTGCTATAAAGATGTTAATGTGATGTTGAATTATACTGTATATCAAAATTTTGGACTTATTGAACATTGGATACAGCAAAAAAAGGTGGAACGATAGTACCACTGCTGACTTAAAAGTTAGGCTGATGACTTACAATGCTTTTGTTTGTTTGTTTATGAATCAATTCTCTATTGATGTAATGCAGGAGTTTTCACACGTTATGGTCCATGATAAATGTTTTTCTGTACCCCGCCTCATAAACAGAAAAGCCTAATAATTTCATTGGGTTTTATGCTAGGCAAAGAATATATATACTGAACATTTGAAATTTCTCAACATAAGAAGAACGTTGGATTTATTGAACATGTGGTACAGCAAACATTATTTTGTTACAGTTGAAGGATGGCATTACCCTGACTTATAGTGTTGGGCTAACAATGACTCCCCATTCCATATATATGCATAAACTCGCTTTTGATACAATGCAGGGGTCTCAAACTTTGCAATGCCTCAAGTACTTGCTGCAGGCTTGCACAAGCAAAGGGAGGAGCAAAACATGAAGTGAGCGTTGACACACCTCTTGCCTTGCCTGTGTGAACTTTTAACAAGTTTTTAAAAATTCTGATCCTATCTAAGTTAGGGACAACCTAATATGTGTCCTGTTTGGGAGAGTCTAGACAAAATGGAGAGAGAGACCTATATTACTTCTTGTGGCCAAGATTGCATGCTGTAATAAAAAGCTGTTTTTTTTGGGGGGGGGGGGGAGGGAATCTATGATAATAAGTTCTTATCTATTTTTCTTTTCATTTTCTTCTTCTGTGAGGGATAAAGGAATGGGGTTGAAACTGCCCTCTGAACTTAAGAAAAGCCGTGCTGAAACATTGACTAGAGCATTTCTTGCATCTGGCACATGAATTCCCTTAGCTGGACACGTGGCTTGGGAAAAGATACTTCACTGAATATTAGATACATTCTACTGTCCAGGAATTGGAAGAGAAGTCAGTAGATACTGTGAGGTATGTAGGGAGTGCCAATTAGTCCAAAGGAGCCCCAGGATAAAACTCCTTGGCTAACAAACGGAGATGAGCATCAACTCCTAGAGTCAGACACCACTGGACAGGTGAAATTTACCTTCTCTATAAAATAACTTCTCAGACATTAACTTTCCCAATGTTGCATTTCCATAACTATGAGTCACTGAAATCGAAGAGCATGCAGTATGTGTCATTTGCAATTGGCATTTAGTTAATACAGAGTTGACCAGGAAGTAGTTTGGAAGTATTTCTTTTTTCTGCATTTTCTTGGCAGACCTTCTCTCAATTTTCTTTCTTGAAAGCTGGCAAAAGAGGCTTCTTGCTGTGTCTGAAATGCTTTGACATGAAGAAAGACAATTATATCCTGAAGGAGCCAGATATACCATTCCAGAAGAGCCACCACTGCATTCAAATGATTCATTCCACCAGACTGTGGGCCACCACTGCTGAAGAGGTAACAATTGGAAATCTTCCAGCTCTGAAACATCAGCAAATTAACAGACAGCCAGATTTCCTCTGACCCAGACAAATGCTGGCACCTTGTAAGTGGCTGCTTTCCAAGACAAGTTGTTTTCTTTTTTGCATTTCTAGTAACCTAGGAGATGCGAATCTTGTATCTTGCTTGCAAACACTGCCATTATTTTTACATATGACATTTGGTATTGTAGCAATGGTGCAGCAACCGCCTCCCCCTTCAATTCCCAGAGATAAATAGCTCCTGCCATTTCTCTTTTGTATCCACTGCTGAGCTATTTGAAAAGAGCAGGAGATAAGTAGCCTTATGACCACTGCAGATTAACAGACTCAGAGGCGCCAAATGCAGGTTGTTGCTGCTAGCTGTTGAATTAACGTTTAGACAGACTTTTCAATGCAAAGATTACTGCCCATGCATAGTGAACCTAAGGGCCATGGAAGCTTAGACAAAATGTCCAGGAGCTTTTATCCAGGAGCACTTTGCCCCTACATCAGTGCTTAGTGCCAGCATAGCTAGATGCTCTTTCAGATTGCAAGCATTCAAGTAGTTTTTACAAAAATCCAGATAAGCATTTTTTCAGGAAAGCGACTGGGAGAAAGGCTTTTTCCTGGCCCTGCCTCTGTATTTTTAACAGCAAAAAAACATTCTGCTCTCTGAGTCAGAAGTGAAATCCTGGGATATGAAGGATGCTGGAGATGAAAGAGAACCTTTGTGTGAATCTCATTATACAAAGATTGTGTGAATCTCTTCAGAAGGCAACTGCTGAATTATCATGCTCCACCATTGGAGATACGAAAATTCTAAGCACTACATATCACATAGTTTATCTTGAGACATTTCTGGAAAAGGCTGCCTGAGACAGTTGGGAGGGCTAGTGCATCATGCTTATGCACACTTTTCTTCACTGTTCAATGATGAGTATTGAAAACAGGTCCTTGGAAGGAAACAGGTTATGGAAGGAAATTGTGAGGTAAAAATCCTACCTTGTCTTGAGACATAAACATCTACTTCTTAATGCACAATCAGATAAGAACAGAGGTGGGCTGCTGGGGGTTCGCAGGGGTTCAGGAGAACCTCTAGCTATTCTGTGCAGTTTGGAGAACCCCCAAATCCCACTCCTGGCTGGCCCCACCCACCCCACCCCACTCCACCCAGGAGTGGCCTGTTTTGGATGCAGGTAAGTCCATGCAGGGCACGTGTGGAGGCTCAGTGAGGGTGAAAAATGGGCCTACCAGAAGTTTGGGAAGGCCAGAAATGGGTCTGGAGCCCCTCCAGAGGGCCTCCGGAGCCTGGAGAGGCCATTATTGCCCACCCAGAGGCTCCAGAAAAGCCTCCGGAATCCAGGGAGGGCAAAATTTCCCCCCCGCTATGGTGCAGGAGGACAACTAGGCCATGCCCATCATGGCCACACCCACTCAGCAACTGGGCAGAGAACCCCTTGCTAAGGGGTTGAAACCCACCCCTGGATAAGAAGAGTGATGCTTGTCAAGTGGGCAAGAAATCATGAAGTGTCAGGCTTACCAGATAAACTATACAGAAAACATGACCAGATAAACTAATTTTATTTCATTGTAAGGCTGCATTAATAGAACCTTGCAAGTTCAAAGTATAGCTCTCCTCCATCTCCTTTACACCCTGAGGAATGAGGGAGGGTCTCTTCTGAGTCTCTTGTTTCATCAACTATCATACTGCAGACTACCTGTATCTCTTATCCCTAGGCAGCATCTCTGAGCTCAGTCTCCCAAGGTTATTCTCACATACTATTATATGAAGGGTCTGTAATCCAGTGTTCAGAAGTTCAGCCTATTTCATTGCATGGAAAATGTATATGGCTGTGTATTTAATACAAGTAATTTTGGTGACTAATGGCAATACATAAAAATTGTTTTTTTTTAAAAAAAATAGCATAAAATACAGCTGATGATGTTATCCATTCAGTTGTGCCCGACTCTTGGCAATTCTATGGGCCAGTTCTCTCCACATCTTCTGATCTGCTTCTTTGAGTTTTTCTAAGCTGGTGTCCACTTTGATGATGTCCAGCCCCCTTGCTCTTTGGCAGCCTGGTTTCCTTCTCCTGCTAATTCTTCCAAACATAATTACTTTCTCCTATGAATTTCCCTGCATGACATGACCAAAATAATACAGTTAAGAATAATAATCAAACTATGTCAAGATGCCTCGATATGTTGTTTGCAGAAGATCCTGTAGGTCAGGTAGATATCTAATGAAAACCTGGAATATTTCTCACTCAATATAAATCATAATAAATGGACAAAAAGCCCGATTTAGTAAATGACAGTTTCTGCTTGCTAAGGCAGCTCTCCTACCGGTCTGATATGACTGAATCTCCCACATATATATTGGATAGACAAATGAGGCAAGGCAATGGGAGAGATCTTGATGAGTTAGAATTTCTCAAGTAACTGCTGAGTTTCTTTTCTCAAAGCAACTGAAGGGCAAAGGTCTTTCAAAAAAGAAATGTACATTTGATTCTTATCATTTTGTACAATGGAATGAATAGTCACGGCACTGGAGAGAATGTGACCCAAGTCAGAGAAATGTGATCATACACTTAACTAGTATCCTTGAGATAGATGCAGCAATAACACATCCTGTCATTACTTTGGAAAGAAATCTGGCCGTAACATTCTGCAGTTTATGAAAGAAGAATGAGCATGCGAAACCAACATCTGCCATGGCTTTATCTATTGGAATAGAAGAGCGGCACTTCACTTATCCCAGTGAGGTGATACAAAAAACACTATGCAATCTCTGCCACTTTCTAATTATGGCCTGATATAACCCCCCCACCCCAAAATGAATCTCAATCTCATAAAACTTCCAACTACTGTCCCCACTTGAAAGATAGAGAAATAGAGACATCTAGAGGGAAAATCACTTTGCCAGAATGCAGAGGACTCTTCCATGGTTAAAATGCAAATACCCCATCTTGTCTCAGCTTGATATGTCCATATAAGTGTTCTCCACAGTAATACAAAAGTAATTTGCAATTACCTTGTTCAGGAATTTTACAGAGAGAGAGGGAGGGAGGGAGGGGGAGAGAGAGAGCGAGAGAGAGAGCAAGAGAGAGAGTGAGAGCGCAATCTTCTGGAATCCATGAAGTCACCAAGAGCTGAAGGAAATTTTACCTTAACTTTCACACACTTAAGAAGTATACTAATTGTAGACTTCGTTTGTTATCTTTAGAATGAAACAATCCTTTTGAGATGCTGAAGTGACCATCTAATAAAAATATGTACATGAGGATTATTGTTTTATTCTATTGCTGCTTTGTAAAGATGGCCAATTCAGAGAAAGGCTTTATGTTTCATTTGAACAAAGCCATACAAATATGCCACTGATCTTTTGCTGTTGGCTATGACTTTTAAAATGCTATACACTCGAGGGCTAAGATAGTTGAAAGAATGCCTCCTCCAGTATGATACTACTTTTACATTCAGATTATTTAGCATTGAGTTGGAACATGAGAGTGTGTATTTGGGACTGAAATCCTTTATCAAAGAGGATATTTTTGCTGCTTAATACAGGTAATCCTCCACTTACAACAGTTACTTATTGACCGTTCAAAGTTACAAAGGCACTGAAAAAACTGACTTATGACCATTTTTCACACTTAACGACCATTGCAGCATCCCTGTGGTCACGTGATTTACTTTCAGATGCTTGTCAACTGACATTTGTGACAGTTGCAGTGTTCTGGGGTCATGTGATCACCTTTTGCAACCTTCTGACCAATAAAGTCAATGGGGAGATTCACTTAACAACCACGTTACTAACTTAACAACTGCAGTGATTCACATAACAAATGTGTCAAGAAAAGTCGTAAAATGGGGCAAAACTCACTTAACAATTTTCTCACTTAGCAACATACATTTTGGGCTCAAAATGTATTCGGTCATAAATTGAAGACTACCTGTATGGACTTTCTGTTGTAGGGTCTGCCTGTGGCAGACTTTCGGGGGGAAAATGATGGACTAAATAGAGCTCTCTGTGTTGCAGAGCCACAATTGCAATTAAGAACAGGGAGCTGACAAATAGAATGGCTCCTTCAACCCTCTCTGAGAAAGAGAGGATATGAGATTGCCCATGTTGCACTCCATACAATCGCTCCTTACAAGGAGACTGCAAGACATCGTTCTCCAGACAGCGGGAAAACGGGGAAATGAGAGAATTTGCTATTTTTGCTCCACTTGCAGTCAGAGCCTTTAAAGGACATTAAATTTACACTTCCTCGCTAACCCCCTTCAGAAATCAACTTCAGAAATCCTATCAACTGCTTTAAAGAAGTTAGAAATCTTCAAAATAACAAGGATAGAAACACCAGTGCCTTCAATCCCTAATATAAGAAAATGAAACTGTATCTTTAAAAGCTTTAACAATTCAAAATAAACAGCAACAGGCAAGACAACGTGTAGTTAAAAGTTTTAATAAAAGTATTATTTAAAAAAATCTGCCTGTGGCCATTCATAACAGATCTAGATCACATGTCCTTGCCTTAGGTGGCTTGCGCTTGTTTTATTTATAATATCGTTCTCTATGGTATATTGCTGCTGTTTTTAAAAATTACTAGATTACTACTACAGAGTTGGTATTTTGTCTGGGGGGGGGGTGTTGCAGGGTGTAATTATTTTGTATTCATTGCCTTCTGAACCACAATGAACTGCACAGAGCATTTTAAATAATAAACAGCTAAATAATTTACTCCTTGTGGAATTCTCGGTAAGCCTCAGTCAGTATTTAAAATCAGAATGTGGAATCTTGCAGTTTTCCAGATTTTATTTCAGCCCCAGTCAGAAGAGCTTCTGGGCAAGGATATTGAAACTCTGGGAGGATAAGGAGGGGGTCAAAAAGATCAAGATGGCAGCTGCAGCAGTGTGACTGAAGTCCCACCTCTTTCATGGAGGTGATCACACATGTCTAAAAGGGCCTTGATCACTCTGTCAATGAAACTCACCCTGACTTTAAAAAAAAACAAAAACTCCACTGAGGATGCCACTAGTTGAGAATTGCTTCTCAGCAATCTCTGGAGGGCTACAGCTCCAGACATATTTATTCCAGTGGTTTATTTTTATAAGAGGGATCAGTGACTAAAGAGGACTGCTAAATCTTTTCTTTTACAATTTATTAATGAAATGCACTTAAATAAGTTGGCCCAGTGCCAGATTTCAATATGTGTGTCACCTTAAGACATCAGAAGAAAAACCTACACAGTGCTTTAAAAAAAAGAGATCTGAAATGGGATAATAATAAAGATTGAAGTTCTATGTCCTCTTACCAATGAAAGATTGGGGTGAAACTGCTGCACGCGATTTTTTTTTAACTTAAAGTCCCAAAAGATCGAAGTAATGTTGGAGTGAATGAATGATTAAAAAATTAAATTTGTTAAATAATACGAGTCTCTTTGTTTTGTGTGTATGGTGTGAGTGTGTGTGAAAGATTTAAATTATGGAGGAGATGTGAGCTATGATGGGTCACAAAAATATTTGGGCTGCAAGATCAGAGATGAAGAGCAAGGGGTACTTCAGGCAACCAAGAAATTTTAGACCTGAGTACATGTAAAACCTGTGAAAAGTGAAGAATCAAATGGCAGGACATCAGTGGTGGGATTGAATTTTTTTTGCTACTGGTTCTGTGGGTGTGGCTTGGTGGGCGTGGCAGAGGAAGGATACTGTACAAACTCCATTCCTTCCCCACTCCAGGGGAAGGTTACTGCAAAATCCCCATTTCCTCCCAATCAGCTGCGACTCGGGAGGCAGAGAATAGATGGGGGCGGGGCCAGTCAGAGGTGGTATTTACTGGTTCTCTGAACTACTCAAAATCTCTGCTACTGGTTCTCCAGAACCAGTCAGAACTTGCTGAATAACACTTCTGCTATGTACATCCTCTAGTTTCTGAATGAGTGGTATTGGCACAGTCATCAGACCTTCTCATTGCCATCAGCTCTGTTACACGCCTTCTTCTGAAACCCCAACCACATGCTTTTCTTACTACTCAGCCAATTGCCCCAATACAATTGAATATTGTCAGTGAATTATCCCTTTCCCTTGGATTGGCTTTTATTCAGCATATGTAAAAATAACCACAATGAAACTTTGGGTGTTTTATTCCAAAAGTAAACACATGAACTTGTGGACCAGGAATCTAATATTTCTACTGACAGTCTAGAGGAAGCATATGGGCTAATGGCACAGTTGCCTTCAAGGTCATAGAAAGTTTCTCAGGAAACACCCAATGTCCCTGAAAGGATCCCAATGTCCTTGGAAGACCTCCAGGGAGGAAGATGACTCTTTCCGTATATCTTTATCTTATCTAGAGTGTGCTAGCTTGTCTGGGTGGAGTGTGCCAGTCCTTCTGGATAGTAAAATAGACAATATAGCAAACACATAAATATGAGTGTCAAAGTGTGTTCAGAGTTCCCTGTTGCTTTAAGGGTCCCGTCTTTATTCGGCTGAATAAATATGTAAAACTTATCAAGGCAAATACCCAGACTCTGTCTTCATTTATACTGAGCCACACCTGAAACTGGCAAAATAAACTTTCTCATCGAATTATTGTCAGAGAAAGTTAAGCAGCACTTTGCGGGCCAAGTCTCACTTTGCAACTTGAATATGACTTCAGTAGATTGTCTGCTCCTGACAATTGTGAAAAAGGGAAAAATGCCAGATGAAATCTTCCAAACAACCCAAAAGCAAGGGACTTTTTCTTCCTTTTTTTGAATGCCAAGAACTCAGATCCAGCATTGGAAATTGCCAGATGGAAGATCTGCTCCTCACCTGCAGTAGCATAAGCAAGAAGTCTCCCCTACTGTAGTTGCTGATAAATTGTGTTTATATAATTTGACAGAGAAAGATTAAGGCTCGGTTACCAGCACCATAACTTGTAACCAGCTCTTGAAACAACACTTTTGTAGAACAAAAGCAACACAGTCCAGGTAATGTTTAGCTGTAGATCTACTCTTATTATTGTGTTACTCCCTCCAATTTAGATGGCAATACAAAAGCATCACTGATGTTTTTGGGAGCCTTCTTGCTTCTGCTGCCAAGTTGGCATACTAAGAAAATTTATTGGTCAAGCAAGCCTTTCAGTCAATTATTCCAAATGACTGCATATTATTTTCTATGAATGGATCTCCTCCTTCCATCTATATGATCTCAAGAAGGCAATTAACACTGTGTTATAGCAACCCGGCACGGACATTCTCAAAGCTTTTTTCTGCTAGCATAAACAATCCAAGTAACCTGGTGCACTAGCTCACTAATATGAATTTAACCATAGATATGAATGAAGCACTCTCTAAATTGGGTCAGATGATGAGGCTGAAGCATTGGAAAGGTCACAGTTGAAAAAATAAGACACTTGACAGACTACTGCTGGCTACTTAACTTGCCTTCATTTGCTAAGTTATCACTTTATTGTGCTTGTTGTACTGATTACATTTTAATTTTCTGATTGAAGAACATACTGTATTTTTCAGAGTATAAGATGCTCTGGAGTATAATATGAAGTATTAGTTTTTGGGGAGGAAAACAAGAAAAAAAATCTGTCTCCATCGGTATTCATCTAAGCTAGCATCCTTGCAGCAAACAGCAAACAGCCTGGTCAGCTTCAGCATGTTATTGCAGCCAGATTCAGCACGAGAAGGTGATTGGTGGTTAGATCGGCCTCCTGGAATGATGCCAATTAGCTGTTCCAGACTCCGGGGATCACCACAGCCCATTGCTGCCTCTGCTCATCGCATTTTTGGCCTCTTTTTGTCACACTTTTGGCCTCCGCACGTTGCGTTTTTGGCTTCTGCACAGCCCATTTTTGGCCAGTTCCAAAAATTGCCGCTGCCACCACCGATCCCTGCTGCCTGGAACCAGCTGAAAATGTGATGCACAGAGGCCAAAAATGGGGCATGCAGAGGCCAAAAACGCGACACCCAGAGGTGGCAATTGGCAGCGATGTGCTGTGGCGATCCCCACAGCCTGGAACAGGTTTACAATGGAGCATGCAGAGGCCAAAAAAGTGACATGCGGAGGCCAAAAACGATTGAAGGGTGGGAGCTAATGGGTGGGCGGGGCTTCGGCAACATTTGGTGTATCAGACACACTGCAATCTCCACCTACTTTTATGGGGGGGGAGT
Source organism: Pantherophis guttatus (assembly GCF_059756535.1). NCBI lineage: Eukaryota > Metazoa > Chordata > Lepidosauria > Squamata > Colubridae > Pantherophis > Pantherophis guttatus. The sequence continues at coordinate 287,677,242 of NC_142063.1, read as the reverse complement.
GTGTCTTATACTCTGCAAAGTATGGTAAATCTCTCAGAGTTTTGCCATATACATTGAGCCTCAGAGTGACATATACGTTGCGGTAAATAAATTGCACAAAAAGGCACACTTCTCTTCTGAGTCATTTTCTACTCCAAGACACAATGACATTCTTACACTACCACATTAATCCATAAAGGGAGAACCATAGCAGCTAGCACTTCACCTCGCCCATGTCTCTTCTGCTTTTTGCAGGGGCATTAGCTTTTCATGGTGAGGAAGAAAAAAAACCCCAGCCACTATTGGGGCAATAGCAAAGTCAGCCAAAGAGGGAGGGTCTAAAATTATTGCTTCAGACAGGAAGGCGGATGGCAGAAAAGATTATTGGCAGTTCACTCCCTTCTATCTAGGACATGGCACATAAGCATTGCTTACTTGAGCAGAGGCCACAGGATTGTCTGGGATGCTACACATCCTCTTCACGGCCTTTTTTCCTTGTTACCTTCTGGGAAGAGGCTTAGTAGCATCCAAAGCAGAACATCCAGATTCAGCCACAGTTTTGTTCCGTTTAGTATCAACCTTGTGAACTCTCAAGCTTCCTCTTTTCGCTACTTATTTTTAGTGCCATTGTAAATTTGAATGGTCACTAAATGGACTGTTGTAAGTCAAGGACTACCTGTATTCAGTCCAGTTGTTTTCTACATTCAGATAGTAATTATCTGGGACTATTTATTTATCCATTATATTTATATAGCTACTCATTTCATATATGTGACTCTGGGCAATGTGCAATAAAAATCATATAAGCAGTTATTTAAAATAAAAAAGCAATATAACACAACAATTAAAACATTTCAAAGAATTTCTAGAAGTTAGTTTATACCTGTCTATTCATTACTTCTTGACCAAAGCCACCAACAAAGTCTTGTGAATCGGCGGTCACATATCTAGAATCACCTTGTGTGAGGTGCTCTGATTTTACGATATCCATGGAACGCATACACTGAGCAGCCACTTGTCAAGTGGAAACGGACTGAGTATAAAGAATCCACATGGTGATATGCGTAATTTGTATGAGCCAGTCTGTTCTCCAATGCCTCAGGAAAGAATGAAGTAGCTGTAGATCAGAATAGGGAGATGGTGTACAGTTAAAGGTTATTTGTCCTCAGGGCTAGATTAATCACTGTGTGGTGCAAAGAAGGTTCCTCACAAGAGTTATTAATACAGCAAAATGCAAGACAGCATTTGCCTGTAACATTATTATTAGTAGTAGTTGTATTATTTCTATTATGGCTCAAAGAAGAATTATTTGATATGGTACCGCTAAAACACAAAACAAGCATAAATCTCAGCTCTCCTAAAAACCTAATCTACTGAGAATTTGCTGACTTTCAAGCCTACAAATGAAAATAAAGTTAACATTTCTCTTTCTATAAAGGGATTATAACCCTGCATGTATTTGTTTAGCAACCATACCGTGTCCTTCAAGTCAGCCATTGCTGAGTTATACAATACAATACAAAAGCAGTTTTGATGTACTCCCAGAGTTAAAAGTTCTTATAATGAACTATTTATCACACAGACCAAGAGAATGCCTCTTGGCATGACTGTAGTCTCAATATGCTATTATATGATTATTCGTGTAATGCATCCATATGAATGGCATAGTGGTGTTGTTACTCCTGAAGACCTTAGATCTCTCTGTGCACGGTTTTCAGCAATCCAGATAACAGGCATGACAGCAGCAGCCATGTAAAAAGTTATTGTCTGCCAACAGCCAAAGAATAATGATAGAAAATCAAATAACAGTTTCACAAGTTCTTAATTTCACACTGCTTTTTAACAACTGTCGTTGCTAAATATACTGTTGTTGTTGTTATGTTGTTATTATTCTTGCTACTTGCTATTCTTCTATGATAAGGGACTGGAGGGATTTTTAGCTAAATCTTTGTGAAATTCACAAAACATAGGACACTGAATCCAAATGAATAAAGATGAACAAGATACAGCTTGCTTCAAGAACATAAAATGAAACTTTAAAAACATGTCCTGCATTTTGGATTATGTTGAAAAATCTACAAATAAAAGTCCCTGAATAAACTTCAAAAGAATAAATCTTAGTGATATGGGGTGGGGGAAAAGGAAAACAAGATAATTTTTTGGCCTCATCCATATGGTAGCAAAAACTGGAGACAAGCTATGCCTACTGTACATGTGAAGAATCTTTTACCTTTGCAAGATTCTTGCACCTTTGCGTTTAAAGTGGCATTCATTGTGAAATAATTGGAGATGAAGTTGGAAGGAATACTATCTTCACCATCTTGGGATCAGCCTCAGGAGCCATATGTGTCTGCTTTCCTGTGAGATCTATTTGACTAGCAGCTACAAGAAACAAGAGTGTTTTCAATGGTGCTGTTTTCTAGAACTTTTCTTTTCCCAAATGAATTTCCCCTTAACGAAAAAATTTCTTTAGATGCTATTCTAATTATTAGCGGTATATATGATTCTATCAGTTTTACTAGATTAAATTCTGTTTCTAATTAGTGTCTTTGCTGTGCTTTGCTATTATTTATTGTTCATTTTACTGTTATGAGTTCTTTGGTTTTTAATACCATGTGAATTTATAATTTGAAAGCAGTTCTATTCATAAAAGACAACTTAATATTGTCTTTTATTGTGAGAAAGATGAGAATGAATAATCTTCTGAAATGTATGTACAACATACACAAACACAGAAGGGGAGGGAAGGGGGAGGGAGGGAGAAAAACAGAGTGAGAGGGAGAGAGGGGGAGGGAGGGAGGGAGGGAGATATTAAGAAGTCCCTGGGTGATGAATTGGAGTTCTACAGATCTTAGTGTATTCTGAATCAAGTATAGCTTGTGCCATGAATCAAAAATTTATCACTTTCTTATTCATATATTTTCTTATTTTATACTGAGGACAAAATAAAAAAAAGACTTCTGCAGAGACTGCTAGTCTGACCCATTCAAGCTGCTTTGACACTAAAGCTGAACCTTCTTCAGACAGCATTCCTAGGCTAAGCTCTAAATGAGATAGGTGTGGTGAATAGATGAGGGGGATATGCTTGAGAAAGATGCAAATTTCAGTAGGAAGCAACCTTTAATGCACCATCCGGATTAATTATTCAGATCATGAAGTGGCTGCCCTTTGGTTTTTCACTCTTTGAATTTATATCAACATGAATTTAATAATGCATATTTAAATAAAATCCCTTTTAATATTTATTTTGAATCTAAATGTATTCAGAAATGCATGTTTTGTTCATAAATATTTTGAAAAATTCATGAAAATTGTTTTAAAGTTTTAGATTAATATACAAATGGGATTGATCTGATTTTCAAATGAACTTGTGCAAAAGAAACAAAGACCCATCCATTCCTAATTAACATGTTATGCCTAGTATCTTGGTTTTTAAGGTAAGGCAAATGGTAACCGAGTTTGAGGGAAGAATGTTGCAGAAATAGACAAAGGCAAACATAGAACATCTTAACAACATGGATCCCATCCCAGGGAGGGATGATCTTCAGGTCAGGCCCGTTTGCCTCCATTGCAATCCATTTTGCAGAGAAGCAAGGAATTGCACTCTAGTTCATTTTTTTTTTTAAATTGAAAACATTATGTCCTCTAACTGATTAGAAAGACAAGGTTGGTCTTGGCATTCTTGTTTAGAATGCAGGCAGTCTGCAATGTTAATGATGTGAGATCACATATAGTTTCTGCTCCAGGTCCATTTATATATCCACATCCTAAATGCTCTTCCAAAAAAATAAATAAATAAATAGTAGTCTCGATCAGTTTTGTAACTTTCCTCCATAAGACGTGTTCCTATTCTTCATAGATATCATAAATCTAAAATGCCCTACATTTCAGCTGGCACTATTTTTTATTGATTGTGGTCCTTTTACATTGGTTCCAGATCTTATTACTTTTACTTTTGCTGTTTTCTTCTCTCCAATAAACTCATGATCATTGTCAGCTGCTACTTAGGCAAGTTTATACAAAGTCCTGTCTTTTGTATCTTGAAATAATGGCATGGGCACATCCATAATATGATTGCCCTGTGGGAGGATGTCCCTTTTCACAAACTGTCACATTTATTATTATTATTATTATTATTATTATTATTATTATTATTATTATTATTATTATTAAATTTATATACAGCCTTACTCCCGAAGGACTCAGGGCGGTGAACAGCCAAACAGTAAAATACATAGATACAAAATTTAAAAACAAAGTAAAATCGAATTAAACAATTTGGCCCAAACAGATTAAAACTCCAATCATTTTAAAAAACCGATTAAAATTTGTATAATTAAAAAGAGGGAAAAGATTAGGCCAGGCCCGCCTGATGGAATAAAAAGGTCTTAAGAGCACGGCAGAAGGTGCGCAGATCCGGGATCCTCCGTATCTCCAGGGGGAGCTCATTCCAGATAGTAGGTGCCCCCACAGAGAAGGCTCTCCCCCTAGGGTACGCCAGTTGACATTGTTTGGCCGACGGCACCTGGAGGAGCCCGTCTCTATGAGAGTGTACCGGCTGGTGGGAGGCTATTGGTGGTAGTAGGCGGTCCCGTAGATTTGGATGTGGCCATTCACAAAAAGCCATTTACCCAAAATTGCAGGGCTGATACTTCCTCATTTTACCCTTCCCTCTTTGTGTGTGTGTGTGTGTGTGTGTGTGTGTGTGTGTGTGGTGGGGGTGGGGGGCTGATGAGTAGATACAAATTCAAAACCATTGGATTGCAACCAGCCATCATTTTTAATTTCTAAGAATGAGCCCCATGTTTGGACTCTTATGCTATTTTGTTTTGGGGAAAACCACTTTCCATCTCTTTATATAAAATAACAACAACCTAAAACAGGCGGAACAGGAAGCACAAAGATGAATCTCTAGGGCAGGGGTCGCCAACCTTTCAGACCTCAGGGACCACTAAATTCATAATTTTAAATCCACTAATATGAATTTTTAAAAAGGATAAATACTATTTAGTGCAATATAAAAAATGCAAATAATTTTTCTGCGGACCACCAAAATTTTCTCGTGGACCACCAGTGGTCCGCAGACCACTGGTTGGTGACCGCTGTTCTAGGGACAGATTGGTGCAATGGCCCTCGTTTCCTGTCCTTTCCTTCTCTTGGTAGTTATCCACAATCTTGTGCTTCTTCTGAAAAATTGAAAGGATTCATAAAGAGGTTTGCAATTTGGTTAGATGTTCAAAACGTCCATTCAGTGGACGTTCATTAAAGAGGATTAACGTGGACACTACTTATGTTTTCTTTGCAAAGTGCAGTATTTTCCTCCTTAGCTAAACACGAGAGTTACTTGCTGCAGTGTAAACACCTAGCAATGACAGGTTTTTTTTTCCCCTTCACATTTCATGTTAAGCATAATAATGAGGTAGTGTGTTCAGTCACAACAAAACACACTGATAAAAGAATAAGGACGATTAGTATGGAACCCTGGTGTCCTCCATGGGAAACTGTTCTATTTGACTGAGCCTGGGGCATCCCCTAAAGATGAGCTTCTGTTTGATTTGGATCTGCACAGAGAGTTTGTCTTTGCAGTAACAGCTGACTTAACAGGCATTGTGGAAAAAAAAAACAGTTATTGAACTGGGAAAAGGCCTCTTCAAATGTGTTCTGCTTTGCTACATAAATATCTCTTATAAAAGGCTGCAAAATGGGATTTGATGCAAAGAGGTCTGTCAGAGATAATAATAAACTATTAGCCTGAACTGGCAACAGATCTCTTGGTGGAATTAAGACTCAATCACCATCCATTTAAGAGAGTAAATTTCAAGGTGCACTTTTTGAATGACAGGGTGGATGACTCTCCTGAGTTGATTCCGGATAAGGAAGATTGCATTTCATTTTACATTTTTTAATATTTTGCAAATGGAGGTAGATTTTTTTATTATTCTTTTTCATGGTTTGCAGATCAGCAGAACTAAGGATGGTGCAACAGCTTTCACTTATTGACAAGAACTCTTAAGATTTTCATCATGTCCATGTCCAAGATCCCTTTTTTATTACACTTTTAAACAGTACTAATGAAACTGTTGTGAGAATTCTATACAACATCCATCCTTTATGGTAGTACTTTAAAATTCCCATCCCAAATCCTCTTGAAAATTGGTGGGAGGGGAAATCACAATAAACCTTTCCCCCCTCTACAAGTGAAAGCAGTAACTTGTATCTTAGTAGGATTTTTCTTTGTCAAGAAGATTCTTGATTATAATGATGATATTCATTATTAGGAGGGTGCAATGGCTCAATGGTTAAAGACACTGAATTTGTCAGCTGGAAAGCTGGCAACCCAGGTTTGAGACCCAAGCTCTGCACAACAGAATGAGCTCCTGTTACTTGCCTCAGCTCCTGCCCACCTAGTAGTTCGAAAGCATGCAAATGTGAGTAGATAAATAGGTACCACTTTGATGAGAAGGTAACAGCGTTCCATGTGCCATGGCGTATAGTCATGCTGGCCACATGAACCTGGAAGTGTCTTTAGACAACACTGGCTCCCTTGGCTAACAAATAGAGATGAGCATCACCCTCTAAAGACATACACAACTGGACAGGGGAAACCTTTACCTTTATTCATTATTAAGAACATCTGAAAAATCCTGTGGATGAAACTATAGGCTCATCTAGGTCAGTAGTCTTTATTGCAGATTGTCCAAATGAACACATTCAGGAAGCTGATAAACCTGGACATGAAGTCAATATTCCTTTCCTACCATCACTTATTATTTACTGTCACTTCTCAGAAACCAATATAATCAATGCTTATAGTTCAGTAAATAAAACGTAACCATCAAAACTAGTCGCCAGATGCTTCATTAAACTATCCAGCCACATGTGTATATTACACTGAAAATACTAGGTTACAAGGTAGATTATATATATATTTAGGCTACAGCAGGTGGCAGCACCTAGTTAACTTTGCCCAATCCTGAAAAGTTAAGCAGAGTTGGCCTTACATAGATCCTGGATGGGAGACCAGCAAGAAATTGTAGGAGTGCAAATTAGACAAGGCAGCGGGGGGGGGGGGGGGAGGGAAATTCAAAAGAAGGCAATGGCAACATTGCATAATGTTGCCAAGAAAACCACAGGAGCCAAGGTGGTGCAGTGGTTAGAGTGAAGTACTGCAGGCTACTTTTGCTGCCTGCTGGCTGCCTGCAATTTGGTAGTTCAAATCTCACCAGGCTCAAGGTTGACTAAGCCTTCCATCCTTCCGAGGTGGGTAAAATGCAGACCCAAATTGTTGGGGGCAATATGCTAACTCTGTAAACTGCTTAGAGAGGGCTGTAAAGCACTGTAAAGTGGGATATACGTCTAAGTGCTAGTGCTATTGCTATGTCCATGAAGGCACCAGAAATAAAGGTTGAACTAAATGAGACTTTATATTAATATAGGGGATGATAATCATGAAGGTGATCTATTTATGAAGAGCACAAGATTATCTTGGCTTCATATTTGGCACTTGGCTAACTGGAATATTACAGCAAAATATCTGTCAAGCCAATCTTGTCATAAGTACAGTCTAAAGTTAGAACATCAAAAACAAGCTTACCAATCAGAAAAGTCAAGAGAGAAGTCTTGACTTCTCTCAATCTCAAGGGTCAGATAATGTTTTATACTGGATGGTTTGATGGACTAGAGCTAGAAACAGCCCAATTCTGAAATCTATATTTTTACCTCTTCCTGTCATATTTTTTTATACAGCCATTTTATTTAGATATTATGGAAGAGTACTCTGGATTTACAGAAACCAGGGCCACCTCAGGGTTTCCCAATCTGGGCAACTTTAAGATATATGGTTTCAACCTCCAAGAATGGTCACATTGGCTGGGGAATTGTTCACACATCACAAGCTTACCCATGTTGAGAAATACTGGGCAGGCTGAACCAGAGAGAACACATCACTTTGGCCCAACAAATAACCTTTTCTAGCGATCATTTAAAAATAACATTTATTGTTGGTGAAATACAAAAAGAAAATATACATTGAACATTAGTAACACAGTGAAAAAACTAAATGTATAATAATGGTTACATGAATTAAACATAGCAGCAACCAAAAAAATGAACTGAAAAAAAACCACTTAAGTATAAATATTTATGGGAAATTAATCAAAGATTAATTTTATCATTAAATCAGGGCCATATCACAAGGTAATTATTTTTAGAGCAAAGAGACTTTTCAAAAGCCTGGTGGCGCAGCAGACTAAATCACTGTTATTAACTGTTATTAACATCAAGCTGTCTGCAATTACTGTAAGTTCAAATCTCACCAGGCTCAAGGTTGACTCAGCCTTCCATCCTTTCTAAGGTAGGTAAAATGAGGACCCAGATTGTGGGGGCAATAAGCTGACTTTGTATAAATATATAAAAGTATGAAGGCTATTGCTTAATGCATTGTAAGCCGCCCTGAGTCTCCGGAGAAGGGCGGCATATAAATCAAATAAAAAAAAAGATTAGATAACAAAATCATATTTTGAATTCATTCCTTAAAATCATCACACTAACTTTCTTTCCAGGGATATAAAATTATCATTCTTTTATGTATTCTAAGCTCAAGAAAGCCAAAGCTTTTCATAAGAGGTGAAACTACAAGTTTTAGGTATATACTTCAACATCACATTGAGATCCTTGGACGTACCATCAGTATGCTGATGATACTCAGCTGTACATCTCCACCCCGGACCACCCCAATTATGCCCTTGAAGTAATGTCCCAGTGCCTGGAGGCCGTGCGGATCTGGATGGGGAGAAACAGACTCAGGCTCAACCCATCCAAGATTGAGTGGCTGTGGTTTCTGGCGTCCCGATATAGTCAGTTGGTGCCATCACTGACTATTGGGGGCAAGTCACTGGCCCCCACGGAGAGGGCTCGCAACTTGGGCATCCTCCTGGATTCACGGCTGTCTTTAGAAGAGCATTTGACGGCTGTGGCCGGGAGGACTTTCTATCAGGTCCGCCTGATACACCAGTTGCGTCCCTTTCTGGATCGGGACTCCTTACGCATAGTCACTCATGCCCTCATCACTTCCCGCCTGGACTACTGTAATGCTCTCTACATGGGGCTCCCCTTGAGGAGCACCCGGAGGCTCCAGCTGGTTCAGAGTGCGGCCGTGTGGGTGGTTATGGGAGTGACGTGGCATTCCCATGTGACACCTCTCCTGAGTGAGCTGCACTGGCTCCCGGTGGTCTTCCGGGTGCGCTTCAAGGTTTTGGTCACCATCTTTAGAGCGCTCCAAGGCTTAGGACCTGGGTACTTACAGGACCACTTTCTGCCACCAGTAGCCTCTCACCGGCCAGTACGCTCACATAAAGAGGGGCTCCTCAGGGTGCCATCAGCCAAACAGTGTCGACTGGCGGCCCCCAGGGGGAGAGCCTTCTCTGTGGGGGCTCCTGCTATCTGAAATGAGCTCCCCCCAGAGATACAAAGGATCCCGGATTTACACACCTTCTGCTGTGCCCTCAAGACCTATTTATTTCAACAGGCTGGTCTGGCTTAACTTCCCTTTTAATTGTAATTTTTAAAATTGGTTTTAAAACATTAGGGGTGTTTTAAATTGTTTTGGGCCAAATTATTTAATGGGTCTTTATATTGTCTTTTAACTTTTGTAGTTTGTGTGTTTTATTTTTCTGGCTGTTCACCGCCCTGAGTCCTTCGGGAGTAGGGCAGTATATAAATCTAATAAAAAGAAAAATGAAAATGAAATGAAATGAAATCCTTACAGTTAATGTCTTGTTTTTTAAATTATTCTTACATACATACCCGTGTTTTCCCCAAAACAAAACCAGGTCTTATATTAAGTTTTGCTCCAAAGGATGCATTAGGGCTTATTTTCAGGTGATGTTTTGTTTTCAGGAAAGTACGGTACTAAATGCGTCCATCTGGCTGACGATCTTAACTGGGGCTTATTTTTGGGGTGGGGCTTATACAGTATTATGAGCATCTTGAAAAATCATGTTATGGCTTATTTCCTAGTTGCGTCTTATTGTCAACTCACAAAGCATCCCTGGCCTGCTCTCGAGTTGCCATAGGCAAGGGGGATGGGAAAACAAACTCTGCAGCTGTGGCAAGGCAGCATGTCAGTAAAACAAAAGCATATTCCAGTCATATCTCTGTCAAGGCCGCCTCCGCAGTTACCCACAGTGGCCGGAGGGAAGTGATCTCTACAACTCGTGAAATTTCTTTGTTGGAGAATGTGACTAATGACACATCTTGGAGGGAGGGGGGAAATAGGGTCAGAGCTGGAATGTAAATTATGTGGGGTTAGAGTTGGCTTCACTTGGAACATGCCAACATGAAGCTCCTAATAAATAACTGGATTTCTTTTGAAGCTTGGCTCAAGGCTCATGATTTAATTAGGGCATCAGTTGGAACCCTGGCACTTATTTTCCGGGAAACATGGTATTAGGCGGTATTAGTATGGTATTAGTATGAAACCAAAAGAAAAGTATAATACAGATCTGGACATCCAGGCCACATTTGGTCCCTTGGTTGTTCCTGTCTGACCCATGTGAGGTCAATTGGAAATTAAAATCAAATATAAAAAAGTGTGCGACAAGAGGCATAAGAAAAAGCGGAGTCATGTTCAGCTCTGCACAGTTGCTCTGTGCTTCTTCAATCAGTTGGAAGCTACAGGAGGGCAAGAAGAGAAAGTGCTTTCCTATGCCTGGGCAGCATTCACCCCTCACCTGGAGTAGCCTGAAGAAGATCTGGGCTCAGTCACCTACCACTTCCTCAGTCTAAGCATGGCAAGTGGGTGGAGCACAGCCAGGAGCTATTGATTCAGTCCTCCACAACAGTCCCAGTTCCTCATATGGCCCCTTGGGAAAATTATCCATCTCTACTATAATAGGACAATATCAAATCAGGCAAATTAAAGAACTTTCCACCTTCTAGCTTGTCAACATAAAAATTCACTGTCCATTCCTTTTCACATATTTTTGAAGGTTCATGATGGATGCTCAACTTAATGAACTATATGAAAAATTCTCACTTCAATGAAGTATATCCTGTCAGTTTGGGGAAGAATGAAATATGACTGATGGATAAAAATACCAACTGTCACATTAACCACAGAAGGTCAAAGACTCCCCTACTCAAATATCTTATAGTATAGTATTAGTATTCCATTCAAGACTGGTCAGAATTCAGTATTTTTAGGTGATAAAGTAGAAGACAAAAAGGAGAGTTCATGAATGTGTTGAACTCTCCACTTACATAGTTTCCTACCCTTTGCTTGTTGTTTCTCTCACTTTTACATTGGGAAATCTTTCTGGAATCAAGGGCCTACAGAACAAGTTTTGCTAACCATCTGATCACTAATCCAAATTCAATTCAACCCCTCCACTTAAATTAGTTGGGAAAAATATGTTGATCAGTGATACATACCTCGTATAAACTGTGCTGGAATTAAGAAATATGCTAAAGTAAGTGCTACTGAATCCAAACCATGATTCAATATGCAATGGTACTACTGCATACCATTGTCTTCTGTGGTGATTGTACCACTGTGGACAAAATACCTGACAGCAGAATGAATAAGTTTTCTATCTTTTTCCCTTTCCAAGATCAGCATTTCAGTAACAGGTTTCTCTTGGGTCCTAATGAGGACCCAGATTGTTGGGGGCAATATGCTATTTAGTATACTGTCTTTGGTGTAAGCCGCCCAGAGTCCTTGGAGAGTGGGCGGCATAGAAATATGAATAATAAATAATAATAAATAAATAATACTGAATGAGTTTTCTTTAAGGCAAGGAGACATACATTCTTATCTGCAGCAACAACAATTAAAAATTACCTCTCCTTGAGACTCATGGCAAAAAATGGGACTAAAGGTTGCCAACATATACAAATTAAATTAATAATAAATAAAATAACATTTATATCTGGGGAACCTGTATTTCCATTTAGGCCAGGGGTGAAATCTAAAATTTGTTATTACCGGTTCGGGGGCGGTGGGGGGGGGGGTTGGTTAATGTGACTGGGTGGGTGTGGCCATTTTTTTGTTTACTTTTAAAACCATTTTTCTACAACCTCTTTGGCTAAAAGGTTGCAAAAAAAAATGTTTTCAAAAGGCTCTGAGGATCCAAGCTGAGTTCCCTGATCGGCAGAGGCTTTTAAAAAGCCCCTGCCGATCAGGGAACTCAGCTGGGATTGTCAGAGCATTTAAAAGAAAAAAACCCTTGTTTTCTTTTAAATGCTCTGACAATTCAAGCTGAGTTCACTGAGTTCACTCAGCTTGGATCATCAGAGCATTTAAAAGAAAACAAGGGTTTTTTTCTTTTAAATGTGTTTGATGAGCCACACGATCATCAGAGGCTTTTTATTTTTTACTTTTAAAAGCATTTTTTCGGCCGAAGTTGTAGAAAAAATGCTTTTAAAAGTAAAAAAAAAAAGCCTCTGATGATTGTGCGGCTCAGCTGGGCATGGGGGGGGGATTTTTGCTACCAGTTCTCCGAACCACCCGCCTCCATCGCTACCGGATCAGGTGAGCCGGACCGAACCGGGAGCATTTCACCCCTGATTTAGGCCATTCAGCTGTTAAAGACCTCTGATGGGCAAAAATTTGCCAGGAGGTTAGGCTTCAGAATTTTACCTATCCAGCAGAATCTCCAAAGTTGCCACATGGTTCAAGCTTCCAATACCATCATTGTTCTTCATAACATGGCCTGAGTCTTTAGGCTGAACAATAATATTTGTAAATTATTTTCAATAGCTACATACTGCCTACAGACTGTTGTCTGCTTTTCTTATTTGAAACCCTGACCATGTTTTCTTTTGTAACCAAGTGAAGCATATTTTTCATCCCAAAATGATGAGAAACTAAAGAAGTGTACTTAGTAACAGTAACAGAGTTGGAAGGGACCTTGGAGGTCATGTAGTCCAACCCCCTGCTCACGCAGGAGACCTGTACTAGGGATTCGAACCACCAAACTGCCAACCTTTCTGATTGACAAGCTCAGTGTCTTAGCCACTGAGCCACCTAGTCAGGCTAGTAGTTATGGTCAGAGGATACTTTGATGATTGTAGAGCAGAGATATCCAACTTTGGCAACTTTAAGACCTGTTAACTTCAAAATGTTGGCTGGGGAATTCTAGGAGTTGAAATCGAAGGTTGGACATTCCTGCTGCAGAGTTTCAGGGCCTTGTGCATATTACTTCCCCTTGTCTTAAAAGTTTTGTGAATTAACTGGAGTTGAAGGAAGGATTTATCATAATAAACAGAAATTGGAAGGCTATCTACACACAGGAGTATGGCAGGATGCACAAAGACTAGACAAGATATCAATACTCCTTTAATGAATGGGATTACTTTGCATAATAACTGTTCCAGCTTGTAGCAAAGGATGAATCATAATAACATTCAAAATGCCACCAACATATTTAAAACAATAATTAACAATAATTAACTATCTTAACAAGCTGGCATCTCACAGGATGAAATGTCAGCTCCCACATACAGACTCATTGATGAGCTCAATGGTTCTCTTATTTCTTTACCATTTACAGTCATTTGCTCTTCTTTGGGAAAATGGATCCTCAAAGCTCAAGGCCACAGGGAGAGACTCTGGAAGCGGCTGGCTGGGGATGCATATTTTCTGTAGCCACAATAATAAAATATAAATTTCTTGCTTCCCCACCAGTCATACACTCTCTAATTGGCTTTGCTGCCCTTGTTTGTTCTTGACAGTACACATTTATTTATTTATTTAACACAAATTTATATGCCGCCCTTCTCCCAAAGAACTCAGGGTGGCGAACACAAGCTAGAAACATACAATGAAAAAAGAAGAGTCTAATTAAAACCAATTAAAATCAAAATAATAAATAATAAAACCCCAGAACCAGAACTCAGCCCATTTGTTGACATAGCCAAGTCTTTAGGCCCCGACGGAAGAAGCGGAGATCAAGCGCCGTCCGGAGCTCGGTAGGTAACTCATTCCAGAGGGTAGGAGCGCCCACAGAGAACATCCTACCCCTGGACGTTGCCAACCAACATTGTCTGGCCGACAGTACCCTGACGAGGCAGCCCTATGTGAGCGGACAGGATGGTGGGAGGCAGGCAGGAGATGGTCCTGCAAGTACCCTGGACCTAAGCCATGTAGGGCTTTATAGGTGAGTACCAGCACCTTGAAGCGGATCCGGAGGACCACCGGTAACCAGTGCAGCTCGCGCAGGAGAGGTGTTACATGGGAGTAATGGGGAGCTCCTGTAACAACCCGCGCAGCCACATTCTGGACCAGCTGGAGCCTCCGGATGCACCTCAAGGGCAGCCCCATGTAGAGAGAGTTGCAGTAATCCAAACGAGAAGTTACCAGGGTATGAGTGACCGTGTGAAGGGCATCTCGGTTCAGGAAAGGGCGCAACTGGCACACCAGGCGAACCCTCCCCCAAGCAGGATTCCATTTGCCAGTCACAATACTGCTGTGATTTAGACAGATGACTGGAGCCAACTATCAGAACTTGTGTAGGATTGAGCAGCTGCCCAATAAAACAGGACACGTATTATGGAACAGTTCTTGTCCACCACCACAGGTCATGCAATGCATTTGCAACTGATCTTTATTCAAGTAGAGGCTACCAGTCAAATAGGAGAAAGCTCCTACAACAGCTGAAAGACAAAAGCTGCCCTGGAAGAGATGGCAGTGGCATAGGAAGCCAGGTCAGCACCAGTTCTCCACTTGTAGGGAGTTGATCTAAGGATCGGAGTATGGTGGATAAAGAGAATCAATCATCCATCCATCCATCCATCCATCCATCCATCCATCCATCAGTCTATCATCTATCTATCTATCTATCTATCTATCTATCTATCTATCTATCTATCTATCTATCTATCTATCTATCTATCACCATCATCTATCTATCTATCACCATCATCTATCTATCTATCTATCATCTCTACTTTTAAACTCTGTTTAATAGGTTTTCTGATGTGTTCAATAATAACTCCTTATCCTCCCCTAAGTAGCACGAGCAATGGCTGCTCAGCTGAGGATGATGGGGGCTGTATTCCATACATCAAGGGGACACCAGGTTGAAGAAGGCAGCTTTAAATCATTACATCCTATTTAGCCTCATAATCCAGTTTCCCAATTCTTAAGTCTTTTTTGACTGTCTCAGAAATGGCTTTGTTTAAGTTCTCTGTGCAAGAAAAAAAAGACGAGCCTTTGTGACAGTACAGGGAAAGCAGGGATAATCCAAACAGCCATTTCACTGGTACATCACATCACAGAAGGCCTTTAATTAGCAACTTGAAGGGAAGAAAATTGATTCTGCCTGTATTTGTTATAGACACACACGAGTGATGTTAAGCAGATAGAGACCATTTATTCATTAAAATGAAAAGTGTCTTCTCTAACCTTCCAGATGTCCCTGGGCAGAGCTTGTACTTCTCCTTTGGATAGTTAGAAGATAGGGACAAAAAGATGTGGATACAGACGATGAGCTAGAAAGAAGCAAAATCTTTTCAAGTCATTAATTGATAGAGTACCCTACAGTTCTAACACTGATTTGTGGGAAAGTAAACTGGGAAGATCAATTGCTGTTCAGCATGATGTTGCATTCTTTTAAGGGCCAATGTTCCAGATTCTCCCAACAGACTCTTTGTAGTGTTTCTCTTCCTATCTTCATGGCTGTTTTCATTCGATTGTGGAGGTAAAGAAGTAAAGTTTGAAGCCTCCAACTTTGAGATGACTTAGGGACCAATTATCTTTCCATTCTGTTTAATATCAGCTGTACATGAGGCCACTGGGAAAGGTCATCCATTAGTTTGCTATCAGACATTATGAATATGATGATGATAGTTGTATATCTGTATCCAAAACAACAAGTGATGTAGTCAAGGTTTGACCCAGTGTCTGGTAACTGGTTGAGGCTAAATGGAAAGGAACAGGATCATGCTCAACCTCAGAAAAACTGAGAGGCTGTAGAGTGCTTAGTCTACTCAGTTCTTAGGCTCTTCTACCTTTTTCCTAAATTGGGTTTCACTGCTTCAGTCTAGATCTCAGATCTTGTTGAAGAAGCATGTGGCAGTTCTGGCCAGGAAGGCCTTTGCAAACATTCAACTTATATGTCAGGATAAGTTGTATAACCTATACACTGAATCAAGGATCTCTCCTTATATTTTGGTAACTTCATGGTTGGTCTGTGGCATCTTATTCTATCCAGGACTGCTTTTGAAGACCACACAAAAGCTACAGCAAATCCAGAATGTGCAGCACAAGCAGTGATGAACAAATCTTGTTATTACTTATAATGCCCTTTGGACCATAGGGCCTATTTGAGGGACTGTCCATCTCCTAATATATCAGTCTATTAACAAAGAGTTGGCTTTGTTTAAGATCCCAATTAAGCAATGCCATTTGTTGGGATCCAGGAAACAGATCTTCTCTGTCACAGCACCTGCCCTTTGGAATTCTGCATGCATGCACACACCGAGATTCATATCATCCGCACCCTGCCCACCTTCAAACAATCTTTAAAAAATTGGATTTCTTCCCACTAGGTCTTCTGTAAGTGTGTTTGGATGAGCCCTTTGAATTGGAGGTATCTAGTAGGATATTATGATAGTTTTTAGATCATGGTTGTTTTTACCTAATATTGTTTTTTTAAAATTTGTGAAGCCACCTGGATGTTTGGTAGCCTAGAACAGTGATTGCTAACCTTTTCCAGACCGAGTGCCCAAAGTGCGCCTGAACCCCCAAAATGCAATGCACATGCGCCCCCACAGATACCCCCACATGTGCTCCCCCACGCATGCCCCATCCTCCTGTCCAGTGGGAGGCGCGCACACACACGCAGCAGAGCTGAACTGGGGCAATGGCTCACGGGCCCACAGAGAGGGTGCTGCATGCCATCTCTGGCACACGTGCCATAGGTTCACCAATATGGGCCTAGAATATGTGGAAAATAAACATTGGTGTTTCTTCTAATGTTATCCCCCCCTCCCCCGAAGCAGAGTAGTAAGGTTAGTTGGGCTGAACAAGAAAGGTTCGCCTGGAGTCTCTTAATGAGGTCTGCAATTTTGAGTAGTGACTTAAATCTGGGTCTTTTATTTTATATCCAATACGTTCATCATAATACAACAATGGCTGCCTGTTCACCTATTTACAATATTTTGATCTTGTTATAAAATCCCAACTGAGGATGAATCAATGAGAATTTTAAAAACTGCAGACTTAGATTGGGATTCTTGTGTTTTGGAGCAGACTTTGTTTTTTTTTTGTAAATACATAAATCATTTAATCATGATGATACAAATAAAAATGATTTCTCCCAAAAGATTCACCACATCCGAAATATTTTTCTTTGCTTCTAGTGCAGCATATTTAAATATCATGTGAAACATTATTAAAAAAGGCCGAGAAGGTCTATCAACTTCCTATCAACCCACTTAATTGACATTTACATAAATATATTGGATTTTGCTATTCATTTCAGAGAAAGAGAAAGAAAGAAAGAGATGAAGGCATACAACAGCTGATCTTTATCAGGATTTACCTTCACTATAATTCAATGAGAAGGATCAAGCGGTATGATAATCTAAGATGTTTTAAGTCATGGTTCCTTGTGCAATCCATAGTGAGTAGGTTCAACACATAATGGCCAAAGTGATGCATCAACACTCTGAATTAAGTCAGTAGCAAACAAATCTTATGATAACTTTTGCAGCAGGACTTACAATAGGAAAATAAGAAAAATATTCAGATCCAGCTTGGTTTGGTTTTTTCATGACTGCTTTGTTAACGTTCATTGTAGCAGTAGACTGAAATTCCTCTGTTGTTTTGGACTACAGTACTACTAATTCCAGGGTGAAGGGGGAAAATGCTATTGCTTATTCTCACATCTTTATTTTAAATGCTTTCAGTGACCAGTATTCATAATGATGCTTTGTAAATAAAACTCTACAAATCATTATTATATTATTGTTCTGACTATAATGTTTCAAGTTATCATTTTGCTAATATGGTTATACAGTAAGGGTGAAATCTACTTACCTTCCTTACTGGTTCAGAAGTGAACGCGCCGCAGTACATGCGCGCACAGACCCTCTGTGCATGTGCAAAACCTTCTGCGCATGTGCAGAGAGTAAAAAACACATTATGTCTTGGTTAAAACCAGGAAGTAATGTTACCTGGACGGGTGGGTGGAGCCTCGCACCACCATCACTACTGGTTCTCTGAACCACCTGCCACAATCGCTACTGGATCGCCCAGTCCGGTCCGAACCGGGAGCATTTTACCCCTGTTATATAGTTTATGAACATTCCACCTTTTCAGAAAACCAAGCTGTTAATGCTTGGGAATCAACTTTTTTGAAAGAAGGGTAAGTTCCTGATCTGGCTTGGAGTTAAATCTCATGCAAGTGTTAGGGACCAAAGCATCTTTCCAGAGTTAGATGTAGGTTAAGAGGTCTGTAAGAATAGGGAAGCAAAAAAGCAAGGAATAACTAATTAAAATAGGCAATAGATTGAAAATTGGCACTTGAAAGAAAAAAGAGAAGAAAGAGAGAGGTATGGCACAGAAAGTGTATTCTGCCAATTATGGCTTTTATTTTTTTATGTAAGCATTGTGAGTGGCAGCTCTAGAAAGTAGTCCTTTCAAGAAACAATGAAGAGGATGGACCTCATATACTAATTTAAACAAACTTGCCAATTCTTTGACTGGTGCCTCTAATAATAATAACAATGCAAATTTTATATTAAGGCAGTGTTGAGCTACAATGAATAAAGAGTCAGATAACAGAACTGGTTAGTCTTACTGACAATCATCCAACTACAAATTCTCATGGTGCTTTGTTTTACAGTACTACGGATACCTGCAACTCTTTAGTGCTGCCAGAGACAGATAAAGCAGGCTTTGTGATGCTTTTTGCTTTGTATTAAATCAGTGTCAGAGATGGTAAGTTTTGAATTGTTGAGGTTCTAATAGCTCCTACCCAGGAAGAATTGGAGGAACTTATAGCCCAGATAAAGCTTTTGAAAATTTGGAAACTTCCTCCCCCGGATCCAAAATATTCTTACTATTGTCATTTTCATTTTCCAGCACACTATGTCAATCTTATTAATTGAGTCCTCTTCCAAATAATGACAGAATTATATTACTCAAGTGGGATAAGCCCCTTGTGATCAGATGTCACGGTTTGGACTTGTGATACATTCCAAGCTGTCCTCATTTTTTAAAAATAGTAAAATAAGGTAGAACTGTTTCAATTTCTGACTGTGATCGAATGTATCTCTGGAGAACCAGTGAACGGGAGTTTTGGCAACACAGAGCTTTCCTAAAAAGAGGTCTGGATCAGTAGTGGGTTGCAAAACCTGTCACTACCAGTTCACTCATGCGCAGAAGTGTTCAGCGTGGGTGGGTGGAGCGTCCCACCACCGCCGCTATCGGTTCACTGATCCGGGTAGAACTGGTAGCAACCCACCACTGGTCTGATTAAGAAACTCCATGATCCCAAGCTGGATGGGGGAAGAGGGAAGAAGTTCAGAATAACCATTCCCTAGAACCCCTCAGGGTATGTCTAGTAAATTAGAACATTATAGCTTTAGTTTGGCAAGATTCTGTCCTTTGGTGTAAGCACATAAAAGATATGGCCTCAACTGGATTTTGCTCTCTCATCTTTGCGCTTCGGCCTGACACTGACATTGACAAAACATTTTGCTGCTTTGTTTTGAAGGGGAAGTTTTTGATCCACTCAGCTGATAGGACACCATAATGATTAGTTGACTTGATAAAGAAGTTCAAATACAGATCTCATTATCTTACATTTTTAAGGAAACTGAAATGCAGGTGTATGTTCAGGTAATAGTCTCAGACACTGGCTTACCAGTTGGCAATGAAGTTCTGATTGGTCGTAGTTCCTTAGGTATGTAAAATCAAATTTGTTGATTTTCATATTATGTAGAAATGTTGTGAAATATAAAGCAAAATATTGGTGTATTATTTTTGTAATCTACTGCACCAAAGAAAGTCAGAGGTCTACTTTTCCTTCCCTTTGTTTTGCACTTTTCTCTTTCCTTTTCTTATTTTTTTTCTAGCATTTGTTTCTTCTATATTTTTATCTTATAATGAATAAAAACATTAAAAAAAGAAGTATATACTATCAGATGCAATACCAATTCAACAATAAAACATGAATCCTCAAGAGAAAACTAAAAAAAGAAGACTAACATCCTTCAGTTAATAATGCACTAATATTCAATAAAATCCTATAATTACTCAAATCTGGGGACTTTTCAAAGAGTGCTGGGAAGACAGCACTCCCAGCTGTCTTCTAAAACACAGCCATTGCATATGTTTGGAGCAAGTATGTGTCATAAATCAAAAGTAATTCTAATGTTGCTAGCTTAAACTGCAAGAATATTTTTGCTAATTTTTAGCAATATGTGCATTTTTTTCTCAGTTTTTTTTAAGAAACCGCTTACTAAAAGCCCTTTAGGTTTGAGGTGGAGTTTTTTTGCATCCTACTTGCTTACAGCTTAGCACACTTGTGGTTTACTAATCAATTCATCTCTAGCTGTTGCCTGAACTTGAATGGTGGGTGCAAGTCTTTTTCTTATCTGATATGTCTAAAATGCTGAGGTAACATTTGGGAAAAAGTACCAACTTCTCTAATATTTGATTGATTGAATAAGTCTATCTCTTCACATTTGTTTTGATCATCTTTCTTGCTTTGCCTGGACAATTGGGCACACTTTAATACTTTTATCCCAGAATAGAAGAACTATAGAAGGAACAAGCAGGAAATCCCTGTCATTTACATTCCAATTTATTGCTTTTTAAACTACACAGATTACATTCTATACCATGTTTCCCTCAAAATAAAACACGGTCTTATATATTTTGGGAGACCAAAAGACGCAGTAGGGCTTATTTTGGGGGAAATACGGGCAACCTGGAAAAGCTAAGAGATGGTGGGACAGATTGACACCTGATTTAATGGAGGCAGGTGATTCTGACCTGTGATGGTACCAGTAGCAGGCAGAGACACAGGGGTGGGGGTGGGGGTGGGGAAGGGTCAGTGGTGGGTTTCAAATTATTTTACTACCAGTTCTGTGGGTGTGGCTTGGTGGGCGTGGCTTCATGGGCATGGCAGGGGAAGGATACTGTAAAATCTCCATCCCCACCCCACTCCAGGGGAAGGTTAGTGCAAAATCTCCATTTCCTCCTAATCAGCTGGGACTCAGAAGGCAGACAATAGATGTGGGTGGGAGCAGTCAGAATTTTTCTACCAGTTCTCCGAACTACTCAATGTTTCTGTTACTGGTTCTCCAGAACTGGTCAGAACCTGCTGAAACCCACCTCTGGGAAGGGCAGGTGATCCTGACATGCGGCACAGCCTTCTGCCCTGTTGTGGTCTTGGGCAAGCTGAGAGATGGTGGGATGGATTGAAATCGGGCGACCCACTGTCTGTCGGCTTGCCCATAGCTGTGACAGTGCAGAAGACTGCAGGGCATGTCAGGATTGTCTGGCCTTCCCCCGTGCCTCTGCTTGCTGCCGCTGCGGCCACACATCAGAATCACCTGCCATCCCATGCATCTGATTGCCAGTGTCGCCGTGCATTGGAATCACCTGCCCTCTGGGGGTGCTTCTGCTTGGAGGGCACAGCCAGTGGTTGCAGCGCTGGGATTCATCTGCACTACATGGGCTGTGGCTGCTGCCATACACCGTCTGCTCCGTCTGCTCACCACCCCCTCTGCTGGCCATGCCCCCCTGGTCATCCCCTGTGGGCTGATGATGATCTTCACTGTTGCTTATTTTTCGGCTAAGGCTTCTAGGAGCACACTAAAAATCAGGCTAGGGCTTATTTTCTGGTTGGGTCTTATTTTCGGGAAAACACAGTATTAAACTGAAATCACAATGTGATTCAGTTTTGGCTTTGCACAAATGCTGAACAAACTGTGATTTATAGGGATTTGCAGAGAGAGTGGGACAGAGTAGGCAAGTGACAAAGCATGTGTTCTAACATTAGAGCCTTGGTGGCACAGCAGACTAAAGTACTGTTAACTAACACCAGCTGACTGCAATTACTGCAAGTTCAAATCTCACCAGGCTCAAGGTTGACTCAGCCTTCCATCCTTTCGAGGTAGGTAAAATGAGGACCCGGTTTGTGGGGGCAATAAGATGACTTTGTATAAAAAAAGAACAACGCTGGGGGGGGGGGGCAAAAGCCCTACTAAGCAGGTATATACAAAAGTATGAAGGCTATTGCTTAATGCATTGTAAGCCGCCCTGAGTCTCCGGAGAAGGGCAGAATATAAATTGAACCAATAAATAAATAAATAAATAAATAAATAAATTACAGAACAAACTTTGCTCCTTAATATTTGAATGCAATCCAAATACAGAAAGCCAGAATTTACCTTGTGACATCATGGCACATGATGTATCATACCAGGGGCCTGGTAGCTCAGCAGACTAAAAGCATTGTGATTAACACCAGCTGTCTGCAATTACTGTAAGTTCAAATCTCCCCAGGCTCAAGGTTGACTCAGCCTTCCATCCTTTCTAAGGTAGGTTAAATGAGGACCCAGTTTGTGGGGGCAATAAGCTGACTTTGTATAAATATACAAAAGTATGAAGGCTATTGCTTAACGCACTGTAAGCCGCCCTGAGTCTCCGGAGAAGGGCGACATATAAATAAAATTTAAAAAAAAAATTCTTTTTTAATGTCATCTATCAGAAACAAATGCCTATATAAACTAGGGCAACCAACCTTTGCCTCATGTGAGAGATTGTGGGAAAGCTGGGAGCAAGTCAAGTGATATATTTGACCCAGGTGAGAAGACATCTGGGAAAAAGCATTTCAAAGAGATTCCGTCTCAATTAATTCAACTACAAAAGAATCTGGGAAAGTGCCATTATAGTTTCTAAGATTATTTTTACTCCCATATTAGCATTAAAGATATTTTATTGAAATCTGCATCATTTTTACTTCCTCCGTATTGCCAGCTACCTGGGCTTGATATTTGCCATAATGCAAATACAACCACTACATAGCAAGAAAGAGATATGGAACAGAACAGAATAACAGAGTTGGAAGGGACTATGGAGGTCTTCTAGTCCAACCCTCTGCACAAACAGGAGACCCTATGCCAGTCCAGACAAGTGCCTGTCCAGTTTCTCCTTAAAAGCTTCTAGAGATGGAGCACCCACAACTTCTGAAGGCAAGCTGGTTAATTGTTCTCACTGGTAAGAAATTTCTCCTTAGTTCAAGGTTACTTTTCTTCTTGATTAATTTCCATCCATTGTTTCTTGTCCTGCCTTCTGGTTTTTTGGAAAATAGGTTGACCCCCTCTACTTTGTGGCAGCACAAAAACATCTAGTATTTATCCAAACTGTGATATAATATCTTAACAAGCCATGTTTAGACCAACATAATATATGACTTTGCTTTACATCTTAATGAAAAAGATTTCCCCCCCCCATTTTGAACCTACTGTTTTAGAATTGCATTTTAACTCAGGCAAATTGCATGGACACCCATCCTTTCAGGGAAGATTAAAAAAAGAAATATCCATCATGTCTCTACATGACTTCAAACACTGTTTTGGAATAGATACATGCTTTGGTCTTGGTTGCTTAGCCCTGGTTCCCACAACACTACTGTGCTGCACAACTCTTGGGGAAAGCTGAGTAAATATGTTGCCATCATCTCTTTTACTCTAGAGAAATAATCTCTGCCACTGATTTACCAGGGAAGAGGCAAATCTCTTGTTCTGCTGCTTGATTTGATGACAAGTCAGGCTAAAAGCTAGCTCTTTTCCCCATGATTAACACCACTGATTCATATAAATTCAAAATCTTTATTTACATGGCAAAGTCAGAGATCTTGAATAAAATTGAAAAGAGAGAAGAAACACATTATTGCTTTCTGAAGAGTTTGATCTCAGTCTCTTTCAGCTCAGGGACTGTTTCCTCTGTTCCCAGATCTTACACACACAGCAGAACACGTTTTATACATGATCTCAACCCATAAAATAAAACACATTCTCTACTGTGTAGTCAGCTTCACTGATCCTATCTTATTAGCCCAATTCACTATATTTCAATCTGGGTATTGCAGCCTTATTTTGTTCTAACCAGCCTTGGAGGAAGTCCATGTCCTTTAACCTTTTCAGTGTCTGAACCTAGTGACAAACAGAGGTGGTATTCAGCAGGTTCTGACCAGTTCTGGAGAACCTGTAGCGGAAATTTTGAGTAGTTCGGAGAACCAGTAAATACCACCTCTGACTGACCCCACCACCATCTACTCTCTGCCTCCCGAGTCCCAGCTGATTGGGAGGAAATGGGGATTTTGCACTAACCTTCCCTTGGAGTGGGGAAGGGAATGGAGATTTTACAGTATCCTTCCCCTGCCACGCCCACCAAGCCATGCCACGCCCACCAAGCCATGCCATGGCCACCAAGCCATGGTCCCAGAAGTGGTAGTAAAAAATTTTTGAATCTCACCACTGGTGACAAACATAACAAGCTATTATCAGCATGTCTTAGCCTCATTCTCCTATGTAGGTATGAACCTGGTTAACAAAAGAGCTTAAGAAAGCAACCAAACTCAAATAACACCAAGAACCTAACTAGAATTTAACTAGTTACCAGCTGGCATTCTGGTTTTCCTTAAAGTTGGGGAAACTATGACTTGACCAAGTACTTTTATGTAAGTAAAAAGCATACAGTTACGTTTTCCTGTGTGCCTACTATTGTGGCATGAGCCATTTCACAACACTGATCTGTGGAAAGGCTGCATATGCAATATGTGAATTGAAAGATTGTTTATAAACACAGCTCAGGCATAACCAATTAGCCAGATGAGAAAACATCTGAAAGCAGTCCATTTCAACAAAAGGGAAGGAGAAAGAAACTCTTGATCTTGGGGCATTCAGGTGTATAGAAGCAGATTCTTGACTTTTGTAGAAGTTACTGTTTATTGTAAGGTAGTCTGTATCTGCAAGAAACTATCTACCCCATCAGCATCTTTAACTTCCCGAGAAAATGCTGGTTTCTTAGAGAAAGAACTATTGAAAGGTCTCAGGGCAATCTTTGATATGGGGGATCAAAGCCAGTTTTCATTCCATATTCTCTCTCTGGACTCTCTCTTGACCAATGCATGGCTGTTTCACAACATTCCCCAATCTTTGCCTCTGTTGCTATTTGGCTACATCAAATATTATGCATTTAGCACCATCATCTTCATAAATGTTTCTTATCTACACTCCTTGGGTCTTGTTTGGCATAGGGAGAAATAAGTATGTAAGAGAATCCAAGTTTTAAGAGAGTTTGAGAATTTAATGACATTCACCACCAGAGGGTGAATGGGTGGGGGAGCGAGGAGGAGATCCCTCTGGAACAGACTGGAAACAATCTATGGCATCAATAGTGTGATGAGTCAGTTCTGGTGCACACATCCAATTTTTTTACTCTATTCTTGCTTCAGGCCAAAGTGGTTCTGAAGGGTTTTGGAAAACACAGTTAGTTTGTCAGATACAAAAGCATGCCATGGGCCATGCAATTCCTTTCCAAATATCTCCAGTTCTTTGAGAAAATGGTCATCTATCTCTAGTCTTATTCAGACAGACTTCCCCCCCCCTATTTGCCATTTCTGTTTATCAGTTCTCTGGGGAATTCTTTTGGAACCAATTGTCATTTACTTGGTAGGCACACTGTGTTACTTATATGCTGTAAAGGCTCAACATTTGGTGTAAATATAATGCACTCTTGCTTAATATATTTTATTTTCTCCTAGGCTTTAGAATTTATTGCTTACCAAAAATACATTTTATTTTCATCGGGATTAGGTTTATACAAAGCTTGGCATGGATTCAGTACTTAAGGTATAACTTGGAAACACAGTTTGGCAACCTTACACAGCCTTCTCCAGTTTGGGACTCTTGAGATCCAAGCTTAGTTACAGATTGGAAATGAGGATGGATGAATTACTTAGTGGGAAATCTGTGCTTCAACTGTACCTTAAGGCAAACTAAGTTCCTGATGTCTTCTACTGTGATATTTGCTTTGGTTAAATTAGAATTAAATAGATTTATCTGACAGTCCTGTACATATTTCTTTTCAATGAGTTCAGAAACTCACGGAATTCAAACAGGATTTGCTCCCAAACAAAATCCTTTATTTAGGATTATACCATTGGTTTAATTAACTTTGATAACAACACTCTGACTTCAATAACCTATTAATCTGCTTTTGCTAGCAATATTCAAGCTAGCATTTTCACTCCTGCAACTATTCCATTTTCATAATAGTTTTCAAAGCAGTTACCACATTTTAACCAGCATACACTGTTCAGTAATGACCTCCAAAGTATAACCTATGAGCTAGAAAGTAAAATCACATAGACCCAATGTTGCTTGCCATCTTTAAAATGATTCCAATAAAGGATTTGGAAGAATACTTTGTAAACAACATAGGTTATATACAATATTTAAAATCTGTAATAAATAAAATAGGAACAAGGCTGTTCTTGACACGTTATAGAGATAACTCTAAAAGGATGGAAGTTGAGCCCACCACATGTGTATTTGGTACCAGATTATAATGGCACCTGGGATGGAATGTGGGTTTTTTTTAAAAAAATGTGGGGGTTTTGTTTTTATCTCCTATTTATAGGGCTCTGATTGTTGATAGTCTCCCACAGTTATATTGTTTAAGATGGGAAGCCATATACATTTTTTAAAGATAAAACAAATTTGAATTAGTAAAATGGTCAGCATTTTGATGGGAAGAATTAGCTGCACAAATTCAGAATGGGAGACACTTGATATCCTTTTTGCGGTATATGCAAATAGGATCTAGACCTTTTTGTAAGCCAGCAGTTTCACAGCAGAGTCAACAATAGGGTGCCATACTGAGTGCAGTTCTGAAGTTTATCAACAGATATACAATCAGATACAATATCAGGCTTCACCCAGACAATACTTGAGCTTTGGCTCATAGCCATAGATTCAAGGACACAGCTTTCATTTTGGATTGTAGAGAACACTTTAATAAAATGAAAATAAGTGACTATAAACTCTAGGATTCCATATCCATATCCATTCCATATCATGTGCATAGCAGTCTCAGATTAAAATCTTGTACCTGTTTCTCTCTTTCTTTTGCCATATAAGGTTATTTCTCACTGAAATAAGTGGTCTGTATTTATGCATTTTTCTTGTGATGAGCCAGTCCAGTTTCAGACTTGTTTCTTCTGATTTTCTGGTATTCTCACGGCATCCAAAGCTGGAACCTTCAATTAAAGAAAAAACACTAAGATGCTCTATTGAAAAATGTTCAGAGGAAGAGAAGGAAACCGAGACATAAAGAGCAAGTCACTTACAAAAAGTTTGAAGGAGTGGAATATGTTTAGTTTTATGCACAGGTGTTGAAAAGTCTGAAGTGTTTTCCCCCAGAACGAGCATGGTCAGGGATTAAACCCATCCAAGAAAGTCATTTGTTTTAATATCCTACTTTAATGAGATGAGAGAGCAGAGGTTTGAAGCAGGGGTGAAATCTAGCAGGTTCTAACAGGTTCTGGAGAACTGGTAGCATAAATTTTGAGTAGTTCGGAGAACCAGCAAATGCCACCTCTGGCTGGCCCCAGAGTGGGGTGGGAATGGAGATTTTGCAGTATCCTTCCCCTGCCATGCCCACCACGCCATACCACACCCACCAAGCTACAGCCACAGAACCGGTAGTAAAAAAAATTGAATTTCACCACTGGTTTGAAAGCACTACTTTTCCATCACAGGCCTATGTTATGGAATAGCTTCCCTCTAGAAATTTAGAGGCCTACAACTAAGACAGGAAACCATTTTGTTTTCAGTTGCCCCAAACTACAGAACTCAAACCAGTACACTAAAATTGCAAAAGAAAATAAAAGGATTTTGACATAACCTTAGGCAATATTTCCTATTGGTACAACATTTTTGATAATAGAACAGAAAGTGATAGAACTTTATATAGAGGCTATAGTTATATAGGCTATAGTCATGGCCTAGTAGTGAATCTGCTATATTGGCAGCCAGTTAAGGACTTGGGGTGAAATCTCTTCCAACTCAGTGATTTTTGTTCTTTATATTTTCTTCTTACTTAGATTGATAAAATGACCATAATAGCCCAGTGCACATAACATTAGTTCCCTCCTCCCAATTTACAGAAAAAATATCATTATAATTCTCTTAATACTGTTCTTCAGTCCTGAAAGCTTCACAGAAAAGCAGGGCTTTAATATCCTAATATTGCAGGAACCATTCTTGTTCCTGAGTATTCACCTGTTGCAACGGTATGTGGGAATGACCTTCGGAGACAGGGCAAAGAGACAGCCAAGGACATGTTCAGCTAAAAGGTAAGTTCACTGCCAATAGGAATGTGGCAGGGTAAGAGGTTCAGAAGGATCCTTTTTAGTTTCTTGGGCTGTAGAGGGGATGTGGGGAAGAAACATACTTTCAGCCTTTCAAGATCAATAGCATCCTTGCAAGGCAAATCAGATAGGAAAATAGTCAGATAGATTGTACTTTACTGTACAGTTACTTACATTAATAGAATCCTGCAAGTCTGAAAGAAATCCTTTACAGCCCAAAGAACTAAGGAGGGTCCCTTCTGACCTGCTTCCTACCCCAAATTAAATTGCCTTTAATCTGACCATTCCTTTGGCTGCCTTTCTTTCTTTGCCTTGTTTCCCAAGATCATTTCCACATACCATTATACCTGTCTTATCTCCTGGCAGATAAAGACTCACAGCTTGTCCTCTTTTCCACCCTGTATCAGATGGGCAATTCTAGCTGGAATAGATGGTCCTGAAGAAATCCAGCCTCCTCCAAGCAGTACAAATGAGATATAATAGCCAATACCTAGAACTGAACCTCAAAACACATTGGCAGCCAAAGCACCTCCCTCCCTGTTACATGATTGTAATGGTCCTCATTCATGATCAGGTGGTCCACACCTCACAACTTTCAGTGACAACCAGACTACACCAACTCTATGGTTGCTTGCTTTCTCCAAACTGCACTGTTAGGGAATTAGATGTGTTAATAGTAGAAAAAATATATATAAAGTGCTGTGGCATCTTCATGTCAATTGTGTTTTCTAGGCAGTTGGGTAGTATGCATTTTAAAGATAATTGAAGTCACTGAAGCTTATCAATGCCAGTTGTTCCCCTTTACCCACCTGGTTGGAAAAGCTGTAAAGGCCATTCAGCTGTCATTGAAGATTGTGAATGCCAGTTGTTCTCTATTCATCTGGAAGCAAAAACTTTCAGCATCCACCAAGCCCATCTCCACTGTGCCACGAGCGAATGTATTCTTTGTTGGGCTAGCAGTCACCTTCAGCTTTGGCTTCTTTCTATTTATCGCTTTGTATTAAAACAATCAGATCTGGGTAAACATAGCATAGACAAGGGAGTGAATTTATAGACATTAAGATCCATGCTACCTGTATTTGAAATACAGCCTAGTAGACATGATTGAGTTTGTCTTGTTACTTCATCTATTGGTCACAATCCAAATAGCATTAACTGAAGTGTGAGAATTAAGCATTTGGTTAAACCTCTCTCGCCAAAATCAATGGAGCTAAAAGCACTTGCGTTTGATAGGTCACATCTACCCAGATGATAGTTTGGGAGAGTAGCTTTGCTGGATTAGGCCATTGATTCCTTCTACTTTAGCCCTTTGCTTTCAGGAGACAGTTTGCCAAAACTGAAAATTAAACTCAGCTACAATATAACCGGACGGTAGGATAGCAGGAATCTTATTATGACTATCTCAACTAATCAACAAATCCTCTGAAGCGTGATATTTGACTTCATATGATGGGGTTTTTTTTCCTAAAAAAGAAATGGTTCTTGAGATTGGCAAAACTGCAGTTATCAGAGGAACTAAACTCGTTTGTATGGTAAGTTTTGATTTAATAGCTTTTTGTGCTGCAATAAATGATTACTGAAGGCTTAAGCCAATATATAGCTACAGGGTTGTGACCTCAGAACGCGAGACTATCCTGTAACTGTTCTCTGTCAGATATCTAATTGTGGCAGAAGCATGAATAAATGTAACAAAATCCAATGAAGCAGATAAATATTGAGATCCACGAATAACAAATTGGGTTTTTGCTTTATATCAAAAGGCAAGTCAATATAAAAGCAGAAACTTGTATTAGATTAAGTGATATCAAACCTTTTAGGGGCCTGTTATTTCATGGCAAAAAAAGGGGAGCTAATCTGTTGTTTCCAGTGATGTGTTAAAGAATCCTGTCACTTAACAAATTTCATGCCCTTCAGTTGCTATGCACTCTTGCTTATTGCGTGATGACAGCACCCCAATGGTAGTATGCTATAAAAATCCTAAAAACTGAATTTCCACAGCATCTGCTGCAAGCAAGTTTTGTAGGGTAGTGGTGGTAGTGTTTTATCTCTGTATTTCTGCACAAAGGAAACTCACTTAACAGTGAGGTCACTCTGCGTTCATAGATGTTCTTGTTCTCATGAGACAGGCTGCCTGCCATGTGTCTTTTTTCCCCTCTTCAATTTCATCAATCTGATTTATAAACAAGGCCTTGAATCCAGCTTCGACAGCTTCTATACCTATCACAATATGCTCAGTTAACACACTGCACAAAATGTGCCAGGATAGAACCACTGAATATTGGATCCTTTTTATTTTGTTTCATTGGAGCACTAAAATTCTTGGATGCAAAGGAGTAGAGTAGAGTAGAGTAGAGTAGAGTAGAGTAGAGTAGAGTAGAGTAGAGTAGAGTAGAGTAGAGTAGAGTAAAGTAGAGTAGAATCAAACAGAACAGAACAGAACTATTGACCAGGTGTGATTGGACATACAAGGAATTTGTCTTTAGTGCATAAAATCTCAGTACATACAAACAATAAAGTAATATAATCATAAGATACCAACAGGAGAAGATAGTAGAAAAGATGAGAAGAATAATAGTAATACAGCCATATTACATGGGTATACCCTTAGACATAAGACAGTACTATGGTAACGAGTTGTGACGCAACTAAATTTATTTGCAGATCAAAAGGACAGTGGTGTGGCAGAGTTCATGATAAAAAGTAGGTAGTATAATTTAAGCCAAGACTAGAGTTTTAGCTTCTCCCAGATTTTGGGAGTTCAGCTTCCATCAATATCTGCCACCAACGAGAAAGGGCATTTATTTAAAAGGCTTCTGTTCTAATTGTTAGCTTATTTCTCTTTAATGCACTCTGTCCTGCTGTATTCCTGTCAGGATAAAAAGTATTTCACATTAAAAGATACATTGATTTTATTTGCAAAAGTTTAATGCTGCCTTAGTCCAAGAATTAAAGTGGTAAACCACAAGTGAAAATGACAGCAGGGTAATACCAAATAATAAAGAAGTTAAACTAGCTTTCCTCAATCTGGCATTCTCCAGATACAACAGAAGCATAGGAAAAAAAAAAATCTAACACAACATGGACAGATCTGACTTAAAATTTTAGCTATGGTAACTCCAATTTACCTGGTTGGGATGTTCTGACTTTTCACTGAAGATGTAAATCTAACCATTGAACAATAGCCCTTCCTTTGTTGTTGCAAAATAGTTCAAATAGTTTTCTCAGAGTATGGTTGAAAGAATTATACTGGGGGGAAAAATGGAACAGTCTATTTTTGTATAAATGTTTTTTTTTGCTCTGTATAATTTTTATCTGAGGACATAATTTAGGACTCAGAGTGTGCCACCCCTCTTGAAAAAGAATTCCATACATTTGCTCCTTTCTTTAAAGATATTCCCATGAGTATAGAGATCAAAAGTAGATGTGATGTTAAAAATGCATATTTATATTTAATATGCACATTTTTTAAAGGCTGCAGATAGCTAAGGGGAATTTTCTTCCAATGCAAATAACATCTTCAAACGTGTAATCTCTTCATGACTTTAGTAGTGTGGTATTCCTCCTGGCCTATTGTGACTTGATCATTATTAGTAGCATCCACCTAAGGGCTCAAATTTGCAGCTTCTAAAATTACGCATATTAAAAAGAAAGAAGCCGTTAACATTTTTCTCTCTCTCTCTCTCTAAAAACAAAGGGTTAAATAGTTCCAGAATTTGACTCAATTCTACCCATGGTTCCTTTTTTCTTCTTGTTTTTGCAAGAAGTTTTGGTTAACCAGATAGCTGCACTAAGTGGTTGAGGACCTACTGCCAGTGTTGGTCTTAGACAGGGGTGGGTTCTAAATATTTTTACTACTGGTTCTGTGGGCGTGGCTTATTTTGTGGGTGTGGCTTGGAGGTCATGTGACTAGGTGGGCATGGCTAGCTGGTCAGAGTCATTTCTGGAAGGTCCTCGCACTTAAGACCAGTCCTTGCACTTACGACCCAACTCATTTGTTTGCTTTTAACACTGATCAGCTGTAGGACGGCCCTTTGAAGCCCCGCGGCAAGAGTTTAAACAGTTTTTTTCCCTCTAGTCATCAGCTGGGACTCAGGAGGCAGCAATAGATTGGGGGTGGGACCAAATAAAAGGTAAGAATAACGTGGGTGGGGGGTGGGGGGGCGGGAGGGCGGGGGGGGGGGAGAACCGGTTTGGTGATGTCATATCGTCACCGCTACCAGCTCTGCCGAACCGGACCGAACTGGGAGGAACCCACCACTGGTCTTAGAACTGCTCTACAAATCTTTGAGACAAAAGAAAGGGCAGAAAAAGGTTGTTGTTGTTTTGGAATTCATCAAATTTGTTGCAGTACTTGTCTGACTTTTTTCAGGTTTCTTTTTCTTTTTCATCAAGAGATACTTCAGATGTTTAAACTTCCATTAGAAGGTTAGGATGAAGCTATCTATGGTTATTGATTAAGTTTGTTGCTCCATTTTAAGAGGAGTTAAATTATTTTAATATGAGATTTTTTTCTTGTCATTTTAATGTTTGAATTATTTATTGCTGTTATACATTGTTGTAAACTGCTAGAAATCCTTGAAAATTACAGAGGGATACAAATATGATAAATAAGTGAATCAATAAATAAATGCATACAGATATGCATACTTCTGACTCATTTCCAAAATAATGTAGTTACATGTTTTCTATTCATCAGAATTCAAGTCAAAATAAAGTCTTTTCCATAACTGTGAGACAGATTGCATTTCTATGTAAATTATAGCAACTATTTCAAAGTTTGCATCTAATAAATTAACATCTATATTTATGCAAAATTGTGCCCTCTTTTGTCCTCTTCCTTGTTAATACATAAATGATCGTTCTAGCTAGGATTTGAAAATGTAAAGTAGAAAGAATTAAGCAAAATAATTGGATGGAGCTAGCAGACCTACTTTCCATCTTTTAAAATTGAGGCTATGAAATTCTATATTTCAAGCAGATAGTCCACATTCTCTGTTGCTTAGAGATCATAACAGCTTTCACTGGGTTTTCTAGCAATGGGCTGATATTCCATTCAATAATACTGGAAGTATTTGATCATATTGGGCTAAATTTGCTTGAGAGGGCTGCATAATTGGGAGGAGTGGAACGGAAAAGGGATATTTAATAGAAAAGATCATTGCCTTACCAATGCCTTTTACAAAATGAATGGGTGAATTATAAAACATTAGTTTCTTTATCACATCTTCACTGCTTACATTCTCAAGCAACCCTCTCATTTGTATCACTGATGAGAGATGTCCTCTGAGAGGTATTAAAGCTGCTACTTTAAAATGCCAGGAACAGTTGGCATTTGGACTGAACAGCTTTCAGTTTTATAAGTCCAAATCAATGTATAAAAAACATGAAAATAGGTGCAAAAAGAATTAAACATCGTCAATCTGTTACAAGAACAACTGTGTATAAAAAGATCAGTAAAAGAAATCTAGCCTTGCAAGGGCTATCACAAATCCTCAAAGTTGGAATTGATTGTGAAAAGGGGAGGCAAATTTGCCAAGAAAATGGAGGGTAGGGAGTCAACCATAATTTAGGATGGCTCATTTGGTTTGTTTTGAAGGCCTGGGGCCAGAGAACCAGGCACCAATTTCCCTTTTTTTCTGAACTTCATTGGGGTAAATTGGGTAAATCATGCTATCTACCAGTCTCCAGTAACCTGTCTCATGTAAGGATCCTTCTTCTGTATTCAGTATGCTATAAATTTGGGGGAAGAATAAATATTGTTAAACTGAATATAAAAGAATAAACATTTAGCTACTATCTTTATATTAACATCAATTTACAAGAGCATCTTTGGGGAAGAATAAAAAAAGTCATGATATACATAGGATATGACTGAAAGGACGTTGGATGGGGCAGGGATTCAATCACATAGTCATGGCTGCCATATTGTCTGTTTTGATTCCACCCTTAGAAACTCTTGTGAGTTAAAATTCTTGAAACAGATTAATAAAGTACTAACGGGGAGCATTTTTGTGTAACAGAGAGACCCAAATGAATTTATTTAGATTAGTACTAGCTTATGAAAGATGAACAAATTTTCTAGAATTTCAGATCTATGATTGGGTTGCTAACCTCTGTCAGCTGCCACCTTACTAGTGTACATGTATGTTTTGCTACCATACAGTGACAGTCTACCATGAATGGATGGGAGGGGGGAATGCTTGGGGGAAAGCAAAAGTAACTGCTGTATCTCCTCCAGGTGCTGTTTCAAGGTCACCCAGCTGGGAGAAGAAGGCAGCTATATACCAATTTACTCTTGAAGTGACCGTTCTGGAAACATCTTGCTTGAACCTGATTGGTCATGGGGGGAGGGTCAGTAATGGGAGGCAGTTATGGGAGAGAAAATTTGAACTCGGGTGTTGGCACACGATTCTCAGTTCTGGCTATGCACTACTGCAATACGCTTGACTTCTAATAAAACTATACCCTTCTTAATAAATGGAGCCAAGGATCCTTTCCATTTACAGGTTTAAGTGCTGACAGGTCTGACAATCTCCATATTTTTATGAAATTTAAATTATTTTTTAAAAAATCCTTTATAAATGGAACTAGAAAGTTATTTGTCCTTTCTTTTCTTATTATGTCAAAAGTGTGCCTTGAACTTTGCTTCCAAATCAGTTGTTTTTCCTGCATTACAGGCAGAAAGATGGTTTTCAATATTGTTGGGAGGAAAGATAAAATTGGTCTCCATAAGAAACTGACACTTTGGGATAACCCCAGTTTGAGAATTTCAGATAAATACTTTGTTCTAAGATTGTTCAGTAAAAAATAGTATTAATACCCCACATCAACTTAATTTTAGTAAGCTTAGTTTCTTTTTACAGAAAGGAAGATGAAAATAGATTTTGGTAATTTGGAAAATAAAAGGGGGAGGGAGAATGAAAGCTCAGAAAGCCCTTTTTGAAAGCTCAATAGGTTAGTTTTAAAGAATATTAAATATGTGTCTTTTGACCTTAAGATACAGTTAATTCAATAAATGATTCTTTTTTAGTGTACTAGACACAGTAAAGCATGTTTAGTAAGAGCTAAATATCCAATTTGCTGGAAATATAAAATAGTTAAAGGGACAGTAATACATATGCTTCCTGCAGGATTTTCCATTTTGTGTTAATATTCAGGAATTTGTTAACACGGCACTGGTACAGAAAAAATGGGTTCAGAATGTTAATTTAGTGAACTATATACCAAATATGTGGAATGTAATGACCTGGATTTATTGTGCATTGGATATAGCTAAAACTATTTTACTTAAGTGGAAAAACTCTGTAAGATCCTATTTGAAATCTGAGATGGATAAAAAAAAATCCACTTTGTGCATATGAACTTGTTTCCAATTGGTATAGAGGAAAATCTAACCAATATTTTTCTGGGTGCTGTTTTTTTTTAAAAAAGGCTTATTTTTCCTTCTCTAACTTTCTTATTATGCATATACTTTACTTCTTTTTCCTAGTTTATTTAATTCTTGTTACACTTCCACATTCTTTCTTGTCTGTCTGTATAATATAAGCAATATAATTGAACAAATCAGTCCAGAGTTTTTCATTCAAGACACAAATGGTCAGGCTCAATTATTCTTCTTCAGACACATTATTCAAAACCCCACTCTCTGGAAAAAGCTCTAATGCTAGGAAAGGTAGCAGAAAAGAGAGGAAGGGGACGAACAGCAGGAAAAGTGAATGAATTCAGTTATAGTAGGAATAGGTGCACCATTGGAAGGGCAGATCATTATGATGAAAGTCTGTCTATGTGGTCACTAAGAATCAAGAATAACTTGATGGCACATAAGACAATCAACCAATAATATAAACAATAGATAGTTTTATCTGTTTTTATCAGCTTCAGAGAGATGGTAGCAGTACTTGTAATAATAGTCTCAGAACCCGAGAACACTTTCTTCTAGCCTTTTTCAAGAAGGCTGAATCTTTCATAGGAGATCAATTAGAATTTCTGTGTGATGATCTAAGCTGAAGAGAACTTACTCTAGAGTATGTGTGTATATTTCACTGTATACCCTGTTTTCCCCAAAATAAGACATCCCCTGATAGTAAGGCCAATCGGGCTTTGAGCGCATGGCAATAGGGCCAAGTGCTTATTTCAGGGTTCAAAAAAATATAAGACAGGGTTTTATTTTCAGGGAAACATGGTATGTGATATTAATTTTTTTTTCAATTACCAATAGAAAATACATACATGGTCAGCTAGAAAACTGACAGCCCATTTCGAGACCTGAGCACAGTAGGATAGCGTGAGTTCCTTTTCCTGTCCCAGCTCCTGCCTACGTAGCAGTTCAAAAGCATTCAAATGCAAGTAGATAAATAGATACCGCTTTGGTGGGAAGGTAATAGTGTTTTGTGGGCCTAGGCCAGTAGTGGGTTTCAAATCCCATCGCTACCCGTTCGCTTGTGGGTGGGTGTGCGCTTGCACACGCACATGATGCTTCTGTGCATGAGCAGAGACATCCAGATGGGTGGGCGGAGCCTCCCACCGCTGCAACTGGTTCGCCCAATCCAGGGCAACTGGTAGCAACCCACCGCTGGCCTAGCCATATAGTCATGATGGCCATGTGACCACAAAAATGTCTTCAGAGAATGCTGGCTCCCTTGCTTAAGAAATGGAGATGGGCACAAGGAACACAGGAAACCTTTAGCTTTACCTTATTTAAAATAAAATGTTATATTGTAAGCCTTTGATATATAGGTTGAGAGTTACAATGTAACTATAGAGAAAGAGATAAGTCTATAATTATACGTATAACTGTTGTAAAGATTGGAAGCCGCTTTTTCTATCTTTTTTTCCTTCCTTTCTTTTCTTTCATTGAGCCCTGGTGGTGCAGTGGTTAGAATGAAGTATTGCAGGCAAACTTTGTCCACAGCCTGGAGTTTGATCCTAATGGGCTCAAGGTAAACTCAGCCTTCCATCCTTCTGAGATTGGTAAAAGGTGGATCCAGATTATTGGGGACAATATGCTGACATTGTAAACTGCCCAGAGAGTGGTGTAAAACACTATGGAACAATATATAGAAGTCTCAATGCTGTTGCTATTAGTTGCTTTTCTTCTACCTTTTTTCTTTTTGCACTGTAGCTTTCTCTTTTATTTCTTCCTTTCCCCCCTTCTTACTTATTTTAGTTTCTGTTTATTTCTATTAACTTTTACTCTTCTTTTTGAAACTTTCAATAAATTATGTTTTTTAAAAAGATTGAATGATTGATTATGTGCTACAAATAATTTTCAATTCCTGGTGACCACATAGATTGATTTTGTAAGCCTTCGCCTATGTTTAAGAAAAGTTGATTTCTTTTTCTCATTCTTGGTCTAGAACTAAATGATGGCTGAATAAGTAAAGACCTTTGTATAGCACTGCACAATACGATGCGACTTTAATTTTAGCACAAACTAATGATTTCCACAGTCTATAACATTCCTACAACATATTTTATCTGGATGAGCACAAAGCTTAGCACCATCTGCTAATTCTTTTATCTTTCAGATACAGGCCTGGAAACAAACACAACAACATAATCAAATCTTTGAATTGGCTGGATCTCAAAACAGTAAAATTTGCACCAGGCTTTTGGTATTTATTTATACCTTCAGGTAAGCTTCTTTCTCTACACTGTTAATACACATTCACTATTTGCCAGATAATTGTTCAAAATCAAAGCCCAAAAGTCCATGAGCCTGAACTGAGCTAAACTGATTCTTTCCATGAACACCTCACAAGTGCCACAACAGAGAAGTCAGTCCAACTCAAGCAACTCAGGCATCAATAAACCAGAGTGGGGTGGGAATGGAGATTTTGCAGTATCCTTCCCCTGCCTACCAAGTCACACCACGCCCATCAAGCCATGTCCACAGAACCGGTATTAAAAAAATTTGGATTTCACCACTGGCCAGGACCTATTGGAGGTGCATGTTGAGAGCTTTGTTCCTGGACTTGTAGTGAATGGTGGGACTTTTGGGGGAAAGTTGGAGCAATATATGGGAGTTAAGCTTTTGTTCCGGCTGTGTTGCTTCCGTATCCAGCCCTGGGTCATCACAGTAGGCATCTTGAATTAGGCCTTTCATTTCCTTTTTTTAAAAAAAGAACCTGCATTTATGTCCACCATGATGGAATTAACGTGGTTGCTGGATGGAGGATGCTGAAATGTCTCCTATCCCAAATACCTTTGTGGATACTTACCCAAGCGAAGCCTGTTTAGCTTCAGCAAGAGGCTGCCTTGTGTGCAAACTTTATTAGTGCTGTTCATCAGTTTATACTTAAAACAGCTTTACTACCTTCACAGCAGCTCATTCACTTGCTTCCCACCTCTGAACCCATTTTGCAGAATGGATACATAATGAAATAGACTTAATGTTCATTCTCCTGACTTGGAACAATGCTCATCTGCTTGAACAGGTCAGGAGACCAAGTGGTGAAAACAAAAAGAGAAGCAGGAGTGGGTTCAGAGGACTCTGGAGGTTGGAGCAGTGGTGAAATGTAACATTTGTTACTACCAGTTCTGTGGGGGTGGCTTGATGGGGGGTGGGGTAATGTGACTGGGTGGACGTGGCCAACTTTTTTTTTTTTTACTTTTAAAAGCATTTTTTCGACAACCTTAAGAGGTTGCAGAAAATAATGCTTTTAGAAGCCTCTGAGAATCAGGCAACTCAGCTGGAATCGCCAGAGGCTTTTAAAGGCATTTTGTTTCCTACAACCTCTTTGGCCCACCAAGCCATGCCACACCCACCAAACCATACCCACAGAACCAGTAGTAAAAATTATTAAATCCCACAATTGTCCTCACCATTGTCAGACCCCAGGCACAGTGGCAGAGCTATGTCTTCAGGGCCTTCCTAAAGGCCAGGGGAGGAAAGCATCAGGGCCAATCTATGATTCAGGAAAATAGTGTTCCATAGATGGGTACCATGGCAGTAAAGACTGTATTCCTGGGTTCACCAATTATACTCTTTCATACAGGATCAGTGAGATGCCTCTCCTGTCAATTCTGATGTGGCAGGCTGAGGTAATTGAGGGGAGGTAATCCTTCAAACAACCAAATAATCAATCTATGATGTACCAAAAGTCAGGGTCCATAGGCCAATCACAATAATGTTTTATTAATTGTTTCTATTTCAGAGTAAATATTACCATATTTAGGGATATTCAAAGATCATGTGTCAAACAAAGTATTTAGAAGAAAATGGCAAACATTTAATCTAATTTATATAATAAATTGTCTATGAGGCCTGACTGTTGGTACATTCTGTATATTACTGTATGCAAACCTGTGCCTTCAAATAGAAGACTGTTCCCTGTCAGTGCTATAAAGGAGAACATATAACCACTCTTTGATCAGGTTTACTACGTGAATAAATAAGAAACATCTTGAGCAATTAAGGAAAGCAGCACACAGACATGAAATAGTTTGCTGTTAAGCACCTGGGCTGATTTTCCATGTTATCAGGTAACATAAAAGAAGCAGAAAGTGTGCATGCCTTCCCTAGTGTCTCAGTTCAATTCCATGCATGTGAAAAGCAAATACATATTCCCAATACATTGAATTGTGACTGTAGCAATTTAGCAGAGTCGCCCATAGCATCTTCTCTGAGTACAGCTGGATATCAGAGGTGTACAGATAAAATATTCTTTATGAGAGATGCTGATGGTGGGAAGCAGGCATTTATCCAGGAAACTCTGAGATACAATGGTGCTTTAGGCTTTGTGGATATATTTATGGAATTTAAAGGTCAAGTAATAGTTTTCATTCCTCTATTTGCTGCAGATGATTTTATTGAACATTTTCATTATTCCTTTTGATATTTCCACACACTTTCTTCTGGGGGTGAGAGGGAGGGGTGAAGATGATTTCTATCTGTGCTTTGAGTTATAGGATGTAGAAAATGTGCAGTGAATATGTGATTACTGT
The DNA here is from genome assembly GCF_059756535.1 of Pantherophis guttatus. NCBI lineage: Eukaryota > Metazoa > Chordata > Lepidosauria > Squamata > Colubridae > Pantherophis > Pantherophis guttatus. The sequence continues at coordinate 287,636,920 of NC_142063.1, read as the reverse complement.
AATAAGCCCTTTTACCTAACGTATATTTGGTCCAGTATTGAAGACACAAAAAGTGACCTGAATTTGTAAGGAAGCCTGGAATAAAAAAAAATCAAGGTCAAAGAAAATTCTCTAGATTCTGGCGCTTGTCTTTCTTATCATGCAGTTGAAAGCATTGCTAATTATGCTCATAAAGTTGACAAATTTCACAGTATCAGCCTCTGGTCATTTTGTATCATTGTTGAAATTAAAAAGGGGGAGAAAGTATCAGTAGTAACTGACAGGTGTTAGTGATTAGAAATGCCTAAGTGACAATTAGGACTATGTCTGAAAGAAAACTAACAGTAAGACAAATGAAAATACAAATTATGTTTATGCATGTTTTCATTTTTTTCTCCTAGCCAATGCAAATTAGGAGCTGATGACTCTGATATTATACAGAATGTATATACAATAAAACTGGATTGATTAAGAGCTTTAGCAGCAACCAGATGTTCTGGAGAAGCAGCTTTTAGACAGAGATGGCCTTCCTTCGTCCTACAAGGACGTTTCTTATCTGTAGTTCATAGTCAAAGATGTTCTGTTCCTCAACAGGACATTACCTGGTAGCTTGCAGCCAGTGCTCATTAGGGTTGGGAGGCAGTAAGATTAATAGATCTTACCAAGGGCATCAACCTACACCTGAGGGAGAGGGTTAGGTTCTTGCATAACAACACCAAAGCTCCCTCTTCCATTTCAGTTTCCAGAAGTAACTTGCTACTTATTGTTCTCTTCATCTAGATCTTCCTTTAAAGAGGAATCAACCCTGTATGGAGAAAGAGATGAAAGTAAAAAAACCTTGGATAAAACTCAGTAAGCTCAGGCTTAAAATCTTCATTTTTTTATTTCTCCTTTTTAGCCTCATTGCCTCATCATTGGTTGAAGTCATGTCCTGGATCATGACATTGACTAGGACCTTGTTCCAAGCCAGACATCATGTAAGACAGGGGTGTCAAACTCAATTTCATTGAGGGCTGCATCAGGGTTATGTTTGACCTCGGGAGGCTGGGGTAGGCGTGGGCGTGGGTAGTGTGGCCAGATCAACGTCATTCATGTCGGGGGCACCTGTGGTGGTCCGAGTGCTCTGCCAGAGAAAATGGGCTCCCAAGCTACATTTTCACATGCCTCTCCTGAGCTCTGTTTTCACTGGCAGGAGGCCATGGCAGCTGACAATGGAGCTCTGGAGCCCATTTTCTCTGACAGAAGCACCTCAGGCTCGTCTTTCACTGTTTCTAGGGTGGCCCTGTGGGCCAGATCTAAGTATTCCATGGGCTGGATCCCTGGGCCTTGATGTAAGAGTAGAGATATATATGGTATAATATATACAGGAATGAGCAACTGGTCCCTCTTTTCCTGACTTTTAAATGCAAATGAAAACTGCCTGCTTTGATTTGAGATTCCACTCTGCTTTAGAGGAAATGTTGTCGATCTGATATTGGAAAACTACATAATGTAATACGTGTGATACAGTATATGCATCAGAACCAACCACACACCCAATGTGTGCTAAAAATGGTAAATGTAAATTTTAGTAAAATGTACACAGTAGTTTACGAGAATGCCTGTTTTAGTAAACTTACAGTACATATATTTGTACGTTTCTGTGGTGGTGAATAGCATAGGATCTGGATAGGATTTCTCCCATACTGTCCTTTCAGCTTTTCAAGAAAGAGTGTCTGAGAAATGAGACAGCCTGGCACACAGAACCTCTCTTGTTGCTCTGGGGATTTTCTGATTTCTCTTCAGGGAGAGTATGTCAATCCTATCTTGTCTGAACTGATTTTCCATTTGATCTCCTAGTTCTGCATTAACCAAGGGTACTCTATTATATACACTCTTCCAGCGACAAATTACTGTCCTGAAGGGGAGGACCAAATCCTGATACTAGCGGTTGGCAGACTGGAGCAGCTGCAAGAACCTAGGTGGGATGGATACTTATTGTGCTATCTCTGAAATAAGAAGTCAGGTTCTACTGGAAATCTCGAAACAGGACAAAAGCAGAATAGCATACGCTTTCACTCATGCTCCCAATATTTGAGATAGTGCTTCTGATCCTGAAGGTAGTAAGTAGTTATCCTGACAGTCTCTAGTAGTCTTATCCTTTACAAAATTGTCTAATAATGTTTTCAAGCTATCAAAATGGGGGTCCAGCCCATGTTGCTGGAATGCACAGTTACTTTTTTTAGAAGCATATTGTGACAGCAGCTCTGAGACCCTCCTCAATTCCCAGAGTCTCAGCAAAGCCATTGTGGCTAATGATGTAATTGGCAGCATTTTGCACAGTCTGATGCCCCCTCTAAGCTTTGAATATCCCTTCAGATTAATGGAATTTCCCGCCTTTGATGATTAATCTAGTGTGCTTCAGATGTGGTCAACTTTCAGCTTTCATCATTTCCCAGCCAGAATGTCCATTTACTTGGGAAGATCAGAGATCAACATATTTTTGAAATGCCAGCTTCAGGAAGATAACTATAAAGGTGTAATAACAGTTCTGTGCTCTTTGAATATGGGCAAGGAGTTTTCAGTAACTGCCTGAATAGTAAAAAACGTGAAATTATGATCAGGTACTAATTTATTAAAGCTTATTTGCTCTTTTTTTTTAAATGATCACATTCAAAAGGCATATCCTTCATTTCCAAGGGTTTTTTTTTTTTTTTTGCCCTGACTTTCTATTTTAAATACATGTTATTAATTTATTTATAAGGCTTATATGGCCGCCCATCTTAAGCCACTCTGGGACAACAACAATAAAACCAATAATTAAAACAACAATAAAACAGTAAAAATACTGTAAAACAATAAAACAAAACCCCCATGCTTTAATTGCCCCTTAGGATTCAGTAGGCTCAGTTGTCTCCCTTCCATACTATTTACTTACACAATGGTATTCCAGTACTTTAAGGAAAAAAAATCAGGTCTCAATGGCCTTCTGAAAGGTTAGAAGGTAGGGGATTGTCAAATCATCAATGAGAGAGTATTACACAAGCTAGACACAGCCAGGGAAAAGGCACCCCTCCGAGGTCTAACTAGATGGCAAGATTTCAGAGAGGGACTGGAATATGTCCACCCTATTTGAGCTAGTGGGATGGACAAATATTCTTAGGAGAGGCAATCCCCCAAGTAACCAGGTACTGTGCCATATAGGGCTTGAAAGCTGATAACCAACACCTTGAATTGCACTCAGAAGAAAAGTGAGAGCCAGTGTAGCCTACACAATAAAAGGCATAACATGGGTAAACTTATGGACACCCAATGCTTTGTGTGGTGCTACATTCTAGACCAGTTGTAACTTCTGAGTGATCTTCAAGGGCAGCCCCATATCAATCACTTTGCAATAAACCAACTGGGAGGTGATTAAAGCATGAGTGATTGTGAGTAAGGCCTCCAGGTACAGAAAAGGGAACAATTGGTGTTCAAGTTGGATCTGGGCAAAGGCCCCCTAGTTACAGTTACCATCTTCTCATTAAGCAAAGCTGTGAGTCCAGGAGAACCCCCAAATTTTGCACCAGCTTGGTCAGCATCCAGAGTCAAAGGTAACAACTCATCAGACTTGGGGTGGGGAGGGGAAGGCAAAAATCCAGAACCATTCTGTGTTGCCAGGGTTGAGCCAAAGTTGGTTCATCCCCATCCAGACCCTTACAGCCTCCAGGCTTTTGGGTAGCACTACAACAGCACCTGTGCTGCCAGGGGTAGAGATGTATAGGTAGGTATCATTAGGGTACTGATGATACCATACCCATGCCATCAGATCACACCAGTTTCTTGTAGATGTTTAAAAAGAGAGGGAATAGACTAGAGGTGGTATTCAGCAGGTTCTGACCAGTTCTGGAGAACCAGTAGCAGAAATTTTGAGTAGTTCGGAGAACTAGTAAATACCACCTCTGACTGGCCCCACCCCCATCTATTCTTTGCCTCCCAAGTCCCAGCTGATCAGGAGGAAATGGAGATTTTACAGTATCCTTCCCCTGGTGTGGGGTGGGAATATAGATTTTACAGTATCCTTCCCCTGTCACGCCCACCAAGCCACACCCACCAAGCCATGCCACACCCACGAAGCCACGCTCACAGAACCAGTAGTAAAAAATTTTGAATCATACCACTGGAATAGATCTGACTCACAATGAAAAATGTGACTAAAATTAAAGCAGATCAAACTAATGATAATAGGTAGACCAATCTGCCTTAGAATTTACAGTAAAGATGTTGAAGGGGTAGATAATTTCTGCCTTTAGTGCCATCAAGAATAAAAGAAGAAGCAGACAAGCAGTGGTAGAGCAGCCATGAAAGCCTTGGAAAATATATTTAAATGTAGTGATATCTCTATACCTACAAAAATCTTGGTGACACTATATGGAAGTGAAAGTTGTGAGGGTTTTTTTCTCCACTTATTGAGTCCTTCCCAAGAACCTGGGATAGGCAGATATTGATGTTTGATGGTGTTAAAGGTATCATTACAGGATGTAAGCTGTTCCAAGTAAAGCTGCCTTTTCCAATTGACCGATGTGATTTTGTCAATGCCGGTGTTGTTCAAGTAGCGCTCCAATTATTATTACCAAATTATTATTCGCCATTCATCTCACAGTTTAAAGTGACTCTGAGTGGTTGTTAGACTTTGAAGAAACAGTATAGGAAGAATACTTTGTACTTTAGGATTGAAAAAGACTGCTGAAAATTCTGTGGACAGCCAGCCAGCCAAACAAACCAATGGATTATTGGACAAATCAGCTTAGTTTTTTTAAAACTTAAGTCACAAATGATCAGGCTCAAATTATCCACTTCAGACACATTATGTGAAGATCTCTCTCTCTCTCTCTCTCTCTCTCTCTCTCTCTCTCTCTCTCTCTCTCTCTCTCTGAAAAGTAGAAGGAAAGAAAAAGAAGACAATGATCAACAACAATATGGATGCACTCAGTTTCAGTAGTGATAAATGCCCCCTTGGAAGGTCTGAAAGACCAGGTCAGGGACAGGTTGTCATGGAGAAAATGTATTTAAGTGTCACTAAGAATGGGCAATGACTTGATGGAATATAATTAATCAGAAAGCAGTGCTTTCTGAGGACAATTGATTGAGTTGACTGGCAATCAAAAATCTTTTTAAAAGGTTGCTGGAAGTGACAATAGTCCTGCAAAAAGTGGAATGATGAAAAGCCACATGGTGCCAATGGTGGGTACTCAACTGAGGACATAACAAGATTCCTGGGCACAGGCCATGAGCATCATCACAAAGGATGAGTGGCAACCTGTCTATGGAAAAATGTCCTTGCCCATCCTTAGCTGTCACTGTCTCATAATTAAACCTGCTGAGAATCAAGATCTCCTCTAAAAAGAGGCCAAGCTAATTTACAATTCAGATCCTTTTTCAAAAGGAAAAGTTAGCTCACCTGTTGGCATGCTGTTTCTTGCCAGTTTTTTTTATGAATTTTAAACTATAGGTGTATGTATCTCTGTGTCTATGTGTTCCAATTAAGGCATAACTATTTTAAAACTGAGCCAAAGATGCACTGTAATGGTCTGTAGCAGAATAAACAGCAGAGAAACTGGATTCGGCCATCATTCCCAAGTCTTCCCCACCCCACTTATAAACAGGGGGCTGAAAAACGAGAAGCAGTGCCAATCTTCTGATTGTTGTTTTATGTAGATTCCAACCAAGCCAGGAACAAAACCCCCATAGAGATCTGCCTCTTCTCCAGTATATTGATATATAGCAAGAGATATCTGTATTGGCTTCCCTGGAAAAGCCTGATTAGCACTGGGGCATAGATAAATTGCACATAGAAAACTGTTCTCTAAGCAACCTAACGTAAAGGAGATAAAACAATTAGATTAAAGTTAAAAAGGGGACCCTTTCTAAAACCTTTTGCGATTGTGTCGGTATGACGTAGAAAGAATCCTCTAAGTAAATGTATTTCAGAATTTTAAAATCAGCAGCATCTCATTAACTTAAACATCTGCCACCCTAATTATAAATGAATTATGCATGAAAGTCACCAATTATGCATTTTAGGTGGGGGGAAGTGAACATTGCTACTTTTTGCTGGTTTATTGCCACTTACGTGAATTCAACTTTCTATGTGAAATATGAAATTATCTGGTTGTCCAAGGTTGATGGACCCCAACTCTTTTTCTTAATGATTTTTAGCAAATATTTTAACAATAATAAAAGCTAATAGAAAATGAAACTAAAGAGAAATAGGGGGAAAAGAAATATACAGAAAAAAATAAGTGAAGAAAAGAAAAATATATTTCAAGAAGAGATTTCTGATTCTTTTTATAGCCAGTACAAGCATTCAAGCAGATTTGATAGAAACTCACCTATTTGAAAAGGGATAAGTATATTTATAAACCTTTATAGACTTTTTGTTGTCAGAACTGTCACTGATTTTTGGATTTGCAGATTTAAGTGGGTTGAGGTGTCAGATATTGCCTGCATATGATGCACCAGAGACTAGAAGGGGTTAAGTCTTTACAGACAACACATGTGACTACATCAGCCAATGAACTCTATTATTGGATTCTTACCTAGAAACCACTTGGACATCTTCCCCTTTTTTTCCTCTCTCTCTCATCTATCTCTCAGCGAGACAACACGTGGACTTCTCTCTCCTCTCAACATCTGAGTCATATAGTTAGGGTAAAAATGTAACATGACATTCTGTTCATTACTGTATGCATGTATATATTTGTAAATAATAAAAACAACCTTTTGAATCTGAAGCTATGTTGACCAAATAACTTCCTCATAGAACCAAATATATATCTGATATGGGGTATGGGAAGAAGTGATGGTCCCCAACTCTTATCACCCTGAACATTCATAATGTTGCTCGGGGCTCCCTGGGAGTGCAAAGAGGTCTCAATTCTCAAGGTTCTTCTAAATAAAAGCAGAGTGGGGAGCCATCTAGATTTTGGGGAAACCCTGTTCCAGAGGATAAACATTGCTACAGAAAAGGTGCAGTTCTGGGGATCCTGATAGATGAGATAGCTTAATTGAATGAACTTGGGGTATGTTGCTCCTGCAAGGTAGCCCAGACAATAAGCACAATCAGGAGTACTAGCACTATTCTATTGTAAGGCTATAGAATATTGCAAGTATATAGAATGTAACACCTGGCTAGGTGGCTCAGTAGCTAAGATGCTGAACTTGTCGATCAGAAAGGTTGGCAGTTTGGCAGTTCGAGTCCCTAGTATAGGTCTCCGGCATGAGCAGGGGGTTGGACTAGATGACCTCCAAGGTCCTTTCCAACTCTGTTATTGTTACCTGTTACCTGATGCAAGTCTGAAAGTATTTCTCCCCTCCTTTATTTCTACTCTCCAGAAAACTAGACAGGAAACATTTCCCAAACTATCCATCCTTTGGTGGGCTGAGGCATCTTTTACATGCCTGTTGTTCCATCACGGGCCTACCTCCTATCTCTCAAGGCCATTCCACATGTCATTACAGAATGCTCCAACCCTGCAGGATTGAACTGGCCTGCAGATACTGTGGGAGACAGGTTGTCCCTCAAGTAACCAGGCCCTATGCCATGAACAGCTTTATAGGTGATAACAAGAATACCAAATGACACCCAGAAAGCAAACTGGCAACCACAACAGTTTGTGAAACAGAGATGTTAGATGGGCACACTAAGAAATGTTCATTATTCTACCTGTGCCATTTTTTTCTTCTTCAGCTATCTGATGTACTGGCAACATTCCACAACTCCTATTTTCCTTGGTGAGTGGAGTCTGTCAACATTGCTGCATGGATGAAGACCATGATTGATTGCCATTATTTTCCTTGTCTCACTATCAAGGGCTTCTACTTCTGCTTGAGTCCAGTCCACTATTACAGCAGTGTACCTAATGACTGGAATTGCCCAGGTATTAATTGCCTTGTTGATATTTCCTTTACTGAATTTAGACTTAAGGATCTTCTTCACTCTCATGATGCATTCAGTTCTGACCTTCTTTATCATCAGAGTGAAGAAGATCTTAAATGCTGTTGTATTCCACAGCCTGAAAAGTTTAAAAATTCCAGATCTAAAGACACACTGCAGTGCGTCTGTGACCTCAACACGCTAGAGATACCCCCATGACTTTCCCTCAATAAAAGCCAAAAGCAAAGCCCTGCTGTGGTATATATAGAAATGTTAGTTTGTTGTCCCTTTCCTATTTAAATTGAACCAGGGGTGAAATCCAGCAGGTTCTGACAGGTTCTGGAGAACAGGTAGCAGAAATTTTGAGCAGTTCGGAGAACCGGTAGCGGAAATTTTGAGTAGTTCAGAGAACTGGCAAATACCACCTCTGGCTGGCCCCAGAGTGGGGTGGGAATGGAGATTTTGCATTCTCCTGCCACACCCACCAAGCCACACCCACAGAACCATAGTAAAAAAAAATGGATTTCACCACTGAATTGAACCTGTTATTAAAATTATATAAAGTTAATGTGGAATTTGGCTGTCCCTGTGAACTCTGACAACTAAGACAAATTGCACACTCACAACTTTGGTGGAACTAAATGTTAGATCCAAATCAAGTGATGATATACTTTTTTCAAGAGATGAAATCATGAGGTCCGAGTGTACTACTGATTAAAGATTTCTCCCTCATTTACTTTGTTCCTTAGCTGGTATTGAGTGGTATAATATATTAACTGAGTTCTTGGTTGGGTTAATTCTTTCAGAGTTTGCTAAATGGATTATTTTCTGTCTCATACTTTGGAATAATCAATTGACTTCTAGTGCAGTAGCGAAAAGCATTGTTAGCAGGGATGTACACTTATAGTGTTATTTCACTCAGAGTAGAAGCTGAAATAATGGAATGATTTTGTTTTCATAAGATTCAAAGCATCCTTATATCCCAATGCCACTTCAGAATAAGCCCCTGGATTTACTATTATTATTACCATTACTTTTACTCTCAGTAATTCTCTAATCCGGAATTGGAAAAAAGATGAACACATTTCATTTTGGAGGATTATTATGAATCCTAAATGCTGACAGTAGAAATATTTTAAAAATGACTGTTGTCTTTATAATGCATGAAACAAGAATTTGGGTGCTTCTTGTCCTTAGTAAATTTCTGCTTCTGATTTGTCTCTGGAGAAGGGATGCTGCTCTTTGCTGTGAAGAATGAATCAAGATGAATCTAACTGTGGAACTTTGCTTTTTAGATAAAGAAATGTTCAGATTGTCTCACCGATAGCAATATGCAGTGTGCAAAAGAATACTAGGCTTTCCACTATATTTATTCATTCATTTGACAATATTTTTTTTCACTAACAAATTCTGATACTGGGTTGATTTGTCTATTTTTCTATTTCTGTTTGTTAAAAATATTTTTCCCCTTTCTTCAAGGAGATCGAAGTAGCATACACAGCATTCCTTCCACCATTTTTTCCCCAACCGTAACTGTTATGTGATTGGATTGGATTGGATTGGATTGGATTGGATTGGATTTGAATGGATTGGATTGAGAAATGACTGGTCCAAAGTCAACCAGGGAGTTTTCCTGCCTGGAAAGAGACTTGAACCTTGATTCTCTTCAATCCTAGTCCAACTCCACTATATCACACTGGCTGAGTATAGTGTAGATTTGGAGGAGAAACATAGCGTGTATAGAATTGTGAAATATGTTTACTATTGTGTAGTACTTAGTACACTTTTCTTATATACCTCAGCTTTCCCAAATGACAGTTTCCAAGGAAACCAGCCCAGCTTTGTGACAAATTTAATTAAGTCTCCCCCTCCCCGCTTACCTGAGAAAACTACTGTCTACCCACAATAGAAAAAGCTTTCACATTTCTGTGGGATGATGAAAAATTTCAGAAATCCGGGAATGCTAACTGTTTTGGTCACTAGAGGGTAAGAGAACTAGGAAAGTGTAGGGTTTGGGGGTTTTTTGGGTGGTGGTGGTAATACTCTCTGATTCATAGATACACTTGAAGAGCATGAATGTATATAAAAATAGCAGCAACCCAGAAGTGCTACCCCATGTTTGATATTCTTGGATTACATTTTTAACCAACATCTATCTCTCTCCCTGTGTTGCTCTCTTTCTGATAGTGGAGATCCTTTTTTCCACATACTCAGAGAACTATTCAGCAGGTTCTGGAGAACCGGTAGCAGAAATTTTGAGTAGTTCAGAGAATCAGCAAATATCACCTCTGGCTGGCCCCAGAGTGGGGTGGGAATGCAGATTTTGCAGTATCCTTCCCCTGCCGTGCCCACCAAGCCACACCCACCAAGCCATACCACGCCCACCAAGCCACGGCCACAGAATCGGTAATAAAAAAAATTGAATTCCACCACTGCCCAGAAAGTCATAGGAGGAAACAAGGAGAAAACTGAGTCACAATGCCCCCCAAATGACAACTCATTCTTTGATATGGGTGGTGTAATGGTATGTGGGAATGGCTTTAGGAGACAGGAGGAAGAGCTGCAGACTAAACAACTGTCATGCAAAACGTATCACAGCCTACAGGAGGAGAGATGGGAAAAGCATTTCAGAAAGGGACCCTCCCTAATTTTCTGGAGAGTGGAAGCAAAGGAAGGGAGAAATACTTTCAGACTTGCAAGTTTCTGTTAACATATCCTTATTAAAAAAGTGAGAGCTAGTACCCACAGTTGTGCTTCTTGTCTGGACTATTGTAAAATGCTAACAGATTATTTTTGTTGGGGGTAATCTGTTTAATTCTAAGAAACTGACCACATGCATGGCATAAAATGGGGTGGCTTGGCTGTATGAGCCCCATAAAAAAATTGCAAATGAGAGAGCTGGGGCCTTTTATGAGCATATTTCATGATTAGGCAACTTTTTGGTGGCCAGAAGGTCCAACTAACATTTCGAAGGAGGCAAGACCCCAACAGGTAGGGCAATTGTTACAAAGCAAGCAGGTTTATATTGAATAAATTGGTGGAATTTGCATTGTCTGATTTTTTTTTTTTACCCTAGGATATTTTGGGGGAAGAAGGAATTTTTAGAATAAAATGTTTTATTTTACTTTGATAGAGATGCTGAGAATTCAAGGGACCATGCAGTCCCATGGCAATGTCACTAAATTAGACAGAGTTGGCTTTACGTCTACATGTTTGCTACTTGTTAGGATTGTTGTGTTGACTGCTACTTGGTATAAGAATGTCAGGCTCCTAAGAATTCTCTTGGATTTTTTTTGATCTTGCTGGTTCTAAGATGCCCATTCTATTTTACTTGAAGCTATGCCTGGAGTTGTCATTTTTGGGAGGGATTAATGAAGTTGCATTGTATGTTTGAAAGCAAGTTGGTATGTCTGGATGTATTCTGTTACACTTCTTCCTATTTGTGCTATGTGGAAGTAGTCACAGTCCTTATATTTTATTTTGTAGATGACTACTGCATTGTCTCCTTCTTGGTGTACTTATGTATTACATCAAATTAATGAATTGTGCATACTCAGCAAAATTGGTATCTTTTATTTTCTGCTTGACAACAAATTTCCCCAAGTTATCCTAAGGAAGTGAAGAATTATGGATTTTTCCTGATTTCACAGCTTCTGTTATCTATGATCTCCAGTTCACTGAAGCTTTAACATTTGTAAATATTGCTGCCCCCACCCCCCAGAGAAGACATTGCCCCTGCAATATTATCTATGAAAAATCCTTGCGCCTAAGCCTTATTTGTAGCTCCATTAACCTAAAGAACTGGTATGAATGCTCCATTTGCCTTTGAAATAAAGAATGAGCCGTAGCATTCAGGACTCAAATACCTATCATTTCACGTTGCTTTCCTCATTATGAGAGGAACAGAAAGGTCTCCAGTCATTATTTCTGCCTCTGTCATTACCAAAGGTATAGAAAGCCGTGTTTTCACTCCATTAGCTTTCATAAATAAAAAGAATGATTGCTTAAGTCTAGAATAATTATTTCAACCAGCTTTCCTCAGCACTCCAGCACAAGGCAGACTGAATTCTAAACCCAGGCTGACAAATTAATTTCTATTATTTATATTTTGTAGAAAACCCCACCATGCTCAAGACTCACTTAGTGATACAAATGGCTTTATTTGTGGGTTGATGTGCTTCTCAGGTCACACATGACAAAACAATATGAAGGTTATCAATTCCCTATGAAACTGTCAAAGTTGCCATGACTTGCACCAGGGAAGGTTTGTGAAAACAGGTATCAAGAATGCCTGGATTTCTTATGGATTTCCAGATGTGGGGTAGCTGGTAGCTAGTATTGTTTGGCTCAGAATCAATTTAGATACTAATATGGTTGCTGATATTCTTAATGGCTGGCTTCTAAGTGCCTGTTTCATTCTACTGACTTTAGGTCACCTGGAGGTGTAGAATCAAGACATCTTCAGATTCCCAGCCTGCCTATAGTAGAATTGAGGTATAAGCAGAGAAAGAAGGAAACAAAGGCAATTAAAATGCCGAATCGTGAATATCAAGAGCCTTGAATACTTGTTAATCCAAGCAGCTCAATTGTGAGCTTTTTAATCAAAAGGCAGTCCCACCAGATTCAGTTTACCTACTATCAGGTAAAAGTGAATAAAACTGTTGCCTGAACTAAATAAATAAAGTTAATATGAGGAACTATTAATGCAATGTTTTTAGAAAGTCTATCGGCTTATCAAATCAATCTAAGTTATCAAATTTATCTGCTTGCTGGGAAATTGAACAAGTTTAATTTTTACTGTGGGGCTGCAGTCTTCATTCGGCTCCTGTACTGAAAACGTTTAGAAGTTTGTTGCTTTTTCTAAAATTAAGGCTTAAAGCGAAAGAGTTTGGACTATCTACTGTATATTGGGTCGGATTTCTATCACTATAGCTGTGAGCTGGTCTCACAGAGTATTATAAAAACAGCTGAAATGTTAAACTGCTTTCCCCCCCCAATGCCATATTCTCTTTGTTTTCATCTATCAGTGCCTGATTAGCTCTAATAGGACCTTGCCAGTTCTTGAAAAATAAACCTTTGATTCCTAGGTCCATTTACCAGTTCCAAGTTGCTAAAGAGAAATATTGAACAATTCAGAAGTCAGAAAGGCAGAATCTGTCAATTTAGGGATAGAGCCTGAGCTTGAATGTACTAGTCTCTTCCCAATAAAGCAATACATCCATGTAGTCCTTTAGCTAGCAAAGAACAGTATAACACAAGGCACAGAGTGCAAAACAGCACAAATGTTACAAGTACAGCAGGGTCCTTAGATATTAGTGTGTATGCAATAATGCACATACTGTCAGTGCTGACACATACAGTATGTGACGTTTCTAAGGAAGCAAGCATTTAGAAGGCAATCTAGAAATTGTTTACCTATTTTATAAATGGAAGTAAGAGCAAAAGAGTGGATATGTTACCAGAAAAGTATTCTGTAGTGTCTGCATAAGAATAAAAGTTGTCCATTTTACAGAAACTAAAGTTTCACAAGGAATAAAAATAAACTGTGTATCCATCTTTATAATTCAACACTTGGGGATTTCCAAGGGGGACCATTTTGCCTGCCAATCTTTCCAAGTCTTTTGAACCTTGGTGGTGTTGTCTTCACCCAAATACCCATCTATCTTCAAAAGCAGAAATCAGAAACTAATCAGTACTCCCTCCAGCGGACAAATAAAAAAGTCCGCGCATGTGCGCGCGCGCACACACACACACACACACACACACACACACACACACACACACACACACACACAAATCATTCAGTACCACGAAGTATAATTAATACGGGTCCTGAGATAGCAAGCTAGCAAACTCTTTTCAGAAACAAAAGAAAATTAAAATCCAATCTTTTTTGATATAATTAATTTGTTTTATTTAAAACCTTTGAAACTAAAACAGAATAAAAACTGTTTTTTTAAAAAACTGGCTACTTCTGCAGTATCTCTAACCATGGCTGTTGTTAAAGTTGTTGATCCTCAAAGGCCAAATCGGGAGAGACATTTCCACCAGTGAAAACATATCCATATCACTGATCTTTTACAGATTTTAATAATTTTCCAAAAACAAAACAAAATGCATACACACACAAAAACTAATAGCGTAGGAGCCAACTGCACTTTAAGAGGGATGCCATTTCAAACAAAGTTGGGACCAACAACACATTGCAAATCTGAAGTTTGCTTCTAACTGGCTCATGATATTAAATGGAGGTGACCAATGAACCTGAATATTGCATATAGGGAATTTCTGGCATATGCAATGCAGTCTTCGGTTGTTATAGTAGCCAACCAGAAAAAACACACGGTGTCTTCTACTCCTTGAATCCCTTCATTCCTCATGTAAGAGGTTAATTTGTAAGGATGTGACTTGCAATTTGAACAGGGTTGGTCCTACTCACCAAACAACTTTCAGTGTTTTAAGTTTACTGTCACTGAAAAGGAAGCAAATTGATTCAAGCCATAAGTATTCTTAGAAGTCTCTTTGACTTCAGGGAATCAGAAGTTGAAGAGATTATTATTGCACGATCCCTAGGAAACGGTTAGCGTTATCTTGTATGAAGATCAAAGAGAGTAAGAATGTTTTCAACAATGCCAGGAGGTAACATAATGTGACAGAGGGGAAAAACATAATTCATCATTATTATCTAAGATTTTCTACTTTTTGTTCCAAGAGTTTTGAATAGCTCATTCCTAAAACTGCAGGGCTGACGCCTTTGTAATGGTGCATTGTAATTAATAAATACACTAATGGAGGCTTCATAGCACTATTAGGGTCTTTTAAAATTTACTGTGGGAAACCTTTCAATACCATTAAATACACCTTTGTCACACAATGAAGTGTTCTTCATAATAGGCTCATTAACATTCATGGTGTAATTCAAACCCATCCATTAACAGCTGGCAAATACAATTCTGAGCTGTCTTCTCTCTGCCTCCACTCCTCCCAAATACTTAAGAAGAAGCTTTTTTTTTTTCTGGCTAAGGGCACATTGCCCAATTCAGTCTGTGTAGAAATTAGATAATTTTTAATGATCATCCTTAAAAATCCATCTTTGGACACCCTTAGTGGCTTTTGATTTCTTTTGAAGGCTAAGTGAAATCTCTGAGGAGTTTGAAGATAGTAGTTTAAAATGCAATCTGATAGGGCTCCTGTGAAGCAGGGATGAAATCCAGCAGGTTCTGACAGGTTCTGGAGAACCGGTAGCGGAAATTTTGAGCAGTTCAAAGAACCGTAGTGGAAATTTTGAGTAATTCGGAGAACCAGCAAATACCACCTCTGGCTGGCCCCAGAGTGGGGTGGGAATGGAGATTTTACAATATCCTTCCCCTGGAGTGGGGTGGGAATGGAGATTTTGCAGTATCCTTCCCCTGCTACGCCCACCAAGCCACGCCCACCAAGCCACGCCCACAGAACTGGTAGTAAAACAAATTGGATTTGTTTCACCTCTGCTGTGAAGCCATCTGTGAAGGAATAGAAGTAGCAACCAAGTTTCTTAGAATTGCCATGAAATAAATACTCTTGGTGAGTAACTGTTCCTTAACTCTGGAACATGTATGATGGAACCATGTGGTCTGCTTGATGTTCAGATCAGAAAACAACCTTATATCACCTGAAAGGCTTCACAAAGTTAAAGGGCACAGGATTTTACCACAGGCATCCACTACAAGTCAGAAAGATGTCTCACGTGTCACAATGTTATCATGCAGAAGATGTGAATTAGTAATCTGCATCAATCACATATCAAATCAGTCATGCATGCAAATTATGTTATGTACATATGAGGCTACTTGCTGTCTTGTTCCTCCAACCCCAGCACCAAAAAATACCTTGCAGCAGGATTTCTTCCTTCTCCTCACAGATATTGGTTATCAGCAAAATTAACTGTATGAATTCATTAATGAATTTTATTATGGCTTTAGGGCACTCAACAAAATACAGTAAATCCCATAACTGGAATACCATACTTAAAATAAATTAACTTAATGTAATCAGTGTATATCAACAGTGACTGGGCTCTCAATTTAGTAGCGATATAAGGAAAATTTGTAACCGTTTTTGTTCTAATAGCCTCACATCTGCAAGACAATAACATTCATAAATGAAATATTTATTCCTGGAAGCCTCCAAAGTAATGGATTTATCAGTTCTTCACTTTTATTCCAATAAAGGACATAGCATAGGAGAACATGTGTCATGGTTTCCAAGACACCAGAATCACAAAGACAGAGACTACTAAAGAACTGATGTCTTGAAAATCTTCTTCTCTACAATGAACTTTTAGGTAAAGTAATTCAGATTGGGAAATAGCAATAGCATTTAGACTTATATACCACCTCACAGTGCTTTACAGCCCTCTCTAAGCTGTTTACAGAGTCACCATATTTCCCCCAACAATCTGGGTCCTCAGTTTACCCACCTTGGAAGGATGGAAGGCTGAGTCAACCTTGAGCCTGGTGAGATTTGAACTGCCAAACTGCAGGCAGCCGGTAGTCAGCAGAAGTAGCCTGCAGTACTGCATTCTAGTCACTGCACCAAAGACCTATTCCCATAATTTGAATAAATAAGCAAGGCTTTTGTGGCTGTTATGTTTTCTTTTTGTGTAAGGGTTGAACTATCTGTTGGCTTCAAGTATACATCTGTATCTGAGAATCATTTAGAAGAAGGAGTGTAGATTTTTCAAAAATGTACAGTGTAAGAACTTTGGAGCAAATCCAGTCTGGCAGGGAGTTAATCTCTGGCAAAATATAATTTTGGGATAATCCTCCTGCCTCTCTCCAAATTGTTGGACCAATGATAGACAACTAATATACCACATGCAACTATATTTCATGAAATAGCCAGTAATCAAAGTGTTACATAATTTCATATATAATAATCACATGCATTAATAACCATGATTGCAGATTCATTAGCCTGGCAAACCAAAACAGAATGCAAATGGCATATTTTATCGTTTTAGGAAATGAGGAGTTATCATAATATATCTATAAATATTATTTATAATTACTCAAATGAAGTGCAGAAATCATTTGCTCAGTTCAAACAAAAACCTTTTATTACAGCAATTAATTAATCATTTAATATATAACAAATAGGCCTACTTAAATAACTGTTTCTTGCTTTCATTTTGGCAGTTACATTATCAAAAAAGATTTGCCTAGCAAATTGACTTTCTGCTGGCAAGCCTTTATTTTCTGGAAAATAATAGGTAATCCTTTACTTGTTTACTGATGCAAACAGTATGTTTTCCTATAAGCAAACTTTGTGCTGAGAAATGTGTCACAAAATTCAGAGAAGAATGCAATCTGTGCTAATATTTGTCTGCAAAGTGCAAACTCAGTTCTCCATTCCTGGCTCAAATGTAAACTTGTATTTGTTATAAAACATTTTTCAAAGAATCTGACCCAATTGGAAGCTATATTTAATCAAAATAGTATTTACTTTATTTTAGACTTGTAAGAAAAGAATGGAACTACAGTGGGAAGTTAGCTCTAGTGATAGAACCAACAAGACATACAATATGTGGAAAAGGTACAGGTAAAGTCTCTTTATATTTATGCATAAATTTTGGTGATTTATGAGCATGTCCATGTAGTCTCTTAGCAACAATACAGAAGTCATGTGCCATTGCCATCTTCCAGAATGTTTTTCAATTTCCCAGATAAGCCTACAGCTCTGATATTCCTTAAAGGAATCCAATCCCAGTACTAACATGACCCAACTCTGTTTAGCTTCCTGGTTCAAAGTCAAATGTTGTCACCTATTTCCTCCTTCAGGTATAACCTGAATTGGTGACTTGGTGGTAGAAAATAAATATTTAAGACTGAAGGAAAAGAAAAGTAAGAATCTGCCACAGACATTACCATGTTTCATCCCAGATAAAATGTTTGCAGGTAAATAAGTGGGAGATCAGCGCTTGGATTAGGATTACTACTATTTCATCTAGCTTTGAAGGACCAGAGTGACTTCAACTGGAAGATGTCTAGACTGTGTTGAATCATTCTTTTATACAAATTCTGTTAAGAAGTGAGGATATATGCAGAACCATTTTTAATCACTTGTGCCACAATCTTTAATTGAAATGACATTTAGGACTATAGCACAGATTGAAATGGCATACAAGGCTCGGTAAATAAATAAAACATTCAAACCTAAATTGCATCCACCTTGCATTCTTTTAATTTAGATTTATATTTTAGGCTTATTAAGAATTTTAGTGCTTGGTTTATGATGATATGAGATGCCAAGCTTAAAACCTCAATTAGCAGTGTGATAATGGGATAGCAATAGTAGTAGCATTTAGACTTATATACTGCTTCAAAGTGCTTTACAGCACTCTTTAAGCAGTTTATAGAGTCAGCATATTGCCCCCAATAGTCTGGGTCTTCATTTTACTGACCTGATCGAACTCCTGGCAGTGAGCAGAGTTAGCCAGCAATACTGCATTTTAATCACTGTGCCACCAATTGTTCTAATTGTCAGGAAATTTCTCCTCAGTTCTAGGTTGCTTCTTGTCCTGCCTTCAAGTGCTTTGGAGAATATGTTGACTCCCTTTTCTTTGTAACAGCCCCTTAGATATCGGAACACTGCATTCATGTTGTCCTTAAACATAACTGCTATTATACCGTGTTTCCCTGAAAATAAGACCCTGTCTTATATTTTTTTGAATCCTGAAATAAGGGCTTGGTCTTATTGCCACGTGCTCAAAAGCCCGATTGGGCTTATTATCAGGGGATGTCTTATTTTGGGGGAAACAGGGTAATTAAGAAACAATATAACTGTATCATTGTTCAATGAACTGCCAATCAAACCAGACCTTGGTTGTGAGAACATGGGTATGGCAGAGGCCCTAAGGGAAATCTATATTTTTTTAATGTCTCTGTTTAGGCTGCCATGCTAAGTTATTTAAGTTATTCAACCACCTCAAAAGTCCCCAACTATTTTGAATTGAATGCCATATTTGGAGTTTTTAGGCACATTTGGAATTTTAAAATTCTTGCAATATGGTGATCCTGATTATATATTACTACCTGAAATTTGAGATATCATTTTGGGTAGGCATGTAGCTGTTGAGGTGTGAATGATTTTTTAAACAGTTTACCAGAGCCTGATTCTTATAGTTTTAAAAATTAAAATTGCATTAAATTGCATTAAATTGCTTTTATTGTTTTTTTATTTTATCTCTCCAAACTGTTAGAAACATTTTGAAATACCCTTTAAGCAATGAGCTTTGTTTAAAAACCTCACATATACAGTACATAAACTTACTCTTAACAAAGTTTTGTGGCAGAAAGTTGGACATTGTATTGCTGAATGTATTTGAAATTGCTGGATGATGCCAACTTAAATGTTGCATTATCAGAAATGACAGACTGAAAATCTCTGATTTATTTTTGCTAGTTTGTTATTCTTGTGAATTTGACTGTTTAATTTTAGACAGTTGAGCATCCACAGTTGGTTTCAGTAAAAGCTCCTTGTCCTTTGCTCATCATCTCTTCAAAGAGATCTCTTGACTACTCGAAAACAAATGAAAGGTCTAAAATTAGAGCTATCAATAGTCACTTGCAAAAGTGTGTTGAAAATAAGAGTGTCTAGTCAAAGAAGCAACTGCGTTGGATTACATAGATGTTTATCTACCAGGGGTAGGCTGCTGGGGGTTTGCAGGGGTTCGGGAGAACCTCTAGCTAAGATTTTGTGCAGTTTGGAGAACCCCCAAATCCCATTCCTGGCTGGCCCTGCCCACCCCTCCCCTCCCAAGAGTCCCCACATGGCCCATTTTGGATGCAGGTAAGTGCAGAGCATGCGTGGAGGCTCGGGGAGGGAGAAAAATGGGCATACTGGAAGTCCAGGAAGGCCAGAAATGGGGTTGTTTCCAGACTCCAGAGGGCCTCTGGAACCTGGGGAGGCCATTTTTGCCCTCCCGGAGGCTCGAGAAAGCCTCCGGAGCCCAGGGAGTGAAAAAACGCCCCCGCCCACTGTGGTGCAGGAGGCCGACTAGGCCATGCCCACCATGGCCATACCCACCCAGCAACCAGGCAGAGAACCCCTTGCTAAAATGTTTGAAGCCCACCCCTGGTATGTACATATTGTGTAATGTATATATATTGTACATGCAAGTTTCCTTTTGCTTTGTTATAGTTTTTAAATGTTGCAATTTATAGCTATTTTCCTTCTAGATGTTCACTGCAACATTAATGAATTTCTTTTAGGCAAACTATCTTGCAAAGCTGATTAGCTAAGATATTATTCAGATGGCCACTGACTAGGAGGAGGAGATAGAGAACAAAGCTACCAGAGATATACCAGAGAAAGTGACATAGATCACAGATTTTCATATGAAAATTTAGTAATAAATTATTATTATTTAATAGTAATAATAATAATTATAAGTTGAACGGAATACAATGTATCTCACAAAGATGGGAAAATTGGACATAGGTAATCTGTGTCTGCTCAGGCTGCTGTTTCAAATGTTACTTCAAAGTCGCTATTTTTTTTCTTCTTCTAATGCCTCCATCTTTAAATCAGAGTTGGCCTGGCCAGCCCTTCAAACATTGGGCACCTTCAAATAAGAATTGGCTTTGATAGCCCTTCAAATGGAAAACTAGGAAATCTCATAATTAAGTCACAGTACAGTTTGAGCTGGCTTAATTTCCACATTTGATTACTACAAAAGAAGCGATGTGGTTAGACCAGAATAGTTAAGGATTCTAACTGTGAAGAACAGTTATCCTGGCATTGATGTATTTCCTTTTATGCTTTTAATAGTGAAACTAGTAATGGATAAAAGTCTAAGCCGGATGGCAAGTGAACAAATCTTTCACTGTTTAGATGTTCCAGAGAGCAGAAAGCTATGACCATCACAAACTATAAAGGTCCTTCATAGTTTATTTATTCATTGATTGTTAAATTTCTAGGCTTCTCAACTCCAATAACCCTGGGCGGTTTCACAGTGTTTCCAATATTTATTCTCTACTGCGACATAAACTTTAGGCTGTTTTGATTATGCTGATCCACATTTATTCTTGCTCTGGTTTATCTCAGAGTAGTCATCTCCTGTTTGGAGATAGATGATTACTTTTTTTATGTTGAAGACTGTGTTAAGGCTTAGCACTTCTTCTTCTTGCTTGGTTCCTATTTGTTTCCTAGCTGTATAAGAAACCTTCTGCTGCAGTTTTAGGGTTTTGATCCCCAAAATGAGAGGATCATTTCTGACCTTCAAGCTCGCTTGTGCTGGACATATAGATTTCAATTGTCCTTTTTTTTAATCTGCTCATTTGCATCTGCCCTTGCTCATGCCTACTCTTTCTCTCGCTTTGTTTCTTGGTTATAACCAGTGGTGGGATTCAACCAGTTCGCACCACTTCGGGAGAACCAGTTGTTAACTTTCTGAACAGCTTGGCAAACTGGTTGTTGGAAGAAATCATTAGGGCACAGAGCCGGTTGTTAAATTACTTGAATCCCACCACTGGTTATAACCCATTTTAACCATCTTGAATCTGCAGTGACTTTTTTTTTAAAAAAATCACTGTTTGTCTTTGCTCTCATCCTTTGTCTAATTTCAGCATTGTAGACCTGTGTAATTTTACCATACTATAATGAACTTGGTTCCATATTCAGCAGCAGATCTATGGCCCTGGTTTATAAAATGTGTTTGGCCCTCATACCCTTCTTTGGTTTTGTTGACATGTTATGACAACATTCAAGCCCAAGATTGTTCCTTTGTGTTCAAATAAGGGTTGCCTGGCAACTATGACCTTTGATACTCAGCCTGGCTAAAACAATCACAAATGATTTCTCTGTAATTTCATTTGTCACTCCCTTTTCTCTCCATTTGGCTCTTCTATAACAGCCCAAAAGCAGATGGCAATATTTGCCTTCAAGTAAACTTGTGATTGAATAACTTTCTATATAGGTCAGCCTTTCCTAATGTATTTTCAATCATATCAACCACTGTATATGCCCTCTGGGGATGGTGAGAACTGTGATTCAACACATCTGGAAACCATTAGATTAGAAAAAGCTAGAATAATTCTTTTGAGTTACACATCTGCTTTGCAAAGCTAACTATTACATTTACCATTGCTGTCTCTCTATGGATTCCCTCTGAGGAGCACATAGCACACCTCAAAACAACAGTTCCTGGAATGGCCTGAACGAGAAGTCACATATTGTAAGGATAGCATGCAAACCTGCTAACATGCACACATGCCAATTACACTGCTGACACAGAAGGCTGCTGCATGTTTAGGATACTTTAGCCAAGCTAAGTTGGATTGTATCAGACTTTCAATATCTCTTATTCGATGATTTCTTCTTATGTAAATTAGTAAAAATATGGATAAGGTACAAATGTGAATTATTCTATGACAGAAACAAGAAGCTCTAACTATTGCCACTGATTGCTTGTTTACTGTCCCACTTCAGTCTTTCTGCAACGGGTCTCTGGTGAACACAGTGTACTGACCCAGAGGATGCTACCCAATTATTAGGCAACATTTGTGAAGATACTAATGAATATTTTCTGGGTAAGGCTGTTCTCATGAGATTTTCTGTCCTAGTTCTAGACCAAAAAAATTCAGTGAAATGATTTACTTTTGGGATGCTGATTATCACAACAAACCCTTCTGATTAACAGTGTGAATGGGAAAAGAAAGTTTGTACTTTTAAGAGTGTAGAATGATGCCACTCTAAATATCTAAATTGTTCATTTATGCTAAGTTTTAAACACTTTTGAAACATGGTGAATCTTAATGATCTCAGCCAATGAGAGATACCCGAGAATAAACATCAAAAACTTATATAAAGTGAAGAATAATGTGAAGGATTCAGGATTGATCTGTAAAATAAAAAATGAGCCAAATTAACCAAGTTGTTAATATATCAGTTTCATTAAATGTTCTAACGTGATGTGTTAAAATGGGAACAATAGAATGGAGTAGCCAGGCAAGAAAAACATTTCCATTTTTAAAAGTTACTTTGTATTACTTGATTAGTAGTCTCTTGAGTGCTTGGAATATTAGGCAAATATTTTAAGCTTTTTCTATTTTTTACAAAATAGATTGATATAAGTGACTTTAAACTATCTGTGGAAGTATATCCATCTTCCTAAACCTGAACCCAATTCTGAAATACATATGCCAAATAACCGAACTGTAACATCACTTTAAGAGCCTATTTCATTTTGACAAAAGCTCCAAAGAAGCACCTGTATGAAGCAATGCAGCCGCCTTACTTCTAGTGAAAAAACTACAGTACACTGCCTTTGTTTCACCTGCTCAACTGCTTTACTTGCGGCAATTCAGGATTCTGCAACACTTTGCTTCCCCTAAAAGTCTCTTCCAAGTGTTGCAAATGCCAGATAAGCCATGCCAGGGAAAATCGGGTTGCTTCTTTGCTCCAACAAGGCAAATTTTGTTGTCTTCATTACACAAAGTGCTTCTCTGAGGCAGATCAAAGCTGCCAAATATAGTCTCTTGTTAGAACAAGAGCCAACTTCTGTTTTGTTCTTGATAGGAATTCTGTTTCTGCTTTATAATTACTTCCCCTTTCCATTTATCCCCCCCCCTCAAACTGTTACAACAAATTGTGACATTTTCCAAACACTGTGAAAGTTGTATTGGTGAAAATCAAAGGCAAATTTCCTGGACTGTCAGGGTATTAGGAACCATGGTGGCACAGTGCTTAAAATGCAGTATTACAGGCTAATTCGGCTCACTGCCAGGAGTTCGATCCTCACCGGTTCAAGTTCGGCTCAGCTTTCCATTCTTCCAGACCGGTAAAATGAGGACCCAGATTGTTGGGAGCAATATGTTGACTTTGTAAACTGAATAGAGAGGGCAGTAAAACAACATGAAGCAATATATAAGCCTAAGTGCTATTGCTATTGGGGGGAGGTGAGAATTACAACTACCAAAGATTCTTTTTATGAAGACTTTCCCCCCAAATCTACTCTTTGTCTGCATTTTTAACTGTAGGATAATGTCTAGTGGAATCTACTCATCACTGTATGATGGACTCCATTTTGGTAGATCTCGATATTTATCTTCACTGAAATCAGTGGCAAATTTCGCTTACCTCTTTAACTAAACAATGTATGATCTTCACTTTGTTTTCAGTTGGTTCTGTTGTGCACAATTAAGAAGAAACTACTATGAAGGGCAGCTGCGCTAAGCATGGCATGTTTAATTAATGTTTAGAGGGAATCTTTTCATATTACATATTCTTTAACATTTAATTTAATTTAACATTAACATTGTGTAGTTACATCTAATAAGTGGTTTGTGTTGAAAATGATAACAAAACTTAAAAATCCATCTCTCAGGAATGTTGGTTTTTGGATTATATATACCTGTGATGCTGAACCTATGGCATGCGTGCCACAGCTGCCATACAGCGCCCTCTCTGTCACCCCAGTTCAGCTCCACGGCACATGTGTGTGCACCTCCTGCCAGCCAGCTGGTCGTCAGGTCTCTGCCACACATGCGCATGGGGCAGGGCATGTGCAGGGGGGCCACACACACATGCACAGGGGCAAGGCGCATGCACAGGGGCCATGCACACATTGCATTTTGGGGGTTCAGGCGCATGCTTTGGGCACTCGGTCCAGAAAAGGTTAGCCATCATTAGTATATACTTTTCTATTGTATTGTGTTTACAGTCTTTTTGATTCCCAACATACAACTCTCCTTAAGCAGTTCCCTCTGTTCAAACTGAGCTTTTTACTACCCAGTTGGTACTGTACCACGAAGGAAAATATATTGGTTTTTCAGCTGTACTAGCCTAGGGCTTTTAATAAATTGAGCAGCTATGAGGGAAAGGAACAAGGTAGGGGAAGAAAGAGGAAAAGATCCTTCTCTCTAATGTTTCAGTTTCCAAGATTCATGGTGCTTGTCAACAGCTATTTCCAGGTTTCAGACCTTCCTAATCCTTCTGCTTCCAACACTCTCTGTTGTCTATTAATATGGTGTAAAAATGATCTGTGTTGATATAGAATTGAGTGGGCATTTTGTATTATCAGCTCTGAAGTTTGCCTTGGTCCTTTATTTCAAATAATAAAAGCATATTCCACAGCAAGATGGTTTCTTAAAAGGTTTCAACGGACAATTTGTGTAAAGAGGGGATGACAATCTGGCTATTTTTAGCAAAGGCAGAAAGCTGGTTTTCTCAAATGAATTCTACAAAGCTAATGAGATGACGCATCTGAAACAGCCTCGTGATGGAAAGCTTGAAGAACAGAGATCCAGACTTTTGTGCCTGCAGTGCTATTGACATGGCTATCCAAATATAGAAATTGCTCTCTTCAGCATGAATCTGGACCCAAATTCATGCTGCATTTCATTTAGTCCATGAGCATTCCCTATAGAAGAGCTCTCGGAAAAGGAATTCCCCTTTCTAATAAGTCAATACTGAGGTTCATGCGACTATGTACCTTTTGAGACAGAAACTGAATGAGTTCGCAGATGAAGAGAAGCAAACTATAGTTGGGAAATAATTACTGTAAAGTTATTTTCTCATGAAACAATTTAGTAGATTAGTGTTCCCCAACTTGATGTCTTCTATAGTTGTTTAAACAACATCCACTCTGGACAACTTCCATGGTGTACGTTCGCTTAGAATTAAGGGATCTTCAGTCTATTGGTACCAATTTGGGGATGGCTATATGAGGTGAATATGAATGCAATAACATAAATTTTCCACTGAACATTCTAGTAATTGTAGGGAAAGGATAGGATAATTGCCATTTTTACTTGCTGAGGGATTCCTTACATAAATATGAGTGTACCTGAGAGCAGGAATCTAATGTGAGCAAAATATTAGTGTTTTTATAACTATAACAGAAGAATATTAAAAGGAAATGCATTATAGATTCAGGCGAAGCCTTGTACCTATTTAGATATATCCAGGCTAGAGGATAGTATTCACATTTGTGTTGTGTGAGTGAGTGTGTCTGAGAAAAAAGACAGAAAGCAGTGATCTCAAATTAGCAATCTTTTAGTTCAAAGAGCAAACAGAGTAGTAAACAAAAATAGGACCCAGAGTAAGTCCTTCACTTTTTATGGATGTCTCTTCGTCCCCTTGTAATCAGTTGATCATCAGGTGCTGAAGAGTCACTGTCATTAAATTTGGACCTGTGATGCCAATGGGCCCCCATCCAACAACATGAAATTCAACGTGGAGAAAAGCAAGATTTTAGACCTAGGCAGGAAAAACCAAAGATACAACTACAGATTAGGTGAAACCTGGCTCAAAAACAGCAACTGTGACAAGGACCTTGGGAGTCCTAGTGGGCCATCACTTAAACATGAGCCAGCAGTGTGCAGCAGCCACCAAAAAAAAAGTGAATACAACCCTTAGTTGTATAAACAGAGGCATAGAATCAAAATCACATGACGTATTAGTACCGCTTTATAAATCCTTCATAAAACCACACCTGGAATACTGCATCCAGTTTTGTTCACCATATTACAAAAAAAGATGTTGAGACTTTGGAAAAAGTTCAAAGAGCAACTAAAATGATTAAGGGTCTGGAGACAAAAACATACGAAGAACGGTTATAGGAATTGGGTGTGGCCAGTCTAGAGAAAAGAAGGACTAGGGGTGACATGATAGCAGTATTCCAGTATTTGAGGGGCTGCCATAAAGAAGAAGGGGTTAATTTATTTTCCAAAGAACCAGAAGGCAAGACAAGAAACAATGGATGGAAACTAATCAAGGAGAGAAGCAACTTGGAATTAAGAAACTTCCTAACAGTGAGGACAATTAACCAGTGGAACAGTTTGCCATCAGAAGTAGTGTGTTTCATCATTGGAGGTTTTTAAGAAGAGATTCAACAACCACCAATCTGAAATGGTATAGAGCAGTGATGGTGAACCTTTTTGCCTTCACATGCCAAAAGCGGGGAAAGCATGCGGGGGTCACATGTGCGCATGCCCACACCCATAATTCAATGCACACACACACACACACACACCCCATGCAGGAGCCTGGGGAGGGTGAAAACGGCCTTCCCCAACCCCCCGGAGGCCCTCCAGAGGCCGGAAATGGCCCATTTGCCAACTTCCGGTCTCACCAGAAGTTGGCAAATGGGCCATTTCCAGTCTCCGGGGAGCCTCCAGAGGGTTGAGGAAGGCTGTTTTCACCCTCCCCAGGCTCCTAGAAAGGCTCTGGAGCCTGGGGATAGTGAAAAACGGGCCTTCCCCACCACCCCAGAGGCCAGAAACAGCCTGTTTCCTGACTTCTGGTGGGCCCAGAAGGCCCGAAGGCCGGCGTGCACATGCACATTGGAGCTGAACTAGGGCAATGCTCGCGTGCCCACTGATATGGCTCCATGTGCCACCTGTGGCATGTGTACCATAGGTTCGCCATCACGGGTATAGGGTCTCCTGTTTGAGCAGGGGTTTGAACTAGAAGACTTCCAAGGTCCCTTCCAGCTCTATTCTGATTGAAAGCAGTGAAAAGGGATGCAAAACAACACTCAGTATGTGATTTGAACAATTCTAGAGATTAAAGGAAAACTATTATCTCTATGTACCCATATGGAAATATGCACATGTGAAGTTTTGGTCAGACTGACTTGAATATAAAAGCTTTTTTTTTTTTTTTAAGCTACGGGGCATATTTAATTTTTCTTATTCATTGCAACCTGCCCTCCTAAGATTCACATGTGGCATAAACAATGAATTACGGAGAAGTTCAAAAGTGCATCTAAGCAAATGTTCTTGCAATCCTCTCCTGCTCAGAATCATTTGGTTATTGTTTGTTCAGAATAAGTACTGACAATATAATTTTAAGAGCAAGAGTGATTTCTAATCCCAGCTGACATTTCAGGGGAAAAAAAAATACCCAGTTCACCTCAGATTGATTTAGATCATATATGTAATCCTCTATTTGATCCTAGGCCTGGTTCACAATCTCAATTTAGCCATCAGGCTGTCTATGTCTCCCACTGGCTGGCATGGGAAATCAATACATCAATACTGTATGTTTGGGGGAGGTTAAAGTGTATATTATAGACCAGGGATAGCTAACCTTTTTGCTGTTGTGTGCCAAAAGCGGGGGGAGTGCGGGGGATCGCGCGCCTCCGTGCCCACACCCATAATTCAATGCACCCCGTCCCCCCGCACATGTGCGTGACACCTCCCCCGGCTCCCCCTGCTTTTGGTACAAGATGGCACAGTGGGCCCGGTAGGCCCATTTTTTGCTCTCCCCAGACTCCAGAGGCTTTCTTGGAGCCTGGGGAGGGCGAAAACAGCCTTCCCCACCCCTCTGGAGGCCCTCCAGAGGCCGGAAACAGCCCGTTTCCTTACTTCCGGTGGGCCCGGAAGGCCCGAAAGTCAGCTGGCCAGCGTGCACATGCGCACTGGACTGAGGTAGGGCAATGCTCACATGCCCACAGATATGGCTTCATGTGCCACCTGTGGCACCCGTGCCATAGGTTCGCCATCACAGTTATAGACCAACAGGGACCTACAGTTTTGCACTGGGTATATTTATTAATGTCTTTTTTTTTTTATTAAAGGAAAGACATTTCTGATAACTGGGTTAAGTTTTCAGATATTATTGATGTTTCTGAAGGAATCCTGTATCAGGATTCTGAAGGATCTGTATCAGTAGGTCTTATGCAAGATCAGCTTTTCCACTTTCAGTTTGCAGAATGAAAACACTTATCCCCCATTTATCCCCCCTTGTGAGCCACTATTAGAAAAATGACAAACAGCATGCAGGTACTCTCAGCTAAGATGCCTGAAACAATTCAGAAAGAGAGATGCGATGGTTTTTGTAGAAAGGGAGTCTTCAGAGTGAAGGGAGTGATTCAGATTCCCCTCCAACAGCCCATTTCCCTTTGTTTACTTGCTCATTTTGGGTGATTTATATGAAAATGGCCTACAGCATACTGGTGTCTTAGGCACAAAACGTGGAAAAAAAAATAAACAAACCATCATAATGTTACACACAACAGTTTTAGTTCTGGTGTCTGTGTGTTCTGTTCAAGCAGTAACTATGTTGGAAAGCTTTACAAGACTTTAAATTCAAATTATAACACTGTTGGAGCACAACAGAACACACCATGAGAAATAGATGGAACAAAAATGAATGAATCACATGGTCATTAAAATGCCAAGATAACCTTGATCTATTCATACAGCTGTCCTTTATGGACATGACAGATGTGGGCATGGAACACAAATATCTGAAATAATATTTTTTTAAAAATCAACTGCACAGATTCATAGAAAACAAGGAGACATTTGGGTATGTTAAATAGTGGGTTTCATTTTCATCCTTCTCTTGGTTGTTGCTGAACAAGTTTCAGATTACTGAATTTCATTGCTACTGGCATTCATCATCATCAAAGTGTATAATAGTACCTGGAAGGCGAGACTCTTTTATTGGCAGCACTTTTTATATACTTTTATCCAGCAGTTCAAAATGAAGCTGAGTAGGAAACTTCAAGCAGCTCTGCCTGATGGGTCTCAAACAGTAACAGACTATCCCCTACTT
This sequence comes from Pantherophis guttatus, assembly GCF_059756535.1. Taxonomy (NCBI): domain Eukaryota; kingdom Metazoa; phylum Chordata; class Lepidosauria; order Squamata; family Colubridae; genus Pantherophis; species Pantherophis guttatus. The sequence continues at coordinate 287,607,501 of NC_142063.1, read as the reverse complement.
GTTAAGGAAGAAGGGACATGTCTGGTCCCATGCCTGACTAGTCCTGTAAGTGCTTCTTCCTACAGTTAAAACTCTGCAGAGATTAGTCTGTACAGTTAAAAGCCTGTAGAGTCTTCAAAAGAAAAACAAGAAAGTCCAGTTGCCTCCTAAAAAAGCACCTTTGAGTCTTTCTTCAGTTCTTAAACTGTATGGAAAGCTTTCTCCATGGTTTCTCTTTGCATGTAGCTTCATTATGGCCTTGTTTGTATCAATACAAGCTTGATCACTTTTAAAGTGTCATGTCAGACTGAAAGGTTACATAGAGCACATAATGATCCTTTGTTGTTGTTAGTTGTGAAGTTGTGTCCAACCCACCGTGACCCCATAGACGACGTTTCTCCAGGCCTTCTTGTTCTCTACCATTCTCTGGAGTCCATTTAAGCTCACGCCTATTGCTTTAGTGACTCCATCCAGCCACCTCATTCTCTGTTGTCCCCTTCTTCTTTTGCCCTCAATCTTTCCCAGCATTAGGCTCTTCTCCAGTGAGTCCTTCCTTCTCATTAGGTTGCCAAAGTATTTGAGTTTCATCTTCAGGATCTGGCTTTCTAAAGAGCAGTCAGGGTTGATCTCCTCTAGGATTGGCTGGTTTGATCGCTTTGCAGTCCAAGGGACTCGCAAGAGTCTTCTCCAGCACCATAGTTCAAAGGCCTCAATTCTTTGATGCTCAGCCTTTCTTATGGTCCAGCTTTCACAACGATACATTGCAACTGGGAAAACCATAGCCTTGACTATATGCATTTTTGTTGGCAGGGTGATGTCTCTGCTTTTTAATATGCTGTCTAGATTTGCCATAGCTTTCCTCCCCAGGAGCAAGTGTCTTTTAATTTCTTGGCTGCAGTCCCCATCTGCGGTGATTTTATCATCATGATGATCCTAGCAGGGCATTATAAATTGGGGTATAATTCAATGCCTCCAAAATGATGGGGACGGCTGATTTATGCATTCAGATCTTAATCAGAACCACCCATATAGAGACATCCAACCTCATTAGTGCAAGAGAAAGAGAGTGGATGAAAGAGCTAGTGAAGTCTTTGCTATCAAGTCTTTGGGAAATCTTGCCTAGGTGCAGGTATTAGAAGTTAATCCAAATATAATGCACACGTGAACCAGTTTGATGGGCCACAGCCAGCAGAGGGCAGTGCTGCATAGACACATAAGCCAGTTGACATATTGGGTAAGGCCACCCTTCTGTACTTAGGCACTGTGGAGACCTAGAAGCTCCCTCTGTGATCAGCCAGCTCAAAAGAATTACGAGCGGGATAACTTGCTGCTGCCAGTATAAATTTGATATTTAAGGTTAATGTGCTGTATACGGATTTTCCATATCAAATTTTTTCCTAATAAGATTTGTGTTCCCTCTAGGCTTGCAACTAGCTACAGGCTCCTTTAACTATATACATAATGCAACATGTTCCCAGCATTTTCTTTAATGTGCTATGCTCACGAAGGGCAGAGTGTAAGTGCATATCTTTTATCTGCTGTTTACAAATCTAAAAGGCATTGTATGGGAATATTCTCAGGTCAATATTTGCCCATATCACATTTTTTGAAAATATGTCATCCTCTGAGTTAATGTTCCAATTCAGGAGGTTTAACCTGTGAGGTTAAACAGGATGCAGAAAATCCCCAAGCAGACCAAATTACAAATATCACTGTACCTGTTTCTCGCCCACTGGCAGAAAACGGGAGGAGAAAGAGAACTGGGAACATTTCCATGCTTCTACTTATATTGTTGTGATATGCCCTTATTCTCTTCGCAACACATGAAATTTATGTAAGAATACAATGAAGCCAAAAAAAGGAGAAAGATGTCAAATGGCTCAAATTACTTAGGGCTAGGTTGGTTTAGGCAGTTTTAGAAAAGAGGTCTGCTTGAATGATCAATTCACAGCCAATACTATTGAGTCCATACAAACTACAGATCTATGTAGCTGAAAAGGCTGGTGTGCAACACTACCAACATATGGTGTCCTGTGAAACCTTCATTAACCATTAGAAATCACTTACTAAGTGCTTCTTTGAGGGAAAGGATATTTCAGGAGTAATTCTCTTGCTCCCCCATTTGGGCTCTCTTGGTAATTTTCCATCATCACTCGAACTTCTCAAGTAAAAGGAAGTCAAAACATTTTCCTTGTTGCAAAAAGCCAGGGACACCCAAGCCTTTCTAACATTTCTACTCCACATTCCCCAATTTAGGCTGAATAATTTCCAGGTCCCAATTAATCATAGGAATCTGTTGGATGAAGTGAGTTACCATCACTTGATCAAGCTTTTTTCCAATTGGATCACAATGCCATTAGCTTACTATTCTCTCTGAATAGCCCATACACAGCCATCCAGCGTAAAGCAAAATGACAAAAACATGACAAAAATGCGTCCTATCACAATGCAAACCACAGCCTTTCGTACTTGCACATAAATGTTGGACGCAAGCACATAACTCACATGGCATGCACTCTGACACCATCACGCAGAATTTCATCACTTGCCCTCTTTGCTTTCTCCTTCCCCATAAATGCTCATATGAATCCATTAAATAGAGCAACAGCCAAATATACAGTTGCCTGCACTGTCCTTGTCACATGGCCATGTATTTGTTTCCCCATGACTACAACTGAGTAGCACCTATGTAGAAATCTTTTTGATGATCTTCAATTTTATGTACGTATGTTGGACTGTCCTGCTTATTTCCTTTTAATGTCCTTCATATGCAGATACTACATATTGTTATTTACTTCTCAGGAACTCTTAGCAGAAGTACATATTGGTCTTTAGGTACTTCTCAGTGATGCCATCAAGGCAGAATTTGGGAGCAGATACCCGGGATTCAACTCAACTAAATGAGTAGGGAAGCCCCACCCAAATGAAATAGAGCTGATGGACTACCCTTGAAAGGAAGTTGCTACATACATTGCTATTTCAACAATGCCTTTTCTTCCGCCTTGCTCAATCACAGCCTTAAAATCTGTGTAAACTGACTCAACTCCAATTGCTTCCTTTTGTTTTTTGGGAACACGTCTGCTCAAATGTTCATTTTTCTTGTACTACCTGTAACAGCTTATTCTTCTTTGCATTGTACTCAGCTTTCCAAGAAAATGATCAGCACAGAAGAGAAACACTGTATTCCCATCTAATTATTTCAGGTATGCATCCTGAGAACTCATTTGCTAGACTAGTAACTAAGTGTGTTATAAATTATCTTTTTTGCTTCTACCATATGGTGGTGTGGCATTCTTTGGGGTACAAAATATTAATTAAAAATACCTGCCATAATACTGTGCTATATTAAACTTATACCACTATAAATTGCAAGAATAAAACTGTCAAGCGGTGACTCAAATTTAACCCATAGTGGCCATGCTGCCATGAAGAGGAAGGAGATCTTAACAAATAGCATATGAGTTTCCTGCAATGAATATAAAACTTTCTACATTGTATTCCTATTTGTTTTCTTTTTCCAAACCCATCACACTCTGAATATTAACAACCATAAACAAATCAGCACAGAAAAATAAAAACTGACTGTTGGTTAGATTTGTTTTAGCTCCTGCAGGGATAGATTAGGTTTTCTTCCCCAGCCCGCCAAATTCCCTTGTCTGTGTCTTTGCACAGGAAGTACTTGAAAGACCATAAAGTTATTTAATTAAAAATGAGGTTGAATAATCTCTACTGATTTTGATAGTGTTCAGAAAATGGGTTAAAATACCTATTTTATTTTTCGTCCCTAGTTTTGTTTTAGGATTTAAAAGCGTCCTGTTGTTTCACAATTTAGCTTCTGAACACATTACATCACAGGTGTCAAACTCGTGTCGTCACGGCATTGTCACATGATGTATCAGGACTTTCCCTCTCTTTGCTAAACCAGGCCGGGGGGCGGGGCCAGCATGTGACGCATCTGGAGCTTTTTCCCGCCTTTAGTCATTTCCTAGCAGACATTTCAAGGATTTTGGTAGAAGGCTAACTGTGCCTTTTACAGTCTTCTCCCAAGTTGGTGCTGTACAGATAGATATGTGGCTTTCAGCCATAACTCCCAGCAATCCATTTGGAAAGGAGCAAATTAGAGAATGCTATGTGGCAGAAAGAGATGCTCTGATGGACACAGGTGTTGCAAATTAAATCTCAAGTTTAGGCAATTTGGTCTGTTTGCCAACTTAGTAGATACTGAGAAACCTCCTGGCTAATTAAGATATCTGCCTCTCAGTGAAAGTATAAATGGGGCAGATCTGTTAGGCAACAGCAGAGGTTGCTGATGTTGTGTTTATGCCATGTAGATCACAGCTATGTGAATCAAGGAGCAGTTGGAGATAGGATTCTAGGAGGGAGCAGGAATCTTCAACTCAAGACCCAACAGGAGCATACAGGACTTTAAAAAAAAAAAAAAATCTGCAGAGCAGATTGGCTGGTTAAAAAAAAAGTACACATATGGAAACATTTGGAAAGTACAGACTGGGAGACTGGGGAAAAAAACCCTTGGCCAAAGTGCTGGACTTCTAAGAATCTCAGGGAAAAAAAAATCTCCTTCTTTCCTCATCCTCTCTAGGCGAAAACCAAGCCCAGAAATGAAAGTACTTAAAGTAATTGCTAACAGAGTGAGCATAGCAAAGTAGAGATAAGGGACACGGTGAATCAGGGATGAAGGGAGAGAGACAATTAAGAAACTGTAGAAAGCTCTGTGTACATGTTTTGCATTTCTATAATAGAAATTGGCACATGTTATTTACTTAAAAAGTCCTGTAACAATGTATGCATCATTGTCTTTTAGAGAAAAATGTGTATGTGTTTTGTGTGTGTTTAAAGAAAAATGTGTAAGTGTTTTGTGTGTCTTTAAAGCTTGCCATCCTCAGACATTCTTTCAAGACTTAATCTTTGAATAGCGTTACAATGAGCAAAAGTAGAAATGTGGGTTTATGTGTTGACTTTACCTTTTATGTCCATGGAACTGTACAGATCCTTATTGGAGCTTTCTCCAGAGAGATACTATTGGAACCGTACAAGAAAAATTCCCAAAGATGCTTATTCATTGGCTGTTACTACTTTCCTACTGATTGTGTTATGATGGTAAACTGTAAGTAATAAAATAAATGACAGCATGATATGAATTTATGGATTAATTTCCAAGTATTTATATCCCTCTTTTAAGTTGAATTATTTCCACATATCACAATTTTCACATGTATACTCAAACTCAAATGTATAATATGGTAAGTCAAATATAGGAATTTTTCCAAGTGTACTGTATATCATGAATTATCTATACCATGGTAAAGAAAAGAATGGAAAGTATTACGAGTTTTATTGCATTGGTTGAGAAGAATGCAAACCACTTCCATTCTTGGTTGATGAAAGATGTTGAAAACTGGGCCTAGACTATCCTCTGGTCTCCAGTTTTGGAGTTGTAAATTTAAAGCAGTGCAAATGCTCTTCAGGGGTGTCAAACTGGTGGCCTATGGGGTGGATGTGTCTCGTGCAGGCCATGCCCACCCCAGCTCTGCCAAGGGGAAAAACATTGAGATACTTCACGTGATGGCAATGTGATGTTGCAAGTTTGACCTGTTCTCTACAACATTATGATCTCCAGAGGAAAGCAATCAAAAACCAAAACAAGATGATACATCCAAAGTTCAAATTCTGGTTTCAATCATTAAGATGGGAAGATAGATTGAGACTTACTCATCATTAGAATATCCTGCTCCTAAGACAGTTTGGTTGCAAAAATGTTAATAAAATTCAAATGTGCCTTTTCCTTAAAATGTAATCCCTTCCATGTTTCCTTGCTCAGAAACAATTATGAGCTGATCTGCAGTTGTCCTTGCCTGTGCCCTTCTCAAAATGTAGACAGTGGGCAAGCACTAATCATGTACCTTCCCAACATATACCCTGTTTCCCCCCAAATAAGTCACCTCCTGATAATAAACCCAATCAGGCTTTTGAGCACATGGCAATAAGGCCAAGCGCTTATTTCAGGGTTCAAAAAATATATAAGGCAGGGTATTATTTTGGGGGAAACATGGTAATTCTCTGGTCAATTTTAATTACAAATTTCATAGGGACGGTTGGGGAATTTCTTTTTTCATCAACTGATGATACTATTGATGATCCAGATATTAGACACAATCACTTTAAGCATCCTGTTTCTTCTAGCAGAAGGGAAACAGCTGTTTGAATTACCAAGCCGCTAGTAAAAATGAAGCAAACAGACAGAAGGCTGGAACACCACTGAGCAAACCCAGGGGCTCATTTTTAAAGGATCTTCTTGTGTACTTTGTGTCACCTCCATCAAGAGTTAAAATAAGCAGTGATTCCTTCTGAACAGCTTTCATCATTCTCTGCAGGCAACATTGATTTGATTTGCCTAGACTTGGAGACTTTGCTTTGGAGACAGGTTATAGGGAAAGAACCTTAGTAATTGCTTATCCACACATACAGGCTCTTTCCAGGCCTTGAACGTATTGAGGGCTTTGAGGGCTGATGAGTTTGCTTCTCCTGACTAGTTAAGGTTGGGATTAATTAATAATAGAGATCTATGCCTTTTTTAATGTGGTATGATGTTGTAGAGTGTAAGAAAGGTCAAGTTGGTGGAGATAGATAAGATCTGACCCCAAAGCAAGAAGAAGAAAAGCATGTCTTAAATAAATACAGAACAAGCAGAAGTAGAGGGAAGTGGCTCAGAAACCTTCCTAATTCACATGTGTATTAGGAGAGGAGGTAGAGCACAATCAGACTTGCAATGAAGAAAGCAGTAACCTTGTAGATTTGAATACTTTTGGATGAAACTCATTGCATAAAACTTGAACTGGGATCTTATCTGGAGTATGGTACTGAGATTGTTGGGTTACCTCGTGGTGAAATCCAATTTTTTTTACTACCGGTTCTGTGGGCATGGCTTGGTGGGCCTGGTGTGGCTTGGTGGGAGTGGCTTGTTGGGTGTGGCAGGGGAAGGATACTGCAAAATCTCCATTCTCACCCCACTCCAGGGGAAGGATACTACAAAATCTTCATTCCCTCCCCACTCTGGGGCCAGCCAGAGATGGTATTTGCCGGTTCTCCAAACTACTTAAAATTTCTGCTACCGGTTCTCTGAACTACTCAAAATTTCCGCTACCGGTTTTTCAGAACCTGTCAGAACCTGCTGGATTTCACCCCTGCCTCAGTGGATGATCAATGTTGGAAACTAGATGCAACCTTTCTTGTTCTCCTGAACTAATGGTTTTTGATGCAATTGATTATGGTATCTTTTTGAGCCATTGTCTGAATTGAGCATTGAGGCAATGTTGTGCAATAGTTCTGGTCCTTTCTATTGAATCATGTGTAGAAAACTTAGTTAGAGGACTACTGTTTAACCTGTGGGTAATTTACCTATGATATCCCATGGATTCTGTTTTGTTCCTTATGCTGATTATTATCTAACCACTGCTGGGTAAAATAATTCAGAGCTTTAGAGTGAAATAATATTAATATGCTGATGACTTTTAACTCCTCTGCTCTCTGCCAACTAACTTCAAGGAAGTAATTAGTACTACTGAAAATTGCCTAATCTTAATAATTTGTTGGAGGAGGACTAAAACATTGAAATTAATTCCAGATAAAATAGAGGTAAAGTTGGTAAGAAGCAAAGTATGCTTGGGAATTGAAGAGAAGCCTATTTTAGATGGGTTTAGATGGGTTCCCTAGGAAGAGCAGCCCCATAGTTTGATCATTCTTCTTCCTCTCCCAGTTGTTGTTAGATTCATAAGTGGCAGTTGTGAAGAAAAGAATGTTTGCATAATTATTGGTAGGGGGTCAACTATAAATCTGCCTCACTTTTGCAGTCAGACTTGGCAAAAGAAATTCACATCGTGTAAACAGTGATGGAAATGATCTTGACAGAAATAGGCAGGAACTAGAAGAAACTTGTATTTAGACAAAGAAGACTCAAACAATTTTTGTATTCTAGGAAGCAAGATAATATTTGAAAGCGATTTAGGCAAACACTTCTCTAATTCATTTGGGTAGAAGAAGAGGAGAGTTAAACACAGACTTTCAAATTCCTGTTATTATAGCCAATTTCAGTACAGTATATTTTTAGTAAAGATCTAGATTTTTTGTAGACTTGATTTTCTGGTTTTGGTCTAGCTGATGGGGATGACAATCATAACTATAATCTATCTTAATAATTACTATGTGCTTTTTATGAAAAGTGTCTGGAAGTTGCAATTGCAATTTTGCTAATCAGTGTGAGGTGCAGGGATCACTGGATATCTTTCTTGAAGAATCTGTCCTGGCAACCTGTTACATGATTTAAGATGTTGTACTTACCTTTAAAGCTGTAACTAGCTAAAGGCCTGATGATCTGAAGAACCTCCTTTCCTGCTATGAATGTTCCAGGTATTCAGCAGGAGAGGACTTTGTGATGATATTCCCATTGCCAGAAACTTAACTATCTGGTATACCTCGGTGGGGTAGTGGTTAGAGTGCTGTACTGCAGGCCACTTCTGCTGACTTTCGGCTGACTGCAATTTGGCAGTTCAAATCCCACCAGGTTCAATGGACTCAGCCTTCCATCCTTCCGAGCTGGGTAAAATGAGAACCCAGATTGTTGGGGGCAATATGCTGACTCTGTAAAACCACTTAGAGAGGGATATAAAGCACTATAAAATGGTATATAAGTTTAAGTGCTATTGCTATTGCTGTAGTTCTTTCTCCTGTGGGGCTCCCAGAATATATAATGCTCTCCAAAGTAATAAGCATTTAATTTCTACTGTCCCAGTAATTTAGGAAATGGAAAAATGCATCTCTTTTTCAGTTGTTTTAACTGTTAACTGTTTAATATTTAAGAACATTTCTTTCGTCTTGATATAGATTGTATATTCACTTTAACTGTTGTAAGCCACCTTGAAGTGCCAGTTTGGTTTAGAAGTTAAGGCACTAGGCTAGAAACTAGGAGTCTGTAAGTTCTAGTCCTGCCTTAAACACAAAGCTAGGTGGGTGACCTTGGGCCAATCATTTTCTCTCAGCCCTAGGAAGCAAGTAATGACAAACATTTTTTATATCTTGATAGGAAAACTGCAGGGGCTATTCCAGGCAGTCATCAAAAGTGAACATTGACTCAAAGGGAAGAAGAAGGAGAAGGAGAAGAATGAGGAGAAGAGGAGGAGGGGAGGAGGAGAAGGAGGAGGAGAAGGAATCTTGAGTGCTTAGACAGGAAGATAGGTGATGTGTAAATATAATAGCTGATGAAATAAAGTAAACCTGAAGTGTAAGTCTTTTGAATATTTAACCAGAAATGAAGAATCCTCCCAAATATCCAGGATAAATACAACTCACTCACTATGGTTTTTAGTCTCTCCAGAAATGTTAGGTATAAACAGTGGTGGGATTCAATTTTTTTAACAACAGGTTCTGTGGGTGTGGCTTAGTTGGGGTGTGTAGCTTGGCAATCATGTGACTGGGTGGGCGTGGCTAGCTGGTCATGTGACTGTGTAGGCGTGGCTAGCTGGTCATGTGACCGGGTGGGCGTGGCTATGTGCATAGGGACTACTCAGAGGGCTGAAAAAAGTCATTTCTGACTGGTTCTCGCACTTTTGACCGGTCCTCACACTTATGACCATCCTCACCTTTATGCCCGTTGTGCATTCTTTACAACCGTGTCAGTCATTTCACCACTACTTCTCTTCACCACGGTGACAAGATAGGGCGCAAAACGTAAAATGTGAGGACAGTCGTAAGTTCAAGGACTGGTCAAAAGTGCAAGGACCGGTCAAAAATAACTTTTTCAGCCCTCTGAGTAGTCCATTTACTACCGGTTCTGTGGGTAATGTGACTGGGTGGGCATGGCCAATTTTTTTTTTAACTTTTACTTTTAAAAGCATTTTTTCTACAACTTTAAGAGGTTGCAGAAAACAATGCTTTTAGAAGCTTCTGACGATCACACAAATCTGCTGGGATCGCCAGAAGTTTTTAAGGCGATTTTTTTCCCTACAACCTCTTCAAAAAATCCCTTTAAAAACCTCTGACGATCTAAGATGAGTTGCCTGATCCTCAGAAGCTTCTAAGAGCATTTTTTTTCTGCAACCTCTTCAAGCTTCTGCCTTTTCAAGGCAAAAAAGGGTGAGGGGGGGACACAAATGTGTGGCAGTGAGATATTCCACAGCTCAAACCTCCCCCCACCAGAAACCTTGGAAGGTTTCCTGTCTCTAAACAAACAACTCCTGAAAATTGAGTGGCAGGGGCAGGAAAGTCTCTCCCAGCGAGGAAACAGACTGGATTTCGGAGGAAACGCAGCTTGGTTTAAGGTTAAGGCAGGGCAGAAGGGCTGAGATGGCAATGAGAGGTGTGGGCGGGGAAGCCTTTCCAACAAGCAAAGTCAATGTGGAGGGGGGAGCCGGATTCACTTAAGTTAACAACCATGTGAATCACACCTCCCTGCCTAGCCTAACACAACACACACATACATATCCAAGAGACCCTCTCCCCAGGCGAGAGAGACCCAACCCTGACAGAGCCAAGACAGGCAGGGAAGCCAGCAGCACAAACGTTTGGGCAACCCATCCTTTTTTTGGGAGGGGGGGATCTTTGCAAAGAAAAGGAACGCAGATAAGGCAGGTTTAAAGACCCCTCCACTGCAAAGCCAGGAGCATCCCCTAGAAGTCCCAGTCATCGGAGATCCTGGCCCCCCACCCCAAACAAGCCAATCCACAGGCTCAGATTTCCACCCACCCCCTCTCCCCGCGAGCCACACAAAACGCGCGTCAAGCATCAGAATCCCCAACTTGCGCCTGTTTTGCAAAAGCCCAGTTGGATAGGACCCCCCCCATGCCCACCCTCCCCACTCCCTCCACCGGTTCCCTGGCGGCATAGGTGCAGCAGCCCCTGCTGGGGAAAGGAGGTGCCGGCGGTGAGGCCGCTTTGCAAAGACGCACCTGTGCTGCGCGGCGCCTCCTGCACTCTCACCTGTTGGATCTGCCCAGATGCCATCGCCACTGTTGCCGCTGCAGCCACTGGAGCCCGTCCGGCGCCTGTGGGGAACCACATGGCAGCCCACGTGGATCCCAGGCAACGGAACTCATGCTAGGGAAGGGGTGGGCAATTGTGGCTCTTTTACAACCTGTGGCCTTCAACTCCCAGAATTCCTGCTTGGCTCATTCCTGCTTGTAAAAGAGCCACAATTGCCTACTCCTGGCTAGGGTAGGCTGGCACCGCGTGGGTGGGAGGCGGGGTGGGGCGAGGGGCGGGCGAGCCAGCAATTTAACAAACGGTTCGGTGTGCTGCCTGGCCAATAAATAGTGGTGGGGTGGGGTGAGGGGCGGGCGAGCCAGCAATTTAAAAAACGGTTCGGTGTGCTGCAGGGCCAATAAATTACAAAAAAACACCGAACCATTTGTTAAATTGCTGGCTCGCTCGCCCCATTTATTGGCAATAAATAGTAGTGCGGAGGGACGGGGCAAGGGGCGGGGCGAGCCAGCAATTTAACAAAGGGTTCGGCTGAACCCCCTAAAACCAGCAGAATTCCACCACTGGGTATAAACCTTTATCACTAAAATGTTGGTCACCTGTAGTTAGGGCCTTTGGCCCAGGGCCACAAATCTCTCAAGGTCAACAAGGCAAAACATGAAAGGAAATTATGATTCTGACCCTGGAAATATGGATTTAAAAAGGTTCAAACGAAATGGATGTAGAAGCCAAACAAAACCTGGACTGATCTCAGCACTGTGAGACGGCAAGTCTGCCTGTGTGAACTCCTAAGAAAAGGACACTGGATAGCCAAGCTCAAGGGCAAGTACAAACTTTAGATCAAAGGCTACAAAGGAATCAATAGCTCTAAAACTGCATTTAGAGTAAGGGAATCAATAGTCTGACTCTGGTGAAACTTGGGAAACTTCTTGGTTATTTGATTGGATTAAAACATATTTGCCTTGGCACCGTAAAACTAACAGCACTGTGGAAGAACTTTGAAAAGAGGTACATTAAACAAACAAAAACTTCAGGCAAGATACCCAGGTAATAGAGTTGGAGCTCTCCATGATTATGGCATATTTCCCTTCCCCTCCAACTCCTGCACTGGCTCTGTCATAATGCTCTGATTTAGCGGATTGGGATGGAAGCTAATGAGGCATTAATTTGTACCCTCACTTCTCTCCATTTAAGGAGCAACTTTGTTTAATTTCATCTGTGTAAAATGTGTATAATCCATTGGATTTTGACCCCTTGGCAGCCAAGAGGGTCCTCCTAACTGCATTCAAATTTTACTCTCTAATTACTTTTCCAGAACAGCAGCTGTTCTTTTATCTAAGCTGTCAGGGTGATGCTAAGAAAAAGGCTACACGCACAGAGAACCAGCATGTTCACATTCTTCTACCAAGCCAGGCATCAAAACAACTTTTTGACTTTCAATTAATGTTTTTTTTTTTTAAATAGTAGAAAGAAAAATACAGCAACATTAAAACCATCATAAAACAATTGTCAAAGAACTTGTCAGATCTCCCCAGGGACATTTAGATTAGTGCTAGCTAGTTACAGCATTAGCTCCATGCATATAAACAGCTCACTCAATATATATATTTTTTTCTTTGCTAAAACTATTTTGCTGCTTCTAGTAATCTCGAATACAAAAACATTTATTTTTTTTTATGCATATTAATTACATAAATTATATAGAACCCACGGAGGTGGAAAACACTAATTTGTATATCTTAAATACCCAAATGCAAACCACATAGCTAGTCTCATATTTTCCTGTTGCAAAAAGAAATGAAAGCTCTTTTTAACTGAGTGATTATTTAAAATATACTTATTCAATTTCACTATTGCAAATTACCTGCAATTTACAACTACATCCATGCAGTTTTTTGAATTGTAAGTAAACATTTTTTTTTCAAAATTGCATTAGTTTTTAATAGTTAATACTAGTTGAAGAATTTTAGACGTGGCTATTTCATCAGGGCCAAGCAAAGTTGTTTTTTAATTGCATTATCCCAGAGCTATAATTGCACTCAACAACGAACTAAAGGGCCACCATCAGTGAACTGTTGGACAGCATTACTTGGTCTGTTGTGTGGTTGTTTGGGTGGTTTAGGGGTAGGGAATTGTGGTGGGTGGGAGTGTGTTTGGGGCTTGTTGTGTGTGTTGGACCTGGTCTTTGGGTGTTAAGTGAATTTTGTTGTATGACTATACTGTGTATACACGTACAATGACAATAAAATTGTTGTTATTGTTGTTGTTGTTGTTGTTGTTGTTGTTATTATTATTATTATTATTATTATTATTATTATTAGTAGTAGTAGTAGTAGTAGTAGTAGTAGTAGTAGTAGTAGTACATCAATCTGGCAACCAAATGTAGGCTAGTCCACTCTATTGGGTTCCCTATAGCTATATATGGTTGTGAAAGTTGGACATTAAAAAAGCAAGACAGGAAGAAAAGTGACTCATTTGAGCTCTGGTACTGGAGAAGGCTCCTGCGTATTCCTTGGACAGCAAAGGTGACTGACAAACAAATACTGGAGTGCATAACACCTGACTTGTCACTGGAAGGCAAAATCACAAAACTTTCTTACTTGTTTTGGCCATGTCATGCAGGGGAATGCACTGGAGAAAGCAATTATGCTTGGAAGAATTAGAGGTAAAAGGAAACCAGGCCATCAAAGAACATGATGGCTGAACATCACCAAAGCTGACACCAACCAGAGCATAGAAAAACTCAAAGAAGTAGTGCAAGGTGGGAAGATGTAGAGAGAGCTGGCCCATAGAATCACCAAAAGTCCGACATGACTTTATGGATGACATCATCACCATCATCCTTGCCATTGCTAGTTCAAACTGTTTTGATAAACCATCACATATTTTGAAAAAAAAAATATTAGCAATAAAACTAGCTTATTGCTAATATTAATGCCTTTTTGGGGGATCCCTGAACTCCAGAATAATGATCTGCCAGCAGTCTTAAACACTGGATTATCTCATAATCCCATCCTTAAATAGGAGCTCATATAATGTTTAACTCTTCTGTTCACCATATTCCAAATATGTTTTGCAGCTTGTAATTTGGGGAAAAACAACAACTGAATCATGACTAATACTGAAGCTGTGACTCTGCCATGATATTGAAGAGACAAGATAATAGCTTTCTAGTCAAACCCATTATAAATTTTGAAATAAAGCCCTTGAATTCCAGGAAGCAATAGAGATCAACAAATAAGTTCAGTGGGACCATAGAAAACTGGGAGAATTAACCCCTTTCCATCTTTATATGATCATAACTTTAATTAGGAAAACTTAGGGGTGTGCCCATCCGATGAAAAAACTTTCTCAATATTTTATCCATCTGTTGACTTTATAGGTATTAACATCAGAATGTCTTGAATAACACACATCAACCTTAGCATAACATTCATTTTAACAACATTTATTTTCCCCCATAAACTGGCAAAGCTTCTTACATTATAGTCTTTTCCAATTGGCCAGACGGGCAGCAAAGGACATGGTTTTGTTATTGCAGTCTATCCCTTTCGGCAATTACATTCTGTGCTGCCTAGCCTTGGCAGTGAATACCATAATCGTTATTTTGCCATTGCTTTTCCTCTGTGTTTTTTGCTTATTGCCAAGCTAGGCGTGCAAATTAGATCACCCTGAACCTAGAATGGCAGTGAATAGGATGACAGCCTTATAACTTTAAATCAAAAATGAATAAACACACTGAGTTTGGCAACTGAGAGGAGTCCTGGAGTCCTTTCGATTTGGATTTGATGTTTAGTTTGCTGGATCAATTGATCCAGTTTTAAATGTTTCCACAATGCCTTTAACTCCATCACTGATCCAGTTATGGGAATTTAGAGTACTCTAGGAACCGGGGAGAACAAGAGTGGCATCTGAGTTTCTGAGATCAGGAAAATGGTATAAGAGAGATGACCCTCAATTCATCTGTGCAGAATGCTTCCTGTGTGTCCATGTGTATATAACTGCAACATCTTTTTTTTAATGTATTTTTTTAAAAAAACAAGAGTCCAGGGATTACAGAAAAGAAAAAAAAATGCATAGATTGTTAACAATTCTTGGCTTATGTTTGTATTGCATAATTGCAAGCATGCAGAGAATAAGTAATTGTTTCGATTGGCGGGGGTGGGGGTTAGAAAATGACGAGATTGACTCTAGAATTAAGATGAAATTTAGTATGTACGGAAGGTTGTCAAGTGAAAAAAAGAAGAACAAAGGAGACTATTATTATCTTTTACTATTATCTCTTAATTCCCACATTTCTCTTTTGCGCTACTTTTCTCTCAGCCATCTCTCTTTTAATAATTACAATAATCAACATACTAACGATAACAGAAATCATCTATTGTAAGATAACTAAACAAATGGTGTCCTATCTCTTCAGCACTGGGCTCATTTATTGCAGATATACCAATGTTCTAATGGCGAAGCCAATATATTTTTAAATTAAAAAGTGCACGTGGTGACATCTAAAATGTGCAGCTGTGTAGCATTTGTTATCTGGCATACTGGATAAGGGGCGGAAAGAAGAGAGAGGGAGCTGTGTGAGAGCTTTAAATATGATCCAAACCTCAGGCTAAATCAATATCTGGCAGGTTTTATTTGCTACATTAACAAAGCTACTAGCGTAGGGGATTTAAATAAAAATTTTGAACAGGCATATCCACCTTCATCCTGGCAGGTGACATGAACTAAGGATTAAAGTGATACCTGCTCCTGTTCATAAGGGCGACCTTAATAACCCAGGAAATTAGAAAACATTAAGATCTTCTGTGTTGTGTTGATTCTATGACTGGTTCCACATCATGCTAAGCCTTAATGTAGGTTGTGCTTTTATGGTGTAAGAAGAAATATCCTTCTGGGTTCACCTCCAAGTGGGGAAAAAGACACCGGAAACATGGAGACTGCTTGGAAAGATGGTTTAACGGTGGACAGGATCACATGGCTTGAGTTCCTGAACAGAAAAGGGGCAAGATGCTGAGAGTCCCTGGGTTTTATGCCCTCTCTGGCCTTGAACTTCCTGGGGCCCCGAAAGAGTATCCTGATTGGTTGTCAGACTCCCAGGGGGTGGGGGTCTTAGCTAGCCTTGCTGGCTGATGTAATCTTCCCAGGTGCCATGTGGTGAGTTTCTGTTGCTAGATGGGTCCTACTGTGTTGCAGATGATGGCCCATTGACTAAGATTGAGTTTCTGCCTCTGGTCCATTGACAAAGGGTGGGGGCAGGAAGGTGGGAGCTTTGTCTTTAAAACATGCTTCTCCATTTCTCATACAGGGAAACATAATATTCTGCCTTTTTAATATTTCCTAAAATATTTCATTCTTCTAGGAAAGGGGTGGGTGCTAACTTCCTACAATGGCATACATTATATTGTCTTCTTTTGCTTTTGCGGCTTAGCTCAATGTTTAAGACCAGTTATTGGAGTTGGTAAACCACTATTCATTCATTTTACAGTAGTTATAACCCACCCCAGTCCCATAGAAGTCTGGAGGGTATACTAGATTTTTTTTAAAAAAATGAAATAATGAAATAAAGTTAACTAGAATAGAAAATCCATGATAAAATCCAAGACAGGCTTTCATAATCAATCAACCAGCGCCAGAAGCATATTGGAATAAAAAATCTTTCAACTTGTTTATAGAACTGCAGCAAGGCTGGGGGCTGCATATATTCCCATGAAAAGAGTGCTCAATAAGAGGGGCTTGATAGTTCTATTTGTGTGCATTTAGTAATTTGTATTTCTTTTTAAAAAAAATTAAATAAACCATTCTCTAATCAAACTGTAGCTTATCCCAGATCTGTGAACCGAATTTCTGAGACGTTGGAGCTTATAAATCAGCTGATTAAAAATTTATGTTCCATTTGTTTTCAATATACCTTAAATTTTGGGCCACCACCTACTATAGCAATAGCAATAGCACTTAGTTTTATATACCGCTTCATAGTGCTTTCCAGCCCTCTCTAAGTGGTTTATAGAGTCAACATATTGCCCCCAACAATCCGGGTCCTCATTTTACCCACTTCAGAAGGATGGAAGGCTGAGTCAACCTTGAGCCTGGTGAGATTCAATCTGCTAAACTGCTGGCAGCCGGTGATCACAGAAGTATCTTGCAGTACTGCACTCTAACCACTGCACCACCGCTATGTTGTGCTTTTGATTCTGGTATGTTTCTTTACATGATTTTTTAAAAAATTGGTATGTTATTTTTTTGGAAAAAACAAACAAATCAGAAATAATTTAATTAATTCGTAAGAAAGGAAGTGATAAATGGAAGAATAGATGTGTCTGTCCATACTTGGTGGATCGTTAGGTTTTTGACAGATAAGAAGTAACAGATAAGAAGCTAGGGGAAAATTACATCTAATAACCAGCAATCAGCACAGGTGCCCACGGGGCTGCGTGTACCTTCTCCATTGCTCCTCTCTATACCAATGATTGCATCTTTAGGGATCCCTCTATTAAAGTACTGAAGTTTGCAGATGATAGAACAGCCATTGGTCTTTTTTTTGAGACAGTCTTGAATTTTCATAAAGACAGGAGGTTGAACAACTAGCTCTATGGTGCAGCTGGAACAATCTGGAGCTGAACATGCATAAAACCATAGAGATGAGAGTGAATTTTAGGAGGATCCCTTCTATTATATCATCTCTTACTATATTTGACAGCACAGAAACCTTCAAGTTTTGGGGTTCTATAATCTCCCAGGATTTGAAATGGGCACCTAACATTAGAACCATCATTTAAAAAGCACAACAAAGAATCTTCTTCCTGTGTCAACTCAAGAAGTTCTGACTGCCCCAGGACCCATTTTACAGAGGAATTATTGAGCCTGTCATTTTTACTTCTATAAATGTCTGGTTTGGTACAGGAACCAAATAAGGACAGATACAGACTCCAACAGATGGTTAGGGCTGCAGAAAGAACAATTGCAACCTCTTGCAAAGAAGAGCTGTATTTTGTGTTGGTCAGAAGGAGGGATGAGAAAATATCTACATACCCCTCACATCCTACACATAAACTGTTTAAACTCCTCCCCTCAGGATGCTGCTATAGGGCATTGCATGCCAAAACAACTAAACCCAGGTTCAGGGTCTTCTCTCGTGCCATCACTCTGCTGAATGCCTAATTCTCACAGCTCTGTCTAATATCTATGTACATTTACCCATATTGTATGGCTGTAGCATTCTTATTATTTTTTACTACCCTCTTTTATTGATGTTATGATGATGATGATAATTATTTTGTTGCTTTGCATGTGCACTGAGAGCTTCTGCACCAGAGACAAATTGCTCATGTATCTAATCATACTTGGCCAAATATTCTATTCTATTCTATTCTATTCTATTCTATTCTATTCTATTCTATTCTATTCTATTCTATTCTATTCTATTCTATTCTAAAAAAGTTAGAACTGCTGAGATATTTCCAATTTTAGAGAAGATCTGATTATGGATCTCCTATCCCTGACCCCATAGATTAGAACCAGGGGTGGGATTCAAAAATTTTAGCAACCAGTTCTCTGCCTGGTTGCTGGCTGGGCATGGCCATGGTGGGCGTGGCCTACTCAGGGTTCTGCACCAAGGCGGGGGGGGGAGTGTTTTCATCCTCCCCAGGCTCTGGAGGCTTTCTTCGAACCTCCAGGAAGGCGAAAACGGCCTCCCCCTGGGCTCCGGAGGCCCTCCAGAGGCCAGAAACAGTCCCGTTTCTGGACTTCCTGTACTTCTGGTAGGCCCATTTTTCACTCTCCCCAGGCTCTGGAGACTTTCCTCGAGCCTCTGGGAGGGCAAAAATGGCCTCCCCTGGGCTCTGGAGGCCCTCAGAGGCAGGAAACAGGCCCGTTTTCAACTTCTGGAACTTCTGGGAGGCCTCCCAGAGCCTCCATGCAGATTCTGCACTAACCTGGAATCCAAAATGGGCCGTGTGGAGACTCCTGGGAGGGGCGGGGTGGATGGGCAGGGCCAGCCAGTCCTTGCAACTACCGGTTTGGCAAACCAGATGTAAAATTAGTATCTGGTTCACCCGAACTGGTCTGAACCAGCTGGATCCCACTACTGATTACAACCTTCCATTATTAGCATGTGTCCAACATCTGGTCTGCATTGTTGGGAAAGTTTAAAGGGACCTAAAATACTTATGGTCTTCAGACATGCTTTTTTCACACTGGAGGAAATGCAAATCAACTTTAGAGCTACACTAAAATAAATACTTCCCACGGAGCACAATTGAAAAAAAAAGCCATCTCTTTTTTTTGTTTTCAGTGGTGTGGAAGATAGTGAATCAAAACACTTCTCTGAATTCCATTCTTCTCATAGGAATCCAGCAGGGTGATCATTTCTCATTGGAGCCAGCACTGAATGTTTGGAAAAAGCTACTTCTGACAAATGAATATGATGCTATATAAGACTATTACATGGAAAAACAAGGAAAAAGAAGGCAGTTCTCTTTCTCTACTGTTTACTTGTTCTCAAGCAATAAACTTCTGAAATCCTTCCAGTTATGGAATCTAATAAGGCAATACCTAACTATTTTCTTGCTTTGAGATGTTGTATTCAATGACACTTTCCTTCCCTTAGTTGAAGTGCAGAGTACCCTTATTGGGTATATTATTTTGGCACTTGAGGCAGAACATACCACCATTATGTCCTCTTTATTTTATAATAATAATAACAACAACTTTATTGTCATTGTACATGTATACACAGTATACCCATACAACGAAATTCACTTAACACCCAAAGACCAGGTCCAACACACATAACAATCCCCAAACACACTCCCACCCATCACAATTCTCCACCCCTAAACCACCCAAATATCCACACAACAGACCAAGTAATGCTATCCAACAGTTCACTGATGGTGGCCCTTTAGTTCATTGTTGAGTGCAATTATAGCTCTGGGATAAAAACTATTCAGAAAACTTGTGGTCTGAGTTTTAATTGTTCTGTATCTTCTGCCAGAAGGCAACAGTCCAAAAAGATTGTAAGCAGAATGGGAAGAGTCTCTGAGAATGTTATGCAACTTTCTCAAACAGTGAGATTCGAAGATGTCGTCCAGGGCTGGTAGCCGGAGTCCTATGATATTCTGGGCAGTTATTTATTTATTTATGTATTCATGTGTGGCCCATCTTGTCTAGAGGCATCTTTGCTGGTAGTAAACATTCTACGATAAAACATGCTGTCTCATGTATCACGTATTACTCTATCTGAGTTATTAGATTCTGCCTAATAGTAGAGCTGACAAGAAGCAACTCTGCCTAAATCAAAAATAGCTTTTAAACCAGCCAGTGCTTCATGCAAAAGATCAGCACTTTTATAGTTCTTTCCAGAACTATAAACTTTACAGGGACTGTGTGACCGCATTATGTTGCCATTTTTATTCTTCCCTATCCAATGTAGTTTTTCAGGATAAAATTATATAAAGGAATGCATGAGGGTGAAGTTTTCAAATGGGTCAGAATAATATTCATTATTCAGTGCCACTCTGTGAATGATACAGTTGGGCAGATGCTGAAAAGATGTTGTTGATTGTTCCATTCTAAGTCTCATCCCTTCTCCATCATGGTGATATGACCCCAAGCATGCGGTATGGTCTTCATTTTGTTCTTTCTGGTGTGCTTATACATAGAAAACAGTTACAATATAAGAGGAGAATCGAAACATATAGGGATGTACGGTATATATTGTTTAATTATATAGACAATAAAAACCCAGACAATGTTTATAGTTGCTGCTATTAAAGGGGTTGCAAAGAATTCCGGCAGCCATCCTCTTCATGCTTTCTATACCTTGTTTTAAGAGTTTTCAAGAGTTTTGTCAATTTAACAAAAGAACTTTGAAATAATATTCAACATAACATTAATAAAATGATTTGTTTCCCCATCCCCCACCAGCTGAAAAAGCAAGAACCTGATTCCTTTGTGTGTTATATACAGATTCTTGCATCTGGTGGGGGGAAAGCAGTCGTGTTTCTGGAAAAGATCGTTAGCTCATAATACAATCTGTTAAGAACCCCTTCATGTGCCTCTGATATATACAATCACACATGGAAAAATTTAGCAGTTAGAATCAAAATATATCAATTTTTGTTGCTGTTGTTAGTTGCGAAGTTGTGTCCGACCCATTGCGACCCCATGGACAACGTTCCGCCAGGCCTTCCTGTCCTCTACCATCCTCTGGAGTCTTAAGCTTACACCGACTGCTTCAGTGTTTCCATCCAGCCACCTCATTCTCTGTCATTCCGTTCTTCTTTTGCCCTCAATCGTTCCCAGCATTAGGCTCTTCTCCAGTGAGTCCTTCCTTCTCATTAGGTGACCAAAGTATTTGAGTTTCATCTTCAGGATCTGGCCTTCTAAAGAGCAGTCAGGGTTGATCTCCTCTAGGACTGACCGGTTTGATCACCTTGCAGTCCAAGGGACTCGCAGGAGTCTTCTCCAGCACCATAGTTCAGAGGCCTCAATTCTTTGGTGCTCAGCCTTTCTTATGGTCCAACTTTCACATCCATTATATCCATTATATGTATTATAAAATCACATACACATGCACCTATTATACTTTTTGCATTTAAGTGTTCAGTATAATCATATCACTCTGCACCAGATAGCAATGAATTCTTCCATGATGAACCCAAAGGAAAGCTTTGCAAGCCAAGGGAGAAAGATTAAGGCCATATTCTATTAACATTAATAAGATTCCTTCTGATCCTGATGAGGTTGGATGCTAGATGTTTTTCTAATTTCTTTAAAGATGATCATCTTGGAAAGTTAGATTCCCAAAAGTATTGTAACAAACTGCTGTTGTGCACCATTGAAGGTCCTAAAACATTTGTATGCATGTTCAAATGCTATGAAGGAATCTGAATGGCAGACCAAGATTATACTTATCCTAGTTGTGATGGTAATATTCTTTCTTGACCTGCTAGTTTGCTATCCTATTTTCAAAACAAACTAGTCCTATGATCCTCCAAAGTCTACAAGCAGATCAGAAAAGCAGCAGACATTTACTACTCTGAGCCCAATCTCCATTTAATTAAAAGAGCTGGCTAACTTAAAAAGAATGTAATGCTTCTGTGTTCCTATTTCTGTGAATTGAAGAACCTACCCCACAATAGTAACTCCCATGTATATGAAACACATTATTTTTAACTCTCTTACACTTATATATTTATACAGTCACCCCCCCTTCCTTCTTCACGCCAGACTAATAGGAAACCAAGAGCAAGGAGCCCCCACTCATTCAACTGGTCCACTACTAAGTCCTAATACCAGAATTAGAATCCCTCATTATATTGTCCATCAATCCAAGAGGTATTACTAAGGAGAGCCTCCTAATTAACAGAACCTCCTTCTCCCTTCTCTTTCTCTTCAACTTCCAGAAACAAAAATTCTCCCCAGTGCTTTTGTCATTTCTTGAATGCTTTCTACAAATAGCTGCTTTACATGTCAGCTGAAAATTTGCTGTTGCAGCTAACGTTCAGCGCACTGAGATATTTTAAGAGAATGGAAATTATGAGTCCAGCAACACTTGAAGAATCGACCACTTATTTAGTTCTGCTGGAGGTGATGGTGACGATGACAGTTCCGTTTTCATAAGGAAATAGAAGGAAAGGTGAAAAACAATGACAAGGTGATGCTGTAACAATGGGCCCTTTTAGAAGGCTCAGGCCCACACCAGCTGCTCATGCTGTTCCTGAATGTAGAGATTTTATTAGACATTTAAATTGCCAAAGAGTTCCCAAGTGTGGTAGGTAAATGGAGACCCTCTATTGCTCAAACACAAATCCCAGCATCTTTCCCAATTAGTTATTCTAACTAAGGTAACTTGAGATTGTAGTTCAGCTATGGGTGGAAGCAGTAGTGGATTTCAAATTCCATCACTACTGGTTTGCTCATGGGCATGTGCGCACTTGTGCATGCGCAGAGACATCCAGATGGGTGGGTGGAGCCTCCCGTCACCATTGCCGCCACTACTGGTTTGCCCAACCTGGGGCAAACTGGTAGCAACCCACCACTGGGTGGAGGGTGTCACAAGTCCATTATACCTGATACAATCTTGGGAAAAAAAAGTATTTCTATTTTGGGGGTTAGTACAAAATAACCTCAAGGGACTCTACAATGCTTTGTTGTTCTCTTGAAGGGATACTTTTGGACTGGTTGAAAGATTTCATAAGTCTCTCTCAAGCCAAGTTATGGAAAGCATGCAGAATATGGGTTCTGGAATTCCTTGCATTCCACTTGCAAGCATTGGCCAGTGTAGGCAGCTGTATTTTCTTCTATGTAGCAAAGTAATGTACTGCATCTTTGTGTTTGTGTGCACTGAGAAGCATAAAGCAGGCTACATAGGCTTTGCTCTGGATCCCATGCCCAAGAGGGAGATGCTTAGCATGAAGCATGTCACCAACTTTCTTAGCTGTTGCTGCTGCTGAGCTGTTCTTCCCATCGGGTTGAATTGGGAATATTTTTCTTCATACCCTGCCAGATCTATCCCATTTTTGAACCTGATCTTTCTTTTTGACAGCTTCTCTCAACTCACAAAATTTGTTCCCATTCTATTCAGTTCTTGCACAGTTATCCTGTTGACAGACAGGTAGATTGACAGAGTCCCGAACTCCTTTGTATAATTTATTTTCAGCATTCTGTTGGCAAAAATACAAAGAATATTCTTTAGAAGTTTCATATACTTTCTTGTAACATCCAAAATGTGGATGAAATATATACAAAATGTATTTCTATCTTTTTGTGGGGGTGTTAGTACAAAATAACCCCAAGGGACTCTACAATAAGCCAAAACTGACCCCCCCTACCCCATCCTGTTTTGTCTCACTGGAAAATTGCAGTCCAGCAGAGATGGCACAATTCCTTCTGTGCTTTAATGAGCACTGCTTTTAATAGAAGTGCTCATAAGAGGGGCAATTCAGGGCATTCCGTACAGTCACCTTTAATAAATTGATGCCTTCTGTTATCACTCTGCAGAATCAACTCTTTTTCCAGCTTTGAAAAGGCTCTCCAACCCCTCCCCAATTCAAACAGAGGCTTTTCTTCTTCCTCTTTTTTTTTTTTTTTGGCAGCTGCTGGTGACTGGCAGCTCTGACAATTGTTCCCAATATTTTGATTGCAGAATTGCCCTGTTATTCCAGCAAGTCTGAAATTAGATACAGGTGCAAATTAACTGGCTAAGTCACAAGTGCATTAAAGTTGGTAATTTTTCTGTCAAGAGGCATGTTGAAAGGTTGCCGTGAATTGGAGAAGCTGTCTGGAGCCAACCGGCTGACACAGGTGCACCTAAAGAGAGGAGCATATTCTTGGAAATGATGTGAGGAAAGTACTCATATTCCCATTACCCTTCTGATAATAAAATATTGGACATGGGAGAGAATTTAGATGCCTCTAACCAGCAGAAGCTAGGAAAATCTGCAGAGTTAGAGTCTTGGATGAGATCATACCGAACTATTAACAATGGTCCTCAACTTGTGATGAAGGAGCAAATATGAAGAATGTGTATCAGATAATATTTGTGCACAAGGCAGATTCTTTATTGGAAGACAAAAGAAAAGGCCATGGGTGAAGCAAGAGCAAATAACAGTGAGAGAAAGTTCAAACACGGGTGTCAAACTCGTGCATCATGTTGCTGTCACGTGATATACCATGACATTTTTTCCCTTTGTGGCGCTGGGGTAGGCTGGTCTGCGCATGTGGCCCAGTTTGACACCCCTGGTCTAGAACATCCCAATTGGTCATATTAAGCAGAGTGTCAGCATTCTGATGCTGCCATAAAAAGACGAGGCTTGACTTTTCACCTACTTATTTTCTCTGTAGATAATATCCCCTAGGAGATGGGATGGGAGGGGGGAACATTCCTGTGGGGTGAGGTCAGAAGCTGGGGAGACTGACTTGGAAGATGGCCAATGAGAAGATGAGAATTGGGGTATGGAAAGGGAAGGGTTTGGGGGTCAGAGGGTTAGTATCGGCTACGACGAAGTCGGGGCCAGATCTGTCATACTCAATAAATGGAATATTTCAGCAAAGATTAATTGTTTGGGAGTGCAATTTATTTGAGATGACATCGAAACCTGACACAGAGTGCATTATTTCTTCCTCACAAATTAAAAGGCTAGATAAATATATATGGATAATTGTAGAAAATGACAATCTAGTAAATTTAGACTGGGGAATTAAATGAGTTCTCCATCCTTAATGACTGATGTTACCCATGCTGTTAGTGCTTCTTCCACGTGTTCCTACATGAAAACATTTGAAAGTTGGCCATTCCTGAATATGTATTCTTTTCAGGGGAACCTCTCAAAGAAATATGCCTATCACCACTAAAAAAAAAAAAATCAAGTGTTATGAAAACATCTTTTTATTGTCCACATCTTTTAACTCGTTATACAGATTAAATAAAATCTTCAAATTATTTTATCCGTATGGATTTCCTCTTGTTTTTTTATCATGTGTGGGGTGAGGTTTTTTTCTTGGCTATAGCAATCTTCATTCTTTAAATTTTTACTAGAGGTTGTTTTTACATATATTGTACACATAAAATTTTATCAAGCTATTCCCTTTTAAGGTAAGCAATGATGAACAAAGTACAGAGAAACAGTAAGCAGAATAAATTAGAGGTATGAAATAACAGAAAAGCAAATATAGATAAATCTAATTCACACCAACACCATTCACTACACCTCTCCATATCATTTTACTCTTTCCCCGGCTCTCACTTCTGTATAACAAAGTCGGCAGAAGCACACACTTATATGTAGTAATTTTCACTTCTTTCAGCAAACATTCTCTGCAGATCACATCATACACACTATATTTCTATCATCATTTGCACATTTTATAATGGTTATATCCATGTTTCCCATTTTAATAAGCATTCTATGAAAGTGCATAAATTAATCTGCTTGTTCTTGTTTTCCTCGTTTATGCAACTCTGCAGTTGATCACTCAATTTACTCTTAAGATTTGGATTTTGTTACATGTTATTTTATATTTAAGTACATTAATGTACATTGGAAGCTTGAATAGCTCACATGTTGAATAACTGAACAAGTTCAGTTGGGTGACCTTAATTAGCAAAATTTTCAATTAAACTTACTTCCTAAGTTTATTTTGAAAATCACATGAAGGTCGGAGGAATCCTGTGCTCCTTGAAAACATATTACAAATATTAGAAATAAATAGACACAACCTGAATGTGGATCAGATCACAGCTGTCTTGAGAAGCATTTCTTCTTGATATAGATATTTTTCATAGCATTCTGAAACCAAAACTGTAAGTATAAAGCCTGCCAGATCAATGCTTTCAGCCACCATACTATTTCCTAAATCTACTGATACATAGTTCTGTACAAGCAGCCAAATTATTCCAATGTGATAGGTATAAATAAATACAGATCACATTTGGAAACTCAGAAGTAGACCTTCTCTGTTGCTGGATAGCTATGGATGTGAACTTTCTACCCCAATTTAGCCTCTACTCCTGTTTTGAGAAATGGAGTCAATGCCTTTTTTTCTAGTTATTTCTTTTCAGTTTACATTAGCAGGTGATTTTAGCAGTTTTATCAGATTTCATGAAATCATAGGAGGTCCGTTTTGGAAAAGATCTTGGAGAATGTTTAATCCAACTCTCTAGCCAGTGAAAAAAAATCAGCCCTCCTAGCATCCCTCTGGGAATAAAGAATCTAAATCATATGAATAAATATTGTTAGTTGGTCTTGTTCAGAAGTGCTGAAAATCTTGGCATCCATCCCATTTCATCCCCCCTTCATATATCTGTGTGCTTACATATGGAAAAAAAATGTACCTAATGCTATAGGTACACCTGCTCTATTAAACAACTGCTAGATATACAGAATATAAGTAACTGGGGCACACCTGCTGTATCTCACCTGGCCTTGATGCATCTGGCTTGTACAGTTTATCCTATGCTGTCTGCACATGAAATTTGCAGGTAAGATCAGCTCTTCCTTTGACGAGTTTTAAAATTCCTGACAAACACTCACAAATCACATCTAAGGATGCCCACATATAGTTGCCTGCACAGTTGGGTGCTTCCGAATATTGGATTCCAATTTTACTTTGTATAGTTATCATTAGAATGAGCCTTACAAAAGATCAAATAGGCTTCCGGCAATAAAAAAATGTTCATTCAACTTCAGGTATCAGTAATAGCCTTAGCTGTAACTTCCTGAAAGCACAACATGCTAATGACCCATTGCTGAATGTTGCTTGGTATAGGATAGTTTTCATCAATAAAAAAAAAGTGGGTTAAATTTTTGTAAATAAAATATAGGAATAAAATGAATGCAGCATGATTCCAGCAGTGTGCCATAAGCTAGGAGCAACTTGATACTTAACATTTTATCTCAAATATAATTAGACACAAATTAGATTCTTTCCCACATACTTGGGAAATAATCTAAACTGGTACTTTGCCCCAAGACACTGGGATCCCATCAGCTTCATGGAAATGCTTGGGGAAATCTTTGATAGCATTTCTTCTAGAACTGAGGTGCAAGTAGTTCCCCATTTGTGAGACTTCTCACCACATTCTATTTTTTTTTAATTCTTCCTATTTCTCCTTTTCCTCCTAAAGGCCAGGCATGATCATATTTTGCCATCATCCTCTTGTCAAGGAATGGCTTTATTTTTCCAATGCACAAAAACAAATAGTACAAGCTAATAGCAAAGATAGGAAGGAGAGCACCAATTCTAGGATTTCCATTGACCAGTGGAAGAAGCACTGGCCATCTTGGTCTCAGAGAGGAAAACATTCATTGGATAATCCAAAGACAACTCAAGAGAATTTGAAGAAGGAAATCATAAACTGTGTGCAAATACCCTTAGTCTTATTCATTTAGGGATGTTTCCTTACCAGTAATTTCTATTTCAGATTGTATCTTTAAAATTAGTAGATATAAAAATGGGACCGTAGAAAGGCTAGGGGAATAGGGGTGTAATTATATGTCAACCTTGAAAAATACAGCTTGGTATAACAACACTGAGCTCATTAAGAGTGTGAGGAAAATATTTAACTTTTTTCATAAGGGAAATATTAGAGACCCCATGATAAAATTCTCAAGTAGGACTAAAATATGATTATTTTCTCCATTGTATTCCCTCTTCTGCTATATAACCAAAGGTGTCTATAAGTGTAAGAGTGTGTCAGCAAAAAGTCAATAAGGCAACCTTGATCATATGATCAAAGCTTCTGCCCCCTTACCTAGATGTACCCGTTTATAGCAGAAATGTGGATTTAAATTCAAACTGAGACTATGACACAAGGTACAGCTGTTAATCCTTTACATCCCATGTTTTTTCCCAGTGAAATTTCCCCCTAGAAAGGTATTTGTTTCCAAAGGTGCAATGTGTTAATATTGCAATTTTGGTAGCATATTGTAGCTGGGAAAGAGAAGGAAAAAAATGTATGAGGAAAGGATTGGTAATGGAAGGATGGCAGTGTCAGAACTAACTGTTATTGTTTTTCTTTACCTTGACTGCTTCTAAAGTAATTCTGTCTACTATTTTTCCCTTCCCCATCCCCCACTTTCGCTTCTTACACATCCTTGCAACCATTGTAGGTGTGTATAACAGGCCTCTCACAAGTGCTTCATTTCATTTGATGAAGTGATCTGTGATCAGAGAAAGCTTATGCAATAATAAATTAGTTAATCTTTCTTATTTATGCCTAACAGTCCCAATGCAGAGTTACTATAGCTATTTTAAACAGGGAAAATCAAGACAAGTTTTTGCCTGGGAAAACAAAGGGGGGAAAAAAAACCATCCACACATCATTAAGGAAGGCACTGATAATTATTAAAATAGTCCCTTGCTTTCACAAATATATAATTATTCAAAAATAATTAACTGGAATATATGTATTTATATTCAAAATGTAGGTTTGGTTTCTCTGCTGAATCAACAATGTGTAACATTAGCATTTTAACTTAACTAAGGCTCACCACTGAATACTTAATTAATGCTTTGAGGCTAGTATGCCACTCATGGCTGGACATTCCATTTAGAATCTCCTTAGAATTTATCATCAATTAAAAATAAAAACAACGGGGGAACAGAAACCTCCCTATCTCCCTTGTTAACTGCGATCTGATCTTGCACTTATTATTGATAGAGAATGAATGTTAAACTAGGTGAGTTTTGAGGTAAAGAATTAAAGTGAGCATTGTGAGATACTTCGGTGGATTGAGACGGACGGTTATAGAAACTGAATTAATAAATATAAAGATGGCATTTTCTTGCTGTAAACCACACCTGCATGGTTTTTTTGGGGGGGGAGGAAGTTTGTTGTTATTGTTCTTCATGTCCTGATTAACTTTTCCTGTGGCATTAATGTCAGCTCCATGGTAGACTAGACTAGGAAACCAATGTCATGTAGGTCAATACATAGCTTTTATTCAAGCTATAATAAATCTTGAAACGCTGTATGAGTTCCCCTCCCCTCCTCTTTTTCTTCATGAGAATTGGTGGTGGTGGTGGGGTTTCTTTTTTTTATTGGTTTTTTTATTATGAAATATAGTAATACAATTCAACGTTTTTCGGTTCTGTGGTGTTAATATATAAGTACATGTTATTTATGTATTATTTACATAGTATTGCATCTTTGCTTAGATCTAATTTAAAACATATTACGAATAGTAGTGCACAATTCTTTATGATCATATAAACATATTATTTACTTGTTTATTTAAATTGCATCCTTACTTAATTGCAAGTAATAAAATGCAAGTAATAATACTCAACTCCTTATGATCATTATTAGTTAACTTTTATACTTCTCAAACTTCACTTTTTGTTTCTTTTCTCTATCCACTCATACCACAACTCAGTGGTGGGGTTTCTAAGACATTTACTCACACTACATTCTTGGTCCAGGCTTAGAGTTCTTTTTTCTGACTATTGCCTTGGTAACAGCTCTTCCTCTTGGTCCTCAAGGCCATCCCTTCGGCCTCTATTATAAGTGAGAACCCTGCTGGATTTGATCAGAGATATATGTTCCATACCCACAGTGATCAATTGTTACTATGATCTAAATTACTACAAAGAATAAGTCAATCAGAAAACAGAATGGGTGTGAATACAGAAAGCTGGATAGTCTGAAAGAACCAGCAGCGAGTGATGTTCAGAGTCAACTTAAAATTTCCTTGCACAAACTTTTTAAACTGCATGGAGTAAAGGGCCCAAATGCAGGTATTCCCCCGTATCCTTCCCTCATTCATCCTTTTTCTCTCTGTTTGGGATCTCAACAGGGGTGGGTTCTAAATTTTTTTTGTTACCGGTTCTGTGGGTGTGGCTTATTTTGTGGGCGTGGTTTGATGGTCATGTGACAAGCAATTCTTTAGGATTTAGCAGAAGTACTAGTCTACCAGGCTTTTAACTACTTGCAGAGCCGTACCGGTCTACCTATTTGTTTTTGGAGCGCACTGGTCTACCACCACACTGCCTTTTACCGCTGATCAGCTGTAGGGTGGCCCTTTGAAGCACCACGGCAAGAGTTTAAACAGTTTTTTGCCGCTCTGCCACTCGGTGGAAACCACTTTCAGGCAACTTGGCCTCAATTGCCAATCTACCACCACTGAGCAGTTTACAAGGAGTGGATTGGTTCTAGCCGATCAGTTGGGAGGCTTCTTGGCTTCTCAATTTAAAAGCTAAGGTGTCTTGTTTTTTTTTTCTCTTCTTTGTCAAGTGAGCCCTGATTTTTTCCTTCTCCGAACTACTCAAAATTTCCACTACTGGTTCGCAAGAACCGGAGAGAACCGGTAGCAACCCATCACTGGATCTCAACACTTTGCATGCCAATGTCTGATATCTTTTTGGCTTTCTCTCTCTCTCTCCCTCCCTCCCTCTCTCCCTCTCCCTTTCTCCCCCTCTATTTCCATGTGTGTGTGTCTTCATGTCAGTTTTACTCATGGCAACTGCCTGGACAAGTCCCTGAAGTTTTCTTGGCAAAAGTGTTTTGGAAGTGATTTGCCATGTCTCCTTCTTATGGCTGAAAAAGTGACTCGCTCAAGGTCACCAAACTGGGGTTATGCCTAGGGTAGGACTAGAACTCAGAGTCTCCCAGTTTCTACCTTGAACCACTGCATCAAACTGGCTTTCATTGACATGCTGGGATTCATCTGAACATCAGCAGAACTGCAATTTCAGACTCAGAAGTCATCTGATGTCAGATTATTTATTGATTGGTTTTAACGGGGATATAGGAGAGAAAGGACATGTGTTATGCCACCAAGTAACAAAACAACTTTGGCCCATCCTTTTGCAATTGACTACAGATATCTATAAAAACAAGATTAAAAAATGCACTTCAGCAACAGTTATCAACTCTTCTTCCTTGGCAATATTATGATTTGTGATCTCATCTTTGCAGAAGAAAGGTTAGAAAAATATGCAAAAGATCTTAGCACTTATGAGTAAAGATTCATTTAATTGAATATAATCTTGAACTGAATGATATAGAAATTTCTTTGTATCCAAGCTCCAAGGATTTCTTCCTCATTCAGGGAAAAGGTTAATATCCTGAACATAAGGATAAACTGAGCAACATAACCTGAGGGCAGGAGAAGAAGCAATGGATGAAAACCAATCAAGGAGAGAAGCAATCTAGAACTAAGGAAATAATTCCTGACTGTTAGAACAAATAAACAGTGAAACAACTTGCCTCCAAAAGTTGTGGGTGCTTCAACACTGGAGGTTTTTAAGTGGAGACTGGAAGCTATTTATCTGAAATGGTATAGACTAGATGACCTCCAAAGTCCCTTCCAATTCTGTTATTCTGTTAATAATAAGCAACAGATTTCAGAGTCATCTCACAATTTTGCAAGTATTAAAAGTACTTTATATTGGAATATTTTCAGTACATCTTTCCAAAAAGAGATATGTAAAAGTGTTGGCAGTAATAGTACCCAATTATTTTTATTACGCTGAATAAGAAAAAAGATGGTTGTAAAATCATCCAGATCAGGCATCACATGGCTGGGTGTTGTCAAGTCACTTTTCCCCCCTACTACAATGTTCCAGATTTTGATAAACTGGTTAGTTATGGATGGTTTCTCTACTGATTTCCCCTGTCTGACAATCACAATTTTGCTGCCATTAATAGAAAATGAATTAAGTCCTTGTGAAGAATTGCCGCATCAGTAAAGATGAATGGAAGTTTAAGAAGGTCAAAACATTATGTATGATCTTAGCAATTTCAGCAAAAAAATTGGAGTGGAATGATACATTTCCAAATCTTAGCCCTTATTTTCCACTGATGTTTATAATAACTGATCGACTATTTTTTAAAAAAAATAAAAAATATATTAAAGAAAATGGGTGGCAGTGTTGCGCTTCAAATGAAATTTCCAATTAACTTTTAACTATATTATATTAGAAAGACTTAAATTATTATTGGCTCCAGGGCCAAGAATAATTAAAATCAGCAACTTATAAGAAGTCTGGCAACTTCTCAAGGGGGAAAAAGATATAGAAAAGGAAATGATAAATCTGCTAGGATGTTTCCCTATTTTTAACTGGAGACATGGTCATCAGAAACATAACTCTTCAGAGGCACTTTTAGAGTAAATTGCTTTCCTAGTGCAGATATATAAAATGATTTCAAAACAATGAAATCAACTGTATGTATATAACTATACATACAGTTCATTTACCCAAAGAGAAAGGCAGACAGCTACAATATTAAAATATAGGCTTGGCCTCTCAGCTGAACCAATATTATATGATGTTAAAGCAATTTTCTCAGTCTTGGTTACTGTAGATTTCAATTCCCATGCTGGCTGGGGAATTCTGGGAGTCGAAGTCCACATATTCAAGTTGCCCAAATTGAGAAACACTGAACTAGAGGAACAGAAGAAATTTGTCCCTGTGCTCTGGAAAGCAGGAATTCCTAGCTTTGTTCAATGTGTATTTGTTAGATGTGCCCTGCCATATTGAATATCACAAATCCTGACATTTTGTTTAATATTTTCATTTTTTAAAAGGGAAAATAGGATAACAGAGTAGAGGCTGACATAGATTTTCAGCGTGTACTTTGAATATCAATATAGAACTATGGTCCATCTGTTTCCAGGTTTCTACACAAATGTAAAAGAAGAAATCTTGCAACATTGCACTTGTTCCAGGCCTCATAATCTCCTTGGGCAGCTAATCAAGAAAATCTTAGATTTGTCATCACTTGTTTCATTTTACTGACCAGAATAACTTTCTTGAAAACATAGGATTCAAAAAGGTCATGTTAGCATTCACAATTTACTAGTACCATTCATTTTACATTTAGTTCTTAGTCCAAAGACTATGTTATCATCTCCTTTATCTGTCAATAAATATGCCAGAGTTTTTGTTATAATTCAGAATTACCAAAAAAGGAATTAAGGCTGAAATTAATAATTTCGTGAATATCAAATAACTGTACCCATTTGGATTTTTTTTAATATTGTATGCATCTTAAATTGATTATTATGAAATTGAAGCTCATCTTTTCAATTTGAATAAGGGTGACCCTTGAATTTGTTTAGATAAAAATCTCAAAGTAAAGAGAGAAATACTGCATTATTGAACATTCTTTTCTGAGAATAAGCTTCTTGAAATACATTGGGAGTTTATTCTGAGAAGACAGGTAGTGAATTGCTCACACTGAAAATCAAATCAGTGTGAGCAAGGATTGGAACAGAAGGGTGCCAAGATCTCTTCCAATTCTATGATTCTATGACTCTCTTTAAACATTCCTCTCTTTTGACTTCTTGAGGCCTAGAGCATAGTGGGCTGCAAGATAAACACAGGAACAGCAGTCCTGTTAGCAAAGAATTGAGGGAAGGATGAAACTGAAGAAGAGATGAAGTTCCAATAAGGTCATTGCATACTGAAAGATAAAGTATTAGGTTATGCTGAATTTGCACAAAGTTTCAAATCAAATGCAGATGATGCTAATAGCAGCATTTTTTTTTCAGATGTGACTCTCACATGATGAAAAGTAGCTTAGCATCAGCTGCATTTTCAAGATCTCTTACATCCACAATAAGTTGACTCTGTATTAACTTAGTGCTCCCAATCAGTCCACAGTATGTGATTTTCCTGTCTTCCATTTGTTTGGGATATAATTTGAGTGATTGCACTCTTCAACTCAGGTGGAGGTAAGTGCCACTTTCCACTGTGGGAAAATAATCAGAGGCCATGAAGTATCTGTCATGTGCCTTTCTTACATACACTCTTCCATTATATTCCTCGTATGTTTTTATGTTACAGCTTTATTTTACGAAAAAAAGGGAAAGGAGAAAATTTGGAAAGAGGGAGCGAGAGGGGGAAATTGGAAAGAAAAAAGAAACAACAAAAGCATTATGTTACACATAGGAATTCATTGTTACTATTTTTTAAACATATCATTGAACTGGAGTAATATTGATTAATCTTTTCATTTTATCAAGAGATTGAGAGCCACTTCCTAACCAGATTCACAGTCTTGGTGAACCAAAATTGTGAATTTATTGTTTATTTATTTATTGGTTCGATTTATATGCCACCCTTCTACAGAGACTCAGGGCGGCTTACAATGCGTTAAGCAATAGCCTTCATAGTTTTGTATATACCTGCTTAGTAGGGCTTTTGGCCCACCGTAAGCGGTTTTCTTTTTTATACAAAGTCAGCTTATTGCCCCCACAATCCGGGTCCTCATTTTACCTACCTTGAAAGAATGGAAGGCTGAGTCAACCTTGAGCCTGGTAAGATTTGAACTCGCAGTAATTGCAGGCAGCTGGCAGCTAAGTGCTACTTAACAGCACTTTAGTCTGCTGCACCACCAAGACTCTAGGATTGCATTGTCTTTCTATGTTGAACAGATTTTTGCTGCCCCCCCCCCCCCGCTGTTTCAAGGCTTGCTCAATCCATAATGTTTCCTATAGGGAAAAATTTCAAATGTGGAAGATATAGTTGAAAAAATGTCTTCACTGTATTGATCTTTGTAAGGTCATAGAGTGCCTCTGGATTTAAATCTGTGACATTATTAAAGATGCAGCAAACAAAAATATTGAGAAATATAAAACACAAAAGAATGGTTTGTCTGCTGGTATGCAGAAAATAGTCCAAGGTAGGTAGAAAGGAAAAAGCAACAAAGAAAGAAGAAAATTTGTCAAACTAAATGCTGAGTTCCAAAGAAGACTGAGAAGACAAGCAGTTAATATTTATTTTTTTTATTTTTATTTATTTATTTTGTCGAGTACATATTAGTATAAGTATATAAGTATAAGCATGAAATAAATACATAAAATGGGCCTGGTGGCTCAGCAGACTGATAGCATTGTGATTAACACCAGCTGTCTGCAATTACTGTAAGTCTGAATCTCACCAGGCTCAAGGTTGACTCAGCCTTCCATCCTTTCTAAGGTAGGTAAATTGAGGACCCAGTTTGTGGGGGCAATAAGCTGACTTTGTATAAATATACAAAAGTATGAAGGCTATTGCTTAACGCACTGTAAGCCACCCTGAGTCTCCGGAAAAGGGCAGCATATAAATCAAATAAAAAAAAAAAGAGTACAATTAAAGGGAACATTAGGACAGGGACGATAAAAAAAATTTTAAAAAGATAAAAAATAAATGGAAAGAAAGGAGATTTTAAAAAGTTCTTTTTTGGAACTATGGGGGCGGGGGAGGATAAAATAGAGATGGCACAAATATGCAAAGAAAGTATAGAAAAAAGAAGCCCAAATTAATGAATTGTATAAACCTTTCACTGAATTAGAGCCAGGCATTCTGGAAGGTAAATTATACGGGCCCTGAAAAATATTGCTAATAGCAAAGCTGCAAGTATTGATGGGTTTTCCATCTCTGGGGGTCTTTAAGAAAACATTGGACAGCTGCCTCTCATGGATAGTTTCACTGGTTTCCCTGCACTTTGCAGAGAATTGAAATAGATGATCTTTGACTCCCTTCTAACTCACAATCCTGTAATTCTATGACATAACACCCAGACTATTTAAACCTTGCAAAGATGATGCAGTCAAAGTGTTACTGACAGTTGGTAAGCAAGTATGGAAAACACAGCTATAGTGTAGTCAGTTTATATTCCAATATCAAAAAAGTGTAGAGCTAAAGATGTTAGTGAATAGAGCTAGAATAGAGCTAAAGAATAGAATAGAGCTAAAGATTAGTGAATACTTGCATTTTTTAATGTACTAATAAAATAATGCTTAAAGTTTTGGAATCTATGCTTTCAACTTAATGCGAAGTGCCAGAAGAATAAATTGGAGATCACATCACTAATGTGGAAAATGGATAAGTGAATAGATAATGGAAAAGGCAATGGAGTACAGAAAAATCCTTCTGTTTCTGCTCTGTTGCTTCCTCTTTTGACTGTGTAGATCACAACCCTGCATGGATTGCCCTTGAACACATAGGTGCACTGGGCCACCATATCACCTATTGAAGAATCTATATGATAGCCAGGAAGCAACAGAACAAAATATGAAGCAGCTAAATATTTCAAAAAATGGGAAAGGAGTGCACGTAAGGTACACACCCATCTACAGAATATATTATGAGAAATGCTGGAGTAGGGGAAATAGAAATTGGAATTAAAACTGCTGGGAGAAATATCAACAACTTCAGATATGCTAATGCTATCACTTTGATGGCTGGAAGCAAATAAGATTTTCAGAATTTCTCGTTGAAAGGGAAAAAAGAAACTGCTATCTGCTGCTCAATAGAAAAACCACCAACACCACAACTAACATTATGTCAACAAGCAATGCAAACCCAAGGCAAAGCGCTCCATGGCATCGGACCTGGGTATTTGCGGGACCGCCTTCTGCCGCCAATAGCCTCCCACCGACCAGTACGCTCCCACAGAGAGGGACTCCTCAGGGTGCCGTCAGGCAGGCAGTGTTGGCTGGCGACCCCCAGGGGGAGGGCCTTCTCTGTGGCAGCACCTGCCCTCTGGAACGATTTGCCCCTGGAGATACGGAGAATATCAGATCTCCGGGCCTTTCGCCGCGCCCTAAAAACTTTTTTCTTCCATCAAGCAGGGCTGGTGTGAACCTCCCCCCGTTTTTGAGATATTAGATTTTTTAATTGTTTAATGGGTTTTAGTCGTAAGGTTCTTAATTTTCGGCCAAAGGGTATAATTCTTTTAAATTTTTAAATTTTGTATTGGATGTTTTTTACTTGGCTGTGCACCGCCCTGAGTCCACCAGGAGAAGGGCGGTATACAAATTTAAATAAAATAAATAAAAAAATAAACTATCTGGAAAAGAAGTTGTAGCAATACTGTAGTGGACTTTATCGTCCAAGGCTCATAAATTCATAGGGATGGTAAATGAAGCCATGAAATAAAGAGATCTCAGAAAGGCCGAACACAGAAAACTACATGCCTTTGAATTGTGATGCTGGAGAAAATTATCTTACTGCAAAAACAAATCATTTAGTACAGGATGCAGCAAAACCAGACTTACTGACTGGATAATAATGAAGTTAAACTGTCAATAGTTTGGACACATCATGTGGGTGCAGGAGTTATTGGAGAAGACTTTGATGCTTGGAAAAATCAAAACCAATAGAAAAATGGGCAGCAGAACAAAGATGCCTTTGATATCATTGATAACATAAACATGAGTTTACAAGAACTAAAAAAAACCAGTAATTGTTGGTCTTGGATAAATTATGCCAGTGAAATTACATAACTACACAACAATACTATATCAACAGAGTTACAAATATTAAATCAAAATGGATCAATACTGGGATAATATGAATTATTATTGTCTCATTTATGTTATATTTCTTACATAAAGAGTCTGAGAGTCAATGCTTTCTAAATCTTTTCTGGGATAGCTAGTAAATACAAACAAGAATATTTTGTTGAATTAATGCTATTTTAAGATCAAAAGTAGCATCCTTAATTTTCTTTAAGACATTTAAGCAGTTGATTTGTTAATATTAAATTGTAGAAGAAGAGGCAAAGCCTGGGGCTGGAGTCAAGAGAGGAATCAGCCTGGAGTAATTATGTTCCCACAAGGGATCCAAGTTCAGTCCCCCTTGAATTTTATTAACTCTTTATCTAGCAGCAATTTAGTTGACTAGATTCTTGTGTATAAGCATGAAAAATAAATCAACAGGAACTTAATGTGTGCTGATTATTTTTCCCGTCTCACATGAATTCCTTATTCCAAATTTCTTAGAAGTTTTTTAAAATAAACAATATTCTTTTAATTATTTGTTTTTTAAAAATATCTTGTAGATTTAGTATAGTCCATAGCATATACCAGTGCAAATAGTAATTCAGGAAATAGCAATAGCACTTAGACTTATATACTGCTTTACAGTGCTTTACAGCCCTCTCTAAGTGATTTACAGAGTCAACATATTGCCCTCAACAATCTCAGTCCTCATTTTACTGACCTCAGAAGGATGAAAGGCTGAGTCAATCTTGAGCAGTTCAGAATCGAACTCCTGGAGTGAGCAGTGAGTTAGCCTGCAGAACTACATTCTAACTATTGCACCACCACAGTGCAGAAGCTGATAATGCATCTGAATCATGTCTGAAATTAAGAGATGTTCAAAATGAATTACAAAATGTAAGGCATTTGATAAAGTAGACTACAACCTACTACTTGATAAGATATAAAAATTAGACAGCATCACCAGCAGATGGATTTGTAACTGACTGATCAACCCCACTCAATGTGTAATCCTCAATGGAACTGCATCTACATGGAGGGAAGTATGCAGTGGGGTGTCCCAAGGCTCTGTCTTAGGCCCAGTACTCTTCAACATCTTCATCAATGATTTAGATGAAGAAATAGATGGGGAAGTCATCAAATTTGCAGATGACACCAAGCTGGCAGGAATAGCCAACACTCTAGAAGATAGGCTTAAGACACAGAAGGATCTTGATCGAGTTCAATATTAGGCCTTATCTAACAAAATGAAATTCAGCGGTGAAAAAAGTAAGGTTCTATATTTAGGCAAGAAAAACCAAATACATAGATATAGTATAGGTGGTACCTGGCTCAATAATAGTAATTGTGAGTGGAGTCCTAGTGGACAATCACTTAAATATGAGCTAACAGTGTGCTGCAGCTGCCAAAAAAGCCAACACAATCCTAGGCTGCATTAACAGAGGGATAGATTCAACATCTTATGAAGTATTAATACCATTTTATAATGCCTTGGTAAAACCACATTTGGAATACTGCATCCAGTTTTGGTCTCCATAATGTAAAAAAGATGTTAAGACACTAGAAAGAGTGCAGAGAAGAGCAACAAAGATGATTAGGGGACTGGAGGCTATAACATATAAATAATGGTTGTTGGAATTGGATATGTCTAGTTTGATGAAGAGAAGGACATGTGACATGGCAGCAGTGTTCCAATATCTCAGAGGCTGCCACAGAGAAGAGGAAATCAACCTATTCTCCAAAGCACCTGAAGGTAGGACAAGAAGCAATAGATGGAAACTAATCAAGGAGAGAAACCAGCTAGAACTAAGGAGAAATTTCCCGACAGTTAGAACAATTAATCTGTGCAACACGTTGCTTCCAGAAGTTGTGAATGCTCCAACACTGGAAGTTTTTAAGAAAAAAATGGATACATATTTTCTCTCTGGGGATTGGTTTCATGGAAGACATTTTTTTCATGGACCAATAACAATAGCAATACAGTGTTTTCTCACAGCAAGTTTTTACCATCTGAAGTAAAAGAACAGCTGCTCAAAAATACACCAAAGTTTCCAGCATGCCAGAAATGCCAAATTGGTGATTTACAGCACTGGAGGCATAACTTTTCATTCAACTCTCTTACTTTGAATGTTATTGGTAAGATAAATCAAACAACAAGAACATGATTATCATTTTTCTTAATGCAGAGAAAGCTTTTGACAATTTGCAATAGTCTTTTTTTTTTCAAAAAGTTTTTTATTTTTTAAACAAAAACAACATAAAAGCATCAACTTTCCAAACGCTTACAGACAGTATTTCGATCGATAAAAATCATTTTGTGCTCTCAAAAATTTCAAATTCTCATTGTATGACAGACATTCTTATCTCTATCAGAAAAAAAAAACCCAAGTGCTTAAGCATTTTATCCAAATTTCATTTCATATATAAGATCTAGATGGACATTGAACAATACAATATTAAAAGAGAAAGATTTTATACAGAAAATGAATCAAGAATTGGACTTTTTTTCAAGGAGAATAAGAAAGAAACATCGACACAAAACCATTGGGATACAATGAAAGCTTTTGCCAGAGGATTAATCATCGATTATACAAGGAAAAGAAATGTGAAGAAAAGACAAACCCTTAAAGCTTTGAGAGATGATCATAAAAGACTTGAAAAAGAACTCCAGAAAGATCCATATAAGAAAGATGTAAAAATTAAAATGAATATTATAAAGCACAAAATGGATCTACTGGAGAAGGAAGAATTAGCGCAAAAAATAAGAATTGCTAAACAGAATTATTTTGAAAACGACAATTTGCAATAGTCTTTTGCCCTTGCATTTTTGTTATTCTTATTTTTTTTTCACATGGATTCAGATTATGTATAAAAAAACCAAGACTCTAAGATAATAGTAAATGGACTTATATCACAACATTCCCTATGGTGAGGAGGGAAAGACAAAATTGCCTTCTCTCCTCCTTGATTTGTATTCTTTCCTTATTTTCCAATTTGAGTCATTGGAAAATAAAATACATGAGTAATTCTGGGGTTCTGGGTGAGAGTGCCATGGAGGTGTCTAAGATAAATTGAAGACTAGTAAGGAAAAAGACTACTAAAGTTTTACTCTTGACTTCCCTTTTTTACTTACTGAAATCATGCAAATATTGAAGGGCTTCTAATGTGTGACCCTGGACAATTTGCCCACTCCTAAAGCTACCATAGGGAAGAAGTCTTATATAAAAAATTATTAATTTCTTCCTTTGTTAATTTGACCCAATATTGTACAATCCAGAATATAACTTTTTAAAAATGGGTTTATTGTCAGAAACATTATAGCATATAATGGGCATTCATCATAGTAGAGATATATTAGATTAGATTAAAATTGCAGCCATAATTATGTGATCCAAGCCAAAATAAATAGATTCTCTAAGCCTCTGTATTTGTACCAAAGAATGTTGGAAGTCAATCTTTTCTTCTTTTTTTGATTTTCTCTTTCTTTTTGCACTTTTATCTTACTCCCTGTTTGACTTTTCCCCTTTTTTCAATTCTTTTCATTCCTGCCTTTTACTTTTTAAATTTTTTTCCAAAGAACTTACTTGTTCCACCACAAGGGTTGATAATCTGCTAATCAAAGTTATCTCTAAAAATTTTTGAATTCCTTCTTGTGTATACTTGAAGAAATCTTCCTCTTCTGAAATAATAAATCTTCAGGTTAAGTTGCCCAATTGCATAAACTACTCTTTCCTTTTGGAAGAAACCTCTAAGGCCTATTATGTTGCACAAAACTATCAGAAATGTCATATTGTATGACATGTGCAAACTCCAACATTTCTATACACAAGTCAAGGAAAAAGAATAAGAGGGAGGAAATCCTGACTGACCTAAATTTTAAAAATATAAGAAACCTGAATTTAAAAAAGTTTTGAAAAGGACAAAGGCCAACCAAAGATTTCTAAAGAAAGAAAAAATGTTTTTGTTAACTAGTTATATTGTTTGCAAAAAATCATTACTATAGAATCTTCTTCTGGGCTATTTGTCGAAGAAGATTAAAAAACACACACTCATCTTCTTTACTTTCTTTTAAATGGTTCCCACTTGTTGGAACAAATACTGAATGTTCTGAACTGTAGATTTGAAGAATCTCATAATAATGGGATTAGGCTTTCTAGATGAATGGAAGTGGAAATGCCCCAAACAAGCAACTCTAAATTCAACTTTATGCTCCATCTGCAATGATAAAAATAACATCCATAAATTTGTCCATGAAAGACTGATCTTACTCACCAGTGTAAGGAATGCCTAGCAAATGAAAAGTAACTTCTGCAATGAAGAACTTTTAGTTAGGTTTTTTGTCTTTTTTTTTTAAGTTTTGAAGCTAGTTGTTGACAGGACTGACATCTCTGTCCTGAAACACTCTGGTTCTGAACAACTCCAAAACAACAATACAGACAACAGTACAATTACTTGTTGTACAGCTATTTGGCTTATATAAGAACATTCCTGGATAATATCCATTACATAAGACTTTTCTCATGTTTATAACCATTTTTTTACTGTCATCCAGAAAAATAAGCATAATACTCAGGAATCCCACAAGTAACATGTTTGGAAACCATAATAAAACCTTATATTTAATTAGAAGGAAGATCTGCCCATTATTTTATTCCGTTCTCCTCTGCCTCCAACAACACTGCCTATATACAGATCTGTCTATCATCTATCTATCATCTATCTATCTATCTATCTAATTTCCAGCTATTTATACCTATCCGTCCATCCGTCCATCCATCCATCCATCCACTTCCTTTTTTGTACTGCAGTGCTAACATTTTTCCTTTTCCTTTTTTTTTTTTTTTTTGCTTTGTGAAGTTTTAAATCATTGTTAAGAAAGGCCAGGTTATGGCACTTTGAAGATAATCTTACTCCAGCTAAGAGATCCAAATAGAATTGCCTTGAAACAACTGAGTTTCATTCTGATAGAAGATTTGGCTGAATCAGAGGCACATCCCAAATATTCAGATATCTTCACTGACACTAACGTACATATGGCTTCAGTGATATCACTCTGTGGGAGGTTAAAGTCTCTCCCCTTCCCTTCCAGCAACCCTGATTAAGATGATTATTTCTCAGCTGCTACTAACAGTCATCTCAGCTGCATCAGAATCATTAGGGAAGTGTTCTGATCAGTTCCCGCCCTGTAGTTATCTGTATACAGATGACAAGTATACTGTTTTTATGCTTTTAATGGCTCTGGGAAAAACCATTTTTTTCTGTCAGAGCATTGAAGGGGGGAGGTTTAACTTGCTATTAGAAAACTGCATGTCGCCCATATTTGGCTCCTTCTGGTGAGCTAATTTTTGAGCACTTAGGCAGCAGGATAGATTGGATGCGGGTCTCCAGGTTGCAAGAGTCTATCAGCTGCAGACTATCTACTGTGCATCACAACTGCTAATGATTTCCCCAGTCTTTTCTTCTTTCGCAGGTTCATATATTCATATACTTGTTCTCACTTCCAAATGCAGTTTGCATTTCCTGACCTAAACTCTGTTTGTACTTTTGGCTAACATAACTTCATTAGCCGATAATCTGACTTCCCATATGCTTAAATGCACCAGAAACTCCCATCTGT
Source organism: Pantherophis guttatus (assembly GCF_059756535.1). Lineage (NCBI taxonomy): Eukaryota > Metazoa > Chordata > Lepidosauria > Squamata > Colubridae > Pantherophis > Pantherophis guttatus. The sequence continues at coordinate 287,564,199 of NC_142063.1, read as the reverse complement.
TCCTTGATTTCCTGGTTCCTCTGCAACTGACCCACCTGGTTTCCTTCTCTTGTGGAGAGAGGTAGGAGGAACAATCAGTGTGACCAAACACGCTGATTTCTTACATCTTCATTTCTTCTCCAATCTATTTTTACCTGGCCCATTGATTTCTCGATAGCTCTGTGCTGCAGGCTATTCTTTAAACCTGTCATAGCCGCCCCTGTTTAGTGAGTTAAGAGACAGATCCCTTTGCCTTTTTCTTCCTGCATCTTAAATCACAATTTGAAATTAGGTTACCAAATTTAGGGATACCACAAATACAGATGCTTGTATGACTCAGACCACCATCCATACTGACGTCTTGGTTGTTTTTTTTTAAATTGCACATTTACATTAAAAAAGTAAAATAAAACCCATCACAGATCAGACTTACAGCTTCAAATGCTAGCCTGAAATTTGGCATTCTCTAACATTAAATACCTAAATTACAATTAGCAAAATGTTGGTTTCTATTTATGTAGGTATGAATCATAAATTGTCTTCTCACCAGTTAGCACAGCAAAACTAGAATTATTTTCTTATCAATAGCTGCTTAAGACCTCATTATAAACTCAGAAATGTTAACATTGCTTACCTTGTAATAATCTGACTCCTTTAGCATCAGTGTGATGTATATAATTTATAACATAATCAATACTAGAACTTGGTTATTCTTATACTGTATGACTTCCTGGAAAAGACTTTCAAAATGTTTTAGATAGAATAAACTGAATTCAGAAACTATCTTGCTCCTGCATTTGGTGCCTTTCCATTTTGTTTTGCTTTGTCTTTATGTTAAAAAGCATTTAAGGTTTTTTCATGAATATTATTCACACTATGTAGTTGGGAAATTCATCTGGTATGCAGCTCACACAGGTCCTTTTTCTTTTTTTTAAAACAGATTTATTTGGAGGCTTTGAAACAACATTAAGGCTTTTACGATATCTGTATCAGTATCTCCATACCACTTCGCCGGTGGCCCTTGGGAAATAATATTGAAACCGTAAATCTTCCAGCAACAATTCTGAGCAATTAAGGCGTTTAAAGCAGCTTCTTCCTGCCAACCTTAAGAAACAAAGATTTTGGAAATGCCTTCTTGTGGATGGCATGACAGCATGCAGATGGTACAACATGAGATTTCAAAATTTCAGTTTCGTAAATTTTAAAGTAAAAAGATACACATTTTTGCAGTTTATATTATTTATTAAATGTACATGTCGTTTTTCTTCATACATAGCATTCAAGGGAAAAAAACACAAAATAAAAAGTATATAATCATAACTGAGTCATTAAAGAAAATCAGTTCAAAGCCATTAATAAAACAGTACAACCTGTTAATAGTTCAAGAAAGTTGATTAACTGACTGAACGATCATGTAGGTGCAATCAAGTTGATGTTAACTCTTAGCAACCTAAGCAACCTAACCTTAGCAACCTGTCCCTATCCTGGTCTTCTAACAGTGTGTCCATCAGGAAACCAGTTGGCTTAAAAATTAAATGATCCTCAACATTATCACCATCTTTATTTTTGCCAATTGTAGAAGAGTAGTGAAAAAAATGGAGTCAGATTTATATAAAAATTATTCCTTCAGTTTACCTACCTACTTTTGAAATATATCTCTGCTCAATCTTTTTTTTAAAATGATATTTTATTTTATAAATATATAGAAAAATTTGCAGACTTTTGAGGGTTATTGATGATACAAGGTTGCCAAATTACCCCGTCTTCTTATATTTAATTGTAAAAATGCCTCAAAGCTTGAGTTTGTTTGTAAAAAGGCTTCTGTTTCTATAGATAATTTCCTAAAATTATCATATGACTTACTATATGCCTTGAAAGAGTTTCATTCATCTTTCCAATTTTGGAATTAAGCAAAGTTTTAAAAAATGAATTTTAATTGATTAGAACATGAAGATATTACAAAGCAGCAAATAAAGCTCTCCTACATATCTTTTACTCAAAAGCATATACTGAGTATTCGCGTTTTGGGGTCTACTCCTGCTATGTTTAGGACTAGTCTATTTTTTTAAAAAAATTATCACAAAGTGTGTCTTAAGAGAAAGTGGAGAAGCTGGGTTTTCCTAAAATCATGGGACTCTAACTCCCACCATGATTAATGATGGGAGTTACAGTCCAGAACACATCCTCCCTTTCCTTTACAAGTTATTTGAACAAATTCAAATAAGAAATCTTTAGACATTTAAAAAAAAAAAAATCACCCACAATCAAGGTAAACTGTTTTCATGTTGTTCTATATCTGAATTAGGTGCCAGTGAAATAAATCTAAAAACCTAGTAAATTACTATATTGGATCTCCCCAGGATGGAAGGATAGAGAGAGAAAAGGAAGCAGTTTGGTGAGAGTCTTCTGCTCCTTTCTCAATTCCATCTCCAACACAGCAAGAATCTCTTCTTTTAGATTCTTGTTAAGTGTAGCTCTGTTCCATGACCCATAGTATCGTACAAAGGCATTCTAGTGATTATTAGTTTATATCCAACTGAGAAAGTTAAAATTTCAAGAAAATAGTCTGCTTGAAATCTTTTGCAGTAACTTATCACTACTATCAAAAACTCTTGGAATGAAGGCCAGGCAGAAGTAAGGCCAATGAAGAACAGATTTTGAAGCCTTTATTGGCAACAATAATCTATAAGAAGAGACAGCTGATTCCAATCTACTAGCTCTGGTCATAGACAAATTGTCTCAATTACTTTATCTCTATAAGAGGATATTTATAAACTACTCACTCATAACTGAGTTCAACAATTTTTAATTATGAAAGAGAGGAACTTTGAATAGCACATCCCTTAAGAAAAATAAAAAGTTGGGATGATGTAGTAATTACATTGTTGGATTTTATTTGGGAGACCTACTTTCAATTCTACAATTATTTTATTTTTTATTTTTATTTTTATTTAATTTGTATACCGCCCTTCTCCCGAAGGACTCAGGGCGGTGAACAGCCAACAATAAAATACATACATACAAAATTTAAAAAACAGAAATAAAATCAAATTAAATAATTTGGCCCAGACAGATTAAAACCCTAATCAATTTAAAACAGATTTAAACTTTGAAAATTAAAAGATATTTAAAATATTAAAATATTAAAATTGTTTTAAAAGAGGGAGAAAGTTAGGCCAGGCCCGCTTGGTGAAATAAAAAGGTCTTTAGAGCGTGGCGGAAGGTGCGCAGATCCGGGATCCTCCGTATCTCCAGGGGGAGCTCGTTCCAGATAGTAGGTGCCCCCACAGAGAATCCTCCACAGAGAATTATCATAGTGCTCATTGGATGACTTTTGGTCAATGTAACCATCCTCACAGAATTAGTATAAAATCCCCAAATGCATCTTAACCTCTCCAAGGGCACAGCATCTTTCATTAAAATGGTGCCTTCAACTACAGAATAATGGATGGTACTGTATATTCCATCATCCCAGCCATAATCAGAGTCAAGTAGCCTTATAGTGAGACAGGCAGCAAACAAATGTAATAAATTACTTAATAATAAACTTACCATTGTTTGAGTTGGATGATTTGATAGAGTTAGAATCCTGATATAAACTGCATCTGGAATGAGAAGGCAGGAAGACTTAAGAATTTATCCATGCCAACTCAACTAAAGGACAGAACTGGAGATATGCAAAACAATAGGAGGTAGTAATGGAAGGAATATAATGTTGGGTTATTTTATCAAGGTTAAAATAGTTGTTATCTCTGGTAACCCTTAATGGACTTTTGCTGATTAGGATTGAACTATTCAGCAGGTTCTGACAGGTTCTGGAAAACCGGTAGCAGAAATTTTGATTAGTTTGGAGAACCAGCAAATACCACCTCTGGCTAGCCCCAGAGTGGGGTGGGAATGGAGATTTTGCAATATCCTTCCCCCAGGAGTGGGGTGGGAATGGAGATTTTGCAATATCCTTCTCTTGGAGTGGGGAGGGAATGGAGATTTTGCAGTATCCTTCCCCTGCCACACCCACCAAGCCATGCCCACCAAGCTACCAAGCGACACCCACAGAACTGGTAGTAAAAAAATTTGAATTCCACCACTGGATTGAATAATGAAGCTGCAATGATTATTTTATAGATAAATGTGATATATGGAAAGAAGAGATCATTTGCTATATTTTAAGAGAAGGTTATTTAAGAGAAGTTACTAAAATTGCATTTATTAAAAAAACTCACCAAAGAAAATGTAGAATTTAGCTCTCCTTAAAAATGTCTCCTACTCCTTAAACTACCTGATTTGGAAAATGAAAGTGACTTGTTGAAATGCTCACATGCATTATAAATCAATATTTCTCTCCAAAGTTCTACCTTTTGAATATAAACTAGAATTCTTGTTGATTGCTGTCAGTAATAGGATTTGATCACTTGACTAAACATCTGTATAACAATTTTTTCTCCACCAATACAATTAAATCAGCTGCAAATGTGTTTTGTTGTTATTAATCCTAATCATAACAGTAGTATATTATTTAGGCAAAAAAAGAGAGAAAAGAATTCATTCAGAGAATAAAGAAACATTATTTTTCTCTTTTCTATGATCTGAGTTGAAGTTGTTTGGGAATTTCTATCATCTGAAGTATTTCTGTATTATTGATCAAAGGTAATGTGATAACTAAATTCTAAGGTGGTTTTCCTTCTTTGCTTTATGGCTTGAAGTCTTCTACAGCATTTAAATGCATCTAACAGGCAGGAAAGCAGAAAGAACTTTGGTGTGCAGGGCACATCATGAGTATCCATAACTTTCAGGTGTTATTTAAGAAACATGCAAATTCAACACATTGAAAATGTTGACTTCCTTTCCCCCTCCAGGCATAGCGAAATTAGAATTTGCCAGATTCAGATCATACCATCCCAACACTCAAGCTTTTTTTCTCTTTAATTTCAGGGGAAAAAAGGTTAGTAGATGTTTACCTGCCACAACTTCAGTATCGGTGGATTTTCTTGGCAGGGGGGTGAGTAGTTTTTGTGGTTATGGCAGCAAGACTACAGCTACTCTTTGGATTCCCATGGTAACTGCCTTGCTAACACAGCTCAAAATTATATGATTGCTATGTTGACAGATTCTGACTGACTGTTGATACTGCCTGTCAGGAAAGGAAGAATGTTCCAACAGGTTAATCTATATATTTCCAGGAAAAAGACAGGATACACCAGCTAGGCATATGTGTTTGCTTCAGCTTACATTTTAGGAGCTGTACAAAGTTCACATTAATACACTTTTATATTCAGTGGCCCAGTGGATTCTACCACTTTGTATTTATTTTTGTGTTAAGCTGTCTGCTAAAACTGTTGCTTGATCTTAGCTTTTTCTCATCTTGAGCGGATGAGATGTGACTTTATGCATATTGGATACCTCTTAATCACCACAAAGGGACTTATTAGTCGTACCAGCTGAAATGCCTTATGTCCCAATCACACTAGATTGATTTAAAATTAGTGACTTAAATCACCAAGTGAAGCTGCGATTTAAATCATCAATTTAAATCAACTTTTCCATTTGGTCCTGAATTATTTTTCAAAGGCAAGAACGTACTCTCCAGTTAATACAGCCATGATGAATACATGTTCATTCTCAATTAAACCAAGCGTGCACACAAATGCAATATTTTTTAGCCTACCTTGGAGAATAATGTTAAACTGACATGCATATATTTGCCCAATTATACAGTTTAATGATGCTGCACTTGTATATTTTAGATTATGTTAGAAAACGTATTTTAACCCCACGTTCTAGAATCTCTAATAAGCAAGGACCAATGGAAAATAACTTATTGATATATTTCTTTAAAAGCTCCCCAAGGCTTGTAATAGGTAGAAGATAAGCCTGAAGGACATGGCTCTGCAAAATAAAATATTTATCCCTTTAAGAATCCTGTCTTATGTCCTTCCTTCATTTCAGAGCAGATACTCTATCACATAAAACATAGTACCTATGAATCACAAGCCATAAGTAGCCCTCAAATTCCATTTTTTTTCGCTGCTTCTGAAATCCCTTGTAAATTGACCACTGATATTTGGCAATCAGTTGAAAAAAAAAAAGAGAGAGAGAGAGAGAGGTGAGATTCATTTTCCTGATTTTCAACTACAAGCGATTCTCTTCTTGCTGATCTCCCCCATGTTAAGTATTGAGAAGGCTTGGGAACATGATGGGCATCAATTAGAAGGAACAAACCCAGGTAACCACTTGCCAATAAGACCAGTGGCCTTGCTACCTCAATAATGTCTACCCAATTGGCAATGGCCCTGTATTAGCTAGGAGTGGTTCAGTGGTTTGTTGAGAATCCGAGCCTGAAACATTCTCCATCCAAATGATGTGCTTGATATATGAACCAACTAAGGCTCCTCCATCAAAAAAAGATAACAAAAGCCCAAGAAGAATGGAAATTTATAAGACTCAGAAGTGGGCTTCAGGTTGGAATGGGCAGGGGCCTTTGCTTTCTCTTATGAATGAAGGTGAAGAGAGGTGTCCCAGGATAATATTGCAGGATCCAATCTGGGTCAGTCACTGGGACCAGAGATTTTGTCTTTTAAGTTTTCAGACTCATACTGGAGCCCATCTTCAGGGAATGTCTCTCTAGCTTCTAACTTCTCTTTGCTTTCTCTTGCTATGGTAACACCTGGTTCATCAATCATGAACACAAAAAGCTGATCCAACATTCAGAAACCTGATAATAGCCACATTCTGGTCACCGTGGGATGTCTGGCCCCTTTGTTCCTTGAGGGAGAAAAACTGATTATTGTTCCATTTTTCTTTCTCCCCTTTTGCGTAAATGTTACAGTGCTTTGCTGTCCACTGTTTCCACAATCTCTTTGGCATTGACTGTAATTTGCTATGAATTAGCCTGTCACAAGGGAGTGCTTAATGGCTGGGCTGTAGGTTCACAGATTATCTTAAGCAACTGATATTTAGTTCAGAAACTTCAAAAAGATTTAGTAAATGTCATGGAAAAAATGTATTATAGATCTCAGGGCTTTTATCCAGGCTGTGTCAACACAGCATGACTGTCCTGGCACTGGATGGGCGCCAGCCAGAAGGAGTGTTGGGTCTTCTAAAAAGAGAATTTAAAGGGCAAAGAAAAAGTATTAACTGCCAGCAAACAAAGCACCAGCCTCGCTTCAGACTCCACAGCTTGTTTTCTGCAAAAACCAGGTATTTCTATCTCCTAATACCCTGTTTCCCCCAAAATAAGACATCCCCTGATAATAAGCCCAATCGGGCTTTTGAGTGCATGGCAATAAGGCCAAGCACTTATTTCAGGGTTCAAAAAAATATAAGACAGGGTCTTATTTTCGGGGAAACACAGCATTTTACTTGCATGCAGATGTGTTGTGGCATAGTATTTTGTTTTGTTTTGTTATGCAGCTCATCAGGTGGAACCCTTTGTTTAATCTTACATTAGAGTGCATATACAATAAAATACTGTACATACTCAATAGTAAGAAATAGTAGTGTGTGCTTCCAAAATAAGACACACCAGAACATCACGTTGGTTGGTTGTGGACAGGTGTCTGATTAGAACAGTTCCAAGATTACTATCTTGAAAGATCTATAATCCTTTTCTGTCCTTCTCCCAAAGGAGCAACATTGAAACAATACTATCCAAACAATTTAGCAGGCAGTTAGAAATTATGTGTGATGCTGTCCATCGTATGATGGTGCTGATCAATTTAGGAAAGAGGTCAGGTTCTGGAGTGTTCTACAGGCTCAAGGTCTATGTCCAAATCCAGGGTGATGGAAAGGCTTGTACCTATGGCTAAAGGCTGAAAATAGTTTATTTAGTAGGTTGAAATCTCAGCATATGAATTGAAAATCCTACTAGGATTGTAGCAATTTATAAGTCCATCAAGAGTTACAAGTTTAATACATAAGCACAATTTTATTTTATTTGTTTTTAAATAAACAAATATAGTTCAGGTTATTCTGAACTATTTCTTCTATTCTTCTCTCTTTGAATTGGGTATGTGGGAGGTGGAGATAGCAGTTGATGCTACTGTATTGTGTTTGCTGTGTATGTGTTAACTATACACTCCTATGCCCATACATTGTTCCTCTAACTTTTACATCCGTGTTCTGCACTTTGGGGCAATATAATTAGTTTGAAAATAGAAACAATTTTGACCTTCTCCCATGTGACACTTTGCAGATGTTGAAGAGTCTTCTCCTTAATTATCTTCCTAAAAGCTTAACCTACTCATACTCTGCTTATGAAATTTAATTTCCAATCTCCTGACTAGCCTTTCTCCCCTTCTCTGTTCCAGCTCTTCAGAATCTTAAAATGTGATGCCAAAACTGAATACACTATGCAAAGTATGGTCTAACCAATGAAGTTTAGTTTAGTTTAGTTTAGTTTAGTTTAGTTTAGTTTAGTTTAGGTTAGGTTAGGTTAGTTTAGTTCAGTTTAGTTTATTAAATTTCTATACCGCCCTTCTCCCAAAGGACTCAGGGCAGTGTACAGCCATATTAAAGCAAACATATACCCAAAAAATTAAAAACAATTTAAAATCTATATATATATATAATTTGGCCCTTATGTTAAAAAACTACAACACCTGATTTAAAATTCATTTGCTAAGCCAGTCCGGCCTGTTGGAACAAAGGAGACTTAAGGGCACGGCGAAAGGTACGGAGGTCGGAGATCATGCGAATCTCCGGGGGCAATTCATTCCAGAGGGCAGGTGCCCCCACAGAGAAGGCTCTCCCCCTGTGTGTCGCCAGTCGACATTGTTTGGCCGACGGCACCCTGAGGAGTCCCTCTCTGTGGGAGCGTATTGGAAAATAGATAGCGTATTGAAGAATAGATACTCAGCCATTTGGAAACTATTTCTAGATGATTGCCAATTTGATGGAAGGCACACTAGCAATTTCAGTGGGAGCATGTGCACCCCAAAAAGTCAAAAAAAAATCAAGATTAAATATAGGGCAACCCTATATTCCCTAACCCTAATAGAAGGAACTCCCACCCACCCCCAGAGTAATAGCAAATCATTTCTGTATTGTTTGAAAGAAACTGTATTGCCATGGCTGAATCATTTAGAGAGGTTTTTGATCACCATGTCAAAAGGTTATTTCTTTAGTTAATAGGAAAGAACACCAAATTTTTACAAAATGGGGAGACTATCCCTAAAGCTTTACAAATGGAAGTATGGAATGTCAAAGACATTTGTAGAAAGAGAGAGTATATTCAACAACTGACTTCACTGGAAAGCAAAATGTGAGAGACAATAAAAGCTCTCAGAAAAGCACCAGGTGCTTCAATGAAATTGAATTGTTTAAAGGTTCAAGAGAATATGCAGAATAACAATGGTAGGCCTGAAAGAGATGTTAGCTGGAATTAAAATAGGAGGATAAAATACTATCAGTTTTAGGTATGCCAATGACACAACTTTGTCAACCAAACTTAAAAAGGATATAGAAGAACTCATTATGTTCATGCTGAATATTAAGAAGACAAAAATAATCAACCAGCATGTTTAGTTAGAATTTAGTTTAGTCAACCTGGTTAGGAGCAAGCCAATGTTAACGAATTCCCATACACCATCTTTCACCTCTGATGGTGAGGAATTTCTTAGAAATATATATATATATATATTTAGTAATTAAAGGCTTTAATCATTACAGATACTTTATGCCTGGTTTGAAAGTTTTACCCTTTTAAGAAAACTTCCCATCCTCTCCGTAGCTGGGTAATCAATATAAACAGCAATCATATTACTTGTACTCATTCCAATTTTTTTTAAAAAACTCCAAACATGTTTTCAACAACATCACAACTTCATTGTGCTGGATTTCTATGCAGATATGAATGTTGTAAATGGAACTCTACCTTCCTTTCACTTCTTTTCCTCTTGAACTAACTATATCCTTCAGTTGCTGCATTTCATTCGGGAGATTAATCCAACCTGGGTCTCAGTTAATATCTTATTTGACTTTCTGTAATAAAAACTCAAGCTCATCTTCTTTATTTCCCACATTTTGAACATTAGTATATCAACAATAAAGGCCATTAATTTTATGCCTCACAGTTTTTCTTGATTTAAAAGAAATCAGCTTGGCATATAGAAGAAAGGCTGTGAGAGCTGAAAAGAGCTCCAAAATCCGAGGTACCAATATTAATTTAAAAACAACACCTTTCCCCACCTCCTGTTGGTACTTAGATATGTGGCAGATGGACAACTACAGGAAGTCATTTCAGAAAGTGGTGGCTGGTTTAGATTTCTCAAATGCTGACCAAAGTCAATTCATTAAGATGCTTTAGGAATCCTCTACTTGACTAAAATGGCGTTTAACGTTTGAAAACTCATGCCATAATTAGTTTGATAGCCTTAAAATACTTATGGACTTCCTGTTGTTTTTAACTTAAAAAAGCAATTTAAACTTAAATCGAAACAAAGTCTTGTAGACAAGACTTCAGACTTGATCTCAGCAGGATGTCCAGGGACTATTCACATTGTGCCAAAAATGGGGAAAAAAAGATTAATTTGTATTTCTCACATATCAGAAAGAAACACAATGTCTTGCAGAATCACAAAATACAATGCAATGGAAACTCACGAAAGATTCTCCAAAGGCCAGTTTAAACAGTATTGAGTTTTGCAAGGCATTAGGTTTGGGCTTTGGTAAGGGTGAGTGGGCACCATGATTGGTAGATCAGCCTTCTGATCTGAGCTTAGTACAACACAGTACAGGTAGTCCTCGACTTACACCAGTTCATTTAGTGACCGTTCAGAGTTGCAACATCAATGAAAAACTGACATGATCATTTTTCACACTTATGACCCAGTGGTGAGTTCCTACCGGTTTGGCCCGGTTCGGCCAAGCCGGTAGCGGTGATGATATGATGTCACCAAACCGGTTCTGCCCCCCCACCCCCCACATTATTTTTACCTTTTATTTGGCCCCACCCCCGATCTATTGCTGCCTCCTGAGTCCCAGCTAATGGCTAGAGGGAAAAAAACTGTTTAAACTCTTGCCGTGGGGCTTCAAACGGCCGCCCTACAGCTGATCAGTGTTAAAACAAATGAGTAGACCGGTGCCTGCAAAAATACATGAGTAGATCAGTGTCTGCAAAAATACATGAGTAGATCAGTGCCTGCAAAAATAAATGGGTAAACCAGTGCCTGCAAAAATACATGAGTAGATCAGTGCCTGCAAAAATACATGAGTAGATCAGTGCCTGCAAAAATAAGTGGGTAGACCAGTGCCTGCAAAAATAAATGGGTAGATCGGTACAGCCTGGCAGACCAGTACCTCTGCTAAATCCTAAATAATTGTCACATGACCATCAAGCCATGCCCATAAAATAAGACATGCCCACAAAATAAGCCACGCCCACAGAACCAGTAGTAAAAAAATTTAGAACCCACCCCATTATGACAATTGCAGTATTCCCACGATCATGTGATCAAAATTCAGACATTTGTCAACTGACTCATATTTATGACCTTTGCAGTGTCTTGAGATCATGTGATCACCTTTTACGAAAGCAATGTCAATGGGGAAGCCAGATTCACTTAACAATCGTGCTACTAACTTAACAACTGTAGTGATTTGCTTCACAATTGTGGCAAGAAAAGTTGTAAAATGGGGCAAAACTCACTTAACAAATGTCTCACTTAATAACATAAATTTTGGGCTCAATTGTGGTCATAAGTCGAGGACTACCTGTACATTTAATACTGAAGGGGAAGCCTACCTACAGTTCACATCTGTGAGGGAAAGTATTTTGTATTTGAATTAGAAAGTTGCCATTTTGCTTCTCAGAGCAGCCATTTTGTGAACAATCTCTTTATACTAGAAGGAATTAATATGGTGGAGAAAACTGGTGTTTGATGACCATGGAATATTATGGTCTTACCAATATTACTGGCTCTTACCAGTAGAGCCCAAACTTGTTTTTCTCTGCTGCATAGCAGAAATAAATTAGAGCAGAGCAATTTTGATGGTAAATATATGTGTTGAATTTTCTGACTGACACCTCTGGAAAAGGAAGACAGGATGTAGCGTTTAAAATTGGAAAGGTATGATTTAAGTATCGTAAATGGAGGAAACATGATAATGAAGGAATGCTTGTTGCCTTGCTAAATTTTAATTGCTGTGGGTATAAATAACTACTTTCCATATGCTGGTGGCTAAAAGGTAGGGTATCCAGAGAGAGAATCGGGGCATATCTTCCAGTTTATGAATTCAAAATAATTATTTTGCTTTGTTAAATTGGAATCAGGAATTTTATCTCTAGACCTAAGGTTTACCTATTGATTGTACCAGTTGTGACCTATGAAAATGTTAGTGAAATAAGTACCTAAAAAGCCATTGATTGACCACATCTGAAAGACTGCATTTATTATATCACAGAGATAGCATTAGAATAATGGAAGCTATGTCTCTAAGGCAGTGATGGTGAGCCTATGACATACATGCCACAAGTCACATGCCATTTCATTTTTAATGGTATTTATTTATTTATTTATTTATTAGTCGCATTTCTATGCTGCCCAACTCCCTAGGGACTCTGGGCAGTTTACAGCACAAAAACAATGCGAACAATATCCCGTAAACATTTCTTAAAAGAATATTAAAAACCCATACACAGGTATGCCTGTGCACCCTGTTTTTGCTCAGTTTTCTGAAGCTGCAGAGCTTGCACAAGAATGTAGCATGTTCTCATGTGACCTCCAGACCCTCTAAAATTCACTTGAGAGGGCCCTGGTTCTCATGTCCTCTGGAACCTCCAAAAAGCATGAGAGAATGGAGCATGCTTTCCTGCTGTTTTTAGAAACTGCAAGGTCATGCAAGAGCATTTCCCCAAATTTCCAGAGCAAAGGCCTCATGAGATCTAGAGGTGCCTCAAATAGGCATTTTTTTCTAGAAACTGAGGCAGAATGTTCATTGGACAAAGTATTGTAGCATTTCAAACAATAATGAATACCTTGGAAGTGTGGGCCAGGACACCTGCTCCCTTTGCTCTCTTTCCAAGCTTTTAACAAATCATTGTCCTTTTAAATGTTTAATTGAAAGTGAGATCTACCATAGTTAAACGACTGGCACTACTCTAAATGTTTTTAATAATGAAACAGGTTTAATAATAAATATGTTTTTCATTATTTTCATTATTTTACATGTGTCTGAGATTGTTATATTGTTCTGTCCTGAATTTGTTTTACTCACCTTTCATTTCTGTAATTATTTGACATTTCTTTATGTAATACGTAACACCTAATAGGATTGGACTGTATTTTTTAATGAATATGTAAAGAATTGTTTCTTCAATATCTCTCTCTCTCTCTCTCTCTCTCTCTCTCTCTCTCTCTCTCTCTCTCTCTCTCCCCCCCCCTCCCTCCCTGAGAGAGAAAAGCCAGCAACATCAACTACTCTAAGGTATGTTGGGCCTGCACTGTTTCCGCAAAAAAAGTCTTTTATTTTTCATTGATGTTAAGTCAGGCAAAAAAATAAAATAAAATAAAAATCCCATTGTGCTTCTGATAAAGTTGTGCGAAAGCAATCAAAGTATCTATATCACAAAGATTGAACATAAGATTCTTTCTGATACTACTGGCTAGGTCATATAAATGAAAGAAGCTGCTTCTACTTAAGTCACACAAACACTGCTCATGCTACTATAGCTTGAAGTGATCCACAGGAACAATGTCAGCGTTCCAACAAACTCCTCATAGTAATTCAGAACTCCAAGACAAAGTCCATCAAAGTAAGATTTTATTAGAGAAGTCATATTGGCACATCTGGGGAAAACCCGAATCTGAAATCCCGCATTTCCCCCCACCTACACTAAAACTCTCACCCTGCCCTATCGAGTGACATTCACATCACATGGCCCAATCATTCCCCTGTCTCCGCTGCCGTCAAACTTCGGCCACTCCCTTCCAGGTGCCAGGTGCCCGACCTTGATCTCATGTGAAAGAATGTTGTTATGATTACTCCCTTCGCTACTCTCCCGTTCCCATTGTGGCAGCCCTGTAAAGTCTGACCATAGATGGATCCAGGGCTGACAAGCATAATCTCAGATTGGTGGGTCTTAATTGGTTTTTATTTTTACATATTCATGGACATGAAACAGCTGTTTAGTTCTTAATATTGTGTTTTCCTTTGCTAATTTGTGGCGGTATTGTCAATATCTAACCAGGGTAAGGCTGCTTTTAATCTTTTGGAGGAAAACCTTGGTTTGAACTTCTGTCTTTAAAGCTTACCTAAAGAGTTTAGTGAGTTCGTTTTAAGGATCTCAGTTGCTAGTCAATACCTGATCTATCTCCTCTTTGACATTGTTAGTCAGATGAGGGCTTAATGCATAGAAACTTGACTCCTTCTCTCTTCAGCATCAGCTTTTTAGTGCTTGTTAGAGTCCTCCATCCAAACATTGGAAAAGCATTGGCTTACTCTGCCTTTTTCTTCCTCACCCAATGTACTTAATGACCTTCAGGCAATACATTTTAGAGCTCCCATTCCCTCCAGCTCAGTTTCCCCACTCTCAGCAACAAAACACATGCAATAAAAATATTTATTACATTCCATGGGGATATCATTTTTAGAGAGAGCCAGACTTTGATATCTCCCCAAAGGCTGACTGAATTACGCATTGATTAGTCGTCCAGTTTGTGGCCTTCTTGCTTCTTGCAAGCAGAAACCTAAACCTGAAGTTTTAGAGGGGGGGGCTATCAAGTATTGCAAAGATGAAGTGGCATCAAATCACCACAGGCATTAATCATTATGTTGAGGAAGAGGAGGAGGAGGAGGCAGCAAAATGTTCTGAAATATCAGGGTTTAGACTTAATTATAGTGAATTTACACATGGAAAATACCTCCAAACATTATTCACATCTCAATTAGACAAGGTTAGGTATTCTCTTTGTTCCTTCTTCTGAGAAGCCTACAACTGCAATTTTTATCAGTGGCAAGGAAAAGAAAGGAAATGATCAGCAAACTAAAAAAGCTATTTTTTTCCCCCTAGAAGCTGTCATGGTAATTTATTGTTCTGGGAGCTAAAACTATGCACCAGTCAAGTATGATTTGGGAAACAGTCCAGGCTGATGGAGTTTGTAAAGATGTTCACTAAATTGGAGAGGGAAGAAGATAATGAGCAAGGTATCATGGGCATCTTCCTTTTTTTCCCCATTCAAGGACAGATTTTGGAATGCTCACCAAATTGCCAAGGATCTTGGCACCTTATATGCTCATTTCTCTACTTCTGACACAAAGAAGTAGCTACATGGCTAAGTCTGGATAGTCAAGCAAAGAAAATAGTGCCTTTGTGACCATCTTTCTACTTTTTAATTGAAAATTATACTTAATTATCTAATAATTACAATCTAACAATTAGCTATTGTTATGTTCTCCCTATTTTCAAGCAGTAAGAAGTTCCAGAGCAAAGTTACCCAAACATGACGTTCCATAGAGAGCAGATCTTGATGCATGAAAAGATTTTTCTTGATGAATGGAGGGATTACTTGACAATTTCCATCTCAGTCCTTGCAATTTTCTTGCAGCAGCTAACTGGGGCATTGGTGTCAAACTGGGTCAGATGCGTCACATGCTGGCCACGCCCACCTCCGGTCTAGCAAAGGGGAAAAAAGTCATGATATGTCACATGATGATGTGACTGTCAGCACTTCAAGCTTCATTTATTCTAGTGCTGACATAAGAAGGAGAAGCGGAGGCATCTGGAAAGGGACGTTTGACTTTTCACCTACTTATTTTTCCTGGAGATAATATCCCCTAGGAGATGAGATGGGAGGGGGGAAATTCCTTTGAGAGGGAGCAGTAGATTTGGGGTAGAATGACTTGGAAGATGGCCAATGAGTGCAGGGGAGTGGGGAACGGAAAGGGAGGGTTTTGGGTCTGGAAGTCAGTGTTGGCTACGATGAGCCAGGTTTTAGAATGTCGTGCTTAATAAATGGGAGTTTTTATCAAAGACTTTGTATGAAATGCAATTTATTTGAGATGACCTCGAAACTTGACAGTGATGACATGAGTTTGACATCCCTGAACTAGCGGGTCCACTGTTTCTTCAGGTTTTTTTGCAGTGGCAACAATTGTGGCTGTTGCTGTCTTCTCAATTCTGGCTTTGTATGCATTTGTTCTTAAAGCTTGGCCTTGTGCAGTGAGGCTTACCCCTTCTGTCTAATTCTTCAGCTTTCCTCTTAGTCATTACCAGTTGTTGTGGTTATCTGCTTTGCTTGCTAGTGTGTGTGTGTGTGTGAGAGAGAGAGAGAATGCATGTGTGTATGTGTACTGGCCATATAATACTTTGCCTCATCAAGTCTCTTTTCTATTCTTCATTTGATCTTCCTTGTAAGCCACTTTAGTCTATTTGGTATTCAGTAATCCTTCATGCTGAAGTAGTTTCAGTACAATTTCTTCACTGTCCTTCAGATATTCTTCCAAATGTTGCTACTTTGTCATCCCATTGTTTTCATGTATCATATCATATTCCAGTGATTGTCACTCTCAAAGCCCCTAGTGAAGTGTAAGCCAAGAATAAATATTCTCAACTATCCCACAATTTTTCTGGCCAATATTTGAGAATTTTTTTTTATAGAGTTTCGTGAACCTTCAAGCAAAATGTGGCTGGGAAATATCTGTCCTTTGGGTGCCATTAGATCACACCCATTATCCTCCATCATTGGTCATGCTAACTGGGTCAGATGGGAGTTTGAATGCTGTAATATATGGAAGTCACATGTTGCCAAAAATGTCACAAATATCTATCTATGTGGTTGCTAGGAGTCAAAAATGACTTGATGGTACATAATCAATCAATCCTCAGTCACATATTGTCCGTCCTTTGTATGAAAGCATACTACAAAGATTTCACCTTCCTTTTTCACTCTCCTTGTAAATCTCAGTTTTGTTTGCATTCCAGACAAAGAAAAGAAAATGTCAAAGATTTTCTGTTTAGATCTCTTTTTGTGGGTACATAATAAAAATGAAAAAAAAAATCTTCCCTCTTTATTCAGACTCCATTTACTAGAGGACAAGTAGAATTCTTACCTTTCTAAGAGGCCCGGAAGTACAAAACAACAAAGAACCTGCAGCACAAATGAATTTTAAACCATTACTATTAACCAATTTTAAACCAATACCATTAAATTAGCAATGAAAATAAGCAGCAGAGTACTTAAAGAATTAATATCAAATGGTTAAATGAGAATGGAAGTAAGCCACCTCTTTGGAGACATATTAGAAAATTCATCAGTTCCACTTTTACCAGAAAATGTATCCGTACCGCGGATGATATTTGTGCAGATAAAGTTACTTCTACAATGTATTATCTAGCTTTCATTGCTTGATAGCCTACTCCTGGGCATGCTTCCTCTGAAGTAAGCCCTACCTGAAGGATATCTCAATGAGTATCTTTAGGATAACCTAGTTTTACATGCCAAGGCAGGACATGATGCACAGAGGTGGTATTCAGCAGGTTCTGACCAGTTCTGGTAGCGGAAATTTTGAGTAGTTCGGGGAACTGGTAAATACCACCTCTGACTGGTCCTGCCTTTATCTATTCTCTGCCTCCTGAGTCCCAGCTGATTGGGAGGAAATGGGGATTGCAGTAACCTTCCCCTGGAGTGGGGAGGGAATGGAGATTTTACAGCATCCTTCCCCTATCATGCCTACCAAGCCACACCCATAGAATCGGTAGTAAAAATTTTTGAATCCCACCACTGATAGTGCAGGTGGAAAAACTGGAGTATAGAAACAAGAGAACTGGTCTGGTCCATGTGAAATTCTGCATGCAAAACATGTAAATGTTTGAAGGGATAACTGAACTTTCAGAGCAAGGCTGAAAGGCACACCAGAGTAATTATGGATGACTGTCACATGCATACATCTGATTATATTAATTTGTACTGATTTCTTTTACATTCAGTTACATTTGTATTTTTGTTACCAGTTCTCTCAGGTGAAGATCTCTTATTGGAGCCATTCACATTTCATTTGGGTTTTCACCCATCCTGAACAATGTAATTTGCAACTTGCATTTATTTATTTGTTTATTGCTACTACAATTTTAACTTACCTTTTTGCTTTCTTCCCTTTGTTTACCATTCTAATAATTTATATTTGTTCTGGCAGAAGAGTTGGGGGAACCTTTTCATTTGCTTCATGGGCAAGATTTCCATTTTGAGAGGAAACATTCTTTTCTTTTCTAGCTTCTGACTCTACTGTTCAACGATGAGAAAGTCTCAGACTATGGTGTCTGTTTCATATGAATTTGTGTCCTTGTTCTCTGCTCTTGAGGGCCATTTTGTCCTGAGCTGCTTTTCATGAAAAGAGGAACTTAAAACAAAGAAGCAAAAATTTTAAAGGTTGTGAACTAGAATGGCGAAATTATTCCACCCCTTCCTCAACAGCAACAACAGGGTCAATAGAGAATGATATAACATTGTCTGTTTTCCTCTATTTTAACAGGTACAGGAGGGTAACCTTTTTTTCTTCTTTTAAGAGGGTGAAATTGCCGAGTATTTCCCAAGCTTCCTTTTCTAGCACAACTGATAGGACAAACTGTGAAATTATGGTTTGAGGGGTTTTTCCCCTCTCTGTAGTCCTTAGAAACTGTGTCCACAGTAGAGAAAACATTTATTTTCCTAGTCTAGGCTGAGTGAGAAAGAACAGGGGACTTTACCTACTGGAGTCGACCTTAAGTACATTGGCCAGAGTTGGAGAAGGAGTTGATATTTCAAAATTATTTCTTAAACCAGCTTTATTCTGGCTGAGTTTATGCATAGGTGAGAAACAGTTGAAAGCTTCCCTGTGAAAAAAACTGTTTGCCTCTTCCATTTGTCTCTCACATCCTGAACACTATCCAGTTTTTTTGTGAGTTACAGGTTGTTCTGCCCCAGCTACGGACCCCAAAGAACACAGCACACACAAAGTCCATTCAAACCTTAGTTTCCTGAATAAACCAGTCTTTTACAACGGCTGTTAATTAATTGCATTAACAGCCACCAAGAATTCAAAGAATAATAACCGAAAACTTACTATGGTTGGCAGAATGCCCAGAAGCAATTTGCAGAAAGCTGATAAGATAAGCAAGTCAAGACACAAAGGTATGTGAATTAAGTTGTTCCCTGCAAATTGCTTCAGTCGGCGTTCCTCCTTAAATAGGCCAAGAGAGTGGCCAATTAGCCCCAAGCCTTACTCCCAAGGAGACCTCCTCCTGAGGAGCCACTCCTGCCTTTTGGCAGCTCTGTGCACCCGTGCATCGAGAAGAGGCTCCTCCTCTTCGTCCTCTTCACTTAAGGGAGCTTTTGGAGGTTCTGAAGGCCCTAGCTGAATCCCCGCCTCTGGCACCACATCTTCTCCAGCCTCCTCATTGTCTGACTCAAGTGCCAGCTGCCCAGGTTGCTGGCACAGCACCACACCAGCCTCCTCGCTGTCTGAATCAGCTACTAGCTGCACAGGCTGCGTACGGGCCACAACACAGGTAGTCCTCGACTTACAACCACAATTGAGCCCAAAATTTCTGTTAAGTGAGACATTTGCTAAGTGAGTTTTCCCCCATTTTACAACCTTTCTTGCCACAGTTGTTAAGTGAATCCCCACAGTTGATAAGTTAATAACCCAGTCATAAATATGAGTCAGTTGCCAAGCATCTGAATTTTGATCAGGTGACCATGGGGATGCTGCAAAGGTGGTAACTGTGAAAAACGGCCATAAGTCACATTTTTCAATGCGGTTGTAACTTTGAATGGTCACTAAGTGAACTGTTGTAAGTCAAGAATTACCTGTACTTCTTCTGATTAGCTTCATAACCATTTGTTGTAAGATACTGTAATTTCGTCTTGTTTGAATGTGATCTGAATGTTGGTTGGTGCATCAGTATGAGAGTAGTTGAAATCCTGATGAGCACAATCACCTATACCTGCTCCCCGATTAAGTTTCCCATTATAGTTTTCCCAGTGGTGAAATGTAAAATTTGTTACTACTGGTTCTGTGGGCATGGCTTGGTGGGGGGGGGTGTAATATGACTAAGTGGGCATGGCCAACTTTTTTTTTTTACTTTTAAAACCATTTTTTCTACAACCTCTTCGGCTGAAGAGGTTGTAAAAAAAATGCTTTTAAAGCCTCTGACGATCCCAGCTGACTTGCCTGATCAGCAGAGGCTTTTTTTCCTTTTAAAAACATTTTTAAGGCCAAAGAGGTTGTAGAAAAAATGCTTTTAAAAATAAAAAAAAGCCTCTGATGATTGCGTGGCTCAGCTGGGCAATTGGGGGGGGGCAGGGATTTTTGCTACCGGTTCTCCGAACCACCCGCCTCCATTGCTACCGAATTGGGCGATCCAGTCCGAACCAGGAGCATTTCACCCCTGAGTTTTCCTCCTGATACTTTCTTCATTTAAGGGAAATCTTTCACTGAAATCTCTCACAGTTCCCATTATTGAGGGAAAAAGTAGATATTTTCATTTCTATCAACTCTATGTAACTATTTGGTTTTAAGAGTTTTTTTAAACTCAATCTATATTGTCTTCAATATTTTCACCTCCAATGCACACTACTTCTACTTTCCATTTGTTTCATAATCAGTGAAGACCAATCCTCCCCACCCCCGTTTCTCTTTTATCAGATCAGTGCAACACCTGTGTTTTGAAATCTATATTCAAGGTGTCAAAATAGTGTTTAAGGTCCTAAGTTTCTCCAAAATTCTTAATGGAACATGACAACAGACAGCATAAAAGAAGAGATGGGGTGGAGGTGAAATAGATGATGTTCAAGTCATAATTGCATTTTTAAGGTGAAATGTGGGAGATGGATATCATTCCAAGTAAGCCTAATTGAGTCACAATGGAAGGCAATTCCTTGCCATTAAGCCATGCAAGATGAGTTAAAAACAAGATGCCTGGAGAGCACAGGTTGTCTGCTGTGACTTTATAAGATGCTGAGGAGTTTTGACCTAGCATGATCTGACAGGCTTGGATGACTAAATAAACAATGATTTAGCTGCCATTTTTTTTCAAATATAAAATCCTGTTGTTTTTGCAGTCTGTTTTGATTTGAAAACTTAGATTTCTTGATCAATGGAACAATATTCTTGAATGTTTGTGTAAGTTGTGTTGTACTTTTTTTAAAAAAAAATAATTTGAATAGTTTTCATTTTAATACTAAATATTCCAATTCCATCTTAGTTTCAAGCTTCTAATCTAACTGATAAAAATACCAATATGCATAATCTGTATTTCTACCTACCTTTATTACTTTCATATATATCACAATAACTCAAGGTGGCAAACATACCTAATATTTCTCCCCCCTTCTATTTTCTTCTCAGCAAGGAATAGGTTGGGCTGAGAGAGAAGGGCTGGCCTAAAGCCAATCAGCTGTCTTTAATGCCTGTGGAAGGACTAGAACTCGTAGTCTTTTGGTTTCTAGCCTGATGTCTTAACCCAGAGGTCTTCAAACTTGGCAGGTTTAAGACTTGTGGACTTCAACTCCCAGAATTCTTGGAGTTGAAGTCCACAAGTCTTAAACCTGCCAAGTTTGGGGACCCCTGCCTTAACCATTAGACTAAATTGGCCCTTATATATATCCTGTCTGTCTTCCCATTTATATTCTGCCTTTTTCCCAAAAACTCAAGGTCGATTACATGGTATCTTCCTTGAGGTAGCTGTGAGGTAGATTATGACTGAAAGGGCTTAGCCTAAGATCACCCAATACACTTCCATGGCTAATTGCATACTTCGATTGCATTGTTCTCCAAATGTCACTTCAGTGTGCACTTTTCCTACAATTCCATAAGCATAAAATTGATCCTCTCAATGGATAAGATGTTTATACTGAAAACGGAAAAACAAACAGGCAGAAGCATAAGACTGCTCAATCTGTTCTCTTTTGCATTGCTGGCTCTTCCTGAAAATAAATATTTCCCTCCTTCCAGTCTCGCAAATTATCCAAATTGAATCAACATTTGGTCCAACACCATTAATACTTAAATCTTAACAGTTACAGCTGAGTGAACCAAAAAATTGCTTGACATACTGTATTTGCCTGCGCTGTCTACCAAATTGATTATCTCATGCAGGAAGGATACCACTAAATTATCAGTAATCCACTGGATCTTTATGCCACTTCTGACAAATTGAAAGGGAATTGCTAAATCTGTGGCTTTATATGTGTATTTACATTCTTATTTAACACAAGAATACCCCAAT
Source organism: Pantherophis guttatus (assembly GCF_059756535.1). NCBI lineage: Eukaryota > Metazoa > Chordata > Lepidosauria > Squamata > Colubridae > Pantherophis > Pantherophis guttatus. The sequence continues at coordinate 287,542,019 of NC_142063.1, read as the reverse complement.
TCAATTATTTTACAGAATTCTGTGGCTCTGAATTATCTGCTATGCTGCTTTGTAGTCCATTGGGGACCATAGCCATTTTAATTCTTTCACTTCTGCAGGCAAACACTTATTTTGTCTACAGTCCCACTTATTCATCTATTTTAAAAAAATGTACTATCCTTTCATCAAGCTAGATTATTGAGGATAGTTTATTACAAAAATCGGAAGAGAATGAAGTAACAACACTAACTGTTACAATAAGAGCAGATGAAAATGTCCAAGACATCTAAAAGATGTGACAGAGAAGCTCAATTGCTATGGCTTTCAAGGCTGGGTAGCTTGGATTTTACTTTACTGCCAATATCCTAGCTCTTGTGTAATATGTAGTGTAAATTGGTATTGTCATACTCTTTGTCTAATATATCTAATGTATCTTGTTCTGGGAACAGCAGAACACTTATTCAGTGGCAGCTTATTCAATGGCGGCTTATTCAATAAGCCATGTTTAAGTATTGAGATGAATGGATATCCATATTAAATATATCCCCTGCCTTTGCGTGTGTCTGTGTACATATATTCTACTGTTCCCAAAATAAGATACATTAGATACCGATATGTTAGACAAAGATAGAACAATATCAATAGCTTGCACAGAAGAAAAGAAGCAAGGAAGTGGCCCTGTGACAATAGTGAATTCTATATTGCCACCCTTGACAGGACAGGAAAACCATCATTCTTAGTTTCATTCTACTTTGAAAAACAAGCTCCCAAAATCTTTGCACGGTCTCTAGGGCTGGAGTAAAAAACCAAGTCAGTAAGTGTGGCATGTATGGGCTTAGAAAGAAAGAAATCACAGGTATAAGAGCAGGAAAAAAGGGAAGAAAATTAGAATCATAGAATCATAGAGATGGAAGGGACCTTGGAGGTCTTCTAGTCCAACTCCCTGCCCAAGGCAACAGACTTTATTGCATTCCAGATAAATGGCTGTCCAATCTTTTCTTGAAGATCTGCAGTGATAGAGCACTCACAATTCTGTTCCATTGGTTAATTGTTCTTATTGTCAGGAAATTTCTTCTTAGTTCCAGACTGGACCACTCATTAACAAGCTTCTTGTCCTGCCCTCAGGTGCTTTAGACAATAAGTTGACCTCCTCCTCCCTGTGACTGCCCATCAAGTACCCGAAGATAGCTATCATGTCACCACTAATCCTTCTTTTGATTAGGCTAGACATATCTAATTCCCTTAACCATTCATCATAAGGGTTAGCCTCTAGACGCCTTATCCTCTTTGTTGCTCTTCCCTGCACTTTTTCTAGGGTTTCCATCTCTTTTTTATATCATGCTGACCAGAACTGGACACAGTGTTCCATGTGTGGCCTCATTAGTGCCATATAGAGTAGTAATGTCACTTCTCATAATCTTGACGCTATCTCTGTTGATTAGCTTTTTTTGGCAGCTGTAGTACATTGCTGGCCCATACTTAAGTGACGGTTCACCAGGACACCAAGATCCCTCCCACAGTTATTACTGTTGAGCCAGGTAGCACCTATTCTATAGCTATGCGTTTGATTTAAGTGCAGGACCTCACTACTGAACTGTGTCTTACTGAATAGTGCCCAATGCGCAAGTTGTTGAGATCCTTCTGGATAATGAGTCTATATTTCAAGGTGTTGGCAATTTCTTTCAGTTTGTTGTCATCTGCAGATTTGATGAGTTCTCCCTCTATCCCTCATCTAGATAATTTATGAAGATGTTGAAGAGCACTGTTCTCAAGACTGAAACTTGAGGTACCTCACTGCATGCTTCCCTCTTTGTAGATGTAGAGGACTGCATGAAGAGTATGGTTGGTCAGTCAACTGCAAATCCATTTGAAGATAGTACTGTCTATCCTACATTGTTCTATATTACCAAGAAGTAGGCTGTGGATTACTTTGTCAAATGCCTTACTAAAGTCGAAATAAACTACAGTATATCCACAGCATTTCCCAGATCCACTAATTTAGTCACTTTATCAAAGAAGGTAATAAGGCTTGTCTGGCATGATTTGTTTTTAAATAAATCCATTCTGGTTTCTAGTGATTGCTTGTTCATTTTCAGGTGCTCACAAGTATGCTGTTTGAGTAACTTTTCTAGGATTTTCCCATTGATGCCAAGCTGATGCCAAGCTAATGAATTTGTAGTTTCCTGGATCCACTTTCCCCCCTTTTTGAAGATTGGAATTACACCATCTCTTTTCCACTCTTCTGGCAGTTATCTCCCCTGCTCCAGGATCTCTGTAAGATTTTGTTCAGTGGTTCCAAGACCACGTCTGCCAGCTCTTTCAGTACCCCGGACTGTGAACCATCTAGTTCTAGCAATTTGAACTCATCTAATGTGAATAGATTTTTTTTTTAAAAAAACCCACACATTTCTTACCTATTTTGATCTGTGTTTCTGTTATGTCTCCCATTGAGCTGCTTTTGATGGGTTGGCTGTTTTTTTTTTCCTTTTGCATAAAGACAGATGCAAAGAAAGAATTAAACAGCTCTGCTTTCTCCTTCCTGCCTGTCACATTCTTGCCATCTTCTCCCATTAGTGGACCAATTATTTCCTTGCTTTTTTTCTTGTTCCTTGTATATTAAAAGAAACTATATATGTTGTTGGTAGTCTTGCCTGGTGTCTTTTGTTTTTCTTTTGTGTGGTATTGTTTTTGTTTTGGCCTTTAGTATTCAGTTTTTCAGAGTTTCCTATGTGTCCTGAAGTATTTTTCCTTCTAGGATTTTCATCCACAGAATCCATTCTAATCTGTCTCTTATTTTGTTGAAGTCAGCTCTCTTAAATACTAAAACACTGGTCTGGCTTAGCTCTGTTACCTGTGTCTGCATTATTGCATATTCTAGTATGGCATTGTAGCTCTTCCCAAAGTTCCTACAATTTCCATTCCCTCAATCATTTCATGTCTATTAGTTAGGATTAAGTCCAATATAGCTAGAAGGATATAAATTGTTCAAAAGAAACACAACTAACAGAACCAGCTTAAAAAACTCCACCTTTTAGATGACAAAGTTGTCAGCTAGACACATCAGAAATCTGGTCAATCTCCCACTTGCTGCAGAGTTTGTTTCTCAATTGAGGTCAGGATAGTTAATTTCCCCCCTTTACTACAGTGGTGTGTTTCCTGCACACCTTGGCTAATTGATTAGTTCTTCTATTTCCTCTGCTTGGTTGGGTGGCCTGTAGTAAACACCTATGGCAATGTCATTTATTTTTCCTCTGATATTCATCCAAATACTTTCAAGAAGGCTTTCATCCCAAGTGCATTTCTGTTGAGGTGTACATACAATGCAATTCATCCCTCTCCTCTTTTTAAGTCTGTTCTGTTTCTTTTGAACAATTTGTATCCTTCTAGTAGTATGTTCCAGTCATGGGTTTCATCTCACCAAGCTTTAGTAATAGCAACAATACTGTACCTACCTTCAAGTACAAGGTTTTCAAGTTCTCCCCGTTTGTTATCCAGACTCTGAGCATTAGTGTATAGCAGTGGGTCTCAACCTTCCTAATGCCGCGACCCTTTAATACAGTTCCTCATGTTGTGGTGACCCCCAACCATAAAATTATTCCTAAAACCATTGAAAATATGTGTTTTCCGATGGTTTTAGGCGACCCCTGTGAAAGGGTTGTTTGACCCCCAAAGGGGTCCCGACCCACAGGTTGAGAACCACTGGTGTATAGGCATCTAAACTCATTATGGCTGACCTTGCATTTTCTTCCTAGGTCTCCTGTTTTACACCTGAGTTCCTCTTCCTTCTCATCACTCCCTTTCTCATTGTCTGATTGGTTGTCTTGTGCATCCTGAGGTGGTTTCCACAATACTTTATGTTTTTAACTTTCTGGTCTAGTCTAAAGCCCTGACATTTCATGGTAGTCTCTAATACACAACTAAGCCTGATCCTAAGATCCTTTCTAAGCTCAAGAAAGCTAGCTGCTGCCACCTGTTGAGATGCAGCATTAGATTACAGATAATCTGTATTATGAACACCTATGCAGTAGAATCTTCAATAGGTCCCAACAGGAAGCTATTTGAGTCCTACCTCACACCACCCCATCCACCATGTTCCTGGGCCTGGATCCATTACATTTTAATCCAGTACAGATTAAAAATAAGGATGGGAAGACAGGACAAATAATTCTCCTTTATTTTATTGTTCCACAAATTGGCTTGGACCCTTGGCCAGCTCAATTTTAAATGGATTCTATGTAGAATAATGTGTTGGAATGAGATTGGGAGAGCTAGATTTAAGTCTACTCTAAGAGTGAAAGCTGATTGAGTGATTTTGAACCAGTCACCATCTCTCATTCTAAGTACTTCATATACAGTCATAGTTTGTGGGGGAAAGGGGGAAATGGGTGCTCTCTATGACAGTTTCTTCTGTTCCTGGAGGAAAGATCAGATAAAGATCAAATGAATAAAGTTGGAAAATGAATTGCAGTAATTCAGAATATGAAAATCCATAAAAAAATTCTGATAAAGAGAAAATTATTTTTTAAAGAAGAACTATCTTGTAGCAGGAATATTTATGAATTTCATTCATATTCCAGGATAACAAATGTCACAGTCAAGAAATTGGTTGAAAATTTGGGTATTCCAGGGGCAGAACTGTTCAGTGTAAAATAAGCTTCTGTATATCTCTATTATCATAAGCCTTTTTCTGATGAAGTGCTGAAGGATACACTGAATGCATAAATATACCGAAGGTGCTTCTGCTAGCTAGAACACTAATATTGGAAAGCCTGATATTGTCATGATCTTCGCAGGATCAAATGTTGACTTTTAATCAAAGTCCTTACATATGGAGAGGTAGTCTCCTTGAAAAGTGACATTGCTTGTGTCATGTTGTCATTATGGAAATTACATAACTCATCATTTGCATGATGTGATGATGTGTGTGACATCATCATAACTTGCTACAGATTCCTGTAGTCCAGGGGTGTCAAACTCAAGGCTGTGGGACAGATCTGGCCCATGGGGTGCTTAGATCTGGCCCATGGGGCTGCCCTGGAAACTATGAAGGACATGCATAGCCCTCCTGGGCTCCATTTTCATTGGCAGAGGGTTGCAGGAGGCCATTGCAGATGGAAACAGAGCTTGGGAGCCCGTTTTCACTGGCAGAGCGCTCGGGCTACCACAGGCCACTGACATGATGATGTCAAGCTAGCCACTCCCCCCTGGCCACGCCCATCCCGCCCTCCTCCAAGGTCAAACACAACCCTGATATGGCCCTCAATGAAATTGAATTTGACACCCCTGCTGCAGTTGTTTCCTGAATACAGCTAACTGGCAAAATTGCTCACATCTTCATCCAGTGTTTGAACCTTAAATTTGAAGGGGGACAGTTCTTTGATTTATTCTAGAATAGGGGTGTCCAACCTTGGCAACTTTAAGACTTGTGGACCTCAACTTCACATGATGAATTCTGGGAATTGAAATCCACAAGTCTTAAAGTTCTAGAACATGAAGCTAATACTTAATTTTTAATAATGAAAAAGCCTAGATATGGAAGAATAACACGAGAGAATGTATTTAATGCTATATATAAGTGATGGTTTGTTCCTTTTGAAATAGTTGATGTGCTGGACTCAAAAATACTTATTCTTATTTTTTACATTAAATATTGTTTGCAAAATATCCTTTTGCCTCATCGTGACTGAGGAGGAAGCTTCCTGTACATATTCTCAGTTTCAGTTTTATTGGAAAGATTTTGCTATCACAGGACTTCAACATTCACTCCTCCCTCCTTCGCTTTTAACCATCAAAAGAGCTGCTTCCTCATTTATCATTTTCCCAATTTACACTCTTCATTTTTGCTTGCTTTTCATTCCTGCTCCCAACAACCCTTTTCCTTGGTTACCTTTGAGGTTTAAATGCTTGTTATTCAGAGGTCTTCCACCATCAATTGCCATCATAATTTCCCCCCACTTAATTAATAAAATCTTAGCCTAAACTATTTCAGCCACAAAGATGAGTTGTTAGTTTCATCAGTTTTGCTTAATTATCCACATTATTCTTGTGCATTCCTTCTGTTCACTTTCAACAGTCTAGAATTCTCCAGGAAAAGAAGCATTTATGCTCAATATATTATTTACAGTATATAGTGGCTGTGATAGGAAAAAAGTGGGTAAAGAGGATATAGCTTAGTACCCAGACATTTTCTTCAGAACTATCTCATATGTGATTTGATGTTTGGCACATCTACCTTAAAAATATATACAAATTATGGGGAAAATATTCACCTGAATCCTAAGACTCCTACTGAGGAAATAATATTAGACAATATTAGACTAGATAGTCATATACAATCACTGGTGGAGTGGTTAAAGATTTGGGTTGGATTGGAAGAGCACTAGGTCATTTGACATAATTTTGGCCATGGAATCGATGCTATGAAGACAAATGTAGATTCACATGTTTCCTGTCAAAATTGTCTAGAGAAAATATGGGATAGAAATATGGCTGAATACATACATATCTATATCAGTTTATCTATTAGTGAAAACATAAGAATCAATATGATACTGTGACCAGTTCTTTGATTTTGAACTAAATAAGAGAGATCTGAAGTCAGATCCCTTAGTCAGCCATTCTTTAAGTAAATGCACATGGAACAATTGCTATTTTCCAATCAGACCCATCTCACAAGACTCTAATGTGAAGATTAAGAACACCATAAATTCTACAATGAGGTTCCTAACCAAGGAATAGGATGAAAGGTGGGGGGCAAATAACTGAAAACAAATATATTTTATGTTTAAGAGAGAGATGTGGCCACACTGAAGGAAATTAGTAGCCAACATAACTCTGCCTGCCATAAGTATAAGCTTTTCTTCTGCAGGATTTATATAAATAAATGAATATTGCCATACAGAAATAAGGAGAAATTTCCTGACAGTTAGAACAATTAATCAGTGGAACAACTTGCCTCTAGAAGTTGTGGGTGCTTCAACACTGGAGGTTTTCAATAAAAGATTGAACAACCATTTGTTTGAAATGGCATAGGGTTTCCTGCTTGAGCCAGGGGTTGTACTAGAAGACTTCTAAGATCCCTTCTGCTATTCTGTTATTCAAATGCACATCCATTTTAAAAACAGATGCTCAACTTCAACAAAGTTCTACATTCCTCATATATTTGCTCCCCAGAGTTGAAATTGTGAGATACATGGCTATATAAATAAATATAATAAATAAATTTGTATCATTTCTTAATAAATCAATTGCAGTTATGGAAGCAACACATTAAAAAGTGTACAAATCCAGGTATAAGAGGAGAACACAAGGCAGACCCAAAAGAAGATGGAGAAACAACATCAAAGACACACTAAAACAGCATCAATTAACAATGGTTGAGGCCACCACAAGAACAAGAAATTTGTATCTCCCTGGACACCCAAAAGAGTAAAAGAGAACGTAAAAAAGATTGTTATGCAGTGCTTAGAAAAATAATATGAGCTGTTCTGTCTTAGTGGCTCATTAATAGTTAGAATATATTAGTAGCCATTAATAGCCAATGAAGGGAGAATTTCCTCATTGGGTGAGCTGGTAAAAGTACATTAACACCCACCCAGAAAGAAGAAGTGGCAATTAACTGGTGGGATAACAATATGAAATGTCAAAGGCAGAGAAAGCCAGTGCGCTTGTTCATTGGTATATTAATAGGTCTAATTTTCTGTCATTAAACACTGCACCCGTCAGTTCAACTAGATAGATCTCATGTGTGTTTAATACAATTCATTATATTGCTGCTGTCTTGAGTTTATCCTCTCATCAAGCTTCCATGTATGATGAGATTTAGGCCAGCTTCAGAAAGCCTCTTTCTGATTTGGTTTTGGGTTGCATTTTGTTCTTGAGAAAGAAGGTGCTTTGTGAGAAAGGTTTCGAGATTATGGAACGTGATCTTTTTGAGCTGCATCTAATCAACAATGATTTTTGAAATTCCTATAAGGGTGAAGACAGAAAGGAATATTTTGATAGGTCTCAAAAGATCAGATCAAGGTAAAGAGCAATGTAAACTACCGGTAGTTAGCAAATGACGTTACAGAATCCTGGGTGGGGAGATGAGGGGAGGAAATCAGAGTTAGGTCAGCTGATACTAGTGAACTTTACTCTGCCTTGATGCTAACAGAGGGGCGAAGTAGAGAACATATAAGGGTTTTTGTGTTGTCACAATTTTCCTGGCCTCAGCAAGCAACCACTAAGTGATTGCTAAGTGGTTCTACTAAGTGTAGAAAAGCTAAGCAGGGTTAAACCTGGTTATTGGCAGTGTAGGAATAAATATCCTTCTGGGTTCAGCTCCAAGTGGGGAAAAAGACACTGGAAACATGGAGACTGCTTGGAAAGATGGTTTAATGGTGGACAGGATCACATGGTTTGAGTTCCTGAACAGAAAAGGGGCAAGATGCAGTGAGTCCCCGGGTTTTATGCCCTCTCTGGTTTTGAAATTCCTGGGGCCTTGAAAGAGTATCCTGATTGGTTGTCAGACTCCCAGGGGGTGGGGGTCTTAGCTAGCCTTGCTGGCTGATGTAATCTTCACAGGTGCCAGGTGGTGAGTTTCTGTTGCTAGATGGGTCCTATTGTGTTAGTTTCTGTTGCTAGATGGGTCCTATGGTGTTAGTTTCTGTTCCTAGATAGGTCCTATTGTGTTGCAGATGATAGTCCATTGACAAAGATTGAGTTTCTGCCTCTGGCCTTCAACTCCCAGAATTCCCTGAAACCTACAAGTCTTAAAGTTGCCAAGTTCGGAGACCCCTGGTCTAGACATTCTTTCAAAAAGAGGATGCCTTTAAAAAATGACTCTTTCACCTACAGCACTTTTTCTCCTTAAAGTGGGATATACCATTATCTTCTCAGTAAAACACAAGGAAAGATATGGCTCATTTAACCTTAATCTCTGAGGTTTTGGAAATATACGAATTCTCATGATGTTTCGCAACACATTCAGGTCAAAATAGTGTCTGTGGGACAGTACAACCAGAGGAATATGAATGTAGACATATCCGATCATTTCCTTTTTAGGCAAGCATATTTATGTATATACAAAAAGAGGAGAACCCGAGGCAAATCCAAAAGAAGATGGAGAAAAAACATCAAAGACACACTACAACAGCATCAATTAATAATGGTTGAGGCCACCACAAAAGCAAGAACTAGAACTTTGTATCTCCCTTGACACCCGAAGTAAAAGAGGAAGTAAAAAAGATCATTATGCAGTGCTTAGAAAAAGAATATATTAAAAAGATTACTATGGGTTTTACTCTGTTAAAAATAAATTGGAAACCCTATTGGACGTATTATTGCTACAAAATGTTATTGAGTTTGAATCTGGAAAGTGAATATGTAAAGCATTGTATGATTCAGTGGGCAAGGAACTTCGGCTATAATGTAAACCTTGTCTCAGGCCTCCCAGGCAAAATGCAGCAAAACACAGAAACCACCAATTTCAGGCTCTTTGGATAATGCTGGTTTAATGCATGCTGGCTCCAGGTACACGCTGCAATCAAAACAATACGAATTCGGCGCTACACCCAGCCAGCTTGTGACACTTAAATGGCCCTCCCCTTAGCTGTCACGCCCATCGCTCCTATCACGCAGTTCCGGTGTTTATTAGTCTATCGGCAGAACGTGGGTGGAGTGTCAGCAGGTCCTCCTTTCATCGCCAGCGAACCAACTGGCAATCCTCATGCAAAGTCCCTAGCTCTGGCGTACTCACCTCCCCGCACCCCGCACAATGGGAGAATATGTGTACGAAAGGTTTAAAATTTACATTAAATTCTAATTTAAAAGAAAAAAAATTATAAGATGATGTATCACTGGTATTTTACACCAAATAAACTATCAAGACTGTATAAAGGTATTTCAAATGAATGTTGGAAATGCAAATGTAAAGAAAGGACTTTTTATCACTTATGGTGGACATGTGATAAAGCAAAGAAATATTGGAGTAGGATTCATATCCTAATACAGAAGATTCTCAAAATGAATGTAAAGATAAAACCAGAAATTTTACCAATGGGTTTAGTGGAAAAAGATTTGGGGGAAAAATTGGAACATTGATGTTATATATATTGAAGGCAGCAAGATTACTTTATGCACAAAAATGGAAGGACACTTTAATCTCCTCAATGGATGAATGGTTGCAAAATCTGATGGAATTAGCAGAGATGTCTAAATTGACTGTTTGATAAAAGGAAGAAAAAACACAAGTATACTTTTGTTTCTACTTGGAAACCGCTTCTGGATTTCGGGCTTGAGGTGGGGAAAAATAAAACTTTGATTTTGAGTTTTACTGATTAGATAGATCTGTTGTTATTTATACTATTATGTAAAAGTAAAAAGTTGAGGTTCAATGTTATTTCTTATTCTACTGCATCAAAGGGAGTTATCATAATCATATTATAATCCGAAGTTTATTTGTCAAGCATATATAAGATAACAGATAAAAGTATAAACATAATTTGAATACATGAAAAGAGTAAGTAAAAAGGAATATTAGGACAGGGATGGTAGGCACGCTGGTGCACTTATGCATGCCCCTTACAGACTTCTTAGGAATGGGGTGAGGTCAACAGTAGACAGTTTAAGGTTAAAGTTTTGGGGGTTCGGGGAAGAAACTACAGAGTCAGGTAGTGCATTCCAGGCATTGACCACTCTGTTACTGAAGTCATATTTTCTGCAATCGAGTTTGGAACAGTTTACCTTGAGGTTGTATCTATTATTTGCTCGTGTATTCTTGTGGTTGAAGCTGAAGTAGTCATTGACAGGAAGGACATTGTAGCAGATAATTTTATGTACTATGCTTAGGTCAGACTGAAGTCGGCGTAGTTCTAAATTGTCTAAGCCCAAAATTTGGAGTCTGGTGGCATAAGGAGTCTGGTGGCATATTACGGTTAGAGGAATGGAGGACTCTTCTCGTAAAATATATCTGGACTCTCTCGATTGTATTTATGTCTGATATGCAGTGCGGTTTCCAGATAGATTAGCTATATTCAAGAATTGGTCTAGCAAATGTTTTGTATGCTCTAGTTAGTAATACAACATTACTAGAGATGAAGCTACACAAGAGTTGTTAGGTTAACAACTCATAATGCCTTTTTGGCAATGTTGTTACAGTGGGCTCGGGCACTTAGATCTTTAGAAATAAGTTGGAAATCAATGCCTTTTCTTTCTTTTTTCCTTCTTCTCTACACTTTTCTCTTCCCTATTTCCTCCCTTACTTTTCCTATTATTTGCTTTTGTATTTTTGTGTTTCATATTATAAACTAATAAAAAGGCAAAGGGGAAAAAGAATTACTAAAGCAATGAAATTAGAGTCATAAGGAAAAAAAAAACAGGGCCAAAAGTTAAGCTTACACTACTCCATGCCTTTTAACAGCAGTGGACCTCTCTTGCTTCCACCAGGTCCAATCACAACTTCATATATTGCCTTTTGTTCTTGAAATTTCCCCATTTCTCTTTTTGGGGATCTCATCAGCTCCAGTCAACCACAAATGTTTCTGTCCTTCCTTTCCTCTTGATTGATTCACTCTTCCTTCAGACTTGCCTCTATTATGATGGAACGAAGTGATAAAGACTAGATTGATTTGAAGGACATGAGATTGTTGAGTGTTGCCTGTAGATAATCAGTGCTGGGTAATTGAACTTCATTATATATTTATTTATTACATTTTTACATCTACATCTCACCTATTTGATTCTGGGTGGTTTACACACATAGACACAGAGATGTATCCATTTCCAAATAATTTGAATATATACAGTGTGTGTGTGTGTACCATGTTTCCCTGAAAATAAAACCCTGTCTTACAGTTTTTTGAACCATGAAATAAGTGCTTGACCTTACTGTCATGCGCTCAAAAGTCTGATTGGGCTTATTATCAGAGGATGTCTTATTTGGGGGGAAACAGTGTGTGTGTGTGTGTGCATCTCTGCATCTGTGTCTATCATCTATCTATCTATCTATCTATCTATCTATCTATCTATCTATCTATCGTCTATCTATCATCTATCTATCTATCTTCATCTATCTATCATCTATCATCTATCAATCATCTATCTACATGTATATTCATATTCATACAGTATATCCAAGTTATTTGGAAACTGTTATTGATTTAAGATGATTATAATATTTAGATATGTTCATAGATTTTGTGGAGATTTTAATATTGCTATACATATCTTATTGTTTAGATGTATCATAGATAAATGTTGTTTATAGTGCTACTGCTACTAATATACTTGATTCATAACACTGAAATCAGAAAGGTTCAAGGTGGTTTGTATTAAAAACATAGCAAAGCAAACAATACAAATGCAGATGACTCAAAAATTAAATGATACTTGGGGAAACCACACACACACACACAAAATCAACCATCCCTCATCATCTGTCATTCAGTGGGATTACAAAGCATCATGTTATACTGAGGACATTTTTATACATCACCATGACTCTGGATAGAGATGGTGATATTCAATAATTATAATAATGTTCAGATGTGGTATTTCTTTATGACCAGACCACTTCAATGTTCTTCTTTCATGCTGGGCACTCACTTTTGTATTCAGGTCACTTTTATTCAATACCCATTCACTCTTGATCCAACTGATTCGTCTTTTAGCCCATACAATTTTAAGCATCTCATTTCCACTGCTCAATGTTGAATCATGTCCTCAAGGTTTCATTTATTCTTATGCATGCTTAACTTCCCTCATTACGTTCAGCAACCAACCTTCACCTACATATTCATGCAAAATATACTATTATTAAAGCGTATTCACTTTGTCCTACTGCAACCTCTAAATCAACAGTATAATATAATGTTTTTTTTTCTCACATTCATACATTTCTCAGTGACCTACAATAAAATGAAATCATGATTTGAACACCCCATGCTTGGCAAAGAGCCAGACTCCTAAAATTTTGCTCATTTCTCCAGTCTTACTCTAAGTACACCTCTGTCCTCATCATACTATTCTCACATCACCCATGATTTTCTTTTCATCATTTCCCTTTTTGGAGTATAAAATTCACTGCATTCATTTCAGTTCCACTCTTCAACATATTATTATTATTCCCTTACAAATCTCTAAAATGCTCCTTCCGGCATTCCTGCATTTCAGTTCAATTCCCAATCACTTCATCACGTTCATCCTTAATTGCGTTCACTCTGCTGGAGGTTTAGCCCTCTATACTCACTTCCTGAATAATTTGTTATTTCTTTCACAATCACTTTACTTTTCTTTTGCCTCTTTGAAACTTAACTGTCCTTGCTCTTTTCTTTTTTTCTTTTTTTACAATCTTGCAAGGATCTTTTTGTCTAAATTATTCAATATATTTCCTCTTATCCTCAGTTTTGGAAGCAATTATTCTGTTATATGCATTTGTCTCATCCACAGCCTCTTTCACTTCATTATTCCATTAAGCATCCTTTTCCATATTTCCTGTTAGCATAACTTCACATACTTTTGTGGCACTCGGATCAGAAACATTAATTTTTGTCACCTTTATATCCTCTTTTACTATGTCCCATTACCCATTCATTCTTCTGGGTGATTCAACTGTCTTCTAATACTTTTTCAAACAGGTTCTGGTTCTGTGGGCATGGCTTGGTGTGGCGTGGCTTGGTGGTCATATGACTGGGTGGGCGTGGCCAGTTTGACATCATTCATGTCACTCTGCTGTGCATGGGGTGCTTGGAGAGAGAGCAAGCAAGACAGCTTTCCAACCTTTGTTTGTGTGTGTGTGTGAGGGAGGGAGGGAGCGATCTGAAGCCGAGGCACCCAAACTTCTGGCAGCGGCAGGGGCAGCTTCTGAGCAGCCAGCTACACCTGACCTACTCCCTGAGTCTAGCCGTTCTCCTTGCCCCCACCCCCACCACATCAAGCAGCAGCTTCCCTGCTCAGCCCCAACAAGCTATGCATCCATGGTGCCCGCACCAGCATCCCGAGAGAAGCAGAGAAGATCATCGCTTGCAAGCAGACAAGCAGAGGTAGCAAGCGTACACCGTGCTTTGGGGAAAATGAGAGGTCCTGTTGTCCCAAAGAGCCTGCCACTGCTTGAGTGGGGGGGGGGGGCAAGGAGAACAGCGAGACTCAGGGAATAGGTCAGGTGGACCTGGCTGACTCAGGGCTGCTCAGAATCCACCCGCGCTGCTGCCAGAAGTTTGGGTGCCTCGGCTCCCTCCCTCCCTCCCTCCCTCTCACACACACACATACACAAAAACAGAGGTTGGAGAGTTCTCTTGCTCTCTCTCTCTCCAAGCGTCCCATGCACAGCCCATTTGAGGAAAGGGCATACACGGCTGGCCGCGTTTGGCTGTAGAAGGAGGCGCAGCACAATGGGGTTGTTTTGTTACTTCGGGAGGGCAGGTGGATATTTGCAGCTGACAACTATAATGAATATGTCTACCTACCCTCCTGAAGCAGCACCGCGGCGAACAAAACAACCCCATTGCTATGGATGCATAGCTTGTTGGGTCTGAGTAGGGAAGCCGCTGCTTGAGTGGGGGCGGGGCAGTAAACTGCTAGCTCCTTCCCCGCAGCCCTGCCATGCTTGCCTGTCTTCCACGTGGACTTCTGCTTGCCTGCCTTCGCAAGCTGGCCACCGGGATGCCAGGAAGGCAGCATGGAAGGCAGGCAAGCATGGCAGGACTGTGGGCCGTGGACCGGTTCAGGAGCGTGGCCAGCCAGCCACTGCTCCCGGTTCGGCGAACTAGCCTCAATCTCCGCTACCTACTCGCCCGAGCCGGTCTGAACTAGGAGCATTTCACCCCTGTTTTCAAACAGAATTAATACTTTCTCTTTTTGCAGGCATTCTGCTTTTACTCCAGTTTCTTCCTTTTCTTCTATGTTCATTTTTCTATAAGATTCACTCCTACATTCAAAACCTCTCATTGCCCTTTTCTTCTTCACTAATTTCCAGTCTTTGATCATAAACTGTCAGATCAAGTCATAAGCTTTTAAATTTATGTTCATTTTGTGCATGTGTATGTATTAATAGATTTATGCTTAGCTCATGTATTTGAAACAAGCAGCCCTTTTTCTAAAGCCATACTTAACCTAAGAGTCACCATTTTGCATTCATCTTTGGCTCTTTGAAAGGCCCGGTGACTATTTCTGTAGTCGCCCCTCTCATTTCCACACATCCATTCATATTACCGGGCAGAATATTTTCTCTCTTGAACTGTGCTCATTCAGAATCTGGCACAAGTTTTCCCAGTCTGATCCTTTCATTTTCACCATTTATAACTGTAGCATGAAACATCAACAACATAGATTCCTGCATTCATATATACATCATTAACAATCTAGAAGAGATAAAACTAATCTATGCTAACATAATTTATAGCATTTTCATTCCTATTGAAATCTGCACTTTCACTTCCCTCCGTGTATTTATTCATCATCACTCCACAAAATATTGTAAGCTGCCCAGAGTTACTCTGTGGTAAGATGGACGTCCAATAGATTTGATAAATAAAATCAGAACAGCTTCCTTTGAAGCTATTGTATTTTCCCCCTTTCTCTTGCATTTAATAGACATAAAGCAATATTTCTTTAGAGGACCTGGTTTCTAAATTCCCCTCTGTCCTAGCTCTTCTCCTCTGAGCATGCTCTAGTTTGTCAATGTTTATTTTAAAATGTGAGTATAGAACAAGTTGAACTCCTCCAGCTGTACAAAACAGAGATCTGAACTCCATGTATCCGTTAATGTGATCTAAGTTTGCATTTGTTCTCAGGGATTGTTACTATCATTTCTCATTTGTTTCTTCCTGCATTGTCCTTTGTCTCTCATGCTCTCCCTGTGCAACATGCAGATTATTCCACTGAGAAGGAGATGTACCTTCAATCACATTTTGCTATACTACAAGGATCAAGATAAATTGAAACTCAAGCAAAGGATGGAAAAAAGAAAAAAACTGTGCATTTTGAAACATGGAGAGGCAGACAAAATGCTCTGTAAACCTTAGAGAGGAATACTTAGGGATGAGCAAAACCAAGGCAACAAAACTTCAGAAATTTATCACTTGAAAAATGCATATTCAAAATTTGTTGTAGCCATAGAGTTACAACACCCAAATTGGCTGCTACCCAGAACATTTAATCTAACAGAACTTGTGGTTCTGTGTTTGGGGAGTAATTCTTGCAGGTTCGTGGACATCAGCCCTCAGTCTAGCCGGCAGCCCTCTTGTCTCCAGGAAAGTAGTATTGACTTTGGGTCTTTGACCTCTAGGGGACTTGTCATCTTCTATCAAAGAAAGGGTTTGTTTAATCCAGGATCTTGTGTCTGGAAAAGACTGGTTTTGTCATTTCAAGGAAATGGGGGGGGGGAGAGAAGGGGGGAGAGGGAGTGGGGGGGGGGAGAGAGAGAGATGACACAGAGTCCCATTCACAGATCCTTGAAAGAAAAGTTACTTGATAACTTTACACATCCTCCTTCACAGTTACCATTCTGATTCTTTTTTTAAAAAAAATATTTATTTATTTGTCAAGAACGTATTAGGTAATAAGTATAAATATAAACATGGATTGGTTACATAAAATAGATACAAATAGAGGAAATATTAGGACAGGGGCTCTGGTGCTCTTATGCACACCCCTTACAGACCTCTTAGGAATGGTGTGACGTCAACAGTAGACACTCTTAGGTCAAAATTTTGGGGTTTGGGGATGAAACCACAGAGTCAGATAGTTCATTCCAGGCATTGACTACTCTGTTGCTGAAGTCATATTTTCTGCGATCGAGTTTGGAGCGGTTCACTTTAAGTTTGTATCTATTGTGTTCTTGTGTATTGTTGTAGTTGGAGCGGAAGTAGTCATTGACAGGTAGGACATTGTAACAGATAATTTTATGAGTTATGCTTAGGTCATACTGAAGGCGGCGTAGTTCTAAGTTTTCTAAGCCCAGAATTTCAAGTCTGGTGGCATAAGGTATTTTGTTGCAAGCAGAGGAGTGGAGGACTCTTCTTGTGAAATATTTCTGGACACGTTCAATTGTATTCATGTATGTAGTGCGGGTTCCAGATAGATGAGCTGTATTCGAGAATTGGTCTAGCAAATGTTTTGTATGCTCTGATTAGTAGTGTGATATTACTGGAGAAGAAACTACGCAAGATTAGGTTTACAACTCTTAATGGCTTTTTGGTGATGTTGTTACAGTGGGCTTTGGCACTTAGATCATTAGATATGAGTACTCCAAGGTCCCTGACAGAGTGAGGGTCATCTACAAGGTCGTGTCCACTCAGTATATGACTAAACAAAGGCAAACCACCCTACAGATTGCACTTTAAAAATGCAGCAAGGATTAATCTGAGCCCTTTTGAATCATGGAGACATGCCTGGTATTTCTCCTATCCCACCATTTCCCAGTAAAGTAGGCCATGCAAAGGAGCTAGGACGTCTTTCTCCTTTCACTAGGGATTAGCCCATCAGCCAGATGCAAAGCTCTAGACTGCTATCTCTTGCCTAGATGCGATTCTGGAATGCCTGCCTCATGGTTGTTGGGGAAAGGATGCTGGCAATTTTGATATCTTTCCTTTTCAGTGTGGTAAAGGGATGTTTGCTGCTTCAGGATAGCTTTGGTGTCTGTCTACCTCCTGACTCTTTACAATGTGTCTCCCCTCATTCCCATTCCAATCTCTGCAACAATATGCAATCATAGCAAAGTACCTGAATGTAAAATTACTGGCACATTAGCTTTTCATCATCACAGCTGGTGATAGGTTTTTAACAGAAGAAAGGTGACTTGGTGGCTTTGTAGCTACTTTCTTATAATACTTCCTTATAACACTCAGATACTTTAGCAAATGGATAGACAAATGTGTCAACCTTCTAGTAATAGCCTGGGTTAGAGACAGTTAATCCCAAGAATAAATTTCTCAGAGCTCTAGTTAGTAAAATGTATTAAGAAGGTTAAAAGAACAACACATGAAGTTCAGCATGTAGCATACTTGGCAAATAGAACAGGAAGGTTATGGCTTTTTTCAAGCTCTTTTTGATATACACAGGAAATGGGATGATAGGGCAGGGTAGATTACACATACTGACTGTGGCTACTAGACTTTTTATCAATCTAAGAATCAGCTCTCACCCAAAAAAGTGCAATATGCTTTTGAAAGGGAAGAAGAGTGTAAATTAATTTTATTCCCTTTTGCATAAAATGAGGGATGAGGACATTGTTATTGCTCCAAGACTTGTAGTAGGCCGGGACAAAAAGTGATTGGATAACTGTTTTGCATTATCAGTTGGAGGGAGAACACTGATTGGCTCATCTTTTCCCTGCATTTGAAAGCCTGCAGCAGTAATGACTAGGTCACCCCTTTCAAATCATTTTGGAAGATTTGCAGCTCCAAACCCAAGAGTTGCACTAAACCACTATTTCTCAAACTTGACAACTTTAAGATGTGTGGACTACAATTCGCAG
Source organism: Pantherophis guttatus (assembly GCF_059756535.1). Classification (NCBI taxonomy): domain Eukaryota; kingdom Metazoa; phylum Chordata; class Lepidosauria; order Squamata; family Colubridae; genus Pantherophis; species Pantherophis guttatus. Next base: position 287,523,586 of record NC_142063.1, on the reverse strand, counting down.
AATTTTAGAAGTTGAAGTCTTCACATCTTAAGGTTGCCAAGCTTGAGAAATATCACACTAAACTTTATTTTTTGATAGAAGAGAAAAATGGGATGTACAGGTAGTCCGTAACATAGGGCCATTCAAAATTACAGTGGACCACCCTGGGGATATTTATGAACAGTTCAAAATTCCAACAATTTCCCACCAAGTCACGTGACCATACTTTGAGTACTCAGCAGCTTGTCTACATTTATGGCCACTTGCAATGTCACACAGCCATGTGACTGCATTTTACAATGGTTTTGTGGAAAACCATTATTTACCTCTGGTTTTTGTTGAATAGCGGGCAGTTGAAGAAAGGACTCGATACAGAGTATAATATCAATGCTTTATTTAAACTCCGTAACAGCAATGGCAACTCCAGCCGTGGCAGCCCTTTATAAGCAGGAGCTGTCCGTGGCTTCAGCCACAGACGTTTCTCTAAATTTCCCGCTCTCAGGATTAATTCCTGATTGGCTCATTTAAACTGTCACTTAATACTCAACAGTTTTCAGCAAAAGCAGCTGCTAGCAAACCATTGGCCTGCTTAATGAACATAGCATTTGCTTAACGAATGCCACAAAAAGGTTGTGAAGGTGGGTCAGTCACATGGTTGAGCAAATGTATCTTGCCCCTAATTACTTTGCAGTTCTAGACCACTGACTTTTGAATGGCAGCCATTCAAAGACCAAATGCAGTCCTCAGTATACAAATCATTGCACACCTCTTCTCTAATATTGTTGTGAAATGAAAGCATTAGGCTGAGTTCCTGCAAAGAGAAATAAGCTATGAATAAATACACGCAACTTAACAAATTGGCCAAGTTGTGCAAACATTGCTTAATCACATTTTTCCCCATCTACTTGGCCAGCCTTTCTCTTCAAAGAGAACCAGACAGACGCAAAAGATTATAAAGGAATTCTCTGATGGGCAATGAAAGAACAATCCATTTTAATTTTTTTATTTTTAAATGTGCTTTAGAGCTTTTATCAGCAAAGCCTTACGTCCATTAGAAAACAAATTAAGTAATTCTACAGGCAGCGTAAGTGCAATTTCCATGCCAGAATTAATACTGACTCTGGTGCTTAAGGTTCCTTCCCTCATCGTCTTACACTAGAGGATGACAGCTACTTTTAGTTCCTTGAGGGTGGAGGTTGGGGGGAGAATTAATCAGCACCAGTGCTTTGTGGAGGTCTGAAATAGAAGTTACAAATCAGGGTGGCTGGGAAGGAGCTTGTGAAATGACAAATGTGAGCCGAAGTCCTTGATTCAGGAAATAGAACTGGAGCATCTGCATGTAATGTCCCTTTATGAGCCCAAGGGTGCAACAAGGGACATCCATCCTCAGGCTGGGCTAAATAGGGAATTCAAGTGTATTGAGATGAGTGCAAGCAATTTTGAAATCCAAACCAGAGGCAGAAAGCTGTGAAAGCAGGGATCCAATTCCTGACCAGAAGGCAAGGCTGTTTTGATGTAATTAATGGGGATGTTTTAATTGGATCTGTGCAAAGATTTGATTCAGTGATTTCCCAATTGAAATAACGTTCCAAATTGAATTGTCGTATCAAACTGTCTGCCTCCAAATCCATTTGGTGAGATTTGAATCAATTGGATGATTTGATAGCATTTGGGAAGACATGGGTAACAATGTAGGAGCTCTTCCTTCCATGTGGGCTGGTTAGATGGTGTGATGAGGTCCCTGATAGTACATATCCAGTTGGCCAGTGAGTTTTATCAACTCTTTCAAATCAATGCCTATCAGGCTCTTTGGCAGGAGGATGTGCCTTGACTTTTTTTGTTTTGTTTCTGCTTTGTGTTTTTTCTTTGTTTTCTGTTCAAATTCACTTCCTCAGGTAACAGCATTTTCGGAGCAGGACTGAGAAAAACGAACTATCTATGTACCCTTTTCTGCGCCATCATGTTCAGCAGTTTGTTCTTCTATGTAATTCTCTCTACTTTTCTCCAAATGCATGTATTATTAATCCTTTTATTTGTCTGATCTAGTGCCTTGTTGGTCTCAGGATGTCTGTGTAAGCTGCCTCAGGTCCTTTTTCTTTTCTTTTTATTCCCTTTTAAGTTTTTATTTATTTATTTTATAAAATTTGTATGCCATCCTATCTCTGAGGACTCAGGGCGGCTCACAAGGATAATCGACCAAGCGACTGTTAAAACCAACAAATATACATAAAAAAATCAAAAAACTATTTTAAAAAATTAAAAAAAAATACTACCCCATCAGTCCAAGCCGGTCCCTTCCAAATTTAACCCCTCCTTCCCAAATTCCTCTATTCTCCACTGCTGTTTCTGCTTTGACTTTTTTGCAAGAGAATCTGAGAATGAGATTAGATGGTTGTGTGTAGACTATGACTGATTTCTTGATGTTATTATGTGTCCTGTTCAGTAGGCATGAACTTCGGACAGTATATTAAGTTTAATAAACTTTAATAAACTTAAGAGCCACGGTGGTGCATTGGTTAGAATGCAGTACTGCAGGCTACTTCTGCTGATCACCAGCTGCCAATAGTTTGGTCTCACTGGCTCATGGTTGACTCATCCTTCTCTCCTTCTGAGGTCAATAAAAATGAGGACCCAGATTGTTGGGGGCAATATTCTGACTCTGTAAAACAGAGAAGGCTTTAAACAATGTGAAGTGGTATATAAGTCTAAGTGCTATTGCTATTATTATAAAATTAATTGTGACAATGATTATAGGGCAGATTCACACATGGAGGAACAAAACAAGTGGTGGCAGGCAGATGCATGCCCCCCAAGCTGAGTTGCTGTATTGTATTCCTTCTTGTGAAAAAGGTATTGGGGTGGCAGATGTGGAGGAGATATGGAAGAGGAACCAGCCTAGCAATTTGTCCACTCTCCTGCAACATTCAGAAGAATCAAGGAGCTTTCTCTACAGAAGGACAATTGGACTTATGGATAAAGAATTCCTTTGTCAAAACTCAGTCATTTTATCACCTCTTCCCCTTCGAGTTCTCCTTCATCAGTGGGCAAGAGCATCATTCATTTTCCTTTGTGTGTGGCTTACAATGGAACCGAAGGTATGAACAAGGAGACAGGAACCCCAAAGCATTAAACCACTCTGAGCAAGTTGAAAATGATCCAGTTTCTGGGGAATCTGTAATCACTGCATGCATAGGATCAGCCAAGTCAAAATTCTGGGACATTTGGCGACCAGATAATTGCTTTCACATTTAAGGAGACAGCCATAGGCAGGAAGCAATGTGAGAAAGGCAGAGAAAATGTATATTTCTATTGAAATATACTTTTCATCTGTTTAAGTCAGCATTATCTACACTGATTGACAAAAACTCTGCAGGGATTCAGAAAGGATTCTTTCTACTTCTATCTGGAGATAAGAGGGGTTAAGCAAAGATCCCTTTGTGAATACAAGAGCATTCTTTCTAGCATGGGGGCATAATGATGTAATATTGCTACTGGCATAATTTGATTTATTTGATAATATTCAATTTATTTGATGATTTACACTACAAAAAAAAAAAAAACCACACACACCAAGAGCCTCCATCTCTCATTCCTGAGCAAACTAGTAAGATGAGGCAAACCTCTTTGCAGAACTGAAGAGCTGTTTCAGGTAAAACTAGAAGTTCTCCAAGACACAAGGAATAATTCAGAAGATGCAGGAGATATTGATATTATACAACCATCCCTTCAGTCTGGTGAAACATAAATGGTTTTGTTGTCTAATGGAGCCAATTGCTCCAGAATACACCAGAGGTGGGTTTCAGCAGGTTCTGACCAGTTCTGGAGAACCGGTAGCGGAAATTTTGAGTAGTTCGGAGAACCGGTAAATACCACCTCTGACTGGCTCCGTCCCCATCTATTCTCTGCTGATCAGGAGGAAATGGGGATTTTGCAGTAACTTTCCCCTGGAGTGGGCAGGGAATGGAGATTTTACAGTATCCTTCCCCCGCCATGCCGACCAAGCCATACCATGCCATGCCACGCCCGCCAAGCCATGCCACGCCCATCAAGCCACACCCAAAGAACCGGTAGTAAAAAAATTTGAAACTCACCACTGGAATACACCATATGCCTTCACATATACTGTACTTAGCTATAAAAGATATAAATTGCTAGTTTACTTCTCCTTCTGGAATATAAATGAAGACTGACATTATGCTTGACCCAGACATGTATTCAATATATTTTTAATATATTCTTGTTAGGTTAAAACTTTTTTAAAAACAATTGCACCCCCATCGGGCTAAGTTAAGTCTCAGCATTCTGAGTGACAGGGCAGAAGGCTAACACGAACGATCTCTTTACAAATGTGTGAGTGTGTGGTCTTTATGATTAGAGTACCGGCCTATTAATGGACATTATTTGCAAATAAACTGCTAAAGTTTTATTTCATAATTACATAACAGAATCATGTCTCTCTAAAAGTGAAGCGGGCAGGCTAACATTGCCCCAGGTTTCATTTATTTTCTCAGTTGTCAACCTCTTTAATCTGACAACAAAGTTTAACTTCTTTCTTTTTGTATGAAAATGGAATACTATATTTTCTGTCCTGTTTTGCTAAGACAATTTATAATTCAACTCAGCTCTCAGCTCTCTGAATGTGGGTTCAAGGCTAATTAGCCCAGTATACGTTCTTTGCTTTGGGAAGTTTTTAATCCGTCAGCTGTGAAGAAACGAATTACCTATAGACCAGCTATCATCTATAAGTATTGGCCCAAACATTTATTTCTTTTAAGTTTAGAGGGATATAGGCTATAGATCAGTGATGGCGAACGTTTTCAGCACCAAGTGCCCAAACTGGACTGTGCATGCGAATGTGTGCGTGCGCACCGGAAACCCAACGACCAGCTGGCCGGTGTGCATGAAGGCTCCGGCCACCTCATCTTCAAGTTATCGGCATTCCGGTGCGGCATACGTGCATGGGAAATCAGAAGAGCAGCTGGCGATGGCGCACGTGCCCACAGAGAGGGCTCTGCGTGCCACCTCTGGTACACGTGCCATAGGTTCCCATCACGGTTATAGATGTTATTTTCTTTGTGTCAGCTTGATTCTTTGTGGCCTGCTTCAGTCAGTCAGTTTCATCTACACTTATCTCTGCCTGACTCCATTACACTTAGCGCCCACACTTATCTCTGCCCATCACTTATCTCTGCCTGGCTCTGCTACTCAATCTTTATATATTCCCAGTTTACTGGTCTTTTGACTACAAGAGTCCAGTATATATGTGCATATATTGAGAGCCCACTTGGTTTAATAGTTAAGGCATCAGGCTAGGAAACAGGAGAGATGGTGAGTTCTAATCCCACCTTAGCTATTAAAACCAACTGGACGACTTTGGGCCAATCACTCTCTCTCAGACCAACTCACCTGACAAGGTTTTATTATTGTGGGGAAAAGAGGAGGAGGAGGAGGAGGAGGAGGAGGAGGAGGAGGAGGAGGAGGAAGTATTAGATATGTTCTTTACTTTAAGTTATTTATTTAAAAAAATAAGGTGGGATATAAATTAAATAAATCATGTCTTCTCTACCACTGCTTGCCCAAGCCTTCTAGCCTTTATTTATTCTTCACTTTGTTTAGTCTTTTAACTCTTGTTCACGATGCCAGCTTGCCTCTTCTGCCACCACATCTTGCCAGTTCCATCACCTGGCACCTTTTTGTGGTACCAATTGGCACTTGTGCCAGGTCCTGACTTTTGCCAGTTCCGTTGCCTATCATTGCCTTCCTGACCACATGCTTTCCAGTTCCACCGGATATTGTCCTTCAACTGATTGATTGGCACTTTCTATCTTCTGTCAGTTCCATGGCCTTCCTACCCACCTGCTCTGCCTGGCACTATCTCTCAACTCTGAATGAATGACACTTTCCATCTCTGCATTGGATTGAATGGAATCCATTGGAAACCTTGCCAGCAAGCATCTCTAAGATACAGATATTTAAAATAAGGTTAATGAGGCATCCTTCAAATTACTAGCATGTAATATAATCAACCAGCCATAACCTAAAATGTTTATATCAAACTAATATTTCTCGGTAGTTACCTTTTGGGGTCATTTAGGAAAAACAAGTAAGTTTGGTAGCTAAGAAAACAAGTGGCCTTAGAAATGAAGAATGGAGTAATATATATTTTTTTTAAAAAAATCTTGGTAATGGAAACCAATAAGTCAATTACCACACAGTCCCTGGGACTTATCACATTGACTTGGTGCAGCTTTTAAATTTAACATTGAGTGAATGGGTACACAAACCTATTCACTCAAAAAACAATAGGCTTTTCCTCTTATGTTGCTGAAAAACTATGGAGCAGGTTATGAATGAGAGTTGCCAACAAATGAATATTACTTTCTTCTTTTCGTGATAGTTAGTAAAAAGGGCCTTAATCGGATTTATTTATTTATTTATTTATTTATTTATTTATTTATTTATTTATTTATTTATTTATTTATTTATTTATTTATTAGTTCAGTTTATATGCCGCTTTTCTCCGGAGACTCAGGGTGGCTTACAATGCATTTAAAAAACCATTATAAAAACATTTAAAAATTAAAACATTAAAACCCATTCACACCATTCATGGCTGGATCTCACAAGATCACAACAGTGAGATCAACGGCCCCAGGCCTTCCGGAAAAGCCAGGTCTTCACCGCTTTTCGGAAGGCCAATAGGGTGGGGGTGGTCCGGACCTCAGGAGGTAACTGGTTCCAGAGAGGTGGGGCAGCCACAGAGAAGGTCCTCCCCTGCGGGCCCGCCAGCCAGCATCGTTTAGCTGACAGGACCCGGAGGAGACCAACTCTGTGGGATCTTACCGGTCGCTGGGAGCTATGTGGTAGAAGGTGGTCTTGAAGATAACCTGGCCCTGAGTCATGTAGGGCTGTAAAGATAATAACTAACACCTTGAATTGTGCCCGGAGACCAATAGGGAGCCAGTGCAGTTCGCGGAGAATTGGTGTAATGTGGGTGTATCTAGGTGCACCCACGATAGCTCACGCGGCTGCATTCTGGATCAACTGTAGTCTCCAAACACTTTTCAAGGGTAGCCCCATGTAGAGCGTGTTGCAATAATCTAACCGTGAGGTGACAAGGGCATGAGTGACTGTGAGGAGACCCTCCTGATCCAAGTAGGGTCGCAATTGGTGCACCAGGCGAACTGTGCAAAGGTCCCCCTAGCCACAGCTGTCAGATGTTGCTCTAATCTTAGCTGTGAGTCTAGGAGAACACCCAAATTGTGAGCCTGTTCTGAGGGGGGACAATTTCTCACCCCCCCCAGAACCAAGGAATGGTTTTGTCTTTTCAGTTTTCATTGTTGACCAAAATGCCATTTTTTTTCTTAGTTTGAACTTAATCCCAAAGTCATATTAAAAAATGAAATTAGTTTTGTTTTGTTGCCAACACAACTGGCAGTGTAATTAAACTTTCCATGGCGTGTATGTCTTAAATCAAACTTTGCTGGCAAACTGCAGTCCTAGGATACTTGTCATTGGGTATCCAGGAACTGAGGTACATTCCCAAGAGAGACAGAGCTTGCCAACAATATCAGTCTGTCTAATATCCATAAAACTGTAGCTTTCACAGAGTATATACTATTACAGTACTATATAACAGTAAGTTAATGGTCAATGTCAATGATCAACCTTCAATTATCAATCCACACTAACCCACAACCAGACACAAAGACAGTTCCCCCTCCCCCCGCTTATCACTCTGCTAAACAACTAATTCCCACAACACTGCCTTATGCCCTGGGATGTCAAACCACCTAGTAGGGCTGTATTACTATTACAATTATTCTTCTCATCTTTCTTTTTACCTATTACCTTAGCTTCTTAAGACTATAACTTTGTTGTTTGTATCTCATGATTTCATTGCTTTTATTTAGTATCCCACTTTGATTTATGTTGATTAATTATTTAGTATCCTATGACTATCACTGAGTGTTATGTTTTATGATTTATGATGATTGTATTTTATGATCATGATCATGAATTATCACTTGTTGCTTGAAGTACACTGAGAGCTTATGCACCTTAGACAAATTCTTTGTGTGTCCAATCACACTTGGCCAATAAAAAGAAAATAATTCTATATGTTATGAGTTTCTGTATTTGCTAGCCACCCAGAATCATTTGTATGAGATGAACACCTATAGTATATAAATCAAATAAATAAAACAAGGCAACAACAACTTGCTACTTGTCCAAGCCAAAGCTGATACTCCAATATCTGAAGCTATTAGCCAACCTATCTGGCATTCCCACAAAACCTAAGGTTTATAGGGTTTAAAAATAAGTCACACTACAAGAGGAACTCAGAGGAAATTCTTCAGTGTTGAGCCAAGCTTGGCAACCTGGAAAAGTGTGGAAAAAAATGTACAAGGGTGGAGGGGTGTTATATTATATTGAATTAAGAAAGTTTCTAGGTTGTTTTGAGCTATACAGTTCTAAGGCCATCTAGGGTCATTTACTTGACATCTGGATTTTTGCAGTCCAGATATGTGGGTCTAATTCTAAATATCTCTGGAGAGAGAGGGGGGAAGGGGGAGGGAAGGAGGGAGGGAGAGAGAGACACAAAGAAAGAGAGATATCAAAATTTAACATAGTAAAACCTGAAGGTATCCAGCTATAATATGGCTGAGTTAATGTCCACAAAAAGGTCTATCATCCCTGCTATTTTCATCACATATTGAGAAAGCAGCTGCGGGTATTTTAACATTTCCCATCATAGCCTATGATTGATTTTTGTTTCTTTTCCAGTAAAAACATAAACCTTCAGGTAACACGTTTTGTCTCTCTCAATCTTGAAGTGCAAAACTGAATTGCATCATGATATCTCTGAATCTCAAACCTCCTATCTAAATCAGATGAGGAGTGATTTGCACTGGCTTAGTTTTAATGTGGTTGAAGTAGGCTATAATCAAGCAATTAGCAGCTATGACCCTAATGTTTAATAGTACTTAAGAAGGCACAAAAGATACCTGAGTTACTCAGTTGATTTGTACATGACATCACACATGCACTTTTATATTCTTTTTAAAAATCCTTTTGAATCTGCAATCAAGAACCTATCATCATCTTCACCTGTCTCCTTTGCTTGCATATATTACATACTAAGCCCAATTCAGTAGCTGTTGAATGTTAACCGACAAAAGCAATTATGCTCATTTTTGCTGGCATGTTTTCAGTATGGAAAAAGGAATGTTGTTTCCAAACCCCCAAACGTTTATCCATTTTATATGGGGTACGATGTTACTGAATATGGAAACATGGATCACCTAATTTGAAACAGGTTTTGAAAAATTTGAGAAGGTAACAATGTTGCTAATGAAAGTAAATTCAAGTTATGCTTCTGTGCACTTACTTCATTCTTTTTCCAAATATGGAGATTGCCATTGTCATGATACCCCTTTCTGTGGACCCTGCATTTATTTATTTATTTATTTATTTATTTATTTATTTATTTATTTATTTGTTTGTTTGTTTGTTTGTTTATTTATTTATTTATTTATTTATTTATTTATTTATTTATTTATTTGACTTATATGCCGCCCTTTCTCCACAAGGACTCAGGGCGGCTCACAGCAATAAGCAACAACAAGTCCAAATTAAAATTCAAACAATAAAAGAATCTAAAATTCCCGTTAAAACCCCTTCAGTCCAGTCCAGTCTGGCGAAACAACCATGTTTTAAGGTCACGGCAGAAAGAGCGAAGGTCGGGGGCCACCCGGAGCTCCAAGGGGAGCTAATTCCAGAGGGTAGGTGCGCCTACAGAGAAGGCTCGCTCTCTAGGGGCCATCAGCCGACATTGCTTGGCTGATGGAACCCCAAGTAAGCCCTCTCTGTGTGAGCGCACCGGGCAATGGGGAGCTGTTGCTGGCTGCAGGTGATCTGCAGATACCCTAAGCTATGTAGGGCTTTATAGGTAATCACCAACACCTTGAACCTATTACCATGGTTCTGAGTTCAACCTGGTTTGAAGTCCCATGTGGAAGGTGTTCCCTAACTAAACTCATTTGTGACTCTTAGCAAGAGGTGAAGCAATGACAGACTATTGTGGCTCATATCTTATGGAAGAGCCTCTCCCTTAAGATCAGTCCTGATGGTCTTCCATAAGTTCATAAAAACTGGGCTGTTCCAGAAAGCATTTGGCGAATGAGTGGCTTCGACCCATAGTTCTTTTACTACAGAAATATAGTCTTTGTTGGGCTTAAACTTATTTTTTTACTTTGTGAATAATCAGGTGCCCATATAAATTCTGATGCTAAATAAATACGCAGAAAGAGAAAATTAATATTGATATGTCACAGGGGCTGTAGCCACTGCAGGAGAGATTCTGGAGATGGTAATGAACCAGGGAGAGCAAAGATTGTTAGGAAGAATGAAAGACTACTTACATTGTAAGAGGCAAGAGGCAAGTTTGCTACCTTCTGCACCACACAGCTTAGGAGGCAGCAGAACATCCTTAGAAGCAACAGCAGGAAGATACTAGAATAACTAGTAAAGAAATTCAGATGCTGGTCAGTTTTGAAGAATATTTTTATACCACCATCCTCACTTTAAAAGAGGCCAACTTTCCACAGACTTTCCATCAAGTCAGTGGTAGGTTTCAAATTTTTTTACTACCGGTTCTGTGGGCATGGCTTGGTGGGTGTGGCACGGCTTGGTGGGCATGGCAGGGGAAGGATACTGTAAAATCTCCATTCCCTCCCCACTCCAGGGGAAGGTTACTGCAAAATCCCCATTTCCTCCCGATCAGCTGTGACTCGGGAGGCAGAGAATAGATAGGGACGGGCCAGTCAGAGGTGGTATTTACCGGTTCTCCGAACTACTCAAAATTTCCGCTACCAGTTCTCCAGAACTGGTCAGAACCTGCTGAAATCCACCTCTGCATCAAATGTATGTATTCAATGAATTATAGGGCCACCCAACTCAAACAGTTTGACTCTGAGAAGCGCACAACAAAAAAACAAACAAACAATGAATCAAAAGAACCACATAGACATTAACATCATACCCACCATATAATAAGAGTATGACAAACCAAATCAAAACCAAAACAAACACAAATAATTAGACAAACAGACTCCTCCTACAAAATGAAATTGTTTGCTTCTATCCAGTTCACTTTACCTATATTCACAAGCCACAAAGAGAAGATTTGCACAAATGCAGGATCACAGAAATATTTTTCTGGCTTCATAACTACTGCGACAAAGTTCATTGGTTCGATCTTCTCAGGGCTCCAATCCAGGTTGCTATAATTGGAGTTTCTCCAACCAGATTACCTTTCAGTGATCCACTGTCAGCAACAATAATTTCTGTTACTTCCCTCTGCCTATTGTCCCTGAGAACCTATTCTGTTCATTTGTTTTCCTTAAAGTGTTTTTTGTGTGTGTGTGTCTCTAAATGAAATCTGGTTATCTGCTCCTGCATGTTTTTCTCACTCTCTGAACTGCAGCACTTTGAATTTGATTTAATCTCCAGACCAGAACTCAATTGATGGTTGGACTCAGATATTTAAACAATCCTCATTGTTAATGATAGCCATTTCCATGGTTCTTAAACATAATACAATACAATAATTCAATAAAGTGTTTTAGGGACCTATCTATGTTGGCTGAAAACAAAATAGTAATAATTATCTAGATTTGTATGCAAGGTTGTGTGCATATCCCACTGATAATACCTCTTAAAATGACTGAGATAGATAATCTTACAGAATTTATGGAAAAATAGCCCTACAGTCACATAAATACTTACCCTAAATAGCCAGAAAGAAAGAAAATTATCACAGGAATATAGATGCATATAAAAAGCCAGTTTTATATTATTACATAATAGTATTATCACTGAGCTAGGTAGCCTGATATCTTTAGCAAATGCCAGAATGATTCAGCTGCACAGAATTCCATACTGGAGAATTCTTCATAATATGACAATCAGTTTTAGCACTGCTACCAAAGCATAGATGAATCCTCTCTTAACTACAGACTTTTTGCCAATGATACCAGCAGTGCCCATCATAATGATAGTGCACAGAGGCACCTTTATATGTTTGCATCCCAACACCTGACAGTAGTGTATGCATTTGTGTGATGATATTCCATTAGTTGTCATTTGCCTTTTCTTGGCCTCCTGCAAATGCCCATGGTGATTTCCCTGCCCCATTCTTTAAAATGTCATCTATTTGGAAGACCTTTTGAATGCACACTAAACATGGCAGAAGATATTGACTAATATGTGGGATCAAAAATGTGGAGGAGGGCGGTCCTTTTAGGCATATCTTATCTGAATAGTAAAAATCCAGACAACCAGAAAATGGCAGCAAATAATAATAATATATATTTTTTTTGCTTGTGGTCTTGTGGTCTTCCAAACTCTTGCAGTCCATGTATTATATATCTAGATAATTTAAAATCTCATTAGTTGATTCTTTCTAAAGGTTCTCCAATAAAAAATAATTATGGTAGGCTGCCACCAGTCAGGCTGAACCAACACTTCCTTTCTATTTAGCTGTGAGTTCTTAATTCCTCTGCCAAGGATTTTTCCCTTTAGCCTGGCTCTAAGAAAGATAGAAAGGACGGTGCTTTATATCTTCCTGCCCAAGGCTCAGAAATACAAAATTTAATAAAGTTTATGCCAGTTGTGAAACAGAAGAGACAGCTATACAACTGTGCAATTATGCATACAGGAAATATTTTAATGACATTTTTCTTTTTTAAGAAAATAAATAAAACCAAGTATGGGAAGAAAAAACATGGTGCAAAAAATGCATGTTGAAGTCACCTCCTTCTTCCCTGTTTTAAAGGACCCAGCAACCATGAAGGGTGCTACTGTCACTACTGTCAAAATGGAAAATGTTTAACTTTTGGTGGGTGAAGATATTGTTTCTTGCTTTGTCCAGTTAAACCAAGTGCTTCATTTCTGGTGTACTGGGGGAAGTCTTAACTCAGAATTATTTATTTATTCATTTTATTTATCCCTCTCAGTTCTGGTCAGACCAGACCACAGCAACAACAGTACTGCTTGTTATAGATCAATACATAAGTAAAATCTTAACCATCCTAAAATGCTCTAAAACATTGTAACAAATCATAAAGAACAATGAAGAAATATAATTCCAGTCATAAAATGTTAAGATGGCAATATTAGCCCAAATTGTTACTGGGAAAAGCTTGATTATAAAAATAAAATGTTAATGACTTCTTTAAAATACCCCAAATAAGAACCAGATCAGGCATCAAATGGGAGGGAATTCCATAAAGCTAGTACCACCTCCAAGAGAACTTTTCTCTAAGTCATTTCTGAACCATCCCCATTTTGGATCAGCACTTGCATTATTCTTAAACAACAACTGGAACTCCTGGCTCACAAAATACAGGGGAAGCAATTTCTTCAAACAATAAGTCCCAGACCATTTAGAAAGGAATATATCAAGATAAGCACCTTGATTTTAATCCAGAAAATTATGAACACTAGTGCAGCATTGCCAAAGCTGGCAATATATATCCGTTGGGAAAGAACTAAGAGAAACCTGGCACTGGCATTCTGGAGCTGATGTGGTTTCCAGGTTTCCTTCAATGATATCCCCACATTAGAACAAATTACAATAATCTATTCAATGTTTAATTTAGACAAAGACATATAGACATATAGACAAAGGTGGCCAGGTTGAACTTTTGTACTTTTGCTTTTCCATTTTATTTCCTTTATGTTCTACTGGAAGGATATAATTTTTTTCTAAATAATCTTGGAGGTTGTCCGCTATTTTGCTAACGAGTAATTTAAACATTGTAGGCAAACATGTTATTGGCCTACAGTTTCCTGATGTTGTTCCTTTCATTGAGTCTTTTTTTGAGTCAAATAAGTTTTGCTGTTTATTAACAAGTTGCTGATGTTAAATTACCAGTAGTATGCAATGCTTCATTAAGCTGTTTAGCTATAATTGGATGTAAACTAGTCAGATATTTGAGCCGAAAGCCATGCAATTGATCATTTCCAGGAGATGTCCAGTTTTTAATTGTTTTGACTCAGTTTTTAACCGTTTCTTTTAAGCATTCTGCTATTATTTGTTCCTCCATTTGATTTTTACTAATTTCATCTTCAGATTCTTTTATCCATCCAGCATTTTTATTATAGTCTTTTTTTAAATTTCCAGTTGATCTTTCCAAACTGGATTGTTCCCTTTTGGTTTGGTTTTTCATTTGCAGAATTTCTATTGCCTTTTATATTTCGGTGGAATCACTTCTTGTTTGATTAAAATAGCTGATTTTTCTTAAATTGGGTGATTCGTGCCTCAAATAATTCAATTTTCCCAGCTGTTGTTGTTATTTGTTGCTTTATGATTTCCAAAGCTTCTTCGCTAGTTCTGGTGCTAAACCAGTATTTTTTTATTAGGCTTGTCTTGATCCTTATAGTCTTCAATGTTTGCTCTTTTGTGTTTTTAAATTATTTGCAACTGATCTTAATTTCTTTACCTCAGCTTCCAGTCTGATCATCCACTTTGAGATTGAATATGATTTTGCATTTGGTTTTCTAATTTTGATATTCAGTTCTTCTGTGACCACCACTGCTGCACTATAGCTGATTGATCAAGCTGATTAGTCTTTTTGATAGATGATATTTTAATCCTTGCAGCATCTTAATCATATCTCTCATTACAAGTGCCAGATCTTTTTTGGGATATTATTTTGAGTGCTGGCAATCTTTGCCTTACTACTGGTAATTCAGCATACACATAATTTTGTCTATTTCATCTCCTTGCCAAGGTGTCAATTTATAGGTTGTTTCAGTGCTGACTTACATTGGTTCTGTTGTTACTATTTCCTTTAAGTTATCATTTATGTACTTCATATTAGTTGTTTCTTTGAAATTTCCAACTGTTAGGTTTTAGAAGACTTTCTTCTACTATTCTACTTTTGTTTTTGGGTTTTCCATTTTCACAATTTTTCTAAATCTCTTCCAGTTTTGCCTCTCTGAATATTTTATTTTGGTCATAAGCCTCCTTTGATTTGCTAATTCTTCAGTGATAGTTGAATCTGGACAAATTCCTTTTCACAGTTCAAACATTCGCTTTATGTAAACCTGCTTTGTTGGTTCTGATTTATTATGCCATAATGGCACAATTTTCAAACATAATATACTTCTGTCCTTGTCTGTGATTGTTGTTCTTCAATAATACACAGCTAAGCCCTAGTTGCCCACTTGTTGACAAGGAACTCTAACATGACCTGGGTGACCATCAATCTAGTATAGAATTCTTTTTCTGTTTTTTCAGCATAGTAAATGGGTTGACAGATACATTTATTTTATCTGCTAAGACCTGTCAATGACTGTTCTGATAGTATACATTACTGCCAACGTAGCTCTTAATGCCATCAGAGCACCACAGGAGGGTATCCATGGAGGGGAAATAATTAGTATTATTGTGGCCAATCATAGTCAGCCAGATTTTAGAGTGGTTTTGGCATTTTGTTTACCTATTGTCCTTCCCAAGGACCTGGAATAAGCAGATGTTGTTTGATGATGTTAAAGGAATCATCACAGGATGTGTAATAAGCTGTCCCAAGTAAAGCTGCCTTTTGCAATTGACTGATGGTGATTTTACCAATGCCAATAGTGTCCAAGTGCTGCTTCAGATGTTTTGGGATTGGATCCCAGACACCTATTATTATTATTTTTTTAAGAGTTTTTATTGAATAAACAAGATTATTCGACGTTTTTGGTTTGGCTACATGCAATTATGCTATATACATTATGTGAATAGTATCGAGTAAAGTTTATATAATTTAAAATTTAAATATTCAGTATTTATACGTTATTACATTGTCAATTATAGTAGATCTTATTACTTTACCTATATATGTTGCATAAATAGTTTGATACCGTTTCTCTTAATTCAAGTTAACATTTACATTTATTTCCCAGCCACCTATACCACCTTTCCCATACCGTGTAAAATTCCAAATCCTCGTTCTCATTTAATATATAAGTTAGCCTACACATTTCAGCGCATTCTAACATTTTACTAATTATCTGTTCTTCTGTTGGGCCTCCTTTCTCTTTCCATTGTTTTGCATACACTAATCTGTCAGCAGTAATGAGGTGTATTATTAAGTATTTCTTCCTCTTCCCATATGCCCTTCTTAGTACTCCCAGGAGATAGATTTCTGGCTCCCAATTGATATTTTCCTCTATTACTTCTTGGATCCATTTTTGTATTGTTCTCCAAAATTTCGTCGCTTCCGGACACCTATAATTATTGGTGCTATCTTTGTTTTCTTTTGCTACAGACATTCTACTTCTACAGTATTTGCAAGTCTTTGTATTTTGCTTTTTTCCCCTTATTATTATTTTCCTCCCTTCAAACAATTATTTTTTACACAATGGTGTAGCTGCTAAAAATTTGAGTGTACCTTTATTGCTCAATTATACATTCATTAGGAAGTTAGCGAATTCTCTGATTAGCTTAGTTAGGCCCATGATATCATGGATAGAATATCTTGCCTCACTAGGTCAGTCAGTCTTCTCCAGGAAGTTGACTTTCATTTATTTTTCATATAAAACTATGAAATGATACAGTGGTGAGATAAATTTTTTTTACTACCGGTTCTGTGGGTGTGGCTTGGTGGGCGTGGCATTGCTTGGTGGGCGTGGCAGGGGAAGGATACTGTAAAATCTCCATTCCCTCCCCACTCCAGGGGAAGGATATTGCAAAATTCCCATTTCCTCCCAATCAGCTGGGACTTGGGAGACAGAGAATAGATGGGGGCAGGGCCAGTCAGAGGTGGTATTTACCGGTTCTCTGAACTACTCAAAATTTCCACTACTGGTTCTCCAGAACTGGTCAGAACCTGCTGAATACCACCTCTGAAGTGATAGGAAGTCAAATAAATAGCGAATGAGTGGGTGGGCATATCTAACGTTCAAGCAATATATAACATTCAAGGGATATATTAGCCTAAATAAATAAAACAAACTTCTCAAAACATCCTTTCTACAAAGAACTTTGAACAGGTGCTGAAACCTAATATCTTTGTAAAGCATGTAAGAAGTAATTAATTTAGCTAGATTGAATGTATTGATTTTATTTAAAATTCTGAGTAGCGATTCCTGTCCTCCCTTGTTTTTCCCCCCTCTATTTCTCTACCGCTTGTTTTTTCTCTATTTCTCTTTTCTGAATATATCTAAATATTTGACTGCACCACTTTTTTTTTGAAACTTGTTAAATTTTCCTCATATGTAAATTTGCATGGTTCTACAGCCCTTTGCATTTCAACTCACAATGGTAGTTTATTGATGGTTTTACACAGGAAGATCCAAAACACTTGCCAGTCTATTCTTTCAAGGGATGGACCTGAAGGAGAAATACCTTAATAGAAAGATAACAACTCCCTAGCTGAATTGATAAGGGGGTCAGGAGGTTCATCCTGACTAGTGACAATCTTTCCTATTTTACTAGGGAGCGGTTAAAAAAGAGTTCTCATAGAGTTGTTAGTGAAGTTGTCGATTACATTAGTTACACTACTTTGAAACAGCGGTTACAACATTAAAACATAATGTGGTATACAGTATATTGTGCCTTTGAACTTTTCTTCATATTTTCTATAACTTTTCTATATGAACTTTTCTATATGTTTTAAGTTTAGTATTTAACAGAAAAACAGAAATGGAAGAAACCTTGGAGGTCTCTTCTAGTCCAAGCAGAAGACAAATAGTTTCAGTTTCAGACAAATAGTAGACCTAACATGCCAAAATTGCGTTGCAAAGCATGGGAAAGCTGTAGACAAAACACCTGAAAGCAAGAAGAGAAGCAATTGCATTGCCAAAAAATTAAGAAGAGGAAAAAGATATGGGGAAGAGATTGAGCACAGAAAGCTTTATGGACTCAGTTACAGTGGCAATGCATGCAGCATTGGGAGACTTGAAAGAATAGGATAGGGCAGGGGTCAGCAACCTGCAGCTGTGGAGCTGCATGTGGCTCTTTCACCCCTCTGCTGCGGCTCCTTATCACTCAAAATATACATCACAACTGCCAATGTATGACACCTGCCCACCCACAATTTATTGAGGTTATAGGCACGGGAAGGGTTTTGTGGCTCCCTTTTCTTTTCTGTGGGAAACAGGTCCAAATGGCTCTTTGACTATTTAAGGTTGCAGACCCCTGGGTTAGGGTTATATCATGGAGAAAATCTATCTACATGTTTGCTAGGAGTCAAAAATAACTTGATGGCACACAATCAATCACTCAAAAAGGCACGGTCCTTTGACATAATAAAATTAAGTTGTTATATTCATAGGCTTCTTATTCCTTTGTTTAACTGTTAAGGTGTTTCAAAATCTATCCTCCAGCCCCTCCCTACATAAGTACCACTGCAGTGGTATAATTGTTTGTTTATTTCTTTTCTGCCAAAGATTTTCTTTAAAAACTAACTATAGCAGTGGTTTGACTTCGGCAGCTTTCTTGATTTTCATCTTCCACTTAACTGCCTTTGTACTTTACCTATTACAATGCCTTGTCTGACGCATTAAGGAAGTCTATAGGAGATGCAAAGAGTGTTTGAAGGCAGCCAGGAAAAACAAATACATTCATTTGGGAGCTGCTGTGAGAGCCACACAAGGAAGGACAAATGGGGGTGAAGTTAATAGGTTTGTGCTTCTGCCCTTTCTTTCCTGTAAAAGCTACATCCCATGTATCAACAAGGGCATGACAAATGGAAAGGAGGTCAGCCCCCTTGGTCTGATTGAATTCAAGCACAGCTCCTGAAGCAATCATGTACAAAAGGTTCACCCCAGCTTCAGTATTATTATTTCATTAACATGGAATGGGTTTCAATGGGAATGAGTTGATCACTCAGTTTCTTCTTGGTCCAGTCCAATATCATGCACATTCCCGGGGGGGGGGGAACCCACTCATTTCAGTTATATTGGCATTCAGATAGGTTCATGCTGGACCACGTTCTTAAAAGTGTTTCATTTTGAGTAAGATTTAAAAAGCTCAGTTAGCTGATATCAACTGATCTCAAAAAGATAAACAGGCCCAGATCTGGTTTGTTTGAGGACAGGACATAAGACATTTCTGGGCTGCATTGAAATGGGGTGTGGGGCAGTGGTTAAATGTAAAATTTGTTACTACCGGTTCTGTGGGCGTGGCTTGGTAGGGGGTAATGTGACTGGGTGGGCATGGCCAACTTTTTTTTTTTACTTTTAGAAGCATTTTTTCTACAACCTCTTGAAGAGGTTGTAGAAAAAATGCTTTTAAAAGGCTCTGATGATCCCAGCTGAGCTGCCTGATCGTCACAGGCTTTTGTTTTCTTTTAAAAGCATTTTTTCTACAACCTCTTCAACCGAAGAGGTTGTAGAAAAAATGCTTTTAAAAGTAAAAAAAATAAAATAAAAAACCCTGATGATTGCGCGGCTCAGCTGAGCATGTGTGTGTGTGGGGGGGGAGGGATTTTTGCTACCGGTTCGCTGAACTATCCACCGCGAGGCGATCCGGTCCGAACCAGGAGCATTTCACGCCTGGTGTGGGGTACAGAAAAACAGGCAAAAGTAAATCATTTTATACTGCTGTCAAGAAGACTGTAGGGACTTGTCTATGACAGGGGTCCCCAACTCCTGGGCTGTGGGCCACTACCAGGCCTTGAGCCATTTGGAACCGGGCCACAGAAGTGGCGGGTGAGTGTGCATGTGCGTGCACACATCTCCACTTGCACAAGCAGTAGGCAAGCGCATGTCTACACATTCCATTTGCATGAGCGGCGGGTGCGCTTGCCCTTTGTTATGCAAGTGGAGCTGTGAGCACCCATGTGCCTGCTTGCCCACAACTTGCACCTAACCATCCCCTTTCCCAACCCTGCCGGTCTGCAAAGCCGGAAAGGTTGCGGAACTCTGGTCTAGAGTTGAGCTCAACTCAAAGGAGCTTGACTGGAAATGAGCTTAGTTCTTGGTTCTGTCTGAGCTTGGTTGTTTTCTTGCATTATCCAAACTAGGTAATATCATCAGTGCTAGTAAGGAGTGCTGTTTGATGTAAGTTTATATTCTAGTCAGTGTTGGTGGGGGCGGTCTTAGAGATTCTTTGAACAGGCTGTTTGCTGTTGGCTTCCTTGGCAGTTTCTTGTTTGGGGTATTGTTTACTTGATTGTTGGTCTGATGTTAACCTTGAAGTTAATCTATGCTGAGCTGGGTGCTGAATGCTGGTGGAGAGTGCTTGGGTCTTTTTGCTCCTTTTTGGGCTGCATAATAGTCTCTTTTGCATAGTCTATAGATATTGTTAATGTCTATGTGTCTGTTGATGGCTGATTTGTCAAAGTGCCAGGCAACAGTCAAGTAAATAATACCCCAATCAAGAAGCTGTCAAAGAAGCCAACAGCAAACAGCCCAATCAAAGAATATCTAAGATTGTCCCCACCAACACTAACAGGCAAGCCACTAGAATATTGCTAGCACTGATGAGGTTACCTAGTTTGGGTAATGAAACATCTGCAAGAAAACAAGCAAGCTCAGAGAGCACCAAGGACCCTCCATGTCAATGCTGAGCTACAAGTATTCTCCTTTATTAATGAACTTAGTTGCTGCTACTGTTAAATGGATTAAAAGCATGTAAAAGCATTTCATATTTCATGAAAAGAGGCAGTAAAATGAGTTCCTTTGATATTTTTCTCACCCCTTTAGGTGGGGCTATTCAGAAAGGGACATATGGGTAAAATAGACTTGCTATAGACAAATAGGAAAGACAGACTTCCAGATGACCTTCCCTCCCACTAGATAACTGTCATCTAATATCATGCATTCTACTGCAAATAGAATAATATCCATTACTATTGCAATTGGATGCCAAATAGATATGCATTTTAATGCAGATAGTATTGATGGCCCAAGTAATGGCACCAGGTTTCTTTTTCTCTGGCCTCAGGCAAAGGAATCCTGGTGAACATATCAAGGAACCCAAAATACCAGAAAAACAGTGGGAAGCATTGAATTTTCACAAATCCTCTTTCACAAATTTTCACAATCTTCTTCTCTGGTAATATTGTTTTTTTTTTTTATTTTAAAAAGCAAAACTTTATTCATTCTTAAAAAAAAGCATTTAAAACATACAAAAGCTTGACCAAGTTAAAAGTTAACTTAATCAAGAAACAAATTTGCATATACATTGTATATTATTATTGTATAATTATCAACTTCAACTACTAACTAATTTCTATTATTATATATACATATATACAAACCTACAGTAACATATTTCATTTTCTATCTATCTGACAGTGCATTTTTCTTTAATTATGATAATTTCCTCTAAATTTCATCTCAACCCATTTGGCCTCCTTTGATTTATCCACTGGTACCATCTATTCCATATTCTAAAATATTTTGAGTCCTCCTTATCCTGTAACTCTAAGGTTAATTTGTCCATTTCTGCGCATGTGTATATCTTTTGTATTAGCTCCTGATCAGTTGGCAATCTATTTGTTTTCCAAAGTTGTGCTACTGCTAGTCTAGCCGCCGTTATTATGTGAAGTATTAAATATTTTATATCATTCCTAATGTTCTTTTTGATCATACCTAATAAAAAAAATTTCAGGTTCTAATTCAATTTCATAATCTGTTATTTCTGCTATCCATGTTTTAATCTTTCTCTGGTAATATTGTACTGCAAACTAGGGCATACACAACCTTTGCTAGACCAATTCTCAAATACAGTTCATCTGCCTGGAACCCATGCTATATATTGTACATTAATACAATTGAGCGAGTCCAGAGATATTTCACGGGAAGAGTACCCCATTCCTTTGCTCACAACAGAATACCTTATGCCACCAGGCTTGAAATTTTGGGCTTAGACAACTTAGAACTACGCCGCCTTTGGTCTGACCTAAGCATAGTACACAAAATTATCTGCTACAACATCCTACCTCTCAATGACTACTTCAGCTTCAACTGCAGTAATACATAAGTGCACAATAGATACAAACATAAGGTAAACCGCTCCAAACTTGATTGCAGAAAATACGACTTCAGCAACAGAGTGGTCAATGCCTGGAATGCACTACCTGACTCTGTGGTTACATCCCCAAACCCCCATAACTTTAACCTTAGACTATCTACTGTTGACCTCACCCCATTCCAAAGAGGTCTGTAACAGTGGTGGGTTGCCCCCGGTTCAGGCCAGTTCTATAGAACTGGTAGTAAAACCAGCAGGAAGCTCTGCCCACCAACCCCAATGTCATCAGGAAGCTTCTGCGCATGCCCACATGGCCCCATTGCGAACCGGTAGTAAAGGTAAGTAGAACCCATCCCTGGTTTGTAAGGGGCGTGGATAAACACACCTACGTGCCTATCATTCCTGTCCTACGGTCCCCATTTATTCATATCCATTTCCTGTATTCATAATCATGTTTATATTTATATCTGTTATCTTATATATAAAAATAAAATCTATAGACACTGAACCCAGGCTTCTTCAAGCTGCCCACCCATAAAGGCTATGAAAAAAGAGCTGTTTCTTTCCTTCTATAGACAGATAAACATCCTCCATCACTGTATTTACTTGCTTTTTCAGGGACAGTGAGTATGACCCTTGTAAGAGATCGCAAGCAGCCAGACAGCTTGGAAGTATCAGTTGTCTGTTCCCTTGCCAAAGTAGACAAATTACAGTGCACAGAAAGTTCCTTATATTTATTTTCCTACCGTTTATCATTTAATTTCTCAGAAAGGAAGCTGGTTTAGAAATTTATTCTAAAGGGAAAGAAAAAGTTGATGAAGTTCTCAGAAATGAAGTGTGGTATATGTCATGTGAATATCTCATCTTTCTCTGTATTACCATCCCTCCATCAGTCTGTAATCTCTTTGAATTCCCAGCTTTTTCAATAATAGTTCTATTTTCACCATTAAGAAAGTGTGATGTTTCTGAGAAATCATTTTTCCCTGGGGAAATTCATAGACCTTGGCCATCCAACTTCTCTGCCCAGATTTACTGGAGAATATCAAAAGCAGGGGTAGGTTCTACTTCAGTGGTGGGTTGCCCCTGGTTTGGACCGGTTCGCAAGAACTGGTAGTAAAACTGGCGGGAGGTTCCACCCACTGACTGGACGTCATCATAGGTGCAGGGTAGAACCCACACCTATTCTACTTACCTTTACTACCGGTTTGTATCACGCCTGTGCTCTTCTGCGCATGCGCAGATCACCTATGATGACGTCCGGGTCAGTGGGAGGAGCTTCCCGTCGGTTTTACTACCGGTTCTTGAGAACTGATCCGAACCGGGGGCAACCCACCACTGATCAAAAGGTCAGGTGTGTCCATCTTTACAAGAAGACCTTCATATGAAGTAGCAGTGGAAAGTGGTCTGTCATTTTTCCTGAGGCCAGAGCCTTCAGCCTGCATGTTTGGCTTCCATTCTGATAAGTGATTGAGGGCTTTGCAACAAGACATATCACCTATGGATGCACCTTCTCAGAATTAGGAGACATTAATTAAAAAGGTGGACCACGTTTGCAAAGTTTATCAGAGACTTAATAGATATTGTTTAGTTCTTACTTTGCAATATTTAAATATGAAAAATGCTGCCACCACAATTCAGCTTTTCTGACTGAATTTCAGTTGGGTAATTCTGAGGGTCCAAGAGTTGTAACTATGTAATTCCATTGTTATGGACCTCCAACCCCTGCCTAAACCATGCTTTGCTACTGATCTGAGGAGGGCAGGAAATTACTTCCTCTAGTGCTGAAGTCAATGAAATCCATCATGAATTTCTCCACATTTGGGAAATGAGTACAAGTTGCCAAAATGGAATCTGTCATGGCACAAATGGATGTATCATTCAGAGTGACCTATCAGTCATTTTGAAACATTCCTAGATGCAAAATAATATATAAAAATAAATCCAATGTCTGTTAAAGTAGTAAATTTAGACAGAGAAACAAATAGCACAACAAATAGCAATGTGTATCCACCGGGATCTTTCTCTGTGTGTTTGTGTGTAAAAGAGAGATCTTTAAGAGAAGATAGCGGGTTTTAATTACTTATGTATTGTGTTAGATTTATTGTTGGTTGGGATACTAACCAAAAATTTTCACAGAACATTCTAATATTTGAGTGCTTGGTATCATATAGACACCTGCTGATTTAAATTGAAATGTTCAGCTCTATTTGAATGGAGAATGATCTCCATCTGAAAACTCTGCCCCACTGCCCTGTCCATTTGGCTATTTTTCTGTGCTGCACTTCACTTCTTTTGACAGTTTGACATCTAATCACAGTCCTGAGAATCCATTTTGCTTCTCAGGTGTCATTTGTCAACCTGCCCATTGCTGCTGTAGGGAAAGATGTCAATGGACAAGAGGTCAGATTACTTGAATCTTAACCCCTCTCCCCAAAGTTTTCTAGCCAAAGAATTTCTCCAGTTCATCTTCCCCAGTCCTGCCAATCTTATTTTTACCTGCTGGATGCTTAGACTAAGGAGTAGAAGTCTGAAATCAAGAGGATATTACTTCTCACCTTCCTTGTACATTGCTTGTTTCCATGGTTTCTTCTTTGTCAATAACTCTAAATCTGTAGAAGCTTGAGAATCTGGGGCAGGAAAGGTTTGTTCCTGCATACTGTAAGGTCAACAGCTTCATTCTGTGCATGGGTTTCAACACACATTTTAGGTTCAAGATACTGTATATATTGAAATATCCATCATTACCTCCTGGGCTGGTGGAGGTCATGACATAAAATATTAGCTCTATCTCTTTAGTCGGAAAGATCAAATAAGGAAGGTGTACACCATTCAATAGGTCAAGGATAAACTTTGGTTTTAAAAGGGCTGTATAACTAGTTTGAGGCCAAGGTCCTTTTATCTTTGAGCTTTGCATTGGGTGGACTACATTTCCCAAAATCTGAGCCAGGACAAAACCTTGATTCAATTCAATTCAAACAAAACATAAATTCAACTAAACTCAGTTAATATGATTATTGTCCATATACTATTAATTTATCTTTTATGTGAATTCATAGTTATAATTTGGCACTAACTTTAGGAAGCCCTCTGGGGGTTTTATATATAAATCTTGGCGAATCCAAAGATTGGTTCTGCACAGAAATGACACTACCCCCAATTCTGAGACCACATTTTTCTGTGGCTCAAAGATGCATCGATCTATACCATATACATTGAATTGTTATCACTCCTCTATTAAGACAATGCCATTGTTGGGAAGAATATTTCTATTTCACTAAAGGAAACATATGACTGCTTCTAAATTGCATCCTATTTAAAATAAATAAAGTTACCTTATGACCAAGTCGTAATCTTAACTGAAAATTAGATATATTATGATATTGAACTTTTGAAGCAACTTTGTAGTGTCTAGGTGCTAACATTTCTGGCTGGGAAGGTAGAAGATAGGAATATTGGGAGAACTTTTGGAAGCTGGTATGTATTATCTTTTGATCATTCTCTTAGTACTCTGGTATGACAAAAAAGCAGCTTTTTTGTCATAAGCAGGAGGTGTCTTTATTCCCTCTGTTGTTTTTTGTTAGCTTCCCAGCCACTTTCTAGTTACTGGATAGGAGACACTAGAAGACTTCAAGATCTTTTTGCAGCTGGACTGTTTTTCATTCTTTTAATAGGAATGTGCTTATAAGTCCTAGGGAAGGAAGGAAGGAAAGCCCAACAGGGACCAGGGCAAAGAAGTCTTAATTGTCAGTTTGCTGTTTCCTGCAATGAAATATTTATTGGAGGTCAGGAAGCTCCTGTCATCTACTCAGTGTAGATTGTAGAATTTGGCATCAATTATTTTGCAGCACAGTAGTCAAACTTTGGGCCAGGTTTGACAGCAAGTAAATGATCTACACATATATACTTATTTTCTCTTCCTTGATGCTAGTTTCTGGGAAATACATTTGACATTCTAATCACATTGCCATTTGGGGAATTAAGCACAAATGTATCAAAAAAACCTTTTTGATACCATTGTGGAACAGCTTTTGTCAGTAGCTGCATGACATAAAGCTTTTGGGTGTTATAAATAGATGGATTAGAAAGCATAGCAAGTCTTGATGTACTGTTCGTAGAAGTATGCACAGCACAGGCTGATTGGTTTAGCCAAAATACTTCAAAACAAATTACCAGTATATTGTCAAAATGAAATATTAAAGCTTCTTCAGATAGTCAATAGGAAATCAACCAAAATCCAGATCCAGGACCTCATCTCTTCTATACAGGTAGTCCTCAACTTACAACAGTTAATTTAGTGACCGTCTGAAATTACAACAGCACTGAATAAAGTGATTTAGGACTATTTTTTACACTTACAACCATTGCAACAACTTCATGGTCACGTGATCAAAACTCTGACACTTGGCAACTGACTCATCTTTATGACAGTTGCAGGGCCCTGGTGTCATGCAATCACCTTTTGCAACCTTCTGACAGGCAACAGGGAAGGCAAATTCATTTAACAACTGTGTTACTAATTTAACAACTGCACTGATTCACTTAACAACTGCAGTAAGAGTGGTCATAAAATCAAGCAAACTCAGTTAACCAATGTCTCATTTAGCAACAGAAATTTTGGGCTCAATTGTGGTTGTAAGATCAACCTGTACTTGATCTTCTTATACCAATAAGAAAAGTTGAATCAATAGCTATAATTTTATTTGGCTGGATATGGTTACCATCCTCATGGAATCAGCAATCTTGACAGTGGCTGTTCTCCATTCCACAAAGTGAAAATCTAATCCATTTTTTCAAATGCACATTTTTTCCTTCTCTAAGAAGTTAGCCCACAGCAGATATCCACTCTCTTGGTACTCTCCATATTTGCTAGACCCATTTTCATAAATCCTGATCTTCAAAAATCGTGGGAGTTGAGGCCCAAGAGACCTGGAATCCATCAAATTGGGGTAAGACGCTTGAGTGTATTGCATGTCTGTGAGCTTTCATAATGAAAACACCTATGTTATGGATAATCTGCTGATGAGACTGACTTCAAACAAGCCCCAAGTAAATTTCAGTTGAGCAAGAACTCAAAATATTCTAGTGTAAATGCATCTTCATAATATAAGGTAAGGATTTCTGAGACTGCATTTTCTGAGATCCATGGATATATTTACTAAAGATAGTGAACAAATGCATGGATCATACAGTTTAATTGTGTTCTGAAATCCCAGTGGATGAATATTTTTGACTCAAATTAAAATAATGTCAAATACAGCATTTTCATCCAAGAGCCATTTAACAGTCCTGATAGTGTTTATCAAATATGTTTTATTTGTACACACAAAAGACCAATTTGCTATGCATTCTATTCTCTACAAAGCTGATTAATTAATAGAATTCTAAAATGGTCTATTTTAAACATATCTAGAGGATGATTTATTGCTTTTTTTCCCCTATGAGCCAAAATTTGCTTCACAGTATTTTTCTAAGATTTATTTCAATAAATGACTTAATATCAGATACTCCCACATGTTTTCTTTTTTATTCACAATTACATTTACACCTTCAGAGTTCTTGAAAAGTTTTGTAGGTTATTTTTTCCTTCTGTGTACAATATCACTAACAGACAGCCATCTTGATATTTATGCTGCCCTATCAAAACAGTTGCCCCATTTAACACATTCATTTAATGGGAAATTGAATAAGTCATTCCAAGAAAATATAAATCATTGTGATTGTTAGGGGAAGTATAAGAACTCAGACATGCCATGTGATTTGTAGTATGGCATAAGATGATCCTGGGCTAGATAAATGTACAAAATAAATGGTTTTAACATGCAGCAGAGTCCTGAATGTTTGTAACAAGTATGGACAAATTATTTGATCTGATGCAGGGGTGGGATTCAAAAATTTTAGCAAGGGGTTCTCTGCCCAGTTCCTGGATGTGCATGGCCATAGTGGCATGGCCTAGTCAGCCTCCTGCACCATGGCAGGGGTCTGGTGTGTTTTTGCCCTCCCTGGGCTCCGGAGGCTTTCCTCGAGCCTCCAAGAGGGTGAAAACAGCCTCCCCAGGCTCCGGGGGCTCTTCCAGTAGGTCCATTTTTCACCCTCCCCGAACCTCTGAGCACGCCCTGCATTTACCTGCATCCAAAATGGGCCGCATGGGGACTCCTGGGAGGGGAGGGTGGGGTGGGCGGGGCCAGCCAGGAGTGGGATTTGGGGGTTCTCCGAACTGCACAGAATTTTAGCTAGAGGTTCTCCTGAACCCCTGGGAACCCCCAGCAGCCCATCCCTGGTCTGATGGGAGATATTTTTTAAAATTATAATTTCAAAATGGAATGGATATCTCTGATGATATACTGATGCCATTAGGAGGAACCTAGCCTCTTTTGAAAGAATAGAGAGGTTTCCAGAAAATATCCCTAGCAGAGGTGAATCACATCATAGATTTGGTCATCTCAGAAGTAACCAACTCCTTGTTTGGTGCATATTCTATTAAAACATTTGAAATAGTTTTACAGCATCTGTTTGAAGATTTCTGGTAAATAAATCACTTCCACAGGCAACCCATTCCACTGGTTGACAGGTCTTCCTATCAGGAAGTTCCTTTTAAGAGCTAAACCTGAAACTATATATTTTCATCCAATTTAGATTAGGTGCTAAATCTAATCCCCTGGAACAGGAGAGAACAAGTTCAGCCCCTCCTGTATTTGACAATTCTATAGGTATCTGAAGACTGTTTTTGTATCTCCCATAGTTTAAGCAGAGTCCCTTATTATGCAGGCTAAATATACTCTATCATTCTTCATAGGATTTGGTTTCCAGTTCTCTTACTGTTTTGGTAATTGTATTCCAAGTGGTGCTTGATCAAGGCGGGATAGAGTGGGACAAATATTTCCCTTTATCTGTGTACATTTGTTAATACCCTTCAAGGAAATACTTGCAGTTTTGGGAACAACCATTTCCTTGTTAGCTCATGCTCAACTTGTGAAGTACTAGGATACCCAGATTTCTTTCACCTGTAACACTGTTGAGTTAGGTCTCCCCCATCCCTATTTGTCCTTTGCATTTTCTCTCCCCAAGTGCAGGATTATTCCCCCTATTAAAGTTGATCTTGTTCACCTTGCTTAATTGTCCAAGAGTGGAGAATTAAATCTACCTCCTAGTTATATGTAATCTGCAAACCAGATAATCATTCCTTCAATCCCTTCATTTAAGGTCATTAATTAAAATGTTGAATAGCAAGAACTCAGGACAGGCTGGTTGGGTCTTCCCTGGACTGTATTCTCCAATATGACCCGGAACCATTTCATGATGCACTCTAGGTGAGGTAATGCAGCTAGTTATGAGTTGATCTAATGCATATATGCTCTACTCTGTATTTTACCATTTTTATTAAGGAGGGTATCATAAGACAGTCCATTCTAAATTTTGCTACACATAGTAAAACAAAAATAGTGTTGAAACTCCTACACTTTTGCTGCCAAATTTCAATAACTCAATTTGTGGACATGTAAGTTTTGACTTTAGGCTTTTTTTCCATCCCTGAATCTATAGACTCTAATTGTCCATAGCTTTCCAACAGGCATCGGTTCTAAGGGTTAGGAGGATCATTTAAATTGCAAAGAATCTTAAAGAGAAAATACAACCCAGAGATAAATAACACACATGACAATCTTGGGGACAATCTGTAAATTGATTCTGCTTGACGATCACAAGCATATACCTCCTGCTGCATTTAGCTTCTTCCTTCCATGGAGAAATAAAAGCCTCTTATCTTTTCGTGCCACTTGTTTTAATGAATCACCAGTAAACATTTGTGGGCTCCACCCACCAGAAAATATAAAACAGTAAAAGGATAATAAATAATAATATTCATTCAACAGGAAACTGTTTCCTTTTAGTGCTACACTATAGCTCTCATAATGAGTGTCAGGAAAGCAACAGGCTTTTTCACGGTTTTAACCAATGGAGCCACAGTGTCACATCATGCTCAGGCTTGCTCGCAGATGTTCAATTTGTTTTACAACGCTCAGGGCAGGGTAATAAAACACCCAGAAGCAAATCAAAGCCATATTTCTGCTTTGCTTCCATATTATGAGCTCTGTTTCATGCAAAGTATTTACAGTTGCTCTGGAATCTATAAGGATGCATATGGTGACAACTGTAACTGCCTAATTCTAGTTCCCTTTCATAAGGTAATTTTTGTGTTTATTTAGGCCGTCTTGCTTCATTTCTCTCTCCTCAACCACAGCCATCAGCTGGAGAGTGGAATTTTTGATAAAATTAACCAGCCCTACCCTAGAGAAGTTGAAACCATATTTGAATTGTTCAGAATGTTATCCAAGAAGTCTATGTTGCCATAGTGGGAATTGAAACCAATTGAAATTGTTGCAAAACTGAGTTTATTTGTACAGAAGATGCATAATTCATTAAATTTTATTTTGGAAATAAATGGCTGCCATTTGTCCCAAAAGATCAGTTTAGACTTTGTGTACTAAAGATAGAACTTACATCAACATGATCATGTTTCCTATCTGCTTTTTAAAAACTGGATAACACTGTAGCAGAGATTCTGTCTTTACTTGTTAGAAATAAATCTTAACAACATCAAATAATATTCTGGAATAATCAGAGTGCCAAAAGGGGATACTTTTTATATTCCACTTTAATATGCTGCCCTGAAAGTTAATTTTATTTTTAAACAAGCAGCTATATTATTCCTTGCTGTAGTATCTAAAAAATAATGAAGGATGTTGACCTGGGCTTTTGTAATATATTTGCCGGTTTCTCTGACTTTGTCAGATTCAGTCACTTTCCCATTTCCTGGAAAAGATGAGTTGCCCAGAACTTAGTCTTCCTCCTTTCTTTCTCAGGTTGTTTCAGTCCTCCAATCTTCTCAATGCATTTTTTTTTCACATTTTTGCGAGATACCCAAATAAGGTGTGGAAGGAGAGCAGACAAATCAGAGTGCTCTGAATTGGGGCCGCCCCATCTTTCTGCAGAACACTGATTGGTGGAGGTTTTCCATGGTGGCAAAAAAAGCAGAGAAGAAAATCGATTACCTTGCTGGTAACAACTGGCAGACTCATAAATCAGGACTACACGATTTAGCAGTGACTCGGGACATCCACCATGGAGGCAGAATAGGGATAGGCAGTGGAAATTTTATGCAGAAATTGATTCTGTTAATTCAAGGATGGCTAGATAATATTTTAACTCAAGAATGG
Organism: Pantherophis guttatus; assembly: GCF_059756535.1. Classification (NCBI taxonomy): domain Eukaryota; kingdom Metazoa; phylum Chordata; class Lepidosauria; order Squamata; family Colubridae; genus Pantherophis; species Pantherophis guttatus. Next base: position 287,492,422 of record NC_142063.1, on the reverse strand, counting down.
GGAATGCCTGTTAAATGGTTATTGTGCTTTTTTCCCCAGTTAATTTAGAGGACAAGTTGATCGTGGGCAATTAAAAGTTATTTAGTGGTTTACAAACAGATATTATAGGATATTATATTGCTTCTTTTTATAGAGGTACAAGGACCAAACTTTTTCTCTACAAATATCTTAGAATAGCTCTAAATAATCTACAAAAAGTGTATTTAGAATATCAGCAAAGACTCTTTTTATCTGTCTGTTTGTTTAAGATACATTAGACATTCCTTGTTCTTTTCCTTCTTTATTTTTGACCAGCTGCCAATAGCCTCTCTTTTCTATTATTCCTTCCTTAAAAATTATTTCCGGATCATTTCTTTATGTGGAAAAGGCTATAATGCATGTGTGTGAAGGAGGAGGAAGGTACCCATAAAAGGGCAGATGGCAGTTAAAACCCCATTGTTTGTTCAGGACCAAAACAATGTTCCACCTGTCTCTATGAAGTCAAGTGTTGTTTCCATTTTTCTCTAAAATTTTGAATCATCAGAATAAATTTCATTTCAAATGAAAGTCTCTAAAAAAAACTCTCACAAAGTGAAATAAATTCATCAATAAATTAATTTTACATAAACAAGGATTTATTAATTAAGTCATTAAATATGTCAATGGCACGGAAGTGGATTCTTTTAAAGAGGGCTTTTTTTTTTTTTAATTTGATTTATATGCTGCCCTTCTCCGGAGACTCAGGGTGGCTTAATGCTGTTAAGCAATAGCCTTCATACTTTTGTATATTTTTATAAAGTCAGCTTATTGCCCCCACAAACTGGGTCCTCAATTTACCTACCTTAGAAAGGATGGAAGGCTGAGTCAACCTTGAGCCTGGCGAGATTCGAATTTACTAATTGCAGACAGCTGGAGTTAAATTACAATGCATTAGTCTGCTGAGCTATCCAGGCTCCTTTTCATTGTTAAGCCTCCATTGCGCATTTTCATGTTATGGTTTTTAAGTGTAAAAAGTAAGAAAAAAGGAGATTGAAATAAGAAACATGAATACACTGCACAAATATTAACCCGACTGCATAGGTTTTAGCTAATTTGGTTTAGCAGTTGAGGCACTAGGCTTGAAACCTAGGTGCTGTGAGTTCTAGTGGTAGCACAGTGGTTAGAATGCAGTATTGCAGGCTAATTTACTCCTCACTCCAAGAGCAGTTGTAAGTATAAATATAAAATAACCTCTTACTCTATGGTTACAGCTTTCTTTACATTTTCTCTATAATCCATTATCTTTATTCTAATTCTCAAAACCATATATCATAACATCTTTTTTTTTTCTTTTTCCAATCATCATTAAATGTAAATAATGTGCTACCCCTAATTTAAAAAAAGTCAGTTTGGCCATCTCAGCAAGTTCTGTCATCCATTCCTCCATTGTGGGTAAACTGAAATCTTTTCACCCTTTGTACATATAATAATCTTCAAGAATAAAATAAAGACATTAAACTGTATTTCATGTGGAGAAAAAGGCTAAAAGAGGCTTACTTCAGTAAACGCTGCATAGGGGTTATTAAGATATGGAAAAAAGAAGGGGAAAAAAGAAGGAAAAACATGTTTGTGAGAGGCAGAAGTTTAATCTCCTATGTGTTAGCATGTGTATATGAGAGACAGGAAGGAAAACAGTAGAGATAACTGCAAGGTTTACAGTTCTCTGACATTTAGGAAAATGTCCTTTGAAACTAATTCAAAACTAATATACTAATATAATATACTATGAATTGTATACACCATATTAAATTTTTGTGTTGCTGTGACCTATTTCCTGATAACTGAAGAAGTGAGTACACCTAACTGAGTGAGAGTTGAAAATAATTTAAAGATGCTACATGGATGAGATTGATAAACACATAAAAATATCAATTCATGGTTCCCTTTTCATCTCAGAATGGGACATTTGAATCACTCTTGAACAAACCAAAGCTATTTATTCCATTTTACTGCTAACAATATATTAAAGAACTTTAAAAAAAAATAATATGCTATCCACGTGAAGTTCATTTAAATGGAGAAAACATACAGTAGCTTAAATAAATTATGGCAAGGTAATTTCATACTGCATGTAATGTTTTTAGGTTAATCCAATTTTGAAGTGTCATGAGGTTAATTTTCTTTCACGTGTATTCACTAATCAAGTAACAAGCGGAAGTAACATTGGCAATCAAGTGTTGGATGTGTATGCACTAGCTATATGATCACCCCTATTAATCCATCAAATAATTGTAGATATATGTCATGACATTTGAAATTACGTTGGCAGCCTTCTCCTGTCATTAGATAGGCATTGCATAAGAACACTTTGTATCAGCTTTTTCTTCTGTACAAAAAAGAATAGGAGTTACTATGACACTGAAGAACATAGAGCTATAGCAGTTGTTGTCAGAGATTGTGTACATTCATGTGAAACTTACCAGAATAAATCTACCACTATCTCCAGTGAGAATTCTGAGTTTGTTTGTTTGTTTGTTTATTATCCAGCCACTTCAATTGCTGAAAATATTCTAGACAACATACGATATATTAAAAACATTAAAAGAAGGCAGGAAAAAACAATAAGCCAGGAACAAAAACCAAAACTAAAATACAGAGAAGGAAAACATCATATCCCAATATCATTGGCCAAGATTAGCTGAAAAGGCAACTTTTCAGGTTTTCTTAAACCACAGCAGGGCCCATGCTGTACAATTTGGATGGGAGAAGATACCATACAAAAGCAGTAAATGTTCACATGTAAATATTTCAATGTTATTAAAGTTACTAATAATAGTAAATACTGACTAATTATTTCATTGTAACCATAATAATGATGTTCTATTATGGATGGAAAGAAGCATTTTTCCTTTACATCAACTGAGCAAAGTAACAGTAGTAGCTCAAATAATCACGTGATAACAGAGAGTGATTTTCTATTCAATCCAAGATTGCAGTACTGGGGTGATAGATTTTCCATCATAAAGGAATATATTTTTTACTGTACTCCATAGTCATACTCTCTAATGGTTGGGAATATCAAAGTCACTTGGCTGAGCTGGGAGCCTATAGAAAATGAATAAATAAATACATTAAATATAAATACATTAAATAAATATTTACGATTTTCAAAGTGGAATTAATCCCAAAATGCAAATCTATTTATTCTGCAACTTTTTGGAAAACAGTGAGAAGAAATACCTAAAAACTAAAAAGAGAGAGAGAGAGAGAAAAAGAGAAAAGACAAACCAAATATTAATCTAAAAGGCAAAAAACTGAATTACAGAAGATGTAATTTCTCTACCTCGCATGTCAGTTAACCTATCTCCCATTAAATTAAGAAACTAAAAAAATCCTTCATAAAAATACAAAATTTGCTTGAAAAAAGTAAAATCTAATCTTTCCTTATTTAGCCAAGTTTTATTGAATCAAGTTCTACTTCTGAATAATTGGGGGGAAAACATGCAAATGCATAGTTATTTTCTTCAAATTCCATCCCAAAAATTTGACTTAAGAAGCAATTGCAAAATATGACCTCAAAAAATAAAACAAAACCTTCAAAATAAATAGCTTCAATTCCAAAACTATTCAAGCTGCTATTAAAGGACCTTACATATATATATTTCTTTTTAAAGTCTATTATAGACGGATCTTGCTCAGGATTATGTTAAAGATGTAAGTTATTTTTAAAAAATATATTATTTGTAAATGACACATTCGGTGTTGCATGGCATAAAAATTTAATAAATAAATGTTACTTTATTTATTTAAATTATTTGTTTTTCACTTTCACAACTGTCTTCACATCCTTAGCACATTGTTTATTAGTGTTTTCAAGCTAAACCATTCTTTCTTCATAGTAATTGACCAGCAGAATATCTAAAGAGCTATTTTTTATTTCCCATATGATGCTTTTGTTTCAATTCCAAGCAATTCTACAGAATTTCATATTGTTCACTAAATTTTTTTTTGCAAAAAATCAGCTACTCTATATGCGTCACCCAAAAGATTTTTCCAAGTGTCAAGGGACTTGACATAATGTTCTGTAGCTGTTGTTTTCTCCTTAACATTTCTCATTAAACCCTGGAGTTTCTTAACTCTTCTCTGCAAAGGGTTCTTCTGATGAAGAAGGTAGGAATGCCATGCTCTCATTTTCAGGTCCATAACTAATCAAGCAAGAAATACCACAGAGTAGAAATCTAAACACAAGGAGGCATATTTTCTGTTTACCACTTAAATAATAAAGCAGTCAAAAACTCAGGAGATATCCAAGAAGACTTGAGATCATAAATCAGTCTGTCGTCTTGCCAATATGGAAATCTGTCAAATACTATTTTGACTGGTTCTAATTACCTCCCCTGTTGGTTCTCAGCACCAAGAGTTGATGGGATAGAGCTTGTTCCAAGATGTAGCTATGATTTGAAGATTAAGGCTGCCATCATTGCTTGCTTATCAGAATGTCATTAGTGTAGGTTTTTGGAAATGCTCCTGAATATTTCATGACCTTAGCTAAGGAGCCCTGGAAATAGAGATTCCCTGAAGTAAATGTTCACAGAAATCCAGCTAAACGTGAATTACAACTTTCTCTGATATTCTCATTCACTGGAATTTGGTGTATCCCTTCTGCTCAAGTCTTGTGCCCATAATGAAAAATCAGTGGCTTTGACTAGATGGAGGCAGTGTAAATCAGTTAAATCCAGACTGTTTTAGGACTGCTACTATACGAGTCTATGATTTTTTTCAGCACATAAATTACTTAAAAGCCATAATAAATCTGCAGTTGTAGTTACATGAAATTTATTCTTAAACCAATACTCATTTTTGCATGCAATTTATAACTACCTAATAAATAATTATACATGGGCTTAGGAAGTGAAAATGCCACCCAAGCGAAGAAGGCAATGGCAAACCACCTTCATCTCCACTAAATTATCAGGAGTTGAGTTCAGTGTAAAGGAGACTTCACTACCATTTAAATACATTTTTTTGTGTATTCAGCTTCTTGAAAATACATCATGATTTTATACATAACTTGTACAGAAGCATGCAGTTTTGCCTGTATCTTTTTTTCCTCACAAAAATATTTTTATGAGCTTTTCCAGCAAAGAATGATAGATGCCAGCAAACTTTGTTTACTGCTATAGTCTCTGCTGTGTGAGAATCTGTTTAAGTGGACCACACTTTCATATAAAAATAAAATCCCCTTCTTTTTTCTTTTTCTTTTTCCTTTTGCTTTACTTCCTCAGAGGGGGGTATCTGCCTTTATAGCTTTTCTAGGCCCCCTCACATTGAATTTTTTTTTAAAAAAGAAGTGTTTAGTCAGTGCTAAATTTTCTAACATCGCATTTTAAGTGAGGTCTTATGTTACTCAGGAGGCAGGCTTGCATTTGTGCTGTGGCAAATATTTTATCAGCAAAGATACAATATTCACGGTGCAAAGGAGCATCTGGAATAAAGCATCTCCCTATTTCATGGAGGAGACATATTTGCTATGCAGATGGCTGGAGTAAATCTGGCCTTACAATTAAAATCTGTTTAGAGTTTGTAGTGAAGTGACTGATGGATTGGGCTCAGAGCTCCATCAATCCCCCCTCCCCTCTCTGCTTTGATGGCACGTCATAAATAGCGAGTTGTACAAAGTGCAGGGATTTTTTAAGGCTATCACTTTGTAGCTGACATATATATTCCAAATAGTATGCAAAATGCAAAGTGCTTGGTGTTCCTAAGTAACAAGGGCAAAAGGGTTGCATCTGCTTCAACAATGCCATATTGTTGTGCATATTCTGCTACAAAATAACATCTGTACTCGTTCTAGGCTCTTTTTGAAGGAGAAAGCATTCTAACAGTAGAGCAGTTATAATTAGCTTGTCCAGTGGGCTGGTCTTAGTTGTGAAGAAAGAAGGAGGTTGGTATTGTTAGAGCCTTGCCAGGCCTCAGTTCCATTACCATAAGGAAAAGAAGTGAAGTCATAGGCCACTTATTTATTTATTTATTTATTTAAATTTGATTTATATGCCACCCTTCTCCGGAGACTCAGGGCGGCTTACAATGCATTAAGCTATAGCCTTCATAGGTTTGTATATTTATACAAAGTCAGCTTATTGCCCCCACAAACTGGGTCCTCAATTTACCTACCTTAGAAAGGATGGAAGGCTGAGTCAACCTTGAGCCTGGGGAGATTTGAACTAACAGTAATTGCAGGCAGCTGAATGATAATAACAGGCTATTAGTCTGCTGCGCCACCAGGCTGGTAAATTTATTTATTTATTTATTTATATTTCTAATTAAAATATAACTAGGTATGTATTTGCCTCTGCTCATCAGGTAAGATTTGTTGAGTTAATAAGAAGGAGTGTTAAGAACAGAAAAATAAATATTCTCAAATTTGAGTTGCTGGCCTGGGTTTTTCTCTAAACTAGAGAGAGAGGGACCTTATTTATGCCATTAAACTAGGACACATTGTTTGAAAAACAAAAATATGTGTGCTTTGTTTCCTGCTGTCTTAAGAATTCTCAAGAGGGAGATTGGGACAGCTACTGGAAAGGACAAAGCATCACAATGAGCAAAAACATAAATCCTATAGCCAGTAAGGGCCACTGTGGCTAGTGAGATTTACACCGTCAAAATAGATGCAAAGAAATATGTACTTCATTTCTGCACACCTCATAAAGCCAAATATGGCTATGCCAATGAAGCAGCAAGAAATGTAAGCAGATTAAGCAAAGAATTAAAAGAAAGTTGCAACCAGTTTATTAAATCAGGGGAAAAAAGGGTTTTTTTTTTTACACCTTAGCTTTAACATGACACTAATTTGGGATCTAGAAGAAAATAATTTCAGTGCAGACAATGTTTGTGGCAACTGATAATGTAGAAAAGCTATATCATGTCTTATGAGAGGGAGTGCACTGCCAGAACTTGCAAGAAATTTCAGCAAACTAGTCCTGATTAAAAACTGCAGCATAGGACTAGAACTGTGAAATCACCTACCCATTTTATCTGTTAGGTGTGAATTTGCAAAAGATATTGACTTGGCGAGACAACAGCTTGCAATGAGAAGGATCAGAAAAATGAAAGCTTTAAAACCGATTGGGTTATTTATAAAATGTTTCAAGTCACACATTACAATAGACAAGACACTGAAAGAACAAAAGGACAGTACCTTTATTAATAGAAGCAGCCCAACAAAAATTATAAAACACAAGCTTTGTAAAACCCTACTTCAGTTATTGTGATTTAATATGTGTTTAAGAATATAGTACAATAACCTCAGGGCGTGTGTTGTATGCGTCTGCATGTTCCCGTGCAAATAATGAGATAATTTCCAAATTGTAGAAGATATAATTTCAGTAGAAACCCTTTTCACCTCCATGATTCATAAAACTATATGTTTGGGTTGAAACATAATAGTATGCCTTGGAAATTTAACTAGTGGGTACTGGAAATGAACTAATTATCTTTGGGCTTTGCTACTAGAAAGGAAAACAAAAAGTATAATAATGCTGGAAGAGACGCTAGAAATCACCCAGTCCAATTCCCTGCTGAAAGTTAGTTTTGCACTGCAAAATTCAGCTGTAATATCTTTCTTTTATTTTATTTATTTTTATTTTTGAATTTGTATACCGCCCTTCTTCCTGAGGACTCAGGGCGGTGAACAGCCAAATAAAAACATCAAATACAAATATTAAAACACGTTTAAAAATATATATAGATTTGGCCCCATTAATTAAAACGATAAACAAAACAAAACAATTAAAAAAACCCTTAAAAAGAAATTAAGCCAGCCCGGCTTGTTGAAAAAAGAAGGTTTTAAGGGCACGGCGGAAGGCACTGAGGTCATGGATTCTCCTTATCTCAGGGGGCAACTGATTCCAGAGGGTGGGTGCCCCCACAGAGAAGGCCCTCCCCCTGGGGGTCACCAGCCTGCATTGTTTGGCTGATGGCACCAAGAGGAGGCCCTCTCTGTGGGAGCGCACGGGTCGGTGGGAGGTCGTCGGTGGCAGTAGGCGGTCTCGAAGATAGCTAGGCCCTATGCCATGGAGCGCTTTAAAGGTGATAACCAACACCTTGGTTATCTTGACAAATGTTTGCCCAGTCTCTGTTTAGATGCCTCTAAACTTGCCTCCCCACCCCCAACCCCATTTTCTTGATTACCGGTAAGTATCTGGGCAGCTTGACTAGTCACTTCAATGGAGAAGGCTCTGTGTGAATCTCACACGATGCTGAACAATTATTTTGTGTAACGAATAGGGCAATGTTTACCACAATCAGCCTATAGTATTTTACCTCTTGTGCAGTGAAGAAGTGGATACATCTATAAATTCACAGAACTGGAAGGGGTCATCTAGGCCATCAAATTTAGCCATTGCTCCATGCAGCAATTCAAACTGAAGTGTCCTAGTCTGGTAACTGTCTCTCCACTTAATCACATTCAAAGAGACCTTCCTGTTTCTAAGTGTTTAGTTCCACTTCTAATGGCTCTGACTATTAGGAAGGTTTCTCTCTCTAGCATTCATCCAACTTCCTACAACTTTATCCAATCATTCTTTGTTCAACACTTTGGAATAAAAGATGGCCACTGACCTTCTGCCTCATTTAATTACAGGTCAAGGACTTCTAAAATGCTTCACTCTGGTGAATTTAAGTAGTTTTTAGTACAATAAAACATTCAGCTAAATACGCAACAAAAACAATATATTGAAGTCATATACAATTATTATTTTCTTTTCTTTTTTAAATTTTTTTTTATTATTAAATATAAACAAAAATATAAAGACAATACAAAGACAAACAAAACCCCCACCACCTACAAAACCCACACAACATTCTACATATATACTTTTTGTCATCAACAGAATATATAGTGTTCTACTTTATATATTAATGAAAAAATAGTATTAGATTCTTAATTCAAATAGTTTAAACTAAAAATATACTTGCATCATCTCCTTATTCATTTCCTACTGTTAATTTTTTACCCTAGTTTCCATCATCTACGGTTATGCTAATTTTCCTTTTCAGCCATTGGTACCATTGGTGCCACACAAGATAATAGTCACTTTCTTCCTTATCCTGGAGTTCCAGTGTCAATCTATCCATTTCGGCACATTCTGTTATCTTTGAGATAATTTTATCTTTGGTTGGGAATTGGTCTGATTTCCAATTTTGAGCGAACAGTAATCGTTCTGCTGTCAAAATGTGTATAATAAGGTATTTCGTCTCTTTGGTGTATTGTGCTGCTGTCATGCCGAATAAAAAAAATTCTGGGCTATCTTCTACTTGTAGATTCGTTATTTCCTCAATGATCTTTTTTATGTCTTGCCAATATTGTTGGGCCTTCCTACATTTCCACCAAGCATGATAGTATGTCCCCTTTTTTGTTTTACACTTCCAACAGAGTGAGGGGGCATTTGGTATATTTTGGCTAATCGAGCCGGTGGTAAGTGCCATCTGTAAAACATTTTGATAAGATTCTCTTTATAAGATATGGCCCTTGTCATTTTGATATTTGTTTCCATAGTTTCTCCCAATTTGCCAATTGAATATTATGCCCTATGTCCCTAGCCCACCTTATCATGTTTTCTTTAACTGTTTCTTCTAATAATTTGTGTCTAAGAAGATAGTTGTATGTTTTGGTTATCATCTTTTGTTCTGCTCCCTGTAAAATCTTGTCCAATTCATTCAAGTTATTCGAAATTCCATGTTGTTTTTTGTCTACTGTATATCTTGAGTGTATTTGGGTATAGGGCCACCAATCAATATTTATACCACAATTTTGAAGTTGATGTCTTGGGATAAGTTCGCCTTCCTGGTTTAATAGATCTTGGTACCGCATCATCTTTCCTGTCTCGAGGGTATTTGGATGTATCAGTGCCTCCATCGGGGACCACCATTTTGGTATTCTAGTGTAATGATTTTTCTTGATTTCCTGCCAAATCTTAAATAGTGAAGCCCAAATTATATGTCGTTGGAAATACATATGTCGTTTGTACGGTCCGTCCCATAAGAAAGCGTGTCATCCTCGTGTTAGATCAAAGCCTTCTAAATATAGAGTTCTTTTATTGTCCAATTCCATCCATTCTTTGATCCAGGTCAGACCTGATGCCTTATAATAAAGTTCCCAGTCTGGCATTGCCAGACCTCCTTTGTCTCGTGAATCTTGTAAAGCTTTGATCTTGATTCTGGCCTACTTTCCCTGCCATAGATAAGTCATTATTGTTTTATTAAGATTCTTGAAAAAATCTCTTCCCAGATGTATTGGTATTACCTGGTATAGGTATAATACTCTTGGTAGTATGTTCATTTTTACTGAGGCAATTCTGCCCATCAACGACAGTTGTAGTCTATTCCAAATTTCCAAATCTTTTTTAATTTGTTTTAATAGTTTAGTATAATTGTCTTCTTTGATCGTAGTTGCTTTTGCCGTCAACCAGATACCTAAGTATTTTATCTTCTTTACTATTTGAATTCCTAATTCTTCTTCTAATTTCAACCTTTGTGCCTGAGCCATATTTTTCGTCAGTACTTTTGTTTTTTGTTTGTTTATTTTGAGGCCTGCGACTTCCCCATATTCCTCTATCATTGCCATCAGCCTGGGTCCAGATAGTCTTGGGTTTTCCAGAATGAAAATTATATCATCTGCAAAGGCGAGCAGTTTATACTCCTCTCCCCGAATCTTGAGACCTTTGATGTCTTCCTCCTTCCTGATTTCGTTTAATAGAACTTCCAATGCTATTATGAATAATAGGGGTGACATGGGACGTCCTTGTCGTACTCCTTTCTGAATATTAAAAATTTGTGTCATATCGCCATTTATTGAGATTTTTGCTGTTTGGTAAGAGTAAATTTTTTTTTATCAGTTTAAGAAATTTCTCTCCACAGTTCATCGATTCAAGTTGTATTATAAGAAAAGACCAATTTAAGTTATCCAAGGCCTTCTGGGCATCAAGAGAGATTAGAGCCACTTCTTTATCTATCTTCTGATTGTAGTATTCCAAAATATTTATAATCGTTCTCAGATTGTTTTTGATCTGTCTCCTAGGTATGAAACCATTTTGATCTGGATGTACATATTTGTGAATTATTGCTTTAAGTCTCTGTGCCAGTATTGACACAAATAGTTTATAGTCCACATTGAGTAATGAAATTGGTCTATAGTTTCTAACTTGGGTCGGGTCTGTGTCTTCTTTGTGTATTAATGTGATAATGGTTTCTGTCCAGGATTTTGGAATTTCGGCTGTCAATAATGCTGCATTAAAAACTTGTAGCTATGTTTCATCTATTGATTGTTGGCAGTGTTCGTAAAATTCAGTGGGGATTCCATCTAGTCCTGGGATTTTATTGTTCTTTTGTTTTTTGCGAGCTTCGATCAATTCGAACATTGTTATGGGTCGGTTCAAGATCTCTCTGTGTTCTTCTTCAAAGTGTGTGATATTAGTTTTGTGAAGGTATTTTTTAATTTGATCTTCCGGGACATCTTCCTGTCGGTAAAGTTTTTGAAAAAAATGCTTTAACTATATTTTTCTTATCTAGATGTGTATGATATAAAGTTCCTGATTCGTCCTAGAGTTGGTGAATAATTCTTTTTTTCTGTTTGCTTTTTTTAATTTGTAAGCTAACCAGTGTCCAGTTTTATTTGCATGTTCAAAATTGGTCTGCTTTGCCATTCTTATTTTCTGTGCCAATTCAGTTTTTGTAGTTAAGTTCAATTTGTGTTTAGCCAGATTAAGTTTTTGTTGCGCTATCTTGTTGTTAGGGTGCTGTTGTAATTTAGTTTCCTCTATCTTAATTTCTTCCATTAGATCATTCCTAATTCTTTGTTTCTCTTTTTTTCTTTTCGCCACATATGCGATAGTTAGGCCTCTAATATAAGCTTTCGTCATATCCCATAAATTTTGTAACAACGTTTGATCCTTTGTGTTGATTTGGAAAAATATCTTAATTTGTTTTTCTATCATTTGTAAGTACTCTTTTTCCTTTATTATACTTGTGTCCATTTTCCATCTTTTCTGTTTTCGAAAACCTTTCCAGACTATTTTAATGGGGTTATGATCGACCCATATACTAGGCATAATTTCTACATCATATGTTTCTTTGCTTAATTAGGTGTCATCCAAGCCATATCCAGCCTGGACCACGATTGATGTGGGGCAGAAAAATATGTATATTGTTTTACTTTGGTGTTTAATTCTTGCCAAGTGTCATGTAAACTCATTTCTTGTGCCAAATCCTTGAATGTTTGCGGCAATGTCTTCCTTTTAATTTTATTCTTCCTATTACTATGATGATCTTCTCGTGGGTTTACAATCGCATTAAAATCGCTGACAATACAAACATTTTCATAATCCAACTCTTTTAGTTTGTCGTGTAATTTTTTGTAGAAATCTGTTTGGTTTCCATTTGGAGCATAAATAGCTACTAACAATATTATTTTTGTTTCCAATTTTATTTCTATCATTAAGACTCGACCTTCTTTATCAGTATGAATTAACTTAGTTCTTATAGGATCTCTGACATATATTACCACTCCCCTTTTTTTGCAGTCGCCTAGAGATGTGTATATTACTCCTAATTTTTTGTTTTCAAGTAGTTTTTTCTGTTGTTTTCTTATATGTACTTCTTGTAATGTAATTATGTCTGCCCCTAGTTTTTGCAGTTTAGTAAATATTTGATGTCTTTTACTTGGTGAGTTTAGACCATTTATATTTATGGAAATGAGCTTTAATTCTTCTTCCATTTCGGCTGGTGTTTATTTGTCCGTAGTTTTGAGTTTTGTTGTGTTTCTTGTAACTCTTTGTGTAATCCCCATCGTTTCCTCCTTCCCTAACCTTCCCTTCCTCTGTTCCTTGTCCTCCTTGTTTGTTATTTGTAGCTCTTGGTCGCTAGAGTTTTGTTCTTCTCTACTTTCTCTGCTTTCCTGTTCTCCTTCATATCCTAGGTGTTGGTCGACAAAGTCTTGAGCTTTTTCTATAGTCTCTATTCGAAATTTCCTTCCTTCCCATGAGATAAGTACCCCTTCTGGTATAAGCCATCTAAATTTTATCTTGAGGTTATTTAATTGTCTAGTTAAGAAATTGTAATCTCTTCTCCTATCCCTGGCCCTTCTCGGTACTTGTTTTAATGCTAGAACTTCCCTTCCTTTATACATAACTGTCTCCTCCCTCATTTTTCTATATATATCTTCTTTCATTGTTTTCTTCGTGAATCTAATATGTACTTCTTTGGGGAGTTTGTTTCTTCTTGCATAATTTGTAAAGGCTCTATAGATTTCATCGATTCCATTTCTTATTTCATCCTTATCTTTGTGTGTCGCCTTTGCCAATATTTCAATCATAATTTCGTCCAAGTCTTCATCTCTCTGTTCTTCTATATTTTGGAATCTTAAATAGAAGGATGCCTTCTCCATTTCAAGGAATGTCAATGCATCTTCTGTATCTCGACTCCTTATCGCTTGTTGATTTTCCATCCTTTCCAACCTAGTGGCTGTGGCTTCTGTTTTTTCCTCCACTTTATAAATTCTCTGTTCATTTTCCGTGATGTTTTGTTGGATTTTCACTATCTTCTCATCTATATTTTTAATATCATCTTTGATTTCCCCTACATCCAATCACATTTGTTCATGGTTCCTTTTAGTTTCATCATGGTTAAGAGTCATCTTATCTTCCATCCTTTTCATTCCCTCTTGAATCATTGCAAGGGCAGCCTGAATATTTTGCATACCTATAATGGTATTAGTCTTCTCTTTATCTATCGTTTCCCCTGTCTTCTGCTGTACCGGAGAGGCCACCAATAATGTTTGGGTTGGAGATATCTTCTTAGTTGTTTTAATAGTGGTTGATGTACTTGAAGTTGCCATATCTATTATACGTACTATTCTTAGCCACAATTTCATAAAATTATCAATCACCTAATTAATGTTTATAGCTTAAATACAAGATTATTATTGCAAAGCTATTTGAGAATACTTCTAAGGAACAATACAATAATATAAGTAGAGAAAAAAGGAAAGCGGGGGGGAGGCAAGAAAGGAGGAAACAACAGGGAAAGGGCAAGCTTCTAGCAGTTCATCGGTTACCTTATTCTTCAATTAATTAAAAGGTAAATTATATTTCTCTAACAGTTTTATAATAGTTCTAGAATTAAGTCAATATCAATTTTATATATTCTATATGTACCCCTTTACCAACCAGGTTCTAACTATTTTAATTATTATAACTCTATCAAGTTATTTAAATTGATTAGCTTCAAGTAAATAAATTTATCAAATATAATACACTATAGTTGTTTAATTGAATTTAAATAAACAAATTATTCCGTTATTGATATTTAAAAAGAAAAACTAATAAATTGTTAAATGTTATTTTCCAATTCTATTATGTTATAATATAATATAATAAGCTTAGGCCAAACCAGCTGTAATTATATTGTCCATTTGTTTTCTATTTCGTTATGTAACCTCATCCTTCTTCCAATCAGTCACCATTCCAAAGTCTGGATCATCCTTTTCACGTTGAATTTATTTCAATATCCAATTTAGTCCACTGCATTTCAACTTGTAAAACCAAAGTCCAGGTCCAAGATTCTTATATCCAATATCTGATACCCAATGTCTAACTCCTCGTGTGTTCCTGTTCACCAAATGTCCAACTTTCATCCAGTTAATCTGCCACTTTTTCTCTGTCAAAATTATATCCAAATAGCTCAATGTTTAATAGCCAAATAGACAGAAACTCTCACTTATATCCTGATCTTCAAAAGAAATATCACTAGAAGTGTCGGAGATGGCAACAATTTGTAAAAAATCCTCTCAAATAGGTTCTTCCGGAGTTTGTCCCATCTCTCTCCACACTCTCCCACTATCTGTTTCATTCTCTGGTTGTCCGGTTCAGTCCAATCAATCCAGTCGACGCCAATAAAATCCGGTACGATCGATTTATAGGAATCTGTCCAAAATCCTTCCTCCGATCTCCAGCACACCACGCTCCTCACACTCTCTCCGTTCACTTCAGTATTGCACGATCTGTTCTTGTTCTATATTTGTCCAATTCAATCCACTCAATCCAATCCACACTTATAGAATCCAATAGTATCAAAGTTTTAAATCATCTATGAGTCTAATCGTAATATTCACAATTAACAACTACCTTCTTCACACTCTCTCCATACACTCCGGCTGTTCAAGTTTTTTTTGCGCTGTCACGTTTCCGTTCAAAATGGCTCCGTTCCGATCAATCCTTCCATCGCCGCTTCTCTTATCTCTTTTTCTGGTTCTCTACCACCAGCATCTACTTCTTACTATCAAATAATTTTTGGGTTTTTCTAAATTTTAGTCTCCTGTTGACGACTTCTTTTCGTTATCAATCTTCGCTTCCCACTTACGCAGTTATCAGCGCCTCCGGCCAGCCCCGGAAGGCTGGTTTTTCCTCACTCTGGGCTAAGGGATTTATCTTGTACCTTTGAAGAAGTTGCGATCTCCTCTGAGATTCTAAGATATTCCCCTCTAAACTATTGATCTCTCCGAGATCAATAGCGCCTGTTTCGGCTCCAGATGTGGGATTGTTAGGCACCCAGGAATGGAGCTCCATCCCTTTCGTCCCTAACGCGCTGAGGTCGCTGCCGGAAGTCAATATACAATTATTATTTTCTTCTATCTTACTTCCTTTCACATAATTGAAAAATGTTATCTATATATATAGCTCCTTCAATTCTTTTCACAGAAGTTAGTTTCTATTCCCCCAATTACCATAATTTTTCTTTTTTGAACCTATTTCATTGAATCCTTCTGTCCAAAACTGGATAGACTATTCAAGATTGACCAAACTGCACACAGTGGAATTATTATTTACATTAATTAAAAAAATTATACTTTCATTGATGCACTCTAAAATTTCATTTGCCTTCTTTGCAGCTATATCACATTGTTAATTCATGTTCATTTTAAAGTCACTTACCATTCCAAGATTTTCTCATTTACCACTACCAAACCAGGAAATCTGTACTCATGCATTTTATTTTGTTTAAGTGAAAAATCTTGCACTTGTCTCTTTTAAATTTCCATTTGATTACTTTCAGTCATTTCCCCCCAACCTATGAGTACAGCTTTGAATTTAATTTCTGTCCTATAAACTTTTAACTATCCCACCCAATTTTGTATCCTCTGCAAAACTGATAAACAATCCTTCTATCTTTTCTTCTAATACATTAATAAAAATGTGGAAGAGCAGAGGATTTAGAACTGATTACTGTAGCATCTAATCTGATAGTTCAAATGAGGAGAACTCTTTAAAAATGATTTCTGAGCGGCCTATGTATCCAATCAATTATCATGGCACCCAGCCCTACAATTAATTAATAGCTAATCAACATCTCATGGAATACTCTGTCAAATGTTCTGTTAAAGCCAGAATATATTATGTACACAGCATAATCACAATCTGTAAAGGATTGAAAAGGAGATAAAATTGGTCTAACAAGGTTTGTTTTTGACTGATTCAGGTTGTAATTAGCACTTTGATTTAAAGTTTCTTACAGAGCACTCTTTATGATCTGCTGCAGAAGCTTTTCAAGTATTGATGTCAAACTATCTGTAGTTTACGAGAATTTCCACTCAGACCCTTTTTTAAAAATAAGAACATTCACTTTCCTCTTGGAAAGTCACCTGACATTTCATCCATTTCCAGGGTTTCTCAAATATATACATATATGGATTCAGTCAGAGTATCAACTAATTCTTTTAGTACTCTAGGATGTAATTACAACAACATATTTTCTATGTCAAATAATGTCATATGCTTTCAAGACTACTAATACAACTTTATTGCAAGACTTAGTGAGATAGCTTTTTATAAAAGTGGGATGAATAGATTATATTCAGGGTTACATGCTGTTTTCTTCTTTAAAAGTACTAGATTCTCAGTTCTGTTTAGTATTTGTTTATAAACCTCTGTGGATTCTGATAAAAAGAAAGATACCAAGGAAACTCAGAAAGAAAAAGCACATAATGAGAAGCCCAGTTTGAAGCTTCATTATTGTAAGAACACAAAGTCTAACAATGACTTTTGGTGGAAGAATCTGATTAGCTGACTTGGGAATTTGAAGAGCATCTCACCTTACAGCAGTGACTGCCACCTTAGCTATATTATATTACTTTGTCTCATTGTGTAACATTACTTACATCAGCTGAGTAGCTGACTTTATTTGAGTTCCAAAATGAAATAACATTTTCAATTCATCATGGGGAAATAGGGAGTTAGGGGGCGGGAGGGAGGATATTTTCCATACTCTTTTCCATTCCAAGTAAGAGCAATTGATTATTCTGGGATTCATCTCCACTGAACGTGCTTAGGAGTTGGAGAACAATCAACCTCAAAGACTAAATCATAGAAATATATGCAGTGTCTTTAAATATGAGTGTCTTTAAAAAAAAAACAATAGCAAATGTGGTAGATTTCAACAATGAAATGATAATGCAATGAAAATGGTTACATTTCAGTGATGATGTGGTTATTTCAGTAAATTCAAACCACTAGACTTACCATTTCCATGCCCAGGACAATTAGTCAAAGCGGGTCTCCATCAATGGTACAGCTCTGGATTGTCAATGAGTTTCCTCAACTTCCTTCTCCCATATTCTGTTACTTTTTTTGACTTTCCATCTCTTGGCACATTTCCAGTACTTGTTTAATTTTCAAACAACAATCCACATCCTTTTTCTTCTGATCTCAGGTCCCTCCTTTCTTCATTGCTCTCATTTCATGATCAGACAGAAGATGAGGCATCGTATGCTTTTATTCCAAGGTGATATATTGGCAAATATTGTGAGATGGTTCCAGATTGTACAGTAATGTCACTTCTTTAGAATCCTCCTCCATCTCCTCTTATTTCACTTGAAGACTCTTTTTCCACCCAGTTCTTTTAAATTTTCTTGATACTAGTTGACCTGCTATATTATTACTACATTTTGTTCAGTGTTTTACCATTCTTGTATTATATTTATACCTTCTTTTAAACCCTAACAAAGTACTTATTATTGAATAGCAGAATACAAATTAGTGAAATAATAAATAAATATAATACTTAATGATATCTGGAAATTCATTGGACTATGTAACCTATTTTTACTTAAATGCAAAGGGGCAAACATTGAAGGTAGTATCTTCTTCCAAATTACAGACAACTAGCTCACATGGGTATATTCATCACTTGATCATTGAAACATCATCCAATAATCTTACAAGTCACCATAAACTACAGCTGAAACAACTGTAGACAGCAAACTTCCAAATAATCCTACACCACTGCAAATGTGGTGCTTTAAAAAAACATTTTCACCTGCAAGTTAAAATTAATTGACACTTGCTATGGATTTTGCCAAAATAAGAAGCAGAATCATGTGAGGAAAATAACCGTGTTTCATTGGGTGCTGCTTTACAAGAAACACAGACCCTGGAAAATGGAAAAGCAAAGATGTTTGTAGACATTGGTGACTACAATCAGATGTTAGGGATCTAATTTGCTGATTAGTTAGAGAAGCTGGACAGATCTTTGTTAGTTTATCCAGAGTTAGTTCTATTTTTAGACAAAAATGGATCTTTCAGGAGGGCAGCATAGGGAAGGAATTGTGAATATTAAAGTCATCAGATGGGAGGTGGTAGAAGATTGGGATTTCCCTAAAATGCAATTTGCTAAGGTCTGCCCTTTTCTGGTTTAGGGACCATCAATTTGTGTCTGCTAAGAAGACAAAGTGAGAAACTAGGCTTGCCCTTGATGATATCTAAAAGAGATATTCAACAGGTGCAGTCTGCATTTTGCTTTTGGGTTTCTCCCCCCCACTAAAACACATACCAGCAAGTCATTTAATTTTCCTAATGAAAGTTTGGACACAAGGCATTATAGAAGCTGGCTTTCCTACATTATGGTGGTCCATTGGATATACAAGGCATATGTTGTTACTGTCTTTAGAATAGGCACATGTTGAATAATCACATGAACTGCTGACCCAGTCAAACCAAACAAATGAATACGGAAACTGAAATGGATGGAATCAGGTAGGAGTCACTTGATAAGGGGCTTCTCCTGTACTTTGTAGTTCAGATCTCCAGACAACCAATGCCTTCCTACTGCAAACTCTAGCTAAGGAAAGCATGATTCATTGCAAATGGAAGATGACTGCACTGCGGATGGATGGCAAGAAAAGCTTCATCCTTTGTAGCTGTGGTGGAAGGTGATGGTATTCAAAAGCAGGATGGTTGTGGAGGACTACTGCTTAGGAAACAGAATTATCATTAATTAATGACCACCTGACCTTTTCAGCCAAATCTCTATTTCATAGAACCAAGACAGCTTTCTACCTGATGCTTGGTACAAAATCTCTGCACATTGCTTTCCTGTAAATCAGGATCAAAGACAGACTTCTTTGAGGAAAGATGTTACCAGATGAGATACAGCAGTAGGAAAATAATTTATACACTACAAATTAATTTGTACTTCCCAAATTAACAGGCAAATAAAAACACAATTATATAACAATATTTAAAGAGTTCCAAGTTTGTTGATGCATTTCTTCAAACTTGTCCACATTATTAGAGAAAACAGCATATGGAGAAATATATTATATATTTTTTAAAAAAACATTTTTGCTCATGTTATATAAGTATGGTAAAATTGGATACTAAAATCTTAATACTAAAATAATATATAAGAAAATGTATCTGGACTTTTGAAGAAGTGTGAACAGAAGCAGAAATGAGGAAGTAAGGATATATATATATATATATATATATATATATATATATATATATATATATATATATATATATAATCAGCTTCCAACTGTTTTGATTTGATCTGATCATCAATCTGCTCTGCTCTGATTATTCAGATCAATTCAGAAAATTGAGTGCATTCAATTCAAACTCACACCAATTTGATTTGCCAAATAGATTTGGGGTAAAACCATTAAAAAGTTAGTTTGATTCAGTGATTCAGCTGAATTGCCTCCAAACTGAATTCCAGAATTCCAGAAGTTCACAGTTTTCTGCCCTGTAAAGATTAGGAAAAGAAAAATGCATAATAAATGAAATTATAAGTCATAGCTTCTACCTTCTTTCCTTAGATCACAGAAAAAAGACTTGGCAAAAAACAGTTTGGTGAATAATGAATTTCCAAGGGGTTGGGTTGCTTCTTTTAGTTCAGGAATGGGGAAATGTTTGAGTCCATTTAATCCAGCATTAAATCATATCATAAAATACAAGCAATGCATTAAAAAGCATTCAGTAAGCATAGACATTGAAAATTTCATAGTTTAAAATTTATTTCACTGTAGCACATGAGCTTGCTTATTTTTATGTGGATTTGCTCACTTTTATGATATTTCCATGATCCCTGCTGCCTCCTACATGCTTGTGAACCATGCAGCCATCTGCTTGAAAAAGCATTTGACTTCCACATAAAATTGTGGGTTAGTTTACTCTCTTCATTCAACTAGCACTATAGTATTAGTTGGTCAACATACTGCAATTAATCTGTTGTTGTTCTCATATGGAACACTGTGATTGGAATTGTATAAACCAGCTTTTTAAAACTTGGTATCTTTCAATTTATTGGGACTAAAGCCTTAAGCAAGAGTTCTGAAAATGGCAGTCTCAATAACTGGAGATAGATAGATTGAAGAAGGGTGATGGTAGACCCTTATCTGAGCAGAAGCTATTCATAATGCTTTACAGCCCTGTCTAAGCAGCTCACAGAGTCAGCATATTGCCCCCAACAATCTGGGTCCTGGTTTTACCAAACCTAGAAGGATGAAAGGCTGAGTCAACCATGAGCAGGTCAGAATTGAACTCCTGGCAGTGAGCAGTGAGTTAGCCTACAATACTGCTCTTTAACTATGGCGCCACCAGGGCTCTATACAAGGTGTGAAGCTTATAGTACTTGCTAGCCCTTCAAATAATTCTCTGATTTTGAGTACAAACAAAATGATACATCCAAGGATTCCCATATCATATGAGGAGTGTATGTTTTTCTATTGACTTCCAGTTTATTAAGCAGATGGCAGGGTGCCAGGGACCAATACTGCATTTTATTAATGTGCCAAAAGAAGAAGATAATGAGACAATGACCTTTCCATCTAGATCATAGAAAAAGCACTCTAATAGCACTTGGCACCCAAATGACTGCTTAAATTAGCATGAATTTTAATAGTTTTTTGTCAATGCTCCTCCCTCCTCTGCTATCAGATATAGACAACACTCTCACAACCAAAAGTTAAACTGCACCACTGCATATTGAAATGAATAAGATCCACGTGAAAAATTATTTCCCATAAAAAGAAATCAAGATATAAAATTCCTTGGTTATAGAAATCTATATTTTTCTTTCTGAAAGGACTAGGGATTTTTCGGTTAAAGAAGGGAATCTTTCAACCAGTGGCAACTTTCTGTTTCATGAATCTTTAGTCTCCTCTGTGGCTTGAAATCGTACAGTTCAGAGGGATCAACTTTGACAAAAAATATCTCCTGGCTCTACTCTTTTTGGTTCATGCACAAAAGAAATTCAAGCCAAATCACTTTGCCATTGTACTATTTTATACAATATCAAATCAGTAATCCCATTACTTTCCCTGCAAGGACCAGTAGAAAAGGCTAGAATAATCAAAAAGCATTAAATGCCAACAAAATAGCAAGAAATACCAATCATTGTTTCAACATAAACAAAAAGCACAAGTCCTTTTTATGGTGCCTTTGTCAATGTATGGGCAGTTCTAGACATTCAAGCAGAAAGACTCTATGGCAGTTCGAAAGCACATCCAAACCGCTGCAATCTCATAACCACAACAGCATTCCAGAACTGAGCAGTTATATTTGTGGCTCACTTATACAGGACCATCATAAAAGCAACCTTAATAAAAATATGGCATTTCTATAGGACTTGTAGTTATTTCTTTTTCTGATTTTCAGGAATTCTTTCAAAAGTCTCTCAGGTCTTAGTTTTTATCTGTTTCAATGGTGACAGTTTTGGACAGATTGAAATTGCGCAAGATGGAAATTTTGAAAGTGTTCTTTAATATGCACTCCAAAGCATTTCAAGACAATTTAAATGAAAAATCAATAAATCTAATATCTGATATCCATCTTCTCCTTTTTTTCAAAAACTAGCAAATCTCCATGATTTAGTGAGACTAATCCAAAAGGGAAAAACATCCCTACAAATTACTATGAATATATCTGCCTACCATAATGTAGTAGCTTCAAGAAGAGGAAAAAAAAAGATCAGGAAAAATAACATACAGAAAATCTTTTCCCTTAGAACAAACATCAAGTTTGTTCTAATATGCCACTACACTAAAGCTATTTTTAACTTACAATACCACATGTAAGAGACCCAATTGTGCAGATACTTAGATATCAAATCTAGAGTGGAGCCTAGATTTTGGCTGATTTGAGTTTTGAAAATCTAATGAAAAGAGTTAATTTCACTAGCCTAACAAAAAGAAGCAGAACTATGGTGCAATGTGTTTTTGTAACTGGTTGTCATCTGAATAAAAAAAATAAGACTACAAAAAAAGAAAAATGGTCTCTCATTTTTCTCTTGTTTTTGCTAGATCACAAAAAAGAGAATGCAATAAATCTACAGAGAAGCTATGCCAGCATGAACATGTAGAGGAAGGAAGGAAGGAAGGAAGGAAGGAAGGAAGGAAGGAAGGAAGGAAGGAAGGAAGGAAGGAAGGAAGGAAGGAAGGAAGAAAGGAAGATTTACAATGATATACCATTTTATCCATTTCCTCTGAATGGGTGCTTAGTTTTGAAAAAAATAAGTGCAGATTAAAAGAACACAAAGATAAATGTTTATTATATGTGGGACTTTCAGAACACTAGATAATTCTTTTCCCAAGATTCTTACATTTAAAAATTTAATGTAAACAAGGAAGGGGAGATAAATTAAGGTCAAGTAAATAGGGAAACCTATATGCGGGTCAAGAAGCAACAGTGAGAATTGGACACGGAATCACTGATTGGTTCAAAATTGAGAAAGGAGTCTGGTAAGGCTGTATAATGTTGCCCTGCCTATTTAACTTATATGCAGAGCACCTCATGAGAAAGGCGAGGCAAGATGAATCATAAATTGGAATTAAGATTGCCGGGAGAAATATCAACCTCAATATGCAGATGATACCACTCTAATGGCAGAAAGTGAAGAGGAACTAAAGTGCCTCTTGATGCGGGTAAAGGGGGAGAGTGCAAAAGTTGGCTTGAAACTCAACATTAAGAAAACTAAGATCATGGCATCCAGCCCTCTCAATTCCTGGCAAATAGATGGAGAAGAAATGGAGGTAGTGACAAATTTTATTTTCATGGGCTCCAAGATCACCGCAGATGGGAACTGCAGCCAAGAAATTAAAAAACACTTGCTCCTGGGGAGGAAAGCTATGTCAAATCTAGATAGCTTACTAAAAATCAGAGACATCACCCTGCCAACAAAAGGTTATAGTTTTCCCAGTTGCAATGTATGGCTGTGAAAGTTGGACCATAAGAAAGGCTGAGCGCCAAAGAATTGAGGCCTTTGAACTATGGTGCTGGAGAAGACTCCTGCGAGTCCCTTGGACTCCAAGGCGATCAAACCGGTCAGTTCTAGAGGAGATCAACCCTGACTGCTCTTTAGAAGGCCAGATACTGAAGATGAAACTCAAATACTTTGGCCACCTAATGAGAAGGAAGGACTCACTGGAGAAGAGCCTAACACTGGGAACGATTGAGGACAAAAGAAGAAGGGGACAAGAAGAAGAGAACGTGGTGGCTGGATGGAATCACTGAAGCAGTAAGCATGATCTTAAATGGACTCCAAGGATGGTAGAGGACAGGAAGGCCTGGAAGAATTTTGTCTATGGGGTCGCAAGGGTCGGACATGACTTCTCGACTAAAGACAACAAATAGGGAAACAATATACTACAGTTTCAGCTGCACATACTAGATTGACTTATAGAGTGAGATTGTAATAGGCATCAGCACTGGCAAATTCTAGCAGTGAAGGAAGTCCTATCTTCTGACTTTTTACTGTAAAGATGCATAAGTGTCTGGTATGATTTAAGAATCTGTGAAGAACATATATGTTCAGTGGTAGCCTCTTTCTAAATCAATCTGCCATGCTGTAGCCCAAATAAGTACTGAAGCATTGGCCAATCAGAATCGTCTGTATATGCTGATAAAATTTAGTTTAGACACTACTGAGGATGGGAGTAAGGAAATTCTTTTTCCTCATTCACATACACTTAAAGGCCTTGTAAAATAGGAGCAGAAACATCACGATTCTGTACCCATGGGTAAATTCATAATGTCCCACTGCAATCATGAGGCATGAAAGTTATGCCTTACTTACTAATCAGGATTAAACCCTAAGATATTTTTTTTTTCTACTGACTTGCTGACCAATGCTACATGCTCTGAAGTCAATGCCCAGCAAGCAAAGAAGGTTTGGGGGATTTCCCCCCAGATTCAAATTAATCCCTAAGTGGCTAAGACACTGAGCTTTGAAATGTTTTTGATTGAAAGGTTGGCAGTTCAGTGGTTCGAATCCCTAGTGCCACATAACAGGGTGAACTCCTGTTATTTGTCCCAGCTTCTGCCACGTAAAAAATGCAAGTAGAAAAATAGGGACCACCTTTGGTGGGAAGGTAACAGCGTTCCGTGCATCTTTGGCATTTAGTCATGCTGGCCACATGACCATGGAGACGTCTTCGGCAGTGCTGGCTCTTCGGCTTTGAAAGGGAGATGAGCACCGCCCCCTAGAGTCAGGAAGGACTATCACATATGTTCGAGGGGAACCTTTACCTTTACTTAATTTTTATCATTAAATATTTTTCACCCTGGGAGTATACTCTTTCATAAGAGTGTTCCACCCCACCCGACACACAAAATGAATCCTTCAATCGCTAATTGAATCCTGCATGCGCTTGTTATAAAATAAGAGAGTCTACATTTCTTCTTCCAAAGCTTCTGACAGTAACCACTGTGAGAGACGGATCCAGTTATTGGCAGTTTCTGTTTAGAAACAAGAATGCTGGTGTACAATATCCTGGCAGTTTTATTGCTTTTTTTTTTTTTACACCCCATATAACCTATGGTTGGACCATTAAAGAAGGACAATTGTGATAAATAACTATGAAAAACAGATCCAGTGAGATGGATATTCTACTGTAAGCCATATGTCTTTGTCCAGGGCATCTGCAGAGTCATTTCTAAAAATGCCAGGCTATTAAACAGAACGATTTCTTACATTTCACAGCCATCCAGCATAACAAGAGCTGGGGGATCAGTCCAGAGCTTAAATTCAGGAGGGCTGAGGGAAATGCTAGATTCCTGCAAGCTTGGGAGTTTCAAGAAATGGAGCTTGTACTCATATGGGAAGAATAAAGTTATGCGTCCCCCAGCCTTCTTGTAACATGGATGCTGCAATAAAAAAGGGATGCTTGTTTGAATGAGTAGGGACCAACCAGCAGGATATAATTTGTGAATGACTATTGATATGAACTATATCAGTATTTTGGGCCCCCTGTCAATTGTCATACCCTTTCTTTGTAGATTCATGGGGAATGTGGAACCATTTTTCTCTTTTCTAACAAACGGAGTAGGCAATGTGCCACTTTTCTTATTCACTTGTTTTTCATTCGTTTGAGGGTTTATTGATTTCCTTCAACTCTTAAAACTCTCCTCTTCAACCTAAAAGATTCCCAAAGTGATTTACAGAATAATAAAAAAACAAAAACAGTCCTTGCTTTCTGGCTTGCAACCTAAAAAGTTGCAACAGAAGCAAAAGATGATCTGGATTGAAAACTACTTTTTTAAAAAAAGAAATGGATGTGCTCATTGAACCACGGGTATCAGGAGCAGGGAAGGTCAGGCTGGAGTTACAGGACTTTGGGAAGTTCCGAGATACTTTGTCTAAGTTGTTGGAACTGGAACAAGATCACCTTTAGATTGGCTAAAATATCTGCCTGAGATTTTTTTTCCCCATTGGATTTGAAGAATAACTTGATAAAGAAGGCCTCTAAAAAATGGAATTCGGGACCTCAATTTCCCAATATTTAGAAAAGTAGATGCATCTCTGTCTTCAGGCTTCTAATTTTTAATAGTTTTTAGCATCAAATTTGGTGTTCATTTAGATTTACTGTTAACTTTTTATATTCAGTTTTTTTCTTTTAGTTTTGTTAGCTATCTTGAGTATGAACTATTAGTATTTACAGATGGTTCAGTGACTAAGACACTGAGCTTGTCAATCAGAAAGGTCGGCAGTTCGGCGGTTCAAATCCCTAGTACAGGTCTCCTGCATGAGCAAGGGGTTGGACTAAATGACCTCCAAGGTCCCTTCCAACTCTGTTACTGTTACTATTCCTGTATCCAAAGAAAAGCTTCCTAAATGATATTTTTCACCTGAGAAAAATCACCTGCAAGTATAAGGAAGAATATAGAGAATAATCACAAAGTATCTTTTCTAACTTGGGCTAGACTTCCTTATTTAAAAGGGAACCTCACATTTTTCAATTAAGTCTTATTTTTTTCACAGCCCACGTGATGACATTGTTCCTCAGAAGGATTTAGCTTCATGATGTTTTCTTCAGGAGATTCCACTTTGGGCTGTGATTTAAGTGGGATTGCTGTCTTAAAAGCTCAGGTAGACAGCCTGGGAATTTTCATATCAACATCATGATCTCTTCTCAAACTCAGAGAAGTAATTTGAAGGTGAACTATGACAGTTTTAACCTATCCCAGTTTGAAATGTTTATAACAAGGGATGAAAATCACTGTTCTGTTCCAAAGAGTTGCAAGCTCCATCACTCGTATTCTGAAGAAAAGGGAACAAAGAGAAAAGAACAGTTTGGTACAATATTTGCAGGCTGCTGCTCCTGGGGTGAAGGGAAGATGGGAAAATATCTTAATTTGGCTGGGATGGCTAGAATACTAAGGAACTTCAAAGGTGGCCCACCCGAAAATTCCCTTACCTGATTGTAAGATTGGAAACAAGAAAGAAGATAAGGCAAGTATTTCTTCACAACAGGAAAACAAAACCATATTCTTCCTTCCTCTCCCATAACAATATGCTTTGTTCAACTGTACTTTTGCAGAACTGGAAATTAGTTCATTCTCCAACTCTACTGATAAATGAATCCTCTCTCACCTTCAACTCCTTTTTATATGACAGCAGCTATTTTCATGCTCTAGCCAATGACTAGGCATTCTATATTAAGCATTCATAATAATTGAAAGAATAAATCACCCAGCAAAAAGTTTTTAAAATGTGTAACTTTTTAGAAAAACAGTTATGAGACTTGGTTAGTCTGAGTCTTTGTATTTTAGTTGTTCTTATTGTTCGCCTTCTTAAGCATTTGGTTGGAAACTAAAGACAAATCAAGTAAATTAAGTCAATCCACCTAAAATGACTTTGGCATGCTTCTAGAAGCATCTGTTTGGTGTGTTTATGTTTGAATCCTGTTTGAGATGGTTGCCAAAACCCAAGCTAGGCTGAATTCTGGACATGCTGGCAGATGTTCACAATGTTTTATTGCTTGGGAATTTTCAAGGCCCAGAAGTTTTTTCTCACATTTTTTCCTATGCCAATCATTGCCTTTGAACATGTCTACCAGCTTAGTGCTACAGTTTTTTTTGCAACAAGCCCAGAAAACTGAAAATGAAATGTATTGATCATTAAACAGTTGCGTGCAGCCTCTTGGCATTTAAAGGAAATAACCCATATGTGCCTGGTGTAGATGTTTTATCTACTTATTCTTAGTAGATATATTAACTACTTATTTCTTTAGATGCCATCTTTCAGGGATGAAATGTCCTCCCTAGGTTTTCTGTGAGTGTGTGAAGAGATTCTAAACTAGTTTACAGAATCAGAATTTAAAATCAGTCAAAATAGCCAGAGAAAGAGTAAGCATCTAGTAAGTAATCCCCAAACAATATGATGCTTGTACTGTATTTCCTATATTTACACGTGGAACTGCCTTGAGATAATTATTGGTTTTTCTTGTAAATAATTGTAAATATCCCAAAGGTGCTTTTTCAAGAGGCAACTGGACTTTCTGGTTTTTCTCTGAAGACGTTTCACTTCTCATCCAAGAAGCTTCTTTAGCTTCTTCAAGAGCTGAAGAAGCTTCTTGGATGAGAAGCAAAACGTCTTCAAAGAAAAACCAGAAAGTCCAGTTGCCTCTTGAAAAAGCACCTTTGGGACAACGATGACCTGGATGACTGAGAATCTCCATAGACATTTAGCCTATTCATATTTTCTTCCTTATTCTTTCCCTCTCTCTTTGTATTGTAATACAATACATTTTACAATACATATATTTTACAATACGTTGTAAAATATAATAAAACGTGCAGCAAGACCAAGTCCAGAATGAGCTTGCACCAGCCACTTCCCTCCACCTTCATTCTCAGCAGCCTATGTAGCAGAGTGTGCTTGGATGATAACACATTTTGGGTTTTCTCTGTTTTTTCCTCCTTCAGATTTGTTTAGCAATTAGCCATTACTCCCATTTTCAATTGCATGGGGAGACATGTCCTGAATAGTTTTGTTCTATCACTGATACACAAAAGCCAGACAAGGGACTCTTCAATGACAAGTAAGCAAACGTATATAATACTCCTTCCTCCTCCTAGTTTCCCCACAACAATACCCTGTGAAGTGAGTTGGAATGAGAGTGACTGGCCTAAAGTCACTCAGATTTCATGCCTAAAGCAGGACTAGAACTCATAGTCTCCCAGATCCTAGCCTGATGGAATATCTTGCTAATAACTTTCATTCCCCAGGTTCCATAATATTGGTTCACTTTTCCTACATGAATGCTACAAAAATTTAGAGAAAGGTAACCTAGCATCTTATTATGTGAAAACAGAGAAAGTAAAGCCTCTACATAGTATGGGAATGGTATCAAAAAGCAAAGAGCTTGTTTATGAAAGGAAAAAGGAGGGAAAAAATCCAGGTAGCTTGATCAAATTTAGAGATGAAGAGAAATGAAAAGAAAAATGTTCCTCCAGGATAGAAAAACACAAACCAATCAGTTTTTGAAGTGCCAGCCTTTCCACAGCAACAAATCTCCAGGGATTTGGGGATACAGCAAGAAAGCCAGTGTTAAAAACATGAATCGTCAGTCCATGTTTTTTTGTGGCAGGATGAGGCAGATCGCCAGAAAAGATTGTGGAATGTAACAGATCCCAGACTTAATTCTTGAATAATTCCTTTTATCCCTGAAAACACTGTGGACTTTCAGGAGAATAAGACCCATTCACTAAAGGGGATTCTTGCAGGCCTAGAGCAGGAGGGCAAGGCAGAAAAAAGAAGCTAGTGCAGCATCTTAGCAAGCTCTCAGATAAGGCTTTTATTATCCTAAGCTTTTAAAGAAAGCCCAAAGGAAGCTCTTTATTTCAAAATGCACCCAATCCAGAAGTCGGTTGAAAGATCATGCAGCTGGGCCAAATGGTGTTGAATTCAAAAGAAAGCCAATGTCAAAAACCAAGAATTTGGTTGTTTGGCGTGGCCTAGCGTAGACACTTTCAGGGTGGCAAGACACATTCCAGAAGCCTTGGAGGTCAGACATCACTCCTTTCCAAAAATTACCATGGAACTATACTTTATAACTCATAGAATGTAGAAAGCATTAAATAACTGGGCTGTAGTTATGTAGTATTATAGTCAGTGAATTGCGTTAATTTGATTTTAATCACATTTAAATTAAATTAAATGTAAATGTCTTTAATCCACCAACAATTCTGACATACCACCAAAAGGCCTAACAAGGTCCTTATCCCAAAGGTTTTCAATCCCTTATAGTAGGATTTATATACCTGTTGATATATAGTGTAGTGCAGGAATCCCAATAACCCCTGGACTATGGCCTGGTTCAGAACCTGGCTATGCAAGAGATGAGTGCGCGCAGCTCCATTTTTGCAAGCTGCGAGCATGCACAGCACACACGCCTGCCTGTCACACTAACCATTTCTTCTCCCCTCTCCCCCATCAGTCCACAAAGCTGGAGAGGTTGGGGACTACTGATGTAGTCTGGTGGAAACAATACCGTGTATTTGGCACTATCTGAATTCTTACGGTAGTAGGAATCATTGGAATATTTGTTATAGTGCCCTCACATGATGTAGTAGAACAGCTTGTGATCAGTGGTGGGTTTCAAAATTTTTTACTACCGGTTCTGTGGGTGTGGCTTGGTGGGCATGGCATGGCTTGGTGGGCGTGGCAGGGGAAGGATACTGTAAAATCTCCATTCCTTCCCCATTCCAGGGGAAGGTTATTGCAAAATCCCCATTTCCTCCCAATCAGCTGGGACTCAGGAGGCAGAGAATAGATGGGGGCAGGGCCAGTCAGAGGTGGTATTTATCGGTTCTCCGAACTACTCAAAATTTTCGCTACCGGTTCTCCAGAACTGGTCAGACCTGCTGAAACCCACTTCTGCTTGTGATGGTGTTAATATTCAAATTTTGCAGTATCCTTCCCCTGCTATGCCCACCAAGCCATGCCCACCAAGCCACACCATGCCCACAGAACCAGTAGTAAAAAAATTTGAATTTCACCGCTGGCTTATGATATGCATTTTAAGCACAGATTTGATTAAAACAGCAGATTGAACCATCCAGAGTCATTAGATATTGAGAAATCTATAGATTGTATAGCTAAATAATTAAATTTGTTTGTTTTTTTAAAAAAAATCTTGCTTACATGATTTCTTCATTCATTTAAAAATATGCTTGAAACCATATACCAGTGGCTCTTTCTATCTAGAAAAAAATTCTAAGGACAGAGTAAAATCATAAACTGAATCCTGAGGTGATATAATATCATTTCTCAAGTACAGGCATGAGCTGAACAAATAGCCACTTGGCAATCATTTTAAGGCCTAGCTACAATTGGGTCTTGTATGTTTTATATATTTATGTTTACTGACCTCATGGGAGTCTCTCACCCAAGCCCTGCAATTAAGTCATGCCTTACTTTCAAGAAAGCTCTAACTTCATAGATTCCTAGAGGTGTTATAGCACCATCCAGGGATAAAAATGAGTGAATAAAATATAGAATCATGCTATTGCATTCCAATTCACTTTAGGCAGAACATTTGTTATTAGGTGAGAACTTTCTGTCTTTATTGATTGGGTAGGTACTTATCATTCTTCAGATCTCAATGATTAAAACTCAGATTTACTTTTTCTGGAAACTTAGCTGCCAATAATTACTGGGGATGACCATGACAGCACTTAAAGGATTGGACCACAAGAGTTGGGCAGTCAGAGACAGTGGCACAGTAAACGCCTGCACCGGTGTTCACATCCCACAGATCCTATAGTGGTAAGAAGTAGTCATGTTCACTAATTACAACTTCCCCTTAAGGTTCCACTGGCCTCAAAACAACTAGGCAGTTGTAGGGGATGTGGTAGTGCAGTGACTTAATGACGCTGGAACTGTCAGTCAGAAATGGTCTGCACTCCAGTGGTTTGAGTCCAGTTCCGTGAGATGGTGTGACTTCCCATTGCTCATTCTCTGGCTCCTGAGACAACACGACACAAGGCAAGTTGAGGTGAGATTGGCAGAGGAGCCCGGAAGAACCAGCTACCCAAGAGCAGCTAGTTAGCTGATGTAAAGTTAGTTCACCCCCTGCGGTTCACCAAGCAAGTGCCAAACAGAATGAACTAGCAATCTAGACTGTCAGGACTGTAGTGTGTCTAGTATTTGTAGTTTTCCCTGACATTGTATGCCATATGCTAAATAAACAATAAAAGTATCTAAGAAACAGCAGCAGTGACTAGATGTCTTCTATGGTTATTGCTTTCTGATCATTTGCTCACCCCCATCTCTCAGATTAAACTAATCAAATAAACAAGGATAACAGCATGGAAAAGAAAGAACTACCTCCGTAGGACTACAGTGGTTAAAGCCTATTTGATGTTCAGGGTTTTGTTGGCTTACCTTCTATGGAGAAAAGGGGAGGAAGGGCATTATTTGCCACACAAATAATGAAAGCAGATGGGACTTTTGGTGTCATTAAAAGTGTCCCAGCTTGTTGCCATGACAACCACTGGGAACACTTCTTCTTTTTTTAATTCCTCCTTTTCTTCATTAAAGGTAACATCAATGGCACTAGATAAACTAAAGAGATCCCTGCTGTGCAAATCAGTTTCTCAATAAATAAAACGTTAACATTTTGTATGCTTGGAATGCTGATCACAACCGAAAGGCAGTCTGGGAATATCTTTTGGGGGTGATGATTTAAAACAGAGCAATATTGGTTTACAGGGTCACTCGAATATACGGCAAAGCAACTTAGAAGTGGCAGATTTGAGTAAAACTATAAAGTTGCTGAAATAAATTATCTATATGTGGCTCAAATTTCATTGGAATTTCAAGAATTGTTTTTGATTTCTGATTAGATGAGGGCCTTTTATGGCCTGCCAGGTTTTCTCTCTCTCTCTCTCTCTCTCTCTCTCTCTCTGTGTGTGTGTGTGTGTGTGTGTGTGTGTGTTTTCTATGTGGTGGATTGTTCTAATTAGTCTGTATAGCAGGAAGTATGTGTATCAGTGTACAGATAAAACTAACGCAAAGTATAAAAAAGGGGGAAATATTTAAAACGAGAAAGAAAAGAAGCAACTTTCCCCTTCATCCCAACAAGTATAAACAACTTTAACAACTTATCGCCATCTCTTAAAAAAATATAACAGGCAATCTCTTCCATCCCATATCTCACCTCATTCTCTATAAGCAAATCTTTAAAACCTCATCACCCATTTTAATCAGCAAAAGTCCATTAAGGATTACCAGAAATAACAACCTATCTGTTATGAACTTGATCTAATAAACCCATGTGAGTTCCTTCCTATTAAGTTTATATCACATTTCTATTATTAAGCAAACCATCCAAACTTTATCATTCAAAAGTAGTCAGAAAAAAATCCAATAGAAGTTACCAAAGATAACATCACATCTATTTTAACCTTAATCAGATTAATTTAAAATATAACAAATGAACTCTCTGCCAGTCCAAGCCCAGAGATGACATAGCAAAGTGAAATCAAGTTCAACACTTTGTTTGCTTACACCTAATAAGTGGAATCTTGCCAAACTAAAGCTACAATCTTCTAATCTAATATTCTGTGACTATCCTGAATCTCTCCCCGCCCTTCCTCCATTCAATTTGGGACTGCACAGCCTCTTAATCTGCATCTGTCTTTGGTGCTGCCAATTGATGCATCTGTCTTGTGCTGCCAATTGCAGGTACCCATTCCATCATACTTTCCCATAAAATTCTTATTTATAAACAAACTTTAAAACAAAATTACTTACACAAAGTCAGAAAAAAATCCATAAAATTGTCCATACATAGCAATTTATCTATTTTGCCCTTGGCCAAATAAACTAATTTTATATTCCTTCTTCTTACTCCCAACAATCTTTAGTCCATTCAAATAGTGTCCAAACACTTGGGTTTTTCCCCTCTTTTGGCTCTTCTTACAAAATTGCTAAGAACAGTAACAAATATCTTTTCTAAATCCGATAAGAAAGGTTATCCAAAACGCTTTTCTGGCCTATTATTTGTATATCCTTTTAGTCATCAGCTAGTTTTAATTGCCTATTCAATATTTTATCTTTTTCCATATCCTTCTTGTTTTTAGATAGGTTAAAAACCTGTCCTTGTTAAATCCATATTTCAATTTATTTCAGTTTCATCCAATAAAATGTGTTCTTCTTCCATAACATAGTTTAGTGTGTCAATAATGGCAGAGATCTTTAAAACTAACTCCTGAATTCATTGTTTATAAATTTCTTTCAGTCCATCCATTATCAAAAGATTTTGCTCCATTCTATATTATCAAATCATGTTTAAGTATTCCCCTTTAATAATCTTCATTTCCTTCATTTCCTTCTGGTGCCCTTTAATGTCCACCCTTCAAAGTCCCATCTTATCATGTGTTTTTTCTTCTAAATGCAAAGATGCAGTTTCCCATGGGAAGGGTTTTTTTTAGTATCATTTTTATTAAAACTTTTAAACAGGTAACACTAACACAAACTAATAGAAAGTAAAAAAGGGAAAACTGAGAGAAAACAAAAAGTACAAAAAAAGAAAAAACTTAAAGCAAAACAGAAACCTCCAAACTTGGAAACTTTAACAAAGTATACAAGGACATTCCTTGGAACATTCCTTGATTTCCCAAGACATGTATTATCCTATAGGTTTATCAATCTCTCTGTTAATAGCATTCTCTTCCAAGTCCAGAAATCCAGACAGAGGCATAACTATCTTTACTCCAATATATGCTGCATGTTCTTCTGAAGTTACTTTAAATCTTAAACAAAATTATTTTCCCCTAAGTTACAATAAAGTCAAATTGTCCAAGTCCTTCTCCATCTCTCTATTTATAACATGTGTCTTACCTTTCATACTACCACTTTGTTAATAATTGGTTTTAAATCTGCAGCCAGCTATTCCACAAATTCTTCAATTTTCTTAACATCTTCTTGCAGATCTTTCCTCAACCTTTCAAATTCTTCTTCCATTAACTTTTTTTTTATCAGCTGTAGTCATCTTTTTACCAAATTCTTCAAACAATTTTAGCAATAAATCTGATGGAATACCCTTATCAGTAAGTTGTTCTGATGAACCCATGTATCCTTCTCCCAGTTTGGCAGATTTTCTTATGGTTGCCATGGTGAGAAAGCACAAGCATGTCTGTTACTATGGTGAGAATAAAATACAGGCTTCTTTTTTGTTTTGTTTTGTTTTGCTTTTCTCTATGTTGAGTCATTTGGCTTCAATTAGCAATCCATTGTCACAGTCAAACAATCCAACTAATATTGCACTTATCTTCTTGTTGTGTAAAATCCACCAATTATTACTGTTCTTACATATATAAAAACAGTGAGCCTTCCCACCAAGAGCCATCCTGTTAGTCTAATTAAGTTTACTACTTTCAAAGACACTTTCCTCAAAGAAATACAGCCACCCACACACCAGTGGTGGGTTGCTACCGGTTCACCCCAAATTGGGTGAATCGGTAGCGGTGGTGGCAGGAGGCTTTGCTCACCCGCCCGGATGTCTCTGTGCATGCGCAGAAGCGTTGCACAAATGCGCCCATGAATGAAGTGGCTGAAATTGGAACTCACTACTCACACATACCCCTGTATAGAAGAGAGACAGACAGTATATATATACATACATACATACATACATACATACATACATACATACATACTATTTTTTTAAATCACTGCTTTTCTTTCGCATTTGAAACTTTCTAATATCACAATCTTGTCAAGCTTTTTGCCTTTAGATTAAAATTCTTTATAATTGGAGGTTTTTTTCCCCTCTTCTCAATTAAAAAAAAATAGGCCACCAAGATTCTTTAATCTTTACTGCTGTTTGGAATATCTGTCAGGTTGTAAAGCAATTAAATTATAAAGTGATTAAGAAGGTGAAGCTTTTGCCAGCCAGAAAAGCTATACAACATTTTAGGGCACATTGTAAATCCTAGATTTCCAAGCTACTGGACTCACAATCAACCACAAGAAACTAAATTCCTGCAGGGTTTTTTTTTTTTTTTTTTTGCAAGGAGCAGCTCTTCTAGAGCACAAATAGATAATCTCCCAAGTTCTCCTTCCAGCAGAATTTTTTTTTTTCCCAGTCAGGACCATCTCCTGATTTGCAATTATACTTTGTGCTGTCTCTGTCTGTGGAGCTGTTCCCAAAGATGTCTAACTAGCCGTAACACCTCACTTGGAAGCTGGGTTTCTTATACTTAATTTCAGAATGTTAGTAAAGCCATCTGTATCCTTAGGCCATTTAAAACTTTCTGAAATTAATACGCTAATCATCCCTTTGCTCTTAATTCCAGCCCCTCTTTTCAGTCCTTAAACTGATACTTAAAACTACTTTCATAAGGAATTAAAAGAAACTCATCCAGTAAATACCATGAAACTTCCAAAGTTTCATGGTATTCATACCATGCCATTCCAAAGGTTCTCAATATTTAAAAAGTAATAAAAGTTAATTCCAAAGCAATTAAGAATTGAGAATCAGTTGAACCTTATGTCCTTAGATGCTATATTACCCCTATGAGCTTTGCTGAATTCTCAGCCACTCAATTCACAAGCAGATCACAAAAATGTCATTTCCTACTGTCTACTTATGAGAGGCCTCTGTTTGGAATATGTGTGGGCAATCTCATGATCTCTTCTTTTTCCAGAGAGATTTTGTTGGCCCAAGTCTCGCATTCAACTGTCAATTTCAGCCTTAATGTCATACCCACTTCTTCCAGTTTGCAATATGCTCACCAGAACACACACACACACACACACACACACACACTTTTAAAGTGCATATAAATTGCACAGGATCTATATCCAGCATATTGTTTTTAAGGTATGATTCTAGCCATTCCTAAAAAGTTATATAAAAACATTGAAACTTAGGTTTCTCTTAAAAGTAGCATTAATTTATATCATTTTCTTTGAACACACACATTTCTTTGCTTATTTTTTAAAATCTAGAACTGTATGTTAAAATTCAGAAACCTGAAAAATCTGGGTATTTTTAAGAACATGAGGAAATACAAACAATGTTGTTTGTATTTTAAAATGTTGGCAGAACAAAATTCTATTGTGAAATCCTGGGAATAATAATAGAAAAAAAGTGAGAATCTTTTTTAGAAACACTTATCTCTGTCAAAATACTACAGTTCTTCAAATTCCCTGAGGTGTAAGAGTGATATTAATTTGAAATGTGCATGGTAATTATGCCCTAAGGCTGCAGTTATAAATTTGGGTGGTGCTAGCTTCTTTAATCCATTGGGATATTTGTGTCCAAAATATGTAAATGGGTTTTGTTTTCCTCTGTAAAAAATGATATGATATATCATTGCTATACAGTTTGAATATTTTTAGTATTAAAATGAAATGAATCCCAGAAATTCAAAATCTAGAAAATGCAAATCAGATATTCCTTGTGCATGATACATTTGTGTTTTAACAGGCTAAAGGGCAAATATATTGATAAAACCCACTGCTAACACCAATAGCCTTTCCTCTCTAGTGACTGTATTGCAATAGGAAATCAGTAATGCAGAAATATTTTTTAATGACAAGATCTATTTGGGCAGCGGTTCTCAATCTGGGGGTCACGACCCCTTTGGGGGTCGAACGGCCATTTCACAGGGGTCGCCAAAGCCCTCTCTCGCCCCCCCCCCCACGCCTTCACTCACCCTCACCCTCTGCCTCTGTGGATCGCCCGGTCGCCGTTCGCTTACCCCGCCCACTCCCAATCTATTGCTGTCTCCGGAGTCCCAGCTAATGGCTAGAAGGAAAAAAAACTTTAAATTCTTGCCGCAGGGCTTCAAAGAGCTAGCTGCAAAGAGGTAAATTCCTGGAGCAAATTTTTTTCCCCCTAGCTATGCTGAAAAGCGAAATTGAAAGTAAGGAAGCAGGGTCTTTGCTGCAACGTGACAAAATGAGGCAGAGATATTTCTTTTTCTTTTTCCTCACCAAAAAAGGTAGGTACAAAACTGCAAACAATGGGAAATTTAGGGCAAGAGGAGGTTCAAGATTTTAAAACACAAAAGAAAAAAAGCTCTATTTAACTAGGGAATTGTAATAATTGAGATACTATTAATTGTATATTGTGTTGAAAGCAGAAATGGTTAAGTTGTGGTTTGGAGGAATATATGGGGGAAATTATTTGGTTTATTATTATTGGTAAATATAATTAATTGATTTGTAAGAAATTGGATGGCATGGAAATAATTGGAATATTCATGTTCATATTGATTAATATACAAAAAAGATAGTTATATAACTAATTGATTTATATTAAAATGTTGAATTTGTATTAAACAACTGTATTACATAATTAACCAATGTGAGGATGGATATAAAAATAGATGACAATGCGAAGGGGTATAATATAGAATAGAAGGGAAAAATTGAATTTGATTAAGATTAGAGATGAGGATGAAGGGTAATATTGTTTTTTTAAAAAAATAGATGAGGAATAAATATGGTAAAAAGGAAAAAAGAAATTGTAAATTTAATTGAAATGACTAAATATTGTGTTGGAAGAAATATCCTTCTGGGTTCTGCTCCAAGTGGGGAAAAAGACACTGGAAACATGGAGACTGCTTGGAAAGATGGTTTAATGGTGGACAGGATCACATGGCTTGATGGGACCCATTGTGTAGGTTTCCGTTGCTATTGTGTTGCAAATGTCCTTTGACAAAAGATTGACTTTCTGCCTCTGGCCCATTAACAAAGAGTGGGGGGCAGGAAGGTGGGAGCTGCTTTGTCTGTAAAATATGCTTCTCCATTTCTCATCCAGGGAAATATAATATTCTGCCTTTTTAATATTTCCCAAAATATTTCATTCTTCTAGGAAAGGGGTGGGTGCTAACCACCTACAACTGTTTAAATTTGTGAACCAACCAAATACTCTGTTCAAAGAAAATACGTTGTATGTTTGTATGCGTGTTTCTAATTATTGCTATTTATTCCTATTTGTTCTCTTTTATTCTTTAAAGTTTAACAATTCATTCTTTATCTTAATATCTTAATATTTGTTTGGGGTTGACTTTCTTCCCTTTCATCTTTTTTATTGTACAGCAATCTTTCTCCTCAAACCTACCACCTCTGTCTTTTCTTTCTTACTTACTTTCTCTTCCCCTCTCTTCTTCTTCTCCCTACTTCCTCTTTCTTTCTCCTTCTCCTCCTCTCTTCCTCCTTCTCTTACTTTCACTCCTACTCTCATTTCCCTTCCCTTCCTTCATCCCTCTCTATTGCTGTATCCTTTTATGCATATGGACTACTCAGAGGACTGAAAAAGTTATTTTTGACTGGTCTTCGCACTTTTGACCAGTCCTCGAACTTACGACTGTCCTCATAATTTACGTTTTTGCCCTATCTTGTCACCATGGTGAAGAGAGGCAGTTGTGAAATGAGTGACACGATTGTTAAGAATGCTACAATGGGCATAAATGATGACCAGTCATAACTGCGAAGACCGGTCAAAAGTGTGACGACCTGTCAGAAATCACATTTTTCA
Source organism: Pantherophis guttatus (assembly GCF_059756535.1). Taxonomy (NCBI): domain Eukaryota; kingdom Metazoa; phylum Chordata; class Lepidosauria; order Squamata; family Colubridae; genus Pantherophis; species Pantherophis guttatus. The sequence continues at coordinate 287,453,355 of NC_142063.1, read as the reverse complement.
GCCCTCTGGGTAGTCCTTTTGTGCACAGGGACTACTCAGAGGGCTGAAAAAGTTATTTTTGACTGGTCCTCACACTTTTGACCAGTCCTCGAATTTACGACTGTCCTCACATTTTACGTTTTTTGCCCTATCTTATACCATGTTGAAGAGAAGCAGTTGTGAAATGAGTGACATGGTTGTTAAGAATGCTGCACAGGCATAAATGTGAGGATGGTCATAAGTGTGAGGACCAGTCAAAAGTGCGAGGACCTGTCAGAAATGACTTTTTTCAGCCCTCTGAGTAGTCCCTATACACATAGCCATGGCCACCCGGTCACATGACCAGCTAGCAACGCCCACCCAGTCACATGACCTCCAAGCCACACCCACAAAATAAGCCACGCCCATAGAACCGGTAGTAAAAAAATTTAAAACCCACTCCTGGTTGGGGGTCACCACAACATGAGGAACTGTATTAAAGGGTCACGGCATTAGGAAGGTTGAGAACCACTGTATTTGGGAAAGCATGTGAGTACAAATGAAAATTGGCAATATATTAGAAACTTTTGTCTTATTGTGGTCTTCACTGGCGCAGTTTTTCTGGGTATGCAAAGGGGAAATACAGCCTGTTTATCACTTCTTGTTACATCTGTTTGTTATTCTATTACTCTTCTGTGTAGTATACAAAACAAAAACAGACAAGTCTCGTTTCATTAAAAATGAGGGAATAACTAGCTTCATGTGCATCTCACCTGATTTTCTGTAGCAAGGACATAATTATGTTGCTTTTATATTTGCAAAATTGAAGATGCTCTAATTTTACTGTGTGTAAATTGATGCCACAAATTAATTTTTATTCTTTTTCTTTTCACCATTCTAATTCTGATGGGATACACTTTAAAATTCTACATTTTATTGAATAGTTTTATGTTTTCTAGTATAGAAATTATTTCTAATTCAGATTTTTATGCTAGTTCAAGTTAGAAGTTATCAGTTTAGAGTTCAATTAACATATGGAAAGGATTCATCTGGTAACATTGTAGTTTACAGGTTTTCTTTTTTTTAAAAAAAGTGTTGGGAGAGAGAGATTTCAGGGCTACAATGTCTTATCGTGTTTTCCCCAAAATAAGACTCTATCTTATATTTTTTTGAACCCAAAAATAAGTGCTTGGCCTTATTTTCAGGGAGTCTTATTATTTTGGGGCGTGTGGAGCAAGATGGGGCTCCTCTTGCTGTTTTACCTAATTTGCAGCTCTGTGTTTAAATATTTTCGGGGAGGGCTTATTTTCAGGGGAGGCTTATTTTAGCGCATGCACTCAAAAGCCCGATTGGGCTTATTATCAGGGGATGTCTTATTTTCGGGGAAACAGAGTAAAAACCTTTCAACTCACCCCGGCTGGGATAATTCCAGTATGGTTTCCGCATATTGGTGGACCTAGCCATAGAAGACCTCCTAGCCTGTGGGAGATTTCCATATATTTAACGACCAGTACTGGGGGAACTGGACTGCAGTTATTGAATGAGGCAGTTATGAGGGTGGCTTGCTTAATGACCTCAATGACTTGCAACCCAAATTCTGTGGTGAATTGTAATCATAAGTCAAGGACTACTTGTAGTATGGCAAGCAGTGGTGGGTTGCCCATGGTTTACTACCGGTTCTATAGAACCGGTAGTAAAACTGGTAGGAGGCCCCACCCACCAACCCCGACATCATCAAAATGCTTTTGCACATGCGCAGAAGCTTCTGCGCATGCATAGAAGAGCACACAGCCCCACTGCGAACCGGTAGTAAAGGTAAGTAGAACCCACCCCTGATGGCAAGGCACAATTATTTTAAAATTAACTACCGGTAATAAAGATGAAAACCCTTGAATGCTGAAGCCAATGAGCTCCCTTTGGATTTGCTGCCACAAGTATTAGAAGATAGAACTGGTGTGGTTGAGTTATTTGATTGATCATATATCCCATAAGTATTAAAGAGTCTGATCTAAGGATATAGATACTTCTCCATCAAAAGGCAGTATCTTGGCCATCTTATCTAATAATTGTAACTAGATTGATATGGTGTGATATGTTAATCTGTTCAGAATTAAAAGCACAATAAAATTCCGTCATCCTTATTTCAAATAACAATAAGAATTTGTTTACTTTGTTCATGCAATTATTCTGGTACAGATTTACAGAAAATATTTTGCTGCATTAAATTTAAACCCCTGACATGCTGTCATTTAATTCAGAAGCATAATAGTATACTTATTAAGATCTTAACTGTAGCAAAATCCTTCTTTATTCTTCCTCTGTTCTCATAGCCAGATCTCTTTCTACACTCACTGGGACAAGCTACCAATTTTATACGTGTTAACACTACAAGAAAGATTATGGGAGCTTCCCCACTAGGGCTGTGTACACCTGAAAAAGGTATACCTTTTTCCTTGACAATTGCTTGGATAAGTCCCTGCAATTTTCTTGGCAAGATTTCAGAAATGGTTCACCATTGCTTTTTTCCTAGAGCTGAGAGAGAGTGACTGGTCCAAGATCACCCAGCTGGCTTTGTGCCTAAGGCAGGACTAAAGTTCATGGTTTCCTAGTTTCTAACCTGATACTTTAACCACTACACCAAATTGGCTTTTTTTTTTTTTGCATCTTTTAAATCTCATATTTTATAATATGAGAATGAACAGTGGGTAATTATATTCCCATGGTTTGCTGTATGTCATTGTGGTGAAAGGTCACATATCTCTCCTGTGCAGAGATGGAGGGTTTCTCTTTTAGGATAAGTCAATGTTTGATGAAAGGTTACTGAGCAGATCCTTGGTGCATCTATTTTTAGATTGCTGCTGGAACAAGCAAAGCCATCCGGATGACCAGAAGGAGGTAAAATCAACGTGTATGGGATTTTCTACTCGTTTTCAAATCCCAAAACATTTCTTTGATTTTCTTGTGTGAACCTCACTTTTACTGACTGACTTAAAATTATTTTTCCATCACTGCTAGATTAAATGCAGTTACCAAAAGTGGGAATATTCAGATGCTGTTGACATAATACTTCAAGTCATTCTAACATTATTATTAAAGTAGATCCAAATTAGGCCTGTTCATTTGGAACAGGATAATCTTTGAAATACACTGGGAGACTAAAAATGCATTTTGCCTGCAGCTATAATTTATTTTCTTTGTTTTCATATGATAAATGCTTTTACCTTAAATGTTTTTTAAAATAAATTTTATTAAGAAAAATCCATGTGTTTTTTTTTCAATTGGGATGGGCAAACTTTAGGCTTACTATTTCAGCTAATGATTTTATAAAGACTCGCTGTTCATCAAGTAGGCCCTAATACAGAGAATATTCCTGTAGAAGTAATTAAATGAGGAATAATGCCAGGAATCTGTTCTGAGTATCATCTCTGGCTGGATTTCTCAGTCCTTGCACACAAAATCCATTTTTGGTTATTCCTATAATGGAGAGCAAAAGAAAGAAAGGCTAAAGTTCTTGGGATTTGATCGTTGCTCTGTTTTCTTCTGTCTTTATTTATTTAATCAAATTTAATGGCTGCCTCAATCACAAACACAACTTTGGGCAGTTTAGAGAGTATAAATAATTAAGATTACCAGAAGAGACAAAAAGAGAAGTAACAAATAATGGCAAAGTGAGCAAACACCCATATCATGGAAATAGCATGACTAGCTGTAAAACCATGCGAAACACCTATCAGGGTACAGATCATAAACTATCCTGCCCTGGCACGCCTTACTTTCCAACCTATATTTAAAAGCCAACTATCAAACAGTATCACACTCATCTTCGTTTTATTTTGAATTTACAGTAACCTAGAGAGGTAATGATGAGTGAAGAAAAAGAGAATTAACTGAAGGGGATTGGTTGGCATTAGGAGCTGGAACAGGTGGGAGTTGAGAAATAAATGGGGAGATCTTTCTGTGAAATTAAAACAAATTCCACTAGCTGTTTTTAAATCTGCAGAAAAAGATATGAATTATCATATGTAATTTTTAAAACAGAATCTAAAACTCTTTTAAGCATGAAAAAAAGTTGCACAATATCTTACTGAAAGCATTCAGAGCTCTTACCAGTGGTCCCAGGGTTACCAGGTTTGAACTAAAGAAATATGGATGACCAAGGACAGCAGAAAGATAAGTGTCTTTCTTCAGCCATCGAGTGGTCATTCATATTTTTGTCATTCAGATCTGATAAGACTAATCCATAGATGCAGGTCTGCTTATCCCTGTTTCAGCATCCAGGAACTTCCTAAATCACTTTAAGCTGCAGCCAAAGTGAATTGAGTGATTTTCTTGAAAATCCCACTCGCCTGGAGTTTTGGGTTTTTTTTAAATGTCTTATCATATTTTTTGGCCCATATAATATGATCACTATTGAAAAGTTCATGCTCATGAAATGAAACCACAATGCCCTTAAGCAGAACAATTAGAGGAACGTTGGGAAGGGCGATTGCAAGGCTTAGCTTCATAGGCAAATGTTATCTTTTCCCTTTGCTGCTACTTCTAAGCAAAGCATCTCAGAAAAGCATCTATGCCCTACTTTTTAGCCTCCCTCCCCTTTCCCCCCTTCCTGCATCACAACATCTATTGCAGTGGGAGGGGGGACAGAAAGAGGCTGAAGTCCCCATCTCTAGGTCTCCACTGTCCTTCCCTAAAGTAAAGGCAGGAACAGTTTTCCAAAGGGCAGCGTGACTGACCTCTCCCATTTTATCTGGGAAGGTGCAGATCTATCTGTTCAAAGCTGCTTTCAAAGTGACTCTGATAAGAGACTGCCTACAGTTAGGACTGTAATCATTATTCAAAGCATTAATCAGGGGGAAATTATGCCTGTTGCTGATTAGCTAATTACTGCAATCAAATATTCTCTCTGCTCTTTGGAACCGTGCATCCAGTATGGGGAGAGGACTAGGGAGGGAACTGGGACTCTAAACAAGTAACAAAAACAGGAGGAATGCGCGGCTTCAACTCTTGTTTCTCAGAGACCTCAAATGATCTTTGGGATTCCTAGAAAACGAGAGGGTGTGCGTTTTCTGCACTGGCTTTGGGCTTGCTCATCCTCCACACCTCGGGCTGTGCACCATGCACCTAATCCTTGTGCAATAGATCACAATTTTAATGCACAATGCCAGGACAGAACAAGAGAGATTCATTAGGGGGGAGGTGATACAAAATCACCCTTGCTATTAGCAGCAAAGTACTGATTGGGTATCATTATCTGCAACTCTTTACATCGGGGCAGACTTGTTAAGCTTTTGGCTTGTACGTTAATTTGCTAAAAATGACTTTTCTAATGAAGTGGTAGGGTGGGGTGGAAAGATTAGTAGGAGCATGGCATATGGCTCACTGTTTTATGTGAACTCAGCCACGGGACCATACTCAACAGCCAATGGTTACAAGGAGACAGTGGTAAAATCCCAAATTTTTTACTACCAGTTCTGTGGACGTGGCTTGGTGGGCGTGACTTGGTGGGCAAGGCAGGGGAAGGATAGTGCAAAATCTCCATTCCCACCCCACTCCAGGGGAAGGATACTGCAAAATCCCCATTCCCACCCCACTCCTGGGAGAGTGATATTGCAAAATCTCCATTCCCACCCCACTCTGGGGCCAGCCAGAAGTGGTATCTACCGGTTCTCTGAACTGCTCAAAATTTCTTCTATTGGTTCTCCAGAACCTGTCAGAACCTGTTGGATTTCACCCCAGCAAGGAGCCCATGGTTTCTATGAACTCTGGAATTGGATTCCATAAATTAGCCTTTCAATATTCATTAGGAAACAAATATGAAGGAAGCATTATGAATGGCCAGGACGGTGGCTGTTTAGATGACAGCCAGTGCTTGGGAGTGGAGGAATAAAAAAACCAACCCTGGTCATTCCAGATTATGTTCTCCTATTTTTGGTACAGCTGCATCAGATCACCAAAGCTTATGAGGCCGAGTGTTTTCCACACTTTTTCCACACGCAGTGGGTCCAATTGTTTTGTATGGAGACTAGAATGCCTCCAAAATTAGACTGGGATGGCTCCAAAAGAGCTCTGGTGTCAGCTTGTGTTGCCAATGGAGACTGAAATTCCTAATTTTAATCGAGAAAAGCGTGGCTAAGGGATAGCTGGAGGCAGGTCTCCTTCTCCACTCCACCCCACTTTCAGTGCATGGAAAGTCTAGCATCATAAATCATCCAATCTACAGAGATTGTGGGAGGATGAATTCATCCCTTTAGATAAATCCAGTTTCTCAATTCTGTTTATTAACTAAAATCTACACTGGAGAAAACATTTTTTTTTTAAAAAGCTAGAGTGGCAGCAGGACTGATTGTTTCAGTGGATAAACAGTACTGGATGTGAGGCCTAGTCTGAGAGAAGAAACAGCTTGCTTAAGGCCACTTTTGTGTTTATGGGAGAGACATGAATCAGTCTAGGGACCTCCTGAATTGTCATTCAGCCTCTTTGCCAAGGCAGGTGGCTCCAGTTGATATGCAGAGGTTGTGCTGTCAAAGGCATGCTAAGAACAAACAGCTTGCTCCTGACCTCACAGTGAAGTCATTCAAGAGAGAACTTTCTTAACACATAGAAGCAGCATGAATAAATAGCTAATGGGGCAAGTTGTTCCCAAGTTCGCTTATAAATAATGAAGGGGGATAGAAAGATTTTATTTTTATTTTCCCCATGATTTCTGACAGATAATGGTGGAATAATTACATTTTAAATTGATGTACAATTTCTACCCAAGGTTTTTTTTAAAGAAATAGTGTGTGTGTGTGTGTGAGAGAGAGAGAGAAAGAGTGGAAAAAATGTAAATGCTAATTGCTATTTCAAATTCAGAATGCAATGTCTGGTGAGAAAGAAACTCATATTGCATTCAAGGATTTTTTAAAAATCATTTAACATAATATTAGCTTCTTACTGACTTTATTTTAAGCTTCTAGAATTAGTTCCTTTCTTCCCCAGCTGAGTTGTTGCCACTTTTATCACTAGTGAATTTATTGGATTATTTTTCTCTCTCTTGTGGTTTTCATCTGGAATTTATTCTGTGCAAAATAAAACCCCACAATAAGCAAAAATTGTGCATTCATATATAGAAGGTGATATTGTGTATAACTAATATATGTGTTACTGTGGCCAGACATGGGTGCAATTAGTAAAATAATGCTAATTGTGCAATTGTGCACAATTGGGCAATTGTGTTGCCCTCCAATGAAACTGGGATGTTTTGGTTCAGAATTCAATCCAAGAGTACATCTAAACTGTAAATCCAGGCCTTGAAAAGAAATTTAACCCCTTTCATGATAGATTGAAATACCTATTCCACAATCTTTTCCAAATGACCAGGAGAACTTTTATTTTATCCAAGTTAAGCTTCAGTTTGCTTCTCCTCATCTAGTCCACTGCTGTCATCAGAAATTTATTTAGAACTTGAAAACCTCTTTATTTTCAGGTGGAAAGGAATGAAAGTTGAGGAGTGAGATCAACATACTGTGACTGTGAACTTCAAAGGTCTGGGTTACCTCTTCAGATGTTTTACGATTATAAATAGTGTAAATGATTTGACAAACTACTATGGGACATCATAAACTAATTGCAACTTCATCACCTCCACTTAAAGTTCTTGTCCATCAGGAATACCAGAATTAAATAGAATTATCTCTAAATCCCATCCCAGCCAAGCATCTTACAAGGATCAATAGCTCCTGAAAAATCCAGTACAACCATCTGCCCCATTTTTCACATTAATCATTCACCCTGACCTATTGCTAAATGGAAATGTGCCTAGAAACATCAGGAACTGAAACATTGTAATATATTCCAATACTTTGTTCAAGAATGTAATACCATATGAAGACTCTTCTTCCCCACTTAGATGGTCTTGGTAAATATCTGAGACCACTCTTCTGATTACTCCTTGTCTGCTCAGGGATTTTAACCAATATATTGGAATAAACAACAATGTAAAAATGAGAATGTTTTTTTCCCAATGTGCTGAAACTTTAGTTTAATAATTGTGCTTGCCCACATGAATCTACAAAAACTAAAAATAAAAGGGGAATTGTGTAAGATTTTGTGAGAGTCAATTACTGGACAATTGAATTCAAGTTATTCATGTGACAGGATCAGGATTAAAGGTTGAATGAAAAGAAGTTAAGCTGATGTTCTAAAGAAACCAGAGCAGATAACTTAATTGTGTCCTTCCAACACAAAACTTGCCTTTTTGAAAAGAATCCTCTTTTAAAAAATAAGGAATTGTCATTTGAGGTGCACAGTCTTTTCAGTATGAGAAAACTTCCATACCTCGTATGGCCAATCTTGCTGCATTTTTTATTTCTTCTTTTGACTTAAAACAAATGGTAGCACATAGGTAACATCTCTACCTGCCAACCCTAAAGTCAACAATAGACCAAATCTTGTAGGTTTGATCCCCCAAATCTACAAGATTTGGAGTATCTTAGTTACTTCCCAAATCAACTACTGATGATGAAAATAAGATTAGGGTCAAAAATTAAATTGTAGTATAAAGTGGAGTATGAAAATCTGAAAGAAAGAAATAGATCAGCCAAGTGTTCCTGTCAGAAAACTAGACATAAAACTGAACTGAATTTATCTTTCATGGTGTACTTTCTGTCTGCTTTGTCTGTGTTCCTGTTTAGTCTAATATTGCTGCATATTTGATCCAGAAAGGTCCAGCCTAAACACAACAGTGTAATGTTTTATTCATTCATTCATTCATTCATTCATTCATTCATTCATTCATTCATTCATTCATGTATTTATTTTGTCAAGAGCATGAGATGGTTACGAATAAAAGGAGACATTAGGACAGGAACCGTAGGCACGTTGATGAGCTTATGCACGGCCCTTACAGACCTCTTAGGAATGGAGTGAGGTCAACAGTAGACAGTAGACAGTCTAAGGTTAAAGTTTTGGGGGTTTTGGGAAGAAACCACAGTCAGGTAGTGCATTCCAGGCATTGACTACTCTGTTGCTGAAGTCGTATTTTCTGCAATTGAGTTTGGAGTGGTTTACCTTAAGTTTATATCTACTGTGTGCTCATGTATTGTTGTGGTTGAAGCTGAAGTAGTCATTGACAGGTAGGATGTTGTAGCAGATAATTTTATGTACTATACTTAGGTCAGACTGAAGGTGGCGTAATTCTGTCTAAGCCCATAATTTCAAGTCTGGTGGCATAACATCTGTTGCAAACAGATGAGTGGAAGACTCTTCTCGTGAAATATCTCAGGAGTCTCTCAATTGTATTAATGTCCAATATGCAGTGTGGGAAATGTCCAGAAATGTCTTCTGGAAAAATTCGATATTAAGAGACAGTGCAGAACTGGGGACATCCCAGGTAAAAAAAGGTAAAGCATTTTTACATGTAAATTCTTTAGCATACTCTTAAATTGAAAGAAATTGAACAAAGGAAATGAAATAATTCTATCTATATAAATTCCTACATTCTGCTGCATAGTGCTTCCTTTGTTACCTAACGTAGAAGAAAAAATAAAAATGAGTGGGGATATGCAAAGATTTGATTCAGAGATGTTTTAAAGGAATGCCTGAATCAACTTTGTGAGCTGAATTTTCAATTCAGACTGAATGGCAAAATAAATCAGTGGTATCCAAATTGATGCGGTGATTTGATAGCCTTTTGTACATGTACAGAAAGACTTTTTCTAAACTTAATCAGCTTTCCAAATTGGATTTGCTTGATTTAATAATTCAATTTTGAAAGTTGAATCAAAGTGATTCAAAGCCTAATTAAATCTATAAATCCAAATGAGTTAGGTTAATGATCCAGATTGAACTGATGATCTAAGTGGAATTCACCTGTTCCACAAACTCCTAATAAAGCTTTGTAAAAGGATTGGAGTAAAAGGTGTGCCAGATTTTTGTAATATTGATTATAATGTTTTATTTATTACAATATTTGTATACTGCCTCAGTTGAAAGACTCCAGTCCAAATTAATTCTTTGATAAGTTTCTGTTATTAAAATTTCATTATTATTATTATTATTATTATTATTATTATTATTATTATTATTATTGTTGTTGTTGTTGTTGTTGTTGTTGTTGTAATTAAAGCTGGGAATCCTCTCAAGAAGTCTGAACTTAAAATGAAAAGAAATAAAAGCAAACATCTCACCCCCCCACACATACCACTTACTTTGTAGTGTGAGAGGTTAATCAAATACTAAGTGGATTGTGATTGTTAAAGAGGTTGTAAAATTAGACACTGTTGTTTATGAAGACAAGAACATTCTTTGTCAAAGAATGCATGAGTAAATTTAGAAACAAGGAGGCATTCAGGTCTCAAATAAAATGCTAGATGGAATTGTTTCAAGGGTCCTTTCCATCTATTTACAAGAAGCTGCCAATAGATGTAAATCTGTTAATTGAAAAATTAGATTTAAATACATCTATATATTGACAAAATCTTTATTTAGAACATAGAAGGAATATGCCAACTACTAATACTTGGCAGATAGAATTGCCATGTTTACTATTTGCTATTTCTGATTACTATTGTTTACCATTACAATTGTTAACACAGCAAAATTAAATTATCTCCAAAACAACAACATTCTATAGTTTCAGAACAATCTTATATGTGAAATATGTCTTACATTATGGAAGTGAGTTTCTACTGAGGCAACTAATCTTTCTCTTGCTTGCTTCCATTTTTGGGCCACCAAATCTGCCTTGAGGGACCTCCAACCCTCTGGAATACATCTGAACATCTGCATGAGAAGGAAATCTCACCTCTTTTTGCCCCATGTAAAAAAGATTAACTTATACAATTCATACAGATGTGCCATTGATTCATCTAACTTGCTGCTATCTACTTTAACTTGAAGTATGTCTTCATTTTCTTTTTGTTGAACTAGGGATGCAAATTCAATACAGATCTATCTGGGAGCATATTTTTGTCCCTATAGATCCAAGACCAATGGTAATAGAAGTGAAGCATTGGCAAGCATTGGCTCTTCCCCAGAAAAAATATCCAACAAGTTTTTGAAAATGCACAAAGTAAATATACCTCTTAGCTATTTCTTATTTTTCTTTCACAACAAAATGCCTTAATTATGGATGCTCTTCAAAAGGTGATTCTCCTTTGCAGAATTTTCTGAAGCAACCCTGCACCTGTCTAATATTAATTGATTTCATTGTCATTCCATTATCATTCCAAGAAACAGACGGAGGCAGTCTGCTCTTTGGAAGGGTGGAGGTTCGAGCAAAAGAGCTTTAGTCTAATAGGACAAGGTCAAGAGAGTATGAAATACTTACATCAGAGGAAAGACATAAGCTGTAATCAAAATCCAGAGCTCAAAAATACAGAAACTGTGTTTGAAGTCCACCAGATAAGGCACAAACAGTAACCAAGGAAGAGGTCAAATTTTAGAATACATATAAAACTGAATCAGAGTCCTGCATACAGAAATACAGGGAAAAACTGTAATATTAATTCCAGCCCTGGAAGAGATCTCATGCTAAAGATCTGAAGTCTCCATCTCAGCTCACTAGGCTATTTAGGAGGGCAGGGCAAATCTATTCTCAACAACTTCCAATGAGCAATTAATTTATAAGCTGAGTATTTATGCTTTTGGGTTTTTTTGATATTCAGCTCCACTATCAAATACTTGCCCTGATCTTCTGGATGTTCTAGCCATCTGATCTGGAGGTTCCTCAGATCATCACTGAGGTATTTAAATTAGTTTGTTCCCATTCATGCAGTTAAGGGGAAGATATTTGTGGTCTGGATAGGGATGTTTCATTTTCTTTGAAAGCAGAGGAATCTGCAAGTATTGGGTGTTGAGTGATAGGAAAGGGCTCCACAAAAACTAAGAAGTTGGTAGCTGCAACCACACAATTAAAACCTCACCCTTAAGTAGTTAGTTAGTTAGTTAGTTAGTTAGTTAGTTAGTTAGTTAGTTAGTTAGTTATCAAATTTGTAAAGCCACCTATTTCACAAAAGCAACTATGGGTGGAACCAGGGGTGAAATGCTCCTGGTTCGGACTGGCTCAGGCGAGTAGGTAGCGATGGCAGTGGGCAGTTTGGAGAACTGGTAGCAAAAATCCCTGCCTCCGCCCCCTATGCCCAGCTGAGCTGCGCAATCATCAGAGGCTTTTTTTCTTTTAAATGGCTCTGACGATCCAAGCTCTGACAATCCCAGCTGAGTTGCCTGATTGGCAGAGGGTTTTTTAAAAACCCTCTGATGATCAGGCAACTCAGCTGGGATCGTCAGAGCCTTTTGAAAGCATTTCTTACATGGTTTTACATGTAAAAAATGGTTTTAAAAGTTTAAAAAATGGCCACGCCCACCCAGCCACATTACCCCACCCACCAAGCCACGCCCACAGAACCGGTAGTAACAAATTTTAGATTTCACCACTGGGTGGAACACAACTATCGAATATAAACTTAAAATATAAAAACAATAGATATAACATTATAGACATCTACATTAAGAAATAAATAGTATAAAAACAAATATACAAAGGTCATATATGAAAAAATGAAAACGACTTCCATCACATAGTTGTGGCTGCCATATTGACATTTTGCCCCACTCCTCTTCCTTGTAGATGTTCCTGTTTTGTGGTAGCATGAGGCAGAAGTACAGTAAATTAATAGAAGGAAAAGAAGAAGCTTTCGAAAGGAAAGTAATTGGCTACAATGGCTCCCATCTCTGCCTTCTTCCATGGTAGTTACAGTTACTACCGGTCTTGATACTGCTCTTGTTGAATGCCAAACAGACAGAAAGAGAATGCATAATAAATCAAGGGGCCATTTTAATATGCATTTCAGAGCCCTGGCAGACCATGGCAGAGGGATTTGGTTATTATAAAGGAAGAATACTGAATTGTGACTGGATACCACCTCCTTTTCCTAGCCCTTCATTTGCTTCAAGTGTATTTTTCGTTTTCTAAACAATCAAGAGATTCTATTGATGTACCAACCATCCTATTATTTGGTGGAATTTCTGACCAACCTCATATAAAGAGTCTTAGAGGTGGTCCTGGCCCCAAGGTTGCTTTAACAGATACAGATGAAGATTTTATGACCTCATGAATTTCATTCAGCTTATGGCATGTTTTGCACACAGGGATCCCAGTAATTATACTGTATCTCTGACATTCATAAACTGCTATTGGGAAAGGTTTGAACTATTGCAAGGACAAGATTAGATTGGTCCACCAATAGAAGGTGATGGATTCTGTGGAAATCTTTCTGACTCAAGCACTGATCTTGGTTAATCATGTGATATCAGGAGCAAGGAGAGCATTTAATCAGTTTGGCTTGGCTTATACATCAATCACATTGCTATCTGAAGGAAAGCGATCTGATAATTCTAATAGTGGTAACTTCAATCAAATTTAGGCTGTTATAATAGATTTTTTGTGAGGTGACCCTTGAAGATGGTCCAGAAACTGCGGTTGGATCAGAATTTGACAGCTGTGCCTCCAAAATATTGAATGTCTCTTACTCTTTGAAGCAACTTCACGCCAGTTGCCATCTGAGGCCAGTTCGGAATGCTCACCGTAAACAACTTAGGATCAATTTATTTACAGAACCACTTACTCTTATACGGTCCACTCCACAAGCATTAAAGGGGCATATTTTTCATGTGCTGCCATAGATACTTTTGACATTTCCAATTTACGCTGTTTCTTCATGGCAGGGCCCTCGTTGTAGTATAGATTTCCATTGGTGGTGAAACAATGCTACAGTTTAAGCTAACCCTTGCTACAGTTTAAGAGCTGTCTCAAAACATACGAATTTATCGTCTAATTGGTTTAACTTTTTAACATTTTCATAGCAATGTTCATTGTTTTAAGAATATTCTGGTCATTTGTTTGCATTTTTACCATTTTAATTCTATTTTGATGAATTGCCTTTAATTAAGGACGAATAACATTCAGATAAATAAGTACATAAAGCAAAAGACTTGCAACCTTGGCATTGCCATTTCCATGGGCTACGAATTTGAACCAGAGACTCTTTACTGGCATCCGAGATCACAAGCAGTAGGCTTATGGGTGTTAATTCTTCCCCTGTCTCTAAACTGGGAAAGTGACTGAACTTGCAAATGTAGTGACTTCGAAAGTCATGCTTGGCTTACCTACTTCCTTCAAGGACAACTCACCTGTGAAACTTTGGTGTGAAAACAATCAACATCCTGGCCAATGCCCATACGTTCAACAGTAAGTAAATTCTAATTCAGTTTTCTCAATCTCAGCGATTTGTACGAGGTATGAAATTCAGCTCGAGAATTCTCCAGTAAGCAGGAAGATTTAATTAAAAATCAAGCGTAGTCTGTTAGGTGTTAATCTTTCCTACAAAATAAAAAGCCAAATGGTTCAGATTTGGGCTCATCCACAAATCTCTCATCTGTGTCTGAGATTCCAGTCTTTTACCTGCAAAGTCTGTAATATCTATAAGTGAGATATTGTCCCCATCACACAAAGGGAGTTAGTTCTGCTTATTAACACTAAGGAGTTAACTATTAGATTGAATTTGAACATTATTTGCTTATGAATGAAAAGCTCTACTGATCCACATATTGGAAAGATTCTTTCATTACTAATGCTCTCACTTTTGGACCTCTCACTATAATCAGTAAAAGAAAGGAAGATATTCCCATTTACTTTTTATCCAGCCCAAGCTAATTCAATATGCATCCCATCGGAGTCTGAGCAAGACTGTAAAATCAACCAAGAGGCAGGCAGTCATGTTTTCATTCAACTTCCTTTTTATCTGTAGTTTGTAATACTTATTTCTTATTCTCAGATGCTTTTTCTCCTTGCTACGTCCTTGCTGCTGCCAGCGTCTCATACAAACTGGCCCCGTACCGTATTAGGAATTCATAATCATCTAACTTTCTAAATCAATAAGCATGTAAAATATTTACAAACAGATTATTATTAGAATGAAACTCTTTTACCCTTCACTCGGGGAGGGACATGGGAAGAATTTCTGCAGGACCTAAAGTGGAAAGGAGCATTTCCCAAGTCTCATACTAGACATCCTGTTTAATTTCCTTTCTATCCAGATAGAAAAAGAAACCAAATACTCATTTCTCCAATGAAATCCACAAGAAGATTTATTGGGTCTTTCTGTATGTCACCCAGCCATACATGTGCAGTGAAACCTTTGTAACATTTTGGATAAAAAAAATACATTTAGCACAGGAGTGGGTTCTACTTACCTTTACTACTGGTTCACAACAGGATCGCACATGTGCAGATCACTTCTGGTGACGTCAGGGTCAGTGGGCGGAGCCTCCCACCGGTTTTACTACCGGTTCTATAGAACCGGTCCGAACCGGGGGCAACCAACCACTGATTTAGCAGCTATTGTCTATTCTTGATTTTTGGATACTCTTATGCCACTCTTTTCTCTTTTCTATGATACTGTTTTCCCCAAACTACGGCTTCTCTACTTCACCCTGAGCAAGAATCTTTTGTCCCTTCTTGTCAAGAAGCTTGTCTGATTATAACTAACAAGTATTGTCCAATTGGCATATATGTATATAAATCCACCTATTGAGAAATATATATTCATACTATATATTTGCATGCTATTTTAGATCACATGTTCTCAATCGCTTATGTGACTTATGAGCATTTTAAAAATAAGATGTAGTCACAAATCAGGATATAGATATTGTTTCTTGTTAGTTTATCAGAAAGAGTTTAATGAAGGGGATTTGATAATCTGATAATTTAATACCTTCCTGATATTTTTGAAGACTAGAGGGAAGAATATTGGAAAGATTGATCCTTTTTAGAGTCTGGGTGAGCCTGGCATATAAAAAAGTGCTGGGCTAGGGATGTCAGAAAGATTCTTCTCAATTTTAAATTGCACAGAAATCAATTTTGATAGAGAAAGGGAAGCATGGGAGGGAAGAAATTGTATTATATTATATTAATTTATTAAAAGGCATCTAGTTTTCTATAGGGATGCGGTGGCTCAGTGGCTAAGACACTGAGCTTGTCGATCGAAAGGTTGGCAGTTTCAAATCCCTAGTGCCATGTAACGGGGTGAGCTCCCGTTACTTGCTAGCTTCTGCCAACCTAGCAGTTCAAAAGCATGTAAAAAATGCAAGTAGAAAAATAGGGACCACCTTTGGTGGGAAGGTAATAGCATTCTGTGCGCCTTTGGCATTTAGTCATGCTGGCCACATACCACGGAGACGTCTTCGGACAGCGCTGGCTCTTCGGCTTTGAAATGGAGATGAGCACTGCCTCCTAGAGTCAGGAACGACTAGCACATATGTGCGAGGGGAACCTTTATCTAGTTTTCTATATAAGGCAAAAATATCTGAATAACAGTTGTACAAAGGATCTAAAAAGCAGATATAAGAGAGGAAAAACCGATGTGTAAATACAATTATACAATACAATTATTCTGTATCTTTTTGTTTCCTGCTTGACCTGAATGCTGGATGAACTCTGCTATAAAAATTAGCATAAGTAGTCATGATTATGTACCAGCATTTATATACTTTATAGAAACATTATAAGGCAGTATACATGTTGATAGTGCTACACAAATATTAAAACAGATGCTATTAATAATATACTATGTATTTCACTTTTGTCTGGTGAAGGATGCAATTTCATCCAGGACTAAAGGTGGAAAATCCTCAGAACTATAAACCTAGAATCAGTTGGACTTGTAAGAGCTGAGCTTGAGCCTGTTTTTCCATGTTCAGACCCCAACAGCTTCCTTATTTACACTCCAATGGACACTAGAACAAGACCTTGATCACTTAGTTGAATGCAACTGAGTATCATCCAGACTTTATGTTGACAGATGACCTCTCATCTTTGTCAGGTTTGATATTATCTTTTTAAGCACTACCTGAGGTAACAGGCCCATGATTTGGGGATCCACCTGGACTATGGCTACTTTTGGATGAACAAGAGGAGGCCATGATCATGGGGCTTTTTCCCAGCTCGAATTGGTACACAGCTCACAATAATTTCTGCAATGAATACAGTGACTCGTGTCCTTATCATCACACATTTAG
Source organism: Pantherophis guttatus (assembly GCF_059756535.1). NCBI lineage: Eukaryota > Metazoa > Chordata > Lepidosauria > Squamata > Colubridae > Pantherophis > Pantherophis guttatus. The sequence goes on along the minus strand of NC_142063.1, from coordinate 287,436,339 downwards.
ATCACTGTAATGTGTTCCATGGGGAATATCTTTAAAGAGCACTCAGGGAGTCAATCAGCTCAAAATTCAATGGTTTGTTTGCTGTTGGATGCCTATTGCTAGACCATTTTATACCTATAATACAGGTTCTGCACTATCAGCAAGTCTCTGGGAAAAATTCAAAGAACTGGTTTTATCTATAAAATCTTTATGCCTTGATGCCTAGGTATCTGCAGGTTTACCTTCTCCAACAAGAGTTAAATTGTTCAGCATACTGTAACATGCCTGCCCATTGTTGGTCCCCCATTTTTGTGAGATGAGGAAGAATAAGGCCAGGAGACAATATTTCTCAGGAATCTCTTTAGAAGCTGGTTAATGCCCACTATAGTAGCCTTCCAAAATCTAGTCAAAATGAAGTTGTTCCAAAAGGCATGGGAGAATTATTGGGATTGGGTAAGGTAGAATTGGATAATTGGGTAACCAACTTTTTATTTCTCTTTTAACTATATGTTTTATTTCTGTATTTGTTTCATTTGCAAAGGTTACTTTAACTGATATTGTGCTATATGGATTTTTATTGTTAACTACCAGACTGCCTGTGTGAGAGGAGATCTATAAATCCAATAAACAACAGAAAGGCAGATTTGCTTCTGATGTTTCTTCATTTTGGTCAGGACATCAGCTCAATTAGAAGGTTTTTGGGGTAGTTTTTAGAAAAACGAGGAAAGTGTCCTAAATGGATGACAAGGTGCCTCCTTAGCCTTTTTTAAATAATGGCTTTCTGGGCAGCTATAAGGAAGCAAAAGGGAGCTAGTCAGATAAACTTAATAATGCACCCAGATTGACTTCAAGCATCACTTCGCCAAATATCAAAGCTGCTTCTACAAGTAGTTTTGACATACAAGCTGAAGGCAGCTGGACTGATTCGTTAGACTGTAAACTGCTTAGATTGACAGGCAATGTTTTAAACCTGGCTAAGCAGTAGTTGAAACGTGTTGATAGTCCTGGTAAGCAGAAACATAATTGTTTCTTTCAAAGCGTGATTCCAAATTTGTCCAATTTGAGTTCACCGTGTATTTCTTCAATAACATTTTTTATTATTGTGTTCTTTTGCATATGTGTGCACATATTTGGACATACAGGTATACGTACAGGATGTAGATATTGAAGTGCATTTATTTAGTTTTGTGCTTAAACTATTCTTTTTCAAGAATGAACTTGGACATCTTAAATTTTCTTTATGTGTATAATCATATGCTTTAAAACTACTTATTTCGATCTATAGCCAACAATTTCCATGAAAAGGAACTGAAGCATTCCACACAATTTAGATTCCCAAGGCTTCAAAGGAAATTCCTTTGTAATATTCACATGGCCATTTAATTTGCACAAAGTATATCCAATTTGAAGTTTATCTTCAATCTCTACTTGCCCCAGCTCAGTGAGTTTTCAGAATAGGTAATATTGTAAGACAATGTGAGCTATAGAGAGAGGCAAATATGGAAACATTCTTCCAAATTTCAAGCCTACTTTTTCCTGTTCATGATGAGAAGCAATAATACTATAGTTCTATAACAAAGAAGATTATATGTAAGAATAAGCAGTTAAACATTTCAGAAAATTTGCTCAAGCATAGCAAATCCTGCACTGTCAATGCCATGAACTTTGCAAACCAATAAAAAGTCTTTAAAAATATTTCTCACATCTAGAGACTGAAGCCTTCCATTTTGTGACAGCGCTGTCAGTCCAACACCTTTCTCCAGCAAAAATCTGTCTCAACTATAACGTTCATGAAAGTAGAAAACTTGAGTTAAGTGTTCGCCTGGGGCAAATAAAATGAAGCCAAGAGGCAGATTGGCAAAGAATTACGTATGCTCTTTCAACTCGTCAGATGAAAGATGCATTGCTTTTACTTTTTGTCATTGGCATCATTAAAACTTCCATTAGAGCTGCAGCTTTGGCACCCTTAAAACTGTAACATGGGCAAGTCATACTTGGCAGCATAGTCCCTGCTGGGCAACTCAAAAGTAGAGATTTGACAAGAACTACCTACTGAGGACAAAATTGCATCATTATTTGTCAAGGATACTTTTGAATAAAAGGTAGAAAAGAATGGCCAATAAAATTAGCAAGATAATTGCCACCCACAATTTCAGCCACATATCATATTCTCCAACTCATAACAGCATTCCCCTCGCCTCTTCTCCATAAGTGCAACTACTCATCAAGAAATACTTTAAAGGGCATCCATTATCCAAGTGCATCTCTTCAAATGTTGGTCAGATAATAGCAAGTACCATCAGGTTCAAACTGCCTAACTTTGGATACCTCTAAAGTAATCTTTCTTAACCTGATGTCAACCAATGTGCTGGGACTACAATTTTCAGTCTTTCCTAAGTTAGGAAATTTGTTCTAAGCTTGCAGAATGCTCCAAAAAACTTCAAAGCAAAGCAAGGCCTCCTATCTCTTTTGGGTCAGCTAGGGGTCCATCCATTATTTGCATGATGTCAGTGAGTAGATATTTCCATTGGTCCATCAGGCTTCCTGTCCATCTTCTCTGATCTTCTCTATTTTAAAAAAGAAAGAGTGATAAAGCTGTCTTGCTATGAAGCAAAGCCCAGATTCCAGCATCATCTTGATTTCTAAGAATTCTTCTGAGCCTTAAATGAGCCTCATAAGCTTGTTAAAGAATAAAATGATGAGAGACTGCTTGCTTATTTGCTCAGAAAGGGAAGAATGTAAGAAGGGGTACTAGGATGTGTTCTTAGAAAGGATGACATAATAAGGGGAACTTTTGATCAGGGACACATGGCAGTTTAAATATCAGCCAAACCTACAGTAAACAATAATATTATCTTTAGTCTGAAGCTCCTGTCACACTTTAGTTTGTCTATCTGGAAAGTTCATAATCCGTTTCTCTCTTCATCCCATTTGGAAAGGAAGGTGTTTTGGATCTTTCCCAGAAATACAAATCGTATCAAAACCATCTCAGCATCCTGAATAAGAAGTAACTCTGCAACTATGGGAAGGTTAGTAGAACAGTGGGTGGGGGGGATCAGCTGTGCCGCACGATTTAGCTTTGCTAGAAAGCAGGAAATCCTGCTTTCTAGTGAAGCGAAATCGTGCGGCACAGCTGATTCCCCGCCCCATTGTTCTACTTACCTTCCCAAGCCTCCTTTTGGCATGTGCTGCACATGTGTGCGTGCACACAGCGTGCATTTGGTGCACACTGCACATGCGCACAGACAGCACACGCTTGGCACACAGCACACATGTGTGGCTAGCGAATCGGTAGTAAACCGGTTCAGATTTCATCACTGATTAAAAGTAAGAAGAAAGCTACAATTAGTCGCAGACAGCATCCCAAGTATAACAGGTAAATTCTGTGTAAAGAGCTATAGGTAATTTGCTTCAAAGAAACCTTATCTCCACATACAGTATGTTCAGATTTTATTGCAGAGAGAGGGTCAGGAGATGGATTCTCTGGGCCACCTGGCTAGGTGTTCCTGCTTTGCTTTGCATTTTTGAATACTAGCAGTCTAGATTTATAAGATGCAAAAGAAATGTGAAAGCCAACAATTGGATTTTAGCATATGTAGCATATTGATTTTGCTTTGCCCAATTAAGCAAAACAGTTCATCTCTTCTATCATTACCTACTCACTACTATACTCACCCTCTTTATGAATGATAAAGACGCTGAATAGACCATGGATGTCCAACACTTTGGTTTGCCTGGTTTACATTGACTGAAGAGGAATTGTCTTTGGCTACATATAAAATATATTAGTTAATGTACTGTATATAAATCAACAACAATGTTAAAAGTTTACAATCTTGTGGACCCACATTACTAGCTGTGCAGGGCCGCATGTGACCCATGAGCTGAGAGTTGGACATGCCTGGATTAGACTACTCAAGTTGTGCATTTTTAAAGAGCTACTATAAGCTAAAAAAAATAATCCAAATTATGTTTAAATTCATAAATAAAATGAATTTATTTGTAAGATTCTATTCTATTCTATTCTATTCTATTCTATTCTATTCTATTCTATTCTATTCTATTCTATTCTATTCTATTCTATTCTATTCTATTAACTTCCAGCTAGCAATTAGACAGGTGGACAGCTGATGATTAAGCAGGGTTTTTTTTTTTTCACCTGGGTGAGATTCTGACCAGTGGATGTTTTATCATTTTCTTTCCAACATTGAAGGTCAGAAGGAGTCAAACATGTTTCCCCCTCAAGACTTTTGGAAGATCTGAAAGCAAACTTTCCTCCTTTAAAGAGAACAGTGGTTGTTTTTTTTCCCTGTTCAAAAGTGAGGTGAAACAAAGAGGATTTTGAAGATCTTCCTTTGTCAACTGGATGCCTCATATCGATTTTCCTATATTTTGTCTGGCCAGCATGATGAGTATGTGTCTATGTACTTGCAAGTGTGATGATCAAAATCAATTGCTTTTTACTAAAACAAAAAACAAAAACCTTGCTTAGACTAAAATTCTGTTTGAAGTTCCTAATTTTCTCTTTGATCTCATTTTCTTTTATTTATTTTTTCTCAATATTTCTCAACTCTTTTAAACCTGAGTTCTGTTGTGAATTAGGATTGGAGCTGATGTGTAACAAATTACATATCAACTCTCAACTAAAATGTACCAGTGTTATCATAAAAAACCTAGAATCTGAATATATGGAAGAAAGTGGGTTAGAAGATAGTTTCTCAAGATCCTTTACTATTCTGGAAATGAGGCAGAATTTAGGAAAGGTAGTTCCCAATCTGCAGGGCTGATGGGAAAATCCAACAAGCTCGCAGAATGACTGCCATATAGTTACATAATACCAGTTTGCCAGAGATGCATCTTATGCATCTGCCAAGACTGAAATAATCTATTGCAGAATAAGGGAAAGCCTTCTGATCCATTAATAGGAGGAAGAGAAGGCTATGACTATTTTTTAACAAAAATAAATATATGCAAATATTACCATGCATGTTTTTAAAGAGATTAAACAGCTCACTTCTGGCCTTGAAAGACAACTGTGCTATCACAAGGCCTGATGAGCTGATCTGACTATCGTCAGGGTTGGCATCAGTGGTGCGTTGCCCCCGGTTCGGACCGGTTCTATAGAACCGGTAGTAAAACCGGCAGGAGGCTCCGCCCACTGACCCTGACATCATCAGAAGTGATCTGTGCACGCACGATCCCGTTGAGAACCAGTAGCTCCCAGTCTGGCAAGCAAAGGCCCCCTTTCAGTGTAGTATCTTGTAGCAGTTTCAGTCTTATTCTTGCTTTTTCCCCTTGCCAAATATATTTTAGTATCATTTTGTTTAGTTCTTCAAAAAAATTTTTTTCTAATTTTATTGGAATTGTTTGGAATAAGAATAACAGTCTCGGCAAAATGTTCATTTTTATTGTAGCTATTCTTCCTATCAACGATAGCTGCAGGTTTTTCCATTTCTCCAAATCTAATTTAATTTGTTGTAATAGTTTCATATAATTATCTTCTTTTATAGTTGTGCATCTTGCTGTTAGCTGAACTCCTAAGCCTTTAATTTTCTTAACTATTTGAATATCTATCTTTTCCACTAAGTCTTTTTTTGTTTCTCTGTGACATTTTTGACTAGTATTTCAGTTTTCTCTTTATTCATTTTCAGTCCTGCAACTTCAGCGTACTCTGCTATTATTTTTATTAACTTGGGTCCAGATTCTTGTGGTTCTTCTAAGATACATACCAGGTCATATACGAATTCTTATAGCTTATATTTTTCTGTTTTTATTTCCATTTCTTTTATTTCTGAGTCTTGTCTAATGTTTCTATTAAGCACTTCCAATGTTAATATAAATAATGGAGGGGACAGGGGACATCCTTGTCTCATGCCTTTTCTTATGTTAAAATTCTCGGTCACATCCCCATTATGGAGAATTAGTGCAGGGAAAGCGCCTCAGAGGGAGACCACAGCTGCGATATAAGGATATCTGCAAGAGGGACCTAAAGGCCCTGGGAATGGACATTAACAACTGGGAAACCTTGACCTCCAATCGTTCAGCTTGGAGGCTAAAGACACAGCATGGCCTTCTCTAATTCGAAGAAACACTTGTTTGGCAGGCTGAGGCAAAGAGGCAGTCCCAGAACCAGCGAAATCTGGGGGCTGGGCAGGAGACAGAATGTATCTGCCCTCAGTGTGGAAGGGATTGCCACTCTCGAATTGGCCTTTTTAGTCACACTAGATGCTGTTTTAGGACCTCTTTCCAGAGCACGATACCATAGTCTCTTGAGACTGAAGGATGCCAATGTTAATCCCCATTAACCATTACTTTTGCGGTTTGCTTGGAATATGTTGCCTCAATCATATTAACAAATTTCTCCCCAAAGTCCATATATTTTAATTGTAATAACATAAATTGCCAATTTACATTATCAAATGCTTTCTGTGCATCTAAGAATATTAATGTCATTTGTTTTTCTGGATGCATTTCATAATATTCCGAAGTATTCAAAATGTATTCAAGTATTCAAAAGTATTCAAAATATTATTCCTAATTTGCCTTTTAGGTAAAAATCCATTCTGGTCTGAGTGTATAAATTCCTTCAGGAATCTTTTTAATCTTTCTGCAATTATTCAGGCATATATTTTGTAGTCTGCATTTAATAGTGATATTGGCCTATAATTTTTTATCTGCATTAAATCTGATTCTTCTTTCGGTATTAGGGTTATATTTGCTTCCATCCAAACCCAAGGTATCTTGTAAGCATTTATTAAGCTCTGCTGGTAGTCCATCTGGGCCTGGTGTTTTATTATTATTTTGTCTCTTGATCACCTCTGTTAGTTCCATTATTATTATCTTTTCATTTAACATAACCTTCACTGTTTCAGGTAATTTGGGTAATTCAGCTTTCTCCAAATATTGTTTTATTTTTTTTCTTCTGACACCTTCTCTTGATTATATAGTTTTTCATAGTAATTCTGGATTATTTTCTTTTTAGTTTCATTTCGATAGTGAAATATTCCCTTTTCATCTAGCAAGCTGTATATCAATTTCTTCTCTTTCTCCATTTACAATTTATATGCTAACCATCTTCCTGGTTTGTTGGCATTTTCAAAGTAATTTTGTTTTGCTCTTTTAATCTTTTGGGCTAGTTCTTCTGTTTCCATTGAATTGAGTTTATGTTTTATCAGTCCCATTTGTTTTTTTAAATTTCTTTTTTGTGATTCTTTCTGTAACTCTGTTTCCAGCCTTTTGTGTTCTTCTGCTAATCTCTTTTGTGTTTGCCACTTTTTCTTATTCTTTTACAGAATAAATTCTTTTACAGATTAGTGATCACTAATCCCCGGATATGCTGTATCCCATATATTTTGTAGTGAAGTCTCATCTTTTTTATTCTCCTTAAAAAAGAAGTTCATTTCTTTCTCCATTATTTGTATAAACTCTTTACCATTTAATATGGCTTGATTCAATATCCATTTCATTTTTTCCTTTGACCTTTCCATTTTATTTTCATTGGGTTGTGATCTGCCCATACATTTGTTTCAATTTCTATCTCCTGTATGTTTGTTCTTAATTCCAGTGTCATCCATATCATATCTATTCTAGACCATGATTAATGTCTATTTGAGTAGAATGTAGATTGGTTTTTCTTTAAGTTCATTTCTCTCCATGTATCTTGAAGTGATAGTTCTTCTATCATTTTAAAGAAGGTCCTAGGGAGTGTTTTCCGTGCCCTTTTACCTACTTTCCTATTTCTATAGTTCAGTTTTGCATCTACAATTGCATTGAACTTCTCTAATACACAAATATTTTCAAAATCCATTTCAGTTATTTTCATGTGTAGTTGTTTATAAAATTCTTCTTGTTTATTATTTGGTACATATATTGCTATCAAAAGTACTTGTTTTTGGTTTATTATTACCTCTACCATCAAAATTCTCCCTTCTTCATCTGTGTATATTTGCTTGGCGTTTATTGTTTCCTTTATATATAAAACCACCCTCCTTTTCTTTTGTTGTGCTAATGAAAAGTATACTTTTTCCATATGGGGTATTCTAAAAGCCTACTATGTTGTTTTTTAATATGAACTTGGAGACAGATTAAGTCAAGTTTTAATTTTTGTAGTTTTGTGAAAGTTTTTTTCCTTTTCATTGGTGAATTCATTGATAAATGAACCAGGAGCCCTGGTAGCACAGCAGGCTAAAAGCACTGTTATTAACATCAGCTGCCTGCAATTACTGCAAGTTCAAATCTCACCAGGCTCAAGATTGACTCAGTCTTCCATCCTTTCTAAGGTAGGTAAAATGAGAACCCAGATTGTGGGGACAATAAGATGACTTTGTATAAATATACAAAAGTATGAAGGCTATTGCTTAATGCATTGTAAGCCGCCCTGAGTCTTCAGAGAAGGGTGGCATATAAATCAAATAAAAAAAATTCAATCCATTTATATTAATTGATAGCATCTGTATTTCTTCTTCCATCTTCACACTTATATATAGGTCGTATTGTCTTAGTTTTCTCTGTTCCTTTGCTTTTGCTCCTTCTCATTCTGCTTGTTCTGTTTTCTCAGACTCACTTTCTTCCTGCCATAGTCTTTTCCACATTTGCTAGTTCTCTTTGTCCTTTGCATTCTCCTTCCTCTCCCCTTCCCTGTTCTTCTGTAATTCCAAAGTGACATCATAGAATTCATATGCTTTATCTAATGAGTCCAATCTATATCATTTTTCATTCCAAGTTATCAAAATTCCCTCTGGTATTAGTCATCTAAAATTTACATTGTATTTAATCAGCTGACCTGTCAAGAATGGATATTGTCTTCTTAGGTTTCTTACTCTTCTTGGCATCTGTTTCAACACCACAATTTCTTTGCCTTTAAATTGCAGAGGTTCATCTCTCACTTTTTAAAGTATTTCAACTCTTATCAGCTTCTTGACAAATCTGACATGAACTTCTCTTGGGAGATTATGTCCTCTCGCATACGTTGTGTGTATTCAGAATATTTTATCAATTTCTGCTTGCATTTCCTCCTTTATAATTTGTAAGGCATTTGCCAGCAATTCTATCATATCAGGTCTCTTTTTTCCTCTTCTATGTTTTGGAATCTCTAGAAGTAAGTGGCCTTTTCCATTTGCAATGAAATCACATTTTCCTCCAATTCTTTATTTTCCTGTGTATTTTCCAGCCTTTGACTCATTTCCTCCATTTTTTTCTCGCCTTGTTCTGATTTTTTCTCTATTACCTGAATCCTTCATTCATTAGTTTTCTATCATCTGTTGAAAATTCCCTATTTTTTTCATTTATGTCATGTACCTTTTCTTTTACCTCTCCCAACTCTCTCTTCACCTCATTATGATTCTTTGTTATCATCTCCTGTAAGGATTGGAACATCGTCATCATATCTTTTTGAAATGAATTTGATTTCTCTGCTTGTAACATACTCTCTATTGATCTTTGACTTGATGGACTTGATGCTGCAGGTGATGCTGCAGATGATGGTGCAGATGTTGTTTTCTTTCCTAACTTGCTTAAATTTGGATTGCTTGCCATTTCTGCTTGTATCCACTTATGGCTATTAATCAGGTTAAGTGGGACCTTAATTTAATAAAATACCCCACAATAATTTCCTACCCCCCAACCAATTTCTAACACCCCACCCCCCGTTTTTAACCAAGGAAAGGACACTCTTTTCTCTTAGTATTTACCACCAGTATCACAATCTTATAATTTTTATAATCCACCAGATCAGTCCAAAAATTTATCCTGTGGAGTACTTCTTTACAAATAATTATTTTCTTCTCTCAATAACTGGTATCTGTAATCCACAAGGCCCATCAATACCCTAGGACGTTGCAACTCTCAGTTCACTGTTCAAAGTTCACAGCTGCTTCACAGCTGCTTTCTTCTTCTCTTAGTAGTAAATATTTGTAAACCACAAGGCCCACCAATTTCCCAAGATAAATCTCAATTAGCTGTTAAGTATATTTATAATCCCAAAGTATTGAAGTGTGGAGAAACACAAAGCCCACAGTATAGAGTACCCAGACAGTGCAAGAGCCAAAAAAAAAAAAAAAAGGAAAAAAGAGGAAAAAAGAGGGGGGGGAATAAACAGGAGAAAAGTCATTCACTTGGTCTCAAAACAAATCCAAGCTGTTTTTCTTCTTCACTTTGCTAGCTCAATTTGTAATCCACAATAGTTCTAAACATAGTTCAAAGCCTTTCAGTATTTTCACTCTGTATCTCCAAACTTTCAAAGTAAGCAATCTGCAGGTGCTGTTTTGTTTCAAACTCCTTTCCAAAAATAACCACCCTAGTCATAACAGACTCCTTTCCACTTGCAGTATCCGCTCCAACCATTAAGTGTCATGCTTACTTAGTTTTCCATTTTTACTACAGTATTTATTTTGAAGACAAAGAAAAAAAAACTTTTTAAAGTCCCTACAAATTTAATAACCATAAAATCAATTCCAATTTTTTAATGTAGGAAAAAAACTCAAAGAGAACCAGGATTTCCACATGTTTTGACCGTGCCTCTTATTTTTTAAATGAAATCAGGCTTTTTCCAGATCTGTCAAAGGCTTAAAATCTTCGTCGCTGCTAAGCTTTGGGGAGTGGGCAACAAAACACCCTGCCTCCCCTTCTGAGTCACACTCTCCAAGAAAAGAAAAGTTCTTGGGGGAAATTCCTCCCAGAGGTTAGAAAAAAGAAAATCTAACCCAGATCATTCATGCTGCTACTCAGTCCTCCTCAGTTACTTTCTTCCATGGGGCTGTCCCAGCTTGTTCTAGCCATAATGGCCGTGTTCTTCTCCTGCCAGTTTGAGAGCTTCCTCCAGACCTGCGAGGGGCTGCTTTCTTCCTCGTGATCCATGGAGTATCTCCTCTACTTTGTCACTTCTCCGGGATGACTTTTGACCCCCTAGTGGCCTCCTGACAGGTAGAATTTGGCTGGCTTAGCAGAGCCCCACTAAGTCATTACTGTACTGCCGTGACATTAGCCCCCCTCCCCTCAGAAACCTGGAGCTTTTGTGATGATGAGAAGTATAACAGTGATTCAACCAATACTATAATATTATCATGTTATTTTCAATCTCTTCAAAATTTTCAGTTCACTCTTCTTTTTTGTACCTGTATGTTCATCACCTTCATATAATAATTTTAACCATCTCTTTTCTGAATGATTCTTATTTTTCCATACACTTTTGACATTTATTTATATTATTAAATGTACATCCTGCCTTTCTCATGATATAAACTTTTTTAAAGGGATCAGATTCATGGGTCTTGCCAAAGATTAGAGAAGAAACATGCAAGTAACATTAGTACAACTGATGGGTTGATATATGGGCTTTAAACTATGGATTTTAGTCCTAGAAACCATGTTTTGTTAAAAATCACATTCTGTTCATTCTTGTTCCCTTTTGTGGGGCCCTCATTTTACCCTGAAATTTCCTGGAAGGATTATTGTCTCATCAAATAACTCATATCATCTTGTGCTAGAGAAGTAGAGTCAAGGCTAGATCCCTTTTGTTGTTAGACACAAATTAGCAAGAAAGTTTTGCATATTTACCTGCCAGCCTTCTCAGAGACAGAACAACAAGGGCTGTGGTATTTTAGTAATGAACCCACCTTCTGGGAGGGCCATCCTCAAGCAACCTATTGTTGCAAATAACCATCTGGGCTTTTGCTTTTACAAGTGTATAAAGACTATGTTAATGTCTTTATTAGGGGCTCTCAATTTGTGACTTGGGTCCCAAGAGCATCTCTTTCTTGCTGTGCAGAATAAACAGATTGCAATTTCCCATATTGTGTGATAATTGGCTCTTTTGCAGCAATTGGCTGAGCAATTCCTATAGTTTGGCCAATACTACTTTAATCTTAAAGTACACCTTGGTCATAATTCTTCAAACTTCAACAAAAGCTTAAAATGTCCCTTTAAATTGATATTCAGTTTGCAATTTTTATGAATATAAGGATAATCAAATCATGAATGCTTGGCAATCACCCAAAATGGATGGAGGGCAATGCAAAGACTTCTCCAGCTATTTAAGAGAAGATTCATATGAAGAAGACCCAATACTGCCAGAACATTTCCTTTTAGGACTGATGGATAAACAGTTACAAGGGACACATGTATTATTATTTTAATATATGATTACTGCAGGGAGATTACTATTTTTACAAACATGGAAAGTTTCAGTATTATTCAGTATTTCAGTAATATTCAGTATTATAATACTGAATATTCAGTAATATTCAGTATTATATGGAGAGATAATTTGTGATATTGACAGAACTTCTGAGATGGATAAATTAACTTCTTTGATTAGAGAAAGATCATTATTGACATCAAAACCTTTTATGGACTGAGGGGTTCCTTACATGCTCTCTGAGCTTGGTTGTTTTCTTACTGATTTTTCATTATCCAAATTAGGTTACATTATGAGTACTAGGAGGGAGTGGGGTTTGTCTCATTTTATATTTTAGTGGCTCACCCTGTCAGTGTTGGTGGGAGTGGTCTGGGTAATTCTTTACTGTTAGCTTGTTTGGTAGTTCCTTGTTTGGGGTATTGTTTGCTTCTTGATTGTTGATCTAATGCTAATCCTGGAGTTAATCTATGCTCATCTGGGTGTTCATTGCTGGTGGTCTTTTTATTCCTTTTTGGGCTTGTTGATTGCCTCTTTTGCACAGCATATAAATGTTGATTATGCCTATATACCAGTTGATGGTGGATTTGTCAGCGTGCCAGGCTTCCAGGAATTCTCTAGTGGTTTTGGACTTGGCTTGGTCTAGGATGGTCACAATTTCCCAGTTGAAATGATGGCTAAGTCTGTTGATGAAATTAAAGAACTTTCATCATGTCTTCTGACTAATACCGTAATTGATGTTCATGGATACAGACTACTAATCTTCTGCCTGTTTGTCCTACATAGTGGCTGTTGCAGTCCTTACATTGTATATTGCAAATGATATCTACTTTTTTTCTGGGACTGCTGGATTTTTTGGTTTACTTAGGTAAACCAAAATTTTGGTTTTGGAGGGCTTTAGTTGATTCGTGAGCCACACTGATGCCATGTGGTTGTAATAGTCTGTTGGTGGTTTCTGCAATATTTTTTGTTAGCAGTTAGCAGTATAGCAGTATAGAATCCTTTTCACAGATTGTGTTGGTTGTGCTATATTGGGTTGAGTAATCAGGCACTTTGTGATGAAGTTGTAATGAAAACAAAAGTAAGTCTATGCTTAAGAAAAGGGTTGCTTATTTCAAACAGATAGTTGATGTGCAAGCCTACTCATACATGCAGTTGGCAAAGGAAAGAATGTCGGTGATGAGAAGTTTTCAATTTAGGCAAAATTAGTTTTTGGTTATATTAAAAGTGGATCTTGGACAGTAAATAGACATAGAAGGAAGAAAAGAGATAAGGTAGAGTGGCTGCAGGAAGAGAAAATGCAAGTCCTGAATGAAGAAGTCTTGAGAGATAGATTCATCTCTCAGTACAACTAGATGCAAGAAAAGAGGATGTGGAAGCTATATGGAATGAAAAAAAAACAGGGTATATTTTAGAGTACTACAAAAGTGTGGGTAGTTATGCTAATGGGAATTATGTAGAAGGAGATTTTGTGAAATGAAAAGGGGAAAGAGTCTGTTGAATGAGGGGAAACTTAGGTAAGAGAATGAATACTGCAAAAAATAAAAACAGGAGGAAGGGAGAAAAAGATACTTGCAAAAATATTGTTAATATTTGTGAGCAAGGAATAGTTATGGGTAAAAGAGGCAGCAAAAATTCAGAGGGATTTCAGTAAGTTGGAGATGTTTTAAGACGCACAAATCCTGTTGGCTGAAATGAATATTTGTTAAAAAACACCAAAAATGGCTTGTATAACAGCGTATTTCTGTCTATGTTGTTATATGGATGTCAGAGCTGAGTGTATCAGAAGCAATATAAAGGGAAGTTGAATGTAGCAGGAATAGGTTATTTGAGAAGTATGTATGGTAAAAGAAGACGAGATAGGATCAAGAATGAATGACTGCTGAATAACACATACTGAATACAAAACTGAATGATTGGTACAGAAAAACATAGTGAGGTGGCTTGCTCACAGAAAGAGAAAGAATGAAGATTGAATAGCAAACAAATACATGGGGCAAAAATCTGTTCAGAGGAAGGAGAAGACAGAGAAATTCATGGTTGGAAGGAATTAACATGGCACTGAAAAAAAAAGAGAAAGTGAGAAGTTTAAAGAACAAAAGCTACTAGAGGAAGCAGGGAATATATTTAGTGGAAACAATAAGTAATTGAAAAGACAGAGGTGTGAAGATGTTTAGTGAATGGTATTGGCATAAACAAAACATTTACATTCTTTGGCTTATGACTTCTTTACACATTGTGTAACCTCATTTATTTCAAAAAGGAAATAGTTTGATGGGTAAGTATGCACGCAGGAAGGAAAATCAAAATAGAGAATTGCCAGCAAATCAGCATTAGGACTTTGAAAAGCAGTGGAGGTTTACCACCAGACCAAGTACAAAATAAGAGAAAAGAAATGTCAGAATATTCATGAACTGGGATAGACATGGCAACAGGTCAGCCATTGGGGACTGGCTAGAATAGGACATGGTAACAACGTCAGCCAATGTATAGGCATAGCAACTGGGTCAGCCAATGAGGGCTGTTTGGGAGCTGAGACAGCTAGGAGCCTGGGCGTGTCTTAGTTTAACTTCTGTGCACGAAGCTGCAAAGTTTAGTCTGTCTGCAACTCTGAACTGAAAACTGCTTCTCTCCTTTGCCTGTGTTTTTGTCTGTAACTCTCTACAACATTGGAAGAACCACTATTGCTATTGTACATTTATTCATGTGTTATATTTTATATAAAGAGAAGTTAATGAATCCTGCTGAATCAGTTACCTGTGTGTGCTTTCTGGATTTGATTTTGCAACAAACTCTGACAAGAAATGTATGTCTTTAAATTTTAATGTTTGGTTTTAATTTATTTATTTTAATGTACATGTATAGGTCAGTGGCAAAATGCACTTATCTTCGCTACTGGTTCGGGAATGTGAGTGCATGCGCTTCTTCAAAGGGTCAAAAACAAGATGTAATGATGTCCTGGTGGGTGGGCGAAGCCTCCTGCCGCCAGCACTACTGATTTGCGCGAGCTGGATAGATCCGGCCAGATTTCACCACTGGTATAGGTACATTTTTATGACTGTAAGCCACCCAGAGCTACCATATGGTAAGATGGGTGTCCAATAAATTTTATAAATAAGTAAGTAAGTAAGTAAGTAAGTAAGTAAATAAATAAATAAAAGTGTTAAATTCTTAGTGGCTTTCAGTAGACTTTAGACTTGTAAATATGTACTTATGCATACCATAGTATCCACTGTCTGGACAAATCTGATTATAATCAGAATAACCTGAGTCAATCTTGGATCCAGGACTAATAAGCAGTGGTGGGTTGCTACTGGTTTGCCCCAGATCGAGCGAACCAGTAGTGGCGGTGGTGGGAGGCTCCGCCCACCCACCTGGACACTTCTGCACATGCACAGAAATGTTGTACACGAGCGGGTGCATGCCCACGAGTGAACCGGTAGCAATGGGTTTTGAAACATGCCCCTGCTAATAAGGGTTAGGGCTGCAAATCTGTGCCTGAATTGGGTTTTGGCACTGAAACCAGGAAATTGTAAGTTCTAGTCTTCTCTTAGATATGAAAGTCAGCTGGGTGACTTTAGCCAGTTACTCTGTCTCAGCCCAACCAACCTCATAGTATTGCTGTTGTGGGGAAAAGAGGAAGAAAGAGTATTGCGTATATTTATTGTTTAGAATTCCTTACAAAGTAAAAAGGCAGGGTAAAAAAAAATCTAATAAATAAATAATAAATGGCATGTTTGCAATGGGGGGGATAACATGCATTTCCCCCCTGCAGTGACAGTTGCTCAAGATGTTCTTTGGATGCTCTTGGTCCATTTTGCTCAAGTCTGAACAAATTTTCTAGAAGGGCAACCATCTTAACTATTATCAGCAAGACAAGCCATATTAAACCTAGCACATGTATTATGATATTTAACTTTAATGATCTACAGTCCACTTCAGAAAAATTCTATATCATAATAAAAGTGCACAAGACTCTTATATGTTGATCAACACTGTTTTTTAGGTGGGCTGGGTTGTTCTCTTTTGTGTTGAACTATTTTATTCACTCTTTTCGGTTTTAAGAAAATAGGCTTGACTATTTATTGTACAGTTATTTGCTGTAGCTGCACTAAAATTATTATTATTATTATTATTATTATTATTATTATTATTAATAATAATAATAATAATAATGATGATGATGATGATGGATGCATTTTTGAATGCTCAGTTGACTGAGTTTCATATTTAATGAATAAAGATAATAATAATAATAATAATAATAGTTATAGAAAATGAGAAAGTGAAGATCTTGTGGGACTTTCGAATACAGACAGATCGTCATTTGAAGCACAACACGCTAGATATCACAGTTGCCGAAAACCGAAACATACAATTTATTGACATCGTGGTACCAGGAGATGCCAGAGTCGAAGAAAAAGAATTGGAAAAAATCATGAAGTATCACGACCTGGCCATCGAAACTACATGGCTATGAATGAAACATGTAACAGTGATACCCATTGTCATTGGGGCACTTGGTACCATGTCCAAGAATTTTATAAGATCCATCAACAAATTGCAGCTTCCTGCAATAACACCAGTGGAACTGCAAAAAACTGTGCTACTTGGAACATCGTACATCTTAAGAAGGTACTTGGTTGATACCTAGGACATTCGCAGCAACCCATATCAATCATTAGCATCAGTCAATGGTATTTGTAATGCATTTTTGAATGTTCAGTTGACTGAGTTTCATGTTTAATGAATAAAGTAAATAATAATAATAATAATAATAATAATAATAATAATAATAATAATAATACATATTATTTATGTAATATTACAGCTTACATCCTCCGACGATACCTTAACAGTTCCTAGGTCCTTGGTTAAGACTCGAGCTGCTGAGCTATTAACCAGCCTCAAAGGCTGTGAATCTCACTAAAGATTAAATAATAATAATAATAATAATAATAATAATAATAATAATAATAGATGTTGCCTTAATAATTCTTAGATCCTTGATTAGGACTTGTTACATTGTTATCGGGCTTAGACTATGTCTGACTGTAGATTGCCCACACATAATAATAAATATTAAACTAATCTGGCCATGGTTATCAAATATCAAAAACATCTGTCAGGTTATCCTACCTCCTTTATATGAATGATCTGAAGCTGTACAGAAAAGCACCATCTGAAATAGAATTGCTGCTCAACACTGTCTGTATATGCAGCCAAGCTTTACCTGGCGCAGTTTACATCCCTTGACAATACCTTTAACAACATCAAACACACCTGCCTATCTCAGGAAAGGCTCAATAGGTGAACAAAAATGCCAAATCCACTCTAAACATCTGGCTGACCATGCAACCAACCATACTAATTTATTAAACATATGTTGCCCAACTTCCAATGTTTCCAAGCAGTTCGCAACAATTAAAGAAATTGCAATCAATAAATTAAAAAAAAAAAAAGATGGCAATCATGATAGACTAGATCCCTGGGCCGTGGGCTGTTTGGAACTGGGCTGCTGTATGCGTGGAACCATCTCTCTCACCCTTACTGTTGCCACTGCCGGTTCACAAAGCCAGAAAGATTGGCTACCGCTGAACTAAGTGGAATGAAATGAGGGCTCCCACTATCCCTCACCAAAAACTTGAGTCAGTCTTTGCACTCTTCTGAACAACAACAGCATTGGGACAAACTCGATCTGAAGGGGAAACCTCATTCCAGAAGGCAGGCATTGCTACAGAGAATGTACACTTCCAGGGTCTCAATAGATGACATTGTTTATTTGAAGGAACCCAAAGTATACCAACCCTGTTAGATAAAGAGTTTGGACAGATAAATAAAAAAGCAGTGAATTATCACTTCAAATAATTATCACCTGAACTATTAGCTCAAAGTGTTGCCCCGTACTACTCCCCCCTTCACCCCCCCAAAAAAGCTTTTGAATCTAATTGCCCCGTTTCTAATGTTTCCAAATATCAGGGGAGAAAGGGGCATTATAGAAATGGTATCATTTGCATAAGTTAACAATATCTGATTGAGCCTGAGTGACCTAGAAATATATTGGGTTCAATAAAGCAAACGAAAGCCAACTCCACTGTTAGTCCCAGTTATCATTTTTCAATTCCCACTCCTGCCCTCTCCTTAGTTCAAGAAGTCAAAAACCTTGCATACCCCAGAAGCAAACCTGAGGGTTCAAAGGTGGGATAGAAGGCAAGGAACTCTCCTGTGCTGTCAATATTAAGGCAAAGGAACAAATCTCAAGTCAGGAGCTGACAAACCTAATTGAAAATTCCACTTTTATCATTTCAAGAAGGGAGGGAGAGGTGAGTAATTGAATTGCATGGAGATTGCCATTTACCATTGCCTTTCTTTGGCTGAATGCTTTAGATTAATTGTTTTATCCTGTCTTTTTTTACTCTTGCAAGGGGAAGTTTTATTCTGTCTTTTTTTCCCCTTGCAAACATGCCACACATAAGATTACACAATGGAGGGAATGCCAGTCCATCTCTGCACAATTATGATTCTTCCCTACCTTGGATTCTCTTTTCCATTTGCCAAATAATTTAGGTTATGGAATTTCTTCCTATCTAAAATTTTTAGCAGGGCTAAAACTTCAGTAGCCTGCCCAATCTTATTTATTTGTTTTGTGCAATAATGTGTCTCTGTAGGATTGAGAAACATTTATAACTATGTATTGCCTTTTCCTTAACAGGTTATCTCCTGTTTTGATATATCTTGCAATAGGCGTGGTAGGTAACTGATTCAGGGGTGGGTTCTACTTACCTTTACTACCGGTTCGCAGCAGAGCAGCACGAGCAAGCTTGCTTTGCTCGCGCGCATGCGCAGAAGCATTTTCGTGACATCAGGGTCGGTAGGCGGAACCTCCCGCCGGTTTTACTACCGGTTCTATGGAACCGGTGCGAACTGGGGGCAACCCACCACTGAACTGATTGTAGGATTAGGTCAGCATTTTGTTGAGTAAAATCTCTTCTTTCGATCCAAGAGTACTAAAAATACATGTGTTTCATCCCAGGATTCTTAGGAAATCCAAGCCATACATTTTATGTTGCTCTCAATTATGCTTTAATATATGGATTAACTCTGCTAATGTATTGTTCTTTTTTAAATTTGATTTTTCTTTCCAATTGTATATATTAGCCTTATAGAGGCATGATGAAAAATTATAAATGTAAAGTAAGTAAAAAACCAAAACACATCTTGGAAAGCTAGGCAAACATTTTCAATCTATTTCAGTCTTTCAGAACAGAACTGGAAGGGACCTTGGAAGTCTTCTAGTCCAATCGCCAGCTCAGGGAGACCCTATACCCGTGATGATGAACCTATGGCATGCATGATATCACTTTTATTCAGATAACTCATAATAATCTCGAAGGAGAAGTCCAAAGTAGAGAATCTGAAGAAACCATTGGCGCCAATGATAACAGGTATTCTGAGGATAAAATCTCTCAGGGCTGCCCCTAATAATGGTTCCTGTTATATTGATGTGTGATATTTGACAAAAATAACAGCATTGTTTTATAAGGTTTCTTAATGCTACCAAAAACAGCTTGGTATTGGAAAAAGGAATTTCATTTTTTGATCAAAGCTTAGTCATGGTTGTGTTTCATACCATTTACTTCCACATACATAAATTGCACTAAGTAAAGAAAAAAATTACAGGCACTGTGAAACAATGCAACTCCTTCAGGGTTTCAGCTGGTTCTCAGCACATGATCTAGCCTACACCACATCTCCAGAAGAGTTTTCAGGAAGTCACTTTCCCTTGAAGTGGTAATTGAAGCATTCTTCTCATAGCTACTTGAGGAAGCTACTTCTTCCCCTCACACCCTTGCCTTGCTGCTCCCTGCTTCCTCAACATGCTGAATGAGCTGGGAAAAGAACCAGGTGCCTATAGCAGTACGGCAATTTGAGAACTGCGGGTATTTTGTCTGTTTACTTGAAAGCACCAAAATTGTCACTTGTGTGAGTAATTTGCTGCTAATTATGAGCTTACAATCTGCAGATAGGAAAATCAGAGCCAACATGCATTTTCAGAGGAAAAGGAAAATTACCCCAAGTACCCTATAATTATGCACTTAGCTTAGCTTTGCTCCTGGATTCTTTTCAGCCTCTTGTTTCCTGCTTTGTATTATCAGGACATCTATCACCACCCATATGCTGCTCAAGATAGCAGGGATATAATCAGAAATGTACCAACTCTGCTTTATTGCTTCTTGCTTGTCCATCCTTACATGCCAGCATATAAAACAACTAAAAGGGTCAGGACACCTAGTGTGTGTGTGTGTGTGTACACACAGACACATGTATATATATACACCGTGTTTCCCTGAAAATAAGACAGGGTCTAATTTTCTTTTGACCCCCCCAAATAAGGGCTTGGCCTTATTATCAGAGGGTCTTATTATTTTGGGGGTGCAGGAGGTGGCAAGTGTGGGACTGGATGTCCCGTCGCTGCCGTTGCGTCCCCCCCCTGTTCTTCATGCCAGCCGAGTGGCCCAATCAAACTTCTCAAACTCGCAAGAAGGTTTTCTTTTACAGTGTCTTTCCCGGGACACAATGGTGAGGAAAGTGACAGAGCTTGAAAGGTAAGACCTGTGTCCCGCTTCTCGCCTGCCCCATCTGCCACTCCCAAATTGCATCCCTAAAGGGGGCAGATGGCTAAGCAAGGGGCAGGAGCCCTGCCATGACATGCTTGGCGAGGGGGGTGGGTGGAAAAGAGATGGCAAGGGGAGACACGTCTCATTCCATGCGTTTTGCTTCTCCCCTGCCCCCCTGCCACCCCTCTTGATAAAGAGACAGTGGGGAAGAGAAGCAGCCAGGCTGCTCTTGCCATTGGGGTGGGTTGGGATGTGTTGGGCTGCTCAGCCAGCATGAAGAACAGGGAGGGGAAGACATGTCCCCCCCTTCCCCTCCCTCCAACGTTGCCTTAACTCATTT
This sequence comes from Pantherophis guttatus, assembly GCF_059756535.1. NCBI lineage: Eukaryota > Metazoa > Chordata > Lepidosauria > Squamata > Colubridae > Pantherophis > Pantherophis guttatus. The sequence continues at coordinate 287,415,272 of NC_142063.1, read as the reverse complement.
TGGTTGCATGGCAAGCAACCAGAGGAAATGGCGGGATCGGCTGCACATGCATGTAAATAGTTGGTGGGGGGACTTATTTTGCAAGGGTGGCTTATATTATCGCATGCGCTGAAAAGCCCAACTGGGCTTATTATCTGGACATGTCTTATTTTCAGGGAAACACAGTATATATATATATATGTGTGTGTGTGTTTGTGTGTGTGTGTAAATATATATATATTTAATATAACTTATATGCTGCCCTATCTCCATAGGACTCAGGGCGGCTCACAACAATTAAAACAAACCAATAAAAACATAAAATACATACATAAACAAATATTAAAACCCGTTAAAATAATCGAAAACCCCCTCAGTCCAGGCTAGGCACCGTGAACAGCCATGTTCAACCATATATGTCTCTCTCTGTGTGTGTGTGTGTGTGTGTGTGTGTTTGTGTGTGTGTATGGCAAATCTACAATTGCTGTCATGTGGATTCTCAACAGGCAGTAGCTGGCAATCCCAATTTTCTGATACACATTCCCAAATGTTTATTTGCAGCATGCAAATTTAGCTTTTTGGGGTCTTCTCGGAAGTCCACATATTATAATCCTGCGATTTGGATCAGTTTCTTTTCTTCCTGAGGGAAAGGGTTCCTCGCTTTTTTAAAAAAAAAATCTCTAGTCTAGTAAGCATGTGAGACTTCCCTGTGCTTTTTTTTTTTTTTTTTTTTTTTGGCGGTTTCCACCGAAGAGGATGATTGCAGAAGAATCCAAGTAAAAGGATACAAAGGGCCAGAAATGTAACGGGATTGTTATTTTATTGGTTGCTTACTTATTTATTTAAGAACTAGTACATACTGCACAGCTCTTGATGACTTGCAATAATTGCAAGTAAATGGAATTGGACTGGATTGGATTGGATTCTGAGAGAGAGAGAGAAGCAAGCGATGAGTTTGAACCCCCAAGAGTCCCAGAAAATTTAAGGATGCTGAGTGTGTAGGAAGAGATATTTTGTTGTATGTAATCACTCTGCTCAGTTTCTGTCTAGTGGCATCTGTATAATTTGAAGCTGAGATCTAATGGATCTAGCTGGGAATTATGGGATTATTTTTCTTGCACAGTGCTTTTTCCAATGATGCAAATCATGTAGCTAAGGAGAATCCATAGTTTTGTCTTCATAACTGAAAGTGACAAGACTTAAACTGCTTTTCTATTATTTAGAGGCAGAAAGACTCTAAAAAGTTATCACAATGTTCACATATTCAGAGCAAAGGAACAAACAAATCAACTATTAATAAACGCAAACTGCAATTGTACAGCTCCATTGATCTATACACAAGATTCTCCAGTGTTGTATTGTTGGAAGAAATATCCATCTGGTGCAGTTCCAAGTGGGGAGAAAGACACTGGAAACATAGAGGCTGATTTAAAAGATGGTTTATTGATGGACAGGACCACATGGGTTTGAGGTCCTGGGCAGCTGAACACGTGGAGAGTGAGGGTTATTTGTACCCACTCTGGGCTTTGGACTTTAGCTTCCTGCTCCTGTGACAAGAGCATGTATTCTATTGGTTGCTGTCAGACTCCCATGGGGCTATGCAGGGGTCATAGCTGAGGTTGTCTGAGTTTGGTTGAAACTTGGAGGGTGATGATGTAATGAAGAGGCTTGTGTTCTCTGGGCAATTTCTTTTGTGTCTTAATGGTTTTTTCCTGGTTTGGATCTTGAGTGAGGGCTAATTCTACCATTCTACCTTTGCTCAAAATATACTGTCTTGAGTGATTACCAAATCTGCATTTCTAAAAGCTGGCTTCAGTTTAGTATCTGCTTGGAGACAGGGAACTGTGGCTCTGAGTTTCTGTCTTTAGAAACATGTTTCTCCTTTAGGGAAAATAGAATATTCTGTCTTTTTAATATTTCCTAAAACATTTCATTCTTCTAAGTGGGGTGGGTGCTAACTTTCTACAGTATCTTATGATTTATGATGATTGTATTTTATGATTATGATCATGATTTATCACTTGTTGCTTGTATGTATGCTGAGAGATGATGTACCAGAGACAAATTCCTTGTGTGTCCAACCATACTTGGCCAATAAAGAATCCTATTCTATTCACTTCATTTTCAATCTTAATAACTGTAGACTGTATAGGATCAAAAATCATTGTGATTTTAAAAAGTTAAGTGAATCTGTCTTTAGTTTTCAATTAGAAATATGAAGAAACTTGCATATTACTTTTACTCTTTGAACTATTCACATGAAGCAGAAATGAGATCTAAGAGAAAAACAATAAATCTCTCACACTTTTATGTTAGTGTTATGATATGTTAGAGGGTGCTTTGACTTTACCATATACTGAATTCCCAGCAAGCTGCTGGTTGTGGTTCATAAGAATTGTAACCCCAACACAACTGCAAGATATTGGCTGAACTGAAATATCTTACAGTTTCTCTCAGTGGTGTTCCCTCTCTGTGTTATGCACCATTTCCCTGTTTGGCCTTTCTTTGACTTGCTGTGTCATTAGCGGGGTTTAGACCTGTGATGGCGAACCTATGGCACATGCAGGGCCCTCTCTGTGGGCACACGTGCCATCGCCAGCTGTTCTTCTGGTTTCCGGTGCACGCATGACACTGGTTTTCACACGCGCCAGAGTGCCAGAAACACATGCACACCTGCCAGCTGGTGTTCAGGTTTCTGGCACTCTGGCGCATGCGAAGACCACCTGGCCAGTGCACATGTGCATGCCAGAAACCCAAAGACCAGGTCGCTGGCATGCACATGCGCCCCGGCCAGCTGGTCTTTGAGTTTCTGGCGTTCCAGCACATGCATTCTGGTTTGAGCACTCGGTGCCAAAAAGGTTCACCATCACTGCTGTAGACATTTCCTTTAAATATGAAGCCAGCATGAGGAGCATAACTTGTGGAAAGAAGGAAATGGTAGCCCAGGACTGTATCTTCAATTATCTGTGTATCATAAAGCACCATTTTAGGACACAGTTTTATATGAATAAAGCAGAACCTTATACTCTCGGAACTTATTTAACCTTTGTCCTTTCCCTTTCCAATATTTAAGTTCCATTACAGCCTATAAAGGATAATGTGTTTATATTCCTGCAGCACAAATAACAATATTGGCCTTTGCACAGATGCTCAGAGAGGCCCTCCAGTTATCAGTGAGCAATGTAAACTCTTTACATCTAACTTAAGGGGTTGGGATTTGGTTCCCAAGAGACAATATCAGCTCACTACTGAGTTGCTACACTCACTGTTCTGGAATTTCTTTGAATAATTCACACCTGAGTCAAAAATATCCTTTTCCACACAGATAAAAATGAACAAATAAATCAATTAACTGTCATTATTGTCCCAATGTGATCATAATTTAAATGAAGGTCTCACAAGGTCAAAAGGCCAAGAGTGGATTGCCTGGTATGCAGGTTAAAAAGCATGTATTGTCACTACTATATTTTGTCAGAAGTCTCCCATAAAAAGGCGACCTATTTAGAGAACTAAATCATTCAGAACTGTGAGTTGCCCAGTCACTTGGTTGAGATGGGCAGCCATAGAAATTAATTAATCAAATAAATAAATCATACAATTGCTGCAGGGCTGGGTTCTACTTACCTTTACTACCGGTTCGCAACGGGACCATGAGTGCGCTTCTGTGCATGCACAGATCACCCATGATGATATCGTGGTGGGTGGGCGGAGCCTCCCACCAATTTTACTACCGGTTCTATAGAACGGACCTATCCGGGAGCAACCCACCACTGAATTCCTGGGATAATAACAGGGGGAAGGAAACATGTCAGCTGAGTCAGCTGAGATTTGAAATAAGGTGAAGAGTTTATGAAGTGGAGAACTACAGGAAGGAAAATGTTAAATACTTAATTAAATTTGATCTGATTCCTGAATGGAAAACTAAAGATAGTTTGAGAGGCTCTGGAAGTGGTAAAAATGTATTTGTTTTTGACTTAGCCTTAAAAAAACATCCTTTCTTGTCTATCCCAAATTCAGACCAAATATCTCTAATTATATGTCCCAAGCAATTAACCGCCTCAACAATATGAATAAAATTTTGAACAAATAATTCTTCTGGAGCCTGGTTCTATGAAATACTCCACTGGCATTAGCAGAGGATCAAAACCAGCACTAACCGCACTGTCTGATAGGCTTTGACTAACATCCCCACATTGGGATATTGTGACAGTTTCATGTCTGTGCACTGAAATTATTCCCATTAGCTCATATTGTACCCTATGTAATATCATTACACAACATTTTTAAATAAGTTTGCCACCTTGTCCTCTGATTTTCCTTATTGTTGCTGTTGCATCTTGCTGTAATTATTTATGCTGCTGTTTAGATATTGAGTTCTTGTTTTTTAACTACTATTTGCTATTACAACAATAGGTAAAACTATGTGAATATAGAATTAAAATGGTAATTAAAAAGGTTGATTCAGAAAATGATAGAGAGATGGAGGTGGAGAGAGTAACAGAAAAAAAGGAGAGAATTGTGTGCCACCAAATCATTGTTGACTCTTAGTGGCTACATAGATGTTTTTTTCCCATAACAATCTGTCATCAGTTTGGTCCTTCAGATTTTCCAATGGTACACTCATTGCTGTTGTAAAGTCCATCCACTTTGATGCTGGACCTTCTTTGTCTCTTTCCTTCTAATTTTCCCAGCATTAAAGTCTTTTTCAGAGAGCTAAGTCTTTACATAATGTGCCCCAAATAGGATAATTTGGGTCATTTGTGCCTTGAATGAGAACTCTGCATTGATACTTTTTTTTTTATGATGATGATGATGATGATCCATTGGTTTGTTTTCTTAACAAATAAGCAATGAAGATGACCATGTTGCTTGTCATGGAATAAAGTCATGGGTCTTCTCATCCAGTTGTGTGCTCTCCCAGTCGCTGGGAAAGAAATTTTCGGCAAGGAGAAAACTTCACAAAATGTAGTCACTGAAGTTTGTAAATCTTTGGTGGAGAATAAATTTCAGCATGATGCTTCAGTTCATAGTGAGTGTTATGACATGTTAAAACTTCTTCTACTTGGATTATAATGTGGGGCATATCACTCCATTAACCTGACTGCCAGTGTCTAAAGGAAAAAGAACTTAATTTCATTCTCCACTCATTTCTCCTCCTGACATTAGTTACAGCACTAAGAAAGAAAGTCCTCTTCTTCCCAACTCTTTGGCTCTGGAACACTGACATAATAGCATTGCTAATGCCAAACTGATTAGTTTCTTTGTTTGCAGAGCAGGGGGTTCTGGGCTAGGGATAAAAAGTCCCTTCACTGTACTTTAGGAAAATCCTCTATCATTTTTTTTCCTCTCCAGTCTGGAGAAATGTATTGAATTCAAAAGCTCTGCATGGAATGTGTTTTTAACCACTAATCAAAGCCCATTCCCTCTAATTATATCATTAGAATGCATCTAATAACTGCATTCTCATGGCCATGTCATGCGGGGGGGACTGTACTGGAGAAAGCAATTATGTTTTGAAGAGTTAGTGGTAAAAGAAAACCAGGCTGTTACACTTTGAACCCTTTGATGGCTGGATCCCATTAAAGCAGATACCATGCAGAACATAAAAAAACTCAAAGAAGTCCCCACATCAGAAGATGTGGAGGGACCTGGCCCATAGAATCGCCAAGAGTCAGGCGCGACTGAAAGGATAACTTCAACATCATCATATCATTAAAATATTAAAATAAACATAATACATCATAAAAAGGAGCCTTGATAGTACAGTGGTCTAAGCACCCTGTTATTAACACAGCTGCCTGCAATTACTGCTGGTTCGAATCTCTCCAAGGCTCAAGGTTGACTCAGCCTTCCATCCTTTCTAAGGTAGATGAAATGAGGACCCAGTTTGTGGGGGCAATAAGCTGACTTTGTGTAAATATACAAAAGTATGAAGACTATTGCTTAACGCATTGTAAGCCGCCCTGAGTCTCCGGAGAAGGGCGGCATATAAATCAAATTAAAAAAAATAAAAAATACAATCCAAGTCAAGAAGGAATAAGATGATGGCTGGACAAAAACATAAACAGGGGAGAGCATGGGAGGGTTGCGTGTGTGTGTGCCTACACCCATAATTCAATGCTGCGGTCCGCCCCCCCCCCACATGCACGTGCAACCCCTCACCAACCCCCACTTTTGGGATGCGATGGCACGGTGGGCCTGGTAGGCCTATTTTTCGCCCTCCCCAGGCTCCAGAGGCTTTCTAGGAGCCTGGGAGGGCGAAAACAGCCTTCCCCACCCCCGCAGAGGCCCTCTGGAGGCCATAAAAAGCCCATTTCCCAGCTTCTGGTAGGCCCAGAAGGCCCGAAAATCAGATGACCGGCGCGCGTATGAGCGCTGGAGCTGAGCTAGGGCAAAACTTGCGTGCCCACAGATATGGCTCCACGTGCCACCTGTGGCACGTGTGCCATAGGTTCGCCATCACGGATCTACAAGGTACTTTGAAAGAGTGTCTACAGAGCTTCTCCAACAACGTGGATGGACTACTCTACAAGACCTGTATAGAATTTATCCATTACATTCTACAGAATGCTATCTTCCCTAACCTTGATGCCTCCCAGACATCTTGGACCATAATCACAACTCATCTGTCCAATACATCTGGAGGGCACTAGGTTGGGGGAAGCTGATGTACAGAAAGGGACATGAAATAGATGTTCCTGTCAGTTTGTGTTCCATCTGCTGAGGCTAAATCAGGACAATGATGAATGTCAAACCAGTAAAAAAAAGTTGATAAATGAAAAAGAAAACAAGCCCATAACTTAACCTCCCAGAGGTTCAGTCCAGGAAAACAGATCAAGATATTGTTGCCTACAAAACAGTTCAGCTAAACTTTACAGAGTATCACAAAGTTCTTGTTCAAGAAGCTTTCTTTATACAGTATGTCAAGTTTTCTTGGCAGAGATGTTTCAGTTTCTTCAAGTATCATATGTACATTTGCACATACATACATACAAAAATGTACATCACAGACACACTTGCACACAAAGACACACACACACACACACACACACAAAAAAAACCAATTCTTCATTTTGTGCTAGAAGTTTATTATTCAAACATCCACACAAACATCCAGTGTTTTGTATTTCTTTTTTGGACAAAAAATTTAATATCATCCTCTATTATACTACTATGAGACTGTGATAGATTGCTAAAAACTCAAGTGTAGTCAAGATGCTCCTATATACAGAATCAACAAAATAATAAGCTTATTCTTGCACAACTGGGATTACTGCAAAGCCAGCATGAGTGTCAAGTGTAGATAGATCAGATGTTGTTGAATTTGCAAGGATATCCTAGGATGCTTTCTGATCTCCTTATATGAGAGCTAGAATTGGGAACTGTTTGTCTAAAGAGATATTATTTTAACACAATTATCACTTGTCACTCATGGATGAATGCTTTTACTTGATATTTATGGAACCTAGAAATTAAACTGAAAATTAGAAATGCCCCAAGGCTTACATTTTGCATGATTTTAGCATTCTTGAAAAAAATTGCATGAGACCATCAAAACTTGAGAGATTTAATTTAAAAAACAAGGGAGGAGACCTAGAAGCTGAAAAGATTGCCATTTTTGTTATGGTTTGTACCTTAGTTTAAATGGTCCCATTCGTATCTCCTACTAGTTTCACAATCCCTTAAAGTAGCCATTTGTCCTACTTATAGAGAATAGTCCTTTGAACATACAATCTATTAGGAGGCTTGACAGAGGATAGTCCTTTCCATGAATGCATGTTGAAATTTGAAGGGCTTCCAGTGAAAAGGAAGCAAAGAGCCTTTAAGTTTCTCATTAAGAATTAGCATCTAGAAAGTAAAATGATTAAATGCAAAGGTCACAGCCTTCCTCTTTAAATATACAGTATACTGCATTTCTATTTAAATTATAGCAGCTGACTCCACAGATATGTTATTGCACACCACGGGTGTCAAACTCGCGATGTCACGGTGCCATCATGTGATGTTTCGTGACATTATTCCCATATGCAGAGCAGGGTTGGGCATGACCTGCACGTGACACATCCGGTCCTCGGGCCACCAGTTTGACACCCCTGTTGTACACCCTTTTCTTATAAGTGGTCCTTTGTCATTGTAGTGTTTTTTCCCAGTTCAGGTTTTTCTTCCTCTCTATGTAATGGTCACTAATGTCATTACATTTTAATAATATTATTTGTTTATGTATTTCTGTAATGCCCAGCTCCCAAGATAGAGTTGTTCTGTCTGGCTGTGGTTTTTAAACATATTGAAATATATTTTAATGTGTTATATTATTACATTTTAGTAAATGCAACTGATTTGCAAGTGCTTTTATGTGTAGTATTTATTTAATATAATATATCTCTATATGAGGACAGGAAGGCCTGGAGGAAAGTTATCCATGGCGTTGCGATGGGTTGGACACAACTTCGCAACTAACAACAACAACTCTACACACCAATTTTTATTTAAGCCACTTTTGGGGTGAAGAAAAATAGGATATACTTTTTTAAGCAAGCAAACCAACTTTGTGGAAAGGCATTATTGAGTATCTTTGCCCCGTTTGGAAATTTGCATAGTTCAGAGGATTTAGGATTTAGCCCAGCTAACAGTAGCCCAAGAAATAATTCCATAGAATTATTAACATATATTTTTTAATCTTCAAAAAAAAATAAAGCCTATTAGCTTTATCCCACTGATGATGTTACCTAGTTTGGTAATGAAATATCTGCAAGATAACAATTAAGCTCAGAGAGCACCAAGAACCCCACATTTTAAAATTTCCTGCAGTATAGGATCAGTTAGAGAAATACAACAGAATAACTTTCCATGATCATTAGAGTTTGAAAACAAATTCTATCTGCATTCTGTTCCTGCCTAGATACATCCATGCCTATATGCAATTCATGAGCCCTTCGACTGTTGGTGATGAGCTTTATTTGATGCATAGTTTTGGCTACCTAAATTGAAATGGAAGCTATAGCAGAAGCATTCTTCATTTTCCATTGGGTGCTATTACCCAATTTCAGTTGTTCTGTTATATGCTAATCACACATAGTATTTAGTATTGATATTTTATATTTGCTTCACATTATATGGTAGGGTATTTCCTTGCTTGATTTCTTGTTTGTTTTATACTGTATGCTGCCCAGCATCACATTGTTTGATTTGGGAGGCCTTATAAACCTTTGAAATAATTAAATAAATAAATGTGCCATGGCACACCACTTCTGACCTTTTGCCCCAAAAACCACCTGAGCAGTGGTGGGTTTCAATTTTTTTACTACCGGTTCTGTGGGCGTGGCTTGGTGGGCGTGGCAGGGGAAGGATACTGTAAAATCTCCATTCCCACCTCACTCCACAGGAAGGTTACTGCAAAATCTCCATTTCCTCCCAGCTTGGAGTTGGGAGGCAAAGAATAGTTGGTGGAGGGGCCAGTCAGAATTTTTACTACCAGTTCTCCGAACTACTCAAAATTTCCACCACCAGTTCTCCAGAACCAAAACCACCTGCTGAAATCACCTCTGCACTCGAGTCCTTCTCTTGAGGGAGAGGGGGATTACCAGAAAATTCTACAAATGCTCAGTGTGTGAAAAATCTACACATTGTTGCAGGCCACCAGTCTGTGTTCAATACATTGTACACTGCATATCCAAATAAAAGAACATGGAGAATAAAACACGTTTCCTTTTGGGCTTTGGTGCATATTAATGAAGTTACTATGATGTGCTCTTTTTATATTATCTATATTTTATTACTTAGCAGACAAGAGGACAGCAGAGGCATAATTCTCTCTAATCACCATCAGAGGATCTCAGCTCTGGATATTGCTATGGATATGTTGCATATTAAGGAAACTTGAGACCCATAAGTACTGAATTTCCCTGGAGGAGCCTCGATTTTTCCACCATTGTTATCAAGGTCCAAATTTGGTATAATATAAATTATTTGTTCCATGTTGTTTCTAAATAGATTTTAAAAGGACTGTGCCCTTAACTGATATCTAAACTGCAAATATCAATTTCTATGTCACTTTAATCTCAGAACATTTGTAACCGTAAGCACTGTGCTGGCACTCATCTATTAAAGAGAATTGGAGGATATGGAGCAAGCACAGTGCTCCCTCCCTGCCCCCCCCCCAAATCACTGCAAAGTCTTGGAAGAGTTTGTCATATGTTTAGCACAGACTTCTGAAAAGAGATTGCAAGCATGTTCGGATAATTGCACTTTCAGGCCTATGTATTATGAAGAACTTTGATTTATCATGTTTACTAACCACAAATAGTGCTGTAAGGTAAATGCTTATCATGCTTATCAGCGTCCTTTAGATCTTTGAGACACTTAAATGTTCAGAAATATTTTCCAAAAAATTATACCTCTTGATCTCCTAATTCCTTATTACAAGAAAGCAGTTTTTGGTCTTCTAGCAGAGCTGGAAGGAAGAAATTGAAAAGCTTCACTTCAAATTTTCCCTTTTTACGTTATGGTAGTTTATAAGTTTGGCCATCTAGCATTTTTTAATCTACAATTGAATTAAAACTAGAAAATAGTGCATAATTAAAGAGTTCATTTCATGTCTTAATGCCAATCTTTTCTGTATGTATTTATCCTTCTATCTCTATCATTTCTATCACAATCTCTATTTATCTCTGTCTAGATATATCATCTGTATCTATATCACCTGGAGTACACAAGCACAAACATGCCCCAAAGGTGCTTTTTTTTCAAGAGGCAACTGGACTTTCTTGTTTTTCTCTGAAGATGTTTCGCTACTCATCCAAGAAGCTTCTTCAGCTCATACAAGCACAAACATGTATGCAAAGAGAGACAGGCAGAGATGAGGAGAAAGTCAAGATGGATCTGCAACACCGTCTTTTTAACATAGTCATCATCCTGATCAGTGGTGTCTGCAAATCAGTGAGTTCGCAAGCAAAGCATTGCAATTCAAATCTTACCATTTTTTTTAATATATACACAATGTAGAAAAAAAGTAGAACATGCAACATGACCCTGTTATGGATGCTGCAAATTCTGATCATAAAAATAATCCTAAAATGATAACATTTTTTTCAGATTCTCTTCTTGATTTCTTCAAATGACACAAGTGGGCTTTTATTTCTTTTGTATTTTGATTTAATTCTCCGTTGCTACCACACTTACAATATGTAAGCATGATTCAGTGTACATATATTCAAATTATTTTAAAAAGTTAACATCCATATTTACTGATAATACTATGATCTGCTAAACTGAAAGTTGGCCTTGAGTTTGCTTTCACTTTTCTCTCTCTCTTCCCCATTTTCCACTCAGTGTGGGAAACAATTTTTAAGGAAGGTTGTAGCTCTTCATCAAATACAAAAATCTCCAATGCCTCTCGTGAACAGGCATTGGAGACTTTTATATTTTCTCTTCTCTTTTTAGATAGTGCTGATACTAAGGAGGATTTTTTTTCTAAATTCAGATGCATTTATTGTGCTTACTTCTATGTTATTACTTATAGTTTTATTTGTCTTCCTGAGAAGGAGGGAGGAAGGATAAGGATCAGATGGTAAGGTTTATATTCCTCTGTTAAAGTACTGAAGTTTGCAGATGATACAACAGTGATCGGTCTCATTCAAGACAATGATCCGCATACAGATGAGAGTTTGAACAACTAGCCTCGTGGTGTGACCGGAACAATCTGGAAATGAACACACTCAAAACCGTAGAAATGATGGTGGACTTTAGGAAAAACCCTCCCACCGCTTACAATACTAGAAAACACAGTATCAACAGTAGAGACCTTCAAATTTCTAGGTTCTACCATATCTCACGACCTAAAATGGACACCCAACATCAAAAACGTCATCAAAAAAGCACAACAAAGAATCTTCTTTTCTGTGCCAACTCAGAAAGCTCAAACTGCCCAAGGAGCTGCTGATACAGTTCTGCAGAGGAATTATTGAGTCTGTCATCTGCACCTCTATAACTGTCTGGTTTGGTTCTGCAACCCAACAATACAGACACAGACTTCAGAGGATAATTAGAACTGCAGAAAAAACAATTACTACCAACCTGCCTTCCATTGAAGGAAGTCAAAAAGAGGGCTGTGAAAATATTTACAGACCCCTCGCATCCTGGGCATAAACTGTTTCAACTCCTACCCTCAAAACGATGCTATAGAGCACTGCACATTGCACATCAGAACAACTAGACACAAGAACAGTTTTTCCCTGAACACCATCACTCTGCTAAACAAATAATTCCCTCAACATTGTCAAACTAGTTACTAAGTCTGCATTACTATTAATCTTTTCATCATTCCTATCACCTATCTCCTCCCACTTATGACTGTATGACTGTAACTTTGTTGTTGGTATCCTTAAGATTTATATTGACTGTTTCCCTATGACTATCATTAAGTGTTGTACCTTATGATTCTTGATGAATGTATCTTTTCTTTTATGTACTCCGAGAGTGTATGCACCAAGACAAATTCCTTGTGTGTCCAATCACACTTGGTCAATAAAGAATTCTATTCTAGATAGCATAGAAACCATATCAAACTGTATATTATATCAATCATATCATTTCATTTAGTGTTGTAAGCCATCCAGGGTCGCCTTGTGGCAAGATGGGTGGCAAACAGATTTCATAAATAAAACTAATAAATATTGTCATATTAGGATCTTTATCTCCCTAGCTATCCTATCATATACATTTTCCAATTATGCATACAGTTAACAAATTTTCTTGCGGCGGGGGAAAGGGCAGTTCTGAAAAAGGGGTAAATCTGAAAGAGGTTCATAAGGATAAAAACATGTTTTACATTTTTATAACTTTGTTTTACGATGAAAAATTCAAGAGCCAAACCCAGAAAATAAATAATTAAATAAATCTAAAGGACAATTAAATGTAAAGGTTCACTGGATTTATGAACTAACCAAAATTAGCCCAGATGATGTCAACAGTGATTTTTATGCCCATCTTCAAAATGCTTTTAACTGCATGCCCAGGAGAATTTAGTCATAATAGCTGGTGACTTAATGCTTACATGGGTGCAGATAAAATGGGCTGGGGAAAAAAATCCTTGGAAAATAGATGAAGTAAATGAAAATGGTGTTAGACAGCTACAATGTGTAGCAACTAATATGTTTTTAGTACGGAACAGCCTCTTCTGCCACCCTCAAAACATCAGCTCCAATGGATGGGAGACTTCAATTCTGGACCACAATTGAGTCCTCACCTTCTTCCAACCACCCATCAAAGATGTGTGATGCAAGATGCTGATTGTGGCTGTGATAATTGCTTAGTTTGTGCAAAAATTCAGCTTATACTTCAAAGCATAAAACAACAGATGGTTCGATTATTGAAAAGAAATTGGTCAGAACTGGCTCAGTTGGAATATAAACATAAATTCCAAACAGCATTAGAATACTGGTCTAACCGTGATGACATGGAAGTTTCTGAAGTGATCTACAAACATGCCAAAAACATGTGGCTGACCTCACAACACAAATAAGCCAAGCTTATAAAAAACACAAAATATAAGGCAGTTCAACTATGATGCTTACCATCAGTTAAAGGCAGAGCATGGGGTATATTGAAACACCATGGACCTATGGGAATGAGAAAAGACTGCACACAACCACAAAATACGCTATGCTCTTTCTCTCTTTCAGATGCCTATGTAGAAGAATAAATCAACAAATAATAACATATGCAAGGCTAATAGGACATTTATATGATCTTCAAATGAATGGTTTCAAAGTTAAAGAGAATTTTTCCAGCAATTTATAAAGCCACAAAGAACTGCGGCGACCACCAGAAGACCCATCACTCATCAAAGCACCAGAATATAAAGCTTTGGATGCTGAGCCTACATTAGAGGAAGTAAAAACACCAATAAAAGTACTGAAAAAATCTATGCAGCTGGTATGGATAGAGTCATGGATGAGGCACTCCATGCTGGTGGAGATTGTCTAAGCAACTACATTCCATTACAACCCATTTGGCATGCAGAGATCTCCCTCACATGGAAAACATGTTATTATAATTCCTATTTTGAAAAAGAACAACAGTTACTGAGGCATAACTCTATTACAAGAGTCACTGTAAGTGTCTTCATGAGAATCATGTTTCCAGATATAAGGAGAACAGATATTTAGTGCTCATTGACTTTTGAGCAGCCTTTGACAGAGGGTTATTGTTAATATTTCTGGATTCCTGACAACTCCATGAACTAGCCCCTGCAATTTTCTTGCCAGCATTTTCAGAAGTGATGTGCATTACCTTCTTCCTAAAGCTAAGAGGCAAGATTGACCCCAAATCATCCAGCTGGTTTCAGGCCTATGCCAGGACTAGAACTCCTGGTTTCCTGATTTCTAGCTAGTGTCTTAGCCAGTGTAACAAACTCTGGCTCTCTTCACAGTGTTTACTATCCTGTTTTATAGGAAGCACTGAAAAGCAACTACGTGCTTGTAAAAATTACAGGCCTGCTATAAGAAACGAACAGCAATTACAGTAGCTATGTGTTGTCAAAAAGAATAATTTGGACTTCCCACTCGAGCCGGGGTTGTACAAAATAAATAAAAATGAGATCTAGACAGCTGTGAGGAAAGAAGAAATATTTATTCCTAAAAGCAAACCATTTGCCTTTAGGGGCAGCTGCCTCCGGAGAAATGGGATACAGCAGCAGACTTTTATAGGGGAGCTTGTCCTGGTGTGGAAGAGTCTACATGCTGATTCTAGAGTGACACTTGAAGGATGTGTGTATGTGTGTGTGTGAGTATGTATTCTTGTAGACATGCAGTTCCACTGGGAGATCTAATTTAATAAACTCTATAGTGTTCTCAGGCCTTAACCTTTGATATGTGGATTGGGTCTGGTAACATGTTTGGGAGTTTGAGGAAGTTTGAGTAAAGGATTTTCCCACTAGTTTGCTATTTTTACTTGATTCATTTAGTTTCAGCTTGAATGTCAATTATCTACTGGAGATGCTGATTGTCAGACCATTGTGGATTCTTTTAATGTTTTAAGGGAAGATGGAAACAGTATAAAGAATAAAATACATTTTGACATAAAACTTCTCACACTGTGCATGTGAAATGAATTTTCAGCAGAATTCCCAGTTTTATACCAGTGGTAGGCAAGGCAATGTGATCTCACCCCTGCTCTTTCGCTCTGTATCCAGCTATGTATCACAGTGTTTGCAAGCACAGCATGGAAGAGGCAGCTAATTCACTGCCTTGTCATGTGCATATGCATGAAATCCTACTCCCTGTACGTCCCCAAAACTTTGAAAAAACATGTTTAACTCCGCAAGAGCAATTGCAGTGAGCCCTTCCCTTCCTCTTCACTTTTTACATTGCAGACAATACTTCTGTATGTCTATGCATCCAAAATGTCTGCTCAGTAACAAAGGCAGATCTATGGCATATGCAAGTAACTCCTACTAAATTGTGCAGAAATTAATAAAGAATTCAGATGCTTGGCAACTGGTTCATATTTATGACAGTTGCAGTGTCCCCAGGGTCATGTGATCCACTTTTGCGACTTTCTGACAAGCAAAGTCAATGGGGAAGCCAGATTCACTTAGCAACCGTGTGACTAACTTGACAACTGTGGCAAGAAAGTTCATAAAATGGGGCAAAACTCACTTAACAAATGTTTCACTTAGCAACATCAATTTTGGGCTGAATTGTGGTTGTATGTCGAGGACTACCTGTACACATGAGAACTATGTTGGCAAAAGGGAAGATGGGTGACTTCAGCCAGGCATCCAAGATTGAAAAAAAAAAAAAAAGCCAGGGCATCAACATTCATCCTACATATATACCTCTCAGTATATTATTTTTATTTTTATTTTTAATTAAGCCTAATACATATTTATACATTCTCCTACAGGGCGCCCACGGCAGTCATGCCTGGGTACTGACATGGCTGTTAACCAATAGGACCGAGTCCACTGGAACTTTCAGCACCGCCCCTTCCTGCTGTATTCCAGTTTTTCGACTCAGTCTGTACTTGGACAATCTTGTCTGTAATTTCTCTTTAACCTTAGTGATTTCCTTCTATTAAAAAAAAAAAAAAAGAAGAAGAAGAAGAAAAGAAGAGGGAAGACCTGCCTTTGATCGCTCGGCTTTCTGAGCAGCTAGGACTGCCGGCTGGCAGCTTCCTTTCTCTCTCACATGCGCACGAGCTTGTTTATCTTGCTCCACCACGTTGCAGCCCTCCTCGCCTCGTAAAACGGCCGATTGCAGCCCTCCTCGCCTCGCCAAGCAGCCGATTGCAGCGCCCGACGCCCCGCCTCGCATCTGATCGGCGGTGTTTTTTTCGGCGCCGTTTCTACAGCCTCTGTGAAGCCGGGAAGCCTCTGAGGGACGCGGTGAGCTCTCCTTCGATTTGGCGCTCGTCCAATTCGCGCCATTTTCCTGTCCCTTTGCGCCCGTTCTGATGGCAAGCGCTTGGGCTTCCTCATTGCCGCCTGGAGATCGGCGGCATTTTACAAAGCCAGTTCTCCGCCTCCCAGCTGATCGGCGCTTCGGAGATTCCGCGGCTGACTTTAAACACTCGCGCCGAAGCCGTAAGGCTAGCGAGGAACGGGGAAAAGCGGTCCTAACCCCGGAGGCATTTGGGCGCCATTGCAGACCTCAATTTGATCAAGATGGTGGAATCTACAGTCTGCTCTAAAGCCAGGGCTAAATGGCATCATCTGGAGGACCCCGGTGAAGGCCCTTCTACTGGCCACAAGTCTAGGGCCAGAACTACCTCCTTGGATCGCCCCTCCCATTCCAAGAGCTCTGCCCTTTCGAGGGCTGAGGACAGGCGTCACAAGGCCATGGAGAAGGCCTTTGAACGAGCCAGCTCTCAAGCTGCAAAGAGTCAGGCCGTCCCTCCTTCTTCTGCTCCAGCATGTTCTCCTCATGCATTGTCCCCGGACAGATCCATCCAAGGGGACTCTTCCTACGCTGCAGAGGTAGAGTCTGTGTTCCCATCTCATCCAGAGGAACCTAGAGTTCAGGACCAGGCGGGTTCCTCCTCCATTCAGGCTGTTCCGGAAAATCCTCCTCCTTCAGTCTCCAATGCCAGCCGCCTTCTTCAGGCATCTCAGTTGCCCCTGGATATGCAAGGATCCCTGGCTGACCTCATCTCTGAGGCCATCCGCCAGGGAATTGCCCAAGGCATCCAACAAATTCAGCCTGTTGTTGTTTCCTCGGATAACAGGCAAGGGAACACACACCACCGTCATCGTTCCCCTCGCGAGGAGCCCCCGGTTGATACTTTTGACCATGATTCCGCGAGCCAAGATTCGCTTTCTGAGGAGGGGGAGTTGCCTGAACAGGACCTCTCTGAAGACGAGGGCCTTGAGCCTGATCAACCGACATTTGTGGGTCTCTTCAAGCCACATATGTTTCGATCCTTGCTTTATAAGGCCAAGACGACTACCCACCTAGGGCTTGAGAGCTCTCCTTCAACCAATCTATCCGATCAGCCTGATCCATCTTCGGCCTTGTTCCAGGAGCCCAAGGTGCATTCAGATATTATCCCAGCACCAAAGTTATTTTCTGAGGTCCTGAAGCGCCAATGGTCTTCTCCCAGCACGGGCCCTATCCCCAACAACTTGGATAGGAAGTTTTACAATTTGGCACCGGAGTTTTCCAACCTCTTGCAGGTTCCAACTGTGGACTCTCCCATCATAGCATTATCCACTTCTGCTCCCCCAACGGGGCCTCCGGAGGATTATCTGCGGCCTGAAGAAAAGAAAGCCGAAAGGACCCTTATCAAGGGCCACCAAGCCTCCGCTTGGTCTATCCAGGCCTCCTCAGCGGCATCTTTCTTCAATCGCGTGTCCATTTTGTGGTTGCGCCAGCTTCAAGACCGCATTCCTGCTTCCGACCACCGTTCCCACCAGGACATTAATAAGATCCTTGTGGCAACGGAATTCTCCGCGGATGCCACCCTCACTGCTTCTCGATTTTCAGCCAAGGCCATTGGTACCTCTATTACATCACGATAGCTCCTTTGGCTCCGGAATTGGCAAGCAGATGCAAGAAACAAGTGGCGGCTGGCCTCGTCTCCTTATTTGGCTGATAGGTTATTCGGTGCTCCGCTGGACCCTCTGTTAATCGAAATGAAGGACCACCGGAAGATCCTTCCTTCCATAACCCGGCGTTCTGAATTTCGTTCCCAGGGCTCCTTTCATCCTTCTTCCTTTCGGGGCTCCGACTCCAACTTCTCCCAGCACCGCTCTCCCCGTTCCCTTCCGTCCAGAGCTTCCCAGCAATTCGGACACCAGGTCAGACAGGGATCCCGCTTTTCACCTAAATCCTCCTTTCGTGGGGGGAGGGGTCACCCCTTTAGACGGTCCCGCTAAAGATCTGTCTGATTCCGTGATTGGGGGCCACTTGTCCAAATTTTGTGACCAGTGGGATTCATCTGTATCTGATTTTTGGGTGAAAGATACAGTACGATTTGGCCTTAGACTTGAATTTCAATCCTGCCCTCCTAACCATTACCTCCGCTACCCAGTCTCTCTTGACCCTATAAAGAGGGCTAGAGTCAATGAAGCTATTCAACATCTCCTGACCATTAGGGCCATTCAGCCTGTCCCCTCTCTGGAGCACGGCAGGGGGTTCTATTCTCAGCTATTCCTGGTCCCCAAGTCCTCAGGTGGTTGGAGGGCTATCCTTGATTTGAAGTCTCTAAATCGGCATATCAAATATCGCCGTTTTAAAATACAGTCACTCCAGACCATTCTGCTCTGCATTAGACGGGGGGACTTTATGTCTTCCATTGACCTAACGGAAGCCTATCTCCACATTCCCATTTTCCCTCCCCACTGTAAATTTCTTCAGTTTTCCTACAATGGCCAACATTTCCAGTATGCAGCTCTGCCTTTTGGCCTTTCTTCTGCCCCTAGGGTATTCACTAAGGTTATGGCAGCCCTTATCGCCCACATTAGTTCTATTCCTATTCGGACACTCTTTTATTTAGATGATATTCTCATCCTGTCTTGATCCCTAGACTGGGCCCGGGTAGATCTGGACCTGGTGGTGTCCGTTTTACGACGGCATGGCTTCTCCATTAACTGGGACAAAAGCCATCTGTCCCCTACGACGTGCCTCCAGCACCTGGGGGCTATCATTAATTCTTCTACCCTCCAAGTTTTCCTATCGCAGGAGCATCAGTCGAGTCTCTCTGACCTGGCCTCCAAGATTCACAGGCGGGGCTCCGCCTCTCTATTAGATCTCTCTAGCCTCTTAGGCAAAATGGTCTCCGCTTACGGCATCGTGCCCTGGTCTCGCCTCCACAGCAGGGAGCTGCAGTGGCTGTTGCTCCCTTACCAACGGCGTCGGACCAGCGCCTCGGCATCCAAGATTGTCCTGCCTCCAGTGGTTCGAGACTCTCTGAGCTGGTGGACATCGTCAGCCATTTCCCAGGGCTCTTCGTTCGGGGACCAGTGTTAGACGACTCTCACCACAGATGCCAGCCTCTCGGGCTGGGGTGCTCACCTGGACTCGCATGTAGCTCAAGGTCTCTGGTCCGAGACAGAAAGGACCCAGAACATCAACATCCTGGAATTGAGAGCCATTTACCTGGCTCTCCTCAGTTTCGAGCCTCATGTTCTTGGCCGGGACGTCCTCGTCCTCACGGACAATGTCTTGGCCAAGGCCCATGTCAACCGCCAGGGTGGGACTCGCTCCAGGTCCCTAATGCGAGAGGCTCTCCAGTTGGGTCTCTGGGCAGAGGTCCATCTGTCATCTCTCCGGGCCGAGCACATATCGGGATCGGCGAACTCCACAGTGGACTCCTTCAGCCGCTCCCTCATCGATCCAGCCGAGTGGAGTCTTCATCCTCTCCTGTTCGAGGAACTATGTTCTCGGTACGGCTGTCCCTCTGTGGACCTGTTCGCAACATCTGGCAACCGACAGCTACCCCGTTTCTTTGCTCGATTCCCTTCTCCGGGAATGGAAGCGGTGGATGCTCTTCGGAGTCCCTGGCCTCACGAACCTCTCCTCTACGCCTTTCCCCCTCTGCCCCTTGTCTCCAGGGTCGTTCGGAAAATGGTGGCGGAGCGGGCGGAGCTCCTCCTACTGGCACCACACTGGCCTCGCCATCCGTGGTTCGCCGACCTCATGGCCCTGTTGGTTGCTCCCCACTGGAGGATCCCCGACGACAGGATCTTCCTTCATCAAGGTCCTCTCCTCCACCCGGATCCTCAGGCCTTCCAACTGACCGCATGGCGGCTGAGCGGCTCCTCCTAACCAGAGCTCATGTTCCTCCGGATGCGATCCCCATCATGCAAGCAGCTCGCCGTCCTTCTACGCTCCGAATTTATGACTCCACTTGGCGGGTGTTTTCCTCCTGGTGTCGTAGTAAGGGCATTTCGCCTACTGATGCTTCGGTACCTCATCTTCTGGGCTTCCTTCAACAGGGGTTTACTGCTGGTCTTGCCCCTAATACGCTCAGGCGGCAGGTTGCCGCTTTGTCATCGATTCTTTCCTGTTCATCAACCACGCCCATTAACCAATGATCCGCTCATCAGATCCTTTTTGAGGGGCGCAACCAATCTCCGCCCTCCTACGGTTCACCGTTTTCCGTCATGGGATCTAAACAAGGTCTTATCTGCCCTGACCGGTCCACCGTTCGAACCCTTACGGGAAGTTGGTCTCAAGTTTCTATCGTTTAAAGTTGCGTTCCTCGTTGCTGTGACTTCTGCTCGGCGCATTTCTGAGCTTGCTGCCCTGTCAGTGCGCTCTGACCTCTGCATCTTTCACACGGACAGGGTGGTTCTTCGTCTGGACCCGGCGTTCATCCCAAAGATTAACACCATCTTCCACAGGTCACAGGAACTCACGTTTCCGAACTTCTGCCCTTCTCCCCGTCATCACCAGGAGTTCCTTTGGCACAAGCTGGACGTTCGCCGGGCCCTCAAGATTTATGTTGCCCGCACTGCCTCCTTTCGACAGTCAGAAGCTCTTTTCTATCCTTCCAGCCTTCGACTATGGGTTCCCGTGTCTCCTCATTTACTATAGGGCGGTGGCTCAGAGCTACTATAGCACTGGCCTATGAAGCGCAGTCCCTGCAGGTGCCAGCTAACATCACAGCGCATTCAACCAGAAGTGCCTCCACCTCTGCTGCCTGGTCCACTCAGGCGCCTCTGGAGGAGATCTGCCGGGCCGCTACGTGGTCGTCTGTCTCTCCTTTCATCCGGCAGTACCGTCTGGATGTCTACGCGTCGGCGGATGTGGCCTTTGGCAGGAGAGTTCTGCAGCAGGTCTGGCCTCTCCCTCCCTAGGAGACATCATGCTTTGGTATGTCCCAGGCATGACTGCCGTGGGCGCCCTGTAGGAGAATGGGCGTTGGTCTTACCTGATACGCCTCTTCTCTGACTGGCGCCCACGGCAGTCAGCCCCACCCATTCCGGCCATCCCTGGGTTCGGTGGGTGGGAAGTCCTTTACTCTCTGCTTTGTTTTACAGACACTCTAGTCCGCTGGACAGCCTCGCCTCAAAACTGGAATACAGCAGGAAGGGGCGGTGCTGAAAGTTCCAGTGGACTCGGTCCTATTGGTTAACAGCCGTGTCAGTACCCAGGCATGACTGCCGTGAGCGCCAGTCAGAGAAGAGGCATATCAGGTAAGACCAACGCCCAATCTCAACATTTTTCCAGATATAAATCATTGACTACAAACTAGTCCAGTTGCCAATAGTACCCAAAACGAAAAGAAAAGTGAAACAAATTTCAGTGGTGCCAGTACTGCTAAAGTTTCATGTGGCACTAGATTTGAGAAAATAAGTAAATTAGTCATTTGTAAGAAGATACCTTTGTGGGAAAGCCACAAAATATTGAAATTGGCTAAATGCAGAAGATGATCTTCCTTACAAGTAACATCAATTGTTCTAAAATATTAAACTTTATCTAAGGAAAAACAATCACATCCAAGGCCCTGAATATTGATTTGGTTGGTTAAAACATTAATCTTCCAAACCATGGTGAAATTCCAGTTTTATTTTTTTTATACCCTGGATATATTATTTTTGCATTTACAGTAAACAGTTGACTTTTCATTGTATTGCCAAGTTTCTATCATTAATGCTTTGTCTCTTGATAAGGGGTTGCAGGATTTGTTTTTAACTAACTGGTTCTTTGGCCTGAAAAGATGTGAAAACCTTGATATAATTTACTGCCAGTTTTTCATCTTTTTCTCTGTCCCTATTTTTGTCTGCCTTTTGGCTGGTTGTTTCATTTTGCCAGTTAACAGTTTCTGATGTTTGCTGATTAATAAATAAATATCAAGTTGTGCTGTATTTTTGTAGTTGAACTGAGTGCTTGTCCCGGTCTGGATATAGAGACTGATTAGGCGTCTGCTACGGTAGGTATGAACTAAAGTGCAAGTTCACAGTAATATTAAACACTGGCTCTGAGATCAGTTGCACCCAGGCAGTCACTAAGGGAACAAAGAAAACAATGATTTAATACTTTACCCAGGGCTAAAAATCAGGCTGGAGAGGAATTTGGGGAGACTCTGGGAGACAACCAGGGACAAGTGGGCTTGGTAGGCTATGGTCCAAGAGGTCATGAAGGTTGAGACATGACTTAGCAATTTAAGAAGAAGAACAACAAAAAATCAAACTTAGTTCTAAATGAAAATAATATATAGACCAGTGGTGGGTTTCAAAATATTTTACTACCGGTTCTGTGGGCGTGGCTTGGTGGGTGTGGCATGGCTTGGTGGGCGTGGCAGGGGAAGGATACTGAAAAATCTCCATTCCCACCCCACTCCATGGGAAGGTTACTGCAAAATCCCCATTTCCTCCCGATCAACTGGGACTTGGGAGGCAGAGAATAGATGGGGGCGGGGCCAGTCAGAATTTTTATTACCAGTTCTCCGAACTACTCAAACTTTCTGCTATCGGTTCTCCAGAACTGCTGAAACCCTCCTCTGATATAGACGTATACAGTTTGCTGAGTTAAAATCCTTATTAGGGGCTACTTTTTACAGAATGTAGTGCATCTTACTTACTTATTTAATCATTTATTATTATTTTTTTATGTTACCCATTTTCCCCTACAAAGTGACTCTGGGCAGCTTAGAAGTTATAAAACAAGTTTAAAAAAATCATTAAAACATTAACAGTAAACAGATTAAAATATTATTAAAAACTGCACTAAAACTGAAATTAAGAGAGCTAAGAGATGGATGAGATAGGGACAAGATCTTCTTATCTCATCAGCCAGCTCCAGTGATGAGCATCCCCTTTAGGGCGCTAGTCTATCTGACAAAGGCAGTCTTTAATACCCTTCTGGAAGGTCGAAAGGAAGTGGGGCAGTTCTCACGTCTGTTGGTGGAATGCTCCTCCACAGGGATGAGACCACAGCAGAAAAGGCTGTTCTCCTTGGCCCTGTCCTGCTTCAGTTCCTTTGTAGACAGGATCTGTAGCAGGCCATTTCCACTGGCATGAGTGGGGTGAGCTTGTCCCATTGGGGAGAGACAGCTCCTCTGATACCCTGGAAAACAAACCATGTAGCACTTTAAAAGACGCAACCAACACCTTAGTTCTTCTTACTTCAACAGTCTTACATCTGAATAGAATAGAGTAGAATTCTTTTATTGGCCAAGTGTGATTGGACACACAAGGAATTTGTCTTTGGTACATATGCTCTCAGTGTACATAAGAAAAAATAAAATATATTTATCAAGAATCATAAGATAGAACACTTAATGATAGTCATAGGATACTAATAAGCAATCAAATCATTCTAGGAAACAATAAAAACAACATAAGCTGTAAAGATACAAGCAACATGGATATAGCGGATAAGTGGGAAGAGATAGGTACTAGTAAGGATGAGAAGAATACTCCGAGGCAATGTTTCATAACCTTTGCAACTTTAAGATGTATGGGCTGGGGAATTCTGGGAGTTGAAGTCCACACATTTTTATGTTGTCAAGATGGACAAATGCTGATCTAAGGTCTAAATGGGGCAGGGGGAGCAGCAAAATGATCGCCCTCCACATTTAATGAGTAAAATTTTGCACTTCCAGCATTAGCTGTACTGACTGAGACTACTGGGAATTCTAACCAAGGTTCCTTTCCTCCTTTCTTCGTGATACTGTGACTCAGTATCCCCATCAGAATAGACTGTTGCCTGGCCTCCTCCCCAGCCACGTATGAATTTCACTGCTTTGCAGCTCTTCCTCTCAACCCTGATCAGAGCAAGCGAGGATGGAATTGCCAGTGTTTTGTTAGGTATTTCTCTCTCTCTTTTAAACAAGGCTGCAAAAATTGTTGGTCACTGGCTGCATTTTCCTTCCCTTCTGTGTATAGTGGAAGGCAAAGGGATTTCAGTTGCTACAGAACTACCGCTCAAGGCAAAGCAGTGATTTTTGCTTTGAAAGTGCCTGTAGAATTTGAAAATCTGCATTTTTGAAAAAACAGCATCACATCACTGCTTTCTCTGGGACTTGTGTGCTTATTCGGAGTAGCAGATTTACCTTACCAAAGTGCCCAACAAAATACTCTTCACAGCCTCTGGCAGAAGCTTCTAATTGATAGTAGGGTGGAGTAACAGTTTCCAAGTGATCCTTTTAGTCTAATAACCATATAGTTATTTTGAAGGACAGCATCCAACACTCGATTTTTAAAAGAAGATTGGACAACCATTTGCCTGAAATAGAGTTGCCTGCTTGAGCAGGGGGTTGGACTAGAAGACCTCCAAAGTCCCTTACAACTCTGTTATTCTGTTATTCACCATAACAAACTCCAGCCTTAATGGAGTCAAACACAGTTGGACTCTTCATCCATTATTGTGAAAGACAGGTACAAATGAAATGTGAATTTCAGGATAATAACCTTGAATTGCCAATTGAATTCCCAGTTCAATTGGGCAAATCTTGGGAATGTAGGGGAAGATGCTTGTTCAATTATCTGATTCAGGATTCAAGAGCTGGACATTTACTGATGGGTAAAGGAGTTCTTTGGAAATCTACCTCCAGGCCACTGCACTTGTAACAAGAAGGCAATTCTGCATATTCTTAATTAGGAAACAAAATAAGATCTGAAATCTGGGAAGAAAAAAACAACGTGCAGAAAAAGTTAAGATTCACTGAATACAAAGAAATTTTAATACTGTATGATAATTGTCTACTTTCTTTTTTCTTCATGCAATTATCACAGTAAGGAATACAGTCAGGAGAAAATTCCAGAGTGAGCTTCTTCTATCTATTTTCAAAGAAAAGATAACGAGTTGATCACCAGTGTTAGCATTCATACTTCCTTCGTAAAAATCTTACTGTTTTTGTTAATCTCCCCCTCCATTAAATCCTGCATTTTTGTTTGCCAAAATTATTCATGTGTTAAACTAAAAGACTTGGCTGTGGTACTCATCCCATCTGCCTTTCCCTCTGCGGAAAAAGTATTATTTAACTTAAGGTGGCAGTTATGTAATTTAGTTCTTATGTTCCATTATTAATGAATTTTATCATGAAATATTTAGGCTCTTCCCCTGTACTGCCTTTCACAGCCTTGGCTGTAATTATGTCAGCTCAGATTTTCTTCTTTTTTTGAAGAGGTATTTATTAGCAAATCTGTCCTCTGTGGCTCTGTCACTCGATGTTTAAATGGAACAATAAATTGTCCTCTTTCAGTTTAAAGTCTTTTGATATTTCGGATTTAGAGAAATTGTCTTTTCCTTTACACTTCTTCCCCACTTTACAATTAAACTTTATGGAGCTCCCATTGGCTCAGCTCAGAATCAGTCAGGCTATAAGTGTTCAAATTGAACATTTTTTTCATCTCCACTCTCTTTGGGCAAGTTGAAAAAATAGGAGATCTGAGGAAGCAGGAAAAGCTTGATAAAACAGATTCATGTTTATAGACAGAACATGATTGGGTTCCCACATTGCACCAAACCATGGCATGATTTGTTTGAGTTTGGCTCAGCGCAATGCGATTTCCGCCATTGTGGTTTGTAAATTAGGGTTGATGAATCCCATCCTGCTTACAATCTTTTTGGACTGTTGCCTTCTGGCAGAAGATACAGAACAATTAAAACTCGGACCACACGTTTTCTGAATAGTTTTTGTGGTTTAGGGGTAGGGAATTTGTGGTGGGTGGGAATGTGTTTGGGGATTGTTATGTGTGTTGGACCTGGTCTTTGAGTGTTAAGTTAATTTCGTTGTATGGGTATACTGTGTATACACGTACAATGACAATAAAGTTGTTGTTGTTGTTATCATGATGACGATGATGATGATGATGATGATGATGATGATGATGATGATGATGGATCAGCACAGACAGGCACAAAGTCCACAGATGGTCAGACATTCATTTTGCAGCCTCAGAATCCTTCTAGACTGGATAGGAAAATGCATCCATTTTTAAAAGGCTGAACATGTTTGTCCCATCAGTTTTGGGAGGTTCTCACATTGCAGAAAAGATGTTTTGTGGGCCACATACTCTGTCCTTCTGTATGAGTCATAAATGTCCAATTTTGAAATATCACACCCAGCACACTAAGCTAAACCTGGTGTAGCTCCCAAAGCAATTGAAGTTGATTATTTCCAGCTTAGCATTATATGAGAAACCATTATCTAATATTTTTAATAAGTTAAGCCTTAGTGCAGAAGTGAGAAGTCCCTAGGATACTTTCAGCCTTCAGATCCATTTTTGTAGCTCCAGAATACTCCCACGTGATGCCATCAAAATTTGGTAACACTGTTAAAGATTAAACCAAGAAAGGTGCCTGAACCAAATGGAGTATCAGGTTTTTATTATAAATGTTTTGAGGAAAAATATTTACAGCCTCAACAAAATATGATGAACTATATCCAACAGGGAGGAAAGTTGCCAGTGAGCTGGAAATATAGCGTCAACACTTAACAGAGGGTCAAGATTTGATTTTAACAAGAAATTATAAATCTTTATCAGTATTGAATAATGACTACAAGTTGTTCACAACGGTTCTAGCTGATAGACTGAAAATAATTTTGCACGAAATTTATTCATGAGGATCAATGTGGGTTTTTACCTAAAACAGTTAAAGAGCGATGTGTTAGACATTTTGAAATATTTGGACAACATAATGAAAAACAAGCCACATTGATTTTCCTAGATGCAGAGAAGGCCTTTGACAATTTGAAGAGGGCTTTCATGTTCAAGGTGGAAGATATAAATTTTAGGAGAATTTTATAAAATGAGTAAGATCAATTTACATTTCACCGAAGGCACAAATAAGGATTAATGGAGATTTAGCAAAACATACAAGGTACAAAAGGAACAAGACAATGATGCTCATTTCCCCCTCTTATTTTAGTTCATTTTAGTTCTTAAAAATGCTGAATAGAGACATAATACCAGATGAGAGGATTGTAGGGATAAAGATTAATAAAGAGATTTATAAATTAAGAGCTTTTGCAGATTATTTAGCTTCGGCTTTAGAAGGTTCTTTAATGGGGAATTGAGACATTAACAGGAAAACAAAAATAATTTTGTGCATTAACAAGTCTTAACAGAAGGCAAAGATGCTAACAAAAATATGGAAGTACAAGATCAAATAGAACTGATGAATAAAACAAGATTGGAAAGAAGATTAAATAGTGCGATTGTGTGATTGCTGCTGAGTCCTTTTGGAGAAGGAGGTTGGACTGGAATCCAAACCATTTTCAAAGGAGAAGTGTAGCCTCCAGGCTCCAAAAGTGAAAGTGTTGCCCTCTCAGGCCTTTTTAACAATGTGAACCCTGCTGATAATGAAGCTCAAACCAAAGAAACAACATTGTCTAGTGTATGAAGCCAGCCTTTGTGCGCATTGCCAATCCCGGAATCACTGACTTTCAAGTATGTCTAGAGAAAAGCTCCAATTACAGTCAGGGAATGGCTGGGGGTGGGAAACTCAATCCATTTTAATTCCAGCAGGGATCTTCTTGTCTGAGCAAGCCTCATTCCTAAGGCAGCCGCTAGTCAAAGTTTTCTCCTCGAAACATCTCTGCTACATGTTGAAATGTGTATCCCATGTGAATTCCGGCTCTCAGTCTGGAGTGACACAGCCCCGACTAAGATTTATTACCTTGTCTGATGTTTCTGCAAAGCTGAACCCAGAGAGCATCTTTCGGATAATTGTGCCAGGAATGATAACCCACAATGTTACCCTTCTAAATGGTGTTATCGCTGCCCTATCACTTGGTTTCCGATATGCTCATTCTCACTCCTATTTGCACACACAGACGGAGCTCAATGGGTCCCTAATTGCATACTTGACTTAATTAACATGCAATTAGTTTAATGAATAGTTTAACCTCATTATGTAGTTACTCATCTTTATCTGTGGTATAAGCTCGGTGCCCAGCTTTGGTCTGTTAGGAAGACAAATCAAATGAGGCTTCTCTTTGTCAACTGCTTCTGAAGATCTGCTGTGCTGCTTTCATTCATGTTTCTTGTGTAGATGATGAAAAGAAAGAAAAGAAAGTGGAAAGAGATAGGCAAAAAAATACTGTATGTAAATCCACTGCTCACTCTTTCTTCATCCAGTACAGGTAGTTCTTTACAACCATTTGTTTAGCGACTATTTAAAGTTGCGATGACACTGAAAAAGGTGACTTATGACCTGCAATGGAAATTCTGGCCCCATTTGTGTTCGTAAGTCAAGGACTACATCCAGGGGTGGGTTCTACTTACCTTTACTACCAGTTCGCAGCGGATTGCATGGAAGCGTTAGCTTTGCTCATGCACGCTCTTCTGCACATGTGCAGAAGCATTTTGATGATGTCGAGGTCAGTGGGTGGAGCCTCCCACTGGTTTTACTACTGGTTCTATAGAACCAGTGTGAACCAGGGGGCAACCCACCACTGACTACCTCTAAACGTAACAGCTTACCTCTCATAGGCATTTTTATGATTAAATGTCTATATTAACTGAGGAAGTGGCTTTTATATATTTTTATATCCTGATCATGCCATCAATTAATACATTTTATTGTTGGTAATGTTTTAAGCAACCAGAGAATCCAGATTATCTGGTGGAATAAAAAATGTGATTAAAATATACATTTAATATGCATGCCTACAAAGTTAAATAGTTTGGGGAGAAGATCCTATATGTTATTATCAACATAGCAATTTTAAGAAAAATCTGGAGAACTTTCCTTTCTTTATTTTATTTGTAGGCGATAAATATTTATTGTTAGATCTGCATTGGATTCTGTTTTTACAGCCACAAAATTGCAGAGAAAAGTTTGGAATTTGATTTCATCAAATAAATTGCTCCAATTATTAAAAAGGGGGACCAATTATTGACAGACCAAAACTATGAAAATGAATTCACAAATACCTTTCATTGCATTTCAAGGGCTGGTCAAACATTCAATTATCAGTATGATTGCCAATGAGACAAAAATCATAGCTGATTTTCTTTTATTTCCAGATGAGTACATTGCTTCTTATTTCCATTTATTTATATATTATTTAAATATTTGTAATTTAAAATTTAGTATTTATTTCAAAATCCACCCCTTTACCTGGTTCCAAAGTGCAGTTTGCACAATCCCCAAATGGCTCTTTCTGGGATAGATGGTGCTAACAGAGGGAAAATTATCATGATGGAGTACAGGGAAGTGGCATTTCCCAGGAAGGGGAGAGCTATTTCAGGAAGGCCGGGGGTGGAGAAGAGAAGAGGAAACACAGCCTGGAGTCAGAGGAGGAGAGCTGGGATATCCACTCCCTAGAATCCCCCAGGGAATGTCCATTGGGGTGGGAATAGTAAAGGTTTAGTCTGGCAAGATTCTGTCTATTTGTGTAAGCAAACAAAGAACTGAACTCTGGCTGAATTGTTCTACATTTTTCTTGGGCTTGGCCTGGCATTTTCAGTTTGGTTTGACACAATATGCATTATGCCTTGGTTAACAGGTCATATCATGTCATGGAAGACAAAATTATTTGGCTTTTTAGTTTTCCCTGTCATGAAATCATCAGCCATAAGTGAAGTCAATTAACTGCTATGACATTTCTAAGGAAATATACATGGGCTTTTAAGAGGAGAGGCTGTCTGCAGCTAACCCTTAAGATAGCCCTTCTTTCCAAACATGTTAATTATCATCATCTTGAGGCATTTTGGCTACAGACAGCAGAATATATAGCCTAACGTATTTTAAGGATACCAGTCGGGTATGAAATTAGCAGCCGTTCATATTATTATGAATTGTGGCAAGCTGTGCCAGTCTCATCTTTTTGTGAGAGAAATTACTGGTTAAATGACCCAGGATGGATGATCAAGACCTCTTTATAGAAATTAATTGTCAGATGATGACAAGCAGAGAGTATATAAAATTGTGTTAATTTGCTTAATGTTACTTGAAGTTATGAAGTGACCATTAGCTAATATAGGGCTACTAAAGAATGGCTTGATGAGTGAGT
Organism: Pantherophis guttatus; assembly: GCF_059756535.1. Classification (NCBI taxonomy): domain Eukaryota; kingdom Metazoa; phylum Chordata; class Lepidosauria; order Squamata; family Colubridae; genus Pantherophis; species Pantherophis guttatus. The sequence goes on along the minus strand of NC_142063.1, from coordinate 287,384,882 downwards.
GACCATATGAATTGAAGGATCAAATCGGATAAATTTAGATTGCAGAGAGATAAGAGAAAACTCTGACTCTTTGCTGACATTGAATTGTCATCTTAATTTTTGGTGGCCACATATGGTAGCGTTAGTTAATATGTATTATTGGGAAGGAAAAGGGAAAGAAAGAGAACTGGGCAGAGAGCAGTTTGTATTTTGCTTTAGAGAATTTATTTTTCTTTCCTCCACTTTTTGAGTCTCTTCAGAACACAGCAAAGTTCCCTTGAAATTTGAACTCTCTTTAAACTTGGCCTGCAAGATAATGTTTGCCTTTGTCTTCCATTTAGTTACAAGTCAAGGAAAGGATGAAAGGAAAGAAATTCATGTCCAAGCCGTTCAATCATTTTTAGCCTTTGAGCTATAGTACATTTCAGTTCATTCTTTTTTGCTATCAATACTCTCATTACAGAGCTGCTTGTAGAAGTTATCTGGATGGTGTTTTGCTACATGGCATGGGAATTCCTGTTTTGCTAAACAAAAACTAGAGAAAAAGATAATGCTAACATTGGCTGTGGCTCCCACTTCTGTCTGAGTTCCGTGGGCTGACTTTGTATTTGAAATATTGAGAAACAATCAATGTTCATATGTAACGGTCTTTCTGAATCTGATAGCCTTCCTCTATGCTTCCAGTTTAAAAGAAATAGGTCCACTGAGTTTAGTCCAGGTGGACTAAATAACACAGTTCTAGTAGTACTAAGATACTACTGATCTTAGTACTACTAGTACTAAGTAGTACTACTAGTATTTAGTACTACTAATACTTAGTACTACTAAGATATATGGGAAATGTGCAAGAAACATAGACTAAAGAGCTGGAATTCCTAGTTTAATAAGGCTAAAGTTTTGTGATAAATGTATATATTATGATCTTAAGATATTATTAATTCAACACAATATTATTTTATATGTTTATTGGATGCCCCAAAGGCCATTTAACAAGAATTGGATTTCAACTTCTATGGGACAGAACCTGGAAATGCAACATTATGGAAGAGAAGTGACTCTTGTGATTTGGGTTTCTTCTGTGATTGCAACATTCTGCATGATTGAATATATTCTTTACAGATCAGCTGGCTTTTTATGACTATGATGGAAAGTCTTATCATTATTAGTGCATATGGTCAAGATATTCATTGTTTAAGATCTCAGGGGTTTTTTCCCTTTCATATACAATTATTTCATTATATGTTGTATGGAAGGGTGTCTATTTTTTGTGCGCTTTGTATTTTGTTAACATTTTGCTCTTGGTTTATAAAATTTAAAAGATTAAAACAAAAACACAGATCTGAAAATACTGTAGTTCCATAGTATAGCTACAGTCCCATGGTATGTATGAATTATGAACATAGTCTTCTTGGACAGATATAGATTGTCACTAGTAGCATAGAGCAACTATAAAAAGCCCTCAGATATACTCTCAGGTGTATATTCTGAAGCCCCAAGTCTATATGTAGAGTACAGGTAATCATCGCGTTACGACCACAATTGAGCCCAAAATTTATGTTGCTAAGTGAAACATTTGTTAAGTCAGATTGCTCCATTTTACAACTTTTCTTGCCACCATTGTTAAGTGAATCATTGCATTTGTTAAGTTAGTAACATGGTTGTTACGTGAATCTGATTTCCCCATTGACTTTGCTTGTCAGAAAGTTACAAAAGGTGATTACATGACCCCAGGACACGGCAACTGTCATAAATATGAGTCGGCTCTGAATTTTGATCATGTGACCAAGGGGATGCTGCAACAGTCGTAAGTGTAAAAAATGGTCATAAGTCACTTTTTTCAGTGCCATTCAACTTTGAACGGTCACTAAAGTCAAGGACTACCTGTATCCCTGAAAGCTCTAGCATGTTCTCAGAGACCCAACAGTGGCTACCAAATTGTATTTTTTTTTTACATGACAGAAGGTGGGAGCCATTAATATCTGCAGTTATCATCTGCACCATATTTAATTGATTAAATGTAACTGAGATTATTTTATATTTGAATATTAAAAAAAACAAGAGGAAAATCATCTTTCTATGATGATTTCTGAGTTTTTAGAAATGAAAAAAGAATGTAAGGCATTGCTTCATCTAAGGAAGGTATCATTTCAAAATATCTTCAGAATAGCTTGACAAATTCTCTAAACTTCAAATACATGGGTCCCTTTCTGGAAGGTGGTAAATGAGATTTATAGATCTCATGTAATGAGATCTATGTAATGAGAATCCTCAGGTATTCAAATTTGACAGCCACATTTCATGCATTGATTTTACATAATTTATTCAACCTTGTATTGTTTTCTATTGGATATGATCCTCGGCCTCCTGTTTCACACAAAAAGGGGCAGTTGTGGTTTCCCAGCAGAGTGTTTCAAGATCGCAATGGTGCATCTCATTACAACACTGCTAAATGAAATGCAAACCTTTTATTTCCCAATTTTTTAAAAAAAAAAATTTCACAAAATAAAGATTTGGATTATATTTAAAATTATTTTGAAAGAACAAATTGGTTTCAGAGCTGGTATTCAACCTCAGACCATTTGTTCACACTAACTCACCTGTTTAATACAGGCTCCAGTGACAAGATGGTCGGTCAATTCCTATCACAAGCACATGAAGCAACAACACTCAGTTCATCTGACAAAAGCAGACTCTGCACTTGCAGGGAAAATGCTAGGAAGACAAAGACCAGGGGAGACATAATAGCAGTCTTCCAATATTTGAGGGGCTGCCACAGAGGGGAAGCGCTCAAGCTATTTTCTAAAGTACCTGTAGGCCAGACAAAGAATAATGGATGGAAACTGAACAAGGAGAGATTTAACCTGGAAATAAGGAGAAATTTTCTGACAGTGAGAACAATCAACCAGTGGAACAGCTTGCCTTCAGAAGTTGTGGGCGCTTCATCACTTGAGACTTTCAAGAAGAGATTGGACTGCCATTTGTCAAAAATGGTGTAGAGTCTCCTGCTTGGGTGTGGGGTCGGACTAGATGACTTACAAGGTCCCTTCCAACTCTGTTAATCTGTTAAATAATGCAAAGTGTAGCAAAACTTTGTGTTGCTTTGTGGATTTTTGTGGTGCATTTTTTTTAAAAATTTGATTTATATGCCGCCCTTCTCCGGAGACTCAGGGCGGCTTACAATGCGCTAAGCAATAGCCTTCATTCTTTTGTATATTTATACAAAGTCAGTTTATTGCCCCCACAACTGGGTCCTCAATTTACCTACCTTAGAACGGATGGAAGGCTGAGTCAACCTTGAGCCTTGGCAAGATTCGAACCTGCAGTAATTGCAGGCAGCTGTTCTTAATAAGAGGGGGCTTTAGACCACTGTACTACCAAGGCATTTGATACCGGTTGCCAGCAATAGGACTGAACTAAATTCCCAACTCTACTATTGATTAATACTTCCTAGTTTTAGTGAAACAGTTATATGCCTATTCTAATACAAAAGTGGAGCTTTCATTTAATGATCTGTTTGACAATATCCCATTTGCATTTAGTTGTAAATATGATTGTGTCCTTCCACCTCTACAATTTATTTATAAATGGTATTACTGTATTTCTCTCCTGTCAAAATATGTGATAGAAGACTTGTTTTATTACTTTGAGCTGATGATATGATTTTCATGTCTTATATCAAGATTTGTTTGCATAGATTATTAGGTCTTGCTCATTACTGTCATGGAAACTCACCAGAGATTAATTATTATTTTTATAAAAAAATCAAAAGTTGTGGTCTGTAGTATGCTTAAACTGTAATACACCATTACCTAGGTTTATTATTTTTGCCATCTGGAAATCTGCTTGTTCATTATGAGGCCCTAAAGTTAAAAGTTAATCAACATAAATTACATTTAAGTACATGAAAGGAAGTTATCAGATCCATCCAATCCTTCATTTAATAAGAACAAAGTTGTTTCCATTTACTTTATTTTATGTGGCTAATATGCAGTTCCAATCAATTCTGACTCTGAGTGATTTCCAGACCTACAAAACAATGGTTTTAAAAATATAACAGTATATATTTATAATATATATTTCAAAATAAACAATGCATTCCATTGGGATTTTATTATAATAAAATGACAGTGCAATAACATTTTATGCACCAAAGAAGAACCATAAGACCAACCTTCTTAGAATGACCTCTTCAGCCCCCAATGACCCGCAGAAATTCCCAAGTCTTAATAACTTAATAAGTGAGGTGCAGTGGCTCAGTGGCTTAATGACGTTAGAAGTGGTCTTTGTTCCAGCAGTTCAAATTCTAGTACCATGTGGTGAGGTGAGCTCCCATCAGTTGCCTCAGCTTCTGCCTACCTAGCAGTTTGAAATTATGTTATATGCAAGTAGATAAACAGGTACCACTTCACTGGGAAGACAAGCTGGTGCTTTGTACAGATGGCCTGAACCTTGCTGGTGCTGGACCTTTCCGATTTGCAAAACAACTTGGGTGGAGGGAAAAAGCCCTGGATGATGCTGCAGTGTGCCTTTCAACTTTCTTTCTGGTGCAGAGCTAGCTCACCCCCTATTGTGCATCTTGGAAAGCACACAAGTGTAAACAAAACAATCTAGCAGTCTTAGACAGCCAAACTGCTACTCTGTATTAGCATTATAGCCTTCTGACTAGGGGTGAAATGCTCCCGGTTCGGACTGGCTCGGGCGAGTAGGTAGCGATGGTGGCGGGCAGTTCAGAGAACCAGTAGCAAAAATCCCTTCCCCCCACAGCCTCCAGCTTGCTTACCGTCGCACACTTGCCTTGCTTCGCTTGCTGTAATCCCTGCAATCCATTGCATCAGCAAGCAACTGAATCTCCCTGCAATCCATTGCATCAGCAAGCAACTGAATCTCCCTGCCTGCAATCAAGCTCATTGGTGAGCAGTTCTTTCTGCCTACCTGCCTGCCTGCCTGTCTGCCTGCCTGCCTGCAAGTTTTTTCCCCCTTTGGGAGCTTTAAAAAAAATAGTTAATTGGGGGGTTTTTTAGTTGTTCTTTTTTTAGACCTAGCCATTTAAAGTTTAGGAAGTTTTAAATTTAGCTGCTTTTATATAAAAATAAAAATAAAATAAAATAATATTTGTTCAGCTTTCTGAGATTTTGTGTGTTTCTGTAGTGTTTCACTCTAACTACACAAACACAAAATCTCACAAAGCTGTATGTGGAATTTTGTGTGTGTGAAGTGTGAAAGTTGGTTTTTTGGATTTTTTGTGGCTGTGTGAGGTTCCTGCTTGTTGCAGGGGCCATTTTGGGTCTAGCACAGCTGCTTTTACATTGTGGGTGGGCCAGTTGTGTTGTGTTGTGTTGTGTGTGTGTAAAGTGTGCAAGTTGGTTTTTTGGGCTTTTTGTGCATGTGTGAGGTTCCTGCTTGTTGCAGGGGCCATTTTGGTTGTAGCACAGCTGCTTTTACATTGTGGGTGAGCCAGTTGTGTTGTGTTGTATTGTGTGTGTGTAAAGTGTGAAAGTTGGTTTTTGTGGCTTTTTGTGGCTGTGTGAGGTTTATGCTTGTTGCAGGGGCCATTTTGGGTCTAGCACAGCTGCTTTTACATTGTGGGTGAGCCTGTTGTGTTGTGTTGTGTTTTGTAGGTTAAAAAAGGGCAAAGAAGTGATGTCAACTTGGCCACACCCATCTGACCAGCAAGCCACACCCACCCAGTCACCTGACCAGTAAGCCCCACCCACTAATTAAGCCCCGCCCACAGAACCGGTAGCGAAAATTTTTAGATTTCACCCCTGCTTCTGACTAATGTAATATCACCCTATGCTAAATAAACAAACAAACAAACAAACAGTAACTTCAAGGAAACCTAACATGGACTGATGTCGGGGGAACTTTAATAACAATGATTCAGAAAAGAAGAACAGAAACTGAGGTGCCCTGAGCCTTGGAAACTGAGGTGCATTAAAGAGATGGACCCATGGAGACTGTCCTCTTTTAGAACTCATCGGACAAAGATCATGGAGAGGAGGAGATCCTGCAGATATTTAGGTCCAGAACTATGAAGGGCTGCAAAGGTGACAACTCCTTGAATTATACCCAGATATATCTTGACTAGGAAGTATCTTTTTTTTAGAAATTACACATTTGCACTGTAGACAGGAATATCTGAATTTCTAGTACCTCATATGCATGGAACTATGGAAGATCATTCCTAAAACAGGTCCATTTCCCCAATTATGCCATAATTCCACTAACTGATACCTTACACTCTGGGAATATCTCCTTTTGTGTCATTCTAATACTACATACTGTTAATACATTTTTCCTCTTCTTGCTTTACAATGAATATTGTGAATTTTAAGCCTCAGTGAGATAGAAATTATGCCTAAATATGTTTCTTAATCCACAGTTGACTATTCTCTAGACAAAAGATAATTTCATACTTAACTTAGCAAGTTTTCTTCGCTTATATCTTGATCAGCTTTTTTTTAAAAAATACTGTTTAGCAATTCATGAAATGGCTAATCTTTATTCATTCAGTACTTATATTTAAGTATCTGTACATTGCTTTTCCTTTAAGGAAAAAAGTGCAAGGCATCTAATAATCATTAAAGTTTAACAAGAGAGAAAAAAAAGAAAATTTAGAATCTTATAGCAAGATAAAAATTAGAAGTAATGCATCAATGTGCCAAGAAAATTGCTGACAGAAAGAAATCAATAAGAACTAATACTAAAGCACTACATGGTTAAAAACGCATAGCAAAATGCTGGAGCCACTTTCTGAACAAGTAAATCACACCAGAAGTTGCTGTGTCTCTGCCATTGATGACACAACTCTAGTCTGCATTGTCTTTAATTCTTACCAGTATTCACAGTGGAAGAGAAGTCCTTGAAGGATTTGAATAGTCCCATACCAGTGGTGGGTTGCTCCCGGTTCTGTCCGGTTCTATAGAACCGGTAGTAAAACTGGCGGGAGGCTCCGCCCACCTGGCACGATGTCATCATTGGTGATCTGCACATGTGCAGAAGCTTCTGCGCATGCACAGAAGAGCATGTGTGCGATCCCGCTGCAAACCGGTAGTAAAGGTAAGTGGAACCCACCCCTGTCCCATACGCTCCTCTAAGAATAACCCTTTAGGTATCTAAAACCTGGCTTTCTCAGTGTTTGAGAGTACGCAATACGTAGGACAATACTAGTATTTCACATTAGGTACCAAAGAAACTGTTGTAAAATTAATGTGATGTGCTCTGAGTGGCACCTACTTGCAAATCTCTGGTACAGTTATGTGTTCTAGCAATAGCGGTTTATTAACTGATTAATCTTATGAGCGTTTCAAAGAAAATAAAATAAAAGTAAAATACAACATCTAATTCCAGGCTAAAATAGATAAAAGAAAATGCAATAATAAGATAAATGTGTGTGATGAATACAAAGAGTCAGCATTCAGATAAGTACATCAGATACCCTGAGCTGTTCGATATAACCAGTTCTTAATTGAACTGCTTTGTCTATAAACTTATTAGCTTGGCTCACAATGTATACATGACAAAATAAGACAATCTGTGGTCTGTGTCCCAGAAGGCTGTTCTTTGAAGCAGGAATGTTAAATATATACAAGGGGCATAAGGTTTGCAGTCAAGCACAACATAAACAATATCTTCATTGGCAGAGGAACTGTATTTAGATATCCTATCATGACACAGCAAGTGAGAGACATGCCCTTATTTGGCCGTGGAATCCAACAAACTCAAATCTTCCTCTAGAATAGGCCCGTCGTAAGAATTACATCAAACTTATTGACAGGTATTGTAAGACCTGGCCTGTCCCCCTTATTCAAGAAAGTAAAGACTCTTGAAACTTGGCATTTCAAAAAGAACCTTTTATTGAATAGAGGTGATAGCAGGGCGAAAAGAAAGCAGGCTCTGAGGCCCTCAGGCCAGTTAGAATAAAGGAATTAAAAACCCCTCCCAACAATCCGATGTGGATTCAGCCAATCCACAAGTGCGAAGATGTTATTGTACCAGCCGCTGTGAGAAAGCGATAAGGGAACTTTCTCAGGGTCATCCCTCAGCTGGCTCTCAAGCGATGAAATCCACATGGCTCTCCCTTCCCTTACATTCCCTAAAAGGTGAGAAAATGCCAGGCTGCTTAGGTGCCAGGCTAGAAGGTATAAATCAGTAAATTGCAGGATACAGGATATATCGGGAAGAAAACCATAAAGTATGAATGCAATAATAAATGCAAGGGTTCCCCTCTTCCCCCTTGAGAAATGGCAGATTCACGGATCTGACAGATATTTTTGAAATTGGAAAATGGTTTTGTTCTTAGCCAGACGATTTAAACATCTATTGTTTGCCAATAACTCCATGCCTGTTTTGGCACTGATATCTAGAACTCTGTTACAAATTTCCTTTGCCTCAGTGGCAATTGAGAGTAAATATTGGGTGGAAAACTGTGGTTGTGAAATAACTTTGGTAAATCTTACTCAGGAGGTGGGCTGAATTTATCTGTTCAGCTAAACTTATTTTGGCTAACTTATTAGGGTCCCCTGAATGGATCCAACAGATAAAAACTTCAGTTATTCGATGTCTGTGAATGGAATGGATACCTGTTTCTGTTTTGACTGCCAAGGCTGATATGTTCTTGTCAGTTTCCAGTATTTTTCTTAAAAACTGAGTCTGGACTTGTTCAACTGAGGTAGCATTTGTAGGGCCCCACAATTCCCCACCATAGATCAGCATCAGGATTATTTTTGCCCAAAATATTCAACTGTTGTAGATCTGTGTTCATATCAGTGGTGGGTTTCAAAATTTTTTACTGCCTGTTCTGTGGGTGTGGCATGGTTTGGTGGGGGTGGCTTGGTGGGCGTGGCAGGGGAAGGGTGCTGTAAAATCTCCATTCCCACCCCACTCCAGGAGAAGGTTACTGCAAAATCTCCATTTCCTCCTGATCAGCAGGGACTCCGGAGGCAGAGAATAGATAGGGATGGGGCCAGTCAGAGGTGGTATTTACTGGTTCTCCAAACTACTCAAAATTTCTGCTACCGGTTCTCCAGAACTGGTCAGAACCTGCTGAAACCCACCTCTGGCTCATATATTGTACTATCCATAAGGTAGCAGTCAGTGACATAATTGTGGTTTTAAATGCAATTTAATGTTTTAGGTGGGAAGAAATATTGCCATGCTTTTAAGAAAAGCAGGTGGATCATCAGACATACCAAGAGAGAGTGAAAAAATTTTCTGTTATATTCATAGTTCTTGCTATTGCCTCCCTGTTGGTTTCAATGTTGGGAAGGGCACTAGGCTACCCATCTCTCTCTCTGTGGAAATTCACTTCTATGAGCTTTCTTTCTCTCTGTGGGAATCCTTGCAGAGAGAGCAATGGACATCAAAGATCTTTACAAAAAAATTGTCAGCAAAATGACACTGGAAAGTGAAGAAAAAAGCTAGCACTGTTTTCTCCAGGCTACATTTGTTGTTATTATTGTTGTTTTTGAGTCAGCAAGGTTAACCAGAGAAACAGAGTGGAAAGTGAGATTATTGGGAACAGCTGCAGACGGATTTTCAAAGCTTTCTCCAACACTTCACAGAATAACAAACGTTAATGACACTATGCATGGTGCTACCTTGTTGACCCTAAAATGACTTTATATTGAGTGAGGGATCACATACACAGAAACTGAATGAGGGACTTATGTTTTTTGTTTTTTTTAAGTATTATTTTCTCTCCCTCTTCAACCCATGACTAGTAAATAAATAATCATCACAAATGCAGTCCTGGATCGATTCAGAACCTGGACTTAAAAAGTCAATATTACGCATTGTGAAAGGTATTATTCTAAGACAACGGTGCACTAAAACTTTAAGACTCAACCCTTCCAAGACCGAGGGGATGTGGCTTCCGGCGTCCCGATATAGTCAGCAGGTGCCATCGCTGACTATTGGTGGTGAATCTTTGCCCCCCACAGAGAGGGCTCGCAATCTGGGTGTCCTCCTGGATGCACGGCTGTCTTTAGAAGAGCATATGACGGCCGTGGCCAGGGGGGCCTTTTATCAGGTTCGCCTGATTCGCCAGTTGCAGCCCTTTCTGGACCGGGACGCCTTGCACACGGTCACTCACGCCCTTGTCACCTCCCGGCTGGACTATTGTAATGCTCTCTACATGGGGCTCCCCTTGAAGAGCACTCAGAGGCTCCAACTGGTCCAGAATGCGGCCACGTGGGTGGTTATAGGCACAACTCGTTGTGCCCACATGACACCCTCCTGCGCGAGCTGCACTGGCTCCCAGTGGTCTTCCGGGTGCGATTCAAGGTGTTGGTCGCCACCTTTAAAGCACTCCATGGCATAGGACCCGGGTACCTTCGAGACCGATTTCTGCCACCAATAGCCTCCCACCGGCCAGTTTGCTCCCACAGAGAGGGTCTCCTCAGGGTGCCATCGGCCAAGTTATGTCAGCTGGCGACACCCAGGGGGAGGGCCTTCTCTGTGGGAGCCCCAGCCCTGTGAAATGAACTGCCCCTGGAAATACGTAAGATCTCTGACCTCCGGGTATTTCGCTGTGCACTGAAGACCCTGTTGTTCTGCCAGGCCGGGCTATCAACATAATAATTTTAAATTGGGGTATTTTAAATTTCTGGGGTTTTAAATTGAGCCGAATTTATTTAATAATTTTAAATTTTTAATTGATGTTTGTCTTGTGTTTTTAAATAGGCTGTACACCGCCCTGAGTCCTTTGGGAGAAGGGCAGTATAGAAATAAAATTATACTTATACTTACTTATACTTACTTAAGCTATGTTGCCTGTGATTCAGAAAATTAATGTAAGATCAAGAATTAGTAGTTATTGGTGATTTAGTTCTCCATTAATTTATCATTTTCTATGTGTCTAAATTTATAGCCATCACATCTGGTGGCAGTGAGTTCCATTGTTAAATACCAATCCTATTCAGGCTACCTATTTGAGAATTTCCTGAAAGGACCCAACTGGCCATTGTATCAATAGAACTTTGGACTGTATGAATATTTAGTCTAGCTAGCAGGATTTACCATTTAAATTGATCCTAAATCTCTGGATCTGAATTTTACTGGATGAATCCAAATGCCAGAGTGTGGAACAGGGAAAAAAAGTCCCATTTTCCCCTAAAAGTAAAGTCTCCCTTGATTTGTGCTCAGCTTATTTGCATATAAATATATCCATGTTATTTTTGTTACATTATGGGTTATAAAGAGGCTCTTTACTATAGTTCCAGTTATTCTGGTTGATTGTTCTTATCTGCTAATTCAGGATTTACAGAACCAAATGCTGCCAGTAAACATATATTCATTTTCTGAACTGAAAACTCAAAGTCCTTCACTTTCACATGTATGCACAAACACACACCTCCCAACATAAAAGCAAGTTAACAAGGCTGAGTTTAAATTCCAGAAGCATCTAGACTGGAAATCCACTACGCACAGCATCTCATCTTATGTGACAGCTCCAAAATACTTCTACATTTTTAAAGATCTTTTTTATCCTTTTATTGTTTTTTTAAATTACTTAAGATGTCAAACACATCCAACATTTTCATCCTCCTATTTTCCCCTCAGCAACAAACCTATGAGAGAGACTGACTGGTCCAAAGTCACCCAGCTGGCTTTCATGCCTAAAGTGAGATTAGAATTCATGGTCTACTCGTTACTAGCCTGGTGCCTTAACCACTAGACAAAACTACCCTTTTATTTTATAATTCATTTATAACTGAGCAGGTCCCAGCCTGCTACTTTTCTACCTGCTTCATTAGTTTGCTGCTTCATCTATTTCACCTGGGAGCCATCTTGAGATGAGCTCCATCTCTTATTACATCTTATAAGTTTTCATGCTGGGATTTCCCTACATATTACATAAATTACAATCCTACAGAACAATCCTTTTTGCTTCGAAAACTTGCTTTAAATCAGGGGTGTCAAACTCGCGGGCCGGATGCATCACATGCTGGCCCCGCCCCTGCCTGGTTTAGTGAAGGGGGGGAAAGTCCTGATACGTCACGTGACGACGCTGTGATGACGCGAGTTTGTGCACATGTTCATATTTTTGCACATAAGCATGGCACAAGGCACTTCATAGAATCAACACTAGTGCAGCAATATATATGAAACTACATAATAACCCTGGTGACTTGTCACTACATAAGTCTTCTTTAGAGATTTTTTTCCCCCACTATCACAAAAACTAATCTACAAGTACTACCCAGGTTCAATGCATTTAAGTCTTTCAAGGTCAGCCAGGTGCTGCCACCTGCTGTGAATGTTTCCATTCTATACAGTAAATTTTATACACCTGTCTCACACACTCACATCTTCTCTCTTTCTCTCTTTGCACATTTATCAGCTGAACAGCTCTATTACGATTTGGTTCTTCACAGTCCTAGTCCCATCATACTGGTTTTCTTATTCAATTAAATCGCAAGGGACGTGATCATGGGGAGACATTTTCAGGGAGCCATGTCAGTTATGGAGGCTACAAAATCAGGCAGAGACAGGTGACAGAAGAGAAAAGGTAGACCCATCAGTTGTGGCATTTTGCAACAGTTAAGCAAGCTCATCAAAATACCGCTCTGAAATTTGGCATCTTGACACAGAAGAGATTCAGTAGCTAGTTTGGCAGAGAGAAAAACTTTCCGGAGACTGGCAGGGAAACGTAGGCAAGGCATTTGAAGGAATTAAGGGCCTCTTTCAAAACACATTCTCCATCGCTGTTGCTCTTTAATGGTGGGTGATGTTTTAAGCCTTGCCATGTTTCTTTCAATGAAAACACATCTCCTTAAATTAAAGATTCTTGTGCTGTAAGCAAGACCAGCTCTACTGTTCAGCAAAGCCATTTCTAGGATTCGGATCAGAGACATCTAGTTACTATTTTCTCAGCCACGTCATAAGTTAGCCTGTTACTCTCAGATGTGTATATAGTGCTGTTTCCAGATGTATTGAAAGTTTTAGATGTCGGACAAATCTGATTTGGAAAGTAGGCTTGGGATAGAGTGTACAGAATCCTTTATTTAAGCATTTGTGCACAGAGCCAGGTAGTCTTTTCCTCTGCTTGGAAGAATCTGATATTTTGAGGAAGAGATAGCTGATATTGGAGTGGGCTACACATATAAAATACATAAATAAGGGAGCTAAGAGTGAGCCCTCTTCATCGATTTTGCACTTTACTTGCCCTCCACTTTTTTTCTACTACCTAAAAATTATTGACAGATGAGTAAGAGAAACACAGTACTGGGAGGCATAAAAGGCTAAACCATTCTACTGCCCACACTAAGTATTTCATTCTAAAACTATAACTATTTTGCTATGGTAATAGAAGTATTTTTTGTGCCTTCAAGTCAGTGTTGACTCCTGGTGACTGCTTGGACTAATCCCTACAGTAAGATTTCAGAGATGGCTTGCTCTTGCCTTCTTCATAGGGCTGAGAGAGAATGACTGGCCCAAGGTCATCCATTGTGCCTAAGGCAGAACTAAAACTCACAATAGCTCTGTTTCTAGCCTGAAGCAAGGAAGGAGAAAGTTGATAAAGCTATTAGTTCTGTTCCACGTAAATGCAGCTCACTTTCGTTTGATTCAAAATTTACAAAAAATGAATCCCTGAACAATTCCTAAAGCATAGTTGTTGACAACAGGGATTTATTTGTCAAATTAGCAAAATAAATAGTCATAGCAATAGAGAAGTACCCAAACTAATTTGTCAAATAACGTGAGTTTCCAAAAACGCAAACTGCCCTGGAAAATCTCTTCTGAGCAATTAAAGGACTTTCTCTCTAGATGTTAAGCAAAAATGTGAGCCAAAGGTGCAACTAATGTGTGATGAAAGTCAGTTTCAGGCAAAAAAAATCAAAACACTAAGTTTCTCTGAAGACATCCTGTTAGAACATGTGAAAGTGACTCATTCTCCTTCCGCAGATAGGGACCCTACTGTGGCAGAGAGAGAGAGGAAAGATGGCGACTTGCAGCAGCAGAAGAGAGAACCACAGCAGTAGAGAAATGTCCTGTGTCTGCTTTACACACTACCATCTGCTCCTCTCTAATCATCCACAGCTTGTTTATTTCCCTTGGCCAATTAAAGATGAAACAAAACAGAACCTCTCTCCCTCCCTCCCTCCCCCTTATTTCTGAAAACTGAATCAAATGCAACCATAATGTACATACTGTTCCTCATTCTCTCTCTCTCCACATACTTGGCTTTATGGAAAGGGATCCACGTGCATACCAGAAATGTTACTTTTGCCTAGAAGACTTTGCCATGCTTAGCAAAGCAACAAGTGCTGGGGGGGGGGGGAGGAGGAAATAAAGCATGGAAGTTCTTCACTGTGTTACCCTTAAAAGATTTCATGAGACAATAAGGAACTTGTAGTGGGCCAGATCAGAGTCTGGCCCACTGGGCTGAGTCTCCGGAGAGGGGCGGCATATAAATTTAATAAATAATAATAATAATAAAATAATAAGATCATGCTTAGCCAGGCTTATTCTTAGCCAGGCTTATCCTTATTTATTTTTATTTTATTTATTTTTATTATTCATATTTCTATGCCGCCCACTCTCCGAGGACTCTGGACGGCTTACACCAAAGACAGTATACTAAATAGCATATTGCCCCCAACAATCTGGGTCCTCATTTTACCCACCTCGGAAGGATGGAAGGCTGAGTCAACCTTGAGCCGGTGAGATTTGATCCGCTGATCTGATGAACTAGCAGTCAGCTGAAGTAGCTGCAGTACTGCACCCTAACCACTGCGCCACCACAGCTCGGTTTTATTGCTCAGAATTAGCATTGACGAGTCAGTCATTATGTGGGTTTGCAAATAAGTTTACATAATAATCTGTTCTGGAGTAAATACAATTCTCTGAAATGCCTCTTTTCCCTTTTTGGTACTTTCCAAATGAGCCGAGAGTGTACTTTGTACAGACCTGCCCAAGGGCATGGCTTCCCCATTTCACTTTACTTTTATCACACAAGGGTTCTTTGCTGTGTAAGCAAAGCAGAAGTAAATATTGTGTTAAGTGTAGATTAGATGTGTATGTCTAAAATATCAAGGATATATTTTTGGTGTCAGAAACAGGCCAAGGTAGAATCAACAAAAAAAATCCAATTAATATAAGGAACTTAACACATTGTAAATATGTATTGTAATTTGTATTACCTAAGCAAATTCAAGGTCTATAGCCTGGATTTTATAAATTAAATCCCACTTATTTATAATACTTCCATTTTCATCTATGCTTTGTATCACCTCTGTTTACCTGAAGTCAATTTCTCAGGAGAAATGCTTTCTTATTTTACCATTTAATTTAAAAAAAAAAACTACATTAAGGAGGTATAGCAAGCATAAGGGTATGAACACAACATAATCCAGAATTCAATCCTACTGAGTTGACACATAGCAACTGACTTCTGGTAGTAATCAGAAAAGGAATATGTGACGGTTCTGATCGGGTTCTAAATGAGGTGGAAAGACTTCTTAAAATGATAATCTTTGAAAGCTGAAATTCATATTAGGCAGAAAAATATTATTAGCCATTTTATATGCCCTCTGTTACCTTTCACAAACCCAGGGCCTTCCTTGCAAGGATTATAGTTTCCAAATTTCTTCCACCATTATGGCCAATAGGATTTGTAGTGCCCAGACTTGAGGGTACCATGTTGGCTGCTCTAGGTCCAATGAGCACAGAAAGGAATGTAGACATGCCACATCCATAATTTATTTGGCACGTGGTATGACAAAGTTATTACTGAAATGCATAGAGGACAAATACAGGCATTCTTCGATTTTTCAGTAAAATTAGAATCAAGAAAACACAATAAGCAGAGTTTATTTTGTTCTGCTACCTAATTTGTGAAACTTTGTTATAAGGAAATTGTATATCTGACTTATCTTTTTGTCTCTCTCTTTCTCATATACAGAAATCTGAATATTTGATATAATATACTAAGCTTTATTTTTATTATTTGTTGTTGGACTCATAGTCAGACAGATGATTAGACTGGATTTAGCATTTTTATCCACCTATCTTCCCAAGGATCAGGGATAGGCAGACATTATTTTTTGATGGTGCTAAAGTTATCATTGCAGGATGTAAAAAGCTGCCTTTTGACTAATGATTATTTTTGTCAATGCTGATGTTTTGGGATCACAAGCAAGGTGCCTATTATTCTTATTAATCAAGGAAGGAAGGAAGGAAGGAAGGAAGGAAGGAAGGAAGGAAGGAAGGAAGGAAGGAAGGAAGGAAGGAAGGAAGGAAGGAATTTTATTCATTTAAATTTATTATGGCCATCTACTCCAGGAAACCCTGGGCATCTTACAAAATCCCAAAAAAGTTAAAAACCTAAAAGTCCAGACTAAAATAGTCATAACTGTGCCGGGAAACCATAACTGGGACGCCACAAATACATTAACTCTAGGCCTGGGACCACAGCCATAACATACCAGTAAATGCTTTCCAACACCTCAGGACAGTGCCGCCATCCATATCTCTGTGAGGAGGCTATTTCAGAGAGCAGACACACTTTCTCAGTCCGATAAGATTAAAGTATTCTTTAAGGATGGAAGGATGGTTTTGTGTTTATACTTTCCCTCCATTTTGTCTAAGGAACTGAAGGGGGAGTAGCTTAGCCACCTTATAAATATGACCCCCTTTAGCCACACACAGGGGAGACACATGGAAGGCACATAGGAGACACACAGAGGAAGGGATTATGCTCTAGGCACATTCACCTCAGAAATAAATAAAGACCAAGATACAATGTTCTATGATTGAAAATGTAAATAGTTTATTGATTTTAAATAAACAAAATTTTTCTTGATAAAAGAAATCTGGCTTAATTGTAGCTGCTGGGACATTCCAAGATCTTATTGACCTCTACAACCTAAACCAAAAACTTTTCTAACAGGTGGTCCCTCAGATGACCAGGCCCAATTCCATTAAATGCATTATGCATGATGACCAGCACCTTGAATTGCACACAGAACTTGAGCATCAACTAATGTAGGTCACATAGCTGAGGTGACGCATGTGTCCATTACTGTCACAGCTCTTTGAACCACCTCTAGTTTCTAGATCACAGGTGTCAAACTTGTGCCATCATGTTGTCGTCAAGTGATGTTTCGTGATGGTTTTCCCATTCACAGAGCTGGGGTGGGTATGGCCTACACGTAACACATCCACAGGCCACCAGTTTGACACCCCTGCTCTAGATAGTCTTCAAGGGCAAGCCCAATCAGAACAGATTGCAGTATCTAATTGTGAGGCGACCAGGACATAAGTAGCCATCTGAAGTGCCTCCTAGTTGAGGAAAGGAAAGTAGTGCACAAGATAAACCTATGCAAAGGCCCTCCTAACCACAGCTGCCACCTGTGACTATTTGGTTGATTTGAATACAGCAACTTCATACAAGCCATGATTAAAATTGCTCAGTAAAACGTATGAACCCAGCCACACAATTCACCGATTGCTGCCTTATTTGTTTTAGATTACAATTACAATTCAGATTACACATCATTTTCTTGAATAAATTAGGGCTCTTCCTCCCCATCTCCTTCTCCTATTTGATTTCCCTCACAGGCACATTTTCAACGTTGGCAGAAGATTTGCAACCTACTAGGCTCCACGTCAAGCAGCAGGTCCTCCCAGCCAAGCAGATTTGAAGCAAGGTATTATTAAACACAACATTGCGGGACAACCATAGTTGCCTTTTTTAAAGGATTTGAGGATTGATATGTTCATCCCAGCCAGATATATCACACTGGAACTAAAATGCATCTGAAGCAGGCTATTTGGAAAGTATAAGGAAAAGCTTTTTGAAACTGTTTCTTTTCCTATTACAATGCTCTGAAAAATACAAAATAAATCTTGCCATTTAAAATTCTGCCTAGTGTTTTTCTTCTAAGTCATCCAGCGCATAAACATCTTGCTTGCTGAATCTCATTGACAATGGAACATTTCCTGACATTTTTGAATAAATTGTGTAGGCATGTTTTGAGATGAAAATAATATAAATGGCCTACTGTTTAAAATGTTGGCAAAGAGTCTAGGAGCTTCTTCTGTTTATCCTGTCTGCCCATTGAAATTACAAATACCTATGCAGTCTGTACTGACTGTGTATTTTTTTAACCATTGAAAATATAAAAATGGGATCTCCAAAGAGAGAATTGAAAGATTTAAAATAGCAGCCAGATCTATCATCTTGATTTTATTGTTCCTTTCTATATATGGTTCTGAACCATGACATGGACATAGGTTTGGCTCATATAATGCAGATAACGTGCTTGGTTTGGCTTTAGTGTGATGCATTTCGTGAATCCAGCCAGTTGTATCTTCTTTAATGAATTATAACTGAAAAATTGATCACCAATTCTGTTTCTTATGCCAACAACACCTGGCACTCTAGTGCTAATTTTAACAGATTAACAGAGTTGGAAGGGACCTTGTAGGTCATCTAGTCCAACCTCCCGCCCATGCAGGAGACCCTACACCATTTCTGACAAATGGCAGTCCAATCTCTTCTTCAAAGTCTCAAGTGATGAAGGGCCCAAAACTTCTGAAGCCAAACTGTTCCACTGGTTGATTATTCTCACTGTCAGAAAATTTCTCCTTATTTCCAGGTTAAATCTCTCCTTGTTCGGTTTCCATCCATTATTCCTTGTCTGGCCTATAGGTACTTTAGAAAATAGCATGACCTCTTCCTGTCTGTGGTAGCGCCTCAAATATTGGAAGACTGCTATCATGTCTCCACTGGTCCTTCTCTTCACTAGACTATCCATGCCCAGTTCCTGTAACCGTCCTTCATGTTTTAATCTCGTCCCCTAATCATCCTGGTTGCTTTCCTCTGCACTTTTTCTAGAGTCTCAACATATTTTTTATAGTGTGGTGACCAAAACTGAATGCAGTACTCTAGGTGCGGTTTTACTAAGGCTTTATAGAGTGGTATTAGTACCTCACTTGATCTTGATTGTATCCCTCTGTTAATGCAATTTAGGATTGTATTAGTATCATCTGAAAATTTGTTAAATTATCCTTCTATTCCTTCATCTAACTCATTTATGAAGACATTGAAGAGTACTGGGCCTAAGACCTTATGGTACCCCACTGCTTACTTCTCTCCATGTAGACTTAGACCCATTAAGGACTAGTCATTGAGTATGGTTGGTCAGCCAGTTGCAAATCCATCTGGTGGTAATTGTTACATAAGGTCACCACTTGTGACAAGAGAGCTTTTACTTTTGTTTATTTATGTATTTACTTATTGCTGAATAAATAAGAATGCCACTATATGGAAATCACCAGTGCATCCTGGACAGTATTTATGCTACTCTCTCTTTCTCCTACTTCATCTTTTCCAAAAGCTTTATTGCTTTATTGGACTGTATCAGCAGATTGCAAGGGCAGCCATGCTGGCTTTAGCAGCATCTTTGGAAATTACAGATGCCTCTTTCCCCACATGGTACTAGGCATCACATGGCAAGCATTTAGATGACTGCTGTCTCACTTATCCTGAGCCAATAACAAGAATGTTTTCTGAAACAGATCTCGTAAACCATTAGGCAAATCAATTCAAACCCAGCAGGGCCAAATGGACATTTCCCTGAGCTACGACGTTTGCATGTGCCATTGATATATGTTGGAAATTGATTGTGACAGAAAGCTGACATTTAATAATAAAGAGGATTAGTATGATATAAAGCCAACAGTGGGATCTTCTGAAAATTTGCATTGAGGCCAGTCCATGTTGAATATATTCCTAAATGTTCAGGAAGCAGCAGTAATAATAAAACACTCAAGTAGTGTGGGCACTTGATGATACAGACTGATAAAATTCTAGCCAATAAAAATCTTTAAAAAGATGCTTTAAGACTGGATGTGTGGCATATCTTGTGAATATTTATCCGAATGAAATTCTATGAAGTCAGTAGTATGCAGAATTCTAGTGCATGTAGCAGAACAGCTGGCAAAATTTACAATAACTTACATGGTAGGCAACAACCCAACAACAGAAACTTTGTAGACATTCCAGTGGGTTTAAATTAAATATAATTTATTCACAATGCACTAGTTTAATAGGATGGGGTAGAATAACAGGTGAGTTCTGAGGAATTGGGAATTGTTGGGAAAGATTTTAAAGAAAAGAAGCATAAAATAAACGCTATGGTTTAAAAAGCTAAACTAAAAAAAATGAAGAAAATGTTTTTCTAAAGTTTAATAAATTACCTTTCCAAACTTGTTGTCCTCCAGTATGCTGGACCACTACTATTCTTAGAATCCCCAAGCCAGCAAGGTCATTTGCTGAGAATGCTATCAAATCCAGACTGAGGTCTCTGGTGGCCATCAGGCTGGGATTAGATTGGAAGACTGTGCATCCAACTTTCTATTACTATACCATATTCAGTTTTAGTTGTTCTATCTTTCACACATTTTTGTAGAATTGCACAAACCATTTGAAAGGAAGGTAGCTTGATGAAGGAAGATTGAAGAGAGTGATGCTTTCTCAGCTAGTAAAATATTTCTGGGCGAGTTCCTAAAGCAATCAATGAAACGTGAACAGAGGGAGACCGAAAGAGACAGAAAGACATATTTGAGTAATGTATTTTTTCCCCTCTTCAAATGTTTCCACTCTGTAATAAAATTGACTGCTAATAGATTCTGAATGTAAATAGAACCTGTCCTAATTTAAGATATACGTAACTATATGGAATCTGTGCCTGACACTATCATGGATAACTTTCAAAAGATGATTCACTCAACTAATATAGAGCACCCTCGTCTAGCCTGATAATTTCCAATATTTACTGAATAATCTACAAACATAATCCATGCTATACAAGTTAAGTTTACACAACATACTAAACCAAAGCCAAATAAATCAAACTGTGTCTTAATGCAAAAGGTAAACCAACCCAATCTGTTTCCTCAGGCTCTTCCCTCTTATTGAATTCAAGAGCTGTCCTCCAGGAGTTGACATAAATCAGTACCGACTCCCCCTCCCCCATTGCCAACCCCTAACCTGCCTTTACGGCCTCTTTCCTGAAACACTGCCAAATGATGTTGTCCTGATTTGTGAGTGTGCCACTAGTAGTTATAACATGATTGTATTTCTTCTCTGTTTTCGCTTACATCCCCTTTGGGCAAGTCCTCAGCCAGGAAAGAAAACATCCACCAATCAAAGCTCTCCTTCTCACACTCCATTTGGACATCTTGAAAGTTAAAAGTAATGTGAAATAAAGAAACATATACAGAAGTAACCGCAGCTTCCATTTCTGTAGGTACTTTACAACAATAGAACTGAACAGCTGTTGGGCAATCAATGACTTAATTGGCGGCAGGATGATTGAAACTGACAAATATTATGGAAGTGACAAATAAGGCAGTCAACATGCATGTAAAAAGGGGCAGGACTTTGATCTGTTGTCATAGTGACTTTTTTGAACCTCTCTGGAGAAGCCCTTGGTACTCTCTCCATTGTATCCACAATAATCACTACAATAATTGGTCCAGAGTCACTTAGTTATCTGCCATGGCTAAGCTACATTAGCCGGTACATCACCTCTACACATACACACACACACACACACACACACAGACACACACACAGAGGTTTTGAAAGAATTTGGCTTTAAATATTAATGGAGTACTCTCTAGATTTTGAGAATATGGAGACATTACTTTCCAGTCATACAATTCAAGGAGCTGCCTTTGCAAATGGAAAATTGTTGCTATAATTATCATAGGCAGACTGTGCAGTGTTTAAGCACAAGCCTTTATCAAATGTGCTTGCATATTAAATCACAACATAATAACCTACACTTTGACATACATTCCCCCTCAAAATTGGAGAATGTTGTGTTGTTGGAAAAGATATGCATGTCTTTAAAGTAGCTGAGAATCATTGTAATATTAGCTGAAGAGTGTGAAATTTGTTGTATCTTTTTATTGTTAATTAGTATTAATGCTTTTTAATATGCAGCCTACTAGATTGTTGTACTTACCATCTGAAAGAAGTAACATTATTTTGAAAATGGGATGGAGCTAAGCTTTTGTTCAGTTGTTGCAGAGATATTTCTGATTTCTAATGTTTTTGTTCCAGTTATGATGCAAGGCAGTAGTATAAGCATTTGTGGGAGTAAAATTAAGTGGTTTAAAATGAGATAGTGTAAGAAGTAAAAAGGCTTTAGTCACTAGAGATTTACTTATTTTAAAGGTTTTAAACTCCGAAGCTAAGTTTCTGACAATAGTTTTAATAAGATTCCCAGGAAAACATAACTAAAAAATCTCTCAAACATTACCTCCAAATTAAATCCTCTGAATTTTATAGAACCTCAGCGGTATAATTTTATGGCAAAAACAAGGGATTGATACAGCTATTACATATAACCTTTCTAGATGAACCCAATTACAGAGTTTATTAGATGAATTATATACAAAGGTATAAAGCAACAGTAAATTGGAAGAATAACTTAAATTAATGAAATTTAGTTGGTATATGCTTATGTACCAATTTTGCTACTTAAGAATTATTCAATATAGATTGTGATAGTTTCTTTAAATCATATTTCCATAAATATTGTATGGGTAAAATTGTAAGAATACAATCACTGGCATGGAAAAAAACATGGATTAACCTCATTGCCCCATTGGAAAATTGCATTTTAAAAGAATATATAATTATTAAATTATAATTTATATAATTTATAAATTAGTTATCTAACTTATGAATATTTTATCAATTAATTTATCTAATTTATAACTAATTTAACAACTGTATAACTAATGTAATATTAAAATATTTATCAATAATTTGTAATAGTAATGTCAGGGTTCCAGGTAACACCCTCAAGGAAAGAAGGCAGCCACCCACGGTGGTCAGTTCCCTTCCTACAGAAGATAATTATTTTTTCTGAACATGAACAAACGTAGCTTTTCTGCAATAGCAGGAGAGAAGCTACAACTACAGGAGATGAAAAATAAGGCATTGTTATTATTTCTTTATTATTATTATTATTATTATTATTATTATTATTATTATTATTATTATTATTATTATTAATTATTATTTCAAAAAAGGTTAAAATACAACACTCCAAAGTTCCAAAAAGCTCTGTTAATGGACTATTATTGTGATCAACTCATAGAAAAGAAAACAACAACTCCCTACCGTTCAGCAGCCATCTTGGAGAAGAATCTGGCATTGTTATTATTTCTGCCTATGGTCCCCCAACAGATGAACAGGTGGGGAGGTTTCATAGGGACTCCATGTGTCAGATACAATACTGTGTACATGCACAGAAGATGGAGCTTTGATCATAAGGCTTTGACTGCTCTCTTAACTAGTTTAGCTCACCCTCCTCCATTTACACCAGGGGTCTCCAACCTTGGCAACTTTAAGCCTGAAGGACTTAAACTCCCAGAATTCCCCAGCCAGCTGGTGACTCACCCCTCAGGTGACTTGAGCTGGGTTGCTACAAAGCAAAAACAAGCCTTTGGGAATTCCCCAATACATTTGAGGTAGATGATTGGGTGAATAAGTAGATGATCACGTCTTAGGTTACTACTCTAAATTTATCCAAAACATTATCCAAAACGCTCAGTGGGAGGGGGGAATCCAAATCAGATTAAGTTTTATGTGAATTCAATGTTGTTTTATGAGAGATGCTATAAGAATCGTTACATTAATTTCAGGCTATCTTTACCTTAAATGATCTGGAAAAATCAATATCTCTCTCTCTCTCTCCCCCACCTCCCTCTCTCTCCCTCCCTCTCTCCCTCCCTCCCTCCCTTCCTCTCTCTCCCTCCCTCCCGCTTTCTCTCTCCCCCCTCCCCCCTCTCTCTCTTGGGGAAAGGGGGAAGGAATACTATCTATTTGTTCATGGGAATAGACTTCTCAAGGTCAAGTGGATTTAGAAGGCTTTAGCACAAGGATCTCTAACAACATTGTGTTCTTATGGTAATGCTGGTACCACTGTTCATAGCTTAGATGGAGACTTTGTTTCTGGAGGCAGTTCTGTTCTTCCTTAAGAAGAATAACCTGGGCCTCTGATCATACAGCAGCTCTGAATAGCATTACAATTGAGAGGTCTGTGGATGTAGCACAAAATCATACTTCTCATATCAGGAATTCCAACCAACAAAACTTTCCAATGTCCTATAAAACATCTGTGGGAAAATTACTGTTATTATTTGCTGTCATTCCATAGGATAATATAGGCTGCACATTGAAAAATAGGCAGCATAAAAGAAGGAAATGGGACTTGAATTAGTTTTGTAATACATACAGTAGCCATTAGGTTTGCTTTTATATTGTGTAAATTACAGGGAACCTATATGGAATATTCAATTTTCTTATACATTGTATATCTATATAGAATCATAATCCCCCGTCATCTCATTACTGTTTTGCTCCTTTTTTTGTTCAACGTGAAAGGGGGGGATTATTTACTCTACCAATCAGGGAGGATGTAGTGAGTGTTGTGATATTAAATTTGGCTATGTGACAGAGATAGCAAATCAAATATTTCATTACCCTCACAAGCTGCTTCCTCTCTGATTATATTATGCGGAACTGGCATAATGTACCTTTATTTTGCAAAATATTATAATCAGTAACATTCAAGATGCAAAGAACCATGTGACATGGAGTTCCTCTGGCACCTGACATCGTCACTAAAAATTCAAAGTTCCTTGGAAAAGCTACATGTCCTAAAATAATTAATATGGTTGCATTGTATAAAATATCAGGAAAGAAGGAAAACTAGTTCAGTTTACAATTCCAGTCAGAGATTCAATTCACATACTGCACCAAGAGCAGGATGTTTGTTAATCAAACTACAATTATCTGGGTTAACACAAAAGGCTAAACTTTAAACCATGCTTAGCAAATCATCCTCCCAGCCTCCCATGTCATGCTAAATGAACCCAAACCATATTATGACTTAAAATGAATCCTTTGAAAGAAATGGAAAGTAGCTTTATAATGCCCCCGAGCATTTCATACAGAAAAAGGTTTGTGTTCCAAGTTAATTACAGTTCTCAGCACCATGTATTGCTATAGTTAGGAACAAAATCCAACCATTAGAATTCACCTTTTGCATTCTTAGTACTCAATTTTATGGCTAGTGTGTCCTATAAAACTCAATGTTCTTAAGGTATCTTTCTGGAAATAAATGTTTTCTTCTCCTTGGAGCTGTGTGCACCTTTAAGGCAGAATAGTAAAGGATATGTGTGTGTGTGTGTGTGAGAGAGAGAGAGGAATTTCATTATCTCCTTTTCCGTAAACATCCTACGGCACCACTTTAAATCATAGTGAAACTGATGGAACAAGCTATTATGATGGAATTCCCACTGCTTGTCAAGCAATGTGATCACCACTGATTTTAATTGGAACACATATTACTCAAAAGAATCTTGTTGCCAGATTGGAGAGGATCATTGTGATGCTGAAAATAATGTCCTGATGTTTGGGGTTCCTCAAACAGCTTTTAGGAGCTAATGATTGAAGAGAAGAAAGGATAAATAAGCACATCCTTAGGGTGAGAAACAGAAACAGGTTTATTTCACTGTAATGAAAAAAAAAAAAGACTTTGTCTTCATCCCCACTCCCAGTGGAAAATGTATTTACACAAAAAGCAAAAAGAGGCACAATTAGAGCCAAGTGAAAATGTGAGAGACAAATGTAGCTTCTATTATGCCATCACTACTTTTATTAGGAACTGCTCAAAAACGTGGAATATCAGCAGCCCAGAATCAGCAGTTCTGTTAGGAGTATTGTATTGTTTTTGCATGGGGGAAAAAATCTTTTAAGAATTCCATTTATTTTGAAGGGGCTAATTCTAACATTTTTAAGAACAGTACTCCCAATTGTAATTAACTCCCCCTCCCCTTCCCACTGGAAGAAATGCATTGAACATAAAGTTAAAGAACACAACGTCATGGCAATTAGTCCTGGGCTGCAGGACTTCGAACACTGCTTCACTGCACTTCCTTCCATGCCTAAAAATGAGGTTTATTGTGCACCTTTCATTATGGTATTCTGTAAAAATTATAATGGCTGGGTCGTAAAACAAGTAAATAAAAATCAAGCCACATTATGGCTTAATGTAATGTGACAATCTAGCCATACATTCTTGCCTTTTTCCTAGTGTGAGAATCCAGCCTCTTAACATCTAATGCTTCTGCCTTTATTTGAACTGTGTTGAAGCCAAATTTGGGGGGGGGGGATCTCAGGCTTAAGAGCTACCTGATGAAATCGTAAGACTTGTTTCAAAAAGGAAACATACTAGAGGTAGGTGATGGAAATGTCAGATCTAGAGATAACTAGGGCACAGATAGCAGCTTCATCCAACTATCATAGAAAAAGGAAAAGAAGACTCGAGTATCCCAGGTTATTGCCCGGAAGCATCAACTACAGAAAATTAATAGTATAGAATCTGGACCTTGGTATTCCCCAATTCAGTAGTCATCTGTTGTTTGGTAGCACTGTGAAATATATATGGCTTTCTTTCCTTGAACACCTTATTTTTCCTTCCCCCATATAGAAATGTGCTAGTAGGTATTTATACATTTTTAAAATAAAAATGTCTTAAGAAAATATGCTTAGGTTAGCCAATGAAATGAATGCTTTTGGTCCCAACTGGAGGATTGGCTGGGATTTATTCTTTGTGCCTAAATTAATGTCAGGAGAAGCTACAGTTTTCAATATTTTTAATGTATAACCTGTGGACACAGGCAGGTATGGAAAAGTACTAAAAGGGTAGAAATAAATGTTTGTATAAATATATAAATACGTAAGAAAAATGATGTGAAAAAAATTTATATGAAATGTCCCAGTTTGCAATAAGGAAACTGAAAGGTAATGTTTATGAGTATTACAAAGTGATAGAGCTGAGCAAATAATTCATAAGTTACCAGCAAATGTAGTCATTTTTACACTTTCTAGAATATCTGCAAATAGACCGATGGCTTGTAGTATATCTTTATTATTCCATTAATGTTATATTAATATATGCAGGTGGATTATGAACAATGTACCTTCTGTATGATTTTTAGGATGTATTGTTAAATCATAAATAAGTCCACATGGTATTTCCATTTTTTTTTAACTCGGTGACTACCCACATCCTCCCTCTGCCCCCCTCTCTCTCACACACAATCTATTCATCCATCCATGATCGATCTATCATCTATCTATCTATCTATCTATCTATCTATCTATCTATCTATCTATCTATCTATCTATCATCTATCTTAAAAATAAACATTTATATTGTTTAAAAAACAATGTTTTAATATAAAGGTTTAGTTGTGCAAATAGCTTTAATTTCTTTTTCAGTACCTTTTCTCCCTTGCAAACAGAACAAGAGATGCGAACAAAACAGATATTTTCCATTAATATTGATGCATTTTTCGTATTTGTATTAATCACCTGGATCAGCCACTTGCCGCTAAGGACCAAGCTATAGGTAGGAATTATAATGAAAAGTCCAGACAATAGTTTATATGGCAAAACTATTCATTTTATTCATTAAGCAAGGTAAAAAATTAATCCACCCAGGTTTATTTATTTATAGTAGGTATATCCTGCTGGTTTCCAAAGACTCCCAGCAGTATACAGAATAATGCATACATAAAATTTCAAATAAAATCAGCCCCATTCCAACTAGATTGCAGGACTTTCAGGAGAAAGATATCTAAAGGAACCTGTCAAGAAGGCCACCAACTGAATCTGAGGAAAGAGGTACATATCCACTCCCATGGAGTGTCTTTTGCTTCTCTTCTCCTAACTCATCTGGGATAGGAGTACTAATTGGATTTACATAATCCACACTGTGGACTATGAAAGCAGGATACCCACCTATTTTAAATAAACCCTGGAAGGCCATAGGTTCCTCTTCTTGCATTTAATTAATATTAGCATAATTCCATGAACATAGGAGATGTCAATTTCTGTTCCTCCAATACACGTCAATCGGTTACTCTGATTAGGGCATTGACTTGAAGACTTGCCTGGTCCATGAAAGGCTGTCTGGATTTACTGTTACCCCAACATATCACACCAGATGATGTTGCTAAAGCAGGAAGATGCAATAGCATCACTTCTCCTGAAAGCTAATTAGGTACATTTGCAAGCAAATTAAGAATTTTGAAATTAACAGAGTTAACTCCAGAGATAATTTAACTACGAGTAGGTAGCAAGGATATTCTGCACCCCAGATGGGGAAACGTTCAGGATGTTGTGTGAGCTATAGCCAGTTCAACCAGCAAGCAGGAATGTTTGGCACAATCTTTGGAGTGATGCACTGCCCATTTTATACTAAACAACTCTTGTAGCACTCTGTAAAGGTGGACATTAAACATCCTCCTAACTCTTCCTGGGCATGCAGATTTCTCAAACAACTCACTTGTAAATAACGGACATGAAGTAACTTGGAGTGTACTGGAGTATTTCTCCAGATAGTTTCTGCCTTCTCCGGATTTATTTATCAAAGAATATGGTTCCAATTAATAGCCTGAGCTGCTCCATCTCCAACATTGAAGGAAAATTGGTCATTCTTCTGAGAGCTACTCTGTCAGTTCTTGCTCTCCCTGTTGCTGGTGTCAGCAAACTGCTCCTTTCCATGGCTGAATGCCATTTATATTAAAAGTAACTGCTTACTAATTAGCAGCTATGTCTGTTAACTGCTTATTTGTTACAGCGTGAGTTAGTAACCAGTCTTTGGCTGGGCCATAACTCTTTATAACTGGGAAAATTATTCTTGTTCATAGTAAATCAATAGCCCACCAGTAAAAAAAATACATTATTCCCCACCTCAGGTATCACACTGCCTTTCTAGCATCGAGTAAGATGAGGCAGAGAGTGATGGCGGTGACACCTCCTAGCAGGTGAGCTGTTGTATATAGTGATGTATTAACAGGCATGATTGCTGAGGCAGCTACGTTCTTTAATGATGTATGGCAATCCCTTTTATAGAATTGCTGATAACTACATAACACAGATCCTGTTGAGATATAAATATATATGAATATGACTTTGGAAAATCCATTGAACAATTATCCAAAGGGACAGTCCAGGCTGTTTTGTACCGAGACAAAGTCCAATATGTCTTTTCTGATTTCTGGAACAGCTGCATATAAAGGCATAACTCAAAAGTCAGCCGGTAGTGATCAAATCCATGGAAAGCTAGGAAATCCTAGCACACAGTACTGTTCTCTCTACAAAAGCCATATAGTAAAAAGAAATAAAGGGAAAGGTATGGTGCTTCTGGATGCTACAGCCAGGCCTTTGAGTTCTGCTTTAAAAATCCCCTACATCCTCCCTTGAGCCTCACATAAGAAAGGCAGGACATAAATGAAATATAAATGAAATCAAGAAATACATTTGAAGTGACACAGAAATGGCTTATTTAAAATACTGCTTGTCTGCAACAAAAACTTCCAACAGGTCAGTTGCAGTCACGATAAATCTCGCCAGGCAAAAATGAATACAAAGTGCCTTGACAGGCTATTTTGAGAGATTTGGGCACTCAGGGCAGGAAATACCAGATCGCCCTTTGGCAACTGAGTATAGGTAGGGCTACCATATCTGGGCCCCAGAAACCAATTAACCACTAGCTTCAGCAAACCTGGAGGTTTCTACTGCCATCTAATGATGGTTTAGATTTTTCCAGGCCAATTATGGTAGCTTTCTAATGGGATGCCCTTTAAAAATCAACCTTCATTGTTCCTTCAAACAGCCACTGACTTTGGCTAGAAGCAGCATGAGGCAAAACCTGCTTTGGAAAACCTATGCATTTAGATCGAGTCATTGAGAATCAGAGATCATACATGTTTGCTATTGTTGTTGTTATTCTGTTGGTTCCAGTAACTTGCCTGTAAACCACATGTGCCTCCCACACCTGATGGTTGCATTCCCTTCTCATGACATAAAGAAAAGGGATAATGAAGCAAAGGCCTAGAAGAGGAGATGGCCTGAATTTTCACCAAAAGGTGAAGCTCCGTGCAAGGCAAAGAAGAGGTAGGAGGGTTTCTGGTGGTTTGTAAACATTGAGTGGGATCCTTCCATCTCCCCCAGGAGCTCTGTGTTGAATAGAGGCAACATGGAGACAGGCATCAAGAAAGGATCCTGGAAGGGCAACACATTTCTCTCCTGCCCCAACCTCCACTGCCTTTTGTCTTGCTTTTTGCATGTGTAAAAGGAGAGGGGGCTGTTACTGCAGCTGCTTGCAAAAGAGCCAAAGAGAGGAAAAAAAATCTCTCTATATCAAATGCACCTCCAGCTACTCAACCACGCAATGATCAAAATAAGAATCGATTTCTTCAATGCAAGGAGTTCAGTGGAAAAAATAAACACTAAAGAGTCCCGGTTTCCTACCACCACAAGGTTTCATGCTGAAATACATACATACCTCATTACTTGCAGGTACCTCAAACCTATTTCATGTGCTGGGAGAAAAATAATGCTTTATACAGTGCTATTTTAAGACAAGGGTGAGCTGATGGGAGTTCAATTATCTAAGGAAATGTATTTAGATAAGGAGTAAAACTTAGCAGAACTATTACCATTTTCAGGAGGGCAAGACCTTTCCAGATTAATATTTTAAAATTTGTTAAAAGCCTCGCTTGCATTGTCTGCACACCTCTGCCCTACCTTTCTATTATAAGAATCTTCAAAGGAAATAGCAGTGTAAATGTGCAAATTAAACCGGTGTGCCTTGAGGAAATTTAGTTTAATACCTATTCCCACATGAACATGAAGTACAGAAAATATATTTGTAAGAGGACCAAACGGGAGCTGAGGAAGAATTTTTCCTAGATCAGTGTTCCCCACCACAATACCATATTGGGCCGTAACTCCAACCGTTCTTACTAACAGATATCATTAAACATGATTATATACAGTTTATCCTGTTCTTCTTCATAGGTGACATTTCTTGCTAGCTGAGGTTCTTGTGAACTGCCGTTCAAACGCTTCTGGCCAATGCCAGTCCATCTTTTCCTAATCTGGAACGGTGTTTGCCCATAGCCAACATCATCTCTCAGCAGAGTGACCCACCATGGTTTCTGGAAACAAGAGTTGTGGTCTTCTACAATATAGGGGAAGGCTGGCTTAAATCATGGAGATAGGAATATGATGGCCTGCAATTAAAAGATGGGTGGATGGGTGGGTGGGTGATGATAGATAGATAGACAGACAGACAGACAGACAGACAGACAGACAGAGAGAGTGAGTGAGTGAGTGAGTGAGTGAGTGAGTGAGTGAGTGGTGGCGGCCTTAAGGAGAAATTCACTTGCCAGTTAGATTCTGCCATTTGAGAGCCAATTACAGGCAGACAGCCCTTCTCTCTATCCTGGCCAAAGAAAAAAGGCCCATCGTAACCAGAGGCTCCACTTCCAGCTGTTTCCAGCAATCGGTCCCTTGGGGTAGATTTGTTGGGATGTCGTGAACCGTCCCGCTCGTTTCTTGGAGAAGTTGTCCGTCTTCTCTTCTCTCTCCACCCCCTCCCCCTCCGTCGCAGTGGGGAGCTTCGATCTCCGCCCGCGACAGTGGCTCGCAGCAAATGGAAAGCGCAGCTAACCGCCCCATTGCCTCCAAGCTACGCTCGCTGGCTGCAGTTGCACCTAAGAATAATAACCTACCTAATGGCTTCGGCGGCCCCGGGCTAAAAACCCACACAGCAGGGCCAGAGCGATACAGGCACAGAGTGGTGGGCGGAATGTACGCGCGCTCCATCTCCAATGCAGCTGGACAAGGAAGCATGGGCAACGCCAAAAGGCAGCGCGCAACAACAGCGCGCCAACCGCCTGTGTGTAATATAGCTGCGCACCACGCGGGTTCCTACGCGGCCCACGTGCTCCTAAACGCTATCCCAATACAAACCAATCCTGTATGGTTGGCTTTGCCGCCCAGCCCGACTGCTCCCTGCTTCCTCGTCCAGGCTCCGTCGCCTCCGTTCCAAAGACAAGAAGCCTGGGTTATCGAGGCGGCGCAGACGGTCGGAGGGGGAAAAAAAATAAAATAAAAAAAAGCACCCGCCGTTTCTTTTCGAGGATGGCTGAGAAACCGGTATTTCTTTGCCAAGGGAGAGAGGCAAAAGAAGAAAGGAGGAGCGCGAAAGCGAAGGAGAGGAAGAAAGCCACCGCCAGGCAATAAATAAAACAGACCGCTCTTCTTCTCTTCTCTGCTCAGCTTTTGTTTCGTTTTTCTTTTTTTTATCCTAATTGGTCTCGAGCGGCGCGCGGGGGAATTGCGACTGAGGCAGGACGCCGCTCCAGCCCCGCACGGAGGATTTAATTGTGTCCCCCTCCTCCCTTAATTAGAAGGAATCAAGCGGGGGTGGTGGTGGTAAGGAGGCGTGAGGGGAAGAAGTAGACGCGACTCGCAGTTAAACCTCGCAAGCTCAAAACATTTATAATTAAAGAGGCCGCAGTTAGCAGGTTGCCCTTTTCCGAGCCATGCAGGAAATGCGGAGGCTGGCGATGGTTTGGACCAGGAAGCTAGTTTAAAATGAGAACCACCTAAAAGGGTCCGTCTATAACCGGTCGGCCGTCTGAAATAAAAGACCAAGGCAAGGGAGCCTGCGAGCGAAGTGTAGTAACAATTTTCGCCCGCGATAACTGGCGGCGAACTGCAGCTGTGGCACGCGGGCCATTGTTTTTTTTTTTTTTTTTTTTTTAAAGACAGCGTTCTTCTAAGAAGGGGCGGAGCCGGCATTGGACGCGCCCCTTTCTACAGAGCACCCTTTGCTTTTCAAGTTGAAAGC
Source organism: Pantherophis guttatus (assembly GCF_059756535.1). NCBI lineage: Eukaryota > Metazoa > Chordata > Lepidosauria > Squamata > Colubridae > Pantherophis > Pantherophis guttatus. Next base: position 287,352,156 of record NC_142063.1, on the reverse strand, counting down.
CACTTTCGGAAAGTTCCTTATTCTTCCGCTCCTCGAAGTCCCAGTTAGAAAACCTCTCTCTCTTCCTTGCCGTCGGGAGGAAGGGAGGCGAAAGTCTTGTACCTCTAGTGGGAAGTAAAGGGAGAGAGAGAGAGAGGGAGAGAGAGAGAAGTTATTAACCGCTACTCTACCATCACTCGGCGTGCGGAAACTTTGCATCTGTGACCGGAGGAGGAGGAGGAAAAGTCGCATCCACGAACTGGACAAAGCGAACGGAAGGGGTGGAAAGGGCAGGAAAGCCCAGGGTTCATTGAGCAAGGCGGCTTCGGGGAGCGCGATGCGGAACGTTGCAGTCGAGCAAGATCATCAGCTTAGCAGCTAAAAGAAGCCAAGAAGTTTTTTTTTTTTTTTAATGGAATATATAGGAAAAGACGTCCAAGAGGGCTCGTCCTTGCGTTGAATTAATTTCAACACCGGTGTTGTGCCAGCAAAAAGAAGAGAGGAGAAATTTTTTTTAAAAAGCAGTTTTTAGGCAAGAAACTGAGAATTACCTTTAGCCCAACTGCTGCATTTCTTCCCCAACCCCGCACACACACACACACACACACTCTCGCTTGACTTGTTTGTTCCAGGGGTTTGCAATCAGAGGCTTATTAGCTAAACGCCCCCCTCCCGAAATCTGTGTCTTTCGCTCTCTGCCTCTTTCGAGTTGGCCCCAGTTGGCAGGCAGTTTGGGAAGCTGAAGCGTTCAGAGAGCACTTGACGTTTCTTTCTGCACAAACGTGATTGGAAAGATCGGGGCACCGCCGAAGGGCAGAATCGCCGAAGTTTCTCTGGATTTAAATCTCACCACCGCTGGGATCGCCTCTTCTTCCTAGCGACTTTTTCTTTTTATTCGGTTAAGAACGCCACCCTTCATTTATTCACAGCCCCCCTCCGGTCCTCCCTCTCTGTGCATCTGGGTGTAAGTGAGTGAGGCTGTGTTTATTTTCTTCTCGGAGCTTGGGAAGAAGAGGACGGGGCAACGAGACCCCTGGCTTGCCTGCTCCCCCCTCCACACACACACGCAAACACACCTTTCTTTCCCCCCCCTCCCCGCAACTCCTGCTCCGGGTCTGGGGAGGGGGGCTGTTTCACTCGGTTCCGACTGCTGCCTTGTGTGCGCGTCTGTTCGGAGGAGAGCGCGAGCTTCCCGGGAGGCAGATTGGCTGAGTCGAGTTCGCCAGCCGGGCTGAGACGCCTCCGTGGCCGACCCCTGCTTTTCTCCGGAGCTTCATCCTTCCCCCACTCGCTTCGAGGCCGCTGAAAGTGGGCTACCAACAACCGGGATTTTTACGCTCCTCGCTTTTTTTTTTTTTTTTAAACGGATCCACCATCTGAGGCTATCTGGGTTGCCTTTGGGTCTGGGCTTCTATTCTTCTCTGGCTATGAAGGTTCTGTCTTGAAGATGGAGACACTGTGGCTTTTATTCCTCTCGCTGGTCCCGGTGTACATCAGGGGACAAGGGGTCTATGGTAAGAGGCATGGTAGTTTTCGTCTTCGGAGGAAATAAAAGGGTGAGCTTTTTTGGGGAGGGGGAGGGAGGGAAGTAGGGATTGGAGAGCTGGGCTGTATAATCGGATCAAAGTTTTGGGGGTGTTTGTTTTCGGAAAGCACCTGCAGCGGAAGAAAGTAAACGATCGTGGGTAGAATTAAGGGTGGGGAAGTTCCCGATGCAACCCCATCCAGCTACTTTGTAATAATCTCTTGCCGCGGTGACTTCGCCGCCTTTCCTCTTCTCCAACCCCGACCCTCCTATGATTTAGGAGACCGGAGATGTTATATGCTTTTTTTTTTAAACCCTTGAAAAGCCTCCGTCTGAGCGGCGCGAGGGAAAAAAGGGAAGAAAAAAAAAAAGACATTCGAAGCTGCGAGATTCCGTTCGGTGGAAACAAACCAACTTGTTGTTCCTAAGCAGAAAAGGCGCCCTTTAAGAGCCGGTGGGCCATTCGTGCGTCTCCAGTCTCTGCTGGTCTTTGGGAAGACAAAGCTGGCCGGTCCACACCCCCCCCCCCCACACACTTTCCTCCCTTCCGTCCTTTCCTGTGCTTGTCCCCTTTTTTGGATCGCCCATTCCGTTACTAAAATGACCCCTTTCCCCTCTTCCTCCTTTGCCAACATGGATTTACTTGTCGACACGCGTTTCGTTTCAAAAGAGGGTTGCTAGGCTTGAGGAGCCTAGAGGGGGCAAACGCCCCCCCCAGCTCTTAAGATACCTTCCGATCTTGGTGGGGGAGGGAGGAGGAGAAAGAGGCCAACTATGCCTGGAAGAAGGACCCCTTCCCTTTTTGCCACGAGGCGGCGGGAGGTGTGATTCGGGGGCGGGGGGGCGACATTGCCTCCGGCTCGCGAGAAAGGCGTCCCGGTCCAGTCGTCACTGAGCTCTAGAGAATTTAAAATGAAGCGGGACGGAGCGAGCTCCGCAAAACAGCACAGCGCATGCACGGGCACTGTTGCTGCTGGGATCCCCCCCCTACTCTCCCGCCCCTTTTGCTATTCCCGGGAGTGGAGAGAGGAGCTTGGGGAGCGACGGGAAAGGCTGAAGGCTGGCGTTAGAGACAGGAGCGGGGGTGGGAACGAGCGTTCCCGCCTGCAGACCGAGCGTAATGGTTGGAACGAAAGATTAAAAAGGCAGTGAGGAATCTTTAGTACAGTAGTTTTCGTGGATCACGCTGTCGTCGTTGTTTCCCCCCCCCCTCACTTTTTAAAAAGATCCTCTTTTCATCGAGGATTGGGAAGGAGATCCGTTCCACAGAGTTAGTGAACAGGTTGGTATCCTGTTTTCAAAAGGATGCTCGTTCACACACAGGAACAGCCAACTTGGCACAGAAACAGCTGACACGCTTGTCAGGAGTACCCCAGAAGAATCACAAGATTATTTATCCCTTGGCAGTGTAAAGGCAAGGCAGTGTGACACACGCTTGCCTCCTCCAGATGCCAAGGATGGACCAGAGCAGTGTCACTATTCAGTCCCCGCCTTTTGCTTTTGTGTAGTGTATGGTGAAGATTTCAGCTTTCCAAGGCATAATAAACACCTTGCTCTTTTGAACAGCAGCCTTGTGTATCCATAGCTGTGAAATCAAGTTCTCCAAACTCCTCTTTCTCTCCATCCCTGCAGGTAGAAAAGTTAAGGATCCTAAACCTAATCTAGAACTTAATGGGGATCAACCCACAGGTCAGCTGGTTTTCCAATGGGTAACCTTTCCATTAAGATTGTAGTCCCCCTCCCCAATACAGCTAAAGTCTTTGTAGTCATTTTAATGATGCAGAAAAGGAAAATAAAAATAAAAGGGAATGGATTGTTCTCCTCTCCATCCACTGGGGCTACAATTGTCAATTTCAGTTACTTGCTTTCAATATTGTTGTTGTTTTTTTGTCTCTTATCCCCTCCCCCAATGCCTGGTAAGAAGAAGGGAGAATAAAAACCTAGAGGGAAATTACAAGACATGCCCCAGAGAAGTGAGATGGGGTATGTAATGTCTTGGTTGCAAAAGAAATGTTGTGTGTGCAGGTTTTCACATCCCCATGGGTATTTTATATGCTTCCAGCCAAACTTTTTATTTTTAATTAGCTTGACTGTTGCAGTCCAAGCAGAACTAGTGGTCTGGTTTTCTATTCTCAGGCCTCTTCAGGGTCTTTTAAGGCTGCCAATCTTCATACTTGACTGTATTCTTTCAGACTTATTTCTGACTCTTGCTTCTTAATGAATTTAGCCCCCTCTTCTCTTTCTTTCATTTCTAGATTTTTGTTTTTGCATTTCTTCCTATCTGTAGATGTTTAACTCTGGTATATTTCAGACACAGAAGAGGGGGCAGAATATACAGAAAAATCAAACAGAAAAAGATGCAAGTTTATTATTTAATCAACAGAGGTTATTTGTTCCTTCAACTGTTTTTTTGTCTTCTCTATTTCTCTTTCAATGGCTTATGGAGAGAATAAAACCATTTTATTTTGCAATTATATCTTTAATTGTGGTTCAGATGAGTAGAATCAGTATTCCACAAACTTTCCATGGTCAACCATCTGCAGTTCCTTCTTTTTCCAAAGCAGTTTTTAACCACTGCTAATTATGTTAGTTTCTGAAGAGGGAGCTATTAATGTTTTGTGCAATGTTGAACTACAGCTTTTTGCTCTGGAAGAAAAATCTAATCTAGAATTACAGAGTCCTGCCCTTCTACTCCCTCCACGAAATTTGAGCTGCAGCTGTAGTTTTGAGCTGAATGTGATATGAGGATTTGATGTTCTTAGTGGTTGACCCTTGTGACCCTGGAAATTTTGTGAACTGTTATGCATCAGCATATTCTCTCACCCAGGCATTACATTTGATACCAGAATGGTTATAAAAGGCGGCTAAGAAAGGATCCTTGTACACCTTGTCATGAAAGCTGTAAATATAATCTAATAATCTAATGTCAGATTAAATCACATTAAACTAAATGATATACCTATTGTGGACTTTTATAAAAGGCAGCTCCCACATTTAATCAGAATAGATGGAACAAATTAGATTTGTGCTAAGAGAAGCACTTGGACCACAGGCTGAGAAGAACCTGAAAAAGCTAGCTATATAAACTGATCTTTGACATGATGACCGAACAAAGTCTGAGTCTTTTCATAATCTTCCTTTCTTTTGCCATCCATTCATCCAACTTAAGTTGGCTACCAAAAATTTGCACACGTACCCCTTCCCTAACTGCTAAACACACCATAGCTGTGAAAGAGAACCTGCCAATCACTCTCTGACTATACTTGTCTTCCATGACCAAGTTCACCTGTGCATATGAAGTAGCTCATCACTCATATTAACAGATTTCTTGTGTAATTTAATTCCTATCCTTTTTTCAGCACTGGCTGTTACATACTTTGTGGAGGTCACAGAATGCCGTTTTATGTGGAAAGGAGGTTACCGCTGTAACCCTGAAGAAAAGTTAAACAAAATCCCTTCTCCCCTACAAAACAAACTGTTCTGCATGAATGACTTGCCATCTAATAGGGCTCCCATAGGAAGAGATTTAAAGTGGCAAATAAATCAGGGCCGGCTCTTCTATTGAATAGTGTGCTACAGTTTTGCTAGGCGCCTGGATTCGGGTATTGTGAACGAGCAATAAATCTAATGTATCTTTTACTGTGTTTTTACTCTCAGGAAGGGAAGCCCTGTTTGGCTTACTTGCCACAAAAAACTTGGGCTGACCTTAGGTATTCCGCATCTTAATTGGACTGGGCACCATTTGTTATTCTGCGGCAGGCCGCAAGATTTTGTCAGCTGGCCCTGGCGGGTTACAGTTTTGATAAAAATGACTCCTGGGAGAGAAATAAATGAGTAAAAAAAATACACACACATCAGACAGAAAAAGCCCTTTTCATTGTTTTCTCTCCATAACCTCTTATTTTGGATAGTTGAGAATTCTGTAATGTTTTGAAAGGCTGTGATTGACAAGGGTGGGCTGTATTTTAGAGAGAGAACTTGCAGTGAAGAGTGACAGTTCAGAGACAGAACTCTCTGATTCTGTGTGAACTGGAGGGCGACACATCTTGATCAGGAGGCTTCTGAATCTTACTGGATTTTCATGCCAGTAATGATTATCTGCCAAAACTAGATTGTACTGTGTTAGCGAAACAATACATTGATGTCAACTCTAATTATTTATTAGAAAAGTGGGAATTATGAAAAGATCTTTGGAAACTTCCTTCATATTACACTTGTCCATATGCATAAAACAATAGATTGTTCAGCCATGGAAAGTATCTCTATAGCAAAATATCCTAAGCATCAGCTGAATTATATATACATATATATATATTAAAAAAATAAGGAAAGTAAAATACCTATTTAAATTTAAACATGGGTTGAAATAAGTATTGAAGATGAGTGGAAAGAAAGGGGATATGGGAGAAAGGAAATACTCTATTTTCCCAGACAAATATCAAGACTGCAGATATATTTTATCTTGGAATTAATATGAAGTGTATATGTATATAGGAGGGGAGAAATGGTATTTTAAAGCTCACAAAATAAATCTTGTGAGGAGAGGACTGTTCTGTTTGGAACTATAGAAGCTGGACTGCTGTTTTATTTACCTTAGAAGGAGGATTTAACAAGCTTTGATAGGAGTGTTATTGCTAACATGGATCTGCTGACAGCCCAACTTTCTCTTAGTGCACTGAGGAAAAGGCTCAGCAGCTGGCAGTTCCCCATCATTGTCCTCTTGCAAAAAGCAAATCTTCAAGGAACCTTCCAGGGAAAAAAGAAGAGGAAGCTGAAGGGAGGAGCTTCAAAGGAACACATTTGGCTGCATCCTTCGTGAACAGATTTCAAACAGAAATCTTACAGGGGAAGCTGTAGTTATTGTAGACTTGGAAAGCAGACAGAATATGCACAGCAGGAGCTATTCTTCACTGCTGACAAGAGAGAGAAAAAGAGCGGGAAAAATTTGGCTTAGTGAACGATTCCCCACTTTCTAAGACTATGGAGTCGGTACTGTATTTTTGAACTTGGCAAGGTGTATAGTGAAATACTCTTCTTTTACTTTAACGCCCTGGGAGAAAGGTTGAGGAGAGACTGTACTACTGCTTTCTTTTTAACCACAGTGGGTTATCGTGTCATTCTAACTGAAAAGTCCTCTTTTCCTTCAAGTTTTAACTTCACACTGATAGGGTTGGCAGGCTTCATTGTGGTACTTTCAGCAACTTGATGTGCAGGTGTTAATAGATGTTAAATAAGTGACCAACTTTTTTACAATGAGAAGGAGGACACAAATAAATTGAAGAAAAAAATATCGTAAATAAAATAAACATTTTATTCATTTCAACAATGAGTCTAATGCATGCGTATGTGCCCTGTCGTGTTTTGGTGAGAAGTAAACAAAGCCACTTGCGCGCAGCATACTCTTGCATGCGATGCACTCTCAAAACAATTCTGTGCGGAGCGCATGCATCTCATAATCGCGTCTCGCTGCACTGTACTGAGCCTTGATGAATCATCATGTCAAATACAAATACGTCACATCACATGCAACGAATCGGATCAGCATCGATCGAATACAGAGATTTACAGATTAGTCTTCAAATATCGAAAAGGAGGACATGTAGGGGGACACTTTTTGAGAGAGGACAGAACTTTCAAAAGAAGGACTATCCTCCCTAAAGGAGGACGATTGGTCACCTTATGTTAAACATTCACTAGGGCAAAATATTAATTGGTAACTCCAGTAAATTGAGCTGGTAGTGGAGGGCAGGTCAAGTTTTTCTCTAGTAGGGAATTCTTTAAAATATCTTCTGTTTTAAAGCAGGGGTCTCCAACCTTGGCAACTTTAAGACTTGTGGACTTCAACTCCCATCTTTGCTTCCTCAGCAAAGCTGGTTGAGGAATTCTGGGAGTTGAAGTCCACAAGTCTTAAAGTTGCCAAGGTTGGTGACCCCTGTTCTAAAGACTACTTTACTCTTCCTCTACTGAGGAATCACCTGGAGGATGGAGAGCATCCCCAAATCTAGGGATATCAACTGGTATTGCTGTGATGCTTTAAAACAAGATGAAATGTTTATTGATTGCATGCTATTTAACCCTCCTTCCCTTTAAAGCAACTTTCATAGATCTTGCTTCTTGTTGTTCTCATGAAAATGGTACCTTCCTAGCTTGAAGAGATCCCAATGGACTGGCCATCTGTTAAATAATATTCTTTATTAAATTATTTTCCTTTGTCCAGTGTTCCATCAGCTTTCCTTGCCTATTCAATAATGACGATGCAACTTCTAGGGACACCAGCCTTATCTTAGAGCAGTAACATTCCTAAGTGAGTTTTGGTGCTCCATAACTGTTTTTCTAGTTTTTCTCTACCTCTCGCCACAAGCCCATGTTATTTTTATGGCCCTTTCACTCACAGAAATCCATCTTTGTAACTTTAACTTTTTGTTTCTAGCAGCTTTTTAAAAATTTTCTGTGGATCAAAATGCCTAACATCCAATGTGGATTTTAGCTTTCCTGCTGTTGCTGTTGCTGCACAGGAGTCATGTTGCCTGCCTGGATGATGCTTCTCTTCAATGTAATTGTCCTTGCCCTTTTTAATCCCTGAACCCAGCATTTAGACCATTTCATACAACCCCCAAACAACCCACAGAGCCATCTTAGTATGCAGGACTGGGAACCTGACATTATCCACCTGACAGGTTGTTTGCAACTTACTGGTAGGAGTCAAAATATTTCACTAGAGGTGTCATCGGAAACCACTATCTTATGCTAATTTTTGTAGGAACATGAAGACAGATGTTGAATAATTTGACATGAGCAACATAGCTTAGAAAATTATCACCATGTCAGGTTATTGTCAGATTTTTGAGGAAATCCATATTCCAGACAACTTGAAAAGACAGAGTGAGTGAAGGTGTGGCAAGTGCCTGATAAAGTCTGTCTCTGTGTGTGTGTTGGGGGAAGGGAGTGTAAAAGAGAGAAAGAAAGAAAACAGCATTGGGGGGGGGAAAAACCCTTTTAATGCATTTGCATTTTGCAGTCAGCAGCATTAGCAATTCAAAAAGTGTTCTTTTTCTAAGTAGTTGTCTATAACTTCTCCAGATGGAGTTCCTGTTTGTTTAGACAAGTGGAGATTGCTGAAACAATGAAGCAGTTGCTTCAGGACTGTAATCCAAAGTGAACAAACCCAGTTCTCACTGTAAGGTGTCCCAACAGTACTTCAGTTATAACCTTCACCTCGCTATTTCAATTCACTCTTAGATCTCTATGTATACGCTTTGAATTGTCTGCATTACTTGCATGCCTAATCTTAAGGTCCACACAACTGTGTTTGCAAAACAAGGACAAGGACTCCTAATTATCCAGAGGCAGCTAGTTGCCATTTCAACCTTTAATTTCTCAATTACATTAATAAATTGCCTTTAGGAATTGTGCACCAGAAAAATTGGTTTGTAAAAAGGAGTCCCAAGAAAGCCATTTGCTACATATCAGGTTTGTAACAACAACTCCCTTCCCCTCATGCCAATTACAAGATGGAAACCAGGTTAGGTATTCTAACAGGCTTATTCCTGCTTGTGTTTTTTGTAAGTACTTGGGCTGTGGACCAGAGTCTGATATTACATGTGTTCAGACATAAAATACCCTATTAATGCATGAATTCCATACACATTAAGCTCCTAAAGCATTCCCCTTGTGTTGCCATCCTTACACACTGGAACTAAAACTTCTGGATTCTTAGCCGGGTTAATGAGGATCCCCGAAGCTGCATTTCCTCGGAAGATGTCAAGGGGGCACTATAGATGACATCCCATTGCATTGTATAGATAGTCCTTGACTTACAACAGTTTGTTTAGTGACCGTTCAAAGTTACAACAGCATTGAAAAATGCGACCATTTTTCACAGTTATGACCTTTCTAGCATCCCCATGATCATGTGATCAAAACTGAGATGCTTGGCAACTGGATCATATTTATGACCGTTGCTGTGCCCTAAGGTCATGTGATCATCTTTTGCGACCTTCTGACAAGTAAACTCACTGGGGAAGCCAGATTCATTTAACAACCAGGTTTCTAACTTTCAACTGCAGTGATTCACTTAACAGCTGTGGCAAGAAAAGTCATAAAATGGGGCAAAACTAACAACTGATGTCTCACTTAACAACAGAAATTTGGGGCTGAATTGTGGTCATACGTCGAGGACCACTTGTATTTCTCTAAGATGAATAAATGTATTGATCATCACAATCTGAGATAATTTAGTATTGAGTCTGTACACTGCGTAACTAGATAGCAGAAGATAAGTACATCTGTACATCTCCACCCCAGACCACCCCAATGATGCCCTTGAAGTGATGTCCCGGTGCCTGGAGGCCATACGGATCTGGATGGGAGAAACAGGCTCAGGCTCAACCCATCCAAGACCGAGTGGCTGTGGTTTCCGACATCCCGATATAGTCAGCTGGTGCCATTGCTGACTATTGGAGGCGAATCATTGGCCCCCATGGAAAGGGCTCGCAACTTGGGTGTCCTCCTGGACTCATGGCTGTCTTTAGAAGAGCACTTGACGGCCGTGACCGGGAGGATTTTTCATCAAGTTTGCCTGATCCGCCAGTTGTGTCCCTTTCTAGATCGGGACTCCTTACGCATGGTCACTCATGCCCTTGTCACCTCCCGTCTGGACTATTGTAACGCTCTCTACATGGGGCTCCCCTTGAGGAGCACTCAGAGGCTCCAACTGGCGCAGAGTGAGGCCGCGCGGGTGGTGACGGGAGCGATGTGGCGCTCCCATGTAACACCTCCCCTGCGCGAGCTGCACTGGCTCCCAGTGGTCTTCCGAGTGCGCTTCAAGGTTTTGGTTATCACCTTTAGCTCCATGGCTTAGGACCTGGTTATTTACGGGTCCGCCTGTTACCACCAATAGCCTCCCACCGACCAGTACGCACCCATAGAGAGGGGCTCCTCCGGGTACCGTCGGCCAAACAATGTCGACTGGCAGCCCCCCAGGGGAGAGCCTTCTCTGTGGGGGCACCTACTATCTGGAATGAGCTCCCCCCAGAGATACGGAGGATCCGGGATCTGCGTACCTTCCGTCGCGCGCTCAAGACTTTCTTATTTCATCAAGCTGGCCTGATCTAAGTCTTTCCCCTTTTTAAATGGAAATTTTAAATTTGGTTTTAAATTATTGTGGTTTTAAATTTGCTCAGCCAAATTATTTAATTCATTTTATTATATTTTAAATTTTGTATTTATATGTTTTATTCTATGGCTGTTCACCGCCCTGAGTCCTTCAGGAGTAGGGCGGTATATAAATTCAATAAAATAAATAAAATAAATAAATAAGTGCTTGTGAAATAAAATGCTTTCAAGCAATTATTCGTTGTATAATATAAACAAATGACATTTCTACAGAATTAGCTAGAATTATAATGTGGAAATAAGAATAAATAAACATAAAATAAAACATTAATTTAGGCTGATGGTTCGGCTTCTACAGTGGTCTTTGGTGAGCAATTTGAGGAGCAAAGAACTTTATTAACTAGTGAAAGAAGATCAAAATGAAATAATATTGTATGTATTTGTATGTGTTAGATGTGACCTTTTGGAATCAGTGTGTTATCATTTCTAAAACATTCAGAAATAAATGTCAGCTATCGAAGAATGGAGCCTATTTTTATGAGTTGGATTCTAAGCAATCACTGTATTTGAAACTTGGAAAGAAATTTTCTTGGGTTGCTGCCAGACATGCTAGCTTGTTTTGACAAATGAAAGATAAGTTTAAGCATGGTATAAAGCTTAAAAATGGTAGGTTTGGACAAAACTCAACAGCACTTTTTCATACAGCTGTTGACAAGAATAGGATTGCCAACATGATCGCTAACGTCCGATGACAGATATGGCACAACAACAACAAGAAAATATAAGGATTGGTCATAAATCCAAACATGACTTAATTTTTTTCCCAATCTTTCTGCAGCTATGTCAGAACAAGTAAAGAGGAGTATCTTAAGCCTGGAAGACAGGATTGTTGGGGCTGAAAAGATAGGTTCCCACCGTAGTGAACGGCATATTTTGATAATTGAAAATAGCTCTATGCCCTTATATAATATGAACATACCCTGTTTCCCCGAAAATAAGACATCCTCTGATAATAAGCCCAATTGGGCTTTTGAGCACATGCGCTAAAATAAGCCTCTCCCTGAAAATAAGCCCTCCCCGAAAATATTTAAATGCAGAGCTGGAAATCAGGTAAGACGGCAAGAGGAGCCCCATCTTGCTCCATGGGCCCCAAAATAATAACACCTCCCCCAAAATAAGGCCAAGTGCTTATTTCGGGGTTCAAAAAAATATAAGACAGGGTTTTATTTTCGGGAAAACACGGTAATAACAGAGACATGTTTCTGTACAGCTCTAGGGTTCCAGTTCAGAGATATTTCTTAGATTATCATCCCTTTTGCTCCTAAAACATTGGTTTCTTATCAATTTGGATCCTACATCTACCCATATTCAACTGGCAAAAGACCCCTGCAGACTTAGTTCTGTGAGATCTGACCTTGGGAAGGGGAAAGAGAGCAGTGAATCATTAGGAGAGGAGAAAAGATAACAATTTTTCCTGAAAATATAGAAGGCATGAGGAATCACTCAAACTAATCCTGACTTGCTTTTGTTTGATATTAACATGGGGCAGAGAGAAACCCTGATTGGCTTTCAGGAGCCTGTTGTTCTATCCCAGTGTTTCCCAATTTTGCAACTTTAACTCGCCTGCATTTCACCTCCCAGAATCTCCCACCATCATGGGAAAATGAAGCTCTCGGTAGCAACCAGTATTCTTTACTTGCCTTAAAATTGCTAAGATTAAGACACACAGTGCTATCCTTATATATGGGATTTGACTAGAAATGTTTATAACTATAGGTGGACTATATTTATTCTAGCTCAAAGAGTTAATATATTCCATGCTTGCATCTGTACTGAAGAAAATTGGAAGTTATTTTTTTCTATACAGTACCTTCTTTTCCCTTCTTGTCTGTACCCCTAACTTTGAATCTTCCCTGCTTTCCTCTCTCTTCTCTCCCCCCCCCTTTTTGTTCTTTGTATATTACTTTTCTGAAATCTCATAAAGTTGTCAAAATAAAAAAGAGAAACACAACTTTATCCTACAGTCATAAAGAATATTCCTGGAGTTCCTGCCATGCCTGGTTTTTTTGACCTTGCTTGCTTCGAGGGCTAGCAAGCTATTGTTCTCTTGGGTTATGATAGTTGCATTGGAAGGATCTAAATCTAGCTTGGGAGAGGATACCACTGTTGTGATGAAATATAGCTGTTTATACAGATGAAAGTTTTGCTTTGCTTTGCTGGCCTTGTGAGCCAGCAGTCTTAGAATCCTTTCTAAGGATTGTGACGGGGAAAAGAAGTAACTGCGACAAAAGAAAGTCTGAAATTTTCAAAATAGCCTGTTTTGAAAGAGCAGGCAAGTATTTTTTTTTAAGAAAGAAAACAACCTATTCCTCAAAATAGTTTTGAGAAAGATCATTGTTTGAGCAATTTTTGTTCTAGCTGAATGGGAAATACAGCATCACTTGATGGTCCCACTCTTGTTTCCACACATACTTCTTGTTTCCACACATGCTGAGATATCATATTAACCACCAGGAGACAGTACATGACCAGCTTCATTCTTACTGGGTCTCATCAGATATATATAGCCAATTTTTTTTCTATGGGATGCAAATGTTCTATCAAGAATTAAACTCACAGACCATTGCATGTTCTGTACTAAGCATAGTCCACAAGCGTACTCCACAATTTTCAGTCCACAAGTATAGTCTCTGCCTCCTTCCATTTCAGGTTGAGGTTTTTCCAATCTTCCTGAAAGGTTTGGTCCAGGTTTTCTTTGGCCTTCCTCTTTTTCTCTGACCATCGGGTGGTATCCAATTGATTGTTTTTGCTTTTTGCTAGACGTTGTTCAATCATGCGGAGCACATGTCCAGCAAAGTGCATTCTTCATTCTGTCGCCATCTCAAGACAGTCTCCAGGAATTACTTCCTTGTAGAATTTCCTTGTTTGTGACATAGTCCCGATATGAGATGTGAAGAATTCTTCTGAAACAGTGTTGGAAGATGTTGATCTTATGAATAATTATTTTTGTAGATTTCCAGGTATCACTAACATAGATGGCAGTCAGTATGACAATGGCATTAAATACTCTGAACTTGGTTGCTGTGTTTGTAGTGGACGTAGTCCATATTGAGTACATATGTTGGAAGACAACAGTTGCTTTACCTATTTGGCATTTCACAACTGCTTCTGTTTTTCCATCTGTATCCCTGATACTACCAAGGTAGTTATTTTGTTCCACAAAATTTTAAGGCCTGCCCTCCTAATGTTATCAGAGTGTTGTCTTGTACATTGCCAACTTGCAACCGCTTGGTCTTTTTCTTCATTAATTTTTAACTTGCCTCCCTCATTAACTTAGTGTGGGGAGACATGGGGACAACCTTGGTGAAAGTATTCAGAGATTGTTACAATAATAGCATGTGCATATGCGTGCTTTGAGCCCAGGAAACGGAATGTATTAAAAAGAGACTTAGATTACTCCCAGGAACAGTCTACCCTTTTCCCCCCAAAATAAGACATCCCCTGATAATAAGCCCAATCGGGCTTTTGAGTGCATGGCAATAAGGCCAAGTGCTTATTTCAGGGTTCAAAAAAATATAAGACAGGGTCTTATTTTCAGGGAAACACGGTAATATTTTTATTATTCGCTTATAATTTTCACTGTTTTATTGTTATTTTATTGTATTTTATAAACATTTATGTTTATAAACATAACATTCCTATGTTATGACCCATGGTTACAATAATAAACTTATTTACTTACTTACTCCCAGAGGTATAAGAGGGAGGCAAGGGAAAACACAGGTGTACAAGATTCTGCTCCAATATTCTATCTCAATCAATCAATCAATCTTACACTCCATATTTGCTTAAACTCAGACACACACCCACACACAGAGATGTTTATATATATCATGTTATATATCCATATATGAGGTTTTAAATGGTTTGTAGGTTTATCTAAAACCTTGTACTCAGGAACACTATAACTCTACTCTGACAGCTTAAGGAAGGTAGACTATATACACCATAGAAGCCAATGTATATGAGGAGCAGATATACAGTACTGATAGCTCCCTTGAAGAGGCATGCATGATTAAGAACTATTGTTTTGCTATTGTATTATCTGGTATCATAGAAGAACCAGCTATCCCTCTAGAGTCCTCCCTGTGCAGTTGGGATCTTGCTCATGAAGAGAAGCTTACATGAAGGAAAGTCCTTTAGGTCCTCTTTAAACACATGGAAATTGTGGGTTGAGTCATGTAGGCAGCCAGAACCATGTCAGGATCTCTCAAGCAACATGGCCTGCTTCTCTTCAACTACACAATATCTTCTCATGTGGAACAGCTTGCAGAATGACACACTGTCACTGTAAACCATCATCCAGAACCAAAGGAATGCAATTCAATGGAGGGTCACAAGCTCAATTCTGGACTTATCCTATTAAAAAGAATTGGACACGTACTCAGGAACTTGATCTGTAAAAAAAAAACTGTACTGTTAATTTGGCTACTTCTGGGGAAACTGTATATACTTTTGTGTATATTCTGGTCTGTAGAAGCCAAAAGGAACAATTCAGTAATAATAGACAAGTCAAATTTTTCATTTTGCTTTCTTGCTTTTTGAGGAAGGGCTTTTCTTAGTGTAAAATGGATGTGATCACAATGTAATGCCCCTGCTTTACCCCACTTTCATTATAAAAAGTGAACCATTATACCAGTTATAACCAGTAATTTGTCTCCAGATTTCAGCAGTGTAGTCTTGGGATATCGGGAGCTCTAAAAAAAGGGCTGGAAAAGTAGGCAACCTGTGAGATACTTCCTGGCTCTGGGATAATAATAAAAAAAAAAGCCATTGGTTTTTTTATGTGACAGCTTCATAATTATGATGTATATTACAGTATGTCTGTAGTAATTATGGAATTGCTCCAATTTAGTTAATTAACAAATCTCCAGGTTGAAGAAGATGCAGTAACAAGCATGCAGTGTACCAATTTCTAAGTTACATTAGTTTCATTCACCAAATAAAATTGGTCTCCTGCTACACTAAATTCAGACATATATTTCAAAAGCCTTTTTATTCCTGCAGATAACTTGCAAGATTTCCATTTACATTTTTTAAAACATGGGAAAAGGTCTTTTTGCAATTAACTAACTACTAATTCAGTTTTCTACATCAACATCTGTTATACTCAGAATCTGAGTTTTTTTCCCCTCCATCCAGCATGACAGAGCTGAATGGTTAAAATCCATAAAAAAGAAATGTTCAGCTTTCATCATTCCTCATTTTTTTCCTTACTCAAACCACTTTTCTTCCCCAGCCTCATAAGGTAGCTGCAATGATTTATTTGTTTATAATATCCATTTCTATCTAGATGCCAAACAACATAGCATATTGTTTGCCATTGGAAACACAGGCATCAGCTATTTGATAATCAACAGGTATAGGTCTGATTTTGATATTTCTCTCCTTTTGTTGGCATTCTGGCATTCAGCATTCTCAGATGGTGACCAACAGAAATAAAACTTGCTTTGGAGGAGGAGAAAAAAGGATTGCTCAAGGGATCTTATGGCTCTCTCCAGCATGTATATGTGTGGGGCAGAGAGGTACAGAACCTAATTAGAAATTATTATTAACCAAATATCCTGAACATCTGTTCCTTTAAAGATGCTTTTATTTTTTTTATTGAAAATTCTCACAAGCTTTTCTTTCTTTTGAGCAGAAAATTAGCATACAGAAGGTTTTACTTTAATTATTATTATGTGTTGCTCTGCAAAGATGGTATCAAACTGACCCTTAAAATGAGTTATGAAGGGAATCAATAACCTGAAGCAGGAAATAAAGAAACCAAGGGCAGAAGTCACTCACAGTCTAATAACAGTTATATCTACTGTAGAGAAGTTACCAAATGGATAAAAATGGGATTCTTGCAGGACATAAGTGAGTTTTCACAGAACTGATGCCTGGATGTGTTATATCAGGCTGCAGGTAGGAACCTCAGACAGATCAACACTTTACATGCAGAAAACTAACAGATCCAAGAAATGGATGGTTCCATTTCTTGGTTCTTGTACAGCCTTCTCTTTGCTCTACTGTTTTTTTAACAGATTAACAGAGTTGGAAGGGACCTTGCAGGTCATCTAGTCCAACCCCCGCCCTAGCAGGAAACCCTACATCTGCCTCTACCTAGGATCGAACTCACAACCTCCTGGTTGTGAGGCAAGAGCCCCACCTCCAGGCCATTGCAGAAGTAGTTTTGTGTGCTAAAAATGTCTACTTGGAAGAGGGTTGGGGTGTTTTTTTTTTTTTTTTGAGACAGTGGTTTTTCTGTGCCATCTGAAATGGTAGGCATAGCTTAACTACCCTGTTTCCCCAAAAATAAGACCCAACCAGAAAATAAACCCTAGCATGATTTTTCAGGATGCTCGTAATATAAGCCCTACCCCTAAAATAAGATCCAGTTAAGATTGTCAGCCAGATGGATGCATTTAGTATTGTATTTCCCCCAAAATAAGACCTAATCAGAAAATAAGCCCTAATGTGTCTTTTGGAGCAAAAGTTAACATAACATAACATAACATAACATAACATAACATAACATAACATAACATAACATAACATAACATAACATAACATAATATAATATAATATAATATAGGACACCTGCCATGACCAATAACATGTACCGTCTATCCCAGGGGACTCCAACCCCTGGTCCATGGACCAGTACCAATCTGTGGCATGCCAGCAACCAGGCCACACAAACAAGTGAAGATCCATCTGTGGGATGCAGGCAGCATGTAAAAACCCACATCCCCTCCGGTCCGCGGAAAAACCTTTCTCCCTGGAACTGGTTCCTGGTACCCAAAAAGTTGGGGGCCACTGGTCTATCCTACAGCGCCTCCAGAGATTCTAATTACACAATGTTTCTTTACTTCACACTGAAAAGAGGATCACCCCTGTGCCTGCAGCTGTTTCACCCAACGTGTTGATCAACATCAACCATATTCTACGGTACTACAGGTAGAGGGAGTGCATGGAATTAGCTTTGCTCTGCTTATGCGAACCAGCAGGGGGAGTGCTTGTCACTTTTATTCTTGCATGAGTCCCTTTATTGAATTCTGGATTCTCTAAGTCCCCAAAATTGTATCTTCTAATTACTAGCCCTCCTTGTTTGTCTAGTTGACCTCAGTTTAATTCATCCTGAGTTTAAATTATAGATATATAGATATAGATATATACATTCAACTTTTACAATGATACTTCTCTGCAGGTAGGCACATGAATCATATCTATTTAAAAGGAACTGTAATGAATGCTGAATGCTTAGATAGTAATAGCTGTGCAATATAAAACAGAAAGAAAACTCCAGTCTCTATTTGTGTGCTTTTTCTTTTTGTCTATGGAATCATCTTCCAAAATAAAAAGTTAATAAAACTAAGAGGGAATGTTAGCAGCAGGTGCTTAAAAACACAGAAGTTGTCATAGGAAGGAAGAAACTTGCGATTTAAGATTAGCCAGAAATCTGGTAGGGTTATATCATGTTTCTTATTCAAAGGAGAACAGGGATTTCAAAACACGCAGGGACATTTAATGTAGTACCTTAAAGCAGCTATTACCAGAACAGTATAATAAAGGGAATATATACTTAATTTTGCATGTAGTAATGGCAGCAAGAATAGTGTTTGCACAACAATGGAAAAATGAAGAGGTCCCGACAGATGAAAGTGTAATAAAAAAAAATATTAGAATGTGCTGAGTTGGATAGATTGACACTTAAGATAAAAGAAAAGGAAGAAACAGAATACTTTTTAACATGGGATATATTTTACCAATGGTTAACTAACAAAAACAGAGGTTAGAATTTAAAAAGAATTCAAAGAGATAATAAAAATGTGTATTGAAAATTTTGCAAGATGAACAGATTAATTGTTTTATTTATGATTAATATTGATATGTTTATTAAGATTACTAGTATGATTATGGTTATTGTTAAAATTAATGATGCCCAGACAACACGCTGTTCAGATAGACATGGAATTTTTTATGTTTTTAAAGAAAACATAAAAAATATATTCATACATATTATATATTCAAAAAAAAAAAAAAGCAGCAATGTCTTTTTACAGGATTGTATCTTCTGCAGCTGCAATGCAATCTTGGGAAAAGACCCATTTAGCTTAAGGAGTTGTCCACAGGTACTATGTGCTCTTGATACACTTTTAAAATCCATTGTACGGGGCAGCATTTTTTTTTCTTTTCAATCTGAAAAGATGAAACATAACATGAGCAGCTTTAAGATTGTTACATTTATGAAAGTTTTGTTGAAAATTGCCATTTTTAATTAAAATATTTGCAACATTTTTCCTTGATTAAAAGTCTTCTATTCGTAAACTGAGATGGCTTATGGAAAAACTGTTTTAACAGTTTTCCAACAAGTGTTGGAAAAAGTAAAATACTGAAAAAAGTTTTAGTGAAAAGTTTAACCGTAGTAAATGCTTTATGGAGTATTATTTGAATCCTTTAAAAAGTATTATTTTATTAGAAGTTATAAAAGCAAGAATAAAACTTAGTGAAAATTAAAATAAAGGAGGAAGGAAAATCCTGTCTAATCATCAAAGCCATAGACCATAAGTTCATTTTTTCCCTGTTTTACAGAACAGTCCTATTCAGGACAATCTTTCTAAGTTTAAACACTGGGTTAACCATCTGCAAAATCCCAAAGCTTTTTTCTTCAGGCATTTGAATTTTGTGCAATAATTTTGAAACCTGATTCATGAATAAGAGCAATAATTTTGATTAAATTTCACAGTCTCCTGGCTTCTACTCTGGTATCTTAATCACTAGGCCAAACTGGGTCTTTCTCATTGAATTTAACATTAGATAGAAGCAGTCTCGATGTCTTACGGCTACCACATTTGGGAATTATTGTGCTAGATATTGCTAATTAGTGGCCAACTCTCTGAAATTAATGTTCTTGTTGCAGATCCATCTCCAGTAGAGATAACATTCATTTCTGGGAAGAGCATCAAATAATGTATCACTGAAGTATAGATGTAGGGGGATAACTTCTTATGAGACACTTTATATCTTTGTCTCCCATCATGGAAAAAAAGACATGATTTATGCATTCTCAAACCAAGTATTTTGGTGGTATGAAGGTTCTCAGTTTAATCATTGTGCATGGTATTTGACAATACAATTTGACTTTGAAAATACTTTAAAATACCCAAAGAAAATACACTCGACACATGGTGTGGACTAAGGAATACTTTAGAAACCTCTTAAGAATAGTTATTGTGAGAATGATTATTCTTGATTGCTCTGCTTGAAATGGATAATGATAAGCAGTGATTCAACCATTTCTGGAATGGTAAAAGTCCTTTAAGAAAAAAGTTCTACCTCCAATTTTTGAAACACGATGATTTAACTAATCCTCTTACTATTGTTACCATAATTTTACCAGTGATATCCAGTAATTACAAATATATTGGTTTCTAATCATTACATTGAAGATGTGGAGGGAGGGAGGGAGGGAGGGAGGGAGGAAGGATATATGAGACTCACTTAAAGTTGGTACAGAGGCACAATAGATTTAACAAGACATGGCTTACAAAACAAAATAAAGTGTTTATGTGAATTGGATAAGATGCTGGTATTTTATGGAGTAAAAAAGTCAGTGTACCGAGTTGGGACTGGACAAGTGTTGCTGGAATCTTTAATAGTAGATGCGGACCATAATACAACAGAGCCATTGCATAAAATGAGGTACTGTGCATGCTAGACAGCTTGCCAGCCTGCGTTCTTCTGAAACTCAGGCATAGCATAGCTAGCTAGTAAGACATTGAACTGAACTTGTTATGTTTGGGTATGTGGGAATGTAAATGAATGAAGCTTCTAGTTAGAAAGTGAACAATAAAAACGGTAAACGTGCATTTATTTTCCTATGTCCTGAATGTCTGGATAATTAAGAGTAATTAGTAGTATTAAAATAGCAAGTATCTAAAGCACGGTTATTAACATCTGCTGCCTGCAATTATTGCAAGTTCAAATCTCACCAGGCTCAAGGTTGACTCAGCCTTCCATCCTTTCAAAGGTAGGTGAAATGAGGACCCAGATTGTGGGGGCAATAAGCTGACTTTGTATAAATATACAAAAATATGAAGGCTATTGTTTAACACATTGTAAGCCACCCTGAGTCTCCAGAGAAGGGCGACATATAAATTAAAGCAAAAAAAAAAAAGTATCACGTTGCCACTTATTGTAGTCCTCTGTGAGATTATCCATCCTCTCTGCTCCTACTCCCCAGGAGGAATTTTCTCTAAATGTTGGTGGCAGAAACTGAATGTCCTGCCACACACTAATTAAAACAATTTATTCTGAATTTCATGCAAGTTACTTGTGAAAACCCTGGAAGATACCATGTTTGATATTATTAAAAATGTTGGTAAAGTAGCTTCTTTACAACATGATAAATCCTAAGTGTTTTCTTCAGGATCAGTTTTTTTCCTTTGGACATGTAGTCCCAATATTTCTCACCTTAGAAATCCATAAAGGCATCAAATAGTGTCAATCTATGTTACAACTGCATTGAGGATATGAGATGATATAAATCTTGCTTTTACATTTATTACAGAACTAGGAAGCCAATGGTGTGCCAAATGTTTCTGGACTAGAGCTCCAGGTGGCTTAGCAAATATGCACAATTGTGACAATGGTGAGAATTGTACTTCAACAAATTTGAGAAGCCATAGATTCTCCATTCTTGCTTTATTTGATGAAAAAAAAATAGGCATATTACTGCAAAAAAAATCATTGGCATAAGGAAGGAGTTAACATTTTTCTCCCACCAACTCTTTTTGCCTACATTAAGAAGTAGATTTGAATAATCTATTTTTCCCTCAGCTTTTCAGTTTCTGTATTCTTTCTTCCCATCCTTGAAACTTTTGTCATTATTCTTAATTACAAAAACACAAAGGTTAGGATTTCCATATCTACACAGAGATTGAGAAATGCAAATTATATAAAGAATAGAAAAAGCAATACTTGTGTCAACACACAATGAATTTGGATTTGCTTGTGCAGGGCATAAAATATAAATGAATCTTTTAAAAAATATGTGTGTAATAATAAATTGTATTATGGTGTCGTTCTACCATAAAGAAAAACCACACAGTGTAATGTTCTTAAAATGGAAACCTAAATATTTTGTTCAGATATTGCTCTATCCTAGTATGGAAATTGGACCTAGTGGCAGCAGAATCTGCAATTACAGAAGAAAACAAACAAACAAACAAACTTGCTTTGGTTATCAGAAGTTGACCTGATACTGAGAATTGTCACAAACGCACCATAAAGTTTTAGATGTTTCAGATGAAGTAGAATAAAAAATGTTTTTTGCTACCACTGTTCACTGTAGTATAAACAACAGTAATTTTTCATTCATGGGTGGAAGCAAATTTAATAAAATAATTCTATATTATAGTTTGGACATAGGAAAAGTAATGGGTAGTGAAATGCACATCAGCTTCAGATTCTCTGTGCAAATAAAAGACATGCAGCAGGGGAATATTTAGGAAACCATTTGTGAACTTGAGGGAGATCCATGGAGAAGGAAAGTAAAAAAAGGGTAAGGTAATGTCTGCAATCACATGGTAGTGGCTGCCATCTTGATTTTATTGGATATTCTCCTCCTAGTGAACTTGCAAAGAAAACATGAAGTTTTGAAGGAATGTTGTACCTTAGCTTTTTGGTGTTTAACATGTTTTAATAGAAGACTTCTCCATCTGGTCATTCTATAGAGTCGTTAGGAATTCAAAACATGGATTCCCACCCCATACAATGAAATATACCAGCTTGTGAACAGTGCTTCAGTGCTTTTCAATGCTAAAGTCTTTAATGCTGCCTAAATTTCATCTGTATCAGTGGTGGGTTGCTCCCGGTTCTGTCCGGTTCTTTAGAACTGGTAGTAAAAGTGACAGGAGGCTCCGCCTACCTGCTCGGATGTCATAAATGACAATCTGCGCATGCGCAGAAGTGCATGCGAGTGAAGCAAACCATTGGGAACCGGTAGTAAAGGTAAGTAGAATCCACCCCTGATCTGTATGTTTGCAATTACATCAAATTGTTGACTGATATTCAGCTTGCAATCAACTACCGCTCCAAGTTATTTTTGGAGTGCCAAGTCAAATAGCCTCTATTTTTTGTTTCCTATATGAAGATCTTTACATCTCTCTGTCTCAAATTTATTTTTGTTATATTTTATTTTTGTATTTAAGGATATTAAATATTCCAAATGTTTTATCATCCGCTAATTTGATAAGCTTTTCCTTAACACTTCCAGAAGCTTGAACTGAAACTGAATATTTTCCTCCAATATGAAGAGGAATTTAACCTCCTGCAGAAATCAGATATTTGAACCATTCTTTGGGGTTTTTCCAAAATAAATATATAAAGCCTCTGTGAGACCTTCAGCTAATACCTTCAGTATAAATGCAGTTCATCTGGCTGCAGTGATTTACACTCACTAAGACTAAACAAGTATTTTCTGACCATGTTCCTCTCACTCTTTATTGGAACTTCCAGTGGTGAAATCCAAATTTTTTTACTACTGGTTCTGTGGGCGTGGCTTGGTGTGGCTTGGTGGGCATGGCAGAAGGATACTGCAAAATCTCCATTCCCACCCCACTCCAGGGGAAGGATACTGCAAAATCCCCATTCCCTCCCCACTCCATTCCGACCCCACTCTGAGGCCAGCCAGAGGTAATATTTGCCGGTTCTCCGAATTGCTCTGGAGAACTACCGGTTCTCCAGAACCTGTCAGAACCTGATGGATTTCACCCCTGGGAACTTCAGTCCTGTATCTTCATCCTGTCTTCACAGTTGCCAGGTAGAATGCATATTTTGCTGTTGACTGAGTAGGTGGCACAAAGTATTCCATGCACAAACCATTCTGTTCTTGAAAGAGCTGTTTTCAGGTGGCCGATGTCTGAATCAAACCATAAATGTTTTTGCATGTTTTGTTCAAAATTCAAAACTAAAACAGATATGCACCAAAACAGCATGTCTGAGTACAAATGTTTAGGCTTCTGCCTTATGTTTCAGATGCTATAATTGGAAGGTGTCTCTTGAAAATGGGTTATTATCTTTTGAATTACCCACTTTGGACCAAAATAGCAGAAGGAAATGGTCAAGTTCTTTCCACTGTTAACTAAGACTGAGTGGGTGGGCGAGCAGTTATCTGAGTGGAGCTTTGGAACAAAACATTATTTAAAGAGCCCTTGGCATAGGGAGAGTCTTTCTATCTCTGTTAAAGAAAAAATGGAGAGCAAGCTACAGAGAAATAAATTGCCTCAATGGATCACTATATTGGGTACATCTACTGGAGATGTGATGAATGTTGGTAAGTATGGTAGTTGATTGTTGGCTTGTCTCTGAGGCCGTCCCCATCCACAACTTCATTTTCTTTTGTTTTCTTTTAATTCCAGCTTTCATTTACTGAAGTGGGGTAACTAAGAGGTTTTAGTTAGAGAGACAAAGACAGAGACACAGACAGAGAAATAGAGGCAGAAAGAGGCAGTCCTTCACTCCCTTCCATGTCTGTTTTTTAAATTACCGGTATCTCTCTTTTGACTTTAAACAAGGTTTTCTGTCTTAAAAAAGCAACAATCCTCCAGTCAATTGAGGCTTGATTGCTTTGTTTGTGGGAACTAATTCTTCCAGTTAATTATTGTTATAAACACATGCACATGTAGAGCCCCTTTTCTGTCTTACAGCTTTTTTCCTCTCAGTCATGCCCATTTTGTTTAGCACTGGTGGGTTACATCATAGTCTATTCTCTCCAATAAAATTCTACAACAAAACATGGGTGGAAAAGATAAGGATTAGTAGAAGGGTAGGCAACGCCAATGCTGGTCAAGAGAAGGGTGGAGGGCAGCTGCTTGGTATTAGTATCATGCCAACTTCTCTAGGCATGTTGGTATAGGTGAAGCTGACTGGCTCACTGCTGGAAGAGGAGCTCTTCTGCTCTTGTACAAGCAGAGGAAGTATGGGTGGTGACATTTTACACTTGTTGGTCCCCTCTAGCTCATTAATAGAGTCCTTAGAATGTGATGAGCCCTGGTGGCACAGTGGTTAGGATGCAGTACTGCACAGTGGTGGGTTGCTATGGGTTCGCTCCAGTTCGGGCGAACCGGTAGCAGCAGTGGTGGGAGGCTCTGCCCTACCCAGCCAGCCGTCATCAAGTACAATCTGCGCATGCGCAGAAGCAAGTCAAAGATAAGCGAAACCCACCCCTGGTACTGCAGGATACTTCTGCTGACTGGCAGCTGACTGCAATTAGGCAGTTCGAATCTCACGAGGCTCAAGGTTGATTCATCCTTCCGAGGTTGGTAAAGTGAGGGTCCAGATTGTTGGGGGCAATATGCTGTCACTGTAAATCGCTTAGAGAGGGCTGTAAAGCACTGTGAAGCGGTATATAAATCTAAGTGCTATTGCTATTGTTACAATCCAGACACGCCAGCAGATCAGCCACTACAGCCAAGCTGAGGATAACATGATAGAGGAACATTTCAAATTTGTTATGTGTTAGGCAGTCTGCAACTATGGATCAACAGTCTGAAAGATACATCTTTTAATTTTGTGGATGCCTAAGCACCTGTTTAGGCATAATTCAGGCATCTTTTCCACCTCATGTTGCCAACTAGTCACAAGCCCCTGTTCCCAAACTGAGCAGGAGAGCCCTGTCTCCACAGTGGTTGAAGAAGACAGCAGGTAGCAAGAGGATTATATTTTGGTGTCTCTTCTATCTGGTTGTCATTAACTATTAGATCTCATTATCTCTTATTTACTGAGTGGGAATAGGTTGAAAAACAATCTGATCCTGTGAACTCCAGCACTTTCATGTTGCACAACCCAGACGCAGGTGGGTGTTGATTTATGGCAAGGGGCTTTAAGTGACTTATATGGCAGATGAAATTTGTGTGGCTGTGAACCATGAACTGGTGTTCTGGGCAGCCAAATCTTAATCGTGAGTGGCTTCATGTTCAAGGACAGCAGGCTCAGTATCCAAAGTGGCCCAATATCCAGAGGACAACCTTTCAGATGCCATCTTGCATTGCATTGCTCACAAAATGCATCTGATTGTGTGAAATGTTTTTTCCCAAGGAAAAAAGCGGTCAAGTACATCGTAGGATCATTCCCAATTGTTCAGATTATAAACCCATTTACAGTGGGATTACGGTTACAGTCAAGATTGGACCTCTTTGTTTCTTTCAAACCCTATCACTATTCAACTTGCCAATAAACTGGGGAGAGGGAAGGGTGGAATGGAATGCTGAGAAATTACGCATAGATCGTGAGAGCCTGGAAACCATCAAGGTCACCACTGCAAGTGCTTGAGGGGGAAGTGAACTGTTCCTATAACAAAAGGACGTCTCATAACTGGACAATGTGATCACCTAAGAGTGGGAAGAAAGGGAAGCCATTGTTTAACTAGGCAAGCATTTGCATGGGATAACCAGAACTGGTTTTGATTCTTCAGTACCAAAATGATGTATCCGATAAAGTTTTACTTTTGGGAGTTCAAAGCTCCAGAGAGTATTTCCTTATTTTGGTTCACTAGTTGGGCAGTTGACAGGCACTCCAATTAGCACCACAGTTGTCATTGATGCTGTTATGGATAAATGTTGTTAAGATCACAGTTGTCTCCATCAGAGTATGAAATGAAGGCAGATGCTAGATCAATACCAGACCTAACTGCACCAATTACAGTCTGGAGATTGTAAACATGCTATGCATGCAGGGCAACAAAAAATATTTTGGAATTAGATTTCTCCTATAAGGAAGAGTGTGTCAAGATCCAAGGAAAACTCAAATGACTCCTGGCTGCAGATAACTATAGGAAATATATGAAAGCTGTCTTTCCTAACAAAGAAAGTATTATGAAATACTGACTAGAAGAATGTCTGAACTTCTACATAGTCACTGTTTTCTTAACTATAAATTTGTAGCATGAATATCAAATATGTATTCACGTTTGTAGAAAAAGGTGTTTAATTCTGTACCATGCAAATTCTGTGTCAGCTTCTGTTCACTTAGGACTTCACACTGAAATAAACATTTTGACCACAAGTGCCTGAAGCTTTGCATGCTACTGTATGTCTTTGGAGATTCTCAGTCATGCAGGTCATGGTTGTCCCAAAGGTGCTTTTTCAAAAAGCAACTGAAATTTCTTTGTTTTTCTTGAAGACATTTTGCTTCTCATCCAAGAAGCTTCTTCAGTTCTGGACTGCTGGACTGTCTCTTCAGAACTGATGAAGCTTCTTTGATGAGAAGGGAAATGTCTTCAAGGAAAAAACAAAGAAAGTTCACTTGCCTTTTGAAAAAGCACCTTTGGGACCTGCTATTGTATGGCCAATAGTATAGGATGAACATAAGATACCAATTCACCTGGATCACACTCTGAGCCAGTCACTTGCTCACTGGAGCAAAGTCATACTGGAATGAATTCCTGTTTTGTATCACCTAAGAGATGCACATTAGAGGTGATTCCATGTAGGTCAATCAGTATATAAAGCTTGGACTTTGACTCTTACACATCTCATTTTTTCAAGAATGTTCATTGATTTAGAGACCAAAAATGTTTATTTCATTTGTACTCATTTCTGCCACTTGTCTGAAACATAATTACATGAATAATATAAGCCACAGAAGAAAATTGGATGACTGGATGAAAAATTGGGATCCAGAAAAATGAGATTTCATTGTACCTCCCCTCCCCCACCCCACCCCCCAGCAAGATTTCAGTGCTGTTTGTTTTTCAAAATACAAAAGCTTATCAAAATAAGTTAAGAATAACTTCGGTTGTTTGGTGTCGTTGTTGATTGATTTTCTTGAAGTTGGGCATTGCATTCTCTTGTAAGGGCTTTAAAGTGTATTTAAATATTCAACAATGCTCCATGCTAACTGGTGTGCTGGGGGAAGGGGCAATCCAGTTTGTCTATGCTCTTTTATTCTGTTACTGCAGTCCACAGTTCATTTAGCTGCAAAGATATATTTGAATGTGTTCCTTGAACCTGTTTTATTTCAATTCTTAGCACAACAGGTATAAAAAGAGTTGCCTTAAGTATGTGTACATGATTCATAAGTACTCTTCTGTTTGCTGCTGATTACTTATTGTGTAAATATATTTTTTATTTAGGATATTTATTTTTCTAATTTATATTATGTATAAATTATGGCTACCAAGTAGGAAGGCATGTTTCTTTTATTTCATGCCTTCCTACTTGGTAGCCATAATTTATATATAATATAAATTAGAAAAATAAATATCCTAAATGAAAATTATATTATATTTCCTAGTATAGGGCCTTTTTCCTGAGCACTTCCTTTGTTCTCGCTTTCCTTTTGCAACAGTTTTGTTTAAGGGCAGAAAAAAAATCTGCAGTGAAGCTTCAAAATATTAGGCTGGTGGAAGATAGTCCACCTTTCTCACTCTGCAAAATTACATTTAGGCATAGATAACACAGATTTTGAAGAGGAGGTTTATTTTAATTAATTGATTGGAATAACTTTAACCTTTCCTACTAGCATGCCTTTGTGGCTTAAAAGTTGATTGAAAGAGTTGCATCTTGTGTGAGAGGTCGGAAAAACAAAACCAGCTTTTCTCTTCTTACAATCCTTTCAGTTAGAATATCTGTATTTTCAGGGTAAACTGTTGGACTAACTTTTAAGGCAAGTCAGAGCAAAGGTTAGCAGATTTTGTCTGCAAAAATCTGGGGGATCACTAAATGTATCATCTTTATCTACACCAGGTGTGTAAAACTCAAGGCCTGCTTAGATCTGGCCCACGGGGACGTCCTGGAAACAGTAAAGGACCAGCCTGCAGTGCCTCTGCCAGTGGAAATGGAGCTCGAGAGGGGCTGCGTGCGGCCCTCCCGAACTCTGTTTTTGCTGGCAGAGGGTTGCAGGAGGCTGTCCCAGCTGCACGTGGCCCTCCCAAGCTCCATTTTCGCTGGCAGAGGGTTCAGAAGCTCATTTTCGCTGGCAGAGTGCTAGGGCCACCACAGGTGTCCCTGACATGAGTGACATCAAGCTGGCCACGCCCACCCTGGCCATGCCCATCTCGGCCCCCAGAAGTCAAACACAACCCTGATGTAGCCCTCAATGAAATCGAGTTCGACCCCCTGATCTACACTAATATATCATCATCAAATCTTCATTAGGGCTTTTAAGCCAGAAAGCACAGCAGTAAAATACATATTTTTTAAAATAAAAAACAATAAAATTATATAATATACTGTAGTAAAGATAGTCGTGGTATTCATGAAAATTTGTGCAAAACTTCAACCATAGGTAGGATAGATACAACAAATGGTAGCACAAAATGGGGCAACCTAGACAAATATGTCTGGTCAGATAGAAGTAACAATTAAATGTGCTCTCTTCCAGGGAAGTTCATATATAAATATAAATATAATCTTTTCCTTGGTTCCCTATAGAGAGAACAACAAACAAGCTCATGGCTTAGGGATTCCTTAGAACTATTTCCACATGGGCATAAGACTGCTGAAAAGGAATGTTTTTATATTGTGTCCACAGAACTACAGAGAGTAGAATTAATTTGTTTTATCTTGTTGCTGCAGTCTAGCGGTTATCCAGATTTTTGTTGTGGATTTTATTTCTGCACTTCACACTGCAGCCAGTTTTATAGCCTGATAACTTCCAAAATGTGGTGTTTTATTTCAAGTTTACGGGATACCATTTGCTGCTTCAGGCATATCCCCTGGTGTTTCTTTCTTACCTGTTGATATTTTGGCATCTTTCTTTAGCAGCTAATATCCTAATTCATTTCTTTTTTGGAACCAGAGGTAGGTTTCAGCAGGTTCTGACCAGTTCTGGAGAACCAGTAGTGGAAATTCTGAATAGTTCGGAGAACCGGTAGTAAAAATTCTGATTGGCCCTGCCCCCATCTATTCTCTGCCTCCCAAGTCCCAGCTGATCGGGAGGAAATGGGGATTTTGCACTAACCTTCCCCTGGAGTGGGGTGGGAATGGAGATTTTACAGTATCCTTCCCCTGCCATGCCCACCAAGCTACACCCATAGAACCGGTAGTAAAATTTTTTGAAACCCACCACTATTTTGAACATATCTAAATGAGTATTTTTCAAAGTTAATTTTCTATTCAAACCTCACCTGATCCTGAGTTTTAGCTTTCCTGATACACTTTGCTATTTTGTAATACCTATATTTATTTCTCATTGGTCACCCTTTCTCTTTCCGTCTCTTGATATATCCCCTCTCCTCTCAGATCTTCACTAAAATCTCTGTGCCCCTATATCAATGTTTCTAAGCATCTCCCATTTTTCCTCTTGCACAACTGGAAATCCTCTAAAAGCATTTAGTTTCTCCTTTTTCAGGAATTCTTTCCCCATAGTATCTTCTGTCATGGAATCCTACCTATTACTGGAGTTATTAAAATCCAGATTTTTTTTTAAAAAAAAGCAATTCAAGATGCATGTTTGATTACTCAGTAATCAAACGTACTTTTCTTCAAAATAAAGAACTCTGCCAATACTTTATAAGTCAGTATTCAAGTTATTATTTGATAACTTGACTTGAGGCAAAGGACAAAGAAATGTGTTGATGTTTCAGTGGTAGCTCAATGAGTTGGAATTGAACATGATTTATAAAAAATAAGCTGATTTAAGCATAAAGCTTAAGATAAACCTTTAAAAAGTACTAATTTTTTTTCTTAATAGTTATTCTAGGCTAATTAGCATTAATACATCCTTTCCCGTTTTTTAGCAGTCAAAGTTACTCCCACTTGCAGACTGGGTCCATAGCATTTGCCTTTGCCTGAGAAAATACTTAGGATAAGAGCAACAAGCTGCATCTGTTGCTTATCTCTCTTTAACAGTGGACTACTATACAGAGACATTTTGCAAAAGCAACAATTCTACAGAAAAAGTGGAACATATGCAGTTGGCTTTACACAACATGCTGCTTTTCTTCAAATCTTCTGAAAAAATATTTTCTGTTTCTGAACATTGGGAAAAAAAACCCTCCAGATTATGTGGTACAAAATTGGCTGTGTGTTTGACTAAATCACTCCCTAATATTCAGTTACTTAAGTATTTCCCAGTTGCGCCCCTTTCTGGATCGGGACGCCTTGCACACAGTCACTCACGCCCTCATCACTTCCCGTCTGGACTATTTTAACGCTCTCTACATGGGGCTCCCCTTGAGGAGCACCCGGAGGCTCCAACTGGTCCAGAATGCGGCCGCGCGAGTAATAATGGGGGCGACCCGTCACTCCCATGTAACACCACTCTTGTGCGAGCTGCACTGGCTCCCGGTGGTCTTCCGGGTGCGCTTCAAGGTGTTGGTTACCACCTTTAAAGCGCTCCATGGCTTAGGACCTGGCTATCTACAAGACCGCATTCTGCCACCAATTGCCTCTCACCGACCGGTACGCTCACACAGAGAGGGCCTCCCATTTTGATGAGTTGCTCCCGGTGGTTTTAGCATGTGATGCGTCCCCTTATGGGGTAGGGGCCGTTTTGGGCCATGTGTTGCCGAATGGGAAGGAGGTTCCGGTAACTTATTTTTCACAGACCCTCTCGGCAACTGAACGGAACTATGCCCAAATAGATAAGGAGGGCCTAGCTATAGTAAAGGGGGTAAAAAATCCCATGATTTCCTTTACGGCAGGCCCTTCACCATCTTAACTGATCATAAGCCGCTGTTGGGACTTTTTGCACCTGATCGCCAGACGCCACAGGTACTCTCACCCCGGGTTCTTAGGTGGTCAATATTTCTGGCTGGTTATCAGTACTCTCTGGTATATCGGAAGGGCAAAGCCATGGGGCATGCTGATGCGCTGAGTCGCCTTCCATTACCAGAGAGTGGGCCTGACCCTGCCCCGGCTCATGCCATAATGCTCCTGGAGGACCTCCCAGATGCGCCCCTCCATGCCAAGGACATTGCAAAATATTCATCTAGGGACCGAGTCATCTCCCGGGTCCTGGACTGGGTGGGGAGGGGGTGGCCAGAGGCCAAGCCGGGCCCAGAGTTTCCGGCATATGTTGAGAAGCAAGGGGAGCTATCAGTGCACAAGGGGTGTTTTTTGTGTGGATGCAGGGTGGTGGTTCCACCCCACTACGTAAACGAGTCATGGAAGCGCTGCATGGAGCACATCCCGGGGTGGTGCGAATGAAAGCCCTTGCCCAAAGTTATGTGTGGTGGCCTAAGATAGATAAAGAAATTGAGACGTGGGTTTGGGGTTGTGGGCCTTGCCAGGAGTCATGTCCAGCCCCTCCCCGGGCCCCAGGGCAGACATGGGAGGACACCCGGAAACCATGGTCCCGTCTCCATGTAGATTTTGCTGGGCCAGTACAGGGACAAACGTTCCTCATAGTGGTGGATTTCGACTTGAAATGGTTAGAAGTCGTCCCCGTTTCCACCACGTCCATGGCCATTACGGTTAGAGCTTTGAGAAAGCTGTTTGCCACTTTCGGGCTGCCTGATACACTTGTGTCAGACAATGGTACAGCTTTCACGTCAAGGGAGTTCTTAGAGTTTACCTGGAAGTACGGCATCCGACACATACGGTTGGCGCCGTTCCATCCTGCCATGAATAGTCAGGCCGAACGTATGGTGCGTACGGCCAAGGAGGGGCTCAAGGGATTGGGGGATGGGGACTTACAACATCGTTTAGCCCAATTTTTAATTGCACAGCATACCACCCCCTGCACAGCGACGGGTTATAGCCCTGCCGAGCTGCTTATGGGGCGTAGGCTTACCACCTTATTAGATAGGCTCCAACCCGACAGGGCACCCCTTCTAAGGCCCAATACGGAGGAAAGAGGAGCACCTAGGGGGTTCTTCCCCGGGGACCCAGTATATGTTCAGAACCATGACATTGGCCCGGTTTGGATGCCTGGCCACATGGTACGGGTCAAGGGGCCCACCTCATATGAGGTTTCCACAGAGCGGGGGGCCATCTGGGGACGTCATATTGATCAGTTGAGGCAGAGGGAAATCCCTCCAGAGGAGGAGACGGAAGTGTTGGAGTACTCGTACCTCCCAGAGCCACAGCGGGAACTTGCCCCACCCAGCCCGGAAGGGCTGGAGCAAGAACTGGCAAGGTTGGAGACCCCCGCTAATTTGAAGGCCAGTCGCTCTCAGCCGGAGATGGGGCCGGCAGATATGATTGTGGAACCCCTAGTGGCCAAAACTCCAGCTACAACCGGGGAGGGGGCCGCCTCCCCAGAAAAGATCTTGCCACGCAGGTCGTGCCGAGAACGGCGGTTGCCCTTACACCTCAAAGACTATGTCTGTGGGGCAATTCGCACTTAGAGGGGAGGAGTGTTGTGTCTTGGGATCGGCTTGGCTGTGTTCCGGGTTGCAACGGCCCCAGCCGGTGGTTCTTCGATTCTACCAATAGGTGGCTGGGGCTTAGGACCAAGGGCTGGCCGGGGTTTTAGGTCCAATCAGCTTTGCTGGTCGATTACTCCACCCAGTGGCCAGCCTGTAGCAGCAGCCTCAACAATATATATTCTTGGTCTGTTCCTGGTTAATCAAGCTTGTTCTAGTCCTTTCTTACTTGCTTTTAACATGGAATAAAGAGAGTTGAAGTCACTTGGAGTTGCCTGGCTCTTTGGAACCCACTACATTTCAATTTGACAGTACCTTTTTCTAGGATCCTAAAAGTCTACTGTCTTCTCTATTGCTGTGCCTAACCTATGGAACATCTCCCTGAGACTGGGATGGCCAGCTTTGTCTTCAGGTTTCTGGTGCACGCATGTGCGCCAGCCAGCTGATCTTTGGATTTTCAGTGCTCTGGCATGTACAAAGACCAGCTGCGGGCATGTATGTGCACTCTGGAAACCAGAAGAGCAGCTGGCGACAGCCCACGTGCCCACAGAGAGGGCTCTGTGTGTCACTTCTGGCACGCGTGCTATAGGTTCACCATCATCGGCTTAGAGCCTGCTGGCATTCAGAAAATCCTGAAGACCTGTCTCTGCCCTTTACCACTTATATTGTACTGTACTGTCAATTTGTGTCAGTAAGTGTCTTATTGTGAATTATTGTGCCAGTGCTATAGGTGTTGCATATATTTCTATCAGTTTGTTGGATTTTTTATTATTAATAAACTGTAGTATGACATCCTGGATAAGATTTTGCTGTTATCTGTGTTCTGCAACTGATTTTCATTGTGCTAATGTGTTTTATTCTGCTTGTTCTTGTTCTGATCTGGTTAAGGGCATTCTAATAAGTTTACAAAGCATATTTGATTTGGTGAATTTCCCAGGAGATATTGGTTTGCAACATGTAGGGCTTTAAATTGCACTTGCTCAGTTTAATTGTCACAAACAAGTCCCCCCCCACCCCCTTATTATTCTCATCATCCCTAGAGAGACAGATGATTGAGCCTGGGAAATGTTGGATTGGCTCTTGTCAAGGCAAACAGCAACTATTTCCTAACAACATCATATTAGATTATATGGCAGGGACAGAGTAAATGGTGAACTGGCTATTCATTTGATATATGAGTGTTACTTTTTTAAAAAACAAATCAAAGTACATATTTCAGAGGTGTACAGAGGAGATTTCCTCGCTGCTAGAGAGGTTTGTGGTACCCTAGAGAGTAACTAACTCATTGGATCTGAGCTTTTGGAAGCAAAGTCAAATTCCTTTGACACTTGAAATGGATTGAGAAGGAAGTAGGGCAAGAATATATTTTAATAAGTTGAACTTTACTGGAAGGAAACCTGAGTTAACCTGGAGTCATTTTGAATGAGGTTCAAAAGCACCGAAATATGGTTACAGATCTGTTTTCGCTTTCTGGAAATAAACTCTACTGGACTTTTTGGAATATAGATGCCATCAAGTTGAACTAGTAATCATCCTACATAATAGCCAAAGAAAAGTAGTAGTGTTCATGCATCATCATAGAGCAGTAATTTTGGAATTTATATCCACACTGTCAACTAATCATTGTCTTTATTCATCACCATATATTAAGAGTCCAGGAGAAGACTTGTCCAGTTTTCTGACCAAGATTCTAAAATAGCTTGATTAGAATTATGGATTTTTGGAATTGTAAGACTAATATTTCTGTTCTTTTGTTGTTAGTTCAGGTTTTTGACACATGTTACTTTTTGTTGTTTTGTTTCATTTTTATATTTAATGTATTACATCCCCAAAGAAGCTATATTTTTATATGTATATGTATGTTTATTTGAATTGGTAAACCTATCATGGATCATTATTTTGATACTATATTATAAAATCACTGTACATATTGTGCAGATGGCAACCCACATACATTCTTGGAGAACATATGACAGATTGAGAACTGCCGTAATTGCTACAAATAAAAAAAAAAAGATACCTTGATAAAATGAAAGATAGTTCATTTTCTAACAAAAATCTAAACTGTTTACTCTGAATGATCTGAATATGATTCTTGCCTTTGAACTGCTTATTATAGGAAAATGTCAAATATTGTGGAAACACGAATCCATTGCAGGTGTTCATTCTACTCACGTGAGAGAGAAAGTAGGGAGATAATATGACCTACTGATGCCATCCATAGGTCCATAATATGACCTACTGTAAGTTTCATCTCCAACCTATAAATAACAAAGTAACTAATCAATGTAGTAGATAAATAAGGGCCTTACTCATTTTGTGTTCAAATGAATAAAATCTCTTGAAGCTTCTCAACTGAATAAGTCCAGAGGTCCAGATAAAGAAACATCCATGCCATGTCTTTTCCCCACTTGTGGTCAAACTCATTGGTATATTACCATGTGCTAAACATCATCATCATCATCATCATCATCATCATCATCATCATCATCATCGACATCGACATCATCGACATCATCATCATCTATTTATTTACTGTGTTTTCCTGAAAATAAGACCCTGTCTTATACTTTTTGAACCCTGAAATAAGCGCTTGGCCTTGTTGCTATGCACTTAAAAGCCCGGTTGGGCTTATTATCAGGGGATGTCTTATTTTGGGGGAAACAGGGTATACATATTTATATAGTCATCCATATCACAGATTTGTAATTCTGGGTGTTGTCCAATAATAATAAAAAAGACAATAATAAAAATTAACAATTTAAAATTCAATAATTAAAACACATAGTTACTAATAACAGAGAAGCAGAAAGAGTCATTGTTATGGACAATAAAACCATCTCACTAATGCACCACTGAATTGAAACATGCATAAGTGCACCAGGGTGCCTACGGTCCCTGTCCTAATGTTTTCTTTTATTTGTATCCTTTTCATGTTCTTATAATTATGTTTACACTTGTATCTATCATAAAATACATGCTTGATGAAATAAAATAAATAAAATAAAAATTCTATAGAATGGATACGCCCAAGGTACACATATCTTTATACACTTCAGACATTCAAAAATAATCAACTCAACCATGCTATGGCCACTGCTCTCTCTTCCATCTTGCTCTGCCCCACATAATTGTAGAAAATTATGAAATTTCTTTCTAGTCTGAAGGCCTTCTCAAATTGTTAAAGACAAGAGTTTTATTATTTCTATTTATTTACTTATGTCTATTATTGCTCTCTCTCTCTTCTGAATTTCTGATTGCAATTTAAGGTATTTTTTCTTCTTTTAGAGACAAAGGGAATAATGATTACATCCATCAGAAATATTGTTCTTTCAGTAATAAAATATCTTGAAATTCATCCTGTCATCCTATGGCTTAGAGGTCACATGTTTCTTGTTTATTATTATGGCTGAATTGAATAACTTGATTTTTAAAATCATGTTAGCTATGACAGCCGTTAGTTGTTTGAATGAAAAAGAGCATATCAGTGAAACTGAATAAGAAAAACAGCAGTTATTCATTTTCTTGCTTTCTGACTCATTTGAGGCAATATTTCCGAAGACTGCTGGTTGTACCCCAATATTTGATTTTGCAATAACTCCCATTGTTTTAAAAAAGACAAGATAAAACAGAAACAAACTGTCAGACTGCTGTCAACAGTTGCTTTTTGCATAAATATTGTAGCTCCCCTTGCAAGTCCCACTTGTAAATACAAAATCCTAGAATTCATATTCCTGGAGTTGACGCTATGTTTCTTATTTTCTTACAAGGGAAACCATGCCTTGCTGAAAAAGTGGGCTCATATTAATAATAAAGAGAATCTTATTATTGTATTATTATTTAATGCAAAGTTAAACCTTTGAAGCCAATTTGTCTTCAGTTCACTGATGAGATACTGCTTATGTGCAGCCAGTGGTGAGTTGCCCCCGGTTTGGTCCGGTTCTATAGAACCGGTAGCAAAACCGACAGGAGTCTAGGCCCACCCACCACGATGTCATCACAGGTGATCTGTGCATGTGCAGAAGCATGTGCGTGTGAAGCTAGCATGCACGCACACTCCCGTTGCAAACCGGTAGTAAAGGTAAGTAGAACCCACTCCTGTGTGCAACCTATTGTCTACCTGCACCAGGCTCAAATTACGACATGAAGTACCCTTCCAGAAAAACAATTTTGTTGTAATTTGTTTTTCTGTCTGTATGGTGAGTTCTGATATAGAAGTACTATACCATTGCTCATGTCAAATCCTACTTCTGGCAAGTTTTGATATCAGTCTCTACTTCCTTAGCTACAATGGGATCTTCCAGATCAAGTGGTCAATAAATGGAGATTATAAGTGGCCAATAATTGGAGATGTAATGCATGTGGAAGCTGGTTAAATGTAAAATGACCAGCCCTACACTTACTTTCTCCAACCTGTTGTTTTCCAAATATGTGGGATGGACGTGCTTGAAAATTCTACCATTCAAAGTATAAAACATTCACATTGCAAAAGATTGCAATAGTATAGGTATTAAATGCAAATGTTCTCTGCTTGAAAACGGGACAAGTAAATGGATAGTTTGGAATACTGCAACATGGCTCATTTCTCTCCCCCACATATCTACTTTATTTCTGTAGTTATACAGAACCATGTACAACCTGATACAAGTTTTTGGAGACATTAGACCTTTAAAAATTAAAGGTTTTTTTTTTTTAACATATTATGAAAAATAGACACTTAGTCTGGTAAAGGACTAAACATTTCTTGGGTTAAAAAAATAGTTTTTTGCAAAGAAGTGTAAATATCAAAATTATGCAGGTACATAATGTTCATTCACACAAGAATAATTCATAAGCAGATTCATCGAAAGTGTGGCAGATTTGACTGCCAGAATGTTTGTCAGAATTTTTGGCTGGGATTTTTGAAATGAACGTTCGGACCAAATTGAAGTACAAATAACATTTAACTGAATGGCGTGTTTATTTATTCCATTCCTTGATTTAAGAGTGGGGCATTGTAGGAAGATTTCAACCTTAGCTTATAATTGTTTAGAGATAATGGTCTGTTTGCACCCGTTCCTCGCTCATTTCTTGTATTTCAGTTCCCAATGGTGATTTGTTTCCTAGAAATCTGTTTTAATCAGTCCTTTAGTAATGTTGCTACTTGCCTGTCAAAACAGCTATTTTCATCTGTAATGCTTAAAATTATTTTTGCCATCAAGCCTCTAGATATTCGTAAATTTCTTCTTTACCTGAGTAGGTAAATGCTTTCCTACAGGAGCTTTGCATGTGTCTTCCTTCCTAAGGACAATGTATGTCAACTTGGCAGATCCCCCAATCTTTCCACTCTTGAGAGAAATTGCAATTCTGCCATTGGACTAGGAAATATTAATGGGTGCAAACATTTCTAAGAAGGTGTCGCATCTTCTTGTGTGTATTTTATTATACCCCTGCAAATATGACTCAGTTTGAAAGATAGCTGAACAGGGAAACGCAAAGGGAGAGAAACCGAGAAGAAAAGAAGAGAATCAAATAGGATCACCAAAGCTGCTGTAATTCAAAACAAGGCGAAATCAGGTTGTGTGCTTTGGCTAATTTTCTTATTCAGCTATTGATCCCATGGCTGCTCCAGAGTCTATTAGCAGTCAGCCAGTGAAAATATTTCCCATCGGGGGCTCTGACCTGAGACGGGGGTGAATCTATAGCAATTTGTTCAAACAGAAGAAAGCTTTTTCCTCTGATTTGTATTCCAATTTGCACCACATATGGAGGGGGCATTGGATGGGGGGGAGGTTGCTGGTGGGGCTTGTCAGGCCTGAGCTAGGAAAACAGCCAAACAAAGCCCAGTTAATACTTAAGAGCTTTGTACCCTTTCATTCTTTGTCCCTCGCTATTAAGTTTCTGCATCTGCAAGTACGTGTCTCCCAGCAGTGCTTTTAAATTCTTTGTCCCAGAGTGCCACAGTTCTTCCTTCCTCTGCTTCTCTACCAGTCATCTATCATATCATCGCCCTATTTGCCAGCCCTGCAGGGGAGGGCTCTGGAGTCTACTGAGACCCATTTTGGGTTGAGTCACAGGTGCTGGCAATTGTGGAAACGGCACCGCAACTGAAATGAGACTGAATTTTGGATTTTACATTATATTTGGTTGATTTGTTCCCTTTCCCCCGCCTTTCCAAGAACCAAGCATCTTCACTAGCTAATTGTCAGAGATTCTCTAGATCTGACCAACTTCTCCTAATATGTGTTTGATCAGAACACTTTTGTGGATAGTGATTGTGAGTTTGATGGTTCAAAGTGTAACATTTCCATTTTGTCCTCTGAGACATATATCACAAAAGCAGGAGAAGCAATTTTCAGTGGGAAAAAAAGTTAATGGATTTTTCCATTTTTAGATGATGCTTTCCATCACTTGTGATACATCAGTTCTAGTTGTAGGACTGCAAGTCAGTAAGATGGCATTCCACATGCTTCCGCCTCTCCCCTCCCCAAAAACTAAGGAACAAAATCAGAAGAGTTGAGGAAAAAGAAGATGAAATAAGCGTAAGTGTGAAAAATAAGAAAGACAGGCAGGATACCTTGCCTTTTCAAGTTGCATTTTCAACTTCAGTTAGCACTGAACTATTTGACAAGAGGCTGACAGAAAAAAAGAAGGCTACATTTGGAAGGGCAGAGGAACAAATAAATATCTTGAATCCTAAATCCAGTTAGTTTTTCAAATCAAACATTTATATTCTTGCTTTAGCCATAACTTTCGGGAAACTGGTCTAAATTCCAGGGAGAGTTGTAAACTCTGACTTCAGGAAAGAGTATGTGAGTTTATGAGGTTTTAAAGCAGACAAACCAAGAGTTCCTATAGGGACTAATGAGAAGAGTGGAAGTACTGACATTTTGTAATATTTAAGCAACTGTTTAATAGTATCATGTCTAGAAATTGTGTGGTTGCTGTTTTTATGGGTTCCTGAAGACCTGTCCGTGTGTGTGTGTGTGTGTGTGTGTGTGTGTGTGTGTGTGTGTGTGTGAATGACTGAGTGAGCAAGAGAAAAAAGGAGGTAGATTTTTTAAAGAAGCCACGATTGCTCTGTTCCACCAGAAAGGATGTTAGAAGTGTAGATGCCGAGGAGAAAGATTTACTCATTTTGGTCACTCTCAAGAGTTTGGGAAATATGGTATAGCTGCAATATAGACGTGCTACTTTCAAAGCAATGGGGAACAATGAAACTCCAAGCGATACTTGTTTTGTAAGTGCCATTGATTGCATCCCACCAGGAGCACAAGCTTTGCATTGCTTGCCACATAATTGATCCAATAACTCTTAGAATCTTGCTTTGAGAATGACCAGTCCCTAAACTTCTAAGGGAAATAAAATGACCCATCTGCTGCACTTGAGATTAAAGATACCAATCTCTATTTGCATTTTATATTTTTTTGTCAGTATTAAATACAATTTTCTTTATTTCTCTGCTCGTGGAGAGAATAAGAGCAGTTCTCCTGGAGTTGTAATAATATGACTCCTGTTTATTGACATGATAGTCTCTCACAGTTCAGAAAGGCAA
Organism: Pantherophis guttatus; assembly: GCF_059756535.1. NCBI lineage: Eukaryota > Metazoa > Chordata > Lepidosauria > Squamata > Colubridae > Pantherophis > Pantherophis guttatus. Next base: position 287,311,647 of record NC_142063.1, on the reverse strand, counting down.
TTACTGTTTTATGGATCTCTGGTCATGGAGTGTTTTTAGATATCACCGTTCTACAGGCTCTGAGGTTTCTTTGTGAGAAGATATGCTGAAGATTTCTATTGTTTTGGGAATTTGATATGAGAATTTAGCATACATGTGCACAAGTATGCAATTCTAAAGCACCTATCAGTTTATCCAGAGACAAACTGTGTATAATCAGAGTTACCTGCTGGAAATTTGAGATTTCTGATTCTTTTGCTGGTAATGTTACTACCAAGTGTTTCTTTCCAGCACAGAAATATCCAAAGTTATACCCCAATCTTCGTCAGAAATATAGGAAACATTTTTCTACTAACTTTGTGCTAACTCTTACTCTTTTGTATTATTTTCAACCTGATAACTTTAGTCAGAATATCAAAGGTCAAATTGTGACTTCTTATACTGCATATCCTACACCTCTGTGCTATAAATTATTGTTCATAGCTACCTTCCAATATTGAAAAAAAGTTTAGAATACTATTTCCATTATGCTTATAATTCTATGAAGAATGAAGCTATCAATGTCTAAAGTAGCTTCCTTTATACTATACAAAGTTTTGTAATGACATCTATCTTTTACATGTAGTAAGATTTTCATTTACATGTTGAAATTTATTTGTCTTTGTTAATCCATTTGCTGTTGTTAAACCAATTTAGGACAAAAGCCAGTGGCACTCCTTGATCGTGTTTTTTTTTTTTTAAAAAAATCATTACCCAATAAAACATGCCTCTAAATTCTGTTAATTTGTATTATTTTCAACCTGATAACTTTAGTCAGAATATCAAAGGTCAAATTGTGACTTCTTATACTGCATATCCTACACCTCTGTGCTATAAATTATTGTTCATAGCTACCTTCCAATATTGAAAAAAAGTTTAGAATACTATTTCCATTATGCTTATAATTCTATGAAGAATGAAGCTATCAATGTCTAAAGTAGCTTCCTTTATACTATACAAAGTTTTGTAATGACATCTATCTTTTACATGTAGTAAGATTTTCATTTACATGTTGAAATTTATTTGTCTTTGTTAATCCATTTGCTGTTGTTAAACCAATTTAGGACAAAAGCCAGTGGCACTGCTTGATCGTGTTTTTTTTTTAAAAAAAATCATTACCCAATAAAACATGCCTCTAAATTCTGTTAATTTTGTTACCTCTGAATACATGAAGGGCCCACATTTGAAATTGGTGTACAAGTTAGTGGTTTTGCTGAGTGGGAGTTTGCATATAAGACATGCTCCTCCTTACAAACAACATCATTACAAATACTCATCCAGTAGCTACAGATGTGCATCCACACAATCAACAGCCACCCTCTAACCTCAAATAAGATCGTCTTCATCAGCTTATAGAAAGCTAAATGACAGGATCCTAGGCATGTCTCACAGATCTATATATCACAGGCTATCATAGAGTACTACTGAGGGCCTGCTTATTTTATTTGTTTGTTTAAAATATTTATCTTCTAAACAATTCTGGGTAGTTCCCAATCAAAAGTTAAAACAGCACATGGAATCATATTAAAACTATACAACTTTACAGATTAAAATATTAAAAACAACAAAGACCTGGCACCAAGTCAACCTTCTAATGTACAGTTATCCAATCTTACCCCAGTGCTTGGAGGAAAAGCCAGAGCTTCAGAGTTTTATGGAAGGCTAAGAGGATAAGGACTTGCTGAACTTCAGGGGGGGAAGAGTGTTCCAGAGGGCAGGACTGCCATGGAAAAGGCACATTTCCCATCTCCCATCAGATGGCAATTGTCAGCCCTGAAGCCATTTTTAGGTTGAAGCCATTTTGGGAGTATCTTCAGGGCTGCCACAGCCAGGCTGGTTGGAGCTGTGAGAACTAAAAGGGGAAGATAGAGATAACTGGGGATGTGTAGCCAAAACAACATTCTTTCCCATGGGAGCCAAGGACGTTCTACCAGGTGTTGGAGAGGCATGGACCAAAGCAAGCCAAGATGGTGGCTGCAACGTGGTTGGACCATGTGATATACCTGTGACCTGAGGGGAAGAACTTTGGGGTTTGATTTGGGTGAGGAAAACTCCGAGTTTTCCAGAGTCGGGTTTTCCCCAGATGTGCCAATATGACATGCCTAATAAATCTATACTTTGAGGGAGATGCCTGCCTTGGAGTTTTGATTCGTTTGGGTATGTTTGCTGGAACCCTGACAGCAATATTTAGGGAAAGGGATTAGCAGTATACCCACCCTATCTGACCTTATATTCACATAGAGAGGTATGACAGCTCCCTAGAAGAGCACACAGAGCTTTAATCACTGGGTTCTTACTGAACAGGTTTTTTTGAACTTTATAAATAATCTTACAAAGAAAGCTTACTGCAATCATCCTGCCATACAACAAAGGGTTAACTCTACTGCCAGCAGATAGTTTTGTAGGTAGTAAATTCTGAAATGCTGGAAAGGTAAATGCACAGCCCTTGATGACACAGGGAACAACTATTTTTTTCCCCTTCTCCATTAAATATTCAAACATGTGCATTCATTACATACATCCCATGACCCAGGGATCCGTAAAACATTACCTATCTTCCTGGACTGTGATAGATTAAAATTATGTCTCATCCAGAGGTGGGTTTCAGCAGGTTCTGACCAGTTCTGGAGAACCGGTAGCGGAAATTTTGAGTAGTTCGGAGAACCGGTAGTAAAAATTCTGACTGGCCCCATCCCCATCTATTCTCTGCCTCCCAAATCCCAGCTGATCGGGAGGAAATGGGGATTTTGCAGTATCCTTCCCCCAGAGTGGGGTGGGAACAGAGATTTTACAGTATCCTTCCCTTGCCACACCCACCAAGCCACACCCACCAAACCATGTCACGCCCACCAAGCCACACCCACAGAACCGGTAGTAAAAAATTTTGAAACCCACTACTGGTCTCATCCCACAATCCATAGTTACTCTGCTCCCTCTTTACCAATTAAATGTATTGCAAAACTAGATAGAGGCATGTCACGCCCACCAAGCCACACCCACAGAACCGGTAGTAAAAAATTTTGAAACCCACTACTGGTCTCATCCCACAATCCATAGTTACTCTGCTCCCTCTTTACCAATTAAATGTATTGCAAAACTAGATAGAGGCAGGGCTTGATGGTGCCCAGCAGCTGTATCTAGACAAATCATAGTTGATGAAGTGTAATTTTTATGCACCTGGAATATCCCTCATTAGCAGGGTGACAGACACAAAACTGCTGTGGCTCTGAGCCCTCATTTAAGAATAATTTCAAAAATGGTTTTACTGAAGAGAATCCAGCTGATATATTAGTATGTTAGGTTATTAACAGTGTTCGAGGATCCCATTGTAACTTTAAGGAAGCTTAAAAATTGAATAAATGATAAGCTTCCTGGTACTCAAGAATTCAAGAAATGCCCTATTCATATATTTAAGGATGTTTGCAGGTGTAATTACAATACGTTACATGATTTGTGAAAATCCCCAAAGCCTGGAGTTTCTGACTTTAATCATGCGAGTTGATCGTAGAATATCTACAGTATAAACTGGCTCCTTTGTTCTAGTAAAAATGGGACACTAAGTGATGAATGCCATGAAGCTGTGAATTAATAGAATTATGAGAATAACAGAATAACAGAGTTGGAAGGGACCTTAGAGGTCATCTAGTCCAACCTCCTGCTCGAGCAAGAGATCTTATAACATTTGAGGCAAATGACTGTCCAATCTGTTCTTTAAAGCTTCCAGTGTTGGGGCACCCACAACTTCTGAAGGCAAGCCATTCCATTGGTTGATTGTTCTTACCGTTAGGAAATTTCTCCTTAGTTCAAGGTTGCTCTCCTCCCTGGTTAGTTTCCATCCATTGTTTCTTATTTTGCCTTCTGGTGCTTTGGAAAATAGGCTGACCCCTCATTTTTATGACAGCCCCTCAAATATTGGAACACTGCTATCATGTCTCCCCTAGTTCTTCTTTTTTGCTAGACTAGTTTGACCACTTTTGATGCAGGGTGGGGGGGGTTGACATAGCCAATAAAGATACTTTGAGACAGAGTCATAGCATCATAGCCAAATAGTAGCAAACAAGCTAGACATTTCTTAGGACTGATGATCTGTTGCTCTGCCCCAGGTTTATTTCTGATTCAGATAACTACAAGTTTGCTCTCTGAACCATGACTTTTATTGTGTTTGCAACTACAGTTGGGGGCAAATTGGAAAAATAAACTGTATTTTAATAAGCTTAAACCAAATAAACACCTAAAGCCAGATTCTGATAGATAGAAAGAAGATTTTCTGTTCCATATTTAACCTCACTGAACAAGCCCTCTGGCTCCCACTGACTGGAATTTAGTGTTCCTCTCAGATTAATGTTCTGATCTGCTTTCTTTCTCTGTTTCCTACAAATGATGTTTAATTACAAAATTTGGAACTTTGTTCCAGCTAAAATAACCATAGTTATGTTTTCTTCCCAATTAACTCTGCTTCCTATTAAGGAATCATGTTGGTTTCCAAATATTTTTAGATTGCTTTCTCAGACTTAATTTCCCTTCTCCATATTGCATGTGATTTGAGAACCATACTTCTAGCATGGGTTATTTTCCGGTGATATTTATAAACCCTTAAATGCCTTCTGATTCAGAACACCCTAAGGATTCCCACTGAAGTTATTTTATGGAACTTCCCTCCTTCTCATTATTCTGGTTCTTCTCTTCCTTTCAGATGTTTGTCTAATGGAGTGTGATGCCTGGAAGAAGAATTCTATCCTCGTTTCCATTTCCTGGCCTCTCTTAATTCTGTTGAATTTAGTAACTAGAGTGGAAAGGATCCTGGTTAGCTACCATAGAAGATAAGAAAAACCCACATTTGGAATTGGTATACAAGTTACGGTAGTGCTTTTCTGGAAACAATATGTCCACTGTGTCCACTTTAACAAAGAGGGGGTGCCAGTTCTTGTCTTAAATGGTTGAACTGTTTTTGTGATAGCAACAATGACATTTATATGCACCCATGGTGAAATATTTCTTCTTTTGGTTCTTGATCATATCACATATCAGTGACACTAGAGGACAAGCTTGTGTTCAGTTTTTCAATTTTATTTTGGAATTAGCTCCCCCCCCAACTAATTGGTGGGCTGGCAAGTATTATGAACAGGTATGAGCAGTCCACCATAGAATAAACAGGCTATGTTGAAATACAAAGCTGCAGCTTTCAGAGTGGGTTGGAATTCAGATAGGTTGGGTTGGAATTACAGTTTTCTTTCTCTGATTTTTCTTGTGTGGTTTTGTGAATCCCTGATATATTCCTTTGCAATCCCTTGTATGTTTGAAGTGCATATATGCAAAGACTAACAGTGAGGGATAATGGAGGGCTGCATCAAAGCAGGTTATTTGCTGAGGGATGTACCAGCTTGCTGTTTCAGATGCTAAGCTATGTATAAAAGGAAGCTTGCTTTCTGGCATCTCATTTTGCCCCTTGAAATAGCCATTCTAAACATTCAACAAAAATGGCCACTCCCATTCTGTAAGAAACAAACTAGATCACCGTTCCCTTCATGAGAAAGCAGATCTCCTTCTGTTTCATGAGATATTCTATCTATTCTCAGTTTATTATTTATTTATTTATTTATTTATTTATTTATTTATTTATTTATTTATTTATCAAATTTCTATACCGCCCTACTCCCGGGGGACTCAGGGCGGTGAACAGCCAAGATAAAATACAGATAATACAAACATTAAAAGTCCATTAAAATTATTAAATATTTTGGCCGAAAACAAATTTAAAACACCCAATTTGTAAAACAGATTAAACGATTTAAAAATTTAAAAGGGAGAATTAGGCCAGGCCAGCCTGCTGAAATAAAAATGTTTTGAGAGCACGACGAAATGTGCGCAGATCCGGGATCCTCCGTATCTCCGGGGGGAGCTCATTCCAGATGGTAGGTGCCCCTAAATAAAGTTAAATATTCACTTTAAAAAGAACCATAGTGCACTGAGTTAAAAAAAAAGTGCAATATTGGATTGGAAAGAAAGATAAATTCTAGTTAGTTATATTTCCACACATAATAACTGTCCTCATTCCACGATAAGAAAGCCTAATACAATAAAAGTTTGCCTTTTTTCCAACATAATGCATTTGTGGCATCGAATAGTGCTAAAGACCAGCAGCGTGGAGTTAAAATAAGATAACAGCATGTCCTCATCAGAATTGAAATAATAAACAGATATGCCAAGATCATACAAAAGATTTATTTTGCCCAGAAAGAAAAAGAAAGACTGCTCTGCTCTTTGAAATTCTTTTTATCATTATTTTTGAAACTCCTTTTTTTGCTCCTGATTGTCCCCTGTCATCAGTGCTGACAGCTAATAAAATTATGCTGTTTGGACTAACATGTCCACTAAACAATGTAATCTCCGCACAGTGAGAACAATGTATCACACAGGTCCTCAGGGTCCAGTAAAATTGAGTTACTGGTAGTCAGTAGAGGAGGGATGCTGAATTGAATGCAATAACATTCACTCAGCACTCTCTGGGGAGAGGCAGAATGGAGATTCAGCCCTGTAAGGAGGAGCATGACTTATATGTAGATTCCCGCTCAGCTTCTCTTAATTCATCTTTAGATTTCCTGGGCTGTTTGCTGCTCAGTGGAATATGTGTCAGAGTAAAAGATGTTTAGCAATATGATTGAGATTTTTTTTTTTCTGCCACTTTTCTCTCCCTTTTGCTGCTCTCATGTACTTTCAGTTTCCTTTCTTGGCTCCCACTGACTGAAAGGCAATAGCAGTTGCAAGAAATAAGGCTTTCCAAACTTAATTCCTTTGATGAAGACTTTAAATGTAAATACTCATCTTATTGTTAGTGAAAAGCAAACTTTCTTTTAGTTTTTTGTGTTTAGGGCTTAGTCATGCTTCTTGCTGCTGTGTACCACAAAATCAAGAAATAAACATTTGTGCAAATGTACCGTGGAATTCCATGGTAATCATTCATTACATTTTCTAGGCACCATACATAAATACTGAACGTGTTTTAGTAATTAAGCAGTGACTGTTGAAGTTTTTTTAATCTTGAGGATGGGATGAGTAATGAATTTGCTAAAATTGTTCATTACCTCTTAACTGGTGGAAATATATTTGTAATTGTATTATATTGGTAGTGAGCATGTTTCTGAAAGATGAAAGAGAGATAGCCACAACTCTAGACTTTATTAGAGCTAATCATAAATAATTGGTTTAATTATGAAGATCAGCACAATTCTGACCTTCCATGGAAGTAGGGTGACCTTCCTATGCACTGGAAGTTGGAGATTCAAGGCAGAGCCAAGGTATTTCTTGCATCACAGAGTTTTTCCTCCATCAGCCTCATTGTCAGCTATAGGTCTCTTGAGATGCTGGAATGTGTCATACTTTGCTCAGCATAATACATAATGGATGGAAAGAGAATAGGTGAGTGGCCAGGGAAAATAAAAGTCTCTATAGCACCAAAATGAGTTTCAGAGAGCAGAAAAGAAATCTGCAGAGACTCAGTGTTGTGATGTCAGGAGTATATTTCTCTAGGCTTCTGGATTTTAGATGCATCAAGATATCCTAGGATCTTTAAGTGTGGAGATGTTCCTTTGCATAGATAGGTCCAACATTGTTTGGACCATGGTCCTTTCAATATTATCTGGGTGTAAAGTTGGACAATAAAGAAACATGACAGAAAGAAAACAAGTGCTTTTGAATTGTGGTATTGGCAAGTGCCATGGACTGATTGGTGAATAAATAAATCTATATTGGATGAAATCAAGTCTAAGCATTCATTAGACGCTTAATGACAAGGCTATGACTATCATATTTTAGACACATAATGTGAACAGAAAGAATATTTGATGATGATTATGTGCCTTCAAGTTGTTGTCAGCTCTTAGTAACAACACATGGAGATAGATTTTCTCATGATGATCTGTCTCTAACCTTGTCCTTCAGCATTTCCAACAGTGTAATCATTGCTATTGTAACTGAGACTATCCATTTTGCTACTGGTCATCCTCTTCTTCTCTTTCTTTCCTTCTTTCTCAACATGAGACCCTTCTCTAGAGAAGTAAGCCTTCTCATAATGTGTACAAAGTACATAATTTGAGCCTAGTTATTTGTGCCTCAGGTGAGAATTCTAAATTGAATGGTTTGATGACCCTAGAGAAATATATTATGTTTGACAATACTGAAGGAACATGAAAAAAGAGAAAGACCATGAATGTAATGGAGTGATGCAGTAATAACAGCTATGGATACCTCTTTAGCAAAGATTAGCCACCTGACTGAAAATTGAACACAGTCCAGGACAATGAGCCACAGAGTTGCCATGACTCAACATCACCTTGATGGCATCTAATAACAACAACAGGTGGAATATGGGGGTATAATCATAGAGGGCTAGGAAAGTTCTTGGAGGATCACAGGAGCCATAGAAAACAGCAGACTCATTAAGAATTTGGAGTTTAGTTATAAGTAAACTCAAATTAAAACCTAGCTGGCTTTGGATCATATACTTGTCATGCCTGTCCTGTTAGCAAAAAAGCTTTCTTTCTTAAAGTTACAGTACTGTACATACTAGTGGAAGCTGATCTTTTTTTATTCTCTGAAAAGTTGCAAAAATCTGTTGTAATTTGCTCAACTGAGAGGATTTTGAGTACCACCTTCTCATTCTGAGGCAGAGCTTGAGGTGAGAGGCCTACACTCAATGCAGCCTTCACCCAGCATGCTTTTCTTCTAAAATAGCATTCCTATGGTGTTCAAAAATACACCTAAATAGCCTGTATTTTGTTTTGCTTCTGCGTTGTAAAGGATTGCATTATGGCACAGGGTATTTTTAAAGAATTTCCAAGTGAGAACACTCTGTGGGTCTTATTAACAAGCTTTCAATTGTTTTGCTTCACCCACACTTCATATCAGCAAAGCTATTATCAAGCACAGGCTCAACAAATAATCTGCATTGAATATTATTGTCAGGATTTCCATCCTCCCCCTTTTATTATGTTTATAATCCTTTCCGGTAGGATGGGATTTGCAATCCAAATGCTTTCTGTTCCTCCAGGTACTTAAGCATGTGGGTGTCTTTTAGCACATAAATAGCTTTGTTGGTATCTCTGGAGCTGCACTTTGCTTTGAGGTTTGCTTAAATTCTACACTCAAATAGGCTAACAATAACAGGCTGAAGTTGTGCCCAAAGAAATGCATCCTGCTCTTAATGTGCATGACACTAAATAATCTTGTAATGTCCTGCTGGTGCAGAAACCAGGATGATTTTCGGAAGGTTTCATTCTTCAACAGCTACTAACTCCCCAAATTAGTTTATTAGGATTTTCCACTTCTATTCAAGTAGAATGAATAGGAATAGGAAAGGCTTCAGATGACGGACTACATTGCGATTATGGGGAAGTCAGTAAAAAAGAGGTTTCAGAAAGATGTGCCTTGCCTGGCAGAGACATATAAAATCATATCTGTTTAAAAAGCCATTTGATAGCCCATCCTTAAAGCTAAAAAAGTTGTGTATCTTGTATATAGTTGGACAGGGAAGAAGACTGCAGCAGCAGCCCTTGCAAAAGCATGGTGTTTTCATTTTTCGGTGCAAAAGGTGGTTCACGGAAGGAAAGAGGAACATTGATTCATCACGTTTTCCTTCTCCCACAACTCCATTTCCAGCACCTTGCAGTACTTCCAAGCATACATGATTTGGTTGGTTTTTCTAACCTGCAGAAAAGGTCAGGAAAGATGCAGTGTAGCCAGAGAGAATTGATAGCAAGACAGCAGTAGACTGTTTTAGTACCTTTACTTTAGTGTTATAGAAAATGCATTATTCTTAAAAATATTTATGAATCACATCTCTGCCACTGGGCAGAAATAAATAGAAAAAAATACATTTAGACAATAACATCATAACAAAATAATCTAGCCTTCCCTTTGCTGGGACACTCGGCAGAATTTCTGAATAGGCAATCTTTTTTTTTTTATTTTGGATATGTTGGTTCAAAACCATTTGTGTCGTGCAAGTCAAAACCATGGCTATAGCAGAGATGGGTTTCAGCAGGTTCTGACCAGTTCTGGAGAACCGGTAGCAGAAATTTTGAGTAGTTTGGAGAACCGGTAAATACCACCTCTGGCTGGCCCGGCCCCATCTATTCTCTGCCTCCCGAGTCCCAGTTGATTGGCAGGAAATGGGGATTTTTCAGTATCCTTCTCCTGGAGTGCGGAGGGAATGGAGACTTTACAGTATCTTTCCCCTGCCATGCCCACCAAGCCACACCCACAGAACTGGTAGTAAAAAAAATTGAATCCCATCACTGGGCCATAGAATGTGCTCACGAACAAACTGGAGTTCAGTGTAGTTGTCATAATCTCCACCTGCACCCCTTTTATTAAGCCAAGGGAGAGTTTAGGAGGATGGCAGAAGATGCACAAAGGGCCATGGAATTTGTGGTATCAGATGTAATTGATTGTCCATCATATGGGTTCCATTGTTTTCATTTAGCCATGAGTCTAGGAGGATCCTGGAAATCAAACCAGTTGGTCTTTAAAATAGGCAATGGGCCACTATTGCCTTTTGCAGCAATAAATAGTTAGGCCGGATTAGCCTGCATGAGTGGTTTATCACAGATTCAGCACAATAAGCAGAAAGTCTTCTTAGTATCTCCATTCCTGCATAACCATTTCTTGTACACAGCACATTTTCAGGCTTGGGGCAACTAATCATGACCCTTAGCATCAAGTCACGTGCATGTGGGAATGGACCACCAGAGGGTGAATATGGCAGATCACAGTTTTAAATAGTTTTTTGTATGGTGGTGGAGGTTCACAGGTCTATATGTCAGTCACTATGGCCAGAGAGATCATTCTTCATATCGCATCCCTACACATAGTCAAAGACTGTCTATGGTCTGTCAATTCACATGTGCACATTCACTGCAGAGTGTTTGGATCTGTGAAGGCAGACATTGCTCTTGAAGTCCAAGTACCATGTAGCCTCATTCAGACATTCTGCTGAATATACATAAATCAAAATTATTTGACCCAAAGCTGCTTGTGAAAAGGACTTATGCACATAGCTAACTGTCTATGGAGATTCTCAGTCATCCAGGTCTTGGTTGTCCCAAAGATGCTTTTTCAAGAGGCAACTGGGCTTTCTGGGTTTTTTTTTTTCCTGAAGACATTTTGCTTCTCATCCAAGAAGCTTCTTTAGCTCTACTGAAGAAGCTTCTTGGATGATAAGAGAAACATCTTCAAAGAAAAACCAGAAAGTCCAGTTGCCTCTTGAAAAAGCATCTTTGGGACACTTATGCACATAGTTTGTTTGTTTTTTTAGTTACATCCATGGAAGTATATGTGCTTTCAAAAATGAGAAATAAAAGCCATGTTTAAAAAATTATCTACCAACTACAACATTACTGCAAGATATATTCTACTGCTTCTCGGTTTAGAGCTGACATATCTGTCTTGTAATATTTGGCGTTAAGTTCAAAGGTGACATCTTGAAATACTCTTTAAAAAGTAATGTAATGTGAAAGTTTCTCATTTTTTTTATATACAGCATAGGTGTGTGTTTAGAGATAAATGCTTACTATACTGTTGCTCCCATGCCATTTAGATGACTATGAATTATCCTGTCGCTGGCAGGCAGTTTTGAGACAGGAACCACATTAGTCTGCCTGCAGATATAGTTTAAGAACAAGAACAGTAAATGTTAATGTAGAAGTCCAGCTTGTCACTTTTTTTCATTGCTCAACAACTCTGTCATAGAAAACTTCCTTGCTCAGTCTTTGTCATTGTGGTGTCCATTCTACTTTAGGTTCATTGTTATACTTTGTGTGATGTACAGTATGTTGAATTCCTTTCCTTTATGGTGAAGACCAAAGGTTACCTACTCAATATTTCCTATTCAGCAGTGGCCAACCAGATGGTGGCAGAAGGCCTACAAGCAGGATAGAAAAGCATTTAGTCCTCTCCCCATCCTAAGAACCAAGCAGCTGATCACTGGAAAGGTACTGCTTAAAGCTTTGCCTGGGTTGATATACAGGATTTTAAAATCTGTAAACCAGCAGACATTGGAGTCTTGAATCGGTTTTCATTTCAAGAACTTCTGTTGCCCTGTCTCATTTTTACCATGCTCTGAAGCAAGGAAGTTACTTGTAACAAGGTTAATATGTGTTACTACCAGCATTCCATTTACAAGAAAATCTACAGAAAATTCTAAGTGGAAGAGTGCCAAAGGATATCAGCTGCATGCTCCCCATACTGCCAATGAGAAATTGAACCTTTTAGAGAAATAAATGGAGAAAGCTTAGGAGCTTTTGCAAAAAATGTACTAGGGTAGTCACTTGAAGTGCAGTACAGTTAATGGTACTGTTGAATCACTGAATTGTGACCATATGGATCAGGGGTGGGTTCTAAATTTTTTTACTACCGGTTCTGTGGGCGTGGCTTATTTTGTGGGCATGGCTTGATGGTCACGTGACAATTCTTTAGGATTTAGCAGAGGTACTGGTCTACCAGGCTTTTAACTGCTTGCAAAGCTGTACCGGTCTACGCATTTGTTTTTGGAGGCACTGGTCTACCCATTTGTTTTGGAGGTACTGGTCTACCCATTTGTTTTTGGAGGCACCAGTCTACTCATTCGTTTTTGGAGGCACCAGTCTACCACCACACTGCCTTTTAACACTAATCAGCTGTAGGGCGGCCCTTTGAAGCCCCGCAGCAAGAGTTTAAACAGTTTTTTTCCTTCTAGCCGATCAGCTGGGACTCGGGAGGCAGCAATAGGTTGGGGGTGGGGCCAAATAAAAGGTAAGAATAATGCGGGGGGCAGGGGTGCTGGAGGGCCCAGCTCCTGAACAAAGAGAACCAGTTCAGTGACATCATATCATCATCGCTACCGGCTTGGCCAAACCGGGAGGAACCCACCACGATATGGATATGTGTCTAACACTTATCCTTAGCTGGGCAAACTATGTTAGGTTCATTTTTTTTTTTTTTTTAATTTGATTTATATGCCGCCCTTCTCCGGAGACTCAGGGCGGCTTACAGTGCGTTAAGCAATAGCCTTCATACTTTTGTATATTTATACAAAGTCAGCTTATTGCCCCCACAAACTGGGTCCTCATTTAACCTACCTTAGAAAGGATGGAAGGCTGAGTCAACCTTGAGCCTTGGAGAGATTCGAACCAGCAGTAAATTGCAGGCAGCTGTGTTAATAACAGGGTGCTTTAAACCACTGTAGTACCAAGGCTCTTTAAGGTTGATTTAGGGAAGGAGAAAAATGATAACTAAATATAATACAATCTTTTCTTCCTCCAAAACAGAAATAAGGGGAGGAGTGTGATTGTGAAGAGATTGTGAATTGTCCCTATCTTCTTTATTCATTTGAGATATCTGAGAATTAGTTTCAGCAGAATATGCAGGGAACTTTCTATCAATCAAAGGGGGGGGGCAGTTTTTTCCATCCTGTGTCATTAACAAATCACATTGTTATGTGTGGGCAGATGGGCTATGGAACAATCTTATAGGGTAATAGCTTCTAGAGACTGAATTCTAATATTGTTTATACTCTTGTGATGAATGCCAGCTTGTTTGTTTCTTTTTTTAAAAAAAACACCCGATTACTGAAGCTTTGGCATAAAAATTGCAAGGGTCTTTTTGTGTTGAATGTCTTGAGAAAAAGGCAATCCCCAGCAAAGAAAAACCCCAATTCTACCCCCCCTCCATCCCAGCTCCCTGAATATGTGATGTCTCCTTCTTCAAGCTTAATTGGTTAAATCATTTATGTGCAAATGTAACAGTGGCTTACTGTCTGTCTCCTTGGCATCCTGCCTGAGAGAGCTGGCACCAGAAGGAGTTAGGACCAAAACAGAGCAAAAGCAAAGTCCCCCTCACACACACATGTTTGTAGTAAGTTTTAGATCTCCACCATGATTTGGTAGTTCTACCTGTTGATGTGTAACTATCTAAATAAATAAACCACGATGGCTTCCTGAGCTGTTGACTGCATGCTGCATGTCCTGCATCTGCTATTCCAGGGAATAGGAGAAGGCTGTCTGTGTATGTATTATTGATTATTTGTGACATTAAGAATCCAGAGGGCTAGTTTGTTTATTGTGCTCAGTTTTACATCATTTACTGTGTGTGGGAGGCAGCTGGTAGTCGAGCAGTTAATGGAATTGTCAGTGATTTCCTTTCTTAGATTAGAATAATTTTCCAAGAATCGCTGAATGGTTTCTATTTTTTTTTCTTCCACTTGTTTTCCCTCATCTTCACTTTAGTACAGGGGTCTCCAACAGTGGTGAAATGTAAAATTTGTTACTACCAGTTCTGTGGGCGTGGCTTGGTGGTGGGGGGTAATATGACTGAGTGGGCGTGGCCAACTTTTTTTTTTTTTACTTTTAAAAGCATTTTTTCTACAACCTCTTCGGCTGAAAAGGCTTTTAAAAGCCTCTGACGATCCCAGCTGACTTGCCTGATCGGCAGAGGCTTTCTTTCTTTTTTTTAAAGCCTCTGATGATCCCAGCTGAGCCGCGCGATCATCAGAGGCTTTTTTTTTACTTTTAAAAGCATTTTTTCAGCCAAAGAGGTTGTAGAAAAAATGCTTTTAAAAATAAAAAAAAAGCCTCTGATGATTGCGCAGCTCATTGGGCAATGGGGTGGGGGCCAGGGATTTTTGCTACCGGTTCTCCGAACCACCCGCCTCCATCGCTACCGGATCGGGCAATCCGGTCCAAACCGGGAGCATTTCACCCCTGGAGGATTTCAACTACCAGAATTGCCCAGCCAGCAAAGCAAAGCTGGCTGGGGAATTCTTGGAGTTGAAGTCCGCCAGGCTTCAAGTTGCCAAGGTTGGAGACCCCTGCTTTAGCACGCTCCTTTTCCATATCTATATTGTTAGATTTTTGGGGGAGGGTGGGGGAGGTCCACTGGTTTCTTTATCTACCCTCTCAGATCACAGAACATCCCAGCCCCAATTTTACCCAGCATCCACTGTCTGTTCTCACAGGTCCTTGGTGGGAAAGCCCAGACCAGACCCATTCTCTGTTACAAAAGCTCAACACAAAGGCTGTACCGTACTAAAATCTGCATTTCAGTGTTTTGGTCATTTGATCATTGCCTGGAAGGGAAGGTCCTCTTTTAATATCTAGTACTTTCAAAGCCGTGCATAGAGACTAAAAGAGGTGGTTGCTCTTGTTTTGTTCTGCTCATTGTCTTTCCATCTTTTTCACGGCTGTCCCTGCTTTCCAATCTGAAAAAAAAAAAAAAACCTAGAGAAGGAGTCTGTTCACTGTATTATCCTTCAATATTTCATCAAAGCCTGAGAAATAAGGCTAGCTGTAGCTGCTGGACTGTACAATGAAAAAAAGTGGGTAGGGAGCACTATCTAGTCACTTTACAAAAATAAACTTCACAAAATAACTCTGCATCCTGTTGACTTTCTGTTTTTTTCTGTTTCTTTCCCTTTCTTTCTTCCTCTTTCTTTCTTCTTTCTTTCTTTCTTTCTTTCTTTCTTTCTTTCTTTCTTTCTTTCTTTCTTTCCTTCCTTCCTTCCTTCCTTCCTTCCTTCCTTCCTTCCTTCCTTCCTTCCTTCCTTCCTTTGCTACACAATTGAATGGTAGAAAAAATGTATAAGAGTTCAGCGGAGCACTAAGTTAAATTTCAATGGAGGCCTGGGTTTTGGGGATCCAGCTGTTGTTTATATGCTGGAACATTTCCTGCCTGCTGCAGTTAAATTCAATTAGACCTCATTTAGCAATGACAATTGGGGCCAGCAACTTGGTCATTAAGCAAAGCAGTTGCTAAGTAAAACGGTTTATGATTTTATTCCAGCTTTCTTTTGCTTTATAGATCTACAAAGGTCATAAATGCAAAGATTTGGTTGCAAAGTTATCTTTTCATCAGCATCATAATTGCTAATCATGGTTGCTAAACAAGGCAGTTGTTAAACAAGGACTATATGTATTTCATGTTGACTTCAGAGTATTCATTCCAAAACATAAGAACTGGACTTAAAGGCTGGTTATATTGCCAGCTAGTCAAAGAGTGGAAAGGCAAGTAGCATGTTTCCTTCCCCCAATTATCCCTTGCAGAAAAAGAAGAATTCTGCCCAATCTATGCACTCATATATGAAGAAACTTTGGAAAGGTGGAGTAGAGCAGGGGTGAAATCCAGCAGGTTCTAACAGCTTCTGGAGAACCGGTAGCAGAAATTTTGAGTAGTTCAGAGAACCAGCAAATACCACCTCTGGCTGGCTCCAGAGTGGGGTGGGAATGGAGCGGGGTGGGTTCTACTTACCTTTACTACCAGTTTGTAATGGTACTGCGCACGTGCACGTGCTTTGCTCATGCACACATTCTTCTGCACAAGCACAGAAGTTTCTGCACAATTTGCAGAAGCATTTTGATGACATCGGGGTCGGTGGGCAGATCCTCCCGCCGGTTTTACTACCGGTTCTATAGAACCGGTATGAACCGGGGGCAACCCACCACTGGAATGTAGATTTTGCAATATCCTTCCCCCAGGAGTGGGAAGGGAATGGGGATTTTGCAGTATCCTTCCCCTGCCACGCCTACCAAGCCACGCCCATCAAGCCACACCATGCCCACCAAGCCATGCCCACAGAACCGGTAGTAAAAAAATCTGGATTTGACCACTGGAGTAGAGCCAAGGTACTTCTCACACCTAGAATTATCCTCTAATATATTTATAAACTCTTCTATACATTTCCTTGAGAGGCAAGGTCATGGTTGTTGAGTGCACATACAAAAGTATCCACCTCACTTCACATTCAGTAAGCAGTCCCCAGTGATAACAGAAAATTGGCAGCTTTAGATGGTTCATTAACCCTAGCTGGTTTTGAACGCTTTAACTTTAATTTAACATTGAAGTGTAGCCTGAAGATAGAGTTGCATTGAATTTGCAATCCTGCTTATGGAATATTCTTCAAAATGCACAGAATACTTGAAAAATCTTTCTGACGAGTTATCACTGTTTCAGATCTGATTTTTACTGAAGATAATTATTACTGACTATAGTTGGGACTGTATAATGTTTGATATTTGATGCAAGAATTTAATAGCTTTTTTCTTTATTACTAGGTACTGTACTGACATTTTAGGTGAATACTATCTTGATTACTTTTATTGAAAACTAATAACATTTATATGATACTTTATAAAGTATACTTTATAAAAGATAAAATATACTTTATCGTATTTGATAATTTTAAAATAATGATAAAACAATTGAGAGAAAATTTCTAAATTTAGAATAATCAAGATGTCAGGCCTGGAAGTCATCTTTTTTATTGGGCCTTCAGGCCTGCCACATTTCCTACCGTGGGAAATTGGGAGAGGGGATTGTATGGGGCATGGGTGAAGCTATATGGATATATAGTCATAATAACATTCTTTTCTCAGAGAGTTAAGGACATCTTGCCCTGCACCTGGAGGGCTGGAACTGGGAGGCCTCTCCAGTTGAGACGGTGTTTTGATTGGACCATGTGATGGACTTGTGAGTGCTGGGCAGGGACTTGGACTTTCTGTTGGGTGGGGAAAACCTGGAAGCTTTCAGATTTGGGTTTTCCCAGATGTGCCAATATAACATCTCGAATAAAATGGAACTTTGAGGAACTCCATGCCTCGAAGTCTTCTTTTATTACTTTTATTACTAGATTCAGATTATAATTTTCTCTCAAATGTTGCAGTAGCTCTAGAAAAAGATCTGTTTTTATCCTACAGTACATTCAGAATGGAATTTTACTGAAAGCAAAGCTATTGGTTTCTAATCTAAACAGATACTACTTTATTCAAACATTTAGTGAACAAAGATCCTATATATATGTAGTCATTTGGAATGTAATTTTGTATGTGTGTGTGTGTATGGTGCATGAGCTCTTGTGGGTGGGTGTGTCTCATTATTTCTGCTCATTTGGAGAGAGGTAGAGTATTCTAGATTTTATGTGCCCAGGACCAATTCTGAACCTCAGACAAATGTGAGAAAATCTTGACCAGGCCTTGAATTGTGATCCTAGTACTTTCTCCATCATTATTCCCAATGCATTCACTCTACCTGTAATGGTATGGTATGCAGGAATGACCTTAGGTGATAGCCTAGAAAACAGTGAAGAGAAATGGTATCTCAGCCCACCAAGGAAAAGAGGCATGGGAAGCATTTAGGAGAGTCTTTTCCTAGTCTTTTGGAGAGCAAAAGGAAAGGAGGGGAGAAATGCTTTTAGACTTGCAAGATTCTGTTACTCTAACCTTACAATAAAGGTACGGTCAGGACTTATGATTTGAGCTTCTTGTCTGACCTACCTCAAAGGGTTCACACGACCAATATTGTTTAACTGAAATGGGCTTATCTTGGTCATATAATTAGAAGGACATGTTTCTAATTGTGTACTTATCTGAAAGCCAAGAGATGTTTTAGAATAACAATATTATTCATCCAACAATAAGACTGAGTGGTAAGCACCCTATGGTATCATGAACCAACAAAGTGGAGCTTTAAGTTTTTATAAGCTGAACGATTTTCAATATTTGCATTATTTTTTGCTTCCTTGATTGGATGGCAATTCTACATAATTCTCTTTAGAGAGTGAAATTGAAATATAAGAGAGGGAAGATTTGCAAGACATTTAAAATATAAGTAGGTTAGTTATAAAAAGTGCAGGATGTTTTCAAAAATTCCATTTAAGGTGCTCTTGAATGAAAAGTGGTTGAGAAGCCCTGTCATATCCAATTTGTTGGACACAGAAGGTTATATGTGTTATATGTGTTCATTGATAGATGGTGAACAACTACTTAGATGGATTTGAATGATACATACTGTATATCATATATAAACTAAAAGATATAAACTAAGAGATATATACCTTTTAGATGGATAATACCAGAAGGGATGCTGGTAATGTGGCAGGGAAAGAAAATAAGGGTGGATACACAAAGCAAAGCAAGAGAATTACATGATCAAATGATGGGTAATGAAGTAACAAGTAATAGTAAAGAGGAATGGGGATGGCCAGAGGAAAACAGAGACGAGAGCGTGAAAGAGTGTTAAAGGAAGGAGAAAAGGAGGAGGAAGGAGAGATCCTAGAGGAAGAAGGAGTACAAACAAGGGGGGGGGAGGAATAGGAAGAAACAAAAAAGAAACAACAGGAAAACCATTAAGAAATGTAACAAGAGTTAAAAAATTCTATCTTTGAATGTAAACGGTCTCAATTCACCATCAAAAAGACACCAAATCTTAAGAAAAATTGTGAAACAAAAAACAGATATTGTGTGCCTCCAGGAGGTACATATAAGAAAACAAGATGAAAAGTATGTGCAATATAAGAAACTAGGTAAAGCATATGTAGCATTGGCGGAGGAGAAAAAAAGAGGGGTTGTAGTATACGTGAAAGAAGGAATAGACAGTAATTTAAAATATGTTGCCACGATAGGGAGAACAGTGATGATAGAGTTGAAGATCAACAGTAAAACATTTTATTGGTGGTTATATATGCTCCAAACAGCCAACAATTAGAATTTTATAAAAATGTACATGAGAAAATAATAGAACAAAAAATAGAAAATGTTTGTTTGATTGGTGACTTTAATGCGATTATGGACATAAGAAAAGATTATAAAAGTGGTCAGAGAAATAAAAATAAGAAAAATGTATTGCCTAGAACATTTAAAGACTTAGTAGAAGAGTTAAATATGGTAGACAGCTGGAGATTTTATAATCCGGAAGTTAAAAATTTTACATGCTATTCGAACCCACATACAGGTGAAACTCGAAAAATTAGAATATCGTGCAAAAGTTCATTTATTTCAGTAATGCAACTTAAAAGGTGAAACTAATATATGAGATAGACTCATTACATGCAAAGCGAGATAGTTCAAGCCTTGATTTGTCATACTTTTGATGATTATGGCTTACAGCTCATGAAAACCCCAAATTCACAATCTCAGAAAATTAGAATATTGTGAAAAAGTTCCATATTCTAGGCTCAAAGTGTCCCACTCTAATCAGCTAATTAAGCCATAACACCTGCAAAGGGTTCCTGAGCCTTTAAATGGTCTCTCAGTCTGGTTCAGTAGGAATCACAATCATGGGAAAGACTGCTGACCTGACAGTTGTGCAGAAAACCATCCTTGACACCCTCCATAAGGAGGGAAAGCCTCAAAAGGTAATTGCAAAAGAAGTTGGATGTTCCCAAAGTGCTGTATCAAAGCACATTAATAGAAAGTTATGTGGAAGGGAAAAGTGTGGAAGAAAAAGGTGCACAAGCAGCAGGGATGACTGCAGCCTGGAGAGGATTGTCAGGAAAAGGCCATTCAAAAGTGTTGGGGACTTTCACAAGGAGAGGACTGAGGCTGGAGTCAGTGCATCAAGAGCCACCACACACAGACAGATCCTGGACATGGGCTTCAAATGTCGTATTCCTCTTGTCAAGCCGCTCCTGAACAACAATGTCAGAAGTGTCTTACCTGGGCTAAAGAAAAAAAGAACTGGTCTGTTGCTCAGTGGTCCAAAGTCCTCTTTTCTGATGAGAGCAACTTTTGCATCCCATTTGGAAACCAAGGACCCAGAGTCTGGAGGAAGAATGGAGAGGCACACACTGCAAGATGCTTGAAGTCCAGTGTGAAGTTTCCACAGTCTGTGTTGATTTGGGGAGCCATGTCATCTGCTGGTGTTGGTCCACTGTGCTTCATTAAGTCCAGGGTCAATGCAGCCATCTACCAGGAGATTTTGGAGCACTCCATGCTTCCTTCCGCAGACGAGCTTAATGGGGATGCTGACTTCATTTTCCAGCAGGACTTGGCACCTGCCAAAAGTACCAAAACCTGGTTCAATGACCATGGGATTACTGTGCTTGATTGGCCAGCAAACTCGCCTGACCTGAACCCCATAGAGAATCTATGGGGCATTGCCAAGAGAAAGTTGAGAGACATGAGACCGAACAATGCAGAAGAGCTGAAGGCCGCTATTGAAGCATCCTGGTCTTCCATAACACCTCAGCAGTGCCACAGGCTGATAGCATCATTGCCACGCTGCATTGAGGCAGTAATTGATACAAAAGGGGCCCAATCAAGTACTGAGTACATATGCATGCTTATACTTTTCAGAGGTCCGATATTGTTCTATGTACAATCCTTGTTTTATCGATTTCATGTAATATTCTAATTTTCTGAGATTGTGAATTTGGGGTTTTCATGAGCTGTAAGCCATAATCATCAAAAGTATGACAAATCAAGGCTTGAACTATCTCGCTTTGCATGTAATGAGTCTATCTCATATATTAGTTTCACCTTTTAAGTTGCATTACTGAAATAAATGAGTTTTTGCACGATATTCTAATTTTTCGAGTTTCACCTGTACATGGAGGGAAGCATATATTTCCCTGATACCGAAAGAGGGAGCAGATACATTAATAAAAAATTATAGACAAATCTCCTTATTAAATACCGGTTATAAAATTTTTATGGGCATAATTGCAAATAGGATGAAAAAATATTGAATAATAGAATACATCAGGATCAAAACGGTTTCTTGCCTACAAGACAAATAAAAAACAATATAAGAATGGTAAAAAAAGTTTTAGAATATTATGAGATGCATCCAGAAAGTCAGGTAGCATTGATCTTTCTGGATGCACAGAAGGCGTTTGACCAAGTTAATTGGCAGTTTATGATACACCAAATTAAAAATATGAAATTCGGAGAGAAATTTACAAGAATGATATCATCAATATAGAAGAACCAAAAGGCTAGTGTATTAGTAAACGGGGACTCAACAAAATTTTTTGGAATAGGTAAAGGAGTAAGGCAGGGCTGCCCATTGTCGCCCTTACTTTTTATTATGACACTGGAAATTTTGTTAATTAGAATTAGGTTGAATAAAGAAATAAAAGGATTAAAAGTTAAAAAAGAAGAATACAAGGTCCAAGCCTTTGCGGACGACCTTGTCTTCTTCATAGAAGATCCAATAAAAATAACACCCAAATCAATAAAAGAAATTGAAGAATTTGGAAATGTAGCCGGTCTAAAAATTAATAAGGAGAAGACTAAAATGACAACAAAAAATATAACAGCAAAACAGGTAGAGAAATTAGCAAGAGATTCAGGATTGCAGGCAGTTAAGAAAGTGAAATATTTAGGGATAAACATGACAGCCAGAAGTATAATGATAAAAGAGAATAACTATGGACCTTTGGTCCAAAAAATAAAAGAAGATTTGGAAAAATGGGGAAAATTAAAATTGTCATTGTTGGGGAGAATTGCAGCAATAAAATCAAACATACTACCAAGGCTCCTTTATTTATTCCAAACAATCCCAATAAAACTAGACAAGAAATTTTTTAGCAATCTGGACAAAATAACTATAAAATTTGTTTAACATGGATCAAAGAATGGGTAACCCTGGAAAATCAAAGATTATTAAATTTAGAGGGCCACGATTTAATGAAGGGATGGCATGCCTCCATAGTCCTAGAAATAAAATATTCAAGCATTTTAACAACCATATTATTAGGAAATCATTAATTGACATATGGCAAGAGATAAAAAGCAAACATGATATGAAAGTCCCTGGTTGGTTATCAACGATAGAAGCAATAACTCATCCCAATTTATTAGTGAAACACAAATTGTTAAGATACAGAGAAATATTAGATCCACAAGGAGTTTTGAAAACTAAGGAAGAACTTAATGAACAAGGAATATTAATAGACTGGTGGCCCTATTCACAAATAAAAATAAGATATAGAAAAGATCAGGAAGAGGGAGGAATAGATCCAAAACCAAACAGATCAGATAAATTATTAGAATCCAAGGAAGGAAAATTAGTTTCAAAATTTTACAAATACTTATTAGAATTTGACCTGGCAGAAGAACTGGTAAAAGGACAGATGATAGCTTGGGCAAAGAACATCGGGCACAATATACAGTTAGAAGATTGGGAGAGGGTATGGGAAAATAATTATAGCATGACAAAATCGGCAGCATACAAGGAGAACCATTATAGGATGTGTTACAGGTGGTATCTAGCTCCCTCAAGATTAGCGAAAATGTACCTGAATGTAAATCCTGTTTGTTGGAAATGTAAAAAAGCTCAGGGTACTTTTTTCCATGTTTGGTGGCTTTGCCCAGAAATAAAGAAATATTGGAAAAAAATAAAAACATGGATAGTAGAAATAATAGATCAAGAAATAGAATTAGAACCAGAAGTTTTCTTATTAGGCATGATAAAAAGGAATATTAGAAAAGACATAAAATATTTGACACTACATATAATCACGGCGGCCAGATTGGCTATAGCACAATTGTGGAAGACAGATCGTATGCCAACAGATCAGGAAGTAATTCAAAAAATCTATACATGCTCAGAAATGGATAAATTAACTCTAGAATTAAAAGGAAGACTCAAAATATTTTATAGTATGGAATAGTGGATAAACCAAAGGAAAAAAGGGTAAAGATAAGAATTAGGGGAAATGCAAGTAACAAAAAAAAAAAAAAAATGCACCATCAGATGGATAATATAGGTAAATAAGTCACTGTTTGTATATTTGTATATATGTGTTTATATAATCACATATATTTAGTTTGTTAGTGTAATTGTGGATTGAAAATGTAAATTTTATGAGTGAGAAAATTTGTATATTTTCTCTTTTTTTTTCTTGTCAATATTTTTAAATTCAATAAAGTTTGTATTTTAAAATTTAATAAAAAAAAAAAAGTTACCGGTTCCTCTGAACCGGTATTTCCGACGATCAGCTGTGGTGCGGGGTTTAGCCTTGCTAGAAAGCAGGACTTCCTGCTTTCTAGCAAAGCTAAATTGTGCGCCACAGCTGATCCCTCCCCTCACTTCTACTTACCTTCCCAAGCCTTCTTTTGGCGTGTACTGTGCATGTGAGTGTGTGCACGCAATACACGTTTGGTGCTAACTGTGCATGCATACGCAGCGCACATTTGGCACGCAGCGCATATGTGCGGCCAGCAAACCGGTAGCAAACTGGTTCGGATTTCACCACTGGTGAAGAGATGCTGCCTAGGGAATGGTTAGATAAGATACATACAGTCTTCAGTTGCATAGTGAGCAGAGCAAGAGGCTCCAAAGAGAATCTCCCTAAAGATGATGGTGAGTAAAGTGTATTTTTAGACTTGCAAGATTCTGTTAATATAGTTTTATGGTAAACTAGAATTAGTTTATCTAATCGTGTATCCTGTCTGATCTACCTAGTAAGGGTGACAGCTACCACTTGATTTCATTAGCTCATTCACTGCCTGAAGCAAGAAAGCATTCTTTATACAAGATTCTGGAAGATGATGGTATAACTCAGAGGTCTTCAGCTGGCTGGAGAATTCTGGGAATTGAAGTCTACAAGTCTTAAAGCTGCCAAGTTTGGGGACCCCTGGTATAACTCTAAGTGAAGATAGTAAGCATGGCACAATCAACCCAGCTCTTCTTCTTTGCAGGGGATACAATGTTAGATTTATTTTTCTTTTCCTTTTTTCAATTAAGCATTGCAGAGAGAATTAAAGCCCACAGCCAATTACAGAACACTTTAATCCTTGGCACTTCTCTGGCCCATTCCGTGTGATGATCTGAGACTGTTTTACAAACATTAATTATAAAGCCACATAATCCCCCTGTGAGGAAGTTAATAATAGCAATAATACTGAACAATTTATACAACACTTTGCATGTTCAACAAAAGCCATACAAACAATAATCCTATAAACATCAAATGAAAAAGGGGTGGTGTGATAATTCCCTATTAACCGTCTAGGGAAATTGAGAAAGAAAGAAGTTTAAAGAATTTATCCAAGGAACTCTCAAGGAATTCCCTGATTTGTGGCTCTCTTCACATTCTGCACTTCATCTGGAAGGGTTGTTAGCAATTTGAAGGAAAAGGTGAGATTGTGCTTCTTTTTCCTATTTGCAGACTCCATTCTTTTATTGTTATATGGTGACGGCATCCATGTAGATATCAACTGTCTTGGTCTCTGTAATGATTTATTCTCCTACTGATAAGGTTTCACAAGACAATTTTATAAAGGTTGACAAATGCAGGTTCTCTTTCGTGGAAAGTACTTGGGCATATACTGTACTAGCTGGTTTTATTCATAAGGAATTGCAGGGAGGTTTAAGTGAGGACGCAGCGCCTCAGTGGCTAAGACGCTGAGCTTATCGATCAAAAGGTCGGCAGTTCAGTGGTTTGAATCCCTAGTGCCACGTAACGGGGTGAGCTCCCGTTACTTGTCCCAGCTTCTGCCAACCTAGCAGTTCGAAAGCACATAAAAAATGCAAGTAGAAAAATAGGGACCACCTTTGGTGGGAAAATAACAGTGTTCTGTGCGCCTCTGGCATTTAGTCATGCCAGCCACATGACCACGGAGACTTATTCGGACAGCACTGGCTTTTCGGCTTTGAAACGGAAATGAGCACCGGCCTCTAGAATCAGGTACGACTAGCACATATGTGCATGGGGAACCTTTATCTTTACCTTTACCTAAGTGAGGAGAAAAATCACATTTAACTTATTGTATGTACTTTCAAGATATTACCTTTCTTTGATGAGAACCTGATTTTATCATACCTTCTTTAACTTTTTTTTATTGTTTTTATTTAGATGCTCGGGGAATGTTGCTTTTACGGAATCTTTTACCATGGATGTTCTGGCTTCTATATAAGCCAGCAAGATTGTTTAAATTTCAATGAGATAGAAATGTGACAAACCAATAAGCAAATAAAACATATAAGAAGTCTCTACTGTCATGACTTCAAAACTATTTAAGTCACTCTTATTATCATGCTGCTGTTCTCTGCAGATCATCGGTAGAATTTGGCAATCTCAGAGAGAGTGTGTATAAAAATACAGAAATTCCCCACTGACGTTTTCAGTAAAAAGAGAGCAGTATGCAAGGGCTCACCCAATCATCTTTGTAACCTTCATGTTCCTGTTGATTTTTAATCTCTACTTAACTATTTAAGGTTTAAAATAAGGATGTTAAGCCTTTGAGAGGCTTAAGAAAACATTTTTGTGTTTGCAAAAACATCATGAAAATGAAAAACAGTCAAAAGTTTTAACTTCATCCTCACTGATGGCCTCATTGCAATATTAGCCATGCCACCTGTAGACCCTTGGATGCTTAAAAAAAAGTGTAGCCCTGGAGATAAATATTCCTTCCTTCCTTCCTTCTCTTAAATTAAAAAGTCAGATAATGAATTATAAGATCCCAGAGAACAGTTGCTAGGCAGAGTAAATCACACAAGCTGGATAGGTAGATATTTGGCCTGGCCTGGAATAAAGCCACCTATCCTTCTTAACTCACAAAGTGTGGGGTGTTTTCTTTGGTTGCTGTGGATGATTGTCTGTAGTTGTGCATTGAAAAGTGATGGGACGAGAAGCCTTTTGAAGGAAATAGCAATCTATTTTCCTAAACTGACTGAAATAGAAAAGGGGATTAGGTTCCCATACCATACCAAGCTTTTTCAGGAATGAGTCCCTCAACTTCTTTGTAAACAATAGCCTTATTCAGGGAATATATTTGCCACTCCCCTCTCCAAACCACTCTGCTGACATCATTGAGGAGCTAACCTTCATCTGAAACACAAAGCGGTCTGCAATGGGGAGCTGCTATCCACTGCTATTATTTATTTATTTTTATTTATTTATTTTATTTTATTTCTATACCGCCCTTCTCCTGCGGGACTCAGGGCGGTGTACAGCCAAGATAAAGCATAGCATATAAAATTTAAAAAAACATTTTAAAAAACAATTAAATAATTTTGGCCCAAGTTTAAAGCAACCCAATTAAAACTGAATTCAAATTAAAAACTGAGAAGATGGGATCAATTATGACTCCAGTCCCCTGTGTAAGTTTCACTTGCACATGAAGTCCCATATTCTAAACAGTCACTCTGTAGCCACAAAAACCAGCTCTTCAATGACTTTCCCAGTGTATTTTACAAAGAGGAAGGCTCCCTATCATATCTAATGGGATCAGTTACAGAAGTGAACGGATCAATAGATTTTGAGCACGTATATATGCATGTAATCCATTTTATCTGGAGAGCTACATATCTAATAGAGAGGTCTTCTCTGTAAAAAAAAAAATCCATTGAGATAGTTTTCCATTAAAAAAAGTCTCTCTCTCTCTCTCTCTCTCTCTCTCTCTCTCTCTCTCTCTCTCTCTCTCTCTCTCTCTCTTTCTCCCCTTCCCTCCCTCCCCCTCTCTCTGTGTCTGTCTCCCTCTCTCTCCCTCCCCCCCTCTCTCTCTCCCTCCCTCCCTCTCCCTCCCTCTCTCTCTCCCTCCCTCCCTCCCTCTCCCTCCCCCCCCTCTCTCTCTCTGTGTCTGTCTGTCTCTCTCTCCCTCCCTCCCTCCCTCTCCCCCTCCCCCCTCTGATTCTGAGTTAGAAGAGATCCTGGACATTACCTTTAGTCAAACCCCCTTTCTCAAGCAAGAGACTCTATGCCAATGCCTGTTATCACTTTGGTTTTCTTTACCTATCTGCAAAAGACACCCAGGTGACTTTTTTAAAAAGAAACCAGCTTATCTCAGAATCGTCTTTTGTGAAAGTCTTGCTACTTGTATTTGCCAAGTGAATTATGTCTCTGGGAGAACCTTTGTTTTGTTTCTTGATATAAGAAACTAATTGAGAAATGCTTTCCAGCTGACATCTTTTTTACTAGCTTTTCTCAGTACATAAACCTTTTAGACCTTTCCTGACAAGGTCTTCATCCTTTAAACAAGATCTATAGCCTCATCTTAGGCACGAAAGTTGGTATGTCCAGTATAGCTTTAAAAAAAAAAATCTTTATGTAGAGCTTTCTGTAGGGCTGAACCTGGTTATGAAGGGATGTGTGTGCCTGCTTACTGCCTCCCCATTAATTGGAGCACATTAAAATATTTTTCTTTCAATCACATGTCTTTTCTGCCAGCATCAGTTGCAATTTAAAAATTTATCTCGTCACTGTCAGTCAGTCAAGATTTAAGTTACACCGATTTGCCCTGCTCCTTGTCTGGTGGAAGGGATTTCTGAGTTACAGAAGTCAACAGCTGCTAATCTGGTTAGGAACAAATTTTTCACATCAGACAAAGGGCCAAAGAGATGTTCAGTTCAGTCAGAATAGAACTGGGAGGACTGGAGGTCTTCTATCCAGCCCGTTGCTTAAGCAGGAGACCCTATCCCATTTCAGACAAATGGCTGTCCAATCTCTCCTTAAAAACCTCCAGTGATAAAGCACCCACAACATCTGAAGGCAAACTGTTCCACTGGTGAATTGTCCTCCGTAGTTCACCGTAGATGCTACAGCATTTCAATGGTTAATGTTATATTTGTGGATAGCTGCTTCAGTTGAACTAAGTTGTAGCCTTAGGTATAGGCAATGACTACAGAAGGATGATTCAGATGAATAGATCTTTAAGACATTGCAAAATGGCCATTGCTTCATTACTTATGACATCTCTTGGAAGAACTGCATATCCAGAGGGGATTGCATTCTCTTTGGGAGCTGATGGTTGACAAGCAGAAATACAAGAATAACTAACATATGTGCAGTTGTTGCAGCTGGGCCAGATGTCCTGCACAGCTGGATGAGCATATGGAAAATCTATTAATGGGGCACAAAAGTAAACTGTTTGTTCTGATGGTCACACTAGTTTGTTGCATGATCATTGCCGCGGAAGTGCTGTGATGTAAGTTTCTGCTATGCACCGTGCTAGGGAAAAGATTTCATCATATTTGTCTGGAATTGAGTAAAAACCATTGGTCATTAAAGTCAAACTTGTTGTATTAGTTGTCAAAGAAGAGAAGGTCCTCCAAAATACCTGAAGTTACATTACTGTTAAATTAAGATGGCACCGTTCAAAGCTTTCTTGCAAACTTATCTTTATCCCAATAAAGAATAAAATTTGAGAACCAACCCTATTTGGATTAATGATAACACAGAAAGGTTTAAATACTTATTGCTTTGTGTTTCTGCTCAAAGGTGCTTCCTGGCACTTCCATAAATTGAGCTTCTCCTGAAAGAAAAAGAGGCCACCAAGAATGCCCAGGAGTAATCAACATAGCATAGGTTAACTCAATGTATAGTGAGCTGGATTACATTTTTCAATTTCAACTCCCTTCCCCACTCCCCCAAAGAAATATTTTCACTGCGAATGCATATTAATATATTGTATAAATTTAAAATGTTTGAAAGCAGTTTCTAGGAAAACTAACATCCTTCATTAATAATTACTGTAACAGTGCAGTAGAATATATACAGAAGCAAAATACATATAACCTTATTTAAGCAGGAGTCTCAAAGTACGCAGCAGATAATTATGCCTTTGTGCAAAATTAAGCAGGTGAAAAAATACCATCTTCTGTATTATGATGTTTGCCATCTTTTTTGGTCATTTTTTCCCCTTGCATTAGAACAATTTTCAGCATACACTCTTTGCCACAATGTGGAAGCATTGTAATCGTTTCCTGTTTTCCAGAATCTTTCTACTACTCTCTGCCTGCAACCAATAAGAAAACTAATAAATCTTTTGTTTTAATGGCAGTGACCCCCATCTTTTTTGGCACCAGAGACCGGTTGAATGGAAAATATTTTTTCTGCAAGTGGGGGAGGGGAGAAGGATCATGCAGCCTAGATCCTATGCATGTACAGTTTCACTTACTCTCCGCTCATCTCCAGCTCTGCAGCCCAGTTCCTAACAGGCCACAGACTGGTACCAGTCTGCAGACTGGGTGTTGGGGACCTCTGTTTTAAGGTATTGTCTGGTTTTTGTAAATTAAAAAACCTTAGTAAAGCCAATTTGGGATCTAATATAACAATCTGGTTATGATATGCCCTACTTTAATAAAAAAATCATTTAAAAAAGACTGGATAAGTTTACAGATCCATCCCCTATGTGAACCTGTTTCTTTGCATTTCTATGTATATTGAATTGTTTGGAAGATTTAAGAAACAAGGAACTAGAGACACTTTTACTACTATTAATATACCAAACCATGATATTTTTAAAATTTTGATCATTGTCTCATTTGGAATATAAACCTCTAGGTCAGGGATTTCAAACTCGTGATGACATGTTGTCACGTGACGTATCGCAACTGCCTCCCCCTTCGCTAAAACAGGGGTGGGCGTGGCCAAAGTATGATGTATCCAGCCCGCAGTCTGCGAGTTTGACACCCCTGCTCTAGATCGTTGAAAAAGTATTTATATATTTCAAAATTCTGGTGATTTACTTCATATAGTTTGCATTGTCATAAGAGTTTTGCACATACATTATGAATTCTTAGAAAAAATGAATACTTCCATGGGTTGTTTACAAAAATGCAAACAACCCTCTACCTTGCTTCCAAAGTTGGTTGATGATTGTATTTGGCATTTATACAGTGCACTGACATGTTCAAAATGCCTGTGCATTAGCTCAGTATTTCCAGTAATAAGAAACATAAATCAGTTTAACTTTTCATCATAGATTGAAACAATGGATGTGTGTGAGGGGGAGAGTGGCAAAGAATCACATTCTTAAAGGAATATACAGAAAGACCAATAAAGACCCATAAAGGAGATGTCTAATGCAGATCCAAACCAAGGATCTTTGGCCTTTTTAGGGTCAAAAATGAACAGAGATTCAGTTGAAAAGCTTCCATAGTTTAAGTTCTATGTTGGCTGGAATTTCCCATAGTACTTGTAGTTCTCTGATCCTTAAAGATGCATATACCAGTTGCTAGGTTTTGTATTTCTTTTCCTGATATAATTTCAGTTTTTGGGGGTGGGATGGTGGTGGCAATGGTTTGTATAGCACTTACATGTTGAAGGATTTCCTTCTGTCATATGATTCAGGCCATCAGTTACAATCCCTAAATGTGACATTACTCTGCCTTCCTTCAGAGGTTAGTTTGTCAGCAGTAGCAGGATGATTTTTCCAGTGACACTTATCTTTTTGTTGAAGTTCCTTTCCTCAAATTAACTCTTGCCACTATTGCAGTGCTATTTTAGGCATCTAGTTAAGATGCCTATTATAATCTGCTAGCAACCCCAATCCACAGGCAATGGAGTCAGAGTTGAGCCAAGAAATAAGAGCCAAAGGTTTAGCCAAGATGCTAGAGTTAAGAGGCATGGCAGGAATCACCCGTGGGACAGTCAAAAAGTAGAATTGAAGGGTGTACTGGGTGCCAAATCTAGGAATGAGAAAGAGAGGACAAAGCCAGTGTGAAAGGCCGAGCCACAAGGATGCACCATAATCAGAAAGACCTTGCTCAGACAAGGATTAATTTGAACGTGATTGTTTTATAGTCCTTTCTATCCAGGAAGACCTATTGGCTAGCTTGGCTTGATAGGGTTATGCATGCTTCAGTAATGATTTGGAAAAGGTGCTTCAGACAAGGGAAATGCAATTGTAGCAGTTCTTTAAAGCAGTTATCTTTTTAATAGCAATAGCAACAGCATTTAGATTTATATACCATCCCGTAGTGTTTACAGCACTCTCTAAGGAGTTTACAGAGTACGCATATTGCCCCAAACAATCTGGGTCCTCATTTTACTGACTAGGGAAGGATGGAATGCTGAGTCAACCTCAAATCCCATCAGGATTTAGCTCCAGGCTGTGGGCAGAGTTTGCCTGCAATACTGCACTTTGACTACTACGCCACCATTAAATAATTGTTGTTTTAAAAAGATGCTGCATTCACATTCTGCATATTGTAAAGCACCACTTTTGAATAATCTTCAAAGCATACATATTTCAAATTCAGGATAAATTTGTGGCTCTGCACATGAGAAAGAGCAGATGTAGCTGTTGGCTTTGATTTGGGTAGTGGGGATGTTTGCAATTTTGTATTACAAGGATGCTGCAAGCACGCTTACAAAATTGTTGCCATGGGGGCCTTTGGACTTTCCTAAAACAGAACTAGTAACATTTGACTGATTTTATTTGTAACCTGTGAACCAGAGCTGAAGAAGTTTCTTGGATGAGAAGCAAAACGTCTTCAAAGAAAACCAAGAAAATCCAGTTGCCTCTTGAAAAAGAACCTTTGGGACAACCATGACCTGGATGACTGAGACTCTCCATAGACATTTAAACTGTTAAACCATTTTATAAAGATTGAAATTGAAAGCCAGAGTATGAATTTGCTAAGTAAAATAAAGTTAAGCATAGAGAAGAATATCTGGATACACAAGAAATTTGTTCTGTGGTAATCAAGACTGTATGATTAGTAGATATATAACATGGGTTGTTCCCCACCCCCCAATCCATGCAAGAACATCCAAAAACTGTTACAGCGCAGTTTCTATCATCCCCAAGCAGCATAATTATATGAGTTGCAGTCCAATGCATGTAGAGAGTATATCAGGGGTGAAATTTACTTACCTTCCTTACCGGTTCGGAAGTGCACGCTCCGTGCGCATCAGGCGGTCCGGTCTGATCCGGGAGCATTTCACCCCTGGAGTATATCAATATGTTAAAAGTTCATTACACACTACTTGCCGCTTCCATGATTATCTTTGTTCTGATCTCTGGTATCATATGCTAGCAGAGCAAAGATTATTCATTCAGGGACAGTACCGTAATCTTAAATGTAAATCTTTTAACAACCTCTAGGCCCTGAGAAATCTCCATTTCCGTACATCGCTGACTGAGAAGCTTACCCACCAACTGCCTCCCACATGTTTAACTTTCAGCATATACCAGTGCTAATTTGATCTAGTGCTTAAGGCACCAGGCTGGAAACCAGGAGACTGTGAATTCTGGTTTCGCCATAGCTATGAAAGCCAGCTGGGTGACCTAGGGCAAGCCATTCTCTCTCAGACCAACTCACTCCACAATGTTGTAAATAGGAAGAAGAAGGAGTATTAGATATGTTCACCACCTTGAGTTGTTTACAAAAATAATAAAGATGGAATAAATAAATATGAATATTTCAGATTGAACTATTAAAGGAAGCCCCACCACTAGCCTGGCTTATGATCAATTACTCATGATAAACCAAAGCATCTTCTTCCCAAACCTTTAGCAACAGTTTAACGTTTGGAATAATTCAATATAATTTAGCCACAACTTCTTTTTTGTTTGCTGGCTGGAACATTTAAGGCTTTTCCGGAGAAAAATTAGATGAAAGAATGGACAGCGGATACAATGAATCAACATGATTAATTTTCAGCCAATCATATTCTGATGTTTGGATAAACGTTCATTGATGCTCGAAGTTGATTGATTTTGAGAATAATGAGTAATACAGACCATATTCTCTGTTGCTTGCTATATACTTTGCATGCTAAAAACAAGTTATTAAGAAGAGGTTTACAAAGGAATAATAAATAAGCTACTACTATTTCATCTTGGCAATGCTTTACTTGATTTGATAAAATGATTTTTTTAAAAAATCTGATCCATTAGATTCAATTGCAAAGAGCAAGTTTTCACAGCAGATTATGACAAAATCCTGCCTGAAAACCGAACACAAAGTCAGAACACATTTAGAAAGTGATTTCATACAAATTGAACAAAAAACAATTAGAGCCACCGATGGGTTGATGGGATGCTGCTGCTCATATATTTTTGTGGTTTATTATTTGAGAATTGCTTTTAAGAATCAAATACAGTAAAGTTGGTTTTTAAAGAAAGCTAGGAATCGCAATTGCAACTTTGTATTAAAAAGCCTTTGAAAAAAGGAATCAGGATAGGAATAGCTTTCCTAGTTCCTGCTCAAAGAAGGGGAAGTGATATAAGTTAGGATTTTGGCATCCCAATTTTACAGTCTAGAATCAATTGCAATGAGCGTTACTTGATCTCATCAAAAGCCATCTTAGTTTTAGAGTTCTGTACAAATAAATAATACGAGCAACTTTCCCATGGTTTTGGGTGGTTAAGTGCCTAGAGCTGTGATGGTAAACCTAGGCACGCATGCCGTAGGTGGCACACGTAGCCATATCAGTGGGCATGCCAGCTCAGCTCTGGCACGCATGCATGCACCAGCCAGCTGATTTTCGGGCCTTCTGGGCCTACCAGAAGTAGGGAAACATGCTGTTTCCTGCCTCCGGAGGGCCTGGGGTGTCTGTGTGGGGAAGGCTGTTCTCGCCCTCCCCAGATGCATAGAGAGGATCTGGAGCCAGGTGAGAAAGAAAAACGGGCCATCGCATGCCAGGAGAGGGGGAGTTGTGCACGCATGTGCAGGGCGGGGCACATAGAATTATGGGTGTGGGCACGCATGTGTGCGAACCTCCCCTGGACCCCCCTCCTGGCATGCGATGGCAAAAAGGTTAGCCATCACTGGCCTAGAGTTTGGCTCTCAGGCAGGTGGCTATTCAAATGTTTAAAGAATTGTTCCTTCTTCATTGAGCCACAGACTGGATGTGCCATGTAAAAGATATCTCAGTCTGCAGAAGAACAGAATAGAGTAGAACTGGAAAGGACCTTGGAGGTCTTCTAGTCTAGCGCCCTGCTCAAGCAGGAGAACCTATACCATTTCAGATAAGTAACTGTCTAGTCTCTTCTTAAAAACCTCCAGTGATGGAGCGTCCATGATTTCTGAAGGCAAGCTGTTCCACTGGTTAATTGTCCTCATTGTTAGGAAGTTTCTCCTTAATTCCAGGTTGTTTCTCTCTTTGATTAGTTTCCAACCATTGTTTCTTGCCCTGCCCTCTGATGCTTTGGAGAATAATTTGATCCCCTCTTCTTTGTGGCAGAAGAAAACGAGAGGAGGTTGGGAGGTATTTCAGAAGGGACACTCTCTACTTTTTGGTCTGGGGAGGGGAGAAATACTTTTAACTCTTGCTAGATACTGTTCATGTAGTATCATGTAGGGGTGGGGAATTTGTGGTGGGTGGGAGTGTGTTTGGGGATTGTTATGTGTGTTGGACCTGGACTTTGGGTGTTAAGTGAATTTCGTTGTATGGGTATACTGTGTACACGTACAATAACAATAAAGTTGTTTCTGTTGTTATTATCATTATTATCATTATCATTATTATGTAACCTTCCAATAACGATGGAGTTAATATTCTTGTCTGGACTACCCAAAAGTGCTAACAGCTCAGACACATTAAAAGCCTTTGGGAATGCTTCATTCTATGAAGCAGCATAGTGCCAAAGGAGCACATTTTCCTTATTATCTGAAGCCCCACTTGGGCCGAACCTGGAACAAGATTCTGGAGACAATGCTGTCAGCAAATAAGTGCTTGTAGGCCTTTGTTGCCTGTTTTGCAGCAGTTAATTAAAAGAGAAAAGTCCTTTAATATTTAAGCACCGTTAACTTGGCTGAATTATTAAATGTCAATTTGCATTATGTGCATAAAAGGATCAATAAACACGAAGAGAATAAAACAACGAAGATGGTCAGGGTTAAGGAGATAACAGCTCCTCTTATTGGTGGAAGAAAGAATTTATGGACTGTTTGGCTGACTGGGTGACTTTTTAAAAAATGTTAGGACATGAGAAGAGAGGAATAGGGGCTATGCAGGCCTTTGTGCACCAGAGGCTTTATAGGAACTTTAAAGAGATGTTGTTGAAGATGAAAATTACTTGGCAGGATATCCAGAGGTGCTGAGTATAAGTATTTCCCTCACCCCTTTGAGGGTTGGGGTGGGGATTGTTGTGGTGAGCACAGTTTGGCTGATTAAACCCTGCTGGAATGTGACATGCAGGATCCCCCCAGCTGCCAGCTGCTGCTGGCTTTTTAGACTGAACGGCACTGAAGGGCCAATCACCATTAGTTTGTCAATCTAAAAATCCCCAGGCTTATTTTCCATTTTTGTGAGCATGAACTGAGTTTTGAGTCCTGGAGGCAAGTTAAAATAGTATCCAGCTACATTCAATTCAATTCAGTCCAATCCAATCAGAATAGACCTGAAAGAGACCTTGGAGGTCTTCTAGTCCAGCTAGAAGACCTCCAGGCAGAAAATCCTATACCATTTCAGACAAATGACTATCCAACATCTTCTTAAAAGCCTCCAGTAATGAAGCACCTACAACTTCTGAAGGCAAGCTGTTCAACTGGTTAATTGTCCTCACTGTTAGGAAGTTTCTCCTTAATTCCAAGTTGCTTTTCTCCTTGATTAGTTTCCATCCATTGTTTCTTGTGCTTTAGAAAATAAGTTGACCAGTAGTAGGTTCCACTTACCTTTGCTACTGGTTCGGAATTGTGATGACGTCCGGGCGGGTGGGCAGATCCTCCCGCCACTACCGGTTCGCCCACCACTGAAGTTGACCTCCTCCTCTTTGTGGCAGTACCTCAAATACTGGAATACTGCTATCGATATCATGAGGTTTAAAACATACTTTTTGGATAGCAGATATGGCTGCTTTTTCTTGTGGATGTGATAGAAACATAATAATTAATATGTTACTTGTAAAAGTGTCTTAAATTATGGCCGAGAATTTTTGAATAGCTTAGTTTCAAAATACATTATACAAGAAAGAAAAAAAAGATCGCCAAAATAGATCAGAGAATACAATTTTTTAAAAAAACCTCTTTTGCTTATTCTTAATGTAATTCAGTTTTAATTGCAGTACAGTGTTTTATAAGATATACACCTGCATGTTCTTTTATTATTACTGGCTATATCCAGCTTTGAAAGCTGTTAAGAAATCTTTAACTGAATGTTTTAAATACCTCACGTACAGTGAGGTATCCTCACAACTGCAAAGGAACACTGGTTTGAATTGGGATGTACTGTATTTCTCTCTGGTTTTACAATTCAATATTATTTTTTATTTCATCACTGAATTCTTTTAAAATCCACCCGCCCCCACATGTTAAAAATAAATATATGTTGATCTATATAGTACTATCACTTTAGAGTGTTCTGTAACCCTAAAGTCCATGAATCCTGGTGATTACAGTGTCTTTTAAAGCTTATGTGTTAAAAAGAAAAAGCTGAATGCAGTTTGCCTGCAGTTTTAGCCACATCATACAAAAACCAGATTATTTACAGAGAGGAGTGATTTTTTTCATTCTTAAAACTATTGGGGTCAGAGTTTGAATACACAAAGATACAAGCTTAATACCTTAATAGCAATACTACAGAGATGTGGTCTCCAGAGAATGATAAAAGAATGTTAAAGATCACATGAAATATTAGAACAAAATAATCTTAAACTGTTGGGCTAAGCTTTGACAGAGGGAAAATATTTTGAATGAACTTTAGATATCTTCTCTGGAGATCAAGTGCGGGAAATGCTCGCAAACAGTGTGGTATATTTAAGTTATATTAAAATTGGTGCAGTAATTGTACAAGGGATAAAAGCATCTTTTGATGGGGATATGACTGCATTTTTTTCAAACTGTGTTTAGGCAGGAGTTCTGTATCTATAGCTGGTGGGAGGCGGGCAGCAGCATGTAGGTTTGCAAAGTGATCTCTAGATTAGAGATCCTTGTATTAAATGGCATGGACAAGCTTGGGAGAAAGCTAGGCTTTGCATTTTGGTATACTGTCCCAAATGTGCCAAAACTAAGAGTTCTCCAGGACTTACAGCTCTTGCTTAAGGAGCAGAGAGCAGCCATGGTCAAGAGGGCCTTTGCACAAATCCATCCTGTGTGTTGATTGTACCTGTTCCCGAATTAGGAATCAAGCCAAAAAAAATAAAAATCAATTTTATAGGTAAGTTAAAAATACTTTTATTCAGTTGGGCTGTGATAACCGAATAACTTATGTAACTCTTGTTGTGCTTGACATCCTCCTTCTCCTCCTCTTCCTCCTCTTCCTCTTCCTGGTGTCAAGTGAATACAAAGTTCTGGTTATCGCAGTTCTGGCAGCCTTTCCTATTTTTATTTAATGCTGTTATAGTATGTCTTTGAAGTTGTTTCTCCATCTTCTTCTGGGTTGGCATCATGTTCTTTTGCCTTCTCCTCTTATTGAATATGCCTTGTATGGAATAGAATCACAAGACATCCCTTCTCCTTCTTATAGTTCAGTTACTTAGCAAGGTTTTTTTTTCTGAGCCATCTCCAGATGTTATCTCAATGTTCTGAACTTAGATTATGTTTCACGCTTTATTGCCTTATCAATAGAGCCTGCATATCTCCATTAAAGTCCCCTTCCTTTCTCTCTGCATCCAAGTAATGTCTGGAAATGTCTGGACATAAAGAAAGAGAATGCTGAAGATGCTTGAAACAGAATCAAAAGAATTATATTGTAGAGTGTCAGAGAAGCGTATGTTGTTACAGTATAGTGAAAGATGAAAAAGGATGCTTTGAAGGAATGGTGAAGCAAAGAAAACTGTGAATGAGAAGAAAAAAAACCCATAGAAGAGCATGTTGCAACAAGTGATGAAGAAATAAAGATATTGTATAATGTGTATATAAACAAAAAATTGCAAAGAATGTAATCAAAAAAGCAAAGGGTTCTTAAGATTGAAAGAGGTAGAAAAAAATGAAGAATAATTTTGATCTACATTAAAAAAAAAACAAAAAACCAATGTTTGGGAAGTGGATGAGGCAGACCAAATGGGGCTTCTGACAAAATGAGATGAATTAAAAAGAAGGAATGTGATGGAGGGAAACAATGATTAAAACTCATATAAGGAATGTTGGAAGAAGTACATTTTTATAGAAATGATAGTGATACGAAAGAGTGAAATTGAAGCAAATGCTATAAATGTTAAAGTATCAGAAAACACAGATGAAAAGAAAGCCATGCAAGCTATGAGGATATTGAAAGATATTAAGGTATCTGTAGAGAAATGTTAACATATAGATAATGTTTGCTTTTTGAATTGCTGTGTAACTTGTTTAACATGAGTATGCAGGTGGCCTTTATGCTTGATGATTGGAAGAATGCTGTTATTGCACTATAGAAAGGGAAAGAGAGCAAGAATAAATTCAGAAATTACAGAAGAATTACTCTGTTCGCTGTATCGAAGAAAAGTGCCTGGCACAATTCTGATTAAAATGGTTCAAGAGGAAAAGCTGAGAAAAAGCTGAGAGATACAATCACCTTTATGCCTGGCAGGGCATATGGAATCCAAATTTTTGCTCTTTAGCTACCAGAAATGAGAAGGAGAGACAGGAACTTTATTGTAGATTGGCTAAATTAGAGAAAATATATGATTATATGAATAGACTTGAATTATGAAATGTTTCATGCAAATGTGGAGTTGAAGATTGATTGCTGAATGTGATAAAAGTGGCAAACAATGGATGTAAATCAAGGGTGAAATCCAGCAGGTTCTAACAGGTTCCGGAGAACCGGTAGCGGAAATTTTGAGTAGTTCAGAGAAACGGCAAATACCACCTCTGGCTGGCCCCAGAGTGGGTTGGGAATGGAAATTTTGCAATATCCTTCCCCCAGGAGGGGAGGGAATGGAGATTTTGCAGTATCCTTCCCCTGGAGTGGGGTGGAAATGGAGATTTTGCAGTATCCTTCCCACCAAACCACGCCCAGAGAACCAGTAGGGAAAAATTTTGGATTTCACCCCTGATGTAAATCATGCTTATGAATCAATGAAATGCTTAGTGAACAGTTCAACGCAGAGGAGGGAATAAATTGAAGAGGTATTGTGTCCCCTTCCTTCTTTAATATATTTATCAATAAATGAATAAGGCTTAGAGACGTGTTGTTTGGAAAATAGCTATATATGTATTTTGGTAAATAGTTAATCCTGCATTGTTTGCTAAATTGGATTGTTTACACCAACTTTTAAGTAAATTGCATGATTGAACAATGGACATGGACATTAATAGATAAAAGACAACAATAATTGTGATTGACCAGAAAGAGAGTGGACAGTTGTGAAGTGTAATAAATCAAGAAAAAGGAGAAGTATATGCATTTAAGATCTTGGTAAAATATTTACTAAAGTTGAAAAATGATGTACAAATACCGTTAGAAATGTAGGGGTTTTATACATAGTGTATTGTTTAAAAAAAATGAACATTTGCCAGACAATGTGCTTCTGTTCGCTTGAATATTGTGGTGGATTGCTCTTATAAAGTAAATGAATATATATTATATGTTATTATATATAATATATTCTATATTATGTATAGAATATATAGAATTCTATATATAAAAGGCATGGAATCTATCATAAGAAAACAGAAAAATCAAGAAAGTTATGGCTTTGGACAGAATTGATAAAATTCTAAAATGGGAGATGTAAATTTAAAAAACAAAAGACAAAAAATGATATAATGTAAAGATGGACTGTTAGGACAGAATGGTACTATAAATGGTGTTAGTATATCCTGATGTAATTCATTCCCCCCCCTCCTTATTTCATGCTTTTTTCTTACTATTTTTCTTCCTTTTTTTCAATTTGCATAATATCAGTTACCTATTAGCACAGTGTATATGTATGCATGTATGCATACAAGCAATGGGGTCCTGAATGTCTCACAAAAGTAATAGTCTGACTACAGCACTGTAAAGGAACAGAACAAATTCCTTTTAGAGTAGCACATACTGTATTCATAGCCAATCCCTAAAATGCATAAACATTATTTATTTTTCATAGCTGGAATCTTATCAGAAAAGCCTGCTTTGAGCATACCAATCCACAGAACAATCGTTCCTTCTACCTCACACTGCACTGAGGATGGGCCTAAAACTGCTATCAAAATATAATACAAAACCTTTTTCTGTAAATTGTCCTCACAAAGATATTTACAGAATATCTGAGCTAATGTCCATTCCCATAGCACTAACATGATAAGCTCATAATGCTTCTTGATTGGACCTTCAGTAGTGTTTTGAATTAGTAACATTGCATGAACCGGTTGTCTTCACACATTTGTGCTGCTTTCAACATCTAACAAACATCCACTTTATGTGTGTGTGCAATTTTTACTTGCATGATTTTCTAGTGTCTGCCTAACATAGGGATGCTTAACTAATGTCTCTTAGAATACCCTGTGGACATTCGTCCTCCGGGCTTGTTTTCTTTGCTATGCAAAGGATTTATACTCCCACTCTTCAGTTTCAAAGGATTTCCAAGGCAGCTCCCAGAAAAATGAGAACCAGATAAGCCCATTTCCCTATTTAAAATCTAAAAATACATGACACCACAGGAAAAGGGATTAGAGAGGGAAAATTGAGATATGAATCCTTCATGTTTTGTAAGCATTAATAGTGGCCAACTATACAGTAGTGGCCAAAATTGTGGAAACCTTTTGGGAAAAGTGTATTTTCTAAAACCAGCTAATAACACCACTTTTATTTGGAGTAGTACCATAAAATTATATATCAATGGAAAGATAATTTAATCAAGAATGTAATGCAATAACTTTTATGAAGGATTTGCTATTAGAATAGCAGTTACAGTATAAAGAAGAAAAGTGAAGCACGTAGAAAAAACGAGATATACAAAAATTATCACGTCAGTTAATACTTAGTTGGGTAACCTTTAGCATGAATTACGACCTTACAATGTGTTCCCATGGAGTGAACCAAGTCTTTTAGTTCTGCAGCTGTTACAATGTGAAACCAAGATTGAATAATTGCTTCTATTAACTGGGTTTTATTGCTGGGTCGCTTCTGACTAACAAGTTTCTTTAGTCGGCTCCACAGATTTTCAATTGGGTTAAGGTCTGGGCTATTCCCAGGCCATTCCAGCAGTAGAATATGATTATCTTGAAACTCCCCCTCCCCCAAAAGTGGTGTTATTAGCCATCAAACCTCAAAAATACTCTTTTCCCAAAAGGTTTCCACAATTTTGGCCACTACTGTAATTTCTAACTGTGATGGAAATTAGCTGTTCAGAGGGGCACAGATAACCCCTGGAACAGATGTCCTGCTCTTTTCCCTTGCAATGTAGTGGGTTTTGATAACCTCTTCAAAAGAGAGAAGCCCCTTCCCCAAGCTTCAGTGTTAATAACAGCAACAAATAGAGTTGCCCATTTATCACTGTCTGCTTGTTATTTTTTTCCTCTTTGTCCCAGGGCCATTTGTCCTGATGATTTATGTAAAATGGAATCAGTGTAGCTGGCAATTGCATGCTTCTGCTTCATCCTACTAATGGAGTAGGAAATGGGATATCATCTGAAAGTAGGCTTTTGATGCAGAATCCATAGAGTGGCCTTTCATTTTCCCACAGAAAGGAGCAAATGCGAAGTTCAGCAAATGTTTTGCACAAGATCCAGTTCTACAAGCAGCAAATACTGCTGAGTCTTCACCCAATGGAAGTAGACTGCTCATTGTCCAATTTTGATTCTGATCCACTTTACTGAAATTCAGTCCTCTACATCCCTACTCTGAACTTGCTCTGAAGTAATTTTATATTGGATTTCAGCATTAGAGTTTGCAGCTGACAAATGTTGGAGGATTATGCGGGATAATTTGCTTATGGCTCTAATGCTGAGGCCTTGTTTATTTTTAGTGAAGTCTTGAACGTTTGGTGGCTGGCCTGCCAGAGACAGCCGTACGGCACTTCTCATTCTGCCTTTGTGTCATTTTTCTAACACAAGAAGCCACAACTGTTGCCCAATGACTTGATGTCACATAGACCTCAGCATCCCGTATTAATCAAAATGCACATATGTACCTTGCGACTAATCCAGGTAACAGATGATTAGCAAATTGACGTTTTCCTTCTCCTTTTGAAGGGATATAGCATGTTTGTCTGGATTTCTCCTTCGCACCTCTGTGGAA
Organism: Pantherophis guttatus; assembly: GCF_059756535.1. NCBI lineage: Eukaryota > Metazoa > Chordata > Lepidosauria > Squamata > Colubridae > Pantherophis > Pantherophis guttatus. Next base: position 287,269,067 of record NC_142063.1, on the reverse strand, counting down.
TTGTGTCGCAATAAAGCTGCAGCTGAGTTTCAAGGGGCTATGATTTCAGAATGATCAGACCCAGATGTCTTTGTAGAAAAAGATCACAATTGGTTGCACTAGAGTAGTAAACGGAAGAAGGGAAAATAAAACAAATGGTGCTTCTTGTGACCTTGGAAATTATTTGATCTCAAACATAGGCGGGAGAAGAAACAGAGTGGCAAAGCATACGGGATTGACAGTGGCAGTAGAAATGTTTCCTTGCAAAGGATAACTAAAAAGAAGCAACTGCTTTCCAGGATACAACTAAAAAATCCCCTTGAACCTTTTGACTGTTTTTGTTACAAATCTGTTATAAGTTTTTCTTCAACAACCAACAGCCAAAGGGCAAGTATGACAATGACAAAGTGACATAACAAAAGAAGCTATTTTGTTTCTTTTGCAGTTTGCGGTTATTTTGCTCCTCATTTGGGAACAAATCAGTGGCGGGTTTCAAATTTTTTTACTACCAGTTCTGTGGGTGTGGCTTGGTGGGCATGGCTTGGTGGGCGTGGCAGGGGAAGGATACTGTAAAATCTCCATTCCCACCCCAATCCAGGGGAAGGTTACTGCAAAATCCCCATTTCCTCCTGATCAGCTGGAATTTAGGAGGCAGAGAATAGATGGGGATGGGGCCAGTCAGAATTTTTAGTAACAGTTATTCAAACTACTCAAAATTTATGCTACCGGTTCTCCAGAACTGGTCAGAACCTGCTGAAACCCACCTTTGGAACAAATGCTTTGTTTTATTAAAAGATAAACAGATTCATTAAAAGTAACAATGGATTAGGGTTTATTTATTTTACTTCTTAGTTTTCAAAAAAACCCATAGAAAATCACATCCTCATTTTTTAGTGGTTTCTTAAATTTTAGTAACTGCAAAAACAAAAAAAGTTGGTAAGGTCACATGTCTGCCATAGGTTGTTGTTTCTCGTCTTACTATGCTGATCTCTTAATTTTATTCATATATTGCATAAGTGATTGTACTAGTTTACACTAAAGCTGACTTCAAAATCCTTCATTTCAAGTCTTTTTATTTCTATTTGCTGGAAAGTGAATTGAATATTCCCTAAATAGTATGAAGGGATTGAGGATATTGGGAGAAAGTCTGGTGTGTGCAGCAGAGATCTATATATTTAAGGATAATGTCTAGGTTTAATGTCTAGGTTTAATACATATCTTTGCAATATCTGAAGTGAGTACATAATACTGAAGTATTATTGACAATAGAAAATATGTTTTAAATATTAATTTAGTTTGATTAATATCTATATTCTTTACACAATTTATAGAATGATGTAGAAGAACCAGCCTTGAAATGGAGGGAAAGGCTAAGAAAGAATATGTATAGCAGATAATGTTATCTCTGATTTTAAAGTGAAAAAGTGTAGCACAGAGAAACTGAGGATAAATTGAAATGTCACACTCATTGTACTATAGTGTCATCCTTATACTGTAGAATTGTTGGTTCATCATTTTGAATTCTGTCCCTTTTTATAAAACAAGTGCATGTTGGCAAAGCATATTGTGTATCTTCCACATTCATAGGTTTATGTACAGCAAGCTAAGTGAGTTTGATTTGGTGGGATGCTAATTTACAGAAACTGCTATTACAAGCTTCTTGTTACTTATTTCTTTTCAGAAAGATTAAAAACATCCTAGAGATTTAACACACTGTCCTGTTTCTCAGGAATCTGTTCCAAGCAGATATGTCAAATATTTAGGCTTCAGAAACTCGCTATGACATAATGAATCAGGAAGCCTTCCCTGTCAGGATGTTCAGATATACTGAATTTGTTCAGCACATTCAGAAAAGGAAATCAGAAACAAGACACTATATGCCTAAAGTTGACATAGCCTTGTTCATTCTTAGTTGATACTTGTCAAATGGGCATAAATATAACACAAAAATAAAAAAGAAGATGTTGGGGAAAATTACAGACATTTCTATAAGAACTTACCAAAGTCCTATGAGGATCCAGTGAGACTAGGCCCCAAACTGTCAGATGTCAGGTCCCAAGTCAGCTATCAATTTGAAGTGGTCAGGGAGAAGTAAGGGTCAAGATTAATCTGTACGAACCCAAAGCTAGAAAGATCACAACTTCCACACAGTCCAAATCAAGAAAATTCTAAGGATTCCCAAAATATTTCAAAACTGAAGTAGGGGAAGGGCCAAGAAAACATTCTGAAAAATGGAACAAAGGTAAACACTATAAATTATCAGCTGACCAATGTAAGCCTTGGTCATTTATGTACCTTCTCCCATCATCTCTTTCTCTTCTTTTGTTGCTTTGTTTTGTTTTTTTTTAACTCTATTGATGGGCATGGAACTATCTTTCTTTTAAGCCATTAATAAATAATCAATCCTTGTTGTTCATGATGGACTAAATGGTTACTGATCATATGTTATTATTTCCATAACCAGTCTCAAGCTGGAGTGAGTTTTCCATTGCAAAATCTCCATCAATATTGTGCTGGATCTCCAGGCTGAAGGAGAAGAAAGCTGATTATTTTTGTTAAAATCTTTGTGATGCTAGCAACTTGATGGATAATGTATGTCACCAGTAGAGTAACAAAGGAAAACTCCTTAGAGATACAGCTACCAGCCTGTATTAGATGAAAATTAACTGTTATTGAGACAGTCAGAGAGGTTACTGTATAAAAATGTTGTCTTTTGTATCCATGGTGCATTCTCTCTATTAGCCAGTAAAATTTGAAAGTCTAAGGTCAATGCATTAGTTCAGGTAAAACTGAGAAAAAGAATATATGGAAGAACTTACATAAGTAGTAAGAGTGTTGTACTAGAAGACCCTTCTAGTCCTGTGATTCTACTTTCTAAGTAAGCAGCTGGTATGTCACAAGCTGTAATAATTCTGCTATTTCCTCTTTAACACATAATATACTTTTGAGAATGGGAGTAAATAGCTGCTTTATACTGAACCACATAATGTTGCTGAGTAGAAATTGTTCTGACTGAACCAGTTCTTCAACACTGTAAGCTGAGAACATGCCGCCTTAGAGCCTTTTTAACCAGAAGTAAAGTGATGGAACAGTAGACCTTGAAGATGTGCTCCTCTTCTGAACTCCAGCTATTTCTGAGTGATCCCTCCTCCTGAAAGTACTCTAAGTTCTTGAATAATGTTCTAATCCTAACTTTACCCTTGATAATACTGTAGCAAGCAACATACAACAGTTTGTGGCATAATCAAAATGTTACGTTGCTAATGATGTTATTTAAATATTCAGCAATCATTCGAAGTAACAGCAAACAGCAGGTTTCTGCTTTTAAAGTTTTTTATCCTGCTCTCATACTATATAGCACTTTGCTTTTCCAGTTTCTTAGTACTCTTTTAGGTGTTTAGCACTATCGAATATCATAGTGTAATCCAAACAGGATGGTTTGTGAAAATACAAGGCCGCCTTACATTAAAACCATCAGCCCATTAAAATAAACACTTTCCATACTGAAACACTGCAAGACATTTTATTCCGCAGCCCTGAATTCCCTCTATTTAGGCTTGCTAACAATTGGACCTAGACCCTTTTCTGCTGATGTAGCATTTCTGGGCTCAGCTATGTGTTTTGGTGAGAGGAAGAAACACTAAATTTTGTATTCAAAAAGGGAAACCAGAAATTCATATGCAGCCAAATTCTTTTGGGAGCCTTGTCACCATATATTCTGGGATATGTTCCAGGAAGCTTCCTGGGCAGAAGCATCCCCATGTGCCACCTTAACATGGGTAAACATAAGAGCAGAATACAACCATCATAAATATTGAGAATGATGGTTAATGGAATGCTACCAGGTTATGATTTATTACTGTTCTGCCATGAGATAAAACAAAGCATCCGAAAGCAGCCTAAAATAACAACTCGGGGAAAATAAACAGTGGATTTTATAATGAAATGCCAGAAACTCCAGGCACTCGGATTTACTTCTTTCTTGGTGCCAGGTGCAAAGCTTGTATTGCTGGATGCTTCTTGCATCCAATCAGGAAAATAGGACAGCTGGCAGGTCTAGAGGACTTGAGCAGATGGCTCCTAGAAATCTGGTTTGGTGAGTTCACCCTCTTCTTCCCAGGACTCACTGCATGTGTCCTCACTACGGGTCCTGCTGTACAGCCTTATGCAGCATCCATTTGTGAAGCTTTATGCTGCTTTTGTTACCTATCTCTATTGTTTCAAAAGCTGCCAGATCATAATAGGAATCCTGTTGAGACCTTACAATTGGAAAAGGAGAAGATTGTCCTACCAGAAAACATTGTCCTACCAGATGTTGTCTGTTGGCACCAAGAAGATTCATCCCACCCCCAGTCTCATGTTGCGTTGGTTTGTTTGTCTGGTGTTAATATGTTTAAAAATGAGGAGAGAGATTATAATGGTGCAACTGCATGGAAGTCAATGTAGAAATTCTGTGAATGAACAAATACTCTTCCCCCATGCTTGCTCTCAAATCCATCATGTGAGTGAATAGTACACTTCTCCGTGGAACATTAGATGAAATAGACAAAACAGTATGATGAAAATAAGAGAAAAGGCTTCTACTTAGCATTCCCTGATATGGTACAATGGTGCAAAACTGCCCAGACATCAGAGGTGGGTTTCAGCAGGTTCTGACCAGTTCTGGAGAACCAATAGTGGAAATTTTGAGTAGTTCAGAGAACCGGTAGTAAAAATTCTGACTGGCTCCGCCCTCATCTATTCTCTGTCTCCCAAGTCCCAGCTGAACTGGAAGAAATGGGGATTTTGCAGTAATCTTCCCCTGGATTGGGGTGGGAATGGAGATTTATTTATTTATTTATTGGTTCGATTTATATGCCGCCCTTCTCCAGAGGCTCAGGGTGGCTTACAATGCGTTAAGCAATAGCCTTCATAATTTTGTATATACCTGCTTAGTAGGGCTTTCGCCCCCCCCCAGCGGTGTTCTTTTTTATACAAAGTCAGATTTGTATAAAAGAGATTTTACAGTATCCTTCCTCTGCCATGCCCACCAAGCCATGCCATGCCTACCAAGCCACGCCCACATAACTGGTAGTAAAAAAATTTGAAACCCATCACTGCCAGACATTTATGAAATATGGACTGGGAAAGAAAAGAAATTGCTTAAGGTTTTTTACTGCCTTGCATAGCATAACTCCAGTGTATCCTCGCATTTTTGTGACTGGCATAAGTGACTGATTCCTAGATAGTCTTATACGCCATGATTTCTGTTGAGCCTAACATCTTGTTCCCAGCCAAATTTCTTAGAAAGCTCACAAGGGATGCCTTTTCTTTTTTGTCTCCTGCCTGCATGGCATTTGCACTTCTTCTTTCACAAATTAGGAAGAAAGAAGATGCAAATAATTCATCTACTTGGCATAAAGCACCTCAGACATAGATGAGTCAGAATTATTTTTCTCTGTCATTTTGTTACTGTTTCCTCATGATTTAAGTTCTGGCCTGAGCATTTGTTCCTTTTCAAATCAGAAGAACCTGTATATTGAAAAAGCAGCAGCTCTTAATGTTTACATCTGATTGCCAGATATTTTTGGCAGAGTCTCTGAATTTCTCTTTAGTGCTATTCCAGTGGGATTGCATAAGGTAAACAAGTGCTGTCTCTCAGATGTGACTATCAGACACGACTTGCAGGTTACTGCTCCAGTGTTGGCAGAGGAGGTATGAGTGATGTACAACTCTCCTTTCTGTTTGTACTTTCAGATAAAAATATAAATCTTGGCAGTAGAATCCATGCTCGACACAGTCGAAACTCTTTTGTAGGTTTTAATCCTTCGGGTTTTATCAGACTCCAAGTTTGCAAAATAAAACTTAAGGCTGCAAGGGTGACATACATCCGCAAAAGAATTCAGCTGGCAGTAGGAATTATAGATTTCCTTCACCAGGTTTTTGTCTGCTGCAATGGGTCTCCACTAAAGTGAACTCCAGCAGCCTCTCAGTAGGGACAAATAAGCTGAAAAAGGAGGCACCTGGCCTTTCATATATGTGGCTGCAGTGCATGCATAAGATGTGCCTGATTACTGTACTTGTCTGAATTTGCTCCCTGCCTGTCTCTGAACCTTTCTTTTGAACCATGGAAAGTGTAAATAAGCTTGTGACTAAATTATCTTTCCTTATTTATAAACCATGACCCCAAGATCATTATGGGAGACTCTCTTCTAGTTGTGTCCACCGCATGAAGAGAAGCAGCTGATTTAAAAGAGGGACTTTCAGCATGGGCACCCAATTCTACGAGAAAATACCCAGAGATTTTCCAAGATTTTTGCTTTCAATTTTTGTTTTCAAATAATTACTTGTCATTTGTTGCAAGCTCCCTGGGTATTTTTTACTGTTTGTACATTCCTGAATTTTTATTTTTATTGGCAACTGTAGTTTTTATTTTATTTATTTATATGGATTTATGTACTCTCTGTTACACAAGACTCTGGGTGATTTATTATAAAAGGAAAATATATACGTGAGACATGGGCTCAATAAAAATGGCAATCCAAATGCCCTACAATCGTATCCAGAATGCTAAAGATCAACCTGCTGAAATAAATCATTTTCATGGCTCTTCGAAAAAGAAATAGGAAGAAGGGCTGGTGCACCTCAGTGACAGAGTGTTCCTTAGCAAATGAATCATTAGAGAGAAGGATTGTATTTGGGTCCATGTCCCTTTGATCTCATAGGTTCAGATTCATAGGCAATCTTGCTTGCCCTGGTATAGCAATAGCACTTAGACTTATATACCAGCCCTCTCTAGGTGGTTTACAGAGTCAGCAATCTGGCTCCTCATTTTGCCTACCTCAGAAGGATGGAAGGATGGGTCAACCTGGTATGCTAGGCAAATTCCACCTGGAAGAAATTGTCCTAATGTATTCTGGAACCAACCATTTAGTGTTTTATAGGTCAAAATGTACATTTTGAATTAGACTTGGAAATGTATAGTTATAGTTAATGCAATGACCAGCAAGTTGCTAAGCTAGTATAATAGGAGCTTTTATCCACTTACATCCTGACCACTGCATTTGTAACAACTGCAATTTTTAGGCAGTCCTCAGAACTTGAGTCATTATCCTCAGTGGCTACTACATAAAATCCAGAGCTACTCAGTCTTGAAATAGCTGAATCCTGCTGTTCCCCATCCAGACTCTGACATCTTCCAGGCATCAGGATAAGACATTCATGGCAATGCTTAGTTCTCCAGGGGTGGAGATATATAATTGGATATCATCAGCATACTAATGTTGCCTCAACCAATGGCGATGATGAGCTCACCCAACAGCTTCATGTAAATGTTAAAGAGGAGAAGAGAGAGCAACAGGTTCTATGGTAGCCCACATATGTCAAGGGTGGGCTCTCTCCTCCTGGGTCATCGCTGATTGGAATCGACCTTGAAGGAAGGAGCCTTCATTGTTACGAAGTGCTAATCTGGGATATACTTTTTGACTGCTGGTTTCTTTACTGTTGGTAGTCAATCCTAAAAGGTTGAAGCTATTCACCCCTTTAATACTTGTATTGTCAGTTCTAAGACTGCTTACTGTATCTGTTATCATTAGTTGGATCTTCTTTATATTTAAATTTAGTCCCATTTTCCCCCATTATGCTCTTTGACTTTCATTATAAAGCTTCCAGATCACTTACATTTTCAGCTAGCAGAGTAATACCATCAACAGAGCAAGATATTGATGTTTCTTCCTCCAATTTTAGCACAAGCTCATTTGCTTCCAATTCAGCCTGCTTCAATATATATTCAGCAGGTAGGTTGAATAAATAAGAAGAGATTATAGACCCTTACCTCATTCTTTTGGTGACCAGGAGCCAGTCTGTTTTATCATGTTCTGCCTGGTCTGTGGTTTCCTGTCCTGTTTATAAGATTTGCAGGAAAGCAATTAGTTGTTCTGAGATTTAAGGATGTTCCATAGCTTGACCAGATGCCACAATCAAGTCCAAATCGTCCCTTTTTCTCTACCATGGTTCCTATCTATTTTAGTCCATGTCCCTTCCTGCTGCACTGGACATTAAAATACAGCACATGTCATGTGTACGTTGAGTCTAGGATTATTGTTGGGTATCATTTGTTCTTTAGTCACTGATTCTTGTTTTTATTTTTTCCTTTTGCAAACACATTTTATTGGAGATTGAATTGCACTGAGATTAACACCCAAAGTATCAGAAATCAATTCACAGGTCACTGATAAATATTGACATACAGAATGAAACAGCTGCTGGTTAGGTTGCAAAAGGATGAACACGCTAGTTCAAGTTACACGTAAGAGTAACATCTGCTCTAGAAACAGTAAGTGGAATCTGTAGCATGTGCTTTCCATGTAAATAAATTCAGTACTGAATTTATCTTCAGCACATCTTCAATGTGCTAGTCGCTGGGAAGCAAAACTGGGAGGAGGCTATCCATACCCCCTTTTTCATTCACAAACACCCAACATGCCACAATCAACAGCTTGTATCGTGATGTGTTTTCTATTCGGTGCCCACCTATCTAGAGGTCTTTTGATATTTCTTTTGTGTATACACAGGCCTGCCTGCCTGCCTGCCTGCCAGCTCACCCACCCGCCTACCCATCCATCCATCCATCCATCCACCCACCCACCCACCCACCCACCCACCCACTCATCTATCTATCTATCTATCTATCTATCTATCTATCTATCTATCTATCTATCTATCTATCATCTATCTATCATCTATTTTTAAAAGATATACAAGAATAAAAAAAACAAGGACAAATTTAAAAAAATCAGATATAACTTCAGTAAGTCACAGTAAGTGGACAGAGAAATTGCAAGAGTTATATAGTTGATGCTCAGTATTTGTTGTGGCCCACCAGCGGCCTGCGCAGATCGTGGCTGATCCCGATGACGAGGAGGCTGGTGTGGGGTCGCGCCACCCCCACCGCCGCCACCGTCGGACAGCGAGGAGGCTGAAGAGGATGAGGTGCCAGAGGCAGAGACTCAGCCAAGGCCTTTAGAACCTCCAGAGGCTCCTTCAAGTGGAGAGAGCGAAGGGGAGGAGCCTCTCCTCAATGCTCGAGCACGCAGGACTGCCAAAAGGCAGGAGTGGCTACTCAGGAGGAGGAGGTCTCCTCCAGAATAAGGTTTGAGGATAATTGGCCCCTCCCTTAGCCTATTTAAGTCGCACGCAGTTAGTAATTTCTTGCTGGAAACAATGTGTAATTATTACAGAGCATGTTGGAGAGTGAGTGTCTTATCGTATCTTGTTTTCTGGGCTGATTGTCAACCTTTGCTGGACTTTGTTTATTCTTGGTACATTATAACTTTGATAAGGACCATTGGTGTGTATCACAATCCTTGGGAATCCGGAGCTGGGGCAGAATAGTATATCTTTTAAAGTCTTAGTCATAAAAAAACAAAACGCACTGAGAAAAAAGATTTAAAATTTCTTTTATGATCTCTGAGTGGGAGATACTGGTTCTGTTCCATCCCATCCCTGAAGCTCACTGGATGACCTTGGGCCGGTCACTCTTTCTCAACCCCTCTTTGTTAACCTAACAGGTGAACAAAAATGCAGGAGGGACTGGTATACACGCCACCTTCAGTTTCTGAATAAAAAGCAGGATTTAAATGTAACAATAAGGAATTTCACTGGAGAATTTGCTCACTGGCTGTTACTAGCATACTAGCATAGCAGCAAGAACATAAGAGTGCTTTAAATGTTTATGAACTGCAATTTGCAGTATCTCTCCCTGTTGCCCCTTGTGCCTGGTTTTACTGGGAACTGCAATTCAGGTGCATGTTGACCACTGATTCTTTTCTGTTGTATATAGTTTTAAATACTTGTCTTCAGTAGTGGTTTACGGATTTGCTAGCTCAGATGCTTGACTTTTAAACCCACAATGAAGTGGGAAACAGGTAGCTTTCCTAAGCTGGACTCTTGTCACAACAGCCAAACGATTTGCACTGTTTTGTGCCAATTCCTTCCTTAAACTCTTAAACCCGAAATCTCTGCCCTCCCCCCCTTTTTTTTAAAGGCAGACATTTTCCTGATTAGTTACACACTGTTGCATGTAGTTTCGACATTATGTTGAATTAAATAATCTTAATTATAGTTTACAATAAAGAGTTGGTTTTAATACTGGTGAAAAACAACTTCTTTCCCCATTGCTGCTTTTTATAAACGTGCCTGTTCCTTTCAGTAGCAGAAATTCTATAAACATCATATATTATGGTAATAATGGGAATGTAGAGTACACTGCCTTGGGCATAAAGGTATTTTATACCTTTCAGTTTCCTTTTATTTTAATGTATATACATCAAGCAAAGGGCTCATTAGAAAGCTCGCTGCAGAGGTCAAGTACATGTAAAGGCCAAACATATCCAAGAGATGCTGAGTTTCCAGGAAAGCTGAGACGTGCTGGGATAGTTGAAACAATAAAAGCTTTTATTGCCCTTTAAAAGCTGCACCTCTACTTAATTGTAATACGGGTCTTTCTTAACAGAATTTTTTAAGCCTTCCTTCCTTCCTTCCTTCCTTCCTTCCTTCCTTCCTTCCTTCCTTCCTTCCTTCCTTCCTTCCTTCCTTCCTTCCTTCCCCTTTTGAAAGTCAGAAACATAAACTGCTCCAGAAGATGATAAAATGTTTGCTACCTAGATATGGCTGTTCTGCCTATACCTTGCCAATGTTTTGGGTAACATCATACCCAAAACATTGGGTATGATGTTTTGGGTCCCATTTCTCCCTGTGCAGGAATCCAAACGAAAGCATCCTTGAAAGCTGTCTGTCAAGCCACTACTTAAATGTATCCAGCTAAGGAGAGCCCCCCAATTACTTGTGTAGTGTATTTGAGTATCAAATTGCTCTTAGTTACTAAGAAAGTTTCTCTAATGTCCTAATCCATTAGATTAGATGGCTCAGGGTGACTGCCTAGTCGTCATGGGGACAGGAGGAATAGTTAGAGTTGAGTGATGGGAGTAAAACAAAATAGAGTATGAATAAAAATGGTTTTTAAAAAATAACAAGTAAAAAAGTAAAAGATAAAAAGTAAAAAAGTAAAAGATAAAAAGTAAAAAAGTAAAAAAGTAAAAAAGATAAAAACAAAAAAAAAGTAAAAGATAAAACTAGTAAATTGTTCTGTTGGCTCATCAGCACCCTCTTCCCTCCCAAATCCATTATTTTTTCGTCCTGCCCTCTAGAAAAATAACACTTCTTGAACTTCTGTGTGATATCCTTTCAGGAATTTGAAGAGATAAGAGTGTTATCACATTATAGCTCAAACTTTTTTCTCAAGGTTAAACTTGAAATATTCATTTAATCTCTCTTCAGAAATCCTCATTGTCCTTGTTTGTCCTTGTTGCTCTTCTCAGAAGATGTTCCATGTCCATGATGAGATGGTATCTATTCATTATAGTATCATTTGTCCCTAAATAAATTAGCAAGACAAAATAATTGCTAATGGATTTGGATGTTGTTCTATCACATCTCTAATCCTTGCTTCTGGCAAACAAGCACTTCTTGGAATGATAGGTCCAGTCAATTCATATTCATTTTAATTCCTCATAGTTATGAGTTAGCAATTACTTCTGTTTGACTTCTTGCAGGGTGCCATATCCCCTCCATTGTTCAATGATCTACTGTTTCTTGTTGCTCTTTTTTCCCCTCATGTAAACTGTGTGTGTGTGTGTGTGTGTGTGTGTGTGTGTAAAAACCAGACATTTGTTTCTAAGTTTTAGTGTCTAAAAAGGTATCTCTCTCATTTGCCCTCATTTGCTGGGATAATTCCTTTTTGTTTGTTTGTTTCTTTGTCTTCCTTATAGGGTGGCTTTGTCTATCAGCTCCTTCACGTAGTCTGATCAATCTCCATCCTGTTTCATTAGATAAAGTGTAGCCACTTAGTCCAATCTTGGGACTATATATTTTCATGTAGGGACATTTTAAAGCAGCGCAGGCCACAAGAATCTGTTTCATTTGTCTTCATTTTTTGTGAAGACACCACCAATAGAAGGTGGCCTTTTCTATTCTGTCCTTGTTTTCTATTCAGGTTCAAAAGTTGGCCACATATATACAGAATAACAGAGTTGGAAGGGACCTTGTAGGTCATCTAGTCCAAACCCCTGCTCAAGCAGGACACCCTATACCATTTCTGACAAGTGGCTATCCAGTCTCTTCTTAAAAGCCTTCAGTGATGAAGCATCCACAACTTCTGAAGGCAAGCTGTTCCATTGGCTGATTGTTCTCACTGTCAGAAAAATTCTCCTTATTTCTAGGTTGAACCTCTCTCCTTGATCAGTTTCCATCCATTGTTCCTTGTCTGGCCTTTGGGTGCTTTGGAAAATAGGTTGTCCCTCTCCTTTCTGTGACAGCCCCTCAAATATTGGAACAATGCTATCATGTCATTCCTGGCCCTTCTCTTCACTAGACTAGCCATGCCCTAATCTATACTAAAATTCGTTCTTCCAGATACCCCACCAAAGTACACACAGGAATTTCATGTGTTCTTTCTGTCTTTTGTTTCACTTGCACTGGCTAAAAAATCATTACTGGATTTAAGTAAAGGTCCTAATTATAATGTTTTAAATCCTAAACCAACACCATTCTCAGCTTTTGTCCAATCAGGAGGAGACAGGGCTTTATAATTTCCTATCAGATGATTGATAATCTTGGAGATGGGAGATATCTACTAATGTCATCTGGCCCACTGTAGCCAGTTACTTGCCCTGATGCAATGGAGAAATAAAATATAATTAATTACTCTACAAACCAGGAAAGAAGCCATGTAAGAGCAGTGCGGATTCATTATATGCAGCCATCAAGTTGGTTTTGACTCCTAGCAATCACATAGACTTCTCCAGGATGAACGAGCATAATATAGACATCTATAAATATAGCAGTTGATGCTTGTAAATATGTCCAGGATTTAGATACCTAAGCCAGGAAACTCCCTTCTCAACATAAAGAGTTTGCCTGAACTCATGTCCCAAAGCAAAAATTAAGAAATAAGAGGGATTTGCTTGCTCTCTGTGTGGATGTAACTTCATGAAAATAATGCTTTGTATACAAACTATTATATTAAATATGAATAATTTGACTGAGTGTGTTTACACAATTAGATCAATCTCTATGTGATTATTGTGTTTAGCTGTGTCTTGCATTTTTATTTAGCTTGGGTAATGTGCAGAGCATTGTCAGGGTACATTATAATTGAAATAATTGTTGATAGGGTTTGTGGAGATCTTCTGAAAGCAGCTGTTATTGCTGCATTTTTTAATAATAATTGTTTTCCTTTTGACTGTGGTGCTTTAAGAACATATATGACTCTTGTTATGGTATGTCCTCATATGTAATTTTAGGAATTTTTCCCAATGTACACAGTAGCTTTATAAGGCAACACACAACTACAGAGATATGCTCTTCCTCTTTTAATATCCATATTGTACTGTTGGAAGAAATGTCCATCTGGGTCCAGCTTCAAGTGGGGAGAAAGACACTGGAAACTTGGTGGCTGTTTTTAATGGTGGACAGGACCACATGGTTTTGAGGTCCTGGGAAAAAAGCACATGGGAGACACAGAGAGATAGATATTTCTACCCTCTCTTGGGCCCCACCGTAGAGTTTCCTGTTCCTGTACAAGAAATGGCTGTCAGACTCCCAGGGGGCGGGGGTCTTAGCTAACTTTGTAGGCTGTCTGTGAACCAAGCTTGGTTGAGTCTTGCTAAATGATGCAATCTTCCCAAGTGCCATGTGGTGAGATTGGTAGAGGGCTAATCTTATCATGTCCTGAGTGTCAGCTTTGGAAGCCATATTAGTACCAGAAGCTTCCAAGCTGCCAACTCCTTGTGCTTGGGAAAGTAGGAGGGGGGGATTTAGGAGAGTGATTGTAGTTAGACATAATAGCATTCTTCCCTTTGGTCAAGGCCATGGTGTTTATGCATCTAGAGGAGGAGTGGTTGCAGGGATGGCTTAAGGTGGGACGGATGATGATTGGGCCATGTGACAGACTGATGGGTGCAGGGGCTGGATTTGGGGTTTTAATTTACTAAGGGAAAACCCGGAACTCTCAGATTTGGGTTTTCCCAGATGTGCCAGTATACCTACTCTAATAAATGGAACTTTGAGAAATGCTAGCCTCGGAGTTTTTAATTGGAGTGGGGCTTTCTGGAACGCTGACACTGAGGGCCATGTCTTAATCCCATCACCCTGGAGCTGAAGGGGGGGGCATGGAGTTGCTGGGAGCTGCTTTGTCTTTAAAAACATGTTTCTCCTTTTCTCATCTAGGGAAATATAATATTCTGCCTCTTTAATATTTCCTAGAATATTTCATTCTTCTAGGAGGGGGATGGGTGCTAACTTCTTACAGTGCTTAGAAACCTGTAGGTGCTGTATAAATACTACAATCGTAATAGTAATAATAGGATTGTTCTGTTTGAGAAACTGAGTTACTCTGACTATACATCAGAGGAGGAACAAAGCATCAAGGGATTGGACTCAGTTGTGTGCCCTCTGGTGACAGAAAATGCTTTGATCTGGAGGAGATTCTCCAGAGCAGGAGAGGTAATTTCCTCTTCTCTCTATGCTACCCTACAGCCAGCTCCAAAGGATTAGTAAGGCTCTTTGGAATAACATAGTAGGTGGTACAGGGGAGTTGCAAAAGGAAGAAAGGGGATTTTCTCAGATCTCTCCCATTTCCCTTAATGAACTCTTTAGTGGAACAAACGGACACAATTGAAACACAGATTTGAATAGGAGGCACAGCAATAGGAGTAACAAAACAAACAAACTAAGCAAGATCAGTAAGCAGCTAGAAGTTAACTTGAGCAGCAGGCTCCTGTTTTCACAAGGAGAGAAAAAAAAATTGAGCTCTCAGCATCAAATTGCTCCCAGAGACATTAGAGCAACTTAACAAGAGCTTAACTTCTTCTAGGAGGCTAAGGAGATTTGGTGAAGTAAGACTGAGAGGATTGGAAGCATGTCATAAAAAGTCTGAGAAAAAACAGGATAAGTAGTGAGGCTTAGATTTTTAGGCAAAACCCGAATTCAGGAAATTCACTTATTGAAATTCACTTACTAATTAAACACGAAGGAAGGGGAGTTAGCCCAAAGGCTTTCTGCTAATATAGTCAGTAAGTCAGAGGTAGGTGGAGTGACACCAACCAGCTTTCAGTGATTTTTTTTTGGGGGGGGTGAAAGTTAGTCCTTATCCACTGGTATGCAAACAACAATAATAACTAAACCATTAAAAATACTATTTGCCTGAGGAAAAATTATTTATTTATTTAGCATATGGCATATTATACATGGATTAGCAATGTATATTAACATTTTGTTGTCATGAGTCAGGAAAGTCTACAGAGTAGTCTGTCTACCCAAAAATAATTTATCTTAAAGATGGAAAAAAAATCATCTCAGGATACTTTTAGGTGGCACGGTTCCACAAATTGGCTTGGAAGACTTAGTTTTTTGTTGTTTTTTTTAATTTGATTTATATAAATCAAATTAATTTGATTTATATATCTCCGGAGACTCACAATGTGTTAAGCAATAGCCTTCATTCTTTTGTATATTTATACAAAGTCAGCTTATTGCCCCCACAAACTGGGTCCTCAATTTACCTACCTTAGAAAGGATGGAAGGCTGAGTCAACTTGAGCCTGGGGAGATTCGAACTTGAAGTAATTGCAGGCAGCTGAATGTTAATAACAGGCTATTAGTCTGCTGCGCCACCAAGCTCTAGTATGAAGATACAGGCAAGGATTATATTTTCAAAATTAGGTCTGAATGAATCAAGAGAAAAATTGGCTGGTTATGGGAACATTATTCTTTCTGTGCAGGAATCCCAATGAAAACAGCAGTTGTGACAAATTTAGCAGGCAAATGCTTTTTCCACAACTGTTAAATTAACTAGCAACTAAGAGATGTAAAAATTCACTATTCCAGGGACACTAGCAATATTGCATTTTTCATTCATATTATACCAATCTGGATACAGATGGATTCATTTCGCCAAAACAAGCATACATCTCAAAATTGAAAAAGATACGATCAAGTGGTATATTAATAATTTGCAAGTATGGATCACCTAAACTATACTTTACTTGGTGACATGTACTTGTGAGTAGGTTGTGTAGTATTCATAAAACAGGGCTTGGCATGACAGAATCCACTCATACCTTAACATTTAATAAATATTGAAAAATACCAGATTCATGTCATAAATTGTTGCACATAAATAGCCCTCCACATAAATTGTTTGAATGTTCTTGGCTGGAAAATGAAAAAGACCGTAACAGTAACCTTGTTGACTAAGACATAACCCATCTTAATCCAGCATTTTGTTTCATGTAGTGCTCAACTAAATGCCCCTGGGGTGCTTGAGAATACAAGATAGAGACATACCCCTCTCCAACCCCCTTGTCAGCATAATACCCACCCACCCCAGCCTTAATGGAACACTTGGGCCTCCAAGATTGCTAGCCCTTGTCTATGGAAATTCTCAGTCATCCAGGTCATGGTTGCACCTTTGGAACATGGATAGCCCTTATTCAGCCCTGTCCTCCATGATTTTATCCTTTTTAAAGCTTTCCAAATTATTGACTATCAATATATTCTGTTGTAGTTAATTTCATCGGTTAAATTATGTGCTGCATGATGCGCTTTCCCCACTGGTGATAGTGAGCTTGTATGCTCACAGGCAGCTATTTATTTAGTAATGCACTCATGAAACTGAGGGTAAAGCTTGGATGTTGTTGCAAAGGTGTTTATTCTCCTGTGTCCTTATTCCTTTTTCTTGCAATCTTCCTTGCACAAGCTCTAAATCCCCTTTTTAAGGTTTATATAAATGTTTTATCCTCCTAATACTGGCATGCTTAATAAACATTAATCCCTTGTCCACCTGGGAAGGGCAGGCCTCCCATCTGCTCTGCTCTGCCTACAGAGCTTTGTGCTGTGCCTTGGGTGTATTTATTTGTTAATGACAGCTGAGGTTCTTATGAGCAAAACAGCAGGAGGTCTGCAGATGTTGAAGGCAAGGCAAGGAGGATCTGAGATGAACTCCTGTGCATTTGTTGTGAAGGCATTCTAAGAATCTATTAATCCATAATTGTTTGGATAATGCTTGTGGAAATAGACAACAATAAATTACCAGTCAGTTGAAAAAAGGGGAAGAGGGAGAGAAGGAGGCAAAAGAACTGCTATGCACTTTTATTACATTAAAAGGTAAAAGTAAAGGTTCCCCTCGCACATATGTGCTAGTCGTTCCCGACTCTAGGGGGCGGTGCTCATCTCCATTTCAAAGCTGAAGAGCCGTTAATGTGCCCATATCATCATTCTATCACCTGAACAAAAATTGGGTCCATACTTTCAGATGTCTGTCTATGAAGAATCTACTAAGTATTTTTTTTAAGGAACAGTGGGAAGGCCATAAAAGATATATGATGAGCAGTTGCTGCGAGACTTAGGGAAGGCGATTTGGATTGTGTAAAGGGAAGGGTGGTGGCCTTTGCCCCAAAGAGGGAAAGCACTTCTGGTGATGACTAGAAACTCTTTGACACATACAGTATGCCTTTCTATTTATCCAAGTGGGTGAAATGAGTTGGCTGAAAGATAGACAGCTGTATAAATGGTTTAAACAAATAAAGACAAATAACATGGCCAGATATAGTTCTGAACAGACTGCAACAGCTGGGAAGGAGGGTAAAAGAGGTGGGGTCACAGGCAATGTATTTCTTGTTGAAGGATGTGGCCCAGGAAGAGAAATAGTGTAAGAAGTGAACTGTGCAGATAGATTTGGGAAAGGTTGTGGGAAGGAACTGGGGAAGAGTGTAGCTTAGATAAGGAGACGTAATATAGCCAAGATGGGAAAATATGGGAAATAAATATTTCAGAAAAACTCTGCTATAATTAATACATCTGCTTGGGAATTTACTATTTTCAAGATTATGCTTTTAGCTCAGAGTAGCATTAAATAGGTTTTTTTTTTTTTCTGAAATCCATGTGGTTTTTGCTTGGTTGGTGTGAGTCTTGCCAGAATTTGTCAATAGTGGGTCATTTTTCTAAGGTGAAGATTTCTTGTATGAGATGGGCTACAACTAAGAAGAATATGCTTGGAAGGCACCTTGCAAACATGTGGAAGAGGAGAAAGGGCACCAAGAAAGTAGTGTGATGCCAAAGTGCCAGTACAAGACTAGGAAGATTATGAAGAATACACCATAAATAATGGCAGGAATAATCCAAGGCACCTGACCCAAGAATTCCAGAATCTCTATACAGATGCAGGTGGAAACAGGAAGAATTAGAAGTCACTACGCAGGAAGTCAAATATGATATAGTGGCCATTACTGAAACTTGGTGGGATAAAACTCTTGGATGAAAGGAAAAATGAATGGATATAACTTAATCAAAAGGCCAGACAAAAGAGGAGGAAGAGAAGAACGTGATAATGGGACAGGAATTTGACATCCCAAAATTTCCCGAAGCAGTTGTGAGGAGCCCCTGAGCCACATTGGCCTACTCTTCCCTGCAGAGCTGAGGATCAAAAGCCTTCAGGAGGAAGGAAGCCACGGATAAAAAAACAGTAAGGGTGGGGGACAAGCAGGCATCTCCTTTTGCCTGCCGCCTTCTGATTTTCAAGTCTTCCCTACAGCATCCCTCTGCTGCTCCAGGGAGAAAGGAGGTAACATCCTGGCAGAAAAACAAAACTGGTATAACTAAGGGTCTTTCTTCTTCCACTCTGCAGCTATTAATTGAGATGTAAGAGAACAATGGGAACAGAGAGCAAAGATGAGAATAAACAACACTATGGTGTCTTTCAGCAATCGTCATGGTCCTAAGATTACAGGCAGTCCTCGACTTACAACAGTTCATTTAGTGACCGTTCAAAGTTACAATGGGATTAAAAAAGTGATTTACAACCAATTTTTACACTTATGATTGTTGCAGCATCCCTATGGTCACGTGATCAAAATTCAGATACTTGGGAACCGACTCATATTTATGACGGTTGCAGTGTCCTGGGGGTGGGGGGTGGTCATGTGATCACCTTGGGTGACCTTCTAACAAGCCAAGTCAATGGGGAAGCCAGATTCACTGAACAACCGTGTTACTAACTTAACAACTGCAGTGATTCACTTAACTATGTGGCAAGAAAAGTCGTAAAATGGGGCAAAACTCGCTTAAGTGTTTCACTCAACAACAGAAATGTTGGACTCAATTGTGGTCATAAGTTGAGGATTACCTATATATGATTTATATATAAATCTAATCTGCTGGGGAACATCTTTCAGTTTCCTTTACCCGATCTTCATCCAAAATTATATTCATTATGTAAATATGGAGCTAGGGATACATTGAAAAAGAGGTGTATGGCACTGTTTTGTCTTATATTTCCCAGTGAACTTATCAATGTATCGTATTTTTCGGACTATAAGATGCACCGGAGTATAAGACGCACCTTAGTTTTTGGGGAGGAAAATAAGAAAAAAGCTGATTCGTGGGTGGATTGGCCTCCTGAAATACCCCCAATCAGCTGTTTCCAGAGGTGAACTTTAGCAACAGGTTCATTGGTTGTGAGCTCTGCGCCTTGCTTTTTTTTTCAGCCTTTGAAACCTCCATTTGAGAGGCTTTTTTTCCAGCTTCTCAAAGGGAAGTTTCGGAGACTTTTTTTCAGCCTCTGAAACCTCAGTTTGAGGGGCTTTTTTCCAGCCTCTCAAAGGGAGGTTTCGGAGACTTTTTTCAGCCTCTGAAACCTCCGTTTCAGAGACTGGGCAGGGGCTACATTTGGACTATAAGACGCCCCCAGATTTTCACCCTCTTTTTGGGGGTAAAAAGATGCATCTTATACTCTGAAAAATACGGTATTCATTAAAACGCCTTTATGGAGAAACAGGTTGGAATCAGGAAAAAAGCGGACATGCACAGTAAAAACGGAGTTATATGTGACTGTGTATTACGCATGCTTCCCATAATCCCAGAGAAAATTCAGCTGTTTTGAGGAGTTTTAGAAAGATGTTAAGTTTCTACCCTTGAGTATCCCAAAGTGCCTTTTTGAGATTGAATCTGCACCCCAAAGCATTTTTTGAAATCTTATACACAGTCTCTCTCACACGTACGTTATTAAGTATTGTAACCATTCTGTGAATGCAAATGTGCGATATAAATTGAGTGAATGAATTACAGGTAATCCTCGATTTACGATCACAATTGAGCCCAATGTTGCTAAGCAAAACATTTGTTAAGTGAATTTTGCCCCATTTTATGACTTTTCGTGCCACAGTTGTTAAGTGAATCACTGCAGTTGTTAAATTAGTAACACGGTTGTTAAGTGAATCTGGCTTTCCTATTGACTTTGCTTATCAGAAGGACACAAAAAGCGATCACATGAACCCGGGACACTACAACTGTCATAAATATGAGTCAGTTGCTAAGCATCTGAATTTTATTCATGTGACTGTGGGGATGCTGCAACAGTTGTAAGTGTGAAAAATGGTCATAAGTTACTTTTTTCAGTGCCCTTATAACTTTGAATTAAGCTACCTTGATATTCTGATGCCCTGATATTATTCACAAAGCTTCTGATCTAGTTTATAAGAGATCTGCTCCACTAACCAGACTGCAATTATCTAAAATGATCCAAATATCTGAACTCATTGTATATTATTAACATCAATGTGACCTTATTTAACAAGTTTAAACTTCTTGATAATCTCCAAACAGTTTAGATATGTGGGACTGTGTTTGCTTTATTTTCTTATTTAGAATATGACTCTCCTAAGCTGTTTGTTCTAGTCCTGAATTCATTTGTTACCAAAATGCTAGATTAAGAAAACAAACAGTACCAGTGGCCATTTAGAATGAGATGTAGATAGAAAATAGATTTGCCCTACCAATTCAGTGTTACCCCAACATTTTGGGCTTCAGCTGTCACAATTCCTCCATTTGGGGTATGAGAACTTAAGTTCAATATACCAATTTGGAAAAGTAAATATTGATGGATCTGTTAGCTCCATTTTTTTTCCAGTTTTTTACGTTAACAATATTACTTATTTTCATCCTCCTTCTATATGAAAATAAAGAAGTTGGTACAAAAATGGTATACACATTTTAATTTGTTCTGTTACTCTTTCTCTACATTCTACCTAACTAAATGCATCATATATGCATTTTAATATTATAAAATGTGAAGAGCTGCAAACATTAAAGGATGTTCCATTTCAGTTTACCTGTTGGCTCAGAAAATACAAATTAAGGTATGTGGGCAAAAGAAGTATTCTTTCCACCACTAAATGTGGATGAGAATATTTTTTAAAAAGCCACCTTCCAAAGTTATTAACATTATTGATACCTGACTTAAACCAGCAGTGGAGAATCCATATCATAAACTATTGTGAATGTAGGTGCTTGTGTTAATTCATCCTGTGAAGAAAAAAAAGGGCCCAGCATTTTTGAAAGACCATATGTTGCCTGCTCTTGCCTAAATAGGATCATAATGTTTAAAGATTGATTTCTGCTTTGGGAAAAAAAAAAAAACGGCTATTGAACTTTTTGTGCTGGTCCATCTGAATGATTCTGTGTCTCTTTTGGGATGGATGGATAGATGAGAGAGAGAGAGAGAGAGAGATACTGCCCATCTCTCAATAATTTAATTTTTTTTTTGTTGGTGGACCTCTGATTGTTTAAAAAAGAAATTGAGTGGCCTGACTGTAATTATTTTTTACTGATAATTTTGTTCTACTTTTGTACCACTGGAAATGTGAAATAAAAGTTATTTTAGGTAAATATATATGAATAAAATATGTATTAGCTTTTCGTATCTTCCTTTTTGTTTGATATCTATGAAGATTCTTAGTCATCCAGATCATCATTGTCCCAAAGGTGCTTTTTCAAAAAGCAACTGGGCTTTGTTTTTCCTTGAAGACGTTTCACTTCTCAACCAAGAAGCTTTTTCAGTTCTTCAGTTCTTCTTCTTCGGAACTGAAGAAGCTTTAACAGATTAATAGAGTTGGAAGGGGTCTTGTAGGTCATCTAGTCCAACCCCCTGCCCAACCAGGAGACCCTACACCATTTCTGACAAATGGCAGTCCAAACTCTTCTTGAAAGTCTCAAGCTTCTTGGATGAGAAGTGAAATGTCTTCAAGGAAAAACAAAGGAAGTCCAGTTGCCTTTTGAAAAAGCACCTTTGGGATTCCTTTTTGTTTCCATGCTTGTTCTGGTTTTTGCTTTATGGCCAAGGAATTGATAAAAGTTGCATAAGAATCTCTCTTCTCTTCAACCTGAGAGCATTTCCTAGTCGAAATCAATCTCCTGAAAACAATAATTTGACCCAAATTATACAAGTTCAAAACTGCAATGTAACCTCTGTATTTGTAGATCTTGGGAAATTAATGGCTTGGACTGCAGAAGGAATTGATATTTTGATGCGATGTGTTTTTAAATGAATAAAAATGTAACCATGCGATCATTTGATTTGCACTGCTTCAAACATACACAGTAGTTCTAACCATTGTTCTTTTTCTGGATAATGGCATAGCCTTTATGATACCCGATCTAGAGACCTTAGTGGTAGCTGAAGCTGCCTTCCTGTTGTGGTTTCCTAAGGGAAAGCTTCATTGAGCAGAGTGGAATTTACTTTGGAGTAGCCTTGAGATAGCACTGTTTATATCTGCAGTGAGGTGCTGCAAGAACAACTGGAATATGACACAGATGCAATGGATAGACATGAACTCCTTAGCTATTTGCTTCTCAAGTTTTCTGTTTTTCTCCATAGCTCCTGCCCAGGCCCAGATCATTCATGCTGGGCAGGCCTGTGTTGTAAAGGAAGATAACATCAGTGAACGAGTGTACACAATTCGGGAAGGTGACATCCTTGTTCTGCAGTGTTTGGTTACAGGGCACCCACGGCCACAGGTAAGCTTTCTCTTCTTATTATCAGAATATTGTTTGACCTGGTATTCTCAGGTATTTTCAGCTATATCGATATAGAGATTCTCTTTCCTTCTTCATCATCGTTTTTTAAAGTTTTATTCTGACTGACTTTGAGCAACTCTGGGAAGCTATCAATAACCAAACGAAGATATTACAGTAAAACATTTAAAATAAAGAGAGAGAGAGAAAAGATAGCAAGTGCAATAAAGGAGGGGTCTCATTCTCCCTCACTTAAGGCCTGAGTGTTTCATCATTTCCCATTCCCCTAGCTGGCATAACCAATGGCAGGGAATTGTAGAGATTGTAGAACCAGGAAACTAATTCATACCATCCACAATATGCAGATTCCTGACCAATTCAATCTAGAGTTGGTGTACCCTGCAGGTCTTTTACAATTCTTTTGAACAGCGGCAAAGTGGTGGCCATCTGAATCTCGGGGGGGGGGGAATCTTATTCTTCATCCTTATCACCAACCTTAGTCTAATTAGGCAACCTGCCAAAGGCTTTTCTTGGCAAAAATTCAAAAGCAGAAGACTCAGGCAAGAAATAAATGCAGCAAGACAAGAAACAAATCTATCAATGTTGTTTTCCAACAAAGAGCCCAAGAGCTGTTGCTGGTCTTTTAAGCCTTATGGGAGGGGCCAATAATCTCTTGGCTTTACTCCCGAGTTGTCCTTTTTGCTTTAGTTGCTCTTGCCTTCTAGCAGCTCTTTTCATGCGTGCACTAGGAACAAGCTTCTCCTGTTCCTCTGTCTCTCTGCTGTCAGCCTCTGGAGGCTCCGGAGTCCACACATCACTCCCAGATGGCCCTGGCCCCATCTCTGCCTCCAACACAGAGCCCTCATCCAGGCCTTCCCCAGCCTCCAGGACTGGCCCATGTTCTTCCTTAGCCTCATCACTGTCTGACTCTGCTGCCAGCTCCACAGGCTGCTGGCGGACCACAACACTACTACAGAGAAGACATTCTTCTGAGGATCCAATTTATGACTTTGTATATTCGAAGAAACCCATAGGACACCAGCCCTGCAAGATTGAATTGGCCAGGCAGAATATCCACTGAATATGTGGCATTCAGAAATGTCCAATGTCTAATGAAATAAAAGACAGTCAGATTCACCATAATGTGGTATAATCCTTCTGTTTTGTTTCGTCCACAAAACAGAAGGAATCGGTATATTGTGGCTAATATGAGTTGGTTGTCTTGTCCTATAACTTCTACTAAGGAGAAACATTTAGAAGGTATGGCATTTTGTATAAATATTGAGTACTTTGCAGGGCCTTCTTCAGTCATGTTAACTTGCAGCTTTTTAGTGTTCTAATTTTCCAGAGTAACTACTTTGTTGTTGTTAGTTGCGAAGTCATGTCTGACCCATTGCGACCCCATGGACAACGTTCCTCCAGGCCTTCCTGTCCTCTACCATCCTCTGGAGTCCATTTAAGCTCATGTCTACTGCTTCAGTGACTCCAGCCAGCCACCTCATTCTCTACCATCCCATTCTTCTTTTGCTCTCAATCTTTCCCAGCATCAGGCTCTTCTCCAGTGAGTCCTTCCTTCTTATTAGGTGGCCAAAGTATTTGAGTTTCATCTTCAGGATCTGGCCTTCTAAAGAGCAGTCAGGGTTGATCTCCTCTAGGACTGACCGGTTTGATCGCCTTGCAGTCCAAGGGACTCGCAGGAGTCTTCTCCAGCACCATAGTTCAAAGGCCTCCATTCTTTGGCGCTCAGCCTTTCTTATGGTCCAACTTTCATAGCCATACATTGCAACTGGGAAAACCATAGCCTTGACTATATGCACTTTTGTTGGCAGGGTGATGTCTCTGCTTTTTAGAATGCTGTCTAGATTTGCCATTTGTCTAGTTTTGTAGTGTAACTACTACATAGGCAGTAACACAGACTGAAGACTGAAAAATTTCTCATCTTTCCATTAATCTCACATTATAAGAGTGACCTTAACCTCCTCGGAAAAAAAACAATTTGAAACATGCAGGGGCATGTCCTAAACATCTATTTTTAAAACATTAAAACAGCTGCATTCTTTTTTCCCAGGTTTGTGATCTGCTTCAAAAGCTTCCCCTGAATGTCTTTGCATGCAAAGTGTGTATGTCAAGCCAAGTTGCTTCACTGGGAGAAAAATATGGAGAATTATTGGGGGAAATGTAAAGCAATTGTGCCTTGAACATGCATGTGGTGACTTTTAGGAGCACCTTCCAAAGCAATAATACAAGCCTGGAGAAAATTGTACCTGCTTTAGCAATTCCCCCAAAAGTGCTTCAGATATCCAAAATATCTCTTTCAAAATATTTTTACAGCATGAACTTGGGCTATTATTAAGTAAAATGAGGCCACCTTTTTCAAATGACAAGAAAAAACCTGACTCTAGTGTAGAAGGCAGAATTACAAACCACATGATCAGCTGACTTCGCTTCCTGCACAAAAATACAATGGATATAAACTGTGTAATTTCAGTTTTGAATGGTTTCTCTATGGCATGCATTCTTCTAACATTGCAATGTCTTGATCTAGCCTTTTATAATACCTTCAGAATGGCACTTCCTGCTTAGAGGACAAGTTTACACAGCTAGGGGCCATCAAGGCAAAGAGTTTGGGAATATATTTCTATTATTATTTAAAAGTTGAGAGAAATAGAAGATTCAGGTCTTTTTGTTCATACTATACATGATGCAGGAGGAAGACAGCATACAGATAAAGAATTTCTATTCACTCATGTCATGGCTGTTATATCCATGTTATCTGAATTTACAGCATGAATATAAATCCGTATTTCGTGATTTCTAGGGCTCCCTCCTTTCTCAAACTAGTTTTCTTGCCTTTGTTTAGCATTAGTCAGGAAGGGACAGAGTTTTGAAATTTGCTTGAAAATTTGTAAAAAAAAAAAAAACCATTTGACTAACAAATTTGTGTGATGAGTAACACACACAGGGACCCACTGGGAATGGACAGCAGTTCTTACCGTCTCTCTTCTCATCCTCCTCTTGTATCACTTTTCTGCTTCCTGTCCCCTGCTTCTCCAAATCAAAGATTTGTCTTTTAACCTTTGCTTAATCCCTTCCAACTGTTACCTCAGTTAGTCATTAAAGTTCCAAAATATGGTCAAACTAAATAAATGAAGCTGAAATGAAAAAAAAGCAGAGGAAAAATTAAAGAAGCAGCAGAAGCAGCCATGCAAACAGAATGCTCTTTAAGAGGCTTCAGGCTTCTAATGAGGGGACAAAGGCTAAACAAATCCTTCATGGGCTGCCATTAATTCTACAGGTGGAGCAAGGTGGGGTTGCTGAACCTGATCACTCCAAACCTGAAATCCAAGCTACTTCGCATATAGATAATCAATCAGAATAGAGCTGGAAAGGACCTTGGAGGTCTTCTAGTCCAACCCCCTGCTCAAGCAGGAGACCCTATACCATTTCAGACAAGTGTCTGCCCAGCCTCATTTTAAAAATCTTCAGTGATGAAGCACCCACAACTTTTGAAGGCAAGATGCTCCACTGGTTAATTGTCCTCTCTGCTTCTCCTTAATTCCAGGTTGCTCTTCTCCTTGATTGGTTTCCATCCATTGTTTTTTGTCCTGCCCTTTGGTGCTTTGGAAAATAAATTGTGACACAAAGACTTCCTCTTTGTGGCAGTCTCTCAAATACTGGGATACTGCTATCATGTTATGTCATGATATATTGTCATGTCAGGCCTGTGGGCAAGGAGAAGATTACCAAAAGCATATGAAAGTGCTAATATTGTTGCTTTCCAAATTTGCAGTTTTATAGCCAAATATTTTAATTCCCAATTGTCCCTCATGGTTTTTGTCTGAATTTGACAAATTTGCTCTGTTTAAGATTTGGATTAGCATCTGCAAAATGGGAGTAACTGCCTTTCGTTACATAGAGAAACGTGTGAAAAGTACTTCCAGTCTGAAGTGAAAATTGTCCCCAAACCCACATCTAATTTTTCTCTCACTTACTCACTTTTTATATCCACTCACTCTGAATCTTCCAAAATATACTACATGAATTCCATAAAAGACTGTTAATTGTATTCCCCCCCCCTTCCACTGTTTCTGGTCCATTTCACACATCAAGCAGGGGAAGGTAGTCAGAGGAAATCAAAGCATGTGGGGATCATATCGTGGCAAGGATAGGTTTCGCTTGAAAGCAGCTGATTTGGTTCAGACTGACAGTAGCCATGTCTGGGGAAAAAGCTAACTTGATTATCAGAGCTAGAGACATGGTTATGATTGTATTGAACCGTGTGGATGGAATATAGGATGCTGCTTTCAGTATTCATAGGGCTTGGTCTATCCTCTGTTTTCATCTATAATGACTAAGACTTCCTTTTCATGCTTAGAAATATCAGTGGAAGAACTTGATGCTTTCTGCATGCCAGGTATATATGCCTGAGGCCTTAGCAACTTCACCAGCATCAGCTCACATCCTACCTTAGGTCAATATCCCTGATAAATAATTATAAATTAAAGCTAACACAATTGCTAAGGAGGCCAATTTTAATTTAAAGGATCCTTTTGCTATTGGTTTTTCTGTTCTCTTTAAATAAGGTGTAGTTGATATTTTAGG
The DNA here is from genome assembly GCF_059756535.1 of Pantherophis guttatus. Classification (NCBI taxonomy): domain Eukaryota; kingdom Metazoa; phylum Chordata; class Lepidosauria; order Squamata; family Colubridae; genus Pantherophis; species Pantherophis guttatus. The sequence goes on along the minus strand of NC_142063.1, from coordinate 287,241,603 downwards.
AATGAATTCTGCTAGTTGAGGAGTGAAATCCTTACCTTACAAAAAAGGGTTCGAGGGTGTCAAGGTAACGATAGAGGAACTGGATGTGAGGATGGAGGGGCACTGAAGCACTACTTCATGATGAAATTGTGGGATTTGAAACTTCACTGATTCTGGCAACCAATTAGAGATGTATGGATAGTCTATATTTGGCTCCACTTGTCAGGAGAAGTTGTAAGGCAAGAAGCCAGCCTATGGAGCCTCTGGCTAAAATTGCCTTCAAGTAGGGATGTCCATGTTTGCCATATGAGAAATCTGATTTTTCTGCTGAGTAGAATTTTTGCCTACAGAAGATTCCAGGTTCAATTTCTAGTAGAGTTCATTGGGATACAGAGAATTTCCTGCCAGGAAATCTGGAGAACTGCACCCTGTCAACATAAATACTATTCCCCAAAAAGTAGCAGCCATGTATTAACAATGGCTGCTGAAAGACAGTGGCTGAAAGACAGAAGCTTAGGCCATGTCTTCACCATAAACCAGTATTGTTACGAACATTTGCAATCATGGGGTGGAGTAACTGATCCTCGACAATACTGTGAAACAGACCAGGGCTTGTTCTCCAATCTCTTCATGTTCCGTTTGTGATTTTTATTAAAGGCAAATATCATAGAAGCATTAGGCAAGCTGTAGCTCATAAGATCATGCTGGATCAGCCCAAGACCTGGTTTAGATGGGTTGGGGTTTTTTTGAAAAGTTTTTTTTAAAAAAAAAAAACATGAAACATAAAATACATCTTTTTAGAGCAAAGATTTGATCCGGTATAAAGTAAATACAATTACTCACATTCCCTCAACCAATTTTGTTCCAAATTTTATCCATTTATCTCTTTTTTTAAAAAAAAGAAAAATAAATCTTATTCTAAACATTTAGATTTTAAACATTCTACTATGTCACCCTAAATTCTAAACAATTATTTCCAAACAGACATCATTCCAAATCTTTGTCATTTTAACAATCAATATTTCATATATATTCCTCATTTCTAAGACCCATTACATCGAGTCTATGTTGTACCTCTTTTAAATGGCAACTAGTATCCATAATCTTGACAAAGAATATTTTCCTCCTCTCTTAATTGTTTCTAAATCAATCAACATTTCCATCTAAAATTTGTCACTCCCAAAATACTTTATTTTAAAGTCTAATATTTAACTGATTCATAATTTAAATAGCTATTTCCCAACAGTGTTTTCCGCCACTTCTATCTCTATTTATTTAACTGGTTCACAGTTTGGCTTAACTATTCTCCAGTATTGTCTCCTCCACTTCCTCCTGAGTTTATTTTTTGGCTGGTTCACAACTTAATCAGTTGCTTTCCAGCGATGCTTTCCTCCACTTCTACCTTACTTATTTGAGCTGGTTCACAGTATAATTTTAACTGCATACCAATGTTATCTCCTTCAATCATCCTAAATCTATTATGAAACTGGTTCGCAACTCAAATAGTTGTTTCCCAGCAATGCTTTCTTCCGCTCCAACCTCTATTTTTAACTGGTTCACAACTGTATTTCAGTTGCTCTCCAGATATATTTTCCTCCACTCCTAACTTTTTATTTTTTGGCTAGTTCACAGTTTTGCTTTAACTGTTACCTAGCATATGCTTCCCTCCACTCCTAACTCTAATGGCTGGTTCACAGCTTTCCTTTGGCTGTTTTCCAGCCCGTGCTTTCCTCCACTCCTAACTCTTATTTTTATTTTTAACTGGTTCCCAGTTTTGCCTTAACTGTTCTCCAGTATGATGCTTTCCTTCACTCCTACCTTATTTGTAAGACTAGACCACAGCTTTACTTTCATTGTTCTCCAGAATCATGCTTCCCTCCACTCCTAACTTCATTTGTTTAACTAATTCATAACATTTTATTTTAATTATTGTCCAGCTTTATGTTTTCCTCCATTTCTACCTCTCTTATTCAATTATTTAACTTTAAATTAATTCATAATATATTACTCATATTCATTTTTAAATCCATTCTCCTCCATGTCTTTAACTGATTAAAAATAAAAAAGTATATCGACAAATATCTTAGCTCCTATTCTCTCCTAGGCTTTCTCCCATGCCATATTTATTTCCAGTGAATATCAACATTTTAAATCACTTTAAAATCAATTTTCTATAATTATTAAATCTGTAATTAATTCTTCTTAATATCCAGCACCTTAGAGAACATTTTCTTCTAAATTATTAGGTCTGTAAATAGAGCTTAAAAATTCCAAGTTTAAAAAAGTATTAAAACATCCAAAAGTCATAATTTTCAATCATTTATACTCATTTTTTCCAAGTCAAATTGTTGTATATTCATAAAATCAACTTAGATAAAAATAATAGTGAAAAAAGAGAGAGAATAGTAACAATATTAATAATAGTTAAAATAAAAACAAAAAAACCCCAAGAATAAAAATAGGAAAGAGAATAGAAATATAACAAAAGAAATTGAAAAGAGAATTAGAAAAAATAGAAGGGGGAACGGGACAAAAGAAAAAAAGAAAAAGGAAATAAAATAAAATAAAATAAAATAAAATAAAATAAAATAATATAGTATTGAGAGAGAGCCCAGAGAAGAAGGAAGGTATCTCCTAAAATTATTCAAAGATCAAACTCCCAGACACCATTACATCCATTTAATTCAAACTATGGTATTTCGTTATTCCATTTTTTTTTCCTTCTCCAATCTATCCGAGTATATTTATTTTCCATTTCAATGTCCTCAAAGTTATAAGTTCTATAAAGTTAATTCTGAATTGACTATTCCATATATGGTATCAACATGTTCTTCTTTTGTTGCCACGTCCTTTTTCTCTTGTTGTCACGCTTAATAAATCAGCTTTCATTATTCCATTTAATTTCTTCTTTCTGGTCTTCAATATCCTCCAATACACAGGTTATATGTCCAAAGTCAAGCCTCTTGAAATTTTTCTCAAAATATTCCACTTTAAGTAACAAGCAACAAAGTTTCTTTTTCAAGTAACAAGCAGTCTGGAATTTACACTTTCATTTTTCAGCTGGCAGCCATCTTTTCCATCTCCGTTTGTCTTTTATCTTTACTTTTAAAAGCATATTTATTTCCTCTTCTCCTTCCTCTCTCTCAAACATAATCCAATCTCATTTAGCCACAAGAAATAACCAGAAAAATAGAAAAAGAAAACCAAATCTGTAATAAAGTCATTTCCAAAAAGTCTATAATTAATGCTATCTATTAACAGGTCTTTTCTCCACCATTCATTTGAGTCTTTTTGCCCCGATGTTTCTCAGCTGCTGTTAAGGCTAGGGCACACTTTTTGTAATCCTGGTTTAGATGTTTTTGTTTCACACAATGGCCACTAGATGCTTCTGGAATGTTCATGTAATAATCAGTTTTTAATCACCTGCTATGTATGAGGTTCTCCAGCAGCCCTTTCCAATTCCCCAAATAGAGTTGGGATCATTTTGTGGGGCCCTTTTAGGAGGGTTAAAAGCAGTGGTGAAATCCATTTTTTTTTTTACTACCAGTTCTGTGGACATGGCTTGGTGGGCGTGGTGTGGTTTGGTGGGCTTGGTAGGGGAAGGATACTGCAAAATCTCCATTCCAACCCCATCCCCCACCCAGGGGATGGATAATGCAAAATCTCCATTCCTACCCCACTCCTGGGGGAAGGATAGTGCAAAATCTCCATTCCCACCCCACTTTGGGGTCAGCCAGAGGTGGTATTTGCCAGTTCTCCAAACTACTCAAAATTTCCGCTGCTGGTTCTCTAGAACCTGTCAGAACCTGCTGGATTTCATTCCTGGTTAAAAGGCAAGCCTAACATACTCATTCTCATACTCATTCTGTCCTCTCCCTTAACAGCCAGACTCAAAAGTAAGGCCTTGCTCATTCAGATTATCTCAACACAGCACTGGCCATTCTTTTGGATTATTATTTTTTTGGGGGGGAGGGGGGAGGTAAGTTTCAGTCCACTGCCTCAAGGGAATTGCACACTCCCAATTTGTATGTGTTACTCATTTATTCTGTAATTTGATACACAAAATATAGATGAGACCATACTCATCTTCCTGCACATATTTCTGATTTTAGTGCTAGTTCAGATTATGGCAGATTGATAGCAACGGCTGATAACGGTGGCCTGCCTGTCCTCTTCTGGAATTAGCATTCCATCCTGGGTAGAAATACCATTATGTGATGATTTGCCAGCTTTCCTCATGCCCTCTGCTCACCAGTCTGCTGCTCCCATTTCTGCATTTCCATTGCATCTGCCAGGTTTCTAACCACTTTGCCATCTGCTCTAATGAAAAATGGAAGCAACATATTGTTTTTGGCCTAACCAACAATCTGAATATTACATCTTTTCCATGTCAAGTCCCACCTCCTTCTTCCTTTTCTTTATTTCTACCTGATTAACCCATTTCTTTCTGCCTGCCCAGCTATAGTTGTGCTTCTGGGATGCCAAAGTAGACCCCTTTCTAAATGGGAAAAATTTGAATGATTGCAGTGTGTGCTGTTCCTTTCCTTAATATATTCTATTGCCTTACCCTTTTCTTTTTATATATTTATTACATAATTTCCCCCATAAAATAAAATACAAATTGAAAAGGAATGAGAAAGTGCAAAAATAAAAGAGGAAGAAATTGAAATTAATAAATATATACAGTAAATGACTTCTGATCTTCTTTTCAATTGCAGTTTCATTATCCCTATCCCTAAGATGTTATACAAATCCCTTCAGCCCTCACTTAATCTTCAAATCCATAAATCATCATGTAATTTCTTTCTTCTTTTAGCAGAAATTTCCATATAAGGTTTTCAGTCTTTCAAAAAAAAGGTTTTGATTGTGTTTTTTTCTCCGGCCGTTTCTGCAAGTTCTGAAATTTTTACAATCCATTTCTACTGCTTTACCCTTTTCATCTCTGCAAGTCATTCATTCACTGCCCAGAGCACTCAGAGAATAAAATAAATAAAATTGTTGTATTCAAACAGAGGCATAAACAAACATCCTGGGAAGATTAATTAAGAGAGAGGAAGCAACATAGTGGGTCTGCATCTCCTACTTGTGAAAACTAACCATTTCAGGATTCTCAGGGTCTAGAGAGAATTGACTGAAACTTACTCTGTTCAGAAATGTGATGATCCCAATTAGCCCTGATGCAGCTATGCAAATGTGGCTTCCGAAGCACACGGTGATTGCTAACCAAAACCAAAATAGCAGGAGTTACTGCTAATATCTCTGGAATCTCTAGAGTTATCAAGAGAGTGCTCTTTATTGGCAAAAAGTAAGATCCTATCGTGTTTCCCTGAAAATAAGACCCAACCAGAAAATAAGCCCTAGCATGATTTTTCTGGATGCTCGTAATATAATCCCTACCCCTCAAATAAGCCCCAGTTAAGATAATCAGCCAGACAGAGGCATTTTAATATTATATGTCCCCCAAAATAAGAGCTAACCAGAAAATAAGCCCTAATGTGTGTTTTGGAGCAAAAATTAATATAAGACCCGGTCTTATTTTCAGGGAAACACGGTATTTGGGGCAATATTCTTTTTAACATCCAAGTGTGAAGTCAAAAGATTGATTCAGATTGTGTGGAAAACTGATGTGAGACATAAAACATATGCCAATTTCATGTTGATTTAGATGCATGCAAAAAACATTTTTTATGAGGGACAGAAGGACTGAGATCAGATGCAGAAATCTTAGGTCTAGAGGTGTATTATAGCAACAAAGCAGAAATATCTTTGATTTATAATCATTCATTTAGTGACCATTTGAAGCTACAACAGCACTTGAAAAAGTGACTTATGATTTTACATCAACAACAATGCAACATCCCAATGGTCATGTAATCAAAATTCGGGAGTTTGGCAATTAGCATGTATTTATGACAGTTGCACTGTCCCATGGTCATGTGATTACCATTTGTAACCTTCTGGCTTCTGACAAACAAACTCAATGGGGGAAGCCAAATTGGCTTAACAACTGCAGTGATTCATTTAACAACTGTGGCAATCAATCAATCAATAAAATGAGGCATTTAACAACTGTCTTGCTGAAAACTTTGGCCTCAATTGTGGTCGTAAGTCGAGGACTACCTATATCAGTTATCGATAAATCTACAGATAAACAACCAGCTCTCCATCGATTAGGACACAATGGCAGGAGAAAGAGAGATAAGACTGGCATTTGAGAACTGTTATCTACTTGGTTTATGGGATGTGCTTAGCAGTTACTAGTTTTCTGTTCTAATGATAACTTTTCAAATATCTAATAAAACTAGATGATCAAAGGCTATGCCCTGAAATCTCTGCCTGCCAGCCTTCTAATTTTGAGTATCAGTCTGGAGGAAGCCTGACATTGATATTCGCTCTGGCATTTAGCACATTGTTCATTTTTATATATTTTTAATTGTTTGGAAGGTTGTATATTGAATGGTACACTGTGTGTACAGTTGCATAATATACATATTGCCTGAAGATGCATAGCATGATAAGCAGCCTAAAAGCATTTCAAATACATAATTGCTTGCTCTGATGGGCCCAGGGCCCAGATCAAAGTTTGCTTGTTTCCTATGCTTTATTTCTCTCTGTTTTTCTCCTTCCCCTCCTCTAGGTGAGGTGGACCAAAACTGCTGGCAGCGCCTCGGACAAATTCCAGGAGACATCGGTGTTGAATGAGACCCTTCTGATTGAGAAGATCCACAGGCTTCAGGGGGGTCGTTATTACTGTAAAGCAGAGAATGGGGTTGGGGTCCCTGCCATCAAGTCCATTCGAGTAGATGTGCAGTGTAAGTCATTTTGTGGCCATCCAAGACTTCCCACAGTTCTACTGCGTGTATCTTGATCATTTCTCTAGTGAAATTCTGCATTGACCTAGACTCATTCTTATACCTCTGAGGCAAAGGGATAGGCCTTGTTTTTATCCATGTGTTCCTTCCTGAAAGTGCTGGTCTTGGACAAAAAGTCTTCATGAACTTAGGGCCAGTTCATTTGTAGCCAGTGGTTGGATTTTACTGGTTCGGACCGGTTCAGGCGAACCATTAGCTCTGACTATCAGCCGTGAGAGAACCGATTCGCTCCGATTTTGAGGTGGGCCCACCCACCCGTCCCTGTGTTATACTCACCTATATTTCCGTTTCCGAAGCCCAACTGATCGGGGTGGCAGAGTGGATTGCCTTACCTCAGCTGTTTTCCTTGCTGGCAGCAATGCAGAAAGTGAGTTTTCTCCAAACTGTGCGAGTTTAGCGAACCACTTGTTAAGCCAGTAGGATCTCACCCCTATTCATGGCCTTAGATAAGAAGGCATGTGTACTATAGTCAGTGGTATGTTGCAATTTTATGAAACCCATTTGGATAAAAATCTTAGTCAGCTATGCAATGATGGGATTTCCTTGCTCATTTCAGATATAACCTTAGGTTTAACACTAAATGAAAGGGCAGGTGCAAGTCTGTTTGCTCCTATTTAGTCAGACAAAAATCAAGAACTCCTGTGTCCTCTTTTAATTTAACTAAACATTAATTCATCAAATGAGAGTTGGAATATTAACTAGTTAAAAAGAAGGAAAGTCAAAGAACCCAAAGTGATGTCAACCAAATATTTTGGGTTAACAATTTCAGCTTCAGGCTGTAGTCAGGAATTAAATTAGAAAAACCCTTCTTCTGAACTGTGGTGGCACAGTGGTTAGAATGCAATATGGTTAGAATGCTAATTCTGCTGACTGCCAGTAATTCGATTCTCACTGGTTCAAGGTTGACTCAGCCTTCCATCCTTCCAAGGTCAGTAAAATGAGGACCCAGATTATTGGGGGCAATATGCTGACTTTGTAAGCCACTTAGAGAGGGCTGTAAAGCACTGTGAAGCATTATATAGCTCTAAGTCCTATTGCTATTATTGGAATTGGAGTTCAAAATATGTGCCCAAGCACTAGATTGCTATGTCTGGTTTAAAACATGGTTTGCCCTTGGGCTGTTAATGAACAGTCATTGGAAACTAATCAGAGTGTTCTAGGTTCAGACTTCAGACTGGCTTAATGTCCTGTCTTTATGGCCACACAGGATGAGAAAGGAGTAGTCCTGAGACTGGGTTCTGTTTGTTCTACTGATGGTAAACCATAGCTTAGTATTATGCTAGTATAGATCTTTCATTGTGATAATGAATTCTATATTAGATTCCATTGCATGAAATTAAAAGCCCTTCTGTTTCACTTGCCTTCTAACATAAGACTCATCTACGAGACAAAATTTCAACCCTTCAAGGTAGACCAGACTAGGAAATCAGACTGAATACTAGTTTCATGATAAGGTTATAACAACAGTCTTGCAAGCCCAAATGCACTTTCCCCTCCTTCCCTTTGGTGAAAAACAGGAAGGTCTTGTCTGGGATGCTTACCTGGGTTCATATCTGTCCCAGATTTCTTTTATTTCACTGTGGTCTTGATTGCAGTTCTTCCTACCCTTCATCAAGGTTATTCCTTCTGCCCTTTACACAAATGTGTCAATTCACCCAGTTGCACAAATAAGCACATAAATGATATAATAAATATGAGAACACAGTGATTAAACCCCAAGCCTATCTTAATATTTTTAACAAAATGATAGAATTTCAATTTCCTCTTTGGTACAGAATCTACTAGAGAATCTCTGAATGAAGATCTCCAATGAAGAACATACTTCTTCATATGACAGTCTCTTCCGCTGGCTGACAGTTCACATAGCTCTTAAAAGTTAAAGTTCCTCTTAAAGTCTAGCTTCAGATCCTTGTAAATTGATTCTAGCTCTATTCTCTCAAGCAATAGAGAATGTCCTCTCCTCCTCCTGTATGAAAGCTCTTCAGATATTTGAAGATTGCTATAATCTGTCACTCAGTCGTTTTATTTTTGGGCTGAACATACTCAGATCCTTTCCATTCCTGACAATCATTCCTGATCAGACTTGATTTTAGACACTTCACCATCTTGGTAGTCCATCTTTGAAATGTCTCCAATATGTCACTATCTCTTTGAAAGTGATGTGCCCAAAACCAGACACAGTTCTACAGAAGAATCTCATCTAAGCAGAGTACAGTGGGAAAAAATTACTTCCCATGTTCTACAGGAAATCCTCAATTTACAACAATTTGGTGACCATTTAAGTTTCAATCATACTGAAAAAAGTGACTTATGACCATTTTTCACACTTACGACCACTGCAGCATCCCCATGGTTATGTGATGAAAATTCAGACACTTGACAACTGACTCATATTTATGATGGGTGCACTGTTCCTGGGTCACTTGATTCTCTTTTACGACTTTCTGACAAGCAAAATCAATGGGAAAACCAGATTCACATAACAACCCTGTTACTAACCTAATAACTGCAATGATTCACTTCACAACTGTGGCAAGAAATGCCATAAAAGGAGGCAAAACTCACTTAGCCATTGTCTCGCTTAGCAACAGAAATTTTGGGTTTCATTGTGGTTGTAAGTCAAGGACTATCTGTATTCTCTGTGCTCCTATTAATGGACTCCAAGTTAGCATTTGCCTTTTTAACATTACGTTGCTGAATACAGAATAACAGAGTTGCGAGGGACCTTGGAGGTCTTCTAGTCCAACCCCCTGCCTAGGCAGGAAACCCTACACCACTTCAGGCAAATGGTTATCAATATCTTCTTAAAAACTTCCAGTGTTGGAGCATTCACAACTTCTGGAGGCAAGTTGTTCCACTGATTACTGTAATTGTTAACTGTCAGGAAATTTCTCCTTAGTTCTAAGCTTCTCTCCTTGATTTCCACGCATTGCTTCTTGTCCTGACTTCAGGTGCTTTGGAGAATAGCTTGACTCCCTCTTCTTTGTGGCAGCTCCTGAGATATTGGAACACTGCTATCATGTCACCCCGGTCCTTCTTTTCATTACACTAGACATACCCAATTCCTGCAACATGCTGTCTCATGTTGAACTTATAACTGATAAGGACTATTTCACATATACTACTGCAAAGCCTGGTTTCCCCCATTCCCACAGTACTTTGCCTAGATGAGATCTTTGTGTAGAATTGTATTTACTTCTGGGCACTTTTATTTTCTTTTCTTTTCTTTTCTTTTCTTTTCTTTTATTTTCTTTTCTTTTCTTTTCTTTTCTTTTCTTTTCTTTTATTATTTTATTTTATTTTATTTTATTTTATTTTATTTTATTTTATTTTATTTTATTTTATTTTATTTTATTTTATTTTATTATTTTATTTTATTTTATTTTATTTTATTTTATTTTATTTTATTTTATTTTATTTCTATACTGCCCTACTCCTGAAGGACTCAGGGCGGTGCACAGCCAAACAATAAAACACATACATACAAAATTTAAAAGTAGAATAAAATCAAATTAAATAATTTTGGCCCCGACAAATTTAAAACCCCAAACTTTTAAAACCAACTTTAAAACATCACTTTCAAAGGGACAGTGACATACTGGATAAATTTTGAAGGTCTATCAAGATGGTGAAGTGTCTAAAATCAAGTATGTTCAGGAATGATTGTAGGGAATGGAGAGGATCTGGGTATGTTCAGCCTACAAATAAGATGACTAAGAGACATTATTGCAACTTTCAAATATCTGAAGAGCTTTCATACAGAAGAAGGAGCAAACTTTGTCTATTGCTTGAGAGAATAGGGCTAGAGCCAATTTACAAGGATGACTTGCATAATTTTTAACAGATCAGATAAATTAGATAAATTTATGAATTCATAAATTCAAAGCTTAAATTAAAAACTTGGTTCGTTTAATGCCAGTTGTGGGGAAAACATCAGTATGCCTTGGGGTTCAGAGGTAATTGGTGCTGGTTAAAATGTGCCCTGGCCTGACTTTTCTTACATTGATAATCATCTGTTCAAATATCTGATAATGAATGATATAATTATCCCCACTTTCCTGATTTCCTGAAATGTTTCTACACATTTTGCTTCATCCCAGGTGACTGACAGCAATTGCAGGCTGTGAAAGAAACTTTTTATAGGTCTCTGAAGGCCACTATTGCCAGCTGATCAGCTAGCAAAGAGCAATTGGAAAGTGGTTTTGGAATGCATTTCCCCCAAGAGAATGTTGTGCCCTTACAGTATATACTTAAACATTCCACATTTTACTTCACAAGCCTGTCCTGTCCCTCCCCAAAAGACCATCCTTACCTGTATATTATTTTTAATTATATATGTACAAAACATTAGCATAAGGAGCCCCTTTAGCGCCAACTGGAGAGGAGTTTTTAAAATATTATCTAGGAAATTAATGTTCTTTTCATGAAATATTTAGGAGACGCTTCACCAAGCCGTTACCCTCCTCGTTGTTTGGAAATTTGGGATATTGCATTCAAAACATTCAAAACAGCTAGATTCTCTGCCAATTTTGTTAAGACTGGTTTAGGTTTTTCCTCTTCTATTATATAGCGTCCCTGTGCTTTTCTTCGCTTCTTTAATTTTATTTACCACAGATAATTGATCTTGGGTTATTAAAAAGTTCCATCTCAAAAGGAAATTGATTTCCTGTGCAGTTTCCCTTTGCTTTGAGGTTGGAGCTTGGATCTAAGCTGATGCAGAGTCCCGCTCTTCTTCCTAAATTTCTTACCTTTAGCGCTATGGGGTAAATTGGGTGGCCAAGGGCTTTTCAATACTAACATCTACTCTACAGATGGACTTGGTAATATGCCTCTTGCTTTGTGTGCGCGTGTTTGTGTGTGTTGCTGTCCAGAAAAAAAATTGCATTTTTTTCTAACTCTTTGTTCGATGGATCGATAGATGAATGAGAGAATAGGAAACGACTAGGTTAATCCTTACCACTATTGCCCTTAACTACACATTTCACATTCTTTGTCTGTCCTTAATATGCAACAAATATTCTCTTACATTTACTGTTGATGCTAATTGTACAGTTACTTCCAAAGGTGCTTTTTCAAGAGGCAAATGGACTTTCTAGTCTTTCTCTGAAGATGTTTCACTTCTCATCCAAGAAGCTTCTTCAGCTCTGAATAGCTGAAGAAGCTTCTTGGATGAGAAGTGAAATGTCTTCAGAGAAAAACCAGAAAGTCCAGTTGCCTTTTGAAAAAAAGCACCTTTGGGACAACCATGACCTGGATGACTGAGAATCTTCATAGACGTTTACAGTTACTTGTGCCCTGGCCTAAAATTATATCGTATCTGAAACAATTTGTTTCAATTTGTTTGCTCAGAATTGTGGTGATGTCTGTGTGTCTATTTCTCGATCAAGTTGTAATCATTCCTGACACTTGGAAAAAGTAAAATGCAAGTACAAGTAGCCCTCGACTAACAACAGTTTGTTTAGTGACCCTTCGAAGTTACAAGAGCACCGAAAAAGTGAGTCATGATGGTTTTTCACTCTTACGACCATTGCAGGATTCCCATGGTCACATGATCAAATATTTGGATGCTTGGCAACTAGTTCATATTTACAATGTCTCGGTCACAGTGTCTCGGGATCACGTGATCGCCTTTTGCAACCTTCTTACAAACACAGTCAACGGGGAAGCCAGATTCACTTAACAACCATGCTACTAACTTAACAACAGGAGCAATTCACTTAACAACTGAGGCAAAGAAAGGTCATCGAATGGAGCAAAACTCACTTAACAAATGTCCCAATGTTAGCAATAGAAATTCTGGGCTCAATTGTGGTCGTAAGTCGGGGACTACCTGTATAGAACTAGCCACAGATTCCAGATGTGACTATACTGCAGTCAAGGAATGTTCAGACCAGTTGCAAACATGATCTCATGAAATTCATGAGATTTCCTCAATACAAATACAGTAGATTAGTACTAAAAATTAAAATTACTCAACCTTTCAACCAAATTCCTAAGCTGCTTTCAGTTTTTAGAAAAACCTCAGGTCATGTGTTACCATTCATCCACGTAAACTCGTTCCAAAGCTTCATATAAATCCCTATAGAAGAAACTCAGCCAACCTGCTGCTACATTTTCAGTCAGTGCCAGCAAAGCAGGTCTGCTGAAGATCCAGAAAACTGCCACCACTAGCACAAAGTCCCCAGACATCATTATTAATTAGGAAAGCTTTTCCTTGGAGTTTTTCCATGCTGGGAGGAAGAGATAGCGAAGCCAGATGGAAAGTGGGGACATTTAAAAGTTATATTGATATTGAAACAACCCACATGGTTGTATCAGTTGGCAAGCTAATAACTGTGGGTTGAATTAAGCTCTGATGTAGTTTTATTAAAAAAGTGTATTACTGCAGGCATTAGTGTATCCAGCTAGATGAAGTGCTTTGAATACTTCAAAATACTATTTAAAAAATTAAGTACAATTCTTTCCATAATCATCATTTCTACTGTCATCAGTGTTTGCTAAGATTTAATATTTTTAATGATTCCCTTTTTTGCTGAGGCTTAAGTGAAAAGAATGGACACTTGCAAATTGCTATGAGCATGGGAAATCTTCTTGGCTTTTCTATTATGTTCAGAGACCACTTGGAAAACAAGGAAGAAAAATTGGCATTCATGAGTAAAATTATGGTTTTCTTCAGAATTTTTGAAGAGGGCAATTTTTATATTCAGATTTCTTTCAGTTGGAAGAGTGATTGGTGAATTTGCAACTAGCTGCATTGGTTTGGGTATCAGGGTAAATAAGGATGAGAAAGGATGATAAAAAAGGAGGAAAGAGCCAGATGGTGTAGTGGTTAAGGCAGGAGTAGGCAATTGTGGCTCTTTTACAACCTGTGGACTTCAACTCCCAGAATTCCTGAGACAGCTTGGAGTTGAAGTCCACAGGTTGTAAAAGAGCCACAATTGCCCACCCCTGGGTTAAGGCATCATATGAGAAACTTGGAGACTGAGTTCTAGTCCTGCCCTTAAGCGTAAGGCCAACTGAATGACCTTGAGCCAATCACTCTCTCAGCTCTAGAAAGGAGGCAACAGCAAACCACTTCCAAAATCTTACCCCAAAAATTGCAATGACTTGTCCAGCAGGTCACCAGAAGTCAAAAGCATCTATCTATCTATGGATGAGAAAAGTGGCATCACACGAATAGGTCAGGGAGTTTTAGGGCTTGTAGTTCCTACAGACTTAGTGAATACTAGATGGGAGAAATCAGCTTTAAGATAATAAAGACATGAACTTGAATTAAAGGAGATTCTGGCAGAGTTTGCACATTTAAATATGAGGAGCTTAAATCACTTCAACTTATTTTAATCATTCACTTTGACACAGTGAGGTCCCCCCCCCCAAAATACTCCAAAGCAGTATGGTGAGAGATTAGAGCTGTCACTAGAGACTGATAGAAAATTAAAGGTCCCTGGGATGAAGTGCAGGTGAGAACTGATTACACTAAGAGTTTTTGGGGCAGAAACGTTTTTCAGGTGAAATGGCCAAGGTTAAGTCACCTTGTTATAACTGCTTTGCAGCATCAAAAATGAATGAGAGTTAGGCAGCAGACAATTGAGATTTAGATCAGGTGAATTTTATTGCTGCCCCATTTGCATGTCATTGTTGAAAGCCCAGTGATGCTATTTCAGCTATTTCATTGTCACTGATATTTTTTCTTTTTTCTTTAGCTTGTGGAAGGAACAAGGCAAAGAACAATTCTGAAGCCCATCCAAGTAGGAACTGCTGCAAAGGATGACCAAAATGCAGAGGAAACAAATAGCAATGACCCCCATATTTTCTCACTTGAATGATGTGATCACAAAGCCCTTGGGAAAAGAACATAAATATTTAATTACCATAGAAAGACCCCATTCTCCCATTAATGTAGACAAGAGTTTCTGTATACATTGGCATGAATAGTTTTGTGCATAACATAATATGCATAACAATCCAGAGGGCATTAGTCATTCTTCTGATTGACTCTACCTATCTCATCTTAGGTCATTGTAGGAACTCAAAAATGATTTATAAAGGAAAGTGGAATCCTGATGCTTATTTAGAAGCCATCCAGGAAGGTAACATTAAAAAAGTTTGCCTAGATTAACTCGAATATGAAATAAAGGTTAGTATATATTGGTTGAAACTCCTTACAAAGTATTTAAGAAGTCCCTCTAATCTAGCTCTACATCTCTTTTATGTTTTCCTCTGCCATTTTCAATATCACTACTCGTCTTTAAAAAAAAATAATAATCTGCCCATGTGTCAGAATACACTTCTAGTATTATCAGACTAAGAAATCTCAAAATTTATTACAAACCCTGGCTCTTCAAAACATGTGCCTCATTAAAATATGCAAATCGACTGGTCTAGGCACATGTCTAATGGAAACTATTGGCTTTTAGCAGAAAGCAGTATCTTGTCTTGAAACCAGAGTTCCAGGCTTATATATAGCTAAATCAATATTTTAAATGTCAACAGCATATAAGAGCTTTATGGAAGGAAAGAGTGCTCTGTGGTCACATGCTTCAAATATGCAAGGACTTTCTTTAGTGGTGTCTTTTACAAAGGCTCTGCATTTGGTCCTCATTAGCGTACATCTGGATTTTTTCTCCACTGAGTTTAATGATTATCCATCTCCCCAACCCCAGAGTGCCCAAATACACACACACCCAACTGTCTGAAAGCAGGGACATATGATGCATATTGACAACTTTCATTAATCTGGTTTGGCTCTGTCTCTCCTCATTAGCAGAACATTAAATGAAGCGGGAACCTAAATGGATGGCAAGAATTACATTATTTGATTCAAGGGTTCTTTGCTCCTTTAATCTACTCAATCTTGAAAGGTATCTTGGGAACAGAAGTCTTATTATGATGCACTGAATTAGTGTTATTAACAGAATTACACACTGAATCTTACCTGCAGGATATTGGCTCACACAATGAGCAGAGACTTGTAATATTGAATTTTGTCCCATGTAAAAATAGTATTGGGGACCAAGGAGACTGCTTTTTACCAGGTTGGGGCATTGGTTCGCCAAACAATATTGTTTACTGGGAGTGTATCTTTCAAGTTTTTTGATAAGGAAGTGGTTTCAGTATTATCTGGAGATGGCAAGGACTTAATTTGGCCCTTCCGAATTTAAAGAATATGCCCAACTACTGAATTATACTTTTTCCATAATGATAGATGTGTCAGCCAGGAAAAAAAATTGAAATAAAAACAACCTATAAAGGCAATATCTTCATTGTACTAACCAAAATGTAATATTAACTGCAAGCTTTCAAGTTTCTTAAAATTTCTAATGAAGTGAAATAGTTAAAAAGCCGAAAAATGAACATGAGATTTGGAGCTAATGTATATTATTCGGCCTCTTATATGAAATAAGAGCCAACATCTTCAGAGAGCTATATCTTTACAGAAACCCTTGCTATAATTCAGAAACATTTTGCACCGTGCTATATTGGACAACGTCCAAATTGCATTCCTTGAGGCTGATAAAGATTTTTAAGAAACATGAAAACTTGCAGAGATGATAAAATATTGGTTGAGCAAATAAAGATATTGCCCTTGTGGGGTTTTGAGCAGGTCCTGCTTAAATTGCTTTTCATTGTGATTAATTTCTGTTTGCATGAAGATTTTTGAATGGAGAAACATTCAATAGTGTGATTCAAGAATAACTCTTAAAGTTCTAGATTTTGTGCTAAATATAGATCAACTCCAATTCTAGCATGAACATGACACTAACTGAAACCTCTGGTTTTAATGTAGAAACAAATGATTGCAAACCATATGCAGAAATCTAATTGGAAATGTTAAAAAGAATAAATTGGGGTTAACTAGAAAGTGAGATTTAAAATGTCTTTCTAGTTGAGAGACCATGTAAAATGCAAGATTAAAGCATATCTTTCCATTAGTGGTACCTCAGTTGATGGAGCAAGAACTTCATTCAAATTTAGAAAAGCTGCAGTTCAAAGGAGCTACAAAGTATCGTTAGTAGAATAAAAGTGATGAACAGATGCATTTGGCAGGCTAGGCAGAAACAACCAGATCTGGCATCAAGTTTTCACAAGCATTATTAAAGATCTCCACTCCACAATGACAGACAAAATACAAAGCACTTGAATTTTCTCAACTGGCACAAAGCCGGACACAGTGCTTAAAATATCAATACACCAAGTTAAAAATAACCTATCTCCTGTTTTCTTTCGCCATCTGGCTTGCTAAAAGACAACAGAATGCACAATTTATTCAAAGGACTTCTGTGACATGTTCACTAGCCCCAGGACAAAATGAGCTCTTCAGTCTTCTGGGGCCAGATAATTTACAGACAGCAGTCCTTGTAGTATTTACTGATCAATCTGGCAAATGCAATTTATCCTATTCCTCATTTAGCTGTTTTAGAAAAGCTCAGTTGCTATGCAGATATCTAGCAGATAGCTAACCTTACTTTAGGGACCCAAAGGTGCTTTTTCAAGAGGCAACTGGACTTTCTGGTTTTTCTTTGAAGATGTTTCACTTCTCATCCAAGAAGCATCTTCAGCTTTAGGGAGGTATCATTTTGGGAATTATTAGTTTGCCCGGTGGGTGAAATGGTATCTCCCAAACTACCGTCCTTTTCGTCTATATCTGGAACATTGGGTGACTCACAAACTTTCTACAGTCAGACCTAAATCTCATCAACAATCTCTGTGGATTCCCTCCTTCCTTCTTTTCTTTGCAGATTTGGACAAGCCCGTCCTTACTGTCCATCAAACTATCAGTGATGTCCGTGGGAGTTTTTATCATGAGAAGACAGTCTTCCTTCGATGCACAGTCAGCTCTAATCCACCTGCTCGCTTCATCTGGAGAAGGGGTGCCGAGACTCTTTCCCATAGTCAGGATAATGGAGTGGATATCTATGAACCATTGTACACAGAGGTGAGATAGGTGTTCTCTCTCCACATACCTTTTGGACATTCAGGGGAACTTGGATTTTCTTGTGGTAATATATAGGTTTCAAGAATAGTAGTCACTGAGTCTTATCTCCATGAATTTATCTAATCCGATTTTTAAAAAACTTCCAGGTTCAATAGTTTAACTGCACATAGCGTGAAGAGATACAATCTTTTATCTTGAATCTCCTACCATTCAGCTTTATTGGATGATCCCAAGTTATAATATGAGAGAGGAGGGTAAACTAATGTATATTAACTTCCTTTACATCATGCCCAATTTTATCAACTTAATCATATCTCTACCTTTTTTTCTGTTTAAAAACTAATGCAAGAGTTATTTTTTTCATAGAGGGTTGTTTCTGCAACCTTGACCATTTTAATTATTCTCTCCCCCACCCCACTTTCTGCAGCTTTACATGTAGAATTTCCACTATGAGTGCACCTTACATTCTTAGAAGGCTTCTGATTTCTGGTGAACCCCAACAAAGAATTTTTTTTTAATGCTATACAGTAGCACTGCTCTTTCTTTGATTGATTTACAAGGGTATCAAGCTAAGATCCCTATAGTGCAGTACTTCAGATGACATAACTATTTATGTGATGCTGTGTGGATGGATTATTTCAGGGTTTGTTTACATAGATCTGTGTATGCTTGGTACAGGCGTGTAACTGAACTAAATCCTAAAAGTGAATTAAGAGATGCTAAGATTGGAGGAAGAACTACAACAGTATAACATTATAAAGAGAAGGAGCAATGAGGTCAAGAAAGGTATTAACTCAGCAAAGTTAACAGATGTGATAAATGGGAGAGATAGAAAGGAATGAAAGAATATGGGCAGATTTGGCAAACCCTGCATATAAATTCAAAATTCACATCCCAGCATTCTAGATACAGCTCTGCTGCCAAACTGAAAGAAATCAATTTCAAAGACTCTCTATCTGTCTTTCTGTCTGTCTATCCATGTAGAAAAGTTTGCTTTGTTACTTTATATTATTTATGTCCATTTAAGGGATGAAAGCTTGTACCTAAAAAAAAATAATTAAGAGACTTCTTGTGGTAAGAAACAGCTTGAGAGTACTAAGGAAAAACTCCACATTCGTCTTTTGCAACCATAGCTGTTCAGACTACATGATTAATCTATGAAATCTTGTAGCAGCAAGTATATCCTCCCCTCTCCTACCATCCAGTGGATTGTCTATGCTTCTTTAATGCTCTGCCTCTGTTTTTTGAAATTGATGACTGGCTTTTCTTGAGATTGTTCAAATACCTAGTGATGAAGTGCTATTCAGAAACAATCTCCACAACGAATGTGTGTTTTTCTTTATTTTTCTCCTTCATAAATTCTCAAAACTTTCCATGTGCTGACTTTCTTGAATCACATGCTAACATTTTTCTTCTTTGAAGTTTTAGAAAATTGAGACTATAACACCAATAAAGGAGAATATCTGTAGCTCATGTTTGAAATGTGGGGTCCTTGGTACTCTCTGAGCTTGTTTTCTTGCAATCGTTTCATTACCCTTAGCTAAGTAACATCATCGGTGGTATATTCCTCAAAGCAATTTGGAAAATTAGCCCCCACCCGCCCTCCAACCCTACTTCATAGGCAGACTCATAGTTAATTTTGCTGTCCTTGTGAAAGGAAAGAAAGGGAAGATGATGTTGAATTAGTTGTATTCGGCACATCTGTCTACTAACCTCAGGCTGAGCTCTGTTTGGTTTCTATCTGCATCTGAGTTTTGCAACATGTCCTAGGCTGTCTCTCACTCAAGTCATAACCAAAGCTACCCTTCTGCATGCAGGGAATCGTGCTATGAGATGAAATCCAGTGTCTTGGGTTATTGGGTTTGAAAAGAGAAGGTCCAAGACTTTTGTATTTCCAGAACAATATACTAAAAGGGAAGTTATGTGTCACGCCTCGTGGAAGGGAGATGTTTCTTAGATGAAAGTAAAGTAAAGCCTGAGGACAGAGGGAGATATATGACACGTGGTGGTGCAGTGGTTAGAATCAGGGGTGAAATCCAGCAGGTTCTGACAGGTTCTGGAGAACCGGTAGTGGAAATTTTGAGCAGTTCGGAGAACCGGTAGCAGAAATTTTGAGTAGTTCAGAGAATCAGCAAATACCACCTCTGGCTGGCCCCAGAGTGGGGTGGGAATGGAGATTTTGCAATATCCTTCCCCCAGGAGTGGGAAGGGAATGGGGATTTTGCAGTATTCTTCCCCTGGAGTGGGGTGGGAAGGGAGATTTTGCAGTATCCTTCCCCTGCCATGCCTACCAAACCACACCCACCAAGCCACACCACACCCACCAAGCCATGTCCACAGAACCGGTAATAAAAAAAATTTGGATTTCACCACTGGTTAGAATGCAGTACTGCAGGCTACTTCTGCTGCCTGCCGGCTGCCTCCCTGCAGTTCATTTCTCACCGGCTCAAGGTTGACTCAGCCTTCCATCCTTCCGAGGTTGGTAAAATGTGGACCCAGATTGTTGGGAACAATATGCTGACTCTGGTAAACCACTTAGATAGGGTTATAAAGCAGTCCTCTAGTCTAAGTGCTATTGCTATTGCTATTCCTGTCCCAGTTCTTAGGTGGAAAGGAACGGGCATAGCAATTTTCCTGTTCATTTTCACTTTTGTTTTTATGAAATCTGAAGCTTTAATTGATTTATACCAATAGATGTAAATAAAAGTAGTCCTCAAGTTATAACCATTCATTTAGTGAACATTCAAAATTTCAATGGCACTGAAAAAATGTGATTTATGACATGACCTTGCACTTATGACTGTCACAGTATCCCCATGGTCATGTGATTAAAATTTGGGTGCTTGGCAACTAGCATGTATTTATGAAATTGCAGCATCTCAGGGTCACGTGAACCCTATCTGTGTCCTTCCTAGCCAGTTTCCAACAATCAATAAGGAAGCCAGATTAAGACCACATGATTCACTTAACAACTGCAGTGATTCGGTTTACAACCATAGCAAAAAGTCATAAGATTGGGCAAAACCTATCAAGAGCCTTGATAGTACAGTGGTTTAGTGCACCCTGTCATTAACACAGCTGCCTGCAATTTCTGCTGGTAGGTGAAATGAGGACCCAGTTTGTGGGGGCAATAAGCTGACTTTGTATAAAATATACAAAAGTACGAAGGCTATTGCTTAACACATTGTAAGCCGCCCTGAGTCTCCGGAGAAGGGCGGCATATAAATCAAATTAAAAAAAACAAACCACGTTTAGCCACCTCCTTGCTTAACAAGGGAAATTCTGGTCCCAATTGTGGTCATAAATCAAGGTCTAGATGTATACTATAGACGTGTAGCTGCTCTGTAGGAAAACTCTACGGTTAGTAAGATATTTGAGCCATAGATTGCATTCTGTTGTCCCTTCTCAATAACAAAAGTTGTTTAACTTTTCTGCCTATTTCAGTGGTTTCTACTAATGGTCAGAGAGGGAACTGTGATTCTTGGCAGGATTAACCATAAAGCAAAATATTAATATTTTGAGATGCCAGAGCTGTTAATGATTGTTTTGGTGAGCATCTTGAATAAAAATAGTCACTGATGTAGAGGGAATATGTGATACATCTTTCGTTGATTGTAATAATTGGCACTGGACTAAAAATAAATACTTGAAGTTTTTCCATAGTGATGGCCCTGTTGCATGGGGGTCTATCACAATTCCAACTCACCACAGCCAATTTGCCCTGGCCATCTCATCACAGGACAATTTGCTGCAGGACAAGACTTACACTAATATCAAAGAAATGGTGGAATACAATAATTAAAGAAAGGATGCAAACGGAGGGACAGAATGAAATGTGAATGGCAGAAATTAAAATAATTTTTATTTTAATTAATTAAACAGAATTGTTAAATTGTCCAGCAGTGAGTTTTCCTGTGGCAAGTTGGCCATGGTGAGTTGGCCATGGCATGTTGGCCACAGCATGTGGCAAGTTGTCCCATTCCCATTGCATGGATCCTACTCATTATGGGAGCTGTTGCTTTACATTAGTCTAGAAATCCCAGTCCCTTTGTCTTCTCTTGGTTGTAACATTGTAGTTGGCATAATTGTCTACCTTGCAGTTTTACCTACCTGTTTTTCTGCCTTGCATCTGCTTCCTGCTTGAATTATTTTGTTGTCCTTAAGGATTTCATTGATTAGTTGCTGGAAGGAAGGATTTTTTTTTCTTATTTATTAAACACCCACTCTACCATTCCTCTAGACAGCATATGCTTCTTTCACTTCTATCCTCAGGACAATCCCATGAGACAGTTCACCTGAGATATCCTGACTAAATCTGCCCCTTCCCAGTACAGCATTCTAACCATCATATCACACTACCTCTTAAAAAGACCTTTCTGGGAGGGAGATATATTTTCTCATTGGAAAAAGCTTAATAACTGGGACGCTGCCAAAAATTGCAGCTCCACGAATAGTTTGCCTGACGCTAGTTGCAGAATGAGTTGGAGTGGATTTGTTGTTGTTATTTTCTAGCCTACAGTCGTAATCATTTTATATGCCAGTGATAGGCTAACACCTATTACATTCCTTTGACAAGCCAAAACTGGGCAGCTGAGAGAGGAAGCAGATCTGAGATAACAGCTTCTTGTCTTTGATATATTATGGTATTGCTAAAAAGAGAGAGAACAGTTTATTTGGATGCATGATGTTTCTCTCATCTGAGTGCTTTCTGTTTTCTCAGAATTGTGGCTTAGCTACATTAGTCTTTAGAAGAAGCTTCTAAAGCTTCTTTAGAAGCTTAAGTTGATTATATTAACAGATAAATTGTAAACTTAATAGTTTAAGCTTTGTACAATGATTTCCAGACCTGGTGGTTACACATTTACCCCATGTTTATTGATCAATAACTTAGATGTATGTAAGCCATACATAAATCAATATTTGACAGGGAGGTTCTAAATGTTATTATCAGAACAGAATAGCAATCAGAATAACAGAATAACAGAGTTGGAAGTGACCTTGGAGGTCTTGTAGTCCAACCCACTGCTCATACAGGAAACCCTATACCATTTCAGACAAATAGTTGTCCAATCTTTTCTTAAAAACCTCCACCCATAAATTCTGGAGGCAAATTTTCACAGTAGTATTATGGTCTTGTTGGTGTTTATCTTGATCCAAGGCTACATTTTCCCTTCTATCTTTGTGTGAATTTTGCCTTCTGAACCACACAATCGACTCAAGTGAATACAGGTGGCTTTGCATGAGATCAGTCTAATGGAAGGCATTCCCTAAAACAGATTTACTTTAAACAAAAAGGCAAATAAAACCAAATATTATCCAAGATTTTATTAGCAAACCATTGAATAAAAATAACAAGATATCTAATTGCCATGCCCAACTTTGGGTTAAGTTTAATATCAGGTATAGCAATTAAACTCTTCGTCCACATTCGTTTTTATAGTAATTTTATTTAAAAACTTACAATTAAAAATATAATACAAACTAAAAAATAAAAAGTGCAGAAAAATAGAAAAGAAATGAAAATAAGAATATAGTGGGAGAAAAAAAGAAATATATAAAATAATGACTTCCCCTTTTATCACAAATATAAATAATTTTAGTAATTTTTAATCTTAATATGTAACAAATGATCTCTTCTTTCCATATTCCGTCTATTATCTTTAAGCAATCCTTTAAAGCCTTGTCATTTCAAACCTGATATCAGCAAAAGCCCATTGAGGGTTACCAGAGATAACAATATATCTATTTTAACCTTGATCAAACAAACCAATTTTATATTCTTTCCATTTACCTCTAGCCATTTTGATCCTTAGTCCATTTAAATAATAGCCTAAAACTTGATTTCTTTTTATTTTGTTCTTTCTCCCCTCTCCCAAAATACTTCTTTAACAAATCTCTTTTGTAAATCCAATATGAGTATGCCCTTGTGACTCAACACAGGTAGAAACTATTGAACATGTTCTTCTGTACTGCCAGATTTATACAGAACCTTGAAATGCTCTAGTTAGTCTACTACTGACTAGCAAAACAGTCAGTACCAACACTATAAGCAATTTCTACTTTTGACATCAACCCTGAAATAACACACAAGGTCCCCATGTTTTATGTGCTGGCCTGCAGGATCAGGCAAAGAATAATTAAAAACAATGGAACCTGCCTGAGTATAGACTGTCAGAAATGACTCAGGCTCAGCAGTAACCATTAACTTTGGGATGAACATTCTACATCAACTATTGTACTATATTTTTCTCAGGTTTGACAGTGGTCTGTAAATGAAGTTTATAATTTTTAAATCTCATTTGGATAATTGTACTATTTATGAAGATGTATGTGTATTTGTGTGAGTGTGTATGTGTTTGAGGGAGAGAGAGAGAGAGAGAAGGAGAGAATATTGCATGTACATGCATACAAGTATAGCATTTGTATTTTATACAACTATTCCAAATTTATATTATCCAGATTGCTAATTTTAATTTCTTCTTGCTGTAAATATGTTGCCTGAGCAAGCCTTTTAGGCGAAAGCATTCTTGATATTTAATTCCAAAAATCCTACATCAAATTTATCTGGACTATTTGTAATTATCCTAAACCATCCTTTTGCTTACTTCAGAATAAGTCTTTAAACTTACATTTAAAACTTATTTTGCTAAGGATTGAAGGAAACTCACCCAATATTATAAAACTTGTGAATCCAAAGGTTCCTAATAGCTGAAAAATAGTTATCAAACAGTTTCCAAAAATGATTAGAAAATGAAACATGCAAAAGTATCTTTTCAAAGGTCCCTAGCTTGAGTAAGATGGCTATTCCCTCAACAGGGGAACCTATCAGAGATTGCTAACTTGCAATTTCTGTGTGAGGAGCAACTGTCTGTGGCACTTATGGCCAATCTTAAGTGCTCTTCTTGTACAGAGAGATATTATCAAAGAGTTGATCTAGTGGCTGGCTCTTCATTCCACCACAGTCATTGGTTCTGCTTTTCGCAGAGCTGTCTTCAGTCTGCTATTTCTTCCCTGAAAATCTCTTCCTCTTTATTCTTAGACACAAGAAGGTTAGATAAACATATTTACTGTCAAAAATTAGAAAATTATAAACACCAAGTTCTCCAAGAGAAATTCTATCTTAAATCATCAAATTCTGTTTTCTATACTGTATATTCGCTCTAAGATTAATTTTGGGGCCTCTTCTTGCTTTTTTTTTTTGGTAAACAAGTGAGTTCAGCTGGGTTTTTTTTCCCCCTGGCCTTGCAGCTTTCTGCAACCAATCTGTCCACAAATAGCTTCATCTGAGATGAATGAGATAAATAGAATAGATGAATGAGAGAATCAAGTTCTACTTCACCCTTGTACCAAGAATTACGGCTTCAAAAAGTTTTTATCAATCGGCCAAAAAAAGTGGGGGGGAGAGAAGAGGGGAAAAAACTGTACTTCATTTTGGGTCACATTTTTTTCAAGGAAGAGGCATGTATTAATAATTTGGAAATCAAAAGGGAAAGGTGTATAAGATGGTAACGTTCAGATTACTAAGGGAGGGCTGCGCTGGTTTAATATAAGGGTATTCTGGCAAAATCAGAAGGCAGAACATAGACTGTGTTAGTGAACTATGTTACAAATCAAAAGGGATTTCACAAAAGCTCAAGGCAAAAGAGAATACAATTTGGGGGATTGGGGGGGGGGAAGAAAATGTCAGACTCTCCTGACCAGGACCTAACAGTAAATCACAGACCTTTATACAGTTGAATTAATTTCCTAGACTTGGATTTGGCAAAAGTCTCTCAGAAACACTTTAGCTAAATACTGGTAAGAATCTTTACTGCAAGTAAGAATAAAACCCAACAGAACAGTTTAATGCCCAATGGCAATGTGAGGGTGTAAGTACCTTTTATATACATGATGGTTCAGATCCATACCTCTTTCTTCCTGCCCTTCCTGAAATTTAATAAACCCTTTGCATGGGACTTGGAAGGGACGCGGTGGCTCAGTGGCTAAGGCACTGAGCTTGTCGATCGAAAGGTTGGCAGTTTGAATCCCTAGTGCCGCGTAACAGGGTGAGCTCCTGTTACTTGTCCCAGCTTCTGCCAACCTAGCAGTTCGAAAGCACATAAAAAAAGCCTTGGTGGTGCAGCAGACTAAAGTACTGTTAAGTAACACCAGCTGCCTGCAATTACTGCAAGTTCAAATCTCACCAGGCTCAAGGTTGACTCAGCCTTCCATCCTTTCGAGGTAGGTAAAATGAGGACCCAGTTTGTAAAATAATGCAATTAGAAAAAATGTGTGCCTTTGGCATTTAGTCATGCCGGCCACATGACCACGAAGATGTCTATGGACAGCGCTGGCTCTTCAGCTTTGAAATGGAGATGAGCACTGCTCCCTAGAGTCGGGAACGACTAGCACATATGTGCAAGAGGAACCTTTACCTTAATGGGACTTGGTGGCCCGGAAGCTGAGCAATTGTTCAGGATTTACATAAATTACATAATGCTTTGCATAACTTCCAAATCTGGCCTGAGAACATCAGTCTCTTGATTTACAGTAGTTCTCACAGAAATTATGTCAATGGATCTTAAAAATTAACTTTTATTCTTTTGATTTCAAGGAAGACCTCAAAGTTTGGAATGCATATTTCTCTAAAAGGAATTAGCAGGGCAGTTTTGGTTTTATCATCAATTTGAAA
Source organism: Pantherophis guttatus (assembly GCF_059756535.1). Lineage (NCBI taxonomy): Eukaryota > Metazoa > Chordata > Lepidosauria > Squamata > Colubridae > Pantherophis > Pantherophis guttatus. The sequence goes on along the minus strand of NC_142063.1, from coordinate 287,215,145 downwards.
GCATACCACCACCACCCCACCACCACCACCAAAAGACAAAAATGTTTGGGACCAGAACAAAAATATAAGAGTTTTCTTTGAAAACATGATGATTGCTATTGGCCCATCAATTTGATTTCTCAAGCCAGGAAGTTATTACAACAAAATATTGTTTTTAGGAAGCCTAAGGATAATGGGAAAGAATCAGGAGTCTGGTATCAGTTTTTCTAACACATTTTATTAAAAGGTATAAGTTTTCATAAACTTCATCAAATGTTATAGAGTGGCTAAAAAATATAGGATTTCAACTGGAGTAAGGGAGGAGGGAAAGGGGCGGCAAGACAGGTTGCCTCTGCAAATGTAGATTTATGTGCGACAGATATTATAAATTAACAATTATGATGTGTTCAAGAGCCATTGTGTTAGTCAAGACCTTCTCAGATTGCCTGAAACCTTTTAATATATATGAAGTCTGCAATCTCTCGCTCAAGGGTGTTGTGGAAGTCCAATTTTTCCAAAATAGACATTTGAGCTCTGCCATAGAGTGTGTCCTGGCAGGTTGAAATGCTGTTATTACTTTGTCCTTGTTTTGAGTTTCGATGTCAAACTTGTGTTCATTAATTTGTTTTGTGTAAAGTTTGTCCATGGAATCCAGAGGGACATTGCTGACAGGTTATGGCATATATCACATTAGAGGAAGAGCATGTGAAGATGCCTTTAATCTGGTGTGTGCACTTGTTGGGACTTAAAATCGTACTGTTGGTGTGGGGGAAAAGTAGATATATGGGTTGGTGGCAGGGCCTGGTTCCTACAGAAGCATCATTGTTGCTTGTGAGAATTCACTTCAGATTGAGTAGTTGTCTGTATGAAAGTATGGACCTCTCACCTGGTGCCTAGGAAAGCACAGTATCATTGTCCAGTTTGGTTGTAGTTTATAAATCATGTGTTTGAGTAATTTGAGTTATGGGTTGTAGGTGACAACCCACTTGTTATGTTTCTATAGCTAGTTTTATAGTAGGTCCTCCCTGGATATTGATCTGACTCTATTGACTTGTCTATTGATCTTTGTGGGTGGTAATGCAGTCCCCTAAATGGTTTAATTCCATCAATTGAGCAACCCTATCAAGTGAGCCAAAACAAATGTAGTTGTAGTGTAGAGCTTGGCTATAAATGATAGACTTGGTGTGCATGGTGATCTGCAAGTTTCCTATATATAGATAGTCCTCGACTTATGACTGTAATTGAGCCTGCAATTACAGTTGTAATTCATTGTGGTTGTAAATTGAGGCATCATACAACCAGATCCAATTTTTGATAGTGGTAGTCAAGCAAATCAGTTTTCTTCAAAGTGTGTTTTTTGCTAAAAAAAAAATAGAAATAGATGCCAGAAACCAGAAAAAAAAAATCACAAATTGTGGCCACAATACTCTGGGACACTGTTGTCAAGGTAAGCCGGTTGCCAAGGTCCCCAAAATGGAATCATGTGACTGTAGAGGGGCAGCTGTCATAACTTCAAACAATAGGTCATAAATTTCTTTGGGGGGGTTGTTGTTGTAGGATTACCTGTAATGTCTTTATATATGTGCTGTTTTATGATGTCATCAAGGAAGTGGACATATTCCCTAGAGCTCTAATCTGAGGTTGATGATGGGGTGGAAGTTATTGGATCTATGGAAATGAATATGTCATCCAATTCCATCATGACTTTGATATTCATTTCCATAGATCCAGAGGATGAAAATGCAATCAATGATCATATTCATTCCTACTCCCAGTAATACTACCTTCCGATATTTTGCTCCCATAGATTAGTATGATTCCCCTATAATGAGAACAATGGAGTAATTCTAGCCAACAACATAGTGATTTGTTTTTCACCTCCACCAAGACCTAGAGTTTTCAAGGATAGTGACCTTCACTGTTCATTCAAATAGTTACCTTTGTATTACTGTATTGCAAAAGTACTTCGAAACAAGATATTGTTGCCCCAAAACTTACACCACCAGCAGTTTTCTCAGATATTGAATTGTAACTAAGCTGAAAAGGAGCCGACTGGTTAGAGAGATGTGTCAGGCAACGCTTGTTGCTAGAAGCCTTAGCAATGCTTAATGCTTAATTCCTATTATTCTTGCTTCCATTATAGCAGGATTAGTTGCACATGCTGAGAATCCTGAGACCATCTCATAGGCAGCAATCCATGCTAGAGGCAACTTACATATTCACAAAGTGATTGCAATGGGGGCACGGCCAATTACAAATTGGTTACATTGATCGAAAAATAAGTTTTTATGGGTCTGTCCTCTAGCAGTCCCCTTTAGCATTGCCTCTTTTTTTCTCCAACTTCCTAATAAAGCCATTCCTCATATTTATTTTCTAAGAATATCTGTTGGAGGCCGAGAAACATTGTTGTAAATAAAGGTGATATTGGATGCCACTGCTGTGCTTTGCATGTTGGTAATTTTCATTTTTTTAAAAGTTAAGGAACTGTGGTGGCACAGTAGTTAGAATGCAGTATTACAGCTAATTCTGCCCATAGCCAGGAGTTCGATCCTGACAAGGCTCAAAGTTGACTCAGTCTTCCATCCTTCCGAGGTTGGTAAAATGAGGGTTGGGGGCAAATATGCTGACTCTGTAAATCATCCAGAGAATTCTGTAAAGAACTATCGGACGGTATATAAGTATAAGGGCTATTGCTATTAAATGGGGCAGGATAGACACCAAGAAGGATATTCTGACTCTGTTGGTGCCTACAGACCCCGCCTCTTTCTTACTCTTGCTCTAAACTACATTTTATTCCATTCTCTCCCCACCCCCCACCCCCACCCCAAATGGTATCAGTAAACTGAGGCAAGTAAACCTGATACAATTACTTGAAAGGAATTTGGCAGCACTGGAACTGTATGTGAGATTCACAGTTCACTTCACAGGCTAGTGGACACAAATAGTTCACTTGACTTCTCTCATCTGTTTCTTTTCAAACACTCTAGGGAGAAACAAAAGTTCTGAAGCTGAAAAATCTACGACCCCACGACTATGCCAGTTATACATGCCAGGTATCTGTCAGAAATGTTTGTGGCATCCCTGATAAGACAGTCACCTTCGAGCTGACCAACACAACTGGTAAGTCACAGAAACCCAAAAATAATGGGATTTTGGAAATATCTCTCACTCCCCTCCATTGAGATCAACAGGGGAAGAAGCCCTTTTAGGGTTTTCTTTTTTCAAGAGATTAATGAAGGCAAAAGAAATGGAGGAAAGTTTGATCAGGAGGACCTCAGATTCCTTAGGGCTCTTTCTAAGTATGGACATGATTTGAAGGAAGGGGGAGGGGTATTATGATAAACCACCACTGTTCCCTCTAATTCCTCTTGCTGAAGACTGTAGGAGTCCACATTTGTGGAGGAGGAGGGGGTTTGCTGAATTTTAATGATGCAAAGTCAGTGGTGGGATTCAATTTTTTTTACTACCGGTTCTGTGGGCGTGGCTTGGTGGGCGAGGCATGGCTTGGTAGGTGTGGTAGGGGAAGGATACTGTAAAATCCCCATTCCCATCCCACTCCAGGGGAAGGTTATTGCAAAATCCCCATTTCCTCCCTATCAGCTGGGTCTCGGGAGGCAGAGAATGGATGAGGGCGGGGCCAGTCAGAGGTGGTATTTGCCGGTTCTCCGAACTACTCAAAATTTCCGCTACTGGTTCTCCAGAACTGATCAGAACCCGCTGAATACCACCTCTGCAATGTGATAATGTTGTGGAGGGTTTCGGTATTAAGTACTTGCTTCTTAATTTTGTTTGTTTCTCGGCTGCCTGCATTTTTAACTTGAATGTTTGTTATTGTTTTTATTTTGTTGGAATTCTATTCGCTACCAGTAGTTGAGATGGATCCATATGAAATGGATAAATAAATGTTTGGGGTCCCTGTGTGGTCCACAAGCTGTTAATTGTCCACCTTTCCCCTTTAAAAACTATACATGGATGTCTGATTCTAAGTTAACTTCTAATATTTCCCTATATTTGCACTTATGAAAACATTTTCTTTTTTAAAAACTGAAGTTTTGAGGATAAAATCTTATAATCGGAGAAGCTCTAGTTTTAGATCGAATAATAGCCGTCTCTGTTTCGGATCTGGAACATTTTGTGTTCTGAGTTGCTTCCTCATTATTCTGTGATGTTTTAAAAATTAACCCCCAAAATGCTTTTAGACTTCATTTTCAAGTGTACTTTCTCTTGAGATACCATTCAATTTATCTCTTCAAAATGTTTGTTTTAAATATGTTTTGATACATTTTTTTGAAGTTCATCAGTGTGACCCTCAACAGAGGACATTTCTAGCTTTGTAGTCTGCAGTCTTTGAAGCCAGTGTGTTGAGAAGATAATAGGGTAGCTAGTGCTATCTCAGGGGTAGACATTCTTTTGTTTGGCAGCAGACAGGAAAGGCTGTCTTGCTTGATGTAAACAAGATGTTCCAGATGTTGAACTACAACTCCCAGCAATTCTGGCCAATGTTGTCATCGTATTGGATGTTGAGAGCTGCAGTTCAGCAACAATCGAAAAACAAAAGATGCCCCATCTCTTATCTGAGCATTCTTCTAACAACAAAGTTGTTCATAGTAAGGCTCACTGAATTAACTTCATTTAAGACCCAACCTTTGACCTATGCTGAATTTCCACTCTCTTTGAATACATTTTGAAATATAGTATGCAATGTGAAGATTGAGACCAAGGGCCTTTTACATGCAGAGCATGTGTTCTTTCAGTGACATATGACTTTGGGGGATTAAGTGGTTCGCACCAGGTTTTAGGATTGTTAGCAGTGGTTCTTAGGAACAATCCTGGATAAGAAATTGAACTTGAGTTAACAAGGCCCAATAGAAGACCAATGAGAGATAGCAGGACCAATGCTAGTGTATTGAAAAATAAAGGAGAATATTTGTAGCTTGGGGTTGAAATGAAGGGTTTTTAGTGCTCTATGAGCTTCGTTGTTTTCTTGCAGATGTTTCATTATCCAAACTAGCTAACATCATTAGTACTAGTAAGGAGTAGGATTTGCTCTGTTTATATTTTAGTGGCTGGCCCTGTAAGGATTATGTTAGTTGTTTGGGTGGGTTGTTTACTGTTGGCTTGTTTGGCAGTTCCTTGATTGGGGTTTTCTTTATTTGATTGTTGGTCTGATATTAATCTTGGAGTTAATTTATGCTCCTCTGAATGCTGATTACTAGTGGTGAAGTGTTTTGGTTTTTTTGTTCCTTTTTGGCTTGTTGATTGTCTCTTTTGCATAGTATATAGACATTGTTTATATGTGTCTATTAATGGCTATTTTGTCAGAATGCCGGGCTTCTAGAAATTCCCTAGTAGTTTTGGACTTGACTTGGTCTAGGATGGTTACAGTTTCTCAACTGAAACTATAGTTAAGTCTGTCCATATGTTGTGAAATTAAAGAGTTTTCACCATGTCTTTCTTTTCTTTTTTTAAAATTTGATTTATATGCCGCCCTTCTCCGGAGACTCAGGGCGGCTTACAATGCGTTAAGCAATAGCCTTCATCCTTTTGTATATTTATACAAAGTCAGCTTATTGCCCCCACAAACTGGGTCCTCATTTCACCTACCTTAGAAAGGATGGAAGGCTGAGTCAACCTTGAGCCTGGTGAGATTCGAATTTACAGTAATTGCAGACAGCTGGTGTTAATCTCAATGCTATCAGTCTGCTGAGCCACCAGGCCTGCAGACTGCCAATCTTCTGCCTATTTATCCTATGTAGTGGCTGTTGCAGTCATTGCATTGTATGTTGTAGTTGATTCCTGTTTTTTTTTTCTTCTGGGGCTGTTGGGTGTTTGGTTGATTTAGGATGATTGGTTTACCTTCGCCTTAATTGACTTGTGTGCTAAGCTGATTCCATGTGCTTGTAGTAGTCTGTGGGTGGTTTCTGAGAATTCTTGATGTATGGTAGTGTTATTCTTTTTGGATCTTGTGTTGGTTGGGCTGTATTGGGTTGAGTGGTCAGTCAGTTTTTGATAAAGTTGCATGGATATTCATTTTGTTGGAATTTGTTGTATAGATATTCTGTTTCCTTTTTCTGTTGTTCAGGGTTGCTGCAGTGAATTTGTGCTCATCTAAGTAAAGTTTTTATGCAGCTTCTTGTGGAAAGTTGGGTTGTTGCTCTGGAAGTGGAGCACTTGGTTGGTGTGGGTAGCTTTCCTGTATATTTGTTTTTCTAATTTGCCATTTTGGTCTCTGCTGATCAGAATGTCCAGAAAGGGTAATGTGTTGTTGTTGTGTTGTTGTTGTTGTTTTCTTCTTTGGTAAACTGGATTCATTTGAAGATGTTGTTAATAGTTCTGTGGGTGTTCTCTAATTGGTCTTTTCTATTATGGTGAAGGTGTCATCTACATATCTGATCCATATTTTGGGTTGTATTTGTGGAAGCAGTATGGCTTCTAGATTTTGCATAACGACCTCCGCTATAAGTCCTGAAAGAGGTGGTTCTATAGGTGTCCCTTTAATTTGTTGGTAAGTTTGCCCATTGGAGGTATGGCAAAGGTTGATGAGCTCCATAATCCTGGCTGTTTCAATCTTCATGTATTTGGTTAATTTAAGAGTAGCCCTTAGCTATTCTTTGGCTAATTCTATTCAAGATATGAATAGAAGCGTTGGTTCCACTGAATACTCCAGAAGGTCACATTGACTATGTTTGCTGTTGAATTTTCTTAGGGGCTTTTAATAAATAGGAAACAGGTTAAGAATGTCAGTGGAAAATCAGATAAATCCTTCATTTCTTCCCCACAGCAATAACCCTGTAAGATAATTCAGGCTGAGAGAGTGACTAGTCCAAAATCAATAAATCAGTCTAGTGAGCTGTCTTTATTTATCTAAAATATTTGTTTAGCCAACCAATCTAAATCAAACTTTGGGTAGCTTACAAACAAGAATAAACAACTATTCATACAATAAAAGCAAGAACAAACAAACAAACAAGCAAAAACCAAAGCAGAAAAATCTGGCATCACAACCATACTTCTCCGATGCAATCTATACAATCTTCTTCTATTACTGAAGGTGACTTGAAAATGAGCTTCCTGATCCTAATCCAATACTGTACATTACAGATATTCTTCCATTTACGACCATTCATTTAGCAACCATTCAAAGTTACAACAGCACTGGAAAAAGTTTCTTTTGACCATTTGCATTTATGACTGGATCCCCATGGTTACGGGATCATCATTTGGGCACTTGGCAATTGGCATATATTTATAACAGTAGCAGAGACCCAGGGTCACATGATCACCATTTGCGACCATCCCAGCTGACTTCTGACAAGTAAGATCAATGAGGAAGCTGGTTTCACTTAACAACCGTGTGATTTGCTTAACAGCCATGGCAAATATTATGGCAAAAAGGTCATAAAATCAGGCACAACTCACTTCATGAATACATGGCTTATTGACCGAAGTTCCAGTTCCAATTGTGATTATGAATTGAGGACTACCTCTTCACCAGGGTTCCCCAAGCCCCATGCTGTGGCCTACTACCAGGCCGTAGCCTATTTGGAACTGGGTCATGTGACAAGAAGGCTGGCGTGCAGATGCACACAGCTCAACTTGCACTCGAACTGCATGTGGACGCCATGTGCTTGCCAGCCCATCACTTGAGTGAGTTGACTTGAGAGCATGTGAGTATTGGCCCACCACTCATGAGGCCCAATTCCCCTTCCCCCCCACAGCCAAATTGCTAAGCTGCAAAGGTTAGGGACCACTGCTCTACACCATATTGACTCTCCAACTATTTTCTTAGAATAGCAAATGCAGCCTGAACAAATGCTGTTATTGCTGGTTATCTTGTTTTGAGGTGAGAGAACAGATGAACTCCTTTGCGACTCAGACTGAATGCCTCTGTAGAAATCTTTTTGTGCCAGTTAAATTCAGCTAGAATAAGTGCTTTCCACTCGTTCTGTACTTTAATGCATCCAATCCTTAGAATCATATCTTAAACCATTACTTTGGATTTATCCAAAAACTATCACTCTTGGCTGTTTTTAAGATTCCAGCATGTGAATGCAAGAAACCATTATGATTCCGCATGCATGCCCAGTTTTTCCTTACTATTCTATTATTAATGATTTTACAATTAGGAGGTCCAGAGATTTGTCAGCCCACAGCCAGGACAGTGGCAGGGCAAGGCAAGGCAAGGCAAGGCAGGGACAGGATTCTTTTTATCAGTCTTGATTTCAACACGGTTAAACCACAACAAAGGAGAACTCTCCTGCAGTTATATTGCAGCAAATTGGACTTCAAAGAGAATTGCAAGTGACTCTTTGTTTTTATTGCTTCCCTCCTCCCTTTGTTCCTCAACTCACTTACCAGCAAGGTGTATGTGAATTGTTTCTGAGAGGGGAGGAGGGAGGGAGGGAGGGAGGGAAGGAGAGAGAGAGAGAGAGAGAGAGAGAGAGAGAGAGAGAGAGAGAGAGAGAGAGAGAGAGAGAGAGAGAGAGAGAGAGAGAGAGAGAGAGAGAGAACAAAAGTAATTGCCACAGGTTGCAAATAAATTAGATTCATCTCCTGCATAAGAATGGCTGCACATTGTTAGTCTCCATCTGCTAACTGCAAGAGGAGGCGATCCAAGGTGGGCCCACAGCTGAACTTGGATTTTGTGCTATCTAGTCAGAACTCAGGAGCCTGGAGAGATGCTGCCGGCACTTTTACATGATGCAGGGAGCTGATTTATGGATTCCTTTTGGCCCAGTTATACATATAAACAAGCCCATTTTTTGACATAATGGAAAACAAAATGTTGCTACACAGGGTTTTAGCTATTAAGTCTGGGAAACTGACATAAAAGAAAATACATAATTTTGAATGGTTGCCTAAACTAGTGCTTCGGGAACTTTTTTTGTTTATAGCAAGGCCCATTAGGATAAAAAAAAAATGCTTTATTTGCGTTTCTTCAGATCAAAAATCAACAGCTTTCATTTTAGGTCATAAACTGCACCCTGTTCCATTTTTTTAAATTTTTCAACCATGTAACTGTTTTATTGAAAATGGGAAATCAAAAAATCTAAATTTCCCATTAAAAGCAGGAGAAATAACACGCACAAGAGGCGGCAAGCGCGTGGGGACCTTTAGTTTCTGGCAGCAGCAGCAGCCCACTGGTCCTTTGATTGGCACACTCTGGGGCTGCCCAGCCCATGGAGCACAGGTGAATTGATTACCTGTCCAAGCAGCAGGTGGAGGAAGATGTGGGGCAGGAGATCCGGACATGCTGAGTGAGCTGCAGGAAAGCTGAGAGTCGGTAGGCTGGAGCAGGTGGCTGGCTGTGGGAGGCTCATCTTCGCGCGGCGGCATTGGCAGCAGGCAGAGGCACGGAGCAGAAGGCAGGTGATCCTGACAAACTGCACGGGCCACAGGCAAAGTGAGAGACACAAAGACAAGTCAACCTGCCAACTCTGGCCCACTGACTCTTTGGCTTTCCCCTGGCCCAAACAGCGCATCCAGATCACTTGCCTTCCCCTACCTATGCTTCCACCTGCTGCTTGGACAGGTAATCAATTCACTTGCACTGCATGGGCTGCGACTGGTCCCGGACACCATCGGCCCATGCATGCGCATAATCTCCTGTGATGGCCATGCCCACCCCCTTCACTAGGGCTTATGTTTGGTGTAGGGCTTATATTAGGTGCATGCCAGTGGTGGGTTTCAAAAATGTTTACTACTGATTCTCTGGGCGTGGCTTGGTGGGTGTGTCTTGGTGGGCATGGCAGGGGAAGGATACTGCAAAATCCCCATTTTCTCCCGATCAGCTGGGACTTGGGAGGTAGAGAATAGAAGGGGGGGCAGTCAGAATTTTTACTACCGGTTCTCCGAACTACTCAAAATTTCTGCTACTGGTTCTCCAGAACTGGTCAGAACCTGCTGAAACCCACCTCTGATCCATGCTTAAAAATCAGGCTACAGCTTATTTTGGGGGTAGGTCCTATTTTCGGGGAAACACGGAGCTAAAAAAATTTGAGGACAAACCTTCAAAGTGGCAGTGCAGCTTTCATGGATTTTAAAAATTAAAACAGGCTAGTAGTGTAACTTTAGATTTAAAAGTGAAATTAAAACTTTTTTTATCTAAAACCCTAGAAGGTAGATATTAGGGGGGGTCCTCAGGGAAGGGTGTTTCATAAGATAGCAAAGTTCACATTCTAGACAGAGAAGACCACTGACTTGAAAGAAAATCAAAGAGGACATATATGTTAAAATTGAACAGCTTGCCCTCAACAGAGGGGAAGAGATACAACACCACCTATCTCCTGTTTACAACACAGTCCTTTCAGCAGTCTCAAGAAGGTTCTACATCTATTTACACTCTGATTCAGGTGACCCTGACGATACTGATAAACCCTCAACAACAAGGGGTCCTCTGTGCTCTCTGAGCTTGCTTGTTTTCTTGCAGATGTTTCATTACCCTAACTAGGTAACATCATCATCACTAGCACCAAGGTCCCCTCATTTCAATCCTGAGCTACAAATATTCTCCTTTATTGGCCTCAACAATTTTCAGAGAGCTAATGACCTCTCATAGCAGCTCTCAGAGTGCTAACAACCAGATGACTACAAAGAACATAAATCCTTCTGTTCCCCACCAGTCAGTTAGAACTGTTGAAGCTTCTTGGATGAGAAGTGAAACTTTTTCAAAGAAAAAAATCCAAGCAAGTCTGGTGATCTTTTGGAAAAAGCACCTTTAGGACAGCCATGACCTGGATGATTGAGAATATCTATAGACATTTAGATTGCTACAACTAGTAAGTCTCAGTCCTACTAAACTTCTATCATACATCATTTGGTGGAGACTCCTAGAGATGCTTCTCCAAAGATGAAATTTGAATTTACTTATTTTATTTATATATTATTTCTTAACAAGATTTATAAAAGGCCACCCAGCTCAAACAGTTTGGTATTGGTTTGGTACATTTTTTTTTTTTAAAAAATCCTTGTTAAACAGTGTGGTACTAATTAGGAATGTCTGTGTGATATGATGCAACACCTATAAATTTGCATCATCTTCCAAAGTCTACTGGAAGAATAAATGAAATAATAGCACGAATACACACTAATAGATGTTTTCCGAGCTGTGCAGGATGGTATTATGATGTCTTCTAACATTGACATAATGCTTATGTTTACACAATGCAAAACTGTACCTGATTTGAACTTCAGCAGCATGTGATTAAATATTGTTCTGCCTATCTATCATAAAAATGCTATCATTTGGGTTTTACTTTCTTTAAGACTTACAGTCCTCCTGAAACCCTCCTCCATCCCAAAAAAAGATTATAGCATCAGCCCTTTAATTAGAAGGCCAAATGAAGTATTTGTATTGGCGAGCCAGACATAAATAAACTCCCAGTCATATTTCACTTCTAACCACATTTTGGATTTCAAATTCTTCTCTCAGTTTCGCCACATATCCCAGTCCTAGATTAGGCCTGGTTGGGGCTCAGTAAACTGCCCCTTCCCATTCTGTGAGTTTATTGTGAGATAGGAAAATCAGGGTGAGCATATGGGCAACGTACCTTTCCCCCCCTAAAAGGGGGTGAAAATTTAGCCCTGCCCACCCACTGGCCCCCACCCTTTGGCCTCTGCCTTCCACCAAGCAGCAAGAAGAAACAGTTCCTTTCAGCTTAGCATAGCCTAATTAGCACAAGTTGATTGGATCGGCCTCCCGACTCTCAGCTGTTTTGCTGTCAGCTGTTTTGCACAGGCCTTTGCTGCTTGCTGCAAGGAGGTAAATTGCTGGAGCAGATTTTTTTTTACCTTGTGCTAATCAAGCTATGCTGAAAATGAAAATGAAAGCAAAGCAGGCTGTTTGCTGCAACGAGGCAAAATTGCTGGGAGGCAGAGGCAGATTTCTTTTTCTTGTTTGCTTCACCAAAAAAGGTGAGAAAAATACGGTATCTCCTGATGAATGATGGTCATCCACTTCCCACTCATTGCAATGCAGACATTGTCAGGAAGATGTTCTATTGACCATAAATTCATGTTTACTCACCCACACGTCTCCCCTCAGTTTGCCTGGGGCTTGGAGTTTCAGCTGAAATTTCTTTGCCGGAATATTAGATTCAGTTAATGCTGCCATCCAGCCTTACTATCCTACCTCAAAACTCAAGTTATCAGCGTACTGGTGGTCCATTGAGTCACCTGTCACTTGGTGCAGTTTTCTTGGCAACATTTTCAGAATAGGCTGGCCAGTATCTTTTTCCTAGAGGGAAGGGAGGGAGAGAGGGGGCAAGGTCACCCAGTTGTTTTTCATGTCTCTGGCAGGATTAGAATTCACAGTCTTCCTGCCTGTAATCCATGGTCTTTATTTTACCTATTACATCGCATTGATTTTCCCAATTGATCGGACATAATTGGCCGGTGTTTCACTTGTGTCAGTCTATGTATTTTGGAATTAAGACAAGAAATGTTAGTTTTTAAACTGCCCAAATGTAAGCCAATCAGTCTGGATGTGATCAAAATCAGAATAGCTGTTAAATATGTATTTTCTTGCCCCTGTAAGAGAACAGCCTTCCTGCTTTTTTGTTTGCCTGAAGTAGAAATTCAGGGCAAATCCAGTATAGGTCATTAACACATGGCCCAGAAAGAAGAGATGGCAAAAATAATGATGTCATTAAATCAAGCTTTATGAATATGTAACGATGCCTTATTTTGCATTATTACAGCTGTTACTTAAAACATGCCTCAGCCATTGTCCCATTGATTGTTAATTTCTGAGCTCCGTGTGAAGTCTCTGATGACTCCAGAGAAGGAGCTTTAAAGGGCCTTTGAGAGATTAAACAGAAAACACAGAGAAAAGCCTTTTGGATCTGTGTCTGGGGATGTTGAAGAAAAGGAATTAATCAGAAGGGTTGAGGTTAAGCATTCTAAAGCAGAGGAGCTGCCCATTCATAATAGGACTCCTTACATAAAGGGGAGGCTCAAAGATTTGTGAATGAGGTTAGAGCCCAGCATTTGATATGTATGGCAGTTAAAAAAAGAGCTCTAGAGGTTAGCAATAATTGCTAGGAGGAGGAGGAAGGGCACGGGATGTAGAATGTGGGGAAAAGATATTAACAAGTTAAATGTGTTCTGCTCTTTCATTGCTATAATGCGAAGCTACTTGGAATTAAATCCTCAAGGAAGACTTTTTGCTCTGCACGGGAGGTGAAGGGAATTTGGAGAAGATAGTTTCATCGCAAATGATGATTGGGAACTTCTAATCACTCTTTGTGTCACATTTTGAGGATGCATGTGTTTATAACTCCAGTGCAAGAAATGGCATCAAGTCTAAATGAGTCTCATATCTATACCAGAAAGGTATAAAGTATAAGCTTTATGGGTCTCCCTAACCTGATGGTGCGTATATAGCCTTGCTGATGGAGGATGATAGGTGTTGTAGCCCTGAAGGCACCAAATTATAGGACTGTAAACTCTAACACGTTCTAACAGTGGCGATACATCATACATTTAAGGAAAAGGGACATTAAATTATTGATCTATATCCCAGCAATAATTTAACATATTAGAGAGATCTGAAGCCTTTAAAGCAACAATTCGGTTATGCAATGGGAGAAAAAAAAATCAAATAATTGGTTGGGATTGATTACAATGCAATAATATCTGAAAAGCCAGGAGTTGGCATTGGCAAAAGGTGGAGTTCAAAAAAAGACATTCTCTTCTTTCCCAATATATAATTTGGCAAGCTGATTAGGAAAACACAAACTTATCTTTTTGAGCATAGCACTGTTGTATGCCTCCAGTTTTCATCTGTATGTTTTTGAAACTGACTGGGTTCCTAGTTTGAGAGTTTGAGAGTTACCATCTGACTGGATTATAAGCACAGTATGCATTTTTTTTTAAATTTCTAGGTTCATCAGGCTTTCTTTTGTATATATTGCAAAATATGCTAATTCATATTTCTTAGAAATGAATCATCATAACTTTTTTTTTAAATCTCTTTTTCTTTCTCTCTCTCTCTTTTTCTTATAGCTCCACCAGCTCTAAAACTATCTGTGAATGAGACTTTAGTGGTAAATCCAGGGGATAATGTTACCATATACTGTTCGTTAACAGGCGGGGATCCTTTGCCTCAGGTAGTCTGGTCTCACTCACCTGGTCCTATGCCTCTGAACAGCCTGATTCAAGGGGGCAATCTTACCATCTGGGGCATTCAAACCGAAGATTCAGGTTATTACAACTGTACAGCCATCAACAATGTGGGGAACCCAGCCAAGAAGACAGTGAGCCTATTGGTGCGATGTACGTCTTTCTATTAATCTAATTGGGGATGGAGCCTGAATTTCCAACTCACTTTGTTCCTTTTAAAGATTGGAATAAATTTAAGACTGGTACTTCAGGACAGAAAGAGTATTAACCAAGCTTGATTTTATATTGCATTGCTTCCTTTCCTTCAGTCCTCGTAATTTTCAGGTTTGTTTTTAACACATAAGTGTGTACACATAAGCATACACATATATATATTGCTTCACACTAGTTACATTGAAAGGAGAGGGGGTTTTGATAGGAGATGGATGCAAACAATTAAGTTTTCTCGTGTTCTTTAAAACTCTTCCCTCTCTTCTTGTTTTTCTCCTGAGCTCTAAAGTCATTTCTGTCAAAGCAACCGCTCTTGTCACATTCCATATATTGATGGTCAAATTAATACATTTGTTGTGGCCCACCAGCGGCTAGCAGAGCTGGCTAGCAGAGTCAGACAGTGAAAAGGTTGGGGAGGAACTTGGGCCAGTCCTGGGGGCTGGGGAAAGCTCGGACGAGGGCTCTGTGTCGGAGGCAGAAAAGGAGATAGACAGCAGTGAGGCAGAGGAACAGCTGGAGCCTCTTCCCAGTGTGCACATGCGCAGAGCTGCCAGAAGACAAGAACAATTAAGAAAGCAGGTTCAACTCGGGAGTAAGGCCACACCTTGGAGATAATTGGTCCCTCCCATAGGAAATAAAAGAGGAGCAAACAGAGAGTGGGCTTTTGCAGGAAACAATTTGTTCATTCCGTGACTCTGAGAGACTCTGTTCCAAGTTTTGCCTTGTACTCCGGTTGGAAACAATTCATGTGGCAGCTTGCCAAACGAGACAAGGTGTGTTGAGAAATATTCCTTTGAAAAACTGTTTGGACAAACCTTGCTGACTGTGAATGAACATAATTCACAGTTGTGTAAATAAAAGAGGTTTTGCCAGTAATTCCTGCCTCCTGCTTATTAAGGGAGCCTTGGTCAGAACAACATTATATTTGCATACAAGCATGAGGTAGCCTGTTCAAAAATCATGTTTGTATCCCTCTCCTATCAAGAATGAAATTATAGCAAGGAGGGGAAGGATATTCGTTCCCCCCCTGCATCATAGATTCAGTGAAAACAACTTTCCAGAATTATTTCTGTCTAAGAAGAGGAGATGCTATGAAACAGAATGTTAAATTCTGTTGAATGTAAGAATGTGAATTATATGGTGTACTTGTTGCGTTATATAGCAACTCAGATTTCTATGTCCTGTCAATCAGGACATGACATGACACAACATGACATGATATGACATATTTTGACCGTTTGAAGATCAGGCACTGATATATTCAACAGTTTGGCCTTTGTATTTCCTCTAGCCATGAAGAATGTAACCTTCCAGATCACTCCTGATGTCATCAAAGAGAGTGAAACCATCCAGCTAGGCCAGGACCTGAAGCTCTCATGCCATGTGGATGCTGTCCCACAAGAAAAAGTTTTCTACTTCTGGTACAAGAATGGGAAGTTGGCCAAATTCTCAGATCGAGTAGTTGTCATCAAAAATGACCCCGAACTTCCCCCTGTGACAAGCAGCCTAGAGATAATTGATCTCCGTTTCACGGACTATGGTACATACTTGTGTGTGGCATCTTTCCAAGGAGCACCCATCCCTGACCTTAGTGTCGAGGTGAACATTTCTTCAGAAACAGGTAAACTTCCATTTAATTTTCAACTTATCCACAAGCCCGATTAAGGATAGAATACAGTTAAAAAAGAATGTACGCTTTCATCAAAATCTTTCCCAGGAGCTTCATAAAGAGCCTAAGCTCTGTTTACCAGATAGGTAGATTAGCTTTAATCACAGGATAAATCCTTTTCAAATTATTTGGAGGGTTTAAGATGGAAGGCTGCACTGCTATGCAACTTCTTTTCTCTCTGTTCCAAATTTTTTTGTTTTCAGATAAACGACTACAGAAAAAGTAAGGCTGAGTAAATTTATATCTAATATTTCATAATCCATATTATGTTGTTGTTTTTTAATCTAATGTTTT
Source organism: Pantherophis guttatus (assembly GCF_059756535.1). NCBI lineage: Eukaryota > Metazoa > Chordata > Lepidosauria > Squamata > Colubridae > Pantherophis > Pantherophis guttatus. The sequence goes on along the minus strand of NC_142063.1, from coordinate 287,198,872 downwards.
ATTTCTATTTCTTTAAAGCATAACAAACCTTTCAAAACAAAAAGGCATAAGAGTATAGCATGTTAAAGTGAAAGACAGATTCATCTTTGAACAGTTCCCTGCACAATAGAAACTTCTCTGCATATAGATCAGTAGCAAATTGGGAAGAAGGAATAGGAAGGGTGTAACCATTTAGCCATGCAAAGTGGCTATGAGGAAGAGTAACTTTGTGATATTCTTTGAGGATGATATTACTAATGCCTTGGGAAGTTCTGGCTAAGAGCCAAATTTTATATGGCACTAACTACATCACTGAAACTAGATCAGGGTTTTAAAATAAATGTAATAGATGTGGGGAATGATATTCATTAGGGATAAATCCAAGGGAAAATTATTGAAATTTTCCATCTCTAGGCCCTAGCCAGAGGTGAAATCTACTTACCTTCCCTACTGGTTCGGAAGTGTGCGTGCACGTGCACATGCATCATGTGTGATTTTGGACCCTTTGTGCATGTGCAAAGCCTTCTGCGCATGTGCAGAGGGTAAAAAAGGTTACTTCCTGGTTAAAACCAGGAAATAACAACAACCGTGCGGCTGGGTGGAGCCTTGCGCTGCTGCCACTACTGGTTCTCCGAACCACCTGCCGCCGCCACCACCGCCGCCACTACCGGTTCGGCTGAACTGGTCCAAACATAGCATTTCATCCCTGGCCCTAGCCCCTTCCTCTGTGCACACATGCACTGTGATGTTTTTGTTTTGTTTTGTTTTTGAAAAAAAAATACCTTGTTTGTGCTAGCGAGTTTTGTTTATTTTATTTATTTAGTTCAAAACCATCCACAGTGTATTGTAGCGAAATTTCTGCAGGGATTAAAACCTGCCCTCCATATGTAGTGTCCCATTGAAAATAACCTTCATACTTATTGACTAAAACAAACAGTGGTTTATTTTCTAATGATTCACTTAACATCACATCTTATTCATTTGTCAGAGGGATTCAGAGGTCAGGCAGATAGAGAACAAAGCTTTCTGAAGTATCTTTGCAACAAAGGTCACAGGTGCCTATCAGAGAAACAATGGGAATGCTAGCAGTCCACTTAAAACAAGTTTCTAAAAGAAAATCCTTTGCAAGGCTCTTACCACAGAGAAATGCAGAAGTACTCTGAATGGAGTATGGAACTATAAATACACCCAAACACACACATACATACACCCCAAACAAGAAAGAAATTGAAAAAGAAAAGTATGCAACTATACCTTTCACACTTCTTTCTATCAAGTAATCTTAAACTTTTCTCCATAAGCTTGTTTTTAATCACCAAATCCCAAGATCATATTCTTCTCTCTCTCTTTTTTTTTCAATAAAGAGTCCATATAAAGTTTCCACAGCTGTAAAAAAAAAAAAATCATGGGTTTTGAAAAGGCTTTACTATGTTTGTACTGAAGTGTGGATCTTTCCCCTAGTTTGAACACAAATAGGAATGGTGGTGTATTTATTCCCTGGTTTTCTGAATCTTGTTCCCCTCATAAGATTTAGCAAGCAGGTCATCCAACATAAGGGTCCCAGAAAGGCACCTTTAATTAAAAACTTTTCAAATGCAATTTACACATTTTTCCCATAAAGAAAATTGTCTCCTGCCAGGTGAGCATATGCCGGCAGTACTGAGCATGCGGGTGCAGCTCAATCTTCACACCATATAAGAGAGGATTTGATGAGATTCCATAGCCCACAGAAGACCTGCAAATTGAAAATTCACCTTCTTATTGCCTAGTGATACAGCTGATGGAGATACTGGATGCTAGACCTACATAAATATGCCTTTAAGCCAGCTATGAGCTATATTTTTGTATGATTAAAATCATCACACTCCCTCTTGGCCCTCTTACATTTATGTGTTACACGCAGATATTACTTGGTGATGCAGGTAAAAATAAATTTGGAACTTTTACATTGCATTTTTTAAATCCCTTCAAAATGTAAAAATATACATAAATATATTTGAGGAGAGAAAGAGAACTTCACAAAGAAGTACAATTATATCAATTTCAATTATATTTTAGTACAAATATACCCTACAATAATCTTTCCCAACAGATGAAATACCAGTTTTACTGAGGTATACAACTCCTGGAATTTTTCTAGTGAGAAAAAAAAAGTTATAGTTCAAATATATTTGGAGATCAGCAAATAGGAGTAGGCAGCCCTGAAGAATCTGTATCCCCTAATTATAATCTTAAAAAGAGGGCAGAGAAGATGGTGAAGATTATGAAGAGAAAGTTCTGAAAGTTGGAGGAATTGCAATACATTCTATGGAACAATCAGAAAGATGATAGAACAAATTCATTCTTTGTATGCAAGACATTTGGACTTGAGCCAATGGGAATGAGTTACAGACTGCTTCATAAGGTGACAAAATTTTACAGCATTTTCAATCATTGAAATAAAGGGGTTGGTAGGTACATGGAAGGTCATCTAGCTCAGCTCTCATGTCTTCACTGTTTTCTCTGCTCCAGACTAAAACCTCCATCCAGAGGAGTTCCTCATCCACTAGAAGCCACTGGAGTTGGAGGCCAATACATTAAAAATAATAATTTATTATAATGTATTTTATAATGGTATAATGTTATATTACAATATTATAATTGCTATATAACATTACAATAATAAACAAAATGAAGAATAGAAAAGAGACATGGCATGGCAAGGCAAAGTATCATATTGCCAATACATTAAAAATCTAGCAGACAAAGCAGATAATGAGACCTGTCAATGGCTAAAATCAAGTTAAAGAAAAAGACAAAGGGACTAATCCTGCCTGCACAAGATGAAGCCTCAAGAACAAATACATACAAAGCCAGAATTGAGAAGACAGAAACAGAGAGCAAATGCCAACTCTGCAAAGAAACCAAACAAACAGTGGACCAACTAGTTAGGTGCCACAAGAAGATCATATAGACCAGAAGTATCAAAACGCATGGCCCACGGTTTGGATTCAGCCAAACTCTGAACTCAAATTCAACTCTGTGATAGGTCACAGAGTTGGCCTGTGGAGCCGTCCCAGAGACAGTGAGGGACTGGCCCCTGCTGTCCCGGGACCAGCCACTCCCACCCAATTAGCCATGATGACCAGGCCACATCCACCTCAGCCCCCCAAAGGCAAGCAAACTCCTGATGCGGCCCAGGATGGAATCAAATTTGACACCCCTGGTATAGACTGACTACAAACAACAGCATGACAAAAGGGCATTGGAATATCTTCAAGTTAATACCATGCACCAACACCAAGCAAAAACTGGTGAGACCACAAAATAGACAACGTATTAGAAAATGAAGAAGCTAAAGTGCTTTGGGATTTTAGAATACAAACAGATAAGCCCCTGCCACATAACATCCCAGACATAAAATTGTTGATAAGAAAAACAATAAAGTTGGAATAATGGAAGTTGAAGTGCCTAGAGACAGCAGAAGAGAAGAGAAAGAATGAGAAAATCATAAAATACAAAGACCAGCAGACAGAAGTAGAATGCCTGTGGCAAAAGAAAACAAATATAGTATCAATAATAATAGGTGCCTTGGATGCAATCCCAAAACATCTGCAGCACAATGTGAACATCATCAGCACTGACAAAATCACCATTGGTCAATTGCAAAAGGCAGCTTTACTTGGAACAGTTTACATCCTGCGACAATGCCTTTAACATCATAAAACAATATCTGCCTGTCCCAAGTCCATCGGAAGGACTCAATAGGTAGATAAAAATGCCAAATCCGGTCTAAACATCTGGTTGATTAATCAATAAATAACAATAAGTTTTTTTTCTTTCATGTCTCTTATCATTCTAGTTCTTCCTTGGAATGCCTACAATTTTTTTATGTTTTCCTAAAATGTAGTGTCCAAAATAGAACATAGAATTCTAGTTATGTTCTAAGTAGACTATGATATCTTTTGATCTTGACACTATTATATCTATTAACGTAGCCATTGACATAGGCTCATTGGATACAATTGTTCAACCAGCTCTTATCAATCTAAGAATACCATAGTCCAGCCCATATTTTGCCATACTCCACAGTAGAATCTCATGAAAAATATTGTTGAATTTTTGCAGAACACACTGCTGGACTATCATAGCTCTATCAAAAATATCACATTGGTTTGTTGTGATTTCTTCTTGATAAGCTCATGTTGGTTTTGCCAAGCAATGCATTCTTTTCTAATCAATTGCTTAATAATCTGTTCCAGAGTGTTGAGAAATGACAATGTTAAGCTGACTGGTATGTAGTTAGATGGGTTCTTTCCCCTCTTTTTTAAAGATAGGATTAACAGAATGAGGAAGGCTTTTTTCTTATGCCAAGCAGAAGCCAAATTCTGTGGTAGCATATAGAACAAATAATGATGGTGATCGACTGAACCAGTCTTGTTTAAAATAACAGGGTCAAAGAACTAAATATGCTTGACTTCAACTTCAGCAATCTTTTACATACACACATCACTAAGCTAACTCTTAAACATTGCTGTTGAATAGTTGTTCTTTCTTGTCATCTTTTTCCCAATAGTGCCTCCAACTATCATGGTACCCAAGGGTCAATCCATCATTACTGTCCGTGAAGATTCTAGAGCAGAGTTACAGTGTGAAGTCCGAGGGAAACCCAAACCTCCTATCATCTGGTCCAGAGTTGATAAAGAGGCTCCTATGCCTTCAGGGACCATGACAGTGGAGACTAATGATGGAAAGCTGCATTTTGAGAAGGTGACTCAAAAAATGAGTGGGATTTACAAATGCCAGACAGCCAGATACAATGGCTTCAACATTAGACCTCGAGAAGCCCTGGTGCAACTCAACGTACAGTGTGAGTATAAATGAGGAACATATTCTCTTTGATGCAGCCTATATATCTTTACTGACTTTGCATACTAGATAATTTTGTTTTGTTAATAACAAAAGTAGTGTGCAGACAAGGGTATGTTTGAGTTACTAGATCTTGTACTTCCACAGAGTCAGAAAAGTTTAAATCTCAGATTTAATGGTTAAAAATGTTATAATGGAATACATAATTTTACATGATATATAATATAGTATACAATTTTAACATAAGACAGTAGAATACTCAACTCAGAAACTGTCCTAAGAACTTTTCCCAGTTATATCCCAATGCTTGTGCTATTAGAGAGACCTGAATATGTTCACTGGTATCTGACCAAACATAATTTATGAACTGTCTGCCCATGATGAGTGAGGAAAGGGATGACTATTTAATCTCTGCTTTGTGAGCATGTCACTCTGTAAAGATATCCTGTGTGTCCTTGAATGGCCCAAGTTCTTTTGATGTCAATTAAAATGCCAACTGTGTTGCTTTCTGCATGTCCAAGAAACCCACATCTGCCCTGAATCCATAACAGTTACAGAGAATAGAAGAAATATTTTAACATTATTTTATGATATCGAAGTTTACTAGATAATAGAAATAGAATATTTCTACATATTAGAATATATACATGCAATTTTATTAATAATATGACATAATTAAAATTAAAGGAAAAAAGGAAATTAAAAACTTTGTAAACATATATCCAAAACAAAGCAGCCTGTTCAAAAGTTTACTTCTTTGGAAAAAAAATTGTGAATGGTTGATCTAGTACCTTTTCAGCAAAGGGTACTAGATACAAATACTGAAAATATTTTTCAGTATTTTCCAACATACAGATGTGAAGAACAACCACACCCAGGAAGATTCTATAAGAGATCATAAATAGATTGTTTTGTAAGTACCTTGAAGACAATGCAGCAGCTATTAGTGGTCAGCATGGATTTGTTAAAAATGAATTTTGGCAACTTTTTTATTGGTTAACTTCTTTAGCACATTGTGGGAACATAATATTAATAACATATTTTGATTTCAACTAAGTATTTGAGAAAGTACCCTATGGCAATTTAATAAGCTAGTAATATGTGAATGGCATTACAAGGAAATAGAAGTATCTTGAAAACTATCTCAGGAAAGACTCAGTGGCAATCCCTTATTTCTTGGGTGAAATAGAAAATTGAAATGAAATTCAAAAACTTCTTGAGAGTTTGGTAAATGAAAAACTCAATAAAATTTAATAGAGGAAAAAGTAATTTAATAAGCATAAATCAGATGCACAGGTGTAGGATGGGGGATACATAGCTTGGTGACAAAACTTGTGAAACAACTTGTAATCATAGTTGATTACAAGTTGGATATGAATCAACACAATGTGTTGTGACTGCACAGAAGACAAATGCAATTTGAGGCTGTCTCAACCCTTTCTAGATCACAAAAATTAATCATTCACTTTATTGTGCATTGAGGCAGAGCCCATCTTGAGTATTGTGTCCATTTCCGAATACCACATTCCAAGAACACAGACAAACTGGAATTGGCTCAGAAAAAAGCAGTGAGGGTGATCAGAAGATTAAAAACTATGTCCTATGAAAAGAATTTGAAAGAGCTAGGAAAAGGAGGATGGTCCGAGCATGTGGTTACACTCTTCAAATATAATAAAGTCAAGAGCTATTCTCCAACATTCCGCAGTGTGTGATATAAAATAGTGATTGAAATTACATGTTAGAGGGGGAAATTAATTAAGAGCAGTTTACAATAGAACCAGATGACCTCCCTTTTAGAGGTTATGTTCAGGTGGCAGCTAGGGGTAAGCTTTAATTCTGATTCCTGTACTGGACAAGAGGTTAGATTTAGGGGCCTAAATAATTCCTTTACAACTCTGTGAATGTCACAAAGCATTAACAGTTCTGTGGAGTTAAGTCCAAATTGTGTCAGTAATAGGACATGCCCAGACTATGTGTGTTAATGTTGCAACTTGTGAACTGCATCTCCAAATGATAGTTATTACAATCAAGCCTTTATTTTTAAACCTTTTGTTGTGATATGACCAATCCTTATTAAATGTCCTTGGAGATTTCCAATGTACATAAAATAGAAGATACAGAATACAAAATACAAGAACATAATATTTGAGCCCATATTCCAAAAGATATTATTCATTAACCTACTTGGAATAACTATGAATCACTCCAACCACTCATGACTCTGGGCAATATATGTTCAAGAGAAAATTAAAATCAACAACATCATTAGTAATACAAAGGTTCCCATATTCCATAGAATAGGAAGGACTTAACAGTCATGCAAAATGCCAGGAGGAATGGGGTTTATATATACTTCCATACCCTTGAGATCTCAATAATAGGAACTCATGCAAAATGTCAAAGCATTGGTAGCATACCCCAATAAATGTTTAAATTAAATGAATTCTTCAACACACCTAGTGATAAACTGAATTCAGTTTTAATCTCTACACCAAAAAAATGTGAAACACCTTCATAACCACCAAGTGGATTTACATTAATTATAAAAATTGCCATCTTATTTCCCTCCCTGAAAGAAAACCCCAAACAATTTATTGGCTATTGTTAAATGTGGTTACCCCATAATATGATTTAATAATAAGGTTTATTTCTATAGTAACATTTTTATATATAACATAGAATCATAAAGTGGGAAGTGACCTAAGAGCTCATCAAGTCCAAACTCCTGAACACTGCAGAATTGTTCATGATAAATAATTTATCTGACCTCTGTTCAAAAATCTCCAGTGAAGAGGAAGAAATCACTCTTTGCAATAGCCTAATCCATTGATCAACAAACTCTTACTGTCAAGAAGTTCTTTCTAATGACTAAAGTGTATCTACATCCTTGAAGTTTCATCCCATTAGCTCTAGTCTTACCCTCTGAAGCAAGTGAGAGTAAGTTCAAATCTTCTGCAATATGACAGCCCTTCAGTCTCAAATTTCTCTTCTACAAGCTAAGTCTTTTAAGCATCCCTCTAGGACTTGGTTTCCAGTCATTTCTTCACCCTAGCAGATCTTTTCCAGACTTACTCCAGTTAAAAAAACACAAAAACTGGATGTATAGAACTGAATTCAATATTACAGGTGAGAGCTAACCAAGGCAGAGTAGAATGAAATAATTATTTCCCACAGTCTAAACTCTATGTTTCGCTTAATATTCTTTAAGATATCATTGCGTTCTTTGCAACTGCATTACAGTGTTTGGACACATTGAGCATGTGATCCACTAGTTCACCCAAGTCTTTCGCACATGTGCTGCTTTTGAGCCAGATTTGCTCCCTCCTGTACATGTTTTTTACCTAGACCCATGACTTTACATTTCTCCTTGTAAATGTAATTAAATTATTTTAACTAAAGTAAGACTAGTTATTGTTATAGTTTAACTACTATTAAAGTAATGGAACCAATTCAAAGTGTTGGTTATCACCTTTAAAGATTTTAATGGAATGGAACCAGGTTATCTGAGGAGCCATCTTGCCCCAAAGAAATTGGCTCCCCCTATTCACTTCAGTAGAAGAGGCCCTCTGTGGACCCATTGTTCAAGGAAGGGTCTATGAGATGAGCCTTCCCTGCTGTGGCCCCCACTTTCTGGAACATCTTGCTACCAGAGGTGAGATCCATCTCTACCTTTCTGGCTTTCATGAAGGGCTTTAAAACATGGCTCTGCCTGTTCATTTGGGGCCTCAATGGGGCACACTATGCTGGAGGTGGTTGGTTGAGTGAGACACAAAAGCTCACCCCCTCTGCTGTCCATGCTCTTTCTTTTTAACCTTTGTTCAATTGTTATTAATTTTAATATATTTTTATATTTAGGCTTTTATGCTATTGCAAGCTGCCCAGAGTCACTTTGAATAGTGAAGCTTACCCAAATTCCTTGGATCCTGCTTTTACCCTTTTTTGAAAATAGGAACAATGTTTGCCCTCCTCCAAGTCTTTAAAAGACTATAAGGAGTAGTTCTGCAATTACCTTTGCTTGTTCAATCCCTTATGGCCATGATAGTGAATCTATGGCATGCGTGCCACAGGTGGCACACAGTGCCCTCTCTGTGGGTACACGAGCCATTGCCCCAGTTCAGCTCCACCACATGTGGGTGCATGCCTCCTGCCAGCCAGTTAGTCGTCGGATCTCTGCCGTGCATGCGTGGCGGGGCACGTGTGGGTGCACACACATGTGTGGGAGGGGGTGGGACATGTGCAGGGGGCCACGTGTGAATGCGTGGGGGATGGGTGCATGCAGGGGACACGTGCATATGCACGGGGCGTGGGGCAGGGTGCATGTGTGGGGTCACGCACATATTGCATTTTGGGAGTTCGGGTGCATGCTTTGGGCACTCGGTCCAGAAAAGGTTAGCCATCACTGCCCTATGGTTAATTCATCTAGCCCTGGAGACTTTAAACTGACTTAGATTAGCATTGATCCCTTAACAAAGGTGGTTCCTAATATTTCCCAGGATGCCAATAAAGCTAAGTTTAGCTTTTAAGTTCAGCACAGAGCAGAATAGAGTTTGGCTTGTTCCAACCAATGACCCAAACCAAAAGTAAATTGAAGATTGAATCCACCTAGATGAATGTGGTTGATCTTAAACAAAGCTAAGCAGGGTAGACTTGGTTGTTACTCAAATGGATAACCATAAGAAATCCTAAAGATGGCGATCAATTGACTTTTTTTTTTTAAGAAAAAAAAAAACACTAAGCCACTTCCATATTTTTGCCATGAAAATTCCATTGATGTGTTCATGGAGTCACCAAGCTTGACTTGAGATCATTTTTACTCCTCCCCCCAAAACAGATATTAAAAATTTAAAGATAGAAATTACTGTTTATGCAGTCAATAAGTATTATCTGGCAATGAGGTCTGCCATAAATTCCTTTGAAGGCTGTATAAATTGCTTGTCCTTCACCAAAAATAAAAATGCTGCAGAAGCAGCTGCTATTTCAGAAGAGGAAGCTAACCAAAGCAGGGAACCATTCTAATGGGTTAACTCTTCATGAGGACAAGAGTTTGTTTTTAAGTATTTTTCCAAATCTCAATTCAGAATGTTTGAGGTGTAACTTAGAGGTTTGTTGTTGTTGTTGTTGTTGCTAGATTTACTTACAGTTTTCTTGTCTTTTTTTTTTTTAATTTGATTTATATGCCGCCCTTCTCCGGAGACTCAGGGCGGCTTACAATGCATTAAGCAATAGCCTTCATATTTTTGTATATTTATACAAAGTCAGCTTATTGCCCCCACAAACTGGGTCCTCAACATATGATTGTTGTCTGACATATGATTATCAATATTTGGTTATTTTGCTGATTTAAGTAGTCTATGAGCTTGGATTTGTTCTGTCACATTATCTTTTTTTTCACATTCCATCTTCTTTTCTTAAGGGGATATATTCAATATTAAATTTCAAGATCTTCAAGGTTTTACATTTATTTAATTATCTTAAGGAATCAGTAACAGCTATCAAAACTGATAAAGTAAATTTAAAAAAAAAACAATGCAATGCCATGCCATGCCATGAAAAGCAATGCAATACAACACAATAAAATAAAATAAAAATGGAGCAAATGGATTTTTTTTTTTGCCTTCTCGTTGATGCCATCCTAGTTCTAATTTTCTCAGTAAAAAAACACTTTATATTTTACTGAGCTAAAATTGGTTTGAGATGGGCAACTGTACAGTCTATATATACAGTCTGGGGCCAAGATATTTGCTTTTCTCTGATTGTCTCTTCCTGCCACATCAGGTCTGGCAGGAGGGGCATGCTCTGACTCTCCTCTATTAAATTGTCATCTAGTGGGATCAAAGAGCACAACTTTTCTGTTGCTGTGTAATACTGTTTCCCTTCCCCCCTTTTCAGAAAGCTTTTAAGATCTGGCTGTTCTCCCAAGCATACAGGTTAAGAGGTTAGGTAAGCTCGTGAGATATTGTTAATTATTATTGATGGTCTCTGATTTGTTTGTATGTTTGTTTACTCATATTTTAAAATTTCATTTTGTGTTAATACATTGACATTTTAACTGTGTTCCCCAACCAGAGACACCTATGAGAGACTGGTGGCCATATATATTGAATTAAACTCTTTTTGCCAAGATACCAAATCATCAGGAAAAAAATTCAGGAATAACATAGGTACTTTGGTTTTTTAAATGTGAGATTGGCAGATTAAGAGAAAAGATAATTTTACTATCAGCCCCCTTCTCTGGACTGCTATCCTCAAAGAGGATGTTTATAGCCAGAAAGCATTACTGATTCCAGTGTTTGCTTTTTCTTCAATTCCCTGCTTTGCAACTGCAGAGAGAGAAAGAAACATATTCTAAAAACTTGGAGAAAGTCAAGCAAATGCCCTCAATTGTGTTGTCTAAATTTCCCCCACTAGCAATATCGCAGAGCAAATAACATCACATTCGGTTTAAAGAGATGAGACAAAGCTCAGATTACAGCTGGATGCTAAGAAGCAGACTGCACGCATATGTGCATTACACTACTGAATCAACAGAAAACATGCACTAAATGAAATGCCATTCAGGCATATTAGTTGCCTGCCAAGCATCAAAACTTACCATCTTCTCTCTTCCTTTACCCTTCTGAAAAGTTACTTCCCCTCTTCCTTCTTGTATTCTTCAGAGTGTCCCATTACATGTACAGTGATGTAAACTGTAAAATGGATTCTGAAACAAGAGATTGAAGTTGGTTTGCAGAATATGGTCACAAAGAACTGATTTCATGCATTAGACCTTCATGGCCTCTGATGAAATGGGACTGTGGTCTATGAAAGTTTACTCAATAATAAATGTATTATTCGTTGATGTGACATAAGTCATTTCCTGTTTGCCCAAGACATAAATGTAGTTATATCTTTGGGAGCTTCGTTAATGACCAAGTGATATAAAAACATAGTTGATATTAGAAAGAGAGCCAATGGAAAAAAATATCTCCAAAAAGGAAAGTTAATGGAAGGATGAGGGGCGGGAGGTCCCCTTCAGTTCCATCACGAACAATTCTCAGAGATAGCATGGACAAGTCCCTGTAGATTTTAAAGTTGTAAGCTTCCCAGAGTGTTATGGAGTTGAGCAGCCTCTAAATCATACAAATAAACCAATAAATACATAGTTAATGCCATAACAGATAGTGTAAGCCAACTATGGTTAAAAGGAATTGTTCCAGTTCAAGTGTTTCCCAGAAGACTGTTTTTCCTTCTAAAATGTACCATTCTGAAAGTGGTTTCCAAAAGAGATTCTTATGGAAGAGGAACTGTTCCAGATTCAGACCAGCCCTAAAACCTACAGCCAGAGGAAAAGATGAAATGTCCCAAGGAACACCAGAATAGTTTAGAACTGGAATCTTACATGTATAACTAGATAAAACTACATTATAGCATAAAGTATGAGCTAGTTTAAAGAGTCTGCCACATATTTGATTTTATGACATCAAGAATTAACAGAAGCAGCTGTGTGAACTCTTATGCAGTTTTGGGCTGTTTCCAAGAGGAGGCTGGGGTTAACTTCAAGATATCATGAGACTTTGTAGTTGCTCCTTGAGAGCCATTGACAGATTTCTTTTAAGAACCCTTTTCGTTCTTAAAAATGAGCTTTATTATTTAGAGAACACAGCAATCACCTCCAGGGTCACCTCTGCCCCTCCTCACTCAACCAGCAACCTCTCATTTATCTCTCTCCTTCTCATGTAAGGTAGCTTGGCATTATAGAAGGGTGGGTGCACTTGTCCTGGTTAATTGAGCAGCTGCTCTCAAGCATGAGCAACTCATTAGTTCTCTGATTTGCTCTGGAATTCTAATATTGTTGGAAAAGGAAACCATCTGGTCACTGAAGTCTCCCTCATGAGAGCAGAAGTTTCTCTTTGGTTTAGTGTTTCTGAATGAGAATCTGCGTTGAAAGTGTGTGTGTGCATGTGTGCGCGTACGTTAGAGGTATATATTTGTGTCTGTGCACACTTGTGACTTGTGAACTGATATGGTTTGGGAAAAGTCAGTTCTGGATAATAATTTGGTTGTTTTGCTGATTTGTTCCAAGCTGAAGCTATAAAGAAATCAATACAGCAGATCTGATTAGATGTCAGAAACTGTTTCTCCGTTTCCCTTTTCTTCTTTTTCTTTTACACAGAGAGAGAGAGAGAGACAGACAGACAGACATGGAGTGGGGTGGGGAGAGAGAGAAAGAAAGTCACAGACAGACAGACACAGTGAGGAGGGAGAGAGAGAAAGAGACAGACAGACAGACATGCGGCGGAGAGAGAGAGAGAGAGTAATGCTGCTATACTGTGAGATGGAGTGGATGGTAGCAAGCAAACTACTAATTTCTAGGTAATTGTGGTTGATTATGAATATATTTTAAAATTCAGAAGAATAAAAAATCTAACATACTATTTTCAGAAATAAAGTAAAGATCGTATGTTCATATCAATTTCCCTAAATATTTTACGTAGGATATTTGTTTTTAATTATCATCTTGGATTGTAATATGTTCCATTCAGAACTACTAGATAGTTCTGAATGGATGAAACACTTCTTTAAATATGTAAAAGACAATTTTTCTGACAAATCTAAGGCTGGCTGCAGCTTCTTGCATAGAAAAAAAGTGATTTTCTTTTCCAATTAAATAGGCATTTAAACATGCATTTATTTCACATCAACTTGCAATGATACTTGCACTAGAATAGACAGTAAATCCTGCACAAAGGTCTTATTTGTGATCCTCAAATTTATAGCTTTCTCTGAACATCTTTATTGACCCAAGCATCAAAAAGAGATGACAGATCCTTTTAGTCTCTTTAGAACAAACATTATGTCTTTTTCTGTACATCTTTTTCTAACTTTTAAGCAAGGATGATTAGAAGCTGTATGCTGGTCCACATGCTTGGATGCTCTAATCAGCCTTTAAGCAAGGGTCCCCCTTTTGCAAACCTTAGAATCACCTCTGACTGAAAACTGAAAGCAGTTTCCACCATTTTAATGGGGAAGGGAGATCAAAATATGTAGCGTGTAAACATTACAAGGTCAAAAACCAAAGCAAAGTCAAAATCCATTCATTTTGCAACCCTTCATCCCCAAATAAATGTTAATTGTTGCTATACTATGCTGGGGCATGGGCATGTCAGCTGTAATAGGAAAATATTGCTTCCCTTAATGTAAAAGTGAAGGCATTTAATTTTCATTGCTCCTTTACTGTTCTCACACAGACACAGTAAAGCAACAGCAATGCATCAGAAAGTGTCACAAAAACAACAGAATGAGGTTTTTCCCCAGTTCTTTACCTTGTGATCAAAAGCACTTTATCTTCTTCTGTATTGCTCATGGTCTTTTCTGATGTATTGGGTGGGTGCCTAATATTGTTAGGAAAATTTTTCTCTTATTTAACCGAAACTATCAAAACGCAATTGAATCCCATTGTTTCTTGTCTTGGCTTCTCAAAAACAGCTATGACCAATTCTGGCCCATCTTTTCCACAGCAGCCCTTCAGATACTCAAAGACAGCACTCATGCTGCAGTCTTCTCCTTGTTGAACCTACCCAATCCTGCAACTTGTATGCAAAACTTTTTCCCCCCCTTCCATGTCTTTTAGCATCCTGGTCAGTGGTGGGTTGCTCCCGTTTCTGTCCGGTTCTTTAGAACTGATAGTAAAAGCGGTTGGGCTCTGCCCAACTGCCCGGATGTCATAATTGACTATCTGTGCATGCTCCCGTTGCAAACCGGTAGTAAAGGTAAGTAAAACCTATCCCGATCCTGGTTGCTGCTTTATGGAAATGTTTCAGTCTATTAATGTCCTTCCAAAAATGCATTGACCAGAAATGGAACACTATTGTAAATGCAACCTGAGAAATGCAAAACAAAAAGGGGCAGTGACTTATTTCAATTTTGACAATGTACTTCTGTTGATGCCGCTTATATTTCCATCTGCTTTCTTTGCAATTGTATCACACTGTTGGCTCGTCTTCCCCTTGTGAAGGAGAACTGTATTCCACCAAGATGCCTAGATCCTTTCTGTATATTTGGCCTGATATGGTTCCCAGCACCCCATACTCATGCCTTTGATTTTCTTTTTCTACCCAAATATAGAATTTTGCATTAATCCCAAATGTAGTTTTTGGTTTCTGCCCATTGTTCCAGCTTGTCAAGATCCTCTTAATTCTTAATTCTGTCCTCCAAAGTCTTTGCTTTGTCCCTTCTCTTTGTTTTCTTCAAATCTGATAATTCCATTTTTAATCTTGTCATTTATAAACAAGTTGAACAGCACAGCATCTAGAACTGAACCATGAAGTAAACTACTCAACATTTCCTTACTGTTTGATGCATTTATTAATATTCGTTTATTGAATACAATTGTTCAACCAGCTCTGCATTCATCTTATGGTAGCATAATAGTTTTAACAGATATGCTCTACCTAGTAATGATATATCAATGTTGTTTTAACTATTGGTTGAGAATTGCCCAGAGTTTGATATAAGATGGGCAGCTAGGTATATTATGACAACTTCATTCTTATAGTCAAATAAACTGGCCACTGTACTGGTCAGTCAATCAGGGACAAGTTATTTTTGATAAACCTATGCTAACCACTGCTAATGAATGCATTTTTTTCTACATGCACATAAACAACTACTAAACGATTTGTTATAGATTTTTGCCTGGTATCAACATCAAGCTACTTGATACTCAAATGGGGCTCTTTCACATGCATACAAAACAAGCTTATAAATTTTTGAAGAGCTAATCATTCTCATCATTTGAGTTTGAATGCATGTTTGAGCTAATAGTGTCCTCCAATTACAAACTACAAGTAATTACTCTTCAGATTTACTGAACCAATTGTAAAAAGATTCCCAGAATCTTGCGATAGAAATGAAAGCACATGAATTTTTATTTTTCATGTAAATAGGATGACATCCTCAGTTAATTCAGCAGCTAAAAGTTAAACAACATACCTCCCAAAATAAAGCTTTCCCTCAGCTGAGATAAAGAAAGGGGCTAGATACTCACCAGTAACCATCTCCTTTCAAATTCATGAACCTCTATTTCTTCACTCTCCAAAAACATACTCATCTATAGTAAGTTGGAACCAGTCCAATTCTTATGCTATAATTTCTCCAAGCAGAAATAAGCCTGATTTCCCCCACATACACAAAAAAAACAAAATAATTGTTTCAGAGCAGTTTGTGGTTTTTAATAAAAGGGACATTACATGAGACAAACTTTATTATTATAAAGACAAGCTATCAAATGTGCATTGGGAATAGAGCCATTAGTGAAATTAAATGTGTCAGCCATCATAATTCATATTAAATTTGTGGCAGGCAGGTGAAATCAGATAAGTTTTAAAGACAGCCTCAATCATGCCTATGAAAGAAAGGAAGATGGCAAATAAATAGGAACTGAACTAATATTTGTAGGGTATTTCATAGCTTAGGTGATGTTACCTTTAAAAGTATCTTTATTGTGTGACTTCCATTTCTCTTTCTCTCTCTCTCTCTCTCTCTCTCTCTCTCTCTCTCTCTCTCTCTCTCTCTCTCTCCCTCCCTCCCTCCCTCCCTCCCTCCCTCCGTCCCTCTCTCTCTCTCTCTCTCTCTCTGTCTCTTGCACACTGAGCTTCACCAGGATTTTGATCATAAAAACATCACATCATGTTCAAAGACATTAATGTTAATGTATTCCAACTTCTTTATTTTGACCCCTTTCTGCCAAAATATTGTAGTACCGCTTTCTACAAGGAGACACATACTTTACACAGTGGATTATATGGAATTATAATAGTGGATTATAACAGAGGATTATCAGGAAAAAGTAGGAAAAAAAGCAAATCAGCCACCTAGGATTTCTCTAGAAAGGACTGAACCAAATGTTGGTTGGTCTTTATGAAGTGAAAGTCAGGGGCCTCAGTATCTCATTTCTCCCTTCCAAGCAGCCAAATCAGAATATTGTTGAAGATATCACTTTGGGCAGGGAAGGAAGAGCCAAGTAGGAGTATAGAGTGGTTGTGTTGAAGGCCTGACGTGAATTCTCCCCACTCACTCACCTGTCACTTGAACTGGCAAAGTGTAAAACTAAGGGAAGACATGGGAATGGGACCATTTCAAAGGAACTCACAGATTTAGGTAGACACTGAAAGGTATTATTTTGTTGTAAAGAATACTGCACAAAACTGTCTATGAAATCTGCAAAATGTCACTAAACAAAGAAGTTTTCATCTTTTAAAATGAAGAGTTTATCATCAATCTGTATAGGGTTTCATTTTTCCCATAGTACACAAAAAAATATGGAAATCTGCATGTTGGCAATATTGGTAATAAAATGATTTTTTTTTTAATTTTAAATTGCCAGTCTTTCTGATTTCAGATATTTGATCAGTGAGACATTTAAAAACATGCAGCAATTTCAATACCATAATAGCCTATTTGCATATTATAGCCAAAAGGGATGCTAATGTTTCCATCTTTTTATAAAAGCCTAGTTATGCATTCCATCAGAAATCCAATGATAAGTGGCCCCAACCCTTTTTCAATCCTTGAATCTGTATAATGGCACTGGTACAACCAAGGTAGAAACCTTGCTGATTTTTAAAGATAAAAGAAGCCCTATTCTCCTGAATTCCAAACAGATTATTCTCTGTTAAATTCCAAGGTTTCAAAGTTCCATGGGAAAAGTCCTCAGAGGTATTGGCAAGGACAAAGAGTAGATTTATATTCATGAACTTTTGAGAACATGATTGTATCATATGGAAATAACATTTCCCCATCCTTCATTTGAATTATAGTGAAATATTATGATAAAAATGTAATCCCGTTTACTGAATGTGAACTGCTCTATTTCTTTTTGAATAGAATAGAATAGAATAACAGAGTTGGAAGGAACCTTGGAGGTCTTCTAGTCTGACCCCCTGCCCAGGCAGGAAACCCTACACCACTTCAGACAAATGGTTATCCAACAATTATGAATCTTCTTGATATGAGAATTTCCTTACATTGAATTGGACCATTGATCCACTGATCCCAGTTTATAGGGACTAATAATTCCAGGAATTCAACCTGAGTTTTCCAATCCTTACTTGAAAATGCTGAGAATTTCCATTTAGGAAAAGATTGCAGGTAACTCACCATTACAATTATGTAGGAAAAGAATAAATCTGAGGATTCAAAAGAGAGAAATTATGAATGTGGAAAAGACTGGAGAAAAGCAGTGGTGTTATAAAGAGGATGTGGCTTTTAGAAAACAAACAATGATTGTCAACCTAGATATTGGCAAATGAAAAATCTTTAGGTATGTGACCATTAAGACTAAATCAACCTTCCCTACCTCATGAGTAACAGAAATACAGAAACTGCAACTGGTTATGAATTGTCACCCTGACTAGAAATTACCAACATTCTCTATACATTTACAAGTCACCATCTTTTTAAAAAAATGGATTAAATGCTTTGGCTATCCCTCCAGTAGGCAATTAGTGAATAAATTTAGATCTGTCTTTCCAGTCAATGATGCCTCTAAAAAATTATTATTCTGTTATGTGAACAAGTATTCAAACACCCCACCCCACCCCACCCCATATCTGGCAGACCAGCTTGCAGTGTTATATGTCAGACAAATAATCATCTCCATCACTTTAACCTGCTATCCATGTAGCAAATGTAAGACCTGAAATGGTGAATATGGAAGGGACAGTAAATAACCATGAATCCCCATCGCTGTAAACAGAACTGGCCCTAACTCTAGTTTTGTTTGCACTTGAAACTATCTCATAGAATTCTGTTAGTGTTTTCTTTTCCCAAGCAAAAGCAGGCTTATTAATTCTCTGTTAATATTCTCATGTGTTTTATGGCCAAAAGGCTTGCCAGAAGTTTTAAGATAAATTTCTAATGATGCTGGTTCACAAGGTATGACAGCACTGCTGTGCTCCACAGTGTGCAGCTTGTATTGTCTAGTTGATACCTATGTCCACTCAGATAAGATGATTTATCTGGTTCAGTAGGTATGGTCAGTGAGATGCCTGACGTGGGTTAAGAGGTTGAGCTCAGAAGGAATTAATAATAATGGAGATATTTATTTTCTTTTGCCATCCTTCCTCAGGTTATTATGACTTCACTTGACCTATAGTATGTGTTTAATATAACAGAAGATAAAAATCATGACATATATAAGATGTAATCACACACACACATATAGTATATAGAGAATGTAAATTATACTGCACTACAGTTAAATTAAATCACATTTAAATTTTGCTCTGTTCTTGTGTACTTTGTCTGGTATCATCTACTTATTGTAAACCATGATAGGTTATTTAAAACAAGGACAACCCTTGCATATTCCTCAGGAAAGCAAGACACAATTACAGATTATCATTTGAAAATAATTTATTTCCCTATATTATAACTTGAGTTTAACTACTATTTTTCAGATTTGGTTAATTAAACATTAGGGGCTGACACCTACCATTAATTAATGAATGAATTCTGTTTCGATAGCCGCCCATCTCAGCCAAGTGGCTCTGTAATATATGTGTTTAGAATAGTAACACAGATTATAAAAAGTAGTCTGCATGAGGTGATTTCATCAAGGGAAAGACCTCTTGGGACAATTTCTGTGATGAACAAGAACCTTAATAGGAAGCTACACTCTCGGTTATTTTTTAATTCTAATGAGCCATGACTGCTTGTGACCCACTGTTCTGGAGCTTCACCAATTACTGTTGCCCAAAGGGAGGGTTTTTGCATAAGAATAATATGCCTAGATGTTTATGTATTCTCTTACTGTTACAATATTCTGAATATTTTGTTTTGAGCCCAAGTTATTATATGAAGAAGGTAGGGTTTTCAGCTGTTTATAGAAAAGTTTCTGTGGATATTTTAAACAACATGCAATCCTTTAATTTTAACATAATGCAAAAGTTATATTATTAATTTATTACTCAGGCTTATATGATAGGTTCGTAGCCAACTCTAAATGGCATATGCTCTATCTTTCTAACCAGGAATAAACAATGCAAATAAATAACCTATACTAATAATCAAAAATGCTAATGCGTCATAAGAACAATCCCACATATAAATAATTGACATCTGCAAGGGGGCCATCTGTGGTCCCCAAAGGCTTCTTGAAACAACAGAGTCTAGATGGCTGCCCTGAATTCCAAAAGAGTTGGAACCTTTGTAATGACTGGGGGATACTGTTCTATAGGACTGGGGTGTCAACAGAAAAGGCCCAAATGCAAGATCCTTTATGGTAATCCCATCTCACAAGCACTCTGAATGAGAGAATCCTTTGTTCCCTATCTGATTGGGTGGACAGATACAATTTGCAATAGGTATTCCTGAAGATATCCAGGTCCTAAGCCATTCATGGCTTTAAAAGTCTAATCTAGCAACCAATAAGATCTCAAAGCATGGCATTACACAGAGAAAAAGCAAAAGGCTTTCTGCTTACTATTTGAACAGATGTATTCTGGACAAGCTATTAGCATTGAGATGTGAAGAATATTCTGGTTCCAGTTTTTCTAAGCCTACCTCTTTCCCTGTTCCTAATTTATTTTGAAATGATACTCAGAATATTTATTTGTATGTATGCCGAACAGCAGCCTCAGGCAATATGTGCTGGGAGAGGAGGTACAAGAATTTGGAAAAAAAGAGCTATAGAGCACTGCACACCAGAACAACTAGACACAAGAACAGTTTTTTCCCGAACACCATCACTCTGCTAAACAAATAATTCCCTCAACACTGTCAAGCTAGTTACTAAGTCTGCATTACTATTAATCTTCTCATCATTCCTAACACCCATCTCCTCCTACTTATGACTGTATGTCTGTAACCTTGTTGCTGGTATCCTTAAGATTTATATTGACTGTTTCCTAATATGATTTGATTGCTTATTTGTTCCCTATGACTATCATTAAGTGTTGTACCTTATGATTCTTGACGAATGTACACCGAGAGTGTATGCACCAAGACAAATTCCTTGTGTGTCCAATTACACTTGGCCAATAAAGAATTTTATTCTATTCTATATGCCAATGAAGTTCATCAAATATTGCCTTTGCCGTCATTATTGCTTTTGTTGTTGGGAAAGATTCTGTTCCACCACCACTGTTGAAGTATAATTCAACTGCAAATATAGTGAATCTCTGTAAGGAAAAACAAAAGGGGAGAAACAAAATATATTAGGTAGCCCATTAAAACAAGCACAACATAATTCTTCACCAGATTTCTCCTCTCTCCTAAATTTTCAACACTGTTGATATTTGCTTCCTATTCAAAATAACACAGTGAGAACCACTGTAGAAAATTAGTTATTTTAACACATACTTTCAAGAACACATACACACTGCCAAGTACTCCTGAAAACTTCATGGTGCTAACAGTATTATGGAGACTTCATGGCTGTTCAGAGATTTACAAATAAATGACAGATAGGTATTACTAGTTACCCTTCATGGACATGTTTGATAGCTTATTTGGAAGAGCTAGGTGACCACAGTTCAAAGACAGACCCTGCTTGGTGGTCGTGGGGAGGGGGAACCATAAGGAAAAATAGCAACGTTCTCTGTGGATATATTAAATTATTTTTTTTGAAGCGGTCTTATCAATAGCAAATTTCCTTTTTAAATAGAATTTTTTCTTCTAAACTCCGTATGTCACTTCATTGGACCATTCTTAAGTTTGGCCTGTTTGACATTTGAAGCAGAATGAGGTGGTCATGTTATAAGCCTAGCTAATGAATGTGTTGACATATAAAACAATTGCACCCAATCTTTGCTTCTTTTCTTCCTATCTTTCTCTGACTTTCTCTATCTCTTTTGCTTCCCTTGAGTGCTCTGTGTGAACACTCAAGTAAAATTATTAAGCATTTTTTCTTATTTTTAATGTGTTTTTTTCTGGGCCAGTTTACTAAGCAGATCACAGCTTAAACTTCAGAATAGTAGAGTAATGGCAGAAAAGCGGATTCAATTATATTCTGATATATAAACTTATCAAGAACAAAACAGGGAGGGGAATTACATGATGGTGTTGGTACATGTTTCCTTCCATTTCCTTGTAAAAGTCTACTGTAATGATGGTGGTGGAGGAAGAGGAAGAATGAAATGGAGTATTTTGCAGAATCTTCCTATTCAGGCAACGTTGGTGTATAACAACAGGTTGTACTCATTTTGTTTTTCATATATATTCCATAAATCTTCCCCCATGAAAAAAATATTTATTTATTTATGCAGATATTTGTAGACAATGAACTTCAACAAAAAAAACATCTTGAATTACAGTCAGAAATAATGAACCAATAAATCCAGCAATCTAACAAATCTAATCTAAGCATTTGTGCCATCAGTACCCATACACCCTAAGCTGCAATAAAGGCTTCCAGGCCTTGAAGGCCAAGGGGTCAAGGACTTCCCTTACCTCAGGGAGCAGGATGTTGGCTTCCAATAAACAAATTGATTGCTTTAATTTGAGATAAGACTGTCTAAATTTAGTGGTGTTTGGAAACTCCTTATTGACTTTTTGTAGGAAACAGGAAGAAGATGAAGTTTATAGGAAAATGTAAACAACGCTACAACCCTAGAGTAAGAGGCTAATTTGTATGTAAACCTATAACGGGCTGTAATTCTGTTTCTATTAAGAGCAGTGGGCTGAGGCGGTGGAGGAGGGGGAGGGGGTGCACAAAATGTGATCTATATATATGTAGATTCATGCTGTATATTGGGCTGCCTATGACAATGACTCTGAAGCCACAACTGATCCAAGTGGTGGTGGTCCATCTGCTAATCGAGGTGCCAGATTCAGCTATCACCACCATTTAGGCCAGTTGTAGTTTCAGAGTCATTTTCACAGGCAACCCTATGTAGTGCCTATTACAGTAGTCAAAATATAGGGGGACAAGGGCATGAGTCTCTATTGCACTGATATCCTGGTCCAAACCAGTTCACATTTTTTTTGCATCAACTGAAAGTGGGCAAAGCTCCCCCTGGCCACGGTTTCTGCCTAACTGCTCTTAACAGAATTTGGGAGTTCAGAAGGAACTCAAATTGCAGCCCTGATACTTTAGAGCAGGGGTGTCAAACTGGCAGCCCCTGGGCCAGATGTGTCACGTGCAGGCCATGCCAGTGGTGGAATTCAAATAATTTAACCGATTCTCTGCCCTAATGACCGGCTGGATGGCCATGGCCATGGTGGTCATGGCCAGGGGGTGTGACAGGCAGCACCTGGCGTCCTGCACCCCCTGGGAGCAAAAATAGGCCGCGGGGGATGCTGCACCCTCCGCACCCCATTTCGGGCCTAGTAGGCCTCCCTGCAGCCCCCTGGGAGAAAAAATGGGCTCAAGGGGGCCATGCTGCACCCTCCGCGTCCTGTTTTGGGCCTAGTAAGGCTCCCTGCAGCCTCCTGGAGCAAAAGCGGGCCATTGGGGGGGGCTGCACAGCACACACACCTGTGCCCTGTTTTGGGCCTAGTAGGCCTCCCTGCAGCCCCCTGGAGCAAAAAGGGACTGCGGGGAGGGCCGCGCCGTACCCCCCGCGCCCTATTTTGGGCCTAGTACGCCTCCCTGCACTTACCTGGGAGCCAAAACAGGGCACATGGGGACTTCTGGAAGGAGCAGAGAGGGGAGGGGCAGGGCGGGGCCAGCCAGCAATTTAACAACCGGTTTGCCCGAAGTCGTGTGAACTGGTTGAATCTCACCACTGGGCCATGCCCACCTCAGCTCCGTGGATGGGAAAAACATCATGAAACATCACATGGCAGCAATGTGACGCAGCAAGTTTGACACCCATGCTTTAGAGGAACGTGGCCCTGTCCAGAGATAAAACTGAAATCAGATTCAAGCTAGAACAGCTTGCCTTCAGAAGGTGCAGGTGCTTCATTACTGGAGGCTTTTAAGACATGACTGGACAGCCACCTATCTGAAATGTTACAGGGTCTTCCTGCTTGAGCAGCGGCTTGGACTAGATGACCTCCAAGGTCCCTTCCAGCTGTATTCTAGATTGATCAGTGACAAATGATCGATTGATCAGTGACAAAGAATCTCCATCTTTCAAGGGTTTGATCTGAGCTTATTTTGACACATTCAGGCCCTTATAGTCTGTATTCCCACTCCAGCCTTGGGTGACAATGTCCAAGCAAGTAACATCAGCATACGTTCTATCAAGTATGATTTCAGGAAGATAAATACATATAAGGACAGCAGCAGTCATTTCAGCAGTGCCTGAAACCCTGGGTTTCTTTCCCTTTCCTACAAAGGTAAAGGCTAGAAAGCAGTGTTGAAAGAGAATTTTGAAGGCTTTGTAAAAAATAGGATTACTGTATTTATGATTATTGTCTGAAGAATAATTTGGGGTTCCAACTTGAGCAGGGGTTGTGCAAGAATAAAAATGAAATCCAGACAGCTGTGAGGAAAGGAGAAATATTTATTCCCCAAAGCAAAGAAGTTTGCCTTGGGGCAGCTGCAGAGAAAATGATATACAGATACATTGTTTTATAGTAGAGTTTGTCCTGGGTGTGGAAGTGTATATGTGCTGATTCTAGGGTGACACTTGAGGGATGTTGGTATGTGTAAGTACATACACAGTATGATGTTTATACTTATGAAACTGCAGTTCCACTGGGACCTGTTTTAATTAACTCTCTTTGTGTTTACAGACCTTCTCCTTTGATATGAGGATAAGATCTGGGTAACATTGGTGGGTTGAGGAAATTCGAGTAAAAGATTTCTCCCCGTTTGCTATTTTTATTTGATTAACTTTATTTCAGCTTGACTGTCAATTATCTAGCAGAGACACCAATTCTCAATCCATTGTGGATTCTGCTAATGTTTAAGAGAAGATGGAGATAGTATAAAGAATAATATATATTTTGATATAAAAATTCCCACATTACCCTTAAAAACGCAAAACATTTTTGCCTGTAAAATGTCGTGATAGAAGCTTATAGTACCATCATGCTGATTTGTTGAGAAATAGCTATTTGCTCCAGGCATCCAATGTATTTGTGGCAGAGCTCAGGATTGAACAAAGCCAGACTCCTCGTTTCCTATGACCACAGGGCCCTTTTCCCCCATAATGGTCCACTCTTGTGTAAACCATCTCCCATTGTGGGCACTAAAACAAAATGCCACAAAGTTGCATTAGTGGCACCAGTGAATTGCCATGTGTGGTCTGGGCTAGCTGCCTCTTTACCTACTTGTATCATCAAAGAGTTTCCCCAGGGTCAATTTTGTCATAGTAGATAACAAAGTAAGATAGACAGCTTTTCCAGGAGATCAACAAGTAAGCATTGCCACAGTCAATTTAGGAGGATAGGAACATGTAGAAATGATCATCCAGAAGGAATAGTTTAATACTCTCTCCATCACTATCTACCTGAAGCTATCAGGTCACCCTGCTTAATAATAGAACTGGCTTCACTAAAAACTCCAGAAGTACATCATGAACTTTTTATAATTCACAGCAGCCTAAGAAGATATGGTACTGGTGGGAAAAAATAAGGTTACCTCACACAGTCCTTTTGCCTGACTAGTTGGCTCAGTGGCTAAAACATTGAGCTTATTGATCAGAAAGGTGGCAGTTCGGTGGTTTGACTCCCTAGTACAGGTCTCCTGCGTGAGCAGGGGGTTGGACTAGATGACCTCCAAGGTCCCTTCCAACTCTGTTACTGTTAAAGAGATAATGCTGCTTCCACAAAACATTTCACCGCTAAGCAAATTACCCAATGTTTCCATTTGCCGAGTAGATAGCTCTTTTGGCGCCCATCAAAGTGATGGCAGAAACTGCCTTCCTACCACCATTACAGCCCTAACTGCAGCCAAGAAATCCAAGTCATGGGAAAATAAATGAACATAACATTTGTGCTGATTAGGGAGTTCCATACTGGATATATATAATGAAGATGTATTGGGGCAGCTTAATTGTGAGTCAAAACATAGTGGCTAATAAGAATTTAATGCAATATAGATAGATTTAATGGCAACAATCCTGCTGGGATTTCCTTTAACACTTCGTAGCATATACATAATACACGACCTCTGGCCAATTGCTTGCTGTGCTGTGAAATGGGAGACTGGGACTATGAGTGAAGAAACATTAAGTGCAAGAGTTATTGCCAAACAGAGATACTGAGGAATTGGGGAAAGATGAAAAATTGCAGCAGCTAATTGGCTCTAAACAAAATGATGACATTTTGAAGCTCATTTCCAACAGGTTTCCATTGATAACTATCATCATTCATTTTTTGTGTATGCATATCTTTATGAAAGCAAAAGGTTTATATCTTAGGATAAGCAGCTTTGTGACTTAATCTGCTTCTTTAGCATCACCTACATGTAATCCTGGCTACAACAGAAAAACTAGATTGCATACTTTAGATTAGACTCTGTGAAGCCACCTCTCTTCACTCAAGCTGCTACAGGGAGGGAAAAGTCTTTGGACTCTCATTCATTCCTCAGCACTCTAAATTGTCAGTTTGAAGCACATATCCCTAACTTTCCATCCATATTCCTTAATTGTGTTTAAAGTTAACTAGAATTTTGAATTTAATCTGAAATATTTGCTTTAAATGCTATAATAATAACAACAACAACTCTAGATAAGAGTTACCCTAGTTAAAGGGGAAGGGTGGGGAGGCATTGTAAAATGGATTATGTAGTCCTGTGTTATTTTGAAACACGAGTCACGTTAATATCAGTGTTGGCCCCAAGTCTTTCAAGGTCTTTCGAAACCTGGCGCTTTCCACAAGCATTGAGATTACAATATCCACTTCTTGTCAACATAGGAATTCTGGGAACTAGAAGTGTATGAGGAAGGCATTGACTGGAGATAGCCAATCAATGACAAGGGAGAGCTTAATTCTAGAAAGTACATTTCCTGTCACTATTCTGAGTAGAGTGAGATTTTTATATATATACTTTTTAAAAAAAGATATTTCCAGTTGCTCATATGAGGATGTTTATGTGATGAGCTACATCTATGGCTTTGGCTCCTCTGAAGCTGGTCATCTGGACTGAAAATAGTTGTCAAGGAGCCTGAGAAATCAAATGTCAGAATATATTTATCTACTGCCTGGGCAAACTAATAAATCCTCATTGGATCAGAATCTGTATGAAATAGAGATCAAACTATGGTCCAGATGGGGAATAAGGGAGGAGGGGGAGGAGGGTATGGCCAGCTTGAGAAGCAGCTTACAAGGTTTGAACAGAGGCCAGTTTTCTCTTTTCTCATGTCCTTTGTTGTAGAAAAAGCCTGATAATTGGGGAGAGATAACTTCCCTAAGCAGATCAGGCAACTGTCAGAAGGCACAAAGCATTTAACCGTAGCTATTGTAGGAATGCTGCCTAGGGTTCAATCTTGTTTCCCCCCCCCATCTGTTGGGAACCAAGAAGGTGTGAAAGGGAAGCATCCTAGGCATACATAGTCCTGTGTGCTGCCTGCAACAAGCTGTCTGTAGGAACATAAACAGCATGGAGTCAAGCAATAATGTGATTAGCAATTCATTAAACTATTTTTTTTTAAATCACTTCTTCCACCAGAACAAAGTGAAGGTATTAGCGACCCCAAGATCGATCAGGGATTACTAAATTAGAAGTTAGTCTCTTCCTCCCTCCCTCGCTTTTTTATTCATCGCTGTTTCACTCTATTCAAGATGTTGAACCAAATACTATAAGCAGAAAGAAGCAAAGCCAAGAGTTATGGAAGCTGCAGTGCGAGGCTCAGTTTTTCACATTTGGATCCAATTAAATTAGTCATTGTTGAGTCAGGCCTAATCCTTTGACAATTGTGTAGAAAAATACTTGCTATTTCAACATGATTCTGGTGACAAACTGCACCTCTGCCAAAGACATTTCAGTAAATCTGATTGATCCATTTGATCCACTTTCTTCTTTTCCTGTGAGATACCCAAGCATGGCATTGTCCAGAAACTGCAATCACATCCATTAAGTGAAAATTCCATGTTCAAGGTTAATTTCTATTTTGGTTGTCAGAAGCTTCTACATACACTGAATGCTGATATTTGCTTCCCCCAGAGGCATTTTGGTTGCTTGTTTAGGAAATTGAAGATGAGCCATAGAACCCTTGATGTGAATCAGCAAGTTAATTCTTATGCTTGTGGTTAATCTGATTCTCATGCCAGCTTCTTCTATAGAAACTACATCACCTTTGCTACTGGATAATTAGAAGACCAAGTCCAGAGTAATTTCTTCATATCCTTGTTATGTTCCCATGGTTCTGGCATCATAAAAAGTCTGTTTCTTATCACTAAGATGAGAAGGGAACAATTTCTGGCATTTCTCCATCCTTTCCAAATCTATTCCTGAAGACTATTCAGATCTCTGAATAATATATGCTGGCAAATATCCTAGCTTTGGAAGATTACAAAGTTCTGTGACTGTAGGTACATGGGTTCCCTGAACAAACAATAGCAATTTAGGAAATAGTGACCAACCTCATAACAACAATAGTTATTGAAAATAAAATTCATCTGTCATCTGCTCCCTGGTCAATGATTCATTAAACCCTGCAATAAATGGTATTTTTAAGTTGTATTGCCTTCCTTTTTGATACTGTGATCTTAACCTTCTTCCCCTCTGATAGTTTTTGCTGTCTTCAGCATCACTTTACCTGCAGCAATAACAGGCTTAACTTTCAATTACTCTGTGAAAGAGAACCAAATGAACAGATGTGGTGGGGTTGCTCAAACAGCTGGTAGCAGGCTATGAAGTCTTTCTTCTTCAGAATGCTACTTTGAATTTAAGCCAATGCCATAATGACAAAAGTCATTCCAAGCTGATAGCTGTTCAGTAGAATGTGTGAAAATGTTAAGGGTTCAAAGGTCTCTGTGCAATTCCTACTGGGCAACTATATGCCACATGAAAATCAGAGCCAGGAGAAGCATTTTCAATATCATTGGGTGGAAAGGTTTTCTAATTTGGCTCATCTTTGACAAGTACAAGTTTCACTGTGTACCTTTTAAACTTTTTTTGAATCATCTGCAGTATAATGTCAAGGAGGATGAAGTAGGAGGAGGACATAATGTATATAGGGACTTTATAGCTGCAAAGAACAATGTCATGTACTGATGATTATTTATGCAATCAAGGAGTAGCATGGTACTCTGAATGATTTACATTCATTGTAGACAACAGCTGCATTTCTTAATAATTGACACACAGCAATTAATCTACAAATTCTATGGCAATCAAAGGCTTGTATACATAAGTAACTTGCTGTACATGATGCATCCGTCACACTCCTTTAATCCCAGTACCATGGATAGCAATTAAGACCTGTTTGTACCTATCTGTGAAAAATCCTTTGGCAGTATTACCACCAGCTCCATCACCACATTTAAACCTACACTAAAATCTGACCTCGGTTTTTTTAAGCTTCTCTTGTAAAAATGGGTCACTTGTGTGGTGCAAATGGGTGCGAAGCCATCTTGGAACTGCTGAAAGGACTGTATTGTGGAGCTGTGCTTTCTGTGCTTTCTTTTCTTAGAGAGAGATGTTAAAGTATAATTGCATTTAATAAGTGCCGAGAAGACTATCAGAAGCCACTTCTCAGTACCATTTTTCTTTTCTATTTTTTTAAACTTTTTTCTTTTCATGTATGTTTTGCTTTCTCTTTGCTTTTTCTCTTTTCTTTCTTACTTTATATTACTTTGTATTAGGTTTTTAACTTTTAATAAAAATTAACTCATACAATCTCTTTATATATTTTTGCAACAGTTCAGAAATGTTGTCAACAAGGAGAGCTTTGAAATAATGGAAATATATTGTTAGGCTAATATATATTGTACTGCAGTGTACTATATTTCACCTCAGTTTATTGTTGGGAGTTGGTCAAGAGATTTGTGTGTGTGTATGTGTACACATATATACACAATTATACACACACACAAACAAACAAACAATAAATCTCTTGGCCAACTCCCAACAACAAACTAAGGTGAAATATAGTACACTGCAGTACAGAAATACAGATAAATGCAGATAAATCTCCAAGTAGCCTCAGTGACTCTCTAAAAGAATGCAAATAACCAACTTTCTGCAAGGAGTATAAATCCTTCCATTCCCCACTATCCAGTCAGAGCTGAAGAAGCTTCTTGGATAAGAAACAAGAATAACAAGAAAATCCAGTTGCCTCTTGAAAATGCACTTTTCGGACAATCATGACCTGAGTGACTGAGAATCTCCATAGACATCTCTCTCTAAAGTTACTTCATTATACTCTTCCTTTTATAATTTATCTTGTCTAATTATCAAAGCTATAAATCACAATTTCTGTTTTTATTTTTATGCAAAAAGTCCAAGAGGTTTCAGTCTCCAATAAATCAATAGTGTCTTTTCCCTAATCAAGTTAATTTATCCATTTCAGCAAGATCTGTCAATTTCACCAACCATTCCTCCATAGTGGCTAGTATGGAACCTTTCCACCTCTTTGCAATAGGTTCCATACATAATTAAACCGTCCCATTTAGATACTTGTCAACCTCTTGCATACATTCCATAATGGAGTCTAACTTTTCTGTAGGTAATTAGTTTTGCTGTCGGACTATTTTTATTGTTAAGAAGCTTTTCCTAATAACCCAAATCTGTTTTTCCACATGTTGATGGCAAATAGGGGTGTCCCCTCCAATAATAGAACAATCCAGTGTGCCACAGAATTTTCTATTTTCCTCCTGGTACATATAAATCCAGCCATTCTGCATGGGGTTTATAGTTTTGTGGAAGTAAATAATCTGAAACAGAAGATTATCTTCCTCTGATTCAGTCTTCTAATGGCATTATCTTCCTTTAAATGTTGAAAAACTAGTCTGAAAGAGCCCTCTCTGAAATAGTTCCCACATAGGAAACTAAAGACATCAGAGGGACATGAATATTTGAAAACAAGTTCTTGAGGATAAAAGCATCCCCTACTTAAAAGCTAGTGCATCTTAAAAGGTGTGGAGTAACTTGTATACAATGTTTTATGATCAGTGAAGCGGTTAGTTCATATTAATTAGTAACTACCAACTCTTCCCCAACTCTTTATTGCTGAATAGCATAATGCCCAGTGCAATTTTTCTTAGCAGGAAGCATCTAAAAGATATAGGTAGATCTCGATTTACGACCACAATTGAGCCTAAACTTTCTGTTGTTAAGTGAGATATTTGTTAAGTGAGTGTTGCCCCTATTTTATGACCTTTCTTGTCATTGTTGTTAAGTGAATCACCACAATTGTTCAAATAGTAACCCATTTGTTAAGTGAATCTGGCTTCCCCATTGACTCTGCTCGTCAGAAGGTTGCAAAGGGGGATCATATGATCTTGGAACACAGCAACGGTCATAAGTATGAGCCAGTTGCGAAGCATCTGAAGTGTGATCACATGGGGATGCTGCAACAGTCATAAGTGTGAAAAATAGTCATAAGTCACTTTTTTCAGTGCCACTGTAACTTTGAATGATCACTAAATAAACTGTTGTAAGTTGAGGACTACCTGTACTGATCCTGGAGATACAGAAAATGTTATCAAAATTAAAATATAAACAAAATTCCACTATTTTCCAAATAATACATTATACAGTTTTCAAAGTACTTCATTGTATTTTCATCCTTTTTTTCTTTCCTTCAAGCTGTATGAGGTAGTCTTGAACTTCAACTTGGACATTTTGATGAGAAACCAGTCCAGTAATAATGTTCACTGGATAACTTTGGGCACTTTTCCCCCCGCAAAGCCTCACTGTGATGGTGACACATTTATTAAAATTGTAATATGTGAATATTAGATTTTATATTTAATACGGTAAGATTGCAAAAATAGCATCTGACACTTTAGATACTTGTGTTGATGTGTGTACCCTTGTATCCAAAATCTGATAAGTTTGCCAAAATTGAAGTGATTTCACCATTCTCAAATAAGATGTTGCTGTTTAAATTGTAAATAATAAAATAAATGGGGATGGGATGGGATGGGATGGGATATATCACAACGGTTGGTGATCTTGTGAGATTTACAATTTTGTAAACAAAAGTTGCTGACTACACCAGGGGTGGGTTCTAAATTTTTTTACTACCTGTTCTGTGGGCGTGGCTTATTTTGTGGGTGTAGCTTGATGGTCATGTGACAATTATTTAGGATTTAGCAGAGGTACTGGTCTACCAGGCTTTTAACTGCTTGCAGAGCTGTACCAATCTACCCATTTATTTTTGTAGGCACTGATCTACTCATGTATTTTTGCAGGCACCAGTCTACTCATTTGTTTTCTTTTAACACTGATCAGCTGTAGGGCGGCCCTTTGAAGCCCCGCGGCAAGAGTTTAAACAGTTTTTTTCCCTCTAACCATCAGCTGGGACTCAGGAGGCAGGAATAGATTGGGGTAGGGCTAAATAAAAGGTAAGAATAACGCGGGGGGCGGGGGGTCAGAACCGGTTCAGTGATGTCATATTGTCACCGCTACCAGCTCGGGGGAACCGTGCCGAACCGGGAAGAACCCACCACTGGACTACACTATCATGCAAGACAATGTAATGGTATTAGTCTCTGGAGAAGACTTCTGCCATCTTTCTTATTCCAAAGTGACTCTATTTTATCTCACTGAGCAAAATAAAATTGTGATAAGCTTAATAATACGAATTGCAAATAGGATTTAGTACGGCAGAATGAGATTATCTTCATTAACTGATTCTCAGTGCTTGGGAGATGTTTCTCTTTCCAAGCTCCTCTTGAAGTGCTTCAATCTTTCTTTAGTCCCTACCATGTTACTTAGGAGAAAAGATGCGGGGGGGGGGGGAAGAAAAGTGCAATTTAGTTTGCATGTGATTCTACTGGCATTTAGAATTCAAGGCAATATTTCTCCCCATAGGAAATTAAACTTAAATATAAAATAATGCATTGTACTCCTGGGTGCTTAAGATCAGAGAAAGAGGACAGGAAAGGGAAATGTTAAGAGCTAGAACAAATGCCAGTGTGATCTTGTCAAGAGCTTTTTTTTTTTTAAGAGTGAAATGTGGCCTCAAGCTTCTTTTATACTTCTACTTAATCCAGAAGAAGTACTTGCTTTTGTTACATAGCAATAGAAGCTGCTTTTGCCAGCAGTACAATTGATAGGTCTGGTAAGCAATTTTGGTTCAGGCCTAAAAAGCAAAACTTAGAACATATTTCTCTGACTGCTTGATTGAAGATCTTGAAGGCCCAAATTAAAGATTATGATATGCACTTAGTAAATGTCAGAAATGTCTACCATGTCTACATCCTCCACTGAGGTATCAAAGTCATAGATGTTTGTCAGATGTAAATGCCTTATTCCCTAATGTGTAAATAATGTATATATGGGATATCAGGGGTTAACTTATTCTTTGACTCTTAATGTAATCATAATTCACCACTCCCACTCTTGGCTCCACCCTTTGTATATATAAGGAGCCACCTTCACCATTTTCTTTGCTTCTATCTGTGAATATTCGGTGAATATAGAATGCCTATTATAATTAAAGAGAAATATATTTAAACCTCTAACTCTTATTATTATTATTGAGTCTGATCCTGAAAATATTGCAACAAGCTGGTAGCAGAGGATGGTTAATTGACTCAATAAATACCTAAAAATGTCTAAGAAAGATAGACCCAACACCAGGGCCTACAGCAAAGAAATAGAAACTGAACAAGAAATAATCAACGAATCCACAAACGCGATTTCGAGAGAATCCGAAGAATACACCACTGAAGAAGAAGAATTAATAAATGAAAATGATGGCCAGGAGGAAATCGAAATAGAAAATAACGAACTCAGGTCAGAGATATTGAAGTTATTAAAAAGCCAGAAGAATGATGAAAGCCTCATCGCGAACCTCCAAAAGATGCTGAAGAACAGCGGAGCAGCGAGAGAGAAAAACATCGCTAAAGAGAAACCCAAAGACCAAAAAACTGTGAGTGATATGACTACAGAGAAAGTCGTTATGAAAAAGAAAAAATGTGATCCCGCGCGAAATTTTGAATGGCAGCCATCTTGGTTTCAACAAGCCTCCAAAGTGAGCGAAGCAGAGCCAATCAAAATGCTCAGTTCAAAATTTCTGGCGCGAAAAACGTTATCAGACAACGAAAGTGAAAAGGAGGATTCAAACTCTTCGGAAGAGCCAGAATCAGAAAGTGAAGACGACTTAACGAAATCCCAAGTAAAGTCAGCAATGAAGACGCTTTTTGCTGCATTTGGGCCAAAATTAAAAATTTCCAAAGCGCCAACGAAGAAGCAAGCGAACAAGCCGATACTTCAAGACCTGCACGCTCCCATCCTGACTTCAAGAGCGACGACGCCCGAGCCCAGAGAGCCATGTCGATTCCGCCCTACACCGCAGACCGAAGCAAGTGCCAACGCACCCAAAAGAAAGAGAAGAACAGTCGCCGCCATCAGAACTCCTAAGACCGAGCCAGAGACCGACTCGTCTGAAGAGGAGCGGAGCGAGCGAGCTACAATGGAGAGAACCTTCCACGACGACGCCAAAGAAGAAATGAACAACGCGCATGTGCGAAACTACGTAGACGGTCCGGAAAGACTTGAACTGGTCAGAGAACCGCGCAGACTCGTTGCGAGCATCCCCATGCCGTTTTGCAATTTCCTACACTTGCGAGACCACGGACTACCTCAGGTTGTAAGTAATGGACAAAATAATGTGGGAAACTTACCCAGTGACTTCCCAAAACTTAGGGTTGATGGCATTAATTTGCAAGAATGGTATCAACAGCTCCAGGTTGTCTTTATGAAAGAAAATTTACTATTTTTTATCACTAGTCCCCCAAGAAGACCTTGGACTTTAAAAATAGATTGTTTACACCATAAGGCATTTTTCTTAATAATATCTAGCGTGTCTCCTGCAATGTATCATAGCATCAAACCAAATCTAACTGTTTCAGAAATAATTCAATGCATGTTTAATTTGTTTCACAGCGATAGTGTAGCTACCACCACAAGAATGTCTAAGGACTTCTTTTCTTCCAGAGTAAAACCAGGGGTTTCCATAAGTGAGCATTTAATATCTTTAAACAAAATAAGAGCTGAGCTGCATTTGAGGGGGGAAGTGATTTCAGATCAAACAATGAAAAGTGTTATTATCAACTCACTTGATTCATCATGGGATAGTTTTATGTCACACTTAGACACCATCAATCTAGGATATTTATCAATAGAAAGTCTGTCTAACAAATTGATAGCAGAAGACAATTCAAGAAAAAATCGTTATAGCAATCAAACAGAACACAAATCTTTTAGGAAGGTAGCTTTCCAAGAAAAATATAATGAAACTTTTAAATGCCACAATTGTGGGTCCAGGGAACACAATAGAAGAGATTGTCCCAAAATTTCAAAAGAAAGACATAGGTCAGAATATAGGAATAAATACAATTATAGACAGTCTTCCACAGATAGACATAAATATAGAAGCCCACCAAATTACAGAGAAAGTAGAGGGGGCAGAGAAAATTCAAAAGAGAGAAAATCTGGTTCACTGAATGGACTAAATAAACAAGACAGCACTAAAACGCAACAAAATGAGAACAATAATTGGCTTATTGATTCTGGGGCAACTAATCACACCACTAATAACAAAAATATATTGTCTTCATTTACAGAAGATAAGTTTGTAATAAAGGTAGCTAATCAAGAAAAAGTTCAAGTATTAGGCAGAGGGAATGTGACCTTGCCTGGTCTAGGAAAAATAGAGGGGGTATTGTTAATACCAGAAATACCTCATAACATACTAAGTGCCATAAAACTAAGCAGAGATTCTGACATCAATATAGTTTTCTCAAAGGGAAAAGCAACTTTAGAGAAGAATAAAACAAATGTAGGCACTGTGATGATTAAAGGAGGCCTACCCTATCTGATAACAAAAGAAAGATGGTTACATAACATTGATTCAAATATGGAAGATTGTATTGAGGCAGACGATGAAAATATTAGTAACAGTGACAATGATGAATGTAAAATATCTCATGATCACACTAATACACACAATGAGAAGAAACCAAAAATAGGTAAACCAATTCATGACGAGTGTGCTCACATCTTACATAGGAAGTTAGGACATGCAAGTTTTCCTGTAGTACAAAAAATGACTGAACACGCAGAAGGTGTCAAAATAAAAAATTGTGAAAATTATTTGGAATGCTCAGTATGTAAATCTACTAAACTAAAAACTAGTCCCAGGCCAAAAAAATCCACCAGATCAACTAACAAAATTTTTGACTTAGTACACATGGACTTAGTTGGCCCATTAACTCCATCAATCACTTATAGAAAACGTTACTTCCTAACAATAGTAGACGATTACAGTCGCTATGGTTTTGTTTACACATTAAAACACAAGGATGAAACCTTTCAAAAATTTAAGGAATTTTACAAACGCATAGAAACACAACATAATATCAGAATAAAACAAATTATGACAGATAGGGGATGTGAATTCATGTCTAAAGAATTCTCCCAATGGTTAAAGGATAGAGGAATGCTACATTACACGTCTAGTCCATTTTCTGCGTTCCAGAACCGGATTGCAGAGAGAAAGAATTCCACATTACAAACCATGATTAGGTGCACATTAGAGGATGCTGGTTTAGGCAAACAATTTTGGTCAGAAGCCTTACATTATTCAAATTACACTCAAAATAGAACCTGGTCCAGTATTGTGAATAAGACACCATATGAGGTGATGTATAATAGGAAACCAAAATTAGCACACATGCACATATTTGGGGTCACTGCAGACGTACACATACCTAAACAGTTGAGAAGAAAGGGAGAAAACGTATCCAGAAGATTAAGATTTATGGGATATGAAACTGGCACCAAAGGGTACAGATTCATTGATAATAATAACAAATTTATAGTTTCCAGAACAGCTGTGTTCCATGAACAGGCCAACTGGTCTAAATTACATCTTAATGAAATATTTCCAAATAAATGCAAAGATACAAAATCTCGTGAGGAAGGGACAATAGAAAATCAAAATATCAACAAAAATAAAAACAAAACCAAAACATGGACAAATAGTCAACACAAAATAAAGACAGACACATTAACAAAAAAGGAAGCAAGATATTTGCATGACTACCATAGCAAACCTGAAAGAGCTATTAGGAACAACAGAAATCAAATACCAAATAAATACAGAGATTACATAATGCATATGGATGGTGAACAAATAACACCTAATACATATGAGGAAGTATTAAAACTCCCTCGTGAAGAAAAGGAAAAATGGGAACTAGCTATGAAAAAAGAGATGGAAAGTTTGCAAGGATTAAATGTATTCACACCTGCGATTGCACCTAAAGATAAAACAATTATTGGTACCAGGTGGATTTATAAAATTAAGAACCTAGAAGGAGGCAATACACTATACAAAGCT
Source organism: Pantherophis guttatus (assembly GCF_059756535.1). NCBI lineage: Eukaryota > Metazoa > Chordata > Lepidosauria > Squamata > Colubridae > Pantherophis > Pantherophis guttatus. The sequence continues at coordinate 287,161,652 of NC_142063.1, read as the reverse complement.
AGATTGGTTGCACAAGGTTATGCACAAAAATATCCGGAGGACTATACTGACACGTACTCCCCCACAGTAAGAACAGAGAGTGTTAAAACAGCTCTAGTAGTAGCATCCGCACTCAATCTTGATGTATTTCAATATGACATACAGACTGCGTATCTACACGCAAAACTAGATAAGGAAATATATGTAAGAGCACCTCACAGTCAATACACTAATAAAAATGAAATTTGGCTATTGAACAAGAGTTTATACGGATTAAAGCAATCTGGCAAAAGATGGTACGATTGCTTGGTAAAAGTACTTAAGACCATGGATTTCAACGCTACCACTGCTGATAACTGTTTCTTTGTCAAAAAGAGTGATGATTACATTGAATTTGTATTGATTTATGTAGATGATATTTTATATATAGGGAAACACAAAGAGAGAAGAGAAATCTTTGTAAACAAGCTAAATGAACATTTCTCGTTGAAATCTCTAGGTAAAGTAAACAAATACCTTGGTGTACAAATTAACAAAACTAGAAGGGGATTCAAACTTACTCAGAAAGATAAGATTATTGAACTTCTAAACAAATGCAATTTAAACAATGCCAAACCCTGTGACACTCCTATGCAAACTGATTTCCTTAGAAATACTGATGAATCTTCCCCTGAATTCAAGGATAATACATTTTATAGATCAGTCATAGGTTCACTTCTTTATATATCTAATTGGACTAGGCCAGATATTGCATTACCACTCAATTTATTATCAAGGCACGTTAGCAAACCAACTATGTATCACTGGGAAGCTGTCAAAAGAATTTTAAGATATCTGAAAAGTACATTAGACTTTTGCCTAGTATTAGAACCTAGTGATAATAAAGAACCAAAACTTACATGTTACGCAGATGCGGATTGGGCTGGAGATATATCATGCAGAAAAAGTACTTCTGGTTATATTTTTCTGTTAAATGACTGTCCAGTTTACTGGTACACTGGTAAACAAGAACTGGTAGCCACTTCAACCACAGAAGCGGAATATGTTTGTTTATCCAAAGCTGCAAATAACCTTGTATGGTTTAATGATTTAATTTCAGATGTTTGGAAAAAACCTGCTTTGCCTTTTGTTATGCATGAAGACAATAAAGCAGCCATTGAAATATCTAGATCCGATGCCATTGGACAAAGATCCAGGCATATAGATATAAAATTTAAGCATGTGAGACAATTGTCTCAAGATGGATTTATCAAAGCAGTGCATTGTGATACCTCTGAACAATTAGCTGACATATTAACGAAGCCTTTACCTTCTAAACAGCACAAATACTTAACTTCCAAATTGTATGTCTTATATTGTCCTGAATCTGAATGTAATTGGTGTTGTATAGCGAACCGGCATTTAGAGGGGGATTTGTCAGATGTAAATGCCTTATTCCCTAATGTGTAAATAATGTATATATGGGATATCAGGGGTTAACTTATTCTTTGACTCTTAATGTAATCATAATTCACCACTCCCACTCTTGGCTCCACCCTTTGTATATATAAGGAGCCACCTTCACCATTTTCTTTGCTTCTATCTGTGAATATTCAGTGAATATAGAATGCCTATTATAATTAAAGAGAAATATATTTAAACCTCTAACTCTTATTATTATTATTGAGTCTGATCCTGAAAATATTGCAACAATGTTCCTGTTAAAAAAGAAACTGAACCGTTTCCAAGCTGGAGAAAGACGCTGGAAATAAAATGGAGGCTGTTTATTTGGTTTTTCCAGAAACTTTAGTGACAGAAGCATGTTTCTGGGATGGCTGATAAAATGATAGGTAGTCTTTTATACATTCTTTGGGGCTTTGTGATTGAAATGCCTGTTGGTTGTGAAATGTACTTTGACCTGTGCTTGAGTGTGCCTCTTTAGTACTAATTATTGTTGCCTGAATCCCATTGTGGCTGGGAGATCATGCCCTGTTCTTGGAGCTGGTTGGCGAATGTAGATTTTAGGAGTTTTTGTTTTTCTACTTTTTAATCCCATCAGCTCCACCCTTCTGTGCGAGCTGTGGCTGAAGGCATTTTGTTTACGAATAGGATGGCCTGGCTTTCTTAACGGGTACAAAATAGTTTAGTTTAGTTTAGTTTAGTTTAGTTTAGTTTAGTTTAGTTTAGTTTAGTTTAGTTGATTTATATACCGCCCTACTCCCAAAGGACTCAGGGCGGTGAACAGCCACAAGAGAAAAACACATAAATACAAAATTTAAAAACAGAATAAAACCGAATTAAACAATTTGGCCAAAGACAGATTTAAAACACCCCAATAAATTAAAAATGAATTAAAATTTGCGTTTTAAAAAGGGAAAAAGGGAAAAAATTAGACCAGGCCAGCCTGATGGAATAAAAAGGTCTTGAGAGCGCAGCGGAAGGTGCGTAGATCCGGGATCCTCCGTATCTCCGGGGGGAGCTCATTCCAGATAGTAGGTGCCCCCACAGAGAAGGCTCTCCCCCTGGGGGCCGCCAGTTGACATTGTTTGGCCGACGGCACCCGGAGGAGCCCGTCTCTATGAGAGCGTACCGGCCGGTGGGAGGCTACTGGTGGCAGCAGGCGGTCCCGTAAATGACCAGGACCAGGTCCTAAGCCATGGAGCATTCTAAAGGTGGTAACCAAGACCTTGAAGTGCTCATGGAAGACCACCGGGAGCCAGTGCAGCTCGCGCAGGAGAGGTGTTACATGGGAACGCCATGTCGCTCCCATAACCACCTGCGCGGCCACACTCTGCGCCAGTTGGAGCCTCCAGGTGCTCCTCAAGGGGAGCCCCATGTAGAGAGCATTGCAGTAGTCCAGATGGGAAGTGATGAGGGCATGAGTGACCGTGCGTAAGGAGTCCTGATCCAGAAAGGGACCCAACTGGCGAATCAGGCAAACCTGATGAAAAATCCTCCTGGTCACGGCTGTCAAATGCTCTTCTAAAGACAGCCGTAAATCCAGGAGGACGCCCAAGTTGCGAGCCCTCTCCGTGGGGGCCAGCAATTCGCCCCCAATAGTCAGTGATGGCACCAACTGACTATATCGGGACGTCGGAAACCACAGCCACTCGGTCTTGGATGGGTTGAGCCTGAGCCTGTTTCTCCCCATCTGCACGGCCTCCAGGCACCAGGACATATTCATCTCTGCGTGCGTGTGAGCAAAACAAGCATGCACGCCTTGTGCAGATCGCCGATGACGACATGTGCAGATCACCGATGATAATATCCGGGGTGGTGGCCAGGGCCTCACGCTAGTTTTATTACCAGTTCTTGTGAACCGGCCCAAACCGGGGGCAACCCACCACTGGATTGGACCATGTGATGGACTGATGGGTGCAGGGGATGGATTTGGGCTTTTGATTTACTGAGGGAAAACCTGGAATTCTCAGATTTGAGTTTTCTCAGCTGTGCCAGTATACCTACTCTAATAAATGGAACATTTGAGATAATGCCTGTCTCAGAGTTTTTCATAGGAGTTGGGTTGTTCTGGAACGCTGACAGTCCAAAGGTAGAAGTTGACATCAGACCATAGGTATGCTGGGCTAATAGAGGTTTCAAATGCAGGATGGTTGCCCACTTCTCAGGGATGATTTAAAAGATTCTTCCAGTCAACAGGAATAGTTTAATTGATCTATAACAACTTTCCAGCTCATACATTCTGTCATTCCATATTTCCGAGATAGTTCCTATCCTCAAACATCTCCAATGACCATACCAGGGTATGTAGGAGGACCCGAGAATCTGAATTCTTGGGATTCCAGCTACCAAACCAGGCATTTTTCCAATTTATTTTCACACTGCCTAGTGCATCATGGAAGCATCTAACCAGTTCATAGAATCAATTGGTCAGGAATCAATTAATCAACAATTTGTACCAATCACAATCCTAGTTACTTCTTCTTCCTGGCACAATAATGAATCTATAGGGTAGGCTATCCAGTGCTTGGATCATTTTTTGTCCTATGCTTGGTATGGAACGAACAGATACCTTTAGTGCAGCTCAGCTCTAAATTATTTGCTCTAATAAAGTAAAGATATGAAGGGCTTATTTCTTTATCTGATTTTTTGAACACAACCCAAAACCCATCCCCAAAGCATTACATCATTTAAAATTAAGAAGACAGCACGTGTTGTAATTCCAGAGTTCACAATAACTGAGTTACAAGAATGGCAGGGCTACAACTGAGCATTTCCCTTTATTGTGTCTTGTTAGCATGTTTTAATTGGACACAGCTTCTAATCTAAGCTTCAGTGCACCTGGTGAGTGGCTGTTTCAAGTTGAGGCATTTGGGCAAGCTGGAGGCAAAAAGGTCAAACAAAATAATTCCACTCAGGATGACATTTTCTCCAGCATTTGTGAAGTAAAATCTGGGGCATGATCAATTAATGATAAGGAAGTAAGTCATTGAGTGGGAGTACCATTTATCTGAAGACAATTTGGCTAGTTCAGTTAATTGGCTTAGGTAGGTGTAAATGCTATGAGTTCTAACATCAAGGAAGATCACTGTCATCTGTCTCACAGCAAATTGACTGTCATCTGTCACTCCTCTGAGAAAAGACTAATTAGCTGTAGACTATTATTACAACAACCGTACTCAAAATGCATATGTTCACACAACTCAATCTTTCGAAAATAGAACTGACAAAACACACTTTTCTTTTCTTATTGCTATTTAATGTCAATTTCCATCATTGTGTTAAGAATAAGAGGCACAATCCAGCCAAAGTACCACATGCAGTTGAGAGACTCACCCTGTGCATTGATTATTCAGTTCAATGAACTAAGCCACGTTCATCTGGGTGAAATGTAAAACAAACATGGCTGCTATTCAAGCAGTAATTTCACAACAGGAAGGAAAGGAAGGAAGGAAGGAAGGAAGGAAGGAAGGAAGGAAGGAAGGAAGGAAGGAAGGAAGGAAGGAAGTTTTCCTTAAATATTATTCCATTAAAAAGGTATTTCATTACATTTTATCTTTCCAATTCTAGCAAGTAGGTAAAGAATGATGTGAACAATACGAAAAAGCTTCACACTACAATGATAGTATGCCCTATGATAGTATTAGAGATTAGGAGAAAACATTGTTGGATTGCTTTAATAATTATTTGCTCCTTTCCTGGAATTATCATCTTTGGACTAAAAAAAATCTGGCTGGCTCCAGATAAAGGCAATGAGATACAGAAGATGAACTCTTTGCCGCTAACTAGGTGTCCACAGATATATTTTTTTTCCAGCATTGATTTGATAGCTACCTATTTTTGAAAGGAAACATGGATTTCGGATTTTTATGCTCCTCCAAATTTTGCCATGCAGTTTCAAGTCAAAGAAATGTGAGCATTCAAGGAAATTACTTATAAAATTGTGTGCATTGGAGGAAATTACAGACAAAAAGGCTTAGAGCAAACTGCTTGCAAACAAATGAGTATATTAGGAGAAAACATGTATGCAAATTTTTGATGTGAAACTATTTTTAAAATTCCATAAGCTGAAGCTGAAGCAGAAGCAGAGCAAAATGAACTTGTGCATAAAACATGTGAACGTTATAGAATATGAAACAGATGGATGTATCCATCTCTATCAATGTTATATTATAGAAAAATGGAAAATAAGAAATTCAGGGCTTTCTCATTCATTTCCCTTTCTCTCAAGCAAGTGAGCATTGAATTGCAACCCCCAATGATCTGCTTAACACTGTCATTAAAAAGTAACCATTGGGAATTAAAAGAATAACCTTTGCCAAACTGTTCCCAAAGTCGTTGCCTTTGAATCTTTGAATCCATGATAAGGACAGGCAATATGGTACTTTGGTGTTTTAGAACACAAGTGGGGCACCCAAGAGCAAAGGTCACTCAACCTGAAACTCCTTCCATGACCTCGGGTCAAGAACAGTCTTTCAAACTAACTTTCAGCACAACCTGGCTCTGGAGAGAAGCCAACATTATTGGTCTCAAGGATCACAGAGCAGTACGAATATTGCTGGAGCAACTAGAATCTTCACTAATATGCTCAACAACTGCATGTTACGGGATAAAAAATCTTACATGATTTGAAGTTGTGGGTTTTTTTTTTCAATGTTCCTACTTGAATATTTGACTTTATATCACCTGGCATCCTGTGCAGTTGTACTCAAAACTCTGCCCAGGTTGCTCTTGGTCAATATAGATCTGACAATATGAAGTCTGAGACCTTTTATTCTTGACGATACCTACTTTGATGTTATTTCACTTCAAGGTGTTGCCGTTACTCTCCTTGAAATAATGTTTTCTCACATCTCTGTGCTTCCTTCCGGTTGAGTAGAAAATAATTACTGAATTTGTGAAATTACACCTCTGTTCTTCTAACTGCGGAACTAATTTGCTGGAGTCTGCTAAGATAGGAAGCTTGGAGGTGGAATCCTGGAATATCTCAATGATGTTGCAGTGTTTTTCTAGCTTCTGCTTCAGTTAAAATATATTGACAGGGGAAATCAGTCGATTGTTGCTTAATGGTGGGCTGAGGTGCTTAGATGTAACAGCACAGCAATATTGACTGGGACCAGTTATAGGGGGCAAGTGGCTCTCTTGTTAAAACAACTTTACTGTCAATCGAACTGTTTTCAGGCATAGTGAAAAGTCTTGTTTATGACTTCTATACATATCTTGAAACTCAATAACTGAAAGGTTATTTTGATTTTCTTAAATTATATGTATATTAACCTTTTTCAAAATATATAAAGGAAATTCTGAAATATGAAACATGAAGGCAATAAACAGGGAGTTTACAAGAAACATAGAATTAGGTTACATTGCTCAATATTTAATTAATTGGTTTCAAGTATTGGAAATTTATTATATTGTTTTAAAAGTTACAGATTATTGTTAAAATCCAAGCAATATATAAATATCAGCAGGAGTGGCCAACACAATATAGATCCTAAGATAAGATTAAAAATTACAATAAATTCTCTCCAAACTACTAAGCATTTTCCCCCCTGATTTTACAGATCATTTAAAGCTAGTAATATTAAGACTTCATGTTTAGAGAAATTCGCAATTCAGATATGGTTCAAGCACATTGATAGAATTGTAATCCAAAAATGTTTTTCGTTGAGTTAACATCTGTATCAGATTTACAGCATTATCTTGGATGTTGTGCCTATTCCCATAAGAGACATTCTTCCACAGAATCTGAAGGAGTTTACAATCCCCCTTAACAACTCTATGCAGGCAATGAAATCTGCAGAAAAAAATCTGCCACTATCCCAAGGATATGGATAGGCAAGTAGGCTTTCCTCATAGCTACTTTTAGACTTTGAGATTCCTTTCTAAGAGACATCAAGCTAACTGTCTCCCTGCTATACCTCCTCTAGCAGCAAAAATGTTTCTATTTAGCAAACCTGAGAGGAGAGTGAAGGTCCATTCTCTGAGCTTGTGGGTTGGTTTCTGAATGTTTCGTTACCAGGCTAGGTAACATCTTACCTGGTAACAAAATGTTCAGAAACCAACCCACAAGCTCAGAGAATGGACCTTCACCTTCATCCTACACCTAAGCTACAGATATTCACCACTATTGCAAACCTGAGATGGCTAAGCTGCTAAATTGAACTGGTTACTTTATATTATTTTTAAATTGTGCTTTTATTGTGTTTTAGCTGTCATCATAATCTTATGTGTATCTAATTAAGGCACAATCATGCCCCAGCAATGTCTTTTTTTAATTGTTCTTATCTCTACAGATATTGGATATTATTTATCCTAATGCAGGTTTTGTTATGGATACAGTCTGATTTACTTCATCAAATGTTTTACCAATGCAGTCATCTTTAGAGGACAGAATCAGCCTGTTAACTATTGGCCATTTTAGACTGGTTGGAGTATGTTTCCTCCCTCCAGTCCCTAGACATTATCTTCCAGGGTCATTTTACTCTGGCAGCATTTCTCTTGCTCAGAGGCCTGGATCAATCAATCAATCAATCAAACTAGCACTGGTATCAAGCAACTGCATAGTGGAATGAAAGCCAACTTATAAGCACTGTTGGGATCTTAAAGTCATGTCTGAATATCAACTGATATTCAATTGATATTTGATCATACTGATATAAAACACCTGCACCAGCCTATATGCTGAACATATTTTAAAGGCAGCTGGATTGAAAGAAGAATAGTGTGGTCTTAAATATGGAAGAAGAAACATCAATAATCTATTCTCTGCTGATGCTACCTTCATAGCTAAAAATGCAAAGGATATGCAAACTCTAGTAATAAAAATTAAGGGACAAAGTTAAAAAAAAGGGGGACAAAAATTAAACGTAAAGAAGACCAAACTAATGACAACAGGTAAAACAACCAGCCTTAGAATTCGCTATGTAGATACAGTATTTAAGTGATGGATAGCTTCTGCCTTTCAACAGTAAAGGAGCAAACAGTAAAGAAATATCCTGCAGACTAGATACTTGGGTAGAGCAGCCATGAAGACCTTGGAACAGGTATTCAAATGTGGTGATGTGTCTATACCTACAAAGATCAGAATTGTGCAATTCATGGTATTCCCTATGACATTCTATGGAAGAGAAAGTTGGACTTTGAAGAAGCAAAATAGGAAGCAAAATAGGAAGAGCTTCTGAACTTTGGCATTGAAGAAGATTCCTGAGAATAGAGTGGACAGGCAAGAAAATAAATAAACGAATCAAACAAATCAACCCAGAGTTCTCAATCAAGGCACAAATGACCAGGCACATCTTATCCTACTTCATACACATTATCCTACTTCAGATTCTCTGAGAAAGGCTTTAATGCTGGAAAAGGTAGAAGGAAAGAAAAGAGGATGACCAGCAACAATGAGGAGGGATTCAGTACAGTGGTGATGAGTGCATCATTGAAAGACATGAAAGACCAAGTTAGGGATAGATTGTTATGAAGAATATCAGTGTGGTCACAAGGAGCCAAAAATAACCCAGTGAAACATAATTAATCAATGAAAACACAACTGGTTTAGCCATTAAAATGGCAATGGGAAGTATCTACAAATGAGGTGTCCTTGGTGCTTTCTGAGCTTGGTTCTTTCATTGCAGATGTTTCATTACCCAAATTAGGTAACATCATCAGTGCTAGTCCTGATGTTAGCACTGATGAAGTTACTTAGTTTGGGTAATGAAACATATGCAAGAAAACAACCAAGCTCAGAGGGCACCAAGGACCCTTCATTTCAACCCTATGCTGCAAATATTCTTTATTAGTATCTTGAAAGTAGGAAAATATAGCCTTTTCAAACAGTTTGTGAGAAGATGCAGCAATTTTTTCCCGTTTTTCCCCCTCAAGTCTGGAAATCCAGAATGTCTCAAATGAAGCAGAATTGGCAACATGACAATGACAGATGATAAAATGCCACTAATTAACTATTAGTTCATAGTTTCATTTCATTTCATTTCTTCTTACCCAGTTCAGAGTAATCTGACCTGTTTTGGAACAGAGCAAGATAATTTCAAATTTCAAATGAATAACTTCAAATTTTTCAGAAAGGACTTCTGTTACATCAACGTAGCATTCTTTTCAAAGCAAATTCCCTTCAGGTACTTCCAGAAATCAATACAGATGTAGGCCAGCTACTTTCTGGGCAACTAGTTAAATAGGGATGAAGCATGGCCATTGGCAAGCAAGAACAGAGTTCATTTATGCCTGAGGACCTCGGAATGTGCTCAGCATGTAAAGTTAGGAATAGCAGTTTTGATCTGTATACTAAACAGAAAGGAATGCATATAGTTGTGCTTAAAAGTTTGTGAACTTTTTCAAAAAATTTAATATTTCTGCATAAATATGATCTAAAGTGAGATCTGTTCTCCATAAAAATCCTAAAATTATGTAGAGAATTAAACATACAGTACAAGTTTTAAAAAAACATTATATTTGTTCATTTTTTCATTGAGGAAAATGATCCAAAGCTACATATTTGTGTGTAGCAAAAATATATGAACGTTTGCTTTTAGTAAGTCGTGTGTATTTGGCAGCAATAATGGCAATTAAGTGTTTTTGATAACTGTTGATCAGTCCTGCAAGATGGCTTGGAGGAATTCGAGACAGCAAAGCAGGATCGAACCATAATACTTCGATCACCATGATTTATAGATGGATAAGGTTCTTATGCTGGAATGCAGTGTTTTGCCTTTCATCAAACATACCACTTTTCCTTCAAGCCAAAATTTTTTATTTTGCTCTCATTTGTCCACAGAACATTCTTCCATAATATCTAATATTCACATAGTATTCAATACAGGGAACATTTCTGAATGCGATTAGAAAGTAAGTTCAGCTGGTTTAATTTCCTTATTAAAGGCTCCCCTGATGCTGAAAGCAAAGATGTCTTCCTTTGGCTCCTGGTGCTCAAACCTGTGGGAGACCATTATTTTATGGTCTCCTTGGAAGAAGCTGTCCCAAAGGACACTCATGGGCATTCTCCCATTCTGTCTTCCACAGACATTTGAAGGACTGATCCACCTTCGTTCTTCACAATGGCTGTCAGCTCTGCGTGTTCACAGAGATGTCTTCACTCAATCATGACACACACGGGATGTCTAAAATGTCTCCTATTTGGTGGCTCTCTTACAACTTACACTGTGGAGGATTCCTAACATCCAGTTTTTAAGTGTGTTGGGCAATCAGATATTAGTATTTGGTGAGATTTTTCCTTTGTCTGCAGCACAAAAGGAAAATAGATTTTAAAGTGGGTTTTAGAACTTAATCACATTCCAGTCAACCTTATGTTTTGGAGCAACTTTTTTGTTGAAGAATAAATACCAGATTAGCTAATCTCTTTAGAGTGAGAAAGTAAAAGGTTTATGGAATAATAATCTCTCTCCACTTGCTGGTCTCTTACTTTTTTACCTCCTGCTGTATAATACTTTTACTGAAGTAGACCTAGTTTATGAGTGTTTATGATTGTCTAGTACAAAGTTTTACAGTACTCCAGCAAAGATAATAAGTGAATTTTCACAAACTATTAAGGAAAGCTCAGTTTTCCGAAACAAAACTGAGTAGACACAGAATTTCAGGTATCAGTCAATTTCTTCTTAAAGAATAAAGTGAAGTAAAACTTGAGTTATTGCAAAAATATTTTGGTGTTGAAGCTAATTACTTTGACCTTAGTTTCTGAAACAGCAGAATATGAACTCGTCCAAGAAACCCTTGCTTGTGGTTTCTGGCTGATGCTCTGGCATCTCTTTCCTTGTCCCAATTTTTTACTGTTTCTCATATCACATATACTAGTTCTGTGGCTTAATTTTTAAAGTTTAGAAAGGAAGCATCTGACATCTGCATAATTAAACACTAACATGCAGGGCAGTATATTTAAGGTACACACAGTTCAAGCAGCATGATATGAATATTTTACACATTTTTTGAGTGCTGCAAAACACAGAGAACCAAGATTTTGAGTAGAATTAGATGGGTGTGTGCCTTATTTCCACAAATATCAGTTGGGAGGTCTTTGCATGTGATTATTTCCTACTGAGCTTCCAAGATTCTCATTTGGAAGAGGCTCACTCGTGCTTCAAAAAGAAAAGGGGGCAAACGTTCCAAAATAGGCAAATTCTTATTCAAAATATAAATGCAAATTAGCAATAATGACTATAATTAAGTAGAACTGTTATGTAGTTGCATATAAATTAAGGGAAAGCCACTAAAAAAAGTAAGCGGAAAGTTTATTTGATATATTTTTTTAAAGGGTTAATATTTAAGAGAGATAGAGGAAATTCCTGTGAACTTCTCAATTATATTGCAGGCCTTAAATACAATGCATCTTACCATAAAGCTGCATAATGTGCAATTCCAAGGAAGGTTCTGTTGTCCCTCTTCTGAAGGACCAATTGGATGTGGAGCAGATAACCATTGGCCACTCTAAAGCAAGAATTGTGTTCTGAACACATAACCACCTTAATTTGTCACATTAAGTTTGTATTTCTTTCTGGTTTTTTTTAAAGGCTCATGTGCCTTTCAAAGCCCTTGCTCTACTGTTGATATGACCTGGAAGTAATGCAAATCACCATGCTATGTATAGGTCTCATAGGCTGATTGTTGCCTATGAAGCTTCTGAAAGCCACAATATATGGGGTATGGGGGCCTGCCTGGTGTACTGGACTTAGTATTGTGTAATGTCCTAGGAACTCCCTGGAATCATGTTTTAAACTAGTCTCCCCAGATCTGACATTCTCACACAGGGCAGGACTGCTTAGGATATTTGTAGGGATTGCAGTTTTGATCTATCTGGAGCAGGCCAGAACTGGAAAAGCTACCTTAATTAATCCTTGCTTTGGAAAGTTCACCTCCTGCCAGATTTCAAACTATGAGCAATTATCTTAAGATGTTAATTTGTTAAGCCTGCCTTTTGTTTTACTAGTTCAGTTTTTGATGTGAGTCATATACAAAGATGAAGAACCTGAAGGTCAAATCCTTTAAAAGCCACTCCACTTTTTCAAACATTCCAAAGCTTGTTCTGAGGATGAAATTGATTTTCATTTTTTCACTGCTTTTGATTAATTATTGTTGCGGGAAGGGAACCTTCAACAAAGCTACCTGTTTGTGGGATGCAGTCTCTAAGGAGCTGGCCATCTCAAATCATCGGGCAAAACAAGCTTAATCATAGGCTGGCTTTAATCCATTCTTTTTCTGTAGTAAAGCCTGCAGTTGGGAACCTTTATAAACTTGTAAACTAGATATGCTCATTTCAGTGTTATGTGGCAGAGAAAAATCCCATACCTCCAAGAATACATGCTTAATAATATCAGCATCTATTTTCATCTGTAGGTGAACTGTTAAATAAAATTAAGGAATGACTCCTCTGGTATAGGAGATACAGAGTTCAGTCCTGTGAGAAAAACTAGTAACTATCCGTATCTTTCAGATATTTGTGTTTATTAATGTATTCTTTCCATCCGTCCTTCCTAATGTCTGGGGCAATCTTATTGACTGAAATAAGGTTCTTCACATAGCAATTTATTTATCTATCTGGTATACTAAATAAGGTTCTTCACATAGCAATTTGTTTACTTATGCATATGATTTATAAATAGGATAATGTCCATGAATTTATACATTTACACTCAAGTTTTCATTTCGAATCTGAATACCCAGATGGCAGCTAATAACATGAAATGGAACACGAGTTTAAATAAAAGTTCACCCATGAAAAGATATTTTGCATTAATACACTTTCTATTTTGTCCACAGTATAATCCACCATAAACTCACTGAATAAGACCTATTTCTTTTTTCTTTGGTGTCTAGTCTCCCCTGTTGTGGAACCCGTCTTCCAGGATATTCGGCAAGCCATGGGGCGTCGTGTAACCCTTCGATGTACCATGTTAAAGGGAAGCCCTATGAAAGTGGCCACAGCTGTCTGGAGATTTAATGGTAGTCTTCTAACAGTGCCTCCAACAGAGCAGCAAGACTATTCAGAATATAAAGTGGACACTGTAAGCCGGGAGACTAGTGGCAACTACGAATGTAGTATCTCCAATGATGTTGGTGTAGCAGTTTGCAAATTCCAGGTATCAGGTAAGTCGTGCAAAGAACATCTAACCTTTTTTTCTTGTTTAGTGGATATTAGTATGATTAGACTTGGCTAATAACTGGTAGATGAATGAAACGGAAAATTTGCCCATAATGAGACTCTACCCAAAAAAAAAAAAAAGGGGGGGGGGAGACCTAGTTTCGATCTTTTCTCCATTTACTGAGCAGTCCCAGAGCAGCAGGAAAATAGTGCTAGGCAGTGGTGAAATCCAATTTTTTTTTACTACCGGTTCTGTGGAGGTGGGCATGGTGTGGCTTGGTGGGTGTGGCTTGGTGGGCATGGCAGGGGAAAATCTCCATTCCCATCCCACTCCAGGGGAAGGATATTGCAAAACCTCCATTCCCACCCCACTCTGGGGCCAGCCAGAAGTGGTATTTGCCAGTTCTCCGGACTACTCAAAGTTTCCGCTCCCAGTTCTCCAGAACCTGTCAGAACCTGATGAATTTCACCCCTGGTGCTGGGGCAGAAATTGTACTCATCTTCCCAGTAGGAATGTCCACTGGATCACCAGCTTTTCTAGAAACAGAAGGAGACATTCTGTTTAGGAAAGGGCAAGTCTGTATCCAATAACTAGTTGATAAAATGAGGCAGAAAAATTGGTTCCTATAAGGTGCCAGACAGTACTCCCACTTTCCTTCACCTGCCTCTTATGAATAGAATTGTTTGCTCCAAAATTAGTTCCTGTATTATATTTTGTTATCATGTCTTTTAAGTTTGGAAGCCTGAGGGCAGTTTCTGTTTTTTAATTGGTAGAGTTGATGAATAAAAAATAGTCTTTATGCCACAATGCAGCATGTAATTAAATATGATCTGGTGATTTAAAAATGGAAAGTTTAACTCATGTGTATCATTGTTGTTTCCATGACATCTGGGCTTCGGGGATCTGAAATATTCTTTGACCCTTTAATTCTGTTTTCCTGCAAAACTGTCTCAGAAAATGACTGGCTAGAGGTCAGACATACCCTTTGAAATGCCCTGATTTTTATATATATATATATATATATATATGGCTCTTTGTTCTGATAGACTTTGGCCTCTTACAGCCATCCTTTAACTGAGTCCATTCTTTGCAGTCAATATGAATTACTTTAGTCAGCATTTTCCAATTACTATAAAAGTGCTAGGTAACTTTTACACCTTATCAAACATCAGGTGCATACCAGTGGTGGGTTGCTACAGTTCGCCCCAGATTGGGCAAATAGGTAGCAGCAGTGGCAGAAGGCTCCGCCCACTCACCCAGACGCTTCTGAGCATGTGCAAAAACTTCTGCACATGCACAGAAGCGTCACGTGCAAGCGCGCGAGCGCCCATGAGCAAACCAGTAGCAATGAGTTTTGAAACCCATCCCTGGTGCATACCACAAGGAAAACTCCTACATACTTAAGATATCAGGTCTGTACCAAAAGAAATGCCATCTCTGCACATTTAAGTAGAAGTATATGTGAATTTAATAGAGAAATATGCCAGTTCCTTCATCTCCCAATGGTTGGTATAGCTGCTTGTGTGCAACTTTTGTTCTTTCAAAATCTATATTAATATTTTCCGCTCTGTCTATAGCAAAGTATGTATGCATGTAGATTTAGAGGTGGGGGTCTAGCATTTATTTAATTCTTCTGTGACTTCAAATAGTTGCAAAGTGCTCCATGGGTGATTTATATATGCAAGAAGAAAATTATAAAGGATATGATGAACTTTATTATTATATCACCAAAGATGGAGTCTTCTATCTTGGGAATCAATTAATTATAAAAATGGGCATGAGATAATGATTATCGTCTGTTCTGATTTTATTTCTGAATTTGTTATGAAACTTGACTTAACAATCAATACAAGTTGAATAAGCAACAATTAGTCTCCAAGGTGGCTCTGAATGTTCTGCATACACAAAAATATAAGTCAATAAAAATAATAAGAAAAGGAGGTTCAGAAGTAAACATCAATATTACCATTCTCAGTTAATAAAAATAAACGTGGAATCATTTTCATTTAATTAGAGCAGAAAAGAATGGCTGAGCTAGTAATTGGGGTGGGTAAAGTGGAATGGAAAACAAGAGAATGTTGAGAATAAGGAATACTTGTAAAATGTATTGCTTGTCTTTGAATATATTCCCATTGTATGTTTTTTTGTGTGTGTGATTTTAAATTGGCCAATGCAAGAATATGGATAGGGTTTTCCGTGGAAAGATTTTGCTTTGGAGATAAACAGTGGGATTTGGGTCCATAGTGTCTTCCTTGTGAATCAATAACAAGGAGCGGGTGAATGGAAGGACTTTATTGGTAGTCAATCTTTAGGGTACAAAAGGCTCCCAGCACCACATTGTGGCCTCCCAGCATCCAAGATAGCACTAGCAATATTCTGCAGCAAAATACAGATAGTCCTTGACTTACAACAGTTCATTTAGTGACCGTTCAAAGTTACAACATCACTGGAAAAAGTTACTTATGACCATTTTCCGCACTTAATGACCATTGCAGCATGCCCGTGGTCCTGTGATTTACATTTGGATGCTTGGCAACACATTTATGAGGGTTGCAATGACCAGGCATCATGTGATCCCCTTTTGTGACCTTCTGAAAAGCAAAGTCAATAGGGAAACCAGATTCACTTAAGAACCGTGTTACTAATTTAAGAACTGCAGTGATTCACTTAATAAATGGGGCAATAAAATGGGGCAAAACTCACTTAACAAATGTCTCACTTAGCAGCATAAATGTTGGGCTCAATTGTGGTCGTACGTTGAGGACTACGTGTAGTGCTGCATTTGGGATATTGCATTTTTGTTATGATTACCACCACCCCTTCCAAAAGTGTGGCAATGAAAATAAGCCATTCTCACCTCCACCTCTACCTTACGTACCCCAACTCCTCCAAAACTACATGAAATCAATTTACAGGGGTGCTTAGAAGGCTGAAGTGGGAAAGGAGACATCTAAAGCACTCCTGGAAGGAAACTTGGAAAACACTTGACTGAACAAATGTAGAGCTGCTATTTCTTATCAATAATTTTAAGTTATTATGTTATTATTTGTTTTGTGGCAGATGCTTGTCAGAGCACCTTAGCTTCTTCATTTTCTATTATTTTTTTTCCTATTTTGTGGCTTTTCCTATTTATTTTTTAACAAGAAGAAGCAAAATCAAAGCTGGTTTGGTTGTAGATCGGAAGGCAGAGTTTTATTAAGCTTGATTACGGTCAATGAATTCTACTATTCAAATTCCCAGAAGTAGCAGATAGTGGAAATGAAGATAACAATGAAGTGGTTTAAAAATATATAAAAAGAAAATAAATATCTATTTGGAAAGATTAGTTGTCTGTGACCTTCATGCTCAAAGCTCTTGATGAGTTGCTGGCATAGATTCTTATGGATCTCACTGACTTATAATGACTTTCCTCCCTTTTCTTTCCCTTCTTTCTTTTGATCTCATTCTCTTTTTTGTTTCTCAGCTAAAGCTTATAGCCCAGAATTTTACTATGATACCCCCAATCCTACAAGGAAGCAATCCAAGAACTACTCCTATGTTTTACAGTGGACACAGAAGGAACCTGAGGCTGTCGATCCCATTCTTAGTTACCGTCTAGATGTCCGCCAGGTAAGATCTATAATAGCAGCTTAAACACAGAAAATTCAGCTACTGCTGAAGACAGAAGTAACAATAGTTGCAGAGTTAAAACAAGAATGGTTTTGCCCCTACCTACCTAGATTAGAGTTTGGTATTTGCAAAGCAGGTTAGAGCAGACGGCATGATGTTTATTTCCTCATTTTATATGGCTGAGAAATCTGTTGTATGGCATACCTTTTCATTATAAATTCTTGATGCGTATGCATTTGAGAGCTAAGGAAGTCTGTTGATTCCTCTTGGAATTTTCAGGCTTTGTGTTTTTACTAAGGCTATAACAAGAACAAAAACTTGTATAGTATTAGTAGTTTTTATAGATTTCATAGGCCAACCATTTAGAAGTTTGGGGATTCAGATTCTTTCCTTTGAACCAACAAAGGGCTGTAAATTGAAGGGCACTGTAGGTTCAAACTGCCAAGAAAATTCATTGACTGTTCATGTTGTGCAAAGCCCTTCTCCAAGCTGTTATAATAATAATAATGGAACATTATTGCTACCTTCTGAAGAAAAGTTTGGGACAAAAGAGTGTTTCAATACATGAATGAAACAGAATCATAAAGAGCACAACCAGGAAGAAGAAAATATTTGATATGCTAGATTGTTGAAATATATTCATAGGTGCATACAAATGTGTGTATGAATGTGTGTGAATCAGACATGCAATCAAATTCCAAAATTTCTTAGCTAATCTATTATTTAGTTAAACCCAGGTTATGAAATCATTTGGAGGGACTATATGCCAAAGGTAGCTCTGTCTATGTAGAATAAGTAAATAGGGAGAGTCGGTATATTTAAAAAAAAGAAAGGTCTCTGCATTCTAAAAATGTTCTTTTTCCTTGTTTTTCCTGATTGTTCTTATAAGATCTGTTGTTCTGTTTCTCTTTCCGATACCCTCTCTACACAAAGAAAAGGAAAAAATCTTTTCTGTTGACCTAGAAAAGGTCAATACGTATTTTGGAGGACTGTTTTTGAAAGATCTTACCTCGTCTCAGGCTGTGGGTTGCCTGCTTTGAGTTATGCTGAAGTTTCTAAAGTTCAGACCTGCTCACCTTAAAAGCCCCTGAGAAAGATTAAATTCTAAGAAATCAGGCTTAACTGCTATGATGAGAGCCAGAGTCTATGCCTGTTATTATATTCACATAATATTCCTTGATCCAGCCATGGCTGTATTGATCAAAGAAGAAAGCAATAACCCTTGTTTTCTCCCTCCCTTCTATAATTCCTTTATTCCCCAATCTATTTTAAAGAATTGGCTTTGTTCCAAACCATGGGGAGCTTGATGGGGAGTTCCCCTATTCCCCTATTCACAGAAACATTCACTAGTTCATGGGCCTTCTTTAAATAGAATGGTAGAAACATATATAGAGGATAGATACGCAATATAATATAATTTTTTTCTCCAGCATCTAGATGTGTGTTCCTCTGGTGATCTGGGTGGCAAAATATATTTTCTATCTGCCCATTGTCTTTTCGGAAACATTAGTGTTCACAGCAAACCGCAAGAATGCCAAAATGATGACACTTTGCATATCGTCATGGTCATGGCAATGATGGCAGTAGATCCTTCATTCCAGTATTGGACACAAATGTATACATAGAATTTCTATGATGAGATCATCACTCATGTTTTATTATTTGTTGTCATTGCCTTTTCCTGTGGATGCCCATGTTGGGAAGGATAAAAGATATCATTTCTGATTATAGATTGTATTGTTCTTAGTAGTTATGGAACGGTTGCTACTTTTGAGGGATATTTTAGTCATTTTGGGGTTGTTATGCTTGGCAATTTTTGTTTTAGTTGCTGGAATTCTGAGATGATTCTGTGCTCAAAAATTATTCCTTTTGGTTAGATAAATTGCTTTGGCCCACAGGGAAAATCTTTTGTCATTCCTTGTTCTTTTAAGCAACTATAGTTAGGAATGATGCTGACTAATGCCCATAAGAAACCAAATGTTTAATCTTATTATTGATCCAGCCAAAGATGAAACTAATGATGAATGTCAACTAGTTAATGTTAGAATACTTTGCGCTTTCTAACATATCCTAGATAACATCAGTGAAATAATTCCCGAATAATCTCCAGTTTATTTATGGGAGTTACTATGATTGATCCTTTACCATGCATTGAACAGTGTAGTCTGTGTAATTTTGTTCATATCTAGCCTTTCTTCTCCCTACACCAAAAGGATATAATCTGATTTTTTATTTTAAATTAGGAAATTCATTCTTGTTAATTCATTTGTAGTTTATAAATCCTTATTTGGTGACCATTTGTAGAAAGCAATGGTTTTCAATGAAATGTTTGCTAGTTATGAAATTAAAATAATTAATATTAGCTGTGTTAGGCTCTTTGAAATAATCTTTATGTACAATTCTAGAATCTAGTGATACTTTTCATACTTATCCTGATATGACTACTAATTTTTAAGAATCTTCTATTTTAAGTAATTTCTAGAATCTGTTTATTGTTTGATGTCAATCTGCGCTATTTAGGACCTGGTTTTAGACCAAACTCTAAACCTATAACAAGAATCAGCAGAACATGAAGATTCAAAGTAACCATGAAACATTTTTCCAGCTGCTGTATGTAGATATACTATGGTTGGGTAAATATGTCACCTTTGTTTTCTTTTAACTTGTCATTTTCCTGACCACAAGTCTTTCAACATCTGTTTCAAATGTTAAAATGCCCCCCCCCGCGCACTCACTCACCTTGCATTTTTCTCCATATTTCTCTTAACATCTACTGTATGCACTTTTTCTAATGTGCAAATATCTCACAAGCAATTTTCTATCAATATAATCCATTCTTGCAGAAAAAAAAAACATTCATGTCTGTGCATCTTATACTTCATTAATGTATTTTATGAATATTTTTGTTGCACTTTGTATTTTGACAGGGATGTGTCTTCTACCACAAGTTTATTTCAGAGGTATAAATTTTATTTTATTTTATTTTATTTATTTATTAGATTTTTATACCGCCCCCTCTCCCGAAGGACTCGGGGCGGTGCACAGCCAAAGTTAAAAACATACAATATAAACAATTAAAATACGTTTAAAACAGAATTAAATCTAAAATGGCTCCCCAATTTAAAATGCCTTACCCATACCCCTATAAAAAGACGAATTTAAAATTTAAAAATTTAAAATTTCCACATTTAAAAAGGGGGAAGATTTAGGCCAGGCCAGCTTGATAAAATAGAAAAGTCTTAAGTGCGCGGCGGAAGGTGCGCAGATCCGGGATCCTACGTATCTCCGGGGGGAGCTCGTTCCAAATCGTAGGTGCCCCCACAGAGAAGGCTCTCCCCCTAGGGGCCGACAGCCGACATTGTTTGGCCGACGGCACCCGGAGGAGCCCCTCTCTATGGGAGCGTACTGGCCGGTGGGAGGCTATTGGTGGTAGCAGGCGGTCCCGTAAATAACCAGGTCCTGAGCCATGGAGCGCTTTAAAGGTGATAACCAGAACCTTGAAGCGCACTCGGAAGACCACCGGGAGCCAGTGCAGCTCGCGCAGGAGAGGTGTCACATGGGAACTCCATGTCGCTCCCATCACCACCCGCGCGGCCGCACTCTGCGCCAGTTGGAGCCTCCGAGTGCACCTCAAGGGGAGCCCCATGTAGAGAGCATTGCAGTAATCCAGACGAGAAGTAACGAGGGCATGAGTGACTGTGTGTAGGGAGTCCTGATCTAGATAGGGACGCAACTGGCGGATCAGGCGAACCTGATGAAAAATCCTCCCGGACACGGCCGTCACATGCTCTTCTAACGACAGCCGTGAATCCAGGAGGACGCCCAAGTTGCGAGCCCTATCCGTTGATATTTGATAAGCATATGTACAAATTTCATATCCATTTGTAAACAGCATAATAGAGCTGAAGTATACATGAACAATACCAGTGTAGAAATATATAGTAGCATCTGGTATGTTCTACAGTAAAAATAATCAGTCCATTGTACAAGATGATGATCGTAAAGATTTAAGTCCCCCAATTTGATTTCGTAACACTGACTTTGAACTTTACAGTATGAAACTAATTCTATTCAGAGCTCTCTACACCATAATAGTCTTACAGGGTCTTTTTATTGCCATGTTCTTCTTTATTAGGGATAATGCACTCTTCACTAAAGGGATGTGCAAAGATGAAGATTTTAAGGTTGATGCTTTTAAAGTTGCTAGGGCACATTGTGACAGGTAATAGGGTAGGCTGAGCTTGGAAGTAAAAAATTATTTACTTTCAATGTAGAGGACAGAACAATTTCAAAAGATCTGAGCACCTCTATTCTCTGGGTCAGACAGAATATCTTCTTTCATTCCGTTCTTTGTAGTGGCTCACTCTCTAGGGAACTGTCTGCTTCTGTATTGCTTTCTCATACAGCGTAGAGCACATTGTCAGTGCTTAACAAATAATAACAATTTTACCAACACAGTACACAAGGGAGCTTCTTATAATGAATGTGCTTTGTCTGAGAGCAGCCTTGCTGTATGCTGAACTTTGCCACTGTAATTTCCAACTAACCATGTGCAAAGATAGAGACAGATTTTGTCCTAAGTGGGACACTTGGATGTAGAACTTCAGATACATGATGTGTCATGCCTCATCTCAGATGTTGTTTAAAGGGAATCCGGATATGCAGGTTAGTAGGGTGAGGGGTGTTCCAAAGTACATTGGAATAGTCCTTAATATTAATCAAATCTGCCAGATTTCTACAATAGCTGTTTCCTTATTGAGACCTCACTTTTTGCTAGCTCTCACTTGACTTGGTCCCAAGTTACTTGCAGGACTATATCTCTTTGGAGATTCAGTCATGCTGGGAGAAGTATTATAGCAGATTTTTCCTCATTTGGGAGAGGTTAGAGGGGCCCAAGACCAAAGGTAATGTTGCTCCATTGTTGGACTGATCGTCTGGAATGGCCTCCCATTGGAGATTTGCTTAGTTTTAACCTGTTCACTTTCCAGAAGAAGCTGAAGATAGAAATCTTCCCAAGGGTATCCGGAGCATGATACCACTTAATTGTTGATAGTGGCTTTAAGTGTCTTAGATTAAGTGCCTTGGCTTTCTTATTATTATTATACAGTTTATGTGTTGTAAACTGTTGAGTGTCTATTTTGATTGCAGAAGGAAGGAAGGAAGGAAGGAAGGAAGGAAGGAAGGAAGGAAGGAAGGAAGGAAGGAAGGAAGGAAGGAAGGAAGGAAGGAAGTTCTCTACCAAGTGGGTTTAGGATTAAAGTCTTCATTATTTGCAAAACCATATTTAATATTTCTTATAATGGCAAAGTTAAATTACTTATGCTCAGCCTTCTATCCTTCCAAGGTCAGTATAAAATGAGGGTGCAGATTGTTGGGGGCAATATACTGACATTGTGAACTGCCCAGAGAGGCTGTAAAGCACTATAGGGCAGTATGTAAGCCTAAGTGCTAATGCTATCATGCTTGCATATTGGAAATTTATGCCAGTTAACATATTGCTTTAATCAGTCTGTAGAAGCTATTTATAGCTTTCCAAAATATTTTGTTTGGGTGAGGTCTTGATGCTGAATTATTTGGCAGAGAAACAAGAGGGTTGGATTCAAGAAGGTAGTATATTTTATTGTTTTTCGTGTAATTTGGAACTTGCGAATCCTTTCTAATACAAATATAGCTGCTTGGATTTGATCTTCTGTCTAGATCTGGACCCTCACTGTGAGTCAGAAGATTGAGGTACTAGCCTCTCTTTCAGCTTGAAACTTTTAAAATCCATCTTTTCTGCGATAACAGCACATATTAGAATTCTTTAATTTTTCTGTATTTCATTTCTGATCTTTTTTTTCTGGCAAGGTAGCAAACCATATGTTTTCAATCTGGATTTTTATTTATCCCCTGAGTACCTCTCCCCCAGGAGAAAGTACAAAGACTTGAGAATGCAACTAGAAAAAGGACAAAAAAGCCCATGAAAGATTTCTGGGAATAGTTCCTTAGCCTGAAAGATATTTGCATGAAAAATATCCTTGAATAAATGACAAGTGGGTGTTTTCTGTATATGTACCATTTTTACTAACCAGTAGGAAAAGTTCAAAATTATATACCAGAAAGGCTACAGCAATTGGCTGCATCTAGATGACATTAGCTGATCAAAAAAAAAAAAAAAAAAAAAAAACCTAACCATTGTCAGAACTGGTTAGTATTTAGATGAAATATATCCAGTCACAGACTAGACTGGGAAGTTGAGAAAGCATCTAGAAAGAAAACAATACAAAGTCATTATTGTATTTCATCAAGAAAACTAGATTGGATGTGTCCATGCTATCACCAGAAGTAAAGCTCAACTTGAGTCAGTTGTTGTCTTACTCAAATAGACAAATTGCATTCCTATAAGCTTCCTCTCCCATCAGTATATTGATTATAAATTCTGCCACTCTCAATCAACTTCTTTTGAAGAATTTTGAATATGGGCAGTTATTACATACTTACAGGATTTACATAATACACTGAACATGTAGTTTGCTTAGATTTGTTTTACTGCATAAACTGCAATTGGTTGGGTTCGAGCAACATAAGCTACTATAATGGTTTACAGATCATAATGGCTGGTTTCATACAGAATTCTAAATCAAAACCAAAGTAAACTTTATGAGATATGGCCTCAGCCAAGATATTGTTGGCTATGTGGTTTCAGGAATATTTTGCTTCATCAGTTTTCACTAGTAGTTATGGTTGCTTTCTTCCTTCACCACTTTTTCAGTGAGAGATTGGCTTGAAGGTGAGTTGTATAAGATACCTTTGCAGTTGGTGTTACTCAAATACCTTCAGAAGTCTCTCTCTTTTGCCAGACACCAGGATCAGTATTGACTGAAAGCAAAGAACTTTCCCAGTGAAAAATTAGCAAAGCCCTGTGTCATCCTGCTTTCTGATTATTTGTATATCATAGCCAAAGGTTGATCATGCTCATTCAATTTTGAAAATTTATGATTGAATGGATTCTAGTTTTGTTTTGCCACTTGATAGATCCATAAGTATCCATAAGTATCCTCAGCATAGAAAAGGCCTTGAAGGACTCGATGTTTCTGAACAGCCCACAATTAAAGCAACCTTGTCTAAAATCAATTTAGTGGTGTGTGTTTTTATGCTAAAGAATGAAGGCATTTTTAAAGTACTTTTACAAAAATATGTCTCATATACTTCTCCTTGGCTGTATGATACCTTTTTTTGTTAATCTGCTTTTAAAAACGAAATGGGGGGTGGATGAAAATGTATCAGAAGGAAGGACTGCAGGCATGGCAGCTGTTAAAAGTTTTGAGGGATTGAGGGACAAAAATCACTGGATAGCTAATAACCAAAAGCTCATCTGGGACATGAGATTGTAGGAAGAGAAAGCAGCAAAGGCATTGGTGCTTAATCTTGGTTTTGCCCACTGAAGAAAAACAGGAATTCTTGGGATTTTCCATACAAACTTAAAACTTTGATAGAATAATGTGTGTCTTTTCATGGTACATCTCTCCAAATGAAAAAGAAGCAAAACCTCTCTTTTACGTAATCCAAGATGAGTCTTAGATGCTCCATAAGGTAAAGCACAGACTGAATGTCTTCTTTTTTATTTCATTTAGAAAAGCCTCCATACTAGGCCCACTTGCTGAACCAAGACTGCACATCAGATTAATTCCTACCAGACACCTAGTGTTTCTTTAATGAGAGAAATGCTTGAGTGATTGTGAGAGCTGGAGGGAGGCAAGAAATTTCATTTGGTTTTGCAATTTGTTTCCTTCCATATTGGATAAACATTCCCTGTGGTCTACAAACAGGTCTTGGGTCTGGAGTTGACTGCTGTTCACCTCATCAGACAGCCAGAGTAGTGCTAATGAGGCCTAAGGCAGTGGGGAGCTGGGCTCACCAGGCAGAAAGACAGCTAATGGACCAGTTAAGACTTGCATGGGACAAGGGAAGTATTTCCAGAGATGTATTGATGAAAATTAGAACAGAGGCTGGATGGTCTTCTAATGGCCAGTGAAATATCAAAGATTTATCATTAAATGCGGATTACAGTTAGGCAGATTTTCACTTGCAATGTTTGGTTTATGAATAGAATAGAATAGAATAGAATAGAATAGAATAGAATAGAATAGAATAGAATAGAATAGAATAGAATAGAATAGAATAGAATAGAATAGAATTCTTTTATTGGCCAAGTGTGATTGGAAACACACAAGGAATTTGTCTTTAATGTATATGCTTTCAGTGTACATAGGGAGAATAAAATACAAAGCAAAATGACATTAATGGATTTTAAGAGCATAGGAGCTGCTTTCTAACCATGCACATAAATTTCTATAGATTATTGAAATTTTCCCATATCCTTACACTTATTTGCCAAAAAAGTACTACTTCTACATGTTGATGGCTGGATCCCACAGCCTTGCTAATAGTATGCCCTACATACTACCATCCCTGTAAATACTGATAGTTTTATAAGAATCCAGTAGGGAAGTTGTCCAGCTGTGTGATACATAAGTACAAAAATGTTGCATGAATGACAAAGAAGCATATTTGGAATATGTAGTTTATCACCGTTGGAGGATGATTTTTCATTTTATTTATGCATACCTTGGTTGGGTTTCATTGGACATTCTTGATCTTCCTGTTTGCCTGAAAATTCACTCAATAAGTGAGCCAATTGTAGGGTGTGTGTATATCTGTGTATCAAACATGCTTTTCTGATGCACTCTATCCTTGAATAGAGAAATTTTCTGTGAAAAGATACATTATTAATGGATGCATGTTGTCTGAGTAAAAATATTGCTCCTCATCACTGATTTCTTTTCAGGGTTGCTTTTAAAGATTGAAATAATCACCCACTCAGAACAAAGGTAATGTTTCCTAAAATTGCTGTACTTGCCTTTGTGATATCGGCATAGAGTCCAATCTGATTACCTGCATATTACTGCAAAATGACTCATTCACTTGATAATCCTAGACTGGCAAGCATCTTCTTGCACTGTAGGAAATACCACTCATCCTTTTAGTTGGCCGTAATTCACTCTCAGTGACGATATAACATTGACAAAACATATACTGAATTAGGTGAGTTGTTTTCCTTCTGTTCTAATTCGTATGAAATATGATTTTTTTTCTTCATGCTGAGAGCCAGTGCATTATAATGGTTAAGGTATTAAATTAGAACCAGAAAGAACCAAATTAAGCTTACATGGATGACTGTGGGCCAGTCAGTCTCTCAGCCCAGTCTATCTCGCAGGTTCTCTACAGAGGGAATGCTATGAGCTCCCAGAGGAAAGCCTGGGTATAAATTTAACAAAGACATAATTAATCTATTTTATGCTTGAACATGAACGGCTGTTTTATCAAGTCAAATCACTGGCCGATCTGTATTGTGGTGGTCTCTATGCAATTAGTGTCTCTCCACAGTTTGAGGCAGGAATTTCTGTCTCCTAGAAATTGAAGAGATTTTTTTTCCCCCATGCAATACAAAAACCCTGGTGTCTAGCTAAGTTTTTCTCTAAGGGTGACAATGAATGAAGCTATGGAAAAGACCAGTGTAGACCCACATGTGCAAATATCCACATGTATCCTAATTATAGATTTTAGTTGCTAGCTGCAAGGATGACAATAATAATAATAATAATAATAATAATAATAATAATAATAATAATAATAATGAAGTTTGAATGATTATGTGAACCAAAATACAGAAAAATTGCTGCAGGCTGTGAAAATGGAGAACATTATAAAAGCAACAGAAACAAAGGCAGAATATAAGGAAAAATAGCTGGATGACAGATTAAATAGATGGAAAACCAAAGCTTTGCATGGACAGCACTTGAAAAACATTGACGGAAAATGTGATGACAACTTTACATGGGCATGGCATAAGATGGGAACCATCAAGAAAGAAACTGAAGTTTAATACTCGCTGCTCAAGAACAAGCACTACAAACTAATGCCATGAAAGCAAAGAAACAAAAATCCACCGACAATCCAAACTGCTGACTTTGCAACAACAAAGTCAAAACTGTTTCACATTTAATATGTGAATGCAGCAAAATTGCACAAACTGATTACAAAGCTAGAAATGACCAAGTGGCTAAATTAATCCACTGGTCTTTATGTAAAAAATACGATTTACCTGTATCCAAAAAGTCATGGGAACATAAAGTGGAAAAAGTTATAGAAAATGAGAAAGTGAAGATCTTGTTGGACTTTCGAATACAGACGGATCGTCACTTGGAACACAACACGCCAGATATCACAGTTGTCGAAAACCGAAACATACAATTTATTGACATCGTGGTACCTGGAGATGCCAGAGTCAAAGAAAAAGAACTGGAAAAAATAATGAAATATTGCGACCTGGCCATCAAAACTACATGGCTATGGATGAAACATGTAACAGTGATACCCATTGTCATCAGGGCACTTGGTACCATGTCCAAGAATTTTATAACATACATCAGCAAATTGCAGCTTCCTGCAATGACACCAGTGGAACTGCAAAAAACTGTGCTACTTGAAACATCATACATCTTAAAAAGGTACTTGGTTGATACTTAGGATGCTGGCAGCAACCCGTATCAACTATTAGCACCAGTCAATGGTATTTGTGATGCATTTTTGAATGTTCAGTTGACTGAGTTTCATATTTAATGAATAAAGATAATAATAATAACAATAATAATAATGAATTTTACGTATATAATATTATAGTAAATGCAAGGGTAGCATCACAATGCAGATCTTGCCAGGAAGCAATGTCATAAGGTATAAGGTTTGCATGTAAAGTCATGATGTATATCTGTCATCTTTATTTGCTCTTTTCCCCCATGAATATGTCTGAACTTAATCTTTTATTCTTTCATACATTCCTGTCCACTGTGGTCTGTTCTAGTTGCTTCTTTTGATGAAATTCTACTGTGTTATTCCAGTGGAATACATGTACATGGTTAACTTGGATCTAATTTCTCTGAAGTTGCAACCACAATTTCCTTTCCCCCATATTAGTTTGTTCAAATAAACTAAAGCATTATTTTAAAGTTTGCAAAAAAAAAAAATCATTCTGACAGTGAATATAACTTTTTCATGGCACCATGAGAAACAGAGGAAAGTGCTTTTGTTAATTTGCAAATGTAACCTCCAGAGAAATTAGATCCAAGTTGTACTTCTTAAAAGAAGCAGCCTCTTAAATATTGGCCACTTATGAATGTGCTATTAGAATAACCTTGGTCTGGTAAGAGCAATTCATCTCCATAGCAGGAATAGCGGTGGAGAAAGCCTCTCAGAATTGACCCTCCTGAGTTCTCTGGAGAGGCAAGCATTTTCAGACTTTTAAGATTCCGTTACTGTACCTTCCAATAAAAGTAGTATTAATATTCTTGGTTTTGGTTTCCTGGTCCTGACTAGGGCTGACATCACTTCACTATGAAAAAACTCCCTGCACTAGTTTAGATGCTATAGTTCTCTTTGGAAATGCTCTTGTTGGGAAAATAAATGCATTCATAACTACAGCATGCAAACACACCCTCCAAGGCTGCAGCTATTTATTTTCAGTAATAGTTTCTGCAACCATAGCAAACTTGTCAGCCATTGGGACTGAAATAATTGTCACCGTGAACCTGTAGCTTGACACATAAAGAATTCAGATCACATCGTTCTAATTACTGTGTTAATGTTTCATTGGATACAATTGCAGCACAACCTGTGATTTGCAATGCACCGTATAGTTAGCCTGGAGAAGAGAAGATTAAAGAGGGGCATGATAGTTGCCTTCAGATATATAAGCCTGCCACACTGAAGTAACCCTGCCCAGTTCTTTATTGTTCCAAAGAGCAAGAATAAAACAAGTATGTAGAAATTGACAGTGTAGTAGATCGCTGATCAGCATTAGGGAATGGTGAGAACCACTTGATAGTAGGACAAACTGCTTCAGGATCTGATGGAATCTCTTTCACTAAAGGATTTTAAGCAAAAGCTGAATGGAGGCCTCAGAGATGTTGCAGTTTCATCCTGCTTTACAGATGCTGAATTGAACAGGTTGTTGAGCTACCTGACTTCCAAGATCCCAACTCCCTCAATAATTTTATGAAGCCAAACACTATTACTTCTAAATCTGGGAAATTCACAAAGAGGAGCTTCATAAATAGTGGAGAAGGAGCAGCTCATGCAAGCTGCACGTGTCCTCTTTTATTATATTTCTCTGGTAGGATACCCAACAAGAACATCTCTGATTTTATGTCTATTTGTTGTTTTGTCATTTCTTCTAGCCACATTTTTATTTTTAACCAATATTTTTTTTGCCATAGGACAAGTCCACCACATATGATAATAGGAACCTGGTACCTGTTTACATTTCCAACATCTGGGAGATATATTTTGGAACACCTTTGCCATTCTTGCTGGTGGCAAATGCCACCTATAAAACATTCCGTAGAGATTTTCTTTGTAGGCTGTTGACATCATCAATTTACAGTTTCTTTCCCAGAGATTTTGCCATTTATCTAATTGTATGGTATAACCAAAATTTTTGGACCATACTATCATAATTTCTTTTACTTCTTCTTCCATTTTAGCTGCACATGTCCTATCACAACATGTCTTCTCTCCGATATAAAAGCACTAATATGAGGAAGAAATGTGTCTTTGCTAACTCTATCCATATAGGTAAACTTTACATAAGGCCCAGAGAGCAACAAAGTCATGCTCTAAGCACAGAGCTTCTGTTTAGGTAAATGTTTTTCAACCTTGACAACTTTAAGATATGGACCTCAACTTCTCCAATCAGCAAGGGAATGAATTGTTCCCCTGAATTGAACTGAACCACTGAGAAGATACTATTTTAAATGCAGGGATACAGCAAGAATTACTCTAAACTGAGGGAGAGGAGAAGATACCCCACATGTGTGCATGTGCACATCTACCTCAAGCAAGAGCATTTAACTTCCTTGACGGGAAAATGAACACAGCAACCATTTTTCTCCCATCAGTTTCTTTCCCCCTTCCCCCACCCAATTAAGTCCTTGTTCCATGCAAAAATACTAAGAAAATTGCTAGAGCTGAGACAATGAGTCTCTCTCTCTCTCTCTCTCTCTCTCTCTCTCTCTCTCTCTCTCTCCCCCCCCCCCAATGCTCTCTCTGCAGGACAGAGTGAATTTACTTTGGAAACAAATAGGTTAACTATTTGTCAGCTGAACCTGTGCCTGTTAAGACAATCCAGTGTCCATGACGGCATTATTTTGAGGCTCAGTGCTTGCACTTTTTTTTTTTTTTAATTTGATTTATATGCCGCCCTACTCCGGAGACTCAGGGCGGCTTACAATGCGTTAAGCAATAGCCTTCATACTTTTGTATATTTATACAAAGTCAGCTTATTGCCCCCACAAACTGGGTCCTCATTTCACCTACCTTAGAAAGGATGGAAGGCTGAGTCAACCTTGAGCCTTGGAGAGATTCGAACCAGCAGTAAATTGCAGACAGCTGTGTTAATAACAGGGTGCGTACACCACTGTACTATCATACTATTGTATGAGGATAGACTTTAATGGCAACTTCCTGGGATTTTCAGAGGTTTGGGGGCTAGAGGTTACAGCTGAATTCCTCTAATCTGGCCTGTGCAGAAGAGAGCTGGAATTTTTCCCACTTATTTATTTATTACAAGTCATATATTTGCCTGAAGTTTATTTTTTCATACAGCTCATGCTATAAGAGCTCATAGAAAAGTAAGCAGTCCCAAAGGTTGCTGACAGCTAACATGCTGGCAGATATACAAAGAAAATGGAAATCACATGAAAAAATAAGCAGCATGGTACTTGTAAACAGCTTCCTTGATGTCTATTGGATTCCGTGCGCCACCTTAGCCAAATTTTTTTTGGAGATGGTTTTATTCTTTTCATTTTCATTTTTTCATTTTCATTTTATTTGATTTATATACCGCCCTACTCCTGAAGGACTCAGGGCGGTGAACAGACACAAGATAAAACACATAGAATACAAAAATTTAAGAGCAGAAGTAAAATCGAATTAAATCAATTTAACCCAAGACAAATTTAAAACCCCAGGTTAAGAACAAATTAAAATTTACATTAAAATTTACATTAAAAAGAGAATGGGAGAGGTTAGGCCAGACCAGCCTGGTGAAATAAAAAGGTCTTGAGAGCGCGGCAGAAGATGCGTAGATCCGGGATCCTCTGTATCTCTGGGGGGAGATCATTCCAGATAGTAGGTGCCCCCACAGAGAAGGCTCTCCCCTGGGGGCTGCCAGCCGACATTGTTTGGCCG
Source organism: Pantherophis guttatus (assembly GCF_059756535.1). Lineage (NCBI taxonomy): Eukaryota > Metazoa > Chordata > Lepidosauria > Squamata > Colubridae > Pantherophis > Pantherophis guttatus. Next base: position 287,130,240 of record NC_142063.1, on the reverse strand, counting down.
ACGGCACCCGGAGGAGTCCCTCTCTGTGAGAGCGTACCGGCTGGTGGGAGGCCGTTTGCGGCAGGAGGCGGTCCCGTAAATTTTTCAAAGGGGAAGATGCTAGCAAGCCACAAAATCAATACTATTTTTCAATATTTTTATTTACAAGAATGGCCTTGGATCCACATACACATTTTTACAAACTAAAAGTAATGCCTAACTCTAGTCCATTGTTGAGAAATGTGTCAATTTAACCTGAGAAAGACAATGAGGAAAAACAGGGTGAGAAGAAGCATTCTAAAGGACTGGAGAAAAGTTTGGAACTTTAGGAATTTTGTGCTCTGTTGCTTCAGTGTTTTCTGAGTAGCTTCATTCAGCAGCCTTTTTGCATATGTGAGATACAGTTAACCTTTTGAGAGAGGCAAAGGCAGGAAACAAGTCATTGGAAATCTTGGAATGAACTTTAATGCAGATATAGTACTATTATTATTATTATTATTATTATTATTATTATTATTATTATTATTATTATTATTATTATTATTATTTATTGGTTAATCTTTAGTGAGATTCACAGCCTTTGAGGCTGGTTAATAGCTCAGCAGCTCGAGTCCTAACCAAGGACCTAGGAACTGTTAAGGTATCGTCGGAGGATGTAAGCTGTTCCGAGTAAGGTGGTTTTTTGTAGAGTCAAAATGTTCAAGTCCGGCAAATTTAGAATTTCTAAATAGCGGGGTAACCCTTTGGGTATTGCTCCGAGGGCTCCAATTACAATCGGGACAACACACGATTTCTTTTTCCACAGTCGCTCAACTTCAATTTGTAAGTCTCGGTACTTTGTGATTTTTTCTTGCTGCTTATCTTCAATTCGTGCATCACCAGGTATTGCAATGTCAATGAACCATACTTTTTTCTTTTCAACTATTGTTATGTCAGGTGTGTTGTGGACCAAGTGCCTGTCAGTCTGAATCCTAAAGTCCCACAAGATCTTGAGTTTCTCATTCTCTAAAACTTTCTCAACCTGATGTTCCCAGTGGTTTTTGCTGTACTCAAATCCAAACTTCTGGCACAATTTCCAGTGAATGATTTTAGCAACACGGTCATGGTGTTGTAGGTAGTCAGTTTGTGAAATTTTGCTGCACCCACTGATCAGGTGGTCGACTGTCTCATCTTTCTCATTGCAGAGGCGGCATTTGCTGTTGGTGGTAACATGTTGAATTTTTGCCTTCATACAGTTTGTGGCTAGGGCTTGTTCTTGAGCTGCCAAAATAAAGCTTTCTGTTTCTTTTTTCAGTACTCCTGATCTTAACCAGTTCCAAGTTAGTTTCTGGTCAGCTTTGCCTTCAATACTTTTCAAGTATTGGCCATGCAGAGCTTTGTGTTTCCAATTTTCAGCTCGCTGCTCAATTACTTCTTTCTTATATTCTGCTTTTGTTTTAGTTGTCTTTAAAAGGCCTCCTTTATTTACTTCCTTAATCATTGGTTCTTCACTTTTCTGGATGTAACCATTCAAGCTGCATTTTTCTTCTTCCACAGTCTGCTTTACTTGTAGGAGTCCTCGACCACCCTCTGCTCTTGGTAAATATAATCGGTCAACATCACTTTTAGGGTGCAAGGCATGATTCTTATTCTTATTCTTATTCTTATTATTATTATTATTATTATTTATTCAATTTATATACCGCCCTTCTCCTAGTGGACTCAGGGCGGTGCACAGCCAGAACTAAAATACATAACAATACAAAATTTAAAATTAATTAAAAGAATTATATACTTTGGCCCAAATTAAAACAATGCGAATTAAAACCCATTAACAAATTAAAACTAAACAATTAAAAACAATTAAAAACTAAAAAAGGGGGCGGGGTTCACGCCAGCCCTGCTTGCTGGAAAAGAAGAGTTTTCAGGGCACGGCGAAAGACCCGGAGATCCGATATCCTTCTTATCTCCGGGGGCAAATCGTTCCAGAGGGCGGGAGCTGCCACAGGGAAGGCCCTCCCCCTGGGGGTCGCCAGCCGACATTGCCTGGCCGACGACACCCTGAGGAGTCCCTCTCTGTGGGAGCGTACTGGTCGGTGGGAGGCTGTCGGCGGCAGAAGGCGGTCCTGCAAATACCCAGGTCCTATGCCATGGAGCGCTTTAAAGGTGGTAACCAACACCTTGAAGCGCACCCGGAAGACCACTGGAAGCCAATGCAGCTCACGCAGGAGAGGTGTCACATGGGAGCGACCCCTCGCTCCCATAATCCCCCGTGTGGCCGCATTCTGCACCAGTTGGAGCCTCCGGGTACTCCTCAAGGGGAGCCCCATGTAGAGAGCATTGCAGTAGTCCAGGCGGGAAGTGACGAGTGCCTGAGTGACTGTGCGTAAGGAATCCCGATCCAGAAAGGGACGCAACTGGCGAATCAGGCGGACCTGATAAAAAGCCCCCCCTGGCCACGGCTGTCATATGCTCTTCTAAAGACAGCCGTGCATCCAGGAGGATGCCCAAGTTGCGAACCCTATCCGTGGGGGCCAATAACTCGCCCCCAATAGCCAGCGATGGCACCAGCTGGCTATATCGGGACGCCGGAAGCCACAGCCACTCGGTCTTGGAAGGGTTGAGTCGGAGCCTGTTACTCCCCATCCAGATCCGCATGGCCTCCAGGCACTGGGACATCACTTCAAGGGTATCGTTGGGAAAAGGAGTCCCTGCGGATTTTACTCTGCTAGTCATTGCTGACTCTAGGGGATGGTGCTCATCTCCATTTCAAGGCTATTGAGCCAATGCTGTCCAAAGACATTTCCAAGGTCATGTGGCCAGCATGATGTCACAAACGCTATTACCTTCCCAGCAAAGTGGTACCTATTAATCTACTCGCTTTCAAACTGCTAGGTTGGCAGGAGCTCACCCTGTTGCATGATGCCTGGGTCTCAAACCTGGGTTGCCGGCTTTCCAGATATGCAGATATGGTATTGTAATTGAATCTTGAAAGCTCATAAAATCTTCTTTTCAACCTATATCTCGCATAATCAAGGCACAGAGTTTCCTTTTCATGTTTTTGTCTTTCCTTGGACTCAGATACCTTTTCACTAGTAACCCTGCATTCCCCACTCTCTTCTCTGAGTCAAGCAGACATTCCTTCACAAATATTCCCCCATGGAGTCACTTTCTCAGAGGGCTCTCAGAATTCCAATGGGTTCATCTGTTCAAAAAATTCTTAGAAGACTACATAATTGAATCACGTTTTCTAGATTTTTTTTAAAAAAAATAAAGCTGTAAACAGATATGTCCTAGGTCTGTGCATAAGGCTAAATCAAACATTATATAAATAAGTCGAGACAAAGGCTTGTGTGTTCTACTATCACCTCTCATCCTTTAGTGTACTGCAGGGATGTCCAACCTTGGCAACTTTAAGACTTGTGGACTTCAACTCCCAGAATTCCCCAGTTAGCCATTCTGTCCTAAATTTGCCAAGGTTAGACACCCTTGGTGTAGGAGTACAAAAATCTGGACAACCACTAATTAGCAACCAAAATTTATAGATTTTCTGTGTCTCATGTATGGCGATAAAAGATAAGTCTCCATACCTAGGTAAGTCGCATTCACTACCATACCTATCAGATGCTCCCCCCACCCACCCACCCACACACCCATAAACATATGAACTCTTTAAAATACCCTTGTAAGAAAGCATTCACAGGAAACTGAATGAGCAGTGCTGAGCAGGAGAGGACTCAGTCAGGAACCTCTGGCCCTGTAAACCAAATTGCTTCTGTTCACGGATGCGGACCTAGTAGGAATAGGTCACATTGATGGGTTTCTCTGAAATAGTCCAACTTCACACTGTAATTTCCACTGGGCCTGCCATCATCATTATTATTATATACTTTATTCATTAAACATGAAACTCAGTCATCATCATCATCATCATCATCATCATTCCTTTGCCTTTCTTTGCTATATTCTACAGTAGATTAAAGCTAAATAAGTACTGGTTCTGCTTTTGCTCATGACTACACAGCAAAGTATTAAAGCTTTGCTCGGGGGGGGGGGAGGTCCAGTATTTAGATAGATAAATAGATGATAGATAGATAGATAGATAGATAGATAGATAGATAGATAGATAGATAGAAAGATAGTTAGATAGATAGATAGATAGATCCCACCTTATTATTTTTACAAATGACTCAACGTATCCAATACATCTTCCTATTTTCCCCACAACAACTACACTGAGGTGGATAGGACTGATATAGTATATTATTACTTCAATGCAGGCAAATAAAATTACATTGCATCTTCAAAGTAATTTAGATGAGCCAGGTTTTGACCACAGCATTTGATTTTTGGAGCCCATATCTTTTAGCTATAATTGAGTTTTTCATTTATGCGTTCTTCATATACAGCAGTTCTTCATGAAGTTATAATTAAGAATTGCAGTTATCTCCAGTCAGGTAAAATGTTGGGTTTGGGCTCTAACTTGTCTGAACACTTGTAATACCAAATTAGAAATACAAAAAGTTCTCATTTTTCCAAATTAAAAATTGTTTTATACTGTAATGTCATTCATGGTTCTCTCTGTACATGCATTTTAATGCATTTTCTCTATCAGCATGTAGTTTTTTTATATTTTTATTGGTTGTTTACTTTCACATTTGTAATATATTCATTCCTGTACACTTTTTAAAATTGGCAAACTATACCACATTTGGAAAAATGTAAATATCAAATTATAAAGGCATTTTGATTCCATGTATTTGTTCAAGAAATGCAAATTAGCCATGTTTGCATTGAAATGCAAACTAACCATATTTATCCACTATTGCTATGATAAAATATGATAAAAGGGGGATGCAGATTTTTGTAATCATTCCAATACTAGACATGCAGAGAGGTGAGTTGGAACAAAAGTCTCAAGGTCAGAGGCATCCACAGTGTTTTTGTGTGTGAAGGGTGGGCTAATGATAAAAGCAACATCATGCCACAAGGCCTGATCCTTTTGTGTGTGCCCCGTGACACTGTGAGCATATATGAAAAAAGGCATATCTTGTACTGAGATGGCAAGATCGTGCTTTCAACATTTTGAGAAAAGCTTTCAATTCTAATCCCTTTCTGATTAGGACATGGCAGAAAAAACAGTATATTTATGCTGGGATTAAATGCAAGAGGAGATGTAACCTCACTCACAGCAACTTGAGAAGAGTAAAATTTTAAACAGAGTGGGGGGCCTTGCTTTTTCCTCAGCAAGTTGATTCTTTCCACCCAATATTTTCTTCCCTGCTCCAAATGGTTCTATGCTGTTACTCCTAGTAATAGAAGCACTGACTAAGATTCCAGTTTTACTTTTCCCCATACTTTTGACCCAGCCAAAACATATTTAAAAAGTATTGAATTCATTACATCCTATTGACTGTTAGCTATGATCTTCTGGGAAGTTATGCTTTATATAGTTTTTCTTAACATATTGATATTTGAATGGGGGGGGGGGACTCTTAATTTATTTTATTATTTATTTATTTATTTATTTGTACCCCGCCTGTTATTTTTTTACAAATCACTCAAGATGGCAAACAAATCCAACACCTTCCTCCTCCTATTTTCCCTGCAACAACAACCCTGTGAGGTGGATTGAGCTGAGGGAGAGTGACTGGCCCAAAGTACCCAGTTGCAATGGTGGGTTTCTACCGGTTCGCCCTGGTTCAGGCAAACCAGAAGTGGTGGTGGGCAGTGGGAGGTTCCGCCCACACACCCGGATGTCATCACGGATGCTCTGCGCATGCGCAGAATGTTCTGCACGAGTGCAGAAGCGCCATGCATGAGCGCTCACAGTTCTGAACCGGTAGTGAAGGTAAGTGGAAACCACTACTGGCCAGTTGGTTTTCATGGCTAAGACTAGAATTTAAAATCTCCCATTTTCTAGCCTGGTTCCTTAACTACTAGACCAAACTGGGTCTCTATTTAGCTCTTAATATCAAATCAAGTATCTCTCATCAATATTTATTTATTTATTTATTACATGTATTTATATGCCGCCATTCTCCCAAAGGACTCAGGGCGGCGAACACAAGTTAAGAAACAAGTACAATAAAATCATAATTTAATCCAAATAATTAATTAGTAGTAAATAATAAAGCCCAGAATCAGTCTCAGCCTATTTGTTTGAAAAGCCAAGTCTTCAAGTCCCGACAGAAGGAGCGGAGATCAGGAGCCATCCGGAGCTCAGTAGGTAATTCATTCCAGAGGGTGGGAGCACCCACAGAGAACGCCCTACCCCTGGGCACAGCAAGACGACATTGGCTCGCCGTCGGAACCCTGAGGAGAGCGGCCCTATGTGAGCGAACAGGATGGTGAGAGGCAGGCAGGAGAAGGTCATGCAAATATCCCGGACCTAAGTCATGAAGGGCCTTATAGGTGAGGACTAGCACCTTGAAGCAGACCCGGAGAACCACTGGTAACCAGTGCAGCTCACGCAGGAGGGGTGTTATATGGGAGTAACGAGGGGCTCCCATAACAACCTGTGCAGCTGCATTCTGGATCAGCTGGAGTCTCCGGGTGCATCTCAGGGGCAGGCCCATGTAGAGGGAATTGCAGTAATCCAAGCGGGAAGTAACCAGGGCATGAGTAACTGTGCGAAGGTCATCTCGGTCCAGGAAAGGGCGCAACTGGTGCACCAGGCGAACCGGTGCGAAGACCCCCCTGGTCACAGCCATTAGATGGTCTTCTAGGGATAGCCAAGCATCCAGGAGGACACCCAAGTTGCGAGCCCTATCAATGGGTGCAAGTTTTTCCTCATCTATCAAAAGTGATGGAGCCTCTGAAACCCGAGATGCCAGCATCCACAGCCACTCAGTCTTAGAGGGATTGAGTTTGAGTCTGTTTCTGCCCATCCAGGCCCGTACCTCCTCCAGGCAATGGGACATCACGGAAAGGGTATCTCTGGGGTGGTCTGGGGTGGAGATGTATAATTGGGTATCATCAGCATATTGATGATATCTCACCCCAAAGCCACGAATGATCTCACCCAGTGGCTTCATATAGATGTTAAAGAGCAGGGGGGAGAGAACCGACCCCTGAGGCACCCCACAATTAAGGGGCCTCGGGGTGGATCTCTGCCCTCCGCCCATACAAACTGAAAGCGACCCGAGAGGTAGGAGGAAAACCACCGTAAGACAGTGCCTCCCACCCCTAACCCCACAAGTCGCTGCAGTAGGATACCATGGTCAATGGTATCAAAAGCTGCTGAGAGGTCAAGTAGGACCAGGATGGAGGAACAACCCCCCTCCCGAGCCCGCCAGAGATCATTCACCAGAGCAACCAATGCCATTTCCGTGCTGTGACTGTGTCGGAAGCCTGATTGGTATGGGTCAAGGTATTCCGTTTCCTCCAGGAATTGTGGGAGCTGTTGAGCCACTACAGTCTCAACAACCTTTGCGATGAAGCGAAGGTTGGAGATGGGACGATAGTTATTAAGTGAGTCTGGATCCAGGGAAGGCTTCTTGAGGAGAGGTCGAACCACCGCCTCCTTAAGAGAGGTGGGGAAGTTCCCCTCTCTCAACGAAGCATTGACAATTGCCTGGATCCAGTCTCTAGTCACCTCTCTGGCAGCCGAAACCAACCAGGAGGGACAAGGGTCCAATAAGCAAGTGGAGGAACTAAGTTTGCCCACAATCCTGTCCACTTCCTTGACAGAAACAGGGTCAAACTCAATCCAGATATTATTCTCAAGACCCACCCTAGTCTCCCGATTGGATTCTGCCCAGTCAGAGTCCAATCCGATCCGGATCTGAGTGATTTTATCATGCAGAAACTGTACAAAATCCTCAGCTCTGCCCTGCAAAGGGTCTTCCCTCGCTCCCTGATTGAGGAGGGAGCGGGTCACACGAAACAGGGCCGCTGGGCGGTTTTCTCCCTAGATGCAATGAGGGCGGTGAAGTAGTGACGTTTCGCCGCTTCCATCGCCACTAGATAAGACCTAATATGGGTTCTTAACTGTGTTCGGTCAGATTCAGATCGGGAGGACCTCCAACTCTCCTCTAAGCGTCTATGCTTAGTCAATATGCAACTGTTAATAACTTATTTATTTTTAATTAGATTTTATTTTCTTTTTAAGGACTGCATTTAAACTTTTTGATTCTTCACTTATCTTATTTTCCTTTGGTTCTTAATTTCCATATTTAATTTCCAAATTAAGAATTACAATTATTAAAATACAATTTAATTGTATAAAACATTAATCAATTACCATAATAAAGTTGAATCTCAATTTGAAGTACATTCTATTGATTTTCAAAGACCATAGAAACTTTAGAAATTCTTAACAATACTTAAGTGTTCCTCTTTAGCCTGGATTTTTTTTTAAAAAAGAATATTTTAAAGAGATGGAGATGGAGGACTATTTGAATAGTTTAGTAGCATCATTATTGTGTAACTTGAGTTTTAGTTCTATCTTTGATACCTTACATTGGGTATAGTACACCTTTTGTTAGATTTTATCACAAATATCTTTCAGATCTCCCCCTCCTCTTTTTTTAAACAAAAGAAAGACACACTTGAATTTAAGGATAAACACAAATGAATCTCTGGATTCTTGCTACAAAAAAATGAGCACAGAAACCATCTATAACATAAACAAGCAGTCAGGGAGAGCTTCAAAAGCACTTTGCCAATCCAAGCAGTTATTGTAATTTAGCTGGAACAGCAGAGCTACTGAATCAGCTCTTTCTGTGTTTTTCCAGGGCTAGGAGCAGGATACAATAACCCATTGAAAAGAAGAGGAAAAAAAATGGTACCCTTGTATTAAATTGCCCTCTTCCTTTCTACAAATCATTGTTCCATTTACCTTCTGACTTGGCAGCCATTGCACAAAGCATTTTTTTCATCCCTATTTGTCATCATTGGGTTACCACAGAAAGTTACAAAGGTTACAGCTTCCCCCAATCTGCCCAGCAGATATGTTGGCTTACCTTCAGGTAGTCTTTGGGCACGGTGGCTGGTTTGGGGTGGGGGGGAGTTTCAGCCTGATTTATCAGGTAGATTCCAGATTGTAAAAGGGTGTTTACACATACTCACATGAAAGTAATAGGGTTACCAGGTCTGCTTCCAAAAAATAGCGGACAAGCGGGGTGGGGGTGGGGGGGTTAAGTAGTAAAATTTTTTTAAAAAATTACAATTAAATTATATATTTTCTTACAAACATTTTAACACGTATTAAAATAATCACTTCAAAACTTTACTTAAAATTCAAAACATCAAATATATTATAATAATATGTAAAATATTAAATTACATTTTACTTTGCTGTCATGTGTATTTTTTATTTGACTGCGCAGCTTTGATCAATTCTTTGTGTTTAAGGAATAATTCTTTAATTTCAGTACAACGTTGAGAAATATTAAAAAATATACAATCATAAAGCTTTTGAATAAAAAAAGTCCACTATTTTGTGGAAAAAAATAGTGAACATAATGTGAAAAAAGCGGACTGTTCGCTCAAATAGTGGACACCTGGCAAGTAAGTCTGGTTTGAACTCAGTGAAGTGTTTTGGTGTGTTTTTTTCCCCCTATTTGACATGTACAGAATTTTGCTATAAGATTTCCTGAAAGTTTGGATAGAGAAGATTAGGACTTTTTTTTCTGAGGGAAAATCTTTCTTTCCTTTCCACCTCTCCCCACCACACACACACATTGATTACTTCCATTTTCTTTTCTTTTTTTCCTCTTCCCTTTTTCAAATACTGACATAGGGAAAGAAGAGCAAAAAATAAATAAAATGCCCTGACTCAAAGTCAATGGAGCTGTAGCTCACAAAAGTGTGGGTCCTTTTAATAAACTACATTTTAGTCTGAAAAAGCGTCACCAGTCCCCTCCTGATTTTTGGCTAGCATGGATTAACTTGTTTCTCCTCCTACACTGACTAAAGGGTGCGTGTTAACATTTGAAATAGGCCCCTTGGCTAATTAATGTATAAATAATAATAACTACAAAGAATAGTAAAGAATAATAATAATAATAATAATAATATTAATAAAAAAGAGAAACATGTGTTATCTATCATTGCAGCAGAAAAGACTTGTCCTCCAGGGAGTTTTCCTTTGTATCAGAGTAAACCAAGCAAGTGCCTTGAGGGAAAGTGTGTTTGGAAGCTGTGATTTATTTCAAGAGCATGTCGCTTTATCGAAAGGAAGGAAAGGCCCACTTCAGTGTTAGGAAGAGAGAACATTAGAAGGCCAAGTTGCTAGAATTCTGAAGTAGTAAAGCTAATTAGGAGATGTCTCTGAGCATTTGGGATCATTTCTTTTTTGAATAATACCCAATCTTTTAGTTCATTTCATTTTAAAAAAAACTTTTATTTGCCATTTTATTCATCTATCCAATTTCTATAACCTACCAACTCAACTAAGTGAGTCTGGGCTGTTTACAACTCTAAGGTGAAGAGACTAAGAGCCGCTTGCAATAAACAGGCATAAACAACTATAAAAACCTTATTAATAGAGATATAAAAATTGCTTTTCAGTCTGTTCCCCCTTCTTCAATGGGAACATATTAACCCCTCCCCCCTTCAGGCAATCTCATTTCCTCTATCTAATATTTAAATGATTCCAGAATCATAGAATTCTGTAATAAAAATCTCCTGTTATTTATCTTCTCTATTATAAATGAAAATGCATATGTTTTCATGTGGGCTGCATTGCCTCTTAGAGACAATTCAGTCATTATTGTTCCTCCTGATAACAGTACAACAATACAGCAAATTGCATTTAGTTCTTCCATATTTAAAATACAGTGCTTTTAACAACACATTGACCACTCACCAAAGATAGAACTGGACTGCTTTGCTAGAATAAGCTCTGAGTAGTATAGCTATAGAATGTAACATATGACACACCTCTGGTCATTTTTATTTGCAGGAACAATGGGACTCTTGACTTGGATATTCCATTTCAAGGCCAAATAATAAGGGAATTTCCCTCCTGGCACTGTTAGATTTGAAGTTGCACTTTTCTATAGGTCATCCCTAGAAGGTATATCAATAAATCTTTGGAACCCTGAAACTGTACCTGCCAGATTAACATTTCAAAATCAGAAAAAGTACCCCTCAGTGTAACATGGAAGGCTATGCATTATGCAATGTGTTGAAGTGACAGGAGACTCCTATGATTAGGTATAAACATAGATTGGATACATAGAATAGATACAAATAGAGGAAACATTAGGACAGGGTTGGTAGGCACGCTGGTGCTCGTATGCACGCCCCTTACAGACCTCTTAGGAATGGGGTGAGGTCAACAGTAGACAGTCTTAGGTTAAAATTTTTGGGGTTTTGGGATGAAACAGAGTCAGGTAGTGCATTCCAGGCATTGACCATTCTGTTGCTGAAGTCATATTTTCTGCAATCGAGTTTGGAGAGGTTCACTTTAAGTTTGTATCTATTGTGTGCTCGTGTATTGTTGTGGTTGAAGCTGAAATAGTCATTGACAGGTAGAACACTGTAGCAGATAATTTTATGAGCTACGCTTAGGTCATACCAATGGCAGCGTAGTTCTAAGTTTTCTAAGCCCAGAATTTCAAGTCTGGTGGCATAAGGTATTTTGTTGCAAGTGGAGGAATGGAGGACTCTTCTTGTGAAATATTTCTGGACACGTTCAATTGTATTAATGTCCAATATGTAGTGCGGGTTCCTGACAGATGAGCTGTATTCGAGAATTGGTCTAGCAAATGTTTTGTATGCTCTGGTTAGCAATGTAATATTACTGGAGAAGAAGCTATGCAAGATTAGGTTTACAACTCTTAATGCCATTTTGGCGATGTTGTTACAGTGGGCTTTGGCACTTAGATCATTAGATATGAGTACTCCAAGGTCCTTGGCAGAGTAAGGGTCATCTACAAGGTCATGTCCACTCAGCTTGTATTTTGTGTTCTGGTTCTTTTTGCCAATGTGTAAGACAAGAGCATTTGTTGGTTGAGATGATGCCTATGACCTTTCAAAAGTCATTGGACTACAACTCCCAGGAACTCTCATCATTGGCCATTGGCTGATGAGAGTTACAGTCCAGTAGCATCAGGATTTTATTTTGCCCATTCTCACTTTTAAAAAAATCTTGGCGGTCTTATATGAATCCTATCCAACTGTTACAAAGAGAATGGGGAAGAAAGGCACATATTTTCAATTCATAAAATCTCTTTGATTAGATCATGGAAATCAATCTCTCGAGCCTCATTAAAATAGGAAAAAATAAATATTATGTATGTTTATGTTTGGGTGTAGCGAGAAAATAAAAAAAAAATCTTTTAAAATACTGTTAGTTTAGGCCAATGAACTATTGATGGTAATCACAAAAGAAAGAGACTCAAACCAAAATTGGGGGGGGGATGAATCCCAGCAAATAAATAGGAATAAGACCTGAAATGGAGGCATAATATAAAAATTCAGGAAAAAAAATTAACAGTTAAAAGAAAATAAGTTAATTGATATTAAGAAGCAGATTTAATATAAGATTTTATCCTACTTGGATTTTAAATATCAAAATATTTTTTCCAATATACCAAATACATTTCCATAATTGTTCCACTACTTATAAAGAGATATGAATGATCCTAGTAAATATATAAATGTTAAAATATTTACAAATATATTCTATTAAAAAGAAAAGTTGGAGTATGAACTTAGTGAGGCGACCTGAGTGAGTCAGAACCTCACAGTTCTGACCTCTAATCTATTTTCAGCTTTAAGTGGTAATAAAAAAAAATTCCCTGCTTCAAAATCAACACAGCAGCTTTTAGCATATCATTTTTTCATACCACCCTTGACTTATCTTTCAAGACAAAATTTCTTGTCTTTTTCTTTTTGTCAAGTTTTTAAAAAAACTCTATTCTAATTAGTTTTATATTCAATCCTATTTTGACTCCATGGTTACATGTTTTTAGTTTTATGTAGCCTACCTGCTTTCTCAGTATCATATTACAATTAATCTTTGACTCATGACTGGTTCCTTTAGTGACCATTCAAAGTTATGATAGACCTCCCCAGGTCTACTTACAATCCAGATTCAAATTTATAATGGCCAGGTGGGTCCTCCACGGTCACATGATTGCATTTTGGGCTCTTGGCCACTTACATCTGTTTGTAGCTTCCACGTGGTCATGATTTATTGCATGTTTTGCTGGAAACTGGCCTTTACTTCTTGTTTCTGGCAAAAGCAACCATTGTGGACATTGGATTTGTTTAACAACCATGATGGTTGCTTTAGGACCATAGTATTTGTTTAATAACTACCACAAAAAAAAGGTTGTAAAATCAGGTGCATTCCCATTTCCTAGTCTGATATCTTAGTTGTAGATAAATGCCTACTGAATGCTCGTAGCAACATTAGAAAACTGTTGCTAGGGGATGTAGACTATGTCCATAGTTTTGTATATAGACAATGAGGTGTTGTTGCCCAAGAATCCTACAATTTAGAGCAGGGATGTCAAACTCACGTTGTCACGGTGGCATTATATTGGGACTTTTTTTCCTTGGCTAAACTGGGTGTGGGTGTGGCCAGCGTGTGACACATCTGGCCTGCGGTAAGTAAATATTACTGATTATATAACGTAACAATGACTAAATGTCTGAAAATTAATGTATAAAATCATTCCACCTGAGAGCAAAAAATTAAGTGAACAACTAAATTCTAGTAGATAAATGGTGAAAATTTGGAGCAAGTCAATAGGAATCAAATTCCAAAAATAAAAGAAGAGTTCTGCTGCACCTTGATGTTTAAATAGTTGATAGGCCTTGAATCAGCTGTGGATTTCACCTGAACTTTGTTCCTGACAAATAAAAGATTAGCTCTGATCTTCTCCAACATGGAAGAGGGGGAAAACATATGCTAATAAAATACACATTGTTTCCTTATCATCCTCTAATGAAAGACATTATTGAAATGTGTAGGACATGCAGCTACAGCAATTCATGACAGCAGCAATTTGATTCTCAGGGAAGCTATAAACTGCAGTTTTCTGAGCCTAATGAGGATGGGCAGCTGATCCTGTGAGCTGTTTGGTGTGTATGTGTGTGTGAGAGAGAGATTTTTCCTGCAACTAAATATATCAGAATCTCTTGGCTGGCTCAACCAAAATCACCCACTCATTCTGAATTGAATCTGGAATTTCCTTCTCCCCCAGCTGTATAATCTAATGTTAACAATACTAATACTGTGGTAGCATCTGGTTTTGTTTTGCTTACAGTGAACATCCTTTTAAAAAAAGAAAAAGGAAGAATCACATGTCTTCTATCACAAGAGCTTGCGAAAAACCAGCACATGAATTTTAAGCCCACCTGTACCCAAAACTGTAGCAAACAGATTTCATATTTTGCAACTATGGCTGTTTCCTCTGGAAAGTTGCCATTAATCATGCTTTTTCTGATGGATGAAAGCATATATAATTGGACAGAAAATATCATTAAAACCTACAGCCATTATTTCTGACATCTCTTTCCATGAGACAGTGAATATGCAGTAAAAAGCTCAGGCTCTTTATTGAGAAGTTTTACCATCCACTTGCTGTGGATATAGAAAGTTAAGCCAAAGTCTTGAGAAGCCTCCCAGGGGTTGGTTTCATAACTAAGCCATATCAACTTTCCCTTGCCACAGAACACATTACTCTGTTTTGTCTCCAGGTCTGAACCTCACATAAAGCCCCAAGGAGACAAGAAACTGCAGCGAAGCTGTCGGTGTGGCAAAATTCCAGCCTTAAAAAACAAAACAAAAACCAAGCTTCTTTGTAAACCCCAGGGAGGTTTCCATCGTTGTAAGAATGTTTTTCTTCCCTCAGAACTGCACTGCGATCAGAGGATGGAAGAGGCAAGTTTGTTTGCCTGTTTGCAGAGAAATTGCAAAACTCTGTGCAGGCAGCATTCTTAGATGAACTTGTTTCTGTTGCCCTGTCCTCATGGGTCCATTATTGATGAGGCCTCAAAGAGCAGAAATTCAATCATTCAACTCTAGTTCATTGTTGCTGGTGTTTTGCTTCGGTTGTGTTCTCTGCATGAAGGAATTGAAAGCCTTTGTCATTAGAGTAGGAGTTAGGGAAGCACAGCCACTAAAGGTCTCTCTGCAACCAACCTGGCTGAGATGTCTGACTTTAAAAGAGGAATCAACTTTCAAAGGATTATTTTTATGGCTAAGATATTGTTCTGTGCAGATACACTGGGGTACAACTCCCCAGAATTGTCAACATTCTCAGCATTTCCTATACCTGGAAAGTACCAGGTTAGGGAAAGCTATTGTAGTACATGATCGCTGAATATACAGTGGCTAACTGTTGTTTTCAGACATTCACATTCTGCTCAGTTGAGCTCCACAGAAGACACTTCACTATAATATTTTGTTGTTGAAATTGTCCTCTCTGTCTCCAAAATTCTTTAAAGGACCCTTGCCTTTACCTCACATCCTTGATTCTAGTAAACAAACTCATCACCAATATTTCTCTCCCAGAATGTTGTATTGATTCAGCCTCTTTTTCCAAGCTTGGAGGTTTGTATTTAAAAGTCAATGTGCAGCAACATTTCTCAGATGAAAATAAGTGTGCTGAAGTATGAGTGTACTTCACAAAAGTGAAGTAGCTGATACAAAAAAAAAATAATGTAGAGAAAAATTATTTCTGCTGGGAATGAAGT
This sequence comes from Pantherophis guttatus, assembly GCF_059756535.1. Taxonomy (NCBI): domain Eukaryota; kingdom Metazoa; phylum Chordata; class Lepidosauria; order Squamata; family Colubridae; genus Pantherophis; species Pantherophis guttatus. The sequence continues at coordinate 287,114,622 of NC_142063.1, read as the reverse complement.
CTATATGTGACAATAGCTTTAAAAAAAAAAAAAACCCTCCAAAGCATAAATTTCCCATTCACAGTTGTAGAGTAAGCATTACAGGTATATCTAAATTGCTTGCTTAGAAAGCATGTTCATGTAATAAATGTGATCTGCTACTTTGTGCATTTGATATTCAGGGCTCACTTTCAGAATATGCACATATAGCTGCTAGCAGACCATTATGCAGTAAGAGTATGATTAGTAAATATGACATTTGTTGGAGCATAAAATGTATATCTGGGAACAGGTAATATATATAGAATTTGATGCTAGCATAACATTTGATGCTAGCAGGATCTCGATGGAAGCATTGAAGAATGGATGGATGGGAATGTAAGTAGAAGTAAATGGGATGATATTATTTGTTAGTTTGTAGCACATATTTCCTCCATAAACTCAGAGCAGCATATATAGTATTGCCACCCAGTTTTCTAAAAAAAATCTAATTGGAACAGGTTGAGCTAAGACATAGTGGCTGGGCCAAAATCATGAATTATGCTTGCATGGCTGAGGATGGCCTTGAATACCAGGTCTTTGGATTAAATGGGCATGATCTTTGCCCATTGTGTTAGTACTGAATCAAATTTTGGAGGTAGTATATATAAAACTGGATATGTAGAAGTTTTGACAACTGCTGTATAACAACTAACAATATAATCAACGAATCATGATGTTAATGTATCTCATTTTGCAATGTAGGTTATTACAAATATTTAAAATATATCTCTTGGTGACAGTCACTTGGTTCAATAGGTAAAGGAAGATTTTCATTATTGGAAAGTAGTATCTTTTAACTGAAATGCAATTTCTCAAGATTCATCAGCCCTGTAGACACTAGCCAGCAATTTGTGTTGCTTGCGGTGCAACTTTACATGAGTCATCTTTTATCAAAACAGTCTGCAGCTAATATTTCATTTGCTCCTTCAGTGCTTTTAGGGGTTTGAATCAGGATGAGAAAGAATACTTGCCATAAATACACAGGTTCTAATACTGGAGGCATTAAATCAAGCTTTTGTCTCATGTTTATGAATTCTGAATGTATTTAATTCTGTGAGGCACACAAGTCAGAAACTGCTAAGGCTGTAAAGACAGCAAATAAAAAATATCTTTGGGGAAAGAAAGTGAGAAAATGTGGAAGAGTGTACTAAAGCCACAAATATCTATACTTCCATCATCAAGCTTAGGTCCTTCGGAATTCTACCAAGGTAATTCTCTCTCCTGAACAGTTGCTTTAAAAGATCTGATCTCACAAACCTCGGGGTCAATTTTAGACAAAGAGTGCTGCCTTTGTCCTTTAAAACTAGAATTAGCAAAGTTATAATAACTAAGGTTGAACTTGAGTAAAATTCAAGATATCCAAAAAATTCAGGGTAAATCCCTCAAATTTGTTAAGATTACATCTGAAGTCAAGATTTTATACCCATACAGAGCTTCAGACACACCTACTGATTAAAAATCTCACAGATCAATATAGAAATAGGACTGCGCAAATTTATGAATGAGCACATGAAAATTACATGGATTAGAAGTGTACTGGTTTACTTCTCTGGATTGGAAAAAAAGACTTTCTAGATTGAGAAACTCAGGAAAGGCGTATGTTGCTCATTGTACATTACATTTAATTTTCTATTTCCTTTAGATTTGTGGTGTAATAAGCTTTTCAGATGTGATTCATAGCTATGCAGGATACAAACACTGTGCAAATGTTCTGCAGAAATCATTGCCTTCACATCTAGGAAAATAATCATTTATATGGCTAGTGTACTTCAAGCTTTGTTGTGTACTGTATTTCTTAGCTGATTGGAATATAACTACTACCCCTTGTCTTAATTTCGTGGCTAAAAAAAGCCATCACTGATTATATGTCACCTTCTCCTTTTTCATCTCGTAGTTATACTTTTACATAAAGAAGCTGCTTAGTTAAAACCTGTCAATTTCCCCTTAATTGGTTGTTGTTTAGTCACCCTGTCATCTGGGCAGCTAAAGTTATGAACAATTTTTTAACCAACAACCCTCTTGCAAAGCTTTTGACATCTCTGTAAGAAACCTGAATCCCAATTAGACTCTATTCTTGTCTCTAGACTCTTGTTGTCCCTTGTTCTGTTAGTGCTGCAAACCCTGAAGATTGGACAAGTAAATGGAGATGATTCAATTCAGGATTCCAAATTACTTACCAACAAGATTATCTGTGGCAAGATGGGGAATACCAAAGGCTGAGAATTTTAGGTTTCATCCCATGTCCAAAGGCCTTTGGGGTAGCTAAGGACTGCAGACTTCATTAAAAACGTCTTGACTTGGACACCTTAGAGCACATGGAACCAAACAAAAGAGATTTATGAAAAGTCAGAGTAAGCCTTTCACAAATTTCCTGATGTGCATCAAGAGGGTTGATGATCCCAGTAAACACCACTGTGCAGACATTTTAGTGTTTGCAGTCTATTCTCGAGTTCAGTGCAAACAAGAACTTCATTTGTTCTAGCATCAGTGAAACATTGTACCTGTCTTTTATTGCTTGATACTGATAGCAGACATCTCACAACAACTCAGACTTCACAGACAATAATATCTTGTCCTACAAATTATCCAATCTCATTCCTTCCAGATATGTTGGACTACACCTTCCAGAAATCTCAGTTAGTGTTTCAGTAGCTATGACATGACTGTGGTAAGATATCAAATGAAGAAGACAATTTTAGTAGAAATACTCTTGGTTTTGCTAGCTGGTAGTTGTAGATCAAAGGTAAAAAGCTAAATGCCCTTCAGATATTTTGTATTGTAATTTCCAAATTATAATTATTTGGAATTATAGAATTATTATCTGCTACCTTTAGCAGTGCTAATTGGAACCGATAATAGCTAAAGCCCAAGGCATTTGAAGGATATTAATTGTCTAGCTCTGCTTTAGACAATTCAATAGTCCCACTCTGTGTGCATTTACTTTTGAATTCTACAAAAGTCATACAGAAATTTAATGTCAGCCATCAACTCATCAATAAAAAAATACAAACATTTTCCAGACCTGAACTGGGTTATCATATGAAATTGCAAGATATGTACAATTATCATGTTTTTCTTAAAAATCATCTTTTTGGTGCTGCTTGATTAAGTCACTACTTTCCTTTTTCCCCAAAAAAGCCCCTTTCTGTCAGTTTTATTACTACAATATGTCAAGTTCCCAGGTTTCTCATTTAAAATTTATTTTTTCTATGATTTTCTCTCCACTTTCTCTCTTTCTTTCCATGTATATTCATTTCTACCAGAGCCAATTTTTTCCATATTAGCTTTATTTGGATTATTTCCCCCCAATAACCTCTTCTGATAAACCCATGTTGCCTGCTATTCAACTTCAATTTTATTTTTTCCTTAGATAGTTTTTATTAAGGATTTTGATTTATGTATTTACTTGATTTTGGTAGCCATCCATCTCAACAAGTTATAATAGTAAAAATTAATACAAACTAAACTTCTAGCTCTAGAAAGAGAAGAAAATAGTAAGTAAAAATAAAAAGTATAGGAAAAAACATGAGGGAGGGAGGGAGGGCGGGAGGAAGGAAGGAAGGAAGGAAGGAAGGAAGGAAGGAAGGAAGGAAGGAAGGAAGGCTTCCGCCCTTTATTATAAGTATAGACAAATTTTGTAAGTTTTCATTCCCTATAAGGTTCTAAGCAGATATCTCTTCATTTCATATCCCATCCCTTATCTATAAACAAATCCATAAAACATCAGCTTTTCAATTCTGGGTCAGCAAAAAGTTCATAAAGAGTTACCAGAACTTTACAAAAAATGTCTTAATCTTGATGAAATAAACTAACTTTATATTCCTTCCATTTACTTCTAAGAGAATTCATATTTAGTTCATTCGAATATTGTTATATTGTTGTAGGATTTGATTTCTCTTCATTATCCCATTACAAAGACTTCTTCAAGGGTTTAATAAGCTTCTAGATTTAATAAAAAAACTTTTTTCCAAGTCATTTTCTTGGTTTGTCATTTGCATTTCCGCTTTAATTTTAAAAAGTTCAGCCAGTTTCTTTTGCACATTCTGTTAAGTATCCTTTTCAAAATCATTCTCTAGGCCTGTTATTTGTAGTTCTACTTTTGGTACTTTCTTTGTCTTCTCAGACAAAATTTGTTCCACATCTGTTATTCCCTCTTTAACATCTTTTGGACATAGCCCATCCATAGTGTCAGACTGCATTACTGACATATTGTAGCTGCTATTTTCTAGCTCCAGTTTGATTGTTTTGTGTCATTTTGTAAGTCCCTAACTAACACCAAAAGCAGGCACATATTTTTTCCCCTTCTACTTAATCCTCTCTACTGTCCATTTTCTACGTAAGATTGTAAATTTGGTTATTTGTGTTATGATGGACAATAACCTAAAGTAGACAAATAAATCTGCTTCCCATGGAAAGCTATTTATTTTTTGTAGCTAATTTCAAAATACTCCAATAGTCAATTTTCCAAATTTAGCTGGACCTTTAATCTATTTATAACTTTCTTAGATCAAAATCGGATTTAGCTTTTTACTATTTATTTCAAATTCTTCAAGTTCTTAAGTTTGTAATTAATTTTTCTTCTGCTCAGAGTTGAACCTGAATTCACTGAATTCCACTGAATTTTCAAAGTTGCTGTACCATGATTGTGAGCAAAGTAGCTAATCCCTTCCATCTCCTGATGCTCAGATCCACAGAAGACTGCTGTTCTGTGGTCTCCTTGCAAAGAGCAACTGTCCAGTGCACCTGTGGGGCATCTTTCATCCTCTCCATGTCTAGAGCTGTTTCAAAGAACTGGCTTACTCACCACTTTTTCAGTCTTTGCCACAGTTTTTGGCTCCATTTTTGTGGATATATATTCAGTTCGACATGTTTCCCCCAGAAGTTGCAATTTCAATTTTATTTTTTGTGCTTTTTTCCTCTTCCTTTTTGGAGGAGGGGGTTGCCTGCCATGGAAACAAAGCAAGTTGATTGATTGTATTGTATTTTATATGTCAGCTTTTAAGACATATCTTATGCTGTTGATACATATTAAATGGTTCTTCATAAGTTCAGATCTTCCCATTCTGGTTCACCAGTATTGTTTACCATTCATTGTTTCTCAAGGCCAACATGTGGGTAATACATTTTGTGCCTTTTCTCTTGGTTAAATGATACTAGAGATTATTTTTAGTGTGTCCATGGTTCTGTCAAAGGGAAAGTTATGTCTTCTATTCAATACAATTTTCTTATTTTAATTCCTCTTTGCAAAACATTTGCTAATAATGGAGAAGGGTGTGGGAAGGAAAGACACTACAATACTGTTATTAATTCTGAAGGGGGAGTATATTGGTGAACTACTGTGAAGAAAATTTTAATTCTCCTGCTCCAATTCTCTATGTGATTGCTTTTAATAATTCATTTATAAATCTTTTACCACATTTCAATTCGCTGTCAATCAATAGTTCTATTCCTGTTCCATAGAGCATATTGCACTCACTAAAAATTAATAAAAGACCTACACCCTAAAACACTTTGATGTCTTTTTCATCCTTAGTAGACCATGCTTCCACTATTTTATTGAAGTGTTTTCTTATCTATAAACTATAGTGTCTCTTACTATTTTCTATGTATGAATGAATCCCATTGATACTTTTCCATTTCTTTCCTCTTCTTACATATTCCTGTTTGAAGGCCAACAAAAACATTTCTAGCAATCAGATATTTTCCATTTTTTTTAATTCATTGTTGGTTTTTTCTCTCTACTCACAATGTGAGCCAATTCCACTAAAATATTCAGGACACATGGAATCGCTTGTAAAAGTTGTGTTAGATTGACTATCTATGCAACTTTCTCTAGGATGGATCTTGGAGTAAAATATGTTTAATACTAAAATATTTTATGAATACTAAAATATTTCTTCAGCATCCTATGCAAAGTTTCATTTTATTTTAAAAGATGTTTTTCCTGCCTTATATCTTAAGTGTTTTAGGAAGCTTCCAATGGTAAATTTACAATTACAATCATATTTCTAAATTGCAACATCATATGAAACATGAACATTGCATCTGAAAACAGTATATAGCAATAAAAATATTCTAAACATATCAAAGAATTGAAAGAGCAAACAAAAATTATATACAGAATGCTTTTAGAAAAAAAGTAACATCTTTACTAGCTTCTGGGAAGTCATTGATTGAATAAAAAGGCATTCCTGGAAAAATATTCCAAAGCTTAATCATAATTGAGCAAAAGGCTTTTCTCCTAATGTCTTTGAGAAGTTTTTGAAATAAGCAAGAGAATCTCCATCCCAGATCATCTTTCTAAAAAGGCCAGCAGACTGATATAGAAGAAAGTGAGCCTTCAAATAATCTGATCCCAAGACATGAACTAGATGCAGGGAATTTATGGGCCCAAGAAACTTTTAGTAAGTCCCCAAACTGCTCAAGGGTTTGCAAACCCTCTCCCAAATCAGCAACACTTTTGGAGTAAACCTTCAACATGCCATTCCAAGCTTGGTGTGGTTCTTAAGCCGACTCAATCGTAGTATGAGCCCATTGAGACATGTGATATCTAGTTTCTCTGTCTAGAGTTATACTGTATATGGCAATAAATCTGATTTCTATCCAGATTATTGATGCTTGCTTGTTTATAGCCAATTAGTTTTAAAAGAGATTTCAGGCAGATAATTTAGGAATGCAACATGAAGAACACTTAGGCCTAACCAAGAATTATGTCATGTAAACAAGCTATTTCAGAAAATACACTTGTTACTAAATATATAGAGAAATATGCTATTTTATTCCCATTATACTACCATTTACAGTATGTCTCATAACTGCTTCCTTCCAAATTTCCAATGCTATTGGCTATTATTTCTTGTTGATAGGGAGAGAAAAAGAATTATGTTCTGAACTTTCATTCCATCATTCCATGATTGTGAAATCTATGTGTCTCGCTGCTTAATTGGGGAAAGATGAATGGCTCTGAGGGGAGAATTGTTCCTCTCCCTGTCTCCCCAAAACAAAACAGACATTCCAGTTCCCCCAAAGGCCTCACTGCCTTAACAGGCACATGTGGAAATCCATACATGCTTAGCAAAAACAAAATCCTGTGAAAAAGATGAATTGAGAGAAAATCCTTCTTTATATGATTATATGGGTCTTCACCATAGGAACATTTTGATGCTATTGGGTGAAATTCAAGGCTGTTATTTATCTGGGTGTATTTTTTCCCCATTCTTTTAATCCTGCTGATTCACAATGAGAGTGGCATGTCAGCCTTAAAATAAAACATTTTAAAAGTTGAAGGGGATGCCAGAGGAATTACCTCCAAATGATCAAGGGAATGGGGGTGTCAGGGTTCCAAGTAACACCCCCAATGAAAGAAGACTCTGAGGCTAGAAGTTCCTCAAAGTTCCATTGTATTAGAGCTGTCATTTTGGCACATCTGGGAAAACCCGAATCTGAAAGCTTCCAGGTTTTCCCCACCCAAAAGAAAGTCCAAGTCCCTGCCCCAGCACCTACATGTCTGTCACAGGGTCCAATCAATGCACCATCCCAACTGGAGATTCCTCCACGTGCAGGACAGGATGTCCTTGACTCTCAGAGAAAAGAATGTTATTAAGGCTAGATATCTCTCCAACTCCATACAATCCCCCCTCCCAGTTTCCCACAGCACGAAATGTGGCAGCCCTGAAGATCCAAATAAAAGATGGCTTCCTGGACTAACGGGGATTTTTCAAGAGGAGCATCTTCTCTTTGGATTCTTCTGCCCACACTCACACACACTTTTTCTTTTTCAATAAGGGGCTGTCAACTATTCTTTTTTATTTAGTTTTGATCCTTTTTCATAGGGCTTTCGGAAAGGAGGAACTTCAGTAATGGACAGCAGCAGTGGTGGGATTCAGCCAGTTCGCACCACTTCAGGAGAACCAGTTGTTAACTTTCTGAGCAGTTTGGCAAACTGGTTGTCGGAAGAAATCATTAGGGCAGAGAACCGGTTGTTAAACTACTTGAATCCCACCACTGGACAGCAGGGAATATAGCTGTCATCTATTTTATTTTGATTTTATTAGATTTGATGATATATACTTTTTCTGTTATTATTATAAGTCACATAGAATCTAGTGAGTAGGAGACATATGTATTTTGTAAATAAAATCATCTAACATGCAATATATCAATATGCAGATGTGCACCCAGTGACATCTCTATGACATAATGCCAAAAAAAAAGATACTAGAAAGGTGTATGCAATGTAGATGAGAGCTAGGATGGTGCAGTGGTTAAGGCATCAGGCTATGAGTTCTAGTCCTGCTTTAGGTACAAAGCTAGCTGGGTGACCTGGGCGAGTCACTCTCTCAACCTAGAAAGCAGGCAATTGCAAACCACTTCTGAAAAACCTTGCAAGAAAACTGCAGGGATTTGTCTGGGCAGTCACAAATTGGACACAATGTAATGGGGGGGATACAACATGGATACATTGCCATTTTAAGTGAGCTTATGATGCTGATATGTCTCATATTCAGATGAAAATTACTATTTGGTCAATTTTATTTGGAAGAATTGCTCTCAGGAAACTGAAGTTGAACCCTGAAATCATTATATGTCTTCTGTGGAATTCTGACTCATTGTAGTATATAGGGTGGCAGCATTCATGTAGACTATAGTGATATGAATTTATTTATTATTTATTTATTTATTTGTTTGTTTAAATTTCTATACCGCCCTTCTCCAATATAGGACTCAGGGCGGTGCACAGCCAAAGTAAAAACAAGACATACATACAAAACATACAAAATCTAAAAACTGATTAAAATAATTAAATATTTTGGCCGTAATTAAAACAATTCCAATTTAAAATCAATTTAAAATTTGACTCAAGCCAGCCCAGCTAGTTGAAATAAATGGGTTTTCAGGGCCCGACGAAAAATCCGGAGGTCTGTTATTATACATAACTCTGGGGGGAGGTTGTTCCAGAGGGTGGGCGCCACCACAGAGAAGGCTCTCCCCCTGGGGGTCGCCAGCCGACATTGTCTGGCGGACGGCACCCTGAGGAGGCCCACTCTGTGTGAGCGTACTGGCCGGTGGGAGGCTATTGGTGGCAGAAGGCAGTCTTGTAAGTACCCCGGCCCTAAGCCATGGAGCGCTTTAAAGGTGGTCACCAACACCTTGAAGCACACCCGGAAGACCACCGGGAGCCAGTGCAGCTCATGCAGGAGAGGTGTCACATGGGAGCGCCTCGTCGCCCCCATAATCCCCCGCGCGGCTGCGTTCTGGACCAGCTGGAGCCTCCGGGTGCACCCCAGGGGGAGCCCCATGTAGAGAGCGTTGCAGTAGTCCAGGCGGGAAGTGACGAGTGCCTGAGTGACTGTGCGTGGGGAGTCCCGATCTATTGGTCTATTCCCAACCCCTCTCTTTTATATCTCTTTACCTATACATTCATTGTGTCCTCATTTACACTATACTATAAAATAATTTCCATGAAAATTCAGATTTAACTATTTGGTTTATTTCTCAGCACATATGCCATCTTAATCACAAAGTCACTCTTCATAGTTTATACAATAGGATTAAAAAATAAAATTTAAAAAAATAGAAAATTAAAATTGACAAATAAGAATAATGAAACAACAAAATCAACAGCTTTTCTATATACATTTTCTTTCAAGTTAAAGATACATAGATGCACCCAGACATGGTTAGAGCCAAACATAGAGACAAAACATTTGAAAAAAAAACAGAATCTACTAGACAACCAATTTCTCGTTTTCTTGTTAAAGCTGGGAGGTATTCAGTGCACAAAGCATTCTTAGTGGAAATACTTTACAAGAACAGAAAAGGAGCATCTGTGAAGACAAAGATTCAAGTATACTTAAATGTATAATTCCAAGCATGTGTCCTTGGATGCTTGGAGAAGCTCAAGAAGATAGTTCAATGGGAATTAGTCTGCACAGAATACAGACCCAAGTGTTTGTGAATATCATGCGATGGATACAGATTTGATATGACTCATAAAGGTTGCTCTAAGGAGACCATATGCTAAATAAATAAATGAGGCAGTTGACAAGAAGAAAGAGTTCCACTATAATTCTAAGAAGCCAAGAGAGGTAATTGAAGCTCTCTCCCACTGAATCCCTTCTCTGCTTCCCTTCGGGGTGATGGATGCTCAGTGCCTTCACCTGTGTGAATCAAATCATTTGGTTATTGAAGAAGCATCTTGGATGAGAAGCAAAACATCTTCAAAGAAAAACCAGAAAGTCTAGTTGCCTCTTGAAAAAGCACCTTTGGGACAACCATGACCTGGATGACTGAGAATCTCCATAGACAAATCATTTGGTTGCCTTCTTTCCCCTTTTCCTAAAGTTTCACTTCGGACATCTGCAGCATGCTGCTTATGGATATGGGAAATGATGTGGTTTTCCCACCCAGTCTTACTTTCCTCAAATGAAGTGGGAAGAGGTAAAGGCAAAGAATCAAGACTGAGAACTATTCTCTGTTTCTCCTTCAGCTCCACTGGCAGCTAACTGCACCCAGTGATGAATGAGGTCATTGCTGGGTCCTGCACAAGTTCCTCCACCACGGATTGAGAATCTCTAATAAGGCTGCCTCCATTTTCCCCAGCATTCTTGCCTGGCTGTGTATTTTACTAACTGCTCCAGAGTAATATAGGACAACAACTCCAGGATGGTGTGTTCATGAAAGAAAGGATTGTGGGGGGTGGGGGGGGTGGAGAAATAGAAAGATAATAAGAGACCAGGTTATGAGATAATGTCAGAAGCCTTGTATGCAGTGGTGGACACAACCGGTTCAGTGAGCACGTACCTCGCTCGCACATTTATGCTTTGCTTGCATGCGCACCTAACATGCTTGCACGCAGTGTTCAAAATACAGCAATTTGAAGCTCAGCTGCTTACCTTCTAAGGCATCCCCAGTAAGTAAAACAGTGGTGGTGCAGAAATCAGCTGTTCCATGTGAATCAGCTGAGCCAGAACGAAGGAAATATAGGACAAGATAGGGGGGCGGGCGGGAGACCCATTGGACCTACCAGTTTGAACAGGTCCGAACCAGCTGAATCCCACCCCTGCTTGTATGAAGAAAAATCTCCCAGATTGAGGGATTTCGATGCTGTTGTTTCAGTGTAGAAATGCCAACATCAATCATGCAGGAGAAACATTTTGCAGGAGCTAAATTTCAACTATAATACATTAGCAACGGTCTGTTGAATAAGAACCTTCTTGTGGATTAAAAGGGTCTTGCAAAGCGTCCCCCTATAGTTACCCTAAACTTTTATTTGGCTTCAGGTTCCTGGTGCTTAGAAGAAATTAATTGGAAAGTTAATGCTGATTGGAGAATTCTGGGAATTAGAATCCACAACTTGTTAAAGTTGCCAAGGTTGAGAAATCCTAGTCTATTCAGTGAATAGAGAAGTTGTAAGAGGCTTCAGATGTAGGAAGCCCCTTGGCTTTTGTCTTCATGTGAGCAAAAGTGAAGAGATAATCTTGCATTATAATCACATAAAATAAACACCAATTTATATATAATTATATAAAATGACACCAAGAACTAAGGCTAAACATTTGAGAATGGTTTAAAATAGTAGAACACTATCGCTTGTTCAAAAGGTATTAATCATAGTTTCCCAGGTTATATTCCAGAAGATTTCTTGGTAAGTTTGATACTTCACAAAAGGGAGAACAAAGCAATGGGCTGCACAGTTCAGAAGTTTATGTATATGGAAAGTATCTTTTTCTTTATCTGCTCTTATAAGTCTGTTCTATGCTGCTTTTATGTGTTTGTGTGACATAGCAGTTCTTTTTTCACAGAGTATAGAAAGTAGGAATACAAAAAAATAGACATAATTTGCATCATATTTTTCACGGGACATTAGATCCATGTAGTTTTTTTTTCTTTTACAATTAATTTTTAATTATTTATTGATCCAGTCTGAATTAAGTTTCCCTTAAGGTATGATAGGAGGAGACTGGTTGAGAACATTCTCAGCAAGATGGACTTTTGAAAAACAAACCTACCACAATGATTGGAGTTAACAGCTTCCCACTTATATTAAATTAACTAACACTTTAATGCAATATATATAATGTAATGTGATTTTAATTCTAATGGTGCTGTTGCTTTTTGCATCTGCATTTGTTTTCACATTTGCATATATAATCATGCAAACAATGCAAGAAAACTTTCAAACTATGGGAAAATGCTGTAAGGGTTGATCTTTAAACCTGATATCTAAAGGCCAGTGGCTCTATGGATGCCTAGATATAAATGAATTATATGACTCTATCATGCATACAATTCACTTTTCGACAAGACCATGAAGTACAGTTTTATAAAACCAAGTTTGCAGATTATAAGATTACTGAAAAGTAAAATGCAATTCTACAAGTCTTTTATTCTACCAATTTGCGAACAGAGCAAGCATAGAGGAGCCATCAGTAAAATCAAAGTCATTCCATGTCTGCAAATTATGCTGTGTGAATTGAACTTCACACAGCTGAATATATCAGATATAAAGGAACAGTTGTCCCTAAACTTAAGACAGCTGTCTCCCTTTTGGAAATGCTTAGTTCAGTATTGTAAAACAGCCCTTCTTCTTTGATGCTGGAATTTACCTTGTTTTTATTATAAGAGCTGATGTTATTTTCAGTAAACAGTAAAGTTACGCGTATGAGTGTTTATAAAAAATTTTGCTTCTGTGTGTGCTTTGCTTGGTAGGAGATCAATAGAAAAGCAGAAGTCTAGGGATGCCATGTGAATCTCCTTTGCATTAAAATGGACTCCTAGCAAGATTCCAGAAGCGTAATGTTTCTTCCTTAGTTGGTTTCAGTCCCTGAGAAGCATTTCTATCCTAAGTAGCAGTCATGCAATCAAGGGAGACTTCCTTAAGCTCTATTTAAAAGAGCAGAAGCAAGCAAGTGAAGAGAAAAACAAGAGTACAACCTGCTTGAAGATGCATGAAGAAGAACATAGTTACTCAAGGAGCTTGGAGTTTAATCATCTTGAGAAATAGTACCATCTGTAAATTATACAGCTGAATTGCAAACTAGAATTGATATAAAAGATTAGCATTACTTGTGCTGCTTTTAAGTATTAATACAGAACGGGCCAAGGATTGTATACTAAGACTGCTGCATAGAGGCAAAAGACCACTGATATTTTACTTCATACATGCAAACTATTTTTTCAATCAGGATCACGCAATTCCAAATTGCTTGTTAAACTACAAGAAACAGGTACAGACTATTTGGAGGGGGTACAATGTTTATCAGAGATACAGGATGAGTCTTGTCTTTCTCCTCCCTCTTTATTTCCAATCCAAGTCAGAGACCTCTCAATTTCTATTAAAAACTTAAATAATCATACAAAATGTATATGCATAAGATCCTGTATCAGAAGGATCTTGACCATGTGGTGTCTAAAAGTGGCTATTTGAAACAAGTACAACATGTAGAGGTAGCTATGTTCATCTTTTGCAACTCCCCCCCCCCAAATTATGTAATCACCGCACCTCTTGAGTGTACATGTACTTCTGAAACTCTGAATTGGTGGGTTGTGGACAACAATAAGTTGACCTGCAAGATAGTCTCTAAATTAAAGACCATAGACTGTGTAGACCAGTTTAAGCACATTTGTGATACAATTAGGAAAGGGATTGCTGCATGTGACACATGTACAACTAAGGCTAGTAACCTTCTCTATGTAGTACTAATAAAAATATTAAATAAAAACCTTGACTGTCTGAAGCATGGATGTCAAACCCGATCGTGTTTCATGACGTATCATGATGGTTTTTGCCTTTGTGGAGCTGGAGTGGGCGTGACCTGTGTGTGACGTATCCGGGTTACGGGCCACTGATAGCCATATAGATTTCAGTATCTGTGAACTTCAGTCCCAAGAATATGCTGCTCAGATTTTGGCTCTTTAGCAAGTCACTAAGAAATCTATGAATATAAGAAAAATTATTGTATATTTGTTGATATAGAGAAAACATGGAATAAAATGAATAGGCCTGAATTAGGACATGTTTTGCATAATTATAGAGAGATAATTGCTGAATAATATAAATCATGAGTGCTTAGTGAATGGTTCAAGACTGGGCATGGAATAAGACAAAGGTGTTTCATATCCCCTCGTTTGTTTAATATATTTATGGATAAATATTGTGGTTGTGATAAAGATGTCTTGATTAGGAGTGTAAGTGCATTTTAAACAAGCAGTGACATGTTGCTGGATAAAAATCCAAATGTTTTGCTATGAATATTAGAATTACTGCTTGATGAATTTAGAAGTATGAATCTGAAAATTAACCTATCAAAGACCGGGACGGTTGTTTGGTAATGAAAATGAAACAGAATGATGGCTCAGTGGGTAGATTGGTATCAGAGGACAATTTGTTTTTAGGTTGGTCAAGAAATGACTCATCTCGTTAGTCAGACAGATATAAGGACAAATATACATGTGCTTATGAGCAAGAGTAGAAACATAGAATAACAGAGTTGGAAGGGACATTGGAGGTCTTCTAGTCCAACCCCCCGCTCAAGCAGGAGACCCTCTACAACTTCAGACAAGTGGCTGTCCTGTTTCTATTTAAACACCTCCAATGATGGGGCACCCATGACTTCTAAAGCAATATTAAGAAATCTCTCCTTAGTTCTAGGTTGCTTCTCTGCTTGGTTAGTTTCCATCTATTTTTAAACAGAAGCTGTTTACACACAGGAAGCTGAGTAAAGGGGACTCTTTCTCACCACTGTGTGGTTCTGACTTTTTCTCATCCTTTGTCTGCACCACATTTAATAAATAAAAATGGATAAATGGAAGCATGCCTGTTTACAGTATCTCCCTTAGATATACCCGTTGTATTTGTAAATCTTAGCTTAGCACCATGTGTGAATCGACGCTATGGGTTCTATAACAAAACACAACTAAAAGAAAGCATGACATAGAGTTGTAGGTGAACCAAACCATGTGGCAACTTCAGTTCAGTCCAAATCTTTCAAGAGAAATTCACAACTGCAGGTTGAATTAAAACAGGGAGAGAGTTGAAGGAAGAAAGGAGCCCTGGTGGCGCAGTGGTTAGAAGGCAATATTGCAAGCTAACTCTGCCCAGAACCAGAAATTCAATCCTGACCAACTGAAGCTTGACTCAGCCTTTCACCCTTCCAAGATTGGTAAAATGAGGAGCCAGATTGGTGGGGCAATATGCTGACATTGTAAACTGTTTAGAGAGGGCTGGAAAACACTGTGAAGCGGTATATAAGTCTAAGTGCTATTGTTATTGCTATTAATATGGACTTTCTGAAAACACTACAGTTTTGATAAATGAATATGTATAAATGCAAAGTGTGCTTGTGACAAAAAACATTAATATTGTGCAAACCAAGATTAAGTCCAGCTTTTTGTTTGCATATAATACAGTGGCAAATAGAACATCTGCTCCATAATGTTATGAAAGTACTCACTATATTAGTTACAAACTTCTTATAATCTATTCGACAGAAACTATAGCCTAAATACATTAGTAGGCTGAGTTTTCATTATTACAGAAGTTAAAAACAATTACTACTTTTTAAATTTTAGTTTATAAACTTGTGAGACTCTGAGGACTCAACATCCTTTTCCATATTTTAGAATTTAGCACTAGATCAAGCATACTGTATGTAGGAATGTGCTAAATACCAGCAGCTTTACTCTGAATAAACAACTCCTAATTGACAACGAAAAGAGATATACTTGAAATACAAAGCTCATAAAATTCCTTCAGCATTCAGATTCCATAACTATCTACTCTTATCCAATTCAATCTTGCCTTATATCTCTGAATCACAGCTGAATCACAGGGACTTGCCCCCTAAATCCATTTCTGTGAGGAAGATGGAAAAGGGCATGTTACAGGAATACCTCCTGACTGACTTGAAGGTGCCTCAAAGCTATGAACTTCGCTTGACACCCATAACCCGGTTTGGGATGGGGGACATCGCTACTCGCATTATCCACTATATAGAACGTGAGTGTCTCTTTCTCTCTATTACTTGACAGTTTTTGAACCTCCAAAGGCAGGTATTAACTAAAGGAAATGTATTTCTTTTGACAAAGTCTTAATAGACCTGCATTATTCAGAGAAATCTTTTCCCACTGATCTTCCCCATATATATTGAACAACAAATCTCAAAATTTCCTGGTGGGAAATTATAAGAGTTATATCTCAACATCTCCAGAGATCAAGGTGATTTTTTTAATATCATATACAATATGTGCTACCCAGACTATCTTCCAAGAAAACTGGTCTCAGTGTTTGATCACCATCACCAAAGCAGCAGTTAATGTGAAACGTGTCATCAGTTTGCTCCCAACTATTAGGTTACGTGGTGATTTGTATCCATGAATCATTTTTCAGTGGGAAATGAATAAACAGTACATAGTTCAGTGACCAAATAGCATCTTCGGTAAGTGTATTCAATTTAGAAAGATACCATCAATCAAATCTTTATTATGATCATAGACCACTGAAAGGTACAAGGTCCAGAAGAATTTGAGCCTTGACTTTAGTTTCTAATGAATATCAAACCTTTTTCTATCACACATTTTACTGATTTGTTAGTATGGAATATAAAGTTGGACATCGTTTTATGCAAGCATACAATACAGCATTTTAATGGGAAAACAAGGGGCATCAAATTCTTTAGACCCAGAGCTTTCTCCTGCAGGATTTAATCCTCTCCCAAATTTCTTTTCATATAAAATTTAGTCTAATGACATGACAGAAGGTACAACCTTTCCCAAATATTGGCATCCATTCTTTCAAGTTATCTTAATTCTCACCCAGTTCCATGAAAAAATGGGATTCTTTGATGTTTTCAATCCCATGTAAACTACCCAGAGTTGCTTGGTGAGTGGATAGATGGATAAAAAATAAATAAATATAATACATTTCTTATTTCTCAAAAAGAACACAATTTCTTGTGGCCAGTCTCCGTTGGTGCAATTTTCAAGGTTTAAATTGTAAATTGTCTGCATTCAGTCTCAACCAGGAACAAAAGGATACAGGTATTTAATCAGATCAAATCCAGGTACTTGGTTTTTTTCCTCTTACATCTTTAAATGTGTTAATATAAGAGTATTTTTATAAATCTATTTCTGTTTCCTTTCTCAGCAATCAGCTACCCTAACCCAGTAGGTAAGTGATTATTCCCCCATGCTTTCTTTATCGTTTTATGTATCCTGCTCCTTAGAATTGAAGTGGAATCTTAATAGTGAAAAACATACTTTGAAACTAACATTTATTGAAAATCCTTGCTTACCACATATAGTAAAATTTAAAACATCTAGAATAATTCTCACTTAAAGCAAGCCGCTATTTGTTTTCTGGATCAATGCAACTTTTATATGTTTTACATTTCCAAAAAATTCAAGAAGAAATTCTTTTAATATATCTAATAAATGAAATGTTTACCAACAAAGAAACAGCTGAGCCAGAGAATACAGCCAGACATAAAGGAAGATGCTATATGCATACATTATGATGAATGATGTATGCAGTACCTAAGCTTAGAGGTAGGATTAGTGTTTAGTGATTAGTATTGTAAACAAAAAGTAACAGGAAAGTAATGAAGACCCAGAAAAGACAATTTGATTTATTTGTGTTGAGCGCTACTTTATTGCTCAAGCATATTTCACAGCAATCTTCTCAGACTGGCCCAGTTTGTCCGCAGAAAGACTAGGTAAGGTTCAACAGTATTCAAGGAGAGTCAGACCTTGCCTTCTTGTGTCTACATAACAATTCCAGACCAGTGGTGGGTTCCTACCGGTTCTACCCGGATCAGCGAACTGGTAGGGCGGTGGCAGGAGGCTCCTCCCACCCGTGCCGGATGCTTCTGCGCATACGCAGAAGCAGCACGAGAGAGAGCACACGCACACAAGCGAACCCGTAGCGACGGGTTTTGCAACTCACTACTGTTCCAGACTAATCCCTCACTTGATCTCTCCTCCTGAATGTGACAGTCTCGTTCCGACAATTTGATCATAAGAAACTGACCATTAGATGGCAATAAAGAGTCAGTTTTCTTGCCATCTAATGGTTGTTGAGACTTACAGCCCAGATTACGGTAGCTTTAACTTTTCTGAGGTTACACTCTGGAGAAATGTAAAATTTGTTACTACCAGTTCTGTGGGCATGGCTTGGTGGGGGGTAATGTGGGGCATTTTTGTAGAAAAAATGCTTTTAAAAGTAAAAAAAAAAGCCTCTGATGATTGCACGGCTCAGCTGGGCATGGGGGGGGCAGGGATTTCTGCTACTGGTTCTCCGAACTGCCCACCGCCATTGCTACCAGATCAGGTGATCCCGTCCGAATCAGGAGCATTTCACCCCTGGTTACACTCTTCATCCATCAAGCTCCACTGTTGTCTAATGATATTGGCAACACATCTCCAGAATTCCATCACCTGCTGCTGAATCATTTTAACTAGAGATCTACAAGCAAATCATTTATTTGTACCCGCTCTATTTGTTGTGCCAGTGAATATGAATGGAGTTAATCTAAGAGGAGGATGCCATGCAGAATTATCTGAACTTGATCCAAGGCTCCACAGACCATACCTATAAAGTCTAAGCCTTTAGTGTATTTATCTGAAAATAAATATACAGCTACATAAAGATCAATAGGAAGAGAAGAATCACGATATTCTAGTCAAGTTTAGCTTCTTCCGTGAGTCAGATTCTTGTTTCAGTTGTATGGTTCATTTGCAAAATAAATAAATAAATCCAAAACTGAATCACAGAAAGAAAAGAAAGTTGATGTTGATGGTACTGCTGTTCTTGTATATATGTAGTTATTTACAGATCTACTTATCATCTAGGAAAGCCAACATTTGCTCTGGTACTTAATGCTAGAATCTCACTCTATTCATAATGTATGTATTGATTTGCCTTGAACTATAAACTCTCATTATCTTCAAAATGCCATGTCCCCAGAGTTTTGAATGGATAGAGTGATTCTAAAGGGAAATGATTATTTGGAAAACTGTGGAGTTTGGCTGTAGAACTGTGCTCTCCAAATAATGTTAACTCTTTATTATTTAGACAAATAGAAGCTAGGCTAGAATAATAATGGGGAATATGGAATAGTCCATTATAAGTGTTGACTTTAAATAATATTTTACATATAAAAATGATCTTTGTGTATGAATAATTCAGAAAAACAATATATACTTCTGGTTTGCTGAGGATTCCTTAGTCCTTTAAAAAGTTATAAAATACTTCTTAATATCAAAATTGATACCTCTATCTATCTATCTATCTATCTATCTATCTATCTATCTATCTATCTATCTATCTATCTATCATCTATCTATCATCTTTATCACACACCCAAGTAAGCCAATCATATTCTTGGCTATCCAAGAATCTTTAGTGGCATCTAAAAGATCCTCCTTAAATAAGCCTCTTAAACAAGCAAAAGAGGGAAATTCATTCCAAGATAGTTTAGCTCCATCGCTGGAGATTTTTAAGAGATTGGATATTTATCTGAAATGTTACAGGGTTTCCTGCTTGAGCAGGGTGTTGGACTAGAAATCTCCAAGGTCCCTTCCAACTGTGTTATTATGTTAAGATTTGAATTCAGGGCCTTGGAGTCTACTACCACAGAGTACCCTGCATCAAACTGAAAAACTTTTCCTTTCAACATGTTTCAGTTTATGTTCCTTTCACAATGTAAATGCTGCTGCGTTTCTCATTATTGTCCCTTCCATTGAATTCCCTGTGGGAAATGATTAAAAAATTATTTTAAAAAAGTTAGCATAATGTGTCCCTGGATTCTGTAATACATAATACCAAGAAATGATTGGAAGATTAGAAACATTTTCTTCCTTCTTTCTATCTGTTCATTTCCACCATATTTTTGTAAAACATACACCTAAACCAATATGGCAACCATTTTCTCTGCATGTGCCTTTATCTTGTTCTTTTAAACTTTTTTTCCCTTAATTTATTTGGCCCATCCATTCACACATTTCAATCTCTCTAAGCTTATAAAACTGTCAGGATTTCTTGTTTGGTTGGCTGGTTTTTGTTCCCCACCCTCTGCAAAAAAGTGAAATATTCCTCCTAAAGGACCATTTGTTACATTTTTATCCTGAGGTGTTCCTGCTAAATACTAAAGTCCTTTTTGAAGGACTTGCTAGCACTGATTATCAAGCTATTCCTTCTGCATCATAGTTTAGTATACTGCAACAAAATGATGAAATACCATCATGCAAATGGTTTGACTTAAGTACTTGAATCAGCTGCCAAGACCCAAGTCCGTGATGACCTCACTGAGAGTGTGTTTTTATTCTGGCATCATCATGGTTTGCTACAGACACTGCTGTTGTTAAGGACCCCCAAGATATATTTGCCCGTTAAATGGCACGCTAGCAATAATACTATTAAGAGATGATAACAGCGATAATGATGCAAATAAGCAGTATTCAACATTTGGGGACTTTTTGTTCGTTTTCATTTTCGGGTGTCTTACGTGTAAATAATTGTATAAAATGACCAAAAAAAATGGTGTTGCATGTCTGGTGGACCCACATACAGAAAAAAAAATCAGTTTGTAGTTAGATGTATGGTTTGAACCTTTTACATTCTTTTATGTGCTATGTTCTTTAATCTTCATGAATGAGCTTGCAGTTGAACGAATTTCAGACCACTTGCTATAAAACACAGATTCTGCAAAAGCAGACGCCAGCCATAAGATGGAAAACAGCTTGAAGTAAAGGGAAAGTGTACAAATAATCAGTTAAAAGACAAAGGTACATTGACAAGTGTCTGTGCTTACCTAAACAGCCAACAGACAATAGAAGTTGTCAGCTTTGGCACTGATAATAAATTATTTAGCAGAACTGTTGTGGATATGAATGGGAGCTTCCACATCTTCTCTTCCCTTATAGTAAAAAAAGCAAAAATTAAATCACAGAAATTGTTGGATTTCAAAGAAGATAGAAAGGGCCACCAGTGGGGTGTCCTCTATTTCTGGCCACACAGAGAGGACTATTTGTCCTGCTCATTGCAGCCTAATGCTTGCATGGTGGGAATGAGTGCTGATCAGGCAGAACCTAAGGTTTTCTGTTGAAAACACAGTTTATTATTTAATAGGTATGCCCACATATGTTCCATTTCATTGCTGCATCTTTACTTTTCCTTCTGTGCAAAGTTAAACTTTTATATTAGTTTAATTTAGCATTGGCAATAAATTCAGTTTAGAATTGAAATCAGTGAAATTAAAGTGGAAGATGCAAATTGAAGTCTTCTAGTTGAGCAAAGCTTTTGGTGAGATTTTTTTTTAAGAGGAGTAGTGAAGCCGTTGGCCAACAGTCTAGCCTACAGCACTGGGAATTTCTGGGGAACCCTTATGGAAATATTAACTAGACTTTACCCTACTTAGCTTCTCCAACAAGTTTTATACTGCCATATACAGACACAAAGCAAGTAGTGACAAATTCTGCTTTGTTGAAGGCACTGGGAAGGGGGAAGAGTGCTTTTATCTGATAATGTTCACAAAAATCTACCGATAATGGCAAGGTTTCTTGTAGGAAGTAGGATTATATCTTATCCGCTTATAAATTCAAAATTAATGCATCATCTATAGCTGAGATTATGCAGTGGGATTGGCTGAAATGAACAAGCCTCCCTTGTTCCAATCTTCCAAGCCTCATGCATTGGAAGATCTGTTAAAAAGCTCACTTCTGTCCCAGCATCGCAGACCTGGACCTAAAACAGATTGTTTTTGTGATTTCCTAGACTCAGATCTCCTGTGTGCATGTTCTGCTTCTTCTCCAGTTACAGATGCTGGGCAGTCCCCAGCACTCAGCATTATAAACTGTGGCTAATTTGGATTAGGATGCTAATTAGAAATGAATGGACCGCGTAGAGAGCACTTAGTCAGGGTTAATTAGCGGTTAAGTGGCCAGCCAAGCTCCCTTTGGCTGCTGTGTTTACTTCACTGGCAGGAGTTTCACCAGCCAGCTGAGTGTTCATGAGGTCTTCCAATGCAAGTTGTCAGCAGAGTTTCACCAGTCGCTGCCCTTCAGTTCTAATCGATAAATTACTTTAAGCTGGTCCTTCACATCCAGCCCAGAGCCAAGCTGAATGAACACGCACTGCATGCCCATTTTATTGAGTTTAAAACTAAGCCTTGTTCTAACTTGAGAGAAATGGATGTGGAATAAAATGAAGGAGGCCAAAAACAGGCCGAGAAAGAGGAAAAGTGTCTGCTCAATATTCCAAAAAAAGGTCTTGAAACTCATAGACACACAATCTAATGCAAGAAAATGTGATATGCATAGAAGCCCTTCTCCCAGGGGTGGGCTGCTGGGGTTTGCAGGGGTTTAGGAGAACCTCTAGCTAAGATTTTATGCAGTTCAGAGAACCCCCAAATCCCACTCCTGGCTGGCCCCGGCCACCCCTCCCCTCCCCTCCCCTCCCCTCCCCTCCCCTCTCAGGAGTCCTTATGTAGCTTGTTTTGGATGCAGGTAAGTGCAGGGCACACCTGGAGACTTTGGGAGGGCGAAAAACGAGCCTACCAGAAGTTCAGACCCATTTCCGGCCTCCAGAGGGCCTCTGGAGCCTGGGAAGGCAGTTTTCACCCTACTGGAGGCTTGAGAAAATCCTCTGGAGCCCTGGGAGGGAAAAAACGCCTCCTCACCACCACCATGGTGCAGGAGGCCGACTAGGCCATGCCCACCATGGCCATGTCCACCCAGCAACCAGGCAGAGAACCCCTTACTAAAATTTTTGAAGCCCACCCCTGCCTTCTCCCCAGTTTTTCATTGTTCCACAGGTATTCAGTTTAAATAAAGATATTCTGCCATCATCCTCCCCACTTCCTAGGTCTCTAGCATCAGTGAGTATTAGACTACTTGAGACCAGGAAAAAAATTACTAACCTCACTTACAATCATGGTACCCGTTGTTGTTGTTTTTTTAAGACTTCGCATTTGATTGTTTTGCTTTGTATATTTTTTTAAGGCTCTGATCCTTTTATTCAGGGCTGTTCTCTTATTGAATTAACTTTCTTTATGCACTCCATATAAGGACAATTTCCATCTCTTTCCACTACCTTATGTTTGAGTATCAAGTCAGATTTTTTTCATCCAGTCCTGGATTGATAGGGTATAGTGTATGTAAAAAAATTTGCAAACCATTATTTTCCTTTCAGATTATGATACCTTAGGCATCACCTTAGGCCATTGGGTTTATTTCTTGAAGTATTTTTGTGCCAACTTCCTGAGAATTATGGAGGTATTATCTGAGAATTCAGAAAAAAACAATACCATATATTAAAGCTTTTTAAAAGAAAAATGCTGAAACAATACTCTTAAAATACACTTTCTGGAGTCAGTGGAACCAATCACAGCTCTAAAGGTACATTTTTGGGGTCATCGGAGAAAGCTTTTTCTGGTTTAGCAGAAAAGTAAGCCTGTAAGAAGTTATTCTCTTTCTTCTGCAGACTTTAATAACGTGGCAGGTTCAGAACAGAACAGAACAGAATGACAGGTTCATACAAAATAGGAAGCCCTTTAGACAGATAAAATCACAAGTACAATTGGCTAGCAACATAGGATTTTAAAAAAAATTAGATTGGCATTATTACATCAATTAACAGCTAATTTGTCACATTTGTAACATTTAAAATTCTGGATTGCTTTCAAAAATAACCATCCATAAAATATGTTGCAATAGCAAAGATATGATATAAAAGGAGCCTGGGTAATCATTGTGAAATTATACTGACTGTAACTAGTATGCTAAATGTGGTTATGCAAATGCCTGTAAATCAACATCCCAACCAAGTTCAGAAATTGTCAGTAAAATAATATGATTAATTTACAAATTAATAGTCTATAAAATAGCTAAATAAGGAACTTGAAATAGTAGCTTGGGACTACAGCAAAAGATATAAAGGCCAACTTCATTTGTTCCTTCCAGCTACACTTCACATCCTGATTTTCTTCTTCATATCAATGGAGTTTGACATTATCCCAAAGCTGATCACAAATTTTATCAGTTTGTTTTTATCTTTTGATTTTGCTCAACATGTCGACTTCCCTCCAGTTTTGTGTAATGTTATCCAGCCCTTTTGAGTCCCTTCTATGATCGATTCCATTCATAAACAGCAAGAGGTCAATGAATATTCAAAATTGGATTATGTAGCACCAAACATTGAGGAGCTGGACTCCAACATAGGTATGCGTGCTTCCCCATAATCTGAGCTGCTAAAAAGCTGGAGTGTTTGTAGAGATATATTAATATTCTTGGCTATAGGGAGCCAAAGCTATTGAAAACAAGTTAGTGAATGAACGTGATCATCCTTACATCTATAATTAGTTTGCTAAGTTCATTTATAGATTCACTATTGGAAGATTTACAGAGGAGCCAAACCTGTGAGGATGCTGGCAACAAGGCGTGTATGCTTATCCTTGCTTTTTTATTCCTTGTGGGTGAAGACTGAATAGAATATTTTTGTGCATGGCCAGCAGCAGCGTTTTGAAGTGCTTGGAAAGTCATTGGGGAAATGTTAAAAAATATCACAACAAATCCACATGTTGTCTAGATCCATCCATCACACAAATATGATCACAGTGTGCTTTGTTAACTCATCTATAAACAGGCAGGACATTTTTCAATGTATAGATTTTTACACTCTCCCATATTTATTTAAAGCTGAAGAAAAAGGCAGGGCTGTTACTTAGCTTTTGTGACTTCTTGCTGGCTTCAGTTTGTGGATAGGAGATGCAACTTGTTCCATGAATTAGTGTTATTCTCTCAGTGTAGAAGTATCATTATTACAAGGAAGTTATTTTTTTGTCTCCTGTATACTCCACCAGACAAGATCATGTTGGAATGATCTACTTATTAGGCACCTTACCTGCCTACAGGTAACACCTGCCACTTTGAAGATGAGAAGATCTGTGGTTATATTCAGGACACAACAGACAACTTTGATTGGATTCGTCAAAGCAGTCTAACCCATGATCCGAAGCGCACTGCCAACACAGGCCCTACCATGGATTTCAGTGGAACACCTGAAGGTGAGTAGGCCACCAGTTTCCTGATTCAAAGTTTGTTTTTTCTTATTCCTGCCTTCTCTCTGATATCTAACAAAGGAGAGAGGAATTCCCCATTTCATAAGTACTTACAAAATGGTATTTGTCATCAGTCTCATGCAAATGGCCATCTGCCATCTTTCTACTTATTTTGAATCTACAGCTCCAAATGTCTGTCAAATCTCTGTCTCTTGAATCCTTGCTAGAGCTGGAATAACTTTAGCAATTTTTGTTGAGAATGAAACTTTTCAATTCAATTCTTAGTTTTTCCCATCACCCGCCAGACTGTTTGACCCTTCCTTCTTCCTACCTGAAATCTTTAATCTTTAATTTGCATTGTTTGCAATATTGAGAATTTGTAGAAGATAGAACTGCTGCCTCTGGATTTTTCCAGATCTTTTCTAAGAACAATTTGCTTACTATATGATGCTACACTATTTACTATATTATGCTTCATCTTAAGGTACGATAACAAAATATATAAATATAATAAAATATATAAAATTTAGCTTCGTATACACACTCATGTGCATGCACATGCACACAGATTCTCTTGATCTGTATTAGACATGAGGCAGATAATTTGCATATTCTTATTCACATTAAATAACCAATTAAAACTCCCACAGCTTTGTTTAGAGGAATCAGGAGAACATTAGGCCTTGTTACTGGCTAATTACTGCTGCCAAATGTCCTTGTTTCATTGATGCATGCACATAGGAAAGAAGCAAGAGGGAAAACAAGTTTAAACCTTCTAAAATGTCTGTCTGACTTCTGGAGCAGGAGTCCAATAAAGCCTCCAGAACCTTTCCAAGCTTTTCCATGCAACTTTTCAGAAAAGGTTATGATATATAAGCGATGATGCAAAGTTGATTTTGGAAGCTCAGGCTAGTCAACCTATCCCTTTACCTCATACCCAGAGCCCTTTTCTCTCTATGTTTCGTGGTGATTACAATACTTATAAGCACTTCTATTCCTGTCTCTTACTTTTTATAGAGAAACTTGAATATTCAAATACTAGGAATTCCCATCAGAAATGAGCAAGATAGTAGAGGTTCAAAATGACCAAGGAAAAATTCAGCAGGCTTAAAATGAATTGTCTTCATCTTGTTACAGCTTCCATAAGATCTTGTTGTTATGTTCTGAGTGAACAAGGAATAGATACTGAAGAGAAAGTAGAAACTGCCTATCTAAATTGCATTTCCCAATCAAAGCAAAACACAGCAAAGCATCAATAGAAACACTTTTATGGAGGGAGATTGCAATTTATGAAATCCCCAAAATAGGGAAAATGCACCCTAAAATGTGCGAATTCTGCAAGAGGCATATTAAAATTTTGCTGGTAAAAATGCATCTATTAAAATGTACTCAGGTTTTCATTCTCATTTTTAAAAAGAAGGATGGTGTTTTGCTGATGTGGAAATGACAAACAATTATTTAGGCCTGGAAAATGAGAGATTTTTTTTTTAAAAAAAAAACATCACTATCTTCTGTTCCTAATGGAGACTATGATGTTGAATATATTCCACTTGTTTGAATGTTCCTTAAAAAACAGTTTTTGAAGAGGAACAGTGATTCTCTCCCTTGCTTGTGAAACTTCCTAAATTCAATAGGCCGGCTCTTGTGTGGCACAGAATATTGGGTTAAATGATTCTCCGGCATGATCAGCATTTAATCATATTCTCCAATATGCATGCATTTTAGGACAAGATTTATGGAAGGGTGACAGTCTTTCTATGGAAGTTTGGCTAGTACAAATTAACATACAGTACTGGTTGCAAAGCTATGCTCCCAAGAAACATCAGCATTTCCAGAACAGCCTGAAAAAATATTGAGATAATTGAGGTGGGAGAGGATAGTAGGATTAGAACGAAGAGCTAGAAGAATGGAACTAATATGTGGAGGCCAGTGATGGGTTTTACTTACCTTTGCTACCGCTTTGCTTGCTTGCACGTGCGCCACTTCTACCCATGCGCAGAAGCTTCTGCACATGCACAGAGCGTATTTGATGACTTCCAGGCAGGTGGGCGGAGCCTCCTGCTGCCGCTACTACCAGTTCTCCCGAACCAGTGAGAACCGGGAGCAACCCACCACTGGTGGAGGCCCAATTTCAAATCCATCTTCTGCCATGAAAGTTCACTGAATGGTTTGGATCAGTACATTCCACATAAGCCAGCTAAACATCCTGGAGAAAAGGTAGATATAAATAGGTAAATAAGTAAATTAACCTAAGTCCAAGTTCTGTCACTTTCAGAGAGAAGATGAAGCTGAGGCCCAAAATTCTAGTTTAGTGCTGTGGGCTGAGTCAGATTCTTGCTTTTTTTCATACTACTTTTAATACTGTTAACATGAAAAAGGACTGTGGCAATGTGGTTACCTTTCCTACTCTTGGTTTCTTACTCTCCAGGGTACTACATGTTCATTGAAGCCTCTGCACCCCGAGTGAAGGATGACAAAGCTAGATTAATCAGCCCTATGTACAACATGACCGCTAGATTCTGTGTCTCCTTCTATTATCACATGTATGGGAAGCACATTGGTAAGTAACCTTGAAGGACTGCTGCTCATTGGGATGGAGAAAAAACACTCTGAGATTTAAAGGGATTGCCTATTCATTGCAAATTACAGGGAAATAATGCTCTCAAGTGTACGATATGCCAGATCTGTTTTACAGGGGTGATTGTCAATTTGGATTGTTGTTTTATTTCTTGGCCCTGGAGTTGTGTTCAGGCAAATAATACTTTGTGTTTTTCTATTTGGAAAGCAACACCAAAGTTGAATCCTGAAGAGAACATCTACATCTCTCTCATGATTTGTGTATGTTTCTTTCATCTCTGTTTTTCATCATTTCAAGCTCTAGTGCAGAGCTGAAATGGTGGAATATGTTGAATGGAAAGACAAATTACAGATAGCTGTGTCAGTCTGATACCGAATACGAGTAGCTGTATAAATTGCATCCAGTTTCTAAGCCTTTAGAATAGACTTTATCTATGTGATACTCGGCCAGATGTTGAATTAAAACTCCAACCGTGCCCATTGTACTGGCTGAGCATTCTGGGGGTTCTGATACATCATATGAGATTCGGAAGGTAGCTTTAGAAGAACATCCTCGCTATTTTTCAGATAAATTTATTTCTGTACCATAAGTGGTAGAAACTTGATTTTGGTGTTTTCAGACTTACAAAGATTGGCAGAGTTTTTACATGTGTATGATTGTTAGAGGCATGGTTAGAGCCAACTTAATTTTCTGTGTCCTCTGCTTCCCAAATCTGTGGTACAGCTTCATCATTTTTGCTTTTCTGATTCCAGCTTCTATAAGAATCCTCCTAAGAAGACATTTTCTTATATTAATTGAGACATTATATTGGATTGGATAGGATAGGATAGGATAGGATAGGATAGGATAGGATAGGATAGGATAGGATAGGATAGGATAGGATAGGATAGGATAGGAGACAGTAATTGCTTATTAGGCTATTTGGGGTTTAGTTTGGAGAGAGTGCAAATAGACTCCTTAGGCAGGACAATCCGGATAACAGTAGGGATTTTTCTGATAACCACTGTGCTTTAAAGGGAGTAAACAAGACCCAGAAAATGGCAAAAATCATATGCAAATAAGGATTTGTTTTACAAGCCAAAGTCATTTCAAAGGATATCTTTCTCCCTCCCTCTTCACCTCCTGTCTCTGATTGTTAAGATGAAGCTGTACATGGGTAAATGCCACAAAAGTGCCTAATGAGTTTCCATATTCAGTCAAGGAGCAATTGCTAATTTGTCACCTCTTGATTATAATTTCATTAATTTGAATAATAAATGCATTCTTTCAAAAGCCACTAAGTTATTAATCACCTGCTGGACTGAGAAATCAGGGCCCAGTAAGTAGTATGTCTACCTATTGATAAACAAGATTGGTAAACACAGTTGATGTACATCATCTTCTATCTAAGCACATGAGATATCACCAAGTAGAAGTTAGTTTTCTGTGCTTTTTTTCCCTTACATACAAATAAAGGGGAATCTCTGAATTAACACTATGATTCTTTGAAATATGAATACCCATGTCTGCCTCATTGAGAGCTAGCCAGGCATGGCAGGCAGAAATCTTGTTCCACATTAGTTCATGAATGCCTTTAAGATGTCTGACACAGGCCTGAGGCAGAATTGTTTTATTTTCCTCCTGTCTGGTAAATTTGGGACACTTGTTCGTTAATTGTTAAATTTTACCATTAGGTAACCGTCTTTCGTTAATCTCAGAAAGAACTTTTATTTCAAGTGAGTACTGGAAATATAGAAAAATACCAAGAACAGCTCTTTAAAATTTTCTTTAAACAAATTTAGGATGTCTTATATATGGGAATATAATCTCTTTAAAAATATGACAATGCTGGGTAATCTGGAGGCTGTGTGTATTTTTTTTTTTTTTACCCCAGACTTTTTGGGATCTTGCAAAGCACTCTGGGGTACTGCCACTGTAATTTGGTGGTGAAATGACCATTTTTAAGTTTTAAGAGCAGAAAATTAGGCTAGGAAGGGAACACAGGACTTTTGGGAAGTGAACCACTCCCATTTCCACCCTGTTCTACAAACCGTCCCAATTATCCAAAAAACAGCCCTCAACTATTAAGTTCCTGTAAGGCCAACTGGACAGAAAAGTCATGGCTATTAGTCCAAAAATAAAAATTGATGACCTCTGGATTAGTGGAATATCTTAACTATCATCACCACTTCCCTGATTCAAGTATTACTTAGTGGTTCTGGTATTGGTGCAATGAAATGGACATTATTTTTGGACTATTTCAGTGTAATAATATATTTCATTTTGAGTATGATAACTAAGAAAACCAGAAAAACATTGATGTATCTTTTCACCCATCCAATTCCACCTGTACTGTTTTCATCATCTTCCAAACCTCTCTAGAACACGGCTAGTTCTTCCACTGAAGCTTTAGACATTTCTACATTTCCCACAAGCAATTCCAAGAATATCTTAAATTTGCACAAGGTGTTGCATTGTTTTGTTATGATGTTTTGAGATGTCCCTGAGGGTCTTCAGTTTAAATCTTCCTTGAGTCTGGTTACTTGGATATTTCAGTGTAGTTTTCTTGGCAGCCACAGTGAAGTATTTTTGCCATTGCCTTTCTTAGATGTTTGTTTTTCTACTTCCTAATCTAGTCCACAGTCCAGGGTCTTCTGGTGGCCTTCCATCCAAATGGTTTTTTGGGGGGGATTAATCAAGATTGACTAGGTTTTGCAACCTGCTGTGGCACATACCAAAGGAAGAGGAAATAAATGATTAAAAATCCCAATATTTAAGCCCGCCTGCCTGCCTCCCCTCTATTAGTTCTGACATCACTTTTGTTTCTGTTTCTAATTATTTTTCTTTAATTTTTGAGCACATCGGGACTAAATCTAAGGTATACACACTGAGTGAGTGTGCCCAAACTGGTGATTGTTTGCTGTGATCACTTCTCAGCTTCCCTCTTGTTCAGCAATTGGCTGAGGTGATAAGTGCAAAAGAATTTTTATAGCAGTTTCACCGCTCAAGTGATGGCTTCAATTATTTATTTATTTATTTATTATATTTCTATACCGCCTTTCTCCCATAGGACTCAAGGCGGTGTACAGTCAAGAAAAATATAGACACACAAACATCATAAAATTGCTAATTAAAATTATTACTTAGTTTGGTCAATTAAATAAAACCCAGAATTAGATAACATTTAAAAAATCATTCACATGTTCATATGTTTAGGCCCGCCTGTTGGAACATCGGGGTCTTGAGGGCACGGCGGAAAGCACGGAGATCAGGGATATTCCGTATCTCCGGGGGCAGTTAATTCCAAAGGGTTGGAGCCCTCACAGAGAAGGCCCTCCCCCTGGGAGTTGCCAGTCGACATAATTTGACTGACGGTACCCTGAGTAGTCCCTCCCTGTGAGAACGAACTGGTCGGTGGGAGGCTATTGGTGGCAAAAGACGGTCTCATAGGTACCCAGGTCCTAAGCCATGGAGCGCTTTAAAGGTGATAACTAACACTTTGAATCGCACCTAGAAGACCACTGGGAGCCAGTGCAGCTTGCGTAGGAGAGGTGTTACATGGGCGTAACGAGCTGCACCCATAATCACCCGCACGGCTATGTTCTGGACCAGTTGGAGCCTCCGGGTGCTTTTCAAGGGGAGCCCCATGTAGAGAGCATTACAGTAGTTCATACGGGAGGTAACTAGGGCATGAGTGACCATGCGCAAGGCATCCCGATCCAGAAAGGGACGCAACTGACGGATCAGGCGAACCTGATAAAAGGCACCCTTGGCCACGACCGTCAAATGATCTTCTAAAGACAGCCGTGAATCCAGGAGGACACCCAAGTTGCGGGCCCTCTCTGTGGGGAGCAAGATCTCATCCCCTATTGT
Source organism: Pantherophis guttatus (assembly GCF_059756535.1). Taxonomy (NCBI): domain Eukaryota; kingdom Metazoa; phylum Chordata; class Lepidosauria; order Squamata; family Colubridae; genus Pantherophis; species Pantherophis guttatus. The sequence continues at coordinate 287,083,116 of NC_142063.1, read as the reverse complement.
CAGTGATGGTACCAGCTGACTATACCGGGACGCCGGAAGCCACAGCCACTCGGTCTTGGAAGGGTTGAGTCTGAGCTTGTTTCTCCCCATCCAGATCCGCACGGCCTCCAGGCAACGGGACATCACAGCAAGGGCATCATTGGGGTGGTCTGGGGTAGAGATATATAGCTGTGTGTCATCAGCATACTGATGAACACTCACCCCGAAACCACAGATGATCTCGCCTAGTGGTTTTACATAAATGTTGAACAGAAGGGGTGAGAGGACTGACCCTTGCGGCACCCCACAAATAAGGTGCCTCGAGGTCAACCTCTGCCCCCCTGCCAACACAAACTGTGAACGGTCAGAGAGGAAGGAGGAGAACCACCAAACCATGGTGCCCCCTATTCCTAACCCCTCCAGCCAGTGCAGTAAGATACCATGGTCAATGGTATCAAAAGCCGCTGAGAGATCTAATAGGACCAGGATAGAGGAGCAACCTCTGTCCCGAGCCCTCCAGAGATCATCCACCAACGCAACCAATGCCATTTCTGTGCTGTATCATGACCTGAAGCCCGACTGGAATGGATCCAGATAGACAACTTCATCCAGGTATCGGGGTAGTTGTCGCGCCACCACACTCTCAACAACCTTCGCAACAAAGATTGGAGACTGGACGATAATTTGATAATATAGCCGGGTCCAGGGAAGGTTTCTTGAGGAGGGGTTTCACAACTGCCTCTTTCAAGGCGGCGGGAAAGACACCCTCACTCAGAGAAGCATTTATAATTCCCTGGAGCCAACCTCGTGTAACCTCCTGGGAGGCCAGTACCAACCAGGAGGGACACGGGTCCAATAAACATGTGGCAGCGTTAAGCTTGCCCAGAATCCTGTCCATGTCCTCAGGAGTCACAGAGTCAAACTCTTCCCAGATAATGCTCTCAAGACCTGCCCCCGTCTCCTCCCCTGGATCTACCCAATCAGAGTCCAGGCCTTCCCAAATCTGAGCGACTTTATCATGCAGGAATTGTACAAAATCCTCAGCTCGACCCTTTAAGGGATTTTCCTGTACCCCCACCTGAAGTAGGGAGCGGGTCACCCTAAAGAGCGTGGCTGGGCGGTTCTCTGCAGATGCAATAAGAGCGGAGAAGTAGCTAGACTTCGCCGCTCTTATCGCCACTAGGTAGGTCTTAATATAAGATCTCACCTGTGTTCGGTCAGATTCAGATCGGCTTGTCCTCCAATCGCTCTCCAGGCATCTTTTCTGACACTTCATCTCTCTCAGCTCCTCAGAAAACCAAGGAGCTAGACAAGATTGGCATCGGGTCAGAGGCCGCAAAGGCACGACGCGGTCCAAGGCCCCAGTAGCCGCCCTGTCCCAGGCGACCACCAGGTCCTCAGTCAAGTCGTGAGCCAGAGTCTCAGGAAATGGCCCAAGCTCCATCAGGAACCTTTCGGGGTCCATCAGGCGCCTGGGACGGAACCATTTGGTTGGTTCCGTCTCCCTGCGGTGGGTGGAAGTGACTTGAAAGTCCATGTGAAGGAGAAAATGATCAGACCATGACAAGGGCTTGATGTCTATACCCCCTATTCTTAGATCATTCAGCCACTGATCAGAGACAAAAATCAAATCCAGAGTGTGATTCCCCAAGTGGGTGGGGCCTTGAACTACCTGGGTCAGGTCCATGGCCGTCATGGAAGCCATGAACTCCTGAGCCGTCTCCGACATCTCACCAGCGGATGGCAGGTTAAAATCCCCCATAACAATAAGTCTGGGGGTTTCCACCGCCACCCCGGCTATAATGTCGAGCAGCTCAGGCAGGACCGCTGTTACGTGGCAGGGAGCCAGGTATGCAATCAGTAGGCCCATCTGAATCCTCCGACCCCACTTCACAAGGAGGGACTCACATCCGGCTATCTGAGGAACAGTGGCCTCCCTCGGGCAAAGACTTTCTCTAATGATTGCTGCCACTCCCCCACTCCTTCCCTGAGTCCTTGGCTGATGGAATGCACGGAAACCTGGCGGGCACATTTCCACAAGGGGAACTCCTCCCTCCTGGCCTAACCAGTTCTCCATAATCCCTGCCAGGTCATCACCCCCCTCTGAAATAAGATCATGAATGAGGGGGGCTTTATTTACCACTGACCTGGCATTACATAACATCAGCCGTAGACCCAGGGTCTGAGACTCTGAACAACCCGGGAAACGAGCAGTGTTTTGGGGGTCGGAGTGGGCAATCGCTCATAAACAACGAGTGCGCACTCCCGAAACATAATATGGCCCCCTGCAGCCGTCATATCTGCCCCTCCCACTTACTATACTAATGCCCATCGCTTCATCCCCCTGCATCCTTGTCAGATTTCTGTCCCCATCCTCCCCACCGTGATCATCAGACCCATTACCCTTTTCAGTGGATTTATGGATCCCCCCCAGATCCATTCCCACAATCCCTTCCAGAACCCCTTAAAACATAATTCATACTAATTCTGAGTATAAAAATCATGCACTACTACATGTAAATTCTCTGTTTTAAGAGAAAAAAAATACCAGTTCTGACACCCCAGTGCTTACGGGATTTTGTTGAGCTATAAATCCCATAAGCACTGATGTAATCCAAAACATCTGGAGGTAGCAGTTGCTTACTCCAGTCTAAGAAGACATCTTTCTCATTCATGAAATGTGATTTTGGCTGCAGGTTTGTAACAAAGATAAAATGAAACGGGGTTGGTTTGCTCAACTCTTTTGAATTCTTTTGCCAGTGGCTTCACAACCCAGCCTGGCAAATCACAATGTCCTTTTCTCAGATTTATCATCGTGCATATCACCACTCCCCATCATTGGGTGGCTGAATCTCATTGCACAATGGAAGGAGAACGCTGTACAGTCTGACATGTATTTATTTTTTTAATAACCAGTTTATGACCTTTTTTTTTTCCTTTCCTGATTTTCACAGCACAACTCAGAAAGCTAGTTTGCTCTCCACAATTTGACTATAAAATATCCATAGCCATCCAGGCAAATCTTCCCAGAGAGAGTTTCCAGACACTGCTCGTTTATAATGCATATGACGAAAGAGAGACGCAGAATACAAATGGAGCGAATGTAGCCAGAGTATAAAATATTCAGTAACTAATAGAGTAGGGTGATGTTGAATATCTCTCAGCTGAGTAGGCTGTGGGTTCAGGGAGAGCTCTCTGGAGGCCATTCACATTTCTTCTGATTTATTTAGCTGCTGGCTTTCTGACTCACTCATGCTTGGGCATATACACAAAAATGCACACATTTCTTTCTCTTTCTCTCTTTCTTTCTTTCTTTCTTTCTTTCTTTTTCTTTCTTTATCTTTTCCATGTTTTTCTTGTTGTATCTGAATTATAGTCAGCTTCCTCTTGATTTGTATTCCACAGAGGACTTGAAATGTCCCCCAAAACCAAAGATAGAATAGAATAGAATAGAATTCTTTATTGTCCAAGTGTGATTGGACACACAAGCAATTTGTCTTGGTGCATACGCTCTCGGTGTACATAAAAGAAAAGATACATTCATCAAGAATCAAAGATCGTCCAGTCTCCAACCTTAGAAGAACATGTGACCACCGTGGCCAGGGGGTCTTTTTATCAGGTTCACCTGATCCGCCAGTTGCGTCCCTTTCTGGATCGGGACTCCCTACGCACGGTCACTCAGGCCCTTGTCACTTCCCGCCTGGACTACTGTAATGCTCTCTACATGGGGCTCCCCTTGAAGAGTACCCAGAGGCTCCAACTGGCCCAGAATGCAGCCGTGTGGGTGGTTATGGGAGCGTCATGGCGCTCCCATCTAACACCTCTCCTGCGCGAACTACACTGGCTCCCGGAGGTGGTCCTCCGGGTGCAATTCAAGGTATTGGTTACCACCTTCAGAGCACTCCATGGCTTAGGACCTGGGTATTTACAAAACCGCCTGCTGCTACCAATAGCCTCCCACCGGCCAATTCGCTCCCACAGAGAGGGGCTCCTCCGGGTGCCGTCGGCCAAGCAATGTCGGCTGGCAACCCCCAGGGGGAGAGCCTTCTTTATGGGGGCTCCTGCCCTCTGGAACGAATTGCCCCCCGAGATGTGGAGGATTCCCGACTTATGCACCTTCCGCCTGGCCCTCAAGACGCTTTTATTTCAACAAGTCAGGCTGGCCTAATTTTTTAAATTTTTTTAATTGTCAATTCTTAATTTTAAATGTCTAAATCGGGTAGTTTTATTTTAATTAGATATGGGCCAAACTATTTAATATTTTTTAAATTGTTTTTAAATTTTATATTTGTGTGTTTTATGCTGGCTGTACACCGCCCTGAGTCCCTTTGGGAGAAGGGCGATATATAAATTAAATTAATAAAATAAATAAATAAATAAAGATGGACCCCTTTCAGCCTCTTAGAACCCATACTGTGTTTTTGTCACTAATACAAGCCAATTATTTATTGAACCCAAAGGAAATTGGTAATAAACCTGAGCAAACCAACCTCTGAAGGGCATTTTGATTGCTGATATTCCGTATGACTTTGATTGCAATAATTCTGTCTGATTACACCTGCGTGCTAAAATATCCTTACTGCCCCTCTCGTTCAGGGCACAATTCAAAGGCCTGGTTTTCTCTTTTTGAGCCTGAAAGTAGAAAGAACTGATGGCTACTGTGTGAAGCAATCGGTTAATATTGGAAAACAGGGATGAGCACAGGGCTGCCTAACCTGGCCATCAACAATTGCTTCCTGCCAGTGGTGAAATCCTCCACGGATTGCCACCAGTTTGCTGCCCTTGCATGCGCGCTGCGCACCAAATGTGCACTGCATGCCAAATGCATGCTGAGTGCACACATGCTCAGTGGATGCTAATAGCATGCTGCACATGCATGCCCAGTGCATACCAAACACATGCTGCATGCATGCATGCACAAAGCGTACCAAACGCACACTTCACACAGAAAAAGAAGCCTTTTCTAAGGTAAGTAGAAGAGTGAGGGGGGAACAGCTGTGCCACACGATTTAGAGTCACTAGAAAGCAAGATTTCCTGCTTTCTAGAGAATATAAATCTATATAATATAATAATATAATATAATATAATATAATATAATATAATATAATATAATATAATATAATATAATATAATATAATTAATATAATATAATAATATAATATAATATAATATAATATAATATAATATAATATAATATAATATAATATAATATAATATAATATAATATAATATGATATGATATGATATGATATGATATGATATAATATAATATAATATAATATAATATAATCACAGCTGATTGTTGTGGATGAACCAGTAGGTTTTTTTTACTACCGGTTTGCCCGAACTGGTAGCTTTTATCAGTACTGGTTAACCCGAACCAGTGCAAACCGGTAGCATTTCATCCCTGCTTCCTGCCCTCAAGAGAATGGACAATAGAGTAATATTCATTTCCATCAGCTTCCACATGACCACAGGAGAAGGAGTTCTCTGTTTTTCTTCATGGCAGACAGTGGACAATCTTTGGTTGGTCCTGACACCCTCAGTTGTTTGATTCTTCAAGAACCTGATGGTTTCTTAAGAGAAATTATTTGTGATTAGGAAAGGGATCTTTCTGGCATGGCAACTCAGCACAGAGTTCATAACATTTCAAGCAGGCTAAAATTGATCCATATATCAATAGCAATAGCACTGAAACTTATATACCGCTTCACAGTGCTTTACATCCCTCTCTAAGCAGTTTACAGAATCAGCATATTGGCCCCAACAATCTGGCTCCTCATTTTACCGACCTCGGAAGGATGGAAGGCTGAGTCAACCTTGAGCCTGGTGAGATTTGAACTCCCAAATTGCAGGCAGCCATCTGTCAGCAGAAGTAGCCTGTAGTACTGCACTCTAACCACTGCATCACCACGGCTCATGTTTCTAATCTTTATTGATGTGTATGCATCTTATAGGTGATTTTGCTATTTACTATAGCTTTATTGTTTTTGTTCTTTTGGTTATTGATTGCCCTTAATGTTTTCTTTATTATTGTTTTAGCTATTGGAGGCTCCCATTGTCTTCAAACAATTGAGGGTGAGATAGAAATGTTTTAATTAATTAAGCAATTAATACATGAGGCAGATAAAGGAAGCAGCTTGAGAAGGCAAGAGAGTTAACACTGAGTAACTGGAGTGAATGAGGAATGCAGCTGGCCACGGAAGATAAAGTAAAATTCAGCTTTGTCTGGAACTCAGCTCTGGTGTCAGCTACCTTCTAGCTTCACATGTGATCCTGTAGTAGGAATCTATTTAATATTAGCATATTATATAACATCCTATTAATGTAGAAAGCAGACATGTCATTTTGTAGAAACTGACAAAAACATTGACTTTATTGGTAATCTGCTGAAAATGGCCCCATGCAGGATGTGTAAAATGAGTATCTAGTCTCTCTTAATAATTTCAGCATCTCAGAATTTAATGCAAGCACATGCTGATGAGTCAAAGGAAAGACAGTATGATTTGAATTCTTTACATGTTCTAGATAATGGTTAAATTGCATTTGGATGAACAGAAAATGCAAAAATAATTCTTGTGTTTATTTTTTTTTTTCCTGCTCAAATTCTTTAATTCAGTTGTTGGATTTGTTTTTGAAAAGTGAGTAATCATAGAGATACAGCAGGACCTAACTGGAGGTTTCAATAACTTCAGTTAATAAGGAGAAATTTCCTGATAGTTAGAACAATTATTCATATGTTATTAACCAAAAAGGAATATGACCCTGAGTGTAGAACAAACCACCCGAAGAAAGAGAAGATAGGGTGGGGAAGAAGAGTGAATCCAGACAGGTTTCCAGTTTGTCAATAGCCAAAATCAACCCTAGAAATTTCCATTTCCTCAATAAATATGTGCATGTGACTAATCTCTGTGTGTATAGAAACCTCAGAAATTCGTACCCATGTGTCTTGAAATCACACTTCTTAAAAGGTCAGAGCTGGAACGAAAAATAAATATTAATTGATGTAAGAGCTACTGCTTCAAATTAATTTCCTGTAAAATTAATAAAACTAATTGACTCCCTGTCTACAATTACCAACAATGTCCTCTTTTACACACCCACAGAAATGAATAAAGACCCATAAGCACAAACTCTGCCTCTCTTGTTCCATCCAAATCAGGAATATGATGAAGAAGGAGAAATGAAGGGAGAAACTATAAGGGAAGGAGAGGAAGTGAGGAGAAGAAGAGGAGGCAACTGGACAGGGATGGAAAGAAAAGAGTGAAGCAATGCAGGATAGATAATAAATGTTTAAAATCCAGCAGGCAAACAACTCCAGCTCTAATTTTGAACATTATCCATGTCTCACAGCAGCAACATTTGCACATCCCACCCATTCTTTTGTTCTCACAGCAGCATCTGTTCTTTTCAGTAAATTTAAGAAGACTCACGCACACGTACACACAATATTCACAGGTAATTATTTGGCAGGGGGAGGAAAGCCTCATCTTTCTATTAGACAAAAACAGTAATTATATGGAAACAGGAACAGATCCTAGAAAGAGAAAAACCACATTTTCTTCTATCATCCCCTACTTTTTCATGCAACATTGATCTGTATACTTGATCTATTGAGCTGGTTCAGTGAATATTTCTTATCAGAGGACCATTATATGATGAAATCACAGATTAATTTATTAAACAAATAATAAATAATACAAGGAACATTTCTACAAACAACATATAGCAGCCATTTCTTAAAATTATATGCCTATGAAGCTACTTTTTGGAAAATAAATGCTTATATCCAAAGATACAGCTTCCCTGAGGTATGCTATGTTCTTTGAGTTTAAGCCTGCAGGAAGGGTTTAATCTTTTTGGGTTTTTTTTTTATAAATAATTTTTATTGTAGTTAATCTTTTTGGTTTAATTATAGTACAGTGCCAGGTCCAAGGGGCATTTATAAATAATATACATTATTGTTATTATTACTGTTCCAGAAAACCTAATTGAGTAAAAACTCAAATATTGGTTACTGAAAGGCTAAAAAGGAAGAGGAGAGAAATCTATAGAAAGTGGTTTCAGGGAACGTCCAGACACTCATTCTGACTCTACCATAAACTGGGCAAGAAACGCCTATAACCTAACCAAATATTTGAATCTCCTTACAACTGAATCTCCCCCTTCTTTCTCTAAGATACCCATGTAACATTTTAAATCATAATAAGGCCATAAATGCAAACCTTGCAGAATTTGCAGTGAATGCTATATTTTCATCCTTTCCACCAGATATAATTTCCATTCCCCTTTTGCACATGCACTCACATACAAAACCTCATGAAACACACTCAGAAGCACAACCTGGAGTACTCACCCTATAGGAACCCTCACCATAAATTCACTTCTATATAGTTATCCTTATTCTTTGTTACACACCTGCTGTTGTAAACCCAGGCATGGATGTTCCCTCTTCTGCAACTTTTTCTTCTCAGCTGTGCTTTTTCCATTTCCCACCTTCTCCTTCACCATTTCTGAGTGACAGTAAGGAGGCGATTTGATGAATTGTAGCAACTGAATCAAGTACTGCCAAAAGTTACAAGGGCAGCAGTTTTGAAATGCTTAGCCCTTGCAAGGTAATGATCCCTGCCACATCCCAAATCAATAAAGCTGGCAAGCTGTTGCAAACAATTCCCAATCTAGGATTTAATTGTGGTCTGCCAGCAGCCTGAGGAGCTGGCAGCTGAGTCGGACAGTGAGGAACATGGGCCAGTCCTGGAGTCTGGGGAAGGCTCAGACGAGGGCTCTGCGTCAGAGGCAGAAATGGGGCCAGGGCTATCTGGGAGTGATGCGCGGACTCAGGAGCCTCCAAAGTCAGACAGCAGAGAGGCAGAGGAACAGAAGGAGCCTGTTCCTACTGTGTGCATGCGCAGAGCTACCAGAAGGCAAGAACAGTTAAAGCTAAAGGAACGACTCGGGAGTAAGGCCTGGAGATGATTGGTCCCTCCCATAAAGCTTAAAAGAGGAGCAAAGGCACATGGGCACTTTGCAGGAAAGCAACGTTGTTAATTCTGTTCCCAGTTGGCATCTCTGTTTGATTCTGGAATCCCTGTGGCTTTGCCAAGTAGATCTTTGGCAGAGTGCCAAGGGAGATAAAGGTTGGTGATTATCCCAAAGGACTTCTCCCGAAGGACTTTTTGCAACTAACTGGGACTCAGCTGTGAATGAACGTAATTCACAGCTGTTGCAATAAAAGAGGTTTTTGGGACTACTCGTGTGTTTTAATGACTCAGGAAGCCTAGGTCACAACAGATTTATACCCACAAGTTTTTTTCTCTTCATCAATTGTATCAAATACAGTTGGCCAGGAGACAGAGTCAGCATCTGCAATCCCTAACTATAGGGCAGGAGGGGCATGTTTGCCTAAGTGCACGTCTCCACTCAGAAGTGCCCGAGGAAGAAAAGAACCTTATTTCCAGCAAAGTGCTTTCCCAAAAGGCAACTGGACTTTTTTTTTCTTGAAAACATTTCATTTCTTACCCAAGAAACTTCTTCAATTTTTCATTTTCAAGGGGGAAAAAATCAAAGAAAAGTCCAGTTGCCTTTTGGAAAAGCACCTTTGGGACAACTATGACCTGGATGAATGAGAATCTCCATAGACACTTGTTTCCAGCAGTTGTAGTATTAGCTGATTTTAAGGAGCAGGTTAGGGTCATTGTCACAGAAAAAAAATCTACCTATGTGTCAACACCACATAATGGTACATAATCTATTAACATTGTTGTACTATAACCAGGGGTGAAATCCAGCAGGTTCTGACAGGTTCTGGAGAACCAGTAGCGGAAATTTTGAATAGTTTGGAGAACTGGCAAATACCACCTCTGGCTGGCCCCAGAGTGGGATGGGAATGGAGATTTTGCGATATCCTTCCTCCAGGAGTGTGGGGGGGAATGGGGATTTTGCAGTATCCTTCCCCTGCCATGCCCACCAAGCCACACCCACCAAGCCACACCAAGCTACGCCCACAGAACCAGCAATAGTAAAAAATGTGAATTTCACCACTGACTATAACCAACAATGCAAGGGCACCAGCAGCAGACATGGTATTGTGCATATAGGTGGCAGGATATATTAGGACCAGAAACCATTAACTGCCTTCCCCACTTTCCAAAAGTTCCACCCTTTAGGTCTCCTTCAATGCCTTTATTTAAGCATACCTTCCATTATGATTTGGGTACTTGATTATTGTTATGGTTTCTAGTCCTTGGCACTTGTTTTTAGTACATTTCTCATCATCAGGCTCTTGGGAGACACTGTTGCTCACATATCACCATAAGCCCCTGGCATTCTATTTGCTTTATTTCTTAGCACCCAGCACTGGGTTTTCTGTGATGTTGGATTTTATAGCATTCAAGGATATTGGATTTTGTGCTATAAGATTCAGAGTGGTTTTTTTTTTTTTTAATATAAAAGAGATATGAATTTTTAATACTGGAAATGCTTGTTGCTGGACAACATGCAGTAAAATCAGGACTTCAAAAAAATACAATCTTTCAGAACTGAAATAAAGGGTTTACATTATGGAAAGTGTTCTCCATCCCTTCAGCTCCCTCCCTCCGTCTGTCCTTCTGGCTCTTCAGGGTACCCATTCTTCCAGACACCACAAATACATCAAAGAAAAATATGTGCATATCAGCCATAATGGAGGCATTATTTCTTATTTTACTGTATTTTTTATTTATGAAATTGGAAGAAGTCTGAAATTATAGGTAGTTTAGTCAACTTACAATAGCATTCACTGTAAGAAGGAAACTTTCTTCTTGTTTTTTCTTTTTTTCTTTTTGCTGTTGGAAATCACTATCAGGTTTGGGAGTGGTGACACTGGGAGACACTTGGTTTGTTTGCAGTTGTCAAATGCCATCTGTCCAATTGGCATCTGGTACAATTGTACCACATGTACCATATATATGGTACAATTATATATGTTACATATATAATGTGTATGTGTTGTGTATGTATTTGTACCATATATGTGGCACAAATGTGCAAATGTGCAAATTGGGCAATATATCACATATAATTGGAAATATCATAATGTACATGACATCACTGTCCCTACTGTCAAGTAGGGTGACCAAATTCACAAACCATTGTTTCATATGTTGTCTGCACAATGAAAAGACCTGTTACTTGATTCCTTGTAAATTCATTCTCACAACAGATTTCTGATGCCAGATTTTACTCTTGATTACTGAATTTTAATTTTAAGATAATGAAATAAATGGGATTATAAATCATAGGAATCATACTATTAACCATAGTAACTTTAGGCTGCAGCCTTCAAACTGCTTCTTAATAATAAATCCCTCTGAACTATATATTTAGGAGTGTATTTGTTAACTAAGTATTTACCTGAAAGCTGTTCCTATCATAGAAATTAAGAGAACTAATACAACAATCCAAAAGTCTATGGAGATTTTCAGTCATCCAGGTCATGGTTGTCCCAAAGGTGCTTTTTCAGGAGGCAACTGGGTTTTCTTGTTTTTTCTTTCTTCTTTGAAGATGTTTCACTTCTCATCCAAGAAACTTCTGGAAAAAGTATGACCAACTGTCTGCAAGGACCATAAACCTTTCCATTCCCCACCATCCAGTCAGAGCTGAAGAAACATCTTGGATGAGAAGCGAAACGGCTTCAAAGAAGAAAGGAGCCTGGATAGCTCACAGACAGAGCACTGTAATTTAACACCAGCTGTCTGCAATTAAGGTAAGATCAAATCTCGCCAGGCTCAAGGTTGACTCAGCCTTCCATCCTTTCTAAGGTAGGTAAATTGAGGACCCAGTTTGTGGGGGCAATAAGCTGACTTTGTATAAAATATACAAAAGTATGAAGGCTATTGCTTAACGCACTGTAAGCCACCCTGAGTCTCCAGAGAAGGGCGGCATATAAATCAAATTAAAAAAAAAAAAGTCCAATTGCCTCCTGAAAAAGCACTTTTGGGACAACAATCCAAAATATTCAGAATCAATCCTATTGGGTTTATCGAGGTTTGCCCTTAGGATAATAGCGACGTCACTCTTTTCTGGGATGGAGGTCATGGAAGGAGTATAATGAGCCTTATTTGTGAGAAAATATGCATATGGCTGTGCTATAAATTCATTCCAGTTCTACTGCATCTTCCTCAGTAGCTCTTTGTATTCAGTGTCCAGAAGCATATTTTAAAACTCTGATATGCCTTGTAGTCCTGGCCAAGGAACTTCAATAAGTTTGGACTTGCTCTGAGAAGTCAAATGCAAAAAAAGAAAAAAAACACACACAAAAAGTCAGTTCAGCAGACATAAGAAGCAAGCAACAACAACAAAAAAACCCTAAAAACATGAGCATGTCTGGAAAAGGATTTAACTGAGGCTGTCTGTGTGTCATGTTCACTCTATCAAACCATTCCTTTAATCTTCCTTTCATACCAGCAGGCTGCTTCCTTTTAATGGCCAATTCTGTCTACTCTCATTCGATTCATATATTTCCCATATATAATAAAAAAGGGGCAACTGTTGGAGAAGTTTAATCATGTTAAAAACTTTTTATTTATTTATACATTTTAAATTAAAGTTTATCCTTGAGAGGGTACTCTTTTTCATCGTTAGGCATTTTAATTTATATTTTTATTATGCTTATCACTTGATACCATATATCGCTTGATACCATCAAGTTTATCACTTGATGCCGTATTTTCAAGATATTTTTAGACTGATAAGAAGTAATCCTAAACACATTTTGGACCTTTTCTAAAAAAACGTATAGCGAATTATTCTGTTAAATAAATGCATATAGAATTGTGCGTACTTATTTGAACAAAGCAGTGCTAACATTTGAGTAAAATATCACACAAAGCATGTGGCTGTGACCATCTGATTTGTAAGAACAAATACAACATAAAAAGAGATTAGAGAATTCATAACACAGTCAGCCTGTGTGGGACAGTGATTCCTAGTTAATATTTTCAAGCTTCCTGCCTACATAGGGCAAATTAATACTTCATTAGTATTACCAGAAATAAACATCCTGCCTAATATATCTGCAAACAAAAGAGGGGAGATTCTAATGCATCAGTAGAAGACCTATTTAGTACTCAGGCTAAGATCCTTCGGGTTAGGGACCAACACAAAAGTTTTTCTATTGAAAATGACAGTCAAGAATGTTCTACCATGACAGGTTTCCTGATATACTTACAAAACAGGGGCGTGTATCCATCATATTTGCAACATTATGTAATCAGGTCATGGTTCACCAGGTGGAAGCCATACCATGATAAGAAAATAAGCCCATCTGTCTGTAGCTGACTCCAGGAGACTTTTTCCCATCTGACTTAGAACTCCTAAGACCACCACGAACAAGTGACTTTTCTTTCCTGCTCTCTCCCTTCCTTTGTCTCAGTGTGTCTGCTGTGCTGCTTTGAACCTCATTATGTCAGACAAAGCTCACAGCTTTGTAACTTTGTCTGACAGTAACTTAGTTGAGGACCAGAGTTTTATTTAAGGAGGTAGAGACATGGACAGAAGTAGGCCTACAGAAGAGGTGAAAACTGTAGAGGAGAATAATAGGGCAAATTAAAGTCCTCATGCTGAATGATATCCCTGCAGACTTGGACTATCTGAGCAACAGTAATGCATGCTGAAGAATTGACACTGTGTAAGTTACAGTGTCAGGATGTGTCAGATTACCCAGCCAGATATCTCTTGCCCCCTTTCACCTTATGACACAAATATCTCTGGGAATACAAAGTCCCCTTCTGAAGATTATTCTGTCAGTAAGTTCAACAGAGGATTGGCTTATCTCAGTATATACAGGGCACCCTTTGAATTCAGCAGCTGCAATTAGTTGAGAAGGCAGCATCTAGGCTTAGACTGGAAACAGTTTGTGGAAACATATTTTGTCAATGCTGAAACATCTTTATGTGCTGCCTCCTGTTTATGGTCACTGTTCAAAATCATGGTTATTTGAATATACCTTAATTGCCTTGGGACCTGGATGCCTGAAGAGGCAATTTTTCACCCATTGTTTGTTGGGGTTTTCACTGGAAACAGATTTGTCACCTAAAGTAAAGCTAAGGAGAGGGACTTTTCTGTGATACCTTTGGAATGTTTTATCAAGGGAGGTGTGTTTTATTGTCTTTTTTAGCCGCAGGCAGAGATCAAAAGCTTTTTATTTCCCCTTTTAAAACTTTATTTAAACTTCACCTGAATGGAAGTTTATGTTTCTCTTTTCTGCAGAAGAGACTGTTACTTCTACTGTACTAATTTCAATTTTATCTCTGCTGAGCTCCTTTCTCGCTGTTTCTATTGTCCCTCTATTCCTGTTTGCTGTTTCATGTGGTTCTGGGAAGCCTGAGAGATTGAATTGAATAGAAGGGGAAAATGTAAAAAATAAAAACCAAAACCCAATTAACTAAATTAACATCCTGTCTTGCACACCCTCTCCTCTAAATATCCTGTGTTTTCAGAACTGAGGCAATTCCAGATTTTGCTTTGAGAATATTGAGAAAAATAAGCATCACTAAAGCTGTAGTCGGAAGTTTGAGTCATACTTAATTGGCTGATTTTAGGAAAAGTGGAAATAGTTTAAACAAATGAGTCAGGTTTACAAGAAATGACTATCCACCTTCTAAATTCTCCCCTTCTTGTCAATGGCATATGATTCTAAAGATCACAACTTTCAAAGATCATTTACTAGTTCCTGGAGGCTAAATAGTGCTATTTCCAAGTCAAAATACAAAGAATTTCATGGTAAAAGACATGTAAATATATAATCTAAGTTGTTCAAAAGCACTTCCTTATAGCAGAGGTGTTCTTATTTTATTTTTTTCCCCATTCACATGTGTGTCCTTAAATTTTACTCTACAGTAGGGGTGTCAAACTCACGTGTCATGGCAGTGTCATGTGACCTATCGGGACTTCTTTCCCCTTCACTAAACTGGGTGTGGGCGTGGCCAGCGCGTGACACATCCAGCATGTGGGCCGGGAGTTTGACAGCTCTGCTCTACAGTGTCAGAAGATCAAATGGAACAGATAGGAAGTGAGTTATATCCCTTTGTTCTGTGAGAATGACCAATCCTAGTGGTAGGAGTTTATGCTGATTCACTTTCACAAAAATGGAGGAGTCCTTCCATTTATGGAGCTGCTGATCTGCATCAAACCTAATATGATTATCCAGCAGTGAAGGTACAATTATGGTGATGAAAGGATGTGGAGATTCTTTGAGATGAGTAGTGTCCAAATGTTTGTGCTGTTTGAAAAAGAGTAACTCAGTGTTCTGACCCAGCCTTAGCAGAAACAAGAAACAGACTCCTTGTCACAAAAAACCCCTCTTTATTTATCTCTTGTTGTATTAATTGCATTCACCTACCGAAAAATCCAGGCAGTAGTCCTTCAAGGAGTTAACTGCAGTACAGACCTTATCAGTTCCTTGCGATAATTGCAAGGCCATGAGTTCCCAGCTGAAAGGCTGCAAATTAAGTTCTGGCAAGCAGTCTTTGTGGCACGAAACACAATGAGCAAAATCTTCAGAAATACGAACTGTTGTCTCCTATGACAACCTTTCCCCTTTCCTTCTATTTTTTCCCCAGCCAGGGAGGGGCCATTCAGTGTCCATGTGTGCTTTGCTTCCCGAGTCAACTTCTTGTCCTCCATTGCTCACCTCTTCTAACTGCTCTGCGCATACATGCATCTGGAACAGGACCCAGCTGTTCTTCCTCCTCACTCTTATCAGCCTCCAAAGGCAGCTGCCTCTCTGGTGGCTGGGAAATGTCGGACGGCCCTGGCTCTGTCTCTGTGTCCAACACAGAGCATCCATCAGAGCCTTTCCCAGACTCCAGCACTGGCCCAAGTTCTTCCCCAACCTCCTTATGGTCCAAGTCTGCTGCCAGCTCTTCTGGCAGCTGGCGGGCCACAACACTCAGGCTGTCTGGGGTAATCATGAAAAGACATCTTAACAAGTAGAGATTTGCATAACAAACCAGCACACTTTCACAAAGCTTGAAGGAAGTTATCATTATATATTTGATCTCCAATATGCAGAAAAAGAGTGATTAGACCACCCTAGACTATCCTGACCCAAGAAAATTATTAAAAACTCAAGAAAGCTGTCCCAAAGAAACAAATCAGTATTTTACGTGCTGACATTGTTTTGTTTTGACAGGAGAATAATTGGTTTATTAATTAGATAACTATCTATGTAATTGGGGCTATCTCATTGTAAGCTCATTGTGATCAGGAAACAGAATCCTCAGGAAGATTAAAACTATACTTTATTGAAATAAACTAGGATAACAAAATCTTGCAAACCTGATGATGCTTCACCTCCTCCCTCTTTTATATCCCAGTCAATCAAGGAGGGGCCTGTTTATATTGTCTCTTCTCAATACTACTTTGTTTCCCAAGCTTGTTTAAACTCTCTTTGCTTATATTACAGTTCTTGCCTATTTCCCTCAAGGTCATCTCCTTAATTTTCTGTATTCATTGAGCAGTTAAAAGAAAAGTACATATACTTCCTCCATTGAACGAACTGGTTCATCTGTGCAAGTAATATGTACAGTAATGTGTGTATTATACAAGTATGTGGAAAAATACAACTATATTGTTTCCACTAGATAAAGGGGACAAATTCTCAATACTTCCGGAAGCCTCCTGTGCCCTCGTGCTTGTTTCATAAGATTTGAGGAGTTTCCCCAGAGCAAAGTTGCAAGATTTGCACGTGCATGCATGTGGGAAAAGGCAGTGAGAAGCTTACATAGTATGAACAGTAGTCTGCTAAGTGCCTTCGATTGGCTCAATTGCTGTAGTCCAGTTTACACACAACAACTAACAATACTGTTCATAGCCCTTACTCAAATTAATAATTGATAAAGCTGTAGCCCAAATACAATGCAATATATAATTAGCTTACTTTAATAGCATTTGCTGCCAGAAAGGTAGCCATTATTTGGCCTAGTTTTCAGGGGGAATTAACCACATTCATGGAAAACTCAGGGAGCACTAGTCATGATGACTGTATGTAATCTTTAGATCAAGATACATCCTACTAAATAGCCGGAGGAGAGGTAACTAAGATTGTTGAAGTCTTATGTGTAACTACTATAGAAATAAATTATTGTTATTTGGATTTTACTTGGATCCTTAGTTTGCTTTTTATATACTACTTTGTATTTTTCTACATATCTTTGATTTTGGTCATTGCAGTATGGTTTAGTCACAGTAGAAGCCCACAATCTATGATCTCAGGATCACAAATAGTCCTCAAGGTCTTAATCATGACTGTCAAAAATGTCCAAAAGTTGTTAACCAAATTATAATTTTAAGGCGATAGATTTTATGAGATGTATGAATGGCGAGTAATTGCATCAACTACACTTAATTTTAATTAAATTTGAATTAAATAAAATTAGCCTGACTATTTCTTTTTGGAATGCAACCTCCAGCATGGTATTTAAAATCCAAATACACTATTTGGCTTATGAGAAATGTGCCTACATTAGATTATGGCAATGATGAGACGATGATAAGGAAGACTGGCATTGTATTCAGGACTGTAGCTGTTGAATGTAGGTAGCAAGGGAAGGTTTTGATTGTTTGGTCAGCCTATATGGTGGTCTTGAGATTGAGATAGAATGTCTGACATGACATCAGTCTATGTGATATACCACAGAGGTATCCTAAGGCTTTTCTTAACTCAGGCCAACATATTTTTGGTTGCTGGCAAGTAATTTGTGTTGTACTATCTGGCCTTGAAAGTATAAGTATCGTTTCTGCAAGGGTAAGTAAAGCTGTGATACATTATTTTCCAACCTCTCATTGCAGGGGAAGGAAAAGCTCAGTGACTTGCAGCTATTTGCAAATTCACTTAATCCAAACCACTGTTAGTTTTCCTCACTGCTGGATTCTCAATAAAAGCAGATCCAGCTGAGAAATATGAAGAAGGTAGCCATTCTCACTATCTACTTACCATACTAAGGGCTTCTATTCAGACAAAGTTACAGATTCAAGGTTTCTCTGCTCTCCTCCCCTCCCTCACAAAATTCAACTCCCATACCTCTTTCTCTCACACACACATGGTTGATGTTTTAATTTTTTTACCTATAGTAAAATGCTTTCTGTCTCGTGTAGAGAATGAAGAGTTTTGCAGAGGCCCGTTAATATTTCCTGGATAGCAAAGCCTTTTTTCATTTTTTTACTTGTAAGCATTTTCATTGTACTCATCCAGCAATCTCATGGAGCAGCCCTGGAATTCTGTAAACTTGGTGTTGCTTCTCATACTGAGATTCTGGGACAGGAATAGAGACCTTCCAGGTTTATCTACATTATAGTTTACCAAAATTCCAAGTGTATCTTGAGGTCAAGTGTTAGAGGTTGTAATTCTTTGGCAGGGGAGAGGGGTATTTCTTCCAAGGTTTATCATAATGAGGCTGTAAAAAAATCTGGACAACTCTACATGGCAGCAAAGAATGATGGTTTCCTATGTCTAGATGGGGAATAATTAACATTCCTTGCTGCTGTTTGCCCAGTGATCTCCTGGGTCTCTAGAGCTACTTTCTGAAAATCCTTGCCTTAAAACAGATGGTCTTCAGTCGCATTCAATCTCTGAAATAATTCAGGCAGCAAGAAGATTGTTCTCAAAGTGTGATTGATCCATATAGTGAATGATTCTCGTATGTTAAGATGGTTGGATGGAGCTACAAGAAGAATCATCTTGAGCATCTTCTTCATATGGATGTATCCATATATATTCGTATCTACGCTACTCATATTCCTTGTAAAGTCCCAGAGTAATGTAGAAAAGAACAATAAAAAACAATCTAAATAAACCTACCAAAAATATAACCAATCATATTTAAAAACCAAAATATACAACAATTAAACTAAACATGATTTTAGAAAACAATAATAAAAATAATAAAGCAAAACCTTAAGCAATTTAAAATACAGTCTAGTCCAGAAGCTGTTGTTATAGCTGGATAAAAAGGCATGCCTTCAGTTGTTCAGTTGTTTTTCTGAAAGAAGACTGTATGGGGGTTTAAGAAACATTATATCAGAGTGATGTCTTTGAGAAGTACTTGGATTGTCATACAGAATACATATTAAATAATAATTAGACATTCCATATTCTCCTAAAGAAGGACTATGGGTGACATGATAGCAGTGTTCCGATATCTCAGGGGCTGCCACAAAGAAGAGGGAGTCAACCTATTATCCAAAGCACCTGAGGGCAGGACAAGAAGCAATGGGTGGAAACTAATCAAGGAGAGAAGCAACCTAGAACTAAGGAGAAATTTCCTGACAGATCAATTAA
Organism: Pantherophis guttatus; assembly: GCF_059756535.1. NCBI lineage: Eukaryota > Metazoa > Chordata > Lepidosauria > Squamata > Colubridae > Pantherophis > Pantherophis guttatus. The sequence goes on along the minus strand of NC_142063.1, from coordinate 287,063,818 downwards.
CCAGTGGAACAACTTACCTCCAGAAGTTTGAATTCTCCAACATTGGAAGTTTTTAAGAAGAGATTGGGCAACCATTTGTCTGAAATGGTATAGGGTTTCCTGCCTGAGCAGGGGGTTGGACTAGAAGATCTCCAAGGTCCCTTCCAACTCTGTTATTCTAAATTCTATATCAAATAGTGTTCTCGTGGTCTCTTCTGTTCAAGATACTGAACACATGCATTTAACTTGAAAATTATTCTGTTACTTATAGGTCAACTCCAACCCAATAGCCATCACATCAGTAATATGCTGTATATGGGGATCCAGAGAGAAAAAGAGTGTCGAAGGTCACACCACATCCTAAAAATCACTTTTTACATGATCAGAATTAATAAATCAGATTAGATATAGTGCTGCTGCTGCTGCCAGTAAACATCTAAAGGCAAAATGCCAGAAGTGGCCTATTACTCCTTCTATAAATGTCTTATTAAGATTTTAGACTGCCAAACATTGATTTATATGATTTCAAATCAATCCAAAATACACAGTGAGTCGAGAGTTTGCTGTTAAGCAAAGCAATCATATAATCGCTTCACCTCACATCCAGATCAATTTGCTTTGCACAGTAAGATGGGTGGAGGGGTGTAGAAATCACATTTCCACTGAAAAACATTTTAATCACAATAAACAAGCAGCGACCACTTTCTGCATTACCTGTTTGGAGGTAATTTGAATCAATCTTCCTAAAACTACCCTTTTTATATTGTTTGAAGCAAGATTTTCTGAAGAGAGATTGCCATAATTATTCAAATATGCATGGGGGAAAAATGTTCTCACAAGGGGGAAGGGAGGGAGGGAGGGAGAGAAAGAATTTTCCCAGGGAGATATTAACCAATTGGTGAACTCTTTGTCTTAATTACAACTGAGAATCTCCATAGACACACTTGGAATACTGCATCCACAATGTAAAAAAGATGTTGAGACTCTAGAAAGAATACAGAGAGGAGCAAAGACGATTAGGGGACTGGAGGCTAAAACATATGAAGAATGGTTGCTGGAATTGGGTATGTCTAGTTTGGTGAAAAGAAGGACTAAGGGGACATGATAGCAATGTTCCAATATCTAAGGGGTTGCCACAGAGAAGAGGGAGTCAAGCTATTCTCCAAAGTACCTGAAAGCACAACAAGAAGCAATGGGTGGAAACTGATCAAGGAGAGAAGCAATCTAGAATTAAGGAGAAATTTTCTAACAGTGAGAATAATTAATCAATGGAACAACTTGCCTCCAGAAGTTGTGAATGCTCCAACACTGGTTTTTAAGAAGAGATTGGACAACCATCTGTCTGAAATGATATAGAGTCTCCTGTTTAAGCAGGAGGTTGCACTAGAAGACCTCCAAGGTCCCTTCCAAGTCTGTTATTCTGTACTCTGAATCTGGAATAGTCACACTCTAAATGTCCCTAAGGTGCTTGTTCAAGAGGCAGCTAGACTTTATTTTTCATTGAAGACGTTTCATTTCTCATCCAAGAAGCTTCTTCAATTCTGGATGATAATGTCTGCAAAATGTCTTCAAGGAAAAACAAAGAAAGTCCAGCAGCCTCTTGAACAAGCATCTTGTTGACGACCATGACCTGGAGAATGAGAATGTCTATAGACATTCCACTCCAAATGGTCTGTAGACACAGCCTCATTTCCACATGTGTCTTCGAAGAACAACCGTCTGTAGCATTAACTCAGTTATGCACATTGCAAGAAGGGGGTGTTGTTGAGACCAAAATAATTGGTTTTAAAAGGCAAGTTGAAGAGATTTAGAGGACGGGTAGGTAGCCTTTTTGTAGGGAGAACCACTTTTTTAAAACTGAGCTTTGTTAGGAATCAGGGATTGACATGACTACCAGAAAGGGAGAAAGTTGAATTTGAAGTTGGGTTCCCCACCAACACTGTTTGCCCTTTGCCACTGAGTTTTGGTAGTGCAGTTTGGGAATGCTCCAGACAATGCCAAAAGTATCTCCAGAGGTTAGATGTGGGCCATGAGTCTCCACCTCTTTATATAGTGTGAGGCAGGGGTGAAATGCTCCCAGTTCGGACCAGATCGCCTGATCCAATAGCGATGGAGGCGGGTGGTTCGGAGAACCGGTAGCAAAAATCCCGGTCCAGCTGAGCAAAAATCCCTGCCCCCCCATTGCCCAGCTGAGTCGCGTAATCATCAGAGGCTTTTTTTTTATTTTTAAAAGCATTTTTTCTACAACCTCTTCGGCGGAAGAGGTTATAGAAAAAATGTTTTTAAAAGTAAAAACAAAGCTTCTGCCAATCAGACAAGTCAGCTGCGATCGTCAGAGGCTTTAAAAGCATTATTTTAACAACTTCTTCAGCTGAAGAGGTTGTAGAAAAATGGTTTTAAAAATTAAAAAAAAAAGTTGGCCACGCCCACTCAGTCATATTACCCCCACACACCAAGCCATGCCCACAGAACCGGTAGTAACAAAATTTACATTTCACCACTGGTGTGAGGGTTTGATCATCTTTTATTCAACAGTTGTTTCTAGGGCTTTGCTTTTCTTTTCTGTACTCCCTTAAGTCACCAATGAGACCCTGACCTAGATGAAAGATGCTATTTCTAGAAAAATCTCCTAGAGACCTCGTGAAATGCAAAAAGCAAGCCTACAGGACTTTTCCTTTTTAAAAAATATATACAAAAGGTGATAGAGCTGCTTTTTTACGAATAAAAGGAAAGTTACTGCCAGTAATTTCTAGCAACTCAGAGTACATAAGAAGTAATATTCCCTGGAGAAGCATATTGCTGGAAAAAGCTAGCTAGGACATTGCAGTACTTTCCTCACGTTAAAAAAAAAAATCTTTGAAGTCCTGTTTTAAGCAAATGTCACCCTCAAGAGAACAGAGTTTTATTCTAGAGGGATGCACTATTTTATACCCTGTTCCCATCGCGTTGCTTTACCGCTGCATTTAGCCATCAGGATGACTTATTTGTGTTCATTAGGCCACCGAACAAGACTATATAGCAAAAGTGACCTGGAGAAAATGCTTCTGTGTAATAGAAACTGTTTTATGTGTTGTGAGGGAGCCGGCAGACTAGGCTAGTAGCTGGGCAATTTAGGCAGAATACCAACTAGCATCATTAAAACAATGCACCGAGTCGATGGGATCGTGAGGCAGCTGAGATTCTGCAGTTGTGCCTATTAGACACATGTTGCTTTATGAAGAATCATTAGAGCCAAGAGAAGAGTAAATACATCTTATCGTGGCATAGAGACAAATTGCATTACTAAAAATCTCAGCTTGGAGCTGCATGATATTTTTCTTCCTCTGCTACCAAGGGAATTGGCTTTTCCCATCTCTCTCCCCCCCCCCGCCACCCCCACTTCTCTGCAGACCTGTAACTTGCCACCAGTACTGTATAGCCAAGAACACACGTTTGTTGCTCATTGTTTTTCATTATCATTGATTTAAGTGAGAAAAAGGACTCCATATTTGTTTGTAAGATTATGAAAGGTAATAGATTCTTACTGAGAGCTCTACCTTACTCCTGGGACTTTCCTGCAGGGGGCTTTATGTGAAACCTGTATTTTATCACAAGTTGCATTAGAGCCACCTTTCCTGGAAATACAGTCAGGGAAACAAACAATAAATGGGAAAGCAGAAATTAAGCAGCTGGTATTTGGCCTGTCAGGGTTCTGGTACTCCCGAGTCCAGCACGATGCCAAAAAGTCACATTTCTGCAGTTGTCTGGAAAACATTTCTCCATCTCCAATTTGTGAGCCTGTTGAAATTATTATTATTTAGGTCACCATAAAGTATAATAGCCCCACTCCAAGGCCGAAAAATTTCCAAAGTAACATAGCACAAATAGGCACTGTGACACTCCCAGCTTTCAAGTTTGCATTTTAGATGACAAAACACACAAAGATCAAGGAGAGGGGAGAGAAAAGAACAGGGGAAAAAAACAAGTTCAGGGATCTTTTAAAGTTATACCTAGAATTGCCATAATCTAAACATCCAAGCAGCAGCAGCCTAATTCATGTCTTATGCAAATTAGCCTAATTTGCATTTTAATCCATTTTTAAAATCCCAAGGCAATTCCCAGAATAAAAATCACAACAGAACACATAACATCAAAAATAAAAGCAAATTAAAATCTCTAATAAATGCAATTAAAAGTTCTGCTTTGTAAATGGAATACCTATCAACTTCCCACTTGGAATTTATTTTAACAGATTTACCCTGGAAATATATAAAGCGCCACTGACAGTTCCAATTTTTATTTAAAGTGCTATGTTATTCTACCCACCACAACTGTGGTTGCCTTTCTTGATTATATACAAACCACTTCTGTGCCTTTGCCCATTCAAGGTCACTTGTTACTCTTCTCTGTGCTCTTTTAGGCTTGGCCTTCCATTATGAACTACTTCTTCCTGCAACAGCAGGGAGCAGCTCTTTGGTAGTACAATCAGTGCTGTTATCTCCCTTGTACTGTTCCTATGCTTTCCCATACAGTGCATTACACTGTGCTAAATCCTGTGCAAAAATAAAGTAAAATGCTCTTGACTCAGATCTAGATGGTTGGGGCTAATTTTCTTACCTGGTTTTCCCCAAGAGCCATGGATGAGAGATATTCCCATTTTTCTTTCAAGAAAGAAAATCAAAATGGATATTCACACTTACCAATGCTAGTCACGTAGAAACCCACCTGATTGGTTTCTCTGTTTGATTTTCCCAGACTTCAATTGTCCCTGCCCATTACCTGGACCAAGAGGTCAGCTCATTTATCCATCTTAAGTGCTTGAATTCTCTGGAATGGGATTTCTTCCCATTCATGACAACTTCTCATTATAAATTATCCTGAAGCAGTTGTGAGCCCAAAGCCCTATTTTTGGAAGCCCTGCCTGCTTAAATATTCTGGAAAAATAGCAACGTCCTTTATAAGGCTGAGCAATCATTGGCAAATCAGCAAATCAGAACTGCAACTCAGTCTAAAACCATTTTTCTAGAGGGTTCCAAGAGACCATCCACTGATGATGACATCAGCACAAGGGGTGGAGTGGTGTTTTACAATCTGTTTATTTCAGGGGATTGGGAGAAAGGGACATTTTTAACCAAACTACCAAAGTTTGATGGATGTAGCTGAAATGAATGTAAATTATTGTTAAGTTTAGCTGTCCCAATTATTATTTAGCTACGGTATCTCCTTTATTAAATCTTATATCACAAATCATTGTTTGGTAGCACTCTGTTTTACATGTGGTAGAAAGCCCTATGTTTGGTTGCCATCATTTCCAAGGACTTTGAAACTCTAGAGAGATGCTATCTCAGTGCAGACTTTAATAAGCTAGATGACACCAGCGGCTTTATTTAAGGCCATTAGAGCTATGATTTCTAAGCAATCTAAACAATTCATACATAATAATAGTGATAATTTTAATAAAAGTTGCTTTTATCATGATATATAAGGTTACATTAAATTTGATGTCACATTCCTGGGTCTAAAGAAGGGAATGGCAAAACAAATGACATTACCAAATGTAGAAAATTCTGCAAAAACCATAATCTCAAATAGATTAAGGAAGACTGTGCAAAGTAGGAATGTGCTTTGCAATACAAGTCAAAAGAATTGTGGAATTTTTTTTCCATATACCAATTCTTTCAGGCCAGGAATTCTGGGAGGTGTAGTTCCAACATATTTGATGAACATCAGATTAGACAAAATTTATGCTAGAGAACTGGTGGAAGTCAGAAGAGATTAAATTAAGATATGTTGTTACAGGTAATTTTCACCAATATCAAATATAGACCTTAATAGTTAAAATTAAACCTTGAACTGTGAGATGGGTGGCAAATAGAGAGAGAGAGAGAGAGAGAGAGAGAGACAGAGAGAGACAGAGAGAGACAGAGAGAGACAGAGAGAGAGAGAGAGAGAGACGCAGACAGACAGACAGACAGACAGACAGACTATATATTTGTATATTGAAAGACGGTGTGTATTCTTGTCTTTAACTTTATTATCTGTACATAAGTAAATAACTGATGAAAAGGCTTTTTTTTTTAAAGTAAAAGTTTATAGTTGAGTCAGAGTTTCCAAGGCATGGATTTCAGTCTACTTTTGGACTCTCTGGGTCTTTCTTGTGCTCTACAGTCCAGGGTTTTTGACCATGAACATCTATTGCATCTCTCATCTAAACCACAACTACATGCCTACCTCTAACTCTCCTAAATATATTACTGAGCAACCCAATTGTTGATTTGAGATCCGCTTTGGGATGACTTTGGAACTGGCATTCTTGTCAGGTTGTTCTCATAACTTCTAAATTTAGCCATCTACTTCCTTTCTACCTCTCTCCGTGTCTGCAGAGTAGAACAATGTGCCGCAACTCATGATTGTGACAAATATAGAGTTACTGATGTTTCTATTTGCCATGCTTCCTGTAACATTACTGGGCTATCCGCAACAGGTTTCTTCCCATCTAACTAAGTAAGTTTTCTGTTGAATGGAAACTGAAATCAGACCTTTTCATCCAGAAATCTGTAGCATTTAAATGCATTCCCCCTGGGCTACTGTATCTGGTATCACAGCTGGTGCTCTTTTGTATACCAGACACTCTTCTAAAATGCCAGCTCGGGTCTTATAAAGAGGTAGCAGCAGGCCCAGCTCTCCCACACATTGATCAATTCCTCACCATTTATTATCGCCCTTTATTTGTCTTCTGGTTAATATAGTTATAATAATAACATAAATAAACATATTAAATATTTATATAAAAAGATAAATACCACGTTCATCCCCCTATGTGGAAAACGGTAAGAAAACAATTGGCGTCTGGGGATTTCTTCTGTTTTCTTGCCATGGGGAACTTTGATCCTTTGCAAGTAATTGGCACGGCCAGTCCTTTTCGGTGCAGATGTTTCAAGGAAAAGCCAAATGCATTTTAGTCTGGGAAGAAATGGCCAAACAGGAGAAGAAAAATAGGAGAAGAAAATGAAAAGATGACGGGATGACTGTGAGCTAATAAAGACATTGTTCCACTTCTTGAGATCTTTATTGAAAGTCATCACACACACACACACACACACACACACAAACTAAAAAAGAGGGAAGTGCAAATCTTTCAAAAGCAGTATTTCAGAGAAGCAGGTATAGGGTTAGGGTTAGGTATATATTTCCTTATATCATTAAAGCAGCCACTTCTTTTCCCAAACTTGCATGGCTGCTTCCAATGTCACTCTGTTTCTGCATGTGTATAATGTGCCAGCTGAGCTAGAATACATTGGTTCTTTGGGGGAAATGAGATGTGCTTGTGAGAGAGTCCCTCCCCCCGCCTCACCAATCATCCCTCAACAAAAAGAAAATTATCCAAAGGAAGAAAACTTAGGTGAAACTTAGGTAACTTTTAATGTATCAAGGGGAGATTCCCCAACAATTTCTCAAGAGCATTCCTTTCATTCCCGCCTGTAGTGTAATCAGTAGCATCACTACGGAAAAAAAATCCAGAGGGATGATTTGCCAGAGTGGTTGAAGACTGCTGAAGAAATTATTCCACAAAGCAACACACACACACACACACACACACACACACACACACACACCTATATCAGAGCTAAAGATGTAAATTTCTCCAAAATTGTCATCTTCAAAGAACATTTTCTTTCATCAAACCGAATAAGAACTAGTTGGGGAAAGAGATCCAGGCAGATCTCTCTGCCTGACGTAACTCTTACAATCTTACTTAGGGCTTTGACTTCTCTCCATTTAATATTTGAACATTTCAAGCTCTCTCTAAAAATGCAGGCTCTGTGTAATATCTGAAACAGGCTTTGAGTTTCAAATATTCTCTCCTTTTAATGAGCAGTTCACAAATAATCATAACATCTTATCCGGTAGTGGGTTTCAAATCCCGTCGCTACTGGTTTGCTCATGGGTGTGCGCAACGCTTCTACACATGCACAGAAGCTTCTGCACATCCACGGAAGCATCTGGGCAGGTGGGCGGAGCCTCCCGCTACCAGTTTGCCCAATCCGGGGCAAACCAGTATCAACCCACCATTGATCTTATCATCACAACCCAATAGACTTATATGATCTCATCACTGGGGATTTAGTCTCCAGTCTTTTAAAAGTTAGACTACAGTATGTAAACTATATTGTCCAAATTTAGACATACCACCTCCTCTTGCTATTCAGATCAATGTGGTTATATATGTACAGTATTCAGAAAAATAATTTTCCTCATCCTAAGCAACAGGACAGCAGAACAGAACAGAGTTGTATGTCCCCAGTTTATTTGTTCCATTTATATTCTTCCACTTTAAATGAAAAGAGGAGCGAGATTAACCAATAAACCATAATTTATTCAAAATGCTCCCTGAGCCTCCAGTCGAGGAAATGACATTTTCTTGATTCTTTTTCTTTCCTTGATTGGTGTAGACATGCAACTTTCTGCAAAAGATATGCATTGTTTCAGTTTGCTGGGTGGTGAGAATTTCAGAGTGTGCATTTTTTTTTATTTTGCTTTTCAGATGCTGCTTCACTTCCCTTTGTTCTTTGCCTTCTTCATACAGGCATTAGAATTCATTTTCTGGATAATTTGTTCCACTCCTGGCTGTGCTGCCATATTTTTGCCTGGAAGGTTGTAGTTAGGATGAGTAGATAAGATCAGAACACTGAATGATGCCTGATTTCCTGGCATTTCTTTGCTAAATTGATTATTATCCATGATGTGAGCCAGAAATGCTAGGGATACTTGGATGGATAATGAAAGAAATGTAAGTCTCCTCCAGATGTCTTCACAAGTTAATGAGTGCAGTGTCTGGCATTTATCCAGCTTGAAAGAGGGAGGATGCAGAGAGAGTTGTCCATTAAAATTCAATTTCTCTGTTCAAAAGATTTGGTCCAAAATAGTTTTCAGGATTATTTCTTAAAGCTTGAGACATGGGGGGGTATCCTTTGATTGAACTGACCTAGTGCCTCCCATTCAAACTAATGGAAATGGTCTTAGAAGAAGTGTTGCTAACATAAAGTTGTTCTTGTTAAAACTCATCAGAGCTAGCCCAGCAGTCACACTATATTAGCAATAGCCATAGCACTTAGACTTATATACCACTTCACAGTGCTTTATAGCCCCCTCTAAGCAATTTACAGAGTTAACATATCGCCCCCAACAATCTGGGCCCTCATTTTACCTACCTCAGAAGGATGGAAGGCTGAGTCAATCTTGAGCCTGGTGGGATTTGATCTGCCAAACTGCTGGCAGCCGGTGATCAGCAAAAGTAGCCTGCAGTTCTGCACTCTAACCTCTGCGCCACTGCAGCTCTAGTAGCCAAATTATGACTTTATTTGTTTGTTTGTTCATTTGGATTTATTTGGCCAATGACTCTAGATGGCTTATATCTAAAAAGTAAAGAAAGGGAAAAAGAAAAATAAACATGCATATCCAGGACAAACAAGCCAATACATAAAAAAAAAAAACACCAACAATCCCTTAGCAACCACCCTATGCCCAGGCCTGGGAATAAAGCCACATTTTCACTTGATTTGTGGAACAGCTACAGGATCCTCATCAGCACTTCATACTTCTAAACTCCCTCCAATTTATCAACAGCTCTGGTTGCCTTGCCAGTTTAGCCAGATCTCTATCTGATGTCTACTTTCAAATAGGCATTAGATCAGGGGTGAAATGCTCCCGGTTCAGACCGGATCGCCCAATCCGATAGCGATGGAGGCGGGTGGTTCGGAGAACCTGTAGCAAAAATCCCTGCCCCCCCCCCCATGCCCAGCTGAGCCACACGATCATCAGAGGCTTTTTTTCTTTTAAATGGCTCTGACGATCCAAGCTCTGACGATCCCAGCTGAGTTGCCTGATTGGCAATCAGGCAACTTAGCTGGGATAGTCAGAGCCTTTTGAAAGCATTTTTTTAACAACCTCTTCGCGGAAGAGATTGTAGAAAAAATGGTTTTAAAAGTAAAAAAAAAATGGCCACGCCCACCCAGTCACATTACTCCCCTCACCAAGCCACGCCCACAGAACCAGTAGTAACAAATTTTAGATTTCACCACTGCATCGGATGTTAAAAAGACTGGATACTGAAAAAGAAGAGAATAATTGCCTTTTACCCAAGTTGCCAAGGACTCATCCTCATAAAGGATGAGCAAATTTTTGTTGGCTGTGAATCTGGCTTAATGGCTTGGAAAGATGTAAGAGCCCCAGTTCCCAAGGCAATAGCATAATGTAGGGGCTCTGGTGTACAGCAGAGGTGGGTTTCAGCAGGTTCTGACCAGTTCTGGAAAACCGGTAGTGGAAATTTTAAGTAGTTCAGAGAACCGGTAGTAAAAATTCTGACTGGCCCTGCCCCCATTTTTCTCTACCTCCCAAGTCCCAGCTGATCGGGAGGAAATGGAGATTTTCTATCCTTCCCCTGCCATGCCCACCAAGCCATGCCCACCAAGCCACACCCACAGAACCAGTAGTAAAAAATTTTGAAACCCACCACTGGTGTACAGGGATAAAATTGTGTCAGGCGAAATATGGCAGAGGGGGACAGGCAGAAGGGAAAGGATTTAAGAAATAGGTTTTTGTATGTATGTTTCCCTACGCAAACCACAGGAGACTGAAATCTAGTTGTTTAGATAGAAAGGGCTCTAAAGTTGCAGAAAAGGAGCTTATTTCAAATGCAGCCTTAAACACTTATTTTTGTGGTTCATGAGACAACTTGTTGTGCTTATTTGTGTATACATGCATGCATGTGCATTTAATTAAGGTAATGTTGAGATAGAGTATAGATCCCTTCACTCTGTTTCTAGCTTGGGGCCAATATGGGATATGTATAAACTCAGATCTCAGGAGAAGAAAAGTTATTACATTCATTGTACACCACAATTCAAATACTTGGGTGTTGGCCCACCCTTCCTAAATATCCTCTTGGAGCTGATTAATATGTTTCTTGATTGACAGAATTAAATATGGCAGTTCCATTTTATTTTATTTGGGTTCTATTAGAATGTGTAGCCATGAAAATGCGGTCTTCAGTCACATTTTGTGGTAATACAGAATCTGCCTGCTGTGTAATATTGCTGTCTGCCTCTTCAGAACAGTAATCTGGTGAATAATGTCAAGGAAATCTTTTACTTCTTAGCTGTTAGGGAATAGTAGTTGGTTCTAGAGTGGAATGATTTAAATTAGGGATGTAAATCGCCAAACCTAAAATTTTCTGGTTTAAAGCATATTAATCAGATTTCTAAGGAAAAATCATCCTATACATAATGCAAAGCAAAAGAAATCATAATTGGCCATCTTTCTAGTGTCACAGAGCCAGGGTAACCTGTTTCTCCTTCCTTCAAGTTACACTCCTCAGGTGGCCAAAATTGACTATGTTCTTTGGTTTAACACCAAAGAATAGTTCAGTCTATAGATATATGCTTCTATTACCACAGTGAAGTTAAATTATATCTATCAACACCCATTCACACACCAAGAAACACACATAACATCCCTCTTACATAGAAAAAAATTGAAAACAATCTAAGAATAGTGTGGGTTTAAGCAGATTTTTTTCTTTTGTTTAGACTTCTTTCTTTAATCATTAATTTTGGATATTACAGAGACAAGTTGTGACTTGACCCCAGTGATGGCATTTTTCCTAAAGAGACCAATGAAATGTCTGGATTTTATGTAGGTTTTTTTAGCATGTCTTGAATGACTAGTAATTTGTAATAGGTCAAAAAGTACCTGAAATTTAGAGAGTTTTAAGGGAGAAAGGACAAGTAGATTTTCAAGGGAAGCATTGTCCCCCTTGTAATAAATATAAGATTTATAAAAAAAAAATTGCTGCTCAGGGTGGCATGTCTTCCTCTACTTTACCTTCATGAGTAATTCTGTGAGATGGGCTCAACTACAACATCTAGTAATCTCAAGGCTAAGTGAAGTTTCAAACTGGGTTTGTCCAGCTATAGGCCATCCATCATGCTACTATATAGCGCTTACCATTAGCAAACAGCAACTGGGCATCCATTTTCTAGAAAGTTCTGTTGCAAGTGCCATTCTAGCTGTCTTCCCATTACCCTAGTTCCTCCTGATTTCAGGTAGCTTACTTCCAGGAAAGTATGTATATAAAATTATGAGCTCCGTAACGTAGTAATACCTGCTTCCTTCCAGCCAGGCTGCGAATCTCTCAAGCAGTATATTCACAACCTTGCAATTGGAAATTGTCTTATATGCAAAGTTTTGTATAGCTTTGGCCCATCCTAGCACATTTCCCAAGGTGATCGTTTGGAAATCAATTAAATAAACATTCATTTCAGAAAACAATATGTGCAGACAAGAGCTTGCTCATTGGAGCTTGCTCTTTGATAAGGTCTGCCAGACCAGAAGCCTATTAAACACATATTTTATTAGTTTTAATGCTCCTTAGATGCCTATTACAGAGGTGTATGCTGCAGGATGATTCTGAGAAAGAATTTCTACAGGGAGTGTTAACTGAACCTGAATTCATATTCATTGAGTTGGAAGCGGTAATTTAGACCATTGAATCTAACCCTCTGTTTAGTGAAGAGATTTCTACTTATCCTACTTGTGTTTACTAAGTGTCATGGCTGCAGTTGAGTTTAGTTTGGCTTACAAACAGTTCAGTGTCAATTTTCAATACTGCATTTCTTAAATTTATGTCACAATTTGTTTCCCTCACCCTCCCCATGGTGGCAAATGACTGAAGAATAATTATAACCAAGGTTGACTGGATGTGGATATTGTAGTCCAGGGATCCTGATAGTAATAAAGGACTGCAACCTGTTCATTTCTTTAGATCTTCCTTATCAGCATAAAATAATAAGGAGAGAATGGAGGCATACATTAAGTGGGATATTACTTACTGAATGAATAAAAGCACCCAAGTTGGGATAAGATTAACTGGGAATTAACTAGAATTCTTCAGGGAAACAATGCATAAGAATTTAAATGTATATCTCTACTCCAAGATTGCAATAATGAAAGATATATAGATTGTTAATAGCCCCTACTCACATCTTATGCATTCAGTGAAAGAACCAATGTGCAAGATCTAATATAGATGCAAATGTCAATTGATCCCTGTGACAAAAGGATTGCTGCAAAGAAGCAGTATGACTCCAGTGTTTCATGCCATTCCCTTATAGGATCCTTAAATCTCCTGGTTCACGTGAGGAATAAGCAACCCACTCAAGCCTTGTCACTCAAAGGAGACAAAGGAAATATGTGGCAGCAAGTACATGTACCCATCAATCCTGCAGGACCTTTCCAGGTAAGCAGATCCTATAATACCTGCTATTATGTCTTTGATTTAGTATAGCAAACCTTAAGGCAAAGATTGAATGGTGAATGGTGAAATGTGAAATGTGCAGCAACACAAGTTCAAGAAAAATAGAATACCTCTTTCTGGCCTCCTGTAATAAAGTAGCTGAGGAGACATGCCTCTCCCCCTCCCCGCCCAAACTCGTTGCTTCATAATAGGGCTTAATACATCAGCACTAATAGATGGCTTGAACAGTTACTTGAGTTTTGTCATTGTTGAATAGGTTCTTACATGGGAAACTGGATGTAGCTGCTGTCAAAAACATCACCCCTTCCTTATGGTAGTATGGACTATGTGGCTATTATTCCTGGTGCAAATTGTGACCCTGTCAGGAAGTTCACATTATAATCTCCCACCTGCTCCATAGGAGAGTACTATTTCTGCTTTCATATGAGAAAAAGGTATGGGAAAGGCTGTATCTAAGTGGTACAGTACTTCCTCTGCATGCAGAAGTCATAAGTGCAATCCTTAACCAGATACAGCTGGAAGAAAGTTCATATCTGGAACTCTAGTAAGCCATTGGCTGGGCAGAGATAGATTTCATAAGGATAAGGCAGCTTCCCATCCTTAGCTCTTATAGTAATGAAAAGTATACAAGTGATTCTGGTACCAAAGTATTTCTATGTAGAATGTTCTTGATTTGAGTCTCAGCTGGTGGGACTGCATGCACTGTAGTGCTTATTGTTAAGATGACCACCACTCAGCTGCAAGTATCCATGCTCCAATAAACAGCAACTGGTTACATGAGGAAACTTGTAGCACAGTGATGCCATGTCTTATATTACTAGATATTATCAGAAATGAGAAATGTGGAAGAAACTCAGAACTATTACTTCTGATTCACTGCAATGTCACATGTCAGCTGTGAATCCATCCATGGTAGTAAGTCTCTTCAATGTATGCAATGTTATCTGTTAAATAGAAATGTTCAGATCCAAACTGTGTTTCTACTGTAAATGCTATAAACAGTCTTGAAAAATGTGATGTCCTAGGTGCCATTTATTTATCTGGGCTCCATCCTTGCTTTTGCATGTTCAATAGCATGTTCTTGACCCATAACTATTTTGGAGTAAAATTTTGAGAGCCAGCTTGGTCCAGCTAGAAACCATGAGACTCTGAGTTCTAGTTCCACTTTAGGCATGAAAGCTGGCTGGGTGACTTTGGAACCAGCACTCACTCTCAGCCTACAACATCATGCTTGGGTGACAAGACAGCTAGTCAATTCTTGTCACAATCAACAGATGAACTCTCTCTTGATCTGAGGGGGTGGCCTGAACAGGGGGGTGCTGGGTAGGAGGTATAGCTGTATAGCTAGATAAATCTTACCTCCTATACGTAGGTATGTGTTTATTTACTTATTTTATTTATTTTATTTTATTGAATTTCTATACCGCCCTTCTCCTGAAGGACTCAGAGCGGTGTACAGCCAAAAATAAAACCATGACAATATAAAAATTAAAAGCAATTTAAAACAATTAAATAAATTGGCCAAAAAACTCTAGTAAAACAACCCATTAAAATAGTAAAATGTTATTATTATTTAGGCCAGCCCTGCATGTGTTAAATATTATTATAGAAATCTTGTATAGTTTCATGAAAGATTCTGTGATGGTGTGTTGAATCTATGCAAAATTTAACCACTATGCATTAATTTTCTGAGCCGTTTGTAAGCAGCGAAAAACAGTTGCACACTGTGATTCTGCAAAGATGATTTATAAGTGCTATTCCATCTCTAGGTGGGATTTCAAATGTCTATTTTATTTTGGAAGTATATGAAGCATGTATAAATTGCACAAAAGTTTATGTTTACTATTAAGAACTAGACACGTTTATGATTGTTCTTTCATTACATAGATGAAAATTCGATTATGGTCTTTTAAAAGCAGAGTTATGGCTGCAAATTGGCATAGAGATAGAATTTTTGTTCATATAAAGTTGCACAAAAACATATTTACTTAGCATTATCAGGTAAATGAACTCTGTTTATGTTCAGATTTTGTGTGAACTATTTGATTGGTACCTTGAAATCCAGATTTTAAACTCCCAGAGTATAAAGCAAATTCTACCATCTTTTGTTATATCAGCAGTGCTGCTTTTCAAAAAACCAAAATCTTGGCAAACCTGTTCTCAAGATCTTTTTCAGATCTGTAAATATTGAACAAGTATAAAACTGATATGCATCTGCAAAATAAATAGAACTATATTGAGGAATGAACAGGGCCATACATTTTCCATTTATTATTCTGAGGTGTGTGTGTGTGTGTGTGTTAAAATCCAGAGGTGTTTATTCCCTAAGAGTTTTATTGCAAATTTTATTCCTGGCATCTTATTTTCTTTGGTGAATGATTTGTTACGCTGCTTGTACTAGGTGAGGCCATGAGCATTTGCCTTTTTTTTTTTTTACTCAGCACTAAAGTGTGCCGTATACTTTGGGGTGTCATAAAACAATAATCTAGTTACTTGTAAGCCTGTTGCTTATTGCTTGTAGCTCAACAGTTGCTGGGTGCTTAATGACAACTGGGATGGGCAACTAATTTGTTACCATTCAGTTGGTATGAGCTTGTTCCAGCTTGTTGACTCAGAGCCTAGGGATGGTCTTTCCTTTTGCAGAAGTGTCTCTGAATAGGTTGGACAGCAGAGGGGCATAAAAAGCAATGCTACACTCTGTGTGTGTGTGTATGTGTGTGTGTGTGTGTGTGTGTGTGTGTGTGTGTGTGTGTGTGTGTGAGAGAGAGAGAGAGAGAGAGAGAGAGAGAGAGAGATGCATTTTCATTAGAGGGTGTGTCATGAGGCTTATATAAGTAACATTTTCCTCACTTCTATCCAGTTCATTTCTTCTTCATCAGGCTATGAGAATTGAAGAAGAACTGGAACATTTCCAAGTGCTTAGTGACTAAAATGTAACACCAGGCTCTACGTAACCAATATATACAAGAGGAAGCCGTTTTGCTGGGGAGAACTATGGCTAAGGCCGTATACACGCTTACCTGGCCTTAAGTACCATTTAATTCAGTAGGACTTCCCTCTAAATAACTACATATAGGATTGCACTGTGAAAATAGCTGCTAATAACTGAAAGCGATGTAGGGATTTTTTTTTTTTCTACATGAGTATTCCTTTGCAGGATTAATATAGAGAGATACCACACTGCCTCAGAGAAATTCCAGACAATGAACTGGAAAATTCACAAAAGTAAAACAGAGAGAAAATAGTATTACATCATATCATATACAATATGTGGCCAGTATGTTTCCAGCCAGGTTCCGTGTAGCCAACTTAATAGCAATCAGTGTGTTAGCTAGGGGGAAAATATTGCATTTTCCCAAGAACAACATATTGATCTCAGAGAATGGAATATTCTTACAACAGAAATGCTGCCTTACAGAAAAATAGAACGGGACAGAAAATTGGAAACAAATGTGCATTTATAGTATCCATACACAGACAAAGTTCTTTTTTTATGGAAAACAGAGCAGCTGAGCATGAAATATCTGCCCTTTGCTTCCTACAGATAAATATACACACATGATATCATTGCCACTAGGAATGCTGGAGGAATCTCTTTTCAACCTGAATTGATCTGCCTCTTCTAGAGAAATGTGCAGATCAGAATTTGGCAGTCAGATGGATTTTTTTCACTTCCCTTAATATTACACTGCAGTTTTGTGGCTCAGAAAAGAAAAAATCAAAAACTATTTAAACTGTGCATTCGAGGTTAAAGTGAATGCATCACGCTTGTTTTCTAACGTGTTCAAAAGATACGTACTGAAATAGATGTAAGCGCCAAGGTTGTGTAGAATTTTTTTTACAAACCCAGACTTGCAGAATGAGCAAGGAATAGAAGGGAATTACTGATTAACATTTTCAAATGCCCACCCCCCCACACACACACTTGCCTTAGGTAAAATAAAAGAGAGCATAGTTGGTTAGGGGCAAATGAAATTTCACAGCCTGTATACACAGATCTCCATCTGGTCTTTATTCTGAAAATCCCCCATCACAGTATTCAGCAAATAGGAAGGCAGCAACACTGAATATCCACTGAGTATGTGAACAGTGTGAGGAGGCTTCGTGCAGGGCTTTATATCATCAGAAGACAGGTAATGGCAGGCTTGTAGTCTTCTCCTGCATAATGGGACATGAATGCAGAGGTTGGCTCTGCTCCTGAGGGAATGGGAGGTGAATGGGCCTCTGCCCTCGCTGCCTGTAAAGTGTTGTAACCATGGGAACAGCACGGGTGGCATGGGCTAATGAAGCTGTAACTGTCAAGCTCAGAGAATGAAGGAGCCCCCTGTGATTCCAAAGTCAGGAGTACAGGGGGAGAAGGATAGCTCTGGCCTTCATAGCAGCCCGAGTTACGGAGATTTTAGCACCCAAGATGATAATACAGTTCATTTTATCCCTTGATCCGCTCTTGGGACGGCCTCCCTTGTATCAAGGCAGGGACAAAAGGCAAATGAGCAGTGACCCGTTCTAATATGAGAAGTCACCGTTGCCCCGATGGTTTCATCCTATCCCCCAAACCTTAACACCCCTTTACATTGGCCACAAAAGGCACACAGAGCTGGATTTCATTGCAAAATAGAGGTTCTGTAACAGTAACAGATTAACAGAGTTGGAAGGGATCTTGTAGGTCATCTAGTCCAACCCCCCTCCCAAGCAGGAGACCCTACACCATTTCTGGCAGTCCAGTCTCTTCATGAAAGTTTCCAGTGATGATGCTCCCAGAAGCTCCCACTCTGTCAAGCTATAGGCATGTGATCTACTGTATATTACAGAAATGAAGCCAGAAATGAAGCCAGAATGTGTGAATGGAGCAATCTAGCCCTGCAGAGTGGAAGGTTGGGTATTATCATGCCTTTCCATGTGACACACTTGCTGTGACTGTAGCCCGAACAAGCCACCTACTCTGACACCCAATTTACCTTCCCACAACCTCAGGCATGCAGAATTCACTTCTATATGGGAGAGATGGTGTCTGTCATGGACACTCCCACAGATAGAAAGAAGGGGTTGGTCTTTTTGAAAAAAAGACAGAAGTTGTTGGACCAACTCTGGAAAGGAGTAGGATTTAAGATCAGTCCACCCAGTCTTTGTTTAAATACAGATAATCGAAGCACAGGAAACATCTGCATCAACAGCCTTCTAGGAAGAGGCCAGGAATCGTATAGCATTTGACTTCTGGTCCTTTGTGTTATGCTATTTATCTTGTATTTCTCTGTGCAAGGTAGTGAATTCTGTGTGATTTCATTTTTTTTATCCATTCTTCAGGATGGACATGGAGATATTCATTATACTGAATATATATAGTGTTTGTGCAGTTCCTAACACTCAATTGCAACATCTCCCATCTCACAGGAGAACCTGCTGTTTGTAGTAGACTAGCACCATCTTCCAATTTCTTTGGAAATGTTCTTGTTTAGTTGTCAACTGTATCAGAACAGCTCTACAATTTATCTTTATCCATGTTCACTGTATCCATATATAAAGTTAAAACGGAGGTTGCATTTTATTGTAACTTTTAAAATAAATTCATTTAGTTGTCTATCTTCCAAGGAAGGGAGGAAGGCCTCAATCATATGCCTCCGTATTACACAACCAGAAGATTGCAATATTGAAATTCTTTTGCTTTTTGTTTTTCACCTTTTAATTGGCAAAAAAAATTGTAAGATAGTTTATGGGTGAATATCAGGGGAAATCGTCCTGGGATTAGACAGAGGCACAGGGAATTATCAAGCTTCTGCTCCAGTGCAGAGGCAGGGCCAGGATGTGAAATTTGAAATGGCTTCCAGGAAGTTGTTTAAAGCCTCCAGCCTTCTACCTTATCGGCTCAGCAACACCTTGCAGACAATTCACTGATAAACTGAACCATTAAAAAAACAAAAAAAACAAGGCCTTATAGACTGCCCCAAAGGGTGCAGTTGTCAAAAAGAATTCTAAAAAAAAATGTAGATTTGTGAAGGGTAACAAAGAGCTGAGTTTTCTTTTCTCCTTAAATTTCACCAAGATTCATTAATTGTCCTAAAGTCAGTTTTGTATTTTTCATAGTTTATCAATAACAACAAACAGAATATTGCAGAACAATCTAATATAGAAGAGATCATTTGGGGCAAAAAAAAAAAATCACATCTCTCTTTTTTTGTTTGTTTTAAGCTGGTCTAAACTATCTCATCTGGGAAATGTCCCATCATGGCCCATTTGGGGACATTTCAAGATTGAAAGTTCCAGGAAAATTGGGGGCAAGTAGACAATGTGTCGAGTGGGATTTAGTGGCCTTTGAGACTGATGGCTTTAGCATCACAGGAAGGCAATCTAATATTCTTTTTGCAAAGTTGAAATTTTTAGATGTTTAAATCCTTTCTAAGTCTGATCTTTTCTTCCCTCAGATCATCTTTGAAGGTGTCCGTGGGACAGGTTCTGAGGGAGATATTGCCATTGATGATGTTACTCTGAAAAAAGGTGATTGTCCAAGAAAGCCAATTGTCCCAAATAAAGGTAATTATACTTGGTGAATTGTATGCATCATTGCTTCCCAAATTCAAGGGGAAAAATTGGGAAAGCTATGTATATTAATCAACATGTATGTTTAAATATAATAATAATATACTTATACATAATAAGAATATACTTATTCATAATCAAAATATACTTATTCATATCAAGAGAGAAAGAGAAAGAAATAATTATTATTATTGGCTGCAATGTATCAAGCTCATTTAATTTATTGTAATGTCCCAGGTTAATGTCAACGCCCGACACGGTTCTTAACCACCTAGCTACAGAAAATAATGAAATGTTTATTATTCCTCAGTCTCTTTGATAAATTTGTTACCAAACAAGTTGGAATTTTAGAATCTACAAACCCAGGAAAATGGTGATTGCAGCAATAGCCATAGCATACAAAACAAGATAATATTATTCAGTAATAATAAGCATTAAAACCTGTGATGATGGATGGGTGATGGATCTATTGATTTTTATTATGTAGTCTGAAACAGAGATGTCTTCCAAAATTATAAACATATTTTTCCCTGGGTATATTTGTCTCAAATTTTCCCACCTATCCTATGCCAAGGGCAACAGAATCAATGTCAGAGAGGAAACTATTCTTCTCACTTTGAGAATTATCCTTAGTCAATATATTTAGGATTATTTTAAGCAGAACATAATTAGATTCTTTTGTGAAGTTCTGCTTAATGGAGGAAAGGAAACTATGGGCCATCTATAATAATGTGTGTGTAGGATGTCCAGAATTAATCCTTGGCATTTCTGGTTTAATAAAACAAACAAGCAAACAAATAAAAAATAGGATCAGGTACAAATGATAGGAAAGTGATTTTTCTGCATTAAGTCCCAGAAAATCTTTATTTGTTGAAATATGCACTGTTGAGTGATTGAACAAATCACAGGATCATTAATTTGGATGAGGCCATCATATCCAACCTCTGCTCAATGCAGGAATTTCAAATTAAACCATCCCAGAAAAGTGACTGTCTAATTTCTGTTTGAACACATCTGAAAAGGGGCAGCTATCTCCCTTTATGGATAATTGCTTCCACTGTCAAACGGAACTAAATATTAAGAACTCTTTTTCTAATGTTTTACTGGAATCTGACTTCCTGTCAGATCTCATCCTTTATTTTGCATACTGCACTCTGGAATGAGAGAGGACAGATCCTGATGCTTCTCTATGTGACATCTTTTCAGGCATTTGAAAAGTACAGCCACATCCCCTCCTAAATATATTTTCTCAAGGCAAACATGCTGTCGATCTTTCTTTATAAGGCTTAGTTTCTAGTCCTCTGATCATCTTTGTTAGCCTCCATTCATCCTGTCCCACTGTTTCTGAATCCTTTTAAAGTGTGGATATAGTACAGGTATTATATGGCCAAAGAAGAATATAGTTATTATCTAGCCTGTTATGAGGAAGCTTTCTACATTAGTTCACTGACCATTGTCCTTGGACATTATTTTTTATATCTGTTTTACTCTTTGTTCTTATAAACAATCTGAAAGAGAGACAAAAAATCTAAAAATATCTGTTTTATTTTGCATGTCTAATATGGCAAAAAAATGGTTATGGCAGTGCAGTACAATAACCTCTAAAACACATTAGTTTCGGAAATATTCATCTTGCATAGTAAAACTAGACATTTAGAATTCTATGTGTTTTCTTGTTTACATGTGATTTCAATTTTCAGTACAGGTAGTCCTCAATTTACAACAGTTCATTTAGTGACCATTCAAATTTACAATGGCACTGAAAAAAAGTGACTTATCACCGTTTTTCACCCTTACAGCCTTTGTAGCATCTCCTGATTATGTGATCAAAATTTAGATGCTTGGTGACTGACTCATCTTTATGACCATTGCTGTGTCCCAAGTTTATGTGACCTTTTGTGACCATATGACAAGCAAAGTCAACGGGGAAGCCAGATTCACTTAACAACCATCTTACTAACTTATCAACTGTAGCGATTCACTTAACAACTGTGTTAAAATGGGGCAAAACTCACTTAACAAATGTCTTGCTTAACAACAGAAATTTTGGGCCCGATTGTAGTCATAAATTGAGGACTACCTGTACATCCAATTCTTTTGTTTTGGTGGGTATAATCTTGGAATTCTTAAGATTATCTTTTCATCCCACAGTCATTTGTTTTGCAAACCATTGATCATTTTCATGAGATAACTTTTCTCTTTCTTTCCCTACAGCAGTTGCCCTTCCAGGAAATTCTGCTGTCACCCAACACACATCTTCTCTCTGCGGGCCACTATTTTTCTTTCTTTACGTGCTGCTCAGATGATAGCAGTGAATGCTCCCATTGTCTGAGACATTCCTCCTCCTTTCCTACTTGGTCACCCTCTGCTCCTGTATCTCCCCCTCCTCACTGGCACACCAAAGTGTCCATATGTTACCAAAGACTAACATGCATGACTACGCAAAAGGGATCCAGCTAAGAACCTAAGGGATTCCTGGAGAAAGTCATACTGTCTAAAAACAAAATATATATAAATAAAGAGACAAAAACAAACAAATGAAAGAAAGAGGGAGGAAGCAATGGAAAGAAGAAATGGAAGCAAAGAATGAAAGGCAATGCTGAGGATGAAAATGATGTTTAAAAGGATCAGTGGAATGGAGGAAGGCATGTTCCTTTAAGAACAGAGGACAAGACTTCCTCAGGGAAGTAGGAACTTTTGTTTAAAAGAAAAACAAAATATATTAAAGCACAAATTTCTACCAGAACTATTACCTTCTTGGCTGCAGAACCACAGTTTAGAAGACATTCTAGCATACACAGTGCCATTCTTTGGAATCTCTGTGTTAAGACTTCTCCCTTACCGGTTTTGCCTACAACCTGTCTACTGCAGCACCACCTCCTCATACTTCTCCCACTCATCTCTGATGACCACAGAACCTTGTCCTCATTTGCATGTACTTCTGAGTCTTCATATGCGTTTTTAAGACTCTCATGTATTTACTCGTCCATCTATAAATTTGCCTTGACCCATCCATCCCCAACTTCAGCTCAGCAAAGCAAAGAGATAGACCTCTTGTGGATTATGGAGATGAATGGAGAAATCTAGGGCAACCATAAGCTGCAGGTTCAGCTGTTGACATTCTTCACCTACCCATCTCTTTTCCCCTTTTTCAGGCTGCTCACTTCTCTCCTTTAGTACTTTTTTTTTTCTTCTACCATCCCAGAGACAGATTGTCAATACAGCACAGAGACTAAAAGAAAAGGCTTCTTGTTTGAGGACCAAAGTAAAGAAGCTGAGTAGTGACACTGCAGTCAGTTACTATCAAAGCATGAGCTTCAGAAGCCTTAAGGCAAGGATTTCCTCCACCTTTTGTTGTTGTTGTCATTGCTGCTGCTGCTAATTTATCTATTTCCTATTTCCTTTTAGTAATTCAGTCCTTACAGCCCCACTTCCTTTTTTAACTACAAGGGGAGTCATACAGATGCACCCTTATAACATCTGAAATATTTCCTTGTCGGTAGTAATACCTATTCTTGGCATATTATTAATCAAAGATGCTGCTACTATGGTGCTTGATTTGCTATTGAAGGATTGGGTAGCTGTATTGCAGCTGCACAATGAGGTGAAAGACAAATGGAAGCAGAAAATAAAACTGTCTCTACATAAAGGAACCAGGATAGGCAGGCTGTTATAGTTTTGAAGAAAAATATACAGGTAGTCCTTGTTTAGTGATCACAATTGGGATCGGCAACTTGGTTGTTAAGCAAAGTGATCACTAAGTAAAATGGCAACTGTGCTTATAAACCAATATCAGCTTTATCAGGAGGATAGGTTACAAAGGTACTGTTGTAACTGCAGACTGTTGCTTCATGAGGCAGTCACTAAGCGAAGACTACCTGTACTTAGATTGCATTTAGTGCAGAAAGACAGAGGGAAAAACACCCACTGTTTTCAGGGACACTACATTACCACTGTGAGAGGAATGTTTTCTCAGGAAAGCCCAACTTGCACTTGGTAGTCCTGACCTGCAAGATCATTAAAGCCAACTCTAAATCATTATATAAAGAAGAACCCGTTTACCTACTAGGGAGATATTACTACAGCAATGACATACTCTGCATACATCTTAATGGGTCTCTAAGACTTCAGGCAGCATAAGTTTTTCCTCCATCCACAGTCTTCCACACCAAGTTGCTACCAGACATGCTGGACTACAATTCTCATAATCTTCAGCTGGCTGAGAATTCTAGCATTTGCAGTCCAACTTGCTTTGAGAGCATTAGGCTGGGGAAGTTGATCTAGCCATTCAAATACTTGCTAAATGCTGCTTCAAAACTCCTTTGCTGGTATAAAATGGTTTGTCGTGAATGCGACTGCTTGAGGGCTCCTGGATTGGAGCTGAAAGGCGAAAGGGATGCAGTATGCTCCTTCCCACATGCTGGGGTAGACCAGATGCCTCAATAGAAAAACATATATATTATTACATTTCTAGTAGCCTGAGCATTTTGTTAGTCCTATAGTGGACTGGCGAAAGATAGAAGAGAGCAAGCAATGTGATGGTGGAATGTCTGGCAATGTTTCTGTAGTTCTGTGTTCTCTGGGTTTACAAATGTACTAATAGGATGAAGGATAATTAATGCTAACCCAGTTTCTGATTTGTATAAAGTTATCTTATTTAATTTTGACCTGATTACACACTTTCTTTCTCATAGAAGACTTGGGTGATTTTATCATTTCCACCAGCCCAGAGACAGAAAGTTTTGATTATGCATTGCAAAAAGCTATCTATGAAAGAATTATGTTCTACTTATCTCTTGCTAAAAGAAAAATAGTGGAGAGTGGATTGCAAAAGTGGCCTCCCTTAATAATAACCTCCAAAATCCATTCCATGATTGGTATTAATGTTTCCCTCTAAAAGGTAGAAATGGCCTCAGTCTTCCTTCAGTTTTCAGCTTGTTGAAGCCATTGAGGTCAAGTACTGAGGATGCTCTCTTTATCAAAGATGTAAACATTAACTTCCACTGACTGTCAGCAGAGTTAGGAACCAGGAGGCCCAACTTGGCCACTGGAAAACTCATCACAAGTAACATGGTACAGAGATCTCCCCGGCCTCCAACTTCAAAAATTAGCCTAGCCTACCAATCCCCCAAGTTTCCTGCAGGCTTAGAACAATAGGTCATTTTTAATGGAAAAGTTCCACTGAATCTGTGATCTGACAGAGATGGATTCTCTATATAATGGGATGTTCTCTGTATCTGAGCATTAACTGTGCTGCAAAAATGATTCCCATTTGGTCTCTAAAAGAGAATGTGCTTCTAAAAGGGAAGATGCAACATAATTCTGGGTGCTGATTCTTATTTTGGGCCACCTGTGTGCACTCTCAGCAGTGAAGCAGCTCAGTGCAACCTTTACCCATCTTCCTGGGAGTAAATCTGTTTACTCCCAGGAATGCAGCTATATAGGGCTGCATGATTAAAGGCCATATTGTCTTTTAGTATAAGCAAGCTAAAAATAATACCGAGTTGTGAGTTAACTTTGAGAATTTAGAGAAGTTTACTGCAAAAGGGGACAGCTGGCATTTGGAAGATTAAGAGTGAGAGATTGGGAAGGGAAATAAAGAACAAAATGCAGATCCTGAGCTGCTATCTTCCTTCTCTGTCCTATTTCTGCAGCAGCTTTCTGATTTAAGTGTCCATCTGTGTGAGAATTGTAATGGACTAATGAAGTGCCTATTTTTGCAAAAGAGATACACAAAGTTCTCTCTTGGATGGGGTGAGCTAGCACTGGCTCAGGTATCTATCAATGAAATATCAGCCTTTCAATCATCAAGAAGTCTCAGGGAGCCTCATTTCCCAATACCCTTCTTGTTTTTATTGCTCTTTTCTTTCTCTGGCATGGAAGGAACAAGTTTCCTTAGTGAGGGTTGATGTTTCTGGTGCCTTGTCAGAAGCATGAAGGTTAAAAATAAAAGGTCTCAAGTCATTGTCCAGATTGCTAAGACAAACCATGGAATGAACTGGCATAGTGGTGAAGCTCCTTCACTTATGCAGAAAAATTCCAACTGTGCATAAAACCCAATGTTAGGATCAGAAGAGCTCATATTGAGTCATTTTCCTGGGCTTATTCAGCCCAGGAAACTTCTCAGCATTTCAAGGGAGCAAAATTAAAATATTCTCCAAACAGAGATATTTTTTTGTTGCTGTGCTTGTTTTTGCTAGTGTTTTCACAGAAAGGGGGGGGGAAACCTTTCAGAGCTGCTTGAAGTAGCGGCTAACAGTCTGACACATTCCTTTTCTAATTAGGAATCGGGTAGCAAAAATACAGGAGACATTGAGGTGGTAGGAAAGATAGGCAGAAAATGCTAATACTTTTCTGGTAAAATCAAAATAGCCACTTGATTGCCACAGACATTTTCTGCCTATCTTTCTGTCTGTCCTTCATGTCATCTCAGGATCTTCTGGATTTTTGCAACCCTAATTTAGAATAGAATGTTGCATGAGAATAGAGTTTTGTCATGGCATAGCATTATTGTGCAAAGATTTGAGAAGGAAGGAAAGATGCTGGTTCCATTGACCAAAACACCTTGAATGGCCATGAATGGAGTGTATGGGTTTTTAATGTTTTTTAAAACAACTTTTATGGTATATTGTTCGCATTATTTTTTGTTGTAAGGCGCCCAGAGTCCCCAGGGAGTTGGGCGGCATAGAAATGTGACAAATAAATAAATAAATAAAATATCTCCTCCTCAAAGGTAATCCCATCAAAAATGAGATATCTGCTTTACTTGAAAACTAGTGACACCCTCCTTCAGGTTCGCAGAGGAAAAACTGATCTCAAGAAAGCATGGGAGGTACCATCTCATATCTAATTAAATATTTCAGCATAGACCTCAAAAAAAGTTTAGGAATCAAATTATTTGTAAATAACCTTTTTGTTTATTGTTTATAGCTCATTGTTGTCAGATATTCTGTTATTGTGTGTGTATGGATAAATATATATATATACATATATGCATACATACATACTTAAACACACATACAAATTGATCTATTGAAGTGGTACAAATTGTCTAGACGTATAACTGATATATATCTAGGCAATGTGTAGATATATATATATATATATCTTAAAGCCCTTTTAAAGGAAGTCTGCAGTTGAATGTAGTATTATTTAATAACCCTTCACTATTGTGATACAGTTATTCCATAAGACAGTCTTTACTTTCTCAAAGTAAGATGCATCACTGCTTCTCAGCAATGAATGAAGAAAATGATTGTAAATAACAGATCCATCCATCACGAAAATATCATAGAAACCTACTGTACTGATGTTTTCAGTGAGGACATATATTGGAGGAGACAAGAATATAACCCAATTAAATAGAGTATATGTGATATAGGTTAAGGTATATACATATACATTGCATTATATTGGCATTCCCAGAATATGCTAAATTAATTAATCCATTTTATGGGTTTGTGCAACAATCCAAATAAAGGTTCCAAGTTTACATGCTATGTTATGACATATACATGCACATACAAAACCTCACTTGGCATGTTGCTTGCCTGACCCTATTAAATGTATTGTGTGAACACAATCTTATATTTATGATAATAACCCACAATACATGCTCCAAAAAGTCAATTACTGAAGATCCATTAGTTCCCTTTAATGCAGACAGTTAAATCTATCCAGGTGCAGAATATAATTACAAAATATCACTATACCTATTTTTTTTCCCTTGTGAGCTTATCAAGGACGTGTTGAAGGGAGGTGGATGGAACAATAAGGACTCATGGGCAGAAAAAAAAAATTTTTTTATTTAGCTTTTCAGCATTGTGTGCCATTTATTACTCATCCCATTAAATTGTTCAGGTTAGGGAATGTATTCTAACCAGAATCATACTCCCTTATACAGATGGAAAACTAATACAAATACAAAACCAATCAAAAGAACACATGTGATTTGTCTAAATATTGCTTGTGAGCTGCCCAGGATTATGCTACATCAGATGGGCAAGCTCTACAAATCCTTTAAATAAATAAATGTACACTGGAAAAGTCATAAGAAATCCTGGTAACATTTCTAAAGGTAGGACTGAATCAAATATAGAGCAAAATGTAGATTATTATTGTAATCCTGTGCAT
The DNA here is from genome assembly GCF_059756535.1 of Pantherophis guttatus. NCBI lineage: Eukaryota > Metazoa > Chordata > Lepidosauria > Squamata > Colubridae > Pantherophis > Pantherophis guttatus. The sequence goes on along the minus strand of NC_142063.1, from coordinate 287,035,878 downwards.
TTTTACTCAGAAATTACTTATTTTAAATTCAGTGGGTTTTATTCTAGGTCAATGATGTAGAATTGCAACTTAAAAATATGGTGCATAAATAACAAGTTAAGGGAATATTTAAAAATGTACAGATGCCATTATTCCTGAGATGGTCCAAATGAGAGGACTACTGTCCAGTCTTAATGCCTTGTGCTATATAACACTGAAAGTGAAGATCTCTAGTGTAGACAGTGCAATCTGATCATGCTGGAGTGCATGGAGTGCACCTTATACAAGCAAAAACCTTTGATCCAAGACTGGAATTACTGTACTAGTATTGACCAATATCTGATAAATAGAATGTCTTTCTCCCAGCCTTTTCCAGCCTGGTTCCTTTGACTCTTCTGTCAGTGACTTCTGGGAGCTGTAGTCCTAATACATCTGGAGCACAATAGGTTAGAGAAGTTAGTATTTGCAAGAGAATTGTTAAAAACTACCCTACCATTGCTTAAGCTTCCCAATGGAATATTTAACCTATTGAGATGACGACGATGATGATGACAATCCTAAAAGAAAGAAAATATTAAAATATTCTTATGGAATTGGCTTTTGCTTCTGCCAACATTTCTCTTCTCTGCTAAGATCTGGTTTTAAGCAGCTGGATTCTTCTTATCTTTGAAGCCCTCTGCACAGACTGTTTCTCAGCTCCCACATGCACAGCACAGTCTTCAGCTAAGGTCAGCCTCGCATTCTCCATGTAGGAGCTGCCAATCTTTGAAGCACTGTCTTAATTTTCTGTGTTTTTCATTTGCCCTGATTGACCTTGGATGATGCTTAATAAATGAGCAAGACATTTACTGAGAAAGATTGCCCATAGTGCCTTGAAAAATTACATTTTAATGAGGACCAATTTACACTCCATAGTAATAAACTGCAGTCTAGAGACAGTGGTTATCACTAGACTGTCAACATTAGGCTGCTTGGCATCCTTAGAGGAAGGCAAGCATGTTTGAGTAGTCTTCAGCTTTACATTAAGGAGAGAACTGCATCAAATCAAGAGTTTTCAAATGACCACAGCTGGGTTATGAGAGGCTATATAAATAGATAGTAGCCCTTTTCTTGATTCACTATAATATGGGCTACAACAAGGGTGTCAAACTCACAGCATCACGTGATATATCGCAACTTTTTTCTCCTTTGCCAAATGGCATGGCCAGCACATAACACATCCGGCCTGCGGGCTGCGAGTTTGGCACCTCTTGATCTCAGTATCTTTTGAATGTCTTACAAAAGAAGAACGATTTTCCCCTGGGCAGAAGAACAATCAGCTAAACAATAAGAGAAGAGAAGATTCCAAATGTTTGCTAGATGATTTGATGAGCCTATTGAAAAGAGATTATTACTATGAGTCTAGCTAGAAGCCACCTTCATTTTAGTCAACCATCATCTCGTTTTGCCTTTTTGTTGGGTTTTACTATAACCAGTGCCAGCCCACTGATTAGGCCCAAGAATTAACAATCTCATACTGCGCTGTTCATATGCCATATTCAAGTGAAACCAGTTGTTTCATCCTGTTCTTTAGAAGCTCTGACTGCAGCTTATTTATACCTATAACCTGCTAAATGTGCAAGTCTGTAGAACTTTCAGGCAAAAGCATCCCAGTTTAATTTTTTACAAAGCCATTATGTTATTCTCCCCAGGATCCATTTTAAAATAAGAAATGCAAAGAAGATGTAGTAGAATATCTTCTTGTCCCCTTTCCATATCCGTTAGTGGCATTTGATAGTCCAAACATTTATTTTCCTATTTATTAGATAACATCTTTCTACATTTCTGCCAACCACATATAAACAGAGTTCTTCAGCCCCTGCATTAAATGCCAGTGAATTAAACTGTACCATAAACACAAATGTGCATAGGTTCATACAGTTTAGGAAAACTGTCTTAAGCATTGTCTTGTGGGTTGACCTTTTATCATGCAGAGCATTAGAAGGAATGACCTTTGGATCTTAATGTCATTCTCTAAAATGACAATGGAAGAGAAATGAATGTTTTTTCAAGAGACTTACTGTTTGTGAGTTTAGTCACTGAAATTGGGCAGGGTAAGGTGACTCACTTTAGCAAGAGAGTTGGGAGTACTGTTACCCATTCTTTAACCCATATTTGGAAAATTTGCCATTGATTTCCTTAAAATCAGAATTGGTCTAGAATTTCTATATATCTAGTAAATCATGCAGGGTTTATTTCTTACAAGCAAAGAGACCCAATAAAAACTTGAGAATACATGAACAATTTCACTTTTCCCAGGAAATGTTTCTCCCTATTCACTAAATTCAGTTACTTTAGCTTGTCACACAACTTCTAATAACACAGTTGAAAGGGCTGCGGTTATAGCTAGAAGCTGAACTTGTCTACCAGAAGAATCCTCACTGCTTTGAAACATTTTCTTGTTGCTTATACATTTGGTTCATAAACATGGATGGTGTTACATGTGCGTGCTTACATTTACTGAGAACTTTAGTTGGTTGGGGTGTTATTTAAATTGTAGCAAACATGGATGCTGTCTCATAAGTTTAGGCAGTACCACAAAATATAATGGGAAAATCTCAAAAATCAATAAATTAATATTAATATTTTTATGTGCATGCCTACAAAATAGCTGATTTCAAGTATCTGATCTGTTGAATGTTGATCAAGAGAGCAGAGACTCTCATTTACTACTCTAAGTTGAAGAAGAACATCTGACAGACACCTGATACTCCATTCATTAACATAGCCAAAAGTTAGGAGGTAGATAATTTCATATATTGAGCCAAACAATTATTAATGTTAAACTAACATTAGTTAATGACAGAAGGATTAAGAGCTTACATTTTCAGCAAAGATTTCTAAACACACACACACACCCTTTAAGCGCCCCCATGTACATTTCTGGAAGCAAAACTCTTATACAACTTTATTCTGTCTTTTATAGACGCCAAAGCCAAAGCAGTAATTGACTGATGACTAAGTTCAGCCACCGTAAAGATACGTGGAATTCTACTGGGAATTGGTTGGTTCATTGAAATCAACTACAGGGATTGTTTCTCAGTTTTTTCTTAGCCATCAATATTCCTAGATAGCACTGAAGTCCTATCAATTAGAACAGCGCCCTCCAACCTTTTGGGATCGGTTCCATGGATAAAAGTTTTTCCATGGACCAGAGGAGGCATGATTTTGCGTGCTGCCTGCATCCTGCAGATGGGGCTTCGCTTGTTTGCTTGGCCAGGTTGCTGGCATGCCATGGTCCGCTGCTGGTCCATGGACCCTGGGTGGGGGACCCCTAAATAAGAGAATGCATAATGTTTACTTTAGTCACAAGCTGCCCTAGTTTCCTAAGAGTTGACAACTCTTAGAAATGAGGACCCGGATTGTGGGGGAAATAAGGTGACTTTGTATAAATATACAAAAGTATGAAGGCTATTGCTTAACGCATTGTAAGCCACCCTGAGTTTCCGGAGAAGAGCGGCATACAAATTAAATAAAAAAAAAATATATCAGTCAAATAATATTTGGTCTATGATATTGAGACTGTAATGTATTATTTTAAAAATTCAAGCCTCCTTCAAGTGAAGCTCAACTCATGAATATATCCGTGTAGTTTTCTTACAGCAGTACGGAAGTGATTTCCCTTTGCTTTATATAGGAAGCTCTTTCAATGTTCACACTAACCTATAGCCCAGAAATTTTCTAATTGCCTTCCACCCAAATGCTAAACAAATTCAACCTCTTAGTGTCTGCAGATCAATCAAAGTTGACTAGGTGATGCCAACTACTATTAATCCATCAAATATTAGTCAAAACTGTGGAGAATGTTTTCCTTTTAAAAATCCATCCTGAGGGAACAAAGAGGTGAAGGGTTTTCTGGTTTTTTGGGTTTTTTTTTGTTTTTTTTTGTTATTTGCAGCATGTGCCAGGAACCCTTACATAAGCTAATTTTTGTACAGACTGTATTGTGTGCCACACACATGTCAACATGGTGGCTTTCATTCTTGTGCCCCTTCCATTGTATCAGATTTTTATAAGTCAGGGTTTACATTACTCGGGGACTATCTGTAGTATAAATGGCTTTCTTAGCCCCATGGGGCTTAAGCAGCAGAAATCATGTAGCTGTAATTCACCTTGGTGGAAGTAATTTTCTCCAATTTCCAAATGTAAAATTATGCAGAAAGTTTCACTGACTTTATATATAGCTAACTGCTTCCCCCCCTTTTTTTTATTTCACCTTTTGAATTTACAGTTGTTCGGAGTACTTGCTTTTGTGCATTTTATGTATGGGGCATAAGTATAAGCCTTATGTTCATTTTGTATAAGCCTTGTATGTTCAAAAATATCCTTAAGGTTATAACATGGATGTTTCACTTTGGTGAATACAGTTGCTACTTTTTTAGTTCATTATTTATCTCACTCGGGCACCTAGATGGCTCAAATCACATTTAAGCCCTGTGTTTTAACATGTGTGCAAATGTTGTTTCTGGAGACATTTAGCAATTTTGCTGTTGAGAAGTTTTGGGGAAAGCCAGTCAATGGTATAACATGCTATAAATTAGATAAATCATGTGATATTGAGTATGATGTGTGTTTCCTTAAGCTCCATATTTTAAAACACATGTTTTTAAAGATTTAACATGGCTCTTCATAATTGAGCAAATAGAGAAGACATGTAAATAAAAGGCTCCATTGCCCCCTGCTGGCTGGATGCAGAACTGGTAAAACATGTAACCTAGGAGTTCACCTCATGGTGAAACTACATATTATATCTAAACATGTGCAAGAAAAAAAATGTTGTGATTTATTTCTTTACCCCAAAAAAAAAACTTCACAAGGATTTTTTTTTTTAAGAAATAACTATTTTAGATACAAATTCAGAAAGTAGAGGGCCTAACAGACAAATGGCATCAAGTTGAGAGTGGCTTGTCTAAAACCATTTGAGAAAGAGCTGCAGTGGGAAACCAACAAGCCAACAAAAGCTTTGACCACATTGCTTGCTTTGTTAGGTCAAAAACTGCCCCTTCTTAATTCCCCTTAATTAAGAAATAAATGGGCTTTTGATGTATTCTTGCAGGTAATTTCAATCTCATTTACTTTAGATGATGGGTGTTATTTGTAATGGTGAGGCAAAACTGCTTTTACAAGACAGGAGCAGTAGTGGGTTTCACTTACTTTCACTACCAGTTCAGAACTGTGAGCGTGTGTGTGTGTGCGCTAGCTTCACTCACACACAGCGTTTCTCCGTGATGATGTCCAGGTGGGTGGGCGGAGCCTCCCGCCACCGCCACTACCAGTTTACCCAAACCAGTAGAAACCCACCACTGGACAGGAGGCCTTAAATAATGGTTGTGAGGTCTCTTCATCAATAGGAAACCTCCAGATAGCAAGTGCAGGCAACAGCAGTAACCTGATCAGCTTTGGAGAACAAACCTTTGTGTATGTGTGTGTATACACCCAAATTATTCAACTTCCATCATTCCCTTGTTTTTTTCCCAATCAAAAAATAATCAGTGAAACAAAAGTTCCAAGTATAACTTATTTGTGAGATAATATAAACTAGTGATTGGACAGGAAAGGAATCCAACCTTGTGATTGCTTGGGAGGAGACCGCCACAAAAATGCCAATAGTTTAATATTAACATTATAGGTATATTGAATTATAGAATAGCTTCCACTAAATGCCCTCAGATAAAAATATGATATTGGGAGGTGTTGTGCTAAATTATGATGTGTACCAGTGACAGCCTGAATACATAGAAGCACTTGAAATTCATGTTTGCCTTTCTTAAACAATCAGATCAAACTACGGTGATTTTCAGTTTTGAATCTTGTGGCATACACATTGTGACTAGGTACTATATAAGCTGTATAAGATTGAAGTAGGGAAAAAATTACTAACATGAGTATTAGAAATCTGATAAGGTAAAGCTGAAACATATGTGACCTCTTACGTAATTTATAAAATTCAGATATATCTTTCTAAAGTCCATACTGGGAATTGGAAAGCTAAACACATGTGAAATTGAATGTTTATGTACTGATAAAGAAATGTCAGTACCTGCACTATTTTTATTAGTAAAAATTACCTAGTGCACCTTGCATTTTCTGTTCTCTATCAGTCACCACCCAGTTGTAACCTTTTTTTTAAAAAAAAAAATTCCTGGTACTTACATCGTTGCATTTCCAAACCTCCTTTGGCCAAACAGGTTAGGATGGAACAACATGAGCATCTGCTAACTGACCTTCAAGAGGCAAGTGGGATACAACTGATATTGTGTCTTTCCCATTTTCCACAAATTAATTGTCTGGGGCAGAGCAGAAAATGAAAAAAAAGCAGCCCGCCTGTTCCAATGCATCACTTTCATAGTCTTCAAACCTTCTTAATATAGCTTATAATTAAAAAGAATAACACTGAGGAGTGGTAATAATAGAATCGTTGTTCTGTAACATGCCGTGTTTGGATTTCTACCTTGCCACAAGCTGTTTATAGTTGAGCTAAGTAATCTACGTGCAAAAAAAATGTTAATAACATCTAAAATTGCCTTCTTTAAGATAAATTTGTGTTATAAAATTGCACAAGATTAAAATAGTATCATTAAAAAAACCTGCTGTACAATTCAGAAGAGGATGATGGAACCTGCTTTCAACCCAGATTTCATATGCTTGTATTTACAGTTTATAATTATTTCCTAATGTAAGAGGAAGCAGTTGGTTATTACAAAGTAAAAAGCAGAATTGTTATACATTCTTCAAAGATAAATAATTAAGATCAGATAATTAGCAGGTTACTAGAACTAGGGTTTTTTTTTTAGTTTTTTTTTTAAGGATGTGTTGGCTCAGTGGCTAAGACGCTGAGCTTGTCGATCGAAAGGTCAGCAGTTCAGCGGTTCGAATCCCTAGTGCCGCATAACAGGGTGAGCTCCCGTTACTTGTCCCAGCTTCTGTCAACCTAGCAGTTCAAAAGCACGTAAAAAATTCAAGTAGAAAAATAGGAACCACCTTTGGTGGAAGGTAACAGTGTTCCATGCGCCTTTGGCGTTTAATCATGCCGGCCACATGACCAGAGACGTCTTTGGACAGCGCTGGCTCTTCAGCTTTGAAACAGAGATGAGCACCGCCCCCTAGAGTCGGGAACGACTAGCACATATGTGCGAGGGGAACCTTTACCTTTACCTTAGAACTAGTTTGCTGTTTTGGTTCAGGGACCTGAAAGCCAGAGCCCATAAATTGCTACAAAAAGACTGTGGGTGAACAGAGAGAGTGAGATAGTGTCTGATGCTCTTCTCATTAAGATCATGAGAAGAAATCGGACAATTCCAGCTCCATTATCTGCCTGTAGTTTCATCTTCATTTTGTTCATCTTCTTTGCTTCTCGTGAAGCTTCTCATCATCATCATCATTGTCGTTGTCGTCATCATCATCATGCAGAGGTAGAAAGTATCTAATAATTAAAATAATAAAAGCACAGAATATGAAGGGGCTAAAAGAATGTTTGAAACAAAGCGAGATGTTTTATAAGCTTCCCCATCATACATACTCTGACCATTGTTGTGTTCCCTGAAAATATCAACATGGACTATTTTATTCCAATAAAGCTGCAGTATTTGAAAGTTCATGTGTGTTTCTGCTGCTTCTCTGAACAAGTTAAAATTTAATATAGGAAACTAGAAGAACCAATTATGAGGACCAGGATGACAAAGGAGACTTAAATGTATAACCAGCGGTATAAGGAACTTTTAAAGACAGCCACCAGAATCTAATATCAGTTGCTTCCCCTTTCCCACACCCCAAACCTCCAAATACACATGCAATGCTTTGTTCATAACCTTGTGGAATTGTCCACCACTGTGTTCTAAAAAATTGATAATATCTTCTTTTTCTTTATTGGCCTGAAAGCCATTTCTATGAATGATAACCAGTTCAAGAACTCACCTGGATGCTCCATTACACTGTTCTTTGCTTTCACCTATCCAGGTATGCATCATGTTCTTCTAGAATTCAGACAGAATGAAAACCAAGACCATCTCCATTATATACAGGCTGAAAGAAACAGCTACTTCATTATTGTATCAGTCCTTGATGAACAATGTTTATAAAGTTCAGTAAGACATAGTAAGATAGCAGTCAGGTTGTTTTATCACGTTAGAATAAACACACCAATTTTTTTTTACCATAGTATTGTCACTAGTTTTGCCATCCCTATACTGATGGTTTCTAAAATTGCTCAGCGTCTACTGGAGTACACAGCTATAACAAACTTAAATAAATACTATCTTTGCTAGCATATTGCCTGAAGATTATAGGAGTAATATATCTGGAGAGCACATGGTTAGGGAAACTTGCTCTAATTTATTCCTTTCTTTCTAATAAACATAGTGATTCTTATCCATATTTTCTCCTATCAGGCAGCTTTCTTATTTTTGGCCTTTCTCATGGAAAATACATTTAAAGAAGCAAGAGGGAACAGCAAAAATAAAACAATATATTCTCAAGTTACCATATTTCAATAATCCTAAAATACAGTGCAAAAAATGCTAAATAATGATAGCAAGCTCATTTTCCTGAGAATGGAATCTTACATAAAGTTTGGCAGACTTTGGGAAATCAAGAGCTTGCTGAACTTGTGAATGAAGACAGGACATGTTCAACAGACCACAAAATATTGACAGGTAAGACCTAGAGCCAAGATGAGGGAATGTTTACAGCATACTGGACGAGAGCATGGCTGACTGGAATGCTGAATAGGAGCACATTGCACTGCAACATTTTGTTTGAGGACCCATTTACACTTGAAAGTTTAAAAGAGCAGTAAATAGGCCTGTACCTTTAAAAGTATATTCAGGTAACAAGTGAAAAAGGGTCAGACCAGTGGTGGGTTTCAAATTTTTTTACTACGGTTCTGTGGGTGTGGCTTGGTGGGTGTGGCTTGGTGGGCATGGCAGGGGAAGGATACTGTAAAATCTCCATTCCCACCCCATTCCAGGGGAACGATACTGCAAAATCCCCGTTTCCTCCCAATCAGCTAAGACTTGGGAGGCAGAGAATAGATGGGGGTGGGGCCAGTCAGAATTTTTACTACTGGTTCTCCGAACTACTCAAAATTTCTGCTACCGGTTCTCCAGAACTGGTCAGAACCTACTGAAACCCACCTCTGGGTCAAACCAAACCATGCACCAAAAGCAGGCGAAGTTTGGACCAAGAAAGTTTTCCTTGGTGAAATGTCTCATACGGCATCATTATAGAAAAGGCCTTGCATTCTTCTGGAAAACAGAGAAACACAAACAAGAGAAGAAAACAGTTTTAAGATCCATATGGATGGAAATAATTGTCAATTTTAGCAATGGTTTGCAAAATGGAATTCTTCAAGATCTAAGCTCAGTTTAAAAGAAGGTACAACAAAGCCATCTGACAGAGAGAGAGAGAGAGAGAGAGAGAGAGAGAGAGAGAGAGAGAGAGAGAGAGATCTGAACAAGAAACTACCCTATATTTCAAATACTCTGACCCTTTTGTTTTAAAAGCCCAAGAGAGGAAAACCAAGTGACTGGGACACAGGGAGAAGATTTATGAGCTGTGAGATAGCATCAAGTTTTGAAGAGTCAGAATAAACTAATAAAAATAGACAGAAAAAATAAATAAATAACCTGTGCTTTCAGCTTTTTATGAGGAAAAAGATATGACTGGGGCTTGTCTTTGATTTTGCCACCCTCATTCCACATTTATTTTTCAAGGTCATAAAAGCATTAAACAAAATAGTGGTTTGGCCAGCACCCTGTCCTCTCAGGGGACCAACTGAATGCTTCCGAAAAGCTTGCAAGGAGAACGGCACCCTCCCATTTGTGTTCCCCAGCAATTGATGCTAGGAGCCACTCTGCCATTGACACCGGTGATAATACAGCCATTAGGACTGGTAGCTAGTGATAACCTTATCATTCACAAATATATGTAACCCCTACATTTGTCACATCTTGACACTGTCCTTTCCTGGAGCAACAATCTGCAGTGCACAAAGTTTTGTGCCTCATTCCCTCCCTCCATGCTGTAATAATTCCTGAAGGCTACACACAGTGGGAAGGAATTTTGTCATCTCACATTCACATCTAACACTAGATTTCCTTTTGTGTTATCGGATCCAATAAATGGTCTCTTTTGTAACCCCCATACATGTACAATCTTGCCAGAGTAATAACAAATATGCTAACCTGCTCATGAATAGTGCAAAAATTTTACTAAAGTATCCCAGAAAACAAAGTCCAAACTTCCCTTTGTTGCTTCCTGACTTCTCCTGAAAAAGAAACCTCTGAAGGGAAACCCAAAGGTGCTTTTTCAGGCAGCAACTGGACTTTCTTGTTTTTTCTTTTGAAGACATTTTGCTTCTCATCCAAGAAGCTTCTTCAGCTCTGACACAATAGCCTGTCAGAGCTGAAGAAGCTTCTTGGATGAGAAGCAAAACGTCTTCAAAAGAAAAAACAAGAAAGTCCTGAAAAAGCACCTTTGGGACAACTATGACTTGGATGACTGAGAATCTCTACAGACTCTGAAGGGAAATAATAATTAGTTAGTATACAGGCCCTAGAATCCTTAGATATTTATTAGTGATCTTTAATGTCACTAGAGACTATTGGGGGCACCCTTCCTGCCCTTTATCCCCAGTTGCATCTGCCCTTGCCACTATAATTTTCAACAATGGCTACCACATTGCATGGTATTAAGCCTTGGTGGGTAATAAAATGACAGTTTGATTATAAACAGAATCAGTGAAAATGAATTAAACCTAATTAAGACTCACTACAGGTCACTTTGCTGAATGGAAAATATTTCTGAAATCTGGAGCTAGTTCTGGTATCATCCAAGAATCTCTCTCAGCTCTCCAGTAGTGTCCTGTGTTCATTTTTCCAGTGTATCCAGCCAAATTTCCTTTAATAAAGCCGCTTCTGACAAAATGTGACTTATTTAAGGTAGCCATCAGTGAGCATCAGATGTTGAAAGGGAACTTCAGAGAGTCATCTATCATCCCATAAAGGAGGAGAACTAAGTGGTATAGTTTATATACATGGTGAAAGGTAACCATAAGCCTAATGAGGCATGAAATGGGAAATGCTGCTTTAGAGTTTGTCTGACAAATTTTGATCAAGAATCCTGACTCTCCACAGGGATAGCAGGAAACAGCCATGGCTCTGGAGTGCATAAAGGGGGAACAGGGAAAAAAAATCCTCATTTCAGCAGCCCTCAGTTCAATAATTGAAAATTAGGACATGTGAACACAAGCCTGGAATTCCATTAGTGTTTCAGTAGGTAGATTCATAAGAGGAAAAAAAAACAGAGTATGAAAATATATTTGGAGAAGTAAATCTCTCAGAATCAGTAAGATAAGACAGGTTTAATGTGATGCTAATAAAGATGAACCTACAAAGGAAGGTCTTTCCCTCTGACTCACCTCACCCACCCGGCCTTCCCCACCCAACTGGGACTACAGAACCATGGTGGTGCAGTGGTTAGAATGTAGTATTGCAGGCTAATTCTGCCGACTGCCAGGAGTTCGATCCAGACTGGCTCAAGGTAGACTCAGCCTTCCATCCTTCTGAGGTTGGTAAAATGAGGACCCAGATTGTTGGGGGCAGTATACTGACTCTGTAAACTGCTTAGAGAGGGCTTCTAAAGCACTGTGAAGTGGTATATAAGTTTACATGCTATTGTTACAGAACAGAGTGACTTCTCTAGTATGTCTGCTATCCCCTTCCCTCCTACCTTAGCCAACTTGAACTTTTCCTCTCTATTAATTAAAAGAAAGAAAGATACAAGTGCAGTTTAAGCCCAGCAGCTGATAATTAGTTTGCAATGCCTTTAGCCATCAGAGATGTGTTTCTAGATTACAATTCTTCAAGGTACAAAGTGGTACCAAAATTTCTATTTCAAATAGTAAAGTATTTGCTTTATTAGAAAACACACAACAATCAAGAGAAACACGGATGGGCCACACTGCTTAGAGAAAAAGAATTGGATTCAAAGAGTAACTATAAACCAAAAATCAATAGGCAAGCTCATTCCAAAAGGAGACTGAGCCTAATGGAAAAAATGGTTCCGAAAGGAATCAACCTCAGAGAGTGGTTTGAGCATATCCAATATTTTTGGAAAAAAGAAAAATAAGTAATACACTTAGTCTTCACTTAGTCTTCATTTAAGCCTGATTGTGATTAATTATTTCTTTCTGGAATCTTGAAAGTCTTCATTCCATCTTGAAGCAAGCATCTTTTCTCTCCATAGAACCAATTTATTTATTTTTTTCTAAGAGAAGGCTTAGACAAAAGTGTGGAGAAAAATTCCCTGACTACTTACTCTCAAGAGGGAGGTTGTTGATAAGGAACGTAGGCAAATGCCCCTCCTGAGTTTCCCTAGAGCAGGGGTCCCCAAACTTGGTAGCTTTAAGCTATGCTGGCTGGAGAATTCTGGGAGTTGAAGTCCACAAATCTTAAAGATGCCATGTTTGAGGACCTCTGCCCTAGAGGCAAAGCTACTAGACCACAATGACTTGTGAGTATCTTCTGACCATCTGAGGATTTACCTGGATAGAGATGTCCGTTTCAATACACAGCCCCTCCCTTCCAATCTTGTAAAAGGGAAATGTGGCACATAATATAATGACCTAAGAGAGAAAAAGGAATTAGAAAATGAAAATGCCTAAAACATGGGGAAAAGCCAACAAAATGGGCACACAAAGGACTAGAGAGACAATAACAACAATAACAACTTCAAGTAACTGCTTTAAGAAATTCAATAAAAGAAAGTCTCTCTGTGAGAAACACCATCCCCGATATGGTATTTACCCAAAGACCTGGCATTAAATTGCGGCGGGGGGGGGCACAAATAGATAAAAGCAACCACAATCTCATGAGTTGAAATCTAGGTTATCCAAATATCAGGAGATGATACTATGCACAGGTACCATATATATGGTACCTTGCTCAATAGTAGTAACTGTGAGAGGATCTTGGAGTCCTAGTGGACAACCATTTAGATATGAGCCAGCAGTGTGCAGCAGCTGCCAAAAAAGCCAACACAGTTCTGGGCTGCATAAACAGAGGGATAGAATCAAGATCACGTGAAGTGTTAATATCACTTTATAATGCCTTGGTAAGACCACACTTGGAATATTGCATTCAGTTTTGGTCGCCACAATGTAAAAAAGATGTTGAGACTCTAGAAAGAGTGCAGAGAAGAGCAACAAAGATGATTAGGGGACTGGAAGCTAAAACATATGAGGAATGGTTGCAGGAACTGGGTATGTCTTGTTTAATGAAGAGAAGGACTAGGGGAGACATGATAGCAGTGTTCCAATATCTCAGGGGTTGCCACAAAGAAGAGGGAGTCAAACTATTCTTCAAAGCACCTGAGGGAATGGGTGCAAGCACCCAAAGCACCCAAGAAGCAATGGGTGGAAACTAATCAAGGAGAGAAGCAATTTAGAACTAAGGAGAAATTTCCTGACAGAACAATTAATAAGTGGAACAACTTGCCTGCAGAAGTTGTGAATGCTCCAACACTGGAAGTTTTTAAGAAGATGTTGGATAACCTTTTGTCTGAAGTGGTGTAGGTTTCCTGCCTGGGCAGGGGGTTGGATTAGAAGACCTCCAAGGTCCCTTCCAATTCTGTTATTCTATTCTATTCTATCTATTACTCATACTACTCTGCTTTCAGTGACATTCTTGCTGAACAATGGCTTTAGCCACAATATCACAAATCTGTGCAGGGAACAGGCAATAATTCCAAATACCAGATGAGTGTCTGGAAAGCAGAATGTAATTTAATATTTGTATTTCATGTTTTTAATTCTGGCTGTGTACTGCCCTGAGTCCTCAGGGAGAAGGGCGGTATATAAATTGAAAATAAAATAAATAAAAAATAAAAATATAAAAGAAAGGCAAAGTTAGCCATCTCTGGATTAGATAATTCTGGAATATTAAACCAAGTAGATGTACATAGCACTGGAGAAAGCAATTATGTTTGCAAGAATTAGTGGTAAAAGGAAACCAAGCCATCAAAGAACACGGCGGCTGGACATCTTCAAAGCTAACACCAGTCAGAACATCAAACAACTCAAAAAAGTAGTGCAAGATGAGAAGTTATGGCAATACCTGGCCCATAGAATCACCAAAGAGTCAGACATGACTGAATGCATAACATCATGATCATCATCATATGTTCATAAATAAAACAGACACCAGAATAAAACAGAAACTTTGTACTTTGATGTCTAAACTTGCTTACATAGAGATATAGAAGAAGATAGAAGAATGTCTCTGTGACCAATATAATTACTTTTGTACTCCAATCCCAAAATATTATTTCCCAGTGGAAGGATCAAAGCCAACTTTCTTCCAGATGCTTACATGAGACTTTCGATGTACTGTACAAAACCACAAAGTTAAGGAGTAGTTCAAGACATTTTCCATCTTTATAAAAATAACTTCCTGAGGGGTTACTCTTACCCTGCAAGAGACCAGAATGAAATCTAAATCAAAAGTAGAATTTAACATGCAGATTTACACTGCTGAGATGATAAGAAAGTAGGCAAGAGGCAAGCACTCAAGAGGCAACATGTAGATGCTTAAATAATAAATGTTGGTTTAGAGGAAGCTACTGGGCAGCAACATCTTAAGAAAAATTGCCTTGTGTCCTGCTTCTTGGCTTCACATAAGCAGATGGTTGGCCACCGTGGGAAAGAAGATGCTGGACAAAATATGCCTTTGGTTTGATCCAAATGGATTCCTCTTATGAATATACAAAATATGCTTTGCTTGTTAGAAAAAACTATCCTTAGTAAAGGAAAATAAAAACTGCTTTCTGGGTCAAGGAATGCAATTTGGGATGGCTATTTTCTCATCAATGCATTCATTCCCAGCAGTTTTTGATCTCTAATTTAAGTGTATCTTTTTTTGCATACACTATAACAGGGGTCTGCAACCTTAAACACTCAAAGAGCCATTTGGACCCATTTCCCACAGAAAAGAAAACACCAGAAGACACAAAACCTTGGTGGGTGTGGCCAACTCGACATTACTCACTTCCACCAGTCACATGACCCCCCCCTAGCCATGCCTACCCAGCCAGTCATTAGGACAGAGAACCGGTTATTAAAAAACACCGGGAATCACAAAATCCTTTTGACATCTCTCTCTCTCTCTCTCTCTCTCCCTCCTGCCCTCCCTCCCCCTCTCTCTCTCTCTCTACCCCCCCTCTCTCTATGTCTCTATGTCTGTCTCTCTCCCACTCTCGCTGTATCTCTCTGTCTCTGCCCTGGCCGCTTCTCCATCCCCCGCCGTCACCCTTGCCTTCTCAGGCCAGACAAGGAATGACTGGGAGGGGAGGGAGAGGGGCGGGGCCAGCCAGTGGTGGGATCATTTGACATGGAGCCACAGCAGAGGGCCCAAAGAGCCCGCATGTGGCTCCGGAGCCGCAGGTTGCTGACACCTGCAGTATAACAAGATAGGCCAGCACCTTCACCAGAGAATCTTAACAAGCAGATTCTTTCTGTGCTGGACATTCTACAGCTATGTTGAGCTGCTTTTTCTGAAGCCCAATGTTAGAAGTCCCTTGTTTCCAATCAAGTTTGGCAGGTAGATGCAACCCGTTGCTCCCATCAGCAGCTCCAAAAGAAGGTCTCTGCCAGAAGAGACTTGTTTGCTATCCTTACGAAGATCGATTAGGCCACAATAGTTCACAACAGCCTCCAAGTGTTTCTCCATTTCTTAGACAGATGTCAATTGCCATCGCAGCAAGAATTCTGCATAACTCAAGCAATCACTGACATTTCCCAAAGAAGACACCTGGCATTTTTCACACAGGAACTATTAATATTTATGCTACATCTGTGGCTCAGTGCATGACCTTGGCAAATGCGATAGCAAGGGAAGAAAAGGAAAGAGATTCTGGTGATAAATATGCACCTGTGTAACTCAATATTGTTTGGTGCACCACACATACTTAGATACCATACTGGTGTCTGCTGCAGAGAGGTTACACTGGTATCACTGTTTTAAGCTTGAAATATGGACAGAGCATTGATAAGAGAGAATGACCTTCAAATCACAACTCGCAATCCTATACTTTTGCTTCTAAGATGATATGCATGTGATGAACAGATAATTGTACTGGCTTCCCTGATTTATGGGAAGACTACAAACATAATGCTTATAAAATATGCCAAGTCCTTATAACAAATGATATAAACATATTAGTCACCTAAGTCTCATAAAGTCAGGGTCATTTTCATGGTGTTTTCTGGAGAATTTTCAGTTGGACAGGATAGAAGAAAGAACTGCCCATGAATGTTAAGCCATCCACAGGTTGTTTAATAGCTAGCCAAGGGATGACGATGGCAGATCTGTTGGGGCATTACCAGCTTCTATAGAGCAATAAGGCTTCCAAAATACATCAAGGTTGGCTCACTAAATTTTGGAGTAGTGGAGTTATAAACATTAACACGTAAGGAGCTCTTTTAAGAATATTAAGTATAAATTATCAGCTGCCAAATACAGCCACAAGGTATAACATGTTGCATGTTAACATACTAAAAATACTGCAATTACATCCTGATTACCTTAAAAGTCTAAAAAGAGGGTATTTTTAATTCATAATTTCTCAAAAGCATAAAAATGTTCTTTAAATATTCTTTAACCCCACAAGATTTCTTTATATATAAAGAAATGAATGAATCGGTTTTTGTTTTGAGTATAGATAAAGGCTGATAACCAAATACTGTATATCATCTCTCTCTCTTCCTCTCTCTCTCTCTTCCTCTCTCTCTCTCTCTCTCTCTCTCTCTCTCTCTCTCTCCCTCCCTCCCCCCTCTCTCCCCCTCCCTCCCTCTCTCTCCTCCCTCCCACTCCCTCCCTCTCTCTCTCTCTCTCTTTTCTGACAGCATCTTTACCTACACATCAAGCTTGATAACATCTTTCCTAGCAAAAAGAAATGGAGGTGGAAGAAGAATTGTCTTTATTTATTTAGTCATTTTTAAAGCCAGTTACGGAAAACTAGAAGACAGTCAGCATGATGGAGGAACTGGGTAATTTTGTCCAAAATTTAACACATTAGCTTTGCCTCAAGCACCATATACTGACAGTAAATCCATTCATAGATGCTTTGAGATCACAAATGGCTGAGTTGCAGGAGATCCTACGAGGTTTTTAGCTCTATTCCAAATCTCATTACGATGCAAATTAACTTGTTAGACTCATTTCTACTAGAAGCCCCCTTCAAGTAAGGCCATCTTTTCCTACATCTGTTTCACCAATGTCCTTTTCAAGCCCACCCAGCACTTTTCCAATGAACATGTCCTGCAAAAATTACAAACAAATGCATCACTTTTTATTATACTTTAAAATACTTTCTAATACTTTCTTCTAGGGCAGATATGGGTGCCTGCTGGTCCAATTTTTTATTTTTTGCTTCTTCCTATTATGACTACTGAAAATAAGTAGCCAAATTTTTCTAATTTTCAGGTAGGAAATATACAAAAAATATAGGGTAAATTCTACAATCGGCTTAACACAGTTTAAAAAGCAAAGAACCCAGGAAGTTTTTCCTTCATAAAGGAAAAAGAATCACCTCAATCTTTGTTGCATTAGTGCTTTGCACAGTACGACCTTCAGGCTACTAAAACATTAAGCCTGTCCCACCATCAGCTCTTTCTAGAATCAGCGTTGCCTTGGTCTTTGCTGTAGTCCCTTGCTGTTGTTTCTATCCTGCTGATATCCCAGACTATCAAGCAACTTTGCTTGGTTGCCAAATTCAAGAGTTTGAAATCTCTCTTTTTTCTTTGCAATAGCTGACAGCAGAGTCATAAAAATGAAAGATTCTTAAAATAACACGCAGCACTACTGAGAGATTGCGCAACTTCATTGGCCATCGCCCCTCTCTTGCAATGCTCCTTAAAGCCAGACCGGCCTCGTCAGCCTTCCTTGGGACTGTCTCCATGATTTATGGTGTTAATAACCCACTCTTAAATCTAGCCATCCCCCTGGGGCTCATAAGCAGCCGCTTACATCGTGTGTTGCATTCCAGTGGAACTCAGCTTCAGGTCCCCAGTCCGACCCACTTCCCTTCACAGAGGCAGCCTCCCTAGACATTTGGGGAGATGCTTCACATTGTTTGACTTTATGGCATGTGAATGAATGATGAGGGCTCCATTCACTTCTAGGATGCATTTAGAGGTGAATGCACATCCATCTAAAACTGGAAGCTGGATAGTATCAGTGCTCTCCATTGCATTTCTTTTCAAGACACCAAAGCGACAAAGAATGTATAGATTCACTTCATATAAAATGCAGGCAGGAATTAGTTAACAGGAACTGAAAGTGAATAAGATTAATTTTCCCATTTCCCCAAATTGTTAATCTGGGGTAGAAGCTGAAATGTCGTAATCTAATTTTATTAATTTTGAGAAAGTTTATCCTGGCAAATTGGCATAACCAGATTCTGCCAAGGTATAAATGAACTTATTAGCATTTGCAAGGTTTACTTATTTGAAACTTTGCTGGGCAAACTGAGGAGGTATCCCAGTCCTCCCAATTATGAACTGTCAGAATATTAGGTAACCCTGTGCCAAGATATCAGGATCATTTTTGATATATGGCTTTGTAGATAATCATTGCCCTTCAGGGAGAGCTGTGTCCTCTTTCCCCCCATTTTTTTTTCTTTCAGACTTTATTTAGCACTACTTTCCTATGATTACAATGAATTAAAATACTTATTGCCACTTCTCATTGCAAAAAAAATCCCAAAGCAGTTTACAAATCAGTAAAAAGACTAGCTCAAAATAATGCCTTAAAAACAAATGTTAGGAGAGAATTAATAGCTGAAGAAGCCAAATCTAAAAAGGTGGTTGTGGATTATTTTAATATATCGGCACTAAAGTTTGAAGTATTAAATTGAGGCCATTCCATAGGATAGGTGCCATAGCAGAAAAGCAATATGCTGTAGTTATGTGCTGTTTGTGAGTGTTAAGGGTCCATAAAGAGGAAAAGGAGACAATTGCTTTTGGCATTTGAGAGACAGGAAAACCTACTTGAGAGACAAGCAAGCTCCATAATGTTTGTTTCATAGAACTGTAGAAAGTAAGTATTGAAGGTGACCTTGGAGTTCATCCAGGCCAGCCCCCTGCCTTGTACAGGTATCCATTATTACTGCATCTCTAGCAAATTACCATCCATCTTCTGTTTAAACTGCTCCAGCGAAGAAGAGTCCCAAGGCAGCCTGTTCCCTTTTTTAACAACTCTATTAGGATTTTTTTCCCCTTGATATCCAGTTGAAATCATTTCTGGGTAATAATAACCCATTACCTCTTGTCCTAGAGAGCCAATTTGATATAGTAGTTAAGGCATCAGGCTAGAAACCAGGAGACCCAAATTCTAGTCCCACTTTAGATACAAAGCCAGTTAGGTGACC
The DNA here is from genome assembly GCF_059756535.1 of Pantherophis guttatus. NCBI lineage: Eukaryota > Metazoa > Chordata > Lepidosauria > Squamata > Colubridae > Pantherophis > Pantherophis guttatus. Next base: position 287,016,438 of record NC_142063.1, on the reverse strand, counting down.
TTCGGCCAGTCCCTCCCTCCCTCCCTCCCTCCCTCCCTGTCTCTCTCTCTCTCTCTCTCTCTCTCTCTCTCTCTCTCTCTCTCTCTCTCTCTCTCAGCCTTAGGAAGAAGACAACGGCAAGCCACTTCCAAAAACTTTGGGGACTAGTCCAGGTAGCCTCTAGGAGTCAACACTGATTCAAACAGACAAAAAAATTGTCCTAGAACAACATTAAACCATTCTGCCCCATCTTCTATACGATAGCCCTTTCGATACCTGCAGACAATTATCATATTTCAACACAACTTTCTCCAGACTCAGCATACCCCAATTTTTCCACTGCTCCTAATAAATTTTACTTCTAGGATCATTATCAGTTTGGCTGCTCTCCTGTGGACATTCTCCAGTTTGTCAAGGTCCTTCCTAGAATGTGGCGCAACCACTGGGTGAAATGTTCTAGGGCTATGCAAAATACAGAGGGATAATGACTCTCTTCACCCTAGGTTTCTGCTTATGCCTGAAATTGTATTTGCTTTTTTGGCAGTTGAATCATACTGTTGGTTTTTCATCTTGTGGGCCATAGCATTCCATTGTCCAGCTTTTCCTTTTCTCCCTTCTGACTCTTCCATCCAGGCCAATTTATGAAACAGATTAAGAGGAGCTAAGTACACCACCTAGAAAATCTATTCTGAAGACTAAGAGCAGGAATGGTATGAAGGGGTAGAATTAGTGCCACTGTACTACTATATTCTTCATACAATTATGCTCCATTGTGAAATGTTACATGTAGATTGCCACAAATAAATCCAGAGTTATTCAAGTCAGTTTTGAGAGAGATGCAAGTTAATGGACCTCCCAATCAGAAATAATAATAACAACAACAAAATGGCAATCCAACAGGTGCCGTGTGATCAGCCCACATTTTTTCTTGCAAATCTTTGTAACCAAGCCATCTCTAGAAATATACAAGTGGCTGCTTTTCCTGTGGGGTCAGAACCCTAAAGATTTCAATTTAGAATCCATAGTGTAAGTGCAATTATAGATTTCCTAAGTAAGCGAGGGAGATGGAGGAAACCAGTTCTTCTTGAAGACCTTGAATGTGTTATTGTTGCAAATATAATGTAATTTCTACATTATTACTCAAATGATCTTTCAAAAGGTTACCAGCTCTTCCTGAGTAGATTAGGAGGTCAGCACCACCAAATGATAGTAAATGAAATGTGTGGCCTCCAATTACAAAATGTTCTCTTTTTTAGATAGCACAATTGTCAAGAGCGATAGTAGCACCTATAAACTCAAAGTTTGATATAGACATCATTTGAGCCTTCTAAGACAAATGGCTCTGTTATTACTTTAATAATCACTCAACCTGGTTGAATCATTCAGAAGTCTTTGTGACACATGAGCCGAGGTGGCACAGTGGTTAGGGTGCAGTACTGCAGCTATTTCAGCTGACTGCTAGTTTAGCAGATCAGTGGATCAAATCTCACCGGCTCAAGGTTGACTCAGCCTTCCATCCTTCCGAGGTGGGTAAAATGAGGATCCAGATTGTTGGGGGCAATATGCTATTTAGTATACTGTCTTTGGTGTAAGCCGCCCAGAGTCCTCGGAGAGTGGGCGGCATAGAAATATGAATAATAATAATAAAAAAAAAAATAATTCAGAAATTAATTCTTGAATTACATTTTAATCATATTCATTTATCTCGGGCTTTTTTAAAAACACATATTGAAGATGAGAGAAAATGCCAATAAACAATTTAAGCCCTACAGGACCTTGGACTTAGTTGTATCTGTTTCAAATCAGAGGTTTCCTGCATGTCTTTTTATTAGAGAGGGATGAAGACAATGCTATTTGCACCAACTTTCTGAATGGTATGTTTTCTATCACTATTCTATCACTATCACTATTCTATTACTACACTGCAATCCTTTATGGGCACCTTAATTCCATAAAAGCTGATTTATGTTAATCATGATGTTCCTGAATTTATGTTAATCATGATGTTCCTGAATTTTGAAGTCTGCATTTGGAGGATGATTGCTTCTGTATATAACATAATTGTATTGACTCCTAGAGATGCAAAATGGGAAATTATATTACTATTTAGGCTGATAGATAATTACACTTTACAAAAACAATCTTAACACAGCAAAATAGATAAACATTGTTTAAAGGAAAAATTAGAACAGGAACAAGCAATATAGAGTGTCCATTAATCTAGGTTGATAATTAGAACATGCCTCCCTCTAAGAATGAATTTCAAAATATTCTTCCAGAAAAAAATAACTGAAGCATTTTTTAAAAAACTGAATACAATGCATTTGGGGGTTCTGTTTAATGATCATTTAAAATGTGGTGACTTTGTTTTTATCAGAGTTAAGGGCAGCTAATTTTCCTGAAGTGAAAGTCATGGTCCACAACAATTCCCTGTAAATGACTAGATTTAAGTTTATGTGCATATTTACTACTGCAGGAAATATTGATTATATAAATTCATGGAGGAAGATAAGTCCACCAGAGGCCTTCCTCATGGGAGTATTATATTATTTCCAGCAGCACTATAGTCAGCATGCTCCCTCAGGACCAGTTGCTGAGAAAGCCAACTGGGAAAGTACTATGGCATGTATATTAGCCTTCTGATATTCCCAAAACTCTGCTAAGTCACTCTTAGGAAGAGAATTTGGCTCTGATATAGGACTCAAGCCATTATAGGCATGATTTTTACATCATCTCCAATTATCACAGCCATGATACTTTGGGGGAGTCATTGTGCATCTATCTATGATTCAAGTACAGAACTATTTAAGGAGGGAAACCAAAACACATAGACATGTGGATCAGTCTCTCATAATAAAGATGCATTTTAAAATGCTTTTGAAGCCTACTATTTTCTTAAATAAGTTGCTGGAGGGGCGATGCATATGGTCCTCCAAATACATCCATCAGCCACAGAAAATGAGCATCTTTAAGCAGTTCACAGCTTAATGATATAGTCAGTTGATGCCATCGCTGACTATTGGGGGCGAATCGCTGGCCCCATGGAGAGGGCTCGCAACTTGGGTGTCCTCCTGGATTCACGTCTGTCTTTAGAAGAGCACTTGACGGCCGTGACCGGGAGGATTTTTCATCAGGTTCGCCTGATTCGCCAGTTGCGTCCCTTTCTGGATCGGGACTCCCTACACACAGTCACCCATGCCCTCGTCACTTCCCACCTGGACTACTGTAACGCTCTCTACATGGGGCTCCCCTTGAGGAGCACCTGGAGGCTCCAACTGGCGCAGAGTGTGGCCGCACGGGTGGTTATGGGAGCAACATGGTGCTCCCATGTGACACCTCTCCTGCGCGAGCTGCACTGGCTCCTGGTGGTCTTCCGGGTGCGCTTCAAGGTTTTGGTCACCACCTTTAGAGCACTCCATGGCTTAGGACCTGGTTATTTACGGGACTGCCTACTACCACAAGCAGCCTCCCACCAGCCGGTACACTCTCATAGAGAGGGGCTCCTCCGAGTGCCGTCAGCTAAACAATGTCGACTGGCGGCCCCAGGGGGAGGGCCTTCTCTGTGGGGGCACCCACTATCTGGAACGAGCTCCCCCCAGAGATATGGAGGATCCCGAATCTGCGCACTTTCCGCCATGCTCTTAAGACTCTCCTATTCCAGCAAGCCAGCCTGGCCTAATTTTCTCCCCTGTTTTAAAATTCTTTTAAATCGAAATTTTAATCTGTTTTAAATTATTGGGATTTTTAATTGTCTCGGGCTAAATTATTTAATCTGGTTTTAATTATGTTTTTTAACTTTTGTATCTATGCATCTTATTTTGTGCCTGTTCACCGCCCTGAGTCCCTTGGGAGTAGGGCGGTATATAAATCTAATTAAAAAAAAATTCATAAATTACATTTTACAATGAATGAGATTATTGTTAAAATGTTACCAGTTATTTTGGAAACTTCTCCTGTTCTTCATTGGGTGCTTACATGTCAACGGTTTTTGGGGAACCACGAGGCGAGCTTTATTTGTTACCTAGTTTGGGTAATGAAATATCTGCAAGAAACCAACCAAGCTCAGAGAGCACCAAGAACCCAACATTTCAACCGTGAGCCACTAATATTCTCCTTTATTGGTACCAGTTTTATCTATCTATCCATCTATCTATCTATCTATCATCTATTTATTTTTAGTTCTCTGCCCTGCCTCACATAAACATATAAAAAGATGTCTATGGAGATTCTCAGTCATCCAGGTCATGGTTGTCTCAAAGGTGCTTTTTCAAGAGACAACTGGACTCTCTGGTTTTTCTTTGAAGATATTTCGCTTCTCATCCAAGAAGCTTCTTCAGCTCTAGAGAAGCAAAACGTCTTCAAAGAAAAAGCAGAAAGTCCAGCTGCCTCTTGGAAAAGGACCTTTGGGATATAGAAAGATGGTGGTGTAAAAGGCGAAAGATTTATACGATCTGAAGAGAAACCAGAGGCATGGAATAAAAACCACAAATTGACCAGAGCTGCGACATATAAGGAAAATCAATACAAAATGCTCCACAGGTGGTACCTACACCTGCTAGATTAGCAAAGATGTTCCCCAACATGCACCCAAAGTGCTGGAAATGTGGTTATGGTCAGGGCACCTTCTTTCACATGTGGTGGACATGTCCCGAAGCGAAAAGATATTGGAATAGAATTCGGAGATTGTTACAAGAAATAATTGGAGAAGATATTGAATTAACACCGGAAATATTTCTCCTGGGAATAGTAAAGAAGGGGTATGGAAAGAAAAAGATTCACCTATTAATACATATATTACATTAATACATATAACCACAGCTGCTAGACTGGCATACGCACAGTAAATGGAAAGAGAAAGCCCTGCCACCAGAAGAACTTATAATTAGGAAAATACTGGTGTGCGCAGAGATGAGTAAACTAACCCATGAAATAAATAATGATGAGAACTCAGATTATTATACTGTGTGGGGAAGGTGGTATGAATGGATGAATGATAAAATCAAAGAAGGAGTAAAAGGTGTGGTAACTAAATAGCAATAAACAGCATAAGTGACACCAGGTACATATCATGTATTCATGTATAAACACTGCATATACGATGTTAAATAGAATTGTTACTATATTTTATGTATGTATATAAAGTCAATAAAATATCTATGAAAAAGAAAGAAAGAAAGAAAGATGGTGGTGATGCTGCTGAATTTCACTGTGCAATTCCTTTTGTCCGGTCCATTCCAGAAATAAAAATCTCCCATGTTCCTGGTCCCTGCTAAGAACCAGGAAGGTATAAATGATAGAAAGGAAGTATGGACTGAACTTTTTGTCCAATTCAAAGTGCAGCCAAATGAGATAACGATGCAGAGATAATTGATTCTCAGCAATATGCCCAATGAATACCAGAGCAATAAGTCCCACTTCAGTTGCTGTTGTTTTTTTTTCTTGACCCTTTCACAGCTTAAATAGTCAATCTGTTGCATGTCTGATTTACTCCATGAACTTTGGGAGGGATATGGACCTATCAAGGAGACAGTTAGTGGAAACCTTGATGTCCTCTAAATCTTTGCCAGTGATAAATATCTTCTGTTTTCAAATATATCTTCTATATCTATGCTGAAAGAAAAGAGCTCAATTTAGAATCCATCACAGTAATGGCTGCATGTATAGCAACAAGCACAATGGGAAAACAATGATTATACTATAGCTAAATTTCTCGAGTGTGACTCTGAAGCTTTCCCAAAGATTTATGTTATGAAGCTAGGCAAGATGTTAGATTTTGTCATATGATGATCTATATCTACAAATTTAGCTCCTGGAAAAAAAAACACATACTAATTATTTGTATTCAAATGCTCCTTGTCTGCAAATCAGCCAGGTAAGAGCACTTAATAACCTGAAAACAAAACAATATCAGAACCCCAAGATCACACCACAGTTTTCAGCAGCACAATTCTGAGATGTTTTTCCATCAGCAATAAAGCAGAAGGGATCTCTAGTTCCACGCCTCAAAATCTCCCCCTGAACAGCCCAGCTCAGCCAGTTTGCTACCAGATTTCAGCACTATAGTTTGAAATATTCGAAGAAAAACTTTTCAAGAATGGAAATGGGAGCAACTTGCTACTCCCATCTTGATCTTTAAATATTTGGGGGGAGGGGGAATTAAAATGTGCCCTTCTTCTTAATATGATGCCACCTCTCCACTGATGTCACTATAGCCTTCCAGCTGCTCAGGGAAGTGTCCTGCAGCCTCATCCCCCAGGGAAGTTGTCCATCTTTGCCCAAAGTACTGTCTCGGGGAAGCAGTGTGCAGATATGCACAAAATACATTCAGTTCAATGCATCCTCTGAGATAAATTACTGTTCTCATGTCACAGATGCAGGCGAGGAAATAGCAATCTGCTTACGGTATAGGCTCCATATCTTTATTCCAATTTATTTTTCAAGTCAGCTTCATCTTCTCCATCCCAAAAACGCATTTTTAAATAAAACATTTGGCTCAGCTTTCATTTGATCCTTTCTACATTCCACTTTGTGGAATAGTGAATATGAATGCAAAAGCCAGTCTCTGTGTGTCAGATAAAACACACTTATTTCAAGGGAATGGGGGTAAGGGGGAATTCCACACATGGCCAATACAGTGTTATGCAATCACCTCTGCATCTAGGGAGATTGGCCACCATTCTCTGAGTTTGACAGATGAACCCATTTATTCCCAGCTCGGCTGACGCACATTCAAAAGTACAGAAAAACAAATCTTTCCTTCACAATGCCATGGCTCAGTAGAGTTCATGAAGAGCCCATCTCCCCACTTGTGGGAACTCTTGTTCCCCAGATTCCTTGGCCTCTAGGTTCTGGCTTCTTCACATAAGATGTTATTATTCATTATTTACTTACTTAGTTACAAACAACCAGATAAATGTGCACAATACGAAGTTAAAGATCTCTGGGAGGATAATGTAAGCATTTTCTTTTCTTTTTCTTTTATTTTCCATTTGCATGAGGAAGGCAAGGGTGATTTTGGTCCTTTGAATCCTATGTTTGTTTCAGGGTGGAGAGGTGATTAAAATATATCTTTTGCTCTTTGTTAGCATTTTCAGTCAGTCAAAAATAAAGTTATTCATGGATCATCTTTAAATTGCTTTTGAAGGTCTGTGCAGAGTCAATTGTAGCAGTGTGGAAATAATTGGAGAACTGAGAAACCCAGGTTCAGATCCCTAAAACACTCATTTACACTAATTCCAAGGAGGCACGGATTAGCAGTTTAATTCTGACTGGGAACTCTTCAGATGTGAGTAGCCAGATGTTATTCTATAGATTTTACAGGATTTCCTCTACAGGAAATCAATCTCATGGATCTTTGCCTTTATACCAGTACACCAGCTTTAAGAGCAATTCAGGTCCTGGCACTCAAAAGGTGTTGTAGGAAGAAATAACTTAGAAGTGCTATCCGAATGGTGTATATAGAGTCCGTCTCCTCTGAAATTCTCAGACCAAAGAGATAGAGATGTTATATAGAGACATCAAATATTTTTTTCCTGCAACTACTGAGCACCAGGAATTAGATAGCTGCTAATGCTAATGTATATAATCATCTGAAGTACAAAGGTCTCCCAGTAGAGATTTGGACCTCATAGAACAACATCTGGCTTCTAATCTCTGAAGAGTTCCAATAAGGATGTGGTGCCTCCTGATGGTCATTGTAATTGAAAACATCACACGGGATATACACTGTGTAAAACAGAGTAATCCCCTCACTCTTTAAAATGAGGAGTGGGGAATCATGTAAAATAGTAGCCAAAATTGTAGAAACCTTTTGGGAAAAGCGTATTTTTGAGGTTTGATGGCTAATTACACTACTTTTTTTTTGAGTTTCAAGATAATCATATTCCACTGCTGGAATGGCCTGGGAATAGCCCAGACCTTAACCCAATTGAAAATCTATGGAGTCGACTAAAGAAATTTGTTAGTCAGAAGTGACTCAGCAATAAAACCCAGTTAATAGAAGCAATCATTCAATCTTGGTTTCTCATTATAACAGCTGCAGAACTAAAAGACTTAGTTCACTCCATGGGAAGATGTTGTAAGACCGTAATTCATGCTAAAGGTTACCCAGCTAAGTACTGGTATTAACTGATGTGATAATTTTTGTATATCTCGTTTTTTCTCTGGTGATATTTTTTGTATATCTCGTTTTTTTCTATGTGTTTCACTTTTCTTCTTTATACTGTAACTGCTATTCTAATAACAAATCCTTCATAAAAGTTATTGCATTACATTCTTGATTAAATTATCTTTCCATTGATATATAATTTTATGGTCCTACTCCCCCCAAAAAAAGTGGTTGTTAGTTTTAGAAAATAGACTTTTCCCAAAAGGTTTCCACAATTTTGGCCACTACTGTAAGATGCTATATCCGAGGCCATAGCATAGCTTCTGTATACTCCCTGCTCTGGAGCTTTAAGGAAGATGGACTGTATAAATCATTCTAACAGTATTTTAAGTACTCACTATTTTTCAGCATAGTCTGCCTGACAAGATTGTTGTGAGAAGTGAGAGGGTGAATCATTTTTAGTATTTTGGTTTTTAATGAAAGTTGTGTCGCATTTATCATAAATATATAACAATGGTTTGGTACAAGATGACCTCTTATTTAGAAAAGATCAGCCATTATCAAACATATTTGCTGATAATTATATAGAGAGTCACTAAGTATGGACAATGTTCTGGAATTATCCAGAAACAGGGGGAAATGAAGAACATACCATAAAAGGGGAAGAAACAGCTATCTGGCTACTTAAAAATCCCTTTTATCCTCATATCCAACTAGTTTCATGTGGCTATTTCCTGATTATTTCCCAACCCTGCACTCAGGTTTCCTTTCTCTAACCAATTTGATCCCACCACAGTTATTCATAATGAAATGTCCCATCAGGCCATTGAAATCACTGGATGATTATTATTTGAATTTTAACACCTCCAAATGCAAGTTATTATAAACTCTTCACCAATGAGAAAAATGTTTGTTTGGTTTACTCTAATTTTATTAGACATTAGATCTAATTAAAAGTTCCAGTGTGTGGCAAATGCTTTTTTAATTGCTACAAGATGAGAACATTTGAATTGAGTATTTGAAGAGAAAGTACAGTTAATTAGGCTGGCATACTTGAGGTACTATTTCTACCTATTATTCCGAGGTGTGTGTGGGGGGGGGGGACTCTGCAATTTCTAAGCAGTACTTATTTTAGCCGTAGCTTTAAAACAATTTGTTCCAATTTAAAAATAATTTAACTTTACTTTCTTTATTGCCTGAAGATTGCAGATGAAAAGCCTTAAACTGGCAGTTCTAAAGAGGAATGCAAACTTGTGTTTTCCTACAGTGAGGCAAACTTCCCACACATCAGCATGGAGACATATTTTGCCTAGCAAAAAAGAAAGGCGCTGTACCTTCTCTGTAAGCTATAAACATTTTTTTAAAGTCCATAAAACAGATAAAACAGACAGATTAACAGAGTTGGAAGGGACCTTGTAGGTCATCTAGTCCAATCCCCCACTTAAGCAAGAGACCCTATACCATTTCTGACAAATCCAATCTTTTTTTGAAAGTCTCAAGGGATGAAGCTCTCACAACTTCTGAAGGGAAGCTGTTCCACTGGTTCATTGTTCTCACTGTCAGAAAGTTCCTCCTTATTTCAAGGTTGAATCTCTCCTTGATCAGTTTCCATCCATTATTCCTTGTCTGGCCCTCAGATGATTTGGAAAATAGCTTTGTTTGTTTGTTTGTTTGTTTGTTTGTTTGTTTGTTTGTTTGTTTGTTTCAATTTCTATACCGCCCTTCTCCAAATAGGACTCAGGGTGGTGAACAGCCAAAGTAAAAAACAGGACATACAAAATTTAAAAACAGTTTAAAATAATTAGATATTTTGGCCGTAAATTAAAACAACCCAATTTAAAATCAATTTAAAATTTAACTCAAGCCAGCCCAGCTAGTTGAAATAAATAGGTTTTCAGGGCTTGACTCCCTCCTCTCTGTGGCAGCTCCTCAAATATTGGAACACACGTCTCTCCTGGTCCTTCTCTTCACTAGACTAGCCATGCCCAGTTCCTGTAACCGTTCTTCATATGTTTTAGTCTCCAGTCCCCTAATCATCCTGGTTGCTCTCCTCTGCACTTTTTCTAGAGTCTCAACATCTTTTTTATAGTGTGGTGACGAAAACTGGATGCAGTACTCTAGGTGTGGTCTTACTAGGGCTTGATCTTGATTGTATCCCGCTGTTAATGCAATTTAGGATTGTATTGGCTTTTTTGGCTACCAATCACCGTTAATCTGAAAGAGTATATAAACCTCAAAATGCTATATATTTATTTGGAGACATCAATATTCATGACAGTTAAGGGTCTAAAACAGATCAAATTTTCTTTCTTCAGCACTTAAAGAGCCTGAAATCTAAGATTAAAGATTTTAAGATGCATTATGGCATTGTGAACATGGTGCTAGTCATAAAAGTGCTACAAAGGTTTTAGTTGTTTCTGCTGCTTCAGATTAAACTGACTATCCACCAGGTTTGGAATGTTTTCAGTTCAATGATTTATGATTAATGTTGTGTTTGAGGACTGGGTTTGGCCAAATCTTCACAGAAGTAGTAGTTCAGTGGTGAGTTGCCCCCAGTTCGGACCGGTTCTATAGAACCGATAGTAAAATCGGAGGGAGGTTCCGCTCACCGACTCTGACATCATCAGAAGAGCGCGTGCGCGCAAGCAAAGCAAGCACGCGCATGCGGCCCCGTTGCGAACCGGTAGTAAAGGTAAGTAGAACCCACCCCTGCTACAGTTTTATTAATTAATTATTTATTTATTTAATTTGTATACCGCCCTTCTCCCAGAAGGGACTCAGGGCGGTGAACAGCCAAAATTAAAAATACATACAATACAAAAGTTAAGATAATTAAAAAGAATTAAATCATTGGCTTCCCAATTTAAAACCCCCAAGTCTATAAAATTTAAAATTCCAATTAAGAACCATTTAGGCTAGGCCGGTTTGGTGGAATAAATAAGTCTTCAGGACCTTACGGAAGGTACGGAGTTGCTCCAACTCTGGCAGCAAGTACAGCATTTTGAAGTGTAGGAAGAAATATCCTTCTGGGTTCAGCTCCAAGTGGGGAAAAAGACACTGGAAACATGGAGACTGCTTGGAAAGATGGTTTAATGGTGGACAGAATCACATGGTTTGAGTTCCTGAACAGAAAAAGAGACGAGATACAGCGAGTCCCCGGGTTTTATGCTCTCTCTGGCTTTGAACTTCCTGGGGCCCAGAAAGAGTATCCTGATTGGTTGTCAGACTCCCAGGGGATGGGGGTCTTAGCTAGCCTTGCTGGCTGATGTAATCTTCCCAGGTGCCATGTGGTGAGTTTCTGTTTCTAGATGGGTCCTATTGTGTTGCAGATGAGTTTCAAGGATTGAAAGATTGAGTTTCTGCCTCTGGCCTATTGACAAAGGGTGGGGCAGGAAGGTGGGAGCTGCTTTATCTTAAAACATGCTTCTCCATTTCTCATACAGGGAAACATAATATTCTGCCTTTTTAACATTTCCCAAAATATTTCATTCCTCTAGGAAAGGGGTGGGTGCCAACTTCCTACAGAAGAATCAAAAGATTATGCTTTGGATTGTCGTATTCTGATTTTGTTTGGATTTTAGAGAAATGGCCTTTGGAGCATTTGTATAGTAATGACTCCTTTCCTAGGAAGAGGAATATTGCCTAAGTATGCATTTCTTTGATTGGAATGCCTGGGTATGATAAGGCAGCAGTCAATTACTAAGAGCAGAGTCCCATACATAAAGAGTCAGGTGGGCTTTCATCCATTCTCCCTCTTGCCATGCCTCATTTCTTCTGGGACATATTCACTTTGGTGTCATCACTAAATGCTACGAGCAAGTGGTTGTGTTTTGCTGAGGGCCTAATACTATTAGATAGCCTAATTCAGGTTTACATCCATATTAATCTAAGTAGCATATTATGGAGATACAGGAAGCAATGTAATTAGAATTAGTCCGTGCCGCTTTTCAGTGGGAAACTCTGGATCCTGAAAAGTCTAGTATTTATCATGAAAAATGAGGTGGAACAATGAGGTATAATATCAGGGGATTTAAGCAATAGTGGGCAGATTGGAGTGTCTGTCTGAAACTCTCTTTCACTCTTTCACACATGAGGATAAAATATTCAATTGTGTTTGTAATTCAAGTGTAAAGCCTACACTGGGCAAAATACTCATTTGCATTACAAATGTCTCTCCTTCAGTTTCTCTTCCGCATGAAAAATTATCAGCCATTAACATAAATAGCACAAGAGAGGCTGAAAAGCAATTTAAGCCTTGTGTATGTGAAGGATCCTGTATTTCAAATAATCAGTAGATGGCAATTGCTGGGCCAAGATAAGGATTCTGCTGCAGCCAAAGTTGATGGCTGCCCTCCTTTAGAAGAAATCTTGCATAGGCAAAGATTCTTCTACAACAGCAGTTTACTATTTGCAATGCTACACCAGAAAAGTGTTTCAGTGGGAGAGTGGATGTTCTGTCCAAAAGCCAGGGTACACTTTGATTCCAGGGCCAAGTCAATGGTTAGTTTACAAAGTTTACCATTAATATAAAATTGGGGAAGGAGAAACCTGAGGCCTATAAGTTAAAGTCATTCTACTATGAAGACCTATCAATAAGTTGCCTAATTTTGACAACTTTATCTGCTGATTATACTGAAGGCCCCAAGTAGGGCTTTTGTTAATGCCTCCCACAAAAAGTGAACTTGGAATGAGCATAATCCACAGGATCAAAAAGGTCAACAATCAAGAGTGGTCCTCAATAAGCAGTTTAATGATCTGCACTAAGATCTTCATTAAGAGGATTAAGCTTCTATTATTCAGCACTCAGAATAGTCTGTCCTGTTTCTCCAGTGGCTCTTTGCCCTTTTCCAGTTGGCATTGCTTGGCTCGAGCATTCAAATTATTTCTCCCTTTCCCTCTCCGCCTCTTTGTTAGAAGAAAACATAGCAAAACCTTTGACAAATACAGCAACTTTGATTTGTTGCCAGTCAGCTGTTGACAGTGTTAAGATGAAGCCCTTAAGGAGCTTCCCTGGTCAGATTCCTCCTGCCTGTCTTGGGAACTCTGCCAAGCATTTCATTTACTTCTTCCAGGTATGTTAATGCTCCTTCCTCTGGTTCCCATCAGGTCTCTGTATTTCATGCCTGCCATTTCTTGCCTCCAGACAAGACATGAGCAAGAAAAAAAAGAGGAAAGAGTCAGGACAGTTCAGATTAAGTCACTCAGTGCCACTGAAATCCATTCAGTCCCTTCCTCTGAATCACTTTAAAGGAATTGCAAACAGCACCATGCTGAATGTGTATCTGAGTAGATATTTGAATCAATACATTTCACATGAAGCTATTTTACAAGGTGCCCATTCATTTTGCAAAACTTCTCCTGCCTGAATTTTCCCTTCACAACAGGTCTAAAGCATTCCTATTTTACAGAAGAAGAGTATGGAAGAATGATTTGTCCAGAATGCAGATTTAGGACACAAATCAGAGGTGGGTTTCAGCAGGTTCTGACCAGTTCTGGAGAACCGGTAGCGTAAATTTTGAGTAATTCGGAGAACCGTAGTAAAAATTCTGACTGGCCCCACCCTCATCTATTCTCTGCCTCCCAAGTCCCAGCTGATTGGGAGGAAATGGGGATTTTGCAGTAACCTTCCTCTGGATTGGGGTGGGAATGGAGATTTTACAGTATCCTTCCCCTGCCATGCCCACCAAGCCATGCCATGCCATGCCATGCCACACCCACCAAACCACACCCACAGAACCGGTAATAAAAAATTTTGAAACCAACCACTGCCACAAATGTATATCCTGTCCCAGATCAGGGATTCCATTCCTTGAAATGACAACATTATGTATGACTTGATAGGACTGAAAACAAAGCAAAGTAAGGCGTGCATTTATCAGGACAGGAAATATTCACAGCCTTAAACATAAAAAAAAAAAAAGATTGTTGTGGAATCCTTGTTGTCCTCTGAGCTTGGTTGTTTACTTGCATACCTTTCATTACTAGTGAGTGTGGGGTTTGCTCCCTGTTTATATACAGTAGCTTATACTTCCAATGTTGGTGGGATGTGTGATTTTTTTCCTTGGTAGTTCCTTGATTAGGGTATTGTTTTCTGCTTGTTTGATGATTTGTCGGCTGGAAATCCCTGATTATATAACTATTGATTGCTGGAGATAATGTGTTGTTGTCTTATTGTTTCCTTCTTAGTTTTTTTATTGTTTTTTTTAATGTAACCATATGTAAATATGGTTTATCTCTATGTGCCTATTGATGGCTGATTTGTCTAAATGCTAGGATTCAAGGAATTCCCTAGCATTTTTTAACTTAGTTTAGTCCAGAATGCTCAGTTTCCCAATTGAAACTATGTTGAGCCAGTCTATGTTATGAGTTTAAGATGTTTTCATTGTGTTTTCTAATTGCTAGTTTATGTTCATGGATGCGCTCTGCTAGTCTTCTGCCTGTCTGTCCTACAGATCGTCTGTCTAATTGATTTTTGATTAAAACAAATTGGAAGACAAGAAGGTAATATTTTAGGCAAATGCTAGAAGAGATAATTGATAGTCATGCTTCAAGGCATAGAATTATTACTAAGGGAAATCAGAATAGTATTCCCCCTCCTATGTATTACTTATCTGCATTTTCCCATTTATAAATCTATAGACACTTCATCAGAGTAAAGGAAAAACAGATGTGTGTCCTATAACATAAGGTCTGTTACATTTCTGTGAGGAAGAAAAAAATCCAGTCAGCTAGCTTCTAAACTTTGATTTATTGCCATTAATATTAAATCTGCTTTTAACCTATGTAAGAGGTTTAATATTACTCTCTTTGATAATCTCTTGTCATTTTTGCAATCATATTCATCCTATAATAATTACCTTCTAGGAATAGATAAGTAACTGGAACTGTCCATCAATGGATGGTAAAGCCAGATTTGTAATTCATCCATTACAACCAGAGATGCTAGTTGTTCAATAGTATTTCATGTGAATAACTGAGGTGTGTCCTTGTTCTTGATATAATGATCTCCTATATACCACAGAGGGGTGGGTTCTAAAAATTTTTACTACCGGTTCTGTGGGCGTGGCTTATTTTGTGGGCATAGTTTGATGGTCATGTGACAATTCTTTAGGATTTAGCAGAGGTACTGGTCTACCAGGCTTTTAACTGCTTGCAGAGCTGTACTGCTCTACCCATTTGTTCTTGGAATGTCCTGGTCTACCCATTTGTTTTCGGAGTGTTCTGGTCTACCTATTTGTTTTTCGAGCGTCCCGGTCTACCTATTGTTTTTCGAGCATCCCGGTCTACCCATTTGTTTTTTGAGCATCCCGGTCTACCCAATTGTTTTTTGAGGCACTGGTCTACCACCACACTGCCTTTTAACACTGATCAGCTGTAGGGCAGCAAGAGTTTAAACAGTTTTTTTTTCTTCTAGCCATCAGCTGGGACTCGGGAGGCAGCAAATAGATTGGGGGCAGGGCCAAATAAAAGGTAAGAATAACGCGAACAAAGAGAACTGGTTTGGTGACGTCATATCATCACCGCTACCGGTTCCGCGGAACTGGGCGGAACCAGGAGAAACCCACCACTGATACCACAGCAGTGACAATGATACTGATGAGGTCCATCCAGTTTTCTTAACAACATTTTCAGAAGTGGTTTTCCATTGCCTTCTTCCTAGGGCTGAGGTGACCTGGTCCATGGTCACCTAGCCTGATTTTTTGCTTAAAGTGGGACCAGAAATCATGGTCTCCTGGTTACTAATCCAGTGGCCTACCCATAATAACAAACTGGCTCACAAGGCATCATTATTAAGGACTAAGTATATAAATGTGCATAGGATTATGCTGTAAATCACTGTCAAGCCAATTTTCATTGTCAAAATCAATAGTAATGTCTTAGACAAGGCCATCTCTCTTGGGGCATTGCTCTATGTTTTTTTCTGAATTGACCTCTCTATTCCCCCCCCCTTTTTTTTTTTGCTTCCACTCCAAATCAGCTTTCCAAGCATTAAAATGGTAAAGATTCCCCCGAGCCAACCAAGTTCCTGGTTACTACAGGTTATTAAAAAGGTTTTGTTTCAAAAAAATCTTTTGCCTTCTTCCCTATTTTCCCTGTTCTCCCTCAGCTTCATAAGAGAGTCACATCACTGCTCCCTGCTATCCTGGGGGAGGCAGGGGCAATACGCAAGCTATTACACTCTCCCACAACTGTAGAAGCTTTGCAGACTGTTTTCTTTAAAAAAATCCAATATCTGCTTGTAAATGAAAGTGTCAGTGAGCGGGGTGAATGCTTACAAAGGCCTTGTAGTGTGTTCTGTGGCTGCCTTCAAAGCAGTTCAATTTGTTTGCCTTTCCCCAGAATCTTTGACGTGCAGCAGCAAAGACCTGGATGGTGAGATCTGGTTGTAACCTAAGGAGGAGAACAACTATTAACTTGTAGTCTGCAGACTGATCACCCGTTATCCCAGAGGCCCTTAACATACAATACAGTTGTACTAATGCTGTGAGATTGCCAGAGCCACAGATCTGCTATGCGTGCCAGGTCCCTACTAGCCCCACACTGTTCGATTTTTATGACCCTAAGCGAGCAAGCTTTTTAAATGTCACCAAGTCGGCATCCAACTAAATCAAGACACTCTAGCAAACCTAGAGTGGTGTAGCAATGTAAACACATGTTTGCCGTTCATATTTATTTCTTTGCTGAAAGGAATATCAAGAAAAGATTTGAATGACCAATTTAAGTATTTCATTTTAAAAAAAAGGTGAATTGGGAATATAATGTCAGCAAAAAGGGGATTTGCAAAAGAAGTACAATAAACAGGTGTCAAGTGTCAAAGTATCCCTCGACACCATACAGATTGGGGGGGAGGCAGGAAACGGTCGAACGCGAGGCGAGCCAGAAGACATGCTGGGCAACGCCGAAACTGATGATAGGCGACGCCGAAAGAAATGACAATGAGCACAGGGGTTGGTGATGACGACGGGGTCAACCATCAGCAACACTCAGGTGTTGCTGATGGTTGACTAGGGGGGGCTCGGTGAGGCAAACTGTGAGCAGACAAATGGCGAGATACCCATGCCTCGGTGGACAGATGACCGAGCAGCACGGACAGATGATGTAAGAAAGATGTGTCGCTTGTAGCACCTCTGCGGCAGATTCAAACAACAGCTGAGATCAATTGAGAAGGAAGTGTAAAGCGGGCTGAGGGGCAGATGCCCTCAGCTCCGACTTTATTCCGTTCTAGCGATCCGGCTTTCACCGAAAGCTGTCGAGTAACTGACATTAAAAACGTGTTTGCATCAGCTTTGTCGTTCATGGTTTGATTGACTTGCCTGGCACCAGCACAGGCACTTAGGGAAAGCCGAGAACAGGAGGGGCATCCATGGGATGTGGTCAAAAAAAAAAAGACAAGATAATGGCTGCAATGGTAAAACCAGAACCCTGCCTGTTATTTATATCTGTTCCATGTGTTACACATTAAAAAAAACACCAGAGATGCCATCATACCATAATGGCCTATCATTCTGAGTTTTTTTTTTTAAATCATCATTCATTGGCCATTCCTGATAGACAGGAGCCAATGCTTCCCCTTTTCTTATTTGTTTCTCTCTAGAAGCATGTTTTCTAGAATATCAATATTCCCAGAATTGCGACTTCACTGTTACAGTCTTATTTAGTTTGTATTGGTTATTTTGTTTTTAGCATTTTTGTCCTTCAAGTTATTGTGGACCACCCATAATCGCATTACTCAAATTGGGTGGCCATATCAAGGTTTTAAATAAATAAATAAGCTTAGCCACACAACCAATTCTTTTTTTTTTCCTTGAGAGGTGAGGGGTAAAATGATGTAAACTGTTCCTTATGCCTAAAAAATTTGTACAATAGAGACTTCTTGATCTGAGACCAAGCATGAAGCACTGTATCACATTTAGCATCTCTATGAATCACACAAATTACACATCTAATTAGAAAACGCCAAATTAAAAATAAGTAATTGACATGACCAGAAAATCTTGCCAGGACCATGGCAGATTATGTAAACTACTTTCTATGAATTTTAAAACAGCTTCTGTTAATTTCACAGTGGAAAGAGTATTGTTTCTAAGTGCTACAGTAAAGAGGGTGAAAGAGTTCAGCAGTTCATGCTGAAACAACTTACAGCCCAACTTTAAATTGAAGTCTAACTTCATTTTTGCACTCCTCCATTGTCCCTAATTTCTGCTACTCTTTTCCATTGTCTTATGGTTCATTGCTAACCATAAATATAGCTCTTCCTGCTTCAGATGTCCAAACAATATCTGTCTATCAGAAAGAATGTGTATGTTGTGGTCCGCCAGCAGCCTTTGGAGCTGGCAGAAGAGTCAGATAGTGAGGAGTCTGGGGAGGAACATGGGCCAGTCCTGGACTCTGGGGAAGGCTCAGACGAGGGCTCTGCATCGGAGGCAGAGATGGGGCCAGGGCCATCTGGGAGTTATGTGCGGACTCCGGAGCTTCCACAGTTGGACATCAGAGAGGCAGAGGAACAGGGAGAACCTGTTCCTAGTGCGTGCATGCTCAGAGCTGCCAGAAGGCAAGAACAGTTAAAACAAAAGGGACGACTTGGGAGTAAGGCTTGGAGATAATTGGCCCCTCCCATAAGACATAAAGGAAGAGCAAAGGCACATGGGCCTTTGCAGGAAGCAATGTTGTAGATGGTATCGGTTTGTACTTTGAAGCTTTGTTTTTGACTCTGTGTTTCCGTGTGGCCTTGCCAAGATAATTGCCAATTAGGTCTTTGGCAGCGTGTCAAAGAAAATAAAGGTGGGTGTTTACCAGCCTTATCCGAAGAACTGTGGCAGACTTCTGTTGGACTATTTATAAACTCTTGGTGATTCAGCACATACTGTGAATGAAAGGAATTCACAGTCATTAAAATACTAAAAAAGGGGGTTTTGGGACTAATTGTGTGCTTTTTACTATATCAGGAAGCCTAGGCCAGAACAGTGCATCCTTAGAGTGGGCCCAATGGAAGATCACAGCTGTCTCCTTGCAATGTGTAGATCATTTCATACAATTACAATGTGAAGGAGAACAATCTCACTATAGCAACTATAACTCTTCAGGGGTGGTGAGTTACAGTTCACATGTGTTCAACTACAATTCCCATACGTCTAAGGAATCATGGCCATATAATAATTGTAATCCACACTGAAGAAATCTCTTTAGAGGTAAATATTAACCAAGTTATGAAAATCAGTGACAAAAACTATATGAATGTGTATTATTCATACACAGTCTATTATTAATGTAAGAATCTAAGGAGGGACACAACATTACTATTTCAGCAGGCTAGTCTGACACCAACTGAGAAAATTCTATTAAATTCCAGTAGTTAAAAGCCACAGGGCAATAATTAACACAGAATATGTATGAATAAAAGACAATAGTGAGTGACACTGATTTGTAAAGGAAATATTTATTTATATGTAAGATTTAATATTTCATTTCTCAGGACTCCCACAGTGATTCACCAAACAATACAAAATATGGAACAACCCCACCCCACCCCCAATAGGGTCACTTCAGTAAAAAAATTATGAAAAGTAGCAGAATTATGAAATTATGGGAAATTTCAATAAGTTTCAGCAAAAGTTCAAATTTCTAATAAGACTTTTAAAGCCCATACAGGTCAGTAGGCCTTTAGCCAAGGTTAAAAAAAAAACATTGGATAGACCTTCCAAAATCAAGGGACATAACTAAGGTCTTCTCCCTGATCAACACCTGGCTTATCTCCTAAGAGATAACTATGCAAAAGCAAAGTGATTTTTATTACTTTGCTAGATTTATGAGAAAAGGGCTATTATATTTATATATGCACCATGGCCTAGTGGTTAAGATGCTGGGCTTGTTGACCAGGAGATTGGCAGTTTGAGACCTAAGTACTCCATGGCGGATAAGCTCCTGTTCCTGCACAAGCTCCTGCCAATCTAGAAGTTCAAAATATGCAATTGCAAGTAGATAACTAGGCACCACTTTGATGGGAAGGTAACAACATTCTGTGCACCTCAGCGTATAGTCATGCTGGCCACATAACCACAAAAGCATCTTCAGACAATGCTGGCTCCCTTGTCCAGGAAATGGAGATGAGCACCAACTCCTAGAGTTGGACATAACTGGATAGGGGAAACATATACATATACATATTTCATGGTAATCGTTAAATGAGGACTTTGAACTGAACTCAGAAACAAATTAGATTATTTTGTAGCTGCTTAAAGATTGGAGATATGCTTTATGTACCTTAGCTACAAAGGCAGACCTACACATAATATTTTGTAAAAAATCAAAACATGGAGAGTAACACAGCAGTCTCCAACAACAGTAGAGCTCATATAAGATGCTATGGTTCAGAAATGATTTTGAAAATAAAGGTGGTGAAATTTTCAGTCCCCAAAAGCAGCATGTATGTGGAATGAAGGACAGGATTTAAATCAAGATGGTTGTTTCTTTCCAGCTATTAAGAGAAGGGGGGAAGCAAACTTCAACTGCAACTCTGCCTTTAACCTTGAGGAATATGAGTGATTGTCCTTGAATATCCTCTTCAATACAATTGCATTCCTGGCAAATTACCAAATAGCTGTAGCCTGTTATAGCCTACAAACTACAATAATGTGATTTCTGCTGTGGAGCATGGTATTCAAGGTTACTCATTCTCATATGTCCTCCTTCCCAGTAGATCAGTTTGTTTGTTTGTTAGGTTGTTTGTTTTATTAATCAAATTCCTACACCATCCACCCATTAAATCCTTACAAAATATAACCAAGGTGAAGAGACAGAAAGAGTGCCTTCAAGTTACCAACTACCTCTAGGGTTGTGTAAAATTCTTGGATCCCTGGGTCAGTTAACAGTCTTCCAGAAGGCCAAAATAGTGGGAGCCAACTTCATCTCCAGGGTCCAGATGTTCCATAGGTTGGGGAGAACAGCAGAGAAGGCTCTCCTCTTAAACCTAATCAGTTAGAATTCTTTAGCCAACAGAATGCATAATATAATCTTCCCACTGACTTGATGGGATGGGTCAATGTAATTGAGACAAGACAGTCTCTCGGGTAATCTGGTCTGAGCCATGAAGGGCTTTAAAGATCATAACTAACACTTTGAATTGGACCTGGAAGAGCACCAGCGCTCAATGAAACTCATTCAGTAGAGATATTATACGTGCAGCTGTAAGTGCAGAAGCAGGTTGTTCCCCATCCAAACCAGGGGTGGGTTCTACTTACCTTTACTACCGGTTCACAACGGGATCTCTACAGCATTCTAAAATCAAGCTCTTAATAGACCACACAAGAAAACAGAGAGATGCCAAAACTGGAATGAATATCTAACAATAACATGATTTAACAATGGTTGTGGTTTTTTTTAAAAAAAATACTTTTAGCATAAAGCCAAAAGAAAAATAATGTATGACTCTAAAATTTGCATACCATGTTCTATAATTTATAACAAATAAAGCCTGTAATTACACTTATTTTATAAAAACTGTAGTTAACAATATATTCCCCAAAGTGCAAGACAGGTCATATTAATAAACTAATGGTTCTGTCAAATCTATTCTTGCCAAATATCACTTATCAAAATCTAGTAAAATAGCCACTTGGCTGGATAGATGCTCAGGATCGTTCAGTGTCAATTAATTTACTTTCAACACTCTTTTTGTAATTGCAGACAAGGGTGGCTAATTTCACACATGCACTTACTGAATGTGATTGCTGTACTAGCAAATAGAGGCTTGAAGGGGTAATGGAATATTGCAATCCAAACAGCATTGATTGAACATTTACCAATACGGTCATGCAATGGAGATTCATATATTCAAATCCAGCTGCTCCATAATCTTCTATTCCCCTCTCTGCAACAAGTCAGTCCACATTGCCCATTAAGCAGTTAAGTCCTCACTGACCTGTTTTTCTGTCCATTGATACACTGCTGTCCTGACCCAACCACAGTGGCATTTGCTAGTTGAATTTTTCAGTTCTGCTTTTATGGGCATTTCAAAATACAGATCACTATGAACCCAAGGTAATAATGTCATTTACTATATACTACATACTATATGTAGTATGTGTACTATATGTACTATATTTTATACTATATATGTAGGCTATATATATATATGTGCAGCCACTCCATTTCCTTCCAATTCCCTTTCAATTGGCTGGATTTACTCTTTTCTCATTTTCTCTCAATTTTTATGCCATTTAATTATTGGGGAGCTATTTACAGCTCTTTCCATTCTTTTTTTTCCCCTCTTGAATATTTTTTAAATCTTGTAAGAATATTAATGTTCTCTTGAGCTTTGCCAATGCCTCTACTTTAGGTACAGTGGGTATTATTCTGGCTATAGACGCACCAACACCAGAACCATTGAATTGGCATTGAAGGGAACCAGTTACATCCTATTGTAGCATAGGTTGCCTTATTTCTTACTCCAAATTAATAAATCAAAAGAAAATATGTTCTGGTATCATGTTTACATGTTTGTAGACCCAGGAACAATCTTTAAAGAAAAGGAGCTTGTGAAAATCTAATCAGGGGTTGGTTCTAAATTTTTTTACTACAGGTCCTGTGGGCATGGCTTATTTTGTGGGTGTGGTTTGATGGTCATGTGACAATTCTTTAGGATTTAGCAGAGGTACTGGTCTTTTAGCAGAGCTGTACCGGTCTACCCATTTGTTTTTGGAGCGCACTGGTCTACCATTCACACTGCCTTTTACTGCTGATCAGCTGTAGGGCGGCCCTTTGAAGTGCCACGGCAAGAGTTTAAACAGTTTTTTTCCTTCTAGCCGATCAGCTGGGACTCGGGAGGGAGCGAATAGATTGTGGGTGGGGCCAGGCAGAGGTGGTATTTACCGGTTCTCTGAACTATTCAAAATTTCCACTACCTGTTTGCAAGAACCAGGGAGAACCAGTAGTAACCCACCGCTGAGTATAATAATCTTTCACAAATAGGACTGCAGAAGATACTGCATTGTTTAACATTGGTAGATATCTCTCCCCTACTTGCACTTAACCACAGGATGATTGTGTGCTGGCAACATCTTTTTCTCTGCTGTATAACCATAACATTGCATTCATCTCATCCAGAGGTGGGTTTCACATATATTTACCACCAGTTCACCCCGCATGCATGCCTTCCATGCATGCACCCAACCTTCCATGCATACGCTTTGCTTACGTGTGCGCCTTCCTCCCGGCTTCAGAAATGTGGCTTAATATGACGGCATTTCGTCAGGGCGGGTGGCTCGGTCCACCCGCAGTCGCCGCTACTGAACAGTTCCCCCAAACCGGTACAAACCGGCTGAATACCACCTCTGATCTCAACCCCAGCTCACGAGCAACACAAGCCTTAAGTTGTCTGCAAGTATGTCAATATTACAATTGAATTTCCTCCCTTATTTCAAGGCTGTCTAAAGATTGCCTCGAGGTACATAAAATCTGTTGGGATTTGACAGGTAGTACCTTGAAGGGATGACAGGTGATTGCAATGCCTTGAAACCAAGCCGATAGAGGTAGAGACAGTTATGGCAATGGGAACAGCAATCATTTGCCTCCAGGATGGGTGGATAGAGCTTTCTGAGCAATGGTCTATAGTAAAGCATCATCAAAAACATTTTTATAAGTTTTATTTTCAGACAGGGCCATCTAGCTGCCTATTTCAGTGCAACATTTTTCCAGTCAGCAAGGAAGTGATGCTATTTTTTTTCCTCATTATGCTGCTAAATGCCACCTGTAGCATGCAGCTTCTAATTAGAGAAGTCTCCAGAGAATTCATTGGCTTCTTTCTTTAATGGAATAGCACTATTAATATGTCAATATCCAGATGATATATGTAATGGGCCATATTGAAATCAATCAATAGGCATTCTTTCATTTCCACAAACCCCCTGCTTAATAGAGGGAAATGCTATTGCCCTAGTCTACAAATGTCATCATTATTTTGCTTTTCATCCCACTTATAGCTTAGGAATGAGCCCATTAATATTCTATTTGCTTTCACTTGTCTCAGCTATGGTCTATCAGTATGTATGACAGACACGCAGTATGTTTGCCAATTTCTTTCCAAGAACAGATACTGGAGCCATTTTATAAAAAAAGAAATCTTTCATATATTTATTACAGCTGTGCAAAATCATTCAAAGGGGTGTTTGACAAAATGCCACCCAAAATCTTTTGGAGACGGTCATCATAATACATTTAATAAACTAAATAAAGTGAGCAGAGCCTTCTCCAAAATCACTGTTTGAATTGTTAAAGTGTCTTATCCTCTCAAGGGCTTGACATGGCTATTTTGCTTTGATGAACTTGTTGTCTATGTGATCATTCGGTGATGTTGTGCCAAGCCGTTGAGAAGATGTGGCACTAACACTCAAGCTTTGGAGCCATTGGGGGTTTTTCAAAGCTCTGTCAATGTTTTGAATTTAGTTTCCTTGGATTCTTTCTTGTATTTTTGTTGCTTTTACTTTTCTTGTTTCTTTACAAGAACATTTTTTCCAGAACACCATCACTCTGCTAAACAAATAATTCCCTCAACACTGTCAAACTAGTTACTAAGTCTGCATTACTATTACTATTAATCTTCTCATCGTTCCTATCACCCATCTCCTCCCACTTATGACTGTATGACTGTAACCTTGTTGCTGGTATCCTTATGATTTATATTGACTGCTTCCCTATGACTATCTTTAAGTGTTGTACCTTATGATTCTTGACGAATGTATATTTTCTTTTATGTACACCGAGAGTGTATGCACCAAGACAAATTCCTTGTGTGTCCACTTGGCAAATAAAGAATTCTATTCTATTCTATTCTATTCTATTCTATTCTATTCTATTCTATTCTATTCTATTCTATTCTATTCTTGATTTATTCATTTGCTATTATCCATACGAACTAGAAATATAATTGTTTAATTATAAGAAATAACAAATATAAACAAATAACAGGTTCAGAGTGAGCACTCAGGTTTTCCACATTGAGATAGAGGAAAACACAAGGCAAAGGAAATTTTGTGGAAGGTAAACAAAGAAAAAGTGAAGGTAAAACCAAGCATCTCGCATTTGGCTTTTTCTTTATTATTTTATTTATATTTATTTATATTTAAATTTATATACCACCCTTCTCCCGAAAGACTCAGGGCAGTGAACAGCCAAAAGGTAAAAAACATAAAATACAAAAAAATTAAAAGCAATTTAAAATATATTACATAATTTGGCCCAACAATTAAAAACCCCATTTAAAATTCAAATTCAAATTAACAATTGGAGAGGTTAGGCAGCCTGGCTTGTTGAAATAAAAAAGTCTTGAGGGCCCGGCGGAAGGTACATAAATCCGGAATCGTCCGTATCTCCGGCGGGCGCTCGTTCCAGAGGGCAGGTGCTCCCACAGAGAAAGCTCTCCTCCTGGGGGCCACCAGTCAACATTGTTTGACTGATGGCACCCCGAGGAGCCCCTCTCTGTGGGAGCATACTGGCTGGTGGGAGGCTCTCGGTGGCAGAAGGCAGTCTCGTAGATATCCAGGTCCTAAGCCATGGGAGTGCTCTAAAGGTGGTCACCAACACCTTGAATCGCACCTGGAGGACCACCGGGAGCCAGTGCAGCTTTAGAGTATAGTATGAAGCCATCACCAGCCTAAGAATTCTTTTCAAATACACCTCCAGAAAATCCAGAGGACAGCAGTTCTTGCTTTCTGAGCTATACTTGAGCTCTCTTTTTTCATGATTAAACCTATACCTTCAACTTCCTGAATATATTCATTGCTTCCATTTCATTCTAATCCATTGGTCCCTTCTCCTTTACTTGAGTTTCACAGACACAGAGCACATAGATGTATCATATTTGTATTTTGGTTTCAATTTTATTCATTAATTCATGCTTATTATTATTTACCCATCTTCCCTTCTAAGTCTCAATTTTCAATTTGCTATTGCAGGAGAGCCCAAAAGATATGAACTGCTGCTTGTTCAATCAAAACATTCTCATAAAGTTTTCAGTAATACAGGTAGTCCTTGTTTAATGACAGCCTCATTCAGCAATGGAACTAACTGCACAAAAACTAACTTCGCAATCAATTCTTCAATTTATGACCTTTGTCAATCTGTAAAGCAAAGGAAAGCTGAAATAAGATCGTAGACAGAGTTCACTTAGTGACCATTTCTTTTAGCAAACGAGTTGCCAGTTACAATTGTATTTGCTAAATGGTGAGTCCTGGTATATAGAAGATGTAGACTAGGTTATTAACTTTAATCATTCCTGTGCCACATGCGGCATTCCCTCCTAGCCATAATGACCATACCAAGTTGCAGATCTTTTTTGACCAATGCCATAAGCACAAGCAAAACCAAGTTTCACTGCAAAGATAAGTACACAAACTAGGGTTTCTACTCTAAGGACTCCCATACAAGTCTGCCTCCTACTAGCTCAAATGTACATAAAATATACTGCTACATAACCAGGATCTCTCTTTCTCTCTCTCTTTCATTTATTTTACAGCTGGGCTTCTTAGGAAGAGTGGTAGCCCTGTTCCTCCTACTCTTCCCTTGCTAAGTGTCAAGAAGGTCCACTTCTGAAGCTGAGATCATGTTTTCCTGGACTTGGAATGTGGCAGCCACAGAGGCTGCTCTCTCAGGAAGTTTGGAAAGGAGTTATAGTGTTCAATTTTCCCTTCTGAAAGCATATAGCAATAGCACTTAGACTTATATACCGCTTTACAGTGCTTTACAGCTCTCTCTAAGCAGTTTACAGAGTCAGTATATTGCCCCCAACAATTTTGGGTTCTCATTTTACCCATCTCAGAAGGATGGAAGGCTGCGTCAACCTTGAGCCTGGTGAGATTCAAACTGCCAAATTGCAGCCAGCCAGCAGGGAGCAGAAGTAGCCTGCAGTACTGCAATCTAACTGCTGCGCCACCATGCCGTATATTATTCTGATTGGATTGAAGAAGCTCACATTGCAGTCCTTGGGTGACAAATTCTTCTTCACCTATAAGCTGTGTCGGAGGTCTCATCTTCAATAGAAGAAATGAAAGGCTTCAGGGTGTCCTCCTCCTGCTTTTTATGAACTCCCAAATCTTAATTGCATGAAATTCTAGCAGAAAGAAAGGATGAGATTCTTTTATTTACTTTTCCATTTGGGCTTTTGTGGACCAACACCCCCCACCCCGGCCCCATGTCTGAACACTTAAGAAAGGGCAATTGAATCTAGATGTGTGATAACATCATATGAAATTAAATTACCCCATTGGTTTTCTGTCTGTTATGTTGCACTCCAGTACACGTGCCTGAAAACACTTTCTACTTCAATTCTTATCAAACTCAAGCATGCAAAAATTTAAAGGGCTACCTACAAATAGAATTTTGTTATTGGTCAGCCCCCTTGCTGTCAGAAGTTTTGGGCCCAAAAGGAAGCCACAAATAATACTAATAAATCCTGGTAAGCAGTGCTAAACTCATGATATTTAATTTCTCAATTATGCTAATGACTTAATATTTGGAGATTGGGACTGGAACCATGACTTTGCTGATTTCCAAGCAGCTCTGCAGTGAACAGTTTTTAATAATAAATCTTAAAAGGATAGGAGGAAGTTGAAGTTCAGGGAAAGCTACAGAGAAATAATTAATTTTGCTTACATAATTGAAACTCAAACAGAGGTTAGTAACGGTAGTATCATTGTTCAAGTCAATTTCTATTAGAAAGTGTGTTCAACATTTTGCTGTAGACCCAGGAAAACACAGAACAAGACTGCTTATGAAAGAATTGTTAAGCTGTACTCCTATGCGGGGTGAAATCCTCCCAGTTCGCACCAGATCGCGTGATTTGGTAGCATTCTTGGCGGCTGGTTCAGTGATCCGGTAGCAATGGCAGAGCAAAGCTCCGCCCACCCGCCTGGGTGTTGTTACTTTCTGGTTAAAACCAATGTGCTCATTATCTTCTGCGCATGAACAGGTTTTGCGCATGCACAGGTCTGCACATGTGACCTGCACATGTGATGCTTGCACACATGCGCGGCGCATGCACTTCTGAACTGGTAAGGAAGGTAAGTAGATTTCACCCCTGCTCCTATGTCATTTTTTTAAAAAAGTAAGATTACTTCAAATAAATATGTATTTGCTACATTAATAACACCATAAATAGCCTCATTTAAAAAGGTAGCTATGTTTGTTTCAGCAGAATCAAGCGCGAGCAAAAGGGCAACTTGAAAACTTAACAAATATATTATAGTATAAGCTTTGGTGGTTTAGAACAGGGATTGAAGAAGCTAATTTGGATTCTACAGTAGATTTCTAAGTAGTTTTCAGTTGCTTGGCAATATTTCTTACCTATTTTACAGAGCAAGCAACAATGTTCATTGAGGAAATGAAGAAAATTTTGATTGGGGAAACGTATTAACCGACACTGGGATCAATTCATAAGATTTGAATTATCTATTTCTAAGATGTGTTCTTTTCTGTCAAGTTCTAGTGAGCAGATCTCAGGTTCTCAAAATTTTGCGTAACAACCTTGCTAGGTGAAATATCTGTGAACTATGAATGGATAGAATTCAAAGTTAAAGCAAGAGGACAGCTTTCTTGCTGTTATTTAGAACAAAATGGTTTACAACAAAAAGATATTTTGTTCCTACTATGTTAAATAGAAATTGTTTCTAATCTACTGCAAATCTCCCAGAGGTCCAACAGTCAATCCATTTGTTTGGATTTCTGGTCCTCCCTGCTATGGATCTTGCCATACAATCATCAATTCAGGCTTTTAATTATTAGGCATGTACATTTCTTTTAAATAATAATAAAAAAAGATAAAACAACAGAGCTAATCTTAGATTCTTCTCCTCCTTATAAACCTGATCCTCTCTCTTCCTTCTGGGACCATCATTTCTCTAAACTAATTAAACACTGACATTTCTGAAGCACAAAGGTATTTTATTACAAAACTTTATATAATCCAACTGGCCTAATTTTTCATTTTACCATCATTTTTTAAAAAAAAAAACACACACAAAAAAAACCCAGAACTTTAAATTTATAACAGCTCTTTGCATTGCAGAGCTTCTTCTCTAGAAGCTATAAATGTGCAGGCAATTAGTGGAGGAAAAAAGAGAATCAGAAAATAAACTCTTTTTTTCAAAGAGGCTTCCTACATTATTACATTTGAATCGATTCTCGAGTACAAGATGTATGCATATAGGATCGGTTTTGAATGCCACACATGTTCACAAATCCCATGGCTTTGCTGGAAAATATAACTGAATGAGTGAATCAATATTCCCATGGTTGCACTTCCATATATCTTGCAAGGAACTGCTATGATTCCATCAAGAATCTCTAGTTTAATTGAGAACTTTAAAATCTGAGGCCAGTATGTACCAGGGAGCTAGCTGTTCCTTTGGCAATTCTTGTGTAGGCGATATGCAACAGTAGTCTATGCAATTAGTAAAACAATAAGCTTCTAGACAGGACAAGAACAATCTGACCTTCAAGTAGGGCACAGAAAATCCAAAGACATCATACTGTCTACTGCTCATAATGCAATATGTACCTTCTGTTCCCATAACTGTGGCTTCAGCTAAGGAACTTGCTTTCAGGGACCCTGAACCAGAGTAGTCATACCCTGTTTGAAAGTTTCCTATTTCACTATGGTGATTGGTTCCACACTGAGCCATTAATAGGCAGCCTTCTATGAGATCACTGTGAACATTTTGGGCAGGGCTGAGACCGCAATGATATTGCCAGAATTATGAGTCAGAAGTAATGGATGTAAAGAACCAATGAACAAATAACACTATAAATATAGAAATACTTCTTACCATATAAAAAGCTCCCAATAACTCCATTAAATCAATAATCCAAAATTATGGTCTTAACTTTGGAAAGAAATTGTGGGCTGAAGCTGGAGCTGACACCCATGATGAAGGGTCAGTGAGTATATTGGCTCTTTATTGTCTGGACAAGGAGAAACTTGAGATTGTCCACAAGTTGCTTCAGACAGTTGCTCCTCGTGAGGAGATCACAAATTAATGATATCCAGTGGGTTTAGAGCTCTGGGAGATGATGGAATAACTTTGTTGCTCAAACTGTTCCAAATTGGAAGGACACTGAGTTTACATATTTCCTTTTCTAATTGGTTTAGCAAATTTCTTGTTAATTGGTTTTCAGCTACCATATTAGGAACCTTTGGCTCTAGATGTTTTACAAGTGTGTTTCCTTCAATCCTTAGCAAAAAAAAAGATTTATCTACCAGTTTAAGAACTTAAAAACATTTTCTATAAAATAAACAGCAAAAAGGAGGTTAAAATTTTGATTTTGGAAAGTTACAAATAGACTGGGGTTTCAGATAAATTTGAAATAAAATATTGGAATTAGTTATAATCCCATTTCCCATGGGAAAATGCTTTTGTTTTGATTTTTTTTAAAAAAATAGACTTTAAAAATTGGACACTAGAGGGAACTAAAGAATATAATGAAAGAACACTTAAACTCAACTTACAATTACAGAGGGAAGCAAAATATTTTAACATTGGAAATATTGAAGGATATTTATGAACAACAGACTCAGAAGTTAATTTTAAAAGACTACCTCTATAGATAGACTATGTTTAAAAGATTAATGGAAAATCAAAAAATTCTACTTGACGATCGAGACTGAGTTGAAAGTTGATTTAAAATGACAGAGTACAAGAATGAGATGGAAAAAAACACTGGACATACAAAAGAAGCCAGCTGATGTTTTAATAATTAAAGAGATATACAAATAACAGAGCAACAGAGTGATCCGGATAATTTTCCTATATTAGATTTACAAAAAGGCTTTTTAAAGTTTTGAAGAACTTTGTGAGAAGGAAACAATGAAAAGAAATCAAGTTCAACAACATTATTTGAAGGACTAAAGATCAAGATTTTTATAGGTAAACAGAAGTAATATAAAGATGGTTTATTTAATTAAGATTAAAATAGGTTATTATCTCAGGTATCTCTTACTGGACTTTTGCTAACATCAGGACTGAACTGATGAAGTTTTAAGGATTTATTTATATACGATATGAGATATGAGAAGAGATAATTTGTTGTATTTTAGAGATAATGTTACTAAAATTGTACCTATGATGAATGGGCAAGTCACTTCTTTATATATTTCCTTCTTCTTCACTATGTTTCTGTTTTTCCTTTCCCTTTTAATTTTTATTTTTTAGTTTGCAGAGGTTTTTACTGTTATAATTATAATCTTTAATAAAATTACTATAAAATATAGTTACAAAGTTAATTAACCATTTTCTGTCCAAATTATACAATTTATCATTGTTCAATATTAATGCTTGCATACAATACCTGGCTATTGTGACAAAGCAATCATTTTTAGCACATTTCATAGACAAAGGACATCTTTCCAATTCTAGAGATCAACAGTTCAGGTCCCTCTACTTGCTCCTCAGAAGGCTTTTGTAGACCTCATGAGCTACACTGATTAAGGAGTCCTCTGTGCATTCTAATCCACCTATTTATGCTCCCCAATTACAAACACAGCTTGTCCCAGCAGGCACCTGCATGCTATTTATTTGAAAGTTTCCCTTAATCCCCTTTCTTCTCTAGTTAAGACATCAGAAATGAGATTTCTCATTTAATCATCTGGAATAAGCAGTCACCGAAGGTGGTGGCAACTCCTCAGCCTGTCACATTTTAAAATATAATTCAGATATTTTACAAACCAGCAAACAATAGCTGGGCACAGAATTAAAAGGTTTGCAGAGTTTGCTGAGTAGAAAATGGCTGAATAGAGGGAATGGCAGGTGGTGTTGGGATGAAAGAAAGAATTAAACAGCTGAGGACCCTTCATCTCCACTCACTTGTCTGTCTGGAACCAATATGTTGTCCTGCCAAGAAAGGACCTTATAAATGCAGTTGCCAAACCAAGAGAAAAAAATGAAAAAAGAATCCTGGCTTTGATGGAAATACAAAAAACGACTTATTTATTTATTTAAGCAAGCACTCCTCAGGTTTTATTGTGTTGCACTAAAGCATCCAGACAAATTCATAGAATAAAAGTGCTGCAAGAGACCAATGAATCAATCCAGGAAACAAAATTAAAGCATCTCAAACAGATGTTGGTCCATTGGCTTTATATCACATCCAGGAAAACAGAGCTCACCAATTTTTTTTTGTTAATTTCTCCCAGTGACAAATTGCTCTTACCAATAGAAAGTTTCTTCTCGTATTCATTTGAACTCTTCAGTCCTATCTCCTAACTCCATTATTCCATAGGCTTCTACCATATCATCTCTTGGCCCTCACTTCACTTTCCAAAGCTAAATCTTTCCCATCCTTCATTCCCATTACCGAATTTCTAACCGTCTGTTTATCCTCATTGTCTCTCTCTGAACCTGTTCAACTTTGTCAGAATCTTTTGTTCAGTGTGGTGCCCAGGATAGAGTAGAACAAGGTTTTGCTTTCCCTTGGAAGCTATCATTGTGCCAATGAAAACTGAAATTGCAATTCCCTTTTTTATATACTGCTGACTCATATTTAATCTATAATAAACTACTGACTACTATTTCAAGATATTTTCCCCCACAGGTACTGTTTCTAAGCCAAGTAACTGCCATTCTTTACCTTTGATTTGTTTCCTAGATTTCCTAAAACTGCTGCATTTCAAAATATTATTCTGTTATTTTCAGTGCATTTCTCTGATAAAGATTATTTTAATGTTAATTTTCTCTTCCAGGTATTGACTATTCTACTCATTTTTTGTGAGTAGAATATGAGTGGATACAATGCTTCAAATACGATAAGCATTGCCTTCACTGTATAATTCAAATCATTAATAAAAATGTTGAAAAACACGGATCCAGGACTGAAATTTGTGGCACCTTATTCAATATCTCTGTTCAGTTTGATAAGGAACTAATATGAATGCTCTTTGCATCAAATTTTACATTACTTAGTATTTGCAAGGAGTTGTTCTCTATTTAACGGATTACAAAATTCTACATTTTATTGTTGTTGTTTTGCCTATGTATCAATCTACCCGTTTCACACTTACATATTTTGTTAATCAGAATGTCAAAAATTACCTTGTAAACATTTTGTTAAAATCACTTGTATAGCATTCCCCAAAATTATCAAGAAAGTCATGTGCTTTAAAAATGAACTAACATTAATGTGGCAAAATTTGTTTGAGACAAAACCAGGTTGACTTTTGATAATTACTTCATGTTTTTCAATGTGATTATGCATTAATTTATCATCCATTTGAAAATCTACCCATATTTTGTTATCAAAACAATTTGGTCTGTAATTTAATGAATCTTCCTTTCTCTAGTTTTTGAAGATATGTATAACACATGCTCTCTTACAGTCATCTGGCACTTCTCAAAGATAGCGAATAAAGGTCCAGTAGACCATCACCAAGTTTTTCAATATTACAGCATGCAGTTATATCCTCTGTTCTATCCTCTGTAATTAATTCCAGTCAGTTGTTAATACTTTTGCCCTCCTCCATGGTCTCCTATAGATCCCATCCTCTGAAGGCTAGTATAGATTTATCTTTGTATTTATATAGTCACTTGGTATTACCTGCTTGCTGAGAATTAGGATGATTTATTAACAAGCAAAAAACAAATACAAGTGTTGTGAGCCATAGAGATCTTCTTGGAAATTCAGAAGCCATTAGGGTATTATAACAAGTGTTGAAGCATAACTTAAGCCCATAGGGGTGGAAAAGTATTAGAAAAGTGATGGAAGGAGGGAGAAAAACATAGGCAAACTTGAAATATTCTATCTTAAGGAAGCATTTATAGAGCCATGGTGGCGCAGTGGTTAGAATGCAGTTCTGTAGGTTACTTCTGCTGACTGTGGCTGCCTGCAGTTTGGCAGTTCTAGTCTCAAGGTTGATTTAGCTTTCCGTCCTTCCAAGGTCAATAAAATGAGGACCCAGATTGTTGGGGACAATATGCTGACTCTGTAAACCCTCTCTGCTTAGAGAGGGCTTCTAAAGCAGGGGTCACCAACCTTTTGGACCTCAGGAACCACTAAATTCATATCTTTCAATCCCGCGAACCACTAATAGGAATTAGTGACAGGACGGGGTCCTTCAGGCACTTAGCTTGGCCACCTGTTAGCAAAGAGAAGCGCCTGGGGTCAACCCTAGCGTTGCTGCCCATTGCAGCTAGGAATCTCAAATACGACCAAGAATGAACATTTGTTTTGTAGCCAGCCCGGGCGCTGGATCACCACCATCACCACCCCCTGCAAACTCTTTCTCTCGAGGAGCCTGGCTGAAGTTTCATGTACCGCTGACTGAAGCACCTGGACTCTCAAGGAGGGAGGGAGAAGCTGGAGCTACTAAACAGGCAGCCAAGCTAAATGCCTAAAGACCCCATTCCATCAGTGAGTGGGATTAATTGCGTTGGCAGGCCGTATCCAGCCCAGGGGCCATAGTTTGAGAATCCCTGACTTAGTGCAATATAAAAAATGCAAAGATTGGACCACCAAAATTTTCTCGCGGACCACCAGTGGTCCATGGACCGCCAGTTGGTGACCGCTGTTCTAAAGCACTGTGAAGCAGTATACAAGTCTACGTGCTATTGCTATTTTGTTATTGAAAATTAATAAGGATAATAATTAACAGGAAAACTATCAAGGTAATCCAGATCCATTGTAAATGTTAAGACACAAAGTTCCTGACCTATCTACTTTCATCTTTTCTCCATTTATATGAAAATATTACAAATTATTCTAAAAATACGAGTTCCAGGTATATTAGTAAAGAAAGAAGCAGACATACTGTGAACTCCGGAACTTAAAATTTTAAAAGAATTAAAATTTTATTTTACTAAGCTTTCATCAGCCATTAGCTGACATCGTCAGAGTATTACACTACCATTACAGAGATCTCTGCCTTTATATGCCATTAGTCAATTTGGCCCTTGCACGTGTAAGGATGGCGCCCTTCCAGCCATCTCCCATTTGTAATCAGCTGTGTTGTTTTTGCTGTCATCATGCTGGATGATGGAGGCTTGATTCCTACTGTTTCCTCCCTCCTAGCTTGCTTATCAGTGGAGGATGATGTTAGCCTGTCAGCCATTGCAATTTGCTGCCTTATCTGTAAATTTACATATAAATGCAGTCTTCAGACTAACTGCAGAGTTATTAGCTATCATGTCAGCCAAAATACATATAAAAACATTTAAAATAAAGTCCAAATTTAAGTATATCAGTTGTGTATGAATTCACTAGCTTACCTTAAGCACTTATTATAAACTTCTCCCACTATTTGTCATATATATATATATATATATATATATATATATATATATATATATATATATATATATTCTTAAATTTTCACAGGTATGTGTATGAAAAAAGTTAAAATCTCGGGTGTTTCCCCACGTCATTATAAGTTTGTTAGTTAAAATGTTTAAAATCCTGGCTAAGATCCCAGCTCAGAATCCTCTAAATTCCCAAACAAATTGGTATTTGTTGGTATTAGGGAGCCAGAGAAAACTGGACCATTAACATGCATTCAGGCTGCATCTAGTATAATGAAGCATGACCCACAGCTTCTAAACTGATAATAAAGGCCTGAAGATGACAAGGTAGAGAGCTTGTCGAAACATTGCCTAACCTTTAAAGTGTTGGTTAGGATTTCAGCCAGAGTTTTTGAAAGACCTTAAAAAGGTTTTTGTTTGGGAATTTAGAGGATTCTGAGGTGGGATCTTAGCCAGGATTTTAAACATTTTAACTTACAAACTTATAATGACGCGGGAAAACACCCGAGATTTTAACTTTATATATATATTATATATATATATACTGTATATATACCCTGTTTCCCCAAAAATAAGACATTCCCTGATAATAAGCCCAATCGGGCTTTTGAGTGCATGCACTAAAATAAACTCCCCGCTGAAAATGAGCCCTCCCCGAAAATATTTAAACACATGTGCAGACAGTCCCTGCCATTTCCTCTGGTTAGTATTAGGGAGACAGAGCTGGAAATCAGGTAAGACAGCAAGAAGAGCCCCGTCTTGCTCCACACACTCCAAAATAATAAGACCTCCCCGAAAATAAGACCAAGCAGTTATTTTGGGGTTCAAAATAATTTAAGACAGGGTCTTACTTTTGGGGAAACACGGTATTATATATTCTCATTGCAGTGATGACAAGAAACTTTCTCATAGCAATTGGCTAAACTGGTGAGTTGGGGGGAACGTTTATGCACATTCTTTAATAGATAAAAATGAGAGAAGATAAAGCTTAGCTTTCATTAAAAGAAGAAAGAAACCTTTTGGTTTAAAATATCGAATCCCAGAGGAGCAGTTGTGTTAATCTGCTGCAGGACCAAAAAAACAGCAAGGGCACCATTTATTACTGCATAAACTTTCATGAGCTAGAACCCATTTTATCACATACCAGAGGGAGAAAGGTCAGCATTTGCATTTTAAGAGAACAAGATCCGTAGTTAGAAACTAATAATATTTCTTTTCTATGTGATTCTTTTCGTATGTGATTGCATAATTATAATTTTGACATCATTGTGTAGTGAGTCATGTTGCAAAATACATAAGTTTATGTACATGTTTGTGAGGTGGGTGGGGTTTTTGGGGGGGGGGGTTGTATCTAGTTCTTGAACTTCAGCTAACATAGGAATATATGTGACACACGGGTGGGTTCTACTTACCTTTACTACCGGTTCACAGCACGGCCACACACGCACTCTTCTGGGCATGCGCAGAAGCATTTTGATGACATCGGGGTTAGTGGGTGGAGCCTCCCGCCGGTTTTACTACCGGTTCTATAGAACTGGTGCGAACTGGGGGCAACCTACCACTGATGTGACAAATGAAAAAGAATCAAGAAAAAGAAAAAGTGCTGTTTTCCATAACCGGCTTCAAAAATCATGACGATTCTTGTTGATGCCAGTCAATTATAGACCTGTAACAATACATTATTAAAAACTACAATGGTCCTTTTATTCCCAAATTGGTTTAGCATTTTATATATTTCTAATATGACAACTTAAATTGCCCTAAACGCAAACCTCCTTTCAAAAAATGAAAAATGAAATTTAAGTAATAGTTTAGTAAGGACTTGGAAGAATACATCTCTTGCTATGTTTACTATAGTTTGTACAACATGCAATTTTGATATGTAATATATAATGGTAGACTGCATATACGATAAATCCTATAACATAAATATTTGATCACAATCTCTAAATAAATGAAGTACCTCCTTTCTAATTAAAATGACTGATTCAGTAAAAGGTTCTAAATTTGCCTCCAAACTTAATCTTTTTCACTGCTTGTGGGGGGAAAAAAAGGTTAGCAAATGAAGAGACCATGGAGTAGTTTGAGATATTTTTATGCCAGGGAATAAAATGCCTGGGAATTAGCATCACAATCACAAAGCAGACCATTTAGGGTGACCTGGTGGTTCAGCCAGCTTCACAGAAGGTGAGATCATTATTAAGACATTCAGCTGGAGAATAAACTATGGGGAAGAAGAAGAAAAAAGGGGGGGAGGAAAGTGGGCTGCTAGCAAAGGTGAGTTAAAGAGATGGCCCAACACGTCTAGCCATTACAAAGCTGCTTGATAGGTATACAATGTCAGGTTGCTATGTATTTAATACTTATCATAGAAGGAAGAATTTTGCCAATTGAGATTTGACCTTTTATGTGATTTTATGACAGGTCTCTGCCACCTTTTGGCCATGCTGCAATAAAAATTTCTGCCTGGCAGAAACAAATGGAACTGTCCCTTCTAAAAATATCTTGACTAGGCAAAGAATCACAACTCACATCAAACAAGGACCCATAAATGTAACAAACCTATTTTTAATGAGAATCAATGAATTTGATGAATGGTTAGTAGATCTGCCAGTCAAAGACACAGGGTCTCTCTCTTCCCAATTTATATTAATTTATGTCAAGAGATCAAACAGCAGTGCACAACAAAAAGCAGGTTACAGATTCATGATAGCAGCACTATATAAAAATAGCGAAGAACTTGGACAAAAGATTACACAGTCCATATCCTGAAAGAAATATAAGAAAGAAATAGATAGTGTTGCACAGGGTTCCAGGAATACTACTTCATTGTTCTAAGGCAGTGATGGTGAACCTTTTCGGCACTGAGTGCCCAAACTGGAATGTGCACACAAATGCGTGTGTGCGCGCTGGAGCATCAAAAACCCGAAGGCCAGCTGGCCGGCATCCATGCACGTGCCAGCCACCTGGTCTTCAGGTTTCCGATGCATGCATGCATGCCGTCCAGCTGGTCTTTGGGTTATATGCACTCCAGTGTGTGCGAAAACCAGCTGGCCGGCGTGCATGCGCGCACCAGAAACCAGAATAGCAGCTGGCGATGGTACACACACCCACAGAGAGATTCTAGGGTGCAATAACAGAATCTTGAAGGCACAAAACAAAACTGACATTGGACTTATTTTGCATTGCTTTCTATCCTTGGACTGAATAATGTCTTGACCTTTCTAATTATTCAGACCTTCTTCAAGGTTAGCTCTAAATTCATTTACAGAAGAAACCCAGAATCATGTCCCTTTTTATCACACTTGGTGTGCAAAGCTCATGGTCCCATTTCTTACTTATTGTGCACACTAGTCCCAAACTAACAAAATTGTTTGCTCTTTGCTTGTTAAGTGTCTCCTCTGGGATTTCCAGGAAAGTAATGAAGTTTCACTGAATTGCAATTGTTCTTAGAATCGCTCTTACAAATATATGTAGTGCCAATACTGTAGGTAAGTATTGATAGACACACTGCAAAAACAAGTAAAACTAAGTTATTTCATAAATGTCACCTTGTTTCTTTGTTTAAAAATTAACCAGTGACTCTGCTGTCATTGCCATCACCCCTGAAAATAAAGAGGGGAAAAGAAAATAAATCCTGAACCAGAGAGAATTTAATGGTGGCCCAAGACAAAAACATCCTGCATCTACCAAAATTTGTAGGATTTTGCTTAATTTCAAAGAACAAATAGGTAATAAGAAGAAAAAAAACCACCCACAATTAAGAGGGTACAACATTTCCATTCAAGCTCTTTGTTCTATAAAGCAATTAGGCAGAAGTAACAACCAAAGGCCCAATTTTGTCCCATTCCTGTCTATCCCCATATGCATTTTATTTCTTCAGATTGCAGTAAAATGGAGGCGAAACTGTTCTGTTTGTGGAGGGATACCACAGGAAAATCCCTAGCTGAAACATCAGCATATTCTGGCTAACAGTATAGAACTACTGTTGCATCAGGAACAAAAGGTGGAAATCCACCGTGCAGCTTGCCATTCTATTGTACACAATTCACAATTTGTTTATCTTAACAAGACTACAGAGCAACTGCAAATAGTACTCTCTTTTTTTTTTATTTCATGCTACAGGGCATTTTTATCAGAAGGAGAAGGACTTTAAATTATCTTCTAATTAAGAAATGAATTTGCCTTGGGAGAGCAATTAAGCTGAATCTGTCCCTCACTTACTGAAGTTCACGCTACAGAACTGTAACAATCTTTCAGAGTTCCAGCAATTAAGCCATACAGTACCCTTTGCTCCCAACTCACTGGAAGGATTTTACTAAACCCCCCATAGCACCCACCAGTGCCTGTGATGAAAGGAAAAACAGTGAAAAGCAAGCCCCCATCCCCAAGTGACAATAAAATAATGCATACACAAGAAACAGGCCTGCAGCATATATTCTAATTTTCAGCTTCTTTCTTTCAGTGGCAAGATGAGGTACAGGTTATATTCATTGCCTCTGAACTCAACCCAAAATCTGTTTAAAAAATTAAAGCTAATAGTTGAAACCAGGCACTTATGAGAAAATCAAAATAGCCATATAATTCAGGCCAAGAAAATGAGTTGGTTCAAAGCTTAAATGGAGCTGTGCACTCTGTGGAAGTGCAAAAAATAAAACGTGGGATCGATACAGAAAAAGCCAAAAAGTTCTCGTACGAAAGACAAGTAATTACCGTAGCTAAGTCTTTCATTGAAATGAATATATTTGGAATTCTGTGAGTGCCATTAGAATTAGAAAAAAACAAATCAAATTAAGAAAAAGGTACGTTTAGAATGCCGATATTCTAACAGTTCAACCAACCAGATTTTAACCGTGTTCCTTAAACCATTGCAACTTGATTTGCAAAAAAGCATTAACAACACTAATTCATGCACTGGGAGACATCTGGTATCCCTAGCACTGGGGGTGGAAAAATTCACCCCATTTTTTGTGGCATGGGGGTTGGGGATTGAACTGAAAATATCTTCTACACAAAGCCATCTTGTTATCCAAGTGTTTTATATACTTGTTACCGTAAGTACACATTCATAAATTGGCTTAGCACATAATACTAGCCAAGTTCTGAGAAACATCTGACATTAAAGGTTAACATTCTGAAAAATCGCAAGAAAGCCTCAGTGGAAGGAGAACTTCACGGTTTATTGCCAATGGGAAACAACTCTATTACATATATTATCTGAAATAAAAAATCCCAAGAATTCAGAAGCAAGTCTCAAATGGAATTATTTCCAAGTAATTATGTATGGAGTGCACTTAATAAAAAGGCCTTAATGTAATCCAGCCTGTCTTTCAAAGTTAGAATTAACCTACAACTATGGGTTATTTCTTGGATGTTGTGAAGACTGTGCTCCAATGATTATTTAACTGGGGAGAATTCTGAGGAGTAAACTCTTTTATTTTCAAGTAAGTATTCATAGATCTGATGTGTGGATTTCCTCTCAGGGGAGTTTCCCAGGTGTTCTTGACTATTTTTAGCATTATAGATATTCCTCATTTAGCAACCGTAGTGGGACCAGCACCTTGATTATAAAGCAAAACAGTCACTAAGCGGAACTACAACTGTGTTTATAGGGCATTACAGTTTTACATTATGACTGCAGAGGTCATAAATGTGAAGATTTGTCATAAAGTTACTTTTACATCACCCTTGTAATTGCAAACAGTCCTTAAACAAGACAGTTGCTAAATGGGGATTTCTGTATTATGTGTGAAACACAATAGTGTACTTGTCAGGCATGTGAAGCTGAAAACATTTCCCACTGAGCTGCTCTATTTATAAGGAGGTAGGACACTAATTTCTAAAATATCAGCTGTCAAGAATTACTTACTGGTTGAATCAAGATAGGAACCTATACTTTTGTTAGCTAATACTGACAGGAACATTATAGAAAAGATACCTTATTTTGTGCTTATGACAGCAAACATGCACCGAAATGTTAGATCAGCACAAAAGGTAGATCACTTCAGGTACAATACACTCTCGATTTATAAGCTGTTTTATTCTGTACTTGATACTTGAAAATTGCTGTGATCTATAGTTTAAATAAATAAAGGTGCCCTGCACATTAATCAGCAGCCAACACTGCAATGCAGCTGAGCAGAAAAAGCAAAGGGGCCCAGGCAAAACAAAAGCTGAGGTGACAACAAGTAAAACATAGATGTTAATGTCTGCTTGGCTTGAAGTGATGGTTTCAAGAGCCTTAGGGGTTCTTCAAGCTCCATCAACTTTGGAGTCTCAATGACAGTCAATCATGCCTTAATTAGGATGAGACTGGACTTTGGCAATGAGCTCTAAGCATGGTTGCTTTGGGAGTGACTGAAAACTGCAGCTGGCACAAAATTCAGCAGTTAGGCTGTCAGTGGGACAGGCCCACCAGTGCAGATTAACATCTGCTTTAAGCAGTGGTGGGTTGCTACCGGTTCACGCCGGTTCAG
The DNA here is from genome assembly GCF_059756535.1 of Pantherophis guttatus. NCBI lineage: Eukaryota > Metazoa > Chordata > Lepidosauria > Squamata > Colubridae > Pantherophis > Pantherophis guttatus. Next base: position 286,974,604 of record NC_142063.1, on the reverse strand, counting down.
GCAAACCGGTAGCAGAGGTGGGAGGAGGCTCCGCCCACCCACCCAGACATCATCAAATACACTCTGCGCATGCGCAAAAGCACACGAATGAGCAAACTGGTAGTGAAACCCACCGCTGGTTTTAAAGTTGTTACACTGAGATTTCCAGCTGCAATTTAAGTTGCTGGCCATTACCTTTAAACCAGGGGTGGTTTCTACTTACCTTTACTATCGGTTCTCATCAGGGCCATGCTCGCATGCTCTTCTGCGCATGCGCAGAAGCATTCTGATGATATTGGGGTCAGTGGGTGGAGCTTCCCGCCGGTTTTACTACCGATTCTATAGAACCGATGTGAAGCGGGGGCAACCCACCACTGCTTTAAACCCTACAGCAAACATAAGGATATATGAAGTAACAACTTCCTATGATCCAATCTGCCTCCCTGAGTCTCATTGTCAAGAGAAGGCCTGTTGACAATCAACCCTTCTTGTGTACCTTGGAATATGAACAAGAAGATAGGCCTTCTGAATAGTACCCCTCCTCCAACTTTTATGGAACTCTCTCCCCACAAAAAAATTCTAATCCTACCCACTGTTTTATACGAATTTCTCAGTCTACAACTTTGGTTTCATTTGAAATGTCCTCTCTTTAAGATAAATCAACTGATTAAAGTATAACCAGTTACCATTAGGGTTACCTTTTTAAAAAATATTGGATTGAACTTTCCCAACTCTAGATGATCTGCTTTTTACAACTCTTTACCACACACTTTTTTCCCTATTTTTTGTTTTTCAATAAAATATAAGAATATTCAGATTCCAATTTTGTTTATGAATGGCATTTTGTTTCCACACAAGGTTTCATGTTTTTTTAGTGACTCTATTTCTCATATATTCAACAAATATCTGGCTACATCAACCTTTGGGTTGCAATCTCATAGCATGCTTCCTTTTCATTTTTATGGAACACAATGAGGACATCCTTTCCACTCTACTAAAATGGTACAAGTCTTAGATGTTTTTCAATATGGCAGTCAGTCAAGCCACCTATCCGGTCCTGCATCGCAACCCTTACCCTAATGTTAGTTCAACCATAATACTGTAGCAAAGTAAAGGAACTTGATCAAGCCAATTATCCCAAGTGAGGGGACTTGTGGGAAGTCAATCAAAGGTCACCCTCTATGTCCTTCTGCAGACCACTATCCTTTAAATCCTTCACCTAATTATGGTGAACATCAAGTCTAAAAGGAGTTTGAATGTCTTCAAAGCCCTGAGTGAATTCCTTCCCTTCAGATGTGGGTAACTTGAACAAACTCAGAGTTTATTGACTGCCCAGAATTATTTAACTATCTTGATAGCTGAGTTTGCAGTTTTGCCATGACTCTTCTGATTTAAGACTACAGTTTTCACTGTATCATGCTATCTCTGACAAATGCCATCTAAAGACATTTTAGGAGAATGAGACTTGAATTTAATTATAAACCATTTTTATTTCTACTTTAGGAAGAAAGCTCTTCTTCTGCAACGCAATGACTAATAGGCATTTTTCCTAATCTTTTTGCTCTTTTTTTTATTGTTTCACACCCCATCCCATCCTTGTTATAGAAAAGCAGAAAATGTCTTGATTTGCAAGAAACTGAAAGCAACAGCTCTCTTTCTGCTTAATAAGAGATTTTCTGTTGAAGATGTATATAATGTTCTTTTATCTTTCTTCCGCTGGAAATTTTTTAAAAGTCTTTGGGGCATTTTCTTTTACTTTTTCTTCTAGGTTTCACAATTTATTCCTATACATTCATCATTGCCTATGGCATGTTAAAAAGTACAAAAGGGCCAATGCGTGCTGCAAAAAAATCTTACAAACTAAACATCAACAAAGAAGAAACATCTGAGACACCTGTTCAATGGCTGCACAGTGTAACAGATAGGAAGGTGGGGATCTTCCTTGCACGGATTGAATAGACTGCAACAATGGGAAAATCTTTTCCTCCATTTTCATCATGTCACCTCATCAACAAAAGAAGCAGGTGTCACTCAGGTGACATGATCAGCAAAGCATTTATGAAGCTTTTTTCTGAGAGAGAAGTTCAAAAGGAGGAGGAGGAGGAGGAGGAGGAGAAGGAGAAGGAGAAGGAGAAGGAGAAGGAGAAGGAGAAGGAGGAGAAGGAGAAGGAGAAGGAGAAGGAGACCTAATTTCAGAAGCTCATTGCAGTGTAATTATCAGATGGCAATAGTAGGCTCTGGTGCTTGCTAATTAAGGCTGCATTTCTTTATGACTAGTTATTCCAAGTTGTCATTTGACAGACCGGAGGAAGGGGGAAAGTACGCATAAAGTTGTTTTTAATTACATTTGGTATGCTAATTTCTGATATAAAATAAATATTTACCAGGAGCAATATTTCTTCATTTCACGCTGGCTGCACCATAGTGTTTATCAAGGGTTACAGACAGGCAGCTATTGCCCAGCCCTCTCTGCCAGTACCCTTGCAGCTTTCAAAACAGGACAACACAATTTGGAGCATTAAGAAAGCAAAGAACCATAAGGGAGCTACAAAGAGGAAGTAGAATGAAGGCTGCTTTCATCTAGCAACTAGATGCCTCGTGGGATCTTTCTAATTACTGAAACATCATTGATCTGAAATGGAGCAGCAAATGCATCTTTCACTTCCCAAAGTAAAGTGCATCATATCCAAGGCTAATCAAGTTATTTGGACAATTGAAGCAACAAATTTCACTAAGTAATACAAATAGAATCATAATAAATAACATAATGGACCATTTTGTGTCCTTGAAATAAAGTTGCCTGAGATCATGACCTATTCATCCCCTCTGCTTAGAATTGCAGTGGCATAAGAGACACTGATGGGATTTAGTTGACTAAAGTCTAATTACAGCTTTTGCCAGTAAATATAATATTACTTGTTCAAGGATAATAATACTTTCAGGATGTTCAAATTTGCATTGAAGGTTTCAGACACTGATACAGTTTGGTATATTTATTTATTTCAATATCTCCCCTTTATTATTTTGATAAATAAGTCAAGGTGGTGAACATATCCAACACAGCTTCCTCCATCTATTTTTTCCATAAAAACAACCTTGTGAGGTGGGTTGGGCTGAGAGAGAATGATTGCCTAAGCCAGTGATGGCTAACCTTTTTGCCATCGCATTCCAAAAGCATGTGGAGTGTGTGGGGGGCACGCATGCATGTGCCCACACCCATAATTCAATGCCCCCCTGCCCCGCCCCCCCACTCCCCCCGCTTTTGGCACGTGACGGCAAAAAGGTTACTGGTGGGCCTGGTAGGCCTGTTTTTCACCCTCCCCAGGCTCCAGAGGCTTTCTTGGGCCCGGAAGGCCCAAGAAAGCTGGCCGGTGCGCACATGCACACTGCAGCTGAGCTCGGGCAACACTCACGTGCCCACAGATATGGCTCCACGTGCCACCTGTGGCACCCGTGCCATAGGTTCGCCATCATGGGCCTAAGCTGTTTTGCCTACCCCAAAGGTGCTTTTTCAAAAGACAACTGGACTTCCTTTGTTTTTCCTTGAAGACATTTCACTTCTCATCCAAGGAGCTTCTTGGATGGGAAGTGAAACATCTTTAAGGAAAAACAAAGAAAGTACAGTTGTCTCTTGAAAAAGCACCTTTGGGGCAACCATGACCTGGATGATTAAGAATCTCCATACACTTTCATGCCTAATATACATGGATGGTGAAGATTTCAACTTGGATGATTTGTTCTGTCCATTTCCTCATCGCTTCTGAAAGTTAGAGAAATCTATCTAAAAATTCACTATGTGATCTGCCAAAATAGAACCTACAAAAACATGGACAAGCATGGAATTTAAAGTCCACTAGAATACATCACACACAGAAAGATTGCATTTGGACCAAGTGCACGTAAGTATACATATCAGAGAAAGATTCAGACAAGAACTGTGTTCAGTTCTTCAACAATATTAATTTCAAAAACAAAAAGTTTGTGTAGATTTTTTTTTTTAATATCAGAAAACATAGAAGTTGATCGAACAGAATAACAATTGGATGCATGCTATACTGATTTAGATTGGATAGGAATGGTATATACAGCTACTGCCTTTCTATCCTCAACTTTACTTGCACCCATTTCCTCTCAGGTCCAACATGGCTATTACGTCATAGTGTGCTAGAATTAATATATTGAAAAGAATCTTAGCGGTTATGCAATTCAACCCTATGCTCATATTACTCTGAAAAGATGGCTTGTAGAAGACTTCTGAATTTAGGATGAGTTGTATACAACCCTGAACTAACGACTCTTGAATTTGCTAGAAGAATCTTGATTTTAAAAAACCTTATTTTGGTACTCAGAGATATACTTTATCTTAATACGGAAGCTGCATTTTGAGTTAACTAAAGTTTGACACATCGTGTGAATTAATATAATGCTTTCTAAAGCTATTCTTGCTGCAAATTTTCCTGTGGCAAAGAATTCCACAGGGAATAGAGAAGATGTGAAAAAGAAACATGCTGTTGATAATCAATGGAATCATTCAACTCAATACTACAGAGCACATAGATAATTAGAAAGCTGTCTACAACAGATGGAATGATCAATATATAGAAACTTGGCATTGTGTGAAACTCAACCACAGTAATTTTATATATTTTCTTTTTCATCCTCTTCTTAAACAAAAAATGTTCAGAGAATGAAAGTTTTGCATTAGCAGATACCAATAAAAAATCTGATACTGCTTTACTGTGGAAAATGTTCTTTCTGTCTTTCAGTGAAACATTGTATAATGTATAGTAAAAGCCTAAATGGTAAAAAAAAAAAAAAATTGCCATGCCAATTCTTTAAGGGTTTTTCACATACAAGAGCCTTGGTAGTACAGGGGTTTAAGGCACCCTGTTATTAAGCTGGTTATTAAGACCAGCTGCCTGCAATTACTGCAGGGTTCGAATCTCGCCAAGGCTCAAGGTTGACTCAGCCTTCCATCCTTTCTAAGGTAGGTAAATTGAGGACCCAGTTGTGGGGGCAATAAGCTGACTTTGTATAAATATACAAAAGGATGGAGGCTATTGCTGAACACATTGTAAGCCGCCCTGAGTCTTCGGAGAAGGGCGGCATATAAATCAAATTTTAAAAAAAATATGAGATTTAATTTGGTGTCTAGATATCGTATGTATTTCACATTACTATTAAATTCCACTTCCTATTCTTTCTAGCTTCTGATTTTCTAAGAGCCTTTAGGAATTATTTTAATGCTTCTTAAAGTAATTTCAGTAACCTTTTTTAATATGCTAAATTACATAAGACTGTTTCTGAAACACAAAAAGCAATACAGTAGATGAATGGTTATGAAACTTACATGGATTAGAATCTACATTTGATATAGTTAATGCAAGTCACCTAGTGGTCGCTCAGATTTGTGCAAACCAGATATGGCAGTCGGAGAACAAAGCTAATCTAAGCAGAAAGAGAAAGAGTCTGATATTTAGATCAGAATTTTCTTTCTTGTTCTAAATGCATTTTTAGAAACGGATTATGTAATATGCCTTTAAGCTTCTGTACTATGCAGTGAGACCTCTTCAGTCCTCCTTATTAAATGTACTTAGGAGCGTCATTAAAAGATAATATTACATTCTATTTTATAACACTCCTTCACAGATTTATTTCACTGCACGAGAATTGAGCCAAGCCATCTCTCTGTCTCTCATTTTCAGGATATTTGCACCACTGAGGCAAACAATTTAGGCATCCCTTTTAATAGGGTGTTCCCTTGACATCCTACAAGTGCTGCATATTGACTCTAAACAACTATTGCCATCCCCAATTGCTAACATACTTCATTAGCCATTAGGTCAGCTCCTGGATTGCTTTCATTGTAAAACTAAAGCCATTTCTGTTTCTATGAATAAAAGGGAGAGGGAGAGAAAGAGCACATATAAGCCCTTATAGCTGCAAGCTACTGTGGTGAAGCCCCTATTTCAAAGACAAAACTAGAAAATTAGTAACTGCCCAGTGAGCATAAAGCTGTTGTTTTCAAGCAGAAAGAGGGAAATGTGATACATCTATTTGCCATGGATTAGAAAAAAGGTTGCAGCATTCTCCCACCATATTGGTGTGTAGAAGTATACAGCTGCCTCGTTTTAAGGAAAGGATGGCTTTCATTTGTGCTTTTGGGGATAACACAAATGTGTAAGATCCCGAGCTCTTTGCTTCTGAGCTATCACCCAGAGTTATATCTTTTCATAAGTGAGGACTACCTATTATTTTGGTGTATCTAAGGGGACTCTGGGGGGGCCATTGCCCATCCTTGAGTTGACAGAAAACTGTAGTGGCAGGAAATTTGCTGTGGCCTTTATGGCTTCTATTTCAAGTCAGCTGACTTCTCTCCAGGGCAGGGGAAAGGGAGTCAAAGTCAAACTGTTTTTATATATCTTGGGAAAGGCCTTGGAATCAGATGGTGCTGGAATAACAATAAAAATGTATATGCAAGTACAGTGTATGTATGTGTATTTATAAATATATAAATGTATTAGCTGGACACCCGTGCTTCACTACAAAACTATGTGATCGGGCGTGATACACTGACACTTAAAGTCTGAAACTTAATGTAGAATGTGTAACTCCGTAGCATCAGAGCATGTTAATATAAGGCAACTGGCAGTTGGAACAGAGTTCTTTTCAGGTGGGGAAGGGGAATAGAACATCTAACTCCTTAGCATCAGAGTGTGTGAATATAACACTGTATATGAAATTCTAATGATCTGATGGTCATTTCAAAAAATCCTTTCTTAGTGAGCACCTAGAAGCCAGGAAGAACATATGTGCCAAATTTCAAGTTTGTAGGCTTTACCGTTCTGGAGATTTTTGTGATGAGTGAGTGGTGTATATATGTGTGTGTGTGCGCTCACACACACACACACCACCCAACTCTCGGTGTTTTACAATTGTTAAAATATTTAAAAATAAAGAACAGTGCAAAAAGCACACAAACAGCACCAGCGAAAGAAGAATAATGGCAAAGAAAACAAATCCAAAGGGGAGTAGAAAGGAAGAAAGGGGCATCAGTCACCCTCTCCAAAAGCCTGGATGAAGAATTGGGTCTTTAAGGCCCCCCAAAATGCCACTAGAGTGGGAGACATTTGAATTTGGAGGGGGGAGTCTTGTTCCAGAGAACAGGAGCTACCATAGAGTAGCAGGGATCCCAACAAAGGGCATTATTTAATCAATGGAACCGAGAGCAGGCCAACCCTGCCAGATTGAAAACTGAGGAAGAGATTACTGTAAAATCTCCATTCCCTCCCCACTCACAGGGGAAGGTTACTGCAAAATCCCCATTTCCTCCCGATGAGCTGGGACTCGGGAGGCAGAGAATAAATGGGGGCAGGGCCAGTCAGAGTTGGTATTTACCAGTTCTCCAAACCACTCAAAATTTCTGCTACTGGTTCTCCAGAACTGGTCAGAACCTGCTGAATACCACCTTTGGCTGTAGGGGGGTAGAGAGAAAGAAAGATCCTGTCAGGTTTCAAGGTCCTTTGTATACACTGAATTCCACCCCATGAGTACATGCATTGCATGCAGATCCTCACAGGTTGATCCGTGAGACCTCAATGTGTTTTTCTTAAAAATGTGATGTGCTAGACCAGGGGTGTCAAACTTGCGCCCTCACGTTGTGACAGATCAGGACTTTTCCCCCCCTTGGCTAAACCGAGGGTGGGTGTGGCCAGCACATGATGCATCCGATCCAGCCCTCATGCTGCGAGTTTGACACCCCGTGTTAGACTATCACTGGAGACCCCCAGGGAGATGCTATCTCTCAGCATACATAATACTGGGCTACAAATAATCCAACCTGATAGAAAAGTGTTTTCTATCTACTTGCACTGATTATACAAGATGCAATTTTTTCAAATTATACCAGATGCTTTAGATGTTCTTAAAAGCTGGGTGTTTTATAACTTCATCTCTATTATCTTGACTGGGATTTGACTCCGGCACTAAAAGCTATAATTCTGTTCATTATAAGCAGCCAATTCTTCTACCTCCGTGGAAATAAGAAATACAAGATGGACGGTCCCAAATTTCTTGCTCATTGCCTTTTACCTGACGTCTTATGGAAGAAGCAAAGAAATTCCCAGGCTGAATCTATAAACCTGCATTCAGGATTCCTACACACTTTTAATGGCCCTTTGGTTTGCATGCAGTAAAAAGAGCTAACTGCTACGAGAGCATCCCTCTGTAAAACTATCACTGCTTTTAATTTACTGCTGTTTGGCTACTTAATTTCATTATGGTTCACTGCTCTTTGTTTGCTTTTATATCTTCTAATTTGCTCTATAGGACTCCTACATAGAAGGATCACCTTGTGCCTATTTTCTTGTTTAATTTTATGGTATATTTCTTTTGTCAAGGTGTTAAAATGTATTTTAAATTGCAAAAAGGTGGGGGGAGGGCAAGTGAACCTCCAAATTATTAATCTATATATTTATTTATCAATCAATCACATTTATGTAGTTCACAAGAAGAGATTCTGGATGGCATATAACAATCAGTAAAAACAATAAATATATAAAAAACAATCATAAAAGTAAAAAGAAATCATATTAACATAAAAACACTCTAAAGTTTTAAATGTACAAAAATTATATTTAAAATACATATACTCACATACATACAGTATATACGGTACATAAACAAAATATTGAAAAAAGAAGGAAGGAAGGAAGGAAGGAAGGAAGGAAGGAAGGAAGGAAGGAAGGAAGGAAGGAAGGAAAGAAAGAAAGAAAGAAAGAAAGAAAGAAAGAAAGAAAGAAAGAAAGAATATAACTATAGTATACAAATATTTTTGCATTCCTCAATCTGATTCCTTCGGCTTGTTCTATGACTGTAACTTCCAGAATCCTGATACAAAAACATTGAATGAATCCTGCTTTAACACATTCCTATAGAACAAGAATGTAAACTGAACTCTTTGGTTTGGTTAAATGTTAAATAAAAATAAAATGAAATAGACCAAAGAGGAAGCATGGTGTAACACTTTCCCTAAAGTTCTTTTCCCTTTAAATCTACAGACAGAAATATTCAGATTATATTATAAGATATTTTAGCCATTAAACCATAAATTCATGATAGAGCTGATTTTCAGGGGATCAATTTACTGCTTTGAAGGTGATAGGGTTCTGTATCAAAGCAACAGCTATAATCAGGGCAGAGATCAAATAATCCCATTATTCTTGAGGCCAATTCTCATAAACAAGTAGAATCAGTAAAGGTGCTACAGCTACAATCTGCCTAACAACCAATAATTAGTTTGAGTGTTTCAATATGTTCAGTTGGCCTCAGAAAAATTATTCATATAATGAACCTATTTTCAACATGATGCCCTGGTTTTAGTTTATTATCTGAATGTTCACAACCATGCAAATAAATAAGATCATCCATATCTGACAATAAAACAGTAATCTGAACAAAAGCAACAATATTAGGTGGACAGCATAAGCACAAAAAATAGAAAATTGGTAGAAATGTGTTATATTGTCAGCAAAACTGTGTTAAAAATTAATAGATTATACATAGCCTGCTCACATCTGGGAAAAAATATTTTAGAATACTTTTTTCCATATTCTAAAAGCCGCAGCCTAGTGTAAGAATCAGACTTTCACATAATCATCTATGGAGTCTATCAATCATCCAGGTCATAGTTGTCCCAAAGGTGCTTTTTCAAGAGGCAACTGAATTTCCTTATTTTCCTTTGAAGACATTTCACTTCTCATCCAAGAAGCTTCTTCAAGCTGAAAAAACTTCTTGGATGAGAACCAAAACGTCTTCAAAGAAAAACAAAAAAGTCAAGTTGCCTCTTGAAAAAAGCACCTTTGGGACTTCCACATAATCATTACCAGGTAAATTTACAGATATATATGTATGGTACTGTGTATCAAAAGCACACACCTATGATAGAAGGCTAATAATCAGAATCTCTCCTGGAAATACATAATGTTCTATTGTAATTGTCCTGCAAACATCAATTTGTAACAAATAAATACAGAGAAACCTAACCCTTTGCTACCATTCAGTGCTCATTTGGATTACTGTAGCCCCACTTGCAATACTATTACTATAATGCAATGCAGTATTTGTCTTATTTACACTAGCATCATAGCATCCCTTTATACTCTGGGTACATTATTATTTGGGAGTAAATTCCAAAAATTGCCCAACAACATATGCCCATTCAGTAACAGCTGAAATGTCAGCAATCAAGTCAACCCAGTAATACCTTCAGCTCAGTGGTGAAATCTAAAATTTGTTATTACCGGTTCTGTAGGCGTGGCTTGGTGAGGAGGGTGTAATGTGACTGAGTGGGCATGGCCAATTTTTTTTTACTTTTAAAACCATTTTTTACATGTAAAATCATGTAAAAAAAATGCTTTCAAAAGGCTCTGATGATCCCAGCTGAGTTGCCTGATCGTCAGAGGGTTTTTAAAAAGCCCTCTGATGATCAGGCAACTCAGCTGGGTTCGTCAGAGCTTGGATCGTCAGAGTCATTTAAAAGAATTTTTTTTCTTTTAAATGTCTCTGACAATCCAAACTGAGTTTCACATGCAACCTAGATCCCACGCATGCACAGATGAACTTTGCTCACTAACCCACCAGTTGCACAGCCTGGTTCGTGGCTCAGGGGTTGGGGAACCCTGATTTAAGGGGTCCCAAATGGGTTTAACCCTTCAGCCTTCCTATACATGCTGAATGCTGAGTTTCAAAGCTTGGTGACTTCAAGAATGGTTGGCAGGGCTTGGCCAATACCAAATATCAATGCTGTAGAGAAGAATGTTTTCTTGTCCTAGTTCTATAAAAGCCTTTGACTCTTTTATGCTAGCACTTGGCCTTCAACCACTAACTAGCAGTGCCAGGAAAGGCAACCTCTTGTGCCTATATTCACATTCTTCTAGCACTTGGGAAAGTCTTTTTATATCTGCTAGGCTTTTAACATCAATAAACATTCCTATTGGATATCTTAATTTTAGTTAATCCAAGATGCATTTTAGTTATGAAATAAATCCATTTGTGGAGTCCTTGGTCCTCTCTGAGCTTGGTTCTTTTCTTTCAGATGTTTCATTGCCAAACTAGGTAACATCACCAGTGCAGTAAACATCATCAGTAAACAGCAGCCCAATGAGGGAACCACCAGCACTGACAGCACAAGCCACTAGCATATAAAACAAAAGCAAACCCCTTTCCCTGCTAGCACTGATGATGTTACCTAGTTTGGTAATGAAACATAAGCAAGAAAACATCCAAGCTCAGAGAACACTAAGGTCCCCACAGTTCAACCCTGATCTACACAAATATTCTCTTCTATCAATAAATCCATCTAGTTATTACTGAGCTATCAAGAGAGGTGCATTTTTAATACCTCTAAAGCATTGTTTTCCCAGCTTGGCAACTTTAAGATGCGTGGACTTCAATTCTCAGAATTTCTCAGCCAGCATGCTGGAAGTTGAAGTCCATACATCTTAAAGTTGTCAAGCTGGAAAAATATCACACTGAAATTTGAAAACATACCCTAATAAGCAAAAAAAAAAAAAAAATTCTCCTGAATTTTTTATTCCAGATTCCCTTTTTTGCTTCTCAAAACAGTCGATTCATGAACCCCATTCTCACATTTGAGTTGTAACCTCCTTCCCCCAAAGGTGGTTGGAGAAGTTTCCCTGCCTTTATTCAAAGGCCAGCAGGTGACCAGCAGGTGATTCTAATGGTGACCAGCAGGTGATTCTAATGCCACTGTGGCAGCACAGCTAAGAACAATACAGAGACGCATGCCTTCCTAATGTCTAATCCTTTTACCTTTCATCTGAACAAAGAGCTGCATTAACAATTCCTACACAGAAAGAAAAATACATAAGAAGATCATTTATATTTAGCTGGCAGGGTGGAAGGACAGGTGGTATGCTAATTGACTCAGAGAAACAATAAGCTAAATAAGAAGCAAGAAAGGTTAAAATTAAGACTTTATACTAATGTCAAAATAGCTTTTCTTTTAAAAAAATGATGGTATATTTGTTTAATATGCACTGTTTTGTTTTTGTGGAGACACTTATATAGGTCTTGAAAATGCAGGTTGTTAATATGATAAATCCCCTATCTTCTAATCCAGGGGTCTCCAAACTTGGCAACTTTAAGACTTGTGGACTTCAACTCCCAGAATTCTTCAACCAGCAAAGCTGGTTAAAATTGCCAAGTTTGGGGACCCCTGTTCTAAACCTTTCGTTCATGATTGCTGTTTACTTTGTCCTTGTGTTTCTCTAAAGGCCTTGGGAATGGACATTAACAACTGGGAAACCTTGACCTCCGATCGTTCAGCTTGGAGGCTAAAGATGCAACATGGCCTTCTCCAATTCGAAGAGACACTTGTTCGGCAGGCTGAGGCAAAGAGGCAGTCCTGGAACCAGCGAAATCTGGGGGCTGGGCAGGGGACAGAATGTATCTGCCCTTAGTGTGGAAGGGTTTGCCACTCTCGAATTGGCCTTTTTAGTCACACTAGATGCTGTTTTAGGACCTCTTTCCAGAGCACGATACCATTGTCTCTTGAGACTGAAGGATGCCAATGATTTGTGTTTCTCTAGGCACCATTCCTAGAAGAAAAAAGCCAGAAACCAGTGCTACTGGCTAGGATTTGAGGTTCAAATATCCTTTGCTAGAAGTTTCTAGATCAAATCAAAGGTACATCCAGTCTCTTCTACTGTAGCCAAGCATAGTAGCCAGCCTAAGGGAAGCCCATGAGCAGGAAAGAGGGGAAATAAGCATTCTTTGATTCCTCTCCTCCATGTTATGTAGAGTTCAAAGAGTTCATTCAGCCCTCAACTCCAACCTTCTTTTCAGTTCAAGGATCAAAATCCTTCATAAATGGCTTAGGGTTTTTTGGGGGGTGGGGGGGGAGAGGGACTCCTGGCAACTGCCTACACTTTTCTTGGCAAGATTTCAGAAGTGGTTTGCGTTGCCTGCTTCCCAGATCTGAGGGAGAGTGAGTGACCCAATATTACCCAGCTGGCTTTGTGACTATATTGGCAACCTTCAGTCTCAAAAGACTACGGTATCGTGCTATGGAAAGAGGTCCTAAAACAGCATCTGGTGTGACTAAAAAGACCAATTCGAGAGTGGCAATCCCTTTCACATTGAGGGCAGATACATTCAGCCCCCTGCCCAGCCCCCAGCCCCCTTTGTGACTAAGATAAGACTAAAACTCACAGTTCTCCTGGTTTTTAGTCTTAACCACACTGCCTCTCAAATGGCTATCTAGCCTCTGCTTGAATATATCCAGTGAAGAGAAACTCACAACTTATCTAAAGTAATAAATAACTCTTTTGGATGCTGTTACTTCTAGTTCTTTTTTCCTAGCAGTCAATCACAATCTGTACTCCCATAATTTGGATCAATCATTTTGTGTCCTACCATTCAAGGATCACGCTGAACAGCTCTTGACCTTCTTCTGTGTGACATCTTGTCAAGTATTTCAGGAATACTATTACATCTCTTTCAGTTTTCTCTTGTCAAGTCTAGATAGTCCTTGGGGGTTTTTTTCGTTCTCTTTTCACGAGACTTAACTCTCTGATTATCAACATTGCTCTTCTCTGCATCTGTTCCAGTTTGTTTGAATCAGTGGTGGGTTTCAAAAATTTTTACTACCGGTTCTGTGGGTGTGGCTTCGTGGGTGTGGCATGGCTTGGTGGGCGTGGCAGGGGAAAGATACTGTAAAATCTCCATTCCCACCCCACTCCAGGGGAAGGATACTGTAAAATCTCCATTCCCTCCCCAATCCAGGGGTTTGCAAAATCCTCATTTCCTCCCGATCAGCTGGGACTCGGGAGGCAGGAAATAGATGGGGGAGGGGCCAGTCAGAATTTTTACTACCAGTTCTCCGAACTACTCAAAATTTCCGTTACCGGTTCTCCAGAACTGGTCAGAACCTGCTGAAACCCACCTCTGGTTTGAATCCTTCTTAAAATGTGGTGCCAGGAACAGAGCATAATACTTAATATAAGGTCTGACTAACACAAAGTAGTGGAAGCATTGCTTCCGATGACTGCATCCTATTGATTAAGAAGTATAAAATTGCATTGGAATAACATTGTATTTGCCTTTTTTTACATTTAAAATGTAATATGGGACTAGTAATATGGGACGCGGTTCAGCGGTTTGAATCCCTAATGCTGTGTAACGGGGTGAGCTCCCGTTACTTGTCGCAGCTTCTGCCAACCTAGCAGTTCAAAAGCACATAAAAAATGCAAGTAGAAAAATAGGGACCACCTTTGGTGGGAAGGTAACAGCGTTCCATGCACCTTCGGCATTTAGTCATGCCTGCCACATGACCACGGAGACGTCTTCAGACAGTGCTGGCTCTTCAGCTTTGAAATGGAGACAAGCACCGCCCCCTAGAGTTGGGAACAACTAGCACATATGTGCAAGGGGAACCTTTACCTTTACCTTTATTACACTACTGACTCATATTCCATCTGCTGTTAACTACACTTTCAAGATCAGTTTTCACAATTACTGTAACTAAATGAGGTATTTCTCATCCTATATCTGTGCAGTTGACTTTTATTTTTATTTTTTTAAGTTAGAAACATTGGTTAGTCTCTGCTAAATTTCATTTGTTATTTTCAGGGTGTTTCTCTAACTTATGAAAATCTTTTCCAATTTTACTCTTGTACTCTTGTTATTCTGCCAGTTAACATTCCCTCTGCACCTTCATGCCAGTCAATACTAAAAATGTGGGAGCGCTCAATTCCTTCTGCAGTTTCAGGCTAGAAACTTGGAGACTGTGAGCTGTAGTCCCACTTTAGGCACAAAGCCAGCATGGTGATCTTGGGTTACTCTCTCTCTCTCTCAGCCCTATGAAGGAAGTAACGGCTGACCACTTACACACATCCATGTCAAGAAAGGTGCAGGGACATGTTCAAGTAGTCACAAGGAATAAAACTGACATGAAAGGGGGGGATAGTTCTACACTAGGGGTAGGGTAGAGAATTAATGAGTACAGATCTTTTTGATAAGATGGTGTTGCTAAGCCACAACCTTATTCACCTCCCACCGTAGGTTCTCACCCCCAACACAATAAAGCCTATTCCATTTCTAAAGAGAAGGCTCAAATCCTAAGAGAAACGCTCCCATTCTCCGTTTCAGAAACAATATTGGATAATTTTTAACCAACTGAAAGAACAGCAACACCAGTCTGAAGAAATTTGCTGTTGATCTGTTAGGAATGACAATAAGAAGGGCTGCTGCTTTAATCAACAACCCCAGCGCTACAGGGAGGCTCTTCCAATTTGCTGTAGGCTGACAGCTTACACAGCTGTTTCACTCAGGCGGGGCAGAATGAAATCTAATTCCTTCTCTAGCAGCCCCTGCAGGAGTGATGATGAGGAACTGCCAAGGGAAAGAGGACAAGAATCACCTGGGTGTCCTAATGACAGGGACCAATCAAATTCTTCACCCTGCAGGATGCAGAGAGTTGAGAGATGATATGCTCCATGGCATTTCCATGAGTTTTCTCCTATCCACCCATTTCTTGAGAAGCGTACTACTAGCAACCCATTCCACAGAACTAGAAGGCGCTCAGTCAGATTTCCTGCTCTTGCTAGGAAACTGTTGTTAAAAATTAATAAAAGTAGATAACACCTTTGATTAGAAGAAGTCTGCCAACAGGATACAGGCTCAAGTGATAAGCAATTGAGAGGGTCAGGAGCATGGGCAAGGCCTCTCTTTATTTATATATACAGGACAGAGGGAAAGAAAAATGGCTTCATACATTTTGGTTTTGCCTGTAAATTACAGTATATTTGTAAATTGTCTAGTGAGAGGATAGAATAAATAAATAAACAAGCAAACAAACAAAACAAACTATTTCATATCCACTTGGAAATGTCATTGTTTGTGCCAATATATTAAGGATAATGTAAGTTGCATAGGCAAGGGTATCCAATATTGGTCATTCACGAGGGTCTCTACGTGACATGAGTGGGCAACCAGAATTTATTGGCTGAATGCAAGCCTCAAACTCTTATTTCCAGCCTTCAAAATCCTGCGCAATTGTACCACTAAAATTTGAAGGCACAATACTGAGAACTGGAGGTGGGGTTTCCCTCCCACCAATTTCTGGCAGGACATGATACCTCCAGTAGGCTTAATACACCTCTAAGTGTGTGTAGGGTGGGGGATTCTTCAATTCTTCCTAAAATGGAGAAAGCAGTGCCCAAATGGCTGACCAGTGCTGCCTGCAGTGACCTCGTTATCTCCCCAAGCAATGGGTGAGGGGACAAAAGGAGCTTTCAGTCCTTGTTATATGGCAATGGTCTGGAAAAGAATAGCACAATATGGCTGCCCTTTCCAACCCGAGGATTCCCTCCCCAGTGCTCCTTTCCCCCGTCGCCTTCTGCCACAAAACCAGATGAACAAGCAGGTGTTCTCCATTTGCTGTAAATTACTTGTGCTATTTATCAGATGTTATTATGGAATTATTAAAGGAAAGCTTGGCTCTTTTTACATCCTGTTTTTAAAATTTAAAAGAGCGTGTATATTCATTCAGTTGCACACCTCATTTTCTCTGCAGCCCAATACACACAGTAATATTTTCTCCTAACAGGCAGTAGAGACAATTTTCATATAGAGAAGCTTACATCTTTGCATCTAAGCAGATAAAGTTAAAGCAGGGAAATGCCTTTTTCTCCCTCAGCTCTAAACTAAATATTCATGTGCAACGTCAGACACCTATCTATCTACTGCAAACTGTAAAAGTGCAAGATCTAATGATGCACACCCACACAAACATAAATGTAGCTGTCTATATGTGCATGCAGTATGTACATTGTTGTGGGTGTCGAGAGAAAGGGGGAAGGAGGGAAGAAAAGAGAGAGAGAGAATTAGTTATGGATATGGATCTATATAGCTGCCTAGCCTATAATTCCCTTGCAGGATAAGCAGCATTATGCATTGCTCAGGAAAGGAATAAGAAATAGGAAGTCAAGTAAATTAAACACAACAGATAAGAAAAATGGAAATAAAACCTAGCTTTCTCTAGTTGACACTAGCTCCATTCATTCTACCTTTCCATGTCTTTCTGTCTTTGAAACCCATACTTGATCCACCTACATATCATCAGTGAAATTTAACAAAGGGGCAACACAGAAAGAGAAGCAGAGCTACAACCAGTATGGTGAGCTGGAGAAGGTCTTGGACTGAGATTAGAAAGCTCCAGATTTCAGGTCACTCTCAGCCATGAGAGAACAGAGTGATTCGGGGCCAGTCACTCCCTTTTTCTTTTTGTCCAGTCCAGGAGTGTTGTTGTGGGCAAAAGACAAAAGATGGAACACTATGTTTGCCATCTTGGGTTCTGTTAGATCAGGCGCAGGAAATGAAGACGTGACCAGCTCGATACATTAAGTAACTTTTATTAGCTACAAAAGTAACAAGACAAGACTGCTGGTGCGCTGCCGGAGCTCTCCTTATATTCGCTCCTGGCAGACGCACCGCCCCTTGACAGGGATTCAAATCTCCCGCCCGATGGCTAGCAGCCAATCGGGGTGGATGTCCTTATAAGGACATAACACTCCTCCCCCCTTAGTCCGAACTGTCAAATCTCGTCCACAAAAGTCACGTAATCGCGCAGGTACGTAGGACGCCTCGGCACCCTAGCTGACCTGCGCAGTCTCACTTCTTCTCCGTCTCCGGCCTGGATGGACGGGGCTCCTTCGTCTCCTGGTTCCCTCTCCAGAACCGGGCTCGGTTCGGCTGTCGAGTGAGCGGGGTCACCCCCAGCGCCTCCGGCCGGACCGCAAACCTTGGATGGCTGGTCCTGTTGGTCTTCCTCCTGGCCTGTGGATCTATCGCCTCGTCTCAGTTGCTCGGTTCCGACCCGGGAAGAGCGTCTGAGTCTCAGTACGCCTGTCGCTTGCTCCTCCCTGGTCTCCCGGGCACTGCGGTTCGGTCGCGGTTCGGCCTGCTGCTGGTTGGGTGGTGGTTCCGCTCGGTGCCCTCGGGTCCGGTCCGCCGGCCGCGGGTGGTGCTGGCTTGCGTTGTGCTGTCCGACCTCGCAGAGGTGGCATTGGTCCCCTCGGTTGGGCTGGCGTTGGTCTACCCCGTCCGGTTGGTGGTGGTCGACCTGGTCGGGATGTTGTTGCGGGACTACCTCTGCGGGGCGGCGGAGGTCTCACCTGCCGGGGTGGTGTAGGTCTCCCTGGCCGGGTTGTTGTATGCTGGCTGTCCTCTGAGATGGGCAGGGGTCCCTCTCGCCGGGGAGTCGTGTGCCACCCTCGCCCATGGGTGGTGGGGTGCCCGTCTTGGCTGGGTCCCGGTCTACTCGCCTGGAACTGCGGTCTCCCTGGCTGGGCTGGCGTAGGCTGCCATCACTGGTGGGGTGCGCTGCTCCTCCTCTGGGCAGGTCCCGGTCTACTTGCGGGCTGGGTTGGTGGTCCTGGCCCTGTCGTGCCGGGTGCCCACCTGGCTGGGTTGGTGTTGCCATCTCCCGTGCGGTTGGCCCCGGTCTACCTCGCTGGACTGCCGACGTGACAGTACCTGGTAGTGTGCCGGGCCGATCTCGTCGGGATGGCGTCGCTCTGCTTCGCAGGGGTGTGGTAGGCCTACCTCATCGGGGTGTCGTAGGCCTACCTCGCCGGGGTGTTGTAGGCCTACCTCGTCTGGGTGTGGTAGGTCTACCTCGTCGGGGTGTTGGAGGCCTACCTCGTCGGGGTGTTGGAGGCCTCCCTCGTCAGGCTGGTTTTCGTGTGCCCCCCCACCTTTTCCGGAGTTGGTCGATGTGACATCTACAGACCTGTCCATCTTCCAACTCGACGGTGTAGGATTTGGGGCCGGTTGTGCTGGCAATCTTCCCCTTCAGCCACTTAGGAGAGCCGTTGAAATTCAGCGCGAAAACTGAATCTCCCTTGCTGAAGGCGCGAAGCGGGCGGCTGGCGGTTGCGGTCACTTCCAGGCTATATTGGGGGTGCAGCCGGTCCAAGGGTGACCTCAATCTTCTGCCCATTAATAGTTCGGCCGGGCTCTTGTGGGTGGTGGCATGTGGCGTGATGTGCTGGGTGAGGAGGAAGTTATCTATGCGTTCTTGCCAGTCTCCCGGGCCCATCTTGGTGAGGGCTTCTTTGGTGAGTCTGACCATGCGTTCAGCTTGTCCGTTTCCGGCCGGCCTGTACGGGGCGGACAGGGCGTGGCGGATGCCCCGTCCTGCCAGGAAGGACTCCATGGCCAGGGATGTGAGCTGGGGGCCGTTGTCCGAGACCAGCACATCCGGTAGTCCATGGGTGGCGAACAGACAGCGCAGGGCTCGGATCGTCGCTTCTGTTGTGGTAGATGCCATGGGTACCACCTCGAGCCACTTGGAGAAGGCATCTACCACGATGAGGAGGTGTCGCCCCTGCATCGGACCCGTGAAGTTGATGTGGATCCTCGACCAGGGGTTGCTGGGGGTCTCCCACTTCGCGACTTCGGATTGCGGCGGCGCTGGGCGAACTTCTTGGCACGGGTCACATCTGGAGACCCGTTGCTCAATGTCTCTGTCCATGGAGGGCCACCAGACATAACTCCGTGCCAGGGCCTTCATGCGGACGATGCCCGGATGCCCTTTGTGCAGAGTCTCTAATGTTCGCCGTTGCAGAGTGCTTAGAATCAGCACCCTGTCTCCCCATAGCAGACAGCCCTTGATGGTGGACAGCTCCTTCTGTTTCCTGGCGAACGGGCTGAACCTCTCCTCTGTCTTTTCCGATGGCCACCCTCTGAGGATCCAGGACTTCACTTGGCGGAGTGTGGGGTCCTTTTGGGTGTGCACGGCCACATCTGCGGATGAGACTGGACAGCTGGCGTCATCTATGTGGAATAGGTGGAGCGTGGGGGCTGGGTCTTCGACTGGATTCTTCGATGGGCATCTGCTGAGTGCGTCGGCATTTACTATGGCTGTGCCTGGCTGGTGCATGAGCCTATAGGAGTAGCCGGCTAGGAAGATGGCCCATCTCGTCATCCGCGGGGACATGAAGGTCGGGGTGGGTTGGTCGCCTGCGAGGAGTCCCAGGAGTGGCTCGTGGTTGGTGACTACGGTGAAGCGTCTTCCGTAGAGGTATTCGTGGAAGCGCTTCACTCCTGCCACGATGGCCAGGGCTTCTTTGTCCAGCTGACTGTAGTTCCATTCTACGCCGGACATGGTCTTCGAAAAGTAAGCGATCGGGGCTTCCGAGCCATTGGGCAGTTCGTGGCTGAGAACTGCCCCCACCCCGTAAGGCGACGCATCACATGTCAGCTTGATGGGTAGCGTCTCGCTGTATTGGATGAGAACGCTCTTGGACGTCAATAGTCCTTTGATGGCCCGGAATGCTGCTTCCTCTTCCTGGCCCCACTTCCAGGAAGCCGCTTTCCCCAGCAGGCGGTGGAGTGGCTCAGCAACTGTGGCTTTCTGTTTTAAGAAAATGGCGTAGAAGTTGAGCAACCCAAGGAAAGCCTGAAGCTCCATTTTGTTTTTTGGGCTTGGAGCTTCATGGATTGCTTCCACTTTTGATTTGGTGGGGTGGATGCCCGTGCTATCAATGAGATAGCCCAGGAACTCGACTTCCTGTACTCCTATGATGCACTTGTCCCGCCTGACCCTCAAACCCTTGGCCTTGAACCGCTGCAGGACAAGCCTGAGCCTTTCAAGGAGTTGAGCTCTTGAGTCACCGGAGATGAGCACATCGTCGAAGTAAGGCACCACCCCTGGAACGCCTTGGAGAAGGCGTTCCATCATAGATTGGAAAATGCCGGGGGCAGCGCTGACTCCAAATTGGAGGCGGTTACATTTGAATGCCCCCCTGTGCGTGACAATTGTTTGTGCCTCCGCCGTTTTTTCATCCACTGGCAGTTGCTGGTAAGCCTGGGCCAGGTCCAGTTTCGCGAAAATTGAGCCAGATCCCAGGGAATGCAGCAGGTGTTGCACTACTGGGACTGGGTATGCGCTCTGTGCCAACGCCTTGTTGATGGTACAACGGTAGTCGGCGCAGATGCGCACAGACCCATCATGCTTCAGTGGGGTCACAATGGGGGTCTCCCATGAGGCATGATCGATCGGTTCCAGGACGCCCTGGGCGATCAGCTTATCCAGCTGCTCGTCTACTTTAGGCCGCAGGGCAAACGGAACTCGGCAGGGCTTAAGCCTAATTGGGGTGATTCCCTTGTCCAGATTGAAGGAAATTGGCCTCCCCACAAATTTCCCCAGCTTACCATCGAAGACTTCTTTGAACTCTTCGAGGACGGTGTCGAGTTCGTCCCTATGGATTTCATGGATGCCCTGAAGTGAAAGCCCCAGCGGCTTAAACCACTCCACTCCTAACAGGTTCGGTTGGCTGTTTTCCACGATGGTGATGGGCAGCTCTCCGTTAAAGTCCTTGTATTTGATGTGGATGGTGGTTCTGCCCAGGATTCCAATGGGATTTCCGTTGAAGTCCACAAGCCTCGACTTCGGGGTTTTCAGCTGGGTCTTCTTGCAGGATGGCTTCAGCTGCTGTAGGTGCTGCCAGTCCATGATGGAGTAGGCGGATCCGGAGTCTACCTCCATCTTGCACGGTGACCCTTCCGCCATCAGCGTCACGTGGAACTTGGTGGTCCCCTCGTCACTTGTGTGAGCGATGGTTGTCTGGTGCACCGTTCTGCTGCGGGGATAGTCGTCCTCCCCGTGCCGGGACTGGTTTGAGGACCGTTTGGATGTCCTCTGGTTATCTTTGCGATTCTCGTGGAATCGTGGTCTGGGCGGTTCCGGGGCTGGATCTGCTGCTCTGCAGGCCTCGGCGATGTGCCCCCTCTTCAGGCATCGGCGGCAGGTCGCGTCCCTCCATCTGCAGGTTGCCCTGGGGTGGTCGCCTTTGCAGCTGCCGCATCGTTCTCCCCGGTCGCCCTGCTGTGGGGTTTCCCGCCTGGGGGGACGGGAAACCTTGTGTACGGCCCTTTCCTCATCAGACTCGGATTGCGTGGTTGAGTCGTCTGATGAGGTCAGACCCGACTTGTGGATCTTGTGGATCCCTCTAGCTTTCACCATCGCGGCGGCTGCCTTCTCGGATGTTTCAGCCGCTGTTGCTTCGTCGAGGACGTCTTTGAGTGGGATCCTCTTTCGGCTGAGGAACTTCTTTTGCAGACCCACATCTCGCATTCCAAAAACAACATGGTCTCGGATGGCGTTGTCCACGTTATCGAACTCGCAGTTGGCAGCGATTTGGCGAAGCGCTGCCACAAATTCTTTGATGGATTCACCTTCCCGCTGGTTTCTCTGCTGGAAGGTGAACCTGTTTGCGATTGGGGTGCCTGTGGGTGCGTAATGCTCCTGCAGGGCTTCTTGCAGGTCGTTCCAGGACATCTCCTCAATGTCCCTGGGTGCCACGAGGTCAATCGCCATTTCCAAGACGTCCGATCCGCAGTGAGCCAGGAAGAGGGCTCTTTTCCGCTCATCATCGAGGTTCTGGTAGCCATTGCCTCGCAGGAACTGCCGAAATCGGACCATGTACAACCTCCACTTCTCTCGGGATGGGTCGAATGGGTTCAGTGCGGCAATCGGAGCTTGCGGAGTTGCCATTCTGAGGGTCGCTGTGGTTTCGTGCCTTCAGTTCGGTGGGTGATCGTGCCATGAGTCTTGTTCAGGTTCTCTTCTCTAGTCCTTCGTCGCCAGTGTTAGATCAGGCGCAGGAAATGAAGACGTGACCAGCTCGATACATTAAGTAACTTTTATTAGCTACAAAAGTAACAAGACAAGACTGCTGGCATGCTGCTGGAGCTCTCCTTATATTCGCTCCTGGCAGACGCACCGCCCCTTGACAGGGATTCAAATCTCCCGCCCGATGGCTAGCAGCCAATCAGGGCGGATGTCCTTATAAGGACATAACAGGTTCCTGAATGAAAAATGGCATATAAATCAAATCAACCCATTCTTTACCTAATTAAATGGAAACTAAGATATAATGGTTCAAGTGGTTAGTTGTGCTTTATTTTACTTCCAGAATGATGAGGGGCAGCAGATTAATTGTGGGCATCAGTGGGCAATATTTGGGCAGTTGGAACCCCTTTCACTTTTCACTGTTCTTTTTGGCAGCCATAGGAGCCAAGACAATGATATCATAATAGTACACAAAGGAAGTTGGACCCATTTTTCGGTTTCTCTGAATGGGAGTATTTTGTTTTGTTTTGTTTTGATGTGGTGTGGTTTTAATGCTTGTAGTTTCTTTGCAAAGGCCTTGCTATGTCTAATTTCTCTTGCTGGGAACTGAGAAGCTCAGCAATTTATTAGGAAATGTCAGTGAGGCAATCCTGGAGGGGGTTCTAGACATTAACGAAAAAGGGATACATGAGTCCACATAGCTGAGAGAATCAGGACTCTCACCAAAGTTCTAATATATTGCTAGATTCAGAGCTCATAGCAGAAAGAGCAATGTTTTTTCTCTTGGAAAATTGTGAAGTCCACGGGAATTTGTAGAGAAAATGCAGGGAACTAGGGAGTTATTTTCAGAAGTGGGACTATCACAATTGCACTATAGAGTGAAAGGATAAGACAGCAAAGGTTAAGTCCACATTGGGGGGGAATCTTAGCAAAATGCTCACTGCTGCCACAGTCATTGGTGAGAGGAGTATATATATATATATATATATATATATATATATATATATATATGTATGTATGTATGTATGTATGTATGTATGTATGTATGTATGTGTATATATATATATATAGGTCTTTGGTTATTCGGATTTTATATATATATAAAATCAAGGGTAGACTCAACCCTGTAACTGAAGCTACTTACATGTAACATGAGCAATGCAGATATTAAAATGGGCTTTGATCACACTCTTGCATCCCCTCTGGACTTTTTTTTATGACTCTTCTGAAAGATGCCCCTGCAATTAAAATAATCACTTGCTACATTAGCACTAGGTATAATATGGGAGTGAAGTGGGGGAAATAGATGAGTCCTACCATGATTCTGGAGCCATGCCAATTCCCTAAGTTACCATAATGGATGACTACCTTTCCTTCAACATAGAGATTTTGTACCCGTGACTGAATGCAGGCTTCATAAAAGCAGACATAGAGACTGCCTAAATACATAATCTGGGATGAGGGTTTCATTAGGAGACCAACATTCTTACCTTGTGGAAAGATTAAGCATACAGATCATATTTATATGCTGGCAGTCAGCCATTCCTTGATTAGTGTTACAACTGTGTAGTATGTGTCACAAAGAGAAATAGCCTCACAGAAGTTCTTTTCAATCCTACAAAAGATATTGGCTGCCTCTCTTCCTATAAAAAGCTCAAGCTACAAAGACTTACATGGGCATATTGATTAACTGAAGTTGTTTGTTTCTGTAATTGTGAATCAGCATCAATAGCAAGATTTCATATTTGAAAAACCACTAAGGTCTGCCTTTTTCTACAAGTGAATTTTGTTGGACCATTATAATCCAAATTTTCAGCTTTATCTTTTTTGAGTATTTTTTAGTACACATTGCAAGTGCTCTCCAAATAGGCACCCTTTGTACGTGTGAATAAAACATGTCATATCAACCTAAGAAAAGAAAAAGAGATGCAGACAAAGAATTACCATAATCCAATTCTATCTGTATTGTATTAAAAAAAAATACAGCTGTAATTTCAGTCAGTGGCAGTACTCAGTTGGCCTTGTCTAGGCTTGGAAGCTAAAGAGGGTCATGTCTGGTTAGTATTTGGATGGATGACAATCAATGAATTCCCAGAAAAAGACATCAGGAAACTCCTGTACTGTTGCCTTCTTGAAGTGCCTAGGTAGCCATTAGGAGTTGAGTCTAACACAATGACATAATACCAGCAATATTTTGATTTATAAAGCCTTATGTGGCTTGATATCTATGTACTTGCTAGATCACCTTCTCCAACCAGATTTGACTCAGTTAGATTACTACCTGTATATTAGCTGTCCTGTTGTATCCTTTCCACTTTTATCTCTAGGCTGGGGTTTGATTCTCCTTCAGGTATTGATGCTGGGTGATTCAAGCTTCATATTCTGAGGACAGGGTCAGCTAAAGTTCAGGTCATAGCCTTCATGGGATATCTAGTCTAACTCATACAAGTGACCAGACATTGATCTTTACATCAGAGTAATTGGTTCGTGATGAGAAGATGATGAGAAGGAGAACATTTCCATCATTCTTGGTCCTTGTTGGATCATTCTATGGTCACTCTGAGGTTTTTGATAGCGAAACTAGTTAAGTTGGCTTGTCCCAATGAATCTTATTGGTTTCCAGTGGGTATGTGTATGGAGGAATGCAGAGATAACCAGAAGGAATGCAGGAGCCATTAAGGGAGGAGAAACATCATTCAGCGAATGGGGAAAGCATGAGAGAAAAAATGCTCAAAATAATCCTGCCTTGATTCTGTTTGATATCACAGAGAGCAAAGAGAAAAACTCAGGTCCACAAGATTCTGGTATTATAATCTATAAAATTAAAGCAGCACATATGTAATCCTTGTGGTGTTTGTTTCCTGAGGTGTTTAGTTTGAAGGGATGACACTTGGGGAGTTATACAACAATCACATGGACAACTCCACAGTGTTTCACACTGACTATTTGAATTCTGAATCAACAAGAATGGCCCTCCCTTTTAATCCAGGGCTGCTTTTTGGTTTTCTAAGGAACTTTTATCTCCCAGGAGAGAAAATTAGAGAGGAAATACCTAGAGTGACAGTTATGAAAAATAAGGAGTGAATTTGAGTGCTCACTGGTAGGAACTTAAGTCTGAGCCTACACTATGGCAATAAAGCAGTGAAACATCAGTACTTTTTTGCTCTCATTGCTTCTTTGAAATGCCATCCAGCTACTCTGTTCAGAAGGAAGAGAAGGGATTGGCAGGCAGGAAGACTTCCCTGCAGGGTGCTATGACCTTTTTGTGAAGCATTTTAAAGATAAAATCATTCATATTCACCCAGAGCTTGACACTTCTTATGCAGAGTCTGATGCGATGACTGGAGTGACATCCTGCCTGATTATCTTAGATTTGTTTGATTTTGTGGACATTAAGGAAGTGGACAAGGTCATTGGCTGCATGAGCATTGCCACTTACGAGATGGAGTCCTGCCCTTCCTGACTTATTCAGACCCACCAGGGAGAAGACTGGATTAGAGAGGTTCCAAATGCCTCTAAAAGAAGGTGGTACCTCATGCCTTAAACCTGGCAAATTTAGACTATTTCCACCTCATTTCCATCTGTCCCGTTTGAGGCAAGGTTCTGGAGGAAGCGGTTGGAGTTCAGTAGTAGAAGACTCAAGAAGAAGTGGATTATCTGAATCTTTGTAAGTCTGGGTTCTTCCCTTGGCAGAGGCAGACTGCAGTGTGTTTTCAATAAAGGGATAGAAACTTGTAATGACTTTTTGGCCATCTCCGTGACTTTTGATATCATTGATCATGTTATCCCCTGCACTCCCTGCAAGGCCTAGAAATTAGAAGGATTGTTTTACAATGGTTCTGCCCTGTCCTAACTGGATGGTCATTCAATAGAGAAGAGAAATCAGAATGATGAACACTCCAATGCCTCAGGGCTACGTTAACAGTTCTGTGAATCTGCTGGGAATAGTCATCCATCAGTCCAAAGTAAAAAAAAATAATCATATATATTCAATTGTACATCTCAATTTTGGGCTGAACAGGAGATCTAATTGATCCTGAAAGCTAGATTGATCTAAACAGATTTTAATCCCTCTAAGGCATTGCTGTTATAAAGAAGCAAATCCATGCTCTATGGGTTCTCTTAGACCCATAGCTCCAGCTGTTATAGCAGGTGGAAGCCATGACCAGCTCATCTTTAATTGGTGCACCTACTGGTATACATATCATTTCTGGAACTAGATGCTCTGCTTATAGTCAGTCAGTTTCCTATCACCTCACACTTGGACACTTGCAAAATGTTCTTAGAATAGTTCTTAGAAGACTATTCCAAACCTTTGGTTGGTATAGGATGAAACAGTAGGATAAAAAACAATTCAGGAGAACAATACCCCTCTTCCAGTTGCTGCACTGGTTTTCCATAGGTCTCCAGGCACACTTCAAAAGACTGATTATCATGTATAAAGTCCTTCATGAATCCACTCTTTACCCAAAGGTTTGTCTGCTCCAAAATGAATCTGTCTATCTTATTTTCCTGGTGGGGATCAGAAAATGTGCCTTTTCTTTTGCTGCTCCAGTTCTGCAGAATAGACTGCACCCAACCCACCCTTTTTAGGAACAGAGAGATTCTGTCCTCCCTGGATTTTTGATCTTGATCTTTGGGGGGTTGCTCTTAGCATTTTTTATCAGCAAGATATACAATTGCTTTTATTTTATTGCAATTAGGCATTTTACATTTTTATGAGTCGCAGTGGCACAGCGATTAAAGTCCAGTACTGCAGGCTACTTCTGCTGATCACCGGCTGCCAGCAGTTTGGCAGATCAAATCTCACCAGGCTTAAGGTTGACTCAGCCTTCCATCCTTCCGAGGTCAGTAAAATGAGGACCCAGATTCTTGGGGGCAATATGCTGACTCTGTGAACTGCTGAGAGAGGGCTGTAAAGCACTATGAAGTGGTATATAAGAGCTATTGCTATTGCTATTATGTGTTTGAATGGTAATAAGCCATCCTGAATCATGATTAGGGTAGCATAGAAATAGATAGATGATAAATAGATAGATAGATAGATAGATAGATAGATAGATGAGAGAGATAAATAGATGAGAGAGAGAGATGATGGATGATAGATGAATGATAGACAGATGATAGAGAGATGGAGAGATAGAGAGACAGAGAGATGAAGACATACCTATTACACTACATATTTATTCCCTAAAGCAGACTTCTCAAACCTTATGCCCTCCAGATGCATTGGACTTCAGTTCTTATAATTACCTTGCAACTTGATTCATATTGGCTAAATTGACATGGGAGCTGTAATCTCAAAACATCTGGAGGGTGCCACATTGGGAAAGCTGGTAAAAAAACAAGAAAACATCTGCCATAAAGCTCCCCATTTTTGTGCCCTGCTGGAAATCTTTCCTCACTGGAGCCCAAAACCAGATGGCTATTCAGTTAAGTGAGCAGCTCCCTGTGATGAAAATGGCCCATTGTGATTTCAATCTTAATCTTTGTTCACCTTAGTATTATTTAGCCCCATTTCTAAAAGAGAACAACCTAAGCTTACAGGCAGGCTTCCTACATATACACTGGAGCCCAAAGGCATTTGTAAGTAATAAAAGTGCTGCAGCCACTTTATTTGATTCATTTTGATAAGCACAGGCTGAGTGCTCGCCTAACTAACCTAGATTGGAAAATTTATGGGGGGACAGAGAGGGTGGAAGGAACAGGAAGCAGAGAAAGATGTCAACAGTTAGGCATAAAAATAAAGTAAGAAAGAGAGAGAGAGAGAGAGAGAGAGAGAAAGGGAAGGAGAGGGAGAGAGAGAGAGAGAGAGAGAAAGGGAGGGAGAGGGAGAGAGAGAGAAAGGGAGGGAGAGGGAGAGAGAGAGAGGGAGAGAGAGAGAGAGAGAGAGAGACCTCTTACATTACACATTTATTACTAAAGCAGACTTGTCCAACCTTGTGCTTTCCAATTGGCTTTCCAGTTGGACTTTAGTTCTTATAATTACCTTGCAACTTGATTCATATTGGCTGAATGCTGACATGGGAGCTGAAATCCCAAAACATCTGGATGGGGCCAGATTGGAAAAGCTGGCATAAAAGAAGAAAGCACAAAAAAAGGAGAAAAGCACCAAATGAAATGGCTACAGCTTGCCACTCCATGGATTCAGAACAGAGGGTCAAGGTTTCTCAAACCTGAAACTAATCCTTTTCCTATCTCAAGAGCAAGATAGCTTATTAGCCACTTCCCTCCACTTTCCAATCCCACCCAGGAAAAAAAATGGCAGTTTTATGATCTTAAGAATTTGAAGGTTTTGAAAATAAGATAAGATCAGAGCTTTAAGGGTGCTAGTTGCTTGGAAACACGTTCACACATTTTTAGTATGCTACAAGAGTGTAAAATATGAGGTTGATCTTTCTGTTTGGCTTAGGTTTTAACTGGCTTTGAATGGGTTATGATTTTATGTTGTAATAATTTGATACCTTTAAAGTTTTTCATAAAGGTGTGGTAATCATGGAGTATAAACAACAACAAAGGCATGAAGGAATACAAGAAGCTGGAAAAGACTGAGACCTAAGCTAAGCACCAGCAGAATTGTTACAGCTGCTAAAAGATCAAAAGCTTATAGTTATTATCCATGAAATGCCTTGTATATGTTGAGAGTCCACAGCAAGTATCTTTTATGTACCAAGCAGACAATCTAACTAGAAACTACCCTGCCAACCAGAAATAAATGTCATACCATTAAGTGTCAAAGCTTGCCAGCAGCTTAAATTTGAGTAATATACAACTCAGAAACAAATGCTTTCATAGAAGTCATCCTTGGTCTACTGAATTTTTATTCCAGGTCTTGAGTGCTAAAATTCACATCCTAATTGGGAGTTCAATAGACAGAAGTACAACAACGAAGAAGGGCATCATGTAAATGAATCTTCTGTATTTATTCTTCATAATTTATTTATTTATTTATTTATTTTATTATATTTCTATACCGCCCTTCTCCTGCGGGATTCAGGGCGGTGCACAGCCAAGATAAAACATAATGTTCTAAGTGGGCTTTGTTCACAAAAGTGAACATTTGTACATTTGGGGCAGGATGGCTACAGAAAACATTGAGCCCCTTTTCTAAATGTGTGTGTGTGTGTGTGTGTGTTCTGTGTTCTGTGTGTGTCTCTATGTGTTTGTGTGTGTTTTACTGGCAAGCCAATTAAATTGAGCTCTTTGGTGCAAAACTCCAAGCTTCTTGTATGACTTCTTCTGTTTCTCTGTCTCATATTACAAGGAGAGACCAAAGGGTCTGTAACATATTCCACAGCAGCTCCTTCTGTGACCAAACCCACTGACTTTGCTAAAGGATAAAAACAGACAGAGAACATTTTTGTTATGACAAGAGCTCAAATGGCAAGGTGTCAGAAAGCCCAACTGAATGGTGATACCTCCCCAGATAAAATAGGAGAAAGGGAATGGAAATGAAGGCATATGCAAGCAGGAGCTGGAAACAGTGGGAAGGAAAGGTTAATGTAGGCAAGAGGACAGTGAATTGAATGGATGGCACAATCAAACCTGGCAATTATCTAATCCTCGCTGACCATCTCAGTGTGCAAAGAACTCATCTGAAAACTATCCTGAATAAAACATGTATAAGGGGAGCTCTCAAGGATCTTAGATCATACATTAAAAAGCTGAAAATAGTTAAAGTAGCATAAGAGCAAGACTGAAAGGAAAAATGTGGCAGACCTGCCTGGATTAGTGGCCTACTCAAGTGCATCAGGTTGGCCAGATTGCACTGACTGACCCTCGGTCTGGAAAAAAAATGTAATTCTAAAACCCAGAAAGACAGAGCATAAATAAAACTTAATGAGGTTGGCACTTGTAGAGGATGAGTTGATGAACCATTGGGATTTGGAAAGGAGGCTTCTAGTTGACATCACGGTGATCTAGTCTATGAATTCAGCATTGAAGGATTCTCGATCCCTTAAAAGAGAGAGAGTGAGAGCACCAGTTTGGTCTAATGGTGAAGCAACAGACTAGAGACTGTGAGTTCTAAGCCCACCTTTGGCATGAAGCCAGCTGTGTAACTTTGGCCCTGTTCCCCTCTCCCAGTCCTAGGAAAGAGGCAACAGCAAACTGCTACCAAAGTCTTGCTAAGAAAACTGCAAGGACATGTACAAATAGTCACCAGGAGTCAGCACTCAAAAGCACCAAAAACCGGTATCCCTGAAAAGAAGAGTTGCCCCTGTTCCGGGGTGAAATCCAGCAGGTTCTAACAGGTTCTAGAGAACCGGTAGCAGAAATTTTGAATAGTTTGGCGAACTGGCAAATGCCACCTCTGGCTGGCCCCAGAGTGGGGAGGGAATGGAGATTTTGCAATATTCTTCCCCTGCCATGCCCACCAAGCCACGCCCACAGAACCAGTAGGGAAAAATTTTGGATTTCACCCCTGCCCTGTTCATTTTTGGAATATTTCCAAAACCTGGAGTGTTCTTCATGTTGCTGCAAGTTGCACATTCCTGCACAAATTCAGAGTGGCATTCACATTTCATTGGCTATTTTACTCATACACCAGTGGTGAAATTCAGTCGGTTCTATCTGGATCGCGCAATCCAGTAGTGCCGGCAGTGGGAGGCTCCGCCCACCTGCCCGGACGTCATCACATCCCTTTTTTTACCCTCTGCACATGCGCAGAAGGCTCTGTGCCTGCATGGAGGAGGTGCATGCTCACATTTGCAAACCGATAGCGAAGGTAAGTGAATACCACCCCTGCCACACACCCTTCTCTACTTCCACATCCTATTTAGAAGGGTCCAAAGAAATTTTTAAAAATATCCTTTTATCTGAAGAATTTGGTTTTAACCTCCAAACCCCCAGAAGAAAACATCCCTTTGGGTGAACACTGCGTTCACAGAGTTAAAGATTTTAGCATAAACTCTTAGATTCAAATTAAAATAAAATGTATTATACTGAGGCTTGTCACATAATTTTTCCAATTATGTTTCAATTTAGCTCAATTACTTTCCCATTAGTATTCGGTGATTCTTTTTTAATTGAAGCTCCATGTTATTGTCTCTGACTTCCTTCTGCCATGTGATTCTCTAAGGAGCATCCAGCTCCAGGAAAAATGAAAATATTTCTGAAATATCTATAACAGCACAGCAAGAGGAAAATGTTAAAATTCCAAAAACAATTTTAAAGATTTGGAAGTCTGTGGCATAGGTTCATGACCAGACTTTTGCCATTTGTGAGGCATTGAATAAACTGCAGAATTGGGAATTTTAAACATGGAGTCTTTACCAGTTCTGCCAATGGTGTTTTTTTTTTTAAACTTTCAGAGGCAAACTAGATAGCATACCAATTATGCATTATTCCCTTCTGAATCTGGGTTTTGATTACGTTCTTCAGAACTACCCTCTGGCTTCTTGTGTTGTTATAGTATTGTATCCTTGGTGTCTAACATATCAATCAGCCTCTTGCATTTTCTATCCTCCTTTGTGTTCACAGACATCGTTTCTGCCCTTTGGCTAGTCTGCATTTTGTTTACTGCTTGTAGAAAAAATAAACTGCTTGACAATGTACTGTAATGTTTCATGTATGCTCTAGAATAAAGAACATAAGACATACATAAGATATAGATATACTGTTCACATGGAAGGAAAAATCAGAGAGTTGGTTTAACATTTCCAAGGCTCCTATTGTGCAACCTTGTCATGTGAATCAATCAAGCTTTTATAATCTTAGTTTATGGTTACAAACTAGAATGAAAAATTAAAACATTAAAATAAAATAGAACAGGAGGACAAGACATAACAGTATATTACGGTTAGTGATGAGATCATCAATGGGCAGCCAATGTCTGCCTAATTTTATAGATAGTATAGCAGAATTTAACTATGTTCAAAGAAACTGCATCATACTAATCTGACAGTAACAACTGTACATAAAAGAGATCAGAATTTCCGGAATATTTTGTCAGGTCGGGAGTTATAAAATGAGTCTGTGAATTCGTATAGAACATATAATACAACAGAACATGAACTGTGGTTTCAATGGCTCCTTGTCCATAGGGGCACAATCTCAGCTCATATGGGACTTCTTTGTATTGCAATGTTCTCCCAACAGACTGCTGTGGGGAGAGCATTACAATGTGCTGGAGTTAATACCATCTGAAGCTTAGAAAAAGTATATAACAATCTCACTTATTTGTGAAGAAGGGTGATTGCTCAAGTAAACATTCATGGGCCCTGTTGGACTTCTTAGCCTTTAATGCATTGTTTACATGTATTAAATGCATGCTCACAGCCCATCAGTAAGAACATTTCCTTGGAGAAGCCAAAATGTTAGAGATTTTGTGAAATAATCCTAATCCATGTTGATTTACAATTATCTTCCATAAGGATTCCATAAGGCATAGATGATAGGCACAGCTATGGAGACGATGCTTCTTCCAGGTCCTACAATATGACAGTGCTTTGTAGCTGGGAACTTTGTTGTTGTTAGTCGTGAAGTCGTGTCCGACCCATCATGACACCATGGACAACGTTCCTCCAGGCCTTCCTGTCCTCTACCATCCCCTGGAGTCCATTTAAACTGATGCTGACTGCGTCAGTGACTCCATCCAGCCACCTCATTCTCTGTCGTCCCATTCTTCTTTTGCCCTCAATTGTTCCCAGCATTAGGCTCTTCTTCAGTAAGTCCTTCTCTGCCAATTCTACCAGATCTTACTGGCCATGCAGAATCTATGCAATTTTCTTGGTGATAATATGAAAGTTGCATGTCATTGCCTTCTTTGGGAGTGTTCTATGAACTTTCTAGTTTAGCCTACAGTCCTTAAATTCCCTGGAGGTTTCTCATCCAAGTACTACCCTGTTTCCCCCAAAATAAGACAACCCCTGATAATAAGGCCAATCGAGCTTTTGAGCGCATGGCAATAAGGCCAAGCGCTTATTTCAGGGTTCAAAAAAATATAAGACAGGCTCTTATTTTCGGGGAAACATGGAAATTGGGTCTGGCTTTTCTCAAAGCAGACAAAGTCAGCCAGATGATGTCCTCACCTAACACAGGAAGCCACTTTATACTATATCCATTGTTCTTCCAGATTAATCCTGCATGTGCTGAATGTTATTACATTGTATGTACTGCATACACAGAGATTCATATGAAAAGCTTTCCTAGCCCTGCCTGGAAAGGAGGCTTAAACCTGGCATTGTCCCTACACCAAGGGTCTGCAACCTTAAACACTCAAGGAGCCATTTGGACCTGTTTCCCACAGAAAAGAAAACACTGGGAGCCACAAAAACCTTCCCGTGCCTGACTATTTCTTGAGCGACCACAAAACTATTTATTTATTTATTTATTTATTTATTTATTTATTTATTTGTTTGTTTAAATTTCTATACCGCCCTTCTCCAATATAGGACTCAGGGCGGTGAACAGCCAAAATAAAACAAGACATACATACAAAACATACAAAATCTAAAAACTGATTAAAATAATTAAATCTTTTGGCCGTAATTAAAACAATTCCAATTTAAAATCAGTTTAAAATTTGACTCAAGCCAGCCCAGCTAGTTGAAATAAATGGGTTTTCAGGGCCCGACGAAAAATCCGGAGGTCTGTTATTATCCGTAACTCTGGGGGGAGGTTGTTCCAGAGGGTGGGCGCCACCACAGAGAAGGCTCTCCCCCTGGGGGTCGCCAGCCAACATTGTCTGGCGGACGGCACCCTGAGGAGGCCCACTCTGTGTGAGCGCACTGGCCGGTGGGAGGCTATTGGTGGCAGAAGGCGGTCTCGTAAGTACCCCGGCCCTAAGCCATGGAGCGCTTTAAAGGTGGTCACCAACACCTTGAAGCGCACCCGGAAGACCACCGGGAGCCAGTGCAGCTCGCGCAGGAGAGGTGTCACATGGGAGCGCCTCGTCGCCCCCATAATCCCCCGCGCGGCCGTGTTCTGGACCAGCTGGAGCCTCCGGGTGCACCCCAGGGGGAGGCCCATGTAGAGAGCATTGCAGTAGTCCAGGCGGGAAGTGACGAGTGCCTGAGTGACTGTGCGTAGGGAGTCCCGATCTAGAAAGGGGTGCAACTGGCATATCAGGCGAACCTGATAGAAAGCCCCCCTGGCCATGGCCGTCAAATGATCTTCCAAAGACAGCCGTGCATCCAGGAGGACGCCCAAGTTACGAGCCCTCTCCGTGGGGGTGAGTGATTCACCCCCAATAGCCAGCGATGTCATCAGCTGGCTATATCGGGATGCCGGAAGCCACAGCCACTCGGTCTTGGAGGGGTTGAGTCGGAGCCTGTTTCTCCCCATCCAGGCCCGCACGGCCTCCAGGCACTGGGACATCACTTCAAGGGCATCATTGGGGTGGCCTGGGGTGGAGATGTACAGCTGGGTGTCATCAGCGTACTGATGGAACTCCACCCCGAAGCCACGGATGATCTCACCCAGCGGCTTTACATAAATGTTGAACAGAAGGGGCGAGAGGACCGACCCTTGTGGCACCCCACAAGCAAGGTGCCTCGGGGTCGACCGCTGCCCCCCTGTCAAGACAGATTGCGACCGGTCAGAGAGGTAGGAGGAGAACCACCGCAGAACGGTGCCTCCCACCCCCAACCCCACCAGCCGGTGCAACATGATACCATGGTCGATGGTATCAAAAGCCGCTGAGAGGTCTAACAGGACCAGGATAGAGGAGCAACCCCTATCCCGGGCCCTCCAGAGATCATCCACCAATGCGACCAATGCCGTTTCCATGCTGTGCCCAGGCCGGAAGCTGGACTGGAGCGGGTCTAGATAGACAGCTTCATCCAGGTACCGGGGAAGCTGTTGCGCCACCACACTCTCAACAACCTTCGCAACGAAGCAAAGGTTGGAGACTGGACGATAGTTAGCCAAAACAGCCGGATCCAGAGAGGGCTTCTTGAGGAGGGGCCTCACAACCGCTTCTTTCAAAGCGGCTGGCAGGACCCCCTCACTCAAAGAAGCGTTAACAATCTTCTGGAGCCAGCCTCGTGTCACCTCCCGGGAAGCCAGTACCAACCAAGAGGGACACGGATCCAATAAACATGTGGTCGCGTTCAGCCATCCCAGGACCCTGTCCATGTCCTCGGGAGCCACAGGATCGAACTCCCCCCAGATAACACTCTCAAGACCTGCCTCAGTCATCCCGTCCGGACATACCCAGTCAGAGGCCAGCCCTTCCCGAATCTGAGCGATTTTGTCATACAGATACTGCACAAAATCCTCAGCTCGACCCTGCAAGGGGTCATCCCGCACCTCCAGATGGAGGAGGGAGCGGGTCACCCTAAACAGGGCAGCCGGGCGATTATCTGATGACGCGATAAGAGCAGCAAAATAGCTAGTTTTCGCCGCTTTTATCGCCACTAGGTAGGTCTTAATATGAGACCTCACCAGTGTTCGGTCAGATTCGGAGTGGCTGGTCCTCCAACTACTCTCCAGGCGTCTTTTCCGGCGCTTCATCTCCCTAAGCTCCTCGGTAAACCAAGGAGCTAGGTGAGTTCGGTGCCGGGTCAGAGGCCGCAAAGGCACGACTCGGTCCAAGGCCCCGGCAGCCGCACTATCCCAGGCGGCCACCAGGTCCTCAGCCGAGTCATGAGCCAGAATCTCAGGAAATGGCCCAAGCTCCATCTGGAACCTATCAGGGTCCATCAGGCGCCTGGGGCGGAACCACCTGGTCGGTCCCGCCTCCCTGCGGCGGGGTGCAGCGGTTAGAAAGTCTAGTCGAAGGAGCGAGTGGTCAGTCCATGACAAGGGTTCGATGGCTATATCCCCTATATCAAGGCCACTCAACCACTGACCAGAGACAAAAACTAAGTCCAGAGTGTGTTCCCCTGTGTGAGTGGGGTCATGAATTAACTGAGTAAGGTCCATGGCCGTCATGGAAGCCATGAACTCTCGAGCCACTTCAGACGTTTCACCGATAGATGGCAGGTTGAAATCCCCCATGATGACAAGTCTGGGGGTGTCCACCGCCACCTCGGCTATAACGTTAAGCAGTTAGGGCAGGGCCGTTGCCACGTGGCAGGGAGCCAGGTACGTGACCAACAAGCCCATCTGTACTCCACGACCCCACTTCACAAAGAGGGACTCACATCCGGCTATCTGTGGAACAGTGGTCTCCCTTGGATCCAGACCTTCCTTTATAATAACCGCCACCCCCACCCCCCCGCCCCTGCCCTGAGCCCTCGGCTGATGAAATGCACGGAAGCCTGGTGGGCATATATCCACGAGGGGGACTCCTCCCTCCTGGCCCAACCAGGTCTCCGTAATGCCCGCCAGGTCCGCCTCCCCCTCCTGAATAAGATCGTGGATGAGGGGGGCTTTATTAACAACGGACCTGGCGTTGCATAACATCAGCCGGAGGCTCTGGCCCTGAGAATCTGGACAAACTGGGGAACAAGAAAAGCATTGTAGTTGAATTAAATGTTCTGTTTTCTTCTGAAACTTTTCTTTTTTTGGCTTTATCCATGGTTGGCCTACCGGGAGTTGAAAAGCTCAATATATCGCATGCCAGTGGATGTTGCACATTGGTGGTTGTGACGCATATTTTGAGTGATAGGGAGCCGCAGCAGTGGGGTGAAAGAGCCACATGTGGCTCCAGAGCCGCAGGTTGCTGACCCCTGCCCTACACAAACCTGTGCAGGAGCACTATGTATATTGTTTTGAGTTCCTAAATGAATGGCTGAATAAACATCTAAGAATAAATAATTTAAATATGAATAAAACCTACCACAAAGCGGTGCTTTGTATGTAGGCTTCCCATATTAACATGGTGGTTAGTTAAACAATGTCATTTTCTGCATGAACCAGCAAGGGTGCATTAAAAAAACCAATAAATAGTTGAAGATATGCTACTAATTATCCAGACACATTTTCAAGTTCTTTGTGAGCTTGATGCATTATGTTCAATTAATTAACATATATTTATAACCTCTCAACACAAGGAATATGCGGTTTTTTGTTTTTTTTTTACTAATGTAATGGAAATGTACCCTTAAATGTGTTATTGGGTATTCATTGGAATATTTCCAGCAGCATATGCTTAGCCTTCCTGTTCTTATGGAATATAACTCAGAACCATTTTGCCTATGTAAAAGGTGAACTCATACCTTCACCCGCAGAAGACTAACATATAGTGATGTGATTTATAGTCCATCCATCACAGATTGTCAATTTTTTATCCATTTATTACCATCTCCTCAAACTATTCATCCCAGTACTCATTGTTTCCTTTGCAAGTTCCATTTGTTATCACCATAACAACCTTGTAGGAGAAGGACAATTGGGGAAACAATGACCTTGGCAGGGTTGAGGGGGAGATAGATGGGGGGGATAGATGGTAGGGGGGATAGAGGGGGGGATAGATGATAATAGAGGGGGGATAGATGGTAATAGAGGGTTGGAGGAGAGACCTGTGTCTGCCTTCTACATTAAAACATTGAGTTCTCCTCAGATGCAAGAGAGGATGATGTCCTTTGGCCTGTGTTCAGATAATGTTGATGATGATGATACAACTCTTCCGTGATAGTCCTTAGTGCAACCGTTTCTCTTTCTAACAGACACATATTTTCAAATGTATCGTGTATTTAAATTTAGTGTCATTGGGGATCCTATAGTATTAGAAAATATGATGTGACATTTCTCAAGAAACCACTTCAAGTAGGAACATGATGAATGCAAAAAAAATAAATAAATCCTAGTATTATAGTTTCCTCTGTTCTAGTGGAGATGCCTTTCTGTTTAGATTAAAATAATGACAAAAATGCAACTCAGATTTTGCCTACAACAAAGCCACTAGTGAATTGCAGATCCAAATTGTGGAGCGCCAGGATACTAAATGCAAAACTTTGTCTCAGGCAAGAAGAAATTCCACCCACCTCACTTGTCTTAATCAAGTTAAAAAAGCTTTTGACTTTAAAAAAAAAAAAAACAGGAAGCAAATTTTCAGGGAAACGAATGCTGATAACCAAAGTTAGAGAAAAGAAGAAGATTGCTTCCTTTAACTTTTGATTAGAAGTTACAGTGCCAGATGAATCCAGGAAACCTGAGGAAAACCAAGAAGTTTCTTCTGCTTCAGGAATTCAGTTGGTCTGTAAAGGGCAGATAAGTGTTTCAGGCAAACTGCAACAAGGTCTTTAGTTTGGTGTTTGTGTGCAAGTAAAAATCTTTATTGTTTCTGTTAATTTATTGTCTCTGATGTATATTCTATCTATCTGAGCTTAGTTATCCCTCTTGGGATCTCCGAAGAACAGATCCAACACAGCTTGAGTTCCATCCCAAGATTTTATTCTTGTTATTGCTTTTTATGAGAAATTTTACAAGAGGTGCTGTTTGTGATATTAGCAGTGCAGTATTTTTATTTTATCCACCATTTATTGGTTGTACTTACGACTAGCAAAAGTTTAAAAGATATATTTACACTCATAAAAGAAAAGTCATTTTATTTATCACAGGTGAGTTTGATCTACCTCCCAAGAGAGGGGAGACTGATTTTCCCAGTCACAGGGCTTGTGCCTCAGATGTGGTGCTATTATTAGAATTTTTAGAATTTATTTCAGGTTTATCCCCCGTCTTTTATATTTGCTCATAAGCATACATAGGCCATGGAGGTCTTCACACACATGTGCATGCATACACAGGCTCAGACACACCACACATCTGGATTAAGGCAGGGGTGAAATCCAGCAGGTTCTGACAGGTTCTGGAGAACCAGTAGCAGAAATTTTGAGCAGTTCGAAGAACCGGTAGTGGAAATTTTGAGTAATTCGGAGAACCGGCAAATACCACCTCTGGCTGGCCCCAGAGTGGGGCGGGAATGGGGATTTTGCAGTATCCTTCACCTGCCATGCCCACCAAGCCACACCCACAGAACCGGTAGTAAAAAATTTGGATTTCACCACTGGATTAAGGACGAGGGCACCAGGCAAAGCTATTGCCTGAATCAGCTACACCATGTTGCTAAAACATGCAAAATTTGGAGAATTTCTGGGAGAGTAGCATTGCGATAGTTATCTACAGATTCTGTCCTACTGCTTCATGAGTAGGGTTACCAAACATCTGGCTAAACAAAAACATATCCATTGTCCAACAGAAATCTTAAAATCAAATACTGTCAGGTTTTTTGAGTGTTGTTTTTTGAAGGGAACTGTTTCCACCACAGTAGTCATTCAAATTTTTATCTGTCATGACATCCATATCCGTACCCATATGGTTTTTCACTGTAAATTTTTATTGCAGATGCCAAGGAAGTTTAGTGTGTCCTTTCTCCCATTTTTTCCTCCTTTCCCAATGTTCATGTCCTCCTTTTTCTGTTCAGAAATCTGATAACAAAGGTACAAATCAGTCAAGATCTGATTTGAATTCACAATTTACTGATGGTAAAGTTCTGGTTAAACAAGTGATTCAGGATTCAAAGGCAACATTTAATTAAAGATTTAAGCAGATTTGCGATTCAGTTCAGGAAAAGATTTGACCATAGATTATAATGGGAAAGAATCAAAATATATTCAGGTGCTTCACCTGAGTGGAATGAAATAGCAGGGATGACAGACTCTTTAGAAACAGCATTTCAAATAGCCTCAGGGATTTCACTGCAATTATCTTTTTTTAAAAAAAAAATATTCCCTCCAGTATCATTTTTAAGAAGAAGGTAGCAGGGATGAGCATGGCATGGTAATCTCTAAACTGTCCTGCAAAATGCCTATCCAGAAGTTGCTGAATTGTATGTATGTAGAAATGAACTTGGGAGACAGGAGGGTGAGCTGCAGACAGGAAAACTGGCACGTGGAAGATATTTCAGCCCATGGAAGGAGGGAGGCCTTGGGAAGCAGTTCAAGAGGGACCTTCCTAGTTTTCCAGGGAATAAAAAGAAAGGAGGGGAGAAATACTTTTTAGCCTTGCAAGATTTTGTTGATGTAACAATAAAGAATAGTGCTAGTACTCCTGGTTGTAGTTTTCTGCATTACCTCTCAGGGCTAACATGAATGTAGGCAGTGTTTAATTTAAACATCAAAACTCTCAAAAGTTATTCTAAAGTTCTTACAAAACATTACAAAGAAGAGAAGAGAAGAGAAGAGAAGAGAAGAGAAGAGAAGAGAAGAGAAGAGAAGAGAAGAGAAGAGAAGAGAAGAGAAGAGAAGAGAAGAGAAGAGTCTTTGGAGATCTTCTAGTCCAGCCACCTGCTCAAGCAGGAGAACCTATACTATTTCAGATAAGTGACCCATGATGATAAACCTATGACACACATGCCACAGGTGGCACACAGCGCGCTCTCTGTGGGCACGCAAGCCATCGCCCCAGTTCAGCTCCACCGTGCATGTGAATGCTCCTCCCGCTGGCCAGCTGGTCGTCTGCTGCACATGCGTGGGGGGCAGGGTGCATGTGGGGGCACGCGTCATGCTCTGGGGGTGGGGCAAATGTGGGGGGGCACACATGCACATTGCATTTTGGGGGTTTGGGCGCATGCACACGCTTTGGGCACTCAGTCCGGAAAAGGTTAGCCATCACTGGTCTAGACTCTTCTTAAAAACATCCAGTGATGGAGTGCCCACAATTTCTAGAGGCAAGCTGTTCCACTGGTTAATTGTGCTCACAAAATCTGTCAGGCCACTCATTTTTGATAGGATAGAGATGATAGGATTTTAGCATGGTTGGACTCTTCTTGGAATAATCTGTTGTGTGCTGCTTGTTCAACAATTTTTTTAAAAAAAGTCTGAGAAGCGTAATATCCCTATAGGCTATATCAGGGGTCAGCAACCTGCGGCTCTGGAGCCACGTGTGGCTCTTCATCCCTCTGCTGTGGCTCCTTGTTACTAAAATATGCGTCACAATCGCCAATGTGCGACACCCACCAGCATGCGATTTATTGAGCTTTTCAGCCTTGGTAGGCCAACCATGGATAAATCCAAGAAAAGAAAAGTTCCAGAAGAAAACAGAACATTTAATTCAACTACATATGCTAGTTTTGTGGCCGCTCAAGAAATAAGTCAGGCACGGGAAGGTTTTTGTGGCTCCCAGTGTTTTCTTTTCTGTGGGAAACAGGTCCAAATGACTCTTCGAGTGTTTAAGGTTGCAGACCCCTGGGCTATATAATACTATATGATATAAATAAATAGAAGGTACATACATGCACAGTAGACTGACAACAAGCCAATTGTCTCAAACACATTGAGCAATGAAAACTGAGTCTCCTTTTCTCTCCTCCTTTAAGTCAACTTCTCTAAATATAAAACCTAATCAAAGAATGGAAGCATCTGCCACAAGCACTGTGCTAGGCAGGCTTTGCAGAAGGAGTAAATACTTATTAACCAGCTGCTCATTAGTATTAGGGAGCCCATCACTCCACTGAGCACCTCCCTCAATTTTGTCTCTGCAGGTGAGAAAAGCAGCAACCCTATTTGAAGCTCTGTAAAGCCAAGAAGTGCATCAAATCTTGAACCTTTTTTCTCCCTAATTTTTCCAAGCATCCAAACCAAATTTGATGTTTAGAAGAGATTGGAAGATCTGATTTGAAAATTCGATTCGAAGTGGTGATTCAGTCAAATGTCCTTCAAATCCAGTTACCCATTCAAGGCTTCAAACAATCCTATTCCTTTTCTATGGAGATTCTCGGCCATCATGGTTGTCACAAAGGTGCTTTTCCCAAAAAAGCAAGTGGACTTTCTTTGTTTTTTCCTTGAAGACCTTTCACTTCTCATCCAAGAAGCTTTCTTCAGTTCTGATTGAATAGGGTGTGTGGGGGGGAATGGAAGTTCAATAAGCCATAATGAAGCAGACTTTGGGTTAGCATGTTATGCAAACATGACTAACTCTATGGACAAACTCTCTGGCTTCCTCTTATTTTCTCTGTTTCTCCTCTATCCCTAATCTATGCACTGTCTAAACAAGCCTCAACATTGAGATTCCTATGCATTCTCTTGAGATAGGATGGAACAATAAAAATGCAATAACAGGAAGTGTGTGTTTTCTTCCACTCAAATCACAAAGACTGCCTGGATAAGCCCCTGGAGTTATCTTGGCAAGGTTTTTCAGAAGTGATTTCCCATTGCCTCCTTCCTAGGGCTGAGCGATAGTGAGTAGTGCAAGGTCACCCAGCTGGTTTTGTGCCTAAGACAGAACTGGAACTCAGAGACTCCCAGTTTCTAGCCTGACGCCTTAATCAAAAGGAAGTGTGTGTTTTACCCTTGTTCGTTACTCCAATTCATTCCTTTTGGAGTTTAACAGTGAAAAGGATCTGTTTCACAATTTGCTTTGGCTTCACCCCTAACTGCAGGTTAATTAAGAAACTAGCCTTACACTGTGGAATCCCAGCATTTAATGAATCAAAGGTTAATAGCTCTGATTGTAATGTTAATTGACATATTTACCACTCATGAGCTTATCACACAATAGTTAGTTGGATGAATGATTTGGGGCATGGGGTCACAGCTCTTTTCCTTTCTGATATATTAAGCCTGTTTCCATACTGAGAAGCTACTGAATGGTCAGAACTACTGTCAGTTAATAGTGCCATAACAATTTAAAAATCAGCAGCCATGATGAGATGAGAAGAGACTCATTTGTATAGACAACAAAATATTAGAATCTGATTCAGGCATTAAGTAGAATTTCCTTGATTGGGCTATCTCAGGATTTAGCATTTGAAGTGAGATATGTTCCACAATGCTGAAGGTCTCTAAACAAGAATCATTCCATAGAATTGTTATTCTTCTGATTTTGGATTCCATAGAGTTCAGGAAAATTTCCACTGTCCTGTCTATGTGTTTTGAAATAACCCTTCCTTGCTAATCAATACTCAGATCTCTTAGAACATTTATCCAGAATTTAGCACTCCTGTTCAGAACATATTCACTCTTACTTCCAGTTGACTTTAGATCTTTGCTGAAACAACA
The DNA here is from genome assembly GCF_059756535.1 of Pantherophis guttatus. Lineage (NCBI taxonomy): Eukaryota > Metazoa > Chordata > Lepidosauria > Squamata > Colubridae > Pantherophis > Pantherophis guttatus. The sequence goes on along the minus strand of NC_142063.1, from coordinate 286,931,080 downwards.
ATGAAAGTTTGTTACTTAGCACCTAGGAGTTATTTCCTGAATGTATAGTCTACTGTGTATAGTTTGGAATAAATATGTCTAGGTTTAAATATACTCTTTTTTCTGTTCTTGCAGAATGTCTCTGTTACTAAACAACCAAGTCACACAGCTTATACCTACTGTTAACCATCATGGATTACTAATACTCACCTTAAATTCAAACTATGCATTATGGACTCCCAGTTGTAGTCTCTAAGCCTCTTCATTGAATTGAATTTAAATTCAAACTACAGTTTTTTTTAAAAAGCTACTCTTTCTGATCTGGGGTGGCATGGTGGCTCAGCAATTAAGACATTGGGCTTCTTGGCTGGAAAGATGGTAGCCCTGGTTTGAGACCTCAGTGCCACAGGAGGGGGTAAGCTCCCATCCTTGTCCCAGCTCCTGCCAACCTAATAGTTCAAAAGTATGGAAATGCAAGTAGATAAATAGATACCACTTTGTGATGTCATACTGGTCACATGACTGCAGAAATGTCTTTGGACAGTACTGGCTCAATGGCCTTGAAATGGAAATGAACACCACCTCCTATAGTCGGCAATGACTAGCAAAGTAAAATCTGCAGGGATTCCTTACCTTGACCTTCTCATTTATCCAGCTGCACAACTTTTTCCCTGCCATCTCCAACACCATGGAGTCTCAACCAGGAGTGAAATCTATTTACCTTCCTTACCGCTTCGGAAGTGCACGTGCCGCGCGCGTCATGTACACGCACAAACCTTCTGCGCATGCGCAAAACCTTCTGCGCAGAAGGTAAAAAAACACATTACTTCCTGGTTAAAACCAGGAAGTAATGACACCCGGGTGGGTGGGTGGAGCTTTGCTTCGCCATCGCTATCGGATTGCTGAACCAACGGCCAAGATCGCTACCGGATCGGGCGATCCGGTCCGATCCGGGAGCATTTCACCCCTGGTCTCAATCCAATGTTCTTCTCTCTAGCTTAAATTTCACAGCCAATGAATGATTGCAAGTAGAAGGAACAATTGAGGGTCTTCCCTATCCCCTCTAGGTGCTGCCATGTCTTACGTTGAGGGGGAAATGGTTTACCTTATTCTGAAACAACGAGAGAAAAATATTACAGAATGCTAGCAATCAACTCAAACAAATATATGATTAAAAAGGCTAGAAATAAACTGGGGAAGGGGAGAGATGAGATTCTTGCCTTCTACTGAGCAATTCCTTCCTACAGTGTAAACTATCACCCATCTCATTAGTGGAACAAACCAAGCAGAAGTTTGGAACCTTCTGGTGATGAATGTATACTATGCAGCCTCTCAAGACTTCCCAACTTTTGCTTGAGATTGTTTTTCTGATTTCTGTTTCAATCCTCTGACAAAGGAAAGGAGGGAGAATGGTTTTCATTGCAAATTTCAAGCGCTGCTATTAATAAATTTGTATTGGGGCGGGGAAGAACCTGGGTACACAAGAGCCAGCAAGGGTTCACATCAACATTTACCAGGACAGTAAATAGGGCTGGCTAAATGGAACCTATTTTGCAAATGGACTGTGATTCACATTCAGGAAGGAGGATGCTCTCTACTCGCGGTGATAAAGAGCCACTTAGAATGGACCTGCTCTTCACCAGCTGCCCTTAATAATGGGTTCCTTTTGTTTACAGCCTCATAGCCCCCCACCCCACCCCCGCTCCACTTTGCTTCTAGTTTAATGCTTCTATTGGCAGTTCATGTCCAAATGCTGCTTTCCAGTCTTAGCTGGAAAATAAATAAGGCTTTGGGATACCATTAAGATTAAAGGAAAAAGAGTCAGGACATAGAGAGGGGCTAAAGACTGGGAGACAGAGCAATAAGAGGAAAACAGAGAGAGATCTGGGTTGAAAAGGCAGAAACATTAAGAAAGGGCATGAGGAAAATGAGGAAAATATTAAGCAGCTGCTTAATTGGGACAAGCGTCATCTTTTTACAGTGATTGTTTTTGTTTCTCATTCCAGTTGTTCACTCCAACTGAAATACACTCTCAAATCCTGCAACATCTGGGCCCGAATCCCCCCAAAGCAGGATTTTATACAAAAAATCAGAAACTGCACCAAGGTCATACTTGTTGGGCATCAGAAAAGAAAATGGTTTATTTATTTATTTATTTATTGGTTTGATTTATATGCTGCCCTTCTCCGGAGACTCAGGGCGGCTTACAATGCGTTAAGCAATAGCCTTCATACTTTTGTATATACCTGCTTAGTAGGGCTTTCGACACCCCCCCCCAAGCGGTGTTCTTTTTATACAAAGTCAGTTTATTGCCCCCACAATCCAGGTCCTCATTTTACCTACCTCGAAAGGATGGAAGGCTGAGTCAACCTTGAGCCTGGTGAGATTTGAACTTGCAGTAATTGCAGGCAGCTGGTGTTACTTAACAGCACTTTAGTCTGCTGCTCCACCAAGGCTTTATTTGGGTTTACTTGTAACCCAAACAAATTATACAAATGAAATACATTTGTTATGTTATTCAGTTTCATCTGCCATGAGGAGGAACAGGGAATGATTAAAAGCACAAGCCCCATATCAATGAAAATCTAATTCAATGTAATGAAAAATCTCAAAAGCCCAGGTATTCATTTTTACTTTTATTATTTATTTCTTATGTTCATATTCCAGGTTTTCTCTGAAATTAAAAGTCAATACCATTGTTCCACCACTGTAGCACAAATCAATATGCATATATCATATGGATTCATGCTTGAAAATCTGACCACACAGACCAGAGCTGAAAAGTTGCCTCCCGTGTAAGTCCCAAGGTCTTTCTCACTAGATTCTGATACCTTTCTATTCTTTATAACTCTTCTCCTGGGAATCCTCTGCAGGAATTTGCTTTTCCTTCCTGCAACCCAGCAGTACTAATCCCCAGATGTTTATTTTTACTACATCATGCCAATGGGATGCATGAGAGGTTTTGCAGTATTTCCTTAGGTGAAAAGGAAGGCAAGAACTTCTGCTGCTCTAGGCCAGCCTCTGTCTTTTTTCCACAAATCCATCTCAGCTGCTACCTTTGGCTTTCTCTTCTGGCCCTGGGAGAATGATTCTATACAGCGCATTAGTTCATCCCAAGCTATCTTCCAAGTGGTTAACACACACATGGCTTGTTGTTCTCAGCAGCATCTCTCAAAAGTGGTCTAACATTCCAGGAATCCAGGAATTCTGCCACAGTCTGTTTTCTGGACACAATGCCAGTTGTCTCTTCAAATGATTGATCTTCCAATAATTTTATTGGGTACTCTATTGGATTGCCTAAAAGCTGATTGTTCTGATATGAACTACACACATCTCAATTAGGAAGCAATCTTAACTACTAGTTCCACTGTGTGAGATCACTTCTCACAAACAGCAAAACACTCACAATTCACCTCTTCCAACATGTTATCTCTGTAACTCACCAAACTCCATTAACCATAATCCAATTCCATCATTCTTCCAAATCAGTTTCTCTTATTCCCAGACTTCCTTTACCCAACAATCTCTCACTTCTACTTTTGTTCCATTATCTAATCTTCAATCACCTAATATACACTGTCTATCACAAACACAAAATAGTGGCACTCTCAATCACCACCTTGCCAACGTGTGTGTGTGTGTGTGTGTGTGTGTGTGTGTGTGTGTGTGTGAGAGAGAGAGAGAGAGAGAGAACTCAGTACAGCAACTATAAAAAACGCAAATCCTATGCTAGGGATTATTAGGAAATAGATTGAAAGTAAAAATGCCCTCATGCTCTTGTGTAACATTCTTACACAAATCTATCATACATTTGCATCTGAAATGCAATTCAGATTGACATTCTTGAAAAAGGATATAATACAGTAGCTGAAAAATGTGCCAAGAACCAAAATGATTGGGGGCTGTAATACTTTCTCCCTGAGAAAAAATATAACATGTTTAGAACTCTTTTGCTTAGACAAAAGAAATGACCAAGGGTGTATAAAATTATGTATAAATTATACATAAAATTATATAAAATTATAAATAAAATTATATTTGTGTGTGTATAATATGTATATTAATTATATATATATATATATATATATATATATATATATATATATATATATATATATATATATATATATATATATTTATAATAAAATTTATAAAATTTTAAAATGTATAAAATTATATGACTGAGGTATATAAAATTATATGACTGAGATGTATAAAATTATGCAAGGCACAAGAGAAATATTTTTTTCACTTTCTTTAAATATTAGGACTAGGGCTTTCCAATGCAATTGAGTGGAAAGATATTTAAATAGACAAGTGAAGCATTTCTTCCCATAATTAATCCATAATTAATTGCATAATTAACCCACAAACTTCATTATAAGATGCGGCAAAAGCCACTAACTTGGACAGTTTCAGAAAGGTTTTTGGATATGTATCAGGAAGATATGTTTGTCCAAAATTATTGATCTTGAAAACTCAGGGTTCCCTCTGGGCTGGGAGCAGCAATGCCACCATGAACCCAGTTGCAAGGAAAGGGGGTGCAGGGCAAGGGGGAAGGGGTATGTCTCCACTTCCTGCTTGCAAAAGTTTGGCCAGTGAGATATAAAATGTTAGAGTAAGATGGTCTTGGTCTGACTCAGCAGAGTTGTTCTTATGTTTTTAACTTGTCTGAGTAGTAATATTCCCCAAGGTGGGAGACAGATACTGCATCTCTAGTTGGATTTTTATTTCAGCTGCCTGTTATTTTCCCTTCCTGATGTGAGTTAATGTGTTCTATTAGGTCCCAGCCATGACTGCCTCTGGATGTCAAGGTCATCCTATTTTATTTTGCTTGGGCAGCTCACCAAGAAACTAGTGGCAAAAAAACATTGAAGGGGAAGGGTTGCAAATTAAATTTGACTCAAGCTTACCAGTGGATCTGCAGCAAACAACTTTATATTCTGTGCCTCTGAAGAGGATGAAAAGAGCTAGCTTAGAATTCTGCCATCCAGTTGAAGAAGGCCATCAATAATACTATACAGGTCAAACTGGAGAAAAGTTAGTAACGATGGTTATTGGCCAAAATCTACTACTACCTAAATAAATCTAAACATAAATCCCATTCCTAAAAGCATTGTCAAATAATGGAGAGCTTTTATTTTTTTTTAAATGATAATGATAGATTCTTTTCTCTGTTGCTGAAAACTGTTCCTCCCTAGCAATTCTTATGCTAGAAATTAAAGTTGTCCCAACATCGTAAACAGCCAATTCTGTTGCCAAATTCATACAATAATCCCAGCATCATCACTACCAGCCAGAGCTAAATACATGGAAGCAATGTTCAGGATTTTTATATGGAAATTGCCTGAAGGTTGCATACATGAAAATAAGCCTCTCCCCATCACTACTTATCTTGCCAAAAAAAAAAAAAAAAAGCTTCCACACAAAACTGATTCTAATTCATAAGGAGATGTTGGTGGATAATTATTGCCTGGGCTCAGCTTTGCAAAGCGCTGATGACGGCGCTGTTGATGAAGCTCCTTCTATGTATGGCCACAGGCTTAATAGTGATTTCAAAGTTTGATTTTGGCTCCTGTATGTTTTGAAAGAGGACTGAACAGTTTTTAAAAACTGGGGTATTTTTTTAGCTTTTTCTCTCAGATATTCCAGTCAAACATAGTGGTATTTATGTCATCCACTAAAAGAGTGATGGAGGCATCTAGGCACGCCAGATGTTGCTGAAATGCAGCCCCCAGAAGCCCCCAGCACACATGGACATGAGTCAAGAAAGCTGGAACTGTAGTTCAAAAATAGAGGAAATGCACAGTCACTCCCTCCCCCACATTCTTTTTTAATAATTAAAAAAAAAAACAGAAAATAAGCAGTATTTGTAATACTGTAATAATGTCCAACCATAACAACATTGCCATTTCTGTTTTAAAAATTCTTTCTCCACTATCTGCTACTTCTCCCTCTGTAGTAAGGTGGTAAGTAGAAGTACCACAAGCCCAAATGAAATCCGTAAGCAATATTTTTGAGTCTTGGCATTTTTCTACTCACTCATTCCAATCCTGGACATTAAGCCTGCAATGATTTGGAGATTTCTTTGCCATTTTTCTTTATCTCAGCTGTAAGAAAGGTTTTCTTGATCTCCTTTGGAGATGCATTTCTCATAGAATTCCTAACGTGTTAGGATTCTGTATGACATCAAAAGCACAGCATATATTATGATGTTGGATTTTTTGTTTGTTTTTTTGTTTTTTGCTCCTTCTAAAACGAGCATTCAAACATGGACTTCCCACGGAGGTCCAAGAAAACATAAGAGTGTTTTTTTTTTAATATGTCAGAGACCAACAGACATGTAATAAACTGGTGGGGACATGGTCACATTCTTTGGCTGTAATGTAATTTTGGGATATAGTTTGGACCTGAACTTCCAAATATATGAAATATCTAATGGTATCAAACTCTTGAGGATTTTGTTTGGATTTTTATAAACTGGTCTCAAGAGGTTTCCCCAGAACTCCCTGTAAGTCCATGGAAGACTTTGTATTAAGAACAAAATAGACAAAGAAACTTAATTTATATTTGTAAGTGTTGCCTACCTGTGTCATATCTTTCTCGGTCTCTTTTCCTGACTATTTCTTCCTTTTCTTCCAAGTATGGGAGTGGCCCATAATTATATATTATTCTATATTATGTTATATACAATAATATGCAGCCCAACCAACTCTAACTGGGCACAGATTTTCCTCAGCCAGTTTTCGCCAAGCCTAGTATTATAGCTCCGTCGATTGGAATGAGGAATAAATGGAACTGCTGCCTTATCCACCTTCACCTTGATAAGCTGCTCCTAATCAGACATTTTTATTTTCCCTGTCCTCCTGCAGAGGTTAGAAGCACTTTCACAAGCTGGGATTCCATACCAATTGACTGCAAGCAATTTTTTCCTCTACGTTACTACATTAGCAGTCCCAACTATTGTTGCAGAGTGCAATTTCTTAGAGTGTTACAGATTTCAGAATCCGCAATAAGCTCATTCTACTTAGATCAGTCATGGGTTGAGAAATAAATGCTCTTTTCTCTCATACAGGTACACACACACACAAATTAAAAAGTCATTTCTTGCTTATCGTTATAACAGTATCATCATGTTCGGTCTTTTATACAATTAAAGGTTAAACCTTTTTTAATGGCCCATGACAAGTATAAGATACTTAAATGTGTATTATGGAATTTGAGGACTGGTGACTGCTAGTTATTACTTATGTATTGCTTATCTGGACACACAGTGGAAGGAAAGAATTTGGAATAAAGAGGATATCTGTTAAAGTTTAATCAATTTAAGGGCATACTGTTTGCTTTTTGAAAAAAAATGACAAACAGAAATAATTATGGAAGAATTCATCTTACCTCTAACTTTGATTCCGAATGTAATCAAGGTCTTAGAGGACCATGTTTAAGTTGAGGAAATAAAACCCTTTCCCAAATGTTGATTTGATGGTTCTCCCAGTCATAACAATAGGATGTATCTGGGTTTCTCCAGAACACCATATTCCTCATGCAGATCAAAAGCTGAACTTTTCAGAGGATAATATTCTCTTGAATTACATACCTAGTACATAGAATCTTACAACTGGGAAACTAATGGATTCCCCCTTTCCCTTACTATGACCAAATGACTGATATTGCAGAATTGGAAAAAAAAATAATGTATAGCTCCATTTACTCAATGAATTGAAGACCTGATTACATTTGTCACTTATGAGCAGACTGCCTATAGATGTAGACTTTGTATGGACAGATATAATGAAATATGAAACTTGTTTTATACAAAACACAGTAGGTTAAAAAAGAGCAATAGTTATATATAAGTGTATTAGAAATTAATATATACATACTTGAATATTTACATTAGATAAATATATATCTAGAATTGTAACCGATAACTGTTATAATGATACGTTACTTTCTTTTTTCTCTTGCATTTTTAACATTTTAAGCATTTTTATCAGGGGTGAAGTCCAGCAGGTTCTAACAGGTTCTGGAGAATTTTGAGTAGTTTGGAGAACTGGCAAATACCACCTCTGGCTGGCCCAAGAGTGGGGTGGGAATGGAGATTTTGCAATATCCTTCCCCTGCCATGGCCATGAAACCACGCCCACAGAACCGGTAGGGGAAAAATTTGGATTTCACCCCTGATTTTTATGCATTATTTTTGAGACTATATATATATATATGAATTATAATTATCTTTGTGCTTTGTTTCTTTTCTTTTTCTGTTATTATTTTAAATGCAATCAATTAACAAACATGTCTTGACTACATGAAACAGGCCCCCTGTACAACAGTTTGGATAATCTATTAAATGCAGCATGGTCCATCGTGTTTAAATTAAGTTTCTGGAAATTATGGGTGAACATGAAGCACCTGCCCTGGTTGACAGTTGTAATTTAGCAGTTATGTTATACAGAAATATTAATTTCTATCAATTTCAGAATAAGACTTGAGAATCCATTCCCTCAAATCTCTCTCTCTCCCCTCACTATTAGCTCTTAATTGTCTTGGTTCCTCAGACTCACTGTGGGTTAATTAAGTTGACCCCAATTACCTTTTCATTGGGGGAGGTGGGATAGGAACTGAAATGCAAGTCTTTCCCACATCCCCATCAGAGAATCTTTATATGGGAAAAGCAGAATCTTCAAATCTATTGCCAGCTCTTCAAGTAGACCACATCAGCCAATAGACATCATAAGAACTACGAGTTCTGACTTACAACCATAACTGAGCCCAGAATTATGATTGTAAGTCGTAGCAGTCTTTAAGCAGACCACCACATGACTGTACCTGATTATAAGCAAACACTGTTGTTGTTAAGTAAATGCCACAGTTGTTAAGCAAACCTGTTTTCTCCAATGGGTTTTTTTTTTTTCTGGAAAATGGGAGTGAATGCTAAAAAATGTCAAGAAACACTGAAAATTGCAGTCATGTGATCGCAGGACATTGTAAACAGCAGTAAATATGACCCAGTTGCCAAGCACCTAAATTACGATCATGTGACTGGGGTGGGGGGTGGTACAGTCATAAGAACTCTGGAACCAGGTTGTAAGTAGGTCTGGGGAGGTCTGTTGTAACTTTGAAGAGACACTAACTGAGTGTCCATTAAAGAAAGGCTACCGGTGCTAGAATTCTACTTATTACCTATAGGTATATTCAGTAGTGGTATTCACTTACCTTCACTACTGGTTGGCAAATGTGAGCATGCACATCACCTCTGCACATGCGCAGAGCATCCGTGATGACATCCAGGTGGGTGGGCAGAGCCTCCCGCTGCTACCGCTACCAGTTCTCCTGAACCGAGTAGAACCGGTAGAATCCCATCACTGGGTATAATAACATAATCCTGAAAGTCTTTTGGAATTTCCTCTTCCCTCTCTTATTGCATGCAGTAGTAGTTCTTCACTTGTTTGAACCAATTACTCTTTTCCCCAATTTCAAATAATATCATTACCCCCATGCACAAAAAAACCAAACTGTTGCTTTACAAAAGCATCTCAGCAGCAGCAGTCCCAAACTGGATCCTTGACTCACAAATTGGCAATTACAAATTGTTTCACTCCCCCCTAGAATATGCCCAAATTACCCCCAGTTAAAGGATCATTACCATAGAGAATAAAGGCAAGATTGTTTTGATTCTGTTTCCCGTGCACCCTCCTTTCTCAGGATTGAGATACCATTTACTGTCTTTTTAATCTGTTCTTGCATTCCTTTGCCAGCTTTGGTTTTCTACAACCTATAGAAAATATAGGTTTCTATGGAACCTATATTTTTCCTATTAGAGCAATTTAGGATTGGGGCCACACACACACACACACACACACACACACACACATACACAAATGGCCTTTCTGCAACAAGATCTCACGGCTCTAATTTTATGTTTTTACAAGCTTGTTTTTTCTCAATCCTAGGGAGCCATGCTGGGCCTGAAATAAACTTTGCAAGGTTATGGTAGCTCTGAAAGGGCAGACCTATAGAATGGATGGTCCAATTTCACAGCAAGTAGGGGGATTAAAATGGCAATTTGACCCTGCTTAAACTCTCTAAAGGAGAAGAAAACAAAATGAATGGGCATAGGTTCAAGTCCTGTGGTGCTATAGAAATTACTGGGTGGTCTTGAGTCACAGCAAGTATTCTCCAATTTGGCTACTTCAGCAGGTTTGCTAAGTGAGGAAAACTAGGAGAATTGCACCTACAGTTGCTTTTGAAGGAAGGCTGATCAATGCAGTGAATTCCCTCAGGGGCTTTCACCTGACCCCCTTCAGTTATCATGATTTTGTGATATTTATGAAGTGGCAGTGCTGGGCAATTGGACTTGTCTCCAAACCACAGTTACTATTGGTAAGCTTTCACCCCAGAGAGCCTCCTTAGTATGTTTCTCTTCTTATTGATCACTGCTGTAAATTGCCATTAAAGGTGCCTCTCCTTTCTTTCTCTCCACTCCTCACCCCACCCCCACTCTTATGCCAAGGAAGAAAGGAAATAACAGCCAGGTCTTTACAAAGAGAGATATACATATCTGGGCCTGAACAGGCAAGGTGAAAAGCCAGCCTGGGCTTGGATATTGCTCCGGTGGTGCAGACAGAGCCTGTAATATAATGCCAACAGCTGTGCCGGTGATTAGCAAAGGCTCTCTGTGCTTTCTCCATGCCTGCAAGGCGCATATTGATTATCCTTGGTTCTTTCTTTATGAACCCATTCGTTCATGGCTGGAGCTTGTAAATGCTTATTGGATTTCCTATCAAAGGGGCCTGCACATAGGTGAGCATTTTTACAGGAAGAATTAGAGACCCATTACTAACACCCACCAGGAAGTTTCAGTCAGCCCACTTTGCTATGCTAAATGCTTATGTTTCCTACCTTCATCCTGGCTTCCTCGTCCCTAAGTCTGAATGACTGCGCAGGGGACATTTCCTCCTGAGATTATAACAATGGCGCCTTTAGGTCGAAGTGACATGCTCTGATTTCCACTCTTGGAAACTGTATCGTGACTGGACTTGACAATCCATGGTGATGCTTCTAAGAGGCAGCTATGTGTTATCATTTAAGAAAGAGAAAGGAGCTTGCAACCCAGGAGTGTCCCTCTCTCTCTCTCTCATATTTTTTGTGAAGTTTCATAATCCTGAGTGAAAGAATGAAAGGCCAAATATAAATCTGATGAATGAATAAGTAAGGTGCAGCAAGTGATAAACGTCCAGCTTACTATGATTATGTTAAGGAGGCCAATGCTGAAAATACAGTTCTCAAATATTGGAAGTTTCACATTTCTTAGGACAGATGGGGGACTGGTATAAAATGTGTGGACTGTTCCCATGCACGACTATGACCAGAATATGACTGTCCTTTAACCTTCTCCTCCAGGAATGGTGCAATATGGCTGAAAAGGATTCCTTTTGTACCAAATGAATTTTGTGTGGAAGTATGTATTTATGTATGTATGTATGTATGTATGTATGTATGTATGTATGTATTTATTTATTTATTTATTTATTTAATAAATTTTTTATGGCCACCCACTCACTCTGGGTGACTCTGGGGGAGGGGGTTTACAAAAATGAAAACCCAATATACAAACAATAAAAAAAACAATTACCTTTACCCCTCCTGGCGACAACAATTAATCAGAAAAGCTACTTGATGAGCTCTCTATCCCATTCTGGGGTCCCCAGGCCTGTTGGCAAAACCAGATCTTCAGGGCCTTGCAAAACAGTGCCAAAGTGGGAGCCAATTTAATCTCCTCAGGGATAAGTTCCAAAGAGAGGGAGCCACCATGGAGAAGGACTTTCTTCTGGGTCCCACCAGATGTACCTCCTTAGGAGATGGGAACCATGATATTTATTTATTTATTTATTTATTTATTTATTTATTTATTTATTTATTTATTTATTTATTTATTAAATTTATATACCGCCCTATTCCTGAGGGACTCAGGGCGGTGAACAGCGAACGATAAAAATACATGTAATACAAACGTTAAAAAAACCAATTAAAATATACTAAACACTCTGGTCCTAGATAATTCAAGACATCCCAGTTTAAAATAAAATCAAAAGCAATATAAAGGGAAAGTTAGGCCAGGCCGGCCTGCTGAAACAGGAATGTTTTGAGGGCATGGCGGAAAGTGCGCAGATCCGGAATCCTCTGTATCTCTGGGGGGAGCTCGTTCCAGATGGTGGGTGCCCTCACAGAAAAGGCTCTCCCCCTAGGGGCCACCAGTCGACACTGTTTGGCTGATGGCACCCTGAGAAGCCCCTCTCTATGGGAGCGTACTGGGCGGTGAGAGGCTATTGGTGGCAGAAGGCGGTCTCGTAAGTACCCCGGTCCTAAGCCATGGAGCGCTCTAAAGGTGGTAACTAAGACCTTGAAGTGCACCCGGAAGACCACAGGGAGCCAGTGCAGCTCGCGCAGGAGGGGAGCCACATGGGAGCACCATGCTGCTCCCATAACTACCCGCGCGGCCGCATTCTGGACCAGCTGGAGCCTCCGGGTGCTCCTCAAGGGGAGCCCCATGTAGAGAGCATTACAGTAGTCCAGGCGTGAAGTGACGAGGGCATGAGTGACCGTATTTAACGAGTCCCGATCCAGAAAGGGACACAACTGGTGAATCAGGCGAACCTGATAAAAAGACCTCCCGGCCACAGCCGTCAAGTGTTCTTCTAAAGACAGCTGTGAGTCCAAGAGGACGCCTAAGTTGCGAACCCTCTCCGTGGGGGCCAGTGACTTGCCCCCAATAGTCAGTGATGGCACCAACTGACTATATCGGGACGTCGGAAACCACAGCCACTCGGTCTTGGATGGGTTGAGCCTGAGTCTGTTCCTCCCCATTATTCCTTGATTCCCCACTCTGTGGTGGCCTGGATAATTGTGACAGGAAAAATATGGTTCTTCAGACAATATGGTTCCAAGCCATATAGATTTGTTCAGATTTAGCTACAGTACTCAGTGCAGCAGAACTGAGGGGCAGAGTTAACATGCGCAAAGCACACACAGGAAGGTAGCATTATCTAGTACAAGTCACAAATCATATGCATCATGACACAACTTTCATGTCTGTATCATTTGAGCAATGACATAATGACAGGCATTGTGTCATTTGCTCTTCTCGCCTTCCTGGGGGCAGGCCCTGAGACATATCCACTTTGCTCCGATTTTGCCCTCACTGATGCAGATGAATGTTTGAACAAGGCTTCAGTAAGGTCTAGAACTGATGCTGGAAATGAAGGAGAGCTGGTTTTACTTTCTTCTGGCCTAGAGATCAATATGTGCTGGAAATACCATTGTATTTCATGTTATGATCAGCTGCCCTTTTATATCCGTAAACCTTGGTATAGTCATAGAATCCTAAAGCTGGAAGGGATCATTTAGTCTACTGGTCTCAAAAGCATGGTCCATAAGCCACAGCTACTTTTTTCCAGCTGCTTGCTCACCTGTCCTCTATGCCACTGTCACCTTTCTCCTTGCTACAGCTTTACAGTGAGAAGCAGGGCTCCTTACCTGGGCAGGCAGGACAGATCAGCCTGCGTCTGAAGTCACACTTCTCACCTAAATAGAGGTCTAGGAGTATATCTACCCTTTCAACTTCCAGATGTAGAATTGCAATGCTGGTTCTGAAGTAAAAAGCCCTGGCCTCGAGGTGTGGCCCCACAGAGGAGTCCAGTGCCCAGATCCAACTATGATAGAGGCAGGACAAAAGATAATTCTGCCAGGAGTTTCAACACTTATACATAAAACAGTAGTTCTTCCTTCTGCAAGAGCCATTCCCTACATATCCAGCTCAGGGGTGAAATCTACTTAGCTTCCCAACTGGTTCGGAAGTGCATGCACCACGCAAACCCTTCTGCGCATGTGCAGAGGGTAAAAAACAGGTTATTTCCTGTTTAAAACCAGGAAGTAACGACGACTGGGCAGGTGGGCAGAGCCTCGCACTACCATCGGTACCGGTTCTCCGAACCACCAGCGACCATCGCTATCGGTTCGGTCGAACCGGTCTGAATCGGGAGCATTTCACCCCTGATCCAGCTCTAGCGATATCAATAACTTCATCACCATGTAACCATTCCCATGTGCCAAAGTGAAAGGGCAAAAAAGTTATTCCTTTTGACAGCAAAGACCGTGAGGTTCCTTATTTTTGACTCATTAAATACATGTGCATCGAAGGATGAAAGTGGCTGCAATGTTGTGGCCCTTGAGTTAATTAACTAGTTCTCATTTCCACTAGTCAATGAATCCTCAAGAACTAGCCCTTGAGGCCTCTCAAGTAAAGGGGAGCCCATCATTTGGTGATAATCGGTCATACCTCACAGGAAAATCCTCAGCCACCTAACATTTCCTTCTGAGGCAACTGAACCCCTGAAACATGCTAACATTCCATTGCTGGTGGGATACAATACCTTATATTCAGGAATTAACTAAACAGCAGCATGAAAAGTTAGACAGAATTTATCTTCCTGATCTGCAAAGCCATAGTCTTCAAATCCTCAAAAGGAAGTATAGCCTTTTTTTGTCAGCCATTATCCTACCTCTTTGTTATGAAATACTTAAGAGTTTACCCCTCCCACATCTAGTCCAATTTAAAACATTAATTAGTGATGAATTACTGCTGTAAATCCTATCCAAAGCCTCAGACCCACTGTGATGAATTCCTGTGAGGAATCTAGGAAATTGCATGTTAATATCTTTCTTTTCTTCATCAAGCAATTATTTTGCACATCATTTGTCTGCAAATGCTGAGTGCCCACCTTCAGCCATAGCATTAGAATATGAAGTTTGGACTTTATCAATTAATTATTGGATGGTTTATTATTTTACACTGATAGATGATTAAACACACACCTCCACATGCAGACAGACATCATATGTAAGCATCTCCTAATTATTAAGTTTCAATGCATGGCACACAATAATTCCAAGGAATCTATGCAAGCTTTTTAACTCTGTAATTTCCTTCTGTGACTGCTTAACCAACATAAATATTTTTACAGCTCTTCTTCCAAAAATCAATGCCATTTATAGAGTAGAATGAGATTCTCAAAATCTTCATCTTAAACATTACTAAGGGTTTTTTGCTGTTTCCTATTTCTCTATATATTCTTGGACTAGAGCTGATCATAAAAAAAGCTAAACAGGGTAAGACCTCATGAGAACTTAAATGGGAGACCCTCAGAAAATCTCAGGAAGTAGAAATATTATCCCAGAATCCAGTAAATATTGATAAGAAAACTACATGAATGCAACCATGTAATCTACCACAGGCCAAGTTCGATTCAAGGGAGACTTTATGCAAGATAAATTGCACAATTGATTTCCCAGGGTGGAGCTAAAAGATTGCACCATATTCTATAAGACGATGCCATGTTTGTGTCAGGAAATTAGATTTTTGTCACGTAGGCTGAGAATTGCAGAAGAGTTCTAGGCGGTACTTCACCAGGTAGGAAAGATCTCTGCTTAGTAACCTAGGAAACTGATACAAAAACAGGGTTACTCTCCTCCACTGGGGCCCATAAAGCATGCTGCTCAAAAGTCTCTATCGTTAGAGAAGTTTCTTGTAGACCCTATCATGGAAACGCTGGATATGTATGAGACACTATCTGAATTGCATAACTTATCTAGCTTTTTGATCATAACTTGCATAACTTTTAATTCAAACCTGAACTCATTTCACCCTTGTATCAACCTCATAATATAGATCTTTGTTATATTCAATTTTCAGGAAAAGTATGTGGAAAGTAATTTGCTCCATGCCTCTAAGAAGTTGCCATAGCTAAGATGAAAACTTAAGTCTTTGGACTACAATAGCTTTGTAAATAACCAGGTAGTCGTTATGATGACTTTTATTTAATATAGCTAAAGGAATTTAATATCGTCTCATAGTTCCAGCAGCTATAGTCCACCTGACTTTAGTGATTTTAATCTGTTATTTGTTTGTTTTTTTTAAATATTGGCTGATTTAAATTGATTATAATGCCTGACTCTAAGCCACGCTGAGAGCCCATCTGGAATAAACTGAAATAAATTGCTAGATGGTATATTAGGAGCTGTAGAAAACACAGGAATAATTCTGTTCCAGTTCAGAGGGCTTCACAAGTTGGGTGGGGGAGTGTTTCTCTGTTATGTTACATGTGTACCTAAGGAAATGGATTCTTCATGTTGATAAAAATATATATGTGAAACCATCTGATAGAAGAACAGTATGTGAAGGTAATGTAATGTCAATAAAGTTATATCAGAAAGTGAGACACAACAAAGTTTGGGTATATTTATTTTTTTATTAAAATAATTAAGGTATTTTTACTCCTAAAATAGCACATATGCTTTCATATTTAATGTGAAAGGTAATGTCTCCTTCAAGGTGAACCAGATTCCTGGTAGGTTCATGACAATGTCTACGTGATATTCTTGGCAACAATGGAGAAATGACTTGCTGTTGTCTATTCCTAGAATATGGGGGATTTGTTGTTTGGGTTGGCTTGGCTTGGCTTGGGTTGGTTTCATTCTCCCCTCTAATGTACAGTGCTGGGATTCTCTGATGATCTCCCATTCAAGCACTAACTAGGTCTAAACTTAGTTTTGCTTTTTGAGACCAAACAGAATTGACTAAATGCTGAAAATCTGATCACTAATCAGGATTTGGGTAATATCCTTTACTTTGAACTGCCTTTGAAAGTTGTTTAGGTATTTCAAGTAGTGCAGAATGTGAAGGTCCATTTATCAGCAGTGCAAAGAAATGAGGTTACAAAATTGCACAAGTTGCCTATCCTGTCACCCAGTCTTTGGAACTTCCTCTTTGGATGATTAATTTTGATTCCTCTTTCTGTAGCTTCTGTCGCCACTTCTCCCAATCAGGCCTGCCTTCCCAACCTTCCAATTATGTTTAGTTAATTAAATTTAATTAATTAAATTTATATGCCACCCCTCTCCGAAGACTCAGGATGTTGGACTGAAGTTGTCACCTTGCCAAGTAGGATAGTTACTGCAGTCTTATTCTTTTGGAAAGGGTTAGATTGGGGAAGACTGCTCTATAATAAATCTGTTCCTTTCCTTCCCAAAACATTTGCTACTTTTAGCTGCAATTACCTTTTTATATGTTTTGTGCCATTTCTCATTGGATTTTTTGTTGTTGTTGTTATTAAAAAGGGGGTTGACCTTTTTTCAATTCTATGAACATTTTATCAGAAAAGCATCTAAAAATATTATTAATAATGATTAATGTCAAGGTGATTTGACCTACAAGAGCTGCTTCGTTGCCATATAAGTTCTGGATCATGGAACATTAGATAGCTTCACTATAACAATATTCATTCCTAGGCAAATAAAGAGGAATGATAGTTGATGGAAAGTGATGAAATTGTCAGGCTGGGGACAGCAATTTAAAGCCATTCTGGACAAAAAAAAAAAATCAGAACATATAAAGCAAATTGAAAATCAGTACCAAAAAGAAAGGTTAAAAATACAAGGTATTTCAAATCTCAGGTATGTTTATTGCACAACACATCTCTGCTGTAACAGGAATTCCTTCGTTCTACTTCTTATCCCGAAAAATCAACTGGCCAGTCTAGAGTCTTTCTGCACTACACGCTAACCATTGGTGGGCAGTGTCTTCAGCAGTGTCATTTGGAGGGCTCAAATGGATGGCATCAACCTTAGTTGAACCCTCTCCTGACAGCAGCCTCCTCAATTGTGCCTTCCTACTCCACATCAAGAGTGGTGCTTTCCAACTTATGCTAGCATGAGTTTGCCATCTGCTTCCTCTGCTCTTTATGGTCATTTTCAGGAAAAAATGCCTCTGCCCCTGAGAAGACAAGTCTCAGCCATATTTCCAAGAATCTGTCCTCTGAAGTTAGCTGTGTAGCAACGACAACTGATCAGTGAGGGTTGATGAATCACTGGACCTTTGAGGTTTCCACTTGCATCAGTGAAGGGTGAAACACTATATCTTTTTTAAAAAAAAAATTAACAGATTCACTGATGGACTGGTGAAAATGGGAAGTAAAAAAAAAACCTGTTTTCCCAGTGGACCAGTGAAATGACATAACTTTATTTTTAAAAAGGTAGAATTGCAAAGAACTCTACCAGTTCCCCCTTCCAGCCCATGTGGCCATTGTGGCATATATAGCAAACATGTATCAGTGAAATCACGTACCACCAAAGACGCACACATCCCATAGGAAGTGAATAGCACTTGATTTCCTGGCACAAGTGAAAGAGGTATAGAAGCAGGCAGGGATGAAATCTACTTACCTTCCTTACTGGTTCGGAAGTGTGCACGCTACGTGCATGCTGTACACATGTGTGCAATTTTGGATCCTTCGCGTATGCGCAAAGCCTTCTGTGCATGCGCAGAGGGTAAAAAACAGGTTACTTCCTGTTAAAACTAGGAAGTAATGACGTCCAGGTGGGTGGACGGAGCCTCGAGCTGCCACCGCTACCACTTCTCCAAACCACCTGCCGCCGCTACCGGTTCGCCCATCATCCATCATCCAGGGCCATAGTAATTGCTGTTGGGACAGAGTGCCAGCATTATTGCTAAAGCTGAAGAACAGTTTGAACTCCAGCCAGCTATTCTTTCTGGTTTCATTTCTAGCTGGTTTCAGCACAAAAGATTTGCCAAACTATACATGAGAATGGCATCATTTCAGTTCTGGAAGGTTATTCACCAGAAGCGGCGTTTGCAATTCTCCACCTGGAGGAACTGTACATAATTTCTGATACTTAAGAAGAAGGCTGTATTTTTGCTTCACTATGTAGGGCAGCAACTATCCTCCTAAGACTGTTCAAGCATGAATGGTTTCAAATGCCTTGATTTCTGTCTGGGATTCATTTTTCACCTGAAATATATCATTTGGAGTTAACTTTATTCCAAAACTGTGGGGTTCTTCTAGAGGGAATAATAACCTGTTATTTTAAAATCATGACTGTAGATTTTTCTTTTATAGGATTCTCCATATTTACTTTGAATTGCTGTGTTGATGCTGACCAAAATGATAATGCAAACTCTGTGAAGGGAAACTGAGGAACCATGGCCTGCTCTTGAGCGGTTAACCAATTTTGTGCTTTTATTTTTATATTAATCAGATAGGAATAAAGCATTCTGAAACCCTCCAAAATTATTCAACTATCTCCTGTTCATCTTCAAATAATACATTATATTCATCACCCCTTGTTGGTGCAGACACAGCAGGAGGAGAAAAACAGGGACGTCACAAAAAGATCTTTCAGGGAACAGCTACTTCTTGGCCAGGTGCCCAAATGACACAACCAGTGTTACCAAGCAAATGTACATGTTGTGGATGAGCCTGGTGCCAAGATTAAAATTACTCATAAAAGATATGGGTACATATCAGGGGTGAAATCTACTTACCTTCCCTACCAGTTCGGAAGTGTGCACACTTCTGCCATTGTTACGTCCAATTTGTGACCTTTTGCGCATGTGCAGAGGGTCAAAAATGAGTTACTTCCTGGTTCAAACAGGAAGTAATGACACCAGGGCAGGTGGGCAGAGCCTCACGCTCTGCCACTACCAGTTCGCCGAACCACGCGCTGCCGCCGCTACAGTTCACACAAGCCGGACAGAACTGGTAAGATTTCACCACTGGTACATATGCTTATTAAAAAGACAGATGTAGAAGAAATAAATGAAGTGGTCTCACAACTGCTTTCTAAATAAATGGTAGTATTCTAGGAATTATTGTTGGAAATATGCATCGTCTCCAAGGAATTGAAAATGTGTATGGCTGTTGTAGTTCAATAACAAAGGAACATATCAAAAGCATCTCTTGAATTAGCCCTTCCCTAGGGAAAGGCTATTGCTTTCTATTTCCAGTTAGCAAGTAGATTGCCCTATGTTTCTGTATCGTATGAGATAATCAAGTGCTATCTCTCTGAAGGTATTTTTAGTAATTAAACCTTGGACATATGAGCGCTCGCATTATACCAACTGAGAATGCCAACATTAATCTGGTTACCAATATACCCAATTTAAATCAAATGCCAGCATATGTTAATTCAGCTTGCAAAGACCCAAGGGAGCCAGATGATTTTAGATGCCAGAATTCATCACAAGGCTTGGCTTTTTTTCCTCTCCTGTCCCTCTCTATTTCTCTCTCTCCTTTTCGTCTCTCTCTCTCTCCCTCTCTCTCCCTCTCTCTCTCTCTCTCTCTCTCTCTCTCCCTCCCTCCCTCCCTCCCTCCCTCTCTCTCTCTCTCTCTCTCTCTCTCTCTGGCAAAGTTAGTTAGACTGCAAAGGTAGTTACAGTAGGTCTTGCTTCACCCTAGCAAAAAATGGTCAAGTTTGGCTGCCCCAAACGGTACAGTATATTATGCAAATTTATATTAGGAATCATATACCCATCCCTTCACTCCAAACCTCTGCTTTTAGTTTGTTTGTTTGTTGGGGGGGGGTTTATAACTTTAATCTGGTTTTATGTTTATAATTGTTTGTATATTTTATCTTACTGTACGCCACTCAGAGTCACCTCAAACTGCAAGAAGGGTGGCAAATAAATTTAATAATAATAATATTACAAGGCTAGTAATATTACATTGCATCATTAAAAAAAATAGCAGGCAAATCTGATAATAACAAAACCTGACAATGGCTAAGAGCAGGAAAGTTGAAAAAGAGACAGAAGGGTTAATTTTGGCTGCACAAGACCAAGCATTAAGAACAATTCTTACAAACCCAGAACTGAGAAGACAGCAACAGACAGCAAGTACCGCCTCTGCAAAGCAGCTGGATAAATAGTGGACCACCTGGTTACTGCTGCTGCATTGACTGACTATAACAGTATGACAAAGTAGCAACAATGGTACATTGAAAGATCTGCAAGAAATGCCATTTGTCTGTAAAAAAAGAACTGGTGGGACCATAAAATAGAGAAAGTAATAGAAAATGAAGAAGCTAAAGTGTTTTGAGATTTTAGAATTCAAACACACAGGAAGTTGCCACATAACATCCCAGACTCAACCATTGTCAATAAGAAAGAAAGAAAAAGTTTGGATAATGGACGTGACACTATCTGGAGACAGCAGAATGGAAGAGGAAAAAATGAAGAAGATAGAAAAATATGAAGACCTGCAAGTAGAAATAGAACAACTGTGGCAAAAGGAAGTAAAGGTAATACCAATAGTAATAGGTGTGTTATGTACAATCCCAAAACAGCTGGAATACCACTTGAATACCATCGGCATTGATAAAATCACAACATGCCTAGGGCCAGGTTATCTTCGAGACTGCCTTCTGCCGCATAGCTCCCAGCGATCGGTAAGATCCCACAGAGTTGGTCTCCTCCAGATCCCATCAGCTAAACAATGCCGGCTGGCGGGCCCGCAGGGGAAGGCCTTCTCTGTGGCTGCCCCAGCTCTCTGGAACCAGTTACCACCTGAAGTCCGGACCATCCCCACCCTATTGGCTTTCCAAAAAGCGGTGAAGACTTGGCTTTTCCGACAGGCCTGGGGCCGTTGATCTTGCTCTTGTGATCTGGCAAGATCCGGCCATGAATGGCGTGAATGAGTTTTTAATATTTTTAATTTTTAAATGTTTTTTATAATGATTTTTAAAAATGTATTGTGAGCCGTCCTGAGTCTTCGGAGAGGGGTGGCATATAAATTGAATTAATTAAAATTAAATTAAATTAAATTGCAAATGGCAGCTTTACTCAGAACAACTTACGTCCTGTAACAATACCTTTAACATCCGCATTTGCCTATCTCAGGTCCTTGGGATTGACTCAATAGATGGACAAAAATGCCAAATCCAGTCTGAACATCAGGCTGACAGTGCAGGAAACCAAAGTAATAATAATGTGAAGACATACCTGAATGCCTACTTGTAAGGTGCCTCTGAATCACAGAAGCACTGGATAGACAGTGACCACTTTGACTGATTATCAAATTTCTACACCACCCATCTTATCTAAATGACTCTGGAAAGTTTATAATAAAAACATATAGTAGTAAAAAAAAAAAGCATAGTGAAAAACAGATATAAAAACACAATTAAGAAAAACATTAAAATGAAGATGTTAAACAGTTAAAAGAGACAGAGGAAGCACCTTCAAGCCACCACCCAGTGTTGTATATCATCTTAGACCCCTATTCCAATTGGCAGACACAGAACCTGATGCTTTTCCAGAAGGCCAGTAAAGTGGAGATCCATCTCCAAAGGGTGGGAACAATGGGAGAGAAGACTCTCTTGCTGGATCCCACCAGTAAAAATTCTTTAATCCATGAGATCCACAACATACCTTCTGTGCCTGACTGTTTGAGCGGAGTCAAAGTAATTGGAACAAGAGAGTTCCTCAGGAAATCTGGTTTCATGCCATGAAGGGCTTTAAAAGATCATAACCATATTGCTTAACGCATTGTAAGCCGCTGTCGAGTCCTGCCGGAGCTCGCCATCGATGGGGTGTGTGGGAGACGAAGGAGTGGAGATAAGCAGCCGCAGAGAACACACAAACAGTTCCTGGATAGCAGCATTCAGGGCAATGATTGATGACGTTGCTGGGCCTCTCCGATTCTGCTGTCCTCGCTGCTCGCAGCTGTTACTGTTAAGGGAGTGGGGGGTGCTTGATTGATAATCACCGGATGTATGTTTAAGGGGCTGAGTTTTTGTTAAATAGCGCTGTGGTGTGATTACACCCAGCGCTGACTTTGAACCAAAACACCGACTTGTACTTTACTTTTGACTGCAAGCTTATCATTGCCAAAGTAAACCCTGATTCTCTGTGTGTTACTGGTGATTATTTCCTATCGCAGTTCTGAACGAACGACAAGCCGAGAGAAAGTCAGCGCTTGGTTCTTTTTCGCAAGAGGTGAGGAGTCCCTGTGGCTTTGCAGCAAAGGGGGATATGGCAGAAGGGACGGCCTTGGAAGAGCAGGAGTGTGGTGGAGATGTGGAGGGGGAGGAACCACTGATAGAGGAGGTGAAGGAGAGTGTGGAACAGTTGGCAGTGAAACCAAAAGTCAAGCAACCCAAGAGCGCCCCGCCCCGAACGGAGGAGGAGAGTTTTCCAGGACAACGGGCTCGGACGGGGGATTGGTGGCACAGCTCTGTTCTCCTCGGGCCACGGATGCCAACACCCCCTCGCTTGGGAGCATCTTTCCAGGGCTGGAGGGAGAGACGATGGACTGAGGAGGATGAAGGGGATTGGGGGTATCCTGCCTCATCCGGTCCCAGCACCATGGATACGCTACGTGAGCGTTTTGGGGAATCTGGATTTCGTGACGCCCCATCCTGGCAGCCCTGGGTTGCAGGGCTGGAGCCTCCAGGTTCTTCTTGGCAGGATACAGGGGTGACCGCTTCGGAGACCCAGTTCCGGCTCACAAGTCCTAAATTGAGGATGGAGCGGACCTCTAGACGATCCATGGACCAACCCCCTCCAGAACAAGACCAAGGTGCCTCGTCGGGAGACCTTGGAGCCGGTCCTGAGCCCCAACCAACGCAATTGGCAGGGGGCTTACCTGTTGGGGGTCGCGGGGTGACGAGGGACCAACCTAGGCAGGACAGGAGAGCGACTGGAGCAGCGAGGACCCCAGGCCCCATGCCTTGGCCTCCGGGGCCCCCGCCGGGGCTGTGGGTCCCGCAGGCCGTTTGGGGACCACCTGCCCTGCAGACTTCCTTTGACGGAAACCCTGAACGAGTGGCTATTTTCTTAAGCCAGGTGATAAGCCATATGGACCAATATGGACAGTGGTATCCCTCCCAGTGGGCTATGGTGGTTGCTGTTACAGGGGTCCTGACGGGAGAAGCAGCTGAGTGGGTGGCAGGCCTCCATGCTAAACATGCAAGGGAACTCGTGGACCTGGGACGATTTCTGGAGGCTCTTCGTGCCAGATTTGAAGACGAAACAAGCGCCCAGGTTGCAGAGGGGGATTTGTTTGCGCTTAAGCAACGGGGCGTACCAGCAAAGGAATATGTACAGGAGTTCCGAAAGATTGCGGCTCGGTTGGTGGGGTGGCCAGAACGTCTTCTGGTGCACCAATTCCATAAAGGACTAGACCGTGATTTACGGCAAGCCTGCGTGTACCGGGGCTTGCCCCCCAAGTTGAGTGTGTGGTACAAGGCAGCCATCGAATTGGACGTCGGTCTCCGAGAATTCCGTATACGGGGTGAAGGGGTTGCAAGTCAAGGAAAACGACCAGCAGAACGCACACAAACACCCAAGGAGACTAAACCGAATGCTGGCTCCGGCTTGGGGGAAAGGATCCAGCGGCCTGCGTTTCGTTGCTTCAGATGTAATCGCCTTGGTCATCGAGCAGCCGACTGTCCTCATCCCATGCCCCGTAACTTGGACCAAAACCCCCCTCCTAGAGCTGTGTTGAGAGGCAGAGGCCGACCAACATCCGAACGGTCCCAAATGACTCAAACATCCTGTATGGAGAGGGATCCCCTGGCTACAGATACTAAGAAAGTGGTGGCGGAAAAGTTCCCGATTGTGGCTGGGGATAGTGATGACGACGATGAGGACCCACATGACCCGATGGTGAGCGACCCCATCCGACCTTTTGTGGTACCAGTCGTACTCCGAAACCCACGGGCCACCACTGGACGCCGATATGAGGCATTGATTGACTCAGGGTGTACTCGTTGTTTAATTCGTAGGGCGATAGTTGACGAACTTGGGCTGCGGGTTGTGCGGTTGAGAACCCCTATTACCTTTGAACAAATGGATGGTTCATTGCTGGGAGGGGCACCAGTGACTCATATAACAGAAAAGGTGCACCTCGATATTGGGGAGCACACCGAAACTATTCGGTTTATTATAGTGGAGAAAATGTTAGAACCAGTGTTTTTAGGATTAGCATGGTTGGACAAGTGGGCTCCTACGATATGGTGGGAAGGGGGTTTTCGCAAACTTCGATTACCGTTGGGACCTCCCCCTACCAAGGAGGAAAAGGAGCCAGCAGGGGGAATAGAAGCAGAGAGCCCACCAGTAGACACGACGTATCCTGATGTGTATAGGGATCTCGCCAGAGTCTTTAGTGAGGAGGAATGTGAGACCCTGCCCCCTCACCGGCCTACGGATTGCAGTATTGAGTTAATACCCGGGGCGAAGCTACCCAAGCCCCGGATGTATTCAATGACACAACCCGAACTAAAAGAATTACGGAAATATATAGACAAGAACTTGGCCCGGGGTTTTATCACACCTAGTCGATCAAAGATGGCTGCCCCTGTCCTGTTTCGTGGGAAGAAAGACGGGGGTTTACGCTTATGCGTTGACTTCAGAGATCTCAATGCAGTGTGTGTGGAGCCCCTCTATCCACTTCCCTTAATGAAGGACCTGTTAGCTGCCCTAGCCACCGGTCGTATCTTTACGAAACTCGACCTACGCGAAGCGTATTATAGGATACGAATCAAACCAGGGGATGAGTGGAAAACAACATTCAATTGTCCCTTGGGAAGCTATCAGTTCCAGGTCATGCCGTTCGGACTACAGGGCGCCCCTGCGGTGTTCATGCAGTTCATCAATGAAGTGCTGCATGAACATCTGTACAGGGGTGTCCTTGTATATTTGGATGACATCTTAATTTACACGCAAACTGAAGAGGAACATATATCTCTGGTCCGACAGGTCTTAGACAAATTATTAGCTGCTAAGCTGTACGTGAAACTATCCAAATGTGAGTTTCACAAAAAGAGGATAGATTATCTAGGCTATAGAATATCAGAGAGCGGGGTAGAGATGGATCCCAGAAAAGTCCAGGCAGTGCTTGAATGGCAGGCCCCTAGAACCAGAAAGCAATTACAGAGCTTTCTAGGCTTTGCAAACTTCTATCGGCAGTTCATTCCCAGATTTGCTGAAATAGCCCTACCACTAATGGATCTGTTACGGACCAAACCGGCCACAGCTAAACCAAAGCCGGGACAAGCGTTGACGTGGTCGTCAGCGTGTCAAATGGCTTTCGAGCAGTTAAAAACACTCTTTGCTCAAGAACCAGTACTCAAGCATCCAGACCCAACGCAGGCATTCGTAGTCCAAGCAGATGCTAGCGACGTGGCTGTAGGAGCAGTACTCCTACAAAGAACACAGCAGGGAGGGTTACAACCTTGTGCCTATACGTCTAAAAAGTTAACCACGACAGAGCGGGCATGGGCGATCTGGGAAAAAGAGGCATTCGCGGTCCGTTGGGCGTTGATGACATGGCGACATCTCTTGGAGGGGGCGTCTCATCCTTTTGAGGTATGGACGGACCATAAAAACTTAGAAGCCTTACAAACGCCCAGGCGACTATCTCCCAAACAGATAAGGTGGGCACAATATTTTCAGCGTTTCTCTTTCCGGTTGCGGTATGTTCCTGCTGGGAAAAACTTCCTGGCTGATGCGCTGTCCCGGATGCCACAGTATAATAGCAAGCGAGAGGAAGTGATAGAACCTCTAATTGCACCTTCCCAAACCCTATTGAGACTTACAGAAGTAGATGGTCACTTACGTACCGAGTTTAAAACAGTTTTACAACAGGATCGATGGGTAATCCAAAACCCCTCTATGGTTAGCTATAATGATGGAATAGCGTGGAGGGAGAATAGAATATATGTTCCAGAACGTTTACGGAACGTAGTGTTATGCAGGTGCCATGATGCCAAATCAGCAGGCCATTTTGGGTATTTAAAAACTCTACACCTTGTGAGGAGGCAATTCTGGTGGCCACGAATGCGTAAGGACATAGAAACATACGTAAAAGGTTGTACAACCTGTGCAACCGCCAAACCCTGGTCTGGACGACCGTTAGGACTATTACAGACAGTCGCGAATCCTAGCAGGCCTTGGGAAGAGATAGCTATGGATTTCATAGTCGATCTCCCCCCTAGCCATGGCCACACTGTAATTTGGACGGTGGTAGATCTGTTTTCGAAACAGGCCCACTTTGTGCCATGTAAAAGCATACCATCCGCGCGACAATTAACCGAACTCTTTTTGCAACATATCTATCGTCTCCATGGAGCACCTAAGAGGATTATATCCGACCGCGGTGTTCAATTCACCTCTAAGTTTTGGAGACGATTTGTCCGTTTAATTGGGTCCTCTCAAGGGTTAAGTTCAGCATTCCACCCGAGCACTAACGGGGCGGCTGAACGGGCCAATGCTATGGTCGAAAGATATATCAGATGCTACGTTTCATACCAGCAGACGAATTGGTCAGGACTCCTGCCTTTCGCCGAAGTGGCATATAACAACATACCCCACCGCAGTACTGGGTTTTCCCCTTTCCAAGTAATATATGGCCGAGAGTTTTCAGCCATTCCAGAGTTAGATCCCCCTATGACAGACGGTGACACGCCACGCAGTTGGGCCGATAAAATTAGTAATGTATGGCCAAGTGTAAAAACAGCATTACAAAAGGCAGCAGACGAGTATAAAAAATATGCAGACAAGAAAAGAGCTGATCCAAAACCATTCCGGATAGGAGACAAAGTATACTTATCTACGAAATACCTTAAACTCCGACTGCCCAGTAAAAAATTAGGACCTAAATATATAGGACCATTTCCCATAACACAAGTCATCAATCCTGTAACCGTAGCTCTTAAACTTCCCCCTCTGTTCAGTAGGATACATCCCGTATTCCATAGCAGTTTGGTGAAACCGGTGACGATAGAAAGGCCAGGTACCTCAACTACTCCACCAGGTCCCGTGCATACCAACCAATATGAGATAGACCGAATATTGGACTCCAGGGTTCGTAGGGGGATGTTACAATATCTTGTGCGGTGGAAAGGATACCCTGTAACACAGGCCTCGTGGGTGGCAGCACCCGATGTTCACGCTGCCCGATTGATACAACGGTTCCATCGGAAATACCCAGCCAAACCTAATGCAGGATCGTAACAGTGACTAACATCTGTATGCTGTCTATTTATAGGTGAGCTCCTGGTAGGGGGGGCCGCCTGTCGAGTCCTGCCGGAGCTCGCCATCGATGGGGTGTGTGGGAGACGAAGGAGTGGAGATAAGCAGCCGCAGAGAACACACAAACAGTTCCTGGATAGCAGCATTCAGGGCAATGATTGATGACGTTGCTGGGCCTCTCCGATTCTGCTGTCCTCGCTGCTCGCAGCTGTTACTGTTAAGGGAGTGGGGGGTGCTTGATTGATAATCACCGGATGTATGTTTAAGGGGCTGAGTTTTTGTTAAATAGCGCTGTGGTGTGATTACACCCAGCGCTGACTTTGAACCAAAACACCGACTTGTACTTTACTTTTGACTGCAAGCTTATCATTGCCAAAGTAAACCCTGATTCTCTGTGTGTTACTGGTGATTATTTCCTATCGCAGTTCTGAACGAACGACAAGCCGAGAGCCGCCCTGAGTCTCTGGAGAAGGGCGGCATATAAATCTAATTTTAAAAAAAATAACCAACATCTGAATTGGACGCAGAAGCAAATTGGCATTGAATGCAGTTTAC
The DNA here is from genome assembly GCF_059756535.1 of Pantherophis guttatus. Taxonomy (NCBI): domain Eukaryota; kingdom Metazoa; phylum Chordata; class Lepidosauria; order Squamata; family Colubridae; genus Pantherophis; species Pantherophis guttatus. The sequence goes on along the minus strand of NC_142063.1, from coordinate 286,902,660 downwards.
ATAGCAAAGGTATTACATATGCAACCCTAGGGATGCCCTACTGGACTGCACCAATTGTAGGTTTGGGATACTCTTCAAGGTTAGCCACATGTAGAACACATTGAAGTAATCTATATGGAAGATGACCAGGGCATGAATGACTGAAAAATCCAGGAAAGAGCATAACTGGCACATAATATGAACTGGAGCAAAGAACACAGCCATGGCTGCTACCTGCTCCTCAATATTCCACTACCACATGGAGTTCCCACTTAATCCCAAGGGTTTCTGACAACTGGCCTCCATCATGCAGGTTGTGACTACGGTCACTGTACCTAATCCAGTAGCTGGACCAATTGAAACTAATCCACACAAAACATTATTATTATTTCCACACCTATCACAAAAGATGGAAGACTTAGGTTATATGTTTGTAGTCTAAATATAAGTTGTTTATTCTTGAAATGGGAAGTGCTGGTACTGGTTCAGTCCAGTCCATTGGTGCTAAAGGTTGGATCCCAGAATTTATGATGGAGTGATCTCAAGTTTATGTACCATATACCAAGGCTTAGCCATTTTAGAGCTCTTGAAATTATGCTGTGTTATCATGCAATCCCTGGATACTTAATTTATCAGTTCTACTAGGCAGATCAGACTAGGAAGATTACTTTAATTGAGAATGGTTATAATAACTGAATTGTGCAAGTCTGATTATACTTTTCTTTTTCCTATTCTTATACCCATGTGAATTAAGGAGGTACTGTATCTATCTGACCCTCTTTCAGTTATCATCTTTTTTTCTGGACTCAAAAACCTATTTCAACCCATTTTTCAGAGATAACAGTTTCTGCATATTTTATCAAACTCATTTTCCTTCCCTTCCAAAATACTGGACCCTGGAAAAAAATGCAGAATTCTGTATTCATTTCTTTATTATTAGATTTCTATCCCACTTTTATTTTTGATCAACTCAACGTGTAATACATATCTAATTAATTAATTAATCAAATTTGTATAGCTGCCCATCTCACCAAGAGCTGTACACAAGAGATTGTGTACAACAATTTAGTGTCTCTGAATGGCATACAACAATCAGTGTTAATGCTTCCTCTTCCTATTGTCCCTACAAAATAATCCAGTGAGGTGGGTTGGGCTAAGAGAACATTACCCACCCATTTTTTTTCATTCTTAAGAAAGGACTAGAAATAATTGCCTACTAATTTCTGCCCCAGCACCTTAGCCAATACCCAAACTGGCTGTCAAAAATCTCACATCAATATTTAGTAATTTTATATAATTTAAATAATAAAGTCTGTTTAATAAAGCCTAGAATTTCAACATTCTCATTCAAGCTCAAGTTTTCACTGACATTTGAGAGGCCTGTGAGATATCCTGGGGCTTTCAGATGTCACATGCCAACTCATGAGTTATGTGCACAACATTTCAAAATGTTTAGTGCACAGGCTACACCCAACTTTTGGGGGGGCAGAGGGTTATGACACTTTTAGTCCATGCATATTTTTCTCCACTTAACAGTTTACTTAATTAGTTTAATAATTTATCTCAGAACTAAAACCATCTAAATACTGCCCCAAAGTGCAGATACTGGCTAAAAAAAGTCATCTTTAATCATCTATAAATCAAATAAGATAATACATTGGAAGGTAGAATTCATGATTAGTAGACAAATTGTGGCAAATAGAAATAACAGGCCAAAAGAACATACCTCTGAGTGCATTTGCTTGAAAGTCCTCTTTGCAGTTAGTAGAATAGGAATGTGGTCATTTATACAGGTTTGATCTGTATTAATGAACTAATCAGCTAAGCCAGTGTTAATCATCTCTCTGTAATGGAATCTGTGGATGACATTGTGAGACAAGGGGAAGAGATGCTGCCTAGGAAACAAGCAAGTAAGAGAGGCAGGAGTGCCCCCCCCCAAGGCTTAATGGTCATAAAAAGAAACTGAGATTAAGCAATTAAAAGTGGTGGTGGGAGGTTTTGTACTTTCAGACTTGCAAGAGTCTATTAATGTTTCCTTACGATAAAGCAGATTTAAGTCATCTAGTCATGTTCCTCCCTGTTTTACCCAGGAGAGTTGACACTCTTGCTCTACAGCCAGATGTGTCAGAGGAGAATGAAGTGTTAAGAGACAAATTGCTTAAACAGAAATACCAGCAAATGAGTATTAGAAGCTCCAAGAATGAAGTTGCCAGTTGTTAATGAAGAACAGATTTGAGGTTAATTTTTAATGACCACAGCTTGAATGAGAACTCAAGAGGGAAAGTGGTGCTATTTGGGGAATGTTTCCATTCAGGGAGAAGACATCTTTATTGGAAGTTATATTCCCTGCCTCCTTATAAATCAGTTATTCCAAATCAATCAGCTTTTAAGGATTGTCCCATAAATTGCAAATTGAAGTTTATGCCACTCCTCATCCAGGCTTCTTATTACACTTAAAAGCAACTCAATGGTCCTATAGAAACCCTGATAAGGAAACCATATTTCCTCTGCCGCATGTTTCCTAATCCAAAAGAAACAGCTGTTGAACCTTCTGGACATACAAGCATCCTCCAGACATTCTGGACTATAAATCACAGAATTCCCAGGAAGACTGTTTGGTAAACATACTAGCTTGAAACTGGGAGAGTAGTAAAGTCTACACATATTTAAGGAACCAAGCTAGAGGAGCTGATTAATACACATTTTCTTTTCCATATGATGTCCAAATCTCCTGATCCCACTTTTAAAGAACCCTCTCCAATTTAAATATTTGGTTTACATCCTTTAATTTAGATAGTTCCCGCTGCCCAAGATTCTAAATTCTGTGTGTCTGGCTTATGTTTCCTGCAAAACATGGGTGATTGTGACTGTTTATTACATAACAAATTCATTTTAGACAACATCCATTATTTGTAGAGATGGTGCCATTTCTGTGAATAGGATTGCACTCATTCCAGAAATAGATGATAGGTCATAATTCTTACAATGCTTGTCTATCCTTCTGGCCCAATAAACTCAGATTGGCTCCAGCAAACCTCACACAGAGTGCATTTGGGTGTACTGTATATAAAAAACAACAACTTCAACTATGATCTGTCTTAGTTTCCCTACCTCTTGGTGATGGGCTTGCAGTCCATATTTAAATTCTGTTTGACTTTTTGACCTTGGTAGTTTGGTATATTGAGCATTTATTTTTTAAACTTTCTATAAAATATTCAACATAGCTTATTATAAGAATAAAAATTAAAGATCACAATATTCCATTTGGGTTAACATGCTCTATGCCAGGAACATCCTTCCCCTTATAACCGGTGGTCACTGCCTTCACAAGTTAATTTTTCTTCAGTGCTAAGTTGGCAACTTTGTCTGAATGGACCTCAATTGCTGATCCTCTTGGGTAGGGGCAGAGGTGGGCTGCTACTGGTTCACACTGGTTGTCCTGAACCAGATGTTAATTTTCTAAGCAGTTTGGAGAACTGGTTGTTGGAAGAAATCTTTTCCCACTTTACAGGGCTAATCCTGCAAGGGAGGCAGGAAGGAAACATTCTGGTATACCTGTATTTCTAGCCTAATCCTTATCTTAATTGCCCTCCTGCTTTAAGTGTTTTCAGTAATGTAAACCTTAATGGTTCTTGGCAGTACGCCCAGACTTTCTTTCTGTAGACTGAGCTTCTCCAAAGTTGGACAATTCTGTCAACTTTCCCCTTCTAATCCATATAACAGGAAAGATGGTAAAACAGTGATTTTCCTCCTTCCGCTTCTCCCTCTCCTTAGACAGGAAGGTGTCAAATACGAAGATGCCTCATACAAAAGCAGTTGAAAGCAGGAGTCTTCAACGAATACCAACAAAAAGGAAACAGATCAGTGCATGCTTTTCCAGCATGAGGGATGAGGTAACGAAACAGAAGAATCCACCAAATTGGGACTCTGATAAGCACGGGCTAGACAGAAAACCAGACCAGCACAGTACCCAAAGGGGAAAAAGGTCTTTGTTGCAATATTTTTAGGATCAGACTCAATAATAATAGTAAGAGTTAAAGGATTAAATATACCTCCTTTTATTTACAATAGGCATTCTATATTCACTGAATATTCACAGATAGAAGCAAGGAAAAGGGTGAGGGTGGCTCCTTATATATACAGTGGGTGGAGCTATATGAGGGAGTGGTGAAATATGAATACATTAAGAATAGAAGGATAAGTTAACCCCTGATATCCCATTCATATACTATTTACACATTATAGAATAAGGCATTTACATCTGACAAATCCCCCTCTAAATGCCGATTCGTTATGTAACACCAATTACATTCAGATTCAGGACAATACAAGACATACAATTTAGAAGTTAAATATTTGTGCTGTTTAGAAGGTAAAGGCTTTGTCAATATGTCAGCTAATTGTTCTGAAGTATCACAATGCACTGCTTTAATAAATCCATCCTGAGATAATTGTCTCACATGTTTAAATTTTATATCTATATGCCTGGACCTTTGTCCAACGGCGTCGGATCTAGATATTTCAATGGCTGCTTTATTGTCTTCATGCATAACAAAAGGCAAAGCAGGTTTTTTCCAAACATCTGAAATTAAATCATTAAACCATACAAGGTTATTTGCAGCTTTGGATAAACAAACATATTCCGCTTCTGTCGTTGAAGTGGCTACTAATTCTTGTTTACCAGTATACCAGTAAACTGGACAGTCATTCAAGAAAAAAATATAACCAGATGTACTTTTTCTGCATGATGTGTCGCCAGCCCAGTCCGCATCTGCGTAACATGCAAGCTTTGGTTCTTTATTATCACTAGGTTCTAATACTAAGCAAAAATCTAGTGTACATTTCAGATATCTTAAAATCCTTTTAACAGCTTCCCAGTGATACATTGTTGGTTTGCTGACATGTCTGGATAATAAATTGAGTGGTAAGGCGATATCTGGTCTAGTCCAATTAGATATATAAAGAAGTGAACCTATGATTGATCTATAAAATGTGTTATCTTTGAATTCAGGAGAAGATTCATCAGTATTTCTAAGAAAATCAGTTTGCATAGGAGTATCACAAGGTTTGGCATTGTTTAAATTGCATTTATTTAAAAGTTCTATAATCTTATCTCTCTGAGTAAGTTTGAATCCCTTTCTAGTCTTATTAATTTGGACACCAAGATATTTGTTCACTTTACCTAGAGATTTCAACGAGAAATGTTCATTTAACTTATTTACAAAAGTTTCTCTTCTCTCTTTGTGTTTTCCTATATACAAAATGTCATCTACATAAATCAACACAAATTCAGTGTAATCATCACCCTTTTTGACAAAGAAACAGTTATCAGCAGTGGTAGCATTGAAATCCATGGTCTTAAGTACTTTTACTAAACAATCATACCATCTTTTACCTGATTGTTTTAATCTGTATAAACTTTTGTTTAACAGCCAAATTTCATTTTTGTTGGTGTACTGACTGTGAGGTGCTCTTACATATATTTCCTTATCTAGTTTCGCGTGTAGATACGCAGTCTGTATGTCATATTGAAATACATCAAGGTTGAGTGCTGATGCTACCACTAGAGCTGTTTTGACACTCTCAGTTCTTACTGTGGGGGAATACGTTTCAGTATAGTCCTCCGGATATTTCTGTGCATAACCTTGTGCAACTAATCTAGCTTTGTATAGAGTATTGCCTCCTTCTAAGTTCTTAATTTTATATATCCACCTGGTACCAATAATTGTTTTATCTTTAGGTGCAATTGCAGGTGTAAATACATTTAATCCTTGTAAACTTTCCATCTCTTTCTTCATAGCAAGTTCCCATTTTTCTTTTTCTTCATGAGGAAGTTTTAACACTTCCTCATATGTATTAGGTGTTATCGGTTCACCATCCATATGCATTATGTAATCTCTATATTTATTTGGTGTTTGATTTTTGTTGTTCCTAATGGCTCTCTCAGGTTTGCTATTGTTATCATGCAAATATCTTGCTTCCTTTTTTGTTAGTGTGTCTGTCTTTATTTTGTGTTGGCTATTTGTCCAAGTTTTGGTTTTGCTTTTATATTTGTTGATATTTTGTTTTTCTATGAGATTTTGTATCTTTGCATTTATTTGGAAATATTTCATTAAGATGTAATTTAGACCAGTTGGCCTGTTCATGGAACACAGCTGTTCTGGAAACTATAAATTTGTTATTATTATCAATGAATCTGTACCCTTTGGTGCCAGTTTCATATCCCATAAATCTGAGTCTTCTGGATACGTTTTCTCCCTTCCTTCTCAACTGTTTAGGTATGTGTACGTCTGCAGTGACTCCAAATATGTGCATGTGTGCTAATTTTGGTTTCCTATTATACATTACTTCATATGGTGTCTTATTTACAATACTGGACCAGGTTCTATTTTGTGTGTAATTTGAATAATGTAAGGCTTCTGACCAAAATTGTTTGCTTAAGCCAGCATCCTCCAATGTGCACCTAATCATGGTTTGTAAAGTGGAATTTTTCCTCTCTACAATCCCATTCTGGAACGCAGAAAATGGACTGGACGTGTAATGTAGCATTCCTCTATCCTTTAACCATTGGGAGAATTCTTTGGACATGAATTCACATCCCCTATCTGTCATAATTTGTTTTATTCTGATATTGTGTTGTGTTTCTATGCGTTTGTAAAATTCCTTAAATTTTTGAAAGGTTTCATCTTTGTGTTTTAATGTGTAAACAAACCCATAGCGGCTATAATCGTCTACTATTGTCAGGAAGTAACGTTTTCTATAAGTGATTGATGGAGTTAATGGGCCAACTAGGTCCATGTGTACTAAGTCAAAAATTTTGTTAGTTGTTCTAGTAGATTTTCTTGGCCTGGGACTAGTTTTTAGTTTTGTAGATTTACATACTGAGCATTCCAAATAGTTTTCACAATTTTTTATTTTGACACCTTCTGCGTGTTCAATCATTTTTTGCACTACGGGAAAACTGGCATGTCCTAACTTCCTATGTAAGATGTGAGCACACTCATCATGAATTGGCTTACCTATTTTTGGTTTTTTTTCTTTGTGTGCATCTGCATGATCATGAGATATTTTACATTCATCATTGTCACTGTTGCTAATATTTTCATCATCTGCTTCAATACAATCTTCTATATTTGAATCAATGTTATGCAACCATTCTTCCTTTGTTATCAGATAAGGTAGGCCTCCTTTAATCATCACAGTGCCTACATTTATTTTATTCTTCTCTAAAGTCGCTTTTCCCTTTGAGAAAACTATATTAATGTCAGAGTCTCTACTTAGTTTTATGGCACTTAGTATGTTATGAGGTATTTCAGGTATTAATAATACCCCCTCTATTTTTCCTAGACCAGGCAAGATTACGTTCCCTCTGCCTAATACTTGAACCTTTTCTTGGTTAGCTACCTTTATTACAAATTTATCTTCTGTAAATGAAGACAATATATTTTTGTTATTAGTGGTGTGATTAGTTGCTCCAGAATCAATAAGCCAATTGTTGTTCTCATTTTGTTGTATTTTAGCGTTGTCTTGTTTATTTAGTCCATTCAGTGAACCAGATTTTCTATCCTTTGAATTTTCTCTGCCCCCTCTATTTTCTCTGTAATTTGGTGGGCTTCTATATCTATGTTTATCTATGGAAGACTGTCTATAATTGTATTTGTTCCTATATTCTGACCTATGTCTTTCCTTTGAAATTTTGGGACAATCTCTTCTATTGTGTTCCCTGGATCCACAATTGTGACATTTAAGTGTTTCATTATATTTGTCTTGGAAAGCTACTTTCCTAAAAGGTTTGTGCTCTGTGTGATTGCTAGTACGATTTTTTCTTGAATTGTCTTCTGCTATCAATTTGTTGGATAGACTTTCTATGGATAAATATCCTAGATTAATGGTGTCTAAATGTGACATAAAACTATCCCATGATGAATCAAGTGAATTGATAATAACACTTTTCATTGTTTGGTCTGAAATCACCTCCCCCCTCAAATGCAGTTCAGCTCTTATTTTGTTTAAAGATATCAAATGCTCACTTATAGAAACCCCTGGTTTCACCCTAGATGAAAAGAAATCCTTAGACATTCTTGTGGTGGTGGCTACACTGTCGCTGTGAAATAAATTAAACATGCATTGAATAATTTCTGAAACAGTTAGGTTCGGTTTGATGCTATGATACATTGCAGGAGACACACTAGATATTATTAAGAAAAATGCCCTATGGTGTAAACAATCTATTTTTAAAGTCCAAGGTCTTTTGGGGGGACTAGTGATAAAAAATAGTAAATTTTCTTTCATAAATATAACCTGGAGCTGTTGATACCATTCTTGCAAATTAATACCATCAACCCTTAGTTTTGGGAAATCGCTGGGTAAGTTTCCCACATTATTTTGTTCATTACTTACAACCTGAGGTAGTCCGTGGTCTCGCAAGTGTAGAAAATTACAAAACGGCATGGGGATGCTCGCAACGAGTCTGCGCGGTTCTCTCGCCAGTTCATGTCTTCCGGGACCGTCTGCATAGTTTCGCGCATGCGCGTTGTTCATTTCTTCTTCGGCGTCGTCGTGGAAGGTTCTCTCCATTGCGGCTCGTCCGCTCCGCTCCTCTTCAGACGAGTCGGTCTCTGGTTCGGCCTTGGGAGTTCTGACGACGGCGGCTGCTCTTCTTTTTCTTTTGGGGGCGTTGGCATTGGCTTCTATCTGTGGTGTAGGACGGAATCGACAAGGCTCTCTGGGCTCGGGCGTCGTCGCTCTCGAAGTCAGGATGGGAGTGGGCAGGTCTTGAGGTGTCGGCTTGCTCGCTCGCTTCTTCGGTGGCTCTTTGGTAATTTTTAGTTTTGGCCCAAATGCAGCAAAAAGCGTTTTCATTGCTGACTTTACTTGGGATCTTGTTGGGTCATCTTCACTTTCTGTTTCTGACTCTTCCGATGAGTTTGAATCCTCTTTTTCATTTTCGTTGTCTGATAACGTTTTTCGCGCCAGAAATTTTGAACTGAGCATTTTGATTGGCTCTGCTTCGCTCATCTCGGAGGTCTGTTGAAACCAAGATGGCTGCCATTCAAAATTTCGCGCCGGAGCACATTTTTTCTTCTTCGTAATGACTTTCTCTGCAGTCGTATTACTCACTATTGTTGTGTCTTTAGATTTCTCATTAGTGATGTTTTTCTCTCTCGCTGCTCCGCTGTTCTTTAGCATTTCTTGGAGGTTCGCGATGAGGCTTTCATCATTCTTCTGGCTTTTTAATAGTTTTAATATTTCTGACCTGAGTTCGTTATTCTCTATTTCGATTTCTTCCTGGTCATCATTTTCATCTCTTATTTCTTCGTCTTCAGTGATGTATTCTTCGGATTCTCTCGAAATTGCGTTTGTGGATTCGTTGATTATTTCTTGTTCTGTTTCTATTTCTTTGCTGTAGGCCCTGGTGTTGGGCCTATCTTTCTTAGACATTTTTAAGTTTTTATTGAGTCAATTAACCATCCTCTGCTACCAGCTTGTTGCAATATTTTTAGGATCAGACTCAATAATAATAGTAAGAGTTAAAGGATTAAATATACCTCCTTTTATTTACAATAGGCATTCTATATTCACTGAATATTCACAGATAGAAGCAAGGAAAAGGGTGAGGGTGGCTCCTTATATATACAGTGGGTGGAGCTATATGAGGGAGTGGTGAAATATGAATACATTAAGAATAGAAGGATAAGTTAACCCCTGATATCCCATTCATATACTATTTACACATTATAGAATAAGGCATTTACATCTGACAGTCTTCAAATCAAGAAAGAGATTTCTTGAGCCAGTTTCATTTCCAGTCAGTTTATGCATGAAAATGAAGCAGCTTAAGGCCATAGAACAGAAAAACCCTAAAACTGAAATGAACTGCTGCTAGGGATATACAACATACACAGTAATAAAAACACCCTTAAACGCAATTTGATAGTACCATGTCTACAATGAATTATTAAAAGGATTTGTTTCGTGACCAAAATAATAAATGGGTAGGCAGCAGTGCTGGAATTCAAATTTTTTTACTACTGGTTCTGTGGGCATGGCTTGGTGGGTGTGGTGTGGCTTGGTGGGCATGGCAGGGGAAGGATACTGCAAAATCTCCATTCCCACCCCACTCCAGGGGAGGATACTGCAAAATCCCCATTCCCTCCCCACTCCTGGGGGAAGGATATTGCAAAATCTCCATTCCCACCCCACTCTGGGGCCAGACAGAGGTGGTATTTGCTGATTCTCTGAACTACTCAAAATGTCTGCTACCAGTTCTCCAGAACCTGTCAGAACCTGCTGTATAGCACCCCTGGTAGGCAGGATGAATTTATACATTCATGTTTCTCCACATAATCTGTTTCATTGTGAGGATATACTGTAATGGGAAAAAGAACGCCATTTTGAGATTATTGGATATAAATGCAATACCAAAAGAAGAAAGGGAAGGAGAATATTACGTTTAGCTTTCTTCTCTTAATAAAGATTTTTTTTTCCTAATGGATCAAGTAGCAAAATGTCTTAAGTAAAGAAAACAATGCAGATAACTAACAGATTTGGTTTCTGCATCCCCCACTGTTGTTGTCCTCTTTGTTTTCTTGTTGATGTAGGAAGGAGGTAAGTTTGTTATGCTTTATCTACTCATGCTGCACAGTCCTGAGGGCAGGGGCCTAGCCAAGCACAGTTGGGCTCTGAATGCAAAATGAGACAAAGGAATCAAAATAATGAAATAAATTTGGCTGCTCTCATAGCTGTGCAGCCTTGATCTTGACAAGAGTTCCCTGTTCATTTTTGTAGATGGCAGAACATAACATTCATCCCGTGAAGCTGCATGCAACCTTGTCATAGTGCTGCAGGCACTCAACTGTAGTCTGTGTTGGTTTTGTACACTTGAAGAGAATTGAGTAACTGGGAATTAGAAGCTGATCCTCAGCGTGCACAAGAAAAGTACCAAAGTCAAGAGAGAAAGAGAGAGAGAAAAAATCCAACTTCAAAGTACAGGGTTTTTTTTAAAAAAAAATAGCAATAAATATACCTCATCGGAAAACTTTTTTTTTTCCTATGGCTCTATGGACTGCTTTCCAAAGTCTAAGGAGCCATATAGTACAAAGAACTATTAATTGAAAGTTTCATGTTTGGACAACAAGGAAAAACGAACATAAGAATATATAAAACTTTCCCTCTTTTGAAAAATATCACTAACTTGCATACACACACACACACACACACACACACACACACACATACAAAGTACCTTAACTGATTCTCCCTAAGCATTTCAATGAATCAAATATCACCTCCCAGCAATTTTACTAATCCAGACACAATTCAGACTTGTGTCTCTTGCTTCTAGATTTGCTTCAAATTTCACTTGATACACATCATCAGCCATGAACACAACTATTATTCAACATCTTTGTCCCAACACTGACTAGGATGGTCAGGTATCCTATTTTATATAGGATAGGTCAGTAATAGCTAACCTTTTTGCCATCACGTGCCAGGAGGGGGGGGGGGTGGCGGGGGAGGTTTGCACATGTGCATGCCCACACCCATAATTCTATGCGTCCCGCCCTGCATGCGATCCCCCCTCCCCCCCCCGCTTCTGGCATGCGATGGCCCGATAGGCCCATTTTTCTTTCTCACCTGGCTCCAGATCCTCTCTATGCATCTGGGGAGGGCAAAAACAGCCTTCCCCACCCCCTCAGAGGCTCTCCGGATGCCCAAAATGGCCCATTTCCCAACTTCTGGTTGGACAAGAAGTGACATTTTTTGCTGTCCCTCCTCTCTAGGAATCTCTGGAGGCTAGGGACAGCAAAAAAATCACTTCCTGTCCAACCAGATGTTGGGAAACAGGCCATTTCGGGCCTCCGGAGGGCCTTCAAGGGGGTGGGGAAGGCTGTTTTCACCCTCCCCAGATGCATAGAGAGGATCTGGAGCCAGGTGAGAAGGAAAAACGGGCCTTCCCCCCCCCCACCCCACCCCCAGGCCTCCAGAGGCAGGAAACAGCCTGTTTCCCTACTTCTGGTGGGCCCAGAAGGCCCGAAAATAAGCTGGCCAGCGCATGCATGCACACCAGAGCTAAGCTGGCATGCCCACTGATATGGCTACACGTGCCACCTGTAGACATCAAAATCACCACAACACAGTTTTCCATCACTATGAAATGTGCATTTTTATTAGAACATTTTTGAGGGTATCTGAAGACACCAGGGATTGAATCTGAGATCTTTACATGTGCTGTATCTCTGAGCCATAGCCCATGGTTTGCATGCAATTAACCCTATATTCAGTCCTCAACATCTGAAACAGAACAAGTTAAACTCCTGCTAAGTTAAAATCCAGGGACCTGCTCTATTCTACACCCACAATATTGGACTAGAAGGACTCAATAGAACACAACATTGCAGGTTGCTGAGCAAGTTTTAAATTTATACATATCAATTTCTAGATACGTATTTAAAGGCATTTTTATACAAATCTTTGTCTTGGTGGGGTGGGAGGGAGAATGAAGTCATATACTTCTTTTGGAGATGTGTGTGTGTGTGTGTGTGTTAGCAAGCCACAATAACATCGGAAAGTCAACACATGCAGCAAGCTATTAATAAATGTGGCACAATTATGTGATAGTATCACAAGGTCTGATGCAAGAGTCTAAATTGCACCATGTACTTGATGATGTTATGACATATGTGTCATCATTTGTCCCCCTCTTGTGGATGCCCATGCATATATCTGGCTAAACATCTGTCATTTCTTAATGAGACCCTGCATCAACATTTGCATTTGAGTTAATAAAATCATGAAGTGGCAGACTAATAAGTAGTAAGCTTCATACCTCACAGATACAGATAATTTAAGAAGCCAGTCTTCATCCTGTAAAATCACAGATTCTTTGGAGACAATGATGGCATTTTAAAATTGCTATGATTTGGCACATCTGGTTAATAAGAGTTTTTGCAAGTCCACTGTGCAAAATCTCAAAAACTAGTGAAATGAAGTTACAGCATTCATAGTGAACTTTGAAATAGTGTATGTGCAGACACTCAATAATTATTATAAACATCACAGAATATTATCCCCTTTTGCAGATACTACTACAGTACGGACTTGAATCAATTTTGCATATATGTTTTATGGCAACCCCAATATCTGAACCAGGCTAACCACAAGGCAACCACAATACTTAAGTACCCTAGTTTGACAGAGCCCCAACCTACAGATGTTATGTTTGCCTCTACCAGTTCCATCTTGATTACACAGCCAAGCATGAGGCTCCACCTCTTTGTGATCAGATTTTACTTGAGTCCCTCCTCAGGCAGGCAGTGGAGCAGTAAATCAGAAGCTAGGCAGCGGGGCTGCACTGCAGATGACAGGATTAACTTGGCTATAATATGCCATGAGTCACATAAGAAGGTTGCAAACCTGTCTCATTTGCTCTGCTTGAGAAATCAGTCATGTTCCCATTCTTTCCCAGTCTCAGCGGTGACAAATTGATAGCAAAAAAACCTAGAGGAGGAAAAAAAATGTCATGAGAACTAAAGATTAGTGAGAAGAGTTAGAAAAAGAACCTAATTTTAAAAATCGACCGCAGACCTCAACTTCATGACATAACATGCCGCTTAGCAATAATTTAATCATTTTCCTCTTTCACGCAGGCCTGTTTTTCTTGTTTGGTGAAGATGGGATGGGGAGGTTATTCAGAAATACAGAGAAGTTACAGGAATGCTGATTGCTTCCTCAGTTAGCATCCTATTCTGGACACTTGCTTCACTAAGTCCGTGAATAGCAATGAAGCCATTTCACCAAGCTAAGCTTCCACTAACTGTGCCTTGTTGATTAGTGTCCTCCACATGGCTGTTTCCAAGCCAGCCCCTTCTCTCCCCCCCCCCCCCCGCCCACACTCCTGAGAATGGAGAAATCAGACCTCTGTTCCTTTGGTAATCCTTATGACTTTTGATCATTTTTTTCTTAGTAAAATTATTTTCTTTAAGCCACTTTGTGATATAGCTGCTGTTGCTGTCATTCTGACATTTTCCACCTAACAACACCAGCTGCAACCTCTGGACTGTGTTGAGCCGGGTCAACTGAGGTCACCATCGCACACCCCGAACTACAAGGCAGGCAAGCTGAAAGCAGGCAGAAGCAAGATTTTAAAAAGCAAATCTTAGCATTAATAATTTTCTTTTTGTCTCTTACTAGCCTATAAACGCAGGATAGAATCTGATGGAATTGAGACAAAACGTTTAAGGAGATTCTCAGTAATCCGGGTCATGGTTGTCCCAAAGGTGTTTTTTCAATAAGCAGCTGGACTTTGTTTTTCCTTGAATACGTTTTGCTTCTCATTCAAGAAGCTTCTTCAATTCTGACTCAGAGTCAGAACTAAGTACAGTTGCCTGTTGAAAAAGGCAACAAAGTTTTGGGCCAAAACTTAACATTCTATTAATGTTGAATGAATACTTAACGCCTGGATTTTATGGGGCCACCTTCCTCCAATCATTTTTGCCTTTCCTATAATATATGGTAAGGTTGGCATGCTCCAGATCTCGCCTACTAAAGGATGCCATCTTAAGGGGAACCTGATAGTTTTGCCTTCTCTTTGATGGCCCTGCCCTCTGGAATAACATTTTCTGCAAGGTTTGCTGGCTTCCACCATTCTGTCTTTCAGGACAGTTGTTTTTTACAAAACCACTCCTCTGGCAGACCCTGAGCCAAAGTCTTTTGTCAGACCACTTATCAATAATGACATTTCAATGTTTTTGACCCATTCTCTATTTGGGCATTTTGATTTTACAAGTTCCCCTGTGGTTGGCTTTTTATGAAGTATTTTTAAAATTTCTGTATGTTGCCTTGAGTCATCCCAATTAGGTAGCTTATTCATTGAAATTGTCAGGGTTCCAAGTAACACCCCCAATGAAAGAAGACTCCGAGGCTTGAAGTTCCTCAAAGTTCCATTTTATTAGAGATATCATATTGAAACATCTGGGAAAACCCGAATCTGAAAGTTTCCAGGTTTTCCCCACCCAAAAGAAAGTCCAAGTCCCTGCCCAGCACCCATGTGTCCATCACATGGTCCAATCAAAGCACCGTGCCAACTGGAGATGCCTCCCAGTCACACCCCTCCAGATGCAAGGAAAGATGTCCTTGACTCTCTGAGAAAGGAATGTTATTATGACTACATAACACCCATGCTCCATACAATCCCCCCTCCCAGTTTCCCACAACAGTAAATGTGGCAGGCCTGAAGGCCCAGTGCAAAAGATGGCTTCCAGGCCTGGCAGAAATACATAAAATCATGAGTAATTAAATAGGGTTACTAAGGTTTTTCTATTGTCATTTTAAGAATTAATCCTTGCCCGTTACATTGAATATTACAATATGGTGACAACTTTTGCAAAGAGCACTTGAGCCTGTATTCCAAGAAATAATTATGTGGTCTTGTGCCATAGTATATGAACCTGTGGTATAGGGAATTTACGGTATATATAAATCTATACATAAAATATAAAGAATCTGCACTGCCTGGCAGCCTCCTCAGTATATGCTTATATGCTGCTCCACTTCACAGAGCCTGGGTCTTCCTGATCTTTCAGGATTGAATCCCCAACAATCATCATGGGGAATGCTAGGGACAGTGATCCATCTGGAGAGCTAGGGTTGCCCACCCTATGCTAGAAATTATTTCTTCTATGTGGCTTGCCCTTGACTCGTGGACATACTTGTCATAATGCAAAGAAAAACGGTGACTCCAAGAAGACTTTCTGTGACATTCAGTCTTAACCAACTTATCATAAAAGTATATTATTGTAATAATGACTCTGTTATCTGATAAGCAACCTTTTAAAGAACCTTTCAGTTTTCAGTTTTACAATTCTGCTTCACAGCAAAGACATTTTGAGATTGAATGTCATATCAATGCCATGCTAATAAATAAAAGAATTGTGTTAAAATTAATAATGCTATTATCAGCAGCAGTTAACATTCTAGGATTCAGAGAAAAGTGATGATACATTTTCAGTTCTGGAATAATTTAAAAAATGGGAAATAATTCTCAAGAGTGAACCATGACCTTAGACTTCTCTTTCTCAAATAGACACATCTTTTTCTAGTAAAGTACAAATGATTTTTTTTTAAACCAAAATGTGTTTCAAAAGCAATTCATAGAGTATTATGGCATAATAGTATTCAGGTTTATGTACAAAGATGAGTCAATAAGTAGGGGGATATTGTTCTTCTACGTTTTTTTCTACATTTTACTCTAAATGGATAAATATATATAATCTGATTATATATATTTATTACTGAAAGGTTATGAAACATTACAACTTTATATAGCACTTTATGTGCTGCTATACTTAAGGTTTGACCCTCCCCACTTCTCTAATGTAATCACTACAGCAAGAAAATGAGCCACAGAATTACATACTGAATGCTCCTCATTCCTCAGAAGCATTTTATACTTCTAGTTAAATTGCAATGCATGTGCATCTTTGCAATTGCAAGTGTAAAAATGATTTTTATAAAATGGGAATATATCGATAGATGAAAGAGACAGGCAGACAGACAGACAGACAGAAAATTGGCCTGTGCAAATCTGCCTGTTCTTGGTTTTTTGCAACAAATGTGGTCTTTCATGGTCCAGATTGCAGCCTACAAAACTTGTTTGCTTGATTGAAATCCAAACATTTATTACTAGGTTTTGGATGCCAACAGCAGCCACTGGACTTGCCCCTTTTTGTTACCCAATATTTTGTCTTACAGGATTCAACTATGCTGTTTTTGGCATGAGTCCTGAGGAAACAATGCTGTGTACCATCAAGACGGGCATGTGGTGAGGAACAAAATGTTATCTGCTCTATCCTGGTCTGCACACATTGATCTGCTAGATGAATAATAAATGGTATGGATGATTATATGGCCTTTCTTATATTCCTCATGAATTCATTAAACACCATTATAGACTATATAAAAGTACACAGTTCTGTATGACCCCTCTATTGTACATCGCAGGCAGCCAATAAG
Organism: Pantherophis guttatus; assembly: GCF_059756535.1. NCBI lineage: Eukaryota > Metazoa > Chordata > Lepidosauria > Squamata > Colubridae > Pantherophis > Pantherophis guttatus. The sequence continues at coordinate 286,885,668 of NC_142063.1, read as the reverse complement.
GAAAAGTAGAGGAGGTGAACCTTAGATCAGAGGTGTCAACCTCACGGGCTGTAGGCCAGTTGTGTCACATGCTGGCCACGCCCACCCCCAGTTTAGCGAAGGGGAAACAGTCCCAATATGTCACATGAGGACATGAGTTTAATACCCCTGCCTTAAATTGTTGCAGCCCATTTCACATGTTGAAGGGAGTTCCTATGTTGATCAAGGAGCTATCCATGCCATTATCGCAGGGTATGCTTTTACACTGTGCTCAATATCCTAATTTCTATCTTCTGTGGGATAATACTCAGGGTTACATCGAGCAGCATGGTCTCCTTCATTGTTCCATGCATGGAAGTTCTACACATCTGCAACAGATCTTGCAACAATTAGACACACTGCATGGTTTAATGAAGATGCAAAGGAAACTAAATGGGCAATGATTATGCTTTGGCTCTGAAAGAATAACCAGGTGCCTCTGGAGAATAGATTCCACATACTGTTTTACATCTGCACACTGACTGATACTTTACCTCAGCAAATTCTCCCAATTCTGCACAGTATCTAAGGCTTTAAACTAGATGCATGTGTTCTCTCTTAACAACCGCTGCAACAAAGGTACTCTCACTTGTTCAAATCCCCAGGCCTTGCAAACGCAGAAACAAACATGCTCTGGGACTGTTGGATACAGGTTTATTCAAGCCTGAGGCCTGGCACAAATGAGTATGTAGCAGTCCATTGCAAAGTCATTGCTCTATATAGGCAGGGCCATGCCCCTCAGTCCCACCCATGTAACCAGCATTCGGCGTCGGCATTGGCGTTCCACCATCCGGTGCTTAGGCCTGCTGGCCTCCGTCCAGCCTCTGACCACTTCCGCCCCACATGCCGTTGCATCTGGCACCAGCCAGCTGGGTCCCGGAAGGCCACCTGTCAGCTGCGCAGGCAAGAATGCCACCATTGACTCCCTCACTGCTGCGTCTTTGTATAATCAAAGCCCATTCCCCTTCCATTCCACTTGGTCATTAACATTTCCATCATTATTTACTGTGCAAGATCTAACATGATGAGGGAACTCCTTACTTCTTTTATTTTAACCTGACAAAAAGCTGCTCTGCTTGTCTCCTTTTCGTTGTCAAACATGCTGGTTCAAAAGATATCTATCCAATTAGTTCCCACTCTGGCTTATTCCAAAATGTACTCTGTGCTTAATGAAACTGAGCTCTTTCTCCTTACAATGCTATCTCATCCATGCACAGAGTTCTTTAGATGGGGAAAACTTATAAAAAGGGCAGAAATCTACTTTGGAGAGGGATCCAACTTTCAATCTCTGACCTAGCAACCTTTGTGCTCTAACGGGGGCTGCCAATTTCATGACACATTGCACAAGCAGCTTCCTCAGAGTTGCATTTGTCTCCAACTGGTCTCTGAATAAAGGCAAAAGCATGGCAGAGCACGTCTCCATTTCACCTTGTTAACCAGGATGAGCATTGCCAGATGCTCCCCATGCCAAGCAAATACCTTTTAATCCAGGAGCTTTCTGCCACCCGGTGTGGATATATTTTTCACAACATCCCAGTTCCATAGCAAGTGCACCACAGAACAGGCACTGCTCAGTTAAACGTGCTTATTTGCCTTGATATTGGGTAACTATGGTAACTGCTACAGCCTTTATTGGAGCTCTATGTTTACCTTACCCTATTTATTCCGATCATTTCTCTTGCCGCAAACATAAAACACACCTCAGTCTCTGCAAAAGGCATTCAGCCTAGTACGCCTGATAACTCAGTTCTCATTCGCATTCTCTGCTGGCAGTGTCATGTATCAAGTGATAACTGTACTACCAGATCACTACATCTCCTTGCTTAAGGCAAGTCTAGCATCTTCCTTTTCTTGACAGAAAAGCCAAAAATACATTTACCCTTCTTCAATGAAGCATGCTTTTTTTAATTTACAGAGCATATGCATTGCTTTATCTCTTTAGCACAACTCAATGAGATAGATCACTTCTATTCCCAGTGTAGCAGTAAGGAACAGAAGCTGAGAGCCACCAGCATAAAGTTAAGAAATGAGACTCCGATCTGCATCTCTCGTGTCCACTGGATAATACTGGTGCAATTGAGAAGCTTCTTTTAGTTTATCCATTTATTAGAAGGTAAAATAAAAAAAATCCCTTTATTGTCTGTTTACTGCTGATAGTACAAACATTGTTCACCAAGATTGTGATACTGTAGGCAGCAAGATTTGCCTGCACTGACCTGCAGTATTTTTCATCTAAGGTGGGGGGTGGGGTCTTTGTTTCTCCAAAGTTATCACATGCATTGTTCTTCCCATTGTAATTTAAATGAATGTTTCTCTGGGATTGATGGACAGACATAGGGACGGACAGACATATTCAGGCACCTAGGAAATGTATATATGGAATAGTATTGGGATGGGAAGTTCTTTTATAGCTCCAGTTTTTCACACCGACATGAAAAAATTGCCTTAAAATTGTATTCAACTGAATGTGGCCCTGATGCTTTTGGCTCCTAACAAATGGCAGAAACAAGGGCCCATTTGTTTGTCACTTTATTTTTATCCAAAACAGTGAAACCTGTTTAACTGAACATAGTTACAACTTATCCACAGACCTTCTGTCTATGGATAGATATAAGAAAAGGAATAGAAAGTACCTCCCCATCTTCTCTCTGTCTGTAGATGTTGCCACACTCCTGAAAGGAGACATTATGCCATTACCAGTAAGATAAGATAAGATAACCTTTATTGTCACTTTTTTATTGTGAGCACACTGGTCCACATAAAAAAATGAAATTCTGTTTTCTGCTCTCAAAAGAAAGTATATATCACACCTATACATATCCATATGCATATACATATACATATACATATACATACATATACACACACACATATCACTGTTCATTTGGAATACATAGCGGAAAGAGGAAACATGAGAATTCACAACATGATCCTATATGGAACAAAACTGTGATGGTAATGAGGCACATTACGTTCTCCTTTTGACAGCAACTTCTTCTCAATTTCAGCATCAAACAAATGGAGGAACGTTCCATGTGTAAAATCAAAATGGGCGATCCTGGAAAAGATTCCCCTTCTAAAGGGTGCTTTTCCAAGAGGCAACTGGACTTTCTGTTTTTTTTTTTCCTCTGAAGATGTTTTACTTCTCATCCAATAAGCTTCTTCAGCTCTGACTAAAGCTAGCAATTTGCACATGAACAGGGACATGAAAAGAGCCAGGCATCCCCTGAGCAATACTGATGTCACTGGCTAATCCTTTCAACCCAGAAGTGCTTCTTGTACAAAAGTACGAAAGCAGCAGCATCTCCATCACACATTTGTTTTTTTAAAAAAGTGAACAGCCATCCATCCATTTCCTGAGGTTTGAAATAGTATAGCATATTTACACCTGCATTTTTTTAAAAAAATTTGATTTATATGCCGCCCTTCTCCGGAGACTCAGGGCAGCTTACAATGCGTTAAGCAATAGCTTTCATACTTTTGTATATTTTATACAAAGTGAGCTTATTGCCCCCACAAACTGGGTCCTCAATTTACCTACCTTAGAAAGGATGGAAGGCTGAGTCAAGACAGCTGGTGTTAATCACAATGCTATCAGTCTGCTGAGCCATCAGGCCCAGGCAATGTGATGTGTGTGGTGAGAAGACATACTTCTCTAAACTTATTCTTCCGTTCCGTGCCAGAGAAACCATTGTTAATCATTCCCTTTCCACCCACTCCAACAAAAATGGCAAACTCCCATACGGAATGTGATGTGACTCTAGGTTTCTTTCCAAGGGTGGGTTTCAGCAGGTTCTGACCAGTTCTGGAGAACCGGTAGCGGAAATTTTGAGTAGTTTGGAGAACCGGTAGTAAAAATTCTGACTGGCCCCGCCTCCATCTATTCTCTGCCTCCCAAGTCCCAGCTGATCGGGAGGAAATGAGGATTTTGCAGTAACCTTCCCCTGGATTGGGGTGAGAATGGAGATTTCACAGTATCCTTCCCCTGAAATGGGGTGGAAATGGAGATTTTACAGTATCCTTCCCCTGCCACGCCCACCAAGCCGCACCCATAGAACCAGTAATAAAAAATTTTGAAACCCACCACTGTTTCTTTCCAACAATATGTTCAGATCATTGTTGCAAGCACTACCCAGGAAATAAATATCTTCCCTTCCCAGTCTACCTACATTACTGAGGTCAGCTGTTTCCAAATTTTAAGTAATTGACAACAATTCTTATGTATACCTTGAATGCAACACCATGTTAACATAAAATCATGATATTATTACTATTATCCCTCAATTATCCTTACACCCCCTTTTTTTTGTTTTACAAACAACTGACATGGTGCCAGATGGAAACATCTGGAATAGCTGCACTATGCACTAAGCAGATGCATTTTCATACAGCTCCTACAGCCGTAAGTTATGTCTTTCAAAACTGATTATTGGTGAAGAGAGATAAACTGCTATCTGAATAAGTAATTGTTTGTAGCTTTGGTCCAGATAAGGTACATCCATTCCTCCTCTATATGATTTACATGGTTTGGTGTTGCTTCACACTTAATCTTTTTTTTTATCTTTCACTTGAAAAAAAAATGGTTATTTTTAGGTATTCCATGGCATTCATCTGTATGCCGGTGTGCAATTTTTTTTTAACCTTGTAACTTTGCCAGAAAAAGATAGGTGAGATGCAAAGGGGAAAGCATTTATCAAACATAAAAATGCTATGATTAGAGCAGCTGCCACAGACCAATGCCAGCCTCGTTAACTTTCTCAAGTGGGAGATGCTGAGAGATAAAGAATGGCAATTAGAAGTGTGTTATCTACCCTGCATTGTAAGTTTTCATCCAGAAAGGAGAGCTTGGAAATGGAGGCCAGTGGCAGCAACTTCAAAGATGTATCAAACCCATCTCTCATTTTTCTAGTCTAGAGTTTCACCTTCTTGGATCCCTCATCCAGACCAGTCTCATGCTGGTCATGCCAGTCTCATGATGACAACTAATCCCTGACTCATCTTGCTTCATTGCAACTTTCATCACCAAACTACTTTTTACTTTAACATTAATGTGGGAAGTTACCAGGGGCCCAGCACTACTGGTTCACTCATGTGTGTGTGTGGCACTTCTTCACATGCTGCTGCTCTGTGTGTGTGTGTGTTTGTTTGGGTGCGTGCGTGTGTGTGTGTGTGTGTGTGTGTGTGTGTATAAGTTCGAATCCAAGTAAGGGTATGGCTAGCTGATGAGAGCTAAATAGCTTAAAATAGATCTATACTAGTCTCCCTTTATTTCTTTATCAGCAAAATATAATTTATATTACATATCATTTCCCTTTTATTATCTGCCCAGGATTGGAAACTTGTTTGACATGTGGAAAAACAGAGCACAGAATAACCAAACATTCAGAGCTAAAAAAATGCAGAGTTTTTAAGAGGGAAAAATCTTACACATACTTACATGGAAGTATAATTGAACATAATGTACTTGTCATTTTTTTCTAGCAATCAGCCAACAGAAGCCTTGTGAGATCACAAAGTGCCAAAATACAGATCCCCAAAATACAACTAAGAGTCCAGGGCTGATTAATTATTGAGGTTTTCAAACCTTGTTGAATCAGTTCAGTAGTACTTTCCATCTCTGAGGAAAGAAAATACTGCATATGATAGGATTTTTCAGGACATCAATCACTTTCTTGATGCTGCAGAAAGCATTAGATGAAAACAATATTCTGCACATATTTCTAACATATTTCTAAAAACGGTGGTATTTTTCTCTTTCTCTCTTTTCTTGATTGTTATTTATGTTGGTTTTTTTATTTGTATCCTTTGTAAAATTTAATAAAATTATTAAAAATGAAAAAATGTGGTTGGGCCAATCAAATTGTATGAAGCTAATGTTCTGTCAGATCCTGATATTTTACATGAGTGTAACTTCTGATTTAGTTTGGTTTTTAAGGAAGCCACTCTTTTCAAAAGCAAGAATCAAAATCAAATGAGCACCAAAGATGTTAGAGGACATATTGGTAGCATCTCATTATCTACTCTTATTGTAGGAGAAATTACTCAACTAAACAGGAGAAGGAAAGCTTTCTAATGCCAGCTATCAAATTGGCCCATCTTACCATTGGTACTTCTAGGGCTGAAAAAGCTAGGCAAGATGCACTCACTTGGGTCTCTATGTGTTCTGTTTTTCCTGCTCATTCTTCTGTCCCTTCTTCTACAGCACTGGTGCTTCCTATCCTTAATCCATCTACCCCAATGTCTTGTCTGTTAATTCATCCTCACTCCACTACTCACTTCATCTCCTTTGCTCTAATTTTACCCACTCCGATATGTTCAAAATATGTTCACAAACCTCCTTTATTTCTTAAAGAGAAAAACAAAAGGGGATCAAGATGCCAAGTGCCTGAATTTTTCATTATTTCTTCGACTTGCTTTCTACTTTTCTGAATTCTGTTCTTCTTTCTTTAACAGAGCCGCAGTGACGCAGTGGTTAGAATGCAGTACTGCAGGCTACCTGCAGTAGCTGACTGCCAGCTGCCTGCAATTTGGCAGTTCGAATCTCACCAGGCTCAACATTGACTCAGCCTTCCATCCTTCCAAGGTGGGTAAAATAAGGACCTAGATTGTTCGGGGCAATATGCTGACTCTTAGAGAAGGCTGCAAAGCACTGTGAAGTGGTATATAAGCTATATAGGCGATTGCTATAGTGCTATGATGATGCCAGTTCTGTGACTTTCTTATAAAAATGGACAAGCAAGGATAGGTGGATAAAAGAAGAAAGGAACTGGATAGCACAGGAAAGACATGTGTGGACCTGGTTAATATCTGGACAATTGTGGTACTCTGCCTCTGGTTCTGTGTAATGTTCGGCATGCTTTTCTAAACCTCCTTGAGGTATAAAGCCCATACAGATAAGCTTGCTGATGACCTAAGGGATCTAGGCTGGAAGAGTTTTTTTTAAACCAGGCTCAAGATTCTTGTCTACCTTAATTCCAAGGTAGCATTTGAGATTCAGCATCTTTTCTAGCAACAGTTCTGAACCCTCAACCTCTGTTCATGGCCTTGGTCCTGGATGTATCATTGCACTTCCCATTCCATATGGAATGGCTCAAGTACACAGACCTGAGTGGTTTTCAGAAATCATAAAAAGCATAATGATCCTATATTCTTTCTCCAACAGTGCCTTCCTAATTTTCCTTCATTCTCAGTTTTCTCTACACACACACACACACACACACACACACACACACACCTTCCTGCTCCTGTTCCCTTCTCTTTTTCCAGGTGTCTTGGAGCTCACAGCTGGAAACTAAGTTAAATGAAATGTGTTTCACAGCTCATTCACCGTCCTAACTATTTCAATGTGAAACACTCTGCATAACCAATGAATGTCCCAGGGATGCTGCCATTTGTCACTCCAGATAAAGCATTAGCTCTGACATAAAAACCACAAAGCAAAGGAAAGAGTGAAAATACTTCTCAAGAGATTAATCAAATAATGCTTTTCAAATTCAAACATTAATTCTGAATATTCATTTACTCAGGCTGAACAACTGAGAATTCAGAGTTTCATATTTGTTTTAATTTTATTCCTTATCAGTGTCAATAAATTCATTACTCCTTTAGACTGTTGCATGAAGTAAAGGGAAGGCCAAAAACTTGTGCATCTTTCCAGAATTTTTCTCACAGATAATTGAACCTCTTTACTGCCTTACCATGGAACACAGTTAGCACCCCTGACTCTGGGCTGCAAGAAATCAGCTCATCTCTAGATGGCAGCATTGAGATGCAGGAAACAAATAATTTCACGCCATCTAGTGTTGATCTGGAGTTTTGTGGCCCAATAAAATCTGGTAGCCCTAAGTATGATGAAAGAGATTTTGAGCATTATTATTAAAGAGGCAATGCTTTTGTCATGGGATAGCTGACTAAATTATATAACATTGCCATACAGCTATACTTGGGTTATGGAGGATAAAGGGTAATACGCTATGTGGCAGAATGTAAAATGTGCTTTTACCACAAAAAGTATGCTCAGGTTTTGTGTCTTATGCAAAATAATGGAACTAGGAAAATAATGATTCTTATCTAGAACACATGATATCAAACAAGACCTGGAAAGAGAAACATACATTAAACTACATGACAGAATTTCTAATTCACAACAATTCCTAGAGCTTTCAGGGGTTGCAAGAAACATGAGAACAGTGTTTCCCTCAAACACGCTTGCAAACACATAAACATATGTTCTGCAAAAAGCTTACTCAATCAATACCAATCAACTGAGCTTTGCCCAGTATTACATAAGGTGACACTATTGCTTGTCTATCCTGATTCAACCAATTTAATCCAAGTGGCCTATGAAAATGAATAGATAAAACATCTTAATATATGAATAGGAACATATTTTATGCATAATTTTCCTTCTACATACTGTACATATTGACCCATATAGAGAAAACATAATTTCTCAATACTAGTGATACAATCACAGGCAATCACTGAATGTCACATGAAGTACTTGTTGCAAGGTGATGAGGTTTTTTAAAAAAACAACACTAGATCCAAAGCAGACACTTCTCTTAGTATCAGAGGCTGTTAAAAAGGGTTTACTTGAGCCTTGAAAACAGAATGGGTGGTTTAGAATATAGAGTATAGATGCATATCTCATATGACAAGGCAAGGACATTTCTTCATTCATGCTCATCCTCATGGCAAATACACCCCCATTAGCATTCTCCTCATTGAGCACCTTCACATTCCTTGGTTTACTAAAATGACAACACAATTCAGGTGAGAAAAAAATAATAGCTTAAAAATGGGTTGTATATAGCATCCTTTCCAGCCATCCATTTTTTTTCCCTTACTAGTGAAACGTTTAAAATCATGAAGTCTGGGTTGCCTCTCTTATGAGGGCTTGGGTTTTAGAAAATTCAGAGTTACATTTGACAGATTATCCATAAATTTGAAGTTAGGCTCCAGGTAAAAACACTGAGACATGTACATGCATACAGAGAGTGCTGCTGAGTTGGGTATACTCAAATTCAAGGAATTGACAGTACTCCATCTCCATAGGTTTATGGAATTTATCAGACAAGAGCCAGGTAGAAAAACATTGTCTCTGAAGATCATGTGTATATATCTTTCACATTCTCATCCATTATCCATATACAGTAGGTGTTGATTCATTATTCTGTGTTTACACTTTCCTGCCTTTTTTCAAATCATCCATCTTTACTGGGATGAAGGCTGACATTGTTGCCTGATGCTGTCAGGACCATAGGAGATGATGAACTTACTTACTGATTTGTCAAGAGGCTTTCTCAAAAAGTAGAGATTCTGACTTCCCTTGGATTCCCTTACCTACTCTTGACTGGCTCATGCCAAAGGTCTCTGTGTAGGGCGGAGTGTACCTATGGAAAATATTGTTTCAAACTAGGAATGTGAGCAACCAGTGACAGTAAATTAGGTGACAATGATGAAATCTTAATATGACAATTCATAAAGCCTTCAATCATGTATCACTGTGAATATACAGAAAAGGGACAAAAGAACAAAAGAATTAGAATTGAAGGAAGAAGTATGCAAAAGGGCAGAAAGAAGAGCAAATTCTACTTTCAAATGTACTACCCACTTTAAAGAGTAGCATAATCTGTAAAAATCACTTGATTAATAATTACACTGCCCATGTCCTGTTCGTATAAGCAGAGGACCTTTTTCCTCCTATACCAGGATGTTTCCATTTTGTCTAAATCTGAGCAGCCAATTTTTCCCTGGATGTGTGCAGGAGAAGTCCATAAAAAGGAGGATAGTCAGTTTTTGTGGAGATAGTTAGGACCAGATTGAAATCCAAGGCTGGTAATTGTGTCTCTCTCTCCATTGCAAAGATAGATTTATAAATTATGTTGAGAGAGTAAAAAAAAATACTCCAAAGGTATAGATGAGTTATAAGAAATGCACATCTGAAGATGCAGAGAATGTCTTCTCAGAAGGAAACAAAAGCTAGAAATTACTTTTTGCCTCTAAGCAAGCAGAATTTCTGGAAAAATACGAAGATGTGGTGGTGCTTGTTAGGGAGAAAAAGAAAGACGCCGTGCAGGAGTCAGATGTCTTGATATTGTTTATCCTCTCAAGATGTAAGAAGGGAAAAGCCTAGACAGTTATCTCACAACAGCTTGTTAGATTATTTCAAGATTAGATGTTTGCAAATATGAGTTCTTCTAAACTGCTATCTTTTTTTAGACAGTTTAGGGAAAATGTGCTAATTTTACTATCCACATTGGAAAGTGAGAGGCGACTAGGAAGTCAGCCCTTCTGCTGTACGTAGATTTGCACATACTATAATCTAAGATGTCTAACAATTCAATCCTGCTTCAGTTTATGCAACCAATTAAGGATATTCAACTGTTACTAAGTCCACTAGTCTGCTGTTCCTTGAAAGTATAGTGAAGCTACCCATTCATTTCAATGAAATTTGGCACAGTGAAAAAAAGAATTTTAAAAATACACAATATTAAGAAAAACAAGCTAAACCCCAGTGCCTGGGCGAAAAAAAACAGGTCCTTATGACCTTGCAGAAGACCAACAGAGTTGGGGCCATCCAAATCTCTAAAATGAGACTGTTCCTTAAGCAGGTGCCATGACAAAGAAGGCATGTTTCCTAGGCACCACCAGGTGACACTGCTTCACTGAAGAAAGCCAAAACCTGTCCACTGGAGTAGGTTAAGTAGAAACCTTCATGGATAGGCAGCCATACAATGGGTCAGTAATTTGGCCCCATTGCAAATAGGGCTTTAAAGGTAGCAACCAACATCTTAAATTGGATCTAGAAGCCTACTGGGAGCCAGTGGTGGCTTACATAACAATGGTGCAACATGGTTATATCATGATGTGTTCAAGTACTGCATGTGCCACTACATTCTGGACCAGATGAAGCTTCTAAATGTTCAAAATGGGGACAACTGGTACAAAAGATGTATTTGTGCAAATGTCCTTTTGGCCACAGCCACCATATGCTATTTAGTGAGTACCCTAAGTCCAAGAAGACCCCCAGATTGCACACCAACTCTGCCTGGGAGTTTGTCTGTACTGCTGTATCCAGCAAGAGTCTCTTGAGGGTAGGATAGACTGCTACCTCTTGTAAGGGAAGTAGGACCATTCTATCCTACAAAGAGTCATTCACCACTACTTGGACCCAACCAAGGAGGAATATGGATTTAATACACAAACCACAGCCATTAGTCCCATTCCTCAGAAGAAACCAGTTAGAACTCAGTAAACTGGACTGGACTGGGCACAGCCAAAGTCTAATTCTGACAAGATCTAAACCTGTCTATCCAATATGTTCTTAGAATAATCCTCACAATCATCCTACAAGTATTCCTATGACCTTTTCTTATCCAGGAGAATCTACATAGGTTACTGGAACAGGATCAGTAGCTTATCTGCAGAGCAATAAGGACAGAGAAATAAGTACAGTACACTGCCCTTAATGACACAGATAATTCTTAATAAATGTTTTTAACTTTGCTTGATCAGATTCATCCTTCATCTTCCTCCAGCATCTCCCTAGACATCTCTTCTGCCACTTCATCTCCCAAAGTTTCTCCAATAATTATGAAAACTCTGGGATCCACATGCATAGAAACTTTGAATAGATCTAATCTAAAATCACTGTCACTTTCTCATTCCAAGCAGTGACTAGGCCTCAACTGAACTATTTTTTTAGAAATTACCACTATTCACATTTGTTTTAGATGAGCATACCATGTCTGGGCTAGTTAGCAGTGGGGAAGTGTAGAAACCCTTTGTTGTCATTTAGCAGTCACTTACATTTTTGCAGTCTAGATATGATACTGTAGCTACTCCAATGACACTGCTCAGCTATGACATCGGTATAAAGCTGATCAGTATAAATCTAGAGAGATGTGAGAGTCAGAACCTTTAGCAGTTTATCACACCACTCACATAAGGAGTTGCTGTAACCAAGCATAACACATAATGAGTTGGGGTTACCAATCAGTCAACCTAGCAAAAATTTGGGGTGTGAAATAACCCAAAACAGCAGATATTTGGTAGCATTGACTATCCTCAAAATATGTCTGTCCTCAAAATTCCAAATGTTTGCAACAATTCGCCCAAAGTTGCTTAACTTTGTATAAAGAGCCATCCTTCAACTGTTTCTTCTTTCTTTCTTTCTTTCTTTCTTTCTTTCTTTCTTTCTTTCTTTCTTTCTTTCTTTCTTTCTTTCTTGAAATATATAAGACCACCCAACTAACTCTATGACTACGGGTAGCTTATTTGTTGCTGGATGTGACAGCCAGAGTACAGGAGAATCAAAAGGTCAGATTTTGGCTGCTTTCTACCTACTTTTGATGCTATACAGATGACATATTCCATCTTTTGTTTAACCTGATGTCTTTAATTAGTAGTGTGAGTTTTTGCTTATGATCAGTTTTATGTCCTCTGTTTCCCTTTTCAGTCTTCAGATGTGCAACTCATGGCATTTTTTTACTTTCAGTTAAGCATCAAAGTTTTGACAGTGATTAGGTCTCAACTTTCTACAAGAACTTAAAGTAAGTTCTTTACTGAGAGTCAATGTAGCCTAGTAGTTAAGATATGAGACTAGGCCCAGGAGGACCCAGATTTAAGTCTTCCCTCAGCTTTGGAAGCTCACTAGGAAATTTTGGGCCAGTCTCTCTCTTAGCCCAACTTACTTCACAGGGTTTTTGAGGGGAAAATTAGACAAAGGAGTATTATGTAAGTGTCCTGGGTTCCTGAAAGAAAACTGGGAAGGAATGGAAAGCTCTAACCAAAAAACAAATAAATATTCTTACTCCTCTTTTTTAATGACTTTTTTAAAAAAAGAAATCTTCCCAACATATCAACGAAGACAATTATCTCTTAAGAAAAAAAAGCTATGTCTAATTCCCTCTATCTTGTGTGGTCTTGCAAACCCTAAAATGTAGCCACCAATTTTCATGAGAGATGAATGGGATTCATCAACTGTTCTAGAAAGACACATACTGTATCTGTATTGTACCAATACTACAACTTTCTGTAAAGTCTAATTCTCCAAATAGTCTCCCACTGTCATAGCACAGACACCTATTCTTGAATCGTTAATATTTTTTTTCAGGTTACACTTTCCCAGACTAACATGAAGAATTTGTGACTATCTGTATAAATGAGGGTTTTGCTTCGTTATTGTTTTTTTTTCTCTAGAACAAGTACCAGATGTCTATGGTGTCACACACAGAGAGCACTTTGTTCAAAGCCTCCATTAATATTACACAGTTTAAAATCCAGCAGATAAGAAACTAGCCAGGAAAATGGGTTTCTCACCTTCCTGAAATAATGTGGACTGATTCCAGAAAAAGCTAATAGCTTTTGCTAGGGAAGAATAACAATTGAAGCCACTACATATTTCCATTGGTTAAAAGTAGAACATCTGTTGCAGGCAAGCAGGCAGAAAAAGAAATTAGGTAAAGAAATAGGCTCTCTGCCACATTTCCAATGGTGAATTAAAAATCTGATCTTCTCTGCAAGTGTATGGAGAATGCCAAAATACTCCAGCAATTACCACTGCTGACATGTTATAAATAATCAGGGTTCACCCATCAGTCAGACCAATGCAATATTTGTCCTGACCTCTTGAGAAAATGAAGAAACTGTACAGGAGATAAGTAGTGAAGAGAGTAATGGAAGGAAATGTAAATACAAAATAAGACAAATAGAGCAGCTAGAAATGTTAGGGAAGGTCAAAAAGCAGTGAAAAACTGTGGAAAGAAGAACCAGTAGATGAGTGGCAGATTCTACTAGAAATTCACATATAAAACTGGAGACCAACAGATCTTCCTAACCACAAACTCTATTGGTTAAAATCACCCCTGATATATTCCAAAACTATGACATAAAATAATCCTCAAATATTCATCTATGATGAAGGGGGGGGACAAAAATTATATGCATAAAGTTGTGCTTAAGGTTGTCAGGCCATTGGTTGCCAGGTATCCACTATTTGAGCGGACAGTCCACTTTTTTCACATTATGTTCACTATTTTTTTTCACAAAATAGTGGACATTTTTTTTATTCAAAAGCTTTATGATGAAATGGTACGTAAGTTTTGCGAGTCAGAATTCCATGAAGTTTTGCGCCATGTTCCAACACATTGGTTAAGTTTGTTTAAAGTGGTCGAAAGACTTCTTTTAAACTGGTTACCTCTAAAATTGTATTTTATTTCTCTTGGATCTGATGAGTGCCATAAGGTTATCTGGAACCTTATTTTGGATCAGGAAAATGAACTTGCAAAGGACGATGAACCAACAATTTCAGAATTGTATTTATATTTCACACACTTCTTCATGTCAATAATGCAAGACACCCTACTGAAGCTGGAAAGCAAAAAAATTCTTGCATATGATCTTCACATTATCATGTGTAAGCTGCATGATTCTTTGCAAAAAAAATACGATGAACAGTTTTTGGGAATGAAAGTTTTATTTGCCTTACGTAAAAAATATTTGCCTGAGAATGCCGCGCAAAAGTTCAAGAAAGAAGCCATCAACGTGTATCAAAGAGCCATTGCATACCTAGAAAAGTGGTATAATTTCACCGATTCAGTATATGAGACACTAAGTTGTTTCAATCTAATTGATTGCAATAATCCTCCAACTTTAGAAGAAATGACGAACATCTGGTTATTATCATCATGGCGAGAAGAACTTCCACCCAACACTCTCTTCAATGAAATTTCTGCCTTAGAAGAAGTTTATGTTCATCTGCAGGGCGATTCATCCCTTGATAGGTGGATGTACTTTTTCAAGAAAGAGCCAGCCCCGAGTTTATTGAAACTGTTCCAGTATTGTGCATCAATTCCAGTATCAAATGCAAATGTTGAACGAATTTTCAGCATCATGGGAAATTTGTGGACTGACGAACGTAACCGACTGCTTGTACCATCAGTTCGAAGTAAACTTTGTATATTTTTTAATATTTCTCAACGTTGTACTGAAATTAAAGAATTATTCCTTAAACACAAAGAATTGATCAAAGCTGCACAAATAAAAAATACACACAACAGCAAAGTAAAATGTAATTTAATATTTTACATATTATAATATATTTGATGTTTTGAATTTTAAGTAATTTTAAGTTTTGAAGTGATTATTTTAATACGTGTTAAAATGTTTGTAAGAAAATATATAATTTAATTGTAATTTTTTTTTTACTACTTAAACCCTCCCCCCCCACCCGCTTGTCCGCTATTTTTTGGAAGCAGACCTGGCAACCCTACATTTTTCCCCAAAAGCTGTACGAATCTAAAAGTTATAGCTTTTACATTTTGGCAAGGACATGCAAAACTGCAGCCCCTTAACCCCATTTCTACATGTCTTGGAGTTATAAAATATTACTGCAATTGTCAAAAATCAAGGCAGTTTCTCGCTATTTCATGCATAATTCTAGGATAAAGTTTAACAGGTTTTTTTTAAAAAAAAACTGTTAAACTGCAAGTCCCTTTACAAGAAAAGGAAAATTCCACAGAAAATCCTGCTTGATATGTCAATACCATACCCTAAGTAATAGTGCTGGCTTATCTAGGCTGCAAATTTCCAGTTAATTATTATGTGATAGCAAAGAGATGCAGAAAAAGTTTTGCAATGATCAAGTAGCTGTCCAGATTTTTGTAATCAGGATCTGATAGCCTTAGCCAATTGCAGTGACTTTTGTGTCTGCTTCCCTCTCCCACTCCCCTCCCACCCCCGATTAAGTACAGCCTAAATCCCAAAACATATAAAACTCTCTCCTGTTTTTACCATCAGAAATGAAACAAATATTTGTGACTACTTAACAGACTTTCTAGACTTTTTTAAAAATCAGTCTTGACTCCTGACAATTGCCTGGATGAGGAAATGGCAGGTTTTACTGGCTGGAAAAGTTGGCAAGATGGTAATGGGCAACAAAAACAAGACTGAACTGCTTAAGTCTTATTTTGCATTTGTTTCTTTACAAAAGGAAAAAGTGGTCCAATCTGTCGGAAGCTATATCAAGGGGTTCAGAAGAGAAATACAGATCAAAATGGGTAAGAAAATTTGACAGAACATTTAACTGCTTTGATGAATTCAAGTTGCTGGGGCCAGATGGATTACATCCCAGGGTGCTGATTCTGTAATATCAAAACCGCTACTATAATCTTCGAGAACTCCTAGTGTGAAGGGAGTGGTGCCAGAAGACTGAAGAAGAGCTAAATTTGTTCCAATCTTCTTTTTAAAAAAGGAAAAATGTCAACCCAGGAAACTATAGACTATGCAGACTTTACAGATTAACAGAGTTGGAAGGGACCTTATAGGTCATCTACTCCAACCCCTAGCTCAAGCAGGAGACCCTACACCATTTCTGACAAATGGCAGTCCAATCTTTTCTTGAAAGTCTCAAGGGATGAAGCTCCCACAACTTCCGAAGGCAAGCTATTCCATAGGTTGATGGTTCTTACTGTCAGAAAGTTCTTCCTCATTTCTAGGTTGAATCTCTCCTTGGTCAGTTTCCATCCATTATTCCTTGTCTGGCCCTCAGGTGCTTTGGAAAACAGTTTGACCCCCTCCTCTCTGTGGCAGCCCCTCAAATATTGGAACACATGTCTTCCCTGGTTCTTCTCTTCACTAGACTAGCCATGCCCAGTTCCTGTAACCGTTCTTCATATGTTTTAGTCTCCAGTCCCCTAATCATCCTGGTTGCTCTCCTCTGCACTTTTCTAGAGTCTCAACATCTTTTTTATAGTGTGGTGACCAAAACTGGATGCAGTACGATAGGTTTGGTCTTAATAGGGCTTTATAGAGTGGTATTAGTACCTCACTTGATCTTGATTGTATCCCTCTGTTAATGCAATTTAGGATTGCATTGGGTTTTGGCTGCACACTGCTGGCTCATATTTAGCTGGTTGTCCACTAAGACTCCAAGATCTCACAGTCGCTGCTATTAAGCCTGTTTTCACACAGTTTATATGTGTACTTTTGGGGTTTTTTACCTAAGTGTAGGACTTTACTTTTCTCTACATTGAATTTCATTTTGTTAGATAGGGCCCAGTTGTTCTGTCCCTGTACCACGCACACACCCCCACAGACGGCCCGGAGTTAATAAGCCACACGACAAAACTCTTTGATGATAAAGCTGGCAGCAACCCAGTGGCTAGCTGCCAATTCAGACTTTACTCACACAAAACAAAGATTAATCCAAATGCAGTCCGATAAAGCAGGCAAAGTCCAGTAAAGCAGAGATCATGGAGTATTTCCAGTTTTTTGCTCGTCACAAACTGAACCGGCCACCACACCCACATTTATACCCTGTGGGGTGTGGTCCAGTGACTCAGCTAATCTCTGGCACGCCTTCCCCTCTGCTGTGCACGCTTCTCCCTGCACCTCTGTCGAGGGTCCAGCCAGCACTTATCTTCCTCGTCACTGTCCACCTGTGGCTGCGGGGATGTGCTTGGCTCTGAGCCTATCGTTTGGCCTTCGTTGTCCTCCAGAGGCATTGCCAGAGAGGAGGGTCCTGGAGAGGGAGGCCTTGCCAACTCCTCCCCCTCACTCTCAGAGTCTGCATCTGTCGATAGCCCAGGCTCAGGCAATGGAGCCACAACACCAGTGTTCAAGAGGCTATCTTCTAGGGCCATGATGGCGAACCTATGGCACAGGTGCCACAGGTGACACGCGGAGCCATATCTGTGGGCACGTGAGCGTTGCCCTAGCTTAGCTCCAGAATGCATGCACGTGCCGTCCACCTGATTTTCAGCCCTTCCAAGCCCACCGGAACTCAGGAAACAGGCTGTTTCTGGCCTCCAGAGGGCCTCCGGGGGGGGTGGGAAGGCAGTTTTCACCCTCCCCAGGCTCCTAGAACGCCTCTGGAGCCTGGGGAGGGCAAAAAACGAGTCTTCCGGGCCCACCGTTCCATCGCATCCCAAAAACAGGGGGAGCACAGGGGGTTACACGCGTATGTGCTGGGCGCATTGAATTATGGGTGTGGGCACGCACGTACGCAAACCCCCCGCACTCCCCCGACTTTTGGCACACGACGGCAAAAAAGTTAGCCATCACTGTTCTAGGGTGTTAGCTATCCCTGCCAGCTTAGTACCATCTGCAAATTTGGTAAGTTCCACTTCTATTCCCTCATCTAAGTCATTTAGTACTTAACATCAATACCCAAGATAACTATAGAAAAGATTCTCAAGTGGTGGGTTTGCCAGCACTTAGAAAGGCAGAAGTTGATTAATAAAAGCCAGGGTTTGCAATAAGTATGGTAGGCTGTAATAAAAGAATCATTCCTCCTTTTTTTTTTTTGGTAACTACATTAGTAGATCAAAGGAACTTGCCAGTCATTCTCTCTCAGCCAAACCTACCTCAGACAATTGTTATGAGAAAAATAGGAAGTAGGAATATATGCTGGTAGATATGCTGCTTTGAACTGACAAAAACTAAAGGAAGCATAACAAAATTAATCAATCAATGATTTACTGATTATTAGGTCTACGTTATTAACTCCTTTATTTATCTGTTTAATAAAGGAATGTTATGAATGCAGAATTTAATCATCAGTAAGGCTTTTGATAAAATTAACATAGCCTTCTTTCTGACAAAATGCAACAAATTGGGATGTACATTGCTATTACCAGATGGTTTTGCAGTTAGTTAAACAATTATGTCCAATGCATGGTTTGTAATGGATTTATACAGTGGCGGGATTCAAATAATTTAACAACCGGTTCTCTGCCCTAATGATTTCTTCCAACAACCAGTTTACCAAACTGCTCAGAAAGTTAACAACCGGTTCTCCCGAAGTGCTGCGAACTGGCTGAATCCCACCACTGGATTTATATCTATACAGCTACAGATGCAGTGGGGGACCTCTGTCTTGAGCTCAGAGGTCTTCCACAATTTGACTTGAACAAGGGAATAGAAGGGATATTCAGCAAATTTGTAGATGACCCAAAAGTGGAGAGTGGGGTAGGGAATGGTATGATCAGAAGAGGTCCAAAGTTATCTTTATTTAAAATGTTAAGCATTGAGCTCACAGAATACAGTTCAGTGATGTAGAGTTCTGCAGGAAAAATCAGTTTTATAGATATAAAATAGGTAGCATTTGGCTGGCTTCAATTGTAAGCTACTCAGAGTCACAACAATGAAGTAGGTGCAGAGGTGGTATTCAGCAGGTTCTGACCAGTTCTGGAGAACTGGTAGCAGAAATTTTGAGTAGTTCGGAGAATCAATAAATATCACCTCTGACTGGCCCTGTCCCCATCTATTCTCTGCCTCCTGAGTTCCAGCTGATCGGGACGAAATAGGGATTTTGCAGTAACCTTCCCCTGGATTGGGGAGGGAATGGAGATTTTACAGTATCCTTCCCTGGAGTGGGGTGAGAATGAAGATTTTACAGTATCCTTCCCCTGCCACACCCATCAAGCCATGCTCACCAAACCACGCCACGCCCACCAAGCCACACCCACAGAACCAGTAGTAAAAACTTTTGAAACCCATCACTGAGTAGGTGGCTACATAAATTAAATGCAACCCTAGGTTGCATCAACAGAAATATAATGTTGAGGTCACAGGAACTGGTAGTACCAATCCTATGCTGTACTGATCTGACCACATCTGGTTATTGTGTCCACTTTTGGCTGTTGCAATACAGTATAGATGCTGTACTGAAGCATCTGTACAGCAGAGGAACTGAAAAGTATGTACAGAAAAGCAACAAAGATGGCAATGGGATTGGAATTTAAATCCTATAAAGAATGGTTAAAAGAACTGAGTATATTTAGCCTAAAGAAGAGAAGGCTAAGGTGAAACATGATAGTAGCTTTCCAAAACTTGAACAGCTATCACAGGGAAGAGTTGTGGATTATTCTTTATAGTGCCCAAAGGTAGGACAAGAACCAACAAGTAGACGCTTTACAGAGATCCAAACTCAAAACAAAGAGTAATTTCCTGACTGTGAGAATTGTAAAGCAGTAGAACCACCTGTATGCTAGAGTCATAAGTGCTTCTTCATTGGAGGTTTTCAAAGAAAACTTGGACAGCCATCTGCCCAGAGTAGCCTGAGGACTCCAGCCACGGGCAGGGGAACTACACAAGAAAACATCCAAGTCCCTTGCAACCCTTTAATTCTGTGAGTTATGAAGACCAGAAAAAGATGCTATCAAGCTATATTCTACGTCCTGGAACTGCCGTTATCCAATTGGAAATATTCTACTATCAACACAATTAATTGCATGAATGAATTTTCAGCAGTAAATTGCAGGCATGATTTCAATCTGGAATGGCACCGAGAGCTTAAATTCCCACAGGTACACATAGCTTTTTTAAATACAACCTTCACTTTTTGCAGGGATGCGTGTGGACAGAATCTCTTGGTAGAGCAAATGACACAGTTGCTAATACCACGGTTGGTGTTCTTTGATTTGGTTTGGCTTGTATTGCTGGAAGTTACTCTACAGTGGATCCCCTGAAACCTTAGATCTTTTTCACTTCAGCTGAGCTCAAACAAAGAGGGCAATTTCTTTTTTATTTTTTTTGCCAAAGGGTAGTAGCATTTAATCTGAAATTAGCTGAAGTCCAATCACCTTGCTTATTTTATCATTTCCATACCAGCTGCACAACTCCACACCTAAAATTACAATGATCAATTCCATTTGAGACTTTTTCCCCTGGCATGCCTCTCAGAGGCCTGTGGAAACAGGTGCTTCTTGAAGATTGTTGTCATACAGCCTCTCATAACCCAGCATGATAGACTCTGCCATAGGTAAAATTTAATATTTTTAATCATGGCCTAGTATGCTAAAGACTGACCACACTGATAAATAATGTGCATGAGTAAGTAAGCAAGAGAGAGAGAGAGAGAGAGAGAGAGAGAGAGAAAGAGAGAGAGAGAGAGAGAGAGAGAGAGGTATCCTTATTATCCCAAGAGATAATTTCACTCCCTCCATTTTTTTAAGACCTGCCAGAGAATGAATAGCATAATCTGATGTGACAGTGATGCGATCCCATTACCAGCTTTAAAAATTAGCCCCCAGGTGGACAGGCAACCTAGCTGCTGTCAGCCTGATTTCAGGTTGTCAGCCAGCTGACAGAGTCCTAGTTCAGTCAATCCTCTACAGTACTGGATATGCTGGAGTTATAACTGAAAAGGAACTCAGTTCTTATTTTATTCCTTCAGTTTGAAGGCTCACATGATTTCACCAGCAACAGATAAGTCAATAAATAGTTACTTATTCCTCTATCCAAACTATATTTACGGGAAAGGTAGCCCCAGTGAGTTCAATTAAAGAGACATACTTCCATGTTAGGTATCCAGGATGAAAGCATCAGCTTTTTCTCCTGGCTTGCAAAGAAGCAAATAGAAATCGAAAGGGAAAATGGGTATTCTCTAAAAACCAAGATGCATATAAGAAATAGCTATGGCTGGGGAAGTAGCAGCTGTCAAACGTATTTCTGGCATTGGGTCTTGAATATAATATGGAAGCAGAACATTATTTGACTAATAATGTAGCATAGCAGATGACCTTTCTTCAGTGGGAACTATGATACACATTTGCGGAGTTGGCCATCTAAATTGGAGACACTGTCAATCCTCCAGCTATAGAGTAATGGATCAGAAAGATAGCACAGAGGCAATAGTTTGAAACTAGCAAAGAGAAACAGACAAACTGGTAAGAGGTAGTAGTTGTAGCTGGAATGGGAGTTGCAAGATTTCATAGGGCTGTGAAACTCTTTACCCAGTTTATACTCTGCTTGTACTTTTAGAAATAACTTCTAGAAAGATAGTGCAGGTCTTTGTAGTGCTCTTTTATTTTCATGGAACTTCTCACACCTTGGACAGCCTGTAACCATTTAGTGAATGCTTTCCAAAAGAAGCTCTAGCAAGACATAAAAATGAACAATTATAAATAATACAAAATTGTCTGCTATTTATAGAATTTTAAAGTTCTATTGTGCATACATATTTTTTTTCCAAGGAATGAACAATCCATATACGGGCATATGTAATTATACTTCATTTTTCTTCAGATATACTGAAAACAGTAAGGGCATTTATAAGATATTTGGTAAACCCTAAGATATATAGGAATACTAAAATAAATATATTTTTCGCAACGACAATTCAGGAGTGTGAGAGTTTCAAGAAAGAATTTGTAGCATTCACATTCAACTACAATTTTTAGAATTGTTTTCATTTACCTAACTTCGCTTTTAAAAAGCCATGATGGCTAAACTGTCCAAAAATGTTCAGTGTACATATTCCAAACTGACTGATTTCTAAAACCATTGCCGTAGAAAACTCCCTCAATTGACTTTTCACTACAGTTCTAGTGTATTGAAATTATCTTTCAAATAAATCTATGTAATTATTCCAAATAATAAATGTTGCTGTTCTCAGGGTGAAATTTCCACAGATTACTCAGAAAAGCCACACACAAGTATACAAGTATTCTGAAATTAATTTACTCTGATGAAATAAGAATGAGTGGGAAAGGATTTTCTTATCATTTGGAGAAGACTAATTTTTGCCAAATATCTAGAGAACCTATTTATTTATTATTATTTATCCATATATTTTTTTTGTAAGGGAGTGCCATCAGCTACAGAAGCTAACTGGATGGGTTTAGGCCAAGCACTTTCTCTGTCAGGCCACCCTACCTTACTGTATTGTGGTTGTGGAACTGACATGAAAAAAGATCCCATTGTGAGATTTAATAAACTGAGAAGGAGAATCAAGCAGCACCCTCCGATACTAGGTTGAGAAAACAGAGATTGGACGGGGGAGCCTTTGCCAGCTAGGCTTTGTTAAAACAGAAAATGTTATACTGTATATAATGTATTTTTCTAGAGTTATTCTAGAAGCAATTGAGCATCTTCCAATATGATATAAATACTTTACCTCGTAATATTTTATGAGGGAAAAGTTGTTACCCATTTAAAGTCAATCTGTAATTATTAAAGGCTAGCCCTATATGACTGATTTCGGGATCTGATAAATTAACACAAAAAAAAAAACTGATAAAATGAATATTTTAAAAAATACCAAAGAGTGCCAATAGTGAGACATTTCAACTTGGTATCTTGACTCTATATATCTATGGATTAAAAAGAGCCTGTAGTACAGTGGACTAAAGCACTGTTATTAACATCTGCTGCTTGCAATTACTGCAAGTTCAAATCTCACCAGGCTCAAGGTTGACTCAGCCTTCCATCCTTTCTAAGGTAGGTGAAATGAGGACCCAGATTGTGGGGCCAATAAGCTGACTTTGTATAAATATACAAAAGTATGAAGGCTATTGCTTAATGCATTGTAAGCCGCCCTGAGTCTCCAGAGAAGGGCGGCATATAAATTAAAGCAAAAAAAAAAAGACCCAGAGATTTCATAGCCAGAGAAACAATGCTCTGTCTAAAGAGCATGTAAGTTTTCTCTTGAAATAAACAAATATAAGAAGTATTTCTTCTATCAGATGAAAATATATCTCACTTTGCTATGCCTCTGACTTTAATTTTTCTCCTACCGGCACCTATTCCTTTTTTCTTGGTACAGAGTAACTGAATTATGAAGAATGGTTGATAAAGATAATTTTAATAGTAGAAAAACATTCTTCCATTGGTCTCTAAAGGTCTGACTGAAGGTATAGCAATAATAGTACAAAAAGCAACAATACAGGGAAATTGAAAACAGCAACAATGGATAAAGTATTTTCTTACTGGTGCAGGGATGGGGTATAGATGCTTATTAATTATTTTTGTTCTTCTTTTTCTCTGCCTCCCCACTCTTTTTCCCCACAGGCCAAAAAAGACCAAAGGGATTTTAATGCACCAAGACTTGCATTGAAAGGTCAATGTCCATTCAAGGAATAAATAAAATGTGGTTATTTATCAGTGGTTCTGCAAAAACCACTGATCATCAGGTAGTAGTTGTTTTGGAACCAAATAAATTATATTTGTTTCTGAGAAACAAGTTGCACTTAGGCTTAGGAGAGTGGTTTCTTGTTTCAGATTTCTAGATTCAACTTTTATCTCAAGATAAAATTATTAAAGTAAATTTGATCAAAATGATACAAGGATTACAGACCATGTTGCAAAATGTAATCCTGTTTACTGTTCTGAGGGAATGGACAATTATTGCTAAAGCTGGGATAGAGTGTTTTTAATAATGTTTCTTGTTAAGATTTAATTACAGGAAATTGTATTTTCTTAATCACTGAAAACTAAACCACCTGGGAAAAATATTTTATGCAATTTCATTTGCAGTTTATTAAATCCTGTAAGACGTTTCTCTTCTGACGTGAGGTTAACAGGCGTAAACTAAGGATGTCTTAACCTCAGCAGAATGCTTTCGGTACTCTGGAGCTTATTTCTAAAGAAAATAACAAGACTTAAAATTTGCATAAAATTGAAGTTGTAATAGAGCATTTTACCAAGAAAGTAATATATTTTTGACACTTATAGAATGAGCAGGATAGCCAAAAATGCTTGTTCATGAATGGACCGAACATTTAGACATATTGTCCCCAATTTAAGGACTTTCATGTGCATTAGGCTACATCTCCCCAAATGTTCAATCAGGACGCGAATGTATTCTCCAACAAAGATTGGAAGAGCCACCTGATGAAGGCCACAAAGCTGTTCCATTCCATTTTGTTCTTCAGATTGGGCAGGAATAGACCACCAAGTTGTAAAAATCACAACTTAATGAGCAGCATCAAGAAAAAATGCCTAACTGAAGAACATGAAAAGGTTCATGAGCCTGCACAAAATAATGAAGCGAAAAGATTACAAGGGATGCTAAAAAGGATTCCAAGGAGCCTATAGATAATAACATTAAATCCTACAATAAAAATAAAATATTTATATAACAAAAGCAGGAAACCATTTTGGAAGAATAAAGAAATTTGAGAAGTATCAAAGGAATATAAGGAAACTGAAAAGCTAAAAGAAATCTGTACATTTATCTTAACTGTGGAGTCCTTTGTCCTCTCTCAGCTTGGTTGTTGCTTACAGACATTTCATTACCCAGTTAGATAACATCATCAGTACTAGTGAGTGTGGGGTTTGCACCAGTGGTGGGATTCTACCAGTTCGCACCGGTTCAGTAGAACTGGTAGTTAAGTAGTTAAGCAGTTCGGAGAAGCGGTTGTTAAAAGAAATCTTTTTTGTTTTTTTCCACTTTACAGGGCTAATCCTGTAAGGAATTACAACATTCTGTGTTGTTTCCTAGCCTAATCTTTATTGCCCGGTTTAGGAAACTGCTTCTCCAGCAGTATGCCAATACTGTCACTTCCGGTTCCAGAGGTTCTTAGAGGTTGTTTTTTTTTGCTTGACTTTCTTAAAGGGGAAGGGTTGTTTTAAGCTTTTTATACCACTGTTGGGAGGAAATATTCCCCTGTTGGAGTTCTTCCAGCCAGGGTGCAATGATCAGCACTTTGAAGAAATAATTGAATAACGAAGCAGCTTTTAATGACAAGGAACCAAGATGAGTGACATTTAGCAAGGGTTCTTGGCTAGTTGTAAACTCAAACGTGAGTTTACATACCCTTTCTGACTTTTGGTCTAAAACTGGTTTTTGGTGAAGTTTAATTCTGTGCTTCGTAATGTTTAATGCTATGTTTAGTGATGGGATAATTTTCCCTATTCAGCGTTGTTTGGAAGGAAAAATGTTAATCTCTGTTCCTGAAAAGAAGCAGCTTTGGAAATCTGACTAGTCCTGTGTCTATTTGTCTGGTAATTGGCTAACAAGCAACAGATACTCTGTTTGCTCCTTTGGTTCATTCCGGAGAGCTTAAATGACCTCTCTGTTAAAGGGTTTCACTTTATGAGCAAGAGTTGGCCACTGATAGTTATCATTACATTTTAACTATTTTAATTCCTCAAGGTGCTCTGGCACCCTCCCTGATTTGTAACTCCAGTTTGCAGGTACTTCTAATCTAATGATTGGTATTTAGGGCAGCTTTTTGCAAGCAAAGAAGCTTTTTGTACTTTTATACAGGTAATCCTCAACTTACAACAGTTACAATGGCACTGGAAAAAGTGACTTATGACCGTTTTTCACACTTATGACCATTGCAGCAAACTGTCATTAGGGCAAAGAAGTGATGCCACATGACCACCTGGCCATGCCCACCCAGTCACATGAAGCACCGCAGTTGTGAAATGAGTGACACGGTTGTTAAGAATGCTACAATGGGCATAAATGAGGACCAGTCATAAGTGCGAGGACCAGTCAAAAGTGCGAGGACCTGTCAGAAATCACTTTTTTCAGCCCTCTGGGTAGTCCTTTTGTGCATATGGACTACTCAGAGGGTTGAAAAAGTTATTTTTGACCAGTCCTCACACTTTTGACTAGTCCTTGCACTTACGACAGTCCTCACATTTTACGTTTTTCATCCTATCTTGTCACCATGGTGAAGAGAAGCAGTTGTGAAATGAGTGACATGATTGTTAAGAATGCTGCAATGGGCATAAATGTGAGGATGGTCATAAGTGTGAGGACCAGTCAAAAGTGCGAGGACCGGTCAGAAATGACTTTTTTCAGCCCTCTGAGTAGTCCCTATACACATAGCCACGGCCACCCGGTCACATGATCAGCTAGCCACGTCCAACCGGTCACATGACCTCCAAGTCATGCCCACCCAAATAAGCCACACCCACAGAACCGGTTGTTAAAAAGACTGAATCCCACCACTGGTTTGCACCCTATTTATATACAATAGCTTGCCTTCCCAGTTTTGATGGAAGTATGATTTCCTTTTTGATAGTGCCTTGATTAGGATACCTAATTAATTATCTAATCATCTAATCAGCTCCTTCATTGCCCTAATCAAGGAGCTACAAAGGAGAAAACCATACCCACACCAATACTTGCTGCCTATAATCAATTGGATTGAGATGAAAAGTTATAGAAATTGAGTAGGAAGGAAGTTTTCTCCATGGCTGAATGCAAACAACAAGGTTCTAAAAACTTGTGCTAGCATCAGCACTTTTAATTCATAAATGATTGGGAATTAAAGAAATGCAGTTAATTGGCCATGTTTTGATAGCACTGAAGTGGTTAAGAAATGAATATATGATTCAGTGCTCTGATAGAATCTTTTCAAATTGCATAAATGGGATTAAAATGACAAATACATTTCACTTTGAGTGTACAGACAGACTTAAATATTTATTTCTTTATTTTATATATTTAACATTTATCTACTCTGCCATAATTAAAAAGTTTACATAGAATAATATATTGTGACTGGATCTAACTGATCACCCACAGGAGCTGAAGCTGTGGTAGATAGATCAGCATACAACCTCTATGAAATGATAAAATTCCATGTTGAGGATAATTATAAAAAGAAACGAAAATCAATCTGCCAACATCACAATGTCTTTACATAAATTAGTGGTATATAGTTCAGGTCACTAAACCTCAGAAGGGATATTTTAGAACTGCAAAAGTGGATTAAAACTGAATTGGATTAAATTAAAGGGAGTAAAGCAATTTATCTGGTATCTGGAAAGGTTACATTTGGGGTATCTTAACTTAAGAAAATAGTAAGTGGGGATTTGATAGAATTGTATAATATTATATATCATGAGGGGGGAAAATTCTCTCCCGGTCTCATTATATTAGACTCTGATAAAAGCAGAAATAAAACCCTAATGGGAGAAGAGTAAAAGAAGAACTTGAGTTTTTTTTAACCCAAATAGGTATGTGGATAAATATTCAGTAACATTAACCAAAGATGGAATGCAAATATTAGAAAACTCCCAAAGTTCTAAGCAACAACAGCTAAAAGTCCTTGTTTTGTAATATACCATGCCTTCATAACTGATTTCTATTGTGAATTTATTTTTCTACATGTTTTTCTGTGTTCCAAACTTTTTTTCCAAGTAAAACTACATTGATTTTTTTTTCTTTTTAGCACTCCCAGATATAATATGTTTTGATCTATCCAATTACCTTGAATAGAGCTTATACCTACAATTCTGCAGTTTACAGCGTCTGGGAAGCCTCAGGTGGCACAGTTATTTTACTTCCTACTTTCAGTCTCTGCTAGTGTCTTCCTTTATTACAATGTCTCCTTGCCCTTGAAATCCTCTTGCATGTTTCTACCTTCTGTGCCAGGGATCCATTCTGCAATTACGTCTCCAGTCCTCCGGAACATCTGTCTCCTGCATTCCAAGAGTATGTAGCTGTTTTTCCTAGGTGCTCAACTGTACAGCGTGTGTATAAAAGAGCAGAAAAGCCATGGTCCTTCAGATGTTTCTGGATCACCTGATGTGCCCAATGGTCACAGATAATTCAGCTGTAGTATAATCATAGTTGTAGAAGTTCACTTATTAGTATTAGCGGTTCCATTCTGAAGAAATGTTGAGAAATGTTACTTAGAAGATAGATTCCTAATTCTTTTTATCAGTATAGAAAGAATCATTATGTTCAGGACTGAAAAGAGTGAACAGATAACTCACTGCTCTGTAAATCCCCGGGGCCAGCATACAGACCTACAGAATAGCATGTCATCCTGAGAATTCTTTGCAAATCATATTCGTAACTACAGCTTACCATTCTGCATTTCCACTTAAGTATCACAAATTGGATTCATGTCATAAAAAGGGCACAAAGCCATACCTGATTCAAGAAAATAACCCACAAGAAAACCTAATTCAATTGCTTTCAAGTATCATAAACTGTCTTGTCAAGCGGCAGAAATGGAAGGTGTCAATAGCAAGATCATATTTTATAGAGCTTAAAACTTTAAATTCAAGACTCCATATTCTGACAAACAGGAAGACTATAGGAAAAAAAAATTCTAGACAACATATATCTATATCTATCTCTTACATATACGCACACAAAAAGCATCGGTCACTGACAGTAGTGAGATTTATATTGAAATGCTGAACATCAAACTCAGAATTTAAGGTGTACTAGATATTATAGAGAAAGATGGGGAACCTCATTCATGATGGCTATTTCAATGATAGTTGTCCATTTAGGGCAATTACAGGGTCAAATAAAATTCGTAGCACTTAGCAAGGTAAAGAAAAGAATTTTATTTTATGATACTTCTTTGGCTGCCTTGATTTTGGCACCTAGAAGTAGAACTAAGGTAAAGGTTCCCCTCACACATATCTGCTAGTCGTTCCTGACTCTAGGGGGCAGTGCTCATCTCTGTTTTGAAGCCAAAGAGCCAACACTATCCAAAGACATCTCCGTGGTCATGTGGACGACATGACTAAATGCCAAAGGCACATAGAACGCTGTTACCTTTCCACCAAAGGTGGTCCCTATTTTTCTACTTGCATTTTTTATGTGCTTTCAAACTGCTAGGTCGGCAGAAGCTGGGACAAGTAACAGGAGCTCACCCCATTATGCGGCACTAGGGATTCGAACTGTTGAACTGCCAACCTTTTGATCAACAAGCTCAGCATCTTAGCCACTGAGCCACTGCATCCCATTAGAAGTAGAACTAGAGTTCATTTTACTCTAGCGAACAACTGCAGCATTATGTAGATTGGTTGCCTGTGCTGTAGAGAGTAGGGACAAACAATGCTGTCTAAGTCAATTTTATTCAGGTTCTCACTTTCCCACCCTAGTTAACCATAGTCTATTTCTGCATTGCTTTACCCATTTGTCAGAAGAAAAAAAGTCATGCCCTAATCACTTTTATAGAATGTAGTTTTCTAAGTTTCTCCATATAATCTACATTTCTGTGTGGTATTTTGGCATTGCATACTGCATTGCCAAGTAAGATTATCAGCACATGTATGTGCAAATTCCAGTTCTAGTATATGCAATTTATTTGCACTAGATATGTACAAATTTGAAAGTAAAAAATGTGGGGTGTTCATATAAAATATAAACAGAACAATTTTCTCCATCTGGGTTGACCTGAAAAAAAAAATTGGCCAGCAACTCTTTTGAGTCAAAGTAGGGTTAATATTTGTTTATAAAAATCCTAGACAAATAAAACTGTGATTTTGAGTCTTTCATTGCTTGGTTATAATTGCAAATATTCTACCTAATTATATACCATAGCTTTTGAAGAAAATACTTATTTTCATCCTAAAAATAATCGTAGATCATGTATTATGAAACTTTTTTCTCTCTTTTTTTCTCATCCTCATCCTCCAATGAGGAAAATCCTGATGAGCCTTGGTGGCGCAGCAGACTAAAGTGCTGTTAAGTAACACCAGCTTCCTGCAATTACTGCAAGTTCAAATCTCACCAGGCTCAAGGTTGACTCAGCCTTCCATCCTTTCGAGGTAGGTAAAATGAGGACCCGGTTTGTGGGGGCAATAAGCTGACTTTGTATAAAAAAGAACACCGCTTGGGGGTGGCGGCGAAAGCCCTACTAAGCAGGTATATACAAAAGTATGAAGGCTATTGCTTAACGCATTGCAAGCTGCCGTGAGTCTCCGGAGAAGGGCGGCATATAAATCGAACCAATAAATAAATAAATAAAATAAAATAAATCCTCAACATCACCCCCAGCTAGCAAGACATTGTGGGAAGTATGGAACAGAATATCTACAAAAGTTGGGAATATTGCATTATTTCCTGCAGAATCCAAGACGTGCCCCAGTTTCCTTTGTGGGTTGCCAAATAGACTATAATGCTCTTCTCAAACCCCTCACTGCTTCTGACTTGTTAACCCTATGCTGAAAGAAGTGAGACACTAGATCAAAGAAACCTGAGCTATTTCCAATAATTTCTGAATTAATAATTAAGCAAACAAAGGTTATTTCCAAGCCAATTAAGAGAACTACCAGTGCAGAACAAAAGAGAGTTATGCCTAGCTTTCCACTCAGTTATCCAAAATAGGGTGAGAGCATTCAGCTACCTATAAACAGAGCTGAAGGCAACCACCAAAATCCTCACTAAAAACATAAGCTATTTCACCCAAATTACCATTGATAATATTTTGTGCAATCACCCAAGTTCTGCTCAGCTATCATTTTGACATTTTTTTAAGAATAAACTGGGATGAAATATTAAACCAGATACATTAACAGCTTTAATATGTAGTCTGAGAGATTCTTGTAAGTAGATTCTTCCTTTGTACCCGTGAAAGTAGATGGAGATTTAAACATTTGCTTTATTTGTGTAAAAAAAATATGAAACTTACTTTTTCTCTTTTTCTTTCTTTCTTTCTTTTTCTTTCCTTTCTTTCTCTCTTTCTTGCTTTCTCTCTTGCTTGCTTGCTTTCTTAGTTTCTTTCACTAAAGAGGTGATTAGTTCACTAATTTGATGTATCTCTATTATCTGCAGAGCCAGGACTGATCTTTGTAGTGCAGCTTTCACCAACCACCCAGATGTAAAGTCCCACTTAAAGAATTCTGAGCCAGAATAGCCTGACTAGGGATTCCAGGCGTTGTAATCTAGAGAGTACCAGGTTTAAAATGGAATTCCTGGTCTAAATTGTAATTGGTGATTCTTGCTTAATGACTAATTTTTGGTGACTGTTTGAAGTTATAATGGTGGTTAAAAGGTGACTTGCAACCAGTCCCTGCACTTACAACCTTCTCAGTACTCACGCAGTCACATCACATGATCATGATCTGGGTGCTCAGCAGCCAGCTGAGATTTGCAATCTTTGCAGCATCCAGTGGTCAAATATTGCTATTTGTGACCTTCCCAGAAGGCTTCCTACAAGCAAAGTCAATGGGGAAGCCAGAAGGAAGTTGCAAGTCATAATCATGTGAGGTCTCATTGACAAACACAAGTAATTTGCTTAATGACTGCAGCAAAGAAAATATTATAAAATTGGTGTGGTCACGTGATGCCTCAAAACATCTGCTGCTTGCAATTACTGCAAGTTCAAATCTCACCAGGCTCAAGGTTGACTCAGCCTTCCATCCTTTCAAAGGTAGGTGAAATGAGGACCCAGATTGTGGGGGCAATAAGCTGACTTTGAATAAATATACAAAAGTATGAAGGCTATTGCTTAACGCATTGTAAACCGCCCTGAGTCTCCGGAGAAGGGCGGCATATAAATTAAAGCAAAAAAAAAAAAGAACTGCATCTCTTAACAATGAATTTTCTGATCCTGACTGTGAACATCAGTCAAGGACTACCAGTAACTATTCCAAACTCCTCAAACCTGGAGTGTTAACTTTCTTAGCCTCTCCTTACTGTCTTCTTTGGCAGATTTTGGCAAAGAAGAGAGTTCCAGAGAACCGCCCCACACACACACACACACTTCCTGTTTTATTGTAAAATGCACATAAGACACATAAAAGGATAAGTGTAACAGCCTTGCTGGTCAGATGAGAAGGATGGGGAGGATCTGGAGTCAGTTGCATCTAAGAACCAATAGTCCTGACATAGATAATTCTAATAGCTTTGGAGCCAATGATTATTCTGGTCGAGACAGATTCGTTAACCTCTAGGACTATTTGCCCATTGACCGGTTCTGAAGTTCAGCCACCCACTCCTAAGCAGAGATGCAATGATAAGGAATCATCAACAGAGAGCAGAACTCCACAGATCTGAGAGACTTTCCACAAAACAAGACGACAGAAGAGCCAATGCTGAGAATTTAGAAACAATGGAATGGAATGGAATGGAATGGAATGGAATGGAATGGAATGGAATGGAATGGAACTGGGAGGGACTTTGGAGTCTTCTAGTCCAGCCCGCTGCTCAAGCAGGAGAACCTATACCATTTCAGACAAGTGACTGTCCAGTTTCTTCTTAAAACCTCCAGTGATGAAGTTACCACAGGTATATACTGGATGGAGGATCAGTATGGCTAATTTATCAGCCTCATTCCCTAGGAGCAAATCCTGAGAACAACTTTCAAAGGTCATCCTTGTTGTGTTTTATTATGCTGTATTGTGCTTAGAACAATAATTTGGATTTTACCTATCTGCTTCCTTTTCCTTTAGATTCAGAACTCGTTTACAAGATTCTTGGTGACCTGCACCAACCCTGTGGACTCTGTTTACGGCTGCCATCTTAAGACACTGGTTAAAAAGACTCTTTTCTTCTAAAAGTTCTGCCTGAGCTTGCCCTGTCATTGGACTTGGCAGGCATCCAGCTTGCTTTCAGCAAGTAGTGGTACCGCAGATAAGAAGCAATCAGTTGTCAATTGGATAGATGTGGGCAAAAGGTAGAGCTACATATGTATATAAATCTCTATACAACTTGCAGTGAATCAGCGGAGACATCTAATTTCACGCTGCTACTGTTACACAACTAAGAATTAGAAACCATTTGTTCTGTCTGCCAATCCCTATATTGGCTGGGATTTCCCCCAGAAATCTGGGTGCCTTTCAACTGATAGCATTCTGGAGGGTCTTGAAGACATGGCTATTCTCTCTGGCCTGCCTTGGGTTAGGATGGATGGACCGCCTTGTGAGTTCTATTGTTGCTGGACAGACTTGCTATCTTGTTCTTTGTTTTTTAACATCTGGTTTTGTTGGTTTTGTTTTTATAAACTGTGGGTTTGTTTTGTGTAATCAGATGGTGCCTAAATTGAATGAATTAAATTTAAATTAAATTCAGGAAACATTACCAGTTCAAATTGCTGCTGGTGACCTTCCAGGCCATGCATACAAGAATACCCCGTTATTTGAATAACCTGATTGCAATTCGGGCTTCTGTGTGCTGGACTCTGCTGTGCAATCAGGGGCACTTAGTTTTCCTTCCTGTCCAAATGATTTAGAGCTTTCTCACAGCTACCTCCTACTCTTTAAAATTGACTCTCCTTTGAACTACTTTACAAGTTCGATCTCCTGAGGTTTAAAAAGGCCCTTAAAACACTTTTTTCAGGACCTTGATGAAGATAGAAGAACCTTTCCTTTTAGTGGCACAAATCAATATCATTTTTAATTGTGGCTGTACTGGGATTGGATTGTGTTTTAAATTATCATACTGTAGTAAATGATGAGATGGGTTGTTTTTGTGTTGTGGTGTTATTGTTTTACGTGTGTCTCTATGTGTATACTTTTGTGTCAGTTTTTGACTTCTAGCAACTGCCTGGACTAGTCCGTGCAATGTTTTTTTGGCAAGGTTTTTCAGCAATGGTTTGCCATTGTAGCCTTCCTAGAGCAGAAAAAGATTGACTGTCTCAAGGCAGGTGTAGTTCAAACTGTTGGCCTCCCAGCCTCTAACCTGATGCCTTAAGCATTGCACTAAAATTGCTCCCTACTGTTTTACCTAGATGTAACTACATTCCATATAGAGTCACTATTATATTAAGATCTTGTACTCAAGAGAAATTCCAAAGGTCAGAATTCATTTAAATTTTAAATTGCAGGTCTTTTCTTCTAGGCTCCAATATACTGGGTCCTGGGGGGGGGGGTGTAGGGGGAACCTAACACAAATTCCATGCATTTCAACCCACTGCTACACAGAAAGGGATTCCATCAGGTTTTAAAAAGCAGCTGAATCTGGTCTGGCACCTCCGTATAGGCAATTCATCAATATCAAGAATTGGTACATTTGTCCTAAACTGCCAACTGTTAAGTGTCAGTGTAGTGGTTCTGATACACAAGCTCAGCAAGTATGCAGAACCATAAACAATTTTTACCTATTCCAGAAAATATTTCATATAGCCAGCCTCAAAAAAAAAAAAAAAAAAACCTGGACACTGAAAGAGGCATATATCCAGTGATGGGATTCAGCCAGTTCGCACCACTTCGGGAGAACCGGTTGTTAATTTTCTGAGCAGTTTGATGAACTGGTTGTTGGAAGAAATCATTCGGGCAGAGAAATTGGTTGTTAAATTATTTGAATCCCACCACTGCATATATCTCCAAGTATGTAGAAACGTAGTATTTTGGAATTATTATATTAAAAGCCAGTAAAGCAACCCAAAAGAGGGCACTTTGTTATTTTGTTGTTTGTCTTGCTTTCAGGTCTCCCAACCAGAAAGCTCACTAAATTTTATAAAGCTTCAAATATCATGCAGTAGCTCTCACCTGGGCTACAGACCAATTTAAAACAATAAATACTGGCTTTTCCTGCTCAATGTCACCCCTCTGTTATAGTTCTGCTCTCTGGCTCCATTGAAGTTATTCTGGCTTTGCTTCTTCTCTGTCTACCTACACAAAGGAGAACGCTAGCAGACCCAGTCCAAGTAGAAAACATTTTGCAAGACTGCAGCTTCTGTAAACGTTAACTAAGAAGAATATTTGGAAAGAACTTAAAATATTAAATCAAATCCAGCTTCTTCTGAAAATTCCTTCATGAGTTCATAATTAGGGAAAGCAAGCAAAGGTTTATTTCCAAGTCAATTAAGAGAAACTAACAGAGCAGAACAAAAGAGATTTAACTCCAGCCTCGGCTGTATAATTTGCAAGGTGCTTGAAGATTTTTTAAAATCCCCTTCAAATATAGATATAGAAATGTGATCCGAATGCCAATGACAGTGCATTTAACCTAGATGTGTTCCTTTTACCTTTCAAGCAAATGGAAGCGCGTCTGAGGCAAAAATCAAGATTTTACAAATACAGTAGGAGTCAAGGTAACATTGTGAGTTAAGGAAGCTGTGGCTAGAATAATATATTTGCACTGCAAAAACCCAGATGTCCGCTAGATGACAGCAAAAGGTTAGAAAGCTCCATGACATACGCACATATCAACTTCATGCAGTCCTTAGTCCAGTCAAGTGAACTCTTCAGATTTAGTGGCAGTAATCTGTCTCTTCCCCAACAAACTACAGTTTAAGAAAGGGAAGGGAAGGGAAGGGAAGGGAAGGGAAGGGAAGGGAACGGAAGGGAAGGGAAGGGAAGGGAAGGGAAGGGAAGGAAAGGAAAGGAAAGGAAAGGAAAGGAAAGGAAAGGAAAGGAAAGGAAAGGAAAGGAGGGAGGGAGGGAGGGAGGGAAGGGAAGGGAAGGGAAGGGAAGGGAAGGGAAGGAAAGGAAAGGAAAGGAAAGGAAAGGAAAGGAAAGGAAAGGAAAGGAAAGGAAAGGAAAGGAAAGGGGAGCAGGGAGGGAAGGGAAGGGGAGGGAAGGAAAAGAAAGGAAAGGAAAGGGGAGGAGGGGAGGGGACGGGAGGAAAGGAAAGGAAAGGAAAGGGGAGAGGGAAGGAAAGGAAAGGAAAGGAAAGGGGAGGAGGGGAGGGGAGGGGAGGGGAGGGGAGGGAAGGGAAGGAAAGGAAAGGAAAGGAAAGGAAAGGAAAGGAAAGGAAAGGAAAAGGAAAGGAAAGGAAAGGAAAGGAAAGGAAAGGAAAGGGGAGAGCGGAGAGAAGGGAAGGGAAGGGAAGGAAAGGAAAGGAAAGGGGAGGAGGGGAGAGGGGTGGGAAGGAAAGGAAAGGAAAGGAAAGGAAAGGAAAGGAAAGGAAAGGAAAGGAAAGGAAAGGAAAGGAAAGGAAAGGAAAGTGGGTGTCAAATAAATACAACATAAGAGAGAAAGTGTACTAAAATTAAGGAGGAATTGCCAACAAGAGGAAGAAGGGTTTGGGTAATACTACTATTGTATTTTCCTGCCTACAATGCCCCCTTGCATCAATTCCGCTGTCTACTAGCATATAATGTGACACCCACCCACCCCCACCCCCCAAGTATATTGTTCCTGAAGAACAAGGGCTGTCAACAACAACAATAATATGATTTTTTTGTTTCTGGTCTAAATCTAGGATAGGCATTTTCAGTCATTTCTAGAAAATAATTTTTATTACTGGGAACATCCAGGCTACATACATTGTCTCCAAAAAGAGTCTCTCATTTTAGGATGCCCATGAGCCCTGCAATTTAGGTAGGAGAGAATGCTTCTCGCTTGCCTAGGCAGGATATAACTATACAGTCATCGTGATGGGTTAGAGTTGCAAAGCCACAGTGTTCCAGGCAGTACTTTGATTGCTAAATGTAGTTGATGGGAAATCTGATTTAACCTATAAGTATATTATACTGGGAAACTAATGTCCCAGAAGCTACTGGAAGGTGCCTGAGATATTATCATCGCCTGATACATTCTCTTTTGTTATGCTTAGAAGAAAGAGATGCTTCCTCTCTTGTTTCCACACACCCCAAGAAGAAGAAAATCCCAGTTCCTTTGAAGGCCTTTAAGCAAAGGGCTCAGTCTTGCTTTGTGTTTTCAAAGAAACAAGACTCTTCTTTTTAGAGCCTCCTGTTGCCTCACCTCTTCCCACTCCCCTTCTATGGCTTTTGAAACTAAAGATGCCACAAAGACAGGCCGCTCTTAGAATGTCTATCCTATCAGCTCTTCTTAGCATTGTATGACAGAAAAGAGTTGAAATGAGTGAAAGAGCTGATTGTGCTGCTGAAAGGCCAGGCAGTTCGAGGGGGCGAGCAGAAGCAGACTCCCTTTGTATGGAGGGCAGCCACTGAAAGGACAGCTCTGAGGGGATATGAGCAAAACAGATCTCCTATCAGCCAGAGCCATCAGCAATGTCAGAAGGCACAGTCTGTAAATAAGATGCAAGTGTCTCTTCTCCCACCTGCAGTATTTCATATGGCACCTCCGCTCAGTCAAAAAGATATGTTGTCTGTCCTTGAACACGAGACACCACCATTCTGAGGTGAACAGGCTTATCACAAACTGGTCATTTAACAGGGAACATCCTGTGATATCTGGGTATTCAGCCTCTGCTTGGCTGTTATCTGCATATACAGCCTGATGATCCTATCAGTTATTTGGACACCATCATTTCCATATTGTGAGACCAGCTATGGGGGTGTCAGTAAATGTGAGCAGACAAAGCCAAACAGAGCATTGAAGTCTGATGTCTGTATGTTTTCTCTAGATGCCTCTCAAAGAACAGGAGCAGGCAGAGATAGAATTGAGAAGCCAAGAATCACAATGTAATGCAAACACATTTTCATCTGGGCATAAAGCCTTGCATTTCTTAAAAGGCTGCCATCCCTCTTCCCTGCTATGAAAAATGAAATGCCTATGTTTTATTTGTATCAAAGTTATGTATTCTTCACACTCAACTCTAAAACCTATGCTAATCCTTCAGGAGCATTGGTATTGACTGATCTGGGACACTGACCACTGCTATAAAAAATTTAATAGGCCTAGGTACAAGTTATGAATTCTCAACAGCACCTAATCTTTTGTTTTTCTAAGGGAAAAAAACACTAACACCCAGGAATCACTTTTATCCCTTATTCATTACATTGCAATAGTTACTGACAGCTATTAAAACTCAACTATTTCTCCTCAGCTTAAACTGAGTGGAATTTTCCCATTCAGTTAGGCAACACAAACCAGAAATCAATGCTTCTCTGCTTTGTCTTCTCAAAGGATTAGTCCAAACATAGACCTTACCTCAGGTGGCAGACAGGGATGAGTGGGAGATTGCTCCCCTTTTGGAATGCCCACCATTGTCCCCAATGACAACTTTATGACTGGCAGCAACTGTGTTTCTTTGCCATCACAGTGCAGCTCATGCCAGTTCTATCAAATATCCTTTTCTGACATAGGCTCATAAGATCTCACTGAGGTAGAATGTTTTAATGTGCGATAGAAAATAGGCAGGGTCAAACACATTCCTGAAGGCAGAGAAGGGGTGTCAAAAAAAAGAAGTCAAGATGGCAGTTTCAATCTTGTGGCTGCCATTTTGATTTTTCTAATTCCCCAGTTGACACCCACATAGTACCCTCTCTCTCCCAAAAATAGAAATGGCAATAGTATAATCACGTACTTCAGTCTACTCTGATTTGACATTTATGTAGCAGAGAAGAAAGAAGTAAGCAGCAGCTTTTTACCATTACTTGTTCTTTTTTATTCCAGTTTTCTAAAGCTGATTTTCATTGAAAGAGAGAGAGAAAAAAAACTTGGAACTCCTACACGGTGTTTTTATTTATACTGAGCTCTTTAAGAACAGACAGATTACAAATAAAATGAATCAATAAATGAGAGGTGCTAAATGGTTTGAATCCAAGTTTCAGCAAGTAAGTCTTGGCTGACTTTAGAGCCCAGGAATATAGCTATTCAGGTTAAGCCACCATAGCTGCTCAGATTAAACTGGATTTTTAATTAGCTTTTCTTTCATTAAGTTACGTCTATAAATAAATGTGCACTTTCAAATTGTGTATTAAACTTCTAACTTGGAGTCTTAAACTTAGAAAGTAGAAGGTCCTAGACAAGGATTTTATTTAACCCAACAATTAAATTTGTCCAGAAGAAAAATGTAAGATCTCCTCAAATACTTAATTAGTGAGAAAGGGAGGACAGTAAAGTATGCAGTTCAGCACTATCTTTTGCTTCAGTTTGTCAATTACAGTATTATGCTAACCTTACT
Source organism: Pantherophis guttatus (assembly GCF_059756535.1). Classification (NCBI taxonomy): domain Eukaryota; kingdom Metazoa; phylum Chordata; class Lepidosauria; order Squamata; family Colubridae; genus Pantherophis; species Pantherophis guttatus. The sequence goes on along the minus strand of NC_142063.1, from coordinate 286,846,433 downwards.
TTGTCACCCCCCCCCCTCACCAGCATCTTTGTTATGGTTTAAATATGGTAATAAAATGGATGAAAGCCAGAACCCTCAACCATAATTCTGCCTAAATGAAAACACAGTGAGGAGATGGTTTCCAAATCTGAGGAATGGACATTCAATTAATGAGGGTGTTGCTATATTTCCCTTGCAGAGGAGGAACATGGTTTAGAAAGTGGCTTTTAATCAAATTTTTTATTAGCCCTGGAGGCAACCTTCTAGTGAGGCAGCAGAAAACTGTTAGTAAGACAGATAGTACTTGACTTACAATAGTTCTTTTGGTAACCATTCAAAGTTACAATGGAACTTTAAAAAGTTCCATATTTTATACTTATGACCATTGCAGCATCCCCTTGGTCAAAATTCAGAAGCTTGGCAACTGACTCCTATTTATCATGGTTGCAGGGGATGTGGTCACCTTTTACAAACTTCTCACAAGCAAAGTCAATGGGGAAGCCAAATTCACTTAACAACTGTGTTACTAACTTAGCAACTGCAACATTCACTGAAAAACTGTGGCAAGTAAGGTTGTAAAATGGGGCAAAACTCACTTAACAAAGAGCTGAAGAAGCTTCTTGGATGAGAAGTGAAATGTCTTCAAAGAAAAATCAGAAAGTTCAGTTGCCTCTTGAAAAAAGCACCTTTATGAGCACTAGATGCACAGTGGGTTTCAGGCTGTCTGAAAGGATGAAACATTGAGTAAACCATCAGCTCCCTAGAAAACCATCTTATGCATACAACACCAATGTTTCTCAACCTTGGTAATGTTTAGATGTGTGGATTTCAATTCCCAGAATTCTTTAGTCAACTACTGAGGCTAAAGAACAGTGTACTATACTCTCTAGATAATTTTAGTTATTGGATGTCATAGAAATATTGTATGCAAAGAAATATGCTTGTGCAATTGTTTCTCTTCGTGCTCTTCCCATAGGTGAAATAGTAGTTGTTGTTTGTGGGTTGCAATATTGAGGCAATTGCTTTACTGATGTCCTTTTCTTCACAATGAAACAGCATTCAAGAGATATGGAGGGAAAATCTACAAAACGTTCTTAGAATCAATTCATTTCCTTCTGTTTTCACTAGATTATGGCAAGGTGAATCATTTCAACAACAGTAGAAAGAAGATGGTGAAAGGAGTACTCTACATTTAAAAAGAGGGAAATGGCCATCTTAAGTACCAGGTGCTGGGGCATTAGTAGTTGTGTTGAATTAATAACAGAATAAGAGAATAACAAGAGTTGTAAGGGCCCTGGAAGGTCTTCTAGTCCAATCCCCTGCTCTAGCAGGAAATCCTATACCATTTCAGACAAATGATTGTCCAATCTTTTATTAAAAACCTCCAGTGTTGAAACAGCCACAAATTCTGAAGACAAGTAATTCTACTGATTATTGTTGTAACTCTCAGGAAATTTCTCCTTAGTTCTAGGTTGGTTCTCTCCTTGATTAGTTACCACCGATTGCTTTCAGTAAAAATATGAGTAAAAATTTATAGAGTCTTAAATAAGCATATAGAGGGACATAGAATATATATAGTAAAATATATAGCCTTGTAGAGTGATAAACATATTAATACAACTATAGTGATAGTTTTATACATATATATTGATATTTAAGGAATTGGATTATTTAAACTAAATTTAAAAACTATCTAAGAGACTCTTATAGGTAACAAATTTAAGAATGTTAGAAGTAATTTATTGTATGAAAATTTGGAAGAATTTGCAGCAAATAGTAAAAACACTTCACGAGATCTTGATTCTATCCCTCTGCTAATGTATAAAGACAGAGGTGCACTATGCATATCCAAACCACTCCAGAAAAATGATTTGATTTGGATGACCAAATCCTTGAGTTGGATACCATCTGATTCATACTAATTCAAACATTCAAAATTGTCTGCAGTTGTGGAAAGCTTCCGAATTAGTTCAAATCTATTTGGATACGTTTGATCTGATTTAGTTAATTGAATTGATTTGTCAGTTTGATTTGTCAGATCAATGTGATGCTCTAAATCAGTCTGAATTGATTTGGAGCAGCAAAGATTTGCAGAGGCCCTTGAGGTAACTTATGTCCTCAGGTGTGATATAGGATGTTCCACAATTGCCAGTACTGGAGTAAGACTCTACCAGAATCTATCTGCCTTCTGTGACTTGGACAGGAGAAGGAGGCAATCTATACCCCAAACAGATAAACCTTTGGGCTGAACTCGAGGGAAAAGAAAGAGGCTGTTGATACTCTAAAGTTGACAGGGTATTATTATTTTCTGCCCAATAGGCATTTCAAATGAGACCATAACACAAACACCTATTTCCAGCAAAAACAGGTGGAAGAAAGAAACAGAAGCAGTCTTTGCCTTCCTAAGGAGATTGCTGTATATGTTCTCTTACAGACAAAACAGACAAATAAAGCTTCTGCAGCATCTCATTTTATTCACCTATCCATCTATCTAGTTCTCACTTTCCCTTCTGGTCTTTCTCATCCTGCTGTCAGTATTTATTGATCTGGCTATACTATCTATTTTTCTGCAACATCTCCCTTTTCTTAACTCCAGCTTTCTGAGATACTGATTTGATGCTGCTTTTAAAAAAAAAAAAATCTGAGGGACAGACAAGACATCTGCTGTGCATTCATCCCACACTGTTTGATGTGCCTTTTTGATAGCTTTCGTTTCTGTTTGGGTGATTCCCTTGAAAAGCATGTGTAGCCTGATCAGAAAGAGTCACATCCAAACTTTAGCAGCAACTGGATGTGTGACAATTCACATAATAGAGAATGTGTGAATAAGATAGAAAGTCACACAGATAATGGCAACATCATAGAGAGCACTAGCAATTTTTAACACCAACTTCCTATATTTATGGTTTATCACTGAAAGCAAGTTTTGTATAATGTATAATGTAGATGTAGGAAACGAACAGGTGTAAGCATTGATTGCAAAATTCAGCATTCTCATAGAATTCTTATTATACCATTTTATTTTTTTAAAGTACATGTTTTTAGTTATAACAATTACAGTTTTAACTCTAAGTCTGAATGAGTTGGACATGTCTGACAAAAAAATCTTTAATTTGAAACAATAGTTCAGAATTTTTATAGTAATTGTGACTTATATTCTATGTAGCTTTTCTAAAACCAAATAATAGACAATTATTTAAATTAATCCTATATGGATTACATGAATAATTTATACAAATCACCATAACAGGTCTTTTTACAACACAGACTCTAAATTAAAGAATCTGAGCACTATAAAAAGTATATATCAGGTGATTGATCCAATTGCATTTACATTTGAATTGCAATCCCACGTTCTAAAGATACTGATATTCCTGAGAACAGAAGTATGTCCCCAAATATCTTTCTTTATAATGTTCAGATAACTTTGTACTGTGTATCTTTCTTCAAAGCACTTTCAATGGTGAATGTAGTTTAATTATAGTTATTTGTATGCTTTAGCACAATTTCTTCTTTCTGAGATCATTATTTTAAGCATACTATTGAAGTATTCAAGGGACATCGTTGTGACCATCTGACAATTTTCAGCCATTGCAATCAAAGATACAAACTGTGATTTCAATATCTTTCAAGCAGAAAGATATTATAGCACTGGAAAAGGTACAAAAAAGAGCAAACTCCCCTATGGGGAAAGTTTGGGGCTTTTTAGCTTAGACAAATAATGAATAAGAAAGGACTTGATTATGCATAGTGTGCAGAAATTGGATAGGAAGTTGCTTTTCATATCCAAAAACTCATATTATTGGAACCCAATAATAAAACTGCTATCTCACAGTGATAAGTATTCCAATAGTACTGATACCAGGCAATGAAGCTTTATGGTAGGAGGTTCAGGGGCATAAAAGGGCATACAATTCAATACATAGTTACTGAACAGGATTCTACTGGTCAATCGTTTAATATTTTATTTTAATATTGCTTTTAACTCTGTCATCTTTTTATTGTAAACCACAAAGAGGCCACAATAATTGGAGGAGGAGTAAGTCTGAGCAATCAATCCTGCAATAACAGCTGAAAGTACAAAAGGCACTATCAGAAGATGAAATGATGGCCACAAGCCTGGATGAATTTAAGGGGAAGAAATAATGTAATGGATACAATAAAAATCTCATTGGCTATTAGCCATGATGGTTACATGGTTGGAGTATGCAAATTAGTGATAGTAATCACACTCATAGTGATGTTTGGGCTTTTCATTGGCAACTGACTAAAACAGAAGCCTAATGTTGCACAAATCCTTCTAAATATCCCTGGAGTACATGTAGTAGAATACAGCTTCTCTTTCAAACCCTCTTAAACTAAGCAAATGTTGCCTGCTAAATTGTTTGTCACTAAGCTACACCTGGGAAACTCAGTTTTGCTTTTCTTCATTTAGGCATAAATTACCCAGATCCCCTGAAAAAGAAAAAGGTAGCTGAAGACCAATTATGGTCAAGACTTGAGAGCACATTATACAAGAGAAGTGTATAAAAATAGCAGAAATGATGGATCGGGGTCAACAAGTTGCATATTTAGAAGGTTGTTTGTTTGGGGGGGAGGTGTTTCTACCTTGCATTTAAAAAGGACTTCTTTCACTTAGCCCAAAATAAATTCAGAGTTTTCATTTAATTATACCATGTCATAGCAAGCTGTTGCTCTATCAGAGAAATGTGACTGCTGCTCATGATTTTGGGAAGGCTACTGTTCAGCAGTAAAAGCGTAAATTTTACCTGCAAAAGATCCAAGTCCAATACCTGAAATATCCAAATGAGGCTGGAAAGATAGCTCATAAATGATAGGCAGTCATTGCAAATCAGTCTATTATAACAATCTTGAACCTAATAGTGCAATGGGTTAACTTGATATAAGGCAGTTTCATAGGCATTTCAGTATTAATACATTATTGTTCTGGGAGATTAACAAGGCAAGGCAGTAGCTGTAGTTGTTCTGTCCCCTCCCACGAGTGGCTTTGCAGAGGCTCAAATAGCCCGGCAGTAACAAACGCAGGCTAGAGAGACTGAAGCTGGCCCTTTAATAAATAGTTCTCTTCCAAAGTGTATATCAGTCCAATAGTAACTGGGCAATGTTCCAAAGGTCTTGGCAGACTGCCAGCAGGCTAATGCAGGAATGCAGACTCTTGTCAAAAACTCCAAACTAACAGTTGTAACTCCACTGCATCCAAAACACCAACAAATTGTTCACCACACCTTTCCAGCCCAGTCACACCCCTTTTATACTTTGTAGGGTGTGGCCCTATGTCTCCTGACCACACCTCTTAGGACGTGGCAATAGCTGTTCTCTACGACGTCTCCTATGTCTCTCTCTTGCATCCAATAGGGGCTTCCCCTTGTCGTTATCAGCCTCTGTTTCCTCCTCAATTTGGCTGGGGTCCATAGGCACGTCAGCAACTGTCAGTTCTTGCTGACTCACCAGTGAAGACGGCCCCTCCGGCACATAGCTCTTGACAGCTTCCTCCTCCTCCATATCATCCTCCGAATCAGCATGCGAAGATAAATCAGCCTCCGGGGCCAGGGTCACAACAGTAGTACTATAAATAACTCTGGATGACCATCTTGCTCTGAAAGAATCGATGTGCCTTGTGATACTTCAACACCCAGAACTTTAAACTTCTTACCCTCCACATCTTACCTATACATTACTAGTCTCTATTACTTGCCTCTATTACTGAAGATGGACTACTGGGTTGCCATTGGTAGTGCAAGTTCAGGTATCATCGGCTGGAGGTCTCTGGTGTCACAGGGTCAGGAATTTCCAATTATAGTCATGTACATTCATGAATTGGCACCCCAGGGCTGTGACTCTGCTCAGATCACTGTTGGACTCTTGAATTCACAACAACATGGCACATTCCTACGTATATGGATTTCTATACTGTACAACTAGAATAGTAAAGTATGTGCTATTCTTTGCTCATTGCTTTCCAACCTGTTCCAATTTTAGATTTTTGCATTCTGTTTCCATCATAATACTCACAATCTGTGCACAGGGCATCAAAAGGCTTATTGCTATAACAGAATAATCATGGGTCTAATTATACTGTTTTTTATTATTTGAAGTATTAAATATGAAGTGAAATTTCCCAATCTGGCATCCAATCATGTACAAAAATAATATCACTGCCGGTAATGCAAATTGCTCTTATATTGCTTGACGCCAAATGGATTTAATACAGTCTAGGTTCATAATCTTTGACTCCTCGTCCCTGAAAAATTTACTACTACTCAGTAGGAGTTGAAACTCATGAAATACGATTCATAACAACCAAAAACAAAAGAATGGCAAACTCCACTCACAGGAAGCTTTTTCTCTCTGTGCAATCCATTAAGTGTAACAAGGAGGCACAAACTCAACAAGCAAAGAGTAAATGGGATTTTAAAAAGAAAAAAAAATCTCCCAGAGCCCAGAATCTTCATCCTTAACTTTGACGATAAAATCAGGAGGGGAGGGTGGCTTTGAGCAGCAGCTCTTGTTGCTAAGGGTATAGACCTTGATCACTGTGACAACATGTGAGCAGGCATGCAGCAGCATCTACTGTTCATCAGAGAGTAAAACAACTCTAAGCATGGATAATACCAGCATCCTTTCAAGAAACTTCAGCCTTTCAGATCTCCATCTTCTTGTGGCAACCAGCAGATCACAAACTAAAAGGCTGTAATTAGAAAAAGATGATCCCTTCCCCGTACCCCCTTCTATGGATCTATATGTTTTTGTTGTCAGGCTTTCTTGTGGTATGGGAAGTTTCAAAATATTCATTTCAGCCTTCTGGACCCAAGAAGAAATATTGTTGGCTAGCCTTCTCCAATCTTGAGGCCCCTGTCCTAAAATCAGTCAGGCTACAACTCCCCTCTCCCCTGACTAGCCCTTTCTGACAGATCAGAATTGCAATCCCATATATCTGAAGTCTATATGGAGCTGTTGCCTTTTGTAGGCAGTTTGTTGAATCAGGATAATCATGGGGAATTTCTGCCTTTAATGATTTTCCATAACAACTCTATCAAGTTTACTACAAACTGCATTAAATCAACAAGTGGAGAACTAGGAACCACCAAGAACACTCTCTTCAACATCGACAAGGCAAGCCACTTGTACATAAACAGAAACCCACTCAATTCTACCATGATAATGTTACCTAGTAGGATAATAAAATGACTGCAGGAAAACAACCAAGCTCAGAGAGCACCAAGTACCCCACAATCCAATCCTGAGCTAGAGAAGTTCTCTATGTCCCAAGCTTCCTTTATTTTTAATTGCAGTAATTACCTACCCTGTTTCCCCCAAAATAAGACATCCCCTGATAATAAGCCCAATCAGGCTTTTGAGCGCATGGCAATAAGGCCAGGTGCTTATTTCAGGGTTCAAAAAAAATATAAGACAGGGTCTTATTTTCAGGGAAACACAATATACATTTTTGAAATTGTTGCTTTTGATTATCCTAAATAATGGAGTATTAAATTCTCAAAACTAGTATAAAGCTGTATTGCTAAAGCATTAATATTTCTATTGCCCAGAACAGATTTAAGCTGATACCAAAAAAACATGGTAGCTTACTATCTATTTGTCAATAAGTGATAAAAAAAAAGATTCAGATAATTGCCAACTCAATAAGTCTCTAGGTGACATACAACCTTTGTATGAATAGAAAGTAAAATAGTAAGGGAACAATAATGTGCAGCTTGAAGAAAACTTTTAACTGACATATAATATTCTAAAAGAGGTTTTATTTTATTTATTTATTTATTTATTTTGTTTGTCAAACATGTACAAGATAGCAGGTATAGGTATAAACATAAACATAAATGAAGGAAGGAAGTATAGATAGATGGGGACAGTAACACAGGGATGGTAGGCACGCTGGTGCGCTTATGCACACCCCCTTTATGAACCTCTTAGGAATAGAGTGAGGTCCATGGTAGACAGTTTGAGGTTGAAGCTTTGATGGTTTGAAGATGTAACAGCGGAGTCGGGTAGAGCATTCAAGTCGTTGACCACTCTGTTGCTGAAGTCGTATTTTCTGCAATCGAGTTTGGAGTGGTTTACCTTGAGTTTGTATCAATTGTTTGCCCATGTATTATTGTGGTTGAAGCTGAAGAAGTCATTGACAGGTAAGATGTTGTAGCAGACAATTTTGTGTACTATGCTTAGATCGGACCACAGGCGGCGCAGTTCTAGATTGTCGAAGCCCAGAATTTCAAATCTGGTGGCATAAGAGATTCTATTGTGAATAGAGGAGGTTCATCAACCCACCTTAATCCAAGGCCAGGGAGAAAAGCCATTGAGTGGGGCATACAGATATGGAAGAATGCTGTTCCAAAGGACAAATACAGTAACAGAGAAGAGCCACTTCTGGGATCCCATCAGATAATGCTCTATGATTGATGTGATCCAGAGCATGTCAATTCTGATCAAACAGGATGGACAGAGACTATTTGAGATAGGCAAGCCCTCAGATAAATGGCCCTGTGCCATGAAAGGCTTTAAAGGTGGTAACCAGCAATTTGAATTGTACTCAGAAGTCAATCAGCAATCAGTGTAGTTCATGGAGAAGTGGTGTTATCTGGGCATCAAGCCCATGCCACCATATTTCGGAGCAGATACAGTCTTGTATAACATGTTCTCTATATTTCTCTAAAATGGCAAGAAAAATCAGGCTCTACCAGACAATGCTTCCAATCATGGTTATGCATAAGCCTACTTACATATCCTTTAGATAGATAGCATTTTCAGATAAATAACATTTGAATACTAGTTTTCTCAGAACAATCCAGAGAATTTGGAGAGATTTGCCTCTTGAATTTTGGTTTGGGACAGGTGGAGTGCTACAATAATAGGAGCAAACCTCTATATAAGGACATGTTTTTTTTTTCTTGCATCCTACATGCATTGCTGTGCCTCTCTCAATCAGAGGTATAAAGGATGTAATTGCTATACTGGTCCAACGGGATTAGAGAGATGTTATCTCTTATTGAACCTGACATGTCCTCCTACCCCAGCTTCCAAGTAGGGCAGCTTTTAAAGGATCCTTCATGGGAGCGAACAGCCTTTGAAAACTGTTTATTTACAAATGTACAGATTGAGAACAAAATGGAGAGAGGACCCGCAAATTGAAATGATGCTCAGAACATATGAGACCTCAGAAGGCAGTAAAAGATGCTTCTATCAAGCCACTGCATCCACATCAAACAAATGTAAAGTTATTCACGAAAAGAGAGCTATGCAAAGCAAAATAACACCTATTGTTCTAATAAGTATGCATAGGAAGTCATCTCAAAGCCTCCCATTCTGTGTTTGAGTCTACCCCTTGCCGTCACAGACTCTCACCCTTCAACACATTTAGCTAAACCTGTGGATTGAATATAGATTATGAATGACACTGTAGAATGCCATTGATGTCATGTGGTGCAGACTCAATACAACTTGAAGTGTTACTGCTTATAACTACTACCTCACATGCAAATCTCCTTCAACAGAAGCAACAATGACTGTTGATTCTGTTCCTGTATTTAAGCAACAATATATGTCATGACATTAACTGAATCAGAAAATATGGCCCTTCAGAAGTTACTGAATCAAGCAACACCCAAGTGAGCATAGCTGAGATTATGGGGACTTGTAGTTCAGTATCACCTGCAAAGCCAAAGGATTGTCATCCCTAAAATTGTTTTTAAAAACCTAGATGGCAATACCTGTGGCAGCTACCAAACAGAAGCATTCAACAAACATTTTACAGTCTAGATTCAAAAGCTGGCAAGCAGGATTGTCCAAGAGTTTTTGATGCCTAGAACAAAAGATAGTTAGTATCTCACACTGCTAGTGTCTTGGCAGATAAACTTCCTTTCTACATTGAAAGGATGTAGAAAAAAAAGTTTCATACCAAGTAGTAGCCTAGCTCACACAGCACAGATTGTCTGTATCAGGGGTGGGTTCTACTTACCTTTACTACCGGTTCACAACTGGAGCACGCACGCAGAAGCTTCTGCGCATGTGCAGATCACCCTTGATGATGTCGGATGGGTGGGCGGAGCCTCCCGCTGGTTTGACTACCGGTTCTATTGAACCGGATAGAATTGGGAGCAACCCACCACTGGTCTGTATGTCCTTCTCTCCCAACTTTCTGTTGCCTTTTGAGATGAGTGTTTCACACAGCCTAATGATAGGACCAGCTCTCCTGGCAGGTCTAAAGTTCAGGCATCCAAGAAACCAAAGATTTTGACTGAGGATCTTTTTTTATTATTATTTCCTGGAAATTCTATTTTATGTCTGGCTAGAAAATGTGATCATACATAAGAAGTGTTTTAAGCACATAGATAGAAATTGATTGTTACTTCCCTATATTTGAGTCCATCATAGATCAAGGGCTGTGGAAGCTAGATCTGTTCTTCCATACGCATCCATTCCCAGTCATCCCCTAAATCAGGGGTGAAATTCAGCCGGTTCTATCCAGCTTGGATGAACCAGTAGCAGTGGCTGTGGGAGGCTCCACCCACCCACGTAATGACATTCCTTTTTTGCAACGATTTTAAGCCTCTGCACATGGGCAGAAGGCTTTGTGCATGCGCAGAAGGCTTTGTGTGCATGTGCGGACGACAGCACGCGCACATTTTTGCAAACCGGTAGGGAAGGTAAGTGAATTTCACCCCTGCCCTAAGTTAACTGTGGGCCATGGAGATTTGTGAAAGTGATAACATTCAGAAGCTGCATTCAAGAATGGTCAAAAGGAATTAAGCACAGAAAAGACAGTCCCTCTGTTGCGGTCAAAGAATTATGAATCCTCTATCATGATTTGGCTATTCTTCTGCAGCTCTTCATGACCTCTCTCTTTAAGGATGAAAACCGACACTGCAAGGACCTAAAAACTCTGCTTCCTTGTCACCCCTGAAAAACCTCCCCCATACCATTTCATACAGAGATGGATGATACTGTATTTGCCCTGTATTATTTGCCCTGAAGTTGTTATCCTTGTTCTCTCACTCTTTCTCAATGTCCAGTTTTCATGACCAAATATTACCCTGAGAAAACTATTGTTTTAACTATCCTAATCTTGATGGTCATAGAAATACTTTTATGAACTTGTCTTGTCTAGTTTGCCATTGCCTTCCTTCCTATTATTAATCTACTTCTTTGGCACCCTGAGCAACTTCATCTATCCTTTACGCCCAAGAAAGCAAAATCATTTGCCGCCATCATGTCTTCCCTGACAAGTTTTAATTCATTTAAAATCCTGGTAGACATTACCTTTGTCTTCTTAATATTTAAGATTAACCAATTTATTATCACTTTCCTTTTTACTTTCCTAGTAAACTCTTTTAAGTCTTATTTTAGCTACAAAGGGACATCACCGATTTCAATAAAGGAGAATATTTGTAGCTCAGAGTTGAAATGAGGAGTCCTTGGTGCTCTCTGGTGCTAGCACTGATGATGTTACCTAGTTTAGGTAATGAAACATCTTGCAAGAAAACAACCAAGGTCAGAGAACGCCAAGGATCCCTCATGTCACAAATTGCTTAGGTTTCAGCCTCCAATTCTTATTTGAGGCACCATGTTTTCCAGATATATTTGCCATGCAGAAATAGTGTGCATCCTTGTCACATTATTGTTTCTTTATTGTGAAACATTCTCAGAAGAATAATCAAGTATTTTGCACAATCATTAGTCATCATACATTGCAGATTCTGGCATATTCCAAACAAAGACATTGCTGCAATTAATAAACAACAGTAAAAATTCTTCTTCTGTTCTCTTGCTCTTTCCATTATCCATGATATGTTAATATCATATTTCATGTCCCCTTGTCTTTTCTGAACTATGTTCATTTGGTGCATCTGCCATTAGTCATGGCTTTATTTTTCTTTGTGGGGTATTTAAACCAACTCACTTTGTATGAGGAAGTAATGCAGTGGTTATTAATATGCATATTCTCTTGTATCCCTCTTCATAAATTAATATATATACACCAATCTTTTCCAGTCTCTGGCCCCATCTTATTTCACATTTGTTTACACAGAGCTGTTAGCATTTTAACAGCTTCTTCGGCAGCATTAAATAATTCAAGGTATATTTCTTCTGCACCTGGTGCTTTTCTAGTGAAGTCAGTCCAGGAATATATTCTTTTTAAAAATGTTTCCATCATACTATAATCCCATTTGTAAAGGAAATTACTGTAGTCTTTCCATCTTTAATTAACTTAAATAATGTGCCTCTATCAGATCTTTTCCTTTATTATTCTTGAACAGTCTCACCTTAATATAAATTTTCCTGGGATTTCTCTGGCCTACTTAAAATCTATCCTTCATAATCCTTTGCGGTTTGTGGTTTTTGCTGTTGACATTCTTGATTGAGATATATTTTCTGGCTTGAATATTTTGTAGACTAAGTAACAAATCTATGTTGTTGCAAATATCTGTGTGTATTATGGTCCTGGTCTTTGACCATAATAAATATTTGATTTGAATTGAATTAATATCTCTGTGTTAAGAAAATGAACCAGAAATGGATTTGCTCAGCATTTTGTGAAGGAAGAAGGAGAAGTCAATACAATAATTAATAATTATTCTATTAATAATTAATTTATGGAGTGCTCAGCGAGACAGATTCAACAAGTGGCAAGGTTAAACAGTATGAATGAGGACTGGTTGGTTATAATTGTCTGCATACAGATATTGGCTGGCTCATTGTTGGACAATGTTTGGCTAAAGGTAGTCTCTGTAAGTTCCAGAGTCAAAAACATATACTTTTTTTTTTGTTGTTGTATATATATACTTTTGAAACTATGGATGATAAGAACAAAATGTAAGAAATTTGGGTTGGTTCTAAACTGCATTGGATGATAAGGTGCTGCTATATATCTATATATTTGGCACTTTATTTCCTTATTTACATGGCAGATTGTTTCCAATGGTTGCATTTCTAAAATATTTCAAAATTCCCTGGGAACATCTCCTATCTTACTCTATAATCTTAAAACAGAAATTAAAACAAGTCATAGAATTGCTGCTCACACATAAGGCCCTTCATTTTTAGCTAATTGCAGAAAAGCAATTCCTCCACTGGTTTATTCTATTATGGAAGCATATAATAATTCTAGTTGATGAATAGATCAAATTTGTAGCTATCATTTTGGCTTGTTTTTTTAAAATTTAGATTTTATTAATTCAATTTTATTAACTTAATATTTCAGTATGGCTGAATAACCTAAAATTTGACTCACATTAAAAAAAAAGATTGTAAAAGATACAGTTGGCGCTTGCTCTCTCTCCCTCCCGCCCCCTCTGTTTTCTTTTCTTTCGATTGTGTTCTGTTACAAATGACCCAGAGTGAAAAGAAAGGAAACCGTTTTTTAGAATTTTTTAGGGTTATAAAAAGAATTTGCCCTGGAAAATTGCATTTTCTTATGTCTGTATGATAACATTGAAAAATAAGCTGCATGGGTAGAATTTCTGATAGGCTTCATAATGAAAGGAAACAGGAAAAACAGGTGCCTTTTCCCAAATATTTCTTTCAAATACTTTGCTGTTCTACATATCTGATCAAAATGAATTATAACGTATTACTGTCAAACAATTATAATAGATGAATACTAAAGTTCCAATTAAAAAGGTTAACTGCCTGAAAATTGATTTAAATAAAAACTAATGCCAACCACCATCTCTTTCTGAATTTCCAATCCAGGAAGCAGGAGTCAACAAAACAAGCAAGGAGATGGCATAGAGGCATGTGAAATCTAACACCATTTTCATCTAACGCTGAGAAATGCATTCAGTCTAGAGGCGCTATCTTGAGATTGGTCTCTCACTTGATGTTTTAAGAACATTATTGATTTATTTTATTTCTTCTAAGTTCCCGGATTTTTGTAACATTTCGCCTAATGACAAAATTTTGATAGAGAATTGGAAAGCTTGCCTAATCTTTTGACTCCTTTAGTCAATCCAAATAAAAGCATTACCTATCTGAGAATTTAGGGGTGGAGTTCTTCCCTTCCCCAAATCGAACATTTTTCTTTTATCCCATAAGCAAACAATCCCTGGGAAACAGAAAAAGTAGCACAGGTCGAAGAGAGTTGTGAATGTGTGAAAACCTAAGCCAAACCAAAGGCCTATCTAAATTCAAAATTCTATTCTCAGACTGATCCTCTGGATGCCTAGAGGATCCCTTAAGAATATGAAAATAATCTTCCTTCCTCGAACAAGTGGTATTCCAAAGACTATCTGCTTGATTCTAATAATTTCCAGTTTAATCATTTTTTTATAAAAAAAGTTTTTATTTTATAAACAAACAAGCAAACAATACATAATCAATCATTCAATGTGTCATCTAAATACATCTTTTGTGTCTTCTTCTTACTCCTCCAATATTTATCATATCTTAATATTATCATTTCATTTATTATAACATTTCCCCCACATTTCTTACTTCTCTATTAATACACTTATCTATCTTTTTATTTTATTAAAAAATTTTCAACCCCCCAAGGTTGAGGGTTGTGGGCAGTTTAATCATTTTTTAACATACAAAAACTATTTTATGATTCAGCTTTGGTCTCTTCTATTTACATCCTGAAGTGATACAGGCTATTCAAGTTTCTCAGGATTCTATCATTTCATTTTGCTACATGTTGTACATCAGTTTTTAGTCCATAAAAAGTGGGATATACCAACCTCTAGAGTTCTAAATACAAATGCTAGAATAAATGTTTTAAGATGTTGGGCACAACATCTCCAAGAGTTCTAGAACATATGATGAGCAAAAGGAGCCGCATTTCACTTTTCATGACCAGATCTACATTATAAGAGGCAAAAATCCCTCCTCAAAAAACTATGTCCAAAACAATGATAGACAATATTGTATAAGTATCTTCAGTAAGGCATTTGATAAAGTAGACCATAACCTACTATAGATAAAGTAGAAAAATGTTGGTTAGACAGCATCACCACCAGATGGATTCGTAACTGGCTAACTAACTGCACTCAACGTGTAGTTCTCAATGGAACTGCATCTACATGGAGGGAAGTAAGCAGTGGAGTACCCCAAGGCTCTGTTTTAGGCCCAGTACTCTTCAACATCTTCATCAATGACTTGGACGAGGGGATAGATGGGGAACTCATCAAATTTGCAGATGACACCAAACTGGCAGGAATAGCCAACACTCCAGAAGATAGGCTCAAGAAACAGAAGGATCTTGACAGACTTGAACATTGGGCACTATCTAACAAAATGAAATTCAATGGTGAAAAAAGTAAGGTTCTATATTTAGGCAAGATAAACAAAATGCACAGGTACAGTATATGTGGTACCTTGGTCAATAGTAGTAACTGTGAGAGGGATCTTGGAGACCTAGTGGACAACCATTTAAATATGAGCCAGCAGTGTGCAGCAGCTGCCAAAAAAGCCAACAGAGTTCTAGGCTGCATAAACAGAGGGATAGAATCAAGATCACATGAAGTGTTAATACCACTTTATAATGTCTTGGTAAGGCCACATTTGGAATACTGCATTCATTTTTGGTCACCACGATGTAAAAAAGATGTTGAGACTCTGGAAAGAGTGCAGAGAAGAGCAACAAAGATGATTAGGGACTGGAGGCCAAAACATATGAAGAACATTTGCAGGAACTGAGTATGTCTAGTTTGATGAAAAGAAGGACTAGGGCAGACATGATAGCACTGTTCCAATATCTCAGGGGTTGCCACAAAGAAGAGGGAATCAAATTATTCTCCAAAGCACCTGAGAGTAGAACAAAAAGCAATGGGTGGAAATTAATCAAGGAGAGAAGTAACTTAGAACTAAGGAGAAATTTCCTGACAGTTAGAACAATTAATCAGTGGAACAACTTGCCTCCAGAAGTTGTGACTGCTCCAACACTGAAGTTTTTAAGATGTTGGATAACCATTTGTCTGTAGTCGTGTAGTGTTTCCTGCCTAAGCAGGGGGTTGGACTAGAAGACCTCCAAGGTCCCTTCCAACTCTGTTATTCTATTCTATCTGATGTGAAACCATCTTTGCATCTCCAATTTAAATTCCTCTGTGCCTCCCCCCCATGAATTATTCTATAACAGGGGTTTCAAACTTAAGGCCCTGCAAGCCAGATGTGTCAAATGCTGGCCACGCCCACCTCCATTTTAGCGAAGGGGGGAAAAGTTGTGATACGTCACATGACTATGTGTCATCACAAGTTTGACACCCCTGTTCTAGAGTCACCTCTGCATATGGATGCTTTGAACAACCTGAATCAATGTGTTTTTCTGAGAGAAGTGTAATTAAATATCATCCTTCACATTGTAAAAATGGGTAACATTTTAACATTTGGTGATGCGTTTTTCCCAAATACCCAGCAGCAAGTTGGCATCACCTTCAATACAGACAAGATCAATTATAGTGATATTTTTAATTTCCTAGAAATGGGAGTTGCTGCAGCTTATAGAAGCAGAGACAATTGAATTGCAACTCTGCCAGGGCTGAAGTTTTTCCAGTTTATAGCTTAGAAAAACAACAGGAAGAGATGTTGTGATGTAGATTTGGGGGTGGGGGAGTACTAAAATAAAATGAAAGAAATAAGGCCCTTGATGCTATCTAATAGCAAGAAAACTGCATGGGTTCCAGATTTAGGTAGGGTTAGCAAAACACTATCAAAGTAACTTGTCATAAAATTCTATAGACAGTTGTGAAGTCAGATACACTGATCCCTCTGTGACCTTAATCTGCAAAATATGAACCCTTTTACAACTTCCAATCTCTTTTCTAATAGTAGAAGATTGCTTCTAATCCTTTCTGCTCTTAGGTCCTAAAATGTATTGCATCTGTTACTCCTATCCCATTTGGTATTGTTCTTGCAAAGAATATTGGAGTCTTGAAATAATTCAATATGAGGATGACAACAGACACTGAGGTGACCATAGACATAATGGAAATGTCACAGCTCTTCTTTATCCAAGATGTGAAGCCACTTTCATTACGTACCACGGGTTCCATGATATATCAACTACCTGAATACCACCTGCCTAATAATCCTACTTGTCTCTTATATATGGGATGCCCCTCCAAATGGGATGCCCCCATCTTTCAAGAATATTTTTAAAATTTAAGGTAACGTATTTATATTCACTCAACTGTACTTTTGCCCTTCTTCTTCTCTAAAGCAGGGGTCTCCAACCTTGGCAACCTTAAGCCTGGTGGACTTCAACAGCCAGAATTCCACAGCCAGCAAAGCAGAGTTGAAGTTCACCAGGCTTAAAGTTGCCAAGGTTGGAGACCCCTGCTCTAAAGGATTACAAACATTAGGAGCTAACAATTTGCTCTGGGAGATGTTGGTCCATGGAATCATGGATGCAAGCAAATTAGTTGGCCTCTGCAGATAATTCCATTCCTATCTATTCATAGGTAGATAGAAATAGATATATAGGCATTCCAACCATAAAATTAGCTTTACAAAAGGCTCTCTTCTGAACAGAAGAAATACACCTCTTTCAGTAAAAGTGCCTCCACCATTCCCATGGTGGTCATTTATTGTAGACTACGTTGAATATGATTATGCAAATGTGTTTAGTCTCCTTGTTTGGAACAAAATTTTCATGGGCTCCGGGCTGCAAAATGTGATGTTTGTTTTATTTTGTGAACTGTGTATGGGAAGCCATTTTGCTTTTTGATATACAAAAACAGAAATAAGGTTATAATGCACGAAGAAGAAGAAAGATTGAACAAAGCGGATTACGTGACCTGATCCTTAATGAGTCCCCGTAGGACTCTAGTGTTGCATAGTGTTATTGTGTTTCTGATTTTTGTTGCTGCAGAACTTCAGTATAGCAATATTGTATTGTAAAGATACCCCCATTTACTGTGCATACCACTGCACAACTCAGGATAGCAGGCAGCTAGATTTCTACATGCATTCCTACACTGCACATATCTCATCAGAACCTTCCCACTTTTCTCAACACAACGATTACTGGTGATCCATTTACTTCTATGAGCGCTTTTTTAAAAAATCAAATCACAATGTTGAAATTTCAAAAATGTTTCAAGTACAGCACAAGGGCTGGTGGTCTAATATTGGGATTACTTTAATTTATGACAAAGAAAAAAGCTGCTATTAGTAAAGAAATTTGTAAGAATGAAAGCTTTGTGAAACTGACACTGGGTAATATCTATTCTAGGAATGCAGAGATAACCTCAAAGAAGGCATGCAGCAACAGATAAGGCAAAGTAAGAAGCAACTCAGTCCAGAAATAGAAGAAATAAGAAAGAAACTCAAAATGACCCTGCCTTGATACTGTTTGGTATAAGAGGAGGCAGACAGAAATGCTGGCAGGCTTTCGAGATTCTATCAAGCCCTACAATTATAATGTAGCATTCCTGTAATCCTAACATCATCTCTTTCCTGATCTTATTTCAAAAGGCTGACCTAAGGGAACATCCAAATAAACCAAAGATTTCAAGTCAGAGATTGTGATGAATCCTGACTCATCAGGTAGCTGATAAATTGACCCAACACTGAGAAGCCTAAATAAGTAGAATTCTGTTTTTGTTTTCAAGGGCAGCTTCTCCCGTGTCATCCTTCTATATAAAGATTCAGCTGGTAGAAAATAGACCAACCCTTTATAATTCCAGCAGCGCCATTAGGAATGTGGGTTTGGTTCTTAGATGATTCAATTTGCCAAGTAGAAAACTTAGGATTTCGTTGATGGAGCATTAGCCTCAAATGGACAAAGCAACAGTCAGTCTCCCCAAAGGGGCTGTCTTCCACTTATCCTTCACATGCTATAAAATTGAAGATAAGTGCTCATTAAGACAGAAAGAAGAAAGGAGAAAGATCAGACAGGGCCTGCCCATGAACATCCAAATAGGAAGCCCAGATGTCTCTCTTTAATCATGCTCTCTGCAATGAAAAAAAAAAAATCCCCCAAGCATTTATTCAAAGAAATAATAAGTTTAACCAATTTAGCTACTTTCTCATTAAAAACCTTCTCCGTGTTCAAAACTGCATGGCTACAAAGTTACTTCTTGTGTTTCAGAACTTCTCGTTTGTATTGCTGGCTTTGTTTGGGAAGATCCAAAGTAATTTCCTTTCTATTTTCCTAAAGCTGAAATGAAGAGAAAAGTTTTGGGTAGCAGGGCTAAGAGTTCCCTAATTAACCAGACTGACTATGTCAGGAAATTCAGCCTGAGCGATAACAGCCTGTTATAATTGTCCTTCCCAGGTCAGCCAGGGAAGTTTTGAATTACTGTATCCCTTCTGATTTGTAACAAGCATCTTTTAGAAAACTGTGTTGTTTGATGCATCTTTTCCCTGCAGCTCGAAATCCAGAATTAGTGTCAAAAGGTAGAGAGGGAAGCTAGATTGAACACATGTAGAAGAAAAATTACTTGTTTGCCAGGATATCTGTTCTGTCTTGATCAACTAAACAGCATAATGACTGGTCATTCAAGGCTCTTTGATCGTTATGAATCTTTTTAATATATCACTGAATAAACTGGTGGGACAGAAGAAAAAGTGGTCAAAGTAAGTAAACTGTTGAAACTAAAAATCCCTCTTTAACCTTTTCTTTGAAAAATATCTTTACAAATTTATTTAATCTTTAGCAGGCTATTGTGGGTCTAGGACAGTGATGGCTAATCTTTTTGCCATTGTGTGCCAGGAGGGGGGGCGGGGGAAGTTCGCGCACGCGCGTGCCCACACCCATAATTCTATGCGCCCTACCTTGCACGTGCCAGAGCTGAACTGGTGTGCCCACTGATATGGCTATGCGTGCCAGCTGTGGCACATGTGCCATAAGTTCACCATCACGGGTCTAGGACAATTCACCATAGCCAGGTTGATGCGGATGGGTCGGCGGGAACAAGTTGCCCCAGACAATTAGATGGGAGGACAACTCACATCAGCTCCTCCTCTCTTCAAACTGCTGGCAGCCAAGCACAAAGCTGGATGCCATTTTGTCCCATCCCAGCACCGCAATCTCAAAGGGAGAGAAATCTACTAAGGCTCTGGGGGCTTGTGCCGACATGGGACCTCTAGATGGCTGGGGAGGCAGCCCCACTCAACACATCCCCTCAGGAAGCAGGCAGGCAGGTGAGACAAGGTGGGCCAGGTCAGAGGAAAAAGAGAATGATGGAGAAGTTGTTTTTGGGGCCAGTAGATCAACCACTGCTGGACTCCAGGAGCTTTTGGGGATTTTTCTTCCTTTGAGGCTGGGACAAAATGGCACTTGGCTGCCAGAAGGAGAGGAGCTGGTGGGGCACCAAACTGTCCCCATGTACAGCCGGCCAGGGCAATTTGTTCCATGCCAACCCATCTGTGCCCACCCAGCTATGCTGACCCCTCTGCAACAACCCAGTCACAACAGGGGTGGGTTATTACCTTTACTACCGGTTTGCAGCGGGAGTGCGCGCATGCTTCTGCGCATGCACAGAAGCTTCTGCGCATGCACAGGTCACCCATGATGACATTGTGGCGGGTGGGCAGATCCTCCTGCCAGTTTTACTACTGGTTTTATAGAACCGGACTAAACCGGGAACAACCCATCACTAAGTCACACCCACCCATTTGCGTCGACCTGGGCATGCCAAGTCATCCATGCCAAATCATCCACACCGATCCATCCATGCTGATCTAACCATTGTGAGTCATCCCATTCCAGGCTATCCAGTCTACCTATCCTAGACAGCAAAAGTTTGGAAGACCACAAGATAGCAACAAAGAGTAATAAAATATTCCAAATCCATGTAATCACATTTGTTTTAATCATGGTTTTAATGAACAAGCTATCAGTAGGATTCATACCTCATTAAGCCATTATTTTGCTAACCATAGTTTAACCCATAATTGACTGTATTCACCTATCATAATGAGTTATAAAGCATGGCTACAATGCTTAATTTTAATGACGAGATTCACACACTCCACTAAGTTATAAACAACAAAGCTACAGTTAAGCTTTGGCTACAGTTAAGTCGGTTCTCTAGACATTTTCCTTTTTGTGTGTGTGTGTGTGCCTTTGCCAGTGTTGATTCCTGGCGACTGACTGGACAACTCCCTGCAGTTTTTTTAGCAACATTTCGAAAGTCATTTGCTATTAGTTCATTCCAGGACTAAGAGAAAGGGACTGGCTCAAGGCCACCTAGCTGGCTTTGTGCCAAAAATGAAATTAGAATTCCCAGTCTCCCAGTTTCTAGACTGGTATCTTAACCATTACATCTGCTAAATCATAAACCAAGGCTTTCATACTTAGGCCCCCATAGCCAAGATACCAAACCCAGATACCCAATAAATGGCAGGAAAAGAATCTGAAAATTTATTTGTGCAGAATGGTATAGCAGAAGGGGTTTTAGAGGAGATTTTAATGGTTTTTATAGTTTTCTAGTTTTATTGGGTATTTTTAAAGGAAGGATTGGACTGTATGTGTTTTATTGTTGTGAGCCGCCCTGAGTCCTTTTGGAGATAGGGCGGCATATAAGTCCAAATAATAAATAAATAAATAGACCGGGTTGCCTGCTTTTGCAGGGGGTTGGACTAGAAGACCTCTCAGGTCCCTTCCAACTCTGTATTCTGTTATTCTGTTAAGTCTTTTGCTGCCATATCTTTCTGGATTTTTTCAGCCCTGATATAGTAAACTTAAAATGCTATACAGGTAGTCCTCAATTTACAACAGTTCATTTAATGACCATTCGAAGTTACAACAGAACTGAAAAAAGTGATTTATGACCATTTTTCACACATATGACGATTGCAGCATTCCCATGGTCGCATAGTCAAAATTCAGACCCTTGCCAACTGACCCATATTTATGACGGCTGCAGTGGCCCGAGTTCATGTGATCACCTTGTGCAACTCTGACAAGCAAAGTTAATGGGGAAGTCAGTTTCATTTAACAACCATGTTATTAACAACTTTGACAGTGATTCACTTAACAACTGTGGCAAGAAAGGTCATAAAACAAGGCAAAACTCACTTAACGAATGTCTCACTTAACAACATAAATTGTTGGGCTCAATTGGGGTTGTAAGTTGAGGACTGCCTATAATAGCTTGGATCACACATCCCAAAACCAAATCAGCTGCCTTACGGTTTAGCGGTAGCTAAAGCTTCAATGGGTGACCTTTACAGGAAAAGAAAAATAAAAAAAAATCTGTTCACTTTCTCCACATCACTGAATCATTTTATAAAAGATAATCTTGTACCTTCATTAGTTATAGGTTGCATGAATTTTTTTAAAAAGTATTAAGTCGTTAACTTTCTTGTTGTCGAGAAAATGGTCTAGTTCCTTGATAATTTTTAACTGCTTTTTTTTTTCCCCTGCAACTCTATTAATCCATTTTTCAGGGTAGAATGACCATATCTATTAGACTGGACATTCCCAAGGCAGCAGTTCCATCTAAGCCTGCTAACGTTGTTTTTCACTCAGTCCCTTCCCGAATAATCTTCTGCATACAACATCACTGGATATAGTTAACATTTTTATTAGGCCAAGGACTCTTGAATGGAGCTGGCCATTCAATGGTGGTGTTGCATTTGTCGGTTGGGAGGTTGCGAGAAAGTTATTAAAAAGCACACACAGGAAGATTCAGTGCTAAAAGGTTAAAGCTTCATTTGACAGATAGCGAGCATGAGGAAATGGAAAGTAAATGGGTTGCTGAAATGTTTTACATTCATACTCATCACAGGCAAGGGGAGTCGCCATTTTAATGAACAGAGATGTATCATCTCACTTATAGAGCATTCTAACTGATGATAAAGAACCATGCATTAAGACCTGCAGGATTAAACAGCCTGCAGATACAGATTATCTATTGTCATGCACCAAATGAGAACAAATTGCCCTTAAAAGTCATTCTTACATGGATAAATCAGCAAAACTGCTGAAGAATACTTGGCAAGAGCAAGAGGGGAGGAGAAATCCAGGTGTGTCTTTTAACTTCTTGCTTAGAGGGTCATTCAGAATAGGAACCTGCACAGACAGTTTTCCATGGACATCTAGGTTCATATTTATTCTCTCTTGCTGGGTATTTGTAGAGTTACAAATCAGCAGTGAAATCCAATTTTTTTTACTACCGGTTCTGTGGGCGTGGCTTGGTGGGTGTGGCTTGGTGGACATGGCAGGGGAAGGATACTGCAAAATCTCCATTCCCTTCCCACTCCAGGGGAAAAATATTGCAAAATCTAGGGGAAGGATACTGCAAAATCCCCATTCCCTCCCCAGTCCTGGGGGAAGGATATTGCAAAATCCCCTGGGGGAAGGATACTGCAAAATCCCCATTCCCTCCCCACTCCTGGGGGAAGGATACTGCAAAAATCCCCTGGGGGAAGGATACTGCAAAATCCCCATTCCCTCCCCACTCCTGGGGGAAGGATATTGCAAAATCTCCATTCCCACCCCACTCTGGGGCAAGCCAGAGGTGGTATTTGCCAGTTCTCCGAACTACTCAAAATTTCCGCTACCAGTTCTCCAGAACCTGTCAGAACCTGCTGGATTTCACCCCTGTTACAATTTTTCAATAATAACCTTCATTTTAATGAGTGTAATCCTAGATGGGAAAAGGTTCTATTGATTTTGTTTCAGAGCAGTTCCAGGAGCAAAAACTACCAACAATTGGAGAAGGTCCATTGTGCTTTCATGTGTCTTTTTAATTGCCCTCTGGTCCTGAGTTCAAATTTTCTAACACTACTGGTATCATGCATGAGAATGATGCCACCTCAAGGCAGAACACAAACATACCCATGGTGAATATTTCAGGTCAGAAGATAATTGCACATTGGTATAATATAGAAGTAGGTAAAATGAGGACCCGGATTGTGGGGGCAATAAGCTGACTTTGTATAAAAAAGAACACCGCTTGGAGGGGGGGCGAAAGCCCTACTAAGCAGGTATATACAAAAGTATGAAAGCTATTGCTTAATGCATTGTAAGCCGCCCTAGTCTCCGGAGAAGGGCGGCATATACATCGAACCAATAAATAGATAGATAGATAGATAGATAGATAGATAGATAGATAGATAGATAGATAGCTGATAGCTATTTGCAAAAGTCTGCTACCTACCATAAGACAAAGAGCATTAAATGTGCTTGGGCTGCAATGTGAGAAGTGCACTAGAGGGCAAAGGGACATCTGGAGTCAGCCTTGCCAGAGGGGAAAATAGGTAATATTTTCATCCCAAAACTTTTATTTTTCTAAGGTATCTCTTGCATGATATAACTCTGCCATTGTCAGCCTCTTCACAAAATGGTGAAGGCTTCTGGTCCCCCAAATCCCAGCCAGCAGGTAACAATATAACTTGAGGGCATAAAGTTGGAAAATCAAAATTAGAGCACTGGACTAAGAAGAACAGAGTCAGAAAGTTTAGTAGATGACAGATAACCTGTGCAGATAAAAGGAGGAAAAAAATAAATCATGAACCCTGAGCAGTTTGAGGGAAGGTCAGGAGATGAATCTATAGAAAATCTAGACAGCAGCCAACAGATGTTTGGAAAAGTATACAAATGTAAAAGGTAATAAACAGATGTATGATTTGTGCCGTTACTGTGAGAAAATAAAGAAAGGTGATGAAAAAAGACTACAAATGCCCACAAGAGTTGTGGTGGCACAGTGATTACAATGCAGTATTGCAAGCTAATTCTGCCGACTGCCAGCAGTTCAAATCTCAACAGCTTGACTCAGCCTTCTATCCTTCCAAAGTTGGTAAAATGAGGACCCAGATTGTTGGGGGGCAATATGCTGACTGTCAACCGCTTAGAGCGGGCTGTAAAGCACTATGAAGCAGTATATAAGTCTAAGTGCTATTGCTCTAGTGCTATTGCTATTTTTTTTTTGTCCTAGCATTTACCCACAATGCAGTGTCCACATTTTTTTTTTGATCATATGATAATGTTGATCCGTTAATTAAGACAGGAACTAACCAACCAACTTGTCATCTCAGCCTGATGTCATGGGCTGGGAGAGAGTGATGATCTAAAGTCACCCAGCTAGTTTTCATTCCTAAAGCAGGATTAGAATGCACAGTCGTCCTGGTTTCTAGCTTGTTACTTTAACCTCTAGACCAGTGATGGCTAACCTTTTTGCCATCGCCTGCCAGGAGCAAGGGGCGTCACGTGCACGCATGCCCACACCCATAATTCTATGTGCCTTGCCCCTGCACATGCGTGCACAACCCCCCCCCCACTCCCCCTGCTCCTGGTACGCAATGGCCCGATGGGCCCTGTAGGCCCATTTTCCTTTCTCCCCAGCCTCCAGAGCCTTTCTAGGAGTCTGGGGAGGGTGAAAACAGCCTTCCCCACCCCCACCCCCCCGGAGGCCCTGCGGAAGCCAGAAACGGCCCATTTGCCAACTTCCAGTGGGATTGGAAGTTGCCTTCCCCAGGTTCCCAGAAAGGCTTTGGAGCCTGGGGAAAGCAAAAAGAGGGCCTTCCAGTTCCATCGGAAGTTGGCAAATGGGCTGTTTCCGGCTTCCAGAGGGCCTCCGGGGAGGTGGGGAAGGCCAATTTCACCCTCCCCAGACTCCTAGAAAGGCTCTGGAGCCTGGGGAGAGAGAAAAATAGGCCTTCCCCACCATCTGGAAGGGGGGGGGCCCTCTGGAAGCAGGAAACAGCCTGTTTCCCACTTCTGCTGGCAAGGCCTAAAAATGCATGCGCCAGAGCTGACCTCGCGTGCCCACTGATATGGCTATGTGTGCCACCTGTGGCACACATGCCATAGGTTTGCCATCACAGCTCTAGACCAAACTGGCTCAGTAACTAAAAATGCCTACACATTTATTATTTTATGGCTCATACAAGCGATTTTAGAAACAACCCAGTGAGGTAGAAGAAATCTATACCCACATGGCATTTAAAACAAGTCCCTGCTCTCTATCAGCACTGTCCATATTCCCATCATCCACATTCCACTGCTTATGAGTTCCTTCAAGCTCCCTTTAAATGAGCTCAATTATCTCATATTAATCAGCCCTAATTTTTCACATGACTATGTCACAATGAATGCTTTGGAAGAAAACAAATGCCGTATTCAGATCTGTTCATTACAGGCAATAAAAATGAAGCGTCCTCAGAGGCTGAACTGCTAAACTCAAATTGGAAGGAAAAGATCGGTTTCCAAACGACACATCCAAAACCACAGTGTATACGTGTTGTCATTACTGCCAGCTACTATTTCATAGCATGTCTAGATAAGGCAGCAATGTCACTGTGTCTGTCTTCTTTGACATGATTGTGTGATTTTAAAACTAGATCATAATTCTTTAATACCACTGTGTAATTATCTGATTAACCCAATAGAGTGGTCAGTTGCAAATCAAAAACAAAAGCATTCAGAGGTTGGTCATAAAAGAATGGCATCATGATCGTGATAAATGCTCCTGCAATATTAAATCTCAATATTATCAACTAGAATAGAAATAGAATGTGGAACACCATATCTATCAGACCACTTATCCATCAAACATTTGAAAATGAATGCTCATACGGGGCTCCCCTTGAGGTGCACTCGGAGGCTCCAACTGGCGCAGAGTGCGGCCGCGCGGGTGGTGATGGGAGCGACATGGAGTTCCCATGTAACACCTCTCCTGCGCGAGCTGCACTGGCTCCCGGTGGTCTTCCGAGTGCGCTTCAAGGTTCTGGTTATCACCTTTAAAGCGCTCCATGGCTTAGGACCTGGTTATTTACGGAACCACCTGCTACCACCAATAGCCTCCCACCGGCCAGTACGCTCCCATAGAGAGGGGCTCCTCCGGGTGCCGTCGGCCAAACAATGTCGGCTGTCGGCCCCTAGGGGGAGAGCCTTCTCTGTGGGGGCACCTACGATTTGGAACGAGCTCCCCCCGGAGATACGTAGGATCCCGGATCTGTGCACCTTCCGCCGCGCGCTTAAGACTTTTCTATTTTATCAAGCTGGCCTGGCCTAAATCTTCCCCCTTTTTAAATGTGGAAATTTTAAATTTTTAAATTTTAAATTGACTTATTTATAGGGGCATGGGTAAGGCGTTTTAAATTGGGGAGCCATTTTGGATTTAATTCTGTTTTAAACGTATTTTAATTGTTTATATTGTATGTTTTTTAATTTTGGCTATTCACCGCCCTGAGTCCTTCGGGAGAGGGGGCGGTATAAAAATCTAATAAATAAAAATAAATAAATAAATAATATATTCCTGTACACAAATAGAGAATTCAGGTTAATGTATAAACAAGGATTGATGCAGTGGTGAAATCCAATTTTTTTTACTACTGGTTCTGTGGGTGTGGCTTAGTGGGCATGGCAGGGGAAGGATACTACAAAATCTCCATTCCCACCCCACTCTGGGAGCAGCCAGAGCTGATATTTGCCGGTTCTCTGAACTACTCAAAATTTCCACTACCGGTTCTCCAGAACCTGTCAGAACCTGATGGATTTCACCCTTGGATTGATGTATAAACAAATCATGCCAGAACTGAACCTCGGATCATTTGCACATAATGTAGACATATGTTGTACTGTATTCTGTTGTGTTCTGACAAGTCATAAGCATCTTCTGGTACTCTATAAATAATATCTTTCAAAACCATCCTATCACTTATTGTGTAACACTGTCCTTGCAGGTGCGTTGCTGAGACTTCCAGTATTCCATGTCATTTATCTTATGTACCATCAGCCTTGTCATCCTCCATTCACCTTATCCAACATTATCGTTTCTATAGATGTATTAGCCTGCATGATGTGTTCAATTGCTTTTATTTGATAATCCTTTGATTTCTTGATTTCCTCCAGTCCTGAACAGTTGGCCCTTTTGATTGTCTAAAGAATGTGAAGCATTTCTTCCATCACATAATTCAAATGAGTCACTCTTTTTCCTCTCACTTTTGTCCAAAATCCACCCCATATATTCAGACATCATAAGAGAGAGAAATCAGTGATTCTAATTTTTGTCCTAACTGAAATGTCACCATCTTTTGAGTTTATGTAGGTCAGAAATCCTTTTTTGCCCATCAATAGTCTTCTCTGCCTCTCTATTGCACTCCTGCTATCTTTATCAATTCTGAAGCATAGAAAACTGAATCTGTCAACCACATCTGTCATCTCAATGTTTATCCTAAATTCCTTTAGTTTTCCAGTAGATGTGATCTTTGTTTTCTTGATGTTCAAAGAAAGTCCAAACTTTTCACGCTCCTGCTTTTCTTTTAGAATCATCATTCTTAGGTCAACACTATAATCAAATAGATTACATCTTATGTAGCAACAAATGGAAAAGTTCTCTGCTGACCTGAAAAACACTGCCAAACAAGAGCCATCATTTGGGTTACTGAAAAAAATGTGTTAGCAAGAAAAAGATCATTTCCTGCACAGAAGGTTATCAGCTATTGTCTGTAGGTTCTTGCTGCATATTTTCCAAGAGTTTTCAGGTTCTTCTCTGCCAGTGATGGTGTTTGGTCCATTACTTGTTATAATCTCCTATAGAATTCATCAACCTCTTTTTCTGCATCCATCATTGGTACGTTCCCTCAGGAATCATGAAATTTACACATGATTGAACCAGAGGTGGTATTCAGCAGGTTCTGACCAGTTCTGGAGAACCAGTAGTGGAAATTTTGAGTAGTTCAGAGAACTGGTAAATACCACCTCTGACTGGCCCCTCCCTCATCTATTCTATGCCTCCCAAGTCCCAGTTGATCAGGAGAGAATGGAGATTTTACAGTATCCTTCCCCTGCCACACCCACCAAGCCACGCCCATCAAGCCATGCCCACAGAACCGGTAGTAAAAAAATTTGAATCCCACCATTGGATTGAATCCTTATGGAGAGTGTATCCCATTATACATGCAGTAATATATTTTGAAACAAATATTACCACTTCATTCTATGAGTTTCATTTCCAGAATAGAGTATTTTGAATTCATCTGACTGGAAATGTTCATTTTTGTCCATTCTAGTTCACTTATTTCAAGAATTTCAATCCTAATTTGCAATATTTCCACATTAGCAATATCCAGCATTCCCTGATTCACGCTGTAGATATTCCATATCCCCACAATAAATGTTAAACTGTTGCTCCAACCTGTTTTGGGGTTCTGAATACATCAGCGACAAGACTGGTGGCTCAGCAGACTAAAAGCATTGTGATTAACACCAGCTGTCTGCAATTACTGTAAATTCGAATCTCATCAGGCTCAAGGTTGACTCAGCCTTCCATCCTTTCTAAGGTAGGTAAAATGAGGACCCAGTTTGTGGGGGCAATAAGCTGACTTTGTATAAATATTGTATAAATATACAAAAGTATGAAGGCTATTGCTTAACGCATTGTAAGCCACCCTGAGTCTCCGGAGAAGGGCGGCATATAAATCAAATTAAAAAAAAAAAAAGACATAGGGAAGGCTTTCGTCCAGTAACAACATACTGCTAAAACCTACCTGATAATTTTTTTTTTGTCAAAAGGTTACCTTCAAATGTGTGTCTCATTTCTTAGCAACATGACATTCTTTCTTATTGTATTTGTTTCCGTAAATAGTCTTGGTGCATTTAAAGAACTAGTTTGCCATTGTTTTCTTCCTCACAATACCACCGCTGATGTTGCTACCACAACCATCTTGGCCCTATTTCAATTTTTTTAGTAACACGGTTGTTAAGTGAATCTGGCTTTCCCATTGACTTTGCTAGTCAGAGGGTCACCAAAGGTGATCATGTGACTTCAGGTCATGGCAACCGTTATAAATATGAGTCAGTTGCCAAGCATCTGAATTTTGATCAATGTGACCATGGGGATGCTATAAGGTTGTTAAGTGTGGAAAAACGGTCATAAGTCACTGTTTTCAGTGTCGTTGTAACTTTGAACAGTCACTAAATATCAGGGGTGAAATACTCTCAGTTCGGACCGGATCACCTGATCCGGTAGCGATGGAGGCGGGTGGTTCGGAGAACTGGTAGCAAAAATCCCTGCCCCCCACCGCCATGCCCAGCTGAGCCGCACAATTATCAGAGGCTTTTTTTTTTTACTTTTAAAAGCATTTTTTTTACAACCTCTTCAGCAAAAAAAGTGCTTTTAAAAGTAAAAAAAAAGCCTCTGATGATCACGCAGCTCAGCTGGGATTGTCAAAGGCTTTTAAAAGAAAAAAAGCCTTTTTTTCCTTTTAAATGCCTCTGACGATCCAAGCTGAATTGGCTGATCAGGTAACTCATCTGGGATTGTCAGAGCCTTTTCAAAGCATTTTTTAACAACCTCTTCACCAAAGAGGTTGTAGAAAAAATGGTTTTAAAAGGGGGGGGGAAATGGCCACACCCACCCAATCACATTACCCCCACCACCAAGCCATGCCCTCAGAACCGGTAGTAACAAATTTTAGATTTCACCACTGCTAAATATACTGTTGTAAATCGAGGACTATCTGTATTGTAACTTTTAAATATAAGGTTATTTACATTTGATAATTTACCATCTTAGATAAACTGAACAGAACAATTATTTTATGAATATTAGTTTTTCAATATGCTTATTAGTCCATCAAGATATTTTATAGATTGGCATTATCTGTTTAAATTTAGAGGGAGGTGATTGTATTGTCATTATCTCTGTACGAAATGCAAATTGAAGGTCATTTTCATTATAAATTTGTCTGTTGTATAATTTTGGGTCACTTTTAATTTTTTTTTTCTTTTCCTTTTACGTTAGTTAACATTTCAGTGTTTGAGTTTGAAATTTAATAAAAATATTATTAAAAAGTAGGTGGTGGTTAGACTGTGTTCTGTATTGGGGATGGGGGGGGCGTGTTGAGAAACTTGGCAAGATAACACACCTATAAATTGTGCAGTTAGATTTGATACTGCTAGAGCAACAACTCCAGGAGCCATACATGTCCCAATTAACTTCATTCTTGTAAGTCAATTTAGTACACCATTGACTTTAAAAAACTCTGCCCAACGTAATTCCCATTCATTCCTCATTAGCATGAGCATCATTATTTTGTCCGTTTAGATCAAGGTTACAGAGATGTTACAAGATGCAGATTTTAATTCATTGGCGCCATCTAATTTTAAAGCCATAAGCAAAATGATACATTTTGATAGCATTTTGCACTCCATGAAGCCCTTTCATTGGAACATCTTATCAGGCGTTGCTATTGTTAATTACAGTACGGCTCATCCGTGGTGGGTACAAGCCTCCTCATCTCTCACGGCAGCCTTTTTACTGTAATTATAATCCCATAGTGGAGGAGAAATTGGGGAAGGAGATGATCCCTGATTTCTTCTCCTCTAAGCCCCCCCCCATACTGGGAATCTATGAAAAACTTAAAAATGAATGCAAGTTTCTTTGCATTTTTGTTTCTTAAAAAAGAGGGAAATTTCAGCTATAACCATATTGAACTCTAGAGGCATAGCAACGCTACCCTGCTGCAACAAAAGAGTTGGCTTTTGTTGCATGGCATTTATTGTGCAGTACAAGACAACCAGGGGTGGGTTCTAAATTTTTTTACTACCGGTTCTGTGGGCGTGGCTTATTTTGTGGGCATGGCTTGTGGGGGGTAATGTGACTGGGTGGGTGTGGCTAACTTTTTTTTTTTACTTTTAAAAGTATTTTTTCTACAACCTTAAGAGGTTGTAGAAAAAATGCTTTTAAAAGCCTCTGAGATCCCAGTTGAGCCGCGCGATCATCAGAGGCTTTTTTTTTAACTTTTAAAAGCATTTTTTCAGCCAAAGACGTTGTAGAAAAAATGCTTTTAAAAGTAAAAAAAAAAAAGCCTCTGATGAGGTGGGCAGGGTAAGCAAGCAACGACCAGGCTGGGGACCGGTTCAGGGGCGTGGCCAGTCAATGTTATTACCGGTTCTTCGAATTACTAAAAATTTTTACTACCGGTTCTTGCAAACCGGTACAAACCGGGAGCATCCCACCACTGAAGACAAGCCATCCTTCTTTCCATATGTAATATAGGCTAGAGCCATTTTCCCTCCCCTTGTGACCCTTAGCAGAGCCCCAGTGAAGCCTCTTCCTCTTCAGCTGAACTACGGAACTGCCTGCCACTTTGATGAGTAGAGAGGAACAAAGGGAGCCACACACTGCAAAGAAAGCTGCACCCTGCTCCCCAACCCAGCAAAAAGGGCCCCCTTCCTCCAAGGAGGAAGAGGACTCGTGCATCAACCACCAGTGTCCCCTCCCACTCAGCACTACTTCACCAGCAGGCATCTGAGTTGTTGCCTCATTGCTTCCTTGCCACCCACCATGATTAAGTGATTTCAGATTTAAGCCTCAATTCCAAAGCAACCTATTGACACTTACTTCTCAGGGCTTGCTTCCAGTCAATTGGGCACAGGGGCCAGAGGGTGGTGGAAAGAGGACAGGGATATGGGCTTTCCATTTTTCCTTGTGCCACGCAACCTACAGGTTTCTGTAGTCAGATATTATGATCATGTGCCTGGAGCTAACGGTGGCAATGCTGGGCAGCCACAATTTTGTGAATACAGCTGGTATGAAGAGCCTTGAAATTGCAATTACATAGGAATTTTGAATGCATTCTTTAAATTAACAGATCTAAAGCTCCTTGATTCAAAAATGCTCATGCTATAATGCATTATTTGAACTAATTGAAGGTTACAAACAGACACAGAGGAGGGTTTGAGTAGTATACAGATTCCATGACACAGAAGCCACTTCCTCAGCTGTAAGAAGCATTGTGCTAAATTACATGTATTCATAAGCAATTGTGACCAGTGAGATGGCATATCCAAACCATATGCCCATACCTGTAAATTAGCATAACATTTTGTGGAGTTCATGAAAGCTTTTAACATAATTAATGCATTAGGCTTTAAGATACCCCAAGATGGTTTGCTGTGTTCTTCTGTTAGGAAGCTTGCAAACTAATTATTACACCGCAAATTAACTGATTAAATGTTTAGCTCTGCTTTTTGATCCAAGGATGAAAGCAGCATTGGAAAAATGAAGATTGTTTGGCTCTGTTTGCTGTAGTCCTCGGCATAAAGTACTGTTATAAGTTTGAAAATATATTCAGCTGTTCAACAAAGCTAACATGCTTTTTGTTATGGCAATTGGGTCTCCATCTGTATATAATGCTGTATAGGGTGGAACCTAACCCTCATAAGGACTCTTTCCTATTTATATCACTCAATTGGAAAAAGTTATTTGTATACCCAGCTTCCTACCCTTTAATCAGTTCCCTATCTATAAGAGCCTTTGGTGGCTTATAGCCAATTTTATCCATTGGAACAATGGTGAGAATTCATCTAGTTGGTGGGTAATTGGGTTTTAGCTTGGCACTAAGCATAGAAGACTGAAAACACATCTCTGACTGGCAGAAGCAGCTTTCTGAACTTGGGGACACTTGATCAGGGGTGAAATCCAGCAGGTTCTGACAGGTTCTGAAGAACCAGAAGAGGAAATTTTGAGTAATTCAGAGAACCGGTAGCAGAAATTTTGAGTAGTTCGGAGAACCGGCAAATGCTACCTCTGGCTGGCCCCAGAGTGGGGTGGGAATGGAGATTTTGCAATATCCTTCCCCCAGGAGTGGGGAAGGAATGGGGATGTTGCAGTATCCTTCCCCTGGAGTGGGGTGGGAATGGAGATTTTGCAATATCCTTCCCCCAGGAGTGGGGAAGGAATGGTGATGTTGCAGTATCCTTCCCCTGGAGTGGGGTGGGAATGAAGATTTTGCAGTATCCTTCCCCTGCCACGCCCATCAAGCCACACCATGCCCACCAAGCCACGGCCACAGAACCGGTAGTAAAAAAAATTGGATTTCACCACTGCACTTGATCCTGGTTTCAGAGTGCTTCTTATCTAGTCAAACTGGGTATGTTTTTCAACGAACAGTTTTACAGCAAGACGCTATAGATCTCTCTTATTGTTTCATTGCAGAGGAATTGACCTGCATGACTACTCCTGAAACAGCTAGCCACTTGGGGAAATGGAAAGTGCAAAACATTAAATGTGTCAAATACAGTGTTTGAACCATCCTCAGCATCTTTTACAAATAACATTAACCATTTTACAAGCTTCTATTCTCACAATCAGATGCTTCTAATGCGAATAATGCTTAGAGATGGTCTCCTTTTCAAAATTATCTTTCAGGCTGTTTTTCCCCCCCCTTAGAGTCTTTAAGGCAGTAAAGACTTCCCACATTTAAGGTGTGTGGACTTCCTCCCAGCACTCTGAGGAATTTGAGGAATTGAAGTCCACACATCTTAAAATTACTGAGGTTCAGAAACAGCGGGCTAAAGTATTGAAGTAGGATGAGGAAAACTTTGGAATGTATCAACTGACAACCATGGGGATTCAATCAAAGACTTTTGTCCCATCACTTTCTTTCATCACAGTCTACTGAACAAATTTATTGTCATAGTGATAAAATGAGGGATGAATCCCCATTTAAGCTGTCTTGAGCTCCTTAAGGCAATATATAGTTCTAACAAATGAAATAAATTCCGTACTGACATTAACTTACACTCATTTCTTCCTACAGAGATTCTCATACTCTACAATCCCACAATCTTTTCAAATAATAAAAGGAGTTTATCCGCTGCCCTAACCATGAATAAAAATAATGGTTTTATTTAGGGTAGAGATAAGCAAAAAAAAATATAACTGCCATATACTTTTAGAAATAAAACTACCACTTACTTTTGATCATTAAATTTTAATAACTTTATTAATTTTTAAACAGAAAGATAAAAACTAATGAAAACTAATAATCAAGTAAAAGAACAGTTCGCAATTCTCAAACTTTGTAGTAACACAGCTGCCTACTGCAGCAGGGATATCTGTAAACTATGGCCAAAAAAGAGGAATTAGTGGCCATGATATGAAACTGAAGGTTTGACTCACTTTTTTTAACCACAGTTTATCCTATTCAGGCTTGTGCAAGCAAAACAAGGATTAAAGCCCAGATTAAGCTTTGACAGAATATTCATTCTGCCTATGTAAACCTCATCAGCTTCTTTAAAGATTTCCCCTCCTCCTCTTCCAATACTTTATGCATCCTGGGGGAGGGGTCTTTACCCACATATTTAAAGTTTCTACTTTACTCCTACTCTGCATTCTCTGTTGTTCTTCACTCTTGCTTCTCCTTTTCCTTTCCTCCTTCCAGTGTGAAAAGTTGATCTGTAAGCATGTTTGGACAGAATACTTAATGATTCTACAAAAATTCAAGTGTTCTGATGTTGTATATGGATTATAAATTCGAGTAATGTATATGTATTATAAAATCTAATAATGCTTTATAATAATGCAAAGACATCGGAAACAAAATTTCCCAGGACACGAAGTGCTGGAAAACAACCTAACAGTATGTCTATGGAGATTCTCCGTCATCCAGGTCATGGTTGTCCCAAAGGTGCTTTTTCAAGAGACAACTGGACTTGCTGGATTTTCTTTGAAGACGTTTTGCTTCTTATCCAAGAAGCTTCTTCAGCTCATTCTTTAGCTTCAAAGCTAAAGAGGCTTCTTGGTTGAGAAGTGAAACGTCTTCAAAGAAAAACCAAAAAGTCCAGTTACCTTTGGGACAACCTAACAATATAAACATTGGCAATCCAGGAGCAGAGCCCACCTTTCTTTGGAATTTTGCTGTTATGCCTGATACAGTTCCCACCACTTCTAGCCAAGATAGTCCAAGATGTTTGTGGATGCAATCTCCAGTGCAATATCCAGAATAACAGAATAATAGAGTTGAAAGGGACCATGGACATCTTCTAGTTCAATCCCTGCTCAAACAAGAAACCCTATACCAGTGATGGCTAACCTTTTTCCTGTCGTGTGCCAAAAGCGGGGGGAGCGTGGGGGGTTGCGGGCGCACGTGCCCACATCCATAATTCAATGCACCCCGCGTATACGCATGCAACCTCCCCCACCTGCACTCCCCCCGCTTTTGGCATGTGATATTACGGTGGGCTCGGTAGGCTCATTTTTCGCCCTTCCCAGGCTCCAGAGCCTTTCTTGGCGCCTGGGGAAGAATATGTCCTCCCCACCCCCCGAGGCCCTCCGGAGACCGGAAATGGCCCATTTCCCGACTTCCGGTGGGACTGAAGGCCCGAAAATCAGCTGGCCAGCAGGCGCATGCACGCTGGAGCTGAGCTAGGGCAACACTTGCGTGCCCACCGATATGGCCTCCACGTGCCACCTGTGGCATCTGTGCCATAGGTTCGCCATCACGACCCTATACCATTTCAGACAAATAATTGTTCAATCTCTTCTTAAAATCCTCCAGCGTTGGAGCACCCACAACTGCTTGAGGAAAATGATACCACTGGTTGTTCTAATTGTCAGAAAATTTCTGCTTAGTTCTAGGTTGGTTCTCTCCTTGATTATTTTCCATCCATTGCTTCTTGTTCAACCTTCAGGTGCTTTGGAGAAAAGGTTGACACACACATCCTCTTCTTTGTGCCAGCCCCTTAGACATTGGAACACTCTTATCATGTCACCCCTAGCCCTTCTTTTCATTAAACTAAATACACCCAGTTCCTACAACTGTTTTATTTCGTATGTTTTAGCTTCCAGTCCCCTAATCATCTTTGTGGCTCTTCTCTGCCTACTCATTCTAGAGTCTCAACATCTTTTTTATATTGTGGCCATCAAAACTGTATGCAATATTCCAAGTATGGTCCAGGCAGGGACACTTCAGGGATATCAGGTTGTATAAAGTTACAGTCAATATTTGATTGTGCCCATATTAGTGATAATGTAAGGGGAGAAGATAAAAGATAAGATACCTCCTTGCTGATCTAAATGGGAAGAGAGTACGGAATGGCACGTGTGTGTATGTGTACATGTTTAAATTCACTTAAAGACAGAGATATGCAGCAAAA
Source organism: Pantherophis guttatus (assembly GCF_059756535.1). Taxonomy (NCBI): domain Eukaryota; kingdom Metazoa; phylum Chordata; class Lepidosauria; order Squamata; family Colubridae; genus Pantherophis; species Pantherophis guttatus. Next base: position 286,809,646 of record NC_142063.1, on the reverse strand, counting down.
GTACATACACTATTCACTATGGTCCTTCCCTCCCCTCTCCTATACTCACTCAGACTTCTGTATTCTGGGGTTTACATAGGCCAGGCAAGCAAGCCTGCAATCACATGGCCAGTAAAGATGGATCTCAATTCCTGCAAGGTTGAATAATGTGATATTCAGTTTAATGTAAATTGCAAATTAAGGACACCTTGCATTTGATGCAACCCAAAGTTCAGATCATGCAAGGCTAGTGCAAGTACAATTGAGTTTAGTGCATGCACCGTTCTGGTTGCGGTTCTAGGCACTGCTACTCTTTGTGTGTGCAAACTGGAGAAAAGGAAGATTCTGTCAGAGAAAGACAGTAATATGCAAGTGAAAGAGTTCACTCTCAAGGAATTTAAAGATATCTTGCAAGCTGTAGTAGTCATGAAGCAAAAAAAATTATGGATGCTGACCGTAACCTCGATGGAAGCATGCAAATTCTCTGAGATGTGGATAAAGCACTCTGTACCTACTAGCATATGTATGAAGTTTTAAATAAAGAACAGTTCAGTCTACCCATGCTAAAATATTTCGAGAAACAATAAAGATGTTTTTATCGGTGTAACCTTACTTTTAGGAATGATTGTTAGAATTTCTTTATTTTTATTTTGCTTTCTGTAACTACTTTGTGACTTTGTTTACCATATATTTAAATTATAAGTCTATTCTTTTTATCTTTTACTTAATACATCATTAATATACATATAAAAAATATGTTTAAATTTTATCATTGCCTAGTTCTACCAAGTTGAAACCATTTACCCTATGTTCCATAAAAATACCATTTTGATTGGGGTAAATTTGAATAATGCAAGCATTTTGTGGAATTCATTAACTCCACTAATAGAGACTTACTTGAACATGCAGCCCAGATGCACTGAGAAGATAAGCAATAAAGTTCATGTTGTCTGAAGGGGAGGGGGAAAAAATTGACCTGCTTTGGTCAACAGATTTCCTCAGAGTCAGAATCTTCATTACAGCAGGCTCAGAGTAGCCTTTTTTTTTTAATGAGCCTGTAATCCCTTTTATTAGGATGGAGTTAGGAAGACTTAATGGAGCTGAGCTTTTACTGGCTGGATGCCTTTCCTGACACCTATGTGGAGTTTGCAGCAGATATTTTCTCTTTGCACCCTGATAGAAAAGCACTGTCGCTGCCTAGAATTGAACTCTCAATCTTCCAAGTAGCAGGCAAGTGTCTTCATCTCTATGCTATTGCACCGATGAGCCGGATCAGAGTACCTAAATAGACCTATATCACAGATATAGCTAAGAGTATTTCCTCTGAATCCAACGAAGTCCTTGGCAGAAATGCCATTTGATCCAAACAGTTCTCAGCTCCAAGAATACTCAGCCACAATATTCATCCACATCTACAAGATGACAATCAGTATACAGAAAAGTTATTTGTTGTTAACTATCAGAGACAAATAGCTGATATGCCAAAGTTCCACACCTTTCCTAAAGAATCAGGCTTTTCACAGCTGTGGAATGTGTTAAAGGCAGGGGTGGGTTCTACTTACCTTTACTACCGGTTTGTAGCCGGGCCACACGCGTGTGCGTTTGCTTTGCTCATATGTGCGCACACGCTTCTGTGCATGCTCAGAAGCATCTTGATGACATTGGGGTCAATGGGCGGAGCCTCATGCCGGTTTTACTACCAGTTCTATAGAACCGGTGCGAACTGGGGGCAACCCACCACTGGTTAAAGGGTTATGTTGAAGCTATGTTTAAAATACCCCTTCCCTTCCCTTTGATTTAATCTAAACTTTTAACTCTTGAGATGTTAACATAACTTAGAAAATACCAAATGTTATTTCTCAAACAATATGAATAATTAGCGCCTTGGGTTTTTCATACACCTTTAGCAATAGCATTTAGACTTATATACTGTCCCACAGTCAGTGCTGAAATCCAAATTTTTTTACTACCGGTTCTGTGGGTGTGGCTTGGTGGGCGTGGCAGGGGAAGGATACTGCAAAATCTCCATTCCCACCCCACTCTAGGGGAAGGATACTGCAAAATCCCCATTCCCTCTCTACTCCTGGGGCCAGCCAGAGGTGATAATTGCTGGTTCTCTGAACCAGCAAATTTTGAAACTTCTCAAAATTTCCGCTACCGGTTGTCCAGAACCTGTCAGAACCTGCTGGATTTCACCCCTGCCCAAAGTGCTTTACAGCCCTCTCTAAGCGGTTTACAGAGTTAGCATATTGTCCCCAACTATTTGGGTCCCCATTTCACTGACTTTGGAAGGATGAAAGGCTGAGTCAACCTTGAGCCCATCAGGATTGAACTCCAGGCTGAGGAATTTAAGATTAACATTCAGCAAAGATGTGACAAGTGAATTATTTAATATTTGAAACCTGCGCTACTACTTTCAACCCAATGAAAGAAAAGGAAAGCTTACCTCTTTCTTCTGAAGAGATAAAGTGATGAAAAAGAAGAAGCAGGGAAAAGAACAGAGAACTAAAAATCTATGTAAAATGTTGGCATATGCAAGCAAAAAAATAAGTTGCCTCAAAAACAAACCCAGTTCTGAAAAGGGGTTGAGAGAAGGAAAGGCACAGACCAGGGGTGAAATGCTCCCGGTTCGGACCGGCTCGGGCGAGTAGGTAGCGATGGTGGTGGGCAGTTCGGAGAACTGGTAGCAAAAATCCCTGCCCAGATGAGCCGCGCGATCATCAGAGCCTTTTTTTTTCTTTTAAATGGATCTGACCAGCCAAGCTCTGAAGATCCCAGCTGAGTTGCCTGCTAATCAGGCAACTCAGCTTGGATCACCAGAGCCATGTAAAAGAAAAAAAAAGTTTCTTTTTTTCTCCCCCCCCCCCCACAAGCCTCTAGCTTGCTTACCTTAGCTGCTGGTGGCAACACAATCCATTGCATCAGCAAGCAACTGAATCTCCCTGCCTGCAATCAAGCTCATTGGTGAGCAGCTCTATCTGCAACTTTAAGACTTGTGGACTTCAACTCCCAGGAAAGCTGGCTGAGGAATTCTGGGAGTTGAAGTCCACAAGTCTTAAAGTTGCCAAGATTGGAGACCCCTGTTCTATTGGGTAAGTTTTTTTCTCCTTTGGGAGCTTTAGAAAAAATAGTTAATTGAAGTTTTTTTTAGTTGTTCTTTTTTTAACCTAGCCATTTAAAGCTTAGGAAGTTTTAAATTTAGCTGCTTTTATATAAAAATAAAAATAAATTAAAATAAAATAATATTTGTGCAGCTTTCTGAGATTTACTGGGTTTCTGTAGTGTTTCACTCTAACTACACAAACACACAAAATCTCACAAAGCTGTATGTGGAATTTTGTGTGTGTAAAGTGTGAAAGTTGTTTTTTGGGGCTTTTTGTGGCTGTGTGAGGTTCCTGCTTGTTGCAGGGGCCATTTTGGGTCTAGCACAGCTGCTTTTACATTGTGGGTGAGCTAGTTGTGTTGTGTTGTCTTGTGTGTGTGTGAAGTGTGAAAGTTGTTTTTTTGGGCTTTTTGTGGCTGGGTGAATTTCCTGCTTGTTGCAGGGCCATTTTGGGTCTAGCACAGCTGCTTTTACATTGTGGGTGAGCCAGTTGTGTTGTGTTGTGTTTTGTAGGTTAAAAAAGGGTAAAGAAGTGACATTGACTTGGCCATGCCCACCCAGTCACCTTACCACCAAGCCCCGCCCACTAATTAAGCCATGCCCACAGAACCAGTAGCAAAAAAAGCAGACTATTGCTTTAATATCAAAAGGCTACTGTGGAATGCACGGCAATTATTATTTCTTTCATTACTTTATTCCTCTGCATACTCTATTCTTGACATCTTTGCTTTTATAACAATGCTTTGATATTCCTGGTTTTTTTTCCTCACAGTAACCTCTTGGACAGGGAGGCAACTTTGCCTAATACTTGATGAGTCAACCCTCCCACCCCAATAATAGCCCTCCACTTCTACCTGACTTCCTTCTCTGCCATATAGAGCTACTTCATATTTTGACAGAGAAATCAATTCATTCCTATAGCACTGTGCAAATAAAAAGCGTAGGACTTTGAAAAGGAATGTTTTTAACCCTTAGCGTCAGCCAATGTATTCATGAATTTTGTACCTTAGGAACATAAAGCAGGTGTGCTTTTTTAAAAAAAAAACATGTTATTTGTCTACTATTGTAAAGTATGTTTGAACTTTATAAAAATAATTACTGTTTTCAAAGAAAGACAACTCCTATGGGGAAGAAGAATGAGAAAGCCTGGATCTAATTCAAATGCAACAGAAGAGAGTGATTCCCTAGAGAGAAATGGGTACAACAGAGTTACTAATGGAGTTTCACTGTTTTCCCACTGCAGGGGATTAACATAGAGAATGTTCTTTGTTGTGGACTGATTTAATTTGACCCTGTTTAGAGAAAATTTGTTAAAGCATGATGCACATTACCGTTTCCAAATCTGATGCCCTGAAGACCCATGCCCTCAAATCATTGTTCATGCCACCTAACAGTAACAGATGTTCCAGTCCTGCACACTTGGCAATTTTAATATCACTTGCATGTTATTCTGTAGATACGAAGGTGTATTTGGGTATCCAGTTCATTGTAGAAGTCTTCCCCAACCTGAGAACTTCTCAACAACTTGCATGAACATTATCTATGGAGATTCTTAGTAATCCAAGTCATGGTTGTCCCAAAGGTGCTTTTTCAAGAGGCAACTGGACTTTCTTTCCCCACCATCCAGCCAGAACTGAAGAAGCTTCTTGGATAAGAAGCAAAACACCTTCGGAGAAAAACCAGAAAGTCCAGTTGCCTCTTGAAAAAGCATTTTGGGACTTTGGGACTTGCATGGTTATACTCATCATTAATAATGTTGGTTGAGGAGATAGAACTTGGACTCTTAACACATCTAGATGTTGGCCATTGGACTCCTTAATAGAACACTGAAATGAAAAAAGAAAGTATATTTTAATATCAGATGAGAAGGAATCCAACTTGCAGCAATTAATATTCAACATTCAGGAATGGTATGTGTTTGTGAATATCTGTGTGTAGCATATTTTAAGCTGAGAGAGTCTAGCCCAGGAGTGTCAAACTCAAGGCCTGGGGGCCAGATCCGGCCTGTGGGGTGCTTAGATCTGGGCCACTGGGCTGCCCTGGAAATAGCGAAGGACTGGCTTGCGGTGCCTCTGCCAGCAAAAATGGAGCTCAGGAAAGCTGCCCGTAGCCCTCCAGAGTTACGTTTTCACTGGCAGAGGGTTGCAGGAGGCCATCGCAGCTGAAAATGGAGCTGGAGAACCTGTTCTCATTGGCAGAGTACTCAGGCCACCACAGGTGCCCCCGACACAATTGACAATGAGCTGGCCATGCCCACCCTGGCCATGCCCATCCCAGCCCCTGAAGGTCAAACACAACCCTGATGCAGCCCTCAATAAAATCAACTTTGATACCCCTGGTCTAGCCTATAACTACCTAGATGTGTTAGTGCCCTTTCCCATACTTGAAATGGGATTTGAATCATCACTGTCATGTATAATCAAAAAAGGTTCTTCAAGTCTTTCATAAAACCAATATGATCCACCAAATTACTTGAAAAATGTTAATTTGGTTCATTTCAATGTTTTATTCAATTGAGAGTTTCATTGACACAATATTAAAAACTGGGGGGGAAATTTCCAGAGTAGACTATGTCAAGAGGCCTTTCGGAGCCTACCAGAAAATCCCAGATCTCAGGGTAGGAAGTTAATGCGCTTGACTTGACAAGAGCTCCCTCCGCTCAGATTCATTAAATGCTGAGGGTGTTTGTAAAAAGATGCTTTGAAGGCCAATGTCTCCCTTTCTGACCGACAGTTAATTGATATGTGTAAGAGCAAAATTGCACCTGGGAAATCAACCATGGAAGAAGGATTTAGTTTCATGCCAAGGCTTCTCATCTTATGTAAGACAAGGTGAGAAAAAGAACTCACAAAATCAAAACGTCTCCAGATACAAGGAGTCTTGCAAGTTTTCACTACTGCTGCTATTCCAAGCTCATTCTGTTGCCAGCTGTCAATCTGTAGAATGTTTGTGTCTGCTATTCATGATTCTGGCATCTACTTAAGGGCCAAATCATGAAAAAGACAGTTTTTTATCATTTAAAAGCCAGTTCTACTATTTAGTACAGGGGTGTCAAACTCGCGCCCAGCGGCCCAGATGTGTCATGTGCTAGCCATGCCCATGCCCAGTTTAGCGAAGGGGGGGGGAATCATGATACATCACGTGATGACCCCTTGACTACCCAAGTTTGACACCTCTGATTTAGTATATTTAACATTAAAGATGGAGCTTTTCCTAAGGACAAATAATTAAGGCAGGGTTAGGTTCAGTTGCTTTATATACAGACATCAGTCTGGCTAGTTTTGTGACAGCAACTGAAGACTGTCTTGGGCTTTCTTCCCTTGGAAGCAGATATATTTCTCACTTATAGCTAGATGACTATGCCGTTTTAACATGGCTATTAATATCCAGCAGAGAATAGTCAATGCTTTTTTTCTTTATGAGGGAATTGCAGTCACCATCATAAAGACAGTAGTGGTGAGCTCTCTTAGCATGTACCTATCATATTCACTGTTTGCTTATTTTGGATTTACAAGCTGGTTTGCATACATATTAAATCTACCTTCAAATTTTCAGAAGTATTTCAAGTTTGACTTTGCACCATGTAGATGTTGTGTCAGCTTTGGTTCACTTAGGGATTCATTGAAACATACCCCTTGACTAGAAGCACCTAAAGATTTGTATGCAACTGTATTTCTTTCCCAGACAAGCATTGGGCTGGAGAGAACCCAGCTGTGTATAGGCTCAAAAGAGGCCAATTATCTAGATCAGAGGTCTCAAATTCAAATCATCACAAGTGCTGCATAAGGACTGGTTAATTAGCCTGAGTGAGTGCAGCAATGCTGAAGCCTTTTCATAGATTAATATAAAAGTCCCCAGTAAGTCACAGGAAGAAAATTAAGAGTATCATGGTAGGCACTAAATTTGAAAAATGTTAGTAAGAAGCAGAGGTACTTATGAAACCAAGCTATGAAACTTCATTTTGCTTTGGCCATTTAACTGACAGTGATATCAATTAACCAGAACACCAATATTTGGTTTTATTAGTGGGTTGTAATAAATGTAATGTATTGTAAATGTAATATTTTTTCAAGATCATATTCAGGATGATAATCTCAGAAACCCATTCCACAAAGAGCTGCTCAAGTCCTTTTTCTTCTCTGTCCTTGCTGAGCAGAGAGAGATTTCTTTGGTTATGTTCTAATCTGTTTCATTCCTCTTCTCTTTCTCTCTTTGCACAGCAGAGTCTTCCCTTACATCTTTACAGGCATATCTTGCTGGCTTGCTATGTTTCCCATTCTTTGACTAGTAGAGGAGGTATCCCAGCAGGACAGCCAAACACAGCCCTACTCCTTATGTGCCAGCACCCTCATTTCCTTAGGCAACCTAGCTTCCCAGCTCATTTTCTTTGGCAAAGTCTTGTCTTCCAACTGCTATGCTTAAGGGGAGCCCAGAACCACTACAAAAGGCATGGACTATGAGGGTGGGAGAGATTCCTAAAGAGTGGTGCTGCTTACAGTGAGAAGCCTTAGTGCACTGACTATGCAGTCCAGCCAATCAGTTTCCAGTAACCCACCAGTCTACATAACAACCACTGAGTTGGCTTTCTGGATAGCATACTCAATACTTACAAAATATTGTGGTGAACCATAGAAAACGACGTGGAAGGCTTAAAATAGTTGAACAAAACACCCATAACACTGTGTCAGCCTTGCAGAGCAAACCAGATAGGAAATATCATCAGATAAGCTAATTCTACATTATTGTTAAGCCACATTGACAGAATCTTGCAAATCTGAAAGTACAATTCTCCCCCTGTATTCTTCACAGCCCAAGAAACTAAGGAGGGTCTCTTCTGAGCCTCTTGCCTCGCCCATTATTCAGCTGCATCTGTACTGTCTCTTATTTGACTGTTCCTTTGGCAGCATCTCTTTGCCCAGACTCCCAAGGCCATTCCCACAACTCCTTCTATGTACTTTCAAAAGAATTTGTTTAAGCAGCACTATGAAATTTAATGAATGAATCCCCTTCTGTCCTTTGAAGAGACTTGCTAATTGTTGATTTGGCTACCCAACATTCAAAAATTCAACTGGCAATGTACTGTACAGCAATAACTAGAATAGCATGAAAACAAGAAAAACATAGCATAGCACACAATTGGGGCACCACACCCAACTTTACATCATGAGGAATGAGTTTATGATGGTTCTGGCCCCAACTCACAAAAAATAGATCTAGGTCTTCCAAAGCTTCCAGAGGTTAACAGGGTCAGTCTCAGTTGAATCTCAGAGAGGAGATAATTTCATAGGGTAGGCACTGCTGCAGAGAAGGAATATACTGGAAATTGCAACTCTATCCTCATTGTGGATATACATGTTAGATCCAGCGTCTCCTCTGAGGCTTCCTGAAACTGGATCTTCCCAAGACAACCTGCATTTTCCAAAGCAACCATTTAAAGGTAAACAGACTATGATCAGCCCTTTGAGGCCAAGCCAGGAAAGAGACGCTACAAATCCAACTAGAACTCTACTTTACTAATATTGGCTTTTGTAATAGAATCTTGACAGACTTAACAAATTTGCCTCTCCCTCCTTCTGATATTAGGGTGAATCTCTCACTTTCACTGTCATCCAGCCTTAAAATATGCTTTGGGCTTGGCAATCATTGCTGCATTGCTTAGCAGTCCCAAGGTCAGCTCTGTGGTTTTCCACAGCTACTCATCTCTTTGCCAGATAGCCCAAATTCCTCTCCCTCTGGATTGCTTCCATTGTCTCAATTCCTTCTTCCTGGTATGGGTGGGTAAGTCCATTTCTCCTCTCCCTCCTATTCCACTTGGCCCCTCTGGCACTAATCCCCAGCCAAGCCACTGGGTTGTTCCTCATGATAGCTCTGCCAGCCATTCTCATTCTCCATTATTTGAGTACTGCCCACCAAAATTCTTATCTTCTTGCAGTCCAAGACTTCTCCTTTATTTTGTCAGCTATTTTGTCTTTCTTGTTAAACTTCCGCCCCATGCCCCTCCTCTCCTAACTGGCTCTCTACTTCTATATCCCTTCCTTCCGTTCATTACTTTCTCTTCTTAATTTTCATTTCTTCATTTTAAAGCTGTTTTTCTAATTGGCGTTCACAGTCCCTGATTCTTAACTTACATTGCAAAATTCTCTGCAGTAAACAATCTGTTTCTTCTTCCAGTCTCTTTCCTCCTGTTTGCTTTGCCCCATTCCAAGAATAATAGTAGCAATCTTCTAATTATTGTCCCCTTTAACTATATTAATTAGTTCTAGCCCTAATTGGAACCATGGGCTAAAAATTTTATCAGCATGTGGATGAGACTCTGCTGTCTCTGCTTTCAGTCTGAATCAAGGGATAGTGTTGCCTTAAGGCTGTAATGGACTTGATGAGAGCTAATAAACTAAAGTTAAATCCAGATAATATGAGGAAACTATGGATAGGTCTGGCCTGGGAAACAAGTGGAAAGAACAGATGCATAGCTTGGGGGCTTCTTTTGATTCCAATATGTCACTAGAAGCACAGATTGTTTTAAGGACCAGGGGGGGGGGCAGTGTATAATTTTGGCTGCTGCACCAATTTTGAGCCTACCTGGATCATGACATCCTAGTCTTAGTGATCTATATCCTCAAAACTTCTTTGATTGGATTACTACAATATACTCAGTGATTACCCTTGTATTTTGTCCAGAAGCTACAATGTGTATAGAACATAATTACTCAATTAAGTGGGGCAGCCTAATAGAAACTATATAGCACCAGTCCTGAAACAAATTTGCATTAAACAATTGGTCCAGTTTGAAGTATTGATGTTAATCTACAAGACCCTAAATATCTTAGATTCAAATAAAAATATTTTTTTTAAAAAATGAAAAAGTAACCAAACTAGAGAATAATATTAGATTCAATCATTGCCTTCTGATTGTATGGTCAATAGCCCTGAAGTACAGGCAACCATATGTTAACAAGATACTCTTGATTAAAATTCCTTAATTAAAATTGCATGGAATAATGTGAATATGTTTTATCCTAAACATATAGAATACTGTATATCAAAATGGGCCAATATTTTTAACATTAGCAAGGAACGCTGCAGGAATGGGTATAAACATAATCCATATTCTGTACTTTATTAAAAATTATTATATAAATAATAATAATAATTTTATTGTCACTGTACGTGTATATACAGTATACCCATACAACAAAATTCACTTAACACCCAAAGACCAGGTCCAACATACATAACAATCCCCCCACCACATTTCCCTACCCCTAAACCACCCAAACATCCACACAACAGACCAAGTAATACTGTCCAACAGGTCATTGATGATAGATTTATCTTGATTGACCAAAACCAGATATTAATATCTATAGAAGCATTTGATGACAACCACAGCATAAAAGAAAATGTGACTTGGAAGGTAAATGGCATGCAGCATGAATTAACAAATGAAATTTTTAAAAAAGAAAGAAAACTGGGTAAATTGTGTATGTCTCTAAAACTATGAAAAAAGAAAACAATATAATAGCTGGAAATGGAAATGCCTTCACCTTATAGGTATCCATAGGTTCGTGAAAGATGCATATCATGCTATAATGATTGGTGATAATGGAAGATGAGTTTTAGGAAAAATAATTATGCAACATTCCAAATAAATGGGATCTGGGGAATTTTGTTGTTGATGATGATGATGACAGAATGGTGGGAGGGTGCAGAAAAAGTGTTTAGACCATTTTGAAACTCAAGAATGACTTTGAATGGTCAATATTTGATCTGTTTAGAAAAAGTTCTGTTCAGATATAAGTTAGTATTACAAAAATTAATATAAATATAAAACATGATTGGTTGTTTATTATAGTAAAAATAATTAATGAAGGATACAGAGGTTATCAGGTATTCTGAATATGGGACAGATCATTGGAAGTGGAAATAATGAAAGTCGACTGGGGAAAACCCAGACATGAAATAGAAAGAAATGAAAATGACTGCAAGAAGCATGAATTCTGTATGACAAAGTATTAGAAGATAGAGTAATTTCCCAACAAAATGAATAGAAAGTGGATGTAAGAAAAGAAGATGTGGAAACTGTTTCAAACAGCATGCAAATAATTATGTTACAGAATGCTACAGAAGTGTGGGGTGTTTCACTAATGTGAAGTATGAAAAAGGATCGTGGAAGAATAATAAAATGAAAAAGATTGTGGCTGAAAATGCATATAAAAGAATTATTTCTCCAAAAATGAGATGAGAGAAAGTTATTGCATAATGGGTATGGAGGGAAAAAATTTAGCTCAAACAAGGAATGGTTAAGATTAAAAGAGGCAAAGAAAATGCATGATGATTTTGACGGGAATAAAATTTGTTTTGAAAAAGAATGAAGAAAGCTAAACATGGTGCCTCCAGCACAGTGAACAGAAGTAAAAATGAAAGTGATGAAATTATTTGGAATGAATCTGAAATGAGGGAATGCTGGGAGGGAATATTTTAGAGATTTATATGGCAATAATAGTAATATGTCAAAGAGTGGAATAGAAAAGAATGTTAGAAATGCAAGCATCCAATAAAAATAATGAAAAGGGAGTTATACATGCTATGAAAATATTGAAAAATAGTAAAGCTGAAGTCATAAATGACAGAATTGGAGAAAGATTAAAATATGGGTGTGATTTGCTTGTGAAGTGGCTGTGTGGCTTATTTAATGGGTGCATCTGTGCCAAATGATTAGAAGAATGCTTTTAGCGTTCTCCAATACAAAGAGATGATAGCAAGAGTGAATATAAAAGTTATAAAGGTGTTTGTTGTTTAAGTACTATATGCTTAGGAAAATGATTGTCAGAATTCTGATTGAAAAAGAGACGTGTCAGTAAGAACAATTTGGGAGGTAGAATCAGGTTTTATGATGGCAGAAGTCATATGTTTGTTCTTTCAGCAGGTTGTGAAGAAATATATCAAGGTGGGAACTTTATTGTAGATTTGTAGATTTAGGGAATGCGTATGATAAAATGAACTGTCTTGAATTATGGAACACTCTGTGCAAGTAAAGAATTGAAGGTGAGAGGTGTGTATGCCAGGAGAAACATAAAAGGAAGTTGAATGCAGTGGGAATTGAATATTTAAAAAGTGTTTCTTTTTACAGAGATAAAAAGAGATGGAATCAAGAATGAATGTCATAATCTGCACATATACTATATAAGTCTAGAGTTGGTTTATACTGAAATTTTGAGTATTTTAAACATGCTCTTAACCTGCGGTAAAGACCAACAGCTTTCTTGTCTTATCATTTGAGATTGGTAAGGAGGGAAAAGTCATTCAGAGTAGTATGCAGTATAGTTAGATATGCTTGAGACTGAGACATCAAAAGTGTCTTGCTATTCTCTTGAGCTGCCTTATCAGAAGTTTGAGTAAATGGAAAAAATGCAAATACTGTTTTGTATTGAATTCCAATCTATTCCCCAGAATCCATGCATGCAACCAATAACAGTCCCAAAGACAGACTAAGGGTCTTTCCTCACTTATATTTAACTATGGTACAAGCCTGCCATGCCAGTATTTTTTTTCTTCTTCTGTGCCATCATGACATTCATCTTATCCCAAGGCCATGAATGTGACCATCCAAAAATCAACCTTAGCTGCTGCACAGATATTAAAATAGTATTTTCCTCCTTATTCTAACATTGTCCAAGAGAGCTTCAAGGTGTGGAAATTCTGTTTAGGCTTTCTAATCCATTACTTTAGAAGAAGTCAAGTGAAACAGGCATTTGAGGCAAGGTTATTGGCATTAAGGACAGCAAATTTCATGTCAATATATTTTATCTGTGGATGGTGATTAACATTTCAACTCAGCAGTGACCAAAGGCCTTAAAAGAAACAATCTGATGCAAAAAATATCCATTTGAGAGTGACTTTTAGACAAATGGGAAGAGATTCTAACATCTCCTAGACTTATCCAGCCACCATTATATAACAATAAAGAAGACAAGATTTCTATCAGAATTTCAATGCTGGCAGATGATGTTAGACAATATTACAAATCACTGAGGACAAATAACCGATGAATTGATATGACACATGTAAAGATGCTGGTCTCAATTCCTAGATTTATTTGGAGACAAATTAATAGTCCAGATCAAAATCACAGTACATTTTTCTCATTAATAAAAAATATTTTAGCTATGAATATATTTATTGTCATTCTTTTGGCTGCTTGGTAAAATCATATTTTGCTTTGGCCCTGCTGTATACAAAAAGTTTCTAAAGATTGCATATAAGTTATCAAAAATCTTAAAGTTCAAACGTGGAAAAAGAAGAATTGCCAAAGACATAAAATAATCCTTATAGCCAAAGATTACTGCTCCTTATATAATTTATAACAAGATGCTGCTTTTCGTTATGTTACTAGTTTTAGAGACTGAACATGTAAGCTTGATTTTAGACAACCGGCAGAGCACTTTAATCTCCTCTGTAGACCCATGGAGAGGGAATAGGAAGGGGATGACTTCATCAGCAGAAAGCAGCTCTGGCAACAAGGCAGCATCTCAGCATGGTAGCTTTCAAATGGCTTGTTCCACTGAAGAGATGGAAAGAGATTTGAACTGATCTGAAGCTTGCTTTTTCTCCAAAATGTCTCTGCTTGGGATCCCAATAATTGCTTTAAATGGAAGGGCATTTACCAAAATTCAGGATCCACTGCAGTGGTGGGTTTCAAAATTTTTTACTACTGGTTCTGTGGGTGTGGCTTGGTGAGTATGGCATGGCTTGGTGGGCATGGCAAGGGAAGGATAATGTAAAATCTCCATTCCTTCCCCACTCCAGCGGAAGGATACTGCAAAATCTCCATTCCCACCCCACTCCAGGGGAAGGATACTGCAAAATCTCCATTCCCACCCACTCCAGGAGAAGGTTACTGCAAAATCCCCATTTCCTCCCGATCTGCTGGGACTCGGGAGGCAGAGAATAGATGGGGGTGGGGCCAGTCAGAGGTGGTATTTACCGGTTCTCCGAATTACTCAAAATTTCTGCTACCGGTTCTCCAGAACTGTTCAGAACCTGCTGAAACCCACCTCTGATCCACTGGGAAAAATAGTTCTCCAAAGATTCAGCTTTTTCCACAGTGTCCAGCAGAAAGCCATTGAGGTCCCTACATCTGCTTTAAAGCTTTGCCTTGTATTTTAAAATGGTTTCATTTTTAAGCCTTTTGGAACTCACAAATGAAGGCGAATATAGGTGTCCCAGGATAATGTTGCAGGATCCAGTCTGGGTCAGTCACCAGGACCAGAGGTTTATTCTTCTGAGCTTTTGGACACATGCTGGAGCCCATCATCAGGGAATTCCTCTCTAGCAGAGTGTGCGTTTTGGTGTCCTTTTGGAACAGACTGCCTATGGGGTAATAGAAAATAGGCAATATATTTAAATAAAATAAATAATACAGCTTTGAAATCTGTCCTGAGTTGCCCAAGGCAGGCCTCCGTAAAGCCTGACAACCAAGTTTCAGCACCTAGGGGTTGTTTTTCCAACCACTGTGCTTAAACAAGAATACTGTATTTTGCTGCTGCAATAGAAGAAGAAGGGAAACGGTTCTTATTTTCAAGTTGTTTTTGCTTGGAGTGGGGAAACCAATCTTTCTAATGCTGAATCCTGCTATAAAGTAGCTCCCATTTTGAAAGAGAAGGTATTTCATCTACAAAAATAATACATAAACCATCTCGATTACAGGCAATAAAAAGCAGGGGAAACCTCTAAAATATGCAAATGTAAGTAGAAACTGCAGATGCTGGGAAATCAATCTTATGGTGAAAATTAGCTCTGCCCTGTGTTGCAGGCAAAAGTGCAAAAGGCCACAAATGCATCAGGACAGAGGAAGAAACCCCTTTTTGTCTTCGTGAGCAAACTGTGGCTCCAGAAGGAGATTTATGCTTGCCATTTATCTTTCGTGAATCAAGAGAGCAGAAGGAAGAGGCGAGGTCACCAAAAAAGGCACACCGTGGCACAAAAGCGGTGCAGACGGCAGAAGAAAGCAGGGGCAGAGGCAACTTCACCTGCAGCTTCTTTGCACAGGCAACTTCACCTGCAAAGGTGCCCACGTTGCTGCTGCTGAGTTTCTGCAACAATTGAAAAGGAGTATTTCAATCAGAAAGCCATTTCTTTTAAGGGCTGCTTTTCGAGATGAGTTGGAACAGCAGTCTGCAATCTGCTTCCTAAGGCAAAATAATAATGGAGCCAGCCTGAGCCATGGAAATCGGCTGGAGACAATGCAAGTGCATCCCACCAGCACAGTCTGGGGTCAGAAAACCATCGTATAGCTGACCAAAGTACCAACCAATTCAAATTTTAAGGCTCTCTACAGTAATATTAATTATGCCTCAATTCCTCGCTCCCATCCCCTGACGATTACCTACTGAGGAAATATTATCTGATCTGTGAATTGCATTCTGAGCACAATTGACAAAGCTGCCTGAACTCTAGATACTTCTTTCTGTGGGCTTTTTTTTTTTTTTTTTACTTTCTTCATATTTTATTTTATATTTGGGTAAATTCTTTATGTTTTAGGAACTGTCATTCATAAATGACCAGCTTAATGAATAGAAAAGGGAACCAGTTAAAAGCTCAAAAATCTGCATGGAGGCAAGATGGACTTTTTGTCTGGAATGCAAATAGATTGACTGATGATATAAGAGGCAGCTGAAATGAACCCTAAAAGATGGCAAACCAGTTGAGAGCAGCTACATACAACAAAAATATCCATTTTGAGAGCTATGCAACAAGAGATAGGATTCCATCTGCAACCATGGAAAGGGTTTGCATCAATCCATTTTCTATATTTTGTTTCACTTTCATTTTGGACTAACTATTCAAAGCATGTTGATCTCTGAATCAATGGGGATAAGAAGGAATAGTTAACTCATATTCCACATTTTGTATGCTTCTCTGTATATGTATCGCTTGAGGGTGAAGACTCATTCTCTGAGCTTGGGGGTTGATTTCTGAATATTTCATTACCAGGCTAGGTAACATCTTTAGCAGAGTTTAGGGGATGTCAGTGTCAGTGTTCTTCTGTTTATAAGGGCTTCAGGGGTGGGTGTGTCAAGTGAGGGTCTTGTGATAGGTCAGCTGTTAGTCATCAGTGAGTCTTGTGTTGGGTCTTGTGATGGATCTTGTGTTAAGGAGATTACATCAGGTCAGGGTCATTGGGAAGTGAACTTCTGGTGGCGGGGGATGCGTGGGTTGGTTGAGGGTCAGTGCTGTCTCTAGTTGGCTGTGCAGTTAATTTGAGGGGTTCATAGGCTGGTTGTAGGTCAATGTGTCTGTTGATGGAATTATTTGTGGAGTGCCAGACTTTGATGAACTCATGAGCGTGGTGGGTGGTAGCATGGCCGATGATTTTTGTGTTGCTCCAATCGAACTGGTGCTGTTTGGTGTCGGTGTGAGTAGAGATTAATGTTTCATTTCTCTAGCAATAAAATATTATTATGTCATATCTGGATGTTGTTCAGATACTTTGATATTTTGATTGGCCAAACAAATTCAAAAGGACTTAGAGGTATGGAGTAAACTGAGACTATCACTTTTAGGTAAAATCGCCTCGATCAAAATGACAGTCCTACCAAAAATATTATATTTATTTAGAACAATACCAATAAATCCAGGAAAATCATATTTCAAAGACCTTGACAAAATGATCTTAAAATACATATGGCAAGGAAAGAGAGCTAGGATTAAATTGAAACATCTGCAAGATACCAGAGAGAGGGGTGGTCTAAGATTACCGGACTGGCTAACATACTATAATGCAACAGCATTAACTTGGATAAAGGACTGGATAACACTCAAAAACAAACGCATGTTAGCATTAGAAGGATTCGATCTCTTAAAAGGATGGCACGCATTCATATGGGAGGAAAAACCCAGGCAACATGAACATTTTAGGAGACATTATATTAGAGATGCATTGGCAAAAATCTGGACGGAAATAAGGAGAAAACATTACGACAAAATCCCAAGATGGATATCAACCATGGAAGCTCAAATTTACCCGAATACAATGTATATATAGATAAAA
Organism: Pantherophis guttatus; assembly: GCF_059756535.1. Classification (NCBI taxonomy): domain Eukaryota; kingdom Metazoa; phylum Chordata; class Lepidosauria; order Squamata; family Colubridae; genus Pantherophis; species Pantherophis guttatus. Next base: position 286,792,514 of record NC_142063.1, on the reverse strand, counting down.
TGAAAACATATGATGAATTGTTGAATACAAAAGGAGAAATGAAATCAAGAGAAGAGCTCAGACAGCAAGGTACGGACATTGATTGGTGGCCATCCCTACAGATAAAATCAAGATATAAAATGGATAGGGAAAAATTTGGAATCCAAAAAGAATGGAATGAATTAGACAAAATTATACTGCAATCTGACAATAAATTAATAACCAAAATATATAATTATTTATTAAAATACAAATTAGAGGAAGAAGTAGTGAAGGAAAATATGATTACGTGGGCCAAGAATTTTGGATATAATATCAAATTAGAAAATTGGGAGAGAATATGGAAAGTAAACACCAAATTGACAATGTCCGTACCTTACAAAGAAAACACATACAAGATGTTCTACAGGTGGCACCTCCCCCCTGCACGTCTGGCAAAGATGTTCCCAAACACCACACAGAACTGTTAGAAATGTAAAACACAAAAGGGACCTATTACCACATGTGGTGGTCATGCCCAAAGGTTAAAACATTCTGGAAAATGATCCAAAAACAACTGGAAGAAATTACTACACAGAAAGTGCCTCTTCGACCAGAAACTTATTTATTAGGAATATTGACAAAAGACTACAAAAAAGAAATACAATATTTGATAATACACATTCTTAAAGCAGCCAGAATTACTTTCGCACAAATGTGGGAATTGGAAGACACGCCATCAGAAGAGAGAACAATACAAAAAACATTGGAATGTGCGGAGATGGACAGACTTACCAAAGAAATTCAAGAAAAAGAAGACTCAGATTACTATTTGATTTGGCAAAAATGGTACAATTGGTTAGAGAAAAAGAAGACGAAATAAGGGAATACCACTCAAGGACACAAAAATGAGGAACCAAAATTAATATCATTACATAAATATCGTTATATAATGAAGGATATATAGATATATAGATATATGGATATACAAATTACCGATGTAGCTCCATTCACAAAGCTCAAGTTGCATGACTTGATTTTAGTGTACAGTTTGTTTATGTATAGTTTGTTTTTATGTGTGTATGTTTGTATATGTATGTTTGTTTATCATTAATAAACAAATTTAAAAAAAATATATTATTATGTCATATCTGGATGTTGTTCAGATACTTTGATATTTTGATTGCCCCAATATGCAACACTCATTGACTCCTACTGGACATAGGTAGAGCTTCTCTTTTCATCACTTCTCCATTTTAAATAATAGGTCCTTATCCAAATTGTCTTTGTCTTCTAAGAAGCAATGAATTATGTCACACCCAAGATGTCTGTGTATATATCTTTTCTAACTGTATACACATCAGAAGCTATATTTCCTTTATGGTAGCATTACATTTGAAATGATACAATATCCTCCAGTTTAATGACAAAACAGCCAAAAGTTCACTTTGCAGAAAAATCCAAGGTGAGACTTGCAAAATGTTAGTGTTAATTAATTTAATTACTTAGAATAAAGGTCTTACTGCAACCCTTGCCTTAATCTCTTCAATCACTTGCGTGTTAATAACTGAAACCTTCAGCAAGAGTGATTTGTTCCTTTCTTGGCAGCCAGCTGCAGGTAGAGAAAAAGTGCAATGCAATAGAGAGGAAAAAATGGAGGGTGTCAGAATAGCGTGGTCAGCTACTTCCTGCGACAGGCAGAAAAACTTTTAACTATATAACTTTCAAAAATACGTAAAATGCATATTTTTCTGGCCCTTCCTTAAATTTGCTTCAGCCCACTCTTGGCATTGAACCATGGCATGTGGCTCCCAACCAACTATACACAATTGAGGATGGCCCTCAAAAGCACTAAGATTGGCTATCCCTGATGTTGCATTTTCATCATTGCCCAAGATAGTAGAGTCCATTGAAAAGACTGAAACCCATAATTGCCACATAATATGAACCTACCACAAAGTTAGATTAAAATGGCAACAAAAGTCATAATCAATTGGGTTTTCAAAGACCTTAGACAAATCAAAGCATAATCTGTCTCTTTGATCTGGAAGAGGCTCTGATGCCACAAAGCTAGAAAATATAACAGAATCAAATGTCCCCCAGTGATCTAAGAAAACAAGGATGGGAATGGGTGATCCACACAGTATACAGTATACAATATACAGAATACAGTATACTGGAACCAGCCCGTATAAGGTAAAATGTTTGAAGGTACTCTTCAAAAAAATTGAAAATACTAGCCCTAAAGTGTTATCCCTATCCCATAGAAACAGTTTAATCTTACATGTCCCAATATACTAAGGAAGGAGGCAAAACAGATGGTGTATACAGTTTGCAATTGTCATCTCTAATGTACCAGGCATAAATCATAGAAAAATTAAATCAATTACATTCCATTGAAATCAACATGATTTAAAGTGCTTAAGTATGCCTAAGTAGCTTTGACTTCAGTGTGGAGTCAAACCATATCTTATATTCTCTGGATAATATTTCATGCATAGGCTGGGAAGGCGTGTGTGTATGTCAAAATCAGCACAATGACAGAGCATTGCAATGTAAGTCCCATCCTTTTACTCCCCTCTGTGAATTCATATGGTTTTATAGCTTCTTCTTAAATTAGAATATGTACAACATAGCCACAAGTTTCTCAGGCTTTGAATTATATAAACATGAAGCATTGCAAAGGTATGGTATGGTATGGTATGGTATGGTATGGTATGGTATGGTATGGTATGGTATGGTATGGTATGGTATGGTATGGTATGGTATGGTATGGTATGTCCAAATAACTGCAGGAATTAGAAATAATTGCTTGTCATTGAACTTCAACAATCCTTCTCCAGAAGGAAATGGTTGCAGGGGGGAACAACTGCTGGGGATTCAGTATGACATTCAGTGGTTCAGTGGTTGAAAAGTCCAGCTTTATACAGCCAACCTCAAACTCAACCCAGCACTATTTTTCATTAGAGATGTGATGCCAATTTGCCGTATCCTATTTTCTTCTATTTCAAACTCACTTTCCAGTTCTATTTGTGCAGCAGGAAACTGCAGCAACTGCAGAACTGTGCCTAGGTTGGTAAATAATGCATACAGCCCTTGCCGCTATGCAGACAGACAAAGACAGGTACTGTATCAAACTGTAATATTGTATTGCAAATTGCAGCATAAGAGCAGTAATTTAGTGCCCTGTAGGCAATCAGGATTCAGACAGTCCCATTGTCCTGCAATCTGTGCTGACTAGCAAGGTGACTGGAGATATAGCACATTGTTTGACCTTTGGATTGTCTCCAACCTAAGTGAAGCTATAAAAAATTCAGGAGACTATGCTCTCTCCCAGCAAATGGGTGCTAGAATAGATTTTAGTTAGCATACCTGCATGGAGAGGATGAGATAAGGAATATCCAGGCAGTAGGCAGTATGCATTAGATCCATCATCTATCAACGTATTGATCTATTTGTACCCAAAAAAAGCTTATTCTGGTAAGCGCAATGAGGTCATAAAAGAACTGATCAAGAATCAGGTTACTTAGATAGTGGCTGAACTTGGGTTTGGCTAATGATTTGCATATTTTATTTTGTAGTAGTTGCAGGCTCAAGGGAAAGTAGGGGAGGATTCATTAGATCTCTGAGAAAGTGCTAGCGGTGGGATTTTTTCCATTCATTTAAAACTCTGTTTGGGTCCGTGAGCAAGGTGGATTTCAGCTTTGTGGGCTTCAGGACATTAAGATGCATTGTCAGTTTCCCATTTTCAAGCACGTTTGTCACTGTTGATCATTCTGGGTTGTAGGCGTCTAGAGCTAGAAAAATGATATCGGGGGAAATATACAATTTCAGGCTCCCCACTAACTTCTTCATCAGAGGCAGCTGGGAACAGTGAACCAGGCATTCCCACAGAGCTCAGCAAAGGCCTGGAAGGATGTAATTACTCGGCCCTATTTAGAAAATATAAGAGCCATCATGGATCGTAGAGAGGTTTGCGCTGATAGAGGCTTCGGTGTGCTGAGAACTCACCTTTCTTTATTCTCCCGTTTTCCTCTATGACTGTCACAAAATACTTAAAGATTTGGTTCACACAAACTATAATTGATGACTAGGTGAAACCCTGTCTGGACTATATCACTTCACGCTGCAGGTGTAGAATCACAGAGTTTGTTTCTTTGTGGTTGACAAAAACTACATGCAAAACTAACATATGATGGTTAAGCTGCAGCTTTTTTTCTCAGATTCTCATTTTTTTAAATAGCGATATGTATCCTATTGTCTTACTAGACAACACAGTATCAACAGTAGAGACCTTCAAATTTCTAGGTTCTACCATATTGCAAGATCTAAAATGGACAGGTAACATCAAAAACGTCATCAAAAAAGCACAACAAAGAATGTTCTTTCTGTGCCAACTCAGAACGCTCAAACTGCCCAAGGAGCTGCTGATCCAGTTCTACAGAGGAATTATTGAGTCTGTCATCTGCACCTCTATAACTGTCTGGTTTGGCTCTGCAACCCAACAAGACAGATACAGACTTGAGAGGATAATTAAAACTGCAGAAAAAACAATTGCCACCAATCTGCCTTCCATTAAGGACCTGTATACCGCACGAGTTAAAAAGAGGGCTGTAAAATATTTACACAGACCCCTCGCATCCTGGACATAAACTGTTTCAACTCCTACCCTCAAAACAATGCTATAGAGCACTGCACACCAGAACAACTAGACACAAGAACAGTTTTTTCTTGATGAACGTATCTTCCTTTATGTACACTGAGAGCATATGCACCAAGACAATTTCCTTGTGTGTTCAATCACATAAAAAGAAATTCTATTCTAATTCAATTCCATTCTATCCTATTGTCTAAAATAGTACAGATTATAAAGTTTTACCTATTTAGTTGCCATTCATATGAGCTGAAAATATAAAGCATTAATATTAAGCAAAGGAATCAACAATACTGAAGTTTTGCATAGGATATACAAGAGTTTGCTATCCCTGGAATAAGTAGACTAAACTGGTTCTGTATCAGATAGGCCTGCACTTGTCACCTCTGCATGGGAGGGGAAAACTGAATTTTAGCCTTTGACATTGCAGAGCTTTGAACAGATTTCTCTGTCTGTCTGTTAATAGCCCCAAAAGAAAGATATGGACACTCTTAGAGCAATTCTGGGTAAATCTTCTGATACTCTGAACTTTGCTCTGAGACTCTTCATACCCAATATCCAGCCTCTTCTTTTAAACCGACTATAAAAGTTATTGCAAATTTATTAAGCTTAGGGAGGCCTGAAACTTTAGACCCTCTGCACATGGCACAAGTGAAGTTGAATGTAATTTTCTCCTGCATTTTTAATGCTGAAGTGACTCAAGTACCCCAAGGGATCCTTACTCTGTTTCTAGCCAAAGAATATTATTTACATTACTCACATTTGTAATTCTTGCAGAAAAGCCATATTGAACAGAACATTCATACATCATTTTAACAGCAGCTTCCTCTCAGTTTCTGTTTCTCATTATGACCATTTGGAGATTGAAAGTCTTTCCGAAGGTGCTGACATAGTTGTTGTGAAAGATCCAGATGTTTCTTCCCAGCAGCTGAAATTAATATTCACTGTCCATAAATAAGTTTGAGTTACAGACGGAGCCGAAGGCATAATAATTATAAGCCTTTCTTTTCCTTTTTCTTTCCTGAAATGATTACATCTCATCTTGCCCCCAATGCACAGAAAGCATCTCTGTCACATACCTTTTCAAGTGTTTGAGTTCCAATCCCCATCACAAACTCCAAGGATGAAAGAGGCAAAACTTCATCAAAATGAGAGGTGTTGACAAGTGTGATGAACATCAGCCTTGTCTACAGAAATACCTCTTAAGAGAATTGCTCACTTTGTGAAACCAGGCAGCCTCATGGTGGGTGTGTGAATTAATTTAATTCTAATTAATTCTCTAATCTCAAGCTGTTCCTAAAACCTGCACACAGCTGTCAAGGTGGAAGCACGGAAGGTGACATAGAGGCAAATCAGGGACTGAGTTCAAGGATTTCTGTATGTTTATCTCACCCAGATAAGTGGGCTTGGGAGAGAATGTTGTCCAGTTTTGTACCATCTAACCTGGAGGACTCCTGGTTGTCATTTTCTGTCATTTCCATAGTTACAGCATCCATTTAATGTTTTCTGTGTGGCCATTAGGTGAAACATATTGCAAATGCATGCATATTTTATGTGCAATTCTGCCCCCCCAAAAAAAGCCATTATTGGACTCGTTCCATCATTATCTATGAATAGGATTAACTGGCTGTAGGTGATTGCAGGTGGTTAATTCAAAATGGCTAATATATTGAGCTGATTATATGTGTATTTATATACTACTCTGGCCTCCCGTACGACTTCCGAGAGTTCAGGATCACAGCACCCAACAAGCTTTGGCCAGATTATTCACATAGCTCCACAAGGTAGCTTATTTTGAGACCCAATGATTGGCTTAGAGTCACCAAGTAAGCTTCAATATTTAAAAAAAAAAAAATCTGACCCTGGCTTCCTTCCTCTCTGTTCCAATCCAGTACCATATTGGTTATTACCTTCCTTTAGTGCAGGAAATATCCTACTGGTAGCCAGCTAGCCTGCATTGAAATACACACCTGCTTTTCCAGCATACAATACATTCAATAGATATACACCTAGAAACTAGAGAAGAATCCTCACATACAACATTGCTGGAAGAAGTTGGATCAAGCCACTTAATGCTTCTTCTCAACTCACACACTCAGACACACACCTGTTTTACTACTCCTGTTAAAATGCTTCAATATGCATATTAAGCGTATTATCCCCATTCATTTCTCTACCGCTATTTTTCTGCTAAAATTCTATTGGCATGAATTTGTTGATTTCATTATTAGAGGCGCAGCAACTGCTTCATATATTCCTATCAAAATATTTCTTTGTTTTAGGAGAGATCTGATGAGCAAATGCATAGGATCAGCCCATTTCTCCAACAGAAATGGATGGACAGACAGATACCTGCCTCAGTTCTCTGAAGAAAAAGTGAGGCATTGCAGGGAGAGTTTTATAGAAACCTCTGATTTCCAAATGACCATTCAACATGGTTGGGCATAGTATTTCATTTCCTACCACCAGCAATTCAGTGGTGGGTTGCCCCCGGTTCAGACCGGTTCACAAGAACCGGTAGTAAAACCGGCAAGAGGCCCCGCCCACCACCCCGGATGTTGTCATTGCTGATCTGCACATGCGCAGAAGCTTGTGCAAAACATTCTTCCACAAAATATGAATATCAGCTTTTTGCCCCAAACTATACTGTGATGATTGAATGGTGAAATGACCCATCAGAAGGTGGTAGCACTGGGCACCTCCATCCAGATGACATTCCATATTTCTTTGAATAAAAAGCCAAACATTAACTGACTGAAGAAGCAAGACATTAGCAGCAGTGAAACCAAGAAATGTAGGAGAAAGAAATGCTAAAAAGCAGTGGTTACCCGTAAGAAACAGCCTCATAGGGCATTCTTACTAATTGCTACACTAAAATGCTTTGCCAGGATTGTAATTCTGTCTACATTTGGTAAAATTGCCACAAACCAGACCGCAAACAAGATAAGAGCATAACACAGATAATAGAAGACTAGAAAACATAGAAGAAAAATATTAAGGGTAAGGAGTCCTGGAGTAGCTTACTTCTGCTGTTAATGAGATTAATGATCCGATTGTTTTTCTTCCTTTCTTAAAATGAACTCTGGTTCTACAAAGTCAATGATCAGGCAGAATATTCTCCTCAAATTGGTGCCAAGGCAGTGTGTGTGTGTGTGTGTGTGTTCCTTGGCATTCTCTTGTTCATATCTTTCCTTATTTATTTAACTATCTCCAATTAGCTTGGGTAAAATTCCAGACTGAGAGAGCCTATAGTCAATACCTAAGGGATTGTAATTAACATTTTTAAATACAGAGTTTGAAGCTATTTTATGGGACAAAATTGCAGGCTATTATTCAAGAATCAAAGTAATTGGTATTCTGTAGTACAAAAGCAAGAAAAAACAAAACCTCCACCTTATTTATCAGTGCATCGTTTGGATGGGCAATTGAACATTAAAACATATATTTGTAACACAGGAACCACGTTATTCTCCAGGAGATATTCATTAGGGGAAATATTGGGCTAAATCAGTAGAACTTTCCCAACATGGTTGTCCTGGAAGAACCCACAGTTTGCGTACTGGGTCTGCTTGGGCCAATGCAACCCCATCCAATACCAACAATGATAGAATCCCAGAATCAGAAGGTTAGTGTCATCTGAAAATGATCAAATCCACGTAGAATCCAAGCTAACTACTTTATTGTATTCTGCCTATAATACAAGAATCTCTTCAGTCTGCTTGCCTTCCCTTGGGAACAGGTAGATAAGGTTTCATGGAATTTAAGAAGGTTTAGTCCTGGATCTCTTCCATCTGCACAACAATTCAAGGCTGAATCCCTGCTTGATTCCTCCTCCCTGCCTGGCTGTGTATTTCCCAACAGCCCTAAAAACCAAAAGTCACACAGTTTTACTAGCTTTCAGCTGAAGCCTGTTGTTCCCCATCCAGACCCCTGTAGCCTCCAGGTTTTGGAACAGAATATCATCAGCATCACTTAGTTCACCAGGAGTGATGAGGTACACTTGAAGTAGCATCAGCATATTGATGATTTCTCATCCCATGTGACAGACCAACTCCTCCAGCTGTTTCATGTAGATGTTAAAGAGGGGTGGAGAGAACATTAAACCTTGTGATATCACACATAGTAAGGGCCAAGGGTAGGACTTCTCACTCTTGATCAACATTGACTGGTATTAGCCCCATAGGAAGTAAGTGAACCAGCAAATACAGTGCCACCCACTCCTAATCCACAAAGCCAATCCACCATGGTTAATGCTATTGAAAGCTGCCAAGAAGTCAAGAATCAGAATGGCTGTAGTATTCTCATCCTGCTCCTACCAGAGATCATCCAAAAATACAAGCAATGTTGCTTCTGTCCCATGTTTAGGCCTGAATCCTGACTAAAAGGGATCCAAATAATTCGCTTCCTCCAGAATTCATTGAAGCTGCTAAAAAGGGGGATGTTGAATACTGGTTGAAAGTTGTCTAGTATGGTGGGATCAAGAAATGGCTTCTTTAGGAGCAAGGGTCAGGCTAATGCCTTCTTAAGAGGTAAAGAGACAACCCCCTCTCACAAGAATACATTCACCGCCACACCAACCCACCTCCATATTACCCCCAGGGTAGCATTGGCTAACCAGGAAGGGCATGGGTCTAAAGAGCAGGGAGCTATTCTCAGTCATAAGGATCCTCTCCATTTCCTCAGGCCAAATAGGTTCAAACTGTTCCTATACAACTGGATAAAACTGTGCTCCAGATATCTTCATGGGACTTGTTCCAAGGCTGGCATTGGGAACAAATTTGAACAATTTTGTCCAACAATCACTCTGAAAATTCTTCCATGTGGCCTTGTAAGGAAATCTCCCAGTTCCACACCTGTGCTCAAAAAGGCTCAGGTCACTTGGAACAATGGGTAACAATCCATTGATGCAATAAACCATAGAAAATGTTGTCGCTTTACCACCCTAACTGCCACAAAGCAGGCCTTAATAGCAGCTCTCACCTGTGTTCAATCAAGTTCATCCCTCACTGACTTCCAGCAGCACTCTAGACTTCTCTTCCCAGTTTCATCTCCCTCAGCTCTTCTCTAAGTCACAGAGAGTGCTAGGATCCACAGGAACGGACATATCACATGAGTGCAATCTGATCCAAGGCCACAGCCACCCTCTTGTTCCAAGCGATGACTAAAGGCCTTCGCTGGAGCATGCAGCAGACTATCAGGAACAACCCCAAGTTGCCTCTGGAACCCTTGTAGGTCCATCAATTCTTGAGGGGGGACCAATTAATAATATGTTATTAGATGCAGCACACAATTTCTTCTATTCCACCTTGAAAGAAAGATACTCCCGCTTTTTTCAGCCTCAACCTGTGAAAGAGAGGACAATGCTAACACATATGCTTTTACTAGTGTCAGTACAGAAACTCCATCACCACCGAATCAATATTGACTTTTCTAAGGCAGCAATTTGTTGCTACAGAATTGATAGATGGTTTGCCCTACCCTGTTTCCCCCAAAATAAGACATCCCCTAATAATAAGCCCAATCAGGCTTTTGAGCGCATGGCAATAAGGCCAAGCGCTTATTTCAGGGTTCAAAAAAATACAAGACAGGGTCTTATTTTCGGGGAAACATGGTATTAAAAACTATGACCTAAACAAGAGTAGCATCTGAAGCAAAACTCCTTCATGGGTATGCTTTAAAATAATTGTTGCAATCCCAGTTTGGTTTTAAAGTAGAACATAGTGAATTTCCCCAAAATAACTGGACTGAAATAATGCTCCTAGTTCTCATAATTTATTAACCAGACTGCAGGGGGTGGGGGGAAGGGACCTCTGTACCTGCTCTATATCCAATCCAACTTGAAACCCTTAAAAATCCTACTCTTCAATGGAATTCTTAAACAAGCATGGAAAGAATCACAACTGCAGGTTGTTTTCAGCCGCAGACTTATTCATTCATTCATCCCCTATTCTAAGATTAATATAATAGTCCAAGTCACGATCCTCGTTCCTGATTTTTTATGAATAGGAGGTGAGATTTATGGAAGGAACATTTCGATGCATGGTACAGTACACATAAAGCCAGAAACATGGCACAACATTATTCATTTAAACAGTGTATTTCAAAAAAGTCAGTGTTTCATGAACCTGAATCCAAGAAGCTGTTTGGCAAATTGGCAAGACAAAACAGTTTTATGATTTGCACAAAGTTACACTCTGTTGTAAATCCAATATATATGAGAAACCTTTTAGTGAGTGAACTAATAGGCCTTATGTATTATTGTTATGTTCACTGAGATGAGCAGACATAAAAGAAAGAGTGAAACAAAACAAATAGTAAAAGAGCAAACAAGACACTACCTTAAATACATCTTTTAATTTAGGTGTGCACTTTTAAAAATGTGAATAACACTGTGAAGGGGGGGGCGGATTCCTAGGAACATAGAAGCAAGAAGGATGAATTGTTTAATACTTTTTTCAACAGCTTGGCTTGGATCTTAAAAATCTTTCAGAACCAGTATTAGCTGGAACATCCATCATCACAGCTAGTGGCCTATTTTTGCTCGATGCAGTCTCAGAGTGATTTTTCTTAGGAACACAAGGGAGGAAAGAATGAAATTTCTTTAGAGTAATATTCACCCTCTCCAGCTGATGTTATCTGCATTAAAAATGCTTTTGCTATGCAAGGATTTGTCAACCATCTCAGCTATTTTGCAATTAACATCTCAGCTAATCTAAACATTGTTTGGATTTTCATTTTTGAACCTTTTTCTAATTCTAGGAAACGAAAAGAATGCTATGAAGAGGGGAGGGGAAGTCTATTAGAAATGAGGTCTAGACCAGGGGTCTCAAACCTTGACAACTTTAAGCCTGGCAGACTTCGACTCCCAGAATTCCCCAGCCAGCTTTGCTGGGAGTTGAAGTCCACCAAGGCTTAAAGTTGCCAAAGTTGGAGACCCCTGGTCTAGATTGTTATGGAGCAAAAGAAAAAGAAGAAAGTTGATAAGCAGCCTCAAGCTCAACTGCTATGCTGGTTTGAGATGAGAACAGCTCTACTGGCAGGCGCTTAGTGGAAGGCAGACTGAAGAAGGCAGATGTATAAGTAGTCCTTGACTTACAATTGGCTGCCATACAGCACAAAGTTATGGCAGACCCTAAAAATGTGACTTAGAACCCAGATCCAAAGTGCCAATGGTCAGGCTTCCTCCTTAGTCATGTGACCAAACTTAGGGCACACAGCAACATGGCCACATTTACAGCTGTTTGCAGCATCGTGTGGTTACGTGACCATGTTTTATGCCAGCCTTGTCCCCCCCCCAAAAAAACCTGGCACTTACTTCCAGTCTTTGGCAAAACTGCGCCCACAGCCAAAAACATTGGTTCAGTTAATGACCGCAACAGTTGCTTAACAGCCATTGCAAAAAAGCCATAAAATTGGGTCAAACACAGGACAATCATCAGGACACACGGCCATAATGAGCACAGGGTCCGTTACAGTCATATGTCAAGGACTATCTGTAATGAGATCTAGGAAATAAAGAAAAAGGATTCAAATGCAAGGCAAAGCACATAAGATTTATGATAATGAAAAATTCTATGGAACGGAGAGAAAGAGGTTTTTTGTAGAAGGCATTTGCTGTATCAAGAAAAAAAAACCCCAAGGTGCATTTTTAAAAATACTAATAAATGCATAATAGCGGTGCTCAGTAATGTGTGTATTTACATATTAATGAGATGTTAATCAGAATTATGTTTCAATAGCTTTTCTGGTTATATGAAACCAATAATTTGATTCGCTTTCACTTTGCCAAAACATCCTTCCCTTTTTTTTTCTTAAGCAATACCACTGCTTTATTTTCATTTCAGGCTACTTTGGCCCATCTGTTATAACAGATGATTAAGTTCTGCCCAAGAACACAAGATGGTTGTATTTTAGTGGCAGCTTGTGTTGTTTTGGATAGATTTCCCAGTATACCCAGAGGTACTTACCTGTCTAGTTTAATTATAAGACCCATAATTTTGAGAGTTTCCAGGCTGCTAGAAATATAAGAAATCTGCAGAAAGATGTTGTGAATTTGGTTTTCCTTTAATAAATATTCGATTAAAATTCTGTGTTCCACTGGTCGCAGGGGAGAGGTGCACGCAGGGCATATTAAAGGCAAGGAGCCCAAAACACAAACATGAAGAGATTTTTCTTTTTTTAAAAAAAAAAATAATAATTTTAATGCAAACCTGTTTCTTGTAAGGGCTGGTTTGCACATTTACAATGTTTGGAGTTTATTTTCAAGCCCAATCTCACTTCGTTCTCTTATTGTTTACTCCATTCACCTTTGTTAGGAATATGACTATTACCTAACTTGTTGGGTTGGCAATATATAAACCATCAATGTATGTTTGCATTATATTGTATTGTATTGTATAGCTTTAAGACTGCTGTATTGCATCATACTGTGTACTGATTGGTTAGCTCTATTGCCAATGTCCTTAAGAAGGAGCTAGAAACATGGCTTGTTCTCTTTGTTGTTCTTACTCTCTGATATCTCTATCTGACTTACTGTCTGCAACTCTAGAAGAACTGTTTACTGTGTATGGTTAATACAACTGGTATGAAGACTTTGTTTATTGGATTGTGTAATCTATAACATGACTCAGTGTATCTGTGTGGTGACTGTGCTTATTTATAACTACTCTCAACCGCTTTCATGTGCACATCCTTGCTACTCAAGGGTTATTCCTTAACAACCTTGCTGCAATGTTAATAAAATGTAATAGGATTGAAATGACTGTACTGTATAGTTGACCCACCAGTGGTCATAACGTTTCATCCATACTGATCCAGGTTAATACATGAATGCTCTATAGAATAATTTATATCCTGCATGTTGCTGTTTTACTTCCATGTCCTACTATCATAACATGAAGTCTTAGATTCCTGGAATGTTGTAATGATGTGTGGAAAATACCTTTGGAGACAGGAGAAAGAGATGCAGACTAGTCAATGATCAGACAAGCAACAGCTGAATCCAAAGAAGGAATGTGGAGTTGTACTTTCAGACTTGCAAGATTCTGTTAATGTAACCTTATAATAAATAAAGATAGAGCAAGTACTTCTAAGTCTGCTTTTTGTATAGACTACCATGCAAGGCTAACAGATACTGACCTTTATCATCTTATACTTCAACCCAATTTATCCAGATTTCATCCATTCCCTACGTATATTTCCAATCCACCCATGCATCAGCCAAGTATTCAAAATTGTATTTATTTATGAAATTTATTTGTTGCCCATTTCGTACCCAATGAGACTGGCTGGCTTACAACAAAAGCATTAAAGCATTAAAAAACATTAAAATCACCAGAAGATAAAATTATTAACAAATAAAAGCATTAACAGCAGATGGGAAAGAAGGAAGCTGGGCATATTGGGGAAGAAGGGGGATTAAATTTTAATTAGTCAACCACCTCCAGTATGAAGTTCCTCCATTGGGTCTCCAAGACCTGACAGATTCAGGTCTTAAGGCTCTTATGAAAGGACAGGAGGGTGGGAGGCAATCTCACCCCAGGAGGTAAAATGTTCCAGAGGGCAGGGGCCACAGCAGAGAAGGCTTTTCTCCTGGATCTGCCAGATGAAATTCTTGGCTGACAGGATCCAGCGCAGATGGGGCAGGCCAGTCCCATCAGGGTGGGATGGTTCTTCAAGTAACCTGGACCAAGGATGAAATGCTACCAGTTCAGACTGGTTTGGGTGAACCGGTAGCAGAGATTGGGACTAGTTCACTGAACCGGTAGCAACCCCTGGCTGGCCATACCCCGGAACCGGTTCGCGGCCTGCAGTCCTGCCATGCATCCCTGCCTTCTACATGACCTTCCCGGCATTCCCCTGGCCAGCTTGTGAAGACAGGCAAGCAAAAGGCCACATGGAAGGCAGGCAAGCATGGCAGGGCTGCGGGGAAGGGTGCTAGCGGCCTACTCCCTTCCCCTCAGCCCTGCCATGCTTGCCTGCCTTCCACACTGCCTTCCCAGCAGTGGGTCCCTCATGCCCGCTTGCCTTCCGAGATCAGTGTCCAGCTAGCCCTAACCCCCACGCCCTTAGGGAGATGCAGTGGCTGCTACCTTTGCCCAAAACACCTCTCGCATCTTTTGGAAGTGATTGGGGGAAGCGGGAGGGGGGGAGAGCACCCAGCAAAGGCCAGGAAAAAACAGGCTGAACCATGAGGAACCCACCACTGGTGTTGGGGCTGAGAGGGCCGCTTGCTTTCTGCCTTCTCCAACCACTGCTGCTGGAGCCGAGACTGCTGCTCTGCTGGGGTGTGCATGGGCAGCCCCAGGAGGGTGGGCAGATGTAAGACCAATGCTGGCGGTGGGGAAGTGAGACCCGCTGCACTCAGCCGAAGAGCCATCTCGGCGGAACATGGCAAAGGTTGCTCGCCTTTTGGGCCTGGCACGCTCAGCTTCCGCGGGGCATTTGGGCAACTGTTGCCCGCTTACCTTCCCCTTCGCCTCAGGTCCTGCTGCCTGCATCTAGCCCATGACAGGGGATGGCCTGCTTCCAGGCCGGGCCACCCGCCCTCCCGAAGCACTTTCTTCCTTCTCCCACAGCAGCTGCTGCTGCTCAGACCAGGTGTGTGTGAGAGAGAGAGAGAGAGAGAGAAGAAAAAAAGAGGAAGAAAGAAAGAAAGAGGAAGGGAGAGAGAGAGAAGAAAGAAAGAAAGAAAGAAAGAAAGAAAGAAAGAAAGAAAGAAAGAAAGAAAGAAAGAAAGAAAGAAAGAAAGCCGTGAGTGATGTCATGTTGGCCATGACCACCTGGTCACATGACCACCAAGCCACACCCACTAAGCCACGTCCATCCACATAACTGGTGGTGAAAATTTTTAGATTTCACCACTGACCTGGACTCATGCCATATGGGGCTTAAAGGTGATGACCAACACCTTCATTTTCCCTTGGAAGCAAATCAGCAACAGTGCAGCTCACAAAGCAGTTGTGTAACACAATCCACTCTAGGGGCCCTAAGAACTGCCCACGCCACACCAGCACTCTGCACCAGCTGTAGCTTCCAAATGCTCTTCAAGGGTAGCCCCATGTAGAGCACATTGCAATAGTCCAACTGTGAGATGACTAGGGCTTTGAGTGAACAAGCACATAAATATCAAATATAGCTCTGCACGTGTATGAAATGTATTCATAGTACAGAGAATCCTAGGGCCATCAGTTCCAATTACTACTTGATGCAGGAATCCAAAATAGCCTGCAAGAGAGCACGCATTACCTTTCTGGGTACTTAGTTCCATCATCAAATTGCTCTTGTAGAATTTTTTTCCCTAATATTCAGGTTGATATCTGGCTTCCTATAAAGTCAGTCTATTATTTTATGTTATGACAGCTTTTTAAATATTTAAAGAACTTTATCATATTACTCCTCAATCTTCTCCTCTAAACCTAAACAATTTGAGTACCTCAAATCTCTAGTTTCTAGTCTCCTGATCATCTTGTTACCTGTACTTTCTCCTATACTTGAGCTTGAGCCCTTCTTAAAATATAATGTCCAGAATTATACTCAGTAAAGAAATTTGACTCATACAGAAAAAAAATAATTTTTTTTCTATGTTCCTTCAGACACTTCAAATATATATCTATAGAACACCTTTGTTCTGCACTGATCAGTTTTTGAAAATGAGTTTTCTATATTACAGGATTATCATGCATACAACAAATGCCTTCATTTTAAAAATACATTTTTGTTGATCATTCCTTAAGTTATTTCTTTTTATGTTTGTGACATCACAACATTTTCACACAAATTATATGATTTTCATATTTCAGGCATCATGATGCAACTGACAAAAATTTGATAATTGCATATAATTTGCCCAATGACATTTATTTATTTATTTATTTATTTATTTATTTATTTATTTATTTATTTATTTATTTATTTATTTATTGGTTCGATTTATATGACGCCCTTCTCCGGAGACTCAGGGCGGCTTAAAATGCATTAAGCAATAGTCTTCATACTTTTGTATATACCTGCTTACTAGGGCTTTTGCCCCCCCCCTTAAGCAGTGTTCTTTTTTTATACAAAGTCAGCTTATTGCCCCCACAATCATGATCATCATTTCAACATCAGTGTAGTTGTTGTAACTACCTATAATGTCACACCTTGTTCTCCTGGAATTTCAACCTAGCCTAGTCAGCTAGACTTTGAATTAAGTAGACTCAAGTGTGTTAATTGTAAGAATGAGTGGAAGATCAGAGAGTAAACAATAGAAGTTGTAAATTTGCATTTGTTTCTATAGGTCTGAGTCTTTGGATAAAAGAAACAAATAACACCGGAGGTGTCATAAAGACTCTTTTTACAAATCCTTAGCATGACCCTGAATGTTACTAATGTACAAAGTGTCTCACTTTCCCATTGCAGTAATGAAAGAAAACACCACTTGGTACCACTGAATTACCTGCAAAGTATGTAAACCCAGCTGACGTAAGCTGTTTTTTTCTTTTCTCTAAAAGGAACGGAGAGCACTCTGGGCATTTTCACACAAAAAACTACGTTAGTTTGAAAGCAGTTGCTGACCTTTGATATCTCCCAACATTGGCTGTGTTGGAATTGGAAAGCTGGGCTGATTTATTTCTTAGTAGCTGCAGCTCATGTCAAGCAACAACCAAATCTATTTTTGTTGTTGTTTGAGATGCACTGTGGACCTTCTTCAAAATGCCGTAAAGTATATGGGGAGCGAAAACACTGGCGGAGGTTGGAAGTTCTTGCTGGCTTTGGGAAAAACAACAGACTTTTCAACATGTCCAATTTCCGGAAAAACAAAATGCGGTCATTTTCTAATTCTAGCTCATGGATGCCCAACCTTTTGGCTTACTTGAGCTACATTGACTGAAAAGGAACGGTCTTGGGCCACATAATATAGTAAACTATATTATAAAACATATTATGGTTTTATGATATAAAAATCACATAATCATTTTAAAAGTTTACGATCTTACAGGGTTTCATTACAAGCTGTCCAGGGCCGTATGCATCCCATACTCCGTGGCAGGGATGGGTTCTACTTACCTTTACTACCGGTTCACAACGGGAGCACGCGTGCACGCCAGTCGTGAAATGTAAAATTTGTTACTACCGGTTCTGTAGGCGTGGCTTGGTGGTGGTGGGGTAATATGACTGAGTGGGCGTGCCCAACTTTTTTTTTTTTTTTTACTTTTAAAACCATTTTTTCTACAACCTCTTCGGCTGAAGAGGTTGTAAAAAAATGCTTTTAAAGCCTCTGATGATCCTAGCTGACTTGCCTGATCGGCAGAGGCTTTTTTTTTTTAAAGCCTCTGACAATCCCAGCTGACTTGCCTGATCGGCAGAAGCTTTTTTTTTTAAAAGCCTCTGACGATCCCAGCTGACTTGCCTGATTGGCAGAGGCTTTTTTTCCATTTAAAAACATTTTTTTATAACCTCTTTGGCTTTTAAAAACCTCTGATGATCCCAGCTGAGCCACGCGATCATCAGAGGTTTTTTTTTTTTTACTTTTAAAAGCATTTTTTCGGCCAAAGAGGTTGTAGAAAAAATGCTTTTAAAAGTTAAAAAAAAAAAACCTCTGACGATTGCACGGCTCAGCTGGGCAATGGGGGGGGCAGGGATTTTTGCTCTGGTTCTCCAAACCACCTGCCTCCATCGCTACCGGATCGGGTGATCCAGTCTGAACTGGGAGTATTTCACCCCTGGTGCACGTTTCTGTGCATGCGCAGATCATACCTTATGACGTCTAGGTATGTGGGCAGAGCCTCCCACCACTTTTACTACTGGTTCGCAAGAACCGGACAGAACCGGGAGCAACTCACCACTGGTCCATAAGTAGGACCCCTCTCGATTAGATGGTTTCAAGAATAGAATTCAATGATAATTTAAACAAAAGAAAAACTCATAAAAAAACCAAACCCCAAACTCTAATATTTACCAACCTTTTTAATATGGGGAGAGACAGGAACCCGCATCGTTAATTGTTACTAGGGGTTGCAAACTAAAAGAGAAGTAAGTTTTTCT
The DNA here is from genome assembly GCF_059756535.1 of Pantherophis guttatus. Lineage (NCBI taxonomy): Eukaryota > Metazoa > Chordata > Lepidosauria > Squamata > Colubridae > Pantherophis > Pantherophis guttatus. The sequence continues at coordinate 286,773,877 of NC_142063.1, read as the reverse complement.
TCTACATTTGCATAAATATTTAGCTTGGCTGCTTTATAGGAATGAAGATACAGCACCAACCATTTTGAGATTGAAAAACTGTTATGAATATTGCAGCAATAAGACAGAATACATAGTTTTAAAATTAAAGAAATTGCCTTTAATTCCAAGACCCAACAATTAAAATTTAACATCATTAGATTAAATTTCTATCTATTATTAAGACAAATGAAATAATACCATTAACTGTATCTCTTCTATCTTTTACAAGCAATTAATAAAATGGGCACATTGCAGATGTGTTCACAGAATTCTAATTATTACTCAGGGCTAGTTGTAGCAGTTTTTTCATATATTTATATGTCTTATACATAAATGTCATCTAGCTTTAAATGAATAATGAACTCAATCACGGGCTGCCTGGAAAATGGTTATTCAGAGCATTTTCCTTAGTATGGATGCAAAACATTCAACAAAGCATGCTTCCCATCTTATTTCATCAAAGACCCCGTCCTACACAACTGATGCACCTGGTTGTTTATTTGATTGGCTTGAAACCAAGCCTTAGAGATTTTCTTTCTGAATTAAGTTGTTTTGCCCAAAAGAAGTAACAGAATATGGTTTGCATCAGTGGTGGGATTCAGTCAGTTCTCTCCGGATAGCGCAAACCGGTAGCGGTGACTGCGGGAGGCTCTGCCCACCTGTCCGGACGTAATGTGTGACTACTGCGCATGCACAGAAGGCCATGTGCATGCACAGAGATGGTGCATGCAAGCAAAGCATGCACACACGCTCACATTTGCGAACCGGTAGGGAAGGTAAGTGAATCCCACCTCTGGTTTGCATGGAAATAAAACATAGAAAACCAAGGAAACTATATGGAGGTATCTACTAGATGAGAAGATTACCAGGCATTAGGGAAGAAATGTCTTCCATGAATGGTTCTGGAAATGATGACACAGCTGCAAGAAAGCCTGGTCATCAATGGTATTGAAAAGGGGCACATATAATCAGAAGCACAAACCAAAGAAAATATGAAATAGTCAAAATGAAAATCAAGGGTTGGGCATTGGATGTTTATGGAATAAGAAAACTTAGGTAGATTGGAATTTAACTACTTTAAATCAGATGTTACCTGATATGCAATTTAAGGAATGAATATATATATGAACAAAGGATGACCACACGCAAGAGTAGATATTTCAAAAAAGAACATAGCTAAATATGTGCTTCATTACAGCCTGATAAATGCCAAGTGTGTGTACTTTCTACAAACACATTGCAAGAATTCTATAAGAAACTGCACAACATATTAGATGCAACATCAAGAAAGGACACAGTATTATAGATGATTAAAATTCAGAAACTGGAAACATTAAAGAGTCTGAGTCACATTAAGATTTAAACTGAAAAAATACAATGATGCAAGAGATAATTAACAGAGTTTTATGAAGAGAATTCTTTATTGCCAACACCTGTTTCAAGCAACATAAATGCAGATTCTGTATCTGGACATCACTGGATGGACAATGTTGGAATAAACTGGAATATATAACAGGAAACAGAGGAGGGAATCGTCCAATCTAATCAGCCAGGACATTTACAAGTGCAGTTGTTAATATGATTAGCAATTGTCAAAGACCCAAATCAGAAAATTCAAGAAAATAGGTGTGCACACTATATATGATTTATGAAATATAGAATATAAAATAAGCATCCAAACAGATTTAGTTTATAAAGGAAAATCTAAGTTGCTCTGGAAAGAAAAAAAAATCTCATCATGAAAAGCGAATTGGGAAAAATATTTTCAGGATTTTAAGGAAAAAATATCCAAGTAACTTGCAGAACAATTCTTCATTAGAATTTGGGCAAAAGGGAATATGAAAACTCTTGGGCAAAATATAAGAACATCTATTGAGTTGTAAAGATAAGTAAGCACAAGGGAAGATATATCAATCAATGTTACAAACAACAGAAACCAGAAAAAGAAAATGAGACATGTTTTTAAGAAGATTAGAGAAATCAGAGGAAAAATGTATAACTTTTTTTTATAAAAATTTATAAACTTTATTAAAACGTATATAAAACACACATAAGAAAAACAAAAAAAAACATATAAATACATTATACAATGAACAATTTATAAGTAAATCAATCATTTGGAGCATTTGTTTCATATTGGTCTTTCAAGTAATACGGTTATACTTATTCCCCTAAATCTTAATTTACTAATTTCATTTTACCATTTCTCCCTCCCCTCTCTTCTTTTCTCTAAGACTTCTACTTTAGTAATCTATATATCATACATTTAAATTGTATCTTTACTTTTAGAGTTTCTCTCTAAGTTTATCTGCCCGTAGAAAATTATTTGTATGCACAATTGTATTTCTATTCTATCTTACTTCTAGTTGTGATTCTTCAGTAGTAACATTATGCCATTGATACCATTTATTCCAAACTTTATAAAATTCTGTCTCTTCCTTTTCCTTTAACTCTTTTGTTAACCTATCCATTTCAGTACACTGTGTAATTTTATCTATTATTTCTTCTTCCGTTGGGATTTTTTCCAGTTTCCAATTTTTAGCATATATTATCCTCGCTGCCGTTAGAATATGTATTAACAGGTATTTTATTTCTTTAGGAAATAAAGGATATGGTTTCATGAAGATTCCTAACAGGAAGGTTTCGGGTCTCTTGTCTATCTGTAATTTGGTAATTTGATCTAGCCATTTCTTGATGTTGGACCAAAATTTCTTCGCCGCCGGGCATGTCCACCATGGATGGTAAAAGGTGCCTTGTGGGTTTTTACATTTCCAGCACACTGAGGTATTTTTCGGATTAATTTTGGCCAATCTTGTAGGCGACATATGCCACCTATTGAACATTTTTAGCTGGTTCTCCTTGTATGCCACCACCAATGTTGTTTTTGTGTTCAATTGCCAGAGTTCTTCCCATTTCTCCAATTCTATTGAATATTTAAAGTTTTGCATCCATTTAATCATCGTGTTTTTGACTATTTCCTCCTCCATCTTATATCGCAGTAAGAATTTGTAGATTTTACTGATTAGTTTTTCTTCGGAGTCTAATATAATTTTATCTAGTTCCTGCTTCTCTTTACATATTTCATACGTTTTTATATATTCCTTATGTTTTGATTGAATCTGTGAGAAAGTCCACCAATCGATTTCTCTATTCAAATCTGTTTCCAATTGTTGTTTGGTTTTCAATTTTCCTTGTTGATCAATTAAATCTTTATATCTAATTATATTTTTGGGTTCTGTAAGGTTAGGATGTTTTAACGCTTCTGAGAGTGAAAGCCAAATCGGGATTTTTGTATACTGTTGTTTTTTAGTTTTTAGCCAAATTAGTAATAAAGCATTCCTAATTGTGTGTCTTTTAAAATAAGTATGTGATTTATACCTTTCGTCCCATAAAAAAGAGTGCCAGCCCGTTTGTAGGTCATGACCTTCAATGGATAATATTCTGCTATTATTCAATTCCATCCAGTCTTTGACCCATACAAGTCCCGCCGCTTGGTGATAAAGTTCCCAATCTGGGAGTGCTGTTCCTCCTCTATCTATTGAGTCCTGGAGTAGTTTTAATTTTATTCGTGGTCGTTTCCCCTGCCATATAAATTTAGAAATCATCTTATTTAGACTTTCAAAATAAAATTCTCTAATTTTATTGGAGCAACTTGGAACAGGTACAACAATTTTGGTAAGGTATTCATTTTAATGGTGGAGATTCTTCCCACAAATGAAATATGTAGATTTTTCCAATTGTCCAAGTCTTTTTTTATCTGTATTATTAATTTATCATAGTTATGTTCTCTTATGGAGGACGTTCTTGGTGATAGCCAGATCCTTAAATACTTTATTTTATTTGTTACTTGGATTTGTATGCTATTCTCCAATTCTCTCTCTTGTACTTTCGTCAAGTTTTTAACTAATAATTTTGATTTATTTCTATTTATCTTTAGTCCAACCACCTCTCCATAGTCTTCTATTTTCTTAAGCAATTTAGGTACTACTTCTAACGGTTCTTCTGCTATGAGTACAAGATCATCGGCAAAAGCCTGAGTCTTGTATTCTTCACGCCTTACTTTTAACCCTTTGATTTCTTGGTCTTTTCTAATTTTTTTTAGCAAGATCTCCAGAGATAGAATATACAATAGCGGGGAAAGTGGGCAGCCTTGTCTGACCCCTTTTGTTATATCAAATTGATTCGTAATATCATCATTTAGAATTACCTTTGCTGACTGTTTTGTATAAATTTCTCCTATAATATTTTCCAAATTTGATCCAAATTGCATACTTTTTAGTTGCTCTTTTAGGAATTCCCAATTTAAATTATCGAATGCTTTTTGGGCATCAAGGAAAACCAGTGCAGCTTGTCTATCCGAATGGGCTTCGTAGTATTCAAGTGCATGTGTTATCACTCTCATATTATTTTTAATTTGGTGGCCCGCAGAAATCCATTTTGGTACGTATGGATATAGTTGTTCAGTACTTTTTTTAGTCTTTCCGCTATAATTATGGCAAAAACTTTGTAATCTATGTTTAGTAAAGATATCGGTCTGTAGTTTTGAATTAATTGGAGATCACCCAGCTCACGATGTCGTCACCACCGGAAGTCCTCGGAAAAATGTATAATTAAGATAGAAATACTCGAAGAGTTTTCAAGAAGAGATCTGAGAGTATACAGAAACCTTTTACAAAATGACAGATACATCTGTGGAATAAAATATATTCCTGAATCAACTCCAGTCAAACATTTAGAATAAAAAACAATATACCCACCATCACACAGGAAAGCAGTTAAAATACAAATTGAAGACTTCAAACAGAAAAAAAGAGGCAGTTAAAGTACTAACAGCTGTATGTCAACAAATATGAAAAAGGTTTATGGCCCTTAATATAAAAGAGTATACAAAATACCTATACAAAAGAAGGCAAATGCAAGAGAAAGTGTAAATTACCAAACCATTACATTAATTGTTCATCCAAGCAAATTTTGAATTGTGAGAAGTTACTTATGAGAATGTCTGATCTTAGTGGTGTCTCCTGGTCATCCAGCAGGAGAGGCATGTTCCAGTTCCTATTCACAAGACAGTGTCATCCAGCAAGAACCAGCAGGAGAGCCCTTTCTGCCCTGGGAGAATTGATAGAGCCTTGATAGTACAGTGGTCTAAGCACCCTGTTATTAACACAGCTGCCTGTAATTTACTGCTGGTTCGAATCTCTCCAAGGCTCAAGGTTGACTCAGCCTTCCATCCTTTCTAAGGTAGGTGAAATGAGGACCCAGTTTGTGGGGGCAATAAGCTGACTTTGTATAAATATACAAAAAGTATGAAGGCTATTGCTTAACGCATTGTAAGCCGCCCTGAGTCCGGAGACTCAGTCTCCGGAGAAGGGTGGCATATAAATCAAATAAATATATATATATATATATTATATATATATATATATTATATATCAAATATAAATATATATATATTATCAGAATACCATCTAGAATATCATCCCCCTTAAAATCAGACTTATCCTGATCAGAATAACAGAATTGGAAGGGATCTTGTAGGTCATATAGTCCAATCCCCCCACCCAAGCAGGAGACCCTACACCATTTCTGACAGATGGCAGTCCAGTCTCTTCTTGAAAGCTTCCAGTGATGAAGCTCCCACAACTTCTGAAGGCAAGCTGTTCCATTGGTTGATTGTTCTCACTGTCAGAAAAATTTATCTTTATTTCTAGGTTGAACCTCTCCTTGATCAGTTTCCATCCATTATTCCTTGTCTGGCCTTCAGGTGCTTTGGAAAATAGATTGACCCGCTCCTCTCTGTGACAGTCCCTCAAATATTGGAACACTGCTATAATGTCTCCCCAGATCCTTTTCTTCACTAGACTAGCCATGCCCAGTTCTTGTAACCATTCTTCATATGCTTTAGCCTCCAATTCCCTAATCATCTTTGTTGCTCTTCTCTACACTCTTTCTAGAAACTCAACATCTTTTTTATAGTGTGGTGACCAAAATTGGATGCAGTATTCTAGGTCTGATCTTACTAAGGCTTTATAGAGTGGTATTAGTACCTCACGTGATATTGATTGAATCTCTATGTTAATGCAATTTAGGATTGTATTGGCTTTTTTGGTTGCCGCTTCACACTGTTGGCTCATATTTAATTAGTTATCCACTAAGACTCCAAGATCCCTCTCACAGTTGTTGCTATTAAACCTGGTTTCTCCCAGTCTATATAATCCTGCTGGCCTTTTGCAAGGCATTAAAATTTTGACTTTCCCATCAAGCCTGAGTCCCAGATAATGTGGCTGAGTTCATTGTCTGATTGTATTGATTGTACAGTGTTTGGTTATTCTCAACTATTTTATGCCCTCTTGTGTCATTTTTTAAATCATTGCTTGGGTTTTACTTTGTTCCTCTTTTGTTTTAATTGTTAGCTGCCTACAGTCATGTATATAAAATGGGTGGCCATTTATATTTTCTAAATGAATGAATAATATTTTACAGACTATAGCTATTTATGAAGAGCAAAGTTTCAGCTAGCAGATTTCAGAAAAGCCAAACTTACAGGAGATCAGACAGTTAAAATAAGATGGATAATGAAGAATGAAGAGAATACAGGGAGGATTTCTATCTTTGCTTCATTGACTGTAGCAAGGCCTTTCAACATGTGACTATGCCTGCCAAATGGAAAACATAAAACTAAAGGATGTGCCAGAACTTCTGAAGTTTTCTCTGAAAAATGTTTACAAGAGCTAAATTGGCCAAAATGGATTCAGAATAAGGAAGAGAATAAACTCAGCTTTGTAAATCACCTAAGCCAACCCTCTGCTCAGCATAGAAAGTCAACAAACATTGTCCTACATGAAAAACTTTAGCAAGGAGGAATCCACTACTAGTCTAGGCAATATGTTCAGTCCTTGACAGCTCCTTTGCAAAATAAACACGCCCAGTTCTTTTAAACATTGTTCATACGGTTTGATCTCTAAACCCCTTAACGTTCTAGCAACTCTCCTCTGAATCTAATTTAGCTTTTCCATGTCCATAAAAAAGAAGAAATTATAAACTTTAAAAAAAATTATGTGCATGGGATATGAAAAAAGACAAGGAAATACAGCTAAATCTCATTTACATTAATACAATGTTTCTCAACTTTGGTAATATGAAGATGTGTGGACTTCAACTTGCAGAGTTCCAGAAACTACTTTGTGCAAGCTGTGATATTGTTACCAACACTACCCATGGCCGGTTGAGAAACACTGCATAACATCATTGTCTACAAATCACCATACCACTTATTTTCAAGATACACTCCTTATACCATCAAATAATGGTCTAGCTCTCCCATCCAGAACTTCTCATTTCCCACATAATCTTCACTGATTATCACAATTACAGTTTTTGAACTATTCCTTTTCCATGTGTAAATGAATTGACATACTTAAATATACCTTTTTCTAAGCAGCTATTCATGAAAATCACCATTCTGATATATTCTTAAATCTCCAAATAGCCCAATCACTTTTGTATTCTCTCATTTTGTTCCCACTCATTCATATCACCTATTTTTGTTCCACTCATTCAAATCGTATTATTTGTCCATAATTCCTCCTTATTTCTTTCATTATCGCTAGAAACTGGACTGCAACATGCACATATCATCAACCTATGAATCCTATTTTCATATCCAATATCAATTCATACCTTCTGACATATATTTGGTCATCTTTATCTTAATTAAATCTACACATTAACTTTCCAATATATATTAATCAATTATGCCACAACATCAGACAACTTTCATTCAGTTCTATTATAGGCTTCCCCTTTCTCTTAGTTTCACATAATAATGTTCGTTTGTTTGTTTCATGAATTTCTTAATCCATGCTCTTTACCATGTACTTCTCTTATATTCAAGTTGTCATCTTCCATAAACCATGGTTGTCCCGAGATAGACTTAGATATTGATTCTCTTTCATCCATGGTTTTGCTGAATCAAGGCTTTTACATAATACATTCTGATAAGAGAAATGTGGACTTGGCTACCAACTTCATTCTTAACTGTGGCCATATGCAGCATTCCCTACTAATGTTAAGGACAATATTGACCAGTTTAAGTAAATTTTGGGCCATGTGTTGCAAAGCAGAACCAAAGTCTAGTTTTACAATCAAAGTCCAGTTTTAACCGAAGTATGGTCATCTATGCAAGTTAGGAACCTAATCTAAAGATTACCTTGCAAACCAAGATTTCTCTTCAGTTGCTTAATGCAAGAATTAAATCTTCCATACATACAAGACTCCTAATGTTTCAAGATTAATAGAACGTTTGTTAAATCCTGGATTGCTAGGTGTTGGCCAGCAAAATCCAGAGTACTTCCCTTTCTAGTTTCCTAGGTTAGCAGGATATCAGACCTTTAGAAAGGCTAAGATCTTCCCAGCTGCATAGACTAGAGGTTGTCAGCTGATTCAGCCTGACTGATAACAACATATCATAAGAATATTTTACTGGGGAACCTTTGAGAGAAAGGGTCTTTCAGTGGAGTCTTAAATTATCTTCTCTCTTGGTTTGTAATGGTAGGTCTCCCCAATCCCACATCTATTTCCATGACAACAAACATCAGAATTACAAAAATGATTTTCCCAGTGATAACATATCTGGGTGACCAAATAGCCGAAGATGCACAAGTTACCTGTTGCACAATTAGAAAGGAGACAAATTGAAGAGAGAAATGATAATTTGTTTGATATAAAAAAAAAATTATAGTGAAAAATATGGAATTGCTTTTTCCAGCATCAGACTGTTGTTGTTTTTTTTAGTTGCAGGAATGTGCTAGAATTTTCAGTTTGTAAGCGATTACGGCAGGGGTGAAATCTAAAATTTGTTACTACTGGTTCTGTGGGCGTGGCTTGGTGGGGGGGTGTAATGTGGGCATGGCTTTTTTTTTTTTTTTTTTTTTTTTACTTTTAAAAGCATTTTTTCTACAACCTCTTTCTACAACCTTTTTAAAAAGCCTCTGTCGATCAGGGACCTCAGCTTGGATCGTCAGAGCATTTAAAAGAAAAAAAGGTTTTTTTTCTTTTAAATGCTCTGCCGATCTGCCGATCAACTCAGCTGGGATCGTCAGAGCATTTAAAAGAAAAAAAACCTTTTTTTCTTTTAAATGCCTTTGATGAGCCACGCGATCATCAGAGCCTTTTTTTTTTACTTTTAAAAGCATTTTTCAGCCGAAGTTGTAGAAAAAATGCTTTTAAAAGTTAAAAAAAAAAAGCCTCTGATGATTGTGCGGCTCAGTTGGGCAACGGGGGGGGGCAGGGATTTTTGCTACCGGTTCTCCAAACCACCCGCCTCCATCACTACCAGATCGGGTGATCCGGTCCGAACCAGGAGCATTTCACCCCTGGATTAGGTCTTGTCAGTTTCAGGCAACAGCAGAACCAGTCAGAAGTACTAATCAAAGTCATAGACTGGAGCTTCTTAACTTGTGGTTAACCCTCACTGTACTAGTAAAGCCCTGTGCCATGGAGAGAACTGTTCAGAAAGAGATGCCATGAAGATTACACAAAAATGTGAACAATACAGTATTTGATTTTAAGGCTATGCCTGTCAGATGGTGGACATGAGGACAAAAAAGTTGCCAGGGGTAATCCTAGTCAAACCAAGCCATTAAGAAAGAGCAAAAGGAACAAGAGATATGCCTTCAAAATTTAGGAGATAGCTATCAAGTCACCATCTAAAACAACAGCCAATCAATCAGTCCTGGATTAAATATACAAGTTGTTTCCATAAGAACAATACTCACATATTTGGGGCATATGATGCCAATAGATGGAGGACTAGAAAAGATGCTTACACTAGAGGCCGAGAGATGTAGAAGACAACAGATGAGATCAAAAAAATTATTGAAATGCCCATGAAAGAATTGTTAAGCACAGGTAGTCCTCGACTTACAACCACAAATGAGTCCAAAATTTCTGTTGCTAAGTGAGATAATTGTTAAATGGTTTTTGCCCCATTTTACAACCTTTCTTGCCACAGTTGTTAAGTGAATCACCGTAGTTATGAAGTTAGTAAGTTAGTAACACCGCTGGAAAGTGAATCTGATTTCCCCATTGACCTTGCTTGTCAGAATGTTCCAAAAGGTGACCACATGATCCCAGGACTCTGCAACCGTCAGAAATATGAGTCAGTTGCCAAACATCTGAATTTTGACCACATGACCATGGGGATGCTGCAATGGTTATGTCATTTTTTTCAGAGCTGCTGTAACTTTGAGCTGTCACTAAATGCACTGTTATAAATCGAGGACTACCTGTAATTTCCAAAAACAGATCAAGACATCAATATTCACCACATTATAGTTAACTAAGAACTAAACCTCACGTGGAAGACCCTAAATCCTAAGGGCATTTGGGCAGTTTGGCTGGCTAGGAAGTGTGTCTTTCTATCTCGGCATCTACTTCTGTCCTACTATCGCAGCACCATTGAGTGTCCTGACATACGGCATTCTTGCATGGTATGGGAGCAGTTCTGTAGCGGACAAAATAGCTCTACAGAGAATCATTAAAACAGCCCAGAATATTATCAGACTGCAGCTACCAGCCCTGGACGACATTTTATTTATTTATTTATTTATTTTTGGATTTGTATACCGCCCTTCTCCCTGAGGACTCAGGGCGGTGAACAGCCAGATAAAAACATCAGATACAAATATTAAAACACATTTAAAAATATATATAGATTTGGCCCCATTAATTAAAAACGATAAGCAAAACAGAACAATTAATAAAACCCTTAAAAGGAAATTAAGCCAGCCCGGCTTGTTGAAAAAAGAAAGTTTTAAGGGCACGGCGGAAGGCACTGAGGTCATGGATTCTCCTTATCTCAGGGGGCAACTGATTCCAGAGGGTAGGTGCCCCCACAGAGAAGGCCCTCCCCCTGGGGGTCACCAGCCTGCATTGTTTGGCTGATGGCACCCCGAGGAAGCCCTCTCTGTGGGAGCGCACGGGTTGGTGGGAGGTCGTCGGTGGCAGTAGGCGGTCTCGAAGATAGCTAGGCCCTATGCCATGGAGCGCTTTAAAGGTGATAACCAACACCTTGAAGCGCACCCGGAAGACCACCGGGAGCCAGTGCAGTTCACGCAGGAGCGGTGTTACATGGCAGCGCCACGCTGCTCCCGTCACTACCCGCGCTGCTGCGTTCTGGACCAGTTGGAGCCTCCGGGTGCTCCTCAAGGGGAGCCCCATGTAGAGAGCATTGCAGTAATCAAGGCGAGAGGTCACGAGGGCATGAGTGACTGTGCACAAGGAATCCCGATCAAGAAAGGGCCGCAACTGGCGGATCAGGCGAACCTGATAAAAGGTCCCCCTGGTTACAGCCGTCAGATGTTCCTCCAAGGACAGCTGCGTATCCAGGAGGACTCCCAGATTGCGAGCCCTCTCTGTGGGGGCCAAAGACTCGCCCCCAATAGTCAGTGATGGAGTCAACTGACTATATCGGGATGCCGGGAACCACAGCCACTCAGTCTTGGAAGGGTTGAGCTTGAACCTGTTCCTCCCCATCCAGATCCGTACAGCCTCCAGGCACTGGGACATCACTTCAAGGGCATCGTTGGGGTGGCCTGGGGTGGAGATGTATAGCTGGGTGTCATCAGTGTACTGATGGTACTTCACCCCAAAGCCCCGGATGATCTCGCCCAACGGCTTCACATAAATGTTGAACAGGAGGGGCGAGAGGACCGACCCCTGAGGCACTCCACATATAAGAGGCCTCGAGGTCGACCTCTGCCCCCCTGCCAACACGAACTGCGACCGGTCGGAGAGAAAGGAGGAGAACCACCGTAACACGGTGCCCCCCATCCCCAACTCTTCCAACCGGTGCAGCATGATACCATGGTCGATGGTATCAAAAGCCGCTGAGAGGTCTAACAGGACCAGAACAGAGGAGCAACCCCTGTCCCGAGTCCTCCAGAGATCATCAACCAACGCGACCAATGCCGTTTCCGTGCTGTGCCCAGGCCTGAAACCAGACTGGAACGGATCCAGATAGGACGTCTTCGAATCTCGCTGTTTCAGAAAGTTGCATAACATTCTCAGAGACTCTTCCCATCCTGCTTACAATCTTTTTGGACTGTTGCCTTCTGGCAGAAGATACAGAACAATTAAAACTCGGACCACACGTTTTCTGAATAGTTTTTATCCCAGAGCTATTATCAACAATGAACTAAAGGGCCACCATCAGTGAGCTGTTGGACAGTATTACTTGGTCTGTTGTGTGGATGTTTGGGTGGTTTAGGGGTGGGGAATTGTGGTGGGTGGGAGTGTGTTTGGGGATTGTTATGTGTGTTGGACCTGGTCTTTGGGTGTTAAGTGAATTTCGTTGTATGGGTATACTGTGTATACACGTACAATGACAATAAAGTTATTTATTATTTATTTATTTATTTTATTTTATTCAGATCCTATCCAGATTTTTGCCTTAAATGGGTAATAGAATGAGATTCTGTTATCATTTTCGGTCTTATTAGTGGGTAACCGTTCTAAATGTCATTTACCTCTAATACATTTGATTCAGACATTATTTCATTTTACTGCATCTTCTGGTCATATTGCCCCATTTTTAACATCATTTCTTCCTTGTTTTAAAATATATATATATTTGGGAGCAACTCAAAGGAATATGTTTCTGACGATCTAATCACATTTGAAAAAAAATCTTTTGCAGGCTATATAAAAACGTATAACGTATCCTAACGATTACCCCGTATTCCACAATTTAAAGTACAGCCGACCACAATAATTCAGTAGCGCTTCATAATGATAGCTTGGCAAAAATAGTATCTCACGAGAGACTTTTAAAAGCTTTCTAATTTTAAGAGCCACCAAAGGGACTCGGGGTGGGGTGGGGGGGAATCAGGAGGAGACGCCAGCTAAATAATAACAAAAATGATTTTTAAAAAAATATGCATACACACACACCGATGGGCTTTGTAATGATTTTATTTGCAAGCGACTTCAATGAAAGAAGAAGAAAAAAAACCCAGAAAAACCGGCTACATAACCTCAACGATTATACACCCCGCAGCGTCACAATCGCCTTTCTGAAACCTTGACGCTTCTGTAGGACAGCTAGAAAGCCGGCGCGTTGGCCACGCCCCTTCGAACACAACGGGGGGCCCGCGCAGGAGAGAGGGCAGCGCCGCCCGTGACAAAGATGGCCGCGGCAGTTGTCAAGCCTCGGCCTTCCCTCACCCGACGGGATCCTACGTCAGCCCCCGGCGTCTGAAAAGATCCGACCAAGACAGGAGGGTCGCCGTCGTCCACATGAGCCAACTCGGACCGCGCGGAGGGAGGAAAATGTTTGAGAAAGCAGAGGGTTTGAGCATAGCTCAGCAGGTGAGGAGGGCGGCACGTTGCCTTGGCAACTAGAAGACGACCCCGGGGAGGCAGGGAGCAAAGATGGAGGACCTGGCTGAGGCCTTATGAAGGGGTCAACGAGGGGAGGGGAATCGTGTACCCAAAGGCCTGAAAGGACAACAAAGGTCGGGGGAAGAGAGAGGCCCTGTGAGAAGTAGCTGCGGGGATATTGGCTGTATAGGTGTGTAAGCTGAGGAAGCCTGCCACAATATTACCCAAATCTTTCCTCAGAGCAGAGTCTGTCATGACTCAAATATCAAGTATTTGAATAACAATGAAAATAAATTTATGTGATTTCCCTTCCCCTCCCCCCCACCCCCAGATTTTAATCTTCCCTACTTTTTAAAGAAAGAAAAAGCCTGGAGTATAAAACTCTTGCCAGTAAAATTTGACCCTTTGGATATAACAGTAACAAAGAGTTGGAAGGGGCCTCAGAGGTCATCTAGTCCAACCCTTTGCTCACGCAGGAAACCCGGCATGTATTAGGGACTCGAACTGCCGACCTTTCTGATCAACAAGCTCAAGTGTCTTTAGCCACTGAGCCACCTAATCAGGTAATGGACACAATTTGGACAGATGTCCAATTTCTCCCAGCTGGAATTGAACAATTTTCTTGATAATTCAGCTTGATATGTCAAATTTACAGCAGTAGTTCTCTCCTCTCTCTCTCTCTCTCTCTCTCTCTCCCTCTCCCTCTCCCTCTCCCTCTCCCTCTCTTTATAGGAAAGGAAATAAAACTTTTCCTTTTTAATAAAAGATTGGACAAGCATTTGTCTGAAATGGCATAGGCAGGGGGTTGGACTAGAAGACCTCCAAGGTCCCTTCCAACTGTATTATTCTGTTCTTACAGTCTCTTTATAGATGAGCAGATTGAAGAATAACGGAATTTACGCACACACCCTTTGGGAAGGGTGGATTAAACTAAAAAACAAAACACACTTAACGCAGTCACACTGCAACCCGTGCCAAGGAAAGTAAGCCATTGGTTCCTGGCTTTCCTAAAACACACAGTCCCATTTCCATTTATTCTAGCATAGCCATATGCAATAAAGCAGAATTAGTATAGGGTAGCATCTAATAACTTCCTATTTCATCTACCATTTGAAAAACGGATGGAGTATTGGGTCATACTGATGACCTTTGTTTTGAAATGGATAATTCCTTTTTAAATTAACACATTCAAAACAGTTTCTGAAAAAGTTTGCAACACAAAACAGTTTAAAGCCATAATATGAATGAAGAATAAAACAAGTAGGCACAGATACTTGGAAGATAAAACACGGATTCCATTTATCCGTCCCAACAGGAATAGGCAATTAATTAATCAATTTTATGAATTTAGATTGCCTAATCTGTGGTTTCCCCGTGACTGGATTTTGGCTCACCTTATCCCGAACCAGGATAACCATTTGTCATGCTTGTAATTGAACAATATTTAGAGGACCATATAATTTCTACATATTGTGGTCACTATAAAGTGGAGATTATAATTCAGTGCAGTGGCTTCGATGTAAACTTAATGGGGCTTATTTTTTGTTTAAACAACATTACAGAAGATATGACATCCTTACTTACTAGTTTATGACCTTCTGAAGTTTTTTTCCTGCATTACTGTATTACTTTAATTGATGGTGTTAAAGTAGGAGAATAAAACATTTCCTTGGTAAAAATTGCAGAGTGTACGAATTAGCAACCATTTTGGGTTAGAATCAAGAAGTCCAGTTTAGTTCTGATAATGATGCAGTGTTACTTATTGGACATACTGAGCAACCCACTTTGTAAAAATGGCAAATGAATTCTTGTACGCTAAAGGTGATGAACCTGAAGAGGACCGTAATTGATATTTGAAGTAGCATGGGTATCAGAATAAACTATTTGGTTTCAGATTGTAGCAGGGGAGAGGTATCTTTTTTTTAAATTTCTCCCATGCTAAGCCTTTCTGAAAACCGTCAAAAAAATAACTAGGTCCTTTCTATCTGATCTCCTAGTTGTTTATTTCTATTCCATAAGGAGCATTATAGTCCATTTCATCATAGGAATTAAATATGTTAGCCTATGGGAATTAGCATGGCTTGTAAAATTATTTCATTAGTTACCATTTTTGTATAAATTTATATTTTATCCAGTTTTGAAAAATAAAGTTTAGGTTAGAACCCATGCATGTATTTTTTTGTTATAATTATGAGTGTGCAATTTTATTATTTTTTGTTTGGTCTGGGAAGATTATTTGATTATAGAACTTTATATGGGGGCAGATTGAAGAGAATTGACAAGAGCTTCCTCAGCATTCTTCCTCAGCTACTTAAACCATTTGCTTTTATTTCTATATTTCCTTTGTATACTCAAAGGTTAAATGTCTATGCATGCCTGAGACAAGGATGGAAATAAAATGTGGATTCCTGTGCATTATTTGTTGTGTGGAGGTAGAGTCAATTTCTAAATCAACTCCCTTGTGACAAAATATGTGGGGCTCTCTGTGCACACTGTTAACTCTTTTTTCCTTGCTATGTTTGTTTTGATCACCATTTCTTCCTCCAACCTTGGCTTAGAATTCAGAGTGTAAAAAAGGTTTTTTAAATCAGATGATTTTGCTTTTTCCACACTTCCAGCAACCATTCCCACTACTGACATTTACAGTTTCAGGAGTCAACTCACTGGCATTCCTGCCCTGTGTTGTAAAACCTTCACTTGGCTGCTGCATTTCTTTTGAGCTTTTAAAAACTTGCCTCAATGAGAGGCAGTTATATGTTGATTTAATCAAAAGAACTTGCTGATCTGAGCAGAGCTACCAAATGTTCACAAATGGGAAATCCTGGAATGAGAATGTAAGGTTTCAAGCTTCACTAATGAAAGTGACACAGCCTGTTTTGCAGTAGCTTTAGTTGTCAATAATACCAGCAAACGTTTTCCTTTGTTGCATAGAAATCTTGTTTAAATCATTGTACAAACTGTTTTTTAATGAAATGTTTCCATCCCCAATATCCTGCCGATACAATAAGGTAGTATGAATTCTAATTCCTAGAGCAGTTTGCACATACTGGTGAAAAGGATGTCTATATGAACAATTTATTAAACACATCATAAATATTAAGAGTGGAATCTGTATAAACAAAAAGCTTTTAAGAATCTGAACATGTCTAATCAATTCCCAGTGAACTATCAGAGTAATTTTTAGTTCATGCATCCAGAAAATTATATCTCACAGCAATCCCAGAATCATCATTCCCCCTAATAGCAAGCTTGATAGCTTCATTGAATTCGAATGTTGGTTTGAAATATATATATAAAAAATACTTTTTAAACAGCAGCCTAACCAACAGCCAACCTTTTCCAATCTAATGTTCTCAGTATGTTTGAACTGCAGCTTTCAGCATTCCTAGACACCACATTCAGTGGTTAGGGACGATGGCAGATGAAACCTTCAAAAAAGTCTTCCAATGTAATGGAATTGTGAAAGTTGTAGCCAGATCATTCCTGGAATCAATCTAATGGGGCTATGTAGTACCTGATTAAATTCAGAAGAGGAGTTTTGGAATATGCAGAAGCACAAATGAAACACCTTTCTACAACTCATTAAAAGAGCTGCATCTTTTTCATGAATTGTGGGGATGCAGTAATAATTTATTCACCCATAAATTATTCTTCAACTAATGTATTCATCAAGGTATCATTTGATGTCTACATCAGAGAGATTCTTCTGCTTTCAAGGGACTCCCACTCACTCTTTAATACCAGTGTATGTTTGCACTGACCTAAAAAAAATACATTACTTTTTTCCTGAGTAATGTTGTCCAGTTGTAGTGGACATCAGCTTTTATAAAACCCAAACCACCATATACTGTATATTAGCCCTCCTGATGGGAATCGGTGGTACAGTCAATGTCAGTGGTGCCAATTTGGCATCATTAATTCAAATTATGCTGTTATTTAGACAAAATTTTAAGATTTTTTTTGAAAAGTTATGATCCCTATTTGCTCATTAACAATACTTTGGAGAAAGGTATTACTAAATACAGTGAAATGAATTTCAGTGAAAAGACAGTGAAACAAAAATATGGATAATACAATTGAAAATGGGCTGTTACATGTTGGCAATATAGCATTTTGACTCAAAATATATGATTGTATTTTCTACTTCTGAGAATAACATTTAGCAATTTTCCCTATTGTTACTAGACCTACCAAGGGCTCTTTTGAGTACAGAAGTACAGCACACATTTCTCCGCAGATGGTTTCAATTAAATAAGTAAAGGGAAAGCAAAAAAAGGTTTAAAATATACATAAAATTAAAAATCTGAATTTGTAGCAGGGACCCATTTTTCTCCCTGCTTTTACTTTTGTTTTTGTTTCCTCCTCTCCCCCCCCCCTTGCCCTTTTGCTGAATTTTAAATTGTTGCCTTCTTAGGATAGTTGTATCTTCTTTTGTACTCTAAATAAACTGTGTGTTGAACGTCTACATAAATAGTAATAGTTGACATTCTCAACTTTTGCCACAATTTCCCTATATACATGAGAATATGTTTATTTCAAATGTTAACACTGATTTTTATGGCTATATTGTAAGATACTATCAATATGAAAAATACTTCACTGCAGTCATAAAGTCAACTGGATATTGAAGTCTTGTGACATTATTCACATGACATGGATAAGAGAGGGTTAAATAAGCATCTCAAATAAACTCCCCAATGGAATTGATCAACCATTTAAACTTGAGTGGACTAAATTTAACTCCAAACATAACTGTTGTTGTTTGAAGTTAAATTACCTGCCAGGAAGAGGACTGGGCTAGACAGTCAACTCCCCTGTATTGTATGTACTACTTACTAGAAGGTTGTAAGTAGTAAGTACTAGAGGGTGGACTGCCCCTTCCAATGACCTTTACCAAAAAAAGGTCATGAACAGGAGGAATCTCTAAATGCTCCACTTCAATGGTGGTTGTTTTCATTTCTGCTCCTTCTAATAGCAACATAGGGAAAGAGTGAAATAGTGAGAGGAAAAAAACAGGAGGTGTATGATTCTATCAAACTTGTTCATGCTGCACCAACCTCAATTTAAACAGCACCAGTGTCCCTAGGGGAAAACTTTTTTATGGTCTGAGAGAAATAAAAATGACTAGGATATCCACAATTATTTCCTGCTCAAACACAAATATAAGTAAATTCTGGTATATTATTGCTTGTTTCAACTCTCCAGTATTTAGAAGAGAGTAAACATATTAATTTATAAGTCATGTAATTATTGTGTGATTACCACCTTTGATGTACATAGTCAAATTAACATGCATTGTGTCCTATGGAATGCCTGGCCTATCATTGATCCAATCTAAAATTGCTGTCCTTCAATAAGGAAATTATAAATCCCCAATTCTTTCCCAAGGTATTTTTCTTTAGAGCATTAAATATATGTGATTGTCATTACAGGATTTGATATTTTAAGTTAGTTCAGTTGTGCTATAGTCCTAGCAAAAAGTAATACATTTGAATGAAATACATTAATGCTTTTCTTATAAATGAATGACATTATAGAGAACTAAATCTTCACTATCCTGGACAGATAACTTCTTTTATATATGCTTAAGTTTCACAAGTATGAATTCCACAAGAAAGGCAAAGCTATGTTGTCAGTAAAAAAAATCTTCCTTTTTCAAGGAACTGGTTTAATAATACATTGTATATCTGGTGTATTGGTGTATAAGTCACAAAGGTATATATTGTAGGGAATTTTTTTTTGTTTTTGTTTTTTATTTTGGTGCATTCAGAATAAGAGAGTTGGAAGGGACCTTGGAGGTCTTCTAGTCCAACCCCCTGCCTAGGCAGGAAACACTACACCACTTCAGACAAATGGTTATCCAACATCTTAAAAACTTCCAGTGTTGGAGCATTCACAACTTTTGGAGGCAAGTTGTTCCATTGATTAATTGTTCTGTCAGGAAATTTCTCCTTAGTTTTAGATTGGTTCTCTCCTTGATTAGTTTCCATCCATTGCTTCTTGTCCTGCCCTCAGGTGCTTTGGAGAATAGCTTGACTCCCTCTTCCTTGTGGCAGCCCCTGAGATATCGGAACACTGCTATCATTTCACCCTAGTCCTTCTTTTCATTAAACTAGACATACCCAGTTCCTGCAACTGTTCTTCATAATGTTTTAGCCTCCAGTCCCTAATCATCTTTGTTGCTCTTCTTGACTCCTGGTGACTGCCTGAACAAGTCCCTGCAGTTTTCTGGGTAAGATTTTGCACATGGTTTGCCATTGCCTCTTTCCCAGGGTTGTGACAGAATGACTGGTCCAAGATCACTCAGTTAGCTTTGTACCTAAAATGGAACTAGAATTCACTGTCTCAGTTTCTAGCCTAATGTTTTAACCTCTACACCAGGGGTGTCAACCCCCAACCCCGTTTTTTTTCCCCTACTGGCTTTGGACAAATCCTTTAATTGTCTTAATTTTATATGAAAGCAAATTCTTGATATCAGGCTTTGTCTATAGATAGTGATCATTTGTTTATTTAATGTACTACCAAAATCCTATAACCAATGAAAATACACATTCATAAAAGACATCAAAACAAATGGTTAAAACAGCACAGCATAACAGAAGTAAGAATAAAATCCCAATAGTAATTATACAGTTACTTGATAGTGCCAACCCAGCATTGCCAACATCAGTGGGACCAACAGAGAATATCATCATTTCTAGCTCTCTACTCATAGTTTGGGTATCCTCAGCATTCTAACCACAAATGAAGTGAATAGATTGGTTTTGCCTGGAAAGTAAGTCCTCATTTAGTGACCATGATTGGGACTAGCAGTTCTATTGGTAATGAAAGTGATCACTAGGTGGGAAATCATTTCTCCACTTTCCTAAACCTTTCGAATGTTCACCCTGGCACTGGAATGATTAGTATGGGATTAATCTTTGTATTTACATTCATTGGAGAGGAAGGGATTACAAAAGAGTAAGCAGACATACAGTGGAGAATGCACTGGCTTGGGCAGTCCGTGGAAACAGCTGGTGTATTCCCCATTGTGTGCCTGCTTACTAACCTATAATTCCTTCCTCTCCAGTCTCTCTAATCTGCAGAAAGGGAGGAATAGGAAACAAGCAACCCTCCTGTGCCTGACCCAGTTTTTTTTTCTTCCACCTATCCCCAAGAGCAGAGAGATTATAGAACAAGGGATGACAGTTGTGTGCCTGCTTTCGCTTACAGTCTCTTCCTCTCCAGTCTCTGCTCTGCAAGAGGAAAAAATAATGGGTCAGGCACAGGACAATACATAGTGACTGTAACGATGATCACATGTCTAAGGAAAGTTTGCAAATGGACACACTGGATGCAAAGCTATTTTTCAGCACCCATGTAACTTAAGATGGTTTCTGCATGAGATAAGCAAGGTTTGCTTATACTTTGGAGCCAATCTATTTAGGTCAACAATTCAAATTGTTCCCAAAAGCCTATTGTGTTACATGGCTGTAATGGCTCTCATACACCATTCAATTCAATGGTGAAGAAAGCAAGGTTCTACATTTAGGCAAGGAAAAGCAAATGCACAGGAATCCTATAGGTGGTAACTGGTTTAGTAGTAGTAATTGTGAGACGGATCTTGGAGTCCTAGTGGACAATCACTTAAACATGAGCCAGCAGTGTGCTGCAGCTGCAAAAAAGCCAACACAGTCCTAAGCTGCATTAACAGAGGGATAGAATCAAGATTACATGAAGTGTTACTACCACTCTATAATGCCTTGGTAAGACTACACTTGGAATACTGCATCCAGTTTTGGTCTCCACTATGTAAAAAAGATGTTGAGAGTCTAGAAAGAGTGCAGAGAAGAACAACAAAGAGGATTAGGGGACCAGGGGCTAAAACTTATATAAAATGGTTGCTGGAATTGGGTATGTCTAGTTTAATGAAAAGAAGGACTAGGGGTGACATGCTAGCAGTGTTCCATTATCTAAGGGGTTGCCATTAAAAAGAGGGACTCAACCTATTCTTTAAAGCCCCTGAAGGTAGGACAAAAAGCAATGGGTGGAAACTAATCAAGGAGAGAAGCAACCTAGAACTAAGGAAAAATTTCCTAACAGAACAATTAATCAGTGGAACGACTTGCCTCCAGAAGTTGTGGGTGCTCCAACACTGGAAGTTTTTAAGAAGAAATAGGACAACCATTTGTTTGAAATGGTATAGTGTTTCCTGCCTGAGCAGGGAGTTGGACTAGAAGACCTCCAAGGTCCCTTCCAACTCTGTTATCCTGTTATACCAGCATGTGGGCAGCTGCATTCCGCACCAGTTGCAGCTTCCAAGAATTCTTCAAATGTACTATTATTTATTTTTATTTATTTATTTGTACCCACCTTTATTTTTAAAAATAACTGAAGCTCGCAAACATATCCAACACACTTTCCTCTTTCTATTTTCCCCACAATAACAACCTTGTGAGGTGGATTGGGCTGAGAGAGGGTGACTGGTACAAAGTCACCAGCTGGCTTTCATAGCCAAGGTATTCCCAGGTAGAGCACATTGCAATGGTCTGGCCTAGTGATGGGGGAGGGGGGTGGTCATACAGGTTTAACTGAGATATAAAAGTGTGACAAGTGTTGTTATTCCTTCTCACTTTTATCTTGTGCCTTTCCAACATCCAAACAATTCATACCTTGTGATAGATTTGTTAACAACGGGAACATGAGGGGAAGCTGCCAGCAAAGGACATGGGCAAATATACTTAAGAGAACACAAAGTGCCAGTGATAAAATTCCCTTAAATATCACTTCATTTACTTGACAAAGTTTTGGAATAGCTGCTCCTTTGTGTAAGGAACAGTGCTTTTTATTAATTCATTAGAAAAGTTGTTTATTTTGGAATCTCAATATATTTGAGCACACATTCAAATGTCATTCCTCAGTTGTGATGTCTGATTCTTGGTCTTTTTACCAGAGATAGTATAAATTAATATCAGCATTAAGTGTATATTGTACGTCTCTTCGTGCTGTGAATTTTTTCTCCTTTGTGGATCCAGCTTATCTTTTGGGGCAATTGTCTCAAGATCCCTCAAGGGAATCCAAATTCCAGAAGTGGTCATTGTATTTGAACATGTCTCTAAATACTTATTTTAAAAAAGTTCATGACGCTGCTGCATTTATTCTGAAGGGAAGAAAACTACATAATTGGATAAGAAGGAGTAAGCAGTAAATAGTCCTTATTAGTAGTATTCTGGAGAAAAAAAAGTGATAAAATGAGAAGGGATTTGCTAATCAGAATATGTCCATACCTCATGACTAAGCTTGGGCTCTTCTGGGGGCATGAGGGGTTCAGCAAAACATGCATCTGAAGATGACAGTAACATCGGTAGGACCTTGAACTCTGAGAGAAGAACTGTGTGTCTGGGGATCATTAGACTTGTAGTCCACTGGAGGGTGCCAATTTAAGAAAAAATTCTTCATCTTTTCTTTGGATCTCATACCTCCTCCTAAGTAGCTCTTACAGATGATGGGAATTAAGTACATATTAAATTAAATCCATATGAATTCTCATAATAGCCACAGAAATAGCATGTATCTGAGAACAACATCTGCTCTCAGAACAGGAAAATTCGTGGCAGCATGGTCAAATTTGTGCAGAAAGGGTCTTTAAAGATCTATTAGATATGATGGCACTCAATTCGGGTTGCTAAGCAGCAAGAACAGCAGGTGTAGTTCTTTCCCTTATGTTTGTGTGCTTTCCATAAGTATTTGATCATTTGGGCAAGAAGGATACTGGACTAGCTGAACCTTTGGTATTATCCTGAATTCTTTGTAGTCTATTTGCCTTCTGCAGCAAAAGCAAAGGCTAGTAGCACCTCGAAGATTTCTGCTCCTACCATTATTGTTGCTAAACACCAGTATTTTACATAATAGCATTTCAACTGATGTATTTTGTCATCAGCTGTTTGATGTACAAGGAAAGACTGTATTTTTTTTTCCATAGCAGCCTGCTTTTCTTGGCATAAATTAGTCCCCCACCTCTGTTTTTCTCTCCTGTCCCTTGCCTGAGGCTAACCTTGCTTTCTTTCCCACAGCAGAGTGTGAGAATTGCTAATTAGCCCAGAATTAACTCATAAAGTGATTAACCAGGAATCAGTAGAATTGATTTCCAAATATTACTTGTGGAAGGGATATGTGCTGTGGTAAGAAATATCTGGCAATTCTCCCAATTCCATGTATCTCATCAGGCTAATGGGAGAGACTGACCAGGTGAATCACACTTTCCCTTGACTTCTGGGTGCATGGGTGACACACCCACCCTATGCAATGAAAGGGAGAATTGGAAAGGAAGCTGGCATGAATTTGTCAGCCATTTTTATTATCTTCTCATCATGCCAAGTGCACTTTTTAATTCTCCTGCAGAGGAAGGACTAGTTTCTGGAGAAAGAACACCCCATTCTGTATTCAGACTATAGCGCAGAGCACAGAACTAAATTTTTAAAAAAGGGAAAGAGCAAAACAGTTCTCTGAGTGTGTGCACTCTGCATGGCTAGATGGACAGTAGTTTGAAAGTCGATATTCTTTTTGCCAGCAAAGACCATATTCTTTGTACCGAGAATTACAACAACAGTGGTTTACCTTGGGCTCCAAACCGGTGAGAATCCCTAGAGCCCTTTTCTCTTTGGCGTGACTTCTGTTCTGAAACGTTCTTTCCCTCTTCAAAACCTTGATTGCCTATGCAGCCTGCTTCAGCTGTTCCTCTCCCTCTCTTGTCTTTCCACTTTACTGAAAAATAAATTAGCAGACTAATTAGATGACTATCTTAAGCAGCCAGCAGTTGCTTCCTGCCACAACTCCAGCTGAATACAAGATGATCACAGCAGTTAAAAGTATCCACTTGAGACTTAGAATTGCCCAAGTTAATTTGCCTGCTCCACCTGGGGCAAGTCCCTGGGCCTCTTCCAATGTCAGCTTTTTATTTTGAAGACATGGCTGCCTGAAGATGTAAAAAAGCAATAAAGGTAGTACAGGTGATGTCTTATTTCAATGGGAAAAAAGTCCAAGCAGTTGAACAGAAAAGTATATTGACATTCACAGGTTGGTCCATCTGGATGTTATTTAATGAATATGATTATATTCCATACATATATGTTGTAACATTTATATTAACAACAAAAACATGGGAGTTTTCTCAATAATTTTTTCCTTGTAGGAAAATATGCATGTTATCAGCTTCAAGAAGCAGAAGTATTTATTTTGCTGCAAAAATTGTGGACTGACTGAGAAGCTGAATGCACAAATTGTTCTGAGTGTTTTAATCCCCAAACATCTGGAGAGCAGAAGTGAAAAACTGATGGAGATCCAGATGTGCATCCATATAAGCTATGCATTATTTTATGCTTTAATACTGTGATACCAGACTCAATACTAGTACTCAAGTAATGCTCAGGACTAGTAATGTGTGATCTTTCTTAATTAATTTCTATGCCTATACTCTTTCTATACTCTTTGACTCACAATTTCTGTAAAACCCTTGTCATTGGTCAAATAAGTTATGATTCATGAGGAATTGGACTAAACAGGTATTGGAGAGGCATCTACTACTCGAACTACCTGATAATTTAGTCAGAAGAAATTTGTTGAGTTGCTTGTACGTAAAACTAAAGCTGAAGAACTGGGCAGTTTAACTCCAGCTTAATTCTATTTGAAATTTGGCTCAAATTTAATTTTAGTTCTGAAAGCCTATGCCTGGATTCAGTCACTCTTGGAATGTTTAATTTTAGGGGTTGAAATCTTAACATTGATGCTGGATTGATCCCAATCTGACTTTGCAGTCATGGAGTTCCACTAGAAAACCAATTTAACTTATTTAAATACTGCTACATTATGACCATTTGAGACCAGAATTTCTTGTTGCTAAGTGAAGTGGTTGTTAAATGAGTCATGCCCAATTTTATAACCTTTTTGCCATGGTTAAGCGGATCACTGCTGTTAAATGAATCTTGTGATCTGTCAGGACAGCCTCCTTTCATTACCCAAGAAAGAAAAACCCCAACCCCATTTTCATAGAGAAAGGTATCTTTTACTGGGTACGAACTGAATGCAGTCAAAGAAAAGCAAGGTCTGAAGCAAAAGCACGAAAATTACATAAAGTACCCCCCCCCCCATCTGTCCGGCGTCCATCATCCAATCCACAATTTCCCCAGGGGTCATGTCGGTGCCACGTCTGGTGGAGCCATCCTCCAGCTCTGTCCACGACCGTTGACCTTGAGCCGTTATCAACTTCAAAGAAGACGCTGAAGCAAAGTTTTCCCCGTCTTCTTCTCCAGCTCTCTTACCCCCCCCCAAGAATCCCAATAGCTCCCCCCTTCCCCCGTTTCATGGCAGCTGAGCAATAAGCAATGAAAGAGTGGAGGCTCATTAAGCAAATCTGGCTTCCCTCGTTGTCTTTGCTTGTCAGACCTGGGAAGGTCACAAATGAGGATCATGTGACTACAGAATGCTACAACTGTCAAATACATGCTGGTTGCCAAGCCCACAAATTTTGATCACATGATTGTGGGGATGCTGTGACGGTCGTAAGTGCAAAGAATGGTGGTACATCTCTTTTTTGAGAACTGTTGTAACTTCAAACAGTAATTAAATGAATGGCTGTAAGTCAAGGACTACCTGTAACCACTATTTTTGTTTGTTTCTGTAACATTTTCCCATCTGTGAAAATCAGATATGTCTCTGGAATGTTTCACAGAATTTTTAATAAAATTACCCCACACGAACAGATCAACTTAATAATAAATATTGGAAGTGCAGTTTGACATAGAGGTGGTGGAACAGAAGGTTATGGGCTCACTCAATAATAAGGTTATGCCTTATTGGTAAGAATGATAGTTTGAATCCAGGGGCTTTGTCTGTTTTGCTCAAAAAATTTAAAGGTCGTGAGAAATTTAATTGCAGCAGATCCTCCAGCTAAAATGCAAGATATCCACTCTCTGGTCAAGTGCTGCTGCTTAATAGAATGGGCATCAATGAAATATCTTGTCATTCCTGTTTGTCTAATGTATTTCAGGTAGAGAGCCTAGAAGA
The DNA here is from genome assembly GCF_059756535.1 of Pantherophis guttatus. Taxonomy (NCBI): domain Eukaryota; kingdom Metazoa; phylum Chordata; class Lepidosauria; order Squamata; family Colubridae; genus Pantherophis; species Pantherophis guttatus. The sequence continues at coordinate 286,747,435 of NC_142063.1, read as the reverse complement.
CAAGTTGACGCTTTGCAGGCAAGCTTTGGAAGAGGTGGATTTTAAGCTACGCAAAGAAGAACTAACATCTGCACGAAGGTACTAGTAGACCCTGTCTTGGGTCTCTTCTAACTGCATATATCTGTGGCTCTTGCAGTATGTTGGTTTGATTATTGTGTGCTATTCTGGATCAAGCAGTGATAAAAATGAGCTGCTCATTTCTTTTTAAAAGGAGTATATTGAATATAGAGGAAGAGGCAGAAATACTTCATTGAATTCTCCTTATTGGGAGATGTTGCTTTATACTTTGAATTTCTGATAGCTCATTTAAATGTTTCTGTGGAAATTGATTTTGTTATGACTGGACACTTCACAGGTTGGATACAAACTTTACACAACGCTGTGCAATATTCCATGTGTTCCCAATGCATGGTTTCTGCTCTGGGTGTATACTGTTCACTTTGCCCTCAAAGTTCTAATGAGCTGATAACCGGACCTTGGTGTACTTGGCCTTTTTGGTCTTTGAACTTCTCATAGGTTAAAATGGGATATAATCTTCGTCTCCCTCTAAAATTTCTTGCACACCTTGGGGATTTTGTGCAGCTTCAGTTTGGTTGTTTCTTGGGTATATCAAGCTGCAGAGCAAAGTTGTTGCCAAGCTTGGGGCCCAATTGTGAGCAGAGTTGCTGCACTGCCAGACTGAGCTCTAAGCAGGGATCAAGCTTCTTATTGTGGCTGTTGATCCTATGCAGCTGGATATCAGCCCTGGTTAGCGCTTGTTGTTGCTGAAGTTACCCAATTGTTGCTTCCCAGTTCCTTATCCCATTGCATCTTCCCTTCTGTTGTCCCTCTGACCCATGTAGTCTGTAAGTTAACTTTCCTTTATCTGTACTGAGGGTATGGGTGGGGCAAGATGGGAATGATCTGGTTGATTAGGGGTTATCAACCTATTCTTGAAAAAACTGGGGTATTAGTAAACTAGCCAGCTGTTTGCTACCGTATTATGCCTGTCAGAAGATCTGAATGTGGCCAGCTAGCTGGTTGAGATATAGTTAATGAATGCCTGTGAATGGGCTTTTGCCAGTTAGCCCATCAGCAAAGCTCCTTCACTTGCCTTTCTGGCAAAACCAGGACATAATAATTCTCACATCTTTTTCTCCTGAGGGGTGTGAGGAGGGAGGGAAAAATTAGCTGAACTCAGCTTTGGGAAGGTCAGGAGAGGGCTACTTTAGAGTGCAGAGGAGCACTTTCAACCATGCTACTCTTTCCCTCACAGTTCCCTTTCAAAACCATCTTTCTGCTGCTGAGATGTTTTCTTCCCATTAATACTTGGAAGCCATTTAAAGTGGCTTCTGCCCCTCAGCTGCCTAGAATTTCAAATTTTGCAGTACTTTATTTCCTCCAAGTATAATAAAACTTGATTATGTTACATAAACTATAGCATTAAAGGGAAATAATCCAAAATAGAACTTCCCTGACAGATATTGTTCCTTTTCAAAAACCTTTTACTTGTATGAAAATTTCCCCTGACATCCCCCCAAATTAACCTTCCTATACCTTAAGCCCACTAGACGTAATTTTACCTTCTAAATCAGCAGGAAAAAATTCTCCTTTCACCCTTATAAGATGTCTAGAGATTGCTTATTGGTGGTTCTATTCACCTAAATAAACAAGCCCAATTACTCCTTTTCTATTTAGGCATAATTTTCCACCATGTCTGTTACCTTCCTCCGAACCTATGCCAATTTGTTTACAATATATCTGCCGTAAAGTACCCCAAACTGAACAAATGCTTCATTGAAGTTTGTGCTAGCATAGAATAAAGTGGGGCTGCTACTTTTAAAGAAGAAAAGCTATAAAAGTAAATTAATTGGTCCTCAGTAATTTTAGAGATTTAAAGTCCTGTCAGTCCAAGCAGAAGCTATTCTGTTCGTAGTTATTCCCTGGCTTTTTATTTTGCCAGTAACATCTTGTCACCTTAGAGTCACTTTCTGGTGTCATTTCTTATATCAGGGCAAGGAAACAGCTGCTGGCACTGTGGGCTTTCTCTCCACAAAGCATTAACATTAAAGGATGTGACATGATGAAATTGCCCATTATCATTCAAATCTCAGGACAAATGATGACTTTTGGCAGTAGCAAACATTGAAAGGTAGCTGCACCATGATGAACTATTCTGTGGGATTGGACTAAAGGCTTTATTCTGCTCTCCACTTTCCTGATTGTGGGAAAGTTACAGAATTAATCTTCCTCTGTTTATGTTCCTCAGCAGTTTTATTCAGGGGCATTTGTTGATATTGATGAAAACAGTACAGGACCATCACAAATAATTTAATCCTCCTATGACACCCACTTTAGAAAGTGTATGGACTACAAAATTGGGGTTCCATTTCCTTCTAATTCTCAAATTACTCTTCATCTCAAGATTTTTATATATATTAGACACACAGTAATTCTAGAATTGTCTGAATTTGTCTGCTTTGTTTCTTCAGCTACACTTCTAAGAGCCCTGCTTTTGCTTTTCCAATATAACTTTATCCTGCACTTCGCCCTTAATTCACTCTGTAATCTAGTTTGGCACCATTTTCACTCTGGCTCTTGTTTTATTCTCTAGGGACAAACTGTATTGTGCTTACTGCCTTTCCTAACTATACTAGAGACCTTACTTGGAACTGGCAAACAAATTCAGTTATGTCACTTCCAAATCAGAGAAGGAATCATAAGACTGATTTTTTTTAAAAAAAAAAAATGTGTGCAGGAAAATTAACATAGCAAAATGCAAGTATGTTCAGAGGAACACTTAGTCATATGACCACCTTCCAGCAAACTGAAGTAACATAACTAGGTTGTCATCTCATCTGCCGTTACAGAAGCTAACTAGATCTTTGTGAGCTAGAAACCTTTATTTTTTACTAAGTATCTGTCTTTCCCACTTCCTTGCAGAGAATCACTGGAAAAAGAGAAAAACATGCTAGAAACCAAGGCCGAAATTTATGGTAAGACATATATGCAGTTAGTTTTCCTGTTATGGTGTCCTTCAGATAGCTTGGATGTCACCCACTAGAATTCCCAGCCAAGAATTGCTGGAGAATACCACGTTTGGAAGTAATTACGGTAATTTCCTCTGAAACTAAAAAAAAAAAAATCATTCAAAGTTGCCTGAGATGGAAACAGAGGCTTTTTAATAGTGGTATTATAAATGTGTTTTTAAAAGTTTAGAAATTCCTTGATACATTAGAAATCTCACCCATTGTTACAGTGATCATATGTCTACACTTCTGTGTAGTTAAATTTTCAAAAAAGAACTGCAAGTAAATAAAAACTACAATCCAGAAAGGTGCAGAAGAGACCATTAAAATGGTGGGTTTTTTTACACATTTGGAAAGTTCAAGAGGTCCCTCCATTTAATTTGTAGGTGCAGAAGCAGATAAGGAGGTTTGTCAGCATATATAGCACAAGTCAGTGAAGAAGCGAGAAGACAGCTTGTGCTTTCTGCCTGTTCTAGCAGAAAACAGCTGTTATAAGTTGCTGTAACTGAAATACCTACGTAACCTCTGATGTTCACTGGCCGTGCTGTGTGTCTCATCATTAAGAGGAGATTCTTGAACTAGGACAGGCCTGTCAAACTGGCAGCCCGCAAGCCGAATGCATCATGCACAGGCCACCCCCACCCTGGCTCCGCAAAGGCAAAAAGTCACGATACATCACAATATGTCACGTGACACGATCGAGTTTGACACCCACAATCTAGGACCTTTTCTACAGCATTGCTCCACTTATGAGGCTCCCTTGCCAAGAAACTCAAGCTCATTTTAATCTAGTCAGAGTGTAAGTCTGTTTTATTTACAGTGAGCCATTATAAATGTTAAAAGTCAAGAGCATCAATGGAGTTGTTTAAAAATGGCTTTATTACATTTTAAATTTGATTGTCTTTCTGTTCAGGGCAATGTACAAAACAATTAAAGAATATTTAAATAAATATAAATAAAATGCATGTCTCCTATTCTAGAAGATTGACTTCTCGGGACTACTTAGATTGAGATGTGCAGCGATTTCTTTATCATTTGGATTTCTTTAAAGAGAAAACACTATGTTTTATGCCCCAGTAGCAGAATTTGGAGATCATCTGTTCTTATTTGTTTACATGCAATATTTGTATACTAGTGAGTCTCTATGGACTTTCAAAGGCTTACAAGAATACACAGACAATTTATAATTACTAAAAGCAAGATACAAAATCTGTCCCAGTATTGCAACAAATGATCACCATTTGTTTGAAAATCCTCAGTAATATCACTTAAAATTACTTAATAAAACATCTCCATATAGACACTGTTTTGACTGTGCTTCTAAATATAATCAGGGAGAATGCCATCGGTATTGCTGCGGATAGAGTGTTTCATAGGAATGGAACATAATACTGAAAAACACCATGCTCTTGCCCTCCCACATCTCATGCTGGGGGGAGGGAAGAGGGCCCTCAATATCCCAGGTTAAAACAAATGTATCTGAAGGGCCTGCAGGTGCTAAGCCAAAAAAATCCGCAGGGCTAAAACCAACACTTTGAAGCATATTGGAGCCATTGTAGTGCCCACAAAACCTCAATGCTTTTATATGCAGCACTGAAGGCTGTCATCCAGCAGCATGTGGGACTTGAATTTTGCATCAATTACAGCTTCCAGGTGGCCTTCAAAAGCAGCTCCAGGCAGCATTAAACTGCAGAGGTGATAATAGCCTCCAGATATTGCCCGCCTGTGCCTCGTGCTCCAGAAAGAACTGGCACACCAGCTATAGTAGGGAAAAGACCCCTCATCTCCACCTATGTATCTGACAAAGGGCTACATAAACAAAATGGGCCAAGCACTTTACAATACTTCCCAATACTTCTTACAGCTGTCTGAACAGGTATAAACCCTCCTACTATAGATTTGAAAATGACTAAGCTACTGAAATTAAATGATACTTGGATATTAAGCGTTATGATATTCAAAACAGGTGCTTTTTATCTGTCTCGTTTATTTGGTTCGTTCTTTTTTTACACTTCTCCAGGGCAGACTTAAAATGCATTTCTGAGTACTTGTGTAGGAGAAATGTAATTTGACACTTCAATATCTGAAATAATGTGTGCCACCAGATGCACTTGACCTCTTCTGTAGTGAAGTGATTTTAGTTCCATATCAGAAATAAGTATATGTGCTCTAAAAATGCAAGTGAAGAGAATTGTTGATTTTAAAAATAAATCTCTCTACAAGGGCATTAACCTATCTTGAGAAAATAGGCTATAGAGTATCTTCAGAAGTTAAATTAAGTTCACTGCAAAAAAAAATCTGCATTGGGTCTTCTTTATACTAAAGGGAGTACAAAATAGTCTTATCATATCTTGGCACTCCTTTTGTCCAACAAAGGGAAATGGTTGTTTAGTGATCCTTTTGGGGAGACGTTTGTACAGGATACACTTCTATCAGCTTTGATTTGTCCAGCATAAAGAACTATAAATAGAAGCAAGGATGAGTCTTCACAATACTGGATGCCCTGTGGTGAGAAGATGCTTGCACTTACGTTAGGTTTTGCATGAAACATTAAAAAGCATAACCAGAGTAGCCTCCTGATAAAATAAGAGCACGACTCTTCCAAAATTGTGTTCATGTTTTCATTTGTGGAGACTCCAGATAAAAAGGAATTCGTTATCTTTTACAAGTTGTGGCTCCCCAGATGGGTAAATGTAATTTAGTGCATTCCTCATCATTGGCACACTGGGTGGCATTGCTGAGAGCTCTACTTCAGTTGCATCTGGAGGGCTGTGGGTTCCCAGCTCCTGGCTAAACTAAAATTTTAGTTTGTATCAAGACTATATTTTAAAATCTCCTGCCCTAGAAAGGAACACAATATCTTAGGATCAAGAGGTGACTGGAGACAGAGTTGAGTAATTGGCTGCGACAGCAGCAAGCGGTACAAAGATAAAGTCAATACAGCCTAATTGGGAAGAAACAGAAAAGTCTCAGAACTCCTGGAAAGGAATTCACAGTCAGTAGTTGCTGTGAAGAATCAAAATATCTCCCTCCTTCCAAAGTGTCTCTCTGTAGCAGGAAATTATCAAAGAACAGCATTAGAGTCCAGAATTCAGTTCAAAGGCATTCGCAGGGAATCATGCCAGGGATTTTTTTTTATTATTATTATTATTATTTTTTGCATTTCAGAAGGGCACAGACTAGTTAACATTGCCTACAGCTGGAAAGAATACTCAAAAGGTTAAATGTTTTTTGACTTGTGTGGGTGTATACATACACGAACACACAGACAGTATTGGTTAGGTGTTTATCTTTGTAAATCAGCAAATTTAATTGTAAAAGACTTTGCTAATTGAGCAACAGCATTTTTCCAGGGACCAAGTATTGAAGATTAGGCAAAGAAAAATGAGTTTGTCCTGTTTTTTTTTTAAAAAAAAGGTCAGAGGCAGCAAATTCATTTCCAGACCTACCTTTTTTTTTTTTTTTTTGCTCCTCCATAGATGCAGCACTAGGCTACTACCTTTGACAGAATAAATACTGCCTTAATTCTTGCTTTTCTTTGCTGTATGGAAAGGTCCCAATGCATAATTGTGTTTTCCTACTATCTGTCCTTGGCTATTTAGGTTGCACTGCCACCTGCTGGGATATTGGAATTTTCAGTATTTTCATATTCTTTATTTGAAAATATTTTTTAATACATAAGATTACATCTTAGAATCTGAAGTAGCACCCATATTTGTAAATGTCTAGCATCCATGAAAATTCATTAGTTATTAAAAATCTGAATTACAAAATCTGGGGCATTTTAACTGACTCATCTTGTGTAAGATTTTAAACAATATTGCTGGTCATTAGCAATATTTTCTAGTGCCCAATTAACTTTACTTCCAAGATTTTCTAGTAGTTCAACTACTATTTGAAATCTTTCTATACTATCCTTCTGTATATTCATGGTTCTTTATATCTATGTACAGTACAATTTTGTCATCTTTGTATTTTATTCATGCCCCCATATCTATATAAAAGCTTCCTTGGATTTCTGTACATTTCCAAAATAAATATTTAATCTTTCCTATGCAATTATTTACTTTCTTTGCACTGCTTGTTTTATGGGTCTGTTTTTGCTCATCTGTGGAACTTAGTACTTAGGAAGGCAAATAGCTCCTGGTCCTTGCTGAAGCTACTTGATGAATAGTAAGCATATAATGTATGAAGACTTGTTCTTAAAAACCCTAAGAAAATTAATAACCTCCTTGCTGCAATATCATCTAGGTATGGTTTGAGATTGGATTTTTTTTCCTAACAATTAATTTGCAGTATTTTCATACCCACAATCATTATTACATTGCGAAAGAGTCAGCATTCAAAAGCTTTGGAGAACAAGGAGAAAGCATCCCATAATAAATCTGGAGCTGTCATTCAGCCAAGGGCTAGAGACCTTTTGCCCATGTTTTAATGCACTGAGCTCCTCTCACTAAAGCTACCTCCCTTAGGGAGCTGGCAAATATAAAGGGACATCTGCCTGAGCTGTTATATTAACACCCAAGACTTCCCATTAAAATCATACTCCTCTGGCAGTCCCAGGTTGAACCGCACTGACCTTTGCTGCCACTACAGTCAGTAACAATGATTCTGTTGTCAAATAAGCCGTCCCCAAACTCTGACCTCTCCCAGAAATTACAAAAGCACTGAAATGGGCTCTGAATGGGCTTGATTGCTGTATAGCAGCAGAAAATAGATATATGAAACGGTATAGTGCAGAAGTTGAATAGCCTTTGACTTCATTTTAAAGTAGCTTTTTTATTACATTTGTATGTCACCCTTCCTCTGAGGAGCTCCAAGTATACAGAATGGAATCTAGCACCATTACTATAAAATGGGGTTTCTTTTTCCCCTGTGGCAAGTCCTCATAACCTAGATTACATAGATCAGCCTGCAGAATTCAGTCAACCGCCTCCCTACAATAATTCCTTTTGAAGCAATTTTTTTTTCTACTCAAGATGCTTTGTGGCACATAAGTAGGTAAAATGTTTACGTATGAATGAGGTCAGATCAAAAATCATGTTTAATTGTTAAACATGCTATTCTATTGGTAACCTTAAAACTCTTGACTCAAAGGTTTAAATCAGTGGTGGGTTGCCCCCGGTTCGCACCGGTTCTATAGAACTGGTAGTAAAACCAGGAGGCTCCGCCCACCGGCCCCAACATCATCAAAATGCTTCTGTGCACGCAACCCCGCTGCGAACCAGTAGTAAAAGTAAGTAGAACCCACCCCTGGTTTAAATGCTTTAAATTTGAGGGATGGGGCACCTTAATCATTTGTTATATTTATTCTACTCCCATTCCCTATGTTGCCCTAAAAATACATTTTTAACCATTTGAAATTTCAACCCTGTGAATATTATATAAAGATATATTCTCTGTAAATCAGGGTAATCCTACCATCAGTCGTCTTCTTTAAATCATGTAATGGCTTAAATTAAAATACTACATTTTATGTTCTTTTTTTAAAAAAAAATCTGTTCTCTACTTAATCTTAAAAGCATTAAGCAGAATCCACAAGTTTTGTCAGTATTCCAGCTTTTAATTATATAAAGATACTTTGAACATCTTGAGATTTCTTTTCATGAAATACAGTTGATTAACCTTGTTCATCTTTTGAGAGCGATATGTAAGTTACTAGTCAGACACACAGTACATACAAAGTAAACTAAAAGCTCACAATATTTAGAATAAGACTTAGATTTCATGCTGAGCCCTATTCAGGTTATGAGTCAAGTGCCATGGGAAATTTACCCATGTGCAAAATACATGACAGAAAAAGAAAACTATAATAGGAAATTATACTACAGAAAAAGAATAGAACATTAATGATACTCCAAAGAGAAGTGAAACTTGTTACTTAAGAAATGTTAAAATGGCCTTTCTTCTCCAAATTCTACAACCAGCTGATGAGGTAATTTCTCTCTTCCCACTCTTCCCCCCAAAATCATGCCTCTTTTACTGTCCTGCTATACGGTGCTTAAGAAATACCTAAAATTCTAATGTTATCTGGTTTAATAATACTGCAAAAGGCTAAAGACGGAGAACCTTAATATTTAAAACAAATTACGTTTTATTTTGAGAAGTCTATAATGTCTTTACAATGTGGGTTTTTGTTTTTGTCTTTCCAGAAAAAGAGCTCAAAACGCTTCGTCATGAGAATCGGAAGACTGTAGCGCTTTCAGCAGCCATCATACTCCTAGTGTTTGTTATTTACACCTGCTGGACCATGTAACGTTTAGGTGCTGAAATCTAGTGACTACTGTAGATCGTGATGAGTCTACTTCCCTTCCCAAATTGTGCCAAGGATCAGCTTTCCATACCAATGTGCTCTGCAACTTGGACCATCTTAGTGTAGTCCTCCCAAAGAACTTCAGTAGAAAATTAACCAAGGACAAAAGGCGGGCTTAGTTGGACCTTCCAGCTGATGTCTAGGGAACGGGATTATGAGAGCAGGTTAGTTGCACCTTGATGGTAGAATAGCCTTCAGAGACTGAGCTGGGGCCACTGCATTTTTTTTTTATGGCAGGCAATATATCTTTATAGAGGCTTCCATGTCTTTCATTAAGTCCTTTTAATCATGTTAAAAATGTTTTTAATTCATAGATCGTTTTGTAAGCCAGCTGACTAATTGTATTTGTGAGCCAGTTGACTACTTTTATCAAACTCTATTAATTTTTTAAGGGAAGAAGTTACTGTATAGTTTTGCCTTCTTGGAGAAAAATGTCAGTCCAAGTGATTATTAATATTTGCATTTTGAACTGAAATAAAATGCAGAAATTTAAAAATAAATGTGCTTCCCTTTTCCTTTTCACTTTCCCTGGTCAGGTCTCCCTTGTCAATTCGTTGCTTTGTAATTCTCCTTCCTTTCCTGACTTTTAAGTTTTTCACCATGCTAGAGTTAATTGGCTTGACATTTTCCTGACTGCAACAATGCCTCAAGTTCAGTACCTATTAGCAGTACCTATTAGCACCTCCGTTGAAGGAAGAAGGCATTCTAATGCTGTCAAGCTGCTTTGTTTTGCTTTGGAAATACACTCCTGGCTCCTTTTAGTTTCTGCTTCAAATATGCGCTCAAGCCTCATTCCTTTTGTTTTCTACTTTGGCAATATAACCATGGCTCCCTCCTTTTGTATATGTGATTCAGTTACATCCCTCTGCCCAAAAAAGTATATAAGTCACCTTTGAACTTCGCTGTTTTCAGTAAGAAAACAAATTCTGCTCTCACTTCCTTGCAAATAAATAAATTGCCTGTGTGTCAGTTTTAAATCCTTTTTCTTTAACATAATTTAAATATTAGGACTCTGCACATTTTAGAAATGACTTGCAAAATGTGCTTCAGACCTGACGTAATCTGAGCCCTTCTCTATAAAGCAGCCTATTTTTCAGTCTTCTGCTTAAACCTAAAAAAGATACCACAGCCTTAAGGAGTCATCAACTCATCAAAAGTGACTATCACTCTTCAAGCAGCCTCCCCAACAATGTAATCAAGGGTTTTGAAGATAAAATCCAATTTTGCCTAAATATCAGTTGCACAAAGCAAAAGAACTATTTCAGAAAGTCGGTTAACACTAGCAAAGTACCCCTGCTTGAAGTGCTAAAGAAGCTGCCCTACTCTTCAATCACTGCATGCATGCCCAAGTGGCTAGACATAAGCAGACCTTCAGATAACTTTTGAAGGAGCCATATGAGGCTTCCAAAGGACGTGGTAATTCAAAGCTTTGAGGAGGGCTGCTTTGCTCATAGTAGAGTGGGCATTTATTTCAAATCTATATATGTATTAACTGTATACTCCAATGTGCACAAAAATAAAACAATTGTTCAATTTTGTAAGAAAACAATCCCCCCCCCTTGGGACAATTCACTGAACATCTGTCTTTTCTGAAATCACTTAACAAATTATAAAGTTAGGTAGGAAAACTATGTTGACGTATTTATATATTGCGTATTTTAAAATGGCATATTTCACAAAATACGAATTCTATCAGAACAGCCCTTTTTCTATACAGTCTTCTATCAGCTGCATTTCCTAAAATTTGACTCCTACAGATTGGATATACTCTAGTAATGTGACACGGAAGCTGCCAGTTTTCTGATGGGGTTTTGGCTCTGTAAGAGAAACACATATTTTTTGCCCCAAATTTAAGCTTTTTAAATAGTTTTTCTATTTCCTCCAAATGTTACCCCCAGATCCACCCTATGAAGCAGGTTGGGCTGGAACAGTGACAGACCTAAAATCACTCCAGAGTCAAGTGGTGCCAGAACTTGATCTTCCTCAGCCCCGGATGTATCATAAAGAGCTAGAATGTTTATGCCAAAAAGAAAACACATTTTTAAATTATAAGGATTGTATTGGCAATGCAAAGAACGGACAAGAAATCACAACTGATACATGAGTTCAGAGAACACACGCTGTAAACATTTCTTTCAGCAAGACATTTTTACCTCCTTCCCCTCACCTCAACGCTTCACAGACCAGTAAGAGAACAAACAAGAACAAGTTGAACTATCAATTGATCAAATCTTTCTAATTTTCTCTTTGTACTCTGGACATTTGGGCTCTGAATCAACATGAAGTCATTTTTCAGGACTGGTATAAATTTTGTTTTAAGGTTTCTAGGCACACACTCTTAATATTTTTAAAACACTTAAATAGTTTCCCTAGGAGAAGGTCCCAAAACGGGGCCTCTAGTTACAGCCAAAGTAAATAAAAGGAAGGCAGATAATTTGTGTACCAGACTCCATATACAAGCTTATCTACCACCAATCACTCTTTAATAACAGAAACTAAAATCAATCTTGCAATGAAATCTTCCTTCTGAAATATTCTAACTTGCGATGAGCTTAACTAGAAATATAATCTGAAAATTTGATAACATCTGTTGTATTTAAAGCAAAATGACTCTGACCTATTGGTTGCATCAGGATAGTCGGAAAAAGTGACAAAGTTTCTCATCAAATTATTTTAAAGCCAAGGCTATGAACTGTAGATGTCAGATTATTTAATCGCTGTCACTTCCTATTGCAAATAAACACTCAATTTGTTGTTTTACCCTCTAGTCTGCTCAGACAAAAAATTGTATTGTATGGAAAAGAAATTTGTTTTGAAACATGGTCAATTCTTGCCAAAAGAATCTTAAAAGGTAAATCTTTGTTTTCGAACTCTCAAAAGAGATTTAGCAAATCTCAGAACTGAATCTCCAATATTAAGTGCTTTTGTATACTTCAGCTTTGAAAGAAAAGGAGAGCTTTAAACTTCCATTCTTCTCAATATATTTTCAATAGAGGAATCTAGAAATAAGATGAGATGAGATGATGGCAATTAAACTACATAACTGCTATTGCTAAAGTGAAGTATTAGCTATACTATACCTGAAGTGGCTCTGAAAGCTAGAACTACCGGTATTTATTTTAGCTAAGATTAAGATTTACTGGCAGTGTGCAAACATTTCTGAATTCAAAATATTGTGAGTTCAAAACAGTGGTTTCAAACAGTCTAAATGTTCTGAAACATCCCATTATAAGCATAAAACTATTTCAAACTTGAAGCAAAATTGTTTTGAGACTTAAACAGTTCCAGTAAGAACCACCATTCTAAACTTAGAATAATTCTTTCAATCGCAAAACATCTTGAATTCAAATATTTTGCTCATTTCTACAGTGTGTAGAATTTAAAAGTTCTCCTGTGCTAGTCAACTTTAATGGAGATAAAATCTATATAGAAACTTCTGCTTTCCCACATCAAATCCGTTTTTGACCATTTTCTTTGGGAGCTGAGACCTGGCTGATGCCTTCACTTACAAGACAGTCATATTTCTTTAAAACACAACATAGGCACCACTCACTCAATTACAAAGTCAGTATCTTCCTGCCAATGTGTGCAAAGGTTCAGTTTTAAATTTCTGAAGCCAAAAGAAGATGCTCTCTTTAGAAGTATGCAGCTCTTTCACAGGATCTAATTTATATAGTTCCTCTAAAGCCAATTCTCTAAATTGCAAATCTCCTTTACTTTCTGAAGGGAAAGTACTGGGTATAGAATTCAGAGAGGAAAATACTTGCATTGCCATATTTGAAAGTGGAGAGTGAGAAAAAGCATAATATATTTACTTGCATAGAAGCATGAAAGTCCAACTCTGATGAGAGTTGCAAGTTATGTTGACAGCAAGTGTACCTAAATTACTAATTCAAAAATTCTACCTGTCTGGTTCCTTCCTGCTAAGACCTGAACTCTCAAAAATCTCTAGGCTGCATTCACAAGCCAAATTACAAAAACCAAGTATGCTTCCCAGTGGAATCACAGAGAAAGGAACAAGAAAGATTACTAAAAGTATATTCATTTTTCTGTCCTCCTTTAAATAGTTTTGTCAAAAGTTGTCTGGCCTTCCATTTTACAAAATGCCACGTGTTCAGTGCATCCTCTTCTTTTGTTGCCTACTAGTAGAGCCCAGATGTCCGGGGGAGGGGGGAAGCCCTAGAAGATCCAGTGATGATCCATTCAGAAGAACGTGCACTGCTCCAGTCTTAACGTGGCCAGGAAGCAGGTACTTATATACTGCACGGTTTCCAATCCAAAGCTTTCTCCCATTTCTCTTGGATTGAGTCCTTATCATCCAATCGAACCACTTTGAAAAGTGTTTTTCTCCGTGGCTCCCTGCTGACTATTCCACACCTGGGTCATTCCCCATACTCTAAGATGTGACAAGAGAGTAATCACAGGATGAAATGTCGTCTGATGAAGGATAGAACAGTTTCTTTCGATAGTTTCTCTGAATCTTCTTTTTTCTGAGAGTCGTGCATTTTGATACCATCATCCCATTCCCAGAAGAGGCGACCAAAGTAACAAATGCTGCATGCAAAAAAGATATAAAACAGTGTAAATATTTGGCTGAACTGATGAATACAAGGCATTTATTTCATTGGTAGATTTATAGCCATCCTTTCCAGCATGATAGGGTGGTACACGGCATCATCCAATTTTTCCTAGAAACAACTATAAACGGGTTGGGCCGAAAGATAATGAATGGCATGCAGTCAACATTGGAACCTTCATAGCTATGGGTCTCCCTGGTCCTAACCTAACAGACTCCCTGGTCCTAATCTTTATACCTGCAACCTGATTGCAGGTATAAAGACCCCCAATCATGAACATTTCTAGTTTCTCAAAAGTATCAGGGCAAATGTATGTGCCTGAGCCAAGTAATCATGGACTATATCAGATTAAATCAGAGAGACCCAATCTTGAAGGCCTATGGACGAAATCTTTAAGGAAAATATAAGCATAATTATTTAATGACTATTATTAGAGTTGGCTCACTTACAGAACTATTGTTATCATAAGCACAGCAAAACCTATCACGACAAGCAAATTATAATGCTAAGTATGAGGCAGCAGGGGGCCTGAAATATAAAAATGCTCATCTGAATCCCGATGTTCTGATCCAAAAGAATTTAACATTTATATCACACTGATATCACCACGCCTTTGGCATGGTGTGCATTTATTTTCAAAAAGAAACAAATTATATATGCTTAATGGTATCTAGCCATACTAATAAAGGAGAATATTTGTAGCTCAGGCTTAACATGAGGGGCCTTTGGTGCTGAGCTTGCTTGTTTTCTTGCAGTTGTCTCATTATCCAAACTAGGTAACCTCATCAATGCTAGTGACTGATGATGTTACCTAGTTTGGGTAATGAAACGTCTGCAAGAAAACAAGCAAACTCAGAGAGCACCAAGGATCTTTCATATCTAGCCATTTTTAAATCTGAAAAAATATGAAATTCTGGGTATAACTTCACAAATTAAATTAGTTCTTATTCTGACATTTGGTTAGTCTGCTAAATTTATATTATTAAGACCAAAACAATCCCTAAACTTAATCAATGTGTTCCTAAGTGGCTATAATGGACAGTAAAGGAAAAGAAAGAAGGGTGGGAGAGACAGAATTATGGATTATTCATATTATTTTTATTCTTAAAAAAAAACCTGCATGCATACAAATATACGGCAGAGAATAGCCTCTAAAATAAATGAAACAGTACTCTGGGGAATTTATGAAACCCTCACCTCTTTAGCCTTTATGGACACAGCAACCAACTCTAAAAACCAGGGCAGGGAGATGAACCAGTATGGCTAGGAACTATGGTAGGTTGCATTACCTACAGCAGGACCTTTCCAGCATCTCCATTCTAGATACCCTGAATGATCCCGGTAAGGGAAAAGATTAAAGATTAAAATCCTAATCAATGTCTATATGTTTGTTTTTATACATTTCCATATCCATTCTTCTTTTTTTTGGGGGGGGGGGGGGTCAGCATGTCAAGAGTGAAACTTTGGCAGCTATGTGCCTCTTCGTTTCAACTTGCCACTAGAATGGGGGGGGGAGGTGTTGCTTTAGAATGGATTAGTTACAAAAGTGAAATCTTTATGATTCCGCTGAAGACCGTGAGTGCCTTAAACCTTTTCAAGGACATCACGATGGATGGAGTTGAAGCACAGAGTTCCCATAACAAAATGAACTTGTTTACATGGACTACATGAGAACTTGGGGGTTTGGCTGGGGAAATTATCCTTTAATTCTATGAACTGGTGTTTGGGAACTTCAGAGTTAGTTTTGCTTTGACATTACCATGCAGTGTATTCAATAAACAGTAAGATTTTCAGAAACGGAATAAACATGGGAGTTTTATTTGGATTCTCGAGCTGGATGTTGACACTTACCTTCTATTGTTTTGCACAATTACATTGACTTAATTACTTTATTTTGTGGCATTAGCTTTACATTTCCCCATGAAAGTCCATAGTTAGCAAGGGAGGGAGAGGAAATTGCCAAGAACTACAAAGTGGAAATGTCTATTTTAAACTGGATTTGTAGACTCAGAGCATTAGAAATCAGTATCTGATCAAAGATGGAGAATTTTTTGTCTTTACTCCAATGCCTTAAATGTCTAACTTCACCTAGATCAAATATTCTGCAGAATCAGAAGGACTGCTACTGCAAAGGCACCTAAATCTATACATAGAAGATAAAATACCAAAAACTGTTTTATTTGTATATCATGTCAGAACATAGATGGATGGGATGACAGCCCAAAATAGAAATTGAGAATTTTAAAGCATCTGGCAAGGGAAATGAAGTAAACTCCCAAGAATATATAAAAATGGTTTACATAGAAAGATCTGACAAAATAAATGCAGTAGGAACTATAGCAATTTTCTAGATAAAAGAAACTGTGTAAATACAGAACTTTTTATATATACTTAAAAAAATTGTGTGCTCATGTAGGTACACCTGTCCCTTATTTGAAACCTTCTTACTGAATAAGTATTCCAGAGCTCAGATTCTCTTCTTGATTTGAGGCTGCTGACAAATTGATAAAAACCAAGCACCTCACAGCAAGAAATGTAACAACCAGGCCCAACAATTACTGGCATTTAATATTCACAGTCTATTTAGTTACAGTATTTTAAGAAATGGATTATTGGACTTGAAACATTGTGTCAAGAACATATATCAGTGTCTATTTATAAACACACTAAAGCTCGCATGGTAATGCAATGCATCCATTACTAAAACCACACTCAGAATAAATCTAAAAATACCAGGGCTGAAGAAGCTTCCGTCTCCTAGTGAAGTACTGTCAGGAAAAGTATTCGGTGTGATGATAAAAGAAAGAAGAAAGTTTGTACAAAACATTATTTACTGTGCTTAGAGAGCAAAGAAAAGAAGCTCAAAGGATTCACAGTATCTGTCAAAACCCATCACTGAAAGAGGAGGAAAACTAGAAACAAATCAGGAAAATCACAAATCTTGGCAGTCTTGCATGTGAGAACTATATTTCACCATCATTAAAAGGAGAAACTAAAGAATAAAATATTTACTATGCTACCCCTCCATCCATCCAGTTACTCCTTTAAATGGTTTTCCCCCCATTATTCTTTTAATTTAAAAAATGGGAAGCTGTAATGCTGCAAAGATAAGCATTGATCTTTAGGATCATGTTTCTTGGAAAAAGTACATCAGAATCTGTAAATAAAAAGGGGGATGGCTGCAGCTCACTGTTCTCTTTGCCCATATGCACACTTTCTACATAGCAGAAAGCATGAAGGAAACCTAGAAGTGATAGCAGGAAACAAGATGGCAAATAAATGAAAGTTTTGTGAATATCCATAACTATGATTGCAACCTATCTCCACTCCCACCCAAAATAATAGCAATTTTAGAAGCGCGCCCTCACCATGTTCTCAAAATTTCAAAAGTGCAAATATCAACTAAAATATTTCCTGTCCCTGGCATGGACACAAAGTGGGTAGAATGACAAAGATTGGTAAGGAATAGATGAGAAAACTTACAAATTAGGTGCTAGTAAAATTGTTTAAACTATTTTGAGAAAATTGAGAAAAAAAGTTGTTCTTAAGTTCTTACAGAAATTCAAGTGAGAGAGTCAGAGAAAACCCTGAAGTTACAGAGTGAGAAAATGGAAGAAAGATAATATAGAAAATCGGAGAAAATTTCATCATAAAGTTATGAATGAGAGATTAAGCATCTCTGAGAAATAAATCTGTACATCTCTAGCTGACAGGAAAAAGAAAATCCAGCCTTCCTTTATGGCATAAAAACAGTGAATGGTTGAGCACATTTCTTACAGAAAGCAGCTGCAAATTTAAAGGAAGTTCACAAGATCAAAGACTGTCATCTGAAAAGAATCTGAGGCAAGTAAATCAAAACAAGATATATTTTTTTCAAAAATACAAAACAGAAAGATTGTGAAGCTGACTGAAGGCTACAGAAACTCCACAAATTTAAGGATTAGATTGGTTGTTGGAATGTTCACATCTTTGTTTCTTCCTTGACTAATAGAATTGTGTCCTGAGTGAGTTCCTCTGAAGTACTGATCAGGGGAAGGGATTTTTCTTAAAAAAAAAAAATCTCCCAATGAAATGATGAATTAGGTTTAATTAAGCAGGGAGACAGCCCATATTAATTTCCAAAATACAGACTGAACAAGGCAATCTGCAAAATGTATTTATGCGCAAGCTGTAAAGCAATCTGTACTTCAGAATGTTGCCTACAAAATATCTTTAATGTGTCATCAGATGCAGAAAGTCATTTACAACTACAAAAAAAGCTCAGACATCCAAGATGGTTCGAATAAAAGGAAGAATCATTGTAAAAACATAGGAAATAAGTAAGGAAAGAGCTATGAATTAAAATATAGTGTAAGCCCATTATAAATTACAAATTCAAATGGAGTTTGTTTATTTATAAATGAAATAAAGAGTTTAACTGGAAAACAGTTGATGCAAACGCAAATAACAAATGCAAAAGGTGGTATAATATATAACAAACTAGCATCTGGACCTATAAACCAAAGAGATTTGCTACAGCTCAATTAAGAAATTAGAAATGAGCAATAATGAACTGTCTTCTTACTTCTCTCTTAAAGTCTAAGGATTTCAAATTCACAACTCACTCTCTTTGACAGCAGGTTAATCTGCTGGACCCAGCACAGAAAAATCCTTTTGCTTGGAATAATAAATTAATAATGCATGTTTCTACTTTTGCTTATGTAACTCAAATATTTTTAATTAGCTATTTAAAGGTATTATAAGCATCCAGAATTCCCAAGCACTGTCAGAAGTGTTGATACAAATGTCTTCTCTTAGACTATTCCTACACTTGGAAACCAATTTCTGGTTTCCCACTCTTTAAATGCTAATATTTCTACTTTGTAAAGTTTCACCAATTTCAATAAGAACCTAAGACTCATCATTCTTTGAAGAAGCTAAACAAACGTTAGCATGGCTATAATACTATTCTGAAGGTGCCTAAGAAAACTCTGTTACATAAAGTGATCTATATTATATTTAATGTGTACAATGTTTGTGAGAAATAAATTACCTCAGTCCCCATGTGAATTCCATTTTAATTTAATTTTATATTCGTAATATTATGGTACAGTCATAGAGAAGAAAAGAATTTCCTGTCGTAAAAGGATGAAAGCTGACAAGAATCAGAATCCAAGTAGGCATCTGTGCCGGAATCTAAAATATCTTACCAGAGCTTACCAGACTAAACAAATTTGGTCAGTAAGGAATGCAATGTCTTAAAAAGCATATTGATTCAGAATTGTCTCATATGTTTTTATTTGCTTTCCTTGTTTTTAGAAATTAGTACAAACTTTACAGAACAGAAGGAGAAATAAATAAATAAAAAGTTCTAATGTGATTCTGCATCTAGCTTTTTCCTCCTGGATGAATTGCTACTATTTGCAAATTCAATACTCACTGAAATGGTGCTACAGACTCTGGAGGCAGGTCGTACGTGGACTTCTTTGTTGCCTTATTGTAGAAAAACTTTTTGTTAGAGGTTTTGCTGAATGCCATTGTCCAGGGGTCTTTGAAGAAAACCAAGAAGACGGAATCAAAAAACAAAAGAGGAGAAAGAAACACATCAAAATTTCTAATTGTAATGTTCCTTTGTACCATTCTCAGCAAACTACTTAACATATAAACTATTGTTTGGCTAATGCAGCATAAGAACATCAAAATAGAAAAATAGGTAATTTCTGTAGAACAGCAACCATACAATAATCACAATACAGTACTTTATTTTTTAAAATTCATAAGCAACCCTGCTTTGAACTAAAAGGTTATGAGGTGATTTTGTGCCAGTTACTAATGATGGCTGGTAAGGAACACAAATAGCATATGAAGAAGCTAGTTACAGCAAACATCTTTCAGCATTTTAAAGTTCTTTTCAAGAAAATAAACAGAAGAATCCAAGAAGCTCTCCCTCGGCCTCTAACATTTTCTATGCACTTTCTACCACCCGAGGTAGGAAGAAAAGACATTAAAATATAATAAGGGGGCAACAAATCAAGAAGGAAATCCGTGTTTGTTTTTTCTCATTCTACAAAGCAAAAATAATAAAAAGTGTCCTTACTTAATTTTCTCAACATCATCCCCCCCCCTTACACACACACACACACAATGATATCGATCCACAGTGCTCAAATTCCAGGCCTCAGGCTTGACTATTATATCAGACTTTGCATGAGTAGAAATTGATTTACCACTGACAGTCCGAACGATGTACAATCCAAAAGGTACAAAATGCCTGTCATCACGACCAGTGTAGGATAGCCGTGGGATTCCACCTGAGCTCTTGATAACCTTCATTTCTAACCTAAGTTAACAAACATGTGAAGAGAAAGAAAGAGAGAAAGAATAAGAAACAATCAGTATCTTTGCATAAACTATAAGAATCTCATAAGCTCTGACAGTCAATATGATTTGGTAGCAGGTAAAACAGGACTTGGACAAAGAGATCTAGTTTAAATTTTGTTCAATACAAATTCAGTATTGGCCAAATCAGTTCAACACCTTAGCTCTCTATCACAAGTAGTGATTTATCTCAGACAGATGCTGTAAAGATGAAGAAATCATAAGGTGGTTGGGTCCACAATTTTTGGATGAAGCTTGGTACCCATTTTTTTTAAGGTAGAATTCTATCTCCTCCAAGAATTGGAGTCTTGTCCCTAACATTACGACGCACCTTCCAAGTTCAACGTGAAACCCTATGATAAAACATGGCTGCTCGCTATGTATTCTAAAGCCTCAAGAACTGCAGAGCCAATAGAAATCCCAGCATACATCTATAATTTGAAGTGTGAATTTTGAGGAAATAACTTTCTCGTCCATTTCCAGAGGTTAGTAGAACCTTGAGGCTGTTACATTCATCGGAGATTGGCGGAATGCCTGCAAAGGCTTTGAATGAGGGTGCTGAGGGGCTCAGAATATTATAAAGTATAATAAGCATAAAAACTGTGAGGGAAACTAAGGTCAAGTTCTTCCATGAATCTCTGCCATAAACGAAATTCATATTTTACAAGAGGTAAAGCGATGAGGACTGTTGATGAATGGTTTTTTAGCCCTAAGTATGACTGCATCCAGATTAAACTGATTTTTTTAAAAAAGACATTTTTCCAATAGGTAAACATCTATTCCACTCTTGTTTTAGGCAAAAGTGACATCATCATACCACACTGTGGTTGTTGTTTTTTTAACCCTATTGATTTGGCAATAAGGAATAAATGATTTTCCTTCCAATATATACTCTATACCTTTTCTTTTTTCTACAGGCTGGTCAATCAGAACATAATAATACTGCTTTCCCAAACAGTAACAGAATTCTACGTTTTCAATCTGCAAATTAAATTACGTTTTAAAAAAATTCTGAGGACTTACCTCAGAAAGATCTTTTCCATATCCTCTAGCCTGTACACTTCCTTCACTCTGTGGGAATAAAACCAGTAAGCTTGGATATGTAAGCGCCAACCTCTGACTGTATCTAGGTTTCCTATAGTCCCCTTCTAGACAGAGTTGGGAACAAGCTATGGAACTTTTGCTGAATATTTTTAATACCTTGCCCTTTAAGCATATGATGACCCCCACACAAAAAAGGAGAAACCGCAGCCTTCGTGATTAAAGAGAAAAGATTGAAGAAGACTAAAAAACAATATATAATAAACAACGAAGAGTAACTGCACATAGTTTTTAAATATTTGTTCACTCTCGGGATCATTACAGAATTGAATCTATAGATTTAAGCATTTCTGGACTGCAACAACACCAATCCACTTGGTAATTCCAGATAGCAAAGTCAAACCATTCTGCTGAGCAAGTTAACCTTGCCATAAATTGTTGCTAAACAGAAAAATGCAGAATTATTCGTATAGAGAAAATTAAGGCTAGCTTTTTGAAAGTCTGTTCCAGCAAGTGTTATACGGTATATGCTAAATAAAAATCACAAATGGGCTTGCTTTTGGGGGAGATGCTTTGGAGTCAGTGGGGACTGCAAGTGCCTTGACACATTCCTGTAGTCTCCTTGGCAAAGATTTTTCAAAAATAGTTTTCACTGCCTGCTTCCTGGGGCTGAGAGAGAGGGACTGATCCAAGGTCACGCAGCTGGCTTTGTGTCTAAGGTGGGACTAGAACTCATCCAGTTTCAAGCCTGATGTTTTAACCACTACAAGAAGAATCCAAGAGGACTTGTTCACCTGATGGGGCTCATATCTGGACGGCTAGGTTTAGAGACAGCTTTCACAAACTTTTCTGCCAGCTGAATTCTGCAATCAGAAAGAGAGATTTATACATGGTACGGTATTGGACATTAAGAAAACTTATATGAGAATTTTCTGCAGTGTCTGCTGGGCAGATATTCCCAAAACAAACATAAAAAAATGATTGGATTTAATAATTCAGGCCTCTTCTGAAGAAAAGGTGATTAGTTGTTACCTAGTCTTCTTTCCAACAGGCATGTCTCCTTTGATAAAGTGGACAAAAAGAAAACAAAAAGGTTTCTAATATTGATCTGAAAAACTGTCTTGAACAGTGCAGATGAAAAGTTAAAAGAAGCCCCACTATCCCACAAAAATATTTATGCAATGGTCTACCGAAACGCTACTTACCGTTGATTGAAATGCTGCTCTTTAACATCACTGCCATTCAGCACCAAAGCATCCAGGATGTGGATGGCGTGGATTTTTCGCTGGGCTTTGCCCTAGAAAGAAAGGGAATTAGGAACATCTCAAAGTGCTACTCCTTGCAAAAAATGTGCATATCTGCATATAATGGTAGTCCTTATGAGTGACCACAGTTTATTTATTAAATTTATATGCCACTCATCTCACTTTTTTAAGCAACTGTGGGTGGCTGAATCTAAAATTTAGTCTGTTTCAATGTGGACCAATATGCAGATTTTCAGGCAGAGGGATGGAAAGACTTTAGTTCAGCTGGAAGATACTCAGAACAGATTGCAGTAAATTGGGATCAGAAATTCAGTCATTAAGTGAAACCTTAACAATGCTTAATCTTACTTTGGGGTTTGTCTGTTTTTCTTTACAGACCGGCAAAATTCATAAATCAAGGATTGGTCATAAAGTTATTTTTCCATCACTGTCATAACTGCTAACAGTTGCTGTATGAGCCAGTTGCTAAGTGAGATCTACTTGCATTCAATCTCAGTTTATATAAGTGAGATTAAATAGCACAATTTTTAATCAAAAAGTGCCCCTATCAATTTCTCCCCACTACCTTCTCTTTTATGAACCTTGAGGTCAAAAGTAATTTTATCTTCTGACTGGCTTTTATCTATTCTTGGGTTTTTTCTCCTTTTATTGATGTTTTATTTTATGGTATGTCTTTGGATTTGCAGAAACGCTTAGAGCCAATGAAGTTATTTCTCTGGAATTATCATGCCTGTAAATGCAAAACCACTCTGTCTTGGAAGTATGCGATCTGAATCTGTTCAGCCTCCAGCCACTGGGTCAACACTTCAACCACCTCATCTCTTTGGCCCAGAGATAAGATACAACCCAGAGCTTTTCTCTGAGACTCCCTCTGTTTTTCAACCATGTGATGCTTATTTTAGGGATTATACTACAGGCTTTATGTTGTTTTCCTACATCAAAATAGCTGAAACACTTTACTTTTTTGCTATTGTGGCCACAGTTAGTCCACTTCTGCTTTTGGCCAGTGTTTCTCACCTCAGCAACTTTTAAGATACGTGGATTTCAGCTCCCTTAGTTCCCAGCAGTCTATGCATCTTAAAAGTTGCTGAGGCTGAGAAATTCCTAGCCAAACATAAGAATTTTTTTTCCTGTCAAGATATCCTGAGGGACAATTTACTGGGAGCTGCACAGTGGTTATAAATGTGGCTAGCAGAAAGATTGGTTAGGGACTATGCCCTTGTTCTCTCTCCTCTCTCTTTTCATCCATCACACTGTTCAAGGAAGGAAACAGGGCAAAAACATTTTCAAAAGAAAACTTCTCTGAAGGTCACCAACCTCTCCTTTCAGCTCAGGAACAATTTCCACACAAAGAAGTGTATCCCGTGGCAGTTCTATCTTCAATTCCAGTTTGGTCCAGCGGTCTGATTGGCGACCAAGCCAAGTGTATATCTGAGACTTCTGCATATAAGCAAAAAAGGAGGTAGCCGGATTAGAGGCAGAAGCAGCCCACCAAAGAAGCCACATGCTCTCAAGCAGTTTGTAGTATAACAGGTGAGAGAAATGTGCATCCAAACTAGGATGATGTCTTAAGAAGGATATGAAAGAGATGTTATTAGGAAAGACAATAAACATTCAGTTTCCTTAACAAGACTCTCTAACTATTCCCAAAAATGTGACTTAATTTCACATAAGAAATATTAATTATTATAACCAAATAAGCAGAGATATTTCATCAAGTTATGAAACAAAGTTTTCATTTATCTTCAAATGACAAGGAGAATCCACCAGTCAAATTATCATCTTGGTAACATTTTGTTTCTTTTGTGTGTCTTCAAGTCAGTGTTGACTCCTGACGACAGCCTGGACAACCAGAAAGAAAAACGTACCTAATCTAAACAAATTCCACGTTACTTAAAATATATTATTTCACCTATTGATATTAACCAATATGTTTAATTATCACATACCCCTAATGACAGAAGGAACTTCTGCTCATTTCCCGATACCATGCATCTGTAATCCAGCACCGGTCGAATTTTGTGCAAAGTTTTTGAGTTGAGAGGAGTTGATTTATAACTAAAGATCTCTACGTTAGTACCCTAAAGCAAAATTGAAAGAGACAGAATGAAAGAGAATTCCACAATTTATTTCAATATGGTGACCTCCAGAGATCTGATCTGTAACTTTCATCAGTCACATCTACTGAGCAAGCTGACCAAGCATAATGAGAGTCTCTGAAAGAGACTAAGTTGAGGAAAGTAAAGGGCTAAATCTATGACTAGCATTAAAATACATTACAATGCTTTATGTACTGAGATAGAGCCTTGCTGGTACAGTGGTCTAAGCACCCTGTTATTAACACAGCTGCCTGCAATTTACTGCAATTTACTGCTGGTTCGAATCTCTCCAAGGCTCAAGATTGACTCAGCCTTCCATCCTTTCTAAGGTAGGTGAAATGAGGACCCAGTTTGTGGGGGCAATAAGCTGACTTTGTATAAATATACAAAAGTATGAAGGCTATTGCTTAACGCATTGTAAGCCGCCCTGAGTCTCCGGAGAAGGGCGGCATATAAATCAAATTAAAAATAAAAAATAAATAAAAAATAGCAGAATGTGCTAACTTCAGAGCCTATCAGCATGATAAATGCTTATCAGCCTACCTATCTTAGCATAAAGTAACTTCCATGAAGCTTAAGTTCCATCTTTATATATCCCTTTTCCTATAGTTTTAGAAAAGGCTCAGCCAATTGAATCTAACCATAGTGTCTAAGTGAAAGCCCTTCACAGTGCATTTCAAGCCAGCAGCTTTACAAGAATGTTAACCAAAGAACAGCTGACATTAAGTCTGGCCAGGTATTTTTTTTAATCTTTGCTTTCTATGAATGGCACCAAAGAGGGCATGAATGTCATCTGAATATCTCGACACAGAAAATGGGGAAAAAATTCTTACCTGAGTTAGTTCATAGAATTTGGACAAGGGATCAGAAGAGGATGGAGCAATTCGGGCTTGGTCTGGAATCTAGAAAGATTAAAAATTTAATTAGTTTAAAATTATAAATTGCCTACATTTCCCTGATTTTTTTTGTATTATGTAAGGAAAAAAACACGGCAATTTTACTATAAAGAAAAAAAATCAGACAATTTTATTCTTGTAGAAGCTATTGTTGAATCAAAATATTATTTTTCCACATATATTTTTATCTTCTCAATCCTCCTTCCTCATGAATCCCACACAAAGGACAGTGGGGATTTTCTGTTATAATAAACTACCCGTGTGGCCTTTGTCCATGCCTGCAAATTATCCAAAAGAATTAGGCAGTTCATTTAAACGTGAATGAGAATGAAAGTTCCTTTTCAAATCAGTAAAATACTTTTCATGCAATACATTATTAGCCTATAAAACAGGCTGCAATAAAAATCCCCCAAATCCAAGATCCATGCAGAGAAACCAACCTGCAATGAAACTATTAGTTCCCTTCAGCTATTAGCAATAAACTATATTTAATTCTACTGCATTATCTACTCTGTAATTTCAATGAATATTTATTATATTTGAAAAAAATACCCTTATATGAAAGATTTCAAACCTAAAATGTTGCAGAGATCCTTGCAAGTTCTCAGCTAGTAATCTCTATTTGGAGATATCATAACAATATCAATATTTTTTTTTTACTTTGGGATAATTAGCCAAGAAAACACTGTATTATGATTCCTCGCTTATAATTACATTTTTATACATCCATGACAAGTTTTAATTGTATGACAACACTGTTACCATAATACCTGCATCATTCAGGATGTCAAACGTTTTGTTGTGATTATAATCATGAGATAATTTAGATAGCAATTTTATTCTTGTTTTCTTTCTCCTAAAAACAAGGGATATATTTCCAACTCTGTCCTTCATCCTTCCAGTCAACTGGGCCAGTCAGCAGTTTTTCTTCCTCAACAATGAGTGCTTTTTATTAACAGAACTCTTACTCTCACAGAAACTAGCAGAACAAGCTGCCATCTGAGGAGGAAGCAGGATTTTCAATTCAGAGATGAAATGCTATCATTTTAACTTCCCAAGTCTTCCCTGCAGTGACAGGAGTGAAAAGAAGACTAACTTCTAAAAGGCTGAGACTTCACCTGTAAAATAGTAACTTCCAGCTGTGTTTCAGACATATTAAAGAGGATTGTGTCAGCTGGATAAAGAAGACAGTACAACTAGTTTAAGAAAATCATAAATAATGCCAGACTAGGTCAATTTGTACCTGCAATGTTATTAAAAACTGACATCAACTGGT
The DNA here is from genome assembly GCF_059756535.1 of Pantherophis guttatus. Classification (NCBI taxonomy): domain Eukaryota; kingdom Metazoa; phylum Chordata; class Lepidosauria; order Squamata; family Colubridae; genus Pantherophis; species Pantherophis guttatus. The sequence goes on along the minus strand of NC_142063.1, from coordinate 286,720,603 downwards.
TGCGAAGGGTCATCCTGAGCATACCTTTTGATCTTCTAAAGACAAAAGAATCCTTTCTGACAGAGAATATATGATGTTCTTATTCGGACTGCAGAAACCTAGTTCTTATATTAAGAAAGTTGAGAACCACAAAATACAATGGTTGTAATATTTTGCTTCTTTGTCTTACTCACCCCCCAAAGTCGGAGGCATTCTTTTCGGATATCAGCTTGACGTGGTTCATTCAAAGTCCTAAAAGAATATATAAGTGTCTAAATCTTCCCCCAAAAAGATACTTGAGGTTCTTTTTATCCCATCTACTCAATGATAACTTATTACTATCCATTCATCTAGTCACTGAGTCACATTGCTTGAATTGGGTGATCTTATGAATAGATAATACATAAAAAAACAATACAGGTGTCCTCAATTTACAACGGTTCACTTAGCAACCACTCAAAGTAATAACAGATCTGTGTTGGGGCTACTTATAACCTAGATTCAAACTTCCAGCAGACAGACAGACCAGAGACACAGACACACAAACACACACACACAGAGTTACATGACTGAACTACGAACACTTGACAACACAGCCACATTTTACAACCATCATGACTTACAACCATGATGGGCAGACTTCATTATGGTCGTAATTTGAGGACTACCTGTAGTTTTTGAAACCCAATGCTGCCTCACATATAATCTTGTTTCCCTACTAGTATGGCATTCTTGCGTTTGAAAAAAAACTCAATCTATAGTAGCTCAAATAAGAAAAAGCCAACCTACCATATTACAGATTTGGGCCATAAAAAACACTGCTTCTACCGAAGGAAAATCAATAGGACAAATTTAGTGACAACACACTAGGTAGGGCCCAGTGACTTGAAAGACAATAAAATCCTACTAAATTTACTCTAAATCAGTCCCATTGTAATCATACCATGGCTAAATTTGTACCTTACCACTATAAATGAAAATTATATTCATGAGACTAATTATGCATCTCAGAGAATCTACACATTAATTTCCAGTAAAATTCTTAAGTATAGTTTTGTAGAACACTTTTGAAAATACCAAATCTACTTACGTGTCTTGAACAAAGGCATGAATTTTGGCCAGGGCTTTAATCTGAACAGCACAGAATCTGCAAGAGAAAGCAGGTCTATTCTAGAGCATTCAGAGGAACTTGTTAAATGAAAGTCTTATGAATCAAAATATGGATTAAAAAAATAAGAGGCAGAACAAAAATAAAACATGTAGATTTGTACCACATTATAATGAATCGCATTGCACTGATACTGTTAGAAATTGAAGAGTATTTCATTTACAATTTTTGCTCATGATATTTTTCATTGGGTGAAATCCAGTGATTACTGGATCCCTTATCTATAATATTACCGCACATTTTAAATGTGTGTGTCAAATTTTTCAATTTTCAATTTCCAAACATTAGGAGTCCTCAAAACATTGGTTACTTTAATATCATTTAGATGCACTTGGTAAATAACTACATAAACATCATAACTTTTTAATATTTTGTTTGTTTCATTTGCCCAACAGGGATGCCTACACCTCCAAAGATCTGAAACTAATGCTTCAGGCAGCAAAATAGTAGCACCTCTCTGTTATTCATTAAAGCAGAACCTCTCTTTGGGCTGTCACAAAGTATGAAAGAAGACATGGCTACTTTAACATAGAAGACTAGAAAAACGAAGTGTATATTCTCATGAGTGCAGAGGGGTGTTTGAAGCATTTCTTTCAAATCGTTTTCAAGTATGCACTAACTCACTGTAGAATAGGAGACACAATCAGCCTCCCAAATCCTTGGGGTAGCCAGGCCTCAGTAGGTAAGGAATTAGATATAATATTCTATTTCACCACTTGCCTTTTGTCAAACATACACAATGATTTAGCTTCTTTGGTTTAAGAAAAAATGAGTCTTGGAAAAGAGATAACTTGCCTATGATATCAGAATAGAAGACTAAAATTGGAGAAAATGCTGCAATTGGGAGTATATATCCACAATAGAAGTTTAACTAATTCAAGCAGAAGTGGCTTCCTTATATGCAATATATCACAAAGCAAGGCAGATCTGGATACCTGGAATATGGTTAGGGCTCCAATAAAAACTAACAACATCTACTAATGCTTGGTGTGAAGTTTTACTATCTAATCTGTGGCCAGCGATTAGAGATACAAATAGAAGGGGATGGGAAAATATGTACAGGTAGTCCTCAAGTTACAAATGTAATAGAGCCTGCCTATTCCATTTGTAACCCGAGGATTCGTAGGAGTGAATCTCATACCTTGAACCTGGTCATTCCCTTCTTTCGTTTTTTCCAAAGGACTGGCAAAGCCTATAGAGACGCAATCTCCCTGCAGGCTTCGGCAAGGAAACAGCAAACGGCAAATATCCAGGCCTCAATTCACGGAGAATAGAGGCTTAAACTGCGAGTTCACGCGAGATCAATAGCACGAGATCTCACGCTACTGATCTCGCGGTACATTAGGCCTTTGTTCTCTATGAATGCATCGAAAGCCTAAAGCAACAAAGTAGGCAAAGAAACCGCGACAGAGAGATGATCTTTGCAAGTTAAGTGAGTCTTCACAAGCACAGTGCCTGTAAAGACCCGGGGGGGGGGGGGTAGGTTGAATAGGCAGGGCGAATGTTGTAGAGCCTCTGCGGTCGTTCATAAGGGCGAACAACTGCTGTGGTGTTGCAACATTTGTAATTTGGGGATTTGTTCGTAAACACTAGGGGGCGCTTATTGCATAATTTTGAACGTTTGCTAAGTGAATGTTTGTAACCCGGGGATTACCTGTAATTAAAAAGTGTTCCATGTTTTTAAATTCAGAGAGAGAGTCTTCTTCATATCATATTTCTTTTCTAACTTCCTTTGCATTTTATTATTTGCTTTTCCCCTCTCTGCATTTCAGTATTTTAACGATAAACACATGGATGAAAAAAGTATCTTATAAAGTATGTTCTTATGCAAACTATTAAATTTAAAAAGATATTTTCAGATAGTAAAAGTAACTTGGTAAAATCACTAGCAAAAAGAGTGCAACTATCCAAAGGCAAATCCTTTATTTTTTCCTGCAGAAAGTTTTTGGGTTTGTTTTTTGTTTTTTGTATTAACTCACCTTTCATTTGAGCGGATCATGTAGTCATAGAAATCATGATCGCCTCTGATTACTTCCAAAGGAACAACAAGATTAACATCTTGGTCAGAGTTGCGTAGCTGGTTCATTTTCATGTTCACTGTGAAAAGATAGTCTCTCACTTCTTCAATTCCAGCTTTTAAACCACGGCATATCACATACCTGTAGAGGCACAAAATACTTTTTTCCTTGTTTTTTGTGGGTTTGAGTTTTTTACACAATGACTAATACCTTTTGCTAGATTAGAAGGGAAACTCATGTGTATATGCTTCTGAAGAAACATAGATCATGCTATTAGAATGGTACAATATTTCCTGCAGTCTAGAGTTTTTGAACGACAATGGATCCAGAATCGTCTAATGCTTTCTCTGTCGTTGCTATTTTTCCAAACTATTTGCCAGTGATAGAAAAAAACCTGCATGAACTAACAGTGAGCTCTGATTAATTGTAGATTATAGTAGCTTTGTCCTATTCATACTTTAATGTGACCAATATTAAGCTATTGTAGCCAATTCAAACATTTCCTAAATGATTACTAATATATATGTTAAAAAAGCAAAAAGAAAAGATCAAACAGAGTCTGGTGGCAAATAAAAAAAAAATACTTATCCAGTGCCCCTTGCTTCCCCCCAACTATCTTGTATAGTTCTTTCTCCTTCTCTGATTCCAAGAATGGAAAATTCACAGCCAAAACCAGACATAAAACACATATCAAGATTGCAACTACATCAAATCTTTTATCACTGTTTCCTCATTCAAGCAGATTAATTGCCTTCACATTTCTCACTTCTCACCTTTCCGAATTGGCAGGACGGCTTGTCACAGGTTTGAAGATTGATACACGTTCAAAGCAGCAATACAACAAATACACAAGGCCAATACTGAATGGTGTGAATAAGTCAAAGGTTTTGCAGAGAAAATGCCCTCCTGGAGGGAAAAAAAAAAAACAATTAAAAGGGAAAAACACATACTATTTTATATTCTATCTTTCCATCAAGAAATTGAGTTTATCTTTCTGAAACCTAAACGAAACCAAGGCAGAATGCTTGGGCTGTAGCTTCTTAATGAGTTTGTGCTCATCAAAGAACCAAGTGTGTGTTTTCTCATTCTGTCTCAGGCTTTATTAGATAACCATCTGCTACATAATTTATCATAGCAGTAAAGCTTTACCCACAGACTTCTTGAAAAACTGAACTGGGAAGATCTTGATGATCTGGTAATAGTCATGGCCAGGATTACATAAATCCATTTTATGCCTGTGCCCTTTCTTGTTTCATGCAACCCTGTTCAGACATATCTTATTCAGCTCTCATTTGGATTATTGCAATGCACTGTACATGGGGCTACCCTTGAACACATTCAGAAGCTACAAGTTGTCCAGCATGCAGTGGCATTAGTAGTTATGGAGACACCACATTACATCCATGTAACACTATTACTATAAAGGCCTCTATTATCCTGTTACAAGAATATCTACATATATCTAAATGCATTTTAGAAACAGCAATTCACAATGACAAAAAAATAAAATAAAAAAACAAAAACAGCCCAAATTGGAACACCTTGTCACTTATAGTCCAAAGTTTGAACAAATATTTTCAAGGGAAATGCTTCATAAATAGAAAAAGACAAAACAGACTGGAGAATATCTAACTCCAAAATCAGAGGAGGATAAAATATAGAGGTAAGGCAAAATGCAACAGCACCTGTCCGTATAACAGAGAGTCCTGTGAGGAACTGACAAAGCGTCAGCTGTTTGCTTAAAATCTCTTGGATGTTTTCCTGCCCTTCTACTGAGAAGCCCTGAAACACACAAAGTTAAATGCATAATTGTTTAATATCACCATCTATAAGATTAAAAAATAATGGCTCTTCAGGTGTTAGCGCTATCTTCCAACCAATCCACCGTCAGAACTAATCTGTCCTTCTCTGGAGTGCCAAGTTTCGCCTTGGCTGATTGAGCAAAACATTGCTGCCACTTTCTCATCTCTCTCTTACCAACACCAACCACAGTAGAATATGCTTGTTGCCTTTCTGCTCCCTTCATTTATTATAGCACCAAATTACAACTGAGATATGTAGATTTGGGGTGGAGGGAGAGAACAGAAGAGAAAGTAAAATCAGTAGTGAAGTATCTTCCCTCTGGTTATAAACTGATAGGCATCATCTGTCTAAAGCAGTGGCCCTCAACCTTTTGGGCACCAGGGACCGATTCCACCAGAGGAGGTGTGGTTTTGCATGCTCCCTAATCCCAGAGGGGGCTTTCCTTGTTTGCACAGCCCAATTGCTGACATGCTGACATAAAGGATCGTGTTCTCCCTTTTACCTCATTTTTCTGTATAATCCTATTGGCAATACTCACTGAACATGCCTGTATGTAGATTGAGGGTTATTTTATAATAATTTTTAAGGAACCACTGCTATCGGTTTTCGATAATGTCTAGCTCAATGGCCAAGGTTATTCTGACAGAGGGCAGCAGCACTCAGGTCTTATACACGTGAGGCATTTAGGGAAAGGAAAAGGATGGAGTTCAGATTCCTATTACCTCTAGAGAGCCTTTGGAACTTGGACATTAATGGGAAAATGATAATTGACCTTTCATTGAGTTTCATAGGCTCTTGACTCCAGAGTTTGCTGCGTTATTAAATAAAGGCATATCCCTCTGGGATAGATTGACTATGCATAGTTAAGTCCATATAATCCCAGGAATCAAGTTCAATTCAAAGGTATTTTATAATTATAGCAGCTAGATAAAATTTGTCAACTACATCTCGGACCTTTCACAAAAGGTCATTCTCTTGACCAAAAAAACTCTCTAAGAGTTTTGCTTCACTTAGGACATAAAAATATGTTTTATTAGCTGAAAATAGAGGCTCGGTATTTACACGCAACAAGATCAGCTATATAGTTACATTGAAGTTTAAGTTTCTCAAGGACATTTGTAACGTATAATTTGGTGACATTCAGGGAACATATGTATATATATATATATATATATATATATATATATATTTCATTTCCACACAGTTCATTAATCCAGTTCCAAGATAAAACAGAATGATCCATGAAGTAGCTGCAAAGGAAAGCTAGTATTATGATTATTTTCCTAATTTGACTGCATGTCACAGCATGCTATGAAAGGTAAGCTGCAGATAATGCCCACAGGATAAAAGAGAGAAAAAAAACATACCCCATCGGCCATTAAGAAATGCACCCCCTTCTGATCTGTGTTGTCCAGCACAAACTGCTGAAAGGCAGATATGTTCTCAGGACGGGTGATGTCGCCATCTCCCTCAACACCCCCTTCACCTAAGTGGGAAAACAAGGATTTTGATTTTGAATCACATATATTAATACCGTACTTACCGAAGAATTGTTTTTTTAAAAACCTCCTGTTTTTAAAAAAATAATTACCTAACTTTCAACAGGAAGTATTTTAGAAAGTTGTTTAGTAAAAGGAAAGGCATTTTTCTTATCCCAATACTGCCAGTTTTTCCTATTCTTAGATAATTAATGTTCTTGCAGAAAACCATGCATCCATTGCGAATGGTTTTTTAAAAAAAATGAAAACAATTTTGTTTGCTTACCATAGTAAGGCTCGAAAAGCTCACTAGATGCAGCATAGAAATCTTCCAATTTGAAATCGTTTGGTCCTTTTAAGGTCATCCCAAAACCTTTTGCATGCCACTTCTTCCTCCAGAGGATATATTCTGAGAAACCACCAGGGCCAGCACATACATCAGCAAAATATAGCAGTTCAGCAGAACTCTCTTTAATTAGTGGTTTCTGCAAACAGAAAGGATAAAAATTCAATCACCGCAACTAAATCAATCTCCCAAGTAAATAGTTGCTGATATCAATCTGTTAAATTGCTTAGCTTTTGAGGTGCTTAATCAACCTCCATTTCAATAAAGCTCTAAGGATTTTCCTACTCACTTTTCCCATTCAGAGAAGGTACCAGAGATACACAAATAAATGAAAACCCTCACCCCACGAGAATCCTTTGGGTTTGTAAACATGTGGTCGAAGACATAATCTATGTTTGCCATCTTCATTGCAGCTCTGTAAGTGTAAGATGGGCACTTGTTAAGAGTTTGCCCTTAACTGACCAGATATGTTGCAATGTGTAGTGTATTCTCTGACCTATTTAGGAAGAAAGCTCCGCGGATCATCTCATAGGGATTTGATCTTGTACGAGCTCGGCGCATCTCCTCTCCATCCAGCACATCAAAAACAGTCTGCAGAAAGAAATTAGAAAATCTAATCGGGGAAGGGGACCTAAACAGAACATTTTGCTGCTCCATACTTAGAACTTTATTTTACTTTACAGAACCCAATTAGGGGGAACAATTAGCAATGGAACATTCGTTCTTTAATCAGAATGTAAGCTTCATTAAGTAGACAAGGCCAAAAAAATTCAACCAGTGGTAGGATTCAAATAATTTAACAACCGGTTCTCTGCCCGAATGATTTCTTCCAACAACCAGTTCACCAAACTGCTCAGAAAATTAACAACCGGTTCTCCCGAAGTGGTGCGAACTGGCTGAATCCCACCACTGAATTCAACTCCAGAGAATTGCTAAAAATACTTTTATTGAAATTGGCTACAATAACAGAAAGGAGCAGAGCACAAAGAGGGTACACAAATAGGCAAGGAAGACCAGGGCCGAGGGGGAGCGGGGGGGAGCTATGAAAGACAGAGTGGGTCTGGTATGTGAATGGAAGGGGATCCTTGCTAGTGAGGAGAGTACCAGGAACAAAAATGGTCCAACGTATCATGCTGCCAATTTTCATGTGCAACCTCAAAGCCGCAGGTTTTTCTTCCATAACCGGATCTCATCAACTTTCAGAGATGACACTGCTTGACAGTGGAAGCCTACAAAATGGCAGGACATGTACACCTCAATCTTGGTACACAACTACCAAATATCCTCGATGATTAGACCAAGGGTCTTATAAATCCAAAATGTCCTGCCACCACTGTTGTGTGTGCCAGGTGTAGCATTTCCTCTCGTAATTCCACCAAAGGCAAATAAAGGTGACCATGATAATGCAAGAAGCCATCCTCAGATTTAAATAGAGGTATCTTGAACTGGTCCGGGTTACACTGGTGTGCTAAAGCTGAGCCTGAGTGAAATGGTTTCTTCCCTGCAGGTTTCAAATATGTGCTGTCAAGGAGGTGACTCCAAAGTGGCTTTCTAGCTGCAGTTTTCTAGCTGCAATATTGTGGCTGTGAAGGGCATCTGCTCCATCATTTGAGAGCCTGAACAAGGCATCTTCCCGTTTGCATGGGGCTGGGACACATAGATCAAGAAGTTAAAGCATGAGAATAAGGCAGACCATCAAGCCTGGCAATAACTGAGTTGCCAGGCTATGCATAGTTGCTCCAGGTTCTGGTGGTTGGGTCATATATATACTGGATATACTGTGTGCCTTCAGATGTTGCTCCCAAACCTTGAAAGCACCCTTGAGAATGAGCAGCTCTTCCAATATGGTGTCACTGATTTCATCTGTAGTTAACCTCCCTAAGTAAAAGGAGCAGAGCAGAGGTGATTGATTTGGTTTGTGCCCTGCAAGAGCAATGTTAGGGGCAGGCACTATAGTGCTTTATACTACCTTTATACTGGGGTCTGAGTGCTGAAAGAGTACGGATACAACATCTCCAGTTATTGGAAAACCTCATTGGAATGGCTCTTTGTTTCACAGTGGCCCAAAGAAGGAAGTAATAATATGCGAGAAAGCAGAAATAAACTTGTAAGAGAAGTTTGCAAAATCTAGGAATCACTGCACATCTTCGTCACTTGACAGCTTTGTTACTTTGTTACTTGGTTTACTCGAACCTTGATAGGATCTATGCCCAGGCCTTCAGGTGAAAATGAAATAGCCCAGGAGTTGTCTTGGCGAGATCAAATGTGCACTTTCCAACTTGGGAGTACAGGCAATACTTTTGGAGACATTGCAGGATAAATTTGGCATATATTCCTGTGGTACCCTGGAGTAGATCAAGATGTTGTCCAAGCAAATAATCGCTAACGGAAGATTTCATGAAAAGCTGGAAGACCATCAGGATTTACAGAGTCTGAATGGCATGATCAAGTATTTGAAATGGCTAAAACTGATCTGCAAGGTGATAATCCCCTTTCTTGATCTAGATCACACAGTACACTCCATGAAGCTCCAGTATGGTGATGACAATGACAGAGAAAAATGAGCAGAATAGGATTATCTGTCATTTTACCTCCCCAGTAGAGGTCCCTGTCCTATTTTTGAAGAATAAATTTGCAAGGGAGAGCTTCATCTTTGTAATGACTATACCTAAATCACATAACTCTGCAACCAACGTTCTCTTCTGCTGATCTTGGATCTCCTATAATAATTATTCTCAATGAATTCACAGAGATCCACTATCTCTAGCTCAGAAAGTACATATAATCTTTGGAATAGTTGCTCTGGGGACAAAATTTATTGTGCGATCACAGAAGTAGTGTAGGGAAAGATGGTCAGTCTGCTTGGCACTGGATACATCATGGAAGCCCACATTCCAGGTCAGCAGAGTTTGGGCAACTTTACTATGAATAGTGCTTGAGTGGTCCCTGCAGGTTTCCGCATGATAACATATGAGTGGTATCCCTGCTCTATGATTACCTGATGCAGCTAGCAGTTGTGATTGCTAATATGGCAATGTGCCTAGAGGGCACAATGGGCAGTGAGACACCAAAACATCTAGCCACTCTAGGCAGATCGCCATATTAGCAATCACAACTGCAAGATGTATCAGGTGATCATATTTGGTTCTCTTTGTTATATTTTGTCAGTCAGGCTGCATGGTGTTCATATGGAGGAATAGGACTGGAAGCAAATTTTCATGGTCCAGTTTCAAAAACAAGGAAGAATGCCAGAGCACTTGACAACCAATGATCTGGGGACATACAATACCACCTATGCACAGGGCTTTCTGAGGAGCTGGAGTCAAGCATACACCACAGGTGTGCTTTAGGGTATGTAGCTGGCAACCAGGAGATGAAGATCAGGGCATGAAAACGGTGCATATGCAGACCAGATGAAGAAAATAAGATGAAAAAACAGGAACGGAGCTACTGGGAAGAAGACATGGAATGTGCATTTGCATGCCAGGGAAATTTCTGATGAAAAAAATATACTTGCATGTGAATTTCTGGTTTCTGTAAATTAATAAGGCTATCTCGTGTGAAAATTACCAGGAAGAGAATCCCCATTCCCCCACCCCCCATAAAAGTAGAATATCAGCTAGAAGCTACACATTCTACACATACACCTTCTAAACAAACCACTTTTCCAGTCAATCTGGTCTGAAACCTGGTAAGATTATAGGCATGATTGCAAGCGTATCCCTCTACTCCTGAATTAAAATGCTTTACAAGTGAAACTAAATACAGCCTACCATAATTAGAGAAGAACAGGAATTTATGGCTAAGTGCAACATTCCGCTTCTCCTCTCACATACAGGAGACTTGCTACTTGAGGATGTGAAAAAACAATATATTCCCTTTTCCTGGATGGACGAAAGGACCATATACATGACCAAGTTTCATCCTGGCAGTTGAAGCTCTGATCCAGCAAAATTATCTGATAGAAATCTTTCTATTTTGTAACATTTATTAAAATAATGAAAAGAAAAATATGTTACCCTGGAAATATTTTCTAAAGGGAAACTCTACCCAATCGTTACATCCACTGGATAGAGAAGGACTTGTATGAGTTAAAATATTCTTATGTCCAATTCTCATGGGTGGGACAGAAGGCCAAATGCTAACTGGAATGGTATGCCTCAATTCGGATTTGTTAAGAGTATTTTCTAGAGCACAGCTTATTGTAGCCCGAATGATTAGGAATGGTCTTCTCACTGAATGACCAGAAATTGATAAAGAGGAAATCAGTTTTTGGATTATAGATCTGTGTCTGGAGCAATCATCAGTTGCATCAATTCACACTTCCCCACTCTGGATAGCACAATTTTCCACAATGGCTCTCTTGTCTAGGGCTGAGCTCCAATAACCAGCCTGTATCACAAGCAATCTGAGAAACATTTTGTTAACTTCCTACATACTATCCAGAGAATGTAGGAAAGGACATCCAAGATCTTCTGACTGAGTCAGATATTTGTTTGCCAGGCAAGAACTCAACTACTATTCAATTGCTCGAATAAGGTTCTCTTTTCCTTGCTGCCACCCTCTCTAGGACAGCGGTCCCCAACCTTTCTGGCTTGGGGGCCCAGCGGGGGAGGGGAGAGGGAATGGTTACAAGCAAGCAGTAGGCATGCACACACACAGCTCTATTTCCGCTTGAACAAATAGAGCTTCACTCATATGGTCCGGTTCTGAACGGGTTGTGGACCACTACTCTAAGAGACCCACTGTTGTGCTTTTTCTCCCATTCTTTTGAATGTGTTCAGTGCAGGATCCCTGTAAGAGTCTGTCTCTGATATCAAGGCAAGGAGTCAATCTGAAGCTTCTGAAAATAATTGGGGAATTGGCTTCCACCACAAAAGGAGGAATATCAAGTGAATATCAGGTATTCATATAAGTCAAATCAGTATCAGACAATATCAGTGCATCATATAAAAACTGATGGTTTGCATTTGTTTTTCCATGATTGGACTCAATAATATTGTACATAGATTGCAATTTCACAATCACCTAACAACAAACTCTTCCTTGGGAGCACCCACTTCAATATTATCAGAGTGCCATCCTCAAGAGATTTTGGGATGCATTCTTTGTAGTCGTCAAACTAGCTTCATTCAAAGAGGATAAGACTATTCATGTATTCTGTTTGTTAGGCATAATTACTCCATTTTCAGGACAGAAACTACGCTGAAACATACACAACTTTAAGATTGTTCATCTAAAGCAACTCATCCAAAGTTCGGTCTGATTATTAACTCAGTAGAGAAGGGGGAGAGGAAACAAATAGGGGAGCTACTTAAGCCTCCATGTTACTGGAAGCTACTCTTTTCTAAATGTCTCAAAACCGTCAGCCCAGATTGTTCTGCCTTTGCACTGCACTGGTATTTCTCCTTCTACTGACAGGCCTGTTGTGGTTCCAGGAGATAAAATTCACCTTGCACTGGAGCATGCTGTGTATGAGTTCTTGTCCACAGAATTCCGTTTCATCATCAATCACCAGTTTCTTCTATAAAACAAAACGTGGGGGAAATGAATCAATACGTGTAATGCATTTGTCCAAGACTGTGTAACACTCCCAACTCAAAAGAAGAAAATATGATTCATAACCCTGGAGGACCTGCACATGGTATTTGATGGTACCTCTTATATCAAATGTTTCTGTTCCCAGGATTGCTGGCAGCAGCAGCAGCAGCCTAAGCCCAAGTGAAAAGACCCCCCCCCCTCTTTTTAATGAATCGGAGACTGGTGCAACTTGCATGAATCATCATTTCCCATCTGAATCATTACGCAGCCCTAATAAGATCATCGCCTTTTTTTTTTAAAGATATGGTATGGTTAATAAAATTTAAGACTGAACCAAAACAGTGAAGGAAGAACAATTTACAAACAATGTAAAACCCATTAAGACAATGTAGACATTTTAGACACTGGGGAGTTTGGAGTGCTTGCAAATAAGAAATGTTCAGCCATTCAGCATGAGGAAAGGAAGCCCTGCCTCACCCTGATGTAGTTTCACAACCTCATCACCATCAGTGCATTGGCCATATTGTTCTTCGTTTTAGAGCATCTGATCAGACAGAGATGCTAAATCTACATAAACTACCTTACTATAAAAACCACCATGGGGAGACCAAACTTTTGCTTATCACATATAAATGGATACAAAAAAAATAAAGCTTTGTGGGGCAGGGAGAGGGGAATCTGCAAAATTATCTTTGCTAACTGAAAATGTCCATGTATGAAGCTGACTCTTAAAGTAGATTTTTAGATTTTCATATCCTATTAGTATTTCACAACAACAGAATGACTTATGGCAGCTGAACTGGAATAGAAGCATTCCTGCAAAGCCCCTTCCCTGATATGGTCACAAAATTCTCTCCACGGAATTCTGAGAGCAATGGGCAATTTATTAAGACTTTACATGAAACTGAAATTAATCTAACATGCACAAGGCTAACAAAATATTCATTTTATACCAAGATCAATGCAGACGGCTGAAATTCAAACCTATAGTTCTATTTTATAGAAAAATCTCTTTACAGAGACAATGCTAATAGTCTATATCTATATCTCCAAGACTTTTGGGGAGTTGGGCAGCATATAATTTTAATACATCATTTTCATTATCATCATCTTCTTCATCATCATCATCATCATTTATTTCCTTATAATAGGAAATTTGGTACTTACAGATATGGGAACAAGGAGTCTGCCTTAATTGTATTTTTCAGTACATGAACAATGACAGATCCATTCACTGTAAGTAGCAGGCATGGCATATTTTTAGTCTGAGCAACATGGAGAAAGCAAGCTTATATAAACTCCCCTAAGAATATAGTATCTCAGCAGTAGACAGCACATCATTTAACAATATGCCAATATCCAATAGAGGGGAAAAAACTATTCATCTCTCTGCTATTACTTACACTCTGCGCTACACTGCCACTTTTTAGAACATGTAAATATTGAAGAGCAGTGGTCTATGCCAGACAGACAAATGGCATTCTATAAATGAGAATATCACTGGAGCAAATGTGATTTCCTATTGCTCTGTTTAAACAGCTTGTCACGTTATTCAAGCTTTCACAAATACAGTAATCAGAGGAGTGAAGAGGCACTATTATATAATTTGAAACTGACAAACAAGGCCAGCCAGTCACACACTCAAGTGCATCAACCTGCTTATTTTACAGGGAGTACGAGCTGAGAAGAGCCTCCCAAGCACAAAGCATGAATATGTATCCCAGCCACAAAAAAATATCAACAAGGCTTCTTTGGCACATAAGAAAATAAAACAATTTTGTTTACAAGTACTTTTTATAAAATAATGTTAAAGAATTATAACTGCTTTCCAGGCCTTATGGGTTCTCTGTCCTATGGCTACAAAATTCACTTGGCAAACATAAGCTAGATGTAAAAAATAAAAATGGAACCATGACTATGACACCCTGAAAGAACAGAATTAAAATATGAGGGGAGCCTTCAGTGGAAATTCATTTAAATAGGTTTTCATTAAAATCATGTACTAAAATGTGATATGTAGGTCTCACCAGTAACTGTATTGAAAAAGTTAAAAAGATCAAGATATTCTACTTATATTTAAAGATTAAAGTTATTATTTTAATATGCTTTCATAGTTTCAAGTATTTAATAAAACTTTGACTCATTAGGTGAAGTTTAAGACTATTACTATAATTTTCCACCTGATGTATCTTTTAGCATACTTGGCCACTTTTCTGATTTTAACTAGCACTTTTTCACTCTTAACCAATTCAGCATTTAAATATTATTTTTTTGTTTCTTTACTAAGCAAGTAAAGAAATTTACATTCATGAGATGTTATCATTGATCAAAATTAATAAAAATTATTCATTTGTCTATCACTCTTTTATTCCCAGGGCTATGCTTTTCAGCAGTTCAATTACATTTCTTTATTTCCTGAGTGATTTTCAGTAGTTTAAAAAAAAACCATTGAATCAAAACATAAATATTTTAGCATTTGTGTATAAGTGTTCTAGCAATTTTGCAGACCCTGCTTAACAATCTTCATAATGCATTAACGTATTTTCTCTTTCTTAGAACTTTCTTTAGAACTTAGAACTAATAAAAAATAATAAATCTCTTTATCTACAGTATTTTTGCTTTGTTTTTCAGTAGACACCAGTTATAAAGATTTGGCATTGATTATTTCCTTTGTTGTGCAATCTGAATACCTTTCCTATCGTCATCCAATCTTTCATTTCTTCAGCATCTGGAATTTCTGTGGTACATTCCGGACACCAGTCCACCTGCTCATAAGCACTAGCCTGTGCACAAGAGAAAGATGATAAGTATAATAAATCTGGCTCAATGACACCCATAGATCAGAAAATCAACCTCAATCCAATTTTTACTTGAATGCTTGGAGAGAATCTGAGTAATTTCTTACTATTACTATAGGTATCAAAACATTCTTCTCATCCAAGAATAGAAATCAGTGTCTGATTTCAGGCAGTAAATCCTCAAATGAGGATTTTTATAATGAACTTTACCCGAGTCAATAGCACAAAGGAAAATATCTATCAGATCTCTTCACACTAGGATATTCTGAGAACAGAATATCAGGAAATTTAAAGGAAATGTAATTACCTCTGGCTCATCTTGCCAGTTGATGTTCATCTCTCCATCAAATCCTTTCAGAATGAGTCCCAATCCACGCCTTCCTTTTTGTTGTGAGGCTTCCACAATCTCTTGCCTTCCCTGGCCATATTTGCCAAGACCTTCACCTTCTCGAAAGCCCATCTTAGCCTACAAGGTAATAGAAAAGTTATTTTATATCGTTCCATTACTTTTCAGCAAAGAGCACTGGTCTGCCTGATTAAAAATATATTTTTACAGAAGATTTCCAGATTCTCCTTTCAAACATATTCACTTAACCAAGAGGAAAATTATATATAGAAAATGAAGCAGAAAAAAAACAAATGATGAAATAAAACTATTACAAATAAGCAACCTGCAGAGAACAGTTATTTGTTACTATACTTGCGAGGCATCTTCATTTAACTATATTCAGTTGTCTTCCTTCAGTGCCAAGTTTCTTCTTGAACATAACGTTTCTATCCAGAGAGATAACAATATGACTTCCATATGCCAAATCACACATAAAGAACAAAATGCCCATTTTCTGTAAGGGAACATAAAGACCCACATCCTATATAAAATCCAGAACTATCTTCTAAAACCCTAAAAAATACACAGACTCGGCTACCACCCTACAAAAGCACACTCACAAATGAGTGTTTTACAAACTAAAAAAATCCTTTTAAATCTATTTCAAAAAGTCATCAAGAAATAATTAAAACAGATAATGCTACAATCCAGAAAGATACAAGTAGAGTGACTTTCCACTTCAGGTGAATTTATTGCATTCTATTTTATTGCCTATTGCCCAATCTTAGTTTCAATTAAAAATATGTTTTCTTCCCATATTAAAACTTTTCATTTCTTGGACTGTAAAAGTCAAATGCTGATCTTTAAAAAATGTTTAAATAAAAATACAATTGCATAAAAATATTAAAACACAAAAAAATATACACACTGAAAAAATACATCCATGCTTCCATAAAGAAAAATAAGACTTTACTTTTCCAAAAAACAATCCCAACATAAACACTGCAGCACTTCTATCCCTTTATCAGAAGAATATCACACCCTAAGTCACAGTGGTAAAAACAAAACAAAAAAACAAAACAAAACAACTGGCATAAATACTTTTCCACATTAAAAAAAAGCTCAATCCATAAAATCCCTATAGACAAGTTATACCATAAAGAGAAAATATTCACAAAGACAAGTAAAACTGTCATTTACAGTTAATGAAAACACTTTGATACTAACTGACTACCAGGAGGAAAAAAAATAAAAGAAAACTATTATTTCTTTGCTCACCTTCAAAGACTCATTCTGGTTTGTTTAAGCAACCATGACTGAACAAATCCCAATTTGCATAAAGCATCCAAATAAAGCTGTTCCCCATTAGTAACTAAACCATAGCTTCTTAAACACAGTGATTATATCGAAGATGCAAAGTAACTATGGCTTTTAGGAAGTTCAAGGCTCATTTTCCACCAATTACCAACACAGAAGTAATCCGTGATTCTGCCTAACATACTAAAATGTTTGTTCGAAAGTATATTACATTTTGTACAAAAATATTACTTTATGTAATGTTTGAAAGATCATATCTGACTTTCTCATAAAACAGACTTGTTTTGCACTTCATTAAGGTTTTTAGTGCTTGCCTAAAAGGAAATATCTTATATTTCAAAAAGGTCACATATACACATATTTTCAGGCACCAGATACATACGTATATAAAAATGCATTACATACAGACTTGCATGTTTATAGGAAATACATTGCCAAAGGTCCTAAATAAGGAATTTCATTTATCTTTAAAGATTCACTGAACTAGGAATGCATCTGTACTTCTATCATTCAGATTGTTCTGTGATAATTTAGTTTGTAAAAGACAAGAGTCTATTCATTAAAATATTAAAATCATATGGGTAAACTCAGTTCATGTCTAATCCATACCCCCTAGAATACTAATAAATATATAGAGTTAAATACATACTGATAATGTATGTAGCACAGAGATGTTCAATATGATCACTTAATTTTCTGCTAAGAGCTACTGAAAATCCTATCCAAAGTAATTGTGCACCTAGGCCTTCAATGATGCTTTGCTTTTTAAAACTTTTTTTAATGTACATATTTTGGTTATAAGCCATCCTTTTAAAGGGTGACATACAGTCTGTGTAAAACACAAACAATATGATCTACAATAGCTAGAAAATAGAATTTTCAAAAAATAATTTAAATACTATATGCCAAACCAACTCAACAAAGCAACAAATCAATTTATTTGAAAATTAGGGCAGAAAAAATATGAAAGGGAAGACAGTTCAGTGTATTGAACTAAAAAAGAAAATTCTGATTTCCCTAGATATTCCCTGATTGTTCTTCAAGTACAGGTATTCTCCACTTACAACAGTTCACTTAATGACTATTTGAAGTTACAACAGCACTGAAAAAGTGATTTATGATCATTTTTCAGAGTTATGACTGTTGCAGCATCCCCATGGTCATGTGATTTACATTCGGATGCTTGACAACTGACTCACATTTATGATACTTGCAGTGTCCCTGGATCCTGTGATCTCCTTTTATGACCTTCTGACAAGCAAAGTCAATGGGGAAGTCAAATTCACTTAACAACCATGTTACTAATTTAACAACTGCAGTAATTCACTTAATAAATGTGGCAAGAAAAGTCATAAAATAAGGCAAAACTCACTTAACAAATTTCTCACTTAGCAACATAAATTTTGGGCTCAATTGAGGACTACCTGTAAAACGGAGCTAGAAGTTTATTCCACAGGGATTGCACCGAGTCTCAAAATGCTTGAAAGTGAAAACAAATGCCCTCATATCAAGCTACTAGTTCCTGGAGGTAAACAGAAAAGGATAACTACCAGGTTCTGAATAATAGCAGCTTAAACTATTTTAACCCTGGTGGGTTGCCAGTAACAGACTCTATGATGGTTGGAGATAAAGAAAATCAGAGAAAGACCAGCAACTGTAACTAAATGATAGAAGATTAAGGAAGCTCCACTAAGAGGCTATTACATTATTGTGACACTCCAAGAATATAAAGAGGTGTCTTAGTAGTGTTGAAAATCAGGAATCAATGGATAAAGAGATACCCTAACAAATGAAGAATGATAAACTCTAATTGTACTCTTAGGACCAAGCTGACAGATCCTACACAGCAAGAGGTATTCTGACCCACCATGAGCTTCTGGGACACACTGTTGTACATAGAGTAGCGGGATGATGTGCCCTCCACAAGGGAATCTGCACTGAAATTATTGCTGAAAGTGCCAAGAGAAGGCCGCCTCCCACTGTTCTCACTATCGGATTCACTGCTGCTTGTGGTGGAAGAATCTGAAAATCAAACAGAAGAAATAGAAGCTTCAAAAATCAGCACCACAACATATATTAGTCATGATCTACGAACATAGGTTACCTTTTATCAAATTGGACTATCTAGTTCAATACTGTCCCATTATTGGGCAGCAGTTCTCTGAAATTTTAGATTTCCAAAATGTCACATTCTGAAGTTGATACCAACTGCATTCACATTAGGTGCCATAATGCAGAGCTATGGAATCTGGAACATGCACATTTTAGGATATATCTTTTCTCTGTTTCCAAACACACGAAGATTGAGAATAATCAAATAGGAAGGATCTTTTTGAATAGAGAGAATGTGAGAAAGGGACCCTTTAGTTGCAGTCTCCTTTTGAAACAGGATCACATAACAGCTAATTTCTGTAGTGTAGCTGCAGTCCATTATAATAAACTACTATAATCCCAAAAGCGAAGAGAGGTACAATAACAAACAGTATAGGAAACCTCTGATATGTCAAGAGAACTTATCAATTTCCAAGCATCCCAGCTTAAGGTGTTGATGTCTATTAATCTAAATGCTTTTTAATAATTTAAATACCTTAAAATGTTTTCTCCTCAAAATCATCCAATCCATATAGCACATAACAACATACCTGTTCCTAGTCTAAATATTAAGATCAGTTAATATGTGATGGGCAGAAAGGCTGTCCTGGTGACAACTCCTAACTTCAGGCTGTTTTCAACAACTAAAAACAGACAGATGAAGGACAAAAGAACTACCATTTCAGCTGATCGCTTAAAAATGAACTTTGCTTTAGATGTCTGTATTTTTAACGTCTTTGGGACTTAGTTACTTTATATTAATAATATAAATAATTATATTAATAATTTTATATTATTGTTTAGACAACTCATGACATGTTAGGTTATTGTATATTTCCTTATCTAAACAGAATCAGAATGACCAAAGGCAAAAAAGCAACAGGAGCTGGAATGTCTGCTGACTTCCTGCCAGCTTTCCCATTGACTTTCCTTGTAGAAAGTTGGCAGAAAGTGTTGGATAAGACAAGTACATGACCGTAACTGACCACAGCAGCACAGCCATGCAGCAGCAGTGAAGCCAATATATTTTGCCAAATTTCAATCCCATGGGAATCACACATCCTGGATTTTGGATTTCTGTAAGTTAGCCCATTTGAGGTACGCCGTTTCAAAATTGTTGCCCTGTGATGCACTGTTTCACCCAATTGAAGGTTATAAACAATCAAACAGACACGAGGGTTTTAGTTGTATAGCGATTCTTTTTAATTGTTCTCTTGTGCATAGCATTGGGTTCTTTGGAGTAAAGAGTGATACAATAACAGCAATATTATCCACCAAAATAGCTTCGATTCCCAAATCCATCTCAAAAGTCAAATTGGAATGAAGATAAATAAAAGGATAAATTCTTTCCAGACAGCTTGACATTTATAAGCAACTATTCATTCCGAGTCTGGCTTAAAATTACAAATCAGATATCAAACTAGTTTTTCAAAGCCACAGGATTTGCCTCCATTTCCTTCAAAGCCAATAAGATAATATTACTCCTGACTTATATATTTATCATTTATTTTTTACAATCTATTCTTATAAATTACAGTGTATATAGACAGCACTGTCTTAACTGATTACTAAATTCAGACTGCACAAGGATCCAAAGAATACATAGCTGGCCTCATTTTTCCATATATCTGTCAATATCCTTAGGTTGCACAAGCTAAAAACACTTCATTTTATGCTATTTTAGTTTGAAGGGAGTTGATTCCAGAGGAGCAAGACAGTGAAGTTTAAATACTTCATGTGGGGAAAAAGAATTAACACAGCTCTTCCCTAGGAATTCTCAGAGTGTATGTTTAATGGTACAAGTAGTCTACTTTAGTTTGGCAAGATTTCTGTATATAACCAAGGAACAATAAAGAACACTGCTTAGAAGCAGCTCAACATGTGTTGATTTTTGGAACCTGACAGGCTTCCTTCTCTCATTTGTGCAGTTATTCTAGCTGTGACTGGATGTTGAATGTTCTTTGACTATTCAAACTACATATACCAAGGCCTCGCTGGGCTGGGCTAAAATATTCCACTACCTTCTGATTCACAATTCTGATACCTCATAGTATTTTTGTTACAGTGTTCTCATTAATAACAATTCAACTAAGAACAGTGGGGAGATTGCTATAAATTCAATGCAACAAAGTTAGAGATAAATGTTTGAGTATGGGAGTTTTAAAATTATCATAGTTGCATTTTCCATCATACAATGTTCTCCAAGATGACTGAAAGCTTCAGGAATTTATGTAAAAATTGCTTCAATAAGTACCTTGAGTTGCATGGTTAATATTAAGTTGGGTTTCATCATCTGATGTGGAACTAAGAGTCAAACCCAACTCTTCTATTCTTTTTTTCTGCCTTTTCTGTGGGCTGCCATATTCAGGATCTGTTCTTCTTTTCATTTTTACTGTATGAAAATAAGAGTATATTTTACAATAAATTCATATACATCACATAATTGTAAAGCAATATCCTAGTTTCCAATCTTTTTGTAAATATCTTACATAAAAAATTGGAGTGCCTCTGTACATTTTAAATACTATTCATTTAAAAGAAAAAGAGTAGGAAAGGAGAAATAAATGCTGTCTGTTTTCAAAGAAAATATGTCTGAATAGGCCCCACAATTACCTTCCAAAACATTTTTGTTTTCTTTTAGAGCATTGGTTATTTTTTTAAAAAATATTTTACTTATTTCAATAAAATGTTATTTCTCCTGAATATTTTAACAAGGTAAAACATTAAAATATTAAGCCTAATTAGTCAGATGCCACCAATTTTGTGTTTCTAAATCATAAACATTTTCATTTTTTTACTAAATGATTAAAACTTACTTTCGTACAAAATATACTGAATTCAACATTTACACGTTAAACCTCTAAAATTCATTACACTATGCTTTTTATTGGAAAGCATAAATATTTCATAATTTGCCAGAAAAATTATATCAAAACTAACTGAATTTGATGTAAAATTCAGGTAGGTTTGGAAACATGTTTTGGATTATAATCCAAGAAGTGAGTTCATATCAAACACAAAATTTATAAATTGAATCATACGGATATAGCTGTCAATTATTTAAATACTGTTTTATTTTAATATTGAATCCAGCTTTCAAACTAATTTTTTTATTTTTGTTTCTTTCTCTGATTATATTGTATTGTAATTAAAAATAAAATAAAAACAGTATATTTGAGACTAGAATCATAAATATTTTTATGTGAGCCCCATTTATACAATGGAATTGACTGCTGAATCAAGATTTGTAAAGGTTAGGGACAGGTCATATATTTAAAACCAGAAAAATAAGAGGGATAATAAACATACAACCAGTTTAGCTGGTATTTATGTATTAACAACATGTACCATAAAAAAACTATTGTTTCTAAAAAAAAGTTGAAGCATTAAAAAAGCTACAAAAATTAAAAATGCTGATTTCATTAACACAAAGATACATTAATGCCACTAGAGGTATCCAAAAACTTTTTGGCATGGAACATACAGCTGCCTGCTTGCAGCTGGATACTTTCAATTAAGTGAAGAATTCTTACATTGTTATTCTTTTGATAACAATATCTAGAAAAAGTATAGTATGTCCTACATTATATAATTCTTTAATGAAGATGAGGTGAAATTGGCTGCATTGTATTTTCTTATTAACAAATGTGAATTCCATCATATTCATCCACACAGAAATAAATTACATAGACTCTTAAAAGAAAAAAATGCCATTCCTGTGAGAATCAGATGAACAGCTGCCTATTACAGAATATACTCTGGTCAATTCAGAGAATGGCTCAACATTTAACTCCTCTGTAGTCCAGTTTTATATAACAAAATCAAGTCCCATTTCATTCAAAAGGCCTTATTCCAGTACAATATAACTGGGGAAAAAAATGAGCAAGAGAGTACTGACTTTTATTAACTTTGGGACATAAAAAAAATTGCTAGAATACATTGCTATATTTTCCAGAATAATGGAATATAATATCAAAACTTTATTCTGATGTTGTTTGGCCTCGATGCCACGCCTAACCTCCCAATAGAAAGAGAAAAGAAGTATGAATTGGATGGACAGGCACTTTTTAAAGTATAAGGGACTCAGAATTATAAAGATAGAATTTTAATTGGGGTATCAGTTCCTGAGGGATAGAAAATACTTAACAAAATTTTGCAAGAAGAGAGGGAAGGAATGCCTTTACTGAAGAAGACACAGCCATAAAAGAATAAACAAACCAACAGCACTTTATACACAGAGCAGAAATGGAATAGGGGAGCCCCATGGTGAAACTTGGGGAGCAAAAGGTGGTTGAAAATAAGTTTTTAAGTCTCTCAGGCAAACTGGGCAATCTTGAAAGCAGGTGAGCCTCAAAAACAAGCACCGCCGGGTCCAAAATAACCAATTTCCTTGGGAAGTAGGTTTAGATCCCAGGCTAATTTAACAGGAGAGGCCCCAAAAGCTCAGATGGAGGCGAGGAGAAAGGCGAAGCAATGAAGGCAAGCTAAGGAGGAGTGAGAGACCGGGAGGGGGGGGGAACGGCCAACGACATGCGGGAAGACTGCGGTGGGAAAAAGTCATCGCCATGCTTATAACGGGCATAGAAGCACGCAGGGAAGAGGGAGCGAGCGGCGTAGGATCCTCTTGTGTGGCGGGAACGAACCGACCAGCGCCCTGGGAGAGAGAGCAAGAAGGGCGACCGGAGGAGCCGGCCGTGCACCGCCAGCCCTCACCTTCCTCGGCTCGCTCGCTTTCCCTCCCCGGGCCCCTTTGCCTGCTACACTCACAAGCGGGGGGGGGGAGGAAGGGGGCTCTGCCTCGGGCCGGAACAAAGAGGAGAGAAGGGAAGAGCAGGGCTCGGAGCTGTCCACAGGTGCGGCTGGGCTTGGCAGGAGGAACGGCAGCCCGCGCCCCCCCCCCCAACTCTATATACTCCGCCACAATTCACTTTCGTTTCCCGGCAGCTTCTCTCTGGGGCGGGTTCTTCCTCTGAGCAGGCGCGAACTGATGACGCAAAGCAAGGACGGGAGGGGGGAAAGGGAGGTTGGGGGATGTGCGCCTGGGAGTGGCGCCCCTACCGGCGGGCGGATAGAACTGAGCAACGAACGGCCCGAGCTTTATTCCAGTTCCCGAAGGCAGCCGAGTTGGCAGGCGGAACTAATAACTTTTATTTCGTAAGGTACTGCTGTCGGTCAATTTCTGTAGCCTACGGATGAGGCAAGTTAGGGCTTTTTTTTCCCCCTCTGTTTTCCAACAGCTGCTAATTCTCTCTCTCCGTTTTATGAAACCGAGTGAGGTATTAATTGTAAACTTAGGGATTTTAGACGTAACTACATGGATGGGAATCACTGTGTGGGTTTTACATTATAATAGATAAATAACTCAAGTAATTTGAATTAAATACTAACATCGGGGTGTTTTTTAAAAACCCATCATCCATCGCCTTGGGAAAAAAATTGTGTATCCACTCCCATAACATTCAGAGGGTATGATCGTCTTTAATGAAACTGAAATTGTAGGTACCCATCATATTATTACTTGGAAGTTTAGGTATATTAGCTTTTTAATAAAGGTGATATTAGCATTTTAGCATGGCATTCATATCTCCTTTTGAAGTTCAGGAAATAATTGTTTTGTCCTTTGAGCCAAAGCAATTTCTTTCTTTTACATTAGCCTTTTCAGCAACTAAACAGAGGGAGCAAATTCTGGAAGCCCTCGAATAAACTTACAAGTTTTAAGAAACATATGCACCTTGCAGGGAAGTAACATCACTCATATAAATTTGCTACTTGTGAAATTTTGTCTAGAATCACTGTTTTCTCTGTTCAGTTCTCACATGTAATCAATGTCTGATCACTTGCTTTCTAAAGTAGCACATACACTGTTTGTAAGTATCATTTGTTTCTGTCCCCTATATAACTATTTGAAATCCCCCTTAATAAATGCTTCTTGCTTTATCTGAATTACTTGGCAATTCATATTTTTGAGTGGTCAATAAAGCCCCTTTGCAAAAGTAAAAGTTTTTCTCTCCCAAATTCAGGGAATAGGTCACATAAATTCAGGGTGCTTGAGTTTCAAGGCAACAAGAGGTACAATGACAGTGATCTGTTCTGTCTGATAGCATCTGAATTAGATTGTCTTAGTGTGTTGTATGTGAGGACACCAAAGAAACTTTGGAAGCTACAGCTGATTCAAAACAAAGCGAAAGACATGAGGATGCTGATGGGATAGTTCACTAGGACCATACTTTTAACAATTTTACATCTTCGTTGGTTTATTCTCAGTCTGCTTCCAAATCCAGTTCTAGGTGCCATTTTTGCTCTTTAGAGCCCTTTCCAGCTTGTCTCTTGAGGATCCCCTGCTCGTCTATCAAGCTGTCTGCTTCAAAACAGTTTTCACTAAAAGCCCTTCTTAAATTACAATACTCCTACCTTTAGAGCTGAGACACATAACAGCAAAGAGGAGTTTTTCCATTTCAGTGGTCTTTTAATAAAGAACCACCTTGTTCAATACATTTATAGTAGGTCCTTCCAGTCAGCACCTAGGCCACTAAGGACCCCTTTTAATCTATACTACCAGAATTTAGCAATCATTTCTTGAGTTGCCAAAAAATCAGTGAAATAGTTTCCTGTCATTTATAAAAGTACAGTATATGAAAAAACATACAGTGCACTCAGAATAACAATGTAATATACAAATATTATTCACTTTATAACCCCATTTTTTCATTTTAAAAAAATCACTGTGATATAGCCCGACCTGCTTACCCTTGCCCTGCAATCCTTGCCCCAACAAAACACTAAGTGTAGCCCCCAGCCTTGGAAACAGTTCTTACATTATTTTGAAAGCATTTTACACTTTCAAACGTCAGGACATTTTAAGTGGTTGTTTTTCATTTTTCCTTTGTTGCTTTTCTATCTTATTGATTTTGATAGCAGTACACCTTTTTGTGGCTATAAGCTATTTCTTCTACTTTTAAAGTGAACTCTAAACTGCTCTGGATTAAGATTTTCTGAACCATAATAATAATTTAAAAAAAAAACATTTTAAAGTGCTATGAAGCAACTAAAGTTTGCAGAATATAACATAGTTCATATAAGCAAAGATATTAAGTAAAGTTGAATCATAAATACAAAGTATTTTAAATTCGGATAGAGGTCAGTGAGAAAATAATTGTTTTTCAAGTGTTTAAAGATACTTCATTTATGATTTTGTCGTCATTTTAGAATATTCACATAGATCTACTTCAGTCAGAATTCAATGTACTACTGAAGCTGTCACATGGATTTTCATCTGTCTTTTCCTGTGGTATTTCCTTACTCCATTTGTTTATTATTTATCACTCTATTTGCATTGTACCCTTTTTCATTAAACATGCATGCAGCCATCTACCCTGCTTTCTGGGGTTGAGAACTGAATGGTAATGCAGCATCAGTAACAAAATACATCTGGTTGAGCATTATGAGATATTTTAAATTGAAAAAGTCCTTTGAACAGCAGTTTTTTCTATCTTCAGTATTTGCATTAAGAAAGGAATTCTTATCTTACCTACTTTGTGACATTATGGTCGGATAGAAAAACTCAAGAGAAAAAGTATAGAACACTGACTTTAATAGCAAAGTTGTTCAGGATAGACCCCCCTCTTGGATTGAGCATGATGATAAAAATAAATAGCATCCTTCTCAAGTTTGATAGATGGAACTTTTTCTAAAAATTCGTTCACAGAACACTCTTCTGATAGCTGACCAAGAACTAATATATCATAAAAATAATTGGACTAAAAAAGCTCCTTGGGTGAGAAGCAAAACATCTTCAAGTAAAAACAAAAAGTCCAATTGCCTCTTGAAAAAGCACCTTTGAGCATATATATTTTAACTAGGTTGTTTCTATTAAATTTTAGGTAATATTTATGCAGAAGTATTGAAAATTCAAAAAAATTAACTTTTAAATACTACTGTATGTTGACATTGATATTTTATCTTCAAACAGTACAGGTGATGTACTTGAACAAAAAAACTATGAAAATTTGACTATTTATTTATTCCGCAAAAAATTAAAACTTCCGTCTGTGGAAAAAGTAAGCGCTCCTTTGGTTCTGATAGCTGGCTCTGCCCCCCATTTGCAGAAACAACCTCAAATGTGTATTTCTTATAACTGCCCAGCAGCTGTGACATCACCTCGGAGGAATTTTCTTCCCACTCCTCCATTCAGATTTTTTTCAGCTGTGCAATGTTTGAGGCATTTCTTGCATGCACAGCCATTCCAAATTGCCCCACAGCACCTCAGGTCCAGCTTTTGACTTGACCATCCCAGAACCCTCAATTTTTCCCTCAGCTATTCCTTGACATGCTCATTGTCGTGTTGCAAGGTTCACTTTTAGTTGAGGTTTAAGCTTCAAGCATTACATTATCCTTAAACACCCACTGATGCAATGAAGAATTCATAGTAGATTCTATGAGGGTGAACTACACAGGCCCTGATGCAGCAAATCATACCCTAACTTTAACCTAAGTTCCACCATCATGCTTTACAGTTGGAATCAGGTTCTTCTGGTGATACATTAGGTTTTCACTAAACATGTTTTCTGGTACTGTGGCCAAATAACTATCTTTGTCTCTTCTGTCCAGAGGACATTGTTCCAGAAGTCCTGGTCTTTGCCTAGATGTTCATGAGCAAACTTTAGTCTTGCCCTGATGTTCTTTCTGAACAGCAAAGGTTTCCTCTTGACGCATCTTCCATACAGATCTAATTTGTGCAGCTTGTGCATTTTGATATCAGCAGTAACAACTGCTACTTATAGGTTACATTATGAAATTCTGAAGTTCTTAGAAACTTCCTTCAGCAACTTGTGTTCTGCTCTTGGGCTGAACTTGATGGGACAGCCTGGTCTGGATAAATTGGCAGTTGTTTGAAATCTTCTCCATTTGTAGATGATCTTCTATACAGTGGAATGATTAATATCCAATTTTTGGCAAGCTTTCTAAATCTCTTCCCAGAATCATAGACAATTATCTTCTTTCTGAAGGCCCTGGAGATATCTTTTGATATAGGCCCGTGATACCACACAGTTCAGCAACTAAGAGTAAAGCAAACCAAATGTCTCAGGTTTGAATAAGACAGGTTCCTCCCAAATCTTCTCTAACAATATTCTCATCTTTTGCACCAGATCTGGTACACATAAGTCTAGTTTTAGGTATTTGAGGTGATAATAGTACAAGTATACTTACTTTACCAATATTGTTAAAATGAATATCAAATGTTGAAATATGTTGAAAAAGTCAAACATTTCAATGGGAGTATACTTAACTTTTTTCACATGGCTATAACTTCACCAATAAATTCTGGGTTGAGTAGTCTGAATAGGACCTTGTCACATATGAGTTTTGCTGCAGTAATGTATTGACAACTATTAAGGCTGCGTACAATTACTTGTAATAATATTTAACATTTGCATTTGCAAAGTCCAGTTATTAAAGTGTATAATTAATCATTCTTGTTAAAGCCAAAATAGGTAGACTGAATTGACTGTACAAAAATTCATAAACAAAGAAATAAAAGATTATTTCTTTTTTATATCTTGCACCTTAATAAATAGATAAAACAATGTCTTCAAGTAATACCAAAACAAAAAAGAAGGCATAGTCAATTGCTTGATGGTTTGAATGCAAAGCCTGGAACATGGGTGTTGTACACTTATGACAATAAAATTCTAGAATACTGGTATTGTGCGATCTTCCATTTGTTCAGAAATGCACCTTCTTCACACTGCTTTTTCAGGTGATTTTCTTCACTTTAGTCTCAAGATATCCTGAGTAGTTACTTCCCCCTCCCACAAAATTTTGGATTAATTTCATTCTATTCTGGCAACAGAAATTGAGGAAAACAATTTAGATCCTTTTATGGAAAACACAGTACAGTTCCTGCAAACTTTAACAAGTATCTTCAACATGTTTTAAAGTTATAACTGAGGCTACCATTCTTATTCTTCTTATGAACCATTAGATATATATATATATAAACTGTTGTCACAAATGATATATCATAGTATACACTTCAGTTGACCAACTATCATTGTTAAAGTTACTGAGAGAAAATTCAAGCTTGTGATATTCAAGCTTGTGCATTCTCACCCACAATTTTCATTCAAGTTATGAAAACCTTTGAAAAAAATCTGCTTCATAACATACAGAAGCATGAATGAAGTACTACTCTTCTAATCAATAAACAGCTATGTTTTGCCAAGTTCATGCATTTGCTCTGGAAGCTGTTCCTGCTCTTTTCACTTGACTGTAGAAAAGAAAGAGCATGAATTTGGAGGAAAATACATTAGCAGCTTGATTGATTCAAACAAGACTTTTTCATTACACATTGCTTTATGCTGTGAGGCATCTTTCAAATAGGTTTGCATAGCCCTAATTTTCATAGCAAGAACAGACGAGCTTTAATCACCATGAGTCCAGTGTGACAAATGAGTCATATAATTGAAAATTTGGACTTTTGGGGGGTAAAGATACCCATATATGCAATGAAGAAAAGAACAGGATCCTGCAAAGCTCCTTTAATCCACAATTTAAAATTCGATATCTTCTTTGTTCCAAATACCCTTTCTCCCCACAGAAACCATCTTGAGGAAATTCCAAAAAGCTGCACATATGCAGAGCAGATTTTCATATCACATGGGGACTATCGGAGTCACCATCATAATCATCACTTTCAGAACTGCTTGTGAAAGTGCTACTAAGGGAATGCATAGATGGAAGGCTACTGCTCTCACTATCTAATGTTGAGGTAAGACTACTGCTCTCACTGTCTGAAGAAGAGGTAAGACTACTGCTCTCACTGTCTGATGGTGGGCTTGATGGAACAATCTGCTTTCCTGCAATTAAACACATAAAAATACAGTAATTAGTCTACACAAAGTTGGTATAACTTAGGCTGATACAGATACCTTAATATACAAAAGTTATCTATAATTTTAATCAACTTATTTCAAATAAATCTCTGTCACAAGGTTACATACAAAAATATCTAGTGAAGGTTTGCACAAGGCCATTTCACCATCAGTTGTCTTAAATCAGTGTTGTGGAGATACCAACTGGAGAACTTCCATAGATAGTCACAGGTCAGGGGTTCTTAACATTTTCTTCACAAAAGACCCCCTTTAAATACCTTTTGTGGCCACGGACTATTGCTATAGACCTCCAAGACT
This sequence comes from Pantherophis guttatus, assembly GCF_059756535.1. NCBI lineage: Eukaryota > Metazoa > Chordata > Lepidosauria > Squamata > Colubridae > Pantherophis > Pantherophis guttatus. The sequence continues at coordinate 286,690,547 of NC_142063.1, read as the reverse complement.
TAACTCAAGATTTAAATCATTACATTTCTTCAAGTCTTTTCGGACCCCTTGTGACGATATGCCCCACCCCAGGGGTCTGCGGACCAGAGATTGAGAACCACTGATAATAGGTAGATAAATGTGTAAGATAAGGTGGGGCCTACCATGATTTCAAGTCAGTTATAGATTTCTAAGAGTAGAAATCCATTAATTTCACGAGTAAACTTATTCAGATATACACAGGTTTCATGTTTCTCTGCAGATACATATGGGTTTACTCTAATTTTAATTTTTTTTTTTTATTTGATTTATATGCCGCCCTTCTCCGGAGACTCAGGGCGGCTTACAATGCGTTAAGCAATAGTCTTCATACTTTTGTATATTTTATACAAAGTCAGCTTATTGCCCCCACAAACTGGGTCCTCATTTAACCTACCTTAGAAAGGATGGAAGGCTGAGTCAACCTTGAGCCTGGTAAGATTCGAACCTGCAGTAATTGCAGGCAGCTGTGTTAATAACAGGGTGCTTTAAACCACCGTACTACCAAGGCTCTTTTATTACCAAGGCTATTTTATTACCTATGGCTGATAACATTTTATGCCCTAATGAATGTAACAGTATTTATGGTTCTACGGCATTTGTGCAAGTGTTGCTGCCCTAAACTGATCATGTTTGATCAAGAATTTTTTGAAGGTTTTTTTGTGTGTGTGTGTAATGAACAGGGATAAAGTTTGAAAACCCTGGTATTAATGTACCAGGCAGGAAAATTAGAACCATCTTTGTTTCATAAAAGTCAACTATTGTCAAATTTGGGGGTCCCAAAGATTTTAAACATTTCAAGCAATATACTGTTTATCCTAGCACCTACATCAGGGACCATCTTTAGTAATTTCACAGAGTGAATGGTCTTCAGACACTAGGTTGGGGTCCACTGCCCTACATATATGTGTGTGTGTATCCTACTTAATAGCACAACTGTTCCAAGGAGACTATTAAGGAAAAAGATCAGTTATTACAAAAATGTGCCTACCCATTATCTCATCACTGTATATCCCAAAAAAGTGGAACAATATAGAGACCACTAAATTTTAGCTGCAAACTAGATTCTTCAACAGACACTATTTCTGTACTTGCAACATGATACTTCAATCAGCTGATCCCAAGGACCTGGTTTACTTTGAAGCCCAAGCTTATTGAAGCAAAGCAGAGCTGTATCTGGTCAGTCCTTGTAATGGAAGACCATATGTTATATATCCATAATGGAAGAAAGAGAGATAGAAACATACACACAGTATTAAACAATGTGGATTAAATAGGCGGTTAATCTATTTCACACTTTTCTTAAACATTCAGGGAAGCTATGCAACTGTACAACTTGGAAAATATCTGGCAAATTTGCTGTATTGTTCTCTTTTCAAATTTGAGCACAATTCAATCTTAAAACTAGTAGAAATGCAGATAAGAGATATCACCATGAATAAAATTAAGTTATAGAAGTATGTTTAGCTTGCTATCGATGCAATTCTAAATTACTCTCTAAAATAAGCTACTGACAAAGAAGTTTCATCTGCTAGGAATGGAGGACCCACCTCTCACCTTTTCTCTCTTGGATAAGGGACAGGCGACGACGCTTTGTCTCAGCATCCAAGTTTTCCACCATCCTGTCAATACAGTTGTCCAGAACCAGTGACCGGGTCTTGGATAGTATTGTCCCTCTACATATCGGACACTCCACTTTACGTTTCATCCATTCATCAATGCAATAGGAGCAGAAACTATGTGCACAATTCAGAGTGACAGCCTATAAAAAAACAAGAATGCAAGAAAAGTGTCACTTTATAGAAGGTCCTTCTTTTGATCATCACAGTTTATCTCGGGGAAGAATTAATTGTATAAAAGAGAAATATAAAACCAGCACTTTCCAAGGTTATTCTGTATTTTCCACTGTGCAGTATAAGAGATTTTGTTCTTCCATAGTAAAGGTGGTCCTCAACAATTCATTTAGACTGTTCAAAGTTATAATAGCATTAAAAAATGTGACTTAGGACCATTTTTCACACTTATGACCACGGCAGCATCCCGGTGGTCATGTGATTTACATCCGGATCCTTGACAACTGACTCACATTTATGACGGTTGCAGTGCCCTGGGGACATGTGATCACTTTTGCGACCTTCTGACAAGCAAAGTCAATGGGGAAACAAGATTCACTTAACAACCATGTTGCTAATTTAACAACTACAGTGATTCACTTAATAAATATGGCAAAGAAAGTCATAAAATGGGACAAGACTCACTTCACAAATTTCTCACTTAACAACATAAATTTTGGGCTCAGTTGTGGTTTTAAGTTGAGGACTACCTATACTATCTACATTTATATTAGCGTTATATTTTGTATCATTTGAAGAAAAAGCAAAACTTCAAATAAAAAAATATAAATATATAAAAACAGTGTTATATAGCATTAAATCACTTCTGATTTAGTTAATTTACTTTCTAAGAGATTCTAGAAGCACTGAGGACCTGGATTGGGCACAACAGTCTTTACTTCAATCCAAGCAAGACCAAGTAAGACTATGTTTTTGGACCTTCTGGCTCCAAGGATCTTCCATCTTTGGGTTTGGATGGGTGGCATTGCCCAGACATAGATCCACTGTGCAATCTGGGGTCCTCCTGGCTTCTGGTATGCTTCCAGATGCTATTGAAGATGCTGGTTGTCACCTTTAAAGCCCCTCATTGCTTAGGGTCAGATTACATGTGGAACCATCTCTCCCTAATTGTTTCTACCTGTCCTACCAGAGCTGGCAGGAAAGGCATATGATTAACTGGCTGGGCCCAGAAGCAGAGCCTTCTCTGCTGTGACATCTGCCCTTTGGAACATCCTTCCTCCTTGAGATCAGATTAGCCCCATCCTTGTAGATCTCTTGTAAGGCCTTGAAAACTTGGTTTTGTGCCCAGGCCTGGGACCCTTGAGGTGGGTAAAGCCCATCTCCTAGTTGTGTGGATAATAGCTTAGATTAGGCCTTGCTGCTACAGGTATGTGTTTTTATTTATTTGCTTTTATATTGTGCATTTTATTTTATTGTTTTAGTTGCTTTACTTTAAGCTGCTTCGAGTCATATAAAAGTCAGATGGGTGGCTATATAAACTGAATAAATAAATAGCCATTCCCCTCACAAACATGACTCTGGGTGATTAACAAATTAAAACAATATGTAACCAACAAGGTAAAAACAATAATCAAAAATAAAAGAAACATAATATATGGCATCCAAGGCAGCCAATAACCAACCCACCTGGGCTCAGCTAATCATCTTATCCCCATGTCTGGGAAAAATCTGTTTTCTCCTCAGTATTAATTATTTTGGATTTTTTTTTCAAGTTCTGGTTTATAAAGAGAAGAATGTGTGGGACATAATACTGTAGCTGTCTGTCAAGGCAGAATTGTTCCAGAAAATAGGACAAGAAAAAGTGGGTTTCAGTTTAGAAAAGAGTACATTTTTGTTGAACATCAAAAAGAATCGCCTTGATGGTAGACCTTACTAGAAAGGTTGGGACAGAGCCTGAATGGTTATCTGTCAGAGATATGTACCGTAGCAGTTTGTGTACTGGGCAAGGGGATGGACTAAATTATTTCTAAGGTTCTTTCCAATTCTTAAATTTTATTATTTAAAACTTAACATATTAATACAGTATATAATTTTGGGGCCTGAATGATAGGAGAATCTTGGGAGCCAGTTCAGAGTTGACCCCTATGAGTTGCATCACACAAAAAGCATATCGGTGAGGAGATCTGTCCAATGACTTCTGCCAAGGACTGGTCTCAAAAGCAGGCCCATCTCTAGTGGCATCCAATCCAAGGAAGTACATTCAAGCTAGACATTAGGAGGTAGTTCCTGATAAGCCTTTGGAAGTGATTCCAAACTAAGTGGTGAGTTCTGCTTTACTGGAGGTCTTCAAATGGAGGCTATTACCCTTTTGAGACCTGTCTGATCTCAGCCAAGTCAATAAAAACCCAAAAGAAAGTCATCTAAAAGGATTATACAGTAAGTATGATTACAATAGGGTATAGCAGTGGGGACATGGAGAGCCAACAATTTGCATGCCAGCACCTGAAAACACACACTCACAAGTATCCATGTGTCTAACCTGGAAAAATGGGGCAAAGCAAAGGGAGCCATCTCAGAAAAACTTTATCCATTTCTGATATTCTCATGTTTGCCTCAATTGACTTTTTATTTGACTGTTGCTAAATAAATTGATCTGATATGCTCCAGTAGTTCTAGTCTACATTTTTAAAAAATCTTTTTTATAAGATCTTTTGTATCTTATTTAAGCTTTCCTCACAGGGAAGCTTTAAACTTTAATCTTCCCCCACAGTTTTCATGAAAACATGAAGAACAAACTTGCACTTTGCTCTAAAATTTTCTCTTTTGAACAAAACAATAGTATTTATTTTACCTCAATAAAGTGTTCAGAGCAAATTGTACACTGCAGCTCATTCTCCAATACATCGTTCATCTGGCTCAGTGCCTCCTCTTTTTGTGCTCTTGCTTTCTCCTTCTCCTCCTATGGCCAAGACAGAACACAAAAACACTAGGAATGCAATTGCTGAAGCTAGGAAATGGACAACATGCTACTTACAATGAAGTATTGTGTACTCAGAAATATAAATTTTGCCTATATGATTAGTTAAAATACTGCTTTTCAATCCACAACCATATTTAAACATAAAAAGGAAAAAATGAGGGCAGTTCACACTGTATCGGTGGAAAGGAAGACAGGAGCTTCCTGAAGAAATTTTATAGACACTTAAAAGAGGATTGTAGAATGTCTGCACTGTCCATTTTTCCATACGTTCATAGGTCTATTATTCATACCTTGGTTTCTTTCAATTCCCTATCCTTGGCTTTAATTATTTCTTCAAAATCTTTCTTATTACGATTCAGTTCTTCCATCAGGGCCTGATGCTAAAAATTAAAAGCAAACAAAAACAGTTTCGGCAAAATAATTTGATATGCTGCATTCAAATTAATATCTCTGAAGCTGGTTGCCACGGAAATTCAATTCTTCTGAATGTGTTCCATAAAGCGTACAAATATTTGCCTATACATGATTATCAAACTATAAAACACTAAAAAAAGTAGAAATCTATGATAACACAGAGCTATTAACTTTAAAAATACGCACCAGACAAAATGATGAAAACAGTATTGCGGTGTTGTGTTGCAAACTCCACCCCTCTTGTATATGCATGTAATATCACAAGACACACACAAAAGGGCTGGATCCTACATCACGGCATTGCTTTCATCATTCTGCCCTCTTTGCCTCCATCCCTGCAGATGCTGCTGTATGGGTATCTATAATGCAGATACACATATACAGTATATTAAAGAAATACAGGTAGTCCTCGATTTACGACAATTCCTTTAGTGACTGTTCATTTACAACAGCACTGAAAAAAGTGACTTTGGACCGGTTTTTTCCACACTTTTGACCAGTGCAGCATCCCCATGGTCACGTGATAAAAATTCAGATGCTTGGCAACTGATTCATATTTATGACGGTTGCAGTGTCCTGGGGTCATGTGATCCCCTTTTGCAACCTTCTGACAAGCAAAGTCAATGGGGAAGCCAGATTCATTTAACAGCCGTGTTAACTTAACAACTGCAGTGATTCACTTAACAACTGTGGCAAGAAGAGTGAGACAACATTCACTGAACAAATGTCTCGCTTAGCAACATAAATGTTGGGCTCAACTGAGGTCATAAGTCAAGGACTAACTGTATATACATTTGGTACGTAAGTAAATTGTCTTCATTGCTGTCTCCTGCTGCTGCTGCTGCTGCTTCATCAGCTCGGACTAAAGCCCTCCCACCCTCTCAAATCACCACTGAAAACAATCTCTAAAAGAGAAAAGGAAAAAGCAGCAAGCAAAGAACGTGACCATCATTAGCACCACATGTACATACATACAAAAATACATACATATTCTTTATTTAAGAACTCTTATTTTTTATTTTAATAACATGGCACTGTTCTGGCATTTATTCGGACTTGATGGCTGAAGGAGAGTGTAAAATGTTGTTAAAGGATGAATAAATAAAATATTAATGGTCAGCATGAACAATTCCCGCAAAACAAGAAGTTGGCTACCTTTATCTCATAGGAGAAGCCAACACTATAATGACTTCCACTACACCAAGATACACAACTATTGTCCTAGCAATTTTTTAGTGGTCACATCTCCGTTATCTCTGAATTATATAAACTTCAGGAAAAACACAAACTTGTTAAGAAACCAACAGGAGGCAAAACGGAGATGAAAAGAAACAAATATAAAAAACAAAACAGGATGAATTCTGGACAAGTATCAAGTAGTTTGTCAAAACAATGCAAAATTGACAACTTGTTGACAGTCAGGCCTATGAAATACAGTAATATTAAAACTGTCAACACAGAGTTACAGCTATCAGGAACTAGCTTCTTTAGTAGGGCAAGATAATTGGTCTGGACATCAGGTGGACGAAGCAACTACAACTACAGAGCAACATGCTGCAGTCCCTCCCTGGAGAAACTATAAGTGACCATAGCTTCAGAACTGAATTTGTGGCAAAACAAAGGTTTTTAACTGTGTTCTCAATTTTTGACCAACAAAGTACGGCCTATAATCATGTGGTGGAGATATATGAATATTTTTATGTAAATAGGGCAAAAATATATTTTAAGGATACAAATAGCATAGGAATGCCAAAGTCAGTTAGATTGGCCTCAGAAAAAGATGGAACTGGCCCCAAAAAAAGTAAAATCCTGAGTGAACACAGAGGGGATAAACAGAACATAAAATAGAGCAGAGCAAAATCCATGGGGAAATGAAGAGATTTCTATGAATCTAATAACTAAGCTTTCTCGTTTAAGCAATTAAAAAGATAAATATCTCTAAAATTACCTGTAGTAGAACCTGAGCAAGTTGGTCCTTCAGTCTTTCTTCTCCATGTTCTTCATTTGCTCTCTACATAAATAACCGGATATGAATCACAAGCAGAAAAAAAATATTTAAAAAATCAATGTCAGTTTGCTGGATATCATGTACAAAAATTTTTCTCCGTACACTTATAAGAAAATGCAAGAGAGGACAATTACTGGTTGTGAAAACTAAAATTTTAAAATAAAATAAAAATAAAAATAAATCATGAAAAATCATCTTCACTTTTGCCAATCAAAAGTATATCCTGCTAAACACTATACTGTACTTTTAATATGAATGCTTCTATTGTTGAATGTTTAAAATCCTCTTTTGTTCTCTTCTAGGGCTAACCCTAACCCTCTCTCTTCCACCCACCAAACAACAAGTTTAAAGAAACAGATAAAGCAGCAAAACATCAATGGTTGTTATCATACCAGAAGAAAAAAAACCACCTTCAGCTGAAAACACTTGAACCTAGTAACTGCTATTGAATTTTTTGTTACCTTTTCCAAAAGTGTTTTTAAAGTGTTGTTTATTGAAAATATGCAACTTAAAATATGTTACAAAATATCTTCCCCAAAGAATAACAGGTCTGGAGAAGTAGAGCCGGTAATCAGAATATATATTCCATGAATATTAAATATTTATTTAATATTTATTTTTCGTCAAATGAAATTACTCTTTTATCTTAAAGGAGAGTTCTTTGTAACTGAAAACTATATTTTAAACAAGAATAAAGGATAAAGAATAAAAATGCTGTTTTATTCTTGAAAAACACCCAGGGAACTACATCATTTCCCACAGGGGCACATATTAGTGCTTCAAATTCTAATTTTTAAAAATAAACATACTAGAATTCCCTAGAATCGTCATATTACCCAAGACTGAAATTTGAAAAACCTATGGAGAGAGGAAACCTTTCACATTTTCAAGTTCTGTGGAGAAAGGAGAGGATCACTGAAATTGGGTGATGGTGACTAAAAATCTGAAAAGATTTGCCAATATTAAAAAAGCTGACCTTTCCCTCCCTCTGGTCATTCATGTTTAGGGATGATCATTTTTTAGGAAGCCAAAGGATGTATTCTTTCTTTGAATGAAGTGCTGGTACTGCACTACAAAAGACAGCAGGTTATGCATAAAATAGGCTTAAAAAGTTAAAAATTATGTAACTAAACTTACCAAAAAGTTCCCTTTTTCAGATGTTTACAAATGTTACTTTTATTAGACTACTACTTTACCCCAAATATTGGCATTTCCAAGGACATTGCAGTGCTCCCCACCCCTTAGTTTAAGTTCATCCTAAAAGCTTGCCTATTTTAAAAGATAAATGAAAGCTTATCATGGTTATACCTACCTGTAGTTCATTACAGAAAGATTTCTCTAGCTGTTCGACTTGTTGCTGCTGCTGCTGCTGCTCGGTACATAACTGTTCTTGCAGTTGTTGCAGCTCCTGCTCCAATACCTGAATCTCTTTTGGAGCAAATTTGGGCTTTTGTTTTACAGTCAAGACTGCTGTCTGCTTCTCCTGCACTTTGGCTTTGAGCTTTGTCATGTCTTCCAGAGTTTTTATTACTTGTTCCAAACTGTTCCAAGACTGTTCCAGACTTGGTGTTTTTTGTTCCTTAGAGATGAGAAACACTTGATCAGGCTGAACAGAGTTACAGTGGTTTTTCTTCTTCTCCTTTTTGCTTGGCTTTGACGACAATAGTACTATGGTTTCCGTGTTTTCCGTTGGTGGTTTAGACAGATCGATACTGCCTTCCTGAGATTTTCCCAAAGAGTCATTATCAGAGGATACTCGATCTCTCTTGGATCTAGAATGGGAAGGCCCTTCGGCTCCAGATGTCTCCGATTCCTCCAAGCTAATTTTACGTTTACTTCTGTCCTTTACTTTCTCTGTCACCTGGTCATTTTTCAGCGCCAAAAATGGGCTAATTATCTTCCTTTCTTCCTTTATCAGTGTATATTCGTACTCAGCAGTTTCTTTGTGTTTTAAAGGCACACCTAATTGGATAAAGTCCCCCTCTTGTAAAATATAGGCCCTTGAAGGGTCAATGCGTTCACAGTTCAGCCAGACACCATTTAGGCTCTGTAGAAATTAAAAAAAAAACATTTTTTAAAAAAAAGAACTATGGAGAATTTATGGGGGAAAACACAGGAAAAAAATTGGGGGAAAAAAGTGATCCAAACTAAAAGTGATTCAATGGATAAGCAGATTTAATATGGCCATTAAGGAATGTCTTTATTTATTTAATAATTTATTTAGCCTGGCTTCTAATTAGCTAATTAATAACCAGATCAATATAATACTCTTTACCAGCCTCTTGTATGGGTTTATGACAATTTGCCACAGCCAACTTGGTAAGTTGGCCACGGCAAGTAGGCCATGGTGAGTTGGCTGTGGCGAGTTGTCCATACCGTACACCTCTACTAGAAGCGAAAGTGCCTAAACAGAAATCTGCTACCAAGATAGAAATCTCAAAAAAATTCTAGCATCAAGTTCTGATTATGTAATGCAAGCTGTTTTAACAGCTATTGCTTTTAACTTCTTAGGAATCTTAACTACTTGGTCAAGCAAATCATACTGGATCACTCCCACTCCCAATGAGTGCAGCTTCAGAGGAATGCAGTGTTATCATGTAGGCATCTTCACTGCAAGACAAAATACAGTTAATTTACAAGTCTGATAGGATGCTTCAAATATGTAGAAGTGACTTCTGTCTACTATAACATCACAGTTACAGAGATTGCTTTCTAAATACAGAATATTGTTTTATAACCATTACAAAATAACCAAACATTAGCTCCGAGATAATTAATTTTTTTTCTAGCAAATTTCTGGAAGACAGTTTCAAAAACAGTCTAGTGCTTACAAATGCTTGTTATATAATATCTGGAGCTAAGCAAAAATCTACCAGCCAACAAATATTCTAGGCAGTGTGAAGTGAACGCAGCAAAACATTAATTACTTGGGTTGAAGTAGTACTTAATGAAAAGCAGAAGCCCAGCAAAGCAAATTGTAATTGATTAATTGTTCCTAAAGTCACCTCTACAGTAGACTGGCTGTCAAATTACTTCCATTATCTGGAAAAGACTATAGCTGTTGGCTGATTTAATTTAATGGATGACAACATAATTTCTTTTTAAAAAATCATTCTGTATATTATAAATCTTTAAAAAGATCATAGAATACCTGTTGTAGATATCAAAGTGCCCAGGCAACTTATAATACAAAATAGTATACAGTAAAACTCCACATCCACTTCAACAGGAAGTGGCCAAAATTTATTAGTGAATCAAAACACTTCATCCCATTGGTATGTTTTTATTTTATTGGCTTCAGCATAACGTTTAGTGTAATATTCTTTCAAACGATGCATGGATGATTTTTATTGTTGATGATTTTAAATATGTTCTCTTACATGGAAAAAAATATGGTATGGAATACAATAATTTGGGGGGGTGGAATCTCCTAAAGACCAGATTCATATACAGGTACTCGTAACTGCAAATGGTTGCAAAACAAGGTGGTCTCTAAACGTGGGCTACCTGTATCACAATAAACCACATTTCTGATTTACCCTAAATCATAACACAGATCTAAGGTTGCCTCAAAAAACATTGGGTTTGTTAGTCAGAGAGAAGCCACTTCTTAGAGCCTTTGAAGCATCTTAACCTCAAGAAGTTTCTTGAATACTTTGGAAAAGGGAAGGCTCAAGGGACAGAATTAACTAGGCCCAAAGAAGATCATTAATACAAGACCTGGTATAAGACTAGGAGACCTAAGAGCCTACAGAATTTCATGAGAACTAGGATAAAATCTATTTTCCAGAAGAGAATGGTGGATTCAGAGATTTGCTACTAGTCCTCTTCCTCCCTCATCAATGAATAATTCATATTTCTTTCTGATTGGCCCACATTTTATGCTTTTTTTTGTTTCTCCTATGGCATTAATACAGGTAGTTATTTAACATCCACTAGTTCAGCAATCACTTGAAGTTATGACAGTGCAGGACAAGGGATACTTACAACGGATCCTCATAGCTGCAATCACTGCAGCATCTCCACAGTCATATGGTCATGATTTGGGCACTGGGCGACTGGACTGCAGTTACAACATTGCAGCATCCTCTGCAATGCAACATGATCACCATTTGCGACCTTCATTCCCATTTCCAACAAGCAAAGTCAATGGGGAAGCTAGTAGGGCACAAATACCGGTGACCATTGGATGCTGTAGCCATGTAGGATTCACCTAACATCAGTAACTGGAGCTGCCAGAACTGCCATCGTAAGTTGGCACAGTCATGTGGCACTGTGCCTTACAACCGTGTTGCTTAACAACAAAGTTCTGGTCCCAATGACCATTGGTAAGAGAGGGGTACTTTTAACGGGTAAGTCAGCTCCATTTGAACCGCAGCCCAATTAGAAGCCCCGTTTCCTTTTCCTTGGGAATCTGAGGAAATGAAGCTACTGGGGATTAGAGACTTCCCAAAAGCAAGGTGAATACCAAGCAAAAGAAAAGAAAAGTAATCAGCAGAAAATATGCTATTGTGATGATCCTGGCCACGCAAATAGCTGGCAGAGCACTCAGCCATTTGTGGTATCTGGGGCAAGGCAGGGTTTGAACTGGAAAAGAGAGCTATCTTCTTCCACAGGAACCAACATCTTGTCTTTCTATCTCTGCTTTTAGTGTGGGGGGAAAGGGGAAAGTATCCATACCAGAATGCCCAAGCTCTGAGGTGGGAAAAACTGCTGATTTACTCAGGATTATTTAAAGAATTACACTAGATAATACATGACATAAGGTAGGAATGATCTCTTGTGCATTAGACCTTCCCAATTCCTCTGCATTGTTCCCAAAAATCTTTAAGACAATAGGGGTCTCCTGAACATGAAATTAATCATGTGTCAGTTGGGAGTATGATCCAACCAAGGAAAGAAATTAAGTGATAAGGGGCCTCCCATTAACATCAACCTTTAGTTATTGTCCATTAAATATCTTCATCAATTCTTCAGCTAAGAAGTGAGCTATGAACAGTCCTTCAGAAGTTAACAGACTGCAGTTGCCACAGTCTGTTATCATTGACCATACTAGTTAACGTTGATGAAATTTAAAATGTCCTTATCATCTTGCCAATCCCCAATCCAGTTGATAAATTTAAAGTATACTGTAAAACATAATAATCTTGCATTCTGGATGACATTTTCACAAACAAAGTTCCTGAATCTGTTGGTTTTTTTTTTATTATAGCAGGCTAGGTTCCAAAAACTGCTTAATTTTCAAAAATCACCTACAAAATAAAGATATATTTCTATCATTAAAACTTAGGCCTTTCCAGGTCATTTTTTCAAACTGGTTTCCACATTCTGCATCTTTCACTTCTTCTGATTAATTTACCTTGTTATCCATCACGGTCCACTGGCCATTGGCATTTTGCTTGAAAATGCAGTGATTCCGAGAGATCATCAGTGGACAGGATTTTGATGTCAGCTGATAAGTGACACCACCTCCTCGACCTATAGTTACCTAAACAAAGAAATGGACAAAGTGTTTTTTAAGTTTTAATCTAATGAATTATTATAAGCCAGAAGGGGACTTTTCTTTTTGAAAGATATGGGACATTTTCACTTCATTTAAAAATACATCACCCTTCACAGGTTACAGGGGCCATGGTTAGTAATACGATTATATCACCAAAGTGAGCAGAATCCAATATTTCAGTCCTTTTGCCGAGCAACAAATATATTTACCAAAACAATTTTTTTTAAAAATCTCACTTTTACAAATCATTTTTACTTTAATTATAATCATACCCTGTTTCCCCCAAAATAAGACATCCCCTGATAATAAACCCAACCGGGCTTTTGAACGCATGGCAATAAGGCCAAGTGCTTATTTCAGGGCTCAAAAAAATATATGACAGGGTCTTATTTTCAGGGAAACATGATAGTTTAGAACTTTAAAAGATAATTATATACATACATCAAAAAGAAACCTTAATTTAGCTAAATGGAACACCAAAACAGGTATTATTTATATACTTATTTATATACTTATTTATATACACTTCTCGCTGTGGCTCCTGCCCTTTGGAATATCTTATCTCCCACCCTCCTAATTTTCATAAGAGCCGTACAACCTGATTCTGTCTGGGGTCCCAATGGGAAGTTTACATTGGAGGCAGTTGACTAATTAAAAGTTAATCCAACCTCCCTCCCCCCCCCCCCCCCGTATATCCAGCTCCTTCCTTTTCCGTCTTGCGTTAATGATTTTATTTTATCTATTCTGTCATTTTATATTTTATATTTTTAATGTTTATTAAGCTGTAAGCGGACCAGAGTTGTTTGAAACATGGGCAGCAAATAAATTTAATAAATAAGTAATTAATAAAACATGCATAATTTATTGATATGGGAATTCTTTGGGTTATGAAAAATGGAGTTGAGGTATCCCACAAGGTGTATGTATTGCTCATCCAATTTACACTACCATATAAATTTCCTGTAGTTCTCATACCTGAAGCAGCCAAAAAGTACTGCACTATTTATTAACATAACTTGAAAAGTAATACTTGCTGTCCATACATGAAGCAACATCTGTGTGTTTAGAGAGAGAGGTGTTTTACAATAAATAAAAAGGTAAAAGTTCCCCTTGCAGATATGTGCTAGTTGTTCCCGACTCTAAGGTCTAAGGTACTCATCGTTTCAAAGCCAAGAGCCAGTGCTGCCTGAAGACGTCTCCGTAGTCATGTGGCTGGCATGACTAAACACCAAAGGCACACAGAACATTGTTACCTTCCCACCAAAGGTAGTCCCTATTTTTCTACTTGCATTTTTTATGTGCTTTCAAACTGCTAGGTTGGCAGAAGCTGGGACAAGTAATGGGAGCTCACCCCATTATGCAGTACTAAGGATTCAAACCGCTGAACTGCCGACCTTTTGATCGACAAGCTCAGCGTCTTAACCACTGAGCCCCTTTACAATAAATAGTTAGCCACATATACAGATACAAATTCAGCAAGGTTTTCCTTTTTTTTTTTTAAAGTCATGGATCCTGATATTTAAAAAAAGAAAATCCATGAATCTCTGATCAAGAAACAGGGCTTAGAAAGCTGGCTATGTTCAAGTGAGCTTTGTTTGTGTTTGTGCATGAGCTTAAAGTCTCTCATAAATATGAAAGCCTAACTTCCTGGAGAAGATTCTAATGCTGGGAAAGGTGGAAGGAAAGAGATGATGGTGATCACGGGTAACGTGGATGGACTCAGTTCCATTGATGATGGGTATATCACTAGAAGAAAGATCAGATTAGGATCCCATATTCCTATACTTATGCATTTATCTTACCATATGCTAAATATGAAAACTTTCCGTATCATCAGTATCATACTACCAACCTGCCTTCCATTGAGGACTTGTATACTGCACCAGTCAAAAAGAGGGCTGTGAAAATATTTACAGACTCCTCGCATCCTGGACATAAACGGTTTCAACTCCTACCCTCAAAACGACACTATAGAGCACTGCACACCAGAACAACTAGACACAAGAACAGTTTTTTCCCGAACGCCATCACTCTGCTAAACAAATAATTCCCTCAACACTGTCAAACTAGTTACTAAGTCTGCATTACTATTAATCTTCTCGTCATTCCTATCACCCATCTCCTCCCATTTATGACTGTATGATTGTAACCTTGTTGCTGATATCCTTAAGATTTATATTGACTGTTTCCCTATGACTATCATTAAGTGTTGTACCTTATGATTCTTGACGAATGTATCTTTTCTTTTATGTACTCCGAGAGCGTATGCACCAAGACAAATTCCTTGTGTGTCCAATCACACTTGGCCAATAAAGAATTCTATTCTATTCTATTCTATTCTATTCTATTCTATTCTATTCTATTCTAGTCTAGTCTAGTCTAGTCTAGTCTAGTCTAGTCTAGTCTAGTCTAGTCTAGTCTAGTCTAGTCTAGTCTATCTATTCTATTCTATTCTATTCTATTCTATTCTAGTCTATCCTATCCTATCCTATCCTATTCTGAGATAACATCTGCCAGCTCCTTCAGAACTCTGGGAAGTAATCCATCAGGTCCCAGTGATTTATATTAATCAAGATTAGCTTTGTATTCTCTTACTATTCTCTTGCTTATTTTAATTTTCATTTCTAGTCTGTCTTTTACAGTTATTTTTTTGGTCGGTTGGGTTATAGGGTTTTTTTGCGTGAAGACTGATGCAAAGAATTAATTAAGCAGCTGTGCTTTCTCTCTAGTGCCTGTTGCTTCCTTGCCATCTTCCCTCTTCTATTCTATTCTATTCTATTTCAAATTCTGATTTTGTCCTGGAAGATACAGGTAGTCCTCAAATTATGACTACAACTGAGCTCAAAATTTCCATTGCTAAGCAAGATAGTTATTGAGCTTTGCTCCATTTTACAACCTTTCTTCCCAGAGTTATTAAATGAACCTGGCAGCTTCCCCATTGACTTTGCTCATCAGAAGGTGCAGAAAGTGATCACATGATCCCAGGACACTACAACCATCATAGATACATTCCAGTTGCCAAGCATCCAAATTTTGATCATGTGATCATGGGGATGCTGCAATGGTCATTAAGGGTGAAAAATGGTCATAAGTCACTTTTTCCATGCCGTTGTAACTTTGAACAGTCACTAAATGAATTGTGTAAGTTGTGAACTACCTGCATTATCAAATCTTCCTATCTTTGTGTAATATGCATGCAATAAACAACCACACCATCCCATCTTTTCGGTCAGTGATAGCTAACCTTTTCCAGACTGAGTGCCCAAAGCGCACATGCGTCTGAACCCCCAAAATGCAATGTACATGTGGCCCTGCACATGCACCCCACCCACCGTGCATGCGTGCATGGCCCCTGCATGTGCCCCTGCACATATGCGTGCATCTCCCTGCATGCACCACCGAGCATGCACACGCATCCCCCGCATGTGCCCTGTGCATGCGCACGTGCCCCCTGCATGCACCCCAGAGACCCGAAGACCAGTTGGGCAGCGGGAAGTGTGCACGCATGCGTGACACAACTGAGCAGGGGCAACGGCTCATATGCCATACGTTTGCCATCACAGTTCTAGGTCATTTATAAAGATACAGGGCAGCACTATTTCCCCTCAGAGATGAGGCAGAACCATTTGCGAAGACCCTTGGGATGTAAATCCATCAGACAGCAGTACCATCCAGCCCCCATTTCTATCATCCCGCCCACAAGGATACATTATGAGTCGTGGGACATATTTTCTTGCAAAAACTAAAAGGGCAAACCTAAAAAAAAAAGGGGGGTGGGTGGGGAGGTGGCAAATCTGAAAGCTGTTCCATGAGGATAAAAAAAAAAGTAATGTTTTATGCTTCACACTTTGCTTTAGAAGAGAAAATCCAAGATCAAGACCAAGAAGGGAATTAATTAAATAAATGTAAAAGGACAGCTCTCCGAAATAAAGAGAGAGCTGTCCTTCATAATGAAGAGCCCGTGGTCACTGTAATTTATCAAAGACTTTACCAAAGGTTTGCTGAAGTCGAGGAGGCGTTGTTTTTTTTTTTGAAACTTGATAACTTCAAGTTGTGAACTTCAACTCCCACGCATGCTGGCTTGGGATATTCTGGAAATTGAAGTTCACTCATCTTAAAGTTGCCAAGTTTCAAAGCCACTTATTCGCAGCATCCCTTCAATACTCTTACACCGAAGTAGTCACTGTCTTAAAAAAAATAGGTTACTCTGGCACAGGGGTTCTTCCCCCCCCCCACCACCCACCACCACCCCAAGATCCTGGCTAGCAGTTCCAGAATGCCATTCCCTTAACGCAGCAAGGTGGGTTTCCACGCAGTTATCCTCAACGCGGACCACTTAAATAATAATTTAAAAAAAAAAAAAAAAAGGCTGGCAGGTTCCTGGGAGCACAGAGGCACCCCACGAATGTAATTCCTAAGCAGCCGCCAGGGGGCGCGGGAGGGGCTCTTGTCTCCCTCTTTTCGCCGTCCCTCCCTCGACCCTCAAGCCCTGGTCGAGAGAAAAGGCCTTTGGCCCTCTCACCTCGCTCCCATCCTCCAGCAGCAGCCACTCTTCATTCATGCCAACTCGCCTGAGGCACCAAGCTTGCCCCAGCCATCCTGAGGGACGAGAAATCCGGTCGTCGCCGCCAAAACACTCCGCCATCTTTCATGGCCCGCGCCACTTACAGGCAGAAGCAATCGCTCGATTTGAGCCGAACGGACCCTGCTCCTCCTAACGTCGGGCAAAGAGATCAACGTCTCGCCGCCTTCAGCCGCCCCCCACAAAGATGGTACCCAAAGCGTCAAAAGTTAGCAGGCCAGACTAATCGATAGCCGGAGGGAGCCGCGGGCGCAGTTGTTGCGTTTAGCTGATTCGTCAGCCGTATCACAAACCCAATTGACCCTTGCAGGGCTGATTGGGCGCTGCGATTTTACGCAGCGCTCAATGGCAAGGGGGCAATTTTGCCACAACTGCTGGTCTTCGGGCGCAATAACGCTTTGCAAACGGTCGCAAACTTTTTTTACTTTTATCGCCTCGAGGGGATTTAAGAATTATAGACTTTTATTTGCTTTTCTGCTGAAGTTAACAAGTGGAATTAGGGCAATGTCTGAAACAAATCTCTTTGTCCTCCAGGCACGTATGAAAACAGATTCGGAATTCAGCGGGTATGAAAATAAATTTATTTAATCCAGACCACCCTCTTCCAAGCATACCCAAATTCCCTCAGTAATTTATTTTACAATTTCATTATAAAATGAAGTTCACTTAATAGTTTAAATTAATTTTAACCGATTAAGCACCTTGTGCTCATTAAATTTCAAAAGCACTCAACAAATTAGGTTTTTTTTCCGTTTGGGGGTTTCTTTATTTTAGATAGCAAAATCGCGAAGTTGAACGTTTGACATCAGTTAAACATGTCTGCATAAAAGCAATATTTTTGAAATAGATTTCTCTTCCTTATTTTGAAATACTATGCCTATATGGAAAGTTTTATAGCAAACAGGAGAAATTCTTTTACTCAAACTTCCTTGAACCGCCAAATAAATTACCCAGACTTAATACACACACCAAAGAAGGTCTGTAAACACAAATAGTTAATTAAACCTGATTCTCAGAGGAATCCCACATTCACCAGAATAAACATCACATGAGAGGAACACACTCAAATACCACACTTTCATTAAAGATCCACCTCTTCTATAAAAATGTATGATTTCTGTACCACATTTGAAGCTACCTTTCAGGAGCAGATTCCTTACACCAACTCCTTTCCATGAAGGGACACCCTGACTCTGATCGGGATTCTCAAATTCTTTGCACACCTACCATACTGTAACTAGCAGCTGGTAATTTTAAAAGAACCACTTATTTGTGTGAAAGACAATGGGTGTGTTCATGCTACATCAAATTGAGCTGCATGTGCATACGCTTGTCCGCAAAGCTGGAAAGGTTGGAGAACTCTGGTTTACCGAGTTAGCATATTGTCCCCACCAATCCTCATTTTACCAACCATGAAAGGATGGATGGCTGAGTCAACCTTGACTCAAACTGCTGAAGTGCTGGTAGTCAGCAGAATTAGCCTGCAATACTGCATTCTAACCACTGCGTCACCACAGAATAGGAATAGGGTGGAGTGGAGTGGTTCTCAATCTGTGATCCGCAGGCCTCTGGGGGGCCGTGATGTCATCACAGGGGGTCCACAAAGGCTTGAAGAAATGTTATAATTTAAATCTTTTTTTTTTATTGCAAAAGTTTTACAATTACATTTTCTCCCCTTTTTCCCCCCCCACCACCCACCCCAAACTTCCAAACCTCCCTAACCCTCCCTAACCCTCCCCTCCCCCCAGACTTCCACACAATATACTCATATCCGATACAAAACCCCCCTTAGTATAAAACTTGTATAAAACTTGAACCCCTCCCTCCCCCTTATAATTTCTCTTTTTATCTTCGTTACATTAAAAAATTTCTAATACATTATTTTCAAGTAAAAGCTATTTGATACTTCCTAGTTTGATATTTGTTCTGAACATATTCTATCCACTTTTTCCATTCCCATTCATAAGTCTCTTGTGAACAATCTTTTAAGTATGCTGAAATCTTCGCCATCTCTGCAAAACTGGCCATCTTCAAAGTCCATTCCTCAATAGTGGGCAAGGCTTCATTCTTCCAGTATTTACCTATCAACAATCTTGCTGCTGTTATCATATACAATATCAATTTTGTTTCACCCAATGTAAAACCCTTAACTATACCCAATAAAAACAGTTGTGGAGAAAATTGAATTTTTTTCTTCAAAACATTCTGCATGACCCACCAAATTTTTATCCAAAAAGCCTTAACTTTCCTACAGGTCCACCAAACATGATAATATGTAGCATCCAAACATTCACATCTCCAACATTTTGGCTGAACATTAGGGTACATACATGACAACTTTTTGGGATCTAAATGCCATCTATAAAACATTTTATAGAAATTTTCCCTCAAGTTCTGCGACTGTGTAAATTTAACATTCTGAACCCAAATTTTTTCCCATGTTTCCAACATCACTGGTTCTTCGAAATTTTGTGCCCACTTAATCATACAGTCTTTAACTAATTCAGTTTCTGAGTCCCTTTCTAACAAAACATTATAAAGCCTTTTGATATGCATTGGACCTTTCTCCCTTATATGTCTAACCAATTCTTCCTCATGCAACATAATACCAGTTTTTTGGTCCTCTTTCCATCTCAATTGTAATTGATTATATTGTAACCAAGTTAAATTAATCCCTTCGTCCAACAGTGTCTGCAATGTCTTCAGCTGCCATCTGCCCGCATCTGTAAAAAGAACCTCTTTATATAAAAACCCCCCGAGTGACATTATATTTGTATTCCACAAAGTATGACCAAGATCCAACCATAGCGGTATTTTATAATCCCATTTGAATCGATGCTTCTTCCAAACTCTCATCAAAGAGTCTCTAAGTATATGACTTTTAAATACTTTATCAACTTTGTCATCGTAAAATAAGTAAGCGTGCCATCCAAATTCAAGATCAAAACTTTCTGCATTCAATATTCCAGCCTTTTTACTTCCAAACCAATCACTTGTTAAAGTTAAAGCTGCTGCATCATAATATAACTGTAGGTTTGGAAGTTTAAGACCTCCTCTTTCTGGAACATCTTGCATAATTTTCAATTTCACTCTCGGCTTCTTGTCGTTCCAGACAAACTTATTCACTCCAGATTGCCAAACTTTCAATTGTTTATCACTTTTAAGCACCGGAATCATTTGAAACAAAAAAAGAAATCTTGGCAAAATATTCATCTTAACTGCTGCTATTCTTCCAAGTAGAGACAGCTGCAGTTTTTTCCAAGTCTCTATATCTTTCTGCACCTCTCGCCACAACACCTCTTAGTTATTTTGAAACAATTTCATGTTTGATTCTGCAACCTGAACTCCTAGATATTTTACCTTAGGTACAGTCTCAAAACCTGCCCTCCTTTCAAGCTCATGTTTGTGATCTTGTGTCATGTTTTTAGCTATCATTTTAGTCTTTTTTGGATTCAATCTAAAACCTGAAACTTTACCATAATCTTGTATAATGTCCTTCATCAAGATTATTGATTCCATTGGTTGTGATAGGGTAACAACCAGATCATCTGCAAATGCCTTTATTCTGTAATCCTCTTGCCTAATCTTTATACCTTTGATATTAGAATCCCGTATTGTATTTAGCAAGACTTCTAGTGTTAAAATAAATAAAAGTGGGGACAACGGGCATCCCTGTCTTGTTCCTTTTTCAATTTTAAACTCTGTTGTCAGACTTCCATTAATAATAATCTGTGCCTTTTGCTCTTGATAAATTGCCGAAATCGCCTGTATAAATTGATCCCCAAAGTCCATCTTTTTCAAAGTCTTTAATAGAAAATTCCAATCCACTCTATCAAAGGCCTTCTCTGCATCCAAAAAGACCAGCACTGCAGGGATCTGTTTATTCTTCTCAAGATATTCCAATAAATCTATTACTTGCCTTACATTGTCCTTCATATATCTGCCCTCGATAAATCCTGCTTGATCATCATGAATCACCTTTTGAATTACTGGCATCAACCTGTTGGCTAATACTTTCGCAAAAATTTTATAATCTGTATTCAAAAGAGATATTGGTCTATAGTTCTCTGGTTTTTTAGGACCGATTTGTTCTTTTGGTATCAAAGATATGTAGGCTGTTGTCCATGATGGGGGTATTTTACCCCCTTGCTGAATATTGCAAAATAAATCTTTAAGTTGTTCCACCATTTCAGCTTGCAAAGTTTTGTAATACACTGCAGTCAAACCATCCATGCCAGGAGCTTTGGCTGTTTTTAACTGTTTGATTGCTACTATTATCTCCTCCTCTGTTATAGGATAATTCATTCTTTCCTTTTGTTGATCAGTAATTTTTGTAACTCTTTTATCGTTTAAATATTTTTCTATAAGTCCATTCTGCACCTCCTCTTTAGCATATAATTTGGTATAATAGTCCACAAAAGCTTCTTTAATTAATTTTTGTTGAAAGATTTCTTTCCCTCCAATATCAATACTATCAATAGTCCGTATACTTTGTTTTTTCCTCAATGTGTAGGCCAACCATCTGCCCGGTTTATTAGCGTTACAAAATGTGTTATGCTTCGCATATTGTAAGTTTGTTGCAACTTATTCCGCCAAAAGCATTTGAAATTGGTCTTTCAAAAGTTTTATAGCACTACGTATTCTTTCATCTGTTGGATTTTTAATAAGTAGCTGTTCTTTATTCTTTATTTCTATTTCCAGTTCAGATCTTTTCTTTTGTCGGAACAGTCTATGTTTAGAGTTCATGTAGATAAGTACCCCTCTCATATAAGCTTTACTTGCATCCCACACAATTTCAATTGGGGTACCTTTATTCAAATTTATTTCAAAAAATTCTTTCAAATGCTTTTTAAGTTCTGTTGTATTTTTTTCATATCTAAACAAATTCTCATTTAATTTCCAAGAGCGTCTCTCAATCTTGTCCATCTCAATTTCTATCCATACTGGGCTATGGTCAGTCAAAGTTCTTGGAAAAATCTTTGTTCTTTTTGTCTTAACAAGTAAATCATCTGTCAACAAGATAAAGTCAATCCTAGAGAAGGATCTATGTCTATCAGAAAAAAAAGTATAGTCCAATTCTTTTGAATTATGTATTCTCCAAACATCTTTTAGTTCCATATCTTCTTTCATGTCAAAAAAGGTCTGTGGTAATCTGAGTCTAGACTTTGCCAAACTCTTTTTATCTAATTTAGAGTCGATTACTCCATTCCAGTCTCCCATAATTAAAATAGATCTGTAATCCCATTGCAATATTTTAGTATGTAACATCTTATAGAAATAGTCCTGTTGTTGATTGGGAGCATAAATCCCAATCAGAAGAATTTGGCCATTTGCTATAGATAATTCAATTGCTACAAACCTACCATCTTCATCTGTTTCTATAACTTTAGCTGTTAACTTTTTATTTACATAAATAACCACACCATTCTTTTTTTGCAAAGTTGAAGATATAAAATGTGTTCCTAGTTTGGAGTTTATCAAATATTTTTGATCTTGAGTTGTGATATGCGTTTCTTGTAAACAAATTATATCATTATTAAATTGTTTCAGATATGTAAATAGTTTCTTTCTTTTCTGTGCTGAATTCAACCCATTAACATTCCAGGATAAACACTTAAACATCATCAGCCTCTTTCTGGAGCAAAGAGCAAAATAATTGAAGGTCATCCGAAAGCTTCGATCTTGCTCCTCCCATAGCTCCAGTCTCTTGTGCAGTACTCTTATCTGCCTCGTTGTCTTGTCTTTCCTGTTGTTGTTGTTGCTTTTGTTTAAGTAACTTAGCTTGAGCTCGAGTTATACGTTGATCCTTAACTTCAATCATCCGAACCGGGTCCAAGATTGGAGAAGATTCCAGCAGGGGCTCATCCAGAAAACCTCCTTCTGCACCTTGCACTTCCTCTAATTCCTGCTTAGACTGTTCTTGCAATTCTCGTTGAGGTTGCTTCTCTTCACTCTCTTTAATCTCCAAAACTGTAGATGTACGTGGAGATGGTGTTCTTTCCTTAAGAATAGTAGTATAGAAGTGCTGTGCCTTCTCCACGGTATTCAAACGGTATCTTTCTCCCTTGTATCTGAAAATTATGCCAACTGGTGCATCCCACCGGAAAGGTATCTGTAAATTTTGCAATTCCTTAACAAGAAAGCCAAATTCTTTTCTGGCTTTCAGCATTTTAGGAGGCAATTCTTTATAAATTCCAATTCGTGAGCCCCCCACTTGTACAGAAGTGTAAAAGGATTTTTGCAGGATATCGTTTCTTATTTCTCTATCTGTAAAATATATGACCACATCTCTAGGTAATTGTCTTTGTCTGGCCACCCAAGAGTTCACTCTGTAAATTTTGTCTATTTTGTGAAAAATCACATCTGGATTAACTTGTAAAATCTTAGCCAGGGCCTCAGAACAAACTTGTCTCAAATCCTGTCTTTCCTCCTCTCGAATTCCTCGAAGCCGTATAGCAAACTCCATTGCCCTGAATTGTATCATGACAATCTCGTTTTCAACTCTTTGCATTTTATTATCAACATCAGCAATTTTATAATCATTGTCTTTCATCTTAACATTAACTTCTGATTTAAGTTCTTCAACTTTAAAATCAACTTTCCCAATAAATTCTGCCAGGCCAGACGCCACTTCTGATATTTTTTTGGTCACCTTGTTTTGATTCTGTTTCACCATATCTTTAACTTCATTAACTTCCTGCATAAACTCCTGATGTGATTTTTGAAGTTTATCATGTATCTCCTGTTGAGATTTTTGAAATTTGTCATCCAAAGTTTTAGAAATAAATTCTTTTAAATCTCCCACATCAAATTCTTTTTTCTGAGTCTGTAGCTGTTGAGCAGGGGGAGGCTGCATTTCATGTTTGTGTGTGGGGGATCCCCCCCCTGTTGCCTTCCCTTCCTGCTTCTTTGAAGCCATCCTGCCACGTGATCTAGTTTTTCTAAAGAGGGAAGTTCCTTTTCCTTTGTAATTTAAATCTTGAGTTAAGTCTTGGGGTCCGTGGCCATGGACCATGGTTACAAAAGGTATTTAAAAGGGGCTCATGGTAAAGAAAAGGTTGAGAACCACTGGAATAGAACAGAGCAAAATAGAATATTGGTCAAGTGTGATTGAACACAAACAAAATTTGCCTCCGGTGCATGAGCTCTCAGTATACATACAAATAGCAAGGTAATATAATCATAAGATACAAGAGGAGAAGGTAGTAGAAAAATGACAAGGATAATAGTAATACAGCAGTACTACATGGGTAAATATCTATAGACATAAGACAGTACTGTGACAATTAGATATTCAGCAAACTGATTGCATGTGGGAAAAAACTAGCTGTCTTGGCATGCACAGTAATTTAGTGGCTTTATCAAAAAATGAAATAAGATTGGTTTGGCATGATCTGTTTTTAACAAACTGTGCTGCCCACTAGTTATAACTTTGTTTCTAGATGTTAACAGATCTGGGGGGGGTTTATTATTTTTTCCAGCATCTTCCCAAGTATGGATGTTAGGCTGATTCAGGGGTCTCCAAACGTGGCAACTTTAAGACTTGTGGACTTCAACTCCCAGAGTTTCTCAGCCAGCTTTGCTGGGTTGATTGATCTGTAGTTTCCTAGGTCTGTTTTTTCTCCTTTTTTAAAGATGAGAACCATATCAGCTCTTTTCCAATTTTCTGGTAGTTCCCTGGTGCTCAGGACTTTTTAAAGATATGGTACAATGGCAAAAAGAAGCTACTTTGAAAAGCTAAAGAATCAGTTCTCAACAGATGAACCAGCAAACGTGGAAAACTCTTAAAAATATCACTGGTTATGGCAAACCACCTTCCCAGGCTGAAGGAAATCAACAACTGGCAGATGACCTGAACGTGTTTTACTGCAGGTTTGAAAGGAAACTACAGCCACCTATCTCCACAACCCCCATCTCATACACACCAACAACAGCCAAACCTCCTACAACTGACCCCATCTCATTGGGTTCACAAACCCTAGTGATCACAGAAAAGGAAGTGCATGGCCTATTTCATAGACAAAAGCCTGGAAAAGCTCCAGGCCGAGACAAGATAATTCCTTCTTGCTTAAAAGTCTGTGCTGACCAATTGGCCCCCATCTTCACCCATATCTTCAATAAATCACTAGAGATGTGCTATGTTCCTTCTTGCTTCAAATGCTCTACTATCATCCCAGTGCCGAAGAAGCCCACCATCAAGGAACTGAACGACTACAGACCAGTTGCTCTAACATCTGTAGTTATGAAAACCTTTGAAAGGCTTGTGCAGTCTCACTTGAAAACCATCACGGATCTGCTGTTAGACCCCCTGTAATTTGCATACCGAGCAAATGATGAACAGATGATGCTGTTAATATGGCTCTGCATTATATCCTACAACATCTTGAATCTCCAAAGACCTACGCAAGGGTCCTCTTTGTAGACTTCAGTTCAGCATTCAACATCATCATTCCAGACATTCTTCTAACTAAGCTAAACCAGCTAGCGGTACCTGAACACACTTGTAAATGGATCATAAGCTTCCTAACAGACGGGAAGCAGCAGGTGAAGCTAAGCAGAATCACATCAGTTACCTGTACAGTTAGCACAGAGGCCCCACAAGGCTGTGTGCTCTCTCCACTTCTCTCTCTATACCAATGACTGCATCTCAAATGATCCATCTGTTAAACTACTTAAGTTCGCAGATGACACAACAGTGATCGGTCTCATTCGAGACAATGATGAATCTGCAAGCAGACGGGAGGTTGAACAACTAGCCTCGTAGTGTGACCAGAACAATCTGGAACTGAACACACTCAAAACTTTAGAAATGGTGGTGGGCTTTAGGAGAAACCCTCCCATACTGCCACCTCTTACAATACTAGACAACACAGTATCAACAGTAGAGATCTTCAAATTTCTAGGTTCTACCATATCTCACGACCACCCAACATCAAAAACATCATCAAAAAAGCACAACAAAGAATGCTCTTTCTGCGCCAACTCAGAAAGCTCAAACTGCCCAAGGAGCTGCTGATACAATTCTACAGAGGAATTATTGAGTCTGTCATCTGCACCTCTATAACTGTCTGGTTTAGTTCTGCAACCCAACAAGACAGACACAAGCTTTAGAGAATAATTAGAACTGCAGAAAAAACAATTATTACCAACCTGCCTTCCATTGAGGACCTGTATACTGCACGAGTCAAAAAGAGAGCTGTGAAAATATTTACAGACCTCTCGCATCCTGGACATAAACTGTTTCAACTCCTACCCTCAAAATGACGCTATAGAGTACTGCACACTAGAAAAACTAGACACAAGAACAGAATGCTATAACTCTGCTAAACAAATAATTCCTTCAACACTGTCAAATTAGTTGCTAAGTCTGCACTACTATTAATCTTCTCATCGTTCCCATCATCTCGTCCCACTTATGACTGTAACCTTGTTGCTGGTATCCTTAAGATTTATATTGACTGTTTCCCTATGATTATCATTAAGTGTTGTACCTTATGATTCTTGACGAATGTATCATTTCTTTTATATACACCGAGAGTGTATGCACCAAGACAAATTCCTTGTGTGTCCAATCACACTTGGCCAATAAAGAATTCTATTCTATTCTATTCTATTCTATTCTATTCTATTCTATTCTATTCTATTCTATTCTATTCTATTCTATTCTATTCTATTCTATTCTGAGATAACATCTGCCAGCTCCTTCAGAACTCTGGGAAGTAATCCATCAGGTCCCAGTGATTTATATTAATCAAGATTAGCTTTGTATTCTCTTACTATTCTCTTCCTTATTTTAATTTTCATTTCTAGTCTGTCTTTTACAGTTATTTTTTTGGTCGGTTGGGTTATAGGGTTTTTTTGCGTGAAGACTGATGCAAAGAATTAATTAAGCAGCTGTGCTTTCTCTCTAGTGCCTGTTGCTTCCTTGCCATCTTCCCTCTTTAGTGGACCGACTGTTTTCTTGCCTTTTTTCTTGTTATTTATATGTGGAAAGAAACTTTCAACATATATTTTTCATCAGCTCAATTTGATTAGAAAATATTTTTGAAAATATCTCCTGAAACTGAAGATGGAGGGAAAAAACATAGAAAAAGACTAGAATGTACATTCTAAAAAAATAAAATTTCCACTCAGTGTCTTACATCATCTGAGAATCTGTATTCCATTGCTTTCACAATCTTGTTTAGTTGTCTCTTATATCTCCTGAACAGGAATTACCACTTGAGCCAGCTTAGCCTAGTGGTTCCTTCACGGCCTACTGATTGTTGTTCAACTGCTATCTTAGTAGTTCGAGTCCCATGGGCGCTGTCTGGCTTTTTGGTCTCATCTTAATCAAAATATATTTTTGAAAATATCTCCTGAAACCTAAAACCAGCGAAAAAATATACTTTAAAAAAATATTCCAATCAAGATTTTACAGCATCTGAAAATATTTATCCTATAGTCTGTACAATACTTGCTAAGTATCTCTTATATCTTTTGAACTTGTCACCTGAGTCAGCTTAGCCTAGAGGTTTCTTTGCAATGTGGGTAATTTTTTATCAATTGCTAATTCTTAGCAGATCAAATCCTGCGGGTGCTGTCTGGCTTTTTATTGTAATACATTTTTGAAAATATCTTCTAAAACCAGAAAAAGAATAAATCAGAATGGAAAAGAGCTGCAACATACACTCTAAAAATAAAATTTCCAGTCCAGCTTTTACATCATTCATTAATCGCTATATCTTTATTAGTTTACAATCCTTATTAAATCATCTGTTATATTTTCTGAATAGGAATCAACAATCGAGCCAGTTAACCTAGCGGTTCCTTTGCAATCTGACTAATTGTCATTCAACTGCTAGTTCCTAGTAGTTTGAGTCCTGAGGGTGCTATCTGGTTTTTTTTATTACAACACATTTTTGAAAATGCCTCCTAAAACCAGAAAGAATTTAAAAATCAGAATGGAAAAGGACTGGAACACATGCTTTGAAAATAAAATTTCCGGTCCTTCTTCTACGTCATTTGTGACTCTCTACCTCTTTATTAAATTTACAGTCTTGTTGAGTCGTCTCTTATATCTTCTGAACAGGAACTAGTACTCGAGCCAGCTTTAGCCTAGCGGTTCCTTCGCAAACTGGATAATTGTTATTCAACTGCTAGTTCCTAGCAGTTCGAGTCCTGCGGGCGCTGCCTGGCTTTTTGATTATAACACATTTTTGAAAATTCCTTCTAAAACTAAAGAGAATAAAAATCAGAATGGAAAAGGGCTGCAACATACACTCTAAAAATAAAATTTCCAGTCCAGCTTTTACATCATTTGTGAATCTCTACATCTTTATTAGTTTACAATCCTTGTTAAGTCATCTGTTATATTTTCTGAACAGGAATCAACAATCGAGCCAGTTTAGCCTAGCGGTTCCTTCACAATCTGAGTAATTGTCATTCAACTGCTAGTTCCTAGTAGTTTGAGTCCTGAGGGTGCTGTCTGGTTTTTTTTTTTATTATAACACATTTTTGAAAATGCCCTCCTAAAACCAGAAAGAATTTAAAAATCAGAATGGGAAAGGACTGAAACACACACTTTGAAAATAAAATTTCCGGTCCTTCTTTTACGTCATTTGTGACTCTCTACCTCTTTATTAAGTTTACAATCTTGTTGAGTCGCCTCTTATATCTTCTGAACAGGAAGTAGTACTTGAGCCAGCTTTAGCCTAGCGGTTCCTTCGCAATCCAAGTAATTGTTATTCAACTAACTGCTAGTTCCTAGCAGTTCAAGTCCTGCGGGCGCTGCCTGGCTTTTTGATTATAACACATTTTTGAAAATTCCTTCTAAAACTAAAGAGAATAAAAATCAGAATGGAAAAGGGCTGCAACATAGACTCTAAAAATAAATTTTCTGGCCCAGCTTTTAAATCATTTGTGAATCTTTACTTCTTTACCCTATCGTCTGTATAAACTTTGTTGAGTAATATATCTTCTGAACAGGAAGTGCTACTTGAGCCAGCTTAGCCCAGCGGTTCCTTCACAATTTTGTTAATTCGTGCTCATCTGCTAGTTCCTAGCAGTTCAAGCCCCGTGGGTGCTGTATGGCTTTTGAATCTGCTCAATTTGAGGAAACTACATTTTAATATATCTCCCAAAAATCTGAGACCGCTTTAAAATCGGAATGAAAATGGGCTGAAGCACACGCTCAAAAACTAGTATTTCCCGTTCACTATTTAACATTCTTCCAGGACAGTCTTTGTTCAATCAGTTCCTCTATCATTTGAATCAACACAGACCTTTGAAGCAGCACAACCTAGTGGCTTCTTTGCATTTCTACTGTGTATTTAAATTGCACCCATGCAATAAAAAAAGATGCAAATCCTAATTTTTTTAATGGTTCATTTTCCACAAGTGCTCTCTGGGTTTTGATGTCTCTAATTAATGCACATTTGGAAATAAACCCATTAAAGTCCAAGAAAGCATAAAAATTCAAATAGTATATAAAGAACCATACTTTAAAAATAAAATTGATGACTGTCCAACTTCTACATTTTATCTTCTGTTTCTACACTCAGTCATCTTTTGTACCTTTTAAAGAGATAGTATGTTGGAGCCTATAGTATTTATTTCTTTTGCAGGAAAATGAAGTTTCTTCATTTAGTTGGAATGTATTTAAAATACTAGCTATTAATAACTCAAGTCTGGGGAATGCTGTCTGTAGTTTTTAATACCCACAACATTATTAGAGATTTTTTTCCCTATCCTCTAAACCTCTATCTATTGGATTCCAAGGCTAAAATGAGCACAACGTTTGTCATTCTAACCAAGACAAAGAATCAAGAATGCTTTAACTTTTTAGCCAAAGCACATGGCATTTTTTTAAAAAAGCAGAAGAGCGGATTCCATATAACTTTCCTAAACTTTGAGGATGGGAACTGATGCAACTCTGCAGAAAGCTTTTATTTGTGCGTGTTTATTGATCACTACCACAGTGCACCCATCACAATGTATTTGCAGAATCCCAAACAGCTGCTCTTCCACCTTTTTTGCTGACTACCTCCCCCTTCCTCCCACTGTCAAGATCTAGCAGAAAGGGCATGCGCCAAGCCCCTTCTATTAAACAATGTCATCTTGTTGAACTCAGGAGCCACACCATGGAGAACCAGCCTCCTCCAGAGAAGCTCATTTTCTCATACCTATTGACAGGTAACAAAACGAGCCACAGCCTTGCATTGGAGGGATCTGTTTGAATATGCTTATAATCCCTTTAAAACAGGGATTCCTAATTTTCTTGCCCTCGCTCTTCCCTTTAGTGTAACCTTAATGTACGTACCTGCCCTAAACATTCAAATCCACCAACATGAGCACAAATGAACACAATGCAAAGGAAGCTTTGGGAGAGGTGGATTCATTGCAACAATATAACTAAAAGGTTGAATGTGGACTCTGTCTGCACCTCCCCAAGGGCGGCAATGCAGAAGAAACCCTACTTTATAAAGAGATCGCTGTAAATTTCAAAAATTGGGACAGCAATTCTGCACACTCAGCTCGAGACGGAGCTGGAGCTCTCATGCATTCATACACAGAGCGACGGTGTCACTTCGCGAGCTTTGCCCCCTCCTCCGATTCCCACAATTCCGCCCACAGCTAAAATGGCGGCGGGAGTCCAGGGCTGCGTGAGACGCTTTCTCTGGATGCCCTGCAACTGGCACTGCAGCGCTTTCCAAGCTCGCTCGGCCGCCTCCTTGTCCTCCGCGCACGTGCGCCAGATGTTCCTCCAGTTCTTCCAGGAGCGGCACGGGCATCAAGTCGTTCCCTCGGCTTCTGTGAGGCCGCGAAACGATCCCGGGCTGTTGTTCGTGAACGCGGGAATGAACCAGGTACGTTCCCGAAAGAGGGCGCGGAACGAACAGGCTTCGCAGAAGGGTTCCGCCGTTGCCCTTGACGGCTCTGATCGGATGCTATCGTTCCCTTTTTTTTTTTCCGGAATTTCTTTTTCTTTTCTTTTTTCCCTGGTGTAAATGCCGCTGCTACGGTGCTGTCGTTTTACATCTTTCTCGCTGCTAAAAAAAAGAAAATGGGTATTTGCTCATAAAGCTGCATTGCATTTTAAAACATTTTAGACTTCTAGGGTATTTTTCTGGAAACGTAAAAAAGGAGAAAAAACGTTCAGCTGAAGGAAAATATGCAGTCGGAATAAGAAGCATTCTAAATGCAACTGAGAACTGTAGTTGGGATATTTCAAAAAGAATGTCTATGTTCTTTTCTCTCTAGCACCTTTTCTGTTGAGAACTTGATTTAAAATGTTTTAGATAAAAATAAAGTAAGCTTCGTATGTCATTATGCATTATATTGTGATTCACATTATCTAAGATAATATAAATTTGCTTTTCAAGAGCACCACTGGAACCAGCATAATGGGTAGTTTAAGTTAATGGACTGGATCCAGAGAGTTGCTGCTTCAAGTCACCATTTGATTAGATCAGTGTTAAACTAAAATAATGTCCTGTTCTCAGATATTCTGAGCACATTGTGCATATGTGAGACTGACAATACATACTTGCATGACATGTTAAGTTACGTTGTACTTTGGCGTGCAATCAAACATATACCATAGGCTGGAATATGGTCGAGAACTTTACCAAATGGCCCAGTGTGTATCCAAATCTGAACTAATGATGGATTTATAAATAAGGAGCCATTGCTGTTCTAAAAAAAGTAGGGTGGGGGAATAAACACAGAGCAGCATCTTTCAATTTGTTTTTCTGCATTCATGGGTTTGGAGGAATATTATTATTTTGAATGGAATAGGAATAAGGAGAGGAGAGGAGGAGAAGAGAAGAGAAGAGAAGAGAAGAGAAGAGAAGAAGAGAATTCTTTATTGGCCAAGTGTGATTGGACACACAAGGAATTTGTCTTTAGGGCATATGTTCTCAGTATACATAAAAAGACAAGATACATTCATCAAGAATCACAGGGCACAACACCCAGTGACAGTCATACAGTACAATAAGCAATCAAATCATACTAGAAAACAATTAATATCAATATCAATCGCAAGGATACAAGCAACAAAGTTACAGTCATGCAGTCACAAGTGGGAAGAGATGGGCAACAGGAACGATGAGAAGACCAATAGCAATAGTAATGCAGCCTAATGTGAATAGTTTGACAGACAATAGTTTGAAAGAAAGGGATTGGGAAAAGAGTGACTTTCTTACATCCTATGCATGGTGACTGTTTCTTATTTGATCATTGTGAACATTGTTTAAATTGTAACAACATGATTCCAGGAAGTCATAGATACCACAAAAGAAAGACTATCTGGAATAAAAGAACTATTAAAATGTGGCTGGCTGGGTTTGCTGTACTGACTGGGAAATGTTTGCTAGCTGATTCCCTTAATCATGGTTAGCACTAAGATTGGTTTATTGAGTGATAAGAGAATGCGCCTTCCCACTGTAACAATCCTCCTCTTAGTGTGAGCCAAATATCTTGTTTGTGAAATTTCCTTTCTATTTGTCTTTTAATTTCCAGTTCAAACCTATCTTCCTGGGCACAGCAGATCCTCGAAGTGAGCTTAAACGTTACCGCCGAATTGTGAACACCCAGAAGTGTGTGCGGGCAGGTGGAAAGCACAATGATTTGGAGGATGTGGGTCGAGATGTTTATCATCATACTTTCTTTGAAATGCTCGGGAACTGGTCCTTTGGTGATTATTTCAAAGTAAGGCATTGTTACACTTGCTTTAAAAAATGGCTTATTTGTAATTAATTTAATTTGTAACTAAATGAGACCTAAGTGTGATCCAGAGTTATCTTTTTTTCTTTGTGACATATTTGTTTCTAAACTGCACCATAAATTGGAACAGTAAAACAATTGTAGTCTCTATGGCTTCTCAGTGCAAAGGATTTTCTGCATGTGGAAATAATATTTTTTGAGAAAGAACTTAGTTGATCATGCTATTCTGATTTGTGCACTTTATGCAAACATGACACTTTACACAAACATGAGGCATAAGTCAAGGAAACTGTCTAATTGCAAAGTGAATAGGTTTTGCTGTTTGCACTCATATTGACTTGATGACACTTCTGTGCTCCCACTTCTGATCTAAGTACTTTAAACCAGTTATTTTCAGCCTGTGGATTGCAGTGTATTGGAGTGTAACACGGTCCAACACACTGCATGGCTTTACTGATTAGACATGCTGAGGGTTGTAATCCACCACATCCAGAGGACACTAGTCTGGGAAAACATTTAAACAACTGTATAGAAATAAATAGCCAAAAGGACCTTACAGAATTCTAGTCTGCCGTTGATGACATTAATTGTTTAATCTGTCTATATTGTATCTTCAAAGAATTTAGAGTATCCTGCTCAATAGCTTAGAGAAGAGAGTAATCTATCCAAGGTTATCCAGTTGCAAGAGACTGGGAAAAAATCTCACCGGATCACTTTAGTCCCATATTTTTATTTGCTCACCAGGTTGTTCTTGATTTGTGCTAAAGCAGTTAATATCACACTTTATAGTCCGTTCCCTCTGGAGCACCTGGGGTTGTTTTCTTACCCAAACATTATTTTTCATTGCTTCCATACTTTTTTATTTTAGGAGGAAACTTGTAAGATGGCATGGGAGCTCCTAACACAAGTCTATGAAATTCCAAAGGATCAGCTTTATGTCACT
The DNA here is from genome assembly GCF_059756535.1 of Pantherophis guttatus. Lineage (NCBI taxonomy): Eukaryota > Metazoa > Chordata > Lepidosauria > Squamata > Colubridae > Pantherophis > Pantherophis guttatus. The sequence continues at coordinate 286,656,817 of NC_142063.1, read as the reverse complement.
TATTTTGGAGGTGATGCCTCACTTGGTCTAACTGCTGATGAAGAGTGTAGGGATATATGGCTTACACTTGGGTAAGTATTTTTTTTTAAATGAATATAAATAAATTTTAGAAACTTTGAAGTTTTTTTTATCATGGTGTCATGATGTGTGATTTAACAGAATAAATGAAAGAACCATGCCTAAATTACCTAAATTCACCTACCCCAGCAAAGTGTCAGCCTGGAAACAGAGAATTCCCATTTTGAGATTTCTGAGTTCCAGCCCATGAAGTTCATAGATCCAGGCATTTGGAGAAAAGAAGGAAAATATGGATTTACTGTTTCCACTCACCAACTGCTCTGCTAGTTTGCTTGTTCTTTTTTTTATTGTTGTTCTTTCTTTGTTTTTCAGTGTACCCCCTAGCCATGTTCTTCCTTTTCACCTGAAAGATAATTTCTGGGAAATGGGTGACACTGGTCCCTGTGGGCCGTGCACAGAAATCCATTATGATCATATAGGTGGTGGAAGAAATGCAGCAGCGCTCGTGAATCAGGGCAGTCCTGATGTAGTGGAGATCTGGAACCTTGTTTTCATTCAGTACAACAGGTATGTTATGATGTTACTGCTAGAGTTTTATATTAATGCCGTAGCTTGACTTCTTAGCAAAATTTTGCATGGTATAGAATATGCAGAGTTGATTAAGTTGGGCAGCTATACAATTTTTAAACAAATATTCACAGGTTTTACACCAATCAGTATTGTTTTATCAGTCCAATTCTTTATATTAAATATACCGTATATTTCCTCTTCTCTCTGTCATCCCCCCATTATATTGTAATTTATCAGCTGAAGGGCTGCACTAATTTTATGTGGATTGGCAAGGTCTCTGCAAGTCTTCAAGTACCCATTTTTCCCATTATCTCCCCATCATCTACAAAATAACTTTAAAAGCCTTTTTCTTTTTTACCCTACCACTCTGTGTACTGCCCCTAGTGAGTGTACTTTCTGCATTAATATTTCGATACTGTCAGAACTAGCAACCTTCAGCCCAAAGCCCCCATTACAGCTTGTGTCCTGGTTTCAAAAGCCTTCAATGGTAGATCAGCCCAGATCTCTAGCAAGAGTAATCAGTCCCTTTCCTTTTTTTTCCTTTTTTTTTTGGATGAGAGAGAAGAAGGTATCAGAAAGCAAAATAAATTTAAGAGAGAAAAGGGTAGCATAAAGCACTGGAAAAAGAACATATAAGAAATTATGCCCTTACTCATTTAGTTGTGCTAGTGGCTTTGCCTTTGCTCACCTAACATATTATTTCTATAGAATGACAATAAAGGGTTGTCCTAATCTATGATGGACAAGAGCCTTTCCATAATCTCCCACTAATCTTGGTCATCTAGTCTGTCCTCATTAGTTTTCCTGGTGCCTTTCTCCAATTTCAGTTCTATCGCTTGCAGCATTACCATCCCTCTCCCTTCAGCAAAACAAGTCTTGGCCTCTAATTAATATTTACCATTTTTCCTTGGTTGGTTAACTGATACAACTCTAGAGAGGCCAACGGGAATTTACGCCATCTGCCTCAGCATCATGTGGACACCGGAATGGGCTTAGAAAGGTTGATGACAGTTCTTCAGAATAAACGCTCCAATTATGACACTGACCTCTTCACCCCAATCCTGGATGCCATCCATAAGGTGATTATCAGTGTGGTGTAGTTCTACTGAAACTTAGAAGTTTTGTATGTACAGTCTACCTAATAGGCCCCAGTTAAGAACTATGAAGGACTATGATTGCATTGACTTGGTGGTGCAGTGGACTAAAGTGGTGTTAAATAGCATTTAGCTGCCAGCTGCCTGCAATTACTGCGAGTTCAAATCTCATCAGGCTCAAGGTTGACTCAGCCTTCCATCCTTCTGAGGTAGGTAAAATGAGGACCCGGATTGTGGGGGCAATAAGATGACTTTGTATTAAAAAAAAAACACTGCTTGGGGGGGCCAAAAGCCCTACTAAGCAGGTATATACAAAAGTATGAAGGCTATTGCTTAACACATTGTAAGCCGCCCTGAGTCTCCGGAGAAGGGTGGCATATAAATTGAACAAACAAACAAACAAATAAATAAATAAATGTATCTAAAGAACATCTTCATGGACCTTGCTACTCCATCTCATACCCCTTTCCCAACCCAGATCATGCCTCTCATATACAGTTGTACTCCTGTCCGGACCTGTGCTACGCCTCTTACACATCCTCATGCGCCTGCCCAGATCTGCAACACACACACCCCACACACCCTTGTGCACCCTCCCTGGCCTGTGCCATGCCTCCTGTGCACACTTCCTGAGCCATGTTGTGCTCCTTGCACATTTGACCCACGCTGTGCTTTTTGCACACCCGTACTACATCTCTTGTACACCCCGTTACATCCCATCCTCAACCCTTTCGTGCACCTTCCCCAACCCTCCTTTGCACTCCCACACACTCGCTTGTTCCCTCCGCCACCCGGCTGCAGAGACTTACCTGCCTGTCACCCTGGACTTAAAACTTCCTACTAGTTTCCTCACTGGCTTTGATTGTGAGAAGCCAGTCAGAAGCTTTCTCGCTAACAACCCTAGGATTCAGTTAACAAAGCAACTGGGACTGCCATCACTAAGCAATGCAATTGTCCTCTACAATCGTATTGTTTAGCAATGGCCATTCTGGTCCCAATTGGCATCATAAGCCTCAAGTCAGAGAAAGACTAATGTGACAGAATCACAGTGGTAGTACACCACGATCTTTTTGGAGTAAGAATGGGAATCTCTGGTCCACTAGATTTTATATTAAAATGTCTGTGATCACTGGGCGGTGTTTAAGGGATTTGGAATTCAACAAAACCTTGAGGCTCATTAAGATTCACCAGTATGAATATTGCAGATATGCTAGAATGCTTATTTCTCAAGAGATCAAAAGTTGCTGCAGTAGCCTTAAAAGAGCCAGTAGAATGATTTACCGTATTTTTCGGAGTATAAGACACACTCCCCCCCCCCCAAAGAGGGTGAAAATTTGGATGTGTCTTATACACTGAATGTAGCCCCTGCCCACCCGCTGGCCCCCACCCTCTTGAAGCTTTTGGAGGCTACAAACTCAGCCTCTCAAACGGAGATCCTCTCAACCAGAATTTTTTTTCCCTTATTTTTCTCCCCCCAAAATAAGGTGCGTCTTATACTCTTATACTCTGAAAAATATGGTAAATAGTTTGCTGGCTGTTCAAACTGAGAGACCAGCTCTGATAGCATTAGAATTTTAGAATTTCCATTCTTTTCTGAGTGGAAAAGCGCAGCTTCCAAGGACTATAAAAAAAAAGTTCTGATATGGGTCTTATTATATTTGGGAATAGCTTTCCTATCCCTCTCTTAGCTATCAGTACTACTTTTCTGCAGTAGACATTTACATGTCTATACAGAAGTAAGTGCCACTGAATTTAATAAGGCATAAAACTGTAACATTAAACCCCAGGAACTTAGGCATTGTTGCTGTGCAGTGTTTCAGAGTTGATTCAGAAGAAGTTCAAACATAACACCCCTCTGTAAACTATTAAAATAGGCAAATCTTTCCTCAGGATCTTTTCAGAAGATAGGTGATAGAATGTTAAAAGGCAGAGAGACAGTTGAACGAACTTACAAATGCATTAGACTTCCCAAATATGTTTTGTGTGTTGTATGGAGATGGAGGAATGTGCCTATTTTAGTTTGGTGAAATATTGTTGGTCTGCCCTTTTTTAAAGAAAAATCCCATAAACATTTAAAGAACATTCCATTTAAACTTTTAAGGAGAAAAAAGTAAGGAAAAGTGGTGCAACTTAGAGTAATTACTGTATTTTTCAGAGTATAAGACGCACTCCCCCCCAACCCAAAAAAAGTGGGTGGAAATGTCTGTGCATCTTATACAGCGAATATTGTGGTGGGGGGGAGGCAGTTGTTGCGGTGCTGATCAGCTGTTCTAGAATGGGCTGCAGTGCCAGTGGCGAATGGGCCGCGGAAGCGAACAGGCCATGCCAAATGGGCTATGGCAAACGAGCCAGATGAATACCGGATGGATGCTGGGAGGCAGAGGCAGATTTTTTTTTCTTGTTTTCCTCCCCAAAAGCTAGGTGCATGTTATAATCCGAAGCTTCTTATAGTCTGAAAAATACGGTAAATAGAACATGCATATTTTTGTGTAACTTTTTTCAGTGTCTTTTATTATCTTTCAGGGCTGTGGTGGACCTGGTTACCAAGGCTTGGTTGGCGAGACTGACCCGAGGGGAGTGAACATGGCATACAGAGTGGTGGCAGATCACGTGCGTGCCTTGTCTGTGTGCATTGCGGATGGGATTTTCCCAGGCATGGCTGGTGCCGAGTAAGGAAAAAGTCCAATAATGAGAGGAAGAAGGGTTGGAGTGAGTGATGAGAGAATATTCGGGTTGATGTTGTGAGAGAGAAAGTTACATGGAGAGAGGAAGCAGGGTGGGACAAATGGAAATTACAATTTTGAATGATTCCAAAAGATTAGTGGAGGAAAGAGTGACTGCAGCAGAAAGTATACAATATATGGAGCATATTAAGGATATAGTTGTAAAACCAACAAGATAAATACTAAGAGAATCTTGGTGGGAATTTTAGCAAGTATTCAGACTTTTTTTCTGAAAAAGTGCCTACTCAAAATGCTAATTTCTTTTTGAAACATTTCTTCCCTGCAGGCTTGTTCTGCGTCAGATCTTGCGCAGGGCTGTACGATTTTCTTCTGAGGTTCTCCATGCTCCACCTGGGTTCTTGGCGAGTTTGGTTCCTGTTGTGGTAGAAATTCTGGTAATTTAGAATTTGATTTCTTAGGCAAGGATACTTCTTAGAGCCAGCTTCCTTTTCTAACACTGTATTGGTTGGCTTATCAGATGTTGCCTTGTCATCTTATGACATCAGATGAGGAATCCCTTAGTTGCTAGAAGTATGGGAGAGATAAGAAAGTCAAAAAGCAGATTTTTTTAATGCAGGTGTTAAAACCACTTGGTTTCAATATTAGAAGAAATAGTACATGATCCAGCAGTTCTACTATCCCAATGAGATATATCACATCACTTCTGCTAAATAGAAAATGTGCAGACATAACAGAATTATCAAAGGATTTGGAATCAGGAAAGAGCTACGTTTGCAGAATTCCATGTTTCTTGACTGAAAGGCAACTCTTGTGGAAGTGTTTCTGTCCAATAATATCAAGGGCCTGAAAGGCCTTTTGTGATATTTGTGTTAAGTCAACACAATACATTAATGCTGTTTATCACTCACATTAATCCTATTCAGAGATTTTATTTTTGCATAAAATTGGGGGTGGGGGAGGAGGGTAACCTGCTATATTATATAATTCCTGGCAAAAAAAAATTCCTAATTTCAGAAACAAAGAATTCCATATAATGTAAATTAAAGATGGGGAAAAATGGGAGTTGCACTAGTAATGACTTGTAATGAGTTGATGTTTCCTTTGCAGGGAGATGCTTATCCAGAACTAAAGAGGGATCCAGAGAAGGTAAGCAGCTGCTGCTGCTGCTGCACTCAAAGTTGTGTTGATCTCTAATGATCTCTACACATTACTTGAAATAGTGGAATTATTTCCTTAGCTATTCCCTCTTAATGAGCATACTATAACAGCTTCCAGTTTTGGATGCATTTTTTCCCATCTCATTTTGAATAGTGGAAGAATGGAGGTGAGATTGAGCTTCACTGCTGTCTACTGAGCAATTATGCTAATACAGCATGCCCTTTAAAGGACAATCCAACAGTTGAGCTCTGTGCCACATATGAGCAAATGCAAGAAGGAGACTTGCCCTTCTGACATGAATGAAGTTATAAGCCAATGGCCCATCTAGAGCCAGAGATCTCAGGCAAAATGTGTTGTCTATTTATTCCCCTCTTTTGTTTTGAAAGATGTATTCCTCTTTTCCAGTATTTTTGTTAACCCAGTGAATGATCCAAGCAATAACTCGCATGTACTGTATTCTATCTGGAGAAAGAAAGTTCCAGTTAATTTTCTAAAACCTTTCCTGAGAAGAAACCTTCATTTAAAAACCATTAAAATTTTTGATATATAACTTTATACATTTTTCTTACCCTGTTTACTAAGTACTTACGTATGTTAAAAATATGTATAAATATTTTTTTTTTAAAAAAATTTGATATATAACTTTGATTGCACAAAGTTTGTTCATAAAAAAGACAGTAGAAAAACTTTACAAAATTATCTTTTTGAATGCAAATAACATCCCTCATTAAAAGGATGTTTCTGCAGCTAATAGACTGGGAATTACCATATTTTTCAGAATATAAAATGCACTTTTCGCCCCGCTAAAAGAGGCTGAAAATTTAGGTGTGTCTTATACTCCAAATGTAGCTTTTTCGAAGCTTTTTTTCAGCCCTAACGAGAGCTTTGCCTGCTCCCTCCGACTCTCAGCTGTGCTTTAGAAGCTTTTTTTCAGCCCTAACAAGGAGCTAGGGAGTGAAGCAATCTCTGTGCTTTGCCTGTTTTTCTCATTGCTGCTCCCTCTCAGCTGTACTTTAGAAGCTGTTTTTCAGCCCTAATGAGGCGCTAGTGAGTGAAGCGTGCTTTTCTCATTGCTTCTCTCTCCAAAAAGCAGCTGTGTTTTAGAAGCTGTTTTTTATCCCCAAGCAGGGGATAAAAAGCGTGGGTACACTCAAAACCAGCAAACTAATGTGCTGAAGCTGACCAGACTAAGGATGCTAGCCAGATGAATACCTGGTAGGCAGATTTCCCCCCCCCTATTTTCTTCCCCAAAAACTAAGCTGCATCTTATACTCTGGTGCATTTTATACTCCGAAAAATATGTGCTATGTCAGTTTGAAAGTTGAGCGTAGGGGTTCAGCCTATCCCTAGTTAATTTTTTTTTAAAATTTTTTTTATTTTCAATTTATATACCGCCCTTCTCCCTGAGGACTCAGGGCAGTGCACAGCCAGAATTAAAAACATGAAATATAAATATTAAAAACAATTAAAATCTATATAAATTTGGCCCAAAAATTTAAAAAACCACAAACCAATTAAACATTTAAAAAATTTAAAAAATTTCTTCCTAAGCCAGCCCGGCTTGCTGGAAAAAGTGGGTTTTAAGGGCACAGCGGAAGGCACTGAGGTCTTGGATTCTCCTTATCTCTGGGGGCAGCTGATTCCAGAGGGTAGGTGCCCCCACAGAGAAGGCTGTCCCCCTGGGGGTCACCAGCCTACATTGTTTGGCTGATGGCACCCCGAGGAGGCCCTCTCTGTGGGAGCGCACAGGTCGGTGGGAGGTCATCGGTAGCAGCAGGCGGTCTCGAAGATAGCTATTTGGTTAATTATAATTATGGTTGATGATGGTCTTTTGTGGACTAGATGCGTCTAAAAATCTTAGACCAATGTCAACTGGATGTGCAATCTGGATTTTATTTTCTAGAGCAGATGCCTTTCTTTCTTCTTATTTCTTACTCTTCCCTTTTCTCCATTTGGATCATAGGATTGCAGGAAGAGTAGAATTCTGCAAAAGTGAGGAGCATGCATCATGCTTGTACTACCTCTTCTTAGTGAGAATACCTTGGAAGAGCTGGGCTATTCAAATTTTTAATTTGCCTCTTCATCTTTTATTCAACACTTGTAATAAATTGCTTTCTAAGCTATAGGTTTATTTATTTTCTGTGCCTCTTCAACTTGCTTCTTTATCTCCCTGCAGATTATGAATATCATCAATGAAAACGAGGCAGCATTTTTATCTTCTCTCTTGCAAGGACGCCGAGTTATAAACCGAACTCTCCAGAAATTGAATCATTCTAAAGTCTTCCCAGGCAAGGGTCTCATTTCCCCACAAACCACCACTGCTAGCTACCAAAGTACAAAGTACAGTGTAATGAGATAGATGCCTTGTTTGTAAAGCCCACCTGCCTGGCTTTGACTTGTCCCTTCCTTTTGACCATGTTTGCATGAAAGAGTAATATTCTAGCTGGTTAATGTGGGAATTAATGTGCAACTTTCTGATGTCTTATCTCTGTAATCACAGTCAGTGGTTAATCTTACGGTTGAGGTATTTTTTTACAATTTCAAATTCTAGTTAGAAAGCTTCAAAAATGGCAGATGCTGCATTATAGGGTGACATAGGAAAGTTGCTGAAGTTGCTCATATTTTTGCCTGCAGGCGAGGTAGCTTGGTCTCTGTATAGAAATTTGGGGTTCCCCCTGGATCTCATTAAATTGATGCTTGAAGAAAATGGAGTACAGCTAGACATTGCTACTTTTGATCGTCTGGCTCAGGAACATGCTGAAGTAAGGCTCACAGGTGTCTTTTTATGACTCATCCTATTTGATCTGTTTTTTTCCTCTGACCAATGCCTTAAAATGGTACTTTTAGGGAAATCTAAGGCAAGAATAGGCAATCCATGGCTTTCTAGCCATAGCTAAAAGGGAGCTCCCAACAGCCCCTATGGTAAATGGTGAAGGATATTGGGAATTTAGCAACATCTGGAAGACTAAAAGGAGTTTACTCTAGTTGCAGCTGCGAGTAGCAGGACGCCGCAGGTCTTATTGGAGCAATGCTACCGCGAATGCGTGCAACGGCACAACAAACATCACAGTGGTGCCACCACCCGCAAAACAACACAACAAGCCTTGCAGCATCCTGCCACAAGAGGCTGTACCAGTGCGATGAGCCTTGCAAAGACTCATTTCTGGCGGACTTTGGGGGAGAGAAACAAGCCAGGTCTCTGCTGCTTCTGCTTTCCTTGTGTGCAGCCAAAAGTTCGCAAAAGGCAGGAAGGTGAAATGCCAAGCTTGACCTATGCCCACACCTCGCATATTAACCCCACTTTTTCAGCCCAAGCGATCCTCCCCTCCTGCTGAGGCTTTAAGAATACCTCACAAGCGAAGTCACCCACCATTTCGCCACGAACACCCTGCTCCTGACAGGTGAGCTAAAGCAGGAAGAAGCTGCAGCTGTGGCTCTCATCACTCCTGCTCGCTGGCCTCCAGCAATGCCTTTTGCGGCAGCAGAGGCCAGAGCCAAAGCCCCATTTTCAGCTTCTCTGGGATGCTAAGCTGCCCTAAAGGGTAGGGCAAAAAATATAAAGACATCCCCCGAAAATAAGCCCTGGCGCTTATTTCGGAGGTCAAAAGAAAATAAGACCGGGTCTTATTTTCAGGGAAACACGGTAATAGGTATATTGTTGACATCTGTCTTAATTTTGATCTGGGTTTTTTTCCAAATGGAATAGCCTTAATTTTTTTTTTGTCTAAAAGGTGTGCAGGTGCAAACTGAATTGGAGTGAAATTTCATAGTAACCATTGAATTCCACCTCCCCGACACTTGATTTAAAAGGGAGCAAAGATTCTCAAAAACTTAAACTTGATCCTAGATTGGGATAGGATTTCTTATGAAAATGCTACAGTCTTCAGTATTCTGTGGACATGTTTAATTAAATTGATGTGTCTCATTCTTGTGTTTTCTCTCTGCGCCTTTCCTTCCATCTCCATGTCTGTGCAGCACAATGCTAAGTTGCAACAGCAAAAGCAGCCCCAGAGTGCTGGGAAGCAGCTGGACGTGCTTTCATTGGCCCACTTGCAACAGCGGAATGTGCCTATTACTGATGATTCCCCCAAGTATGACTATAAACGTGGACAAGATGGGAAATATGGTAAGGATCAACCCTTTTTGGTGAAGACCAGACTTACTTTATTTTCCAGTAGGGAGATAAATGTTTTTGATAGAGTAGAATAACGGCTCATTACCTGATTTGAAAAGCACACTCAGGCAGCCATTTCTTATTTTATTATTGCATCTATATGATGCATGCTTGCAAGCTTCAGCTAAATATAGTGATTTTGGATAATGAGGAGGGGGGAAATTCTCTTTGAGGGGTCAGGTGGCTGCATCTCTGCTTCCTGAACTTCAAAGGTCAGGAGCTTTCTGAAGGCCCTGCCTGCTTCCAAATGGCTGCCTCCAAATGGAAATAGGCTATGTGAACCTCATACAAGAGAATCACATAGTCTATATTTTGGTACTGGCTTCCGGCAGTTGATGCCAAGACAGTAGGAGGCTCTGCTTTGTTCACTTCTCATATTAGGAAGCACCTCCTCTCTAACCAGGTGAGCTCTATATACCCAAATCCCACTTGTTGCCTTTGGAAACCATGGAGAATATTAGCCTCCTTCCTCCATGTTGTTTTTTGCACGTAGGATTCTGTGAGGAAAGAGAGGAGAAGATGCATTTTCGGCTTTTACTTAAGCTGCAAAATATCTTCAATCGGGTCTTATTCACCAATCACCATGGGAGTTGGCTGATGGAGGGATGAGACAATTGGATTCCAGTGTAGGAAAGAAGCCTATTTTTAGCAACTTGCAGCAAGTTCCATGATGTCACTAAATCATTCATAACAGTAGAAACCTTGAAGAAGTATTGCCAGCCAGAATAGACTAAATAATCTAAATAATAGACTAATTAGGCTAAATAATCCAGTAATCCCAAATTTGTCTAATCCCCAAGTTTTCCTATATGCTGTCCTCTTTTGTAATGCAATGAGAGTTTAGCTCTCCTGAATTTGGAGCTGTGGAATTGAACTTGATGGAAGAAAATCTATCATAGCACATGCATTGAATGGATACATATTTAAATCCATTTAATGCAGTTAAAGCCAGTAATGTATCCTGTTCATGTGGGGAACTGTGAATGGTATCTCCACAACCATTAATCTTTGTACTTCTTAGATTTTTCACATACCCAATTTCAACTATTTGGTGGAAGCTGCAAATTTTTGTTAAGCCTCCAGCAGTACATTACACAAGCTGGCAAAATCTTTCATGGGAAAGCTCTGTTGTTGTTCAGTTGCTAAATCGTGTTTGACTGTTCAAGACCCCATGGACCACAGCATGCCAGGGCCCCCTGTCCTCCCCTATCTCCCAGGGTTTGCCCATATAGAAGGAACTACTCCCATATATAACAATATCATTTTAATATGTTTGCGTTCTTGGATACTGCGAATACAGGTGCACTGTGACTATCCAAAATACTTGAAATAATTTAGATGAGCAGTGCTACATGATTGGCTGATTGTCTTGTTGTCCAGGTGGCTCCACTGAATAGGCCATCTTATAGAAATGGAGTCTATAACTTTTTCTTGCTCTTTGCAGTGTTCAAGCCATGCCAAGCCACTGTCTTAGCATTATATAGAGATCAGACTCTTCAAGAGGAAGTTTCAGGAAAACAGCACTGTGGGGTCCTGCTAGACAGGACTTGCTTCTACGCTGAGCAGGGTGGTCAGGCATCTGATCAAGGCTATATGATGTGTGGCAGACAGCAGGTAAGCTTTTTCCTAGTCAGAACTGAAATTATTCCCTGATGATTATGGGAATGAGCTTCCTTGAAATGTATTCGCCATCTTGGTTGCAGTCTCCGAGCTACAGCACTAATTTATTCCTTATCCACATCTTCTTGCTTCTCTTTCAGTCTTTCACTGTAGCAAATATAAGCAAAAGGGAAGGGAAAAACTGACTATTGTAATATTTTTACTAAATGCCGAAGGTTTACCTCTACTAAACTTAATCTGTACTTCTCCCAATGTTAATTTAAGAGCTTAGTTGATTGATAAACAGCATTTGTTAATAACTAAGATATTTGAATGTCCCGTAGAAGGATAGAAGAACCTGCTCCACAAAATCATGAAGTGTCGATGTTAACAGTTGTGTCTTTTTCCTACTTTTGAGGATGTACTTTTCCCTGTTGAATCAATACAAGTATTTGGTGGCTATGTAATCCATGAAGTCTTCGTTTCAGAAACCCTGAAGGTTGGGGACCAAGTACACCTCTTTGTGGATGAGGTAACAATCTGTGCTGGACAATTCCCATAAAACACCTGGCTCAACTGTCTTTATAAACATGCCATACTAACAGCTTATATTGGGTGGGAAGTTAGGAAAATATATTGCACCCTGTATACAACCAACATTTCAAAGAACATTCCTAAGATATAGAATATTCTATGTTAGTTTTTACCTTTGTTGGTTTTGCCTTAATTGTCATCCTTCCAACTAATGAACTCAAGGCAGTCAAAACTCTTGACAGTTTGCTCAAGTTCAAGAAGCCCTTTATTGAGTACATCATATGTACATTTAGAAAGGTGAAACTAGCTCTGAAGGGTTCCAGCACTTAGAGATAGTTAAAAGAATAGAATTTCCCCCCACATACCCTGTGTCTTTTAGATCACATGGGCCAATCAATTCAGCCAGAGGTTCCCACTCAGCTCCAACAGGTGTCCATTGACATGACCTTGGTTCACACGCCGGCTGGTACCCTGTTTTCCCCAAAATAAGACATCCCCTGATAATAAGCCCAATCAGGCTTTTGAGCGCATGGCAATAAGGCCAAGCGCTTATTTCAGGGTTCAAAAAAAATATAAGACAGGGTCTTATTTTCAGGGAAACATGGTAGATGTTTTGACTAGCACCTGAGGCACTACATTCCTAAGCTCCCCCATCCTTCCTCCCGTGAATGGCAACCAAGAAACAAAGCAGGAGTAAGCATGAGAAAGAATGGCTTCAGCTGAAGTCGTTTTGCAGGTTGACACTAACACTATTTTCCTTTCAACCAATTCACAAAGATTAACAAATACAGATGTTGCAGCTGAGCCCCAAGACAGTGTCTTACATTCAAGATAGAGAGAAAAAAAAAACCCTGTGGATTCCCTAATGCTTCTCAAATATGTCACCCATTGAAATAAGCGAGGCTAAGATATGCAAATAGAGATATATATTTTTTAGCGGAGTAACTTTGTTATACAGTAATAAGGCAAATTCCATCATTTTGGCTGCTTAGGCAGTTCTTTGAGAGACCTTAGCAAATTATGTAATAATTGTTTAATTATTAGAAGCAGTATTTGGAGTATCAAGGTGTTTAAGCACTATCCTGCAGTGAATATCTTAGAAAACAAGTATGGTGACCTTCTGATATCAGAAGAATTTATATAAGAATAATGCACAGTCACTTTTGGACAAAAAGAACAGCTATGAAGTTGGTGTTCTAGTACACACAGTCTAAAAGAACGTAGAGATGGCCTTGGTGAAGGAATGGATGAGCCTGTTAAGAGAGGAGAAACGGCAATTCATTCCTGAGAAGGTGAAGGGCATAGAAACTAAAAAATAATCATGCATTGATTCTGTTTGGTACAGGACAAACAGACAAACCCAAATTAATAGTGTAGGTTTTCAAGATTCTGTCATTATGCCCTATACTAGAGTAGCATTCCTGGAATTTTGCAGTGTCTGTTTCTTGACCTTGCCCTACCTCAAAGAACTGACAAACAAGTATGTTTCTTTGGGTATTAATTAAAGGTAACCTGGGGGTCTTCAGATATTGCTGAACTATCAGTTTCAGCATCCTTCATTGCCCTTTAATTGGAGCTTCTAGGGCTTCTTGTTCAGCAACATCTGTAGGGCCAGAAGTTCTTGACTAGTTAATTCAATAACATTAGTGAAGGAAGGGCTATAGAAGTTATAAACGCAGAAATTATACACTTAATTTATTTCAGTCTGTGGTATCTCCAGAGGAAATAGATATTGAATAACAAAACAAAAAAAAACCCCTCTGCTGAGAACATTCCTAGACATTATAGTTGGTGCTTTGGTAGGTAAAATAAGAATCAGCATGGCTTTGTATATACAGTCATGTGTTCAAAATTATTTCATTATGCATTAAAAACTCTTTATTTTTCATTGCTGATATGTTCGGCTTTATTATAATGTTTTGCAATACCAGTGCCCCTTATCCAGTTCATTTTGTTTTCAGGCCCAGAGGCTAGCTTCCATGAGGAACCACACAGCTACCCACTTGTTAAATTTTGCACTCCGCCAAGTCTTGGGAGACTGCACAGAACAACAGGGATCCAGTGTGACTGCTGAGCATCTGCGATTTTTTGTCAACACCAAGGTGCCTGGTATCCCCAAAGTACTCCACATTTAGAGCAGGGAGGATAAGAAAACTTGGAACACATCTAGAGATGAGCTGCAAAAGTTAGTTCAACACCTACTATCTTGTCCCCTAACACAGGGGTCGCCAACCCTGGGGCCGTGGCCCATTCAGAACCAGGCTGTGGAAGTGGCGGATGGGCGAGTGAGAGCACCCAAAGCTCCATTTGTGTGAGCAGTGGGTGCACATGTCTGCTGCTCGTGCAGATGGAGCTGCATATGTGCACACACCTGCCACTCACATGGAACAATCCCCTCTCCCCACTGGTCCACCAAGCTGAAAAGGTTGGGGATCGCTGTCCTAGCATATGAGTACGACAGCCTTTGGACTTCTGTCATTGTTAGCAATCATGGTATTGAAACAGTATTTTTATTTAATAAATTTGTTTGCTGGCCATCTCGCCACAAGTATTCTCCTTATTCCTCCAACACTGACTAAGGGTTGCCACAGGGCATATAAATTCTGATGGATTTTGTCATTCTTTACCATGGAGGAAAATTTGGTTAATGAGTAATTTGATATAGACAATAAAGGAGAGATAGGATCTGCAATGGGAAGAGCAAATGTCTTGTAATACAGGTTTTTGCCAGTTCAAGGATGGGTAGCACCCAGCATTGAGGAAAGGCCCTAAATTAACAGTTGGAGGGAATTGTGTGCTACGCAGCTCCAAATTCAATGTATAAATGGAGGAGGAATGATGTAGGCAATTTAGTTTTGAAGCATTTAATGTCTTCATGTCTAACATGCACAAGACAACCCATCAATTGCCATCTAATCCTAATTGCTATTGTGAATACTTGTTGTTTTCACACTAAAAGCCTAATAATGAAAGGTTTATTAGCATTCTCTTACACAGAATTTGTCTACAAATTCAAACAAAGAGCAAACAAATCCCCTCTGGAATCAGCTGCCCCCAGAGATAAGGAGAATCCAAGACCTCGGTGCCTTCCGCCGTGCCCTTAAAACTTTCTTTTTTCAGCAAGCCGGGCTGGCTTAACATATTTTTTAACATATTTTTAAATATTTTTAATTGTTTTGTTATCTTAAATTGGGGCCAAATTAATATATATCCTTTTAATTGTTTTTAATGTTTGTATTGTATGTTTTTATCTGGCTGTACACCGCCCTGAGTCCCTCGGGAGAAGGTGCGGTATATAAATTCAAAATAAAATAAAATAAAATAAATATATAGTTTGATTCAAGAACTATTGATTCTGGTTTTTAGATGAGAACTCTGAGGCTTAAAAAATCTAGCAAGTGTTAACACCTGAAACTAAATCTTGGAAACTAATCATCCACTCTTTTGGATTCTACAGTACATTAATTTTCATGCTGTGTAATACTGCATCTTTCTGATGGAGTATATTTTTCTTCATCAGGTTCCCATAAAAACAGAGAATCTGCAAGAGGTAGAAAGTGTGGTCCAAGAGATGATCAAAAGGAATGAAACTGTCTATACAGGAAAAGTTCCCCTCAATCAGACCAGTGATGTTCTAGGACTCCGGAAACTGGATACGGTAATTTGAGGGATGGCATTGACTAAAGCAAAAAGTCTTAAATAGCTAAAAACAGATCAAAAGTGACCTCAGCCAGGGTAGGCATTTTGTTCTGGAGACATTTGGAGTCATTTCTGAGTAAATATTTATGTTCTTGAATGTATTTTTAATCAAAATGTCTAACAATTATAAATATTGTGCATTTTAAAAGTGAGTCCAAAATTACAAAATGACTCTTCCCCATTTGTTTTGCATTTTGATGCATATAATTTTTCTTTATTTTTTATTTATGCTTTCTCTATATTTCCGCTACCTGGTTTCTGCTTTGGAATCCCATTTCCATCTAATACTCGTTCCTTCCCTCTTTGGTTTAGTTCCCAGCCACAAAATACTGAGCATTCTGAAAAATGGAACCTTTGAAATTAGTGGAATTTGAGAATCTCAGAAACTGGTAGCCAAGCATTTGGCTGTTATTGAAAATATATCAGGTTCAACCATTTTCCACTTGTTAGTAATATCTTTCCCATTCAGCAGCAATTGTTCAGGAGTGTTAGTGGTCATATCACATGATCTAAGCCCTGTCCCTTTGTATATGCATGTGATGCTGACACAAACAAAGGTGGCAGGGCTTGGATTGTGCTGCTATACTGTCACCTTTAAGAAACATGGGTAAATGAGTGGAGATAGTGTGTGCAGACCTTCCCACAGATTGGTCTTCGGCACGTTCTCAAGGGTGCTGCCATCTTCCACATAATTACGTCCACGTAATAGTTGCACTCGCCACTTGCACAGCCAATAATTGCCATGTCATGTAGTCTTCTCTAAAACCTTTCAGGTGTATCCCGATCTGGTTCGTGTAGTGTCAGTAGGTATCCCGGTTGAAAAAGTCTTGGCTGAGGATTCTAAGCATGCAATGAATACCTCGGTGGAGCTGTGCTGTGGAGTGTAAGTATTTTTGTCCTGTTTCTTTTAAATTGAGATGTTTTGCACATGCCTTGACATTGTGCATGTGAAGTGGGTTCCCTTGAAAATTCCGCTTCCCGGTTTCAGAGGGAAGACCAAGGTCTGCATAATTTCTGCAGTCTGCCACAGCACTCTCTGCTTCACTGTAAACTGCCAGCGGTTTTAGATGGCAGCTCCCTCGTGCATTTTGGCAGTGAGACTCTTACCTGGGGAACCTTCATTAGCAATATAAAATGATACATTGTAATTTATTGCCAAAGAGACGGGTAGTTTAAAAATAGTGTCAAAATACAGGTTTCAGTTTTTGGTTTTTTTTGGTTATTTATTTATTGGCAGCACTTGAAGTTCAGCACCGATGAACTATTTATTGACCAAATCTGGTAGGATGGTTTGGCTTTAGAAGTTGGGAGATACCCTTCTTTTAGCCATGGCTCACATGAGGGGGAGATTGGAGGCTGTCTTGTCTCTGCCATTTACGGTTTCTTTAATAGGCTTATACCAAGCCAGTACTTTATATGTACCGAGATGGGTTTTGGATTTCTGACTCCTTCCAAAAAACAAAGCCTGTTTGCTGCTCTTTCTCTCCTCTCCAGTCACCTTCTGCAAACAGGAGACGTACAAGATTTCACCATCATCTCGGAGCGGCAGATGGTTAAAGGAATCAGCCATATTGTTGCAGTGACAGGAGAGCAAGCCAGACAAGTAAGACCTCAGTGAAATACCCTGTTTCCCCTAAAATAAGACATCCCCTAATAATAATCCCAATAGGGCTTTTGACCGCATGGCAACAGGGCCAACCGCTTATTTCAGGGTTCAAAAAAATATAAGACAAGGTCTTATTTTTGGGGAAACATGGTAGCTACAGGGCTTTTACAAAGATGGAGATGCTGATGCTGTTTAAACAGGCCCCAGGATCTGCTGTTCTCCTTTTGTCTCCCTTTGATCTGAAACATTTGTATAGTCTGGAGAGAAGGCCCTGTCCAATGTTCATAGTATCTGCTCACCTGTTGCTTCCAGTCTTATGCTGGAAGCAAATGCTATGCTCTTTCCTTTTCACCTCTGTTAAAATTCTGCAATTCAGAATCATTTAAGCAAGCTTGATCTCTGTCACATAGTCCTTTGTTCTGTCAAGGTCTGTCATTCCATTTGGAAACAGGGAACACTAAAGCAAGGGAAAACCCTGCCACCTGATCACTGGGACCTCCATATAGATAATAGAAGTTGTGGGTGTGTAACAATCTTACAATTGTTTTCTTTCTGCTGTTTTTTATATGTTCAATTTAAAATAACATCTAACAATGACTTAGCCTGAGTGCTTCAATTCAACCCAAGGGTGAGCAATGTGCTCCAGCCCCTTAGCCAGAATTGCTCCTGAGGCCTCTGCATTTGACCTAGGAGACCTCTCTGCAAACCCTCACCAATTCCATTCTCTTTCTTCAAATGCAGAAGGGTGGAATTGCAAGGTGAATTGACTCAATTGGTGCACAATTGGAAGACTGGAAGAACAGATTCAGCATAAATCATCCCTGAGAAGGTCCATTTCTGTGTGATTGCTAATAGTCAGCACTGACTTGATGGCACACAATTCAATCAAAGCTAATATCAAGGAAACTACCAGAAGTCTCTTAACTAACTTTCCATAGCTTGTTGTAGCCTTTTCCCCAACACTTCATCCACATATCAAAGGAAGATGTAAAGGCCAAAGTAGGGACATACTGTGTGTAGACAGACAATTCTTCTGGGTGTCTCTTTCCAAGTTAGAAAAGGTTCCACGTTATAAACCAGTATCTTGAATTGGGTTACAAAATGGACAGGGAGTCAAAAGAGTTTGTTAAGCACCAGCATGTTATGCAGATGCAACCCAATTCCAGGGAGCAATATTGCGGTTGAACTAATTAAACTGTCCACATCCATGACCTGATTTGATTTGTCCTCTGCTGCTCTCTTTTTAATCTACTGGGAAACTGGCAATTGGTGTTGGAGAAATCTAACTAATTTGTTTCAAATTTGAGATGGAATAAGATTTCTTAATACGATATTAATATCATAACCATTCTATGCAGATAGAAAAATTGCTAGGATCAGTTCCTCTCCACTTTGCCCATGCTTTGCCTTTTTCCATACTTAAGCAGAGGAAGGAAAAAATAAACATGAAGTGGAGCTGTACACAAGGAACACCTTCTGTTCTGCCCCTTTTGTCCGTGTCATACGGTAGATTTTTATATAAGAGATGGTAGAAATTAGGCAAGACAGTAGCTTTTAATAACAAAAACTCTTTTCTTCAGTTGCCATCTCTCACATTCAACTTTATCCAGAACTCCTGAGGCTTTTAGTCTGCACAAGTGCATACTTTAGTTTCACTATAACTGTCCCACCAACATACATGCCTCTGAGAGAAATCTCCTTTCCTCTTCTCATTAATTTCACTCCCTCTCTCCTTAGAATGCATCTTAACTGTTAATGAGATTTCTAGCTTTTTTCTCATCACTAGCAACCCATTTTATGCTCTCCTGAACAGCAGCCCTTTTTCCAGGGGTCCAGCGAACAGATAAAGCACCATTGATACAGTACCTCTGTTTTTATAGGCTCAGGATATTGGCCAGTTCTTGGCCAAAGAAGTGGATTCACTTGCTACCCGAGTGAAATTGGGAGGAGCCTCCGTTAATGAAACATGGCAAATCTCCAAGGAAGTTGGTCAACTGACTGATGTGAGTAGTGCCTGCCTTCAGAAGAATTCATTTATAATGAATTTATAATACTGTCACATGACCTTATTCTCACATTAATAGTCGTCAAGTAAGCTTATATTATCTGATACTTGTTGAATGAATGGAAATATTAGTATATTATTTGAGGGTAGGATATCTTATTTTAGGTCTGGATTCTTTGATAATTTAAATGTGTACTGAAAATTGGCCTCCCACCCCCCCTCCGAGGTCAATATGTTCAACATAGATAGATATACATGCCATTAACCTGGAAGAGCCTTGGTGGTGCAGTAGTTAAAGTGCAGCACTGCAGGCAAATTCTGCCCACAGCCTGAAGTTCAATCTTGATAGGGTTCTAGGTTGACTCAACTTTCCATCCTTCCAAGGTCAGTAAAATGAGGACTCACATTGTTGGGGGTAATCAAATAACACTTACATTGTAAATTGCCCAGAATGCTATAAAGTGCTATGAGGCGGAATATAAGTGTAAATGTTATTGCTATTGCTAACCTGCTTGAAGGGCTTCATTTTTCTCTCTAACTGACCATCATCCTATTTCCCTTCCTTTTATTTCAGTAAAATGTCTGGCCAGTAACATATGCATGGACCAGCACGCGGGAACTCTTGATACAAACAGCTGACAGCTTTCTAGGACCCACTAAAGATTTTTTTATATATAAATGTACATCATGCCAAAATGTCTGTTTAAGAGTAAAATTAGGGTTCACTCACTCAAACAAATTCTGTCCTTTTAACTACAGAATTTAAAAAATGAAAATCTTCTGCCTTCAGTTTCATTGCTGGAAAATTCTTTCCTTCTCCCATCTGAAAAAGAATCTAAGAAATGGAAAGGCATAATGGAATTGCTTTGTTTTACAGAGGGTGGATACTACAAAGATGCGTCCATGGCAGAAAAGGAAATTGCAGGCAACTCTCAAAACACTGCAGCAAGCAGCCAACAATGCCCATAGGAAAATGGAAATCAGACTGGTAAGAATCTAGCAATTCTTCAGTTTCACAGGCATGACAGAATTTCATAGCAAACTACAAAAATTTAAATTAGCAAAGAGCCATAATCAACTATTATGCTCAATAAAAACTGAATGACTGTTAAACCCAATTGTGACAAATTCTGAGCTGGAGGTTTATGATGTTGACTTCAGAATGACAAATATTGTAATTAATTACATATATGTACACATGTTATGCAATGACAATAAAGGTTATTATTATTATTTATAGAAATATATTTTTAATAAATGAATATATAAAGAAGTGTAGTAAGTGGCACCGTTCCCAAATGAAGCCACATCCTTCCATGATATATAAACTGTCATATACTTTGAATAACTAAGAGGACTGATCCAAGAGAAAATCCATGGCAGAATTCAAATTGGTTATGTTGGCTGGAACTTCTGAGACTTGCAGTTAACCAATAGGTAGCTTCAGCTGCTAAATAGAAACAGAAGGAAAAAATGTTGATGAGATTTATTTTTTATTTATTTTTTTTATTTTATTTCGAATTTATATACCGCACCTTCTCCCCAGGGACTCAGGGCGGTGTACAGCCAGATAAAAACATACAATACAAACATTAAAAAACAAAAGGATATATATTAATTTGGCCCCAATTTAAGATAACAAACCAATTAAAAATTAAAAATATGTTAAAAAATATGTTAAGCCAGCCCGGCTTGCTGAAAAAAGTTTTAAGGGCACGGTGGAAGGCACCGAGGTCTTGAATTCTCCTTATCTCTGGGGGCAGCTGATTCCAGAGGGTAGGTGCCCCCACAGAGAAGGCCCTCCCCCTGGGGATCACCAGCCCACATTGTTTGGCTGATGGCACCCCAAGGAGGCCCTCTCTGTGAGAGCGCACAGGTCGGTGGGATGGTAGCAGATGGTAACCAACACCTTGAAGCGCACCCGGAAGACCACTGGGAGCCAGTGCAGCTCACGCAGGAGCGGTGTTATGTGGGAGCACCAGGCAGCTCCTGTAATTACCCGCACGGCCGCATTCTGGACCAGTTGGAGCCTCCGGGTGCTCCTCAAGGGGAGCCCCATGTAGAGAGCGTTGCAGTAGTCCAGGCGCGAGGTGACAAGGGAATGCACAGGGAATCCCGATCACAAGGGCCGCAACTGGTGAATCAGGCGAACCTGACAGAAGGTCCCCTTGGCTACAGCCGTCAGATGTTCCTCCAAGGACAGCTGCGTATCCAGGAGGACTCCCAGATTGCGCGCCCTCTCCGCGGGGGCCAAAGACTCGCCCCCAATAGTCAGCGATGGAGTTAGCTGACTATATCGGGATGCCGGGAACCACAGCCACTCAGTCTTGAAAGGGTTGAGCTTGAGCTTGTTCCTCCCCATCCAAATCCGTACAGCCTCCAGGCACTGGGCCATCACTTCAAGGGCATAGTTGGGGTGGCCTGGGGTGGAGATGTACAGCTGGGTGTCATCAGCGTACTGATGGTACTTCACCCCAAAGCCACGGATGATCTCACCCAGCGGCTTCACATAAATGTTGAACAGAAGGGACGAGAGGACCAACCCCTGAGGCACTCCACAAATGAGAGGCCTCAAGGTCGACCTCTGCCCCCCTGCCAACATGAACTGCGAGATACTTGTTGTGAGGAAAGGTGAGTAACCTAATAGAACGAATTCTGAGCCTGGTTATCAGGATTCAGCTTGTGATAGTTTTGTGAGAAACAAAACAAGAACTCAAGAACAGTTTAATAGTTGTTGTTGTTTTAATAAAGCATCCTCAATTTTAGAGATGAGGGCTCCTTTTTTTTATACTTAATTTCATGATTCGTTTGTAAAGCAAAAACCTACGCGCTTTCCACAATTATCTGACTTTAAAAATATTAGTGAGGAAATAGATCACTGGAGCACTATACTGCTCTATTCTGGTGTAAACCACTGAGCCTTGGTACTACAGTGGTTTAAAGCACCCTGTTATTAACACAGCTGCCTGCAATTTACTGCTGGTTCGAATCTCTCCAAGGCTCAAGGTTGACTCAGCCTTCCATCCTTTCTAAGGTAGGTGAAATGAGGACCCAGTTTGTGGGGGCAATAAGCTGACTTTGTATAAATATACAAAAGTATGAAGGCTATTGCTTAACGCACTGTAAGCCGCCCTGAGTCTCCGGAGAAGGGCGGCATATAAATCAAATTTTAAAAAAAATAAATAAAAATAAAAAAAAAATATGGAACTTCCTGTTAATTTTATATGTATTTGCATATGTATACATACATGTATATGTATATAAAAATCAGAAAACATGGATGTTTTATAGCAACTATTTTATTTTACACATACATAGTCCAAGGGCTTATGATCTTGCAGTGGGGTTTCCTGTTCATTTTATATTTGCTATTTTTAAAGTAATTAATACAGGTGCCACTGTGATATTTCATTGTCTGTATCACCTCTCTTCTGGTATACATTTTATGTCTGTTAACCAACCATTATTAATGCATTTTGTGCATTCTTTTCCTAGGCTGCAGAGAAGGTGCAAGGCTTGCTGAAAAAGTATTCCAATGAGCCAGTCATCATCGATATTATTCCTGCTGAGTCACCCTTTGTGAGTTTTAACCAACTGTGGATTTCTCTTAGAAACCAGTATACCATGCTGAAGTTGTTTTGGCAATCAGCAGATTAAACTGGCTTCCTCTAGTGTTAAGCAGCTTAGAGCAGAGGAAGGCTCACATCTGAACTATTCAAATAGTATGAGTGAGCTGGTTGGTTCTGAACCCTTTGCTGATTAGAGTTTTCTCCTGCTTTTACGATTCTAGAGTTATGTAAACTGAAAATCTTCCCTTTGCACCTAACTGTTGTTCATTTCTCCTTCTCAGTCCAGGATATATTGCACTGCTTTATAACATGATGCAATTTAAAATATTGAAGATTTCTTCTGCTTCTTAAATTCCTTGATTAAAACAAGTAATATTTTGAAGGTGGAGTTTTATTTTTTTTATCTCTTGATTCTGTCCTAGATCTTGATGAAAGCGGTCAATCAACTGTGTAACAAAGTACCAGGGGCTTCTGTGATGTTGTTCAGCTCACAAGCCACCGGCCAGGTGTTTTGCGCTTGCCAGGTATCCAAGGTAGGTGGGATTCCCTGTGATTCTGCAGTTCCCATTATTCTGAAAGGATAGAAGCAAAGTCTTCATGTTCTTTGAATGAGAACAAATTTTAAAAATTGTTTTTTCATTAGAACATTTTTTTCAAAATTTTCTCTTAACGTCATGGTTTTTACTGATTATTAGGGTCATCAGTAAATATCATGACATTAAAAGAAAATTTTGAGTTCCATTTTTTAAAATGGCCCCAGTAAAGTATAAGAATGCTTGTTTGGTGTGGAGGTTAGAAACCATGAGGCTGTGTGTTCTAGTCCTGCCCTAGGCACAAAGCCAGCTGAATGACCTGGCTGGACACAGTAAAAATAGTACCTTTTTCTCTCTTTTGAACAAAAAGTAACATCCTTACAGTAGAATTACATCACCATCATGTCTAAACAATTTTATAAAAATGAATTAGTGGCTCTGCAACATTCATATACTAGGTTATATGGTAGACAAACATTTCAGCTTTTCATTCCATTTCAGACTTTCATTTTTAGTTACAGGTAGGAAATCACATGTTGGAGATTATTGTTGTTTTTCACTTACATGGTGATGGAATTTGGCCAAACAAGTCGGAGATGCTAATTAAGGCAGGGCTAACATAAGGAAAAATGATCAGAAGAAATGACTGATATTACAGGAATGGTGGGCACTCTCAATATGCTGTCACTGCAACTATAAGTAATGAATTATTTCTTAAATAGCTTCTCATCTGAAATATATTATCCAAAGAATGTCTTCTTCTAAACAATCATATTAATTTACAATATTTTAGTTATCAATTTGTACTTCTTTCAGAAATATGTGAAATCTGATCTTTGAACACACTAATATGTGAAAAAAATATAAGTGGTAGTTGATTTATGTCAGGGTTTTTTTCTCTTAGTGATTAATTAAATTGCCTTTATATTCCAATAGTCCTTGACTTACTACCATTTGTTTAACAACTGTTCGAAGGTACAACAGTGCTGGAAAAAGCAACTTATGACATTCACAGCGTCCCTGCGATCACATGATCAAATTCATGCATTTGGCAATTAGCATGCATTTACGAAGATTGCAGCATCCCAGAGTCACATGATCATCATTTGTGGCCTTCCTAGGGGGCTCCCAACAAAGTCTATGAGGAAAGTCGAATTTGCTTAATGACCCCACGATTAATAACCATGGCAAAAAAATACCATAATAAAATCAAGTGTGATTCAATTACCTCATCAGTTAGCGACAGAAATTCTGTTCCCAAATATGGACATAAGCTACCTTAAATCAGTCCATGCTTGATTTCCCTTATTGTGTAACAAAGATTGCAAATTGTCAAATTGTTGTCATTTCTATATAACAAATTGGACAAAAGTGGTTTTTGTATGCACAGTCTCCATTTAATTCAACAATATTTTCTTGCCACAGACCACATACTACCAATAGCCTTTCTACCAATATTTTCTAATCTTAAAATTTCTCCTTCCATTTCTCAGATTAATTAACATTCTAGTAAAGTATACAAATTCAGAGAGCCAGATTGATGTAGTGCTAAGGCACCAAGTTGGAAAATAGGAGACTAAGCTCTTGGGCCAGTTACTCTCTCTCAGCCCTAGAAAGGAGACAATGGCAAACCTATATCTATATCTTTCTCTGCCTAATCTCTCTCTCCCCTCCTCCCCCAATCTATCTATAGATATAAGCAGGATATACAGTATAGACTAGGCAAGATAGATGGATGGATAGATGGATGGATAGATAGATAGGCAGGCAGGCAAGTTTTGGTGTATTCGGGTCTTTTCCCATGTAAGATTTATCTTGGCGACGTTTCGACAAGGTCCCACTCATCATCTTCAGGCTGGTGTCTTCGGCTTCATGTTTGTGCGAGGAAAGCGTGATCGGAGCTGCCTTCTCTCTATAAATACTATAAATAGATAGATAGATCCTATATATCCTGCCTAATATATCTATATCCTGCCTAAGGCTGAGAGAGAGTAACTGGCCCAAGTACTTAGTTTTCCAGTCACACACATACATTTACTTCCTCTACTTTTTTACCATGTAGATATAATTTGCAATTATTCATTCCATTTTTCCATATTCCTGACTAACAGCTCTATTTTGGTTTTTATTACCTTAATTTTCACAACTCTATTCCTTGTTGCTTCATACAACCTAATATTCATGAGAAATCATGTAGGCTCTCAACTAACAACAAAATATCATCTATATACAAAAGTACGTGTAGTCCATAATTCAGGACTATTCATATCACCATACGCTTTCTCTAAATCAGTTGCAGTGCAGTTCTTTTTTCACCTGGATACATTTCTCAATTACCTGCTGCAGAGCAAAAACCCGGTCTTCATTCTTGGCAGTTCATCTAAGTTCTATTAATTTGTTCCCCTTCTCAGAGTTCATTATCAAAGGCTTCTGCAGCTGACTGGGCTCTCGCTGTTTGTACTCAAATGGGAGGCAAAGCAGAAGGTTCTGGAGTTGTAGCGAAAGGCATGGCGAAGACCAATGATGTACAGATGGTACTGGCAGCAGCCCGGGAATATGCAAAGAATGTATTTTGATGCTTGGTTGTGAGAAATTTGGATGTTCACTTGAATGACTCTGAATCCTAATGAGCTTTGTACATTATGGTCCTGCAACCCTTTGGATTCTTCTGGATTATTGGACTGGTAGAATGAGCTGCTTTGGCTAGCCAATGTATATAAATAACTTCTTTCATGAAATACAATTTGCACATGATGTTAAGAAGAACAACAAAGATTATCCTTTGACCAGTCAAGGACAAAGCAGGTCAACCATACAGGTAAATATAATCAACCTCTCAGAATAGCTGCTAAGAAAGAAATAACTATATTTCTTTGACAATAAAAAATATAAGTTGGTTGGCTACGAGATCATGTTTTTTTTATTCAATAGAACAAAAAGTTAGTATGCTGTCTCATTGGAACCATTTTCCTGACTATGTAATGGAACAAATTATTTCCGGGCAAGTATGCTATCTAGCCTTTCTCTGGCTGGTTGTACAAATTTTGCAAATAAGAATTACTTCGAAGGGAGCTTTTGCTGTTTAAAGCACTTCACACAAATAATAATTCTGGTGCAAACAACTCTGAACTTTTTATATCCAGATTTATCATTTACTTGTTTGTAATCATCTCCCAGGGTTTGCTAATCATGCCTGGATTAATTTTAAATAGGTCACATTTACCACTTTTTTTCAACTCAATTTTTTATCCTATCCTTATCCTTTTTATATTGCTCCAAAATCAAGACCATTTGTTAAGCTTGCAATAATTTTTTTGAGACAGAGGGTGGAGAACTTGTGGCTTTCAGAAAAACACTTGTAGCAGACCAATCAATGAACAAAAATAGCAAATTTGAGCTCACCCTTCATGAAGTCTCACAGTACGAGACCCTTTAAAGCCATAATTGCAGAACTACTCTCTTGTCATTTGATGGAAAGTATCAGCTGAGACTTTCCCATAGACTCAGGGTCTCGCCATGAAATGTTTTTTATAAGAAAAGACTGTTGCTGGAAATTCATAATGGGAGCTAATGAATCGTTCCTGGAAAAAGCACAACCTCTTATTTTCAGATTCCAATCTTCCTAAAAGTGTTCCTGATGATACTTTGGCAATCAGAGGATGTTGAGTTTTCTTAACTAAATGGTACATTTCTGTTAAATCACCCCTATCAACAACAGAGAAGGAAAATACATACATGTGTGTGTGTTCTTAATTGCAGTCAAGCACTGTCCCAATACACGATTAACTAGCAAACATATGGAATGTTTTACAGTGTAGAGCCTTGGGAACTGTATGAAAGCACCTTTCTTCCTTACTTCAATCAGCACTGGTGCATTGGAAGGGAAGGAAACTCAAACCCATTGGGTTTGTTCATGCTTCTGAAAACAGCAGAGCTAATGTTCAGGATGTCTTTGTTTGGATTCTGAGAAGCAGGAAAAAAAAATGTTTGCATTAGTGTAATCTTCCATCAGTGTCATCAATATGATACTATTCAAAAAGAAAACAATTTTCACATAAAAGCTGTGTCTTATCATGTCAGTATTATTTAGTAGTATTTATTGAATTTATTTGCTGCCCATCTTGTAACGAAATGTCTCATGTGCACCACTTCAGATGCACATTTATAAGCCAAAATGCTAGTTTAGCCACATTCTTTATTTATGTTCCAGCTAAACAGTGTGTCAGTAGTGTTTTGCTGATTTCTCAATTGAACCATGGCCCAGAATTTCAATAAATTACTATTAACATTACAAATCCTTTGTATCATTTTTAAAGTATATTATTTCACACTTTTTTAAGGACTTTCATGAAATCTAATAATAATAACAACTTCTTGACTAAATAATAGTGGTATGTACAATATAATTGGTCTATTAACAAACAAATGTTTTGCAAACGTTAAAGTTGCCTACAGGTAAAATAAAAACTTAATGTAATTACCAGTAGAGGAACATGTGTTAATTTGGATTCTTCTTCAATTTGCTAGTACTTTTTCCATAGTACCTAGCCATTTCCGTGGAATTTTTTCCAATGATGCACTTAATAGTTTTATTTTAGACAAGCAGTACTTTGAACACTGCCCAGGAAATCATCTCTTGCCAAGTATTAGAGAAAATGCAATGCTCAAATAGCAATAGCAATAGCACTTAGACTTATATACCACTTCATAGTGCTTTACAGCCCTCTCTAAGCGATTTTACAGAGTCAGCATATTGCCCCCAACAATCTGGGTCCTCATTTTACCAACCTCAGAAGGATGGAAGGCTGAGTCAACCTTGAGCCGGTGAGATTTGAACTGCCGAACTGCAGCTAGCAGTCAGCTGAAGTAGCCTGCAGTGCTGCACTCTAACCACTGCGCCACCTCGGCTCAAATCACTTTAGTAATGAGAAAACCCTGTTCCTTAGATGTGATAACACTACTACTTTCATAATCTCTGACCTAGTATTTTATGGGAGTTGGAATCCAACAACTTTAGAGGTTATACATTCCATAACCTTATGTCAGCCAGAAATTGATATAAGATAGACGGCTATACAAATACTTTAAATAAACCTGTTTTAAAGCTCCACCACCACCACAGATTCTAAATTATTTAATTCTATGTAGGAGCAAAGAGTACAATGCCACAGACACACCTGTACTGTAAGGCCTTCACTGACGGAGAAAGAGTATATAATACCATCCTGCAACTTGCTTCCATTGCCGTCTTTGGGCTGCTGGAGTGGTGGCAGCCGAAGAGAGCATGGCGATTCATTGAGCCTGGCCTGTCTCTTCTGCAGCAGCAGCTGATTTCTCAGCACTAGAGAAAATAAAAATATCAGTTACAAAGCTTTTTTTTTAAAACCTACATGGAAAGTATTGTACCTATGTTGCACCAAGTTTCATTGAAGGGACCTGAAATGTACCATCAGAATGTGATGGAAACACTAAAAGGAAGTGATAATGGATAAAAGTTGGAAAGTACAATATGGCTTTATCCTGTACAAGGAATGTGGAAACTAGATTTTTCCTCTTTGATAGGTTATTGAGAAATTTAAATATAAGCAAGTTTACTGGGCATTTGTTGTGGCTCCGTTACCTGAGCCTGTGTCATCGGCAGGAGAGGACTTCGAGAGTGAAGGAGAGGAGTTGGCAAGGCCTCCCTCTCCAGGACCCTCCTCTCTGGCAATGCCTTCAGTGTCCGCCGAAGGGCAAGAGATAGGGCCGGGGCCAAGCACGTCCACGCAGCCACAGATGGACAGTGATGAGGGTAATGAGTCTTGGCTGGATCCACACCAGCGTCGCAGAGATAAGCGCGCACAACAAGAAAAGGCATGCCTTTCTGGGTGTGGTCCAGTGACTCAGATTAGGCTGAGTCACTGGACCACACCCCACAGGATATAAAAGGGAGAGTGGTGGCCAGTCAAACCTTGTGACGAACAAAGCTGAAAGCCATTCTGCATTGCCGGACTTTTTGCTATAGACTTTGCTGGATTATCTCTGGACTTGATTGACTCCGTAATTATTGAGCTGTTTCTTTTGATGTACCAGGAGTGGGAAGAAGTTATCTCTCCTCTTCGTAAATAATAAACTCTTGGCAGGCAGCCACTAGGGTGTTGCCAAGTTCCGTTATCATAAGGAAAAGGATTTTGCCAGCTGGTTTGGTCTTTAACTCTTGAACGTCTGTTGGTGTGTGTGCGTGTGGTTGGGGACAGAACAGCATTTCTTGATTTAGAGGAAGTACGTGGAAAATTGAATTGGCCTGAATTATGTAATACTTTGCATGTTTATGTAGCTGGGGGCTAATACAGGATAGAGCAGCATATGACAGAAATAAAGCATATGTGAGAATTAAATGCCACCCCAATGAATTGTTCAGCATTGTCTCTTTGGTCGTTCATATTTATGGATATGTTTATAAGGTATACTTGTGGCGAAAATAGATGTTATGTTGGTTGGGGATGTAAATATACATGTATTCTTACTTGCAGATAAAGCTGTATCCCACTGATTTGCAGTGAATGTTAGCTTCTATAATTCAAGGATTATGGATTTTAAGGTTAATGTGATGCTTTAGTTGTGGCAGGAAAATGGAGAGACAAATTCTAATTTAAACATACCGTAATATGGTTTATTCAGAAAGGGGATAGCACAATCGCTATGCATTTATGTTTTTTTCTTCAATTTCCACATGACAACAGACCTACCTGGAACTCTTTGTGCACTTGCCACAGATCTCTTGAGCCAGTGTTTTTGAAAGGCAGCCCAATATGGCATTAGCATGCTGGAGACTGAATCCTTCAGACTGTCAAATAAACTTAGAGGTGGAATCTCCTTCTGGAGGGCCTGCTCAGCTGCCCGGATAGCTCTGCCCAGCCTCTTATTATCTACAGCCACCTGAAGGGCAAGCCACAGACATTTAGCATTCTGCATGACAAGATTATCCCTGGAACTATAGCTCCTTTTTCCTTTTCCTCTCCAGTCGCACAGTAAGACACAGACCTAATTATTTGGAGGTCAACTGTATGATCTCCTATTATTTTCCTGCAATTTTGACCTCTGTTGGAATGGAACCTGGTTTCACTGCTAGAATTACTAAGGCAGCAGTAAATGATCAGCCAGGTCATTTTCTAGATAAAAGAAGCTGAAATAAATTTAGCTAATGGGAGGTAGATGATGGCATTTCATTATTTTGGAATTGCTTCTTTGGCAATTCTAGGAATACTGACTGCTAGATTGTTAGGCTTCTCAGTGCATCTTGATAGATTATTTCTGAAATTTTTGGTGCTATTGTTTTGACTCCTAGTCCCTTTTGGCTTTGTACAGACTCCTGGGCTATATCAGTGATGCTAATTACTTTCACAGATACTTATGTGATTACCATTTATTTGTAAAAAGTACCATATTTTACCTTCATTCCTTTAACCGCTCAGAGCAACCTGCAAGCAACGGTTAAATATTGTAATATATCAAACATTAAAAGGTCTAGTAAATAGATCTGTTTTGAGGCCAACACTAAATTGTAAGATGGCTTCCCCTGTTTCAATTAAATACCAAGGAAGATATGATGAAATCTATTTTCCAGTGAAGCATTTTCTATATCGGTGTACTATTCTCTGCTCTTGAGAAATTGTTGGAGAATTTCATTTTCTTTTGGAGAAAATGAAGAAAATATTCTGTGCCAGCAAATTTGGCAGAGTGTTTTAAAGATCATAATGTCCATCCATGGTTATTTCTCTTTAATACCAACAGTGTAGTAATCAAGACGATTTGTCCTTTACCATGGATCAGGGGTGTCAAACTGGCGGCCCGCAGGCCAGATGCATCATGTGTAGGCTATGCCCACCCCAGCTCCATGAATGGGAAAAACGTTGCGAAACGTCACATAATGGCAACGTGAAGCCGCGAGTTTGACACCCGTGCCATAGATAGTATGAGCACTTTTACATGGAAGTGAGATAATCCTATACGTACATCAGGTTGGTAGTAAGAAATGATTAGCTAAAATACAGAGAAACTATTTTAAATTTGCTTCCCTGTATTTTTACTAATCAATTCTTACCAACCAACCTGTTAAATAGACCACGCCATCTGGGGAATAAAAATATCATTGACATTGTGAGCTCTTACCTGTAGCCGAGGCTCAATCTGAGACGCAAGGAAACAGTCACGTATGACAAGAACCTTTTTCTTCAGAAGACTCATGTCAGGCCAGTCATGATGAGCATTTTTAAATTTCTGCACTTCCAGTAGAAAATGCAAACCACTCTCCAGCACAGGTGTGCCATATACCTGGAGGTGTTTAACGAAATGGAGCATCTCTACAGTGGGCCAGCCTTCTGCAGCCTCTTTCAGAGACCGCCAAAAAGAGTCTTTGTCTTCCCTTGTAGGTTTTGCTGTGGCTGCTGATGCATCTTGTGCTTCCCTGTTCCTTATATGCCTAAGAGCTACTTTTCCAGCTATCACATTTAGGAATGGTTCCAGCTTGCACCAGCGTTCTTCTGGAATCTGAGAAGGCACCAGTCCATATTTCTTCAACCCTTCACTCATCTCATCCCAAAACTGCTCAAAAGTAGGAACAACTAGGGAACGTAATAAGAGCTGGATTTCATTCCAGGTGATGTCAGTAATTTCTCCCTGGGCCACTTCTTCCTTTATTCTTTTCTTCAGTTCTTTGGGGAAGGGGATACTGGATCTCAAAACCCCCAGTTTGTTCCACATATCTAAAAATTTGACTGCATAATTCACTTGTTTTTCGTTTGCTGGGTCTTCCAAGCAGGCCTCCATTTCCTGTAGCAGTCCTAAAACCATCTGAAGATCTATATTCTGCATTTTACAAGCTGCCTTTTTGTACACATTTAAGATAACTGGGTTGCTAAGAAAATCTGGCACATTTTGAGGGGTGGGTGAGTCCTGAAGAACTGGTGATTTTTCCCTACTTCCCTGGTCTGTACTGCTTATGCTGGGAGATTTGGAAACTACCCCTGTGGGAGATTTGGAAACCACCTTCTTTTTACCCCCTTTCCTGTGTAACCCTCTTTCTTTTGAGCCATGAATATAGGTGTTTGGTTTCTGCTTCTTTATCCTGCAGGCAGAATGGCATATAAATAAGAATTTCCTCTTACAGAAAGAGATACAAATATTCAGTTAAAATATTGCCACTAAATGAAACAATATTATTGATGCACAAAGAAAACATTCATGTTTAAGAATAAATAACACAAATATCCTAAATGCAATCACTTCTGGCTTCTGCAAAAATGAATTCTGCAAAATGAATTCTGGCTTCAAAACTTTTAAATTTCATGTATTATTTGGCAAAGGGTGAAACAGCAGCAGAAGACAAAGGACAAAAGAAAGCCGCCAAGGTCAAAACCAATTTCATTTGCAGATTCCTTTCCTCCATAACCACGAGGGCTAGAAATTAAAACTCATTATGGCAAAACTGAAACAATTAAATTCTGGATTGTGCTAATTGTTTGTTGTCCTTTAGTTTCCACTTTGTAATAATAATTGAGTTATTGCAAAGAACAAACCTCTGAACTTCCAAATCTTGATCTAATTGCTGACTGTCCACTTCCTTCAACATCTTATTCATACCTTTAAAAATTACTGTTTTACTTTTGAGATAACAGTATAATCTTATGGCCATCTCCATAGAAATCCTCCTGAGTTAAATTACACATTCAAGTAAGTCTATACAATAAACCACAATATTTTATTTATTTTATTTATTTATTTTCTTAGATTTCTATGCCGCCCTTCTCCCGTAGGACTCGGGGCGGCTCACAGAATAAAAAACATATAACAATAAATAGAACTAAAAACATCCAAATGTAAAAACCCCAACAACTAAAATCTCATAACAGATCAGGGAATTTGCTGAAAAAGCCATGTCTTCAGTTCGGCACGGAAAGCGCGGAGGTCGGGGGCCGTCCGAAGCCCGGTGGGTAATTCATTCCAGAGGATCAGTGCGGCCACCAAGAACGCCCTCAGCCTGGGGGCCATCAGCCGACATTGTCTGGCCGATGGCACCTGGAGGAGGGCAGTCCTATGTGACCGCACTGGGCGGTGGGAGGCCAGTAGGAGGTGGTCCTGCAAGTACCCGGGCCCATGCCATGTAGGGCTTTATAGGTCAAGACCAGCACTTGAAGCAGATCTGAAGGGCCACCGGTAACCAGTGCAGCTCACGCAGGAGAGGTGTTACACGGGAGTAACGGGAGGCTCCTGTAACAACCCGCATGGCTGCATTCTGGACCAGTTGAAGCCTCTGGGTGCGCCCCAAGAGCAGCCCCATGTAGAGGGCATTGCAGTAATCCAGCCAAGAAATAATGAGAGTGTGAGTGACTGTACAAAGGGCATCCCTGTCTAGGAAAGGGCGCAACTGGCGCACTAGGCAAACCTGTGCAAAAGCCCCCCTTGTCACAGCCATCAGATGATCCACAAGGGACAGCCGAGGATCAAGGAGGACGCCTAGATTACGAACCCTTTCAGAAGAAGTCAACTACTCCCCTCCCATCTAAAGTGATGGGGGTACTAGATCAGGAGAAGCCGGCATCCACAGCCACTCAGTCTTGGAGGGGTTGAGTCTGAGCCTGTTCCTACCCATCCAGACCCGTACCGCCTCTAGGCACTGGGACATCACGGAAAGGGCAACACTGGGTTGGTCCAGGTACAATATATAAAATGTGTTTTAAAACTTTGATTATACTTTTAAGATATGCCACCATATGGCCATCCAGGCCACAAAAGTAACTTTTCATTTCCACAAAGTTTTTTAATACCTCCCAGTTCTGTCCTGATTGCTTCTATGGTCTTTGCTCTCAGAATTTTGGACATCCGAATGAGATATTGGTACACAGTATCTGTAAGAAATACAAAAGAAATCTAAGAATATATTTAAGTTATTATTGGAGTGTTTACAAATTATTTGTAATGAGTTTTCTTTCATGACCAAATTACATGTCTCATGTAATTTGTTAGATTAAAGAACTCTTAAAATCTCCATTAACATAGGAAAAACAACATTTGGACTTGGCCATTGCCTCCACAATACTACATAAAGACTCAATTTATAATGCTGCAGGTGCATAATCTTTGAAATATTTGCCATCAGAAAATGCATACAATTTTCAGAAAATTTAGAATAGGACATCTTGGCACTCACTCAAGGAAAGTTGTGACTTCATGGCGAACATAATGGAGCCACACCCCAGCCAGAATAGGCAGCACATATTGAATCATGGGTTGAAAAGCAGAAAATGTCAAGTCTCCACTGCCAGTGGAAAGTATTCTCTCAAGATGCTGGATGTAGTCTAGCATACTGGAACTAAGCTCTGCAGAGAAAAAAGAATCAGAGCACAAGAAGACTCCACCTTCAAAGAGTTTGTTCATAGGCCAAGTGCCCCCAAATAATTGTAAATGAATAAATCTGATAAAAGCTGAAAATAAAAAGTGAGCAAAATGTTTGTTATGAAATAGGTCCTATTTAATAGGATATCAATGTCCAGTATGGTTCACACCATAGCAGTTTACAAGTAGGCTTTAATAGTGTTTCCAAACACTAAACAATCTGTTTAATCAATGGGACAGAATTAAGGTTACCAAGAATAACAATCGATTTCTGTAGAACTAATATCAGTCTCTACAGCGAAGATATTCTGTAACCAACCTACAGAAGTGTCCTTCCAACAATGAATTATATATTTTACTTTCTCCAATCATAAAACACTCATACTATCACTGAAACTCATTTTTTATTCTAATCTGTTGTAGGAACAAAATATTTAAGTCAACGTTGCCCATCTATCTGTTTCTCTTTCTATCTCAACTTCAAAAATACTAGATGACATGGCATTGAGAACATAGATTTCACATTCTAAAGACATCTGCCCCCATATTCAAGCATCTACATTCTGGGTATTGATTCTTTCCAGTTTGGTAGGCTTTTTGAAATGAGGGACTGATATGATTAAATCAGATTCCTTCATCTTCGCCATTCCAATACAGCTCACCTGAATTGCATTCTGTGTAAGTGGCCAGAAACAGATGAAAAATCTGCCACGCTATATTCTGTACTTCAGATGGACTTGTGTGGTTCTCCTGTGCATTTTCATAACATTTTAGCTTCTTCCACAGCAACAGATGATTAATCTTTTGTGGATCCTCAAACCTGGGGAGGTAACATGAAAGATATTTACTTCAGCATAAAGTGAAATGTGGGACTTCTGCCAAACCAAAAAAGGGGTGCTGATCAGCATAAGCATCATGCCTTTTTTTTTAGAGGATTCTCACAATCAAATATCCACCTATGGATAGTAAATAAAGCAAGATAGTGACATATGGGGCACTGAAAGCAGCTGAGAAACTCACCGAGTCAAGTAGTGAAGAAAACCATCCCCATCACCCAGATTGCACATCAATGCCTCAAGAAATCGAATGGTTGTCAGTGTTTCAAAGGAGTCTTTAAGGGAGCCTAACAGTCTGTTTGACCCAGTTCCTTTTCTGCTTTTCCTAAATGATAAAACCAAAATTGAATTTTCAGGATCTTTCTGCTATACAGGACATGAGATCAGAACTGTATTCAGATTTTCCTAAACTATTCTAGGACCTGTTTAAGAGTAAACCAGAATTACCAGTCTGGTTCATTAAAACCAAAAAGTTTGCTGTCATTCCCCAATAGAAGCAACCTTGATCCTCTAGAGCAGGGGTGTCAAATTCATGGCCCACAGGCCAAATGCATCACGTGTTGGCCCCATCCCCGCCTGGTTTAGCAAAGGGGGGAAAAGTCCCGCCATGTCACGTGACACCACCATGATGCTGCAACTTTGACACCCCTGCTCTAGAGCAAGTGTGTCCAACCTTGGCAACTTTAAAGACTTCTGGACTTCAACTTGCAGAATTCCCCAGCCAACATGGGACTTGAATTCCGCAAGTGTTAAAGTTGCCAAGGAGAGATACCCCTGCTCTAGAGTATTTCTCTCTTCTTGGTTTATTTCTATACTGATTTTCCTCCTGGAGAAATGGTTGACAAGAAACAGCTACAGGCGAAACCATCATGCCACTGTCAAAGTGTAGGGAAACATAAATTTTCTTGACAGCTATCACAGCATTGTAAAAGAAATTTAAACAGGGTTTATATAGCCTCCTTTCTACAATTCTACAAAGAATTGGAGAGGACAGAGCAGGCTTTTCATTTGTCAGTTACTGAACATTGTTAAATGGCCGAGAATTTGGCCATTGTGATAACATTTTCATTTGCACTGAATATTATGATGTATTCATTAGATTTACATTCCAAATTTGCACAAAGCAGCATAGATAGCGCTTCTCCCTCTGTGTTTTGAGGTTGTTGTTCTTTTGCACAGCATCAACTTTGTGAGGCAGGCTTCTCTAAGAAATAATGATCAGTGCAAAATTAGCAAGTGAATTCCTCAGGATATGATGCTTAAGGATAAACTGCATCATATTACAAGAAAGGTTTTGTAAAGTGCACACACCGACACCCAGATCATTTTAATAAACACACAAATGTAGACAGATCCTAAGCTGCTAAGGGCAATTAGCTGATTATTTCTTCTAGCAATAGCATTTAGACATATACTGCCCCATGGTGCTTTACAGCCCTTTCTAAGCGGTTTACAGAGCCATCATATTGCCCCCAACAATCTGGGTCCTCATTTTACCCACTTCGGAAGGATGCAAGGCTGATTCAACCTAGATCTGGTGAGAATCAAACTGCTGATCTGCTATCAGCTGGCAGTCAGCAGACGTAGCCTGCAGCACTGCGTTCTAACCACTGTGCCACCACGGCTCTAATTTTAATTTTATTACAAATTTAATATATAATAAATTAATAAATTAATTGATTAAGCTTCAAGGGGAAGAAAGCCATTAGGATGCATGATTACAATAAAATAACCACCAGTGTTAAAAATAACACAAACTAACACTTCTGTTTTATGGACCGGTGCTCACATCGTTTTCCAGTCTTTGTTTCTTTTCATGTAGTTCACTATGTCCTTTTGTTCACTCATAGCAGGAAGCACTGTGGCCATAGGAAAAGAAAATGGGAAACCGCCACTCCAGAAAAGCTCCTCTTCAATAGGCACCTCTGAACTGGGTTCAAACCTATAAAAGTACTAAATTGAACTGACAAGGTATTTTAGATTAAATCAATATTTATAGTTTTGGCTGAATGAAGAAAATCGAGGGGGGCGTCTTTACTAAACACCACCACAGAGTAAGCAAGAACAAAACATGGGACCAACTGTGTATTATATAGTCAATGCTTTAAGGCCATTTTAAAATGTTCTATTTAGGACATAATATTTTTTATCTATGCACATAGCCCGACTCCAAAAGCACAGTGATCCATCCAAGCACAAACCTTAACTGCCTGATTCTCTGATAGTGAATTAGAAATCGGGGAACCCAGTAAGAACGCAATCGTCTTAAGGCATCATATTGTTTCCTGCTCAAGGAAGCCAAAGCTGTTTCCTCTTCCCCTATACTTTCCTCGAGCTGTTCCTGGAGACAAAGAGAAAACATGTAGTATGCATAAAATAGAAACTAGGTTCCGCTTTACACTTACATATATATTGATGGTTGTGATTGCTGCCACTTCTGAAATTACTGCAGAAAAGTGTCCTGCACATACGACTTTCTAAAAGAAGAATCCAGAACAAACTGAATGGACCCTCCTTTATTTAAAAAGTAAGCCTAATCTACTCTTACATTATGGGATTAATATTTATCTTCTTAAATATGCCAGATTAAAAAGAAAATGAAAACAATAGCTACATGTTAACTATCTTCTAAATGCTGTATTAAATTGATCCCCAGTGTAATCCTTTAATAATTGTTGGAAATCCCTACTGTAAAGTGAAAAACAAGTCCTTTGATAGCCATATAGCAAAGTACTAAGATGGAAGACATTCCCAAGAAACCTAGGCAATAGAAGGATTCCATGATTATTCTGATTCATGAAGAAAATCTCACAGGACAGAACCTGCAATTCAATTTTGCAAGAGATTTCTGCACAGGAAGGCTACAGGAGGCAAAGAACAAACCTCCAAGCCCTGCTTTCTTAGCTGGCTTAGCTAGGTTTCTGATTACTTAAGCTATAACCTGGACAAAGGGACTTGCATTCCAGCTGTATTACTCACTTGAAAAGCAGGAGGGACGGCCAGCCTATACTTGGCTTGAATATCCCTGCCAAAAGAAGAGGAGCAGCATAAATTCCACTTGCAT
Source organism: Pantherophis guttatus (assembly GCF_059756535.1). Taxonomy (NCBI): domain Eukaryota; kingdom Metazoa; phylum Chordata; class Lepidosauria; order Squamata; family Colubridae; genus Pantherophis; species Pantherophis guttatus. The sequence continues at coordinate 286,618,301 of NC_142063.1, read as the reverse complement.
TGGAATATTTCCCTGCTTACTACTGTATAAAAATATATCTATATTTTATGTATTTATTTTAAAAAAAGAGGATGGGCAGTATTTCATACATGATATTAGCACTGCACATTACATTCTGAACACGTTTATAAGATTATTCCCTCTACTCTTAAAAGAAAGTAAGAATCTGCCACAACCTCACATCCCACAAGTTCTGAAATTCATGAAGATCAGTTAGCGCACCTCACCCTCCACCATTTCCTCCAAATTATTGTCCCTATATTTCAGGCTTCTTAAATATCCCAAGAAATTAAAGAACAAGTTGGATGTTTTGTATTGTACAGTATAAATAGAGCTGCAGTATATCACCCAGTTATATATATTTAAACAAGGGAACTCCAGATTGTACAGATTGTGGCTATCTTCTTCTTAGAAGCTCAAATCAACAGAACCGGAGATAAGGAAGAATATTTCTCCTCTTTGTGCCTTCTCACTGTTTCACATGGAGAAAGCAAATGAATAAGCAGCAACAACCAGGAGCTACAGCAAGGCCAGAATGGAGTAATGAAGAAGGCACTAATTAATAGATACTCATCAATAACATGATGCTGGCATCTGTGCAGGAACTAGAACAAGTGCTTATAAAAACCCATGTTTCTTGTTCTTAGCCGATTAATTAGTTTAAATCATGATAAAAGTAATCACTGAGGACTGAGAAAGATATTCAAGATCATATTGCTGGGCTTCCAAATGGTCTGCTATTTACCTCTCCTTATATTTAAGAAAAGCAGACAATCAGGGTTTTTTTTTCTTCCTCTGAAATTTTAATGGAATGAAGTTTTGCTTTTAGGTCTATACCAGGGGTTGGCAAAAGGTGACTACAAATTCAGTCATGATAATACATGGTATTTGCAAAATTCCGACTAGAATTTAAATGAGAATAAAATAGAATAGAATAGAATAGAATAGAATAGAATAGAATAGAATAGAATAGAATAGAATAGAATAGAATAGAATAGAATAGAATAGAATAGAATTTTATTGGCCAAGTATGATTGGACGCACAAGGAATTTGTCTTGGTGCATATGCTCTCAGTATACATAAAAGAAAATATACATTCATCAAGAATCATAAGGTGATTGTACCTTAGTTAGTTATTTGTACCCTAGTCATAGGGTACAAATAAGCAATCAAATCATATTAGGAAACAGTCAAAATAAATCGTAAGATTTTGAAACGGCAATCGTCTTAGACTTGCTGAATCTTTATTTAGATTAAAATCCTGCAAGACCTCACAACGTTGCTGTCAGGTTCCAAATAACAAACCCAAGGCAGTCAAAACTCTGAGGAAGCTTTGAGCTTCCTCAAAGCATAATTTTATTTGCGATGTCATATTGGCACAGCTGGTGAAAACCCGACTCTGAAGGACCCATGGTTTTCTCCACCCAAATCAAAACCCAAGGTCACATGTCCATCACATGGTCCAATCTGGTCACAGTCCCAACTCCAGCTGGCTTTGGTTCACTCCCTTCCAACACCTGGTAGAACGTCCTTGGCTCCCACAGGAAAGAATGCTATTTTGGCTACACATCCCCCAGCTATCTCTACCTGCCCCCTCACATTCCCACAGTTCCACCCGGCCTTGTTGTGGCAGTCCTACAGATGCTCCCAAAATGGCTTCAGGGCTGACAGTTGCAAGAACTGGTTTTTATTTAAGAAAACTCATTAGTGTGCCTACCTAAAAAGTTTGCCTTCCTACTCAAATGTTGTCATGAAGGCAATTTGCTTTCTACTAAGTTATTTATTTCATTTCATTATGCTTTAAAATATTACAATTACAATTAACATTTTTTAAAATGTTATTAATATATATTATATACAAACTACAAGAAATACGTCACTATGTGATTACTATAACTCCATAAGCTTTAATTAGCTCTGCTGAAAAACTACAGGTTTGATCCGTGGTGCCTTCACTCTCGCTTTCCCCAACATTCCATTAGCATCTTTGGAAGTAATTCAAACGATTTAAATACTCCCCTCATTAATCCACTATTTCTGATCAGATAAAACATGTCTAAAGTTAATGAGGTTTTATTTCAAATCAAAAGCGCTATCACATAACACCACCACTCCAAACTAGGACCCAGTAATAAATCTCAGCCCATTACTTTGCACAGTTTAATTAGGAAGCTAGGCTTGGATTTAGCTAAAGTCTCTGAAGCATGAGATACTGCAGCTAAATAAGAAACTTTAATGCAGTTAGAATGGAATTGTTAAGCCACCGATTTCCTTCTGTCAATATAGGATACAACTGTCTTTTTTATCCATCACCCTTCTCACATTTCAAAAGAATCTTTATCTTTCATGGCCTTAAATGGTTATTGACTGTTGACATAACTGATATTTCTGCTACCACTGATAGATCTTTCTTTATGTCCATGATTAACATTACCCATCACTATTAGTTTGAGAAATACACTAGAATGACATTCTCACCGAAAGGCACTGGAAAAGAACAGCTGTGTTTCCTGTGGTGAAACTGTGGCCTCCAAGTGCCTGGTGCAATCCATGATATCTTCACAATCAATCCAGAAGTTTAACAGGTGGCTTCCTAATGTGTTATGGAGAAATTCCATAAAGTCCTCCATACCAGCTCTCTGCATTGTAAAAAATAGAGGAAGGGGGAAAAAACAATGCGAATGGAGATACCTGAACAAGGAAATCTCACAACGGCTACAGTACGTATCTGAAGAGAGGCAGAATAGCTTAAGCATGCTTTTAAAAACCTTGTGGTGCCATTATCTATCTATCTATCTATCTATCTATCTATCTATCTATCTATCTATCTATCTATCTATCTATCTATATCCTACCTTTATTATTTTTTATAAATAACTCAAGGTGGCAAAAAATACATAATACTCTTTCTTCCTCCTATTTTCCACACTTCATGAGGTGGATTGGACAAAGAATGCTTTAAGGACTAAATATTAAAGAAAGACATGTTCACATGGATACATCAACTTTCAAGGCCTAGGAGGTTGGAGTTAATCCAGAGCAATTTGCTTGTTGTCGGGAAACATGTGTGCCACAATAAAGCATTGTGTACAGTTATCTGCTACACCCCCAGTCTGTGGACCAGCACCAGTCCGCGGCATGCCAGAAACTGGGCTACACAAACAAGCAAAGCCCCATCCCATGGGATGCAGGCAGAACACAAAACCACGTCCCCTCCAGTCCATGGAAAACCTCTCTGCACAGAACCGGTCCCTGGTCCCCAAAAGGTTGGGCCCACTGTGCTACACTGTGGTATATCAAATCCTCGGAAAGCAAAGACCTCTCAAAAGCATAGAAACCATTTAAAGTAAACATTTGTTTAGTTAAGTGTTTCAGCAGGATGCAATGTTACCCACAGTTCCTAGGACATCTTCTTTAAGTTGCTGCAAAGCAGCACTTCCAGAACCAGAAGGAAAACACTTGTCCTGTTGCTCTTCCTTTGAAATAATTGTTTCTGTCAGGTCAAATTGCAAAACCTGCCGGCGTCCTGAGAATGGCTTCTCATAATTACTGGAGGAAAATATAAATCAGGAAGTCAAAAATACATAACTGACAGGGATAACTTTTTTTTTGCAGATTATAATTATGACATATCACTGTTTCTATGGACCAGCAGCACGATGTCATGATTCAATTCTGGCACAATGGAGTGGCTATGGTTTTTTTGCGCCCCCCCCCTCCCGCCCTTCAGAATCAGATGATTTTTTTTATCTTTGACTCTGGGAAGAGTGGCATTTCCCACACAATTTGAATGTGCTCCTAGATTCACAGCTCCTGCTTGAGGAGCAGGTAAGAGCCATGTCTAGGGGATCTTTTGGTCAGATTCATCTGGTGCACCAGTTGTACCCTTTGCTGGATTGGAAGGCTATGTTCACAGTCACTCAGGCCTTGGTCATCTCCTGGTTGGATTACTGCAACATGCTCTATCTAGGGCTGCCCTTGAAGACTATCTGGAAATTTCAACTGTTCCAGAATGTGACAGTGCACACAGTAACAGAAACACCTCATGCAACACTTCTGTTACATGCGCTGCACAGGCTTCCGGTTACTTTCCGGGTGTAGTTCAAGGCACTGGTCATCATTTTAAAAAGCTTTATATGGCTCAGAGCCAAGCCACTTGTGGGACCACCTTTCCCTAAGGACATCTACCTGTCCTACCAGGGAAGATAGGATGGGCACACTCCTGGTTCCCTTTTCCAAATAGAAGTAAATATCATCTAATGAGAGCTAGGAAGTATGCCTTTTCTGTGGCAGCCTCTGCCCTATGGAACATCCTGCCCCCTGAAGTTCAGCACTTCCCCATTCTTTTATCCTTCTGTAAAGCCTTACAGACTTAGCCCTTCCCCCAAGAGTTGGTAGATTAGATAGTGGTATATTTGCATGGATTAGTGCCAGATTTCTGTTTTTATTGTTTTGTAATGTTTTATGTTTTAATTGTGTTTCATGGTTTTTAAAATGATTTTATTGGGAGCCATCCAATGTTTTATTTATTTGTTTGTTTATTTGTCAACAAGTACAAGGAAACAAGTAACAGTATAGACATAGACATGGACACATGAAAAAAAATTGGCACAAATAAAAAGATATAAATAGGCAAAACATAGCCATAAACACATGGAATGATTAAATATAAATGGGGACAGTAGAACAGGGATGGTAGGCATGCTGGTGCGCTTATGCATGCCCCCTTAGGGACCTCTTAAGAGACATGAAAGGTCCACGGTAGACGGTTTAAGGTAAAAGATATGGGGGTTAGTGAGACTAATAACAGGATCAAGTAGAGTGTTCCAGACATTTACTACTCAATTGCAGAAGTCTACAATCAAGATTAGAGAGAATTACATTGAGTTTGAATCTATTGATAGCCCTAACATCATATTGATGTTGTCTCAAAGATGGGTGGCTATGTTTTCCAAGGGAGATGGGTGATTAATAAATATGATAGATAGATAGATAGATAGATAGATAGATAGATAGATAGATAGATAGATAGATAGATAGATAGATAGACAGACATGCAGGCAGGCAGGCAGGCAGGCAGATGATAGATAGGCAGGCAGGTAGACAGAGGTAATTTCCTACAAAACAGAAAATTGATGCTTTTTTCAGATTGTGTATTTAGCCTGAGAATATCTTACGCTATATTCTCAATGGAATATTATCTAGAACCATGTTACTGATGCTGAATATTGTCTCCCATGAAAGTAGTCACCAATTACACAGATGATGAGAGCATATTAATGAAGTCAGATAAATATAAGCCAAATACAAACATAAACCAAAAAGCAGCAGTCTGTTATTTCTAGTTACATAGCAAAATCAATACTCTTAAAATCATTTAGCAGTCTTAAGAAAGATGAGCCGTAGAACCATTTATCATGGGCACATTCACATGTATTACATTTTAAGTAGCAATCACGAGATAGGAAAATATAAGTATCTTATTGTGGCATCCTTAGCAATCAGACTCACCTATTGTTATGAAACTCAATGACCTCTTGATTAGATTCAGTTTTGCTCTGATGAACTGAAGATATCACTTTTTCACCAGCATTTGTCCAACTACTTCCTACAATACAGACACATATTAGAACCATTTGATCTACGAAAAGGAAAAAGAGATCCCAGTTCTTTACAAAGGGGTAGAAGATCACCCTGAATTCTATATAATTGAAAATGACTTTATAGACTTTGGGAGTTTTATTTTCAAGCAATATACTGGCCCTCCCACAAGCTATGCTTATGTATTTGGAAGCATGTGTACTGTACATATAATGTCCTTTATGCTGTAAGGATAAGACTGCAATGAACACCACGGCAATAAAAAATAGTAGTAAGACAAACAAATTAAAGGCATGGGATTAGAAAAACGAAGCTAAAACTAATTTACTCCAACACAGTTCACTAAATCTTTCTCCCTTCCTTTCTATACTTCCAATCCTTTATTCTATTAAGTCTAAATCATACATTGTCTTTTGTTCTTTAAACTTCTCACCTCTCTCTTTTGGAGGATTTCATCAACTCTGTCCAACCATGACTTTTTTAATCTTCTCCTTTCTTTAATCTCATTAACGTCCTTCATGGATTTATTTTGGTATTTGATCCTAACTCATTCTATTTGACCAAACCTTTTTTAATATATTTCTTTTATACAGATCACTTACTATTGTACTGTACAGTTGTTTGAAACACTGCTGATACCTCAGTGTTTCTCAGGGAAACACACTGAGATATCAACAGTACCTCATAATGCAAATCCTATCATGATAAGTGCTTTCTGTCAGAGTTCCAGAAAAAAACCCAACTCCAAGTAAAAACTCTGAAGCAAGCATTTTTCAAAGTTATATTTACTAGAATAGGTAAACTGGCACATCTGGGGAAACCCGAATCTGAGAGGTCTGGGTTTTCCCTCAGTAAACCCCCAAAACCATTGCCTCAGTTTTGAGTCGATCACATGCTCTAATCACCATCCATCCCATCTCGAGACAGCACTCCGACCATTCCTTCTCCAGATGCAGGATCGGCCTGACCTTGACTGACAGGAAGAATGCTATTATGTCTAAAGACAACCGCTCTACTAAATGCCCCACTCCTACTTTCCCACACATGAGAAGGTGGCAGCATGGAAGCTTTCGGCTTTGTATGGCTTCCAAAACTGACATTCTCCTTAGAACTTATCATTACTATATTCTGGAAGCACTTAATTATGGACTTTAATAAAATGAGATCATTTTGCTGGATCAGACTAGAGAGTTATCTAGACCTGTATTCTTTTCTCTACATGGGAAGCCCATAAACTGGCTGTAAACACAATAGCATCTGGCTGCCCATTTTCCATGGCAATATGGTCTCTGTTTTAAGAAGAGCCTCCAATACTTCTTGCTATAGCATTCTCACCATTTCTCCTTTCTATACCAGTATCTGATCTGAGTCTTGAGGGCTGGAGTCTGCTTGGATGTTCTTCAAATTGGGATTGGCCAAAGCTCAAAATATCAGAGAGCTCCAAGAAAACATCAAGGGACATTTGGCCAGATGATTTTGCAAAACGGCCTGCAGGAAAGGATAAAAAATCAGAGTCTCCAAAGTTCTTTTAAGAGTAAACTATTGGATAACCTACATAAATCAGAAAGGAATGTAATAAATTAATGAGATGGTAGAAAGGTTGAACCTTGCAGCTTTCCATGTCCTCCCAAAATATGTTTTGGAATGTCCTACAATTACTTGGATCATATTTTGCATTGAAAGTAATAGTGAAGAAATCTGCATCTTTCTTGTATTAATGAAACTTTGTTTACTTAATAGATTCCCATTACATTTTAGCAAAATATCTTGAACTAGCTGAAGTGTAACTTTTAGCTTTTAATTAGATTAAGCCATTTCGCAAACTATCATCCAACTCTTTAACTAGTATGGACAATCAACAATAAACTAAATGACCCCTAGCCTCTACAGCATCATTTTTTCCATTTTCCATTTTTCTTTCAAGATTTGAGCTAATCTACTACAAACAATGATAAGGCTGAAAGCACATTATCACCCCATTGGCTTCAGTTAACTTGATGTTCTGACACATGACATAATCATTCCTGCTCCGAAAAAGGTGTATTCATATTAGAATGTTAACATTTATTAATAAACCAGGTATCAGTATAATAAGAACAATATATTTTAATTGGGGGCACAGTGACCTCATGGTGAAGATGCTGCCCTTGTCGACCAGAAGGTTGGATGTTCAAGAGCTAAGTATCACATGACAAGGTGAGTTCCTGTTACTTGTCCCAGCTTCTGCCTACCTAGCAGTTCAAAAGCATGCAAATACAAGTAGATAAATAGGTACCACTTCAGTGGGAAAGCAACACCATTCTGTGTGCCTTGGCATGCACGCACACAGACACACACACTTATATGTATTTTATACAGTATATTTTTAATTAGTACATAATGCCATAATCATCACTGTGTCTGTGAATGGACATGTATGAAAGATGGACTATGAGAGAGTTTAATTCTCTCAACTCAGGTCAAAGATGCTTGCTCAGGAAGACTTCTGTATATGCAGCATGTGGAAAAGTATCACCATGAAGAGTTCAAAGTCACAGGTTGTAGTTTGCTGAAGAATTGATCTTCCCATATGAAGTGAATGAAGCAATGACACTGAAGTACTGAAAAGTACCAAGGTCTGACCAGCAAAGAAGGGACCAAGGTAGGACCAGTGAGGCTTTGATGTTGGTCATACCTTTTTGGAGAGTATAAATGTGGCTGGGAGTTGGCCCCCTTCACATGGAATAAAGCATTCCAAGTGGACTTCTCCCCACCTTTCTTTTGGAATTCAAACACAGCATGGCCAACTAGACTTTCAGTTAGGAAAATATGTATGGATATATAAATATGAGAGAGAGTGGCTTTTAGAAAGTGAGAAAGTGAATAAAAGACTAAACTTTGGTTTTATATGCCTGAAAGCTTGAACCCCCTGCAAAAAAACCCTAAGTGCTGAGTGTGATAATCAGGATTCTTTAGCCAAAGACTATCCATAGCGCTATGTATACAAAGAAACTAGGAAGTAATTTAATCTGTTTCTCCTAAAATAAGACATCCCCTGATAATATGCCCAATTGGGCTTTTGAGCACATGCACTAAAAAAAAGCCCCCCGCCCCCTGAAAATAAGCCCTCCCCGAAAATATTTAAACGCATGCGCAGCCGATCCCCGCCATTTCCTCTGGTTTCCTCCACGTGCCCCAAATAATAAGACCTTCCCGAAAATAAGGCCAAGCGCTTATTTTGGGGTTCAAAAAATATAAGACAGGGTCTTATTTTCAGGGAAACACGGTAGATAGGTTGGCGAGATCCCCTTTAGATGATGCACGGTTAATTTACAGGTTGACTTACCTAGATAGGCTGGGGTGCTACGTGTTTGACTAGGACATCTGAGCAAGTCATCTCTCCGCACACCAGGTGATGCCTGATTTGTTGATGGAAAACTGGGGATGCTGGAAACGGCAGTACTATCAGACTGACGACTGTAACCACGAATGGCATAGCGATTCACTGGGTAGTTCTCATCCAGCGGACATACTAACAGCTTCGCTAATTTGTATTCCAAATAATAGACAGTCCTAACAAGAGATTCAAAGCAAAGCGTCTGAGTCCTGAGGCATCCTTCTCAGTCCCTCTTTTACAAAATTCAGACTGTATTTTAGATAGTCCTAAGAATTTCTATTCATATTCAGCTGCACTCCCTGCCTTTCTATCCCAGATGCTTCAGAGAAAGTTGTGATTACTCATGTTCAGATAGCAACGAAGATTTGAATTGCAGTTCCTAATACTTTTCTGAAACCAATAATGCTGCCCATTAAGTGAGTGTTCAGTTTCAAACTACAGTCATTTTTATTGTTCAAGCTCTGAATAAGTTATGGCTAAATAAATAGCTGTCATTCATTGTTGTTTCCCTGAGAAACAACTGATCAGTAAAATAAGTAGATTACCTACCCGATAATATTTAACAATCTCAAGGTTTCTTATTCACTCCATTTTTGTTGTATGTAAAGATTTGTCCTCATACACAAAGGAACTTCAACTAATCCACAAATACTCTGAGACTTAAGAACTCAACAGAAAGTCAACAACAGAGACTCTGACCCAGAATGCTAAGACAGGAGTAAAGCAGGAGTGAAATCCAGCAGGTTCTGACAGGTTCTGGAGAACCGGTAGTGGAAATTTTGAGCAGTTCGGAGAACCGGTAGCGGAAATTTTGAGTAGTTCAGAGAACTGGCAAATACCACCTCTGTCTGGCCCCAGAGTGGGATGAGAATGGAGATTTTGCAATATCCTTCCCCCAGGAGTGGGGAGGGAAATGGGGATTTTGCAGTATCCTTCCCCTGCCAGGCCCACCAAGCCACGCCCACCAAGCCACATCACGCCCACCAAGCCACACCCACAGAACCAGTAGTAAAATAAATTGGATTTCACCACTTGAGTAAAGGTCTAGTACTCAACCTTTGAAATGGGAGAAAGCGCTCCTGAGCTAGCCAGCTTAGGGCCCTTTCTCTCTCTACATCGGTTGCTCCATAACATGAGGAACTTGGTTCGTCTGCCAAATGACTGGGAGATTCCAAGAGGAAGCCATCTAGCTCCTGCAGCCTTCCTGTAAGTCGGTCATATTGCAGTCTAAGTGGAAAAGCCTATATAAAACAGAGTTTAAAAAATTAGTTTGAAAGGCACATTTCAGATACAAAAGGAAGGTGGAAAAGAAGTATTTTGCTATCTGTTCTAAGACAAATACAAATGAGAACATAGTCACAGGAAATCCGGTTTATATATCTGGAAAATGTTTTCAGAAAATAAATCCTTTGTTTAGAAAATTTCTATGTTCTTTGATTCCGAGAATGTCTTCACAAAAATACAATTAATAAGGGAGAATATGGTTTTCCCAATTAGAAACTGTATCATTAAGCTTACCTACTGTCAAGTATTAAATACTGGCAGCCAATTATTAGTGTTAATTTTCCAATTTGGGCAACTTTGAAATATACATATAGCGACTTTGTTTGGATGGAAAATATTAGGATTTAAATATACTAAAGCTCTAGTATCTTTAGAAATAATTATATCAGTTAGAAAACTGTAGAATGGAATCTCTTAAAAAAGATTTTCCCATGCTAAATTGACTCTATGGGGAAATCCAAGTTTAAATATTGGGGGAAAGGATAACATGGAAAAATTGGATGTAAGTGATTACATTGATTCTGGACCAACTAATAGGAGAAAAAAAATGATTTTAAACATGCTTTGTGTTAAAGAGATATCATCTATCGGATATAACCCAATGGCAATATTTACAGTCACAACATTTGTTAACAACATTGTTTAGACCAGCAGCCTTTTCAACTTCTGAGACACCTGAGATAGTAGAAAAATCCTACCATTACTTTTTATAGATATGTTACCAATAAATCAATTTAATATGCAGATCCTAAGAAACACTTACCCTGTGGTAAGATGGTCAGCCGATGAATTTTAATAAATAAAATAAATGAGTGAGTGGAAGAATGAGAAGTTCCCATATTGTCTAGACCAGAGGTGTCAAACTCATGTCGTCACATGGCATATTGTTTTTTCCCCCTTCGCTAAAATGGGGGTGGGCATGGCCAGCATGTGATGCATCCAACCTACAGGCCATAGGTTTGACACCCCTAGACAATGGGATCATGTTCTAACTTCTATAGCAAATATATCAATGGATTTTACATTATGACTTAACCAATAAAAATATTTAAAATTTATTGGACTCTGTTACATTTGTATAAAATGGACAGTCAAAAATAGCATTTTGTTATAGATATAATAACGCTTCCTTAAAACACATATTTTTACAATTTTTACACTTACAAGAAAGTACAATAAATTTAATTGAACAACAAAACTTAAAATTTTCAGATTTTTTTTTTTGAACTACATTATCTAACATTTGGAATTTGACTTCTGGACAACATAAATGGATTCTCTGTGCCATTATGTCTAAAACAATTCAATTCAATTCAAAGCTTTATTGTCAATGCACAACATGTGTACAATGAGATTGGATGAGCCTCCCTTAGTGCAGCCCCCCAAACACAAAATACATCTCAATAACTCGTAAGTGAAAGAAATAGAAAAACCCTAACCTAATAGATCATACTAACAAACACACAATCCTATATACATATATGTGCATAACATAACATTATATTATATTGCACCAGTGTAGACATATTGCATGTTATGCTGGCCCTGCAAGTCTATCATACTAAATAGTTATGGTGTTATGTTGCATTCAGAAGTCCGACAGCCCACGGATAGAAGCTATTTTTCAACCTGTTCATTCAACTGGCTATGCTTCCGTATCTCCTGCCCAATGGTAGGAGAATAAAGAAGTGTTGACCTGGGTGTGAATCATCCCTAAGGATTTTCCTCACCCTGCTAAAACAGCGAGTCCTAGCAATTTCATCTAGTGGAATCAGGGGACAGCCAAATAATGACAGGCAAGTAATTATTTTAAAAAATAAAAGAACAGATATATTTTCCCTCTTTCTTGCCTATTTCTATTATGTAACACAGAGCCCAACCACAGGATTTGTTCACTATTAGATGATATTTTGATTAGTTCTAATAAAGATACTTCCTACCTGTGGATTTTTCTTATGGCCTAAAAGAAGTAAAGAAGAGCAAAACTCCTTAGCTCAGGTATGTCCTTCTGACCAAAAACAATATTCTAAACCCAGATAGCAGCAGGCAAAGTAGTGAATTCTACTCACAGGCAGAGCCAGGAAAGCATTAAAAAAATCCAAAAAGATGTCATCATAAGTCAACAGTTCTTCTAGAAGCTCATATCCTAAAACAAACAAATCAAAGTCATATGAACAGAAAATTAAAAGTTTACAGTCTACAGTCTGCAAAGATTTCCGCAACTGTGCAAGTATTATTGACGTCCATAAGAAATATCCCATCTCAAAGGTTGTAGAGATAATTTAATCAAAGCTGGCTCTAGCCTATGTTCAGGACACTTTAAACCTAAACATTAAGCATTCTCTAATATAAAATTGCAGAAACTAATTAAATATTTATCAGCTTTAAATGGCTAAAACTACTTGGAAAGATTGGTGCCTGTTTGTAGGATCCATCTATCCAGAATCAACTCAACCCTAACTTACCAGTTAAGTTAACCCAATTATTTTGGCTCACACAACACTCTGAGGCATAAACTAACCACATGAACTGACTACTACAGTAGTTTAAAATGTAGTTGTTAGGTATGTGTGGTCTGTTTTGAAAATCAGGAAGTTTGCAAGCATTATGTAGAATAAATAACCTCTTTGCTGCCTTCTGGAGCCAACTAGAACCACCTTCCTGCAGGAACGGAAAAATCTGGACATGAGGATTTTGTTCAAGCACCACCAAGCATATAAAGTTGTGTGTGGTTAACATTACATTTTAAGCACATTACAGTCCTTCCAATATTTTTAAGAGGTTCTAGTATTCGTTACAAAATTTTAACAGAGTAACTTCAAAAAAAAAAGAGAAACTTTTTTTAAAAAATTGAGATAAACATTTTGAATACTCCCATGAGAAAAGTGAGAATAGAGCAACCCATCCGTCTCACTAAGCAAAAAAAAAAAAATCCAGTAAAAGAGTAAAAGTAAATAGTAACAAGTGCTGCAGAAATGCACAGGGAAAGCGAGCGGATGATTCTTCTCTATAGCAACAGAATTTATTTGTTTTCAAATAGCAGGGTGGATTTGGCCAGGCGTCTGATTCGTGCCTTCCCTCATCCAAGGTTATTCACTGTGCTGTTCAGTTAGTGAATTATAGTGAATTAGTTACCTTAAGAATTAAGAGCTGTCTTCTTAAGAGATTGCATTGTGGGAGATGTAGAGAGAGATTACATTATGGGAAATGTAGTCCATGACATGTGACCACATCTGTGTGTCTGATTGGCCACCAGGCTCTCTGCCTGGGGTGTAGAACAAAGCCCGGCCATTATGAATTGCCACGGAGGAGAGAAGCATGCTTTCTGAATAGGAGGGCAGATCTACCATCATTTTACACTAGGAAATGGGACAGTTTATGAAATATACGGATGAATCTTACCTTGACTCACCATGATTGTATGTCTATATTTGGAGGATACCCGAAAAAAACTTGATCAGTATGAAAACCTGTTTGCTAGAGTTTAACTGCCTGTACCCAGTGGAGCCAGATGCTCTGGGAACAGAACAGTAAAATGACATAGACTACCTGAACCCCTCCTTTTTTTCTTGGAGTAATGAGGGACATTCTGTTTGAGTAAAAAAAAAATAAAGAGTGCATCTCTTCTCTACGCACCACTTAAGAAAGACTTTCTTTGCACCTAATTGAGACCTTTGCTTAGCCAAGGAAGTAAAAAAGCCTGTTTTCTTCCTCTTTGCATCCCAAACTTCGTTTGGATTTAACCGTGAATCAAGGGATTCACCACAGAACTATTTCCCGGGATCTAGGAGAGAGTTCTTTTCTTTTGGATTTCCCTAGTTTTCTTCAGTCAACCACCACCACCCACACACACCTCCCGCCAGAACCCATTTGCAAATCAGAGCCCCTTTCACAAGCAATTCCTTTTGCATAATAATAATACTGGAATTATAGAAGGGTATGATCCGCTTTTATGATGCAGCTTCCTATTTGCTTGCTTAAGAAATTATGGAGAGAAATATCCGATTTCCTGCCCATCCAGGGAATAAATGTAAGATCAGAGGGAGTCCCAACTCAGATGAGTCACAAAAGAAGACCTGAATCTTTTTGTTAGACAGAAAGAACTGCGGTGGGAGAAGGACCTGGAGCATGCAAATCCCCAAGAGTTTGCATTTGGAGTTAAAGAATAAATAAGAGAAGTTCAAGACAGATTGGACAACTTAGTTTGGGGTGTTGTGTGAACACCACAGCCTGTAGTTAATTTATAATTCAGTGGCCAAGCAGGATGCGCACATACAGTCAATAATAAAGAACTTCAGCTGTAATGCCATGAAGCCTGATTACTGTAGGCAAAGTGATCAGGCTTCATTAAAATGCCTTTTAATCAGTGGTGGGATTCAGCCAGTTCGCACCACTTTGGGAGAACTGGTTGTTAAATTCCTGAGCAGTTTGGTGAACTGGTTGTTGGAAGAAATCATTAGGGCAGAGAACTGGTTGTTAAATTAGTTGAATCCCACCACTGCTTTTAATGTATTAATTGTTGGTCTTTTAAATACCACATTTTTGGAAGTAACCATCTTCTACCCAGTAGTAGCAGGAAAATATGGACAGAGCACTTTCCATTTGACAAGGTATCTGTGATTATTTGCTGTTGGTAAATGGTCATCCAAGGAGATGCTAAGTCATCTGTATTGTGGGAATCTGGCTGAAAAGTTCAATAGGAAATAAAATAATTGCAGTTCATAAAAACATGCATGTGCTCTTCTTTCGATCAAAGGGCTCTTCTGCACAGCAATCTTAAGCTATTTGTCTCCTGTGCTGAAAACTAACATTAAAAATGAAATTAACCGGCTGGAAATTAATTAAGAAATTGCTCTTAAATTTTTTCTCCATTTGTCAAAGATGCTGGCCAAGTATTCTGTTCAGATGACAAGTTACTGTGAAATAAGTACCAACTTCTTTTCTTTCTATGGTTTTCTTTGAGAAAGTTTTTATATGTGGCCCTCTCTATTGACTCCCCATCGTACTTGATACTTACCATATATATCCAACACATCCACCACAGAACTGGTGGAAAAGGAAAAAAAGGAACAGTTTCACTTTCTTCCTTTGAGCTACAAAGGGAAACTGGCAGGTCTTTTTCAAGTTCACCTAAAAGAAAGAAGTCCAAGTTTCAGGGTCCACTGATGAACTTGTAAACAACAACCAAATATAGTAGCTTTATACCATTCAGATGGAGATTCAATTCAGGATGGACTGAGGCAAGTTAAAGACAGCATCATATATTCTGGTCTTGAGAAATAGTTAGTGAGCTGTCCTTAACACTGGAGCAAGCAGGACATGTGGATGAGCCCCAAAAAAGATGAAAAGCAAGCATGTATGAGTGAATTCAAAGACTCTGGCCACCTAATGAGAAGGAAGGACTCACTCACTGGAGAAGAGCCTAATGCTGGGAATGACTGAGGGCAAAAGAAGAATGGGACAACAGAGAATTAGGTGGCTGGATGGAGTCACTGAAGCAGCCAGTGTGAGTTTAAATGGACTCCAGGGGATGGTAGAGGACAGGAAGGCCTGGAAGAACGTTGGGGTTGCGATAAGTCGGACACGACTTCTCAACTAACAACAACAACGAGTGAATTGTTGGAGTTCAAGATATGTTAGTATCAGGTCACATAGATCAGGCTGAAAATGTATACTTATGGAGTTCATTAAGGACCCATTCCTGTGTTTTTCTCTATAGTAAGAACTGTGGGAGTGATTTCAAGAAGAATATGAAGGAGCATGGTGGATCACTCAGGTCTATGGAAAAGAGATGCTGTAATAAAAGCAGAGATAGCTTTGACAGGAGTGCTCAACCATAGACAAATTTCACACATTATAGTAAAAAGCAGAATGGTTTGTTTGGTTTAACCTTAATATGAACAATCCTGGATCTAATATGTAAAGCAGAATTTATGGTAGGAATGACATTCCATAGCATTCTTAAATCCTCCCAGTGACTGCTGTTAATATTACACGGGATGTCTTGAACAGATATTGGTGCTGTTAAATAGCACCAGCTGCCTGCAATCACTGCAAGTTCAAATCTCACCAGGCTCAAGGTTGACTCAGCCTTCCATCCTTTCGAGGTAGGTAAAATGAGGACCTGGTTTGTGGGGGGCAATAAGCTGACTTTGTATAAAAAAGAACACCACTGGGGGGGGGGGAAGCCCTACTAAGCAGGTATATACAAAAGTATGAAGGCTATTGCTTAAAAGCATTGTAAACCGCCCTGAGTCTCCAGAGAAGGGCAGCATTTAAATTGAACCAATAAATAAATAAATAAATAAATAAATAAATAAATAAATATGGATTGCTTTAATTTTATATGAATTTTGCTAAAACCTACTGTTGCAAATAAATGTTTCAATGTAATAAAAATATCCATGTATGTGTGTGAGAGAAAAAAGAGTGTCAGATCAGTGAAGCAGGGATTAAGGTCAGGTACACTCCAAAAATAATTGGAAAAGGTGCTTTGGACTTTGCATATTGCCCTTACTATATATTAAAGTAGTCCAATTTTTTCCACAGATGACAGGTTTATCATATTTATTGCCCAAATATATAGATAATCCCTTTCAGCAATAAAAAACGGAATCATGTCAACTCAAGATTTTACCACACCAGTACACCCCTTACCACTCTTGGAAGTCCACTCATAAACAGCAGCTGCAGCTTTAATGAGGTTGCCTATCCCTTGTTTGTGACTTTGTAAGAAACAAAGTGTGAAATATTAGTGGTTGTTTTGTTATTGAAGTGATGCTACGGGCTTTGTTTTTAATTCGGGTGAAAGCTTCAGAACTATTACTTGCTCTTTCTACAGAGGTAAAAAAAACAGTTGTCGCCTGGAAAAATAGCCATTTTTTGTAGATTCACTGCTTAAGAGTATTGCAGTTCAAGAATGTGATAGTTCATTCACTGACATAGTGCCACGACTTCTGCGGTCATTAAAACTGGAAGTAGAGCAAGAAACTCTTCACTGTACTAAAGAAAGGAAAGCAAGATTCAATTGACCCTGAAGTAGGAAAAAGATCTGAGGCTGTGAATAATAGCAGATGTAATGAAGAAGCAATTCATACTATTCTGGCTGCAGAGGACATTATCAGCTCAGATATTTAGTGCCAGTATTTTAGGTTGTTTGGCTATCAAGGAGCAGAGAGTTCACATGAGGTTTGCAGTTGACTTCATGGCCTCTGCTGCAAGGAGCAAAAAGTCAGAGCAGTTATGCAAGCATCAAATTCTGCTGGTGTTCTGGAAGCAAATACTCAGCTAATTTGCCACTAAATGTTAACTAGGTTGGGGAATATGGACCAGAGATCACTTTGTAGTTACTATCCAAAGCAGGAGTTCTGCATACTAAATCAGACAAATACTTTTTAAAAATATTTTTAAAATATTGTGTAGGTAAGTTATGAACACTATTTGTGACAGTATAAATCCTGCAGGATGACACCTCGATACACTTTTGAATTGTGCTGAAAGCTGAAGAACCATTCCATGATCTAGGAGAGGAAGTGGTTTTTTTCAGCTTTTGCTGTCATTTGTGGAAGTGGTTGTGTATTTCACTGAACAGAAATTCATTCTTTTAGATTCTCACCAAATAACTTTTCATTAGGGAATCTTGGTACAACATGAACTCTTTCTGGAATGGGATCCCTTTGTGGCCTTGACTGATATAAGCACCTATTTTGTACAGTTGTGTTTGTTTGTTTGTTTGTCAGACATGTACTAGATAACAGGTATTAGTATAATCATGGACATGAACAAGGAATGAGTACAAGTAAATGGGGACAGTAGGACAGGGATGGTAGGCACAATGGTGCGCTTATGCATGCCCCCTTTACGGACCTCTTAGGAATGGGGTGAGGTCCACGGTAGACAGTTCAAGGTTGAAGCTGTGGGGGTTACAGGATGTAACAACGGAGTCGGGTAGAGCATTCCAGGCATTGACCACTGTGTTGCTGATGTCATATTTTCTGCAATCGAGTTTGGAACAGTTTACCTTGAGTTTGTATCTATTGTTTGCCCGTGTATTATTGCGGTTGAAGCTGAAGTAGTCATTGACAGGTAGGACATTGTAGCAGACAATTTTGTGTACTACACTTAGGTCAGACAGTAGGCGGTGTAGTTTTAGGTTTTCCAATCCCAAAATGTTTCAATTTTCAATCCCAAAATTTTCAATCCCAAAATTGTTGTTGAGGTCAGTGTTCAACCCTCTATGCTATACTGCAATGACTGTCAATTACAGTAAGTCAGCTAATCTAACACAGGAGTCCCTAATTTTTTTCAAGTCAATAATCATTTTTGGAATGTTGAGACCATCCATTGAGCACTTTCATAAAGTGGCTGCCACAGTAAGCATGACGGTCATTCAGCAGGGTACCTTACTGTTACGGGTATATTCCTTGATTTTCAAGTTTCTGCTTTTTTTCTAATTCCTTAGAAATTAGAAATCTTCTAATTTTCTAAATATGTGGGAAAAGTAAAAGTTTGTGCAATGTTGCTGGAAAAATCCAAATGTGAAGAGGAAATAGAGAAGAAAAGCTGAAATAAAAACAAAACTAATAAGTAAAATCAGTTTCTTTTCAAGACAATGGCTTCCATAAAATCCCAATCCAAGAAAAAAGCACAAATAAGACCAAGACTAGGTACACAGTCTATGGAGAACATTTTACATGGAAAGTAAAATGATGCATGTTGGAAATCTTACACCATAAACAAATGTGATGCAGTTGTAGAATGTAGAAATGCTTAGAATCTGGAAAGAGTTTCAGTCAAAAATAATCTGTTACAAAACATCAAAGAATCCTATACGCACTCAGACTGAATGGAGGATACCTTGTGAAATAATAGGAAAGCTTAAAGAAAAACCATAAAAGCACTTGAAATATGGAAGGATTGTGCATCACAGAATTGATACATAAGAGGCCATATAAATGCATGGAATGGACAGTTTCAGTCAGAGCACAACACTTGCTAGGCTTCAAAGAAGTCAGAGTGAGAGACCACATGAGTGCTCAGAATGGGAAACAGATTGTGGCAGAGCTCAGAATTCATCTGCAGATTTATTCAGGGAAGCCACACTGGATGCTTGCAGTGTAGATACAGTTTCAGATGGAATGTTTTGTTTATAAGACAGAGAACTCACACAGGAGAAAAATCGTGTAAGTGCTCAAATTATGGCAAGGATTTGTGTGTCATAACTGAAAAAAATATGATTGACCTTATTGAACAAAGAAAGTACTGTATATAGACGTTTAGAATGTGAACAGAATTTCTTTCTATGTGAGGGAGTGCCTTGACCATCATGACTTAATGATGGAAATTTCTGGCCCTGTTACAATTGTAATTCAAGGACTACCTTTATGGTTGCCAAGAAAATTGCGTCCATATAAATTGACTCAGGAACTGAGTTGAATGACAACAATGTAGTAATTACTTTGACCATTACGTAACTAATATTCAATGAATTAAAACAGAACATGGAATTTTGTTATATTCTTTGTTACTCTTGTTTATTCAAGTGCATCCTTATTTTCATCTAGAAGCAGGCAACCTTTTGGCGCCCTGGAGCAGCACATCATTTTTGTTGTGAAGGCCAAGTAAATAAGGCCCCCATCATGCCTGTGGACTCTGTGGTGATTTTCCTTTTTTCGTTTTTAATTTAAGTGGAAACTTAAGTTATTTGTTTTTAAACTATAGTCAGGTTATTTATTCATTATGATTTTCCCCTGATTACATCACAAACTGGCAGGAAACTGCCAATAGTTTTCAATATTTCATCCCATCTCTCATTCTGTAGCAGTCAGAAGTTTGCAAAAAAAAATGGGCGGGGGAGAGAGAGATGAAGCATACTGAACAATGTATCAGAAGATGTAGCTGCCAAGTCAGTTGCTTTCCATAGGCTTTTTAAAGGGAAATAATATGGGCAATTGCTCAACAGTTATCCACTAGGATTGACTTTTTTCTCAAAGGAGCATCCCTTTTGGGTATCCAAAATTAGAGCATATTGGAAGATGTCTACACCTCTAACAACAACCAGCCAATCTTGGCTGATCTCTGCAAGGCTAAGCAAAGTGGACTACTACTTAGACAATAGACCACTAGGACAACTCAAAGCCATTAGCTAAATTGGAAAGACAAAAGGAAAGTCACAGAAGGTTGTCAGCAATTCCATACTGCTGCCAAGAAAAGAACATGAATATGTCCATGTAGATACAGGAGCTAAGCTCCATTAGAAAGTTCTTACTGTTATACCAAACAATACTGAAAAGAGAAACGGCAACAGATTCCTTTGGGCTACAGGTCTTGTGTCTTGCATTCTGAAGATCTGTAGGTACATTATTAAGCCAAAATTATGCTAACCTGTCCCTGGAGACTTTGCTCTGGAGCTTTCTTCTGTTTCGTGCATTTCCAGGAGGATAGTATCCACAATTTCTTAACCGTGTTTCTTCCTCTCCTGTTTCCTTCCTTACTCCTAACAGAGGCTTAGTTTACTGGCTAAGTGTATACAGTTGGCCACAACTGAGTCACTGGGTGGGGCAAGCTAAGTTTTTCAATCTCACCTGGCATTTATTTGTCCCCAGGTAGGAAATAAGTTCCTCCTCCTATCAAACAGCAATTGTAAACTAAGTGACAGCTTAATGGATGGCAGAGCTCCACTTACCTTTTGCTTCTGGCTATTGTTTAACAAGTCTACAAAATACTCTTAAGAGTACAATGATTCTAGTCAGATTTACACAGAAAAGGAATCTGCTTTTATTTCAAACAGAGGTCACTAGAGTTTCTAAGTTTGTTGCCTAGAATACTTTTATATAAGCTTGTTGGATGTGGCGCAGTTGTTTCCACAATAACAACTGTATTGAATGTTATGTTCATGACAGATTTTATCTTAAGAGCCAGTTAATAGTCTCTTGGCAAACATTTGTAAGAACATTTTTTTAATCAGCCATATCAAAGCAGCTTTTCAGAATTATGATTTCCTTGTGGAACAACTGTTAAGTTATTTTTGGGAGCATCCCTATAAGAGTATAGGATTACAATTTAGGAAGCATCTTTGTCTTCTCAGGGCATGGGGCATTAAATTATTGAATTGCATCCTTGGAATCAGTTCCCACTACCAGATAACTTTATTTTCATCTGATACTATTTGATTGTTCCACAGCTGAGTATGCTGCATATACTAACTAAAAACCAGTCAACCCTCTTCTTCTTCTTTTTTTTTTTTTTTTGGATTTTGTATTTTAAGTTTGGAGTTAAAATAACAATTTTATTTAAAAAAAAACAGTCAAGCCATATTGTGGCTTAGTGTGATATTACGAACATAATATTGCTGTAGGAACTTTGAAAAGTCAGCTATCCCACTAGAACAATCTAGATAATTTTCTTTGAACCAGTAAGAAAGAAGAGGGCAAGAAAAAGAAAAACCAAGCACCGAAAGGAGCACTGTCTGTGGAGTTTGCATGTAGTAAACTTTGTCCATAAAAGACTGTTCTTCAAGGAAATTTCACCTACTGCAGACTCCAGTAAAATAACTAGCAAATTTAAGTTTTACATTAGCTGTAGAAGAAGAATAATGTTATTGTGCTACTTTTATTAGCTTAAAGAAACAGAATAATATAGTTTTGTTATCCTGTCCTTATAAAAGAAGTATTTTACTCCAGAGTTAGATTATCTATTTATAAGAAACATCTCCTTATTTTGCTTTAGAGAAACGCATATTGAAACATCACCAGTAGGTGGCATTCTTGAATTCTCAGTGTAAGGTTTTCTCTTATCATATCTTTTATTAATTTACAAACTCGCTTTAAAAGTGCCTTTTTATCCTGAATATTACAATTTGATAGGTAATATTGATTTTCAAACAAACAGTTTCCTGAAGCTTTGGGCACAGTCCACAGTGCCTCACTCTATCTGTCATTGAAAGCTATATTTCAATGTGACTCAAATGCAAGGAATAGTCCAAAGAGGCTCATTTTAACTGATTATTCAGTTTTAATCATGGTTTTTGATTACAATCTAAAAAAAAAAATGTGTGGTGTGTCAATTACATTCATTTTTCCAGGTCCATTTTTTCTTTAAGATTATATTCAGAATTTCTCATTACTCTTAAATCCATTGAGACACTGAATATTTTATCCTAAATCTAGATTTATTGTCATATGCATAAGCATGTTTAACCAAAACACACATACTTTTTCTAAACGTATCATCATTCTCATCCATTCTTGAAACGTAGAATGGCTATCACTTGGACCATTTGCTACATCATAACATGCAACCATCTAAACTATGAATTTCCTACTTTCATACACACCCACAGTAGTCTAAATACGAGGTAACATACATTTTAGCCTTCACATTCACAATTACTCCTTCAGTTTCTGAATGTATACATCAACTCCACAAAATAAGATCACCTTTGTTTTGATCTATTACATTCTTTTTTTAACTTTAATTTTACATACACCCAACATAATTACTTTTTTCATTTCATTTGTTAATTCATACTATTTATAATTTTCTTCTTTTACATTCCATGTTTCAATTTTCCATAATTCTAAGAGAAATCAGTTGTTTCAAGTAAAAACAAACCCAGTTCAATAACAAAATTGATACATTGCTTATGACATTTCTGCCAAATCATACTAAAACCAAAACTGATTCAAAATAATCTTTACTTAAATGTCTATGGCGATTCTCAGTCATCCAGGTCTTGGTTGTCCCAAAGATGCTTTTTCAAGAGGCAACTGGACTTTCTGGTTTTTCTTTGAAGACGTTTTGCTTCTCACCAAAGAAGCTTCTTCAGCTCTGAAACTTCTGAGATGAGAAGAGAAACATCTTCAAAGAAAAACCAGAAAGTCCAGTTGCCTCCTGAAAAAGCATCTTTGGGACAATCTTTACCTAAAATACAAGAAAGCTCAAAAAGAAAAAGTAATGACATAAATTGTATCAATCCCACATATTTTGATGCTTCCACAAGGAATTAAGTATGTGAATTTCATATCCCTAGGATAAAAGGTTTCTGAAGAATTTCACACAGGAAAGTGGATCTAACAATATAGTAAGAAGAACAAAAGACACATGTATTTGGTGTTAGAAATTAAGGTTGTATTTTACTCAAGAAGAGTAGCTTAATGGGCAAAACAAACATAGTTCCCTGTTTTTCACCAGATTATGCAATATGTATACCGACATTGTAACTATTACATAATTAAATACCAATAATTTGCATATCCCAAAGCTCTTCTTCTCTTCTAACAATCTGATGATTTGCATTTTATGCTCAGTTATGCTTTACGCTTTAGTATATCTTGTCATCCTAGCAAATTGGGTTTTTTCGATAAACTATGGTTAACTACCCATATGGTATATGATATGCAAGTCCCATCAGTGCATCATACATAGTAGCTGCATTATGAAGGGTACTACTTTACTCAAGTTCCCTGCGTCAACAAGGTCTGACATTTGTTTTACAATAAGCAATAGCACTAGCACTTATATACCGTTCCATAATGCTCTATAGTACTCTCTGAGTGGTTTACAATATCAGTATATTGTAAACCAACAATCTGGGTCCTCATTTTACTGACCTTGGAAGAATGGAAAGACTGAGTCAAGACTTGAGTGGGTCAGGATTGAAGTCCCGGAAGTGAGCAGTTTGCCTGCAATACAGTGTTTAACCACTGCGCCACCATGGGTCTTATATTTATTTTATTTATTTTATTAAATTTGTATACCGCCCTACTCCCTAAGGACTCAGGGCGGTGAACAGCCATAAAATAAAACATGTAGATACAAAATTTAAAATAAAGATAAAACTAATTAAATAAATTTGGCTGAGACATTTTAAAACCCCAATAAATTAAAACCAAATTTAAAATTCCATTTAAAAGAGGAAAAGTTTAGGTCAGGCCAGCTTGATGGAATAAAAACGTCTTAAGCGCGCGACGGAAGGTACGCAGATCCGGAATCCTCCGTATCTCCGGGGGGAGCTCGTTCCAGATCGTAGGTGCCCCCACAGAGAAGGCTCTCCCCCTGGGGGCCGCCAGTCGACATTGTTTGGCCGACGGCACCCGGAGGAGCCCCTCTCTATGGGAGCATACTGGTCGGTGGGAGGCTATTGGTGGCAGCAGGCGGTCCCGTAAATAGCCAGGTCCTAAGCCATGGAGCGCTTTGAAGGTGATAACCAAGACCTTGAAGTGCACTCGGAAGACCACCGGGAGCCAGTGCAGCTCGCGCAGGAGAGGCGTTACATGGGAGCGCCACGTTGCTCCCATCACCACCCGCGCGGCCGCACTCTGCGCCAGTTGGAGCCTCCGAGTGCTCCTCAAGGGGAGCCCCATGTAGAGAGCGTTACAATAGTCCAGACGGGAGGTGACGAGGGCATGAGTGACCGTGCGTAACGAGTCCCGATCCAGAAAGGGACGCAACTGGCGAATCAGGCGAACCTGATGAAAAATCCTCCCGGTCACGGCCGTCAAGTGCTCTTCTAAAGACAGCCGTGAATCCAGGAGGACACCCAAGTTGCGAACCCTCTCCGTGGGGGCCAATGCTTCGCCCCCAATAGTCAGCGATGGCACCAGCTGACTATATCGGGACGTCGGAAACCACAGCCACTCGGTCTTGGATGGGTTGAGCCTGAGCCTGTTTCTCCCCATCCAGATCCGTACGGCCTCCAGGCACCGGGACATCACTTCAAGGGCATCGTTGGGGTGGTCTGGGGTGGAGATGTACAGCTGGGTGTCATCAGCGTACTGATGGTACTCCACCCCAAAACCACGGATGATCTCGCCCAGCGGCTTCACATAAATGTTGAACAGAAGGGGCGAGAGGACCGATCCTTGTGGCACCCCACATATAAGGGGCCTCGGGGTCGACCTCTGCCCCCCTGTCAACACAGACTGCGACCGGTCGGAGAGAAAGGAGGAGAACCACCGTAATACGGTGCCTCCCACCCCCAACTCTTCCAACCGGTGCAGCATGATACCATGGTCGATGGTATCAAAAGCCGCTGAGAGATCTAATAGGACCAGGATAGAGGAACAACCTCTGTCCCGAGCCCTCCAGAGATCATCCACCAACGCGACCAATGCCGTTTCCGTGCTGTACCCGGGCCTGAAACCCGACTGGAACGGATCTAAATACGTCGTTTATATAAGTTTTACAACACATATATTGCCCAGCTCACATGACTCCAGATCAGGAGTGGGTTCTAAAATTTTTTACTACTGGTTCTGTGGGAGTGGCTTATTTGTGGGAGTGGCTTGATGGTCATGTGACAATTATTTAGGATTTAGCAGAGGTACTGGTCTACCAGACTTTTAACTGCTTGCAGAGCTGTACCGATCTACCCATTTATTTTTTGCAGGCACTGATCTACTCATGTATTTTTGCAGGCACTGATCTACTCATGTGTTTTTGCAGGCACTGGTCTACTCATTTGTTTTCTTTTAACACTGATCAGCTGTAGGGCGGCCCTTTGAAGCCCTGCAGCAAGAGTTTAAACAGTTGTTTCCCCTCTAGCCATCAGCTGGGACTCAGGAAGCAGCAATAGATTGGGAGTGGGGCCAAATAAAAGGTAAGAATAATGTGGGGGGTGGGTGGAAGGGCGTGGGGGGCACGGTGGGGCAGAACCGGTTTGGTGACATCATATCGTCACCGCTACCGGCTCAGGAGAACCGGGCGAACTGCTCCAGATGATAAAAATATAGAATATGGCATTAGGAGAGCTACAAACTCTTGGTGAAAAACAAAGTTTGGGAACCATCTAAGATCAGAACTTGCCGAGCTATTTTCCCTCTTGTTTGCAAAGATAAAATGTCTTTTGGACAGCTCTTCAAAACCTCTTAATAATTATTTTAGCAATGATTTCATGCAGCTCCACCTGATTGGTTAAAAAGCAAGTTAGGTAGGGTGATGAGAAACTAACTTTAGGCAAATAAACAACTGGGTAGTAATTGTTATTTGTAACTAAGGATAAAACCTAGAAGATTCTTTGGGATTCTTTCAGCCTATGTGCTATTCTAAGCCTTTCAGCATCAAAATATATCTGAGTCACAGGGCTGGTAGTTA
Source organism: Pantherophis guttatus (assembly GCF_059756535.1). Lineage (NCBI taxonomy): Eukaryota > Metazoa > Chordata > Lepidosauria > Squamata > Colubridae > Pantherophis > Pantherophis guttatus. The sequence goes on along the minus strand of NC_142063.1, from coordinate 286,591,947 downwards.
TATTTAAGGTTACACATATCTCATATATATGAATTATTTCCATCAGGCTTGAAAATGCTTTCCACTAAATACGTTGCCTCAATTGCCCATTTCCTCATATTTCAAATGGCCTTTTCTCCCCCTTCTTTTCTCTCAGACCATTCACTTGGGATCCCAACAGCTAACTCATCAACTCAAATATCATTGAATCTTACAAAAAAAGGGGGGGAGGAGGGAGACTGGAGAGCTCCTTGAACTTTAGAACAGGCAAGCACTCAGATTCCCTTTCTTGGCTTGAGGATACTTTCTATCTCGCCCTATTCTGTAACCCTTCTCTCTGTCCCTGTGTTTATTTATAAACTTCATCAATAATTGAGACACTGCCTGCATGTGCATCTCTTGATGTGGTCCCTGACATTTCCCCATCTTAAGATGCTTATTTGGGTTAGCAAAGCATTTAATTTTCTCCCTTTGACTTGTAAGGAACATTAGAATCAACAGCCTGGAATAAATCAAGAAGTCATCCATAATCGTACTAGAAAGCAACTTATTCTCTGTGGCTCACTGACCCACCTTCCTCAGAACATTGAACACACAGGTTAAAAGTTCAGCATTGTTTCCAGATCCCTGCTGCAGAAAAATATATGGTTATACTTTATTCCACTCTGACTTAGCTGAGTATTTCTATGAAATACATTTAATATCAAGTACTTCTGATTCTATAAAATGAATCTAATACCAACACATACTTAACATGAAATCCATTTTATGGAATAACAAGGAAAGCTTTGAAATTGTTCATTGCAAGAAATGCCCCTGAATTCACTCCTTAGTAGCCATTCAGCATTCTTGCACACCAATGGGTCATAATAATTTTCATAGGATATTTTCAGAAAACACTTGTAACAAATCTGTCTATTGCTTGGTCTACTAGATACCACTTTTCTGCCAAAGCACTCAAGGAAGTTTATTGGCGTTAAAAAAAAAGAATTAGCACATAAACCTCTTTGGAAGCAGAGACATTGCTTCTGATCTTCTGACCATCTTCCATGAGAGCAACAAGCAGCAGCAAGAAGGCTCTAGAGAGGCTGAAGCAAATAACAAGCCGGGTGATGATATCATAATAAGAACATGCTCAGGGGAATGGAAAACCAGTTCACTGAACATTACATGAATTATCAAAACAGCTTTGCAAAGCCTTGGAAAAGGAAGGCTGAAGATGAGCTGAGACACTTGCTGCCTCTTGTTTGCCTAAGGATTTGAGACTTAAGAGGCAATGGATGGATGAATAATACTGATTTGTATCTTTTGGGCTGCCCTCAATATCTGGGCAGACTTTCTGAAGATTTTGAATCCTTAACAAAGCACTCCAAGTTGCCTGTCAAGAAAAAAAGGAGTAGGAATGTTCTGTAAAAGCAAATATGCAGAATGTAGAAATATTAAATTTCAGCTCCTATAATCAGATCAGGTGGGAATTATATGAGTCAAAGAACATCCCATTTGAGGGCATTAGATGGAATAACACAGTTGGAAGGGCCCTTGGAGATCTTCTAGTCCAACCTTCCTGCTCAAGCAAGAAACTTCGTACCATTTCAGACAAATGGTTGTCCAATCTCTTCTTTAAAATCCTCAGTGTTTGAGCACCCACAACTTCTGGAGGCAAGTCATTCCACTGATTAATTGTTCTAATTGTCAGGAAATTTCTCCTTAATATCTAGGTTGGTTTCTCCTTGATTAGTTTCTACCCATTGGTTCTTGTCCTGCTTTCAGGTGCTTTGGAAAATAGGTTGATTCCCTCTTCTTTGTGGCAGCCCCTTAGATATTGGAACATTGCTATTATGCTGCCCCATGGAGACAAGGCTGCCTTGCCAAGTCAGCTATATACAGAGATAGGATTGTGAATCCTATGCTTTTTGCACCTGAGATGCCCAAGTTAAAATTCATTCACATGTACAATTGAATTTACTATCCAATACTTATTAAGAGGTGGACAATTTGTAATACCACACTCCTGATTTTAGTTTTTTCTTTCATTTTGCCTATTCTCAGAAAGGAGATGATCATTTCTCTGCACATATAAGCTGTTTTGACCTTGGATCAAATGTCTAATGAGACAGAAAAGGGAGAAGGTCTTTACATCAATCCTATATGAGCCATGGTGGTGCAGTGGTTAGAATGCAGTACTACTGCACACTAATTCTGCTGATTGCCAGCGGTTTGATTCTCAGAGGCTCGAGGTTGACTCAGCCTTCCATCCTTCTGAGGCATCAGTCTAGAAAGCAAGAAAACTGTGGGTTCTTTTCCCACATTAGCCACGAAAGCCAGTTGGGTGATCTTGGGCTAGTCACTCTCAGCCAAACTCACCTCACACAGTTGTTGCTGTTGTTGTTGTTGTAGAGAAAATAGAAAAGTTTGTTGGATATGTTCGCCAACTTGAGCTATTCATAAAATTAATAAAAGCAGAGTAGAAATAAATAAAATACATGCATTTTACTTCAGAATTCACAAATAACTGAGCTAAACTCATGTTCTGCATCTAGGACAATTATAACTATTTTTACTCTCCTTATGTTCTGGAGCATATCCTCTACTGAGGGCTTCTGCTGTGTTCAAGCTTCCTACACCATTGCTAGTGTTAATGCCTAACCGTTGGCTCTGCAAAGGGCAGAAGCAGAGATCAGGTTAAAACTGCTGCAGAAAATGAATCCATCAGAAAGAGTCATTTTGTCATGATAATAGTGAGAGGTTGTAGGGATCATCATTCTTTGCTATTGCTAACTATTATGGGTGAAAGGGCACCATAGGACAGGTCAACCTAGCAATCCTCTTTGTATAAATATACAGGCTGTTGTTTCTTATTTATTTTATAATTAGATCTGCTGATTGGGAAGTTCATGGACTGGAGTGAATATAGTTACCAGCATGCAGAGGAAAACACCAAACTGCCTTTTTTCCCCCAGAAAGTAGATATCTAAAAATTAGTTACTTCTGAAACTATAACTTGTTCTTACAGATATACAAGAGATGATACCTATTTTTAATGTCCCTGAAACTATATTTCTCCAAATGATGTGCATATATATATTTGGTACTGGAGGCTTCTTTTTCCAAAGATGATGTCTAATGGATTTGAGACTTAGCATTTCTTTATCTGAGAAATGAATAGTCCATGTTGTATTGAGCTAGGCTACTGTTAGTCAATGGAGAAATAACCTGAGGATACCGTATATTGCAATGCTACACAGAGAATAAATTCAAGATATACTCTAACTTCACTAATCTAAGTCAAGAAGACCCTGTGGTAATGAGACATCTGATAGACTATATTAACTTCTCTATCAGCTTGAAACACCAGAACTGAAGCAAAATAAGATGAAGGGGCATTGATATCCTTTCATGTATTTTGCCTTGAAATAATATAATAGTAGGAATGTAAGTTGGATAATTATTTTTTCTTTACATTATTGTTGGAATAAATATTCAGTCCCAAGCTGATTGAAGATTTTACTTGATGAAGCAGGTATTCTGTTTGGGAATACGTACAGGATAGACTTTGGTAGGGCTGAATAAAAACAACCCCCAAATTTATAATCCTCCTTTTGTTATAAATCCAGTTTACAGAATTGACGGATATTGGAATGGAAGGGCCTTTCCACTGTGCAGGAGTGTGGTGGATTTAGATCAGGATTGGTAGCAATAAATTTATAATAATTCACTAACAGAATTATTCTAGGTCACTACAAGGCATAATAGGAAGGGAGTGAATGTAAGATCAACTAGTAGGTATCTTAGCTACCAGCATCAATCTGGATCTTCTTAGTCTTCCTTTAACTTTCTAACAACTATGGTGCAATGACTCCATGCTTAATGGCAAAATCATAGTACCATCTTCCTCTGCATATTTACTTGTAGAGGATATTGAACACCACTCTTTAGAGTAGAACTGGATGGAGGGGAAATTGAGGTAATTGTTATTGCAGCTATATTAATTACACTGTAACCCAGATCCATGTTGTGTTTTTCTTCTTGAAAACTCTTTCATTTTAGCTCTGCTACTTACCCCTAATGGTTTCTTTTCAGACAGTTTCTATTAAGTATATCTTATAAATACTTCCCATCCCAGGCTTTTTTGTCCTGTGCTTAATATTCAAGTTGGTTTGTAGTCATTTCACCATCTTCTCAGGTTTTCAGTAATATGAAATTGGATAAGCATGTGTTTAAATCTTCATTTTAAAAACCAGTGTTTTGATCAGTATTTTTTCAAGCTTGGTAATGAGGAGCTTATCTCTAAATGTCTGAAATAAGCACAGCAGTTCTGGAAAACATTTTATATTCTTAACTCTTTACACTTGTATTTCTTATACTTCACCTTGAAAGGAACTCCTATATAGTATGCATGTAATTTAGACTGCAAGAAAGATAATGGCCATGTTTGTTCAGACCATGTAACTTTAACCATACTGCTATATAAATAAACCCTTCAATGGGATTCATCACCTGGTATTTTGGAGGGGGATTGAGGATTCCATTTGTCACAGTGATGGTGCACTTTTCTTTTTTAAGAAAGGTGGAGGTGACTTGTTTTACAAGGGTGGCAATCCATCTATCCTTGCTCTTCTTAACTTCTCAGTGGCTTTTGATACCATCAATCATGGTATACTTTTGGCCAACCTTTAGGGAGCTGGGGTGGATGTCAGAGTTCTGTGCTGGTTCATCTCCTTCATCTGAAGTTGGTCCCATTCAGTGTTGATAGGGAATGAGAGGTACAGCTCTCAGCCCCCGCTTTGTGGGGTGTCATAGGGCATAGTGCTTTCTCTGTTCCTTTTTAACATCTACATTCAACTGGGTGAGATGATCCACCATGGGTTGAGGTATCATCAGAATGCTGATAATGCCCAGTTATACATCTCTATTCTGGATGAAGGCAGTGATGCTGTTGACATGGAGGCTGTGGATGATGGAGGACAACAGACTTCAAATGAACCCTGGAGTGCTGTGGGTAAGGGGCCTCTTTGCATCTGGAAGTTTATCATCTTTGGTCTTGAATTGGCTTGCACTACTCCAGACACACCCAGTACCTAATCTGGGGGCTCTCATAAACTCAAAATTCTTACTTGAAGAGCAAGTGATAGTCATGGCTAGGAGAGCCTTTGCTTAACTTTGTGTTATGCACCAATTATGTCCTTTCCTGGAAGTGGAGGCCCTTTACTCAGTCACTCATGCCCTGGTCATTGCCTGTTTGAACTTTGCAATGTGTTCTACATGGGATTACCCTTGAAAAGTACCTGGAAGCTTCAGTTGATACAAAATATGCAGGCAATCTTGGGTGCCCAAAGAATGGAACATGTCACACCTCTGCTGTATAAGTTGCATTTGGTGCTGGTCTGCTTCTCCAAGAAAGCCACCCCTGGATCTTTCTTTATGACGAGGAATTGATAACTGCCACACACGCTTAACTTCTCCAGCCATTCTGTTCACTCTGTGCACAAACTTTTTCCCTCCTCTTCTTTTCTTTCTCTCTCCAATTTCCAGTCAAACTGGCCACATCTCTCCCAGCATCTGAGGAGGTGGATATCACCCACAAGACTCTAGTTGTCAGGTGCGAAAGACAAAGACCACATGTGAAGTTCCAATTAAACTGATTTATTACTACTCACACCTATGAAACAGAAATCTACTCAACTAACAATCAGCACTATTTTGGCACTAGTTTAAGGGTTGACGGAATTTAAGAGAGATTGGACTTAGTCCATTTGTGGCTACATAGAGATTCCAATGCTGATTGTCAGTTTTTTAAACCTTTCTGGATTCTGAGAGGTGTGTGAATTGCCATTGTGTGATCTCTACTTCCATTCATTCTTGCTGGTTTCTCCGCATTTCACCTCCTATTGCAGCTGAACATTTAAAGGGCACCTTGACACCTCCTCTGGTGTAATTAGAAGTGCCAGCAAGTGGTCCCAGTGAGATAAACCCCTTCCTGAGCTAGAAAGCTTCATTATGTGTAGAACCATTATTGAAAGCAGAGGAAATGGTTTCTCTACTGTCATCTCACTGCTTGCTAAACAGACAGAGGGAGGTGGAACCAAGTCCAACCTAATTAAAGGTAATTACTATTCATCCTCAGGAACTGTTAAGAGATTCTAGTTTCTTCTTCATTAATAGTCATCAGGTGACATACATACCCCGCTGGCATCTAAGCAGTGTGTAAAAGGCTTGACTGCATAAATGCCAAGACAGATTGGTGCCTGTGATGGCTTTTAAACAGTGCCAGGACAAGCTTCATCAGTTTAATCCATATTTTTCTCTTCCCAAGATCCAATTTGGTATTCAGAGGTTTTTTTATACTTGTTTTCTTCATTTTTTTTTTAAAAAAAATCAATATAAATTCCCATAATGATTCAGAAACTGCCATTGATGTCAATAACGTTATTTTCAGAAGGAATAGTTAAAGTTGCCTATACATATACATAAAAATATTTTCTTAAAGGAGAGCTTATCAAAGCAATCTGGCCAAAAATGATGTCTTTTATATTTTCTGTCTTTCTAGGATTTTTTTTTTCAGAATTTCCATTTCTTTTCCTCTTTTGTAGTTTTTTTAAAAATTGCACTGCATATCTTATTTATTGAAACTGCTCTGTTCGCTTCTCTCAACATCCGAAGTGGCAAAAGAGAAAGTAAAGAAGCAGCTCTGTTCACTTCTTAAGAAGAAACTGGGAATAATAAGTGCATTTGTATGTGATGGAATTCAGACATGCAACTGTCACATTCTTGATGAATTTAACTAGCCAAATAATTTCATTGATATAAATTAAGTCTCAGTGAGCCAGAGTTAAACGTGCATTTTGGATCCTTTCACCAGACTGCGTCATACAGGCCTGGCTTCTTCAATCATCTGTCCTGTAGATGCTCTGACCCATAATTTCCATCATCCTCAGCCAATATGAGGGACCAGGTTGGGGGGAAAAAATATGGCAACCTAAATATGCCAGTTAATTGTATTGAATCCATATGTAAGGATGGTGAAATCTAGAATGTGACAACTTACCAATGAGTCAGTTACTTGTATGACACAACATTTAAGCATATTTCCCCCAAAAAAGAACAGCCATGCCAATCTTGGATCTATCTTGCCCTTTCCATTCCGATTGGGGGGGGAGGGAACCCGGATTAATGTGAAGTGTTTCTTCTTTATAACGTGGATTATTGGATGGGAAAAGTGCCATGACACTGGCTATAAAATTCATTGTAAAATGTATGTAGATGTTAGCTTGAAGGATACGGGATAAAAAAAAAAAAGCTGGGAGACGGGTAAGTGATTCTGACACTCTCACTGGAAGAGATCGCCAGCTCTCTATTTTAAGGAAGAATCAAACGAGCCAGAGAAAACACAGAGATCCCCACGTTCAGCCCTCAGAACGTTGGTTCGATTGTGGGCGGTGACTGTCGTAAGCCCCGCCCCTTTTCTACAGGAAAAAAAAAAGAGGCTCCTATCAGCGGAGAGAAAACCCGAGATCAAATCCCGCCCCTCCGGACTGTTCGTTCGATCCCGTAGCAACGCTTCTTGTTATCCTAGCAACTGGATCGGCGGCGATCGGACCAGCTCGGAGAGAAGGAGCTTTGCGATTTGGCGGTCCTTGACGAGTGTTCGGTTGTAAGAAATCTTTGAAATTTAGGTCACCATCCATGAAAGGGAAATATAGAAGCGTATAAACTGAATAGGATGCTGTAGGCAGCCAGAAGACATTGGGAAGGTTTTTATTATGATAAGAATTGTGGTTGCTCTTTTTTGATCATAAGCAAATAGGCTCCACAGACGATTCTTTTAGCACAGACACAAGATCAAAACTTCGCTGCCGCTGGCTATGCAGCCACCCCTGAATTTACTGAATTAACACCATGTTAGGAATTCTTACACCCGACCCCACCCCCATAAACTAACCATACACCTCAAGCCACATTTTAATCTAAAGTTTGGCTGGCTGTTTTGTGGTTCAGTGTCTCATAGCAACATGATCACCAGAAGTTTGGATGACAATCACCAACTTCTTAAATAGTTTGTACTCACAATTATTACAGGTTGAGGCTCCTTCTTAGAAGCAAGCATTCATTTGAAGCCCAGAAGTTCATTTGGCTTCTTTAGAATAGAGTAGAGTAGAGTAGAGTAGAGTAGAGTAGAGTAGAGTAGAGTAGAGTAGAGTAGAGTAGAGTAGAATAGAATAGAATAGAATAGAATAGAATAGAATAGAATAGAATAGAATAGAATAGAATAGAATAGAATAGAATTTTTTATTGGCCAAGTGTGATTGGACACACAAGAATTTGTCTTGGTGCATATGCTCTCAGTGTACTTAATATGGAGGGATGGTTATATGTATAAATAGCTAACTGAAAGTGCCAGCTAATATCCTACTTCAGAATTACTTTTAGTTTGATGCTTTTTGGTATGTGCATTTAGTGCTGGAATTATGGTTCAATCATCAGAAAGCTCCTAACTAGATCCTTACTCTTCCCCTCTGAGTCTACTCTTCCTCAGCCTAATTGAATGATGCTGACCCATTAGCTGTCACAAAACATAAACTTACTCCTTATATGTCAAACATGACTTGTATTTGTTTTGTAGGGCAGCTACTAAATAGTGTAGTGGTGTGTAGCATAAATAATTTTAAGAAGTAACAGCATGCAATTATTGAATGTTAAGTGGTCTTGGAATTCATTTAGTCAGATTTTTTAGCAACTATAAGATCTCTGGGTTTCAATTCCCAGAATTCCCCAGCCAGCAGAGTTCTGGAAGTTGAAATAGTTATAGTTATAGTTTACTTTATTGTCATTGCACATGATACAACGAAATTAAATGCCGTCTTCAGTGTACATTATAAGTATAAAAATAAAAACACAAACATACATCCTTTACATTCTATATAATTGTAATCCACACATCTTAAAGTTGCCAAGTTTTAAAAACACTGATCTAGTCCAACATCCTGTCCAGTGCAATAATTTATTACTTAAAAACAAAATTTATTATTTCTCATTACACTTCTGAAAACTATTATTTTGATGCTGTTTCATAAAATTGATGAAATTCTCCAAACTATGTTGTGGATTAAGTCTAATGGATTTCTGGCTTCTTTTCAGAAGTTGTCTCTTTAAAGCTACTGGATGAAATTCTTCTGGAAAATAGTCTTGATATGTAGAAGTCTAATTTTTTTTGTTAGTTTAATTATTAAATCAATAGTGTATGTGTTTATTTATTGTCTATCTCAGCATAATTATCTTGAGACCCTGACTGTACTTATGCTTGGCTATTTATTAAATAGCAATATAATGTGGAGGGGTTGTAGCTGATTAGTAAGCTGTTCAACTCTATTACCCTTTGAAGATATGAGAATAATTTTTCTGCATTTCCATACTTGAATCTAAAGACTGGAATAACAGGGTTATTCTCTGTTATCACTGTTTCCACACTTTGGCAGGACCATAGTCTATGTGCAGTGTGGAAGTCAGTACGTAATTTTCTGTCTATTTATGAATGTAGATGAATTTGAACCAAAGAAAAGTGCAAAAGTATTTACTCCCCTATTTAAAGAATATGGAAACAAAGAAATAGAACTCCAGTGATAATATATAATTGCCACATTCTGAGTTTCTGTGAATTAGTTCAGCGTCACAAATGATTCACTACAAAACTGGCACATTTCAGTTCCTTCAACATTTGATCATAGAATTGATTCAAGCAACAGCAACTTTGTTCTGTTACATTTATGATCACACTGAATATTTTCTCAGGATAGAATGAGACATATGTGATTTCTAAAAACAAAGATACATTTTAGAACTCTGTGACCCTAAATTTCAATAGCGCTGTGATTTTACTGTCTACTCAAATCATTGGTTCTTTGAAAAATTTTAGTGAGTTTTTGACACTTGGCTATATTTTCTTTTAGTTTTAACTTTTAATGTAGCCATAGCATGCCCATAAATTTTGAAATGATATTTTTAATATTAATCATCAAATGAATGCACAATATTTAACAGGATATTCTAGTAAGCTCCTTTACAAATTCTGCTTTTTGTCAGAACTGTATGCCCCTTGTGTACGATCCACATAGTAGCAGTTCAAATCTCCTGCTTTCCTATCTTTCAAACTCTGACACAAACTCAATATGGCAGTAGTGTAGTGTTGCAATATTTCCAGGATCAGACTCAATAAAGATAATAGAAGTTAAAGCTTTAAATATATTTCTTTTTAATTATGATAGGCATTCTATATTCACTGAATATTCAAGGTAGAAGCAGTGAGAATGGTGAGGGTGGCTCCTTATATATACAAGGGGTGGAGCTAGGAATGGGAGTGGTAAGTTATGAATACATTAAAGTCCAAAGAATAAGTTAACCTCTGATGTTCCATATATACATTATTTACACATTGGAGAATAAGGCATTTACATCTGACAAATCCCCCTCTAAATGCCGGTTCGTTACACAACACCAATTACATTCTGATTCAGGACAATATAATACATATAATTTAGAAGTTAAATATTTGTGTTGTTTAGAAGGTAAGGGTTTTGTTAATATGTCAGCTAATTGTTCAGAAGTATCGCAATGTATTGCTTTAATGAATCCGTCTTGAGACAGTTGTCTCACATGCTTAAACTTTATATCAATATGCCTGGACCTTTGTCCAATTGCATCGGATCTGGATATTTCAATGGCCGCTTTATTGTCTTCATGCATAATAAATGGTAAGGTGGGTTTCTTCCAAACATCAGTGATCAGATCATTGAACCATACAAGGTTATTTGCAGCTTTGGACAAACAAACATATTCCGCTTCTGTAGTAGAAGTGGCTACTAGTTCTTGTTTACCAGTATACCAGTAAACTGGACAATCATTCAATAGAAAAACATAACCAGAAGTACTCTTTCTGCATGATGTATCACCAGCCCAATCTGCATCAGCATAACAAGTAATTTTTGGTTCTCTGTCATTATTGGGTTCCAACATTAAACAAAAATCTAATGTACCCTTCAGATATCTTAGAATTCTTTTGACAGCTTCCCAATGATACAAGGTTGGTTTACTAACATATCTTGACAATAGATTGAGAGGTAATGCAATATCTGGCCTAGTCCAATTAGATATATAAAGGAGTGAACCTATAACTGATCTGTAAAATGTGTTGTCTTTAAACTCAGGGGAAGATTCATCAGTGTTTCTAAGAAAATCAGTTTGCATAGGGGTGTCACAGGTTTTAGCATTATTTAAGTTACATTTGTTTAGGAGTTCGATGATTTTATCTTTCTGTGTAAGTTTGAATCCCCTTTTAGTTTTGTTAATTTGCACACCAAGGTATTTATTCACTTTACCCAGAGATTTCAGTGAGAAGTGTTCATTTAACTTATTTACAAAGATTTCCCTGCTCTCTTTATGCTTTCCAATGTATAAAATATCGTCCACGTAAATTAATACAAATTCAATATGATCATTACTCTTTTTTACAAAGAAACAGTTATCAGCAGTGGTGGCGTTGAAATCCATGGTCTTAAGTACTTTTACCAAGCAATCGTACCATCTTTTGCCGGATTGCTTTAATCCGTACAGACTCTTATTTAATAACCAAATTTCGTTCTTATTAGTGTATTGACTGTGTGGTGCTCTTACATATATTTCCTTATCTAATTTTGCATGTAAGTATGCGGTCTGTATGTCATATTGGAATACGTCCAGATTGAGTGCAGATGCTACTACAAGGGCTGTTTTGACACTCTCTGTTCTCACTGTGGGTGAATATGTATCAGTATAGTCTTCTGGATATTTTTGTGCATAGCCTTGTGCAACTAGTCTAGCCTTGTATAAGGTATTGCCTCCTTCTAAGTTCTTAATTTTATAAATCCACCTGGTACCTATAATTGTTTTATCCTTAGGTGCGATCGCAGGTGTGAATACATTTAATCCTTGTAAACTTTCCATCTCTTTTTCCATAGCTAATTCCCATTTTTCTCTTTCTTCATGTGGAAGTTTCAATACTTCTTCATATGTATTAGGTGTTATTTGTTCTCCATTCATATGCATTATGTAATCTTTGTATTTATTTGGTATTTGGTTTCTATTGTTTCTAATAGTTCTTTCAGGCTTGCTATGGTTATCATGCAAATATCTAGCTTCCTTTTTTGTTAATGTGTCTGTCTTTATTTTATGCTGACTATTAGTCCAAGTTTTGGTTTTGTTCTTACTTTTGTTAATATTTTGATTTTCTGTTGTTCCTTCCTCGCAAGATATCGTATCTTTACATTTATTAGGAAATATTTCATTAAGGTGCAATTTTGACCAATTGGCCTGTTCATGGAACACAGCTGTTCTGGATACTATAAATTTGTTATTACTATCAATAAATCTGTACCCTTTGGTTCCAGTTTCATATCCCATGAATCTTAATCTCCTGGATACGTTTTCTCCCTTTCTCCTCAATTGTTTAGGTATGTGTACGTCTGCAGTGACTCCAAATATGTGCATGTGTGATAATTTGGGTTTTCTATTGTACATCACCTCATATGGTGTCTTATTCACAATACTGGACCAGGTTCTATTTTGAGTGTAATTCGAATAATGTAATGCCTCTGACCAAAATTGTTTGCCTAAACCAGCATCCTCTAATGTGCACCTAATCATGGTTTGTAGTGTGGAATTTTTCCTCTCTGCAACTCCATTTTGAAATGCAGAAAAAGGATTGGACGTGAAATGTAACATTCCTCTATCCTTTAACCATTGGGAGAATTCTTTAGACATGAACTCACATCCCCTATCTGTCATAATTTGCTTTATTCTGATATTATGTTGTGTTTCTATACGTTTGTAGAATTCCTTAAATTTCTGAAATGTTTCATCCTTGTGCTTTAATGTGTAAACAAAACCATATCGGCTGTAGTCATCCACTATTGTTAGGAAGTAACGTTTTCTATAGGTAATTGAGGGACTTAATGGACCAACTAAGTCCATATGTACCAAATCAAAAATATTGTTAGTTGATCTGTTAGATTTTTTTGGTCTGGGACTGGTTTTTAGTTTGGTGGACTTACATACTGAGCATTCCAAATAATTTTCACAATTTTTTATTTTGACACCTTCTGCGTGTTCAGTCATTTTTTGTACTACAGGAAAGCTTGCATGTCCTAACTTCCTGTGTAAGATGTGAGCACACTCATCATGAATTGGTTTACCTATTTTTGGTTTCTTTTCCTTGTATGTGTTTTTGTGATCATGAGTTATTCTACACTCATCATTGTCACTGTTACTGACATTTTCATCATCTGCTTCAATACAATCTTCCATATTTGAATCAATGTTATGTAAACATCTTTCTTTAGTTATCAGATAGGGTAGACCTCCTTTTATCATTACAGTACCTACATTTGTTTTGTTCTTTTCTATAGTTGCTTTCCCCTTTGAGAAAACTATATTGATATCAGATTCTCTGCTTAATTTTATGGCACTTAGTATGTTGTGAGGTATTTCTGGGATTAATAATACCCCCTCTATTTTCCCTAGACCAGGCAAGGTCACATTTCCTTTGCCTAGTACTTGAACCTTTTCTTGATTAGCTACCTTTATCACAAACTTATCTTCTATAAATGAAGATAATATACTTTTGTTGTTGGTGGTGTGATTTGTTGCACCAGAATCAATAAGCCAATTGTTATTCTCATCCTGCTGTGTTCTGGTGCTGTCTTGTTTATTTAGCCCATTCAGTGACCCAGATTTCCTCTCTTTTGAATTTTCTCTACCCCCTCTACCTTCTTTGTAATTTGGTGGGCTTCTATATTTGTGTCTATCTGTGGAAAATTGTCTGTAATTATATTTGCTCCTATATTCTGGTCTATGTCTCTCTCTTGAGACTTTGGGGCAGTCTCTTCTACTATGTTCCCTGGATCCACAATTGTAGCATCTAAAGGCCTCATTATGTTTATCTTGAAAGACTACTTTCCTAAAAGGTTTGTGGTCTGTTTGGTTACTGGATCGATTTTTTCTTGAATTGTCTTCTGCTATCAATTTGTTAGATAGACTTTCTATGGATAAATATCCCAAATTAATGGTATCTAAGTGTGACATAAAGCTATCCCATGATGGATCAAGTGAATTGATAATAACACTTTTCATTGTTTGATCTGAAATCACTTCCCCCCTCAATTGTAGCTCAGCTCTTATTTTGTTTAGATTTATCAAATGCTCACTTATAGAAACCCCTGGTTTTACTCTAGAGGAAAAGAAATCCTTAGACATTCTTGTGGTTGTAGCTACGCTATCGCTGTGAAATAGATTAAACATGCATTGAATTATTTCTGATACAGTTAGGTTTGGTTTGATGCTATGATACATTGCAGGAGACACGCTAGATATTATTATGAAAAATGCTCTATGATGTAAACAATCTATTTTTAAAGTCCAAGGTCTTCTTGGAGGGCTAGTTATAAAGAATAGTAAATTTTCTTTCATGAAAATAACCTGAAGCTGTTGATACCACTCTTGTAAATTAATGCCATCAATTCTAAGTTTTGGGAAGTCACTGGGTAAGTTACCTACATTATTCTGTCCATTACTTACAACCTGGGGCAGTCCGTGATCTCTCAAGTGCAGGAAATTACAGAACGGCATTGGGATGCTTGCAATGAGTCTGCGCGGTTCTCTGGCCAGTTCAAGTCCTTCTGGGTCGTCTACGTAGTTTCGCACATGCGCGTTGTTCATTTCTTCTTTGGTGGCGTCGTGGAAGGTTCTCTCCCTTTCAGCTCTCTCGATCCGCTCCTCCTCAGATGAGTCGGTCTCTGGCTCGGTTTTTGGGGTTCTGGTGGTGGTGACGGTTCTTTTCTTCTTTTTGTGTGCGTTGGTATTCGATTTTGTCTGTGGTGTAGGGCGAAATCGGCATGGCTCTCTGGGCTCGGGCGTCGTCGCTTTCGAAGTCAGGATGGGAGCGTGCAGGTCTTGAGTCGCCGGTTTGATTTCTTGCTTCTTCGTAGATGTCTTGGTAATTTTCAGTCTTGGCCCAAAAGCAGCAAAAAGCGTTTTCATTGCTGATTTTACTTGAGATTTTGTTAAATCGTCTTCACTTTCTGATTTTGGATCATCTGAAGAGTTTGAGACTTCTTTCTCACTTTCTTCGTCTGATAGTGTTTTTCGCGCCAGAAATTTTGAACTGAGCGTTTTGATTGGCTCTGCTCCATTCTCTTTTGAAGTTCGTTGAAACCAAGATGGCTGCCATTCAAAATTTCGCGCGGGATCACATCTTTTCTTTTTAACAACTATTTTCTCAGTAGTCATCTCACTTACGATTTTTTGATCTTTGGGTTTTTCTTTAATGACGTTTTTCTCTCTCGCTGCTCCGCTGTTCTTCAGCATCTCCTGGAGGTCCGCGATGAGACTTTCATCATTCTTTTGGCTTTTTAGTATCTTTAATATCTCTGACCTGAGTTCGTTATTTTCTATTTCGATTTCTTTCTGGTCATTATTTTCACTCATTAGTTCTTCTTCTTCAGTGGTGTATTCTTCGGATTCTCTCGAAATCGCATTGGTGGATTCGTTGATCATCTCTTGATCAGTTTCTATTTCTTTGCTGTAGGCCCTGGTGTTGGGCCTATCTTTCTTGGACATTTTTAATTACTTATTGAGTCAATTAACCATCCTCTGCTACCAGCTTGTTGCAATATTTCCAGGATCAGACTCAATAAAGATAATAGAAGTTAAAGCTTTAAATATATTTCTTTTTAATTATGATAGGCATTCTATATTCACTGAATATTCAAGGTAGAAGCAGTGAGAATGGTGAGGGTGGCTCCTTATATATACAAGGGGTGGAGCTAGGAATGGGAGTGGTAAGTTATGAATACATTAAAGTCCAAAGAATAAGTTAACCTCTGATGTTCCATATATACATTATTTACACATTGGAGAATAAGGCATTTACATCTGACATGTAGGAAAAAGCCCATATTTGCCTTTACCATGTCATCTTCCTGACAAGGACAAGATGCTCTCTTGCTGAACGCTGTTATATTTTTATGACAACTGATTCTCTTCTTGGCTATTCAAATCTATGTTGTGGAGCAAAAAAAAAAAAAAAATCCTAAAAGGTACATTTAATTAAGGAAGTTCTTCAGTGCGTGACTCAGATTGCCACACTGGAGGGTGTCACAAACAGAAAGCAGGAAAACGTGTGTTTGTTTCATGAAATATATGTGCCTTATTCTCTTTTGACTGATTATTGAGCAAGACCATAATGATCATTAGAATACCTACAGACCAAATTGTTTCAGATCATTGAAGCAAGTGAATTTACCGTATCTATTTTATGCATGGGGTTTTAATCTAATTTTAAAATAATCCATTTATCCATATTTGTTTGTACTTTAACTGATTCCAAGCAAATCAGCATTCTAGAGCAATACGGTATTGTTATTGTTGTTATAGTCCTTTGAATTATCTTAACTTCTGGATTTTACCTAGACAGGTCCATGTGGGTTTTTTGGCAACATTTTCAGAATGGTTCACCAATACGTTCTTAGGGATAAGACAAAGAGATTGTTTCCAAGTCATCCAATGGCCATTGTGTTTATGGGTGGGGGGGAAATAAAACCCTTTAATCACTACACCAGACTGGCTCAAATAGCTGGATATTATACTATTTGGATTGCATATTGAATTTTTTATTATTGGTTCCCAGTTCTCACAGCTAATCGCTGCCTCCATCCCCAATCCCAGAGATTTCTGGAACTTGGAACCCAATAATATTGTGTGTAGAAGATCTGACAATATTGAACATGTGTATGTTCAGCATCTGAGCTTGGTGTATGTTACTGAAATAGTGTATCACAACAGTGATGTTACCTAGTCTAGTAACCAAATGTCTGCAAGCACACAACCAAGCTCAGAGAGCACAAAGGACTCCACAATTGTAGTTCTATTTAAATTCATTTGTAACCAGTTCAGGATAACAGCAAGTTATTAGGTAAAATACTAGAGACATCTGTTTTCCACTGATAAGGTTCTGTTGGAATTTTGCAAGAATTACTTCTATTTGCAAAAGCTGTCAATATGTGTTGGGGAGGAGAAAGAAGTTATAAAATTGCAGAATGAATAGAATTTATAATTACAGCATATGTTGCAAATTACATGCAGTGAGATATATAATACTGTGTGTGTACTATACAGGTGAAACATGAAAAATTAGAATATCGTGCAAAAGTTCATTTATTTCAGTAATGCAACTTAAAAGGTGAAACTAATATATGAGATAGACTCATTACATGCAAAGCGAGATAGTTCAAGCCTTGATTTGTCATAATTTTTATGATTATGGCTTACAGCTCATGAAAATTCACAATCTCAGAAAATTAGAATATTACATGAAATCAATAAAACAAGGATTGTACATAGAACAATATCGGACCTCTGAAAAGTATAAGCATGCATATGTACTCAGTACTTGGTTTGGGCCCCTTTTGCATCAATTACTGCCTCAATGTGGCGTGGCATGGATGCTATCAGCCTGTGGCACTGCTGAGGTGGTATGGAAGACCAGGATGCTTCAATAGCGGCCTTCAGCTCTTCTGCATTGTTCAGTCTCATGTCTCTCATCTTTCTCTTGGCAATACCCCATAGATTCTCTATGGGGTTCAGGTCAGGTGAGTTTGCTGGCCAATCAAGCACAGTAATCCCATGGTCATTGAACCAGGTTTTGGTACTTTTGGCAGTGTGGGCAGGTGCCAAGTCCTGCTGAAAAATGAAGTTGGCATCCCCATAAAGCTCGTCTGTGGAAGGAAGCATGAAGTGCTCCAAAATCTCCTAGTAGACGGCTGCGTTGACCCTGGACTTAATGAAGCAGAGTGGACCAACACCAGCAGATGACATGGCTCCCCAAATCAACACAGACTGTGGAAACTTCACACTGGACTTCAAGCATCTTGCAGTGTGTGCCTCTCCATTCTTCCTCCAGACTCTGGGTTCTTGGTTTCCAAATGAGATGCAAAAGTTGCTCTCATCAGAAAAGAGGACTTTGGACCATTGAGCAACAGACCAGTTCTTTTTATCTTTAGCCCAGGTAAGATGCTTCTGACGTTTGTTGTTCAGGAGTGGCTTGACAAGAGGAATACGACATTTGAAGCCCATGTCCAGGATCTGTCTGTGTATGGTGGCTCTTGATGCACTGACTCCAGCCTCAGTCTACTCCTTATGAAAGTCCCCAACACTTTTGAGTGGCCTTTTCCTGACAATCCTCTCCAGGCTGTGGTCATCCCTGCTGCTTGTGCACCTTTTTCTTCCATATTTTTCCCTTCCACCTAACTTTCTATTAATGTGCTTCGATAAAGCACTTTGGGAACATCCAACTTCTGTTGCAATTACTTTCTGAGGCTTTCCCTCCTTATGGAGGGTGTCGATGGTTTTCTGCACAACTGTCAGGTCAGCAGTCTTTCCCATGATTGTGATTCCTACTGAGCCAGACTGAGAGACCATTTAAAGGCTTAGGAACCCTTTGCAGGTATTATGGCTTACTTAACTGATTAGAGTGGGACACTTTGAGCCTAGAATATTGAACCTTTTCACAATATTCTAATTTTCTGAGATTGTGAATTTGGGGTTTTCATGAGCTGTAAGCCATAATCATCAAAAGTATGACAAATCAAGGCTTGAACTATCTCACTTTGCATGTAATGAGTCCATCTCATATATTAGTTTCACCTTTTAAGTTGCATTATTGAAATAAATTAACTTTTGCCCGATATTCTAATTTTTCGAGTTTCACCTGTATATATAAAAGTAGCTCCCACTGCAATGACTGGAGGTTACTTTAAAATTCAGAGGAAATCATTGAATCAGAAATTTAAAATGACGCATTAATTAGTATGATGGATTACATCCCAGAGTTCTGAAGGAGCTGGCAGATGTTATTTCAGAACCATTGTATTAAATCTTAAAAAAATAAAATCCTAGAGCACCAGGGAACTACCAGAGGATTGGAAAGGAGCTGATGTGGGTCCCCTCTTCAAAACAAAAGGTGGGGGGTCGGAAATAAACTCAGAAAACTACAGACTAATCAGCCTAACATCAATACCTGGGAAGATACCGGAAATAATAATTTTTTTAAAAAAAACAGACCTGTGAACATCTAGAAACAAAGTTATAACTAGTAGCCAGCACGGGTTTGTTAAAAACAGATCATGCCAAACCAATCTTATTTTATTCTTTGACAGAGTGACTAAATTAGTAGACCAGTGAAATGCTGTGGACATAGTATACTGAAGTCTTTCAGCAAGGCATTCGACAAAGTAGACCATAACCTACCTCTTGGTAAACTGGAAAAATGTGGGATAGACAGCATCACCACCCAATGGATTTGTAACTGACTGACAAACCGTACTCAACAAGTAGTCGTTAATGGTACTACATCTACATGGAGGGAAGGAAGCAGTGGGGTACCATAAAGTTCTGTCTTAGGCCCAGCACTCTTCAATATTTTCATAAATGACTTAGATGAGGGAAGAGAAGGGGAACTCATCAAATTTGCAGATGATACTAAATTGGCAGGAATAGCCAACAACCCAGAAGACAACCTCAGGATCCAAAAGGATCTTGACAGACTTGAACAATGGGCCCTATCCAACAACATGAAATTTAATGTGGGTGGGGGAGGAAGGTTTTACACCTAGGCAGGAAAAACCAAAGGTACAAGTACAGATTATACAAAACCTGGCTCAAAAACAGTAACTATGAGAGGGACCTTGGAATCCTAGTGGATGATCGCTTAAACACGAACCAGCAGTGTGCAGCAGCAGCCAAAAAAACTTATACAATCCTTGGTTGTATAAACAGAAGCATAGAATCAAAATCATGTGAAATATAAATAAATTATTTCTTGTGAAATAATTCTCTATACTAGATAGTATCTTTCCATCATAAATTTACATTGTTGTATTGTTCATGGTGTTTTAATTTATAAATAATTTAATTATTCAATTTTAATTTTAATAATTTCTACATTCTAAACTGCTAGCAAATAGTGGGTTTTTTTCCTCTCTCATCTAGTAATTTACAGGGATTTTGCTTCTCAAATCTTTTTTTTTAAAGTAATTTTTATTCAACATTTACATCTTTAACAACCTTGTTACATTTTTACAGCTTTCCGATACCAGAATCATTGATATTATCTATAACCAACTATATATACATACATTTTATATATTACTTACTAATTTCTATATTCACTACAATTTATACCTATCTATTACACAATAACTATTTCGTTCCTCTATAACAGTGGGTCTCAACCTTCCTAATGCTGCGACCCTTTAATACAGTTCCTCATGTTGTGGTGACCCCCAACCATAAAATTATTCCTAAAACCATTGAAAATATGTGTTTTCTGATGGTCTTAGGCGACCCCTGTGAAAGGGTTGTTCGACCCCCAAAGGGGTCCCGACCCATAGGTTGAGAACCACTGCTCTATAATATCTTCTCTTATGTTTATACATTTATACATTAATTTTGGATTGTTTCTCCAACCAGTTATACACTTCTCAAATCTTTACAGTATATGATTAAGTACTAGCTGTTCTCAACTCATCTGTTCATCCATACCAATGAAATTAGAGCAACAAAATGTCATTAGTGTAATGTTGATCACAGTGGCCCGATAAGTGGAAGCAATAAAAATGTCTAGTTGAGGAGTTAGATTTTAGGCGTTAGAAGTTTTCAAAAAGTCAATATGGCAATTGCAGCAATGGTATTGAAGCCCCTACATCTTGATATTCTAAGCATGTGGGTCAGAGTTTAAATTGTGATGTCATGATCACCATCATGATTTTTGTGACATGCCCTCCCAGATGTCTTCAATTACCATCATATATATTACTTTGCTACAGCACCTACTGTGTGCTAGGAATGTGATCAAGGAAGTCTTTGCAACCCCCTTATCAGTAGGAGTCATTTCTTTGTTATTTCTTGCAGGGTGGAGAGGGTAGCATTTTTTAGATTTCCATTCTTCACATTTATTTTTGCTTTTTTTTTTTTTTGTTTATTCCCTTTGGTGTCTTCTAGTTAGTCTTGACTCTTAGTGATTGCCTGTACTAGCTTTTGGCAAGATTACACCTAGGCAGGAAAAACCAAAGGCACAAGCACAGATTAGGTGAAACCTGGCTCAAAAACAGTAATTGTGAGAGGAACCTTGGAGCCCTAGTGGACAATCACTTAAACATGAGCCAACAGTGTGCGGCGACAGCCAAAAAAGCTACTACAATCCTTGGTTGTATAAACAGAGGGATAGAATCAAAAGCAAGTGAATTGCCCTCTTCCTAGGGCTGAGAGAAAGTGACTGGCCCAAGGTCACGTAGTAGGCTATCCTCATGGTATCCCCATTTCTAGCTTTGTGCTTTAATGACTGTACCAGATTGGTTTTTGTTCTTCAGATTAAACATGGAAATAGAACAGCCAATCATGCTTGTGATGTGGAGTGTAGCTATATGGACAAGGAAATAGAACCTATTTGCCTTGGGTGCTTGAGAAGGGCAATGTTCAGGTAATCAGAATTCAGGAAAGTTCTGGCTCATTTTCTTCAGATAGGGAGCAAGTTGAAGAACTCTCAAAGGTGCTTTTTCAAGAGGCAATTGGACTTTCGGGTCCAGAAAGTCCATTTGCCTCTTGAAAAAGCATCTTTGGGACAACCATGACCTGGATAACTGAGAATCTCGATAGACATTAAGCTGGAGAACTGATTTCAGAAATGTTGATTGTAGTCTTTGCAAATCTTGGAGAGGGTGTAGGGGACTGGGAAAAAGCAAATATAGTCATAGTATGAAACAAAGGGAAATTACCAACTAGTTTACGGCTCCTGAATAAGAAAATTACTGACTAGTTTACTGTCTCCTGAATAAGTATTAGAACAGATGGTTGGGTGAAATGTTTGTGACTATTTAGAAAAGAATATCTGACGTTACCAGGATCAGCATAAGGATATCCAAAAGAGGTCTTTTTATGACAAAGTAGCTAGTTTAATATATCAAGGAAATGATAAGGATACAGTAAAAATTGATCTCGGTGAAATATTTGACAAAATCTCTCATCATATTCTTGTGGACATGATGAATGAATATTACATAGAAAGTACTACATCTGAATAGGTTTACAATTGGTTGAACAACTGCACCTATAGGGTGTTAATAAATGATTCTGCACTAATCTGGACAAAAATATAGAGTAGAATCTCCCAAAGCTCTATATTTATTTTATTTATTTATTTATTTTATTTTATTTCTATACTGCCCTTCTCCTGCGGGACTCAGGGTGGTGTACAGCCAAGATAAAACATTGCATATAAAATTTAAAAACAATTTAAAAAACAATTAAATAATTTCGGCTCAAGATATTAAAAACAACCCAATTAAAACCGAATTCAATTAAAACTGAGAGGATGGGATCAAGCCAGCCCGGCTAAATGGAATAGGTGTGTTTTCAGGGCCCGACGAAAAGTCCGGAGGTCTGATATCGTGCGTATCTCAGGGGGTAGGTCATTCCAGAAGGCGGGTGCTGCCACAGAGAAGGCTCTCCCCCTGGGGGTCGCCAGTCGACACTGTCTGGCCGACGGCACCCTGAGGAGGCCCTCTCTGTGCGAGTGAACCGCTCGGTGGGAGGCTATTGGCGGCAGAAGGCGGTCTCGCAGATACCCCGGCCCTAAGCCATGGAGCGCTTTAAAGGTGGTCACCAACACCTTGAAGCGCACCCGGAAGACCACAGGAAGCCAGTGCAGCTCGCGCAGGAGAAGTGTCATGTGTGAGCGCCCCGTCGCTCCCATAATCCCCCGCGCGGCCGCATTCTGGACTAACTGTAGCCTCCGGGTGCACCCCAAGGGGAGCCCCATGTAGAAAGCATTGCAGTAGTATTTGGCTTTTGCTCTTTGCTATCTTTACAAGAAACCTAAAGAATGAAATGAAAGGGATGTTTTCTTAATCTGGGTGATGCCAAGCAAAGGGGATTGGTTAATATGACCAATTATTCAAAAAGGTTAGAAAAAAAATGGTACATGGGAGAAAAGAATTTAGAGCTTCTGGTGAATTAACAGCTGGACGCCAGCAAGCAGAATGATTGCAGCAGCTAAAAATGGCAGTAAAACCTGAGGCTACATTAAGAAAAGCATTCTGTCCAGTTTTGTGTGCAGATCTTCCAGATCATTTGCATTTTCAGATATCAGAGAAGTGTCATCCACATAGTACAGGTTATTGATGTTTCTTTCTCCAGTTTTGATACCACATTTCTCTTCTTCCATTCCAGCTTCGTTCAATATATACAGTATTCAGCACATAAGTAGTATACATAGGAGAAGCCAAGAACTAAGGAGAGTGTATGCAGCCTTGTCTTACTCTTAGGCTAACCTGGAGTTAGTCTGCGTTGCTATATTCTGTCCAGGCTGTGGCTTTCTGTCATATATGGATTTTGCAGGGGACAACCAGTGGTTCTGGGATTCCCAGTTCTTCAAGGTCATTCCACAACTTGATATGATGACATTATCAAAGGCTTTTATATAATCAGTAAAGCACCTATTTATTTCTTGTTTGCATATTTTTTTTACTTGAGGCTTTAGCAGTTACCCATATTTTTCGGACTATAAGACACACCTTAGTTTTTGGAGAGGAAAATAAGAAAAAAGCTGATTGGCAGGTGGATCGGCCTCCTGGAATACCCCCAATCAGCTGTTCCCAGAGGTGAATTTTAGCAACAGGTTCCTTGGTTGTGAGCTCTGTGCCTTGCTTTTTTTTTTTTTCCTGCCTCTGAAATTTCTGAAACTCCATTTCAGAAAAAACTTTCTTTTCTGCCTCTGAAAGCCTCCGAAACAGAGTTTCAGAAAAAAAAAGCCTCTGAAGCTCTGTTTGGGGCTTCTTTTCTGAAGCTCTGTTTGGAGGCTTTTTTTCTGAAGCTCTGTTTGGGGGCTTCTCTTCTGAAGCTTCATTTCTGATGCTTTTTTCAGCCCCTGAAACCTCCGTTTGAGAAGTTGGGCGGGGCTACATTCGGAGTATAAGACATACCCAGATTTTCAGCCTCTTTTTTGGGGGAAAAAGGTGCATCTTATACTCCGAAAAATACAGTACCCAGTGTAACCAGCAATTACAGGTTATCCTTGACTTATGACCACAATAGTCATAAATCTATTTTGACTTTTGGTTCTTTTTTGCAAATATTCCTTCAATGGGTAGTAGCTGTAGAACGTAATTGTCTATCCAGTTTGCACAGAACTTTCTTCCATTTTTAATTAGGGGACAGAGAAACATTACAGCAGCACAGCAGGATGCAGGAAAATGTACCTGCAGATGTCAGTACGGTCCCTCCTCCAAGTCATATAACAATAAAAAATCCTGCAGCTAATCCCCGACGAATGCGACGGCTTATTGCTGAAGATCCTGAATGGAATCTAGCCATAGTTCCACAGCTGACAGAGCTCTGCATCCAGCACATAATCAACAATTTTGAAAGTAAGTCACACAGCTTTCCTATATAAATTTGGTTGCTGAAGAAGTATCATTTAATACAGCTTGGAAATATCTGTTATTGAGTGTCAATTGAGGAAAAAGGAAATTAGATGGGATGACTTTTTAAAATCTGTTAAACAATTGTACCACAGACCAAATCCCTGCTAACATTGCTAGTCAACTCATTTAATTCATAATTTTGCCTAATTTGAATAATTGCCATCTCTGCTGTAACATGCTATATGAACCCTAATGATTTAAGATACTCCCTCTGTCTGAGAATGGCAGTTTTATGAAGACAACTAAATATTCTAAATAATGTTCTCATCATGCTCACAAAACTGGGAAGATTTTCTGGAAGTCATACTAAAACAGCATACTCTAAGCCTACTCTAAGTGACATATAGATAAATCGGTGAAAAGCTGTCTATAATCTCTTGAAATTTCTTTCCAACCAGACAATCCTATCTTGGAAAGGCTACTTCCTGATCACCAAAAGAAAGTGCTAGAAAAGATTTCCACAAGCCTACCCCTTACGGTGACAGCAAATTTGATCAGCGATGAAGGCTACTGGAAACGGTGCTGTACTGGAAGATGGACAGTTTGTGATGTATCCGCTTATGGAGACAGTTGGAAACGGATGTTTTTTGAACGCCATTTGGAAAACATTTTGAAGTTTTACATTCCAGATACTACTAGTCCCAACAAAGTTCTCGACCTCATTCCACTCTGCAAGGAATACGTGAAAAAGTTAGAGATTGACCAGTTCCTTCCACCGGTGAAAGTAGATCAAAAGAAGGAAGATGAAGATGTCTCTGATACTGAAAGTGATGCTGGAATAGACGAACCTTCTATGGACCATTTTGATTTGAGCCTGCTTGTTCCTGCACTCCTTCATCTTGAGGAGCTGCATCTTTCATATGGTGTTAAAGACTGTGGCATGAATTTTGAATGGAATCTTTTTGAATTCACTTATCGAGATTGTTGCTCACTGGCCAGTGCTATTAAGAAATGCCCAACTCTAAAAGTAATTTTTCTAATGCAGTATCATAGTCTTATATAAGCCTCATTTTAAACATAAAATGAGAATGCCTCAAAATCATAAACTAGCCTGAATCTTGCTCTGACACAGTTCTTCCATGGTAAGACGCTGGGCTTCTCAGCTGGAAAGCCTACAGTCCAGGTTTGAGACCTGAGCAATGCGCATTGGGGTGAGTTCCAGACCTCGCCCCAGCTGCTGCCAACCTAGCAATTAGAAAGCATGGCAAATGCGAATACATAAATAGGTATCACTTCGGTGGGAAGGTAACAGCACTCCATGAGGTTATGCTGGTCACATGACCACAGAAACATCTTTGGACAGCGCTGACTAGATGGTCCTTCAAATGGAGATGAGCACCGCCCTCTATAGTCAACAATGACTAGCGGAATAAAATCCGCAGGGACTCCTTTTACCTTTAAGATGAAAATTTAGGATTACTAAAATTGCCTCAGAGTTGCAGTGCTGGCATAGGGCAACTTCTGCTGTTTACCTGTGTTATCATAAATCTTCCCAAATAAAATCTAGATTAAATTGCAGAAAAGGAACTTTTAAACTTCTTTCATTAGAAGGCTCCTCAATCCAATTTATGGACTAATACAACTTTAAAAAAAACAAAACACAAGAAAATGATAAATTCAAACACTGATCTTAAAGGTTTCTTCTAAGGCTTGTCTCTAAATATGTATAGTCTGTAGAATTTTTTAAAGTTGCTGTTTCCCCAAATACTAAAGACATCTACATTAGAAGAAAATAAGAGCTGTGTGGATACAGTGGTGGAATTCAAATTTTTTTACTACCAATTCTGTGGGCGTGGCTTGGTGGGCGTGTTGTGGCTTGGTGGGCGTGGCTTGGTGGGCATGGCAGGGGAAGGATACTGCAAAATCTCCATTCCCACCCCACTCCAGGTGAAGGGTACTGCAAAATCTTCATTCCCACCCCACTCTGGGACCAGCTAGCGGTGGTATTTGCCGGTTCTCCAAACTACTCAAAATTTCCGCTACTGCTTCTCCAGAACCTGTCAGAACCTGCTGAATAGTACCCCTATGTGGATAGATAAAGGGAAAACTGATGTTCTTGTAGACTTTCCAGTTCTACATCCCCAAACTATCATAAGCAGTCATAGACACTACACTTTGATTTATAACACTCCAAAAGAATGGTATTTTTTCTAATCATTATCAATTTGCTCAGATGGGTCATTATCGTTTTAATCGCAGCTTTGTTTAGAGGTAACAGAAAAAAAATCTTTCAGTAGAAATTATCTGAAGAAATACAGGCAAAGGAAATTACATAACTGCCTGCATGCCAGGAGTATTCAAGTAATATTATGTGGATGCCAATTGTTTTGAGTATCTAAGGCACAATCACATTTTCTTTTTTATTGGTTATTTAAATGCCAATATAAACCCTGCTGTTCTGATGCTGCTGCACAACTGATAATGTGATTTCCTCCTCCCACAAAATGTGGCTAAAAGAATGAAATAGAAACAAATAATTTTCTAGGGTAGGATAGACTCCATCAGACTCAAAACTCTGTATGATTCAAATCCTCATTTTTCGGCCCAAAGCCCACCCCCTGAACCATAATTCTTTAAAATTTATTTCACAATTTCTCACCAGTTTTGCCACTTCATAAATAAGCACATCATTGGGGGGTGGGGGGGGGTGGAATCCATTCCCTTCTACTCTAAATCCATCTTTGCTCACAGGTGTACTTAATCTGTTCCTCAACTGTTCCCAAAATATTACATTTTACCCTTAGGCATCAAATACCCTGCCCACCTTTGTTTTAAGCCTCTAGAACAGTGGTGGGTTGCTACCAGTTCTCCCCAGTTCTTGCGAACTGGTAGTGGAATTTTTGAGTAGTTCGGAGAACTGGTAAATACCACCTCTGCCTGGCCCCACCCCCAATCTATTCGCTGCCTCCCAAGTCCCAGCTGATCGGCTAGAAGCCCTTCTTTTTAAAGGGCTCCCTTGACAAAGAAGAGAAAAAAAAACAAGACACCATAGCTTTAAACTGAGAAGCCAAGAAGCCTCCCAACTGATCGGCTAGAACCGATCCACTCCTTGTAAACCGCTCGGTGGTGGTAGATTGGCAATTGAGGCCTAGCTGCCTGAAAGTGGTTTTTGATGCTCTCAGTGGTGGCAGAGTGGCAAAAAACTGTTTAAACTCTTGCTGCAGCTCTTAAAAGGGCCGCCCTACAGCTGATCAGCGGTAAAAGGCAGTGTGGTGGTAGACAAGTGCACTCCAAAAACAAATAGGTAGACCGGAATGCTCCAAAAAACAAATGGGTAGACCAGTATGACTCTGCAAGCAGTTAAAAGCCTGGTAGACCAGTACCTCTGCTAAATCCTAAAGAATTGTTTGGTCAAAAAACTTACAGTGACACTGAGATAATGGAACAGACAATGGCTGAAAGGCAGATCTGCTAGAGATGTTTCTCTCAGGCCAACTGAGTTGAAACTGGGCCTGGGAGGAAGGAACAAGGGGTGTGGTCAAAAAACTATGACTCCCCTTGACATGAGTGACATTGGGTTGACCATGCGTACCCAGTCACATGGCCATCAAGCTACACCCACTGTCACATGGCCATCAAGCCACGCCCACAAAATAAGCCATACCCACAGAACCGGTATTAAAAAAAATTAGAACCCACCCCTGATCTAGAATGAAAAAAAAGGGTCTCACTGGAAATATGTTAACATCTTTATAAATGCATGTGACCTTATTGTGTTTTTGCAGGTATTCAAGCTGACCCGGAGCAAAGTGGATGATGATAAAGCCAGGATACTGATCCTACACCTATTAGACCACCCTTCATTGGTAGAATTAAACTTATCCCACAATTTGATTGCAGACAGAGGAGCACGAGCTATTGGCAAGCTAATTAACCGCAGTAAGATGGTAACGCTTAACATCTGTGATAACAGGATACGGGCTCAAGGAGCCCAGGCTATAGCTCATGCGCTGTCCAAGAATTCTATATTGACGTCCCTCGATTTCCGCCTTAACTGCATTGAGGATGAAGGAGGCCAAGCCATTTGCCATGCCTTGTTGCTTAACAGCACACTGATGACTCTTCACTTGGGTGGCAATGAATTGTCAGAGCCAACAGCCACCCTTTTCTCTCAAGTCTTGGCTCAGAACACTACTTTGTCTCATATCAACCTCTCCTGCAATCATATTGGACTAGTAGGTATCCTTTTTGAAACGGGAGTATATGTTTCTTCTGACACAGTGCTTGGATTTTTTTGAAGTATTGTCTTACAATCTTCTCAGGAAATTAGATCTGGAGGATAAAACTGGGACATTATGGGGCTCCCCTTGGAGAGCACCCGGAGGCTCCAACTGGTCCAGAATGCGACCGCGCAGGTGATTATGGGAGCGACATGGTGCTCCTATGTAACACTTCTCCTGCGTGAGCTGCACTGGCTCCCGGTGGTCTTCCGGGTGGTTGGTTACTATCTTCAGAGCGCTCCATGGCTTAGGACCTGGGTACTTACGAGATCGCCTTCTGCTACCGATAGCCTCCCACCGGCCAGTACGTTCCCACAGAGAGGGATTCCTCGGGGTGCCGTTGGTCAAACTATGTCGACTGGCGAGTCCCAGGGGGAGATCCTTCTCTGTGGGGGCACCTGCCCTCTGGAACGAATTGTCCTGGGATTTACGGATGATCCCTGACCTACGCACCTTTCGTCGTGCCCTCAAGACGCTATTGTTTCAACAAGCTGAGCTGGCCTGAATACCTAGATCAATTTTAAATTATATGGGTTGTCTTTGTTTTAATTGAAATGGGCCAAATTATTTAATTCCTTTTAAACTGTTTTAAATTTTATATGTGTTCATTTTTATTTTTTGGCTGTGCACCGCCCTGAGTCCTTCGGGAGAAGGCTGGTATAAAAATTAAATAAATAAATAAATAAATAAACAAACAAACAAATAAATAAATACATCATATTGGTTGGGAAGGAAATTTGCCTGGCCTAGACATTCAGGAGAATTCCCAGACATAAAAGGCATTACAGAGACAGGTTCTTAGCAGAGAGCAGTTGACTTTTCTTCCTGTAGAAAACAAGGCCAATAGATAAAACTTTACTTTCTTCTCCTCAATCTTTGGCTGTCTTAAAAAAAATGCAGGGTTTTTATGCAACAACTGGCAGTTGGAAACCCTGACAAATAAGAATACTGATAAAGAAAAAAGAAAGGTAGTGTTTATTTTCCCTGGAGTCCTTGAGTATGTCTTGGCAAGGATCTCTAAAACAGGGATCCTGAACTGCTGGTCTGTGGACTGGCACCGGTTCATAGCATGTCAGAAACTGGGCTGCACAAACAAGCGAAGCCCCATCCGTGGGATGCAGGCAGCATGCGAAACCACGACCCCTCCGGTCTGTGGAAAAACATTTCTCCACCGAACCAGTCCCTGGTGCCCAAAAGGTTGGGGGCTGCTGCTCTAAAACATCCCTTTCTACATTCGTTATTTGCTAAGGTGCCTCAGGTCCAAAATAGGCAGCAAAGCAAAAAATGCTGCTGTGCTGGAAGCCACTTCCTATAACACTTATGTAGAAAGCAGAGCATATAGCTGGACAACCAGCAATGTGAGGAGAAGCCAAAGTGACCCAGCATTACTGTTCTCATTTGAGAACTATCTCGTTTGAGAACTCATTTGAGAACTATTTGAGAACTATGACACAATAAGGAGTCTTTTTTGCTCTAAAGTTGGCTTTTGTTTTTAGAAAGCAGTCCATTTGACTTGCAATTGTATCTGCAGATTAAAATACTATAATACAATATATTCTATTCAGATGTAGTCAAATACCATTATCATTCTTTGGCAGATTAAATGTTGGCCTAGAGAGCATGTTTGGCGTAATAATGAAGGCATCAGGCTGGAAACCAAGTGACCTGGGTCTACTCCCAGCCTGGGCACAATGCCAAAGAGGTGGCTTGGGGCTGGTCACTTTCTCTCAGTCCTAGGAAGGAGGCAATGGCAAACCACTTCTAAAAAACTTTCCAAGAAAACTGCAGGGACTTTTGCAAAGAGTTTCTGAGAACCAGACATGATAAGAAAAAAAGTGTTGACCTGGGTAGTTCCAGGCTTATAGGCTAAGCTTATAGTACTGCAGAAGTTATCTTTGTTGCAGGGATCAGATTAGTGAACAAATCAGTCTGCTTAACTTCTGTAAGTACATACTTTTGCAATTCAGCATTAGACACCATTTCATTGTAACATTAAGTTGCTTGCATTTGCCAAGCTTGGCTTTTCAACGGAAGCATTTTGTTGCTTGCCTTGGATTTCAGACATTGCTTGATTCTCTTCCCTATTTTGGCAGTCAAACTAGTATTTAGACAGTGGCCTCCAACTTTTTTGGCCCCAAGGAGCTGTTCCATGGAGAGAGGTTTTTCCATGGACAGGAGGGGGTGTGGTTTCACGTCAGTGGTGGATTTCAAAATTGTTTACTACCGGTTCTGTGGGCATGGCTTGGTGGGCATGGCAGGGGAAGGATACTGTAAAATCTCCATTCCCACCCCACTCCAGGGGAAGGATACTGTAAAATCTCCATTTCCTCCCGATCAGCTGGGACTTGGAAGGCAGAGAATAGAAGGGGGCAGGGCCAGTCAGAATTTTTACTATCGGTTCTCCGAACTACTCAAAATTTCTGCTACTGGTTCTCCAGAACTGGTCAGAACCTGCTGAAACTCACCTCTGTTACACATGCTGCCTGCATCCCACAGGTACAGCTTCTCTTGCTTGCACGGCCCAGTTGCTAGCATGCCACGGACCAGTGCTGGCTCACGGACTGTGTGTTGGGAACCCCTGATTTACACTATCAGCATCTCAGTAGCTTATATACCAAATACATAATGCACACATTGGTTATAACATTAATATAATTTCAGAATACAACTAAAATATCAATAAGATACCTTCTTTATGGCTTTGCAGTTATAAGTTTTCAAGAAATGGCAATGTATCTTTTGAGAGCCGATAAGTTTTTATGTAGAAACTACAAATATAAATACAAATGAGAAGTATTCTCAATTTCCAGATGACTATTATATATAATCATTAATCTAACATTGTGATTGATGGCTTTATTTTAAAAGCACAGAATTCAGAACAGTAATAGAATTCAGAACAGTGAATTAATAAAGACACATCAGCTCCTGTCAAAGGATCACCGTGTTGATTTCATTCCTCAATTTCAATAATATTCCTGACTACTTTGTGACTGCCTTTAGAACCTATCTAGTAGCACATGTGTCATGGTGCCATTTGATAATTCTCATTATGCCAGTATTGCTTTTATGGACCTGCATAGGTGCATTAGAGTTGAAGGAGTTAATGGACTTTTTTTTACTCTTTCTTCATGCATGTCAAAACTTTGAAGAATTGCCTACCATAGCCACCTAGTATTTTCTAAGTAAATCCTTTATTATCTCCTGACAACATAATGAAGCAATAGGAATATCTAGCTGTGGTTGCATCTTCACAACTGAGAGCATAATCCATAAAATCCATTATGTGAGCAGTTATCTTTAAATTGCAGTAGGCTGGCAAAAGGCATCATGGACACAGATTTGGGATCACAGTAACTCAAAATAAAAAAAATAAATACCCAAACTACTTTTTATTCTGTTCTTGAGCAGAGTAAAACCTATTCGGTGCCGGTGAGCCTGCCCTGAGAAATATTCTAGGCTGCTCTGATTCCCCACACAACAGAGTTGAAAGCCCAACCACCCCCAGAGGAAGAGCATAATTTTAGTCTAAGTTTTGGGAAAGAATTTGAGTGCCCAGAGAAACACTGGGAATGAGCTAGAATGAAACCAGACCCATTTTCCCCCCCAGCATTACATACCAGGAAAAAGAGTTCAGTTGTAGAAACTTCTTAGAGGCATTAGGTGAAAATGAGTTATGGATTGGGGGAAAGTACGTGCACATTTTACAATATCTCAAAAGGAATTTCAAGAAGAATGCTCTTCAGGCTACTTTTGTACATTTTAAAGTTCTGAAAGGCTATTTGGTCTTCATCTTAAGTCTCTTTATTGATTTCAGGATGGAGGGAAGCAATTGCTGGAAGGCATGTCTGATAACAAGACAGTAGTGGAATTTGACCTCAGACTGGCAGAGGTGGGACAAGAGAGTGAATATCTTATTAACCAGACTATAAAAGCCAATCAGGAATTAGCCCGTCTCAGAAACCTGCACCATTCCACCACATAACATGAATCACAAACTATTGAGGAAAAACTTCCTGCGTAGTATAGTTTTGATGTTGCCTGTTCACTTACATTTGTTTAAGCATCTGTTTTTAGGTAATCATTGTAATCAAAGCTATTTGTTCTCAGATTATGATTGATTGGATATAACTCCATATTCTCCTACTAGTTTGGTGAAGTTTTTGCACATCTCTTGGATTCATGCTCTTGGATAATTAAGCTTGTAACTAAGCCCAAGCATGTAACTGAAATAACTATATACAATATTCCTGTTTAGATTTGCATCTTTGTTTTTTTTTCATTCTTCTGTTATTTTTCTTTGGTCAATTTTAAATGGTAAATTTCTCATAATGTATAAAGCACACAGTGAATATTATTTATAATTTAACCATTCATTTTAAATAGCTTAGCTTGCCATTCTGGAAATCAAACATTATACACTGAATGTGTAACTACTGTTGTTAAACAATAAGGAAAAATTCCAGGTCAAATACTTCTTATCAATTATCAGATTTTATTTAAAACCTGTTAGATTTGATAGAACTTTAACTGTTTTCCTTTTCTTAATTTACTTCCTATCTCCCTTTTACTTATTTCTCTTCTCCCCTTTTTATTGGTATTTTTTATTAAATGAGGATATGATAAAGTAAGCAGTAAAACAGATTTTAAAAAATAAGTAAAAAGATTCAGCTTCTCCTAGGTTTTATTTTAAAGCTTTCTAAAGAATTGATAGCACAAGGCTCAGTCCAGGTGCTGTTCTGTTTTCAGTTTGCTTTCAGTCTTAATAAATATCAGCATTAATGCAAGGAAAGTTTCAGTTTGAGCCCACAATGAATGATGCTTAATGCGAGATTTAGAAATTGCAAGATCAGAAGCAAAGGGCCTAAATTGATCTATTATAAATACAGTATATGGCCCTCAGCCAATTATTCTGGCACACAAGTAGGAAGAAGAGGCATAAGATTTGAATCTTGACTGTACTAGATGTGACACTATTGGTATGAGTCATGGAGTTGGTTTACTCGATACTAATAGCTTTATTAGTATCTATAATAAAACTGTCTTATCAAGAACTATGTCCTTGAATCTCTGCCTCTGAGCTTTCTAGTTCTATATCAGTCTTAAGTACAGCCTAAAATTTAATCCTACAAGTGACCTTGAATTACAGTATTACATAATTCTGTCATTACATAATATACAAATACGTATCAGCTTTAGCTAACGATATCAAATTTCTATTTTTACTCAATTAAACTTGGGCAGAAAAATGTATTATACACATGACGATATGGTTCTTAATCACTGCCTGAAAACATTTTAGAGCATATCTGTAGCCAGTACAACCTTTTAGCAGTTTAAATAAGGATTGGTGCAGCAAATAGTCAATTTCAGCTGCTGAGAGACAATAAAGTACCAGATCAGAAAAAGCAGGAACTACTCCAGAAACTGACATAAGGGAAATAATCAGACAAAAGAGCAAGACCAATAGATTACAGTGGCTGCCAGAAGTATGAGAAGTAGAAGATATTCTACATTACTGGATCACAGGGACGACTCTCACCCTGGTCACCACTTCTTTACCTTCCTACCGTCAATAAGGTGATATAGAAGCATAACAGGGGTGGGTTCTACTTACCTTTACTACCGGTTCACAACGGGGCTGCATGCATGCGCAGAAGCTTCCTGATGACGTTGGGGTCGGTGGGCGGAGCCTCCCACTGGTTTTACTACTGGTTCTCGCGAACTGGTCCAAACCGGTCCAACCCACCACTGAAGCATAACCAACTGCACAAACAGGCTAAAGAACAGTTTTTATCCATGGGCTGTCAGACTCCTGAATGTGAAATAACATCATAACTACATAGTACGATGGACTTGCAGGGTCAGTGCAATGTGTAACATGTTCACACTGGTGCAATAGGACTGGGTGTTTTGTTAATATGATTTATTGGGTTAGGGATTTTCTGTCTTCACTGTGAGTTGTATTGTGTTGGGGACAGGGGTAAATGCTCCCGGTTTCGGACCGGATCACCCAATCCGGTAGCGATGGTGGCGGGTGGTTCAGAGAACTGGTAGCAAAAATCCCTGCCCCCCCCCATGCCCAGCTGAGCCGCGCAATCATCAGAGGCTTTTTTTTTAATTTTTAAAAGAATTTTTTCTACAGCCTCTTCAGCCGAAAAAAATGCTTTTAAAAGTAAAAAAAAAAAAAAAGCCTTTGATGATCACGCGGCTCAGCTGGGATCGTCAGAGGCTTTTAAAAGCATTTTTTCTACAATCTCTTTGGCCAAAAAGGTTGTAGAAAAAATGCTTTTAAAAGCCTCTGATGATCCCAGCTGAGTTGCCTGATTGGCAGAGCCTTTTAAAAGCATTTTTTTACAACCTCTTTAGCTGAAGAGGTTATAGAAAAAATGGTTTGAAAAGTAAAAAAAAAAGTTGGCCATTCCCACCCAGTCACATTAACCCCCCTCCCCCACCAAGCCACGCATACAGAACCAGTAGTAACAAATTTTTACATTTCACCACTGGTTGTGGGGGTGCACTGAGGAAGCTTAACTAATCTCATTGTACATATGTTGTGCACTGACAATAAAGATCTGAAATTTGAAAAACAGTTTTCAGGTCCTCGAAGAAGAAACCAATCCTGAGCCTTCAAAGAAAAAAAAAAGAGACACAGAAACAGGAGACAGGCTGAAGAGCAGAGAGAATATAGCTGCAAAGAGATGACTCTGGGAGTTACTGATATATTATCAAATGGAACTAAAATACATCCCAATTGGACCTATCAGTTTACAGTAGATGTTGTATGCCAATCATAAGTACTATGGATGTGATAAAAATCCTAAGGTTTATGAAATTGGTTAATAATTATCTTGCTAATCCAATAGAGAGAAATGTCACATAAAGAATAGCTACAACTGTTTCTGATGCAATTTGACATCTTGGAAGTTGAGGTTCAGGCAATATTTTAGTCACCCTTCCAGTTCAGGGAAGCAGAGCAGAAAGAAGAAGAAGAGTATTTCAGGTGAATAACTAGCTGCAGAAATGATATTGATGAGAAAATTTGGTGTCGGGGATCATCGTATTTAAATGATGGACTGCTAGCATTAAATAGGTCATACTTCAAAAGAACCAGTAAAAATATGTTCAGCTGAAGTGTGACAAAAATTATTAGGAGAGCTTTAAATTGAATTTTTTGGAGTTCCTAAATGAAAATCCTAAAGGTGAAGTCCTCAGATTCAAAACTATACTGGAAGAATATGTACTGCACTCCAATCAACTAGAACGATCAATTAAAAATTACAACACTAACATATAAAGTTTGTGGCTTTTGTTTCTTGAAATGCAAAATTAACAAGGTGCACTTAATATTTCAGGTAGAGAAAGGAGGAATAGTGAATCATCTGTGGCAGTCAAATATTGAAAACATTGTGCTATTGTGTCAGAAGCTCTGAATCTTTGGTAGGAATTGTGAAGCTACAAGAATGTAAAGGACTTTCATTATTGCAATGTGATATTGCTTTGGGCATTGTGACAAAACATCAGATCATACAGACAGCTTTGGATTTAAAAGGAACAACACACTGCTGTAATGACTCCCATGGTTAGAATATAACAATGGAAGCAGATAGTTCGTTCAAAAGATAGACTCATAGGGCTGAAAAGGACCTTGGAGGTCTTCTAGTCCAACCCCCACATCCAAGGCAGAATTCCTTATACCATCCTGGACAAATGGAATGTCCAATCTTTTCTTGATAACCTTCAGCAATGAGCACCCATACCTGCAGGAGGCAAGCTGTTTCATTGGTTAATTGCTCTCACTGTCAGGAAATTTCTCCTTAGTTCCAAATAGGTAAAGTATATTTATTCAGAAATCTGAGTAAATAAATTTGGCAATATTGTAAAGGTCATCTAGGTTAAAATGTGAAGGAATTAATAAAAGCAATAATATCATTGGCATCTACTATCAGCCATCCAATGAGAGGATGTGGATAACCCCTTTCAAAGGAAATTCTGGATCTTTCAAAGAGCCATGAATTTTGGGAAACTTAAATTACTGAAACGTCATGGAATGACTAACAGATCTTGGGAACGTAGGAAGGAAGGAACAAGTCATTGGATGAGAGAGTTAGACCATTAGAGAAAAGACTTCTTAGTCGGGGTGGAGATTGAAAGAAAGAACGTAAATACTCTTCCTTACACCAGCTAGGTAAAAGTTAATTTAGAAAATTGCTCTGATAGGCTTTCAAGTATCTATTATATTTACTCCATTAGCAATAAAATTCATTCTAGAAATCCAAATGATTCTTGTTTTTTGGATTTCCCAGCCTTGAAGAACTTGATACAGTCTGGAAATCTTTCACACTCTCTCATCAGAGAAGCATTGGATCAAACATTCTGGACCTGAACTATGGCTACAGATCTTGAGGTACCTCACTGTCAGCAGAGCAAGTTGTGGAGACATCGTTAGATAGATCATCTGCTTGTGGGTTTGTTACGATACAGAGACCACAGCATTTGGATCAACCTCAGTCTAAAGGAATCCCACAGGTTGCTCGCTTGCTGGTGATATTTAATTGCAGCCTGCCAGGGAAGTTCAGGGGGCTCAGGATACATTCCTAAGCTTCCGTATTCAGTAATGAATACATTTGTTTTACAGCAGATCAACAGAATTTTCTACAGATCAGGTCAAAGTGGGATACATACTTAGCCTTTTGAAAGAAAGGCCAGATAGGATGATGGGACAATGCCATCCTAGAAAACTATTAAGATTTTAAGTAATTTAGAGCTATCTTTGGTGAGTACCCAGAACAGGAGCTGCTAATTGGGAGATTTATAAATAGTGTGCTAGGAATGAATGATTTTGCCTTCATCAACCAGTTTTGGGAAGGTCTTTCTGACTACTATGATCAATTAGCATGACAAGGCACACCAAGAACCTTGGAAGAGTTATTTCAATGTTGTGTGATGATTGATGACATGCTAGAAAATTTGAGACATGGAAGAGATTAAAAGGGGGGACAGTTCACAGCTTTTCTTTTTGGGGACTATTGGCCTCTCATTGGGCATATAACTACACTATCAACTTTTTGCAGCCCAGATCACAGTTAAGATGACAAAAATCCCTTGTCAGTTTAGGAGTCAACAGTTTTAAACAAGTTTCTGAACAGTCTGAAGAAAGAATTCCTTCCCTCATCATCTCCTGCATCTGCATTGCTATTTTTATAGAAAAGAAAAATAAGTCTTGAGACTAGTTCATGATGATAGATTTCTCAATTTGTGACAATTAGAAATCACTACTCACTGCCTCTTCTTTCACATCTCCTGGATCATCTTCAGAAGGCATAAATTTTCAGTCAATCTGACTTGAGAGGAATTTACCATTTGATTTGGATAAAGGATGATCACAAACACTTAACAGCCTTTGACATTTGTAAGGGAAGTTTCAATACACTATAGTGTTCTGTAGTCCACTGTCCATCAGTCTCTTTTAAATTAATGAATAAGAAATTCATAGATATTCTGGACAAATATATGGCAGTTATCTAGGAATGTTCCCCCCCCCCGAAACTGTTTTTATTCATTCTACTCAGGTCAGAAATGTGTAAGTGCATCTCTGCAAATACAAACTGCATGGTAAATTGTAAATGTATTTAACTTTCCAGTCTTGGACTGTTTAGATTATCTGATTTCTAGGGAAAGAGGTCAAATGGATCCTGCAAAGGTTCAATCCATTCTTGCAGGGCAGGCACTTAGAATTATTAAATATGTCAAGTGTTTTTTTGGGCTTTGCCAACTTTTGCTGATTTTGTCAAGTGCTAAAGTTTACCAACTTACCGTAACTCCTGAAAAAATAGCACCAATTTAAGTGGTCTCTGATCAACAACAAGCTGCCTCTGAGGATGTGAAACATCTTCTCCTTCCTGCCTCTGCTTCATTAACTGAATCCCAGCATCCTGGCCTGCCCCCAACATGATGTGCTGAATGGACAGGAGATTCTTTTTCTCCTACTGACCAATAGCTGATTTTGCCACTAGATCTGATTATTTGGTGGCTTTGTGCCACATTTTTTGAAGGGGACACTAGGAAGGACCAAAGACAACTTTTAAATTATCCTGCACAAACAAAGAAGAGGAGGGCTGGATGCCTGCAATTCTCTGTAAGGAGTGATTGGAAGGTCTGGTCTCTTGCCACCTTTTCCCTTCAGCTGCTCATTTTTCTTAAGCATGCTTGGGTTTTAATTGCACTTTTTGATGCTTTAAAATCTTTTGATTTATGACTAGATGACTTTTGGCCTATTTTATAATCCCTTAATGGACTTTTACAACTTTTCTCCTGCTTTTTAATTTAATGTTTACCATTAAATTAAAAAAAAATAACTGTAAATAAGTTGTGGTGGGACCTACATCTATACAGGATTATACTCTAAATTGTGCTCTTTCTAGCTTTTTTCTTTTTTCAAAAGAGCTTTGATATTTACCTCTTAATTTTTGATGGGAAAATTGCCCTTTCTTTAATCTTGAGAAAGAAAAATTTTCCCTGTGAAAACTGTTACTAATCTGCTTCTTTTGTCCTTGAAGAGAGAACAAAAAGTGTTTCACATGCGTTCAAAAAGACATAAAACTATTTTGGGAGACAATTGAAAAAAAGAATGCTCTCCAACTTACAGATTCTATTTGAAAATATAACAAAAAAAATTGATGTCTCTATAATGGTTCTGCAAACCCAAGATGATATCCAAAAGCAGGAAATAACAGTTGGACCTTATTTGCCATTTGCGGAATTGGAATTTGATTTGTCATTGTCAGATGTGGAAAAAAATGTGTTTAGTTCACCAGAAAAGATTGAAAAGAATACAAAATTAAGAAACTCCAAGATAATGGATATGATGCAAGATGGACTTGGCAAGAAGAATGCTGTGTTGTTAAGGAGAATTATTCAACAATGGATGTTGCAGAGATATTTACAACAGAGATTTAGGAACTTATGGAAGTAAGATGCAATTGTTGGTAAAGTTAAAAAAAATTAAAATTAAATTAAAAATCTAAAAGAAATGTTTTATTATTAAGAACCCAATGAGGGTATTTGACCCTGGACTCAGAGATAATGATATGGGTGATTTGTAATAAGAAACAGTGTAGATTTTCTATCAGTAAATCACAATAACAGACTGTTAACAGAATGCTTTGAATTTTAACTTTGCTGTTGTTTAACCTGTTAACTGGTTTTTATTTCACATATGTTACGTACGGCAGGTCTGTTGGATTGTAAAAGCTTATAAATTTTGGATCTGCTCTGCAAAGGGGAAAGCTATTATTGTTGCTATAGATTTGTCAGTGTTCAACTAGGGGGAATAATATGTGGTTTTGACCTTTTTTTAATTCAAATTTTTTTCCAATGTTTTTTGTTTAGCTTTATTTTACCTCTGTTCAGTTGGGGGCATTGG
The DNA here is from genome assembly GCF_059756535.1 of Pantherophis guttatus. Classification (NCBI taxonomy): domain Eukaryota; kingdom Metazoa; phylum Chordata; class Lepidosauria; order Squamata; family Colubridae; genus Pantherophis; species Pantherophis guttatus. Next base: position 286,551,763 of record NC_142063.1, on the reverse strand, counting down.
ATTTTAATTTTTTGAATAAAATTGTAAAACAAACAAACAAAAAGAATCCCAGCATTCTTTTGTGGCCCAAACTGATGCCTTGAGATCTGCATTAGACACTATTCTTCAGGCTTCAGCAGAGGGAAAGAGAGGATGTTTCCTTGCACATTTTATTCTAGACTCCTTCTAGACTCCTGGCTGAGTCTATTTGTTGTTGTTTTTTTCAATGAAGAATTGCTAGCAATTAAACCAACATTTCAATAAAAGAAACATTCCTGAGACTTAGTTTTTCTTAGCAGGTGTGGGGCAAATCACAGGAATTTGGAACCCATGCATAAGGTTCAGAATATCATCCAATGTCAGATCAGATGGCCACAATTTTAATCTCTACATTGCTTATGTTCTTAGCTCGCACAATAAAGTGTCAGATGCGCTCTCTCTCTCTCACACACACACACACACACAATAATGATATTCTGTGTCTGCTCCTTCTTGCCAAACTTGAAACTTGACAATTCCCTGCCCGCCTCTCCATGTCAAAGGGACACTTCCAAGATATTAGGGATATGGAAACAGAGGATCTGTTGGATTGGATTTACTTACAATTACAGGACCCTTGTGTCAGGGCTCAGACGAATGACTGACAGGGAGACCTGCAGATTAATTCTTTTTTTCCCCCATAGCTGGAGAACATATTTTAAACACTATGTGACTTTCATTCCTTTCAATCACATAATCTTTCTTCCGGGCTCATCTCAAAGGCAACCAACTCACTTTTAACATGTTTGACAGATGCAAATGCCTGCTTCAAATAGATGGATGACCCACAGAGAGAGACTCTTCTCATTTTTCTGTAGCTGGGGAACAATATTTTCATAGTAGTCATTTATGTTACTTGTCCTCTCCACAAGAAGTGTTGCAGCTATGCCATGACAATAAGACTGCAGGGCATGAAGGAGTTTTTTAGATGTTGTGTTTAATTTCAGAGTTTTCTTTTGGCCTCAGTTGAAAGAAAGAAGATTTCAAATACTATGCTTCTTTTATCTGCTCTTAGGTTATGGCCATCCCTGCTAAGCTTTCTGGTTTGCTCCAGCCACATCATACAGGATGGTGAATCTCAGAGTCATTTAGAGTTTGTTAGACTTATACATTTCTAAAACAAATGAAATAAATGTACATCTTGGTTCCAAAATAACCTCTTTCAATTAGTGGACATTCATATTTGACATTCACCTGGAGCTGAATAGGTAGAAGGAAAAGACTTGCTATGCTAGAACAATATTATTTATTTATCAAATTTAGAGACTCCCATCTCACTACCAGAGCAACTCTAAGCAGTATAATTATATTCCTCAAATTTATATAAACTGCCCAGAGTCATGCTTGTGAGATGGGCAGTTATATAAATGTGAGAGAGGGAGGGAAGGAGGGTGGGAGGAATTTATGTTGTTGTCCACTCTATGAACAGCAAAACCACCCTGACTTGTTATTTAATTCTATAATTAAATAACATGTAATTCTGTACATTCCCTTATTACAGTGTTTCTCAACCTTGGAAGCTTGAAGATGGGTGGACTTCAACTCCCAGAAATCCCCCAGCCAGCAGCGCTGACTGGGGGATTCTGGGAGTTGAAGTCCACCCATCTTCAAGCTTCCAAGGTTGAGAAACACTGCCCTATTAGAATAACTGCCTGTACTGTTTGCACATCAAACTTCTGCAATTCTTCCAGCCTCTGATTTTCTCCAAAAGGCACAGTGAACACAGCTCCTCTTAGATAAGCAATTTGATTTGCCCCAGGCTGTGTATAAAACAGCAGCAGATTCTTATAGGGAAGAGGATGCCAAGAGATTTGGTGTGCCTTTCAAATTACCTTCCTCCCATCCATCCATCCAAGAAACCGAAATTTTATTGATCCTTTTCCTGACTGCTCAGCTTAGCCTAGCAACCTTTTATTTGCACTGGCCTGGTATTTCACTGTTCTTTCACCTCCCTTCTCTTATATTCAGAGACTGTCCCTTTTCTCTGTTCTGGTGAATGGGAAAGAGGAATGCAAGGTGGAGTGTATTCTGGATTTTAAATGCAGGAAGAGTAGATTGGGATATTAATTCACAGGAAGGGTTATTCTGAGACTGTAAGATCATGATAAGCAGAGGTGAATGTATACAGCCCCAATGTGTTCACCAGTTTCATCTGAGATTTCCACAGAAGTCTCATCCTTCTGAACTGGTCCCCAGGTGTAGGAAAACATCTTTCTTTTAAATTATTTTCCCATCTCTTCATTTTTAAAAGATAGATGTTTGCATCATTTATTTAAAAAGTGACACACAAGCACACATTAGACACTGGAATCATCTGGAACTTTTATTACATTAATTTGGTTTACAATCTTTGTACTTTGATATTTCCAACAAAAAGGCAGCATTGTGATATACTGTTTGTACATACAGAGAAACAGACAGGTCATACCAACATACTGACAAATAATGGCAGTTCTCAGTGCTCACAGATAAAGTTTTGTCAGAATTGAATACATATCCTCTGTTACTTCTTTCTCTGGGATTCATACCAGTCTCTAACCATTGTTCTTTTGTCTACATGTTCCTTGGTCAATGGGGCTTTTAATGGCTTGATGTTGTAGCCATTAACAGATCAGAAAGGATTCTTTATGAAGTTATCTCAGGTAGCATCAGCAGTTGCATTAGAATTGTTAAGAACACTACCCTTTAGTTCTCAAAACCCAGTGTGTTTGTACCCTTTCTAACTCACATCTGTACACCCCGGTGGACCAAACTACAGGGGTTACACTAAAATCAGAAGGATGCCAATAGCAGCAAGTACAAAATGTCCCCCTGAGACACATCTACAACATTAGGTATTCACCATCAACAACTTATTTTTTTTTAATGCTGAGGCAGGCTGGTTTATTGAAAATGTAAAATTATTTATTACGTAAATTACACACCTGACTAGGAGAGCTTCTTAATCTTCTTAGAAAAAGGTCCAAGACTACAAACCACACAGACAGGGCAAGTGCAGCTCCTCACAATATGGATGAAATCTGTGATTTAATAGTTTGGGAGTTAATCTGAGGATATCTTTTTTAAAAAACCCACAAAGCAACCTACTTGTGAAAAGTGAAGAGTACAGACACGTGTTGAGTAAATACAGCCTTTTTTGTCCATATCATAGTAAGATTTGAGCTAGGTAAGATTTCAGGCCCAAAAGGGTTTGTGTGACTACATCTTTACATAATATTCTTTAAAGGCAATAAACCAAAATAGATTGCTTACAGAGAATATTACATTTCTCTTCCATACCAAGTCTGTGTATTAAAATGGCAGATCAGTATTAGTTGCAACTAGATTTTTTAAACTTACAATTAGTTCAATTGTAAGTAAAAAAAAATTAGATCTATTTTTTTAAACTTACAATTGAAATATGGCTTTGTGCTTCTGTTCAAATTCATACTTGGGAATAGACTATGACTAAAATTATCTGTCTGAGATACCCCATTTGTAATAGCAAGTTTTACTTCCCAGGGCACTTATTTACTTAGAAGTTGGCTTACTTGAAGATACTAATTAACAACTTAAAAGTTTAGAAATCCAATTAGAAAAAATTCAATGTGTCATTCAATAAACACCACTAGTAATCATTTAGTTCTTAGTTTCTGCCAGCGTAGTTCTAATTGATGAAAAGTAGTTTAAGAAGATAGCATTTAAATGAGACCCTCAGTGTTAAAGTATGGTTAATCTCAGATCAATCTTAACCTAGACACTATAGATTAATATGGTGAAATTATTGACTGCCATATCAGCAATTATCTGCTTATTATACTGCTTCTGATAATGGATGTTCTATAATAACTGTAGGAAAACTGTTTAAAGCTATAAAATCTAGCTGACAATTCATTTTTTTCCTAGTCATTCTATGATGCCAAAGAGTTTTCAGCAACAAATAGATTCTGACAATGTAGATCAACTGGCTACATACATTATCAAACTAAGAAGAAATATCTATCAATTGCCAATTGAAATAGTGTATCTTTTTTGTTTTTCCAGAATGTTTAGCTTTTTATTAGCCAAGGTTTGCTAGTAATACTATTCCTTCTTTACAAGGGATACTTTAACACAGTAGCTAATAGATGTTTGAACTCTGAAGAGCAAAGGATAGAAAATACAAGAGTTAATTTAATTCTGATAAAAAGCAGATTCTGGGTAAACTGCAATTGGATGTTCTACATTTATTGAATAGCACAAGAGTCATTTTCTGTGTATCAGCTATTTCAGCCTTAGTTTTTCAAATAAACTCTCACTGGTTTGGGAGGTACAAGGGTAAAAAAGCTTTTGCACACATTTTTGTGGGTGTGGGTGTTCTCCAGTTTCCACATGGGCCGATTGCTTCTGTTCCCATAAAATATTAGAGGTAGATTATAACTTTCTTCAAACATATTATGCTTTCAGAGTGTCACTCAAGAGTAGGACCCAATTCAAACTAATGAACAAAAAAGGGGCAGTGTGACTATATTAGGAAGAACTTCTCAATATTTCAAGTTGTTGAAAAGGAAGAAAAAATGCCTTGGAAAATTGAGCAGTTTACACAGAGGTAGCTTGTTAGTTTTTTACAGCAAAAATCCTAAAACTCTTGTAGTATCTCAAAAGACTCACTCATTTATCATTGCATAAACTTACTTTTAATAATAAATTAGCCAGCCTAAAAGGTGGCACAAGTCTCTTAGCTGCTTCTGAAAACTGATAGACCAGATAGTTACCAAAGGAGAACTTACTAACTGAATTAGTAAGGGGATTCAGTTATTTCAGTGGCCCTACAATTATCAATTGACTGATTTTATTCCTACCACTTCAGAAAGATTACTGAGGGTGTACATTACAATACCCATCAATACAAAAGCTATGCCATTAGGAAGAAAGAACCTGGAAAAGAGAAGTAGCAAATCCTTTTTGTTTCGTTGGTAAGAAAACTGTATAGTTTGGGGCACCAGACTATGAAGTCAAACGGTACCACACTAGTTATTGGAAAAGAATATTGAACTTTCATGAATAGATCTGAAGACAATTTGAAGACAAGTCAAAATTGCAAGGAATTCTGATCAATTGGCAATACTGAATAAAGGAGACATTAAATTGCAAGGTGGAATGTGAGGAGACCAAAGGAAGCCCTGAAACATTCGAAGTAGAACTGAAGCATATGAAATTGAACTTTTAAGGAATATGTGAACAGAACTAAACCAGAATTGGCCACTTCAAATCAGATATCAATCTGTATACGTAATATACTTATTCAAGGCATGAGATCCTATAAAGGAGTGCAGTGGCAAAGATACTTAAAAAGGCATTGTTAAATAAGTGCTTGAATATAATTCAATGATTGACAGGATCATATCGATCCGAAGTGATAAGCACCCTATGAACATCAATGTTATGCAAATCTACACCCTTACTACTATAGATGCTATGATAGAAGGCATTGAAAAATTCCATTGCAAATTACAAGACGTGCCAAATGTAACATCTAGAAAAGACATAGTTCTACTAATAAATGATCAGAATGCAAAAGTTGGAGAATCTGGGCTTTTATCAGTTGGAACATAAATCTAACTGATAAATAAATGGAGGTATCTGGAACTTCCAATTTGGATTGGGTAAATGCAGTAATGCAGAAGAAACTTTGAGTTTTTGTTCTTTTTTTGTTGTTGTTTGTTTAGTGCCAGCATCTGCATCAAGAAATATAAATGCAATCTCTACACCTAGATATCTCCAAACACATCAGTATCAGACTGAATAGATAATATGAAATAGATCCACTTAGCCAGGTTACTTTTAGTTGCAGACTGTGGAACAGGCCATGAATTACTGGTGTCAAATATGCAGGTTAAACTTAGAAAGATAAAGAGAGTAGAAGTGCCCACAAGCTTTGACCGGCAGGACATATAATCAGAATTCATGAATAACTTAAGGAACTTCATTAGTCTTAAAATATGCAAATGCCAAGATTGAAGATGACAGGGATAATAACTAGTTAATGAATCAAAATTGGAGGATGAAACTTAACAATTTCATTAAAATAATGTTAAAAGAAAAGATTTTTTGGTAAATAGTTTTGCTTTCCTGAGCTCAAGAATAGTATAAGAGACAGTGTGTTGGAGAAGTGGAGATTAATCTTAGGGAGCAAGTCCATGACAAACTTAAACAAGACCATGAAGAGCAAGGATAGTGGCAACAGATATCAGAACAACAATTTTTTTAAAAAAATTAAAGTTGTCAAACTAAAAAAAATGAAAAAGAAAAAAAGATATGTTCAATCATGGCTATGGAAAACAAAAGATACTAAGAGTATCCCGGAGTGCTAGAAAAATAAAATCAGTTCTGGCCCAAATAAATCTCATTGTTGTCTAGAGGAAATTATTAGTTGGCATAGAAGTACATATTCTGATTCTTTGATGATGGAATAAAAACAACTATCTCTGGCAGAGTTATGGGAAAGGGAAGGCATTAGATAAGATGAACAGGATCAAAATCACTTCAATCACATTGAAAGAATTACAGATTATAAAGACAGAAGTAACGAATGAGAGCTCCAACTTAGAACTAAAGAGAAATTTCCTGACAGTTAGAACAATTAATCAGTGGAACAGCTTGCCTTCAGAAGTTGCAGATGCTCTTATCACTGGAGGTTTTTAAGAAGAGATTGGAACAGCCATTTGCCTGAAATGGTATATAAAGTTTCCTGCTTGAGCAGGAGGTTGGACTAGCAGACCTCCAAGGTCCCTTCCAACTCTGTTATTCTGTATTCTAATATGAAGGCCACCTGTCTGAGCCCAACTCAGGGATACTTAGGTAGTAGGCAACATTTAAGAATTGGACTAAATGACCTTCACATTCATTCCAATTATATTGTTTCAAGATGTTCCAACTAAGAGATAATATATAACAGAATTATAAGTCCAGACAGATTAAGTTTCTTTAATTGAATGCTGAATATCATTTTTCAAAAAGCAAGTTCAAGTTAGGAAGCTCTGCACATACCTTATTATGTCTGCCAGTGATTTTATTCTGGACATCTGTTTCCTTTACAGTGCTTCTTTTACAACCAGGCGGCGTATAAGAGAACCTAATTCTGCTGTTATGACTTGACCCACTTTTTTGTTTGCAAGAAGGTGACACATAATAACAATCACAAGAAGACAAGTACCTTGTCATGCTTGCCTGCACATTTACCAGGCAGCAAATCCCTGCCATTCATTTTCACACTATGAAAGTTAAGTAAAGCTGCTGCTGTATTTAAATGATTAGTGAAACATGAAATGCTAATAAAATGAACAACACAATTATTTTTAAATAAGATTTTGTATCTATGTGACATTTTCCTATTCCTCTCAGACCAGCTTCCCCCTTTTTGGTTGACCACTTCTTCCGTCAGTACTGATTTTCTGTCTGCAACTATTCAGAGCCATTTGTATATATTTTGTATGCATTATCATCTCTCCAACTAAGGAGTATTGTAAAAAAAAGGCCTATGATTCTACCACTGATGCTTAAATATACTGTCATTTTGGGAGATGTAAAATGGTATATTATTCAATAACCTTAATAACTATCTATAATTATCAAATGATTATCGTTCTCAGAAGATGTCCTCTTACTCTGTTTCTTCATAGGAATGATCACCAATTATTTTACATGCCATATGTGCTGCTATGGTAACAATCCTCCAAATCCATCAAGCAGCAGTAAAGGAAAATGAGAAACGCTGTTTAGCCTTGCAAGGATTGAAGGATATTCTTCAATACTTGAAGAGGATTTAAGTAACAAGAAAGCATAGTCCAAATGAATGTTAGAAAAAGATGCCCAATAGAGGGAACAAAAGTGGAAAGTTATTCAGAGGAGTGGTGGGGTCCCTTCCACTAGATTATTGAAGCAGAGGCAAGACAGTGGTCAAGAATGATTATACTAGGATTTCTGTGCTAAGCAAGGAATTGGACTCAATGTCCCCTTTCAATGCTATGGTTTTATGCATGATCATTCTTGTACGGCTTGCTTACTGATATTGTATCGAATGGACAAATAATATTCACAAAAGTAATGGAACCATTTGGAATCTAATTAATTAATTAATGCATACTTCATTCTGCTACAAGAATTCCAGATCACTTTATAAGCAAATAAATACTAAAGTGTCAAAAACAAGGAATCAGAGGAATAGAAAATATAGGAATTAAAGCTTGGAATTACACAGGCAATGAGTATTGAATAGAAGCTGTGTAAAACTGCAGTTTTACATGCTGACCAACAGCCATCTCAATCAGGTCCTTCTTCAAATTCTTGGTACACTGTAAGCACATATCACTTTGTCTTCTAAAAATAGCAATGATAAATATACTTGCATGTTCAAAAGACAACAACATGCTTATTTGACAATGTGTGTCTCTATACATGTAATTAATGTACAGATATACATCCCACATTGTTTTCAGACTAAAATGCCAGGTCTTCCCAGTGAAAATCAATGTGTTGGGAAAGATGGGTGATTGGGAATGGCGTTATTGATGCGAATCCATCTCCTAAGTGAACTGTGCAAATGAGATTCTTCACCTATAATTCACTAAATCTGTTCCTCAAAGCTGCAAAGCAGCTGCAGTCTCAGATTGGACCCTCCAGGCAGAAAACACCTCTGCCAGAAAAGGAGAAGCACCTCAAATGATTTGCAGAGACCTAAATATGTACCCTTTTTTTCTGGATGTTCATGAGTTAGTATGAACTAGATCAAGGGTGTCAAACTCAAGGCCAGCGGGTCGCATCTGGCCCGCAGGGTGCTTACATCTGGCCCGCAGGGCTCTCCTGGAAATAGCGAAGGACCAGCGCTCTGCCAGCAAAAACAGGCTCCCAGGCTCCGTTTTCAGCTGCGACAGCCACCTGCTGCCTTTTGCCAGCGAAAACGGAGCCCAGAGGGGCCGCATAGCCCTCTGTGCAGCTGTGCAGCAGCCCTCCTCAGAGGGCTGCAGGAGGCTGTCACAGCCAAAAACAGCCTGGGAGCCTGTTTTCATTGGCAGAGCGCTTGGGCCACTACAGGCACCATAACATGAGTGATGTAAAGCTGGCCACAGACACCACAGCCACGCCCAGCCCCCCGAGATCAAACACAATCCTGATGCAGTCTTCGATGAAATCGAATTTGACACTCCTGAACTAGATTAAATGATCCTGACAATTTGATCAGCCACATGGTTTCTTTTCTCAAATGCCATTTATAACTGTATGTTGAACTTTTCAATATTGTTGAGAAGGATCTCTAATTTGCAGTGCAAGAAAATGTCTTGCAGAGCGAACTGCACTTTATGGATCAATAAGCTGACTTGTTAAAGTCACTTACTTATAAGGCCCAATAAAGGGATGTAAAAGCAAATTTAAAGGAAAAGCATGATTTGTTTTTCAAACAAAATTAAATGTATGGGAAAATAGACAACTTTACAGATATACTTACCTTGTTACTTACATTATAAAATGCATTATGAAATTTGCTTTGTTCATAAAAATACATTTGGTACATCATGTTTGAAAAGTACAGTATTGCTTGATACTTGCATAAAGGCTTCCATATCAGATCAGAATTTGTGAAATATCAAACTCAGTTTTTGTGGTGATGCCCATGATTGCATTTTAATCTTGATTCATAAATTGAGTTGTGGCTCTTTCTGATTTTTTCTGCTCAAGTTTTTAAACACAAATCAGTCATAAATAGCATTCAAATATAATGCTAATTTATAATTAGCAGAAATAATTTGTTTTACCTTTTAATTTTGTCTATATAGATATATAAATTATCTCATTAAGCATAATGATAGTATGGGGGGAACAGAAGGGATAAAGAATTAGGAACCCATCCCAAATCTAGGAATGGCTAGCTGTAGCACCAGTCTTCAGTATTAAAAGGACATTATGTATGACAACAGAACAGAACATTTATATGTTTTTAAAACACAAAATTCTTGGAATGCTTAAGAAAACTGAGGTGTTTTTAAGGAACAGCTGTCATTAAATTATCCCAGAAAATATTAATATTTACTTCAACCAAGACGTTATAAACATCTATGAAAACTAACTTGACAATTATTTTTCTTCCCCACTGTATCTTGCATCAGATTGGGTTATACACTATATCACATATGAATCCTTGCCATTCTCCCATGAATTCAAGGCTGCAGACATGAGATTATTTGAGTCTTGATTCTTAAGACTTTATAGCTGAATAGGAATTCAAAGAATTCAAAAGATGTATCTGTGTCCCAAGTTACTAATTCATGAACAGGTCTGCAACTGCATCTTCTTATCAAAATCTTTCTTCAAAATCACTATATTTGGTTCATTAAGGTAGCTTCTAGAGTTATGTTCTTTTTCCTTCATCTGACTAATCATTTATCGGTTGTCTCAATACACACCAAGCCATGGCTTGCTTAACAAATCACAATTGGCTGGAATCACACAATATCCAGCTAAACCCAAATACCATATTGTAGTTCATCATAATATATGAACCAACCCACTGATTGGACACATCTGGATTATAAAAAGCAGTGTTAATCATCTCTAACCTCATAGTATTATAAAAATCAACTTTTTACTTCTCTGTTTAAAACTGAATGCTAACATATGAAATTAAGAAAACTTGCCTGTTGTCATCCCTCCTGTGACACTCAGAGCTTCCACAGAACAGATGAGAGGTTGGGCAAAATATGCTGGGTCGCCAGATGATCTGTAAATTAGAAATCCTATCTTGCACAAGATTGGGAGTGAGTTGGGAGAGCCTCTCATCTCAATGTTGGCCCTGAAGAGGGACAAACTCCTCATGAAGGGCATGTCTGCAATTTGAGGCTGTCCTAGACTCACAGATTCTATTTCAGCATCAAGTAAAGGCTGTGACCAGAGCAGCCTTTGCCAAACTTTAGCTCTGCACCAATTTTGGTCCTTTCTGATAAGGAGGCAATGGGTAACTCACACCCTCATTATTATGTGATTAGAATACTGTAACACACTCTGCTTGGTATTACTTTTGATGATAACTCTGTCCCAGCCATTTAGCAATGTAGTATTAGAACTAAGCTTGCTATATTGGTTGTTGCTATAGCATTCAAACTTTTTATTAAATCTTAATTAAGTCTTAAGTCTTGTCTTAAATTGTCCAAGCACTTCATGGTTCAGCTCCTGCATACCTTTAGAACCTTCTTTTCCCAATTGATCCAGTTGGTGGTAAAAAGGCAGGAACTAGAATACAAAGCTTTCTATTGCTTTGTCCTGATCCTGTGGAACACTTGATCTCCCAAGGTGAGATGGACCTCAATGGAACCTTTCCAGAGTTCCAGGAAAAGCATTTCATTTAGATGGGCATTTCATCACTAACACAAACATAGGGTACCTACTTGTTGATCTTTACAATGTTTTAAATATTTATGAATTAAGACTGTCATCTTGTTTAGGGTTGTTAAATTTTGTGATTTCACTTTTTTCTCATTTAATAATAAATCTGCCTTAATTTTTTTTTGAAATAGATGGTATTCTTTAATTTTAATAATTAAATTTTAATAATTAAAGAAATCAACAGCTTCAGTGGCACTTTTAACATATTGACCAAAAGTACCCAAACTACTCTTATCACGAGCATGGACTATTGCATGTTGTCTAACTAAGTCTTTTCACCTGGTTTCATCATATCTGTTATTAAAATGCATTATGTGAAAGTGATAAATCACCATATTAATGATAAGAGAAAGAAATCAATATATATGGGCCCATCTGGTAACAACAACTTATGAAATATTGTAGCTTGGAATATAAGAGTTGTAAATGATAAAAAGAACCAATGAAGTGAAAAGAAAGTTGCATGTTACATTTCAGGGAATATGGGAAAAATAGAGGAAGGTTCTAAGGAAATTGTGTAATATTCTGAATAAATACAACCCAAGGGGGCAATTATTCTGCTAGGTGACATAAGGAAACAGGATGTGAAAGCTGGAACAATGAAAATTATTTCACATTTTTATCCTTTTGCAATCAAAAATTTCTTGGCAGCTTAATTACAGAGCGCTACAGAGATGTGTGGAATTATACTAATGGGAAGTGTGAAAAAAGATGCTTGATAAAATGATCAACTGAAAAGAAAGAGGCTGTGGCTGAAAAAAAAAAGCATGTAAAAGAATGGGAATGAGAAAAAATATAGTACAATATATATATTTTAGTCAAAAGCCAGTTGGTGCTTAAAGCACCAGGTTACAAACCAAGAGTCCACAAGTCAATTCCTGTCACAACCACACAGCTGGTCTGAAAAAATGACCTGCACTTAAGGGAAAATGCTAGGAAAAAGAAAGAACAATTAAGAGAAAATGCAGAGCAATTTTGATGGACATAAGATTGTTTTGAAAATGTGTAAGAAGGCAAAACAAGAAGCTTCCAGGAGAGTAACAGAACTAAAAGTAAAAGTGGTAAAATGACATTGAATGAAACTAAAGTGGGGGAATGCTGGAAGGAGTATTTCAGAGCATATGGATCATTTGGAATCATAATGATATATCAGAAATACAAATGAAATGAAAGCTATATTTTAAATGACTTAGAACAAATTGAAGCCAAGGAATGATAATGCTATAAGAATGCTGAAAAATGTAAAGATGTAAGTGAAATATGGATATGATTTGCTTACCTAGGGGCTGTGCAACTCTCAAAGATTGTTGTAAGAATGCCATTATTGTTTCCCTTTACAAAAGGAAAAGTAACAAGAGTGAATGTAAAAACTATAAAAATATTGGTGATTAAATGTACCTCAGAAGATCTTTTATAAAATAATCAAAATGATAAAAGAGGTGACTATATCCTAAAATTAATAAATGCTGGGCAACAGATGCACAAACAATTTTACTCTTCAGCAAGAAATGCTGAGAAATGTTACATCACTATGACATTGAATATATTGTTGCTGAATACAATAACAGCAGCTATAATGGAAACAAAACATGCATAGGAAGAAATGGAATACAGGTAGTCCTCAACTTATGACCACAACGGAGCCCAGAATTTATGCTGCTAAGTGAGACATTTGTTAAGTGAATTTTATCCCGTTTTACAACTTTTCTTGCCACAGTTGTTAAGTGAATCACTGCAGTTGTTAAATTAGTAACACGGTTATTATGTGAACCTGGCTTCCCTGTTGTCTTTGTTTGTCAGAAAGTTGCAAAAGGGGATTGCATGACCCTGAGACACCGCAACCATCATAAATAGGAGTCAGTTGCCAGGCATCTGAATTTTGAACACATGACCATGGGGATGCTGCAACAGCCATAAGTATGAAAACGGTCCTAAATCACTTTTTTCAGTGCCATTGTAACTTTGAATGGTCACTAAGCAAATTGTTATAAGGACTATCTATACCTGGCAAGTTCAATGGTTCAATATTAGGAATTAGGAATAGGTTAAGAATGTGTGGAGTTGGTTTGGTCGTTAAGTGTATTCATAAATAAAAGTATACGGAAAACTAGTTCTAATAGCAGGTGTGTTTGTTGGAGATGTGACTGTACATATACTTTATATATAATTTATATGCAGAAAATGCCTTGTGGCTTCCTGAGAACCCAGATAATTTGCAGAAAATGTTAGATCAATTGTATGATGCAACAAGACTTATGGATTTTATAATAATGTATCAAATATCAAAGTTGTTACACTGACAGGGAAAATAGATTGAATTATTGCAAGTTATGTATAAATAGTGAAAAAAACAGTACAAATCCTCCAACAGTGATGATATGTCTGCTGTCACCTTTTGGAATAAGTGTTTCAAATATGGGTACAACGTCTCTATGCTATTCATTAGTCCTTTTTTTTCAGGCTTCCATATGAACTAGGAAAAAAGGGTGGTGATGCTTTAAGAGTTGCATTAGTTTTTATTGAGTAGATTCTTTAAAGCAGCTACAACATGGTGGGGGGATTCATGTAGAAGTCTAAAAAAGTTGGGATGCTTTAATGAATAGCATAAAGTGCTGTACTCAGACTTGTGTAAGTTCCAAAGCACTTTATACAAAAAAAAATGTCAAAATGTGCTCTAATGTATATGCTGTTTTGTCTACAATAATCCTCTAACAGTATAGCATAGCACAGCAGTCGTCAAATAGTGATAGAAGTATGAAGTTTTGAGAAGGGAGAAAGGAAAACTTTACTAGAAAATTAAGACAAGATGGTTCCATCAAATAGAGAAGTCAAAAGAGGAGCTGAGTTAATTGTTCTTCACTTTAATCAATGAAGGAGAAACAATGAGATTAAGATGCATCTGAAAGAACCCAGCTTAGAAATGAAGAAAATGAACTGTCACTATAGGAGCAAATCAGGCCATCAAATCTGTTCCCAATGGAGTAATCATTTCAGACATAAATAATTTGAAATACTAGCAAGGTGCTATAGACAGGGCTAGATGTAAAGCTGAGTTCTGTTATTTAAGACACAAAAATCTATTACTCGTACAAACTGTGATATGTAATACTGGCTCTCATAATAAAACCCTCAAACTTAGTATGTGTAAGATAGATAACATCCCTGAAAAAATTAGCATAGCATCCTAGTTATAATGTCCAGCTTTCTTTTTCCTCCTACTCTCAACTTTGTTACTTAATATTCAGATTGTAATATAGTTGTGAATAACTTGAATGTTTATTATTTTACCACATTTTAATTAGTCCTGGGAAAAATATTACTCTACTACTGTGTTTCCCCGAAAATAAGACATCTCTTGATAATAAGCCCAATTGGGCTTTTGAGCACATGCGCTAAAATAAGCCCCCCTTGAAAATAAGCCCCCCTCCCCAAAAATATTTAAATGCATGCGCAGCTGGTCCCCGCCATTTCCTCTGGTTAGGGTTAGGGAGACAGCTGGAAATAAGGTAAGATGGCAAGAGGAGCCCCGTCTTGCTCCATGCACCCCAAAATAATAAGATCTCCTCAAAAATAAGGGCAAGTGCTTATTTCGGGGTTCAAAAAAATATAAAATAGGGTCTTATTTTTGGTGAAACATGGTATGAATTAAGGTTCCTGAAACTTCGGATTTTAGACTAGTATTCTAAGCCACAGCAACAGTGGTTTAGAAACCTGAACCAGGATTCCAGCCAACATGGCCATCGGAGGTTCTGGGATTTGTAGCTGAATGTCACCAATAGGAAATGCTGATCTGTTCTGAGAAAGTGAGCTTTTGTAGAGAAATGTATTTATTATTGAATTTAGTAAATTATAGAGCACTTATGACCAAGATCACAGGCCTTGCTGTCCATCTTTCTTCCGTAAGATTTTTCCCCCAAAGAATAAATCACACACAATAAAATCGAAGAAAGATGGTGATAGTGTGGATTTTGACTTCCCAAGTTTCCTAGATATCATAACCATTATTGAGAACTCTTGTTTTTGGGGTCCCCATATATGGAGAACATCAAAGTTGAGGAAAACTGCATTAATCAAATCTTAGGTGTCACATTTTGTAGTGTCAAAACTGCAATGTGAGGAGTTGCAGTTTGCAAGATCAAAAACAAAAACAGGCATGTCAGAATAGACGTTCATACCACAAACTCCTAGCTCTGAAAAATCATCAGACTGGATGAAAAGAGAAATTCCACATATGATGCTCTATCCTAATATGGCACAAGTCAAACACATATATCCAATAGTCTGGGGGTATATATGTTTGATACTCCATCAAGGTATATACTTGGGAATGGATGAAGTGAGGGGGTCCTATAATAGGCCAATGACCATGTGCTCTTCACAAAGGAGCAGAAAACTGCTAGGCCCAACTGTTGGAATATCACTTACATATGGATTACCTCCCTTCATATTCCAAAGAACATCAGGAAGCAGAAAATGGATTCGATTTGCAGTAAAATTTACACAAATATCCATCAGTGTCACACTAATGAGTTTATCATTAAAAAAAACTGCAGCTGAACCTCTTAGATCCTTCCTCATCATCAAATTTCTTACCTGAGAAACTTCATGACAACTAATTTCCTCTCATTTAGGATCTCTTAGGACTCCCAGTCATCTCCACAACTTCTTGACATGCTTAAAATATACATGGTAGTTTCAGTGCCTTACTTTAAATATTGGGGCTTCTCTTGGATTTGAATTCAAAACTGCATTATATCAAAGTCCAGGTTTTCCTTGCTAATTTTCTTTTCTTTCTATTACCAGAAAAGAGTAAGTACTGTGAACATTTTAAACTTTACCCACAAGTTACTGATTCTGACATGTGAAACATCAGAAATTCTTAAGAACTCAGGGTCCCCAGAGCTGAGGACAATGTAACAGTCGAGGCATGGTCTAGAAAAAAGGAAGGACTGTAGCTTTTCTTTCAGGTTCCTTTGCTTGGAGAATCAGTGCAGTTACTTGTCTTGCTTGAGAGGAAAAGCTACACTGTCATGGATTCTTCTGATGAAATACAACTCTAAAAAAGTGAGTCAGGGATTGATCCAGCGAGATACTGTCAAGTTGACCTGGGCAGTTGAAGGTGGAACAGGAAAGAAAAAGCCCTAGTTATCTCCTCACCCACCCACCCAACCTTTATTTGTTTGTTTTTTTGCTTGTGGTTGTCAATCTGCAATTCTGTGCCATGGATCTGATGTTGGTGTTGATTGCTCCATATCAAATTTATTACATGAAGTCAAAAGCTATGGACTTGTTCAAGGGAAAATGTGAGGGAGGAATACTTTCAGACTCACGAAGATAGGTTAATGCCAGTATTTCTCTGCTAAACCGTCTCCTGCCTAACCCATCAGATCTGTGAGTCAGGGCACTTCCCTTAAGTGGTTTTCACACCTTTAGAGTGAGGTCTCCACACAGGATCCATTCCGATGGAGGTGGCGGTGATCATGGTTGAGGCAGCCCTCATTTCGATGTACAATAAGGACAGGGAAATAGAGGGCATCTTGGTAAGGAGGAGGTTCCTCCTCCTCCATGGTGACTTGGCTGGACAGGCGAGTCTGCTCCGTTGGACAGCTTTGCTCATTTAAGCTCTCGCTCCGACTTTGCCAAAGGCAGCTGCGCCGGGAGCCATACAGGCGGCCCAGAGAGAAGCGACTGCTGCTAAAGGGGATTCTGGGGCTGCCATTGCAGATGCTGAGAGCACTACGGGAGAAGATGGAAGAGCTACTTATAGTCCTATGGCATTGTTCACAGTTTTGCCTATAACTGCCATAATGGCAGGAGGAATAAGTAGTGCAACCAGACAGGCCTACCAAATCCATAAGGACAGCCTCTGAGTAGCTAGGCACCAATTGCTGGTTGGAGCGGATATGCCACTCTAGTTCTGTACTATCCACTGTGTTGACTCGAGGCATCCGTCGGCAGAAAGGACGCTCTTCAGCTGGTGTTACTGCCACATAGTCAAATCCAAAGAGTTTTTCTACATGGTAGTGGACATAAGAAGTGCGATACTCATTCAAGACTCTCAAGGGCCAGGACAAAGTCAAGAGAGCAGCCACCCAGAAAACATAGTGAGAAATATACCAAGGTAAATTGTCTGGGTCTGAGAAAGCCACCATGTACTCTTTGAAGTCCACATTCTTAAGATGCATGCCTTCCCTTGCCTCCATATAGTCATCTAGTCCCTCGTTCTCTGTGAAGAAACGGGCCCTCTGAGTTAGATAGGAGTTCTCAGATTCTACATTGGCAAAGCTGAAGCACTTGGTGAAGCGAAGCCGAGTAGCTGGGAAACTCTCCAAGTCTATTAGGTCCTTTGAAATGTCCTTCGCCCCACAGTTAGAATAATCAAATTCTGCTTCTGCCACATGGGTGTTGACTCTCTCATGGTAGACCTGGGTGGTAGTATAAGCGTCCCCATTGCGATAGCGGGTGACCTGACGTGTCCTTCTGACATAATGATAGCTGATGGCTTTCCACCAGATGCAAGGTGTGGCCTGCTGCATCCTTTGGACACGTTCATGCACACTGTCTACATCCACCTTGTACTGGAGCTCATTGCGAGTGTAGCAGTGCCAACACTCCACCAGGTAGACCACATAAAGCATCACCAAGAAGGCCAAAGGAATATAGATATAGCCATTAGAGCAAGGGCTATCATGGTACATCATGGACTTTCCCTTATAAGCACTATCAAATGTCAACCGGGTCACCTTTGTTACGTGGCACCAAGTCATTGCTCCCATGCAGCCATACATTAGGAAGGAGAGCACCAGGCACTTCCAGTGTGACTCTCTACAGAGCGACTTGCTGAGCGACTGCTTCACTGGCCGTTGCTGCTTTGCATGATGAGGAGACATCGTGGATATTGTGGATTTGAGGGGGGAGAGAGCAGAGAGAAAACAGAAAAAAAATAATTACTATATAGTGAAAGAAAGGGAAACAGAGAGAGCTGCATAACTGTCTTAATTAGCATTAACTACAGAATTAGTCACAGATGGGCATTCTCAGAGTCATGAATAGTGGTACTCAGGATAAATCCTCTCAGCTTGCAGGCATGAGGAACAGGAGAACTGAAGTTATATATGCATAATTGTTTCCCAGAACTCACATTCAAATTACTATAGCATCCTCAAATTACTACAGTAGAAGATTGTAACAATCCTCTCCCAAGCTCTGAGGAAATGAATTATTGGGACATGTTGATATGATCTTCCAGATCTGCCATCACCCTCTTTCAGTTTAAATGGAGAAGTTTTGTGATTCGTTTATTAAATATATTACATCTCACAGGAAGATGGAAAGGATTACCCCATTCTCCCTCTTTCCTAGTCACACTTCTGCCTTTACGGACATTTTTTCCTACCATTTTATTTCTAAAATATGAATATGCTCTGACAATTTGCAGTCATTTTTTGCTATAATTGTGAGACAATGGACCTTTCTCTTGTGTAACTATTTTCTGTCTTCACATTGAAAAGGTTCAAGAGAGGTTCAATACAAACTATTGGTATTTATCAAATAAGTTTATGGAGTAAGCCTAATTAAAGTCTTTTGCCTTTCTAGGTTTATGTATCCCAGGGGAATATAAAGAAATAAATATAAAGAAACAGTAAAGCCTCAACTACTTCTAAGGGGAAAATGGCAGATTTCAATCCTTCTTAATTTCCTTTGGTAAATAGACAAGAAATTGTACAATTCTGTTCCACTGAGGACTACAGTACTCTTTACAGGAGTAACCTGTCCAGGGCCATTTCTGGCACCTCATTTTCTCTCTCTTAGTCTAATGCAGGAGTGAGTAATCCTGATCCATGGAGCTGCATGCATTTTATAAACCTCTTTTTGAAGTTCTGATGGTGTTATAAAAATCTAGGGATGAGGCACCAAGTACTGAAATTGGGTGTCAGCCCTGGAGGCCATCTTTTACTTTGGATCTTCAGGGCTGCCACACTTGGTAGATGGGCATGCTGTGGGAAACAGGAGGGGGGGTGGATGGAGACAGGGTGAGATGTAAAGCCATAACAACATTCTTTTCTCTGGGAGTCAAGGACGTTCAGCCTGCACCTGGAGAAGTGTGACTGGGAAGCAACTCCAGTTGGGACAGGGACATGATTGGACCATGTGGTGGACACATGGGTGCAGGGGAAGGAACTTTGATTTGGGTGGGGAAAACCCGGAGGCCTTTCAGATTCGGGTTTTCCCAGATGTGCCAATATGACATCTCTAATAAAATGGAACTTGAGGAGAATGCCTGCCTTGGAGTTTTACTTCTGCTGGGGGTGTTACTTAGAACCCTAACACTGGGTTTTGTGCAATGTAATAGTTTATGTAGCTACACTCAGCTTGTTTAGCCTTACAATAGTAGACAAGGTTATCAATTTCTAAATTTTTAAAGTTTTATCTCCTTATATGATGTAAATGTATATGATGTACATATGGCTAGAAAAACTTGGCAACCCATGAAGTGTTGTTTACTGTCGCATTTATGGAAAAACATGATTTTCTTTTGTCTGACACAATTATTTGGGCTTCCTGGTTATAAACTGAATTTTTAATTCTTTTTTTGCATGTAAGCAGTAGGTTCAGAGATGAGTGAATGTAATTTATGGCTATACAGCCAGAAACAAAAACAAAAAAAAGCAAGACAGGTTTAGAAAATATTTCTGTCTATTTCCATGTCTCATTTATAGGAATGTGGGTGGCAAATACATGAAAAAGGATTTTGGAGTCTTTATCCATAGATTCATAAACACACGTTTACTGTAAATGACTTCTTTGTTAAAGCTAATAATCCTGCCCTATCTTTCTAGGATTCAGTATGTGACAGCAATGTAAAACAGTAAGGGGTTTATAATAAACAAAATAACATTTGTGAACATAGTCCCAGACAAAAAAAGGTTAAAACAAAGGGGAGACTTGAGAAGATTGTACTCTGAGGCTGAGCATAGATGGGAGTGCTCCATCTTCCTAGTTTAGAAGTCTGGATAAAAGGAAGCCGAGGCTCTCCACTTCACAAGGATTCAACTTCTATAGAAACAGGTGAATCTATCTAGGCAGGAAATCAGCAATAGGTTAATTGTTTTCTGTATGGTGTTAAGTCTACTTTTATTTTGGTACAAGCTAGAAAAATCGGGGTTTATAGTGATCTTGAATCATAGCTCAAGTAAGTGCAAGAAGATATATATTGTATATATTTTTACAATCTCCTTGCGATCACTAAAATTAATTTGGAATGCTCTATCTCATCTCTTTATAGATCAGAGTAGCACCATCTTTTGATCTGCCCATAACTTTGTATTTTCTTTTGAAATTCTTATTCTTAAATTCCTTTTCAGTTGCTGTTTCACATGGTCACTTGTTTAAATTACCTCTTCCAATATTGAAAGCTTTTTTCACTATTTAAGGTTTTTAAAAAATGTTTACATTTGGTTTATTACTTCGGAACTTAAGCTACCTTAAAGAGGCAGAAAAGCTGAATTCTCTAATTACATGGCTTTATGTTACATATCGCTATCTCATTTTTACATTTTTTTGTGTTTGTAACTCTTAATTATAAATATGGCAGCACAGGTTATGAGGACCCCATCAGGGGTTGAACGCCAAGTGAGATGGTGGTTGAGTGGGACAACTCACCATGGTCAACTCTCCACATCATGGTCAACTCACCACGGCCAACTCGCCACGGTCAATTCAGTGGGACAACACGACATAGCCAACTTGCCACTGGAAACTCGTGAGACGATTCAACAATTCAATTTAATTATTTAAAATTATTAAAAAATTATTTTTATTTTTGTCATTCACATTTATTTTCTCCATTCTTTCTTTAATGATTCTATTCCACTATTTATTTATTTTTTGATATTAGTGTAATTTTTGTCTCACAGTGAGTTGGCCGCAGCAGGAAATGGAAGCTGGGTGTGAAGAGTATTTGGGGAGAGAATGTCTGAAACCCTTAGTCCTCCGCCCTAAGGGCTCAACTGTCCACTACAAAGACATTTATAGAAAACATTTTCTATCTATTCCCCTGTCTTATTTCTAATATGAGGGTGGCAAATACTGTATGAAAAACACAAGTTTAGGGTCTTTCTCATACCCTACAGATTCTCATACAGATTCATATCCTAAAAT
Source organism: Pantherophis guttatus (assembly GCF_059756535.1). Lineage (NCBI taxonomy): Eukaryota > Metazoa > Chordata > Lepidosauria > Squamata > Colubridae > Pantherophis > Pantherophis guttatus. Next base: position 286,530,190 of record NC_142063.1, on the reverse strand, counting down.
CTTTCATTTAACTTAATGATCTTCTTGATTTATAATGATTCCTCCATATTTCACTGGCCATATTTATCTTGGGTTAATATGCAATATGAATGTACAATAATTAGGAAAATGCTTAAAAGTAAGCATCCTAACAGTCGTACAAGTAGTGCATATGCGTTGATAACAGCATTACAGATGACTAAAATGGAAATGAATTACAAGCCACAGTTTTTCTTTAGCTTGGATGGTGCGAGTTCTATTTTTGTATTTCTCACATTTTCTGAGTGTGATTATAGACATAGGAACATTGCTTTATAAATCTGCCACATTACCAGTTTGCAAGATGCAGCATCCTGGTCTAGTTGTTAACCACAAGATTTTTAACAAGATTCCTCCACAAGCTATTTGCCTTCAATTTTTAAGTAAAAAGATTCAAAGCATAATTTATATATTTGCTTTTACAGCTATCGCTTCCCATCAAATGTGTGAAGTGTCACAAGACCTTTTAAACTGTGATCTTACAAACCAAGCAGTGCCACTAAATCAGCCTCAAGGAAAAATAGTTAAAATAACTCTGAAAGCATAAGGCCATGTTTGACACCAGAAAGGGACGAACTAAGGATGAAGACCTCTTTTTAAGACTGTAGCTCTGCAGTACCATAATCCATCAGAAAGAATGAAAACAATCTGAACACATAAAGTGGAATGAGGAAAATGCATTGAAGTTTGTGATATGCATTTCTATCTCTTGGTTCAAACTGAGGATGATAGGAACCTTGTAAGACAAATGGGGACACACATTTTCAGATTGCATGCAAGACAGAAGATTGCTAGAACTGTGCAATCTTACAAGATTGCTAGTAAGTGCTGTGCAATAACTGGCATTTCTTCATTTAGACAATTCTTGTCTTTCCCTAGCTAAAAGTAATTTAGATATTTATGAAAGTGAACTAAGAGAAGGTTGCTGTTTTCCAGAAATACCCAAAACACTCAGGTTTAAATTTCTGCAGTTCAGAATATCTTAGAGAAATGTTCTCCTTCTGTTGGTCAAGCATTACTTCACCTAGGCCCAAATTATGAATCTGAAAGGACATTCAAGTGCTATGAAGTTTCAGTAACCACCTAAAAAACACATCTGTGCTTGGAGGGTTGGGGACTATGGATTGCTTTGTATGACCAGCTTAATATATTCAAATGTATCATGTACTAACCAAGCTATTATCTTGCTAGATTTGGATTAGGGAAACTGGGGGTCCAATCATCGCTCAATGATGAAGCTTAGAGGCTTATCTTGGACTAGTAACTATTTCTTCTAATGTGGAAGATATCTAGCACATTTTAACCAGTCAAATTGTCAGGTATCAGGGCTATCATTAATCCTTACAATAATGGCATCTTGGGCTGAGTTAATTATGTCTCTAAGCAACATCATTTTTTTTAGGAAGCAAGCATCTATCTCCATGGTTGATGGAGACTTGTGTCATATCAGAAAGTATACTGAAGGAGAACGAAACAGATGGGGAAGGCTACACAACACTTTACACGAGTGGCTGAACAGATCTTTGCTCAGCATTGACGTCTAGCTCAGGCTACCCTCAGCAGCACCTCTATCCTTTTTTAAATACCTAGAGAGGCTTTCCCCATCTTTTATTTCATTATAATGGGGTTCTAAAATAGTGATGCAGACGTCTTTCAATATAATGAGATAACATCATTTGGTTTTTCTATCCTTCATTCTCTTTTCCTGCATTTCTGAGACTATTGCCTACTCTTTAATTTTGGATTCCCAGTTGAATTTTAAGAAAAGCATTGGAGAACGTGCAGATGTGCATAAATTATGGTTAAGATAGGCAGCTGCATATTTCTCAGAACTTTGGTATCAATCCTCCCTGCTTCCCAATAACAATCATTATTATCCTTGTTCACCCAGGTGGCAATATTGAAGATATTTTCTTACGTTTTAGGTTCTTGTTATGTTAAGTAGGGACTTAACATAACAAAGACTTAACATAACAATATAAGTCCCTATAAGGGACTTATAGGGACACGGTGGCTCAGTGGCTAAGATGCTGAGCTTGTCAATCGAAAGGTCGGCAGTTCAGCGGTTCGAATACCTAGTGCCGCGTAATGGGGCTTCTGCCAACCTAGCAATTCGAAAGCACATAAAAAATGCAAGTAGAAAAATAGGGACCACCTTTGGTGGGAAGGTAACAGTGTTCCGTGTGCTTTTGGCATTTAGTCATGCCAGCCACATGACCACGGAGACATCTTTGGACAGCGCTGGCTCTTCGCCTTTGAAACGGAGATGAGCACCGTCCCCTAGAGTCGGGAACGACTAGCATGGGCTTTGACATGGACACTACTGAGTGATATGAACCAAACTTGCAATTTAATAGGTAAAAACTATTTTTTAATATGGTGAAGATGAAGTCTGACTTATTTTTCAAAAAGCTACTTTAATGCAAATATGTTTTTATCCTAATCTCCACTGCACATATTTATGCCTGTATCCACTGCCATGGATCCATCTTAAGGACACGAATCCAAGGAAGATGACCATGTAAAGATGGTCAAGGCCAACTTTCACAACTTTGAGGCCCACCCACAAACCCAAACTACTATCCAGCAACCTTTACACTGAGGTGTTTTTTTCTAGAATTTTCTTCTTTTCTTGCTGGAACTAACCCATTTCCAACTTAAAACTTTCTTTTCCTGGCTTTTCTCATCAAACTTAATTAGGTCCCCTACTGTTTTGGAGAGCTATTCCTGCCGACAGAGAAACAGATTCTCACCCTTTTTCACATACTTAATTTCTAATATTTTGTTAAGTTAGAAACACATTTCATTAGCAGTATTTGTTGGCATTCCAGTATAATGTTTCTGCATTTTTAAGATGTCATGAAAAGGAGCTTTCTTAGAAATAGTCTAGATAGTAGTAAGCAATTTCTTTCAAATAGCCCTGTTTGTTCACTCTAAGCTCAAATGGTGAAGTCAAACAGAAAAAAAATTCTGTCTAAATATGATTAAGAACTAGAACAGTATCTATTACAGTCTCTGGAGTTGGGCAGTAAAGAACTGGGAGCTGTGATTTCACATTGTTGTGTATAATAAACATCAAATAATAACATATGCCTCTCCTAGGTCCTTAGGAAGGATTTGATATGCGGATAAAAATCCCAGTCCAGCTATCTGACTGACTGTGTGACCAACCATAATTCCAAAGAAAACCAAGAATACAAAAAGTATCTGGTCAAGAAATATCCAAAAACAAGGAAGATCAAGGAAGCCCTGAATGTAATAAAGCATCAAATAACAGCTACAGCCAAGAAGTTCATTTGAGACACAAAGCTCAAATTGCACGCTATAGGCAGAATCTTCAATTTCAGTTGAATCAGAAACATTTCTACTGATCCAACAAGAATTTTGTCAGATGTGTTCTAAGCTCAGCTATGGAACAACCCACAGAAGTCCAACAAGAATAACAATAGCACTTAGACTTATATATCACTTCATAGTGCTTTATCATCCTCTCTAAACATTTTACAGAGTCAGCATATTGTCCCCAACAATCTGGGTCCTCATTTTACTGACCTTGGAAGGTTGGAAGGCTGAGTCAACCTTGAGCCGGTGAGGATCGAACTCCTGGCAGTCAGCAGAATTAGCCTGCAATACTGCATTCTAACCAATGTGCTCTAGAATCCAGCTTGGTTAAAATGGATAAGATTAAAAATAATAAACTGAAAGAACTTGTAATAACAGCAGAAATGGTGGGAAAAAGTCAAGAAACATCAAGAATTGGTCAGCACCATGCATTGCATGGTTTTAGGTTGGAATATCTGACTGGTTGGCACCCATTCATTACCAAGCAGTTTAACAACATGCTGCAAGATTAATTAACATCTAGTAAAATCTAACTGATACTAAAAGAGAAAAGGGCCAGCACCAGGCATCTCCAAGCCAATTAACTGCTTACCAACAACTTTCAAATTGCTAACTGGTATAATAGCTGATGCAGTCCAGCAGCATCTAATTGAAAACAAGCTCTTTTTACCTGCACAGAAAGAAAACTACCTAAATACTGGTAGCAGAGGAGCAAAAGATTAGCTCCTAATTGACAAAATTTGTTTGGAAAACTGCAAGAGAAGAAAGATCAATTTGAATATGAGCTTGGATTGATTACAAGAAGGCATTTGCCTCCTGCCACATGATTGAATAAAGTCCCTAGAAATAACAGGAGTCAATAGAAACATCAGAAGATATTTGTGCAAATATCAATAGCACAATGGAAGATATAGTTGTCAGTCAATGGTGATAGCCAGGGAGATGTTAATATCAAGAGATGACTCTTTCAAGGAGGCTCACTGTGGCCACTACTGTTTGTCATTGCACTGATTCCTCCATCAACAGAATTGAAGAAGTCAGGCCATGGCTATAAAACATCAAAAACATCTGGCAGGCTATCCCACCGTCTTTTACATGGACAATCTGAAGCTGTATGTAAGAACAGCATCTGAAATTTACTTACCAAATAGTATAGGTGGGTGTGAAATGTTGCAAATACACCAAACAGTTGAAGAAGAAAAAAGGGCATTTGAAGAATATCAGAAGTAGAGTGAAGAAGATGCACTGAAGCTAGTAAACCATGAAGGCTGACTGAGTAGCAAAGAGGCCAAACTGCCTATAAGAAAGACCAAATGAAGAATAGAAGAGACATAGCAAGACAAAATATTACATGGCAATACAGGGGGGAAAAAACATCAGGCAAAGCAGATCTGGCAAAGTCTAACAGCAGGAAAATTGAAGAAGGAGACAGAAGGGTTAATTCTGACTACACCAGACCAAATCTTAAGAACAAATACATACAAAGCCAGAATTGAGAAGACAGCAATAGGCAGTAAATGCCACAAATTTCTGCAAAATAACTGAAGAAACAGTGGACTACCTGGTTAACTGCTGTAAGATGATCGCACAAACTGATTAAAAAAACAATGGCATGGCAAAGTAGCAATGATGCTGCATTGGAATACCAGCAAGAAATGCCCTATGCCTGGAAGCAAGCACTGGCAGGACAACAAAGTAGACAAATAACAGAAAATAAAGCAGCTAAGATACCCTGGGACTCTGGAATTCAGACAGACACTTGCCACATAATAGCCCAGACTTAACAATTGTCGATAAGAAAAAAGTCTAGATAGTGGCCATGGCAGTACCTGAAGACAACAGAATAGGAGAGGGAGAATTGGAGAAGATAACAAAATACATCTGCAAATAGAAATAGAATGACTGCAGCAAAAGAAAGCAAATATAGTACCAAAAGTAATAGAGATCTTGGGTGAAAAAAAAGTGACATGACCAGTTTTCACCCTTAACGATGGTTGTAGCATCCCCATGGTCATATGATCAAAATTCAGACGCTTGGCAACTGACTCATATTTATGACGGTTGCAGTGTCCTGGGGTCACATGATCTTTTGTGACCTGACGAGCAGTTTGATTGATTTAACAACTACAGTGATTCAGGAGTGGGTTCTAAATTTTTTTACTACCGGTTCTGTGGGCGTGGCTTATTTTGTGGGTGTGGCTTGGTGGGGGGGGTAATGTGACTGGGTGGGCATGGTCAACTTTTTTTTTTTTTTTTTTACTTTTAAAAGCATTTTTTCTACAACCTTAAGAGGTTGCAGAAAAAAAATGCTTTTAGAAGCCTCTGACGATCAGGGAACTCAGCTGGGATCGCCAGAGGCTTTTAAAGGCTTTTTTTTTTCTACAGCCTCTTCGCCTGAAGAGGTTGTAGAAAAAATGCTTTTAAAAGTTAAAAAAAGAAAGCCTCTGATGAGGTGGGCAGGGTAAGTGAGTGGTGACCAGGCCGGGGACCGGTTCGGGGGCGTGGCCAGCCAATGTTATTACCGGTTCTCTGAACTACTACAAAATTTTTACTACCGGTTCTGCAAACCGATGCGAACTGGGAGCAACCCACCACGGCAGTGATTCACTTAGCAACTGTGACAAACATAGTAAAATGAGACAAACTCACTTAACAAATGTTTCCCTTAGCAACAGAAATTTGGGGCTCAATTTTGGTCATAAGTCAAGGACTACCTGTACATTTGCTTGCTGAAGCTACAAAAACATTTTGTTTCTTCCTTTCAGTGATAAAATCTCCAACAGAAAAAAATAATTGCTTCCCCTTTTCCTTCAACCAGAAAAATGTTACATTTTCAGAAAACTTATAAAGTTTGGTCTCTCCTATCAGAAGCTAAGGACGTTGTATTGCATATTCCATAGTCTCAAATAGTGTTAACTTACTACAAAGTTATTAGTGCTTCTAACTGCAGAAGAGATGAGTTTCTAAGCATCTGTTGAGACAGTAACATATGCTTCTCTCAAAGATTGTCAGTTCTATTCATGGCATAATTTGCACTGGAGAAATTAAAAGTGCACCAGGAGAGATACAATATTGGTGGATTCATTATAGACACAGCATGTGGAACTGCTTTTCTTAAGTGGCATTTGATGTTATTCTCATTTTCTTATCTGAAAATGTTGCCAATGAAATTTTTATCTAGGCAGCCATCAAGCATTGAATCTTACTCAAAGACCCAAGAAAAGAGGTGGAAGAATAATAATGATAATCTGTTTATTAAACAGGACAAAATCATGCAAAAAGAGAATTAAAAACATTGTTAAAGGAAACCAATAAGCTCTATTACAGAATGCATGCAAAAGTCCAACTTCATTCTTTGGCAACTCCAGAACAATAGTATAGATAATACAGAGCCAAGTGGACTAATATCTTGATTTGGTATTAGGTGGTTTCCTAAATCCCAATTTTTAAATCATAACTCATTAAAATTTGCAGCACTTGGTTTTACCTTGATAACATCTCAGCACTAGAAGGAATTTTGGGGGGAAAATAGCTGAATTTCTTATTAGCCTAAGAAAAGACTTACAAAAAAGCAAAATCAGTGTTATCACTATACAGTATGAAGTTTGTTAATCACTAGGAAAAGGATATAATGAATTAGCAATTTGAGCTTATTTGTTTTGATCTGGTGCGTACAAATAATATGATTAAGATACACTAGTAATCCTTCTGCAGTATTTATCTGACTTAAGCAATAACATTGAGGTTCCTGAAAAAATCAAAGTCATTTATAACAATTGGCAATACAAAGTATGTATCTCCCTAGGCAGGCAAAGTGACAGGAGCTACTTGTCAGGATCATTTTTCTGCTTCCCAGTTTCCTGAAATTATTTTTCTCCTTAATTTTTTTCGCACAAGAGACTAAAAGCCCTAGTTACTATCTACATTCAGTTAAGCAGGTTCTTCTGTAAAGTCTAATGAAAATGAGAACACTTATAAACAGAAGATCAATTTTCTCATTGTGCAGTACGGAAGCAATGCAAGTGATTACAACAGTAACTTCTCAATTTATTTATTATTCTTAGCCTTCTGCGTACAGTCATGAACTCAATATAGCTTTAATTCCAATATTATTATGGTTTCTACCCCCATGTTGCTCCAACTAGAAGACAGGCCTAAAGAACTCAAAGGTGTATGAGTATGATATAAAAGAGCTAATATGCCGCTGTACCTGGATAAATGATTGACTTGATAAAGCAAGGCTAAATATATAGTTGACCTGGTTACATTAAGAACAACCATATTTTGATTATATTCCAGTTTTCTTTGCATAGGCTGGCTTTAAAAAATCTTGGAAAAACACATACACACCACAGGGACGCAAATAATAAAAAAAAGAGCATTGGTCCTGTTTGGCTCAGAGTCACTATAGATGGGTTGGTGGGAGGTTTACCTGTGTGGGAGGGGGGATAAGGTGAAAAGTGGGGGAGGCTTGCCCATAGAAGCCTTGTTTAGGCTAACCACAATCACAATATGGTTCACTGGAAGGACAGTTTTACCCAAAATAGTTGCAGGGCTCTTAAAACTCATCTACCCAAAAGCTGAATGGGCTTTTGTGTCTGCACATTAACTCCATCCTTGACCAGATGTGTTATCTGTGGTAATAAAGCTCTGACCTTATCCTAATCCCTCCATACCAAGATAATTATCTTCTGTCCCAAAATCTGTTCTCAATATAACGGAAGTCAATCAGCACTTGAGCTATATTTTCTTGTGCTATCTTACATTTAAGGAGCCCTGGTGGTACAGTGGTTAGAGTGCAGTACTGCAGGCTACTTCTGCTGACTGCCAGCTGACTGCAATTTGGCAGTTCAAATCTCACCAGGCTCAAGGTTGACTCAGCCTTCCATCCTTCCGAGGTTGATAAAATGAGGACCCAAATTGTTGGGGCCAATAGGCTGACTCTGTAAACTGCTTAGAGAGGGCTGTAAAGCACTGTAAAGCAGTATATAAGTCTAAGTGCTATTGCTCTTAAGTAAGCACACATTCCTTTTCTCCTCTTTATAGAAACTGAAACTGGTGCCTTTGAGAAGCCTAGCTCTTTCTCCTAAACAAATTCTTTTCTTTTATATCAGCATGACCCAAATTTATATCCATGCTGTCAGACTATATGCTGTTTTCCACAGGGAAAACATGACAAAACAAAACATTATACTATTTTCTCATAGTCCAACCATGATGCCAGTTTGAAACACACTAAGAATTATAAACCTGCTGTATGTTGTTCATAAACTGCAAATCCAGAGAGGTTTAAATCCAAAACTTCACCAGTCATTGAATTCCTATAGAACATGAAATATCCTCCACTAGGAATCTATCCATGGGTGGTTGGATTTTGTGGTGGTAGAATAAGTCAAAAAGAAGTTGGATGTAGTAGTTAAATATAATTAAGGCATCAAATTAGAAGCCCGGAGACTGTGAATTGTAGTCCTGCCTTAGTCTCTCCCTTAACCATAGGAAGCAGGAAAGTGCAAACCACTTCTGATATCTTGCCAAGAAGCCTGTAGGCTTGGCAATTGCCAGGGCAATTTTCTCCTTTGAAGATTTGATAGAGTCACATATTTTTGGTCAAGATCTTGCTTCAGCCCAGGGTAAGCATAAATGTATCATTACAAAATGATCCCACAATTTGAAAATGGTTTTCATCTATTTACATTTTTTGGTCTGAATTGATTTACATAGACACACACACAAATGTATTTAAATATAATTTTATGGTGAAGAGGAAGCAGTGTTCTTATCTGCAGGGTCTCATAACTTCTAACCCAATCCTATGCAAAATACATGGACGCATAAATTAGTTAAATGGACACCCAAGTCTACATGAAATCATACTATTAAAATGAAAGGGTGAAAAAGATATAGTCAACTTCTAGTGGTTGCTTCTCATCTTAACTAATGCAATATTTTTCCTCTTTTTTTTTCTTTTCCTTCTGTACAATCATGTCCAATTGTCAAAGACTACTTAGAAAAATCCCAGCAGTTTTTTTTGACAAGATTTTTCAAAAGTAGTTGCTGTTGTCTTCTGTCTAGGGCTGAGGAAAAGTGATTATCCAGCTGGCCTTGTGCCTAAGGGAGGACTAGAACTTATGGCCTCCTGGTTTTTAGTCTGATGCCTTACATGTCAAACTCATTCATTTCTCTCATTACTCAAAACACAAGCTATTTTGTCTAATTTTCTAAGTTGGTTTTCTATCTTTCCAAGAGTTCAGCACATTCATCCTTGTTTGGAAAACCCCCCAGAACTTTATTCCACTTTTATCTTTCTGTACGCATTTATGATGTTATGTTCTTGCCAGTAACTATCATTCTCTAATTCTGTCACTTCAGATAATGTGAAATCTCTTGCTCTGCCATTTATTCATTTTTCCCAACTTCCCCTTTTCCTTAAATGGCATGCTAGGACACCTACAAGTTATTCATATGCTTATTTTTCTGAATCCCAACTCAAAATGTTTAATTCTTGTGAAGATTCTGACTGGCTTCACACAATGCATTACTGTAAGCTAGAATTTGTATTGAATAGAATAGAATAGAATAGAATAGAATAGAATAGAATAGAATAGAATAGAATAGAATAGAATAGAATAGAATTTTTATCGGCCAAGTGTGATTGGACACACAAATTTGTCTTGGTACATATGCTCTCAGTGTACATAAAAGAAAGATACATTCATCAAGATTTTTTTTTAAATCAATGATTTTTTATCATTTCTGCTTTTTATCCCCTTTTTTCTTGATATTTTATCTGTCAATATTTTACAGAGCTTACCGGTTAAGTTATATTGAAAAGATACTCATTGATGCTACTGAATAAATAATAACTGAATGCTACTGAATAATAATAACAACAGTCAGTCCTAATTAGGAGTTAGGGACTTAGGAGCAAAATTTTGTAGGGTAGTTATCTGAATGGAAGACTTTGTTCAATTCTTGATCTTTGTTCTGAAGGATGAACTGAGCAGTAAGCAGAATTAGACTCTTATGCGTGAAACAGCAACACATTCAGGTAGTCCTCAACGTACAACAGTTCATCTAGTGACCATTCAAAGTGAAAAAAGTAACTTATGACCATTTTTCACATTTGCAACCACTGCAGCATCCCCACGGTTCAATTTGGGTTCAATTGTGGTCATAAGTCAAGAACTACTTGTACATGATCGAAATTAAGACAGTTGGCAACCGTTTCATATTTATGATGGCTGCAGTGTCACAAGGTCATATGATCACCTATTGTGACCTTCTGACAAGCGAAGTCAATGGGGAAGCCAGATTCTCTTAACAATCGTGTGACTAATAACTGCAGTGATTCACTTAACAACTATGGCAAGAAAAGTCATAAAATGGGGCAAAACTCACTTAACAAATGTTTTGCTTAGCAACAAAAAATTTGGGTTCAATTGTGGTCATAAATCAAGAACTACTCGTACATGTACCGGTATATCTAAATGAAAGATTTGAGATTTTGAAATCAGAATTCAAAAATTCAGAAGAACATGATACAGAAAAAAAAAGTCATAGAGACTGGTGAGGGGCAGATGGGTATAAATCATTATTCCAGCAGGAGATGCTTTGGGACTGTAGCTCTGAGATTATCCAACCAGTAGGGAGGAAAAAATGGTCTGTAAACCAATCTTTATTAGCCAAATAATTACTTATACAATGTGGACTTCTAATCTGATTTTTCCTAGTACCTGTCCATGTGTGCTGAGAGCTCATGGGAGCTAAATTCTAAAACATCTGATTAGCACAGATTGGGGATTAGATGAAAAAAATCCTTTGATAATTTATGTTCAAAATTCTCATAAAGTTGAATTTATATAAGTAAGGAAACCAACTTGCACTCACAGAATTCTCTTGTGCCATGAGAAGATGCTTTCCAGATAATCCCTCAAAATTCTTTATTCTTTTTCATTTTTAGAGTGAAGTCTGAAGTGGATTTAAATGATTTCATACTTTACATACTGTATCTCCATTTCCTTCCTTGTTTTGTACTTTGTTTTTGTCACAGGAGTAGAAAACTATTTAGAATTATCCATAAATGTATAAGGGAAAAACTAGTTAAGAGCACTATAACTAAGACTATAAAAGAGTCATAAGAATGTTTCAAGAATGTTGAAAGTCAATGTCACTTTTCCCCAAAAATGAGGTGACTACATAGCACTAACTAGGTCATCAGTAAACTACATAGCACTAACTGGCCCCATGTACGAGTGGGTGTACCTAAGTGTGTACAGACATACAAGAGATGTCACAACTAACTGTGCTATAGAGAAAAGCATATGCCAAAGATAGCTTCTGTATGTGCTTCTTTCCTATACTTCACTAAATGAAGGAATGTTGAAATTTATGTCATTTGGAGCTGATCCCTTGCAGCCAGATTCTGTGTCAGGTTTGCCAAAAAGCATCCGCTGCATCTGCTATTTCCATCTGCAACCTATCTTGTTACAATCTTATCCTGATGCTCCGAAAGAAAGGAAAAGTTCACAGCAAAAAAACAAGAAAGAGTCTCAGTGCCAGAGCACATGCCTTGCACGTAAAAGGTCCCGGATGCAACCCAAATGTCTCAGAAGATGTAATCAGAAAAACCTCATTGCAAAAGCCTCGTTGCCTTTATCCAAAACTAATGCATGGATCCATTCAAGACAGCCATCTCCTTTTTACTTTCTAGCTACTCATTCTTCTTCCTGGGTTTACCTTATCCTCAAGGTTTATTCATCCTATAATGAACGTTGTGGCTTCCATTTAGCATTTATATTAACACTGAGCTTTTGCTGAAAAAGTATCACATCTTGCTCAAAGATTGTTAAGAGTTGGGCACTGCAGTCAACATTAACTGAAGCGAGTCGCCAATATCTGTGACAAAATAAGGGAACAGCAAAATGCCTTAATTCCTTCCACATGTAAATGTGGAACTACTGGTATAAACAACAATGAAATATGCTGTGAAGCCATTTTCCACCGTATGCCTCCTCCTCTACTTTGTTTTGTTGCCATGAAACTCACTATCCTTGGATGCTTCATTTGTCCTCAGGAAGAAACCATTACCTCACAGCCGATTTTAGAGGTTGACTCCTTTAACGAATTTCAGCCACCTTTTCTAAAACAGAATATGTAATGCTGGAACTGCACTGTTTTACCCCAAATCATAGGAGGCACGGTTTTCCCTTAGATGGATTTATCCAGCCTCATTAAATCCTATTACTTGGTTCAAGATCAATCCGACGAAAATATCCGGTTTCCTCTTTAGGGATGCGTTGTAGATATGGAAACCTCCCTTTCAGCAGCTCACAAACAGATAACTTAAATCGGTGATGCCATTCTCAAAAGACACAAAGGGGCAGGATTCTACGGTCATTGTTATTAGACCGGTTTATAGACGAAATGAATACTTCGGTCCATAAGTAGAGGATCCCCGGGGGCATAACATTCAAGGCAACTTACGACAGAATTGGAGAGAAAGGCGAGAAGAATCACCTTGTTTCTCCCGGGCGTTTTCGGGGGTCTACATGGGGAAACCGAGACGTCCCGCTACGGCCGCACTGGTATGTCCGCTGCAGAAGGAGCGGACCGGGAGGCACGGAGGGCAACAGTGCAAGCGGTAGATTGCGTACCTGTGTGTGCGCAAAACACCCGGCCCAGTTACCGGCGGGGTTGCAAAGCAACCCCTCTGTCGGAGCGGAGGGAAGCACAAGGCGATGCAACGAGCGTGGTCATGCAAAACCGTCACATGCAAATGGTTAACAACGTGTTTTGCTCCGGGCCGCCCGGCGAGAGCAGGCACCTCCGCTCCGTCCTCACCTCCTCTCGGACTCCCTCCGCCTCCTCCTGAGGCACTGAGGTGCTGCTGCCTCTTTCGCTGCTGCTGGCCGCGGCCGCCGAGGCTGGGGGGGACATGGCGCCGACCGGGGGGCCTCTCGGATGGGCGACCAGCAGGCACGGCGGCGGCGCATTATCCCGCCAAGGCGAGCCGACGAGCGCCACCCGAACGGCTGCGTCGGGGCCGGCAGCCCGGCGGCGAAAAGGCGGCAGCCTTCGGCGCCTCCATCAATCCGGGGGCTCTTCGGCTGCTGCGGCGAGGGCTTGCCCGCTCCGCGAGGAAAAGCGACGCGGCGTTTGCGGCGGGTCCAAGATCAGCGCCTGCCCCGCGGACTCGCCGGCTTCGCGCCTGAGGGACTCTCGGCGGAGCCTAAGCGAAAGCTCACGCAGCCCGCCGGCCGTGCACGCACCGCACGGGGATGGGCAAAGGGCGGGAAAAGGGGCGGGAAATGAAGGCGCTGGTGCGAGGCGAGGCAGCTGCTCAGGTGAAACCGGGGGTCGCGAGGTTCGGAGGGGGGGGAAAGGCAAAGGGCGGAGGGAAGGTGGCGAGGAAGGGGCGCCTCAGCGTCCTCGCGCCTCTCTTCCTCTCCTAATCCAGGCGCGAGTGACCTTGAGGCTCCTGAGGCTCCAGTCTCAGCTTGCCTCTCTCGCCCCCTTTGTCTGCCCGGCTCTCTGGGCGGTAGGCGAGGAGAGAAGCAGCCACAGCCAGTCGTTCGCGCTCGCTTCTTTAGCTCCCTCCTCCTCCTCCTCCTCGGCCCTCGCACCTCCCTCTCCCCTCATTCACAGCCTGGGAAGAGTCGAGCCTCTTTCTAGGCGCGCCAAAGCACTGAAAGGCTTTTCACGCGGGCCGAGGCACGAGCGAGTAGGGATGGGATGGGGGGGGGCAGTCCAGATTACTTTGCGAGACCACAAAGCCCCACCGCGTGGGACAAGCCTGAGTGGGCTCGATAGATCTTGGCGCATCCCTGTTTTCTTCAGTTCGCCTTCACTGCAGCCAAGTTTTAAATAATGCGTGGCTCCGGTTTTAAAAGAGGGCAGCCCGATTTCCTGCGCACGCACACACGCAAGTATTTCGGAAAGACTTTCCGAAGGAGTTTTATGGATGGGTACCAAAGCCTAATGCATGGCCTGTCTTATAGAATTAGCTCACTTGCTAAATCGGCTAGCCAACTCGCTGCGGACAATTAGAGTTCTTGTCAAAATAGATGAAAGGATGAGTCCCAAAGGCTCCATTAGTGGCCAAAATGAATAGCCACCCTGCCAGATGTATGTATAGACGCCGAAGCGGAATCTAGTTCTGAAAACTGTGAATCTCAAGCATCAGAGATTGTGTTTCAAAGATGCATGCAAAATGCCAGCAAAAGGTTCCTTTCAGCTGAAAAGGGTGGAGGGGAAGGGACTGTGTGGCTCTTTCTGCCTAGTTTTGAATCCCTATAGAAAGATTATACGTTTTTATTTGAAAAGTAAAGCGTGTAGCTTTTACAAACCCAGCAATAAGTTTGAAAGCTATGAGCAGGAAAACATTTTTGGAGTGGAAGTTGCATTTAGTGGTATGCAGCATGGCAGAAAAACCAAATGCATACATAGAACACTATTTAAAGAAATGCATATTTAATTGGCAACTCTATATTCTGCCTTCAGTAGTGATCAGCCAGATGCTTCTGAATCATAACAAAACATAGAAATCTTAGTGGCCAGGACAACACACTCCCTATCCCTCCCTCTCCTCCTCCTCCTCCTCCTCCTCATCCAACATTACTTATGAACCTTAATATATGGTATGTAAGCTTATGATATGTATTTGGTCTATTCCATTATAGATGCTTTCATTTGTTCATTTAACCCTTGAAGCTATCCACAGGCATATACAACTGAGGAAATTGAAATTAAATTTTTCGAATTGTTTTTCTAAATTTTCATAAAACTAGAACGCATGCCTCCAATATCAGTGGCAAGTAAAGAGCAATTTGCAAAGGTTACAACTGAAAGATACAAGAATGGGAGCACAATCCCTGAGGACTATTGAAACAAACCATCCAAACAAAAGGGAATCTACAGCAGATCTTTCCAAGCTGGACAGCAAGAGAAGATCTCAGCCAGAAAATTACTCTGAGGGAGCAATAACTTACTGAATACAAAAACAGAGCAGCATGCAACATGGTTCTGTTCTGTTCAGAAAAATAATTGGGTGTAGATTGTGCTTATTCTCTGCCAACAAGAAAATAGAAAGGCAGCACTCTAGGGAACTCCCAGAAGTGCAATAATTCAGTTCAGGGCACTTGGGAGAAAGAGCACGTGGGGAAAGATGCAGAAAAACAGATGGGCCATAGTTCACAGCATGATGCAGACAGAATTTCCTACTTGAATTTAAGATTAGCACCAAATCCTCAGAGCTCCCAGGATCTGATGCATCCACACCTGGACTCCCTTGCTGGAGGTCTGAAAGAAAAGTATTAGCTTAGTCCTGCCTGCAAAATGTCTGGTTCTCTCTGCTAGGTAATTCCATCAGGAATATCCCAGACCTAGAGTTGTTGGTTGGGGAATTCTGGGAGTTGAAGTCTACACCTCTTAAAGTTGTCGGGTTGAGATACTGCTCCAAACTCTTGTAGTTGAACTGTGGGTAGATAGCTGCTTGGGTATTTTCTTGCGGCTGTTTTGAGGTTGGTCACCAGGTTCTGTGGTATAAATGTTAATGTTATTTGCATTTGGGATAAGGAGGAGACATGATTTATCTCCTTGATGCATTTCTACATATTGATTTAAATGGAATTAGAATATGCTACATCTACTTTTTTTACAGAAAGGCCATATCAACGAGTTTTGTGAATTTGAATGCCTCCGTTAGGCTCTCCATCCTTAAAATTCCCTATTCAGAGCTCCTGTATTCTAATTCTGAGTATTCAAAATTTCAAGAATGGGGCATTTTCTAAGTCAGTAAAACAGTTTCCTATGTGGCTGCTCAACATTTGATTTTTCATTGTAAGCTTATATCCCAAAATGAGTAAGAATTGTTCTTTATTTTCATTTGTAATGGCTTGGCCCTCATATGTTGACAAATAACAGTTGTGTGTCTGCAAAGGTTAGTTTAGTCATGTCCCATTGAACACAAGAGGCGAGTAGAAATTAAGTGGAGATATTCTGTTTTAGAACTCCACTCAACCCTGAACGCTATTTGAATTCTGGATGACAATGTATTTCTTGAAGTTTCTTATTCAATCCTAGGGCATATCTAAATAGCCAGTCTAATGTGCTGTACTCTTTGAGGCAGCACAAAGATACCAGCATAAATATGCTCTGTGTATAAAGCCAATCTCAACTTTGCTTTGTTAAGGAGGCTGGTGAGTAGTGCTGTCTTAATAGTTTACTACAGGGCAAGATAAGATGCAGCACTTGCTAGATTTTCCTGCCAATGAGAAAAGCATCCATCAATTGTTCTCCCTGATTTGAAATGGGACTGTTGGGGATACAGGGAATTCAAGTAATGTTGGAATAGCAACGTGGGATTTAGCTGGAGAAATTACTTTGAAATAATCACAATTGTGTAATTTAATTTGATTAGAGTTACTTAGGATGTGGGTCAGAGGTGGGTTTCAGCAGGTTCTGACCAGTTCTGGAGAACCGGTAGTGGAAATTTTGAGTAGTTCGGAGAACCAGTAGTAAAAATTCTGACTGGCCCCGCCCCCATCTATTTTCTGCCTCCCAAGTCCCAGCTGATCAGGAGGAAATGGGGATTTTGCAGTAACCTTCCCCTGGAGTGTGGAGGGAATGGAGATTTTACAGTATCCTTCCCTGCCACACCCACCAAGCCACGCCCATCAAGCCATGCCACGCCCACCAAGCCACACCCACAGAACCGGTAGTAAAAAAATTTGAAACCCACCACTGGTGTGATACCTTCCAACAGTTCCTTCCAAGAAAAATTGTTTTTTTTTTTAAATGTACTGTTCAGCTTGCCCATTTCTCTTAAAAGGGATGCAAAGATGGTATTTCATCCCATTTCTCTAACTCCCAACTCTCTAACAAGTTGGTGTCTTTATTTCTCCCTGCTTTTACAACCTCTGTAGCAGAATATTTCTTTCAAAAGACTCTTTCATGAAAGAGAATTGTGAATCAGAAGGACTCCCAGATAAGGAGCTTTTAGTGCTATGGGTCAAAAAGTGTTATGAGCCAGCCTACTTTTTTCCATCCTCAGTGGATTTTCCAAGGTGAGTAGTAGTACATAATAGAGATGAGGGAATGAATGGAAAACAGCAACCTCTAACTGTCTTGTAATATTAAGTGAGTGAGATTGGGTAATTTCACAACAACAGCTTTTTATGATTGTGAGTTCCTTCCCTTTTCATATCTCAAGTCCAACAACATCAGCCACAAATTAGCACAAGCTTTTTGTAAGGAGCACTCTGCATTATCATTTCAAGGTTGTCATGGATAGCTGACAACTTCTCCTCTCCTCCAATCAGTATTTTTACAGAAACCCAAGAAGGAATTTTATAATTGACAAATACCAGCTCATTTTATGAGATTCTTAGCTGGTTCTAACAAACACATCCTTCTTGCTTTCCCTCATTGGACAAAAGGACTGTCGGCATTTTTACTGTGATCTACTTTATAAGAAATCTCACCATTAAAAGGAAGGTGGAGCTGGATTTCATTCCCAGTGTTTCCATGGGAACAATGGCAAGCTGGAGAAGCTTGTAGCAGATTTCTCAGTTTGCCACAGTGCCCCTTTCCTTCACCTAGAGAGACATAGCCTATGTCCTTTTGGGGTTGAGAGAATGAGGGAGGGGCTCTCTCCTTAA
This sequence comes from Pantherophis guttatus, assembly GCF_059756535.1. Taxonomy (NCBI): domain Eukaryota; kingdom Metazoa; phylum Chordata; class Lepidosauria; order Squamata; family Colubridae; genus Pantherophis; species Pantherophis guttatus. Next base: position 286,512,173 of record NC_142063.1, on the reverse strand, counting down.
TTGAAATGCATGCAACCTGAACTTGAAACACAAGAAGAATGTGGAAAATTCTTTTCCCTAGAATAAACATATTTTAAATTACATAAATATATGATGAAATGATTTTTGCAGAAGTGTTTTATTTTCAATGCCTATGCCTGAAAGCAAAGACAAATATATTTTTATAGCTACTTGATATGTGAATATTGTTGTAGTGTGAGGAAAGTGCTTATTCCTTTTCTGCTTCTTGTGGCTGGGCATTCTCTATATTGCAAACATTACAACTGTAGGATTGAACTCATTTTCCCCAGGATACACCCCGTGGCACTGCTTTGAGCAACAGAATATAGAAACAACCCAGAGAAAATAAGCTCCTGTATTGACACAACACTTAAAGGACAGAATAAAATCCCTTTCAATATCCAAGTGTCTTTGCTTCCCCTCTATTACAGGCATGGGATCTGTGAGCCATATGCAAACCATTGAATTCATCTTTCTGTCCCAGACCTCCCAATAGGATTATATTCCTGAAATGCAAAATGGTTATTGTAATAACTCTTTATAATTACAATTTAATCTGCAAAAGAAAGGTGTTCAGCCTCTGGGTAATGGGAAAAGCTATATTTCCTGGGGGGCCCAGTGCCACCCTTTTTGTAAAAAGTAAATTTCAGAGTTTCCTATATCATAGTTCATTGTGTCCACGTATTTACATTTGTTTTGTTCCTTCAGACATAATGTCTTTCTTAGAGGTGGGGCAGCAGTGACTCTGGCTCCAATATTACGTGAATGTTTATTAAGATAGTAATAAAATGTTGATATTCATGATAAGAAATAGAATCAGATAGAACAGGAATGCCACTTAGCAAATAAATCTTACTGTTGGTTTCATACCTTTGTGTGTCTCAAATTTTATACTAAGATTGTTGCATGGTTTCCTTAGTAACCATCTCATACATGTTATAGAGTTACATGTTCAAGTGCCTACTTTAATTGATGCATTATTGCTGAAGTGAATTTGCCAGTCTAAAGCCATTTGTTAGATCATTATGCAAACAAGCACTCAAAATATAATTGCAACTTGAGTTTTGTAGATATGGATCTTTATTTGTTGGCAGCAATAATTTTATAATAGCTGGTCAACTTCTTGAGTTGCAGATCAGGGCATACCCAGCATATAAGAATATCTGTATATGTAATAGAATCTACACAATTAAAGCTACAGGGAAATCAAATCATTGCTGTTGCTGCTGGTTCCAAGTAATAATTAATGCTAGCAGGGGAATAACAAAACTGGGGAGACAAATTACATTGCACACTGCAAGCACCAAGTACTAGAAGGGCTGCTCTGTTTCAAATTTGCCATCAGTGACTGGTACCTAAGGTTTTGTGTGTGGGGGGGGGGAGAACTTGGAGCTTAGATTCAGAGTTCTATTATCTGCTTCCGACTTTCCTCCTCAACATTGTGGTAGAGGAAATCCTGGGCTCCAATTGGGCTTCCAACTGTGTTCAGTCCAATTTAGCCCAGAATTTTCCCTTTGTTGTTGTTGTTAGTTACAAAGTCATGTCTGACCCATCGTGACCCCATGGACAACGTTCCTCCAGGACTTCCTGTCCTCTACCATCCTCTGGATTCTATTTAAGCTCACGCCTACTGCTTCAGTGACTCCATCCAGCCACCTCATTCTCTGTCGTCCCGTTCTTCATTTGCCCTCAATTTTTCCCAACATTAGGCTCTTCTCCAGTGAGTCCTTCCTTCTCATTAGGTGGCCAAAGTATTTGAGTTTCATCTTCAGGATCTGGCCTTCTAAAGAGCAGTCAGGGTTGATCTCCTCTAGGACTGACCAGTTTGATTGCCTTGCAGTCCAAGGGACTCGCAGGAGTCTTCTCCAGGATCATAGTTCAAAGGCCTTAATTCTTTGGCACTCAGCCTTTCTTATGGTCCAACTTTCACAGCCATACATTGCAACTGGGAAAACCATAGCCTTGACTATACACACTTTTGTTGGCAGGGTGATGTCTCTGCTCTTTAGAATGCTGTCTAGATTTGCTATAGCTTTCCTCCTCAAGAGCAAGCATCTTTTAATTTCTTGGCTGCAGTCCCCATCTGCGGTGATCTTGAAGCCCAGGAAAATAAAATCTGTCACTACCTCCATTTCTTCCCCATCTATTTGCCAGGAATTGAGAGGGCTGGATGCCATGATCTTAGTTTTCTTAATGTTGAGTTTCCCCTATTTGAACCCAACTCTGATCCTTTCTGCTGTATTACCCTCATCTTATACTTAAGATGGCTTAACAATGCTGGAAAGATGATGAAATTACTTTCTACCTCTTGGGTCATTTTCATATTTTATACAGCTTTCACAATTAATCAAAGCTACAATAATGTCACCAAAATGGGAGGAACAAAAATCTACAAACATTTTATTACCAGGATGGTGGATCATTTATAACTTTTATGGATTCTCCTGGAAAAGTTACAATAGGCTGCCACCTGTCAATCTAGCTCTCCTAACACATCCTAATATATTACCTGTTTACCAATGACTTCTTCCGCTAGCTCAGCTCTAAGAAAAATAGAAAAAAAGGTCCTTTGGAACTTCCTGCCCCCAAATCTTGAAAAACAGAACTTAACAAACCTAAAGAAGGGGAAATTGTGCAAGTGTAAAGGCTTGCACAGAGAGAAAGCTTTAAGGAAAAATGTCTTTATTAAACCGATGGAGCCAAATATGTAAATATAAAATGGAGTAGGAGCTTATTGGGAAAGAGGAAAACAGAACAGCAAGAAAGGACAACAGTGATAAATACATAATTTCAAATGAAACCAATGCAGCTTTGCCTCTTGTCTAATATTTGGGGCTTTAGCGCATGTTCAAAGTTGAGGATAGTAGGAGAAAAATAATCTAGCCTCCTTGAAAATTGCTAAGCAGACCCTTTGGTATCCTCTTCTGTACACTCTCCTCAGTTTTATAGAGTACAAATAATAAATAAAATCCAGCTTCTTTGAGGAAATTATTTACTCCTTTGCTCAATCAAGCGAAGTGTTCTATTTATTTTATTTATTATAACATTTATAGTCCACCCTAATTCATGGCTAGCTAGCAAATCAGAAAATTATATAGTGTCTGGATCCATTTTCCTAATGATCCTCGGTTTGATGGTAAAAATATGTCTAGCTTCATAAATTATGCTGTTATGTTAGAATGGATAATGGAAGAAGTTTATTTGGGAATCAGAAGATTAATTTCTTCAATAAGGCTAAGGTTAGTGAGGCTGGAATATGTTATTTAAACATATCTCAGCCTCCCAAGTGACCCATTAAGCATCCATTAATTCAGAAAGGGAAAGAAAGTATCCTAGAGTTTAAGCCCTAGAGTTCAGATATATAAGTCTGTGGCATGTTGGCATGGTAGTGGGAAATCAATTGTTGTATTTCAGGCTTCTTTCTTGTATACAATAAAGTTTCTACTCTTTCCAAGATGTATATAGAAGTTTTCAAGAGCATAACTAAGTGTATGGAGACATGTAATTTACTGCTTAGCTTGGGTGTGATGATTGACACTTCTATTCAGTAACCTGGCTCTTTCTGATAACTCTGTAATTGGCTGGATCAAATATATAGTAAATAAACATAGTGTCATGAAGAACGCTAACGAGATCTTTTGAAATCTTACATTTACACTATGGCCATACTGTATAAGGTTGTAATTTACTGTATTGAAATGGAACAGCCTAAAGACAATACAATAATCTGAATTTGATATCAGTAAATTCAGTAGAAGGCTTGGGGAACACAACCCAACTTTCACTAAAAGAGAGGCTATGCAACAGGATAGAGAATATAAGTACTGTCTGCTATCCCATTATGTAATTTTGCAGTCATACAAATTAATGATAGTCTGAGTCTGGCAAATAATTTGAAGGAAATCTCTCACAGGCAGAGGAAACTGAAATGGAGTAAGAAATTGATAGCATTACAGTTGCAATTCAGAGTGGGAAGAAAATACCTAACAAGCAAAGATAGTCTTAGAAACTCTCAGATTACTAAAAAAAATCAGGTTCCAGGATGATTTATCACCCAGCTTGTTCACCTGCCTTGCCTGTGAAGCTGTTCTTAATCTACTACATATGTGGAAGAAGGAAGAAAGTCCTTTAAAGTAACCAGGTTCTAGCTTTTAACATCACCTGTATTGTACCTGACTGTCCCCTCAAATTTTTAAAGATTAATAAAAAAGCAAATAGGAACTTGCTATATTAAAAGTAGGCTCTAACATTTATTTTCAGGAATGTCTCTGGGTTCATAAAGATATAACTGGAAGTAGAAGCATCTTTGGAGGCTAGTTTATCTTCTGATAAATGGGTTATTTGTAAATAATCTTGGTCATAATAGCAACTATTTTATAAGCAAGCACATTTCCCATACCAGCCATTTTGTGAGTGAGTTTACTACATGCTTCAAAATCAAAATGCGTCATCAGCCCTACTGCTTACCTTTGGACTAGGCCAGCTAGAATAATATTTACTTACCATAGTCTACTTGCAATCAAATAAAATCAAGTAAAAGTCCTAAAAGATTATTTCAGACAGCAGTATAAGGAAGGGGGGAGGGTGGGTGGGAGGGTGGGACGGAGGAAGGAAGGAAGGAAAGAAGGAAGGAAGGAAGGAAGGAAGGAAGGAAGGAAGGAAGGAAGGAAGGAAGGAAGGAAGGAAGGAAGGATATAGCGGACAGAATCCATTGAAGCATGAGGCCTCCTTCCACTTCCCAATGGGGCCAATTCATAAATATTCCATGATATTGTGGTCAGCAAAGAAGATACAATTTGGAGAATACAAACATCAGCTCCAGGAACAGCTGGTTACCTGGGTAACATAATCCAACTCATTACTTATTCATGGAGTTTGATGCTAGGTTCAGCTTTGGAGCTTCTGTCCAACCCAATCTCTTCTATACCTCTAGAGTTAGCAGCTTGTCATCTTCACAGCTTCTAATTCCATGTCAACTATTATTGCAAGAAGCAGATGTGCTTCTCCCTTTTTTCCCTTCTGAAACTGCTTCTTGGTCCATTTATGAATGTTTTATACTTCCCCAACCTTTACTGAAATTCAGAATCATTACTAAAAACTCCCTATTTGATTTAGGAAAGAAGAAATCATATGAAGCATTTGGGAACAGCAGCTGAAGATGGGACATAACTTCTAAAAAATGAACTTATCAAGTGGTAGAGCCACAGCTGTGTCATAATGATGCCTTTGCTTTTAGAGAAGGTAAGTATAGTGCACCAAAAAATAACGTAGAGTTTGGGATCCCCTGTTCTGTTAGCTGCATTGGTTGCCACTGTGCTTTTGGATGCAATTCAGGAACAACTGTTCTTCTTCCCAATTACCTCTACCAACTCATTAGGTTCAGCAAGAAGGATCCACTTCAAGACTCAACTATTACAGAGTGCCATCTGGTGGTGCCCAAAAAAGAGCCTTTCTATCATGACACATGCCCTTTGGAACATAATTCCCTCAAGGATTAAATTGCCCCTAATCAGCCCTCTTTAAGGCCCTAAGTAAAAGTAAAGATTCCTCCCACACCTGTCCAGTCATATCCAACTCTAAGGAGCAGTATTCACCTCCATTTCTTAGCTGAGGGAGCCAGCATTGTCTAAAGACACTTCCATGAACATGTGGCCAGCATGTCTCTACACCAAGGTTCACAGAACACTGTTACTTTCCCAACAAAGTGGTACATATTTATCTACTTGCATTTACATGCTTTCGAACTGCTAGGTTAGCAGGAGCTGTGGCAAGTAACAGCAGCTCACCTCACTGCAGGTCTCAACCCAGTTGACAAACTCAGTGTCTTTAACCCTGGAGCCATCAAGATATTGTTTTGCCATCTGGCCTGGGGATCCAGGTGTGTACCTCACCCTCTGCCACAGTTGTGCTCGTGTGTGGGTGATTTTCTACCTCAACTGTGAATTATGTTTTTTTCTTGTTTTGTGTTTTTTATGCTATTTTAATTATTATTAGATGCTCAGTGTCCAGATTTTGAGATGGGTGGCCATATACATTGAAATAATAATTAAGTAACTCCTCTTCAACTTCACACATCCAGAATAGCTTTTTGGCTAATGCAGAAAAAAGCATGTATTTCAGATGATGCACTGCTTTATTGGTAGCCTTTCCGTGCATGCTGAATGATGTAAGGTACTTCGGCATATTCTGACTACCTCTTTTGGTTGATATATGTCATCTACTTCCTTCAACTCGTAAAGGAAATTCAAAATCCACAACCATCTGAGTACCAGTAATACTTTTACAGAATTATCATCCTGGCAGTGTAATGTGAAGTAATTCAAAACTATCAGTCTAGGCTAAAAGTAAAATACTGACAGTCCCATTATGCTTAAGGCATATCTCGCTGCTAACCTTATTCACACAATGAGATCCCGAGTCAGTTGAAGTTAATGAACTGCACCAAGCTGTAGGGCTATGATGCCAGTTCCTGTTACTGTAGCTGTACAGATATGTACTGAGACAGCTGTGGACTAAATGAAATATCCTGGCCCAATTCTTTATGAGATTAGGAATGCAAAAGGAGCATGTCTGATTGGTGGAATCAGAATTCTTCATACGTCATCCAATACTTACAAGGGGAAAGCATTATGGCACCCACTCCATTTTGGCACCAAACACACAGAGACTATAGACCCGTGATGGCGACCCTATGGCACGAGTGCCAGAAGTGGCATGCAGAGCCATGTTGCCTGGCATGCGCAGCATTGCCCATTCCATTTCCAGGTTTCCGGTGCACGCATGCGCACCAGCCAGCTAGTCTTCTGGTAACTGGTGCACATGCACACATGACAATCAGCTGGCCTTAACGAGTGCGGCAGTGCCAGAAACTGGAAGATCAGCTGGCCAGTTGATCGACCATTTCCCGGTGCACGCATGGCCACTGGGCAACTCTTCTCAGTACATGTGCTCACCGGCCATGCTGTGGACGTCCACTTGCAGCCCCAGGACATCCATCCCCTTTCTAGCCACGAGCGCTGCCGCCAATCACTTCCCTGCATCTGCCCACTTGCCTGCCTCGTCACCGCCACCATCACTGTGAGGAAAGGCCCCAAAGCTGCCCTGCCCAGGATCCATGTGGGCTGCCGCAGGGGGAGGCCAGGCATGGTTGGCTGGATGCTGCCCAGAGCGCAAGGCTGGCAGGAGGAGCCAACGCTGCCTCTTAGCCAGCGCCAATGGTCTGCCACCACAGCCTGCCTGCAGCCACCCTCTCTGCTCCGCCGGCTGCTCCTGCCACTGCCAGGGAAGCTTCTCTCCATCCCCACCAGAGGCTTGGGGCCATGCAAGAAGCCCGCTTGGGCAGGGAGGGAGGAAAGCGTGCCCCTTCACCTCAATCCCAGCAATGACAGTTCTTGTACTGCTGCTTCCCCAGCGGCAGCAGGAGCAGCGGGCCAGGGCTTCCCTTCCTCCCCGCCGGAGGCTTGGGGCTGCACAAGAAGCCTGCTTGGGTGGGAAAGGAGGGGAGCCCTGGCCCATGTGTCCTCGCCACCACCACCCCCTCTCCCTGGGGAGCCGCGGCTGTCACACTACCACTTCCGGCTGGGATATTGGAGCAGCCAGGAGAAGAAGCCGCTGGCAGGGAGGCAAACTGCCCCAGGAGGCCTGGAGGAGAGCGCAGCTCCTCACTCATGGAGACCCGCCAGCCGGGAAGCAATTGCGGTAAGCGGTAAGAGGCATACTGGCTGGAAAGTGGTCATGCTCCCTTGGAAGAAGTGGCAGGAGAGGGTTGCACCAACCTTTGTAGGCGTGAACAGCCTGCCGCCATTCACACCGTCAAAGTTTGATGCAGGAGGCTTTCCAGGCCCAAAATGGGGCACAGGGGAGCGGGGCGCATGCGCGGGGGTGTATGATAAACTGTGAAAACTGAAGTTATCTTAGGAAAGGCATTGATCAGTTGGAAACAGCTTGATTCTCTCATTTGTTTTCACCAAGAAAGCAAGCAAGCATTAAAATATGCTACAATTGCTCCCCAGAAGCTTAGTGGTAGACAAGTAATAGAATTTGTGTGTATGTGGGTGGGTGCGCCCGCATGCATGTGTGTAGAGAGAGAGAGAGAGAGAGATTTCCAAGTCATCTAACTACAGAATAAAAGCCACTTTTAATTTATGGACTGCAATCTACCATGCTGATTTTTGATTTCCCAACTTAACTCAGTCAGCTGCTTATTTGGCTGCCTTTGATTAACAGAGTCATGGACATCTGAAAGTAAAAAAAAACCCCGTAAATAAAATTGATTGGAATGATCAGAACGTTTGCTAATTTCAGAAACATCAACTCTGACCATTTGCTAGGATAAAACGGGCAATGTAATAAAATGTTTTTAACAATTTCAATAACCCCTTTGCCACATCGGGTAGCACATTTATATCTATTAATATAGAAAAACAAGACTCTGCATGCAACAGTAATGACCACACAAACAATATTTGTTCTTGTAGACAACTAGATATATTCTTCATGTAAACGTTGATGGGATTTTTTTTCTGCTTTCCTGTCTTAGTGTGGATTGCCATCTGCTGGTAGGCTCTATGACTTAAACTATTATAGTTTTTATTCAAAAAAACAATAATAAAATTATGGAATTTGAAGGGACCACAAGACCCCTACTTCAACTTTCGAAAAAAAGCTATTTTGAACCATTTTGAGAGATGATTTATCCAGCCTTTTCTGAAAAACTCTCTAGAGACAGAGAAGCCACCATCTCTGTATTTAGACTGCCCCGTTGTGTAGCAGATTGCACTGTCAGGGTGTTCTTCCTAATATTTAAATGAAGTATAAATAATTTCAATTTATACATGTTATTTCTGATCCTAGTTTTTGTGACAACAGAAAAAAAAATCATGATTATTTTCCCTATTGCACCTTTTAATGTTCCGGAATACTATATTACGGCTCTCCTTCTCTCTAAACTATTGTCTTCCATTCCCTTCAGCCTGTTTGTAGAGCCTTTTAAATTTCTGTGGCATCTTTGTGGTCCTTTTCTGAACCTATAATAACTTGTCAATATCCTTCTGGAAATGTGCCCAGAATTGTATACAATACTCTAGGTCTGGTCCACCAGTACAGTTAGAGCAGAATGCTAAAAGGAATTCATACATCTTTGATGCAATGGCTTTTCTGATGTAGCTAACAACTGCATTAGCTAAAAGTCTGTAGGGATTCTCAGTCATCCAGGTCATGGTTATCCCAAAGAAGCTTTTTCAGGAGGCAACTGGACTTTCTTGTTTTTTTCTTTGAAGACATTTCACTTCTCATCCAAGAAACTTCTTCAGAAGAAACTTCTTGAATGAGAAGTGAAAAGTCTTCAAAGGAAAAAGAAAAGTCCAGTTGCCTCCTGAAAAAGCATTTTTGGGACAACTGCATTAGCTCTTCTAACAACTGTCTCATACCATTACCTCATGTGTAGCTGTTTGTCAATGATTATACCCTACGTAGTGGCTTGTGGAGGAGGTGTTTTTTAATAGCCACAAAATGATTCACAAAAGGAAGAATGGGGGCTGAGTGCTGGCTAGCTAGCTAGCTAGGTTTTTGTTTGCTTGTTTGTTTATTAACATCCAAGGTGCTGCTAGAGATTTTTTTTGCACATCCAAGAGGCAAGTAACAGGAACAGTGGTTGGAAGTATCTATAATGGGATGTAGCTACTCAAAATAAAAAGTTGTCAAATTGGGGAGTGGCTCTACAAGTTACAGTATCTGGAAAGATAAATCTGTACTTTCTCTAGCAGCTTGCTGAGTGAGGGGTTGGAGAAAGGGGAGAGGGAAAGAAAAAAATAATAGCAGAAAGAAAGTAGAGTTGGTGGCCCCCAGCCTTAGAGAATGTAACTCCCCATAGAAAATACTGTCCTAAAGAGAAGCAATAGGAAAATAAAATACCTTAAGTCACCAGAAGGAAAATTTATGACTCAGAATCACCAGAATTGTGTTCTTTGTGTCAATCAGCATCTCTCTCTCCCTCTTTCACTCTCTCCCCCTCCCTGATCTCTAGTTTAATGTGAGTTACTACAGAATTAACACTTCCTCATCCCATGAGGTAAGACCTGAAAATATGTAGGCAAATATCTGTCTTACTCTGATATTGGCCTGTTTTTAGTATATACTGTAATTCTCTAGCTGTCAGGTCACACTCATGCCTAGAATGATGACAATGTGAGCCAGCTACATCCCCCCACCCCCAATGCCATTTTCACTGCAAAAATTGTTGGTTTCAGGACAAGCTGCACCAAACAAAAACTGAGAGCATCCTCCAGGAGCTGAACTGGAGAGACATCAGGATCTCTGGCAGAAGTCATCTTCTCCTTGCAGTAGCTTCGCATCTCCTGCTTCTGGCATTTCATTTGTATTTGACATATCTAAATGGTATATTATATTTAACAGCCTCTTTCCTCTGGGAGATCAAGACAGCTTACAAGGTGGCCAGTCTATTTCTGCTTAACTAGCACTATGGGATAGGTTACACCGCATGGTGGCACAGTGGTTAGAATGCAATACTGCAGGCTACTTCTGCTGCCTGCTGGCTGACTGCAGTTCAGCAATTCAATTCTCACCAGCCCAAGGTTGACTCAGCCTTCCATCTTTCCGAGGTCGGTAAAATGAACCAGATTGTTGGGGGCAATATGCTGACTCTGTAAACCGCTTAGAGAGGGCTGTAAAGTGATATCTACAGTAAGTCTACATGCTATTGCTATTGAGAGAGATTGAGAGGTCCAAACTCCTCCACTATCTGATGGAACTTGAACCTGACTCTCCTAGATTTCAGTCAAAAATCTTTCAAGAACATTGGATTGCTCTCCAGGAGAGAGAAGATTTTTGAGAATTTAGGAAACTAACCCTAGCATAGAAATGGGAAAGACTCAGACAGAGGAAATTACATCTCTTTGAATATTGCGGATATACAGGAGGAAATAAAATTAACTAGATAATGGAAAAGATTAGAAGATTCTTAGCAGACATGATGGAGCCTGCAAAGATATCAGAAATGAAGGTGGAGAGATTGTTCCCAGAGAACTGACAGAAATAATACATAGAACTGAGGAAAGGGTACAAAACTTGTGAAGCTGTGCATAGAAGGTATCTCTACCACCAGGCACTGACAGATCCACAGGAAGAGAAAGGAGAGAAGTTAGCCTGGAAATGATGGATAGGAAGAGAAGAAAGGGATTAGCTCAGAAGAAGCAGCAATCTGAGAAGGTAAAACAGGAAAGAGCAAGATTTACTCAATAGTTACAAATGGCAAAGCTGTCAATTTATGAGAGCTGGGAAGCTTACTTATTAGAAAGAGGTAGGCTAAGAAGATAAAGAAAAATAAAGGGCAAGATCAAAAGATTACAAGTGACAAAACAATAAAAAAGGGAGGGCACATGGCATTGGTAGCTTGGCCAAAGTGTTTTCATTTGTGAATTTTTTATTTGATGGCTGGTAGAAGATTAAGGAAGAGACATGCCTCAGTGTGTGTCATCTGGGGGTGGATCATGGCTGACTACTGAAGAGGAAGAGGAGCCAACAGAATTGCATGAGCCATCAAAGAGGATCTTGAAGAGGAATCAAGCAACCAAGTTTGAGACTTTTTGCTTTGGCTGGGAGCATATTTGCCAAGGTAAGAGTTGAACTGTTTGACTACATACTGTATGTTTGAAATGTGTGTTTCTTTAAAGAGCCTTTCACTGCTGTTGGGAACCTGCTGGATCAAATTACCACAAAATCCTATGCTCACAGCTACCACATGGCAATGGGAGTTCACAAATCCTGTATGTACAGGTGTGGCTATCATAATATGATTATTATAAAGATAAAATGTATTATAATATTTTCTTATTTTTCATATAGCAATGGCACTTAGATTTATATACTGCTCCACAGAGCTTTACAGTCCTCTCTAAGTGGTTTATAGAGTCATCATATTGCCCCTAATAATCTGGGTCCTCATTTTACCAACCTCAGAAGGATGGAAGATTGAGTCAACCTTGAGCAGGTAAGAATTGAACTGCTGGCAATGGCAGTCAATAGAATTAGCCTGAAATACTGCATTCTAACCACTGCACCACTGCATATTTCCTACATTCTTGTGGGGTTTTTTTTTCATTTTGCACTTTTTAAAATATTTGTATGGTGCTTCTTGCCACCATAAAAAAAATAGAAGTTAGAATAAATGATTTCTAAAGTCTCTTTCAACCTTGTGATTCTATTATTCTTGTTCTATTCAATGATTGCTAGCTCAGAATCCAATCATTCTCTGCTTTTCACATAAGGACAGATAAATAAAAAAGTTTTAATGCAGTTCAAGCCTAACAAATTTCATCATTCCCTTCAAGTATTTATTTTAATTGGCTAACATGACTAATGAGCCTGTGAGAATAATTCTAGTCCTGAATTCCTTCTGATTTATCTGCTAATTAAAGAAATTTTAATGAACAAGTTATTTGAAGCCATACTTCTTATTTGGGAAATGTCTACAGTATACTTAGATTAATGGTTACTAACAGCCCTGAGAAAAACCAAGAAAGAACCAATGATCTATGAATTTTATGTTAGCTAATTTATTGTGGTCTGTTTGACTTCCACTTAGCATGTTATATGAGCAAAAACTGATGCAGTTTAAAACAATGATCTATGGCTTAACAAATTGTGATTCCAAAACATTCAAAAGCCATGTTTAAGTAGACCATAATATATGGCAATATGTGAACCTAAATCTTTTGCGATTAAAAAAAAATCATATATTCTTCTCCTGCTTACCTATGTTTCCCCACTTTTCTGGAATCTACCCATAGACAGCACCATAAGTAGAACATGTACCAATAATCTAAATTGGTACACACAGACATGCAGTAAATACAAGCCTATGGGGCTTCATTATTCAATGTCATTTATTTGACTTTGTATTAGAAACAAGCAATCGGAATAAATTGGGTATAATATGGCTCTGCCTCTGTTTGTCATTCATCAGCTGAGTAGCTGCACTCTGCAGGAAGGGAAACTTGTAAACAAGGCTTAGAGAACATTATAACAATTCAAATAGGAAATCACTAAGGTAAATTAGCCAAAGAAAAATATAGCAGAAGAATCAGCTGGAGCTACAAGTTGTCACTCTTGGCCACTGTGACTATTTGTGCCTCCAGTGAAAAAGCTAATTATGTGAGTCCCCTCCCTGCAAAGACTGTTGATGATTGCTTCTTCCTGACAATGGAACCCTACCCCAAACAAACTGTCTTCTGACTTTCTGGATGCAGAAACTACTTACAGTCTTCTCAAGAAACCAGTCTCATTATACTGGCCTTCATCAAATGTATTACTCACTCCAGCCAAGCCCTAGTCCAGTATGTGTCTGACTTCACTTGGTTTAGCTGAGGTGGATGGAGAAGCAATGCTGGGTCTAACTGCATAAAGTTTTACAAGGAGACATTGTAAACTAGAGCTGTATCAATCAAGTGGATCTTATTTATTTATCATATTTAAATACAGCTCATCTCACTCTCAGAGGGACTGAGTCTTGGCATGGATATCAAATTGTATCAAAGTTCTCCACAGAGTTCATGGGATCATGAATATCTTGTGGTTAAACAAACCCAAACCCTAGATTCTATTGGCAATGTTTGATTGAAAGAAATTGTTTAAGTATTCAAGTCTGTGTCTACTTTCAAGATACCAGGAATTAAATCCAAGAACTTCTGACCTCTCTGCCACTCAGATTCAATCTTCTTCCTACAGATCAATTTTATAACTTCAATTATAACACAGTGGAGACTCCAAGAAAAAAGTTGTACTGTTGTTGTTTTGTTTTGCAGTTCAGCACAACTATAGCAACAAGATCAAGGTCAACTCAGCCTTCCATCCTTTCTAAGGTGGGTAAAATGAGGACCCGGTTTGTGGGGGCAATAAGCTGACTTTGTATAAAATATACAAAAGTATGAAGGCTATTGCTTAACGCATTGTAAGCCACCCTGAGTCTCCGGAGAAGGGCAGCATATAAAAATAAATAAATAAAAATAAATAAAAACTGAAGCCATTTTATACTTTAAAAGCATATTTTAAGATGCCAATCTGTTAAACAGGGTCAAGCAATTTGTTTGTACTAGCTTTGTAATTCACATTATTGCTTTGGTGGTATGTAATTTTTCTTGCTTTAGTTGATAATATTGTGATGACTTTGATCAAGCAGACAGTGATGTCAGCCTTCCTCATAGTTCACTGAATCATGCTTACTCAGTTCACACAATTTCCTGGATTTATGTAACAGTGAAAATAGTATGTGGACCAGGTTCATTCTACACTCATGAAGTTAAAATATAGTTGTTTAGTTTAATTTATTTTGCTAGAGCTGGCTGCTGATAAGTCCTGGAGCAATCGTGAATTTCCTGTAGGTCCTAAGGCAGTGCAAAAATTCTTGTTGCACATTTTTTGTCTATATTGTTCCTGGCTGTATGAGTTTCTGGGCTGTCTTTTAAAATATGAAAAGAAAGGTAAAGAATGTTTCTAAATGGTCATGCAAGTTACAGATCTCTAGACTTGTATAAATTAGATCCTACAGAAGAGTATATATGAGAACATATCCAAGGCACCTACTCCTGGAATTCATTTACAGTGATGTTAATCTTGCTATGGCTAAAATGCAATACATAAAACTTTACAACAATTACATATGTAATCAAACAATTCACTTGGTCAAATTCATATATGTGCACAAAGTGTATAGAATGAGCAGTTTAAAAAAAGTGTTTTGATAAATTTTTGCCTGCAAATCTGTTGTTGTGACTTTAGCTTTATTCTGGTTTTTGTACAAATAAGGTAGTCCTTGAGGCCAAAAATTTTGTTGCAAAGTGAGACAGTTAAGTGAGTTTTGCCCCATTTTACAACCTTTCCTTCCTGATTAAGTGAATCACTGCAGTTGTTAAATTAATAATACAGTTGTTGAGTGAATCTGGCTTCCCCCATTTGCTGACTTTGCTTGTCAGAAGGTTGCAAAGGATGATCACCTGACTCCGAGACACTGCAATCATCATAAATACGAGTCAGTTGCCAAGCACCTGAATTTTGATCACATGACCAGGGGGGTGCTGCAACCATCGTTAAGTGTGAAAAATGACCTTGGGTTACTTTTTTCAGGGCCATTGTAACTTCCAAAGGTCACTGAATGAACTGTTGTTAAGTTGGACACTACTTGTATTTGCATACAGCATTGAACACATGAAGCGAGCTGAAAGAGAAATGATTCCTGAATGCATGCATTTGCACGTGCACATTTGTATAAAGATCACAAGAACTCAGGTTCTCTGCATGCTCTGGAACGCAGGTGGCAGGGCCGGCAAAATCCTTCTTTTCCTCTAAATAGGAATTGTCTGCTGTTTGCAATTCTATTGTCGCTGAGGACAGATCCGCTGAGGATCATACAGATTTATTAAGTTCAGAATCTAAAAACTGCCCCACATTTATTCATTCCATTTAGTTAGAGCTGTATGCATAGAGCTGTGTCTGTAGAGATTCTCAGTCATCCAGGTCATGGTTGTCCCAAAGGTGCTTTTTCAGGAGGCAACTGGACTTTCTTGTTCTTTCTTTTGAAGACGTTTCGCTTCTCATCCAAGAAGCTTCTTCAGCTCTGAGAGGATAGTGGGGAATGGAAGGATTTATATTCCTTGCAGACAGCTGGTAATCCTGTCAGAGCTGCCTCCTGAAAAGACAAATTGGGAGAGAGCTGTGTATGCAACAAAATTTCATTTTAATGTATGCCGATTAGTGTACATTCAAAGTGAGAATAAACTTATTCTGAGTCTGTAATTCAGTCAAGACTTCGGGCTGTTCCCACGTTAAGACATCCACCATAAATAAAAACGATAAAACGCCCACAGTCCATTATTAAATCGGGGAGGGAAAAATGAAATAAATCCACACCCGACCTCAAAATCAATACATTCCACCTCGATGACGTCGTCTCAACGCACAATTGCTCTTTGGAAGAGTTCCGTGTTGGCGTCTTCCTAAAGAGAAGTGTGACTTCAGGGCGGACGACGACTTCATAGGGCAAACAGTGGGGTGTCCCAAGGCCTGCGGAGGAGGAAGTCGTTTTCACTCGCGCCGCCAGGTGGCGCCTTCCCGTGGGGGTGGCGGAGGTGGGTGGAGAAGAGGCGGATTTTATCGCGGCTGGGAGGAGCCCGGGCGGAGCAGGCAGTTCTGCTTGCCGTTTCTTTTGCACGGGCTTTTGGTTTGCTATGTTCTCGGCATGAGCTTTCCGGGGTTTTCACTTTGTCCTCGTTTTCGGACTTTGCGTGTGCCGGTCTTCTAAACGCCAGTGCGCCCCGCGTCTTTCCTGGGGGAGAGTCTCCTCGCCGGCTTCCTGCGCTGGGGACCATGTCGGAGATTCGGAGCTACGGGGAGAAGAAAGAGATGCTGCTGGAAGGCGGCGGCGGCGGCGGCGCGTACCTGGAAGAAGGACAGTGCGACTCGGGTATCGATTTTATCCGTTCCCTGCATGGCCAGCCTGGGGAAGCGGAGCCCCGATCCCCGGCTGCCGGAAGGATCCCGCTGGATAAAATCCCTGGATCTCCCAGTCAAGGCAAAGAGGAACCGGCAGACGAAAGACTTGATTCGAGTTACGGCTCTTCCTCTATTGTGGAGTCCTTAACTGGGCTGCAAGGGGAGCCTAAGCCTGAGAAGGAAGAGGAGGAGGAGGAGGAGGAGGAGAGGCTCAGGCAGCAGCTGCTGGAGATCCTTGCTTTCCTATCCGAGGACGGAGACACGTGAGTGACTCCCGAGGCGTCCCTATGTGCGGTTGACAGCCGGACGATGTGTGTTTCGCGTTTGCTGCGCGATTCTTGCATCCGCGTCTGCTTATTTGGCGTTAACGAACCTTATTCCTGGAACCTGGAAGTTTAAGGGAGGGGAAACCGTTTGCAGTTTAATGGGAAAAGGGGGGGGGAAAGGTTGCTTCCCGCACTACATTTGTGAGTTGGCCATACAAACAGGGACCCTGCCTGCAATCACCCATGCACGTGTTTATCTGCAAGATGGAGAATACAGGAAAGACACAGGCAGGGTTTCAATACATTATGAGTTGGGTGGACTCATCTGTTTTTTTTAAGGTGACCCAATAGTTACATAGAACTATTTATTAAGAACTATTGTGTCTGCCTGGGGGTAAAAAAGAATAAGTTATGGTTTTTCACCCTGTATATCAAAATACATATTTTGTCAGTTCTCATCATACAGTAAGAAGCCTAGTCAATATATGCATAACTGTATTGAAACCACACACACACACACACACACACACACACACAATGAAGCTGAGGTTTGGAACAGATGATAGGAAGAGAAAAAATTATGAAACCCTGTTCCTCCTCTCACAACTTGCCATGTATTTACTAAATTTCTTGAGCCAGTGCTGGCTTGTGCTTCTGATAGGAGCTTGCCTATATGTTGTCAACCTGTCTGTATAGCTTGAAGTGGGAAAGTTGCTGAGGAACTCTACACAGGGTGATCTGATCCAAAACTCTCTCCTAGCTAGGCATCCTTTGGAGAGATGGATGGGCTCCTAGCAATAGTGAGTTGGGGCTGTGATTGCAGGTTCTTCTGACATTTGCTCCAGTTCCATTCTCTTACTGTAAAGAAGGAAATATATTCACTTTAATGATCATTGCCATTAATCCGCTGATATTTTTATACCCTTCTTTGTGGGCTAAGACCTGGGATTTGATAATTAGATCCCCTTTTCTTCTCTGTTGTTATCCTGCAGATTTGATTAATCTTTTTTCCCCTCCCCCTGAATGGGCCTGTTACATGTATTGCTCGTCTTGCATGCCTAGAAGATAGGGGGTTTTGTTCCTTAGCACATGGAAAATGCAACACGGGCTTCATTTTTGGTTTCCATAAACAGAACAAATAATGTGGTGAAGAATGGTATATTATTAAATACCTTTTTTATGTCACTTCCTATCCAAAAGCATTTGCACAGTAACAATACATTGAACTAATAAATAAACTACATGCAGCTAAATAGAAAAGAGAAACAAACATTTCAGAGACGATCTGAATGAAGAAAGAGCATGATAACTGGGTCTGGCATGATGTATAATCCCACACATCCGGAGGGTACCACATGGGAAAGATTGTAATACTTTCTTACTTGCTTCTGCCCCAAGTCTCTTCTCCTTTCCCTTGCCTGCTTAGTTTCCTCTTCCTTCCCCAGCATTGCTAATGTGATAAATGGGAGGGAGGGGGAGCTGAGTGAATCACAAATCATGAGTGGAGAAAAGCGTTGTGGGAAGAAAAAGCAGCTGCTGTTGCTTCCACGGTTCCTTCTTGCTTTATTTTCTCTACCAGGAAGGGGACCAAAAAAAAAAGCAAGCAAATTCCTTCCAGGAGTAAAATCAATGGGAACAGGGTGCAGGCAAAGATCATGTATCATAAGAGCTTCAGGCTCTTGTCCTCATCTTCTTTCTGCCTGAAATTCTTCCTAGGGTGCCTCCCTCTGCTTTAGACTTTCTCAGTGGCAGTCTGTGTCCTGAAATTCAGAACTAACTTTGCTTATTGCTTTGGGCATCTCTAGTTTTCCTAGTTGTGCTAACCTTCTGCAGTGCTTTTCTCTAGCTATGCAGAGTTTTTGATTGTGGCTGAGCTGGCTGGTTACAAGAAGTCTGTTAGTCAGCACCTCAGAGGGAGATCAGGTTGGGAGAAAGCTAATGGAAGAAACGGAAACGATGGGGATGAAGGCTTCTAGCCTGATCAGATATTTGCTCATGATGGGGAAACTTGGGGGGAATTTGCACTTTTCCTTCCTGTGGTCTTTCCTAGTTTAAGGAACTGGGACAGCTGACCTCCAGGAGCAAATATAAAAGATATTCTCATTATAAAAGATATCCTGCTCTGCAAAATGCGAGTTACCTAAAGTTGTGGGTTGCAGGGTCAGAGTTTGGGGGCGGGATGGGGGCAGGCTGGGCTTCTCTCTTCCCAGCCCAATGTAAGAGATTTCATTACTCCTTTCTTCTTTAAACTTTAAAAAATGTGTATGTGTGTTAAAGAAGTATGGGAGTGTGTGTCTTATTTCTCTCTGTTCCATTGAAAAGAGTAGCTGCTAGTTCGGTGGGTCTTTGGGCATCCGGCCTAGCAAAGCTAAGATTCTTTTTATTCACTATTTCACAGCAATGGACAATTATCACTTCCTCATGACAGTTCTAATGATGAAAGAACAGGAGTTTGTGGCTTCAGATCTCTAGTTCCTGTTTTCTTTTTAATAGTTCCATAATGAAGCTGGTTCTTGAAGACTAGTGTTTGCAGCTGATGTCTCTGGAACAGGTCAGCTACATAGCACAGCTGGCTGGGGAATTGTGGGAGCTGAAGTCCACAAGTCATAAGTTGCGATACCTTTACTTTAAATAATATTATTTTTGTATACATATGTGAATCAATCTGATTCTCACACATGTGTAAATGTCAGATGATGATCTTTATGTATGAATGGCAGATGGAAACAAACTATTTAGTATAGGTTTACACTTAGTTTATTTTAGTATGTATTCCATTGCCCTTTCAAAAGGTTTAAAGGTTATTAAATAGTTCCTGTGGAAAAGGGAGGAACTGCAATGGCAAGGCAAGGAGGCAAGTGAGTAGCCCTCGACTTATAACAATTCATTTAGTGACCGTTTGAACATTGACTGTTTTAACGGCACTGAAAAAAATGACTTATGTCCATTTTTCACACTTACAACCTTTGCAGCATCCCCATGGTCACATTATCAAAATTCAGACGATTGACAACAGATCCCTATTTATGACGGTTGCAGTGTCATGTGATCCCCTTTTGCTACCCTCTGACATGCAGAATCAATGGGGAAGCCACTTAACAATCGTGTTACTAATTTAACAACTGCAATGATTCACTTAACAAATGCGGCAAGAAAAGTTGTAAAATGGGATGAAACTCATTTAACAAATTTCTCACTTAGCAACATAAATTCTGGGCTCAGTTGTGGTCGCAAGTCAAGGACTATTTGCATAGTCAAAGATTGCCTTTTCAGGAACCATCCTGTTTAGTTTGTAGTAAGTGGCTTTCTCCCATAGACTTACCCTTTCCTATTAAAACCACAGAATTTTAATTTAAGGTATGTTAGAAGTATGAAATGTGGCTGATCACAAATTATTCTGAGCATAGAATCTAGAGGTTATCTTGCAAGCTGTTTGGGCAACACCACCCCAAGGCCAGTAAACCAGTTTGCCAGCAGCCATCTTCTATTTACAGCTAATAGTAGAGATGGCCATGTTCTTGTCTTAACACACTAAAACAAGTAAGGGAGCAGCAACTGAAAACATTGGGGAAAATATGGAAAGAAAGAATGCCATGCAGATATTTGCACGGACAGCATTTTTGCAGACTATTACAAATTGGTGAAATTGTGGAAAAACAATGAGAGTTACCAGGTAACCTTCAACGACAAGATGTGCAACTATGATTCAAACCTTGAGAGGAGACAACCGATTATAATTTTAATTGTAATTACAATGCCAGGATTCAGTGCGTGTGAGTTTGTCTTCCAACTGGATATCCAGTGCTTGTTGACCAAAGATATGGAAGACCACTTGCTTTTCTCCCTCAGAAATTTAAAGTCTTCGATCAACTCCAGGAAGGAGAAGAAAACCATGGACAGTTGTCCCAATGCCTGAGGCTAACAATGGAATTGGATCAGTGGTGAAATCCAATTTTTTTTACTACCAGTTCTGTGGGTGTGGCTTGGTGGGCGTGGTGTGACTTGGTGGGTGTGGCAGGGGAAGGATACTGCAAAATCTCCATTCCCACCCCACTCCAGGGGAAGGATACTGCACAATCCCCATTCCCTCCGCACTCCTGGGGAAAGGATATTGCAAAATCTCCATTCCTAGCCTATTCTGGGGCTAGCCAGAGGTGGTATTTGCCAGTTCTCCGAACTGCTCAAAATTTCCGCTACCGGTTCTCCAGAACCTGTCAGAACCTGCTGGATTTCACTCCTGAATTGGATACTCTCCTCTTCCTAAAGAGAGACCCAGAGAGCCATCTTAGTGCGGCTCTTTGCTTTGCTTCAGAGAGAGGATTAGTCCATGCAGCCCCCACTTAACAAAACATGGGATTCCCCCAACTAAGTAGTAATTTGAGAAGCTGCGTGGAAACTGTTGTAGCTATTTTGAATATGGCCTGAACTCTAGTGGGAGGAGGAGGTGTCAGGGAAGCCTAACACTATAGCGTGGGGTTTTTGTCCTATGCTCTGCTGACTGGTAGGAAATCACATGACTGCTGCTCTAGAATGAAGGTGGAGTAGAAAATGGGAAGGTGACAGAGTTTATTTAAATCTCCCTTCAGGGGCTTTTTTTCAGTTTTCATGTGGTACTTCCTATACATAACAGTACTTAAGGCTGATTTGACTTCTGTGCACCAAGTGGAACATATGGTTGGGAGAGATGTGCACGGTTTTACTTAGCCTTTATGGTAAGCACATATTCCGGTTAAATACTTATTTCCATGATATGTTTGTGACTGAAATAATCCTGACTACCTTCAGTGAATCCCTTCGTTTTTCTAACGTAAACTAAGCATGTTACTTCTGGGGAAAAAATTAGCAATCTTCTTACAGTAGTTGAAGTTGTCATCTGGACTTAGCTGAGCAAGCAGATAGAAACCGTGATGTATGAGCACCAGGTGATACCTGGAGGTTTCGAAACATGACTGAAAGTTACGTGGGGAAGATTGTACCATTCATACTCAAATTCTGACCATGAATGTGAAGAGGGGATAATTTTGGGTAGCTGTCCCCCCACCCCACCCCACTGCATGTTTGACTCAAGGAATTCTTCACATTACTGTCAATGAGAATGCGCTGTTCTATGAAGAATGCTAATATGCTAGTATTTACATGCATATTTTGGTACATGTCATATGTAGTCTCTTCACATGGCTAATAAATGTGTGGGTGGTAAGAGGAAAACTCTAACCTCACTATATTTTCAGTGCATGAAGGATTCATGTAAAATCCTTTAGAAATTCTCAAGTCATGTATACAATATGTTTTCTTGACTGTGCAGAAAACTGAGCAAAATTTCATAGTACTGTAAACATTATAACTGGTTGGAGAAAATCTGTGTTGGAGGAGATTAGTCTGTGGGGCAAAAAAAAATCAGAAATCTAGTGTTACTTTTCTAACTAACAAATGTTATTAAATGAAATAAAGTTTCATGAGTTACAGGTTACTTCGTCAGATGCACAGAGTGGCTACACTAATGTAGGATTTAAATTGGGTTGAGATGGGGAAGAAAAAGGGGGAAGACAGGATGAGTATGCTGAGGCAGGTTACATGTGGTGATCCTTATCAATCAACAACTATAATGAATTAAAATTGTTGGACTGCTGGCTCTGGAATGACCAGACCCATTGATTAATTGATTAATTGATCGATTGATTGATTTAGCATATGGCATATCATACATGGACTAGCAATATGAATTAACATTTCAATTAGATTAGTAGAACCCGATAAAATATAAAAAGATCTATGTTCAAATACCAATGTCTAGGCCATCCAACCATTGAAGTGCAACATTGTTTATATATTTTTTTAAAAAACCCAGATACTGGAGCAGTATATGCCCTCATCTTACAACCAGTTACAGTTTGATGCGGGATGCCACAGTCACTCTGAGGAGAGGACACTCTGCCCCATTTATACAGAGAGTCCCGGTAGGTGCCATGTGAGATGCAAATCCTATTCAGGGTTGTCCATTGCTAACTTGGTAGTTCAAAGCCTGGCACCTTTTTGGTGGGGTCATTTATACATCTTCCTGACCAGATTGGTATGGTCCAGAAGAAGAAGTTTGCCTGGAGCTAGAGATGGCTGGATTGACAGACACATTCCCTCTCCCCCATCTGTGGTAGCTTTTGCCTGTTGCACATTTTCTAATTCCATTTCAATCTAGCTTGGATTTTCAAAGATCCTGGTTGATGAATGATCCTTACCTGGAGGAAGATGGGAATGTAACATTGCTCTGTGTTATATTATATTGATAAATGTGGGGTGGCATGGCGACATAATAATTTGTTTCTATTTGAAAGATTGGTTTCAAGAAAAAAGAAAATATAATGTGGCTAGTAGCTTATAAGAGTCCATTAAATTCATTTTATTCTTCATAACCCTATAGTATTATATGTAATCACCGGTTTCCAACATATAATACTAGCATAGTGGATAATATTATACAAAACTAAAAATTTGCAGTGAGATATCAGCAGATGATATTTAGCTCTATTGTTATGTATCATGATAGTTAGGCTATGCAAGTGCCTAGATTTGGGTATGATTAGGATCATAAACATTAATTAAACAAATGCAACAAGACATGCATATTATATATGTCTATGGAGATTCTCAACCATCCAGGTCAGGTGCTTTGCAAAAGACAACTGGGCTTCCTTAGTTTTTTCTTGAAAATGTTTCGCTTCTCATTCAAAAAGTTCTGACTGAATGATGGGGAATGGAAGCATTTATATTCTTTGCAGTCATCTGGTCATTAGCACTTTGAATGTCAGTTGGTGGTTAGCTCTCTGAGAGTTGCTGAGGCCACTTGGGGGTTTTAACTATATCGTCAGGGTCACCTGAATCTGAGTGCAAATGGGTGTGGAACAGGGGTGGGTTCCACTTACCTTTACTACTGGTTCGCAATGGGATCGCATGCACAGATCACTTCTGATGACATCAGGGTCAGTGGGCGGAGCCTCCCACCAGTTTTACTACCAGTTCTATAGAACCGGTCTGAACTGGGGGCAACCCACCACTGGTTTAGAACCTTCTTGATACTGCTGAAAGGGCTGTGTTGTAGACAGGAGATGGGTGGTGTCATATCCTTCCCACTCTGTTGAGGGAGGACTGTTCATGGATGGTCTCTTTTATCCCTCTTTTAAAATAGTGGTCCTCTCTGTCTATAATGTGGACTTTGTTGTCTTCAAAAGACCTTTGTCTTTCAAATGCTTTGTTTTTCAAGAAAAAAGTTAGGAAAGTCCAGTTGCCTTTTGAAAAGCATCTTTGGGATATGCATTATAGTTAGTTTATCCTTGAAAGCAGTGGTGGAATTCAATTTTTTTTACTACCGGTTCTGTGGGCATGGCTTGGTGCGCTCGGCGTGGCTTTGTGGGTGTGGCTTGGTGGGCATGGCAGGGGAAGGATACTGCAAAATCCCCATTCCCTCCCCACTCCTGGGGGAAGGATATTGCAAAATCTTCATTCCCACCCCACTCTGGGGCCAGCCAGAGGTGGTATTTGCCGGTTCTCCAAACTACTCAAAATTTCCATTACCGGTTCTCCAGAATCTGTCAGAACCTGCTGAATAGCACCCCTGCTTGAAAGAGCAAGGGACTCCCTGATCAGCCTTGAGCTCCAAGTAATAACTGTGGCTTATTGTGTGTTCTATCAGGTGGGCTGATTACAATCATAGCTGCCAAAGGACAGTCTGGCTGGACTATTCCAAAGCTTAGTGACCTCTTGAGTGGATTACTGTAGGGAATAGTCACCTGCAACCTGGAAGATGCATATAGCTCTTGAGACATATTTTTAGCATCCAATCCCTTTATAGTCTACCCTTGCAGATCAGTCTGGAAACTGGTGCTACTCCAGAGGGTGGCTGTCAGGATTTTAACTGGACAGCCAGTTGGAATCATTACATTCTAACTGAGAGCTTCAGTGGTTGCATGTTTGCTCCCCACCCCAATTCATGGAACTGGAGCTGGTGCTCGTTTCTAAAGCCTAGGTGGTTTATGGCATCATTATCTGTAAGCGCTGGAGTCTTCATGCCCACCTAGATTCACTTTTGGCGAGATGGCTGGGCATATAAATTTAATACGTGCTCAACTCTTAAGAACATCTGGTGATGATTATCTCCATGAATTGCCAAAAGGAGCCTGATAGCAGCCTTTTGGATTAAAAACATTTACTAAAAGGGAAAAGCTTTTATGAGCTGCAGCTCACTTCATCAAATGCAGCAAAAGTTATATTTTTTAATAAACCATATTACCATAGTTGGAAAAGGTGCTATCAGGTTCCTCCTGTGTTTTTGGCCACCATAGACTAGCACAGATTTCCATCTACAAAGTATTGCTATTGACCAAGGCGGGAAGATTCCTTTTTGGGCCTCTCACATGATAGATAGAACATCCTTCCCATAGAAATATGATTTGACTAGGCAATCTTTTCAGTGCCAGATTTATATTTTTATGTTAAAAGCTCAGTGGTCTAAGCTACATTAGATTTACTTGCATAGTATGTTAAATTGGGTTATATTGATTAGACTATACAACAGCCTTTAAAATTCTTCAGTGATCCTTGCATGAAGAGTGTGTAAATGCTTTTAGTTTACATTATGTTTTAGTATACTTAACTATGTAGTCATGAGAATTAGTTTGGTGTAGTGGTTAAGGCACTGAGCTAGAAACCAGGAAACTTAGACACAAAGTGAGGTGGGTAATCTTGGGCCAGCACCTCTCCCTCAGCCCTAGGAGGAAAGCAATGGCAAATCACTTCTGAAATGTTGCCAAGAAAACTTTTAGGGACTTATCACCAAGAGTTAACATTGACTCTTAAGCAAAACACAAACAAACAGACTCATTTTACACTCTCCTGCTATTTACAAGGCTGGTAGAACAACCATTACCACCATCTGCTACTTTTATAGGCCTGCTGCATATACCACTTCATCTCTTTACTTGTTATACAATTGGCAGTGACTCAGCGAGAAAACTTACTAAATTCTCACTATTCCCCATAAGGCTAGAGAGATGTTCATTGTTGACAATATTCAGTAGTCTGATTGCATGTATAGCAGTTTCCCAGAATGTAATGTGTAGTATGGTAATATATAGTGATATAAGCCACCCAGGGTTACTCTGTATAGTGAGACAGGTGCCATGTAAATTTAATAAATAAATAAACAAATATGAAAAAGTAGGATACTCCTGAAAACAACAACAATAAATCAAATATGATACTGTTCCTAAACCTTTTATCTCAAGTTCCTTCTTTTCACATTACCCAACAAAGATGCAGGCACTTTTCATAAATATTTATTTCTGTGTTTAGCCTCACTAGAACTTCACACCAATGTGTTCTTTGCTAAATTTAATGTAAGTTTCCAGAATATGAGAAGGATATTGGATATAATGAACAGAAATTGGTTGAAATAGTTTTGACATTTGAAGAACATAAATACGTTCATCAAATGTACTGTTGACCTAAGGTAAAAGTAATTTTCTGATGTATTCACCTTCAGATGCCTGTATTCTAAAATGCTATACATCTTGTTAGTATGAGACTCTCTAGTTATTTATTTACTTAGAAAGGTGTGTAAAACTCTAGGAATGCTGCAAAACCTAAATAGCAGGGAGCAGCCTGTTGATTAGGATATAAGATTTTATAAATACTAAAAATATTGCAAATGTTACTACTGAAAAATAGCATTCCTTTGCAGAAGAGGTCAGAATGATGACCTTAAAAATTAACACAAAGGAAGCATGGAATTCCCCTTCTGCCTTTTTTTTTTTTTTTTTTTTTTGAGAGAGAGAGAGATGATTGTTGAAACAACAAATTCAATATTTCCTTCCTTTTGTTTTCTTACTCTTATTGTTAACAGCTCAAATGTTAGCATTGTCCACTTTGGGGAGAATCACATAGTATATTCTGCTTTTAGTAGTGTGGTTTCTTGTATTTTTTAAAGTTTCTGATGATGCAAGAATATGATTTCCAACATGAATCCCTCCAGATTGTTTGTCCTACATCTTCCATCATCCTTGACAATTGGCCAAACTGGCTGAGGCCAATGAGAATTTAAGGCTAAAACAACCAGGACAGTGGTGGGTTTCAAAAATTTTTATTACCGGTTCTGTGGGTGTGGCTTGGTGGGCATGGCATGGCCTGGTGGGCGTGGCAGGGGAAGGATACTGTAAAATCTCCATTCCCACCCCACTCCAGGGGAAGGATACTGTAAAATCTCCATTCCCTCCCCAGTCCAGGGGAAGGTTACTGCAAAATCCCCATTTTCTCCCGATCAGCAGGGACTCGGGAGGCAGAGAATAGATGGGGGCGGGGCCAGTCAGAGGTGGTATTTACTGGTTCTCCGAACTACTCAAAATTTCTGCTACCGGTTCTCCAGAACTGGTCATAACCTGCTGAAACCCACCTCTGAATTACGGGCATATATGTCGGGAAGGCTTGTATGTACTTCTAATCTCACATATATTATTAAGCCAACAGAATTCAACCAATTCAGAAGTGAGCCAGTAGAACATTTATCTTGCATCCAAAACAATCTGAATTTAATGCTCAATCATTCTAGTTAGGGTGAAATAGTAGGTAATAGAAAAAGCTGTGTCTGAGGTCCTAGAAACCATTTGCCAGTCAGAATCAATAATACCTGACTTACTATAATATTATTTTGTAAGTTTTTAACAGAATAAGTGAACGCTCCTGATTAATCTCTCCCAATTCTGCACATATTACTCTAGTAATCTCTAATATACCAATCTCCAGATGTGTTTGAATTATTGCTCTCAATATTTTAAGCCCTGTGTTGTGTAGCCCAGACAATAGGCAGTTCTGCACAGTTGATCCCTTTTGCCTTAAGGCTGCCTTCCTCTAATCCCAGTGCTATTACGAAGAAGTTGACATTTCTTGCAGACTATTCAGTTGTGAAATATACCATGCTGTACAAAGAATTGCTGAGCTACTGTCTGAATATCAATGCTAAAGGCACCTCTGCTATTTTGTAATCTGAATATTAGTGAGATGCTTGTTGGTCGATTGTCTTAGAAAGGAAGGGTACAGAGGAATATATGGGGCTTGGAATCCAGCCTCAATTGAATTCCAGTCACCTTTCATAAATTTGGAGGCTTCTATCTTTGCCAGCTTTTTGATCTCTGAGTGATAACATTGTATCTGATCTACAGAAAGCCTCTGGCAATTTATTGAAACTACGATGGATGCCGTCCTACTTTGCCTGTTTCATTTAGATGTTGTTCTTGGATTCCATCAACATGGATTCCATACCACTAGACTAAGGAAATGAAAAGCGATGAGAAAATTATACGAACAGCTTTGCATAGCAAAGAGGAGCTAATAGTAGAACTGGGCTCCTCTCCTGTTCTCTCATCTCACTCAGCCAATTTGGGAGGGCGGAATTACAGCTTCAACTTTGGCTCGGCAACTGGGTTATTCCCTAGCCTAGCAGGTGTACAATAGTTCCGCTTTCTTCCCACTTCACAGTGTAATATCCAGGGCAAGGTCAAGTAAACAGCAGCTGAAGCTTCACTCCCACCCTTCCTTGCCTCATGACATGTTTGATCAGGGGCTTCCCGCTTAGACACGGGAACATTCCCACTCACTGTCTTAGTGTAAATTTGCGAATTTTCCACAGATGCACTTTTCCCATGAATTTTACTCGTACAACAAATGTCCTCTGTTTTGGATAACAGAGTTTGGCTAACTGGAGTTGTTCTCCTAGGGGAAAAAAGTATTTTGAAATCAGATAATTGCGCATGTGAGATATTTATGTGCTTTTATCCAGTTTAACATTTTTATTGAGTTATAAAATATTGTAAAGTACAAAAGTAAACAGAAAAGCAGTAGGGAGGAAAAGGGGAAAGAGAAGTGAGGAAAGATAAGAGAAAAAGAAAAGAAAAGCATTGACTTCCAGCTCTCTCTGTTACAGTAAAATAAGGCATTAACATCAAATCACAATTTTTTGCTTTTTCATAATAATATGAACAAGCCATTTCTGTAAAATTCTATCAGTCTAATTGGTAAAACCCAAAATCAAAGTTTCATTCTTTTCCACATCAAGCACAAAGTTCAGAAGTGGTCTCCATGTGGAAACAAAAGTACTTATGTCCTTTTTTTAAAAATCAAAGTAGTCAATTTTGTCATTTCAGCCAACTCCATCAACTTCTGCAACCATTCATCCGTAGTAGGAATCAAAGTGTCCTTCCATTTTTGTGCATACAATAATCTTGCTGCTGTCAATATATATAATAACAAAGTTCCAGATTTTTTTTCTCCAGTTCTTTTTCCATTAGGCTCAAAAGGAAAAGTTTATGTGCTTTTAAAAAAAACATGTATCTTTTGCTTTTGCAAATCACAGAGAGAAGTAAGCAGCTGGGTAGTGCGGCTGTTTTTCTAGTGTATTGGTGCAGAGTGCGATCATGCAAGCCATACTGACTGCCCAAAGAAGGGCACATGTAACACACTTGCTCTGCCAACTGCACTGGGTGCCGGTTTGCTACCGGATCCAATTCATGGTGTTGGTTATTATCTATAAAGCCCTACATGGCATAGAGCCAGGCTTCCAATGGAACTGGCTTTGCCCCATCATATCAGCCCTTGTCACTCGATTAAGCAGGAAAGGTATGCTGGAGACCCCATCAAAGAATTTTGATTGGCAGGGTCTAGGACAGTGGTGGGTTTCAAAAAATTTTACTACCAGTTCTGTGGGTGTGGCTTGGTGGGCGTGGCAGGGGAAGGATACTGTAAAATCTCCAGTCCCACCCCACTCCAGGGGAAGGTTACTGCAAAATCCCCATTTCCTCCCGATCAGCTGGGAATTGGGAGGCAGAGAATAGATGGGGGCAGGGCCAGTCAGAATTTTTATTACTGGTTCTCCAGAACTGGCCAGAACCTGCTGAAACCCACCTCTGGTCTAGGAAGACAGCCTTCTCTGCTACCGCCCTGCATTATGGAATATCCTGCCCCCCACCCTGATATGAGGCAGACTCTCACTCTTTTGGCCTTCTGCAAAGGGATCAAAACTTGGCACTGCGGCCTTGCTTGAACCCATACCTGTATTAACTAATACTCAATGTCCAACTTGGAATTTTTGTACCTTTTTCAAATTTCATTTATAATTTTAAAAATGTTTTAATCTTAAATTAATTTTAATTAATTAGGGAGGAGCCATGATGGTGCAGTGGTTAGAATGCAATATTGCAGGCTGATTCTCCTCACAGCCAGGAGTTCAATCTTGACTATTCCTCCATCCTTCCAAGGTTGGTAAAATGAGGACCCAGATTGTTAGAGATAACATGTTGACATTGTAAACCATTCAGAGAGTGCTATAAAGCACTGTGAAGCAATATATAAATCTAAGTGCTAGTGCTAAGTGCCGTTAATATTTCAATGTTAATTTTATACATTGTATATATTATTATATTGTATGCTGCCCAGAGCTACTCTCTGATGGACTGGGTGATTTAGAAATAGGAAGTATAAATATATATTTTTTTTTAATTCTGCTTAGCCCTTTCTCTCTCCTCCATCTGATTTTTTACTAGTTGATGCCAGACCAATATTCAGTCCTGCCTCTCCTGCCAATTAGAATCAGAAATATAGAGATTTTTTTTCTTTCTTAGTGAAAGATTCCCACAATTTATTTTGTATCTTGAAGAAAATTTTGGGCTTTATGGAAGACACATTTTTTTGTGCATGTGAATTGGCACTTATGAAATGCTCTGTCCGCTGAAAATACTTGGAATTTAATTATCATGATGAATAGTTGGAAATATACTGTGGTCAATGTTTGCTCTGTATTCTTTTCAGAAGAAGACTGATGCTTCAGTGGACAGTGACTATTCTAATGTGGATTTCATAGGCCTGAGACACACATTGTCAAATGATAAAGTGGAATCTTAAGATGGTAGAATAGCATTCTAGATTTCTTGTTCTGCTTTTTGTTTAAGTAAAGAAAACATTATTGATTGTTTATTTTCAGAGTCTGAATATAGATTATTTCAGTATTTCTCATCCCTGGCAACTTGAAGATGTATGGACTATAACTCCCAGAATTCCCCAGTCAGCAAAGCTAGGTGGGGAATCCTGGGACTTGAAGTCCACACATTTTCAAGTTGTGCTGTGCTGACTGGAAATGGTAGAAATTGTAGGGCAACTATTTTTAAAGAACATGTTAGTGAAACCATTTGGTAGAGTTACATGAGATGGGTTTCTGTTCCAGAAAGACTTGTAATTTAACCAGATGCTTGGATCTCATCTTTTCCATTCATCCTGAAGTTTGAGAAAGAGGAAACATGTGAAACCTATGCATCTGCATGGATTCCATATTTCTCAATTACTTGTGTGATGAGAGGAGGGGGGAGAGGAAGAGAATGAATATGCCACCAGTGACTTTGAAGGATGAAGAGTCTCCAAGGCCTAGTTTACTTACAGATCTAACTACTTGTAGTCTTAACTTCTATAGCATCACATTGACTTGTTCCTAACCTGCATCCCCTTTAAATCCCCCCAAGCTTGCAATGGGCCAGTCTTCTTTTAAAATAGAGCTGGCCGGTCTTGCTAATTGAGTGAGTATGCTCACTCAAGAAGTCGTAGAATCCTGTTTTTCTTGCATTGCATTGTCAGATAAAGGAGGCAGTGGTTAAAGTTCACTTCAAATTGCTTTGGAAATTCCCTGCTCTAATGGACATAGAATTAGAAAAAAGTCAAAGGAACTTTGTTTTTATATAACTGAGGTGTAGCAAGATTATTATTTGCTTAAGTGTGAAAAGGCTCAATACTATCTACAAGGGAGGAATGGTTGGTGAAGATGATGGAACTAGCACAGATGGCTAAATTAACTTCTTTGGTTAGAGAAGAGACAACATTTATCTTTACTGATGACTGAAAATGCCTTATAGACTTTGTGCATGAAACAGAAAAAAATGAACTCATGGTTTATGGTTCTGATGATTAGGCAGGATAGATTATCCAAAGAAGAGAGTTATGTTATAATCATAGAGTAAGAGGTAAATTTATAACTGTATTTACAGTTTCCATTAGTTAGAAGCCCAAACACAACTACCTGGTATATTTTTTCTTTCTTTTCTATTTTTCTTTCTTTCTTGCACTTTTAAATTTGTTTGATTTTTCTCTCTTTTCTTTCTCTTAGTTTATATCAGCTTTAACCTTACTTCAAAAAATGTTAATAAAAATATCTAGCTATCATCCAGCTATCTAAAAAGGAACATCCATATCTAGTATAATTTTAGCTTTGAATCTGTTTGAGAATATTTTAATGCAAAGCACAGAGTCCTTTTTTTATGGCTCCTTAAACTCCCTCCAAAAGCACTGCTAAATATTAGTGGTACAATTACTGAAAACCCAAGATCATTTTGTCTTACCATTGTGGGATGGGAGACATAAGTACACTTAAAATAGGCTTGGAACAAGCAAATCAATGATCTAAAATTTTCCTTCCCCTAAACCCCAGAAAACCCCAGCTTCGAGCATGTGCATAATTCAACCTTGCTAACTTTGCATAACTGCTCTGTCCATTTCAGTCCTTGCCTCCTCCTAAATAAGAATGTGCCCTCCCCAGTCACCCCTGTTCTGACTAATTTAGTTTCCTAGGCTGTTTTTAGCTCTGATAAGTCTCTGATTGACACAATATGCTGCTGGGGTATTAAAATTTCTCATGTCAATTTTGCTCCTATTTGTTTCTGAAAAAGCTGCTCAGGGACATTGTTGAAAATGGGTTATTGCTGTTTTAAGAATGTCTGTTTTATATTAGTTTTTCCTCCATCTATAGTTTTCCTTGGATCATATGATGGCGAGCCAAATGATTCCTATTATGATAATGGAACATTGTATGAAAAAAACCCCCAACCCCAATTAGGTCAGTTCACGAGACTTGAAGATGATCTAAAAGATGAGTCCCCTTTCATGGAGATATACACACTTATGCCATCTTGCCTCTGGTTTCAAAACCTGGTTTTCCAAACATATTTTTCTTTTCCAATATACTGCCAAAGCTGTTTTATTAGACTCAATGGAAGGATTCATTCTGCCTGTCTGCCTGCATTATTTGAAAGACTGGACCCGCTCAAATTATATTTACTACTTGAACAAATAATAAATACATACAATACAAGAATAAGAGACATAATAATTGTTCTTTGTCCTCCCCCCTCCCTATCCCACTGTTACTTCCCTATTTAGCCCTAAAATTCTTTGATGAAGTCTACTAAGTTGGGAGAATGACTGATCCCAGATCACCAGGAGACTTTATAACTGTGACCCTCAGTCTTCACAGTTAGAGCAACTTTATTTCAACCATTGTCTTCCTGTTTCCGGTGTCATTTCTATCCCTGTACTGCTTCTGCAGTGATTAATAATGGTAAAAGCATAGTGTGATGTTGTAAATTACTGGTATAAGTCTATGCTGCATGTCATCCTGCTTTTCAGGTAAACAACAGATTAGAAAAAATGATCTGTAAATTTAACCTGTGTGCTTCTTTGCTATATTTATTTAAGGTGTTATGTAGCAGCATGTTTGAGAAGTTAGTTGTTCTCATAAAGGGCTTGTTGATCTGGAAAGCAGTTTCAAAACTTGCAGATGGTATATGTGGGTGAAGCTGAGTTGTGGTTTTAAAAATGTTTTCCTTTTGGCAATTTCTTTCAGCCAAACTTGTAAATGGCTACCTGTTTGTGGCTACCTAGTCACAAAAACTATAAGGGTGGACTCTTTTCTTTTCTTTTTTCCTTCCTTCCAAGTTTTCAAATGATAACATAGTAGAGTGCCATTATGTTAAGTATTCCTATTATGTAGTAAATTAACCTTAAAGCTAATTTGAGAAGTTGTTCTTAAAACTAAGGACTTCTATGCCTGTACAGTTGGTGATGACTGAAGAACAGAGCAATAATGGCCAGGAAGATTAGATCTAGCCCAGATTCCTTCAAATATGTTGGACTACAATTACCATGCAGCATAGGAGAGAGGAATGCTGGCAGAGAATTCTGGGAATTATTGTCCATCTTCTGGAAAACTCCAGATTGAAGTGGGTTCACTTAGCTAGGAAAGCAATCTACAGGAGCTTCGTTTTTACTACCCTGTTTTTTTATTTTATTTTCTTAGTTTTCCACTGATCATCTGCTGGTACTGCTTTACATGCACTGAAGATCACTGAGAGGACTGGCAGACCAGTCCTAACACATTGGCAGAACAATTGGAATTGCCAACTATTAATTTTTTTAAAAAAATTGTTTTTATTTTTATTCCTTTAACCTCAGAGAGGCTGTCCTAGAGACATGTGTAGCTGTAAGGCAAACACTGAGCTGTGAGGAGAACACAAGCTTCTAGGGCAAAAGACAGTTGTTGTTGTTGTTAGTTGTGAAGTCGTGTCTGACCATCGTGACCCCATGGACAACATTCCTCCAGGCCTTCCTGTCCTCTACCATCCTCTGGAGTCCATTTAAGCTCACGCCGACTGCTTCAGTGACTCCATCCTGCCACCTCATTCTCTGTCGTCCTCTTCTTCTTTTGCCTTCAATCGTTCCCAGCATTAGGCTCTTCTCCAGTGAGTCCTTCCTTCTCATTAGGTGGCCAAAGTATTTGAGTTTCATCTTCAGGATCTGGCCTTCTAAAGAGCAGTCAGGGTTGATCTCCTCTAAGACTGACCGGTTTGATCGCCTTGCAGTCCAAGGGACTCGCAGGAGTCTGCTATGCAATAATAATAATAAAAAAAAACCTAAACCATTGTCTATGAAGGGAGGGTTAATTTTTCAATGCAGTCTTGTAAAAACCTCAGCACCGCCAAAGTAGATGCCACTGACAGAGCAAAGTAACCTGTCTCTTCCCCCAGCGATTTGTGTCGGCTGGAAAAAGCAGCTGTGCATTGGCTGCTTTTTGGCCTCCTTCCCTCCTCATCCTGTTGCTGAGGCAACTGTGTGGGCAAGGAAATTCCCCACACCATGTGACTTTGGGCTTCCCCCAGGCTGGTTGCCTGAACTGCAGTCACTCTATTTATGGAGCAGAGCATTCATGCTTGGTGCTCAAAAAAGAAAAGAAAAAGCCCATAATATGGCCACACAGGGGACTGCTTGTGAGACTACCCTCCTTCTTTCCAGCAACTGCAAATAAAGCTTCTCAGCTCCTTCCCCTGGTTCTATGGAAATCCCCACCCCCCTTTTTTTACATGCCTTGGACACCAAAGGGCTTAAAAATCTACAGTAAAAACGAATCTTTGATTTTAAATACCCGCTTGCAAGTGCATCCTGATCTTTGTAAAGTTGGTTAACTTCCGGGAGAAAATGTTATATTAACCAAACTAATATTAGTGTTGTTTTTTAAATATTGCATCTTGCATTGATTCTGAAATTATTTCTGGAGAAAGGAAACAATTGTGATTTTTAAAAATAACCATTTTTTATAAAAAAAAACGGACTTGTTTTATTTACCCACTTTAGCTAATATTTGGTATAATGTCTATACTAACAAGATTACAAAGTCCCCCCCCCCCCGAATATCTGATTAGGCAGTAATTTAGTTCTGTTTCATTTGTAGTCATTTATTTCTTCTGCTGATGACTAAATACTCAGTTTCAAAAAACTGAAAATATTAGATATCACATAGATTTTTATTAGCCATATTAGGCCCTTCTGAATCTTTGTGCAAGTCTTGTACAGTGTATTGCTTATCATTTTCTTATTCAAATAACTATCTTCTAATCTGCAGGTTTTGTTTATGTTTTTTTTTTATTCTTTTAATAGCAACTTTCTCAATTTGTGGCAGGGGTTATGTTGGAAGAAATATCCTTCTGGGTTCAGTTCCAAGTGGGGAAAAAGACACTGGGTTCATGGAAGTCGCTTGGGAAAAAGGTTTATTGATGAACAGGATCACATGGCTTGAGTTCCTGAGCAGAAAAAGGGCAGAGATGCTGAGACTGCCTTGGTTTTATGCCCTCTGTTGGGCTTTGAATTTGAGCTTGTATTCTGATTGGTTGTCAGACTCCCATGGGGCCATGCAGGGGTAACTCTGCAGGTTGTCTTTTGACTTCCAGGTTTGGTTGAGCCTTGCTGGGTGATGCAATCTGCCCAGGTGCCATGTGGGGAGATGGGTAAAGGACTAATCCTATCATGTCCTGAGGGCTGTGGTGAAATCTGAACCAGTTTATTACTGGTTTGCTGGCTGCGCATGCGTGCCGCGCGCTAACTGTATGCTGTGCACGTACATGCGCAGTACACACCAAACACATGCTGCGCACATGGATGCACAGTACATGCCAAAAGGAGGCTTCAGAAGGTAATTAGAACAGCTGTGGGGGGAATCAGCTGTGGCATGCGAGCTTGGGAACCTTTCTTAAAACTTTTTAAAAGCATTTTTTACTACCGCTTCTTCAGAACTGGTAGTTAAAAATGCTTTAAAAAGTAAAAACAAAAAAAAGGTCTGACGATCACACGTCGCTCAGCTGATCTTCGGAACTTTTTTTTTACCTTTTTTACTACCGGTTCGGCAAACCAGTGGCATTTTTTACTACCGGTCCAAGCGAACTGGCCCAAACCAATAGCATTTCACCCCTGCCTGAGGGCCATGTCTTAATCCCATCACATTCCACATGTTTCTCCTTTTCTCATCCAGGAAGGTATAATATTCTGCCTTTTTAATATTTCCTAGTATATTTCATTTTTCTAGGATGGGTGGGTGCTAACTTCCTACAGTTACACATTGTATATACTTCAGCTGAGTTTTCATGAGTTCAGTTGCATGTTAAATATTGGAAAAGTGTGTTTATAAAAGGATATTAGCATTCAATATCTACAATTATAATGACTGTTGGTACCTTACGCTAAGAAAATTAACAGAATTGGCTTTAAACGGTAAAGTATGTATATAAAATGGAAATTTTATATATATAAAATAAATGTCAGCATTCCAGAAGAACCCAACTCCAATTAAAAACTCCAAGACAGGCATTTTCTCAACGTTCCCATTTATTAGAGTAGGTATACTAGCACAGCTGAGAAAACCCGAATCTGAGAGTTCCGGGGTTTACCTCAGTAAATCAAATCCCCAAATCCAGCCCTTGCACCCATCATTCCATCACATGATCCAATCACCATCTGTCCCATCTTGAGACAGCACTTCAACCACTCTTTCTCCAGATGCAGGACTGCCTTGACCTTGGCCAAAAAGAGGAATGCTATTTTGTCTAACTACATCCCTGCTACTAAATCCCCCCTTCTAATTTCCCACGCACAAGAAAGTGGCAGTGTGGAAGCTTCTGGCGTTAATATGGCTTCCAAAGCTGACAATAAATATATATAAATCAAAGTTGATTTTATGTGTGTATATGTATATATACGTTTTGCACTTAAATCATACAATTACAATATACTTTCTCACCCTGTTGAGTTACACATATCCTGCTCAACCCCCATAAAGGCTTGGTCCAATTGTCTAATAATTGGTCTATTCCAAAATGGTGCCTGCTTCCAGGGTGGCACAAATAGCCTCTCTACCATATAGGAAGGCAGGGAAGGCAGTTTGGAGGGGTATAGAAGCCAGCTTTCTTTCCGAAATGCAATCTCTAGATAACAAAATGAAGCATCTATATCTAGGGACACTCTGTACCAAGTGTTTTGTTTGTTTAAAAAAAAAAGATAGAATAGTACAACAACCATCATTTGGTCTTAATACATTGATACCCTTGATGAAGATACAGCGTTTGCTACTGCCTTTGTCATCTGCCCTTCTTTGAGTAATTATGATAGAGTGGGAAAGCCAGAATTCCTGTAAAGCTTTAGAATCCAGCCTTGTTACAGTACTTTGACTGAGACTTCTTCCCTGTTCAGCTATTTTACAATAACTGGGAAGTGTAGATGTGTTTGTACCACCACTTCTTCTCTTGCCTTTTCTCATTGGACGAGAGCTTGATGTCGCTTGT
Source organism: Pantherophis guttatus (assembly GCF_059756535.1). Lineage (NCBI taxonomy): Eukaryota > Metazoa > Chordata > Lepidosauria > Squamata > Colubridae > Pantherophis > Pantherophis guttatus. The sequence continues at coordinate 286,474,444 of NC_142063.1, read as the reverse complement.
ATGGCAGTTGAAGAAATCTGAGTCCCTCCCACATATGTCTTAAACCAGGTGTCTCCAACCTTGGCAACGTTAAGCCTGGTGGACTTCAACTCCCAAAAAGCTTTGCTGGCTGGGGAATTCTGGGAGTTGAATTCTGGCTTAAAGTTGCCTAGGTTGGAGACACCTACCTTAAACCAATCCAGGGCTATAACCATTTTGCAGTTTCTTTTTTTAAAGAAAAGGTTTTTGTTTTGCTACTATAATTTTGGGAAGACTGAAATTTTCTCTTGCATTTTCTCTTGGTTGCAGTTTTAGCTGATTTTATTGTTGGGCATGTTAAAGGATTTCACTAGAATAACTGGTTTCTGTTATACCTCTTTCCTTACTCTGAAGTCTCCTGGCTGGCTGCTCAATCAATTTCCCAATCTGAAGAAAAGACCATTCATTATGATTTTCTGTTGAAATGTAATTACTAAACAGTAATCAGGAAAGCTACAGACCACCATAAAGACGATTTACTATGAAAAATCGGCTATTCAAAAATACTCCTTAGCTATGTTGTTATTCCATAAGTGCAAGAATATCAATCTTCACTGACAGAACTTTCACTAAAAAAATTTTCTCCTTTGAAATGAAATCCTCTTTTAGATCAGATTGACTGAGATCTATTTGAAAGAACGTAAGGGAGCCTTTCCGCATGGCATTACTTAATTTTGCTGCCTGTCTTTGAACCAGGAGGTTCTCACGCAACCCGCCCTCCTTATCTGTTTGTGTGCTTTAAAAGCAAACAGATATTTGGCTTGCATTTTGGGTTTGAATATTGATAGCCCTGTATTTATTTTATGGCAATTTCAGTTAAGTTGGTGGGACAATTGTTGAGAATGCGTGCCTCACTTTTTGATGGATTATTATGCATTTAGAGACATCTGTCTCTTCTTCTTAGTGCTCACCAGAAAAATGAATGGCTGACACCTTGCAAAAATAGTAAACTTCTTTGCTATGCAAAGTACATCTTGGCTTGTGAAATGGTGTAACATGGAAATTGTTATACTACACATGCATAAGTCTGACTCAATTTTCCAATAAGCAAGTCTGCTAATGTACTTCTAAGAGCTAAACATAAACCAGTAACTGTGGCTTTGCTACATAGGAATGTTTTCTTTGCTTGAAGGGAAGTCATTCTTTATTTTTACAGGTTGGCATGACTAATCTTTTTCCCTCTCAGGTTACTACACCTGGCAATCATCCACTGTATGCCATCTATCGCATTCTACTGCATTGCCCAAATGCCCGTGGAGGATTTGGAATTCCAGAACGATTTGTTCCAAGTAGGTGGTAAGAGACGTGAAGAAGGATCAGGGTTTCTTCTATTCTAGCTGGAGGAGGGCAAGTTGCAGCGTGGTAATAATCTAAGGCTGGGAGTTAAAGCAGGGGTGGGCTGCTGGGGGTTTGCAGGGGTTTGGGAGAACCTCTAGCTAAGTTTCTGTGCAGTTTGGAGAACCCCCAAATCCCACTCCCGGATGGCCCCACCCACCCCACCCCACCCCTTCCAGGAGTCCCCATGCAGCCCATTTTGGATGCAGGTAAGTGCAGGGCATGCATGGAGGCTCGGGGAAGGTGAAAAATGGGCCTGTTTCCGGCCTCCAGAGGGCCTCTGGAGCCTGGGGAGGCTGTTTTCGCCCTCCCGGAGGTTCAAGAAAAGCCTCTGGAGCCCAGGAAGGGCTAAAATGCCCCCCTACCATGGTGCAGGAGGCTGACTAAGCCACACCCACCGTGGGCACGCCCACCCAGCAACCGGGAGAGAACCCCTTGCTAAAATTTTTGAAGCCCACCCCTAAGTTAAATAATGATGATAAATAAATATTTTTGTCTATATTCTAAAAGTGATTTAAACATAAAGTTCTATTCTGCTTCATTGTAACATCCTTGGAACTTTTGTTGGATTATTTCTTATGCCAAGAAGCTGATGATCTCCTTCACATACCAAAAGCATTCTGTTTCGATGTTTTTAAATATCTTTAGTATTTTGAGTGCAGCATATTTTTTTAATTGTAAGCCACCCAAAATCATTGGGGGGGGGAGGAGAATTAAATAAATAAATAACACAACAACTTGCTAAACCTTGCATCACTGCTGAATTTTATATTTCCCGTGATGCAGTTAAAATCCAAGTGAATCCAAGTTTGTTTGTTTGTTTGTTCCATTTATTTGCATACCTGCCTTGCCTCTCCACTCTTCTCCAGCCCACATTCCTCTTTTTTTTTTTTTTTTGCCATTTGCAGACTCCGCTTCACTTGTCTGTGTATTTGGAGCAGTTTGAAGTGGTGAAAGCATTAATTCTGAAAGGGGTGAACACAGCACTGCAGGACCGGAATGGAAATACTGCTCTGCACTTGGCCTGTGAGCAGCAGAGTCTGGAATGCGTTGAGTTGTTGCTGCCTCTGAAGAAACCAGTCTCTGAGATGCAGACTAGAAAAACTGTACAAGATCTGCAGCTCCAGAATTGGCAAGGTAAAGGAAGGTGTGGAGTGATTGTGTCTGACGAGTGTTAAAAGTCAGTGCTTAAATGCTTCTTTTGCAACAGGTTTCTTGAGCTATTTGGGTTTTATTTTTCTCCTTCCAGGCTTAACGTGTCTTCACATCAGCACCTTGAAAGGGAACCTTCAATTGATGGCATTACTGGTGCAGAATGGAGCTGACATTAATGTGCAGGTAAGTTAGGGACATCGAGCAGAGCTCCATCTCTGATATACTGTATGTCAATTCTGAAAATTTCTTACTGAGCAGAAAATTTGGCAGGCTGCAGAATTTAAAAATTGGCTTTATATAAGAAGTAGATGCAGGAGATGACCCGGCTGAACCCAACGCGTCAAACGTGTCATAAGTCACAATGTACTCGCAAGCGATCTAAGTCCAGCCCACCTTCAAATGCCTTTCTTATCTCCCACTCATTTCTCTTAACCATTAGTCGGTCAGATTCCTGTAGAGAATTTAAGCTCGCAATAAATCTTTATACTCATTTGAATTGCCTGAATCTCCTGATTTCCAGGGTGCTTGTCAGTATTGGAATGGCTAAATCTAATACTAAAAATATAGGGAGTGCTACTCCAAAATTGCCAAATTGGGGAAGAGGGCGGATACAGGAGAACTAACTTACCTATGTGAGAGCCAGTTTGATATAGTGGTTAAGGTATCAGGCTAAGAAACTAGGAAACCATGAGTTTTTAGACTTGCCTTGGGCACAAAACCAGCTGAGTGATTTGGGGCGAGTCACTTTCTCTCAGCCCTAGGAAGGAGGCAAAGGCAAACCATTTTTGAAATTCCTTGCCAATTAAATTTCAGGAATTTATCGAGGAGACTCTGAGAATTGGACACAATGAACAAAAGGAAAAAAACAAGCTGTAGCTTTGCCCATCTTCTCTTTCTTTCCTTTGTGCAAATGAAACAGGGATAACTTTTAGAGAGGATTCAGAATATTATGAAATATGGAACAAAATGTACAGTTGACTCAAAAATAGAAATCAGAACAAGAAATGTTTAACTTAATATTTAAAAGTTAAAGTAACTGACAACATTAAATAAAGAGATGTAAATCTAAATGAATATAAATGTGTAGATAAGAATAATGACTACTATAATGTGTGTATGTATATATATATATATATATATATATATATATATATAAATGATAGAATAGAGTACTACAAAAACACGTAAGTTGATACAAAATGTTGTAAAATTACCATTAATGTTATGTAATGTTCAATACGTTATGTTTTGTTTTTATATATGTGTGATTGTTTTTTGTGTTGTTTTTAAAGACAAACTGTTTAATAAAAATTATTTTAAAAAAAGAAAGAAACAGAGATAACTTTTAAACTTATAGGATAAAACCTTTAGAATGAAATTTGGCTTTAGTTAGTGATTATGTGCCATCAACAGAAGATTGATTTTAGAAAGCTAAACAGGGTCAGACCAGGCTGGGAGGTTGGCTGGCTGTGGAGATGACTGGGAAACAAGCAAACAAATCAACAGCAAGAAAGAAATGTCCTGGAACAAAGCAATAAAAAAAGTCAGTTCTGCATTGCTGCTAACCTAATGACATCCACATGATCATATTTCCCAGAAATCAATATCAATTCCAAGGAGTCATGACCATTTCAGAATTATGTACAACCCTGATTATTTCAGAGCTCCTTATTCAGTTTTTGCATCTTCAGGAAGGGAATGCTCTTACTCTGACTAGGAACTGCAATGCCAGTGTGATCCCCACCCTAGGCTCCTCTAGGTTTCAGCAATTTGCTTGAATCTCAGGTGCACCATGGCCCAGAACGGAACTTTCTCTTTCTCTTATTTTTGTTTGAATCTCTCAGGTGCACCATGGCCCAGAAAGGAACTTTCTCTTTCTATTATTTTTGTTTGAATCTCTCAGGTGCACCATTGGCCAGAACGGAACTTTCTCTTTCTCTTATTTTTGTTTGGAATTGGCTTTCACTGCTGTCTTTTTTACTCAAAGGCCAAGAAGTGGCAAGCTTTTGCAGTAGGAAATCTTGGTTTCTTACTGTATCTACACAGAAAGAGGTACGTTCTGTGGAATTTTGCTCATGAGATCTTGTGAAATAACTGACCCCGTCTCTTGCTCTCTCAGGATGGCACAAGTGGAAAGACACCCCTACATCTGGCAGTGGAGAATCATGATGAGATGGCTGTGAGGCACCTCCTACAATTGGGAGCCCAGGTGGATTCGCAGATGTACAATGACTGCACCCCACTACACCTGGCTGTAGGCAGGAACGATGCTGTCATTGCTGCAATACTGTGCGATTCGGGAGCAGATACCTTATTGCGGAATATGGAAAACGAGACAGCTCAAGATCTGGCAGATGGCAATGATGATGTGAGAGATTTTCTGGAATGACTTGCAATAGATCAGGCTCTATAGGCAAGAGCTAAGTAATCTGATTCAGGTGCCGAATAAGGGTGGGAATCGTTTTAAGAGTCTGGAAGCCAACTTCAGTCTATCCATTTTCTAGTAGGCAAGAAGCCATCCAGTGACAACACAAAATGGAGTATTTAAATATTTGGTCTGTTGAAAGGGATGTTAAGAATTGGAAAGGGGAACTGGTCATTTTTTAGAAAGTAATTTGGAGGCTAAAGGGTTTAAAAGCAGGGGCTAGCACCACCTAACTCTGAGAGGCTTTCCATTCCCACACTAAACACCATCTCCAAGGCCAAAAAATGGAAAGATTTTAAAAATGTAAATTTTGAGTTATATTTGAATGGTTTTCAGAAAGGAAATAGAAGCAATATCCTTCCTAGAAGGTTCTCAATCTCAATGTTAATTGCAAAACCTCTCACCTTTAGAATGCAGCCATTTTGACCCTGAATTTCATCTGCACACTCCCAGGATGCTGGGAAGCTAATTAGCTGTAGGTTGCCTACTCCTGATCTGAAAGTAAGGCAGAGATACAAGTTGTATTGTGTAATTCTTAAGATTTAGCACACGATGTTTAGCAAAAAGGCAAGAATTGGCAAGAGTTCTGGTAACTGCACTTGTCTCTGTTTCCATGATGCTCTTTGTATCTTTGATTTGCCAAATTGCAGTTCACATCCATCTGATCTTAATCTTAAAGGCTACGTGCAGGGAGGAGCTGCTAAACTGGCTAATCTGCCTTGGGGTTGCTACTGCTTTGGCATCGTTGCAACTTCTTTCAGTTCCAAGCAGCTACATAAGGCAGGATAGGCAGACTTCATCAATTATGCTGCAATGAATCAGGATGATAACTGATGTCCTTCCTACATCAGGAAGATGAGGATCTAAGCAAACCAGAGCTCCATGTAGGTCAAATTGAGTACCAGATTTTATTCTGAAGTCACATAGTGTTTGTCTTCATTATTAATATATAGACAATGTATAATTGTATATGTATAATAATATATATAGAAATCATATATAATAATATATATAGAAATGGAAATCAAAGGCCATTGGGCACCCTTAGCCTACATATGCAGATTCCTGCTATGAATCCCAACCCAGTGCAGAGACCAGGGCCATTCTGGTGTCTTCTATGATAGAATGGGTAGACTTCTGCATTGTACTTAAGAGAGCCGGATTCCTGTTACTTCCGATGGTGACCTTTAGCTATTTGCTGTCATATTGCCTGATTTACTTCACCTCTTAGGTAGTTTAGGGAAATAAAACATTAAAGCCTGGTCTCCTTTAGGAAAGAAAGGATATCAATGCATAATATCTTATCTTCCTAACATCTTAGAACAATATTGTTCTTTCTTTGCATAATAAAACTCATTGTCTTGATGTGGAGGAAGTTGCTAGATTATCATGAAAAATTAAAAAAAAAAGAATATTTTTATATATTAGGACAGAGTTCAAACTAGTGTCCTAGTCACTTGTCTCACTTAATAACTGCCCCAAACTAACAACACACTTTTCAGGCTCTGTTGTGGCCATATGTTGAGGACAGTGGTGGGTTTCAAAAATTTTTACTACCAGTTCTGTGGGCGGGGCTTGGTGGGCGTGGCTTGATGGGCATGGCAGGGGAAGGATACTGTAAAATCTCCATTCCCACCCCACTCCAGGGGAAGGTTACTGCAAAATCCCTATTTTCTCCAGATCAGCTGGGACTTGAGAGAATAGATGGGGGCGGGGCCAGTCAGAATTTTTACTAATGGTTCTCTGAACTACTCAAAATTTCTGCTACCGGTTCTCCAGAACTGGTCCAAACCTGCTGAAACCCACCTCTGGTTGAGGATTACCTGAGTACCTATAGTCATGAAGCCAGCTTTGTTTGGGAAAGCTTGGGGTGTTCACATAGGTGATCTGTTTTCTTCCATGAGTTAGTCCTGAAAACACATAGAAAGAGACCATATATAGTAAATTAACTATGAATATTCTGCTCTTCATAGGAAAAATATCACAAATTATCTTCCTGCATAATGGGTAAAAAGGTTTAACCGTAGATTTTATTGCTCTTTCTGACCACACTAGATAGCTGACAATCTTTGCAAACTGTTTGTGCTTTGTGTTTCTGTCACTCATTGAAGTGATGATCAATTACTCACTGTCAAGTTATCGAGTCAATGTCGACTCTTAGCAACCACAAGGATGGATTTTCTCCATGATAAAGTGGCAATGCTAGCTTTTTTTGTACGCAGCCTTCTTGACTGGTCACTGTATCATTATTTCCCTTTGGTTGACAGATCCTTTTGCCTTTTGATGACCTGAAGATCTCCGGAAAGCCTGTGATGTGCTCCAGTCGAATATCCTAACATCCAAATGGGAAAGTTACTCCTTGTGAGGAGTATAACATTGCTGCTTGAGGCTGACAGTGACACACCTGGCCATCAATGAATCATTCTCTTTGTTGTAATATGAGCCTTGGGACAACCACGGATGCTTTTTTTGAGACTATAGAGCCAGTGTGGGAAAGGAAAACTTTGTATGTTGACTTTAAATCCTGAATGAGAATGTGGAAATGCTGCCTCTTTGAAAAGAGACACAGGTTTGGATAGACTGGGCCCATGCTTGCTCTCCCTGGTTTATCTAAATTTGGAGAAACTCCTTAAGAATTGTGTTCCAGACCGTATTGAGGATATTTCAGATTTCATTCTTTTTCCTTTTCTTCTGTTGCCTAGACTATGATGAAACATGCCAGTTCTCTTTGTGTCTACCAAAATAATTTCTTTTAAAGGTATTTTTTCCTGAATAAAATGCATTTTTTTCTACTACTTAGCCTGATCTGCTTTCTTCCCTAGCTAATTCAGCCTCCACTGTTGCTCAGGATCCTAGCTGAAGTGTCTAGACACCAGATTGCCCCACTTCTCCCTTTAGCTCTGATTTTGCCTCCCATGAAGGCAGGACAGAGTTGTCAAGACCAGAATGTTGTGTTGTTCCAGCCGGCAGCTTCTGGGACTGACAAACATGAAGACAAAGCTCATGGGGATAAGTAGAGCTCTAATCACTTATTCCTTGGAATAATCAGAGTGAGAGCAAAGGCCAGTTTCTGTTCTACTCAATTTGTTAGTATTACTGTAAAGGGAAGTGCCAACTTTAGACTTTTACTTGGGTAGCTTTATGCTGGGCACTTCACCTTGCAACTTTGGAACTGAGTCTATAGTTAAACTTACTGAGTAAGGGAGGGTCTGCCACCCTTCCTTAGAGACTGAAAGTTCCTATATATCTCATCCTTTTTTTTTAACATAGGCTGCAAAAGAGATGTTAATGACTGGCATGTGGCCATATTTTTCCAGTTTTAATTGATGGGAGAAAGATTATCAGACATCAGAATTGTTTCCCACATTTTTAAGCTTAGCGTTTAGTTGTGTTCAGTTTATGACTAGATAAGCTAGCATCAATCCATGGCTGCTTAAGATTTCTTCTGCATTTTAAACAGGAGCTAAGGTATCACGATCATGAAAGGACTGCAGAACCACTGTGGACTGGAAAGGCACGACCTGTGAGATCTAAGCATTTGTTGGGGGAGAGCACTGCCCTTGCTGATTGTGGTCTCCAATCTGATAACACTTACTTTACCATAGATCATGCATTTAGTGGGAAAATCATTGGGACCATCAAAACAAAGAGATAAAGTTTCTAATATATAAACTTTAATCTGAAGCAGGGAAATTCCCAGCTCCCTCCCTCCTACTGTTTGCTGCTTGGGAGTGGCTGTCTGTAACTGTGGCAAATCCTGGATGGCGCAATGAACTGGGATGTCCCAGGGAGAGGCTTTGGGTTTTCCTCCCCCCCCCCATTTTCCAGAGAAGAAACTACTTCCAAAAAGAAATGGCAGTTTTGCAAAACATTTTCTACCAGAGAGGTCCTTGATTTTTAAATCCTTTTCTAACTTGAGATCCTTGCTTCTTACTTTCTTTTCCAGTTGTTTTTTTCTTTTTCACTTTTGCTTTTTAATGACAAAATAAAGTTCTTAAAGTGAATAAATATTCTGCTTTTATGTGTTGGTCTAGATCCATTTGTGTTTTTTTTTTCCACTTTTGGTTTTCACTGACAAAATAAGGTTCTTAAATGAATAAATATCTTGCTTTTATGTGTTGGTCCAGAAGATGCATTTTCTTCATGTAGTATATTCTCCACCTGGGAAAAACCTTTCAGCTGGAATTGCAAGGAAAAGTACAAGTCAGATTTTAACCACAGTGCATGAAGAATCCCCTGCCATGAATTTCAGGGTCAGTTGGGCTGGTGAAGGGAAAGTATGCAACAGAAATAAATTGTTTTTCAAATGTTTCTGTAAGTTGCTTAGATCTAAGATATGCTACCACCTTGTGGTTGATTGTAATGCTAGCTTCCTCTTGTGCTTGTCTCCTGACCACAAGTTGCAAGATCATACTATAAATGCACTTCAGCTTTTGTATGAGTAGAACAGACAAAATTAGAATGTTTGAGGAAAATAAAATCTGGGGCCCTCTGTAAATGCTAATCGTTTAGCTCTCTGGATGAAGCAGCAGTTCAGTCTGTACTTATATTGAGTGCATTTATATTCACAGAAATGAACGTCACTGTGTGTTTTGAGATCTGAATATTTAAGAGTAAATGACAGTTTATACATTGCATAAGTTATTTGCCTGATGCAATGAAATTGTGTTCAGGAATGTCCAAAAGATAGATTGGATCCCACTGATAATGTTTAGGTATTTTGTGATAGATTGACAGAGAGCCAATGCTGGTATAGTAGGTAAGGCAATGGGCTAGAACCTAGGAGACTGTACGTTGTAGTCCAGCCTTGGGTACAAACCTTGAGCCAGTCACTTTCTTTCAGCTCTAGGAAGGAGGTAATGGCAAATCACTTCTGGAAAACCTAGCCAAGAAATCTGCAAGGATTTGTCCAGGCAGGGACAAATGTATTCAGGAGAGTTTGTGTTCCTTAACTTATAAATTAATTTATAAGTTATGGCATGGAACTCATGGCATGGAACAGGGCTATTTGCAGAAACCCACTTTCCCTGGTTGTTTCTACCCTTCCTGTATTTCTACCCTTCCTGTAGGATATGAAAGTCAAAGCGTGCTCTGAGTCCTCTCAATTAAACAAGGCCATCAAACGGGGTGCAGGAAGCATACCATTTTGACAAAGCACCTGCCCTTTGAACTCCATATCCCCCACCCCACCCCACCCTGTGCCAAGATTAGATTGGCTCCAATCCTGCCAGCCTTTCACAAAGCACTGAACACCTGAATGTGCTCCAGGGCAGGGCAGAAATGGTAGATGGCCTGTGAAATCAGGTGTTATTGTGTTGTTAAGTGCTTATAAGGTTGACTCTTGGTCACCACTGTAGAGGTTTCTTGTGCTTTGTTGATATTGGGGTGATTTTTTTGTATTGTTTTAATGTATTATTATTACCCAGCATCCCATCTGCGAGAAGGGCAGTCATATACATTGATTTAATAAATACATTAATGAATGTCTTCTTGCTTGTGATTTTATTTTGCATGTCTGCTCTGGCTTGTAGATTCCTAAGGTCAACTTAAAAACAAATTATATGCTACAAACCTGGATTTTGCCACTTGTGACTTGGAAGTTTTTTTATTCTGCTTTTTTAAAACCATTTTTTTTCACAACATTTTTGAAGGTGAAGAAGCATCACTAAATAAATAATTCGGGGATGTAAATATTGCTTCTGATTTTTATATTTTTACATTCTCCATATGATCTTTACAGCATTAGTTCATCTGATATATAACTATGGGAGGGGGGCTAACTAAACTCAAAGAGTCAGGGGAGAGAAATAATAAGTAGAGTTCTGCAGCTACCTAAATTTCACTTAAATGTAGAGAACTTCATGAGAGTAAGATTTGTACCACAATGGAATAGTTGTGGAGTCTCCATCTCTGGAAATTTTTAAGAGGAGGCTAATAGCTACCTCTCATTGATAATTTAATTGATTTTCCTGCATAAGGCAGAAAGTTGGACTACATGATCCTTGTAGGATGCTTCACTCACAGCAATGCATTTTGCAGGACATTTTCTTTATTTTGCACAGCCCTATTATGCCACCATATAAATCACTTCTATACTGCATTTTCCAATTGTTCCACTTGTTAAAAAGGTATGACCCAGAATGTATGGTAACAGTCTCCAATTAATGATAATAAGAGATCCCTAAGGAAACCTAGATTTCAAAAATTGTACTAAGATTCTTGGTAAAGACATGAATCTCTCTACTACATTTGAACATCTTTGGTGTAAATCTGAGTCTGGGTGACTGTGACCTTTCATCCTGCGCTGGAGGTGGAATATATAATAACCTACTCATTTTGGGAAATTCTTTCAGCCTCCACATAAGCTTACTAGTAGAATGACATTGCAAACATTTAGATTCCATTTCGACTCCCAAGAGATTGCCCACGTCTTATATCAGAAACAGCCCACACATTTTCACATGCCTACACACATCATTTTCTGGAAGAGGAGACATAACATCACCTTTTAACAGTAAGAACAGAAAAGTTCTTTTGTCCAATAAAATATAAATAAAATTTTCTTTTGTAAAATATATTCTTTCATGCATCCCAATAGCTATTCTCCTGGGGAAATCAACAGTCAGCTACTAAAGTAAAGATTGAGTTCCCACACACATTTTGTTCTGGCTTAGGCCATTATAATGCAGTGTAAATTTAATTATGCATATAAGGGCAGTTAGAGAAGGCTGACAGATGCTAGAAACCAGGTATTCTACAATGAATTCTTCCTGTATGGTTTAATTTACATTATTAGGTAGTATATGCCAGGAGTCCCCAACCCCCAGTCCATGGACTGGCATTGGTCTGCAGCATGCTGGAAATCTGGCCATGCAAACAAGTGAAGCCCCATCCATGGGATGCAGGCAGCATGCAAAACCAGCCCCCCTCCAATCTGTGGAAAAATCTCTCTCCCTGAAACCATTTATAAGATACAGAAAGTTTTGATCAATTTCAACAATTGATTGGCTTAGGTAGTGATCTGGAGATTGATTGATTTACATACCAAATGTTCTCATACTTAAATATAAAATTCATTAGTGCAAAAATTATCTATAGTCTGAAGTTAAAAGCATCCATTGCATTTAACCATGAAATATTGACAGAATAGTTTTTTTTTTATCTAGGAAAGATAAAAAGCATCAGTGATGCTTTTATTCTCATGGTTTTGATTTAACACTTGGTTTATATTCTGCCTTTCCAATGATGTGTTGTTCATAGTACACATTCAAGTCACATGGCTTCTGTTCAGTGAGATGGGAAGATAGTGTAGAAAGATCAAAAGAAAAAGAAAAATCTGACAGGAGGGGGAGGGGGACCCCCCGGATCTTATATAACCCAACAGCTTCCCATTTGTAGCCTGCCAAGTGGCGCGTGCATTTTCGAACTGGTAGGGAAGGTAAGTAGATTTCACCCCTGGTTAGAAGCCTATAAGCAAGCTAGTAACTGCTGCCCCTGATCAGAGCAACATCACTTGGCCATCTGGCTTACTCAACTAAAAGAGACTCTACAACCATTGAATTTGTCTAAAAAGGCCTTACACTCTTTAAATAATATTTTTAGTGTGGGAATGAAAATATTCAATTCCCCTGTGTTCCAACAGCAGCCCTTGTTAGATGTTAGATCCTAAACCCGATAACTGGAAATGAGGAAGTCATTGAAGGCGAAAAAATAGAGTTCAAAAGATTGTTCCTGCTCAGTATTAGAAAAACTATGTCCACAGGCAATGCCAAATCAGCACAGAAAGTTAAAGAACAAGTTGAGGAAGTTAATACATCTTATCTTCCTGGGCTTTGCAGCCATGAAATAAAGAGACATTTGTTACTTGGGGGAAAAAACTGTAACAAGTCTAGACCAACTCTTAAAATTGCACTGACAAGAAAGATACATATTGTCAAGGCCCTGCTTTTCTCAATTGTAACCTTCGGCTGTGAAAGCTAGATCATCAGAAAGGCTTCAGAAAGACAAATTGTGGAGCTGGAAAAAGTACTGAAAATAAAAAGCTTGAAACAAATTATTCAATGCAACATGAAGTTGCATTGAACCAGCCTGCTCACTGGAAGCACTCTAAAAATGAAGCTTTATTTTGGACACATACATAATCAGAAGCCAGGAGTAAATGAAGAAGCCATAGGTATTTGTAGTGAGAAGAGAGGGCAAAGAATTAAATGTGATATAAATCTCTGCCCTTTACATGGCTCCCTGTGGCATTGCCATGCAAGTAGGAAAGGGTATGAGTCCTTATTTATATTCTGTCATTTTGGCCTCCTTGTAGTTAGGAAAGGATGGTTTTGCCTGATGTGTGGAAAACCAAAGGCAATTTTTTTTAAAAAAAAGGGAGACAGAAAACTAAATACAGTATTTATTTTATTTATTTAATTTAATTTAATTTATATACCGCCCTTCTCCTGAAGGACTCAGGACGGTGAACAGCCATAATAAAAACAATGTACAAAATAGAATTTAAAAGCAAATTAAAATAATTAAATCATAGGCCGAATTTTAAAACCAATTTTAAAACCCCATTAAAACCAAATTAAAATCATTTATCCCATCAGAGTGGCTTGCTGGAATAACAGGGTCTTCACTGCACGACGGAAGGCGCGGAGGTCGGGGATCCTTCGTATGTCCGGGGGTAATTCATTCCAGAGGGCAGGGGCCCCCACAGAGAAGGCTCTCCCCCTGGGGGTCGCCAGTCTACATTGTTTGGCTGATGGCACCCTGAGGAGGCCCTCTCTGTGTGAGCGTACCGGTCGGTGGGAGGCAATCGGTGGCAGAATGTGGTCTTGTAGATAGCCAGGTCCTAAGCCATGGAGCGCTTTAAAGATGGTAACCAACACCTTGAAGCGCACCCGGAAGACCACCGGGAGCCAGTGCAGCTCGCGCAAGAGAGGTGTTACATGGGAGCAACGGGTCGCCCCCATTATTACTCGCGCGGCCGCATTCTGGACCAGTTGGAGCCTCCGGGTGCTCCTCAAGGGGAGCCCCTTGTAGAGAGCGTTACAATAGCCCAGACAGGAAGTGACGAGGGCGTGAGTGACTGTGCGCAAGCGGGAAATCAGGTGAACCTGATAAAAAGCCCCCCTGGCCACGGCCGTCATATGATCATCCAAAGACAGCCGTGAGTCCAGGAGGACGCCCAAGTTGCGAGCCCTCTCTGAGCGGGGTAAGATCTCATCCCCAATAGTCAGCGATGGTGACTATCTGATTATCGACAGTAATCAGATATTCTCATTGAAGACACAGGCATAAATTTACAGGAGCTCAGGAATACAATTATTGACCTACAGTCCTAATGAAATGGATGCATTTGGCCATCACACAGTCTGGAGCTATTGAAAAAAACAACAACAACAATAGTCAGGCTAAGCAGAATCGGAGAGTATTGTACAACAATAGCACTTCAATTTCCTCTTGGGGGGGGGGAACCAAGCGAAAAAGCATAGCTATTAGGCAAAATAATAGCGCCTTTACTCTCACGGGGTACCAGAAATGCTAAATATAAAACGAATTTAGGAGGCATAGAGGCAGATTGAAAAGATTGAACCTCTGGCTACCAGGGGCAAAGTCAGCCGGCCTTTCAAACCTGGGCGGGCGACATTGTTTTTCCAGCTCAGGGCTGCTTGCTTCGCCCGCCGTCTTGCCACCGTTCGTGGGCATCCTTGGAACAAAGCAGCGCTTGCTTCTTGCAACGAGAGGGCTCGCTCCCCTCCTGCTCTCGCGGGGACCCTCGTTCACTTTCCGTCCCAGTCTTGCCCTGGCCTTTTCCATCCATTTTCGGGGGTTCCCTTCCCCTTCGGAAACGCGCTTAGGCCTCCGGACCTGCAGGTGACGCTGTGGGGCGCCCCTCTTGAGGCGCGACAGGGCCGGCCGAAGCGCCGGTTCTTGCGGCCTGTGGCGTCCGGGACGGAGGCGCGGCCGTTTTCGAAGGACCCAAAGCGGTGGGAGCATCGCGCACCCGGCCCCGCCAGCATCATCATGGGCCGCAGGTGGGCTGCTTCGGCGGGCGGGCGGGACGAAGAAGGCCTCGGCGGGGGATGGAAGCTGCTGTGCCCGGCGGCGCGCGGGGGAGGCGCCAACCAACGCCGGCATCTGGAAGGCTCGGATCCGGCCGAGCAAAGAAGCCGGTGCTGGGAAGGGGGCAAAGAGGGGCTCCTTTGGGGAGCAAAACCAGGCGGCTTTTTTTTAATTATTATTAAACCCACGGCGGGGTGGCTGCCGCTCCCGCAGGCCTCGGCAAAAAGGCGGGATGCTGAGGGAATTCCTCCTCAACCCTGGCCGAATCTTAACGGGGAATGGATCGCTCAACTGGGAAAGCGGGACGGAAAAAGCGGAGGGCATTTCTGGTTATGGTGCGTTGCGGTGTGGAGACATTTCCATCGAAATTGGGCGCTTTGGGTCGCATTTCCCACCTTCGCAAACCCCCCCCTCTCTCTTTCTTCGTTTCGGCGGCATCGGGAGGTGGGGTGATAGCCACGGGCTGGCCGATTAACTTTTTCAGGCTGGAAACGGGGTGAAATGAACCCTCACAGCGGTCAGTAGGAGTGAATGGAGGCTTCCAGAGCAGCATTTGCCTAAAGGTTGGCCTTTCGGAGCTGGGTAGATGATTGTACTGTTAAACTGGATTGATTTGAAGGGACCTAGGTTGCATTTGAATAGAATAGAATAGAGCTGGAAGGGATCTTGGAGGTCTTCTAGTCCAGCCCCCTGCTCAAACAAGAGCCGCAATCCCGTTTCAGACAAGTGGCTGCCCAGTCTCTTCTTAAAAGCCTCCAGTGATGAGGCACCCATAACTTTTGACAGCAAGCTGTTCCACTGGTTAATTGTCTTCACTGTTAGAAAGTTTCTCCTTAATTCCAGGAGAATTAATATTTCGTGTAATTGCAAATTACATGCTGTTCCTAAGTCTATAGAGATTCCAGGTCGTGGCTGTCCCAAAGGTGCTTTTTCAAGAGGCAACTGAGCTTTCTTGTTTTTCTTTGAAGATGTTTCACTTCTCATCCAAAAAGCTTGTTCAGCTCTGACTGGATGGTGGGGAATGGAAAGATTCCTTTCAGAGCTGAAGAAGCTCCTCGGATGAGAAGCGAAATGTCTTCAAAGAAAAACAAGAAAGTCCAGTTGCCTCTTGAAAAGGCATCTTAGGGACTATATTGTTCCTAATACCTTCTACTAAAAGCACAAATGGTAAATGAGAAACAGAATGGATGGGCTGTAGCATTTGAATAGAATAGTGCTTTGGATCCACATGAAGTAATTGCAAATACAGCCTGTGGAACACTTTAAATCTAGATAATTTATGCATTACCCATTTGTCACATAGCTGAAAATTTCAGATCTGCTGGAAAAAAATATTCTGCCAATTTGGGTGTGCAAAGATGTGATTAAAGTGTATTCACTATGCCTGTATAATTTTATGCATGATTGCTAACAAATTTATTCATTGAGGCCTCATTGTTAGACTTGCATATTAAATCATTCTTCAAAAAGGTTTGCCTGATGCTCAAAGTTGACCGTGTAGTTTTTATATTGCATATGTTCTGAGACTTGATCACTAATTTTCATTCTGTCCTTTGTTTATTAGAGGAAAATCACCTTTTCTAGAGCCCTTGGTTTATAAAGGGATTTGAATCCAGGTTTATCCCATCAAGGACTATAGTTTGATAGGATCGCACAGGCCTTATTAACATGTCATGGCTAACCTAGTAATCTAGTCCTCCAATGAATTCAGTCACTTTTGATTGGTATCATATATTGTGTGCAACAATGGATTTCGTTGACTGGCAGCTAAGTTTTTAGTCCTTCCAGCCAAAGACAAAGAGAGTTGGGGAGGCAGTTACAACCCTTACCACTTCCTGTCTCTTTTTTTCTCTCCTCTGGCTGGGGGATGAGGAACTTCTGTTGGCAACAGCAGGATCTGTGCCATTATTTAACCGGTTTTGGAATACCCGTTTCTGTTTCCTTTTTACCTTTCCCCTTCCAAGTGGCTGCTGGGATGAAATGGTTACAGAATTACATTGCTGTATAGAAAAGGTCTGTTTTTATAAGATCTCTCTTTCTTGTGATCATGAATGTTGGAAGGGACAGTTAATTCTCATGTTAAACCCTGAAGTTTACTTACTTCTCCAGGCAGTTGGCAGCAATCAAGAATAACTGAAAGCCACAGATACAAGCAGTTTTTACATTGTGGGGCAGACTGATGGGAATTAGTTTAGCCTCAAACAAGAATTGCTCTAGTTAGGAAAAAAATCTAATCTTAGCTAGTTTTATTGGGTTAATTACCTGTGGTTTTGGACTTTGTATAACATATTTAACCTACTCCCTTTCCCATCAGCAGTTAAGCCTGTAGTGCAAATGATGCTCAGTGCCTTATCACAACATTAGATCTCAAATATGTATATTTACATAAACATAAAAACAGTTTCCCACTAGATTTAACCATATTTAAATCTTACTTTCTTTACACAAACAAGGCTGGAAAGCTGTTGAACCCCCCCCCCCCACATAAGAAACAGATGAAAAGTAAAAAATAATGTGTCCTCTGAAATTATATAAATTTAATAACCAGTAGTAAAATACAAAATAAAATTTGGTACAGTGAAAACATACCCATAAAGAATATTGTAATCTCTTGGCATCTTACATTCTAATAGAGAAGGGAGAGGATGGGCCTCTTTATGGCACATATTAGATAAAAACAGCGCCAACACTGAGAAGATTTGCTATCTACCCTTTTATCTGACAACTTACATTGAATGAAAGTGAAAAACAAATTTCAATGTCATGAACCTTCATTGAAGCTTACGGACCATAATATAACATACTGATCCAGTGTAGTTTAGTAGATAGGTGTTTCTCAGCTTCCCAGCTGAAGATTAAAACAGAGTCACTGGCACAAACTCATCCAGCCTGCTTGCATGGTTAAGATAGAACTAGAATCTGTGTTTCATTATTCCTAGTCCAGCAACTTAACCACTGTACTACACAGGCTCTCACTTTACAGACACACACATGCGCGCGCACACATAAAATAAGCACACAGTTAATTGGCCTGATTTATTAATATCAAAGTTTAGTTTGACATGAATAGTGCTAGTTTTAGTAGTTAGTATTTAAAATACCTGATGCCCTGAATCAATCAATCATGTTGATTGAGCTCCCCCCCCCCGGAGATACGGAGGATCCCGGATCTGCGCACCTTCCACCGCGCTCTTAAGACCTTTTTATTCCATCAGGCTGGCCTGGCCTAATTTTTCCCTTTCCCCCTTTTTAAAATGTAAATTTTAATCTGTTTTAAATTATTGGGGTGTTTTAAATCTGTCTTGGGCCAAACTGTTTAATTCGGTTTTATTCTGTTTTAAATTTTGTATTTATGTGTTTTATTTTGGCTATTCACTGCCCTGAGTCCTTGGGAGTAGGGCGGTATATAAATCAAATAAAATGAAAAAATGAAAAATGAAATGTTAAAGTTAACCTTCCAAATGTTATCCTTCCCTCTAATCTGAATCTTCAGCATAATTCCTCCCATCATACATTCTCATCTACCCATTAATATTTCATGATCTCCATACTACCGGTATATATACTGTACCAACATCCAAAATACTCCTTACACACTCAGAATAAACTTGTGTTAGTGGGTTTTAGAAATCATTTTCATTGTGGAACATCAAAGAAAGAAAACTTTCTGAAGAATAATTTTGCTTAATATTGCTAGGGTTTGCACTGGTGTTGTTTGTATATATGTAAATTTATAGAACTATTCATTTTTGCTCATGTATCATCTTTTTTATTGGCTCAGACACCATTTACTTTATTCCATAAATAGTGCATTGTAAACTCTGGATTCTCTAGAGTTATAAGAAATAACGAAAAATGAATATTGCCTAATAAACTATGGATCCATTGTCACATTAAATCTACTTGTGTATATATTCACATATACTTTTGTTCATAATCTGTCAACTTTGGCTTTTTATGTTATAAGTTTTCTCTTTGTAAAACTGGTGATTTTTTGGCAGAAAACCTTGCATTGCAGAAGGATGCCCATCTGCTGCAAATGCCAATCATAGGAAGGCCCAGCTTTCTGTGGGTTTTTATTTTAGAATTTCTTTGGTTTTTAAATTATCCTTTGCTGGTGATTTTAGCTTGCAATGATTAATTAGTAATTTGTGACCACAAGTAATGATTACCTCCTGATAACCAGGTCTGACGATACTATAAAAATAAGCTAAACTAAGCTAGTTTAGTTTAGCATATGATTGTTAATTGTTATACCCTATATAACAATTTTGTTCTGGGAAGTTCGGGGGGGGGGTAAGGAAGGGAAGTGGGGATGGGGAAATACCTGTAAAAAAATTTTTGTTTTTTTTTCTTTCTGTAAAACTCTTTAATAAAAAAAAAAGCATTACTAAATAGGCAACTGTGTCTACTATTGCTAGCTTTTAATTGCAACAATGAGAATTACATTTGGAGCGTATGAAATTTTGTGCTGTATTTTTAATATCTCACCAGTAGAGACTGATTTAATTCAACTAGGTATCTCAAACCAAATTTAAGCTATATTTTGGAACTGGTCTTGGAAGTCAAATAAAAATTACACATCGGATTTCTTTAATTCAGAATCAATGAATTATCTGGGTTCATGATGAAGTAAATAGCTAATTCTTTAAGCTTGATTGGAAGCACTTTAAAGAAACACAAGTTCCTATATGAATACTCTGCATTAATAAATCTAGAGAACAATAATTATAATCTATTTCACATAGAACCTAGTTAGATTGTAGAATTTGCTTTCAGTTAGTGATACCTGTCTACTTGTATGACTTTAATAACGGGGACCAGGCAGATTGATGGCTTTACCAATTGAGGAGAGTTGGGTATTATATCCTGGCTCTGAATTCTAAATAGCTTTTCTAGAGAATGAGAGGAAAAATATTTTTTTATTTATTTGCCAAATTTAGGCACCATCCATCTCACTCTCAGAAATAGCATGATGTTCAGATCATTTTTGTGAGTGTCCCGGAAGCATATCTGCTTAAGAGAATAATGTCACACTAATAGCTTTCAGTTTGATCAAGTCAGTTTGATCAAGTTTTTAATGTTCCAGTTTGGCACCTGAATTCTTTAATGGAAACCAGACTTTACCTTTCATTCACATGTGTGTATTAATACAGAATTTATAAATCTTTTGCTATTTCTAAACTACCCCGACTCTTGTTCAAATTTGTTACAAATTTGATAAAACATCCATAGAAATATGGTTACAGAGTGGCTACTTAAGGACAAGGGGTCATTTTCAGGATATTTTTTTCTTTCCCTCTTTGCGGTTCATTGCCATTGGCATTTGGAATTGGAGTCTATGAGGATTTGTTATCTCCTGCATCAGTAGTTGCCTGAAGGGCTAAAATGGAAAGAACTGCCAGTTTTGTTACAAATATCCTTTGCCCTTAACTACTAGGGCATGAAAAGTATGCATATCCAATTAGATGGGAAACAGTACATGAATGTAGGAGCTCAAGTTTCCTGGTAAGTTTGTGGGTTAGAAATTTTGAAAGGTTCTTTCATGTCTAGTACTGAAGTTGATGTTTGCCAGCCAGGCAGAAGTAAGAGCTTACCATACCTGCAACACTAGCTGCTCTGTTGCAGAAAGCTGGAAGAGAAAATCCAGGAAAAACCCCAGATTGTGTGCCAGACCTGAATGTGAAAGTCTTATTCCATCTAGGATTAAAAAAAGGAGAAACCCTGGGTCAAGTAGCACCAGATGTGCCCATTCCTGGATTGGTAGGGTCTGCTCATGGTTACTCATAAATGAGTCTGTTCCTTCCCAGTCAGACTCTCCAGATACGGAGCTAAATGGTATTCCAGCTTGGTGAATAAAACCTAACCTTAATGTTTGTCTGCACATCAGACTGTGAGGTTTGCTGCCATAGGACATAGTAACAGCCAATAATTTTAATGACATTAAAAGACAAATACATGGAAAGCAAAACCACCAACTACTGCTAGTTATAATGCTTCTGTATGGCTTCCAAAATCAATTATTAATAAGTGTTCATGTTTATTTTTGGCTAGCCTGAGCGAAGGGATGCTATCTTGTGTTTGTGAGCTTCCCATAAATATGTGGCTGGCCAGTACTGGAGCATATTGTTTTTGTCTGATGCTCTGCAGTTCTTGGGTGTTTATACTATGTTCTTTCAACTTACTGTGTCGAATATGCAATGTCTTACAATTGTATATTCAATACAGTGTTACAAATCCAAGACCGCCTATTTAAGTTCAGTGTCAAATAGGAAATTTAAATCATACCAGGCCCAGTACTCTGTCAAGCAGACATTGTTCCAAACTAGACTAATTTTAATACTCAAGGCTCAAGTCGGATAAGAAATACTGTGATTAATTATTGGAGTTTCACAGAGCCGCAAACACAGATACAATTCAATCAATTGCCCTGTAGCAAGAAGAACAAATTCTGCCAATTATTGTTTACTTATTAATAGTATTTCTGTACAGAAGACCTCTGAAAATCTCTTCTGCTTGGGAACATATTTTGGCATGACCACTTCCCTTGCTCCAACCTTGCTCCAACCATCTCAATTACTTCCCTGCTTCTTCATTCAGTGAGAGCGTTCCTCTCTCTGGTTCCTCCTCTCTCTAGTCTAGAGGGTCTAGTGGTCTCTGCTCTCACTGATAGGAGGGGCCATCTCCAGTGTTTTCTATCATCTTTCATACAATCACACTGTTTCCACTGTCCTCGAGAAGTAGCTCTTAATACTTCCCCCCAATGTTGGATTTCCAGGTTTTTCAAAAAATATGTTTAACACAAAAAGAACAGAAATTTGAGGATTTCACCATTTTTCTAACAGTTACTTTTGCATTCTTGGACATGTTTGCTACAGAAAAATAAAATAAGGCAAGAGATGTTGCAACTAACCTCACAGTGAAATGGGCCTTACATTCCTGGTGAGACTTTCTCAAAACTGCCTTTGTTGTCTCATACCTTGCAAAAAGTCTTGCAATGAAATACTTTCTGCCCGTGACCCTTTATGGGAAGGAAAAGGAAGTGCTATTGGAACAGTTGAAGGCTTGGGTTGTCATTAGGAAGCATAGCCTGCTTTGAAAGCTGTTTCAGTCTATAGTACTGTAGTGGAGTAATTATTAATTAGACATAAATTCTGTGCATGCTCAGAAATAAGCTGTTTCATTGTGAGAAATTGCTTCTGGATGGTTGTTTATTCTGAACATTTATATTCCTGAAAACAGATGGGGAGTCCATCTACAGCTCCAGGCATTACTTCCTCTATTGCATGGGGGTGGGGTGGGGATGTATAGAGTTCAGGAAGATACTCAGTTAAGACTGCCATCTTCAGCATTTTACCAATCATTAACCTTAACTTAATTCTTATCAGGACATGTTCTATTCAAGGAATCCGATGAACAAACAATAGAGGGTATTGTAGGGCATTTATCTACTTATCCCTTTTGAATACTGTAATATTCCTTTTGGCTGGTCCATTATGCAGTTGCACAACAGAAAGATGTTACTCCCCTGCAGCACATATCTTACTTTCATTCTGACCTCTGAAAATACGTCCTTATGATTTCCTCCAGCACTTATACACAAATTGCTGTGTCATAAGCCCCAGAAGTCCAGATCAATATGCCCAATGGGTGAGAAATGGAATGGGTTTAGGAGGATCTATACAGTTGTTGCATGAAAGAACCTCTCCTATTTTCCACTGTCCTCGAGAAGTAGCTCTTAATACTTCCCCCGCCCATAGACCTGCCTGCAATTTTATTGTGAGGATTGAACTTTTTTAATTGTAATTCTCTACAGCTACTAATATTTTCTTTGTAGGAAGGTCTTCTTACTTCCAGGATGCTCTGCTTGTTCCAATTTGCATTGTTTAATGTGCAAACATGGTAGAGGTGTGGCTGGAAGCTGCCAGCCATTATGAAATATTTACTTTGAAAATAAGTTGAAAAAAATGCCTACAGGTAGTCCTCCACTTGCGATCATAATTGAGCCCAAAATTTCTGTTGCCAAGCAAGACATTTGTTAAGTGAGTTTTGCCTCATTTTACAACTTTTTCTGTCACAGTTGCTAAGTGAATCACCACTGTTCTTAATTTAGTAACATGGTTGTTAAGTGAATCTGGCTTCCCCATTGCCTTTGCTTGTCAGAAGGTCGCAAAAGGTAACTCCAGGGCACTGCAACTATCCTAAATATGAGTCAGTTGCCAAGTGTCTAAATTTTGATCACATGACCCTGAGTCATAAGTGACATAACGGTCATAAGTGTGAAAAACGGTCTTAAGTCACTTTTTTCCCCAGTACCAGGGGTTAAATGCTCCCAGTTTGGACCGGATCGCCCAATCTGGTAGCGATGGTGGCGGGTGGTTCAGAGAAACGGTAATAAAAATCCCTGCGCCCCCCCATGCCCAGCTGAGCCGCGCAATCATCAGAGGCTATTTTTTTTACTTTTAAAAGCATTTTTCTACAAACTTTTCAGCCGAAAAAATGGTTTTAAAAGTTAAAAAAAAAAAAAGCTTCTGATCGCGCGGCTCAGCTGGGATCGTCAGAGGCTTTTAAAAGCATTTTTTCTACAACCACTTCAGCCGAAGAGGTTGTAGAAAAAAATGCTTTTAAAAGCCTCTGACGATCCCAGCTGAGTTGCCTGATCGTCAGAGGCTTTTAAAAGCATTTTTTTACATCCTCTTCTGCCGAAGAGGTTGTAGAACGAATGCTTTTAAAAGTTTTTAAAAAAAAGTTGGTCACGC
The DNA here is from genome assembly GCF_059756535.1 of Pantherophis guttatus. Classification (NCBI taxonomy): domain Eukaryota; kingdom Metazoa; phylum Chordata; class Lepidosauria; order Squamata; family Colubridae; genus Pantherophis; species Pantherophis guttatus. The sequence continues at coordinate 286,450,696 of NC_142063.1, read as the reverse complement.
CTACCCAGTCACATTCCACCCCACCCCACCAAGCCACACCCATAGAACCGGTAGTAACAAATTTTGCATTTCACCACCGCCCAGTACCATTGTAAGTTTGAACAGCCACTAAATCAGTGGTTCTCAACCTTCCTAATGCCGCGACCCTTTAATACAGTTTCTTATGTTGTGGTGATCCCCAACCATAAAATTATTCCCAAGACCATTAAAAATATGTATTTTCCGATGGTCTTAGGTGACCCCTGTGAAAGGGTCATTCGACCCCCAAAGGGGTCGCGACCCTCAGGTTGAGAACCACTGCACTAAATGAACTGTTGTAAATAGAGGACCACCTGTAATTGCTTTCCAAGTTTTGCCTAGTAAAAGAGCAGGGATAGGGGTGCGGCTGAAGAAGCTTTTTGCATGTTCTCCCCTCGTGCTTAGGGAGATATGTTGACTTCCTTGGCCTTATTGGTGAATTTTTCTTCTTAGCAGGTTCTGCCTATCTCTTGTGCTAACTGCTCTTCATGCGGTGGCTGCAGATGAAGGTGCACTCCTTGTTCACCAGGACTCCTGGGGAGACTTTTGGCTGTTACGGTTTTTGGTGAATGCTGCAGGCTATGCAAGCATTCTTGTGCCAGGTTTCTTGCTCATAAAGTATTTTAAGAAGAAGAATTACCTTGAAACAGGTAAGTACCTATAGAACACATCTCCTTTTATCTTTTTGTCAGCTAATTATATCAAGCTGTTCAGGTATTGAACTGGTGTTTGGAATTGTTAGTGGGCAAGATAAGGCCAGTAAACTGAAACTTGACTTGCAGGAAGACAGACGCTCTTCTATGCCCTGGAGGCATAAGTGTACTCAGTCCTCTCAAAGATCAAGCCTCTCTCTTGACAGTTTCCTTTGAGCCTCCACTGTCCTAGGTGATCTTGGTAGATATTATAAAAGTACCTTTTACTGCTTCCAGCTGGTTCGCATATTATACTGTTTCTGGATAAGAGTTGATGTGGTGGCAGTATTCTATGCAGGGGTAGCCTCCCCATTGAATTGGTAGTGCAAACTGAATGCTAGCTTGCCAAAATGGGCAAAATTCAGCCAGACGAATCCCCCATTATACAAGTAGTAAAGGAATGGCTTTGGTTGCCTGGTTTTGGTTTTTTTCCAGTTCTGTTAAGATGTCCCCTACACATTTAAATTCCTGTGCAAGAAAGTCGCACCCAAATGTGTACTGTGTTTTTGGTGCCCAATGAATTTTTTTTTGTCCAGTAATTTTAGTTGTATCTTTTAATACTGTTTCAATGGTTTTATTATTATGCTCTATTCCAGTGATGGCTAACATTTTTGCCATTGTGTACCAGGAAGAGGGGGGGGGGGCGGGGGAGGTTCGCACACTTGCGTGCTCACACTCATAATTCTATGCGTTCTGCCCTGCGCATGCGCCCCCCCCTCGCCCCGGCACGCAATGGCCCGGTAGGCCCATCTAGGAGTCTCTGGAGGCTGGGGACGGCAAAAAATGTCACTTCCTGTCCCACCGGGAGTCGGAAAATGGGCCGTTTCAGGCCTCCGGAGGGCCTCCGAGGGGGTGGGGAAGGATGTTTTCGCGCCCCCCCCCCGATGCATAGAGAGGATCTGGAGCCAGATGAGAAAGAAAAACGGGCCTTCCCCCACCCCCCAGGCCCTCCGGAGGCAGAAAACAGCCTGTTTCCCTACTTCTGGTGGGCCCAGAAGGCCCCAAAATCAGCTGGCCGGCGCGTGCATGCGCACCAGAGCTGAGCTGGATTGCCCACTGATATGGCTACACGTGCCACCTGTGGCACACGTGCCATAGGTTCGCTATCATGGCTCTATTCTGATTCTGTGACCAGTTTGAATTTTCTGTATTTGAGTAAAAAATATGTTTATAAAAATAAAAATTGTTAATACTCTTGCTGAAGTGCTTTTCTTTAATCACTCAGCTGAGTTGTTATCCACGAAAAAACACTCATGTGTTGTTCAATTATATCTGTAATAAAATGTATCCTCTGGGCCTGTCTTTCATTAGCTTAGCTAATTGTGAGTGCAATGTTGTGAATAAGAGACATGGAATGTGAATCTGCTTTTCTGTATGGCCAGAAATACAGAAAATATATCTTAGCAGGAACAAGTAACATGAGAAAATGAAAATAAAACTGGATTAACAGGCATAATGTTGGTAGGAATAAGCTTGTAATTAGCATTAATGAATGGGGGCATGATGGCTCAAGATGCTGAGCTTGCCAGCTGGAAAGATGACAGCCAGGGTTCGAGATCTGAGTACTACGCAATGGGATGAGCTCTCATTACTTGCCCCTGCTCTTGCCCTCTTAGCAGTTTGAAAGTATGTAAATGCAAGTAGATAAATAGGTACCACTTTGGTGGTTAAAATAAGTGTTCAGTGTGACCATGGAAATGTCTTTGGACAATGCTGGCTCCCTCAGCTAAGAAATGGAGATGAGCATCGCCCCCCTAGAGTTGGATAGGACCAGAAAGAGGAAATTTTACCTTGAGCCATTGAGATAATTGATTGCCTATAGATAATATTCTTTTTTTTCTTTTTCTTTCTTAGGCCGTGGAATTTGTTTTCCAGTAATCAAATCCTGTGTTTTTGGCAATGAGGCCAAGTCAGGGCATCAGGATGATGCCATTTCGGCAGCTCGAAATGAGACTGTAGAGTCATCTACAGCCCGTCAGATTTTTAAGCTGCTATTCTGTGCAACTGGCTTACAGGTAAAGAACAGATAGGCTTTAGATCACTCGGCTCTAAAACACCCAATTTGAGACTGACAGGAAAGTAGAGGTAGTTCTTTAGCTACAACCATTCATTCAGCAACTGTTTGAAGTTACAATGGCGCTGAATGGTCTTATGACCTGTCCCCAGAAGTTCCCCTGGAGAGTCTGTAGAGACAGTGAGCCAAGAAGGCAAGGAGGGCACAGTGTGAGTGAGCAAAGGGAAGGAGGCCATGGTGTGTATGGCAGTGAAGAAGAGTACAGTGAAGGTGAGCGATAAAGATGGAGTGTGTGAACGACAAAACATAGTGTACTTGCAAGAAGGCTGCAGTTTGTGCAAAATGAAAGGAGGGAGGATGGCTGAGCCTTCCAGGGGAGGCTGCGGTTTGCACCAACACCCTCAACTCACGCGTGGCCTGGATCAAGCCATCCCCACCCAGAGGCATCCTGTGCTCCTTTCCTGGGACTCTGTCTGCTTAATGACCCATGATTCTCTCTTGTCAATGATAGGCAGAAGTGCTGGAATTGTGGTTGCTAAGCAAAGTGGTCACATTTTGTTTGATGACTAATTTGCTTAGCAACCAAGTTTCTAGGCCCAATTGTGGCCCTAAATTAAGTTTTACCTTTATGAGAAAGCCAAGTACCAGTTTTATAATGACAGAAGTTGGGAAGAAAAATTTATATATTGGTTAGTCCAGTTAAAGGAAAATAATTTATAATTATAGGCTGATATATGTTGCATGAAATAAATGTGTAAATATATAAAATGAAATTTACCACCTGTAAATTGTTGCAATGCCAATTTCTTCATTTGGTAATGAAACTTGACAATGTGGTTAATTCATAGTTAAATATATAGATGACGTAGGATCCAAATATTCTACCAATTAATTTTCATCTGTAATGGAGATAACTGAGTTTTGGCTTAATATAATAAGAGAATCCCAGCTATTGTTCTTTCTAAACTTGGTTTATCGTTTAGTATTATTTGTGAACCAGGGCATTATGGTTTATGCTAAACACCAGTTTAAATAATCAATTAACATGATGTGTGCTAACCAAAATTTTCTTGGGTCAGTGAAATGCTAGGAAAACTTGTAGCAATTTGCAGTATCTAGAATTTAAGAGTTTTTAAAGTTCCATGAATTCACCTTTTACACAAATGCATAAACTATAACTTTTCATCCAATCATGTTTAATTTAAGCCTAATGGTTTGGCTCACATTGATAAGCAATTGATTTTTTAAAAATAAGGTTTCCCTAATTTTCTATTAGCAGGAGGTTTCTGGGGTTTTTTTAATTATTGCAGTTTCTTATGGCCTCTTTCTAACAAGCAGGCTATTGGGTGTTAACTTTGAAAATTTGCGTTGTCTAATTGACAACTCTCTTCTTTCCACTCAAATCAGGACACACTGATAATATCATAGCTGCTATGCTCTTGTCAAAGGAGAAGTTATTTTTTTCATGAACATTTTTAATAAAATTAACAAAGCATAGGGTAATTTGCTTATGAGGCCTAACTTTTGGTACACCCTGTATCCTATACACGACCAGTTTGTTTCTTTGTTATATAAGGACCAGTAACATCCTCAACTGTTTTGAGGTTAAACTAGCACTTGATTTTTGCAACATTAAAATATAAGTGGTGCCATAATTTAACAATCTCCATTTGACTTTGTCAGATTTTTTTTTTGGTGGTAGACTAGATCCTTCTTATAAGGGTTAAGGGAATATGGTCCAATCTGGCTTTTAGCTCTCAGTTAGTGTTGATAAAGTGTTTACAAGCATTGAGATCACTCTCGATACATAGGAGTTAGAAGATTCCCCTCAGACTGTCAGATGGTCACCATGTGTCACTTCCTCCCTGATAATTGCCCTCCTACTCTCTCTTCTTCTCCCTCACTTTGTAGATCTCCTATTTGACATGGGGTGTCCTCCAGGAGCGTGTCATGACCAGGTCCTATGGAGCAAGTGAGTCAGAGCCTGGAGAAAAGTTCAAAGATTCTCAATTCCTCGTCTTCATGAACCGGATCCTGGCCTGTACTGTGGCTGGCCTCTATTGTGCTCTGATCAAGCAGCCCCGTCATGGCGCTCCCATGTACAAGTATTCTTTTGCTTCCCTCTCCAACATTCTCAGCAGCTGGTGCCAATATGAAGCTCTCAAGTATATTAGTTTCCCCACCCAAGTGCTGGCCAAAGCCTCCAAGGTGATTCCGGTCATGTTGATGGGAAAGGTGGTGTCACGCAAAAGCTACGAGTACTGGGAATATTTAACAGCAGCACTCATTTCAGTTGGGGTTAGCATGTTCCTGCTCTCTAGTACTCACGACAAGCATCTCTCCACAGTCACTACCTTCTCTGGTGTTGTCCTCCTCGGTGGCTACATTGCTTTTGACAGTTTCACTTCCAACTGGCAGGATGCCCTTTTCACCTATAAGATGTCCTCGGTGCAAATGATGTTTGGAGTGAATGTCTTTTCTTGCCTGTTCACCATGGGTTCGCTGCTGGAGCAGGGGGCCTTGGTAGAATCGATAAACTTTATGGCACGGCATTCAGAGTTTGCTGCCCATGCCGTGCTTTTGTCTGTGTGTTCCGCTTTTGGACAGCTCTTCATTTTCTACACCATCAACCAATTTGGAGCAGCCGTCTTCACCATTATCATGACACTACGCCAAGCCTTTGCCATCCTGCTTTCTTGTCTCATCTATGGCCACGCAGTCACCGTGATGGGTGGACTGGGAGTAGCTGTGGTCTTCATAGCACTTTTCCTCCGTGTCTATGCCCGCAGTCGCATGAAGAAGCGAGCAAAAAAAGTGCCCGCGGGCGAGGGCGCAGTACAAAAGGTTTAGGAGCTGCAGGAAAAGCTGTTTTCCTCCCCACCAGTCCAAAGCATTTGCTTAATCCTGGTCATGAACTTAGTAAAGAGCTGGAAAAGAGGTGAAGCTTGATTATTTTTTCCCAGATGATTTTTTTGGAGGCGGAAAAATATTGGGTTGACTTGAAGGAAATGAAGGAGTGCTTCTTCTGACTGTTAATGTCTGAACAGTCTTCTCTGGTACCGAGATCCTTTCCTCAGTGAACAGATGGGAGGTGAGCCTAATAGGCTTACCCTGACTTGTGGTTTTATAAGAGATGGCTTATTTATGATCAGGGCAAAGTGAAGTTGTTTTTGTACAGTTCCCATCCTACTGCTGTGTGAAAGGGAATACCAAGAATAAAACTTTGAAAAGTTCTAATCAGAACAAAATATCCAGACTTCACTATTGGAAGACCAACCTAGCCCAGCTCCCACAGGAAATCTGGGACTTTTCTTACTGCGGGTAATCTTTTTTTATAACTGGAGGGAGGGGGAAGGGGATTGCACTTAAAAAAATGATTTCAGCCTGTAAGAGCCATAGGGACATGGCACTATTTTGGTACATTAATGCCAGACTTTCACCTCCCTTTTATTTTTCAGCAAGATTTGAAATAATGCTGAAGTACAAAATCAGCATTTAAAGCTTTCGGATGCCTAACAAACCTGCTTTTCATCTTTTTTATATAATTAGATCAATTTAGTTGTGGTTGCAGAAGGGCAGCGGGGGCCATTTGCAGCCCCACTTACTCCTGCCCTACAGAATTTGATTTGCTGAATAGTGAGCTCTTTCCAATTATTGCTTCTGCGTTTTCTAGTTTGGTGTGCTCATAATTTTGCTGAAACGTTTAGATAGTGCACCACTTTTGCTTCTGTTGGTTTTTGCTAGCTGACTGTCAGCCGTTCACCCATTTTTTTTTAACCTCGAGCTAAATCTTGGGACATTTTCCTGGGATTTATAATTGTAGCAAGCAGTTCAGAAAAGCACATCCATTATCTTTTTAAAGGTTGAACTTTTTGGAAAAGGCTCAATTTTTTTTTCATTGTCCTTGACAAGGTGATACATCTTGACTTCTTTTGCCTCATCCCTCCCTTAATGGATTTGCAGAGGTTGCTACAACTTCTCAGTTTACATAGGGAACCAGCAATATAAGACAAACAACTCAACCTTGTATTCTTCCAACAAGATGGCTTCCCTTGAAAACTTGAGTATTGCAGAGCTCTGGCATATACACTCTCATTTTGCATAGTGTGCTCAGCATGTTTTAACTTGAGGGTGAGGAGAATTTTGAATATTGTTGCTCAAAGCAGTTGCCTAGTCTTTTTATCATTTTTGGAACTAAGAAACTAGCTCTGAGTTGTACAGACAGGAGTAATGGATATGTCCAAACACAATTGCTCTGAAACCTCACTATAGCATTGGAGTTACTTTTGCCAGTTCCACCCAGAATGTCTGGACTTTACCAATTTAACAATTTTAAACTGCCAAGCTGAAATTGTTCAGGGCAAATATTTCTTGAAATACAACTACCTTATTTTATTAAATTTAAAATATGCAGCAAAGAAATGGCTCAGGTTATGTTTTGTAATCTTGTATTATGTTGAGCATAGAGTAAAGCAAACTAATCCCTTGCTGGGAATTTAACATTTCCTTACATCCTAAAAGTATTGTGGTGTGGACTAGTCCTTTAATCCAAGAACAAGTAAGGACAGATAACTTCACACAAGAGTTGTGATAAGCATTATTCCTATTTACAATGTGGATCTTCATGCACCCATTTGGGTGGAAGTTATTGCTGTATGATGGGTAACCCAATACAGAAATTGACAGTGGTAGGGCTGCAGCCCCTATTCCATTTATTTTGTATTGCGAGTCTTAGACCAACAGATCAGTCTATAAGACTGATAACTTTTTGTGGAGGCGACACCTCTTCTCAAAGCCTAAAAAAAATGGTTACAATATTGGACCAGGGAACCATCTAGAGATCCAAAAGTGGGACTTTATGAGAAAAGGAAATAGGTTGAATGCCCTCAAAGAAAAGATGTAACAGTTGGTGCTCCAATTCTGGATATATACCATTCCATTTTAGCAAGATATACAGATCTCTTAGTAAATGGTAAATAGAAAGTGAGGTACCCTTGTCTATGCAGAGCTGAACCTATTTGGCACACTATTTTTCCTTTGGAGCTAAAAGCCCTATTTAGTTTATTTCCACAATAATCAATGTACAGTGGAAATTAGGGGCGGTAGTACTTCAAGACAGTTTTTGACTCCTGGTGACTGCCTGGACAAATCCCTACACTACAAATACCTGGGCATTTTTCAAGCTGACAAACATTAAGCATACTGAAGTCAAGAAGATCTCATCATGAGATCTTAGTCCAAACTCATTGGAAGAAATGCGATTAAGGCAATTATCACCTGGACAATTCCAGTCATTAGAAAAAAATCAGCTGGAATAATAGACTGGACACAAGCAGAACTAAAAGCTCTGAATAGGAAGACAAGAACAATAATGTCAATAAATTATGCCCTTCATCCATGCAGTGATGTTAGATTACTTGCCAAGGAAAATAGTTGGGCATGGAATGTTGCAAGTACACCAGATGGTTGAAAAAGAAAGTAGTGCATTGGAAGAAAATTTGTAGAACACTGAAAAACATGCATTGAACACCATGAAGGCTGACTGAATATCAAAAAGACCAAACTAGATTAGAAGAAAGATTCAAATGAAGAATAGTAAATGAGACATGGCAAGGTAAAGTATTACATGGCCAGTACATTAAACAATAGCAGGCAAAGCAAATAACAAGATCAGGTAATGGCTAAAAACAGTTATAATGAAGAAACAAACAGGCTAATTCTGGCTTCACAAAACCAAGCCTTAAGCACAAATGTATGCAATGCCAGAATTAAGAAGACACCAATGCTACCTCCACAAAGAAGCTGAAGAAATAGTGCACCACCTAGTGAGCTGCTGCAAGAAAATCACACAAACTGGCTATAAATAATGACATGCCAAAATAGCAATGCTGCTATTTTGTCTAATGAATGTCTGCAAGAACTACCATTTTCCTGCAAGGAAGAACTGGTGGGACCCACAAAACAGAAAATGAAGAAACTACAGTGCTCTGAGGTTTTAGAATTCAAACAGACAACCATCTGTCACATAACACCCAAGACTTAACAACTGTTGATAAGGAAAGACACAAAAGTCTTGATAGTGGACAGTGGAGTGATAATAGTGAACACTGACCTGGAGACAGCAGAATAGATCAGAAAGAACTGGAGACAATCATAACAAAGACCTGCAAATAGAAGTAGCATGACTGTGGCAAAAGAAAGCAAAGGTAGTATCAATAGTAATAGATGCCTTGGGTGAAATGACAAAGCCTCTGGAGCACCACTTGAACACCATCAGCACTAACAAATCACCATCCATCAACTGCAAAAAGCGTCTTTATTTGGAACAGTATATATCCGGCAACAATACCTTTCAATGCCATCAAACAGCTTCTGCCCTTCCCAAGTTCCTTGATAACAGTGCCAAATCCAGTCTAAACATCTGGCTGACTGTGCGACTTGATCATAATAATGAAATCAACAAACCCATTTCATTGTAAACCATATTCTTCTTTATTTTAATTCCAGTAGAACAAAACCAAACACAGTGAACAAGATTGCAAATCCCTGCTTTCTCAAGACAACAGGCAGCAGCGAGAGATTGGGGGTGGTGGGGAAGAGAGAGGGAGTCTCACTGCTATATTAGTGGGAAGGACATTCTCTGGGTGTTTACTTCAGCTATAGTGGGATGGAAGTTTGGCGGTCAAGCTAAAACTAGAACAAAATCTTCATGGACAGGGGAGCAAAAACCCTTTGAACAATTAGACTGACCCTTTTCCCCTAAAGCAGCATTTCTGAACAAGCAGACAGACCAAATAAATGTGGAAGGCTGCCTGCCACGTTAGTTAACCATTTATAAAAGACACAGAGACCATCTTGAGGGTGCAGTTAGTACTGCCAGGGTTCCTGAGCAAGGTGATGGCACAGGGAAAGAGGGAGGCAGGAAAGAGGGAAGATCAGCTCCTCCTCTTTAATCCACCTCCTCCATACGTGATGCATCCTCGTCTCCTTCCAGGGGAGGGATCTCTTCAGATACAGTAGAAGTGGATTCTTCAACAGCAACTTCTTCTTCATCAATTCCTAGGAGAAAAGTATTGAGTATCTTAGGCCACGCCTGAATAGTGCTACACATCCATGACCTTAGTATGGCTAAAGGTACACAAATATACTAAAACTCTAAAGCCCACTATGAATATCTATATAGTTATAACTTAAATGTTAGAGATGTGAATAAACCATATTTATACACCAGAGTTTATTCTACAATTTAAGCATGAAGGTGGGCAAATGTTTTCTCCTTATTATAGGTAAGTGTTTTTGTATGTACAGCAATGCGTGTGCATGTGTAATGAATCTGAGGCAGGGCGCTCACTTACTGAGTATGTGACCACCTGATCTTTCAAGATGCATCATTCAAGTTTGCATCAGAACTTCAAATATTTTCTTGGTGCTTCAGAGTTTGGTATCTGATTCCAGGCAGTGCTTCATGTCTTTACCCATAACCAGCCAATGTGAAAGACTGCAGTGTTATGTGGACCACCCCATGTAGTTTACTTTACCCTCTCAGGACACATTTCTTCTTGTTAAAAGGTTAATACAAATTTATGGGAAGATTTCCAGGAATACTGTTACCCAAATCAAAGAGGTATGTTTTCGCTGAAGCCAAATATCCACTATTTATTTTGCCAAATATCTTACTCTGAAAACATCAGGGCAAGTGAAGCAGTCACTAGGCAAGTTTTCCCTCTTCAGATAATAAAAGTATCAAATTCCTGAGGAGATTTTAGCAACTCACCTAATCCCAGCTTGATCATTCTATAGATTCGATTAGAGTGGGTCTGTGGATCCTCCAAGGAGAAACCTGAAGAAAGTAATGCTGTCTCAAAGAGAAGTACCACTAGATCCTTGACAGCCTTGTCATTTTTGTCTGCTTCAGCCTTTTGACGCAAAGTCTCTACAATGGGGTGATCGGGATTTATCTCCAGGTGTTTCTTGGCCATCATGTAGCCCATAGTAGAGTTATCTCGTAAAGCCTGGGCCTTCATGATACGTTCCATGTTGGCTGTCCAGCCATAGGTGCTGGTGACAATACAACAGGGGGAAGAGACTAGCCGGTTTGAAACTGTCACCTAGAAAGATAAGCCAAATTGTAAGTCATGGCACTTCAACAATGTATGATGGGGGCACAGGGTATGCTCCCAACAACCATAATGACATCAATGCTCCCAACATGCATAAAGGGCAACAACATGACAATCTCACCTTTTCAACCTTCTTCTCCAGTATTTCCTTCATTAATTTGCAAAGATTCTCAAATTTAGATTTGTTCTCTTCCATCTTTTTCTTTTCATCTTCATCTTCTGGCAATTCCAGGCCTTCCTTGGTGACTGATACTAATGTCTTCCCATCAAACTCCTTCAGTTGTTGAACACTATACTCATCAATGGGCTCCGTCATGTATATCACCTCAAAGCCACGCTTTCTCACACGTTCCACAAAGGCAGAATTGGCCACTTGTTCTTTGCTCTCTCCTGCAGTACCAGAGAGGTGGAAGTGGTAAATCTCCAGTTACACAATTGGACCTCCAATAATATCACAGCACAGTTCCCTTTTAGATATTAGCTTCCATAAAAGGGCACACTGTAAGTGTACTGGTTCTCTCAATATGCTGGTTATTAAAAACCCCAAATCCTTTCATATTCTAATCAACTGCTCCTATTCTACTACTATCAGGCAAGGAGGCATTCCAGCTCTTTTATGATGTCCAAAACTGGTGGTACCAGAAAGCAATGCCACTTTTCCTTATTTCATTTACTTTTCTATTTACTATTTTAACATATTTCTCTAATATTTATTTGAAATACCCATAGAATCAATAATTCATAGTAAAACTGGATGCTGTAGAAGTTTAAAAGTTATTTGTAACTTTAAGCAATACACTGAGAAAAGACAGTTTTATATCCACTGTGGTGTGAAGCCAGTATTTCAGCAGAGTAAACCAACTGCAGAAAACCCTAGGATTTTTGGAATGCAAATTTCATTTTCTATTATATGCATTAATTCTGCATATTTTAATTTGCATGTTTTATTTAACATAATGTAAGGAGAATTATGAATCACTATTTTTAACAATGCATTGAAAAAGGAAGTTTCATATTCTGAAACTTGAATATTGCATATAGAATTTGTAGGAAGATGAAAATATCAATATTCACACGGTCTTCTCAAAAGTCTACTTCCTTAAGTACTTAAATTAAAACTGCTTAGAGATTTTCAGGTCAGGTCTCTGCAATCCTACAGTTTAGAGAATGAACCCAGCTCTCCCACGCCACTTCATAAGAGCTAGGGAAGACAATATGTCAGTACAGATGGTAATACAGGCTTCCAAAGAACCTAGAAAATTCAATGTAAATCTCAGATCAAGAATAAGAAGATGGCTGTTCAGGGCAGACAGCATTCCTGCCATGTGATATATTCAGTCAGGGCCAATGAACTGTCCTTTACCTGTGATGTAATAAATGTTCTTCTGGTTCTCCTTCATTCGGGACACATACTCTGTAAGAGAGTTCATCTCATCTCCAGAATGAGAAGTGTGATAGCGCAAGAGCTCTGAGAGACGCTTCCTGTTGGCAGAATCTTCATGGATTCCCAGCTGAAAGTGAATGAGTTTTTATGTATTTATATATCAGGATTTATAGAGACTCTCCACCCCCATTGCAACAGGGCAATCTAAACTAAAAAGACAAATCTTGATACCCTAGGTATCAACATTTTCATTTTAAGTATGAAAATGAGCCAAAAATGGTAGCTGGAGACGATTATAAATCCTTTTCTTTTTATGTAACAAACAAAAGGATATTTTTTAAAACCAATATATCTACCTAAACAGCTTAGCAGTGTGTGTTTCACAGCTAGCATTGTTCAATAACTAGCTAAGTTAGGAAACAAACTAAAAAAATATTTTGAATTGTTGTGCTACCAAATGGATGGGGCAAAACGCTCACCTTCAGATTTTTGGAAAAGGCCTCATAGAATTTTTTATAGTTCTCTTTGTCTTCAGCCAACTCTGCAAAAAGTTCCAGACATTTCTTGACAATGTTCTTCCGAATCACTTTGAGAATCTTGCTTTGCTGTAGCATTTCTCGAGAGATGTTCAAGGGCAGATCTTCAGAATCCACTACACCTCGAATAAAGTCTGTGTTTATAAGAGAAGTAAACAAAATCAGGGAGGTGGGGAAACAGCTGTGGCAGTGATGTAATCTAGGTAAGAACAGACTGATGAACATTTTTAAAACTCCTACAGTGATTGGAGGATGAAAGAGAATGTGTATAAATACCATGCATATATTTATTGTCCCCTCTTCTAAAGTGCATTTTATTCATATTTCATGTCTGATCAAGTTAATGCACTAAAGTGAAGAGGTCTTTCCCATCCAACAATGACGCGCTATGGAAACTTACAAAGGATTTTTGCTCTGTTCCACCTGGATTTATTGTCAGCTTTCATTCTCCTAGGTCCATTCACCTGGATCTATTTCTTCCCAAGGCATTCCCTATATCCCTACAGAGGAAGCCGTGCAATGCATTCCAATTGTTCTAAATAACTCCCAGTCCCTTCGCATTAGCCAAGCTGGCTAAGATTGATGTAAGTTTAAAAACACCAACGTGTCTTCCTTTCTCCTATAGAGCAAAGCTACTTATGACATTTGTTGCACAGAGACGGACACTGGGAAAGAGGTTAGGCCAGATAATTCAGCTATCCCATCCCACTAAACATGTTTTTAAACAAAAGGAATTCAGGGATATATGCTTCAATTTTTTGGAAGGAATAGTGGATAAACAGGAGGGTGCAAAGGAAACCAAACTCCTTTTTGTCTCCTTTCAACTCATCAGCCCTCTCCCTGCTCTTGTCAGTTCTATCAGAGGAAAACATGATACAATATAGAGAACTCTGGGCTGGCAGAAAAAGGGGTTGCAGTTCAATAGTAGGATACCAGCATTGCAAAACCCAGTTTTTGGATGAACTATATCACTGTTACTAAGATGGCCTCTGTTTCAGAGCAAAGATGCATTTTGTTCATATACATGGCCCACTGTAACTCCACCAACCTTGACAGTACAGGCAGTCCTCGATTTACAACCATAATTGAGCCCAAAATTTCTATTGAGTTTTGCCCCATTTTTGCTCCCTTTCTTGCCAGTTGTTAAGTGAATCACTGCAGTTGTTAAGTCAGTAACACGGTTGTTAAATGAATCTGGTTTGTTTCCCCACTGACTTTGCGTCAAGCCTTGGAGTCTTCTTTCGGTGGAGGTGTTGGAACCCTGGCACTTTGTTTGCCAGAAGGTTGCAAAAGGTGATCACGTGTCCCCGAGAACACTGCAACCGTCACAAAAGCAAGTCAGTGGCCAAGCGGTTGAATTTTGATCACATGACCATCCACAACATTCATAAGTGTGAAAAATGGCCAGAAGTCACTTTTTTCAGCGCTGTTGTAACTTTGAAGTCACTAAGTGAACTGTTAAAAAGTTGAGGACTACCTGTAGTTGTTTGTGGTATCTAGTTCTAATCTAATGGGGGATTACCCAGGCATAAACCCTATTACCACAACATGATTTGAGTTGGGGCGGAGGGTTAGTGTGTCATGGGAACTGCAAAAAAAGGGATTAACTGACCCAGATAATTAACACTTGGGGAAGCTAAACACAGCCCCAAATAGCCACAACAGGGCAATATTTGAACCCAGTCCAAAGACCAGTTTTCATACCTAGTTCTCCAAGCAAATGAAGAATTTGAGAAAGAATGGCCAAAAAAGGCAAGACTTCCTATTACACAGCTCATTGCCAGGGCACAATTCCCCAACACTTAACTGCCTACAGCAGTGTTTCTCAACCTTGGTAGCTTGAAGACGGGGGTGGACTTCAACTCCCAGAATCCCCCAGCCAGCGCTTTCTGCTGCTTCCGTGGCTGATGAGGAAGGAGGCAGCAGTGCCATTAAGTCTCACCTGGAAACCTGTGTACAGGTAGTCTTTGACTTACAACAGTTCATTTAGTGACCGTTCAAAGTTACAATGGCCCTGAAAAAAGCAACTTATGAAATTTTTCACCCTTACAGCCATTGTAGCACCCCCCCCATGGTCACCTGATCAAAATTCAGACACGTTGGCAACTGGTTCATATTTATGATGATTATACTGTCTCAGGGGTCATGTGATCATCTTTTGCGACTTTCTGACAAGTGAATCTCAATGGAGAAACCAGATTTACTTCAGAATCGTGTTACTAACTTAACAACTGCAGTGGTTCACTTAATAACTGTGGCAAGAAAGGATGTAAAATGGGGCAAAAGTCACTTAGCTACTGTCTCACTTAGCAACAGAAATTTCAAGCTCTATTGTTGTCATAAATCGAGGACAACCTGTATTCCCAAAATGGTGACTTTGAGCCTGATTACTGTCACTGTCTGTTGCCAAAAGCTGTTCTGGTTGGATTAGTGGGTGACTGAATGAAGCATGTTGTGGGAACAGGGTGATTGTAAATGCAGATTAGGTCAGCCATAGGCTAATTAAGCAACTTGTCATTCTAGCTGAAAAAGTGCAGGAAGGCTGCAGGACTTACTCAAATATTCTGGGATGAGTTCATCACAGCTGTCCATGATAAAGACCCTCCTGACGTAGAGTTTGATGTTGTTCTTTTTCTTCTTGTTTTCAAAAAGGTCAAATGGGGCCCGACGGGGGATGAAAAGGAGCGCCCGGAACTCCAACTGCCCCTCCACAGAGAAATGCTGGGAAGATTGGGAAGAACAAGCAAGTACCGTGAGCCCCTGACTAATTTCCAACTTGCTTCACTTAGAAGCAAGCCATCCTTGACCATAAAAAACACATTTTGTTCTTCCCTTTCTGCAATGTATTTGCTGCTGTTCCAAAAATGGTTTTAAGTGGCTTACTAATAATACAAAAACAAAACATAGGGAACAAAGGAAACGCAGCAAAACTCATTACCACTAACATCAGCAAACCGTCCTATCCATTAACACCCTACAGGCAATGCAATTATGACAATTATCACCATCATTTCCCAAAGGCTTTCTAGAACAGCCAGTTCTTGGCAACTTTTTCCTGGATGCCAGTAGGGTTGTTACTGATTTAACCTCGGGCTGTGCATCCTCCAAAAGAGAGGGGCACCACTAGAAACAGCATGTCCCCTCAATTATGGCAATACAAAGAGACATGAAGGGTGCTCTCCCCAGATCTTGGCAGAAATTGTGGTAGAAAATGATTCCACAGATATGCAGGTCCTGCATCATGTAAGGTTTTAAAGAACCCGTACTTTGAATCACCCAAAACTAAATGGAAACCAGTGTAGCTCTCTCAATCCAGCCATTAATTGGGCAAACTGAGAAATTACTTCAGCTGTTGCATTCTGGCCTTTGCCCTAAGCTGGAAAGATATTTGTGACAAAATCTCCTGAAATAAGAAAAAAGTATGAGTTTTGACACAAATTTGTGTCAGAAAAAATTCCTTGTGCACTAGCAGAAAACTCCCAACTCTTCCTGAAGGTCAGAAAAGGACAGCACATACGGAAAGCAACCACCAGAGACAGACCTCATTTTCAATATTATCTTCTAAATTTGACATTAACAGGTCAAAACGAGTAAAAAAGAGAGGAAGTCTCATTCTCTCCTCCACCCACACCTCCCGACTTGAAGCACTATGCTAAATATCACTTTACGGAAAAACTGACATGAGGGACAATAATGTACACGTTGCTGCAGTCCCCATTATTTCCATTCACCTAAATCTTGAGGCAGGGTCTTATATTTACTGCTTATTTTGCTTATGAACAGAAGCACAGGTGGGGGGGGGGGGGAAGAGACACCAAAGTTTTTCCTTCACAGGGTGAGCTGCCTTTAACGCTCTCATCATGGAACACTTAAGTCAACAGTTAAGGAACACCTTGAAATATTCTCTGCTACAGCAGTCAGAGAAAGCAGACGGAAGAAAAGAGAAGCTGAAAGTTGTGTATCAGTGAAAGCTGCGTTAATGGGGAAAAAATGTGAAAGATATTCTGTAGCAAGCAAAACAATGTGTCAAGATTCAGGGCTCTCTACCAGGCAGCTGTAAACAGTAACATTAAGCATGGTCAGTTCTAAAGAAGCCCATCAGCTGCCATTTGGACCTCTCTGCTAACTGCGAAAAATCTTTTGCTTAGATGGACATCCAGATCAGTTCCCCCTCTCATCGCCCAAGTCGCTCACCTTGACCGCCAAGTGGTCTTCCCAGTCATTAGTGAGGCTCTTGTAGAACTCGCCGTATTCCTCCTGGGTGATATCATCAGGGTTGCGGGTCCAGATGGGCTTGGTCTTGTTCAGCTCCTCGTGGTCAATATACTTCTCTTTGATCTTTTTGGTCTTCTTTTTGCTCTTGCCGCTTTCCTCCTCCTCCTCATCCGAACCCACATCCTCAATCTTGGGCTTCTCTTCATCTTTGGGGGCTTCCTCTTCCTCCTCCTTCTCAGCTTTCTTCTCCTCTTCCTCCTCTGCCTCATCATCGCTGATCTCCTTGTCCCGCTCCTTTTCCAGCTACAAAGGCAAGGAAAGGCGTTACTTAAGGTCTGCCGGATAAAATAAGGGAGGGGCAGATACAGCATCCTTCGCATCAAGTCTACTGCAAGCGCTCAGAAAATGAGACAAGTCCTTTCCTTAGGACAGTTCAGGAGCTCCAAGCTTGTTTTCTAAGAGATCTTTGAGGATTTATGCTGCCCGTGTGAGAAAGTCCAACTTCGGATTCAACAGAAAACAAAACAATGCTTTTGAGCACTTGAGCGTTAACACCTGTCTGTAACTTCATGAAGTAGCATACCTTTTACCTTTCTTTATTTCCCATTAAACCCAAGCACAGTTTTTAATACATTTCTATTTTAGCTTTTCAGAACAATTGGGAATGGATAATGTACAGGTAGCCCTCGATTTACAACAGTTCATTTAGTGACTGTACAAAGTTACAACGGCACTGAAAAAAAGTGACATGACCATTGTTCTCACTTATGACCATGGCAGCATCCCTGTGGTCACGTGGTTTACATTTGGAGGCTATTGCTTAACGCATTGTAAGCCGCCCTGAGTCTCCGGAGAAGGGCAGCATATAAATCAATTTTTTTTTTAAAAAAAGACTTCATCGCAGGCAGAAGAATTCTATGTTACAAGATCATGCAAGATGCTCTGGAACAATATGTGTGGGGTGTGGGATGACAACACATGCATGATGACATCACTGTGTGTATGCCATTGTTTTGACTTCATCAGGTTTGTTATAATGTTGGCCATATTTGAGTAAATCTGGAAATGTCACATTTACCCACAAGGTATCAAGTTATATCTGTCCAAACTCAGAAAACGTATCTTATGCTTGTCTGAATGCACTTGCGTGTTGGAAGAACCTAAGTGCTGATCAGATGATTATTAAGTCAAGGACTACCTGTAACTCTTTGTATTAGCATAAGGATGCCTCTTCAAACTTTAGCCAAAACCTGCTTCTCTCCAATTCTTACCCATTGTTTCCACTTCTGTTTTTTAGAAAAAGAGTGACTAAATATGCTTGCTCTGTGTGCAGGATAGCCCTTCAGATATCTAAAGATCATTACCTCTTTTTTCCTTTTTCTCTCCAGGCAAAACTCTTCAACCGTTTTTCAAAAAACATGGTTGAAAGACCTTTCACCATTCTGATCATCCTCCCCAAGATTAATCAATGTTCTTCTTACACCGACTTACTTTCAAAACATATTTTGGGAATATGGGGAAACTCAATTGCTACCAGGGGAAAAAAGATATTCTCAACCTTGGGACTGTTCAGAAAGTACTTCCCCAGAAGCAGGAATGTGAAATTGGCTGTAGCAAAGAGTTAAAAGCAGCAATGATATTTATTATCAGACCTGTTGGTCCACAATACATACATAGAGGGTGATGGGGTATCCGATGAACTGTGAGTGCTTCTTCACAACTTCCTTGATACGGCGCTCCTCCAGATATTCTGTCTGATCATCCTTTAGGTACAAGATCACTTTGGTGCCTCGCCCAATTGGTTCACCTAGAAGGCAAAGAGAGGCCATTTTACCAGGGTCAGATACTGCATTGAGTTTTGAGGCCTGTGCTATTTACTCTTGAATCTAAACTATAAGCAATCCAGGTCAGAACTTAAAAATGGGAGAGTTTCTAGCAAAAGCAAAATTACTATATGCTCCAAAGATTCTCCTCCTGCCAAATATACACACTAAAAGTATAATTTTCTAGAAATATAGTCTGTATTTTAAAAAATATCCTCCTGAAAAGCACAATATTGTCTGGGGCAGGGGGTGAAATGTAAAATTTGTTACTACCGGTTCTGTGGGCGTGGCTTGGTGTGTGTGGGGGTAATGTGACTGGGTGGGCGTGTCCAACTTTTTTTTTTAACTTTTAAAACCATTTTTTCTACAACCTCTTCGGCTGAAGAGGTTGTAAAAAATGCTTTTAAAAGCCTCTGATGATCCCAGCTGAGCCGCGCGATCATCAGAGGCTTTTTTTTTTTTTTTTACTTTTAAAAGCATTTTTTCGGCTGAAGAAGTTGTAGAAAAAATGCTTTTAAAAATAATTTTAAAAAAGCTTCTGATGATTGCGCCGCTCAGCTGGGCATGGGGGGGGGGCAGGGATTTTTGCTACCGGGGGAAATGCTGCTGCAAAAAAAAGTAATTTAACAATGGAAATGAAAAAGAAAAAAGAGTAAAGGTATCCAATGAAATGTGATTTCTGGAGGCATATGAAGATTTCAATTAGAAGTATGCCCCACAATGCTAATAAGCAAGGCACTGTGTAACCGCAACGTATCCAATAAAATACAGGAAAAAGCTGTGGCTTCAGTTCAAGTATACATTTAATCTAGTAATAATGTGGAATCATGAATATCACTTTATGCATTAAGTTTGTCTTAAGGACAATAAAAATAGACCAACCCATTTTTTAAAATATTAAAAATATCCCACCATCTAATGTTGACCACTCCATCACTGTTCCTTAGCAACATTCAGAATGAATGGTGCACTTCAAAGCAACTAAGAACCCTGGTTCAACCTCCTCCTCCGTCTCCCATCCCTCTTTAGGTGGCTAATGTTTTCCAAAAACACAAATCACTATGTACCATGATCAATCCGAACAGTGAAGGAGCCTCCTGCAGATGACTCCCAAGCATATTGCTCATCATCATTGTGCTTGGTGATGACCACAACCTTCTCGGCCACAAGGTAAGCAGAGTAAAACCCCACACCAAACTGCCCAATCATGGAGATGTCTGCGCCAGCCTAAAAAACAAGGGATGCAACATGTATAACAGGCAACAGTAACTTACAGTATCTACCATACCAGATTACAAACACAGGTTTTGACATAGCTGCAAAAGTATGTTTTATCCATAGGGAATTCAGCTCAGCTAAAACCTTATGCTAAATTTAATTTAAATTTAAATTCTTATGCCAAGTAAGAATAGGGTATAATTCCGACTACATCTTATGCATATAGAAAGCACATCTTGGACATAGGATTCCATATTCTGTAATGTTTGGTTTTGATTTTATTTATTCAATTTGCTTAGCCACCTTCTTAACATACATGACTCTGGGCAGTTGATACCCCTATAACTATTTCACAGACTCCATGCCACCACTAGATCCTTTGGTTATGCCTTATTTATTTTTAAAGCGAGTTTCCTGGAAATGCCTTGGCGAGGTTTTAAAGTACACAAACAAGACAAGCAGTATCTCAGACAGTCAAAGGGATCCAAGAACCCCTTTCCAGTAGAATAAATCATGCCCATGATGTTATTTTGCTTAAGGTAAATTAGCTTATTCACTTCTTTTTTTGTTAGTTTCTTAGACTCCTATTTTGATGCTCCTGCTAGTTTGGCCTCTACTCTATAGACATGAAGTTCTGACAATCCTCGTCAGACAATTTTATCTCTTTCAGCAAATGCCCTTTTACACATAGTCAGCTTCTATCTACAGAAGACACATCCATCACCAAAGGAATTCAGGTGATCGCCAAGTTTGAAGTTATACATTTTTAAACTCTCTACTTCCTTTTATCAGGGTGGAATCAGGGCAACTAAATGAAGCTGAGCATTTACTGGCCGGATGCCCTTCCTCACGCCTATGCAGAGTTTGCAGCAGATATTTTCTCTTTATGCCCGATAGACATCTGTTGCTGCTAGGATTGAACTCTCAACCTTCCAAGTGGGAGGCATCTTCACCTCTAGATCATGCACCACTCAATTTTGAGGATATACATATTTATGACAAATTAACCACACTGTGAGGGAACTTTGATGTCAGAACTTCATAGCTACGTGAAGACCCTAAGCATTATCAAGTGTCTAGGTTGAAACCACTCACCTGCAATGCTTCCATGAAGGCTTTTGTGCCAGACTTGGCAATAGTTCCCAGATTGTTGACAAGATCTGCCTTTGTCATTCCAATGCCAGTGTCCACCAGTGTAAGGGTACGGTCATGGGGATTGGGGATGATATCTATTTTCAACTCCTTCCCACTTTCCAGCTTTGAGGGATCTGTTAGACTCTCATAGCGGATCTTGTCCAAAGCCTAGAAGGTTAAAAATTGTAAGTTTTGTGGATTCTGTCAAGCTTCAACCATTATTCAAGGATCTATATTATCTCTAGTTTTAAAGAAATGAAGTCCAGGAAACAAAAGATCTGTTTTAAACCTTAAAAAGAACCCCCCCCCCAAACCTACTCTAAAGCATATGTCTGTTGTGAACAGCACAAGGACTCATATACTTACTCTAGACAAAATTTCCGGTGAGAAAAAAACATATTTCTTAGTACAATTTTAATTTCCATTCAGAAGGGCAACTCTTTGAATTCAAAGGTGCTCATTCTTAGTCACTGATCATAATCTAGCTCTGCTTTATTAGGTTTTAGGAACAAAGGGGGACACCATATTGTTGCTTTCTTGAAAGTAAGGCTGATATTCTCCTGTACTTCATAATTTAATCAAAGAATTTAGAGATATATTTTGCTTTGGAATAAAAAACAATCAGACATGGCAAATGCCTCACCTCCTCTCATATAGTACAATGAATTAGATGATCTCAGTAAGTGTCAAACAAAAAAACATGCATGGACTTGAAATTGTGAAATCTGCAACCATAAAATGAAGTGATGATCTTGGCTTAAAGGAATTCACCAGGGTTCACCAGTAATTATCACTCAATAAAGCCATGTTCACATTTACAGAAGCATGGCAGAGAGGGCAGCTGATACACAGCTACTTATAAACCAAAAATAGGAAAGAGAGAGGGGAGTCTTAGGTAATATGCCCCTAATGGGCTTGACTTTACATTGAAAGCTGAAAATCATATTTCAAACAATAGCGAGGGCTAGAACAGACAAGTGGTTACAGCCAAGGTAAAATTATGCTGATTTAATGAAAAGATATTTTAATTAAAATAGGATTATTAAGATTACTCTCCCTGCATTTAATATAATCAACACTGCAATTCAATAGCAAGCTTTTGAAGCATTCCAGAAGTACATTCAAGACTTTTAGAGGACAGATGGGCATTGATCCTGAAGTTATACAACCTGAGATAAATCAGGGAGGACTAAAATTGAGAAGCCTTGTGGGATTCTCAAGCACGTAGCTAGCTACTAATGGGAACAGAACAGAGAGACAGATGGACCATTCATATGATCTTAGCTTTGATTTT
Source organism: Pantherophis guttatus (assembly GCF_059756535.1). Taxonomy (NCBI): domain Eukaryota; kingdom Metazoa; phylum Chordata; class Lepidosauria; order Squamata; family Colubridae; genus Pantherophis; species Pantherophis guttatus. Next base: position 286,428,248 of record NC_142063.1, on the reverse strand, counting down.
ATGCCCAGTGGCAGACATTCAGCAACACAATTGGTCTGTCTTCCATTATGCTAAAGCCACCATGTTTCCTTATGCCTTCATATTACAAAGGATGGAACATTAGGGCTCAATTCCGTTGTTAAAAGTTAACACATCAAATAATTTTTGCAATTATTGTACCTATTAACTCTCTTTTCTTATCAAAGCAAAAACAAATATTAGTGTGCTTATGTTTTAGAAAAAAGTATACAAGAATATGAAACAGCCATGTAAAAGAACTCACAAGAATTACTAACCTAATGGCAGAGGAGCAACAGGGAATTCTACTTTCCCTTCTAACATTTGCTTGGTCATTAAACTGAGCCCAATTGAGGACTACAACTCTGCACCTTTCTTACCAAATCCATCATTTGTTTACGTGATTTTTTTACCAATGCCAATTTTTTACCAATAGTATTGAAATAGAACATGCCTTAAAGAACTAGATTTACTCCTTAAATCAGAAGTAACGTTCTTTAATCAAATTCACTATTTTTAAAAAAGCTGTTTTGAATTCCAATAATCAGAACAACATAATATCATGCTATTATAATTCATACTATAATATTGTCCAGATCACTTGTCATATTTCTTTTCCAATCTGGTGTCTTCTACATGGGTTGGATTTAACTCCTATCTCTTGAGACTTCAGGACAAAGGACTACAAGATTTGATTTAAATGTTAGTTTTTACTCAATCCACTCCAAGTAGCAATTTCCCTGCACTCTTGCCTTTTCCTTTTCCTCTGCCCTAGCTCCAAGTCTCTATACTCACATCAGAGGCATTGGAAATTATCTCCCGCATAAAGATTTCCTTGTTGGAGTAAAAAGTATTGATGATCAGGGACATAAGCTGGGCGATCTCTGCCTGGAAGGCAAATGTTTCCACATCCTCTTCGCCATGCTGGATTTCTTCAGGCATCTGGAAAACAACTCAAGAGTTCACATCCTTTGTAATAGGCATATACCTTTTTACAGAATCCTCAAAGTTGCATCTTATATTGTGGATTGTAACAGCCAACTACCTTGCAAGAGAAATCTCTAGCATTGCCTGCCTTTAAAAATGGAGGACAGAGACTATGATTGGCTTGTATTTTAGCCCTAGTTTAATAGCCACAGGTTGCTGAAAATAAGAAAGTGGATGACTCGGCAGGGAGCAAATGGCATGCTTTCTTCCTCCTCTACTAGTATACCTATTATATCCTACTACTAGATGGCAGCAGCACTCTCCAGCACAAAACATAACCCTCCTCATTCTCCCATCTCCTCCAGGTCCCTAGAAAATTACTTCTAATAATGAGCATAGTGCTACAGCAGAACAGGGCATTTTTAGCTCTGTTACAATACCTTTACTAAACCAGAACATCAGAAATCTGAAATTCCAGACAAGATGTCAGCCCTCCCAGGTAAACCAGACAGGTAACGGGATTAGATAAACTAATTCTACTTTATTGTAAGGCCATATGAACATAATCTGCAAATCAGAAAGTACAAACTTCCCACAACCACCTTTTAATTGCTTGAACCTAGGACAATCCTTCCTGAATTTCTTTCTCTGACCATTAAATTACTAAATTTTATTTTATAAAATGTATTTTATTTCCTGCCTCTCTTGTCCGATTGTTTCCTAATAAGCACCATCTCTTCCACTCTTTCCCCAAGGTCATCCACACATTCCATTACATCAGCACAGCTTAAATCTAGATTTAGGTTGACTAACTTCCAACACATTGTGATTCCTACATCCTAAATTCCCTCCCCCCCCCCAAAAAACCCAAGGATTTATAGCCAGGATTATTTCGTGGTTTAGAGAGATCAAGGCTCCGAAATGAAGCCTCCTAACACGTTTTGCAATGCTACCCGGAGATCCACCTCCGCTTTTTTTTTCTTTGTTCTTTTGATTCCTATTTTAATCACACTGAAATGTCCACATATATGAGCGAAAAGAGCAACAATCTCAGCCCTTAAACTGCAGATCAAAAAATCGATAATATCTATCTATTTATCTATCTATCTATCTATGTTTGCATCCAGCCTTAATTCAGAGATGGTGCTCTATAATACCCGAAACATACATACACTGCTCAAAAAAATAAAGGGAACACAAGCAGAAGACATCCGAGATCTGAATAATAATAATAATAATAATAATAATAATAATAATAATAATAATAATAATAATAATAATAATAATAATAATAATAATAATAATAATAATAATTTTATTTCTATACCGCCCCTCTCCCGAAGGACTCAGGGCGGTGTACAGCCTATTTAAAACAGATGAATGAATGAAATAGCCTTATTAAATACCTTTTTCGTTACATACAGTAGTTTTGTGTTCCCTTTAGTTGTTTGAGCAGTGTATAAACTACTGTATGTAAAGAACGAAGTATTTAATAAGGCTATTTCATTCATTCAGATCTCGGATGTCTTCTGCTTGTGTTCCCTTTATTTTTTTGAGCAGTATATATACAAACGTACGTACCTATGTTTCAGGCATTACAGCGGCGTCTCGTGAGTTAAGGCTGGATGCCAACCTATTTACAACTCGCGAGGGACAGAAATGAAAGCAATGCCGTTTTGCAACGCCGAGGAGCGCGGGGCCCTCGAGGAAGGCGCAGCGCCAGACACGGGTTTCGCCCTGCTCGCCAGAAGGCGGATAATCGTAAACCAAGCCGGACGCTAATCCGAGGCTCGACACTCAAGCATGGCAGGCTGGCGGCGGCGGAGGCGAAAGGGGGGGGGGGGTTGTTGGCAGGCAGGCCTGGCGCAGTGCACGCACTGCCACAGCGCTTTGCCCGCCTGGCTAGGCCTCACCCCCCCGCCTCGCGGCCACGCCGTGGATTAACCCGAATCAGGCACCCAGGCGGCCTAAGCACCGGCGAGCCCCGCGAATTGAGACCCCGGCGGTTGGTAAGAGACCCGGAGGCCGAGGCGTTCGGCTCGCCTGAGAAAGCACGTGGCCCGGGGAAACTGGCCTCCTCGTCGGTCTTTACTGCGCCAGAGGCGGCAGCGAAGAGGGGGGAGATAGGCGAGATTTTCCGGCCCGTTTCCATGTAGAAATTGGAAGAGAATATTCGATTTTTCCATTTCTGGGTGGAGGAGGAGGCCGCTTACTTTGATCGACGAGCGGGAGAGACGAGCCTGGAGCACGGCGTGACCTTCCGACAGGGAGAGCTGCGCAGCCCGGAGAGGAAGTGCCGTCGTTTCCCTCGGCCCTTTATAGAGGCTGATCGCGAAATCCTTCGGGCCTTCGCTCCGTCCGCCTTAAAAGGGCCTCTTCTGAGATCGACAGCACCCTCTGACGGCGCTGTGGCTGCCTTTGTTCTTCCCCCGCTTTGAATTGAAATGATGCCATTTCTTATCTAATAATGGACGAAATCATTTCATTTCATCGTTAAGGGTTCTAATCTCTTTTAACATCCACCTGTTTGTCTTATACGCTGAAAAGCAACGTTTCCAAAGCCCGCAAAGCGTGCGTCCATTTGCATCGGATTATGAAATCTCAATTTATTTTTTTCTCCGTTTGGATGTGTGATGGATGCATCTGGGGCAAGTGCTGTTTTTCTGATGGCACACACTATCTCCACTTTTTATAAGAGCTCACATTAATAGCTTTTTAAGCCTAATTTTCATTCTCCTTCAAATTGCTTTGATTGATGGATTAATAGGTTAACCACACATGTTTTTATTTGAGAATAATATTTAATTCATGGGGATGTTTTCCCAGAAATCTAGGCACTTAAAACTAGGTTTGTACAACATGCATGCTTACTGGTGTTTAACCCAAATGTTTCAGCTTACATAAATACACTGACCTATAAACTGATTTAGTGGACTGGATTTACCTAAAATACTAAGCTGAAATGTAAGTGACTAGCTTGCAGTATCCTATGCAAACCCTGTCTAAGTATTGTGAATGCAAAACATTTTAAAATCATCCCCAAATGAAATTATCGTGTACTCTTCCTTTATTCCATTTTTTTCCTGAAATGCCTTACATACCACAGAATGTCTCTAGAGTATGATTTCATCGACAATTCCATGATCTATAATATATATTTTGATATATAAACATTTGAATTAAAGGGGATTTATAAATGGAAGCTTTGTTCTAATTTAAGGCCAAAAAAATTATGAAGCCAACGCTGAAGAAATATCTGTGGGTTTATTTCTTGCTAAGTAGATTTGGTTGACAACTTAAAGACTTTGAAACCTGGATGTCAGAATTGAGCATCTTGTGATACTGTTTGAAACTTCCAGAGCCAACTTTTTTTTTTAATTTTAGAAATTTTAAGGGCAAAGGTGGTTTCTTAAACCTTGTAGATGCATAAATACCCTTAAAAATCTCAACCCACCTTCTTTGGGTTGATTTTTGACATCAGAGAAGAAGTTATGGGCCACAAAGGGACCCCAGTTACATTGTGTCAACCCAACCCTCTTAAATTTCTTCCCACAAACAAAAACAGACCAGGAAATTCCAAGCCTTTATTCCAAGTTTCCAGCAGCCTTCAGTCTTACTGCAGTCAGTTCAGAAATATTAAATGTGCTGCACTTGAAGATCAGCCCCATTCCTCAGCTAATTTTATGATTGGTAACTTTCAACCCCAACTTTTCTCCAGTGTTTCCAGCTGTAACAATTCATGGCAGATATAATTGCCCTTCCTAGCAATGTTAGGTTATAGATCAGTTTCCTGTCTACCATCAGAATAGCATCAGGAAATCAATAATCCATTCCTGGTTAGCAGATGATGATGAAGATCTGCTCAGTGATAACTGAAATTTCCAATAAAAGAGAATATGTATAGCTCAGGGCTGCACTGTGAAATTTTTAGTGGATTTGCTTGCTGATATTTCATTATTAATCTAGGTAATATGAGTCTTCAATGATGTTATGCAGTTAGGTAATGAAACATCTGCAAGAAAACGAATTCAGAGAGCACCAAGGATCCCACTATAACAAAAATATATGGATATACTTCAAGTCTCTAAAATGAGTAATAAATTAGTGTTTTTATACAACCACCTTGCCTATTACATGCTCTTCTATCTGCCTACCAGCTACTTTGATATTTATAAAAAATCCCAACATAAATGGTTGGGGAAGAATATTAAAATATGAAATTTCTATCTCTTCATAAGTCCAGAACTTGAAGATCTGAAAGGCTCAGGCTGAAACATAAAATTTCTGTTTTTAGTTATCAGTAGTTCTACAGTTCGTGCCATAGAGAAATTGAATTTAAAACAAAAAATCGGCTTGAAAATGTTTCTGACGGGGTCCATGGAATGGCTCCGAGTCCGTTTTTAATGCTCGTCATTGTTGCAATCTAAAGGGTTTTTTTAAATCTCGTGGTGTATATTGTGGGACCCACCGAGCTTTCTCTCTTAAGTGAAAGCAAATGGGCGGAGACGTTCAGGTTCAGCGCTTTCTCCTGTCTCCTCTTAGTGAGGTTCTGCAGTGATGGCGGGGGTTAAAATGGGATCTAAAATGGGGCTTGCACGATTAACAGCTCAAGAGGCGATGAAAGGAACTGTCTTTCACTCTTCAATTCCAAACGTTTTGACTTGAAAACCTGGCCCCGAGCACATCCCGAGAAGCCAGAGATCTCGCTGGAGAAAGCACTTGTGCGCGTTCAGGGTCGTTCGCTCGTTCTTGCCTTTGGATTCCGCGCAAACTTTCTCTGCAAAGCTCTCGACTCTTCCCACGGCGCGGTTCCCTCCGGGAGGGTCGCTCAAACGGCTTTGATTGGCGTGTTTCAGGCCAGGGAGGCCGGCAAGGACTATTTTCGGAGAGCCTTCCCACGGTAGCGCAGGGAGACAGTATAGTGGCTGGTTGGTGATGAAACCGTAGTTTCTGCGCGAAGTCTCCCGCCTTGGTGGTTTCGACCGTCGGCTTCTTTTCCCTTCCCGCCCTTTCCCCCGCCCTTCCCACGAGAACCTGAAAGTCTCGTTATTGCCAGCAGAGGGAGCTCTAACTTCATCTGTCTTCCTCTTTTGATGCCTAGGTGGATGCGTCCACTGACTAGACTAAGGAGCTTTCCCTTTGCATCGCCGGTTCAGCTGATGTTGCAAAAGCCAGAAGGGCGTCAACGATCGGCAGGGCAACAGCTTCCCCTACATCCCAGGGAGAGAGACAGGCGCTTCATTTCCCAACCTCGCCTATCTTGAGGTTCAATGGGATGCTGCCGGTCTGCCCTCTTTATCTTGTAGACCCGCCAGTACAGTTGGAATGTCAACCTGAGCCAGGGGTGGCTTCTAACTGGCTTTACTACTGGTTCTCTTTGTGCACACGCTTTGCGTGCGATCGCCTCTTCGGTTGTGCGCTTTGCGTGCCATCGCCGTGCACATGCTGCCTTCGCTCGCATGCGTGCCAAACTTGAGCTTTGCGCAAGCGCGTTGCGAATCTGCCCAGCTGAGGTGTGGCAATCCACTCTGCCGCACTTCTCAGCTGGGCGAAAAAAGAAGAAATATAAGGTCGGAATAACACGGGGGCGGGCAGGAGGGCCCAACTCCCGAAGAAAGAGAACCGGTGACCTACCGGCTCGGCCGAACCGGGCTGAACCGGGAGCAACCCACTACTGACCTGAGCCATAAAATAAAGGGGCAAAAGTGAGGAACAATAACCCCACTTCTTGTTCCTGTCTCTTAAACAGGTAATTGCATTGCAACTCCTAAGTGCTTGGAGCAACTTATTAGGCAGGCCCTAATAGGACGTGGTGGCTCAGTGGTTATGATGCTGAGCTTGTCGATCGAAAGGTCGGCACTTCAGTGGTTCGAATCCCTAGTGCTGCGTAATGGGGTGAGCTCCCGTTACTTGTCCCCGCTTCTGCCAACCTAGCAGTTCGAAAGCACATAAAAAATGCAAGTAGAAAAATAGGGACCACCTTTGGTGGGAAGGTAAGCGTTCTGTGCGCCTTTGGCATTTAGTTGCCGGCCACATGACCACAGAGACGTCTTCGGACAACGCTGGCTCTTCAGCTTTGAAACGGAGATGAGTACCGCCCCCTAGAGTTGGGAACGATTAGCACATATGTGCGAGGGGAATTTTTACCTTTACCTTTATCTTACATAATATATACAACGAAATTGGTTTACCTCCTTGGTGCAATCATAACAGAAAATACAAAACAACATAAATGGTATAGAGAATAATCCCTATACAAGTAATTTTGGAAAAAAGATTAATAAGAAGTTTATGTATGTGTGTGGAGTGATTGTGATTGGTATTTTGGAAACTGGTTCCTACATGGGCATGGTATCACCATGACACTGAATAGTTCCAAGAAATTCATCTATCATAGCAGATAATCTGATAGCAGCTTTGAACTGCTTGTCATGTAAAGACATTTTGCTTAGTCTATGAGACTGCAGCCACGTGTGGCTGATTACCCCCTTAGACGGTTACAGTGATGGTAGAATAAACCTTTTAGGCCCAGTAAAGTGCTATCCAAAAGTGCTCAGTAGGCTGCTTGGTGGGCGGACTGCTAGGAGCTTCATTCCATACCTTGCTTCTACTCCATCAGCTAGGCAGCTTCTGGGCTTAGGTGTACCGGCCTGCTGGTCATTTGAACTTTCAGAAGACCAGGAGACCCAGGTTCAGAAATAGCTCAAGCAACAAGTTACCCCTGTGGAGTATTTCTGCAGTAACAACCTCTCATTTGGACAACTTGAATGTGTTAAAAGACTGTCGGAGACTGCCATGCCAAACTTTTAAGGAGAGGATTGTTGCATTTTTCACTGCTGACACCTAGTGGAAGAGGAAGAACCAAGGAAGGTTGCAATGAGCATGAAAAGTGGAGAGAAGAGGGAGGGAACAGCTTTTCTCCCCCTTTCTCTCTTATCAAGATGACAGGAAAAGGAGCTAGTGAATGGAACTTTGTGCCAGTTTTCTGATTTCAGCATTAACAACTTGTGAAATAGCATTAGCATCAGGATCAATACTCTAAATTCTAAATATCTTAGTTGGTTAAACTGAGGAGAGTTAAACCAAACTCACATTTAAGTTCACTATCACATAACAGTGGAACTTTATGGCAAAAAAAATTCCAACATATTTATAGCCAATTTTTCTTTATATATCATGCTTATTTGAGGGACTGCCTCTTCCTGATTTTATCTGCCCATCCCACCAGATCCAATAGGCATGTTACAGCTTCCATTGTTTCTATATGACTATATATGACGTTCTATGACTGTAACCTTGTTGCTGGTATCCTTACGATTTATATTGACTGTTTTTGATTGCTTATTTGTTCCCTATGACTATCATTAAGTGTTGTACCTTATGATTCTTGATGAATGTATCTTTTCTTTTATGTACACTGAGAGCGTATGCACCAAGACAAATTCCTTGTGTGTCCAGTTACACTTGGCCAATAAAGAATTCTATTCTATTCTATTCTATTCCTATTCCTATTCTAAGGAGCTGCAATTGGCAGGCCCTATGAAAGAAACTTTTCCTGCTGTGGTGCCTGCTGTGATTGTAGAATCTTCTCTCCAAAAGATTAGTTTTTGGCCTCGTTATCTCCTGAACTTTCAAAGATCCCTCAAGACCCTGCTACGGCAACAAATGTGGGGACACCAGGGGATGGGTGAATTCATTAGGTTAACTGTTTTCACTAACATCCTTCAATTTATTATACTGTTTATATCATTATAGCCCCCCTCTAAATTAAGCAAAAATACCCTTGCATTAAAAGAAATTCATAGGGCTCCAACTATCTTACTTTCATGGGTATCACTGTTATTGAAGACAATGCCCTCTATATGCTATGCAGGAAAAATAATGCTTGTGGCCAATAAAATAACCAAAGGGCCAGTCATCATTATGTGAACACCTTTCATAACTTATCCTCTGTAAGGCAAATAAGGCTGAAAGATGTAATTGCTTCCTAACTATCCCATTACAAGTAGCCCCCGAATTACGAATGAAATGGAGCCAGCCCATTTGTAACCCGAGGATTCATGGGAGTGAATTTTGTACCTTAAATGGGATCACTCCCTCCTTTTGCCCATGCATTCACTAATCGAATGCAAGGCTCGTTAAATACACATGAGGTATTTCAGGGTGGGGAAGGCCATGGGGAGGCCCTACTGATGGAACAGGCCACCTGCCTAAGACCACTCAAGGCCACCCCGACCCACAGAAATACCTCATGCTCCCCACAATTGCTTTCCCCCCCAACCTGCCATGTTGGGTCACTTACCTTGTGAAGCAGTCTCCTTGTAGGTTGCCAGCTAAAATGGAGCTTCTGAGGGGCAAATCCAGCCCTCTGACATTGTTCGGCCCTCTGTGGACCTCCCCTGGCCCGTTACAAGTTGAAATGCAGCTTCTGGGGGCCGGAACCCCTGGAAGCTCCATTTCGGCTTGCAACAGGCCGGGAGAGGCACACGGAGGGCCGAACAGAGCACCAGATCCATTTCAGCCTGCAATGGGCCAAGGGAGGCTCATGGAGGGCCAAATGTAGCACCGGAGGACTGAATTTGCCCTTCAGAAGCTCATTTCGGCTGGCAATGTTCAGGATGAATGTTGCAGAGCAGGGGTGGTATTCACTTACCCTCGCTACCGGTTCACAAATGTGAGCGCGCGCATATGCGCAGAGGGCCTTCCATGCATATGCAGAGCATCAAAAACGTGGATAAATGGGACGTGATTACGTCTGAGCGGGTGGGCAGAGCTTCCCGCAGCCACTGCCACCAGTTCGTCCAAACCGGATAGAAGTGGCTGAATACCACCACTGTTGCAGCCTCTGCGGTTGTTCTTAAGGGCAAAAAACTGCCTTGGTGCTGCAAGATTCGTAGTTTCGGGCCTTGTTCATAAACACTAGGGGGCGCTTATCATGTAAATTTGAACATTCGCTAAGGGAACGCTCGTAACTGGGGGATTACCTGTAAATGCTTTTAAAAAGATACGCCATTATGTTCCAGCATTGAAGAAGAAAAGATCCATGATTCCAACAACTGATGTCATTCTACACTTTTAGTGTCATGTTTAGAAAAAGTGACTGTGAGCCTTTCAGAGATCATCTGCATTTTATTTAAAATTTCCCACTTTCTGCTTAGCTGTAAATATTTCAGAACCCAATAATAAAACTGCTGTCTTAATTCAAACCACTAAGCAACAAATAAAGGAGCATTATATTCCTTGCTATTTGGGGATGTTACACAATTTATATCAGGGGTGTCAAACTCATGGCCCACGGGCCGGATGCTTCACGTGCTGGCCGCACCTACCCCTGGTTTAGCAAAGGGGGGAAAAAGTCCCGATAAGTCACGTGACAATGACGTGACGTGATTTTGGCACCCCTGATTTAAATGCTTTACAAAAGACTTGATGTATTTTAACTTCTTAAATATATAAATATGCAGGTAGCCTTGACTCACAACCACAATTAGGACCTGAATTTTGGTTGTTAAGCAATGCAGTCCTTAAGTGAGTCATGTGACTAGACCTAATTTTATGACCCTTTTTATGTAGTTATTAAGTGAATCAGATGGTCTTTAAATGAATTTGGAATTTCCCAATTGATTTTGCTTGTTGGAAGCTAGCTGGGAAAGTGACAAAATTGCAATACATTGCAACTGTCATAAATGCAAGACAGTTGCCAACTGCTTGAATTGTGACTGCAGGGAGGTGTGCCTGCATGTGCAATAGTCCTAATTTTGGGGACCAGTCATCAGTCACTTTTTCCAAGGCCACCATAACTTCAAATCATCGTTAAACTAACATTTTTAGATTGAGACGATCATTATGTATCATTATGACCCAGAGATGGCAATATATAAAGGTTGACCAATAGATGGCGCTCTAGTTCCATTTTTCTTTCACAAAAAAAAAGACCAATCATAGTAGGGTACCATATTAAGGCCAGGCAATTGATTTTAGGATGTTGAAAATCACTACTTTCTAATATGATTGGTCTTTGTTGTATTCCCATATGAAATGGACTTTTATACTTAACAATAGTAAATAATTTAAATACAAGGTAACATTACAGCTTCAAACTTTACCAAAAAAACACCACCCTTATTTTTTATTTGTTACCTTTCTCTTAGAAAAAAATTGCCATTTTTAAACAGAGTTCAAATACGCAAATCCTGAGTTTCATAAATTCATGAAAAAGCACAGAAAACTGCAGGGGCTCTGAACAGCCGGGCTTGGGAATGATCTGTTTTATCGTTTGCACTATGCTGAAGAGTTCATGAGCTCATTTACCACTGCTCCCTAGAGCCAAATCATGCAAAATCTTGGAAAAGAGACAAGGTGAGCCTTCAGAAGAAAGGGCGTATTCAGTTTGTATACAAAATACTTCCATTTTCAAAGTAACCAGTACTTCAAGGCCCCGAAGTTGTTGTTGTCCAAACTACTTAAAAATGTGGAAACAGCCAAGGTCCGCTTTCCATCACCTGTCTCCAAGTAATAGCTGTTGAGCTGTTCTTGCCTAATTCTGAATGTCCACAAACCATGGATTTCAGAAGTTTGAACATGCAGCTGAAGAAGAGGACTCCTTTTCCATGGAGTCATTTAATGAAGAGCATTTTGGGGGTACAGCAGCTTCTTCAATGTCTTGCCTTTTGAGGGTAGGGCAGACACTAATGAAGCGTGAGCACATTCAACAAATTCACAGGAGCAGCTGAAAAGCTGGAAGGTGGATTGGGAACAATTCTCTTTTGCCACAGATAGTGAAGCAGAACACATCGAGACAATGTAAATCATTCATAGCTGGCACTGGTAAAGTGTGTGTGCGTGTCTGTGTGTGAAGGGGAAGGTCTTATACCCAAGGAGAAGCCAGGCCATCTGGTCAGTAAGAGAGTAGTCCTCTTCCAAGCCAAGAGGTATTAAGGCAACAAGTTCCCAGGAACCAGGCAAGAAATACTCCATGGTAATATAACTCTACTGCTCCTCTGCCCAGAGATGCCCCACGATATCTTCATTAGATTGCGTAGAAGAGTGGAAAGGATAAGATGGCTCCTAAAGCCAGACCCAAGGAGAGGAAGAAGGCCATGATGGCTCCAGCAGTTTCCGCTTCATGAGACAGCACCTTCCTAGAAGGAAAAACAAAAATTAGTCAGCACAACGTCCATCCATCCAAATACCAGTTGCTTTTCCTTCTTTACAATTCATTCATCTCAAGCCACACTTACTTGGGTCCAAAGCACATGCAGAGGCTGGCCAAGTAACCATTGGAGATGGAAAACAACAGCATGAAGCTGAGGTACCAGGCATCGTGAGCAAAGATGACAGGCAGGTTATGGCGGGGCTGCACGTTACACAGCATGAAGAGGGGAATGAAAATCAGACGGATAATCACCAGGAAGGGTAACAAGCGGCTCTCTTTTCCAGGCTGTGGGAAGGGAAGAACAAGAATAATATATTATGATATCAACATTAGACATCACTGTGATAAAAAGAAGACTGGAAAATTATATCATGAACACAACTCCACAAAAATTTGTCCTTATTGCTTAAATGTCTTCTCTGCCCCAGTGTAACAAATAAATGCTACTAAGATATATATATTGACAATTCATTGCTGTAGATGAAATGTAGATTTCCCCTTTCAGTTCTGTAATTAATAATTTTGTTATGTTCAAAAGACCCACAGTTCTTAGTGTCTTGATGATAAGAGGTACAGCTAAGATGTTATCTTTAACAGACGATAAAACAGGAGTCATATTAATGCTTACCAAGAATGTGGCAATAATAGGACATATTCATGTTTTAACACCTAAACTGCATTGTCAAGAACAAAGCAACTCTTAAGTAACTCTTAACCATTTTTATGTGAGATATCCAGTATACATAAAATACTTTTTTTTCTTAGCCTCCTTTAAAAAATCATAGCTGTTTATTTTCACAAGATTTAGAGCAGCTCTCCAACAACTAATCTGGATAGAACATTCAAGCTTTATATTCAGAAGATGCAGAAGTAGCTTACTTCTAGGGAATTTTCACTAACAAATTATAATTACCTATTGGGAAAGGTTTATCACTCGGCATTTATTGTAGCTGCCATTAGCGATGGCACTAAGAGACTTTCAGAATTTACTTTCTCTATATCCTTGACTTGAGCATTATAACTTGATCCATTACTACTTGATCCAAATCCCTGCAAGTATTGGAATCACCTGGAACCCTGCATGTAATGCCACATGCTGCAGATGGAAAACACTGAGCTGCTTTACCCAGGAAAAGCTTGCACAACAGGAGGTAAATGTTTTCTGAGTAAATTGGGCTTCTTGTAATATTATTACATTTGAGGAATGCAATTCTGAGGAAGCCGTTTCTAGGTGTTTTTTGTAACTGAAAAGCCAGTTTGGTTTACCTCAGACTGCTGGTTAGCAGTTTACTCAAGTCAGTCATTTTTTACTTAATAAAACAGATTAAGTAACATCCAAATGATTCACAGCCATTGAAAGATTAAATTAAAGCTCCTAGGCCATAAGATGCCTTGAGTTAGTGGATGCAGGTAATCCATCACTTATGATTGGTTGTTCAGCAACTGTTTGAAGTCATGATGGATCCCATCAAATATACTTATGATGTCTGCCTCTCCACCCATGGTCATGTGACTGCATTAACGATGCTTAGAAATAGCATTTAGAGCTGTTTACAATGTCCCACAGTAACATGAATGTGATTTATGATGTTTTTGCCAAAAACTGATGTTTACTTCCAGTTTTCAGCAAAAACGCCCCCTAGTGAACAGTGGGTCTGCTTAATGACCACCACACTTGGTTTATAACCGCTGTATTTGCTTAATAACGGCCCACAACAAAGGTTGTAAAATCAGTTCCAGTCACAAGATGAAATGACCATTATGATTTACGACCATAATGGGCAGGCCCCATTTCAATTGTACATCAAGGACTACCTGTAATATATTTATCTGGTTTTTACACCAACAGGAGATTGTGTGGAATTGTTTGGCAAGGACTTCACATGCTATATCAGTGTTTCTCAGCCTTGGTAGCTTGAAGATGGGTGGACTTCACTGGCTGGGGGATTCTGGGAGTTGAAATCCACCCATCTTCAAGCTTCCAAGGTTGAGAAACAGTGTGCTATATACTTTTTTTATCACAGTGATCGTAACTTTAAGAAATATCTAAACTAGGAGAGCAGAAGCTAATATTTTAAGATTAGGGACATGTTTTCACTGATCACCACACAATCAATGCTCGTTTACTTTGATCTCAATCTGTTCATATTTCTGGCTTGGAAATAATTTTTCTACCTGGAGAGAGTTGGGTCTTGTGTTTGCCTGTGTGTAGAAAAGTAAGTGCAAGTGGAGTTTTCTTATGCTGGGGCAACAACAGAATTGGAAAGGAAGCATTCTGTGGAGGGAGGCCATTATTTTGAATGCTTCTCCAGATTTTATTCTGCAATTACCGGTACATGTGCATTAAGGAGAGAGGCGGTAGCTTAATATACTCCTATTATTTTGGCTTCTTTTTACATGGCGTTTTTCCAAGGTGGGCATTCAAATGAGATCACTTGAGATCAAAATTCTGGAATCATTCTATCATCTCTTCCCTTTGCCAACTCACTGTGCTGCAGGCCTCAACCAGAATTCAACTTCGTTACACGGAGATCTTCTGATTAAAAAAAAAAAACCACATCAGAAATTACTTGAAAGTGATGAGAGTTACTGTCTTTGATCAGAAAGGAAAACAAGAGATATGGCCCATGCAGTTTTGTTTGTTTCTCTAAGTATCAATAAGGAAATAATAATAATATGCAGAGTGAAAACATGATGAGGGATTTTCTCTGACTAGACACAAAAGGACATATCTGTTCTATTTATATGATGTCATGGTTAAATTTTATTATTATTTTATTAACTGAATTTAGAAGCCTGCCCAACCAACATGATATTTATATTTAGGGAAGAATATTTTAAAAGGCTCTTCTCCTAAATTGCAATATATTATTATTCTTTGTGAGAAATAATCTGAAAGTTCCCTTTGCACAAGGTTTCACTCTCTTTCTCAACTGTATGTGTGTGAAGGGAAAAGTTTGAACAGTTTTTACAAATACTAATATTTATTGTGCGGTATTTAGTTTGTTAATCTGTTTTTACTGATTTACGGCGTTATGTTTCAAGAAGTACTTTTAGTACACTATATAATTCAGATTATAAATCAGAAAAGAGTTTTTTCCTCATGCGTTCTTGGACTTTGGAGGGCTGCAGAGCTGGGTCTCCCAGCCAAAATACCATTGGCCACATCCTATAATCATAGAGGCCTTGTAGGAGGAGCTGTGCTGGCTCCTGGGTAGAGGTTAGACCAGGGAGTTGCAGATTGTGGCTTTCTTGTCTTCATTCATTATATGCTTCCTTCAGATCTACTTCCTCCACAGCCACTCTCCTCTATATTTGAACAAAAATTACTGATTGAAAGAACAGCTGTTTCTTGTTTCTGGGTCACTGTCAGACAAAACACTGAACAATCATTCCACAAAACCAGTAATGAACCAATCGGAAGGGCGAAAATAATCCTATAAAAAAACACACCAGCTGTAAACAAATGGGATACTCTAAAAAACATGTCCTTTCATCAACTCTGGCAAATGGACGGTGCAACCATTACATCATTTCTCACTCAGAACTTCAGAGGACTTGTTAACCTGTCTCCTTGCCCCTATCTAGATCACATCCCAGCTCATTCTGTTAAAAAAAGTATTTCTGGCATGGTTAGCATCAAGTTAAACTGTAGTTTAAATCTGAACATTAAATCTGAGAATCCTCTTCAGGATATGTCAGAACTGGAGCCCTTTCTGAATTCAGATCCCCTGCTTCATCAGTAAGCTGTTGGAAAAGGCCACAGTTTACTGATAAAACATGGGATTTAAAATTTTGAAAGTTCCTGTTTTACCTGAAGCCTTAGAAACTTATAGCCAGTCAAAGTAGATTTGTTAACAACTGCTATGAATCTCTAGGACAGAGGTCTTCAAACTTGGCATAGCTGGCTGGAGAATTCTGGGAGTTGAAGTCCACAAGTCTTAAAGCTGCCAAGTTTGAAGACCTCTGCTCTAGGATCGCAAAGGTATAATTTAACATCTTTTGGGATAGCGGGGTTATAGAAGAATGGACTTGACCTCATGGGGTTAGATGGTCTGATTCAGGCTAAAGGTAGGGTTTTTTTTTTTTATCAACAGAGAATTTATGTCAATCTCATCACTTCATGCAACATTGTAAATAAAGGTTTTATGTTTTATTTTAAATCAGCTACCTCAACCATACACATTTGCCCTCTAAACGAGAAATATTTTGCCATCTTCTATAACATACCATTTGGCTTTCTTACTAGAGTCATCTATCAAGTCTAATGGCATCTTTCTATGAGTGCAAACCAAATTATGCCACACTGCCTTATATATGTTTATCTGAAGGCTACTGTATTTTTTAGAGTATAAGATGCACTTTTTTCCCTCCTAAAAGAGGCTGAAAATTTAGGGGCGTCTTATACTCCAAATGTAACCCCACGCGGTGCCCAAAATGGCTACCTGGAACAGCTGCTGCCTTCTCTTACCCCTTCCGTGCTTTGCCTGCTTTAGTCACTGGAGCTCCCTCCAAGGATCAGCTGTGCTTTTGAAGCTGTTTTTCAGCCCCAACACAAGCGAAGCAATCTTCCGTGCTTTGCCTGCTTTTCTAATTGCTGCTCCCTTCAACAAGCTCCAACCTCAAAACCAGTAACTAATGTGCTGGAACTAGCCAGATGAATACCTAGTAGGCAGAATTCCCCCCCCCCCCATTTTCTTCCCCAAAAACTAAGGTATGTCTTATACTCCGAAAAATACGGTAATTACTTAAATGGAGTAGAAATAAAACGATTCTTATCATCTCACTGAAATGTCCCAATTTCCCCCCTCCCCCCCAAAAAAAGAAAAAAGAAGTTTCTCCAGAAACAGAGTGACATAGCCAAACATATCCCAGATTGTTAGTTCCAATTTAACTCAGAAATTTTCACTGGAAGGGCAATGAGACTTCTGAGAACAGAATGAGACTTTCTGAGGTTTTGCTTGGTTGCAAAAATAGCCCTATTCCCCTTGGAGCTGGATAATCAGAGACTCACTTTAGATGTTAAAGTGGATGAAAAGGCCTCTTTCCCCTTCCTTCCAAATGCATGTTGTGGCAGACATACAATATAAGACTTTTTGCCAGGGAGAAAAAGCAGCAGGAAGAAGTGCCAGACCGAGGAAAGGAAGGATCTGTGTGGCTCATCAGCCTCAAACCACCCACCCGTCATCTGTGTGGAGTCAAAGTTTCCACAAAGAAAATTTGGTAAACATATTTTCTGCACACCCACCCATCTTTCTCGTTGGGATAAGCCTGAGAGGCTGGGCAGGAGGGAAAACAGCCAACATAACCTATCCCAATACAAAAGGTGAAACTGGAACTGGGATGGGTTTCCTGCTGAGGTTTATTCACTTAAATGAGTTGCCCTATTGCTGTACCCTTCAACCTTAATCAACCTTAATCAAGCAATCTTACTAATATTATGCTGAAGCTATTGGCGTGAAAGGTAAGGGCTGGCATAATGTTTCAAATGCTGAGGTGAAGTGTACAATGATAGATGTACATCTACCATTGTACATAAATGGTGAGGAGGTGGAGAGGGTGGGTAGTTTTAAATTTCTGGGCATTTATATCTCGAAGGACCTCTCATGGACTATGAATGCTAACATGCTTGTGAAGAAGGCACAGAAGAGGCTGTACTTCCTGAGAATGCTCAGGAAGATAAATCTATCTCAGCATCTACTTCTGTCCTACTATCGCAGCACCACTGAGTGTCCTGACATACGGCATTCTTGCATGGTATGGGAGCAGCTCTGTGGTGGACAAAAAAGCTCTACAGAGAATCATTAAAACTGCCCAGAATATCATCGGACTCCAGCTACCAGCCCTGGATGACATCTTCGAATCTTGCTGTTTGAGGAAGTTGCATAACATTCTCAGAGACTCTTCCCATTCTGCTTACAATCTTTTTGCACTGTTGCCTTCTGGCAGAAGATACAGAACAATTACAACTCGGACCACACGTTTTCTGAATAGTTTTTTATCCCAGAGCTATAATTGCACTCAACAATGAACTAAAGGGCCACCATCAGTGAGCTGTTGGACAGTATTACTTGGTCTCTTGTGTGGATGTTTGGGTGGTTTAGGGGTGGGGAATTGTGGTGGGTGGGAGTGTGTTTGGGGATTGTTATGTGTGTGGGACCTGGTCTTTGGGTGTTAAGTGAATTTTGTTGTATGGGTATACTGTGTATACACGTACAATGACAATAAAGTTATAATAAAATAGTGGGGAGATGTATTTCTCCCAGCCCCCATAAAAAAGGTTTTTGGCTCTTTTATACTCATTCAAGATCTTGGGTGGTTCTGTAATATTTCTTTTTCAGCCCTTCAACTGTATACTACCCCTCTGCTGTGCCAGATGGATTGCAAATTGTAAATAGTGAGCGCGGGATTACTGACTAGACAATTTAAAGTGCCATCACCGAATAGGAGGTAAAAGATGATAGAAAAAAAAAACAGGCTGTGTTATTTGGACAAAGCAAACTAATCTGTCATCCCTACATTTTTTTTCTTTCTTCCATTGTTACTCATGTGACTAGTTAATTAGACTACCAGATTTACTTTTTTCCATTAATCATTTTTCTCTACTGCCTGCTTGAAGTATTTTCCTTCTCCCTCATTCCTTCTTAGGCTCCTTCTTTTTATGATTCCCAGTGATTTGTCAGCTTAAGACTTCTCTCCACAGTTAAGGTAACTGTTTGTGGCACCTTTACTGTAGAAAAATTACCCATGTGAGATTCGCTCGTTATTCAGATTTTTTAATTTACTAATAAAAAAACTTGAAAATCTGTCTCCTGCCTCTTCTTACTTTTTTGCTGCTGTGTTGCAGTATGAGTATATAATGGCCATTAGCATTTGTCATTCAAAGGTAAACTCAGAATATTCTACCATCTTTATTTATGGAGCTTCTATGCCATTGCCAGATCAGTCTTCTTTTCTTTATAACAATAGCAATAGCACTTAGACTTATATACCTCTTCACAGTGCTTTACAGCCCTCTCTAAACAGTTTACAGAGTCAGCATATTGCCCTCAACTATCTGGGTCCTCATTTAGCCACCTCAGAAGAATGGAAGGCTGAGTCAACCTTGAGCCTTGTGAGATTCGATCTGCCAAATTGCAGGCAGCCAGCAGTCAGCAGAAGTAGCCTGCAGTACTGCATTCTAACCACTGCGCCACCGCGGCTCTTTATATCACAGATATAAGCAATAAGCAGCATTAAGCAACTTAGCCAAACTTCTCTGAAATGGCTTCAGCAGAATCAGTGTGTCTTTAATATGTTTCCTTCTTCAATGTACATAGTTGTGACATCAATTGTCCCAATTGTGGAAGAACTGAACAAAAAATACCATTCTTCCTCAGAGCCTTCTGTATTTTTTCCTCAGAATTGTTTCACAAAAGTACCTTTTTTCTTGATCCTAGCTCAGAAGACACATCTGAACTTTAAGAAGGGTGGATTAGCGGAGTACCATAAATGCCTGGTTTCCCTATACTCACCCAAACACAGACAGCTGTGAGGCTTCTTCCTGCCCAGTCAAAGATGTTAAACATCAGGAAACAAGCAACTGGGCTGAAATAGGAAACTGAAGAGAAAGTAATAGAGAAGTGAGGTCAGTCTCAGGGCAAGAACTCTGTCTGCTGTAGTGTCCAATGGGGCAATATTGAGATGACTTTAGCTAGGCAAATAGTACATAGTCCTCTTTTCCATCTTCCTCAAACAGATAATAATAACGACACAGGAAGCTGTGAGGGATTTTTACCAAGTCATTATTGAAGCACTTGTGAATCTATTTCTCTAAGTAAACATAACAGAATCCTGAAATCTGAGTTTGCACTTTAGGCCTGATGAAGGAGAAGACTGAGGACAGACATGAGACTAAAACAGCATCTTACATACAGATCTGAGTAGTCTAACAATTCCTTTTAAACTTTTCTTTTGGTTTGATCTATTCTAGAAAGTCAATCTTCAAAGCCTGCTTTCTCAATAATGATTTTTTTTTTCCCAACAGTTTTATACCAATCTTAATTCTTCTTCAATTCTAGTCTGGATTATTATTACTTCTCTAGTCTATTTGGGTCCATCATCACAATGCTCAATTAATGTCATACGGTGATCATGATGTTTAATTCTTTTTTAAATCCTTCCTTACTATTAAGGACTAAAACACTAAAATGTGTGGACAGTGCAAAATAAAATAAAATAAACAATAAAGTATCTATATAGTCTGTTGCGGGATAATAAATGACATAAATGTACATGGATGTGGGAAGAGCAACGTCCCCAAAACAGGAAAACAAACAAATTGTGTCTTAATCGGATATGGAAAATTAAATAGCGTCTATTTAGTTTTCAGTTCTTTCCTAACTACTTTGTCACACACCCTATCCTTCTCTTTCAGGTCTTCCCACTCTCCAGACTAAATTCGCCCACACTTCATCATCTTTACTCATAGTGAGGCTCCTTCAAAAGCAGATGGCAAATAAAGTTAAGGCTAAGCAGACTGCCAGGAGACATTCTGTAAACTGATCTAGGCTTTCCAGAGGAAGTCTGGGTTACAAGAGAAACTGTTTGTGAACTCTAAGCACATCTCTGTAATCTTGCCATACCTTTGACTTACAATGTGATCTGAACTTCATATAGCTTCTATTAACAGATTCCATGATTCTACTTAAATTAAGAAAAAGTGGTATGCATACCAAGACTACCTGGATATGTCAAATGGCTATTGGAACGATATGCTGGGGCACAAGATGGAAAATGGGATTTTCATTATTTGGACACATGACAAGTTAGCGAAAACAAAAATAAAAATACTTCTTCTCAACTGCGAAGGAAGCCATGTGAGTATCATGCTTGGGTACAACTTTACAGCCTCAGGATCTAGATGGATCACAATGAGAGATGCCAACAATGGATTTTGGATTGTATTAACAAACTGCCCAGGAAATATCAGAAACCTGTCCAAGAGCTGAAGCTTAAATAAATGTGGGCCTTGAATCACAACAGTAATCTTAAGCAACACACAAATGCATCTAGAGCAGAAGTCAAAGCAGAATAAATTTAATGTTTTGGAATGGATGAGTCAAAACCCTGACATGACCCAACTGAAATGGTGTGATATGAAATGTTGTGAGAATTCAATCTCCAAACGTCAATGAACTGAAGCAGGTCCATAAATGTCTTCCTTTGTTTGATCTTTGTTTTGTGGGATTTAGATAGAGTTCAGATTACACTGTCATAGGATTGCAGATAGTTCTAAAAGATTCCCAAACTGTCTCATCATTGTGCACCTCCTTAATCATTTCTAAGAACCAAGTTTAACTTACCCCAACGTGTATTTTTTCCAATAGTTGGCTTTACTGCAACAGTGACAGCTGGGAAGACTCCGATTGTAACAGTAAAAACTAAGCAGACAGAAACAGCCATAACCCATATCTAGGAAAGAGAACATATATGCAAAGGCAAATTAGTAAAGGCAAAGGTTTCCCTGCCAGTTGTGTCTGACTCTGGGGCATGGTGCTCATCTCTGTTTCTTGGCCGAGGGAGTCAGCATTGTCCGAAGACGTCTTCTGTGGTTAATGTGGCCAGCATGGCTATTCGCCCAAGGTGCAGGGAACACTTTTATCTTCCCACCAGAACAATACTTATTAATCTACCTGCATTTACATGTGTTCAAACTGCAAAGTGGACAGAAACTGGGACAGGAATGAGAGCTCATCCTGTTGTGTGGTGCTCGGGTCTCGAAACCGGGCAGTCATTTTTCCAGCCCAGCTGACAATCTCAGCATCTTTAACCACTGAGCCACCATGCTCCCTATTATTGTATTTGCAAAGGCAAATACAATCATAGAATTCCAGATAACAGTTTTAAACAAACAAACAAACAAACAAACAAACAAACAAACAAACAAACACAGAAGCAGAATATTAGGGTGTGAAAAGAAAACCCACACCTAGGCCCAATCCATAGGTCAAGTACCTTTTTGAAGATGCCAAGGACTGAAGATCTGTGGGTGGAGGCAAGGGGATCTCCATTCCTAGAGTGGTTTCGTTCAACACCATTAACCACATCTGTGGACAGATGAAAAGGACAAGTTGGACAAATGAACTTTTAATACATATATTTTGCAGAAACTAGGACTGCACATTATTATTGAACCAGTACTATATCTTTTTCCCTGGCCTCATTCCAGTCCTGTACCTGATTTAAAAGACCAATTTTATGCTATAATGCTTCATAATTCAGGGCCACAGTATCTGAAGAAGAGCCTCTTCTCCTATATTCCTGCCCACGTCTTATGTGTCAATGAGGTCTGTGCTCCAAGTGCCTTTACATTCTGAACTGCAAGTCACTTTGTCTGAATAGTCCTCAGTCATGAAATGTTCTTTCCAGAGACACTGGCCAGGAATCAATTTGGTGAAAGGCCAAGATGTTTTCTGCCCAGAGGTTTCTTAAATGCTTCTACAGGAATTGCTATTTTAAAGTGGTTTTATCTGCATGGAACTGTTTTAGTCACTGCTGCCTGTGGCATTTTAGCCCTTGCTGTTTTGTATATGAATACTTACGAAAAAAATATTTTGAATTGTTGACAGCAGAAATCAGAATGAAATGTTTAGTTCCGTGGAGAATATAAGGGAAATTTAACGAGAACAGATAAGTTGTAAAACCTATTATGGCATTTCAATAAATTGTTTTTCTCAAAATGTGTTTTTGAGAGATTGCCTAAATAAACAAGAGCTCATTTTTTTAAATCGCTGGCTTTCTAGACTGGTGGGTATTCAAAGGTCAGTACATCTCTTCTCACATACGATCTTTTAAAGACAATAGCAAAGGCTAGAAAATAAAAAAATTGCTCAGTGGCTGCTGGCAGCTGATTTCTCTGGAGAGCCTTAGATGAAACAATTACTGATAGAAAATTGTATAAATAATCCCATGCTAGGCCATCAATATGTGTTGTTGTGGATGAAGACCATGGGTTTTATTTTAACTTGCTAACTTGGGAAGAAATTAGAAGACAATAAGGGAATAAAGAGAATAAAAATAGGCTATCATTTTTTTAATTGCCTTGAAGTTCTGATGAGGACCCCACATGTATTAAATTAGAGATTTGCTACCTTTAAGCCTCGATAGATGCCTGATTTACAGTTTCCAGCATCCCTTACCATTGGTTGCAATATTATTTCTAACCTGTGAATGTCTGGTATAGCACTTATTTTCACCCTGCATTTATGGACATGAATACAATCCCCTCCTTCTTTCCATGCTCTAGTTTTTACCTTTCCTGATGAGATCAACTTTTGTTTCCATCTCAGCCTGAGTCACAGAAGTTGCATATTCTCTCTTATTCTTCATCGAATAAAAGCAGAAAAAATCCTGGGGAAATATTAACATACTATTTCAATGGGAACTCTTCTGAAACAAGCTGAGTACCTTCTCAATTAATCGTGGACTGAATGAAGAACCCAGCAATCTTTGCACAATGGTGCTTGCATGTCAGGACTCTCCCACACTTGCCCACTCCCTCAGCATACTCAGGGCTGTTTTCAGAAAAAACAACCTTACCAGACGAGGCAACATGATATAGGAGCCAATAGCTATCAGGACCACAACACAGGCAGTGATGAAGTAACCAAAGGCACTTTCTTTTAGTTCGGAACCAGCTGAAAAAGATTTAGAGAAAAGTGGCAATTCTTTCCTTAGTGATGGGTGGCTCTGAGCAAACTTCTTGCTCTCTGAAATATTAGCCTGTAAGTGATGTACAGCTCTACATCAATATTACAGAGAGAGATAATGTATACCCCGCCTTGGTTGCTTTACGGATTGAAAGGTGTAGCATAAACCAAAACAATAAAGCAATATGTAATACTCACTAGCAATAGCACAGATCATAGCTACTGCTGCGAATGTCCCTGCAAGGCCCTGCCCGCTCATAATAGGTGCCGTGTAACTGGCGGGAAGGAGCCCTGCCAATCCAAAAAGGCTGCCTTGGAGAATGGCCCCAAAGGCTGTCAAAAAAAGAAAGGGGAAAAAAAGACAAAACCATTTAAAGGGGAATTGCAAAGAGATCTTATCCACAGAAAGTAAGCACTATAAAATTTATTGGTTCGATTTATATGCCGTCCTTCTCCGGAGACTCAGGGCGGCTTACAATGCATTAAGCAATAGCCTTCATACTTTTGTATATACCTGCTTAGTAGGGCTTTCGCCCCCCCCCCCAAGCGGTGTTCTTTTTTATACAAAGTCAGCTTATTGCCCCCACAAACCGGGTCCTCATCTTACCTACCTCGGAAGGATGGAAGGCTGAGTCAACCTTGAGCCTGGTGAGATTTGAACTTGCAGTAATTGCAGGCAGCTGGTGTTACTTAACAACACTTTAGTCTGCTGCGCCACCAAGGCTCTTCCTCAAAATGAACTCAAGGCCAAAGGACAGGTTGTAACTTAGATCACCAGGGGTGAAATGCTCCCAGGTCTGACTGGATCGCCTGATCTGGTAGCGATGGCAGTGGGTGGTTTGGAGAATCGGTAGCAAAAATCCCTGCGCCCCCCCCCACATGCCCAGCTGAGCCGCGCGATCATCAGAGGCTTTTTCTTTTACTTTTAAAATCATTTTTTCTACAACCTCTTCAGCCAAAAAAATGCTTTTAAAAGAAAAAAAAAGCCTCTAATGATTGCATGGCTCAGCTGGGATCGTCAGAGGCTTTTAAACGCATTTTTTCTGCAACCTCTTTGGCTGAAGAGGTTGTAGAAAAAATGCTTTTAAAAGTAAAAAAAAAAAAGTTGGCCATGCCCACCCAGTCACATTATCACCACCACCCCAAGCCATGCTCACAGAACTGGTAGTAACAAATTTTACATTTCACCACTGGCGTGCACGCTATGTTGATCATTGATGGGAAATGTTTCTATCTGCTCTTGCCCATTCTCCCACTGCCAAAAGTTGAATCTGCAAGAATTACATTCATCCCACTTCAACACCCTAACAAAGTGCTTAGTGCTAAAAAAAATGTTTACATTCTCAAATACAGGTAAGGCTGAAGTACTGCACATCAGAGACAGAACATGTTTATCTATAAGTGTATACATATACAGTATCTGTGAGAATAGAAAAGGCGTGGTCGCTTTAATAATTCATAAATGTTCACAGATACATACATACACTCATACACTCACATACACACAACCGAACTTCACTTACAATTTATGAAGACTATCTTGACCATAGTAATGATGAAAAAAGTCAAAGGCTCCATTTCGACCTTGACTAGGATCACTGTTACCATGAAGACCAAGAAGATGGCAACCAAACTAGATATGATCCGTATTTGCTGAGGGATCCTAACAAATGGAAAAAGATAAAGGTTAAAAACCTCTTGCCTTTCTAAAATCATAATAAAATCCAATTACAGAATAACAGAGTCGGAAGGGACCTCGGAGGTCTTCTAGTCCAACGCCCTGCTCAGGCAGGAAACCATATACCATGTCAGACAAATGGTTGTCTTCTTAAAAACTTTCAGAGTTGGAGCATTCACAACTTCTGGAGGCAAGTTATTCCACTGATTAATTGTTCTAATTGTCAGGAAATTTCTTCTTAATTTTAGGTTGCATCTCTCCTTGATTAGCTTCCACCCATTGCTTCTTCTCCTGACCTTATGTGCTTTGGAGAATAGCTTGACTCCTTCTTCTTAGGTCTATTGAGATATAACTTCAACCAATGAATAACCTGTTTTTAGATGTGTAATCACAATCTGAAATAGCTTTTCTCAACCTGTGCATCCTTCAAATGTGTGCTCTTCAGACTGCTCAACAATGATTATGCTTCAAGAAGTTAAAGTTCACACATCTAGAAACACTCAGATTGGGGAGCTATCTAGACTGACTATGTTGAATTTGTGAACATAAATGAAGAAATTTTATGTATCTATAAATTATCTGTTGCATTATGGTTCAGTTATAAGCAGTTGTTCCAGGGGTGAAATGCTACGGGTTCGGACCCGTATCGCCCGATCCGGTAGCGAGGGCAGTGGGGTGGTTTGGAGAACTGGTAGCAAAAATCCCTGCCCCCCCCCCCCCCCGCCCAGCTGAGCAGCATAATCATCAGAGGCTTTTTTTTTTTTTTTTTACTTTTAACAGCATTTTTTCTACAACTTCTTCCGCCGAAAAAATGTTTTTAAAAGTAAAAAAAAAAGCCTCTGATGATCGCGCGGCTCAGCTGGGAACGTCAGAGTCTTTTCAAAGCATTTTTAAACCACCTCTTCCCCAGAAGAGGTTGCAGAAAAAAATGCTTTAAAAGTCTCTCTGACGATCAGGCAACTCAGCTGGGATCATCAGAGAGACTTTTAAAGCATTTTTTTCTGCAACCTCTTCAGCGGAAGAGGTGGTTAAAAAAATGCTTTGAAATGGCTCTGAGAATCCCAGCTGTGTTGCCTGATTGGCAGAGCCTTTTCAAAGCATTTTTTTGCATTTGCAGAAAAAATGCTTTGAAAAGTAAAAAAAAAAAAAAGTTGGCCACGCCCACCCAGTCACATTACACCCCCCCACACCAAGCCACGCCCACAGAACCGGTATTAACAAATTTTACATTTCACCCCTGAGTTGTTCCATGTATGTAAAACAAAAAATAACATGTTGCAAAACTGAAATGATTATGTACTTCAAAAACCGAAAGACAATACAGCAAAATGAAACAATTTATTTTTGCTTTTAGGTACTGTATTCCTAAAACTGTTCTGGATTAATTTATGGAAATAACTCAAATGCTTGGAGTATCATCATAAATATCTAAAACTGATTTGTCTTTGCAGAATAGAAAATAAAGTTCTTTTCCTTCTGAATGCTGCCATTGTGCTGGGAATCAAAGGACTTGGAGCAATTGAAGTCTGGAATTTTCATTTTGGAAAATCTATGAAGATCATACCTCTGGTGGATAAAAGAGTTAAGGCAGGTGAAGATGAGTAGAGGCAACATGGCACATAATGTCATCACATTATTAAATATGGACTGCAGGTATGAGAGAGGAACTTCCTTCTTCCCTGTGCCAGTCACATTAGTAAGATTGTAAGAGTCCTGCAAGTGATTAGAAAGGGGTTATCATCATCATCATCATCATCATCATCATCATCATCATCATCATCATCTTCATCATCATATAACATAGTTAACCAATTAGATTAGATTTGGCATTTCTATCTATCTACTGAGTCCTTCCCAACGACCTAAGATAGGGAAATGTTCTAGGCAGTATTGTTGCAAGATGTAAGATGTTCCAAGCAAAGCTGCCTATTGCAATTGACTGTTGGCAATTTTGTCAATGCTGATGGTGTTCAAGTGTGCTACAGATGTTTAGGGATTACACTCAAGACACCTATTGGTACCTATATTTGCCTTCTTTTGCCATAGTCATTCTACTTCTATTTGCAGGTCTTTTTCTTTCTGTAATTTCTGACAAGTTATTTCTCTTGTATTCTGCTGGCTCCAGATACTACAATGTCTCCTTTCCAGACTGCCTTTCTTTTTCATTGACAATTTAATTTAACTATTATTATTATTTTAAAATTTATATGATCGCTCTTCTCATAAAGTGACTCTAAGAGTCTAACACAATATGAACATCAAAACAGCAGGAATAATTAAAACAATAAAAACACGTTAAAAAATAAAAAGCAGAAAGTCACAGTCAAGGGTAAATCCACAAACAAGAAATTCATGCATTTCATGAGTTCTATTACCTTCCGACTGGGAAAACACCAAGGTCTTAAGAGTTTTACAGAAAACCAGCAGGATCAAGGCCGATCTAATCTCAGGTGGCATGGTGTTCTAACGGGGAGGCATTGCAACTAAGAAAGCATAGGATCAGAGGTGCTGGGGGTTCGCAGGGGTTCAGGAGAACCTCAAGCTAAGATTCTGTGCAGTTTGGAGAACCCCTAAATCCCACTCCTGGCTGGCCCTGCCCACCCCTCTCCTGAGTCCCCACACGGCCTGTTTTGGATGCAGGTAAGTGCAGGGCACGCACAGAGACTCGGGGAGGGCGAAAAATTGGCCTACTGGAAGTTCGGGAAGGCTGGAAACAGGTCTGCAGAGAGCCTCTGGAGCCTGGGGAGGCTGTTTTCGCTCTCCCGGAGGCTCAAGGAAAGCCTCCGGAGCCCTGGGAAGGCAAAAACGCCCCACTCCCTCCTTGTGGTGAAGGAGGCCAACTAGGCCACACCCACCATGGTCACGCCCACTCAGCAACCGGGCAGAGAACCCCTTGCTAAAATTTTTGAAGTCCTCCCCTGCACAGAATCCTCTTTAATGATCAGGATGTATATCCTTCTTCTGGATTTGATGGAGTGGGTAAAAACAAACAGTTAGAGATAGTTCTTCAAATATAGTGCAGCTTGGGCAGCAAAGGTGTAATGTGGGTATACCGATATGCCCTAACAATTTGTATTGCTGCATTCTGGACTAATTGCAGCTTCTGGATGTTCTTCAAGGTTAACTCCATGTAAAGCACAATGCAGTATCCACTGGGGGCGGGGGTGGATAGGGGGCAGAGTATAAGTGGCCATGTATGGTGCCACTGTATATAGGAAGGGGCACAACTGGTAACAATATAAAGTTGTGCAAAAGCTCTCCAGGTCATGTCAGCCAGCAGTTCCTGCCATGAATCCAGAAGGAGTCCCAGATTGCACACCAATTCTGTCTGGGGTAATGCAATCCCATCTAGAACTAAAGATGGAAAATCACCAGATCCAGGGTACTCTAAAACCCAAAGTCATCCAGTCTTTCAAGGGTTTAGATCAGGGGTGAAATCCAGCAGGTTCTGACAGGTTCTGGAGAACCGGTAGCGGAAATTTTGAGTAGTTCGGAGAACCGGCAAATGCCACCTCTGGCTGGCCCCAGAATAGGGTGGGAATGGAGATTTTGCAATATCCTTCCCCCAGGAGTAGGGGAGGAATGGGGATTTTGCAGTATCCTTCCCCTGCCACACCCACCAAGCCACACCATGCCCACCAAGCCACGGCCACAGAACCGGTAGTAAAAAAATTTGGATTTCACCACTGGTTTAGATGAAGCTTCTTGTTCCCCCATTCAGAACTCTCCTCCCCACCCCAAACTTCCAGACGTGAGACAGAATCTTCACTACATCATTTGGTTGGCCAGGGGAGAGATGTACAACTAGGTATCATTAGCATACTGATGACATTTCACCCTCTACCACTGAATTATCTCATCCAGCAGTTTCATGTAGATGTTTGTTAAATAAGAGTGAGGAGTGAGTGCATGGGGCCCTAAGGAAATGCACAAAGGAGGACTCAAACTCCCCAGACCCCCTCAACACCAACTGAATCTGATCCCTGAGGGAAGGAGGGGGACCATCCCAAGACTGTGCCCCCAACTCCCAACCCCAAAACTAACCCAGAAGGCTCCCATGATTAATGGCATCAAAAGATGATGAAAGAGCAAGAAGATCAATAAAGATATTGATATCAATGCTGCTTTGGTTCCAAACCGGTACCTGAACCCCGACTGAAAGGGTGCTAGATAGTCCATTTCCTGCAGAGCTTTCTGAACCTGCAGCATGAGCACTGTGACAAATGTGTGCAGACTTAAAGAAAGATGCTTGTATCTATCTCATGAACAAAAGGAACTACAACCGTGATGGCTACCAAACAGCTTGGAACCCCTGACCCATTTCAATTACCTGCCCTAATGGAGGGATTCAAAACCAAGCACAGCTGCTTCGCACAATTCACAAACACTTGGTTGAATGCAAATGTTTGAGAGAAACTACCTCTTTTCCTGTGACGTTCACATTGGCATGGGAATCCAACAATGATATGTTGCTGTGAGAATCCTTCAGGCGGTCGATAAAGTACTACAGGAAACAAATTGGTCAGACAAAGCAATGAAGGAAACCAACAAAAGGAACTACAACCGTGATGGCGAACCTATGGCACGCGTGCCGCAGGTGGCACATGGAGCCATATCAGTGGGCACGTGAGCTCAGCTCCGCCAGCTGATTTTCGGGCCTTCTGGGCCCACCGGAAGTCAGGAAAAAGGCTGTTTCCGGCCTCAGGAGGGCCTCCGGGGAGTGGGGAAGGACCATTTTTTGCTCTCCCCAGGCTCCAGAGCCTTTCTAGGAACCTGGGGAGGATGAAAAATGGCCTTCCCCACCCCCCCAGAGACCCTCTGGAGGCCGGAAGTCAGCAAACAGGCCGTTTCCGGCCTCTGGGGGGTGGTGGGGAAGGCCGTTTTCACCCTTCCCAGGCTCCTAGAAAGGCTCTGGAACTTGGGGAGAGTGAAAAATGGGACTGGGACCATTGTGCCACCGCGTGGCAAAAGCGGGGGGAGTGCAGGGGGATCGCGTGCATGCGTGGGCGGGGTGGGGCACACAGAATTATGGGTGTGGGCACAAGAACGTGCGCCCCCCCCACATTCCCCCCCCTTTTGGCACGCGATGACAAAAAGGTTAGCCATCACTGAACTACAACATTTAGGGGGGGAAACCAATGTAGGTCCTTGCTTTTACTCTACATTTTAATGGAATCTTTCCCAAGTATTTTAGAACGTTTTCCAAGAATCTTCCGTCACACTTTTTTCCTAGTTAAAAGTTAAAGGAATCTTTTTCTGTTATGTTCAAAACAGTTTCATGTATATTTATTGACTCTCCTTTTCCTCAGCCTCATAAATAGAAGCAAGCAACTTTTTTGAGACAGCAGCGTTGCACTTTGGCAAAGTGTAGCTGGACAGGGGTAGAACATCTGGAATTCTTCCATTTCCCAAATGCAATGCGGTAGAGTAGCAGCAGAAAATTCAAGAACAATTTTACTCTCAGTCTCAGGAAAAGGAAACTAATCATATATGGGCAAAAAATTAAGGAACAAAAGCTCCCCCGCTTTACAATGCTAGATACATATAATTTTTGAAAGCCTAGTCCCCCTTGCAGCTACCAAACAGCTTGGAACCCCTGACCCATTTCAATTACCTGCCCTAATGGAGGGATTCAAGACCAAGCACAGCTGCTTCGCACAATTCACAAACACTTGGTTGAATGCAAATGTTTGAGAGAAACTACCTCTGTTCCTGTGATGTTCACACTGGCATGGGAATCCAACAATGATATGTTGCTGTGAGAATCCTTCAGGCGGTCGATAAAGTACTACAGGAAACAAATTGGTCAGACAAAGCAATGAAGGAAACCAATTCCAACATCTAGCACTTTACTTTTATGTCCCAAGTAATTCACACAGAAGAATTCTGCCTTTCATGTGCAAGTATAAATAAGTCACATTTCTCCAGTACTTTTAATTGTTATGAAGATAGAAAATGGGCTAAAAATTATCAGTTACATAAATTGCATAGAGCAGGGGTGTCAAACTCAAGGTCCGGGGGCCGGATCTGGTCTGCGGGGTGCCCTGGAAACAGCGAAGGACCGGCCCGCAGTGCCTCTGCCAGCGAAAACAGAGTTCAGGAGAGCTGTGTGTGTGTGTGTGTGTGTGTATGGCACTCCCAAGCTCTGTTTTCGCTGGCAGAGCGCTCAGGCCATCACAGGTACCCTCCAACATGAGTGACGTCGAGCTAGCCATGCTCACCCAGCCATGCCCACCCCAGCCCCCAAGGTCAAACACAATTCTGATGCGGCCCTCAGTGAAATTCAGTTTGACATCCCTGGCATAGAGTAACAGAGAGTGGGTTAGTTGCACTGAACTCCCATTAAAATAAAAAGGATTACAGGTAGTCCTTGTCTTACGACCACAATTTAGCCTGACATTTCTGTGGCTAAGGCAGTTGTTAACTGAGTTTTGCCCCATTTTATGTCCTTTCTTGCCACAGTGGTTAAGTGGATCACTGTGGTTGTTAAGTAAATTTGGCTTCCTGATTGACTTTGCTCATCCGAAGTTTGCAAAAGGTGATCACCTGATCCCAGGACACTGCAATCGTCATAAATACGAACCAGTTGCCAAGGATCTGAATTTTGATCACATGACCATGGAGATGCTGCAATGGTCTTCAGTGTGAAAAATGGTCATAAGGAACTTTTCCCAGTGCCATTTTAACTTCAAATGGTCATTAAACGAATGGCTATAAATCCAGAACTACCTGTACTGTGTTTTCGACAAAGGTCAATGTAAGGTTTTTCCATCTTACAATATTAACTTAGTGGAACCATACAATCTGGGAATCAGTGGTATAGGCAATTCCTTGGTCTAGAACGGGTGTCTGCAACCTGCAGCTCCGGAGACGCATGTGGCTCTTTCGTACCCGTGCTGTGGCTCCCTATCCGCTGAACCCACCACTAGCTGGCCCTGCCCCTCACCCTCCCCTCCCAGTCACTCCTCGCCTGGCCTAAGAAGGTAAGGGCGATTCCCTAAGGCAGGGGTCTGCAACCTTAAATACTCATTGAGCCATTTGGACCAGTGGTGGGTTGCCCCTGGTTCGCACCGGTTCTATAGAACCAGTAGTAAAACCGGTGGGAGGCTCCGCCCACCGACCCTGACATCATCAAAACGTTTCTGCGCATGCGGCCCCGCTGTGAACAGGTAGTAAAGGTAAGTAGAACCCACCCCTGATCTGGACCCGTTTCCCACAGAAAAGAAAACACCAGGAGCAACAGAACCTGGGTGGGCGTGGCCAACTCGAGGTCACTCACTTCCACCGGTCTCATAACCCCTAGCCACACCTACCCAGCCGGTCACTAGGGCAGAGAACCAGTTGTTAAAAAACACTGGGAACCACAAAATCCTTTTGACATCTCTCTCTCTCTCTCTCCCTCCCGCCCTCTCTCTCCCCCCCCTCTCTCTATGTCTCTATGTCTGTCTCTCTCCTCCTCTCTCTGTATCTCTCTGTCTATGCCCTGGCCACTTCTCCATCCCCCGCCGTCGCCCTTACCTTCTCAGGCCAGGCAAGGAGTGACTGGGAGGGGAGGGCGAGGGGCGGGGCCAGCCAGTGGTGGGATCACCTAACACGCAGCCACAGCAGAGAGACCAAAGAGACACATGTGGCTCCGGAGCCGCAAGTTGCTGACCTCTGACCTAAGGTAACACCAGGAGGCACAAAACCTGGGTAAGCATGTCATGTGACGGGGTGGGAGTGAGTGATGTCTAGTTGGCCACACCCACCCAGGTTTTGTGGCTCCCGGTGATTTCTTTTCTGTGGGAAACGGGTCCAAATGGCTCTTTGAGTGTTTAAGGTTGCAGACCCCTGGTCTAGAATCTGGTACAAATTATGCACATACACCCTTAACTTACCTCTGAAGCTGTCATGAAAAAATTCCATGGCAAGAGCGTCCCAAGACCAAGTATGAAAAAGATGAGCCAAACAGCCTTATATCTATAAGAAATAAGGTTGATTAATGAACACTAAACATGACAGAGTGAGGTGATTCAGGTCTGTCTCCAATAGAAGGGAATGCATATACAGTATTTTAGGGTTGAACTGTGGAATTCTTGCTGCTCTCTTAGCTTAGCTGTTTGCTCGCAGACGTTTCATTACCCACGTAGGTAACATAATCATCACTCATACTGATGATTCTATCTAACTGGGTAATGAAACATCTGGAAACAAACCACCAAGCTCAGAGAGTTTGATATGACACAAGAACTCAACAAAGCCTATGTGTCATATCATCCTTACATCATACATATCCCCGAGCAGTGTAAAATAGAAGTTAAAAATAAAGACACAGTAAAGACAAAAGCAGTCTTAAAATATTATTTAAGCTATTAAATAATTGGCCTCAACTAAAAAAAAATATTTCACAATAACAGAATAAACCACATAAGGAAACTACAAATACTTACAAGGGTTATGCAAGTTCACAAAAGCCTCAGAGAAAAACAACGAACAAGAAAGGAGAACTCATATGTGGTTCTTGAAAAAAATCCTAGTATCAGACTGACAAGGTAAAAAAGCTTTTCCCTGATTGTCAAATATTTGCTAAATTTGCAGCAACTCCAAGGTTTAGATACCTGGTTCTATCCAATGCTAGGAAAAAAAATTCGAAAGGGTGACCCATAGCAGATACCAAAAATGATCCTTGTCAGGACAGTAGGGAACCAACAGAAGCCCACAACTGTTATTTTGGTGGCGCAGCAGACTAAAGCAAGAAAGAGCCTTGGTGGCGCAGCAGACTAAAGCACTGTTAAGTAACACCAGCTGCCTGCAATTACTGCAAGTTCAAATCTCACCAGGCTCAAAGTTGACTCAGCCTTCCATCCTTCCGAGGTATGTAAAATGAGGACCCGGATTGTGGGGGCAATAAGCTGACTTTGTATAAAAAAAAGAACACCGCTTAGGGGGGGCCAAAAGCCCTACTAAGCAGGTATATACAAAAGTATGAAGGCTATTGCTTAACGCATTGTAAGCCGTCCTGAATCGCCAGAGAAGGGTGGCATATAAATTGAACCAATAAATAAATAAATAAATAAATTTAGTGACACCTGACTTAGTGTTTAGCAAACAGTATGCTCTGCATTCACATGACATGGGTATACTTGTTCATGAGTGAAACAACACCATTTTGTCTCATTATAGAATTACTGTACCTGTCTTGGGGAATACTGCCTGTCATAACGGCACTTTAGAATTGTTTTACGTCGCGTTTGGTCACCTAAAAAAGGAAATAAAGGGGAAGAGAAAAATAATTAATTTAAGAGGAAGAAATAGGATAAGTCAAGAAATAAGATTAAGAAATAATCAGAATGGAAATTATGTAAAGAAGTACAATAAATACAATATATGTTGGTTTAAGGGGGGGGGGGACAAGATTTCTCAGCCTAGTTGGGCCAGTAATACTCCTAGATATTCTCTGCTAACTTTCCTCCCTTTAAGTAGTTTGGCACACTTACAAACAAGACTGTAAATATTTATTTATATTTTTTTATTTCTAAGAAAGTTTCTGAGTTAAGTCAGACTCAGAGGCTGTGTAAGAAAAGAGAGGTTATGCTTAGGAGTGATGCTTTGCATTAGACAACAAAGTTTTGAAAAGTAATCAAAAATAAAATGAATCAGGTGGCTCAAACCCTGACAAGTTCCAAAAGAGTTATGGTATTTATGATCACAAACAAAGGCTTTAACGTACTGATAGTTTATGTGCTGAGAAATACTTTGGAAATACCCACAGTAATAAAGATAACATAATTTAAACACTGTAATTTTAGAAAATATATACTTCACTGTGCATATACTGATGTCAAAAAATGTAGTATGGACCTAATTTTTGCTTAAACCTTCAGTGGTTAATAAATTGCTTACAATATATTATCATTTATACCAGAATTTTCTTCGTTATTGGTTTGCTATTGGTAGCGCTCGCTCACTTTGGGAGGACATGATGCTTCTGCGCATGCGCAGAGTGCTTTTGATGACTTCCGGGTATGTGGGCAGAGCCCCTGCCGCTGCCGCTACCAGTTTGCCCGAACCAGGGTGAACCAGTAGCAACCCACCCCTGATTTATACCATGAGATTGAGGGGTGGGGACTTTCCATTTTAAGAAAATGAAACCAAATTAAATCGTCTAAGGTTCTCCTAAACTAGTTTAATTGCTCTGTGTCAATACCTGATTTTAATGTTCTAGAACTGTCTGATTTTGGTACTGAGGAGAATTTGTCTGTTTTATTAACTAGTTGAAAAGGCCTCACTATTGGAACACCAAACGGTTCTGGGCTATTCACACGGAAAACATGACATCAAAACCTAGGATCTGGGACCTTGTATACATAGTAACATGGAACAACAACTAATATTGTCAGAGTTTCCTAGAAATATGACAAAATGGCTCTTAATTGGGATTTTAAATTTTATAGACTTGGGGGTTTTAAATTGGGAAGCCAATGATTAATTCTTTTTAATTATCTTAACTTTTGTATTGTATGTTTTTTAATTTTGGCTGTTCACCGCCCTGAGTCCCTTCTGGGAGAAGGGCGGTATACAAATTAAACAAACAAACAAACAAACAAATAAATAAAATGTACCACACAGAAAAATATCTAGGCTATACTGCTTGTGTAACCAGGTTGGGGCCACATCATTCTGGAGATTATCTATCTATGTGGTTACTACGAATCAACACCAATGTGATAGCACATAATCCTGTTTATAGCCTGGTTGTATACTGAAGGAAGCAAATGCTAAATGTTCTTGTTGAGCTTATTTTAGGCAGAGAATTACTCATGAGAAGGTAACAGAACCAAGTAGTACTTTCTATGTTTCAGAATAAAGTTTAGGCGCTGGAGAGCTGATCTAGGGGCTCCCATCAGAGCAGGGTCTGAAATATCATAACTGGTCAGGAAGTTCAGTAAGTAAATATAGATTTCCCTACTCCCATATAGGACTGAAAGTTCAGCACCATAAAAGATGCTGAGTCTAGCATTAGATGGGATTGAGAAAGCTCATCAATGTCAGGAACATAGGAAGGATTAGCAAGGCTACAACATCATCTGTTCTGAAATTTAAAACCATTATTTCTGCCTCTTTCTTCCTATTAAAGAGGACAGAATCTACAGTTACTAAGTCCCCTTTATTATTTCAACTTGGGGAATTAAGAATTCCTTTCCATCAATGCTTTCCAGAATAAAATAAACAGTAGGGCCTAAAAATTCAGAAAAAAAGAAAAATGCAAAAAAAAAGAGTACATTTTTAATAAGCAATCAAGCCAATTTTGCAATCCTGTGCCTATAAATTTGACTGTCTTTATTCAAATGCATTGTATCCTATACTCATCCCTACTGAACATCATCTTGCTGAATCTGATCTATTACTCAGAAGTATTGAAGTCATTTAAGACGTTAGTCAATCCTCTCAAACGTGGCATATCTAGAAATTAAAAAAACAACCACCCTTTATTCCATCCTGTAGTTGAGATTAGTTAAAATAACACAGAGTCATTCTTTTCTAAGAACTGGGAGACACATTGTTTGACAATCTTTTCTAGTGCTAGAATGTAAGCAAGCAAAAAAGTGGGTAAGTTCTTTACCTCTAAAGGAGTGAGAATAAAGGAAGATGAAAGGGAAACTAATCAAGAACAGATAAATAAGAAACATTTAACAGTTAAGAATATCTCGCCAATAAATCTTACCCAAATCTTGTTTTTCTCTATTCTGACAATACTGCAACTTACACAACTTTCTTCGGAATGAATTTTTAAAAGTGCCAAAAACAACCAGGAAATCCATTGTCACCAGTTTCCACAAGCATCCTTCCCTAACTGTGCAGGGTTCTGGATATATGCCCATAACAACCTGTCACTCTGTATAATGGATAGTTTAAATATTTATTGTCTATTATATAGCTAAACTCTGCTTACAACATTTGCTGGCATATTCCTTTATAAAATTATTATCTCATTTATTTTTGAGATGCCAGCAGAACTATGGCAGTTCCTGCAAAAACTGCTTCCAAGAGTTACTGCCAACTATTTTCTCTGAACTGGAAAGTAGTTGTTATGCAAAAACATCCTCAAAAATAGCGGAGGTGAATCATATGAAATTCTTTGGTAAATGTGAGCTCGTTTGGGCATTGGACGGATCTCTGCTCCTTCCGTCAAGGCCTGAAGACTTGGTTATTCCAATGAATGGGCTGATTCTGATCCTTGGGTTTTTATTATTTTAATCTGGTTTTAGTGGGTTTTTATTATTGTATGTTTTTAATCTGTGTTCGCCACCCTGACTCCTTCGGGAGAAGGGCGGCATATAAATTCTGTAAAATAAATAAAATAAATAAATAAATAAATTTTGTCCCCTTCTTTATATATTGCAATGTGTTCCATGTGAATCAACTCTTTTACATATCTCATCATATCCTTTCTCAAATATTTCTTCTATCCCTGTAGGTCATTTCAAAGAAAAAAAATTATCCCAGAGCATAGCTTATCCAATTGTGAATGTAAAATCACTACAAATGTGAAGCATTCTTCACCACTGAGTAACACTGAGTTATGTTACCACCAACTGTGGTGATTCAGTTAATGATTATCACAAAAATGTCATAAAATTGGGTCCAGTACTTCAAGTTATGACTATAACTACTTACAAACAGAAATCTGATCCCAATTGTGGTTATAAATCAAGGATTACCTGTAGAATTGAGGAGGTTGGAAAGGTGGAAGAAGATTATAATCCATCAGAGAAGTAGACCTCAAATGCAAATAAGAGACCCAAAGCAAACAGATGCCTTGCACAACGAAGCATGAGGGAATTCCAGTCATTAGATAAATGGCTGGAATAGTGGACTGAACCAGGGATGAAATGCTACTGGTTCCGTCCAGTTCGCCCAAACCAGTAGTAAAAAAGGCTTTTAAAAGTTTTTTTAAAAAAAGTTCCAAAGATCGCGTGTCACTCAACTGATTGTCAGAACTTTTTTTTTCTTTTTTTCTTTTTAAGCATTTTTTTTACTACCGGTAGTAAAAAATGCTTAAAAAAAAAAAAAGGCTCTGATGATCACAACTGTCGTGCGCGATTGTCAGAGCCTTTTTAAAAACTTTTTTAAAGCATTTTTTTACAACCTATTTGGCGAATAGGTTGTAAAAAAATGCTTTTAAAAGTTAAATAAAAGGCTCTGAAGATCGCACGCCACAGCTGATCCCCCCTCACGCACTGTTCTACTTACCCCATGCCTCCTTTTGGTGTGCACGCACGCATACCTTACATTTGGTCACCATGCACCAAATTTTGGTGCATGGTGCGCACTGTGCATGCATTGCGCAGCACACATTTGGTGCGCAGCGCGCATGCGCAGCCAGCAAACCAGTAGTAAACCAGTTCAGATTTCACCACTGGACTGAACTCAAGCAGAATTAAAAACCCTGGATAAGAATACGAGAAAAGCAATGACAATGAATGTACTTCATCAATGCAGCAAAGTTGACAGATTCTCCTTGCCAAGGAAAACAGGTGAGCATGGAATGTTGCAAGTACACCAGACAGTTGAAAAAGAAAAAAAAGGCATTGGAAGAATATCTAAAGGTTAGTGAAGAAGATGCACAGAAGCAAGTGCAGTACTGTAGGATAACTTACTAAATGCTGGAGAGAGCCTAAACTGGCCTACAAGAAAGACCAAATGAAAAACAATAAAGAGATGTGGCAAGGCATAGTATTGCATGGCCAGTACATTAAAAAAAAGTAGCAGGTAAAATGGATAACAAGACTTGGGAATGGCTAAGAGCAGGAACGTTGAAGAAAGAGTCAGAGGGAATCATTCGGAGTGCACAAGACCAACCTTTAGGAACAAATGCAAACAAAGCCAGAACTGGAAAGAAAGCAACAGGCAGCAATTGCAATCTTTGCAAAGAAGCTGAAGAAGCAGTGGACCACCTAATTAGCTGCTGCAAGAAGATTTGCACAAACTGATTACAAACAATGGCATGGCAAAGTAGTATCAATGGTGTATCGAAATATCTGCAAGAAATACCATTTACCTGCAAGCAAGAACTAGTGGAACCACAAAATAGATGAAGTAATCAAAAATGAAGAAGATAAAGAGATTTTGGACTTTAGAATTCAAACAGACAAGCATCTGTCACATACTACCCAGGTTTAACCATTGGTAATAAGAAAGACAAAAAAGTTAGTATAATGACAGTACCTAGAGACAGTAGAATACAACAGAAAGAACTGGTGAAGATCACAAAATATAAGGACTTATAGCAAATAGAATGACTATGGCAAAAGAAAGCCATAGTTATTAGGCACCTCAGATGCAATCCCAAGACATCAAGAGCTTTGAATTTCATCATCATTCACAAAATTACCATTGGTCAATTGCAAAAGGCAGCTTTACCTTGAACAGCTTACCTCCTGCAATATTTTTGACATTATCTAACAGCAACATTTGCTATCCCAGATTCTTGGGAAGGACTCTAAGGGTGGATAAAAATGCCAAATCCAGTCTAATGCATCTCGCTGACTGTACAACCAACCATAATAATAAATCATCTTGATTCCTAAGAATATTCTTAGTCAGAAGATGGAACAGAAGATCACAAAACCAGCCATGATATTCACAGATGATCACAGGAATGGCACAGTTTATTTCAGATATCAATTAGACGTATTTTAGTGGGGTAAAATTTATTAAAAATATTTATAAACTGTCCATAAAATGTAAAGGAGACAGGAGTTTTGTATTCTGAACTGAAGATATTATGAAAAAGATTGGCTTAAAATAAGTTACAATCATAATTAAAAATGATAGTGTACAAAGATATAAATATATCCCATATTTGAATTAAAAGTGTGCTAAAAGTATCTGCCATATGTCATTTCTTAAACTTCTTTAAAATTTCTCGCTGTTATAAAGCATATAAATATCAAATATATCAATAATGGGAATCCAATTAGTTGTTTGGATCCTAAACCGATATATAAACTATAATAACGCAAATAAAACAAGTTGGATATGGGCTGACTCCAAATGTATGAATTTTAAAATTCAGTACTGTACAATTCCATCGTTTGTCTTAGTCTGAAACATCTACAGAGCAGTTTGAATACATGAGATGCAAGCTACTTTGTATAACTACTCATTACTGGTCATTACTTATCAATAGAGCCATATTACCCAAGTATAATCGTAGAGCGAAGTCTTACATGTAATTTATCTGGGATCAAGTTCCAGTGAAAACAACTAGGACTTACTTTTCAGCAGACACGGGTGAAATTATGTTATGGAAAACTTTTGTACCATTTTAAAACACTTCGACCTTTGATAAACATTTATCTACCTTAACACATTGCAAACCCCAACCAACAACATTAGGCAAGCAGTTCAATCAGTAGTTACACACTAACGGGACTTCTTTACTTTTCCCTTTTTATGTTTATGCTCCTGCTTCACTTGTTTGTTCCTGAAATATGGAAATACCATCATTTTGTCTGAAAGGAGCCTCAAAGGATCTTCAAAGATCTTGGAACTTGGCCTTTCCTGTCTCTTTCTCCCTTCCTTCCTTCCCCTGTATTTTCTAAGCTGATATTCTCTGCTCTAGAGCTATCATAGTTGCCTTCACTGACATCATTCTAAAGTTTGTTGGGGAAAACACACAATAAAAGTAAAGGAAAGCAGCACAGGAAGAATTTTATAACAATTGCTTTGTTTGACAATTGGGACTCATCTTCATTTTAGGTAAATTAACCTATAACATACCGTATTTTTTTGGACTATAAAATGCACCTAAATTTACAGGAGGAAAACAAGAAAAAAATAGTTTTTAGCCTCTGTGCATCGGATTTTTGCCCTTCCAGGCCCCCAGAAGTGCTTCGCATGGGCTGTTTTTGCCAAAAATGGGCCCGTTTTTGCCAAAAACGTAGCCATTTTTGGCCTGCAGAGTGCTTCTTGGGGCCGGGGAGGGCAAAAACGTGACACGCAGAGGGCTTGGGAGCAGTGGTGAAATGTAAAATTTGTTACT
Organism: Pantherophis guttatus; assembly: GCF_059756535.1. Classification (NCBI taxonomy): domain Eukaryota; kingdom Metazoa; phylum Chordata; class Lepidosauria; order Squamata; family Colubridae; genus Pantherophis; species Pantherophis guttatus. The sequence continues at coordinate 286,386,774 of NC_142063.1, read as the reverse complement.
ACCGATTCTGTGGGCGTGGCTTGGTGGTGGTGGTGATAATATGACTGAGTGGGCGTGGCCAACTTTTTTTTTTTTAACTTTTAAAACCATTTTTTCTACAATCTCTTCGGCTGAAAAGGTTGTAAAAAAAAAATGCTTTTAAAGCCTCTGATGATCCCAGCTGACTTGCCTCATTGGCAGAGGCTTTTTTTCCTTTTAAAAACATTTTTTCTATAATCTCTTCGGCCGAAGAGGTTGTAGAAAAAATGTTTTTAAAAGCCTCTGATGATCCCAGATGAGCCGCGCGATCATCAGAGGCTTTTTTTTTTTACTTTTAAAAGCATTTTTTCAGCCAAAGAGGTTGTAGAAAAAATGCTTTTAAAAATAAAAAAAAAGCCTCTGATGATTGTGCGGCTCAGCTGGGCAATGGGGGGGGGCGGGATTTTTGCTACTGGTTCTCCATTGCCTCCATCACTACCGGATCGGGCGATCCGGTCTGAACCGGGAGCATTTCACCCCTGCTTGGGAGCCTAAAATGGACCCATTTTTGACTAAAACAGGCTGTGTGGAGAACTGCAGAGTGCTTCTGGGGCCGGGGAGGGTGAAAATGCAACGCGTGGAGGGTTTGGGAGGCCAAAAACACCCGTTTTTGGTCTATATAACACTCCTATAAGATGCTCCTAAAGTTTCACCCACTTTTAGGGGGAAAAACCATGCATCTTATACTTCGAAAAATACGGTACATTATGTCAAGACACTCCCTTTAGTTTGCTGATATTCAAAGAGACACAAACACACAGCTATATCAAAGAACAGTTGCTTCACAAAGAGCTTAACCCTGTACCTATCTAGCTCAAAGTTAGCCTTTCAAATCTATTGTCAGAGATGACTGAATTCCAAACTAACCATCTGTAGCGTCACCATCATAACATGGTCAACCTTTGGAACATCATGGATATGTCGGGCTTTAATTTCTGTAGGTTTCCAGCTCGCATGTAGGTAGTTGCTTTGTAATCCAACAAATGAGAGGGAACTATTTGACTAAAGCTCAAACTGTGTTCATCTTTTTTTTTTTCTTGATAGCCTCCATATGCAGCTATTATCTTCTGAAGTGTGAACACCGGAGCAACCAGTGAGAACAGCTTCTAAATGAAATGGATGTAAAAAGAAGGTACTGTTTTGTTACAAAGCAGAATACTGCATTATAACTGATACATGGAATTGGGGGAAGTTGTCTAAAGCAGGGGTCCCCAACCCCTGGGCCACGACCCAGTACCAGGCCCATTTGGAACCAGGCTGCGGAAATGACAGGCATGCACAGCTCTACTTGTGCGAGCAGTGACCACACATGTAGCTCCATGTGTTAAGCGGAGAGAAGTGCAGCTCTATTTGTGCGAGTAGGGGGCGCGTGTGCTCGCTGCTTGTCCAAATGGAGCTGCGTGCATGTGTGCTTGCCCACTGCTTGCACGGAACCATTTGTTGTGGTCCTCCAGGAGCCTGTGGAGCTGGCAGTGGGGTCGGACATTGAGGAGGCTGGGGAGGAACATGGGCCAGTCCTGGAGTCTGGGGAAGGCCTGGACGAGGGCTCTGCATCGAAGGTAGAGATGGGGCCAGGGCCGTCTGGGAGTGATGCGTGGACTCCGGAGCCCCCAGAGTCAGACAGCAGAGAGGCAGAGGAACAGGAGTGCACACATACGCAGAGCTGCCAGAAGGCAAGAGCAGCTAAAGCAAAAGGGACGACTTGGGAGTAAGGCCAGGAGATGATTAGCCCCTCTCATAAGGCTTAAAAGAGAAACAAAGGCACTTGGGGCTTTTGCAAGAAAGTAATGTTGCTAACTCTGTTTCCAGTCAGCATCTCGTTTGTTTCTGAACTCCGTGGGGCTTTGCCAAGTAAGGCCTTTGGCAGGGTGTCAAAGAAAATAAAGATTGGTGATTATCCTGAAGGACTTCTTCCGAAGGACTTTTTTTGCAACTAATTGGGACTCAGCTGTGAATGAATGTAATTCTCAGCTGTTACAATAAAATAGTTTTTTTTTTTGCATTAAATGTATATTGTAATGACTCAATAAGCCTAGGTCACAACACCATCCCTTCCTTACTGCCAGTCCATAAAGCTGGACTCTTCTTTAGCATGATTCAAATGAAGCTTGGATGTAGTTGAATTTATTTAGCACCTAATAATTGCAAGTATAGATAAATCTATACAGAAAAATGGATTGAATGATCATCCCTTTACTAGTGCAGAAAAACTTATTTTCATTAGCCATGAAAATTGACCCCATTACTGATGTTTTCACTGCAATCTTATAAGATCTAGCATTGTAAATTACAGCAATATTCAATAAAAACATTTTTGTGATTATTTCCTTACTTACAATGATTTAAATTCACTGAGCTAATGCAACCATGTACATCCACTAAAACTTCATTTATAGCCAGCAAGGATTAGATACTAGTAAAAGGAATTAATGAAAGAGTAAATCAGAAACTCAGAGCAATTTTTACTTAACTGTTTAGATTTAAGTATAACTAAAAGGAAAAAAAATTACAACAATATAAAATTTAAATTAATCTCAGAGGGAAAGAGATTTGTCCTTTCTGCTGATATAAACTGTGGGTGCCACACTGAAAATATCAAAGTTGTTACACCAACTGCCAGGCTGGCTCATTTATCATTAATATGTTATTGTTATATGCTGGGCCAGTTTGTATGGGCTCATTACCTTTACACCTACATATAAACATTCAGAATAGGCCTTCGGATATTTACATTCTTTCCCTTAGAATGGTATAAACTTAAGAGCCTCTGGACATTATAATCATGTTGACATTATAATCATGTTATAAACATTATAATCAAGTCAACACCCAATTTTTCAGGAAGTGGCTATTCCTCAATCTTCAAAAGGTCTCTGCCACACCAAATATCAACTGGAGCCAGATTTCCCTTAGAAACAACAGCCAATATCCAAAAGACTAATTGGTTGTTTGTACCCTTCTCCCAGACCTCTAGTTCTATACACACTCATCCATCAGAGAAGTAATTCTACCCACCGACAGTTCTACACAAGATAATTCAGTGTCTGAAATTAATAACATCCGTAATTAGACCTTACTAGCCAAGCAAATGGTAAGGGTCTTTTTTCACGTTGTCTAACTTTTATCATCTAAAGCAGGGGTCTCCAACCTTGGCAACTTTAAGACTTGTGGACTTCAACTCCCAGAAATCCTCAGCCAGCTTTGAATTCTGAGAGTTGAAGTCCACAAGTCTTAAAGTTGCCAAGGTTGGAGACCCCTGATCTAAAGTAATCCCATTTCTAATTCTGCTTCTTTCAGACACTACACAAAGGAGTCAAATAATATCTTCAAATCTCAGAGAGGGTGGACAGGATTAGGCATAAATATCGGTATGTACAACTCCACCCCTCTGACCTTAGCCCCTCTAATCTTAAAATAACATTGAAATAAAACCTATGCAGAGTTCAGGGAAGCCTCTGCACAGGCTACATGCGCTAAGAATCCTGCAGAATGCCTTTGAGGAATCAACAGATTTGGTATCTAAGCTGAACCACCTGCTCTTGACAGGGTCCATGGGATAGATCACTAACAAGTGCCCCTTTGAAAAGGCACAACCCAAAAAAGCAGACACTGATAATTTTAGGCATCACGTAATACCTTCTCTGCTAGATTGCCAGAAAGAACCACGATTTGCTCAAAGTTACCTAGTGTAGATCAGAAATCCTATTAATCACCCTGTAAAATCAATTTTTAATTAAGATCTCAAATAGAAGGATGTATATTCCTATGGGTGGCAATTCTAAACCATGCCGGTACACTTGAATATACAGTCATTGGTATGACACATCAGTCATTGGTGCTATAAAATACACTTTATGAAGTCAAAGAATAATAGATTTGAAAGGGTCTTTAAGGTTATCTAGTCCAACTTCCTGCTCAGTGCAGGGTCCATGTCTCACAGAAGGAGAGTCTCTGAAGACCTCTACTAAAGGCAAATTCACATCATGTGGCAGACTGTTTCACTGGCTCACAGCTCATATTGTCAGGACATTCCTCCTGAGTCTCCTTCTTGCCGTTTTAAGGCACTGATTCAGGTCTTTCTCTGGCACAATAGAAACTGTCTGTTCCTTCGCGTATGTGAAAACCCTTCAGATATCTGAAGATTGTTATATATTCCTCCCTAGTCAGCTTTTTTTTGTAGTAGTGGGGTCATGTAAGAGAGGCTGGAGTAAGTTAAGGGCATTCTCCTGAAATCATTAGCTCTAACTGGGGATTCAGTTTTTTATGTAGAAATATGAGGGCTTGAAAGGCAAAAATGAGAATGGTAAGTTGATCTTTACATTATCACTTTCTATGATCTTAAAAAATAATTTATGTATCAAGACTTTGTTTTTATCTATGCATTTTTTTTTTTGCAGAAATCCTGATTTTCCAGAACAACAATGGATACGTAAAACTAATATACCCATCCTTGTTTTCACCCATCATGTGTTGATGTATGAAAAGGGAAACCCCTGAATAGACTAATTCAAGGATGACTCAGCCTTCCATCCTTCCAAGGTAGGTAAAATGAGGACCCGGATTGTGGGGGCAATAAGCCGACTTTGTATAAAAAAAGAACACCGCTTAGGGGGGCCCGAAAGCCCTACTAAGCAGCTATATACAAAAGTATGAAGGCTATGGCTTAATGCATTGTAAGCCGCCCTGAGTCTCCAGAGAAGGGCGGCATATAAATTGAACCAATAAATAAATAAATACATAATCTTTTCTCTCTCACACACACATCTAGGCATATGTGTTGCTTGCCAAAAGTTATAGCTTCTTCTCCTGTCATGTTCTGGTTTTCACTTAAATTAGAAACAACATATATACTGCTAAACAGTAAGTACAAGGAGCAGCATTGTCATATGATAGCCTTGTGGTTGGAAATAAGTCTCTCCAGTGCCTTTAATGATGTCCTGCTCAATTAGTTTTCTGCAAAATCAAACAACCCAAGTCACATTTTCTTACTGGCATTTGGTGGCTAGAAAGGAAAAAGTGGTTGGCAATGCTGGATTTTTACCTACAATTTTTTGGTTACTTTTTAAGCATATTGTTATCACACTGTTGATATTATTATTAACCTTTAACAAAATTAGAGTAATGTTTAATTATTACATTCTTTTAAAAAAAATAGGACAGTTATTTTACGTTGTCCTCTGTTTGATCCTCATTTTTTAATTAACACATGGAAGAGAGGCTGCTTAAACAAGTTAGGTCTTCCAATTTACTCTCACAAATTTGAAATAACAAAACTTCACATTCTGACCCGAATTAAATAATGATTTCCCTCCTTTGTCTTAAGCATCCAATGCCCGCTAGACCAGTCTTTCTCATCCTCAACAATTTTAAGTTGTGTGCGCTGCTCCCAGCATGGCTGGCTGAGATTTTCTGGATGTTGAAGTCCACACATTTCAAAAGTTGCTTAGGTTGAGAAACACTGTACTAGACACACTTTTTTCTTCTTCCGTTCAATCATATCTGATTCTCAGAGACTTCTTTTTCCTGCAGTTTTCTTGGCAAGGTTTTTCAGAAATAGTTTGCCACTGCCTCCTTCCTAGGGCTAAGAGAAAGTAATTGGCCCAAGGTTACCCAGCTGGTTGTATGCCTAAAGCAAGATTAGAATTCACGTCTCCTGGTTTCTGCTCTGATTTTGGCTCTCAAAGAACTCAAATCCTCACTAATAGTTCTCAACCTACGACCACAATTGAGCCCAAAATTTCTGTTGTTAAGCGAAGCAGGTTTTAAGGGAGTTGTGCTTCATTTTATGAACTTTTTGCTACAATTAAGCGAATCACTGCTGTTGTAACTTTGAACAATCATTAAATGAATGGTTATAAATAGAGAGCTACCTGTAAGAGTTAGGGCAGTGTTTCCCAAACTTGGCTATTTTAAGATGCATGGACTTCAATTCCCAGAATTCCCCAACCAGTATGCCTGGTTGAGGAATTCTGGGAGTTGAAGTCCATACATCTTCAAAGGGTCAAGTTTGGGAAACACTGAGTTAGGGCAATCATATCTTGTATCTCCAGCATTCCTTCCCAATGCTCAGAGAGGCAAACTTTCTACCATCCCAGCCTGAAAAGTGGGCTTTCCCGTGAAGCCCAGGATTTCTCAGATATCCTTCTGGGCACAAAGAATGACGGCTTCTGTCCTTTTTCTTCTATGTGCATATAGTTTCCAAAAGAATTTACCAATTATAATTGTAGTCCTAAATATACAAAACCTAGATGTACATTCCACTGGAGGATCAAGCTTAAAATGTTACTGAAACGATGAGCAAAAATAGCCATGGCTCCACCTAATTCCATTGGGCTAAATTGCCTTTCCCCTTGGCCTGTGTTACCCCAATTCTTGCCAAAATACTCATTATATTGCAAAATATATTGTACTCAGAAAAAAAAAAGTGCAAAGTTCATTCTGAGCATTTTAATCCTTTTTGTAGATGGATATAATTCAAAGTAATTCCTTAAGTTCTAGCATACAGAGTACCCCTTTTCTGGCTGCAGAGAGACTGATGGCCCCTTCATTTCTTCCCAAGATATAAATTCATACAGAGATTTGCTGTTTTATGCCAGACCGTCATTTTGTTTAAATGATGGTCTATTTTCATTTTGTCTATTTTTGTCTATTCATTTTGTCTATTCTGTGGACACATATAAAAGATAACACAGTATGTTATAACCAGTATTCTCAAGCGGGGAGAAGGACCCCAACAGTTCTAATGTTAACTGATCATGTCATTCTACAAATTTCTGGAAAAAAGCCTTGTTATATGTTGAAATGAAATTTTATTTCCATTCCTTGTTCAACCTACCTTTTAAAAATAATTACTCATATTATTCTTGAGATTATGGAACAGCAAATTTCCTAGGAAAATGTAATAACAAATCATACTATTTTATTTATACAGAGTATGCTGGCTGGGTAATTCTGAGAGATGAAGTCCACACATCTTAAAGTCACTGAGGTTGTGAAACACTGCATTATCCAGCTGTCATCTGGCATCATGCTGTAGCAGAGATAAACATGGAAAGCAGGCCAGCCTCTGGACTGCAGAGAAGGTGGTTTCATTGTATTTTCCCCATGAGATTCACCAGGATTCATTTCAACTGGCTGGAGCCAAGAGGCGGCAGCCAGCAAGGGACAAATTATCATTTGACCTCCTTATTTTGTATTGTTTCCATTCCAGCACATCATGATAAGATTAACAAATTTTGGCTGCACAGTTACCATCAGAACAATACTGCCAAGATAAATTGCAGTCATCTCCAAGTATGTAAAAGGAACCCTTCTCTAGGTATCAGGACCGAAAGGGGGAATATAGGCATTAACTTTTCTTGTCCTATCAAACATTGTCTTCTTCTTTAAACACTGAGAGATAAGACAGGAAAGAAAGAAAAGACTTCCTCTGTGCGCCCCTGATTTTTTTTCTGTAGGAGAAAAAGTACAAGGAAGCAGAAAAATGATTTAAAAGCTGTTAAACAGTAGGCTGCTGGTGTAGTATATGAGATGTAGAGAAAAAGCTCCATAATCCCATGGAACTTTTTTTTACAGTTTAATAGTACCATTTATTTTGGTTTCAATATAATGCCTTTTTGGTGATATCTATGGTATTTCTTCTCTGGATAGCTTTAAAAATTTATCTTAGCTGTTTTCCCATATTAATTTTATACTGTTAAGTTTCATCTGACCTTTTTATGTGGTCTATTATATTGGTTTGGATAGTTCCTTTTTATTACTATGGGTGGGCTTCACTGAGTGACCAGAATGCAGATTTTGTAAACGATCTACATTCTTTGGACTTGCGTTGCAAAATCTGGTGTGACAGCAACATTTCCATATTCCGAAAGTTGGTCACTAGCATATTAGCTGTAAAAATGAATCAAGAAAGGCTTGAGTCAGATGGCTGGATTTATTAAAGAAATTGAAATAAACAAATTAAATTGTTGTTTTGTTTTTGTTCCCTAGATTGAACAAAAAGTTATATTTGGACAGCACACATGGCTAATTTATTCCTAGTTCATAGGGTTCTTCTTTGCAATATGCTTTTGCACAATCCTCCTCACTGCTCCAGCTATGGGCTTGGGCGACATGGGAAGGCTGATGTACAGTCGTGTTATCCAAAGAAGGCCCCAATTTGTGCTCTTAATACAGCTGTTTATTCTGATTGGAAACAGAATTGCCTAGAAAACAGTTATTACTTCACATTGGATTACTGAATACTTTGCATGGTCCAAAAACACAGAGGTCATGCTGTTTCTAGTAGAAGATCATCTTTCTTTGACCAGCAAAGAGCACAGCAGAGCACCAGTTTGGTATAGTCGTTAAAGCATTAGGTTAGAAACCAGAAGATTGTAGAGGATAACCTTGGTCTCAACCCTGGGAAGAAGGCAATGGCAAACAACTCCTGAAATTTTATTAAGAAAATTGCAGGGACTTGTCCAGGTACCAGTCACCAAGACTCACTCAAAACCACAAAAAAACAAAAACAAAAAACAAATCAAGTCAAAACAAAAACAGTACAACAGAACAGCATTACACACAGTTGAAGCATAATTATGTAGTTAGCATAATTGTCATTTTGTCAAAGGCATCTTCAGCCAGTGCTTAAGTGCTTTCCTCCCACAATACTGTCTCAATTGCTTGTTCCCAAAGTTCTAACCATTCCCAATTCATTCTTCAGACTGTTGCTATCTGTATATTTGATTTCCCCCACTCCGAGATTTTTAAGATAACTTTTTGCAGGGATTAAAATTTCCCAATTAGTTTTAACCACTCTACAGTAGTGATAGAGGCACCATTAAAATTCTTATCAATGGAAATAGCTTTTAGAACCACAGTTGGAATGCAACTGTAATAGCTCATGACAAGTACTCATAATAAACACATACAAGAAAGCACCTATGATTTTTTCCAATTGCATTTACTTCTCTAACCATTAGAACGGTAAGCAATTTTTTGTGACACCAGATTATCTCATTAATATATTGCACAGTACAACATTCATTATTAGTTCCCAGTTTATCTCCCTTGTGAAAACGGCTCTTCTGGAGATTTGGTTGGGTTTGTAGATTGGTTTTGATGATATAATTTGTATCCAGATATAATTCAATTAGCTTGTGGATGCTTCAGTTGTGTATTTTATCTTTGTGAACTGCCAAGAGTCCCTTGGAATTGTGACAGATTACAAATACAGAAATGAAATGGTGTCCACTAAGCTACCTATACATTTTTGTAACAAAATAGCACAGCTGGGGCCTCCCAATGTAAATGTTTGTTTTATTTTTGCAAAACAGCCGCCCGTCTTAAGCAAGTCTGGGTGGCTTACAAGATACTGCCTTTTGTATTGTAGTGTGTACTTTATGTTATTGTTTAATCAAAAGAAAAAGCTGCTTATATGAAAGATTCAAAATACTCTAGCACCTTTTTAAATGTACGCTATTTCTGAATTTTTCTTATATTAAAGTGAGGAACTCTGAGGTCATTTAAGGGCTTTCCTCAAGGCCGTAGCTCTGTAAGGTCCTAGGCTGGGGTAGGGTGCTGTTTAGGACTACGGCCTACATTACTAAAGTGAGCCATGTCTTAACGTATTTCAGTTTGGAAATGATGAAGTGAGGGATGGCCTCATATACAGCAAGACAACCACTTGTCCTGGATGAAATTAGAGAAAAAGTATAATGAGATGAAACTGTTTTTTAATTTAGTCCTACATAACTTTTAAGAAACCACTACAGCAGCATTAAAAGGACTTCACAAATGGTTTGTCCACCACCCTGCTCAATGTGGGACCTGCTAAACCATTTCAGACAGAAGAGCTATCTAGTCTCTATTTGAAGTCCTCAAATGAAGCTGAATGTAGCGTTTCATCCTGCAGCTTATCACATTAGTTGAACTACTCTCTTAAAAAATATCTTTGAATATTTAACCTAACTCTAATTCCATGTAGTTTCCGGTCCTGCCATCTGAGCAAAACAGAACAAATCTATGCCCTCCTTTCTATGAGAAGTCTAGAAATCTAAAGACCGTTACCATTATTTCCCCTTATTCTTCTCTTCTGCATACTAAATATATTTATTCAATAATATTCTTCAAACTGATATGGAATCATTAAAGCATACTTTGGGGATGTGGTCATTCAGCCTGTTATGACGATATCTAACAATTGTATTATCAAGCCTATATTTTACCATTTCATTTTATTAATGAAGCTATGAGATTTTGTCAAGTCCTTAGGTTGCTTAGGTCAAAGTATACTATATTCATGACTTCCCCCATCTATTAATCTAATAACTCTTTTAAAAAAAGAGAGAGAGGTGAGGTTAGTTTGACATGACTTGTGACAACGAGTCCATATTGATTGTTAATTGTTACATTCCTATCCATATGCCCATAAATGTACTGTTTAATAATCTGGTCAAGGACCTTGTCCAGTGGATATTAAAATTCTCCTGGTCCTCCTCCTTCCCCATTGAAAGCAAGGACAATATTTTCTCCTCCATTCTTCTGGGATCGTGACATTTTTCCAGTTCCCAAACTCTACAACTAGTGGCTTCAAAATCACATCTGCTTATTTCTTTAGTAGCCTAAGATAAAATTCATTTGACTCTGAGCACTGCAGCCACAAATTTTGTATTAATGTGCAAGGCCAGGGTGCCCGAGTGCCATGTAGATCCATTGGCAGGGCCATGAAAAGCGTTTCAACCAAGATTGGCTGGGAGGTGGCAGCCTGGCAGCTCACCTTAGTTCAACCCAGTGGATCGCCCAGAAACAGTGCAGCCTTGTTTAGCAGGCAGTGCAGGTGGCACGCCAAGGTTTCTCATGCTGAACAGCATTCCCATCTAGAAACTAATGAGTAATTTTGCACTCAGAACCATGTAATTGAGTGGAGTGGTGCAGAGATGCAGCTGAGATGCTTACTGGGCACTTATAGGAAGGGATAATAAAATAGTGACCAAACAGCTGCTGGTCACATGTGAACTGCACAGAAACAATCCTTTAGAAAAGTTTACATATCCGTTTTCTCCTATGCTCATTTCCAGCCAAACAGATTTGGTAGGTTTTTAAAAATATACAATAGAATAATAATTGACCCTGCTTGCCTGACAACAATACTTCCAAAACAGTATTGCCTGCCCTAAATCTATGGCAGCTTCCAAGTGTAGTCTTTATTGTGCAGTTGCCCAGTGTCATCACAGGATGCTGACCTCAAAGACTTCCAAGGTCCCTTCCAACTCGGTTATTCTGTTAAATAACCAGATATCACCTTCCATTTGTAATCCTCCATGTTTTCTGATCTCTTCCTCCATCCTGTTTCTTTCCAGAAGTGGAGCAAAAATAGCTATACTGTTTAATGTCTTCACTAGAAGTACACTAAGCCATTTGTATGACAACATCTCAAGTTTCTATTCATTCCTCTTGTATTCTTATATATAAAGCACAGTTCTCTCCCTAGAAAGTGTTTATATTAACTGAAATATAACACTGCTATCAGAGCACGAGGGATGAAATTTAATATTTCAGGTAGAACGAGTCAGGTCTTAAGCTTTGATCCGTATCTTTATGCTACATTAACCACCGGCATTCATGCTGAAATGCCAGACATCTCTGCTTTCTGCAGGAAGTTATGGTTTTTCTTCTTCCTCAGCTATTATCTTAATCCTTGCAAAAATCCCACATAGAAAGCAGAATGATGCAAGGATATTTAGGCAAAAATCACACACGCATACTCCAGAAGCATATAAATTTGCACTAAAAATCTCCAGTAGATTACATTCAAACTAGTTCTATGGCATATGGATAAATTAATACAGTCCAACCAAACAGCTGATTAATAACACAATCTGGAATGTACTACAGAAAAAAATAATAATTCTGAACGTCTCACATTGGCAAAGTTGTGAAGTAACATAAAGGTCTGCTATGGGACGGCAAAAGAGGCACCCTCCTCCATCTTCATAAAGGCCCAGGTTTTCAGCCAGTAATTATTTATGCCTAGCTGTTCCCTACCAGATTTATTGGGCTTCTGCTCTTCTCCAATTCAGCATTGGGGCCACTTCAAAACCATGCAGCTGGTTCTAATTCAGAGATAATGTAGCTGAAACAAAAATTCAGAACAACATGTTCTACGTGCTAAAAATAATTTCTTCAAAAAAGAAATTCAAGCTGAATGGCAGACAAAGCCCTTGTGGTCATGATTGACAGTTTGAAAGGCAATCATTACTGGAGGAACTCTTTAACAGTAACAGAGTTGGAAGGGATCTTGGAGGTCCATATTTATGGTTTTGTTTCAGTTTACTTTATGAGATAGAAAGGGTTAAAAAGTTGGGTCCATTTTAAGCCAAGCTTCTAGGCACCCATTCACATCACATTAAACCAATATTCAAATGTAAAAAAAAGAGATAGAATTAATGCAAAAGCAAATATTGCATAGCATCATGAATTCTAATGTGAAATCCATGGACAGGAATGGTATTTATCAAGGGGGAGGAAAGGACAAAAGAAGAACAAGCATGCAAATGGATGCAAAAGAGCTGCCAAACATCCAACAAACACCCCTACTGACTGCCAATATCACTAAACAGTAAAAACAGAGAAGAAAAAGATAGCACATAGAAAACTCAGCTATCACTGGAAATTGAAAACAATTATTTAAGAAATATTTTCTTACCCTGCTCTGAGTTGTAGAATCTCAGAATGTCTTCTAATCTACTTTCTAACTATAATTTAGTTCACTCCTTCAAAAGACATTGCTGTCTTTACACATGGCACTAAGTCATGACTTGATCACAATGGCTAAATCTTAAATGACAGGGCTACCTGATCATCACTATTCAAGAGCAGAAGAAAAGTGAGACCTCCATAGAAGATTAATTATCCAAAAGCCATGTCTGCTTCCACAGCCCTCTCCATAACTTTAAAATAGAAACACCTCTTTTCAAGCCTCACCTTTGTGTATCACCACATCTATTTCTCCAAACTAAGTTGATGTGTTTGTAGGCATATATATTTTCCTCAGAAAGTTCAAAAATAGTGATGGTTGACTGGATCATGACAACAATAGCAGACCAAGCAGAACTTTCGACGTCCTTAGTATTTTGTACCACTTGGTTGAGCTGTGCTTGTCTAGTTCACACAGCAATATCATCAGTGAAAGATATGATAAAGAGTTGGTTTTTCAACCTGATGCTGATTTGAGGCTGAGAGAAACTGACTGCTTGAAGGTCAAGTTAGTTTTTGTCCCTAAGGCAGTGACGGTTAACTTTTTTGGTGTCCAAAGCACGCGCAAATGCACACATGCATGCACCCCCAAATGCACATGTGCGTGCACCCCCAAAATGCAATGCCTGTGCGTCCCTTGTGCATGCACACACATCCCTGTGCATGTGCCCTTCCCCCGCGTATGTGCTCCCATGCACCGTTTTGGCTTCCAGATTGGTGCAGGAGGCTGTCCAGGCCCAAAACGGGGCACAGGGTGTGTGTGTTAGGGTTAGGGTGCATCCCCCCACACCCCTTTTGGGCCTGGAAAGCCTTCTGCACCAACCTTGAAGCTGAAACGGGGCACGGGGGTGCCTCACGAGGCCCACCTGCCCCGTTTTGTGCCTGTAAAGGTTCTTGCACCAACCTGTACACCACGCGCATGTGCCCTCCCTCACACATGCGCAAGCATGTCCCCCGCATGCACCTTCCCCCTGCGCATGCGCGGCAGAGACCCGAAGGCCAGCTGGCCAGTGGGAGGCGTGTACTCATGCGTGGTGGAGTGGGCTGGGGCAATGGCTGGCATGCTGGCAGAGAGGTCTCTGCGTGCCACCTGTGGCACGAGTGCCATAGGTTCGCCATCACAGCTCTAAGGGATGATTTGAATCTTGATCATCCTACTTCTAATCCAGTACCTTAACCAACCACTAAAATACTCTCAGAACTATCACCTATGAGCTGCAAAATTCTATTAAATGGCAGGAAATCACCACTAAAGAGTAGGAAATGCAGTCTTTTATATACTTTAGTTGCCACTGATACTCCAGTTTTAAGCACCTCAAATATATAGTGGCTCTAACACAGTTTTAAATTTTGACTAATTGGCCAATAATAAAGCAAATTATCTGATAAAAAGGAGAGGAAAGATGGGTGGAAGAGGTGAGACAACCTGATAGATCTACATGCTCACTACTATCAATACAAGGCATATATGGACACACAGCAGCTTAGATAGACAGAAGTAATGAGAGAATGCTTGAAGAACAGTGGATTATCTGGAGGTGTAGCACTGCATCTAGGCGTGGACAAAATAGAAAGTATTTGAAGAACTGCTTTCTAGCAGTGCCTGCTTTATCTCAATTTAAGCTGTGTGCTTAAATAAAAGAGTATTAAAAGTTGTTTAAATCTGCTGTTCTCTTTCACAAATGATGTAACATGTAGTTTATAGGGTGCATGTTGAAGGGGAGTCCACCATAGCCAGACTCTAATACATTATCTTCTATATCACTAGAACCACGTTGGCAGTTATTCAATCTGTAAACTTTGATGGATGCCAAATGGCTGCAAATGAAATCCCGAGAATCAATCCAACTCTATTTATAAAAGGCAGAATTTTATGGTAAGATGTTAGCTTGACCTCATTTTGTTGCATGGAGATTTTGCCAAATTATAAGTTTATTCCTTTGGGGGCTAGGTCGGTTACCTTGGATGAAGCAACCTTCTCCTTTAATTGTTGCTTTTGGAATTAGACTTGTGCCTGCCCTGAAATATGTTTATTCAACCCTGATTATCACTGAACTGAAAAGCACTTTGACCTGGACACCTAAACTGATTGCTTGCAGCCTGGCCCCTGGTGGGCTCTGACACTCACCTTCATGCTATATCAACAACCTGCAGGAATGATGCAATAAATAAAAGCTGGGTAATCATAACAGGTGTTGGCTGAATGTACTGCATTTTGTGTTTTTCTCCACCAGTAGAAAATCTCCAAACAATCGATACAAAGATTTCCCCCCCCCTCAAAAAAAGACTGTGAACTACTTCCCTGTGCATTATGGAGGTTGAACAGTTCTTGCCCTGATTTCACATCATCTAGAATAGTGGTTACCAACCGGTTGTCCGTGAGAAAATTTTGGTGGTCCGTGGCACATCTGGGTGGAAGAGCTGCTCCAGGATGAGCAATGGCCAGTCCTGTGACCAGAGTTCTGGAATAAGGGACTGGCCAGGCATGGTGGGGCTGTAAATCTCCGCTGTAGAGGAAAGTTTATGCAACTTGCAACCTTGCAGCACAGCCCTCGCCAGCCGGAACGAGGTAATGGTGCAAGTGGGGAGGGGTGGCGGTGCAGGCGGGCCGAACCCAGTGCTGTTTCTTCCCTCTGCTGTAGCTTCCTGTCGGCTGAACCCACCAGTGGCTGTCCCCGCCCCTCACTCTCTCTTCCCAGTCACTCCTCGCCTGGCAAGGGAAGGGCAGGGATGGAGATTCGCTCCATATTCCAGAGTGGGAGCGAAGCTTCGTCTCTTGCTGGATCTTGCGGCCGTTTCTTCCGGCCCTTGTAGGTGTTCCGCGCACCTCGGTCTCTCGGGGAGATGCTTGACTTCTTCTCAGCCCCAAGACACTGGCTGGCTCATGAGAGAAAGAGAATGAGAGAGAGAAAGAGATAGAATGAGAGAGGGGGGGAGAGAGATGGAGAGAGAATGAGAGACAGAGAATGAGAGAGAGAAAAAGACATAATGAAAGAGAGAATGAGAGAAACAGAATGAAAGAAAAAGAGAGAAAGAGACAGAATGAAAGAGAATGAGAGAGCGAGAGAAAGAAAGAAAGAAAGAGACAGAGAGGGAATCAGAGAATGAGTGGGAGAGAGGTGGGGGAAAGAGGGAGAAAGAGAAAGAAAGAATGAGAGAGAAAGAGTGGGGGAGAGAGAGGGCGGGGAGAGAGAGAGAAAGAAAGAGGAGGGAGAGTGCCTGAAGGACCCCATCCCGTCACTGGGAGTCCAGGCACTTCACCAAGCCGCGCACTTGATTCATATTAGTGGTCCACGGGATTTAAAATTATGAACTTGGTGGTCCCTGAGGTCCAAAAGGTTGGAGACCCGTGATCTAGAATAACTCCAGTCAAGGATAGAGGGATCACATGGAATGGAAAATATATAGAATGGAGGAAAACTCAATCAGTGGTACAAAACTGATTTTTTAGCTACCATAGATTAACATGGCTCTCCTCTTACAATGTCAATAATTAGTTCTCTTTTTAGTTTTACTAATGGAAACCTCTTCTGAATGACCTATCACATTACTAGAATGTGAATTGGCACTTAAGAGGCATTAAAATTTATGCTATTATTTTATTTTCCTTTCCTACACTTTTCTACTTTACTGTAATATCTTTTCTCTCTCTTCCTTTTTAGGGCCTTTCTAAATGTGTTTTGCTGAGATTATGTGTAAGATACTTTGAAGATCATTTGATCAAGATATGAGATGTCAATGGAATGAAAAATATGGCTTAATAGTAACCCATGGTGTGTCTAAGGAGTTCTATGTGGCAGGACTGGGGGACAAATTTGCTAGATTAAAAAAAACCTACTTCCAACTAGATAAATGGAATCTATTAGAACAAGTGTCTATGGAGATTCTCAATCAACTAGGTCAGGGGTCCCCAACGCCCAGACCACGGTCCACTACCAGGCCTTGAGCCTTTCGGAACAGGGCTGTAGAAGTAGCGAGTGTGCATGCGCATGCACCAGGGGAGAAAACCAGCAGGTTCTGACAGGTTCTGGAGAACCGGTAGTGGAAATTTTGAGTAGTTCAGAGAACCGGCAAATGCCACCTCTGGCTGGCCCCAGAGTGGGGTGGGAATGGAGATTTTGCAGTGTCCTTCCCCTGCCATGCCCGCCAAGCCACGCCCACCAAGCCACGCCCACCAAGCAACATCCACAGAACTGGTAGTAAAAAAATTTGGATTTCATCACTGACACGCACATCCCCATTCATGCAAATAGCAGGCAAGTGCATATGCATACTCCATTTGTGCAAGCGGCAGGTGTGCGTGCCCAGCACTCACGCAAATGGAGCTGCACCCATCACGCATGCTGAACCATCCCCGCTCCACCCCTCCCCCACCAGTCCACAAAGCTGAAAAGGTTGAGGAACTCTGATCTAGGTCATGGTTGTCCCCAAGGTGCTTCTGAAGACAAGAACTGAGGAAGCTTTTTGGTTGAGAAGCAAAATGTTTTCAAAGAAAAGCAAAAAGGTCTACGTACCTTTTGGAAAAAGCACCTTTGGGGTAACCGCAAATGTTTCATGTATCTGACTTAGCTCATTTTAACACCTCCGCATGCTATCTCCCTTCAGTTAGAACGGTCTATAACAATACCTCTAGCTCAGTGGTGAAATTCAATTTTTTTTACTACCGGTTCTATGGGCGTGGCTTGGTGGGTGTGGCGTGGCTTGGTGGGCGTGGCAGGGGAAGGATACTGCAAAATCTCCATTCCCACCCCACTCCAGGGGAAGGATACTGCAAAATCTCCATTCCCACCCCACTCTGGGACCAGCCAGAGATGGTATTTGTCAGTTGTCTGAACTACTCAAAATTTCCACTACCGGTTCTCTGAACTACTCAAAATTTCCGCTACCGGTTCTCCGAACTACTCAAAATTTCCGCTACTGGTTCTCCAGAACCTATGAGAACCTGCTGGATTTCACCCCTGTTCTAGCTTCATTAAAGGCTTGCAGCCCCACACTTCTCCCTAGTGTTAGAATTCATCATTAAACATTGTGTATCAGTGACAGCCACAACTTCAGCGGCTGTTTATAGGAACAGGGTGGATAAATTTTGAATAACAATATCCCAATCAAAGATCTTTAACTTTGATCAAATAAACTGTATTCTTTTCCCTTTCTCAAAACCATCTTTAGTCCCCCTCAGATAATTTCTAGACATCTGTTTTCTTTTTATGTTCTCTTGGTCTCCTTTCACAAATCCTTTGGGAACTTTAGTAAGATCCTTTTGTAGATGCATTAAAAAGAGGCTATCCATATTATTCTTTTTATTCGTAGTGTCTCTTCTTGCAAAATCATTGACAACTTTATGAAAATCAGGATGGTTGGTTGTATTTTAAGAGCTAGTTGCCTAGCAACCTGCTCGACATCGCACGGCATTCCTGAGACTAGTAATATGCTGTTAATGTCAACTATGGAGAGATAGTTTCTTTTTTCTCTGACCTTTTAACTTTTTAAATCTTTTTGTATTTTTTATCTTTTGTAGTTTGTATTAGTTTTAGTTTTATAATGAAGTTCTTAATAACACTGTTATAAAAAAGGCTCTTATAGTGGAATTACTCTCAATATGCCATAAATATTTTGTCTATAAATCTTAGGTAATGCAATAGTACGGGTAGCAATACTTCTGCCTAACTATAATATTTGTTTCCTTAATAAAATTTATTTTTAAGCAATGTACAAACAGCCATGTTCGAATTTTAATCCAATAGTTCCTCGCTTCTGGACACGTCCACCACATATGATAATATGATCCTGGTATCTGATGGCATTTCCAGCATTTAGCTGATTTATCTTTAAACATTTTTGCCAATTTTCAGGTTGCTTTACTAAAGAAAACAGTGTAGGCTTTTCCACCCAAGTAAATGTATATACATTTTGGAATAATTAAATAAACTTCATCATTATTTGTATACTTTTCACTGTTTATTTACATAAACAGTGTAAATACTATTTACATATACAGTTATAAATCTGAGACTGTTTAACACACCACATTCATTACCCACATCGTATTAGGCAGTAAGGCTTAGCAACAACATTTGGGACTCTAAAAGGAATTTTATTCTCAATTTGAAAGCATGATTGGGAACAGAGGATTCCAGTTTCCAGATCTGGACAGACTGAAAGTGTTCTCAGGAAGAGTAAATATTTGGAGTTTTGAATCAGAATACATGAATTATTAATAGATTTATTAGACTAGAGAATAACCACAATGTACTTCAAGAAACACATGAACACAATAGTACCCTTTAATTTATGATCCTAGCAGCTAGTAGGAGGACAAACATATTGCCTCGGATGCTGGAGATTATATATAGCTATCATACCTAGAAACCATCAATAGCATTGTACTCTGCTCACTAATCTAACATTTGTTTTTACAGATTGTCTCAGTACAACCAAAACAATTATATTTCAACTGAACATTGTGCTTCTTTTATGTGGAATCTCTGCATCATGGCTCAGAAAAAGAGAGTAAGAAGGTGGCAGTAATTAGCTACACGTCACACAGCTGAAAAATATCACTCTTACCAAATTTTATACCAAGTAAGTAAGGTGTGGTTAGAATGAACGTGACAAGATGCAGGGAAACCTAATCAGGTGTATCTCACATGATCAACAAATGATTTACAAGCCAGGAAATGTCAGCGATCAAGCTGAAGGTTCAGAATTGCTACCACGCTGCAGAAATGATCCCAGATGTAGACTATCTGTACTCCAGCGAGTGGCAGACTGAAATTCTTAAGGCTCTTTTTTATATTCATGGCCTTAGTGAATGTAAATTAAATGTAGCCATTCCTTACCACTGGAATAGTTTTAGGAAAAGCATAACTAAAGCTCAGCTGCAACACAAATTATTTAACTGCTGCAGTTCTCTTCTTGAAAATAACTCTCTGGGAGTCCTCTGGCACCTGGTACACAGTTTGGGAACCACAGTAATTACTGAATCCTTCTCATCCCACTTGAAATAATAGGGCTTCAGTTTAAATAGATTCTACATGAGCAATATTTTAAAAAATGGTTTTCAAGTAAGTATCAATATGGGAGAAAGCCAACCCTGGCTAATCTAGCAATTCCCTTCCAGAAATATAAATTATGTCTGAATTCTTAGAAAAGATGGTATCACTCATGCATTTGCCATTATCTCTGGTTGCACTTTGTGTAGTGCATAGTGGTGATCAAGCAGAAATGCTCAAAGCTTGGTTTTGTTTCCACTGTCAACTGAAAAAGGCCTTGCTCTCCCTGGATAAGCATGCAGAAACTGCAGACTAGCCATGTCCATGGTATCCTGGCATTTTCCCATGATCAGAAACATCCTGGCTCCTTGCCCCAACAAGCTGTGTTTAAAAGTATTTCCACCATTAGGACAGAGGTCTTGCAGGGGTCTTCAAACTTGGCAATGTCTTAGTGTGGACTTCAAGTCCCAGAATTCCCCAGCCAGCATGGCTATCTGAGAAATTTGGGGAGTTGATGTCCACAAGTTTTAAAGTTGCCAACTTTGGAGGCCCCTGTCCTAATATGATCTTGCCAAATCACTATAGACCACCTATTCCACACCAAAAAACATTCCAGCTCAACCTGCTTCTTTAGCCAACTCCTAAAACAATATCCTGACTTATGCCAGAAGGCATATGCCAACCTTCTCCAACTTGACAGTACTTACAGAATAACAGAGTTGGAAGGGACCTTGGAGATCTTCTAGGCCAACCCCCTGCTCAGGTAGGAGACCCTTCATCATTTCAGACAAATGGCTGTCCAATCTCTTCTTAAAAACCTCCAGTGATGGGAGCACCAGGGGTGAAATCCAGAAGGTTCTGACAGGTTCTGGAGAACAGGTAGCAGAAATTTTGAGTAGTTCGGAGAACCGGCAAATACCACTTCTGGCTGGCCGCAGAGTGGGATGGGAATGGAGATTTTGCAATATCCTTCCCCCAGGAGTGAGGAGGGAATGGGGATTTTGCAGTATCTTTCCCCTGGAGTGGAGTGGGAATGGAGATTTTGCAGGATCCTTCCCCTGCCACGCCCACCAAGCCACACCCACAGAACCGGTAGTAAAAAAATTTGGATTTCACCACTGTGGAGCACCCACGATTCTGAAGGCAAGCCATTCCACTAATTAATTGTTCTAACTGTCAGGAAATTTCTCTTTAGTTCTAGATTGGATCTCTTTTTTAATAAGTTTCCACTTCTTAGTTCTTGTCCAGCCCTCAGGTGCTTTGAATATGTTAACCACCTCTTCTCTATGACAGCACCTCAAATATTGGAAAACTGCTATCATGTCACCCGTAGTCCTTTTCTTCCTTACACAAATAATGTCTTGGTGCTGAGAATTCTAGAATCCCCAATTAGTGCACAGCAATACTGGCTGAGAATTCTGAATTGCAGTTCCAACAAACCTGAATGGCATCTTGTTTGGAAAGTCTGTTCTATATTTGTATTGTCTTCTGTTTTTGAGTTAGATTAAAAGTGAGTCAGTATTACAAACCATTAGCAAACATTCCCAGGAAATGAAATGAAGTGGGAGTAAGCTTCCACAGAAAAATGTCATATAACTGACCAGGAATGCAGGCTATTCAGTTGGAAACAAGACTCTAATAACTATTGTGGTTTCTAATAATTCTAACCTAATACAAATGCATTTCTGACACTGATATCATCTGTTTTTAGAATCAATGCTGGAAGGCAATAAACTCAGCCTAGTGTTGAAAGCAACTGTCCCCTCCCAAAATAATTGCAAGTATGTGTTAAATAGAATCATATTTATTTATTTAAAATATTCATACCCTTGCAAGGCATTTTCCAGTTCTTTCAAAATAAATATTTTATTTCTTGCAAGCCTTCTTTAAAAGGACAATAAAAATACAGCATAATATTGTTTAAAGGTAGTTAAGCTACACAACTGCTAAAATATCTTTCTAATGCTAACATGACTTGTAAAAAATTAGGACAAGGATCTCTTGGCCCGTTGCCGAATCGATCTCCTAAGCAAGCATAATAGAATCTTCAAAACAGTCTAATCCAAACAGAATCTGCTTTTTCAAATGAGCAAATAAAAAGTGCCTACGGGGGCCCTTAGGGAAGGAAGTGGACAATTTTCTGTGGGGACTCCTTTTCTGGGAAATAGCTTGTCTTGGAGATAGAAGGAACCTCTTCCGTCATGACTTAACAGGTTTGTGAAGATCTGTTTTTAGAGTCTTCTGGGATTGACTGAAGACGAATCACTACTTATACCCTTGGTTGGGATGTGTTGTCAAGAGTACTGTTTCAATGTATTAAATTGGTTGTTACTGTGTTATTTTGGCTAATACAGACTGCGCCATTACTTTTGTTAAAACTCAACCAGATCAAAGTGTCATGAAAGTTGCTACAGTGTAATAAATAGTAACTACAAAGGGCCTCCAGGGTTGATTACAGACAGCTTCATATTTGATGGCTTTCCCATTTGTGAAGTCCAGGAATATAGGCCAACTCTCCCTTTCATAAATCTGAAAGGCAAAGCTTGCTGAAACAAGAATACATTGCTACATACATTTTTTTTGAAGGTACCTCCTCCCTGAAACTTCAATGTAATATAGATTCTACCTACAATCTTAAAGGCTAATGAGGTGTGATTAATAGAACTTTTGCAATACAAAATACCTTTTATAGGACACTGCACGATGGAAAACCACAATCATATTGATGGCGAAAAGCCTACCCTATCCTGCCTCTTTCCAAATGTCCTGAAAACTGCTGAGAACACAGGTCCCATTGCTGAAGGACCATCCCAGATGGATAATCCAAGTGACAAATTCTATCCATCTCAGAGTTTGCATTTTAAGAACATTAACTTAGATAATACTGGAAAAGAATAAATGTTGGCGTTCCATCCTGTTTTCTGGCAGCTAAGTTTATTTTCCATTCCCTTATGTAATACATTAATGTATCTAATAGAATCCAATTTGCAGTCAATACAAAACATGTTCCTACTTCTGTTCTTCCATAAATCAGATGAGTCTCTCTACAGAAGATTGTTCCATCATGCCTTTTAATTTTAACTAAGCAGATTAAAACAAACAACCTTGGCATTGTGCAGGCTACCTTAGTTCCCAATTTATTTCATGAGCAGGTCCATTCATAGAGCTTGTCCATATTAATAAGCTAAAAAAATTAGCTATGCTCATGCTTGTGTGAAGGGTTAATCAGTACAACCCCTTCACATGTTATATTAACTACATGGATACCACATGAACCCACTCAAATATGCAAGGGTTGAAAGAGGTCTAGGTAACTTCTTCATGAAACCATATCTACAACTATCGACACCATAAAAGTATCTCAACGATTGATATCTGTGGATGTGTGAATATAATTCTACAAATATTACAGTGGGATGAAACCAAGTTTTCCTTTATGACTGGATCAAAAAGGTTTGTGTACAATATTATAACAGTGCAAAACAAGTATTTGCCCAATCTTTCAAAAGTATTAGCACAGCACAGCATAATAAGCCAATGTACCTTTTCTCTGTTGAGAGTCATATTAACTTGCTAAAAATATGTTGGGGGAAGAACACAAATATCAATAGTGCACAAGGACAGAATCAAATACAACTGTGTCACCACAATTCTCTGGCATCTTTTTCATGCAACCTTACTAGGAACAGGAAAGATTGTCTTTAAGAAAAATTTATTTGCAGTGACAAATGAAACCCCAGATACAAGCCAATGCTACTTTCTAAATATTAAATTGAAAGTAACAGCAATACAATTTTTCTGGGATTTCCTGGTTTCTGTCACTTTTCCACAATCTTAGGGATTTATAATTATTGCAGAGAAGGAAACTACAAGTTTCTCCAGGACTCCTGGTCCTTGGGATATAATGAACTTAGAAGAATCTTATTAAATGTTCTAAAAGTCCTTTTTCAGGAGGCAACTGGACTTCCTTGTTTTTTCTTTTGAAGATGTTTCGCTTCTCATCCAAGAAGCTTGGAGAAGCGAAAAGTCTTCAAAAGAAAAAACAAGAAAGTCCAGTTGCCTCCTAAAAAAAACACACCTTTGGGACAACTATGACCTGGATGACTGAGAATCTCTACAGATCTTATTGAATGTTTTAAGATGGTTAATCAACTACCATATGATAAATTTAGGAGGAAGCTCATCAGTACAGGTAGTCCTTGACTTATAACCAGGGTGGATAAAAATCAATGATTTTTTTAAAAAAATCAAAAAAAATCAGATTTTTTTGATTTAAATCGGATTTTTTTGATTTAAATCGGATTTTTTTGATTTTTATCGAATTTATTTTAATAAAAAACTTTTGGGGTAAAAATCTATCATAAGATAGTTTTCTATTTAAGATACATAAATAATTTAGTTTATTCAGCATGAAATGGAGCTTAGTTATGTAGCATGAGGCTGTATATTCTGTAATACTGGGACTATCGGTGAGTCAACAGTGGGTCAAAGGAGTAGCAGAGATGACAGTTGCTCTTTAAAAATTATGATTTAAATCGAGTTGATTTAAATCAAGCCTTTTAATAGTGATTTAAATCATGATTTAAATTGTGATTTAAATCAACTCGATTTAAATCAAATCCACCCTGCTTATAACCATTCATTTAGTGACTGTTCAAAGTTACGACGACACTGAAAAATGTGACTTACGATCATTTTTCACATTTATGACCGTTGCAATATCCTCATGGTCACATGATCAAACTTTGGGCACTTGGAAACTGGCATGTATTTATGACAGTTGCACTGTCCTGGGGTCATACAATCACCCTTTGTAAGCCTTCCTTGGTGGCTTCTGAAAAACTAAGTCAATAGGGGAAGCCAGATTTGCTTAACAATCATATGATTTATTTAACAACTGCAGTAATTCGTTTAACAACTGTGGCAAAAATAGGTCATAAAATGAGGCAAACTCACTTGACCCTTATCTTGTTTAACTATGGAAACTGTGGTTATAAACTGAGGACTTCCTGTAATTACATGGAAGGATTTGTTCCAGTTGTGTTGATGAAACTCACAGTTTCATTCATCATTTTGTTTTTTATCTACCCCACCAACCTTCTGTACTTGTTGTTCCCAAGACTGGATGGTGTCTGTTTGGTACACTGGTAGCAGAATTCCTACAGGGAAAGTAGAAGGCAACATTGACTCATTAGTGGCATAAAATAAAGTAAAAATATAAAATAAAAGGAAGCTCAATATAAAAAACAAAGGTTCTTGTCCACTAAGGACTATAATAGCAGGCAGATTTTTCTTTTTTAAAGGAAAATAAAACAGGGGAAAATCTACATGTTCCCATTACAATTATATATAATAATATTTGAAGTAATTACATTTTCTCCCAGCTTGATTCCTTATATAAACATATACTGGGCAGCTAGACTGGGAAATGGAAAACATTACCCCAGGGAAAATCTGGGTAAGACCTCCATTAGGCCACAAGATTGACAAAAACAATCTCAGGTCATACACTTTCTCAGCCTTACCAAAGTGAATTGCTATGCAAAGTAGTGTAAGAAACTACAATGTATTATACTGTCCAGGGCACTCTGTAAAGACAGTAAATAAATGTAGTTTTCCATGTACTGTTATTCATTCTCTCATGTGCGAGCATTTTACAAGAAAAGAGATACTTAAATAACTGAAGATTATAAGATAAAGCATTGTTTCTTTGGTGCCTTCAGATGTTCTGGGAGTAGCCGAGGAAAGCAGTACTGATGTATTTCTTCATTTGTACTTTCCTCAATAATGATAGAAAAGAAATACCTTAAAAATTCCAATTTTTAGTAGCACACCATTAATGTTAAGAATTCTCTGAAGGTTGTTTCCAAGGAAAAGGGATCCTGCTGCTGAGTTAAATCTAACATTCTTTACACTGAGGCGCAGTTTTATTATATTTGGAGAAGGCCCAGAATTCAATACCCATCATTTGATTTCTTGCAGAGTTGGGAAAGATTTAGAGTTTATATAATCTTTTAATACTGCCTGTCAAAATACACGCCATAGTCTTGGAGGTAGCAAGTCTGGCAGGATTGTATGTGCATGGAAGTAAGTTGTATTTAAAAGGATAAAGGATTATTACTGACAGTTAGATCAAATCAATTTCTGTTAACAGTGCAAGTTCTGTCAATATTTCTACATTCAGTATTCAATAAGTAAACATTACTCTGTTTCCCCTGAAGAAGTAATTTACTTTTTTCTAATTTTCATCTATTATTTAACTTTTATTTACTGCCAAAAGTTCTTGATCGGAATTCTAGGAACTTTTTTTTTTTTAATTTGATTTATATGCCGCCCTTCTCCGGAGACTCAGGGCGGCTTACAATGCGTTAAGCAATAGCCTTCATACTTTTGTATATTTATACAAAGTCAGCTTATTGCCCCCACAAACTGGGTCCTCATTTAACCTACCTTAGAAAGGATGGAAGGCTGACTCAACCTTGAGCCTGGTAAGAATCGAACCTGCAGAAATTGCAGGCAGCTGTGTTAATAACAGGGTGCATTAAACCACTGTACTACCAAGGCTCTTTAACTGTAGCTTTAACATATTTTGAAGCTGTCAAGTTGAACAAAGTAGGGATTTTCATGTCACATTTTAATGTCACAGAACCCGTTTCTTAAAAAAACGATTTCCCAGAATCTCTGGTCAAGACGCCATATATGGGTACATTGATTAAAATTATGAATAAAAAGTCTCCAATCCAGGTTTTTTCTAACTAATCCTTTAATCCTAGGTTTCTGCAAGAATTTAATGGGGTTCTATGAGAGACCAATGGCAGGAAAAAAAAATATTACTTGAATGCAGCCAATTTTCTATCACTATATCCACAAGTCTTAAAGCTGCCAAGTTTGAAGACCTCTGCTTTACAGTATTGGATTCACACACACCCCAAATATTACTTTGTACCTGTATGAACTTTGCAGCCTTTCAAGTCTGCTTTTGAGCACGAATCACGTGATTTTGCACTGTTCCATAGTGATTAAAGGTATTATTAGGATATTAATGTTAGTGTCCCAGCCTTAGCTTAGATTGCAGGATGCTCTGGATCCACATCTGTATTACAACTAGCAGTAGCTCACCAGATTTCCCTTTCCCTAGCGCTACCTTCCAGATGCCAAGGGCTGAATGTGACACTTCTGGTATGCAGAGCACTGAGCTCTTTCCCTCTATTCCCCCTCCCACCATGCTTTTCCCTGGAGCTCATTCACACATTCTGCTATTGACACCCAAGGCAGAGAAATCAATAGGTGCCATGTGTGATCTGGACACACATACACACACACCCGCAAAAAAAAAAAAAAAAAAGTGGGAATTAGGCTTTTCTCGTCTACCACAAAACAGGTGATTTGCAGGTTTACAGCTATTACTCGGTAGTTTCCCCGCCCCAACCCCCATTAAATTATTAATTATGCGCTAGTTTCATTAAGCCACGTTGTTCAATGGCGGCTAAAATTCCGAGAACATGAGTGGGGGTGAGTGGGTGGGTGGGTGAGCAGGGAGGAGAATCGGAAGAGTTAGCTTGCAAACTCCCCTTCCACCGCGTCTGAATCGCCCCCGTTTCCCGGGCACACGGCAGACAACACGAAGCGCCTCTTTCCTTCCCGCCAATTTCAACTTGCCGCTGCTGAAAGCGGCTCCCCGCGGAAAAGAAGCCGGAACTATTTCAATATTTGAGGGGCTGCCCCAGAGAGGAGGAAGGGGTGGGTGGGTGTCAAGCTATTCTCCAAAGCGCCGGACAAGGAATAACGGGTGGAAACCCTGAAGGAGGAGAGAAGTCAACCTGGGAATAACCTGGATTTTTTCTGACAGGGAGAACAATCCACTCATGGGAAAAAAGCTTTGCCTTCGGAAAGTTGTGGGAGCTTCATCACTGGAAGCTTTAAAAAAAAAAAAAAAAACTGGACCGCCACCTGTCAGAAATCGTGTAGGGTCTCCTGCTTGGGACTGGGGGGGGGGGGTTGGACTAGATGACCTGCAAGGTCCCTTCCAACTCTGCTCTTCGGCAAACCAAAAGGCGGCCACGGCGATGTCTTCCAGCCCATTTTCGGGGCAAATTCTCGCCATTAGCAGCCGTCGCCGACGCGGAGAATTACGCCCCGTCTAAAGCGAGGGAGGAGATGGGAGGCGAACCTCGTGGTGCTGGGACCGCTATTCTCGAGGGGCGCGGAGCGAGCGAGCCAGCCAGCCAGCCCGGGAAGCCCATCGCCGCCCACTCCCCGGGCGAGAAGCCCAAGAAGCGACAGGTGCCTGGCCCCCTTCCACCGAGCCCGAAAGCGCCGCTCCTTTGCCATGAAAGGAAAGCATTTCTTTGGGGGGGGGGCGGGGGGCGATGGAACGACCCCGCCGCTCTGCGCCTGGAAGGTCTTTCCTCTTTTCCTCCCGAAAGCAGCTGCAATGGAGAGAGGCAAAGAGCGGGACCAACAGCGCGGAGATACCTACCAGCTGCTCCGATCCTAACGCGCTGCTCTTGCTCAGCGGCAGCCGCCGGCACCGCGTGTCTTTGCCATTCCAAAGGGGCGGGGTCACTCCAGGCGGCCCCGCCCCCAGAGAGACCTTCCCACTGCCCGCCCTCCCCGCCGGAGCATCGTGGTTGATGCGGCTGGACGCTCGTGCGTGGGTAGGTGGGGGGGGATCCCAGAGCCCCGCAATGAAGCCCAGAGAGGAACGGAGGAGACTGTTTGCAGGAGGAGGTTCTGCATCCGCTCAGGGCTCAGCTACTCCGGGGTTACGCCATTTTTTTTTTTAAGGGGCTCGGACCCAAACGAAAGGAGGGGTCTCTACCGCGGAAAACCGGTGTGTTTTGTATAGTCCTCGATTCACGACCACAATAGAGTCCAACATTTCTGTGGTTAAGTGAGAAGTTGTTCAGTGAGTCTTACCCCATTTTCTTGCCACAGTTGTTAAGTGAATCATTGCAGTTGATAAAAAGTTAGTAACCTGGTTGTTAAGTGAATCTGGCTTCCCCATTGACTTTGGCTTGTGAGAAGGTTGCAAAAAGGGATCACAGGACCGCCGGGGCACAGCAACGGTCGTAAATATGAATCAGTTGCCAAGCCTCTGAATTTTGATGACATGATCATAGGGATGCTGCAAAGGCCATAACTGAAAAATGGTCGTAAGTCACTTTTTCCAGTGCCGTTGTAACTTTGAACGGTCACTAAATGAACTGTTGTAATTCGAGGACTACCTGTAATCTTCTAAATTCGCAATTAAATAGAAAGTGTGAAAGATTTTTCAACAAAACGCCACAAATGAATATTCCTGCTTGAATTTCAGGCATTTATAGGACTACCTGTATGAGTCTCTTCTTTCAGGGAGCCTTCGTTTTTCATATTCTCACGCTGCAGTTATGAGCGCATCAGGCTGCGAGCCAAAAGCAGTTGGCCAGACTGCTATTGTGGATCAAACAATATGCCCTGGATGAATCTGGCTTCCCTCCTTGATTTGGCTTGTCCAAAGCTGGCCGGGAAGGTTACAAATGCTGATCGCATGACTCTGGGTCAGTACAACTGTCATAAATACATGCCAGTTGCCAAGCACCTGGATTTTGATCACATGACCATGGGGATGCTTCACCAGTTCTGTGAAAACCAGTCATAAGGCACTTTTTTCAGAGTCATTGTAACTTCAGTCACTAAAGGAATGCTTATAAGCCGAGGACTATTTGGCATACATGCACTCATATCAAATAACAGAAGAACCTCACCCGCATTACAAAACAAATACAACATGCTAATGTTCCTTATATGCATAGATATGCTTGTGTAATGCCTCAAATCAAAATTCAGTCTTGTATTTACACCCCACTGTTGATGTAGGTAAGTCACGGGATTTCTATTGGAACACCACAATGTATGACTCAGCATAATGACAGATTTTAGTAGATACCTTCATACAGTTGCAGGTATAGATAAGCAAGTCTAAAAAGTTAATTTCAAACTAATGTTCTAGAACATGATCACTTAAAAAGTGTAGTACTGTTAGTGGTTCATAAAAAATGGAAGCAGGTGGAACCTGATCTGTAAGCTTGACTATTGTTGATGCCGCCATGCTCAACCAACATGCTTAAGGCAAAATTTTAAAAAAATGTTTTACAACCCACTCTAAATCCCCAGGAAAACACAATACGGAGTTTGAGAACCTCTCACTGGTGTTATGTAATCCCAGGCCTGTATGACTAGTTTACGATTTAGCGAAGACTATAAATCAAGAACATTGGCTTGAGAAGGCCATGGTCTATATCAGGGGTTTTTCTTTTTCTTTTTGCAAATGAATTCTGAGAATTGAAGAGTTTCCATGAAAGATTAATGGCCAATAAAAACTTCACACAAATGCAGTTGATTTTTATTGCTAGAGTTCTTATTCTTGGACAGAAGTTTTGGGAGGCTTTTGGTGTTTTTTTTGTTTTTTTTAAGAACAGGATCTGAAGCCTGAAAAAGTTTGAAAACTGGTCTAGGTGACCAGGAACTCAGCCACTGAGAAGCCTAATGTAGGAGTGTGCCATATAAAAATGAGAAATGTAAAACTGCTCTAATATCCAGCTAAGAAGACCAAATCTGCAACTTAATTTTTGCCCCAGACATAAATTTATTTTCTTCGAAGTTAAGCCTATTCATTTGGGTGCATTGTAAGTCTTAATAGACATGCATTATCTGGACTATCTTTTCCATCATATACCACTCTTTTTATCTTTGTGATTGACACTGAATCTACTTTGACTACTCATTCTTCTTCCTGGCATGAATTTTACTCATGCTGGTAACTAGACCCACCCCTTGCCTCTGTCCCTAATGCTTTCCCTTCTCCTCAAAGTTCTGCACATTTGGCTACCCTTCAGGCCACTGAGGAATGGCTTCCTTTCCCTCAGGAGCCTAGACAGCAAAATGGGTCACCGTGATTTCCTACTTAACATAGGGATGGATCTGAATCTTAAACAGACTACAGTCTCTTTTCCCATATACAAAAGCCTCGCCTTTGTTTTTATCTTGGTAAACCACACACTCTGCATAGTGTGCTTGTTAAACAAGCAAGGGGAGATGCCAGGATGTATTTACTTTTTGAGATTTGCAGAGTATTAACAGTATCTTCACAGAGTCACTGAAAAACCAATTGCCTTCTATTTTTCTTTTCTCACTGAATCTCTGGCTCCAAACTACAACTTGTGAGAAGGCACCAAGCCCTAAGTTCGGAACCAGAATTCTTAGGGTTTAGCCCTGCAACTAATGAAGGGTTAATTGAATATGTGGAAAGTGTTATATCTTCACTACCATAAAGAAGTGGGATACAAAAGTTAACTTCCCTGAAAAGCAAGGCCCAGCCAGAAAGTGCTAAATTAACACATCCATTACCTTGACTTCTTGCCTGATTACTATAATTAGTTAATATGGGATGCGTAACTTCTCACAAACCCATACTACAAGTTTGTGATCCTAACATTATCTGACAAATCCACAACAGTAGGACTAGATATCAGGAGAAATGAAACTATAACTTCATTCTATGTTCCTCATGAGTATTCCATATGAAGAGGAATACAGGGAAAAAATGCTAAACAGAACCAGGAGTATAGTTAATTTTAGATTCTTTATCCTGGAGGCCATGGATTTCTATTCCAACATCTTATCCTGATGGCATCTCTTAATAGTGTTTCGACTGAATCTCCTAGATGATCCATACAAGAGTTATTTTTTAAGCAGAAACTATGCTATGGATCAAAGAAATGTCAGACGAAATTGTTCCAAGTCACAGAACAAATAGCTTCTGAACAACACAAATGTTAAGGATTATCTAACTTAACACAATGAATGTAGTTACTAATACAATACTAGCAAATATGTTAAGGAACTACGTAGTCCTCCTTCCTTATTACCTATGGAATGGCCCTTTAGCCATTTCAGGTTACATCAATCAGCCATGGGCGTACTCATATTTGTCTAAGCATTTGCCAAAAAAGATTACATTTGCTATGTTGTTTGATACATATATAGTGTTAACATTTTGAGGATTAATGTTATTGTCTCATTTCTAAAATCCACAGACTTCCAATTAAAGAAAATAATGCATTAACGGTCAAATCCTTGACATTCATTCATTACTGCCAAATTAATCAGTGATAATAGTAGCTCTCCATACCTTATAAAATGATATTTAAACATATTGTAAATGGCATTTTAAAAATGGGGAGGGCTGTTTCACAAGGGGTGGCAAAGTAATATTGTTGCAATATATTTGTTGGTATTCTCACCTGGGGGGGATAATGCATTAAAATAGTGCATTATACATGTATTTGTATCTTTTTTAATGCACTTTTAATTTTTGTTTGTCTGTTCCTGTATAATTTTTTCCTTGGAGTTTTGTATTTTAACTTTTTTTTTGGAATAAAATAAAAATTATTTGAGAAAAAATGATATATGTACTATGGATCCCTCCCTCTTCTAAAACATTTAATTCATACTAATAATTAAAAAAAGAGTATTGAGCAATGTGACCAACTCAACACAGTGTTGTGGGAAAACCTGGTACAAGAATCTGGGACTAAGGGTAGTCCTCGACTTATGACCAGTCACTTAGTGACAGTTCAAAGTTACAATGGACCCACAAAACCTACTTACAACACATCTGTGAAGTTATGATGGCTGCAAAAACAGACTCCTGCAGTCACATGACTGTGAGTTGGGCACTTGGCAACTGGCTCACCTTTATGGCCATTTGCAACATCCCGTGGTCACAACTGAAATTTGTGATGATCATGGCATTTGCTTAACAACTATCCCAACTCTCCAATTTTGGAAAATTGGGTCCTGTCGTGTGACGCCTCAAATTACAACCGCAGTAACTTATGACTGTAATTCCAGGCTCAATTACAGTTGTACATTGAAGAGTACCTTTAAAGAGCTTCCTTGAGAAACAGCAGTGAAGGTCTTCCTGGAAATAAAAAGAAAATCCAAAGCGTAAGCCAATCATTGAACAGGTATTTCTGCTAATTCTGTCCTCCATCACTGTATCTTTTAATGTGACAATTTCATGACTCCTCCAGATATCTTGATGAAGGAAGGAAGAGGGTGTAGAGAGTACAGATGATGGTGTGAAAGATAGAAGATCCACTACCAAGGCAATGAATAAATGTAGTTTAGGTCCATACAAAGAAAAAAAGAAAAACCACCTTTTAGGGAATTAGGGAGGCACCACCTAAGAGAGGTGCCTCCCTAATTCACATGAAGATAAAAGAGGAAAGAGGAGAAGCACATTCAGACTTGCAAGATTCTCTTACTATAGCCATTTTAATTAGTTTTAGGCTACATAGTGTTGGTTTCTTGATCTGGTTTATATTGTAGGGCTGAGAGAGTGAGAATCCAATGATGGTAGCGCAGCCTTTCAGAAACTCGGTTGCTCCTAAAAAAAAATAGTTTTTAGCAAGGAATCCAGATTGGGGACAGTCCCCTCCAATTCCTCATGCCTTGAAGCTAAAAATCTCTTACTCATGAAAGTATTGATGCTTCTTGACATAGGACCAATGACTAGAATGAGATGGTACGCAAGACTTATTTCTTGACTATTTGGGAACACTGTGGAAAATGACTATGAAAACCTGATATCTAGAATTCTGTGTTATGAATCAAATAACCTTCACTTGTGTCTTGATTATGCTCCATACCTAGTCACTACTAATTCATTAAAACCTTGGACTTAGTCCTGGGCTATTGTTTTGCTACTAGCCTACTGTCTAGGTATCTCATTGATTCTGCCTTGCTAGATTACATTACTTCTTGCATACCTTACTTAGTACGATGATGATAAAACCATCACTTAACATTGGATTTGGCAGGAGGTAGGATTAAGATATCGAATTTTTATATACTGCCTTATTGCTGCTTTGGTGAAACCTAGCCAGAAAACGAGGCTTGGGTCTATATATAAAGCAATTCTAGCGCTTTTATTTTAAGAAGTCTCTTCTGAGCCAAGACATTCGGAGAAGAAAAAGACTATTAATAAAAGTCTAAATAAGCCATTCCATCAACATCCTCTGGATGACTTGTTGTTCTGTAAAGAGTTCCAGCAGTGTCAATATAAAAATATCAGGGACCATCTGGTGCTTTATTGAGCCATCTGTAGGAACTCTCTGTTGGGTATGTTTTGCAATCCTTCCACAGTGATTAAGCCAAGATCAAACCACACTTCTCAGAGGATCAAAATAATTCACTTTACCCAAAGGTACAAGTTTATTCAGCTGTAAATCATGTTTAATACAACTTGTTAATTTGAAAAGGTGCCACTTGACTCCTCCTGGTAACACTTAACTATGTCTCTTCTCCCAAAGTCAAGAAGCTGGTTGTAACCCTCCTATGTCACAGGATGGTAATTTCTAGAAAAGGGCCTCTGAAAATGAAGTGTGCAGGTGGCTTTGTGTGGGAATAAGCAGCTCTTCAGATAATAAAGAGGAAGCTAAAGATGAAAAGTTATCCTTGCTTGAGAGAATGAAGGAAAACAGGAGAACAAAGGCTGAGGTGCGTGATGCCAACGTAACCTGTTCCAGAGGAATAAAAAAACATTCCAGATGTGGAATGGCAGGTTTTTTCTGCTTGTGGGCCTCAGGAGTTAAGCTTGGTGGCACAGTGATAAGAAGAAAGAACCCCAATTTCTTCCTACAACTTTATATCTAAAGAATCTTTTAGTAGTACCAGCACAAATTTACATTAAGGAACAATCTGGGGAAGGAAAACTACAAAAGGGAAGGATCAGAAAGCTGAAGAGAAAGACTGACTTCTCCCAAATTTCAAAGTCCTTGATCTTGGGAGGTGTCTTGCCTTTTCTTTTTCCTAAAACATGTAAACTGGAGTCCTGAGGATGTAGCAAAGTACATTTCCCAGCAAATCCTCCCTCCCCATGTTCTTCAGTGCAGAGGTGAGTGTAATATGTAAAAAAAAAAGATAAAAGCTTTACTGTGAAGTTTCAGGGCAGTGTCTAACCTTAATGGGGCATTTAATAGTTTGTGTCATGTAAATGTTTGCTAATGTGTTGATGGTGTCAAGCTTTTCAATCCACAGAGACCTTAGCTGGCTAATCAGTGAGTTCATCTTAATGACATTAGGAAGTAGGCAAGTAGGATTTGTTTGTTTTGCAGTAGTGAAACCAACTGTGGACAAACTGAGACCATTTCTGAGCTGAAACACAGCTTTCTTGTCTCATCTGTCCTTGTAGATCTTTGCTTAATTGACTGTCCCAAATAAAATAAAATACCGTAAATATACTGGAAAATACATGTAAGTACCAACAAGATGAGTTCTTTGGTAAATATTTAAACACAACTCCACTTAGTTGCAGATTCACAGGAATCCACAAATCTCAAAACTGCTTAAGAGCAGAATCTCTCCATCAAAGACAGAAGAAACAGGAGGCAAATAACAGGAGGCTTTACCATAATGTGTTTGTTTGTAGCTATTGCAACATATAAATTCAGTTAAATATTACTGCTATTAGAGCAATCTAAAATGACACAATAGAGACTGTCAATAGCTGTTTGAAGTTTTGGAGAAAAGGTCTTTTCTAGCCTTAACCAAAGAGATTTGGGACCAAACAAAAGCAAAATGATCTATCACACAACTATACCTACATTTTAATCCATTTTAAGGCTCTAGAAAGAAATAAAGTTATGTTTGTCCTGGTTCAATCCATAGAGGTTTGTTTGTGTATGATTTGAGTGACAACAACTGTTAAGAGCCTGCTTTTTATCACCTGTTAGATTAGCTAAAATGTTTAAAATATGTCTAGCAAATGTTGGAAATGTAATAAAAAAACGGGCCCACTTTATCATATATGGTGGATGTGTATTAAAGCTAAAAAATGTTGAGTTAAAATACATAGATGGATAGAAAAGATAATAGGGAAACATGTAGATTTCAAACCTGAATTATTTTTATTAGGGATGATATCAGAAAAATTTGATAAGAAAAGTATGTATTTATTATTACATGTTTTAACAGCAGAGAGGATTATTTTTGCACAATATTAGAAAAATGAAGAAATACTGCAAGATGAAGAGATAATTCAGATATTAGATTGTGCAGAAATGGATAGACTTACATTGAAAATCAAACAGAAAAAAGACACAGATTATCATCAAACATGGAACTTATTTTGGGAAAAAGGGGTGGAGAGTAAAAAGGAATTTGTATTATTAAACAATTTAAATACCAGACAACACAATGTTTAAGTACTAAGAAATGTAATAAATAGAAAACTAATAAAATTTATTTTTTTAAAAAAGAGCCTGAATCATACATAAACTGGTTACAGGAATACTATAGTTAAAATTAAGAAGATCAATGACTGCCTGCTTCTCCAGAGTCTAATCTTCCATATTCTAAAACACAAGAGATAACTACCAAAGAAGTGCTGAATTAGATGGCTGGCCAGATACCAATAAGAGTAGTCTCTGTTTGCATAGAAGAGTATATTTGGGCTAAATTAAATTAAATGCAAGTTCCTAACGTGCTAATAAGAAAGTTAATAAAACTATGCAAGTTACTGAAGTAAGTACCAAAGCAACACACTCTCCTAAAATAAAAAACACCTACATTCCTGAACTACAGCTAATTAGGTCTGGGAGAATTAATGTTCAACCCCTGGAGAAATCAACCATTGTAACAAAGCAAGGCATAAAGAAATAATTAAACAGCAATTCCAAACATATTCACTTTTTGGTAACTATTTAATAATCTCAAGACTTGATTCGAGTCATGATAGGCGTAGGTCAATTCAATATATGTGTCATATCAAATCCAATGTAGAATCAGTGCTTGCAACCAACAGGCAAAATACTGGTACTTGATAATAATCATTTTGCTTCATTGAGTAAGCTTCCCTCAATGAGAACCATATTAATCATAGGGAGGAAGAGATCTAAATTAGAGACATATTTTTTTTCTTCCTGATTGCCCTAATAAGATCATTTATCCAAAAACTAATTCCAAATTAAATTTTATATTTTAGAGTTCAGTTCAATACCTCCACATTGGTGAAGATGTCATTAAAACATACTGCATTAATATAGGTTAATTGAAAACACAAGAGGTTGTTATTAAAAATGAATCCTGCTGTACAGAAATTTTGAGTTATTGTAGTTATATCTATAGCGGTTTTTAAGTTCCCAAGTAATTATTTGTTTTGTATTGCTGTGAGATGAACAGATGGACAATCCACAACCCAGTCACAAGATGGCGAGCAAACTTTGAAGATGCATGTATATAATGAAGAGTGCTTAAAAATAAAACGACACATTGGGGATAATGAGAATTTACTGATTAAATTTTGGGTGATGTATGATATCAATGCAATACAGTACATGGAATGACTGCCCTCTGCTGGAGAAACTTATATGGTTTGGAAGGCATCTCATTCTAACCTCCTGGATGATAAATGGTAGACCAGATGTAATCATCCAAGCCCGAACTAAGGCAGCTGCAGCAGCCCATAAGATTTCAAATACACCAGCATCCAA
Source organism: Pantherophis guttatus (assembly GCF_059756535.1). NCBI lineage: Eukaryota > Metazoa > Chordata > Lepidosauria > Squamata > Colubridae > Pantherophis > Pantherophis guttatus. The sequence continues at coordinate 286,349,489 of NC_142063.1, read as the reverse complement.
AGGGGTCATTATGCCCAATGACTCGTGATGGCACACAAATATATGCCCACCATTTGGCCATCTGCCACCAGTCTGAGGTAGTGATATTTTCCACCCAGCAACATGGCTATTTGGGGGAACTATTAATTGTCCCGGAATTAATACGTTGCCCTTCTGCCTCAATAAGCAGAAACAAACTTGTACTGTCTGTAGCTCTGGCTTCAACCCAGCGCTGGGGAAGATTCTCAGCTGTGCACATTCCACACAATTGCACTGCATGATTCTCTACCTGAGCTGTGTGCGAGTACAGAACAGACATAAATAACTAACCCAAATTGGATTTTACAACAGCTCCTTGCTGGTGATATTGTTATTAGGAAACCAAATAACAATAAGGACCCAAAATTCTAAATACCAAGACTTGAACAGTTTTGGTTTCCCTAATCTCTTAATTTAGGACAAGTAAACAGCCAGCCTGAGCACCAGGAAGTGGCTTATTTTGCTATTTTCTTAGGAGGGTAAAGGGGCACTCAGGTTGAGCTACCAGCTTCCTTTTCCAAATCTGTACTCATTGTGTACAGTTCAGGGGTGGGTTCTACTTACCTTTACTACCAGTTTGCAATGGGAGCGCGCGCTTCTGAGCATGCGTAGAAGCTTCTGCGCATGTACAGATTGTCAATTATGACGTCTGGGCGGGTGAGCGGAGCCTCCCACCACTTTTACTACCGGTTTGCAAGAACTGGACAGAACCGGGAGCAACCCACCAGTGGTATAGTTGCTTGACTCTAAGCCACAGTTTTTAATAAGAGCTTTTAAGTGTGGAAAACTACCAGGTTGACTCATTAGGCAGAATGAGGCAGCTGCCAATGCTGGGAATGCCATAAACTGGAGAGAGACAGCCAGGGGTTAAAAACAGAGCTGCAAGGGCCCTTTATCGGTGGTTTTCTGAGGTGCGACCTCCTCTCAGGAAGGGTGTGTGTGTAATAGGCTTCCATTGATTTTTCTATTTATTTTGTATCAAATTAATGCAGGAAAATAAGAAAAGTTTAGGTTGAAACACCACTGTTAAAAACAACAACTGCTCAGCACCTGATTTAGTCTTTTTCCTGTACTACAACTCAATGGCTATGTTTGCTCAAAACACTCGGTCTGATTCCTGAATTCACCATTGTGTGGGATGCATGCAAGACGTTGCCCTACTAAGCATATGCGTTTGATGTACAACACAAAAGAACTTAACCCAAATAAAAACTAACCAAACTTCCCATGCTGTGCAAATGCAGCTGCAAAATGTTTGACTGACATTGTTGAGCACTGAGGAAACAACAACCAATGTTTTTTCACACACATTCTCCTTTCTCACCACTTTCCCCTTATTTCCTCATTAACCTATACTCTGAGTTTTCCTTTTGCTTAATGACTCTACTTACTGCCCTACATCATTGGCAAATAGTTATTGAATAACAGCCTCTTTGCCACTGAAATTATCTCCAAATAGGATGCAGAATACCCAAGTGGATTCAACACCTGTTGCATCATAACAGCTCGTTGTATAAGAGCACTAGGAGCCAAAAATTCAGCACTCTGACACACACTATAAAGAATGTTTGTGCTTTACCATTATGCTGACCAAGATCATGTTCCAACTGGTTGTCATTAAAATAATCCAGAAGCCAATCTGATATTATAATACTTTCATGACACGTGCATTGATATTCATATAAAATTAGAACAGGATTGCATAAAACTAGTAATCAAATATATGCTGTTTGAATATCCATTTTTATGGCTCTTTCCCATGATGTTATAGAAAAATAACATCTGCTAAAAGGGGATGGGTTTCTAATATGGAGTCAGCAGTAGTTTTTCCAACTTTTAATAGTCAAGCAAACATACTGCACGACTAATGAAAGACCTTTATGCTGTTTATTTATTTATTTATTTTTCATATTTGTATACCGCCCTACTCCCGAAGGACTCAGGGCGGTGAACAGCCATAATAAATACAAATACATATAGAAGTTAAAAACTATTAAGAAACAGATTAATGTTGTCATTATCTCACTGAATTCACTGATACTATGCAAGATAGTTCATCCTATGGAGAGAAAAGCGAGAAACAAAGACAGAAAATATATTTTTCAATTCAGCGCGCACTCCCGTTGTGAACCAGTAGTAAAGGTAAGTAGATCCCACCCCTGTTCTAAATGTTAATTTATCATTCAATCTAGTAAGTATAAATAAATACCCTGGATATTGTTTAGGTTGTCTTAACTCACATTAGGCTTTTGAACATCTCTGTTCTGACAATATTATGCACATATCTGCTCCTATACAAGAGTCAAGCCCCATAGCAGCTGGGGACTTTACATGTCTTTAATCTCTACATTATGGAATTTAGACTATTTGTGCCAGACAGTAAATCTCCCTTTGTCTGGAATAGCAGTTTTGAATGCAAAGGGGGAAAAATGCATCTTAAGCCTGTGTCAAATGCCCACCATGGCCATGCCCACCCTGAGCACGTCCACCCCCAACCACCCCCATCCTGGCCCTCCAAGGTCAAACACAATCCTGATGTGGCCCTCCATGAAATTGAGTTTGACACCCCTGGTCTAGATTCTAGATAGAAAAAAAACCAATGAAGCAATTTACATAAGCTATACTCTCCTTTATTCAGATACTGAAATGCACCATTTTAATAAACAGGCTAATTGGATATTCACAGAACTTCTATGATCATAATTTACAGTGTAACAGATAAATATTTAGCAGTTATTTCCAGCCTGATGCTTTTCAGATAATTTGGGAACTGCAATATCATATTTTGGGATTAGATTGGGAAAAACTGCTTTAAGGCATATCTTCAGTATATACTGTATATTCTTCAGTATATATATATTTTCTGTATTCCTAAATCCATCAAAATATTTGAGACAAATGCATATCTCCCATGTAGACAAAGCATATATTTATGGTTTAATATGCAAAATTATGGGGCCTGGTGGCTCAGCAGACTGATAGCATTGTGATTAACACCAGCTGTCTACAATTACTGTAAGTTCGAATCTCACCAGGCTCAAGGTTGACTCAGCCTTCCATCCTTTCTAAGGTAGGTGAAATGAGGACCCAGTTTGTGGGGGCAATAAGCTGACTTTGTATAAATATACAAAAGTATGAAGGCTATTGCTTAACGCATTGTAAGCCGCCCTGAGTCTCCGGAGAAGGGCGGCATATAAATCAAATTAAAAAAAAAAAACAACCAAAAATAGAAGCTAGTAATGATAAGCCACACAAAATGGCAACCTTCTCTAGCCTTTGTTGTTTTGTGAAATAAATGACTTGTTTCCTGTGGCTTGGTAAAATCAGGGCCAGTTTGTTCTGTTGCTGGGTCCTCTTTGTCAGTAAAAGCAACTATGAACCACAAGTACATGGCTTGGATTGTGGCATGACCACTTCCCATGTTAGTGCTGGAAGTCTCCACAGCCTGGCATAAGGAAAGATGCAAATTTCCTGCCTGGGTTATATAGTTCCTGTAAGTACAGAAATGCAAATGATTGGACTAGTAACTACTTGGCAGAAATTACCGTTGTCTGCTATATAACTTTACTTGGGAATCAACTGGAGTTGGGCCCATTTTCATCACATCCTCATCTGTGGCCTATGCTTGATTAGCTCTTTCAGGAACTAGTTGCAAACTGGTGCCCAATATAGCAACGATGGGGAAAAAAACACACTTCTTACCCAGAAATTCCATTTGATTTCACAATAGTCTATTAAAAGGCATTCTGATATAAAAGCTACTATCTTTACAATGACAGTATTTCCAAAAGGGGATCTGAAGAGTAAAATTTCACAGGTCAAGCTACCAAAAACAAAACCTTGAACTCAGCACAGGGCAGTTCAGTGATGCTGAATTGAAGTACTTTTCTTGACCTCATGTAGCCAAGCCAGAAGTTCAAAATATTGGGGTGGGAATGGGGCAGAAATCTTTTGTACTGCTGATGTCTCTAGAGTAAAATCTTATAGCATTCAGAGTGTGTTTACTGCTTAGATCTTAGAAATTAATTCAGAACAGCCAAAGTTCAGATGAATGAACTGGGCAGGTCTCTGATAGGGAAGGAATGATGATAGTGTGAGCAGCAGGGTTGACCAGACCCCTAACGAAAGACAGTCCACCTAATTATTAGAAGTCATCTGAAAACTCAGCCATGTTACCTTTCTGTTGACTGGCTTGCCAGATTAGTAAAGATCCTAGAATCCCTCTAACTACACCCCAATTCACTGCAGCAATGAAAAAAAAGCACATTCTTCAATTTCCCCTTGGTAGCAGGCTACATTGTGTTATCTTGTGTAGGAAAGTAAAGCCAACAAGCTCTTTCCTGGTGCCTCAGAGACTCTGCATTCTAAACAGGAGGTTTTGCAATCTGAATCTTAGCCCAAAGTTGAGCTCCAGAGATCTATTCCCCTGTTTCCCCAAAGATAAAAGTCTGTGATCACTATGTTACTGAAAGACTGAAAACATACACAGATAAAACTGGGGTCTCTGTTGAGGATTGTGGAAATAATGTTTAATCAGTGCACAGAACACCTTGGAAAAGTTGTTGAAGGAAAGTTTGTCTCTTCATCTTGGTTAGCAATCTTCATCTTGGATCATCATCATCATGATGATGACAGGACTTTCAGCATTCAGGATCTTTTATAGATCCTTAGAACAGTTTTATCAAAATATTCACTATTCACAATTCTAGTGATGGGGAATACAGGATTAGAATCTGGATAAAAGTCACCTACAGCATTCATGGAATGGTAGGAGCAAGATGAAATTCAGAAACCACGTTCCACAGCCCAGTCTGGACAGTTGCATCAATGATCTTTCCTCCTTGCATTGCTTAAGCTCAAGTCAAGACTGGAACATCACATGTATGTGCAAAATCATTGCCAATAATGACATCAAGAAGCAGCAAAATGCAAGATCCCATTCTGATAATAATCAGCTCAGATCCTATTTAGCCCTCTATTTCTTGATGAAATTTCTTTCTGGAAAAATAAATTTGCCTGCCTTAAATGACAGACCTTGAGAAAATTTATGGGCAACAGGTGGTTCAGCCTTCAGATTTACTGTTGCATAGTTTTACTGTCAGAGAGAATGTTCTTTGGATGTTGTATCTCAGGCATCTGGATAAATGATTTCTGACTTCTTCAATTAGTGTAATATCTTGTCACGATCATCATCCTGCCCATTGGTCATTATCTTCTATATCATTTGGGGCCAGCCCCATTCACCCTTACCATGGACAGGGTCTACTCTAAAGATAATAAGAGTACTGTTGATTCTTCAGGATTTGGCCGAATGACCCCTGGCTACAATTTCCTTGCTTTTATTTGACCAACTTCTACCAAAGCTAGTAGTGTGGTTTATAAAAGCAGCCAACAAAAGCCTGAGAGCATTGGGGAAAATAATTCAGATGTGGTTCTATAATACAATCATATTTGCATAGAAAATTCTGCCAATGAGTTTAAATAATCCGTTATTTAAAAAGGAGAGACGACCTTTGGCTAAAGCATGAGATAAAATTATGCTGACATTTGCTGCCAATTAAAAATAAAACATAATAAATACAACATCTGTAAATAGTTATTGAAGAGATATCATGAAATTCTTTTACTACTCTTATGTTTTATTTGTCCTCAAATCTATGTATTTTGGAATGAAGTCTGTTACACGTGAATATATCATGTACAATCCCAGGCATATTCTGCTTAATATATTTAATTGTCAGCATACATAAATACCTTTGGAGGAGAGTTAATTACAGTAAAACAAAAGTTGTAATCTTAATTGCACCTCCCTGAGATTAAATCCTTCTGAACTCAATGATACTCTACTTGTAAACAAGTCCGCACACAATTATGTTCTAATGGGTCCTTTAAAAAATGCTGTGTGGTCTTTTCCAGAGGGCTGGAGGACAAATTGCAAAAACATGCCTTACCTTTTTTTTTTTAACCTGATATTTGAGGACAATAAGATGGTGAGACTTACCATCTACTGTACTAGGATGTTACAATGACCAATTATCTAAAGCTAATGGCAAAAAGAACCCCCCATGTCTTTGGATTCCAATTTCGCACCTCAGCCAGTATGGTCAATGATTAGGAATCATAGGAAATATAGCCCTACAACATCAACGGTCTTTATTATTATTATTATTATCTCTTTTATTCATTAAACATGAAACTCAGTCAACTGAACATTTAAAAATGTGTCACAAATACCATTGACTGGTGCTAATGGCTGATACGGGTTGCTGCCAGCGTCCTAGATATCAACCAAGTATCTTCTTAAAATATATGATCTTCCGAGTAGCGCAGTTTTTTGCAGTTCCGCTGGTGTTATTGCAGGAAGCTGCAATTTCTTGATGAGTTTTGTAAAATTCTTGGCACATGGTACCAAGTGCTCCGATGACAATGGGTATCACTGTTACATGTTTCATCCATATCAGTGTAGTTTCGATGGCCAGGTTGCAATATTTCGTGATTTTTTCCAGTTCTTTTTCTATGATTCTGGCGTCTCCTGGTACAGCGATATCAATAAATTGTACGATTTGGCCTTTGACAACCGTGATATCTGGTATGTTATGTTCCAAATGATGATCTGTCTGTATTCGAAAGTCCCACAAGATCTTCACCATCTCGTTTTCAATAACTTTTTCCACTTTGTGCTTCCTTGACTTTTCAGATACAGGTATGTCATATTTATTATTATTATTATCCCTTTTATTCATTAATTCATTTATTCCTGAGACAGCCGTCTCAGGAATTCTGGGAGTTGAAGTCCACAGGTTGTAAAAGAGCCACATTTGCCCACCCCTGTTCTAGTTCAACCCCCTGCCCAAGCAGGAAACCCTGTACCATTTCAGACAAATCGTTGTGCAACCTCTTCTTAAAAAGGAAAAGATAAAAAAAAGAAAGAGCCCTGGAACTACTGCTTTTGTTTGACGTATCAAACTGGTTTATTCAAAGGGTCAAATTCACTGGCAAGAGTTTTATACTCAACACTTATTTTTTTCTTTAAAAAGTGGGGAAGATAAAATCTGGGGAGAAAAAATTAACATAAATCTTTCTTTTCATTAAGTTATTCAAATATTTGATTCGAGTCATGGCATTTGATTTCGACTCTCAAGAAAGATTGGTTATGTGGCAGGATGAGTTATCCTATATGGATATCAGAAGATTCAACAAGCAGAACCAGACAGATCTGTTGAGCCGGTTGGCTGATGGAAAAGTCTCCACTTTTTGGAGAAAAAGACCAGAAGACAGCAAGGACACCTTGATGAAGGTGGTAGAATCCAAAAAGCCCAGAAAAGAGTTATTCTTCCACCCTCCCAAGATAGAAAACCCTCCAGCCCAGAAAGAAAATCTATACTTCAAATTGTCTGTATATGTATGGTTTAAGCTAAAGCCACTGTATATATTAAATAGCCTTGGTGGAGTAGCGGACTTAAAGCTATTAAGTAGCACTTAGCTGCCAGCTGCCTGCAATTACTGAGAGTTCAAATCTCACCAGGCTCAAGGTTGACTCAGCCTTCCATCCTTCCGAGGTAGGTAAAATGAGGACCCGGATTGTGGGGGCAATAAGATGACTTTGTATAAAAAAGAACACTGCTTGGGGGGGGGGCGAAAGCCCTAAGCAGGTATATACAAAAGTACGAAGGCTATTGCTTAACGCATTGTAAGCCGCCCTGAGTCTCCGGAGAAGGACAGCATATAAATCGAACCGATAGATAGATAGATAGATAGATAGATAGATAGATAGATAGATAGATAGAGATAGATAGATAGATAGATAGATAGATAGATAGATAGATAGATAGATAGCAATATAGATAAATGCCTCTGTGCATCTGGAAAATTCTTGTCCCTTTCTCACCCTGCAACAGGTAACTACAGTTTTGCACAGTGCCATTTAATTCATTGACCTTTGGAAACGAGGCAATGGAATGAGGACTGTTACTGTACAAGCAGGAAAGGAACCAGATTAGGTGAGAGATTCCATGAAACAACCAGCCTAGACAGAAATGACCAACAAGAAGTTTTGAGATTATCTCAGTTGGAGCAGGTGGTGGTGGATGCAATGATGTAGCTCTTCTTCTTGCCAATGCTATGAAATCAGAATTCTGCCTTTTGAAGCCTTAGAATCCTCCAAAAGTAATTATGACTGAACTGCATTTTTAATGTGACAGAGGTAATTACTAAACACATAACCGAAATAATCATATAACTTACACTTAATACACTAATTAAATGTAGAAATCAGTCACATGAGGTGAACTTTAGTTGTTACCTTGATTCCACCCACAATTTCTTGAGGACAGGCAGTCCTCAAGTTACGACTACAACTGAGCCCAAAATCTGTTTCTAAATAAGAGAGTTGCTAAGTGAACTTTTTCCCATTTTACAACCTTGCCACAATTGTTAAGTGAAACACTGCAGCTGTTAAGTTAGTAACATGGTTATTAAGTCAATCTGACTCCTTTGTTGACTTTGTCAGAAGGTGGCAAAAAGTGATTCACATGACCCCCCAGGACACTACAACTGTCATAAGTATGAGCCACCTGCCAAGCAGCCAAAATTTGATCACGTCACCATGGGGATGCTGCAATGGTCATAAGTGACAAAAATGGTCATAAGTCCCTTTTTTCAGTGTTGTTGTAACTTTGAACGTCACTAAATGAAATGTTGTAAACTGAGGACTACCTGTATACTCTTCAAAGTGTCACTGAAAGTCTCAGTGCAAACCTCAATCAGCCTTCAAAATTTGCTCACCTGGCCCTAACCACACCTGATCTGCCACTGATTTTTGCAATCTACATAACTGGCTCAAGACTCAACATGCATTAAAAAGAAGGTAATTATTGCTCTGGATGACCTTACATGCTTTGGATGTAATAGTTGCTCAATTACTAAATGTGCTATGCTGCTGTATTTACAGAAATCACCGGTTGTTTCAATTTTTGAACCAATATGCAGTATGATGCCTTGTTTCACTGGGATCTACAGGCAGCAGTGACAGCTGTTAAGCCTTCCAAAGGAAATAGATAGTTAACGGAACTAAGTTATGCTGACATCTGAGACTAAAGAGATACGGTAATTTCTTTAATTCATGGAAATAAAAGAGGATACTCTTCAGCAGGAACAAACACTAGAGCTCTGACACTAACTATGGGGAACAGATCATCTTAATATGCAGGCAAAGTAAGGATAGAGAAAGGAACTATGCTTAGACCAAGTGAATCTCAGGAAATCACATGAGGCTCATGAGGAATTAAATATAGTGGCTTATAGAATTAAATCATTTCCAATACTTGATGAACCCAGCAAGAATGGGAAATTCTTTTCTAGTATGCTGCCTTCCAGAGGTCTGGAGTTATAATTCTCAAAGGCCGAGCAGGGTTGGAATTTTGGGAGCTGAGGTTCTAACACATCTGCAGAAATTGACATAGAACATTTAAGCACACTATCTATTCTCTCTGTTTCTGCTTATAGCACATAATTCATGCACATCTGCTACTATACTCAAGAGTTAAATGTGGCATGGGTAGAGCCCACCATAATACCGGTATGCCAGAAATCAAATTATAGTATTACAATATTGCATTCCACCTTAACCCTTTAGCACAATATGAGAAGGTCATTCTGTCATAAAAACAAACATCTAGTAAGATTTGAGGACAGGATCAATCCGAGTGTGGTATACTTATGCTTGTAGTGCAGGGGTGGGTTCTATTTATCTTTACTACCTGTTTGCAATGGGGCCGCGTGCACACACTCGTTTTGCTTGCTCGCGCGCTCTTCTGCGCATGCGCAGAAGCGTTTTCATGACATCAGGGTCAGTGGGCGGAGCCTCCCGCCGGTTTTACTACCAGTTCTATAGAACCGGTGCGAACCACCACTGTTGTAGTGGCATGAATGGCTCAGCCACAACTTCAGAAGAAACAATACAAAAACTACTTTGCAGCATCCTTTGGAGATAGAAGGTGCTCCTGTTGCTCCAAGGAGAAACTGCTGCTCTCCCATATAGAGACAAGGGAGAAATGCAATGGGTTATGTTATAGCAGTGATGGCGAACCTTTTTTTCCTTGGGTGCTGAAAGTGTGCGTGCGATAGCATGTGTCCACACCCATAATATAATGTCCCCCCGCACCATACGCATGTGCATGTGACCCCCCCACTTCCCGCATATGCATGCACAACCCCCCCTGCGTTCCGTTTTGGGCCTAGCAGGCCTCCCTAATACCTCTGGAGGCTGGAAACTGCTCATTTCCCAACTTCCGGTGGGCCCGGAAGGCCCGTTTTTCACTCTCTCCAGACTCCAGAGGCTTTCTTGGAGCCTGGGGAGGGCGAAAACTGCCTTCCCCCCACCACCACTCCGGAGGCCAAAAATGCCCTCCCAGAGCTTCCACACGAGCCCTGTACTTACCTGGCATCCAAAACGGGCTGTGTGGAGACTCCTGGGAGGAAAGGAGCGGCATGGGCGGGACAGTCAAAAATCAGCTGGCCAGTGCATGCATGCGCGCTGGAGCTGAGCTAGGGCAACAGGTCATGTGCCCGCAGATATGGCTCCACGTGCCACATGTGGCTTGCGTGCCATAGGTTCGCCATCAACGTGGTATAAGGCTGCTAAAAATCAAATATCATTAGAGCCTCACATTGGGGGAAAAAACCCAGAAGAATCTAACAACAGAAGTTAGAAGAAAGAGAACAAGAATGAAAATATAAATTCCATCCATAAACCCAATTGTTCCCCCTGGACATTCTTGTTCAACTAAGAGCTCTCGAATTATTTTGTTAGAAGAAGAAGAGCTCATAGAGAGTTTATTGCTAGGAATTTTGGCCAACAGGCAGAAAATATACACCCCATTATGGTCAGAAGTTTACAATCTCATAGAGTATGACAGCCACAGCTGATGTTTTAGGATGCTTTATCCTCACAAAGTGGCATCACACCTTCAGAAATGAATAACCAGGTGTCGATAATACCGGTAGTCCTCAATTTAAAACCACAACTGGGCCCAAAATTTCCACTGCTAAGTGAAACAGCTGTTAAGTAAGTTTTGCCCCATTTTACAACCTTTCTTGCCACAATTGTTAAATGAGTAACTGCTTTGTCACACGGTTGTTAAGTGATTCTGGCTTCTCCATTGACTTTGTCAGAAGGTCACAGAAGGTGATCATATTACCCTGGGACACTGCAACCATCATAAATATGAGTCAAACATGAATTTTGATCATATGACCATGGGGATGCTGCAATGGTCATAAACCACTTTTTTCAGTGCATTGTAATTTCAAATGATCACTAAACAAATGGTTGTTTACAAGGACTACTTGTAAACAAAAATGGCGTTCTTAAATGAATGGCTTGCTGTAGTAATTTAATTTAATTTAATTTAATTTCCAATTTATATACCGCCCTTCTCCCTGAGGACTCAGGGCGGTGTACAGCCAAGGTAAGAACATAGAATACAAATATTAAAAACAGTTAAAAATATATATAAATTTGGCCCGAAAGTTAAAAAGTCACAAACTGATTAAAAGAATTTAAAAATTTCTTCTTAAGCCAGCCCGGCTTGCTGGAAAAGATGGGTTTTAAGGGCACGACGGAAGGCATTGAGGTCATGGATTCTCCTTATCTCAGGGGGCAACTGATTCCAGAGGGTAGGAGCCCCCACAGAGAAGGCCCTCCCCCTGGGGGTCACCAGCCCACATTGTTTGGCTGATGGCACCCTGAGGAGGCCCTCTCTGTGGGAGCGCATGGATCGATGGGAGGTCGTCGGTAGCGGCAGGCGGTCTCGCAGATAGCTAGGCCTTATGCCATGGAGCACTTTAAAGGTGACAACCAACACCTTGAAGCGCACCCGGAAGACCACCGGGAGCCAGTGCAGCTCGCGCAGGAGCGGTGTTACATGGGAGCGCCATGTTGCTCCCATCACTACCCGCGCTGCTGCATTCTGGACCAGTTGGAGCCTCCGGGTGCTCTTCAAGGGGAGTCCCATGTAGAGAGCATTGCAGTAGTCAAGGCGAGAGGTGACGAGGGCATGAGTGATTGTGCACAAGGAATCCCGATCGAGAAAGGGCCGCAACTGGCGAATCAGGTGAACATGATAAAAGGTCCCCCTAGTAACAGCCGTCAGATGTTCCTCCAAAGACAGCTGCCTATCCAGGAGGACTCCCAGATTGCGAGCCCTTTCAGTGGGGGCCAAAGACTCGCCCCCAATAGTCAGTGATGGAGTCAACTGACTGTATCGGGATGCTGGGAGCCACAGCCACTCAGTAATCTGGGAACAGTTTATTTTTTCAAATAAAGTTGCAAAAGAGCTATTGAGGAATGCATGTAGAGGGGGGCTATTTACATCAGTATTCTATTATGACAATCACATCAGCACTTCAACTGCAAGTAATAGTAAGGATATATTGGGAAGTAAAGAATAACACTCTTGCATGCATCAGTCACTCATCTAGACTTTGTTCCAAAGGTTTTCCTCCCTGTAACTTGCTTTCCTCCGCAGAATCATAAAGTTGAATGGGACCATTTGAGCCGGGGAGTCCCCACTTGCTGCAGAAATCCAATTACAGCATGTCCAATAGATGGTTTTCTGGTGTCCATTGGAATATATCTGGTAAAGGGGAAAGTACCCTAAAAGTAAGGACTATGTTAGTTTCTTATTAAATCAACATTTGTCTTTCTGTAATAAGAAACCATAATTTAGTGTCCTGGCTCTGGAATAGTGGAAAATAGATCCTGACCTTCTCAGAGACATTCTTCCAGATAAAGAATGGAATGGACTAGAAGAGAAGAGTTGGAAGGGACCTTGGAGATCTTCTAGTCCAGGGGTGTCAAACTCACATCGTCAGGGGGGTGTCTTGTGACGTATCAGGACCTTTTCCCCCTTCGCTAAAACTGGTGTGAGCGTGGCCAGCGCGTGACGCATCCGGCCCATGGGCTGGGAGTTTGATATCCCTGTTCTAGTCCAACGCCTTGTTCATTTGAAGAGGGCGATCACATATCTCCTTAATCTTCTCAAGGCTGACCATTCCCAATTCCCTTTTTCTCCCTTCAGAGGAATTACTCTTCTTTGACTCTGTTATGCTTGGTCTGAATCCTTCTTAAAATGTAGTCCTACCTATGAACTCAATACCAAAGGTGGAATTATTATATATATGTATATATACACATATATATGTAACCTTGTTGCTGGTATCCTTAAGATTTATATTGACTATTTCCTAATATGATTTGATTGCTTATTTGTTCCCTATGACTATTGTTAAATGTTGTACCTTATGATTCTTGATGAATGTATCTTTTCTTTTATGTACACCGAGAGCGTATGACCCAAAACAAATTTCTTGTGTGTCCAATCACACTTGGCCAATAAAGAATTCTATTCTATTGTATTGTATTGTATTGTATTGTATTCTATTCTACTCTACTCTACTCTACTCTACTCTACTCTGTTTTGGAAACTATATTTATTAATACAGATTGCTGTACATCTTTTGTATTTTTGTCAGCCACATCATATGGCTGATGCATATTCAATTTGCAATCAGCTATTATTGCAAGTTGTTTCACAAGCATTATTGAACAAAGCCAAATTTCCCTCATCCTGTACAAGTGAATTCTGATTTCTTTTGAAGAACTCCCACATACATTCGTCATATAATAAATCTTCTACTCTGTATGGCATCATCAAATTGATGGTTAGCATGGGCATCCATCATCACTGTACCAAAAAAAGCCCAACAGCAAGAACAATCAACTCTGTTCTAAAAATATTGTAGTTCTGCTTTCGTCTTTTGTTCTATGGAAACCTGTTTTTTTGTTGATTATTTTTATAGCAGATTTTTTTGGGGTAGAGGCTGGGCTCTTTCAGGAGAAAAAAACAGTGTAAAATAAAAATTGAGCATTAATAGCACAACAGAATAACACAACAGAAGCTAACACTCCTGTTTCTATTTTCTCCCATCTGGCATTTTCTCCCATCGGGCTTAAAATATTATATGTATGTATATTCATTAATCTAACCTGATAACAAAATAGGATTTTATTGATTATGCTTAGCATTAAACAAATTAGAAAGTTTTAAAGTTATTTCTAATAGTTCTCATCAATAAAAGAGAGGTATTTGTTATGTAATTTTGAATTCTGGCTACTTAAACTTCAAAAGTAAAAACAGACACACTTCCACAAAAGATTGTTATAATTACTTCCCCCTTCACTCCCCCCTCCCAGTTTTCATAAATTTCTCAAATTACTTAAGGGAGGTCTCCTAACAAAAATAAAATGGAAATGGAGGAATCACAGAACTTTTCAGCAGAAAGCAACTCCCTACATTTTTCCAAACAGAGCTGAACAAAGATATTTCCTTTAGGTACTTCCCAATCCACTAGCATGCTGTAGCAAGTGTTAAGATGAGCCTGAGAAAATTATCAAAGACTCTCCAAGGTTATGTAGAAAACCAGCTTCTGTGCTTTCCTTGCAGTCTGGAGCCTTTCAAGAGCTAATAGTGACAAATTCTTCTTTGTTGTTGCTCTTGTTGAAGTGTTTTTTTTAAGCAAAAGCAGAATGAAGGTGAAGAGGCTACCTTTCAACATAAGATAGTGAAGAGATCTAAAGACCATTCTGCCACAATCATACTTTCCAAAATATATACTTATTTACATCACAAGCAATCTTCCAGCTTCCCCCAATCTCTGCTTTCCTGCCCCAATAGACAAATGCAACATGCTCTCACCTCTAGATGGATATTTACCACCACTGATCTTCCAATCGGAAACTGTTCTGAATTTGGAGGACGGCTACTCTGGAAGCAATGAAAGGAAACTTTGCTGTGTACTTCAGAAGCCTGTAACCTTGAGAAACTGGAGTCAGATATTCTGGTCCGGGTAGTAAACACCAAGGACAACACAAACCAGGGTTCCCGTCCCTGCTTGACCTGATATTCAAACACATTCTAATCTTGTTTTGACTCAGCGAAAAGATTCATTCAAAACACACGTAGGAGAAAAACACAGCCAGACTTACATGCAAACGTCCACTTTTTAATCAATATTAAAATGTGTGAACAGGCCAACTTATCAACAGTTCCTTTGGACCTTACTACACAGAATGTTTATGGGCTCCTTATCAGAAACATGCTACGCCTAGCAGTGTAATTCTCTCATTTGCTGGCATCCCAGGGTGGATAAAAATCAATGATTTTTTTAAAAAAATAAAAAAAATCGGATTTTTTAAAATTTAAATTGGATTTTTTTTATTTAAATCGGATTTTTTTGATTTTTATCGAATTTATTTTAATAAAAAACTTTTGGGGTAAAAATCTATCTTAAGATAGTTTTCTGTTTAAGATACATAAATAATTTAGTTTATTCAGCATGAAATGGAGCTTAGTTATGTAGCATGAGGCTGTATATTCTGCAACACTGGGTCAAAGGAGTAGCAGAGATGACAGTTGCTCTTTAAAAATTATGATTTAAATCGAGTTGATTTAAATCAAGCCTTTTTACTAGTGATTTAAATCATGATTTAAATTGTGATTTAAATCAACTCGATTTAAATCAAATCCACCCTGTGGCATCCTGCATTGGCAGTATGTCAATTTGTCACTGAGAACTGGACAGCATACAAGCTGGGGAAAAAAATTGTCAAGAACAACTGGTATTCAGAGTGCTGTGTACAAGTTTTTGTATGACAGCAGAGAATACCGTCTAAAGCCAAGCATGGGACTGGGGATTTTGCTATATTTTCTTGCTAAAAGTCAAGAACAAATCAGAAGTGCTCCTCCTGGCCTTTCCAACTTGGTTTCTTCCCAAGCTATTGCATTTTAACGTCCATCATCCTCACTCAGTCTGACCATTATTATTACTACCATTAACTAAAAGACCCAACAAGACATCACACCTAGGATTTGACCATAAGCAAGTAGTAAGCTCCAAAGCACACATACACAGACACGCACCTTTCTCACTTCAGGAATGACTGGAAAATGTAAGATGACCGAGAGGCTGCCTTCACATTATCTGCTAATCCCTAAACCTAGGTTACATCAAACAAACACACTACATTATGGACCAGCTTCTAATTCCAATACAGGTCGTCCTTGACTTAGGGCCTCAACTGAGCCCAATATTTGTGCTGCTAAGTGAGACATTTGTTAAGTAACCTTTTGCAACCTTTCTTGCCACAGTTGTTAAGTGAATCACTGCAGTTGTTACAGTTAGTAACCTGGCTGTTAAGTGAATCTGGCTTTCTCATTGACTTTGCTTGTCAGAAGGTTGCAAAAGATGGTCAGTCACGTGGCCTCAGGGACTGCAGCTGTCATAAATATGAACCTGTATGCCAAACATCTGCATTTTGATGGCGTCACCATGGGGAATGCTGCAAGTGTGAAAAACGGTCGTAAGTCCTTTTCCCCCTACCGTTGTAATTTTGGTCACTAAACGAACCGTTGCAAATCGAGGACTACCTGCATATGAACAGACCCTAGCTAAATTTCCCCAAATACAAGGAACCCAGACGAACCAACTGTGCAAGCGGGGCGAGAGGGCACCAACTGCACCCTCCTTCACTAAGCCGCTCCCGCCTCCAGGCGCTTGTGCCAAAGCACGTGCAGCAGCTGGCTTGGGCCTGGCTCCCGCGGCAGATGACTGTGCCAAGTGCCAATGCTGGCAGGAAGCCAAAGCCCCAGGACTAAGCTCCACCTGGCCCTCCTTACGGGCAAATGAGAGCCGCTGCCGGCCAGCGAAAACGTGGCCGCCTCCCCCAGCCGCCCCTGCAATCAGAACCGAATCGAGCCCATCTGGTGGGGAGGGGGGGGGAAGAGGCGGAAGGATCTAAGGATCGCAAAGGGCTCCAGAGGCGCACCGCTTCCCTCCCGCCAAGAAAGAACGACGGAAGCCGGCTTGTCCGCTTCCTTACATGTGGCTGCAGGTCTTCCTCTCCCGGATGTCCACCGCTGAGCCCCGCCGTCTTCTCCGCTCAAAACCTCGCGGCTCCCTTTCCCGTCACCGCTCTCTGCCAGGTCCCCCAAAAAAAGACTCCCGGCTGCTCGCTAAGGGATTAATAGCGGCTGAGGGCGATCACCAGGTCCTAGTGCTCTCAGGAGACCGGCGCTCGGCGCTCCCCGAACCATCTTCAGAGGCAGGAATCGGCACCAGGACACGGACTTGAGGGCGGGAGTTGTCCCTGAGCACGTGCAGATTGCCTTTCCCTCCAGCCCCGTCTTCTTAGCTTCCTGTGCTTTTGAAACCAGGAGCGAACAATTTACAGACCCTGCAATATTTTGGACTACAGTGCCCACAATAATTGCTTGCTGCTTATAGCTGCCCTTTAAAAAATATATATATATAATCATTCTCTTTTGCCATTCTAATACGCTAATTTATGCCAGAATATATATATATTCTGGCATAAATTAGCGTATTAGAGTGGCAAAAGAGAATGATTTTTACAGTTTGTCATTTAGGCACCAGAATTGAATATGCTGACACCATCTGTAATATAACAGAAACAAACAAGCAGCTTAAAAATTAACGTTGTGCCATGAACTTTCTAATAAATTAGCCAATAAATTAAAGAGGATTTTTCCCTCCATAAGTTTCTTGTGTTCTCTATTCGAGTCCAATCAGTATTTAGGAAATTGGCCCCAAGGGGAATGAAAATGTGCTCCGGATCCAGCAACAGGTGGATTACATTCTTTATGCCAAAATGCTACCAGTAGATGAAATGCTAAGCTGTCCCTAAACAAAACTCAGTTTTTCCCTGCACCACTTTATTAAAGCAAAAGTTGTTTAAAGGGGCAGATTAATATTTTTTTGAGTATTGATGTTGGAAAAGAGTCATGAGAATATTATAGATAGCTAAGAAAACAAACAAATAGATTATTGGACAAGTCAACCTAGAATTCTCCTATGATATACAAATGAAGAGCCTCACATATTTTGTACACATTTAAGACACATTTAGTTTTCTTGAGTTTATAATGCTGGGAAAGAGAGAAAGAAAAAAGAACGGCTAGCAGCAAGGTAGATCTGTTCAAATTCAATGGTGCACTATTGGAAAACCTGAAGGGTCAGGTCAGGGAATGATCATTCTGGAAAAGATCTGTCAACACTGTTCAGAGGCAGCTTCTGGCTCAGACTAACATAGAGAACATTAGAGAAAAGCTAGCAGCAAACTGATCAAAGAGGGCAATTTTCCCTCTTGCTATATTCTAGGTTTTTAGTTTCTGTCTGGGTAAAAATAGCTTGCTTAGGATTGTTGACCTCAGTTTTTAGGAACAGAAAATAACACTTTACAGGCTTTCTGATTAAAAGGGATTTGATTCTGGAGGTTAGAGCTTGGTTCTTGTTCCTTTTTTGCCCACTGAAAGATTTTCTGCCTACTAATCAGTTTCACACAATAGTTGATGACATCCATGTCTTTTGGCTGCCTCACTCTTTTCCTGCTGAATAGCTTAGGGTTATTGATAGATGGTTGTGAATGTACATACCAATGTCACAGCAAAGTTATTGTACTATCTGATTGTGTCTGTAATGAGCAAACATTTTTTGGACATGAGTTTTTAACACTAAAGGTAAAGGTTCCCGTTGCACATATGTGCTAGTTATTCCAGACTCTAGGGGGTGGTGCTCATCTCCATTTCAAAGCCGAAGAACCAGCGCTGTCTGAAGACATCTCCGTGGTCATGTGGACGGCACGACTAAATGCCAAAGGCGCACGGAACACTGTTACCTTCCCACCAAAGGTGGTTCCTATTTTTCTACTTGCATTTTTTACGTGCTTTCGAACTGCTAGGTTGGCAGAAGCTGGGACAAGTAACGGGAGCTCACCCCATTACACGGCACTAGGGATTCGAACTGCTGAACTGCCGACCTTTCGATTGACAAGCTCAGTGTCTTAGCCACTGAGCCACCGCATCCCTTTTTTTAACACTAGTGGCAGGCAAAAAGGAAACTTGAGCCAAGAGCTTTGAATGATACTATTGAATGTACAAAGTACCAGGCCTGGCCAGATGCCTTATGTTTTGGAAAACAATTTTTTCTTAATTCCTGCTATGTGGAAACAGGTCTTAGGGAAGGAAAGGCAGTTTCCATAATTTCTTGATTATATTAGATATTCCAGTCCACACAGATGATACTGAAAGATGCCAGGGTTGAATTCTAGCACAAACTCACTTTGGCAAAGAAGGCAGATTACCTAGGATAATATGCTATCCCTAATCAAACAACTTGAAAGGCTTGGAGTTTGGGTTTGATTCAGGGGTGAAATGCTCCTGGTTCGGACCGGATCACCCGATCTGGTAGCGATGGTGGCGGGTGGTTTGGAGAACTGGTAGCAAAAATCCCTGCCCACCCCATGCCCAGCTGAGCCGCATGATCATCAGAGGCTTTTTTTTTTTAATTTTTAAAAGCATTTTTTCTACAACCTCTTCAATGGAAAAAATGCTTTTAAAAGTTAGAAAAAAAGCCTCTGATGATCGTGCAGCTCAGCTGGGATCGTCAGAGGCTTTTAAAAGCATTTTTTCTACAACCTCTTCAGCCAAAGAGGTAGAAAAAATGGTTTTAAAAGTAAAAAAAAAAAGTTGGCCATGCCCACTCAGTCACATTCCCCCACCACCACCAAGCCATGCCCATAGAACCGGTAGTAACAAATTTTACATTTCACCACTTGTTTGATTGCTCCATTTGGCAGCAGCTCTGCAGGCTCTCTGTGGGAAAAGTAGCTCTATGCATCTTCTGTATCCTTGGTTGCTGAATCTGGAAGTACCAAAAATTGGATCAAAAGCCTTCTCCTGCACATATTGAGAGAAAATTTGTTCACTCTTGTAAGTTCATGAACTTTATATCTCACCACTATAATTCTTGTATACGGAGACCTAAAACGTGATCTGTGCTAGCAAAATAAACAACATACAAAACATCTGTTGTGCTATATCTTTATGAACCAACATCCACTGTTTTTCTTGGAAAAGGGATGTGAAGCTTTACATTTGTAACAAGTGGCAAATCCTTTAGCAACAGTGACTTCAACCAAATGTTTTCTGTACCTTTTAATCAATCCTGAACATTAGCTTGGAGGTATTTGGCCCAATCATCTTTACTGAACTGCTTCAGTGCATTGATATTTTTGGATGAACTTCAGACCTTACCACAATATTTCATTTGAATTAAAAGGAGGGCTTGGATTCAGCCATTTCAAAACAGAAGATTCTTCTGCTTCAGCCAGTTTCTTGTAAATATACAGTACTTGTGTGTCTAGAATCATTATCATGCTACCTGACCCAGACTCATTTAAGTTTCAGATAACTGACAAAACTTCGACATTTTTCCAAACTATTGCAGAATTTACACTCCCTAAATGCTTGCACTGCTCCCACTGCCATGTTACAAAGTTGGAATGAAGTTGTTTTGCTGGATTATAGTTTTGTTTTCTCCAAACAGAACATTCTTTACTAAAGCCAGAAACTTCCACTTTAGCCTCATCAATCCAGAGAACATTTTGCTGGATCATCCAAGTGGTCCTTGTCAAACCTGAGAAACAGCAAAGTGCTTTGTGAAAGGCTGTGGTTTCTTCCTTATTGTCTTCCTTGCATGCCACTCCTGTTCAGTATATTTTTTATGATGGATTCATAAAAACTAACATCAAAAATACAAGAATAGTTTGCAGATACCCTGCTGTTTCTCTGAGCTTCTTTGCTTCCTCCTGAAATGTTATGAAGAGCAGAATCAAATGATGGCAACTAACATTTTTTTAAAATAGGGGTAAATGTAAAGGTTCCCCTCGCACGTATGTGCTAGTCGTTCCCGACTAGTGGGTGGTGCTCATATGTTTCAAACCCGAAGAGCCAGCGCTGTCCAAAGAGGTCTCTGTGGTCATGTGGCCGGCATGACTAAATGCCAAAGGCACATGGAACGCTGTTACCTTCCCACCAAAGGTAAATAAATAGGGGAGGGTTCCACAAATCTACATGTGATTGTCATCTCATTGATTGTAAATAACAGTGATTTGACTTAAGAAAGCCAATTATTCTAAGAGCTTCATATACTTTTTTACAACAAATGAATGAATTTTACAGCAAATGAACAATGAAAAGGATGTTCAATAACACGATACAATATATTGTTGGTTGCTGTTTATTCAGAATCTTTTTTATTAACTGGACTTGGATAAAACACTGATCTTCTAGTTCTAATGGCTAATAAAGTTTTGTGTCTATGTGTGATTCAGTGTTGATACCTGCCAATTGTCTGGACTAATCCCTGCAGTTTTCTTGGCAAGATTTCACAAGTGGTTTGTCATTGTCTTCTTAGGGCTTAGAGGGAATGATTGGCCCAAGAACATTTAGCTGGTTTCATGTCCAAGACAGGATTAGAATTCATAGTCTCTTCTGTTCTAGCTTGGTGCCTTTACTACTACCGTATACCAAAGTGAGTCTAATATAGAATTGTGGACAATTTAAAGAGTTCACAGATTTTCTTTCATGACTATATATACATGCTTTGTGGGGGAAGAAAACCTCCTTGCAGTGTCTCTATTTCCAAAATCAACCACTATGGTGGCAAACTTGGTGTTTGTGTTGGAGCCTAATTTTTTTTTCTAAGTGGGCCTTATTTAAAGTACTATGTAGCGTATAATGGAACCCCTGGAATCCGGGAATGGTGGCGTGGATATCAGCGGGGGTGGTGAGGCTGGCCCCAACATTAAACTGGGCCATGGCACACCCCATGGAAGTACTGGAGCTGTTCTCAGGCCCTATTGCCGGAGAAGGGGGGGCTTGCTAGAGGGTGAAAACTGAGAGGAGCATAACGGACTGGAGAAGAAAGACCCCCTCCCGGGATATCTTGGCAGCTGCAGAGGACCTGGAGGCCCCCTGTGACATCCAATGGAGGCTGGGGTTTGGATTTGTTATCCCGGAAGAACTGAACTATCTGAGGAATGTAGGGCTGGGGGGCGACGGAGGAGTTTTCCGTCACATAGATACCAGCCCTTTTCTCCTCCCCCTCCCAGGTACTGTGTCTGCCTAAATGGGCTTATTATTCGCCCTAATTGAGGGAATCTTCTCTCCCCCCCTTTTCTTCCCCTCTTCCTTCTTCCCCTTCCCTTCTTTCCCTTTTTCATCGGGACTTACTCAAATATGATCTTGAGTATAAGACTTTGCCAAGGATTTTCCATCTTCGCCCCTGGCGTGACTCATAGACTGACTGATAGACTGATAAATCTTTCTTCCGACCATGGTCAGCCAAACTGATGCAACTGTTGAGGGGTCCTCTATTACATCATGACTCTTGTCTGTGGGAGAACTTTTTCAATCTACGGCCCCGTGGGGTTCCGCTGTGAGAGGGCGGGCCGGAGGTCGCCCCCATTGGAGGAGATAATTTAGGACCCTCCTGCTGTTGTGGGAGGACAGTTGAGACACCAACAGCACATCGATGAACAATTGGCTGTGTTACATCTTTTGTGAAGTCCCCTGTCTGAGCTTTGGGCCTCCATCGCTGCATTTTGGAGATGTATACGACTGCAGATCTTCTTGCACTGCGAGATTCCCCCTTCTCACAGATGTGGCCCTCCTCACTATCGAGGGCCCACCTCAAGGAAGGGTTTTGGGACCCAGAGAGGTGGCATGTGAAAACGAGGGGATTGAGGGGCTTTCTAACAAAATTTTTAGTCAAATTTTTAAGGGGTCCTAGGGAGGGGGAGGGTCAGATTGGAATTCGGGCTGTGGGTATGGGGGATAACCCACAAGGGGGAGGGTCGGGTCTGGCAGTGAAGCGTGGTGTGGGGGATGGGGGACCCGGGATCGAGGGGGGGGTTAGAGCTTGTCCGGATAGTTTTTTGAACATCAGTACTGTAGGTGGGAGGGGTAGATATGGCGGGAGCAGGGGGCCATATCGTGTTAGGGGAGTGCGCACTCGCTGTCTACGAGCGGTGGCATGCTCCGGCCCCCAAGGCTCTACTCGCTCCTCAGGTTGCATAGACCCTCAGGACCCAGGCCTTCGGCTGATGCTGTGCAATGCCAGGTCCGTAGTAAATAAAGCCCCCCTCATCTGTGATCTTGTTCAGGAGGGGGGTGCGGACCTGGCAGGTATTACGGAGACCTGGTTGGGCCAGGAGGGGGGGGGTTCCCCTCGTTGAAATGTGCCCGCCAGGTTTCCAAGCATTCCATCAGCCGAGGTCACAGGGGAGGGGCGGGGGGGTAGCGGTTATCATTAAAGAAGGTCTGAGACCGAGGGAGGCCACTGTTCCTCAGACGGCCGGCTGTGAATCCCTTTTTGTGAAATGGGGTCATGGGGTTCAGATGGGTTTGCTGATCACGTACCTGGCTCCCTGCCACGTGGCAACAGC
This sequence comes from Pantherophis guttatus, assembly GCF_059756535.1. Lineage (NCBI taxonomy): Eukaryota > Metazoa > Chordata > Lepidosauria > Squamata > Colubridae > Pantherophis > Pantherophis guttatus. The sequence continues at coordinate 286,326,106 of NC_142063.1, read as the reverse complement.
CCTGCCTGAGCTACTCAACGTCATCGCCGCGGTGGCGGTTGATACCCCTAAGCTTATGGTTATGGGGGATTTCAACCTGCCGTCCGTGGGTGAGACGTCAGAGATGGCTCGGGAGTTCATGGCTTCCATGACAGCTATGGACCTGACCCAGTTAATTCATGGCCCTACCCACACAGGGGGAAACACGCTGGATCTGGTTTTTGTCTCTGGACAGTGGTTGAGGGATCTTGATATAGGGGATATAGTTACTGAACCCTTGTCATGGTCAGATCACTCTCTCCTTCGTCTCGACTTTCGAACCGCTGCACCCCGCCGCAGGGAGGCGGAGCCGGTCAGATGGTTCCGCCCCAGGCGCCTGATGGAACCAACAGATTCCAGACGGAGCTTGGGCCATTTCCTGAGGTTCTGGCACACGCCTCGACTGGAGACTGGTGGCCGCCTGGGATAGGGCGGCTGCTGGTGCTCTGGATCGGGTCGTGCCTTTGCGGCCTCTGACCCGGCGCCGATCTCAATTGGCTCCTTGGTTTTTTACCGAGGAGCTGAGGGAGTTGAAGCGCCGGAAAAGACGCCTAGAGAGTAGTTGGAGGGCCAGTCTTCTTGAATCTGACCGGACACTAGTAAGATCCCACATTAGGAATTACTTAGTGGCGATAAAAGCAGCGAAATGTAGTTATTTTGCTGCTCTTATTGCATCATCAGATAATCGCCCGGCCGCCCTCTTTAGGGTGACCCGCTCCCTGCTCCACCAGGAAGCGCGGGAGGACCCCTTGGAGGGTAGAGCCGAGGATTTTGTTCAGTATCTGTATGACAAAATCACTCAGATTCGGGAAGATTTGGACTCCGACTGGGTAGTCTCAGGGGGAGAGACAGGGGCAGGTCTTGAGAATGTTATCTGGGATGGGTTTGATCCTGTGACCCCTGAGGACGTGGACAGGATTCTGGGTAGACTGAACGGGACCACTTGTTTATTGGACCCGTGTCCTTCCTGGTTAGTACTGGCTTCCCGGGAAGTGACACGAGGCTGGCTCCAGGGGATTATAAACGCTTCGCTGAGTGAGGGTGACTTTCCCGCCGCCTTGAAAGAGGCGGTGGTGAGGCCTCTCCTCAAGAAGCCTTCCCTGGACCCGGCAATGTTGGTAAATTATCGTCCGGTCTCCAATCTTCGCTTTGTTGCGAAGGTTGTTGAGAGTGTGGTCGCGCAACAGCTCCCCCAGCACCTGGATGAAACGACGTATCTGGATCCGTTCCAGTCGGGCTTCAGGCCCGGGGTACAGCACGGAAACGGCATTGGTCGCGTTGGTTGATGATCTCTGGAGGGCTCGGGACAGGGGGTGCTCCTCTGTCCTGGTCCTGTTAGATCTCTCAGCGGCTTTTGATACCATCGACCATGGTATCATGCTGCACCGGTTGGAAGAGTTGGGGGTGGGAGGCACTGTGTTGCGGTGGTTCTCCTCCTTTCTCTCTGACCGGTCGCAGTCTGTGTTGACAGGGGGACAGAGGTCGGCCCCGAGGCCCCTCATATGTGGGGTGCCGCAAGGGTCGGTCCTCTCGCCTCTCCTGTTCAACATTTATGTGAAGCCGCTGGGCGAGATCATCCGTGGTTTCGGGGTGGAGTACCATCAGTACGCTGACGACACCCAGCTGTACATCTCCACCCCGGATCACCCCAACGATGCCCTTGAAGTGATGTCCCGGTGCCTGGAGGCCGTACGGATCTGGATGGGGAGGAACAGGCTCAGGCTCAACCCATCCAAGACTGAGTGGCTGTGGTTTCCGACGTCCCGATATAGTCAGTTGACGCCATCACTGACTATTGGGGGCGAATCATTGGCCCCCACGGAGAGGGCTCACAACTTGGGCGTCCTCCTGGATTCACGGCTGTCTTTAGAAGAGCACTTGACGGCCGTGACCGGGAGGATTTTTCATCAGGTTCGCCTGATTCGCCAGTTGCGTCCCTTTCTGGATCGGGACTCTTTACGCACGGTCACTCATGCCCTTGTCACCTCCCGCCTGGACTATTGCAACGCTCTCTACATGGGGCTCCCCTTGAGGAGCACCCGGAGGCTCCAACTGGCGCAGAGTGCGGCCGCGCGGGTGGTAATGGGAGCGACATGGCGTTCCCATGTAACACCTCTCCTGCGCGAGCTGCACTGGCTCCCGGTGGTCTTCCGGGTGCGCTTCAAGGTCTTGGTTACCACCTTTAAAGCGCTCCATGGCTTAGGACCCGGGTACTTGCGGGACCGCCTACTACCACCAATAGCCTCCCACCGGCCGGTACGCTCCCATAGAGAGGGGCTCCTCCGGGTGCCGTCAGCCAAACAATGCCGACTGGCGGCCCCCAGGGGGAGAGCCTTCTCTGTGGGGGCACCTACTATCTGGAACGAGCTCCCCCCAGAGATACGGAGGATCCCGGATCTGCGCACCTTCCGCCGCGCCTTAAAGACCTTACTATTTCACCAGGCCGGCCTGGCCTAATTTTCCCCCTCTTTTATAAAAGATTTTTAAAATTTTAAATATCTTTTAGTATTTATATATTCAATTTTAAATTGGTTTTAAAAGTTTGGGGTTTTAAATTTGTCGGGGCCAAAATTATTTAATTTGATTTTATTCTATTTTTTAAATTTTGTATTGTATGTGTTTTTATTGTTTGGCTGTGCACCGCCCTGAGTCCTTCGGGAGTAGGGCGGTATAGAAATCTAATAAATAAAATAAAATAATAAATAAATAATATTTTTTAGGCAGCACAAGGTAAAAAAGTACAACTAAAGAAAAATAACAAAACCACAATTTAGCATCTGAATCAAATTTTTGGTTCATTGAATCAGAATTGTCATTTTTGAAGTTGCTTCAACATTTCATTTGGGAGTTTTTCAGTGTCAGTCTGGAACTGAATATCAGGAACTGAATGAAGAATATTTTCCAGCCTAAGCAGGCGCTTTGATTACTAAGCTATAACAACCCAGAGTTCTCACATGAACTTTGTACTCAAGGCAAAAAGAAAGGCAAAAAAGGAGCAATAATCTTCCACAAAAATGATGAATCCTGCAGTTTTTGTGCCTGGCTGTAGTTTGTTGGAACCAGAAGTTTTGTTTCTTCCTTCCAAACAGTCAGTTTTATTATAGATGTTAGGACTGAATCAAAGGTTTTATACATGAAGCTTGCAGGTAGTCCTCAATTTACAACCATAACTGGCACTGGAATGCCTGTTGCTAAGTGAGATGGTTAAACAAGTGTGTCTGATTATACAAATTATTTTGTCATGGTTATTAAGTGTATCACCACAGTTGTTAAGTAAATCCAGTTTCACCATTGACTTAACATGTTGGAAGCACCCCAAAAAGCATGATCACATCACCCCAAAATGCTGCCATCATAAATAAATACCAGTTGCCAAGTTCCTGAATTTTAATCACATGACCAGGGGGATGCTGCAATGGTCATAAGTTCAAGGATCAGTTATAAGTCAATTTCTCAGCCTTGTTGTTTCAGACATTCACTAAACAAATGGTTGTGAGTGGAGAATTACCTGTAGATGTGTTTTCTTTTGAAATTTAGAATCCTGGAAGAACCAGTTAAGCCAGCAGAATAATTTTGAGAATCAAAGTCATGCTTCATGTAAATATGTAGCTGAAACACTTTTCCAAAGACATAACAATTAATGCCTGTGGAATTTGTTGTGCCGGCATTTATAGCTACAGCATAATGGAGTTGTATTGTTTGAAATGCTGAACTCATAAATCTACATTTGAATTTTTTTCATTGTGCCCCAGAAGCTTGATTTGGAGGAGGGAAATAATGAACAAAAGAAAAGTTAAAATAATTGCTGCTCTTTGTCTGCTTTCACTTACCTTCTCCAAAGCAGCTTTTGAAAGCTAAAGCCTAAGCCATAAATTCACTGGCTGTGTTCACACATTCAAACATACATGTGTTTTTTTCATTCCAGTTAGGATACTTATATGAAAAACTATCCAAAGAGGCATTTATATCTGCAGGTAGGATCTAGTTTGATTCTTGGTATTTCAGAAAGAAAGGAAGGAAAGAAGGAAAGAAGAAAAGAAAGAAAGAAAGAAGGAAGGAAGGAAGGAAGGAAGGAAGGAAGAAAGAAAGAAAGAAAGAAAGAAAGAAAGAAAGAAAGAAAGAAAGAAAGAAAGAAAGAAAGAAAGAAAGAAAGAAAGAAAGAAACCAGTTTTGGAAGCAGTCTCAATAGAATATATGTAGCTCAGGGTTGAACTGGGGAGTCCTTGGTGCTCTCTATGCTTGGTTGTTTACTTACAAACATTTCGTTACCCAAATAGGTAACATCATCAATGCAGTGACTGTGGGGTTTGCTCTCTTTATATTCAGTAGCTTGCTCTGCCAGTATTGGTGGCGATGTGATTTTTTTCCCCCTTGGTAGTACCTTAAGGTATTGTTTTCTGCTTGATTGTTTGTCTGGTGTTAATCCCTGCTTCTCTAGGTATTGGTTGCTGGAAAGGATGTATTCTAGTCTTTTGTTTTCTTCTTAGTTTTTTTTTATTGTCTCTTTTGAATGGTGTATAAATGTGGTTTATCTTTATATTGTTGGCTGATTTGCCAACTTCCAGGAATTCCCTAGCATTTTTGCATTTAATTTGGTCTAGGATGCTCACAATGTCTCAGTTGAAACTATGGTTGTGGTCCATGTGTTCTGAGATTAAGGCATGTCCATGGTGTCTTCTGACGTCTAGTTGATATTCATGGATATGCTAGTTTTTTGCCTGTCTTTCCCACACAGTGACTGTTACAGTCCTCACGCTGCAGGTGACTCTTTTTTCTTCTTGGACTATTGGATGTTTGGATTATTTAAACCTTAAGATTTAAGGTTTTGGAGGGCTTTAACCTTGTGTGCCATGGTAATGAGTTGGGGTTGTAATCGTTTGTTGTTTGTTTCTGAGATGTTTTTTATGTATGGCAGCGCTATCCTTTTCATATCTTGTGTTAGTTGCATTGTAATGGGTTGAGTAGTCAGGTATTTTTTGATAACATTACATGGGTCCCCATGGAAACCTGTTTCCTTTTTTGGTGTTCTGGGTTGCTGCACAACATTTGTACTAATTTGAATAAGGTACAGACTGCTTACGGTTATATATGTGGAAGTGCTAAAATTTATAGCATCATTTGCATATAGAAGCAGATGGCAATGAGCTATATATAGCAAAAATTCAGACTACTGACCAGAATGATTTTTTTCCCAGCCATCCTAACACTGTTATCATGGTTTTGTACATACAAGAAACTGTAACACTTTTGTATTGCCTCTTTACAGGCAAAAGAGCAGCTTGTAGACAGGAATTTACTGACTGAGCAGTTTTTTAAAAACTTTATTTAATACTAAGAAGAATTCAAATAACCTTTTGGCAAAAAGGCCAAATTAAAATCCCTTACCTGCTCATATGCCAGCCTTCCAGACTGAGCTTCATCCAGTTTTCCAGGAATCCTATTTCCAGGGCCAATTTTAGTATCAATGCAGTATGCCCCTGACACCATTTCACAGCCTTTTGATCTTGGGAGAGCAGCTGAACAAGATGTCACTGCCAGCATAAGTAAATGAGGCCAGCATGGTTGCTCAAGGCTTGTTGATCTGAGCCTTTCATATTTAATCTTCACACATTGTTCTATCGGCCTTAATTCATCAATCTCATGCTTGTTTCACTGTTCTAAAACAAATGGACTCATTGGCAGCATTAATTCATCAGTTGGTTTAGCCATGGTTTTAGTAAACAAATCACAACTGTTGAGTTCACCCAATAGAGTCATAACCTAACCATTTAGTACATGGTGTGACCCAGTTGGGTATGTACTATGTGTGTGTGTGTGTGTGTGTCAGAGGTGGGTTTCAGCAGGTTCTGACCAGTTCTGGAGAACCAGTAGTGGAAGTTTGGAGTAGTTTGGAGAACCAGTAGTAAAAATTCTGACTGGCCCCGCCCCCATCTATTCTCTGCCTCCCAGGTCCCAGGAAATGTGGTTTTTGCAGTAACCTTCCCCTGGACTGGGGAGGGAATGGAGATTTTACAGTATCCTTCCCCTGCCAAGCCCACCAAGCCATGCCCATCAAGCCATGCCCACAGAACCGGTAGTAAAAAATTTTGAAACCCACCACTGGTGTATATATGTGTATGTGCACTACTGCACTACTGCACTACTGCAATGCTCTCTACATGGGGCTCCCCCTGGGGTGCACCCGGAGGCTCCAGCTGGTCCAGAATGCGGCCGTGCGGGGGATTATGGGGGCGACGAGGCGCTCCCATGTGACACCTCTCCTGCGCGAGCTGCACTGGCTCCCGGTGGTCTTCCGGGTGCGCTTCAAGGTGTTGGTGACCACCTTTAAAGCGCTCCATGGCTTAGGGCCGGGGTACTTACGAGACCGCCTATTGCCACCAATAGCCTCCCACCGGCCAGTACGCTCGCACAGAGTGGGTCTCCTCAGGGTGCCGTCTGCCAGACAATGTCGGCTGGCGACCCCCAGGGGGAGAGCCTTCTCTGTGACGGCGCCCACCCTCTGGAATAACCTTCCCCCAGAGTTACGTATAATAACAGACCTCCGGATTTTTCGTCGGGCCCTGAAAACTTATTTATTTCAACTAGCTGGGCTGGCTTGAGCTAAATTTTAAATTGATTTTAAATTGGGTTGTTCTAATTTACGGCCAGAATATTTAATTATTTTAATACTGTTTTTTAAATTTTGTATGCTTTGTTTTTACTTAGGCTGTGCACCGCCCTGAGTCCTATTTGGAGAAGGGCGGTATAGAAATTTAAACAAACAAACAAACAAACAAACAAACAAATAAATAAATAAATAAATGTAGCTGTGGCAAATTCTGAGCTGAGTTACCTCAGTTCTATTGTAATTCTGGGATAGTTGTTCTGTGTGAAGTGAAAGAAGGAGGCCTCAGAATTCTTAGGATTCAAGACAGTGGTAAAATCCTGCCGGTTCTGTCCAGCTCACCCGAGCCGGTAGCGCCGGTAGCATGAGGTTTGGTGAACTGGTAGCGGCGGCAGCCCAGACGTCGTTACTTCCTGATTTTAGCCTTCTGCGCATGCGCAGAGGTTAAAAAATAGGATGTGACGATGGCACGCGCGCACTTCCGAACCGGTAGGGAAGGTAAGTAGATTTCACCCCTGATTCAAGATGATCTTTATGACTGTTCTTTATTCCAACAATAGGGATGTTTACTCTTTTTAAAACTTTTCACTAAAAAGGCAAAAGTGCAATGAATGCATGAGCACAAAAGTTAGACTATACCTTGTCCAGAAGTGATTATGATAGTGTTTATTTTGGTTAGTGGTGAAATAAAATCCACAGGTGAAAAGTGTGGCTTAACAACTGAGCAGGTTGTGGATAACCAAGCACAATTAACTGTCCTTGTGAAACGGAGATCTATTTGGGATTGCAATTTCTTGTTTATTAATTTCTGTTATAAAACAAGTTGTGGGACTGGGCCGTTTTAGCTTTTTGATTGAACCAGAGTCTCACAATTGAAATACAGGTAGTCCTCGACTTACGACCACAATGAAGCTCAAATTTTCTGTTGCTAAGTGAGACTTTGTTAAGCAAAGTTTGCCCCATTTCAGGGGTGAAATGCTCCTGGTTCGGACCAGATCAAGTGATCTGGTAGCGATTGTGGCAGGTGATTCAGAAAACCGGTAGTGATGGTGGAGCGAGGCTCCGCCCACCCGCCCGGATATCGTTACTTCCTGCTTTTAAAAGGGAAAAAAAGGCTCTGACGATCGTGCGCACAGCTGTGATCGTCAAAGCCTTTTTTTTTTACTTTTAAAAGCATTTTTTACAATCTATTTGGCCAAATAGGTTGTAAAAAAAATGCTTTAAAAAAGTAAAAAAAATAAGTTGGCCACACCCACCCAGTCACATTAAACCCACCCACCCCCACCAAGCCATGCCTATAGAACTGGTAGTAACAAATTTTACATTTCACCAGTGCCCCATTTTACCACCTTTATCACCACATTTGGTAGTTGTCAAGATAGGAAACATGGCTGTGAAGTGAATCCGGCTTCCTCATTGACTTTGTCAGAAGGTTGCAAATGGTGATCACATGACCCCAGGGACAATGCAACCGTCATAAATATGAACCAGTTGCCAAGTGTGCAGTGGTCTTAAGTGTGAAAAATGGCCATAAGTCACTTTTTTCAGTGCCGTTGTAACTTTGAACAGTCACTAAGTGACTGTTGTAAGTCAAGGACTACCTGTATGGATAACTGTATGGCAGGGGTGGGCAAATGTGGCCCTTTTACAACCTGTGGACTTCAACTCCCAGAATTCCTGAGACAGCCTGTCTCAGGAATTCTGGGAGTTGAAGTCCACAGGTTGTAAAAGGGCCACATTTGCCCACCCCTGCTGTATGGTTATTGTGGCCATTTTTCTTGGTGTTTGGTACTCACTGTTTTCATTTGAAAACAAAATGCATTTGATTGTGCCAAAAACAGAGGATACAAATAAAAAATAGTGTGCAAAAGAAAAGTGAGCATTAAAGAAATGGAATCTATCATTCCCAATTTATCCCAATCTATCAAGTCTCTATTTTTTTAAGTGCAGTCTTGGGGAGGCAGATGCACATGTTTGGCTCATGGGATGTAATAAGCAGATTTTCTCCTTGAAACAGCATTTTTTCCCCCCACCCACAGAAATAGATTACAAAATGCAGCAACAATTCTGTTTTCCTTTTCTTGAGAGACAAGAAGTGGCAGAGCTACATGTTAAACATAAACATAATTCAAGTTGAGCCAGCCTGTATTCCCAATGAAGTTGGGCTTCCTGTCATTTTATTCCTGTCCTGCATATGTCCCATGTTTACTTAAGGTTTAGCAACACCATGCAACATCAGAGTGGCTCGAATTTCCAATTATCTGGAACCAGAATGTGAAACCAGCAGTTTCAGGTTTGCAGTCACCTTTTACCTCATAAACCTTTCAAATGTGTGTATGGGGAAAATCATACCTATGATTTCCTGTAGAAACCCGGTTATCTGGATTTGCAGACCCATTGGTCCAATTTGCAGGACATGCTTTAACAGTCTGTTGTGCACACTTAACCAAGCCAACTAATTCCAGAAATTAACCCAGAGGGATTAGTTTAGCCTGAAATAGCTGAGGCACTTTGGGGCTCAGTTAACTTAATTCTGTCATCCAAATATGGATATGAAGGTTATGAGAGGGCTAACTAAACCTTTCTGCATTTAAGACCCAGACATGCTAGAGCAGCCCCACAAATATGACACCTTCTTGCTCATTATTTTCCTCCTCCCTACAGCGAGAGGATGATATGACATATGTTTCATTTGCTGTTATTTTAAAGATTGTTTCCAGCCAGGCTTCTCCACCTGAAAAAAAAAAACCTCACTGGAAGGCATTTCCTTAGAAGAATCAGTAGGTGTGAAAAAAAGATTTAAGTCCTCACTGAGCTCCCATTTTCAAATGAAAATCTCTGCAATTATCTGAGCAAACTTACATTTTGAAACCAGTAGATGCTGAGCTTTTTAACCTGCTCTTGAATTTTAGCAAGGGCTGTATTTCAAGTTACTGCACAGAGTGCCATTTTGCTCTCCAGATGGACTACAAAGTGCATCTGGGAATCTATCCATAACTCTCCTGTTTTATCTGGAAGGCCAATACCGACGTTTTCATTCTTTTAAATGGAGTGCAGCATGCGTTTGGGTATCTTAAGTGCAGTAGCAGCCTGGCTGTTAAAGCATAACTCAGTTAACTCTAATGCATTTTGAATGAAAGCACACAGACTAACTGGTGTTTTAATATGGTGTTAATATTTGTCCAGGAGATGCAATTGGCTATTAAACCAGCCTTAAATGTTGCTGAAGGAAAGAAAACTAAGGAACTTCTTGGTATCATACCCCACACTGAACAATAAAAGGCAAATGGCTGTCTTCAATATCTTGCAGGGGTTTTCACCAGCCTCAAAATAACTGTAGTTCACATATATGCTGATTCTAAATTGGTGTTGTAAGTGCTTTGTTTGTTTGTTTTTTTCTATAAAAGATCAGGCTTCCATTGTATTGTTTGGGCCTCATTCAATGTTGCCAACTGACCAGAAAAAATCCTGCTGTGACCTATTTTGGAGTGTCTGTGTTTACAACAGCTTAATTTATAAAGAAGAACAATAAAAACAGAAAAGATGAATCTTCTCTCTGCATGAAGCACATAATGATTACTGGCTAATGTCTACAGACTGGTTAAAGGCACAAACGTAGCAGTCAGGTGAAAAAGCTGGGCAGCCTTCAGCCTGGATAAATTCCATGGCTTGGATAATTGGATCTAAGAACTGCTTTGCTTTTTGATCCCATCATGAATTATGCACAGATTTATGCACAAGGACTTGAAGGAACATGATTTCTTCCTCCATCCCTAGGCTGAATACAAATATAGTATTAATAACATGTGTGTCTCGGAATGTACTACCTGATTGTATCTGTGTCAAAGAAAGGCGGTATACTGCCACTGCAGAGAAAGACCTCGTAATAATTGAAATTACATAGCATTCTGCCGCAAAATGAATGAAGGTACTTGTTGTTTCTCTGCCTGTCCCTTCACTCCATCAGCTGATTTCTTTTGAGGTGAATAGAGAGCTGAGTATTTCACTGAGCAAAGCCTATCCCCTCTTCTTCAATTTCTGCCCTCTTGGGAGAGAGCTAATGACAAGGGCTGATGCAGAACCTCTTGGACCAGTCAGGATCCTCAACCATATCCAGCAAAGGACAGTTTACTGCCAGCATTCAGTCTTTCTTCCCAAAGAATTTCCTGAAGACGGATTTGTTCTTCTGGCTAGGTGAAGCACCTTGGTTTTGCTCACCTACCATTTCTCGGGCTCCAACCGGAGTGGCTATGAAGGAGTGGCAGCGGGGCCGGGGAGGTGTGGTTGGAGCCTGCTCACCAATGTACACAGTAACAGAGTAGTTGTTGGGTTCTTTAGACTTCGATAAAGGTGTGATCTTCTGATATGTAGCTGAAAGAGAGAGACGGTTGTGTGTCTTTATTATTTTTTATAGTATCAATGGAATCCCCTGGTAACTCCAATTTTAGTCCCTGTGCCTCATCTCCAGGCCACGGATTATGAAAATCATAACTACTGTACTTGCTCCTGTACGGTACTAGCAGGAACAAAGCACAGGACACTTGCATGTGGCACTGTTTCAACTCCCTTTCTAAAGTATTTTGGACATGTGATCCCTCCTTGACTAACTTGGTAGATGAAGTAGAGGTTGGACCAATCAGTGCTCCCTCCAAACTGATTGAGAAGAGAGTGTAAAAAATCACCTTTCACTGCTCCACCTATTAAAGTCAAGTGCAGGGCTGGTATATGTGTGTGGGGAACATGTAGTGGCTTGCTTGATCACACAGGCTGGGAGGCAGGGTGAAGCAAGGCTTGGGTGTGAGCCACCGATATAATCAGAGAAAATCAAGCTGGGTAGTTTTATTTTCAGAGGTAGTGAAACTGATTAGAAAGATTGGCTTGGCTGATAAGGTTGCCTGTGAAATCTACTAGATAATGCTTGTCCAGGTGGCAGGAAGTAAACCAGCCAAGATTTCATTGAGTGAATGAGCAGTGTCCCCAATAGCCTGTCCTCAAACCTTGTGGAGTTCTGTGACGACAAAATGAAAGTTGTGTAGATTCCAGCTGCTCTGAAGCCAAGTTGGAAAAAAATTGTCTTGGCTGCCCCAGTAGGATGACATTGAGGGAGGTGGCAATGTAGTAAAATGTTGGCTCAGAGCAAATGCCCAAAGAGCAGAGTGAAGAGAGCCAGCAACTCTTCCTCAATACAGCAAGGTTCTGTTAAGGATGGAGTGAGGAAGCTTAAAGAGGGAGAAGCAGCTGGCTGGGATCATAAGGAGAAAACCACAGCCTTTTCTACTGACTATCTGGCCTCTGGGGAATTCCAGAGTGCATTTGGTCTCTCATCTGGGCCTGCTGACACCTCCTTCACACTTAGGACAATTACTTGTTGATGAGCATTTTGCTCTTCCATTACCATTGATCAGTTTTCAAAAATAACTTTTTCAAGATTGCCTCTGACAGTTGCCTCTGGAAGACATCAAGGTATAAGCATGCATTTGCCATTCAGGAATAGTTACAATTCCTCTTATCAGAGACAAATACATATCTTAAAAATTGAGTGATTGAGCAAATTGTCATTCTGAAATGACATTTATATGCATTTTAACAAAGTTAAGATAGATCTGGATTTACTGGTCAACCTCTAGAGATCTGCAATTTTATCAACAATATTTTTAATGTGTTTCTTTTTCTGACTTAAAAAAAGAAAATACCATTTACTTTTGTTTCTCCGTTACAACCAATTGTTGGAGCAGAATCATTTAATTTTAACGATATGTTTTCCATGCTAGGCCCCCGTAGATGGTATGTGTAAATCTAGTATTCCACCTGTATAATTAAAGTCTGCTCCACCCTGTTTAAAGCACATTAAAGTGAGAAGTGCATTTCAAAAATCAAACAAATGGATCTGACTCCCGAAGTGTGCTCCTGGCACCTAGTGGAGATTTTAAGCAATAAACTTGTTACTTGAAAACAACCTTGACTTCTAACTGAAATGATATAGTCTGAAAATAGCATATGATGTCATGTTAGTCACTGTAGACATATTTTAAAGGCCAAGCTCTGAGCTGTATTTGAACGCAAGGACATGGATTTAATAGCTTATTAGCTGTACAAACTGTTAGAAAGCCAGGGGAAAAATTAATAATCTTAATAACATTTATTTCCTTGACAATACCTACAAAAATTCTAGAAAATTCTGGGTGCTGTACAAGACCAAATCAATAATTACCCCTAATAATTGTTTTTTTCCCTTTGTATGTCATACCTGAAGTGAATGAATATGATCGCCTTTTGCTTGTCACCAGTCCACAGTCATCTTCCTGATAGAACTGAGGCTCTTGTGACCTTGCTGACTCCAAAGGGGAACACTGCTTTAGATTCTGTTCTGTGGTATAAATAGGTGCAGCTCTGAGGCCATTTCCTAGAAGGAGAGACACGCTGCGTTAAGGCTAAACATTTCAATCGTGTATCTCAGAGTGCTAGTTGTAGCCTTTAAAGCAGGGGTGAAATCCAGCAGGTTCTAACAGGTTCTGGAGAACCGGTAGCGGAAATTCTGAATAGTCTGGAGAACCAGCAAATGCCACCTCTGGCTGGCCCCAGAGTGGGGTGGGAATGGAGATTTTGCAGTATCCTTCCCCTGCCATGCCCACCAAGCCACACCACGCTCATAGAACCTGTAGTAAAAAAATTTGAATTTCACCCCTGCTTTAAAGCCCTGCCATGGTCGGATCAGATGACTTGCTTATGGGACCAATGTCAGCATATTAGCTTTAACAAAGATTATGTAACATTTATTTATTTATTTATTTATTTATTTAATATTGCCGCCTATTCGCCCATGGCGACTCAACTTTGCTGTGATGGAGACCACAAAATAAGCTTAGAACATGCATATGGGGAGGGGGGGTTGCGTGTGTATAAGAGGGAAACACTGTGATAAGCCATGGTTTGGTTAAATATGATTAGCAAGCTTCGCACAACATATAAAACCAAATCAAAATGATCCACATTATGACTTAGTACAGAGGTCCTCAACCCCCAATTTGTGGACTGGCACCAGTCCGTGGCATGCCAGAAACCAGGCTGCACAAACAAGCAAAGCTCCATCCACTGGATGCAGGCAGCACACAAAACCACCACCACCCTCTGGTCCATGGAAAAACCTCTCTCCACGAAACTGGTCCCTGGTTCCCAAAAGGCTGACTTAAAATGTTAAGTAAACCAACAGAATACACAATCTAGGATCAGGGAGGGATGGTAGAACTAATTTCAAAAACAGAAGGAAAAGAACCATGGTTTTGTATTGTTCAGACAGTGTGTACATGTGTGGTACATAGTACAATACACTGGTTCATTTGCAGAAGAGCCGTGGTGGCACAGTGGTTAGAATGCAGTACTGCAGGCTAATTCTGCTGACTGCCTACTGCCAACAGATTGGCAGTTCAATTCTCACCAGCTCAAGGTTGACTCAGCCTTCTGTCTTTCTGAGGTCGGTAAAATGAGGATCCAGATTGTTGGGGGCAATATGCTGATTCTGTAAACTGCTTACAGAGGGCTGCAAAGCACTGTGAATCAGTATAAGTCTAAGTGCTATTGCTATTGTAGATAGAAGCTCTGTTTCTCCAACTGTCAGCAATCACATTTAGAAGTTTGTTCATATCCCATAGAGAATTGGAGGAAAAACTTTTGTCTCAATAGATTCCTTTTAACAATTTAGTTCAGTCCAGCAAAGGGTTGTCTAGAAATAGCCATTTCCACTGCCTTGGCCAGTTTCTCCAAGACTTCAAAAGTCCAAAATAAATTAAGATGACGCTTGAATGGATTCTATGTCATTTGTTCTTACCTGTCCTCTACAAGCAGTAATTTTTGAAGGATGCTCTCTTATGCTCTCTCTTAATTTAGATGACAGGAACATTTTACTACATATTATTTATATTACTGGGTAGTATAGCAGTATTACTGTACTAAAGGCAAAGGTAGCATCTTTCAGATCAAGATTGACTTTCGGTGACTGTATAGATTTCTGGCAGCAATACAGAAATAGTTCAGCACTATTTCCTTTAGTCATATTTTGGGGGATTCCCAATCAGGCCTGCACTTGTATTCTCCCATCCAATTATTTACTAGACCCAACCTTTTTTAGTTCTGAGTCTAGAGAAGCCTAGGTTCTCTATCTGCTGATACTACAATAATAAACTACTGAGGTCAAGTCAGGAAAATGCTCTTGAAAATCTGCAGTCAGCTCCATACGCTTACCTGTTGTATCCAGTGGTTCACTACGAGTACTATAAGGCAACTGCAGCTTTACACTTGACTTGGGCAGAAATCTGATTTCTTGACTCTTGGTTGGAAGCTTTTTCTGAAAGCTCTGGAAGTGGGGAACTCCTTGGCCAGGAATTGCACTAAAAAAAGGAGAGGGGTGGAAATAGGAAATTTGCACAGTGCTCTGCTGCATATTTCAGGCAGTGTTATAGATTGTCTTTTCCATAAAGCAAACAGAGCTTATTTATTCATAGGTATCATTTTAGGATATCTCAATTAATTTTATTTCACTGACAGTTTCTATGTGGCTGAAAATAAACCAGCACACTGCATATTAATAAGAAGTGGGCATCAGGGATGCCTCTAATAATATAGAGGCTAGAGAATCACACAGGGAGAAAAAGCAAGGAAACTACAGTAATAATCTTAACTCAACTTGAACAAGATGCATTTCCAAATATTAAACTGCTGTCAATCTAGTCTCTCCAGATGTGATAGACTGCAATCTGCATCAGTCCAGCTAACATGGCCATAACTTTACATTTAGAAATCCCAGAGTCTGGATATTCTCAGTATCTTGATATTTTTAAAAAGCACAAAAATATTTATAGGAATATCAGTTTGTGAATTCTCAAAACCTTTCTGTGCTCTCTGCAAATCTGTATTGTAGCCAAGTTCCTTGAACTTCTTACCTAGCTGCAGAGGTCATTCCTTGAGCAGGCTGGGAAGATGATGGGAAGAAATCCACTTCAGGTAAACCTTGGAAAATATCAAAGCAGTCATTTCAGACATCACATTTTAAAATAAAAACCATTCAAGTTTTTCAAGAATCGCTCTCATAGCCAAGCAAACCTATGACAAAAGTCTACTTCATACACTTCAGAGAAAAAAAAGAAAAGCAAGAAAGAACAGAGTGCTATAGGCTCTTTGATGAACAGAGAAGAAGGATAACATGAATTTTAAAGCACTATCACTCCTCTTTACTTGTATCACTTGTATCATATCAATCAACCATTACACTGTGTGCTATATTTCAGTCTTACCTGAGTTTTGCTGTAATTTGGTAACCCATTCTTTCATAAGTGGTTCAGTTGGAGCTCTGAGAAGATACTTCGAGCCATCATTCAACCTAGACATATGTGAGAGAAAAAGTATTATGGGAATCAGACTTCAAATAGCCCAGATTAATAATTCATTGTTAAGTAAGTCAGTATTACTTATTGTAAAGCTGTAGTAACAAAATCTTACAGTTCTGAAAATGCTTTCTCCTCTGTCCATTCATGAAATCTAGCAAGGGTTTTGTCTGAGCTGCTTACTTAGGATACTTTCCTGCCCCGGACTCAATCCTCTTTTATCTGACCGTTGTCTTGGTAGTGGCCATTCCTCCTGTCTGTCAAGGCCACTCCCTCCGCCCTCTACATAGTGTCATAAAGAATACTGTATAATTTTTGAAACCGGCCTAGACAACTCCAGAGAGTACTTTCCTGTTCTCCATAAAATACTTTCCAGGACTTCCTAATCCGAAGACATCTGTCAATAGAACTATTAGATGATAGCTGGCCACATTCCAGTGATGTATTTCAGTGGGAATTAAGACATAAATAACAGGCAGAAATAATTTATCTACCTTAAACATTACTACCAGTTAAGAGATGGGAATGACTGAAAGTTGTATGTGAAGAGGAACCAATTAGTGCTGGAATTCTGAAAAGAAGTTGATTCTGTTCCCTTCAGGAAATTCATTGGCACTATGAGTTATTCTAGATATCTGATGGGGAGTGGAGATATGACAAACTGCCTGTGTCCTTCCTCAGCAACTGAACACAATGAATGTGTTCCACTGTTGGCATATTGGAGTATCTACAAAAATTTTATAAAGAACAGCACCTGTTCCAAATGCCCAATCAGAGAATGAAAATTTCCAAATTCTAACAGCACCTTTACCTGAAAGTGACAAATGCATCCAGGTACCTCATACAGAAGCGGAAAAATTGATGCTACTCACTGTAATGTGAAACAATTGCTCTTTTTGGTGTATTCTGTTTCCAGGGTGCAAACAGCTCCAGACAGATTCAGTGGTATGGCCATCACAGAACTCTGCTATGCAAAGAAGGCAAACATAAAGTCCCCACACTTGAAAATATTTGTTCTAACTAAGCCGCTATGGAACAGTGCTTTCAGATAAACAAATATTTCTTCTTCCTGGAGTAGGGTAAGCGTTCTGAAGGTTTAGCTACAGCTATCAAAGAAGTAAAGTAGTACATATTCAACCAAGAAAAAGCTTTTGAGAAAGGGACTATCTTAAATGGCAAACTGAAGAAAGGAATGATCCAGGATTCTCTTTCTGCATTTCTGTTGATTTAGGCCAGGGGTCTCCAACCTTGGCCACTTTAAGACTTGTGGACTTCAACTTCCAGAATTCTTCAGTCAGCCATGCTGGCTGGAGAATTCTGGGAATTGAAGTCCACAAGTCTTAAAGTGGCCAATATTGGAGACCTCTGATAGACATAATGTAAAATGCAAGGATCTCTTTGTGATCATGTTCACTCTTCTTGCTTGATGGATCAATGTCATTATTCTTAGAGAGCCTATGCAGGTGCTTCTATGAAGGTTTTGTGAGTTTTAATCAGTGTAATTTATAATTACCAATTAAGATCTGTTTTCATGGGTAGTTTATAGTCTGTTACCCTTTATGACTGTACTAGAATACCCATCGTTTTAAGTTTTATTTTGGCAAACATGCCGTTTATTTCTAAAACTAAGTCAACAAAAACAGTATAAAGTGTTTTCAAGTAAATATATTTAATGACCTTGTTCATGCAGAAGTCATTGGGTGAAGGATTATATAAGATATAAAAATGGTGGTGAAACAAATTCAAGCAGAATTTTTTTTAAAAAGAACAACGGCACTGTTAAATATTTGGCAGAGACTTTTTTTATATTACACCTATTCCATTTCTCATGGAGAAAATCTATCAATGTGATTGCTAGGAGTAGAAAAAGACTTGATGGCATATAATCAATCAAGCATTCCATTTTGTGTTGTTGTTTTTCTCTCTCTTTCACCGCCATTACCTTGAGGGTATCTTTCTTGTCCTGGTAAAAACACAAAGTTTGCCTCATCAGAACTGTATGAAATGTGTTCCAGGAGCGACTGTTTGCCTGAAAGAACAAAAATCCAAGGTCAGATCTAAAACAAATAAAGATTGACCAGTTACAAGGCACTGAAAAAAATGAATTATGGCCTGTCCTGGCACTTATAACCTTCACAGCATTCCCACAGACATGTAACCATAATTTGGGTGCTTGGCTACCATCATATATTTATGATGGTTGCAGCATCCCACGGTGACGTGATCATCCTGTGTGACTTTCTCAGCTGGCCTCCAACATGCAAAGTCAATGGGGGAAGCTTGATTCACTCAATGACCATGTGATTCACTGAACAATTACAGTGATTTGCTTAATAACCATGGCAAAAAAAATATAAAATCAGGAGCTTAGCAATGGAAATTGTGGTCATAAATTGAGGACTACCTATAAACTCTTTCTTAAAATATGGACCAAGAAAAAGAACTAATGTCCAAAAGCTCCTTCAGGGCACCAAAAGCTACATAATTGGCACCAAGCAAAAAAGTATGGGTGACTCACTGGTAATAATTTCCTCCCTCCATGACTGGCTTGAATCAAACTAGTTTTTAACTTTATTTTAGCGGACAAACTGTGGATTATGCCAGTCCTGAAAAACTCAGATCATTTATTACTTTAGCTTATTTATTTATTTAAATAAGCTCCAACAGAACTCAGGGCGGTGAACAGCCATGGTAAAAACACAACATATAAAATTTAAAAGCAATTTAAAAAACATTAAATAATTTTGGCTATCAATTTAAAATAACCCAGTTAAAACCAATTATAAATTTAAAACCGCAAGGATGGGGTCAAGCCAGCCCGGCTAGATGAAATAGATGTGTTTTCAGGGCCCGACGAAAAGTCCGGAGGTCTGGTATCTCTGGGGGTAGGTTGTTCCAGAGGGCAGGTGCCGCCACAGAGAAGGCTCTTCCCCTGGGGGTCGCCAGCCGACATTGTCTGGCCGACGGCACCCTGAGGAGGCCCTCTCTGTGCGAGCGAACTGGCCGGTGGGAGGCTATTGGCGGCAGAAGGCGGTCTCGTAGATACCCTGGCCCTAAGCCATGGAGCGCTTTAAAGGTGGTCACCAACACCTTGAAGCTTATGTTTGAATCATCTCACTGAAAAAAAATTGGAACTGTATCAATGTTAATTACTGACAACATATCACTACAGCACTAGATGCGATTGTTTCAGTGTGGTAATTTATTGTTGACCAGTAGTTGTTTGGATTTGTAGCAGTGGTGGGTTTCAAAAATTTTTACTACCAGTTCTGTGAGTGTGGCTTGGTGGGTGTGGCATGGCTTGGTGGGCGTGGCAGGGGAAGGATACTGTAAAATCTCCATTCCTACCCCACTCCAGGGGAAGGATACTGCAAAATCTCCATTCCCACCCACTCCAGGGGAAGGATACTGCAAAATCCTCATTTCCTCCCAATCAGCTGGGACTCAGTAGGCAGAGAATAGATGGAGGTGGGGCCAGTCAGAGGTGGCATTTATCGGTTCTCCGAACTACTCAGAATTTCCGCTACCAGTTCTCCAGAACTGGGCAGAACCTGTTGAAACCCACCTCTGATCTGTAGACAAGCATTAGCCAGAAGTAAAAAGAAATTAACGTATTTTCCCTTTTTCTATATAAATACCTTTCTACCCCCTGCCTGCAACAGGTTCTTTCTTTCCAGAGGTCCTTCCATCATCTGAAGTTCCAATTTACTTGGAAGAGTCTAGAAAAAGACACAGGATAATATAAAGTCTCCTGAAAATATTAAAAAAAAACCAATCTCTTGCAAAGGAACGCATGGCACTTTTGTATCACTTTCCACAAAGGTAGCAAAAGGATGGGAGAATGTTTTGTTGCGAAACATGCAACAACATTAACTTTAGCTTAGTTTTTTCAAGTAAGCAAATTCCAGGTCCCAAAAGTGCTTTTTCAGGAGGCAACTGGATTTCCTTGTTTTCTTTGAAGACATTTCCCTTCTCATCCAAGAAGCTTGTTGAAGCACTTGGAGGTTTATCTATGTCCTCGTATTATAACCATTAGTAGTGGCAACCATTAGCTCTACCAATGGTTATATAGCATCATTAGCACTACTCAGGTGACCCTGAGGACACAGATAAATATCCAAGTCCTTCAACAATCCTCTAAAAGGATGCAAATGACAAGCTGTCTGCAAGGAATATAAATCCTTCCATTCCCCACTATCCTATCAGAACTGAAGAAGCTTCTTGGATGAGAAGGGAAATGTCTTCAAAGAAAAACAAGGAAGTCCAGTTGCCTCCTGAAAAAGCACCTTTGGGACAACCATGTCCTGGATGGCTGAGAATTTCTGCAGACTTTTAACTATACAAATCCCAGATGTGCTTGTCTATCATCGCTATTCTCTTCCAGCACATGGAATTGGCCAAATTGACTGATGTTGATGAGTATCACACTCACACACACACCTGTAGGGCTCAGTATCGATAGCAATCTACATGAAAAAGTGTGAGTTTTGCATTAGTGGGAAGATAAATCTATTGATTCTCTTGGGGACATTTGAAAAAGAACCTCAAAAATTGAAATGTTAGATAAAACGAAGTTTCTAATATAATTTTTCCTATCCCTCCCCTTGAAAACCAATCGTTCTAACCTTGCTAACACTTTTGCTTTCTTCTTGGAATTTCTGTTGATCCGCTGGATATATTTTTTGCAGTGACAATTCTCCCGGTGAAGCTGCTGTCTCTTTATTTAGCTCCTGGCAAGAAGATACCTCTGCTTTGCTGCACTGATTGGGTCTATTTTTCCTCTTGTCAACCCCAAGACTGGCCCTTCTTCCTCCTTCTGAATTCTGTAACATTTCAGCAGAAGTGGGAAGCTTGAATTTGGCTATCAACCAATTATCTGCAGATGTCAGGAGAAGTTTTCCACCTGAACTGCCCAGATTTTGTTCTTTGTCCATCTTTCTTCCTGGGTCATCGGGGATATCTGACCCTTTTTTATGCTTCTCCATATTATTCCATATGGCCTGCAGTTCTTCTTCCTCTTCTTCAAACATCTCATGAGCAGGATGACGAACTTCTGCTGCCATGCCTTGTAACTTGGTTCCTTTGGTTACCTCTGCCCATGGAGCCAAATTAAAAGGACAGAGTTCTGAGTTACTCAGAGTATCTTCCTCACAGCCCAACTCACAATCAAGCTTAGAAGGTTTGGTGGGGGATTTATGTCCTAAGTGCAGAAATGAAGGTGGGTGTCTTGAAATGCTTTCTTCAGAGCATTGGGTATTTTCTTTTTCTGATGTCTCATTCACTAAAGGATCTTTAATCCTGGTTAGATGAGAAGCTAAATCAGGGTTGCTTGTAGATTCAGCAGACAAAGGCTTCAGTTTCAACCTCAAAGCTTCTTGAACTTTGGCTCTCTTGTCATCTACATCTTTGACTTGCTTCTCTTTGGAGCTACCCAGTGAGGCAGCTAGTTTATCCCACTCCAAACCTATCTGCTCATGCAATACACTGGTATGAGAGGGCTTCTTCTGCTTGAAATCAAAAAATTCATCACTGGAATTGTTTTGACTTGTAGGATGCAGCCTCACCTCTTCACTAGGAGCAACAGAGTAAGGTTTCTGCCTGCTGTAGCTTGGGTTGAGGTTCATTTCTTCAAACCAAGTGCCTTTCTTAGACTTGGGGAGCTTATGAGAGACATCTTCTGCTCTCATGGGCTTTGAATGCATCACTCGCTGTCCTCTTATGGTTTCCTTTTCCAGGCTGATACTGGTTTCATGTGTCTTTGTCCCTTCTGTACTCCTTTGGGCCACTTGGTTCACCTGCTTTGCTCCCTTCCTTTCTGCTATCTCTTCCCTTGCTACCTTGACAATATCATGGACATTTCTAAGGGCACTGAGGTCCTTGGGAAGTTCTAGGCTCAAAACAGATCCCAGGGAAAGATGCTGACATGTGTTCACCTTTTCTGTGGATGAGTGGTGGCTATGGAGACTTGTGTTTTGTTTCAGGAATATGCACTTTCCAGATGTTTCCCTAGGTAAATCACATTCCGCATCAATAGCCCATTCTAGTGGATTCTTCACATAATCCATCAGCTCTCTTTGTGGTAAGGGCAATGCCTGCAGGATTTGCACCCTCTGGGGGCATCTAGGCGGCCAAGTGTTATTCATACTATGCTTCCTTTCTTGCAGATAATTTGTTTTTGTTCCCGTAATCCTTTGCACAGTGAGCCGCTGAATATCTCCTGCCATTGCTTTGGTTTTTCCCTTTGGGCTTTTTGGGGAGCAGCTGGAACTAATCTTGGGGAAGGTATGAGAGGCTGCTTTGCTCCATTCTACCCTGGAAAATGGGAAAGAAGGAACTTTGGGAGGCACTTGCTTAACAGATTCTGATATGAAGGATGAATTTCCAAAGTCGGGGTCCTGATTTCTACATCCATCTTTCTCCTTTACATGTAGATAGGTGCTCACCTGTAAAACATGGTAAGAAAAGTGAAGAATATCCTCCGAACTGCATGAAGCTGCTGGAGTCTAAGCCAAATATTTAGGATAGCACAGTGGCAAACTTTGCATTCATAAGATCTTATTTAAAAGCATGCACTGACACATGCTTTCTTCTGCCAAATGTTTATTCAATCTTCATTTGAAAGACCCATTCATGCAACCCCCCCAAAATGGACAATGCACTCCGGGTTTATTAAAATTCTTTCCAACTGAAACTCTAGCTATTCTAGTTTACTTCATTTGATTATTCCAGGCTTTTCAGGAAGGGAGGCAATGTTAGTCTGAACTTAAATGTAAAGGAACCTAAACTAAATGAATCTCAAAGCATTTCAGTATAGATGATGTACTACCCATTCTCAATTCATTTCAACATTCAGACTATCAACATAGTATTAAAAACATCTCTAATGGGTTAAGTTAAAGTGATCAGTTGAAAGAGGCCATTTCCCAAAATTAAAATATTTTCTCCTGTCCATAATTTAGCTCAAAATTCAGCATACCACAGGACTCATTTCTTGTTTCTTTTTCCTTTGCAAATCAATTTACTCCTTCATAGTGGGATCTAAATTACATACTGTCCTCCTCCTAGTATATCTTCCATGAATTTGTAAGTCTGGACACCAGTCCAGCATCTTCAATAGTTATACAGAACAGAGAGCCTACAGAAATGGTATGGAGTCTCCTGCTTGAGGAGGGGGTTGGACTAGATGATCTATAAGGTCCCTTCTGATTCTGTTAATCTGTACATATCTAGAGACTAACGGCAGAAACTGTGCAGGTTTCAATTCTGTCCTTTGGTCAAATATTGAAGATGCAAGATGTGGAGGAGAACAAATACAGCATCTAGAGAGAGCTTGGATAAAATACAACATATTTAAGAGCCATGGGGGCCCAGTGGTTAGAATGCAGTATTGCAGGCTAATTCTGCTCACACTGGCAGGAGTTCGATTCCTTTGATCCTGACCGGCTCAAGATTGACTCAGCCTTTCATCCTTCCGAGGTTGGTAAAATGAGGACCCAGATTGTTGGGGGCAATAGGCTGACTCTGTAAACTGCTTAAAGAGGGCTGTAAAGCACTGTGAAGCAGTATATAAGTCTTAAGTGCTATTGCTATTTAAAGTTGGGAGCAGTTTTCATAGGACGTATTAGGATATGAGATGGAAACGTTAATGCAGCTGTAATGTATTCACACCTTCATACATTGTACCGTTGCTAAAGGTGTCTGCCTGATTCCTAACATGGATATGATAACTGTAAATCAACGCAGGAGTTAATTATGAGGAGTAGCAATGTGCTAGTTAGTTAAGGACCTTGCAACATGCAGCCATGAACTCCAGCATGCATCCTTGGTCCTCACTCCCTCATTCCTACTTCACAGCAATTTTACCTCTTTTGCATGCTGATGGTACAGCCTTTTCTTTCTCTTTAAACTACCCAAAGTATTTTCTAAAAGTCCCTGGCAACGTTTCCAAAACGTTTTACAGGCTGAGGGTTTAATTTCAGACAGCTGGATATTAGGAAAGAAACAAAAATGGAAAGTGAAGGAGTAGTAAGGACAAGCTACAACAGCCAGCAGAGAAACGAAGGTGCAGAAAGTCAGCTGGTGCCACATAAAAAGATTATGCTAGATGTATGTATGGCAGCTGTTTATGTAAGAAGCAGAAAACAAAACTAGCATCCTTGATCCATACTGCATATTAATATACTATTGCTTAGTTATGAACTTCCAAATTTTCCACTGATGTTAGGTGCTCCTCTACTTGACATTCTTAGTTTGGAATTTCCTCATATTAGAAATTCTTGCCTCCCATTGCTCCAGAACAGTACACCCCTCTCGAACTGAGGAACTTTTAAGATGTGTGGACTTCAGTTCCCAAAATTCATGCTGATTAGGGAATTCTGGGAGTTGAAGTCCCCACATCTTAAAAGTTGCCAAAGTTGAGAAACCTTTCTCTAGTGTTTATTCATTTATTGAATTTGGAAATTAAGCATATATATATGCTTAATATCTATCTATCTATCTATCTATCTATCTATCTATCTATCTATCTATCTATCTATCTATCTATCTATCTATCTATCTATCTATCTATGGCAAGGAAATGCCTTAATGCCTTACCTTGTGCGAAGTCTCTTGTCCTATAGTTGGTGAAGAGGCAATCTGGCTTCCTGCAGCTTTTTTCTCCCCTTCCTTTTCAATGTTCAGGATCAAGCTCACTGTGCTACCCAAACTGCCAGGGGATGCTTGTGGCACAAGTAACACTGGGGTCTCTGAGGGTTCTAGAACTAGAGTTCCCTTAGGGACATCCACCTCAAAGGGTAAACCATTTCCTGATTCTTCCAAGCTCTGTTTGTACCCTGGAAGAACATTGACTGCAAATGCAGTGGAGATTGATTCATTCTGCTGCTTATGGTCATCTCCTGCTGAACATTTCATTAACACCTTAGAGTTTAGGATACCATCTGTTTCAGTCACATCAGCTCTAGAATCCAATTCAAACTAGGGAGTAAGAAAACACAATAAATAAGCTGCAGTGGGTAATTTGCTAATTTTCTTCCTTCAGCTAAGTATGCATTGTTATTTCTTCTGAACAGGGATCTACTTCCTTTTTGACTGTACAGGCTTCTGTACTATTAACTGGACATAAGATCAAGACCTATTCAGAAAATTAGAGCTCATCTGGGGAAAGGTCAGTATTGGTTCCTCATTCTATATTGTGGTTGATTCACACAAGGAGGCAGAAGACTGGCTGGGCAAGTCTGCTGCAAATTTGGAGACACTGCACCAGTGGTGGGTTTCAAAATTTTTTACTACTGGTTCTGTGGGTGTGGCTTGGTGGGTGTGGCATGGCTTGGTGGGTGTGGCTTGGTGAGGATACTGTAAAATCTCCATTCCCACCCTACTCCAGGGGAAGGGATACTGCAAAATCCCCATTTCCTCCTGATCAGCTGGGACTCAGGAGGCAGAGAATAGATGGGGGTGGGGCCAGTCAGAATTTTTACTACCTGTTCTCCGAACTACTCAAAATTTCTGCTACTGGTTCTCCAGAACCGGTCAGAACCTGCTGAAACCCCTCTCTGCACTGCACTCAAGTGAACAAATGGTTTATATATGAAACTAGAATGTTTGCCTCAATCTCCTGTGATAGAATTTTTCAGGAGGAAAAAAAAACCACCTAGCAACTGAAAATCTATTCTGATGGTAAGTATTTTAGCTAAATATAATAGGAATGGAGACCATACAGAAAAGTTCCACTGCTGTATTGATTCTCGGACAGTTTTAATCTGGATGTGCAAAAATATACTTAAAATAAGCATAGCAAATATTAAATGAGAAATGCCAACATTGGTGAAAAATAGCAAATAAATATAGGGCTTGGTTGTTGTTATTCTTATTATTGGAAAGAAATCAGACTAAGAAATGGGAGTATGGGAGTCAAGATGATGGTTATTTAAAAATCGTAACATAGTCATAAATATATTTCTTCAATGATGTTTTGACAACTTCTCAGTCTAACCCCCAGGTCTCAACCCTCCAATGTGCTATCCAAGGCTGGTCCAGGTAGCTTTCTTCCTTAAAAAAGAAACATTATCTCATTCCAAGTCTTAACAAGTGCAGGCAAGCTGGGGGCCCTGAAGAAAATGTAAGAGATCTACAGTCCTCCCCATTTTTTAAAGACTTTAAGAGACCACAGTAAATTAAGCTGCAAGGGGAAGAATAACATAGGATCCTGGTGATTAGCTTCTGCACTTTTTCTACAGCAGCAATTTTTAAAAGGGTGTAAGCACAGCCATGAGACGTAGACTATCCATATTCTATTTTTAGTAACAAAACGTTGACAGAGCTAGGTATATCCTTTGGGCAGATGTCCTCATCTTTATCAAAATAGAGTGGACTGGTACTTTATAAGTCCTAGAATGAGCAGTTGTTGCCAAAGCAACAGAATTGGGTTATTTAAGAATCCTGAGCCCTGCTGGTGCTACACTTGACTTTCTTCATAATTCCAGATGCATACTGCATAGGTTGACTCACTGCACACTATGAGCCCATTATACTGATCCAAATGTAAGCCTTTGTAGGTGGGGGAATATTCTAAATCCAAATTGTTCTCCTGTTATGTCACCCCTTTGTCTAGATAGGTGCCTTGATTGGCGGAGCCCATCAAAAGGAATATTGAATCAGAACATGCATTTTAACGAACAGTAAATTGCTGGTCTAGACAATGTTTTTGCAGTTAAATCAGGAGCACTTTTTTGTGCCGCCATTGTTTTCACTGTCAGTGTTCTCAGAAGTTTGAAGGTGGATCCATCTTCGCTTTTGCCAATTTGAAAAGCTGAGGACAAGAAATGAAAATTGTTTCCTCATCCTGAGCTGTTCTCTGTCCTCATGTATAAGCAGTCAGCTGATGGCATGGCCAACAATCAGATACATTAACTGCAGATTCAATATTGACGGCAGAATTTACAAACGCAAATGACACATGAATACTTCTCTAATTCACACGCATAACCACCCAGAGATACAAATCAGAGAAAAAGATAATAAAGTGAAATAATAAGGAAACTTCAATCCTCCCCCTTGGTTGTGCAATACCGTCTTTCCTCTTTTACCCAGGCCATGCATAATAGTTCCTATTTGTAACAAAGGCACACTAGAGGCATACTAACTTGGAGGTTCTGAGGCATGTTTACAGTGTTATCCTGAGACTCTCGCTCATCATTCTTGTTTCCAGGGTCCTTTGGGGAACACTGTGCTTGATATCGTATCATCACCCATCCCAGCATGTTCTGTAGCTCCTCCATTCGCTCCTTTATCTAAAGGAAGAACAAGTGTGAAAGAGGAGGGGGAAAAGCCCACCTGAAATGCCATATTACAATATCTCTGAAACTATTTCCAGCCTCTTAAATATTGGTTTCCATATTCTTAAGGCTGCCAGGTAGATTAATAGATTTGTATCTCTCCTTTTTCATTCAAAGAGTTTAACTATTATATGCTACTTAGTTGTCCAGTTACCTCAATAAGGCCTGCTGAGAGAACCTATCATTTTGTCACAAAAACCACTGGCACCTTAATGATGAACAACTATTCGTAGTTCAAGGATAACTGCGGAAGTTTTGTAGACCACAGAAAGCTTTATCAGAACCATGGAACTGATGTTTCGTATAGTTTACGCATTAAATTATTAGAGAAAGAAAACAAGACTATCACAACTCTTTGGACTCTCCTCAAATGTTCTCAAGAGAACATTTTCGCCTTTTGCAGTCCTTTTGCACTTGTTTTGCAGTCCTCTTGCACTTGTTTTAGCAGACAAGAACTGATATTCCTTACCATTAATCTCACTTTTCCTTCTAATTGAAATTAGCCCCTTTCATTGTTTCCTGTAATGTTGCTCCTTGTTCTCAGCAGCTACTCTGTGTGTGATATTCTTTAATTGCTTCTTCCCATTTTAGATTCTTCTATGTGAGCCTATTCCCAAACTGTTCCCAAATCCTGATTTTCTGCTGTTGTTTTCCCTTGCAATCTGATTTGTGACCAACTCTGAAACCTGTCCATTTGCTTTCCTTTCAAACCCTTGAATTAGTTTCACTCTACCAATAAAAGAGAATATTTGTAGCTCAGGGTTGAATTGTGGGGTCCTTGGCGGTCTCTGAACTTGGTTATTGCCAAAGATCTCATCACTTAACTCTGTCTCTTCCCAAATATGCTCTCAATATTAAAAATAAATAAATCTTTGATATCCTTAATCCAAATCATTGCTCTGAAACCATTTCTTTCTTCTACTTCTCCAAAATAAGCTATAGAAAAACTCAAACTTTCTTAAGAATTCAAAGCAATTAAAATCTATTTGAAACTTAGCATGTTAATCCAGTGCAATAACGATTATAAATCACACTGAGACAAATGCAAATGATTGCATTTGTCTGCTTCAGTGGTGGGCTGCTACCAGTTCACCCTGAATTGGGCGAACTGGTAGCAGCGGCGACAGGAGGCTCCGCCCACCCACCCAGACACTTCTGCACATCTGCAAAAGTGTCGCGCGCACATGTCCACAAGCAAAACAGTAGCGATGGGATTTGAAACCTATTACTGGTCTGCTTGTACCATGGACTGTGTTTACTGCTTTCACTTCTGTAGAGGGCAACATATATTTACAGAATTGAATTTTATCTCTCATCTTAAGGTCTAGGTTTAAATGATAGGTATGTCTATCCCACCCCATGTGTACTGCATTTAACCACAGTTTCTCCTCTGGCTCAAAATAGCAGAAATTGAGATAATTTTTATAATTGATACCATAATATTATTTTCTGATCATTTTACTAATAACTAAATGGATAACTCATTCATAAAATCATGTTACTGGACTTCTCTAAATCAGTGATAGCAAATACGGTAAGTGCTCTAAACAATACTATGAGTTTTTTTTAAAAAAATGTATAAAATATTTGTTCACTGGATTTCTTTATGTGAAAAAAATGCTTCCAAGGGTGTGAATTGGATATAATATATAATTACATATTATCTTCTTTCCCCAGGTCTTTAACCCATCTGTACCTGTGAATACATGCTATCTAACTGAAAAGCATTTGCTACTGGATGAAGCAAATGCCCAGGAGGGGGCTGTTTAATGGTGCAAAAGATATCCGTAATTAAGAGCAGCCCTGAGACATCTATGAAAACCATTATCTACAGAAAGCCATTAGCTGCTCTGAGCCACTAATTGATAAAGACATGCATATTTGAAAAGCTACCATGATCATCTTCTGGGCTTAAATGCCGATTCCTAAATTACTAGGAATTCCTAGTAATTCCTAGGATTCCTAAATGATATTCCCATTGACAGCCTGTGGGATATTTATATCTCTAGCTTTTCACACTTACCGTTTTACTCAAATAATGCTCTTCAGCTATCAGCTCCCACCCTGATGCTGCCAACTCTTCAAACTCCTTGAATTTAGCCTCCATACTAGTCTTCAGATTCTCCCAGGGGGCTTCTGGAAGACCCTGGGCATTCAGATTCTCTGAGAAAATTTGTGCCCGGGTATCCTCTGTCCAAGAGCTAGAAAATCAAGGGTGAGAGGACAG
Organism: Pantherophis guttatus; assembly: GCF_059756535.1. Lineage (NCBI taxonomy): Eukaryota > Metazoa > Chordata > Lepidosauria > Squamata > Colubridae > Pantherophis > Pantherophis guttatus. Next base: position 286,296,544 of record NC_142063.1, on the reverse strand, counting down.
CTGTGAATGAAACCAGAAGAAACAGATCTTCATACCTGCTTAAATATAGCCAATTTAACTCTCCATTGCAAAAGTGGAGAGAAGGTAGACTAAAACCGAAAGGTAGATTTCTGGATGATGTTAGAATAGCTGCAGCAACAATAACAAAAACCCTCAATGACTTTGCGCACCAAAATTTGTCTGCTGAATGAGGAAACCTGGAAGTAATAGGGGGTGGGTTTAGCGGACATGAAATGCTGCAGGTTTAATGCAATCCTGGTAATATACTCTTAGGCTCAGAAGGTGCTTATGGGCAACTTATTCCTTAATTCTAAATGCGTATCTTTTACACCAAGGTTTGGTTGGTGGGTCTTCAGGCTTTAATTAAAAAATTAAATTGCCCCAGACAGATCTGAAGTCCACCTATCCTTGTTCTGCACTACCAACAAAGCCACAGAATTATTCACCTGAACTGCAGGCAAAACGTTAGCTATTAGGAGCCAAGAATCGCACTGGATGTCTATTCTACATCTGGGTCACTAGATGGCAGAATTTCTCCACCTATAGTTCATAATTAAGATAGCAAGCACTTCCCTCAATCCTTTTAAATCACCTTCAAGCTGTGCTGGACACCTACCGACTTACATGGACATTTCCATTCAGTTTTCTTGGCAAGACATGGAAACACTTTCCATTACCTTGTCTCAAAGTCTTCTCAGGAAATATTAAAGATGTAAAAACAATGTCAGCTTCTCTCACTATTGTTTAAAAGTTAGCAAGGAATTCACACATAGGTCATCATACTTGACAACACTAAAATATTTGCTTGCATATTTTGTTCAATAAAGGTGTATAAAGCAAGGAAATATGTAGCCAATGGCAACTTCCCAGTATGTTTGTCAACTGTGACAATTTACATTCAGATTGCACGCAATTCGATATCAAGAAATACTTGCTGTAGAGAACTGTGCCTAGGACTGAAATAGATTTAACAAGCTAATTGAATCGTCTTCAAAACAAAAACATCTCACAGATGTGATTAGTAACAAAACAGTTTGGAGGCTAAGGAAAGTTTAATTTTTTTAAGTAAAAGGACTATTTCCTGATTCTGATATTTAATTAATTTAAAAACGTCATGCCCTCCCCAAGATTTCTCTAGGAGCAGGATGCATTCTTGCTGAAGTATAAAAAGTACAAAGAAAATAAGACTAACTAGAAAGCTATATGGTATGAATTGTAAGGCAACTGTGGGAAGCTGCCCCCCCTTCTAGAAAATGAAAAATTTTGGGAATATTAAAAGAAGTAGAATATTCTATTTCTCCAAAGGAGAAATGGAGAAACCTGTTCTTAGAGGCAGAAAGCAGTCCTGGTCTTTCTTAATAGCCTCCAGCAGACTGGGCCTCCAGTGACCATTAAGAAAGATTGAACCAGCCTATTCACAAACAAAACACCTTCACCTCCAAACGATGGGATTAAAATTTGCATTTCTCCACCCAAATTCTAAGGACAGGAGGTGACCTTTTAGGACAATAATAGGATTAACTCACCACCATTAGAATAGCAAAAGATACCAGGCTCACTACATTGCATAATCCCCTGAAGCATTTCAAACATAAAGCCCCAGAAACCTATAAAGATCCATCCACTCATTCAGCCATTTGGTCAGCTGCCCCAGAACCACATGCTGTTGGTGGTTCTACTCATCAATAAACAGAATCCTTCTTTCCAATAAGCCTCCATTTTATTTCCCTTGCCTTTCTGCCAGCTTGGAATTGAACCAGATGGACTTTTTCTTCCAACGAAATGTCGGTATGCTGTCTGAAAAGCAAGCTTTTTTTTTTTTTTTTTTTTGTAATTTAAGACAGTTCTTAATTCTGGGCATCTTGCATCCCAAGATTTTAAGAAGAATAAGAGAAAGAGAAACTAACTTACATAATGGCCAGGTAGCCTTTAAAGAATTGCCATAAGCGAACAGTCTGGTGTCCATGAACTGAATTTTCTAGCACCAGTTTTTGGAGATCTTTCCAAGCCTCTAATATTTCAAGAATTGGTTTGGAGTCATCAGATACTTCAACCAGGTGAGTAACTGCTCTTTCCAGTTCCTCTATATTTCCTTCCAGCTGAGACATATCACTCTATGGGACACAGAACAACAGGATTCACAGTGGTGGAGACACTTTCTTGGTTCCTCCAGGATAGCAAATTCTTGTTGCTATCCCAGAAAGGATAGGTTTCTTGCTATTGATTTTTTTGGAGGGGAAAAAGCTTTTTAAAAAAGCACAGATGATCAGAACCAATAAACATTATACCTCTTTCAAAAGTACTGCTCAAAATTATAGTCAAACTTAAACTTGTGAGATAATCTGTGATTTGCAATGGTAATAGGCAGAATACTATGTATAATGTCTTCTTTAAGATCTATAGTCCTCACATCTGCTATGAGATAATGAAACTTATTTGGGGGAGTGGCTACTGAGCCCAGCAACTTTGTGGACATTGGGCTAATTGTTGATGCATTTACATCTGTGCAAACATGAAAAGCACTTCACACCACTTAACCCTTGGAATATGTTCAACTATTTCCAACGATTAAATCCCCCCCCCCAAATCTTCAACCTACAAAGTCCAGGAATGCATTTAAGCATCCAGTAAGTGTCATTTGGGACATTCTGACTACAGCAAAATATATTTGTTCTTATATACCAGAGTCAATCTAATTCTAAATCCCAAGACATTCTTCACCCACATACATTTGAGATTAGCCCAAGGCCAAACTCATAAAAAAGAACAACAGAATGAGCTAAACAAGAAAAGTTAGCTCTCATTGCAGATAAGATTAACAGGAGATGGAATGGTTCCCAATGGAACAATTATTAAACAATTTCCTTACCTCATTCCTGGATTTTTACAAGGGATGCAGATGATATTACCCTCCATTTGTAACTCCTCCATTTCCTACCAGTTCCTCCATTTATATTTACAAATGGAAGCATAAAGGAGGAAAACACAGAATAGTTGTACAGTGCATTTTAATTAATTTTAATTTTAAAAACCAGTGCCATCCGAAAACTTTCCAAAGTGGGGAAAACCAACACAATTTCAACATTCTTCAAAGTCAGAACCAAAGCTCTGGATCTCACCTCTATCTCTTCTTGCCTTTTCTGTATGCCCTGCACATCAAGCAGATCCCTCTCGGTTTTTACTGTGGTAAAACTCTTCTCTGCTTGAATGAGGTCCTGAGCCAGTGTTTCTGCTCTCTCCCCAATTGTTTCAATCTGTGAGGTAACCCAGCTCAGCTGAGAAGAGAAAGAACAAACATGAAACATTATCAATGGCACTCAGTACCCTACATTTCTTGATAGGATGCTATATAGAGCTGTGGTGGCACAGTGATTAGAATACAATATTGCATGCTAACTCTGCCAGCTGCCAGGTGTTTAATCCTGGCCAGCTCAAGGTTGACTCAGCCTTCCATTCTTCTGAGGTTGGTAAAACAAGGACCCAGATTGTTGGGGGCAATAGGCTGACTCTGTAAACTGCTTACAGAGGACTGTAAAGCATTATGAACCGGTATATAATACACAAACCCTGAATTTGTACTTGTGTAGATGCAGAACCTCTTTGGTTTACCCCAGACTGAATTCTAGGTTTCTGAGTTTGGCTCATCCTTCCATCATTTAAGGACATTTTCTGTCCAAGCTGATTTTACATTATTTTCACCCCCTAAAATGGCTGTATGTTGGTCTTAATTTGCACCTTACTGCAGATCTATTAATATGAAAACTAGGATATTCACACCGGCTCTTTTTCTTTAGACAAAATATTGTCATGCATTTTTGACATGTGCCTCCTTCCCTTACGATTCTTAGATTTGCAGACCCATTTCTGGGATTTGTTGAAGGATTTCATAGTATCCACTATAGTGCTCGTTTGGACCATTTACACGTTTGATTCAATATATTTGAAAATTTATAGAAAATTTATAGAAATTTATAGAAATTCCCATAATTTCTATATGGATGAGATATGGCGAAAAGCCATGTAGGGATAGAGTGAAAAGGCATGAGACAGAACGTAGTGTAAACAGAGTCTCAGTAATATAAGAAAAGTAGTCTCAGTAATATGGAAAGAAATGTGAGGAGCAACTCATTTACTTTGGGAAACTCATCACAGGTGAAGGACATGATTTAAATGCAAAAGGATCTCAGGTTCAATCCCCAGGATCTCTAAATCTCTGAAAAATTCTCCTTGAATTCTTCATTGCTCTGACTGTCAAGCACTATTGACAGTCAGAGTAGACCAGGGGTCAGCAACCTGCGGCTCTGGAGCTGCATGTGGCTCTTTCACCCCTCTGCTGTGGCTCTCCGTCACTCAAAATATGCGTCACAACTGCCAATGTGCAACACCCACCGGCACGCAATTTATTGAGCTTTTCAACCATGGATAAATCCAAGAAAAGTTTCAGAAGAAAACAGAATGTTTAATTCAACTACATATGCTAGTTTTGTGGCCGCTCAAGAAATAGTCAGGCACGGGAGGGGTTTTGTGGCACCTGGTGTTTTCTTTTCTGGGGGAAACGGGTCCAAATGGCTCTTTTGAGTGTTTAAGGTTGCAGACCCCTGGGGTAGACAATACAGAATTCAATGGACCATAGCAATCTCACTTGATATAAATCAGCCTCCTCTAAACACCTTTCAAGATTTTAGTCTGCATGAAGAGTTGCACTGGATTAAAGCAAGCCAACAATATGACAACCTGAAAAAGATTTTAATAGATAGTCAGGAAAAACTACTGATCAGTATGCCTCAGATTCTTGTTTCAATACCAGAAACATTATCACAACAAGCAATGAGTTGGGCCAGGGTAAAAACTGTCGATGTTCTCTCTGTAACCATTAGAGAAGTATTCTAATATGTGGCACTTCTTAGCTTTCTCTTACCACAATTTCTTCCTTATCTTTCACGACCTGAGGAAAGTACTCCAGGCTCTCAGTTTCAGTTGCCGCCTTCAAGGCCTGCTCTCGTTCCTTCACCACATTGTTCAGCATTTCCACTGCTTCTTGTAATTCCTTTAGAGGTCTACTCATGTCCTTACTGTTCCCCTGTTGAGCGCTTTGGGCTAAGACAAGGTGCAAAGATTCTGGGGAACCGAACTGGTTTGGTGCATCCTGAAGCAAAATAAGAATACAAGCAATATTGGTATTAAAATACATAGATGATTCTATTAATTATCACAGCAATTTTGGAAAGAAATTAACATTATTTCAATTCTACAAAGGAGGAATTTAAAACAGAAAGGTAGTAAGACTGAATCCCACTCAATAAGATTAATCATTTGTTATTTAAATTGCTAGTCAAGTTGTTTGTGTGTTTTTCTGTTCTTTTTGCCTTAGAGTTATATATCTCCTTAATTGAGACCGAGTTTTGTGTGGTAGTCAGGGCATCAGGCTAGAAATGGGAAGATCCAGCACAAAGCCAGCTGGGTAATCTTGGACCAGTCATTCTCTCTTAGCTCTAGGTATGAGGCAATAGCAAACCACTTCTGAAAAACCTTGCCAAGAAAACTTCAGGGACTTGCCCAGGCAGTCTCCAAGAATCACACATGATTGAGTGGAAGAAAAAAATTCTCCTTAATTAAAATGGATAAACAAGTGACCAATCTATGTTTCTTGATCTAAATAACATATATAGGTTGACTCAGCCTTTCATCCTTCCGAGATGGGTAAAATGAGGACCCAGATTGTTGGGGGCAATATGCAGACTCTGTAAACCACTTAGAGAGGGCTGTAAAGCATTATGAAGCGGTATATAAGTCTAAGTGCTATTGCTGTTGCTATATACTGCCTAGATATCTTCAAAAGGAGGACTGTCTTGAGGCTCCAACTTGTGCTAGAATGATGTACAATGCTACAGCACCAGCTGTTCATTGAAATATCCATTGAAAAAAATTGAAAGTGTGATGTCCTCTCTTAAAGAAATGAATAAGGATCTTACTAGAAAGTTTAGAGGAATACAAGATTCAATGGACATATTCCAAACATGTTTTGATACAATTACAGATAAAATTCATACAAGAGGAAACATGGTTTCCCAGTTAGTCAAACGATTTCTAAAGCTGCTATAACAACTTAGAAAACACTAATAAAATACTAAAAAACAGGGTAAATATCTGGAAGCACAGTGACATAGAAAAAACACAAACAGTTTTACCATTGCTAAAGATAGGGGGAAAAGGATGTTAATAAAGGAGTCTTTAATTGTGAAATGTCTGATTTACCAATAGACTTTTAATTAGATTCTGATGAAAATACTTGAAGAAAAAGAGCTTATACAGGTAGTCCTTGACTTACAACCACAATCTAGCCCAACATTTCTGTCACTAAGCAAGACAGTGGTTAAGTGAATTTTGACCCATTTTATGACCTTTTTTGTCAGAGTTATTATGTGGATCACTGCAATTGTTAAGTTAATAACATGGTTGTTAAGTGAATCTAGCTTCCCCATTGACTTTGATTGTCAGAAGATTGCAAAAGTAGATCACAAGACCGCAGGACACTGCAACCAACATCAATATGAACCAGTTGCCAAGCATCCAAATTTTGATCATGTGACCATGGGGATGCTGCAACAGTTGTAATTGTGAAAAATGGTCATCAATCAAGATCGAATCTGGGTAAGTCATCAGGAGCAGAGATTTACTTTTCTGAGCTTTCGGACTCATGCTGGAGCCCATCTTCAGGGAACTTCTCTCTACTAGAATATGTCATAAATTATATTTTTCAGTGCCGCTGTAATTTTGAACAGTCACTAAATGAACAATTATAAGTTGAGGACTATCTGTATAGGGTCCTGATAAGATCAGGGAAAAATCTTCTATTTCATGGACTACAATGAGGCCATAGGTTACCATCCTTATTGGGACTTAAGATGTATTTAGTCAGATCCACCTTATTGGGGTTCAAATCCAGGAATGAACTCATACAACATTGCATTTTATGTGACTGTGCTGTGATTAGAGTCATGCACTATATCTAGAAATAGATCTGGCTACATATGCCTGATAAATCTCAATATAGATGAAACTGGTAACACACTGTCCCCAGATAATCAATCCATATTTATTTATTTACCCAATGCATCAGTCTATATAGCAACCCATCTCAACAACGACTGAAATAATAACTGAAAACTTCACACAAAATATACGCTGTTTAAAAAAATAGAGATGTTTTCATGAGAAATGCACAGGGACAGGATATTATACTATCCCTATTTCTCTACTCCTGTCTTTCTCAGCTTTAAGATGGATGGACGTCAACTCCCAAAATTCTCCAGCCAGCCTTACTGCTCCACTCAGAAAGCTTAAGGTAAGAAAGTAAAATCTTTCCTAATTATCCAAATGAATTTTCCAGCAAACTTGTCAGAGAAATAAAAATTTCTCTATAAAATATTATATTATATATTATATAATATATATTTATTATATTATATTATATTATATTATATTATATTATATTATATTATATTATATTATATTATATTTATTATATTATATTTCTCTATAAAATATTATACTAATGTACATATCCAGTGATATGTATGATTCACATTTGTTATCCAAATGTGTTCAAAGTCACAGAATAATTTTTATCCACCCTAAATCCTGCTCCATTTAAAACTGATGGGAAAAAATGCTCTAGATTTAAGTTTATATCATACAGTTTACTTTATAGTCATAAATGGTAAATTTTGCTTCCTGGGTTTTTGCCTTTGTAGGTAACTCAGAAACTGGTATATTTAACATGTTTGGCTGTTGGGTAAATATGGAATTCTCATTCTAATGTATTAAATGGGTTAGCATTCAATAGCATTCCAACTGTTTTATTCTGTATGAACATGTTACATGAATGTTAGAGGGAAATCCAAAATTGAAAATAACAAGATAATCCTTTCATAAGAACTTGGGCAGGGTTTGGAGAGTGTATCTTAAACCAAGTAATTGGAGTAATAACTAATTGTTGCTCAATGAGCTTTCCCTTCCCATGAAAAGCAGAATCATTGGATATTCAGTTAAAACTTTGTTTGAAGTCTACACAGGGGCTGGTAAGTGCTTGAGAATCTTAGTGCTATTTACAAAAATTACAAGCCTGGGATTGGTTCTTATGATGTGGTCTTTCATAGTGATTCTCTTTAGGACAAAATTTGCTTCACATATTAATTTTGTTTTGGAAAACTTACTGTTTTTCTTGATGCTCATTTTCTTTTGAATTATATGCCAACATTTGGGAACTGAAGAAAATGGGTACTGAATGCTTTTATGATCACACAACAGAGTATATGACAAGCATTCAATGGTACCAATTCTCTATCAGTTATAAAATGACATGAAAAACTCATCTCATCTCTCTTTTTATATTCAGACAAACATTTGATCCATAATGTCTATGGAGCTTCTCAATCATCTAAGTCATGGTTGAAGAAGCTTCTTGGATGAGAAGCAAAATGTTGTCCAAGAAAACCAAGAAAGTCCAATTGCCAGATATTCCCGGTCACATGACCACCAAGCCACACCCACCGTCACGCCCACAGAACCAGTAGGGAAAATTTTTGAATTCACCACTGAATCAGCCTATAAGGGAGATTGATATCTACCATATTTTTAAATGCCAGTTCTTTCTCATGAACTTCAAGAGATATTTCAGTAAACAGCCAGGCAGATTATTGTGACAGTTCATCTAGTGTCAGTTGTTGCAGTTAGTGGATTAGAGCCAATGCTTTCACAATTGGAGATGATCAGAACTAAAATGAGGTTAAAATTCAGCTATAAAAAGTCTTTACCAATTGTAATTTAGTTGCCATATTTCTCTTTGAGATTCAATGAATCCTGAAAAAAAGGGTAACAACTACTCTTGGTCACCAAATGATCTGCTTAGAGACAATAAACCATCCCAGAACTAAGTTATATCCAAGCAAGGATTGAAATCCTGACCCTTAATAGCAAAAGCCTTATTTTGGTGAGTTAACTCTGAACTGAGATATCAGATGACATCCTGCTGTCCAAATGAAACAATAAAGAGAAGTCTCTCATAATGTATACTTCCACTGACTGGAAGGTATTGAGATCACATTTCTGTCACAGAGAAGAGGGGGACTGATCCAGGGGTGAAATTCAGCAGGTTCTGACAGGTTCTGGAGAACCAGTAGCAGAAATTTTGAGTAGTTTGAAGAATGGCAAATACCACTCTGGCTGAGTGGGATGGGAATGGAGATTTTGCAATATCCTTCCCCTGGAGTTGGGTGGGAATGGAGATTTTGCAGTATCCTTGTCCTGCCACGCTCACCAAGCCACGCCCACCAAGCCACACCATGCCCACCAAGCCATGCCCACAGAACCGGTAGTAAAAAAAAATTGGATTTCATCACTGGACTGATCTATTCTCCATAGCACCTCAGAGCAAAATAAGAAGTAACATATGGAAGCTGATCCAAAGAGAGGTTCAACCTGATTTCCTATCAATGAGAACAATTAATGAGTGGAATAGTTTGCCTTCAAAAGTTGTACGTGCTCCATCACCGGAGGTTTTTAAGAAGAGATTTGACAGCCATTGGTCTGCAATGGTATAGGGTCTCCTGCTTCAGTAGGGATTTGGACTAGAAATCCTCAAAAGTCCTTCCTCCAACTCTTGTTATTCCATAATTTTGTAATTCATTTCTCTTCCTTTTCTTTGCTTCTCACCTTTATTTGGTTTTTTTGGTTTAGCGTCTGATCCATCTGGACATTCTGTAAGAACTCCATTAAAATCAGGGAGTCGTGTAAATCGGATGCTTGGCGCTGGAGGGCTTCCTGTACACAGGCCAGCCTGGTGAGAAAATGTAAACTATTTAGCAATATAAGGCACAGAGAAATTTACCCTGCTTTATCAAGCAGAAACAACAGGTTAGCTCAGGAGACAAACCTCTAGCAACAAGAAAGACCTTATTAAACAGCCCTATTTCTTTAAGTCAACTTTTCTTGCTTAGCTGTCTTTTAAATAAGGCCTCCCTGAAGAAATGCGGTCTCTTTGTATTACCTTCTGAAACGCCCAGCTGTTATATTAGTTCTGCCCAGAAAACACTACAGTATTTTGATCCTTAGGAACTTACTTTTCCTTTACTCGTTTCATTTTTCTCTGAATCATCGCAGCTGCTGTGTGTTCCGAGGAGGACACCATCTGCATTTCTTCCTGCAGAGTGTGAATCTTAGCAGCCCATGCTCCAGCTTTGTTCTTCAAGGTGCCAATTTTTTGCAGATCTTTCTGGAGGTCATCAAGGTTCTTTGTTGCTCTTGGCTCAGAGAGCAAGCCTGCCACAGTTTCTAGCCAACACTCAGCTGCTTCTAGCTCCCCAACCAGCTGCAAAGCCTGCAAAGAGAAAGGAATAACATACATGATCTACATTTAGCCTATGATATATAGCACCCAAGTAGTCTTCTTTGGAGGAGAAAATACTTCACACAAATCCCCGGAGACAACTTTCTAACAGTAGGAAAAATTGTGTAGGAACACTCCACCAAAAAAAAAGCAAATCCAGATGCTTGTAAAAAAATTTCAGAGCAAATGAAGCGCTTGGAGAGAGAACAAAAATGGAAGTTATCTTGGGACTAGAACTTGCAATGAGTAAGATGCAAGTTTTAGAAGGGACTTGTTTTCTTAATTCCTGTTTCCCATTCCACCAGAGCTCATCTGGTAGCATTTGTCCCAATTTAACATGGTACATTCCCCTGCTTCCATTTCCACATCCAGGATTGCAGGGGAAACATACACAATACTCGCTGAACTATTGCAAATGAGAAAGGAAGAATAAAATATTGCTTCCAGGGATGGCTACTACTCACTGTGTCAATTTCCTGTAATGCCTTGCCATTTTCCTGATGCCTTTTTTTTAATTCAGCCCATAATTCTCCTAGTTCCTCAAGGGCATCTTCCATTTCTGGACTCCACCTATGATCAGTATGTAGCAACTGCTGTATTTCCTAAGTAGTGCAAAATATATACATTCTTAATATGGACTAAAATAAAATCTGCCATTTGCTTTATGTCATATCACTTACTCATTGATTTTATTCTCTAGAATATCACCAATGCTCTTGAAGGTCTCAAATAAAGACCTTTCATTTCCTAATCCTTTAAGTAGGAGATGCAATGGTTTTAACCTAAGATCTTTCGGAATGCAATACCTCTGCCTCTTTGACTTCCTCTTCAGGCAGAGCCTGAATAGAGTACATTATTATTCACAAAGATCTGCTTATCAGGGAATGTAGATTTAATAGCTATAAGCTGATGGAAGGTTGTAAACAGAGGTAAAGCTGAAAGCTGATGCAATGGGAATGAAGCAGCAGGGTTACTGCCACTTTAAGAAGCTGGGTAAGAAGCTGCCTATATAAGGGAAGCCATTAGAGGACGTTTCCTTCTCCTCATATTCTCTCTCGTTGTGTCTCTCAGTGTGTCAGTAGCTGTATGATAAGATATTTACCACATATAAGTCTGTAAACATTCAGCTGTATATAAACCAGGCTCTGTGTGCTGTGTTTTGCTCCCGGGTTTATCTCATAATACTAGTTATGCTGTCTAAACTCTGACACTGCTTTTCTCTAGTATTAATTGGCTGAGCATCAACTCCTTTTTATGTTGTTTTCCCTTTTATTTAACTAAAAGAATTCTGGAAAGAAAAGGTGATAATATGAGAAAGTTAGCTGCAGATGGGGAAAGTCCAAATGTCTAAGTTCCCTCTGTATTTTATTTAATTTTATTTATTAGATTTGTTAAGACTACCCAACTCCAAGGTTCTAATAGTCTTTGAGCTTCTTACTCTATGCAGTGGGAACTAATCAGTGTTTAAAAACTACAGACTGCAAACTGTTCTGAGTAAAACTTTCTGGAAAATGATATATAATCAGAAATGATCACATCTACTTTGATATTGACAGAGATTTTGCTCATAGAACAGGCAAGTGGTAAAGAGGCAGCACAGTTCTGAAAAAGTTAGGACTGGTTGGACCACTTGAAGATAACTAGCCTGAGAGCAGGATTATCCTTTAATGTTAGCAAGATTATAGCTTCTCTTCTATTTATTTTATGTATGCATTTATTAATCAAACTTATATAGCTACCCTACTTCTCTAGAGGAGACTCTGGGTAGTGCACAACAATAAAGATCTTTTATTGAAATTTATTGACTGTATAAAGGGACGTGGTGGCTCAGTGGCTAAGACTCTGAGCTTGTCAATCGAAAAGTCGGCAGTTCAGCGGTACAAATTCCTAGTGCCGTGTAACAGGGTGAGCTCCCATTACTTGTCCCAGCTTCTGCCAACCTAGCAGTTCGAAAGCATGTAAAAAATGCAAGTAGAAAAATAGGGACCACCTTTGGTGGGAAGGTAACAGTGTTCCGTGCGCCTTTGGCATTTAGTCATGCCGGCCACATGACCACGGAGACATCTTTGGACAGCGCTGGCTCTTCGGCTTTGAAACGGAGATGAGCCCCCTAGAGTTGGGAACAACTAGCACATATGTGCGAGGGGAACCTTTACCTTTACCTTATTGGCTGTACTCAAGATTGAATGAGGAGCCATCCATAGGTTCAGAAGGAACATTCTGCTGCCCCTGTTCTCACATTTTCTAACATCCATTCCCTAAGGCAGATGACTTACTCTGCCTAATAGTACTTCACATTTCTGAAGCTCACATTTTTAAAGTTTCTTGCAGAAAAAATATCTTCCTGGAAATATCCCAAAGGTGTTTCCCCCGCCCCGCCAAAGCCAACTGTTTTTTTTCCCTTGAAGATATTTCACTTCTCATCCAAGAAGCTTCTTCAGTTCTGACTTCTTCAATCAGAACTGAAGAAACTTTTTGGATGAGAAGTGAAACGCCTTCAAAGAAAAACCAAGAACGTTCAGTTGCCTTTTGAAAAAGCACTTTTGGGACAACCAGGACCTGGATGACTGAGAACCTCCATGGACTTCCTGGAAATGCAAAAATCTAGGGGAGCAAGGAAAAATTTAAAAAGAACATTCTCCCTTGTTTGTTTTATTTGAATAGCAATAGCTTTGCGGAATTGATTTTCCCTGTTTATATTCCCGATATTCTACCACCTCATCCTGCTGCATGTGTAGACCAGATCTGCTACTCATGCCAGGGTTCTCCGTCCAAGTGGCAACTAACCAGCAGCCTAAGGAAAGCAAGCATTATTGCTACAATAAGGGAATCCATGTGGGCTGCAATATGAAAAGGCTTTGGAAAATCTATGAAACTTCTATAGAGACATTACCCGATCAGCATCCTGGCAGATGTCCTGAAGGTGTGCCTCTTGTTGAGGCAGATCCTTTAAAGACTTTGGCTGTCTGAGAAACTTCCTCCTCCTGCAGGAGATGGAGAAGTAGGCTGAGGTCATGCATTCCAATTCATCCGTTGATTACTGCCATATCAAGTGCACATGTGTGAAACAGCCATTATACATTAAACCCACAGACAAAGAAGAGTGTGTATTCATTTTATTCACAAGCACTTTGAACTGCAACACATTTTAATGGAGGCTATTAATATTTTAAGTGCCAGGCAAACACAGGGATAAGATTGCCACGCTGCCAAATAGCATCATTCATAGACCAATGAAGTTATCCATGAGTTAAGAGAACTCCAACATTACAAAACAGAAACCAACTTCCCCAAACCCCAGAATATTCTCAGTGGCCGTATAATATCGAACAACTCTTGAGAGAACTTAAAACAGAAAACCAAAGGGAATGGAATGGAGCTCCATGGACCTATACAGAAGTCTTCTGTACTGCAATTTGCCCACCACGTTTGATCTAAAATGCATGACAATACAGCTTTTCCATGAAGCTCACAGAATAAACCTGTAAAAAATATTTCCCCGGTCCATTCTATATATAAGGAACCATTCTTCAGTAGGTGTAATAGAAAGCATGGATGACCTTGGAGAAATGGGGGAAGATATGTGGCCTAGCTGGCTGAGGAACTCTGGGAGTTGAATCCACAAGTCTTAAAGTTGCCAAGGTTGGAGACCCCTGGCCTAGGAGACAACCTAGACAAGAGGAACAGAAGCCCCCAGGGACTTTAAGACAGAGGAAGAAACTTAGGAAGGACCCTTCCTAATGGGTCAAGCATTTAAAAGTGGCAATAGGAAGTTTGTACTTTCAGACTTTCAGGATAAGTCAGCTTTCCTGGGTAAACCAGACAGGAAACATGACAAGATGAACTAATTTTTAAAGATGAACTAATTTTCCTTTATTGTAAGGCTACTTTAAACAAATCTTGCAACAGAAGTTTCTCATCACCACATTTAATTGCTTGATCCATTAGGGCGGGTCCTTCCTAAATTTCTTTCTCTGACAGTTAAATCACTGGGGGCTCTTCTCTGATTGTTTCCTAGGTAGCATCTCTTCCATTTTTTTCCCCTCAAGGTCATCCACACATTCCATTAGAGAGCTGTGAAAAAACTTTTTTGCTAAACTATAAAGCAGATCAAAACAAATTCCCTGCCTGGATATTCCCACAGCTCCATTTTTCACAATTTCCCATTTTCCAGAACACTTTCCCTAGGGCAGCACTGTGTATGCCAATACCTCCTGCTATCACCGTTGATGGCTTCTCTTCCTAAGAAATCTGAGTTGTTCTCTTGGCTTCTTACACCTTGTACTGTGATTTCTGGAGTGTTCTTTTGCACCTAGGAAAATATGTCCAATGATTAGAGAGTTACTAAATAGATTGTCATTGGCCCTATGATAATGGCAGGGGTGGGATTCAGCCAGTTTGGACGGGTTCGAAGCAGATTAATTTTAATCTGGTTCAGCGAACCGGTTGTTCCAAGGACTGGCTGACCCCGCCCACCCTGCCCAGCCCCTCCCAGGAGTCTCCACGTGGCCCATTTTGGATGCCAGATAAGTGCAGGGCATGCGCAGAGGCTCTGTGAGGGTGAAAAATGGGCCTACCAAAAGTCCGGAAACAGACCTGTTTCCAGCCTCCGGAGGGCCTCCGGAGGGCCTCCGGAGCCCAGGGAAGGCTGTTTTCACCCTCCTGGAGGCTCTAGTATAGCCTCCGGAGCCTGGGGAGGGTGAAAAATGGGCCTACCTGAAGTACCGGAAGTCCAGAAACAGGCCCATTTCCAGCCTCCAGAGGGCGCGCGAAGAGAACCAGTTGTTACAACCCGTGAATCCCACCACTGGATAATGGAATCCTTTTCTGGCAACTGCCTTTAACCCAAGCGTGCTATCATTTTTCAGAAGTTCATGTCAATTATTTTGTAGCATGGTTAGGTTGCACTCACTCAAGAAGCAAGAATGGGAGAAGATAACAAACCTCTCCTGTTTTTTATTCTCAAGTCTCCTTCCTTCCTTTATTATCCAAAAACTTATTGTGCCAGAGTTTAATTTAACTAAAAATCCCAAAATGCCATATTTGTTATGTAGGACTAGTAAAGGACCATCACTTAATAACGGATCATAGTCTTCTCTACTCTTTCACCCCAAAACCATTCAAGGAGATACTTTTCACCTACATTCTCAGAAAGAAATAATCCTAACTCTGTCCCACAAATGTATGAACAGAAAGTTGCGGCAAGAGGGCCTCTTTAACCCGTAGTAGTTTAATCACAGGCTTAAGCCAACAAAGTGAAGATCAATGTGTTCATCTGGAATCAATATCAAAGATTCAACTGTGATCACAGATTCATGGGTTTAGTAGAGTATTAATTATGATTTCTGTGATGTAACTAGATGTGGAGCAAAGGAAATTTTATTAAGTTCATTTTTTATATGGATGTGGCCCTAAATGCAACACTTACCTCCCGTAGTTTTTCTTCTGGATCATTTTCTGGACTCTTTGTAGTTGTAGTCAGTACCGGATTAGGACTTGAATCTATAAATTCCTTTGTTAAAGCCAATTTTGGGGGATTATCACTCCTAAAACGTGGGAAAGTAGAAAAATTGAGCAAATAAAAATAAAAGAAAATGATTCCAATAAGAATGGGGAAAGGAGAGGCAGAAAGCCAACATGAAAATCACTACAGAATAAATCTAGCCCTGTCTCAGAGCAATCTTAGCTCTGTTCATTACAGCTGCATTATTTAAATCATTTTATGCTTTTTTTGAGGGGGATGTAAAATTATAGGCTCCCACAGGTGGAAATTTAAAGATTAATAAAATGAGTTCCTGCCCTCAGACTTGCAGGCAAGAAAAAATATTTTGGAGGCTGAAAGTAAAACAAACGAATACCCTGTTTCCCCCCAAATAAGATATCCCCTGATAATAAGCCCAATCGAGCTTTTGAGCGCATGGCAGTAAGGCCAAGCACTTATTTCAGGGTTCAAATAAATATAAGACAGGGTCTTATTTTCGGGGAAACACGGTATAAGGATTGGTGACGGTAGAGGTTCGTTCTCTGGGCTTGTGGTTTGGTTTCTGAAAGTTTTGTTACCAGGCTAGGTAACATCCTCAGTGGTATAAGTAACATCCTACACCCAAGCTACAGATACCACTGCATCAGGACTAGTTTTTAAGGAAGAAGAACTCTTAGAATTTAAGAGACCTTAAAACATATTCTCCAAAGTGTTGTCCTCTAGATATATGAAACTATCCATCCAGAATAGTCATTTAAATTGATTCTGGATTAAAGTTTATATATCACATACCAAGCCATCTCCTTTTACCTTTTACCCATAAACTCCTTGGGGCTCCTTTTATTCCACTTTTCTCTGCACTTAGTCCAGGTTTGCTCAGCCACAGGAACTTTAAGGTGTGTACACATCAACTGCTAGAATTCTCCAGTCAGCATGCTGGCTAGGGAATTCTGGGAGTTGAAGTTCGTGCATCTTAAAATTGTTGAGGTTGAGAAACTGGTTTACCTACTTAAATCTTTTACTTAAAAAGGTGATGCTTTGTGCAAAGCCTGAACAAACTGGAATGATTGCTAAACTCTTAATTTTGCTTTGTGGCTGAAGCAGAGACCATGATAGTTCCTGGGTCTTTGTGAACTTTTGCTGAATGCCTTCTTCAGTCACTCACACCAAAAAAGATAGGATGTGCTGATGGTAATTCTAGTTTTTAAAAAAAAAAAAAGAATATCAATTTCAAAATTAGATGCTTCATAAATAAAGTACTTAACTAAAACTATGAAAGGAGTTACAGATCAAATATTCAGCAAATACCTCAACAGTTGCTGTAAGCGGGCCCAGCTCTCCTTGATATCTTGGTGTTTGAGGGATACTTGTGCTGCCAGACTGGGGTGAAGACTTATAAGCTGTGACATGGTCACATCTAGCATCTAAAGGTATGGAAAAGGTACAGCGTGAATAATTGGGAGTGGTAATTGGCCATCTGCCATTGGCTGGGCCCGTGCAATCTGACCCACCAAACCAAAGACATCAGACTTGGCATATGCTTTGTGGCCAGCAAGTGCTTGCCAAGCTCTGTTTTTCAGTTACGGGCTACAGAAAGCTCTATTGAGCTCTTCATGAGCCAAATACAGCTTGATGAGTCACATTGTGCACATCTAACTTATAACATCTCCAAAGAAATGTTTTGAATGAGCTCTTCAGATGCAAATGCATATCAACAAGGACATTTTTTTTTTAAAGGAGCTAGGGCTTCTGCTGAAAAGTTAGCTTCCTAACTTTTTAACACTGTATAACCACTAGTATAATGGACCACTGACTCTGGATATAGTTCAGGAGCTGAAGTGCAGAACCAAAATCAGAACCTAGCATGGTTAGGGATTTGGGGATTGAATTTGACAGATCTGGAAGTGGCCAGATTGGAGAAAATAGGTCAAAACTGAGAAAGAGGGACAGAGAGACAGTTCTAAGCAACAGTGATATAATGCTAAATTCTATCAGAAGCGTTTAAAGGAACTTGGTGTTTCACTTAAAGAAAAAAAAGGTAAGGAGAGACATGATAGCAATCTTCCAATACATGAATGGATGTCACAGTAGAGAGGGCGTAGATTTATTCTCTTTAGCACCTGAGGCAATATAAGAAACAACTGTTGGAAATCCAAATTTGAATTAAAGGAGATTTCCTAACTATGTAAGCTACTCAGCAATGGAACAGCCTTCCTCCTTAAGTTGTGAGTGCTCTATCACTGGAGGTTTTCAATAAAAGACTGGACAGCCATTTGTCCAGAATGGTATGAGGATTCCTGTACTTGACAGGAGGTAGGAGATCTCTTCTATCCCTATTAATGCTATGAAGGATTTATGATGTCTTTGATTATCTATGGAACCAATTACAAAGGAAGATGGTGGATTCTTATTCACTGGATACATTCAAGGAGAAGCTGGATAGAAATCTGTTGGGAGTACTTTAACTTGGATTCTTGTACTGAGTAGCAGGTTTGATCTAATGTTCTTAAATGGGTCCTCTATGATCTAAAAATATCGTTCTTTCTCAGCTTAAGTATTCCAGATAATAATTCTATTACTTACCATGACCTGGCTTGCAATATCCCGGATATCCATGTCTGGACTTGACTCAGATTCATTCTGTTTTCTTTCTCCATAAAGATGCCTCAACTGTAACAGAAAGGATAGACTTTAAACCTAGAGAGACAGCTAGCAATCTAATATCCACTACCCACTTCTCAAAATATATGAACCCATGCTCAAAATAGCTATTTATGTTACTTCATAAAAACCAATAACCTTAATTTTTTAAAAAATTTAAATTCTTAAAGTTTGAATTTTTGTATGATCCAAGCCAAGATTTCTGAGCTTCTAAATCTAACTGGGTGAATAACATCAATTATAAATCTTCACGTTGTAAAGTTAGAAATTGTACAGCAGCTTTACCCAACCTTGCTAGAAGCTGAAATACAGGACATCTGTTAAGGAAGGCAAAAATTACAGCATCAAACCATTCCTTATTACACTACTCTTTATAAAGTAAGATAGTATAGCTAGAACTGTATGCTGTGAAATATTTCAGGGAAAGGAGCAGTATTCCTTCTTGGCTACAGGGTTGACTATCCAATCTTGCCACAATCAGCTTGCTGGATATAGGATAACTGAAGTCTGGATTAAACTGCACATAATCGAGGGGCTTGGATAAAAGTGATGCATCCTGCTGAACCAAATACATGCTTCTAGGTAATTCAATGACCCAGATCTATTTTTATGGTGCAGCTGCCTGGAATGTCATCTCATCCCTTAGTACCTTTGCATGGATGACTGAAAGGAGCACATCTGCTTGCTGGAGGAAAGAAGCTGCTTCTAGTGCCTGCTGCAGGGTTTCATGATGTTCCTTTAATGTCCTCTGGAGCTGAAGCCACCTGAAAAGACAGAAGGAGGACAGGTAAACAGTTTGGCTCTCTCTCTCCTTCTTGAAAAAGCTGCCTTGATTATTGAATTTTAATAGAAAGCTATCAAGCATGGAAACTTAAGAGAAATGCAATCAGATTATACTCTAGCTTGTCTCTGCACCAGTACATCCTGTCTATCAGCTGCTGCCTGGGCTTACATTTTATTCAGGTACTTGCGACGCGCCATGATACTTCTGCTTTCACTCTTCCCTTGTTTCTCAAGCTTCTGAGCCAGGCTATTCAATTCCTCATGCACAGCTTGGAATTGCAGCTCCTCCTAAGTTGAGCGTAGGGGAAAAGCAGAAGAGAGGAGACAATAAAGTAATGTAAACTTAGTTTTCATTAAAATCTCTCTCTCTCTTTGCTCCAATAGAAATTAAACTGGCAACAAGTACAGTGCAGAGAATAGCCGGTTTATGTGTGCATATTGAGATGTGCTGTTACTATTCACATTCAGTGGATGTCTGAAGAACCTCCTAGTCCAGGAACAGATAGATATGTGCAAAGGTCCTCCTGGCCACCTCCTGCTCTTCTAGCAGGAGTTGCATGTCCAGAAAATTCCCGTATTGCATACCAGTCCTGAATGGGAAGTGCTACTCCATCCAGGACTAAAGATGGAAAATTTCCAGGATCAAGAACCCAAACACCCACAGCCACACATTCTTCCTTAGATGAAGCATGAGTCTATTCATCGCCATCTGAATCCTCACAGCCTCTGGACTTTAGCATAAGATATTGGTGACATCATTTGGGCAGTTTGTGGTCAAGATGTGCAACTGGATATCAACTAGTAACCCTATGTAGATTTTAAGGACAAGAGTTGAAAATATTGAGCCTTGAGACACCACATAAGTGAGGAACCTCAGGCTTAAACTCTTCCTTCCAGTAATTGGAACCACCCAGAAAGGAGAAAACTACCACAACACAGTTTTCTCTAACCTCCTTGGGTGATCCAAAAGAATACCATGATCTGATACTGAAAACCACTCAAAGGTCAAGCAGAACCAGAGCCACCACTGCCTGACTCTACCAGAGGTCATCAACAAGTGTAAGCAATGTTGCCGTAGTATTATGCTCCTGTCTGAAACCCAACTGAAAAAGGTCCAGATAACCCTTCTCTACAGCCTACTGAAGCCACAGTCCAAACAACTTCTCAACAAATTTTCCTAAAAAAAAAAAAGTTGGACATTGGACAAAAATTATCCAGGGCTCTTGGGTCAAGCAATGATACACCACTACTTCCTTCAAGATAGAAGAACCACTCCTTCCCTCATGGAAATTGACATTCCTGCATAGATTCAACCACATAACCACTTAAGCCTTTACAAACCAAGGAGGGCATAAATCTAATAAACTAGTGGCAAAGTTTGCAATCCAAAGAACCCTCTTTACTTCCTTGGGAATGAAACTCTTCCCAGCTAACCTGCAAAACAATGGTTTGAGTTCCTTAAGAGAACTTGCTCAGTCTGAGTCCAATATTGAGGAGATCTGCAGAGCTCTTCTAAAACAGAACATTTTTGCAAATACATCAGACACAGAAAATAAAATGAAAGAAGAAACATCCTTCAAATGCCATTCACTACACAAATTCCCATAAAGAATGTCAGGAAGATTACCTGCTTTAAGTCAAGGATCTGCCGGGTAATTTGTACCTTATCTGCCTTCTCTTGCAGTAAAATAGCTAGCAAAGGCTTCTCTTCCTAGAGAGGAAAAGATTATTAAAATATGAGACATTCTGGAAAACACAGTGACCATAATATTTACAGGAAATTTTAAAACATGGAAATATTTCTTCAGAATACACACAGAAATTGTGTTTGTAAATGTGCATACCAGAGAAACTTGAATATTAAGATCTGTGTAAATTATGCAAAATTAAATAAGGTTGCTAATATTTATAATGGGGTAGGATTTTCTTCATTCTTTTCAGGTTTAGGAAAGAAACTTGAGAAATTTTTAAACTTATGCCAAGAAATGGAATATAAGTGAAGGACAGAAGTTATGGATACTGAAATTAAAATGTCTACTAGAATTAAAAGAAAAAAAACCTTTGAAGACTGAAGGGCACTGTAGATAAACTTTGACCACCATAAGGTTCTCCTGGCTTTCTCCCTGTTTTGAGCTTTAAAGAGAAATGCCCAGGGTGAAATGGATCGCCTGATCTGGTAGCGATGGCGGCAGGTGGTTCGGAGAACCGGTAGCAAAAATCCCTGCCTCCCCACCATGCCCAGCTGAGCCGCATGATCATCAGAGGCTTTTTTTTTTTACTTTTAAAAGCATTTTTTCTACAACCTCTTCCGATGAAAAAATGCTTTTAAAAGTAAAAAAAAATAGCCCCTGATTATCGCACGGTTCAGCTGGGATCATCAGAGGCTTTTCAAAACATTTTTTTCTGCAACCTCTTGGCCAAAGAGGTGGTTTAAAAAATGCTTTGGAAAGTCTCTGACAATCCTAGCTGAGTTCCTGATCGGCAGAGAGGCTTTTCAAAGCATTAGAAAAAATGCTTTGAAAAGTTAAAAAGAAAAAAAAGTTGGCCACGCCCACCCAGTCACATTAACTCCCCCCACCAAGCCACGCCCACAGAATCGGTAGTTACAAATTTTACATTTCACCCCTGGAAATGCCCCAAACTTTTCCTTTATGTAAAACCTTAAAAACACTTTAATTAAAGGTAACAGTTCGGGTTTACTACTGGAACTGAAATCCACCACGTCTGAGTAACACTAGCCTGAGGAAGGGGGGGGGCGAAGGGGGGTAGAAATATTTTCTCTATCTCAAATTAGATTATTGATGAAAATGTATCCACTTAAAAAAGAAATCAGAGTAAATCATTTCTTAAATGTGACAACCCTGAAGTCCCTTAAATATTTGAACCAATGAACTTATAGACAAAAAGTGAATAGGCCTCAGCTCTCTATTTGAAATTTCTGGAGATGCCTCCAGACTAAGCAGAAATAAAATTTTGGGGGTCTTTTTTCTTAGGTAGGGCTTCTCCACCCCCCAAAAAAGACTATTTTTGCCATTTTGGAGGGTCTTAAAGGGCAAAATGCATATTTAGGCCTCTGTAAGGCTTGAGCAGTTACTTCAATCCTAACCACCACAAAATAAAGTTTGAAAAGAAGTTTTCAGTGCTGCCCACTCCAGAGAGATTATCACTGGACACATCCATCCTTACTCAAAAAGGTTGCCCACTTCCATCACAGAGAATGATGATGATGCAGAAAAAAATAATAATGGCTCATACTTCCACCACCATAACAAAATTCACATCTCTGAAAAGAAACTGTATCTGGGACTCATTTTTTGGCCTTGTTCCAGAGGTGGTATTCAGCAGGTTCTGACCAGTTCTAGAGAACCGGTAGTGGAAATTTGGAGTAGTTTGGAGGACTGGTAAATCCACCTCTGACTGGCCCCGCCCCATCTATTTTCTGCCTCCTGAGTCCCAGCTGACTGGGAGGAAATAGGGATTTTGCAGAAACCTTCCCCTGGAGTGGGAGGGAATGGAGATTTTACAGTATCCTTCCCCTGGCACACCCACCAAGCCACGCCCACCAAGCCATGACACACCCACCAAGCCACGCCCACAGAACCGGTAGTAAAAAATTTTGAATCCCACCACTGCCTTGTTCCTACTTATCCTAAGTAATTACCTTCTGCCTGATCCAGGCTTCTAGTTGTTCAGCTTTCTGGTTGAAATCTTGTAGGTTCTTGAACCCAACTACTGTTTTAGTCTGATTTGTTGCCATGTGTTTCAGCAATTGCCATTGTTCTTGCAAGGTCTGAAGTCGTCTCTCTATCTCTGAGCTGGATTTTGGTTGGATCATCAGCTGTTCACCCATCTGCAGGAAAGATGGGGAAAATATATTAACAACGTTGAAACTACAACCATATTGTCTTGCAAATGCATTTGCCCAATGAAAAGAAGTATAGAAAATGAGGTTAGCAATCAAAAAATAAAATTTCCACAGCATATTCTATTTGGCCTAGATTGTCATTTTTTTAAAAAAAGTTTGATAATTAAGCCCTATGAGAAGTCAACTGGCAAGGTTGTTTTCAAATGTCAGTTATGAAAGTAGGTTGTTAATTGAATGTAGCAGATGAGGAACTTCTCACAAATTGAGGGTCAAAATTTACTAATTTGGGAGCAATGGGAAAGTATTACAAAAAAAGATTGTATGTACACTAGTATCTTAATAGACCTAAAAAAATAATCTAATGTGGATACTAAGACTCAGCTGAATCCTGTAACTGTTGAACCAATCAAGTGAGAATTGAATAGTATATAAAAGAGTGGCAACTGAGGAAACTCTCTATTACATGCAAAGATATTTCCAATTCCTGGAATATTAAGGTGGCACCAGTGTTGGGTTGCCCCTGGTTTGGACCGGTTCTATAGAACCGGTAGTAAAACTGGTGGGAGGCTCCACCCACCGACCCCGACGACATCAGGATGCTTCTGCGCGGCTCTGTTGCAAACTGGTAGTAAAGGTAAGTAGAACCCACCCCTGGGTAGCACGCAGAGGAAGGAACTCAGTAGGAAGGGAGTTTGGTTTGTGGACATACAAATATCTTACATGGCTAATTTGGCCTTGTTCCTGAGAAAATGGCACAGAAAAAGTTCTGATAAAGTAGTTGTGAGAAAGAGAAGGGAAGCCTGTTTGCTCGCACTACTTTTCTTGTCTGGAAGAAAATCTGCTTTAATAAAAACTTCTGTACAGTTCATCTTCATCTGATTTTAAATTAACCGTGGAATAGGTAAGAAGGAAACAATTAAGCATTAAAAACTTCAAATTGAGCTTGACTTGGTGATTTCATGGACATATCCATGTTGTTTTCTTGGCAACAATACTGTAGCAGTTTGCTGTTGCTTTCTTCCGGGACTTTATTCTTTACTTAGCTGGGAGGTATTTGGTGGAAAATTCCACAGAGGGAGAAAAAGTTGGCCTTTAAGCAGGGACTGGCACATTTCCAGCAGCCCACTATCTCACGAACATCTGCACTAGCTTTATTTGTAACAACATGCGATAGTTTTATTTTTGAATGCAATTATGAAATATTTATTCTTATGTCTATTAACATGCTACACCGAAGTAAAAGAATACACACTTTTGTTTCTTTTCCAGAAAAACATGAAAAAAGTTGATTAATATTTTAAACTGGTATTTTCTCCCCTCTCTGGATCTTGTAGATAGGAGGAGATTTAAGGCATTCTGAGCTACTGAAGAATAAATGCAGGTGTCTTTTTTTCATGCAGATGTAAAGTAAGAGGAAGTAGCCCACAGACCACATTTTACCTGGTTCAGTTTGATGATGGTATTCTCAAAATCCTTCATCTCTCTCTGTAATATTTGAGCTATCCGTTCCCATTCCTGAAATCTGCAACCATCCTTCAGGTCATGGAGTTTTCCTCGCATCCATTTTTCAGCCTGAAAGGGATGAAAAATAAACAGGTGGGGAAAAATATAGATGGTTTGCTATCCTTTGCTATAGTTCAAAAGTCAGCTCTTATGTGGGAAAAGACAAAGGATATAGGGCACTATGAATAAGATCTCTTCTAGTATCGCAATAAAGAACTCAAACAAGATTATGTACCCATGTTATTTATTCCAGTGGATGTTAAAAGTAAAGGTAAAGGTTCCCCTCGCAAATACATGCTAGTCGTTCCCGACTCTAGGGGGCAGTGCTCATCTCCGTTTCAAAGCCAAAGAGCTGCTGAATTGCCGACCTTTCCATCAACAAGCTCAGCGTCTTAGCCACTGAGACACTGTGTAACAGTAAATGTTACAGAACTATAATGTGGTAGCGAGGCTTCCAGCAAAACTTAAATGAAGTGGTCTGGATGGCTTTGTGCAGGCCTAGGTGTGCACATATGTCATCTCTCCTGCAGGAGTTGCATTGGTTGCTGATTTGCTTCTGCATCCTATCCATGGTGCTGGTTGTCACCCTTAAAGACCTACATGGCTTGGGACCAGGGTACTTACGAGACCGCCTTCTGCGACCAGTAGCCTCTCATCGACCAGTTCGCTCCCATAGAGAGGGGCTCCTCAGGGTGCCGTTGGCCAAACAATGTCGACTGGCGGCCCCCAGGGGGAGAGCCTTCTCTGTGGGGGCACCTGCCATCTGGAACGAGCTCCCCCCGGAGATACGGAGGATCCAAGACTTACGCATCTTCCGCCGCGCCCTAAAAACGTTTTTATTCCAACAGGCTGGTCTGGCCTAACTCTCCCTTTTAAATTGGCTTTTAAATTGGGTTTTAAATGTTTTTTAGATAAATTGGATGTTTTAATTTGTTTTTTGAGCCTAAATTGTTTAATCTGTTTTTAATAGTTTTTTAACTTTTGTATGTCTTTGTATTTTAATTTGGCTGTTCACCGCCCTGAGTCCTTCAGGAGTAGGGCGGTATACAAATATGATAAAATAAATAAATAAATAAAATAAATTTGAAGGACCATCTTCTCTTGATTACATCGACCCAATTTACCAGAGCAGGGAAGCAAGGAATGTTGTGGGTCCCCTCTCCTAAGGAGGTACATCTAGTGGGATCAAGAAGAAGAGCCTTCTTTGTGATGGCTCCCTCCCTTTGGAACATCATCCCGCAGAAATAAGATTTCTTCCCCCCCCCCCATCTGATCCTCTTTGGAAGGCCCTGAAGACCTGGTATTGCCAATGGGCCTGGGAACCCAGATGGCTTATTTGATTAACTGTTGTCACCAAGAGGGTGAGGGATTATTGCTTTTTATTGTTTTATATTAGGTTTTCTTATTTTTGTAAGCTGCCCGGAATCACAGAGAGAGAGTTGGGCAGCCGTATACATTTTCTTAAATAAATAAAACTTTCTAAGACAATGAAAATAACTATAACTGGACCAAACCAAAGATAACTGGAAAACCAAAGATTTACAGACGTATTGCAATGTTAAGACATGTGGACATTAATTCCCAGAATTCCTCAACCAACATGGGAATAAAACATGTCTTAAAGTTCCTGAGGTTGAGAAACACTGGATTAGGGGATGAGGCATAAGAGAGACTTGTGTTGCACAAGCATGCAGGTAATCTGAGTAATGCCTTTTGTTACTAAAAGATCTTTAGAAAAGCAATATTGTTCCGTAGTAAAAGATCATAGTATAAATCCTACCAACTCTAATTAAATAATCTGATTGCAAGCACTAGAGAAAAATGCTGCCTGATCCCAGAAAGCTGCTGCCAGAATGCAGACTAGGTGGATGATTACACAATCTAACTTGGAGGAAGATAATTTCCTATTTACAACACATGCATGCATCTTCTTTCCTCTGGAGTGGCTAAAGGTTTGGGGAACACAAGTACACATCCACTGACTAGATTCATACATGTAGGTGTAATGAAATTTGCTTAGGTTTTGCACAATGTATGAATCCATTCATTGTGAGTTATTCAACGGACAGCTCATAGCTTGGATGAAATGAATAAACTGTAGGAAAAGAGCAGGCTGAGCTGCAAGGTGGAGCTAAACATGTCATCAGTTTGGAATCACTGTGTTGCCACAACAGACCCAAGTCCATCCTCCAGTGAATTCTACTGACCCTTATCTAGTGCCAATTTAGCTTTGACCATTAGTTGACTAGATTCTTATGTATAGGTAGCAATAATAAACTCTCCTGTGCTTTGAACTCAACAAATGCTCCTGGTTATTTGCACCTGACATTAGCCCCATTACTGTTGCTATGTGAAACTCAGTCATTCCATCTTTCTCACCTACACACAGACCTGCCCTAAAAGTTGAGACATGCATTTAGATGCTTCAAGTAATAAAATATTCACTATTCTAGCAGCTTTTCATCTTAGTGAAGATCTATCAGCGATCTAAGATCTATCACTGCTAAATCTATCAGCGTTCAGTTATTAAACTCATAGCTACATGACTCACTTTGATATCTACACAATATCCACATTCTTGCTTTGTGCTTCATAAACCAAGAAATATTGGGATTACCAAGATCTAGAAAGGAGGCAGTCAAGGAAATTGCACAATCTGAGCTTCTGTCTTGGATTGCCTACACCCAAGAACCAGGCAAGCATTAGCAGCTTCCCAGAACAGGTGGGACACCATTAAATTTTTTGTGTTTGTGTCATCCGACTCTTTCTAAAGTGTCAGCAGAAACTAATTGAGCAATTTCTTTCATGGCCAGGGAAATAGTTAAATGATGACAGTAAACCAGGGATTTTCCTTACTGGAGTCCATATTCAAGACTTTCAGAACCTTCTAAAAACAATCATTTATTTCACTGTTTTATTTGAAGGCACATGTTCACAGCCCATTTTGTGTTTGCAGACTTACACCAACACATTTAACTGCCCTCCCTGCACAAAAGTGAGACGTCTAAGTCATGCCCTTTCCTTAAAAAAAAAAAAAAAGGAGGAAAAAAAATCAACATTTCTGTGGACTGACCTACTGTCCTCTGTCCTTTGCCTTAAAGAGAGGCTGCCAAGGATGACCTCATGCCATAGCAACAGCTTCCCTCCCGCTAGCCAAAGAACCTTGCTTCTTTCCATCTGCACGTCCTCTCACTCTAATAAAGGAAAGTCCTTTGGCAGCAAAACACTGCACTCTCTTCCTTTCTACTGCAGTTTTGAAAAGAAGAGCAGAAGACAGCCTTTTATTGTCCTCTTTTGGGGTGAGAGTTAAGCCAATTTCTTCCTTTGCACATTTTCTTTCTTTACCTGCACCATGTCACAGTTGAACTGGGCTAGGAGAAGGCTCCACTTGGATAGGTCTGCCACTCCTGTGCTGCTTTCTATGCAGGGCTTCAGCTCCACTACTGTGCCTGGTTTGGTATTTTTGGTACTCTCTTTCCAAGGAGATGCTGCAGCAGAGCTTGCAGTCTAGGAAGGAGAGAGAGAGAGACAGAATGAGAAAGTGAGCTTTCCTGGATTTGGCCGGAATCAGATAGAAGAGAAGTAACTATGACTTAACTGACCTTTGGTTCCAAAACCAACATTGGTTTGGGTACGAAATGGCAAAGCTGAGCTTTAATTGCCCCACCCTAAAACTCTGTATTGCTGAAAAGATGCTCAGCTTTGTGTTAAGTCTTCTTTACTACCCGCTTGAAAAGTCTTGGAATTTGTTCCATTCCTTCGAATGTGCAGCTGATCCAACAACAGTATGGTATGTGTGTGTGAAGTGTGCCACTTCATATGGCACTGTTTTCTTTATCCAATCCCTCCCAAAGGTGCTTTTTTCAAGAGGACTTTCTTCTTTTTCTTTGAAGACGTTTCGCTTCTCATCCAAGAAGCTTCTTCAGCTCTGACTGGATGGTGGGGAATGGAAGGATTTATACTCCTTGCGGACAGCTCGTCACTTGCATTCTTTTAGGGAGTCGTTGAGGCCACTTGGATGTTTATCTGTGTCCTCACCTGAGTAGTGCAAATGGGTGTGGAGCCTTCTTGGAACTGCTGAAAGGATTGTTGTTGTTGACTGGAGATAGATGATGTTGTATTCCTGCCCTTGTCTTTTAAAAAACAAAGACCATTCTTTTGAAGTCAGCAAAGTCCACATTTCGACAGAGAGGACTGCTGGTTTGAAAGAAGGGTCAAAGAGGCCATCTATGTCAAAATTGAACAGCCCTCTCCCAATAGAGGGGGAGGGATACGATATCATCTATCTCCATTCTACAATGCAGTCCTTTCAGCAGTTCCAAGATGGCTCCACATCCATTTGCACTATTCATTAATCCTGAGGACACAGATAAATCTCCAAGTGGCCTCAACAACTCTTGAAAAGAATGCAAATGATCAGCTGTCTGCAACAGGGGTTGTATTCATTTACCTTTGCTACAGGTTCGCAAATGTGAGCACGCACGCATGCACAGATCAACAAAAACAGGACGTGATGACGGTCAGGTGGATGGGTGCAGCCTCCTGTAGCCGCCACTACCGGTTTGCTCGAGCCGGATAGAACCAGCTGAATACCACCACTGGTCTGCAAGGAATATAAATCCTTCCATTTCCCACCATCCAGTCAGAGCTGAAGAAGCTTCTTGGATGAGAAGCGAAACATCTTCAAAGAAAATCAAGAAAGTCCAGTTGCCTCTTGACAAAGCACCTTTGAGACAACCATAACCTGGATGACTGAAAATCTCCATAGACATTTACCCAATCCTTCCAAAGCAGTTCAAAGATTTGCCAACCATCTTCACTCCTGCTGACTTAAGCACACTGAGAAGGTGCTGAGAAGAGAATGAGCCAATCAGTGCTTCCTCCAACTAACCAGCAGAAGACTAAAAACACCCCAAACCCCAAAGTCATTGAATCAGAGGCCCATTTACGTTACTGCCTGCTCATGAACAACTACAACAAAATTTTCACTCCAATAATTAAATTGGTAGTCCTCCCTGCCACCCTAGGTCTTTAGTATACTTTTCCTTACTTGTAAATATGTAAGAATTTGTAACAAAGTGAAGCTACCATTCCTCTTATAAGAAAAATCTCTCTTGATTGCTGCAAAGGTAGCATGTCTAGTCATAACTTTTGCAACTTTCCCTAATGTCTCCTATTGCAGTTGTCAGACGCAAGAATAGCCTGCAAATTCTAAAGAAAATTCTTAATTTTTAGGCAATTTGAAGAAGAACTGCTTGTAAGGGGACTTTTTCCTCTGCCTTGGGAGTAACCAAAATCTCATTTTCCCATTCCACATAAAAGGGAAAGAGAGAAAAAAAAGTTTTTTAAAAAGTTGGGTATTTTCCCAAGTGCCTGGTCCATCAGAAAGAGAAAGGGAAATTGTCAAAATCTTGACAATTTCACAATGGAATCAAGGACATATTCCCTTTAAAAGACCTCAGTGATGGCTGAGGCTCAAAAAACAAGGGTTTTGCTCCAGGGAGGAAATGGAATACCCATAAATTCTGTGGAATGCCATATTTAGGAAAAAAGCAAGCTTTTATGTGGTTTGGGTTATTTTAGAGCTAAAAAGAAATAAATCAGGTAAACTGCCAATTTAGCCAAAGCTGTAGGATTATAAAGGCCTGTAGTTGTTTTTTAACTGAGACAGAATCTTTGTATGAATGTGTTCCAAATACAGGTAGTCCTTGACTTACAACAGTTCATTTAGTGGCCATTCGAGTTTACAATGGCACTGAAAAAAATGACTTATGACCATTTTTCACACTTACAACCATTGCAGCATCCACCTCGTCACTTGATCAAAATTCAGATGCTTGGCAACTGACTCGTATTTATGACAGCTGCAATGTCCCAGAATCATGTAAGCCCCTTTAGCGACCTTCTAACAAGCAAAGTCAGTGGGGGAGCCAGATTCACGTAACAACTGTGCTACTAACTTCACAACGGCAGTGATTCACTTAACAAGTGTGGCAAGAAAGGTCATAAAATGGGGCAAAACTCAGTTATCAAATGTGTCACTTAGCAACAGAAATTCTGGGCTCAATTATGATTGTTAAGTCAAAGACTACCTGTACACATCATTCCCATCCCTCATTTTTTGTGTGAGGCAGCCATTTTAGATGGTAGGAAAGAGATATTCAAAACCAACTCTTTGCTAACATCTAGTGCTAATCTGAATTTTGGCAGCTCAAATCAGGTAATCCCAGTTTTAAGCTTTATACATTAATATTACCATACTTGATGGCATCAGATGCTAATGATGACTGATATTGCAGCTTTGCTGCTTTATCCTCATGCTTATATTGGCTTGAAATAACAATATAATAGTTCTGGTCATAAAGCTGTAATTGCTCAGCAGTTAATGTATTTTCATTGATACACACTACGTTATAAAGTAGTGGGTGGCAAATTTAATATTTATTGATTTATTAAATTTTTATGAAGTTTTCTGTTGTTAAGCAAGACATTTAAGTGAATTTTGCCCCATTTTACGACCTTTCATGCCACAGTTGTTAAGTGAATCACTGCAGTTGATAAATTAACGACATAGTTAATCTGGGGAACCACTGACTTTGCTTGTCAGGAGATTCCAAAAGATGATCACATGATCCCAGGATACAGCAACAGACATAAGGTTGAACCAGTTGCCAAGCATCTGAATTTTGATCAAGTGACCATGGGGATGCTGGAAAGGTTGTAACTGTGAAAAACTGTCATAAGTCACTTTTTTCACTGCCATTGAACGATCACTAAATGCACTGTTGTAAGTCGAGGACTACCTTTATTTAGTTTAGGGAAGGGGTGGGCAACTGTGGCAGTGGTGAAATCTAAAATTTGTTACTACTGGTTCTGTGGGCGTGGCTTGGTGGTGGTGGGTAATGTGGGCATGGCTTGGGGGGGTGGGGGTGGCCATTTTTTTTTTATACTTTTAAAACCATTTTTTCTACAACCTCTTCAGAGAAGAGGTTGTAAACAAATGCTTTCAAAAGGCTCTGACGATCCCAGCTGAGTTGCCTGATCGGCAGAGGCTTTTTTTCTTTTAAAAGCCTCTGCCGATCAGGCAACTCAGCTGGGATCGTCAGAGGCTTTTAAAACCATTTTTTCTACACCCTCTGAAGAGCTGCACGATCATCAGAGGCTTTTTTTTTTTACTTTTAAAAGCATTTTTTCGGCCGAAGAAGTTGCAGAAAAAATGCTTTTAAAGATTTAAAAAAAAAAAGCTTCTGATGATTGTGTGGCTCAGCTGGGTGGAGAGGGGAGCAGGGATTTTTGCTACCGGTTCTCCGAACCACCCGCCTCCATCGCTACCAGATCGAGCAATCCAGTCCGAACTGGGAGCATTTCATCCCTGAACTGTGGCCCTTTTACAACCTGTGGATTTCAACTTCCAGAATTCCTGAGACAGCCAAGCTGTCTCGGGAATTCTGGGAGTTGAAGTCCACAGGTTGTAAAAGGGCCACAGTTGCCCACCCTTGGTTTGGGGAATTATACTTTATTCAACACAAACATTTTAAGCTGTCTTTGCCTTTCTGAAAGCTGGCTTGGTTATTAATTTGCTTTATATCCTGCTTCTCAGCAAATTTCTGTTCCGCTGTAGTATTTGTCCTTTACATAATGGCATAAGAATGCAGTCCATAGAAGCTCCCTGACCAGTTTCAGGCTCGCTGCAGCCTGCATCAGAGTGTCCATTGAATTACTTCGGTTGATTTGAAATCCATCAGAGTGTTTGCATTTCCACTGAATACAAGAATCTGGTTTATAAGGAAAGGACTGTCCATTTGGCTCAGCATTTGCCATCGTGACTGAGGTCACGACTGCAGGAACACTTTTCTAAAAGCCATTCCGAAGACTGCAAATGATGAGGTTGTTACATAAGCAACATTTCCCAAAATTGTTATGTTTAACTTTTATGTTAAATTTCTTCTAATTTAACTACCCTGCTCTAGCTTTCTTTCCCTCAGGCTCCAAGAGAAACTAAAGCAATTTCTCCTGAACTTCTAAAACAAAAGCATGACTTCATGCCTGCTTGCTTTACAAATGAGCTTTAGACTCGGGCTCCTGAAAGGCTGACTAAAGACACTTATTTTAAGCAACTCATCGAATGGCAGCCCTGAATAGCTTCCAAGCTTTGTTCTTGAGCTCTGCAATGACACAATGTTTTGTCCCTGCTCCAAGACAGCTAAGGGACTGGCAGCTATAAAAGTGACCGCTATCTAAACTCAGCCAAAACTCCAGCAACAAAATACTAACACTGCAAATACTCTACCTCAAGTCCCACTGGGGATACAGAGATCAATAGGACTTATAAGATAAAACACAGAACAAGAAGCTTAAAATCACCTTTGTAAAATATGACATAAAAGGATCCCCAACTATAGCACAGGAAATAGAAAGTGATGGTGGGAAAATAGTCATCATACCTATGGAACAGGGATAGGCAGCTCAGGGCCCTCTCAATCTTTTTTTTTTTTTTAACTCCAGACATCTTGAAATCATGAGTACCCTGTTTCCCCTAAAATAAGACATCCCCCGATAATAAGCCCAATCGGGCTTTTGAGCACATGCACTAAGCCTTCCCCTGAAAATAAGCCCTCCACGAAAGTATTTAAATGCATGCGCACCCGCTCCCTGCCATTTCCTCTGGTTTCCTCCATGCACCCCAAAATAATAAGACCTCCCCGAAAATAAGGCCAAGTGCTTATTTCGGGGTTCAAAAAAAATTAAGACAGGGTCTTATTTTCGGGGAAACACAGTACTGACAGTAAATTGTAGGAACTTTCATCGTACATTTGTAGAGCAGCAAATGACACATAACATAACTAAGGAATATGATACATCTGAGTATATATCGCCTCTACAGAGAAAATGCAATCCTGTGGTTATATCTACAACACAAAAGGCAATAATTTTATGTTGTACAATGCAATGTTTAGTTAAATTCTCCCAAGAATATATGAATTGTTCAGTCCCTTC
The DNA here is from genome assembly GCF_059756535.1 of Pantherophis guttatus. Taxonomy (NCBI): domain Eukaryota; kingdom Metazoa; phylum Chordata; class Lepidosauria; order Squamata; family Colubridae; genus Pantherophis; species Pantherophis guttatus. The sequence continues at coordinate 286,262,866 of NC_142063.1, read as the reverse complement.
AATCATATATATTTGATTTTAAGGCCAAGTAGCAGAATTCTCTTTCCTTTCACAAAGATTTCATAATGCCTAACACTGTGAGGCCCATTATACTATAGAGATGTATTGAATCAGAATAGGAGAAAATGAACAAAGCTAATTCCCAGTGAATAGCAAGCTGCACTGGGTGGTAAGTCAGGCTAATTTTATGCAATGGCTTAGGCAACCTGGAAGCACATTGCAAAAGGCCACCATTAAAGAAATGCTATCGGCAATGGAGTCCTTCATTATAACGTTTGCACAATTGAATATTCCTACCATAGGGCAAGCCTTAGTGTGGTAACTGGAAGTTGTGCTCTCCCACTGTATATTGAGATGTGTTGAATGATTGACTCCATCGAAACAAGCTTTAATATTAGTCATCTTCTATGAAATATACCCTCCCTAAAGGGCCCCAACTATTCTGCTTCATATTCAGCACCACATAAGTATATGTTTATTATTTTTTTTAGGACTTTACATTTTCTGCAATGTTACTACTATGACTTCATTTTAAATAGGTATGTTTTTAGGAGACATTTTAATAGACCAATGTTTTATGGGTTTGGAATTATTTTTAATTGTATTTATTATGATTTTATATTTTAGCATGCTTCTATATGCATTTTGCCCTGCGGACCATCGCTACCATGTAACTAATGATTTTAGAAATTAATAGAATAAAACTTGCTGAACTATGACTGTCATTCTTCCCAGTCAGCATGACATTTGACCACACTGGCTGAAATAGTGAGAAGCAATCCAACACATCTGGAGGGCCACAAGTCACAGAAAGGCAGTCCAAGTTGTCATTCCCCATGCTGTGCGTCCTGTTCAATTTTCCACTGAGATAAGCTTATGGATTTGCTTAGTAACCTAATTCATTTCCTCCCATGAAATTTTCCCCAGAAATGAGTTTCTGTCTGGCAGGAAAGAAGGAGGGAGGTTGAAAATGAGCAAGAAGGTCACTCTACGCAGGAACACAAAAAAGGGACTGTCACAGGCAGCCTTTGAGACGGTGGAGGGTCGGTAGGTGACAACTGTGTCCCGACATCTTGCATCAGCTTATGCTTTCAGACTAAGTTGTTTGTCACATCCTCTTGGAATCAGCCGTCTGTAATACTAATAAAACAATACCCTGCTCATTTATGTTGGCTGCAGATACTTTGACATCATGTGTTGTTTTGCAACAGGACTTCTAGACTGTATCATTATATACACCTGCTCACAAATGAGATGGGACAATGCTGTATTCAGATATCAGAAAGGCAGATGGTGAACTAGTTTTGGAGATCTGTATCCCAACCATTTCTACAACTGGATACATGCTGTTTATCAAGCAAGCAGTTTTTAAAAAGTCCTTTATAAGAAAACCACAATGCTACTTAATTTAATACTAAGTTATGGAGTTTTAGGAGGCACAATTTTTTTAAAAAAAGCAGTCAAAAGCTACAGGGTTTGATGCAAAGTCATTACTGAAATTTAACAGAACAGAGACTGTTTGAGCGGATGAGATAGACAGCTTGGTGCATTAAGCTAAAATGAGGTTTATATACCATTTTAACATGGGTTTTTTTTTTCCTCTGCTAAAAAAAACTGGTTGGAAAATGTGCCTTTATTACTTGGCTATCACAATCAGAGCTTCAGATCCATATTTCCTAAAAGCTGCATGAGCCGCATGTGGTACAAGGCATGTGGGTGGTCCGTTTCTGTTTTTCAAGATCGATTGTATTTATTTCACCTCTTCATTTGATCAGCATGCATGAGCCCATACCTTCCTGAAAGCCTGTCACAAATTCACGCAAGCATCCAAACAGATACTCTTTTGTTTTGTGGTTGGAAAGTAAAAGGAATGATAGCTTGGTGTTCCAAAAGACGTTTCCCATAGGAGAAGGGTGGGGCAGATACTGAGTTGGCAGAGAAAAGAAGACTTAAGAAAAATAAAAAGTCTGCTGGAAAAGAGAACTTGTAGAATTGGAAGGAGGACTAATGGCTGGCAACCTGAGGAGGTAGTTTGTTGGTTGTTCAGAAGAGTCGATCCAAAGAGGAGAAGGTGCTGTGAGTTCCTTTCTACCCACTGCAGAGGCTGAAGTAATGGAAGATGTGAAGCTATATCGACCAGAGAGAAAGCTTATGGCAGCCTAAAAGGGTATGTTGGCCAGTACATTTAGCTCCTTACATTTTTTTTTCTAAATAAAATGTAAGAAGAGTATTTATAAATAGTGCAGTGTATATGTGTGGGTACACATTTGTTAAACCAATACTGTAGAATGCATACAGATTAAATTTAGGCTGCATAATATTTAGTACAGTAAAGGAAAAGGTCCGTTTTACAATGCATTTTAAATCTTTAACCATGATGGCTATAAGCCAAGCAAAGAATGGAATGTAGTTACCAAGTTGTAAATAACTCTTGCAAAGAAAAGCTATAAACTCCAAGGTTAATGCTGCTTTCTGTCTTAATGAAAGGAGGGGAAATCGTGAGTTTTGCACTATGTCAAATCCTGTGAACCCACAGCAGTCCCTGAGACAATCAGATTGTTCCAGAGAGACTAAATGAGAGCCTGTTATTTATCTTCTCTAATGAAAATTTTCTCTCCAATTTTCTTTAGAGCTGCGCCTTTTTGTAACTTAAAGGGGCTTATAAAAAAACTGAGAATCTATACCTTGCAAACAACCTGATGCATCATACTGGTCGTATATCTCATTCTACGAGGCAGTCTTCATGATCAGATTATGAATGCTTGTTTTTTCTTTGTTGTGAGAATCTGTAAATCGTCCCTCTTTGCCATTTTTCTACATAATATACTGCACATTGATTCCTCTTTTCAAGTACTATCTTCCCACTCAACAATAGAAAATAGAACATACTGGGTACTTTTAGTTAATATTGAACAAACTTCTATTTTAGTTTTAGATAAAATAATTTTACAGGGCCATAATGATTCTGAAAGAATTTAAGAAAGTCACAGATGAAGAAACTGGTCATCTGATTGACTGATGTTGATGCTGCCAAGTTGTTTCCACCTGCAGACCAACACACAATATACAGCATGTTACTAATAGAAACAGAATGCTGTCAGAGTGTGGATCATTAGGGCAAAATGATTTCTGTTCAGATGACAGCTGTAACTCCTAACTAGGTTCAACACTAGTTCGCTAGACCGTATCTACTGATGGTGGCTCTCTATCTTTGATTTAGCACCTTGACAGCCTTACTTGATTCAGATAACAAAGAGAGATATACTGCTTGGGGAAAGCCTTAAAATTCACAAGAATATGGATACATTGAGAGTTATATACTTCCTGATTTTATTTCTAGGCCAGAATGGGAATCTTGCACTTTCTTCCTTCACCTTTTCCAGTGCAAAGCATCAGTTATAGAAGAAACAGAGAAGTCTCCTCCCCACCCCAAATCTTCTATAATAGCCCCTTTAGTTACTAATTAAAAAGGATATGATAGAATGGTTTGGTTACAGTTTGGGAAGAGATGGATATGATTTACAGACTTCTTGAATGGATTGTCATCTTTTCCCTCCATAATTTAAGCACCTTGGGTGGAAAGACAAGACTTCAATGGATGAAGACACAAAACTAATTTCCACAAAAGGACTAGCACAATTTATAACAAGATTTTAAATATGAAGATGGTAATTGCATCAAAAGATTTGTGTATTTATTGACTACCATTTAGCAAGATGTTAGCCATTATAGGAGGCAAAAAATCTTTCTCAGAAGCATTACAAAAAGCATCAGTTGAAAGCAAGCCATCATAAATCAATTAATGCTTATCCTTCCTTCTGATCCAAAATTCAAAACATTCTGATAACGTATATTAATCAGTTAATGACGTGTATTCAAAAAATAACCTGAGGTTGGAGTCTACTAAAATCAAACATAAACTATATGTAAGAAGAGGTGCCTCTTTGTTTATAGATAAATCTCATGCAAGCCAACATCCAAAAATAATGTCAATAAACAAGGATTTGAATATCTAATGGAATTTATGGATGCTGGAAATGTTCACCAAGTTAGGCAATCTCCTGTTACTTAGGAGACTAGCAAGGATTAGATTAAGTACCTGCTGCAGGTAAGGATAGGCTCAAATCCACATTGATGTTCAAGAATTCCAATCCTTCATGTACAAAGTCCAGTGTTTTCCGAGTCAAGTTCCACTCCTAATTATCAACTGAATTCAACCATATACAGTAGTGTTCTTTAACTCGGCAGGATGTAAAAGAAACCTACCACAAAAGGTGCAACTCTGCCAACTAGAGAATTGTCACTACCCTGGGGGCTTCTCACATTCTGTTTTTCTTCCTTGGGTTCCACTTCTTTTCTGAGAAACACCTGTAGGAAAAATTAGGGTGAAGATTTATTATGTCCCAATTATGGAAAAATCACTGGAGAATAATCAAGTAGCTAGGCCAGGGGTCTGCAACCTTAAACACCCAAAGAGCCATTTGGACCCATTTCCCAGAGAAAAGAAAACACGGGGAGCCACAAAACCTTTCCTGTGCCTGACTATTTCTTGAGCAGCCACAAAACTAGCATATGTAGTTGAATTAAACATTCTGTTTTCTTCTGAAACTTTTCTTTTCTTGGATTTATCCATGGTTGGCCTACTGGAGGTTGAAAAGGTCAATAAATTGCATGCCGGTGGGTGTCACACATTGGCGGTTGTGACACATATTTTGAGTGACTGGGAGCTGCAGTAGAGGGGCTGAAGAGTCACCTGCAGCTCCAGAGCCGCAGGTTGCTGACCCCTGAGCTAGACACTGAGTTGCTAAGGTGGCAATGGCAAAATTCAGACTTTTCAATTTTACTGTATTTTATCAAATCCACATTCTGATTATGCTTTAAGACATGGGTATCAAACTTGATCGTATCATGTGACGTATCACGAAGTTTTTTGCCTTTGCAGAACCAGGGTAGGCATTTGTGTGTGTGACGCATTTGGTCAGTTTGACACCCCTGCTTTAAGATGAGTATTGCACCCCAATAATTGTCAGTGAGACATGATTTTTAACAAGGGTTCCACCCTTTAATTGTTGCTATATTGCAAGCCCACAGGTGGTCATAAGATGAAAAAATACACATTGCCTAAATTTTTCTTTCACTCATTTTCATAAGAAATGATCAGTATTTTTTTTAATTATTGGTTTTTTTAAACACAGTTTGAACGTAGTTCTTCATTCTTACACAAAGACTAAGCATGTGGATATGGAAAAAGAAGAATCAATAAATCAGACACAATAACCAATGGTAAAATGTAGCCAGGACAAAGTAGAACACCAGTATCTCAGAACATTTTATTCTCGGCAACATCTATCTTCCATTAGCTGACAAGGACTGTCATAATTCGCATATGAACAGAAAATCTATTAAAATAATGGTGACTTCATGATAGATGAAGCATCACATACTGTTTATCTGTAAGAAAACAATACATTACAATACTTATTCCACAAATATGTATTCTAAGCATTGGAAATAGTTGCCTTCCTGTTATTGCTGAACTCCTACAAGCTCCACTCAGCATATCCAATACTGAAATATCCTGTGATCATCCACTACTATCTCAAGTAGAAGTGAAAAGAGTGTGATGTGTGTGTGTGTGTGTGTGTGTGTGTGTGTGTGTGTGTGTGTGCCAAACATCTGTGCATATTATATTCAGGAAAGTGGGGAAGAGATAGCAGAGAAATTACAGTGAATGGGACAGACACGTAGATGTCCAAATTTCTCAGACTAGTAGTGTGAGATAAATAGGTTTCTTTGCAATAAAACATAAAATAATGATATAGCAAATCTGCAAACAACAAATACTAGGACAGTAATTGCATGATTTATCTCAAAGATTGGGAATTGCTATTGTGATAGGATATTTAATGAAAACGAACTCATACATAAATAGGACATTGATAAAAGTAGAAAATAGAATTAGAGCTATATAGGCATATTATGTATATAAACCTGATGCTTAACAATTTTCTGGTACAACAGCAATTTAATATAAACTAGGAATTAGAACAAAAAAATATAAATCTTATACTTAACAGCTGTGACATATGAGGCTATAGTTTAATATTCAAATGTTTAGTTACATTATTACTATTTTTTCTGAATATGTAACATTTTAAAGGTTTTTTTTAAAATCTAACTTTTTTATATTAGGATCTATCTATAACCTGGTGAGCTCAGTTTTCAGTATTTCTCTGCTGCCATCTAGGGCTCATCCGGATTTTTGCAAACTGCAGTTGGTAGCTCTACTTAAATAAACATTTGCTTTGTTAATAACTTTGGAATTTACAACAGTACAAACCTAAGAAACTTGTCTTATATTTATGTAGTGTGAAATAAACTGCTTTGGTCCTTAAATACTTTTCTCCCTATGAAGGTTTGATTAAGTAAAGTGTCTGTAGGCACCTGGAGAGTGGCGGTGCAAGTAATAACATCATGCATCATTAGGCAACTGATGTAAATTGAATAGTTTGCACAATGGAATACTAATGTACATGTTTACATGACTTTGGTATCATTGCAATTTCTACAGACACTCATGAAATTGTCTTGAAAATCTTGGTCCCAAAGTAAGGAGGTTTCCAATGAACTTCATGAGTTTGGTACTAATTTCACTTTACAAAATGGTAGTCAATCTCTTTGATGATTAGAAGCATCAATGGGAGATGTTCTTTACTGTTTCAATATTTCTAGCAGTAACTGTGACAGGGATCTTGGGAGTTTTAGTGGATAACCAGTTAAATATGAGCCAGCAGTGTGCGGTGGCAGCCAAAAAAGCCAATGCAATCCTAAATTTCATTAACAGAGGGATACAATCAAGATCAAGTGAGGTACTAATACCACTCTATAAAGCCCTACTAAGACCAAACCTATTGTACTGCATCCAGTTTTGGTCACCACACTACAAACAAGATGTTGAGACTCTAGAAAAAGTGCAGAGATGAGCAACCAAGATGATTAGGGGACTGGAGACTAAAACATATGAAGAACGGTTACAGGAACTGGGCATGGCTAGTCTAGTGAAGAGAAGGACCGGGGAGACATGATAGCAATGTTCCAGTATTTGAGGGGCTTCCACAGAGAGGAAAGGGTCAAGCTATTTTCCAAAGCACCCGAAAACCAGACAAGGAATAATGGATGGAAACTGATCAAGGAGAGATTCAACTTAAAAATAAGGAGAAATTTTCTGACAGTGAGAACAATCAACCAATGGAACAGCTTGCCTTCAGAAGTTGTGGGAGCTTCATCATTGGAGGCTTTCAAGAAGAGACTGGACTGCCATCTGTCAGAAATGGTGTAGGGTCTCCTGCTTGGGTGGGGGGATTGGACTATATGACCTACAAGGTCCCTTCCAATTCTGTTAATCTATTAATATCTATTTTGCTGAAAGAGTTTGATGTTGGAGTACATCTCTGGGATCTGAGAAAGTGGAAAATCATCTCACAAGACCACATAACTCTCTTAAATACATAAATGCTAACTATTCCATCATCTCCAAAATAATTTGGAAGAGATGCCTCAGACTAATTGGAAGCATGAGCACATCTCTCTTCCATGGAAGCCTGAAAAAAAAGCATGTTGCTGTTTCAGGAGTCACGTCAAAGTTACAATGGTTAATTATAGGATTCCTCAGCTGCGCTCGAGTTTCTTTTTTCAGAATTGCTCAAGATGTCTGAAAACAACAGCTTCAGCGAGGCCCACAGCGTTTTTTAAAAATCACTTTTGAAAGGTGCATCCCTTCCATTTCCATGCTTATTTAAATAGAAATAGTCTTCCCTGGGACTGAAGTTCAAGGCATATGCACTAAAGCAAGGGTCTCCAACCTTGGCAATTTTAAGACTTGTGGACTTCAACTGCCAGAGTTCCAAAACTGGCTAAGGAACTCTGGCAGTTGAAGTCCACAAGTCTTAAAGTTGCCAAGGTTGGAGACCCCTGCACTAAAGGGAAAGCCTAGAATATTGTCTGCAAAAGATACAAAAGATTTGGAATGCTTTAGCATGTAAATGATAGGCAGTTCAGCCATGGAGTAAACTTCTATGCTTTGCTATGTGGTGAAAGCCTGACTAGATGATCCTTTATTTCTATTGTTTACAGGTTGGTTATTATTATTTTTTTGCAAACACCAAATAGCTATTAATTCCATGATGTATGGTTTATTAATTCCATAATGCATGGTAATCAGAAATGTTCAAAGAAGTCAATATCTATTTCCCCCCAGCTGGGACCGCTTGGCGTCTCCCCGGCCAGAGTTGGGGGGAGATAAGCTTGCAGGTGACATAAGTGCTTTATTTACATGTGAAGCTCCCTCAATCCATCAGCTGCAGGCAAACAAGGCTGTCAGCACAAAGATGATCTCATCCTTCCTGCAGTTCTGCTCCACTTGGATTGCAGAGGTAGGGCTCCCTCCCCCACCATCTGATCCCATCCAACAAGCAGCAGCAACAGCCGGGAGCACATGTGAAAACAAGAACCGAGTCAGTCTTTCTTTAACTTTGGAATGTGGAGACAGCAACCGAGGAATGAACTGGCAAGAAGAATCTTCTCCGGCTGGAGAAAATACAAACGGTATCAAACCAATCATCCCATAGGATGGGAAGCACTTATCTATATCTTATAAGGCTCAATCCCGGAGAAACACATAAGGGCTTTCAGAATGATTCTTGGCCAAGATTCCAAGGTCAGTTTGGGCAACGCTTTCCATGGGGCTGATGAGATAACACGGTTAGTCATGCCTGCAGAGAATTTTTTTTTTAAAAAATCTTGTCTTCGTTATTAAAACCAACACAGAATGACATGGCCTCAACTTATCCCATTGGAACATGTTTCATAATTTCACAGAACTGACATCACATGCTATCACATAGCTGGCCTCAATATTTTTTTTTCTCCACGTATACTTACAGTTCATTTAGGAAAGTGGCTACAAATCAACTGAAGTGTTAAATCAATGTGATCCGAGACATCTTTCTGACAAGAGGTTTTGTCGAACTGCACACCTTTTCTGAGATTAACAAATGTCTCTCTCATAACCCTTTCTCTGAATAAAAATCAACACGATCTTGTAAAATACAATCTTGTAGAAACATAAAAGGCAACTCTAGCATGGACCTGTTTATATTCAAATCCTAGTACCATTACAACACACAGGTTATTTTCTAAGCCTTTCCTGGCATTACTTGGCCGGATGCTTTCTTATAATACATATCCAGAAATGATATAACCTTGTGTTTTAAAAAATGCTGGAAGATGGAAATTTAAATGCTTACTACTTGAATGAGTAACCTTTCATAGACTTGTTCCAGTATGTTCAGAGGTAATATAGTCTCATTACACCATCCACAGATTATCTCCACAACAAAACAAAACAGAAACAAAAAGAGAATAAGCCAGCCCATGAGATAAGAAATGGAATAAATAAATGGAACTAGAAAAAAAAATAATATGGAACCAGAAATTTCAAGGTCCTACTACTAGTTTTGAGAGGAGTTCTATGGAAAGATAATTAGGTAAAAGTGGGATACCATGTTTAGCTCAGAGTGATGCTCACTATGCAGTTGCTTGCAGATAAATGCTATCAGAGGCAAAGTACTTTAAATAATAGTGACTAGAAGTCAAGTAGAATTTAAGCATCTCTCACCCCTGTAGGAAGAAGCATTATTCTTTGTTCATGTTTGATTATGTCAGACAGTGAGAAGAAATAAACTGTACCCCCATGTGATCATGTTCTCCAGAAAATTCTCTCCTCTCCGCCCCCCACCCCCCAACACTGGGGGAATCCTGAATTTCAGATCTCCATCACCTTTAATCCAGCTACTTGGGATTCCTTTTCACACAATGGCTTGCCCAAAGATCCTAAAGCCAGGTGTAATCCAGCACTGTAGAGAGGTGTGAAGTGCAGAGTGGAGAACATAGCAAAAAATAAGAGGAGAGAAACGAACGGCTTACCTTGAATTGTGCTTTTCCTGCTTTGCAGTTGTTGTTGTTATAATTTTTCTCCGCACTGTTGTGGGAAGGGCCTCTGTATAGCCCTTCTTCCCCTAAACCACCTTTTCCATGCCAGTTGGACAAAGTAATCTTCTTAATGGAACGGGACAGCGAATTGCTATTGATGCAATCATCATTGGTGACCACTTCTTCAATAGGACTAGCCCTTTTAAATCTTTCTCCAGCAGGCTCCAGAGACGTCTGAGCCAGATACAGAGAAACACACTCATTGAGGTTTTGGTGCAAGTCATGGTTATTCAGAGCCTCGAGAGGAATGTCAGTACAGCTGTCTCTTGGAAATTCCAGGGAACACTTGGGTAGAGATAATTTGGTGCTAATGGTGAACGGTTGGACCTTCCTTGCTGTGCTACCGGACATCGTCTCCCTTAGCACAAGCCTTACAGGGGCCCTAGAAAAATGCTAGGACACAAGTCTTGATAAACTCCCACTGCTTTTGGGAGGAAAGAAAAGGACCTCTTGTCGGAGGGCATAGAAAGAAAGGCAAAATCAGAAGTGACAAGATTTGCCTTGGCTTCTTCCATCCCATGCAAGAAAACTCAGAGGTGGAGACTGCGTCCCATTGGATCCGCTCCGCTCTTTTTTCCCCCCTCAGGCGTCCAGGTCTGTGAGTTCTCTCTCACCAGCGAAGCTTCTCCTTAAAACGTTCCAAGAGGACTTCCAAACCTCCTTTGGTTTTCTAGCAGAAGTTACACAGCTGCCACCAAGCCCAGGTCTCTGGGCAGTGGTAGTTTAGCTCTGTGTGAGGAAGTCCCTCACTCATGGATCAGTTTTGCCGGAAAACAAAGGCGGAGAAGCGAGCAGAATCGAGGGAGGGAACTTGGTCTTGGCTTACTGAGCAAAGAGGAGAAAAAATTATTCAGAGTGCCTGGAAGTTGGGAGGAATGGGTTTGGTGGGGGAGGCGGGTGGGGCGGATCTTAAGAAATGAGATCAAAAAAATTGTAATCTTCCCCTTGAGAGGAGTGCAGTTGGTAAATACTTCTTGAGCTCGCCTTCTCTCTTGGCTGGAAGAGCGCCCCCTTTCCCACGAGAAGCCAAACGTCGCTTCTGAGGGGGGGAAAAACGGGTGCAGGGATGAGATACGACTCGCCTCCCTCCGAACGAGGCTCCGCTCCGGGGCTGTGACAGGTGGGTGCCGGGATTACCACTTCCGAGCCCCGAAAATTTGGGGGAAGAGGGTCGTGGCCCGCTCTCTCCTTCCCTCCCTCCCTCCCTGAATCCTTTTCAGTTGCCGTCCACCTTCTTGCGCAGGTTGAGGAGGCAGAGCAGGCAGGTGAGGATGGCCTCGCGGGACTGCTGAGAAGTCAGGCGGGCCCTCAGGCGCCGGAGCAGCGGCAGGAGGCGCTTGCGAGCCAGCAGCAACAGGCGAGTCAGAAGGGTGCGCAGAAGCAGGAGGGCGAGCAGCGGGGCGGGCATGCTGCGCTCAGGGCGCGGGCCTGGGATCTGTGTGGGGGGGCGGGGGGAGGAGGGAGTGGGAGAGAGGCACAGATAGATGCACCGAGGTCAAAAAGGAGCGGAGGGAAAAGGGGCGCATCCTGAATCAGCCCAGCATTGGGGAGGGGACGGGGGGGGGGCGGAAGGAGAGGAGGAACCCTCCCCCCCCGGGTGAAAAGCCCTCCCTTCCCTCCTTGCCCAAGTCTTCACTCTCTCTTCCACTCACTATATTTAGCCCGGCTCTTCAGACAGGGAGTTCTTTAGCATGAGGTAATGTGGCTTGGACTCAGGGGAGTAGACGGCTTCCAAAAAACCTACGGGCTACTTCCACCATCTCCCGGGAAGATGGGGAAATTGGCTGGTCCGCTCGCTCGGGGACTTAGGCTACCACCTACTGGAGTTCGGAGTTGTTGGAAGAGGAAAAAACGGGGCAGAGGCAGGCGACACTGGAAGATTTTAAAAAGAGAGCGGACAAGCGTTATTTGTCTGCAACGGTCTAGGCCAGGTTTCCTGCCTTCTGAGCAGGGGGTTGGACTAGAAGACCTCTAAGGCCCCTTCCGACTCTTAATTCTGAAATAGAGCCAAAGGGGGTGACCAAAGGCATTTGACACCGCGGGCGAAGGAATCGGCCCTCGCCGCGGCAGCCGCAGCTGGTATTAACAGCTGCGCGGAATTCAACAGGTGAAGCGCTTCTCCACATTTGTCCCTTGCCGAAAAGCGCTTCCCTTGCAAGCATTCTCAGCTGTCCGAGGGAAACCGGGAGCCAAAACGCCGGAGGCCCCCGTGGCGGGCGCAGCTTTGCATTCCAGGCGAGGGTTTCATTAAAAAAAAAAAAAGTGCCAGAGTGAGGCACCTGCAGCCCCAGGCGAGGAAAAGCGAGGCAGCAAACTTCTGCAACTCGCGAGTTGCAAAATCTTGCAAGGTGAGGCGTTTCCCCCCCCCTCCAAAACGGGGGCAAGACAGGCGGGAATTAAGGCTGCACCGGTACCCTCGCTGCAGCTCGTTGCCGGAGGACCCAAGGCCGAGAGCAAGGCTGCATTCAGGGCTTTTTTGAGCGGAGCGGAGGCGGTTTCGCTTACAAGCTCGCTCCTGCTGCTAAGCGCGCGGGCCGTTTTATTTCTGGGAAGGGAAATTGCGGGTGGGAGTAAGGCAGGGTGGAACCTTCTGCTTAGTGCCCGGAGTAGTCATAGCAACAGAGCGCGTCGGAGGCGATGATGCAATTGAATTCCACAAGGATAGGCTCAAAGCGCGGGGACTTGGAGAGGAAAGTTCTCTGGGCGCTATGGCAACGGACAAGACTGACTTTTCATCTCTGGAAGGCACGGGAGAAACCCCAGCGCTGCATGGCCAAAGGGTGGCAAATCCGAATTGAGCCTCTATACTATATATAAACCCTTGTGATTCAAAAAATGCATCCCCCTGATTTCCGTTTTCTCCCTCTGTGGGCCCTGTTGCGCTATGGAGCTCCAGAAGTCGCAGTTCTCCACTCCCCGGAGGGCTGCACGATTAATTTAATTTAATTAATCATATTTCTATGCCGCCCAACTCCCAAGGGATTAGAAAATACGGTACTTATGGCTGAGTCTCTCAACCGGAGACTCTTAGAGGGACTCCGCACGTTTGAAACGCTTGAAGGAACACGTAGGATGCCTTGGAGAGGAAATGCGCTCGCGGGAGATGCACACTTGCGCTCTTCTACCACGCTCTGCCCTTAACGTTAAATTGCACATTTGATTGCCCGTAAGGGTAAAAAAAACATGTATGCCCACTGGCTTCCTAATATTAAGCCAATGAGGGAGAGAATCAGAATAGGGACCTTGGAGGTCTTCTAGTCCAGCCTCCTGCTCAAGCAGGAGATCCTATAGTATTTCAGATAAGTGACTGTCCAGTCTCTTCTTAAAAAACCTCCAGACATGTAGATCGCTTTAATTCCTTGGATAAAATTAACAGAACACAGAATTGGAGACGAACAAGATCCAACTTCCTCCGTACTTCTCTATGCACATTCCCCAAATTGACAGTGTAATGAAAGGGGCAAGTGGTAGCAATTACATACCTGTGCAGTAAACAGCATTTGGCTGCAACATAGGTGTACTCCTAGCAAAACAAAAAACAAAAAATACCTGTGGCTTATTTTATTCACATCACCATAAATTCATTCAGGCATGGGGGTGGGGATCTGCATTTTGTATCTGCCATCCTGTTTTGTCGCAGAATACACTGCAGTACGCATGTATAAAAAACAAACTTTTAGACTGTGTGGTAGCGGTGAGAATTATTGAAACATTCCCAGATACAAATTCCTATGTCAAACTCAAGGCTGTTTCCCACATTATGGCCAATGAGCTTGATATACAGAAGAAGAGCCATTTGATAACATTCCTGCTTCCCCTTGCATATTCCATGCAATATATGATGTCATCTGTAGGCAAGCTGCCTGCCCACACCAATGCTTAAGTTGCCTGCAGATAGGAAGATGCTGCTGCATTAACAACACAGAAAAATAAAAGAAACCAGTATTATTTTCTGCTAAGGGTGGGTTTGATTGCAGCTGCCATTTGATCTGCAGAAATTTTACTCCAGTTGCCCATAGGAGACGAGATTAGATGGACATTAATTACTAGGTCCTTAAAATGTGCTGTTCCGTCATTTTTCACCCCCTTCTTTGAATAACAAAATTTGAATTTGGAACAGCCAGTTAAGAAGACAGTGTTGAGAAGAAAATGAAGCATATAATGTATTTTTATTCACTATGCAGTATTAGAATGGATCTAGGCTTATACACATATTTTCTCATAGCATGCTTCTGTTCAGAGGCAACCATCAGGCATGCCCTTTGGCATCTAGATCATAGATGTAATTATGTTGAACAAAAGTGCTCTCTTTTGGGGTCAGGTTCTGCAATTTAGGTTCTGTATTTGTTTGCGTAATGAGTGACCTCAAGGGACTTGCTCACATGAAACAATAAGTCTTTTGCTCTCTCTTACTTGGTTAATTAACTCTAATAATTGCGGGTGCGGGGGGGGGGGGAAATCTGTGGGACAGGATATCACATGCAGTCTTGTTGCCAGCATAGCCACACTGTTTCACTTAGAGTGGAAGGGTTACCATTTTTATTTCATAAAAATGATATGATTTGAAATGATATGAAAATGATTTCTTAATCATAAGAAATCTAGAATACAAGATGAACGTTTTCATAAACACATCTGCCAGTACAGATGATAGAGAATGAACTGTCCAGTTTTAGTGATGCTAAAGACTGTTTTATTATTATTAATGGAATTCATTATAATTGGTGAGGTCTTTGATGCTTCCTGGTCTTGGATATTTGTTTGTAGACATTTAAGTACCAACTGGATGCACTGATATTACCTAGTTGGGTAATGAAATATCCACAAGCAATACCTAAGCTCAGATAGCACCCAGGATTTCACAATTCAACTTTAATAAGCTACATATATTCTCTATCACTGGAATTATAATTTACTGTGCTTGAGAGAGAGTGTGTGTACATGTACATTTGTGCACACACATACGCACACACACACACAACATTTCTGCTAATTTGTTGGGATTATTCATTGCCAGCAGAGGCAAAAGTTTCACAAGCTTTTTCATCCATCACCAATCCAAAAACAAAGGTTTAAATGTCATATCTAACAATAAACTTTAAAAACTACAACAATCTCTTCAGTTATCTCCATGTACATATTTTGTGAACATTTTTAATGATGGTTTGCTTTGAAGGAATAACTTTTTAATATAGACACTCTGGAATTAGAAGTTGTTTTTCATTATTTTAGAGTCAATAATTTAGACATCCGCATCAATTATCTTTTTTATAAAGCACATTTTGAAATTAAATATGATTAACTCTACCTTTGTAATCTATAAGTGCAGTTTAAGAAGTGACCAATCAATATACTGCTTATTTTATTAACCCTTTAAACTCTGCAATTTGTATACAACAATATTTCTTTAAACTAATTTATATTAGTTGCCATCTTAAGTATTTTTTTCATTATTTCCTTTATTCTATATCAAAAATACCCTTTAACACATCAGAAACAATTTTAGATGCATATTACGTTAGAAATATAAAGTTAAGAGAAGGGAAATAAATGATATATCTTCACTTACCCTTCACTCAAAATCTTTTTCTCCAAGGACCCACATATTCATATTATTTTTATCATAGATGTATGTCTGGAATCATATATAGCTTAAAATTCTGTTTAAAAATTAATTGTCACAATTGGTCACAATTCTTTCTTCGTGTATGATGACCTAACTCTGTCTCATGACATCTCAGTACAAAAACCAGACACTTAAAAAGGTCCACTGCAACCAATAGGAAGTTAGTTCTAAGCAAGTTAAATCCCATTGAGTTGCATGGTTTACCCCAAATTTACCCTTCACTTAACCCTTTATATACAAGCTGATCTTAGAAACCATAGTAAAAAAGCCACTTCAGTTTTCAACTGGAGCAGCCAATAAACACAGCAGTGGCATATGATTAATCTCCCCCCCTCATTACTATATTTTTCATAGTTGCTTATAATAGGAAATCCAGATCCTTTGAGAGATGTCTACAAGAAATCCTTCCATAGTACTTGTCTCTGACTAATACAGTTCTCAGAAAATTGTGTGCACCAGAGTAGCTCTTACTGTCTTTCTTTAGGTTCCTCCCTTGGACTCCTCTTCCAAAGGTGCAGAAGTGTCCTTCTCTGAACTACCATTGACGAAATCACTTGCCTGTACCATCAACAGCTACCATATGTCTTGACACTAAGGAACAATTTCTCTCCCACACACAAAAAAAAGGATAACTTCTTATCAGCTGTCCTTTTGGAACTATGCTTGCACCTGGCTTTCCCTCGCCAATAGAAAGGGGTGGAGAACAGACACATGCTTGGTGTCAATGATCATTGACAGCCTTGAAATTGTATGTTGGGAGGTTAGTCCTAGCTCTTGAAAAGTTCAGAGGGCGTGAGGAAGATAAGGAATCCTTGCATCCATACTGCACAGTTACATCATCTGGTATGGGCAACATCTGTTGAAAAGACATATGGAAGTCCTGCTCAGGCACCCTTCTTAACAATACTCTATTACTTCTACTAATGACCATCATTTCTTTGCCCAAGAAAATGAGTACTGTGAATATATGTTGCTTTTATAATTACAGTTGTTATTAATATAGCAAATAGTTTTGTAAAAATTACCGATCTCATAAGATAAAAGGGGAATTTCTAAAATAGGATATACTGTAGATACTAACCACACCTAAAATACTGCATTCAGTTTTGGCCACCACACTATAAAAAAGATGTTGAGACTCTAGAAAGAGTCCAGAGAAGAGCAACAAAGATGATTAGGGGGCTGGAGGTTAAGACATATGAAAAATGATTGCAAGAACTGGGCATTTCTAGTCTAGTGAAGAGAAGGACCAGGGGAGACACGATAGTAGTCTTCCAATATTTGAGGGGCTGCCACAGAGAGGAGGGGGTCAAGCTGTTTTCCCAAAGCACCTGAAGACTAGACAAGAAATAATGGATGGAAACTGATCAAGGAGAGATTCAACCTAGAAATAAGGAGAGTTTTTCTGACAGAACAATCAACCAATGGAACAACTTGCCTTCAGAAGTTGTGGGAGCTTCATCTCTGGAAGCTTTCAAGAAGAGACTGGATTGTCACCTGTCAGAAATGGTGTAGGGTCTTCTGCTTGGGCAGGGGTTGGACTAGATGATGTACAAGGTCCCTTCCAACTCTGTTATTCTGTTATTCTAGCACTAAAATAATATTTTTTTAATTATCAGAGCTAAATTTGCAACTCCTTTTCAAAATCCTGTTTTGAAGGAATCATTCATCTTTGTCTCACAAACCTTACATCATAGCTGAGGAAAAATGCCTCTTGATTACTTCTGAATTTGTAACAAACTGAATAAAATATTACCAAATCAAATAAAAAATTTCCAAAGGAAAGTTATACTTCAATATCCTGCATTTTATGTATTGTACTTGTGAAGTGTTTTTTTTTTAATGAAATGAGCTTCTAATGAATTGAAATAATAATATTCCAATTATTTGAGGTATTAAAGCTGGAATACTTCTTGCCACTAGCATAATAAATCTGTTATCTTTATTTTTATGGTTTTTATTCCCTCCCTCGAAGAAGAACAATAAAAGACCCAGTGAATTTATGACATAAGCCCCAAATGTCATAGTGGGATTTGTAGATATGGATGGATAGGAATAAATTGTCAACTTTAACTCATGGAATAAATACCACGAAGTATGTTGTTCTTTTTTTTACTTTTTCATCTAGCTGGTTCACAATGCTTAAAAATACTTTTATATTTAGTATCCACTGAAACATTTTCAGGATAATTTTTTTTTTGCCACTGTTACTCTACAAGAGCCCTGTGAGACAACCTTTGCTGAAGACCGGATTTATGGATAAGAAGGTTTAGAATCTAGGCAGTAAATCTAAACGGTCTAGTACAGGGGTGTCAAACTCGATTTCATTGAGGGCCACATCAGGGTTGTGTTTGACCTTGGAGGGCAAGAGTGGGCGTGGTCAGTGCTGCCTGCGGTGGCCCGAGTGTTGTATCAGCAAAAACGGGCTCCCAATCTCCATTTTCGGCTGGGACGGCCTCCTGCAACCCTCTGCCAGTGAAAAAGGGGCTTGAGCCGAGCTCCGTTTTCACTGACAGAGGGTTGCAGGAGGCCATCCCAGCCAAAAATGGAGATTGGGAGTCTGCTTTTGCTGGCAGAGGCACCATGGGAGGTCCTTCACTGTTTCCAGGGCGGCACTGTGGGGCAGATCTAAGCCTACTGCAGGCCGAATCTGGCCCATGGGCCTTGAGTTTGACACCCCTGGTCTAGTATATAAAACTGTCTGTCTGTAATCCCAGAGTCTTTGTGATACTTGATTCTAACAGATTAAACTTTCTTGAAGAAGAGCCCAGAATTTTGCTTTCACTGCATTGCAGATAATGAGATGAAATGAACAATATATCTCCTATAGTTGGACATTATTATGTCAGACTGTCAAGGGGGATGTATTGGTTCCCGGAGCTGGGAAATGGGTCTTCTGGATGATGACTTGCAGTTTACTCACACAGGATTTCACTGGAGAATAATGAAGGAGATGGGAAAGGGTAGCAAAAGAAGATTGGAAACTCTATAGACTTCAGTTAGTTTGGTTCTGTGAGGAGAAATTTGTGCCTGAGATCAAAGATGACCCTTTCTCCATTTCTTCCTCCCCCTTTTTTTCTTTTCAGCTTCCAGACAAATCTTCAAGATATGACCTATTCTTTGCCCTTTGAAGGCTGTGGCAATGAGCTCAGCCAGAATGACCTTTCCCAGCCTCCGAAACTTTCTCACAGGGAAGCAGAAATCAACCCAAGGGACCATCTTAGCCCCAGCGTAGCAACTTACATGCTCCAAAATCAGAAACAATCACTCAACAGCTCACTTATTAGCAGGAGAGCACTAGGGGTCAACAGTGATGTAAGACTCCTGGGGCTTCCTTCCTCCTCCTCCTCACACCCACCTCCCCCCTTTGCCTCATTCTTTTAAGCTGCTCAAGAACTTGCAGTTCCATTATTTACTTTCCACATACTTATATATGCTCAGGGACAGGCAGGATGCTTAGTAAAATGGTGCGACCTAACTGGGGATTCATGGTTTTCAAGTGAAGAACTGCAACAATACTGTAGGGATCAAGGGAAGCTTCTAAAAACTGTAGAAGGGAACTCACGTCATGCAACAGCTGTGTTATTCAGCAACAGGAACATATTAGGAGCAAACATGGTAGTGGTAATAGTCCAAACTGCTCATAGCATATCATTGACTGCTCATTTCTCCAACTTCTTGCTAGAGGAGATGCTGCAAAGTACTTATAGAACAGCTGGTCTTCCTGTGTGCAGGCACAATGGAAACAGAGAGAAATAAGGGATTTGGAGTTCAGATAGCTTTTCAAAAAGTCCTCGCTCCATATATGATCTGAAGAAGAACCATGAAGGGCAAAATTTAGTGAAGGAAAACAAAAAAAGGGAAAAGCTAAAGGTAGAGGTGTGTTTAGTCTAGGAGAAAAACATCAAGAGATTTATTGTATAGTGCTGAGAAGTTTAAATAACAAAAACGTCTTTAGTATTGAGCGTTAGTTGGTTTGTCTCAGCTGCTTCATAAATTACATTTCCTTCCTGAAGATACTAACCTGGTCTTTAGATACAGAAATTAAGATATACTGTAAATAAATACCTTTTGTTCTCAATGAACTTTTAACATAACACATGCATAATTTGCATACAGTTTACTTAAATGTCATTTGCACAGGGTGTGCAAACCAAGGTAGTTTCAGAACGTCAAAATTCATCACATAACATTCAGCATGAAAATAAGTTGGCTGTTCATTTACTTCTATTGTATAGGAAAGGACAGTCCTTGTGAACAGAGCTTTGCAGAGCTTTTGCTTGGTTGGAAAGGAAGCTATCGTCTTTCTTGTCTGTGTGGCATTGAGGTGAGCCTCAAATTGGAAATCAAAAGGATTTAAATGTTCAGAATCAGTATCATGGCTAAATAGTATCCCATCCCATAGGACTAAGTGTAAACTAATGTGCCTGCTCTTTTATCCCTGCATACAATTTGATAATTAATGATGATTTTAGATCAGTTTTTAAAATTTGGAAATTGTCAATAAATTGTATTACATGTTAAAACATTTTTAGGAGCCATAGATTGGATTCAAAACATGGAAAAGTAAAGGACTGCACACTATTGAAAGGAATATTACAAAGCTTTCCCCAAGCTGACTGGAAATTACAGAGGGTAAATGTGGCAGGCCTGAAGGCCCAACGCAAAAGATGGCTTCCAGGCCTGACATCCAGTTTATTTGGTTGGAAATGCTTGTCGCTGTGACCCATCATGTCAACCTTGACTCTTGGTTATGGCAAGAATACTCCCTGTAACTTTATTGGTAACATTTTCACAGGTAACGTGCAAATACTTTCTTCCTAAGGCTGCAGGAGTGTGTCCCAAGGTCACCAGCCAGTTTGTGTGCTTAAGGCAGGGCTAGAACTGGAAAATCCCAGTTTTTAATTCAGGATTTTTATCCACTACATCAAACAAGTCTCTGGAAAAATTATAGTCTAAAGCACTAAAAAGTCTTTAAACTGCCTATTTTTGAAAATAGCTTCATACTGAACCCTAGCTTCAGTATGTTGTTGTATGCAAAACTGTTGAATGATAAAATTATAGAAAAATACACTTAAGAAAGAGGGGCAAGTACGCTCAAATACACTGTATTTTTTTCTGAATCAAGTCTGTTGTTAATCAAAGCCATTCATTACATATTTATTTAAATAAATAAATAATTCATCAAGTAAAAGCTAGTATTATGGAATTTTAAAAGCCTATTGATCAAGCTTAATTATGGTCAACATTTTTAAATGAAAAAATGAAGGGCTAAAATGGGGTTTACGCATGTTATTAGCCAATAAATAATATTGGGGGTTTTGAGAGCATATTTCTTGTTCTACAGCCGTGATGAGAATTTCAGATCCAATCCTAAAAGATTAGCTACACAACAGCCAGTTATGGAAATGGTTCACACTAAGATGGAATTGTTTAATCCTTGATTTGTGATAAATTAGAATGGCTAGGTTCACACAATATATAAGGCTACAAACTAGCTTACAGATGACAATGGGCTTCTTCTGTATAGCTGGGTTTTAGAAAGGTGCGTCAGTACTATCAGTGGTATAGGAATTGTTTTGAGAAAAGAAATAAATAGTTGTTTTTTCTCTGCACTGCCTCCGTTTCACTTAACCACTTAAGAGCAACTGGTTGATTAGAGTCGCCACTAGAAGAAGTGCAGCAGGGGATAAAGAAATGGATGGAGAGAAGCAGTGGTGAAATCCAAACTTTTTTACTACCGGTTCTGTGGGCTTGGTGTGGCTTGGTGAGTGTGGCTTGGTGGATATGGCAGGGGAAGGATACTGCAAAATCCCCATTCCCTCCCCACTCCTGGGGGAAGGATATTACAAAATCTCCATTCCCACCCCACTCGGGCCAGCCAGAGGTGGCATTTGCTGGTTCTCTGAACTGCTCAAAATTTCTGCTACCGGTTTTCCAGAACCTATCAGAACCTGCTGGATTTCACACCTGGAGAGAAACCTATGGAATTTGGCCGCTGCCAAACCTATGGAATTGGCCGCTGCCAATACTGCACTTTCAGGCAGACCTACAAATCCTGTTATTAGGATATTGCTGAGACAGCAGAAAGGGAATGCAATGTAAGTAATGAGATTAATGATCTAACTTCATGAGCCCTTGATTAGAATCACTCAAGCAGTTTGACACAATACAGGCAGGCCATTTCGGGCCATGAAAATGCAGATGAAAGGCAGTTGGGAAAATCTGACCATTTCAAGGAAAACAGCACGGCCACTGTTTTTTGTCAAACAGCTAGTTCTCATCATTCCATCACTTATTATAGTACTAAATAGTAAACATGGTTCTATTTAACAATCCGTACCTATTTTCATATATTTGATAGGTGCAGAGAACTCTGCAGATTGGATGAATTTTCAAGCGAAACATTGTCTTGTTTTTCTCTGGTGTAGCCCTAGGATACTATAGGAGAAGAAAGCTGCAACAATAAGTGGATGGCTTTTCAAGCACAATATTTCTTAATTAATGTTATTCTCAAAATTACTGCTCAAGACATGAATGGAGAGAATACACCAAGCAAGAAGAAGGTAAGCTTAACAGAGAACACTACTCTTTGTGATTAAAGCAATGACTCTTCTTACTGTCATGTATATCCGTTTGACAACTTCTGAAGTAAACCTTTGGGAAACAGTTGAAGAAGGTACTAGATACAGGAAGTAGCCATATTTCACTATCCGAAGGAAGGAACAGCTTGAATGGGCCTGCTGAGGGCAGCTGCATCCCAAAACACCAACAATTCTGTGGTCAGGGTAGGACAGTATGGCAGGCATATGACAACTGAAATCCCCTTCCTACTGAATCTGAGATAGGACAGTTGGTCTGCTGGCCATTCTTTGGGCACTATAAATAAGCCTGATTCTTGGCTCACTCTGCCAGTTCTGAGACATCAGTTGTTCAAAGCAGGTGGAACAGGACATCTGCTTTCCATTTTTGCATTTCCAAATGTCTAAAGACGGGTTTCAAAATCTGATGTTACAGAATAGACCAGTGTTTCTCAACCTGGGCCATTTTAAGATATGTGGACTTCAACTCCCTGAATTCCCCAGCCAGAATGGCTGGCTAGGGAATTCTGGGAGTTGAAGTCCACCCATCTTAAAATGGCCCAGGTTGAGAAACACTGGAATACACTATTTTTTTTTCTTTTCTCATCTGCCCTTAATATAATTGATTCTAGTCCAGCCAGTGGTGGGTTTCTACTGGTTTGTCCCACTTCAGGCGAACCAGTAGTGGCAGCGGTGGGAGGCTCCTCCCACCAGCTCCGAATGTCATCACGGAAGGTTCTGCACATGTGCAGGAGCACTGTGCGCAAGCACTCATAGCTCCAAACCGGTAGCGAAGGCAAGTGAAACCCACTACTGAGTCCAGCCTTTTGCTAAGTAGATAGTTCACATCTTTCTACTATACACACTCTGTGTTATCTACTTATATTCCAAGAATCAGAGCTAATACATTACTTTGCCTACAATTACATGTCATTGTGCTCTAAAATGTTTCCAAAAAATGATTCATTTAAATATATTTTGCTTTATTGATTAATTCCAGATTGGAGGGCTAGATAACTTTATATTGTGATTCATTGAAATCTAAACCTTGACAGTTTGCTACCAAATTAAATATTCCAGACGCTAGTCAGATAACAGATACAAGTCTCTTGATATTCCTTGCAAGAGCTGATTTTGACTGAGTAATGGAATCAAATGAAGTAGTTCATTTGAGGACTGTAATTTTAAAAATACCCTCTTAGTCATATTGCTTATGGCCACTAATAATATTTTCAAACTGTATTATAAATAAAGTCTCTCCAAAATGTAATAACCATCAGAGAGTGCATCTTTGGCTTTAATGGAAAAATAACTGGATTTATTCACCAGTATTGTTGTAAAATAAGTGTGCATTAAGTGGGGTGTTTTTGGTTTTTTTTGGTATGAAATGAATGATTGGCTATATAGTTTATCACCACCGGATTTATGTTTGTTGGTTAACATTAACACACTTAGCATTCGGTTAACATACTTAGAAATCAGCCCTAGAACAATATTGTCTTGGACGGAAAACTGCACAGAAACCTTCCTTTGAAATAGTCTGTGTCTTAAGTTCTTCAAAGCATTGCATTACAGAAAAATAATCTTTTTCTGTAGGTTTCAAATGTTTCTGGTCCTAGAATAGTTAATTAATTCTACTTTGCTCCAACAGCTAAATTTCCACTAGCTTTTCAGCTCAGTGGTTCTGCGATTTTCATTCTTTCTTCTCTGAGCAATCTGATACTTACCCCTTTTGGTGGATGGTTGGAGAAAGATGGTGATTGAGATTATATAGTACAGGGGTCTGCAACCTTAAACATTCTAAGAGCCATTTGGGCCTGTTCCCCACAGAAAATAAAACACTGGGAGCTACAAAACCCTTCCCGTGTCTGACTATATCTTGAGCAGCCACAAAACTGGCATATGTAGTTGAATTAAACGTTCTGTTTTCTTCTGAAACTTTTCTTTTCTTGGATTTATCCATAGTTGGCCTACCAGGGGTTGAAAAACTCAATGAATCGTGTTCCAGTGGGTGTCGCACATTGGTGGTTGTGACGCATATTTTGAGTGACTGGGAGCCGCAGCAGAGGTGTGAAAGAGCCACATGTGGCTCGAGAGCCGCAGGTTGCTGACCCCTGGTATAGTAAGAGCTATACATGGGATTACATTTTGATGATAAGGACAATAAAACATTATTTGTCTGCCATTATTGCAGCATCCAATAGCAATAGCACTTAAGACCTACATGCTGCTTCACAGTGCTTTCCAGCCCTCTCTAAGCTGTTTGCAGAGTCAGCATATTGCCCCCAACAATCTGGGTCCTCATTTTACCCACCTTGGAAGGATGGAAGGCTGAGTCAACCTTGAGCCACTGAGATTCGAACTGCCAAATTGCAGTCAGCTGGCAGTCAACAGAAGTAGCCTGCAGTACTGCATTCTAACCACTGTGCCACCATGACTCAAGAGCTGCTTAGTGTCCTGCTTAAGGTGACTCATTCTCTTGTGCCATCATGGGCAATATTCTTTCTGTTTGGTAAATAAAGTCACTCAGATTCACTCAGAATTGCACCTCAGTTGGATAGTTCTGGTAGAAGTCCCTAAAACAGAGTCTGATAGAGTTAACTGGAATAATTTTTTTACCTGTGACTCCTAAGTAAATGGACAGGAGCCTGCATACTGTTGAGTTTAGCCTCTTGTATACTAGATCTAAGCCCCACATGGTTGGTCAAGGCTGTTCAGGAAGTGACCTGTTGTCGTGTTCTACTACAATGATATGCTTCCTTCTCAAGAAGCCATCACTGAATTCAAATATCCTAGAAGTCTTCATCCAATAGAGAAGGTTGTTAAGAAAGTGGTTTGGCTTCAGCTCCAGAGGATCTTGGAGGAGGTGGATTATCTATATCTATTTAAATTAAGTTTTAGGTGTGTATGCAGTATGAAGATAATCACACTAGTTAATGACCTGCAGTGGAGCCAGAATGTAGTTAACACATCCACATACTTGTATTCGTCCATCGCTCAGTGGCTTTCAATACTGTCAGTTACAATGTTCTTCTCAATTCTGCAAGGTCTGGAAGAGCACTTTCCTTGTGGCCAGTCTTAGTGTTAACAGATTTGGGGTGAGTGGGATTTACATCCTCTCACTTGTGGGGTGCCATGGGGCTTAATGCTCTTGCTTCTCTTGTAGATGAGCACAGTGGGTGAATTTTTTTTGTCAGTTTGGGGTCAGGTACCATCAGTACACAGATGATATCTAATTGCATCATTTGAGCACAGACCTTCAGGTAATGTTGTCAGTATCCCAAGCCAAAGTCTAGAAATGGTGCCAATGTTTGGAAAATTTTCAATCTCTGATCTTGGAGCGGGGGGGTTGTATTTCCTCATTCAAAACTAGTGCAGACTCACCTCTGCTTTTGCAGAGATACAACTAATGCACCAATTGTGCTCCTTTTTTTGGACTAGGAAGCCCTTCAGACAGGCACTTGCATCTTAATCACCTCACAAATGGAGTTTACTCAGAGGCTACAGCTGGTCTGGAATGCTACAGCACAGTGATGGGTATGCCTTGTTATGCTCTTGGGACCCTACTATCTCGTGAACTGCACTGGTTACTAGTTGGTGTTTAGGTGCAATTTAATTATCACCTATGCAGCTCATACTGTTACAGGGTCTAGTTAATTGAAAGAAAGTCTTTGTTTTTTCTCAGAAGTAAACTCAGGCAGAGTGAGCATGTTCTAGATCTCGTCAATTAAATAATCTCACCTAATGGGACTCAGGAAATATTCCTTCTCTGTCATGGTGCCTGTCTCCTGCAAGGGTATTCCCCTCCAGATGGCTCTATCCCATTGACACCCAGGAAACTGATTATTCTCCCAAGTATGGGATTGGATTGATTTTTTTTTAAAAAAATTGTTTGTCCAGTCACCTCTATGCTTGCTTGGATTTTTTTTCTTATTCTTCTAAACCATCCAGAATCATTGGAAGTCAGGCCTCTGAATGTGCGTGAATGAATTAATGGATAATCAATCGATCAATCAGCCAGCTTTTTCATTTCACATTTTTATTTGTAAGGTGTCCAATGGGTTGTAGGAAGAAAGACAAATCATCCTACAGGTACCCAGATGGCATCTTGAAATTGCAGAATTGCATAATTAAATTAGATCTGTTCCATTTGTCTTGCAGTACCCCAAGTCATGGGTGACAATGCTTAAGGGGGACATCAGCAAAGTTAGAAAGAAAACAGAATAGTGTTGCCTATAATTATTGGCCAACCTCCAGGAGTGGACATGTTTCAGCAGAAAGTTGCAAGATGAAGAGATCAGCAACATGGAAGGCCAATTTTATGATGACAGTTTTGAGAGCTGTGAATAGCACTTGAAATCAATAGTGGCAAATGACCTGAGAATGGTATGAAGGGAGTCAGTGAAGTAGGATTTGAGCTCTCTAAACCTGAAGTGGCTCTGCGTACTTTTGCCAACCTCACTTCCAGTGTTGACATTAGTGAGCATGAAAGTTCTTGTGGACTTTTCAAGAGGGCCACTAACATTCCTTGTTCCATTATTTTATTCTTTCCTGCTCAAATAATTTGAGTGATGCTTGACATAAGATGGAAACAGTTCTGCCCAGTTCAGCTGACCTTTGATAATTCAAGTTTGTAAGAGGAAGAGATTGGAATGTAGGCGGCGGAGGAGGAGGAGAATAGGTAAATGTACTGGATGTGGATTGTGACTCAGTTTCCCCCTTTTTCTAAGGGAAAATTCAAAGTACAACACTTAAGGTAATCTGTCTTGCTACAAACTCAGGCTGCCCTTGGCATGATTTCTCACTTGGGTCCACCCAATGCAAGCTACCTACATTCTCCCAAAGCATATGTTAGGACTCCAGAAACTGAGGCATTCCTATGATAAAAAATAGCAGCTGGAGCATCCACAGAGAATCGCCTTGTCTGCGCTCAACCTCATCTCCTACAAAAGGCCTTTTGAGCCAGCAAGTCTGGAATTCTGGTAGGACTTGATTTGTAATTGGAGGAAAATCTTATATCTGATGGTGGAGTGGTGGTGGTGGGGTGTTCCTGAGCTTTGCATGCAGTAGGCAACAGCTGCTGGCATAAGCAGGTGAGCACAGGCTGGGTGGATTCCCCTCCACTCTGTGTTTGCTCAACTGCTGACTGATTTGGAAGAATTATGCAAACAGTTGCTTGTTGGAAGAGAAAGCAAGTGGTGGGGATGGAGCCAGGCAGCTGAACGTTTAAAGTGCTAAGGGTTCTTTGTGATTGAAGTGCCTGGGGAGCCGGCCAATGGCCAAGAGGAATGGCATGGCAAGGAGAATGTGCTTAGTGGCATTAAGTGACATGGCTCCAGAATTCTGGAGAATTATTTTTATACATATATACAAAGGCCCAAATAGTAAAGTATGTCTGCATATGTTGTAATTAGACTGCCTTCTCCATTAGTCACACATTTTCCTCTATTAAATGAATATATACAGTATTGCACATAACTCCATTTCGTAGGTGAAACAGGAGTGTCCAGCTTTTCATTGAATCATATTTTTAACTAAAAGGCAGTTCTGAATCCCAGCAGTTATGGTGGGAGCAATTTAAATGTGAGTGCTCATCCTGAATTGCATCATTATTAGAATATCTCATATGGTGATATGGGATGAATTCATTTTCCTAATTTGGGTTTCTTCAAATGCAGTATTGTTTCACCAAAACAATGCAAAAGGCCCCACCACCCACCACCACATGTCTTCAAGGACTGCAAGAAGCCAGTTTTTAATGAGAAGGGATTAACAAGTCAATTAAATTCAGAACAGAAATAAACCCTGCTATATCTTCTGAGGCTTAAAGCCTCACTAAATGTACGTAGATTTAAAGAATTGCAGGAGGAATTTAGAAGCTTCCATACATTGTCCAGCAACCTACCAAGGCCAAAGGGTTTCCATGGCTTGAAGGTCCCCGAGATATTTTACTTTATATATAGCAAGGGCTAAATAATACAAAGTGCACCAATAATGGAGAACTTCAGAACTCATGTCATGGCAGTCATACAGGTCAGGCTTACATTTTCCACTAAAGACTAAACCATTATGGACTTGACTTTTAATGTGTGTATGAAGAACTCAGGCATGATTTGTAACCTGTGGCTCAATCTGACGTTTTGTGACCCTAGCCAAGTTTGCTCAACAAGCCAGATAAACCAATCCCGGCTTATATACAGTGTATTGGCCGAGCAACTGCATGGGTCCTGTTTAGGATAGGTAGGTCCAACTGAAAGTCCCAAAGATGTTTTCCTAAAGGCAAAAGATTTTTTTCTTTTTTGTGAAAATGCTTCACTTCTCATCCAAGAAGCTTCTTCAGTTCTGAGAAGCAATCTGAAGAAGCTTCTTGGATGAGAAGCTAAATATTTTCAAAGGAAAAAAAAAACACAAGAAAGTCCAGTTACTTTTTGGAAAAGCACCTTTGGGACAACCATGACCTGGATGATTGAGAATCTCCAGAGACCTCAAACAGAAAGATTTCAACAGACTTAGTTTGTTGTAAGGCTATTTTTCAATTTTTAAATATGTTCTGGAAACCTTTTATTGTTGTATCTGGTCACCCTAATCCACCTAACCCAGGGTTTGCAACCTTAAGCGCTCAGAGCCATTTGGACCCGTTTCCCACAGAAAAGAAAACACCGGGAGCCACAAAACCTGGGTGGGCGTGGCCAACTCAATGTCACTCATTTCCACCAGTCACATGATCCCCTAGCCACGCCTACCCGGCCAGTCATTAGGACAGAGAACCAGTTGTTAAAAAACACCAGGAACCACAAAACCCTTTTGACATTTCTCTCTCTTCCCTCCCTCCCCCACTTTCTCCCTCTCTCTCTATATATTTCTCTCTCTACCCTGGCCACTTCTCCATCCCCTGCCGTCGCCCTTACCTTCTCAGGCCAGGTGAGGAGTGACTGGAGGGTGAGAGGTGGGGCCAGTCAGTGGTGGGGTCGCCCGACAGGGAGCCACAGCAGAGGGCCCAAAGAGCCACATGTGGCTCCGGAGCCACAGATTGCTGACCCCTGACCTAACCAGATTAGGTATTTCAGGCATGCTAGTTTGAATTTTATTGTGAGCAGACTTTATGAATTGCTTTGGTTTTCTTGTAGATTGTCCTGGAAATTATTATAAATAGCATGCTATTAATAAATATGGACAATAATACATTCGTAATAAATGTATAACTAGGGATGAAATACCTACAGCATATAGGTATGTGACAAAAATGAAATGCCAAGCAAGGTACCCAGTAGTTCATCCTTCAGACAGTCCTAAGGGGTTCTTTGAAATGCAGTTCTATTTGGCAAGTTCTTAATAAGTCACTTGCCAGAGTGTCACAACTCCTCTCAGCACACCAAGGAAACCTCTTTCTTTAATAAGTTTTACAAGTGGGGGAAAAAAATCTTGGGAAACTCTGTCCTCTGCCTCCTCTCCCCAGTACATCAGTCCAATTTGAGATTCTGGAGCTGTTGATGGCAGCCCGCCAACTCTGGCTAACTGGTGCCACAGCCTCCAGATGGCTTTGTTGACACCTCAAAAGCCCATGCATCGGGGCTGTTCAGAGACCCATACATGAGAAAAGAGGAATGGAAAAAAGATGTTGCCAAACACTGAATTACATTCGGTGAGCCACAGAAAGCTCCACCTTCTCCATTCATACAAGTTTCCTGGAAGCTTTTCATATCCAGCTGTGAGGTGCAGCTAATCCCAAAACACAGGAAAAGCATGCTGGCCTCCTACAAAGCCTTACCAGGCTTTGTGTGGTGCTACATATACTGTCTCTAAAGACTGAACTTTAGAGGATCCTTTCTTACTCCCAGGGTTTTGGACTGTTGAACCGAAACAGAAGCAATATCCAGGAAGGAAAGAACAAACTGCGCTTGTTGGAAGCTTGGCACATGGTTTTTCAGTTGTAGCCACCTAGCATGATGAATGCTCACGCCAAACGAGCACAGGAAGTCCATGAAAGCTTATTACTATTCCAAGCTGAAGGATATTAAGGGTTAGATTTTTTCTCTATTTAAATAAATACTTGAGATAAACATTAAGAGCTGGTTTCCTGCAACAGCTGACTTTTGGATCAAATTTTCATTTCTGGATGACGCAAACTGCTGCATATATATATTTAATGCCACATAAGAGAAGCTTTGCTTTTCTCTAGATCGCTCCCTGGGATTTTTTTTCGCTTCAGAACACTTTCAAATTGGGAATAACCTGGATTCCAGTTTAATTGTTTAGAGAAAATCATACTATAAATTGACAGCTCACTTAAAATTATCGGTCAGGAGCAGTGCCATGGCAAAACTAAAGAGGAAAAGTATTTCTAATGTTTTACAGAAATAATCTTTATGTCATTTCCACTTTCCAAAAAAGGATAATTCTAAAAAAAAACCCATGATTGGAATAGAGCTATCCTAAAATAAGGCCCAAAAACCAGAAAGCTCAAGGCACATCAATTTTGTTTTAAATTCTTTCAGCTCTTCCATGTGATATGAATCCAATCTAAAAAAAAAATAGGGACTACTTGCTTGGAATATTATTTAAAGTATTGCTTTATACTAATCCAGCATAAATTTAACATAGCTATTCGTAAATTCTTTGAGGATCTTTTAAGTTCTCATTCTGAATTATATATTAAATCAATGACTGAGCATAATTTCCCTTAAACCAATCTAACAAACGCTTCCTTATATTCTTAAACCAAGCCATAGTCATCTTCCAGTCATTTTAGGAACCACAATGTAAGAGGCAGGATTGCAATCTGTGTTAAAAGAACTATTATGCCACCTGCTGGTTTCTGGATAAAATATAGAATTGGATTGGATTTTATGTTTTCATCAGCTTTTGTGTTTTGTGTAATGCTATTTCGAAGAGATTAATTAAGACTACCATCTCTTGCTACAATACATTTTGAAACAAGGATTAATGTAAATTCTATAGCTTTATTAGCTCTACCTTTCCTACTCTTCCAACTTAATTACAGTACTTTAATGACATTTATGAGCTGACTTTGTCTTGTATTGATTAGTTCTGTTACACTTGTTGATAGACTATAATTTCTGCTCTAAAATAAAAGAAGAAAGCAACCATGCTGATTTCGGCAGGAATAACAATTCATATCTATATTAAAGCAGAAATATCACAATCCAATAGAAGTTTATGAAATAATATTCAAACCTTAGAGTTTCCAAGATTCTTTCATCAGAATCAGGTTTTTCTATCTGCAAACAATTCCTACTATTTTTAAGACTGTAAAATAATACAGATATGGCTTGGAAACTCCATTTACTTCCCCCTTTTCTGAATTTTAACCATCTTACCACATAGCAGCAAATACATGGTAAATTTAACCTTGGAACAGTACCCTTCCATTATGTTATTTTTTTCAGTTTAACAAAAATATAAATGGTATTTTTATCCTTAGATGTTTCATAATTAGATGTTGGTAATGTACAGTACATTTCAATATTTGTTCATGCAACTGATCAGTAAATTTTTTGATGGTGAATGAGTTGAATGAGATTAATGAGTTTGGACCAATATTATGCACAGAAATATTCTATTATTACAAGAGTAATGTGGAGGCTGTGGATGATTACAATATCAAATGAATAGATGAACAAAACTATGCCATTTAGTATCATTTGCACTTCTAAAGCCCAGATCTGGTAGTCCTAGTTCAGCACATTGGCCACTCTTCCTCCTGCTGGGACCTGACTACCTAAACCTCATATCCATGTTACAATCTTAATTTTCAACTCCCACTTTTCTCCTGCAGCAGTTTTTGTAAAGATTTCTGAAAACCTAACTCTTGGCAAAAGAATGTCCTGTTTACTGTATGCACTTTGCAAATCTGCACTTTCTTACTGTATATGATTTGATTACAGAAAACAGGGTCCCGTCCCTTTTTTCTGAGGAACAGATTAGAGTGGTGACCTCATCCTTTTAATCAAACGAACAATCTTCCTAGGAAAGCCCAGAAGACATAAATAATTTCCTTATTTGGTTAGTAAAGCATAAGACTTTCAATCTTCCTTTAATTCCAATAACATAGGATCCCCTCTGCAAAATTTCTAAATTAAAGCATTAGGTTTTTGTAGATATTCTTATAAATAGTTGTTTTGTGCTTGTTAATCAAAAATGAGACCACAATTTTGAGATCTTATCTATACAGTACAAACTCCCCTTTTGCACAAATTACTTAACTATGCAAGTTGGACATTTGGAGAAAGATGAAACTGTAGGTTAGATGGGAATATTTACCCTATTACCCCCGACCCTATTCAATCAACATAGGATGGATAGCATTGCCTGAAAGGATATTCTATTCAACATTACTGCAGCGACTTAGTAGTAAGAAGTGATCTACAAAGTCATGTATTTCCTGTGTAGATATTTTATTGCACTCTGATACCTTCAGAATATTAAAGCTACTAGCAAAAAAGAGAGCGAGAGATATTTTTAGCCAAGGACAAGTCAGAGGCATGACTGGAAACAACACTCAGAAATAACATTTTCCTTCAATTAAGCCACATTGTTTGTTGTACATAGATATTGCTCTTAAAGCTTGGAGTGCAAGGCATGTAGTGATCTGATCTATGCTTACAACTTCAACAGTAGCCTAGCCCATTCACCAAGCTCTGTCAGAACAACATCCTTAGTTGCAAAGGAACAGAAAATATTCTGAAATAGAAGGCTATGTTTGCAATATGTTGATGTGCTCATTTACTATGTATAAAACATAAAATTCAAGAGACACTTTAGTTTTGCTTTAAAAAAAATATTTTTGTTGTTAAAAATCTCCAAGTCTAGTGGAGATAAATAAAAAAAATATAGGAAGGCATACCATTAAGCACACTTCACTATTTCTATATTAGTTTTTAAAACTTGAAATTAATAAATCCAGAAAGACTGTTCTTACATTGGAAGTGGGGAAGGGGGCGACTCTCTCCAGTGTGGTCATTGGTAAAGATGTTTTCCAACCATTTTGTACCTAGGATTTTGTACAAATCTAGCAGGACAGGCTGCTTAGTTGAGTTCTAATGACTTGGATGATTAGCTTTTCTAATGTAATAGCAAAAGAACAGAAGCCTCAATATGGAGCACATCTGTTTCTGGTACAGTTTATGAACTGCAGGGACTCTCAATGCAGTCCCATCATCCCTTGGAAGAAACAGAGCTTGTAAGCTGAGTATTATGCCTCTGCCTCTGTTGAGTTCCTTCATGAAGTGAAAATAGTGGCTCTTCGTGACAGCTGAGTTTCTTAGTCACCTTGGCAAATGCCTGATTTCACCAACCTTTGGCACCACTTCAGAGTGTCACTGCATTACTTTAGAAAGCATTGTGTTGAAAGTTGAATTAGGGATACAATTCCCTTTGTAACTTTCTCACAGGAGAAAAGCAAAGTAGTAGATGCAGAACTTTGCAGCAGAGAGAGTGAGGTTTTCTTGCAAGATCAAAATCAGCCATAGCCAGTGAAGAGGAAAATACTAATTGTTCAGGAGAAATAATTGAACTGCAATCCTGCCTCTTGCTAACTCCAAAGGCTTGATAAGCTCAATAAAATCACTAAAACATGCATGCAGTGAATGAACAAACATGCATCTGTGCCCCCTCACTCGCTTTTCCCCAGTTCCTAAAATGCTATCAAGACCTATGCTAACAGCAGGAAATAGCCTGCTTCCTGAAGAAGCTTTGACACATAAATCTGAGAGAACATAAATCACAGGATATTGTTGGGTCTGTTGCCAAGAGGAAGAAGAAAGCAGGTTCTGGACTGGATGCGGTGGCAAAGAATGGATAGGGTTGATGGGCCGTCCTATGTCTGTAGATCTGACATATGGAAGGCACTCAGGATAGCCCAGTCCCATCTGGTCATCTTTATGAAGTTCCATCATTGCATTAGCCGCACATTGTGAATGTCAGCCACTGTGGAGAAAAGAAAGCAACAAAGAAACTCAGAATGATACACGAGGCTATAATCTGCTCTATTTTTCAGAATTATGTAGGAATCATATAGATATATAGACCTCCAAATGTCTTTCCTTTTTCCTTGGATATAGAAATATAGAAATATCTCCTTCGATATTTCATGACTATCTCAAGAGTAAAGTACTCAAAACAAAACTAAGCTTTCTCTCAAGCCTTTCTCTCCTACAATTCAATGATAACACTATTATCTACAAAAACAGGTCTAAACCTTGGTTTTTTTCCTTCTAATCTAATCTCTTCTAATTTGCTCATTTTTTCTGCCATATCCATATGATGTCCAAGAGACTCTAAAAATAAAAAGTGGAAATTAAAAATAAATAAAAACAGTCTTAACTTCCTTACCTCACCAAGGTTCATCACAGCACTCCCAGAGCCTTCTGGATCCAAACTACGGAAGAATCCTGATTTTTTTTTAAAAAAAGAGAGAGAGATTTTTAAAGGAAGAGTTTTTATTCCAGCTTTATCATCAACTAGTCCCTCAAAGGAGCTCACACATCAAACCTTGGACAGTCAAAGGAACAGATAAGCACTAAAAGAAATGACTTGATTTTGGTAATGAGCTAATTTACCTCAGTAGCTTGACAGAGCCCCATCTGGGGAGCTAAAGTGGCTGTGCTATATCAATACCTATGGAGGTTTAAATGAATTGTATAATCAGCTGATTTTAAAATTCATTTATACCTCAATAGGATTTCCTTCCTTCCTTCCTTCCTTCCTTCCTTCCTTCCTTCCTTCCTTCCTTCCTTCCTTCCTTCCTTCCTTCCTTCCTTCCTTCCCTCCCTCCCTCCCTCCCTCCCTATTTCACAGTTTATGGATTTGGTGTAGCAAAGCTGTTTTTTTTTTACCGTCAAATTGCAAGAATAAAGCAGAAATTCACACATGATGCTTAGAGATGAACCTACATGAAATGAGGCTTATTAATTGCCTCTGGAGGTGGCTGCCTTATCAGGCTCTTCACTGTAAGTACTTACTGAACATAGTTTCCAGCTTGACTAGACAGCAGACAAAGTTATCAAAGTCCACACCCATTGATTCATCAGCATAGCGTGCCACTATCACTTGATGCAACTTGTTGTCCAGTTTAAAACCTAAAGATTTAGAAATGGAACATTAACCTTGACAGAGTGAAAGTCATGAGGCCTACTAGAAGAGATTCAGGAAATGATTTAAAAACTCAGGAAAGTTGAAAAACATTAGGTATAAGCTCATTAGATGACATATCTTTAGAAGGAGTCTAGAATCACCTAGTTGCTGGAAATTATATATATTTATAATACAGAAGCAGGTGCTATGAGTGAATTCCTGCTAGAGGCAAATCCTACCATGTTTGGAAAAAATGCAGTGGAAATACTAACTTATTGATCTGCATGTATTTGCAGTAAGAAATCACATTAGAGGGTTTGTTTGTTTTTTTTAACCACAAAAGCAAATACTCCTTGGAGTGAGTAAAGAGACTCCAGGATAGATGCTTTCTCTCAGAATCTTTCTTAGGGAAATCATATCTTAAAATGCACAATAGAGGGGAAAGGATGTGTCTATCTTGCTCCTTCAGGGAAAAGCTCTCTAATAATGAGAGTTTTAACTCTCTTTAACACCATGAGTTATATTATTAAGTGAGGTTTTCCTTGGAGGAGCAAGATTGAGTTGTAGAAAGGAGTCCCTTTCATTTAATTGAAGAAGCAATTATTAGATTACCGTATTTTTCGGAGTATATGACCCACCTTAGTTTTTGGGGAGGAAAATAAGAAAAAAGCTGACTGGTGGGTGGACTGGCCTCCAGGAATACCCCCAATCAGCTGTTCCCAGAGGTGAATTTTAGCAACAGGTTCCTTGGTTGTGAGCTCTGTGCCTTGCTTTTTTTTTTTTTTTTTTTTTTGCTTTTTTTTCTGCCTCTGAAACTTCTGAAACTGTTTCAGAAAAAACTTTCTTTTCTTGCCTCTGAAACAGAGTTTCAGAAAAAAAGCCTCTGAAGCTCTGTTTGGGGGCTTCTTTTCTGAAGCTTCATTTATGATGCTTTTTTCAGCCTCTGAAACCTCAGTTTGAGAAGCTGGCATTCAGAGTATAAGATGCATCCAGATTTTCACCCTCTTTTTTGGGAGAAAAAGGTGCATCTTATAGTCAAAAAAATATGGTTGCTGTTAAGAGATTAAGGCATGCTGATTGGGGACTTGAACTCTCAAGGCACCGTCCTCAGTATTAGAGGAGCTAAAAATTCTCTTCTGGATCATGTCTAGCTAAAAATAGAATTCGGAGGACCAAACTTACAGCTTTCCATTGAATCATAAAAGCCACTAAGTCTGGATTACTGTTGACACTTCCGGAAGATAAAAAGGGGAAAGGCAAAGCCACACCCCATTCTTAGAGGTATCTGAATGCTCAAGGCTTTTTCATTAAAAAGTTGTACAGTCAAGGGCAGGAGAAGCTCCACAGGCATAGCACAATGTTTATTTTATTTCTTTTTGTTTCCAAACGATGTAAACGAATTGGGCGATTCTGGCAGGAGCAGAAATGATTGTACTATCTGGAGCAGAGGTGGGTTTCAGCAGGTTCTGACCAGTTCTGGAGAACCGGTAGTAAAAATTCTGACTGGCCCCACCCCCATCTATTCTCTGCCTCCCAAGTCCCAGCAGATTGGGAGGAAATGGGGGTTTTGCAGTAACCTTCCCCTGGATTGGAGAGGGAATGGAGATTTTACAGTATCTTTTCCCTGCCACGCCCACCAAGCCACACCCACAGAACCGGTAGTAGAATTTTTTGAAACCCACCACTGATCTGGAGCTTTGCATGGTAAGTTCAACAACACGAATAACGTATTTTTATTCATCACAGAACTGCAATTCCCATTAATGTTCTCAAATTCAAAGATGTCCAAATCAGAACGTGAAAGTAGCATTAGCCTCAGTGGCCAAGCACTTTTCCAAAGTTCTTGTAGCTAATCTGGGAGGCTGGAACCCAACCCATATTATTGATTAGCTTTATTTTCCATGCCTGAGAAAGGGATTTCATTCTCCTTTCACCCTCCATTGATCGTATTTTGCCGGGAATAACAGAACAATTGAACAAATCCATTATTCAGCATAAATGAAAATTCAAAATATGCCGCATAATTAACTTGTCAGTCTCTTCGGCTGATAAAGATTCCTACACCTACTAAGTCAGCTTATTCTAACCATCCCTTCCAGACTTACCAGTTGATTCCAAGGCCAGACGCATCTCATAAGAGCTCATAGTTCCTGATTTATCCAGGTCATGCTGGCGAAATACATTCTGCCCCACACATAAACAAAAAAACCAAAAAAGTGCTTAAGATTATTTTTCCCATACTGTCTTGTCATCTTTGAACACCACCCTTCCACCAAAAGCTTTGTTGACCACACACATATACAACATATCTTTCTTACCAGCCAGTTCCTGATTTTGTTCCACAAAATCTGAAATTCTACAAGACCCAGACGAGCACTGCCGTCTTTCTGAAGAGCAAAATAGTCAAGGAGAGAACTTCAAAAGGTAAAGAGAACATCCTATAATCTGAAAGTCTGGGGAAAATATTGGTAAATTGATGGGAAAATAGTGCTCTACCTCTTTATGATACCCAGAACATCCATACAAAACCCATAAATAATGTTGGCAGGATTACGGGCTTTCCATGTTCATCCAATAAACACAGAAAAATACCTTAGAATGCAATTGACTATACAGTACAGCAAGAGCACTTAGAGAAGCACTATACCACTTCATAGTACTTTACAGCCCTCTCTAAGCGGTTTTACAGAGTCAGTATATTGGCCCCAACAATCTGGGTCCTCATTTTACCGATCTCGGAAGGATGGAAGGCCTGAATCAACCTTGAGCCTGGTGAGATTCGATCTGCCAAATTGCAGGCAGGTGGCAGTCAGTAAAAGTAGCCTGTAGTACTGCACTCTAACCACTGAGCCACCGTGGCTGATCTAGACAACTAAGTTAAAGTCTAGAGTTATTATTTCAATAGGCTCTTCTCAAACCAGGAGGAAAATAAAATAGCAGCAAGTAGTTATTGGTAAGAAAAATGTGATGCCTAGCTAAAGCTACTTGGCAATCATTGTTGTCCATGAAGGGTCTTGAGTCAACACAATGACAAGTAGATTAATCTCATAGTTTAATTCCATTTATTTGTTCAGAATTTTTTCTCCCCAGTGATCAACTCTTGTTTCCTTGTGCTACATTAACACTTCTATGGAAGAAAAAAAAATCTGAATAAGCTAACAGAAGTAAAGATAAGGTTATTTTTTTCAAATGAGGTCTGTAATTGATCTCCATAACTTTCCACCCACAACATTTGTAAAGCCTTACAACTGGTGCTAGAATGAATAGTTTTGTGAGCAGAGTATCAAGAGAATATACAAAACATGAATAAACTCTAGTACAGTATCATAAACCATCTTAACACATTTCTGGACCGCTTATCAGGCTGGACAAACTCTACACGGGGACAAAATAAGCGATATACTAGCTTAAATGGATCTGGATAATTTGCAATTCAGAATAATGTAGAAGCCCAGGTATTTTTCAACATGGGATAAGCTATGTAGAATATATTTTGCTTGTCTGTTTTATTACAACCAGGAAATCCCTCTCATTTATAGCAGAGAGGATACATCCATCAGATTGACCATGTTGCGACAAGAATCCATGCTGAATCCATCAGTCTTCAGATCTTTGTCTAAAGAAAGGTAGAAAAAGAGCCACAGTTATAGAGGAAACTATTTCTAAGGTAACACTTGGAATACATATATGGAAAGGAAGACGTAACAGTATGATCCCCTATAATTCTGGATTGACTAAACTTGATTGACTACTTACGTCTAGCAATGACTCTATTCAAAATAGTTCTGAGTTCAAACACACTGATTTCCATGTCCTGGAATAATGGAGAACAGAGAATTAATTGCTTATAATAGTTCAAAGGTATTAAAAATCCCATTTTCTTCTGAAAGTAGATTACTAATAATTTTTCACACGTTGACACTACCTAGCACAGTCTACAAATCACAGGTGGTATTCAGCAGGTTCTGACCAGTTCTGGAGAACCGGTAGCAGAAATTTTGACGAGTTCAAAGACTGGTAAATACCACCTCTGACTGGCCCCGCCCCCATCTATTCTCTGCCTCCTGAGTCCCAGCTGATTGGGAGGAAATGGGGATTTTGCAGTAACCTTCCACTGGAGTGGGGAGGAAATGGAGATTTTACAGTATCCTTCCTCTGCCATGCCCATCAAGCCACGCCCACAGAACCGGTAGTAAAAATTTTTGAATCCCACCACTGCTACAAATATGTGTCAAGGGATGGCTGCAACACTACTGAGGAAGATCGTAACATTGGATACAGTCATGGGAATTCTGAGTGTGGAACTCTGCAGTCAATATAGTTTATTCCAACCCCAAACCACTTTTTAAAAAATTTATATTGTGATATATGAATTTTTAATAAGCATTTGTTTTACTTTCCCAAGCTTTTGATGATAGAGACGTGCTTTTAAGTCTCACTTTATCCCCACAATATCCTATGAACCAAATTAAGCTCAGAGAAGATTACCTGAAGGCAGTTATATCAAAGAGGTCTTTGATTTAAGTGTACAGATGGTCCTTGACTTACAACCACAATCGACCCCAAAATTTTGGTTGTTAAGTGAGATATATGTTAAATGAGTTTTGCCCCATTTTATGACCTTTCTTGCCGCAGATGTTAAGTGAATCATTGCAGATGATAAATTAAGTAATCCAGGTGTTAAGTGAATCACTGCAGATGATAAATTAGTAATCTGGTGGTTAAGTGAATTGCTCCCCATTGATTTTGTTTGTCAGAAGGCAGTAAAAGGTCATCACATGACCTTGGGACACAGCAATGGTCATAAATATGAACCAGTTGCCAAGCATCTGAATTTTGATCACATGATCAGGGGGATGCTGCAAAGATTGTACCTGTGAAAAATGGTCATAAGTCACTTTTTTCAGTGCCATTATAATTTTTAATGGTCACTAAAGAAGTTGTTGTAAGTCGAGGACTACCTGTATTACTTCTTCTACTATATTGGTTTAAATGGCAATGGCCTTAAAGCCTCCTTAATATTATGCTAGTCACAGCAGCTAGCTCTTATTTTCCATACTACTCATCTATACGACACCTGTAGAAGAAAGAATTCATAGGAAAGCTAAGGCACAATACTTACCTCTCCTGCAAGCTGCTGGAACATGTTCCTGAAATTTTCATCTACATCATCCTCAGATATTTCTTCCTGAAGAAACAAAAAATAGGACCTGATTAAGCAATCCACATACTACTTTTGGGCACATTAGATGTAATGTAGGAGGCACAAAGAATAACCTGACTCATCTATGTGCTCCTTACTTCCCAAATGCTGGCTATGGTCCCGTGATTAATTCAAGTCCCTCAAATGTGAGTTTGGTTAGAGAGCCAGTTTGATGTAGTAGTTAAGGTTCCAGGCTAGAAACCAGGTGCCACTGAGTTCTAGTCCTGCCTTAGACATGAAAGTCGGCTGGGTGATTTGGGGCCAGTCAGTTAGTTAATTCCTATTGCAACCACTGGAGCAACACTCTAAAAAAAAGCAGACCATGACTTGTGAAAAAATGCTAGGAAGAAAAAAAAAATGTCAGGAAATCCAGACAGCCAAGGGGAGGGAAGCTCCACCGACAGCAGAGCTACAGCAATTCTGAATCCCCTTTGATGCAAGGGAAATTCTGGGCTTGGATGAGACAGTGAGATCCAATCAAGCTCAATCCTTTCTTTGCTTATACCTAATGGAGGAAATCTTGCCAAACTAAAGCTATAAGTTTCCAAGCTGAAGAAATTCTAGGGTATGGTTGCCCAAAAACCTCTCCTTCTCATCCTCCCTCTTTGGGACTCTTGCAGTCTCTTAATCCAGGTCTCTCTCTGGGATAGCTCTGTGTTGCCAAAATGCTCTCTCTCTCTGCTCCTGCAGGTGTACATTCCATCACAGAAATTGATACTTTAAAGCTTCTTTTCCCCTCTCAATTAAAAGGAATAACATAAAGGCTTGTTGGGTCACGATTGGATCCACACATGTGCCAGGGGATTATATGGGTACTGCAGGGGATTAAGCAATACTTGAATATTTCTACATTAAACAATACTTGGCTAAAACAATTCTTGGAATCTTCTAGAAATGTCTACAATATATAAACTTAAACTGAGGATATGTTCTATCCTCCCAACGTTAAAATCAACTTAGAACCTTCTTACACCCATTACCAAGGGGTCTCCAACCTTGGCAAGTTTAAGACTTGTGGATTCAACTCCCAGAATTCCTCAGCCAGCAAAGCTGGCAAAGCAAAGCTGCTGAGGAATTCTAGGAGTTGAAGTCCACAAGTCTTAAACTTGCCAAGGTTGGAGACCCTGACCTGGATCACCTTGTTTCTGTTCTTTCTTATTTTTCCTTCTACCCAAGCCTATTTTAACATGAAGCGAGCCTTCAGGTTTGTTTTTTTTTTTAAAGGCAAACTAAAGTATGGAAACATGCGAATTGGAAGCAAGAGTTACCAAGTTTGTTTTAAACCATCTGCCAATCTTACGGCTTTTAAAAACCCTCTACAGAACAGCTCTTTCTCAACCTGTTGTGCCTGTGAAGTGGGTTGAATTTCAAAGCCATGATGCACGAAGGTTATGAGAACTCGAGTCCAAACCGTTTGGCAGACACTGCATTGAAGAAGGCAAGAACAATGAAAGAAATAGGTAGTTCAACTTCACCTCATCTGGTAGATCTGCGGAGATCTCATCATCAAGCACTCTAAAAAAGAAAGAATACTTAGATACACCAATGCTCCTGCAAAAATGAGAAGACATGGAAAACATTCTATTCCTACTGCCTTCTATTCAGAGATGGATGCATCTGAAGTCTGTTGTGTTACTATGTGCCCAGCGCCTTATTTTTCGTCCAAGGAAACTCTTAATACCCCAGGAGATTTTCAGACAGAAGGCACAAAGCCTAAAGGTTACTTAGGCTTTGTAGGCAGGTGTGCTATTCAGCAGGTTCTAACAGGTTCTGGAGAACTGGCAGCAGAAATTTTGAGTAGTTCAGACAACCGGCAAATACCATCTCTGGCTGGCCCCAGAGTGGGGTGGGAATGGAGATTTTGCAACATCCTTCCCCCAGGAGAGGGAAGGGAATGGGGATTTTGCAGTATCCTTCCCCCAGGATTGGGCAGGGAATGGGGATTTTGCAGTATCCTTCCCCTGGAGTGGGGTGGGAATGGGGATTTTGCAGTATTCTTCCCCTGGAGTGGGGGGAGAATGGGGATTTTGCAGTATCCTTCCCCTGGAGTGGGGTGGGAATGGGGATTTTGCAGTATTCTTCCCCTGGAGTGGGGAGGGAATGGGGATTTTGCAGTATCCTTCCCCTGGAGTGGGGAGGGAATGGGGATTTTGCAGTATCCTTCCCCTGGAGTGGGATGGGAATGGGGATTTTGCAGTATCCTTCCCCGGAGTGGGGAGAGAATGGGGATTTTGCAGTATCCTTTCCCCAGGAGTGGGGAGGAAATGGGGATTTTGCAGTATCCTTCCCCTGCCATGCCCACCAAGCCACGCCCACAGAACCGGTAGTAAAAAAAACTGAATTCCACCACTGCTTATAGGTTTCTGGGGGGAAAAAAACCCTAATATTAGAGGAAGGTCACAAAGCACGGACTCACTCTGTGTCTGACTGTTTCTCTGTGAAGACACGCAGGATGAAGTCTGCCTCTTTGTTAGGCTCAAAGGTAGAGGGAACTATGATGTATTCACCAGGTGGCAGGCGAATGTGATTGCTCACTTCTCGCAAGTTGATAAAGGTCTCTGAACGTGCTTGAGATTGGTTCCTCAGAAAAAAGTCCTTCTTCAGATGAACGCTTTGACAGCCCTGGGCCTGGGAGAGAAGCAGTTCAGGTATTCTATAGTGCTGTTCAACCGTCAAAGTACCAGCCATATATGTGTGTGTGTATAACCACACTCACACACAGCTCAAAAGCATAAAGGAGAAGATACAAGTCAAAACACTTTTCTTGAAATAAAAAAGGTACATACACACCCAATTATTATTATTATTTTTTACAGAGGCAGGCTTCTATACCCCTTTAATAACAACTGACTCTTTTAAGTTTCAGAAGATATACAGCATTGTGTATCTTAATACGCTGTAGCCATCAAAGTATTTGTGGCAAATTATGATGGTTTCAAGTAAGAGGAAAGCACCCTCTTATGAGAGATGACTGTTTGCATCTCAACCTATTTCAGTCAGCCATTTTCCACCTTCACAAACAGTTCAAATAATGGATTGGTAGAGCTCAGGGTATACCTCTTCAGGAACCTGTGGGGGGGAGGGGGGAGGAAGAGAGAGAGAGGGAGAAAGATTAGGAACAAATTTCTGTAAGCTTTGCTGAGGAATAGGAAAATCAGAAAACCAACTGGTGTTACCTCATAGACAGCAAAGCCAATGGTGTGCATGTCTCCTCCAGCGTGGCGTTCTTTTCTTCGATGTTTTTGCATCAGAGCCACTAAGAAGCTGCATGCCAGTTCATCATCATCCGGGTCGTCATCTTCTTCTAAAAGCTTGATTTTGAATTGTGGATTAATCCAGAACGTAGCTGCAAGACGAAGGGATAAGTGTAGTGAATCTCAGTACCAAACCTAGATAGCATCACTTGAAATGAGTAAGATCCAGGAAGAAGCCAAGTCAAGGAATAAAAATCAATGGAGGAAAAGAGAGCTGACTTTCAGACTTCTACCCTCTCAATAGGGTCAAGATGGTCAATCTTTTTAATCTAATTACATGTGATGTACAGGTAATCCTCGAATTACGAATATAATGGAGCCTGCCAATTATATTTGTAACCTGAGGATTCGTTGGAATGAATCACATCAAACAAATGTGATCACTCCCTGCCATGCCAGGTGACTTACCTTGTGAAGATCTAGCAAGCTGTCTCCTCTCCAGCCTCTCCGCTACTGTTTTTGCCCACTTGCAGTCTCAATGTGAAAAGCGTTTGCAAGCTGACAAGATTTTGGTGCAGCAAAATCGCATTGCTTCAAGCCTCCCATTGGCTTGCAAATGTTTTTCACGCTGAGATTGGAAGCTTCTGGGGGCCGTGATCTCATGCAAGATTAACGGCCCCAAGAAGCTTCCAGTCTCGGCGTGAAAAATGTTTGCAAGCTAACGAGACTTCTGCTACCACAGTCTTGTTGGCTTGCAAACACTCTTCAGCTGGATCTGGTGTAGGCCTTGGTTCATCGAGAATAGAGGCCTAAAGATCTCACATGATCTTGCACTACTTTAGGCCTCTGTTTGCACGAATGCACTGAAGCAGGCAAAGGAACTGACAGCTCGCTAGATCGTCACAAGATAAGTGAGTCTCCACAGGCCCAGTTCCTGTGGAGACCTGATGGGGAAGTGGGGTGGGAGGAATAGGAAGGGCAAATGTTACAGTGCCTCTGTGGTCATTCGTGTGAACGATTGACATGGTGCTGTAACATTCATAATTTCAGGATTGTGTCGTAAGTACTTGGGAAGTTATGTAGTAACTTCGAACGGCACTAAGT
This sequence comes from Pantherophis guttatus, assembly GCF_059756535.1. Classification (NCBI taxonomy): domain Eukaryota; kingdom Metazoa; phylum Chordata; class Lepidosauria; order Squamata; family Colubridae; genus Pantherophis; species Pantherophis guttatus. The sequence goes on along the minus strand of NC_142063.1, from coordinate 286,218,016 downwards.
GAACTGTTGTAACACAAGGATTATATGTAGTATATAGTTATCCATCAAGTATGAGACAGAGAAGACAGAGGAGTAAGTAGAGAAAATCTCTATTACCTGGATGGTTTCTGCAGCCTCCAGCTGTACTGCCCCGTCGCCAGGTCCCCTCAAATAATGTAGTGTGCCATTTCTTTGTATCCTCCACTGTCAGAGCATCTGGGCTGAGATTACAGATCTCAAGTCTAGAAAACTCACGCATAAAGTCTCGAAAAGCCATCCTGAAGGAGCAGAAGGCATAGTAAGAACAATATCAAAAGCAGGTATGATGGTCACAGTGCTACTTTACAGCAGAAGAAAATAATCAGTACAACTACTCTAAAACTGTAATAATAGTTCTGCTGGACCAGGTCAAAGCCCATCTTAGTCCCTCATTTGCTTTTTCACACTAGCCAAACAGGTGCCTCCTGGGAGCTCGCAAGCAGGAAGTAGAAATGTAACTTATTTCAAAATTATTCCCTTGCAATAGGTTTTGGGAAGCTTAATACAGGATACTTGCATGCAGTGTGAAACAGCATTTCTTTGATCTGTTTTAGATTTCCTTCCATGCAGGCACCTGGTTTCCCTGAAAAACTATCCCGCTTATATTTTCCAAGCCATGTGTGATTTTATATAGTTTAATCAAGTTGCCTTTATTCCAAACGAAAGAATTTCAAGCATTCTAGTCTGTCTTTGTAAAGTATCCAAGTCTCCTTATTGCTTTAGCTACTCTTACATACATCTTCCAGCTCTATTGTATCTTTTTCAAATACAGTGATCAGAATGTATTCTAAATCAGATAAGAACATAGATTTGCATACTGTTGACTGTTTAATTGCTTTTCTAATATACCTAGCATGGAATTCACTTTTCACAGCTGCTGCTTACTCATTCTACTCATGGGATACTTTCCCTGCAGACAGTTCAGTTCCTATCAGGGTTTTTTTTATTTCTCCAACATGCACTTTATTTACGGGAACAGCATTTATTATATGATTGATCATTCAACCTATTTTAAAAAGATGGTCCTGGAGCTTTTCACAATCAATTTGGATATTTATCACCTGAACAGTTTAGTATCATCCACATAATGGATGATACTGGACCAATACATAGACAACAAGATGAGGAGTGCCTCCATCCATATGTGTGAAGACGCTCTGAACATTAAAAAGCTGATGATGCAGGATTTACTTGGCAGTCTGCTTTTCCTTCACAAAACTCATTTGCTGTCATTAATGGTTGGCTGCAGTTCAGCCAGATGTTTAGGCTAAATTTGGCATTTTTGTCTACTTCTATTTAAAGGTATTTGTATTTCACAATTTTTCTCCAGTCTTTTTTCTTATCTCCTGTTGTCGTCACATACTGCCACATCCACTATCCAGATGTGTTTTGTCTTTTATCAACAGTTGTAAAATCTGGGATGTGAGATACAGATGCTTGTCTGTGTGACTTCTAAAGTCTCAGAGCACTTTAATTTCTTCATTTTCTATTACTATTTACTCCTATTATTTTTAGATACGATTATCCAATCATGAGGCGGGGAGTTGAATGCCTTATTATATTGTATCAATACAACCTATATTCAAGTTGGTCTTCCTTCTCTTGCAGTTTTCTAAAATCATCTTGTCAATTAGCTCTTTTGTTCCTCTGCCTTTTGGGCAGTTTCCTTTCTGCTCAGGGGGAAAGAGCTTGTTTTCAATCGATGCTGTTGCTACCACACCAGTCAGCAATTTGAAAGTTATCAGTAAGCAGGTACCGTATTTTTCAGAGTATAGGACGCACCTTTCCCCCCCCAAAAAAGAGGGTGAAAATCTGGGTGGGTACTCTGAATGTAGCCCCACCCAGCTTCTCAAACAGAGGTTTCAGAGGCAGAAAAAAACATCAGAAACGAAGCTTCAGAAAAAAAGCTTTAGAAACAGAGCTTCAGAGGCTTTTTTCTGAAGCTGTTTCGGAGGCTTTCAGAGGCAGAAAAAAAGTTTTTTCTGAAACAGTTTCAAAAGTTTCAGAGGCAGAAAAAAAAGCAAAAAAAAAAAGCAAGGCACAGAGCTCACAACCAACGAACCTGTTGCTAAAATTCACCTCTGGGAACAGCTGATTGGGGGTATTCCTGAAGGCCAATCCACCCACCAATCAGCTTTTTTCTTATTTTCCTCCCCAAAACTAAGGTGTGTCTTATATTCTGGTGTGTCTTATACACCGAAAAATACAGTAATTGGCTTGTTAAGTAGGTTTGCCAGATGTTAACCAACCAGTTGTTTCAACCTAAAATCATTCAGTTTTGTTTCACCTGGAGCTGACCAATTCTACATCTTCCCTGTTCTTTTCTCTACCATATCTAGTATTATTAGAAGTTCAGATGTGGGTTTCAGCAGGTTCTGACTAGTTCTGGAGAACCGGTAGTGGAAATTTTGAGTAGTTCGGAGAACCAGTAGTAAAAATTCTGAGTGGCCCGTCCCCATCTATTCTGTGCTTCCCAAGTCCCAGCTGATTGGGAGGAAATGGGGATTTTGCAGTAACCTTTCCCTGGAGTGGGGAGGGAATGGAGATTTTACAGTATCCTTCCCCTGCCACGCCCACCAAGCCACACCCACAGAACCGGTAGTAAAAAATTTTGAAACCCACCACTGTATAAGTTATTTTCTTTTGGCTTCACTGGAGCAGAGTCTTTATTGATGGATTGGTAAAAACATTTCTGATTCAACTGAAATTGGAGATTCTGCTTATAATGTGCATTTCCAACTTTGTATCTACTGACATTCTTGGCTATAGCTGTTATTTGCTATTCTACTGTTTCTGGTGCTTCCTTGTTTCTAGGTGGTACTTCTTGATCAGGTATTCTTTGGGCTTCTTATTCTTCAACTTCTTTTCTTTCATCCATTCGAGTCTGCTAGCATCTGATCTTGGCATGCTGATTTTATTTTCCATTTTGGTGCATTGATTGGTATTTTTTCTTCTTTGATGATTTTGGCATCCTAGGGGTTCAGTTGCAGCTGCAACTGTGCTGTATATCAGCTGCTTTGCTTCTTGTAATCAGCTGGCACTTATATTTGATATTGCACTATTGACATCTTTAATATTTGAGCTATGTGTTTCTTTGGAACAAGTTTCAATGCAGGCAACCTTATTCTGTTGCTTTTATGCTGTTTTCTGTGCTCAGTTATTCTTTACTTCAATTCTTCTTTTTTAGTTAGAGAACTTTGTTCTTTTGGAGAAGGCAGAAAACAGTTCAATAGCTATGCTGGCTTCCTCTACTGCATTAGTGGATGTAACATAAAGATATTTTAAGAAGCAATTATTCAGTCTTGACTTCTGCTGTACATGTTGCCAAAGTTTTGGGAATGCTTAAGACACATGCTTAGTGTACAGCACACAGAATTGGCCCCTAGATTTTGGAACTTACCAGAATTCACCATCTTCCATCTTCAGTTGTAATTCATCCTTCTCGTCAGGATCTACTTCGTTCCATTCAGAAGAGCTAAAATGGCAGCAAAAAGGCAATTATGCTGTTTTCCCTGTACTGCTGCTCTACTTCCAATTTTAGCTGTGAACATTACTACTAAAGAATAGCAAAGGGCTAATTTAAAGAGTTGCAAGCTCAGTAATATGCTGTAGTATATATTTTGTAAGAAAAAAAAAGTCAATTTTAGGCATTTTCAAATAGAATTGGAAAAGATTCTTGCCTAAAGAGTCAATGTCATTCAAGTCTCTCCTTTCTAAAAAATGTATTTAAAATTTACAATCACATATACAAACTGCTGGTATCAGAGACCATTGGACTGGAAATAACATAATAGGACCAAGTCACTCTCATGACGTGTGTGAAAGAGGACATTTACAAAGTCTGCAGATGACACAAAACTAGGAAAGCTGATTAATACTCTAGATGTAGAAAATCCCAAAACATTCAGATAAGCTGAAGCAGTCAGCTGTAATTAATACAATTATATTTAACTGAAAAAAAAATGTAAAATTCTACTTCTATGTAGGAAAAAATGTTCATCTAGGACCGTGATGGCAAACCTATGGCACGGGTGCCACAGGTGGCACACGTAGCCATATCAGTGGGCACGTGAGCATTGCCGTAGCTCAGCTCCAGGGCACATGCATGCACTGGCCAGATTTATGGGCCTTCCGGTCCCGCTGGAAATTGGGAAATGGGCTGCTTCCCGCCTGCGGAGGATCTCCGGGGTGGGTGGGGAAGGCCGTTTTTGCCCTCCCCAGGCTCCTAGAAAGCCTCTGGAGCCTGGGGAGGGTGAAAAACGGGCCCACCGGGCCATCACGTGTGAAAAGCAGGGGGGAGGTGTACGCACATGCGTGGGGCGCATTGAATTATGGGTGTGGGCATGCATGTGGGTGACCTCTCCGCGCTCCCCCCGCTTTTGGTACGTGACGGCAAAAAGGTTAGCCATCTAGGATGAAGGTTTGGTTGGCAACAGTACATGTGAAAGGGATTTTGCTGTACTTATTGTCTGTAAATTAAATGTGAACCAGCAGTGTGGTGCAATAACTAAAAAGGCAAGTGCTGTCTTGGGGGAGTGGAGCATTAACAGAACCCAGATCATAGCAAGTAATTGTTTCAATCTACCCAAATCAGATCCCATTTGGCATACGGTGTCCAATTCTGGGCACCGTAACTTCAAAAAGGACAGTTGGAGGCTTACCAGGATGGTGAATGGTCTGAGAAACAAGCCCTATGTGGAAGACTTAAAGGAAATGGGTATGTTTAGCCAACATAAACTGAAGGGAGGTATGGCAGAGGTCTTCATATATATGTGGGGTTATCACACAGAAGGAACAGACTTACTCTTTTATTGTCCCAAAGGGCAGGACGGTCACCAAAAGTTAAAATTTCAAGGAATAAGGCTAGCTATCAGGAAGCATTTCTTGACTATACAAGATGTCAGTCAGCTGCCAAATGGAGTGGTGTGTTCTTTACTATGAACTTTCAAACATGGTCATTTGTCAAAGATGCTCTGGTGTAGGGGTCTCCAACCTTGGCAACTTTAAGACTTGTGGACTTCAACTCCCAGAGTTCCTCAGCCAGCTTTGCTGGCTGAGGAACTCTGGGAGTTGAAGTCCACAAGTCTTAAAGTTGCCAAGGTTAGAGACCCCTGCTCTGGTGGATCGTGCATTGAGCAGGAGTTGGACTTGATGTGTCTAAAGTACATTCTAACTCTACAGTGATTCACCTATCACTCCATGCGCCAGTCCACTCGACTTGACCCCAGGGATTCCTTATGCGAATTAGCTCTTCTTGACGGCCACGATACTCCACCTGTCAAATTTGAGACATTAGGCTGCATACATAAGTAATTAAATCCTTGAATTGATATTTGTAACTCCACAAAGAGAAACTTACCCCTTTAAATCCTGTGACCGAGTAGGCGTGGCCTTTCACCAGTTTCTTGAAGGTAACTGCTTCCATGTCAAATGCACTTGTAATCTGAGAAAAAGGATAAACTATACTGCATAATAATTTAGGTGTCCCTCCATCTAGAATCAGATGGCATGAAATTAAAGGCACAGAAACAGCAGGAGCAATACAACTTCTCAACCGGAGAGACAACAGTCTGTGCAAGAAAAATTTACTCCCATGATGAACCAAGATTCCAAAGCAATGCAGTTACTTAAATAATGGCTGACTTTAGAATAGACTTTTGTAGCTGGGCATAGGGAAGGCCTTGAAGGATGAGGAAGAACTGCTACTGGATAAGTGGGGTTTGAGCTCAGACCAAGAAAATAACTTAATGTAAAGTCTCATCCTCCTCCCTAGTTCACAAAAAGATAAAAATGAAGGAGGGATAGCATATCCAGACTTGCAATATTGTAGCTGTTACAATTAAAGTCATCCTGGCCTATGCAGCAGCATTGGTTTCTCGGTTTGTCTGCTTTGTTCCGCTGCCATCATTCATGGTTTATATGTATACAATGTTGGGTTGTTGCAGAAACTTCTTCCAGCTTTATACTGCATTCCAGGTGAATTCTCAACATTACTTGAGCCCAACCAATTTATCTTAATTCCTAGAGCCAGACCTTGAAATAGACCATGCAATTCCATTTCCTTCGCCATTTAACCATCTCTCTCTCTAACTGGAAGCAATAATAGTGTTTATGTAGATTAGTTAATGTTTAGTTCAGAGTCTAAGTTTTGGAAAACAATATTAAGAGTAGCGAAACAGACTTTTGCTTCATAACTGATGCCCTCTGGATTTGCTCTAGCAAGTGCCTCAAGTTCTTTTAACTTCATATTATATCATGGCTAGAACATTAGATTCTTTTTCCCAATTATGCTCCTTAATCTTCAGAGAATATCAACACATTATCTTTTACAATGGGTTACATCAGCTATTAAATATTCTAGTAGCAACGCAGAGTTTAAAATCTTTTATTATATTGAAATGACAGTGAGTATTCAGAGAATCAGTCTGGTGTAAAGGTTAAGGCACTAGGCTAGAAACCGGTAGACTGTGAGTTCTAGTCCTGATTAAAGCACAAAGCCAGCTGGGGGATCTTGAGCCAGTCATTCTTTCTCAGCCATAGGAAGCAGGCAACGGCAAACTAATTCTGAAAAATCTTGCCACAAAAATTGCAGGGACAGTTAAAATGAGTCCACATTGACTCAAAGGCACACATGAGTACACACACGAAAGTGAGCATTCACTTGCAAGTCTGCTAGTGAATTCAGAAGGATGCAGATGACATTAATACCAAAATAACTGATTAGTGTCTAAATGTTCCATAACATATTTGGAAGTTTCCTTGGCCTATCCCAGGGGTGTCAAACTCGATTTCATTGAGGGCCGCAACAGGGTTGTGTTTGATCTCAGGGGGCTGGGGTGGGCATGGCCATCTTGACGCCACTGTGTCAGAGGCGCCTATGGCCCGAGCGCTCTGCCAGTGAAAACAGGCTCCCATGCTCCGTTTTCGGCTGGGACGGCCTCCTGCAACCCTCTTCCCCCGAAAACAGAGCATGAGCGGGCCGTATGCGGCCCTCCTGCACTCCTTTTTCACTGGCAGAGGCACTGTGGCCCCTCCTTCGCTGTTTCCAGGGCAGCCCTGGGGCCAGATCTAAGCACCCAGATCTGGCCCGTGGGCCTAGAGTTTGACACCCTTGGCCTATCATGTACTTTTTTCTTTTACAACAAAGTTGAATAAGAAAATGGAGAAAAAAATCAAGTCAGGTATACAGATAATCATACTGTGGACAATCTCTCTTTTGCTTAGACTTACCGTATGTGTATTTGTGTGTAAATTCTGACTTGTTTTTACCAACTTCATATTTTAAATAGGTCCCAAACTTTGCAATGTGCAAATAAATCAAATGAGAGTAAATCCAGGATCCAAGCTTGGCAAGCATCCCAGAATATGATTAATCAATTATGGTCTCATTTCCTGTATATTATATTTACGTATTGTCTTTTCATGTATGAAAGTGATATTCTTTTCTTACTTAAAGAAATAAAAGCTGAAAGTTTGGAATGAATAATGAACAATGAATTTCAGAAAACTCTTATATAACAGCCCTAACCAGTTTCATGAAGGAGCTCGGTAATCTGTTCTGCCCCACTTCAATAACATAGGCTCATTCGACTGTTCAACTCTGATAAACCTACACTTACTGAATCCTATATTCTGCTCACTTCCGGGTGTCTAAAAATCAGAACTAAATAAAGGAAGCACTCCAAGACTTTTAAAATTCCCAAACTCAAGCGTTTCATGAATCCTCTCAGGAGCCTATCTTACATCAATGGAACAGCCAAGTAGAGATCCTCTCTCGAGGGCCTTGCAAATGATTTTGGATAAATTGCGTGGTGGTCTCTTGAGATCATACATTTCTGCCACACCACCTGTGAAATCTTCAAAGCCTTCGGTGGTGCTGCCCCCTGACAGGGCTTCATAAGAGCCATTCAACCTGTGTAGCAAACAAAACTCAGAATTAAAAGGATGCCTACAAACCTTGTTAGCGGTCTCCACGTATATAGAATGTGGGAACTATAATAGCAGAGAAACAAATCCAAAGAGTTTGCTTGAGAAAGCATGCATCCACCCACTACTTTAGCCATCTAATGACCAAAACAACAGCAACGCTTACTTGGCATAAGCTTTTTCCAGCAAAGCACTCCAAAACTCTTGACACTCGGCTGAGTGCACAAATACAAGTTCTCCATCCTTAGTTGGCAATCTGTCATCTATTACCACATCTACCCATTCACCGAATTGCCATATCTGAGGAATAAAAAAAGAAAGGAATAATACATTTATAACTAGGCTTGGTTTGAGCAAAGTAAGAATAGTTAGGTTGGAATAAAACACGGCACTTTTTCTGAACTGCATTTCTTTTGTTCTGTAACACATGTCAGTGAGCAAGGTCTCACTATGAATCACTTCCTATAGCAAAATGTGTGCCTTACCTGGAAGTGGAAAATACCCGCATAGTCCTCCTGGAAGCTCTGTCCGTGGGGTACAACCCGATGTAAGAGTTCCTCATTGAGAGTCAGGGAACCAATGGCAGCCAATAACCAACAGTCACCTTAAGAGCAAGGAAACAGAAGTTACTGTACTTCAAATCTGTCTGAAATGTCTGATCACTATTTCATTTCTCTAGATTTTAAAAGTCAGTATCTTCATCATTGCAATTATAGATACTACTTAGAATATAATATTTTTCTCGCTTATGATATCTATAGATCATTAAAAATGAGTAGATTCGTTCTAAAAACTTTAATCAATTTTAGTAAAATCTGTAGAAAGAACAGACTGGAAAGACTTGCAAAAAAGATAAAAGCAATAAAAAGAATTTTTGTTGCTGAGTTAGTGATAAAAACAAAGGAAGAGAAGGACCCACTGCTTGGATAAGATAAAATAGTAGCAGGTGACACTCTTCAACTCTTATCGTGCTTGGTTTATTGCCCCAAAGGGAATTATATTAAATAGAACTAAGCAAAATAACTAACTTAAGAGCGGGTAAGGATGAGGCAAGCTAAAAGAAATTAAGATATATTTCTTAGTATATATTTGGTGCAAATGGATAACTTACCACCAATGTATAGCAATGGTCTGAATTATTGAAATAAAAGAATGTTGTCTTATACCTAATAGACTTTTTACATAAAATGGAAAAATGCACTTATAATTTGCAGTTTTGATGATTAGGAAAAAAAAAACTGGATAACAGAAAAGAGTGAGCTTTCTTTTGTAATCATAGAGTGAAATAATTTTTTAACTGTACTTATAATTGCTACAAAGAAAATTGGAAGCTTCTTTTATTTTTTTCTTAACACTTTTGCACATTTTTCCCCTGCTTTTTTATTAGTTTGTTAGTTTTTATGTAAAACTTTTATAAATATATATATATATATATATTGTCTTATTGCACTGCAGAGATATAAATCAGCATATGTGGTGATCACATTTTATATTGTTTATATACTTTAATATTCCATGGTATATTTAGCTATGAACCATGATTATACATTTTAAAATGTTTTTATTGGATTATCCCCACTGTATTTTCTTTGTCTTGGATATGGAAGTAGTTGATTGCTTCTGTCGTTTAAGATCAACCATCAAAAGTAAGGGAACAAAAAACCAACAGACTAGATCTTGGCAGTGCAAACCATAAAGGCCTTGGAAAATATATTCAGATATAGTGATATTTCTATACATGCAATCATGCAAGCCATGGCATTCCCTGTGACATTTTATGGAAGTGAAAATGAAACAGGGACTTTGAAAAGCAGGACAGGAAGAACATTGATGCTTTTGAAATTTGGTGTTGGAGAAGACTCCTGAGAATACCCTGGACAATCAAGAAAACAAACAAATCGATAATTGAACATTGGGAGCACTTGAGGTGCAAATGGCTAGGTTCAAATTGCTTTACTTCACAAACATTATGTGAAGATCTAACTCTCTGGAGAAGGCTCTAATGCTGGGAAAGGAAAGGGAAAGGGAATAATTAGCAGAAAGGTGGAAGTACAGTTGCAGTGCAGTTGGGGTATTGATGAAAGGCCTGAAAGATTAGTGACAGATTATTATGGAGAAAATCTAGCAATGCAGTCACTAAGAGTCAACACTGACTTGAGGGCACATAGTCAATTTTCTTTGTTTCTCTGTTGTTGTGGCATCCTAGTTTATGTACTGTAATTTGAGGAATTTTCTATTTCTGTTTGTCAACTTTATGAATGTGTCCATCTAGATTTCTTGGTAATAGTATATAAGTGCTTTGCTATTGCTTTTTTCCTGTTTTTTCTTTCTTTCAACCTTTCAGTCCAGCCTATAACACATTAATGCAGGAAAACAGCACTAAGGCAATATTTCACTTGGCTGATATTTAAACATGCAGAACGTTCTAAAACTAGAGTTCTTTTCTTTTAAATGGGTTTTTGCATGGTGATGCTTAATGAACACTTTAAAACCACAATTTCTGTTCAATTAATTTTTATCTGGCCCGAAAAGAAGCACACTCACTTAGTGAAGATTTTGCAGACATGTCCTGCGGTCTGGAAAAAATGGCTGGGCAAGGAGCTTTATCTCACAATAAAGGAGTAAATTGCCATTAAGGTGGGAAGAACCTTTTTAGGATGTTTGAGAGAAATGGGAAGAGGAGTACGTGCTAGTTCCTTCCAGGCTGCAGATAAGACTCTCGATGTTACTGGTTGCTTGAAGGACGTACCTCCTTTCTCTATTTCTATCATAAAATGGCATGCTGAGGAGATGAAATGCTTCAGAGCTACTGATCAGCAAATGGAAATATAAAAGCTATCAGAAGCTGCTACTTGGCCAGGGATTCTATTCCATTAAGGACTTAGAGGAGCTGTATCTCCATTCACAATTGTCAGGTTGATAGGTTGCGCTGAATAGCAGTTGTTTTCATTGTTCACTAATGTAAAAGTTATCTTACAGGAGCTATTTCTCCATCCACAATAGTCACATTTATAAATTGCTTGATACCACTGTTGTTTTAATTACTTCTTTTCATTATTTAGTGATGTAGAAGTAATTTGTTGTTTGAGGGCATAAACGTTTTAGGAAAGGTGGTTAGTATGAGAGAGACGGAAGGAAAGAATGCCAGGGAATGTTCAAAATGTGGAAGAGATTTCAGACAGCCCGACTCTATCTATTTTGGGGATCCTGCAGATCCCCATCTATCAAGTGAACAGGACCAAAACTTTCCATGTTGGAAGAACAATAAGAAAAACCAGACTAAGCTAAATAATTAAGTGTCATCAAATCAATATTGACTCTTAGTGACCACATAGCTATTCTCCAGGAAAAGCAAATAAGGTGAGATAAACATACAATTAAAAGGAATTAAAGCTGATGTGTATTTTTCTCCCCCCTCCCCACCTTTAACTTCACAATAACTCTGTGAAGACAGTGGCAACCTGAATGACTATGAATGTCATGGCCAAGTCAGGATTTGAAGCTTGACTTCTCCAGTGAGCTGCTGGAACACTCTTAATCACCACACTATATAAACGCTCAATTTTCCTGTTTGAAAGGAAGGTATAAATATTTCCCAACACAGCACAGTGCTAACAGCTCCTTCCCCCTACCCCCCCGCATTGCAATTTATATTTTAAATATTACTGCAACTACATACTAAAGTATCTAGTGGTGCCAAGAGGAAAAACCACATGCAGGTTGTGTGAGTGAGAGGGAGAACCAACCTGGGAACTCCTCATTTTTTTAAAAAATTCCCATATTGTATATGGATCTATACTCTGAAAAGCTCTTCAGAAGGTTCAATCCCTGCAGCTTTTTTTCAGAGTTGCAACAATGGGGAGAACACATTTCCTTTCCCAGCTATCAAAGGAACAAAGGCCTTGTCTTATCTAGTAGAGAGAAAGGGACGTTGTCACAGATTGAGAAGAAGGTATACATAATCCTGCATTGTGTCATGGTCGCCATAGTAACTCCAATGCCATGGCTCACCTTGTTAACTTACTTCCTTGACATTCTTGGGGGAAAAAAATCTGTTGAGGTAAAGGCCTTTCCAATCCGGTGGCAGAACAGTAACCAGCCTATTCTGGTAGAACAGTGAAATAATGGCTACCCTGAGGGCCATGTACTTGTTAACCCCATACAGTAAAAAGGTTGGGTGTAGGCAACAGCTCTCTTGAGGCTGGGCTGGAAACATATGTTAAGTGTTTACTAATTCACAAATTTCCATCTTTTACTCTGTCCTCCATTATAATATATTGGTTCTTGTCACACATATAGCAATAGCACTTAGACTTATATACTGCTTCATAGTGCTATGCTACCCTCTCTAAGCGGTTTACAGAGTCAGCATGTTGCCCCCAACAATCTGGGTCCTCATTTTACCCACCTCGGAAGGATGGAAGGCTGAGTCAACCTTGAGCCGGTGAGATTTTAACTGCTGAACTACAGCTAGTAGTCAGCTGAAGTAGCCTGCAGTGCTGCACTCTAACCACTGTGCCACCTCGGCTCCTATATATATATTAAATATATCATGCACAATCTCCTTCCATTTTGATTTCTCTCTCCTTGCAATTATTTGAATAGAATATCATTTATTTTATTATTTATTTATCTACATAATATTGGTAACGTGTTCTGCCTCCAAACTGATGGAGCCTGGGTGAGGCACAACAATATCAAAAATATGCATTAAAAACATATATAAGTGACAGAAATCAACTTAGCACATCAAATATGTCATTTGTTGGTTAATTTTCATTGGCTAGTTTCTGTGTCAAAAAGATCAAAATCCATCTTGGGAACCAAGATGTAGAAATATTCCAAGTATTCCATTTCCTAACTTTTACTCTAAAGTTTTACTCTCTATCATCCAGAATTATTTCAGGGTATGCCAGCAAGAAGGGAAGGTGATTCCTTGCACCCAACAAGAACTTGCTGGATTTAGATCATTCAGCATCAGTTTTGTGAGTTCTCTATTTCAGTTGCATCTTAAGTTATCATGAAAAAGAGACTGAGAATTTTTTTTAACCCCTTCAACTGGATGTACTGTAGTTACTCTATACTTGAATGTGGGAAAACGGATTATTCTTAACTATTGCTTAAGGAAAGATAACAGCAAGCTGTGGTTTATAATTCTAGATCATTTCTCTAATTGTTTTTTTTACTTTCAGACATACCAGGAACCCAAATTATTTACAAATAGCAGGAGAGGAATGGGAGTCTGCAAACTCCAGGCTCATATATATCATGATAAACACTGTTTACCATAGTATCTGAAACAGATCTATATTCTTTCTATAGTCAGCTATTCTTTTCCTAGCAAAGTATTCCCTTTAAGCTGTCTTGTTTAGGAAGAGGGGGAAAGTTAACATTTTCTATCACACAGCACCTTATAAGGCAGCCTGTTCAAGGGAGTGAACTCACCAAGTGAATGAACAGGGAGAGTAGTTTGCCTTAAAGAGTTTAAGAGGAATCTCTGTTTGTTCCTCTAAATCAACAGTTTTTACTTGGTTAATCTAAAAGCTCGAGAGATGGGAAGGAAAAAGTCTTTCCATAGGTGGTACTCTAAGAAAAAATGAAGATGGATTTACAGGAGTCTGCAATGATTGTAATAAATTTGTCCTTCTGCCTGAAACTAATCTTGGATATTTTTGCAACAAATGCAAGAAGCAGAGCAGAGAATGGGTACAGTTCAAGTTGATGAGAAAGGACAAGGAAAATCTATTTAAAAATCTATGATTGACACACAGTTTGTCTTTGTTTCCCATGGGGGTTCTATCTTGTTATGTTCCAAGAAAGGACCCTTTGGACCAGGGGTGAAATGCTCCCGGTTCGGACCGGATCACCCAATCCGGTAGCGATGGTGGTGGGTGGTTTGAAGAAGCTGTAGCAAAAATCCCTGCGCCCACACCCCCCATGCCCAGCTGAGCTGCACGATCATCAGAGGCTTTTTTTTTGTTTTACTTTTAAAAGCATTTTTTCTTCTGCCAAAAAAGTGTTTTTAAAAGTAAAAAAAAAAAGCCTCTGATGATTGCACGCTGGGATCGTCAGAGCCTTTTAAAAGCATTTTTTCTACAACCTCTTCGGCTGAAGAGGTTGTAGAAAAAATGCTTTTAAAAGTTAAAAAAAAAAAAAGTTGGCCACGCCTACCCAGTCACATTACCCCCACCACCAAGCCACACCCACAGAACCGGTAGTAAAAAATTTTACATTTCACCACTGCTTTGGACCTATGAGATACTTCAGAAAGACATTTTTGGAAATCACATGTCGCATCTCCTTCCCATCCTCTTTAATTTATCAAAAAATGACTATACTGATTCCCATTCATTCATTGTAAAAATGATTGATGTGGCAAGAAATCGTCATGAATGCACCAAAATAAAGCTCTGCCAGATGGTATTTTTACTGTGAGGCACTTCCAATCCCTGCTTATAATTTAATGCTGACCTAAACAGAACATTTGTTTTGGGGGGTAAAATATTTACAATATCGAATTCCTTTGTTCATAGATACAGAACTTTCAGATCTAATGAATCTACGAAGAGTTAAAGCAGCCAAGAGGTATTGATCTACCTTGAAGAATATACATAATATACATAATGTACAGAGACTCCTAATGGCACTCTCACTACAGAAGTGAGTATTCTGAAATCTCCAGCTTAATAAAACTAATCCTCTTAATTTTGAATTTTGCAGCTCTAAGGGCTGCTGTATTTTTAAATACAGTATATTCAGAAGTCAGAGCAGGGTTAAGCTTCTTAATTCTTCTGCTTGGTTTGCTCTGCAGCCTACGCAACTATCTCTATTTTCCCGCCCACCCCCACTCCCCCAGTGGTGGGATTCAAGTAATTTAACAACCACTCTCTGCCCTAATGATTTCTTCCAACAACCAGTTTACCAAATTGCTCAAAAAGTTAACTGGTTCTCCCGAAGTGGTGTGAACTGGCTGAATCCCACCACTGCCCCCACCCCCCATATAATTCCAGTCCTAATTTGTAAGGTGAAATTGGTTATTTGAAAGACTAAGCCTTTAAACTCACACAAACTTTGTAATATAACTTGATGAGAACAGTTGAAAAACTTCCTTGGCATCTTTTGGGTTTTTAATAGTGCAAAGCCTAGAATACGCATTACACTAAAAATGTACCACTCTACTTGCTAATATAATAAAGGCCTTTATTGTCTACATCAATGATTTCAAGATGCTTGAGAGTTCTGAATGGTTCTCTCACAGCTATAACATACATACAAAGACTATTACTTTTATCTGAATAAATATTCTGTGATTAACCCATTTTATATCAATGTTAGATTTCTGTTATCTTTACAAATTTTTTCCCAGAAATTATATTGAAAACAGAAAGAATATTGTGAAGGATCATCGCTTTCTTAAGAGGCATGAAAATACCCTCTCTACAGAAATGATTGGGATCAATGTGATCAAAATACCCATCCTTCTCCATGTTTATATCCTATGTAAGTGGAGGACATTGCATTTGCTCCCAATTTTTTCAAATAATTGCTCCCTTTCTCCTTCTCCATATTAATGTAGATTCAGTACACAAGAGAAAAGACTCTGCATTATTGAACTGAAAAGATGCAAACCCCATCTTAATTATTTTGTGATAGTTGATGGAAAGATGGAAGTCACATTCTGTCTGTGAATAACCAAAAAGCCAGTTATATGGAACTAAATCCACCAAAAATTTAGCAGCAATGAAAATAGGAAAGTTCAATTTACTGGTCTAAATTTACTAAAAACAAACAAAAACCCAAGGACCACACTAGGTTTTAATGCGAAGATAATTAATGAAACAATTAAATCACCCCAGCATCTCTGATTAATGCTTATGTAGCCATCAGGTTACCACTTGTTATGTAATTAACTATACAATACTCACCCAAAGCCCCCTGGCAGATATCTGTCCTTGTTGCACCTCCAACAATAAACTGAGGGTCACCTACAATTTCCTGTCAAAAGACATATTGTGAAGGAGGTTTCCTCATTGTTCTCATATAAACACAAGGGAAAACATGAAATACAATATGCATGCGATGTGGCTAAAGAAAAATTAGGTAAATGGATTTCTGAGCAAGGTTAAAGTTACTCACTATCCATTCTTCTCTAGGTTCCTTTATTGTTTTTGCTAGCCAATAATAAGTCCAACCTTCTAAGACCCACTAATTCTTTTGTACGTTTACAAATGCTTTTCTTCTATTATGAGACTCAGCATAATGCTTTATTTAATCAAATAGGTCTATTGTCTTTTATAAACCAGTAGGACTAACACCCACTGTAATCACCTTCCTTACATGGCATTGTGTGACTTTGTGAGTTTATTCCAAAGCTCTGTAAAAAAAACCCTCTGCTTTACAGGGAATGGTGATTCTATAGAAATTGATGATTCTGTGGTCCCATAGTTGATGGACTTCTACAGTAGATAGACACTATTAGGAGTTGTGCTAAAGTTTCTATAAGGAGATCTTCAAACATGACCATGTTTTCAGGTAGGTTCTTTCTTTCCCAGTGTCCTTCCCAATTCATACGTATTAGTCAGGTTATATGGAGAGGCCTATTTTTTAAGATTCTTTATTATAACTTTATTTTTGCAACCAAACTGTTTTATATCCTGCATCACTAATCATGACTTTGCCACGCATAGCCTTGAAACATTTTCCTATATTAGGAGTATAAATGGCTGTGTTTATTCAAGATTATTTCTCCATCCTGTATTTGTAACCAAAAACTAGAGGCCTGAGAAAACTAATGTCCATGATAATGAGCCCAACAGTATTTAAACATGCAATTTCATGTTTAAATATTTACAATATTTGACTGTTGTGCAACATGCAATTTCCTATGCACATCTAAATAAAAATGAATGCTAGTCCATGTGTTATGAGTTGTATGAATGAATCTTTGCCCTACATATTTACCTTAAATTGTATTATAAGATTAATTTAATATCTTGTAATTCTCTAAGAGAATTAAATAAGCTATTTTTTTAAAAAAACCTTCACCATGCTCCATATTTAACAATTGTTTTTGTATCTACTCAGACAATTATATTGCTTCAGTAATGCTTAAATAATCTGCATGACAGATGAGAGGGAAAGTGGAAACTAAGCCATAACTGAACTAAGATTTGAAGTAATGCATCTCATAGTTTAGACACGCTCTATATGAAGTTTACAAAATAAATTTCTGTTAAATTATAGACCTGGGATAATCTACAATGTAACAATGAATTTTCATGGCTTAACACAATACAGTATACTAACCAGGCCATCTGTGCAATATTTAACATTGCATAGTTGTTCGAGTCATGACTTAATACATTAATCCAGTTATTGAATAGTGTTGTAATCAGTCTTGGAGTTGGCTCCTGTCCATACTTCATAAACTGCACAGATGTTTTGAAATTAGGAACAGGAAATATTACTAATAAGGACACAGATAGAGACCATAAAAATAACTAAAGTAAAGCCTTGATTTAATGGTTTATTTAAGAGATTGTTGTTAAATTTGTAACTCCTAAATGTCCTTTAAATCCAAACATATATCATTTACTGCAATCTATCTTTAATGCATAGTCCAAATTACTTCGGATGTAATGAATTTGTCAGTTAGTTTGAGATGCTGTCCAGACAAAAAAATTTGTCTATTGTATCTGAAGTTTACTAAAATGGGTCTGTTAAAATAAGGTTTTGCCAAATATATTAGAGTTGGTTCAGTAAGCCACAAGGAAATTGTCTATATTTGAATGCAGACCACAATATCAAATCATCCCACTACTCAGCACACAGATACTCACTGATGGGCGCTTCCAGCGCACCCCACGGGTCTTGCCAGAATTAGGGCCCAGTTCCTTGAAGCCAAGGACTGAGGGAACAGCAGGAAACAGGGGGTCTTCAAATAATGTTCCACTCTCCAAACATGCTTGCTTCAAGGTATCATAATCTTGACCAAGGTACTTCACAGCATTTTGGTGGTCACCCACACCTTCAGCTCGCAGACGGTCTCTTTCCAGCTTGGCAGCAATTCCTCCAAAAGAAATCATGATACACCCTGTTTGACAGGGACAACTGGTGCCTCAGCAGTTCTTCTAGAACCCAAAATAAGGACATGTGAGTTAGTCCATAGATCAAAAATCAAATCTGCAGTTACAGGAAAGGGTATTCCTGGAGCTTTCTGGCCAACACAAAAAGAGAAATGGGAAATATTAACCTAGTTTTGCCTAAGAAATCTAGAAAGGTGGTATGCTGCTTAAATTTAGGGACCAGTTATTGTGAACTCATTTCAAATTCTGATTTATAACCAACAGTCCCTGCAAGGTCATCACCATTCTCATAACGTAACATTTTTTGCCTTTGCAGAGCCGGGGTGGACGTGATCTGCACATGATGCATCCAGCCCATGGGTTGCACGTTTAACAGGCCTGCTTCACACCAAAGTGGTACCTATTTATCTACTTGCATTTGTACGCTTTCAAACTACTAGGTTGAGAGCTGGGGTGAGGACGGGAGTTCACCTTGTTGTGTGGAGCTTGGGTCTCGAACCTGGGCTGCCGGTTTTCCAGCCAACAAGCCCAGCATCTTAACTGCTGAGCCACCGTGCCACCTGTGCTTTCTATGACCTGCAAGATATTCTTGTTAGCAATTTTGGCATCTATTCTTTGCATTGTTATTGAATGAGAAGATTCTATCAGAAGGTTCCTTGCAAATTGTTCTGGTTCAATGGAAGCGGCAACCCAAAACATGAAACATGATATTCAAGGATAATAAATTTGAAATAGTTTTTTTTTTTTTAATTTGATTTATATGCCGCCCTTCTCCGGAGACTCAGGGCGGCTTACAATGTGCTCAGCAATAGCCTTCATCCTTTTGTATATTTATACAAAGTCAGCTTATTGCCCCCACAACTGGGTCCTCAATTTACCTACCTTAGAAAGGATGGAAGGCTGAGTCAACCTTGAGCCTTGGCGAGATTCGAACCCTGCAGTAATTGCAGGCAGCTGGTCTTAATAACCAGCTTAATAACAGGGTGCCTTAGACCCCTGTACTACCAAGGCTATTTCAGTTGAAATAGTCAACTGGTGTCTCTAAAATCTGGTTTCCTACCAAACTTTGAGTATATGTTTTATATTTTTGAGTGAGTTTTTTACATACGTTTAATTTGTATTTTAATGTTTTTATCTGGTTTTGATTTTAATTGTTGTGAGCTGCCCTGAGTCCTATGGAGAGAAGGCGGCATACAAATCAAGTTAAATAAATAAATAAATAAATAAATAAATAAATAAATAAATAAATAAATAAATATTATATAGATTTTAATGTGTTATAATTATAATGCAATGTCTGATGTAGTGGATAGGTGGGGTAGAAGTTAGGATGATTCACAAGAAGAGAAAATTACTAAACACTACAGTAAGTAGTGTTGATTTACACTGTTTTGACTATAATTACTTTTCTCCCCTGTATGTCTTTATTGCAAAGGCACGTCTTTATTGCCTTTGGCTTCCTATTTCAAGGTTCTAAGGATTTAAAGCTGGATTTTACAAGTAAGCCAACTGCTCTCTATTGGACTGTTGTCCTATAGTAGTTTCTTCTTCTTCTAGTGCCATATCCGTCATTGGATGTTGGCATTCATGTTGCCGATCCTATTTTTATCAACAGCTGCATGAAAAAGTGCTGCTGAGTTTTGTCCGAACCAGTCCCTTAAATTTTGAAGCCATGAAGTTCTTCCTGGACCTCGTTTACCTTCAATCTTTCCCTGGAGGATTAAGTGAAGTATGTCGTATTTTTCTAGGTGTCATATCACATGTCTGAAATATTCTAACTTTAGCTTTTTAATGGTTTTGATGATTTCCCTTTGCTTTCCCAGGCAGCTTATTACCTCCTCATTTCTGATTTTGTCAACCCAGTTTATACATAACAGCCGCCTGTAAATCCACATTTCAAATGCTTCTAGTCTCTTCAAGTGCCTTTCTGTCAGAGACCAACTCTCTATTCCGTAGAGCAGGATAGAAAAGATGTAACATCAGACAAGCCTGATTTTCAATAGTAGTACAACAGGTAATTACCATTTACGCTATGGAATTTACAGATATCAGGCTAAATTGTATTGTGAGTACAGTACTTGGTTTGGCCAAGTATTTTGTGTGAATCCAGGCAATTATAACTTTTTAAAAAACAAAACAAAACACTGCACAAATCACATTTGTTGCAATATTCCATAAACTCAGTTTAGAGACATCCCGGCCAAATTCATATTGTATAAATATTAAAAAGAATGTTGCTCTATTTCTGTGCAGCCTAAAGTTAGAGAAAGAAGAGAATGGTCGTTGCTTACCTGAACGACCCTTTTGTACACGCTGAGAGGACACTCCTCAGAATGGGATACGATCACTCCTATTTGCACAGCTGAGTGTCAATCAAATCCCTCTGGAGCTGCATCCACCTCACTTCCTGCTTCCTCCTCAGACTTTTCACGAAGACAACTTGGTTCAATAGCAGCAGGATCGACCGCGAGAAACTCCATAAGGAAGACCCACAGGAAGCAGACAGCTACAGAGGGAGAAAAAGCAGACCTCCACCAAAGCCAGGCACGGCCAAGAAAAAGGGAGGGACGGAGTGTCCTCTCAGCGTGTACAAAAGGGTCGTTCAGGTAAGCAACGACCATTTTCCTACACGCTGTTCGGACACTCCTCAGAATGGGACATACCCAAGTTAGAGAAGAAGGGGGGGACTTAAGCCGTAGACTGGACTTGGGGAGAAATTACAGCCTGTAATACCCTTCTGCCAAAGGCAGCATCTGCAGAAGCAAACTTATCCAGCCTATAGTGACTTACAAAGGATGAAAGGGAAGACCACGTGGCCGCCCGGCAAATATCATCTACCGAAGCCTGGGTAGCCCAAGCCGCAGAGGTTGCGGCGCTACGAGTAGAATGGGGCAGTATACCCCCCGGGACAGGGGCCTCTCTTAAGCCATATGCCTTGGATATACAGGCTTTGAGCCACCTGCCTACTGTAGCTGAAGAAACCTTCTGGCCCAGGGAAGAGGGAAGGAAGGACACCAACAGAGCCTCAGTCTTTCGAAAAGGGGCAGTCCTTTTAAGATATCTCCTCAATGCCCGTCGCACATCCAAAGTATGCCACCGCTTTTCAGCAGGATGACGTGGGTTCGGGCAAAAGTTAGGCAAGACGAGTTCTTGGGCTCGATGAAAGCGAGTATTCACTTTAGGAACAAAGGCCGGGTCGAGTCGTAGGACAACCCGGTCAGGATAGAAGATGCAGAGATCACTCCTCATGGACAAGGCAGCAATTTCGGATACTCTGCGCGCTGAAGTTATTGCCAACAAAAAGGCCATCTTTAAGGACAAGTAGCGTAGACTGGACGAAGCGATGGGTTCGAACGGAGGACCCGTCAGGGCCTGCAACACCAAGGAAAGGTCCCAAGTGGGGTAGCGGTGAATCGGCGGAGGCCGCAAGTTTGAGACCCCTTGGAGGAAGGAACGGATCCTAGGGTCCTGAGACAAAGGAACATGAGAGTCTCCTGACAGGACAGTCGCCAGAGCCGCCACCTGTCGTCGTAGAGTCGCGGGAGCCAAGCCCTTGGAGAATCCCGCATGCAGAAAACACAGAATGTCCGGAACAGAAGCCATTGTGGGATCTACGTGATGATCCCCGCACCATCTCGTGAAGGCAGTCCATGAGGCGTTATAAATACGAATAGTTGATGGTCTTCGAGCTGCCTGAATAATGGAGATAACGTCGTCAGACAGATTGTCCTTGATGAGCTTTATGCGCTCAAATGCCACACGGCTAATCGAAGCCATTCTGGTTCCGGATGACGGATGGCTCCTTGAGTTAGTACTATTTTGTCGGGTGGAATCCTCCACGGTGGCTCGACCGACAAGTTCTTGAGGTCGGCGAACCACTCTCAACGGGGCCAATACGGTGCTACCAGTAGAAGGTTCGCCCGTTCGTGAATGACCTTCCGCACGACCTTGGAGATGACAGGAAGGGGAGGGAAGGCATAAAGAAGGCCCCGGGGCCACTGACTCCGAAGAGCATCCAGCCCCTCCGCTGCTGGACATGGATAGCGGGAGAAGAATCTCGGCAATTGGGTGTTCTGAGCCGTCGCAAAGAGGTCCACTAGGGGACGGCCGAACCTCCTGGACAGGTCCTGGAACAAGCCGGGGTCCAACTTCCACTCGGCGTGATCTATTTGGTCTCTGCTGAGCCAATCTGCCTCTCGATTGAGAGTCCCCGAGATGTAATCGGCTTTTATCGACGAGAGGTGGAGCTCCGCCCATGACAGAAGACGCTCCGCCTCCTGCATTAGTGTCCAGGAGCGGGTCCCCCCTTGTTTGTTGATATGGGCCTTGGTGGCCACATTGTCCGTTAGAATCAGAAGGTCCTGACGATAGACAAGGCGTTTGAAGTGTATCAGGGCGAGTCGGACCGCTCTGAGCTCTAGCCAATTTATATTGTGCAGCTTTTCCGCCGACGACCAGGCACCTTGGGCTAGCTGACGGTCGAGGTGAGCCCCCCAGCCTCGCAGACTTGCGTCCGTGGTCAACACCATCCGAGCTGGTTCCAGAAAGGGGGAACCCTTGTTGAGGGCCGGAGACAGCCACCACCTCAGGGAAAGGCGAACGTGAGCTGGAACCTTCACCTTGAGAAGAGACTCCGCTCGACCTTGTCTCTGGTAAGGGAGCAGGAACCATTGGAGGCGACGAAGATGGAAACGTGCCCACGGAACAATGTCTATGCAAGATATCAACTTTCCCAGAAGCTGGGAGAGAGACAGTAAGGTCACAGTCCGGTGTAGTAAGACTTGAGATGTCA
Organism: Pantherophis guttatus; assembly: GCF_059756535.1. Taxonomy (NCBI): domain Eukaryota; kingdom Metazoa; phylum Chordata; class Lepidosauria; order Squamata; family Colubridae; genus Pantherophis; species Pantherophis guttatus. Next base: position 286,195,195 of record NC_142063.1, on the reverse strand, counting down.
GTTCCCGAATGCTGGCTTGTCTGTCGGGAGATAGGGAGACCACACACAGCGTCGAATCTATTGTTGCTCCGAGATGAAGGATACTCGATGTGGGAACAAGATGGCTTTTGGCAAGATTCAAAGTGAACCCGTGGTCTTGAAGGGACTGAAGTACTAGCTCCCGGTCCTGGGTCGCCTGTTCGGGAGAAGACGACAGGATCAAAATGTCGTCGAGGTAACATGCCAGACGAACCGGAACCTCTCTGAGCGACGCCGCTACTGCTGCTAGCAACTTTGTAAACGTCCTCGGGGCGGACGAAAGGCCGAATGGCATAGCCCGATATTGAAAGTGGTGGTCTCCAAACGCAAACCGGAGGAACTTCCTGTGCGACTGATGAATGGGGACGTGCAAGTACGCTTCCTTTAGATCTACAGATTGCATCAGATCTCCCCGACGAATGCAGCCCAGCAGAGACTTGAGGGAATGCATTTTGAACCGACGGTACAAGATGTGTTGATTGAGACGTCAAAGGTTCAAAATGCCTCTCCAATCGCCCGAGGATTTCGGTACCAGGAATAGTGTTGAATAAAAGCCGGTTTTGAGTTGACCTGATGGAACCTGTTCTATGGCCTGGATTTGCAACAGATGGTGAATTTCGAGGAACAGCAGAGATCGCTTCTCCGGCTGAAGTGGCCAAGGGCATTGAAAGTAAAAGTCCTGTGGCATGGTGGTGAATTCCAAACGTAACCCTTCGGTGACAGTTTGGACAATCCAGGCATCCGAGGTGGTAGTTGGCCACAGGTGAGAGAATGACTGGAGTCTGCCCCCGATTGGGACCGGAGGCGGTGAGTCACTTACCGCGCCTGGAAAAACGGCCCGCCGACTGTCTGAAAGGTCGCCTGAAGTTGGATTGTCGGCGACCGCGGTCACGAAAGGACGCCCTGTCCGAAGTTGACTGGAACTGAGACTGCGAAGATCTGTAGTAAGAGGCGCCCCCGGCGCCTTGCTCTTGTCGAAAGGGCAGTCGATTATAAGGTACATAGCGCCTCTCCTGGCGTCGGAAAGACGTGGGTAACACCTTCTTCTTATCCCTATTCTCGACCAACACGGAGTCCAGGGATGAGCCAAATAAGGCAGGGCCTTTGTAAGGGGCCGCAGTCAAGCGCCACTTGGACTTGGCATCAGCTCTCCAGTTACGGAGCCACAAGAGACGTCTTGAAGACACTGTCGAAGCTAAGGCCCGGGAAGCGAATTTGGCTGCGTCCAAGGACGCGTCGGCTGAATATTCAGCAGCTGCAACCAGTTTGGCCAGGTCCTGCTGTAATCGTGCATCCTCCGGGGGAAGTCTGTCCTTCAATTGACGTAACCACACCAACGACGCCCGATTAAAAAATGATGAAGAGGTTGCAGCACGAATGGCCCAAGCCGCCGCTTGGTGTGTTTTACGAAAACCCATTTCGGCCCGTTTGTCCTCAAACTTGAGGCCATCCCCCGCCTCACCTACCAGGATGGAAGACGATGTGAGACTCGCCACCGGATCATCAATTGTAGGCAACTGCAAAAGGGCATCCAGCGCAGGAGCCGAAGCATAGAGCTTTCGATCAAATGAGTTCGGACCTGACGACGAGGCGGGGCGGTCCCAAGGCTTTTGAACAACCTGGGAGAAAAGATCCGGGCAGGGAACAAAATCCTCATCAGGTTGAGGTAAATTGAACAAGTTACTACTGGGACCAGATGGAGTAGAAGAAGCGGAGCCCTGAAGAGGCGTGGAATCCATATTAGTGGCAGCTTTTGCCTTGCGTAGGAGAGAGCGAAACAGAGAAGGCTTAAATAGACCCGGAAAGGCCGGCTTGTCCTGAATCTCTTCTTCATCCTCTGACATCTCAAAGTCATCTAGGAAATCGTCCTCCCGGGCTGATTCAGGCACAAGGCTACAGGCAACAGATTGCTGTTGATGTTGTGCACCAGGGGGATGCATGGAAAAGGCAGAAGTAGTAGGGCACGTAGGAGCCGGGAAGGCACCAGTGGCTTGTTGCAACCCCATTTGATACATATGGGACATGGCCTGAGAAAAAAAGGACTGAAAATCCACAGGCTGAGGGAACCCTGGGCCCGCTTCAGGGCGGAGGCCGGCTGCAGTGGGTGTAAAGGTAGCTTCAGGGCCTGGCCTAGAAACTTGAGAAAAATGGCTTGCAAAACTAGAGGAGCGGGACCTAACACTGGCCCTTGACTGATTAGTTGCAGACATTGGAGCCTCCTGAGAGGTTGATGGGCCATCCTCCCTCAGACCACTGACCAACAATTCTACATTATGAGAGGCCGAGGGCTCACAGGTCACCTCATGGCTCAAGCCTTCAGGAATTGGTCCTTGACCAGGGTCCTGGGCCCGTTGCCTAGCCTTAGCAAACTGCTTTTCTAATGCTTTATGCCTCCTTTGGGCATCTTTATCTGCTGTGGCAGATTTGGAGGACTTTGTCTGCCTGGAAGCCTTAGATTTCTTCCCCCTGAGCTGTCTAGGGGAAGGTACTGGGGAGGGAGAGGGACTCCTGTCCATATCAGAAGAAAGGGCACCTTCCTCCCTGTCATCCATGATCAATCACCCCAATAAATTATTAATTAATTAATTGTAAATAGAAACTTATCAATTCTATATATATGATTGAATATTAGCAATATAACTGTAATATATATATATATATGCTCTGTTATTATTATTATTATTTAATTTAATTTTATTTTTTATGTATAATAAATACCCTAAATATCTACAACCAAAATCAGTGTAACAATATAACAAGGCAACGGCCCTTTTTCCTTTTTTTTTTTTTTTAAAAATGTAAATTAATTCAAGCAATATGTACTTCCCTGGAACTTTCAGGCACCCCTCTGCAGGCCGTTGTGAATTGCAGGTACGAGCAGGACAGCGTCCCCACCTGCCAGCAATCTAGCGACCCTGGAAACCAAAGCCCAGGTCGCTATGGCCTCGGAGATCCAAAAGCGGTGCCGATGATCAGGGCCCAAAATGGCGGCCCGCGAGGCGAATTTCCAAAGTCCTAAGCCAGGCGAAACAAAGCGCCTGCGGCCGGACTGAAGCTGCAGCAAAGGGAGCAGTCACAATTTTCAAGACAGCTGATGAGTATGCCAGCCTGCAGGGACTCAAGCCGATCGATCAATGGCCACTAAGGCAAACCGGAGCCTCGCAAAGTGACTGGCAGCAAAATGGCGGCAATGGCGGCGAATGGCGGGAAAAATAGTTAAAATTAAAGCGCCAGCCAAGCCAAGCCGCAAGCGGCGGCTGGAGCCCCGAACCGCCGCTACGCGCTTAAAACCTCTCCAAGCGAAGGCAAACGAAGCGCAGCACCTTTAAACAGTAAATAAATAATATTTAGCCAATTCAGTAAAGTAAAACTAAATTAAAAACGAAATGTAATCAAGAGAACAGACACTCGATGCTATTGCAATGGCTGAGTGAAAAAGTCTGGGGAGGAAGCAGGAAGTGAGGTGGATGCAGCTCCAGAGGGATTTGATTGACACTCAGCTGTGCAAATAGGAGTGATCGTATCCCATTCTGAGGAGTGTCCGAACAGCGTGTAGGAAAAGCCATATCTCTGGTACAGTGGTGGGTTGCTACTGGTTCTCCCCGGTTCGGGAGAACCAGTAGCGGAAATCTTGATGTGAGAGCAAACCGGTTGGACTCTTCTGCTCACCCCCGTGCTATACCTACCTTTATTCCTTTGTTTTTAGCTCAGCTGTACGGTGCAGCAGAGCTGATTGCCATGCCTCAGCTGTACTGAAACTCAATTTGCTTGCGTGAAGCGCGTGCAAAGTGCGTGTACAAAGCGAACCGGTGGTAACACCTGTTAGAACCCACCACTGCTCTGGTAGGAACCTCTGGCAGAATTAAACAATTTTTAACACAGGATATCGACCATTTGGCAGAATATGAACAACCATAAGCAAATAGACTTTAAGGAGTTATTTTCAGTGTTAGAAGAAATATATATTTGGAAGGGAGAATGAGACCCCCTCATTTCACAGAATTTGCTACTTTTTATCTTTTTTTAAAAAAATGATTTTATTGTAATTTCTTTACTACAATACTTACTGTGAGTCATACAAAGCCATTAAAAGTCAGGTGGCCTACATGTTTAATAAATCATCATCATCACCATATGTGATGGGGTTTTCTTGCAGAATTTGAAGAGATTGCACCCTAGAGCAGGATGGGTAACATATTACCTTCCAGATATGGATTGCAATGCCTATCATTCATTAGTCCGGAACTAATGGCTTAGGTTGACAGATCCTGAGAATTAGTAGCACCTGGAAAGACAGCTGGGATGTATAAATTACTTTAGATGAAGAAACCCAGGCTTCTTAACCTCTAAAACCATAAACCATAGTGGAATTCCAACTATTTAAATTTATACACAGAGACAGGGTTTAGCTTCCTCAAAAACAAATGTAAGCAAAGGATCTTCTAACAATGAAATCTGCTCTTGGAGATTTTAAGACTTTTTTCCATTGCCAATCAAGAGCCAACCACAATCTCTACAGCTCCTATTCTAGAACATTGTTCCTCAATCTCTGAAACAACTCATTTCCTGAAATCAAATAATGTAAGGATTAGAAGCGACTGGTGCAAACTATTTCTATTTCTTCAGAAACCCATCCAGCCTCCAGGGTGGATAAAAATCAATGATTTTTTTTAAAAAAATAAAAAAAATCAGATTTTTTTTATTTAAATCGGATTTTTTTTATTTTTATCGAATTTATTTTAATAAAAACTTTTGGGGTAAAAATCTATCGTAAGATAGTTTTCTATTTAAGATACATAAATAATTTAGTTTATTCAGCATGAAATGGAGCTTAGTTATGTAGCATGAGGCTGTATATTCTGCAACACTGGGACTATCGGTGAGTCAACAGTGGGTCAAAGGAGTAGCAGAGATGACAGCTGCTCTTTAAAAATTATGATTTAAATCGAGTTGATTTAAATCAAGCCTTTTTACTAGTGATTTAAATCATGATTTAAATTGTGATTTAAATCAACTCGATTTAAATCAAAACCACCCTGCCAGCCTCTATTTCAGTACCTCCAGCCAAAGGAAGTCCCTCATCCCCTGAGACAGTCTATGCCAGGGGTGTCAAACTGGATTTCTTCAAGGGCTGGATCAGCACTGTAGTTGCCCTCCACGGGCCGGGCGGGTGGATGGGGAGAGATGGGACAGATGGCAGATGGGACGGACGCCTCCTGTAGCATTCTGCCAGCCAAAACGGGGCATGGGGTGCTGCACGCAGTTGCCCCGTGCCCCGTTTTTTGCCTGGATGGCCTGCTGCAGCACCCTGGTGGCCAAAATGGGTGAGGGGGGCCATGTGCGGTCCCCTGCACCCCATTTTCGGCCTGAACGGCCTCCTGCAGCATTTTGCCAGCCAAAATGGGGCACATTTTGGCCGGCAGGGTGCTGCAAGAGGCTATCCAGGCCGAAATGGGGGTGTGGCCATGCCTCATTTTTGCTAGCATAGGCACTATGGGCCGGTCCTTTGTTATTTCCAAGCTGGCCCTGTGGGCCAGATCTAAGTACCCTGCGGGCTGGATCCGGATCCGGCCCGCAGGCCTTGAGTTTGACACCCCTGGTCTGTGCTGTTGTGGAACAGCTCTGATCATCAGTATTTTTCTTCTGACATTGAAATGAAATCTACATCCTTGCAACCCTTCCAAGACCGAGTGGCTGTGGCTTCCGGTGTCCCGATATAGTCAGCTGGTGCCATCGTTGACTATTGGGGGTGAATCTCTGCCCCCCACAGAGAGGGCTCGCAATCTGGGTGTCCTCCTGGACGCACGGCTGTCTTTAGAAGAGCATATGACGGCCATGACCAGGGGGGCTTTTTATCAGGTTCACCTGAGTCACCAGTTGCAGCCCTTTCTGGACCGGGACGCCTTGCACACGATCACTCACACCCTTGTCACCTCCCGGCTGGACTATTGTAATGCTCTCTACATGAGGCTCCCCTTGAAGAGCACTCGGAGGCTCCAACTGGTCCAGAATGCGGCCGTGCAGGTGGTTATGGGCGCAACCCATTGTGCCCACGTGACACCCCTCCTGCGCGAGCTGCACTGGCTCCCAGTGGTCTTCTGGGTGCGATTCAAGGTGTTGGTCACCACCTTTAAAGCGCTCCATGGCATAGGACCCGGGTACCTTCGAGACCGACTTCTGCCACCAATAGCCTCCCACCGGCCAGTCCGCTCCCACAGAGAGGGTCTCCTCAGGGTGCCATCGGCCAAGTTATGTTGGCTGGCGACCCCGAGAGAAGGGGGAGGGCCTTCTCTGTGGGAGCCCCTGCCTTTTGGATTAAACTGCCCCCGGAAATGCGTAAGATCTCCGACCTCTGTGTATTTCACTGTGCCCTCAAGACCCTGCTGTTCCGCCAGGCCGGGCTATCAATGAATGATTTTAAATTGGGTGTTTTAAATTTTTGGGGTTTTAAATCTGAGCCGAAATTATTTAATAATTTTAATTATTTTTAATTGATGTCTGTCTTTGTGCTTTTAATACACCGCCTGAGTCCTTCAGGAGAAGGGCGGTATAGAAATAAAATTATTATTATTATTATTATTATTATTATTATTATTATTATTATTATTATTATTATTATTATTTAATCTTTAGTGAGATTCACAGCCTTTGAGGCTGGTTAATAGCTCAGCAGCTCGAGTCCTAACCAAGGACGTAGGAACTGTTAAGGTATTGTTGGAGGATGTAAGCTGTTCCAAGTAAGATGGTTTTTTGTAAAGTCAAAATGTTCAAGTCCGGCAAATTTAGAATTTCTAAATAGCGGGGTAGCCCTTTGGGTATTGCTCCAAGGGCTCCAATTACAATCGGGACAACACACGATTTCTTTTTCCACAGTCGCTCAACTTCAATTTGCAAGTCCCAATACTTTGTGATTTTTTCTTGCTGCTTATCTTCAATCCTTGCATCACCAGGTATTGCAATGTCAATGAACCATACTTTTTTCTTTTCAACTATTATTATGTCAGATGTGTTGTGGACCAAGAGCCTGTCAGTCTGAATCCTAAAGTCCCACAAGATCTTGAGTTTCTCATTCTCTAAAACTTTCTCAACCTGATGTTCCCAGTGGTTTTTGCTGTACTCAAATCCAAACTTCTGGCACAATTTCCAGTGAATTATCTTAGCAACACGGTCATGGCGTTGTAGGTAGTCAGTTTGTGAAATTTTGCTACACCCACTGATCAGGTGGTCGACTGTCTCATCTTTCTCATTACAGAGGCGGCATTTGCTGTTGATGGTAACATGTTGAATTTTTGCCTTCATGCAGTTTGTGGCTAGGGCTTGTTCTTGAGCTGCCAAAATAAAGCTTTCTGTTTCTTTTTTCAGTACTCCTGATCTTAACCAGTTCCAAGTTAGTTTCTGGTCAGCTTTGCCTTCAATACTTTTCAAGTATTGGCTATGCAGAGCTTTGTGTTTCCAATTTTCAGCTCGCTGCTCAATTACTTCTTTCTTATATTCTGCTTTTGTTTTAGTTGTCTTTAAAAGGCCTCCTTTATTTACTTCCTTAATCATTGGTTCTTCACTTTTCTGGATGTAATCATTCAAGCTGCGTTTTTCTTCTTCCACAGTCTGCTTTACTTGTAGGAGTCCTCGACCACCCTCTGCTGCTATTATTATTATTATTATTATTATTATTATTATTATTATTATTATTATTATATTATTATTATTATTATTATTATTATTATTATTATTTCTTGACCAGTCTTCTGAAAAACTCCAAATAATTTTGCCTTTATCTTCTATAAGACAGATTTTAAGATTATGGAAGACAACTTCATGTTTATTTATATATTATCTATAGAATTTGTATGGCTGCCCAAATCATTTTGAATAGACAATATGTGCATAAAATAAAAATGAATTAAAGCTTTATAGGGTGACATTTTATTAAAATAACACACATGAAACTATCTTCTAACACAGAACCCATACATCAGTTTCTACCAATATCTTGAATTCAGCATTCAATGGAAAACTCAGGTCTTTAAAGGTCTTCCAGAAAACCAATAAGCTCAGGACCATCTGGTTCTTAGATGGGGAAGGCGAAGGTCTATGTCCTTCTACAAGACATTGTTTCACAGACAAGACCTGGAACATGTCAACCCTGCTAGAACTGATAGGATGGGGAAGAATATCCAATATCATATTTAGTTTGGAGAAGAGAAGTTGAATCTGTTGGGATTTCATCTTGTTTGGTTTTACTCAATGTTCCAGCAATTATTTCCAACTAACTCAGTCTTTCTCCTATCTATGACTCACTAGTAGGGTGGGGTAAAATGAATCCCCATTCATCAGCACTAAGGCAAGTACTTCCTCCTTCATAGTTTCATTGTTCTATATATAAGTTGACTGCAAACAGAAAGCAAAGTAGAATTATTCTGATATGAACTGTATTAATCACACTTGTATTTCTTTCAAAAAAGAAAAACCTTGCTTTAGCTACAAAATGATAGCATGGTGGACACCCACTAGATGACACTAGTTTGTCTCCTTTAATTGCAGTGTAATGATTGCCTGCTTTGTGCAGCCCTGAGGCAGCCACCACATAAAGAAAGAGGTTATGATGGGTAGAATACTTTTGCGCATATCCACCTGATTTTTCCTAACTTTTTACTGACTTATTGACTAGTAGGTGGCAGAAGTTGGACTCATCCTTTTTGGCTATCATCCAGTAATGTAGTCCTTTAGATTTGTGCAAACAACATGAACCCTCTAGATAAATGCTGAAGAACTGGAGTTTGTCAAATTGCAGAACACATCATTCAAATTGACAGGAGAGGAAAAAATACAGTTGCATGTTGATGCTATATTTCTGCCAAGATATATTCCACAAGGGAGTAGATTTTTTACAAGGTCATTTATGTGAGGAGAGGAACTGCAGAGGCCAGTCTTCCCAACACTTCCAACATTACTGGGAAGGAATTCTCTGCTGTCCAGGCCACAGAATACCATCCTTTCTATCACCTTTTCAATTATGTGCATTAAATTGGGAATAGGCTTGTCGATTTGGATGACCAGCCCACAAATACAGGTACTCCTTCCTTGCTGGCCACTCATTCAGTGACCAAACTCACAATGGCACTGAAAATACAGACTTACAAATGGTCCTCAAAGTTGCGGCCATCACAACATTTCCTTGCAATCATGATTTAGGCGCTTGGCAGCCGGGATGTACAATGATTGCTATATTCTGCGGTCAGGCAATTGCTATTTGTGACCTTCACAGCCAGTTTCCAACAAAGTCAGTGGGAAAGCTGGCAGGAAGTTGCCAGTTGTGGTACTATGCTGTCACATTTAATGAACCATGGTGATTCGCTTAAGAGCTGCAGAAGAACTGACATCAGTCATGTGATGTTTCAATTAATGACTGTATCACTTAGCAACAATGTTTTCCTGGTTCCAAATGCGATAAGTGAACATTACCTGTAATTACCGTATTTTTCGGCATATAAGACGCACCTTTTCCCCCCAAAAGGGTGCGTCTTATACACTGAATGTAGCCCCGCCCACCCACTGGCCCCCACCCTTTGGCCTCTGCCTCCCAGCAGTTACCTCCTTGCAGCAAAAAGCAAGAAAAAACAGCTCCTTTCAGCTTCAGCACAGCCTAATTAGCACAAGTTGATTGGATCAGCCTCCAGACTCTCAGCTATTTTGCTCCCAGCTGTTTTGCGCAGGCCTCTGCTGCTTGCTGCAAGGAGGTAAATTGTTGGAGCAGATTTTTTTTTCTTGTGCTAATCAAGCTATGCTGAAAACGAAAATGAAAGTAAAGCAGGCTGTTTGCTGCAAGGAGGCAAAATTGCTCAGAGGCAGAGGGAGATTTCTTTTTCTTCTTTTTCTCATCAAAAAAGGTAGGTGTGTCTTATAGTCCGGTCCGTCCTATACTCCGAAAAATACGGTAACTAAGAAGTGGCTGCAGAAGCCAGATTTCAGTCTCTCTTGCAGTTCAAATAACGACACAACCAACACAGAGCCAAGGAGTGGATAGAAAGAGATAGTTCAAGAGGCCTGCCAGGCTAACTCCTCTTTCACGTACTACAGACTGGATGGGTCCTCTTCTTCCATTTTCCCAGGCAAAACACTCATGCCAGAACACCTTAGAGCAAATTCAGTCTGCCTCACAATGGATGCTCATGAAATAGATGCTCCATTGTGAGGGCATCTTTCTGCCCCCACTGTTAATGATAATAAGACTCTGTGGGTGAGCCCTTATTTAGTAATAATGCCTGAAGAGAAAAAACTGATTGTTTTCAGAAACAGTTAAAAAGCAACTGTGCAGTGTGAGCAATGAGTTAGATTAACAGTTCGCACACCCATGATATTCCCATGATCAAAATAAATAAATAAATAAATAAATAAATAAATAAATAAATAAATAAAATGAAAAGCCCACCCCTGAACTTCGATCTAGCCCAGTGATGGTGAACCTTTTTGGCATCGAGTGCCCAAGCCAGAATATACATGCATGTGCATGTATGTGCGCACACCGGAGTGCCAGAAACCCGAAGACCAGCTGGCCAGCGCGTGCATGCCTGCTTTTTGGGTGTTTTTTGGGCCATTTTTCAGAAACCAGAAGAGCAGCTGGCGACGGTGTGCCTGCCCACAGAGAGGACTCTGCGTGCCACCTCTGGCATGGGTGCCATCGGTTCGCCATCACGGATCTAGCCCCTCAAGACCAACAAACAAAAGTACAACTACAATCTAATACCAATGCAGAAGAAAAATAATATTTTTGTTGTTTTCACTGTCTTGTTTCTCATGTTTTAAATCATTTGTAAACCACACAAGAGTTGCTGGGAATCAGGTGCTATAAAATTATTAATTATAATAGGCACCTTGTGAGGCAATACCATGACACACTTGCGGGCTTATGTGCTCTGAAAAAGATGACAGCTATGCCAGAGGTTCAACCATACTGAACAGGTCTCCACAGAGGAGCCAGATGAAGGGTGCCTCTCCCATAACCAATATGGTGGGATGTAATTTGCAAAGACTTGTACCACATATTAGTATCCATCAAGCTGACAACCTTAAGCATGCTGAAGTCAAGAAGGAGGTTAGAAGTGAACATATTATGAGTGTGTAGAAGTCCAAATTCAGTGAAGGAAATATCATCAAACCAATTAACCCCTGGACAATTCCAATTCCAATTCCAATATAGATGTTTAAATTAAACACCTCAAAGCAAAAAAAGTAGAATTAGAAATGAAAATGATAAGTCAAGGTTGACTCAGCCTTCCATCTTTTCGAGGTAGGTAAAATGAGGACCTGGATTGTGGGGGCAATAAGCTGACTTTGTATAAAAAAAGAACACCGCTGGGGGGGGCGCGAAAGTCCTACTAAGCAGGTATATAGAAAAGTATGAAGGCTATTGCTTAACGCATTGTAAGCTGCCCTGAGTCTCCGGAAAAGGGCGGCATATAAATTGAACCAATAAATAAATAAATAAATAAATAAATAAATAAATAAATAAATAAATAAATAAATAAATAAATAAATAAATAAATAAATAAATAAATAAAGAAAGAAAGAAAGAAAGAAAGAAAGAAAGAAAGAAATAACAAGCAAACAAAACTAAAAAAAGCCCCTGGAAAAACCTGGTGGTAGCTTGTACACATAGACCCTCCTTCACACGTAATCTTAGAGAGAAATACAAATATTGTAATTATCCCTATTCAAACTTTCTACTGAAGAAGATATCTGTATAAACAAAAAAAAAATCTATTAGGAAAATCATAGTAATTGTGGTTAAGACACAATGATTAGCTTTGACTAAACTTTTCTTTAAATGTACAATTTTTCAAAACTCTGTTCTCCTTTAAGAAACAAACCTCTTTATTTCTATAATCCAAACTACAATTAGGGGAAGTTAGTCCATTGTACCTTGGCCACTCTACACAATTTCTTTTCTACCTCTTTTCTAATTTAATTACTGCATATTGACTTTGCTGCATAATACTCTTTTCCAAGTTTTATAATGGCAGAATGCTGAAAAAGAGACACTCCCAGTTATATTGCTGCTGGTAATTATAAGCATTTGATAATGTATCAATCATAGATAGCTGACATGAACACAAGCTTATTCTGGATCGCACAATTCAGATATTTGTAACTCCAGTGGCAAAGCAATAACTCCTTGTATAATTATACCAATATAATATGTTGTGTAATTCCTTATAATATGCTAACATGACTAGTAGTTTTTGTTATTGGGCATATCAAGCTAAATCCTGCGTGCTCTGCTAAGTGAAAGTGATGGCAAACATTAGGACTTGTAAGTCAGTAGTCATACAAGAGTTCATTTGTAGAAAGAAGATTTTGGGCAGTTGTATCACTGCTCAATTAGGTGGGAGAGCTCAATGGCTCCAGTAACTGAAAGAAAACTGATGAGAACGAAAGGTTACTAGTACAGGTAGTCCTCGACCTATGACAAAAATTGAGCCCAATTCTGTTGCTAAGCAAGACATTTGTTAAGTGAATTTTGCCCCATCTTACAATCTTTCTTGCCCCAGTTGTTAACTGAATCTCCAGAGTTGTTAAGTTAGTAACATTGTTGTTAAGTGAATCTGGCTACCCCATTGACTTTGCTTGTTAGAAAGTCACAAAAGGTGATCAAATGCCCCCAGGACATAAACATGAACCATATGCCAAGCATCTGAATTTTGATCACATGACCAGGGAGTTGCTGCAACAGTTGTAGGTGGGAAAAACAGCCATAAGTCACTTTTTTTCAGTGCTGTTGTAACTTTGAACGGCCACTAGACAAACTGTTGTAAGTCGAGGACTACCTGTAGTATCACCTTTGTGAGTAAGGTTGAAAGCGAAGCGAAGATATACTTTACTGTTATGTTTACCTTTGGTTCTGTCATTCATTAGTTTTATAGGTTAACTATTGTGCGACCAGTTGGTTGGTTGGTTGAGAATTACATAAATATGCTGTTACAGCGAGAACACCATCACCCCTCCCCTCACACACACACACGTACAAACTAAGCAGAAGGCAATCCTCTAGTTACTGGGAAACCACAGACCATAAGCATTAGGAGATAAGCTTATGCCTACTGAATGCAAATGAAGAAGATTGTTGTCATAGAAATTCTCTCTACTTTTCATTCATTAGTTTGATAGGTTACGGTAACTATTGTGCGACCAGTCTGTTGGTTGGTTGGTTGGTTGAGCCTTACATAAACATGCTGTTACAGGGAGAAAACCATCACCCCTCCCCTCACACACACGCACACACCAAGCAGAAGGCAATCCTCTAGTTACTGGGAAACCATAGACCCGTGATGGCGAACCTATGGCACGCATGCCACAGGTGGCATGCGGAGCCATATCTTTGAGCATGCGAGCATTGCCCTAGCTCAGCTCCAGCGTGCATGCATGTGCCGGCCAGCTGATTTTCAGGCCTTCTGGGCCCACCGGAAGTCGGGAAATGCGCCGTTTCCGCCCTCCAGAGGGCCTCTGGGTGGGGTGGGAGAGTCCGTTTTCGCCCTCCCCAGGCTCCAAGAAAGCCTCTGGAGCCTGGGGAGGGTGAAAAATGGGTCTACCAGGCCCACTGATAACCTTTTTGCCATTGTGTGCCAAAACCGGGGGAGCAGGGGGGGTCGTGAGTGCATGCACGGGGGTGGGTGGGGTGGAGTGTTATTGAATTAAGCTCCCCCCGCTTTTGGCACACGACAGCAAGAAGGTTAGCCATCACTGCCATAGACCATAAGCTTATGTCTACTGAATGCAAATGAAGATCGTTGTCATAGAAATTCTCTCTACTTTTCATTCATTAGTTTTATAGGTTATGGTAATTATTGTGTGACCAGTCGGTTGGTTGGTTGAGCATTATATAAATATGCTGTTACAGCGAGAAAACCATCACCCCTCCCCTCACACACACACTTACAAACTAAGCAGAAGGCAATCCTCTAGTTACTGGGAAGCCATAGACCATAAGCATTAGGAGATATGCTTATGTCTACTAAATGCAAATGAAGAAGACTGTTGTCATAAAAATTCTCTCTATTTTTCATCATCTTTTCGAAGTTTGTCATTATCTTGCGAAGCTTGGTTAATTCTGTTTTCTTTGGCTCAGGAACAGATACAGATGAAGAAGATGCCAGAGAAGTATAAATATTAAGCTTAGGAAGGTAATGACAAACTTAGAAAAGGTGATGAAAAATAGGGAGAATTTCTAGGACAACAAATAACCTGAGAAACAGTGGGGGAATAGGGATGGCCATCTTCAAACCACATAGAGATGTCAAGGGCATCAGAACTCTTATAACCCAACATTCATTCCTAAATCAAATATAAGAGTGATTGCTCCCTTGAGGCGATAAACAGCAAGCAGACATATACACATTGGGCCTGGAGCCTATGGTCTAGAATAAAGGATTATAATAAGCAGGATTGTCAGATGACAGAGATTAGTAGAATGTCCTTTGAAGAACTAAGAGATGTTACTAAGGATAGGAGAGCTGGCAAGTTATTCGTCCATGCAGTTACAAGGAGCCCAACTCAATGTCTCCTAACAAGAAGTAAGAGATGAAAGAGGTATTAACTGTTTTGTCTATTTTAATAGTGAGATATTAGAATGTATTTTTGCCTTTGAAATTTTGGTTTTCATAAATATTTGTATTTTTTTTTCAATAGCTTTGTCTCTGACAGAATTGCAAACTTTCTGCATCATCATGTAATTGTTGATAAACAAGAATACCATTTTCTTTCCCCAGGTTGGCTAGATCACAGAGACACGGAATAGTCATTGCATTCTATATATCCCTGATGATGATTAATATTTGAAGCTTTCCGAGCCAGCACCAAAGTGAGCAAGAAGCTGTGACATTAATGGGTGAATTTTCAATTCAATGGCACTACTGCACTATTTATGTGTGAGTCCCACCAAACTCCCTCTCTTCAAATCTTTGAAATTCAAGATCTGATTCGCAAAATATCAGCATTTTTTTTTTAAGGTCAGCATCGAACAGAGATTTCCTTCACCAAAATCTAAGACTGGAGACTTCTGGTCTAACAGGATAATATAATGAGAAATGCCACTTAGATTGATACAGGAAAGATGCAGATATGGACAGTATACTGTGTTCCAGATTCCCACTATTTCTCGAGTTTAGCATCCACGGACTGCAAGTTAAATCCAGAATAATCATTGTGCTTCCCTAACTCTAAAATCTGGACCTACCCTTTCAGCAAGTTTCATACAAACAGCTCTCCCATTAGCTTTATCCCCTTTATCATTACACCATCCCCTGAACTTGACACCATGCCAACTGGAGTCATCAATGCTTAGTCAGCTTCTAAACATTTGCAAATGATGTGCAAATGGGACAGTCACTTCCCTTTTTTCCAGCAAGGTCTGGTCCATGCATTTTTGTACAAGATTATTGCACACAAGTAGTAGGGTACTTTGCTTTCCTCTCATTTCCATTTCTAACCACTTTCACTTAAGAGGGAAAATGGTACTTCTGTATGGCCAGCTGGGAGAAAATACCTTTTTGCAAGATATTTGCAATGTTGGGAGTACAGAGAAAGGGAAACGGGGAAGATAGGCCTCTGTGGATGACTTTGTAATTGGAGGATGGAAAAAATTAGTTTTATTACAATCAAACTTGTGTTGTTTTTCACATATGTGTATATGCACAATTGTTTTTATAATCCAACTTTTATTTACGGTAACTGGGATGTCCCAGGTTCAAGGGATTTTGATAGACATTCTTCTGAGTATCTTTTGAACTTTAAATAGATTTTATCATTAGAGTTCATAGGGAAGTAAGTTATATTTTTTTAATTTAAATTATAATATAAAATGAAAATAAAGATAGGTGGGAAATAGGGAGGAGAAAAAGAGAAGTGCACAATAAAGGAGAAAGAGAAAGAAAAACAATGACTCCCAAGTTGTTTTTTTTTCAATGCAGTAGCATAAAAAATAAAGTTGCTGCATCTCCATGGTCACATGATCAAAATTTTGACACTTGGCAACTGGGATTTATGACTGTTGCACTGTTCTGGGGTCATGTGATTGCTATTTGTAACTTTCCTAGCTGGCTTATGACAAGCAAAGTCAATGGGGGAAGCCAGATTCACTTAACAGTATGATTTATTTAACAACTGCAATGATTTGCGTAACAACTGTGGCAGAAAGGTCATAAAATGGGGTGCAACTCACTTAGCAACTGTCTTGGTTAGCAATGGAAAATTTGGGCTCAATTGTGGTTGTAAATTGAGGATTACCTGTAGACCGATTATTACTTGTATTATGGCCTACAGTATAGTCTTAGAGAATCTAGTTTGTACTGTTTCTCACTTATGATACAGGTTCTATAGCTCATAAGCAAACAAGTCCTCACCAAGGCAATAATAAACTAAACAGTTTAGATAGGCAACCTACATCAACTTAAAAGTCACATTTGTGCCAAACAGTACTGACTATTTGATTACTTAGTGTTAACATCATTGGATAAGCTAAGTTAAAACCTGGCTAGGTAAAATTCATTTGCCTGAGAAATATCTGTTATAGCCCATGTTCTTTGGAATACCTTACCACTTGGGATGAGGTTGGCCCCGAACAAGTAGCCCTTTGGAAGCCTTTAAAGACCTGGCTATTTTCCAAGAATGGCATCAGAGGTAGTTGAGGCTTTGTTAACTTACTGCTGATGGGTTTGACCTGTGGTATTCTTTTATGCCTTTTTACTATATGCTTTCCTTTTTTTTTGTTATTTGTATCTAGTATTTTAAGTGGTGTTAGCTGCCCAGAGTCACTATTGCAAGAGGAGTGTCCCTACAAATGAAATAAAATCAATATTGCTTAACGCATTGTAAGCCGCCCTGAGTCTCCGGAGAAGGGCGGCATATAAATCAAATGTAAATAAATAAATAAATAAATAAATAAATAAATAAATAAATAAATAAATATATATATATATATATATATATATATATATATATATATATATTCATCAATCAGTCAGTCAGCCAGCCAGTCAATCAATCAATCAAATTCTTGGTCCTTCCCATTCATTTCTCCTCTAGCTGAATGTCTTGGGTGCTTCTGCTCCATTTTGAGGTCTTCCCATGGTCGTGGATCCCTGCCAACCTTCAGGATTAATAGCAAGTACCTTCTATAGTGCAACACAAGTTATTGCTTTCTTTTTCTACAGCTGCTTTACAGCCAAAATGGCCTGGTCAAGGACTCTAACCGCACTGGCTAGGCTTTCTGGCAGTTGGTAGTGCCATCATATCTGGGAGGAAATAATCTCAATTTCTCTTCTGCCTATTATTACTACTATCACTAAGTGTTGTATCTTTTTATTCTTGATGAATGCATTTTATTCTCCTTATGTACACTGAGAGCATATACACCTAAAACAAATTTCTTGTGTGTCCAATCACACTTGGCCAATAAAGAATTTTATTCTATTCTATTACCATTCTTATCGCTCCCGAGAACTAAAAATCAGTAATAGAGAAAAAGGAGAGGAAACCTGAATATAAATTATATTAAATTATTGATTGCTTATTTTGTATTCTATGACATGAATGTTGTATCTTATGATTTATGATGATTGTATTTTATGATTATGATCATGATTTATCACATGTTGCTTGTATGTACACCGAGAGTGATGTCCAGGAGACAAATTCCTTGTGTGTCCAATCATGCTTGGCCAATAAAGAATTCTATACAGGCCACTGGGGGGAAAAAGCAATATTGTAAGTGCAACAATCCAACTGCATAGCTTACTTTGAATATAGTGCTTCTGTTTTCTTGGCAAAGAAATTGGACTGGGAGATAGACAGATAGATTTCTCTCTGTGTGTAAGTCTAGAGTCTCCATCTCATTAATGTTATTGCTTCACTTTAAATCTGGAAGTCATCCCAGAATCAGAACAGCAAACAGTTTAAATGAGGATTCACCTTGATCAGCAAGCAAATGGTATTAAAATAACCATCCAACTCTATCATCACACAGGTAGGTTGTGGCTGCTTTACCTTCCATCTTACTGCAATCTATTTGTTTCTTTCCAAGCTCCAGCTCAGAACGAGTCTTTTCAGCAAGGAAGTGATTAAGTTACACACTTGGCTAATAGGGGTTTCGAAGCTAGAGTTTACAGATTGATTTTTGGGGGTCTATGAACTTAAATGGGAAAAAATTACAACTGTAGCTTTTAGCTGAAATTGGTTTTTCCTTCAATAATATATTTAAGTAACAAGATAATCTATAGCCTTAGACTCTAAAAATGATTATTAACTTTGATATATCTCATTATCTAAGATCATTTTATCCTAGAGGTTATATGGTCTTATTATTGATTTAATGAATAAAGAGGCACACATTACTATATTATGTGTTTATGATTTTAAAATATTTGATAACATTAGAATATAATTGGATTTTTTAAACTACAGTTTTATCACTATATATTTATTTCATGGACTTAAGTGCAGTTTTCTGAGAAGGATTCCATTGACCATCTCATCAAAGTCTTAAAGGGATCCATGGCACTCAAGGTAAAAAAGCCCAGCTCTAGAATAATTTTTAATCAATTTAAAATAATTTCTGAAACAAGCATTTGAATAAAAACCCATTTTAAACCAACCAAGGAGGAGATAACACTGATAACTAAGTGATACATATAAATCTGTCATTTTCCAAAGAAAAGTGAAGTACAAATGCAAATAATAATATTGACAATTCAGTGAGAGTTATGGAAGAACATATCCACTGCAACTTTCTTTTATTGTTACACAGCTTGCAATTCAACCCCACACAATTTCTTTCTTAAACTTTTGAAAGAGGCCAAAATTCAGCAAAGCATACTTGTGAATTGCATCCAATCATCCCACCTTATGTACTAAGAGAAGAATGAATGCTCACAGGAACAAAGGCATCTATCAATGAAAGAAATATAGTTGCAAGCAAGCAACAGACTGTACCCATCAGGAAGATTTATAGTATACTTTATGGGAAGTGAAGATCTGCAATCCAGATCATAATGTGACACATGTATTATGGGCACTTCCATACAAGCATTCTGCCAACTCAGAAACTGTTCTAGATCATTGAGATCACACAGAGTTAGCTATTTCTGGGAGTTGAGCAGATTTATTTCTGACTCAGTTCCAGGGCCGGATTTTCCTATAGGCTAACTAGGCTTCAGCCTAGGGCCTCAAGATCAAGAGGGGCCTACATTTAAATTGTTAGCAAAATTAAAATTACACTTTCACTATAGGTGAAAGGGCCTCATAAGTGGAATAGCCTAGGGCCTCTTTTCATCTAAATCCGGCCCTGCTCAGTTCCATGCTGTTTTAAATTAATGTTGGAAGTATAAATGTAAAGAAGGGACTTTTTGTCATTTATGGTGGACGTGTGACAAAGCAAATAAATATTGGAGTAGGATTCATATCTTAATACAGAAAATTCTTAAATTGAATATTCTTAAAGAGAAAACCAGAGATTTTTCTTTTGTGTTTAATGGAAAAAGATCTGGGGAAAAAATTAGGAACCTTGATGTTATATATGTTGACATCAGCAAGAGTACTTTATGCACAGAAATGGAAGGTCACCTCGATCCCCACAATGGATGAACGGCTGCAAAAATTGATGGAGTTAGCAGGGATGGCTAAATTGACTGTTTTGATCAAAGAAAAGTGCTTGGTCTTATTTTTGGGGAGGTCTTATTATTTTGGGGTGCATGGAGGAAACCAGAGGAAATGACAGGGACCGGCTGCTCATGCATTTAAATATTTTCGGGGAGGGCTTATTTTCAGGGGGGCTTATTTTAGTGCACGCATTCAAAAGCCTGATTGGACTTATTATCAGGGGATGTCTTATTTTAGGAGAAACAGGGTATTTACTTTTATATTTTTTTGTATGTTATATTATAAACTAATAAAAACTGTTTACAAATTCCAGGCTATTTCAAATCACTACAGAAGTGGACCCTTAAAAAAAAAAAAGGTTGCCATTCCATGTTGTATATGGGTAGCCATTTGCCTCATTTGCAGGAATTACCACATCTTGTTGGTGCCATGGTTTTCCAGGTTTTTTTGTCACCCGTCATAGAAATTGCAGAAACTTTTTTTGCGAATAGCCTAAAATACAAAACATTAAGGAAATGGATAGGTGTTCTGTGTGTATAAAAATTTATTTATGGAATTTATTTGCCGTTCATCTTGTATCCAATGACTCTGGGTGGCTTACAACATAAAAACATTAATATCATCCATTGTAAAAAAAAAACCCACAGCAGATAAAAATTGATTTTGTTCTGCTATGGACTGGGGATGAAAGAATATTGGTTACTGCAAAGTCTAGAGCAGGCGAGTTAGAGCACCGGTTTTTGCTCTTTCTTGGCATTTTGAGTAAAATTGAAAGGATTCTTTGAAAGGGTGGGGAAACAGAAGCGATAGTAAGAGGAAAATGCTTAAAATTTAATTTTGCACAGTTGCTAGCCTGAACCTCCCCTATCAAAGCATCCATCTACAGGAGAGGAATCAGTAAATAACATGAAGAGACTCTAAATTCTACTGTATCCACACAACGAGCGCAGGGAAAAAAGTGTCCCAATAAATTAAGAAAACAAATCAAACAGGCTTATATGCAAATGCATTTTCCCCACATTGGCACCCCCTGGATGAGCTAGGCTTGCACCATTGTAGCCAAGAATTTGGAGTTGCAGGCTCAGCATATACAGAAGCAGCCAACTTGGAAATGGCAACATCAAACCATCAAGAGGATTTTGAGGAGCAGCATGAAAAGATGTTTACCTCAGAGACCTTTCAAAAGAATCCAAAACCTCATCATCTACAATCAGATACAGGTCCCAAGCTGGCCTCTTGCCCCTTTGCACTGCCAACCCAATTTTTCATCACCCCATCACTGCAGAGAGAAGAGCAGGCAAGACACTGCCGCATAGCTAAACTCTGTGGATTAAGGGTGGAGTTGGTTGGGACTGATAACTTTTAAGCAAAGCTTTCCGTCCTGGAAAACTTAAGGCGACTAACTCCTCCTGTTTATTTATTCCTGGTTAGGCCTTCCAGGAGTATTACTCGCTAATTTGGCAGCCACTCAAGTCCAGCTTCCAGCTACACAGACTAAGAGTCACAGATAGTAATCCCGGTGAAAAGATCATCCCCACACCTACATAAAACACCGCAAGCGCACCTTTCACCAAAGGGCGGATTGGAGCTGCATTACTCAGTTCACCGTACAGATCCGGAGTCTTAATTTCGGGCGTAAAGGCGCGCCCGCAATCTCGGTCACCCGGCTATGAGACAGTAGTAGGGTGACGATCTGCGGAGCGACCAACTCTGGCCAGCTGTCCCCCCCCGGGGGGGGGCTACCAAGGTTGTTCTGCGGCCAGTCCTGGAGAAGAGCGGAAGCTTTTCCCGCTCAAGCAGGAGAGGGCACTTGGCACAGCCGGTATCTCAAGGCCTTGCAGCAAAGAAAGAAAGAAAGATAAGAAAGAGCGGAGCAGAGAAAGCGCTGGAATAGGAAACTGCGCCCCCGCCCCCCCAACATCCACCACCACCCATCGCCCCCGAATGAAACCAAGCCTTTTATCGGATGTACAGAAGGGCCGCTCACTGGAATCTACTTACCGCCGGCTTCCGCAAGGCCACAATTCTGCTTCTTCGGAAACCCTCCCTACGCCCAGCACATCGCCTCCGAATTTAAGCGCAGCAGCTGCTCTTCCAAGTTCCGGGCTACGAGGGTGGGGTTTAGCTGGCTGAATGTGCGGGCGGGTCCACTGGAGTTTGGGCTGGAGGAGGGTGGGGGGGACGGCTGGGGGGCGGGGAATTCATAGGCGGCGCCGCCGCTGTGGCAGATTGGGAGAGTTCACGCTGAGTGCAGCCTCTTCGCCGCTGCAAAAAATTGGGGTCGGACAGGACGAGGAGGAGGCGCCGCGGCTCCTCCTCCTTTCTCCACGCAACCCGTAAATCGGCACCTACCGATTTGATGTGACTTGGACCACATTCGGTCTAGGTGACAGAAGAGAGGGGGGCGGGGGGGGGGCGGACGATGAAGCGATGCTGCAAATTTGCCGAACGATCTCGCGTTGATTTTACCGCGAGGTATTTTTTTAAGTCACAAGTTTACACCTCAAAGCTTTCCGCATTTCTGCCCAAATCACCGGAGCTTCTCTTTGAGGGAGACGGATCATCATCATCATCATTATTTTTTGTCTCCAAGGATTGGAGTCCTTAAAGTTTCCAGCGTGGCTGAACGGTTAAGGGTGAGATCGGTACATGGTGGGACAATGGACAGAGTTTGGATTTTATTCCCCTGCCCAAATTCATTCCCCACCCCCCCACCCCCAGAGAAAGATGTCTTTGTTTTTTTGTTAAGTATGGCATGCCTGCTTTAGCACTTGCACTACGACTGGCATACATTACAGGTGTGTTTTCTGCTTCAGAATAGTGAGAAATCATCTTGCTGAGCATCAACAATAGTGGTGGGGAGGGCTTCCGGAATCACAAAAGAAAGGAGCTGGGTTGTATATTGCCAACTCTGATTCAGGGCAATAGGGTGGAACTGCATCCAGTTCAATATATTCCTTACCGGCAGGTGTACCACTCTTATTCAAAGGAGAACAAATAGCCAACTTCCTTCTAGCCAAGAGTTTCGTTGTTTGCTTGCACACACATTCCGGGCCTTTTGAAAAGAAGCATTTTCCTTTGGGCGTGTTTATGAATACTGTTCAAAAGTCAGTGATCCATTGCAATGCTTAGATACTTTGCACAGAAGCAACTTTGAAACTGAAAAGATGGCTATATCTTTTTAATTAGATTTTTTTTTGACACAATAAAAGTGTACAAAACAAAAGAAGAAAAAAAGGGGATAAATGATGAGGAAAAGAAAACATGCCTTCTCTCTTTCTATCAAATAGCTACCATCTTATATTTCCCCCCCATCCTCTTTAACCTTTTTAAATGCCCAAATCTGAAAATCACCTATTCAATCTTTTCTTCTTCTAACAAAATGTCTATATAAAATTTCCAGTCTTTTCAAAATGTATTTGTCATGTTTTCCTTGACCAAGTTCAGCTTCATCATTTCTACAACTTCATTTTATACTCCAGTCTTCCATTGTGGGTCAAGGACTCCTAAATCAGTTTCCTTTGATATAGGATACTGCTCCAGGTATACAAAGTATATGATCCAATGTGACCCAGGGCAGACTCTCAAGTTTTCTATTCTTTTCTATCCTATCTATTTTGGCTCTTACTGGAACATAAATTTCAGTTGTGGTCCTTGTTCCTGCTTATTAACATAAGCAAATGCAACACATGACTGATTTTGTCTGGACTGAAACTAATGAAAGGATAATAAGCAAACACAAGTATTTGCATGGGAGATAATGAATGCTAGGGCTATGCCTAGATTGGGTGGTTAAAAAGAAACCGAGAAAAATGTAGAAGTGGTACATCCGCTTCTGTACTAAGGCCAACAAAACTGATAGACACGTCCATAAAGTCACCAGATTAGCTTGATTTAAAGGAAACTTTACTTTTATCTTGCTTTTGGGATGACTATGCTAATCCCCCCTTGCTTTTCTATTGTTCTCACCTCAGGAGAATTTGCAAATTATGTGTTATTGCTATGGTATGTACCAAATGTCCATATCTTCATTGGATTAAAAAAAATATCTAAAGGAAACCTGCTTTATCAGATATGGAAGCTGGTGCCTGCAGAGCTGGTTTGTCTGTGGACGGTCATTTTACATATCCAAGGGTGATGAGAAGAGCTGCTTAGTTACATGATTTAGGAAAATAAACCAAGGAATGTAGTTGAGTGAGGTTGGACTGGAAACTCTACCTCCCTAGTAGTTTAAGCTCACCCAAAGCTTAAGTCCTTAAAATATATTCAGTACATAAATTGCAAAATTAGCAAATCAGACACGGCAGTCACATATTTTCAGATCTGTGCGCTTCAAAATCCTACTGCTTTTAATGAAGCTAGAGCCCCTGGTAGTATCACAAAACACCACCCATATAAATGTGGTATGGAGACTATAGAAAAACCATAAGTACATGCATTAGTCTTGTTCATGATTTAATTATGAGTTGACAGACTTGGCATGTATCCCTGAGACTTGGCTGGATGAGGAGTGGTGGGTTGCAGATCTGCCCAGCTGGATTTCGTGTTCTGCATTAGTCCTTAAATCTGAATCAACAAACAAATCATCATTACTGCACATGTGAATTTGCTGCATGAATATATTGTTTCTTAACAGAGTAACAGAGTTGGAAGGGACCTTGAAGTTCTTCTAGGCCAATCCTCTGCTCAAGCAGGAAACTCTATTGCTTGAACCCTTCAAACAAATGGTTGTCCAATCTCTTCTTAAAAACCTCCATTGTTGGAGCCAAAATACTTTTAACAGCAACAGTGCATATCTAAAAATATGATTTCCTTTGAAAATAAAGTTCACTGACAATACTTGGCTTACATACAATTAACTGAGGATAACTCAATGCGAGTGAGCAAAGGATTCCAAAACATCATAATTCTATTGTTTCATGTGAAATTGGAGAAAGGGTTTTGTAGCCACACAATCTGGCATTTAGATCTTTGGACACTTATAAAGAGAATAATCTTGTGTGAATTGAAAGAAGTTAGACTCTTTGATTCCTCATGAATCCTATTACCTGCTTTTGTATGAAGCATACCTAATGTATGAAGATGAAGTGATATTTTTCAACATGATCTATAGTGAAGATGAAGTGATATTTTTCAACATGATCTATAGTAGATTTAATAAGCTTGAGGATATGTGAAAATTCTATTTTGACATTACATGGCTAGTATATAAATATTTTTCTTTAACTAGTTTTTCCCATTTTTCTTTCTTTTATTTCAGTCACCACCAATGTACAAAGTTATTTTTTCATGGTGTAACAATCACTGTCCTTTTTTTACTGCTAGTGTTGTAGCTGTTTGCATCTCAGTTTTTGTTTAAGTGTCCCATGTGCATACAGAACATTAAGCTGAGTAACTACTGACTCCAGCTATGTTGTATGAATTCCATTGCAGGATATTTGGGAGTTTTATTTATTATTTATTTATTCAATTTATATGCCGTCCCTCTCCGAAGACCCAGGCGGCTCACAATACACTCAAAAAAATAACTTTAAAAACACTTAAAAATTAAAAACATTAAAGACATTAAAACCCATTCACACCATTCATGGCTGGATCTCGTCAGATCTCAAAGCGAGATCAACGGCCCCAGACCTGCCAGAAAAGCCAGGTCTTCACCGCTTTTCGGAAAGCCAATAGGGTGGGGATGGTCCAGACCTCAGGAGGTAACTGGTTCCAGAGAGCCGGGGCAGCCACAGAGAAGGCCCTCCCCTGCGGGCCCGCCAGCCGGCATTGTTTAGCTGACGGAACCCGGAGGAGACCAACTCTGTGGGATCTTACCGGTCGCTGGGAGCTATGCGGTAGAAGGCGGTCTTGAAGATAACCTGGCCCTGAGCCATGTAGGGCTTTAAAGATAATAACCAACACCTTGAATTGTGACTGGAGACCAATAGGGAGCCAGTGCACTCACGGAGAATTGGTGTAATGTGGGTGTACCTAGGTGCACCCACGACAGCTCGCGCGGCTGCGTTCTGGACCAACTGTAGTCTCCGAACACTTTTCAAGGGTAGCCCCATGTAGAGCAATAATTGCAATAATCTAACCGTGAGGTGACAAGGGCATGAGTGACTGTGAAGAGAGCCTCCTGATCCAAGGAGGGTCGCAAATGGTGCACCAGGCGAACCTGTACAAAGGTCCCCCTAGCCACAGCTTCAGAAGTTGCTCTAATCTTAGCTGTGTCTAGGAGGACACCCAAATTGCGAGCCCGTTCTGAGTGGGACAGTTTCTCTCCCCCCCCCAGAACCAAGGATGGACAATTGACATAGTCTTTAGGAGGCAATACCCACAGCCACTCGGTCTTGTCTGGGTTAAATCTGAGCCTGTTGACTCCCATCCAGTTGTTTTTTTTGCTGGGGTGGGGGTGGGGTGAGCAGAGCGTATTTGGTGTTCATTAAAAGGACAGTAGGATAATATGACATAATGAGTTGTGGTAATTAACTCATTAGCACCCCATAATTAATCTTTAATAACTATTCAGTTGTTAGGTTGACGGTGGTTCGTGTCGCAGAGTTTGGGAAAGCTATTAATGCGGCTCGAGTGGATTTAAATTCAAGACTGACTGACTTTGTGCGCACGAGATACGCGTCTCTGCATTTGGCGGCTTTCCCGGACGGCCAGCAACCCCTCGCGAGGCCAAGGAGAAGGCGACGGGGCCGTCCATCTGAACGCAGTCCCGAATGGGAGGCAATTTCCGGCGGCCTTTAAGAGTCTCCTCTGCGAGGGAGGCACCCCGTGGCCTTCTCGGGAATCTCGGCCCCCGCTTTGAGTCAGGCTTCAGCTATGTTGACTGCGGCAGTCCGCTGCCACACCCAGGGAAACCGGGGAGGGCAACGGGGCGGGCAAAGCTCTATAGAAAGATCTTCAAACTTGGCAGCTTTAAGACTTGTGGACTTCAACTCCCAGAATTCTCCAGCCAGCATTGCTGGCTGGAGAATTCTGGGAGTTGAAGTCCACAAGTCTTAAAGCTAAGTTTGAAGACCTCTGCTATAGAGCTTTGTGCCTTTGTTTCTTCTAATTAATGCCGGGCACTGAGATACTTCAAGTCACAGTGCGAAGTGCCTTTTCTCTGCAACAACTTCGTTGCACTCCAAGGGGTGACGGAATCTGAAGTTGCAGGCAAATTCCAGCTTTTCACTTAAAAAAAATTCCCGCCTCGTTAACTGTAGCCTCAGACGGCGATTGAAGAAGAACGAAGCCTCCTTTTGAGTCACTCAGCAAGTTCCGATTCGGCCAATAAAGGCTCCAAATCTCGGCCGTGACTGTTAACAAAGCTCAACCACACCAGCTTGTAACTCTCGGGCTCCCTCTGTCGGCACGAACGGGCCTCTGGTTACCCACAATTGCATCGTCAACTCGAGATACTTTGAACACTACTCTAAAGGACGGATTTTATGTAGTTGGGGTGCAGTCTTAAATTCGGACCTTGGAAACACATACCAGAAGAATATCCATTCCAGGCTAGCATAAGAGTCCAGAAAAGGGGTCTCAGGCTAACAAAC
This sequence comes from Pantherophis guttatus, assembly GCF_059756535.1. Lineage (NCBI taxonomy): Eukaryota > Metazoa > Chordata > Lepidosauria > Squamata > Colubridae > Pantherophis > Pantherophis guttatus. The sequence continues at coordinate 286,167,992 of NC_142063.1, read as the reverse complement.
CTATATTGCGACACGTTTGTATTTAGCTCTAAACCAGAGATCTTCAAACTTGGCAGCTTTAAGACTTGCGGACTTCAACTCCCAGAATTCTCCAGCCAGCTATGCTGGAGAATTCTGGCTGGAGAATTCTGGGAGTTGAAGTCCGCAAGTCTTAAAGCTGCCAAGTTTGAAGACCCCTGCTCTAAACTGTTGCTCAACTTCCAAAATAATCTCCAGAAGCATCTGCTAAATTTAATATATCTATATATGTTTGGGATAAAAAAATCCTGATGGCCGCAAAGATAAAAACTTAAATATTGGCACCATTAATCCTGAGTTTAGCAGCCCGGGTCTGGTCCCTCTAATTCTAGCTAACATATTGTGTTCCTCTATGGCTAACCATGTGAGGGTAGCATATGGTTCATCACTCATCACACCATCACAGCTGTCTCCCTGTTCTCTCTATATCTGGTATTTAAAATATACTGCTTGTCCCTTGAGCAGGGCAAAGAGACACCAACCGATCTTGCTGGCAGCACTAAGCTAATTCTAGTTGATCTCAAAAAATGCTAAGCAGCATTTGATCAGGTTAATACTTGCATGGGAGTCTACTAAAGAAGTCCAAGTGTACTAAAAAATTCCATGTTCATGTTTTCACCAGAAATGAATTTTGATTTAGGATCTTTTTCTTACCTAGGTTGAAGAGTCATCAACTAGTATGATTCCTATCATCAACCTTATGATTCTTGACAAATGTATCTTTTATGTACACTGAGAGCATATGTACCAAGACAAATTCCTTGTGTGTCCAATCACACTTGGCCAATAAAGAATTCTGTTCTGTTCTGTTCTGTTCTGTTCTGTTCTGTTCTATTTCTATTTCTAATTCTTCTATTCTATTCTTATTCTATTCTAATTCTATTCTTATTTTATACTAGTAGCTAGTGAAAGCCTAATGTTCCATGTATTTGTTCTAAAGTCATCTAAATTGGTGTCTATCATATTTAACCGAGAATTTATTCAGTTCTCCAGAATCCCTAGAACTGAAAATCCCATTGGTAAAAATATTTTGTTAAAGTTACAATGGGAATATATAGCCCGTAATTCTCTATTAGCTTACTCCTGATGCAGGCTGATTAGTTTTAAACTTTATTTCCTATAGTTATTTATCTGCAAGTGAGTCTAACTAAATTTATTACTCAATAGATAATTAGGAGCCGTATAGGACTGTATTATGTTAATGGGAGGCAATTGGGGTTATTATTCAGAGGAAGGCTGCAAAGTGCTGCCCTTCTGGGCTATATAATCTAAATAAAACAAAGGCGAATAATACAATTGAATTGCATGCCATGAATATATACAGAGCTTGAAGACTCTTAACAAATGAATGTATTTATTTATACTCACAAGAGCATAAGGATTGTGAAAAGAAATGAGAATGCCTTAAATGCTATAATTGCCAGATATCACTTGCTCCAACCTTGGTTCTCACCAGGGCTTCAGAAACAAAAGATGGAGGCAGCTCTCCTTGATGGCCCCTCTGCAAGTCAGAATACACGGAGAAAAAATATTGGGACTTGGGGACAAAAAGAGGAGCAAATCTTCACTGCCTGTCTTGTTGCAAAGAATTAAATTTAAAAAAAAAAAAACCTAAACCCTTTCTATGCATCTGAGTTTATATGGGAAAATTGGAATTAGCAGTTGTAAACCTGTGTTATTTTTGTTCCTTAATCTTGCTTTGTGTTTACTTTAGAATAGGGCTGTGTACAGTCTCCCACCTATCCAGCGCAGCTGTCTTTTCATCCCGAGAACCTCTTTTTCGGTGTTTTTGCTTAGATGAATTCATTTCACTGCCATCTCATCCAGATCCAGTTGCTGCCAGTTGGCAGCAAGATTAGGAAGCAACAGACAGCAATGGTAAAGAGTCAAAAGAGTGTTGTGTTCATACTGTAGCTGGCAGACATCCAGAGCCTTTTAGCCTATAAAAGACTTGGCTCCCTTAGCCGTACTTTCAAGTCAAGAGCCTATTTTGCCTGTGTTGGTTTTGTCCCAAGCTGGGATTTACATAGTTGTCAAGTAATAAGAGATCTACATTAGCTTTCAGTTGCTGTAGGAAGGGCAAATGTTTGGGGATGTGGACTTTAGACAGATGCCTCTCTTTTCCCCAATACATTACTGATGCTGAGCATTTTGGAGAAAGCAGATAGAACCTCGAAACCATGCTTGGAAAAACATATTCTGTATTTACTTTGTATTAGCAAATAGTTTTTCTTCCATGCTCATTACTCCATCATACTATGAAAAGGAGGATTTTTTTTTGGTTAAGGATTTTCCCTCTCCTCCCCCCCCCTTTGTATTTTAAATGGCAGAAAAGATATATCAGGATGTATTGTCTAGAGAGGCAAAATATAAAGTGCGATTTAGTTTGAGTACATTTCATTTATGAGAATGATACTGGCATTCTTTTTTCTAGGAAATGCACTGCTAGCTGTTTCTTCTCTCTCCAATTGTATAAAAATGTTTGCAAAAGACATCCAAGAAATGTTTAGTATAGCACTAGAGAGAGCTTGATGACGGTAAATCCACCTCATTGTGAGATTGTGCTTCTCAATGTTGAATCAGTATTATGGTGGCAATATGGAGGGAAATGCAATTCCCAGTAGTCTGCTAACATAAAAGTGCTTCTCCCTCATTAAAGTAAATGCTGTCCAGAGTCACTTTCCAGAGTGAGATGGGCGACATATAAATAAAATAAACAATCTGTGCATCCTAACCTTGTTGTTTGTTGCCTGTTGCTTTTCAAACAGCGGTCAATCTTGTGTCTTCCTTCCAACCCAATTTTAGGTAGCATATATGTATATATACACACAGACACAAACATCATGGAAATATGATAAGTTCCTCTTTTTTCTCCTTTTTTACACAAATATGTACAAGGTATTTATACACATCTCTACACAGACAAAGTGCCAGTTAGAACAGAGCTCCCTGCAGGAGGGGGACACCAATGATCTGCACCCAATCCCCACTAGCAGAAGCCAGCCTTGCACTGCAGCTGTATATACACAGATGTCAGATCTCTCTCCGTGTTCCCAGATGGAAGCTGTGGGGCTGATGCAGATACAGCCTTGGTGGACTGGGCTTTTAGGAATATGGTGCCAAGGGACCAGGACAGGAAACTCTGGCATGGAACACATACTATTTCTAGACAGCATTGAAGAAACATCCGGGAACAAATGCTTAAAATAAAATCCCACGTGCAACTTCCGCAGGAGAGTGGCTGTTGCACAAAGTGGCCATGACAGCAGGGGACGAAGGAGAGGCGCTCATGCTCCTCTACCCCTCCCTACCAACATCTAGGAAAGTTCCAGAGAAGAAACCCCACCACAAGCTGTGGTCCAGCTTCCAAGGGGTGAAAAGGGATTCTTCAAACTTTCATCTCTCCTCCTTTAAGGGAAATGGGAAGTCCAGCTCTTTCTCTGACTCAAAGGGCTTCTCAGTTGGATTCTTGACCGTGGGTAGCTTACACCGTTTTGACTAAGCCTAATCTTCAGTACTTGTCCTTGAGTACCCTGATTTACCAAGTGGCAAGTTTCCCTACTCTTGTTCCCCACCTGGCTATCTCACCTCCCTAAAAAGCTTCAAGCCCCTCTGGCTGAAAGATCAAAGTGAATTAATTTACACCCACCTCCATTGAAAAGATGGATAAGGCCTCTGCCTCTAGGTAACATTGGTAGCATTCCCCATGTACTGATTCTGGCAGGCAAAGGGCAGAGTTGTGCAGAGGACAGAAGGCAAAATATTAAGACCGCTTGGCAGTAAAGTACATCCTTCTGTCTAGGTTTCATTCAGAAAAGGCATTCAGCTCAAGAGCGTTGGTTTACCTTAGCAATATGCCAGGCAGTCCAGAGGCGAGAGGGGAAAACAACAGCTTCTTTCCCTCCCCATAAAATCCATTTGAAAAAGCAGGGTCTCTATCTGCAAATTCTGATCTCTCTTTGCCTCATCTCTATTCTAAACAGATTTATTTGAGGGGCCTCAGAAGACAACTTTTGAAGGAAAAGGCCCAGTAGCTGAAATCCCACCTGAGAAGCAGGTCAAGAGAGGCAACCCTTGAGTCGTAAGGCGGCTCCTTAACAGTTCCATGCAAGGCTGTGGGATCAGTAAAGCAGCTGAGCTGCCTCTTATGGAATACATAGGCAACCTCATGCAAGGGTCTGAGGTGCAAATGGATGAGCTGGAAAACCTTACAATCTTGGGGATTCGGTGGAAACCTTTCCCAGTTACAAATTTAGAAAACCAACCCTTCTCTTCCTCCCGCTTCTGGGAAATTGGGACAAGAGAGCAGGGTTTTAGTCAATTTTGAAGGTAAAACAAATGTGCAAAGTTGCTGCAGAAGAACCCAAATCACTGTGCCTTGTTCCACGTTCAGGGTGGAAGAGATACTTGGAGGGGCTGCTTCTCCTGCTGAGCCCTCTCCTGGCAAATCCCCTGCCCCTTTTCTCACCCTGAAACAGGCACTTTCCCCCCAGGAGAGCTACAGGGGTGACTAGCAATTGTTCATTGATACCTGCTGTTAGACAGCATTCTCCAATTGTGGCCTTCATTGGGTTGTGTTCATGGCAGCAGATGGCCTCTTCCATTCAATCCCTCTTGCTCTTGATAGCTTATTTACAGCCAGCCTTGGAGAGAACAAGTGACCAAGACCAAGGTTATCATAGGGTTGCATCTTGGCCATCTGAGATAAGATGCTTGCTGATGCACAAGCAAGTAGGAAATTTATACACAATTAAAAACAGCTCCGCTTGGCTGGAACCACTGGTTCCTGCCAGGTTCAAAGCCACCCATAATCTTAGTTTAGAAATTCAGTACCTTGATTAAAGCTCAGTCCTCATTGGAACCTAATTCATTATTAGTGTCTGAGACTCTAGAGTTCTAGAGAAGGGTAGCAGTCCAGGGCAGGATGGGCTCTCTGCCAGAATAGATTCTTGCCATTAGAATCTTCTGATGTCCTTGCTTCAGTTCCTCTCCTTGACACCATGAAGTAGCAAAGCCATTCCTTTGACTCCATCTTGGACTTGTAGGGCTTCAGAAAGTGGGAACGGCAGGTAGCTTATCAGAGACTTTCTGCTCCTACTCTTGGTGGGGCGTGAGGAGGAGAAGGCGGAGGAGGGGGAGAGGGAAGGAGGAGAAATGATAGGAAAGACAGAGAATGAAAGTCAAATGGTTTCGCCCCACCCTGGAATGAGCAATAATGCAACAGCCAAGTGAATGGGAGGTGGTGATGGTTGGTGCTGAGCATGTGCTGCTCTTCTTCCCCTTGGACTTTCCTTCTATTGCTCATTCACACATACATATACATACAGTGCACAGCAGCCGTGTCAACTCTCAAGACTCCCCTGCCCCCTCGTGTTTTCCCACAATCCCTAATGATGGACTTCATTTTCTATCAGGCTGTCCTCACACGATTGGAAATCTGTGTCATTAATGCCATTGGGGTTGATGAGATCCTCGTCCTGGGACCCCTGTTCTTCGGACTCAGCCGTGTCACCGTCTGGTGGAGAATCCTGTAGCACCTGGGCAATGTATTTCTGTGGAGTGGACAGAAAGGGGAAGAGGGAAGGACCCGTTAGCTTTCTGCCTTGTATGGGAAACCTGGAGGCAAACTATGATGGCTGTGCCATGCAGATGGAAGCTTGAGAGCAATCATGCTGGCATCAAAAAGAACCCCACATAATGTTTTTCTTTAGCATGGGGGAGGGGGGGGGAGAAGGACTAAGTGACACCAGAGCTTATGTTATAAATGCTAGACCTGTGATGGCAAACCTGTGGCACGTGTGCCAGAAGTGGCACGCAGAGCTCTCTCTGTGGACACAGGTGCTGTCACCAGCTGCTCTTCTGGTTTCCGGTGTGCACATACAACCTTTTCGACACTGAGTGCCCAAACCAGAACGCACGTGTATGTGCGGTGCATGTGCACGCGCCAGAGCACTGGAAACCCAAAGACCAGCTAGCTGGTGTGCACATGCCTGTTTTTTGGCTGTTTTGGGCCATTTTGGGGGCCTTTTTCAAGCCATTGTCGGGCCATTTTCAGGCCATTTTCTGGGCCGTTTTTCAGCCTGAAAAATGCCCTGAAAATGGCCCAGAAAACGGCCTGAAAAAGCCCCCCAAAATGGCCAAAACCAGCCAAAAAATAGGCATGCGCATGCCGGCCAGCTGGTCTTCGGGCTTCCAGGGCTCCGGTGCGGGGACATGCATGTGCATGCACGTGTGTTCCGGTTTGGCCACTCGGTGCTGAAAAGGTTCGCCATCACTGTGCTAGACGATGTTTGGAGTTGTGCCTGAGATGTCACACTTGACTTCTTATTAAGGATGACCTCACTTTTCTTTAAAGATGACCCTAACTCAAGGCTGAGGAATCTGTGTCTCTCCAGGTATGGTTGAACTACAACTACACACCCTGTCCCCAAGCACTGCAAAATGTAAAGGATGCTGGGAGCTCTAGTTTAATTAACATCTGGAGGGTCACAAATTCTCTTCTGAGACATCCAATAGTGAGAAATAGCTACATGACAACCCCACTGTTTGCTCCAAAGTTTGCCTGCCTTGTGCTTCTGTATCAGGGCCTTTTGCTTTTGGTCTTTTTTTTTTTTTTTTTTAGCAAATGAATGAAAAAACCACCAAAATAGGAAGTATTTCCAATGCCTCTACAACAAAAGCAGGAACATCTCCACACTTTGATATTGGAGCAGCCATTCAAACCTTGCTTCATTTGCAATGGTTTGATCAGCTTTTGCAACATCTCCTAGTTCTTTATCAATGAAACTTCATGCCTCTGATTCTCAATAGGCAACAGCAAAGAGAGAGAAATATCCTTGTCCTATGGCAGTAATAGGTCTAACAGGACACTTTTCAAGTCAAAGTATGATGCAAACTGTTTTTCCTTCACTTTTAGAACTGGGAAACTGAGAAGTACAGAAGCTCTGTATATTTACTAGAGTGCACCTGGGGTTCTGGATCAGCATGGAAGATTTGAAAGGATTTTACAAAACAAATACAATGAAAAAATGGATGACGATGGAAATGATCACAGTTACAGTAATCTCCTCTCTATTTTCCCTAGGGTTAGTAAATGACAACCTATCCATTACAAGTTACATAAAATAAAGCTGTTATTTGGAAGATTTTTCTAAGCTTTTGGGAGCCACATGAAGAGGACGTACATAATACTCTCCATGGCGTGACTTCAACCCTTCACATTCCCACAGTTTTTGTTCTGGATAATTCAGGCATCTGGGGCACAGGGAAGGGGCAAACCATAAAGCCTCTAATGAATCCATGTTCTCATTCCACTTAAAACCACTTTGCACTGGGAAATGATGGCCTCAGCTCTTTCTGCAGCACTTAGAGCACATGCCAATGTGTTAGAGCCACAAAGCAAAAGAGAAAGGGGGGGCACTGACCAGTCTACTTTCACTGTCCAGCTGAGAGACAAAGGCCCGAAAGTGAACAAACAGCACTGGGAAGGGGGCAAAAACTGAGGTTTGCGGGTCCATCATTTCAGACAAGGCCAGTAACAAAGTCTGTTTCCTGCCCATTCTCCTTTGATGCTGCCTGTGTGTAGCCAACCAGGGGGGAACCTGAAAGGTAATATGTAAACGCTTCTCCCTCCTCCCCAAAGTCAGACATAAGAGGACACAGAACATCTGGTGAGGCAGAGGGCAAGCGGAGGAGCTGGAGACTCACAGCTGATTTAGGGGCCGGAGGTTGACTGGCAGCAGGCCGCCCATTCTCTCTTCCATCCACAGCATCTGCCTCTGTGTGGTCAATCTGGAAGACAACAGTGTGCCATGAAATAACAGCAAAGCCAGTTTTCATTCCCCAAGTCTGCAGTCTGCAGATTGGAGACATGTGACTATCTTTTTTTTTTTTGCATTTTTTATTTATTTTTTAAACAAACAAAACATAAAACACCCTTCATCCATTACAATTTCAAGCAGTGTGTCGGTCGGTTACAAATCCCTTGTGCTTCTTCCCCATAATAATATTTTACTAATTATCTAATTTCTCATATTATCAACCTGATATATATCTTTATATCATTATTCTCATTTGTCATTCATTTAACAATGGTATTATCATTCCAAAGAAAATTATTTTCCCATATTATATTCTAACATTCATTTTATATTTCATATTTCATTTCCATGTTTTATTATCTAGCCATTGGTAAAATAAATCCCATAATCTTATAATATTGTTTATCTTCTTGTTCTCTAATTTCAAATGTCACTTTACTCATTTCAGCACAGAGACATGTGACTATCTTTAAATGAGTTGGCTGAAAGTGTCTTCAGCTGCCAGAATTTTATGACCGCACTATGATTGTGACACTGTTTTTCGCTTGATGCTTGTTTTTTTATTAATTCTATATTTATTGTCCAGAATGCAAGATGGATGGGCTGTATAAATTGAAGTAATAAATAGAAAATTCTTTCTACCACTTTTCCCGCCATCTACTCTGGACTATTTAGCATTTGTTCTTTCTAGTTTCTTCCTGCAGGGCTCCCATAATAAAAGAACCATGCAGGAGGTTGATGTGCCAGTATTATTCTCTACAGGGATTGTTCAATCTTCACATGCATAGCTAACCCATCACTGCTTTTCTTTCCTGCCCTTTAAGAAGCCTCAGAAGTGCACCTTCTAGACTGCACACGAAAAGATTCTTAATTTCCCAGTGGAAACAGCAAGTCTTTCTCTTTTTCTAGCAAATGGAAACAGCAGGGACAGGATGTCTAGTATTTTTCCAACTGGGCATAAAGATGGCAAAAACAAAAAAACTGCGAGCTTACACTTTTTCCCCTCTCTGCTTCAGTGAAAATACAAGGTAGAGGAGTATATAAGAAATGCTTCTCTCCTTTATTTAGGATATTTATATCTTAAGCAAATAACTCTGTGAGACTAACAAAACAGACCATAAAAACAAACATGTAATTAAAAAAGTTAATAAAAACTGCACATAAACGTTGAGGCATTTCACACATCTTCCTTGATCCCAAATCCCGCCCCTGAATATATTTTAGAATGTTACCTTATAATTGTGAGCACTGAGGTATTTGAAGTGTCCAAAACAGACGTGACAAAGGCAGATCACAATAGTGATGACAAGAACCACGAAAGTAAACATGGACGTGAGAGCCAAGAATCCTATGGAAACCAGATAACAACAGTCAAACTACCCAACATGAATCTGATTTGCCCTGCTAGTGACTTTAATTCAACCCTCTCTCACAGCAGGTGTGGCCTAAAGGTTAGAGGAATCTGCTGTTCCCTGCTACAGAAAGTACAGTTCATTTCAGCTAGGCATTCCTGTTTCTCTTGATCATAGACTCCTACTGCTCAATAAGCAATAGAATCTCTCCCCCCTCTCCAAAATTGTTTTTTGTGATCCACAAAGTCTAATAGCAACTCTATAACAAACCTCCAGAGGACTCCATTAACAGTGCAGGAACTATGGGGCTATCACAAAGATGAAGGGGGCAAACTATTTATCAAAGCACCAGAAGGCAAGTCAGGAAACAATGAATGGAAACTAATCAAGCAGAGAAGCAACCTAGAACTCTGGAGAAATTTCCTAACAGAACAATCAACCATGGAATGGCTTGCCTTCAGATATTGGGATTGCCTCTTCATTGGAGGCTTTCAAGAAGAAACTGGACATCCACTTGACTGAAATGGTATAGACTCCTATTTGTGCAGGGAGTTGGACTGGATGATCTCCAAGGTCCCTTCCAATTCTGTTATTCTATGTTCTATGTTGGCCTTTAATATAATCAGAAGTGATACTATATGGGCAAAAAGCAAACCTAAATAAATGTTTTATTTAATCTCCTACAGCTCAATATAAATGGAAAAAAGTGGTGGCAGTATTTCAAGAGAAATGGATGGAGGGATATCAACAACTGAATCTTCTGTGTTTGCTTCTTTTGCTTTTATTTTACAAAAGTTCAAACACTACATTCTAAAACAGAGGAAGAACTCCAGGACATGGCTGAAGACACTGAGCAACATCTGGGTCTAACAACATCTGAAGGTAACCTGGGACACAGATGTAGAAAATATGTGGAAAACAAAAATAATTGTTTCTCAAATGGTAAATATGGTATCTTATGGATCCCTAACTGTTTGGGGAAGATTTACCTTAACCCAATTGCCATGTTGGCTTGATGGATGATAAATCAACTGGGCCTATGATTTGCAGTAGCATGCTGCAATGATGTTTGAATTCAGATTCTTTCTCCTCTCAACCTTGTTTCTTTATATGTCCTAATTCCCAAATGTACTACTGCCTTTCTCAGCCCAGTCATTTCTGGCCCTGTGAAGGATACCTGTTGTAGTCCAAGCTGACTGTTGCAAGTTGACCAAATACATTTAGAAGGCACCAGATGAGAAAAGACACCAGAATAATGGAATCAATTTGCTCTTTCAATTTCTCTTTGTGAAGATCAGAAGGTGGCTCTGTTTACACTGCTAGTATAGCTGCTCACCATGTTGCTTATACTATATAGGTTAGAAACGATGGTGGACATAAAAACCTAACCTCCACAAAATTTAGTCCCTGTTAATTTGTCTCACCTGAGCGCACAGTAGAGAAGAAAAGGAGCCAAAAGAGGCATAGAATGGGTGCCGCCACCACCTGATTCACAGCTCCTGAATGAATCTTCTTATCCAGTTTGGCTGGTAGGTAAGCATAATAGAGGTTGTATCTGTCTACCAAGTGCTTCAGTAACATATACATCAGACCTAAGAGAGGAGAGAAAATAATGTATTAACTGGATTCTTAATTAAGTAAGGGTTGGGGAGCATCCCTTTCTTTAGAAGATACATCAACCAGAAGAAATCAATGCATTTTCTTTATTTTATTTACACTCCAATTAAAACCAACTTGAAACAGACTACAATTGCATAAACACAACATTTAGATTAAAAACATGCAACTCCCCTCCTCAATCACACACTATTATGATGCCACTACTCAGGTTGACATTCTACAACTCCATCCCCAGAGGGTCTCCTGTAGTCCCAGATCATAATAGTCTTGCAGTCCCAAAGTTGCTTTTTCAAGAGGCAATTGGACTTTCTGGTTTTTCTTTGAAGACATTTCACTTCTTATCCAATAAGCTTCTTCAAGAGCTGAAGAAGAAGCAAAATGTCTTCAAAGAAAAACCAGAAAGTCCAGTTGCCTCTTGAAAAAGCAACTTTGGGACATCCATGACCTGGATGATTGAGAATCTCCATAGACAAATAGTCTTGCAGGTCACAAGAATGGATGGGGTTATTCACCCTGTTTTCTTGGTACCCTCTGCTCAGAGCTCCAGGCAAGGGGGTTACCATTAAGAAGCCTCATCTCTGGGATATTTTAATCAAGTCCCGCAGCTATCTCTCTCTACTGGTTTTTACTGGATGCACAAATTCTACTCAGAAAAGGCAGTTGAGAAGATAACCCAAATCCAAAGTCTCATTAATGATCCATGATAAAGACGAATGTGGCTATTCATACACCTACCTATCAATATGCTACTAGCTACTGTGTTTTCCTGAAAATAAGACCCTGTCTTATATTTTTTTTGAACCCTGAAATAAGTGTTTGGCCTGATTTTCAGGGAGGTCTTATTATTTTGGGGTGTGTGGAGCAAAACGGGGATCCTCTTGCCGTCTTATCCTATTTCCAGCTCTGTCTCCCTAACCCTAACCAGAGGAAATGGCAGGGATCGGCTGTGCATGCATTTAAATATTTCTGGGGAGGGCTTATTTTTGGGGAAACACAGTACAAGAAAGCCAAGAAGTTGTGATAATACCTACCAAAGGGAACAATGATGGGGCATGTGATGCTATAAGTCATAACCACAGTGAAGACACACATCATCCAGGCATAAGCAGCCCCAAACTGGAATTCATAAGCTTGATGCTAAAAAAGAACACAGAATTCCTATGAGCACATGAAAAAAACCCAGTGAAGATTTTCTGTTGCATGTTTTCGGTGATGGCCACTTTACACTTACCTCAGCCTTTGGATACATAACAGGCATTGCTCTTCCCTTGCCTGACTGACTTACCCTTTTGACATTCCTGCGTTCGGCAGCTGAGCGGGCAAGACAAAGCCGAATCATGTACATAAGCAAGCCGGGGATCCGCAACAAATCCATGGCGTTTCCGATGAATGCAGAAGCTATTACATAGTTCACAAAAAAGGCCCCATTGTCGGGTAAGAAAACGCATCTGGAAAAACAGAGAGGCAAAAGCAATTTGGCCATCTGAGCACAGTGGGATATGAGGATGATGGTTAGCAACCTTGAATGCAGAGGTGAATATACTGTCACACCAGGTGTCAGCACTTAGCTGACCTCGGCTGACTTGCCAAAAGCTAAATTACCTCACCGACGACAGCAAGAAATGTATGAGTGTAGACCAGCTTGGGAAACTGGGGGAAAAAAATCATCCTCAATAACAAAGGGAATAACGAAACCACTCATGGAAACTTCTCGGCAAATTTAAAACCTTGCTATGTTATTCTGTAGCTGTCCATTATCTAATTCATACTACAATGCTATTACATCTGAAGCGCCTGGAATTATGTATGTTGCCATGTGTTTGAATACAGTAATTCTGTTTTGTTCTTTAACGTTTTTGGAAACACCTCTGTTTACAGAGCCATCTTGACTTTCCATAGATGCTTTATACTCAGAATACACCCTCCAATAATTTAAGGAAAAATAGCTACTGGGAGGATGAAAAAAGTAAGTGTTGCATGAGATAGTTTAAAAAAAAGGGGGGGGGGAAAGTGAGGATTGTAATCAGATACTGGGGAGATCTGATTGCCCTGATAGGTTCCACCTAGGATGAAGTTGATTAGGTATTATCTCCATGGTGGTCACTAATTAATAAAAAAAATGCTACATAAGATGCACTCTGTAAAAATAAAGAAGTTGTTCCCTCCAGAGGAGGGAGCTGAGGAAATCCTATAACACCTCATAAAATGAATGTATGGTATTCCATAACAATGGCTCCTTCCTTGACTGCTTAAGGTAGACTGGCTACCCTGGAAGATGCTTCTTGAGGAAAGCAGGATGTGAAAAGAGCAAATACTATAATTCCTATTATTACTGTATTGTATTGTATTCTTAAAACATTTTAAGACTTACTCAAATCTTACGGCAGCTTCAGCCAGGAACTTTTTATCAAAGAGCCAGCGGAAAAACACATCCAGACTAGGCAAAGAAATATAGTAAGAAAGATGTAATTATCAAGTGTCAGCACCACTATATGGATCAGACAAGAAAATTAATTCCACAGGAAGGCTAAATTATTACTATTATTATTAAAATAGGCTATAACAAAATTTTGCAAGTCTGATTATGCTGTGCTTCCTCCCCTTTCTTACAGTTCAGTGAATTAGGAAAACATCTAAGAAAACTAGTCAAACCTCTGGTATCTCTCACTTTGAAGGAAGACTATCTTGTCTGAAGCTAAAACCCCTAATCACCACTGTATTTCTTCCTTATCTCTGTTATGCTTCAAGTTGTCGGCTTCCACCCCAGGATAAAAAACAGGATCGTCAAAATCACACCCACGTTTAATGGGTGCCACTGTGAAATTGCAGGAAATCTACTACCCATCCCTTTATGAAAATTATCCGATATTTTGACTGCTTTTCATTTAGCAGCCTGCCTTTCCTGATAATCCAAAATATTGTCAACTTTGGAAAAAGTAGTTCCTCCTGAGGTTTAAATTGTTTGGGCCAATTTGTTTTTCTTTTTTCTATAGCACCTGTTTAGAAAAAGGATGGGACCTTCCAAAACTTCTCAGGCTTAAGTAAAGCTTGAGATATGTACTTTTAGATCAGCAAGATTCCTTTAATGTAGATTTACAATTAAGTAACAGTAGCTCATCTGTTGTTGTTGTTTGTCTGGGAAGGCTGACATTATTAGCTGACTTGAAACAAAGTCATGAAACAGTGACCAACTGCAACACATTGTGGAAATGTGTTGCTAAATAGATTATAAAGTATCTTCTGCTACTTTTTTTAAGCAATAGCAATAGCACTTAGACTTACATACCAGTTCACAGTGCTTTACAGCCCTCTCTAAATGGTTTACATAGTCAGCATATTGCCCCAACCATTTGGGTCCTCATTTTTTTTAATTAAAAAGTTTTTTTTATTAATAATACAAATTAAAAACATTGGACATGGTTTGACTTCTCCGGTTTAAACATTTTCATCAAGTTTTACCTTGCAACAGATACACTTCCTTATCGCTATACAAGTTTATACTATTTATCACATTTCAAACATGTACGTGCTTTCTTCTGTGAAGGTTACATCAATACTAAGTTCAATTTTATCTAATTCTGTTAACTCTGTTTTTATGCCCCATTCTTTTCTGTCTTTCATGTATTTTGATTGTACCTGGAGATATACCCACCATTCAAGTTCTATTCCTTCTTCATTCAAGTTTTCCTAGATTTCAATTCTCCTCTTTCATTTAACAGATCTTTATATGTAATAACTCTTCCTGACTTAATAAAATTTGGTTGTGTGAACATCTCCAGTGTCGATATCCAATTCGGAACTTCCATATAGTTACATTGCTTAGTTTTAACCCAAATGTCTAGTAGTGCCCATCTGATAAAATGCTTCTGGAAGTACTGGTGGACCTTATGTTTCTCTTCCCAGAGGATAGCATGCCACATTTGTGTCCTCATTTTACTGACCGCGGAAGGATGGAGGGCTGAGTCAACCTTGAGCGTGTGAGGATTGAACTGCTGGCAATTGGCAGAATTAGCTTGCAATACTGCATTCTAACCACTGCGCTACCACAGCTTTTTTTCTAGTTCTACCTCTTCAGATCAATGTGGGAGATTTGATTTTTTAAAAAAATGTTTGGACAACAGCAATATAAGTAAAATTGAGTATATTGTTTGCTATTCAATACCCTAGTATTTACCTGCTCAGGCCCAGTGATGGCAGCAACAAGACCATGAAGATGAGGAATGTGTAACACTTGTGCATGGTTGTCCTGTTCTCTCCAGACCTAGAAAGAAAGAAAGAAAAGCCATATGATGGTGAAATGCAAGATTTACTCATATACTATTATTTGTTCTATATAATTGTGCAATGCACAATACAAATAAAGAGGAGTAAAATACTGAAACAGTGGCACATAATAAATATACATTATAATGACGCTAAGCAACAGAGCAAGATCCTTAAAAAGCAAATCCTAAAGAAAAAATATTTCTGAAAGACTAATAATATTGATGTAGAGCTGAGTTTCAAGTTATCTTATGAGTGATATGAAGAGATGAGTATACACAAAAGACTTCTTGTGAATCGAACATCTTATTATCAATATATTTACTTCATATCTAAAACTCTCCATTTTGAGTTTTCAGGTATAGATTGAACACAGCATTGCAACAAACCATGTTCCAACATATAGATCGATTGTGTTTTTTTTCTTTTTTCAAAATATGCCCAAGATTACCTTGTTATTTACTCCAATAGTAGAACTGAAGAAACATTGACAACCTCTCTTAAATTTTTTTTCAGACGTTATACACAATGTACTAAGTCCACAAAAATAATTTTAAATTAAAAAATAATTCAGAGTATGATTTTGTGGTTGAGAGGAAGAAAAATAATAAGCAAGAGTTAAATTCTGAAAAACTTCAAATTTTATTTTCCATCTTACCTAGTCCAATGGGCTTCAAAGAATGCTGAATAATACACAATTGTAGGAAGCAAAGCAGAGAAACACCACAGTAACAGAGTAGGGAAGAATTGGGTGATGATAGGGTTCTGGTAAGAAAGATAAAACAATAATTCACCAAGCAACTTGTAGAAGAACATGGACCATTACATTTCTAGATGGAATTTCCCCACAGTGTGATTCACAGTCCCAGTTTAGAAGGACAAATCAGAAGATACAGAATAACTTTGTAGGTCTTAGCTCCCCTCTCACAATATGCAAACAAAATCCTGAGCCATAAAATATCTAAGAACTCCAACTTTGGGTGACAAATTTATTCCACGTATGAATATGAAGCAATTTCTGCATGCACATTGAAACCATATTCTATTTCTTACACACAAGGTTTTCAAATTTGCTGATGGGATATAGTATCTTGTACTTGCCGTCTAAAATCAGGT
The DNA here is from genome assembly GCF_059756535.1 of Pantherophis guttatus. Taxonomy (NCBI): domain Eukaryota; kingdom Metazoa; phylum Chordata; class Lepidosauria; order Squamata; family Colubridae; genus Pantherophis; species Pantherophis guttatus. Next base: position 286,151,803 of record NC_142063.1, on the reverse strand, counting down.
GCAAGGATGCAGAACTGATTCCAACAGCACCTATTCTCCCAAATTACGATGGGAGGATAGAGTGCACTTATCTGTACAAATAGTTATTTTATTTATTGAATAAATAAATAAAATAAATATAGTATGAATCAGAACAGTTCCTATATTTGTCTATTGGAAAAATATGAGGGCATCTCCTATTTTAGGATCCCACTCTATTCGTGAACTATGCTTATTTATATAAACAACACTTTAGAGTTATAAAACCAAACAGACGAAGATCTAAATTCAAACACATGATTTTTTTTTTCAGAAAAAGGAGAAAATCAATATATTGGTTCTGCAATCCAGTAAAATGTGTGGATCTTTTACAGTTTTGGGATTTTAACGGCCATAAATGCAAAACAGATTCAGTCCAGAGGACCTGGCAGAATTCCCAAGCCTACTTTAAATTATTTAAACTCCAGCAAATGAATGATAACGTTCTCCACTGAAATGCTCTTAATGCAGCACATTAGAACTTAAAGCATATATGTTCATTGATACTTGAAGGTTAAAGGATGCATGATAATATAGTTCCACATATATTGCTAAACCAGCTTGAGTCTATTTATCATTGACAATAGTTCCTGAGTTCAAGAACAATTTAAAAATCACTAGTAGGATTATATTTATGACCCATTAGCTAACGCTAACATATCAGCCAAAAGCAACTCCTGCAGTTCTTTAACTCTGATTATCACTACTAACAATACAGATTCCCTTACGTATCCTTGCCATTTCACTGGTTGCAATGGTTATGTATTGACTTCTGGCAGGTTCTTCCCCTGTTTTCCTTTCAAAAGCCAGATACTGAAAGATCAGGCTCAAATCTACCGAAAGGTGTGTGTGTCTATGTGTCTGAACTATGCTGAAATAGCTATCCTGTTTTTGCCCTAAACTTAGCAGGACAAGGGTAGATCTTCATTATAAGCCTCGTATGGTCAAGATCTTACATTCAGGTATTCAACAGGCTTAGTGACATTGAACTTGTCCATTGTGGTGATGATAATGGCAGGTGTGGTGAGAAAGAACAGCAAGATGAAGAGCACCACATTGATGATCAGACAGCGGATCCACCAGAAGAAGCCACGTATTGAGAGATGCTCCCTGGAGGAGAGACAACACGAAGAACCTCTATTAAGTGTGGAAGAATCCAGTGCCAATTATGGGAGGTGGGACTGCATTTTAGGATGATATCCTAAAGGCCACCCTCTTTATTGCTGAATCCCACTTTAAAAAGCCTGCCTGTTCACTGACAATATTACCAATGGCCTGAGCCCTTTCTAAAGTTCCAGGAGAAGGATGCCTCTTATTGGCACTCTCAACATACCTATAAGAAGCACCAAGACTTGTTGAGTTCCCCTTTTTAGGCCAACTTACCAGTAGATGTTCTGAGGGTCAGGTGCATAGGAGACTGCCCAATTTGAAACATGGAGAGACTCACTGCAAGAAGAAGACTTGGGCTCCCCACGACACTTGCAGCCCTGGCACTTGCAAGCATTGAAGTCTTTAAGGATTCTGGAAGGAAGTCGAGAGGGAATAGATAAGGAAGCGATCAAAGGCCGTTATACATTTTTGTGATATAACAATAGCTATCAACCCATTTAAAATATTTTGTTAGAAATTAGAAAAAAAAGAAAAAAAACATGATTTAAGAGAGAACTTCAGAAAATCATGAAGTCTGGAGGTGTTGTGTAAAAAACAACAACATCCCTCCCCAATTCCTTCCTTTTTCTTCCTCCCATTCAGATTTAAGTCAATGAAATAAACTGGCAAACAGGTTTAAGGACCATTGTAAACGGGATTGTAGAATTCAGAACCGTCTTGAAATTGCAATTATGTCCAATTGTGCTTGGACTAATTAATGCACATATCTATTATAGAATGACATAGCACTGATGCTTTTAAAGGGGGAATTAGATATTTCTACTGAAGATGGGTTTCCCACTGAGTGTTAGATACGTTCTCTGATGCTTCTTTCAGAAGCAGCAACACTTGGGGTTTGCCATTTTTATTTATTTATTTAGCACATTTATCTAGCTCACACAGATATGACTCCGGGTGAGGTATAAACATAGCTATGTAACAATCTAAAAACAATCAAACATAAATAAATGTATAAGAAACCCAAGATTGTGGGCTTGCCACTTGTCCTCACTGCTGACCATCTCTTTCTTTATTTGTGACTATCTCAGGGACTAAGATATTGGGGATCTTAGCTTGTCTAGTTCAATGTTTTCCCACCTTCTTCTTTTCTGCAAGTGAAAAGTTTCTCCACCCTGACTTCCATGCACTTACATAGCTGTTATGGCCTCATTATGGAAAGTCACAAAGGCCATGCCCAGTGGCTTCTCATTGACTTTTTCCTTTTCCTTCTTGTAGTCCTCTTTCAGCTTCTCCTCCAGTCTGGTGTAGTACTCAATGGCTTCCACCTGCGTAAATATCCACAAAGCAAGAGCCTTAGTCCCAAAGTGGGTATCCTACATCATTAGCCCAACACATAACAATATCGCATTTCCTCAGTAATCTGCCCAAGAAATGGGGAATTACTGATCACCTTAATATTTTCATTTCACAGTCCATTAAATGCAAACCATTTAAGAAGTAGTATGTTAGAGGGCAAATAATTGTCCATTAGCTTAGGTCTGTTGTGGGAATAAAAATGGGATAATTAGATTCTGATCCATTTTGATAAGGACAATTTTGATTAAGATAGATATGAACTCTCTGTCATCAGCTATAATACACTGAATAATCAGCAACTGAATTTGATACACATTTATGCCCAGCAGGTTCTAGTAATGGCAAAAAAACAAGAAGATGCCCTAGCAAAAATAGAGCCCCGAGTTCTGCTAACCAATCTCAAATTATTTTCCCTGCATGCACAAGCAATAAATGTCAGACAGTGACATCAGCTCAGGTGAAAGCACTTCTCTGGATTCTCTTTTTTAATGCTATTCCCTAGCACCATCCCGCAGTCTCTTGTTATTAACCAGCCCTTCTTTGCACCTCTTCACAGCCTTTGATAGCGCAACAGCAGAGATGGCCACAGGGCTTTGGGTTGATCATTGAGGGGGTGTTCTCCTTGGTCTGTAAATTGGTAAAGTAGATTTTTCCACGTTCTGCCTTTTTTCTGAAACAAAAGATTATGAGAAAAACAGACATTCAGAACAGGTAGCAGTGATCATTGCAAGCCAAAGAGAGCTACGCACAGGCTAAAGTGTGGTGAGACAGCAAGATTTCATTGGCATTTATCTGCAGCTACTTCTGTTACAGTAAAATGATCCCACTAGTCTCCAATGTGCCAATACAAAGTCCTGCACTTTAGCGTCTTTCCTTAATATACAGCCTTCAGTGTGGAAACAGAAAGCTTTTACCAACCTGCATTTACAGCAAGCAAATGCCATAGTGCAAACCAGCCAATTTTCTGGCATCCCAGCTCAAGAAGGATTTTGTGTGTGCTGGGAACTGATATTGGATGATCTAATTCGTTACATTTTTAAATGTTAGCTTTACCCAACTATTATGGAGCAATACCTGGGCACTTCTAAAACTAAACATAAATATGAAATGTGAAAGGAAAACAATAGTTCCTATTTCAATGAATTAATTTGACATTTAACAGAGAAAGGAGTGGTTTATGCCATAGAGGGCTCCTAGTTGAGAAAATTCAAATACTTTGGCCACCTAATGAGAAGGAAGGACTCACTGGAAAAGAGCCTAATGCTGGGAAAGATTGAGGGCAAAAGAAGAAGGGGATGACAGAGAATGAGGTGGCTGGATGGAGTCACTGAAGCAGTCGGCGTGAGTTTAAATGGACTCCAGGGGATGGCAGAGGACAGGAAGGCCTGGAGGAATGTTGTCCATGGGATTGCGATGGGTCAGACACAACTTCCCGACTAACAACAACAAGAAGAAGTTGAGAAAATAATGTTTGATTAGATTAAGGCAGACTGTTGTGGTGACTCAAAAAACATGAGTATCTATATATGATGGAGGTAGGGCAATTTCTCATTTTAAGATTAGGTGCAAACTTTTTTATTGTACTGTGCTGGTTTTAATGTGTGGTCAGTGATTTAACTTACAGTTAAATTTTATTTCATTGATTCCATATAACTTTATTTTTGTTATAGTTTATCCAACTAATTCATTAATACAAATACATTCCATTTTGTTACTGGATCTCTAATAATGACTGGGAAACCAATTAACCCTTTATAGACCTTGAGATGACTGTTATTCTGCTTTCCAGGGGTAGCTGACAAGCTTCATTATAACTAGAAAGATAAGCACAACATTGTTCTGGAGAATATATCAAATTCATTCTTCCATTTTGTTGTATCCAGTATCTCAACAGTTTCTGAATGTTCTCACTATCACTTGATTTTGATTAAGAGTTCTTGGGGGGAGGGCCCGGTGTTTAGAATGCAGTATTGCAGGCTAATTCAGCTCACTGTCAGCAGTTTGAGTCTCACTGGCTCAAGGTTGACTCAACCTTCCATCCTTCTGAAGTCGGTAAAATAATAATAATAATAATAATAATTTTATTTCTATACCGCCCTTCTCCCGAAGGACTCAGGGCGGTGTACAGCCTATTTAAAAACACAGACAAAACAATGATATAAAATTTAAAATAATTAAATAAGTGGCTCAAATTTAAAACCCCAATAAATTTAAATACCCCAATTTAAAACTATTGTGTTGATAGTCCGGCCTGGCGGAACAACAGGGTCTTCAATGCGCAGCGAAACACCCGGAGGTCGGAGATCTTACGAATTTCCGGGGGCAGTTCATTCCACAGGGCTGGGGCTCCCACAGAGAAGGCCCTCCCCCTGGGCGCCGCCAGCCGACATAACTTGGCTGATGGCACCCTGAGGAGGCCCTCTCTGTGGGAACGAACTGGTCGGTGGGAGGCTATTGGTGGCAGAAGACGGTCTCGGAGGTACCCGGGTCCTATGCCATGGAGCGCTTTAAAGGTGGTAACCAACACCTTGAATCGCACCCGGAAGACCACCGGGAGCCAGTGCAGCTCGCGCAGGAGGGGTGTCACATGGGCATAACGGGTTGCGCCCATAACCACCCGCGCGGCCGCATTCTGGACCAGCTGGAGCCTCCGAGTGCTCTTCAAGGGGAGCCCCATGTAGAGAGCATTACAATAATCCAACCGGGAGGTGACAAGGGCATGAGTGACCGTGCGCAAGGCGTCCCGGTCCAGAAAGGGCTGCAACTGGCGAATCAGGCGAACCTGATAAAAGGCCCCCCTGGCCACGGCCGTCATGTGCTCTTCTAAAGACAGCCGTGCGTCCAGGAGGACACCCAGATTGCGAGCCCTCTCTGTGGGGGGCAAAGATTCACCCCCAATAGTCAGCGATGGCACCTGCTGACTATATCGGGGCGCCGGTAAATGAGGACCCAGATTGTAGGGGCAATATGCTGACCCTGTAAACTGCTTAGAGAGGGCTGGAAAGCACTACTAAGCAGTATATAAGTGTAAGTGCTATTGCTAAGTGCTATGTCATTGTCAGCCCTTGTGATAAACCAGACATGAATGCCAAAATCATGAATATTAAAACTAATTTTTATTATGGGGTTACAGTAACAGAACCTTGCAACTCTGAATGTGCTTTTCCCTCCTTGCCTTTACCTAGAGAGAACTAAAGAAGTTAAAACCTGAGACATTATATTCCTGCTTTGGACTAAGATTTCTTTTATCTGACCATTGGCTTTTCCTCCTGTTGTCAGGATTAATCTCACTGCCTATTAGAGCCAAGCAGTATATAAGTGTAAGTGGTTGAATATATGCCCTGACTTTGCCCTATTTGCTGTCCAATACTCACCCAACTGTATTTTGCTCTTTATATCCTAATGCTGTCTACCAGAACCAATGCCCTTAATCTCCACTCTGAATACAAGATTCATTATTGAGAATACTAAAAATGGATGAGGCTTTTTACTGCAGATGTCACCTTGGACAACAATAGCAAAGACTTCCACAATATAGCAAACTTCCTCCAGATACATTAAAATTGAAACTCTCAGAATGCCCCTCTACTGCAAGTTAATTGCTCCCAACAGTGGTAAGGTAACATGAGGGTCACATGAAATTGGTCCTGACCAGTGGTGGGATTCAAATTTTTAAAAATACTGGTTCTGTGGGCGTGGCTTGGTGGGCTTGGCATGGCTTGGTGGCCGTGGCAGGGGAAGGATATTGTAAAATCCATTCCCTCCCCACTCCAGGGGAAAGTTACTGCAAAATCCCCATTTCCTCCTGATCAGCTGGGACTCGGGAGGCAGAGAATAGATGGGGGCAGGGCAGATGGTATTTATTTATCAGTTCTCCGAACTACTCAGAATTTCCACTACCGGTTCTCCAGAACTGGTCAGAACCTGCTGAAACTCACCTCTGGTCCCGACACACAGACACACCCACACCTCCTTTTTGTTCTACTTCCAGAACCTCATCTGACTACAATACTGTGGTATGGCATAATTTTACATCACTTTGAGGTAAAAATCATTAAAACCATAGCAAACACCAGTTAACATAATTGACGCAACAAAATAAATCCCAATGTTTCTCATAAAATCCCAGAAAACCTCTTGCTCACATATGTGATCCAGCTAGCTCAATTTTTGTCACACTGCTCATTGCAGCCACTAGCAATTGCCCATCGATGTTGAGAAAGCTCCAAATTCTGTACCTTTCTGCATCAAGGAACATCAACCGGGCTACATCATAGCATGGCCGGGCTTCCAGCACTGTGCAATTTTCATAGGCCTCCCTGCAAAAAAAAAAAGAAAGATGCCCAGAGAGGCTTATTAGATTCCCGATGAATGAGCAAAACTTAAAGGATTCTTACTGAAGATTGTGTTTGTGCTTCTGATCCTGAAAAGGAATCAGAAGCACTTTGCTTTTGCCCTTGAAATGTATTCTTTCTAATGTGGGGGGAAAAAAGAGGAAATGGAACAGAAGATTAACCAAATCCATCATTTCTATTATGTAAAATAGAAATTAGGTAAAGGTAAAGGTTCCCCTCGCACATAAGTGCTAGTCATTCCTGACTCTAGGGGGCAGTGCTATCTCCGTTTCAAAGCCGAAGAGCCAGCGCTGTCCGTAGACGTCTCCGTGGTCATGTGGCTGGCACGACTAAACGCCAAAGGCGCACGGAATGCTGTTATCTTCCCACCAAAGGTGGTTCCTATTTTTCTACTTGCATTTTTTTATGTGCTTTCGAACTGCTAGGTTGGCAGAAGCTGGGATAAGTAACGGGAGCTCACCCCGTTACGTGGCACTAGGGATTCGAACCGCTGACAACCTTTCGGATCGAGAAGCTCAGCATCTTAGCCACTGAGCAATAATAATAAGTAAATAGAAATTACTTCTATCTAAACCAGCTCTTTATTGTATTAATGGGGAATCTGCCACCTTCTAAATGTTATTAAGCCACAATATCCCCATCCTATTTCCTGGTCAGGAAGCCTGAGAACTCGAATCCAAAAACTTGAGTTGTCACAGGTTTCTTATTCCTGTTTGTTGATTTGGCTACAACTGAATGTTAAAAAAATAATAATACCAGAGCCTTTTCTCCTTGACAGGATGGAAAATGAGAGACTTACTCAAAATGCTTTTTCATCTTTTCAGGTTCCGCATATTTTGAGATGCCATTTATGAAGAGAGTCCGTTTCACCTGGAACAGATATGAAGCAACAAATAAGTAAAATAATATTTCTTCCTAAACAAGCTCAACTCCTGGAAACTTAATGAAGATCTTTATGGAATGTTCTTCAAGGAACTGCAAGTCCCACATCCTCCTCATTGGGGGACAGATATTAGTCAAGTGACAATAGCTCTTGATGAGAGACATTCATTAAAAGTTTTACCTGGAAGAACCTTCAAGAAACTGCCTTTAAGGAGAAGCTAAGGTACTTTAAAGTGTATCTGGTACCTTGTCTCCATCTCCTCATCAAGCCTTTGGGGAGGAGAAACCCCAAGGAGAACTAACATTGACCTGGCCTATTCCTAACTCCTTTTATTTTCCAATGGAATGGTAGGGGAATGACAACTGTCCAGGGTTCACTTAGACTTACCAAGTCATCCTCCTTGTAGCGCATCTTTGAAGTGTGGCGACGCATGCTGTACACGGTTAACAGCAAATACAAGAAGGCAAAAGTTGTGTGCAGCCATAAGAGGTTATTCCTGCCGTAAGATTAAAGAAGAGAGTTGAGTTCAGCCATTGCTAGAGGATGGCTCATTTGGCTAAGGACCAACTCATATGACTTCTGGAGAAGTTTTTCCTAAAGGTCATGAATAATATTTCCTTGTCCACATAGAATCTCTTGAAACACTTCAATGATCATACTCACCCAGAATTCAGGTTAGCAATAGTTGTTCTGCCAAAACTGTAGGGGTTATTTTCTGAACAGTAAAAAAAAGAAAGTGGAAGGGAGGGAGAAGAGAGAGAGGAATGAACTAGATTATTGACTCATTTTTTTTAAAAAAAAAATAGTTAGCTTTAATCTTAGAAGTTCCAAATGATTTGTAATAAATAATTCATTATAATGTAAAACGTCAGATATATACTTTAAGGTATCAGAGGACTTTAAAAGTCTACAGAGTCTTCAGCTACGAGAGTGTGTTAGGCCGGTGCCAGCTGCAACTTCCCAATGTGGAATTTCTCTCCAATTCACTTCAAGTCCAGAGTACCATAAACTGCTTCAGTATTAAAAGCATTTCCTAATATTATTGAGAAAACACTTTCTCCAATCCAGATTGCGCTTTGTGAGGATACTTTTTTTCAGTTATGAAGGAAAGCGAAGTTAAGAAAGTAAGTTAAGTAGTTTAGCATTAAGTAAGCTGTATGTGTACAGGAAAATTTGGGAGATGCATACTGCCATAGTATGTCCTCAGTCCAATCCAATCTAAACATCCCTTGTAAAGGAAGGACAGGAAGACAAAATATCTTGTTTTCCGATCTCCAAATTCAGCAAGTTACTTCCAGAAAGCAGAGTGTTAACACAGCTTAGTTGCAGTGTCACTGAAATGATATGTAAGAATGACATTGAGGGAAGAGATGGTATCTAAGAAATTATCAGATAATGATCAGACCCCAGTGGCTTAATGGTCAGAGGAAGAAACTTAGAAATTACCACCCTAAAGGATCAAACAGTTAAGAATGGCAATAGAAAGTTTCTACTTTCAGATTTTCAAGATTCTGTTAATGTGGCCCTTACAATAACATAGAATTAGTTGTCTATGTTTACTGTTTGGTTTATCCAGGAAAGTTATTTCCATATTGTGTAATAGTTTCCTAATGTTAGGTCTTTAAAATTTACATAAATCAATGGTTATGTTTTGTTTTCATCTTGCTGAGCTGAATCTTTAGAACCATTCCTATTCTGCAGCTTAATGACCAGGGTGAACAAATGCTTGGAAGAGGCCATCCATGTCTTGCAAACTATCACATTTTCCTTCTTATCTCTTAGCATAAGAGATAATATTTACAAGTACCATAACAAATTCAATGCAGAGTGTTCTTGTTTAGCCAGCCCCTTTTCCAGGTCAGTTGTCATTCTCTGCCCACTCAGCATGCTTAGCTCTCCTTGGCTGTTACCCTAAATATTGTTTCTACAGCTGCAAATCTTGTTGTTCTTCCAAGCTTGCTGATGCATGGATGGCATTGCTCAGGCTAGATAGAGCCTAGATGAGGTTTCAAAGGGAAATGTGTCCATTTGTATGCCTGAATCACTTCTGCTGTTTTGGCCCACACAGCCAATAGCAGAAACCTAGGTCTCAGAGCTGAGTGTGATCTCCCCCACAGCAGAGTTCACACAAAATGTCCTCCACTTACCAAGAAGATCTCCTGAGAAATTCACTGGCAAGACAATTCCCACAGATAGGACACCTACGGCAACTAGCAGCCCAATGATATGCCGCTGGAAAGAGAGGTAATGGACTGCGTCTGCCCCACATTTATCCCTGATTTCATCATCCCTGGAAAAGAAAAGAAATTGGGTAAGATTTGGAATAGCTTGGGGACTCTTGGGACTAGTTAAGATGTTCCTCCAAAATGTCAGACCAATAAAGGAAAACTTCTACTAGGAGTAGTAGGCATATGCTCTTTGAGTTTGTCCTTCCTGAAGAAGTTAATTAAACATCTGGCAAGCAGTGGGTTATCTACTCTCAGTAGACTGGAAGCAGGGAAGGTGGTTCCTCAGACTGACTGTCTCTCAGGAGACTGGCAAATTTCAAAGGATGGTAATTGCTATGAAAATGAGAAGGTACAATAGATTGGACCAGGATGTAAAATATCATGCTCACTGGCCTTCCTTTCCCTTCATTAAAACACCTTTCCTTTCTTCAAAAATTGTAAAGTGGCATACAGTAAAAATGTAGAATAGCAGGATTGGAAATTGGGGGTCTTCTAGTGCAAACCTCAAGCAGGAAACCCTATACATTTCAGACAAATGTTTGTCCAATCTCTTCTTAAAAACGTCCAGTGTTGGAGCACCCACAACTTCTAGAGGGGTAAGTCATTCTACTGATTAATTGTTTTGTCAGGAAATTTCTCCTTAGTTCTAGGTTGCTTCTCTCCTTGGTTAGTTTCCATCCATTGCTTCTTGTCCTGCCTTTAGGTGCTCTGGAGAACGTTAACCTCCTCTTATTTCTGACAGCCCCTCAAAGAGTGGAACATTGCTATCACATCTCCTCTAGTTCTTCTTTTCACTAGACTAGACAAACCCAATTCCTGCAACTGTTCTTTGTATGTTTTATACTCCAGTCCCCTAATCGTCTTTTTTGTAATGGATGATACAGAAGAGTTAATATCAAGAATTATGCAGCTGGAGCTGGAAATAAGGTTTCCATGCATCATTCCTATTTCTCAGAACTGCAAGCTACCTGCTTTAAGTTAATTAAAAGATGACACGCTTGGAGGAATTCTTAATTTTACTATTATATCACACAAATTTCAGAGCCCTGGAATTTCAAACTGGTTCTAGAACTCTCAAATGAAAACCGAAAAATCCTTCAATAGAGGACCCAAAGGTGCTTTTTCAAGACGCAACTGGACTGTCTTGTTTTTCTTTGAAGACGTTTCACTTCTCATCCAAGAAGCTTCTTCAGCTCTGACTGGATGGTGGGGAATGGAAGGATTTATATAACTTGCAGACAGCTGGTCATTATATTCCTTGACCAGCTGTCTACAAGATATATAAATCCTTCCCCACTATCCAGTCGAAGCTAAAGAAGCTTCTTGGATGAGAATCAAAATGTCTTCTAAGAAAAACAAGGAAGTCCAGTTGCCTCTTGAAAAAGCCCCTTTGGGAGAACTGTGACCTGGATGACTAAGAATCTCCATAGACTTCAATAGAGGAGAAATTGACTAATTGGCTTCTGTTACTTTCTATATATTAAAAGTTGGTATAAGCCCACCCACTCTGTTCTTTTAAAAAGAAACAACACATTACCAGACATCCCTGGGCTACTGAATCTGAAGTGCTCTTGACTGCAAAATAACTTCGAAGAAATGTGTTTAGTTTCTGAACGTAAGATCTTTGTTAAGGCAATATTATTGTACAGGTAGTCCTCGAGTAATGACTGTAATGGAGCCTGCCCATTATAGTTGCAAGTTGTTAGGGTCATTAAGGAAGATGCCCACGTGAACACCTTGCTTAATGACTCCTTTCCCTGCTCTTCCCAATGTGGTCCTTAAGCGATTGCAGGCCATTAAGTGGAGCACAGAGTGCTTCAGCTGTTGAGGATGCTGGTGCAGGCTCAGATCCACCTGCCCTGGGCTTCCCAAGATCTTCCCCACACCGAAGCATCCCATGATCCATTTCCCATTTATTTAAATAATAAATAAACAAATATGTGTAAGGCTACACTTTCTATCATCATATTGACAGCATAAAAATTGCAAGAGCAATAGCAATTAATATTGGTGGCATTTATTCACTAGAATGGAGCAACATCTGCATGGAAAATGGGATAAACTTACTTTATCCTAAAGATTGCTGTCAACCAGGAGCAAAAACCCTAAGGAGAGGCAAAAAAAGGCCATGTTATTTAGAGTTCTTTTTGCCCACTTTCAGAACATCTGCTAGCATATGCTAGTCAATTATAAGAAACCAAAGTGCCCAGTTCTGATTCTACTAGCTTCTCCCAACTGAGAATGGGGGAGAGAAGATAGAATAATGGATTGGAAGGACAGACAGTAGAACACTACACCTGGAAAGAATAATCAGATAGCAATTAAAATAATTCTAAATGATAAAACAAGCTAGTTCTCATAATCCAAGATCCACTATTGTCATCACCCAAGATCTTGTAAAAAAATCTCTTTGTTGAACTTCTACATTTCAGGTTTAAACTGTACAAAAATATATCAGCCTGCTTCCAACATATTATCAGACAATGATAATGAGTATTAAAACCCTTCCTAAACTCCAAACATAAGCAAACTTTTGGCCCAAAAGTTTTGGCCCCAAATAATTTGGGATTGAGAGAGTGTTTGGTGAAGTGGTTAAGGCACCTGGCTAGAAACCAGATGATGATAATCCTAGTCTGTCTTCAGCACAAAGCCAGCTAGGTGATCCTGAGCCAGTCACTCTCTCTCAGCCCTAGAAAGAGGTAATGGCAAACCACTTCAGAAAAATCTTGCCAAGAAAACCTCAGGGAAAACTGAACACCTTTGTACAGAAAAAAAAAATGGGGAGGGGGTTGTTATTTGTCCAGATTTAGAAATAGAACTGCCTTAGACTGTTTCAGAAATCAGGTTGGTTTTCTGGAGAATAAATAACAGAAAGTTCTTACTGCATAGATGCACTTTTTTTGCTACTAATAGTGAACGCCAGTGACTAGCATTGACAGATAAAAAACAAAATGAAGGTGCTGGAGAAAAAAAAGATGGATTGCTTAACCAGCTCTGCATTCACTTGAGGTTAGCTAAAATACAATTTCAAAAACAACTGAAAGAAACAACTCTTCCTGTTCAATAGGGCAATGGGACATTTTCAACAAGCAAACCATTTCTATGAGCTAACAAGCAAGTTATCCACATTTGTCTCTTCTCTATCACCTCTCTTCTCTCAACAGTGGTATCAGATAGTTGTAGAATTTTATGGACCTATGGGAGTCATCCTTAGATCAAGGGTGTCAAACTCGCGGCCCGTAGGCTGGTTGCGTCACACACAGGCCACACCCACCCCAGCTCCGTGAAGGGGAAAAACATCGCGAAACATCACATGATGGCAACGTGATGCCACGAGTTTGACACCCATGCTTCAGATAGTAATGGGTTGGATTCAGATCTAGTAATTACAACACTCTACTTTATAAACAACCAGTACTGGACTGAACTCAGTATGCCGGTAATATGTTTGTTCTGGTTGCATTGTGGCTCCCTTTTGCCTGTTCTGGGAAGTGGGACCTTTGATGTCTCTTCTGAAGCCCTGTCCTGAAAGTATCACTGTGTTCAGCAAACAGATATGCTATCTTCAATCAGGAATGTCCTAATTAAACTGCTATGCCTGAAACTAGGGGTGGAACAAGTAGGATGAAAAAGCATTTTAGAGAAAGAAATGTCCTGATAGTGAAAGGGATACAAAGATTCTTGCATATTGGCGATCTTTGTAAATTTCTAATTATCCTTTAGTTTCTTATATGCTCTTTTCTGGTGGATGTGATTTGGTTTATACCAGTGGCATGCAAAATGTTCCCAAGTTCAAAACATTCCAAGCTCAACATGTTCCATTTTAAGCTTGAAATAACTGTCCTGACCTCATCGGAAGTGCTCCTACAGTGTTTTAACTATTCTACAAGCATTTTGAAGCTAGGAATGCTTCTAGCCTAATTGGAACATTTCTGATAAGATTGGAACAACTCTATTTAAAGTTGAGGTGGATGTTGCATAGCCCTAGTTTATATGACCTCCTGCTATTACCTACGCATTCCAAATTGCTTAGTTGGCTGTGTTTTATTTATCTGTTACTTCCTCTAACATATGTTTGCGTGTATTCCTTGTAGTGAGATAGTAGGGACGGATGTAAAGATTTTCATTAAAAGTGTTGGATCCATTTCCACTTTCTGAATCACAGCTGTTCCTTCTAAACCTGGGAAAGATTTGCTTCAAGGTTCTAGTTGGAAGAACAAAACTTTTTATTTGCTTCCACTCACATTGTCTCTTTGGTCGAAATCCACTGAGCTGGAGACAGAAGTGAGGCGTTCATAGCGATCATGGCTATCGGAGTGTAGAGCAGACGCAACACTGAAACGATAACAGAAAAGCCTATTAAGTGAAGCTCACAGAAGCTTGAAAGAGGAGAATCCAAAGGTCAGGACAGTTAATGCAAGGCAGTTCGGCCCAGGCAAGATGAAGAGAAGACTTCCAGAGAAGGCAGAAAGCAAAAGAGAAAAGCCATTAGCAAAGATTGCCCTTTCTTTCCTTTCCCTCAGATCCACTGCATACACATCGGTGATAGAGCTAACTCTATAGGTAGGTACCAGTGGTGGAATTCAAATTTTTTTACTACTGGTTCTGTGGGCATGGCTTGGTGGGTGTGGCAGGGGAAGGATACTTCAAAATCTCCATTCCCACCCCACTCCAGGAGAAGGATACTGCAAAATCTCCATTCCCACCCCACTCTGGGCCCAGCCAGAGGTGGTATTTGCTGGTTGTCCGAACTACTCAAAATTTCCGCTACCGGTTCTCTAGAACCTGCTGAATTTCACCCCTGGTAGGTACAGTTGTGCTTTAAACATAGGTATTTCCACTTCCGGACTGAAGGTGCTTTATATACAACTCTGGGCATGCTAATAAGATCACAACGTACACCTTGACCAATTAACATTTGGTAAGAATTCTACAGCTACGGTAGAATCTCAAAATTTGCATAATTTATTCTGTTTCAACCTGTCATGGAGTGGGTCAAAGAGAAGTGCAGGCAATATATCCCCATTCTCAATGGCTGGAATTTTGTGAAGTCCCCCCCACTGAGATTCCAGCAGGCACAGCCCATTTTGTGGGTGAGCACATCTAAGCAGAGGGACATGTGTTCACTGAAATGTCTTCTAGATGCTAAAGAGCTGTACCAAGCACCACATTTTACAGTCATTACTTTAGCACAATTGCAATGTACAAATGACCCTGTTCATGAGCTGACAAATCCCCACAGAAATTAATGGTGTGGCAGCTGTCCAATCTCCATGCTTGTAACAGAAACAATAAATAACAACTCATCAATTGCAGGATAATGGCTACTTTGCAGGGAAATGGCAGCTGATGAAGTAGCGCCTTGTGGCTTAATCATCTGCTTTACATTCTTGCTGTGAAAGTCAGAGGAAGTACAATTTATACGGCACTTTTATAGATTTAAAGAGGTAATTACAATAAATAAGGATGAAACTCTGGAAACGATCTTCCAGTGTGCAGTCTATGAGAAAGGGAGGGACTTCCATTCTCCAATTTTTCTGTGCTACCACAGGTTTTGGTCAGTGATGCCCTAAGATTGCAAGTACCATCTACTGTATCTTTCATGTGAATGGATAGAAGAGATCCAGGTGTCCACCACCACAGTTAAAATCATATATAGGAGCAATGAAATGCAGAAGAGGAGAGAAAAAAAGGTTACGCCTGCCTGAAAAGATGAATGAAGAAGAGCTAAGAGAGTTCATGTACTCCTTCTTTTGAACCAGCAGCCAGGAAGCTTCCTATGAAATTATTAGCAGACAATACAAATATAGACACAAGCACAGACATAGCTACCAAGAAATAAAGAAAACCCAAGTCCCGCAAATAAAAAAGACACATTTATTCTAAGGAATTTAATATAACAGGCTAGTAAAGAATGTCAAATTAATAATAAGAATTAAGAAAATGAAAGTGTTAGTGCAATGTGATGTGCAAGTGAACAAAAACTGGAATTTTTGGAAAACTTTTTGGATCTGGTGAGCCTGAATATCACTACCAATGATTTGTACAATTATACAACCTAGTGTATTAACTGCATACAATCAGAAAATTGGAACTGAAAATCTAGTCTGTGATATATCTTTTGGATGCTACACTAATTAAGTTTGCAATTAGTATATGTAATATGTAATGTTCACTATGTTAAAAGTGATTTCTAATTAAAAGATTCTAACTAAAAGTGATTTTACTAATTAATCAAACTGATTGGCCCCTTCTTCTATTTTCACTAAATAAAAGTTATAAGAATCAGAAAGGATTACTTTCTGCTTTTTAAAAAAAAGCTCATATACACTAAGCCCCCAAATACATATTCAAATACACTTTGGTGCACCAAGTACCACATTTCTTATGAAGAAATTGGACAATTGCAAACCGTTACTAATACCTGCTCTAGGTTGATTCAAACTGGAAAACCAAATATTTAATTAAATATTGATCAGGATTAATATGACCCTATTTTCCCCCCTTCTCTAACCAGGGACTGATTGTCAGTACATTTCTGAATTGCCTGGTATGTTCATTTGCATAGTCATAAATGCACAAATTGTTCTTGGTTGATCCCGAAAGGCTAAGGTGGAGTAGGATCTATCCAATACTTGGTAACTGTCAACTGCAGATTGAGAAGCTAAAAAAAAACCCCTTAGAACAATGACAAATCATGACTGTATTATTGTCTAGAACACAGCATGGATGTGTCCATGACTATGTTGGAGTTGAGCTTCACTTGAAGAAGTAGCTCTTGTACTGCTGTGCATAAAAAAAAAATGGAATTGGAAAGCACCTGGCCATGAGGGAGAGCCAGAGGATAGTATGCTACCTGGCAAATTTCAGTAGTGGTAAGAGGTGGCAGTGGCTGATGTAACAAGAGGTAAGATGAGTGTGGATCCCAGCAGATCTGTCAAACTCCTAAACCTCTCTAAGAATGAATGGGCCCTTTTGAGTATTCACCTCATTGCTATTGAAGACTAAGACAAAGCAACATTTGGCCCTAAACAAAAACCTACACTAACAACTGAACAAAGGAAATTATTCAACTACTTTATTAAGATTAGTTATCATAATTCAGCATATTATAAACTGCTCAGAACTGCTTTCCATTTCAAGATTTTTCTACTTCCTTGGCTAGTTCTATCAGATTCACAGACAAAATTGAACAAACTGATGAATGCTTTTTTTGTAACACATTTCCTGGAAGTTTCATCATGTAAGCAAGGTAAGCCATATGCAAGAAACACTATTTTTTCTGTTGATGGCCTTGGTGTCATCAGACCTTTATTTGGTTGAGTTATGTGAGCAGGTTCTATCTTTCCATTTCTGAAAAAAATTAAGTTATGTTAAAAGAAAACCTCTGAATTTACTGGATCAATCAACAAATACAAGCATGGTGGGCCTGAGGCAAAAGCCTCTTCCCACCCAGTCTTCTTAAACTGCCTTACTTGCGCTTAATTCCACAAGAACTTGGGAGCAAAGGAACAGCAATGGAATCAGAGGCAGCTGCTTCAACTGAGTTGTCTTCTCTTTTCACATCAAAAGAGAAACTGGCAACCAGGGTAGTGAGAGAAATTCTCTAATAGATATAGCAATCAACATGTAAGATCGTTTGAAGGAATTTGGGAATTCCACACCCCACCCTATTTCATCTAAGAGAATAATTTTGCTCATCATAGATCTCCCTCCCTCCCTTCCTCCTAGTCTTCGACTTACAAGGACAGTTTTTTCCTGAATGCCATCACTCTGCTAAACAACTAATTCCCACAACACTGTCAAATTAACTACTAAGACTGTAGTTCTTCTCATTCTTACTACTACCTTCCCACTTATGGCTATATCCATGTTGCTTGTATCTTTACAACTTATATTGTTTTTATTGTTTCCTAGTATGATTTGATTGCTTATTAGAATCCTATGACTATCACTAAGTGTTGTATCTTCTAATTCTTCATGAATATATTTTATTTTTTCTTTATGTACACTGAGAACATATGCACCAAAGACAAATTCTTTGTGTGTCCAATCACAATTGGCCAATAAAGAATTCTATTTGATTCTATTCTACAACCATTCGTTTAGTGGCTGTTTGCAGTTACAACAGCATTGAAAAAAATGACTTATGCCCATTTTTCACATTTATGATTGCTGCAGTATCCCTGTGGTCACGTGATCAAAATTCAGATGCTTGGCAACTGGCATGTATTTATGACAGTTGCAGTGTCCCGGGGTCATAATTTTGTGATCACCTTTTGCAACCTTCTGACAAGTAAAGTCAATGGGGAAGTCAAATGCACTTAAAAACCATGTTACTAACTTAGCAACTGTAGTGATTCACTTGACATCTGCAGCAAGAAAGGTTGTAAAATGGGGCAATACTCATTTAACGGCTGTCTAGCTTAGCAGTAGAAATTTTGGGTTCAGTTGTGGTCTTTAAGTTGAGGTCTACTTGTACATACATACTATAGATCAGTGATGGCTAACCTTTTTGCCACCACGTGCCAGGAAGGGGGGGGCGGATGTTCATGCACACATGTGCCCACAACCATAATTCTATGCGCCCCACCCTGTGTATGAGCGTGCAATCTCCCCTCCCCCCTGCTCCTGGCATGTGATGGCCAGGTATGCCTGTTTTTCTTTCTCACCTGGCTCCAGATCCTCTCTATGTATCTGGAGAGGGCGAGAACAGCCTTTCCCATCCCCTCAGAGGCCCTCTGGAGGCCTAAAACGGCCCATTTCCCAACTTTCAGTTAGACAGGAAGTAACATTTTTTGCTGTCCCTCCTCTCTAGGTGTCTCTGGAGGCTGGGGACAGCAAAAAAGTCACTTCCTGTTCCACCGGGAATTGGGAAATGGGCCGTTTCAAGCCTCCGGAGGGCATGGGGATGGCTGTTTTCGCCCTCCCCAGATGCATAGAGAGAATCTAGAGCCAGGTGAGAAAGAAAAACGGGCCTTCCCCACCCTACCCCAGGCCCTCCGGAGGCAGGAAACAGTCTGTTTCCCTACTTCTGGTGGGCCCAGAAGGCCCGAAAATCAGCTGGCTGGCGTGCACATGCACATCAGAGCTGAGCTGGCGTGCCCACTAATATGGCTACGAGTGCCACCTGTGGCACGCATGCCATAGGTTCACCATCACGGCTATAGATCCATACATACATCTACATACACACATTCAAGATTTGGTGAGTGATTTTTTGTGTGTGTTCCTTATCCCAATCGACAACTCTGAATGTAGAGTTCAGTCATAGCAAAATCATAGCAAAACCAAAAGCAATACTACTAGGTGGTGCTTTTTAATATTGAGTTGTATTTAAAATGTTTGCAAAGACCCAAAGGAACAAATTTTAAAACACAATCAGAACTATACTGGATGAGATCAAAGACCCAGATAGTCCTATATTTTATTGTAGCAGCCAAGCATAGCAAAATAATTCATGCTTTCCTCAAAGTCTTGCTGGAGGTAATATAAAGGCATCATGGCACATAGCCATTAATAGCTTTATCTTCCCTGAATTTATCTAATGCCCATTTAAAATAATCTAAGATAGCTGCTGTCTCTGCTTCTTGCATAATTTAAGCACATGTTCTATGAAATTAGAGACTATTTTCTTCTGAACTTTCTTATACGTGGTGCAAGGACAGAGAATGTTTACAAGTAAAACATAAATAATCCAGATAATCCATTAGTATTCTGTGAATTATTTTGACAACCAAATTTTGAAAAGACAATAAACAAATAATAAGACCTTCTCCATCACAGTTTATCCTGCCAAGATTAACTAAAATGCTTCCTATATTTGTCTACTCTCTAAATTTCTAAATTAGTAACAATGTTTAACTTGTTTAAATTGTTACAGCGACAACATTGCTATCTATGACAATCTTCTTCTTTACTTCTCTCCCCCAGTTCTCGTTTACATAGTTAGCTTTTATACAGTGCATCTCAATCTGCTGCTTACTGGATGTTGGGGACTACAACTCCTATCCTAATCTACAGCCAGCACAATGTATGATGTGTAACTTCTGGTGTGCACCAGGTCAGGAAAGGCTCATGAAGTTCAAATGTCATGGGAGAGTTAAGTGTGCAGTATTCATTGTTAAGTGTGCAGTATTCAGTGTGGATACCAAAATATATATATATAAAAAAAATCAAGCCCTTGTTTCCAAAAAGATTAGTCCCAAAGCAAAAGGAGAAAATGGTAAAAGCAGTGGCAGAAAAGAGAATTAAATACGCTGAAAAACCCACAACATACTATTCCCTTTCCTCTTGCTCCTGTTGCCAGCGTCGCTTCCTGAGAACAAAGAAAAATAATGAAAATTAAAAGAGAGAGAGAATGTGTGAGTTACCAATAGGTTACCGTCTTAATAAGGAGTCAGGATTCTCCTCTCCTCGGGCTGACATTTCACCATCCTAGGAAAGAAACATTTCACCAAATCTGATCAGGAAAAAAAAAAAGAAATAAACTTTGCTCTCTCACTGTGCTACAAAGAGAGATGTTTCTGGACTGTCATTGACTTTCTGAACAGTTCTCTGCTTTTTCTGAAGTCGGTTCTGCCCTTCCTATCAAATCTGACTTGCATTTGCTTCCCCAAATGTCAAAATAAATGTAGTTGCACAAACATATCAGGCCAGAGAAATAAGAAAAAAACATTTGCAAAAAGACAGTGCAAAATCTCAAAATGCATTTAAGAGCTGCAAATGAAAATGATAAATGCAGAAATAGACTAGTTGATATTCCTGAGTTTTCCCTTCAGAAATACTGTCATCCCAGGAGAAAATAAAGTTTATGTACACATAACAGTGTTTCTTCATTTTCATTAGCTGGGGTTGGAATTTTTTTCTTTTTTAAAGCCTTCTTTAAAATTCTCTCTTCCATCATAATACCCTGAATTATATTGTGGATGCACATATATTTCACACTATTCCAGGGTAGAGATTGCAGGATAAAAGAGATAAACCAACGGTTAACAAATACCAATGAATCAATCTGTGATCAAGTGAAACTGGTTTCAATTAATTTCAAAGGATTTCAATACAATCATCTCAAAATAAACATCTGTTTATTTGTTTATTTATTTTTTAATATCATCTGTTGCAGATGATATCACATCTGATCAGATGATTTAATTTCACCGAGTAGCTCTGCTTCCCATGGCAGACTTGTATCAATATACATAAAGGTCAATGACACTAACAGTTATTTCTCTCCCCTTCATTTCAGTGAAGTTATAATTAATGATGTATTGTTTGATCCAAACCTTCGTGCTACAAGCTTCTGACTCAAGATACCTTATGCTTTCAATCAGGCATTCTTGCCAGCTTTCATTTTGGCAGATGTAATGTCTGTAACCATATGTTGTCCTAGAATTGACTGGAAAATAAATATCCATAAAAGCAAATATCTGCCTTCTGCATCAAACTATTTTTTAGGCTAAGAATGATGATATCCTAGCATTGCATAGTTGTTTACATTCCCCCTCCCCTTATATTGTGCATACAATCTGCAAGCGACTTCTCTCTCTCTCTCTCTCTCTCTGGAACTGTGAATAACAAGGACTCTGAATGACAAACCCCACTGACACTGAAGTTTCATTTAGTAGAAAAAGATATGGAGAAAGACTTTATTAGTAGTTAAGCCCAAACGTAAGCCTGTTCCTGCTTTGCACCTTGATTGTTGATCACTGTTTTGAGTTACTAAGACTTATAAGTTTCTCTTGTTAAATTAGATTTAAGAACTGTGTTTATTTTTTTTAAAAAAAGTTTTTTATTTTAAACACATTAAAAACAAAACATAGACATATAACATTTATAGAAAAAAAATAAAAAAGAAAATATCACTTTGCTTTTCAGCTGGATGCAGTGATCCTTTCTTTCTATATATCAATATTTACAGATATTTTAGTATTAACTTATTTAACATTCATTTTCTACTTTCTTTCATTCCCTCTATCCTATAAATTGATCGGCCACATTTCCCCCTCCTTTCTTCATTCATTTAACTTATTTCCTTATTTTTCAACCATTCATACCAACTACTTCATACCTTATAATACTTAGATAAAGAAATTAAGGGAAAAAAAATCAAAGTATTTTAAGAACTGTGTTTAATAATACCCCACCCATCCTATGATAATGATGATGATGATGATGATGATGATGATGATGAAAAGCATTCAGTACAGTATTTTTTTTCACCCTTAAATTTATTGGTGGAAAAACAGCATAAAGAGAATGCAATGAAACACGATGCAATGCAGTACAATCCAAAACAAAGAGGGGCCTGAGATAAATATGACAGAACAGGATGCTTTTCTGGCAAATCTGCCTTAAAAAGGCAAAATCAAGGACAGTAGGCCACAGTTCATGGTAATAGAAATACAAAAGAAGATTGAGAAATTTAAAAAGAATCCTAGATTATGACAATGGCAAAACACATCTGAACTGCTCCCAAGAACCCTAAGTGGACATGTCCATGTAGTTGATAAATTCAACTCAAAGAGGTCTTCATTTCTGACTAAAATTAAGTAATAGTGAATATCAGTCCCTTTATGTTTAACATTTCCCAGTTTCCCATTAAAAGTTACAATCCACCAGTTTTTACTAGAAAGGCCATTCAACACTTTGGAGAAAGGACAGATGGTGTCTCTTCAGTTTGATCTTTATGAGGGCAGATCAGGCTGGACTTCCTACTACATCATAGCCTTTTTTCTTTTTTTTTTTTACAACAACCATAGCTTGAGGTACCAACTGGGATCCAGAGAATTGAGCAGGGGTGTCTTAGGATGCTAACGTCCAGGGCATGCTTTTTCTTTTTTCCATTTTTAAATTATGAAGCATTTTTCCAACATTATGATTTAAAACAAAAGCATCAAGCCATTTGCAAGTGCAAATTTTTGGGGTACTGAAGATTTGAACAGCAAAGTCTTGAACTGCCGGTTAGCAAGAATATCTGCTTCAGAAATTCCTCCTAAGTTCAGCCCTGCTGTTATTTGATCCAAGAAGATGTTCCTTCACTCCCTAATTTTTTAAAAAAAGTTATACTTGCCTGTCAGCATCAGTTACCAATGCCAGACGTCCATAATCCCAGGCCACTTTGCGCAAAATGGAAAAAACAAACAGCAGTGCCTGTAGAAAGGCAAATAAGGAAATATAAGGCAAAAATGTGATCGTTTGGCAGTGTTTCCAAAAATACGTTGCAATAAATAAATAAATAAATTGCTCCATATCCAAACACAGAACCTCTTCATTGGAAAATCCAAATTTGCCAGCCAAAAGAGATTTATGCAGATTGCATAAAAGACAACATGTACGTAAATCCGATCTGCTAACTACAGAATCTAATAAAAGGATACAGACCAATTTTCTGCCAGCACTTGGATTCTATTGGGTGGGTAGTGCTTCAACCATTGGCAGCAAGCAAAAGATCTTTCAGGTAACTTCAAGGATTTCAGACCTTCTGTTTGCAAAATAACACTTATAAAAGTCCCACATCTTCAACTATTTCTAGTACTCAGAAAGCAGAATTATGAGGCCTGATGTGGCATCATATTCCCCTCTAGAGTTTTCAATAATGGAACCTTCTCCCATGGATGTAGGATAGGACTGGACTTTACCAGATTTGGCTGAAGTACAATTCTGATCAGTTTTAACAAGCATGACTAATAATGTGGGCAGCTGGAGGCTATTGTTCAGCCACGTCCGAACGGTCATAGGTTCCCTATTCCTATGGCAGTGCATAGAAACTTAGATTTAACCTGCTTTCAATGTATATGAGACAGACCAGGTTCTTTTTTAAAACCATTTTTCAGAGTACTTTAGAACAAAGTAAGATCTGATGAGGTAGACACAAAGGATTGCTTACATCTTACTTGGAGTTTCTCCCAACCTCCCACTGTTCCTCCAGCTACCTAGGGCTTCAGATCAGTTACTTCTGCTGCCACCAATGAATTTCAGGTGGTAGAGCTGGAAAGAGCCTTAACCAGATACTTTCTGAAAGATGGATCACTGCCAGTTAGGATTGTCTAGGCTGGCAAAATCAGGGGAATCAATCATAACTGGAAGCCTTTATCAGAATGCAGCAGCATGGGTGCTGGGTGGCACATTCTAGGGGTACCACTGAGCATCCATGCTGCTACATTCTGATAAGGATTTCTAGTTCAGTCATCGTTCCCATCACTGGTTTTGAAATACCTAAAAAGTTTGCCAATTCAAGAAACTGAGTTGAGTATAAAGCCTTACATCAGGGGTCCCCAAACCTTGGTCCATGGACTGGCACCAGTCCGCAGCATGCCAGAAACTGGTTTGCGTAAACAAGCAAAGCCTCATTCATGGGATGCAGGCAGCACAGGAAACCACACACCCCTCCGGTTCACGGAAAAACATCTCTCCACGGAACTGGTCCCTGGTGCCCAAAAGGTTGGGGGCCTCTGCCTTACATGACTTAGGCCCAAATTACCCGCAGGTTCCCACTTGTGGCATAGCCAATTCCACATTCTTAGATCCTTCTGCAGGTCCCACTACAAATACATTTAACATCAACAAAATCTTCTTTTTTCCGTGATGGATCCTAAATGATGGAATAAATTGCTATTGGGTATGAGGCAGAATTATTTATGTCGATAAATTACTTGCATTGGTATCTTAGATCCCTGAGAGCTTCTAGCAATCCTGACAATGCGCTCTCACATCCCACATGAGTTGCTGTCTCTCTTTTGTCCCACAAAAGACCTTTGTCTGCTTACCCAGGCAAAGCAACCTTGCACCATGGGTGCCAAACTGCAGTTGAGTAACAAAATGAGCATGCAAAGGATCCTAGATAAGAAAAGCTTTTGTTAAACCCATATGCTGCTTATGTGTGAGGTCTCGAGAGATTGTGTGCTTTGAACTGCTCCTGCAGGGGATGAGCACCTTTGCACCAAGCTAGAGGACAACAGCACTTACAAGAAAGCACATGAAATCGAGGGCGAGGACAGTGGGCACCCCTCCGAAAGGCAATCCCTGCAGCACAGTACTGCGGATGCGCGCGCTGTAGCAGTAATCCTTGGTGCTGCTGTTGTTGCAGCTGGAAGACCTGCAGGTGGTCCCTGCAGAGCCCAGGGTGACGATCATAAAGGGAAGCATCTCTATTGCTTCATTGTTTTACCTGCGGAAGAAGGAAAAGAACTTGGTTAGAAGCAAAAGGGAAAAATGCCCAATTTAACTGGCAGATTATTTGGACTACAAAACAACCAAGCAGGATATGGAATGATTAGTTTCCTTTTGACAACTACCCTACAGGAATCATTGCCTGACTTTGCTTGACTGCCCAAGACTGAAAACAAGATGGCAGGATAATCTTTTGGATGAGATACCCTGCAGATATAAACTTACAATTTTAATATGTTTAGAAACATCTGAGACCATATAAAAATCTGCCTATGTACTATTTTTTGTTTTAAAAAATTAAGAATAAGAAGAACCGATACAAAGTAAAATAAAAAAGAGAAAAAGAAAGAAATAACCAAAAAAGCTAAAAATGCAATAAGAAAAAAGAAAAAGAAAAATGAAGGTGGAAAGAAAAGTAGAAAAAAGTGTAAAGAAGTAGGTTGTGATATCCTTCATAGAAGTTCATAAGTACAATTATACTTCTCTAAAGATACATCATGACTGTCTTCTTTCTATAATCTATACTCCTGAATCATCAAAACCATAAATCACGTTAATTTTTTTTTCATTTTTATGCAAAAAGTTTGTAAGAGGTTTCTGGTCACCATTGGAAACTTTAGATATTGTCTTTTTTCTAATCAAAAAAGTTAGTTTGTCCATCTCAACAAATTTTGACAATTTCGCCAGCCATTCTTCTATGGTGAATCTTTCCATCTTTGTGCATCTTGAAGCAGTGATCATATATTGAAATGATCTTCCATGGCTTTTTTCTGTTTGTCCTTCAATTTTAAAAGAAACAAGTTCTTCTTTCATATCTTTTTTTTAATTCCTGCATACCCTTCTTTTATTTTCTTTTTAAAAGCATTCAAACTATTGGCAACAGTTGTAGTCATCTTTTTATCATTTCCTCAATTTCTGCCATAAATATGGTGAAATGCCCTTATCTGTAATTTGTTCTTTCCTTCTTTTTCCCAATTTTTCTTGTTGCCATTATGATAAAGTGAACATACTGTATATGAAGTACTAAGGAGAAAGTAAAAAGATGGCTTCTCCTTTTTTGTTTTGCTTTCCTCTGCCTTTAATATTTAATTCCAATTAGCTCTCCGCAGTTAAAGTCACACAGTCTGGCTCAAATTACCCTTATCTTCTTATTTTGTACCAATTATCTACTTTGTTTAATAGTAAACAATCAGCATTCCCAAGAAGGTCCAGTCTGTCTAATTAATTTTAATGTTTTCAAAGGCACTTTTGTCAGAAAATGTTATTCTTTTGGTTTCTAAAATTACTATTCCCTTTATCCATTTAAAACGTGCTTGAATCCTGATCTTGTTCAGCTTTTTCCTTTTAAATTAAACTCTTTTAAGACAGTGTGGTTTGTTTGTTTTTTAGCCTTAATTCTAAAAAAAGAAGGCAACTCACTGAGTGTCTTTGCTCTTTCTGCTGTTTGGAATATCACTCTTAGGTTGTAAATTAATTTTATCCAGAGTTGTTTATGAAAGTGAGGTTTTTGCTGATCATATGTCCATAAAAAGTGCAAAGCAGAGATATGGATGCGTTGATATTCCCTTGGCTCCCAAGCAACTCAATTCACAATCAACCACAAAAAAACTCAATTCCTATAGTCTCTTTGCAAGGGGCAGGTTATCCAGAGAGCAAGTGGGAGATTCCTCAATCTCCCATTTCTCCAGACAGATTTTTGTCAGCCAGAACTTCTGCTGGCTGACGATTTCATTGTGGTGCAATCCAAGCTAATGGAGTCATTCACAGAAACATTTAATCTGCCACAGGTCCTCACCTAAAAGTCACTGAATTTCTGCCTATGTTTTGATAGGGGTGGTGAAGTTTTGTCTCTTTTATCTGTACTACACTGAAACATGTCCTTCTAATCCTGGACATTTCATGTACTTCAAGGGCTCACTGAAATTTCATCAGATCATACAAAAGCTTTTAATGCCAGCAAGGGTAACATTCATTCTGTCCAACTGATCATAAGTGTATGGTCACAGCCTATTATTCTGCAGACAGTATGGATTGGCATAGGAAACTTACTAAAGCCAATCCAACTAAAAAAGAAAAGGAAATGGGAAATGGGCTTCTAGCTGGATGCTAAAATACAGTCAGTATTATGGTTTTTCACAACATGGCACAGAACATAGACGCAAAGACTGAATCAGTTTTTTCCCCACAGAACTGTTTTATTGTACAAATAAAACATAATTTATTCTACTCTTTGCATTGATGTGAGTGTACTACTATTCTATTTCTAGGATTATTTATAATCCATACATTTCTACATTCTATTCCTATGTCAGCACTATGTTTTCTTAACTACTATTTCTTTAAATCTCCCTTTCCCACCCAGGTCTTCAGCTTTTGTAGTCAATCTCATCCATTTGCATCTGAAAACCCTTTCCACTCCTTTATAGACTCACCAATGGGCTTTTCTTTCCCTCAGCATTCACAATTTGTGGAGCTGGTCAGTAGAGCTCTGCACCTGGGTGGTTGCAAGCAGTGGGCTTGTTTTGGTTTTAGGCTTGTTTGGGGTTTTTAGACTCTCAGTGGGCTTTTCTCACCCCCATCTCTCAGGTCTGCCTCTCAGCGTCTTGCAGCTCAGAGAAGTTTCTCTTGCTATCTAAAGAACGGATGTCTAATCTTGGCAACTTTAAGACTCGTGGACTTCCAACTCCCAGAATTCCCCAGCCAGCCATTCTGGGAGTTGAAGTCCACAAGACTTGAAGTTGCTAAGATTGGACACTCTGATCTAAAGACTACTGTTGAGGTGCTTTCCTTTGGGTTGGAATTAAATCTTTTCCATATGTCTTCTGTCTTCCTGGCTTGATGCTTTTCCTGGACACACCCATGTAGATGCTTGTTTTCAGTTTTTTAAAAAAATAAAATAAAAAAAAACTTGCCAATTAAGGGGAAGGTGGGGCTGCTTTAACCCTCCTTCCCAGGTGGCACCCAAACTCTGGATCCCAGGAAGAAAACTGCTCACTCGACATGTTGAGTTGGCTCTTCCATAGTCAATGTTGCCGATCCTGATCTAGATTAAATCTGTAAAACCCATTTCCTCAAGCCCAGGGCTGACTTGGCATAGTGAATTGAGTCTAATGCTAAAAGCTGATGTCTGATTCTTTTAGGTTGCTTTATAACAAACACCACCCCAGCAGAGAACATTGGCAACTGAATATGCTTCATTATAAAACCTGCAGTATCACATCACTGGAGTCCCCCCACCCCCACAGGTTTTCTCTAATTAATTCCTACTGGCTTGAATGAGGCTGGCTCACATGGATGGAGGCTGGCAGAAGAATGGTAAACAAAGGGCCATGCAGGATATTGATTGACAGGCAGTGCACATAGAGGGAATCACCATCTGGCTGGGACTCAGCTTACTTAATAAGAGGCACAAAAGATCTGGGAAGAGAGCCACGTTGTGCATTAAATTCAAAGATGGGATGCAGAGATAGGGAGAGGGGGCTCTGCTATAGTTCTAGATGGAGAAAAAGACAAAAATCAAAACAGCAAGTCTGAGATCTGAGAGTGCAAGTAGGAATCAGCACTGTGAAGATCCTTTGGGAAAAAACAGTAAGACAAAAGCCTGCAGAAATGGATAAACTATGAATAACGTTTGGAATAAAAAGAGTTATTCCTTTTTACTACAGAAGGGATTTATAGTGAAAAGACAGGCGGCTTATTTTCCGGTTGGGTCTTATTTTCGGGGAAACAGGATATGTATGTATTAGGTATGTTTACTGCCTTGAGTTATTTATAAAAAAATAATGAAGGTGAGATAAAAACAAATAATAATATAGTTTTTATAAGTCCCATAAAATAAAACTCATAGAGCCAGATTGATGTAGTAATTAAGGCATCAAGTGAAAACTTAGTGTCACCTAAGGCATAAAGCTATCTAGGTGACCATGAGCCAGGTATACCATCTGCCTATGACTAAATGGCCCTAAATTGGGAAAGTTGTGACCAAGGTTGTTGATGTCATCTTATTTAATTAATTTATATACAGAATATGTAGTGAAAAATGCTAAATAGGAAATGGAAAAAAATCAGTAACAAATATCATATACTAATGACACTATTTTGATGGCTGGAAACAAGGAAAACCTACATAATTATGAAACCCAAAACCTGATCTGCTACTCAGTATTAAAAAAAACTAAGATTACATTGATAGGCCATACCAATCCAGAGAAGATTGGTGGAGAAGAAGTTGTAGTTACAAACTTCATATTCCTAGGTTCAACATTTCCTGGACAGTGATTGTAGTGTTGAAATAAGCACCAGCTACTTGGGAGAAAACGATGACATATCTGGACAAAATATTAAAGTGCAGAAATATCATACTGACATTGTAGTTGCTGTCAAAGCCATGGTATTCCTAGCTAAAACACATGGCTGTGAAAAGATGAAGGATGAAGAAATAAAAAATAGACACATTTGAATTGTGGTGGCTGGATAATGCTATTGACATTACCTTGGACCACCAGAAGAACAATAAATTGAATTCTGGATGAAATAAAATTAGATTCCTTATTAGAACCACTAATTATGAAGTTTAAGATATTTTGGAACCTAATGCAAAGGAAGAAGTCACTGGAGAAGTCCCTGATGCCAGGAAAATTTGAAGGCATTCAAAAGAGGATAATGGAGGACAAGGTAGTTAGATACTAACTCTAATAATGCAAGCATAAGCTTACAAGAACTCAAAGCAATTAATGACAGAAATTCTGGCAAACTGATATCTGCTGGATCATGAAGAGCTGGTAGCTATTGAACAACAACACTAACTGTGAATGCAGTGCTTTTTAATGAATTTAATAATAAATAAATAAATAAAATAATTATTGTTATATAATGTGTAACAATATAATCACTAGAGTTCTATGAATGCTACTGCTACAGTATGCAAACTATAAGAAATACATTAATATGGAGTGATAAAAACTAGCCACTATCCTTTTTGCACTAGCTTATAAATTGAACAATTTGAATATTTTGTCAATTTTGTATACAAGAAGGAGATAAATGCTATCTATACAATTATTGACATATATGAAAAAATCAAGTTTCTTCTTCCAAAGCCTCTTAATATATCCTCTAATGATTCTGACCTTAAAAACCAGACAATTTAGCAAAGCATATCCTAGGCTTTGCTTAGCCAGTTTTGAATAGCTGAAATATTACTCCTGCCATAGCAACCAAAGTCAACATTTGCGTCACAAATGACTCTGCAATTATTTAACACCGTCTACTGATTCCAATCGGTATAGGTTGTGCTATAACTTTAGTAATCTCAGGAAATGTTGAGATCAAAAAATGTGTTCCACAGTGCAAGATAATCAGCTACCCAAACTTTGCAACTAGCAAAGTCTCTATGCTTGGGACAGGCTGTGTAGCAAAGGCACTCTCATAGAAGAAGGGAACTGTTTTTGC
This sequence comes from Pantherophis guttatus, assembly GCF_059756535.1. Taxonomy (NCBI): domain Eukaryota; kingdom Metazoa; phylum Chordata; class Lepidosauria; order Squamata; family Colubridae; genus Pantherophis; species Pantherophis guttatus. Next base: position 286,121,231 of record NC_142063.1, on the reverse strand, counting down.
CACTCTTTAGCCCCTCCCTGGGACAGTCCAACAGCCATAGCATCAACAGGGTCTCATTTAGTCCTTATCTGACCCTCTCAATCAAGGCACAAGCAGGCTGACTCATCCCAATAACAAGTATTCGCATATGCATTACTTCTGACATTAGAGAGTAACCAATTATTTTTATCCTCCTCCATTCCAAGACCACAAAGGGGTTTCTGTATTTTTATTATAATTATTTTAACCAAATAACCTCCATGTGAGGGGTGATTAGGCTCAGAAAGAAACCCAGTGAGGTTCCAAGGCTGAGGTTGGACTTTTCCTGAAGGAGCATCACCCAAAATACCAAGCATAAAACCTCCACACCTTTTAAATATCTCCTATCATTCATATGGCATTTCACCCTCTTTCCAATTTCATTGCCAAACAACTTGTTGTTGATTGTTAAGCCAAGAAAGAGGGAAAAGGTGCTGTGACTTCAGACCTTGCTCAGGTCCTTTTAAATAATTTAGCATCCCTGCCTTCCCCTGTAAAACAGCAGAAGTGACTCCAGGAGAGAAGGGGATAAAAAGAAACAAGAAGGAGACACCACGTCTTCAACTTTTGGGTCACTACAGGTCTATAGTTGCTTACTTTCAACTATTTGTTTTTGATTTGCTGAGAGAATATGCCTCTGTTTCCTCAAAGTTGTCCTTTAGGTGCAGTTAAAATACTTTTTTTTTTATTATTTTTTTTAATTTGATTTATATGCCGCCCTTCTCCGGAGACTCAGGGCGGCTTACAGTGCATTAAGCAATAAGCAATTTTCTTTTCGCAAAGATTTTAATACTGGGAAAGGGCTTTTTCCTAATCCTTCAATCAGGTGGCCCATATCCTTCCGTGACAGTGAGATGGGTGGCATATAAATTTAATAAACATAAATAAAAAATAAAATCCTCTTCTGTGGAATGTGGTTGTGTGAGTGTTACTATGGTACTGAGACTTTCCTATGATTTGTCGAGGTTTTAGAAGCTTTGAACAGTAGAGCTCTGCTCTCCCCCTAAATCTTTTATCTCTTCTCTCAAGTTTCCTGGAACCTTCACAGGTCCTCAATATAAAATTCTATGCGCAATATCATTTTATCAAACTGGCAAAAAGCAACCAAATGACTTTTTACATGATTCCCCTTCCCCTTTTAAAATAGTTATCTGTGCTCATCAGTAAGAGGGCACCAGCTTTGGAACAGTAAAGAACAGCAAAGCTATTTTTCCACTTTGCAGATGCTAATAAGACACTTCATGAATTTAACTGAAGGGGATGAGCTAGACACATGATCTAGACAGTTGGAAGCATTGCACATAAACTTAGAAATGTGGTTTTGCAGAACTGACAACTTAATATGGGAAAATGTAGTTTGCACAACAGAGATGAGACCAGAGAAGACTGAGCAGGAAAAGGGGGAGAATGTATGTTAGCAACTGAATATTTTTTCACTGGGAGAGATCAGGCCTGTGATAATGATAGTCAGTGTGAAAAGAATGTGTTTTCCCCTGTCTTCTCTCAGAAATTTGATTCTTCAAAAAAAAAAGTTTTTCTAATACAGTATTGTAGAAATTTAGCACCCACCCCTCTCCTAAAGAATGAAATATTCTAGGAAATATTAAAAAGGCAAAATATTATACTACCCTGGATGAGAAAAGGAGAAACATGCTCTTGGAGAGCAGCCCCTACCTTTGCTAATAGCCCCAGAAAGACTGGGCCATCCTATCTACAAGATAAAAGGCTGGGCCAGCTTATCTACAACACAAAAGACCTTCACCCTCAGGACATAATAGGATTAGTCCTTTACCTATCTCACCACATGGCACCTGGGAAGATTACATCACCCAGCATGATTCAACCAAGCCTGGGACTCAAGACAACCTACAAAGTTACCTCTGCCTGGCCCGATGGGAATCTGACAACCAATCAGAATACATTACTTTCACAGGAACAGGAAGCAAGTTCAAAGCCTGAGAGAGAGTATAAATCTCTCTCTCTCCACTCCATGTGGTCAGCTACCATGTGGTCCTGTCCACCATTAAACCATCTTTCCAAGCAGTCTCCATGTTTCCAGTGTCTTTCTCCCACTTGGAACTGAACCCAGATGGGCATTTCTTCCAACAGTATCATTGAGTTCTGACAGACTGTACAAGATTGTTCCCCAAGCTGTTATTCTTAATTCCTGTTTTAAAAATTTTGTCCCTCTTTATTTTACCCAGCAATTCTTTTATAGTCAGAAAAAGGATACAAGACTTTTTCACAACAGCACTCTACCTTTCTTATTCAGGAAGAATAACCTCTTTTTTCTGTCAAAACTTCCCCTGCTTTCATCCATTTTCAGATACTTAAATAGGTTCTCAAAAAGATAAGTCATTGTTCATTGTATACACTACAGGAGTAAGGTAGGAGGATTTTAGGATAAAGCTTAGGACATAATACTATTACGGAGGGATGTTTAGGCCAATGAGTCCTTGATCAGAGTAGAATTGCTTTTTATGTTCTATTTGGATATATTCAGTGATGGGAGTCCTCCACAACTTGACGTAACTAATTCCATGAAGGATTTTTTAGATAGATAGATAGATAGATAGATAGATAGATAGATAGATAGATAGATAGGGTTTCAAAAACTTTTACTACCGGTTCTGTGGGTGTGGCTTGGTGGGCGTGGCATGGTTCGGTGGGCGTGGCTTCGTGGGAGTTGCAGGGGAAGGATACTGTAAAATCTCCATTTCCTCCCAATCAGCTGGGACTTGGGAGGCAGAGAATAGATGGGAGCGGGGCCAGTCAGAATTTTTACTACCAGTTCTCCGAACTACTCAAAATTTCCGCTACCGGTTCTCCAGAACTGGTCAGAACCTGCTGAAACCCACCTCTGGTATATAGTCCTTTTACCTAGGGAAAAGAGGGCACATTAGAGACCTCAAATCTGTCTTTGTAGTTTTGTGAGATACCTCAGTACTGTACCATTTAGTAACAGGAGTAATTTTCTTTCCAGTTTTCAGCAAGAAAACATGTTATATTTTCAGTATGTATCAGCCACAAAAGAAGAAAAATAGGCTGAAAATGCCAAAGTTATCCCAGTAGAACTCTAAAAACTCTAAAAGAGCCTTGGTAGTACAGTGGTTTAAGGCACCCTGTTATTAAGCTGGTTATTAAGACCAGCTGCCTGCAATTACTGCAAGTTCGAATCTCGCCAAGGCTCAAGGTTGACTCAGCCTTCCATCCTTTCTAAGGTAGGTAAATTGAGGACCCAGTTGTGGGGGGAAATAAGCTGACTTTGTATAAATATACAAAAGAATGAAGGCTATTGCTTAGCACATTGTAAGCCGCCCTGAGTCTCCGGAGAAGGGCGGCATATAAATCAAATTAAAAAAAAAAAAGTTTTCTACTTTACCTCTGAAAAGCCAAGCTGGTGTGGATATACAGTCCGACTTTCCAGAAAATCAACAAAAAGTAATCTGGCATTGTCTTCTAATGAGATCAGTTGGTGGTTATCTGCATTTTAAATAGATATGAGAGGAGGAGGAGGAGGGGGAAAAGGAGAAAGTGGAGTTTTGGGATTTAATCTCTTCCTGTCCATTCGTGGAAACAGGTATATCCTATTTTACAGCATCCATTCTGGCTTCTGAATTTGTTTGTTTGTAAACTTTATTAGCCACCCATCTTACCACAAGGCAACTCTGAGAATTATTAACTCTTACATTATTAAAAAATAAAATTGTACAAAGCCTATTGATATAAATACAATACAATACTATAAAAATCCAGATAATCAGCCTGGATTCAGAGGACATTTCGTCTAAAGCTCTAAATAGCTTGTGCCCAGGGTACCTGAAGGACTTATCTTTTCCCATATGACCGTAGAAATCCTTTACAATCTGCTAAAGAAGCTTTCCTTGGCATCTTGGCAACGTCCAAAGCCTTACTTGCTGGAATTAGATAAACAACCTCACTGCATCTCGTCTGCAGTATGGACCAATTATTTTGGAAGACCATTTGGTTCAAAGGCCACTTGTCCTGTCAGATACCTGACCTAGCAGTAAGATGGAACACCCATATATTCAACTTTGTTAAGTTACTTATTATCCTGTTGACTCTTTTATTCATTTAACTGTTATTGTTTGTAAATATTTGATGCCTGGCTTTGCAATGTTTGTAAATTTCAAACCTTCCAATAGATCCGTGATGACGAACCTATGGCATGTGTGCCACAGCTGGCACGCAGCACCCTCTCTGTGGGCACGTGAGCCGTTGCCCCAGCTCAATTCCATCACACATGCGCGCACACCTCCTGCTGGCTAGCTGGTTGTTGGGTCTCTGCCGTGCATGCGCTGAGGGTGGATGCATGTGGGGGGGCCACATGCACATGCACTGGTGGGGTGTGTGGGGGTATGCATGCATGCGTGGGGCTGGGCATGTGTGAGGGTGGGGTGCATGAGGGAGGCTGCACGTGCATGCGTGGGGGTGGGCGCATGCATGGGGGCTGTGCATGCATTGCATCTTGGGGGTTCGGGCACGTGCACATTCACCCAAAACCCCAAAATGCAGTGCGTGCACAGCCCCTGCGCATGCGCCCCGCCCCATGCACGCACAGCCTCTTTGGGCATTCGGTTTGGAAAAGGTTAGCCATCACTGCAGTAGATCATAAATGCACCAAATGAATTAAATACTGGCTCCTGCAAGCAAATTTCACCTGCTACTTTTCAAAAAATGAAAGTGAAACAGTAATGCCTTGCTCCTGCAGACATACAGGTAGTCCTCGACTTACGTCCACAATTGAGCCCAAACTTTCTGTTGCTAAGTGAGTTTTGCCCTATTTTACAACATTTCTTGGGACATTTGTTAAATGATTCACTAGCTGTTAAGTTAGTAACACGATTGTTAGGTGAATCTGACTTCCCTATTGACTTTGCTTGTCAGAAGCCAAAGGGATGACATCACCTGGGACACCGCAATCATGATCAATATGAACCAGTTGCCAGGTATCCAAATTTTGATCATGTGACCATGGGGATGCTGCAATGGTTTGAAAAACAGTCATGTCACTTTTTTTCAATGCTGTTGCAATTTTGAACGGTCACTAAATTGTAAATCAAAGATTACCGGTACTTGCAGACTGTTTTGGGAGAAACTCTGGGAGATGCATGCTGAATTGTTTGAATTCTCCACAGAAGGCTTTGACACCAGGCAGGTTCTACACTGGACCATATAAGGCTGGGAAGGCTGCTTAACTTGGAAAGCTGAACTACCATTATGGCAGAACAGCACAGCCCAAATATATATCAATATAGCAACCAACCATTTAGCTTAAATTGAAAAATGATTGGATCCCCTTTACTTTATTCACACTTAGTTAGAAATATCACAGTTCACTCCCTAGTAACCATGTACAGATTTGCAATTTTGTAATGTATCTGAAGGCGAAATCCTCACAGTTGGATATTTGATTTCTATATTTTATATCAAAAGTATGGGCTGAACTAGGCAATGCTAGTTTTCTGTGGCCAAATGCTTCAAGAATAAGGTTAGAAAGGGCTAACTAGGTAGTTGACCTTCCACTCATCAATTAAACCTGATATGGAAAATGGCAAATTCTATGCACTTGCAAAAGTCAACCTACACTTCAGATCAAAAAAAGGCAATGACAGAGAAGTAATAAGTGCTGCATTCAGCCTCTGCACCAAGGCATTTAAAAAAAATTATCTATAGCTGACACAATCTTTGCTATAATGCAGTGGTGTAATGTAAAATTTGTTACTACCGGTTCTGTGGGCGTGGCTTGGGGGGGTAATGTGACTGGGTGGGCGTGGCCAACTTTTTTTTTTTAACTTTTAAAACCATTTTTTCTAAAACCTCTTCTGCCAAAGAGGTTGTAGAAAAAATGCTTTTAAAAGCCTCTGACGATCCCAGCTGAGCCGCGTGATCTTCAGAGGCTTTTAAAAAAACTTTTAAAAGCATTTTTTCGGCCAAAGAGGTTGTAGAAAAAATGCTTTTAAAAATTAAACAAAAAGTCTCTGATGATCGCGCGGCTCAGCTGGACATGGGGGGAGGGCAGGGATTTTTGCTACCGGTTCTCCGAACTACCTGCCTCCATCACTACCAGATCGGGTGATCCATTCTGAACCAGGATCATTTCACCCTTGCTGTAATGAAATATCTGCAGTCTGAAGAGATAAAAAAGGTTTTGTTTATCCCATTCCTCCTTTTTCTGCCTTGTATGCACTGCCTTGAAAAACTGTACTTAGTGCAGTTTTACTTCCTAGCTGATTCCTTATTAGATCAGGTTTTGAAATCACTGCTAGGTACAATAAATGCAGTTCCGATTTTCATATTTTAGTGGTAGATGAAACAACTGCAGAATTTGATGCAGCTTCTAAAATAATTGATCTAGTTGAATTATTAATCATTAATAGCAGCAGATTTTCATAATATTATAGCATAGTTCCCTCTGGGGATTAAATATTTTCCAATTATTTATTCCCTGAAATATTTTTCAGATAACATTAGAAATTTGTGAAGTATTAGAACCTCTTCATTCATTTTAATGCAGAATCCCTTTTTTAAAATGCATCTACTACAATAAAAAAATGTCTGCTGCCTTGCCAGATTCTGCCATTTTTAAAATTCATTTTGTTCAGGTAATTTTGTTAGGTTTACTTTTCCATGAACCAATATTTTTTAAGCTTCTAAATTATGTGCAATTGAAAATGGGATGTGTTAATATGCAGTACAGAATTACATTTTTCTGTAGAAGTTCCTGAAAGTTCCTCAAAAGGCTCCATTTTCATAATTGTTTATTTCAAATAAGTCACTATTATGTATGCATACTCAAAAAAAAAAGGGTTTTTTTGAACAATTGATTATTGCCATCTGTAGTACTGTATTCCCCAATGTTAATGCAACATAGCCACAATTTTTTGCATATGTGAGTATCTGTGGCTGCATCTCTGTTCAACCTTTCAGTCTCTAGAATCATATACAAGTTGTTGCAAAACCAGTTTTATGTTGCAAAGAATAATGAAGTAATGAAATACATGGGAGTAAATATGTTAGCTGTATTTCATTAATTTATTTTGAATGAAAAGTATCAAGGTAATTTTTGTTTTTTAACGTGGCCTCCAGCTCACCTGTATTTATCTGTATTTGGCTCCAGCTTTCAAATACAGATAAAGCTGAAAAAAGTGTCTAATAAATAATTGTGGGATTACCTTTATGAGCATGAAGTGATTCAGTTTATGTCCAAGAAAACAATGCAAGAATTGACTTAAATTGAATGAATTTCAGCAAACAAAGAAGTATCTATATTCTTGGTGAAAGTTGGCTGCTTGACAATGTAACAATTTGGATACATTAAGTGAGAAAATATAACCATCATAACATACCTGTGTACTTTACTAACATGCTTTAATTATGTTAATAATTAATAGGAGATCTGATCAAAGGTGGAATTTTGTGGAGAATAAGGTAAATTGATGCAAGTGAGCAAGCATTCTTTGAGTTGCAATGGCAAAAGCAGCAGCAGACAAATCTGTTAGCAACTGAAGATGAAGCTACTTACAAGAAGATCTACTATCTGGTAGAGAATTATATTTTATACCACCAAACTGTGTGAAAAGAAATACCATTTTTTTTCAGAGTATAAGACACACTTTTTTCCCTCCTAAAAGAGGCTGAAAATTTGGGTGCGTCTTATACTCCGAATGTAGCTTTTTCGAAGCTTTTTTTAAGCCCTAACGAGGAGCTAGCAATGCTAGCTAAGCTTTTTTTCAGTGATGCGATTTTCCATGCTTTGCCTGCTCCCTCTCTCAGCTGTGAAGCTTTTTTCCAGCACTAACGAGGCGCTAGCGAGTGAAGCGATCTCCGTGGTTTGCCTGCTTTTCTCACTGCTTCTCTCTCCAAAGATCGGTTGTGCTTTAGAAGCTGTTTTTCATCCTCAAGCAGGGGATATAAAACAGCAAACTAATGTGCTAAAGCTGACCAGACTAAGGACGCTAGCCAGATGAATACCTGGTAGGCAGATCCCCCCCCCATTTTCCTTCCCAAAAACTAAGCTGCGTCTTATACTCTGGTGAGTCTTATACTCTGAAAAATACGGTACCTGCTATTTATGATCTTAAAGAACTCTTATTTGTAAATGATAGGAAACCAAACTGTGATATGGGTATCTGTGAGTAAATTTAATGCTCTATTTCTTTATTTCTTTATGATGATATTATTAAAGATGAAGTCTGTTGCACAGCTGTCCCTTGAACAGTAGCAGCTGGCCTCAAGGTCCCTTGAGTGTCAGGGCAATGAGATGAAAGAAATCACCTTTTCCTTTCTTGTCCCTGGACTACAGTACCATCCTCAATCATTAACTACTTAATACAGTTATTTCCTACACCCTGACACAGTGTAGCAACATCATTATTCCTAAAATAGAAGGTCTATTAACTTGAGGAGGAAAAGATGACAAGAAATACATGCTGATAAGTTGCAGGATATCTCAATGGATGAAAGAATTCACGTCAAAAGGCCTGCACATAAACAAGCAAGCCATATTCTGGAAGGGCAATAAAGAGATGAATGCTACATCAACATGCAACAATTGATGTGATGCAGGGCATCCTGTAGACATCTTAACGTGTGAGTGAGATGGAGAGACATGTTAGACACGTGATTAGCAAAATGTCACAGCTAAAAATGCTACAGAGTTAAGGACTCATCAGTCTAGGGAAATCCCAAAAGTCCATGTGATGAAATACATTCCTACTTTTCTAGTCTACGGTGCCTATAGGGAGGAATAATATATTTAAAGAATACAAGGCATGTACTCCAAAATATATGTATGAAATGCATAATTTGGCAATAAAATACCTTTTAAATTTAGTATTTAGTAGGATGTATATAACTGTTTTCACCATTATAATCCTGTTAAGAAGTTTCCTTCACTTCAACAGTTATTTAACTTCAAGCTAAAATTCTAACCAAATCCAAGCAGATTTGACACAACGTTCACAATAAAGTAATTGTAACAAAAATCCCAAAAGTTTCTTTCTATCTACTGCATGGGTGAAAACTGAACCATCAGTCTGTTTATACTCATAGACAGAAAGGACAGAAACGGAATAAGTATATTGAACAAAACAAATACATTCAGGAAGTCAATTGTAGAAATAAAAATGCTAATTTCTCCAGTGGTTAGGATCCAATTAATAAACTATCCACAAAAGAAAGTGGAAAACCCCAAAAACCTGGGTAAGCCACAATGTGTTTTGGCCACTGTCTTCTTTTAGAGACCAAATCCATCCCCCCTTTTTATTTAAAAAAGACCATCCCAAAGATGCTCTGGGACCAGACATTTCAGACTTTACTATGTACAGTTGGGCTCATAAGTTTACATACCCTGGCAGAATTTATGGTTTATTGGCCATTTTTCAGAGAATATGAATGATAACATGAAACTTTTTCTTTCACTCATGGTTAGTGTTTGGCTGAAGCCATTTATTATCAATCAACTGTGTTTACTCTTTTTCAATCATAATGACAACAGAAACTACCCAAATGACCCTGATCACAAGTTTACATACCCCAGTTCTTAATACAGTGTATTGCCTCCTTTAACATCAATGACAGCTTGAAATCTTTTGTGGTATGTCTGGATGAGGCTCTTTATCTTCTCAGATGGTAAAGCTGCCCATTCTTCCTGGCAAAAAGCCTCCAGGTCCTGTAAATTCTTGGGCTGCCTTGCATGAACTGCACGTTTGAGATCTCCCCAGAGTGGCTCAATGATATTGAGGTCAGGGGACTGAGATGGCCACTCCAGAACCTTTACTTTATTCTGCCTTAGCCAATGACAGGTGGACTTGGCCTTGTGTTTAGGATCATTGCCATGTTGAAATCTCCAAGTACGTCCCATGCGCAGCTTCCAGGCTGATGAATGCAAATTGTACTCCAGTATCTTTTGATAACATACTGCATTCATCGTGCCATCAATTCTGACCAAATTTCCTGTGCCTTTGTAGCTCACACATCCCCAAAACATCAGCGATCCACCTCCATGTTTCACAGTAGGAATGGTGTACTTTTCATCATAGGCCTTGTTGAGTCCTCTCCAAATGTAGCGTTTATGGTTGTGGCCTAAAAGTTCAATTTTGGTCTCATCAGTCCAAATGACTTTGTGCCAGAAGGTTTGAGGCTTGTCTTTGTGCTGGTTGGCGTATTGTAAGCGGGATACTTTGTGGCATTTGCGTAGTAATGGCTTTCTTCTGGCGACTCAACTATGCAGCCCATCTTTCTTCAAGTGACTCCTTCTTGTGCATCTTGCAACAGCCACACCACATGTTTTCAGAGAGTCCTGTATTTCACCTGAGGTTATTTGTGGGTTTTTCTTTGCATCCCGAACAATTTTCCTGGCAGTTGTGGCTGAAAGTTTAGTTGGTCTACCTGACTGTGGTTTGGTTTCAACAGAACCCCTCATTTTCCACTTCTTGATTAGAGTTTGAACACTGCTGATTGGCATTCTCAATTCCTTGGATATCTTTATATATCCCTTTCCTGTTTTACACAGTTCAACTACCTTTTCCCACAGATCCTTTGACAATTCTTTTGCTTTCCCCATGACTCATAATCCAGAAACGTCAGTGCAGCACTGGATGAAGGATGCAAAGGTCTGTCAGGAAGCCAGAAACTCATTGACCTTTTATACACACACACTAATTACATGCAAACAGATCACAGGTGAGGATGGTTACTTTAATAGGCATTCACACGCCTTTGTGTCAACCTGTGTGCATCTTATCAGGCCGCAATCACCAGGGTATGTAAATTTGTGATCAGGGTCATTTGGGTAGTTTCTGTTGTCATTATGATTGAAAAAGAATAAACACAGTTGACTGATAATAAATGGCTTCAGCCAAACACTAACCATGGGTGAAAGAAAGGTTCTCGTGTTATCATTCATATTCTCTGAAAAATGGCCAGGAAATAATAAATTCTGCCAGGGAATGTAAATTTATGAGCACAACTGTATATATTCACTTATGGAAAGTTCAATGCTCCTTCATAATGGGAAACTAGAAATGCACTATTTCAGTCACATCCAGCAGCATATGATCTATTGGAAAACCAAAGCTTTCTAGAATAGCACTTTGCTTCTTACTGGGTGCCAAAACAAAGCAACTGGAACTCACTGGGTCTGTTTAACAGTGGATTCCACAGTGTGGTGTGGCTAAGTGCTTAGATTAGCATATAAAATGTTATGTCTCAAGGCATGACATCTCCAGATACTTCTGGTCTTTAACCTTGGAGAAACTTTGCAAGGTATTATTATATGGGATATAATTTTCAAAACATTGAAGAGTCCTAGATCTTCATGTTATTCCTTCAGTGAGACAAGTTGCAATTGGCCTGGGCTGCCAATGAAGAAGGCAAATGCAGCATGCTTGTTTCAAGTTAAAAAGAGGTGTTCCAAATTTAAAATCGACCATTCTAACCTTTTTCCTGTTTAGAACTCAAGGCTTTTCCATAATGGTCTGAGTAACTCCAAATCTCAAACTTGAAATATTATGTACACCCTTACAAATATACCTGCTCAGCTTCCTGATCCTCCTTTATTATTCTTTTAGCTGTCTTGATGTTCAATGTTTATTAATTAAATGTGTATGTTCTCTCTATTTGGTACATAATGCTTCCTCTTCCTACTTTTCCCACAACCACCACCACCCCATTAGGTAGATTGTGCTGAGAGAATGACTGGCCCAAAGTAATTCAACCAGCTTCTGTGCTTAAGAGAAGATCAGAATTCATGGTCTCCCAATTTCTAGTCCAGCAGTTTAGCTATCACATTAACTCCCCTAGCTACTCTCCTGCATTTGATGTATTTACATATGCTTCTTTAAATTATGGATCCTAATGAGCATTTGTTTTCCAAGATCCATTTCTGAATGCCACACTGACTCACTGCCTATAGTTTGTTCTCTTTATTTGGGCATTGCTTCCATTTTTAAAGAGTCTTCCTGTTTTTTCTCCTTAATTACCTCCTTGTCTGTTCTTGGATAGCGATAGCTGTGGATCAAATTACAAAGGCTTGAATGTAAAGTAATGTCTCCACTGTTGTAAGCCAACAACCAATGGCAGTTCTGATGTGCTTGAAGCAGAAGCCTGCAGTGAGTACTCTTCAGTGTCCCTTAAGTAATTGAATTTTTGATTGCCGATAAGAGTCCCTCCAGTTGAAATTCACTGCTGAATGCAGATTATTTATGGTGATGATTGTGTTGACATAAGTACTGTGAGTCATTGAACCAAAACATGTAAAAATGGTGAACCAGAAAGAGCTGATTTGTGTGATCAAGACAGATGGATGACCTGTGACAGCAACTGAGTTTCAAATGGGAAAGGTTGATGAACTGATTAAGGGCAATTGACGGATCGCTCAAAGGAAAATTGCTGCTAAGTTTTGCAATTTCACAGAAATGTGTGGGTCGTGTTACTGATGTTTTTCGAAATCAGAAGATTTATCAAGACAGGTTCTTTGCATGCTGATGATAGAGATGAAAATTTTGAGGGTTCAAATTTGCCATTTGGGGAGCTTAGTTTTTTTGGGGGCGATGAAGATGGCATTGTCCATATGAATCTCTCCACTACTATCTGGAGGAATTTGACTTTCCTTTTCAAATTCCTTACAAAACAACCAACCCTTCCCCCAAATCCTGAAAAAGAGGAATTGGTCAAAAGTGTTTTTGCATTCTTTAGCAATTTCCCCAATTTACAAATTATCTTTGGTAGCACAATGGTTGTTACCATACAAATCTCATTAAGTTCTTTCCTCATTTACATCTCCAATTACGTTCTGAATATCATTTAGGATTGATTAAGGCTATGCCCCCATGTATATTACTTTTCTGAAAAAGCAATGTTCATAATAAAAAATAAAATAATAAAATAAAAATGATGGTACCCCATCACTGGAGGTTTTTAAGGAATGATTGGACAGCCAATTGTCTGAAATGGTATACTGTTTCCTGCTTAAATTAGAAGGGATTAGAAGACCTCTAAGGTTCTTTCCAATTCTGATATTCTATTATTTTAACCAATTAGTAATTGTAGGAGGAAAAACCAATATTGTGGTCTTGCAATTATTTTCTCACAAGTGTAAGCACAGATAGTTCTCAACTTACAACAGTTCATTTAGTGACTGTTCGAAGTTACAATGGCATTGAAAAAAGTGACTTATAACCGTTTTTCACACTTACAACCATTACAGCATTCCCATGGTTACGTGATCAAAATTCAAACGCTCTGCAACTGACTCATATTTATGATGGTTGTGGTGTCCTGGGCTCATGTGATCCCTTTTTGCGACCTTCTGACCCATTCAATGGGGAATCCAGATTCACTTAACAACTGTGTAACTAATCTAACAAGTGCAGTGGTTCACTTAATAACTCTGGCAAGAAAGGTCATAAAAGGGGGCAAAAGACACACAACCTGCTCTCTGCCCTGAGACACTGGCCTGACCTGGCTGTGACTGCTGGGTCTGGCTAACTCGAAGGCTGAAGGGGTGGGATTGGGATCCAGGAGGATGGGACTATGGAAAGGGGGATGGGCATGCAGCGCCCAGCCACAGTTTTAAGCTCAGGGTACTGGGAAAAGGGGGCTGACCCCACCAAACCTCACATGCCCACCTCAGGGGTCAGGCTCGGAGAAAGCTGGAGCGCCCTTGCCAAAGACGCTTGTCAGCTGGTCAACCTGCTCGCCTCCTGCCCCTTTGCTGCACTTTGGCTGAGCCCAGCCACTTGCTTGAGGAGGATCTCCCTGCTCGTGTGCACCCTCCTGGCCCCGCCACAGCCAGTCAGGGGGTCACGAGGGGAGAAGGAGGAGGAGGAGGGTCGCCGGAGCCTTAGTGCAGGAGTGAAGTGGCCCTGTACTTGCCTTCATGCCACATTTGTGCTCAAGTCAGCCTTCGCCTCCTGCCGCTTTGGGCTGGAGCTCGCGCCCTCCACCCTTGGCTGAAGGGCTGCCGGGGGGGGGGAGACACGGCAAAGCAATGGCCAGAGCCTTAGTGTTTTCTTTTCTATGGGAAATGGATCCAAATGGCTCTTTGAGTGTTTAAGATTGCAGACTCCTGCCTAGCACTTCCAATTTCTTCTGTTCTGGAAATAAAAAGCAACAACCAGAGCTAACTTGACACTATTGGTGAGGATTCTTACCAAGTTGTGCAAGAAACACCAGATGGCACAGGGACATAGATACTGCAAGCCCACCCAATCTGGGACCTGAGCTATATTAAGACTGACCGCACTCTGAGAAACCACAGACATTCAAATCAAACGAAAGAATTTATTATATTCTTCCCCTGCCAAGAGTCTCTTGTTTAGATGCTGTCAAGTCATGTAGTTTGTTTGCAGTCTATTCCTGTCACTTAAATCCCTCTAGTATGGAAAGTATGGAATTTCACATTTGGCAGATAATCCCCTTTTAAAGGAGAACCCCAGCACACACAAGAATAAACATTCAAACTTCTGGGTTTTCTCTCTTCATCAATGAGAGGACAAAAGAATCTAGTTCTTACAACTGAAAATCAGAGCTTGCTTCAAAGAATTAACATGAAACCATCATTTATTGGGGTGCATGGGAATGTTCCATTTGTGGGTTACACTCTTCCAGAAGGTGGCTGAAGAATATTACACAATAGATGTAAATTGGTGGCTCTACATCAAACTGGAAATGTTGAATGGTGTATGGTAAGGCTCTATTCCAGTCATGTACAATTATCCATTCGTCCATCCATCCACCCACCCACCCACCTTGGTTATGGGGTTAGAAATAATGGTATCTTATTTGTCTTAAGTCATAGAGTCACAAGTAATAAAGATAATGGAGATGATGAACTTCTGAAAGAACAGCATCAAGATTCAGGAGGATCTTGATAAACTAGTGGGTAGAAAACAGCAAAATGAAGCTTGACAAAGCAAATGCACAGGCCAAAGGCCTTTTAGAATAGGAGGAAAGCAGCACAAATGTAAAACATTTAGGTATCTTATTAAATTAGAAGTCAAACATAAGAAAATTATATAGCTGCAGGAAAAAAAAGCCAAATACAATCCTTGATTGCACCAATGTCAGTATCAAGATCCAGAAACATCACCTTTTCTTTTCATGCTCATGCTTTTTTCAATGGAATATTCCAGTAAAAGTAAAATCTGTTTTTGTGTGAAAGTTTTTAGCTTTGTGTTATGTGCACAGGACTGAAGTAGATCTGAAGTGATTTTAACATCTGTTATTGCTATTAATATTCTGCTGTTTCAATATTTTAAGATAATTTCATTTAAATATATATTTTACTTCTGTTTCACTTTCATTTTTCTGCCTGATTATTGTAAGCCAAGTAGAGTAACCCCAGAGACATAGATGGTAAATAAATTTAATAAACAAATAAATATTAATTAGTTTGCTTCATTGTTGCAAAATTTATGTAAATATATTTTCTTCAAGGTATTGGAGGTCTTACAAAGTATTAAACAGATTACAAATAAATCAGTGGTGGTTTTCAGCCGGTGCGCATCGGTTCTTGCGAACCAGTAGTGCTAATTTGGCCTGGGTCACTGAACCAGTAGCGACTGCTGCCTGGTCATGCCCCCGAACAGGTCACCTGGTAGCCTCTCACTCGCCCTGCCCACTCACTCCTTACCTTCCAAGCGGCATAGCACACTGTGTGGCACTCGCTCATGCGCACAGTCTGCTCTGCAGCCTTCCCATGTGGCGCCTGCCCTGCGCCCCAAACTAAGCTGCCTCTTCCTGCCTACAGGTAAGTCATGCTAGGCCTCCCCTCCCCAGAGTTTGCTGCGGCCCCCCCACCGTCCCCACCGAGCTTGCATGGATGGCTATGCCATCACAGCCTGGCTGCATTCCAGGCCACGCGGCATGTGGCCTAGCTTGCCAGGGCCCCCCCCACCAGGCTCGCAACTTTACCTTCCTCCCAGAACTGGTGGCAAAGGGGAAGGCATGCCAGTGCCCACGAGGATCTGAGGCTTGCAGCAGTTTTGGAGCTTGTTAAGGAGGACCACTCCTCGGCCCCGGCCATGCGTTTTCAAGCCCAGGCTATTGCAATAGCTTTTCACTCCTAGCAGCCCGAGTGATCTCTAGTTCCTCTGCCTCTTCGAAATCCTGCCTGTACTTCTTATAGTTCTTGATCTGCATACTGCTGGAGCCTAGCTTGTAGAATTTTAAACATACCCTTACTAGCATGTGAAATAAGTGCAATGGTGCAGTAGTTTGAGCATTCTTTGGCATTGCCTTTCTCTGGAATTGGAATGTAAACTGACCTTTTCCAATCCTGTGGCCAGTGTTGAGTTTTCCAAATTTATTTATTTATTTTATTTACTTTATTAGATTTTTATACTGCCCTTCTCCCACTGGACTCAGGCCGGTGAACAGCCAAGAATAAAAACATCACATACAAAATTTATTTTTTTTTTAAAAAAAACAATTAAACAAATTTTGGCCCAATAAATTTAAAACACCCCAACTAAAATCAATTAACAATTAAGAATATCTAAAGGGGGGGGGGTTTAAGCCAGCCCAGCTTGATGAAATAAAAAAGTTTTAAGGGCAAGGCGAAAAGCACGGCGATCTGGGATTCTACGTATCTCCGGGGGCAGTCGTTCCAGAGGACAGGTGCTGCCACAGAGAAGGCCCTCCCCCTGGGGGTCGCCAGCCGACATTGTCTGGCCGACGGCACCCTGAAGAGTCCCTCTCTGTGGGAGCATACTGGCTGGTGGGAGGCTATCGGTGGCAGAAGGTGGTCCCGTAAGTACCCAGGCCCTAAGCCGTGGAGCACTTTAAAGGTGGTAACCAACACCTTGAAGTGCACCCGGAAGACCACTGGGAGCCAGTGCAGCTCCCACAATTTGCTGGCAAATTGAGTGTAGCACTTTTACTGCATTGTCTTTTAAGATTTTGAATAGCTCAGCTGGAATACTGTCACCTCCACTAGCTTTGTTGTTGCTCAGATTTCCTAAGGTCCATTTGACTTTACATTCTAGGATATCTGGCTTGAGGTCAGTGACCACCCCATCGTGGTTATGTGTTAAGATCGTTCTTGTATAGTTCTTCTGTGTAATTTTGCCACCTCTTCTTAATCTCTTCTGCCTCTGTTAGGTCCCCATTTGGTCCTTTATCATGCCCATCTTTGCATGAAACGTTCCCTTCATATCTCCAATTTTCTTGAAGAGATCTGCACTGTTCATTTAAGAAGGCATTCTTATCTCTTCTGGCTATTATCTGAAATTCTGCATTCAGTTGGGTGTATCTTTCTCTTTCTCCCTTGTCTTTCGTTTCTCTTCTTTCTTCAGCTATTTGCAAAGCTTCCTCAGACAGCCATTTTGCTTTCTTGTCTTTCTTTTTCTTTGGGATGGTTTTAGGTGCTGCCTCTTGTACAATGTTGTGAACCTCCATTCATAGTTCTTCAGGCACTCTGTCTATCAGATCTAATTCCTTAAATCTATTTGTTACCTCTACTGTATATTCATCAGGAATATGATTTAGTTCATACCTGAGTGGCCTAGTGCTTTCCCCTACTTTCTTCAATTTAAGTCTAAATTTTGCAACAAGAAGGTCATGATCTGAACCACAGTCAGCTCCTCATCTTGTTTTTACTGACTGCATAGAGCTTCTCCATCTTTGGCTGCAGAGCACATAGTCAATCTGATTTCTCTGTTGACCATCTTGTGATGTACCTGTGTAGAGTCGTCTCTTGGGTTGTTGGAAAAGAGTGTTTGCTATGACCATCATATTCTCTTCAGCACCAGTGGTTGGGACATAGACTTGGACTACTGTGATATTGAATGGTTTGCCTTGGATTCGAACTGACATCATTCTGTCATTTTGGGGATTGTATCCCAGTATTGCTTTTCCTACTTTATGAAGGCTACTCTATTTCTTCTGAGGGATTCTTGCCCACAGTAGTATACCGGATGGTCATCGGAATTAAATTCCTGTCCATTTTAGTTTGCTGATTCCTAAGATGTCGATGTTCAGTCTTGTCATCTCTTGTTTCACCACGTACAGCTTATCTTGGTTCACGGATCTTACATTCCAGGTTCCTATGGAGAATAGATCTTTACAGCATTGGACTTTCCTTTCACCACCAGATGCATCCACAGCTGAGTGCCCTTTTGGCTTTGACCCAGTTACTTCACTCTTTCTAGCACTAATAGTACTAGCCCTCTGCTCTTCCCCAGTAGTATATTGGACACCTTCCGACCTGAGGGGCTCATCATCCAGCATCATATCTTTTTGCCTTTTGGTATTGTCCATGGGGTTTTCATGGCAAAGATACTTGTCCATGGGGTTTTCATGGCAAAGTGGGTTGCTATTTCCTTCTCCAGTGGATCACGTTTTGTCAGAGTTCTCTGCTATGACCTGTCTGTCTTGGGTAGCCCTGCATGGCATAGCTCATAGCTTCATTGAGCAACACAAGCCCCTTCGCCATGGCAAGGCAGTGATTCATGAAGGAGAGAATAAAATTATATTATCATAAAACTCAAAAAGCTCAAATCAGGTCAGATTTACACGTTTCACCAATTGTCATTTTTAAGCTCTTAAAATAGGTTGGGTATTTACAGGACAGGACAAAAAACATAATTGATTCTATTACCTGCAGAAGATAAGCCTTTTCCAGCTTTGAATAACATTTCCTCTTTAGACCTTTTGATGACGGTGTCTTATTGTGAAAATGACAGAGTATATTTTGCATTGATCAAGCTTTTAGAGCTCAGAAGCTAGCAAGGATAGGAAAATGACTCATTAGATTTATACTACACATTTAATCCCTTCCTGATACATTTGATCTTATTCTTGTCCATGTATAGATTAAATGGGAATCCTGCCGTAACCCTACTGGATAATATAGAGGGGAAGATTTACCCAGCATAGAAATAATTACATAAATTACTCACTAAACCAGTGGTATGTATTTGGATGAAGACAGGAAATTAGCTATTATACAATCAAATCATAGATTTGGGCAATTTGGGCTTTGCTACTGATACTAGATTAAAATGACCTCTATGACTGAATTGGGATTTACTAGTCTCACATAGCATTTCTAGAAGTTATGAATCAAAATGTTTTCTGAAAAATTCTTTAGAAGCCCAGTAGGGATGAGATCCTTTTCAACCATAGACCAACACCCCCCCCAAAATAAAAAGATAATTTAAGTATATGCATCAACATAAAGATTTTTTGTCAATGGTTATTTATATCCCATCAATCATGTTGCCTACCGTATACAGAGTTCTGGATCTATGAGTATACACCTATTGCTTTATTTAAATTGTCATTGGTGATTTCCACATAGCTGCGTGCCTGAAATCCAATACTCAGCTGTTTGTACAGTTAAGGACCACTAAGATAAACAAGATTCCTAAAATAGGCCTATCCTCATTTTATGTGTCTTTAATCTTTGACAGAGATGAAACAAAGAAGTATCTTTAGAAAAGGGATATCCTTTTGATTGGGATGGAGAAGTGGGAAACAAGTCAATTCCAAGAGGGAGCCTAGGTCACAAACTAACAATTCTTGGGAAAAAAAATTCAATTGCCTTGCAGTCACGTGTAAAGACATCAAAAGAACAAGTTCAAAAGAACTTGGTTTATTTATATTATTTCGCTGACCATCAAGTAAAACAGGACAGGGGTGGAAAATCTTTTTATAGACAGGAATCATACTCTTTTATCCTTCTTATTTGTGCTGTGCTGTGCTCTCTCTCTCTCTCTCTCTCTTTTATCCTTATTTGTGCTGTGTTCCCCCCCCCCTCTCTCTGTGTGTGTGTGTCAGTGGTGGGTTGTCCCCAGTTTGGACCGGTTCTATAGAACTGGTAGTAAAACCAGCAGGAAGCTCCACCCACCGACCTTGACGTCATCAGGATGCTTCTGCGCATGCGGCCCCATTGCAAACTGGTAGTAAAGGTAAGTAGAACCCACCCCTGGTGTGTGTGTGTGTGTGTGTGTTTTAGGTGGAAGGGCTATAGGAGGATTGATGAGGACATCACTGAAGAGGGTAAACTGAAGATTTGGGGGCTTTGGGGAATTTCTTGAGTATAACTAGAAGTTCTCTGAAATACTAAATTAGGAAAAGCTATATATCCTATATGTAGCAATAGAATATTCTTGAGTGCAAATCTGAGTCTTTCTGCAATTTGGAACTTAAAAAGACAACCAAATACAGGCAACCGCTTACATATCAACTTCGTGTAAAGTTCGTGTAAAACTAGTTCAAAGATTTGCACCTACACACAGACACAAAAAGGATTGGTGGGGAGGACAGCTGAAGATAGGATGCAGAACATCACCTGGGCTTCCTAGGCTACCTGAACCAAAATTCTGGGGAGTTGGCATAATGTCTACATAAGTCCATTTACTTACCTAGATCAGAAATAGATCTTTCCCATCACCTATTACCAGAGACTGAATTTCAGGTCATTTCTATGTATTCAAATTATCAGGCAATATATAATAGCTAGGAGAGATCATGATGAATAAAATTAGTTCCTTTTACTGGCTGATTGATTTTAGGACTTCAGACAGGCAGCACATCTTCATTAGGACATTTTAAATATTGTCACAGAGAAAATGAAGACAAAATAGTTCAAAACAGCTCTTAGGCTGGCATGCAATTTATTTATTTAAGACCATATTCTGAAGATGATTACTAACAGATTATTCAGGATAAATCCAAATCATTATCAGTGAGTAATAAACAAACCATGAGTCAGAAATGTACAACTGTTACAGCGACAGCTGCATTTGTACTGAGTTAGGAGAAACCATACTGTGTTTCCCCGAAAATAAGACTGGGTCTTATATTAATTTTTGCTCCAAAAGACGCATTAGGGCTTATTTTCTGGTTAGGTCTTATTTCTGGGGAAATCCATCTGGCTGACAACCTTAACTGGGGCTTATTTTGGGAATAGGGCTTATATTACGAGCATGCTGAAAAATCATGCTAGGACTTATTTTCCGGTTGGGTCCTATTTTCGGGGAAACAGGGTATTCTGTGTCTCACATGCAGAAAGCAATTATATTCTATTGATAACCTTTCTTACAATTTTGCACATACTGAAGAAATACACAAACGTCAACCAAAAATACTGAATTAAAATAAAAGGTTATGCTAAGAATATTTCCATTTATTTATTTATCAATTAATCAAATTTGTAAAGTTGCCCATCTCAACCAAAAGCAACTCTGGGGCGCTATCAGCAAATAAAAACCACAAATATGTAAAAAAATATATATAGAAAGATAAGAAATAAATAGTATAAAAAACAAGGGTATAAACCACTAGTTAAAAAGAGGATAAAAATGGTCACCTCAAGGTGGAAGAGTCCTGTTTGTTTAGCTATACATTAACCATGCCTGGGACATATAAGTACAATGACTCAGCCCCAGCTAACTGTAGCTGATACAGCTTTCCGATTAGTCATAAGGACTTTCAGTGATAGTGACAATCTCTGGAGACACTGGTCAAAAGCGTAATCATTTAAACAAATCTACCAAGAACAAAATCTTCTCTTCTCTTCTCTTTACTGGCCTTGCTTAAGTCAGTTAACTGATCAACTAAAAAAGCAGTGTCTTTAAGGAACCACTTGGGGCCCAAAGAGGAAAAGAATCTAGTGAAGATGCACTTTGTCCCACAGGTTTTTGATGCTGCTGCTGCTGCTGCTGCTAGAGACAGGAGGCAGAATCAACACTGGGACTCCTCTCACGTGGATGGCAGTAAGGTGGTAGCAGTTTTCAGAATGCAATTGCCAGTCTAAAGGCAAATGGGTGGCAGTAAAATATCCACTGTGTTTAGAACAGTGTTTCTCAGCCTTGGCAACTCCCAGAATTTCTCACTCAGCAAGGGGAATAGGAATACACAACCAATGCCCTGTAACTATGGGGAATGCTGGAGGTGTTAGGACAGTGGTGGGTTGCTCCTGGTTCTGTCCGGTTCTTTAGAACCGGTAGTAAAAGCGGTGGAAGGCTTTGCCCACCCACCCAGACGTCATAATTGACGATCTGCGCATGAGTAGAAGCGTGTACGCTCCCATTGCAAACTGGTAGTAAAGGTAAGTAGAACCCACCTGTGTTAGGAAAGCTTTCGGGGGGGAAAGGGAGATTAATGGTACAGTAGTTGCAAGGAAGGTCCAATGGTGCTTTGCTTGTTCTTTAATGAGATGGGCTGATAAAAGTGACTGCAGAATTCTCATTATTTCCTCAGTCCTTAATTTTACCCAAGTAACCTGTATCTTCTGCAAACAGTGCCCCATGAATAAAATTTGGCATGCTGTAGCTTTGAACTGGAATATAGGAGAATTCTGTGCATACAGTAACCTAAAAGACCATTTAAAAAAGGATTCAGCAGGGAAGGGAAGAAAATTGTTCAGAGGAAAATTACAGCTTTAAAATGAATTGGAATATTTATTGTGTTCTGTAATTGGGATAGTGAATGGGAAGAGTAGGAACCCTTCATAGAGCTACCTTTAAAAAAATATTCAGTCACTTTCAATATTTTGTAACCTGTTGAGCATTATTTTATCAGATTTGCCTCTTAATAATGGATGCATCAGTAATGGTATAGTATCTGATCTTCCGCTTTGGAAAAGTTAATTTCTCAATGATTTGTTCCCTGGCAGCCTACAACTATGAGCAATGGAACTACAAATCCCACTATCTCCCACAGTCATATTTGTGAAGAATAACACATTGTTAACACATTTAAGACATGCAAAACTGTTAATGACCTCAAGCCGGTACTTTAAAAAGAGATCACTAGAAGAGACTGTGTTATTAAAAATTGCAAAGGGAAAGGATTTCAGGACCTGGTGTCCTGAAATAAGCACAAATGACTAGGCTCACATGATCACATGTTAGGACATACAGTCTTACAGGAACACCTAGCTCTGTTAAGAAATCGATAATGCTAGGAAATCTGGAAGGAAAGAAGAGGATTCACCAGCAATAAGACGTATAGACATGATTGCAGTGCTGATAGGAGCTTCATTGGAAGAACTGAAGGGCTAAAATTGGGATTTCCTGGAGAAGTGGTCGCTAAGAGAGTAAATACCAACTTGATGGCAAATAATCAAAAATAGGAGGAGCAGAATGTTCCAAAATTGTTTGGACTACACTGTCCTTTGAATTCCAGTGGAATTCCAACTGGAGCCACATAACTCACTAAAGTGCATTCGTTCAACCTGTACAATATTCTGACTGGCCATCACAGAAATAAATATCAAAGATGTGATTGGGAAAATAAAGCCAACTTGTAAACACAGGGAAATTGATTTTTTTCTTAACATTTATTATTTATAAAGTAACAAGTCAAATACTTTATTGATTCAGGTCAGAAATATCTCAGCAGGATTGTTGCACAGTAGGAATGTTGTGCAGCAGGAGTAATATGCTAGATCCTAAGCAATAAAACTTTTAAGATTATTCTATTTAAATTCTGTCACTGGCATGCCGTCAAATAATGCATATTCACCTCAACCTCATGAACTATTTCTGGTGTAGCCTTCAGGGCTGAACAAGACATCTGCATTTATGACTGAAATATAAACTAGAGAAGAAAAATAAGGGTACCCTCATTTAACATGTTAATTTTTTCTCCTGACTGTTTTATTGCCTGGGTTATGCATTTTTATTCAATGGCTTACAAAGAAATACACTATAATGGAGATTACAAAGACTAATAAACGTTTAAATGACAATTGCTTAAATGGAGACCTAGTGGGTACTTGCCAGTAATTTGGAAAATAAAAGGCACAATTTTCATTGAATGAATATGCATCACTAATCAGAGACTAAAAAGAAACAAATGAATTGTAGAATCATTTTGAACAGATGAACTACTACTATTCAGGGTGGATTTGATTTAAATCAAGTTGATTTAAATCATGATTTAAAAAAGGCTTGATTTAAATCAACTCGATTTAAATCATAATTTTAAAAGAGCAACTGTCATCTCTGCTACTCCTTTGACCCACTGTTGACTCACCGATAGTCCCAGTGTTGCAGAATATACAGCCTCATGCTACATAACTAAGCTCCATTTCATGCTGAATAAACTAAATTATTTATGTATCTTAAATAGAAAACTATCTTACAATAGATTTTTACCCCAAAAGTTTTTTATTAAAATAAATTCGATAAAAATAAAAAAAAATCCGATTTAAATAAAAAAATCTGATTTTTTTGATTTTTTTAAAAAAATCATTGATTTTTATCTACCCTACTACTATTTCAGTTAGCACCAAGGAATTTCTACAACCAAAAGTTTTAGAGCTCAGTAATATATGCCTTGGTTTCTCAATTCAATTCACTAGACTTTTTTCAGCATTGAGCCTAATCATCTTTGTTTCATTGAATTTTTAGGGCTACTCATTCCAGCAGACTCTGGACGGCTTACAAAATCCAATACAAAGTTTAAAACAATTAAAAACATAGACAACGTAAAATAGCTGGGACTAGAACCGCTACTAAAACATACCATACCAGCTACCTACCCATCAACACATTAACCTGTTTTGTTTGCATTGCCACAAATCTTGGAGCATTCAGGAAATTTAAATATGTCCTGATTTTATCCATGAGTAGTTCTTTTTGGCACTCCTAGGATGCTCTCAGAAATAAAGCAAGTAACAATTAATTTACCGATAAGTTATTGGACAGCCAGTATAAGTTATTGGACAGCCAGCATAGACAGAAAAAAAGATTATGGCTAAATTCACTCGGCCTAAAGTAAAATAATAATAAAAAAAGAAATTCCTTAAACGTTAGGGGAAAAAAATAGAAGCATATATAGCAGGGGTGTGAAAGTGGATTTCTTCAAGGGCCGGATCAGCATTGTAGTTCTTCTCTGTGGGCCGGCTGTGGGTGGTGGTGGTAGACGGTACTGACAGCTCCTGCAGCTCCCTGCCAGCCAAAACAGGGCACGGGGGACTGCGTGTGCCCCCCCCACGTGGCCTGTTTTGGCTGGCAGAGTGCTGTAGGAGGCTGTTCAGGCCGAAGGGGGCTGCGCAGCCCCCCCACGCCCCATTTTGGCTGCCAGAGGCACCGCGGGCCAGATTTAAGCACCCCTGATATATAGCATTTGAAGTCTCACATATATTTGGAAGAACTGAAATAATTTGAAAATTTGTAAGGAATTTGAAGTTTCTGACTTTTTATACAAAATGTTACAATTACAGACAGTCCTTGACTTATAACAGTTTATTTAGTGATTATTCAATGTTACACTGGCACAGGAAAAAGTGACTTATGACCGCTTTTCACACTTATGACTTTTATGGCATCTCCCATGGTCACGTGACCAAACTTCAGACACTTGGCAACTAACTCATATTTATAACAACTGCAGTTTGCTGGAGTCACGTGATCACCTTTTGCGTCCTTCTGACAAGCAGAGTCAACTGGGAAGCCAGATTCACGTAACAACTGTGCTACTAAGTTAACAACTACAATGATTCACTTAACAACTATGGCAAGAAAGGTTGTATAATGGGGGCAAAACGCACTTAAATGTCTCACTTAGCAACAGAAATTTTGGGCTCAATTGTGGTCATAAGTCAAGGATCAATTGTATAAAGATATTATTAATATATACATAGGATCTTGTTCTCCTCTCTCTCTCTCTCTCTCTTTCTGACTCAGCATAATTAGACAAAAGCTTTACTTAAACTTAATTAAACCACATCTCCTATCTCCGTGATGGTGAACCTATGGCACGCGTGCCACAGGTGGCATGCAGAGCCCTCTCTGCTAGCACGAGAGCCGTCGCCTAGCTCAGCTCCACCCTGCATGCACGCATGCCTCCTGCCAGCCAGCTGATTTTCGGGTCTCTGCTACACATGCATGGGGGAAGGGCCCATGGGGGAGATGCACGCACATGTGCGGGAATGGGGGAGCACAGGGTGGTGATGCAGCGCCAGCAGCCTGTTTTTGGTACAAGGAGGCTGCACACTTGTGCACGCTTTTGGCACATGACGACCAAAAGGTTAGCCATCACTGTCCTATCTGTTTTTCAGTCTATCAAACCCACAGAGTTGAAATCCTAGATCTCTTCATTAAGCATCTTATTTAAACAGATCACAAGGGAGAATGCACAGACATAGGGTCATCATCCTATATCACCAGTAGCCATTTAAAAAACAGTTCTGAGACATGATTTATTTCTCTGTTTATGTGGAAGCTCCAGTTGTATCCTAATTAGTCATTCATCAAAAGCCAGAGAACCCAAACAAGTAGACCAGACCAAATCATTCTTGCTCTGCAATACATAGCAAAATCCAGTAGTCATCACAGTTCTGAAATAGTCATAGCATACATGGATTTGCTCTAGAGAAAAATCAGCTTCAGATCCTATGCATATCATAAGAGACAGCATACATCAATGTTTCTCAATCTTGGTGCCTTTGAATTGTGTGGACTTAAAACTTCCAGAATTCCTCAGCCAGCATGAGGGACATTTAAACCATGAAGTTGGATTAGGATTGGGAGGCCTCTTCTCAGACATGGAAACAAAATTCGGTGATTTTTGGCAAGGATAGACTTTGTTGTTCCACTTCTACCACACCGATTCCTAAGAAATCCATTTTGTGTTCCTAATCTTAATTTTATGTCATTTTCTGAGGTCTTTGAGTTTAAGGTGCTGTTTAAACTGCAATCGTTGCACATGTAATTTATAAAACGGATCCATTGGATGGCCTTTTTCATTTAAAAATGAGGATGCTCGTTTATTTGTAAAGCAAACAGAAAATGAAATGAATGAGTTATATTCTCTTCAGAAGTGAAAAGACGAGAAATAAAAATGAATTGGTTCCAAGTATAAAATTAATTCAGGACTCATTTGTTTGAGCTGAAACCCTTGAACAGTCTCACAAGGCCATAAAAAGATTACTGGAAAGAGGAAGGTGTGTGGAGTGCAGAACTTGTCAATATCTGATTAAGAACACATATTTCAAGTGGTGCATGAGGAAACAATGCAATTGTGAAATGACCTTGTTTCAATTTATAGGCAAAATCAAAGAGTCTGTATGCTTAGTTATATGAATATTGGTCCAGATGACTTCCTAGATATTTTACACTGATCAGCCTGATCATTATACTTTGATAATCTTTGGTTTCAGATGGAACTGTGTTTTATCTATAATCTCTGTCCTTCTGAGTTAAATTGTTCCATCTATGAGATTAAAGGGATATTCTTCTCAAATGTTCCACTACCATCTTTGATCAAACAGATTTTCTAAGTTTTATATGATCTTTTATAGACATACATATGCAATTAATCTCTAGCTGAATATGAGAATAGTGGCAACTGCAGTAATCATGATGGCCATACATTATATTCTCTCTTAGTTCTACTTTTTGCTTGAAAAATGAAACAAGGAAGAGCTATTAAGTCTGGTCTATAGGATCTCACTGATATGTAATTGGTGAAGGAGGGAATAAAACATTGCCTTAGATAAGCTTTTCACCTAATATGGTCTAGAGCATGGTTCTCAACCTGTGGGTCGCGACCCCTTTGGGGGTTGAACGACCCTTTCACAGGGGTCGCTTAAGACCATCAGAAAACACATATTTTCAATGGTTTTAGGAATAATTTTATGGTTGGGGGTCACCACAACATGAGGAACTGTATTAAAGGGTCGCGGCATTAGGAAGGTTGAGAACCACTGAGAGTTTGTTAAATTCCTATACCAAGAATTAGAAATGATAATGCCCACCTTGATCTCCTTTGCAAATCAGAGACTTTGGATAAATCTTTCTCTTCTTCTGTATCTATGGTATGAGTTGAAATAACACTTTCTCTTGAAAATGTGCCAAGCTTGTTACTGGGAATATGGGACTGGGTTGATGAAATCTACAGTGAAAAAGTTTGCAACCACATCCCAGGTCTGGGGTCTCACTGCCATGCTACCAAACATCAGTTTCAGACTACAAAGCAATGTTCAGAGCACAAAATCAATATTTGCATATCTCAGTCAAAGATTGCTTGTTAAAACAGCTCAGCAGCTTTCCTTCTTAGAACTTGGATTCTCCTTTAACCAGGGAGGTTTCCATATGAAAGTACTAATGAATACTAGGAGTAGATTTCCCACCCACCCCAATACCTATCGATTAGCACCAAATGGACCATAGTGAGGAATGCTTACTTACACATCTTTCTGGATTATTTTCAACATGCAGAGTGGCTTTCATTGCCACTAATATCTGTAGCATACTGTTTTATAGTCTATGAAGGATTTATTTTGTTTCTTTTCCATTTATCTTTATTGGCTTCTCTTTTTTCTTCAACAGAACAAGGCTGACAGAGCAAGCTCATGGCTTTGGAAGAACCTTCAGTTTAAGGTTCAATAAATCAATAAATCTCTCAAAACACCGAGATATAGTTACTAACGTTGAAGGTTCTTATTTTAGATTATTAAGTGCCTGGCTGTTCCATCCTCAGGATCAGGTCTTATAATTATCTCTCCTGAATGAAAAAGGTAAATTGTTGCCTGAAACAGCTGAGCTAAAGACCAAGGACACTACAGTATTCTACACTACACTTCTGCAAAAAATCATGTCGGAATAGCTTGATAAGGGACAATCATCACATACTTCAGAGAAGTTTTGTTCTTCTGAGGAGAGAGATTGCTCATAGTTCAATATCTGCCCTTGCCCCCTTGAAGTGCTGGGTTAAACCACATTATGCCTTAGTACAATCTGTGAATCAGATTAAGTGAACAAAAGTAGAATGCTAACAAAAGAAGGCCAGCCTTCAAGCACCCTCTTTATTACAAACAGAGTGTCTAGGAAATGAGCTCTATTACTCTTTTAAAGAAATACAAATGTTGGATAACTGCAGGGGTGAAATGCTCCCGGTTCGGACCGGATCACCCGATCCAGTAGCGATGGCGGCAGGTGGTTCAGAGAACCAGTAGCAAAAATCCCTGCCCCCCCCACCGCATGCCCAGCTGAGCCGCATGATCATCAGAGGCTTTTTTTTTACTTTTAAAAGCATTTTTTCTACAACCTCTTTGGCCAAAAAAAATGCTTTGAAAAGTAAAAAAAAAAAGCCTCTGATGATCGTGCAGTTCAGCTGGGATCGTCAGAGGCTTTTAAAAGCATTTTTTTCTGCAACCTCTTGAGGTTGTAGGAAAAATGCTTTTAAAAGTAAAATAAAAAAAAGTTGGCCACGCCCACAGAACTGGTAGTAACAAATTTTACATTTCACCACTGGATAAGTGAGAAAGCTATAATTGAACTATAAGTGAGAGCTATAATTGCACTCAACAATGAAGTAAAGGGCCACCATCAGTGAGCTGTTGGACAGTACTACTTGGTCTGTTGTGTGGATGTTTGGGTGGTTCAGGGGTGGAGAATTGTGGTGGGTGGGAGTGTGTTTGGGGATTGTTATGTGTGTTGGACCTGGTCTTTGGGTGTTAAGTGAATTTCATTGTATGGGTATACTGTGTATACACAATGACAATAAAGTTATTATTTATTGTTTATTTATTTAAAAAAGACAAATGACTTGTACTTTATGTTTATGGAGATTCTCAATCATCCAGGTCATGGTTATCCCAGTCAATTGCAAAAGGCAGCTTTATTTGGAACACCATACATCAGGGTGTCAAACTCGATTTCATTGAGGACTGAATCAGGGTTGTGCTTGACCTCAGGGGGCTGGGGTGGGCATGGCCAGCATGATGTCACTTGTGTCAGGGGGCACCTGTGGTGGCCTGCCAGTGAAAACGGGCTCCTGAGCTCCATTTTTGGCTGCAATGGCCTCCTGCAACCCTCTGCCAGCAAAAACGGAGCTCGGGGGGGGGCATGTGGCCCTTGTGAGCTGTTTTTGCTGGCAGAGGCACCGCAGGACAGTCCTTCTCTATTTCCAGGGTGGGCATGCGGGCCCTATCTAAGCACCCTGCAGGTGGATCCAGCTCCTGGGCCTTGAGTTTGACATCTTGGCTTACATTAACCCTTCATATGATGAAATAGCAACATCCGCCTAATCCAGATCTTTGGAAAGGATTTGATAAGGAGGATAAAAATGCCAAATCCAATCTAGCTGGCTGACTGTACAATCAACCATAATAAATTTTTTTTTAAACTTGCATGCTTCCTCATTAAATTTTTCTGAAAATATTTAAAATGAGTGTGGAGATTTCGATTTTTTGCTACCATCTCCAGTTTAGCAACATTTTTCAGATCTGAGACTAAAACCCTATCCAATGTAATAAATCTGTACAATATGTACTTAATAGCATAATTTCAATATTTGGGAATTTATGAACACTCCCTTTAATAACTCCAATCTTTACATGGGTTTTTCTAGTAATTATTAAATTTAAAGTATTCAATGTGTATATTATGCTATAACCCCAAAACATTCTTCCTGGGTCACCACCAATTTGCAAGTGCACTTAATTGTTTTGCATTTCAGTAGCTATTCTGTTACCTGCAGCAAACTTCTATGCATTTTTATATAAAAATAAACAAATTTGGTCATTTTATTGATCCCTATTGATTCCGTGTGATTTATAATGAAATTCAATATCCGAATACCAATAATAGAGCCTTGGTGGCGCAGCAGCCTAAAGTGTGTTAAATAGCACCAGCTGCCTGCAATTACTGCAAGTTCAAATCTCACCAGGCTCAAGGTTGACTTGGCCTTCCATCCTTTCGAGGTAGGTAAAATGAGGACCGGGATTGTGGGGGCAATAAGCTGACTTTGTATAAAAAAGAATACTGCTTGGGGTGGCCGAAAGCCCTACTAAGCAGGTATATACAAAAGTCTGAAGGCTATTGCTTAATGCATTGTAAGCCTCCCTGAGTCTTGGGAGAAGGGTGGCATATAAATCGAACCAATCAATCAATCAATCAATCAATCAATCAATCCTGGATGCTGATGATTTCCCCATTTCATTGTGAATACTACTTATGCATTCTTATCATTTGCTTCTGATTTGAGACATTTACAAATCCAGAACAGAATTTGTCCTTTAATGATTTCTCTTTGATAAAAGACATGCTTATTCCTGGGGTGGGGGTAGGGTAACAAAGAGAGGATAGTAGGACCTCACAGCTGTGATACAAGCTGGGTCTTTTTTCTTCTTAGTTTTGCTAGGAAACTGACAACAATATAGCCAGTAAATCAACTTCTTCTTTGGATTTGGCTCTCCCATCTCCATATACAGTGATCAGCTTTCCTTCTTTTTATCCATTCTCTTTCGCTTAAATCGGTGTTTTTCTAACTAGTCAACTTTAAGATATATGTTCTTTAACTCCCAGAATTCTGGCAACTGAAGTCCACATGTTGACAAATTTGAAAACATAAGCTTAAATGTTCATTGGTTGCTTATGTCCAATATAATTTCCTTTACTTCTCGGGAGTGCCATTGTCTGAGATGTTTACAAGGATACCATCGCACCACAGTAATAAATAAATCAACTGTGCTTCTCATGGTGTGGGGAGAAACAAAAGTTACTTGATATAGAAGCTGCACTTTGTAACTGATGCTTTTCATTGAACAATTTCAAGCATGTGGAAAAGCTTCCAATTAAATGGTGGCTTACTACCTATAGCATTCTCCGGTAGCTGATAAAGACTTTGCCATGAATTTGTGAATGCAAAACAACTGTCAGGCCCAGAGGACAGCCTTAGGCTGATTCATCCTGATTCTTATAAAGGAGAGTGAAATTCTACATTTACGGCATCAAAAACCAGTAGCAAATTCCTTAGGAATAATTATTTTTTCCAATTTAAGAGAACCTTAGCTCCTGACATAATATTGAGTAGTTCTTTTGGTATATCTGTAAACCCAGTTCCAACCACATACAGATAAATCAGGCCAAACTATCATCCTGAGCCCTTTCAACCTGACAAAAATAAAATAAAATAAGCAACAAATTGCAGTACTGAAAATGAGTCATTTTTGATGCCGATTTTGGGGAACAAGATGTATGAGTGTTCAAGGAGTAGTTGCAGGTTAGAGAAGCTCACAGACAGCATCCTCTCCCCCTAATGAATTTCAAGAACTTCACACAGACCAACAGACCTAAGAAATGCAACCCCAGAAATGCAATCCCTGGTGATTCTGCCATCTTTGAAAAACACCCAGAGGCAAAGAGATATGGCTGGATGCTTGCAGGCTGGTGTTTGCAGCCACATTTCACAAATGAAAAAAAAGCAGATTTGAAGATGGACTTCCATGTTTTCTCACATTAAAATTTGCTTAGTAAAATACTAATGCAAATCTAGACAAGGGATGGAGAAAATGCCAAGATTGTGGCTGTTTTTATTATTCCTTATTAAAATTGGGGGCAGCGAGCTGCTGTAGGGCATTCCAAGTAGAAACACACACAGACATGAGATTTGGTTAGCTCAAGGCTTTAAAACAATACTTATCAACAAGGTAGAACAATTCCAAATTAGGGAAAGAGGGCTGTGGACACAATACTCAGAACCCTTCTAGCAATTCTCCCCACAGAAAATACACCCACTATGGTAGGAGCATTATTGAAACAGCCTGGTTGTTCAGACAGTGGGTACCAGGTTAGAGATCTCATCACATAGGTGGGGGTTTAAGTAGAGTTGTAAAGTTGCTCACACAATGCGTGCAAGTAGCCTGGCAGCTGGCAACTTCCGCCAAGTGTGTGAGCTTAACCAATGGCACAGGGGGCACTGATACAGAAAACGAGTTGAACAGATGTCAGGCTAGGGTTCCATTTATCCTAGGACCTAAAGGATCCCACAAAGAATCAGATGATACATTTCCCTAGATCTTTACTATCTTTTCATATATATAATTCAAATGACACATACATTTACATTTAAATGCGTAGAAGCTAGAATCATTGCTATTTCACATTGCTATTTCACTAAAAGGAGACCAGGATAGGAATGTTAAATTTACAGTATACTGGCAAAGATTGGGCCCAGTACAGTTAAAATATGTTATAAATAAATAGTGAGAGATTTCACATATAAAACTAAGTCATTGTTTAATTGTGCTTTATCAAATAACTCAGAAAGTTCATGTTAACATGCTAAAGCTATATATCACTTGGTTTATAGATCAAACTACATTACGTCAAAACCAAATAAGGCACATTATACCTTAGTGAAATATGGGAATCAAATTAGTGTTTCCAAATTACATCATAAAGTTATTTCATAATATTAAAGATCATTTTGAATCAACAATGTGGATAACATCAGCATTCTGAATCTGGATAGATTAGCTATCCCTGTATTTTTCTTACAACAAAATAATGTAATTTTTACATTCATAGAAAGTTCAAATGTATTACAAATCTATAAATCTAACCTATAGCTAACATTACGTATTCTGAGGAATATCTAATAATTAACGGACTTCACCATAATATAAAAAGCAGTATTTTAAATTTCTGAGTCAAATCTTATTAGTAATGAAATCATCAGATGTAGCTTTGCTATTATGTCATCCTCTGCCTTAAATGTTCAAATCAATATCCCCTCAGGGTTATTAGCTTATCAAAAGATATTAATTATAACTTTGTACGGGTATTGAGTAGCATACCCATTTTATAGTAATTTATTGTTCAAGTTCCTTAGAAGAAAAAGGACTTTTGGTCCAAAGAGCAAATTTACTAACATTTTGTTCACATCTACGATAACCTCCCATCTCTTAACAGGTATAAAATAAAATCCTAAAGAGACGCACTTGGGAAAAAGCACCATTGAGCTCAATGGAAATAATACCTAAACAAAAGTGTGTATCATTGCCCTGCTATCCTTCAAATAACTAAAAAGATAGTTGTGTATTTCTCTACACCAAATATTAGGTATGAATTACTGGAAGGAACTGGGGAAAAAAGGTTGCTATACTATATCTAACAAATTGGTCGTTGCTTACCTGAACGACCCTTTTGTACTCGACGTTCAGACACTCCTTATTCTGGGGATACGATCACTCCTATTTGCTCAGCTGAGTGTCAATCAAATCCCTCTGGAGCTGCATCCTCCTCACTTCCTGCTTCCTCCTCAGACTTTTCACGAAGACAACTTGGCTCAATAGCAGCA
This sequence comes from Pantherophis guttatus, assembly GCF_059756535.1. Classification (NCBI taxonomy): domain Eukaryota; kingdom Metazoa; phylum Chordata; class Lepidosauria; order Squamata; family Colubridae; genus Pantherophis; species Pantherophis guttatus. The sequence continues at coordinate 286,087,145 of NC_142063.1, read as the reverse complement.
GAATCGACCATTAGAAACTCCATCAGGTAGACACACAGGAAGCAGACAGCTACAGAGGGAGAAAAAGCAGACCTCCACCAAAGCCAGGCACGGCCAAGAAAGGGAGGGACGGAGTGTCTGAACGTCGAGTACAAAAGGGTCGTTCAGGTAAGCAACGACCATTTTCCTACTCGCCGTTCAGACACTCCTTATTCTGGGATATACCCAAGTTAGAAGGAAAAGGGAGGGAATTAAGCCGTAGACTGGCCTTGTGGAGAGATTACAGCCTGTAATACCCTTCTGCCAAAGGCAGCATCTGCAGAAGCAAACTTATCTAGCCTATAGTGACTTACAAAGGATGAAAGGGAAGACCATGTGGCCGCCCGGCAAATATCATCTACCGAAGCCTGGGTAGCCCAAGCCGCAGAGGTTGCGGCGCTACGGGTAGAATGGGGCAATATACCACCCGGGACAGGGGCCCCTCTTAAGTCATATGCCTTAGAAATACAGGCCTTGAGCCACCTCCCTACTGTGGTTGAAGAAACCTTCTGACCCAGGGAAGAGGGAAGGAAGGATACCAACAGAGCCTCAGTCTTTCGAAAAGGGGCAGTCCTTTTAAGATATCTTCTCAATGCCCGTCTCACATCTAGAGTATGCCACCGCTTCTCAGCCGGATGACGCGGGTTCGGGCAAAAGTTAGGCAAGACAAGTTCTTGGGCTCGATGAAAACGAGTATTCACTTTGGGAACAAAAGCCGGGTCGAGGCGTAGAACAACCCGGTCAGGATAGAAGATGCAGAGATCACTTCTCATGGACAAGGCCGCAATTTCGGATACTCTGCGCGCCGAAGTTATTGCTAACAAAAAGGCCATCTTTAAAGACAAATAGCGTAGACTGGACGAAGCGAGGGGTTCGAACGGAGGACCCGTCAAGGCCTGCAACACCAAGGTAAGGTCCCAAGTGGGGTAGCGATGAATCGGTGGAGGCCGTAAGTTTGAGACCCCTTGGAGGAAGGAACGGATCCTGGGGTCCTGAGACAGAGGAACACGAGATTCTCCTGACAGGACAGTGGCTAGAGCCGCCACCTGTCGGCGTAGAGTTGCGGGGGCCAAGCCTTTGGAGAAACCCGCATGCAGAAAACATAAGATGTCCGGAACAGAAGCAGTTGTGGGGTCTACGTGATGATCTCCGCACCATCTCGTGAAGGCAGTCCATGAGGCATTATAAATACGAATTGTTGATGGCCTTCGAGCTGCCTGAATGATGGAGATAACATCGTCCGACAAATTGTCCTTAATGAGCTTTATGCGCTCAAATGCCACACGGCTAATTGAAGCCATTCTGGTTCCGGATGACGGATGGCTCCTTGAGTTAGTACTACCCTGTCTGGTGGAATCCTCCACGGTGGTTCGACTGATAAGTTCTTGAGATCGGCGAACCACTCTCGACGGGGCCAATATGGTGCTACTAGTAGAAGGTTCGCCCGTTCGTGAATGACCTTCCGCACTACCTTGGAGATGACAGGAAGGGGAGGGAAGGCATAAAGAAGGCCCCTGGGCCACTGACTCCGAAGAGCATCCAGCCCCTCCGCTGCTGGACATGGATAGCGGGAAAAGAATCTCGGCAATTGGGTGTTCTTTGCCGTCGCAAACAGGTCCACTAGGGGAAGGCCGAACCTCCTGGACAGGTCCTGGAACAAGCCGGGGTCCAACCTCCACTCGGCATGATCTATTTGGTCTCTGCTGAGCCAATCTGCTTCTCGATTGAGAGTCCCCGAGATGTGTTCGGCTTTTATCGACGAGAGGTGGAGCTCTGCCCATGACAGAAGACGCTCCGTCTCCTGCATCAGTGCCCAGGAGCGGGTCCCCCCTTGTTTGTTGATATGGGCCTTGGTGGCCACATTGTCCGTTAGAATCAGAAGGTCCTGGCGATATACAAGGCGTTTGAAGTGTATCAGGGCGAGACGGACCGCTCTGAGCTCTAGCCAATTTATATTGTGCAGCTTTTCCGCCGATGACCAGGCACCTTGGGCTAGCTGACGGTCGAGGTGAGCCCCCCAGCCTCGCAGACTTGCATCTGTAGTCAACACCATCCGAGCTGGTTCGAGAAAGGGAGAACCCTTGTTGAGGGCTGGAGACAGCCACCACCTCAGGGAAAGGCGAACTGGAGCTGGAACCTTTACCTTGAGAAGAGACTCCGCTCGACCTTGTCTCTGGTAAGGGAGTAGGAACCATTGGAGGCGACGAAGATGGAAACGCGCCCACGGAACAATGTCTATGCAAGATATCAGCTTCCCCAGAAGCTGGGAGAGAGACAGTAAGGTCACAGTCCGGTGTAGTAAGACTTGAGATGTCAGTTCCCGAATGCTGGCTTGTCTGTCGGGAGATAGGGAGACCACACACAGTGTTGAATCTATTGTTGCTCCGAGATGTAGGATACTCGATGTGGGAACAAGATGGCTTTTGGCAAGATTCAAAGTGAACCCGTGGTTTTGAAGGGACTGAAGTACTAGCTCCCGGTCCTGGGTCGCCTGTTCGGGAGAAGACGACAGGATCAAAATATCGTCGAGGTAGCACGCCAGACGAACAGGAACCTTTCTGAGCGACGCCGCTACTGCCGCTAGTAACTTTGTAAACGTCCTCGGAGCGGACGAAAGGCCGAAAGGCATCGCCCGATATTGAAAATGGTGGTCTCCAAACGCAAACCGGAGGAACTTCCTGTGCGACTGATGAATAGGGACGTGCAGGTACGCTTCCTTTAGATCTACAGATTGCATCAGATCTCCCGGACGAATGCAACCCAGCAGAGACTTGAGGGAATGCATCTTGAACCGACGGTACAAGATGTGTTGATTGAGACGTCGAAGGTTCAAAATGCCTCTCCAATCGCCCGAGGATTTCGGTACCAGGAATAGTGTTGAATAAAAGCCGGTCTTGAGTTGATGCAATGGAACCTGTTCTATGGCCTGGATTTGCAAGAGATGGTGAATTTCCAGCAACAGAAGAGAACGCTTCTCCGGCTGAAGTGGCCAAGGGCATTGAAGGTAAAAGTCCTGTGGCATGGTGGTGAATTCCAAACGTAACCCTTCGGTGACAGTTTGGACAATCCAGGCATCCGAGGTGGTAGATGGCCACAGGTGAGAGAATGCCTGGAGCCTGCCCCCGATTGGGACCAGAGGCGGTGAGTCACTTACCGCGCCTGGAAAAACGGCCCGCTGACTGTCTGAAAGGTCGCCTGAAGTTGGATTGTCGGCGACCGCGGTCACGAAAGGGCGCCCTGTCCGAAGTTGACTGGTACTGGGACTGCGAAGATCTGTAATAAGAGGCGCCCCCGGCGCCGTGGTCTTGTCGAAAGGGCTGTCGATTATAAGGAACATAGCGTCTGTCCTGCCGCCGGAAGGACGTGGGTAACACCTTCTTCTTATCCCTATTCTCGACCAGCACCGAGTCCAGGGATGAGCCAAATAAGGCAGGGCCCTTGTAAGGGGCAGCAGTCAAGCGCCATTTGGACTTGGCGTCAGCTCTCCAGTTACGGAGCCACAAGAGACGTCTTGAAGATACAGTTGAAGCTAATGCCCTGGAAGCAAACTTAGCTGCGTCTAAGGACGCGTCAGCCGAATATTCAGCAGCTGCGACCAGTTTGGCCAGGTCCTGCTGTAATCGTGCGTCCTCAGGGGGAAGCCTGTCCTTCAATTGACGTAACCACACCAGCGATGCCCGATTAAAGAATGATGAGGAGGTTGCAGCACGAATGGCCCAAGCCGCCGCTTGGTGTGTTTTGCGAAAACCCATCTCGGCTCGTTTGTCCTCAAACTTGAGACCATCCCCAGCCTCACCTACCAGGATGGAAGACGATGTAAGACTCGCCACCGGATCATCAATTGAAGGTAACTGCAGGAGGGCATCCAGCGCAGGGGCCGAGGCATAGAGCTTACGATCAAATGAATTCGGACCCGACAACGAGGCGGGGCGGTCCCAAGGCTTTTGAACAACCTGGCAGAAAAGATCTGGACATGGAACAAAGTCCTCATCAGGTTGAGGCAGATTGAACAGGTTACTGTTGGGACCAGATGGATTAGAAGAAGAGGAGCCCTGAAGAGGTGTGGAATCCATATTAGTGGCAGCTTTTGCCTTGCGTAGGAGAGAGCGAAACAAGGAAGGCTTAAATAGACCGGGAAATGCCGGCTTGTCCTGAATCTCTTCTTCATCCTCCGACATCTCAAAATCTTCCAGGAAATCGTCCTCCCGGGCTGATTCAGGCACAAGGCTACAGTCAACAGACCTCTGCTGATGTTGTGCACCAGGGGGATGCATGGAAAAGGCTGAAGTGGTAGGGCACGTAGGAGCAGGGAAGGCACCAGTGGCTTGTTGCAACCCCATTTGATACATATGGGACATGGCCTGAGTAAAAAAGGACTGAAAATCCACAGGCTGAGGGAACCCTGGGCCCGCTTCAGGGCGGAGGCCGGCTGCAGTGGGTGTAAAGGTAGCTTCAGGGCCTGGCCTAGAAGCTTGAGAAAAATGGCTTGCAAAACTAGAGGAACGGGACCTAACACTGGCCCTTGACTGATTAGTTGCAGACATTGGAGCCTCCTGAGAAGTTGATGGGCCTTCCTCCCTCAGACCACTGGCCAACAATTCTACATTATGAGAGGCCGAGGGCTCACAGGTCACCTCATGGCTCAAGCCTTCAGGAATTGGTCCTTGACCAGGGTCCTGGGCCCGTTGCTTAGCCTTAGCAAACTGCTTTTCTAATGCCTTATGCCTCCTTTGGGCATCTTTATCTGCTGTGGCAGATTTGGAGGACTTTGCCTGCCTAGAAGCCTTAGATTTCTTCCCCCTGAGCTGTTTAGGGGAAGGTACTGGGGAGGGGGAGGGACTCCTATCCATATCAGAAGAAAGGACACCTTCCTCCCTGTCCTCCATGATCAATCACCCCAATGAATTATTAATTAGTAATTAATTAATTAGAACTAGAACTTATCAATTCTAAATATATAATGGAATATTAGCAATATAAATTGTAAAATATATATCTATATGCTCCGTTATTATTGTAATCAGTAATATATTATTATTATTATTATTATTATTATTATTATTATTATTTTAAAATATCTATTAATTGTAATAAATGCAATAATTATGAACAATCACAACCAGCTTATCAATATAACAAAGCAACAGCCCCCCCCTTTTTTTTTTTTTTTTTTTAAATAAGAATGTGAATTAATTTAAGCAATGTGTACTTCCCTGAACTTTCAGGCACCCCTCTGCAGGCCGTTGTGAATTGCAGGTACGATCAGGACAGCGTCCCCACCTGCCAGCAACCTAGCGACCCTGGAAACCAAAGCCCAGGTCGCTATGGCCACGGAGCTCCAAAAACTGTGCCAATGGTCAGGGCTCAAAATGGCGGCCCGCGAGGGAAAGTTCCAAAAGTCCTAAGCCAGGCGAAACACAGCGCCTGCGGCCGGACTGAAGCTGCAGCCAAAAAGCAGTCACAACTTTCAAAGGCAGCTGATGAGTATGCCAGCCGGCAGGGACTCAAGCTGCTCGATCAAGTGGCCACTAAGGCAAACCGGAGCCTCGCAAAGTGACTGGCAGCAAAATGGCGGCAATGGCGGCAATGGCGGGAAAAACGTTAGAAACACAGCGCCAGCCAAGCCAAGCCGCAAGCGGCGGCCGGAGCCCCGAACCGCCGCTACGCGCTTAAACCTTCTCCAAACGAAGGGAAACGAAGCGCAGCTCTTTCAACAGTAAATAAAAGATATTTAGCCAATTCAGAGAGGAAATAACTCAATTTAGAACGAAATGTAATTAAGAGAACAGACACTCGATGCTATAGCAAAGGCTGAGTGAAAAAGTCTGAGGAGGAAGCAGGAAGTGAGGAGGATGCAGCTCCAGAGGGATTTGATTGACACTCAGCTGAGCAAATAGGAGTGATCGTATCCCCAGAATAAGGAGTGTCTGAACGGCGAGTAGGAAAAATGCCTGCTTCATACTAGCAAAGTTTTTTTTAGCTACTGTGAAGATCTTTAATTCTTTATTATCTTATTGTTGTCCTAATTCCTTTCTTTAATCTAGACTGGAAGCAGTTAATCCATTGAATAACAAGCTAGCAATTCTAATCAACAGTATTTACTGGAAGAAAGGTTATATATTACAACATAAGAAATCTAACCAGTACCTTATTTTCAAACGAGGCACACACACACACACCTATGTATGTAATTTTATGGCACCACAACTCTTGCCAATATTCTCCATTTTGGGGAAGGCAGGTACTTGTCTACATATCTTCACTTTTTGGTAACTGCTAGTCTGTTTATCAGCATAATAAATAACCCTCACATCTTTTCATTGTTGACTAATGTGATTTTTATTGCTATATAGCACTATATTGTTCCATGTTTGCACTTTTGACAGCTACTGGATATAAATAAATAGAAGCAATAAGTTTACATTATTTCCTCTCTTAAACAAAATTAGCAGAGTTGTAACTTAATATAAACTAGCAATTACTAGCAAATTGATTTCTCAATTATGAGACATTCAAGAGTTCCTGGGGATGCAATCATTTCTCATTTAACATCAGAAACAAATTAACATTTTAAAAAGTACAGGCCACCCAACTAATACATCTTTGGACTTGCCATATTGCTAGCTTTGGATCCATAGGGCTCTGGGATCTTGTCATCTTTGACTCTGGATGGGGTGGTACTGCCCCAGAAAGACCTAGTCCGCAACTTGGGACTTGCAACTCCTGTTCAAGGAACAGGTGGCAATCGTGGCTAGGACAGCCTTTGCACAACTTCGTCTTGTGCCCCAGTTGCAGCCTTTCCTGGATCAGGATTTCCTGCGCTCAGTCGGTCAGTTCCTAGTCATCTCATGGACGGACTATTGTAATGCACTCTACATGGGGCTGCCCTTGAAGAGCATTCGGAAACTACAGCTGGTGCAGAGAGCAGTGGTGTGGGCAGTTTTGGGGGGCCCAAGAATGGATTCTGTAACACCACTTTGCATTGGTTACTAGTCTGCTTGCAGGTGCAATTCTAGGTGTTCGTGATCATCTTTAAAGCCCTTCACGGCACAGATCCAGGTTACTTGAGAGACCCCCTGGGATTGGCCCGTAACACTTGTGCTGGAAGAGGAGGCATGCTGTGGGTCCCATCAACTCAATGATTCTGGCTGGTGGGGTCCAAGCGAAGGCCTTGTCTGCTTTTGCTCCTGTCCTCTAAAACATCTTGCCCCTCCCCATGTGAGATTGGCCCCAACTCTCCTATCTTTTCATACGGCCTAAAGACATGGCTGTGCCAGTTGGCTTAGAGCCCCAGTGGGGAATAGCGCAATGGAGGTGGTTGATTGAGTAACAACAGATCCCACCTTCCCCTCTCCCTGCCCCTCCCCATGTATCTTTGGTTTTAAGGTTTGTTCTTTTTATTTTTTAACTATATATGTAATTGTAAGCCGCTCAGAATTACCCTATGGTAAGATGGGTGGGCAATATATTTTATAAATAAATAACATTAATTACATAAACTTGTATGAGTTAGCGATATATCTGGATCTTACATTTTCACTTAATACTATAATATTTATTTATATATTATAATAATAATAATATATATTACTATATAATTATATAATAGTATTAATACTTAATACTATACTCTTTTTGGTATAAACCATTCCTTAAAAAGTTCAGTTTACACATTTTCACATGGCATTGTTTGGGGTTTATTTATGATAAGGGGATTTTGAAGGTTGGACACTAGAGAGAACTAGAAGGTAAAGAAATGAATGAAGCAGAAATCTATAATAAAAGGTTTTGAATATTGGTCTGCCAAATTTAAAATAAATTTATTGGTGAGAAGGATATAGCATATTTAATGAAATTACAGGTCAAGAACAAGTTCCAATGGATAATTTTGAAATTATTTTGAAGGGGGATTTAAATGTGACAAGCAATGAGAAGATGAAAAGAAACTTAACTCTAGGACCCTTTTTGAAGGGGTTAAACATTAAGATTCTTAAAAATTCAGGGAAGAAATACAAGGTTGGATTATTTGATTGGGGCTAAAAGAAACAATTATATGTGATTGCTTTTACTGGACTTTTTTTTTTTTTTTTGCCGACAAAGAACTGACAAAGCATAAGCTTTATTTAAGCTTACTTAAATAAGCTATGGGATGAAGAGACTGTATTTACAGATAGTGATAAACCTTAGAAAATTGCCTTTACTTGCTGGGATAAAGGGGGAAGTTAGTTGCTTTTTTCCCCTTTTCCTTTTGTTCTTTTTCTCAGAGACCCTTCCCATCCTGCTTACAATCTTTTTGGACTGTTGCCTTCTGGCAGAAGATACAGAACAATTAAAACTCAGACCACACGTTTTCTGAATAGTTTTTATCCCAGAGCTATAATTGCACTCAACAACGAACTAAAGGGCCACCATCAGTGAACTGTTGGACAGCATTACTTGATCTGTTGTGTTGATTTTTGGGTGGTTTAGGGGTGGGGAATTGTGGTGGGTGGGAATGTGTTTGGGGATTGTTATGTTGGACCTGGTCTCTGGGTGTTAAGTTAATTTTGTTGTATGAGTGTACTGTGTATACATGTACAATGACAATAAAGCTATTATTATTTTCTGTTTTTTCACTTTTTTTGTATTTCCAGGTTGCATTTGATTCTTTTCATTAGTAATTTTTAGTAAAATCATTGGGGGGGGAATCTTATCTTTGTTCCCACTCTCATTTGACAGATGTTAAGAACTGAATTCACTTCACTGAAGCTTTTATGGATAAAGAACAAGCTATTCAGAGATCATATCAATTCCTATGCTGTGTAACAATAATAAACAGAGCTCAAATGGGGTGGGGGGGGAACCCTAGATTCAAATCCAAGAGTTATTGTGTCAATTTATTTTCTCTGTCTTTAGCTACAATACAACTGCATTTCAGAGTTCAACAGCAGGTGGCAATATTTGGCTCAGTTTATCTGAATTTAAAATTTAGTTCTTGATGGGAGACACTCCAGGGAATTCCATGGCTGACAGCTAGTTTGGGAAGATAAAGGGAAAAAATCCCAGAAGGCCATGGCAAATCATTTCTTATACTGCTGCCAAGAAAACAGCAGGTATCTGCCCACAAGGCTCCCAGGAGCCAAGCCTGACTCAAAGGAATCTTTTTATGCCATACCGTCAATGGTTGAAACTCACATCTGGATAAGGTTAACTAGCAACATGAAAGCTTCAATGAGAAGAGGGAAAAAAATCTCAGGAGCAGTAGCATTAAAATTCCATGAACTTGGGCGGCTTTGGGAAGGTCAGTATTTCCTAGCTTAACTTCACCTCTTTAATGAGAATTCAATGCCTTCCTTTACATTTAAGGTTTACATTTGCAACAGGAGGATGCACTTTCTTGCAATGGCAAGTAACAGACACCAATCTTTTGCCAATTTCTCAAAATGCTCATGTAACTTTTGTGTATTTTGAAACCAGTCATTAGTTAAAATGACATCAAAGGCAAATAACATAGCCCAGGTCCTTCCTAAGGGTTGTCCCATACCAAAAATATGTATTTCTTCCCCATCATTTTGTTTTAGAGCAAAATATCTGTTCTATCCCATTGACTGCTAGGCTCAACATACATCACTTGATTTAGACTTCAGTCTGCCCCACCAATTCTATTTAAGTCAGTTAGTGGTTTCTCATCAGGTGTTGACACACTGAAATCCAGGCACACCCACATTAGTAGACCCTGACTAAGTTTAAGCCAATAAGTAGAACAAATGGAAACAAGGAGTTTTGGAAACCCCGGCAAAAAATCCCCACTATGATCAGGAATGGAATCTCTCTATCTCTTCCTCCCCACTTGCAGCTTGCTTTTCTATTCCTCAAACTATAATCAGAGCAGAAGCAGAAGTGGTCTGAAGAAGATGCTCAAAGGAAGTGGTTACTGGAGTAGAGGGAGGAAAGAATAAATGAATTGAAGGGAGAAGGAAATATCAGGCAAAACAAGCCAGTAGAAAAGCAGATTAAAAAAAAAGTTTAGCAGATCTAATCCATATTAAAACACCTTTACATACACTTACAATTTAGACTTAGAACTGGTTTGTAGACTCAGATGTTGGGAGAAGGGGAACCATATTATATTGTTGCAACATCTGGAGATGGTTTCACAGCATATCATTTCTCAAGCCTTCCCTATGATGTGTTGGACTTCCAACTTCTACAGTTAGTCCTTGATTTACAACAGTTTGCTTAGTGACAGTTCAAAGTTACAAGGGCACTGAGAAAAGCGACTTATGACCATTTTTCACCCTTATGGTTGTTGCACCATCCCCATGGTCATGTGATTTACATTCGGATGATAGACAACTGACTCACATTTATGATGGTTGCAGTGTCCCAGGGTCATGTGATCCCTTTTGGAAACCTTCTGACAAGCAACATCAATGGGGAAACCAGATTCACTTAAGAACCTTGTTATTAATTTAACAACTGCAGTGATTCACTTAACAAATTTGCCACTTAGCAACATAAATTTTGGGCTCAATTGTGGTCATATGTTGGAGACATAATTCCCAGCCAGCAGGCCAGACAGAATGGAGATTGTGCAGAGTAGTCACCAGATATTAAGCTTTGTCCCACACAGGTAGGAAAAAGATGTTTTGACTGACAGCAACAAGTCAGTTACTCTTCCTCCCAAGAGAATATATATATATATATATATCCCTGGAAAAGACAGAAAGCTTCTATTGTGGTGTAAAGGGGGAGGATGCAGATGGTGCCTAGGAACCGATCTGATTTTCTCCCTGCCTGCTGCTTTTGTGGCCTAATTCTCCAAAGCACCTGGTGCGTTTTCCCCGAAAGCTGCAGCAAAATCTTCCCAAACAAAAGCCGCATGAAAAGAGGCAACTTGCTCCCTCATAGGCTCGCTTCTACTTTCCTTCCTGGCTCTATCTATCGCATGCACATAAGGATGAGGGGGGAGTGACTGCAGCATCGCGGACCAACATCATCCCGATCACACCATCCAGAGTGGAAACAGCAACAAAGAAGCACCCAGCCTTCTTTTCTCTTCTCCGTGCCATCTTGCTGTAGATACCTGGGCCTTATTTACGCACGCAGCACCAACAGATCCATGCAGGCTCACCTCGGGATCGGGAGGGGAAAAAAATAAAACCAAGGCCACGACCTTCCGCTGACAAACCCCCCCCCCCCAAAAAACCCCCATCTTGTCCTCCTCCTTTTCCCTACTGACATTGGGAAGGAAATCCCAGAAACCCGGAACGAAATGCAGCAAACTAGCCAAGGTGGGTTTTGAGAGCGGGAGGAGCCGAGGAAGGCAACTGCGTCCGACCCAGCGGGGGAGAAAAGCGAGTCCCACCAAAAAAAACCCCGGGAGAAACGCAGCGGGGAGACGAGGTAGCCGTCGATCCTGCCGCAGGGCTCCGCAAAGGGGATTGAAGCAGACGCGTAGAGGGCGAGAGAGCCCGCGCCCCCGGCTCGCCCCCACCTCTGCGTGCGAGTGCCTGCACCAGATCGCCCGGAATCCCGGGCAGCAACAACGCCGCCGCTTCCATTGTTCTAGGGCAAAGGCAGAGAGGGAGGGAACAAGCAAGCAAGCCCAGGCGCAGATCTCTCCCGTGTAAACAGATTCCGAGTTGGGGAAGGGAGCCCTCGGGAAAACACGGGAAAGCCGTTCCCCACACCACCACAAGGATTCCTCGGGGGTGACCCAGCTTCCCTTTGTGTAAACAGGATTTTGGAGTTGTTGTTATCGCTGTGGGTGGGTGGGTGGGTGGATGGGGGTGGGGACAGGGGGAAGGAAAGCGATATTGCAATGGAACTCGGAGTAACAACCAGGTGGCTTACCCGGCGTCCAAGGTAGAGTCCCTCCGCTTCGCCCCGCAGCCTCCGCTTCCCTCCGCTCCTCCAGCGCACTCAGCTCTACTTAGCTACGTTCCCCTTTTTCTTAAATGAAGACGCCTTTCGCCTCCTTGGATTGGCTCGCGCCTCCCTGCTCCAGGGCTAGGCTAAAAGAACAAGGAGGGAGGGAGGGGACAGGGAGCGAGCGAAGGAGGCGTGGCTTTCTGCCCGGTGCCGGCGAAAAGAGTCTCGCCTTCTACGCATGTGCGTTCTTTCCTCCCCTTCTCCTGGAAAGGCTGTTTTGCGCCTGCGTGGTCGGAAGAACCTCTGGCCCGGAGACCGTGTGAGTGATTGGGGGGGGGTTGGGAAAGGAGGAGGAGGGGGGGTCGTTTTGGGTGGGAGCGGCTCCCTGTTTTACTCGCGGCTTCGAGCCGGAGGGCCGGCATAAACTTAAAACGAGGACGGGGGCTTCGTGCTAGTGATTTGGGGGGGGGGAAGAGAAGAAATTAAGCCATGCAGCGCGGTCGTATATACGTATCCTTGGAAGGAAAGCCCACGAGTTGCGCGAGGCTCGCTCCTAGCCCCTGCAAATGATTTTAGCCATTGCAGCCTTAATCTCGAGAAGGCCTCCTTTGCACCACGATCTTGAGTACCATTCGGGCGCTTGGAAAAACAGGGCGATCGGCTTGAATAGCATCGCAGCCTTTCAGTGCGATTTTAAACGATCGATCTTACAAATAAGGCATTTATGCAACTTACTCGTGCGGAAGTGCCTTTGCGATTTCGAATATAAACCTCCTAGAAGATCCAGAAGGCTGGGATCTTGTCTTTGTTTGCTAGACAGTAAATCCCGAGATCAACAGATTTTCGAAATAAGGCTACAATCCTGTATTGTAGTCTATTCAATTCAGGGGCATTAAACCAGCTCAGGCTTGAGGGTCTCCCTTCCGTCAGTGTTTCGGGATTGCAGCAATTTCTATCCTTTATTGGAAACAAAAGCCTATCAAGTTTCATGGAGGTTTCTCCCAAATAAATGTGTAGAGGAAATTTGCAGATCGGGCAAAAAGTAATAATGCTTTATTTTAAAATCTGGAATTTGGAGATCTATAGCATAGGCAACTCTCTCTTTATATCCTGATAACATTTTCCACCTTGGTATCTTTTTTTTTTTTTTTGGAAGACCTTAATATACTAATTCCAGTTCCCAGGCTTGAAGTTGTTGCAAAGCTAATCTGGATCCTGTAGCAAGCACATTTAGTGTCTGCTTTGGCTGTAGGATGACCTATTACCCATTTTAAAATGATTCACAAAAGAAGATGGATGGGAAACTTTCTCTCTTTCTTTCTGGTCCAGGATTGTAGATTAGACACCCATGATCAATGGTTTTATCAGAAAGAGGCAACAAAGAGAAATAAGGCACCAAGTGACAATTATACCTGGAGAGCCAAAAGTAGCTGATCAAACATGAAGGACAAAGAACCTGTCTGGGTTTTTTTTTTCCCTTCTTAAAGCTATAGTAACAAAAGTAGCAAAATTAATAAAAACAGAATATCAAATTTTGATAACAATATTCTTCTGGATACCTTAAGCATGATCATCACATGTATCCAATATGAGATGAAATAATAATGTTAATGACTTCATAGCTCTTGCTAAGATTTCATCTGCATGCTTCCGTTTTAAAGTTCTAACAGATAGGGCATTACCCATGTTTTCTTTCTTTAAAATTGGGATAGCAGGAGAGGCAGTTTAGCAAAGTATGAAAAGTGGTAGCTTTTTCCTTATATGTACCTGCTTTATGTTTCATGGGAGGAGGGAAAAGGTAAAGATAAGGAAAATAGAAATAAGAAAACAAATGTCCAGGTAAAGGAAAACTGTAGGTTGGATTAAGGTTTGCTGGCATCAAATCTAATAGCAACTAATGATTTCCCTTTTTAACTCTAAACAAAAAATTGGTAAGAAACTCTCCCTTTCTTTCACTAGCTTCTAACATGCATTAAATGTAGCCTAACAATTAATTGTTACGTACATTTAACATGAAAAGTACAGGTAGCCCTCATTTTGCATCCTTCTGCCATTAAAATGGTGATGAAAAAAGTAACTTTACAACCAATTCTTCACAGGTTTGTAAAGCAAAGGAAAGCTGAAGTAAGATAAGTGCAGTTGTTGCTTCACTTAGTGACTTAGTGTTGTTTCACTTTGCTTATTGAACAAATTTCTAACTATCCTAATTGTGGTTACTAAATGAGGACTATTGTAGAAAACAATTATACAATCTCAGTGATGTCTACAATTTCAAAGAGTCAAAGAGGCCCAGTGTTTAGATTTACTTTGTGGGTATCCATTTCTCTCTCTCAAGACAACAGAGTTGGGGTAGGGTCTCCCCTAATTTTACTCCCACAATAACAACCAATCCTGTGACAGAAATAGAACCCAGGGGAGGGAGGCAAATCCTGCCATGATTGTGTCTTGGGAGTGAGATAACTGAAATGGATCAGCTTTTGGGTAACCAGTCTCTTACTTGTAGGAGACAGCAATAATTGAATCTGACAAACACGGGAATGGATGAATAAGCAATGGAAGCAAGATCCATATCCAATTGCAGTGAAGGGGCTTTTACATATTAAAGTAGAAATAGATTTCAAAATGGGCTAGCCCCTTAACATAACCCCCTTCTTCCCTGAATAGTGGAGGGTAACTCTCCTTTTGGAAAGTTTGGAGAGAAGTTAGTGTTAAAAATGGGAGGCATGTAAGAAAAGAGTCTAGGAGACATTGTGCTCATGGGGATTAAAAAGCCTACAGTGGAGGCTATAATATTCTTCAGTCAAGAGAAATCAGGAGAAATTAGAAATATGTACAGCTTGGACGACAGAAGGAAAAAGGTAGGACACAAAACCTTTAAATGTATTAAGGATGTGAATAAGGTTCTAGAAGGCAGTACCTTCAATATTAAGCAAAAATCAAGAACATTGAGGCGTAATCTCAAACTGACAGGAGGGATGCACAAAAGCAGGGTGGATTTGATTTAAATCGAGTTGATTTAAATCACAATTTAAATCATGATTTAAATCACTAGTAAAAAGGCTTGATTTAAATCGACTCGATTTAAATCATAATTTTTAAAGAGCAACTGTCATCTCTGCTACTCCTTTGACCCACTGTTGACTCACCGATAGTCCCAGTGTTGCAGAATATACAGCCTCATGCTACATAACTAAGCTCCATTTCATGCTGAATAAACTAAATTATTTATGTATCTTAAATAGAAAACTATATTACGATAGATTTTTACCCCAAAAGTTTTTTATTAAAATAAATTCGATAAAAATAAAAAAAATCCGATTTAAATAAAAAAAATGTGATTTTTTTGATTTTTTTTAAAAAAATCATTGATTTTTATCCACCCTGCACAAAAGTAGTGCTAGAGAGTATTGACAGAAAGAGTAGTGGAAGCTTGGAGCCAACTTCCAGTGGAGTTAGTGGGTCAGTCATCAGTAACTGACTTTAAACAACTTGGGATAAACTCACGTCTATCGTCTGAAAAAAACTAATAAATAAAAAAACAATAACTTGGGAAGGTAGGTAATTAAAAATGCCAAAACCAGTCTGAACATTTGATTGTGTAATAAATCATCATAATGAAAAATAAAAGAAAAATATCAATAATTATTTTTTTAAAAAAAACCTCAAGGGGCAGATTCTGTGTTTCTTACAGTTGCAACTCTTACAGTTGCTCACTTGATTTCTCCTCTAAGAAAATGGGTAACAAAGTCTAACTAGTGTTATATACTCTGAAGCTATTATTTAGTGATGTTGAAATAAGGGAGCAATACTCTGCTTAGATCAGTACAGCTAATCTAAAGATTGCTTTGTTCATGAGTTGGGTTGATATAAGGGCAATATATCAGCTGGCCAAGGAGGAAATGGATGTTGTGGAGAAGTGCTGGTGGGCAGGGCCTTTAAGTGACATGCTTAAGTGAGTTATGAGGATTCCAGCCAATGAGCTGGTAGTGACAGAAGCCTTGTGAGCTATATGACAGTGGACATTTTGTCCCCAAATCTCCCCTCACCCCTGCAGAATCCTTCAAACTTTGCTGAGATCCAGAGGTGTTGTTTTTATGTCAAACAATTCTAGGTTAAAAATAATATTTGGTCTTGGCTGCCTGGATCTAAAGCTGAGATTGCGGCTTGGCAGAAGCCCTCAGTGTTTCTAGAGGAGAGATTAAAATGAGCCAGAGCCTTGAAAAGTTGTCTGTCTGAAAGATAATTTCTCACTCTGCAATTTGAGGAAGCAATTGGGTTGCATATTGTTGTTGCAGAACAAATTGATAGCTTGGATTAATTTTAGGTTAATGTTACTTAAGGGCTATCCAAGGGAACCGCCAACCGAGGTCTTTCACTTTGACCTGGAAACAATCTCTTGCCATGTTGCTGTGCTATCTGCTGTGCGTGTGAATACCGCATTTGCAGGGTACAATCCTAGATTTATAAATACAAAATGTATTTCCTGTCTGAAGTTTCCGTTGTTTGTGTGATAGTTTAGGACTCTAGGCAGTTGTGCTTTTGATTTCATCATATGCCACAGGACTTGTGTAGCACGTCAGATCTGAAGGGAGAAGAAGGCATTGTATAGCACCTGTCCACAATTCCTTAAAGCAGCTGAGTCTTATCCCAGGCTCTCCAGACAACCTTCCACAACTGCAGCATAAACTCAGGAAATGATGCACTTTATTTAAGGCTGTAGTTTTCAAACTTGGCAACTGTGTGGATAACTCCCAGAATTCCCCATCCAGCTGGCTTCCCTTTGAATCCAAAGTGCTACTATGCAATCTGTTATATGCAATTACATTTCTTCAAGGATAGGTTGTTTGATCTTGTGCAGGCTTTTGTCAGCTGCAGTAGGGATTTTTTCCCTAAGTGGTTCTTACCAGTAATTCTATGAAGGATTCTGAAGAAGGATTTAGAAGAGTGGAAAAGAAATAGTGAATCAACAAAAACTCCTTCCTAGGTTTTGCTAGATCAAAGATTCTCAGCGGAGAACACAACCTGATTTATTAATTAGGGCTGTTTCAAAAGCATTTGTTTAAATTTGGTCAATAAGCTTTTTGGTCAGTTAAAAATGTTCCTCTGAATAAGTGGGTAGCAGATTAAAACTATGAAAGCATTTAATGAATCTAGATGGAACTGGTGCCTTCTTAGAAGAGATTGTTTACTGTGTCCTCAGAGACAATATGCTCTAATATATGTGCACATCTTTAATAAGAAAATATGGACTATTCAAGAATATTTAATAACAAGTGCCTATGATATTTCTTTAATAAATTGTCATTTTCTTTGGAAATATGACCTGAGGCTTTACAGGTAATCTTAGACTTACAACAATTCATTTAGTGACTCTTTGAAGTCACAACGGCATTAAAAAAGTGACTTATGGCCATTTTTCACACTTATGACTGATGCTGCATCCCCATGGTCGTAATCAAAATTCAGACACTTGGCAATTGAGTCATATTGAGAGTCCCGTGATCATGTGATGGCTTTTTGTGACCTTCTGACAAGTAAAGTCAATTGGGAAGCCAGATTCACTTAACAGTGGAATTACTGACTTTAATAACTGCAGTGATTCACTTAACTATGGCAAGAAATGTCATAATAAATGTCTCCGTTTTGGGCTCAGTTGTGCTTGTAAGTTGAGAACTGTCCGTATTCACACTTGCGTCAAACTCTCAAGTCAAGGAATCCCCTTTGGATGGTGGACCTTGTACTTTGTCATTGGTCTGTGTGTGTCCATCAGATACCTTCTCCTATACATATATTCGTATGATTTGAATTGTGTATAAATAATTAACAGTTCCCTTCTCTTTTCCCTCACATAATGAAAACAGTAGAAAAGAAGATAAAAATTAAAAAAAAACCCTAAGTCTTAGCTTGTCACATACGGTATATGTTAGAAAATTAAACTCAAAGTTACTATCGTATCAATGTTTACAAAATCAACCTCCTCATCTCTGAAGTGGCCTAGATATTAACCTGTCTTGATACAACTTTGTGACTCTTCTCCCAATACTTTCAAACAGAATTTTTTGTGGCATTTATCACTGTTATCAATGCATCTGAAATTAATTAGACTTCTGCAGGCTTTTAATTCAGTCAGTGAATTAAAGTTGGTTTCAAGTACCGATTTTATTTTTTTCTGTTGTCAATGTGATTGACTAATTGCAACCAGATTGCAAATAGATGTAAAGAAATTTAATGGGAATCTGTGGTTCTGTTTCCATTTACAATATATTTCAGAGGCAGCATGGGTAAGGCTGTTAGAAACTTAATGGAGAGACATTTGAGTTTTAAGTTACGTTATTTTCAGTTTAATTACACGTTACTTAGATCAGTGATGGCTAACCTTTTTGCCGTCGTGTGCCAAAAGCAGGGGGAGCTGTGAGAGGGTCGTGCGCACACATGCCCAAATCCATAACTCAATGTGCCCCACCCCGTCCCCCATGTATGCACGCATGACCCCCCCCACACTTTTGGCACGCAATGGCACGGTGGGCCCAGTAGGCCTTCCCTAGGCTCCAGAGGCTTTCTAGGAGCCTGGGGAGGGCGAAAACGGCCTTCCACACCCTTCTGGAGGCCCTCTGGAGGCTGGAAGCAGCTTGTTTTCCGACTTCCGGTGCGACCGGAAGGCCTCAAAATCAGCTGGCCGGTGCGCGCATGCGCACTGGAGCTGAGTTAGCACAATGCGTGCCATAGGTTCGCCATCACAGACTTAGACATATAAAAATAACTCATTGCTTTGCTATAATAACATTACTTTAATGCAGAATATTATTCAATCGATTTTTCAAAGCTAAACTCTTGTACACTCTTATATTCTCAAAAAAGCATACATAAGACTTTAGCAATTAGAAACAGTTGTAACATTGGTCAGAACATAATGTGTACATTTTTCAAAACATCTGAGCTACATCCTTTGCATTGTGGAATGTTATGAATGATTGAGAAACAGGAAGGATCTGTCTTTCCCAATATCTTTAATATATTAAAAAAGGTTTGTTCTACGATTCTCAAGAAACAACCGGAAGCGCACAAAGAACAAACTGAAGCAGTGTATCTAATATTTGTGATCAGATCTGCCACATGTCCACTTAATATACGGTACTTAAGGTTTAAGATCCAACAGTTATTAAAACTTACATTTAAAAAACTGATATGGGGGACAATCCTGTTTCTTTGCCCATGAAATCCTAAGGAAGATTTGAAAATTAAAGAACATTTATTGAAATTGGTCTAATTTGCTCCAATAACCCAAGAAATTTGATATACTTCTTCCACTCAGACTTTATGGCCATTTTTTGACTCCCTCCCTTCCTCGTGCTTATGTTCAAAACTTGAACTTTTGGCAGCTTAGTTAGGACAACTCTAGGTCAATTCATAATTATTACTTCCTTAATATATAAGAAATGCTGATGGATTGGATTTGTTTTATTTATTTAATTTTTTGAGGGAAACTTAAATGGGAAAGGCTATTTTTGAAACTTGTAATGTATTTATAATGTATAAAACTAAACAATTATATTTTAAATTTCCACACTAGGTCCTTTCCAGAACTTAATGTCAGTGCATACATAGTGAATTATTCAATGTAGATGGATTTTGTAAATTAAATTTCCCTTTCATTGTGGGTTTCACATAATATGAAAAGAGACCTTCCTCCAAACAGCTTGGACTGGAAATAGTTCATTCGGTGAACAATAATCCAAAATCTCTGATTAAACAGTCTTTTATGGGGAAGGTCACAATGACAACACAATAATTCCCATGAATATTCCACCTTCAAATGAAATGCCTCTATGTAGGCAGTTACGGTGGTAACATCATTTGTTGTCTTTCACTCTTTCTTTGTAGATGATTGAACAGGTGAGGCCAGTTTCATTTGTTCACTGTTGAGGTAACTATTAGTCATCCTATCTGTGAGAAAGAATTCTCCTGGAGACAACAGTCCTCCAGGAGAATTCTGGTTGCATGGGATAGAGTTGCATGGGATAGAGAGGATCTATGAAATATTCTGGGGGAAGGTGTTCTTTAGGTCAGGGGTCTCCAACCTTGGCCACTTTAAGACTTGTGGACTTCAACTCCCAGAACTCTGGGAGTTGAAGTCCACAAGTCTTAAAGTGACCAAGGTTGGAGACCCCTGCTTTAGGTGACTTAAGTTGACACATGGTGTAGCAGTGATTGTTAATTTTTTTCCTTCAGTATCCAAAACTCCTTTATATAAAGTCCTTATTTAAATGTCCACATTAATGTTGGGACATTCTGGGACATTATTTGTTTGTCAAATACACCCCCCAGAACCCCCACTTGTACCCAAGTTTGGGTAATTCACCCAACTTTGGGAAGCATTGTAATATATCAGTCCACATTCTCATGGGTTTTTGAGAATCCTGGTGCAAGGTTTCAGAAGCTCCTCCAGTTGAGAAAATCAAGGTGCTTCAAATTCTTGTTAGATGTTTGAGAGGAAGCATGAAATATTCTGGTGCCAGAGCAGTTGATATGTTAAAAAAAAGGTATGGTAATTGCATACTATTTTTTATGTCAAGATAAAATATTTTTAGAAGGATCTCAGCTAGAGAGTAAACTTATACAAATTAGTCTTTGTGTCAATGTGTTTATCTACATAATTTGGAGGACTCGAAGGCTTTGTTGGAATCCAGCTTTCCTTACATGAAGCCTGCATGAAATTATTGAGGATATTAAATGTTGTACTTAATAGACTGGTGTTGTAACACTGACTTCTGTTGGCATATTAGGGACATCTCTGGAGGGACACACAAGGATTTCCAGTGTATTTTTGTTATTTACAAATACCTGAACATAATTGGGGGACAGGGTTTTTCTTGAGCAACTGACAGATGATTGCAAAGATAATATGAATGTGGAAGTGAGGAGACCTTGCAGAAAGGATTAAGAGATTGCGGAGGTTTTGTCTATATTTGTTGAATTGTCATCTTTGCTAATCTTGTGATTTTGCTTCCAAACTGGCCGACTTTACAATCTAGCTATGACAGTCCTGTTTTAAATGATTTGTGGGTTTTGCAGGTAAGGAAAGGATTGATCCTTCCATCTTGCCTGTAGGTCTTACTTCCTCAAATTTGCCTTAAGAGATGAAAGTCCTAAGTAGTTTTCCAAATATCTGTCTGCATACTTAAATAAATAGCTTCTTTCCATTCTTTAGGCAGTTTAGTTTGAATTCAGAGTGTTCCCAAATAATTCCTAGTAGATAAAGGGAATGAGATAAAATAACAATTTTTGATTCAGAATGTTCAGGTGATTTCCTTTTATGCTGATGTAAATGGTTGATTATAAGAGGTTAAGCAACTGAAATTATGGCTTAAAGTTAGAAAATAATTGTGTGTTTAATGTTTCTAGTCATGAAAACTATGCCACTAGTAACGAGAATAGTCTTGTGTCAAAACTCACTTTTCAACATATCAGCTTTATATTCCGAATACAAATTAGTTCTTGGTGTAGCAGTTATTTTTGATCAGTGGATTTGATTAAAAAAATGAAATGTCAAGGCCTGCCTGACAAAAATGGTTTATTATGATATAAATAACAAAGAATTGCAGATATCCCTTTTCTTGTCTATCTTATGTTCCTTTTGTAATCTTTAGAAGAGACTCTCCATGTAACAGCCAGTCATAAATTATCAGTTTGAAAAAAACTTTACATTTGGAGAAGTACAGAAGAAATTACAATCAAGGAGTATGTCCCCTTCCAAATGCCCTTAATCCATTTCCTCAAAATGCTAAACCTTAAAACCACGTTAACGCAACAGAATCACTTTGTCCGCCATTTTCGCCCTCCCCAGACTCCTAGAAAGGCTCTGGAACCTGGGGAAAGAGAAAAACGGGCCTTCCCCACCACCCCACGAGGCTCTCTGGAGGCAAGAAACAGCCTGTTTCTCTATTTCTGGTGGGCCCAGAAGGTGTGAAAATCAGCTGGCTGGCACGCACATGCACACTGGAGCTGAGCTCACGTGCCCACTGAGATGGCTACGTGTGCCATAGGTTTGCCATCACGGGTATAGGGTTTCCTGCATGAGCGGGAGTGTTGGATTAGAAGACCTCCAAGGTACCTTCCAACTCTGTTATTCTAATGATCATATCCATCTATCATAATTTCATTTTTTTCTGTTTTAGGCAGAAAGTCCAAAAGGGGCTTCCAGGTCTCTGATCAAAGTTTTGCCATCTCAGCCAGTTCCAACAACTTTCACTATCCAGTCTTCCATTGTAGGTAATGTCAAATCTTTCCACCTTTGTGCATATAAATGTTTTTCTGAAGAAACAAGGTACAATACCATGGGGGGGGGTTTCCAACTGTTTATCCATGAGTCCCCAAAGAAGTATCTCAGGTTTCTATTTTATATTGGTCTTTAAAATCTTCTGCATTAATTTGAATCCATTTTAAAGCTTTTTTACAGGTCCACCAAGCATGATAAAAAGACCCCCTCTTGTTCACATTTCCAGCTTACATTTAAAGTACCTTTACACATTTTAGATAATTTTTCCAATGACAAATATCACTGGTACATTTTTCATAAATATTATCTTTACAATTATAATGTGTGAATTTCAGCCCTTTTATCAATATATTCTCCCATTGTTCCATCTGCATATTATATCCAAAGTTTTTACCCCATTTTATCATGAGGGAGGGGGGGAAAAGAAGAAAAAACTGATTTAATTGGTATTAGGAAAATAAACCCTCAGAAGCAAAACATACACTTTACATATGGTATGTGTATGTATGTATGTATGTATATATATATATATATATATATATATATATATATATATATATATATATATATACACACACACACACACACACACACACACAGAGAGAGAGAGAGATGCAAAAAGGGAAGCAAAACAGAAGTAAAATTATTCTAATATGGGCATGATAATTTCACTGTAATAATTCAGTGTTTTTAAAAATGAATTATACATGATTTATAGAGAATGCTATTTTTACTCAGTCTTGCATGTTCTCGATACAAGCCTTGTCTGGTCTACTTTGTACCATTTTGTCATGAAGCTTTGTATTCCAGAATTCCAGGTGAAAAAGACTTAATCACTGAATAGAAAAAGATTAAAGAAGATAAATTTCCCTCCTGTTTATTACTGGAAGGCAGATTGTCCATTTACTTGATTTACATAATTTTTAAGGTAAATGTTTCACCAGTGTGGAATTGTGAGATGAACAGCTGCCATAAATAAAATAAAATAAAATAAAATATAAAATATAAAATATAAAATAATATAAAATATAAAATATAAAATATAAAATAATATAAAATATAAAATATAAAATATAAAATAAAAATATAAAATAAAATGTAAGCAAATGCTTATCACCTTGATTGCTAAGAACACTTTCTTTCCAAATGGGTAATTTGGATCCAGAAGATCTTCCTCTATGCATCTGAAAGATGTTTGCAATTCTGTGGTTTCTTAGGAATCTACCAAACATTCAAAAATTTACACACATACATACACATATATAAATTTAGTCTTAAAATCAGTATTTTTGGGGTGGCTTAAAAACTAGACAGAATCTTTCTGATAGGTATTGTACATTGTATTGGGAAACTAGGAAAAGAGTAAAGGTTCCATAAAGAATGAAAAATAAGTGTCTGGGATAAAAAATAAATTGTTTGGTAGTAATGCAGTAATGCAGTTGAGTTATTAAATTGGTCAAAATAAACTTAGTATGTACGGCATATTCATAGGACTTACATTAAAGGAACTAATCAGAATGGGAATAATTACAATTTTTATTCCAAAATAAAAATTTATAGATTTTTTAAAAATCTATTTATATTCCTAAAATGGATTTCTGTTCCAGAAGTATCATTGGGTGATTTTTATTTGGGGACTTTTATTTTTATTTTTATTAAGCTTCTTCTAAATTGCTGATCAGAAATCCCATGCCACTACTCCATTGCAAATAAAGTAATTAAACAAACGTACCCTTAATTTTGATACCAGCTATGCTTTTAAAATTCTGCAGCTCCCACTTTTCTTAAAATGCTCACGCTAGTCTCTTTCTGAAAAAGTAGTAAATAACAAAGGGATGTTCAGCTCTTTGAATTTTTAAAAATCTTGTTGTTTTTTTTTATAGCTGTAAAACCAGCAGTTCAGAACCCACTGAGACCATTAGGGTAGAAAATACTGTTCTAAATGATTATGCTCTCTACTCATGTCCTCCACAATTAGCAGCTAACAACCCGCAATTGTAACAGCAGAAGGTTATCTTGACAATGAAGATCTGTGCCCTTGAAGAAAGCAACCCTGCAGTGTGTTTTTCCTCCCCCCAAGTACAGCACCATTGTGTTATGTATAACTGTCTCGCATTAATTCTGCTGTATTTATTTCTTTTGGAGGACAGTATGGGGCTGTGACTTAACAATACAATGCAAGCATCAGATCTTTCAAGGGATAACAGGATGAAAAAAACCCTGCTTTTCCCTAGGACAGTGATGGCTAATCTTTTTGCTGTCACGTGCCAAAAGCGGGGGGTCGTGCGTGCATGTGCCCACACCCATAATTCAATGTGCCTCGCCCCTGTGCATGCACATGCCCCCCCTGCTCCTCCCGCTTTTGGCAAGTGATGGCACTGTGAGCCCGGTAGGCCTGTTTTTTGCCCTCCCTAGGCTCCAGAGGCTTTCTAGGAGCCTGGGGAGGGCGAAAACAGCCTCCTCCCCACCAGAGACCCTCCAGAGGCTGGAAATGGCCCGTTTCCCGACTTCTGGTGGGACCGGAAGGCCCGTTTTTTGCTCTCCCCAGGTTCCAGAGGCTTTCTAGGAGCCTGGAGAGGGCGGAAACAGCCTTCCCCACCCCTCTGGAGACCGTCCGGAGGCCAGAAACAGCCTATTTCCTAATTTCCGGTGGGCCCGAAAGGCCTGAAAATCAGCTGGCCGGCGCACACATGCACACTGGAGCTGAGCTAGGGCAATGCTTGTGCCATAGATTCGCCATCAGGCCCTAGGAGCTCGCTCTATTCATATAAATAAAAATTAAACTTCTCTCTCTCTCTCTCTCTCCCTCTTCCCCCCCCCTCTCTCTTTCTTTTTAAACCCAGGCTTCTAATTGGAGTCCCAATGGTTCCTTTGTATCAGTCCCTGGGATTGGCTCTTCCCCAGTTAAGCAGGGCAACAAATATACGAAATTTCAGGTATTTATTTCATATTTATACCAGCTTTTCTCCAAAAGTGTTCCTGACAATTTATATTGTTGTTTTATTCTTGTCATTATCCTGCGAAGTAGATTGGATTGAGGAAAAAAGTGATTGTGGGTAGGAGGAGACTGGAAGGTGTCCCTTTTTACAGACTCTTCTCCAGGGATTTAACTCTGTACAGGTAGTCCTTGACTTAAAACAATTCATTTAGTGACTGTCCAAAGTTACAACGGCACTGGAAAAAGTGAGTAATGATTGTTTTTCAGAGTTACAACTGTTGCAGCATCCCCACAGTCACATGATCAAAATTCAGGCACTTGGCAACTGGCATGTATTTATGCAGTGTCCCGAAGTCATGTGATCAACTTTTGCAATCTTCTGACAAGCAAAGTTAATGGAGAGACCAGATTCACTTAACAACCGTGTTACTAACTTAACAACTGCAGTGATTCACTTAACAACTGTGGCAAGAAAAAACGTAAAATGACATAATATTTCCTTAACAGCTTATCTTAAATTTTGGGCTCAATTGTAGTCATAAATCAAGGACTACCTGTATTCGAGAGCTTGCTTAAAGCAGAAGCTTTCAGGCTGACTTCTTAACTGCCCATCTTCCTCACAGAACACACTTGCTTTTTGAAGTAGATGGTACTTTAATTTCTTTAATCAATGATCTGATGCAGTACGTCAGCTTTTATGTTCCAAAAGAATCATTAGATTTGGATAGATAGAGGTATGGGCCCTCCCCCTTTATCATTATGTTGCTACTCTACAAGTGTGCGGGAAATATTTCTGCAAAATACTTGACGTTCAAGAGGGAACAAAGACTCTTGAAGTTTGTGATTCATCCCTTGTGTAATGAATCACTGGTGGAGTGTGTGAAACCCTGAGTGAAAGGCTGGCTGTTCCTCAGCTTTTGGAGTGATCCTTGAAAACTAAAAACTTGGAGGCCCTGAAGCCAGCTAAGTGTCTTCTGCACCAATGAGTATTTTGAAAGATGCAGTTCATAACAAACATTTTTTAGAACCAATAAGTCACCTAGAATATTCTTCAGAGTGAAAATATAAAAAGATTTGGTTCTGTTTTGTGTGGCTTTGTCGATTTGCCATCTTCATCTTCAAAGCCAGATCCAGAACACCAGAAGGTTCCATGCTGCTTGTGGTCTCACATCACACTAACTTATCTTTTGTTTGATTTTTGGCTTGGTGGGAACTGTGAATCCAAGAGTTACAGTGCATCAAACATGTTGTGTAGCCTAAGTGTGAATCGGGCTCCTAGGTCACAGATCTCTACAAACTGTGACCAAAACAGATCATACCATTATGAGATGGGAAACTCAGCATTGACCAATTGACCTGAATCTGGCTTCTCCAGATTGCCATTTCTAGAATATCTAGCCAGCGTGATGCTTGGCTGAAGAAGTTTAATGGGAATAATCTTTGGTATAGATATATAGTAGAAATTGAGACTTCCAGGGAATCTTGGAAGTCTAAATTGTGGACCAACTTTCTTGGAACTTTAGTTTTGCAGTATTTTTCAGTACAGGTGGTCCTCAACTTAAAACCATTCGTTTAGTGGCCATTCAAAATTACAAGGCATTGAAAAATTGACTTAATGACCAGTTCTCATACTTACGACCCTTGCAGCATCCCTACAGTCCTGTGATCAAAAATGGGATGCTTGGCAACTGTATTTGATAGTTGCAGTGTCCTAGGGTCAAGTGATCACACTTTTGACAAGCAAAGTCAATGGGGAAGCTGGATTCACTTAACCACCGTGTTGCTAACTTAATGACCTCACTGATTCACTTAACAACTGTGGAAAGGAAGGTTGTAAAATGGCGCAAACTCACTTAGCTGTCTTAATTAGCGATGGAAAATTTTTGGCTTTATTGTGGTCATAAGTCAAGGACTACCTGCAGTGTACAATCACAATGAAACACCCTGTGATATATAATCAATGGAGCTGTGCAGCATCTTGGATCAGATAGAAAAAGATGCATCCACATGCTGGTAACACCTGAAACCAAATGCCTCTTTTTCTGGGATTACACTGCTGTAACAGAGAGCAGCCTCACCATCCCAGAAAAAAGACTCAGCTGCTTTGAGGAGTTGCTGACTGGGGCTTCATTGATGCTTCTTTGCACTTGGAAATAGCTGCTGCCCTTTGAATCCAAAGAGCTGCCCTTTGTGACCAGAGCTATGTTAAAAGATTCCTCACATAGCAATCATTCCAAGAGAAAAACAGAATGTATATATTTAAAACAGCAAATAATTATTCTAAAGTTTATTGGGATTAAAATGTGTGTCTTGCATAGCTAGAGATCTTTTAAAAAAATCAAGTGACTTAACTTTATAAAGGAAGTGTGCCATACATAGACTGATTTTAAGAGCCAGAACCTTGTTCTGTTAAAACTCAAAAAATATGTGTAACACTTTTTAATTATGGGTACAGCTATTTTTTTTTATTAGTCAATGAGTCTCACAGTTTGCCTTTTCTTTCATTATAAAAGTACAGAGCTGTACTGACTCTACAGTAAGTGTATTGCCTATTTAGAAGTTAAGTCCCATTGCTTTTAGGTGGGGGTACTGCATGCTAAGTATTACATTAGGTAGGATTACAACTTGATTCTGTTGGCCAGATCCCCTCTGTGTAACTCTCTAACGCTAGCAAATGGGGATGGAGGTGGGGTGGGGGGTGTAGCAGAGTACAAGCCAGAAAAGCCTGCCAGATAAATATTTAATCAGTGTTAGGTTTCTGTGTAAGAATCAAGCTTCATAATGGAATGCTTTCTTTCTCCATCTCTCACTCTCCACAAATATGTACAGGTAGTCCTCAACTTACAACCACAGTTGAGCTCAACATTCTGTTGCTAAATGAAGCATTTGTTAAATGGGAATTTTGCCCCTTTTTACAACCTTTCTTGCCACAGTTGTTAAGTGAATCACTGCAGTTGTTAAGTTAGTAAGTGTTGTTGAGGGAATCTGGCTTCCCCATTGACTTTACTTATCAGAAGGTCCCAAAAGGGGATCACATGACCCTGGGGACACTGCAACGGTTTTAAGTGTGAAAAACGGTCATAAATCACTTTTTTCAGTGCTTCTGTATCTTTGAATGGTCACTAAATGAACTGTTGCAATTTGAGGATTACCAGTATATGCACTGTTAAAATGGTAGCAAGTTTCTCTAACATCTTTTTTTATGTTTCCTTTCAGTCCCTCATTGCTGGTTTTAACTTTCTGGCACAATGTTGTTTTTAATTGTGAAGGAGATTACCATGATTTTGTATGCTCTGTTTTATCTCGGCTGTTCACTGCCTTGAGTCCTGCTGGAGAAGGGTGGTATAAAAATCAAATCAAATCAAATAAATAAATAAATGATATAGGTTTCCCAATTTACTGCCCTCCAAATATAACCCCCAGATTTCCCCAACCGTATGGCCTGCATTTGGAGGGCACAAGATTAGAGAGAAAAGAGAATCCTGTAGTTGAAATGGATCCTGAAGTGACCTTGGCTTACTTAATGTCCCCGGGAGATCTACTGAGACTTCTCTCTTCTCTTTTATCAGCCTCAGCAATGTGTGCAGTTATATCCAGAAGCTGACTCGTGTGCGAGTGGTTGATAACAGCACCTTGGGGAACACGCCGTATCACCGGCCTCCAAAATGTATCCACGTCTACACCAAAAACGGAGTGGGCAAAGTGGGTGACCGAATTCTTCTGGCTATCAAAGGGGAAAAGAAAAAGGCGTTAATTGTCGGATGCAAGTTTCCAGGGCCCCGCATGACTCCTCGGTTTGATTCTAACAACGTGGTGCTCATCGAAGATAATGGGAATCCAGTTGGGACACGGATCAAAGCTCCCATACCTTCTCTGCTGAGGAAAAAAAAAGAATTCTCCAAAGTGTTGGCCATCGCCACAGAGTTTGTATGACTACCCGGGAGGCCCTGCGTGACAAACAAGGGGATGTTTGTGGGACTGTCCCTTGAGTTGCATTTCTCTTTTCATTCCCAGAATTGAGGAAGAAGTGTTTGAAAAAAAGTAGGAAGAGGATGGCGAGGAGTGCTAAGACATCTTTGGGGGAAAATACACTTTCCATTATTTTGGGTAAACAGTTGTTCTTCTGAACTAGTTTAATTAAAGACGGAGTGTTAATTAAAGGCAGAGTATTTTGTATGATTTATGCTTTTGAAAGAGGTGGAAAAGGAGAAAGCAAAGGCTGGAAGCCTGAGAGGGCCATTCAGAGTGTCAAAATATTTGACCATAATCTGTTCTTTTCTATTAATCTCCACTTATTTTTGTGGGTTATTTCTTTCCCAGTTTTATTTTGTTAAAACATTCTGTGCATTGCTCAGATTCCAACCAGCAATAACTTTATAAGTAAATTCCAGCATGGTTTTATGCTATTGATAAAGGCAAATAAAAAGGAAATAAAGGTCATAAATAACATTACTATGTTACTATGCTTCCGAAATGGTTTTTCACAATTAAATCCTGATACCGTGTCCATCTTTCCAGCCTTCATAAATTATGAGGCCTTGGGATATTCAGGTTACCCATGTACCATTGGGTGGTTTCCAATTGCTCAGTCCTTTGTTTTTTTCTTTCTTTTTATCTGCAGTCTTTGCCATATTAACCCCGATTCTGTATTGCTAGCTGAATAAATTAGGGGCACTGAATATAAACTATGCAGATCTCATGAGTGGAATTGTGACCTTTGTGTTATTGATGAATAGCTTTTGACTTCTGAGAGTTACTGCTATGCAAAGCCTTTTATCACTGGCATTCTGTTTTACTTTGATGCAGAAAGTAAAGTAACCAGAATAATCATGGTAAACCTCTGGATTTCCACAACATGGAAGTGTAAATCTTTGGCTGTATCCCCACAATATTCACACTCTGGGTAGCTCCTCCAAAGGATTTTAGATGTGTGGACTGATATGGTAGAAAAAAATGTAAGCTAGTAGAAAAAATTGTAAGGGATTCAATATTTGAAAAGCAGAGTTAGCATGGCAAGAACAAGAATGAATGCCCTTGGTTTATTCCAGGGGTGGCTGAGGAATTCTGGGAGTTGAAGTCCACAAGTCTTAAAGTTGCCAAGGTTGCACACTCCTGGTTTATTCTGTGGGGAGCATGGAGGATTTTTTTTCTCATTGTGCCATCTTGTGGTGATTCATGTTTATGTGCTTCTGGCTTGATTTCAAGAATTTTGTTTGGTTGAGAAAAGCTTTCAGTACTGGATATATGTAAAGCGCTTTTTATTCCCTATTATTAACAAGGAACTTAAACAAGCAGTTGTGTTAAAGGAAAAAAGAGAGAAAAATCACTGAATTCTCTTTTTTTTACCTTTATTTATAAATTTTATTTATTTATAAAATGTATTGGCCGCCTATCTTACCATATGGTAACTCTGGGTGACTTACAATCATAAAAATATATCTATACATGTACAATTAAAACATAAATTATTAAAATCAAGATTAAGACCTAAGGACAAATGGGGAAGGCGCAGGCAGAGGGGTGGGGGGGAGGTGGGATCTGTTGTTACTTGATCAACCACCTCCACTGTGCAGAGCCAGGTCTTTAGGCCTTAATGAAAATATAGGAGGCTTGGGGCCAACTTCACATCAGTGGGGCAAGATGTTCCAGAGGGCAGGAGCAACAGCAGAGAAGGCCCTCGTCCTAGATCCCACCAGCTGGAATAATCACGCTGACGGGACATGCAGCATGCCTCTTCTGCCTGCATGAGTGGGGTGGGCCAATCCCAGTGAGACGGTCCCTCAAATATCCTGGACCCATTCCATGAATGGCTTTACAGGTCATTGCCAATGCCTTGAATTGCATCTGGAAGCAGACCGGTAATCAATGCAGCTTGCTGACCAATGGTGTTACTGGGGTCATTCTAGCCCCCCCCCAAACTGCCCACACTACCACACTCTGCACAATTTGGCGATCAAATAATTACCTATTGCAGGTGACCCTTTTATTTGCTCCAGTAAAGTTGTCTCTTTTCAAGTCAGTTGCAGAGACTGACATGGTTCTCTGGAATTAATATACATCTTAAACATATCTCAATGCATATTGTAAAGGAATACAGAGCAGACCCTAGGCAAGGCATGAATGAACCATTGAAGAAGGATTTATGAAAGAGATTGCACAGTCCAGAGATTGAAGGAAGCGTGAGAAAGAATTCATCATAACCCCTCCTTGATTTTCTGTTCTCTAGTATAAGAAGGTATAAAACAAAACTTGGACAGGCTTTTAAAATATTTTATTACGTCCCACAACAATAGCATTCCTGGAATCCCTGTGGTGTCTGTTTTTTGACCAGCTCTTTTGATCTTGAAACTCCATGGATGTTTGTTGTTACTCTTACTAGTACATACCTTCCAGTTACAAGCTGTATGTATCTCATAAAAAGATAGAACAACTGTCCTGAGATCATACTACAGGATGGCTTGAAGAAAAACTAGGCCGTGTGCTAAAAACTGCAACAGTGGAGAAGTCTGCCTATTTCCCCCCCAGCCCCCAGCCCCCCAGGCTTAATTGTTGAAGCTACTACTGTAACTTCTGGATATCCTGATTCTTCTCAATGAATTCTAAAATTCTGATTTAAAATGCAGCCCCAGTTAAAGTTAGGCATTCTCATCCTGTAGCTTGAAAGTCAATTTCACTGAATTTGGCAGCACTTCTTGAAAAGATATATGTAGGATTTTGCTGTTCAAGTTATTTTTTTTAACAAGTTTCAATTTAATTTAGGGACAGCATAACATATTGGGTCTAGGAAAACATCAGGGCTATTGCTCTAAAGGTCAAAGACTTTGTTTAAAAGGACTACTGATAATTCTATCCCTGCAGTTTTTTTGACAGTATTATGTACGTGGCTTGTCATTGCCTTGTTTGGGGATTATGTTCTTGGTTTTTCTGAGTCCAGTCAACATTACTAGAATTCCCAGGACATTTCTCATCATCTGACCAGAGATGAACCTGTTTAGCTTCTGAGATCAGCCATGGATGACTCAATGGCTCCACTTGCTGAGGCATACCATCATGTGGCATCTGTACTTATTCATAAGGGATTTGAATTCTCGCTCCCTCCTTGTTTTAAAAGATACATGAAAAAATACAGAATCATCATAAAATAGCATGGCTATATGTGAGTTTTCCATTTTTCTCAACGTTGAAAACACTTTCCCGTGAACAAACTTTATTCAAGTCAATAAACTTTATTTCAGAGGAAAAAGATCCTGGCTTGCATTGTGGTTCTCTGTATTGTGAACATGGAACTCCACAACATTTACAGATCTGAACAAGGAACCATAGTTTCCTATGATAGGAAAATACATGGAATGAAATTCAACCCATAGAGGCAGTCTTTGGCTTACAGCCATTTGTTTAACAACAGTTTGAAGTTACGATGGCACTGAAAAAAAATGACTTATGAGCCATCCTTGAAGTTATAACTATTACATTATCCTCCCCGTGATCACATTATTGTAATTCAGGCACTTGGCAAGGGGTTTGCATTTATGATGGTTGCAGCATTCTATGGTCACATGATTTGTGCCCTTTCCAAATGGGGAGCAGCAATGTGATGCCTCACTTAATGACTGTGTGGCTTAATGATGAATTTTCTGTTCCCACTTGTGGTTGAGGATTACCTATACTGATTGAGAGAAATATCACAGATTGTTTATTATCCTTTGCAATTGGTTTACAGATAGTCCTCGACTTTCAACAGTTTATTTAGTAACCGTTCAAAGTTACAACAGCACTGAAAAATGTGACTTATGATTGTTTTTCACAGTTATGACCTTTACAGCGTCCTCATGATCACGTGATAAAAATTCAGATGCTTGGCAACTGGCTCATATTTATGACCATTGCTGTGTCCCAGGGTCATGTGGTCACCTTTTGCAACCAGGCTCAAGGTTGACTCAGCCTTCCATCCTTTCTAAGGTAGGTAAAATGAGGACCCAGATTGTGGGGGCAATAAGCTGACTTTGTATAAATATACAAAAGTATGAAAGCTATTGCTTAACGCATTGTAAGCCTCCCTGAGTCTCCGGAGAAGGGCGGCATATAAATCATTTAAAAAAAAAAAAAAAAAACCTTTTGACAAGCAAAGTCAATGGGAAAGTAAGATTCAATTAACAACTGTGTTAATACTTTAACAAGTGCAGTGATTCACTTAACAAATGTGGCAAGAAAAGTCGTAAAATGGGGCAAAACTCACTTAACAAATTTCTCAGCAACATAAATGTTGGGCTCAATTGTAGCCGTAAGTCGGGGACCACTTGTTTATATATTGAGTGTGTCAGTACACAGCATGTACCTTCTAGTACAGTGTTTCTCAACCTTGGTAGCTTGAAGACGGGTGGACAGCTAGCTGCTAGCTGGGGGATTCTGGGAGTTGAAATCCACCCATCTTCAAGCTTCCAAGGTTGAGAAACACTGTTCTAGTAGGTAAGATATAATTGATGGCTTGCAAGACAATCTTTTCTGTGTAGTAAAGATTTTAACCCGCATAAAATTGCAATAACTATGCAATTTGAAATGTAACAGAGAAAATGGTAAAAAGTTAAATTCACAAATGAAATAATATATAATATATGAAATAATAATACTAAGACAAAGGGGAAATATGTAACAAAGTTGAATAGTGATATGAGCTTGTGATATGTGTGGAGCTGATATCTTTAGAGAAGTGAAGGAGCAGGTTTTATTTCGAAGGAAGGAGCTAATGTGTGTCAGAAAGTCTGAACTTGATATTATCTAAATTTCTGGAACTGTGTTTGAAAGTAGGAATTCATAGCTTGATGATAGCGACTTGTAACATTCCAGTGAACAATGATAATCACAGTGACCAAATTTACTGGGGGGAAAAAAATAAAGGGCAAGGCTAAAAAAGAGGAAAGTCTGAAAGAGTTTCATAATGATAAAAAAACAACAACACAGCTCTTTAGGTTTAAATCTTTACTTTACAAAGGAAAATTCAAGAGCAAATCCAAGAAAGTAAGAAAATAATCCAGGGGACAGCTTTCTGAAATAAAAGACTGTCGGTTAGGATTATTTTAGCTGTGTATTGCCCAGAGTCACTCTGTGAGTGAGAAGGGTAGTATCTTTAATTTGACAAATAAATAATAAGGATGCACTCACTGTATATGGCCACTGTGATGATAATGGAAGAACCAGGTTTCATTTTGAGGAAAGAGCCTTGGTGGCGCGGCAGATTAA
Organism: Pantherophis guttatus; assembly: GCF_059756535.1. Taxonomy (NCBI): domain Eukaryota; kingdom Metazoa; phylum Chordata; class Lepidosauria; order Squamata; family Colubridae; genus Pantherophis; species Pantherophis guttatus. The sequence goes on along the minus strand of NC_142063.1, from coordinate 286,052,823 downwards.
AGTGCTGTTAAGTAGCACCAGCTGCCAGCAATTACTGCAAGTTCAAATCTCACCAGGCTCAAGGTTGACTCAGCCTTCCATCCTTTCGAGGTAGGTAAAATGAGGACCCAGTTTGTGGGGTCAATAAGCTTACTTTGAATAAAAAAGAACACTGCTTGGGGGGCCCGAAAGCCCTACTAAGCAGGTATATACAAAAGTACAAAGGCTATTGCTTAATGCATTATAAGCCACCCTGAGTCTCCGGAGAAGGGCGGCATACAAATCGAACCAATAAATAAATAAAATAAATAAAATTGCAACATATGGAATTAATGTGGAGAAAATGATGTTTTTGTCAGTGACATGAGCGGGTGAGTGGCCCAAGACAGAAGATTACAGAAAAAAGTAATTGAGCCCTTGGGTGACCCAGGAATGAATGTGAAGGTGATCAGCAAGGATCTATTAGGAAAAAAAATTGTTATCTGGAATGCATAAGTATATGCATAAGTCTCTGTGAGTTTGTGGGGAAAGAGATGAATCTAAAAACATGATTGATTTGGCTGAAAAGACTGAGAGAATTAATAAAGGATATAAGAGAGATGAGAACTTCTGAATATGGGACAGGCTTTTATTTTGTTAAGAACAGATTAGACCTACAGAAAGGGAACAGAAGTGGAAGCTATTAGGGTGGAAATAGAATAGCTGCAGGAAGAGCTCTTCTCTTCCTCTTCAAAAATATATTGGTCTCCCAACTGAATGAATAGAAAGTAGATATAAAGAAAGATGATATATAGAAGATACTTGGTATTAAAATAAAGTAATTATGTTACAGAATGTGGAGTTACTTTAATGACAATATGAACAAGCTAAGGAAAGGTTGCAGAGCATGGCTAACTGGGTTGGAAAAATTTATAGAAGCTATGCAAGTTTTCCTAATTGTATCTTTGTAGCTCAAATCTGCTTTCCTGTCATTTAGCATCTGTATGGGCTTCTGTACACATGTGCACTGGGAGCATGGGGCAAGCTGCCTAAATGCTGTTCTGAGTGATGATATAACAGGAGAAAAGGGACTTAGAAGAGCCAAATGTTGAACATTTGAAATTACTGTCCTTCTCTCTTTTCCATAAATACATTTGGGGAAGGGGGGGATTTTTCTGTTCTCCACAGTCCCTGGCTGCATTCTTCTTATTTTTGATCTTTGATCTTTCTTTTGGAGAATTACCTGCTGATGGACAGGTTAAAAATGCCAAATCCAGTCTAAATTTCTGTGTGACCAACCACAATAATACTTTCTTAAACTTGTATGCCATCAGCATTTATGGGCAGTTTACAATTGCTAAAAACCTTTATGAACAAACATCAATACAAAAAATAGCACAAGATAGAACAATAATGGCAAAGAAAACAAACACAGAGGGGAACAAAAAAGAAGAAAGGGGTGTCAGTCATCCTCACCAAAGGCCTGGGGGAAAAGCCTGGTTTTTAAGTCTATTTAAAGTAGCAGTAGGGTAAGAATTATTCAAATTTCAAGGAAAGCCTCCTTCCAGAGGATGGGTACTTTCCTGCTACAGAAAAGGCAGCTTTCTGAGGTCCCATCAGATGGCATAGTTTAATCAATGGAAACTGGAGCACACCAACGCTGCTGGATTGAACTAACTAGATAGATATTATGGGAGACAGGTAGTCCCTCAAGTAATGAGGCATATGCCATACAGGATGTTGGTGACCAGCACCTTGAATCACACTTGCAATCAGTATAGCCTACAGAGCAGAGGTGTTACATGGGATATTGAGGCATGCCCATCATTGCCCATGCCATTGCATTCTGGACCAACTGAAGTTTCTGGGTGGTCTTCAAGGGCAACCCCACATAAAGTGCATTGCAGTAATCAAGGTGTTTGGTGAACAGGGCATGAGTGACTGAAGGATTCACTGATTTAGAAGAGTGCAACTGGCACACCAGGTGAAATTGGGCAAAAGCCTTTCTGCTTTATGTTCATTGAGCAGTAGCTTTAGTCCATCAGGACCCCCCAATTTGTGCACCATCTTGAATGGAGAAGTGCAACCCCATCCAAAGTAGAATAACCTCAGAACTGGATGTCCAAAGACCTATAGATACTCAGTGTTGGTAGGATTGAGTTGGAGATAGTGCTTCCACATCCAAACTCACACAATTCCTGGGCACTGGGACAGAACTTTAGCAGCCTCATTTTTTTAGACCACAGTTGAAAGATATAACTGGGTATCATTAGCCAATGGAATGGAATGGAATGGAAGGGCCCAGGGAACAATCTCTTTCCACCAACCAACACTTCCTGGATCGGAGTTCAAAGGAAGAGAACCATTTTAGAACTGTGCCCTCAATCCCCAGCCCATGGAGTCACATCAAAGGATACCATGGTTGATAATCAGAGCCATGAGAGATCAAGGAGCACAAGGATGGATGCACCGCAGTGGTGGGTTCCTCCTGGTTCCACCCGGTTCTGCTGAGCTGGTAGCAGTGACGATATGATGTCACCAAATCAGTTAAGCCTCCTTGCCCCCCCCCGCATTCTTCTTATCTTTTATTTGGCCCCACCCCCAATCTTTTGCTGCCTCCTGAGTCCCAGGTGATCGGCTAGAAGGAAAAAGCTGTTTAAACTCTTGTTGCAGGGCTTCAAAGGGCAGCCCTAGAGCTGATCAGTGTTAAAAGGCAGTGTGGTGGTAGACCAGTGCCTCCAAAAACAAATGAGTAGACCGGTGCCTGCAAAAATAAATGGGTAGACCGGTACAGCTCTGCAAGCAGTTAAAAGCCTGGTAGACCAATACCTCTGCTAAATCCTAAAGAATTGTCACATGACCATCAAGCCATGCCCACAAAATAAGCCATGCCCACAGAACCGGTAGTAAAAAATGTTAGAACCCACCCCTGATGCACCACCACCATTCCAACTCTGCCTCAGATCATCAACAGGTGTGACTAAAGTTATCTCAGGACAGAATCCTGGCCTAAAACCTGGCTGAAATGGGACTAACTAACTAAACAATGCATTTATTTCAGGGTTCTGATAAGCTTTAGGCTGAGCCCTTTATCAACAACCTTCCTCAGAAAGGGAAGGTAGGATGAAAACCGTTGGTTCCAAGGATGGCCTCTTGTGGGGGCACACTGCCTCCATCAAAGAAGTCAACATTACTTCATGGACCCAACCATGCATCACCTCCCACCACTTTCACAACACACTGAGAGAATGTATGAAGTTTAAATTGCAAACTAATGTTGGTAGAATGAATGTTCTGAAACTAAAGGGAAGAAAAGAAACGGTGGTTGGATAGACACAATGCATTCTTCTCCCAACTTGTTTCTTGCAAGTAACAGATTCTTGATTGAAAATAATATTTCAAAACTCACTGAATTTTGACTTTTTCAGAAATACATTTTTTTCCCAGTACAGAAATCCACATTTGTTACTTAAAATCTTATTTAATCCTTTGAAAAACCAATATTTCTGATTCTAACAAAAGAACATTTGGGCTTAAAAGACAGTTCAATTTACTGAGCTGGACACCTCCTGCTGCTACCGCCATATTAAATGCTGAATTCTTGTAGCAGAGGAATCGGACAAGACAATGGGTGTATTTTAATCTCAGCTCACAGATATTTTGTCTGTAATATTGTGAATAAACCCTTATCCTAGGAGCTTAAGAAAGCACGCCAAACAGCTCAGCAAATATTTTCCTATTTTGAGGCCACCTACTGTTTTCATCAGTGTTTGAAAGAAGTATATCCGCTAAGAAGAATAGAAAAATGCACATTTCCATCACTGCGGTGTTCTTTTAATTCTGGCTAAGTATGGAAGATCAATCTGTTTCCCACCAAGAGGAAAAGGTTCTTGTGTGTTCTTTCTCTCTCAAGGGAAATAATTTGGTCTTGGAACAAAAGAAAAGAAAGAGAATTGATTATATTCTTAGTCCAATTCTGACATTTGATCCAGTGCCAGTTTCCTAGTATTCTGTTTTACGAGTGCTTCTCCTAGTATTCTGTCCTGTTTGCCATTGGTATCTTAGCTGATCTCAAAAAGTTAAGGAGCCAGTGCCAGACTGGCTAATACTTGAATGGGAGAGCACCAGTGGTGGGATTCAAATTTTTTTTACTACCGGTTCTGTGGGCGTGGCGTGGTGGGCATGGCATGGCTTGGTGGGCATGGCATAGCTGGGTGGGCATGGCTTGGTGGGCAGGGAAAGATACTGTAAAATCTCCATTCCCTCCATACCCCAGGGGAAGGTTACTGCAAAATCCCCATTTACTCCTGATCAGTTGGGACTCAGGAGGCCGAGAATAGATGGGGGTGGGGCTAGTCAGAGGTGGTATTTAACGGTTCTCCGAACTACTCAAAATGTCCACTACTGGTTCTCCAGAAGAATAGAAGAAAATATTGGAAGGAGAAAGCAACAAAATACTTTGTATTTTATTGGCTCAAGTATAAATAAAGATTAAGAAAGATACAAAAACAGGATTTAAAAAACCATGCATATAGAATACAATCACATTATGAAGGGAGGGTACTTTTTCAATAACAGATTGAATATTGAACACATGGAATCAGATAAATCAGTCTTTGCATTGTTTCTCAGATTCTTTTTATAGTGTCGAAGAATGTTTCAAAAACCTAGTGTTAAGGTCAATTGATTGAAAATGTAATTTTTTCCATGCCCAAGTTCTCACAAAATAATCAAATGCTTACCCAACATTTTTAAATTAGAGCTATCCCAATTTCTCATAAGAACCATGAGCAAACTAAAAATTTCCAATTATATCTTGCTGTCTTTAAAACAAGAATAGTAACTGATCTGAATTTGTCTAAAATTAGGAGCAAGAGTTTGGCAAGTGTTCAAAGATATCAAATAATAATAATAGCTTTCTTGTTGTACCCATGTTTATATTCAAAATTATTTTCATTCCACTTAAACACAGAAATCAAAATTGAAGATTAATAATATTGCTGAAAATCTGGAAAGTAAAAACCACTATCCTCAAATGTCTAATGAAAGTGTGCCACTGCCATACAGATTTTTTTCAGTAGTTTATCGATATGTTTAAACTCTCTCAACAGAATTAACATAAGAAATCATCTAGAAATAGATAACATATAGAAATACTCAATTTACCAAACACCTGAATTTTGATCACATGATCATGGGGATGCTGCAAAGGTCATAACTGTGAAACATGATCATAAGTCACTTTTTTCAATGCTGTTTTAACTTTGAATGGTCACTAAATGAACTGTTGTAAATCAAGGATTAGCTGTATTTAAGATAATACTATAAACAAATCCCCCCACTTTTAGGCATTAAATGGTGTCCTGGTCCTATAGCAGGGGTGTCAAACTCAAGGCTGCGGGCTGCATCCAGCCCACAGGGGTGCTTAGATCCAGCCCACGGGTTCATCCTGGAAACAGCGAAAGACTGGCCTGCAGTGCCTCTGCTAGCGAAAATGGAGCTCAGGAGGGCTGCACATGCCCTTCCCAGGCTCTGTTTTTGACCGCAACGGCCTCCTGCAGCAGGGGTGGGTTCTTACATTTTTTACTACTGGTTCTGTGGGCGTGGCTTATTTTGTGGGCATGGCTTGATGGTCATGTGACAGTTCTTTAGGATTTAGCAGAGGTATTGGTCTACCAGGCTTTTAACTGCTTACAGAGCTGTACTGGTCTACCCATTTGTTTTTGCAGGCACTGGTCTACCCATTTATTTTTGCAGGCACCGGTCTACTCATTTGTTTTTGGAGGCACCCGTCTACCAGCACACTGCCTTTTAACACTGATCAGCTGTAGGGCGGCCCTTTGAAGCCCCGCGGCAAGAGTTTAAACAGTTTTTTTCCTTCTAACCGATCACCTGGGACTCAGGAGGCAGCAATAGATTGGGAGTGGGGCCAAATAAAAGGTAAGAATAATGCGGGTGGGATGGGGGGCGGGGTGGTGGTGGAACCGGTTCGGTGACGTCATATTGTCACCGCTACCGGCTCGGCAGAACCGGGCGGAACCGGGAGGAACCCACCACTGTCCTGCAGCAAAAACAGAGCTGCTCACCTGTGCTCCATTTTACTGTCAAAGACCTGCAGGAGCTCATTGCGTCTGAAAACGGAACCTTGACAAGTGACATCGAGCTGGCCATTCCCCTCCCCCCGAGGTCAAACACAACCCTGATACGGCCCTCAATGAAATCGTGTTTGACACCCTGTCCTATTGGAAAGATAATCTTTGCTTCTAAAGTTGTGAATATCTTCTATGAGCGCTAGAGGGCAGACACGGTGTAGCCATTAAGAGCTTCATGTGAGTGAGAAGATTTCTAAATTTGTTTTAAGCTTGATTGACACTAAATAATCCAAATCTTCCTCTGTCAGTGCATTCCCAAACTGCAGGAGATAATGGCAAGACAAAACAGCAAAGCTGAATGTGAAGAATCTTAGATTGGTGGAGGGGGGAAGGATTGTGGAGGTGGGCTTTTCAGGGCAAACAAAATATTTTGATTGCTTAGCTGGTTGTTTTGATTGTCTCTTAACAGTTTCACCTACAATCTGTTGAAAGATTCTACCCAAGTCTCCCATACGGGAAATTATTAGAATCAGCAGATATTTCCCTGGGTGGGGAAGGCATGTGAAGTGACAGTCGTGTTTGTTCATAAATCTGGAAATTCCCTACAATTATGCCTGTAATTAAATTGGTAATAAAGTCAATATCAAAGTTTCCTGATCGTGACAATACTTAAATGTAAAGCTTAGTTCCCTGCCTAAGAATGAGTCATTCTTCCATTGGAGGAGGATGGGAGATCTCCACTTGTTCCTTTATATTCTGAAAAATATACAAGGGACAAGGAAGTAGACAGGGCTAGGAGAAAATATGTACTTTAATCTCTGAACCCTTAATTTGAATACTAATGCATTTAATACTTTCTGCCTTTAGTGACACGGATAGGATGGAATGGGAGAATAGAATGGAATGGAATACAATAGAATAGAATAAACAGAGTTGGAAGGGATCTTGGAGATCCTGCTTAGTCACCCCTGCTTAGTCAGGAAAGAGCAGGACAGATTAAAGCTATTTATTGTTATTTTATTTATGTTTAAATTCAATCCACATAGGGCATATCAACTTTTTCCAAATTATCCCAAACTACCTAGGAACTTGAAATGAGTTCAGATCCAGAGTCCAGCATGGTAGTTGGGAATGGAAATTTCAAAATAATAATAACAATGATTGAAAAAATACAAAGCAATGTCCTACCCTCCCTTTTGCTCTCATAATGTCAGGTCAATGTAAGAATTTGCATGGGAAAATGTTTAGAAGAAAGAAACTGAGATAACGAGTTACTGATAACTGAGAGATATCGTTACAAAATGAGATGCACCAAAACCTTTAAAACGCAGGGGAGTAATGAGGTCTGAAACCAAACGTAATGGAAACCCGTTTGAAAGGACTTTGTGATTCAGCCTGGAAGTTTAAAGTGGCTCCGAAGGGTTAACCCATTCAGACATCTCACATTTTCACTTTTTCCCTGGTATGCCTTTGGAAAGCTTTGTTCATTGCATATTAAATTCCATGGCTGAAAATAATCTGAAGCATGAGAATTCTCAAGGCCTTGGGAAGCAGCAGCTTTAACAATAAGATTCAGTTTCCCTGAGAAAGCTCACGTAACTCTTCCCCCCCTCTTTTTTGGTGCTTTTCTTTTGCTATTAATTTTTGGAGTGGGTGTGCACATGATCTAGATCCATCTAGCCCCGACCTGCAACTTTTCCATCAAAGCAGGTGTGCTGCAGCTTTGCAACAAGTGAATACTTCCTTGCCTTAAGCCTGACAACCAGCAGACCCGGCTGTTACACCCATTTGGCTTGGCAGTCTTGTGAGCATCACCTGATGGGTTCCCTTCAGTGGTGGGATTCAGCCAGTTCGCACCACTTCGGGAGAACTGGTTGTTAACTTTCTGAGCAGTTTGGCAAACTGGTTGTTGGAAGAAATCATTAGGGCAGAGAACCGGTTGTTAAATTATTTGAATCCCACCACTGGTTCCCTTTAAATCTAAGTAACCAATGAGTAGCTTGCAACTGAGATTTCCCCTCAGGGAATGCCCCTGGAGCTTGAATTAAGATATTAACGAATCATTTTTTACGATTATTCATCTATCAGCTGCCAGTTTTTCAATCCACTGTAATGTTTAATGGAAGATTTGATATTATTGGGCTGAAAACCTCTCCTTGATGATCTTGCTACAGGGCAAGCTGTTGTTGGTATATATAGGAATGTCAAGCTTCTCTATGCCTGGAGAAATCTAATTACTATTTGTGCATTTAAATACTGCTGTATCCCTTTGAGGTTATAAGGAACTGAGATGCCTTCTAGTTTCTGTCATTGTTAGTCTATTAGTTTGCCAAAGAAAAAAACGTTGATAAAACATTGCAGAAATCCCTTTATCAGGGAATGACATTTCAAGATAGTAGCATTATTAATGTTTCCAGTGTGAACTTCTTCATAAGAGAAAAAGGGGAAGGAACTCAGTCTTTTATTATTTGGCAAATGCTTAAGACAAATGCTGACTGAGTGCTACCAGAGCAGGTGGGTCATATTCAGATTCTGGGATACCAACCAGGAGTCAACAAGTCAGCCAGAAGAAATGTGAACAGAACATGGTCAGACTGCTTTCCCGTCTTAACTTTGGCTGCCTCCGCCACATGCAGAGGAACATGTCAAATTTGTCTTCTCGCCGAAAGAACCAGACTTTTCTTTCTACAAGGGGAACTCTGTTCTTGCAAAGCTGCCATGACTCTAACTCTTGAAGCCCCTCGCTGGAAGTGTTTTCTTGGATGGTGTGAGCCCCTTCCTCTGCAGCAGGCTTTCACTGCGGCCCTTGGACCTGGAACTCTGATGAGCCTGGCCCATCTCTCTCTCACATCGACTTTCCAGAAAACAGGCCTCCATCCTGGACCACCATGCCTGCCAAGCAGGCCCTTCGTCCCCACGCAAGCTGTGAGCCGCTGGGAGGGGATGCGTGAGGTGGGGGCCTCTTCTTTTCTCGCAAAGCCACACTACTCCAGATGATCCCGAAAGAAAAACACCGGGTCCTTGAAATTGGGCCTGCGCGTGGTGGAGGCAGCCAAAGTTAAGACACACACACACACACCCCATGCGTCTCCACACAAGCCCAATTGGGCTTATTATCTGGACATGTCTTAGTTTCGGGGAAACACGGTATCATTTAGAAGTTGTGCAGATTTTTTTTTTTTAGTTTGGTAACTAAAAACTTAGTTTGGTAAGGCTTTTAAATTTTTAATCTTGTCATTTTTTGTGGTTCTACTGGTTAACTATTTTGTCGTTAATATAGTAGAGAGATAACAGGTTAATAATTTGCAAATAGGGTTAGAAGTTTAAAAATCTGATGGCCTGTTTTTTAAGGGGTGGGAAACTAATATTGTTGAAATATTGAATCTATATTCAAGTAGGGGGGATAATATGTGTGTATGTGTTTGTGTTCTTTTTTTAAATGTATTTTTGGTCATTTCTTTCTTTAAAATGTTTTGGGGGGAGTTTTATATTTTAACTTTTTTAATTAAAAAAAATTGAAAGTAAGATTTTTGTGGCCCACTCTTATTAATGCTTCCTTTATTTTGCCAAAGCTTCTCCTAGAACAGTTTTCCCCAAACTTTGTTGGTGGCCTGGCGCAGAAGGAGGGGGGAAAGAGGAGATGGTTTTGTGTAAGAGCACACACACACACAGCTTCATCTGTGTGAGTGGCGAGCGCCATGCCTGCCGCTTGCGCAAATGGGACTGCGCACCCATGCATGTGCGCATGCCATCCCACCACTCATGTGGCCCGGTTGCGAATAGGCCCTGGCCCAGTAGTGAGCAACATGCAGATACTGTAAACCATTCAGAGAGTGCTGTAAAGCACTATGGAGCAGTAGATATGTCTAAGTATTATTGCTAGTTAGCTAGGCAAAAGAGACTGAAACATTTTTGAAGTCCAGAACAACGAGATAACATCTGGAAGAGTTTCATACAGAAACCTCTCTAATTCACATGGGTGTAAGAAGGGGAAGAAGTATAGCACCCTGGTGGCTACTGAAGTGTTCCTGCAGTCACATGATCATTTTATTTATTTATTTATTTATTAGATTTCTATACCGCCCTACTCCCGAAGGACTCAGGGCGGTGCACAGCCAAACAATAAAAACACATACAATACAAAATTTAAAAGATAGAATAAAATCAAATTAAATAATTTTGGCCCCGACAAATTTAAAACCCCAAACTTTTAAAACCAATTTAAAATTGAATATATAAATACTAAAAAATATTTAAAATTTTAAAAATCTTTTATAAAAGAGGGGGAAAATTAGGCCAGGCCGGCCTGGTGAAATAGTAAGGTCTTTAAGGCGCGGCGGAAGGTGCGCAGATCCGGGATCCTCCGTATCTCTGGGGGGAGCTCGTTCCAGATAGTAGGTGCCCCCACAGAGAAGGCTCTCCCCCTGGGGGCCGCCAGTCGGCATTGTTTGGCTGACGGCACCCGGAGGAGCCCCTCTCTATGGGAGCGTACCGGCCGGTGGGAGGCTATTGGTGGTAGTAGGCGGTCCCGCAAGTACCCGGGTCCTAAGCCATTGAGTGCTTTAAAGGTGGTAACCAAAACCTTGAAGCGCACCCGGAAGACCACCGGGAGCCAGTGCAGCTCGCGCAGGAGAGGTGTTACATGGGAACGCCATGTCGCTCCCATTACCACCCGCGCGGCCGCACTCTGCGCCAGTTGGAGCCTCCGGGTGCTCCTCAAGGGGAGCCCCATGTAGAGAGCTTTGCAATAGTCCAGGCGGGAGGTGACAAGGGCATGAGTGACCGTGCGTAAAGAGTCCCGATCCAGAAAGGGACGCAACTGGCGAATCAGGCGAACCTGATGAAAAATCCTCCCGGTCACGGCCGTCAAGTGCTCTTCTAAAGACAGCCGTGAGTCCAGGAGGACGCCCAAGTTGCGAGCCCTCTCCGTGGGGGCCAATGATTCGCCCCCAATAGTCAGTGATGGCGTCAACTGACTATATCGGGACGTCGGAAACCACAGCCACTCAGTCTTGGATGGGTTGAGCCTGAGCCTGTTCCTCCCCATCCAGATCCGTACGGCCTCCAGGCACCGGGACATCACTTCAAGGGCATCGTTGGGGTGATCCGGGGTGGAGATGTACAGCTGGGTGTCGTCAGCGTACTGATGGTACTCCACCCCGAAACCACGGATGATCTCGCCCAGCGGCTTCACATAAATGTTGAACAGGAGAGGCGAGAGGACCGACCCTTGCGGCACCCCACATATGAGGGGCCTCGGGGTCGACCTCTGTCCCCCTGTCAACACAGACTGCGACCGGTCAGAGAGAAAGGAGGAGAACCACCGCAACACAGTGCCTCCCACCCCCAACTCTTCCAACCGGTGCAGCATGATATGGTATATCATGACTTCTCATCCTTCCTAACAGCTCCCACAAGCAAAGTCAATGGGGAAGCCGGCAGGAAATTGCAAGTGACTCCCACTCCCACTGCTTTTTTGTCTGCCCATTGCAATAGCAATAACATTCAGGAAAAGCTGATGCTCATTTTGGTCAGATAAAACAAATAGTTAACTATTTTCTAATCAATACAACTGGGTTAAAATGCTGCATCAGGCTATCTTCAGCAAAAGTGGGAGGGGGAAAGATTCAGAAGAGAGTTTATCAGGGTTTAAAGTTGTGAAAATTTTTCTTAGCCCCCTCCTCCCCAAAATTAAACAAGAAAACAAGCCAAAAATAAAAAAGGCAGGGGAGAAGGAGAGAGAGGAGCAGAAGAAAGGGAAAAGGAGAGGAAGAAAGGGAGGGGAAAAAAGTAGGAGAGAAGGTTAGAAAGGGGGGGAGAAGGAAGGAGTGGGGGAAAGGAAGGGGAAGGAGAGAAGAGGAAGGAGAGGAAGAAAGAAGAATGTAGAAAAGGATAGAAGAAGGCAGGGAAGGGAAAGAGAGAAGAAGGATTGTTGTAAAATAAGGGAGAAGAAAGGGTAGAAGAGCAACACTGAATATAATTAAAAAGATTTTTTTTCTTTAGAAAATATATGTATATGTGTGAGTAATTATGAATAAGAGAACGTACATTTACATTTTTTTTGTAAGAAATAAAATACTCCTCCGAAAGGAGAGATAGATTGTATATTTTCTTTTTTGTTTTAGAAAACTCAATAAAGTATTTAAAAAAAAAACTTTTTTAAAAAAAGGAAAAAAAGAGGGAGATTGGCAGTGGCTCATATGTGGCCACCATGTCGCATGATTTACATTCCCGTCTCAAAACCTCACAAAGTAAACCATGATTTGCAATCTGGAGAGGGGACATAAAAGGCTCACTAGGTGGCATCATAACGCTACATTTCTGCTCTAGGTTTCTACAGAAGGAAAGAGTCCTAGATGGGACAGTGCAAAAAGATAAAGTGATTGGAAAGAGAAAATTGGAGAGAAGCAGAAGCAGGAGCTCAGAACAGATTTGGTAGCTGTAGCCATTTTTCCTTCAAAAGATCGACTTTGGAAAAGCTTTTCCATCAGCACAGCCAACCACCTAATTGCTTTCCAGGACTTGGCCCTGCTTGTTGCGTTTAATGAAACTCTTATCCAATGTGTTCCTCAATTGGAGTACATATCACACTTGCATAGCCAAAACTGCGTATATCTTCATGCTGGCAGCTGGATCAGACTCATTTAATTATTAGATTTATATTCCATCCTTCCTCTTTTCTTCAGGAGCCTGGGGATCTCCCTCCATTTTATCCCCATATCAACTATCCTGAGAGTTGACTGACAAGAGAGTGCCCCAAATCACCCAGTTTAGCAGGGAGGATTTGAAACATGGAAAATTGCAATCTAATTTGTTATGACAGTAAGGAAGATAAAAGGGCTGTGACATCCAGCACACAGTATTGCCTAGAACAAGAACAACTGGGAATCATAATAATGGAAACTCATTTTAATGAGAACGAAACTCAATTAACGTTTGGAAGGATGGATTGATAAGAAGCCGTGAGGCACCTGGATTAGGAAACCAGCAGGAGAAACTGCAAGGGGTTCTGTCTGGTGGAGTATGATGTATTCCATATGTTGCCCGGAGCTGCAGGATTTGGCAAATCAATTGTGTTACATCTTACTGATTTCCCCAGGTGACATGATAACATTATGTTTTATGCATCAACTACAGTAATACGGTGTCTTTAGGCAGAGAATGGATGCTACCTAATGATACTCCTAGGTATTCAACCAGAGTTGACTTGGCCACCGATCAGAAAGGACATTTGCTCAATTGGCATCTTCTGCAGGTGGCAAGCAGGTAACCACTGCAATATTATTGTGTAAGAGAGTTACCTATAGTTACCTAAAAATGCCCACATCAGCAATATGTGGACTTAGACTTATATACTGCTTCACAGTGCTTTACAGCCCTCTGTAAGTGGTTTACAGAGTCAGCATATTGCCCCCAACAAGCTGGGTGCTCATTTTACCCACCTTTGAATTGGTGAGAATCCAATTGCTGACAATCAGCAGAATTAGCCTGCAATACTGCATTCTAACCATCGTGCCACCATGGCTCTTCCACATCAGACCCCTACTCCCAATCTTTTTCACGATAGGAGCAGGTCGTCACTGCAAGGCACAGGTCCAAATAATATTTAATATGGAAAGATGTAAAAAAAATTCAGAATGCAATCAGCTGCTCCAGACACACAATTGCCCAGCTCCTGTCTTTCTATGAGTCAAAGTCTTAAATTGTTGACAATTTCCTCCTTGTCATTGCTTTGTTCTCAACCCTACGTGTGTGTATGCACATGGAGGGGGACAGGGAAGTGGATGTGGGTGTCAGGGTTAAGTCCTTTGTAGGGCTGGTGTCTCTCCTGCCTTAGTAAGCAGGCAAGGCTGCTTCAGGTGAAGCAGAAGACCTGCAGGGCTGAAGCAAGATACTTCAGTCAGGTGCAGCTCTGCGTGCTTTGCCTCACGTACAGAGAGACTATCTCCTGCAGCTGTTCTGCTTCCTGCCAGCTCATTCACAAAGGGACTTATTTCTTTTCTTTCCCTGGTGGTGGAGATGGTAGGTTGGACAGTTAGTTCCATTCAGATAATCCCAGTGGCAGATCCTGCACCTGCCTTGGAGGGTTTTTGTGTGAGTGCCAACACTTTCCTGGAGGTGTGGCTTTCCTATTGGTGGCATGAATGGCTGGATTTGCAGGAAGCAAAAACTGAGAAACCTGATTTGAAGTCCATTCCTGGGACAGGACATTCTACTCTCATACCTTAAGTCACCTGCTGAAGGGATTATTGCAATATGATCTATATGGAGCTGCCCTTGAAGAATATCCAGACCAGGAGTGAAATTCAGCAGGTTCTGACAGGTTCTGGAGAACCGGTAGTGGAAATTTTGAGTAGTTCGGAGAACTGGCAAATACCACCTATGGCTGGCCCCCGAGTAGGTTTTGCAATATCCTTCCCCCAGGAGTGGGAAGGGAATGGGGATTTTGCAGTGTCCTTCCCCTGGAGTGGAGTGGGAATGGAGATTTTGCAGTGTCCTTCCCCTGGAGTGGGGAGGGAATGGAGATTTTGCAGTGTCCTTCTCCTGGAGTGGGGAGGGAATAGAGATTTTGCAGTGTCTTTCCCCTGCCATGCCCACCAAGCCACACCACACCCATCAAGCCACGCCCACAGAACTGGTAGTAAAAAAATTTGAATTCCACCACTGATCCAGATGTTTCAACTAGTGTAAAATTAACTGAATGCACTCTTTTCCACTATTTTGTTTTTATCTTTTTAAATTTAAACTTAATTTAGTTAATTTTTTTGTGTGTGTGTTTTTTTTTTTAAATTTGATTTATATGCCGCCCTTCTCCGGAGACCTCTCAGGGCGGCTTACAATGTGTTAATGTGTTTTAATAATGTGTGTTGCCCAAAGTCCCTACATGAAATAGTTGGCTGTACAAATATGATCAATTAAATAAAGCTAGGGCAGAAGAGTGCCAGGGTCCACCTTCTTGGGTTTTTCCATCCTTTTGTGGGTAAATATTAGGAAATCTGAAGGAAGAGGATTGTCTTTAAGCTGTTTCTCAGGAACGAGCCTGAGAGGATTATAGTAATGATACCTCCAAGCTTTGCAGATTATTCACTTGTCAGAAGAATGAAGCGTTTGGATTTTTAGCCAGTTTTCCTTCTTATGAGAAAGGCAATTTTTTTTTTAGTATTACCCACAACTGCACCAGATCTGCAGGGCTTCCAACCCGTGTCTTTTCCACCACAGCTGAGGTGATGTGCCTAACATGAGCCTACCACTAAGCCTAACCTTCCCAATTGGTGTGATTTATTTGGAACAGAATAAGAGAGTTGGGAGAGATCTTGGAGGACTTCTAGTCCAAACCCCCAACTCAAGCAGGAGACCCTATACCATTTCCAACAAATGGTGTAGGGTCTCATGTTTGAGCAGTGAGTTGGACTAGAAAACCTCCAAGGTCTTTTTCAAGCCTGCCGAATTCCTTGTGGCATTCTTCCCTAGTGGCTTTTAATCTTTTAATTAAGGCAAGAGCCACTTGGCATCAACAATAGAACTCACTACTTTGCTTCTAGTGCATCCTATGGCCAGTTCTTCTCCTTTTTCTCTGCTTCTCCATGGGCCTCATGGAAAGATGGGTGACCTACATATCAAGGAGATATGTAAAAGGCAATGATGACCTTGAGCTTCTAGAGCAGGGCTGTCAAACACGCAGACCGGATGTGTCACGTGCTGGCCATGACCACACCCGGTTTAACGAAGGGGAAAAAACTCCCAATGCATCATGTGATGCTTCCGTGGCGACATGAATTTGATACCCCTGTTCTAGAAAAGTCTTTTATAAATCAAGAGAAAGACTTCTACCTGCTGAAAATATTCCATCACAAGGAGGTTTAATGACTCCATCTCCTCACAAAACAGTCAGTGTGCTCAGTCGGATATTAGTCTCGATCACAGAAAACTGCCTGAGCAGGATCTTCCTGTTTTCCCAGCAACCAGATCCTTCAATATGGCATTCTTGGGTCTCATCCTGGTCTCCTTACCTGAGTCCAACTCAGCACAAAGTATCAGGTTTTTTAACTCTTTTTCTGCACATGGGTAATTCTGGGAAGCAAAATTTTCTTGAGAGAAATGCAATCCCAAAAACTGGCAAGGGAGGGGAGGTTGCAGCAGCTCAGAGGGGGGCATTGTCAAAGCCTGTGTCAGAAAATTGGGGGGACATAAAGGAGAGAAACTGAAAAGGAAGGGAGGGACACATTGAAAGGGAAAATAGGTAAAGGGGAGGGAGGGCTTGCAAAAGGAGGCAGCATCAGGGAAAAATAAATTTAAATGTACTTTATAAATAAATTTTATAAATTTATAAAATAAATGTTGGGTGGGGGAGCTTTGGGTTATTACCACCTCCAGCTGGGGTTGCCAGGTGCCACTATTTTGGGGAGAAATACTTACTGGCAGGCACATTCATATGCCAGTGGTTAAAAACCAGATGTGCCAGAACCTAAGCCAAGGAATCCATCCCTGATTCATAGTTGCTGAGTTTATACCACAAATATATCTGGATCAGTTAAAACTCTAGGGACTGAATTCTCAAATCAGCTTGCTCAGTGTTAGCCTCTCCCTCCCTCTCTCTGGGTGTCCATATGAACTCAGAGCCTTTGGTTTGTTGATGGTTGGCTGTATTGTGTGCCAAGACATAAAATAGTTCAGCAGACTTGTCAAGAAATACGTTTGAAAGAGCCCCTGCACCAGAGGTGGGTTTCAGCAGGTTCTGACCAGTTCTGGAGAACCGGTAGCGGAAATTTACCAGTAGTAAAGATTCTGACTGGCCCTGCCCACATCTATTCTCTGCTTCCTGAGTCCCAGCTGATTGGGAGGAAATGGGGATTTTGCAGTAATCTTCCCCTGGAGTGGGGTGGGAATGGAGATTTTACAGTATCCTTCCCCTGCCATGCCCACCAAGCCACGCCCACAGAACTGGTAGTAAAAAAATTTGAAACCCACTACTGCCCTGCACATATTTCAAAATTCCACTTTGGGCTCCGAGAGGAAAGGTGGAGAATGAGGATTTCTCTCCCTTAAAGATAAGGCTAAGTATAACCCCCCCCAAAAGAGGGGATGGTTTCAAAGGGTCCTATGGATACCCGCCACATCCTGTGACCTACACATTTTACTTCCAACCCACCCAGCAATTAATATGGCTGAAAACTGCGCCTAACGAAAAAGTTTTTCTTTAAAAAAAAATCCCAACTCCAAAGAAAATTTGAAGGTTAGTATATATCTATATAGGGGATTTAAGACGCTCTAACAAGAGCCGCTCCCCAGTCCCTCACTTCAAAGGGATCGCTAGGTCGCTTGTTTTCAGCGCACCGTTTTTGTGGGGAGAGAGAGAGAGAGAGAGAGAGACCCTCTCCGCTGGCTGCTGATGACTTTCACGCCCCAAAGTCAGGCAGGCCGCCCCGTCCGTCCCAGCGCTTCGCCTTCTCTAAACTAGGTGGCAGTGCCTACCCAGTTTTTATGAATGGAGAGGCAACTCGAGCCGAGCGCGCGCGCGAGCTAGGCAGGCGTGGGGTGGGGGGTGGGGGGGGGAGTGAGGCGGCCCCTCCCCCTGGTATTAGCATAAGGGCGGAGGTGGTTTACATGTCATTCTGCACGTTGCCTTTCAGTGATCCAGGCAGTTAACCGAAGTTGGCAGCCGCCCAGCGAGTCAGCTGCTTCCGAGCGACGAAGGAGGCAGGGCTGAGCGGGAGCGCAGAGCCCTTGGCAGGAGCCGCCGGTTTTAAGGTGTCCTCGCAGCTCCTTCGGCGCCCTTGCAGAGAAGGCGTCTGTAGGCGGCGCAAGGGACCGCTGCTCTTCAGAGCCGCCGTGGGGCAAAAATAAAAAAAATAAAAAACTAATAATAAAAATAATAAAGTAACCCCCTCCAAAAGGCGAAGGGAAACAGA
This sequence comes from Pantherophis guttatus, assembly GCF_059756535.1. Classification (NCBI taxonomy): domain Eukaryota; kingdom Metazoa; phylum Chordata; class Lepidosauria; order Squamata; family Colubridae; genus Pantherophis; species Pantherophis guttatus. The sequence continues at coordinate 286,034,864 of NC_142063.1, read as the reverse complement.
ATGAGGCAATCGGAACTGCTGTTGCAATATCTGCGCGCCCTCGTGGGGTTCGGTTTCTAAATTCGGGCTCCTCCCTCCGCTCTCCTAACTTCATTCAACCTTCATTCCACCTGCTCTTTAGGACCCATTTTTAAAAGGAGGGATTTCTTCCTATTCCGGGGGCTGGGATAGTTTCACCTCATGGAAACGGTATCTCTCGACTCAAAGGCAATTCCCATTTTCTCCCCGTCCCATCTTGCTTTCCCCTAGCTAGGTAGGATAACCTGTTACCTTTTAATAGCTTGAAGGTAGGGGGGGGGCACTTTTGAAAATTTGCCTGTTCTGTATCCCCCCCTCCCATTTTCCTCTTTATGACAGCATTACCAGAGGAAAAATTATGTTGGCTATGGGGGAAGGGGGAACGCCAAATCCACCTTAAGTTAAGGCCTTCATTAGGTTTGTGTGTATGTGTGGGGGGGAGGAGTATGCAAGGTTTTGAGTTTCCAAGAGCATTTCATCAGCCCAAAGTGTTAAAAGAACCAGAAAAAAAGGAGAAAGAAGAAAAAAGGACAGGAAGAAAAAAAAAAGTGGGTGAATAAGCTGGACAAACTACTTCTATTTGTTTTGGGTCCTACATATTAAATGGTATGAAACCTCACAAGGGGTTATTTTGGGAGCCATTGAAAGGGCAGCAAGCAAATTATTGTCGGTCTTCTATTTTTGGACTATGAAATCCAGTTATTAACAGACTTCACAAGTTAACGCATCCCTTGGTAGGTGGGAAATAAGTTTGCAGTTAGGGAATGGTGTGGTGTTGAAATAAACATTTACCTGGGGAAGAAAGTGGTGTAACTTCATATTTTCATTTGGAATACTTTGGGGGTGGTGGTGGTGGAAACCTTGAAAAACGTGGTGCTTTGAAAATAAGTTCAAGTGCTTTTATATTCTATTTCATTCTATTCCATTTCATATTTACTTGTTACTTTTCACAGATGGGGAACTTACACTGAAATATGTTCTTCACATCGTCACATCATAAATTTGTGACACAAGACATTTCCCATGACTGCTGTCTACCACTACCTTTAATTCTTCTCTGGAGTCTTTGGGTCTGTAAATGCTTAAATGACCCATTATCGCTTTCCCCAGCAAGCTATAAATCTATATTCTTGGGTTTTCACTTCATTCAATTTCCTGGGCCTTGTAGGAATGGTAAAATATAAACATCTGGTAAAATCTGGCTGACTTGGCAGTTTCAAGTGGAGCATTTTCTGATCTACCAGGAGGTCCATGGGCCAGAAGGCTGGAGAATGCTGAGCCTAAGAATACTTGAAGGAACACATTTCTTGAGGGATGAGATCTGCTTCCTGGCAGATCATTTAGTTTCTGCTACCAAACCAGGGGTGAAATCCAGCAGGTTCTGGAGAACTGGTAGTGGAAATTTTGAGTAGTTCGGAGAACCAAATACCACCTCTAGCTGGCCCCAGAGTGGGGTGAGAATGGAGATTTTTGCAATATCCTTCCTCCAGGAGTGGGGAGGGAATGGGGATTTTGCAGTATCTTTCCCCTGCCACACCCACCAAGCCACACCCACAGAACCGGTAGTAAAAAAAATTGGATTTCACCACTGCATCAAACAATTGTAATAGCTACTCACCAGTTGAAAAGTACCCCCATAATAAGATAAACTGGATTCCAAAAGTTTGGACTTTTATTTATCTTGAAGCAGTGCAGCCAGCTGTTTTAGCTCTTGCTTTTTAAATGAGAAAGAAACTGACTTAGGCATTTTGGTGAGAGGCAGGAGTCTTATTGTGAATAAAAGTCAGAGTATGTAAAAGTATACTGAAAGTTTGAATATGCCCTTGCTCTATAATAAAGCATTTGTTTTAGGGACAGGTGAAGAGACTTATGTCTAAAGTTCTCTCACTACATTGAAGATTGTCTCTGAAACAATGGGCTCTTCTTGGGAAGGTAATAATTACAATCTTACACATTGCTTTGGGAAGAGTACAAGAAACTTACATGGCAGAATTAGTCTTATCTGCAGAACCATTCCAAAGTGGATTTGCTCAGTGCAAAGGCAATATATCCAGAGGATGCAGCTAGAGACAGTAGCTTCACAGACCCTATAGAAAAAACATGGGTTCCCCCCTTCACTGCCCCCAGAGTTAAGGAACAACAGAGAGTAATGTCTGTTAGAGACCACATCACTAAAGATCAGAGAACCATTGACAAATCATTGAAGGGTAGAGAAAAATAATTGAATGTGTAATAATTGATATAATGTAGAGATGTCCCAGAACAACTCAGAATCTATTTCCATTATTTACTTGTCTCACTTTAATATGAATTGCTTTATTTGGAGGATCAATTCTTTTTAAAAAGTGCTTTCCTCTAAAGGAGGATAATTCCTGGCATAAAAGAAAAGGAGAAGTGTGTGTATGTGTGTGTGTGTGTGTGTGTGTGTGTGTGTGTGTGTGAATGTGAGTGATGTGGCTAGACAGTTGGGCTCTGCTATGCTTTGGATTCAGAGGGAAGAAGGGGCTTGGAGGGGAGGGTGTGTATATAACATCTGCCAGCAACTCTTTAAACTGATCCCACTTTTCCCAGGATCCCAGAACAGCTGCAGGGAAAGGAAGCCATATGATTCCAGCAGAAGATGTGGTTGCTTTAAGGAATTGTTGGCAGGTGCTACAAAACCTCACTGCTTGCATCTAAGCATCTTTTTGCCCTGGGACTAGAAGTGTTACACAGCCATATGAGACACCAGCTAGCTGGATACAAATTTGATTGCATATGAATTGTGGAGTCTTGGTACCTTGCTCACTAGTGCGGTACCCTGGGAATTTTTCCCCTCTCTATCATATGGGTAAGAGAAAGTTTAGGGATGTTACTAGACCTTTGGAAAGGCAGTACATAAAAGCATAAAATAAAAGTAAATGCTTATTGCTTATTTTTCTTCTTTCTTCAAAAGAAGAAAAATTAGAAACCGATACTTTTATAGGTTTAGGACAGGGCTGTCAAGCTTATGGTCTGCAGGCTGGATGCGTCACGTGCTGGCCATGCCCACGCCTGCTTTAGCGAAGGGGAATAAAGTCCTGATACGTCATGTGACACTGCCGTGACGATGCGAGTTTGACACCCCTGGTTTAGGACGTTTCATGTGATTAATACTTGTTATTTTTTGTTAAAAAACCACCAACCCTTTAAAATAAATATTATTACCATTTGCAAAAGAAAATACTGAGGCTTTAAAAGTTTTAAGAACTTTTGTTGCTTCCACTGCAATTATATACACACACCGGTAGGGGAAAAAATAGTAGAGTTAGTAAGCATAAACATTGGGTGGCTGGAAGAGAATTCTTGTAGGGAGGTATTCAAGAAGTTCATATTTCTTTATCATACATAATGGGAATGTTTGAGGATCAAATCAGCTCTGACGTTGCATTTCTCTCCTTTAATCAGTCTGCCTGGATAAATACAAGATAGATTTTGATTGTTCTGTTAAGTAGACCCTTTGCAATGGAAGGGCAAAATGTAATCAGGAATTGGAAGGAATTAACCTTGAGGTTGTCCTGCACGGCATGAGAGTGAGGAAATAATTATACTGAGTCACTCATTCCATGAAGCAGTTTGTAATGGTACTGTATTCATCTTGGTAATTTGTTAAGTGTGTTAGGTCAAGAGGCAATGATTTATCCAAGGCTATAATGCAAGCAGCATCAAGGCTAAACTGAGGCTTTGGAGTTGGAAGTTCCACTACGTGGGTTGTCACTTGGCAGTCTTTGGCACACTTAGCTGGGACGATGCCTACTTCATAGAACCAGGGAAAGGCTTCAAAAATTTTAGCAAGGGGTTCTCTGCCTGGTTGCTGGGTGGGCGTGGCAATGGTGGGCGTGGCCTAGTCGGCCTCCTACACCACGGCGGGGGTGTGTGTGTTTTTGCCCTCTCTAAAGCCTCTGGGAGGGCGAAAACAGCCTCCCCAGGCTCCAGAGCAGTCAGCTGGTTCTATCTGGTTAAGGCGAACTGGTAGTGGCTGCGGGAGGATCCGTCCACCTGCCCGGACATCATGATGTCTCATTTTTGACACTCTGCGCATGTGGAGAAGGTCCTGTGCATGCGCAGAAGTGGCGTGTGGGCTCCCATTTGCGAACCAGTAGCAAAGGTAAGTGAATACCACCCCTGCTCTGGAGGCCCACTGGAGGCTGGAAAAGGACCCATTTCCGGCTTTCCCAAACTTCCGGTAGGCCCATTTTTCACCCTCCCCAATCCTCTGTGCGCGCCCTGCTCTTACCTGCATCCAAAATGGGCCACGTGGGGACTCCTGGGAGGGGTAGGGTGGGTGGGGCCAGCCAGGAGTGGGATTTGGGGGTTCTCCGAACTGCACAGTTCGGAGAATCTTAGCTAGAGGTTCTTAGGAGAACCTCTCTAGCTGCAGTTTTCTAACTGCAGTTTCTCTTAGGAGAAACTGCACAGAATCCTAGCTATAGGTTCTCCCGAACGCCTATGAACCCCCAGCAGCCCCCTCCTGCATAGAACTCAGGGGGACTTCTGTAATGTTGGACTGTGGGCGTGTCACAGACATATTTTGACATGATTTTTAAAAGGCGAATTAGATTCCTGATAGACTACATAGGGACACCTGTATTGTTTTTCTAATATGGAAATAGTTTACCATTTTTTCATGGGGGGAGAAAATACTTGCATTTCCCAGTGGTCTCCATCCAGATTTGAACCTGTTTGGATCCTCTGAAATCAAAATATGTCAAATGTTGCCATCTAAGTAGGGTTCAAAAAAATGATGCAGTTTTCTTGGCAACATCACAATGATGATATTCCACTGTTTGTTTTTCCAGGATGGTTTAAAAAAAAAAACACTTTCCAGGAACATGCTTAAGAACAGGATTGCAATGCCCATGGTTTTGATAAGCGTATTCTATCCCCACCAATTATTTTTAGCTGCCATTTTAAAGGAAAGGGTCAATTTTCATCCAGGGTTCCAGCAGATTGGAAAGGGTTAACTCATTATGCTTTATGGTCTTCATCTAGGGCAGCTTTCCTATCATGCCTGAAATTTAGATTAAAAATAAGGATTCAAGGGATGCAGTGTGAACTGTTCCCTGTTTAGTTTTTTTTAAAATTAAAAAATTAGTGTTTACTAATTTTTATACGGTTTACTTTAGACAGCCCCTATCCCATCCCATCCCATCCCATCTCATCCCATCCATCAGGCTCATACTTTTAATTTCAGTATAAATTAGCCTTGTATTACAGGAATTCCCTCCATGTACAGAGAGCAATGAGGCTCTGCCTTGCATCTATTTATCATCTACCTGAATGCAAATGCACCTTGGGAAATATTATGCCTCATGCTGTAAGCAAAGGACAATAGCTCTCTTGGGTGGGTGGGTTGGTGGCAAAAAAGGGGAGGAAAAGACAGCAAAGCCTGGGCAAATGGAAGCACCTGTTTCTTAAAAGGTAGCATAAATTGGAATGTTACCTAAGGAGGTATGCTAAATTTAAGGTCTCTGTCCCTTAATGGTAAAGCTGCTTGTCACTCTGCCAATAGGCTGACATTGCCCATGTATCCTGCTTGACTGCTTTCATGGGGAATAAGCAGGGATTAGAGAATGAAAGGAGGTCCTGTCAGGTGGAACAGCTGAGGGGCTCCATGGATGGGATCCACCTTAAAAGAACTTCTAGCCATCCATCCATCCGACCAGAGGAGATAGACTCAAAGCAAAATGTTTCAACTACCATATCCTATAGCCAAGGCAACCTTAACAAAGAACCATCAACTGTCCCATTTCCCCCCCAGACTTTTTTTTTTTTTTTGGTGCTGCAGCTGGTCTGGAAGTTCTCTGTCTTTTTAATAATTATGTCATTATTGCACCCCTCTTTCATTCAGAGGAAAGGAGGTAAGGAGATGCCAGTGCAAAAGAATGGGCATTGAAACAGAAATGGCTTGAACAAGCAGTGTGTGCCTAGAACAAGAAGTCTTTTTATATTGTATATGAAGTTATACATGGCTCCATTCAGCATATTTCCCTCAGTGTGAGCTGCATGCAGAGAATCAGGCATTCATGACCCAGGGATTACAGCATTGGCATTTCCACATTTTCATGCTAAGCCTTCACTGATTTTTTGGTTCAAAGAGTCTACTAACACAACTGTTAAAGCAGAGTCTGAGGTTTTGCCTGCAGGCAGAGAGATCCATTTAGATTCATTTCAATTTGGACCTTTTTTCATTATATTCCTACCACTATATGTCTGCTTTTCAGTTAAGTTGTTTAAATTAATTCTTCTTTTGTATCATTACTTTTATAGAGTTGTCTGTTTCTGTGAAAGAAAAGTACCCTAAAGAGCTACTACAGTCCAGGCTTACTCCATATCGATTAGGACTTCAAGGAATGGTCAGCAAGTCCATTTGGAGAGCACCAAATTAGGAAACTGCCCTGACACAAATAGATGAAATGCAGCATTCCCCACAATCTGTTGCAAAAGTGCTGTCAGATGAATTCCTAGGCACAGCAAGTTACTTTGAAATATACACAGAGAGAGCATAATCATGCAATGGAAAAATCCAGGCCGAGACATTTTTCTGCCTAAAACGAATGTCAAATTGGTATGTTCTGACTCGTTTGTGAATACAATCCAATCAGGTGACCAACCAACAACAGGATGATATTGGGCATCACACTTAAGGCAGACTAGTTTAAGTAAAATGGGGAAATCACTGTACTTCTCCTAAGACTCAAGATCTACCTTGTAATGGACAGCCAGTTCACGAGTAATTGTTGTAATGAACCCTGGGGATACAGTAGTTAGAATGCAGTACTGCAGGAAATTCTGCCCACAACCAGGAGTTCGATCTTGACTGGCTCAAGGTTGACTCAGCTTTCCATCCTTTCGAGGTCGGTAAAATGAGGACTCAAGATTGTTGGAGACAATGTTGACTCTGTAAACTGCTTAGAGAATGCTGTAAAGCTCTTCGAAGCAGTATAGAGCCATGGTGGTACAGTGGTTAGAATGCAGTATAGCAGGTTAACTCACTGCTCACTCCAGGAGTTTGATCCTGACCAGCTCAAGGTTGACTCAGCTTTCCATCTTTCCAAGGTCTGTAAAATGAGGACCCAAATTGTTGGAGGAAATATGCTGACTCTGTAAACCATTTAGAGAGGATTGTAAAGCACTGTGAAGTGGTATATAAGTCTAAGTGCTATTGCTATTGCTATATAAATCTAAGTGCTATTAACAAGATTACATATAAATGAACCTCTCCCATCTATAGTTTGTCAGGACTGGTAATTTACACTGCGAATTATGACATGATTGTTGAAAAGTTGTTTCTTTGTTCTACTAGTGAAAAATTCTGGTTGTCCAAGTTCTTTGCAGTAACTACTTGATGTAATTCTAGGTGCTCCCTTAGTCATTGAAGTTTTCCAGGACAGTGATTTAAGTCCAGGCTTCCAATATCAGCTCACCCTTGTTAATTGCTATTTATTACTTACAATGGTATATTTTATTAGGGTTACTAGAACTGGGTTTTTAAAAAAATCTAGTTGACATTTAAGTATTCTTTGCTGTCATCTAGTGGTTGACCAGAATTGTACAAACCCAATTTGGTAAGCATAATTTCATCATCAAAGTGATAATGGCTTTAGTATTAACAGAAACCTCTGCGCCCCTCCGCCCTACCTTCCTGGAATGAATTTTACAGCTGTAGCAGTTGAAATGAATCTCAGATCATCTTGGAATAGAAGAAAACATACGTATGTATTTCACTACAGGAAGCCAAAAGGCAAAGAATGTTTCATATTAGCAGAAAACAATCTAGCCACAGATAAGGTTTCTTGAGTTCACTTCATTTTAATAAACCGATTCACACAATATGCTAGGAAACATCATTTGAGTTTGGTTTAGCATGTTATGTAAATCACAATGGTTTTTAAATCGTGGCTTAGTGTGTAAAGAAAACACAGTCAGTTGTAATGAACCAATGGTTTACTGGAAGTAGGTGAAGACATTTAAGAAGTCTATAATGCTGGGAAAGAGGCTAAGCAGCAAAGTGGATGGACTGTTGGAAGACAAAGTTAGGGACACAGCATCCTAAAGAAAATCTATGTGATCACTAAGTCAGTGCTGACTGATGGCACATAATAAATCAATTAAAAATGGGATCTATGAACACAGTCAATAAATTTTATAAACCCGTATTTTTGCTTAGATTGCACCTCAGGTTTATCCAGATGTTATGGATTGAAGCACAAATGTTATTGCGTTATAGAACAAACCCCTGCACCCCATGTAGTTTTTCCCTGCTTCAAAGGGGTTGCTACACTGATGTAGTGTTATAACATGATCCCTGCATTTTCTGTCTGCATCAAAGAAATCTCCTAGATTAGTATTTCTTAAAAATGTGGGGTTGAGGACCCATGAAGTCCCCCAAGATTCTCTAGGGGCTCCATGAAATCAAAATTATTTCCTAGATACTAAAAATATTTGTGAAAATGCAAAACAATATCACTCATATTTTTCATTTCAATATGAAGGGCTCTTTTTTGGAAAAAATATGTTAACATCTAGTGGTTTTAATATTATTTTACATGATTCAATAAATAAATATTCTATGAATGCATCCATTTTAATCCTGTCCCATCCCATTTGTCTCAGAGGCACTGCTTAAGGCACTTCCGGGTTGAAAACATTATCCAATGACATCACCGTTGCCTGAGGGACACCTGTGGGTGCTTCATTCATACACCCATCAAGGAACTGGAGTGAATGACAGGTCTTGGAGCCCTAGGTCTTGAAGATGAGCTTGCTAACCTCCAATCCAGCGTCCCAACCATGTGAGTCACTGCACTCCAATCCATTTTAATTTTTAATATGGTAAATCTCTTTTGGGGTCTTCCATAATGTTTAAATTGTGAAATGGACCCGAGAATGAAAAAATAATAAAATAATAAATAACTGCTCTAAGTGATAGCATCAATCTAAAAACACTGCTCTAAGTGATAGCATCAATTTTGTTACACACACACACACACACACACATTTGGGGGGCGGGGGAAATCCCCTTAGTAGAAGAAAAGGATATAATTCACAACAATAATCATGCCTTTGTCTTTGAAATATTCTTGCTATCTTTCTTCCTACTATTAAAAAAGAATAATATGAACTTCCTTCTCTGGTTGATACATTCCCACTTAAACCATGATATATTTTTGGAGATACTTCCTACGTTGGTTTCTTGGAAGACAGCCCTTAGCGACAGAGCAGCTGCTGCAGTTTTACTTCTGACAAATGGGTCTCTTCTTCCAAAATTAAGCATCTCCCTTCTCAGTCCAACATGTGAAATTTAAGATGTCTTAAATTCACTATTGTCCTCTCAAACAGCAACACAAGGGACCCACCAGATTAACAGAAAATATCCTTTTGCTATTTCAATCTGTCATTTGAATAGTGACAAGGAACATTTATAATGACTCAGAAGAGTGATTCTGGCCTTTTAAAATTAATGGTTCCAAAATATATGCTAGGAAATTCCTCATCTTACCAGAAGTTCTTTCCCCAAAAGAATAATAGCAGAGACACTCCCTGCTCATGTTCATCAATATTGATCTCCCCTTGGATGATGCAATTACAAGAAAACATTGAAATGATTTAAGAAGATTGCATTCTCACAAGACAAAATTAAAACCTAGGGACTTTAATTTCTTGTATTCCAAATGAACCGATTATGACGTTAGCACATGCCTCAAATATTTATAATCACTGAAATTCCTCCACAGACTAATAGTGAAAGAATTCCCCGAAGGCATAAATTCAGATTATTCTTATGTCTTGAATTGAATTGACTAAAAATCTGATACCTGCAGTCCCAATACTAGAGAACATCAAAATGGAAAACAAATAATGCCTGCAAGATATATCTTCTGAGTGCCAATATATAAGAATGAGTATGCTATCTTTATTAACCAAGTTATCAATTAATCTTCAGTCTTATTTTTTATTTCCCCCTCCCCAACTATAATCTTCAAGATTCCTGGGCTGGAAACAATCAAAGGAAAGTAGGCATATTCTTAGGAACCCAATGCTAAGAACCCAAATTATATTCTGGGCTATGGGAGAAATTCTAGTAATTTTGAAAGCATTTTCACTGGAACTGTAAGGGATCTTTACAGTCCTATCTGATCAAACAGTAGTCATATCTATACAGCAGTGATTAATCAATTCAAGATGTTAGTAGTGCATGGCTTCTTTTATAAGTCATCCGGAATACTGTAATGCTATACCAAAAGTTATAAATTATTCCCTGGTGAAATATTCCATACAGAATTCTATAACACAGTTGTACTTATGGAAAAAACAGTATCTAGTAGAGTTCCTTTAACTTCTCTTTTGAAGTTTCCTGCTCCATATATATTTCATGAACCCACAGAGATGATGTTTAAAAACAAAAGCTTGGGTAGCATTAGACATATAATGGTATATTGTGCTGATTACTATATTGCACACCTACATGTATTAAAAATAAAAACCTGCTTACTATTGATATACTGATCGAAAGATGGAGTTGTGTTATAGAAGTAGAACAGGCACTTGTTTTTTGCAGACTTCTCACTTAATTTTCTTATAAACACAGAAACTGTCTTGTTCCTTATTAAAACAATACCGATATAATAAGTTTAACTAGTTTCCATGGCAAGTGTGTTTTGAATGAGCTAGACGTAAAGTAGCACAACAGTAAGAGTCTTAAGACTCATGAGTTAAAGGTATTTAGTTGAGTATTTTCAAATTCTTTGTAGTTTCTTTTGATCTGGTCATTAATATATCAATGGAATAAAACTTCTTTGTGGTATTGTGATTAAAACTCTCTTCTTTGCAGGCCCAGGGGGAGGGCCTTTTCTGTGGGGGCACCTGCCCTCTGGAATCAGCTGCCCCCAGAGATACGAAGAATCCAAGACCTCGATGCCTTCCGCTGTGCCCTTAAGACTTTTCTTTTTCAGCAAGCCGGGCTGGCTTAACACTTTTAAAAATGTTTTTAATAGGTTTGTTATTGTTTTTTTAACTATGGGGCCAAACACATATATATCTTTTTAACTGTGTTTTAGTGTTTGTATTTATGTTTTTACTTTGGCTGTGCACCGCCCCGAGTCCTTCGGGAGAAGGGCGGTATATAAATCTGATAATAAAATAAATAAATAAATAAATATAACACCCCTCCTGCGTGAGCTGCACTGGTTACCAGTGGTTCTCCGGGTCCGCTTCAAGGTGCTAGTTCTCACTTATAAGGCCCTACATAACTTAGGTCCGGGATATTTGCAGGACCTTCTGCCTGCCTCTCACCGTCCTGTTCGCTCACATAGGGCCGCTCTCCTCAGGGTTCCGATGGCGAGCCAATGTCGTCTTGCTGTGGCCAGCGGTAGGGTGTTCTCTGTGGGTGCTCCCACCCTCTGGAATGAATTACCTACCGAGCTCCGGACGGCTCCTGATCTCCATTCCTTCCGTCAGGACCTGAAGACTTGGCTGTTCAAACAAATAGGCTGACTCTGATTCCGGGTTTTATTATTTACTATTAATTAGTTATTTGATTTAAAATGGGATTTTATTCTACTTGTTTCTTGTGTTCACCGCCCTGAGTCCTTCGGGAGAATGGCGGCATATAAATACATGTAATAAATAAATAAATAAATAAACAAACAAACACAAGACAGAAAATCTCAGAAAACCTCCAGTTTTTTTCTTCTTCTTTTTGGATAGGGGAGGAACTTCTTTAGTCAACTTTGTTCTTCAATTTATCAGAATACATTCGATAACTATTTAAAAACTTAATGACTAATTTCTGGGATATTCAGAATAAGAAATATTGCTCTTTCTGTGAATCTTGTTTATTTGTACTTGTGTAAGATCTGCTCTTACACAATCTTTAGATATTTTTCCTAAACTTATATAACATAACCATTGAGAATAAACCTACATCGCAGGAAGCTCACTCCTCAACATTTATATCAGGATTTTGGAATTTCGCTATGTGTGGGGTTTGTTAGTGTTAATAGCTCTGCCTCTGCTGCTCCATGTGCCAAAAACATGAATACTGTTTCTTTCCCCTTCATTTCCATCAAAGGCTAAAATGCAAGAAGAAAATCACTTCTGACACTTTCCTTTTCTGTCTCTTTTGACAAATCTCAAGTAACTGAAATCCCAGTTAGCTACAATCTCACAGCAGCTTTTAATTATTTATAACTTAAAGCACCCTACCCTATGTGCTGCTCTCCAGATGAATTTACTCCAGCTTCCAAAATTCCCTGCCAAAATAGGTCTTTTAGGTCTGTAATCTCTTTGTGGGCTTGCTGACTGTGAGGAATTATGTCAAATTCTCAAAGAATCAGGTCACCATTTACAAAGTCAAGTTCACTGTTTTATAAAGTTTATAAAACACACACATTGAAACTGAAATTTCTGAGCAAGGCTCAGTCATTGGGTGATGCTCCTAGTTCCTAAGTTCTTCTTTGAGATCTAACGGCGGCATGCGTTGTAACTGGCCTCCTTCCATCTGCTCCATTTGGTATCAATTTGCATTTGGAAAAGAGCATTTCCAGCTCCCAGCTGTGCAGGCCTGACTGCCAGGGCAGCACTGATCGGATTTGCAGCTGTGCTTAACTTCCTTTACTGGTTTTGCATTTGACTCTTGTTCTAGGATTGAGAGGGAAAAAGAATAGGAAGATACAAAGGTCTGTAAGGGAGAAACCGTACCTAGTGAGAGAACCTACTCTATATATTTATAGGTTATTATTTCATTCTTGCATATATGTAATTCTTTTCATCTTGCAATTGCCAATTACTAGCGTAGGTCAAATGATTCTGCTAATAATCTTTCAACACCCCAACATTTATTCTTTAGTCATCCAGGAATTTCATCAAATGCCTGATAACAGATATGAAGTATTTGGGAGATGCTTCCCCATGGAGGCACAGAATAAAATGCAAAGGATTTATAAATCAACTTAAGAAATTCACAGAAGGGAAGTACTAACAAGATATAGCTTATACAGTAATAATAATTATTCAGAAAAAAATTGGTGGGAATTTCAAGAAATTAGCAACTTGAGGAAAAACAAAAACCTAACCAAAGTTGACGGTTCTAGTCCTAATTAAAAAGGGATTTAAGTACTGATATGGATTCTTAGTTGAATAAGTAACTAGAATTAACATCACTTATAGCAATATTAATATCGATATACTTTTCTTGGTGATCTTTTCCTTGCTCAATAATTAAAATTGCTTTATGGTGTAGGACCCAAACACTGTCAAGGTTAATTTTTCCAACATATGTATAAGTGATCTTTGACAAAACCCTTCTATGGATTTCTCTGCCTTCTGTGCTCAAGTAGATGGAAACTGTAATTTTTTCAACTGTGGTATTTCAGTTGCACAATACCCATCCAAAATAATTTCATTTGATGCCTACTTATGTTTTTCAATGCCAGATTAAAAATTTTTAATCCCCGCCCCCAACATTTCTTTGATTGCTTTAGCAAGCTTCCCAATTCAGTTTTTTAACTTAAACTTTTTATTCTGGGAATTTGTGAGTAATCAATTTATCTTTGAGATCTAGAATTGGTTTTATGCAACAAAACTATGATAACGTTTCAACTTTGGTCGTTACATTATTTCAAAACATTCTGATGTGTGATGAATCTATTTAAACCATGATTCAATAGAGAATAGTCACCACTGAAATGACTCTCCAAATTTATCTGTGATCGGAAAATTAAGTAAATTTGGTTATACAGAAACTAAGATTTGAAAACCAAAGTCATTCAGCCTAAATTTTATACAAGCCTTCTAGTCTAACAGACTGATTAAAAAAAAAACTAATATTACTTTATGTATTTCGAAGGGAAAAAAGCATAAATACCTTGATAGAATCAATTTTTACTATATGAATGTTTTTGCTGTTAGATGATCATGATCTATGCAGTAGATTACATTTTGGGGTGTTTAAAGGACTGTAATTGAAGAAACTCAGTTCAAGTAATGTTGAGCATTATTTATCATTCCTCTGATTAAATTGTCACTGATCAACTAATAGTATTGACCTCAAACTCCTATCTACCTTCTAATTGTCTATACTTGCTTTAGGAATTGTCAGGACTAAATACTGGAATTTTATAAAAATTAATAAACAGTTATAGCTATAATTAATATAATATAATTAATATACAGTAAGCTATAGCTTACTAATATTTTTAAAATTAATATCCTAGTCACCCACAATATATAAGTGAATGACAGGGAGCTTATTCCTTCCTAATTACATCTTGCACTTTTGAAAAAAATTCTGAAACCCCAGGATTTGCCCAATGACGCATCTCTGACATATGTCTGAAGAGCCCATTACAAAAAGTACTGTCTTAATCGGATTTCAAAATTTTTATTTTCTAAATATGGGGTGTAGAAGGACCCCAAGGATAATTTATATGTTTTTGGTACTTATTCATAAGAATATTAATAATTCTTTTACTAATTAATAATTAGTAATTACCAAGAGCATAGTTTACATAAAGTACAGCGCAATCAGTAAAATATCCAGCAAAATCATGCAATAGCACAAAATATGATAAAACAATGCTTTAAAAAAAACACTGGCATTTTTAACACAGTGGAATGTCCAATCCTTTGATCAGCTCATTTATTTTAACGTAATACTAAAGCCAGGTAATGCTGAATACGCAAGGAGTTCCAGATTAGGAGTGACACATTATTTGCAGTTTAAGGGCCATAAACGAACTCTAAATGCCCAAGGCCCTTCCAACTTTTGTTATGATAGAAAGGAAAAATGATTAAAATGTAGTAAGTAATCCTGATTGTCCAGAGTTAATTTAACCAAATTATTCTTTGTCTTGGACCATTTACTTTGTTGGCTTGACACACTTATTGGAGTAACCCTAGCATGTAACGCAGAGGCAGAGTGTGGTCCTTGATCTTAAGATTTGACAAAGAGAACCATCTCTGAAAAGACTCTTCTTCCTTGCCTGCCAACTAAATGTTCCCAGTGGAACTATAAGCACACCCACCACAAAATAAATTTAACAGAAAAGAATTAACTAGGAAAAACGGTAATCATGTGGCCTAAAGATCCTAAGAAAAACATTTCCTTGCTCTTTTATAGCATTGTTGTCTTTTAAGAAGCTGTTATAAATGTAGATCATTCTGACTCATGATGGACATATGCAGACACTTTTATTGATTACGTTATGGTTTATACCAACATTATTTTCTGAAAGTCTGATTTATCTCTTGGTTATAGTAATATATTTGGTGATGTCAAGAAAATAAAAGCAGTGAAGCAAATTCAGATTCCTATTCCAAAAGACCACTGTCATATCAGGACAATTCAGCATATCCCAAATAAAACAGATTACTTTACCATCTGCAAGCAGCAGATAATTACCCCAGGAAAATGAGTTTTGGGGTACTTCTCACAGATCATTTCAACTATGATTGCCAAGACTTTTCCAAATGGAAAATACAAATTCAATGTTCTGCCTTCTAATAGCATCTAGAATATCTGCCGTTACATAGCTCTGAAGTCAAAAGTGATGCACTTTAAAGCACATTAAACACACTTTCCCTGGTTATCTCTTTTTACAGCTGTAGATTTAAATGTTGGACAACTACAGGTCCTAGGGGAAATGCACTCTCCAAAAAAAAAAAAAAAAAAAAGATCATAGTGAGACCAGGCTATCGTTTTGAGGTTTGAAGTAAAGAAATATTTTTGCAGCTAGCAATAAGGCTGTTGGCAGCCCCAGAAGGTAAACCAGACCAGGAAATCAAATCCACGGGAAAGGGAAAATTACTTTGGTTGATATGGCTATAACAGAATTGTGCTAGTCTGATTGTGCTGTACCTCCTTCCTCTTCTCATAATTCAGTGAATTAGGGAGGCATTTGCCTGAGCTTCTTCAATATACACCTGTTTGTTTTGGACTTAAAAAATGCTTCAGCTGCTTTAGCCTGGCTAAATAGTTCCTGCACATCACCATCCAGATAATCTCTATTACTCTCTACAATACTACTATTAATATTCTAATCGTTCCCATCACCCATCTCCTTCCACTTATGACTGTATGAATGTAACTTTGTTGCTTGTATCCTTACGATTTTTATTGTTTCCTGATTGCTTATTTGTACCCTATGATTATCATTGTTGTACCTTATGATTCTTGATGAACGTATTTTTTCTTTTATGTACACTGAGAGCATATGCACCAAGACAAATTCCTTGTTTGTCCAATCACACTTGGCCAATAAAGTTCTATTCTATTCTATTCTTCTATTCTATTCTATTCTACTAAACCATTGTTTGATCCTTCATGTGTTTTTCCCCAATGGGTTGATCACATCTAATGAATTGGTGAAATTGGATCAAGCTGATATAAGCACAAGTATGCATAAGACTCTGCTACTATCCTTGTTATTTTCCCTATTAATAAGACATTAATTGCTTTCTAGTTTCTAAATTGCTTTCATCTAAGCTCTCTTCATATTACTTATACAAATATTTCCAAAATAATTTTTGAAAGAGAATTCATTCTTCCTTAGTAGAATTCCAACCAATATAAAAAAATTAACTAAAATGTCCATTAACCAATGCATCAAATTACAAGCTTCTACTTAGGAAGTCTTATTTAAAAAATACTTTCAAATAGTAGTACGCATGTGTTTAGCATAAGGTAACTGCATTTCTGAAATGTAGCTGCCATGAAATAATTTTTTCACAAGGGCCATCTTTTATACATTTTGTATTCCAGCTGTTCCCAACTTTGTGTCCTCCAGATATGTTACAATTTCAAGAATTCTGAGCCAATAAGGCCAAAATATCTGAAAAATACTAAGTTGAAGAAACCAGTACCATATTGTAATCACTGTAGGATATATTTTCAAATGAAAAGACTTGAGCGTACATCACTGTGAAATTATTTGCTTCGTGTAAATAATCCATCAGCGAAAAACATGTGTATACGATAAGCATAAAGAAATTAAATTCACGTGTTCCTGAAATTACAGTGAATAAGCATTGGAGATGTGAAATTACTAAAATGTTTTTGCATTGAAGTTGTTCATGCTGTTTCCTACGGAAAAAGGCATCTTAAGACAGCCACTGCTGTTGTGATAAGTAGGCAAGACTTGACCTGTAATATAAGTACATGATGTCATATCCTGATTATTTAGAAAAATGCTGTCAGCATTTTTAAAACTAGAGCCATATGGTAGCTGGCAAGAAGATAATAGACTAGCATGCCACACACACACACACCTTTTTTTTATTTTGAAAGGGCTAAACTAAAAATGATGTGTGAGATCTTGAACAGGATAGGCAAGGCTTTAAAAGGATTAATTCTAGTGTGTCTGCACGTGCATTGCCAGAACAATGGCATCGGAGTATATTTCCATCCGTATAATTCTTGTTCGTTTCCCTGGCCAAATCAGACAGGAGAAGCCGAATGAAAAAGGATTTCAATAAGTTGAGAATGGAGAGGGAAAAGTTTCATCTAGTCTCCCTGGTTACCATCCAGTTAAGGTTCCCTTTCCCCTCCTCCTACTCCTCGCCCCGATGCTGCTTCCATTTGCATTGGAAGAACAACCCCGGCCTGGACTTCCCGCCGCCAAAGAGTCCCAGACTGGACAGTGGATCGTATAAACCGAAGGGAAAAAAAAAAAAGGATTTAATATTGTGGCAAACGTCACTTTCGCCTTCGAAACAGCGAGCGCGTCGCGTCCCGAAGGCGGAGAAGAGCGAGGAGGCCGGGACCGTCTCCGGACCGCGTGTGCGTGTTTTGTACTTGAAAGCAGCAAGCCGCGTCAAAACCAAGCCCCAAAGGGCTCTATTTTGGAGAGAGGATTGGGGGGGGGGTTAGGGGTAAATGGTAGAACGTTAAGAGCCCTAGTTCGCTCGTTGCATAGAATACGTGAGGGGAAAAAAAAAAACTCTTTGATTCCCCGCGCGTGGTTTGGCAACCTGCTTGGTGGGCGTCGGTTGCCTGCCGCTGCCGAAAAGTATGAGCTTAATTCTTCCAGCTTGAGCTGAGTCACCTTCGCCCCTAACCTCCCGACGTGCCCGCCTGCACCCGGCCGACTCCCATCAACACTCAAGCGCTATGTGGCGGCATCTTTCCGGCTCGAGCAGCTGCCTTCCCGCTCGCGCGGACCAGGCCCCCCTCTCCTCCCCGCCCACCTGGGAGGGAGACAGACAGACAGACAGACGACGCGGCAGACAGACTCCCGCTTCTCGCTGCTAGGCAGTGCGGACTCTCCACTCTGCACGTAGCGAATGGAGGCGGTCCCCGCCTCTTTCTTTCCGCGCATGGAAAGTACCGCGCTGCGCGTGGTGGTCCTTTCCTCCCCTCCTCCTCCTCCTCCCCCCCTCACCCCGCCCCCTCCCCTTTCAGTTCGCGAAGAACTCCAAGGTTGGCGCGAGGCTCCCCCGCCCTCCCGCCCGCCCGATGCGGGGCACGGTCTTCCTCATTCAGCAGTCCTCGGCGCGAGAGGCGATTGGCCGCTTCCGACGGCCAATCTTTCTTTTTCTTTGGTCATTTCTTTCCAGTCAAAAGACGTGGAAATTTGTTTCAGCTGTGCGGCAAACGGGGTCTTATACCAAGGGTCGGCGGCGTCTTGTTTAATTGCAAGAGAGGATGTGGTGTGGTGTTCCAGAAGAAATCTTTGAGCTCAGATGAGCAAATTAGACTTTAATAACTGGTTGATCCGGATTTAGTTTTCGTCCCCACACTACCGACTCCCAATACAAATATGCTCTGGAAACATCGTTTCTCTGCCTATGAAGGTGCCCTCATCTCATCCCCAGCCCTTTCGGAGTGAAAGCTGTAGGTTCCCCTTAGCTGTTGTTGTTAGTTGTTAGTCGGGAAGTCATGTCAGATCCATCCGGACCTCATGATAACATTCCTCCAGGCCTTCCTGTCCTCTACCATCCCCCTGGAGCCCATTGACTGTTTCAGTGATTCCATCCAGCCATCTCATTCTCTGCCATCCCCTTCTTTTGCCCTCAATCGTTCCCAGCTTTAGGCTCTTCTCCAGTGAGTCCTTCTCATTAAGTGGCCAAAGTATTTGAGTTTCATCTTCAGGATCTGGCCTTCTAAAGAGCAGTCAGGGTTGATTTCCTCTAGGACTGACCAGTTTGATCGCCTTGCAGTCCAAGGGATTCGCAGGAGTTTCTCCAGCACCATAGTTCAAAGGCCTCAATTCTTTGACACTCAGCCTTCCTTATGGTCCAACTTTCACAACCATACATTGCAATTGGGGCCCTTAGCTGTAAAAATGTTAAATGTTAAAGCTGTAAGTGTGTTAAAATAGGATTTCCCCGTTTGAGCCCATTGGGTCCAATAGCTTTTGCAAGGTTAAGCTGTTACAGCAGAGGCAAATCCAGGTGACTATTAGCAGTCTGTTTCAGGCTGAAGAAAATTTATCCACCACTCTTGGGGTCAGTCTTATTTGCTCCAGTCCTTGGGGTCAATCTTATTTGCTCCAATCCTTTGCAAAGAACTGGACATAAACTATCCTACAGGACATAAATCCAGTGCTATTCGGATTTGCCCAAGAACCATAGAACGTGTGTGTGTATTTTAGTCTAAGGCAGTGGTGGGTTGCCCCCGGTTCACACCGGTTCTATAGAACCGATAGTAAAACCGGCAGGAGGCTCCGCCCACGGACCCCGGTGTCATCAGAACGCTTCTGTGCATGCGCAGAAAAGTGTGCACGCACGCAGCCATGTTGCAAAATGGTAGTAAAGGTAAGTAGAACCCACCCCTGGTTTAAGGGTGCCTTTTCTGACATCCCTGATCTCTGTGCAATGAATCCTTGTCTTAAGCATGCAACTACAGTGTACCACAAAATAACATGTGAATGTTACACACACTATGGAGAGGTGGAATTAATCTGTAGCTACTAAATTTAAACTGCGGTTTGTAAGAAGCACACAACAGCACTAAGTCTGCTCAGTTGGCAACCTTGTAAAGGGTTTATCTCTGTCGTCTTTGTGCATGGCACACAGATAATCAAGTCAGCAATGTTCTGTAATTTAGAACAGTTGTCATAGAAGCAGGATAGAGATGAGCGGTGGGACAGCAGAGTTCACACTGGCAAATCAAGGATGGCTGGATAGCAGTTTAACTCGGCAGTGGGGAAAAGCCATGCTGTTTTCTCACCAGGGCTTTACAGTGTCATTCAACCTTCTCTTGCGCCCATATAGCACTGTAGCAGCAACAAAGAGAGGCTTAGTATTTAGCTATCGTACTGTAAGATGCTCTAAGTTCCTCTTGAGAACATTGATATAGCGAGGCTTCCTTCTCTGTGAACTCACAGTCAAAAAGGCAAACCCTACTTCTTCCAATAAATGCAAAGACTTTTCCTTTATACTCCACAATCTTTTTTTCTGGGTGGTGGGATAAATGCTTATAGTAGGCCCTCAAGCAGTGCATGAAAGCAAAACAGTTTTCAAAATATGGCCCTCTCCCTAGTAGCTGGTATTTGAAAGGCTATTGCTTTTGAAATCCATTTGTTCACAGGGTTGATTTCTATGAATTAGACGACTTCTATATTTATGTAGTTAATTAAAAGACTTTTACTTTGTTCTTACCCCAGTTAGAGAAGTTGGGCAGATTGGCAGTGAATCTTCATGTCTGGGGATGCAGCAATGATAACTACTTATAGGGAGGTAAACCAGTTTGGGAGGGAGGTCAGGGCAGTCCATATACCGTATTTCCCCGAAACTAAGACCCTGTCTTATATTTTTTTGAACCCTGAAATAAGCACTTGGCCTTATTATTGCCATGCACTCAAAAGCCCGATTGGGCTTATTATCAGGGGATGTCTTATTTTGGAGGAAACAGGGTAGTAGCCCATAGAACTCCCTCCATCAAGAATGAGGAATAGCCAGGGCTCTTGCCACTTGTCATAATTTCTCCATGTTAGAACATGCTAGAAGATAATACAGGCAGTACTCATTTAGTGACTGCCTCATTTAATGATGATTCACAATTTTGACAATGACAAAAAAGTAATGATACAGCCAGTCCAGGGGTGAAATGCTCTCGGTTCGGACCGGCTCGGGTGAGTAGGTAGCGATGGCAGCGGGCAGTTCAGAGAACCGGTAGCAAAAATCCCTGCCCCCACCCCCATGCCCAGCTGAGCCGCGCGATCATCAGAGGCTTTTTTTCTTTTAAATGGCTCTGACGAGCCAAGCTCTGACGATCCTAGCTGAGTTGCCTGATTGGCAGATGGTTTTTTAAAAACCCTCCGACGATCAGGCAACTCAGCTGGGATCATCAGAGCCTTTTGAAAGTATTTTTTTACATGGTTTTACATATAAAAAATGGTTTTAAAAGTAAAAAAAAAAAAGGCCACGCTTACCCAGTTACATTACCACCACCACCACCAAGCCACGCCCACAGAACCGGTAGTAACAAATTTTACATTTCACCACTGAGCCAATCATTGCATTTGTGATCTTCATTGATCTGTAAAACAAATGCAGAAGTGTAATCATAAGCCCAGTTGTAGTTTCAAATAGAGGCTGCTTTACTTAATGACTAAGTTGGTGGTCCCAATTGTGGTTACTAAACAAGGACTATGTGTAAAAGCTTTGTTGAGAAGCATTTCAAATAAAGCCTAATCCGTGTCCATGATGTAATATGTAATACATATTTGAACTCCATTTTATAGGCAGCTTAAGTCACGCCACACCGGCTTTTTAATAGACTAAACAAGTTTATTGTTTCATAGCAAGGACAAACTAAAAGGACTCACTTGTGACACAGTGGAAATGCACATGATGATCCTTTCGGCTCAAAACAGATGTTGGTTGCTATAAATAGAATAGCAAGGTAAAGCAAGAAGAGCTGTAATTTTTAGCTGGTGGTGCCTGATGAGCGCATCTTCCAATGAAGGATTTCCCAGAGGCTTAATTCTTATGAGGAATTCTGGGTTCCTCTGGATCAGGTTGCACCCAGACTTGGCTAAGTACCAAAGAATTTCAGGATTTAAGTGGCTGTGAACTGAACGGTTACAGGACAACCCACATTAGGCATGGAAAATTAGATTAAAAGGATTGGAGTGACATGCAAAGTAACAAAAAAAAAATGTTGGGCAGAGCAGCAACACAGCACAGAGAATGTAGCAAGTTGCTGGCAGATGTCTTCTATCAATGCATAGGCACAACTGAATTTCACCCTCTATTCCATTTTTCGCTAAATGTGTTTGACTGCCACTCCCCAAACATGTAGTCCTCATGGCTGTTACATACCACATCTGGTGGGTATCAGGTTAGAAACAACTGGAATGTGGGGGAAAATCTATTTGTGTGTCTCCACACCCCATCCCCATTCGTGTTGGAAGCACCTAAGGTGCTTCTGGGTTGAAAGGATTAGCTGGTGACATCACCGTTTCCTGGGGGGCGCCTGATTGGGGGATCATTTCATGTTCCCGTTAATGTACCCAATGAAGTGGTACCTACCTATCTACTTGCAATCATTTGCTTTCGAATTGCTAGGTCGGCAGGAGCTTGGAGCAAATGACAGAAGTCACATGCTACGCAGCAGTGCTTGGATCTTGAACTTGGGCATGCTAATTATCAACCCAGCATCTTAACCATGTGAGCCACCACACTCCCCCTTGATCTCCAATGATAGAAAGGCATTTGCCAACTGGTTGATTTTACAGTAAGTGAGAGGCAGTCTGTTCCAACACCCGAAAACTACTATTTCTTTTTAAAAATAATATTTCTGTTTTTTTTTTCCCTGTCATGCAAAATAAGGATGGAATCCTGACTGTGATGTTAGATCCCAGCTCACTACCACTTTCCTCTAAGCTCAAGTCGTAGGAATCTGCAGTGAACTTACATCCAGTGATTTAAATACTTCTGTCTGACATCAGGATGCAAGTATGTTAAGGGAGGGTTTACATCATTGTAATTTTTCTTTCACTGTGCACCGGTGAACAGACCTAGATGCACATACCTATGGCTCCAATCATTAGACCCAAATGATATGCTTATAAAAGTGGATTTCAAAATCGCAAATCGTGACAAATTGGCATAATTTATTAATGCACAATGAGGTCCCTTGTATGAAATTCCAGAATATTTGCCATGGGGATTATTTGTAAAATGATCAAGAACAGAGAACTACATCAGTTATTTCTAAAAATAACCTTGTGATGCCTTGAAGATTGACAAATTTATTACAGTTTTTTGCTTTCGTGTAATAGTTTCTAATATCTTCAACATAGCCATGTAATAATTTCTGTAGCACTTCAAGGTATTTGGGGGCATATAAAGGGGATAAATTAGCAATGGATCTGTGTCCTGAAAATAACTGATAATGACACTAAACAAATAAGTGGTGGGAAATTTTCAGGAACTAAGAAATCTGCTGCCACAATTACTGTACCAGATGGTTTTGATTTTAAAATCAATTATTTCAGGAGACAACAGTACAAAATTTCCTACAAGACACAAACATGACAATTCTACAGCAGCATCTTATTTTTGAGATACATGGATTGGCAGAAAGAATACTTTATAAAAAAAATGCCCCTATATAGACAGCATTAGATCTGTTTTAAAGTTGAAAAAATATTGGAGAAATAACTCATTAAATGGATTTTTTTGAGGGAGGGCTGAGGGAATTTGGAAATGTTTTATAAGCTGTCCATTGATATTGAATTCTTTTTTTTACATTCTTTTGGATTCTTTGCTGTCTTTTTAAAATTTTAATTTGCTGTTTGTTGGCCAGGATTGCCCTAGCGAGACAGGTGGCTGTCTAAATTGGATAGATGATAGACAGAAATAGATAGATACCAATAGATAGCTAGATAGCTAGATAGCTAGATAGATGGAGGGAGGGAGGGAGGGATAGATGATAGATAATTTTTAAGATACCCTTTGGCACATGAGCTGTGGGAATGTTTAATAATTCCCTTCCTAAATGTAGGAAGATTTTCCATTTTTCATCCATTTTTTTGCTGCAACAGCTCTTGTGCCGTTAGTGCTGTGAATTCAAGGGAACATGGGACTGGAATTGCATTGATTTTATGATAGAGCCGTTTCTACAATAAGCCCATGGGGACCCATTGGGAACAGTAATGGATAACGTACAATCTGCGTTACAACTGCGAATAAAGAAATATTTGAGCAAATGTAATAGTTAAAATGTTGATATCAAGGCTGGTCATTATGGTAGTGTGAGTAGAATCAAAGTAGAATCAAAGTGTGAGGTCTGGTGAAAGTATTGTCATGGCAACATTTCCTTCCACTCCCTTTTCTATATCTGGATTGAGTACTGGAGGCGCATATGGCACATCTCAGATGGTGGGTTTGGCTCAGCCTTCTGTGAAATAGATCAACAGCCACTGAAGACAGCTATAAATTGTTGGCAATTTTGCTGGTTCTTGATTGTATCCTGTGTATAGAAACACAGGTTTTCCCCAGGACTGTTATGTAAACTTCACACTTAATAGTATCAAATTTACAGTGTTTAGTATTAATATTATACACCTACCAGCTGCATCCAATTTGGCATGTAAATTATTTTTACTATATGAATCCCTGTATCTCTCTCATACATGGTATGATTCTTAGGCACATCTAACTTCCCCCTCTATTCTAAAGACATGCTCTTACCTTCCCACCAAAGGTGGTGCCTATTTTTCTACTTGCATTTTTTACGTGCTTTTGAACTGCTAGGTTGGCAGAAGCTGGGACAAGTAATGGGAGCTCACCCTGTTACGCGGCACTAGGGATTCAAACCGCTGAACTGCCAACCTTTCGATCGACAAGCTCAGCATTTTAGCCACTGAGCCACCGCGTCCCATTTATATATATATTACCATATTATGGGTCAAGGATTATTATTTGTTTTTAACTCTTAAAAAAATGCGACAGAACAGTGGGAAGAGGAAAATATTTTTTTTCTAATGAAAGAAAACATCATCCCTAAAATAAAAATTGCTTTAAAAGACTTTGAGTTTGAATTGGAGGATGATTCTTGCTAATGTAACACATTGCAATTTGAAATGGGGGTTGAAGATCTTGTTGGAGGAACTTCTAGGATTCCCCTGTTTGAAACACTTGATCCCTGTTGTACTCTGATCTCTTCCAAAAGAGAAATATTTCTACTCTGGAAAATCTGTGTGAACTCCTGGATTTTCGGTTCTAAAATAGAAGGAAAAGTCAGTTTTAGAGAATTCTGCTGAAGTCAAGCAGAAAGCCATCCTTTCTGAAGGACAATGGACTATAGCCCATGTTACCATAAATATCCTTTAATCCTGGACAGTATTTGTAGAACATGCCTTATATTGTTTGTCAGAACCCCTGCTGTTTTGGGGAGGTTATTGAAGGTGATTATACTTAGAAAGTCTAAAATAGGATATAGTTTACAGGTGAATTTTGTGATGATGGATAGCAAACTGCCTTATGGGATTGTGTTTTTTCTGTTTGCAAAGAATATATTTATGAGTCCTAACTATCCTACTGAAATAGTAAATATGGTTTGGCATGTTGAAAACTGGCAAGCAACTATTTTCTGTCTTAAGTATGTACTTGTATTTCTGATGAGTGCTGGCACGTTAAAATGAATGTACTTCATCAAAAAGAGATGAGGCTATTTAAAACATTGCACCCAACCCACACATATGTAGCATCTCCTAAAAGAAGGGGAGAAGAATGAAAAGAAAGGGGCAAACACAGTTGCATGGGTGGGGCTGCTAGACCTCAAAGAAACCCCACCCCATAGCCAAATTGATTAGACTAGGAAATAATTTGTGATTTACCTGTCATTCTATTGATTTAAATAGAATGTATTTCCAAGTAAGAGTACTAAGACTTTCAGTCTCTGCCTTTTGCAGATTAACTATTTCTTAGTTAGCAGTTAACATTTATTCAGCAATTCAGGAGCAATTTTAAGCTCTATCATCCATTATGTTACAGTAGTCACCATGAAATGGATAGAATTATCATCATTCATTCTCCACCATTCAGTTATGTCTGACCCTTGGTGACTTTTAGGCAAGTGTTCTCCATGTTACTTTGTCAAGCAAGCTTCTTTCAGTTGTTGAATGTTCGTCTTTATATTAGCTTTGATGGTATCAGCTTTGATGGTATCAAGCCAATGAGTTCTTTGCTTGCTCCTTCTTCTTGATCCACTAACCATTCCTGGCATAGTCTATGGAGCGTCTCAGTCTCCAGATCATGGTCATCCCAAAGGGGCTTTTTCAAAAAGCAACTGGACTTTCTTTGTTTTGCTTGAAGACATTTTGCTTCTCATCCAAGAAGCTTCTTCAGTTCCTAGCAACATTGACTTCTCTAATGTATTTGCACCCATGACATGGCCAAAGTAAATCAGATGTAGTCTTGTGGTTTTGGCTTCTAGTGATGTTTCTGGCTTTATACGGTTCACCACCTCTCTGTTGGTTATTCTGGCTGTCCATGGTATATGCAATAATTTACGCCAGCACAATGCAGCCATTCTTAGCATCCAACTGTCACACCCATACATCATTATAGGGAAGACTATTGCTCTAACTATCCTGCTTTTTGTATTTATATCAATATCTCTGCTTTTCCAGATCTTATTCATGTTAACAATTATCATACAGTGTAGCAAATGATAAGCTGAAGTTGAGAGAACTCACTATCTAAATGACTTTCTCACTGACTCTTTCCTAGGTTTTTACCTAGGTTCAAATCTTGCAGTGAGTCACGGTTTGCTTATCCATGGTTTGTTGAATAAGCTACAATTGACAGGGCTCATAATCCCAATAAGCCATGAATCATGTCTACAAATTGTAGCAGGTCCACACAACATACTAAACCAAAACCAAACAACATATTCATTATGGTTTAGTGTAAAGAGAGATATCAGTTTCTTCAGGAACTTTATGTGTTCTCCCAGTATTGCAGTTGACAACCTTCTTGTAACAGAAAATACATTCCCTAGTATCAGTGGTGAAATCCAATTTTTTTTACTACCAGTTATGTGGGCGTGGCTTGGTGGGCATGGTGTGGCTTGGTGGGCGTGGCTTGGTGAGTGTGGCAGGGGAAGGAGACTGCAAAATCCCCATTCCCTCCGCACTCCTGGGGGAAGGATATTTCAAAATCTCCATTCCCACCCCACTCTGGAGCCAGCCAGAGGTGGTATTTGCTGGTTTTACAAACTACTCAAAATTTCCGCTACTGGTTCTCCAGAACCTGTCAGAACCTGCTGGATTTCACCGCTGCCTAGTATTCAAAGCCTATTTTTTCACATGCATACAGTGGAAAGTGGTTAACATTAGTCTGGTGGACTCAAGACTGTCTCTGGGATGCCCTTATTGATAAGTGAGGAAGAGCAGCATGGAACCTGGTGGCCCAAGCAGGCTTGACCTCATTTCCAAAGCAGTCAGCAAACAGGTGGTTGAGAGTTCTGGCAAAGCAAGCCTTTGACTCCTAAGAAGCTTCCTGGTGAGGAGGAAAAAAGAAGAGCAGATGGGTACCAAAAAGAAACAGAAATAAGAAACATGGGAAGAGCAGAAGTGGAAAAAGGGTCAGAGAGAAAAGAGTTGCCAGATTACAAAAGTGGGACACAAATTGAATAAAGGAAAAGGGGAGGAGAGAGAACTTGCCACCGGTTTTTAGATTTGGCTCTCCCCACTGCTGGCTCACTGCCTCTGGCTGGTTATTCCCGAGGGAATGCAGCCCTCAACAGAAAAAAAGAAAATCCTTCCTGTTCTTCAATCGATTTATACACATTTTGAAAATGCTGCTTTATTTCCATTATTTCTTTTCCTGGCTTTACCACTCCAGCACAGACATGTTTGTGTAGCCACTTAAAAAAGTTAGCTTTCTTTCTTGAGGTTGCTTGTTCCTCCTGGATTGAACACCTCCCATCTGGAATTAAAATTAAAAAGTAGTGAGAAGAAAGCTCTGTCCTCTGCAGAACAACCTCCATTCTCCCTTTTGCCACCCCCAGAAGGTAGCCTACTCTTATTTATTTATTTTATTCATTTAGTTTGTCAAACATGTACGGGAAAACAGGCATAAGTATAAACATGGACATGAACAGGGGTGGGTTCTACTTACCTTTACTACCGGTTTGCAGTGGGGCAGCGCTTGTTTGCTTGCTTTGCTCATGCGCACGCTCTTCTGTGCATGCGCAGAAGCGTTTTGGTGACGTCAGGGTCTCTGGGCGGAGCCTCCCGCTGGTTTTACTACCGGTTCTATAGAATTGGTGCGAATCGGGGGCAACCCACCACTGAACATGAACACAGGTAATGAGTACAAATAAATGGGGACAGTAGGACAGGGACGGTAGTTGCTGGTGCACTTATGCACGCCCCCTTACAAACCTCTTAGGAATGGGGTGAGGTCCATAGTAAACAGTTTAAAGTTTTGGGGGTTTGAGCAATGGTGAAATGTAAAATTTGTTACTACCGGTTCTGTGGGTGTGGCTTGGTGAGGGGGTAATGTGACTGGGTGGGTGTGGACAACTTTTTTTTTTCAGCCAAAGAGATTGTTAAAAAATGCTTTTAAAAGCCTCTGACAATCCCAGCTGAGTTGCCTGATCGTCAGAGGCTTTTTTTTTTTTACTTTTAAAAGCATTTTGTCAGCTGAAGAGGTTGTAGAAAAAAATGCTTTTAAAAATAAATAAAAAAAGCCTCTGATGATCGTGCGGCTCAGCTGGGCATGAGGGGGGGTGGGCAGGGATTTTTGCTACCGCTTCTCCGAACCACCCATCATCCTCACTACCGGATCGAGTGATCTGGTCCGAACTGGGAGCATTTCACCCCTGGGTTTGAGGATGTAACAACAGAGTCAGGTAGTGCATTCCAGGCATTGACCACTCTGTACCTGAAGTCGTATTTTCTGCAATCGAGTTTGAAGCGGTTTACCTTGAGTTTGCATCTAATGTTTGCCCGTGTATTATTGCGGTTGAAGCTGTAGTAGTCATTGACAGGTAGGACGTTGTAGCAGACAATTTTGTGTACTACGCTTAGGTCAGACTGTAGTCGACGTAGTTCTAGGTTGTCTAAGCCCAAAGTTTCGACCTTGTGGCATAAGGGATTCTATTGTGAGGAGAGGAGTCCCTTTCTAAATGGCAGCAGGATTTTCTCCTAGCAGCCTTAACAGTCCATATTGTTGAAGTCCAGGAAAGGCATGAAAGTATTAAAAGTGATGCTCAACTCATACTCAGCCTTCTCTCCTTTTGTTTCTTGTTTGCTGCCATTTTTTAAAAAATATAATTCATATCAAGATGTGTGGAGGTGTGTCTGTGTGCGTAACAGAAGGCAATATAGGAAAGAAGACACTTAGCTTGTTATTTGCTATTTTTAGTTCTTGAGGATCATCTGTGAAACAGCTGACTTGGCTCTCTTATCCAAGAACTTCTGGCAAGAAGGAAAAGAGCGGAAGGAAAAGAGAGGCAGAACAGGGCAAGCAGGCAGGCAGAGCTTTATGCCTTATACTCAAACAACCTGCAGGCGAACAATCTGAATGACACTGCAATGGTATCAGCTCCCAGTGGCCAATGATGTACCAGAGAAATGTGGAGTGATCGCAGACAAAGCTCTGAGAAGGAGGAGGAGGAGGAGGAGTGCCCTAAAGCCCTGACCCTCTTCTGGCAGCCCCATACACACTGCTAGGCAGACTCTGGGAGGTATCGTGAGTGTGCAGAAAATAGTAGACTTCATACGCGCAGTTGATTGAAGTTTCTCTCTCTCTCTCTCTCTCTCTCTCTCTCTCTCTCTCTCTCTCTCTCTCTCTCTCTCTCTCTCTTCCTCTCTCTCTCCTCTTCCCCCAATTAAATACTTTCCTGACCCTGAGAAGAAGCTGACGTGTCAGGAGCATGATAGCTATAGGCAATAATATACAAAGGAAAAAGTCTTTAAAGGTTGAACTACTGGACTTCTGACTTTGCAGATAAAGCTCCGCTTTTTGCTACAATTAACTCGGGCAAAGGAACCCAGGATGGTGAAGCACTATACTAAGTCTTCAGACAAGCAGCTCAAGGCTGGGCATTGTGCAGCAATAGCAATAGCACTTAGACTTATATACTGCTTCACAATGCTTTGCAGCCCTCTCTAAGCAGTTTACAGAATCAGCATATTGCCCCCAACAATCTGGGTCCTCATTTTACCCACCTTGGAAGGATGGAAGGCTGAGTCAACCTTGAGCCTGGTGAGATTCGATCTGCCAAACTGCTGGCAGCCAGTGATCAGCAGAAGTAGCCTGCAGTACTGCACTCTAACCACTGTGCCACCACGGCTCAATGTGCGAAGAGTAACATGTCTCCTAATGTCAGGTTTCTCCTTCATGTGTGTGCTCACTTGGCTATAGTGGCATCAGCATTCAGAAAATGAGCTCACAGTTAGTGTATATAGAGAGAAGGGCTACAGACTGCCTTGTTCGGAATACTCTCTGTCCATGGCATCCCTATTTAAATAACTCTCAACAAACAGGATTTGGAAAAAGCCCTTGCATTAATGGCAGCTTCCAAGAGTGGTAGATCATATTAAATCCAATGGATCCATGTGATCTCACTAGTTATAAAAGGTAGCATTTGATCAGAAGAGCCTTTTCTGGCTGTGTCTTTTCCACTTTTTATCAAAGGGCAAGGTAATATCAGAGCATTTCAGCCTCCCAGAACACTCTATTGCAGTTCTGAAAATGGCTGTTTTGGAAAAAATGAGACTTTTAATACCATGGTTGAGTGAGAAATTGTTGAAGTCACATATATCAAAATGTCTAGGCCAGGGTGTCAAACTCGCGGCCCACAGGCTGGATGTATCATGTGCTGGCCATGCCCACCTCCAGTTTAGCGAAGGGGGGAAAAGTTGTGATGTGTTATCACGAGTTTGACATCCCTGGTCTGGGTTTTTTTAAGCATATTACAGTTATTAATTGATAAGGTGCTTGCAACCTGTCTCGTATGCAACCTGCATCTGCATACCTGTTTTTCTCCTTCTTACTTCACCCTAATTTTAATCCTACATCGCCAATCTATGCATCTGATGAAATGAAGAGCAACCCAAAAAAGCTTGTGCCTATGACCAAAATGGTGTTAGTTGTGCTACTAGATTCTTTCTGATGTTGGGTTACCACAGTCTTAACATGTTTCTCCTTTTATAGGGTAGGTTTTTTAAAAGGCATATCATTAGTGGCAATCACAGCTGTTCTTTAATGGTACATGGAATGAAAACCTTTATATGGGGATGACACCCCTTATATCACTTCCTCCCCCAAAGTCAGATGGAATCCATCCATATCTTGCACCATATTATTGCATGCCTTCCTTTTCTTTAGGCAGAAAATAAATAAATAAATAAACCAACCAACCAACCAACCAACCAACCATTTAACCAATCAATCAACCAACCAACCAACCAATCAGAATAGAGCTGGAAGAGACCTTAGAGGTCTTCTAGTCCAGCCCCCTGCTCAAGCAGGAGACCCTATACTATTTCAGGGAAGTGACTGTTCAGTCTCTTCTTAAAAACCTCCAGTGATGAAGCACCGACAACTTCTGAAGGCCAGCTGTTCCACTGGTTAATCCCTCCAGCACAGGAATTTCCTCTAGAATGACTACATAGCATCAGGTTGTAGCCCATACTGATTTTGTCTTTCTGCACCCTACCTAACCCTTTTAAGAGGACTGAACTCACCACAACATGTAAACTCTCAATGACAAAGGGTATTAACATAATACAGTAGTCCTTGAATTACGACCCCAATTGAGCCCAAAATTTCTGTTGCTAAGTGAAATATTTCTTAAGTGAATTTTTGCCCATTTTATGACTCTTCATGCCACTGTTGTTAAGTGA
This sequence comes from Pantherophis guttatus, assembly GCF_059756535.1. Classification (NCBI taxonomy): domain Eukaryota; kingdom Metazoa; phylum Chordata; class Lepidosauria; order Squamata; family Colubridae; genus Pantherophis; species Pantherophis guttatus. The sequence goes on along the minus strand of NC_142063.1, from coordinate 286,003,014 downwards.
ATCATTGCAGTTGTTACATTAGTAACATGGTTGTTAAGTGAATCTGGCTTCCCCATTGACTTTGCTTGTCAGAAGGTCATAGAAGGTGATCACATGACCCTGGGACACTACCATCACCATCATAAACCATCAATTGACAAGCATCTGAATTTTGATCGTCTGACCATAGGGATTCTCCAGCAGTCATGTGAAAAACGTTCATAAATTACTTTTTTCAGTGCTGTTGTAACTTCGAACAATCACTAAATGAATTGTTGTAACTTGGGGACTACCTGTACTACATTTTTCATATGCCTCTCTGTAGGAGGCAGTGACATGTACCAGGTTGAAATTAAGAGTATAAAGTCGACAGGCAAGAGCTGCCTTGCAATATCAGCAAGGAGGATCAACAATCTTCCTCTAGTTTTACTCTTTGTTATTACTTGTGCAGTTACAATTGCTCGTTTCGCTCACATGCATGCCCAACTTGTGCTCCGCACAAGCACTTTAGGTTTCTGGCCAGCTGAGGTGTGGCAATCCATTCTGCCGTGCCTATCAGCTGGGCTAAAAACCAAGAAATAAAGTTAGGAATAAAGAGGGGGTGGACGGGAGGGCCCAGCTCCCAGTCACAGAAAACTGGTTCAGTGACGTCACATCGTCACCACTACTAGCTCGGCCGAACCAGGCCGAACTGGGAGCAACCCACCACTGGATCACATGATCCTGGGACACTGCAACCCTCATAAATCCAATCAGTTTCCAAGTGTCGGTTGATTTGATTGGTTGTCAATTTTGATCACATGACAATTAGGATGCTGCAATGGTCGTAAGTGTGAAAAACAGCCATAAGTCACCTTTTCAGTGCTGTGGTAACCTTGAATCGTCACTAACTGAACTGTTGTAAGTCAAGCACTACCTGTTCTGTTCTTTTCTCCTATTTTTTTCCCAGTCAAGATAGATTACATCCAAATGCAACCTTGTTATTTTGGGCACTTGACGTCCACAATAGCACTAAGTACAAGACTTACATCATTCAACAACTAATGTTCTGCTGCCCTTTTATGACATTTCAAGGCAACAGTCTTATGGGTTGTGTTGTTGTGCCTAATAGGGCTAGTTAAGTTCTTCAGGGAGACAGGATTGCTTATCTCTCTGTTTGTTGCTGATCCCTGTGGCACATGTACCTGACTAGGTATTTACATATTTATTTAATAAACATTTCATATCACACTATTTTTATTTATACAATTGATCATAGTTGAGAATACAATAACTTACAAGAAGATGGAATTGAGAGGCATATAATTTAGAAAGCAGACAAGAAGCACAATAGGGGAACTCTTATCAAAAGAGTTCATAATAAATTCAGTGCATTATTATGTATCATCGTCAATCTCTCTCTCCTGATCTGACATACTGTTTGATAATTGGAGGCACAGAGAATGATTAATCACATTCATTTTGGCCCAAACCCACTAGAAACTAATGACCAATTAAAACTGGAAGCACACACTCAATTATTCAGAACAACAAACATCTCATTTCAAATTGATATTATGTGATATCATTATCTGATGAGGTGGTTTACTGAGGATATAATGAAAAGCAACACTGTTCTAAAGAGTGAAGGCAGAGGAAAAATCGTTGCTGCCCTTAGAATTTAGAATTCTAATTTCCCTAATTATAGACAATTTCAACTCAGATTGCAGTGGGGTTAGCTGACGTTGGATCAGGCCACTTGTAACACCATATAAATGCCAGTCTGTTCAGTGATCTGATGTTTAATTACATGGCCTGAGAAACTGAAAGCATATCGATGTAGATTCTAGATGTTCCTCTCACCCAACTCTACCTAAAGAATGTAAGTGTGGGAAAAGTTGTAGGCTGCCATCTCCCGAATAAATCTGATAATCTAAATCTAATGTATACTTGCAGATGCAAGCACAGAAGATGAGATCACTACTTCGTAAAGAAAATATTCAGCTTATAGAATGGGCTTATAGAATTGATGGAGCTTTATAATAATGGCTGTTTTGTCTTTGTTAATTCCTACTGCTAATTCGTTGTTAGTGCGAAGTCGTGTCCAACCCATCATAATCCCATGGAAAACATTCCTCTAGGCCTTCCTGTCCTCTATCATCCCCCGAGTCCATTTAAGCTCACACTGACTGCTTCAGTGACTCCATCCAGCTACCTCATTCTCTGTCGTCCCATTCTTCTTTTGCCCTCAATTGTTCCCAGCATTAGGCTCTTCTCCAGTGAGTCCTTCCTTCTCATTAGGTGGCCAAAGTACTTGTTTCATCTTCAGAATCTGGCCTTCTAAAGAGCAATCAGGGTTGATTTCCTCTAGGACATTATTCTAAAAATATCCTAATGACTTTGAATGTGGCCAGGCTATAACTTGGTTTATTAAACCTAGTGTTACTATATAATGGCATTATATAGATGCTCATGGCATCTTCACTTTTTCATTTTTGAAGGCACAAATGTTGCACCAGAAGTTTGGTTTAGATAATCTGTGAATCATCTTCAGGAAAGCCCAAATCTATTTGGCTATCTACCAAAATATAAGTAAAGTATAAGTGCCAGGCTTATGAAAAAGTACTCTCATAACTCTTAGAGAGGAGGAGAAATCCAGCGTAATAACATCATAAAATCCACGTAGCATTGTATGGCAAATCTTTGGGAATGTATGCACAATGTTTTGCATACATGGCAAAGGGACAGGATTTACATTGTGATGCTATTTGTGCCAGCCTGATCCTCTTCACAACATGCTAATGCACACATGATCCAAATATACCAAGGCGTGGAAATCTATGTCAGGATTCTCAGGAACCTTCATTTTGAGATATCTGGAAACAACATGGAGGTGCAGAGAATGTCTTTAGGCTTTTGAGTCAGACAGTTGGAAAAAAACTATGAAAAGAGAATCAGGCTTCTGTCTGCATGTCTGTCTGTGTGACAGCAGGATAGAAGTAGTCTTTGACTTGAAACTGTAATGGAGCCTGCCCATTAGGATCATAAGTCGAGATGGTGATAAAATGGGCCATCACGTGACTGATCTGGTTTTATAAACTTTTTTTTTTACTACTTTAATTACAGTAAATGAATCACCAAAGTAAATCCATTGTTTGCTATGGGATGTTTTTGCTGAAAACTGGAAATTGTTGATAAAAACATCATAAATTGTATTTATGTGATCATGTAGTAAATGCAGGCCAGTTACCAAACAGCCAAAACATGATCACATGACCTGAAGGGTGGGGACAATTGGCCATAGAAACTTTAGAACTAGGTCATAAGTACCTTTTTTGGGGGGGGGAGTCTGTTGTATCTTTGAATGGTTGCTAAGCACCTAAGCATAATTCAAGGAGTATCTGTAATTCTCTGAAAATCAAACAGGACCAAATTTAGCGTGTGGGAGAAGACAAAAGAAAGAGATTACATTTGAAAATGGTCCAGATCAAAGTGGGAGAATTTCTTTTTCCAGAAAAAGTTTCCCAATGCATTCTCCAGGTGAGACAACCTTGGAATGTTGATGACTGTTTCATTCTAACTATCCCAGTCATGTGACCCAAAGCCTCTTGGTGCTTCCCAAATGCAATTGGAGGGAGACCTGAAACACATATGCAACACATTCCTTCTTTTCACAGAAGGTGAAAAGAATATTCTATATTGGGCAAAGCTTATAAGAGGGACTGTGAAAGATTCCTTAGTATTTATAAGCTTTTGTCTGTATATGCATTTGCACCAATTCTGAAATCCAAAGCCAAATGTGGAAACTAAATGGTGGTTGCCACTTTAATAAATCTCTAGCTAGCACAGGACAAAGCTAGAACTGTGGTGAAGGCTACTTCTGCTGACTGCTGGCTGCCAGCAGTTCAGCAGTTCGATTCTCACCAATTCAAGGTTGACTCAGCGTTCCATCCTTCAGAAGTCAGTAAAATGAGGACCCAGATTGTTGGGGGCAATATGCTGACTCTGTAAACAGCTTAGAGAGGGCTGTAAAGCACTGTGAAACGGTATATAAGTCTAAGGGCTATTGCTATCCACTTGACACAGTCTAGGCAGGGATACATGTTCAGAGTTTCCTCTAAGAGCACTGTGCAGCATTCTTGGTGGCTAAATGGGAAGTAAAACATTAAGATCCCAAGCATTTAGAATTAAGAGTTTAGAACTGCATGGCCTTTTTCTTTTATTTTGGTACTATTCAGCACTTGATATAATTCAGAGTTGACATTATTCAGGTCAGATAAATTGTTCAGATGGAAGCAAAAATTCTATAGACTCTTCTATAGATTTAGTAACCTGGGGGCCAGTTGGTTGGGCATTTGTCTCTGCTTGATTAAGCAACTCAGATGATTACAAACTGGATGGTTTATGTACCATCCTCAGTTTATGCCACATACTTCTGGTTGTGACTAATTTATGAGAAAGCAAGCTGGCTGGGAAATCTTGGGAGTTGAAGTCTACACATCTTTTTTTTTTATTAAAAAAGTTTTACAGTTACATTTTCACCCCATTTCCCCCCCCACCCCTCCCTAACCCCCCTTACCCTCCCTAACCCCCCCTAACCCACCCCTCCCCCCGGACTTCCACAAAGTATAATCCAAATCAAAATCCCCTTTTTATAAAACTTGAACCCCTCCAACCCCAATATATTTTTCATCTTAACAAAATTCACATATTTCTATCTCTATTTCTATCTCTATATAACACTTTCAATTAAAAGCTATCTGATACTTCCTAGTTTGATATTTGTTCTGCACATAATCTATCCACTTTTTCCATTCCCATACATAAGTCTCTTGTGAGCGATCTTTTAAATATGCTGAAATCTTCGCCATCTCTGCAAAACTGGCCATCTTCAAAGTCCATTCAGAAGTCTACACATCTTAAAGTTGCCAGCACAGCTTTAGAGTCTTCTGCAGGATACTTGCTTTTCCTATAAAATGCTCAGTTCTTTCATTTATTCCTTATTGGTGACCAAAATGTGGTTTTGATATTTTTATTTTGTTAAGTCACCAATTCTCCATAAAACAAATAGGTGGCCGGACGGGGAGAAACAGAACAGAAAACAAAGAAATTGTATAAGCCGCAAAACATGCACACAAGAACTCAATCCCATGTGATATGAAGATGCCACAAACATATCACATGATAAAATATAAAATGAAAAGGTAAAAATTCCCAGAAATTTTACTCTTTTTGTAACCTGGTAAAAAGCTCCTAGCTGAAGAAAGGGGTTTCAGGTATGTTTTGTGTTTTCCAGCTGCTTTCTAGTTTCCTTGGCATTCACTTGAGAACTTCAATAATCTCACCCACCATACTGTAAAAGGTAGTCTGATGTGATGAGGCCTTTCAGGGATCTACATATATACCTGATGATGGTGGTCCCAAAGAATGACTGGGAAGTGTGTAGCTGCCATTGTGTCTTGCCCCATTCATATGGAGGATGTGTATGTTAATACTGCAAGTCTGATCTTGTGAATTGGGAAAGAACAGAGTCTTGTAATTGTCACAAGGATAATTAATCAGGGCCAGTGAATTAGCCCTTGCAGTTGCAAGCAAGGAGAACAATTTCCTTCTGTTTCCTTCACAGTGTTTCCCTGCCAAAATGCTGCGTATCTGTATTCATCCTTAAAAGTAATTGCTTGTCTTTCACCTTCAGCTTTCTCCCCTTGGTAATGGCGGCCATATACATCTCTTCAGATTTCAGAAATGTCCCAGGTTTCAATAAAGTGCTTTAATGTTTGGTTGGTAGAAATGACAGAACAAAATCATCTTTACTTTTCCCTTCAGTTAAATTAAGTAAAGGAATTTTAAGTTTGCACTCACTGACCAACTTTCCAGAGTTAATGAAGACCACTGACTGGTACATGTGCAGACTATATCAGAATCAATAGAAACTAGCAAATGTAACTCATTTTCATTGCCAAACCACCTTCCCCCACCCAAATTAAAGGTCTGTGTTGCGCACTGGAACAACACCCAAGGGCCAAATTAGCTGTGGAAGGATTTTCCATGCTCTTTGGAGGAAATATAGTTGCACGAAGAGCAATTTGATTGCTCTTAGTGGTGGGAAGCTCTTAGTCAGGCAACCACAGAAAAAGTGAATAAGCCAAAAAAGACTCCAGCAAGCAGTCTTTAAGAACCTGCAAGCATGGCCTGATTGAAAACAGAATCTAGCTTATATGCTCTATTTACAAGCCAAGCTTCAGTCTCTATAGCAGGGGTCTTCAAACTTGACAGCTTTAAGACTTGTGGACTTCAACTCCCAGAATCCCTCCTCCATTCATGTTAGCTCAGGAATTCTGGGAGTTGAAGTCCACAAGTCTTAAACTTTCCAAGTTTGAAGACCCTTGCTCTATAGTGATAGAGAACCTCAAACCAATGGATGCTCATGGTGACAGAATACAGCATTTCTGAAAGGTCTCCAAGCTTTTTGCACAACAGTCTTGGTCCTGAAGAGAATAGGCTTTCAGAATTATGATGCTGTCCTTTTTGGCAATAATAGTTCAGTAACATTTTAGAAAATGAAATATGAGTGCGTCATTGCATTTCAGGAAGTATGATGGCAAAAAATTACATAGCATCCACTCTGCATGTTTCACTCCAAGATCAGAGCCTCATTTGTGGTAATCCAGTCAATATGGTGCTGTTGGACACCCTTGATAAATCCAGTGGAGTTTTCCTGACAGCAGTGGCCCTCCATTTTAATTTTCTATATTATCTCTGATATGGTGTTGGGGGACTATATACACTTAAAAAAGATAATTAGAAAAGGTGTTTCAGACTTTGAGTGAATGTGGTTCCTCTGTGCTCTTTATTAAAGGAGACCAATATTTTTTCAGGTTTTCATGAGAGCCTAAAAGGAAAAAAATGTTCCCACTTCAAAGAATCAGGTTATTAAAGTTAATGTGATTTTTGAAGACATCACACACCCAAACACAGGCAGAGCATATAATGTTCCATAGTCTTGAAAAGTTTAATAGATACTGTTCTGCTCTGTTTCATAGCCAACATTATCAACAAACTCCTGCTTGTCAGTTTCACAATTCTTGTAAAACACAGCAAACTGCCCAAATTGATTCTTCCTTATCAGCAAATTTGATCTTAATTCATATAGTCAGTTTCACAATTGCTGTAACATATCCAGATAGATTCCCCCTCATTATCTTATGCATTTTTGTCACCAAACCTGATCTTAATCTTTCTAGCCAGTTTCTAGTCAGAGTCACAATCCATGTAAAACTGGGTTGGATTTCCAATTCTTGCCTTACCCCACCTCCTGGTCTTTGGCCTTCAGCCATCCATTGCTTTCTTCCCCAAGCAAGATTCGTGTGTACTGCAATTTATAACCATGGTTGCAGCTGTTAGAACATGCCTGCTTGCAAACCTATAATGTCATGCCATCAGCATTTATTTCATGAGGAAGTTATATGCAAGATAGCTAAATACCCTCCCCCTTTTTTAGTTACTTCTGCAAAAGTCCAAATTATTTGCCTTTTCTGTGTCAAGCAGAACAGGGGGATTGTTGTTACTCCAGGCCTTCCATAACTCAAAGGCTGGGGTACGGACTTACTATTTTTAAAATAGTAATAATAATATTTTCCTGTTAGTTAGGTGGAAGAAGCACAAATGGCTTAATATTGTGTCTGCTGGCTTTCACTATTCCAAGTTTGTCAGGGGTAGAGATGACCAAGTCAGTGGTGGGTTCCTCCCGGTTTGGCCCGGTTCGCGAGAGCCGGTAGCGGTGACGCTATGATGTCACCGAACCAGTTCTCTGTCTTTGGGAGCTGGGCTCTCCCACCTGCCCCGGCGTTATGCCGACCTTAAATTTCTTCTTTTTTCACCCAGCTGAGAGGTGCAGCAGAGCGGATTGCCGCACCTCAGCTGGGCAGATTCACAACGCACTTGCGCAAAGTGCAAGTTTGGTGCGCAGGTGAGCAAACTGAGCATGTGCACGGTGATCGCGCGCGCAGCGTGCACACAAAGAGAACTGGTAGTAAAGCCGGTTAGAACCCACCTCTGGACCAGGTGTATTACACTGAGAAACATCTCCAGGACAACTACTTCCTACCCTGTTTCCCCCAAAATAAGACATCCCCTGATAATAAGCCCAATCAGGCTTTTGAGTGCATGGCAATAAGGCCAAGTGCTTATTTCAGGGTTCAAAAAAAATAAATAAGACAGGGTCTTAGTTTTGGGGAAACACGGTAGTAGTAAGCTATTTGAACCCAGTGAGCAATCTTGCTTGCTAACTCAATTTCGGGAAGGAAATCCTTCACTTCCTTTCCTTCCCCAGTTTATTTCCCCAGGTCTCTGCATCTACTCAACTTACTCTTCCAGGGCTTCTCCTTTCAATATTTCCCAATGTACATCTCCAATTGCCCCCTCCAACTTTTAAGGACTCCTTCTCCTACAGTTGTATCCAATGCTTGTTATTTTTTGTTTTTTAAATTGTAAACCACTTTGATATTTTTAAAAATAGGGAGCAGAATATCAATATCTTAAGTAAATCTTAGCAAGATTGAATGAAGAGGACAAAAAAGGAAGAGAAGGAAGAAGGAAACAGATAATGTATATTAATGTAATACATATAGCAATATACTTAGAAGTGCTAGAAATTATCCCTGTTTTGTATACCACCAAATAACAAGAAAGGCCAGTAAAAATGATTTAACATTTGTTTATAAGGTCCCCAAGACTCAAAACTGACTCATTGACTTCTAATTACTAATATTACATACATTTAAATTTATACTTGTTCTTAAAAAACCCAGCAGATTGTTCAGCACTTCATATCTACACAGCACAACTGTAAAGTTTTGTGGAATCTCTTAAATTAATAAGGATTTAGAAATAATATTTCTCCAGCTAGTCTGTACTGCTGTTTCAAAGCAGTGTCGAACTGTGGAGGAATATGGCCAAGCAGAAATTGGAAAGGTACAGCTACCTTAATCACTTAACAAAATGTCATTTGACAAAATTTAATTTAATTATATATGATGAGAAATTCTATCAACCATTGTAAGTTTGCAGTTTTGAAATTAAATAGAATACTGTATAGTTGATATACCATAGAATTTCACTCATCCATTTCTTAAATTCCTGATGATTTTCAAAAGCCAGTTTGCAATGAAACAACAAAAGTGGAATAGAAGTATAGTTTCATTATATTGTATATTATCAGAAAACTAGCCAATTTATCATTTGAAAGTTGATAGATTGAAGATCTATTGCAATATTTCTCAACCTTAGGAACTTTAAGATATGTGGACTTCAGCTCCCATAATTCCCAGCCAGCCCTGCTCCCTGGGGAATTCTGGGAACTGAAATCAACGAATCTTAAAGTTGCCAAGGTTGAGAAACACTGATATATGGAATTAATGGTTGCACAAGATGCTGAATATCTGAGGTTCATCAATATCTTTATAATTTGCCCAGTTGCGTTTTTTAGAGTTTGGTTTCCAATTTATACTGCCTTGTTAAAAGAGAAATAGCCATTGGAGTGATTTTAGTATTATAATTTTATACCAAAGGATTTTTTTAAAATGATGGAATATACAAAAGCTTCCCCTCCCATTTGTGTATTTGAATATTTGCAGCTGCCTTCTACACTCCCTCACTTTGTGAGCTCTTGGAGATAAGTGATTTCAAACAAAAATGCTTCCTTTTCATATTGAAATTCTTTCAGCAAATGATGCCAGGAATTAAGCATGGGGCTTTGTCTTCAAGTCCATCCTTGTATCCTCCCAAACATGACACTCCATTGATGTGGTTACATTTTTTTTTTAGAAGCATAAATAGAACCAAGCATGACAATATGATTACTATCAGAAAATATAAATCATGGGAATGTTTTATGAAGATAAAAATAGCATACAAATCAAGTGAGCAATAGCATTAGCACTTTGTCATACACAAATGTTTACAACAACTCTTTTGGGGAAAACCAGAGGGATCTGGGTGGGTTTAGCCCTGGGAAGATATGACCGAAAGGAGATATAATAATACTTTGTAATTTGCTGAAAGGCTACTACACCCGTTTTTTATTGTTCCAAACTGAAGGACAAGGAAAAACAATTTTATTTTAGAAGGGAGGAAGGAAGGTTCTGTTTGAACATTAGAAAAAAATTCTTGCTATTCAAGTTCTTTGAAAGTGTAATCAAATACCTGAGAAGTGATGGCTCCCTTTTACAAAATGTGTTCAAGATAGTTACTTAGATTCCTGCATAGAGCAGTGGGTTACATTTGTTGGCTTCAATAGCCTTCCAATTCTTTGGATGGACAAATGATTATTGTACAGTTGAGGAAATTCAGACTGGCACACAGCTAAAGAAGGGGGGAAAGTCTATTACTTTTGTCACAATTGATGTTTTTGGAGACCTAGATGAAAAAAGGCATGTTTGCTGGGGATAGAAGTCCTACATTCTTTTGGTCCTTATGTTTCCATGCAACTTCTGCTGATTTGTTGAAAAGTGATTGTCAAGTCTCTATTTATTAACCTTTTAAACAGGAGAGTCTACTATGTTCTGAGCTAGTTGTATTATCTCAGAAATAACTAGGACAATCAGGACATTATGCCTAATACACATTTAAAATATTTTTCTTGTGAATTGAATGCAAGGATATGAGGTCTTCTCTCTGAAACAACAGAAAATACATTCAAAAACATACTACCAGAGCAAACATTAGAGAAACACAATCCTCCTCTGGATACAACAGTCGAGAAGTCTTCAGCCCAGTGGTGGGTTTCTACTGCTTCAGCCTGGTTTGGGCGAGCCGGTAGCGGCGATGGTGAGCTGAGAGCAAACCGGTTCTCTTTGACAGTTAGCTTGGCCCTCCTACCCACCCCTGCGTTATATATACCTTATATTCATTTTTAGCCCAGCTGAAAGGCGTGGCAGAGCAGATTGCCATGTCTCAGTTGCTCTGTAATACAGTGCGCTTGCACGGAGCACATGTTTGGCATGTGTGCATGTAGTGAACCGGTGGTAACACAGGTTGAAACCCACCACTGCTTCAGCCCCTTAATGTTAGGTAAAAATTTAAACTTTGATGAGAGTACTGAATCCATGTCCAACTCCTTGTTATATTATAATGCAGGAATCAAAATTAAAGTATGAAATGACATGAAGAATCCCATCCCTATGAAGTTTTATTCTGAACTATAGGTTGAACTAAATGGCCTCTGAGGTCCATGTTTCTATGATTCTGAACCTTTTAGGCTTTCTGGTAGTTCTTTGTGTTCTCTTGTGACCTGGCTCTTTATCTATTTCTTTATCTAGTAGTTCTTTTTTGTTTCAGATTTTCCTAAACTTTTAGTGTGGCCACACTGACTTTTTGTAATGTGGTCCATTTTACTGGAGTTGCTTGCGTTTGTGCTTTTAGTATCTCCTTTAGGAATTCTTACCCAATCTTGAACTTGTATTCCATTAGCTTCTCCATCCATAAGATCCTGCTATTACTGCACTTGCTTTATTAAAATCTGCTGTTTTAATATGGCCTAGATATGGGCTATGCTCAGTTTTATTTTTTTTTCTAAAAAAATCAAAACCAGTAGCATTCTACAGACACATTCCCCCAGTGTTCCTGCAACTTCTACTCCCTCAACTATGTTTTTCCTGTTAATTAATATCAAGTCAAGGATAACTAATCATCTTACATCTTCCTCTATCCCTGAAGGAGAAAGTATGCTTGGTAGAATTTGTCTCCCAACAGATGTTCATTATGACTTTAATGCCTTGTTTAATTTGCAGTTTGATTGGATGGGTGATAGTAGACACTATCAACAATATTGCTTTTATTTTCCCCCCTGAACTTATTTTAACCCAGATGCTCTTTATAACATTGCCAAGTTCATTTATTTGATTTCTGAGCAGGATATTTTGAAGATAGCAGGCAACTCCTCCTTCCTTTTTATTGCTTCTATTCCTTTGGGACAAACTGTAACCTTCAATAAAGGTTCTTTTATTCCAGCCATTCCACCCAGTCTTCATTATACCTTTTAAATCATATTTATCTTCCTGTATTAAGAACTCAAATTCATCTTGATTATTTCTCATATTCATGCAGTAGTATAAGGACAATAAAGAGCATGAATTATATAAGCCAAAAATCTTCCTAATTCTTCACTGAGGAGCAACCCTCACACTTTCAATAGTTTCAAGCTTTTATTTGAACTTTTTAAGACTTTCTGTTTCCATTCCATAGGATTCAACTCCCCTAATCAAGCTTACCATGCTTTGGTAAAGACATTTGTGGGGAACACCATCTGGTGCACAAAGTTTTTCATTCAGCTATCACGGACTAAGTTTCAGAAACGATTTACGTTACCTTAGAACTATCAAATAGTGTGGTACAAAGCATTGTCTTGGGTACTGTTCTGTTCAACCTTTCTTTCAATGGCTGGATGAGGGAATTGAGGAGACGTTTACAAAGGTTGCAGATGAGAGAAAGTTGAGAGGGATGACTTGTTGAAAGAAGGAAGATTTTAGAGTTGCTGACAATCTTGAACAGGGGGCTGAAATGAATACAATGAGCTTTAATCAGGAAAAATATAAATTTCGACATCATCAAGGTAGGAAGAATGTAAGGCGCACGTATAAGATGGAGAAGACCTAAGCTGGCAACAATATATGTGAAAAGGATCTGGGTGCCCTTGTTGATTACAACTGGTAATATGAGGCAGCTGCTATCCTAGGTTGCAAATCACAGAAATAATTGTTCAGTTCTGCTGTGGCCTTATCCAATCCTATTCGGCTACTATATTTAGTTCTGGGCATTCAGTTCAAAAAGGACAGTAACAAATTTGAGCAAATTCCGAGGAGGGAAATGAACCTCTGTGAGGAACAATGAAAAAAACTGAATATATTTAGCCACCAGAAAAAAATTCTATAAAGAGATACGGCTAAAGAGGGAAGGATAGAACCAATGGGCTAAGCTGCAAGCAAGCAGATTTAGACTAGGCCTCAAAAACACATCCCTGATTGTGGATAACTTGGTGATCTCTTGGTGGTTTGCTTGCAGATATTTCATTTCCCAGCTAGGTAGCAGCATCGTTACCTAGCTGGGTAATGAAATATCTCAAAGAAAAAAGCTTAGAGACTACCAAGTACTCCATAGTTCAGATCAGAAGTACAGGTGCAGTAGTCCTCGATTTACATCAGTTCATTTAGTGACCATTTGAAGTTACAATGGCATTGAAAAGCGTAAGCATTTTCACACTTACGACCATTGCAGCATCCCTATGGTCACATGATCAAAATTCAGACGCTTGGCAACTGGTTCATATTTATGATGGTTGCAGTGTCCCAGGGTCATGTGATCCCAGGCCACTCTGGGAGTGCACTTCCCGCTCTATAGTTCCAACTCCATTGGTTGCCCTGGCTTCCGGAAGACCCGACAGCAGGCGGCTGGCCCGACTGGCCTCTTTTCTGCTTCCAACGGCTTCCAGCTGGGATTTGGAAGCTGCTGAGGTAGCCATCCTCAGTGCTCGGATGATGGCAGTGGCGCAGTCTCCCCATGCGGGGCTGTGGCTCCCTTCGCCCTTCGCCACCTCTCTGACCTGGTTCCTGGAAGACTTGGCAGCAGGTGGCTGGCCCAACCGGCATCTTCTCCATTTCCAGCCAGGTGTTCACTGGCTTCTCCCACATCGACGTGGTGAGGCCTGGGAGGCGCGCAAGCGGGGGAGGAACAGGCACTCATGTGGCTTGGCACCTTCGGCCCATTCCCTCCGCAGGAGGGGAGGGGCTTGATGGTGCATGGAGGGAGCCTCTCTCTTCTGGACCCCCCACCCCCCGATAATAAGGCCAAGCCCTTATTTCGGGGTTCAAAAGAAAATAAGACCCTGTCTTATTTTTGGGGAAACACAGTATTAGAAAGTAATAATGGTCTGTGGATTAAATTTGTGGATTAGCTTTGAAAGTTATTCTTGATTTTGGTTCCTGGTAGTCAACAGCCTACAAGCTGATCAGCCTGGCTGGAATATCTTTGTTTCATTTCTTTCTATAGTAAATCACTATTGTGACTTCTTTGCCTTGTATAAAGCACAGCTGAATCCTCTCTGCTGTTTGATGATCTATCCTCCCATTTCCTATTTTGCAGTGAATCTTTCCCTGTGCTCTTTATAGAGAGTACCTCTATCAGCCTCAGTCATGTTGTAGACTTTCCTTTCTTAGAACTAGGAAATCCTTATCTTTTTTTCATCAGGTGAAGTAAATCTATTCACTGCTCCAAGCCTTGGACTTTTCTCCAAGGATAGTTATAAATTTGCATTTCCTGAAAATATATGCCAGATTGGTTTTAGTTAGGAAAACAAACATGCTCCGAGCATTGCAGCTCACAACTCCAGGTTCCCGTCTTTTCACGTTTGCTTCTTAGTGCACCAAAAATAGTTTTTATTTCTTCTTTTTCATTCTCAGATTCTTAAATTTAAGAATTTAAGTACGCACTCTGTACTTAGAGACCAAATTTGCTGAGGACTTCCCTGCTGAGGTCCTTGGCATACTTTTCATTATTTTCCCTATTTGTTTAGTTCAGAAACTTGCTCTCTAGAACATGGCTACCTTATATGACATTTTCAGTCTCTGCTTACTCAGGAATAATAATTTAGTCAACCAATTCATTCAATTAACAGCTCTTGGAAACATTACTTGCAATCTGCCAGTTGCTGTTCAAGATGTTATCCACAAAACATCTCAGAACACACACCTTTCCAGTCTTCCCTCATCCTTGTTCATTTGCAGTCAAATGACTTTGTGTGTGTGTGTGTGTGTATGTATGTAAGCTCAATAGTTTTCAAATATACATAAAAGGCAATTCAGAAATTGAAGGGATCAGTTATAAGATAAAAATAAAAATTGTATTAGGAACCAAAGAAGAGAAGGGGACAAATGACAGCTCTGGCCTTTATGAATCAGCATTTCTCTTAAATCTATTTAGTACCTAAAAAAAAAAAAAAGGAAATACCTCTACTAGAAATGTTCAGTTCCTGGTAGAATTTAAATAATCAACAAATAAGAGAAGGTTACTAAGGAGTAAATCTAGTGAACAGGAAATATTGATATAAAGTCACCAATCTGAATTAGAAACTAATTATGTGGTATCATTCATATGGACTTGAACGATAAACAAAAAGAAGCAGATTGACAATTCAGAATTTTGCATGAACACTTCCTCTTGTCCTCTAGCTGCTTTTGGTCAGAAAACCCAGCATTGATGATGAGAATATATTTTGGTAAATCTTTGTTTTCTGAGTTAGAATGTTTCATTTTGACTTTAAACATTTCCTGCTGCAACTTTAGGAATGATTGCTGGAGATTGAAATTAGTAGGTGAGGAGGCAGGGACGAGACCCACCATTCCAGTACACAATGAAGATTTGGAAGTCTTGAAATGGGTTTATTCTTTACAACTATATCTACAACAATCATGGGGAGGCCTTGGTTACATTCATAAATAGGCTGAGATACAAAGTTGGTATAAAATCTTTTGCTGTGTCATTGTTGCACTTCATTCTTCTTCAATGGGATTAGTAGATTTTTTAATGAATGAAATGAGTTTCATAAACAGGCAGGATTCACACATTGTGCTCACCCAAAAACAATTTGTTTAGTTGTGGCTAACCGTATTGTCTGAATCTGGACATTGTGTTTTATTCAACAAGCAATGGTTTATTTTGTTCTGCCTTCTGTTTTCTTAAATAAAAAAAACCACAAAGCAGAATATATGTTTAAAAAACAAAAGAAAGGAAGTTTTTTTTTAAAAAAGGGCAAGGGGGCAAAATAAATCCATGCTTAAAAATAATTTGCACATAGTACAGTGCCTAGCATCAGTTCAATTGTTAAACAGCACATGCTCATATAGAATTGTTCAGTCTTTCTGTTGCATTGATAAAAAATAGTTTAAAGAGTGAAAGTGAAAACATATCTTCAGTTCAGGGTTTTAATTCTGGAGCAAAACCCATATTTTAGGCTATGCTCCAAATTCATTAAACCTGAAGTACTCCAGAAGCAAAATGCACCAGGTTTTTGGTAGTTCAATATCACATCATCTTTGTATTTTATATGTCTCAGCAAAATCATGTTAGAAATGGTTTGGATATAACCCCCAAATTGGACTACTAAGGGTAAACTCCCAAATCATATGTGTCAAAGCCAAAATTAGGGCAAATTGCCAATATTTATCTTAATATTTTTCAGATCTTTCTCTCTCTAAAAACAAAATCCACTTTAGATTTAGAATAATCTGCATTCGTATTCTAGTAACCAACAAGCCATGACCTGAGAGAATCATGATCATGTTCTAATAATCATTAAGCATCCTTCCTGAATCACATCATAACATTTGGCAATTTGCTGATTTGTTGTAATATAACTCTTGCTTTATCCTGAAGGTGCAAAATAGATGGATTAGCAAGATCCTCCTTCTCCTTCTTAAAAAAATAATTAATTATAAATTGCTTCTCTTGAATCTAGCCCATGGGGATAATTATTGCTTAATGGGCAGAAGAAGTGGCAAAGTTGTAGAAACATGGACAAGAGGAAGAATAGGCAATTAATTTTTATTTTTAAGCCACAGAAGCTTTTTTTTTTAAAGCAGGGGTGACATCTGTAGAACCGTAGCAGAAATTTTGAGTAGTTCGGAGAACTGGCAAATACCACCTCTGGCTGGCTCCAGAGTGGGGTGGGAATGGGGATTTTGCAGTACCCTTCCCCTGGAGTGGGGTGGGAATGGAGATTTTGCAGTATCCTTTCCCTGCCATACCCCCAACAAGCCACGCCCACCAAGCCACGCTCACAGAACCGGTAGTAAAAAAATTTGGATTTCACCATTGAATAAAAGAGTAGTGCCCCAAATTCGTAGGATTCCTGGCTATTATTTGTTTGCTCAATATAATATTATTGAACTGTATGGTGCAAATAAAAATGTGTCTGCACACATGGGGGACAATTGCTTGGAGAGTTTGGGAACACAAGGCAGTGAAGAACCCTTGAAGAAAGCAATCATGTGCCTTTTCCCTCCCGTGTGCTAGAAGACTTGTGAGTAACAGTTCCTGCTATTCTCCCAGGAAGATTGAGAACAATTTAAACTCAGGGTTCCCTTTTGTCTACACCCGACTAGGCAAAGCAAAGCCTCGTGAAGGTAATCAGATGTTTTCCTTGCCTCAGAGAAATAAACAAACAAGACATTCTTTGCCAAGATCAATTCACCAGTCCCATTTTGCTATGGCAGGAAAATAGCCATGTGAAATCTCTGCTTTCTCACAGAAGGGAGTAAACAAAACATTTCAACCTGGTCCCTTGACTTCAGGGCACGGGACTGTAAATGTTCTGATCACTGTGGGAGAAAATACATCCAAACTCCTTAGGGCCAACAGGCTGGCTGGCTGCTCCTTAATGAAGCCCAGCTGAAAACCCCATCTTCCAGGGTCTGGTAAGAGAAGGCCGGAGGCAAAAAGAGGATTCAAAGTTGAGCTTCTGGGCCCAAAGACATTGGGCAATTGTTTTAAAAGCAGATCACCTTCCTTTTTTTGTATAGCTTTGTTTCAAAAGTGTAACATTCAAGTTGGAATTTAGAAAAGAATATGTTTAGACATAAAGGGGTTTAAGATTCCTAGGATGTCCCATTGTCATTTGCTAAGGGATGTCCTGGCTCAGAATGAAGGAGGTTGTAGTTTAAAGGGCACCAGGATGGAGAAAACTAGTGTAGATATATATTTTTTTCTTCCTTTGGTTAAATAAGGAAGAGAACTGGCATGAATTTTCAAAGAAACTGGAGAAGAGATCTAGACCTCCTGCAATGAAAATCATTCTGCCAAACTCAGCTTCAGTCGTAGAAATAAATGAATTTGAGCCAGTCACTGTCTCTCAGTCCAATTCTCCCATGGGGTTAATGAAATGGGGAAAAATAGGAGGAAAAGGAATGCAATCTACACTGCCTTGAGCTCCTAGAGGAAGAGCAAGGTATAAATCTAATAAACACACATATTTGCGTGTTTATTAGATAAAGTGATATTAAAAATCAAAATAGACATTCACACAGTGTTTTATAGACAAGCCATATTTGCATGATCAACAATGTCATATAACAGGAGGATTCATTCTATTCCCAAAGCCAACATTTAACTAAGCCCCAATATTCAACCCCCATTATATCCCATGATCATGATATTCAAAAGCAAAATGTCCAATTTTAGATACCATGCTGTTTATCTTTGGGGGAGAAATTAAAAGTAAAACTGGAGATATTACATCTTGTTTCCACCTTTATATCATATTATCCAATTCCTCTAAAGCACAAAAATAAGCTGTTTTGGACTAGGTAATGTGATGTGTTATTGGGATGCCTAGGCCTTTGGAAGCTAAAATAACTGTGGGTGGGAGATGGGGGTGGGATCCTAACCTTTAGACTGAAGAAAGTTGCTTGCCCTGGCCTAACATTAAGAAGACTAGCAAATACGTCTTCCATCAAAATGATGCTACTGTTAAGCTTCAAGTCAATCTCTCTTTAAAGCAAATGCCAGCAGCCTAGGGAGAAAGGCATTGGAGAGCAACAAAGTGGCCAAAGCTCAGTTTATATGGGTTTGGACCTGGCTTTAAGATCTTATGCCCATTATGCATGTCATGCTACTCTCTTTCTCTCTTAATAGGTTTTATGCAGTTTATGATTTCATTGCTGGACTTGGCTTTGGCCTCTTTATCCTCCACTAATTTTGGCTTGAGGAAGATCGGGGAGTGATTCCTAGTGATGCAGACAGATATCTTACACACTGAACTAAGTGGTCTTTTGTGTATGTGTTTGTGCAGACCTCATTGTTTGCTTGATTGATTGGTCTTGAATGCCATTGTATTTCACAAATTCTCCCATTGCTTTATAGCACACAAATAAACAGCGAAGTGTCCATGGTAATTAGATTAAGAATTAATTAAATCATTTAAAGCTGAATGAAAATGTTCACGGTATTAATCATTAAAACTATTTATAAACAGCAGGGGCATCATTACACAACCAACAGACAGAACCACTAAGAGCGCTTTAGAAAATGATTAAAACAATGGAGCAAATTTAATTTTTGGTGGAAGGCTGTTCTGTAGAACTTGATCCATAACAGAGAAATAGCATGGCCTATTCCTACCTCGGGAGTGGAGAATCCCTGAGTGTTTTTAAAAGGATGGGCACATTGGGCAGCTTAGTTTTGACTGGACAAAGCAGTCTAGCAAGGATCTTGGTTCCAAGCCAGATAGAGCTGTATAGGTTAAAGCCATCAATGGATCTGGAAAACCTCTGGCAACCAATGGAGGGCCCACAGCACAGGCCTAATAGATCCTTAAGTAATAACAAGTAACCTGCTGCATTTTATACCAATTGCAGTTTCTGAACAACAATGCACTTTATTCAGAATATAGTTTAACAGGCTCTACTGCATATTAGACCTGTCCTCTGCTTATTATGCTTTCCTGCACCAATTTCCTAGTTAAATGGCATCAGTAGTGGTTGTAGGGCAGACAAGAAAGAGCTACTAAGCATCTGACCACCGGGGAATGGCTAGTAAAATAGAATACTGCAAGACTGTCATTAGGAAATGATGGTTAGATTATTCTATGTTCTAAGGTGCTCGGTGACAGTACAGACATATCCCCTGCCTCTAGCATTCTTCCATAGTCTTCATACTTTTCTTCTTTCTATTGTGGGTGAGATGAATGTTCTGCTTGAAAGATTAGAACCAGAGATGAGTAACTCAGGAAAGCATTGGAGCAAATAATCTCTTGGTGCTTTATTGAGTTCAAATCACAGACATCATTTCCTGACAAGTATTTGTAAATTACACTCTACATCCTTAAGATTGAAGTGGATCTAGTTCCATCAACTGTTTGGAAAAGCTTCAGTTTATTTAGTGTTTTCCTGCTTTCAGTACAAGGGTTCAAGTATGGGACTGAACAAGTTGCAGCAGAGCTCTCTGGGCACTAAAGCAACAGCAGTGATGAGACAGCTAAAGTGCCCAGTTGCCCAGGCTGTGGCAACTGAGTGTTGGAGAAAGGGAAGACTTGGGTCACATAGACACAAACCAGTAGGGGGCTTTTAAGAGATGAGAGAACAGCCAGCATGAATCACCTGGAAAGCTGCAAGGCCCTCTAAAGATGCCTCTTCCATTGCATGGACTGGCACCTTCTCTTCCTCTTCTTTTAGAGAGCCTGTAGAAGTTAACTCTCCCTCCCTCCCTGCCTGCCACTTCTCCTTCTGGGACAAGCCCCATGTGACTAGGATTGCTGAAGCCCTGCAGCCAGGAGCCCACTGAATCCCAGGGAAACAATCTTCCCTGTTTTCATCATAAGTAGGCCCTTCACACACACGGGACTTCTTTCTAATCTGTATCCATAGTGCCTTGGACGCCTAAGAGGAATTGAGGATTGGCAAGCTGGTAGTGACCATTTCATCTCTTTGGGGAATGTGAGGATCACAGTGAGTGTGGAAATGATGCATAATGATAGGAGCATGTCATGCTTATAGACAATTCAGATTTTCAGGGATTTTTTTTTCTGGTTTATTGAAATTTCTGGAGCTTTTGTTTTGTAAAGTAATGTTAAGTCTATTTTTGAGGATACAGTTCTGTCTCAAAGTACAGAGGAATCATGCGGCTGCTGTAGACAGCTGTTGTTAGAAATGTTAAAATAGTTTTATGCTGTCACTAGGGATTTTACGATCTCCACCCAGGACAATGATACCCAGGGGGTGGTGGTCAAGAAGTTGGCTGTGACTCTACAACATTTTTTGTATAGTGTGAGTGATGGTGTGAGGCTTCATGGCTGCCATTTTGACTGTTCTAAATTGCCTTGCAGACCTTCCTGCATCCACACCTATATGCAGAGTGCAGAAGTTGCAGGCTGCAAGCTAATGGGAAACCTGGTATCTCATGCTAGAAGAATAAAAAAGGTAAGGGCTAGCAAAGCCATTAACTTAAAAAGACAACTGTTTCTCTCTCTCTCCTTCCCTCCCTCCCTCTCCCTCTCCCTCTCTCTCACACACACGTACAAAGTGATCAAATATATATTACTTAGGATCTTTATATATCCCGTAGAAGTTACAGAGAAAGAAGGTGAAAGGGTGGACAGTTTTTTAATAGAAGATGTTGTATTAGAGCCTTCACATGAACAGATAAATCAGCCCTTTCTTTAGACTAGTGTTTCTCAAATTTAGCAACTTTAAGATGTGTGGACTTTAATTTCCAGAATTCTGGCTGGGGAATTCTGGGAGTTGAAGTCCACATAAGTTAAGTTTGAGAAACAATACATCAAATTGAGAACTTCCTTTTCAAAAGTTCTGATCCTGCTTTGGGCATTCTGAGAGATTCAGCCTGTTTATAACTCTCAGTCTTGACTGATGTACAACTCAAAACCTGTTGGTATGACATAACTTGTTGTAGAATTCTTCTTCCCAAACTTGGATAATTGAATTCACTTGTGCTTTGCCTGTTTCCCATCTTCCCCTACCTAATTCACTGTGTATAACTCTTTGTTTTTGTTTTGTTTCATTTATAACCAACTCTTCCTGCAAAGAGTTTTAGGATAATTTACATCTGGCTACCAGGTGGTCTCTAATCCAGGGACCCCTCAGAACCAGCCCTTCTCCTCCTTAGCAGTTGAATAGCCTCAAAGGTTGCCAGATTTCTAACTGGCTCTGGAGTTTTAACAGCCGTATGACGTGCAGAAGTTAAGCAAGGAAAGCTTCCTATCAAGAGCAACTTCCAGCTTCAATTAGCAGTTGCATGTCAGGCTGCTGTTAAAGGGGCAGGATCCAAGCCAATACAAACAGCTGTCAGCCCTGACTTTATCTTCTCACGTGCTTTCACATTTCTATAAACCCTTTCCCTGAAAGAAAGCAATTCTAAGAACATGGAGAGGGAGGATGAGGGGAAATGATAAACAAAGATGGAAGTAATTAAGGGTATAATAAACCAATTGGAGGCCAAAAAGAAAGGGTTAGGAGTATTATGTGTTTGATCAGGGAGAAGCATAACTGGAGAACTCACACAGTCTCAGTCATCCATATAGCATGTATGTCCCTCTCTCTCTGTGTGTGCATGTTCCCTGCTGTGGATTGCACATGGCCCTGAAAGTCTTGGCTGCAGCTCCACAGACTATCCAAACATTGCCACCAAGATATAATTGTTCGTATCCTAGAAATGCACAGAAACTAACTCTGATTAATTCTAATTCCCTTTTAGTTCAATATCAAAACATAATTTTCAGCTTTTGCCCTGGCCCTGTCTACCTCTTTCCTCTGGCTCCACATATTTTTGCACCACGGTTCTTTCATAAGCCAAGTTTCCTTGTTCCATATGCAAGCTGATGTATACTGCCTAATTTCCTGTTTTTTTTTTTCATCAAACCGACCTAGAATGGCCTTTCATGTTTTAGCTTGAATTTAGTAGTCTCCATCACCTCTACAACCTTGATGCTTTGGAATGCCTCTTTTAACATGGAACATGGAACTCGTGTCTTGTTCCCCCTCCTCTTCACCTGATGAACTTACTTCACTCTTCTTCACTCCTGATATCACCATGTGGCAACTGACCTACCCTATTTTCCTGAAGCCTCTAAAAGCTTAAAGGCAAGTATATTTCACAACATGGCAATCATTTGGTGCCCTCAGGACATAGTCCAAATGATGACAATAGCTTTGCAGGACAAACAAATATGCCCCACAGCTTATTTATAGACTTTCTTCTAGGTTTGGATGTACTGCACATAGATAACCACACCAAGCTTGAGTTAGGCAATTCATTATATCTCAACAGTCTGGAGAAACTTTTTTTTTCTTCTCTCTTTATATCAACACACACTGAGTCTCTGGAAAACTCAGTTCTCTTTCTGTTTTGGTGATTTCTCCAATACTGCCTGGGAATCCTGGGAGTTGAAATCTTATACATGTCAAGGTTGAGAAACACTGAACTAGAGGCTTCAATACATACCTATTGTTTAAACTATATCAATGGTGTATGGTGCTAGTTAGAAAATAGCATTTCTCACAGAAATGACAATGATTTTTGGATTTGTGAATGGATGGGGGGTTATGGGAAGAAGTAAATTGTATACATATTTTCATAGGAGATGAGGAACTATGAATTTGCCTGTTTTTGTTGCAAGAAAGATTGGGAGTCACTTCTTTAAATATTTTTTTCTATGTCTTTTCTTTTTTTCTTTTGCAGTCTGTATTTCTTCTTTCTTTTCCGATTACAATTTGTATTATCGTTTAGTATTGTAAAACTCCTTGATAAAATGTATTAAAATAATGAAATAGCTTTTTGAAGCAACGTAAGGACCTGAGAATGCATAGGCAGTTATCAAAAAGTTCCTAATAACAGGTGTGGGAAATACTGTATGGTATTTGCCAAATATTTTGCTTTTCTACCACCATCACCTGCCCAATTCCTTGCTACTAGTAAATTCCCTGAAATAATTGGGTTGAAATCCTAAAAGTATAGGATTTCCAGTTGCCTATCCATAATAGTAATCACTATCAAAAATTATTATTTGTAATTTTAGAAGGGAAGAGTTGACATTTTCACATTTGCCCACAAATATTTTCAATAAATAGGATATATAAGAAAATAGGATTTTCCTGAAACAAATTAATTAAATGGGGAATGTTGTTTAGATTACATTGAAAAATTACATAGAAATGTAGTTGGTTTTTCCTAGTGGGGTAGGGAGGCAAAAACAGATAACATCATGCCCAAATAACAGAAGTCCTACTCCCCTTTTATGTGCATTATGAGATACATGTATAAAGGGAAAGGGCTCTGATTGGGCAGTCACAACCGCCATTTTGATTTTTTTTTGTCATCCTTTCCTCCCACCATGAATGCCCCTGCTTCTGTTGCTGCAAAGATAGTGTACTTCTGCCCAACTTGTCTGGTTTCATTAAGCCATTGTGTGGTTTGTTTGGATTTTGTTTAGCACCTTGTGAAATCAGCTACTATAGTTTCTCAATCATAATTTATGGTTTAGTGTGTTTTATGAACCTGGTGACTTTTATAACCTGAATGGCTAATATATCAGATTTTATTCTCAGATTTCTCAACTCTTGAAAAAATCCGATTCCGATTATCATTCATATAAGGAAAACAAACTACAAAAAGTTAAATGGTCTTCTTTGAATGCAGGACCCTAAGTCATTTTCTGATTTATTCAGTCCTTAAGCCACCACTGGCTCTTATGCAAAAAAAAAAAAAAAAGGTCCATGATTTTAAAGAGAGCACGTCTTATTATTGCTTTTAGGTATGAGATGACAACATGCTTATTAAGCAAGGGGAAATCCCAGCTCATAAACAAACCAGATTAAGAGTGCTATCCATTGCATCAACCCAATAAAAGTTGCTATTCTGATCAACAGTTATGTCATTACTTGTGGTTGAAAGGTCACTGAAACATGGATGGCATGCCAACACCACAGAGTACTGTTGAATACTATGAATCACTTGACCTTTGCACCCCATAGAATGTTTTTCCTCCTCCATCATCACTAGATTAGGATATGCTCTCTAGATACCTATTTGGAATAAAAAGCTACGTGGTATAGGGAGCTGTCCTACAGTTACTCTACATATTTGAAATAAACAAACAAGAGAGGTAAGTATGGAACTTAATGCATAAGCAACCTTTGTATTTTGAGTTTCTCTTCTATAATAGGTGACTTTGTCACCAACGACATCACATGACAATGGACTTAGTACATAAGTAGCGGCCTTGCAAGCCAATTAAATGCAATTATGCCACTAGAGGGTAATAGAGCTGTTTAGAATCTCGAGCCTTTGATTACCAAAGTTAGGAACCACATTTCTAGTCTCATCTGAACAAAAAATAAATATTCTGCAACAAAGTGATGCATTGGTCTTGTTATGAAACACAATCATATCATATAATTCTTGCATCACACAGGAGAGATTCTGGAGCAAGAAAGTTTGGTTTACAATCATTATAACGACTCAGTGGTATGTAGTAATCTGTGATGGAAAAAACGTAGTAAGTAGAAAATGGCGATTCAAGTTTGATGTGTTGATTAGAACTGAATGAAGCAAGTTACACTTGACGAGGCCTGAGAAGTCTTAAGTCGAGGTAGTCCTCAATTTACGACCACAATTCAGCTCAAAATTTCTGTTGCTAAGTGATACATTTGTTAAGTGAATTTTGCCCCATTTTACTATGCCCCTTTCTTGCTTCAGTTGTTAAGTGAATCACTGAAGTTGATAAGTTAGTAACCTGGTTGTTAAGTGAATCTGGGTTCCCCATTGACTTTGCTTGTCAGAAGGTTGCAAAAGTGATCACATAATCTTAGGACACAGCGACGGTCATAAATATGAACCAGTTGCCAAGCATCTGAATTTTGATCACATAATCATAGGGATGCTGGAAAGGCTATAACTATGAAAAATGGTCACAAGTCACTTTTTTCACTGCCATTGTATTAAGTGAACTGTTGTAAGTCAAGGACTAATTTCAGCCATATGATTCTACCCCACTTGTTCTTAAAATGGATTAGTAAACTGTTTTTTTCTTCTTCTTATATATTTCCTGAATAGAATTACAATATGATGGCAGGAGCAGTGGTGGGTTTCAAAATTTTTACTACCGGTTTTGTGGGTGCGGCTTGGTAGGCGTGGCATAGCTTGGTGGGCGTGGCTTGGTGGATGTGACAGGGAAAGGATACTGTAAAATCTCCAATCCCACCCCACTCCAGGGGAAGGTTACTGCAAAATCCCCATTTCCTCCCGGTCAGCTGGGACTTGGGAGGCAGAGAATAGATGGGGGCAGGCCAATCAGAATTTTTACTACCGGTTCTCCGAACTACTCAAAATTTCTGTTACCAGTTCTCCAGAACTGGTCAGAACTTGCTGAAACCCACTTCTGGGCAGGAGGGAATATAAATGACCCTTAAAATTCTGAACAAGAAGCAGTGATTCTCCTCCCTATACAGGTAATTCTCATTAACAACCACAATTGGGACCGACAACTTGGTTGTTAAGCACAGCGGCTGCTGAATGAAACTCTGATTGTGCTTATGATTTTACTTCAGCTTTCCTTTGATTTACAGACCTGCGAATATTTGTAAATGTGAGTGGTTACTTTTTCATCACTGTTGGAACTGCAAATGGTTGCAAAACCATGCAATCGCTAAATGAGAATTACCTGTAGTACATTCCTATTTCTCTCTGTCTGACTTTCTGACAATGAATGAGAGGATACATATAGCCAGCCCAGACCCTGACTATCTATGAATTAATGTTTGGGTATTTATACTGAGAACTTTAAAATTCTTATTCAAAATCCTGTAGTTAAAGCTGCCACGAATGAAGCTAGCATACCATAGCAGGCAAAGTAGTGTAATAAAGTGAAGGAAGACTTTGAATTTAATAAAACCCCAAGGCGCCTTCCAGTATTGTGATTATAGAATCATCGAGTTGGAAGGCACCTAAGAGATTATCAGGTAGAACCCCCTGCAAATTGCTGGATTCACTGCACCATCCCTGGGAGATGACTATCCAGTCTCTTTTGAAAACCTGCAGCAAAATGGAAGAAAACTTCAAGAGCTCTGAGTGTCAAGGCATTCTTCATAATGTTTCATTTTTCTACATTCTTGAAGTTTCATCCCATTAGTTCCAGTCTTACCTTCTGGAATAAATGAAAACATATCCAGAATACAATGTGACAGTCATTCAGATAGTTGAAGATAACTATCATGTCTCTTCTCAATGTTTTCTTTTGCAAGCTAAACATATCGAGATCTTTTAACATTTGTAGGACTTAATTTCTAGATCTTTTACCAGCTTGGCAGCTCTTCTCTGGACTTACTCTGGTTTATCTCTTTGCATTGTTCAGAACTGCATGATACTCCAAGTAAGGCCTGACCAAGACAGAGAAGAGTGGGATATATTCAATAGGATCATACTTTGACAACCACACTGGTTGTTGAATTAGCATCTATCATGGTTTATAAATGGCGGTGACGCAGTGGTTAGAATGCAGTACTGCAGGCTACTTCTGCTGACTACCGGCTGCCTGCAATTTGGCAGTTCAAATCTCACCAGGCTCAAGGTTGACTCAGCCTTCCATCTTTCCGAGGTCGGTAAAATTAGGACCCAGATTGTTGGGGGCAATAGGCTGACTCTGTAAACCACTTAGAGAGGGCTGCAATTGCTAAGTTCTATAATAGGTGAGTTTCTTTAATTTATTTTTAAACATTCATATATGGCTGCCATCTGCCACAGAAACCTTGAGTAGCAAATCAGGATAAAAACGTAATACAATTAGCAAATCAATTTAAATAAAAAGGAAAGAAAAAAGACGTTCTAGGCTGCAGTAAAATCTTACACCCAAGATCACACACAATTATACCTTCTGTCTGCAGCGTCTAGAGGAAAAATCCCATCTTTGCCACCTTCCTGAAGGCCAATAGGGTCCAGACACTCTGGATCTCTCAGGGGAGGTTTTCACACAACACACTAAATTAAATAAAACACACTAAGCAAATTTTAATATGGCTTGCTTATTTATGTATTTATTTATTTATTTATCCATCACATTTATGAGCCACCCATCTCACAAACGTGACTCTTGGCGGTATGCAATAAAAACAAACCATAAAGGACATAAACAGTAAAATTATTCCAAAATGATACCATTAATATTTTTTTAAAAGACTAGAATAGAGCATCCTTAATGTTACACAGGATAGCCAGCTCTATTTCTCTGAGATCCCCAATCCTGCTGACAGAAAGTCTCAGAAAATTGGAAAAAATAGAGCCAAGCTCATATCAGGGGGAATAATGCATTATACATAAACCCACCCACAGATTATGTGATGGTCAGAATGGGTCCTGGACAAAATCAGATAAACTTGTATGGGTGTCTGGTAAAAGAATGGCCACGTACATTTTCTTTTCTGTCACATCATCAGCCCTTCTGTAAAATGAGCCTTTTGGGTATAAGGGTCAAGCTTCTTTGTTGCAGGAGATGATGCTCTTCATCTTTTGCAAATAATTTCATTTTTGAGAGAAAGTTGCTGCTAGGTTTTCAAGGAAAAAAACCCAAGAAAGTCCAGTTGCTTTTTGAAAAGCATGTTTGGGATTAGAATAGAATAGAATAGAACAGAACAGAACAGAGAACAGAACAGAGAACAGAACAGCACAGCACAGCACAGAACAGAACAGAACAGAACAGAACAGAACAGAACAGAACAGAACAGAACAGAACAGAAAAGAACAGAATAGTTGAGTTGAGTTGAGTTGGAAGGGTCCTTGGAGGTCTTCTAGTCCAATCCCCTGCTCAGGCAAGAAAGCCTTTACCATTTCAGATAAATGGTTGTCCAATCTCTTCTTAAAAACTTTCAATGTTGGAGCATTCACAACTTCTGGAGGTAAGTTGTTCCACTGATTAATTGTTCTAACTGTCAGGAAATTTATTCTTAGTTCTAGGTTGCTTCTCTCTTTAATTATTTTCCATCCATTGCTTCTTGTCCTGCCCTCAGGTGCTTTGGAAAATAGCTTGACTCCCACTTCTTTGTGGCAACCCCTGAGATATTGGAACACTGCTATCATGTCACCCCAGTCCTTCTTTTCATTAAACTAAACATACCCAATTCCAGCAACTGTTTTATTTCGTATGTTTTAGCCTCCAGTCCCCTAATAATCTTTGTTGTTCTTCTCTGCACTCTTTCTAGTGTCTAACATCTTTTTTACATTAGGGTCAGACCAGATCAGTTTGGAAAGTCAGAGTATAAACAGGACCTTGAAATCCTCATTTTGGGGCAAAGAACTCCCTAAAAATCTAATGGAAAAAGTGAATCCATTAGAATGTTATTGATGTAAATCTTTATTATACACAGCTTGTATATTTGTAAACACTGATAAATATTACAAATACCAGAAATCTGCTCTGACCTCACTCAAAAGAAACAAACTGCATGAAAAGTGCTCACGCCCTGAGACTTCTTATTGCTCATGAAATTAGGACATGAGGGTATACACTAAATTCTCTTACGCCCCTGTATTTCTGTCCTGGTAGATCACTTTGTGCAGCACAGCTAGTTGAGTAGTTCTCTTGGCAGGGAAATCTGAAGCATATATATATATAGCCAAGGTGGCACACTGGTTAGCGATACTGCAGGGTACTTCAGCTGACTGCTAGCTACAGTTCAGCATTAAAATCTCACCAGGCTCAAGGTTGACTCAACCTTCCATCCTTCTGAGGTGGGTAAAATGAGTACCCAGATTGTTGGGGGCAATATGTTGACTCTGTAAACCGCTTAGAGAGGGCTGTAAAAGCACTATGAAGCAGTATATAAGTCTAATTATTAGGGGAATGTCTGTGTGTTGGATGAGTCCAGAACCAAATTTTGACGTATTTAGAAACATTCAGAAGATATCTGAATTAGGGCATCTCAAAAATAGACTGAATCTGAATTTGAACCTCCCCTCCAAAGCTTCATTCTGAAATCTAGAAGGATGCAGAGAAATAGGGCATTTCCACATATACACTATTTCACTCCTCCAAATCTTAAAAAACACTTCCTTTTTTTACTACCTTTTTTCATTGCCAACCTTACTGCCTTCCTTGCAATGTTGCATTTTAATCAGGGGCCATCCAACAATCCCTCTAGCCTATTGATAGGGAAGCATAAAAATCAGAATTTAACCAACTCCTGCTTGAAAAAGTTGAATACCCAACTTTTATTTCTATAACCAGTAAAGCCCATATTGACTTCATTCATAACAAATGAAGTCAATAGTGGTTTTATTGGTTATAGAAATGCCTTCAGTTGTTATTGATCATATCAAGCTGTGAATGTCTCCAGGAAAATAGGAATCCCAGAACGTTTCATTGTCCTTGTGAGAAATTTATATCCAGGTCAGGAAGTCAGTCCATACTAAATTCAGGTCAGCAAGCTCAAATTCAAATTCAACCTATAACTTAAGTATTGATAATTTTGAAGTGAATAGTTTAGTTTAGTTTAGTTTATTGTCATTGCACCTCGCACAATGAAATTAAATGCCATCTTCAGTATACATTATACATAAAAAAAAATATTGTGGGCAACTATGAAAATGACAAATGATTCAAATGAAATCCGGACTTCAAGGCATAAACGCCTGAGCTCAAATTGCCATGTTTTGAACACATTATTTAAAGACTTCGTTCCATTGAGAAGTGCATAATGCTAAGAAAAGTAGAAGGAAAAAGAAAAGAACAACTGGCAGCAAAGTGGATAGATTCAGTTAAAGCAATGCGGGATGCACTCCTGGAAGATCTGAAAGAAGACAGGTGGAGAATCCTGGAGAATAACAGAACAACAGAGTTGAAAGGGACCTTGGAGGAGGTCAATAAGGAGAAAGTCTACTTATATGATTGTTAAGAGAGAGTTATCATTTCATGGCAAATAATAATATAGGTAAGCCTCAACTTACAACAGTTAGTGACTGTTCAATGTTAAAATGGTAGTGAAAAAGTGACTTACAACCAGTGGTGAAATGTAAAATTTGTTACTAGAGGTTCTGTGGGTGTGGCTTGGTGGGGGGGTGGGGGGGTAATATGACTGAGTGGGCGTGGCCAACTTTTTTTTTTTAAACTTTTAAAACCATTTTTTCTACAACTTCTTCGGCTGAAGAGGTTGTAAAAAAATGCTTTTAAAGCCTCTGACGATCCCAGCTGACTTGCCTGATCGGCAGAGGCTTTTTTTTCCTTTTAAAAACATTTTTTCTATAACTTCTTCAGCCGAAGAGGTTGTAGAAAAATTGCTTTTAAATGCCTCTGATGATCCCAGCTGAGCCACGCGATCATCAGAGGCTTTTTTTTTTTTACTTTTAAAAGCATTTTTTTGGCCAAAGAGGTTGTAGAAAACATTCTTTTAAAAATTAAAAAAAAGCCTCTGATGATTGCGCGGCTCAGCTGGGCAATGGAGGATGGGTGGTGGGCAGGGATTTTTGCTACTGGTTCTCCAATCCAGTCTGAACCAGGAGCATTTCACCCTGGCTTACAACCCTTGCAACATCCCCATAGTCACACGATCAAAATTTCAATGATTTGTATTTTTAATAAATACGAATATTAGATTCGTATTATCAGTTTATATTATCAGTTAATAATCGTTAAATTATTAACTGATTCGTATTTATGCCGGTTGCAGTGTTCCGGGGTCATGTGATCAGTTTTGTGACCTTCTGACAAGCAAAGTCAATGGGAAAGCCAGACTCACTTAACAACCATGTTACTAATTTAACAACTGCAGTGATTCATTTAACAGCTGTGGCAAGAAAGGTCATAAAATGGGGCAAAATTCACTTAATACGGTAACTGTCTTGCTTAGCAACAGAAATTTTGAGCTCATTTTGTGGTCATTAAGTCGAGGACTACCCATACAAATATTAATCGTACCTCATTTGCCCCCCCAAAAAATCCTTCAATGCTCTTTCTAGAACTCCGTTTTCAACCCCCTCATCATCCTATAATCTTTTCTAGACGTGTCCTACTTCTTAAAATTTGGCACTCTTACCTGGACACAATAACCCAAATAAAACTGGCTTGCATCAGAATAAAGCCACACAGCTGCGTTCTATGAGCAGAACAGTATGCTTTTGTTTTGCTACAACTTTTTTAAAGCTCAAAGTTTTAATGTATTGTCACTTTTTTTCTTATGGGGCATTCCACTGTGAGACTTTCCACTGTTTCTGCCTTCAGAAACTTCACACAAATATGGATAGAACGACACTGGACGGCATTACCATGATGAATCGTAATCTTCCTTCTCCTGGGAGAAAGGTTGATCAGCTGGGTGGCAGAACTTCCACAGCCCAGCAGTGAAGGAATCTTTCCATATGTTTTAAGGCTGAGGACCAACAAACAATGCCCTTTCTTCATTCAGCTCCTGCCTGCCATTCTTTAGGTTCCCTGCCACCGGTAACTCAGTGACCTAGTGATGCTGCTGAATATCCAGCCTGAGTTTTGAAATTGTTACGTTGGAACAAGTTAGAATCCTTGGGACCAAGGAAGGCTCCAGTTTCTCACTGAAAATGATACTTGTGAATCTAGGGCATGTGGCATCAATAGCAACGGAGAAGAGGCAGAGAAAGAGAGGGTGAATGTGCCGGGAGGCACGCACGCTTGGTTTTACTTGTATAAAAGCATCAAGGCCAGGTGCAGTGCTCAGAGAAGGGAAAGCAGGGGATAAGCACATGCCATCATCGGTTTCACCCCCTGGCAGCTGATTTGGCCGGCACACAGAAGCCTCAGATGACTTTGCCTTTGCTTGCCAGCAAAGCCATTTCAAGAAAGAGATGTGTGTCGTTTAACACCGGTGCACACTACTAACTGCACGTACATGCCTCCAACTCAAGACAGTTTTGGCTGCAGTTTGCATCATGGCTTTTCCAACCACGTCGTTTCCTCTGCTTCTTATCTGACGGGCAGCAATATGCAGTTTGCCTCCTGCCTCGTGCTATGTCACCCCCCAAATTTCTCAGGATGCAATGAAGGGAGACAGCTGTCTGTCTGGAGAGAGAGATGCTCAGGCCATCACGACGCTGAAATCTCTGCCAAGTCCATGCTTTCCTCCTGTTTGCCTTTGTCTGATCCTGAAAGGGAGGAGAAGGAGACAAGCTTTTCATCCTAAAAGGAAGCACTTTCTCTGGGAAGCAGCTGGGCTGGCCTTGGCCAGGTGTGTCACATGTCTTGGAACAACCTCACACTTGGCACTCAAAGAACCCACATAGGGCTGGTGGAAACCTGAACAGTCCATTTAGTCATTAAATTCTGACAGCAGTTCTGGCCTGAACACATTCATTGTCTCTCTTTCTATGCTTTTGCTGTTGTAAGGGCAATGAAATAATGCATTTGCTGGCAGCTGTGACATGGTGACTTTGGAAAGGCTACAGTTCCTACAAAAGAATCCAAAATCTGGGGCAGATATGTTGAATCCATAATTTTTGTTCCAAAGAGCTGTGGTGCGTACAGAACAATCACATTAGGATAGTTGATAGCCATAAATCACAAGCTGGCAAAGGACAAAGTGAAGATCAAGGATGAAGTAGAGATCACGGTGGTAGATTTTGGTTGTAAAAATTGGGGGTTCATAGCCTGGATTTAAAATGGACTGGAGACCACCAGCCTTCTACACAAAAATCTGTTTGTTATGTAAATCAGCCTCCCTCCCTTCACTAGCTTTTTCTTTGGTAGACCTGGAGTTCCCACAATTTCCTTTCCCTAGTTGGGATTAATTGTATTCATTAGGCTTAATAATTTAGAAAGATTTCGGAAGTCATTTTATTACTGCTAATGTTAACTCAGAAATCTTTGGTGATCTGATGTGTGATCTTTGGTTAATATGATGTGTAGATCATATTAACCTCTGACCTCTGTTTATTTCTCGGATGTCTTTCCTAAGAAATGCATCATCAGGCTCGCCCTTCAAACTCCTACACTCTCAGATGATAGCCATTATGCCTATTGTGCAAACAGCACTGGGGTAGCACTTATGAGTGTTCCTGCACAACTGGCCTGCAGTTTCTCTGAATGAATTAAGTGCTTGAATTAATAACACTCCTTTTCAAGTTATATGACAGGATTAGGAAAAGGTGGAATAGTAAGAAAGGATTTTTAAGCCATCTGAAACACCAGCAAATGAGGCAGCATTTTTCAGCCTTGGCAACTTTAAGATGTGTGGACTTCATCTCCCATGGTGCCATGCCAGCTGGGGAATTCTGGGAGATGAAGTCCACACATCTTAAAGTTGCCAAGTTTTTAAAACACAGGTTTAGGACTAACAGATGGGGCTAATTTATAGTCAACTTTTAGGGACAGATTTCCCCTCCCCCCAATTCCTGTCAGTATAAAAACCGTGTTGATATTCTCCAACTATGTGTTTGGGAATCTTCAGAGTGATTCTTCTGTACCAGAGGTGGATTTCAACAGGTTCTGACCAGTTCTGGAGAACTGATAGCAGAAATTTTGAGTAGTTCAAAGAACTGGTAAATACCACCTCTGACTGGCCCCGCCCCCATCTATTCTCTGCCTCCCAAGTCCCAGCTGATCAGGAAGAAATGGGGATTTTGCAGTAACCTTCCCCTGGAGTGGGGTTGGAATGGAGATCTTATATTATCCTTCTCCTGCCACGCCCACCAAACCACACCCACAGAACTGGTAGTAAAAAATTTTGAAACCCACCACTGTTCTTTGACTGTTTAAAAAGCTTATCATTTACAGCAGTGTCAGGCTCTTTGAAAAGAGTAGAGGCTTAATTCCAGACACTTTTTAAATTGTCTGTGTGATCATTCAAGACTGCAGGGTCAGAGAAGCATCAGTTGTTATTTTTCAAAGATCTGTGTGCTAACATAATGGCATCAAGGTTTGGGCAAGTTTTTGAAAAAGTTAGTTTAGGTAATATCCACAAATCTCTAACATGCCCTTTTGAGAGGAAAGCCAGAATATTAGTCAGAATTTCTTCTGGTGCACATATATTCCATCATGAGGTTACTAGAATTGAAAAATACCACTATTTAATTAATTTATTTATTAGCCACTGCAAATGCCTAGCAACTATTTCATCCCTAATAGAGATTAAATGGTGCTGGCTTCTAATTTGTTTCCATCCCAGTTCTGAGTGTTTTTTATTTACAATTTGGGACTAGAAGGTCTAATGGGCAGAATATCTGCTACAGTACGTTGCCTTCTAAATCAAGAATGGACAATTCTCTTTTATGATATTCCATGCACCTTAGTTCATACTGTCTCCCAAATCCTTTCAGATCATGTTCCCCAAATTTAATGGCAAAAATGCCATTTGGGGTGATGACAAGTTTTGTGGAACCCCCCACCCCCGGTGCAAAGTAAGATGCAAAGCAGATGTATTTTGCCTCCATGAAGTTTAGTGCGCCTTAAGCCCCTTAACCAACCCATGGAAAATAGTCTGAAACTTTCTGCCATGCCCGTTCAGCCAATGTCATGGTATTGGCAACCTCACAAAGGCCCTTGTGTTAGTGGACACAACTATTTAGAAACGTGGGCTAAGAGATGTGAGGATGGGCTCCAAAAGTGTATTGGATTCTGTAAAATTCTGTAAAAGTTAAAAGATTGATTGTGGCTGACCTTGAATGCATTATATTTTTCATTTTGTTTGTTATTTTATTTATTTGATTTTAACCCAAAAGTATGTTCCCAGGGGCACAGTAAAGAATTGGACAGCCATATACATAGATTACACAAACAAACAAACAAACAAACAAACAAACAAACAAACACAAACAATGTGGGTGGAAGGTTTTAGTCAGGTGCTTGTCACATCTTACAGTGACCATAAAGGATTCCAGGCACTTAATGGCATACAGCTGTAATATCCAGATTAAGCAAGTCTCTTAAATTTCTTAGAATTTCGGACCCACATCAGAAATAAAATGACGACGATGATTTAAGAGTATCTGATGAGTTCTTTTCTTTAATCACTTCCTGGGCAAATCCATTTTGTTTCCTGAGGTTAAGGCACCTCTTCCTGCTTGCTGTCTGTTGACTCGAAAGGGAACTGAACTTAGCTTTAATATTGATGATGTCACACGATTTTCCATTACATTTGAAGACAAAGGATGACTTCTATTAGGGTAATAGGGCAGTCCCCATAGGCGTAGTCCATTGCTGCTTCTCTGACTCCTTGCTGCTTCTCCTGCTATCTGTCAACTAGATAGCTTACATTTTGAAATGGATACAGTTTAAATGGGCAGCAAATCCATTTTATTTTACTCTAAAGAGTCTCCTGTGTCCACATACACACCTGCAGATTTTCCTCTTTCTCATCTCAGAAATCATACTTGAAAATTGCTTGCCAGTTTTCTGAGCTGCTTCTCTTTTCTTTCACCAATTTGCTTTTCAGTACAAGACCAAGGAAATTTACTGTCTCGGAGATTGTGGTGTGATGCAAACATTGTTTTCTATATATGTTCTCACTGTCTCTGTGTACAAATATACAAAAATAAATACAGTGAAGGAAGAAGGTCACAGGCTCATCTGTTCAGATGCTCAAAGATGATTGGTCAGAAAGAGCAGAGAGAGATGGCCAATGCCAGCTAACCTTTATGGACTGTTGCTGCATCACCTGCCCTCCAAATAGCTTCCAGCTTCCCATGCCAAGACTAGCAGATCCTTGATAAACAGTTTAAAAATAACCACTCCAAGCAAAGACGTCACCCATCTCCCTCCTTGGGCATCCTATTTTTGCAGCTAGTGGTTGTATTTGTATTCCAGGGCCTTTGCCAGTTTTGTAAGCAGCCCTATCACTCATGTGATTCTCCTTCCCATTGTAGATGAGAGTGAGCAGAGAGGAAAACAATCCCCAGCAGAAGAAAGAAACCCCTAGTTTTTTTTTCCTTTTTGGCTGCTGTTGAGCAGAGCAAGATTGAAATATTGCAGGAATAGGTCCAGGAAATATGCGAAGCTGGACAGGTCAGTGGGTAGGCCTAGTCCAGTGAAAAGAAGGACTAGGGTCGACATGATAGCAGTGTTCCAATATTTGAGGGGATGCCACAAAGAAGAGCGTGGTCAACCTATTCTCCAAAGCACCAGAAGGCAAGACAAGAAGCAATGGATGGAAACTAATCAAGGAGAGAAGCTACTTAGAACTAAGGAGAAATTTTCTGACTCTGGGAACAATCAACCAGTGGAACTTCCTTGCTTTCAGAAAGTGTGGGTGCTCCATCACTGGAGGCTTTTTTAAAAAAAGGCTGGACAGCCATTTTTTTTTTTAATTTATATGCCACCCTTCTCTGGAGACTCAGGGCAGCTTACAGTGCGTTAAGCAATAGCCTTCATACTTTTGTATATTTATACAAAGTCAGCTTATTGCCCCCACAAATTGGGTCCTCAATTTACCTACCTTAGAAAGAATGGAAGGCTGAGTCAACTTTGAGCTTGGCAAGATTCGAACTTACTTTAATTGCAGACAGCTGGTGTTAAATTACAGTGCCTTGTCTGCAGAGCTATCTAGGTTCCTGGAAATGATATAGGTCAGGCCTGTCAAACTGGCAGCCTGCAGGCCAGATATGGCCCGTGAGTGCTATGCCCACCCCAACTCCGCAAAGGCAAAAAACATCCAGATACGTCACGATACGGCCCATGATGCGATTGGGTTTGACACCCCTGGTATAGGGTCTCCTGATAGAGCAGGGGGGGTTGGACTAGAAGACCTCCAAGGTCCCTTGCAACTCTGATGATGTTCTAATTGTTCAGCTGGATACAGGAGGAAATGTGCTGCCCTCACTGCTATGGACAAAGCGGAATGGCCTGGAAAAGTCACAGGAAAGAGGAAGGAACAGACTTTTAGCTCAAGGAGAGATGGGGGGAGAGAATTGGAGAGTAACAAATCTGGTCTGCCCTGGAATATTGACAGCTTCTGAGCTTCATTTAAGGTAGGGGTAGGCAACTAGGGACCCTTTAGGATCTGCGGACTTCAATTCCCAAAACTGCTGAGCCAGCCATGCTAACTCAGGAATTCTGAGAGTTGAAGTCCACAAATCACAAAGGAACCCTAGGTGCCCACCCCTGATTTAAGGGTTTTTGCAGATAGGTTGTGAAATTGTCATAGAGGGGCTTTTACTGCTTATTTACATAACTAGAATCAGATTTTATTTTCCTGATCATCTTTTATTCTACAAGGCCAGCCAATATAGTGAGAAAGATATGATCAATGAGAAAGGAGAATAAAACAAGGTTTTCCTCTTCCTGCTGTTCCTCTTCCTCCTGAAGGTGGCTAAAATTTGCAAATTCAGACAGTTTTTGCCTTCTTCAGTTATGTTTAAGAAGTCTATGCTCCTACTCTTCTGTTACCAGAGAACAAAATTCATTGAACTTAACTGGTTTCAATCAGAATAGGCTGCATCTATAGCAGGGGTCTCCAATCTTGGCAACTTTAAGACTTGTGGACTTCAACTCCAACTGGTCTGACGGGATAAAGGTTTTTGAATTGGGTTTTGATAGGGGTTTTTAAATGATTTTAGTTGGGTGTTTTAAATTCGGCCAATGATTGAATTATTTTAATTAAGTTTTTAAATTTTTGTTGTATATTGTTTTTACCATGGCTGTTCACCGCCCTGAGTCCTTCGGGAGAAGGGCGGTATATAAATATAATAAACTAAACTAAACTCACAGAATTCCTCAGCCAGCTTTGCTGTGAGTTGAAGTCCACAAGTCTTAAAGTTGCCAAGGTTGGAGACCCCTGATCTATAGAACTATGCAAAATAAACCGAAATGTATTGAAATCTATCAATGTTTTCTACAGAAAAAGCGATTCCATAGGTGGTTTTCTAAGGGCTAGAGGGGAAAAAAATGAACCAGAAAAAAAGTGGGTGAGAATTGAAAGAATTTGCTGCTACTTTATTCAAGTGGTAGGTTTGTTGTTTTAATTCTTTGTAAGGAGGCTGCGATCTTATATCTGTTTATCTGGGAATCAGCCATGTTGAATCAAGTGTATGACACGCTTGGGTTAAGCATGTAGAAGAGCAGCTAATTAATGACTGTAACAGTGCATATCCCCACAAGGGGTCTCCAACCAGCCTCTGAGAAGATTAGTTCAAGGGGACCAAAATGGAGAATACCTTCTCCTCAGATCAAAGCCCACTTGAAAGATTATTTAAAAGAGACCTTTTTTATTATTATTACCCACTTTAAATTAGAAGGTGGTTTTCCAAGCTTTAGGCTGCAAAGGGCTACAATCAAAGCAAAATGAAATTGACTCCAAGAAATTAACTGAATATTTTGCTTTAAGACTTGAGAGATGTAATACTAGGGGTGTGCAAGCAAAGTATGCTTTACCTCAGTTGCTTTGCACAACTGACTTTACACAACTCACCTCTGTGGAGACATGAGAGTGTTGCAACTGGCCCCATCAAGGGATTTTATTGCCTCGAAAGATTGACCGACATTCAATAGCCACAAGAGGCTTCTGTGCATTTATTTTGGATGATTACCTTCCAATAGATGATGTAGAGTCAAAAGAAGGATTCTGGGTATGCATGGTTCATTTGCAGAAGCTGATTTCTGATGCTAAAACTGTTGGGCAAAATGTACGGACCGGTGGTGGGTTTCAAATTTTTTTACCACCGGTTCTGTGGGTGTGGCTTGGTGGGTGTGGCATGGCTTGGTAGGCGTGACAGGGGAAGGTTACTGTAAAATCTCCATTCCCACCCCACTCCAGGAGAAGGATACTGTAAAATCCCCATTCCCTCCACAATCCAGGGGAAGGTTACCGCAAAATCCCCATTTCTTCAGCTGGGACTTGGGAGGCAGAGAATAGATAGGGGCAGGGCCAGTCAGAATTTTTACTACCGTTTCTCCGAACTACTCAAAATTTCCGCTACCGGTTCTCCAGAACTGGTCAGAACCTGCTGAAACCCACCTCTGGGCTAGCCTCTGATTTTAATAATATATCATGTTATGCATGTACCGGTCTGTAGAATGCACCAAATTAAAAAAAAAAATCACATTAATGATCTTCTCATTTCTCCTTTTTATAACATTTTTAAATAAATGGTCTTCTTACCATTCCTTCAGCTATGTGTACTTTTCTTATCCCATGATTTCAATTTACAGGTAGTGCTCAACTTACAAAAATTAATTTAGTGACTGAACTTAATGGCATTGGAAAAAGTGATTTATGATTGTTTTTCACACTTTTAACCGTTGCAGCATCCCCATGGTCAAGTGATCAAAATTCAGATGCTTGACAATGACTCGTATTTATGACAGCTGCGATGTCCCAGGATCATGTGATTACTTTTTGACACCTTTCGAGAAGCAAAGTCAATGGGGAAGCCAGATTCACTTAACAACTATGTTACTAACTTAATAACTGCAGTGATTCACTTAATACCTAGCTATCTTCGAGACCGCTTGCTGCCACTGACGATCTCCCATCGACCCGTGCGCTCCCACAGAGAGGGCCTCCTTGGGGTGCCATCAGCCAAACAGTGCAGGCTGGTGACCCCCAGGGGGAGGGCCTTCTCTGTGGGGGCACCTACCCTCTGGAATCAATTGCCTCC
The DNA here is from genome assembly GCF_059756535.1 of Pantherophis guttatus. Lineage (NCBI taxonomy): Eukaryota > Metazoa > Chordata > Lepidosauria > Squamata > Colubridae > Pantherophis > Pantherophis guttatus. The sequence continues at coordinate 285,962,958 of NC_142063.1, read as the reverse complement.
AGAGATAAGGAGAATCCAAGACCTCGGTGCCTTCCGCCGTGCCCTTAAAACCTTCCTTTTCCAGCAAGCCGGGCTCGCCTAATTTTTTTAAGTGTTTTTAACTGTTTTGTTTATTGTTTTTAATTAATGGGGCCAAATTTATATATGTATATTTTAACTGTATTTTAATATTTGTATTTGATGTTTTTACTTGGCTGTTCACTGCCCTGAGTCCTCAGGGAGAAGGGCGGTATACAAATTCAAAATAAAATAAAAATAAAATAAAATAAAACAACTGTGGCAAGGGTAGTTGTAAAATGGGGCAACATTCATTTAACACATATCGTGCTTAGCAACAAAAATTTTGGGCTCAACTGAGGTCATAATTCGAGGACTATCTGTATCTCTTATGCCTTCTCTGCACTCTACATAATGGTGTCTACCTAACTGGAAACAGTGTGATGGTGTGTCAATACATCACAGAACTCAGGATGTTACAACACTAAAGCTCAGGATGTTACAACACAGCCAACTACCCAGGATGTTGCAGCACAGGACTCAGGATGTCACAACACTAGAGCTCAGGATGCTACCACACAACCCATTACTCAGGTCGTTACAACACAAAAGTCTAATGGGCACACAGCTAGGACCTCGTTATTCGGGTCTTCTCCCACGTAAAATTGGAAGTGTTTTGGCGACGTTTCGACGAAGTCTCATTCGTCATCTTCAGGCTGGTGTTCTCGGCTTCGTGCTTCCAGGAGCAAAGCCGAGAACACCAGCCTGAAGATGACGAATGAGACTTCGTCGAAACGTCGCCAAGACACTTCCAATTTTACGTGGGAGAAGACCCGAATAACCAAAGACCTACATACAAACACCCGCGAAAACCTGAGAAAACATATATATATATATATATGTGTGTGTGTGTGTGTGTGTGTGTGTGTGTGTGTGTGTGTAAGTTTTCTGAGTGTAAGTTTTCTGAGACTCTGAGCAATTTTCAAATGCTGAGAAGAAAATTTTTTGAGAAACTCAGTGATAGGGAGTGTATAATTGTAAATTATTTTCAGCAATTAATCTTTTGTGAAAGGCCAAGTTGCTGTATTTTTGATACAGGTTTCTCTACCTCTTCTTCTTTGACAACCTATACTTCCTAACATCAAATCATGCATAGAGCCATATTCTCCTTATGAGAGCACAGATTCATAAGTGATTCTACATTCTGAATCACAAAAGCGTATTTGGGCACATCAAATACAGGCGATGTTTACAAGCTAGGAGCAGATCTGTGTTCTGAAACATGTAATCACAGACTTTGGTTGAGACCATAATTCTGCTTTTTCATCTAAGGGAAATAGGAGATATCCTTTTTGTATGATTACCACCAACACTGGGAAGTAAATGGAAGAAGTCCTTCAAAGTTAATGTGCCTCATGATCAATTCATACAACTGGTTATTTCAGGTTATTTCACCACAACAAATGATTGCTTCATCTGTCTTCAACACAAATTTGAAAGGCTGACAAGTGTTATGATATCCATGACTGTTGTATTTATGATGGCTGGCAAGCAAGCAAGCAAGCGAGCAAGCAAGCAAGCAAGCAAGCGCTTTGGTATGACAATTGCCGTGAGTCCACTAACTTGCATTGTAGCATGCCAGAGTGGTTTTAGTCCTAGAATTCTTTGAAGGGTACAACTGGCCTGAGGAAAAAATAAACATAAAATTGTCTCCTGTGCCTTTCAGTTAATGTTATACAGAATTAGAGAACCAGGAAAAGGCAGCTCCTCTGCATTTTTCTTCTGGAAGTGATTTAGGAACACCAGAATGTCACATTTTACTCAGAATTTGAACTCATCTAGCTTGTTACTATCCGTACTGGGGATATACAACCTGTGGCAGAATAGATTTTTCTGAAGTACAGGTAATCTTCGACATTCAACCACAGTTGAGCCCAAAATTTCTGTTGCTAAATGAAACATTTGTTAAGTGAGTTTTGCCCCATTTTATGACCTTTCTTGTCCCGGTTTTTAAGTGAATCGCTGTTATTGTTAAGTTAAGAACACGTTTGTTAAGTGAATCTGACTTCCCCGTTGACTTCCCTTGTCAGAAGCTCACAAAAGGAGATCACATGATCATGTGGACAGAAACCGTCATAAATATGAGTCAGTTGCCAAGCATCTGAATTTTGATCAGGTGACCATGGGGATGCTGCAATGGTTGTAAGTGTGAAAAACAAACATAAGTTACTTTTTTCAGTGCTGTTCTGATTTTGAACAGTCATTAAATGAATTGTTGTAAGTCAAGGACTACCTGTACAATTCCCAGCATCCTACGGAGGCATAGCTCTTGGTGAAGGATGCTGGAATCCTGCATCCGTCCCAAGGACCATGCCCATAGTCAAGATAGTTTTGGGTGACAACTCCTATAATCTGACCACTGGCCTGATTGGCTGGAGGTATACGGTACTTATTTTAAAATATCTGATAGTTATTTTAAAACATCATTAAACATTGCCTAGTCCTCCTTTCATTGACAGGCAATAGTTTTCCCGGGTTTCAGTCTAGCATTTTCTCTGCATAAGATAGGAGTTCAAGCTGTCACTTTCTCTTTTGTCTGGACAATATGTGGTCTACGAATAAGCACCACAGCGCATTGCCTGCTTGTTTTGCAGTAAAGCAATTGTCCCAACAAAAGCTAGCGTGGGTAGTGACAGACTAAGTCTACACGGAACTAGAAGAACTGGAGGAGGGGGCCCCCACAGGAGTGGAGGTTCAGCAGGGGTAAAATGTTCCCGGTTCGGACCGGATTACCTGATCCGGTAGCGATGGCGGTGGGTGGTTCAGAGAACCGGTAGCAAAAATCCCTGCAACCCCAAAACCCACCATGCTCAGCTGAGTCATATGATCATCAGAGGCTTTTTTTTTACTTTTAAAAGCATTTTTTCTACAACCTCTTCTGATAAATCTGATAAATAAATAAATAAATAAATAAATAAATAAATAAATAAATAAATAAATAATTTTATTTCTATACCGCCCTTCTCCCGAAGGACTCAGGGCGGTGTACAGCCTATTAAAAACACAAAGACAAACATCAGTTAAAAAATAATTAAAATTATTACATAATTTCGGCTCAGATTTAAAACCCCAAAATTTAAAATCCAATTTAAAAATCATTACATTGATAGCCTGGCTTGGCGGAACAGCAGGGTCTTGAGGGCACAGCGAAATACATGGAGGTCGGAGATTTTACGCATTTCCGGGGACAGTTCATTCCACAGGGCAGGGGCTCCCACATGATGATCATGCGGCTCAGCTGGGATCCTCAGAGGCTTTTCAAAGCATTTTTTTCTGCAACCTCTTGCAGAAGAGGTGGTAAAAAAAATGCTTTGAAAAATCTCTGATGATCCTAGTTGAGTTGCCTGATCGGCAGAGAGGCTTTTCAAAGCATTTTTAAAAAAAGCCTCTCTGACGATCCCAGCTGAGTTGCCTCATCAGCAGAGAGGTATTTTTTAAAATGCCTCTCTGATGATCCCAGCTGAGTTGCCTGATTGGCAGACAGGCATTTTTAAAAAAGCCTTTCTGATGATCCCAGCTGAGTTGCCTGATTGGCAGAGAGGCATTTTTAAAAAAGCCTCTCTGACGATCCCAGCTGAGTTGCCTGATCGGCAGAGAGATATTTTTTAAAATGCCTCTCTGATGATCCCAGCTGAGTTGCCTGATCGGCAGAGAGGCTTTTCAAAGCATTTTTAAAAAAAGCCTCTCTGACGATCCCAGCTGAGTTGCCTCATCAGCAGAGAGGTATTTTTTAAAATGCCTCTCTGATGATCCCAGCTGAGTTGCCTGATTGGCAGACAGGCATTTTTAAAAAAGCCTTTCTGATGATCCCAGCTGAGTTGCCTGATTGGCAGAGAGGCATTTTTAAAAAAGCCTCTCTGACGATCCCAGCTGAGTTGCCTGATCGGCAGAGAGATATTTTTTAAAATGCCTCTCTGATGATCCTAGCTGAGTTGCCTGATCGGCAGAGAGGCTTTTCAAAGCATTTTTAAAAAAAGCCTCTCTGACGATCCCAGCTGAGTTGCCTCATCAGCAGAGAGGTATTTTTTAAAATGCCTCTCTGATGATCCCAGCTGAGTTGCCTGATTGGCAGACAGGCATTTTTAAAAAAGCCTTTCTGATGATCCCAGCTGAGTTGCCTGATTGGCAGAGAGGCATTTTTAAAAAAGCCTCTCTGACGATCCCAGCTGAGTTGCCTGATCGGCAGAGAGATATTTTTTAAAATGCCTCTCTGATGATCCCAGCTGAGTTGCCTGATCGGCAGAGAGGCATTTTTAAAAAAGCCTCTCTGATGATCCCAGCTGAGTTGCCTGATCACCAGAGGCTTTTCAAAGCATTAGAAAAAATGCTTTGAAAAGTTAAAAAGAAAAAAGTTGGCCACACCCACCCAGTCACATTACCCCCCCCCACAAGCCACGCCCACAGAACCAGTAGTAACACATTTTACATTTCACCCCTGCGGTTGAGCGCTATCTAGAAATGAGTATTGTATGGAGAGTTGGCACCAAGTCTCTGGAGAGTGAGGTGTGTGTTTATGTGTGCCAAGAAACCTCGGGGCCAGTGCTGTGTGATAGCTGTGCCATATCTCTCCATCAGAAAGGCTATTGTATTTCAGTGCTGGGAAAAGGAAAAAAAACAAAACCCAGAGGTGGCGGCGATAGTTCTTTGAGCGTAAACCACTCTGACATGGTGATCCTTGGAGAGCACTTGATGTTCTGCTGCCAGGTGCAACAACCAGCTAAGGGTAATTAGAGTGGAAACGAAACCAAAAAGGCATCCCCTTTAATGGTGACTGGACTGGTTGCTTTCTAGAGCTGGCCGTTCTCCAGAATCAGAAGGTTATTAGAGTTCTTATTTCTATTGTCCTTGGAACGGATTCTTTAAAGCCATCTGTGCGGTGCCCAGGAGGCGTTCTTTGATCTGATTTGTGAAAAGGCCTTTGCCGCATTACCTTCTGCTTCATTAAGACCTCTCCACCTCCCATTAATTAATGCAATAGTAAAACTACGAGTGTTACTGACACTAACTGAAGCCTTCACTCTGAATCTTCTTGCGCCGGCATCAGCCAGGAGATTGCCTAGTTTCACAAGGAATGAACGAAGAAGTAAATGTGAGACTGTAGAAGGGGGAAAAGAGGGAGGATCTGTATGGGAGCTCTGGGTAACATGAGATTTTTTTTTAGGACCACAAGAGTCACAGATTCGCTAGGTCAGGGCTGTCAAATTCATGGCCCGTGGCCCGGATGTGTCACATGCCGGCCATGTTCATGTTTAGCAAAGGGGAAAAAAACGTCACAATCAGTCATGTGACGCTGCCGGGACGACATGAGTTTGACACCCATGTGCTAGGTGGTTTGTTCCTTACAATTAAAATGGGCAATAAAACAAGGTGCAAAAATTAAAGAGACATAAGGAAGAGATTCAAAAAGTACTGTATTTTTTGGACTATAAGACACATTTTTCCATCCAAAAAGTGAGTGGAAATGTTGGTGAAACTTATAGACCAAATACGGCCTTGTTTTTGGCCTCCTGAACCCCCCCCTCCGTGTGTCCAGTTTTCACTATAAACGGGCCTGTTTTTTTGCAAAAACAGGATGTGCAGAGGGTTTGTGAGGCCTGCAGAGTGCTCCTGGGGACCAGGGGTGTGTGTAAAAACAGGATTCATGGGGGGTTCGGGAGGCCAAAAACAGGATCCGCAGAGGGTTTGTGAGGCCTGCAAAGTGCTCCTGGGGGCCAGGGAGGGCAAAAACAGGATACATGGGGGTTAGGGAGGCCAAAAATGGGCCCGTTTTTTGCAAAAACGGGACCTGCAGAGCAGTGGTGAAATGTAAAATTTGTTACTACTGGTTCTGTGGGCATGGCTTGGTGGGGGGGTAATGTGACTAGGTGGGCGTGGCCAACTTTATTTTTTTAACTTTTAAAGGCATTTTTTCTACAATCTCTTCAGCCAAAGAGATTGTAAAAAAATGCTTTTAAAAGCCTCTGACAATCCCAGATGAGCCGCGCGATTATCAAAGGCTTCTTTTTTTATTTTTAAAAGCAGTTTTTTGGCCAAAGAGGTTATAGAAAAAATGCTTCTAAAAGTAAAAAAAAAAAAAAAAAGCCTCTGATGATTGTGCGGCTCAGCTGGGCATGGGGGGGGGTGCAGGGATTTTTGGTGCTGGTTCTCCGAACCACCCGCTGCCATCGTACTGGATTGGGTGATCTGATCCAAACCGGGAGCATTTCACTCCTGCTGCTCCTGGGGGCCGGGGAGGGCAAAAACTGGATGCACGGAGGTCAAAAACTAATTTTTTATTGTTTTCCTCTTCAAAATCTAAGTGTGTCTTATACTCCAGTGTATCTTATAGTCCGAAAAATATGGTAGTTATATATAGGTTATTAGGTTATTGCAGATAAGCCTTTCATGTTTTATCTCTTACATGGCCATGCATATACATACACAGCTAGTCCTTGACATACGACCACAATTGAGCAGAAAATTTATGTTGCTAAGTGAGCAGAGCGCACCAAGCACTCCTCATTTCAATCCCGAGCTACAAATATTCTCCTTTATTGATGTGAAATATATATTACCCCACTTCAAAATGTATGCAATATTCCTTGTGTAAGCCTTCCATTCTTTTGAGACAAAGATTAGGCATCTGTAGATATCAGGATTGACATGTCATGATCTTCAAATGCAGGAGTAGGGGGATGGTTTTCCTCCAGTCAAGATCAGTGGTGGGTTACTCCCGGTTCCACCCAGTTCCACCGAGCCGGTAGCGGTGACGATATGACGTCACCAAACTGGTTCTGCCCCCCTCCCCCCACCCCCCACGTTATTCTTACCTTTTATTTGGCCCCACCCCCAATCTATTGCTGCCTCCTGAGTCCTAGCTGATGGCTAGAGTGAAAAAAACTGTTTAAACTCTTGCCGCCGGGCTTCAAAGGGCCGCTCTACAGCTGATCAGTGTTAAACGAAAACAAATGGGTAGATTGGTGCCTGCAAAAATAAATGGGTAGATCGGTACAGCTCTTCAAGCAGTTAAAAGCCTGGTAGACCAGTACCTCAGCTAAGTCCTAAATAATTGTCACATGACCATCAAGCCACGCCCACAAAATAAGCCACACCCACAGAATCAGTAGTAAAAAAATTTAGAACCCACCCCTGGTCAAGATCCATTGGGAGTTTCTCTCCCCTTTGTATCTCCAGGAGCCATAGGAGGAGTGTAGTTATATTATTGGAAGGAATAGGGGCAATTAAAGCTTTTTATTTTTGGGTAGGATTAATACAAACTCATGATCGATTGACTAATTTGATAGACATTCCAGTGGCATATATAGTGCTTCTTCCACCAGTTTTTCCCCACTACAGTTTGTTGAAGCAGATTAAGTTTAGGGTGACCAGCTCAAAATCATTTGCTAAATTTTCAGGGCTGAGAATAAACATGAATTCAGGCTTCCTTCCTCTGGATCTTAACCATGGTTAGAAATTTAATATTTTTTTTTAAAAAAATCACATCTTTGAAAATTGCCACGGTTTGTCCTCAGATTTCAGCAGCAAGATTGTGAAAGTGTTGAAAGTGCCAAAAAGTATTTTTGTGGTTGCATGTGACCCACAATTTCCCCACTGCTCTAATACAGTTTCCTCAACTGTTTAAAATCCTTCCCAAGAGAGAAATAAGCATGAAGGTGTTATCTCAATAATCTTGTGGTACTTTAGTTTCAGCTGAGTATTTCACGATTCTGCCAACTATGCATGTTTTCTCAGATAAAATGGCCGTTGCCAGGGAAAGTTGCTTTTATCCATTACTTATTTTAATTTATTTTTTTACAAGTTCTTTTTTTTTTTTTACAAGGGAGACAAAAGATGCCTCACAAAGCCAAAATACAATAAATAACATTTGGATACAGTAATAGAATGGGGAAAAAAACCAGAACTTCCCGGGGCCGGAGTGGGGAGAAAAGAGGTAAAGGCCTTAAGGCCTCCAGCCAACAGCTATTCTTGACTAAAATGCATATGTTCTGTGGGCGTGGCTTGGTGGTGGTCAGGTAATGTGACTGGATGGGCGTGGCCAACTTTTTTTTTTTACTTTTAAAAGCATTTTTTTCAGAAAAAAATATTTTTAGAAGCCTCTGACGATCAGGCAACTCAGCTGGGATTGTCAGAGGCTTTTAAAAGCATTTTTTTTCTACAACCTCTTCGGCCGAAAATGCTTTTAAAAGCCTCTGATGATCCCAGCTCGGCTGCACGATCATCAGAGGCTTTTTGTTTTACTTTTAAAAGCATTTTTTCAGCTGCAAGGGGGGGGGCAGGGATTTTTGCTACCGGTTCTCCAAACTACCCGCCGCCATCGGCGATCCGGTCCGAACCAGGAGCATTTCACCCCTGGTTTGAGCTAATCTAGCAATTTTGTCTGCCTGGAAGCAGATGGAAATTTCATTTCATTTCATTTCATTTATTCGAATTTCTATACCGCCCTTCTCCTTTCGGACTCAGGGCGGTGAACAGCCAGATAAAAAACATCTATACAAACATCACAGTTAAAAATAAAGTTAAAATAATTTATAAATTTGGCCCATAATTTAAAACTTGTCAATTAAAATAAATATTAAAATTTTAAAACTAACCCTAAAATCAGGACAGACCGGCTAGCTGAAAAAAATGAGTTTTTAGGGCCCGACGAAAAATCCGGAGGTCGGAGATCACTCCTATCTCTGGGGGTAGATTGTTCCATAGGGTAGGTGCCACCACAGAGAAGGCTCTCCTCCTGGGGGTCGTCAGCCGGCATTGTCTGGCCGACGGCACCCTGAGGAGGCCCTCTCTGTGGGAGCAAACCGGCCGGTGGGAGGCTATTGGTGGCAGAAGGCGGTCCCGTAAGTACCGCCGTAATGTAATGTTTTGTTGTTCTTCCTGTCAGTTCATCCTCAAGGTAAGCTGTACTTGTTGGAAGCCTGTAGAATGACTGGAGTTATTTGCTGCAAAAATCCAAAGGATGGCAGCTAAGAAATGTTAACATTTCTGATCCTAGCTTTTCCCTAAGTATTAAAACTCATACTGTATGTGTTGTTGAGTGAAAATGTATTTAGAATTGAGCATTTTGAGATCATCTACACTGAGTATATGGATAGCTAATTGTGAAGTTGGCATGAACTAAAAGTAGACTTGCCTATGCATCTCTGCATAATGAATGATGCTACTTTGTATGTCATTGAGCTATTTGCCTAATTCTGCAATAATGATGGTAATGGCAATATCAGTTTTGGGTTTGCAATTTATATTTCCAGCCCAGCCTTCTAAACCTTTTAAACTTAGAACAAAGCTGTGAACAAATCTTTCATATGATTACATCTCCAGTTCCCATCTCTTTCCACCAACATCTGTTTCAATTTTCAATTAATATGGTAAATTGGGAACACTGTGTTTGTTTTAACACAATGGGATTCCTTAATTCCAAATTTTCGTGATTATTTTCCTAATAGCTAATTTTATATGCTAGGCATTAGAAATGTTTTAAGGTGCTAGGCGCCAAACAAACAAAAACAAACAAGATAGCCCTCAGAAGAATTCAGTGTTCTTACTGCAAAATCAGGCAGCATTATTGTCTGAAGTGATACATCAGTTAAGTTTCGTTCCAGTTTTTATCTAGTTATTTTTTCCTTCAAGTTTCACTATGCAGAGGCACCAAATAATTTTCCACATTTTATCTCATAGTGTCTTCTTGCCATAAACAGATACACTGTTAAAAATTAGAATTTTTACTTTGGAAATATTGAAAAAGTGTTGAACATTCATAACTTATTTTCCAACCATCACAAAGTTTCTTAAGAATATCATCTGATATCACCACCAATATCAGGAAACATCCATTGTTCTCTTAAGTCTGGAGTGGAGATGACTTCTGACATATGACTAGAAGTGTCATTTGCCAAAAACTGGTAGGAAGAGAGCTGATCCATGAATGGTTCAGGGGACCTCTGTTCCTTTATCAAGCAGCTTCCACCCCCCCCCATCCCCATGGATCATAAGGTAGGGAAAAGACTGCTTCATAAAGTTGACGAGCTCCCTGTTTTACCAGGGAGCTGGGGAATTCTGGGAGTTGGAGTTCATATATTTTAAAATTGCAAAGTTTGAAAAACACTGGCTAAATGATATCTAAGGTTTCTCCTCATCTGTGTATTCTATGATTCTACAATTGGAGAAAGTTGGAAGAGGCACTGCAATGGCAAACTCAGGAGCAATAGCAAAGGAGGTGTAGTAGCAATGGCAACATGGGCCCTTCCTGCCTGTCAGCCTGTCTTCATTCCTACTGGCTCCCATTGGGAGTCTGCTGAAAACAAACCTAAAAAGAGAGCCAGTCTAAGATAGTGTTAAGGCTAGAAACTGGGAGACTAAGTTCTAGTCCGGCCTTAAATACAAAGTCAGCTGGGTGACCTTGAGCCAGTCACTTCCATTCAGCTTTAGGAAGGAGACAATGGCAAATCACTTTCAAAACATTACCCAGGAAACTGCAGGGACTAGTCCTAGCAGTCACCAGGAATCAGCACTGCCTTAAAGGAACTACAATAAAAGAAGACTTACAAAGCCCCAGATATAATCCTTGCAGCTATTGAACACATTGTCTCAATGCCCTTAGCTGCACAAGCAACCAAGCCATGCATACCACTATCCCAGCCTGGTGCATTGTATGCTGCTAGTGTTTACAAAAAGAGTGAAACAGCTATTAGCAGAGTTTCTTTGGCTACATGCTCTGAAACTATTGCCACACATTCTGACATGCTCCGAAGTATATGAATAGGGGACTATTTGGGAGCTCTTCTTATGTGCTTAGAATTAATAGATAATGGACTTCCAGTAAGGACACAGTGAATTGAAGATGCCCCTGAAGAAATGGGGCTGACTTTATGACCGAAATTTCCCATGAAATGTCTCAGAAGAAAGGAGACACCATGAGATTGCCCACATATGCTCCGTATAGCAGGTCCTCATTAGAGTAGCTAGAAGGTGTCTTGGTTATTTCCATCTCTCTTCCCCTTTCCCCTTGCCCTGCCCTGCCCTGCCCTGCCCTGCCCTGCCCTCCCCTCTTCTCTCTCCTTTCCATTTCTCTGCCTCCCAGGTTGCCACAGCCTTCATGAGGTTAGTGTGAATCAGGGCATGGAGGACAGCTATTTCCCTGATACTTCTTTGCCTTTCCTTAATATGCCCAATCATGCATATCTGTGATGGAATATGCAACTGAAGGAGCAGTGGGGGTGAATGTTGGCAACAGCATCATGCTATTAATAGCCCAAGGATGAGCCAACATATTGTATTCCAGAGGGGATCCCAAAACAAGAGACTGCACAGTCCTGAACTGGATGAAAGAGGGAGGAAAAAGTTTGGGGTAGCCACACTCTAGAATATCCAAGGGTATATCTATTAGGTTAGTAGGATATAGCTTTAGTCTGGCTAGATTCTGTCTATTAGATGAAAGCAAATGAAAAAATGGACTTGATTGGATCTCACTATGTTTTCTTTGGGTTTAGGACTGACACTGTCTGAAGGGACTAGTGATTCATGAAGCTTTGCTGCTGAGTGCTGACTCACCAGATACCAGATACTTTCTGGAAGGAATAAGCAGAGACTCTGCATTCCCACAAATGATCTGTTGACCTGCTAGAATTATTGGAAAGAAGAATTCCTTGAGTCAATGGCTGATTGTGTTACACATATTGTGGGAACTGGATCATTTCATTGATGTCAGATAGAACAATCCTTAACCAATCAGGTGGTCATTTGAGAGAGATTAGATTAAGGCTGAACTCTCTGTCTCTCCATTACCTCTCCACGTTTCCTTTGGAGATGGTCTTCCCTGGAGTCTTACTGATGTCCACAGAAGACCCAACAGCTATATATCTATCCTTTCTGGTCAATTCTAAGATGGTATTTTATGGGTGGATCAAAATTGGCATAGAATTTTCTCAATATAGAGCTCTTTCAGTCCTTGAACAAGTGACACCTAGATTGCTCCTGAAGTACACCGGTCTTAAAATGGCATCATTAATTTTCCACTCATTGTTTTCATGGTAGTGGGTTTCCAGGGACTGGAGGGTTTTTTTTGGGGATTGGTAGTTTTCAGATGTCCAACAATTCTGCAGTCCATTCCTTCTGTTGCAATCGCCAAAAGAAATCAAAGATCCAACCTTATTGTTGTTACAGACACTGCCTAGTTAGTACCCAGAACACACCTACCAATTGAGGACATGGTCTCACGATTTCTCTGCATAATGTTAGCTAGGAAAGGATCAAGTTTTCCAGTTAACAACTCTGCTGTTACATTGTATTCAGTTTGGGAAGCTTTTTTTAAGCAAGTCCACAGATTAGTCTCCGTGCCTTATCCCCAGTAATGGAATATTGCTTATTCTCAGAAATATAATCCCTTGTGAGCTATTTATTTAAAATGTGGAGACATAACTGAAACAACAGAAAATAGTATAAAGGGCCTCTGAAGGCACTTTATTTTCTGAATCTACTCACTGATCTTCAAATACCTGATGACGGGTCTGAGATTTATCCAGTGATCTTTTAAGTTTGCTGCTTTTGTGCTGCTCCAAACCGGAAAATGCTCTTGGAAGGACTCCTAGAAGCTCAGAAGTGGGTCATGCTTGAGACTTTTGGAGTGGAACTCGAGAAAGGGTTTTTTGCAGGTTTTATTTTATTTTAACTCTCTGTGACAAATAATGGGTATGTTAGGGATGTGGGGAGAACATGAAAGGATTCTACTATGCCTGGAACAGAGGGAATCAGGTGACTATGTCTCCAATCTGTGCTCCAGGAGATGATACAGGCAACCAAACATGATGCATCTTGGCAATAGCTTGTCACACTGATGCTTTTTGCAAAGTTGTTATAATGTTTGCTTGCTGAGCATGTCCATACCACTTCCTCCCCCCTCTCCCCTGGACAATCTGTTTTTGAAAGTAGCACAAGAAATGGGCACAAGCTGCTTTTCTTATCCCATGCAAACAATTGCTGCAAAGGATCAGCTGAAGCATAATTTGGAGCCATGTGGCTCTAATGTGGTTCATTTGGTTAGAATGCACCATTACAGGCTCACTCTGCCCACAGCCTGGATCCTGACTGGCCGACTCAGCCTTCCATCCTTCCCAGATCGGTAAAATGAGGACCCAGTTTGTTGGGGGCAATATGCTGGCTCTGTAAACTGCTTAGAGAGGGCTGTAAAGCACTATGAAGCAATTCATAAGTCTAAGTGCTATTGCTATTGCATTACCACCAGCATTATATTATAACTCATGTGTCCTTCTTTGGTACATCATTACTAATCATTAGTAATGATTGAAGGCCTCTTGTTCAGGTATTGCCAGTTTACCCAAATCCAACAGTAGTTTACCACTCTTATACATAGTTGGATGAATTCACACAATGAGCATTTTCTAGACATCTCTATGGCACAGCTTTTCTGCAGCATTTCACAGGGCATCGGTAATGTTTAGACCAGTGCTGAGTATCCCTGAGGGAAGCCATTTCCCAGTTCTCCCCTTTATTTCAACTACAGCTTTTTCAGAGATAGAAACCATCCATATTTTCAACTAAATGACAAGAGGGATGGCAAATTCTGCAAGAAAGAAGAATGGACTATAGAAAATGTGATTGGCTTGTCCGACGGTAGGCTGCCATTTCTAGTGTGGCCCTCATGTACTCTCCCCATAACCCATAAGTCCTTCTAATACTTCTCAGCTTTCCCACCCGGTCTGTCTCCCTCTCTCTTTCTCTTGCGTAACTTTTCCTCTCCCACCCCCATTGTGAATGCCCTCCTTTTTTTTTTAAACCAGGCAGCAAGAGATATATTTTTTAAAACACAGAAGTATTGGCGGCAGAGCCAAACTGCAGTCATGCTTGGCATCTAGATTTCCACCACATACTTTTTCCATGCCCTCTAGAACACTGAAGAACCTGTAGCTTTCCCTTACAATGAGTGGGATTAACCTTTTCTTAAGGTTGAGGCTTAAGAAAGCCTCAAAGAGGCTATGTTTGGGGGCCAATTCTAGGTCTGTGCTCTTTCATCCAGTCTTAATGGTGCTATTTGCACTATCAGAGACTCAAAGGAGGAGCTGATCTGTAGCTTTCCTTAACATGACAGCATATTGGATGCATCCAAGGCTTCTGCTTTGAAACACGCTTTATTGTTATTTCTTCCGCACATTTGGAGAAATGTTTTGTACAGATAGTTTTGAGTTCCAAATTCCTCCTTCCTTCCTTCCATCATTCCCATTACTATTAATTTATTTGCAGCAATTTTATTTTGCTTTTCTACAAAAATATGCAGCAAAAATATGCAGCTAACGCCATGGTTTATGATTTAAGACCTCCTCTTTGGACTATTTTTTTCTTATAAATTCTCTCTGCACAAAACACATGTGAATTTCCCTGTATAATATATTTATGCCAGTGCAACTGTAGGAATAAAAGTCATTTTCCAGAGGAATGGTATGGGAAACCTATGCACTACATTTCAACCAGCTGCCTTGAAGTTGGTAGACTCTCAGAGTGGAAGAGATGCCTTCAAAGCAGGAGTGAAAGAAAGAGAATAGGGATTGGGTGTCCCAATATGCTGCTGATAATGAACTTGAAAACTCTTAGCATTCATCAGATGCCCAGTCTCTCTTTTTTATTTTTAAATTTTTCTTTTAGGCATTCTTTGAAAACAAAAATGGCTCCTGGTTATACTTCAAATCATGATTGAAGACAAGAGGTAATCTTGTCTCCAAAACTCTTGTCTCCAAAACTCAATTCTTACTGAATGGTCAAGCTCCATTCATAAAAATCTTACCATTTAACTAAATAAGAGCAGCCATGATATGGAACAAATTCATTCATTGATTCCAAAAAATATGTTTGCATATTATATTCAACATATCAGAAAAAGATAGAACATGAAGAGCAAAATCCCCACTGTTTCCATACAACTAACAGACATTTTCCTTTTCCTAAGAATGGATATGTAAGCCACAGTGGCAACTGTTTTTATGAAGGTTCTTGGAGTCTGAAGAATGGATGGTTTGAACAATACCATCGAGTCTCCCAGGTTTTGGTTATGTATTTTGTTGCACAATATAATTTAAAATTGAAAGTCCTGAATAAGATAGATAGATAGATAGATAGATAGATAGATAGATAGATAGATAGATAGATAGATAGATAGATTTAGAGACTATAAAGAAAATAGCAAAAAGGATATTTTCCCTATATGCTTCAGTTTCCAAACTTTCAGAAGCGGTTTGAATTGTCTTCACTTCGGCTGACTAGAAACGAAGAGAACAGCTCATTTCTGTCTTCAGTTGTTAGAGATCCTGCAATAACCTAAATTATTCCACTCCAAACTTAAGGGAAAGGAATGAAACCACACATTATTGCCTACTGCTGCTACCAAGCCAGGGAGTATCGATAATGAGATACCGGTAGTAGGTCTACAGAATTTGTCTGTAAAAACGGGAATGTCCGTAGATCAGTGACAAAACTTGTACTTCGAATGCAAAAAGCCCCTAGTTCAGTAGCATTTGCATTTTAAAAATATGGATTGTGGAAGCAATGTTGGGCTCAAGAGCGTAATGACATTTAACTTTAAGCAAGACAGACCTATATATTTACGAAAGCAATTAATTCATTGATTACCGTAATTAAATTTAGATGCCATCCATCTTGCTATCCAAAACTGTTATGGGCTACAGAATGATATGGCTGATATTCCATCACCAGAAGAAATTTTGTTTTTTTGTCCAAACAATTCGCCTACAGCTTTGCTGCTTGGGGTGGTGGATCCATAGAAGTCTAATCTGGGTTGACTTCAATGTCCCTTTTGGTCCCTCCAAATTGTTTTGATATGGGCCCAGTTAATTATCTTGGGAATGATAAATGGCAATTGTTTATCCTTTAGCTGTGGTTCCTTCTGAACTTTGAACTAGGAATGCAGGAAAGCCTAGAAATAACACTAGTCTAAACAGGGTTCACTCATGACAAAACAGCCTTTAGGATGCTTCACCAATGCAGGGGACAGCTTGGCTATTTATCATATCGTATTTGTAAACATTCCTCACCAGCTAACAGCTAACACTATTAGTGCGACTTAAATTTACTTCCCAGCACTTCTTCCCTGATCTCAAGATAAACAGGTAAAAGTTACTAATCTATAATGATAGACAATGCTTCCACTGTACTTGCTTTAGGATTGAATAGAAAGGTTGCTCACTTGGGCACAGAAGAACATTTAGGGTGGTTCACAGTACGACTTGTGCTCCTGGTCACTTAGCTGCTTATGCAAAATAGCTTCAATGACTCAGTCAATGTTAAACAGGGAATCTGGGATCTTGGAACTAAGCTAACAACTCTAACAGGCAGCCAGTAGCTGTATATCCTAGAGAAGATATGGTCAAAATGAGGGCTCATGGTTCCTTTTCTAAGGTATGGTAATTTTCTTAATAACTCATCAGCAATATTTAAACATAAACATAAAAGGCTTATTCATTCTTAGAAAAAGGAAAATGTGCGGTAGTTGTACAGAAACAATGGAGATTTTGCTCTTCTTGTTCTGTCTCATTTTCTGATGTTTTTAACTTGCATATAATATACAAACATAAATTTTGGAATCAATGAATGAATCTGTTCCGCATCATGGATGTTCTTATTTAGCTAAATGGTACCATCTTTATTGGGGAGCTTGACCATTCAGTAAGAACTGGGTTTTGGAGACAATATAACCAAGAATAGATTGAAAACAGATTTAATGGATGTGACTAACTGGTTTTTGTCTCTTTCTTTTTAATGTTGCTATTTGTGAAGGGATTTTGCTTTTGATTAGACACAGATATTGGCCTCTGCATTTTACTCCTGATTAAAATAGCAATAGTAATAGCACTTACACTTATATACCACTCCACAGTGCTTTTACAGCCCTTTCTAAACAGTTTACAGAGTCAGCATTTTGTCACTAACAATCTGGATCCTGATTTTATCGACCTCAGAAGGATGGAAAGCTGAGTCAACCTTGAGCCAGTGAGAATCGAACTGCTAAACTGCTGGTAGTCAAATTAGAATTCATTTGATAATTAATTAATTAATTAATTAATTTAATTAAATCAATCAATCAATCAATCAATCAATCAATCAGCAGAATTAGCCTGCAATACTGCATTCTAACCACTGCACCACCATGACTTCCCCTTACAGGTAGAGTGGAGAGTATTATTGTTACTTGCACAATGCATTCAGTTCTGAACCAGTGCTGCCATGTTTTTGTGCAAATTAAACACTTTTGAATTCCCTATGAATGTTCATATAGATTTTGAAAAAGTAAAAGTTGATGCACGGAAGGGAGTGAATGTTACCTAGAATAAATATGAAATTATAGTGAATTAAACTACCGTAATTTATTTGTTCCCAGTGGAAGCCCACGGATTCTTCTAGATCACACTTATAGACTACGAAGGATTTTGATATTCTACCATTCATTCATTTTCTTTAATCATCCTTCTGCTATAATACTTTAAAACCAGAAAAACAATCCTGGTTTTATTCAAGTGGTGCATCTTTGCCATTCTAGCTGATCTTCCAACTCACCAGCTTTTATCTTAGGATTCCTGCTTGTCTTCCCCTTCTTTGTTTCTTACCAGAGGTGCCCCTTGTCATGTGAGCTGGCAGGCTGCAAAAGCTAGCCTTGAGCATAGTTTCTATTTATAGGAATGCATCTGAGCTCCACACATTATTCTTAGAAAATAAAATGTTGATTAGATGGGGGACTAGATAGGGAAGGATAGCGGTCAGTACTGTTGCCAATTTGCTTTCTGATGAAAACCCATTTTCACACTTGCCATTATTTTATGAACAAAAATGCTTCAATTGGAGGCTGCCATTTTGGAAGAACCCTCATCATAAACTCCAACTCCTAAATGTGATCTACAAGCAGATACATATTTTCACCCCAACCAAAGAAAGGAGTTTCTGAAAGTGAACAAACCTAGGACTTAGTAGTTTCAAAATATTTCCATGGCTTTGTTTAGAGAAGGCACATGGAACAATTTTCACAGGCGTCGCCCATATGGGTGTGATCAAAGTAACTTGTTGAAATACATCCCTAGAATCAATAATTATTTTAGTGTTTTGGGTTTCCTCACATACTTCCTTGGCTCTATTGTTTGACTATGATCTAATCAAAATGATTTATTAAACTGTTGCTTTCTCTTAGCTTGGCCTGATGGGAAGAAATGACAACTGAATAAACTTTTCATTCTCTACACTACAGCATGGAATACTTAGTGCTTGATAAACAATATTTCTATTTTTTTTAAAAAAATCTAATAAATTTAAAGTACAAAAGATACATGAAGATGCCCCTCACCTTCATGTAATGGCATAGTAATGCCATTAAAGATACCTAAGAAACGTAAGTTATGGACGCTGGCAAATTGACTTCATGTTTTGGAAGTAGTAGAGAAATACAAATAATGGGAGCAGGGGTAAAATTCACTTACCTTTACTACCAATTCACAAATGTGAGCACGTGCACCTCCTCCATGCATGTGCAGAGGGTCAAAAACTGGACGTGATGACATCCAGGCGGGAGGGCGGAGCATCCTGCCACCAGTGCTATCGGTTCACCCAAGCCAGATAGAATCATCTGAATTTCACCACTCAATGGGAGGACTAAACAATTACGATTGCGTATATAGATGCTTGCTCCTGAGGACGAAAGCTATGCAAATCTAGACATCATACTAAAAAGCAGAGACATCACCCTGCCAACAAAAGTGCGTATAGTCAAGGCTATGGCAATCCCAGTTGCAATGTATGGCTGTGAAAGTTGGACCATAAGGAAGGCTGAGTGTCAAAGAATTGAGGCCTTTGAACTATGGTGCTGGAGAAGACTCCTGCGAATCCCTTGGACTGCAAGGCGATCAAACCGATCAGCCCTAGAGGAGATCAACCCTGACTGCTCTTTAGAAGGCCAGATCCTGAAGATGAAACTCAAATACTTTGGCCACCTAATGAGAAGGAAGGACTCACTGGAGAAGAGCCTAATGCTGGGAACAATTGAGGGCAAAAGAAGAAGGGGATGGCAGAGGATGAGGTGACTGGATAGAGTCACTGAAGCAGTCGGCGTGAGCTTAAATGGACTCCGGGGTTGTGGTGGTAGAGGACAGGAAGGCCTGGAGGAATGTTGTCTATGGGGTTGCAATGGGTTGGATAAGACTTCACGACTAACAACAACAAATATCTGATTCTAATTAGTTCTATATGCTAAAGGTCCACATGGAGTGAACTTGTCAGCTTTGAAAATGTCCAAGTTTTGTTGCTGCATTTGCTGCAATATAGCTATCTTTCTGGGTGAGGCTACTTGGCAGTTAATTCCCCAGAAACCAGCTCTGCTTCACTTATTAGGCATGCATTCTCAAGAACAAGTATCAATACTGATTCTGGTTAGTCTCTTTTAAACCATGATGCTCCTATAGACTTGCTGCTGTGACTGATAGAGGGAATTTTATTCCATAGATACACTAGTTTCAAGCAAAATAGAGCATTAAACTTTACCAGTCGACAAAAGTAGACAAGCCCAATTGGTACTAAAAGTGCAAAATAGTGCTAACATAGTGTTTTCATAGGACTGTGCATATGAAGTAACCAAACAAAAGACAAGATAATGCCAAGAAGTGACATATCCCAAAATTACTCAGTGATATATTGGCAGTCAAAGCAAAAAAAAAGGTTCTTATAGGCCATAAACCTCAGAAGATCACGTACATGCTTCTAACCAGGATTTGCCAAATAAGAAATTAATGAAGAAACTACAGTGTCAGTAAAATTTCTCCCTATTGTTTTAGCTTATTATGGACAAAGATACCATTAAATGGCTTTCAGAAATTATAGAAAGAACACAAAATGTAGACCACAAATTGAACTTGACTAACAGTGTGATGCAACTGCTAAATGACAAATGTTAATAGGAATATAGAGCCTGCATCAAAGGAAGTACTAATTGCCCCACTCTTCTTTGCTTTGATTTATTTTGTATTTTGTATTTTATTAAATTTGTATACCGCCCTACTCCCGAAGGACTCAGGGCGGTGAACAGCCATAAAATAAAACATATAGATACAAAATTTAAAATAGAGATAAAACAAATTAAATAAATTTGGCTGAACCATTTTAAAACCCCAATAGTTTAAAACCAAATTTAAAATTCCCATTTAAAAAGAGGAAAATTTAGGTCAGGCCAGCTTGATGAAATAGGAACGTCTTAAGTGCGCGACGGAAGGTACACAGATCCGGGATCTTCCGTATCTCCGGGGGGAGCTCATTCCAGATAGTAGGTGCCCTCACAGAGAAGGCTCTCCCCCTGGGGGCCACCAGTCGACATTGTTTGGCCGACGGCACCCGGAGGAGCCCCTCTCTATGGGAGCGTACTGGTCGGTGGGAGGCTATTGGTGGTAGCAGGTGGTCCCGCAAATAACCAGGTCCTAAGCCATGGAGTGCTCTGAAGGTGATGACCAAAACCTTGAAGCGCACTCGGAAGACCACCGGGAGCCAGTGCAGCTCGCGCAGGAGAGGCGTTACATGGGAGCGCCACATTGCTCCCATCACCACCTGCGCGGCCACACTCTGCGCCAGTTGGAGCCTCTGAGTGCTCCTCAAGGGGAGCCCCATGTAGAGAGCGTTACAAGCCCCATTTGCAATATTGTGGGTTTTAGCACCACAGTCTAGGAAGGATATCAAACCCTGGAGTGAGTTCAAAGGATGACTACCATGATGGTGAGGGAACTGGAAACTTGTTCAAGGAATAGTTAAAGAAATTGAGTACAGGTAGTCCTCGACTTACAGCAGTTAATTTAGTGACCACTCAAAGTTACAACAGCATTGAAAAATGGGACTTATGGCCATTTTTCACAGTTACGACCTTTGCAGCATCCCCATGATCATGTGATCAAAATTCAGATGCTTGGCAACTGGTTCATATTTATGACCGTTGCTGTGTCTCAAGATCATGTGATCCCCTTTTGCGACTTTTTGATCAGCAAAGTCAATGGGGAAGCCAGATTCACTTAACAACTGGGTTACTAACTTATCAACTGCAGTGTTTCACTTAACGGTGGCAAGAAAAGTTGTAAAATGGGGCAAAACTCACTTAACCAATGTCTAACTTAACAACAGAAATTTTGGGCTCAATTGTGGTCGTAAATTGAAGACTACCATTACTGGGAAAAAAAGGGAAATGCAAAAAACAGATTCAGATACAGATGTGCAAAGAAATCTTATAATGGAAAGACATATTGAATACTAGTGGATGTGGTGGCTCAGTGGCTAAGCTTGTCAATCAAAAGGTCGGCAGTCCAGCAGTTCGAATCCCTAGTACTGTGTAACAGGGTGAGCTCCCGTTACTTGTCCCAGCTTCTGCCAACCTAGCAGTTCGAAAGCACATAAAAAATGCAAGTAGAAAAATAGGGACCACCTTTGGTGGGAAGGTAACAATATTCTGTGCGCCTTTGGCATTTAGTCATGCTGGCCACATGACCACGGAGACGTCTTTAGACAGCGCTGGCTCTTCGGCTTTGAAACGGAGATGAGCACTGCCCCCTAGATTCGGGAATGACTAGTACATATGTGCAAGGGGAACCTTTACCTTATTGAATACTATTATTGCTTTTATAAAGTTTCTTGCTTAGAGAGGACAGCCATTGAATGATGACCTTCCTTGGATCAGTGGAACTTGTTATCTGAACCCCCATTTCATTTCCAGGACTGGAAAGAATTTGGAAATAACGGGAAAGTCCTATGAAAAGTCTTCACAGTTCTGAGTTGAGCTAATTGCATTTCCCAGCAAAGTTTCAGGAGCCGATTATGGACTAAGACTAGGAGAGCCAGGTTTAAGGCTACACTGAGTCACAAAAATGCTCTAAATTACCTTGGACCGGTCACTTTCTCTCAGCTCAGCTTATGTCACTTATTCTGGGAAAAATTAGAGAACAGGGTACTGCCGTGTGTACCACCTTGACCTCTTGAAGGAAAAGTGGGATGATGATGATTATAATGATCTCTCTCACTTGATGCTACACTTGATATTTCTCACATGGATCAGGAATAAATCATTTCAGTACTGCTTCAATGGAGAGCTATTTTTATGCTTTGTGCCAACCGACATTCAGTTAAATTTGTGAGCAACTGTCATCAGCATTCTTCAGAAGTCCGACCTTGGCATCAGGAATTGCCAGAGGCAGACATATGATAATGCAAGAAATATGACTGGAGGATAGCAGGGATTGCAAGCTCATCTAAAAAGCATCAACAACTAAGCCATGTCTTATGCCTTTTGCTGGATATTCCCCAAACCCGTTTGGGAAAAACAGAGTGCATGATAGCCTTTGTGTCATAATATTAGTTCAGTTTCTTGAAGCTTTATTTACATTGCATTCCACATCTGCCCACATCAGAAGTATATTGAACACTGATCCTCCCAAAATAAAACACACTAAAAAAAGATTTATAATGAATAAGACGGTTCTGCAGAGGTGATACTACACAAAATCTGGCCTTCTTCTATAAGTACATATTCATGAGGATTTTGAATGGTTCCAAAGAGAAGGCAGTGAAAAGGATTGAGGTATAGAGTTCTTCATGAATTTGATGGCAAAATCTTTAAAAAGCAGGCCTTGAAATTGTGTTAGGAAAGGAACTGCTTTCTTCCCTTATCACTTTTTTTGGTGGCATGTCTAGCAACATTGAAAAAAAAATGAGAAAGCCATTAGAAAATGAATCCTGCTGTGGACATATATATTGAAAAGAAAACAACAACAACATGGTAATACAAATCAGTTTTCCCAGATGAAAAAGGCCTAACAAGAACAGTGACAACAGTGACAAGTTCAAGTGGAAACATTAGACAAACTTCAAACCGAACTGCTCTTCTGTTTTCATGGCAGAAGACAATACAATTTCTTTTTTTTATTTTCTTCTTAGAGAATGGAAATGGATAGGGTAGTTCTAAGACCACACATAATACTTTGAAAATAATTTACAAGAAGAAACTGTTTTGAATTATTTTCTAAATTATTGCTGTAGCGTTTTGTCTTTATTTAACTGTACATTTCAGTGTGTGAGGGAGAGAGAGCTTTCTTCAAGTTTTCCCCAATTAAAAATAAATTATGGTTAACAGTGCTGCAGCTAAGACCATCATTATCTTTTTTTCCTCTGTAGAATGAACTCTTCCGAGAGCAATGTCATTTGATGATCTCATATCTGACTTTGCTGCCAAGAAAAAAAGAAGATATATACTTTTAAATAACCAGAATAAAACAAAACTGGGGCGAAAAGTCACAGAACAGTATTCAAACTTTCCATTTCTACAGTTTTACAATTCTTTCTCTGGCAGTAAGTTAGAAAGAGAGAAGAAGAAGAAGATGAACAACATTTGTGTTCAGTGTAAAACAACTTTTGTCTACATACAACACAATGGTCAGCCTTTTAAATAGTGCAGTGTCAAACCTACACCTAATTTGCATTAGTTTACAAAACATGAAAAAGATGCAGCACTCCTGTAGTTTGCATGCGAATTGAATAGCATATTGTCATTTTTTTCAATTGTGAAACATAAAACTGTACATCAAATTTTAAGATACTTGATTTTAATACACCATTCTGTTGATTCTGGTGCTGGTGGTTTTTGAGATTGTGTGCCTCTTAAGTATTTTTAACAAAGGGGGAAAAATTACCCTGATAGGATGTGACAGGAAATGAACCGCAGAGTTGGAAAAATGCAGTATCTCAATGATACAGATGTTCATTTCATGTGAGATGATGGCTTTGATCTCACTGGAGTGATAAACAAACCTGTCCCTTGGTTAGACTGCATCATGGAGCATTATTTTCCTGTTTCTCCATCATCAAGAGAAAGAAAGTGGGGCAGAGGACAATTTTCATATAGTGAAACAAAGCAAGGGAGGGAAAGAGCAAGGCTACTGACCTTCTCCTTGACACCTAGTTTTCTGTATGCAAAGATTTATTTTGACTTTTGTTTTTATCTGGAGTCAGCCCAAGCACACATTTATTATCTCAGTAAAAACTACGTCAGAATAATACCTACTGTAAAATACATTTTGGGCTAAGAAATAAGAGGGGCTGTGAAAGTTTTAGTGGAACCCGGTGTAAGAGAAACAGACCAGAACCTTTGTTGGAAGAACAGAAGTAGAATATGATGGGAAAGGGGGAAGAACTGCAATTCTTACCAGCTTGCCATTAGCTTTCCACATTCCAACAATCAAAGGGTGATCTGTGTAATTAATACTATTTAGGCCAGTCTAATAACAGAGGGAAATGTCTCTTGTCAGCCCGGCTTTGCCCATTGGCCCTGATTTAGCAACATGAAAGCATTTTTTCCTGATTAAGCGCTCATTGAAGGAGATAAAAGAGATGGCCATGAAATGTTTGCTTCAATGTGATGAAAGTAAAGGGATTGATAGAAATGAAAAAAAATAGGAGTGGGGGAGAAAGAAAAGAAGCATGGATCTAGAGTAGCGAAGGTCCAACAGATAAAAAGAGTCAAGGGTGCTTTGTCCAGAGCTATTCAGAGTATGAGTGTTATCCACAGAAGTGGTAGACATCACATTTTGGGAAACTACTTGAATACAGTTCAGGGAATATGGACTGAGTTAGATGGCAGGAAAGAAAGTACAGGTAGTCCTTGACTTACAACAATTCATTTAGTGACCGTTCAAAGTTACAACGTCACTGAAAAAGTGACTTATGACCGCTTTTCATACTTACGACCATTGCACAATCTCCATGATCACGTGATCAAAATTCAGATGCTTGGCAACTGGTTCATATTTATGACGGTTTGAGCGTCCTGAGGTCATGTGATCGATCAGCTTTTGCGAACTTGACAAGCAAAGTCAATGGGGTAGCCAGGTTCACTTAACAACTATGTTGCTAACTCAGCAATTGCAATGATTTACTTAACAACAGTGGCAAGGAAAGTCATAAAATGGGGCAAAACTCACTTAACAAATGCTTCACTTAGCAACATAAATTTTGGGCTCAGTCACAGTTTCAAGTTGAGGACTACCTGTAAAATGATGCTGGTAGATTTACAATAGGAAAAGAATGCCAGCAAAACTTTACAAGGGGCAGATCTGTGTGATACATAGACCTAGATAGAATACTTACACCACTGTAATATTATAAATCAGCTTTATTTTGAGAAACATTTTATGCAGGTGCTCACAGAAGATTAAGCTTGAATCTGTGTTGTGTTGGTCATTTCCTCAAGAGATGGTTGGACTTAATTTCTCAGATGACCAGGGTACAGTGGTGAAATTCAGCCGGATCTATCTGGATCGCACGATCCGGTAGCGCTGGTGGCGGGAGGCTCCGCCCACCCACCCGGACATCATCACATCCTGTTTTTGACCTTCTGTGCATGCGCAGAAGGCTCTGTGCATGTGTGGAGGAGTTGCGTGCGTGCGTGCACTCACATTTGGGATCCGGTAGGGAAAGATAAGTAAGGTAAGGTAAGTGTCAACTTTGGTTTCATGTCTTAAATTGGGGTGGGGAACTATGGCCTTTTTATGACCTGTGAACTTCAACTCCCAGAATTCCTGGGACATCATGGGAGTTGAAGTCCACACGTCATAAAGGGGCCATAGGTCTCCATCTCGGTCTTAGATGCTCCTGAAGGAATGTAGTGTTTGAATATAACCAATACACACAAAGTCCAACATGTAAAGGCTTTGCCTTGGTCTTTCTGCATTCCAGAAAAATCTCATTATCCGAGCAAAACATATGCAGAGAAGAAATACATTATCATGCCTCCAGAATGTATGTGAGAAGGATCTGATCTGGATTTTTGTGTTTATTTAACTGCAGAATAATTTTCCTGGCAACTTTCTCAAAATACACCAGGAATTCTTTTGTTATATTTTAATGTTTCTACATTAGCTCCTTTCTAGGCTGCATTTTTCAGGGTTGTGATATCTCTATCTTCGGCCAGGTTGAGACAAGGCTGCAATTATTTCTTTAACTGTACAATTTTGTCTATGGTGAAGGAAAATAGGAAAAACACATGCTCCGTTTTCTTGCAAATCTGGGTGTTTCCTGTTAAGAAATTGTGTCTGATACTTTTATGCATGTTTTCAGTTGTGATTATGAGAGGCAAAACATTTGCTTCATTTCATTCCCTGCACAGTTATACTCAAGAACTACAGGCCTTTGACTGCTGGGTAAATAAAATCCCCCCTCCCCAAAATTTAAGATCTTTTGGAGGGGTGTTTCTAAGTATGCCATCTCTGGATGCATTTTATGAATGTTGGCTAAAATAATACAGTATGCTGATGTCATGGATATTTTCTAAATGGGGCTTAGTTTATCATTGCTCTGGAGCTCTGTCTTAATGGGTGCCAATGGAATGTGTGAAAGACCATTAAATACAGTGTGGTGGTTTTGCAGAATACTTGCAAGTAATTATTAAGGGGCAACTGTTTCACCTAAAGCAGCAGATCGGTCATCTTGAGGTTTATCTTTGTAAACACTTTGCGCCTGAAAACAAATAAATAAGCAGATAAAAATGGCCTATTAACAGGTATTGTCCCGTATGCTAAAGCCAGAGAGTTGCAGTCTGTAATTGTCAGGTGTCTATTTATCCTGTGGGTTATTTATAGTTGGCTCAGAGCTCCCGAGGAGGAATCTTCACGTCCTGGTGTCTGCAGTTTTGTCCCTGAATGCATCCAATGTCCTTTTAATTCAAACAGTGATATTAGGGAAATAGGGTGAGGTACGGTGTGTTCTTGGTGTTAGCCATCCTGAGAGAGCAGCAAAAACAAAGTTATGCAGGTATTCAGTGGCTGTAAAGCAGCTCACAATTGGGCAACCAGATGTGCGCAGTTGTAGGGTTTGGAAACAGATTAAGCTAAATTTAATGGAAACATCTGTTAAGTTAGTCCTGTCCCCCATTCTTGTAGAAGTTCACAGGAGGCATAAAGAGGCAATTTTAATAGCATGTCAGCCCAAAGGAAGCCCAGAGGAAGAATTTGTTTTCCAAATCCACTGCAGTGGAATTCTATGGAAAATCTTATTTGTCTCGATCTAAATATTAGCCTTTCCATTTAAGCTGCCATTCCTGAAGTATTTTAAAAGTCAGTCCAGACTCAGGGATGTTTATGAAACAGCAGCTCTATAAGAGTGAACGTCAGCTTTTAACACTAATCAGAACAGATACTAAGTAGAAATTAAACAGATACCATTGCTCCAAGATTACTCTTCCAACCCAGCTGGGCACTTTTGAAAAGTGGTGTAGAGTGTGGAGATAATTTGAGGAGGGGGTTTCTTTTCTCACATGACCCACATTTCCTGCTGAGATGTGTATCATTCAGTCAGTCTGCTTCATTCACAAAATTTTGCAAGTTGCGAAAATCATGTTGTCTTCCATTTGCACGCCTTCTATAGTTTTCTATCGCTTCTGATAATTGTTCTTATAAACAAATAGTTAAGGAAGGAAAGATGAGATAGCTTTTTGACTGGGTTAGTGACTGTGGCCCTTTCCCATCCAGAATCCTTTTCTTTTTGTTAAAACTGAATCCAACTATCCCTTTATACCAAATTGGCAAGCATATGGCTAATAAACTCCTAATTATGAAATACTGAAATATATAAGCATATATTATGAATAATCTGATTATTTATCTCATTACCTCTTCAATTAGAGAAGATGAAGCTGTGTAGTTTTCGGCTATCTCAAGTCCTTTACAGTATTTTGCTCTTCTACCAATGTTTCATGGGATATTCTGGTTGCATATGCAAAACTGCTGGTTAAAAAAAAAGTCAAGTTCATCAAAATCCAGTTGGGAAGGTCCACTGAGGCCACCATGTCCAACCCTTTGTTCACTGCTCCAAATTAAATCCAAATTAAAGCATCCCAGAAGATATGGATGTCAAGCTCTTGAGCACTTCCAACAAGGGAGTCCATCATTTTTTTTAGATAGTTGCTTCCACTGCTGAATTCCTCTTACTGTTACAAAATTTAATCTTCATCTCAAAACTTGCCTTTCCATAATTAATGGACAGGACTTATATCCTGCACTCTGGGATGATAGGGAATAGATCACAGCCTTCATTTGCACAATCTCAGGGTCTTGAAATGGGAGGTCATTTCACCGCAAAGATGTCTTTCCTAAAAGCTAAACATACTCAGTTCCCTCCATCGTTCCTTGTTTTGGTTTTCAAATTTGACATTCTTAATTGCTCTGTTTTGTACTTGTTCCAGGTTTTATTAATCCTTTTTAAACGATGATGCCCAGCACTCAAAATGAGGTCTGACTAATGCAGAATAGAGTGGATCAGTAATTGGGGAACTATACAGTATTTATATTTATGCAGCCAAAAATTACATGTTGTAGTTTTGGCAGCCATATCACACTGTAAGTCATAATCAAGTTATGATTTACTACAGTTTTAAATCCTTTTCATTGATACTACAAGCAAGTCTGGCACTCCTCATCTTGTACTCTGCACTTTCCTAAGTGAGTTTTATTCTGCCCTTTGTCCTTAGTAAACTGCATTATCTTTTTTTCAGTCACTTTTAATTTTCCTACTCAGTTTGGGGTTATCGTCAAGGTTTACCAACTTATCATCGTCAAGGTTTACCAACTTATCATCCAACTCAGTGATAACAATTTGTTAAACTATCAGGAACCATTTGCATCATGTTTAAAGCACACTCTACCAATTTAGAAAACACAGTTTTAATCAACTGTTGGAAAAACAGTTGAAAGGTGTTTTTAAAAATGTGTTTGAACTTTGGAGCCAAGTTTGGAGACTGCCTGATCTAATAAGGCTAATTATAACACTTTAATTTAGAAATATAGGAAATTCCAGAAGAAGCTTTTTAAAGTAAGTTTTAGATTAGGGGATAAAGATATTTTGATAGCTAGCATGCTCTTTTAGCTTAAAACCCCAACATTTAATTGTATCCAACCATAAATAATATTGTGAATGTTGAAAACAGCATTGTTTGATATAATGTAGAGATTGTTATTATGAAAAAACAAGGTATTTTTAAATATTCATTCAATATGTATGTAATGTGTCCCATGTAGCTGTTGATTTGTATTGGGGTGAAATGCTACCGGTTCGGACCGGTTCGACTGAACCAGTAGCGATGGCAGCGGGTGGTTCGGAGAACCAATAGCAATGGCAGCGCAAGGCTCCACCCACCTGCTTGGTCGTCATTACTTCCTGGTTTTAACCAGGAAATAACCTGTTTTTTACCCTCTGCGCATGCCCAGAGGTTCCACACACGCACGCGATGCATGCACTTCCGAACCGGCAGGGAAGGTAAGTAGATTTCACCCTTGATTTGTATGCTACCAAATCGAAATAGATTTGTGACAGTTTACAGAATTAATAGTTAAAATATCCATAACATAACATAAAATGCAAACATTCACGTTACTACTTAAAATATAAAGTAATAAACTATCCACAGTATGTGTAGTAAACTGCCCCAGTATCTCTAGTACATTAGTTAAACTTATAATGTTAATACCTTTGCAAACACTCCTTCTGTAACACCTTTGCAGCAATTTCACAGCCATGTACAAGCTAATCTGAAAAAGTTCAGACTACCATTTTCTGGAATGGGAATAATCTGATATTATATGGAGCTGAGCTATGACAGAAAAGCACAGTTTCCTGGCTTCTGCAGTCTCTTACTCATCAAAATGTGAATGTTTATAACATTCCACTGATGAATATACCAGGAAGGATTGGTTCTGACTGGATAAGATAGACCTGAAGATACCATGTTATCAAACTACCAGTATATTCAGCTTTGTACTTTGAATTGCCCCCAGAAGCCTATTGACAGCCAAGGCAGGTACAAATGTAATATGCTTGTAGCAGTTAACACCTGTCAGCAAGCAGGTCTTCCATTTTATTTATAGTTCTTATTTATTTAGATTTATATAGCCACCCCTCTTGGCAAAGTAACTGGGTGTAAACAACATTCTAAAATAAAATTAGAAAAGTCAATAAAACATACATTGTTAATCCACCCCATCCCAAAGCTGCTGAAAATACAAGAACCGCTAAACAATGCCAACCATCTGGGTTTCACTCATTTCCTGATTCTATATCTGAGAAATCAGCCTGATTTACAGTAAATTCCAGAAGGCCAGAAGAGTTTGAACCATTACAGTTTCCCAGTGGTCTTCAGTGATAGCCCCATGTAGGATATATTGCACTGGTCAAAATAAAAGATGATGAGGGTGTGAATTAATGTTGCAAAGTCCTCATGCTCCAAGTAGAGCCATAATTTCCCCAGCCAGATCTGGGAAATAGGCCATATGACTATAGCCTCTACTTGCTCATCAAGCAGTATCTGTCAGGTTCCGATGTCATCTCAAATAAATTGCACTCCCAAGCAATTAATCTTTGCTGAAATATTCCATTTATTGAGTACGACAGATCTAACCCTGACTTCGTCGTAGCCGATACTAACCCTCTGACCCCCATACCCTTCCCTTTCCGTTCCCCAATTCTCATCTTCTCATTGGCCATCTTCCAAGTCAGTCTCCCCAGCTTCTGATCTCACCCCACAGAAATGTTCCCCCCACCATCCCATCTTCTAGGGGATATTATCTACAAAGAAATAAGTAAGTGAAAAGTCAAGCCTCGTCTTTTTATGGCAGCATCAGAATGCTGACAGTATCTATGAATTTAGGAGACCTGCAAGTAATGGACATGAATCACAAAGAATAGTGCCTCCTACCTGAGAGATAACATTGAAGATGACCAGGATGTTCAGTGAACAAACAAAAGTTCTGTCTTACTTAGGTCCAACTTCAATCTGTCTCATTTTATTTGGATCATAACAGCCTCTAAGCTTGTAACTGCATGTGGGAATGATGTTGGATATGGAGGGTGGGGAGAGATGTTACCTAGGGCAGGGGTACCCAAACCCTGGGCCATGGACTGGCTTTGGTCCGTGGCGTGCAAGAAGCCAGGCACATAAACAAGCTAAGGCCCGTTCAAGGGATGCAGACAACATGAGAAACCATTCCCCCTCTGGTCTGCAGAAACACCTTTCTCCACAGAACTGGTCCCTGCTGCCCAAAAGGTTGGGGGCTGCTGACCTAGGAAATGGTCAGATAAGAGAGGAGAAAGACACAGAAGGAACAACCCCCCCTCCAACTTCTCAAAATGTAAAGTTGACAGTGAGAGATTTGCACTTTCAGAGTTACAAGATTCTGTTAATGTAGCCTTACAATTAAGAATAATTAGGTCATCCAGTGTATTTCTTGTGGTCTAACTGGGGAGACTGAGAAGGCCCCAGCATAAGACCACAGTACCGCCAGCCTCACCCATGGTGATGATATAAATTGTTGTTTGTTTGTTTATGATGCTATTGTTTGCTTTTATGCTATATACCTCTTAGAGTACAGGTACCTTAGGTGCAATCCCAAAACATCTGGAGCATCACTTATACACTATCAGCAATGACAAATTTACTATCAGTCAATTGCAAAAGCAGTTTTATTTGGAACAGCTTACATTCTGCGATAATACTTTTTAACACTATCAAACAACGACATCTGAATAATCCAGGTCCTTGGAAAGGACTGGAAAGGTATATAAAAATGCCAGATTCAGTCTAAAGATCCAGCTGATTGTGTGACCAAGCATAATGCAGCCCACTGTTTGAAGGACGATCTCCCTAGGACCAATTTAAAGAGAAGGAAATGTCAAGGCTTTAAAGAGGCCCATCATCACATGAGCATTAAGAATGTGCATTTCAGGCTAAAGCGGCATCAGCTTAAAGCCTTAAAGCATTCAAATCCTTCCCATCAATTTTTTTAAGATTATTATTTAATTTAAAGACAAGCACCTTGCAATAGTTTCACATAAATATTCCCAAAGTGTACATCATTTTCTTTGTAAAAATGTGCTTCTTTGTATGGGCCTCCCAAAGGAAAGCTTTTAGAGACAAGCACTAGCTGCCTGAATGACATTCCTACTTATGCTGTGATATCTTCAGCTTGGCAGAAGGCGGCATTCTGGTTGAAAAAGTAATCCATGATGGGCTTTTTTCCCACATCCCTAATGAGCCTTTTGATAGCAGGCACAGGTTATTATTATTATTATTATTATTATTATTATTATTATTATTATTATTATTATTATTACTATTACTATTACTATTACTATTACTATTATTATTATTTGAATTTATATACCGCCCTTCTCCCCGAAGGGACTCAGGGCGGTGAACAGCCGAAAATTAAAATAACATATAATATAAAAGTTAAGATAACTAAAAATAAATTAAATTAATCGGCCTCCCAATTTAAAACCCCAAGCTATAAAATTAAAAACTAACCCATAAAACCTATTCAGGCCAGGCTGGTTTGCTGAAATAAAAACGTCTTCAGGGCCTACAGAAAGTGCGGAGATTCGGGATCAGTCGTATTCCGGGGGGTAGCTCGTTCCAGAGGGCGGGTGCTCCCACAGAGAAGGCTCTCCCCCTGGGGGCCACCAGCCGACATTGCTTGACCGACGGCACCCTGAGGAGGCCCTCTCTGGGAGAGCGTATTGGCCAGTGGGAGGTTATCGGTAGCAGAAGGTGGTCTCGTAAATACCCTGGCCCTAAGCCATGGAGCACTTTAAAGGTGAGAACCAACACCTTGAAGCGCACCCGGAAGCCCACAGGGAGCCAGTGCAGCTCGCGCAGGAGAGGTGTTATATGGGAGTGCCATGTCGCTCCCGTAATCACCTGCGCGGCCACATTCTGGACCAGCTGGAGCCTCCGGGTGCTCCTCAAGGGTAGCCCCATGTAGGTTAATCTTCTCTTTGTATGTTAGAAATGTATAAAGTCACGTTTTCTATGTTGGCAATGTACAGGTAATCCTTGTCATAGTTCATTTAGTGACCATTCAAAGTTACAATGGCACTAAAAAAAGCGACTTATGAACATTTTTCACACTTATTACTGTTGCAGCATCCCCATGATCATGTGATCAAAATTCAGATGTTTGGCAACAGACTCATATTTATGACGGTTGCAGTGTCCTGGG
Organism: Pantherophis guttatus; assembly: GCF_059756535.1. Taxonomy (NCBI): domain Eukaryota; kingdom Metazoa; phylum Chordata; class Lepidosauria; order Squamata; family Colubridae; genus Pantherophis; species Pantherophis guttatus. The sequence continues at coordinate 285,929,836 of NC_142063.1, read as the reverse complement.
GTCATGTGATCACCTTTTGCAACCTTCTGACAAGCAAAGTCAATGGGGAAATCAGATTCACGTAAAACAACCGTTTTACTAATTTAACAACTGCAGTGATTCACTTAACAAATGTGGCAAGAAGAGTCATAAAATGGGGCAAAACTCATTTTACAAATATCTCACTGAGCAACATAAATTTTGGGCTCAGTTGTGATCGAAAGTTGAGAACTACCCCTACATGGACAATACATTTCATGTAGACCAAGGCCCTTTTATTTTGCTGTTAATGCCTAATTTACAATAGGAGAGGTGTCAGAGGAATCACAAGGAAGTGGATTTTGGCAAGCGTTATGGAAGACATAAGAGGGGTGGTATCATCAAAGTGAATACTACAAATTAATAAGCAGGGAGATAAATATCTATGTAAGGAACTGCTTAGCTTCAGCTACTGGATTGAGATCAAGGAATTAGGAGGGGAGGGATAAGGAGGTCCAGGAAAAAATGGGGTGACTGATAATATTGAAATGCGTCAGACCAGAGAATCAAACTGGTACAACTCTCCAATCAGGTGGTCTTCAACTGACATGGCTATTAATTGTTCTAATCTAATGAAGGTGCAGAAATTTCTACTTTTGGTTGGTGTATATTAAGAACATTATATGAGAATCTGCAACTTCCTATAAATGCCTGGAAGAAGACAAAGCAGTAAGAGTATCCATTCACTGCATGCCAAATAATAACTTCCATGATATTGTTTTATCAGGGAAGCACTAGAGAGCATAAGATTTGAAGTTTGTGTTCTGAGCAACAAACCGAAGAGTAATCAACTTCTATATGCACAGTTTGGATCCCTTACTTCACTGGTTCACATGAGACTTTGTCTTGTAATCCTGATACGTTTTGCATGTTCCTATACTAGATTACTTCCCTCACCCTCTCTCTTATGAAAGATGGTTTGTTAGGCAGTATCAGCTTTGAATAAAACCGAGTCTGAATGGAGAAAAAGAAAGTCAGAACTGAACTGAAAAGTCAGCAGGGTCAAGTTTGTATTTGCATCTGTTTGCACTTAGAATCACAGTTTGGTTAATTAAAGAGCCATCAATGTGTTGTGAACTCAGGAAAAATATTTTTCCTAACTTTGGTGTGATGGTGTAGCAGATTGCTCAGTTTAGAAGAGGTGGGAGTGCAACTGAAAAAAAATGCCTTGAGGAGACAAAGCTGGTTGGCTGGCAACTAACAGTCCTCAGTCAGACAGAATGAAATGGTAATCCCCAATCAGGCTAGATCAAGTTATTGTATACATCATAGAAAATTAAGGCTGTCCACAGTCCTCACGGTTTTTTCCCCCAGCACCTTGAACTTAAGAAGAAAGAGCCTTGATTTCTGGGCAGCAAAATCAATCAATCAAAATGATTAGAGAATTAATCTTATACGATATAAGAGTAACACTCCACCTTCAACCTTTGAAAAGAGAGAGAGAAAAAAAAAGAGAACAATCACATGCATAGACATAAAAAATTACCAGATCCAGGAGATGAATCATCTTCCTTTTACAAAGAAAGGCTTAAATGTCTGGAGATGTTATCTTGTATAAACTGAATCAGTTTGTAAAAGGATTTAGTAAATATATAAAAGAGAAATGCAGCGTGGACACAAACAGTGACATTAGTAAAACAGAAATTTTATAGGCACGTATATCTGATTATCATGGCTAACAAAATGAGCTGGAGATTACCTTTCTGCACAGCTTGAGATCTGGAAACTTCTGTGGGCCTTTGATAGGCAAAATGCAGAGCTAAGTGGACTAAGCATGACAACCCTTAAGTTGATGCTTATATGCAAACTCAGGCATGTCTTCTAATGCTATATTCTGTACATAGCTGGATAAGGCGCTTAGGCATATGAATTCATTAGCCTACAATGGAGTTTTCAAAGTAATGGATATACGCAGCCTACTGACATGATTCTGATGGGCTTAGTCAAATCCATAATGGCATGGCAAAATGCTGCATGCAAAAGTATCCACATAAAGATTTTTCTTCATACAGATAGGTTAAAGATCAGTTAAAGGCCATGTTTAAAGGATCCTACAGATCATTAAAAAAAATTCCCTCTCTCCCCAAACTTCAGGGAGGAAGATTGCCGTTCATTTTTCCTATTCCAGATTCTCAAACATGAATTGGCTCTATATTTGAGTCCAGCTTCCCAAACTGCAAATTTATCTGGATCCCTTTTTTGACACTGGATTGATCAACCAGTGTATACTATTATTGTATTCAGTATGCTGCTCTTACATACTCTGTTAGCCAGTCAACACATTTCATCCCTGCAAATTCTAAATTCAAGATTTTTGAAGCACACAAATAAAAAAAATAAGAAAAGACTTCTGCCCACGAAATATGTAACTATTCTGATATTTAACCAGTATGATTAACAGGCAGGAAAAGGAGGGAGGCCTGAAGAAGAACATGAAAGCTAATGATCTGAAGGATTTTGGTAACTTTCAAGGACAAAATGAGGGGCCCTAGAGTTGTTTTTTCCAAAATGCCTTGCTGGGATAAGAACCAAGGGCTTCTTATCCTTTGACTTCTTGCAAGGTGCTGCTGAGGAATGTAGTTTGGAGCATGTGACTCACAACCACTCACACACGGCTGCTTTTGATGTTTGATAACACTGCAGCCAGATGACAATCATGTGACATGCCACGCAATTATGACAATCATGTGACATGCCACACAGTTAGCAGAGAAATTAAAGCTATTTGAGATAGCCTTTCCTTTGGTTTCAGGTCACATAATGGATTCATGTACCCAAGCCATCGTCAACTTGATCTGCACCAATCAGCTGGAAGTGTTCCTTATACAAATTGATATGCCCCCCTCCCCTCAGAAAGCAAGCATACGGGATGTCACGTATCCAGAAAAACACTGTATTTTTTCTGGTGTTGGATCTCACACCCCTTTTAAGCAAAGTTGCTTTGAAGTTCATTCAATGAAGAATCCAGCATTGTACTTGCAGAATTTGGGTGGCTCAGAATTTGGGACATCTCTTGCTTTGCCTTTCTGCAATCCATCAGTATTCTGGGAAATAATAGTAATAATACTTGAACACAATCAGCTTGACACAATCACCATCAAAGGACAGCTTTACTAAGAACAACTTACAACCTGCAACAATACCTTGAACACCATCAAACAACATCTACCTATCCCAGGTCCTTGGGAGGGACTTAAAAGGTGGATGAAAATGCCAGATCTAATGTAAACATCTGACTGCTTATGTGACCAACCATAATGCTAATAATACCCAAATGGTTCAGAAATCAAACAAATAAATGTAAATTAGCTAATGTATAGAAGAAAGCTTTAGCTATTAGAATGCTCAAAGAAATGTCATAACTAATTGGTTCAGGCTGTGTGTGGGTATTATGGATCCAATCAAAAGAATGAGCACTTGCCTCTTTTAGTGCCATAATCGGCACTGTAACCAGGCCTGTTTTATTATAAAACAATAAGCCATTGCTTTAGGCAGCAGATACTTAAAGGAATGCCAGTTCTCTTTCTAATCTAATCCACCCACCCCAAACTTTTTTCCAAAGTTGTGTATATGCATTATTTGCTTCAGACGTGAGTATGTCCATGGCTGCACAGAAAATGAAAAAGGTTCACTAAGCAAAATTTATACTGCTTTAGGAAAGAAGGAATGCGAAGAAGGCCAAATGGAAGACACTTCATTTCAGGGAGGCAAACTTGCTTAAATACTGGCAAATCTATTTGGCTTCCCTCTGCTATCTCCACTTTGGATGTCACAGTGGTGGCTGCAGGTGCACACTTAATGACAGTCCCTTATCTGAGATCAGGCAGCCGAAAGAAAGGATAGTGAAACCTCCCTGCCAACTACTGGCTCAGCTGTTCTCATGTCAAACAGGGTGTGTTTATTTATTTATTTAAAAGATTTATATGCCTTTCTTAAGCAACTCTGGGCAGTTCACAACAACAATGAAACCAATAACTATAAAACCATCATAAAACAATAAAACAAAATCCCTGCGCCTTGAGTGTTTGCACAATATACTTAAAACATGTACCTGAATTTGTCCATTCTCTGGATTTGCCCAATGTATGGAAGAGGAAGTAGCCAAACAGGCCGGTTGTGTATAACATGTGAAGAACCAAAAACAAAATGAAGATACAGTATCACTGTAATACTAATCTACCCTTAGCATCCATTAAAGCAGTGGTCCCCAAGGTTTCTGGGGTGGAGGGTGGGAGTGGGGATGGTTCTAGTGCGTGGCAGTGGGGAGAGGGGATGGTTCTGTGTGACTGGCAGGTGCACACACAACTTCATTTGTGGCAGTAGCAGGCATGCGCACGCCACTTCTGCAAATGGAGCTTTGCATGCAGGCGTAGTGGGCAGGGGTTGGGGACCTCGGGGTACCGGGGTAGTGTGAGCTGGGTGAACTCAGCCAAACAGTCTTCAAATTCCTGGGCTGCTCAGGGGCTGGTTTCAAAGTCTTAATGGATAGGGATTAGTGTGCTGTAGAGAGGATCTATGTGTTCCCTGTGTGCCATACAAGCTCCTGAATGATTTTAGATCAGCAATTGAGCTCAGCATATATCACACAGTTATTGCTGTAGGGGAAAACTGGAGAAGGTACTACTGTTTATAACACCATTACCTCCTGAGGACCAGGCAAGGGTGTTAATCCAATGAATAAATGCATGCATTAATAACAGGGCAAGAAAAGTGTGCTTAAAACCACAAACTAACAAACACAAAGAATATTTTCACTTTTTGCCAGAAACAAACTAAGTGTAATTACTTTGGAAGTGTAATTACTTTTAATAAACATCACAAGCCTTTCCCAGACCTGGTGGACTCCAGATGGTAATGGGGTACAACTCACTTCTTCCACAGATGGCATGAACCCTGGCTAGCCATAATGTTGAAAATTGTTGGTCAAAATAAATGGAAGGATTCTAGATCAAAGTCACCAAAGTTACAACCTTCATACAACCTCCGCAATCATACGGTTGCAATTCAGGGTCTTGGCAACCAGTTTGCATTTATTACACTTGCAGTCAAGTCATCGTGATTTGTAGCCTCTGCAGCTAGCTACTAACAAGCCAAGTAATGGGGAAAGACAGATTCCCTTAACAATTGTGTGATTCATTTAATGAACACATGTTTTGCTTAACAATCATGGTAAAAATGATCATAAAAATCAGACCTGGACACGGGATGACTCTCTTAATGATTGCATTGCTTAGCAACTGAAAGTTTGATCCCTATTTGGTCGTACGTCAAGGGCAACCTTTATAAGCAGCATCATGACCAATTTGCCAAAATTATTTGTTGGAAACTTTGCCAGAAGTTTGGATTCAAGAGTAGCAAAACCTACTGGGAACATCAAGTTGAGAACGTTTCAGAAAATGAGTGGGTTAAAATCTTATGGGACTTTAAAATTCAAACAGATGGGCACCTTGGTCATAACATCCATGATATAACAGTCGTAGAAAAGAAAAAAACCTGGTTCATTGATGTTGCTCAATGTGATATTAGATTGAGGAAAAGCAATTGGAAAGACTTACAAGATACCGGGACTTGCAGATCAATGTTGAATACTTATAGAAAAAGAAATACCTGTTGTGATTGGAATCCTCAGAGAAATACCTAAAGAACTCCCTTGATATTTGGAAATTTTGAATTTATTGGACCCAAGTTCCAAGTTTTATAAAGAAGACCATCATACTTGAAACTGCCTACATCTTTAGGCATTACCATAATAACTTCTTGAGGACTTGAATTATTAAGTTTTTCACTAGTCCTAGACTGAAGTTAATTGCAGATTATTACTACTACTACTAATACATTTTTGTTATTTTTATTTCTGTACGTGATTCCTCATATTAACCATCTCAAAAATAAGTTGATGTACCTTTTTTTGTTTAGACAGGCTTAATGGAACATTAAGTCAGCAGCAGAGTGGTTAAAAAAAGGTATTTTTCTTTGTGAGCTGATGAATGTACATCACATTTTCTGTCTCCCAGGGTAAATATGTTTTTTTTCTGCCTGAAAGGCCTTTTATATTTGTCCTCATCCTGTGGTCACACTGCTTTCTTTTTCTTTTTTTTTCTTTTTAGTGATATTTTAAAACAATCCCAATCTTGTCAACCACAAGTATATTAGAAAAAACTCAAACCTTCTATCTACCTTCTCCATCTGAAATTATAAAGGAGAAAAAGAAAAAGCTCTAGAGTTTCTTACCCAGCCACTTCATTTTTATAGCTTGCTTCTTTGGATAGTGTTTGGTGCATTGTAACATTCTCTAAGTAAAAAAGGCCACCTGAAAACTACTATGAAGAACTTGGTGGAAGCCATCCATGAAAAGAATGAGCACAGTGATGTCTATGCCAGCTGTGTTTTGCATGATTTCTACCCAAATGAGCCACAAAATCCTGTGCTGTTGAAACCCCATTAGCAATATGTCACAATGAATTTGAGACATGGATAGGTCAAGTATGGAATATATACCCATCATATGCTCTACATATAGTTTGGCAAGCTGAGTGAATTCCCTTCAGCAACATTGTACTCATTGAATGATTTCTTCCAAAGGCTGGGCAGCGAAACACAACTGAAACCCATTCTGATTTTAACAAAAGAAGGAAGAGGAAATGATTTTGCTAAAGAGTTTTCAGAGAATAACTCCAGCGGCATCTTTAGGAATGTGTCGTATGTATGTTTGTTTATATATTTCCACTCAGTCCCTTGATGCTTTATACCAGTTTGGAGATAAAGCAGCCTAAATCTGTTTTCCATCAGCCTCTTCGTGTTTGAGATCAAGTAGTTGTTTCCCTTGCAGTTGTCAGCTGGTAATAGCTGGGAACTTCAATTGAAAGTAATTGCTACAATTTCTTTAGATGCCTGGTAATGAAATTGATGCCCAATGCATTCTGGTTCCATATGAGGAATTGTATCAGTTTGCAGAATTGATCTCAAGCCATTAAAACACTTGAGAAAATATGAAGATATTTTCTAGGGATTCCCTCTATCTTATTGGTACTCCGTTGCCCATATGTTTTCTTTTTGACTTTGCTTTTGATTTATGACTGCAGGAGCAGAAAAAGATTCAGAGAGGTTCTAGTGTAGCTTTGAACTATTTATCAGTACAATTAATATTAAAATACTGCCTAATCTTGAGAATTTTGGAGCTTTAAGTCTATTGGCTGAATGCAAGGCTAGCTCAACGATTAGGGAAAGGGAGGCATCCATTTCAGATAGAAGCAGGTTTTGTGTCAACACAATATTTTCAAATGTGTCTTTGCCAAATAGAGCACTGGATCAAGATTTGATGCCTGAAGCAGAAGACAAAATGGTATCTTTCACCATTTCATGTAGAAAAGCTCATTGTTTTACATAATGATGGTTTGGCCTTCTCTTGTTAAATTGGAATGACAGGGTAGCTTAGGGGCTGCATAACACACTGCTCCTTGTATTTTTGGCACCTGATGCATGACACACTGTTTCATTCTGTGTTAATGATAAGACTTTTCATGTAAAGTCCATGACGGCCGTGGCCAGGGGGGCTTTTTATCAGGTTCACCTGATACGCCAGTTGCGTCCCTTTCTAGATCGGGACTCCCTACGCACGGTCACTCAGGCACTTGTCACCTCCCGCCTGGACTAGTGCAATGCTCTCTACATGGGGCTCCCCCTGGGGTGCACCCGAAGGCTCCAGCTGGTCCAGAATGCGGCCACGCGGGGGATTATGGGAGCGACGGGGCGCTCCCATGTGACACCTCTCCTGCGCGAGCTGCACTGGCTCCCGGTGGTCTTCCGGGTGCGCTTCAAGGTAATGGTGACCACCTTTAAAGCGCTCCATGGCTTAGGGCCAGGGTATTTATGAGACTGCCTTCTGCCACCAATAGCCTCCCACCGGCCAGTACGCTCACACAGAGAGGGCCTCCTCAGGGTGCCGTCCACCAGACAATGTCGGCTGGCAACCCCCAGGGGGAGAACCTTCTCTGTGGCGGTGCCCGCCCTCTGGAACAACCTCCCCCCCAGAGATACGTACAATACCAAACCTCCGGACTTTTCGTCAGGCCCTGAAAACTTATTTATTTCACCTAGCCGGGCTGGCTTGATCCCACTGTTTTGGTTAAATTTAATTGATTTAATTGGGTTGTTTTAAATTGCGGCCAAAAATATTTAATTATTTTTAAATTGTTTTTAAATTTTGTATGTTCTGTTTTATTCTGGCTGTTCACCGCCCTGAGTCCTGCTGGAGAAGGGCGATATACAAATTAAAACAAACAAACAAACAAACAAATAAATAAATATTGATGTTGGAATGACGGATAAAAAATCTCCCCACTGCCTATTTCTCTTCTAGAGTAATCCCCCTCCCTAAATCTAAGCTTTGAAACAAGACTTTTTCTTCTAAATGGCTCCAAGGAGAAATGATGAAGAAATAATAGATTGCCTGAGTTGGGGGCAAAATACAGTAGTACCCTTCCCTGGGTGTTCTTTTGTGATTTAAATTACAACTTTAATTCCTTTGCCATGTGATTGGCTCAGCTGCACAGTTAAAAATAACATTTGGCCTAGCATTTATAAACATCTTAAGGAAAAACAAAATCTTGGGGAGAAATGTGAGCTCTCTATCTCAAAAAGTAACTCTGAAGTACACTAAGAATCTTTGCAAATGAAAATTTCTGCCTATTTTTGGTTCAAATGGAATAGATATTTGAAAAAAAACTTGGGGCTAGTGGACAGAAGTAGAAATAGTATTTATTCCCTGTCAGTGATCACATACTATAGATCAGTGTTTCTCAACTTCAGCAAGTTTAAGATGTTTGGACTTCAAGTCTCAAAATTTGCTGGCTGGAGAATTCTGGGAATTGAAATCCACACATCTTAAACTTGCAGAGGTGGAGAAAAACTGACATGAATAGATAGATTTTCGACAGACTGATCTCTCCCCAACATGAACCTTCACGTCTTCCACCATTGAGCCATGGCCACTGTAACTGAATCCAGATGAATTAATGGAAATAATTAATTGAATTAATGAATTAATTAATTAGTGGAAAGCATTAATGGATACAAATTTGACACCAGGACTCAGAGCAAGGAGAAAGTAATATTATCAGAGCATTTTGGCCTGCCAGGACATTCTATTACAGATGTCAAAGTGACCATTTTGGAAAAATGAATCTTTAACAGCACCATGGAGTGAGAGATGCTGAGAGCTCACATGCATAAAAGTGAGCAAGCTCTCTGAAAGATCTCCGCAAACATAATATTTTTAGTACATTGCTATTGATAGCTGATAAGGTACTTATAATCTGTTTCTCCTGTAACCTGCATCTGCTTCTATTCTGTTTGTCCTGTCCTCTATTTCTTCCCATTATAAATCTTGCATCTGTCTAGCCACGGTATACATATGATGATGTGAACTGCGGCTCATGGAAGCTTGTACCATTTAATGAAATGTGTTAAATAGAAAAGGTGCTACCAGGCTGCTTCTAATTTTTCAGCATGTTTAAAAACCCCTGGCAGGCTTTTAATCTTGAAGATCTACATAGAATATTAGGGTCATGCTGTTGCTCCCAATACAGCTTTACCCAGTTCCTATGCAAACTGGAACACCTGCAGAAGCTGGGAGAAGCTCCAGCCCATAAATCTGGGGAGCTATAAAACTAACCAGAGATGCTTCTTTCACATGTAGTTTTTAAATCTATTTTATTTTTAAAGTATAAGAACATCAGGTCTTGTGCTGTTCAGACATCAGCCAAAAGCAGTTTGCATTCCACTTCATATTTAAAAAAGACTTAGAAATGTATGCCACCTTTCTTCAAAGAACAATAACAGTTGATTAAGATGTAGGATACTTCCTAGGAAAGACCTTGATGTCTGCCTAACAGCATAAATTTCTCTACTTTTTGTTTTAAGTATTACCCAGGCCCAGAGGTGGGCGTCACATACTGTAACAACCGGTTCACCCGGAACCCAAAATGTGAGCGAAAAACCGGCAGTGAAAAACCAGTGATTGTATAGGATGTGATACCGCCTGGGCGGATGGGCTGGCTCAGCTGATGGTCGGAACTACCAGTTTGCCCGAACCGGTAGCAGCCCACCACTGCCAGGCTATCTTTTTACAAAGTGTTGTCCTGCAGAGGTATGAAATGACAGTGCTCAAAATTCTTAGCCAGAGTCACCAGGCTGGCTGGTGTTTTGGGGAGCTATCATCCAGCACGGTGGGAGGAAATGAAGTTGGGCATGACTTTGCTTTTCACATGGCTTCAAACCACACCCTGGGACCACAATGGACGTGACATTTTTTTTTCTGGACTATTTGAGTCAAATAATCTCAAAATAGTCCAAAATATGTCTAATACCAAAATTAATATGTAGAATAAAAAGCATCATGTCTGGACCGCAATTGCTTAATAAACAGAAGAACTGTATCATCAGGAAAGCTATTAGAGCAAGCTAGTGGTTACATTTGGGGACCAAACATCATTGGGAACACCTCTTCTCCATGAATTTTATTTAGCTATACTTGGATAAAACTATCCTGTCATGCAATGCTTTGTCAGAGACTTGGGTATGGAGCTGCTGCTAAGACTATAGTTCTCTGCAGCTTAGCCTTTTTCAAGCTAGTATCATCCAGATGTATACTCCAGCTAGAGTATTCTGGGAAATGTTGTTCCAAGAGAACCAGAGGGCACCAAGTTGAGGAAAGCTCTAATGTACTTGGCCTGGACCAAGGTTTAACTAGAACAAATGTTCATGGACAGAGTCTTTCTTAACCAGTTCACAGCTGGTAGACCAAGGCCTGAACTGGGTGCTGGTACCAATTAGCAGCCTGAAACAGAGGTTATTACAGGACAAGCTCTATTTAACTTAACTGCTAACAGACTGGTTCTGTCAGCTGGAAGGAATCACAGGCAAACAAACTTAATGGCTGCCTGAGGGGAGTGGGGGTGGGCAAATGGCGCTTTCCCTTCCCTACAAAGCCCTGTATTTCATAAAGCAGAAATGTAGTCAGCCTTAATAAAACATGTGTAAAGGAGAGCCAGAATTATTGAAGCCTATAGATAATGCATATCTGATCATTCCAAATCATAAGAGTCTCCACAATTCTGGGCTTTCTGAAACCAAGTTCTCAGGATTTACTTCAGCCACTGCAGAGGAGCAAAAGAGGAACAGCTGTTTAATATGGCAACAGCTGGTCTGCTGTGCAAAGCAAAATACACACACACACACACACACACACACACACACACACACACAGAAAAGGCAAGCTTTCCAAACATGTGTTCAATTGTACACAGGAGGGAAGTATATCAAGTTGAAGTTTGAATGTTGGAGCAGACATAGAGTATTTAATCCTACTTCTCCATCTCTCTGTGTGTACGGAGAATGAATAGGCAGAGCTCACTCCTAAATTATAGTTAGTTTATCTAGACACATCTTGACCATGACAACACTTCTTTGACAGAGACTTTTCTCTTTTTCGTTCAGAAAATGCTTATTTAAACTTATTTGAAGAGGAATAGGATAAAAAAGAATGGAATTTTTTTAGTTTACAGGAAATCTAGTGACCATTTCTTCTATAGAGGAAATAATCCAAACAGATATTTGATACAAGCTTTCTTCTAGTTTTTTCTTTTAGCTGTAAATAATTCAGAATACTGGCAAAAGTTTTTCATCTTTTTTTAAACTGCCCAACTGAGATTCCACCATGGTGGCTGCTGTCCCCCCCCCCCAAGAGTCTTGCTTGTCTTTTTCCATATATTGCTCTACGAATAATTATTACCACAATGAAGTCTTTGGAAATGATATTCAGATGCCATAATATGTTTATGCTTACACAATTAGAACACTGGAATGATTTTTCTCTGTGACTCTCTATGGAAGTGGGATTTCGAAGAAGAAGGATTGAACTTTGTGTTGGAGAAGACTCCTGAAAATACTATGCATAGCCAAAACAAATAAATAAATGAAAGTACGAATCATAGAACAAATCAGTCCAGAGCTCTAGGCTTAAATTATTATATTTTGGGTACATTTTGCAAAGATCTAGCTCTCTTGAAAAATCTATAATGTTGGGAAAGGTGAAAGAAAAAAGAAGAAGATTAAGTCAGGGAATTGCACAGGAAGTGTCCAAATGAAGTCAGAGACAATGACACAAACTTGTAGTTTTATGTAAATAAACATACACTTATATTTACTGTGGACAAGATAGACAAGGAACACAGAAACCTCACAAGGTAAATCTAAACAGCATACAGAGCACACAAGAAGATAAAGGCGGGAAAAAGGAAAACTCCCCCTCCACACCCACAGCAACCAGTCATAGCGTAGATTGCCTCAGGCATGACTTGGCACTCTCCAACCAATCAACTACAACCGTGTGTTCCTGCCCTTTGTACACTTTACTGTTTCAGCTACTAAATTAAATATCCTAACGAGTAATGATAGACTCCATTACAACAGCCATAGCTGCACCATTGGAAGTTCTGAAGGACCAGGTTGGGACTCATAATTCTGGAAAAGTCATATTTATGTGGTTGCTAAGAAATGACTCAAAACCTTTTTTTAAAAAATTGGGAAATTCCATTTTACTGTTTAATAGAAATAGTTCGAATGTAATGTCTTTTTTTGACACAAGAAGGGAAACGAAATAAAGCCACATCTTTTCCAGTGCGATTTCTAGTTTGAAGTCATAGAAGTCGCCATCACTTTTCAAAAGCCGATCCAATGTAATATATTGTTTTTCGGATGTTGCATTCAATGTTCTGAATGGAACTATTTTTCATTTTTCAGTGTAGCTCAGGATTTCAAACAAAGATATATTCATATTTGAGATAATGGCAATCATGTTGATGATGATGTATTATTTTGCCCCTGTATTGATTTTATAGTACCAGGCTGGCTTCACTGATTTGTGTTTTTACTTTATTGGATAGCTGTTAAGTTTCATAAACACTTGATTTAAATCCTTCAGTAGTAATCTGTCTGATGAGTCTGAACAAACTTGATTTATTGTAGGGCTTGATTGTAGAGAACAGATTTCATAATGTGTTTTGGCTGAAAGCTAGAAGCATATAAATATGTATAGCTGGTTTCCAATTAAGGTATTGCTAATAAGTCAGTTACACAGCTTCCCAGGCATATCTCAAAGTGAATCACTTTTAGTTGTTAATGGAGGTGAGGAGAGTTCATAAGGCCCATTAGGCATTCAATGGGCATTCTTTTCATCAGACTGATATAAGGCCTGCTCCATCTTCATTTGGATAGTTTTGGTATTTCATGTAGGATCTTTTTCCTTTAAATATTTATTATACTCCAGATAGCTCTTGCCTTAGAACTGTTCATTTAATAGCCATTCAAAGTTATAGCAGCACTGAAAAAAGTTACTTACAACAGGTCCTCACACTTATGACCATTGAGGGCATCCGCACAGTCACATGATCAAACTTTGGGTGCTGGCGACCAGCCATGGTGTATGATTGTTGCAGTGTTGTGGGGTCATTTTGACCTCACAATCAAAGTCAACGAGGGCAGCCACATTCACTTAACTACCACTTGATTCACTTAACAACTGGACCATGGCAAAAAAGGTTGTAAAATCGGACATAATCACTTAACAACTGCCTAGCTTAGAAACAGAAATTCTGGTAGTAAGTGAATGATCATCTGCATTGTAAACTTCAAGGCTTCCATTAGCCCAGTGTACTATTCTTGTGAGTTAATAGAGCTACATAATGTTCCATATTCAAATGAGTTTATAATAAGTGTATAGAAGTCCATTCAGTGCTAAATTTATCTGAAAGTAGAGAAGTTTTTCTCCAAATAGCATATATCTAAAATTGGGACGATGATTTTGTTTCTCTACTCAATCTCCCTTTTGGGAAGAGGTGGTAGGATTGTCTTTCATTTAGTATCATCTTTCTTTGGGAATAATAAAGGGAAAGAGTCAAACTTTGCTTCAAAAAATAGATATTTTATAAGGATGTAAAATCCTTGCTGGATGAGACTAAAAGGTTCAGAGGTAGCTTTTGGACTGAATATGTCTCTGAAAACTTGCATGCTAGGCTTCTGAAAAGCTAGAAAGTTTCAAAAGTTTGCAACATTTTTCTTCTTTTGTTTCTGACAGAAGGGGAAAATTATTAAATCAATGACAAGAAGTTAATCGTATGACGCGTACTTAACTTTAATTAAATGTAAATTCAAATCAAATCTAGTTTTGTCCTAGTTATTCGTGAACGTTGGGTGTGCAAGCAAAACTTGACATTCCCTTGATTTAATTCAGTACGCTACCAGCCAAAAACTTCAAAATTCATCAGCATCTAGAAAACCACAGGGTCCCCACCCTTCCTTTCAAGGGATTAACACTTTTCTTAATGATAGAAAGGTATGATAAATTCACTAGATTTCCTTCTATCCCATAATAATTGCCATTGGGTAGATTGTGTAGCTTAGTATATGAAGAGGACCATTATGAAGGAGAAAGGAATGTGCCTTTAAAAAAGTGAGGGCGAATAACATTAAAGGCCCTCCCTCTGTTCTGCTCACTTAGAACTGTTCCCCCCACCCTTTCCTATTAGCTCAGTTTTTTCATGGCCTAGATAGAAAAGCAGCACTCCCTATACTGTTTTCTGATCTCCACCCAGCCTTCATACCCCAGTTTGCTCTGGCTTCTCTTAGTCTACAGGCAAGAACTAGTCTTGCATGAGGATCTCAGCTCCTACCTGAGCCTCTTGCTTTCCTTTTGGTGAACTCTGAGGGGAGAAAACCAGTGCTAGTGTAAGTTTCTAGTCATAAATTGGCAGAAAATCCAGCTGGCATAATTGCTCTGTCCTTACTGCCAATCCCTACTTTATTTCAGTAATAAGGCTGGAGGATGGTGCTGTCACTACTGTTTTAACAGGGGTCAAGTTAAAAAATAACAATAATTGGTGCATTCTCCTAGATTCAGAAAGTGCTGGTCGGACATTTAGGTAAGTAAATGTAAAGAATGGCATAAGGGAGAAGGTGGCCTGGAGGAACTGGACAGATCTTAGACTCTCACTAAATCATCTGCATCATCCACCAATCACATCATAGATGAAGAATGACACAGTAGAAATAGTATCAGAAGAAGAAGGAAAATATTAACACTGGAACAGGTATAAAGATAATTAAGCTGTCATAGTTGCAGGAGATGAGATGAAGGCAACATGATGAGCATAAGGGGGGGGAACCCCTCTAAAACCTATTACTGGCTTATGTTCATACTATGGTTAGAAGAATGTGAGTAACAGTCCTTATAGTAACAGGGTATCTTTAGCCATGATCATAGATGTCATCTGAACTAAGGAGACAAACCTTCAATGCCCAGAAGCAGAAAACTCCCAATAATACAATAGTGGCCAGTTTAATGTAATGCTGGCCTAAAACCCAGAAAACTGAGAGTTCTAGTCCCTCCTTAAGCATGAAAGATGATTGGATGACTTTGGGGCAGTTATTCTCTTGTGGGGATTGTTGTTGTGGGGAAAAAGAGAGGAGGAAGCAGTATTATGAATGTTCTCTGCCCTGAGTTATACAGGAGAGGTTAAAAAAAATGGAATAAATAAATAAAAATAAACTAGTTACTCAGAGCAAATGCCACACTCTTCTTCACTGGATGTATCAAGAATTCATTAATTTGAATCCATGTATGGAGGAGGGATTTGGACCCTAAGCCTCAAATAACTTTAGTACAGAACCTTTAGAGGTGCCCAGGTTGCAATTTTGCTTTGTTATCTGAGATGAGTTTGAAAGCCTCCCAAGAGGTGACATGTGGCTGAGTTCTAGCACATTTCTCTAGAGAAAGTGGGTTGTCCCTTCACGTCTTAAGGAGTCATTTGTTCACCCTCTTCCCAAGAAACCATACTTTTGTCCAGTTTCCAATCTTCCCTTTTTAGGATGGATCATTGAGAAGGTGGTAGTGCAACAGATTTAGAGAACCCTGGATCAATTGGACCCCTTTCAGTCAGATTTCAGGCTTGGATACGGGACTGGGACAGCACTTTTGGATGATCTCATCATGAGTGGGATGGAGATAATACATCCATCCTTGCTCTTCTTTCCACTTCTTTGTCTCTTGGTGGCCTTCAGTACCATTGACTATGATATTCTTCAGGACAGACTCAGAGAGGTGAGAGAGGGCACTGTTTTATGCTGATTGTTCTCCTTCCTCTGAGGTCAATTCCAGTTAGTGTTGAACTGGAGCAAGAGGTTGCCACCACCACCTTAGTTCCTGCCTCAGTACCCTTTCTGCTCCTTTTAAACATCTATATGAAGCTGCAGGGTGAGACAAATTTTCACTATATGTTTGATGAATTAAGTGATAGTGTTGATATTCTGTCTCGGGACCTGGAGATTCTGGGCATCTTGATGGGGAGCAACAGATTTCAAATGAACCCTGACAAGACTGATAGGTTTATGTTGTAGGGCCTTCCAAATTGGGGACTTTAACATCTCTAGTACTGGATGGGTTGACACTGCCACAAATAGACCTGGTGCCCAATCTGTAGGACCTTCTGGACTCAAGACTCCTGGTTGAAAAACAGGTGGCTGTAGCTAGGAGGGCCTTTGCACAATGTTATGTTGTGAACCAGTTCCAGAAGGTTCAATTGGTACAAAATGTGACAGTGAAGTCCTCAGCTATGGACTAGTTATCAGTTATTAAATTGAACTCTCTTGTAAATTATCTTTCCCTAGACATCTCCTGAATTGAATTAGCATTGCATTGGTAGGTGCAATTTTATAAAACAAGGCTAATATTCCTGGCCTTGGGCTTGAGTTTAGTTTTCAGCTGCAGCAAGTGATCAGTAAGGTGGGAATGAGAATGACCTACTTAGCACACTGGTTGTGAGGATAAGCTAGATAACAATTATAAAACACTTTCCATATTAAAACTATCTTGGTCCAGCTACTTAATGCAGTTCCCCGCCAGCTGTGAGCTGCCTAAACCCTGCTGGGCTTGGATTAAAAAGAATATCTCCTTGATGTCACATGCATCCAAAGTGAATGCTGATCATTATACTGGAGACTAACAAGACCTATTTGTTTCAAAAGCTCCTTTTCATAGCTTTCACATTTTAGTAGATTAGGAATGGTACTAATTATGTGTGTGTTTGGTTGTTAGATTTATATCTTGCCTTTCATTCGGAATCTTAAAGTAGTGTACATAGTGCTCCTTCCCTCCATTTTCCCTGCACAACCATCCTGTGAATTAGAGATCTTTGCTGAGGATGGACTGGAAGGTGGACTTTCCAAAGCCAGTCCAGTACTTTAATTTTTACTTCAATGATTATGTGTCATCAAGTTGTTTTTGACTCCTAGTATCCACATTCTAACCTGTTATTTTACGGCTTCCAGCAGTGCAGTTGTCACCATTGTCACTGAGTCCATCCATTTTGCTGTTGTTCCTTCTCTTCTTCTCTTTCATTTAATGGCAGAGGATGTGAATGGATTATTTTTGATCATTTTATTTACATCTCTGGTAAGATGTATGCTAATTTCCTTCCATTTTCCTTTCTTTGGTACTCCCCCACCTCTTCAAATTTGACCCCAATTAACCCCAATCTGTCTGAGAATCAGGTAGTATAATTAATGCTGCTTCCTTCTGAACTGTGTGTGGAAACATAAATGCAGGCCTGCACAATTCTTGGGGCTTGATAAGTAAGGAGCAAACTGAGCCCGCCAGCTG
The DNA here is from genome assembly GCF_059756535.1 of Pantherophis guttatus. Taxonomy (NCBI): domain Eukaryota; kingdom Metazoa; phylum Chordata; class Lepidosauria; order Squamata; family Colubridae; genus Pantherophis; species Pantherophis guttatus. Next base: position 285,912,105 of record NC_142063.1, on the reverse strand, counting down.
GTTGATTCAGCTAGAGCAAGTTCACCTGCAGGCTTGGGTGTTGGTTTACTCCTGTTGTAATCATTTTGAAAGAAAACATCCCCAGACAGAAGTAAGTGATCTGGAGTAAGGGCATAACCAAATTATGCAATGCAATTAAAAATAAACCTTCAGTTGGCCTCTACATCTTCTAAGCTACATTTTTTTTTGCTCAGAAATGTGACTAAAGGCTTTGTTACTATAATTTCTTATGTTCCTTTTTTAATGCAACTCATCCTAGAGCTCATATTTGTGCAGAGAAGAGGATACTTGATTACACCCGATGTTTCCAAGTCCAATGGATTCAGATGATTTTTATGAATGATAGTCAACAATCATAGACACTATCTGGAGTTCTATTAGCTTTTCCCAGGAAAGGCAACATGGACTTGTTTGGAACTTTAAATGCAACTGGTCCAAACAAGTTATTTCTTGCTGTTGGATCTTCACACTACCAGGGAGCCCTAGCTTGCTTACTGTGAAGGTACTATTACATTTGTTATGTAAACACTTAACAAAGTCACTGTACCAGAACACAGCAGTCAAAAGAATTATTTTAGTTTTACTTTCAACATTTTAAAAATTTAGGTCAAAAGAGGTTTTCACACCTTCGATTGCACAATCTGAACAGCTCATGGGCTAAGAATTCTTGCTGAAGTCCAGTATCTGCAGAAACATTTGAGTGCAAAGGAACCGTTGATGAAGAAAGGGTATGTTGAGAAAATGTGAATAGGTGGGCTAATAACTGTAACAGACCACAAGGACAAAATTGAGCAACATGGCAGACATTTATGGGGTTGAATAATGCAACATTAGAAAGCCAATATTCTGTATCTCTCACAGCAGCCAATTGGGTATATTTGAAATGCTCACAAACTTGTTTTGGAGAGTATTAGCTCAGCAATCATTTCTCAGCAATCATCATTTAAGAGATACTGCTCATGATTCAAGGGACGGTAAACAACTGTCAATCTTAATAGCAATTGGTAGCCTGGTTTACCATCAATTTCTCCAGTCTCCCTTTGAAAAAAAATCTAGAGTTGCTGCTATTTTTTACAATTTCTGACAGTCAATTCCACTGTGTGAAAAAGTTTTTCCTTCTGCTGAGCCTCCATTTCCTTGCAGTTAGCTAAAACCTCTAGTTCTAACACAGTGTAAAGGCGCGGGGGAGGGGGGGAATCATCCCATGATAATAGAATAGAATAGAATAGAATAGAATAGAATAGAATAGAATAGAATAGAATAGAATAGAATAGAATAGAATAGAACAGAATTCTTTATTGGCCAAGTGTGATTGGACACACAAGGAATTTGTCTTGGTGCATAGGCTCTCGGAGTACATAAAAGAAAAGATAATAGCTATACTATGTAAGATTTTATATAATGTAATCATGACTTCTCTTATCCTCATTTGTCCCAACTGCTGCTCACTTGTTTCCCCTTCATCATCCATCTTTTCTGATTCTATAATATTCTTCATAAGGTGTGATGACCAAACCTCTATATAATACTTCAAGTGTGGCCTCATCACAGATTTGCATAAGGCTATTATTATACTATCTAGGTAGTTTACTTTCAATTCTTTTCCAGATTTCTAAATTTCTATATCAATGGACAGCTTAATAAAGATTTCAACTCAGGGTCCAGCTGCTACAAAAAGGCAAACTCCACAGCAGTTCTGCTGTCACTTCTCTTTTTAACGATTCCAAGCACGGAGTTTGCCCTTTGCACAGCCTCACACAGTGCATTAATATTTTCATTCAGCTGTCCATTGTGGCTCTAAGGTCTCTTTCTTAATCCATCACTGGCAATTTGGATCCTATTAAGACAAATAACTAATACAAATGTCTGAAGGGAGTTTCCAAAGAAATGCAAACAATATGGTTACAAAGATGGATTGTGCGTACTTTGAAAATGATTCAGAAGTGCTTTGAACTGTGCAAACCCAAGTTTTTTTTCTCCAGGTTTCATCATCAGCCTAAAAAAAAAGTGCTGTTTTTTTTAGGAGATGCATTAACTTTAATGCATGGATTCTTGAAATAGTAGCTTTTTTTTCAGATTCAGTCTGAAAGAGGTTAGGCTTCTTTAATTGATAAAAGAGAGATACTATGCTTACCTGAAGTCTGGAGGACAACTTCTGAACCATTCTGCAGCAAACTCAAAACAAATAATCCCAGTGTTGCCTAATTAGAGAAGAACAAGATCCAGTAGGAATTTGAGAATACTAATGAACCCATTTAGGCAAGCAACTAGAATTAAGTGAAATACCCATGCCTGGTCAGACTCACTTTGTTTAATGAAATGGGAGAATGACAAGAGGAAGAGAACAGTCAGATAAAAGGGGGAGGAGGCCATCGTTGACTAATGGGCAGAGAAAGAAACTTGGGAAGAATCTGCCCCAACTAATCAGATGATAAAAAGACGGCGGGAGAATCATACTTTCAAACTCGAAAGATTCTGTTAATGTTGCCTTATAATAAAGTTAAAAATTCTCATAATGAGCTTTATAATAAAGAAGAATTAGCTGATCTTGTTGTGTTTCCTTGTCTGGTCTATTTTTGACAACTTTGAGTGTTCCTCTAATAGCATGCTAGGTATCTCTTCTAGTGCTGAATCTCCCAGAGCATCTCAGTAAACCAAGGTTTACCACCTCAGGTTCAGTGCAGAGAGAGAGAGACCTCATAAGAACTACAAGATCCAAGTACAAAGCTACCTGCCCATTCTAGACAGTGATTAAGGTCTTTTTGAATCTCATGAGATCATGAGGGGAAAACCCAAGCTTTTTCTGGAACACCCTTCCCCCCAGGTCCATCAGTCACTCAAGGCAGATTGATTGAATGGACCTCAACTTTCTGCCAGGAGGACTGACACCATGAGCTAAAAGGCAACAAGAGAGTGATCTGTCCATGGCTCAGATTGATGTTAATGTCCTTCGCTATCAGAGGACATCTCAAGTACAATGGGACAAAAAATAGATCTAATATACAGTCACTGAAATGTGCTACATTACCAGTGACTTGGGACAGGTCTATGGTTGCCATGGAGGCCGTAAACTCCTGAATTGTCCCAGACTTAACTGAATGACATATTAAAATCCCCAAGTACCGGAGACCTTTGAGATACTAGTAGCAGGCCAGCAGTGGAATTCAGCAGCACTGGCAAGGATGCCAATAGACAGCAGGAAGGGAGTATACCAACAGCAATACTAACTGTTGCCTTAAGATCCTATTCAAACAGAGGGCCTCATATCTGATTATCTTATAACAAAGCCCTGAAAACTTGCAATGGCTCATGGATGACAACTGCCCCTTCACTTCCCCTGGGCTCTCAGCTGATGCAGAACCTGAAACTCAGGTGAGCACATTTCTGAGAAGAGATTCACCTACTCAGTCTAACTAATTCTTGGTAAGCATGCCAGGTTGACACATGCCTCCAGGATAAGATCATGAATATGGTCAGGTTTGTTACACACTGACCTGGCATTCATTATCAATACTTTGATTCAGGAGCAGGAACTGAGGCCAGATATCCAAATTGATTTCAGACTGCAGATCTGGTGCCCCTGAATGTGGCCTGCCTCTGGCCTCCTGCTATACCTCCCTCTGCCTATCATTGGTAAAATGGTTTCTTCAGGTCTCCTGGTCCACCCCCACCTAGAGCCCCAGCAGCCTACCCCAGCAGCTCAGGTTATCCCAAAGGGAACTGGCCCAGTCTAAGAACTTGGCAGCCTTGAAGGTGTGGAGGGAGCCAAACTCCTGGGTGGAAAATAGCACCCAGGTCTTACCTCCCTCCCCATTCCCCAGTAAAACACTCCCTAAGTTGGAACTGGCCTAAAATTCAGCACTTGTGGGCCTACAATAGCCATACGGCATATGCCAAATGTCCGGGATGTGTGTGATCAAAGTTGATGACTGAGATCTTAATAAATGATTCTTGTGATCTCTGCAGCTTTGAGCATCCACACTGTGGTGTGTCTCACATTTTCTGAAGACTCCATAATGACTCTTGCAGCTTTCACAAATGCAAAGAATTCACAACCCAACCAAGTCTTTATGGAGGCCACAGCCTCCACAACCTCGGGTTTCTGTGTTACTATGAATCTTCTGCCCTCTGTGGCAATCCCATTGCCTCTGTAATGTCTATAGCCATGATGGTGAAGCTATGGCACGTGTACAAGAGGTGGCACGTAGAGCCCTCTCTGCTGGCACATGCACCATTGCCCCAGGTCAGATCTCCATGGTGTTTCTTTCATGAGCTTCTGTTTCCCTGCAAACAATGAAACAGAAGCTCACCACACTGCTGGTGTTGGGGTGGCCCTCCTCCCGCCGGCCTGCTAGTCTTTGTGTCTCTGCTGTGTATGCGCACAAGCACGTGCACATGTCCATGCATGTCCATGCACATCTGTGCATGTCTGCATATGCATGCATGTCTGCACATGCACGTGTTTGCACGCACACATTTTAGTTTGGGCATGCATGTGCACAGTTTGGGCACTCAGTGCCTAAAAGATTTACCATCATTGGTCTATAGCCTTAAATCTCTATACAATGTATATGGGCCCCAAGCCCTGAAACTGCCACAAGGATTTTTACAGCTTCCATGGTTGCTAAGACCCCTGCAACAAACTTTATGGCCTCTAAGAGTCCCATTATGACCTCTGTGACTCTGCAGATTTGAGTCTCCATACTGTCCTTCTTCATGGTGGAGAAAGGGCTATTAAAGTCACTACTGACCAGGGGTGGGTTCTACTTACCTTTACTACTGATTCGCAACCGGAGCTTGCTTTTGCGCATGTGCAGTTCATCCATTATGACGTCCGGGAGGGTGGGCGGAGCCTCCCGCTGCTTTTAATACTGGTTCACAAGAACCGGACAGAACTGGGAGCAACCCACCACTGCTACTGATCTCCTGGCTCATCCTCAATATCTTATGGGTAATTAACCAACCTGGACCCCTCACTCAACAAAACACAAAATAACAAAAACATACAAAAGCACAGGAAAAAAATGCAAAGAACTCACAGCCCAACTAAGTCTCCATCATTAAACAGCCTTTCTGGTCACCATTTTGATCAGGTTAAATTTTCAGTCTCGGGAACCTCTTTCACATACACAAACTCATGCCCAGAATGGTTCAACCTCCAGCAGTTTGAAACTTTAGCTATCATGTAAAGTTAACATTCATAAGATGCCAATATTCATATGGTAGAAAGAAATGCAGTACTGGATGACTGCTTGGGGTAAATCCTATGTGCCTTATTTTTCCAAGCTTGTATCCTTTAGATTGGCTGAGTATTCTGGGAGTTATAGTCCCAATACATCTATGGGTAAACATGTTTAAGTTGTCTAAAGGAACAAATCTTGATGGTTAAAATTTTACAAGAACTCTGCAAAGTTTCTTACCTGTTTATCACCTACAGAGACAGAATCAAGGGAAGGAAAAACCCCCACAATCTATTATAAGAGCAACAATACAATCTGGTCAAAAGGAGAGGACAAGAAATGCTTTATGATTTACTGCAAAACAGTAAATGTTGGGAAATATTTTGATTTCTCAGGCTGAGTGAAATGTGTGAAGGCAGAGTGAACCTCAAAAGGATTTATGGCTAAGTCTTAACTTGTAAGCAGGATTTCTCTTTTGTTTTGGATTTGCCTTCTTGAGTTGGCACAGGTTTCACGTGCTTTAAAAATTAACATTAATTGACAGTTGATATGTCATCGCTCACAAAATATGACAACTAACATAAAATTGTTGGTACTATTTTACATCTGACATGCAAACAAAGTGTAAAAAAGAGATCAAGATCTGAGCACTGACATTCAGCAAGCCATTTCACCTGAAAATTGCAAATTGTGAAATTTCAGTATTTTCATTTTATCTTGAATCTGCTAGTTCAAGCACAAAAGTGAAGATGCAACTGCTGTGCATTGTGAGTCATGTTTATGCATCCAGCTATTAAAAGACAGAATTTTAAAGTGGTTGATCCAATTGGCATAGCATTATTTATTGACTGTTTTTCACATTTGCAGCTAGTTTGCTTCCTTCTTGAAGGAGTTTATTGGAATGCATATGGGATCAACTCCTGTTCACCTCCCTATTCTGGAGGGAAACAGCTTGGCAGAACAAAAAAAAAATGCCCAGATGCCAAGATCTTGGACATGTTTCGTACTAAATATAATCTTTCTCTTTTGTTAAGCAATCTGCTAAATTGAACTGGAATTTGTGACTGGAGAAGGTAAGATTGGCTGTTGGAACAAGGCTTCTTGTTGGGTGAATGTCTTGTTTCAACTGGCATAAGATCCCTTAATTCTATTATTTGTAGCTTGTGTTGCATTGGCTAAATGCCCAATTCTTCAATTTTTCTAACTCCATTTCTGGATGCTGGAAGTTTCTGCTGTCATTTTTTTGCTTTTAATTGCTGGTAGAAAGTACATGATCAGGCAATTTTGCCTGCTACAAGGTGGAATGGGGAAATAAGAAATGCTTATACTATTTCCCCTCACAGTGAAGTAAAATAGCTAGTCCAGAACTTCAGAATGCGGGTCCTAGAGAATCTTGAAACATAGCTTGGACAAAAGAGTAGGATATACAGTATGTTTTAAGTTCAGTTTACAATTAGTCCCAACAACCTTCAGCCGCTTTCTAAATGGCTTCCTCCAGAAGTATGTTGGGATAGTGATTCCCAGAATTGCTATGGCCTTTGGTATAGTTAGAGGGAAACATGTTAGGAAACAATGCTAACATGATTGATTTAGTAAAGCTCTAGCCAAATGACTTTAGCATAGGTTCATGCTTTCATATGTGAAAAATTGTAACTCAGATAGCTTTGCTTGGGAAATACGTTGAACCATTTACAAGGTTTCTGAATGCATGTAAATTGCAAACACACAATTTTTCAAATTGCATCTTTTAGTGTATTTATTGTAAACCACTTAGAATGCTTCAGGTGTTAGGTGGTTTACCAAAAAAAAGGTAAAAGTTATTTATATTTTGACTTTTTGTGTGTACATGTGAAATGATTCAAAGTGAAGTCAAGTGATTTGCTTCAAAAACCGTTACGAACACAACAAAAAATTTATTACATGGCCCCTTTGATATTTGTCAGGGGCATAGTTTATGACTTTAAGATGAGACTGATTCATCAATATTCTTTCTCATATTTAGTTAACACCTAACAGATTGCTTTAAAATGACAGGGTGTCAACTTTTCATGCTGGAGATGTAATATAATTGGAAGAAAAATTCACATTATTGTTAACATGAATTTGGGAAGAGAAGAGAAATCAAGTTTAATAAAGTTAATGCCATGTTGAATTGTATGCCAAAATCTGGAATGTATTTGATTTATGATGCATTTGAAAATTATTGAACTTGGAGAATAGTTAACAAGATTCATTTTGCATGGTTGGAAAAAAAATTCACATAGGACTAAATGTCCTGGATTGAAAAAAATGTATTCAGCCTTACCCTTGAATTGGTTTTCAACTTAAGTAACAAAGAGACTGATCAATATGATATCATGTGGCCATTGTTTAAAAACAGAGCCGATTTTTCATATTGTTTCTTTTAACCCAAAGTTGATTAAGTGCACAGTTCATTAAGAGGTATTCTTTTGCACAATCCTACAAAATATTTTATGGTATTGTCTCCAGAACTAGCTGCTTGACTGTAAGTGTAAATTCTTAACTTCCAGCACCTCTCTGAAGAGGTAAATTTCTGAACATTTCTTTCATTTTGTTTTTAATTATGTTTTCAAATAGCAGTACATTAAACACTATATTTCCATTCTCACAAATGCTGCATTCTTCAGTTCTGCCACCTCATTCAACACGATATACTAGGTCTTACCCACCTAGAAAATAATATCGGATTGGAACAGAGTTTGTTCAACTTTTGACTTGTTTGATCTGCTGTTGATGAATCTCTATAAACTACCAACCTGAACATGGAGCAAAAGATGGATAGATCGAATCGATAACAGAGCTGAAAGGAAGTCCTTTCATGCAAAAAAAAAAAAAAGCCCATTCCTGTATACAGAGATTTAAAAAAAAAAAAATTCAGGAAAATATTTTAGAAAAAAGGACTCATTTTATTGCTTCTAGTGTTAAATGAGTGTCAGAAATCCTTTTTGATCTGCTACAAATTACCTCCAGAACAATCAGTAGATCCTGAGTAGCGTGACAGAATAATTGGGATTTGCTTACACACAAGTTTCCAATAGCAGTAGTTCCCTTAATCTTATGGAAGAGGCTGACCTGTTTCCATTCTATCATCTTAATTGAGGCTTAATGTGGTACCACAGCCTATTTGAAATACAGCTGACCTAAGCCAGCCATTGCAGGAAGAATTACTGCACCAAGATAGTCAGATATTGCTGCATACAAGCAGCATCCTGGTTCTTTCCTGTGCATACAAGCAGTATCCTGTATCCTGGGTCAATCCAGGGTCTTTTACAATGCCATGCATTTGCATGCGGTAGTCCTGCCTAATCCCTTGTCTTCTGATTTATTGTTATTGAACAGGGTTATCCTTAGGGACTTCTGCCCAGCTTTATAAACTATTGTCCAGTATCCTGTGTACTCTAATACAAATTGACACTTATTTTTCTCTTATGGATGCAAAATTGTATTCCTCCATGCAGTGCGGACATGGAGGTTTTATCCAGATGGTCAGGAAGCACAGATTCAAACGATCAGTATGGATATAGGGAGAAGAAGAACAGAAATGATGTGTTTGTGATATAAGCTTCAGCTGATTTCGGTTTTCCTATTAACAGGAAACAAGCACTCCAACCCCTATTAATAAAAAGACATTTCAGTCTGAGGCCTTGTTTTTGTGCCAGCAGAGCTAAGTATCCATTAGATTAGCTGGTTGCTGTTGGTGCATGTTCTTAACTTCATCGCTTTCTAAATCCTTACACCATCTCACAGAAACCATCCCTAGTACTGATCACACACATCTCCTCTATGTTTCGATGTTATTTGTTTTGTGCTGCAGCCAAGCACTTCTGCCAGCCTGTTGGGGTTGTCATTTAAACCCTGAGTGCAAATGGCTTTGCTCTTTCTTCTATGAAGGCCAAGAGAGGGGAGGGTAGGCCTCACTCCTCTTACAAATGAGGTGAAGATGATCTTTCCTGAAGCAAATACAATGGCTGGAGAAGGAATGAAAGGGGTCCAAGATTATAGGAAGAAATAGCTAAAGGGAACAAATGAGGACCTAAACACCTTTCCTGCTAAAAATGTAAAAAAATAAATAAATCTAATTTAAAGGTCAGCCAAAATGAATTTTGCATTATTTCCTATTTTTAGTAAGCAGTAAAAGAAAAGAATGAAGGACAGATGCTACTTTAAAAATGTCATGAGTATCCCTTCCTGGGGCCATTGTGGAATTGCAGAAGAACTTCCATACATGTTGTCCAACCAATAATATCATAATCATTATCAATTATTATCATCATCAGTCCTTACAGGAGGTACAAAACGATAGACCCTTATTTGTGTGGCCACAATTCTTCCTCCATGCTCTGCTACTTCCCAATTTTTATTTATTAATATTTGAAAGCTCTCTAATAATCTCAACAGTCTGACCACAAAGCAATCCTTGGTGCCCCAAAGCACCCAAAGACATAGGATCCTTAAAAAGAAAGAAGGGTCCTTGAAGAGAACTACTTAGGATAGGAACCCAATTCAGAGCATCCACAATAAATAGATCTCCAGCCAATGGATAAGGGGAGGGCTCCACTTTCATGGGTAATTTGTTAAGAGGGTTTCCCCCCTCCTAATATTCTCTATAAAAAATATAGCCAGGGAGTTAATTTGTCAAATAAAGATGGCACTTGGGAAACAGCATGGCCCCAGTTGGAGTATTGTATGTAAGACAGGATCTAAAATGTGGACATCTGAGTAGCAGAATAAGTAACTGAAGTTTAATTTCTGGAGAAGGGAAAACATAAAATCATCAAATGAAGTCTATTAACTCATTTCAGGAAAAAAAAAGGAACACGAATGGCTGTTTTTCTGACTGATCATGGATTTTTGTGCCAAGCATATCTTACCTTTAACATTTTCAGCCTTTGGATACATGTCTTGGCTTTGATCTGGATAGAACCAAAGTTGAGCAGTCACACTTTTTTTCTAATAACCCTAACCCTAAGAAAATTACGTTGCGCAGCAAAAAGCAAATATGCAATTCAAAAGACAGAATAATACATCTGGATCATACCCCCGTTTGGATAACCAAATGAAAAGTCAAGTAAAGTAGAAGCAAAAGAACCACTAGATGGTAAGAGGAAAGGAAGAGTATGTCTTTAATTGAACTTAGCTTGATACACAGAAAAACTTAGCACAATAATAAAAGTTATAAAAAATGCGCTGGGAACAGATGGAGTTAACAAACTCAACATGGTTTTTTTGGTCAAATTAGCGATAGACAAATATATCAGTTTTGTTTTGATGACTTTCTCTCTTTTTTTCAAAATTGTTCATTTGAACTTGTTTCCACCTCACTTTGCATTTTAATAAATAATATACCTGAAATTTCTTGTGTGTTTGGTTTAAAACATGCAGCACTATACATGTACTTTTGTTTAATAGACATACTTCTGAAACCAACACTACCTGCTAGGTAGATGTAGCTTTCAGGGATTTGCTCAATTTGGTATACCTACTCAATCTCCTAATATGTACATTTAATATGAAATCTTGATTGGATAACTACATTGCAAAACTTAGATGAATTGCAGATAATGTAAATCATTTTAAAAATATAAACAAAATAAATTTACCCCAAACTTTATATGGGATTTGGTAGCAGATCACCTGCTTATGCTTTCTTTGGTAACCAAAATGCATGATCAAGGGCAGTTGATCATGGCTAGTCAACTACAAAGTTACCGCAAAGATTCTGGATTTTATCAGAACAAAGCTGAGATAATGGCTTTGGCTGCAGGATAATCACTTGTTTAAATCTAGGTTAGATAGTTTGATATTATTTGTCTGTGTTTTTAAATAGGCTGTACACCGCCCTGAGTCCTTCGGGAGAAGGACGGTATAGAAATAAAATAATAATAATAATAATAATAATAATAATAATAATAATAATAATAATAATAATAATAATAATACAAAAGCCATAATTCCCAAGAAAAGAATTAGAAGTTCCTATAATAATAGGGGGACACGGTGGCTCAGTGGCTAAGATGCTGAGCTTGTCGATTGAAAGGTCGGCAGTTCAGCAGTTCGAATCCCTAGTGCTGCGTAACAGGGTGAGCTCCCGTTACTTGTCCCAGCTTCTGCCAACCTAGCAGTTCGAAAGCAGGTAAAAAATGCAAGTAGAAAAATAGGGACCACCTTTGGTGGGAAGGTATCAGCGTTCCGTGTGCCTTTGACATTTAGTCATGCCAGCCACATCACCACGGAGAGCGCTGGCTCTTCAGCTTTGAAATGGAGATGAGCACCGCCCCCTAGAGTCGGAAACAACTAGCACATATGTGTGAGGGGAACCTTTACGTTTACCTTATAATAAAAAGGTCACTAGAAGGCAAAATCACGAAATTGTGTCTCCTTTACTTTGGCCATGTTATGCGGGGGAATTCACTGGTGAAAGCAATTATGTTTGGAAAAGTTAGCATAAAAGGAAACTTGGTAATCAAAGAACATGGTGGCTGGACATCACCAAAGTTGACACCAGCCATAGCATAGAAAAACTCAAAAAAGTAGTGCAAGATCAGAAGATGTGGAGAGATTTGGCCCATAAAATTGCCAAGAGTTGAACATGGCTGATGGATACCATCATCATCATCATCATCATCATCACCATCATCATGTCTACCACATACAATGAGTGTCCAAAGGATGTTTTATTTCCTGTGTTGCTTGAAATGAGGATGCTTCACAATGGAGATGCTATTCAGGTTTTAGATTAGCTATTATAAATTACTCTAATGTGTTACTTAATCATATTCAAGAAATCTTTTAATCATTCTTGAGAATGATTAAAGATTCCAAGCTTTGCATATTGCAAAAGGATACCTACTTTTACCCGACATAAACAGATCAAGTTACTAAGGTGATGCTAAAATATATACTAACAGCATACTTCCTAGGTAGCCTTCCATCACAGTTCTTGACAGAACAAAGTCTGCCTAGCTGCAATCATGGAACACCATCTAGTCGTCCTTTGGTGGAAGAGTTCAAAGCCTAACCAGTATATTATGCTTCTGTCTTCTTATGACCTTATGTATTTGACTTCTACGTCTGTCATGTTCTTATCATATTGACTGCCACTGTACTTCTGTAGCCAACTATTGTTAATTATTTGAGGATCAAAAAGTAACATAAAAATGAAGAGAGTATTACTGAAATAAATGCATGTGCTACAGAATGTTCTACTCATCTGCCTTATATCCCTTCTCTAATTCCTGGAGGAGAAATGATTTCCTCCTTAGCTGAAGGAGATAATTTTTCAGGACATCGTAGAAACTGAAGTTATGTAGTCCTGAAGTTGGAAATCTTTTCAACTGAATGGTTCCCCACCAAAAAAAACATATTAATTGTTCCAGATATCACAAGTTAATAAAATCTTGACAGATATTGATGCTCTTAATTTTGATATCTCATATCTAAATTTCTGCAAGGTTTTCTAAACCCCATCAGGTTTCTGCATTCTTGCATTTTCTGACATTTTGATATGCTAACAGAAGATGAATGCAACTTCAATCATATGATTTCACCCATTTTAATTTTAAATTCTATTGATTTTTAATTTAATGTAGACAGACACGGATGTTCTGCAATCTGCAGCTCTTGTAATGCCAACTCTGATTTACTCAATCCCCTGTATATGCAGGAAATCCACTATTGTTTTAGTTGCAATAGTATCAAAGCTCTGGACATTATATTCAATCTTTATGGAAAGTTTTGCCATTCTTCACAAATGTAAAAGTCCCAAAGAAAACCAGACCAAAGAAATTACAAGGGGCTGAGTATAAAAAGGCTTTTCGTGCTCTCTTATTTTCTTTGACCCCAACAGTACTGAAAATGTCATGGAGAAGAATCAGAGTGATGAAGCACATAAGGCTTGTTAATTCTTCAGTATCTCAAGAGGAAGTCACTAATTAATGGTGAAGGCCATTGCAAGCCAGTAGGTGGCAGGATAGACCTTTGAGTGAAATTGTCATTGTTCAACCTCCAGGGAGGCCAAACAGCAATACCACGTTTAAAAAAAGACCAGACCCCCAAACCCTTCCACTAAGTCGTTTAATTACTGTTGTTTTTAATTGCACACATATATACTGCTGTATGTGCTACTTTCTTCATATCACATTTTGTCGAGCATATTCATGGATAGGCTGCCTCTTTAGGTGGCAAGAATCTGGATGACCACCAGATGGCAGCTATGAGAGTTTTTGCTGCCATCTGGTGGTCATCTGGATTTTGCAATCCAAAACTAGTACCAGTAGCTGTGGACATCCTTCTAATGTGACTCTTTGCTTGCTTCTGAATTTTCAGTGAGAGAAGGGGGAATTATTTTAAGCCAAAGATTAACACAGAAGAAAGATTACTAAGGGGCAAAGTTCATATTGAAAAAACCTCTTGATTAAAATTCTATTTTCCAGACAGTAGCATTTGAAGGCAAATAGTAACTTGGGGAAGATTTTCAGCAAGGAAACAGCATGGGGGCAGACCAAATACTCTGATACTGCACTCCCTGTCTAGGTCAGGGTCTCCTTATTGCTTTATAAAAAGAAAACTGGCAAATCCTAACTATATTTTAAAAGGGCACATGTAACATAATCTACATTGACTTTAAGAACAGTCGTAAATTGATGCTTGTGTTGTTCCCTTCATTCCCTCTAATTGTCCTCCCTTCAGTCTGCCAAGAGTGTTTGGAAGGTTAGGGGATGGAGATTTAAAAAAAAAAAAAAACCAGATGGCATGGCTTCAATTGTATGGCCACAGCTGTCATCTTGACTTTTTTGACCAGCCCTGGAGACACTCCCTGCCTATTTCTCGTCCTTTTCATGCTCATAATTATGAAGAAGCCTCCATATGCAGTTCCTGCCTTTTTGCCCTTCTCCAGCTGGCTATTTCCCCAGGCATTTGTCTTCTTGTCTTGCAATATCACCAGCCTTAATCCTACCTCCCCTTCTATGGTTCTAACTCCCACACTGCTGTTGGCTCCCATTTTTAAGAGGTTGCAGGAGATTAAAATCAGAGGGCTTCAGATTGTGGATGTTATTAAAATCTCATCCTACCTTGTCTTGTGTTTCAAGAGCTGAATTTTTTTCAAATCCTTTATTTTTTTTTCCAAACCTTAAGACAAAGGTGCATATTCAAAAAAGATAATTAAAATGGAGTTTTAAGAGGAATTGCCCCATGTGAAGGATTAATCTGGAAAAGGAAACACATCAAAGACCAAAGCCTTAGTTCAATTCTTTGCCTGAGGTTTCCCAAAATAGGTGGCTGGCCTAACATGTTTTACTCTCCATTCCAAATTTCATGTAAGGACATGTGTCAGAGAGAGAGAGAGAGAGAGAGAGAGAATGATTTGCAGAAAAAGTTTAGCAGTCCTGGCATCTGATCTCAAAACTCTCTTCTTTGGGATTAGCTGCTGGAAAATGCATGAACGGATTACGGCCTTGGCTGGCAATTGTTTTAGTCTGAGCAAAATAAAAAACATTCCCTGTTTTTATTTCTCACACTTGCAGCCAGACATCACATCATCAAACGGCTATGAAATCCATATGGAACTCAATATACTTCCCTGCACTTTGGACTAACTTTTGCACTAACTTTTTCTCTGCTGGAATCTGGGGTATATAACACATATACATGTTTTAAAGATGAATCAATGGTTCTGGATGGTCAAGGCTCTTCTCCCTTCAAATTGCTAACGATCTCTGTTCTGCAAAATGTCATTAAAAAAAGCTTCAGGCATCAGGAGAAATCATGCTAGTAAAGCCAGCTAGGGACAGTCAAAGATATCTAACAGGCACCAATACTTGGAAAAGATACCAAAGCATGTTCCATTATCCTGGAAAAGACAGAGTGCAGACTCCAAAGAAGTTAAGCTACAAAACCAAGAGTCTATACTGTCTATGGTGAAGTTTCATTTCCATTTGAGATTAGTGTACCCCCTAGCCTTTTGGGCAGGAATGCCTGTTTTATTGATCTATGATGGAGGGATCAGACTCCTAAAGCAGCTAAGCAGAGACTGAATTTTGAAACAGGCAGGCATATCAGAAATGGAGACTTTCATAGGAATCCCCAGCTCCTCATGTTTATGCGTGCTTTATTAGTCAGTGATGTAGAGCCACCAGGGCTGTACTTTAGCATGTACAGATGGGATATTTTAAAATCTCTCAGCATGACAGCTTTTTTCTATCTTTATCTCGAGTTTTTCTCAGTAACGGCTGTGACTGAGAAAAAGGAAAGGGTGTCCACTCAAGCCTTTTCCTGCTCCAGATGCTATAAACTGCTGACATAGCATGCTACTAATGTGGGTAACTGCCTGCATGGGTGATCACCAGCCTCTTTCAGAATCTGAGATCTAAAAATTTTTCACTTGTGTGCCATGGAAAGTATGGAGTCCTACAGGTACTCTCATCAGCTATCTTTATGCTGAAGTCTTTAGGCTATTTATTCATTCATTCATTCATTCATTCATTCATTCATTCATTCACTCACTCACTCACTCACTCACTCACTCACTCACTTACTTACTTACTTACTTACTTACTTACTTACTTAGATTTCTATGCTGCCCTTCTCCCGTAGGACTCGGGGCAACTCACAGAATAAAAAACATATAACAATAAATAGAACTAAAAACATCCAAATGTAAAAACCCCAACAACTAAAATCTCATAATAGATCAGGGAATTTGCTGAAAAAGCCATGTCTTCAGTTCGGCGTGGAAAGTGCGGAAGTCGGGGGCTGTCCGAAGCCTGGTGGGTAATTCATTCCAGAGGGTCAGTGCAGCCACCGAGAACGCCCTCATCCTGGGGGCCACCGGCTGACATTGTCTGGCCGATGGCACCCGGAGGAGGGCAGTCCTATATGACCGCACTGGGTGGTGGGAGGCCAGTAGGAGGTGGTCCTGCAAGTACCCCGGGCCCATGCCATGTAGGGCTTTATAGGTCAAGACCAGCACCTTGAAGCAGATCCGAAGGGCCACTGGTAACCAGTGCAGCTCGTGCAGGAGAGGTGTTACACAGGAGTAACGGGAGGCTCCCGTAACAACCCACGCGGCCGCATTCTGGACCAGTTGAAGCCTCTGGGTGCACCCCAAGGGCAGCCCCATGTAGAGGGCATTGCAGTAATTCAGCCAAGAAATAATGAGAGCGTGAGTGACTGTACGAAGGGCCTCCCTGTCTAGGAAAGGGCGCAACTGGCACACTAGGTGAACCTATGCAAAAGCCCTCCTTGTCATGGCCATCAGATGATCCACCAGGGACAGCCGAGGAATAAGGAAGACGCCTAGATTACGAACCCTTTCAGAGGGAGTCAGCAACTCCCCTCCCATCTGAAGTGGTGGGGGTACTAGATCAGGAGATGCTGGCATCCACAGCCACTCAGTCTTGGAGGGGTTGAGTCTGAGCCTGTTCCTACCCATCCAGACCCATACCGCCTCCAGGCATTGGAACATCACGGAAAGGGCAACATTGGGCTGGTCCGGGGTGGAGATGTAGAGCTGGGTATCATCAGCATACTGATGCTTAAAAGTTCCACTCTTCCTTTGAATGTATGGATGTACACGAAAGATACAAGCTACAGTAGGGCCTATGATAATATAAATAAGCCTCTGATGAGGATTTTGTACTGCCCTCATATTAACTAAAATGTTCTAGAAACTGCTAGAGCAGGGCTGTCAAACCCGCGGCCTGCGGGCCAGATGCGTCACACACTGGACATGCCCATGCCTGGTTTAGCGAAGGGGGAAAAAGTCACGATATGTCACGTGATGACACTGAAAGGAAATGTTTATAGCTAATTTGAGACAACTCTTTGATTCATTCGTTTGCTTTTCCTTCTGTCCTTCATGCTAGCTGGCTTCTTGAAACAATCCATTGGCAAATAAAGCTTTAATAGGGTTACAGTTTGGGTTAGGGTTAATGCTGTACAGGTAGTCCTTGACTATTGAGCCCAAAATTTCTGTTGCTAAGCGAGACAGTTGTTAAGCCTTTTACAACCTTGCCACAGTTATTTAATGAACCACTGCAGTTGTTAAGCTTTTAACACGGTTGTTAAACAAATCTGGCTTCCCCATTGACTTTGCTTGTCAGAAGTTCGCAGAAAGTGATCACATGACCCTGGGACACTGCAACTGTCATAAATATGAGTCATTTACCAAGCATCTGAATTTTGATCACATGATCATGGGGATGCTGCAAAGGTTGTAAGCGTGAAAAATGGTCATATGTCACTTTTTTTAGTGCCGTTGTAACTTCAATTGGTCACTAAATGAACTATTGTAAGTCCAGGACTACTTTCTCTATGAACTGAGTGAAAGAAGCCTTGAAGAACTAAAACAGAGCTGGGATGGATGAGGCTGGGTTCTGGTGAAGAAAGCATGTTTTGACTAGACATTTGAGCTCATTCTAGACTCTTCCGGAAAACATCCCGCCTCAAATAGCCTTGCTTATCAGCTGATATCAACTGAAAATCAGGCTCCTTTGAAGGATACCTGTGTAAAAACACAAGCACCTGCCTCCAACCAGAGTCGATTATCAGGCTCCTTCAGCATTATTCTAGAAGAGCAATAAACTACAAAGGAGCATGAGGAGACTTGCAATGTGAAGCAGCAGAGAGAAAGTGGAAGCGAGAGAAGATTGGTTCTCTTTCTCCCATTTTCACATTCCACCCTTCTCATTGCCAATGCTGGTCAGCTACTGTTCAGGCTGATTCGAGTATCTCAGCTGAGGATCAGTTTAGTTGGGACTTGACAGGTACAGGCTGGTTTGAAAGAATTAGTCTCTTCCACTGCCCAAAGCTATCCCTGGATGATAGTGCCTAGGGACAAGATGGGAGGGGCTATGTCCTCACCAGCCTAAAGTGGCCAATAGGTGCTGGGCTCAGCTCACCTCACAGAAGTCACCTGACCGCCCCACCAACTGTAGAGCTAGTGAAGTGCATTAGATTGTATCTACAGCGAAACCTGTGTCGAGTTAAGGGAAACCTACCCAGATGCAACATTTCATTACAGAATTACAACATAAGGCTGCTTGAGATACGGCACGGCTAGGGATCAGATGACACACTTTAATGAGGCTATGGCAAACAAAGTTTGCCAGGGCATGTTTCTGCTGTGGTTAGGCACACATGAGAAATGGCCTGTAATAAAATGCTTACTTTTGCAATGTAGCCTAAAAGAATTAAAACGAACAAGAATGCAGAGGTTAGGTCTTACACCAAGGTAGCATACAGGGCAGCAATGTGTTAGCTGTAGAGGTACAAGTAAAACAGGGAGACCCTGCAGAGCATGGCTTCTGGAATTCTTTCCACCCCCATTTACCTACAGTGGCTCTATGAAGCTTCTGTATTTTCTTCTGGGTAATGTTGTGAGGGTATTTCTCTTAATATTGCTTCTGTGTGTTTGTGCATGTGCACACTGCAAGGCAGAGGGTGGTGCAGTGGTTAGAATGCAGTATTGCAGGCTAACTCTGCCCACCGCCAAGAGTTTGATCCTGACCTATTCAAGGTTGACTCTACCTTCCATCCTTCCGAGGTTGGTAAAATGAGGACCCAGATTGTTGGGGGGCAATATGCTGACATTGTAAACAGCCCACAGAGTGCAGTAAAGCACTATGGAGTGGTATACACGTCTAAGTGCTATTGCTATGTACTCCTCCCTGGATCATATGACCTAGGGCAGGGCTGTCAAACTCCCAGCCCACAGGCCGGATGAGTCTCATGCTGGCCACGCCCGTGCCTGGTTTAGAAAAGGGGGGGGGGAAGTCCCAATACGTCACGTGACGCTGCCGTGACATTTGGCACCCCTGACCTAGGAGCTTAGGATGGCACAGTTCAAGTTGCTGTCCCATTGCTTCTCCCTTAGGAATGCTGGGGGGAAGGAGATGTCTTCTTTTGCTGATTGAGACCATTTTAAAACTTCCAGTGACAGCTGCTTTCTCCCATCTCTACCCATCAAATTTGGTCCCCTCTTATTTAGTTTCCAGAGCACTGTCATGCTAACAGTCTGAAGGGACAGACAGCATCCCAAACGCCCCCCCACCACTTTCTTTTCAACATTCAGTTGGGTTGGGAAAAAAATAAATAAAAAGTTTCATATGATTTAGAATCCTTCCTTGTCCCTGCCCCCCTTCTTCTCCTCCTCCTCTAAGGAGAAAGAAAAGTTCATCCTATTTCCTTCTGATGCCTCAGCATTTCTAAAATCTGACCATTTGCCCCCTGTTAAAGCTCAACCAGCTTTCCCTCCCACTCTGTAATACAGCAAACCAGCTAAGATCACAGCCTGACATGAACAGCTGGTGGCTGGATGTGGGTAAATATTTAATCAGTGGGACACGGAGTGAGGAGGCTTCTGTAAGATTGCAATTATAATCCTGTGGTGATGGACCCAGGAGAGATGTATCGTCTTTATTGAGTCTCCATTTAGGAGTGAGTTAAATGAAGAGTTAAATGCGTTATTCATTTATAAAGTTAAAAACAATATTGCTGGTTATGCAATATGGAGGTCATCCTTTAAAAAAAAAAAGAAAAAAGCAAGGGGCTTGCTGAGGTGTGATTGACAAAGACTTGGGGAAAAAATCCCAAATGATGATAATGTTGAGGATTGGGGAAGAATGGCAATAAATAGAGAAAAGGCAAGAGGAATTCCAGCCAGGAATCAGAGTTGAATCAACTCTGTTTGATTCAAGGAGGAAAAAGCTCACCTCTTCCCTCAGCAAAGTTGCAGATTCGGGGAGGAAGGAGAGCGAGCAACATTTCAAGAGCCCGAAGCAGTTTCTTTTCTTTTACAGTTCAATCATCCGCTTTGTGATTGGCCCAGCAGCTTGTCATCGTGACACACCTCCTGGCATGGAGCCTCCGACACCCTTCCCTTCCCATTCTGCTGGTGAAAGCTGTGCCTTGTAACAACTGGGCATAATTACATCATTTACTCACTGGAGCACAGCCCTGTTTCAGAGGTTGGCCTGTGAGAACTGGCAGTCAGATTTAGGGGGAGAAAAGGCAGCATTTCGAAGGACGAATTCATGCTGGGAATGGCTCAGTCAGAAGGTCCCCCTGTCCTCACTGGACAGATTCGGAGCCTATGTAATAATGAAAGTACACTTGGCTGCTTTAGCAACGGCCTATTTAAGGCATGTATGTACATGTGTTTACACAAAGATAACCTTTGGAAAACTGGACCTCACTTAAATAAAAAAGAGAAAAAAAGGAAAGAGAATAGAATATATTTTCCAGGAGAACCAAAGTTCAAGGGAGCCTGGAAAAAAATAGCCAATCATAGTGTGTATGTGTATACATGTATGTCTTTGCCTATGAAGCTGGAAAGGATTTCTCATGACAGATTATTTTTTTATTACTCAGATTTGCATAGCACCCACCTGAAGTATATGACAGTTTGGTTGTTTCCATATTTGGACCGATACTTCCTCTATCCTATTTAAATTGACTTTATTTTTAGTTTTAGAGAACTGCAACTACATAAATATGATCTATTCCTCTAACACCTTTTTCTTTTTATCTTAAATAAATTAATCTTTCTCCCCACCTTTTTTTTTAAAGTTAAGAAACACTTAGGGTAACTAACTGTTTACACTGTGTTTCTGCTCAAAAGCCTCAAGGGAGTTAACAGATAACTACAAACATCAATGGAATAAAACAATAAAAATAAAACTGCAGCAACACAGGAAAAAAGAGACATAAACAGAGCAATAAAAATGCCAAAGCAAGAGCAATTTGGTCAGCTGAAAAGCCTGGTCAAATAACACCCAGGCTCCTTAGCCCAGGGAATAGCCTACACTGGTATGTGGCTTAGAAAAACCACTGTAAACGAAGTCTCAAAGCAAGGCTTCAGTAGATGATGCAAGAAGTGGATAAGTTCATGCCACCTATACAGGGCCTTGAAGTTGCAATCAGGGTTTCTATTGTGCCTAGAAATGAGCTGGAATCTTTCTCCCTATCGGAGCAGGGTAGAGATGTTACTGTGGGACCTATTGCCAATGTCCATAATGAAGGATGAAGTGATTGGCTATGTCCCAGGGAAGTTCTGCTTGTGGCCTTCATCTTGACTTTTGACTTTCCCTGTCAATTCTCCTGTTGTGTCTGGTGTGCCCTACTGCCTTTTATACTTCCACTTATGACTGTATGACTGTAACTTTGTTGCTTGTATCCTTATGATTTATATTGATATTGTTCCCTGATTGCTTATTTGTACCCTATGACTATCATTAAGTGTTGTACCTTATGATTCTTGATGAACGTATCTTTTCTTTTATGTACACTGAGAGCATATGCACCAAGACAAATTCCTTGTGTGTCCAATCATACTTGGCCAATAAAGAATTCTATTCTATCCTATTTTATGAAGCCCTGCTTTGGTACTCTTAGAAGAAATGTAGACTAAGAGAAAGTCTCATGTTTTGATATTTGAATGGCTGAACAGAGCTTATATGCAAATTGTTGGATGCTGCCCTTTTTCTGTAAATTTATCATTGAAAAATAAAATGTGAGAGGCCATAAATTCACAGGCTATTTAATTAAAAATTTGAAGTTACTAATTTAAAATAAACATTGGATAGTTCAGATGTGCATTATATTTGCCCAAATCTCCTCTTGTGAAGAATCAAAGGTGGGTGCCAGTCTTCTTATCTAAAGCAGTTCCACCTCCCATTTGGCTTTTCCATTGATCTTCCTGTGAAAAAACTATTCTACCTCCTGCAAATTAGTTAGCCATGTAAGCATCCTACTTTATATAGGCTAGTCCTGCCTTTGAAGGCATTCTCTGGTTGAAAGGGTGATCCAGCTTAAAGATAAAGAATCAGAACAAGGACACTATGGAACAGGCACAAAATTCACCCTTTTACTCACTAGAGTGAGATATAATCCAAGCTAAATGGTTGCACCTAGGTTTGGAAAGTTCCTTCTAAGACTTCATTATTGTTCAGGAAATGATAGTTTAATTCAAGGTGCTGCCAGATGGCGGCATTAAAGTCCTTTCCTCCCATGTATGAGCTGGCACAAAAGTCTGCCAGCATAAATTGCACTGCCCTTATTATGAAGTTGATTCCCTAATTCACCTCAATACTGAGGTTGGCAAGTGCTCCTAACTTACTGTTTTCATGCAGGACCAGTTAAGAAAAGTAATTGGTGGATCCCCTTGGTTTTCTTCCCCTCCCATTAAGCGTCACTTGCCTGCAAGGGATGAACAAACAAAAAAACAAACAAACATGTAACACTGTCCTTAAGGGACTGGGATAGGGAAAACTGGATGAAAGGATATCATAAAAGCTGGTTTAACCACCTGTCTGTTTGCTCAACAAACAGGTTACAGATGCAGAGATGCTCTGCCATTTGAGCTATTTCTTCTGAAATAGCACTGAACATGTGTCCAAATCAGCCCAGCTGACAAGTTGTAGAAGTGGCAGCGGCAAGAGAGGAGAGTGGTCAGTATGTTCTAAACTTGATTAGGGATTGACCATGGCTGGTAGCACTCAGAAAGAGCTCCTAGAGTAGGCAAAATGACATTGAGTAGGCAAAATAGTCCCATACCAGTGGTGAAATTATTTCACTCAACAACAGCTTTTTGTCTTTGCATTGTTACAAGATTTTTGTTTTAGGTCAGGGTTGTCAAACTCCTGGCCCACAGGCCGGATGCGTCACACGCTGGCCACGCCCATGCCCGGTTTAGCAAAGAAGGAAAAAGTCCTGATGCACCGCCGTGATGACATGAGTTTGACATTCCTATTTTAGGTGGTGGTGGAGAATTCTTGACAGACCTAGGCCCCTGATATTTCCTTGTGGCTTCCCAATCCTGTTTAGTGCTTTAGTGAATCCAAGTCAGGGTCATCTTGGTGCCTTAGTGCAATATTTCTCAACCATGGCAATTTTATGATTTGCGGGCTTCAATTCTCATGCTGACTGGGGAATTCTGGGAGCTGAAGTCCATAAATCATAAAGTTGCCAAGGTTGAGAAACACTGGTCAAGAGGTTTGCTGATTTAGTGTTCGCAGTGAGTCCAGTTGCCTTTTCAGTTACATGCAAATATCTTTTCATTCATACAACTTGATACCACTAGTCACACGATTTGGGAATGCAGTTAATTAGTCCGTAAACCAGCCAAGCAGAAAATGTCTTTTCCCTGAGACTGACATGCAACAATTCTAACAATGCAGTCTTGATTTTAAATAAAAGATCAACTGGCCTAATTCAATTGGCATGAGAAGAGCCAGGCCTTAGAAACTTGTCCTCTGTCTCCTTATGCAAGTGTGTGTAGCTTGGCTTTTTAGCAAGCTGAGTCTCCTCTCTTCCCTCTTAACTGTTGCTTTTCCTCTCCTTTAAGCCTCCCAGCAACTCTGACCTATTTTGTTCCCTGAGCTTGACAATTTTGAATTATGTACCTTCAGCTCCTCAGTCATGTCTCAGGCTCTCTCTCCTGTGGCAGGTGAGCTTTACAAGACTGCATAACAAATATATGAGAGGAAGTTAAATAAATACTAAAGTATGTGCTTCCATTCTGAAGCTCTGTCTCTCTGATTTGGTGATGTGTTAAATGGGGGAAGGGGAAAACAATCAGATGAAGAAAACCAGGTTAATTAAGAAAATTCAAGAGCATTGCACAGGCATTTTGTCTTATTCCCTTATCTGACCAAGAGTCAGAAAGACTGCATTTTAAAGGGCCAGGGAGGGAATGATTAAGTTAGCTAATACAGTAAAATATTTTATCAGCGTTATTTGTGAAATATGTCATTCCACTTTTCATTCTTTGGCCTATCATTTCCTTTTGTGCTCAGCAATGTGATCATAATCTCTTCTTTACTTCCTCTCATTTGAAGATTCAGTCAAAGCTGGTTAATGGTTTATCCTGGCCCTGTATCCACAGACAGAAAATCTTGTGAAGGGCAAGCTACAAATCTCATTTTCGAAATCTGTTTAGAAGGCATGTTTTTCTTGGGGAGAAAGAAAAGGATCTTGAGTGACTAAAGCTTTGTGAGGAAACCCCACCCACTCCTGGCAACCTTGCTTCTCACTTTGCAGTCACTGTTTTTTAAATTTTTCATCAGGTGAGGCTTCATAGCTTTCTTTAACAGAACTTGGTCTTCTATAGAAAATGTTACTTTTACATATTTATTTATTTATTTTTATTTTATTATTTATTTATTTTTGTCAAGCATGTATTAGATAACAGATATAAATATAAACATAATTATGAATACATGAAATAGATATGAAAAAAGGGAACATTAGGTCAGGAACGGTAGGGCACGCTGGTGTGCTTATGCACGCCCCTTAAAGACCTCTTAGGAATGGGGTGAGGTCAGTGGTGGGTTGCTACCGGTTTGCCCCAGATCGGGTGAACCGGTAGCAGCGGCAGCGGGAGGCTCCACCCACCTGCCCAGATGCTTCTGCGCATGCGTAGAAGTGTCACATGTGCGTGTGAGCGTGCACGAGCAAACCGGTAACAAACTAAATTGAAACCCATTACTGGGTGAGGTCGACAGTAGACAGTCTAAGGGTAAAGTTTTGGGGGTTTGGGGAAGAAACCACAGAGTCAGGTAGTGCATTCCAGGCATTAACAATTCTGTTACTGAAGTTGTATTTTCTGCAATCAAGTTTGGAGCAGTTTACCTTAAGTTTGTACTATTGTACTATTGTGTACTCGTGTATTGTTGTGGTTGAAGCTGAAGTATTCATTCACAGGTAGGACATTGTAGCAGATAATTTTATGTACTATGCTTAGGTTGGACCGAATTCGGCGAAGTTCTAAGTTGCCTAAGCCCAAAATTTTAAGTCTGGTGGCATAAGGTATTCTATTGCAGGTAAAGGAATGGAGGACTCTTCTCGTGAAATATCTCTGGACTCTCTCAATTGTATTAATGTCCGATATGCAGTGCAGGTTCCAGACAGATGAGCTGTATTCGAGAATTGGTCTAGCAAATGTTTTGTATGCTCTAGTTAGTAGATATCTCCCCAGCCCAAAAAGCCTGTTTAAAGATAGAAGTGATTGTGTCTTAAGAGAAGGATCCAACTGCCCCTTAAGTATTTGTGGAACACAATTACAACATTATTTTTAATAATATTATGCTAAGTTTGTAATTTCATTTCTATGCTGGTCAAGCTTGTGCTTTTAAGACCAAACATCTCAGACACTGCCAGTCAAAAATGATTTCAAACCACTAAAGCTGTCAGAAATTCAGGAATGCCATGTGAAAAAAAAATCAGACTAATGTGGAAGATGTCCAGAGAAGGGCATTGTGGATGTTCAGGGGATTAGAAACTCAAGTTGTGCAAAAGGAAGTTGAGGGAACTGATGTCTTTAGCACTGGGAATAGAAGACAGGAGGTGGGAGTTATAGTATAGGGCCTGATCTATATAGGATAGTCCTGATCTGTTCTCTGTCAGTCCAATTTGTTGAAACAATGGTGTGAAGTTGCAGGAATGCAGATTTTGTTTGAATGTTAAGAAACACTTGGGAGGGCCTCTCTTCACCAGATCTCTTTAGAAGAAACTCAACAATCATTTGTTTGTTTAATTTGGATTCTAGCACCAGGCTAGAGATTACATTTGATGGCCTAATTGACCCTCCTCCAAGTCTATGATTTTAAGCATGATATAGTCAGCAACATCTGGTTTTTTTGGGGGGGGGGTTGCCATTCGAAATTGCTTTGGCATCCTCTGCTTGCCAGCCTTCCGCATCAGCTTCTTTTTCTTTTTAATCTCTCTTTGGAACTTTGTTATTTGGCTCCCTTCCTATCAACATAATTGGAATTTCTGGAATGACTTGGTTCCTTAGACTCCTATAAGTTGCCTTTATCGCACTGAAGAGTCATCAACGGTAACTTCAAGTGTGTGTGCAAATTTACTGAGCCAGGTATGTTGGCATCCTTGTTTAGTTATTTCTCCTTTTTTGTTGAAACGAGAGCATCTCTTAACCTCTTTATGTCTGCCACGGCCCTCTTATACTGAAGAAGTATGTCAGTACAAGGAAAACAAGGCAGTGACCATTGTCTTACAATGTTCCATCTCTTAAGGCTTGTCATGTCCCATTTCTGATAATGTTTCTGCACATTCTTCTATATATTCTGCTAACCAAGATGTGATTCCTACTAGAGAGATAATGCAACACTTGTAGAATTGTTTTACCGTTGGTTTTTGCATTAATTTCATGTCAAATCACTTAGAAAATTTTGTCTTACTATTTCCTCTGGGCACATTAACACTTTGTGTATACTAAAAATCAAGGGAAGAATTTTGTCAATTTCAGTGGAATAATTAGGGTCAGTTTTGCATTTTCCATGCAGGCCTTGGGGGCATGGCCATATGGGAAGTATCTAAAGAAACATTAAGAGCAAAGAATCAAGGCGTTTTTTTTAAAAAAAAAAAATCTCTGCTGATTTTTGTTTTCTTACACCAGTAGTGTATGCTGTTCTCATACATGGACTCACACCCCATAGTTATAGATTAGTGCCAGAACATTCTTCTCCTCAAGTACAACTAGAAGAGGTTCTCAATATTGCTAACATGAGAAGTATTTTTGGAGAAAGATGTATGAATTATATAGAGCATATGATAAATTTCAGTGAAAGAGATGGTCTGGAGCCGTATGTCCTTTTATTGCTTAATGTTCATACATATATTCAGTACAATGCAGAAGTTTTGAGGGTGTGTAAGTCTAACAGACCCTAAGTCTTTTTACTCTTCCTAGTCAATACAGCATGCAATGTGAGTATCCAAAGTGTAAGGTAAAATGAAGACATTAAGGAACTTCCTGCCCAAATATGCTATCAGCTAGTTGAACAGACTGTTACATGAAGTCGTAAGTTCTTTTTTGCTAAAGGTCTTCAAACATATGTTGGATAGTAATCTGTCAGTAATATCCTAGTAGATCCTTCATGGAACAGAAGTTTGGATTAAAAGATCTAGAAGATTCCTTTGGGTCTTATGAATTATAGTGATGAGTGATATGTTGAAAATTTATTCTACAATTTTTCTGATCAATTCTCAATTTTATGAATGAATGTGAATTTAATTTCAACTTTATCTTCCCGAATAGAATATATTTTTGCATAAATTCTCAGGGTGACAAAAGACATTTACCCATTTGTTTAGCCTTGTGTTCCCAAGAATTTGGTGTGAATGTTACATTTTTCATTAGGCCGTTATCTCCAATATTTTGTTGGCTGAATCTTCCTGCTTCAACTTACTTCCAAGGGAAAAGAGAACTCTTTCCTTAGCCGTGTTTGAACAGTAAAGCAATTGTAAAGAGGCTTCAGGGAAGAGGTGTAACAAAATACTGTGGCACCTTTGCTACTTTTTTCAATAATAAAGTTAGCTCAAAGAGAGAATCAGGAGGAATTCTCAAGCACCCCATGAATAAAAGGGAAAAACAGAAACTGCTTTTGAACAGGAAAGAAGCTTCTGAAAAATTGTAAAATGGACTCTGATAAAGCATCATTTTTAGGAGATAGCTTTTAATTTTTTAAAAATTTTTTTAATTAGATTTATATGCCGCCCTTCTCCGGAGACTCAGGGCAGCTTACAATGCATTAAGCAATAGCCTTCATACTTTTGTATATTTTATACAAAGTCAGCTTATTGCCCCCACAATTTACCTACCTTAGAAAGGATGGAAGGCTGAGTCAACCTTGAGCCTGGGGAGATTCGAACTTGCAATAATTGCAGACAGCTGAATGTTAATAACAGGCTTTTAGTCTGTTGAGCTATCCAGGCTCCTTTTTGTAAACCGTTTGGAAAATGTCATTCTAAGTTCTGCTTAAACACCATTTACAGATGGATTTTATTTTAAAATATATTATAACATTGATTTAATGGAACTCAGTTTAAGTAGGCTTTGGGGGAAAATGAAAAAATTCTTTGCATACATTTTATGTTTCTGTGCATGCATAAAATCCTCTTCATCATTTTTGCGTATATAAAAGGCATAAAATACGTATGTATAAAATTCTATTTTCTCTTTACTGATGCATAAGATCCATAAAATACACTTGTATAAATTGGCATTTGGCTTTAAGAGATGCTTTGCTGTAATAGGCACTTCTTTCTTACTTATCCAGTTGTGTGATTGCATCTCTTTAATTACAAGGTGGCCGGGAGGTGTATGTGTGAATGTCATAGACAGACAGACAGACAGACAGACAGACAGACAGACAGACAGACCTTATCTTGTGCGGTTTTCACAAATGAAAATCACTGAATTACCAGGCTTACATTAAATCCCAAGTACAATATGAAAGAATGTCTCCCATATGGCTCTTTTTTTTTTTTTTAGTAACAAAGCTACTGTCACTGCTAAAGAAGAATACTGCCATTGAGAATGTTTTGCAGGATATATCCCTTTCTCTTGGCCATGCAAACAAGCAAAGCCCCATCTGTGGGATGCAGGCAGCATGCGAAACCATACCCCCTTCAGCCTCTCTCCACAGAACCGGTCCCTGATGCCCAAAAAGTTGGGGACCACTGATCTACTCAATTGACTTGCCTCTAAGATGGTTCCAAAGTTTGAACGGTCTATTTGTGTCCAGTTCTAGAAGACATTCCATGCAAAAAATCTAATTCTCTCTCTGTGTTAATCTAAAACATAGAATGGAACTATGGACCTGTCTATTTCTAAGGCATATAAGCATATTTTACTGCATTTGTATACATAGGAGTCACAATTCATTATACTTCCCAGATTGTGTAGTGTATTTGTATGTGAACATTATGCATGATCCCACAAACACTGTTTTTGTCTATTTTGTTGCTCCTGTAATTTCAGGTGAGGAAGAAACTTCTGAAAGATCCAGATCAGCAGTGCTTGTTTTGACATTTTGTGGTATCGCTATGAGAAGAATATTTTCTAATTGTCTCCACTCAGTTGGTTTTGATATTTTATTTACTGGCAGCTCTATACTGCTTCCCATCCAAAGCAATTCCAAATATTTGATATAGACATGAGTGGACATTTTGCATTACACAACAGAATTATTGCTAAAGACGATGCTGGCTGAAAGTTATTTGTTATCATTCATGGAAGAACCGAAGGCATATAAAATATGGTAGGTAGAAGCAGAGTGCTTTAATAGGGAAGCATTCTTGATACCCATCTTAATGTCTTTTTGATTTCAATAAAAAAGCATTCCTGTCTCTCCAGGCAGTTCTACTGTTTTGTTTTCAGTTTGATTTTAAGTGGTCATTCTATTGTGAAATAAGGTGTGTTATATGCAGTAATTTTTTTCTGTGCAACGTATCCAGTACATTTTATTGCTTTACCTTTTGCTTCTCTTTTACTCAATAGCTTTAGAACCTTGTAATAGTTTAAATAGATATATTTAAATAACTAACTTGGTTGTCTGTCCCAACCCAACTTTCCTAAATATTCCAAGCAGCAGAAAACACATAAATATAACATGGGGAATGGAGGAATTGTCGGTATTACTCAAGTCTTCAGATTTGCAGTTCTTCTTTCTAAACAAGAGTACCTGGTCACACAGCAGCTAGATTGCATCTCTTCTTTTTCTTACATGAGACACAGCACTAGAGGCAGTTTCAGTGGTGGGTTGATACTGTTTCGTCCCGGATCGGGCGAACCAATAGCGATGGTGGTGGGAAGCTCCGCCCACCTGCCCAGATGCTTCTGCGCATGTGCAGAAGCATCGCACGCGTGCGAGCACCCACAAGCGAACCAGTAACGACGGGATTTGCAACCCACTACTGGACAGTTTCATTGCACCCTGCTAATTTGGAGTTACTTTTGTTGCTTCATTTTAATGGGAGGAGAATTATACCCATTTATAACAGTCAGCAGTCTTTATTTTGATTTCTCGGGAGTAAGCAACTAATTTCTTTTGTAAAAACCTTCCCATCCTTCTTTCCCTCAGCAGACATTTGCTTGAGGAAGGCATCAACAGTTAAATCAAAATCAATAGTAAAATCACAGCTCAGGAAATCTCATGATTTCCAAATTAAAATTAAGGGGAATAGCAAGAGGAAAGGATAACAGTATTAGGAAAGAGAATTCTAACTACTTTCAGGGTGCTTTGAAACTTTAAGTAACTTAAGATAACTCTTAAGGATGGAACTAAGGATGGAGATGAATGCTACCCAAGATTGTTTCACATGTGAATCATTATGGTCACCTAAATAAGTAGAAACAACATTTTTCCAATTCTATGGCATTATGCCACTTCTACATGTTTTTTTTAAAATCACAGAAAACAAGATATCTTCATGGTTTGTTTGTTTTTTTACAAATTCTTGTTTGCTTGTAATTAATCTGAAGTTACCACCTGAAGTTATAAACCCTTTCAGGGTAAAACTGGTGCTTCCTCACTATTGCTTTACATCCTGTTCGTTGCCATTTTCTCTTTGTTCTGATTATTTCATTGGTCCATTTGAAAACAGCTCCACCTAGAAGACAAGATGTAATAGAAGCAAAAATCGAAGAGATGGGTTCAGAACTGACTGGGCAATTGTATCCAGTGAGTATATATCCATGAAAGAAAGTATTGAATAGCATCCACAAGTTTTATTCAACATAATAAATAACTTGAATGAGAGTTAAAAATATATCTATAGGATTTGCGGCATTAAACACATCATTTTAGAAAAGACTTTGCAAACTTGAGCATGTCTGAAGAAGAGCAATGGAGATGTTATTGCACTTGGAAGGAAAAACCTATGGGAATAATCGGAGGCCTTGACTATTTTCAGCTTGCAGAAACAAAATTGTTAGGAAATTGTTAGGAAACACAATAACTATCCTCAGAAATCTTTAGAACTGTCATGGAAAAGATGAGGAAGATCATCTGTATAAAAATCATAAGGACATAGACTTCAATTTCAATTAGATATCAGAGGGGGAAAAATATCTAGTGATAAGAGGTAATCAGTAATGAAACAGACTGCCCAGGAGGTGGTGGACTGTGCTACAGTGAAGATATTTAAAATGAGTCTGGACTGCAGGAATGTTATTGCAGAGAATTTCTGCATTGGGCAGAGGTTTGGACAAGATTCTATCCAAGTCTATTCCAACCCTTATATGTTATGATTTATAGAACTCAAAAGGAGGCTGTTTGCCACATAGATAAACTGACAGAGACTGTTTGGGATTGAGACCAGAAAGGTTTTATTTCCTTTAGGTGCTAAAGGAGGGATGGGATAATTGACAGACGAAACAGAAGATTTTTTTAAAAAAATCATGACCCTCAACATAATGATTTTGTTGCAATATTTTCAGGATCAGACTCAATAAAGATAATAGAAGTTAAAGCTTTAAATATATTTCTTTTTAATTATGATAGGCATTCTATATTCACTGAATATTCAAGGTAGAAGCAACGAGAATGGTGAGGGTGGCTCCTTATATATACAAGGGGTGGAGCTAGGAATGGGAGTGGTAAGTTATGAATACATTAAAGTCCAAAGAATAAGTTAACCTCTGATGTTCCATATATACATTATTTACACATTGGAGAATAAGGCATTTACATCTGACAAATCCCCCTCTAAATGCCGGTTCGTTACACAACACCAATTACATTCTGATTCAGGACAATATAATACATATAATTTAGAAGTTAAATATTTGTGTTGTTTAGAAGGTAAGGGTTTTGTTAATATGTCAGCTAATTGTTCAGAAGTATCGCAATGTATTGCTTTAATGAATCCGTCTTGAGACAGTTGTCTCACATGCTTAAACTTTATATCAATATGCCTGGACCTTTGTCCAATTGCATCGGATCTGGATATTTCAATGGCCGCTTTATTGTCTTCATGCATAATAAATGGTAAGGTGGGTTTCTTCCAAACATCAGTGATCAGATCATTGAACCATACAAGGTTATTTGCAGCTTTGGACAAACAAACATATTCCGCTTCTGTAGTAGAAGTGGCTACTAGTTCTTGTTTACCAGTATACCAGTAAACTGGACAATCATTCAATAGAAAAACATAACCAGAAGTACTCTTTCTGCATGATGTATCACCAGCCCAATCTGCATCAGCATAACAAGTAATTTTTGGTTCTCTGTCATTATTGGGTTCCAACATTAAACAAAAATCTAATGTACCCTTCAGATATCTTAGAATTCTTTTGACAGCTTCCCAATGATACAAGGTTGGTTTACTAACATATCTTGACAATAGATTGAGAGGTAATGCAATATCTGGCCTAGTCCAATTAGATATATAAAGGAGTGAACCTATAACTGATCTGTAAAATGTGTTGTCTTTAAACTCAGGGGAAGATTCATCAGTGTTTCTAAGAAAATCAGTTTGCATAGGGGTGTCACAGGTTTTAGCATTATTTAAGTTACATTTGTTTAGGAGTTCGATGATTTTATCTTTCTGTGTAAGTTTGAATCCCCTTTTAGTTTTGTTAATTTGCACACCAAGGTATTTATTCACTTTACCCAGAGATTTCAGTGAGAAGTGTTCATTTAACTTATTTACAAAGATTTCCCTGCTCTCTTTATGCTTTCCAATGTATAAAATATCGTCCACGTAAATTAATACAAATTCAATATGATCATTACTCTTTTTTACAAAGAAACAGTTATCAGCAGTGGTGGCGTTGAAATCCATGGTCTTAAGTACTTTTACCAAGCAATCGTACCATCTTTTGCCGGATTGCTTTAATCCGTACAGACTCTTATTTAATAACCAAATTTCGTTCTTATTAGTGTATTGACTGTGTGGTGCTCTTACATATATTTCCTTATCTAATTTTGCATGTAAGTATGCGGTCTGTATGTCATATTGGAATACGTCCAGATTGAGTGCAGATGCTACTACAAGGGCTGTTTTGACACTCTCTGTTCTCACTGTGGGTGAATATGTATCAGTATAGTCTTCTGGATATTTTTGTGCATAGCCTTGTGCAACTAGTCTAGCCTTGTATAAGGTATTGCCTCCTTCTAAGTTCTTAATTTTATAAATCCACCTGGTACCTATAATTGTTTTATCCTTAGGTGCGATCGCAGGTGTGAATACATTTAATCCTTGTAAACTTTCCATCTCTTTTTCCATAGCTAGTTCCCATTTTTCTCTTTCTTCATGTGGAAGTTTCAATACTTCTTCATATGTATTAGGTGTTATTTGTTCTCCATTCATATGCATTATGTAATCTTTGTATTTATTTGGTATTTGGTTTCTATTGTTTCTAATAGTTCTTTCAGGCTTGCTATGGTTATCATGCAAATATCTAGCTTCCTTTTTTGTTAATGTGTCTGTCTTTATTTTATGCTGACTATTAGTCCAAGTTTTGGTTTTGTTCTTACTTTTGTTAATATTTTGATTTTCTGTTGTTCCTTCCTCGCAAGATATCGTATCTTTACATTTATTAGGAAATATTTCATTAAGGTGCAATTTTGACCAATTGGCCTGTTCATGGAACACAGCTGTTCTGGATACTATAAATTTGTTATTACTATCAATAAATCTGTACCCTTTGGTTCCAGTTTCGTATCCCATGAATCTTAATCTCCTGGATACGTTTTCTCCCTTTCTCCTCAATTGTTTAGGTATGTGTACGTCTGCAGTGACTCCAAATATGTGCATGTGTGATAATTTGGGTTTTCTATTGTACATCACCTCATATGGTGTCTTATTCACAATACTGGACCAGGTTCTATTTTGAGTGTAATTCGAATAATGTAATGCCTCTGACCAAAATTGTTTGCCTAAACCAGCATCCTCTAATGTGCACCTAATCATGGTTTGTAGTGTGGAATTTTTCCTCTCTGCAACTCCATTTTGAAATGCAGAAAAAGGATTGGACGTGAAATGTAACATTCCTCTATCCTTTAACCATTGGGAGAATTCTTTAGACATGAACTCACATCCCCTATCTGTCATAATTTGCTTTATTCTGATATTATGTTGTGTTTCTATACGTTTGTAGAATTCCTTGAATTTCTGAAATGTTTCATCTTTGTGCTTTAATGTGTAAACAAAACCATATCGGCTGTAGTCATCCACTATTGTTAGGAAGTAACGTTTTCTATAGGTAATTGAGGGACTTAATGGACCAACTAAGTCCATATGTACCAAATCAAAAATATTGTTAGTTGATCTGTTAGATTTTTTTGGTCTGGGACTGGTTTTTAGTTTGGTGGACTTACATACTGAGCATTCCAAATAATTTTCACAATTTTTTATTTTGACACCTTCTGCGTGTTCAGTCATTTTTTGTACTACAGGAAAGCTTGCATGTCCTAACTTCCTGTGTAAGATGTGAGCACACTCATCATGAATTGGTTTACCTATTTTTGGTTTCTTTTCCTTGTATGTGTTTTTGTGATCATGAGCTATTCTACACTCATCATTGTCACTGTTACTGACATTTTCATCATCTGCTTCAATACAATCTTCCATATTTGAATCAATGTTATGTAAACATCTTTCTTTAGTTATCAGATAGGGTAGACCTCCTTTTATCATTACAGTACCTACATTTGTTTTGTTCTTTTCTATAGTTGCTTTCCCCTTTGAGAAAACTATATTGATATCAGATTCTCTGCTTAATTTTATGGCACTTAGTATGTTGTGAGGTATTTCTGGGATTAATAATACCCCCTCTATTTTCCCTAGACCAGGCAAGGTCACATTTCCTTTGCCTAGTACTTGAACCTTTTCTTGATTAGCTACCTTTATCACAAACTTATCTTCTATAAATGAAGATAATATACTTTTGTTGTTGGTGGTGTGATTTGTTGCACCAGAATCAATAAGCCAATTGTTATTCTCATCCTGCTGTGTTCTGTTGCTGTCTTGTTTATTTAGCCCATTCAGTGACCCAGATTTCCTCTCTTTTGAATTTTCTCTACCCCCTCTACCTTCTTTGTAATTTGGTGGGCTTCTATATTTGTGTCTATCTGTGGAAGATTGTCTGTAATTATATTTGCTCCTATATTCTGGTCTATGTCTCTCTCTTGAGACTTTGGGGCAGTCTCTTCTACTATGTTCCCTGGATCCACAATTGTAGCATCTAAAGGCCTCATTATGTTTATCTTGAAAGACTACTTTCCTAAAGGGTTTGTGGTCTGTTTGGTTACTGGATCGATTTTTTCTTGAATTGTCTTCTGCTATCAATTTGTTAGATAGACTTTCTATGGATAAATATCCCAAATTAATGGTATCTAAGTGTGACATAAAGCTATCCCATGATGGATCAAGTGAATTGATAATAACACTTTTCATTGTTTGATCTGAAATCACTTCCCCCCTCAATTGTAGCTCAGCTCTTATTTTGTTTAGATTTATCAAATGCTCACTTATAGAAACCCCTGGTTTTACTCTAGAGGAAAAGAAATCCTTAGACATTCTTGTGGTTGTAGCTACGCTATCGCTGTGAAATAGATTAAACATGCATTGAATTATTTCTGATACAGTTAGGTTTGGTTTGATGCTATGATACATTGCAGGAGACACGCTAGATATTATTATGAAAAATGCTCTATGATGTAAACAATCTATTTTTAAAGTCCAAGGTCTTCTTGGAGGGCTAGTTATAAAGAATAGTAAATTTTCTTTCATGAAAATAACCTGAAGCTGTTGATACCACTCTTGTAAATTAATGCCATCAATTCTAAGTTTTGGGAAGTCACTGGGTAAGTTACCTACATTATTCTGTCCATTACTTACAACCTGGGGCAGTCCGTGATCTCTCAAGTGCAGGAAATTACAGAACGGCATTGGGATGCTTGCAATGAGTCTGCGCGGTTCTCTGGCCAGTTCAAGTCCTTCTGGGTCGTCTACGTAGTTTCGCACATGCGCGTTGTTCATTTCTTCTTTGGTGGCGTCGTGGAAGGTTCTCTCCCTTTCAGCTCTCTCGATCCGCTCCTCCTCAGATGAGTCGGTCTCTGGCTCGGTTTTTGGGGTTCTGGTGGTGGTGACGGTTCTTTTCTTCTTTTTGTGTGCGTTGGTATTCGATTTTGTCTGTGGTGTAGGGCGAAATCGGCATGGCTCTCTGGGCTCGGGCGTCGTCGCTTTCGAAGTCAGGATGGGAGCGTGCAGGTCTTGAGTCGCCGGTTTGATTTCTTGCTTCTTCGTAGATGTCTTGGTAATTTTCAGTCTTGGCCCAAAAGCAGCAAAAAGCGTTTTCATTGCTGATTTTACTTGAGATTTTGTTAAATCGTCTTCACTTTCTGATTTTGGATCATCTGAAGAGTTTGAGACTTCTTTCTCACTTTCTTCGTCTGATAGTGTTTTTCGCGCCAGAAATTTTGAACTGAGCGTTTTGATTGGTTCTGCTCCATTCTCTTTTAAAGTTCGTTGAAACCAAGATGGCTGCCATTCAAAATTTCGCGCGGGATCACATCTTTTCTTTTTAACAACTATTTTCTCAGTAGTCATCTCACTTACGATTTTTTGATCTTTGGGTTTTTCTTTAATGACGTTTTTCTCTCTCGCTGCTCCGCTGTTCTTCAGCATCTCCTGGAGGTCCGCGATGAGACTTTCATCATTCTTTTGGCTTTTTAGTATCTTTAATATCTTTGACCTGAGTTCGTTATTTTCTATTTCGATTTCTTTCTGGTCATTATTTTCACTCATTAGTTCTTCTTCTTCAGTGGTGTATTCTTCGGATTCTCTCGAAATCGCATTGGTGGATTCGTTGATCATCTCTTGATCAGTTTCTATTTCTTTGCTGTAGGCCCTGGTGTTGGGCCTATCTTTCTTGGACATTTTTAATTACTTATTGAGTCAATTAACCATCCTCTGCTACCAGCTTGTTGCAATATTTTCAGGATCAGACTCAATAAAGATAATAGAAGTTAAAGCTTTAAATATATTTCTTTTTAATTATGATAGGCATTCTATATTCACTGAATATTCAAGGTAGAAGCAACGAGAATGGTGAGGGTGGCTCCTTATATATACAAGGGGTGGAGCTAGGAATGGGAGTGGTAAGTTATGAATACATTAAAGTCCAAAGAATAAGTTAACCTCTGATGTTCCATATATACATTATTTACACATTGGAGAATAAGGCATTTACATCTGACAGATTTGTTGTGGATCAAAACAAAAAGGCCAAAAATACATATGTAAAATACAAGCAAAATGTTGGTTTAAGATTATGGCTTTCCAAAGAATATCCCTTGAATAACTTTATTTTCCTAATGGCCATTAAACCTTTCCCAATATTTTAATATATATTGGTTAGTAATTTGTAGCAAAATATTTTGGCACAAGCGTTCCAGGGTCACAGGTGTTAATTTCTAAAAGAAGGATTGCTAGGCAGAAAGTCAAGCACTGTTGGGGGAATTACAGGAAGGAAATTAGTGATTTTTTAACAAAGGGAATTCCGGCACAAATATAAAATTTGGAAAGTGAACACAATTAATTTTAACTTGATCCCTGCTAGATTTAAACCAATGAACAAATCAATAATCTGAGAAGAAAAGGAAGTCACTGCAGATTTTTAAAAGGATCTAACATTTCTAAAACTGCCTGTTTTTCTTGCAGTTGCAATACTGAGTATTGATATGGACCTTCTGAGTACTGTTTATGTTTCAAATACTGCCCTGGCAGTATCCTACTTATGACAGGAACTCTGGTGTTGTTCCTACCTAAGAATGTCTTTGTATTCCATCAGTCTGATAATTTGTTTTTTTTTTTAAAGTTGTTTTAAGGAACATTTTAAAAGGAAGAAAATGTCCTTACTATTGTTATGGGTGGAGTACAAGTTTACTTTGTTATGAAATGTGACTAGTCTTTTTTCATTGTGCAAGATTTTTACCAGAACACTGTAGCCTCACCAGCTTTCAATTATTTAATTCTAATTGAAGGCAAGACATCTGAAGAGAACTCCTCCCATGGCGCATTTTAGGGTCAGGAAGTGTTAGTCACCAGGGGAACCTACAAAACAATGAAGAAAAACATAAAATGCAATATTCTAAGCTTGAAAAAGCTAATGATATGTTGAAGTGGAATTATAGCAATAACACTTGGACTTATATACCGCTTCACAGTGCTTTCACAGTACAGCGGTTTACAGAGTCAGCCTTTGCCCCCAACAATCTGGGTCCTCATTTTACCCACCTCAGAAGGATGGAAGGCTGAGTCAACCTTGAGCCGGTGAGACTAGAACCGCCAAATTGCTGGCAGCTGGCAGACAGCAGAAGTAGCCTGCAGTACTACATTCTAACCACTGAGCCACCACGGCTCTTATAATACATTCTGAATATGGAAGTCCATTTCACAGATTACATAATGTTTTTGGAAAATTGGAAGACCACTTGGTGTTTATGCCCTGCCCTGACTTTCGGTATGCTACTTGTTTTTCTTCTTTAAAAAAGAAAACACAGGGGAAAACTAGGAAGATCAGGGAAAGAAAAAAATAATTTAAAAATATTTGTTTTTAGATTTTGAACCAACACTCTTCTATTAACAAGGCAACAATTAGAGCCATTTTCTTATTATAGTACTCATAGTAAAAAGGGTATTTTTTGAAGGGTATTAGAGGGAGTGGTAAGTATTAACTCCATTGAAGGAACATTTCTCCCTCTGCAAAGTAGCCAATGATTAGCTTGCAAAAAACTGATGTGAGCTATTCAGAATGGAATGGAACAAATGAGGTAACACAATATGGAAAAATGTAATTTGGAAAATACATTCTGAGGTCATTTTGGTGGCGAGTGGGAGGTTAATAAAAGGTGATGTTGGCCTTTGCTGCGTCCTAAGAAAGAGTTGCCTACCCATTCTGATGATGGGGCAACTGAGCAATATGAAGAAGTCATTAGGAAAGTAGATCTACCTTAAGGAAGGGGGCTTGGTGTCATACTTGAGGAATGAAGACTTAACAGTGTAGTTGGATCAAAATGTATGCGTAGAACCATTGGAAATAGGAACAAATGTGATTCTTTAAAAAAAAAACCATCCAATTCTTTTTATTCCTTTTACAAATGGGAATGGCTCCTTCGAAGCCAAGAAAACAGAAGTCTAAAATGAGACCATTTTTGGTGCATGAGTACTATGTGCCCTCATTGTAACTCTGGGTTTTCATTCTACAGTTGCAAAATATTTTAAAGGGATGCTTTGAATATGTTGTGGCCTGCCAGAAGCCTGCGGAGCTGGCAGCAGATTCGGACAGCGAGGAGGCTGGGGAGGATCATGGACCAGTCCTGGAGACTGGGGAAGGCTTGGACGAGGGTTCTGTGTAAGAGGCAGAGAAAGGGCCATCTGAGAGGTACATGCGGCCTCAGGAGCCTCCAGAGTTGGACCTCAGCGAGGCAGAGGAACAGGGGGAGCCTGTTCCTAGTGTGCGCATGCGCAGAGCTGCCAGAAGGCAAGAACAGCTAAAAGAAAAGGGACGACTCGGGAGTAGGGCTGGGAGATGATTGGCCCCTACCCATAAGACTTAAAAGAGGGGCAAAGGCACGGAAGTAATGTTTGTTGATTCGGTTCAGTTTAAAGCCTGAAGCTCTGGACTCCATGTGGTTGATTCTGGACTCCATGTGCTTTTGCCAATTAGGTCTTTGGCAGCGTTTCAAGGGAGATAAAGGTGGGTGATTATCCCGAAGGACTCTTTATAACAATTTGGGACTCTTCTGTGAACGAACAGAAATCACAGCTATTGCAATAAAAGAGGGTTTTGGGACTACTCGTATGTTTTAATGATTCAGGAAGCCTAGGTCAGAACAGAATAAGTCTTAATTCCTGGCTTGATGCCTAAAGTGGGATTAGAACTCACAGTCTCCTAATTTCTAGCCTGGTGCCTACATCAGATTGGCTCTCTAATTGCTATGGGAATGCATACATATATTCTGCCGTGTTCCTTGCTAATACTCAGATTCTTCATCACTCTCATCATGAAGACCATGAAAGGATAGCAATGGAGCATCTATGAATAACTGACCATGGCTCTTTTTTTTTTTTTGAAGATAAGAATCCCAAACATATCAACAAGGAGCAGCCTAAACAGCAAGAGCTGATGCCTAGATGAGTAGTCTTTCCCAAATAATTCAGCAGACTTCAGTAGCTCCATTTATGAAGATAACAGCCTTTCTTCTACTTCATCTACCTGTTTGTTGTGTCTCCTTTGGCTTTGAGGAAGTGGTGGAATTCAATTGTTTTTACTACCGATTCTGTGGGCATGGCTTGGTGGGCGTGGTGTGGCTTGGTGGGCGTGGCTTGGTGGGTGTAGCAGGGGAAGGATACTGCAAAATCTCCATTCCCACCCCACTCCAGGGGAAGGATACTGCAAAATCTCCATTCCCAGCCCACTCCAGGGGAAGGATACTGCAAATTCCCCATTCCCTCCCCACTCCTGGGAGAAGGATATTGCAAAATCTCCATTCCCACCCCACTCTGGGATGCCAGAGGTGGTATTTGCTGGTTCTCCGAACTACTCAAAATTTCAAAATATCGGTTCTCCAGAACCTGTCAGAACCTGCTGAATAGGACCTCTGCTTTGAGGGTAAGAATATAGCAATATTGAATTGTATAAAACAAATATCCTTTTCAACAACCCCAGGACAGGTAGCAACTATGATCTCATGATTCAATGATCTCCTATAGTTTTGAACCAGTGTGATGCTGCAAAATAGGAATTGAATTGCAAAATATTTGAAGAACACCTAATTGGAAGAATGACTCAGAGAACACGTCCTGAGGACGTGGACAGGATTTTGGGGAGGCTTAACGCTACCACATGTTTATTGGACCCGTGTCCCTCCTGGTTGCCGCTGGCCTCCCGGGAGGTTACACAAGGCTGGTTTCAGGAGATTATTAACGCTTCGTTGAGTGTGGATGTCTTCCCATCCGCCTTGAAAGAGGCGGTGGTGAGGCCCCTCCTCAAGAAGCCTTCCCTGGACCCAGCTGTATTAGCTAACTACCATCCTGTCTCCAACCTCCGCTTCACGGCAAAGGTTGTTGAGAGTGTGGTGGCGCGACAACTTCCTCAATTCCTGGATGAAGCTGTCTATCTAGATCTGTGCCAGTCGGGCTTCAGGACAGGTTACAGCACGGAAATGGCATTGATCGCATTGGTTGATGATCTCTGGAGGGTCCAGGACAGGGGTTGCTCCTCTGTCCTGGTCCTCCTGGACCTCTCAGCGGCTTTTGATACCATTGATCATGGTATCATGCTGCGTCGGCTGGAGGGGATGGGAGTGGGGGGCACCGTGTTACGGTGGTTCTCCTCCTTCTTCTCTGACCGTATGCAGTCTGTGTTGACAGGGGGACAGAGGTCGACCTCGAGGCTCCTCACTTGTGGGGTGCCGCAAGGGTCAGTCCTCTCGCCCCTCCTGTTCAACATTTATGTGAAGCCGCTGGGTGAGATCATCTGTGGCTTTGGGGTGAAGTGTCAACTGTATGCTGACGACACGCAGTTGTACATTTCAACCCCAGGCCACCCCAATGATGCCCTTGACGTGATGTCCCGTTGCCTGGAGGCCGTGCGGATCTGGATGGGGAGGAACAGGCTTAGACTCAACCCCTCCAAGACTGAGTGGCTGTGGTTTCCGACGTCCCGATATAGCCAGCTAGAACCATCACTGGCTATTGGGATGAGATTTTACCCCCCTCAGAGAGGGCTCGCAACTTGGGCATCCTCCTGGACTCACGGCTGTCGTTGGATGATCATATGATGGCCATAGCCAGGGGGGCCTTTTATCAGGTTCGCCTGATCTCCCAGTTACATCCTTTTCTGGATCGGGACGCCTTGCGCACAGTCAACCACACCCTCGTCACTTCCCATCTGGACTATTGTAGTGCTCTCTACATGGGGCTCCCCTTGAGAAGCACCCGGAGGCTCCAACTGGTCCAGAATGCGGCCGTGCGAGTGATAATGGGGGCGACTCGTCGCTCCCATGTAACACCTCTCTTGTGTGAGCTGCACTGGCTCCCGGTGGTCTTCTGGGTGCGTTTCAAGGTATTGGTTATCACCTTTAAAGCGCTCCATGGCTTAGGGCCTGGATATTTACAGGACCGCCTGCTGCCACTGACTGCCTCCCACTGAGCGATACGCTCCCACAGAGAGGACCTCCTCAGGGTGCCGTCGGCCAAACAATGTCGACTGGCGACTCCCAGGGGGAGAGCCTTCTCTATGGGGGCTCCTGCCCTATGGAATGAATTGCCCCCGGATATATGAAGGATCCCTGTCCTCCGTGCCTTCCGTCGTGCGCTGAAGACCCTGTTATTCCAACAAGCCAGTTTGATGGGACAATAATTTTAATTGGGTTTTAAATATGGGTTTTAATATGTTTTATAAGGGTTTTAGAATGGGAATTTTAAATTCGGCCAAAATTGAATTATTTTAATATGGTTTTTAAATTTGTCTTGTATATTATTTTATTATGGCTGTTCACCACCCTGAGTCCTTCGGGAGAAGGGTGGTATAAAAATATAATAAAATAAATAAATAAATAAAATAAAACAGACTTAAAACATTTCCAGTTCTAAACTGGAATAATGACCAAGAACCATCAACAGCCAATCACTTAGATGCAGCTCGAGCAGTAGGTATACAGGCCAGCTGGTTTTAATTTTGCCCATGTTCAGTATGGTAAGCTATATTTTATATACATTATTATCTATATTTCTAACTTAGTACATCTGCCCATAAAACAGCATATTCACATTGGTGTATTCTTTTGTCTGCTTGATTTGTAAATGGCCACTCTATTCTCCATTACCACAGTCAAAATTGCAGCAAACCACAATGGCACTATAATCAAGATACAAATCCTTGTATGACAGAAGAAGAAAGTAATGGCATTTGTGTTATTATTCAAAATGTTGCTGTGTCTTTCATTGAGAACCTATTGCCCAGTTTCTTAGCTTTTAAAGTCACGTTTCATAGCCCCTGGAGAATACAGGCCCATTAGCAAACAGTTCACATTGAGCTGAGAGATAAAACATTGAGCATTAAAGTACCTGGAGTCAGCCCAGAAAATAATGCTCTTGTGCCCTCCAGTTACATTTGATCTCATTTGACTGGGAATTATGGAAGGATAGAAAATTGGGGAAGTAATGTATTTTTTAAATATATATATATTATCAAGGTTGGTCTCACAGCCAGACTTTTAGACTGGGTTTGGCATTTTTATCCACCCATCGTGGCCTCCCCCAATTGGCTCTCCCCCAACAAAAAGGACAACTAGCTCCTTACTGTACAAGCAAGGGCAAATTGAGCACATACATAAATTCACATCTATAAGCCAGTTTAAATCTGTCAGAACAATGGAATAACCTCAAAAGCTACCCCACAGCCCTTCTGTAG
Source organism: Pantherophis guttatus (assembly GCF_059756535.1). NCBI lineage: Eukaryota > Metazoa > Chordata > Lepidosauria > Squamata > Colubridae > Pantherophis > Pantherophis guttatus. The sequence goes on along the minus strand of NC_142063.1, from coordinate 285,868,677 downwards.
CATATAAGAGAGAGCAAGAGAGTACAAGAAAGGAAGCAAGATAGTTCCCACGGTGGGTGGTAGCAGTTGGTGTTCTGCAACAGCCACAGGATACAGGCCCAGACTGCTCTCGCAGCCTGCATCTCCTTCCACTGCCAACAATCACCCCACCACAAGGATCAGGCTTCAAAAAAACCAAGTCTGTCAAGCACCAGGCGGTTTCCTTCCTGCAATGTACAGCCTCCACTGCTGCCTTGTGGAAGCCTTTCAGAAATCAAGCCTGGCTGTTGCACATTTATGAACCAGTTAGTACTATTGCCTCTGGACTGAGCTCTGTGAACAGGCCAGGTACGGTCTCTTTGTTGATCCAATGAACTATCATGTACTGGGTTTCTGCTGGGTGTCCATTTCCAGGTTCCATCACCTGTTCTTCTTCTGACATACCAACCAATTTTGGGTGTACTGGGATAATCCAAAAAAGTTCACTCTGCCAAATCCAATCCAGGAGGACCCTGAGCAGACTGTCACCTGGTCTAGACCCCCGTTCCGTTTGGACCACCCATAGCTTCCTAAAAAGCTCAAAGAGCTGCAGGTGCTGCATCCATTCTCCCCACCTATCGCCCTATTGGGTGGACAACTGACCTATGCAACCAACCAACTAACTAACTAACTAACAACCAACCAACCAACCAACCAACCAACCAACCAACCAACCAACCACAAAGCATGTTAAAATAAAAAAATGGATTTGATAGAAAAACTTTACCTAATAGCTCTTCTTTGGATTTAGCTGACAGTCTGTCCTCAGAGATATTCCCTATGTGTAGTGGCTAAGGTGACAGGCTTTTCTGGATCCTCTTTTTTGAAGATGAAAATAATCTGGTTTCAGAAGAATAAAGAAAGCTTAAATCAGTGCACTATACATACATACATACAAAAGGGCCTGGTGGCTCAGCAGACTGATAGCATTGTGATTAACACCAGCTGTCTGCAATTACTGTAAGTTCGAATCTCACCAGGCTCAAGGTTGACTCAGCCTTCCATCCTTTCTAAGGTAGGTAAATTGAGGACCCAGTTTGTGGGGGCAATAAGCTCACTTTGTATAAATATACAAAAGTATGAAGGCTATTGCTTAACGCACTGTAAGCCGCCCTGAGTCTCTGGAGAAGGGTGGCATATAAATCAAATTAAAATAAATAAATAAATAAAAATAAATAAATAAATAAATAAATAAATAAATAAATAATTTTATTTCTATACCGCCCTTCTCCCGAAGGACTCAGGGCGGTGTACAGCCTATTTAAAAACACAAGACAAAACAGTGATTAAAATTTAAAATGATTAAATAGATTTGGCTCAATTTAAAACCCCAGAAATTTAAAATACCCCAATTTAAAACTATTATGTTGATAGCCCAGCCTGGCGGAACAACAGGGTCTTCAGTGCGCAGCGAAACACCCGGAGGTCGGAGATCTTACGTATTTCCGGGGGCAGTTCATTCCACAGGGCTTGGGCTCCCACAGAGAAGGCCCTCCCCCTGGGTGTCGCCAGCCGACATAACTTGGCCGATGGCACCCTGAGGAGACCCTCTCTGTGGGAGCGGACTGGTCGGTGGGAGGCTATTGGTGGCAGAAGACGGTCTCGAAGGTACCCGGGTCCTATGCCATGAAGCACTTTAAAGGTGGTAACCAGCACCTTGAATCGCACCCGGAAGACCACTGGAAGCCAGTGCAGCTCGCGCAGGAGGGGTGTCACGTGGGCACAATGAGTTGCGCCCATAACCACCCATGCGGCCGCATTCTGGACCAGTTGGAGCCTCCGAGTGCTCTTCAAGGGGAGCCCCATGTAGAGAGCATTACAATAGTCCAACTGGGAGGTAACAAGGGCGTGAGTGACCGTGCGCAGGGCATCCCGGTCCAGAAAGGGCTGCAACTGGCGAATCAAACGAACCTGATAAAAGGCCCCCCTGGCCACAGCCATCATATGCTCTTCTAAAGACAGCCGTGCATCCAGAAGGACACCCAGATTGCGAACCCTCTCTGTGGGGGGCCAGGATTCACCCCCAATAGTCAGCGATGGCACCTGCTGACTATATCGGGGCGCCGGAAGCCACAGCCACTCGGTCTACATACATACATACATGCATACATACATACATATTCAGAAACAAGTCTGTTCTTCTTAAAATGTTTTTCACACTTTAAGCCTTGTAGGCCCGGCATGTTTCTTTAGAAGTAAATCTCATGTGCAGCATCATTTAACTATCAGGACTGCAGGCTAGAATGGGAGTTTTTTTAAAAAGTTAGAAAATAGCAGTGGTCACTGAACAGAATGAATAGAATTGCTCTATTTTGTGCATTCTGGACTAGGGTTAGCAATTGGAGGCCAAAATCTATTTCTTACTCCCAGGGAACCATCTCCTTCGACCAATTATCATCTAGCTAGTAAGTTAATTTTTAAAAGATTACAAGTTCACTTTAGACCTGTTTTTAGTGTAACCAGGAAAAGAGACTTGGGAAGCTTACTCACTATGCAAATACTCTTTCCCAAATGTCCAGAGCAAGGAGGGATGTCACAAGGAAATGGTTGCAACCAGCTGACATGAAGAACAAGGCACTTAACATCTACTGAACTCAATAAAGCCACAAGGATGTCATTAAAATCTGCCCTTTCTTTTATAGGTACAAACCTCAATCATGAGATTGCATCCACTATTTTGACGTTTTTTGTCCCTCTCTCCCATGGACACCTCTGCTCCAATGGGTGCCCATTTTTGACAGAGGGCAAGGTAGTTATGGTATTTTGACAGAGGTCAAGGTAGTTTTATAAATTGGTAGAAGTCATAGAATCATAGAGCTGATGATAGAGACCTTGGAGGTCTTCCAGCCCAAGCCTCTACCAATGCAGGAATCCTCATACCATCTTGGACATAAAGTTGTCCAATCTTTTCTTGAAAACCTCCACCGAGAACTCCAGGAGGCAAGTACTTAATAGTTCTCACTATCAGGAAATTCCTTCTTATTTCTAGGTTGGCTCTCTCTCTCATAAAATTCCACCCATTGCTTCTTATCCTGCCCTCAGGTGCTATGGAGAATAAATTAATGCCCTCTTCCCCATGGCAGCCCTCCAAGTATTGGTAGACTTATGGTATAGGTCTCCTGCATGAGTAGGGGGCTGGACTCAGTGATAGGTTGCTACCGGTTCGGTCCAGTTCTATAGAACCGGTAATAAAACCGGTGGGAGGCTCCGCCCACCCACCACAACATCATCATGGGTGATCTGTGCATGTGCAGAGAGCGCGCATGCACTCCTGTTGCAAACCAGTAGTAAAGATAAGTAGAATCCACCCCTGGCTGGACTACAATAGCTCCACGGTGCCTTCCAACTCTAGTTTCCTCTCAATCTTCTCTTCATTAAGCTAAACATATTTAGTTCCTTTAGCTGTTCTCCATAGATTTAGCTTCCAAATCCCTTATCAGTTGCTTTTCTCTGCATTATTTCTAAAGCCTCAGCAGCTTTTTTTTTTTTTTTTGTAGATGGTGACCAGAACTGAATGCAGTATTTCAAGTATGGCCTCACCAGTGTAGTATGGAGTGGTCCATGGGGCAAAGCCAGTGAAAATTGAAAAGAGAAAAGAGTTTGGGGTTATGGCTTTCATTTCTTGCCTTTACTTAGAGCATTGAAAACTGGTTCTTTGGAAGGATGTTATTTTGTGGGAGCAAACGCTTCCACAATATTTGCATCTTGTCTTTCAGGTAGTCTGTCAGCTTTGGAAGCCATATTAGGCCGGAAGCTTCCATGCTGCCACCTTCTCATGTGTGGGAAAGTAGGAGGGGGGGATTTAGTAGAGGGGTTGTCTTTAGATATAATAGCATTCTTCCTGTCGGTCAAGGTCAGGGCGATCCTGCATCTGGAGAAGGAGTGGTTGGAATGATGTCTCGAGATGGGATGGATGGTGATTGGAGCATGTGATTGTCTGAGGAATGAGGGGATGGCTTTGGAGGTTTTGATTTACTGAGGGAAAACCCGGACCTCTCAGATTCAGGTTTTCCCAGATGTGCCAGTTTACCTATTCTAGTAAATAGAATTTTGAAAAATGCTTCCTTCAGAATTTTACTTGGAGTTGGGGGGTTTTCTGGAACACTGACGTAGTCACTGGTCATGCTTCAGTTAACCAACAACCTTTCAGAATCATGCCCTACCAAATAAAGAACAACTCTCTTTCCAGGGAGAGCTGCTGAGCTGCTTCCATTTTTCTGCTCTGCAAACAGAAAGGGCATTAGCAAAATAAGTAAACTTCATGATCTCTGTTTGTAATTGTTGTGGTATTTTTCTCCTCCAATTTCCTAAATGACCTTTGATAAGAAAATAGTCTGCTGGAATTGGCCTGGATTGTTGAGAACTTGTGTGAGACAGTCCCTTATCTCAACAAGAGAATTCTGAAGTATTGGTGTAAATATACCTAGGCTGGTATGTTTGCACCCATGGAAGGACTTCTGACTTCATGGGTTTTATCTTCCTCTGCAAATTAAGGGCATTGCTTCAGCTCCTCAGGGCTGCATGAAACTTTGACAAATCTACAGAAATAGGTTCTGGCAAGTGAAAGAAAAAAGAATAAGAAAGAGAGGAATAAAGACAAAATGTTTGGAATACATATTTCTCAAGTTTAACTTTGTTGACTTTGTTTCTGATTGTTCAGGGAGGTGTTTGGGACACTCCTATTAATCCCCAGGTAATCTCAGCTTTACAGGAATTAGACTCATACCGCACTATATTTACAGAAGAAAGAATGATAAAGGTGAAAAGTGTTTTGTTTTCAGTTAATCTGATAAATAACAATAATAACAAAAACATATACAGGTAGTCCTTGCTTTATTACTACAATTGGGGCCAGCAACCCCATCACTAAATGATATGTTATGTTATGTTATGTTATGTTATGTTATGTTGTGTTGTGTTGTGTTGTGTTGTGTTGTGTTGTGTTGTGTTATGTTATGTTATGTTATGTTATGTTATGTTATGTTATGTTATGTTATGTTATGTTATGTTATTATATATTTTTTTCTATTCCTTCTTTATTACTTATATAAATAATTCAGCCCTGTGAACATGCCCAATGCATCGTCCTTCTCCTATTTTCTCTACTACACCCTCAACCCTGTGAGATGGGTTGGGTGGAAAGAGAGTGACTGGCTCAAAGTCATCCACCTAGCTTTGATGCCTAAGGCCAGCGCCTTAACCACTATACCAAACATCTGCTAAGCGAAACATCATGTGTCTGTGATTTGTTACTGCTAGCTTCTCATTGACTCTGTTTGTTAGAAATTGGCTGTAAAGTGTGGGATGCTATGATAAATGGTGAGTGGTTGTGAAGCAATCACATAATTGCAAGAATGTTGTGCCTGTTGTGGGAAGACTACAGTCATATAATTATATTTTCAGTGCCATTGTAACTTTGAATGGGCACTAAACAGGGTAGTTGTTAAGCAAGGTCTACCAGCATTTGGTCTTTCATAAATAGGTTTCCTCTGGGCTCAAATTCTCACAAATATATATATATGCAAACTGTCTTTCTAGGCATCATATTTCATTAGCTTTCTCTATAGCACACTTATTACATTTTGAAATATTCTTGTAGAATCTTCTTTTCTGAAAATGGGGAAACAATATTAATATATCTCAAAAATACATCACCATGAGATAGAGGTTTGCTGTTCAGGCCTGTATAATTGTGAGACTCCACATTTGAAGTGCACGAAGAGTATAAAACGGTGATATGCAGAGATGTTTTCCAAGTACAGAAATACAGATTTCCAAAGTTCAAAGGGTCTTGGGGGTCATTTAATGTATCTGTCACAAGTAAATGCCTTATTCTCTAATGTGTAAATAGTATATGAACGGGATGTCAGGGGTTAATTTATCCTTCACTTCTTAATGTATTCATACTTCACCACTCCCATATCTAGCTCCACCCATTGTATATATAAGGAGCTACACACACTCTCTTCTTTGCTTCTATCTGTGAATATTCAGTGAATATAGAATGCCTTATGTAAATAAAAGAAAATATATTTGAACTCTTAACTCTCTCATAACTTATTGAGTCTGATCCAGAAAATATTGCAACAAGCTGGTAGCAGAGGATGGTTAAATTGACTCAATAAAAACTTAAATATGTATAAGAGAGATAGGCCCAACACCAGGGCATACAGCAAAGAAATGGAAACGGATCAAGAAATAATAGATGAGTCCACAAACGCAATTTCGAGAGAATCCGAAGAATACACAACTGAAGACGAAGAAATAATAGATGAAGATGGTGACCGAGAGGAAATTAAAATAGAAAACAACGAACTCAGGTCAGAAATATTAAAACTGTTAAAGAGCCAGAAAAACGATGAAAGCCTCATCGCGAACCTCCAAGACATGTTGAAAAACAGCGGAGCAGCGAGAGAGAAGCACATCGCCACCGAAAAGTCAAAAGACTCCAAAATAGTAAGTGATACGACTAAAGAAAAGAACGCTATAAAGAAGAAAAACGGTGATCCCGCGCAAAATTTTGAATGGCAGCCATCTTGGTTCCAACAGACCTCCAGAATGAGCGAAGCAGAGCCAATCAGAAAACTTGATTCAAAATTTCTGGCGCGAAAGGCACTACTGGATAACGAAAACGAAAAAGAAAAATCAAACACCTCAGAAGAATCAGAATCAGAAAGTGAAGGTGATTCAACAGATACTCAAATAAAGTCAGCAATGAAAACGCTTTTTGCTGCATTTGGACCAAAACTAAAAATTACCAAAAAGTCAACCAGAAAACGAACGAGCAAGCCAACGTCTCAAAATCTACCCGCTCCCATCCTGACGACGAGAGCACCGACGCCTGAACCAAGAGAGCCCTGCAAATACCGTCCCACACCGCAGACCGATGAAAGCACCAACGCACTCAAGAGAAGAAAAAGAACAAACGCCATCGTCAGAACCCCTAAGATCGAGCCGGAGACCGATTCATCTGAGGAGGAGCTGAACGAGCGAGCCGCAACGACAAGAACCTCTCACGACGACTCCAGGATCGAAATGAGCAATGCGCATGCGCGAGACTACGCAGATGGCCCGGGAAGACATGAGTTGCCGAAAGGACCCTGCAGACTCGTCGCGAGCATTCCCACGCCGTTTTGTAATTTTCACCATCTACGAGACCACAGACTACCTCCGGTTGTAAGTAATGGACCTAATAATGTCGGAAACTTGCCCAGTGACTTCCCAAAGCTGAGAATAGATGGCATTAATTTACAAGAATGGTATCAGCAGCTCCAGGTGGTCTTTATGAAAGAAAACTTACTGTTTTTCATCACTAATCCCCCCAAAAGACCTTGGACTTTAAAGTTAGACTGCTTACACCATAGAGCATTTTTCTTATTAATTTCTAGTGTGTCTCCTGCCATGTATCACAGTATTAAGCAAAATCTGACTGTCTCAGAAATTATTCAATGCATGTTCAATTTGTTTCACAGTGATAGTGTAGCTACCACCACAAGAATGTCTAAAGATTTCTTTTCTTCTAGGATAAAACCAGGGGTTTCCATAAGTGAACATTTAATATCTTTAAACAAAATAAGAGCTGAGCTACATTTAAGGGGGGAGGTGATTTCAGACCAAACAATGAAAAGTGTTATCATAAACTCACTTGACCCATCATGGGACAATTATATGTCACATTTAGACACAATCAATCTTGGATATTTATCCATAGAAAGTCTATCCAATAAGTTAATAGCTGAAGACAATTCAAGGAAGAGCCGCTCTAACAATCACATTGAACATAAACCATATAGAAAAGTGGTTTTCCAAGAAAGATATAATGAAACATTCAGATGCCACAATTGTGGATCCAGGGAACACAATAGAAGAGATTGTCCCAAAATTACAAAAGAAAGACATAGGTCAGAACACAGAAACAAATACATCCATAGACAGTCTTCATTTGATAGACATAGATATAGAAGCCCACCAAATTACAAAGAATATAGAGGGGGTAGAGATAATTCAAAGGACAGAAAATCTGGTTCACTAAATGGACTAAACAAGCAAGACAACACTAACATACAGCGAACTGAGGATAATAATTGGCTTATTGATTCTGGAGCAACCAATCATACTACTAATAATAAAAACATACTATCTTCATTTATAGAAGATAAATTTGTAATAAAGGTAGCCAACCAAGAAAAAGTCCAAGTATTAGGAAGAGGAAATGTAACCTTGCCTGGTATAGGAAAAATAGAGGGGGTATTACTGATACCTGAGATACCTCATAACATATTAAGTGCCATAAAACTAAGCAGAGATTCTGATATTAATATTGTGTTTTCAAAAGGAAAAGCAACTTTGGAGAAAAATAAAACAGATATAGGTACAGTAATGATTAAAGGAGGCCTACCTTATTTAATAACTAAAGAGAAATGGTTACACAACATTGATTCAAATATGGAAGATTGTATTGAACTAGATAATGAAAACATTAGCAACAGTGACAATGACGAATGTAAAATAGCTCATGATAACAAGGATGCACATAATGAGAAAAAATCAAAAATAGGTAAGCCAATTCATGATGAGTGTGCTCATGTCTTACATAGGAAGTTAGGACATGCCAGTTTTCCTGTAGTACAGAAAATGACTGAACACGCAGAAGGTGTCAAAATAAAAAATTGTGAAAACTATCTGGAATGCTCAGTATGTAAATCTACAAAACTAAAAACTAGTCCCAGGCCTAGAAAATCTACAAGGTCAACTAACAAGATTTTTGATTTAGTACACATGGACCTGGTTGGTCCACTGACTCCATCAATCATTTATAAAAAACGTTACTTCTTAACTATTGTGGATGACTATAGTCGCTATGGATTTGTTTACACATTAAAACACAAAGATGAAACCTTTCAAAAATTTAAAGAGTTTTACAAACGCGTAGAAACACAACACAATATCAAAATAAAACAAATAATGACAGATAGGGGATGTGAATTCATGTCTAAGGAATTCTCCCAATGGTTGAAGGACAGAGGAATGTTACATTACACATCTAGCCCATTTTCCGCGTTCCAGAACGGAATTGCAGAGAGGAAGAACTCAACATTACAAACCATGATTAGATGCACATTGGAAGATGCTGGCTTAAGCAAACAATTCTGGTCAGAAGCCCTACAATATTCCAATTACACACAAAATAGAACTTGGTCCAGCATTGTGAATAAGACACCATATGAAGTGATGTATAATAGAAAACCAAAACTAGCACACATGCACATTTTTGGAGTCACCGCAGACGTACACATACCTAAACAATTAAGAAGAAAGGGAGAAAATGTGTCTAGAAGACTTAGATTTATGGGATATGAGACAGGTACAAAAGGATACAGATTCATTGATAATAATAATAAATTTATAGTTTCCAGAACAGCTGTGTTTCATGAACAGGCCAACTGGTCTAGAATACATCTTAATGAAATATTCCCAAACAACAACACAGATACTAAATCCCAAGAGAAAAGAACTGTAGAAAAGCAAAAAGACAACAAATATAAAAACAAAACCAAAACATGGACAAACAGTCAACACAAAATAAAGACAGATACATTAACAAAAAAGGAAGCAAGATATTTGCATGACAATAATAGTAAACCTGAGAAGCCAATTAGAAACACTAGAAACCAAATGCCAAATAAATATAAAGATTATATAATGCATATGGATGGAGAAACTATGACACCTAGCACATATGAGGAAGTGTTAAAACTTCCTCCTAAAGAAAAAGAAAAGTGGGAATTAGCAATGACAAAAGAGTTGGAAAGCTTACAAGGATTAAATGTATTTACACCTGCGATTGCACCAAAGGACAAAACAATTATTGGCACTAGGTGGATATATAAAATTAAAAATTTAGAGGGAGGCAATACTCTATACAAGGCTAGATTAGTTGCACAAGGTTATGCACAGAAATATCCAGAGGACTATACTGACACTTACTCCCCCACAGTAAGAACTGAAAGTGTAAAAACGGCTCTAGTTGTAGCATCAGCACTCAATCTCGATGTATTCCAGTATGACATACAGACTGCGTATTTACACGCAAAATTAGATAAGGAAATATATGTAAGGGCACCTCACAGTCAATATACAAATAAGAATGAGATTTGGTTATTAAACAAAAGTCTATATGGGCTAAAACAATCTGGTAAACGATGGTATGATTGTTTAGTAAAAGTATTAAGAACTATGGAATTCAATGCTACCACTGCTGATAATTGTTTCTTTGTTAAAAAGGGTAATGATTACATAGAATTTGTATTGATCTATGTGGACGACATTTTATATATAGGTAATCACAAAGAAAGAAGAGAAACATTTGTAACAAAGTTAAATGAACATTTCTCATTGAAATCCTTAGGTAAAGTAAATAAGTATCTTGGTGTTCAAATTAGTAAGACTAAAAGGGGATTCAAGCTTTCTCAGAAAGATAAGATCACAGAACTTTTGAACAAATGTAACCTAAATGATGCTAAACCCTGTGACACTCCAATGCAAACTGATTTCCTAAGAAATGCTGATGAATCATCCCCTGAATTCAAAGATAACACGTTCTATAGATCAATCATAGGTTCACTTCTTTACATTTCTAATTGGACAAGACCTGACATCGCTTTACCCCTTAATTTATTGTCCAGACATGTCAGCAAACCAACTATGTATCATTGGGAAGCTGTTAAAAGAATATTAAGATATTTAAAAAATACATTAGACTTTTGCTTAATGTTAGAACCTAATAATGTCAAGGAACCGAAATTCACATGTTACGCAGATGCAGATTGGGCTGGAGACACTTCATGCAGAAAAAGTACATCTGGTTACTTATTTCTCCTAAACGATTGTCCAGTTTACTGGTACACTGGCAAACAAGATTTAGTGGCCACTTCAACAACAGAAGCGGAATATGTTTGTTTATCTAAAGCAGCAAATAACCTTGTATGGTTTAATGATCTGATTTCTGATGTTTGGAAAAAACCTGCACTACCTTTTGTCATGCACGAAGACAATAAAGCAGCCATTGAAATATCTAGATCCGACGCCATTGGACAGAGATCTAGACACATAGACATAAAATTTAAACATGTGAGACAATTATCTCAAGATGGATTTATTAAGGCAGTACATTGTGAGACATCGGAACAGTTAGCTGACATATTGACAAAGCCTTTGCCATCTAAGCAACATAAATATTTGACTTCCAAATTATATGTATTATATTGTTCTGAATCTGAATGTAATAAATGTAGCATATCGAATCGGCATTTAGAGGGGGATTTGTCACAAGTAAATGCCTTATTCTCTAATGTGTAAATAGTATATGAACGGGATGTCAGGGGTTAATTTATCCTTCACTTCTTAATGTATTCATACTTCACCACTCCCATATCTAGCTCCACCCATTGTATATATAAGGAGCTACACACACTCTCTTCTTTGCTTCTATCTGTGAATATTCAGTGAATATAGAATGCCTTATGTAAATAAAAGAAAATATATTTGAACTCTTAACTCTCTCATAACTTATTGAGTCTGATCCAGAAAATATTGCAACAGTATCACTTCTTTTGATACATTAATCGTCTTTCTCAGATGGCCTTTCTGTTTTAACTTTCCCTTAATGCTGAAATATGTCCAGTGAATGTTTTGAATTGTGGTGTTGGAGAAGATTCTTGAGAATTCCCTGGAAATCAAATCAGTCAATCCTAAAGGAAATTAACCCTGACTGGTCTTTGGAAGCATAAAGCTGAAGCTCAAATGTTTTGGCCACCAAATGAGAAGAGACCCTGATATGGGGAAAGATTGAAGGCAAAAGCAGAAGAGGACAGCAGAGGATGAGATGGTTAGATAGTGTTGTTGACCCAGTGTGCATGAGTTTGGATAGAGACTCAGGGAGACAGTCAAGGACAAGAAGGCCTATGGTGTTGTGACCCAGGCCCAAGTAGGTAGTATTAGACACAAACAGTTCCAAAACAAACAGACTTTATTAGAACAGCTGAGAATTAACTCATTTTCAGCGTAGTCCAAACTAAATTAAAACAAATTCTTCATAACACAAATTCTTCAGTCTAATCACCAACCTTGGTATAATTAGGCAAACTGCCAAAGGCTTCTCTTGGCAAAAGTTCAGAAGCAGAAGACGCCGACCAGAGATAAGTGCAGCAAGACAAGAACAAGTCTATCAACGTTGTTTTCCGACAAAGAGCCCAAGAGCCATTGCTGGTCTTTTAAGCCTTATGGGAGGGGCCAATCATCTCTTGGCCTTACTCCTGAGTTGTCCTCTTTGCTGTAGCTGCTCTTGCCTTCTGGCAGCTCTTCTCATACGCGCACTAGGAACAGGCTCCTCCTGTTCCTCTGCCTCTCTACTGTCAGCTTCTGGAGGCTCCAGAGTCCGCACATCACTCCCCGATGGCCCTGGCCCCATCTCTGCCTCCGATGCAGAGTCCTCATCTAGGCCTTCCCCAGCCTCCAGGACTGGCCCCTGTTCTTCCTCAGCCTCATTGCTGTCCGACTCTGCTTCCAGCTCCGCAGACTGCTGGCAGACCACAACATATGGTCCAAGGGGTCACGGAGAGATGGCATAACTTAGTGACTGAACAACAAAACATTCCAGTGAAAGAAAACTTCTTGACTCTTTAGACAATCAGTTCCATTGATAAACAGCTCTTACTATTACCAGGTTTATCCCAAGGTTGATTGAGAATTTTATCTCTCCCCCCACTTATTTTTTAAAACAAGTATTTATCCAACTTTGCATCATAGACAGGGGGAAAAAAGGAATTTTGGAGGAAAAAAATGAAAACAGGAGAAGTTGAAGGCAGAAGATTCTGAATGCTTACCCCATGAAAATGGCTTTGATACATGTGGGTTTAACTATGTTTGCTGTCCTGTTGTTCTTTCTGACAAGCTCTTCATTCTTAACCACTACATGGCAGTCGTTCAAAATATAATCCTCCCTGCTGGGAGCGACTGAGCCTAATGAATTTGGTAGGTGTAGCTGGATGAGAACTTCCTTCAGTTCATGTTTTGATAACAGCTTATCAAAACAACGTGAACTGAAGGAAGTTGTCATCCGACTGCAGATTTGGTCATAAAACAAATTGGAAAGAATTTGAGGCTTTAAAACAAACAAAAACACTAATCTGGGAGAATCTCAATACTATATTCCTTGATCTTCCATTCCCCCCAGATAAACATGCCCAGCTCTTTCAAATGTTTCTTACAAGATTAATTTTTTAAGCACGTACATATATATATACCACTGCTTTTTCAGAGTATATAACGTTATTCAAAATACAGAAACAATACAAGAAATAGTAAATTAAGGAAATTAATGTTATATGACTGGAAAATAAAAATATAGTTAAATATTTAGCCAATATCTAGCCAATATCGCTCTTCAGATCTTTACACCACTGCAAACTGCATCTGCAAAGCATCTTTCCTTCTGCATGTTCTATGATTTAAAATCTGGTCATTCACTTCAGTGTTCAATCCATAATCAAAATTAAGTTTGAAATGGCACTGGGAAAATATGTATAGAGGATTGTGTGTTTGTTAGTATGATTTACTGGATTAGGGATTTTCTTTCTTTCTTTCACTGTAAGTTATTGAGATGTATTGTGTTGGGGGGGGGTGCACTAAGGGAGGCTCAGCCAATCTCATTGTACACAAGTTGTGCATTGACAATAAAGGTTTGAAATTTGAATTTGAAATTTGAAAAAGGGTGAAATGGCTTGTTGTTGATAAATAATAACTGAAAGAACAGAGAATTGGGGGGGGGGAGTTAAGAAAGCAACCACGTAATGAGGGCACACAACATATAGCTTTCTCATGGAATCCCCAGTGAGTTTTAGCAGATATCATCAAATTATCACTTTCTTCATAGCATTAGCAACTTTCTCTTAAAAAAGAATCACTCATCCAGATTATGGTCTCAGTTTCTGGGGTTATTTTTGTATTTAAGATAAATTTCCAGCGTATTTGCACCAGAGTTCAATCCATTCTGGAATGCTGGATGATTAATGGCAGCCAAGACCTGGAGGTTACTACAGCTCTTTGCTTCCATCTAGTGGTCCTCTGGAATTTTGCAGATTGTCAATGTTAGCCCTATTATTCTGAGGGCACAGTTCTTTTGGTTTGGCATTTATCCATCTAAAGGCTAATTTGTACCCACCTTGACTTATCATTGCACCTATTTCTATGGGCTCTGGGAAGCAAATATAATTATGGGGAAATAACTTTAAGGGACATTTAAATTTTACTGGGCAGTTCAGAAAAGTGGCAGTCCACAGTGGACTGTGATCAGAGGCCTAATTTTTGGTTCACAAAATGTGTAAGCTAGAAAAGGAATGGAGGCAGTTTCATACGGTTATGAACTCCTTTCAGAAAGTAAACACTAAGACAAAGAGGTATTGAGATATAAGCAGCTCTATAATGCTAAAATTGCAAGGGGACGTCACACAAAGAATATTCAGAAATTTGGGGGGAAAGTAAACTCTGGTTGCCAATGAACTTATCCTTAAGCGCATGAGGGCCTTACAGGACAATGCAGGGTGGGAAAGTGTGAAGAGCATTTATGACAGCCAGGGATTTAAGATGTGTAACTGCTCTCTGAGAGTTAATCCCAGTACAAGAGCAGTTTAAAGAGACACTTTAGGAGCCTAGTTTCATTCAGGTGAAAGAGAACAAAGAGAACAATATCCCAGAATAATAAACACTGTAATGTGCATCTACTTGGTTATGGAACATTAGACCTACTGAATCTATTGTGTATATATTCACTGAGAGTGAGACGTGCAGAACAGGATTAATTATTACAGCTTTACAGAACTGGCTTTCCTCTCAGGAAACAATTGTATGGCATGCCATTCCTGCATGACCACACAACGAGCAGGTATTGAGAAATTTGGGGATGATAATGATGACGACAATAACTTTTTTGCCCTTCTCAAAAAGCAAAGGCATTCAAATGTCTGCAGTAAATCAATGTATTTAAATGTTTTAGCAAATATCAAAAAGTTGATCTTAGGAAAGTATTCTGGAAGCATTTTTTTTTGTAGCAGCAACATCAGTATGGACTTCCTGATTTCAAAAATTAAATTTGCAGATATTTTTCAGGGGGATGAAGTTCACTTAGCAAAAGAAGAGGACAAAGGAGAAATTTTAGGGCAGTTGCATACAAATTTTGCTCTGCTCCAGAATCAATCCAGATCTACTACATTCTCATGCTAACATATATCTAGAAGATGATTCTTGCTTTAGCTGCAGTATTTTTTGAAATTGGGGGGGGGATTCTTTTTGTAACACTGAAGCTCTGCAGGTCTTATTAAGCGATGTGAACTTTTGCTTCTCTGCAAGTGGTTGGCTTTAGCGGAAACATGGATTGGTTCTTGGGCTCCCCATCTGTACCATACAGAAAAATATGAACAAAGATCAGCTTTAAAATGGTGAGCGAAAGGAGTGAAAACTCTATGGTAAAAACTCTATGGTGCTCAGAGTAACAGTACACCTCACTGATTTGCTAAATTAAATTATATGTGTTGCTACTTTTAAGGTTTTGGAGACCTGGATTTCAACTATTAATTCTTAATATTGTATTAAGAAGCCAATGTATGATAAAAATTCTCCATAATAACAAAGAAACTCTTGGGAATAAGAGATGTGTGTAAAAACAAATAGCGCTGCACATAACACTGGGTACTTCTAATCATGCCTGATTAAAGCACTTGAGTGCATTGTTTCTTCTTGGTGCAAATGAGAAAAGGCAAATGAAATTTGCCTCACAAAAGGCAAATGAAAAAGATTTTGGTTTTTAAAAACTCTTTTCAAGTTAGTCTTTGCCTTTGACACTTTTATCAGACTAAGCTACATTTCTATCATGATTTCCAAGCTAAGGCCAAAATACCCTATCTTTGTCTTTTTTCCTGAAATTATAGCCACTTTATGACAGCCTCTGCTAATCTTATGGCTGCCTGAAGTTTTTAAGCTACACATTTCAGACTTACCTGCCAATAGAATAATGGCCGTGTTGGCCTGGAATGCTGAGACTTTTGGTCCAAGCACATCTAGAGTGTCTAGGTTTGTAGAAGGGTGATTTATAGTTATGGATTTTTTTACCCCTGTGGGGATGTTACAGTGGGATATAATATTACAATACAGAGTGTAACAATAAATAAACAGAATTTACTCTACCTTCAGATGGCTTTAATTATGAAATAATTCTGAACATTAAAATAAATAACAACTGCCGTGACAAACTTGTGTCTCATTTTGCCAGGAAAAATTTAGTGACCAATTTTATTCAGAAATAACTATCAATCTATCAGAGGGCTTGCCAAGCCCTATCTATCAATCTATCAGAGGGCTTGCAAAAGAGTATGAGACAGGGAAAGATACACATTGAGAAATAGACTTATTTACATATCCTAGGTCCAGTAGTGGGTTTCAAATCCCGTCGCTACCGGTTCGCTTGTGGGCGTTTGCACATTTGTGTGCACTTGATACTTCTGTGCATGCACAGTAGCATCCTGGCGTGTGGGCTGAGCCTCCTACCATCGTTGCTGGGTGGTTAGGGGTTCTGGGGCGAACCGGTAGCAACCCACCACTGCCTAGATCAGTTAGATAATCTAGGTCAGTTATCTCCAGACGTGTTAGACTACTTCAATCCCTACCCAGTACAGGTAGTCCTCGATTTAGGACCACAATTGAGCCCAAAATTTATGTTGTTAAGTGAGACATTTGTTAAGTGGGGTTTGCCCCGTTTTATTACCTTTCTTGCCTCAGTTGTTATTTTATTTATTTATTTATTTGTTTAAATTTCTATACCGCCCTTCTCCAATATAGGACTCAGGGCGGTGAACAGCCAAAGTAAAAACAAGACATATTAAGTGAATCACCACAGTTGATAAGTTAGTAACCTGGTTTTTAAGTGAACCTGGCTTCCCCATTGACTATCGGTCGCAAAAGGTGATCACATGATCACAGGACATTGCAACGGTCATATATATGAACCAGTTGCCAAGCTGGATTTTGATCATGTGATCCTGGGGATGCTGCACAGGTTGTAACTGTGAAAAATGATCATTAATCACTTTTTTTAGTGCTGTTGTAACTTTGAATGGTCACTAAATGAACTGTTGTAAGTCGAGGACTACCTGTATGGATAAAACCTTTCTGGCTGATGATAGTGATAATTATAATGTATCACAATTAGAGAGTATTTGGTTGGCCAAGAATTCCATAGGCTAAACACTCAAAGAGCAATTCCCCCACCAGACGTTTGGTCTCAAAAATAAATCAGTTGTTTTTTTTTTTTAAGGGAAAGTAGTTCTTGGAATGTAGCCATTGTTTTCAGCAAGGTTAGATCAACTTTTAGTAACACATTCATTTTCCAAAAACTTTTAATAAGATAACTTGCGCTTAAATAACTTAATTTCCTTCCTTAACATTCATGGAAAAGGTTTTGAAAATTACAAAAACATAATTTGATTTGGATGTCCTAGGTATATGTGTTGCTTGGCAAGTATTGATAAAAAAGATAGGACAATGAAGATGGATGAGTAATTTGAAAGAAATATTCAATTAAACTCTTTCCTTTCCAACGGTAATAACTTGAGAGGTAACTTAGTTAGACTCCCAGTGTTGTCACCATTTCTATTTGATGACATTTTTTATGTGTTTTATCTATATTTTTTCCATCCAGTCCCGGTTTCAGGATGGATGGCCACTTGCATTTAATTCCACTGGTCGGAAGTGCACAAGTCAATGTAAGGCAATGTCTTGGTACTGTGAATGAAAATCTGATTTAAGTTCATGAAATAAATAGCTGTGGTATAAATAATCCAAACTGACATATTTGTTCTTTCCAAATTTTTAACTCTTACCTTGGGATGCTCAGTAGTTTCTCGTTTGGTAATTTTCCATCACATTTCTTGGTGACTCTGCAGTTGTTCCAGTCTGAAGGCATACACTTTGGCCACAGCCTCCACAGTAAGTCTAATACAGGTAGTCCTCAACTTGCAACAGTTCATTTAGTGACTTTTCAAAGTTACAATGACACTAAAAAAGTGATTTATGACTGTGTCATGGCCCTGTTGGAGCCTGAGTCCATGGAGGAGTTTGAGCCGGAGCTGGGGCCGATGGAGGTCAAGAGAGTGGCCTTGTTGGCTGTGGAGAAATGTGGGGGGGAGCTGGATGAGGCAGCCCAAGGTGCCTCATGCTTGGGATGGCTTGCCAGCAGGGAAGAACAGGGGCAGGATGACAGAGAGAGGGAGGGAAGAAAGGGCAGAAAGTGGAGATGAGGAGTGAAAAAGCTCAGGCGATGAGCAAGGACTGCCCCTCCTGATCCCTGAGCACGGATATTGGAGAGGAGGCAGGAACAGCACAGGCTGACCCAACGAATCGGGAGGAGAACACCCTGCCCCTCTTCACAAGACACACCTGGGGACTGAGACTTAAGGAGACGGTGTGGGGAGGGGCCCTTGTCGGGAACAAACACTGAATTCGTGGAGTTTTGTGTGCTGTTGCTGATGTCTGGAGTTTGCTAGACGTCTTGCCTAGTTGTTTTGCTTTGTGGACTCATTGCCTTGTTCCTGTGTTTCGTGGAACTCATTGCCTTATTCCCTTGCCTCGTGTTGTGACCCAGGCCCAAGTAGGTATTATCAGACGCAATCAGTTCGAAACAAACAGACTTTATTAGAACAGCTGATAATTAACTCATTCTCAGTGTAGTCCAAATTAATTCAAAACAAATTCTCCATAACATAATTCTTTAGCCTTATCACCAACCTTGGTCTACTGTGGCAAACTGCCAAAGGCTTTTCTTGGCAAAAGTTCAGAAGGAGAAGACACAGACAAGAAATAAATGAAGCAAGACAAGAAACAAATCTATCAACATTGTTTTCCAACAAAGAGCCCAGGAGCTGTTGCTGGTCTTTTAAGCCTTATGGGAGAGGCCAATCATCTCTTGGCCTTACTCCCGAGTCGTCCTTTTTGCTTTAGCTGCTCTTGCCTTCTGGCAGCTCTTCTCATGTGTGCACTAGGAATAGGCTACTCCGGTTCCTTTGCCTCTCTGCTGTCAGCCTCTGGAGGCTCTGGAGTCTGCACATCACTCCCAGATGGCCCTGGCCCCATCTCTGCCTCTGACACAGAGCCCTCATCCGGGCCTTCCCCAGCCTCCAGGACTGGCTCCTGTTCTTCCTCAGCCTCATTGCTGTCCGACTCCGCTTCCAGCTCCGCAGGCTGCTGGTGGACCACAACACCTCACTGGATTTTTTTTGCCTGGAAGCCATTGTGCTAACAGCTTTTTGATGGAATATTGGCAGCCAGAGGCTGCTGGAGGTGTGTGTGTGTGCATTTTGCTGTGGGACTTGCCATAAACATGGAAGTATTTGGGGAAAGTTGGAACAATAAAGCGGAGTTCGAACTATCGGCTGACTGTGTGCCTTTGTACCTTGCCATGGGTCATCACAGACTATTTTTATGCTTATGATCATTGCGGCAGTCCCATGGTCATGTGATCAAAATTCAGACACCTGGCAACTGACTCTATTTCATCCCCAACCCGCCAGCGAGTCAATCTAAATTTAACCACAATAAAGTTTTAAGGACTGGATCACTTGCAAGTCTTGTTACAGGGACAGATTAGAGGTTGGACTACATGGCAAATGATGCCAATGCGTTTTTCTGCCAACTCAAGGACACAGGAATTCATATTAATGCAACCATGAGAGAAAGTTCTAAGAGTAACAAAATAGTCTGAAGGTTCTGTGGAGCTACCTAATCATGCAATCTTAGTTTACCTGAGTCTAAAATTTTATCTTTTAGAATGAGAGGCAAACATAGAAGTGCACACATCCTCATGCATAGTGAAGGAGTGCCAATGAAACCATGTTAGACACATTTTTTCCTGGAAAGTCTCTCGGCTATCACTCTTCCATAGTCAATTATAACCTGGCATTGGTTTGGTTCCCCCTGCCTTAAAACATGACATCATATTTCTTGATTGCGTTTCTTTATTTACAGCCAAGAAAGTTTCCCTTCATTTTGGCTTGTGCATGCGCACGCCTGTAGATAATTTCTTTGATCTCTGACATCTTCTTTTCATGTTGCAGATTTACAACTTCTCAAAGCATTCTCCAGCCATTTCTTAGATCATCACCCATCCTGAAATTTTTGTTTTCTAGAGATGCCATTGTGCTATATTTCCATCATATACAATTGATTTCTTATGCTAGCTGAATGGTATCAGATTGGAGAAGGCTATGATAAACAGTTTTTTTGTAGAGAGTTATTGTAGCATATTAATTCCAGTCTTGGGATGGGATCTATATGACTGATGAGATGCTGTAATCTGTTTTTTTTTATGTTGTAGAAACTGATCTCTCAATTTAGTTATAATGAAAAGATTTAAGACTTGAATATGTTGATTGTTACATGCAGAGGTTCATAGAATTTCCTAATATTTACTAAGACAGAAAAGTGATTGCTTCAACATCAGTACCAGGAACTTTCAACATATAAATTTCCAAATTTGCAATATGTTGCCTGATTACAAATTCTGATCTCATGAATTTGGGCTCAGAATAGCCCCCATTTTTCAAGTAGGCTTCTTAAAAGTTCTTGTACTTCTTTAAAAAATTAAAATTATTGTTTGAGGGAATAGAGAATGAAATAACTGGTCACAGTGTGTGTGTGTGTGTGTGTGTGTGTGTGTGTGTGTGTGTGTGTGTGTGAGAGAGAGAGAGAGAGAGAGAGAGAGAGAGAGAGAGAGAGAGAGCGGGCGCTGACAGGCGGACTTTGAGACCTGAGTGCTATGCAACAGAGTGAGCTCCCTTTCCTGCCCCTGCTCCTGCCCACCTAGCAGTTTGAAAGCATGAAAATGCGAGTAGATTAATAGGTATCACTTTGATGGGGAAGTAACAATGTTCTGTGCACTTTTGATATATAGCCATGTTTCCCACATAACCACGAAAAATATATTTGGATAACACTGGCTCCTTTAGTCAAGAAATAGCGATGAACACTGTGTCCTAGAGTTGGACATGACTGAGCAGAGAAAACTTTACCTTTTATATTGATAGAGAGCCAGTTTGGCCCAGGGATTAAGACACCAGGTTAGTAACTAGGAAACTGTGAGTTCTAGTATTGTCTTAGGCATGAAAGCCAGCTGGGTGACTTTGAACCACTCATTCTCTCTCAAACCAACTCACCTCATAGGGTTGTTATTATGGGGAAAATTGGAAGAGGAAGGAGTTTTATGTATGTACACCACCTTGAGTTATTTACAAAAATAATAAAAGTGGGATAAAACATTTAAAATAATATTTTTTTTAAAAAATCAACAAAATGGGATCTCAGATGCCCAAAGCTTATTGAGAACTGATGAATCCTTGTGTGGAAATGTCTCACAACAGTTTAAAAACTGACACATGCCCACCTCAAAAGCTAATTATATAAATATTTCAATACTGCAAATTACCTGACCAGGACATTATTTGAACAGTAATCTTCTTCACACTGTGAAAATATAACACTGTCAAGGGTTTAGCCAGAGGTTGCAAATGATCCCAAAGCATCCCCCATATCCCCATAGTCTCAGCATGGCTACTTTTTTAAAAAATACATCTTCTAATAGTTCTGGAATCAATTCCAGGTTTTGATGAGATGTCATGCTTATCAAAGAATGTGTTACTGTATAAGTTAGGCAGCCACAAACCTGTTGTTTCCTTATAAAAATAAAGCAATCACAGCTTTTAATCTCAAGATAAAATATTTAATACTCCTGAATACAAGTATCATTTTCCAAACAACAACAAAAATAATACTTGGCTGTGAATGCAACCACATTTGTTGAACAGTTACAATAACAGTCTCCAATGTTTTCCTGTTATTCTTTCAATTGACATAAGAAGTCTCCTATGTAACTCATACTTGTGCAACATTAATGAAGTGGATTGGTGTGGATTATAGTGAATTTACTGGGGTCCATTCAACCCTCTTCAATACATATCAGAGAAATTCAGGGGTAATTTAGAAGGAGCCAAAAAGTTTCCTGTAATTATGAACAAGAGCAGATAAGGATTTTATTCACTTTTAGTATTGATGACATTCTGAATTCATTATCATGGCAGCCAAAAAAGCAGTGGTGGGATTCAGCGGGTTCGCACCGGCTCAGGAGAACTGTTTGTTAACTCTTTGTGGAATTCTGCAAACCGGCTGAATAGTCAAGCCTTCCTGCCTGCCTGTCTAATGATTCCAGTAGCTCACACACATCTCAGACGTTCCTGCTCATTTGTAATTAACCAAAGGAAGAGAAAAGAAAAAGAAGAAATAACCATATAGCCATTTCCTCTGCAGAAAAATTCTAGCCCCTTTAAAACTCAGGTGGGAAAATAAAGTGAAAGAGAGGGTTATTTTCTTTTCTCTCTCCCTTCAGTTAATAACTACAGGCAGACAGACAAGAACCATTTAACAGGCAAATACTTAATTGCGATAACAAAACCACAGGAATGCAGTCAACACAAAAACAATGGAAATTTACAGGTCATACAGATTAACAGAATTGGAAGGGACCTTGTAGGTCATCTAGTCCAACCTCCCACCCAAGCAGGAGATCCTACACCATTTCTGACAGATGGCAGTCCAGTCTCTTCATGAAAGCCTCCAGTGATGAAGCTCCCACAACTTCTGAAGGCAAGCTGTTCCATTGGTTGATTGTTCTCACTGTCAGAAAATTCCTCCTTATTTCTAGGTTGAATCTTTCCATGTTCTTGACAGGATTAGGCTAGGGAAGGAGATTTAAAAATATTAATATACAGCAGGAGTTTCTTGTCAGAGTTCTTATGTCTTTTTAAATACATGTTCTAATTAGCAGAATTGATTGTATTAATTTGGAATAGGGTTACAATGCTGTTTCTATGTTTATGTATTTTGAGCCTGCATTTTCAGCATTTAAGAGTTAGCTTACAGTATTAGACTGTAAAGATTTCAAATTATCTTGTAATTGTGTTGTTTGTGTGTGATGGAGCATCCACAATTTCTGAAGGCAAGCTATTCCATTGGTTAATTGGTCTCCCCCTTAGGAAATTTCTTCTTAGTCCTAAGTTGCTTCTCTCTTTGGTTAGTTTCCATCCATTGTTTCTTGTTGTGCCTTTTAGTGCTTTGGAAAATAGATTGACTCCTTCATTTTTGTATGAGCCCCTCAAATTTCTGGACAGAACAGTGGAATCAGTGGAAAAACGT
Organism: Pantherophis guttatus; assembly: GCF_059756535.1. Lineage (NCBI taxonomy): Eukaryota > Metazoa > Chordata > Lepidosauria > Squamata > Colubridae > Pantherophis > Pantherophis guttatus. Next base: position 285,845,370 of record NC_142063.1, on the reverse strand, counting down.
GTCTCCAGAAGTTGTAAATGCTCCAACACTGGAAGTTTTTAAAAAGAGATTGGATAACCATTTGTCTGAAGTAGTGTAGCGTTTGCTGCCTAAACAGGGGTTTGGACCAGAAGACCTCCAAGGTCCCTTCCAACTCTGTTATTCTATTCTGTTCTATTCTAAATATTGGTACAGTGCTCTTTTATTGTGCTCTTTTATTGTGAGTTGGACTAAGGAGAAATTTCCTAAGGGTGAGATCAATCAAGTTGGCCACATCCACCCAGTCACATGACCACCCAGCCAGTCATTAGGGCAGAGAACTGGTTGTTAAATTATTTGAATCCCACCACTGCAAAAAAGCCAATGTAATCCTAAATTACATTAACAGAGGGATTCAATCAAGATCACGTGAGGTACTAATAATGCTTTATAAAGCCTTACTAAGACCACACCTAGAATCCAGTTTTGGTCACCACACTATAAAAAAAGATGTTGAGATTCTAGAAAAAGTGCAGAGAAGAGCAGCAAAGATGATTAAGGAACTGGAGGCTAAAACACATGAAGAACAGTTGCAGGAACTATGCATGGCTACTCTAGTGAAGAGAAGGACCAGGGGAGACATCATAGTAATGTTCCATTACTTGAGGGGCTATTACAGAGAGGAAGAAGTCAACCAGTGGTGGGTTGCTCCCAGTTCAGTCTGGTTCTTGCGAACCGGTAGTAATGGCGGTGGGAGGCTCCGCCCACCCACCCGGACATCATCATGAATGATCTGTGCATGCACAGAAACTCCCGTTGCGAACCGGTAGTGGAGGTAAATAGAACCCACCCCTGGAGTCAACCTATTTTCCAAAGCACCTGAAGGCCAGACAAGGAATAATGGATGGAAACTGATCAAGGAGAGATTCAACCTAGAAATAAAGATAAATTTTCTGACAGTGAGAACAATCAACCAATGGAACAGCTTGCCTTCAGAAGTTGTGGGAGCTTCATCACTGGAAGCTTTCAAGAAGAGACTGGACTGCCATCTGTCAGAAATGGTGTAGGGTCTCCTGCTTGGGTGGGGGTAGGGGTTGGAATAGATTCCTTCCAACTCTGTTATTTCATTATTCATCCCTGTGACGAAGGGTATTCTTTATAACATTTTCTTACTTTTGCACTTTTTGTACTTTTTGTATTTGTATTTGTATTTGTCAATACAGATATCCAAAACTTAATTGGCACTGAGTGTATATGTATCATGTTCTAAAGATTGCTGGATAGGATTGTTTTATTTTATATTTTATTAATTCTTAGCCACCATGGCTACTGTTTTGCAGCAAGTCAGAATATATTTAAATAAATGTAAATAAAATAAATCTACTGATTATCTGAAGAGCTTAATATAATTAAAACACTGATTAATATAGAATGTTGGATCCTGAAGTAAATAGCCTGGTTAATTGGTTCTGAAAGAACTGAATCTTGATTTAATTTTGTTGTCTAACATTTTATTTATTATTTCTCAAGAATCAAATTAACAGTCTTCCTCACAGGAAAATATTGTGACTTTTGAAGTATAATTATTTGCTTTAATCCTAACCAGGAAGATTTTATTTATTATAAAATGGTTTCTGTTTTATATCTTAATTAAACACAATAGTGATGTTAAGAATATTTGTACTTTTTTGGTTTTTCAAAAACCTCATTAAAATTGGCTCAGCCTCCAGCCTCAGTGTGTTCTTCAGAACTACCACAGAATTGCTTAAGAATCTTAGATTCTACAAAATCAGCTAGGAAAATGAAGGCAATCCTGCTTTGCTGCTTTGCTGCTATTCTAGGCAGGCAAACTTTGTCTATAGGAATCCTGGTGAAACTGTGATTTGATGAATGCACAGCTCAGTTTGTTAAGAACAACATAGCAATTGAAAGCAATATAATGTGGCCAGAGGAAAATGAAAACAATGTCTTTTCATTAACATGGAAAACTCCCAACGGTGTATAAATGCATGAAGGTATGTATTAATGTCCCAAGAATATCAACTAGTAGGATCTATCTAATCCTGCCATTTTCATTCATTCATGAGAAGAGAAACTAAAGGAACCGACACTAAATTGATACTCCTAATTTCAAATTCACCAAATGTAAATTGTTTTTTTTTTCATAGCTTTGATTTTGTTTGTTTTCAATTGCTTGATCAGTATGTACTCTTTTCTGCACTCTGAGTCTGGAAATAGTGCCAAAAAGAACAATGACGATGATTAGGGGGATGGAGGCTAAAAGATAAGAAGAATGGTTGTAGGAATTGAGTTTGTCTAATCTAGTGAAAAGAAGGACTAGGGGTGATGTGATAGCAGTGTTCCAATATTTGAGAGGCTGCCAAAAAGAAGGGGTCAACTTATTTCCAAAGCACCAGAAGGCAAGATAAGAAACAATGGATGGAAACTAATCAAGGAGAAAGCTTTCTGGTTTTTCTTTGAGGATGTTTCGCTTCTCATCTGAGAAGCTTCTTCAGCTCTGTTTTTTTTCGGATGAGAAGTGAAGCGTCTTCAAAGAAAAACCAGAAAGTCCAGTTGCCTCTTGAAAAAGCACCTTTGGGACAACCATGACCTGGATGACTGAGAATCTCCATAGATAAACAAGGAGAGAAGCAATCTAGAACTAAGTAGAAATTTCCTAATAGTGAGAACAAGTAATCAGTGGAATGACTTACTTTTAGAAGTTGTGGATGCTCCATCACTAGAGGCTTTTAAGAAGAGACTGGACAGCCACTTGTCCAGAATGGTCTAGGGACTCCTGTTTGAGCAGGGGTTGGACTAGAAGACCTCCAAGCTCCCTTCCAACTCTGTTATTATGTTGTTCTATGCACTTGCTTACAGGCAAGGATTGAGAAGAGGCATTTTGCTTGACCTGAATTTAAATAAATGTATTTATATCTACTAATATGTCAATATCCCTTGAAATGTCCATTTCTCTGAATTTTACTACTTTAATTAGTGTGTGGTTTGAAATGCCTATGCTTGGAAAAGTTAAATGGGAACTTTCTATGTTTGTCTTACATGAAGGTACAATGTGGAAATGACGTGGACTAAATAAAAACTAAATCAGATTAAATGTAGGTGGATTTGTTCAAAGATGGACACTGGTACAGCAGTCTACTTCTAATTTGCATCAGTTTCTCAGGTTTTCATTTATATGAATTTTGTAATATGTACAGTTTTAAAAGTACATATTTAAATAGTAATAAAAGTGCTTTTATTACTATACTTTCACTCAAAGAATGGGGTTTTAACTTGTAAGCTGAACTACAAAACTTGAAGAAGAATGTAATATGGAAGATAGATCACTTCAAGGTTATACAACAGTCCAGAAAATGTGGATCAGGTCAGTTGTTTTAAAAAATGGAGAAAAAATGTTTGACAACTTTCTCAAAGTCCATCTTTTCCCTTATCTATTACATAACATCCCTTGCTATTTTCTGGTGGTTCTAATATAAGGAACATCTGTAGCTATGTTACAGCTTATTTTTGGTACACAATTTTCCATCATTAATGATCAGTTCCTGTGTGTATGCCCTGAATACTAGTGTAGGATGCTTCTCGGAAAAGTCAGCGATAGATCTAGATCGTATTAGATTCTATTGTTGATGGAAATTTTAGAGCTAAGTTCTTGCTATATGAGTGCCAGAGTTGCTTCTGCAATCTCTGGCAGATGCTATTATAATCAGATTGTGAAAAGGGTACATACAATTTCTCAAACTGAATAGACCACATTGGAGAAATCATATCAGTATGTTATGGAAAAGCATCTGGATCCTTTTTGGAAATCTGGCACAGGAGAATTCTAAAATAAGCAATACGGAGTAGTTAAATAAGGCCACCAAAGCCATTGATAGTGCAGGGATTGTCCCCCATCCACTGTCTCTTCTGAACAATTGCAGAGAGGATGGAATATTGCCAGAAATAGCATGGTGCCAGATGGGAGGCTGACAGATGTTCTTAACATCTATTTGGTACCTTAATTTTTATCCAAATTAAAATAGGAACATTTGTCTGGATTCTGAAAACAAATTAGATGGTTTCATTTGTATTATTTTAAATAGCTACTATGGTAAGGAAGAAAGAACAGATATCCTGAGATAAGCAAGGAAGCACTCCATCCCTCACAATTCAAGCCTCGTGGCTTGATTGAAATTTCATCCATGCTGCCCATGCACAGAGGGGAAAACATCTGCCAAAGATGTTTCATAGGTCTTGACTGAGTAGGAATATATATGGGTACATGTGGAAGCCATATGCACTCTTGTACTATGCATGTATGCTTACATGCTGAGACAATAAAACCAATAATAATGTACCAGCAGGGTGGCTGAATTATATTTTTATTTATCGCTCAGTGTGATTTTTTTATACCGTGATGAGGATTGATATTTAATGAAAAATTTCATGCAAATTGTACAAGTATTTACATTTCTATCCAGTAGCTTTCTAGGATATCATTATTAGATGCAAACCCAAAAGGGAAGGATTGAAAGCAGCTAAAGAAACGGGAGCTGTGAGATAGTGCTGCTCATAAGACAGGCTTACAGGGGAAAATACTTAAGGCTGTGTTTGTCCTCACAGTGGAGACAAATAGAATTCCAACTGAATGTGCGTTGTACTCTTATACTCAACAATTAATATGTTCTTGAACATCAGCCACTTTCCTCATTAGAAGCTGCATTTTTCCCCTAACAAAACCAAAGGGGAGGACAAGGGGGGGGGGAAAGGATTATGCATTATTTTCAGCTACCTCATATGCTTTCCCAAGCCTATTTTTTCTTTTTAATTAAAACCAATTGGAATATATGAAAGCATTTATTTGCAGTCTGCATGTTGCCAATCCTTCATTAAACAAAGCATCACATACCTTTAGAAGCAGGAAAGGTAAAGTTATTTAGTATTTACAACATATCATTTGGGAATCTCTCCTCTGCTGTTTAGCACAGATGGACTGCTTTCTGAAGGGCATGTCTTCAAGGTACTGTATTGCCTAGGACACATTGCTGGCAGGAACAAGTATCTATTATTAAATGATGACATTAACAATATCCTGGAGATAGGGATGTCCAAAAGCTGTACCTGCAAGCTGAAATATGGTGAATGGCAGCCTGCTTTTGTGTACGTGCTTAGATATCGAATGTCATTTAGATAAAGTACTCCTGTGCAGCAATGCCAGCATTAGTCTTATTCCAGCATGTGTTGTTATCAGGTGCAGACATTTGGGCATAAGTGCACACATTGGAAAAAATAATTTTTACTGCCATTTATTATCGTGGTATTTGGGAATCGTTGCTTAATGAAGCAGTTGCTAAACACGGAATACCTGTAGTAGGTTCCTGCAGTGGAGAGGGGTTGGATTAAATGATATTGAAGCCTTTTCCAACCTTTACGTATTATAATTCAACATATCCTTCATAGCAAGAGTGGGCTGCATGGATGAATGGATAGCATTCAGTTCAGAAGGATAGCAGGGTCAATGATATTGAAGGGTACTGAGAAAGAGCCAGGATGAGCTCACCACAGTTCATTGACAACATCACCGAAGCTATCTCAGTACCATATCCCAGTCTGAATCCCAACTGGGAAAGGTCCAATAAACCATTGATATTTGGTACCCGCAGAGTACTAGTTTCATTTGTTAGGCAGCAGTGATTGTTTTATCTTTCCATTGTGCAAGAATCTCGCTAGAACCTTGTAGCTTCACCAGCTTCCAATTATTTAATTCTAACTGAAGGTAAGACATCTGAAAGGAACTCCTCTATGGCACATTTTCAGATCCGTAAGTATAAGATCACCAGAGAAGCCACAAAACAATAAAGAAATGTGTAATGAAATGCATACATACATATACTAAATGCAAATTCCAAAATACCACCAATAAACCGAAGAGCAATAATAATTCATCCCAAACACGAATGCATTATAAAGAACATTTTTAGAAATGGGAAGATTGTGGTATGCCCTGTTTCACCTATATTTAAGTCTTGTCACCTAAAATAGGAGCTCACTTAAGAACTTGAATTTCAGGATAGTCTGAGTGCATAGCCCTCTTATTTTTTGGACCAAATCTAGTTACCTTCTGTTCCTAGAAGGCTAATTCAAGCACCGCAAGCCTTTAAGGGCATTCAGAATTCAGAAGAACAGCAATGAAGCATCTATGATTATCAAGGAAAATTATCCTAAAATGACAGGTGCCATAACTGCTTGCAGTAAATATTCTGAGTTCACAGCCAACAGAATCAGGGCTGTCTCTTAGAGTGTCTTTGTGAGTCAGAGGGTATAGTAGGTGGGGAATGTTGTGGCTGAAATAAAAGTTATTTCATGGCCAGACTAGAAATGTCACCAGCGTATTACATTACTACTGACTGCCCTGTCCTTTCCTAATTCAACTTGTCCACTGATTCAACTCATCCACCGGAGTTGCTTAAATAGAAAGTAAAGCACAATTTTCTCAGAATAGATGTCTGGATGGATAATCTTTTTGTCTCTTCCCACAAAATACTTAGTAGACTTCAAAAACCCTACTGTAAAAGTAATAACCTATGTTCTTCGCTTCCTACCTGCTTTGGCTGCAAAGAATACAATGACCTTTGTAAACCCACTCACCTTTTCAGCAACCTGAAGGACAGACAGCAGCAAAACGGGAATCGTAATAATTAAAGCCTGAAGCCTGGTGGGGGAAAAAAAGGCAGGTTCAGCTCTTTACTTTCCTTCCTATAGTTCTCCCAGGTTCCCTGTGATTTAAACTGGCTAATGTAATACTTTTTCTTGCAATCTTTTTTTTTTTTTTTACAACAATCTGGAATTTAAATACTGTTTCTTGCTTCTTTGTCACTGTTTGTGCCACACACATGATATGAACACACACAAACACACGCTGTAAACATTTTGTAATGCCCACTGAGTTGGCATCTATGGAGGATGCAGCTGTCTTAAAGGTTATAAAACCAACACCATAAAGCTGAGCTGATGAAAAGTATTCCACCTATGATTGGTGTTACTTTTCACTGAGTTACAGTATAAGGCAGGGACCATATAAGGAAGGATGCAAGCTCAGTTCACCCCATTGGACACAGTAACACATTGGATGAGGGTCATAATTGCTAGGATGATGCTATATGGCTACTATGATGCAGATGGAGAACCTTCTTACATGGGAGAGAAGCAGAGATAGCCTCCTACTTTCTTTTCCTTTATAATATCTATCTATCTATCTATCTATCTATCTATCTATCTATCTATCTATCTATCTATCTATCTATCTATCTATCTACGGTATCTATCTATCTATCTATCTATCTATCTATCTATCTATTCTATTCTATTCTATTCTATTCTATTCTATTCTATTCTATTCTATTCTATTCTATTCTATTCTTATCTATATAAGAAAAAACAAAAAACTAAGAAGAAAATAATAAGTGCAAAGAAAAAATAAAGGAAAAAAAACATGTAAAGAAGTGATTTCCTCCTCCCTCAAGACAAGTATCAGCTTCCTATATTTCAATAAAAAAGCCTCTCATTCCCATATCTCCATTCGGGAACTGCTTTAGATAATAAATTTGGTTACATGCAATTATGTTATGAAAGAGTTAGAAATAGGCACATTTGAACCCATGGTTAAGGAAAGCTTTCACCCCCTCTAGGTTCAGTAGGCAGGCATGGATGTTTTCTTTCTGCAGAGGTCTTTAAAATAAAAAGGAGAAGGGCAGTGCCACTTTAGATTATATTTAGTAAATCCTAGCAAAGAAATAGCATCAGTGCCATTTAAATATCTTTTCTGATTGCTTGCCCAGATTAGACTTGACTTTTCCCCGATACAAATATGGAAAACAATTGTCTAGGAAAAGTTTCATGCTTAAAGTTTCACTCAGCATGTTGGTTTAACTATACATTTTTCACTTTGCTTTAATCCATCCTTCTACTTTGGAAACTTGTTTCTGTCACTCTGCTGTCTGAAACAATGTTTAGGTGAAAGGCCTTGATATCAAGAATTTCTCAATGCATCTTATTTTTAAACTGAGTACCTTAGACCCAGTGGTGGGATTCAAGTAATTTAACAACTGGTCCTCTGCCCTAATGATTTTTTCCAACAACCAGTTTGCCAAACTGCTCAGAAAGTTAACAACCAGTTCTCCCGAAGTGGTACAAACTGGCTGAATCCCACCACTGCTTAGACCCAATTCTCAACTTCATCCTAGATCAAGTTCTTTCTTAAATTTCTTTTGGGGGAGTTACAGAAGTTAATATTTTAGGAGAGACATGTATTTCTATGATTCCTAACTCCCAATTTATAGCTTATTCTAGGCCACTACGAGTAATATTGAAGTGAAAGTTTGTTGCTAGAAAACAGTACAGACATGACCATGAAATCTTCAGGAGCTGAGATCAACTCCAAATCTTAAGCAGCTACGCCTTCCACCTCTTCTTGTTTTTCAGAGTCTACTACAGGTAGTCCTCAACTTATAACCTTTTGTTTAATGACCATTCAAAGATACAACGGCACTGAAAAAAGTGACTTATGAGCATTTTTCACACTTACGACCATTAGAGCCTCCTTATGGTTGCATGATCAAATTCAGACGCTTGGCAACTGGTATGCATTTATGATGGTTGCAGTGTCCCAGGTTCATGTGATCATCTTTTGCAACTTTCTGACAAGCAAAGTCAATGTGGAAGTCAGATTCACCTTAAAACCATGTTACTAACTTAATTGCAGTGATTCACTGAACAACTGTGGCAAGAAAAGTCGTAATATGGAACAAAACTCACTTAACAACTATCTCGCTTAGCAACAGAAAAGTTGGGCTCAGTTGTAGTCATAAATTGAGGACTACCTGTAGTTGGTTTTGGTTTTGGTCTGGATCAAGTGTATTCTCTATTGCTCTTGCTTCTTGTGTCTGGTCCACAATCAGTTTATGTTTGAGAAGAAAGTCTTTAGCTTTTTCTTTGGAATTCAGTCTGAACCTTCTTTCTTGATATGTGAAGATCATCCCTTCCATTTTCTCCCAATGAAATGGGATCCTTCTCTTTTTTAGAATATGCTATTCATGATCCTTGTATCTTATATTACCTCTATCTCTACAATAATCTTGATAAGGCTCCAAAGCTCTTTGAAGATATGTTATTTGCTACCAGGCTTGGTTCATGAGATCTAGATTCCTATCATTGCAAACTTTTGGCCTGGCAGAAAATCTATAATTCTTGTAGGCAAAAAAGATAAAATTGATATAGTCATGATTATTTTGGGCAGTCATTATGCCTTCCCATTCCTATAGTCCCTTTGCCTTCTAGGACAACTGAGAGCATTTTATCTCCAACTGCAGCTGGTGATAATGGAATTATTTCAGTGGCAGCGGGTAACCTGACCACATTGTAGGCAGTCAGATTTTCTACTGCGACTGTGTGTGACTATGCTCAGTAGTTCCAAACCCCAAGACGCTTGTGATTTCCACCAAGCCAAACCAGATGCCTTCTTCAGAATGATGCATATCGTATGACAGGACTGGAGTTAAACACAAATTGCGATAGAATTACCTCTCTGCAAAAGAAAAAGAATGCCAGCCAGCCTTAGTTGGCAAGTAATGTCTTTTTTTCATATGATGCTCATTTAAATCAACAGATTTCTGGTAGAATAGTAAAATAACTTTATATTTGAAACACCATAAAAGCTAGACAATAAGGTACCAATTATTGATAAGATAAGATACCACTAGAAGATCTCTAAGGTCTCTTCCGACTCTGTTATTCTATTATTCAGTAATCAAAAGATCTGCTTCTTTGTTTTTCACTTAAATATTCTGCTGTCCTTGGACCAGCTTCTTCTTCTTCTTCTTCTTCTTTTTTTTTTGCTCACATGTGACAGCAGAAATTACTGGTATCTCCTCAAATTGGATGCTTGGTTATTTATTTATTTAGTGAAAGTGATGTTACATTAGCCAGGAGACTACTATGCTAATTTCAGAGTAGTTATTTGGCTTCTTAAAGCTTCTAGCCAGGGTTGGGTTCTACTTACCTTTACTACTGGTTCGAAATGGGGCTACGTGCACGCGCTTGCTTTGCTTGCTCGCGCTTCTGCGCATGCGCAGAAGCTTTCTGATAACATTAGGGTTGGTAGGCAGAGCCTCCTGCTGGTTTTAGTACCAGTTCTATAGAACCGGGGGCAACCTACCACTGCTTCTAGCCCATGCTCAGTTCATGCTCATACTCTTTTCAAGGTGCACCATGGGTGGTGAGCTAGCTCCACACCAGAAAGAAAGAAGAATGGCAACCTACAACGTCATCCAGGGCTCTTTCCCTTCACCGAAGCTGCCTTGCAAATGGAAATTTCATCCAGGAAGACCCAGTGCCAGCAGGGTTCTGACTGTCTACACGAAGTGCTGGCTCATCTGCCCATTGAAATGATACTATTCATCTACTCGCAGAAAGCATGCTTTCGAATGGCTAGGTAGGCGGAAGCTGAGGCAAGTGACAGGAGCTCACCTTGCCACATGATGTTAGGACTCAAACTGCTGGACCAAAGACCATCTCCAGTGTCATTAAGCCATTGAGTTACTATGCCTTGGATGCTTTGTATCTGGGTTAAAGAACCAAGTTTAAATGCACTCATTGATTCCTAGTGACACTGAATGCATGAGTATGTGAAGCCAGAATACACCAGTTCTGTAAGAGAACCTATTCAAAACCTTTATGAGAACAGACTGGCAGAGCCCATCTTGGGAAGGATTCTTGCAAACTGATGGATATGAATATTTGCAGCCCAAGCATAAGAAAGAGCAAGGAAGGCACGCAATACAGCCACACAGAAATGGCATGATTGAAATCTTTAGTTTCCTCTCCCTTAAGCTGGGCCAGGTTTAAGCAATTCATGTGTCTCTTTTGCTAATTTGTGAGTGTGGAACAGCCAAACCAAAATATATTTGAGGGAGGGGGAGAAAAGAAATGTTATGAAACCAAAGATCATAGGACTGCAAGCACTTTAGAGACTCAAACATGCCACACACAATCTCTGGGCCTGTGGTCAGTCGGAAAAATCAGTGTTTAAAATTCCACAATAGCCCTGGTATTTAATCCTCTACTGCAAATTCCCCACACCCTAGTCCTACACCAGCACTGCTACTGTGGTGGCACAACCCAAGCCTTTAAGCCCTTTTGAAGTATGCAAGGGTCCCTGTTTCTCAGCAGGAGGGCTGGAAAACTATGTCAGCAATGCCAAAAATGCCCCTGTGATTACTGTACCTTTCTGAGCAGAAACTATGAGAGCAACCAATTAATGCCTCCTAATCTGTCTAATAAATAAAGCCAGCTCTTTGCGGACGCATCGTCTCAGCCGCCTGCGTAGAGGGTGATGGTAGAAAACATCTTGATCTGCAGCACGGAGGTGGATATTGCGATGTCTTTGCATCAGTTACCATGGATGGACACATTCTTTCTCTCCAATGCACCAGGGGTGAAATCCAGCAGGTTCTGACAGGTTCTGGAGAACTGGTAGCGGAAATTTTGAGTAGTTCGGAGAACCAGTTGCGGAAATTTTGTATCGTTTGGAGAACCGGCAAATACCACCTCTGGTTGGCCCCAGAGTGGGGTGGGACTGGAGATTTTGCAATATCTTTCCCCCAGGAGTGGGGAGAGAATGGGGATTTTGCAGTATCCTTCCCTTGGAGTGGGGTGGGAATGGAGATTTTGCAGTATCCTTCCCCTGCCACACCTACCAAGCCACACCATGCCCACCAAGCCATGCCCACAGAACCGGTAGTAAAAAAAAAAATGAATTTCACCATTGCAATGCACCATGTGACTTGTTAAATAGACCCATGATATGATAATCTCTGGTTTACTCATTATGTAATTTCCAACGAATCTTCATAAGGTTGTTTAAATCTATGGGGATTTTTAGTATATGTACATGGGTGGAAGAAATAACTATATTTGGACAGCCACCTCTGATCTGCTTCAGTGCCCAATATCAGGACATAATGAGGATGGTAACATATATAGAAAATAAATGGAGATGAGGCAATTCTGGATTGGGGTGCCTGGTACTGGGTCATTGGCAAAAGGAAAGTTTTATCAGTCCTAACTTGTTTAGCTAATATTTCTGGGGATTTTCTACTTATTTATTATTTATATTCTATCTCTTTAAGAAAATTAAACTCAAGACAGCGTTAAATAATACAAGAGTTGCTAATCATTAAAAAATAAACCTCAGTAAAGCAAATAGCACTTTAAGATAAGCCTTTTCTGATATGCACTCTTATGATACAGGGCTAAAATAGTATCAAATCAGAAGATTAAAACTATATCAAACTGAAATGCAAAAAGTATTTCTGGAATGAAATTGTTTAAAAGCAGGCAGCGAATGGATGATACGCTACATGCTACAAGTCTTTCACCTTTTTAAAAATATAGTGGAGAATGGTCCCAATGCAACAAGTCTTGAGTATTGCTGAAATGCTATTGAGATTTTCCTTTCCTTTCTTTTATGCTTTACTGTTTAGTATTATTATTTTCTTATTCTACTTTGTGAATGCCATTCAGAGGTGGATTTCAGCAGGTTTTGACCAGTTCTGGAGAACCGGTAGCGGAAATTTTGAGTAGTTCGGAGAACCAGTAGTAAAAATTCTGACTGTCCCTGCCCCAATCTGTTCTCTGCCTCCCAAGTTCCAGCTGATCGGGAGGAAATGGGGATTTTGCACTAACCTTCCCCTGGAGTGGGGTAGGAATGGAGATTTTACAATATCCTTCCCCTGCCATGCCCACCAAGCCACGCCCACCAAGCTATGCCACGCCCACCAAGCCACGACCCCAGAACCGGTAGTAAAAAATTTTGAAACCCACCACTGATGTCATTGACAAACTATTAGCCCTACACTGGCATTTGGGAATCAGAATCCATTGCTTATGGTTATCTTAGTTTAGGATGTCCAGAGGGTTGATCAATGATTGCCTGGATGATTGGGGGCTTATAAATTTTGAGTCTCAGAATCTATATTCTGATGTTCATAAATTTTCTGCTTGACATTAAAATCTCAATTTGACTATTTACAGCTACAATTTGCAAGGCTTTCTATGGAATCAAGCAATTTTTTTTTATTATTTTTTTTGGTGAAACAGAATATTCCTTCCTCGTTCATTGACCCTGCAACATTTGACTATTGATTTTGAAATATTTCTGGTACAACTTCAAAAACTGGAGACATAACACTTCATAATATTAATAAATAGATTCACTGTCATGTGAAAAGACCTCCAGTTAGGCAAAGGAACTTTTTCTTTCCCTTACATTCCTTATAACTTCCCTGCCTCCCTCCTCTGCTTTGGAGGGGAAGAGGCTGCAGGAAAAGGGAGGCCCGTGAATCTTCTTGTCTTCTGATGAAAGTTTCTGGATAGAATGCACAGTAGACTTATTTTATTGTATGTATCCACCCCTTTGCCTAGAACCATGATGGCGAACCTATGGCATGCGTGGCAAGGTGGCACGCGGAGCCATATCTGTGGGCACGCGAGCGTTGCCTTAGCTCAGCTCCAGCACACATTCACGCGCTGGCCAGCTGATTTTCGGGCCTTCCCGGCCCACCAGAAATCAGGAAATGGGCTGTTTCCAGCCTCCGGGGGCTGGGGAAGGCCACTTTTTTGTCCTCCCCAGCCTCCTAGAAAGCCTCTGGAGCCTGGGGACAGTGAAAAACAGGCCTTCCAGTCCCACCGGAAGTTGGGAAATGGGCTGTTTCTGGCCTCTGGGGGGGGGGAAGGCTGCTTTCGCCCTCCCCAGGCTCCAAGAAAGACTTTGGAGCCTGGGGAAGGCGAAAAACGGGCCTACCGGGCCCACTGTGCCATTGTGTGCCAAAAGCAGGGGGAGCACAGGGGGGGTCACACGTGCATGCACGGGGGGGCGGGGTCATTGAATTATGGGTGTGGGCACATGCGCGCACAACCCCCACATGCTCCCCCTACTTTTGGCACACGACGGCAAAAAGATTAGTCATCATTGGCCTAGAAGCACATTTGTGTCACAGACTCTTGAATATCATGAAAAATAAATTGTACAGAGCACTGGTGGGTTTCACATTATGTTATTACCGGTTCGCCATGTGCATGCACACTGCATGCACGCACCCGGTTTTCACACGCACCTGCCTTCCGTGAGTTCGCCTGGCCTTCCGCACATGCACTTTGCTCACATGCGCACCTTCCGGCGCCCAGCCTCCAAAACATGCCTAAATAGGATGGCATAGAGCTGGGGCAGGTGGGCAGGCCTACCCACGATTTCCATTGCGGTGAACCGGTCCAAACCGGCTGAATAACACCTCTGATACAGAGGCTTCAATGTGGCAGGTCTTCCAACGGCAGCCTTCTGAAACCTGCCCCCTCCCCATCTATTTTGAGACTATAACTCCATAGCACATATGGGGGGGGGGCCCTCCAGGTTGCAGATGGCTATCCTAAAGAGTTATGAGTAGTCGTTCTCTTCTTCCCCCACAACTCTTCATAATAGCATGTGTGCGGTTTATTTTATACAACTGCTGAGTCAAGACAGCTCTGAGAACCTTCACTGCCCAGTGCCTCCACATTTCTTAGCCTGATTGATAGCACAAAGTAGAACCCCAGTGGAATAACCTCTATTCCTCACGAGCAAATTCCTTCTGTGAGATGATGCTCCCTTCCTCCCTTCTTTCATGATAACAGCTTTCATGTTTTAAAAGGCAGACATAAGAAAGATGGAAAACAGCTGTGTATGAGGGTCACCTAGGCACTAAGAAAAGTAGCACAGCCTCTCCTCCAGACCTACTCTAACTGTAAGAACAAATGGGCATATTTCCCATGGAAGCCATGGAATCTTTCTCTGGATGTTTCTCAGGGACACTGCTCAAATTACTTTTCTCAATATAGGTATTAATATCTTCACTGGAAAAAGCATTTAAAATATTATGTACTAATAAAGGAGAATATTTGTAGCTCAGGTCTGACATGAGGGGTCCTTGGTGCTCTCTGAGCTTGCTTGTTTTCTTGCCGATGTTTCATTACCCAAATTAAGTAATGAAATATTATGTCCTGAGGGCCAGATAAGGATCTGAGTATTGCGGCTATGCTGTCACCTTTTTTGGTTCGTATTTAACCTATGCAGAATATTAATTACTGCTACAAATGTTAAATAACTAATCTGCTCAGTTATTCAGTTCTTCAGATAAAGTTTTAATGAATAATAGCAATATGCATGTAACCCCAACACTTCAATCAGCCTTTACAGAAGTAATAAAAGCATGTGGGTTTTTATTTTAGGGTGCAGAGAAAAAGTAAACACTGACCCATTCCCACTACAGGCAGTCCTTACTTAACCACAGTAACTGGGACTGGAATTTCTATTGCTAAGCAACATGGTCATTAAGCATGACAACGTATGGCGGCACTGCTTAGTGATGGAAATGCTGGCCGTTGTGGTTGCCCCTGTTAAGCAAAACCCACGTCATAGTTAAGTGTGACATCACATGGTTGCCATTTGTGACCTCCTGCTGGCTTCCCTACTGATTTGGTAGCAAAGAATGTTGCAAATAGCAATCACATGACTACGGGCTGCTCCAACGTCATAAGTACAAGGACCAGTCATAAGTACCACTCATTCAGCACTGCTGTCAGTTCAAACAGTCATTGAACAAGTGGTCCTTAAACGAGGACCATGTTATGCTTCATCCAGCCAAACTTTAACTCAGTCAAATCTCTTTACTGATAATTCTGGTGTTACATAATCATGTTAACCAAATAAAAAAAAAAGAACCAGTATTGTTCTCCGTCTTTTTCTAAAGGTGCTAATATCCAACGGACCCTTACATTAGAAAGCACCGGTGAGATTTCATAACCTCATTAACTCTTTGCCATTGGGCAACCAGCAGCCATTGGTGTGACTTTGCCACTACCTCCAATTAATGTTTTGAGAGTTGAATTCTGTGTTAAAAGCCCAGGATTTTCTAACAGAAAGCCTGCTTTTTGAACCAGGTTTTAGCTCTAACTTTTTTCTTGGAGGACTAGATATGCCAAATGGGTTAGTTGAAATTAATTAAGATGTACTTATAACATGACTGGGTAGAGTTATAGTTTAGCACTATTCAGTACTGCATCTTTTCTGAAACAGATGGACTATGGCAGGGGTGGGTTCTACTTACCTTTACTACTGGTTCACAACGGGAGCACGAGAAGCTTCTGCGCATGCGCAGATAACCCATGATGACATTGTGGCGGGTGGGCAGAGCCTCCCACCAGTTTTACTACCGGTTCTATAGAACCGGATCAAACCGGGAGCAACTCACCACTGAACTACGGCAATTTGAAAATAATTTGGAAGTATTCTTCTGTGCCCTGTATAAGTACACATGTCTCTTTTTAGGTTTCCATGTGTGATCTGGAAAGAAATGGGTATTAGTTTAATGAATGGAATTGCTAAGGCATTGCCTCTTTAATATGACTGTTAAAGTGGCAACCTTTTATTTCCTGAAAGCATGGAACTCTGAAAAAAGTTGTGTGGGCTTTAATGAATAGCAGTGAGGGACACTGACAATTGGGTGAATCTGGAGCATTTGTTCAAATCATTTTCAAGCCCTTTTTCAATGCTCTCACAATATATCAACCTGTTCAATGGAAAGTGAGCCATTCAAGGGGAAAATTTACAATGATTTATGCTCGCATTGTAGTACTATTTCAGGACGACTGTTTTTTATTATGTTTTTTATATTTTTTCCTTTTTTTCCGTATTCATGCAAGTGCAATCTTATTCCTGCTGATTCTTTTTTCCCTATTTACTCTTGCATTCATTTATCCTCCTTGCCTCTGTTGACTCACTTCATTCAGGAGTTGTATAGGCATTCAGAAGACAGAAGACAGATTTCAACCTAGAAAAAAACTCAAGTCCAGCCGGAACACCTAAAATCATCCAAGGCATGCCAAAGAGAACATCTATGTAGATAACAAATATTTTCAAGGCTCATGTTGATGAGAATGCCTGTCTGTCTAACCTGCTTGTAGTTTGCCTGTCCATCCATCCATCCATCCATCCATCCTATTTTTCACCAGAGATGAAAGAAAAAGTAGAATCAGGGCAAAAAGAGATAGCATGGGAACATTGATTAGAGATGATCACCAGTATGATATGCTTCACCTTATACTTTCTCCATTTCTTGCTATTCGTTTTGGCTTCTAGAGATGCCACAGAATGTCATGGCTGCATATGTTATCTGAAATAAAATGGTCTGACTCCATTTAGAAGATTTTTAAAGCACCCTTCAGCTGGGCTTGCATGACCACAAGGGGACATGCTTGACTCTTCAGCAGCAAAAAGAAAGACTCAGTCTAGAGGTGGTACCTCCTTAGGCTTCCTCTACTTAAATCAGGCTCTTCTGATTGCTCATCAATATTGTCAGAAAGTTAGGATGACTTCATTCACCAGTTGTGCTGCTTTGCAGAGATACTGTTTGCTAATTTGACCAAGGGCCTTCAGCAAGCTAAGATGGGAGCTGGTCACTGGAACTATTTTAAGAATATTTCACCAGCTCTTGTCTTCTGGTTTAGTTGAGATTTCCAATGCTCTTGTGTCAAACAAAAAAAAAGTGTGTCTGCATTACAGGTGGAAAACTATAGCCCTGCCTATCCTGATCCAGAGCCCACGGGAATGACCATATGCATTAAAGGCAGCTAAATATAGCAATGCTAATTATAATCGGCAGACAGATGAAAGGGAGGGAGAAGACTGGAGAGATGTGATAATGTCTCATTGATGAAAGACCAAGGAAATTGGGGATCCTATGGACGTGACAAAATGTAATCAGTGAATTGTCAGCTTTAAGAGCTTATTATAGGCTCAACCAGTGCTGGTTTTTAGTGGGCATGGCAGACTGCAGAAGCAGCTGATTTGGGGTGCTATGAAAAGGCAGCTAGGTGTTTAATGAATGGCTATAGTATGTTTGCATGCCAGAAAAAGGCATTCATGAGACTTTTCCATCTCACATGCCAAAATAACTTGGCCAGCCTTGGTTGCTATTATGTTCTTGTTTGGGGAAAGCACTATTTCTCATTCTACCTTTGGAAGCAAAATGTCTCGGGCCGCCTTTAGAATAAACATTTCTATTGTAAATAAATGCCAAGATACTTTTGCATATCTGTCATAAGAAGAAAAATACAGCTCCACATACCAACCAAACCAATTTTCAACAACAAATTCACTCGAGGAAGGTTAAGAATTTGGCTACTGAATTGTGGCTAAATAGTTCTAGTTGACAGGTTTAATATGGAAGTAAGAAAATAAATTTGAATCTGCATACAGCGTGAAAAACCGGTATAGGCATTCCTTTGTGATATACTGAACTAATTAGATGTGTTTGGCAAACAAGATAAGACAATGGATCATTCAATGAACACACTTAATAGATATTAGACAGGAGGCAAAATTTCCTGCTGGAAAAGTTGGAAGACAATTCATTCACTTGGTCTCTGGCACCATTCCAGTTATGGAAATAAGAAAGGAAAGGAGGACATTTTCAGGTTTGCTAAACAACTTTATTTTTCAGCGATTTTTTGGATGGTAATATATTTTACTCAGAAATAATTATTTCTTTGCTGAACAAGGCCTCTTCTTCTCTCTTCCCCACTCTTTTCCTTTTTTCTTCCTTTTAACACCAAAGGAGATTGGATGTTGATGGTGGACCAGTATACCGGTAGTTTGTATTGTCAGTATGTTATTGAAGGTGTGCGAAGTTATATTGGTGGCAAGAATATACAGGGGGTCACTGGAAGCTGCAGGCACTACTGACTGACAGGGAAGAAGTCTGTGAAGTTTCCTAGAAGTGATTACATTGAGGTCCCCTTCATGGTGAACTGATTGGACAGTTTGCTGTAGCTCAATCAGTGAGCAAGAAGGTCCTGGTGGCCAGATGGGACTATGCAATAGAGCAGACAGGCCAAAGAGCAATGGTGGAGTAGCAAAAGTAACAACAGCACAAAGAGGTTTTAAGCAGAGATGGAGATGCTATTGATCAATTGTTCAGTAGCAGCAAGGAGTTTTCATGTGGAACTAGGGAAGCAGTCAACCAGTGGGAGGAATTCAGCAGTCAAATAACTACTGCAAGCCTGCAGACGTCTTTGGCTGGAAGAAACACTGAGTCTGGTCGCAATTGTTCCAGTGGTGGGTTTCAAAAATTTTCACTACCAGTTCAGTGTGCGTGGCTATGTGGGGGGGGGATGGGACATATGACTGAGTGGGCATGGCCAATTTGACATCACTCACGCCCACTCAATCACATGACTCCCCCACCTAGCCATGCTCACAGGAAAAGGTAGGAAAATTTTGGGAATTTCCACCTATCTACCACGCCCTCCCTTTGCCAGTTGCCCCCATTTCCCCTCCTTTAGCAGCCCCGGCTCTAGCCTCGTTTCATCTCCCCCACCGCCTCTTTGTTTGGGCTGCTTACCTTCCGCGGCGGCTGGTCCAGAGTCTGGAAGGCATGCTGACTGGAGTTTTTGGTGGCCCCCAGCCAGCCACTGCTGCTGGAAAGCAGCTGGCAAAGAAGCCTTTGAGAGCCACTTTGTGGCTGCGGTGGCTGGCCACAGGCCACCGAAAAGTACCAGAGGTTGCGGAAAAAGGTGCTGCCGCCACCGCCATATTCTTTGCGCATGTGCATCCCATTGGACTTGCAAGGCACACATGCGTGAAGAACATGGTGGCAACAAACATGGTGGGCAGGGCAAGTGAGCAGCAACCAGGGGACCGGTTTAGGGGCGTGGCCAGCCGGCCATCGCTACCAGTTCGGCAACCTTGGCCAACGGTTCGAGCAAACCAGTGCAAACCGGCTGAATACCACCTCTAAATTATTCCCATGATAATGGTTTCTGTCCAAGGTCGGTGGTAGGGGTGTTGTGAAGAAATTGAATTTTGCTGTTCTGGAGGATTTGGATACTCAGCAATATTTGTAAGAAGAATCTGGGTATTCTGGAATATCACAGAATAAATGTGAACCACCAGTGTGCTACAGCTGCCAAAAATGCTCTATGCTGCACTGGTCAGACTACCATCTGGAATACTGAATCCAATTATATATTGGATTGCAATACATTGCAATATAAGACAGATGCTAACAAACTGGAAAGAGTATATAGAAGAGCAACAAAGAAGGTGAAGAGCCTGGAGCCTAACTCTCATGAAGAACATTTAAAGAAATTGAATATGTTTATCCTAAAGAAGTGAAGGTTAAGGGAAGACATGATAGCAGTCTTCCAATATTTGAAGGATTGTTATAGAGAGGAGAGTATTGATTTATTTTCTATAGCTCTCAAGTGTGGTAGGAACTTCACAGAGGGTGTTCTAAACTTGAAAAAAGTTAGAATGTCCTAACTGTGAGAGCTATTAGGAACAGGATTCCTCTCTTCAGGAATCATGGGTGCTCTATCAATGGAGGTTTTCAAGCAAAGGCTGGATAGCCAGAAAATTTTCTAAAATATGAAAGGGAACTTGAAAAAAAATTATACATGCCCTGCACCTTGTATATAACTGAAAAATATTTGGAACAGGCTCTTGTGGGTTCATATTTAAGGAGGCTTTTTAATGCATCCTTGTGCACATTATTATGGGAAGGTAAAAACCATTAATTTTTAAAATAATGATGCAACAGAGGCAGAAGCAGTTTCCTAAGTCAATTAGACCGAAGCCTTAGAAGGCATTCTGTCTCAGTGAGATAGTATAAATGAGAAAAAGAGCCTTGATGGTGCAGCAGACTAAAGTGCTGTTAAGTAGCACCAACTGCCTGCAATTACTGCAAGTTCAAATCTCACCAGGCTCAAGGTTGACTCAGCCTTCCATCCTTCCAAGGTAGGTAAAATGAGGACCCGGTTTGTAGGGGCAATAAGCTGACTTTGTATAAAAAAGAACACTGCTTGGGGGGACCCCGAAAGCCCTACTAAGCAAGTATATACAAAAGTATGAAGGCTATTGCTTAACACATTGTAAGCTGCCCTGAGTCTCCAGAGAAGGGCGGCATATAAATCGAACCAATAATAATAATAACAATAATAATAATATCATGGTTGTGCAGCACTTCAACTTCAACTCCTGAAAGATGCTTCCTGGTGAATGGGGATGAATTCAACTCTTCAGAGCAGAGTTGCTCTGAAGAGTTGAAAGGGAAAGATGCAGTTGCTTTAAGGAGGTGTGTTGCAATATTTTCAGGATCAGACTCAATAAGATTAGCAAGAGTTAAAGATTTAACTATATATTCTTTTATTTACATTAGGCATTCTATATTCACTGAATATTCACAGATAGAAGCGAGGAAAAGGGTGTAGGTAGCTCCTTATATATACAATGGGTGGAGCTATATGTGGGAGTGGTGAATTATGAATACATTAAGAAGTGAAGAATAAGTTAACCCCTGATACCCTGTTTGTACACTATTTACACATTAGAGAATAAGGCATTTACATCTAACAAATCCCCCTCTAAATGCCGATTCGTTATACAACACCAGTTACACTCAGATTCAGGACAGTACAAAACATACAACTTAGAGGTTAAATATTTATGCTGCTTAGAAGGTAAAGGCTTTGTCAATATATCAGCTAATTGTTCTGAAGTGTCGCAATGCACTGCTTTAATAAATCCATCCTGAGATAATTGTCTCACATGTTTAAATTTTATATCTATATGTCTGGACCTTTGTCCAATGGCATCAGATCTAGATATTTCAATGGCTGCTTTATTGTCTTCATGCATAACAAAGGGCAGAGCAGGTTTTTTCCAGACATCTGAAATTAAATCATTAAACCATACAAGGTTATTTGCGGCTTTGGATAAACAAACATATTCCGCTTCTGTCGTTGAAGTGGCCACTAGTTCTTGTTTACCAGTGTACCAGTAAACTGGACAGTCATTTAAGAGGAATACATAACCAGATGTACTTTTTCTGCATGAGGTGTCTCCAGCCCAATCTGCATCTGCATAACACGTAAGCTTTGGTTCTTTAATATCATTAGGCTCTAACATTAAACAAAAGTCTAGTGTACTTTTTAGATATCTTAAAATTCTTTTGACAGCTTCCCAGTGATACATTGTTGGTTTGCTGACATGCCTAGATAATAAATTGAGTGGTAAAGCGATATCTGGTCTAGTCCAATTAGATATGTAAAGGAGTGAACCTATGATTGATCTATAGAATGTATTGTCCTTGAACTCGGGAGAAGATTCATCAGAATTTCTTAGAAAGTCAGTTTGCATAGGGGTATCACAAGGTTTGGCATTGTTTAAGTTGCATTTATTTAAAAGTTCTATGATCTTATCTCTCTGGGTAAGTTTGAATCCCCTTTTTGTCTTATTAATTTGGACACCAAGGTATTTGTTTACCTTGCCTAAAGATTTCAATGAGAAATGCTCATTTAGTTTAGTTACAAAAGTTTCTCTTCTTTCTTTATGTTTTCCTATGTATAAAATGTCATCCACATAAATCAATACAAATTCAATGTAATCATCACCCCTCTTGATAAAGAAACAATTATCAGCAGTGGTAGCGTTGAAGTCCATGGTCTTAAGTACTTTTACTAAACAATCATACCACCGTTTACCAGATTGTTTTAGCCCGTATAAACTCTTGTTTAACAACCAAGTCTCATTCCTGTTTGTGTATTGACTATGAGGTGCTCTCACGTATATTTCTTTATCTAATTTTGCATGTAGGTACGCAGTCTGTATGTCATATTGGAATACATCAAGATTGAGTGCTGATGCTACCACTAGAGCTGTTTTGACACTCTCTGTTCTTACAGTGGGGGAATACGTGTCAGTATAGTCCTCCGGATATTTCTGTGCATAACCCTGTGCAACTAATCTAGCTTTGTATAGAGTATTTCCTCCCTCTAAATTCTTAATTTTATATATCCACCTGGTACCAATAATTGTCTTATCTTTAGGTGCAATTGCAGGTGTAAATACATTTAGTCTTTGTAAACTTTCCATCTCTTTCTTCATTGCTAATTCCCATTTTTCTTTTTCTTCGTGAGGAAGTTTTAACACTTCCTCGTATGTATTGGGTGTTGTTGGTTCACCATCCATGTGCATTACATAATCCTTGTATTTATTTGGCATTTGATTTCTGGTGTTTCTAATGATTTTTTTGGGTTTACTATCGTTATCATGCAAATATCTTGCTTCCTTTTTTGTTAGTGTGTCTGTCTTTATTTTGTGTTGGCTATTTGTCCAAGTTTTGGTTTTGTTTTTATATTTGTTGATATTTTGCTTTTCTATAGTCCCTTTCTCATGAGGTTTTGTATCTTCATGTTTATTTGGGAATATCTCATTAAGATGTAATTTAGACCAGTTAGCTTGTTCATGGAACACAGCTGTTCTGGAGACTATAAATTTGTTGTTACTATCAATGAATCTGTATCCTTTAGTGCCAGTCTCATATCCCATAAATCTGAGTCTTCTGGACACATTTTCTCCCTTTCTTCTTAATTGTTTAGGTATGTGTACGTCTGCTGTGACTCCAAATATATGCATGTGTGCTAATTTTGGTTTTCTATTATACATCACTTCATATGGTGTCTTATTTACAATGCTGGACCATGTTCTATTTTGTGTGTAATTTGAATAATGTAAGGCTTCTGACCAGAATTGTTTGCTTAAGCCAGCATCTTCCAATGTGCATCTAATCATGGTTTGTAATGTGGAATTTTTTCTCTCTACAATCCCGTTTTGGAACGCAGAAAATGGACTAGATGTGTAATGTAACATTCCTTTGTCTTTTAACCATTGTGAGAATTCTTTAGACATGAATTCGCATCCTCTGTCTGTCATAATTTGTTTTATTTTGATGTTGTGTTGTGTTTCTATGCGTTTGTAAAATTCTTTAAATTTTTGAAATGTTTCATCTTTGTGTTTTAATGTATAAACAAATCCATAGCGGCTATAATCGTCCACTATTGTCAGGAAGTAACGTTTTCTATTTATTTATTTATTTATTTATTAGATTTCTATACCGCCCTACTCCCGAAGGACTCAGGGCGGTGCACAGCCAAACAATAAAAACACATACAATACAAAATTTAAAAATAGAATAAAATCAAATTAAATAATTTTGGCCCCGACAAATTTAAAACCCCAAACTTTTAAAACCAATTTAAAATTGAATATATAAATACTAAAAAATATTTAAAATTTTAAAAATCTTTTATAAAAGAGGGGGAAAATTAGGCCAGGCCGGCCTGGTGAAATAGTAAGGTCTTTAAGGCGCGGCGGAAGGTGCGCAGATCCGGGATCCTCCGTATCTCTGGGGGGAGCTCGTTCCAGATAGTAGGTGCCCCCACAGAGAAGGCTCTCCCCCTGGGGGCCGCCAGTCGGCATTGTTTGGCTGACGGCACCCGGAGGAGCCCCTCTCTATGGGAGCGTACCGGCCGGTGGGAGGCTATTGGTGGTAGTAGGCGGTCCCGCAAGTACCCGGGTCCTAAGCCATGGAGCACTTTAAAGGTGGTAACCAAAACCTTGAAGCGCACCCGGAAGACCACCGGGAGCCAGTGCAGCTCGCGCAGGAGAGGTGTTACATGGGAACGCCATGTCGCTCCCATTACCACCCGCGCGGCCGCACTCTGCGCCAGTTGGAGCCTCCGGGTGCTCCTCAAGGGGAGCCCCATGTAGAGAGCGTTGCAATAGTCCAGGCGGGAGGTGACAAGGGCATGAGTGACCGTGCGTAAAGAGTCCCGATCCAGAAAGGGACGCAACTGGCGAATCAGGCGAACCTGATGAAAAATCCTCCCGGTCACGGCCGTCAAGTGCTCTTCTAAAGACAGCCGTGAGTCCAGGAGGACGCCCAAGTTGCGAGCCCTCTCCGTGGGGGCCAATGATTCGCCCCCAATAGTCAGTGATGGCGTCAACTGACTATATCGGGACGTCGGAAACCACAGCCACTCAGTCTTGGATGGGTTGAGCCTGAGCCTGTTCCTCCCCATCATCTATAAGTGATTGATGGAGTTAATGGACCAACTAAGTCCATGTGTACTAAATCAAAAATTTTGTTAGTTGATCTGGTAGATTTTCTTGGCCTGGGACTAGTTTTTAGTTTTGTAGATTTACATACTGAGCATTCCAGATAATTTTCACAATTTTTTATTTTAACACCTTCTGCGTGTTCAGTCATTTTTTGCACTACAGGAAAACTGGCATGTCCTAACTTCCTATGCAATATGTGAGCACACTCATCATGAATTGGTTTACCTATCTTTGGCTTCTTATCGTTGTGTGCATCTGTGTGATCATGAGATATTTTACATTCATCATTGTCACTGTTGCTAACATTCTCATCATCTATTTCAATACAATCTTCCATATTTGAATCAATGTTATGTAACCATTTTTCTTTTGTTATCAGATAAGGTAGGCCTCCTTTAGTCACCACAGTGCCTACATTTATTTTATTCTTTTCCAAAGTTGCCTTTCCTTTTGAAAAGACAATGTTAATGTCAGAATCTCTGCTTAGTTTTATGGCACTTAATATGTTATGAGGTATTTCAGGTATTAATAATACCCCCTCTATTTTTCCTAGACCAGGCAAGGTTACATTTCCTCTACCTAATACTTGAACCTTTTCTTGGTTAGCTACCTTAATTACAAATTTATCTTCTGCAAATGAAGACAATATACTTTTGTTATTAGTGGTGTGATTAGTTGCTCCAGAATCAATAAGCCAATTATTGTTCTCACTTTGTTGTGTGTTAGTGTTGTCTTGTTTATTTAATCCATTCAGTGAACCAGACTTTCTATCCTTTGAATTGTCTCTGCCCCCTCTATTCTCTCTGTGATTTGGTGGGCTCCTATATCTATGCCTTTCTATGGAAGGCTGTCTATAATCGTATTTGTTTCTGTATTCTGATCTATATCTTTCTTTTAAGAACTTTGGGCAATCTCTTCTATTGTGTTCCCTGGATCCACAATTATGACATTTAAATGTTCCACTATATTTTTCTTGGAAAGCTACTTTCCTATATGGTTTATGTTCTGTGTGATTGTTAGAGCGATTCCTTCTAGAATTATCTTCTGTTATCAATTTGTTAGATAGACTTTCTATGGATAAGTATCCTAGATTGATTGTGTCTAAATGTGACATAAAATTGTCCCATGATGGATCAAGTGAGTTGATAATAACACTTTTCATTGTTTGGTCTGAAATCACCTCCCCCCTCAAATGCAGTTCAGCTCTTATTTTGTTCAAAGATATTAAATGTTCACTTATGGAAACCCCTGGTTTTATCCTAGATGAAAAGAAGTCTTTAGATATCCTTGTGGTGGTAGCTACACTGTCACTGTGAAACAAATTAAACATGCATTGAATAATTTCTGAAACAGTCAAATTTGGCTTAATGCTGTGATACATTGCAGGAGACACACTAGATATTATTAAGAAAAAAGCTCTATGGTGTAAGCAATCTATTTTTAGTGTCCAAGGTCTTTTTGGGGGACTAGTGATAAAAAACAGTAAGTTTTCCTTCATAAAGACAACCTGGAGCTGTTGATACCATTCTTGTAAATTAATGCCATCAACCCTTAGTTTTGGGAAGTCACTGGGTAAATTTCCGACATTATTGGGTCCATTACTTACAACCTGAGGTAGTCCGTGGTCTCGTAAATGCAGAAAATTGCAGAACGGCGTGGGGATGCTCGCTACGAGTCTGCATGATCTTCTCTCCAGTTCATGTCTTCCCGGATCGTCAGCATAGTTTCGCGCATGCGCGTTGCTCATTTCTTCTTCGGCGTCGTCGTGGAAGGTTCTCCTCATTGCGGCTTGCTCGCTCTGCTCTTCTTCAGACGAGTCGGTCTCTGGTTCGATTTTGGGGGTTCTGACGACGGTGGCTGTTCTTCCTCTTCTATTGAGAGCGTTGGTGCTTGCTTCGGTCTGCGGCGTAGGGCGGTATCGGCAGGGCTCTCTGGGTTCTGGCGTCAGCGCTCTAGTAGTCAGGATGGGAGCGGGCAGGTCTTGAGGCATTGGTTTGCTCGCTCGCTTTTTCGGCATCTTTTTAGTAATTTTCAGTTTTGGCCCAAATGCAGCAAAGAGCGTTTTCATCGCTGATTTTATTTGGTGTTTTGTTGGATCTTCCTCACTTTCTGGTTCTGATTCTTCTGAGGTGTTTGAATCTTCTTTTTCGTTTTCGTTGTCTGATAACATTTTTCGCGCCAGAAATTTTGAATTGAGCTTGCTGATTGGTTCTGCTTCGTTCATCTTGGAGGCCGGTTGAAACCAAGATGGCCGCCATTCAAATTTTCGCGCGGGATCATCGTTTTTCTTCTTTGTAATGATTTTCTCCGCAGTCATATCACTCACAATTTTTGGATCTTTAGGTTTTTCATTGGTGATGTTTTTCTCTCTCGCTGCTCCGCTGTTCTTCAGCATATCTTGGAGGTTCGCGATGAGGCTTTCATCATTCTTCTGGCTTTTTAATAGTTTTAATATCTCTGACCTGAGTTCGTTATTTTCTATTTCGATTTCCTCCTGGTCATCAATTATTTCTTCGTCTTCAGTGGTGTATTCTTCGGATTCTCTCGAAATTGCATTCGTGGATTCATTGATTATTTCTTGTTCCGTTTCCATTTCTTTGCTGTAGGCCCTGGTGTTGGGCCTATCTTTCTTAGACATTTTAAAGTTTTTTATTGAGTCAATTAACCATCCTCTGCTACCAATTTGTTGCAATATTTTCAGGATCAGACTCAATAAGATTAGCAAGAGTTAAAGATTTAACTATATATTCTTTTATTTACATTAGGCATTCTATATTCACTGAATATTCACAGATAGAAGCGAGGAAAAGGGTGTAGGTAGCTCCTTATATATACAATGGGTGGAGCTATATGTGGGAGTGGTGAATTATGAATACATTAAGAAGTGAAGAATAAGTTAACCCCTGATACCCTGTTTGTACACTATTTACACATTAGAGAATAAGGCATTTACATCTAACAAGGTGAAAGATGCAGTTGTTTTAAGGAGGTGCAAAAAAGTGTAACATTTGCCTCATTCCATGTTCTGAATTAAATCCAAAATCTTACACAACCCTCTGAGATATCCAGTAAATTTCCTCCAGGTCTCTAAAGTCAGTGAGTATCTCATCCATCACTACCATATGTTCAGGGTTATGTAGAACTACATTTGCGCACATTAAATCCTTTGCTTTGCTTTGCTGTGCACATCATTTGCCTATGTGATTTCTGACCATGAGGCACTGGAGCCCTACATGTGCTCCTGGTTGCTATTTGCAAAGAATATCTTTGATTAAAGCTTTCTTTGAACATCTGAAATCCTTTTTTTCTGTTTACATTAATTTGTGGCTAAACATCATCCACATGGTTTGAAGCATACTCATTAGAAGCAATTCTGTTACAATGAAGGTCTCCATCCACAAAGAGGGTGTGTCAGGTTTTTCGATCCTTGTGTGTAAACAAGGGCACAACAAATGTTGCAAGTATAAACTCTCCAAATTTATAAGACTAAACTCCTGTGACATATTTATGTTTCTGCATACACAAATCACATCAACTCTCACACTCTCCTATCTTGTTCAGTCACTGGATTTTACAGGCAGAGCATGGGAGGCAGCTGGATCTACTAAACAACATCTTGGGTGCTATGAATGTGTGCCAAATCACAAGGAGGAAGAGTCACAATTAAAATGTCAAGCTGGATCGTATTTCCATAACAAAGTTAAAGAGGATTTCCCTCTCTGCAGTTTTTTTCCCCTCCTTTCCATTCACCATGTTTAGAGACCTGAGGTTGGGTTTTCCATGCTGTGGTTTTGCAACTATGCAGGACATGTACATAATATATTACACATACAGCATTTACATCCTACATGGCATAATTTGTTGAACATACACATTTAAAATGTATAACGGAATACTCAAGATTATTTAAAATGTTAGCAGAATTGAGCGTTCACTGTTATTCTTTGTCCTTTATCGCTTCGTCCTTCCTCACTTTGTCATTATTTTCATCGATGCCATTAATGTGTGTGCTTAAACCTTATTTTGGTAGATCTGGCACACATTCCAGGTAAGCAGGAAGTGCCTGCTCACTATTTCCAGTGAAAGGTTCTGAGAACAATTTGCCATTCTTTGAACAAAACAAACAAACTTGGAATGAATGAATGAATGAATGAATGAATGAATGAATGAATGAATGAATGAATGAATATAGTATGCATTCTTTTCAGGAATCAGAATTTTACATGGCATCTATGTATAAACTGCTGTCTGGCCCAGATCCATTGCCATGACATCACAGCAGCTGTATCAATGCAGTCAGAGATATTAGCCCTTGCTCTTTATAGAGCCCCACTAAGTAGCTAAATATGGAATGGCTATTGATTTCTAAGTAAACTCTTTGAGCTTTTATTCAGCTGCAAATTGTCCATGTAAGTAATGGTTTATATTTCTTGCAATGTATACTGTCCTCTGACAGAGGCATTGCTTACTCATTTTACCTAAAGAAGTTATCACAGCCCTTTTCTGTCATACTGTTGAATTCCATCATTTATTCTTTATTTTTATTTTATTATTAAATTTATATGCCACCCTTCTCTCTTTCAAGATGGGTGGTTTACAATGTTATAAATAATGATATAAAACAATTTAAACATCCAAAGATTTAAACATTGGGCATCAAAGTTAAAAACATTAACAGTAAAACAAATAAAAGAACTGATGCGTAAAAGGGCTGATGGTGGGATTGTCTGCTAGTTTACTAGCCACCTCCAAAAGGAGACAACTCCATTGGCGCCCCAAACCAGTTGTCACAGTCAGGCTCTTTTGGAAGACCAAGCGGGTCATCTAATTACTTGGATGTCAGTGGCTCAAATCAGATTCAGTATTAGAAGAACATTGTAAATGTTAGAAAAAGTACATGTTCCACAGAAGAAAACTGAAGATTACATTTATGGGTGACATTAGATAAGATTTTTGAACCTGGCACTCTCCTGGCTACAGCTTACATCACCCTGAAGGCCATGCAGTTTGGGGAAAAGTGAAGTGTAGTCAGGAGAGTTGGCACATAACAATCTTCTGTTATTATTGGTAGGGGAAGACATGAAATAGTTTCAAATTCAGAACAAAAGATATTAAGATACTTATGTTTAAATTGAACTGAAGAGAACATTATCTTTCAGACAGTGGGATATTGTTTATAGAAAAATTCGGTCACACGACAGAAGGCAGATCTCATCTGAGGTAAGAGCCGTGTGTAGCTGTTCCTTTGAGTAGCTGGAGCAAATGGTTAAACTGCAATGGTTATTCTTGAGTGAGGAGATATCTCCTTCCCTTTACCTGGCATCTGAATAAGCAGAACAGGAAATTCCTCTTTCCGAGGACTAAGTTCTTAAATAAATGTCTTCTTTATAACAAGATGACTGTTATAATAGTCTGTTATAATTATAAACAGACTGTTATAACTATAAACATCCTTTATAACAGGATGATTATATCCAAGCAATTTTGGAGTGGTGCTAGTACAAACCAACGCTAGAGCAACAATGAAAAAGGATTTTATTTTAATGAAATACATAAAATATGTACTTTAGAAATTAGGTGTTTGAACTAAGTTATAATAAAGTTAGATTGACACAATTCTACTTCTGCCAAGGCTTTAGGATAGAGAATTGCATCCAGCGTCTTAGATCTTGGTCCTAGAAAGTCTGTTTTACAGTCCTTGGAACTGCAAGTCTAAGATTGTCCCTAGATTATGTACTTCTTTTTCAGTTATAGTGCCACCCATCCAGAGCTAAAGATGAAGATCGTCTGTAATCAGAGACCTTGTGTATTCTACACAAACAATAATTCCATAATTTTATTTTTCTGGAATTCAATCTCACTCTTTCATTCTCTCTAAATTCTCACAATTTCCAAGCATTGGGTCAGGATCCTACTGTTTTGCTCAAGTAGAGACATGTAGCTGGTATCATGATCTCACCAAGCAATTTCATACTGATATTAAACAGAATGGGGGTGAGGGCCAAATTCTGAAACTTCCCCTTATGGATTAAAGAATCCATAAGAGATGACTATCCAATCTCTATTCTAATATCTGCCACTGTGCTGCCCGCTTACTCACACTCACACACACACAATAGTGGCTTAGTGGCAGGGGTGAAATGCTTCCGGTTCGGACCGGATCGCCCGATCTGGTAGCAATGGAGGTGGATGGTTTGGAGAACCAGTAGCAAAAATCCCTGCCCCCTCCCATGCGCAGCTGAGCTGCACAATCATCAGAGGCTTTTTTTTTACTTTTAAAAGCATTTTTTCTACAATCTCTTTGGCCGAAAAAATGCTTTTAAAAGTTAAAAAAAAAAAAGCCTCTTCAGAGGTTGTAGAAAAAATGCTTTTAAATGCCTCTGACGATCCAAGCTGAGTTGCCTGATCGGCAGAGGCTTTTTTTCTTTTAAAAGCCTCTGACAATCCAAGCTGAGTTGCCTGATCGGCAGAGGCATTTAAAAGAAAAAAAGCCTCTGCCGATCAGGCAACTCAGCTTGGATCATCAGAGCCTTTTGAAAGCATTTTTTTACAACCTCTTCGCCGAAGAGGTTGTAGAAAAAATGGTTTTAAAAGTAAAAAAAAAATTGGCCACGCCCACCCAGTCACATTACCCACCCACTCCACCAAGCCACGCCCACAGAACCGGTAGTAACAAATTTTAGATTTCACCACTGCTTAGTGGGTTTATTAATATTCCCCAGCAGTTTCCTTCACCAAAAACCCAGAACTATCCCAATTAAGCCCAGCCAAAAACAGACCAATGCTAATCCACAGAGCAATGGCCAATGAGTCCACAAGGCACTTGAAAGTTTCCCAAACAAGACAAACCCACCAGGCAAAATTAAATCCACAATACAATAGAGTTCATGAGGCAAGAAAAGTCCAGAATTCACAAGGCATGATCCAAAGGCAAGGCATGGTGTCAAATCCAAAGCAAGGCAGGAATCACAATGACCAGGAAAAACAGAACTAGAAAATAAACACATTGTTCCCAGCATCTGCCTACTGTGCTAAATAGCCAGCTTCTGGTGCACCCCACCAAGAGGGATGAGGCTGCCTGATCTTCACTGCTCCTGCCTTTTCTCTGCCGTATGGGTTCTTGGATCTGGGCAGAAGGCAGTTCCTCTTTCTCATCACTCACAGGCTGCAGCTGTGTGCTTTCCCCACCTGAAATTTCAGGGCTGTCCTGCTGCAGTGTGCTTTAGCCAAATCACTGTCAGCTGGCTGATCATCCATTTCTCTCCCATCAACCACTTCCCCTCACTTGCAGCCCCTGTTTCAGAGCCATTGACCAAGTCCCTTCCTGATGTGCCTAGGACTGGTTCATCCTTCTCTGAACTGACATCTGGAGAGACATCTCAGGAAGCATCTGGGGTTCACAGCAACAGATTTTGAGAAAGTTGTACACAAAGAAGTAGGGAGGGATGGTTACATAGAAAAAATATGGATAAATGCATAGAAATTAGGATATTAGGGTAAGTTATTTACAATAAATGTGACTTTTTCATTACAGAAAACAATCAAAATTGATGTAACAGATTAATTCATGTTAATATTTGTGTAGAGTAGATCTGCACATCATTAGTATTGATCTTTTACAGTATTGCATTCTCTTCATAAGTTACATATCATTTCTTTTTTGAACAGGGATAAGCATGATCACGAGGAAGAGCCCTATGATAACACAAAGGAAGGATTAATGAACTGATTTCCTTTCCCAACAAATGTTTATTAATATGTAATTTACATTGCTTTTCAATTCATTTTATAGGGATTGACACGAATGGAATATACATTATTCCCTTGAAATGCAGCAGATGACTGGAACTTCTGGTCATGGCTATGTAAAGATGCCTTTGTGAACAAGTGGAGAAGAACAGTGAGAAGACAGTCTGTCAAATTTCTCCAGATAAGGAGAGATCAGGAGATTGCCCATGAATGCCCTGAATTGCAGCTCCTTGCAAGGAGACATAAAACAATGGTCTCCCACAGGTTAAGGGAAAAGATATCTCATAAGGACACTAAACTAGCAGAACTCATTTTCTAATAATTTTTTGGAAATGTTCAAGTTAATCACTTTATGGATGTTAGAGACCTTCAAAATGACAAACTTAATTTGATTCCTGATAAGTTTTATCTCTTCTCCGGATTTAATAATTTTTTACGTAGATTCATAAGAATTTAAAATAAATGCAATAGGCAAAAAACAAAAAAATAGTTTGATCTAAGAAAGTTTTAAACAGATTGGGAGACCAAACAGATTTGGAATATTGGCTACTTTTGCTGTAAGATTCAAAAAACAACTATATAATTAAATAATGTAATCATGGAAAATGACTGGAACAGAACTAAATCCACTTTAGGAACTGAGGCACACAAATGGACACTAGAGGGAACTAAAGGACCAAGCAGATAGGAGTTAAAAATGCTAAATTGGCTATAACTTTTTCTTGCCTTAAAGAGTCCTTCGAAAAATGGATTGACATATTAATAATCAGAAAGGATCTCAGACACGATGCAGATTTCAATGGATAAACTTTTTGAAGACAATGAGAAAAAACCTTTACCTAACATAGAAGTTTGAAGGCATGGAAGACAACAAAAGGAGATTACCCAAATGGGAGTACAAAAGACTAATCAAGAAAAGGATCTAGACATTGAAGAGCTGTGACAAGAATTCCTGGCCAATATCTTTTTATGGGATTTACAAAGTAGAATGGTGAAAGTTTGAAGACTTTTTTTTAGATACCTAAGAATGATGAAAGATCAAATCCTGCCATGCCACAGTAATGATTTAAAGATCAAGACTGTGAAGATCAAAAAGAAGGAATATAAAGTTGGATTGTTTGACCGGGGATAAACTATTTGTTTGAAATTTCTGGTAACTGTTAATGGACTTTTTGCTGAACTAGGAATGAAAAGACGATTTCTGTTTGGGTAGAGATAAAATTTAGGCTATGAGAAGAAGAGTCTTGTTATTTGTAACTTTAAGGAGAAAATTTAGTGTGATTAAAGTTGTAAGCCACATTTTTATTAACTGTGTTGCTTTTTTCTTTTCTACTTTTTTCTTTTTCTGTTTTCTGCCCCTTCCAAACTTTCCTTTTTCCTTTTTCTTCTATTTATCACCCATCCCACCAAATACAACTCTGGTTTAGTTTGCATTAGTTTTTACTACGCTTATTAAAAAGCTTCAGTAAAATTATTAAAACAGTAATAAGAAAAAAAATACAGCAGATAGCTCATGTCTCTTTGTGAAATGTATTGAGCTTTGATTCAATTATTTTTGTCCATTACAAATTTCATTTCCAAAATGTGATCAAAGGCCATTATATTGGTATACAATTAATTTAGTAAATTTATATCTGAGTATGAATTAGGTTCTGTAATCCTTAAGTACTTTGTTTAAGCTTAGTTCTTTCTAAAGAGGATTTTCACAACATCTAATGATTTTCTACACACGGGTTTTATCTTTTGTACAATTGAAGTCCCCTTCTGATAACAACAATGCTGTTTTTCACTTACACAATAAATAGGGAATATTAACTTTAGTTATAAGTTTATGCATTTCAAAATATTGACATTGATTCTCTCATTCAGCTTCTTCATATTTTCCTTTGTTTTTTTCCCCCAGCTCTACTCCATCAAAATCTTTTGGCTTTCCAGTTTGTGAGCAATCAGTATTTTTTAATTTAAAATTTATAACTCTGAGTTGAATATTTGATACAACCGAAAGGCTATAAACTTTCATAAATTTATTAGAACGATTCTTTCATAAGATTTCCAGTGGATTAATAGAAATATATAGATTTATTGGTTGCTTGAAAGCACATTCCAGGGCTGAAATTTAATTGGAAGTTCTCCAATACATAATCAGCTTCTTAATACGATGGAATCTAATATTACATTGACTTCTTGCCTACCCCCATGAAGCTGAGAAATTTGAATCTTGGAAAAGACTCACTAAGTTTGTGTGATGGAATTGGGCAAAGAATGTGGCAGGAATTATTCAGCTAACAATTATGCCACTGCCCCAAGGGAATTCTTCAACCAGCCATTTTATCTTTGAAGCAAATCAACAACAGCAATGCAAACTTTACCTTTCTTCTCCTCCCTTGTCTGCATCTAGCAGAGTTTTGGAAATAATTGTGTGCCACAGACTGCTATGAAGTTCTAATGCGACAGATATAAATCTCATCAATTAAGACTGTTTATAGCTAAGTCAACTTCATTCAAACTGTTCATTATAGGAATGAGTTACAAAGTTCCAGGGGTCCATTTCATTGCTTCTTGGGCTTTTGCCCAAGATCAAGACAGTGTACAAGTCAATTTCCAAGTTATTGGAAAAGTCACTTATCCACTGAGTGCAGACTTCCTGCACTAATCTATCTCAATGAATTGTTGCTACCACTTAGCTGGTTTACAAAGAGCATTACAGCTCGCTTTTTACATGTTTAGCAGAGCAAAACAAGGTCATAGCATAAGCTGAGATATGTTATCCAATTCCATTCAGACTAGAACACTGGTAATTTTATCAGTAAACATATTTTGGTTATGGAATATAGCATTCAGAACAAATTGTTATTTGATAAAACATAAAGAAGATTAGCTTTAATATCCAAAACTAACCTTAGTAACTCCTCATTTTTAAGTCATCGGTCTTACATTTGTCCTTCCTTTCTCTCTCCCTCCCCCACACAACTTTTCTCTAATTCTTCTGTTATTTGTCTCACTCCATCCCTTCTAACCTCCACATCTGATTCTAATTCCGCCATTATCCCTCACACTCAGCTGCTGCCAGTCACCCCTCCAAGCATTTTTCTGTGACATGGATGAGTCCAGAGGTGTGCTGTCAATTTGTTATCAAGGGGCCCTCCAGTCACAGAGAGTGAGGGGAGAAGGAATGAGGAAAATCTTTACTTGGTGGTCTGGAAATCATCCTGTTTCTCTCATTTTCTCTTTCCTGCTGTTCAACTGGAACTGAATTATTCCAGAGAGATGGAAGTGATTAATG
This sequence comes from Pantherophis guttatus, assembly GCF_059756535.1. NCBI lineage: Eukaryota > Metazoa > Chordata > Lepidosauria > Squamata > Colubridae > Pantherophis > Pantherophis guttatus. The sequence goes on along the minus strand of NC_142063.1, from coordinate 285,809,332 downwards.
CTGCCAGGTAATAATGGGTGAGTCCCCTTCTCTTATATCTTCAAACACTCACCTGGCCTCCCTCACCCTCTGTTGAGCTACAGCATGAGTGTATTTTGTCTTTACCTATGTCAGAGCCACCAGACTGTGATGAGGAGTACCTTCCTTCACATTCCTCTCAGCATTGCCTGGCCACCTACCAAGGTCACAATGTTAAATTTTATCAAGCTATTGTTTAAGTAAGCGCCACCCAAAATGTAGTAAGGTTCTGCCAGGGGACTCTAGCACACCCCTGGACTAATTGTTCAAATTCAGTACTCACTAAAGCTAAAGATATTATCTTGTGAATTGCATCATTTTTGACTATGGAAAATGCATCTGGCAATTTGAATACTCATCCAAATTTTTCCTCCCTTCTCCAATAAATATTTATTAATTAAAAATCAATACATTAGCTTGGATCCTTTCTTTACACAGCTTGCTTTCTATAAGCTGAGAGACTGTATTTCTGTATCTTAATGGAGCAGCCTACAAACACACGGTGCTTATTATTGGAAAAAAAGCAACAGGTAAATAGAGATGTTTGAAGAATTTGGTATTTGAAATTTCTGATGTAAATTGAAAGGGTATGTACATTTTCTTTATACTATAACAATCCTGGTTCAAATAATGGACCATTTTAAAAATATTAGATAGATAGATAGATAGATAGATAGATAGATAGATAGATAGATAGATAGATGATAGATAGAGATAGATAGATAAATAGATATAGATACATATAGATATATATTACATTAATTTATTTGATTTTTTTATGAGTTTTACTGTTTTTTAAATATGGTTTTTTATATTCTGAAGGCTCCCTTGAGTCACCATTGGCAAATAGGCAGCAATATAAATTTAATAAATAAATAAATAAAATAAATAAATGTTTAAGATTAAAAAATGCCCGACTTTACTTAAAAAAATAAAAATTCAAATATAAAAACATACCTTATATTCATAGGGAATAAAAAAACAAGCACATTAAAGGAAAATGGACATATGAACGAACACATACAAAATTGATGTGGATTAGCTATAGACTAATTTATCTTTCCCTTCAACAAAGAGAGGGATGATTGAGTCTGCCATGTTAATGGGTTAGTTCATTTCTCTCATCCCATTTTTTCAAATAAGATGGGTTTTTCCTTATAAGAACATCAAAAAGACACAGCTACATGTAAGCTTGCTGTACTCTAATTTCTGAGAAGACCAGGAATGCTTAGGAATTGTGGTCAATTCCTTTGGCCTTGGGCAGACTGTTCTAGGCACTGTGAAACTTTTACTTACACAAAATTGATTCAGAAACCACAATTTGGCTGGTGCTGTAAGCAACCCTAGAACTGTAAGATTTATGAGTCACCTAGGTACTCATAATTTTTCACTAATATGGTAAATACAGGGAAGAGATGCTTTTTGGCAAAATTCTGCAAAGAGGTCAGAGATTAGTTCTTCCCAATGAGGCTATCATCCAACACAAATCCTTCAGTTGGCTCCAAAAATGAAAAGGACAGGAGTTCTGACCATGGTTTATTGCTTCTTCTTCTTCTTCTTCTTTTATAAAAAAAATCTATTTTGGCTCTGAGATCTGGGGCTACGTTTTGCAATAACTGCTTCCCAAACAGCTGATAGTTTTAGCCACATAACCAAACATCTTTCCAGCCTGCCAACATGTAATAGCTTTTCCATTTCTCACACTAAGGACAGATGAGAGGGAGGTGCTGGGAAGCACTGCCCACTTAAAACAGCTATCTGTGGCTATCTGATGCAGCAGTCAGCCTCTGCAAGGGACGGTCCTTGAACTGAAATTAAAGAACCAAATAAGGAATGTGGACAAAATAAGAACATATAATATTAAGGAAAGAGGGCAGTCAACAATGTAGGATTTCAATATATGAGCTAGTTAATATGAGAAACCAATGCAAAGATGCAAGTGCAATTATTACATGTTATGGTGGAGGGGAGGAGCAAGAGTTAGCAATGTCCCGATACAATTCAAAGACTCGCTTATACAAAGAAACAAAAAGTGCTTGAACAGCATACAAAAAGAGAGAGGAAAAAATGGTTTCCTTGTATTATACATGAACCAGACTTGAGAATGTGTTCATTATTTGAAGTTCTCCAATGGTGTCTACAGCAAACCATGACAACACCGACATGACGACATGTGTGAGATGATACCTTCACACAAATGCACTATTATGTACTTGTGTGTATCAGTGTCTGACATCAGTCTGTAAGTCATAAGCCATGGCATTTGCACGATGACACTGACACATGTGCCTCATCGTTTTTTCCTCTTGCTTCCCACCTCTTGTGGATACTCTGCTGTTCTATGCCTTATCTTCTAGACAAGGATAAGACAGGACTTTTATATTATAGCACTCTGGTTCTCATATATCTAACAAGAAACTTAGGTTGCCCTATTGATGACTTGGTAGTACAGTGGTTTAATGCACCCTGTTATTAACACAGCTGCCTGCAATTACTGCAGGTTCGAATCTTACCAGGCTCAAGGTTGATTCAGCCTTCCATCCTTTCTAAGGTAGGTTAAATGAGGACCCAGTTTGTGGGGGCAATAAGCTGACTTTGTATAAATATACAAAAAGTATGAAGGCTATTGCTTAGCACATTGTAAGCTGCCCTGAGTCTCTGGAGAAGGGCGGCATATAAATCAAATAAAAAAAAAAAACTAGTAAAAATCAGTCTCATTTTAGCAATGAATGGCATCTCTCACAAGTTTCACCTGCTACAGTATATAATGTGTCATAATGGATATATTTCTGTTCTATTTTCAGTTTCCTGCTCCTTGTTATCTTAGCTCCCTGTTATCCTAGAATAGAGGATCAATCTAAAAAACATATATACACCAAATCACTTGAATAAATAATTATTTATGTCTTATGCAGGTTAGTTAACAATTACAAAGATTAGTTAGTTCAATCAATTAAAACCAGTCTAATAGTCCGAGACTACAAAAGACTGGAAGAATTAAAAAAACAACAACAACCCAACAACCCAAAGTCTGTTATTTAATTCTTATAAATCCAGATCCTAATATGATGATTTTTTTGGGTCTGTTGTTATTACATGGTTTCATATGTAAAAATCAGCTGATCCAAAGATGGTTCCACCATATAAAAAAAGAGCCACGGTTTTATTTCTTCCATCCCACCCTGTGCCCTCTCCCAAGGCTTTGTTCTGCATTAACAACTACTACAAACTACACTTAAGAAACTCTAGACTCTAACCTCCCATTAAACAGGACTCAAAGGTGAGAGACTGATAATACCTGAGGCTCTACCGAATGTTTATCCACTGGGCAGGAACAATACGTGAGCCACTGTTCCTGGTGAAAGGTGAGGGGCTGGAAGCACATTAGACTGGAACTTACTATTTGCTCACCAGGTAGGTAGAAGCAATGCAGAGGCCCAGGCTGGCCAAAAGGGGAGTCTGACAAACAGGATTGTGAGAGGGCCTGTCACCCCACTGCACGAATGAAACCACTGCAAGCAGGTATAACTGATTTTATTCCTTATTTGCATAAAAAGGGAACAACATTATACAATCAAGATAATAAGGGTCTATAAAAAGACACGCCTCACCTTGGATTCTGTCCGAGTTCATGCTGAGAACACTGCTATTTTTGGTAAAGGTTTGGGTTTTTTTTTTATTCATTAGCATTTTGTTTATCTTGGTGTTTGCATTTGTCTTGGGATGTTGTTCTACTCTCTGCTTCCCAGTCTCCTTATTTTCTGTTCATGCTTCTGGAGGAGGCTATGAAAATGAGGAAGGGATTTTAGCCCTATCTTTTGCAACAATTTTAATGGTCAACCATGTTATTTTCTCCTGATGTTGGCCATCTTCAGCAGGACTTCTCTCCCTTCCAGGGCCCAAGGTCTTCTCCCCTAGTGATCATTTCTGGGGAGACACTTTAACTTCATGTAACCCAGCAATCCTAATTGTTGCTTCTGAATTGAGTGTGCAGGAATGCCTTTGCTCAGAAATCCATTTCTTCAAAACTGTGTATTTAATATCTTTCTGGACCAGCATTTAGTAGAAAGTTAGAAATTTATCTGTCCTGGGAAAGAAAGTATGCAGTGAGAATTATTCCTCTCGCTTATTATTTTGTCCGCCCTCAAAAGAATTCTGCCAGGAGGTAGAATTTGAGTGCATGTATATGTGTCTGGGTTGAGGTGAATGAGTGCAGTGTGATATTGGTACAGCTTCAACTTTGCCCTTCTGCTCCCTGCATATTTGTAATGCTTTGTAAGTAGTTAGCTACCAATTATCTCTGAAATATACTGTACAACTACATGTTACTTTCGTTAATGATATTTTAAAAACTGGACTTGTTTGTGGTCCTTCCAGAATGGAGGTTTCCTCCCTTACTTTGGTATTTACAAACTGTAGCATAAAACGAAGTCCTGGAACACAGGCAAATATAAACTCATTCTAAATTGTCCATGTGGTGTCAGCTGTGAGAATTCCACCAGCTGGAACAGCAAAAGCATAGCCATCCCACCCAGGGTTATCAGTTAGCTCAACAGGCAAGGGAGGATGCAGACAATTGGGAAAGAAGACAAACGGGGAGGAAGCAGGGTACAATAAATTGTTTAACTTCCTTGGCATTTATGACAAAAATTACAGTGAAATACTGATCAAAAGAGAAGCCCCAGAAATGGACTGAAATAGTGTTTCTCAAACTTGGCGATTCTAAGATGTGTGGACTTCAAGTCCCAGAGTTAAATTTTGGGAGCTGAAGTCCATACATCATAAATGTCATGGATAAATGCCTTATTCTTAAATGAAAGAGACATATGCTCATAGAGTACAAAGGTTTAATTTATTTTTCCTTCCCTAATGTATTCCTCTGTAACCACTCCTACCTTCTAACCCTGCCTCAATGATATAAAAGGAGATGCATACTCCTCCTACTTGCTTCTATCTACAATCACTCAGTGAATATAGAATGCCTGCTGTAAATAAACAATACTTTGTTTGAATACTATAATTCTGAATTTTTTATTGAGTCCGATCCTCGAATTATGGCAACAATCTGGTAGCAGAGGATGGTTGGCTGACTCAATAAGAAACAGACATGCCAAAGAAAGAAAACTCCAGAAACAAAAGAGAAAGACCCAACACCAGGGCACACAACAAAGAAATGGAAACAGATCAAGAAATGATCGATGAATCTACAACTATAATGACAAGAGAATCTGAAGACTTCACTACAGACAACGAAGAGGTAATCGATGAACCCGACGACCAAGAAGCAAGCGAGACAGAAAACAACACTCTCAGATCGGAAATACTAAGACTGCTGAAAAGCCAAAAAGACGACAAAAATCTCATCGCGAATCTCCAAGACATCATAAAAGATAGCAGAGCAGCGAGAGAAAACCACACCAACGCACCAGAATCTAAAGATCACAAAATGGTAAGCGAATTACCTATAGATGAGAGTGTGACTAAAAGAAAGACTAACGGTCCCGCGCAAAATTTTGAATGGCAGCCATCTTGGTTTCACCAGACCAGCAAAATGGCCGAATCAGAACCAATCAGAAAGCAGAGTTCAAAATGGCTGGCGCGAAAAGCTTTACACAGCGTGAAAAATAAAAAAGAAAAATTCTATTCTTCAGAAGAATCTGATACAGACACCAAAGAAGCACCAACCAAACTACAAATCGAAACAGCTATGAAAACACTTTTTGCAACTTTCGGTCTGAATTTAAAAATATCAAAGAAATTGATGAAAACACCAAAGACAGCACAATCCAAAAGCAAAGACGCAGAAGCAAGCAAGCAAACGTCTCAGCATCTATCCACTTCAACCCGAACGACAAGAACACCAATGCCCGAACCCAGAGAACCTTGCAAGTACTCGCCCACACCACAAACGCTTCCGGGAGCCAGAGGCCTCAACCGAGACGACTTCGATGGAAAGAAGCAAGCCCCGATCATCACCTGGACACCTAAAGTCAAACCAGAGAGCGGATCATCAGAGGAAGAACACTACGAGGGAGCTACAACGATGAGAACCTCTTCCGACAGCTTCAGGAGTGAAATGAACAACGCGCATGCACAAATACACCCAGATGAATATAGAGACAATGAAGAACAGAGAGAACCATTCAGACTAATCGCGAGTATACCTACACCATTCTGCAATTATCAGCATTTACAAGACCATGGACAGCCTCCAGTTGTAAGTAATGCAACAAATAACATTGGAAACTTGCCTAATGATTTTCCAAAATTGAGAATAGACGGTATTAATTTACAGGAATGGAGTCAACAACTCCAGGTTGTTTTCTTAAAAGAGAATTTATTATTTTTCATAACTAACCCTCCTAAAAAACCATGGACCCTAAAATTGGACTGCTTACACCACAGAGCATTCTATTTACTAATATCTAGTATATCACCTGCTATCTATCATAGTATTAAGCATAATCTAACTGTCTCAGAAATAATTCATTGTATGTTTAAATTGTTTCATAGTGAAAGTGTGGCAACCACAATTAGAATGTCTAAAAATTTCTTCTCAGCCAGGATAAAACCTGGAACTACTGTAAGTGAACATTTACTATCACTAAACACAACTAGAGCAGAACTTCATTTAAGGGGAGAAATAATATCAGATCAGACAATGAAAAGCGTTATCATTAATTCATTAGACTCATCATGGGATAATTACATATCACATTTGGATACAATTAATTTAGGATATCTATCTATAGAGAGTTTATCAAATAGATTAATAGCTGAAGATAATTTGAGAAGAAGCCGCTACAGTGCATACAAAGAACACAGACAGACCAAAAGGGTAGTATTTCAAGACAGGTATCAAGAATCAATTGAGTGTTATAATTGTGGATCCAAAGAACATTATAGAAGAGACTGTCCAAAACCTCTCAGAGAAAGACAAAAACATGACACTAGAAACAGATACCACAACAGACAATCATCTATTGACAGATACAGACATAGAAACTCACCAAACTTTAGAGAACATAGAGGGGGCAGAGATAACTCAAGAGATAGAAAGTCTGGATCATTGTATGGATTAGATAAGTACACTATAACCAAAAACCAAGACTCAAAGGATAATGCCTGGCTCATTGATTTCGGGGCAACAAATCACACAATGCATGATAAAAAATTATTATCTTCCTTCATAGAAGATAAATTTGTAATTAAAGTAGCCAATCAAGAAGAAGTCCAAGTCATTGGAAGACGAAATGTAGATTTACCCGGTCTAGGGAAAATAGAGGGGTTTTTATTAATACCCAAAATACCTCATAACATTCTTAGTGCAATAAAGCTAAGCAGGGACTCTAACATAAATATAATATTCTCAAAGGGAAAAGTAACTCTAGAGAAAAACAAAATAAACTTAGGTAATGTGATTACCAAAGGAGATTTACCATATTTAATCACAGAGGAAAGATGGCTACACAACATTGATTCAAACATGGAAAATGACACTAGCATAGAAAATGAAAATAACAGTGACAGTGACAATGAGGAACACGAACCAGAACATAATGATGAAACCATATCTGTCAACAATACACATACTAACAAAAGACCAATAATTGGAAAACCAATTCATGATGAATGTGCACATATATTACATAGAAAATTAGGACATGCCAGTTTTCCTGTAATACAAAAAATGATTGAACATGCTGAAGGTGTTAAAATAAAAGATTGTAAAAATTACTTGGAATGTTCAGTATGTAAGTCCTCAAAACTCAGAACCAAACCCAGACCCAAAAAAGCAACAAGATCATCAAATCATATTTTTAACCTGGTACATATGGATCTAGTTGGTCCATTAACTCCATCAATTACATACAAAAAACGATACTTCCTTACTATTGTAGACGACTATAGTCGTTATGGCTTTGTCTACACCTTAAAACACAAAGATGAAACATTTCAAAAGTTTAAAGAATTTTATAAACGTGTAGAAACACAACACAACATAAAAATAAAACAGATCATGACAGACAGAAGATCTGAATTCATGTCAAAGGAATTCTCCCAATGTCTAAAAGCCAAAGGGATGTTACATTTCACCTCTAGTCCTTTCTCTGCATTTCAAAATGGAGTAGCGGAACGAAAAAACTTGACACTACAAACCATGATTAGATGTACATTAGAAGATGCTGGTTTAGGCAAACATTTCTGGTCAGAAGCACTATTATATTCCAATTATACTCTTAACAGACTTTGGTCTAGTGTCATAAATAAAACACCATATGAATTGATGTATAGTAAAAAACCCAAGATAGCCCACATGCATGTATTTGGAGTTACAGCAGATGTACATATACCGAAACAATTGAGACGTAAAGGAGATAATGTATCTAGGAGGCTCAGGTTCATGGGCTATGAAACGGGTACAAAGGGATATAGATTTATTGACAATAATAACAAATTCATAATTTCTAGGACAGCTGTATTTCACAAACAGGCCAGTTGGTCTAAGATACATCTTAATGAGATACTTCCAACAACAAGACCAGATACTAAGACACAAGATAAAACAGAAAGAGAAGGACAAAACTACAGTACACAAATAGGCAACACCAAAACATGGATGGGAAATTGTCCCAAAATCAAAACAGACTCATTAACAAAAAAGGAAGCAAGATATTTACATGATAATGACAGCAGACCACAAAGAACAATTAGATGTAACAGGAATCAAGTACCAAAAAGATATAAGGATTACATAATGCATATAAATAATGATACATCAACACCTAATACATATGAAGATGTATTGAAACTTCCCACAGAAGAAAGAAAGAAATGGGAATTAGCCATGGCCAAAGAAATGGACAGTTTAAGAGAACTCAAAGTATTCACTCCAATGCCAGTTCCTAAAGATAAAACAATTATAGGCACTAGGTGGATATTTAAAATTAAGAATCTAGAAGGGGGTAACACTTTATATAAAGCAAGATTGGTTGCACAGGGGTTTGCTCAAAGAAATCCTGAGGATTATACCGACACATATTCTCCCACTGTAAGAACTGAAAGTGTTAACACAGCTTTAGTAATAGCCTCAGCCCTTAATCTTGAAGTCTTTCAATACGATATACAAACTGCATACCTACATGCAAAACTCAATAAGGAAATATATGTAAGAGCTCCTCATAGTCAAAACACGAATAGAAACGAAACATGGTTACTAAACAAAAGTTTGTATGGATTAAAACAATCCAGTAAACGTTGGTATGAATGTTTGGTCAACGTACTCAAAACTATGAACTTCAATGCCACAACTGCAGATAATTGTTTCTTTGTTAGAAGGGATGGTGATTCATTAGAATTTGTGTTAATTTACGTGGATGACATTTTGTATATTGGTAAACATAAAGATAAAAGAGATACATTTGTAACAAAATTAGGAGAACATTTCTCATTGAAATCATTGGGGAAAGTAAATAAATATCTTGGAGTACAGACTAGTAAAACTAAAAAAGGATTTAGACTGTCCCAGAAGGACAAAATTATTGAACTATTGAATAGATGCAATATGAATGATGCAAAACCTTGTGATACCCCAATGCAAGCTGACTTTCTAAGGAATATGAATGAATCATCCCCTGAGTTTAATGATAATACACTTTACAGATCAGTTATTGGTTCCCTTTTATATATTGCTAATTGGACCAGGCCCGATATTGCTCTACCCCTCAATTTGTTGTCCAGGTATGTCAGTAAGCCTTTAATTTATCATTGGGAAGCTATTAAAAGAGTGTTAAGGTATTTAAAACACAGCTTAGATTTTTGCCTATTATTAGAGCCCAACAATGTTAAAGAGCCTATTCTCACTTGTTACGCCGATGCTGACTGGGCAGGCGACACTAAAAGCAGGAAGAGTACTTCCAGCTATATATTCTTTCTTAACAATTGTCCAGTCTACTGGTATACTGGAAAACAAGATCTAGTAGCTACATCAACTACTGAGGCAGAGTATATATGCTTGTCAAAAGCCTCTAATAATCTCATATGGTTTAATGATCTATTAACCAATGTTTGGAAAAGTCCTTCACTACCATTTATTATACATGAAGACAACAAAGCTGCCACAGAGATATCCAGAGCAGATGCCGTTGGTCAGAGATCTAGGCATATAGATATCAAATACAAACATGTAAGACAATTATCTCAAAATGGATTTATTAAAGCTATTCACTGTGAAACCACAGAACAAAGAGCCGATATATTGACTAAACCTTTACAAACAAAACAACATAAATATTTAACTTCAAAACTGTATGTTTTATATTGTCCTGAATCTGAATCTGAATGTAATTATTGCTGTATGTCGAATCGGCATTTGGGGGGGATTTGTCATGGATAAATGCCTTATTCTTAAATGAAAGAGACATATGCTCATAGAGTACTAAGGGTTAATTTATTCTTCCTTCCCTAATGTATTCCTCTGTAACCACACCTACCTTCTAACCCCGCCTCAATGATATAAAAGGAGATGCATACTCCTCCTACTTGCTTCTATCTACAATCACTCAGTGAATATAGAATGCCTGCTGTAAATAAACAATACTTTGTTTGAATACTATAATTCTGAATTCTTTCTTGAGTCCGATCCTCGAATTACGGCAACAATAAAGTTGCTAAGCTTGAAAAATTCTGAGTTAGAGCCTTCAGAATGTAATTGATTCTGGTCTTGTCAATTTCAGGCAGCAGAGCAAGCTAGTAGAAGGTCTTAATCAAGGTCACAGAGTGGAGCTTGTTAACTTGGAGTTAGCACTTGTTAGGGAAGTGTTACCAAATGGAGAAAAGTTGCTCAGGAAAAGATACTCAAAAAATCAGACAATATTTAATTTTAAGGCTAGGCCTGCCAGCCAGAGGACATAAAGACATCAGTAACTCTACCCTCCCCAGCCAGTGGTGACTTTGGGTCATCTCCCAAACTAACCAGCCAATCTGCAATATTTCATCAACTTTCCTCAGTATATTGCAGAGCTGGCTTTTGGCACTCCCTGCTATCATGAGTGATTTTGCTGGGTTCCCATTGAGGAAAGTGCTGTATGTTGTAGTTTCAATGATTCTTGGTAGGTTAGTGCTGCATGAAGAGAAGCTTGGTGTGATATTTGGATCTCACCTGATACTGTTAAAAATTCAGTTCAGTTCAGAACTGTTAAAAATTCAGTTCAGCTTGTTGGTCCTTCAGAACAAAGGGACTGACCTTGATAAGACTCCTGCTTTCCCTCTCTCTCTGTGAACGTTCTCCCTCAACTTCCAAGTCATTGCTTGATATTATTTCATTTGAGGAATGAGACATACAGCTCCAGAAAATGTGTTTTAATAGAATGTCCTTTTTTAATTTTAGCACACAAATGGCACACATCTGGTTTCTCCCAGAATCAGGTGCTTTAGCAGTTTATTTGATTACACAGTAGATATCATGTACAGACAGGTGATCAACAGTATGTCTCCTATTCAAATATCAAAAAAATATTAGATGGAAAGCCTTGGGATGACAAAATATCATCTCCTGGGAGACTCTGAAGACCTTGTGATTAGTAGATTGTGTAGGAAGGTAGCACCCACCCCTTTCTTGGAAGAGTGAAATATTTTAGGAAATATGAAAAAGGCAGAACATTATATTTCCCTGGATGAGAAATGGAGAAGCATATTTTACAGACAAAGCAGCTCCCACCTTCCTGCCCCCCACCCTTTGTCAATGGGCCATTAAGGCCTGGGCCAGTCTATTCTACATAACAAAGATCTGTCTCCTTCAGGCAGAGCCATAGTAGGAATTGCCAAAGATCCAACAAAGATAGGATTAGCCCTCTACACAATAGCAGCAGAAACTCACCACATATGACCTGGGAAGCACATGTGACCATCAGCCAGCAAGGCCCCCACCCCCTGGGAGTCTGACAACCAATCAGGATACTCTTTCGGGGCCCCAAGTAATGCAGAGCCAGAGAGAGCATAAAAACCCAGGGACTCACTGTATCTGCCCCTTTTTCTGTTCAGCAACTCAAGCCATGTGATCCTGTTCACCATTAAACCATCTTTCCAAGCAGTCTCCATGTTTCCAGTGTCTGTTTCCCCACTTGGAGCAGAACCCAGAAGGATGTTTCTTCCAACAACTGATAAGAGCTTTGTTAAGTTGAGCAATTGAAGAGGTAGAAGCAAGGTCTTCAGTAACAACAGCTCTTTAATTCAGTGTGAGACTTCAGCAAAGGTTACAGTAACACAGCTCCCTTTATATACCTTGCTGGCCAGGGAGCTGACCAATCACAATTGACCAATTAACATTTAAACTTCCCGCCAAAACTATATACCTAACAAGCTTCATTTAAACACACTAGCTATTTCTCCCTTTGAGTCCTGACTGCCGAATTAATTACTAGACTTGATTTGCCTTTTCAAGTTGATTGTTAAATCAGGAAAGCCAGGTGAAAATAAATTTCTCCCCAAAATACTAATTAAAAAAATCAAAACAAACCAAAAACAGAAAAGAAAAAGGGAAAAAATACTGTAAAGAAAATAACTCAGTTGTTTAAACATTAATTAAACCTTAATCACCCATGCTAATGTTAGTCAATCTTATCATTATGTAGATAGCCTGTTCAAAAACACAACTCATATCATTACTGTAGGTCTGCAGTGGCACTTTCCCTCCATACAAACTGTATCTTATTCAATACACATTTGATAAGTCATAAATTCTTCATATATTGATAAATATCAATTTTTCAGCATATGATTATAGCACCTCATTCCTCTTTCCAAAGTTAACAAAGTTATAGCTATTAAATCAGGATGAAATAATAGCAGGCCAAGCATATATCATATATGTCTTTTCTCTGTCATTTTATCCTAGCCAGTCTTTAAACATTTTCTGAGCTCTGCAATGAATGTTATTTTTTTTTTGGTTCCTTTAATAAACTTCTTTTTAAGATCACAAATACTTAATGTTCTTGAAGACTCTTAAGCATTAATTTGTAAATTGGAATATTCCAACACTTTATTCCAAAGTTCATGCAAATGGCCAGTATCCATTTTAATGGAATAACAGAGCTGGAAGGGAGCTTGCAGGTCTTCTAGTGACTAGCTACCTCTGTTATTCTGTTAAGAAAATTGTTTTCCTCCATATTATGGAATCTAGTCCAACCCCCTGCTCAGAAAGGAAACCCTATATCATTTCAGATAAATGGTTGTCCAACCTCTTCTTAAAAACTCCCAGTGTTGGAGCGTTCACAACTTCTGGAAGCAAGTTGTTCCACTGATTAATGGTTCTAACTGTCAGGAAGTTTCTCCTTAGTTCTAGTTTGCTTCTCTCCTTGATTAATTTCCATTCATTGCTTCTTGTCCTGCCTTCGGGTGCTTTGGAGAATAGCTTGACTCTGGCAGTCCCTTAGATATTGGAACACTGCTATCATGTCTCCCCTAATCCCACTCTTCATTAAACTAGACGTACCCATCCCAGCAACCATCCATTATATGTTTTAGCCTCCAGTCCCCTAATCATTTTTGTTCTTCTCTGCACTCTTTCTAGAGTCTCAAGATCTTTTTAATATTCCAAGTGTGGTCTTACCAAGGCATTATAAAGTGGTATTAACTCTTCATGTGATCTTGATTCTATCCCTCTGTTAATGCATCCTAGAACTGTGTTGGCTTTTTTGGCTGCTATCACACACTGCTGGCTCATATTTAAGTGATTGTCCACTTAAGAGATACTACTACTATTGAGCCAGGTACCACCTACACTATACCTGTGCATTTGATTTTTCTTGCCTAAATTTTAATTTTGCCTAATTTTACTTATTTATAAACCATTTTATATGTAAAATAATCCAAACAGATTTTCAGTGTTAAATAATAATTCAGGAGCTTCGCTGTTAATATCTCTGGTCCACATGTGAAATCAAAATATCTTTTAATTGCATCTACAGTACTTCCATTCTGTAGTTAATAGGTAATCCAAATTAGTTCTGCACTCATGCTACTGACTTGTATTCAATTTGTGAACAACTTTACTTTCAGGATTCTTTGCAAAAGTGCTTTTTCCATCCAATAGCTGTGTAGTTGATTGATTTTTGCCTAAACCAGTGTTTCTCAACCTTGGCCACTTTAAGATATCTAGAATACAATTCCCAGAATTCCCTAGTCAGCATGATTGGCAACATTAAGATAACATTTCTCAGCCTGAGGAACTCTAAGTTATGTGTTCTTCAACAGCCAACACACCGGCCAGAGAATTCTGGGAGTTGAAGTCCACCTATCTTAAAATTGCTAAGGTTGACAACTTTGGTCCAAACAAATAACTTGGCATTGTTAACATCTTCTACAGTTTGATTTTCAGATTTATGTTCTGGGTCATCATATTTGATTTCTTCTGTCTTTGCTGCTTCCATTGAAATTGCTGCCTATAGTAAAATTGTGAGTTTTGCCAACCTAATGGGCAAATTATAATGTTATGTCTAGCAGGGTTTAATTATAGTTGTAGTGTTGTGATTGGATGAAACCAATGACGTCATGCGCACGGGGGATTCTTTGTTAGCCATTGGCTGGAGCGGTTGAGCTGTTCATATATAAGAGCTGTCAACTGCCATTTTCTAGCTGAGCCGTTACAGTTACAGTTACATGGTGAAGCAATAAAGAGTTACAGTTACAATCGTGAGTTGCCTCAGTATATATTGCAACAATTTAACATTGGCGACGAAGGTGGGAATGTTCCTGAGGTGAATTGAGAGCAGAATCAACATTCAGAGAGTGTGAGTCACCCAATACACAAACCACCAATCCAAGAAATGGCTCCTCCAACTTTCGCCCCATACAATGCTGCCACTGAGACGTGGGATGCGTATGAAGAGCGGTTTGAATGTTTTTTAGAAGCCAACAATTTTACTGACCTCTCAAGCAGTAAGAAAAGGGCTCATTTTTTAAATGTTTGTGGCCCTGAAGTATTTGCTACTGCCTGAGCGTTACTCACTCCCCAGCCTGTGCATACTACTTCTTGGGAAGTTTTGAGGCAGAAATTGAGGGCTCACTATGCTCCAACTCCGTCTCGTATAGCCCGTAGGTTTAATTTAAGACAAATACTGCAAGAGGAAGGGGAGCCTGTCAACCGTTATGTCGCCCATCTGCGTACAGCCACCCTCGACTGCGAGTTTTGGGATTTAGATGATGCTTTGGTCGAACAGTTGGTTTATGGGGTACACGACATAAACTTACAGAGGCGTTTGTTAGCGAAAAAAACCCTAGATCTTCAAACGGCCATGGAAGAGGCCCAGGTGGCGGAGATGTCAGATAGATCCGCCGCGGACATCCGTAAGTGCCATTCCTCTGCTAATCAAGCCACGGCTGTCCATAGTGAGGAAGTTGTTTCTGAAGACGATGAAGAAGAGCCGGAGGTCAGTCCTATTAAGACATTTACTGAAAAAGGTGGGCGGCCAACCGGAAAAAAACCTCCTCCATCCTCCTGCCTCAGCTGCGGCGATCAGCACCCCCGAGCAACTTGCCGGTTCCGTTCAGTGACATGACGACGTTGCGGCAAACTTGGCCACCTCTCACATGTCTGCCACTCGGGTCGCCAGAGGCAATCTACGTTTCGACCAAAAGGTGCTGCAGTCAACAGTGAAGACTGTTTTGCGATATTCCGCGGCCGGTGGGTCACTGAAATAACGACCCACCGTGACTCCACTACACGTTCAAACAAGCTTTTCCTGACTGTGAAGATTGAAGGTGTTCCTTGCAGGATGGAAGTCGAAACCGGCTCATCTAAATCCATTGTCTCCTAGACCACCATCAAAGAAATGATGCCTAGCCTGCAGAAAAATCAGCTTCACCCCAGCCCTATTAAGATTAGAGATTATCAGGGAAACCGGATTCCAATTATTGGGCACAGTCGTTTCCTAGTTGAATATGATAGTTTCACTGGCCGCCTCCCCTTAATCATGGTGGATGGCTCCCTTCCCAGTCTGCTAGGTTTAGATTGGTTTGGATCCCTTGGCCTTGCCATCACAGGCATCCACTCAACAACCTCAGAGAGCGATTTCGATATGTTGGCTAGCGAATTCAAAGATGTGTTCAACGATGCTCTGGGTAAATATGTGGGTCCCCCAATTTCACTGAACTTAGACCCGAACGTTGCCCCTATTAGGCTCAAACCCCGGAGAGTACCTTTGGCCCTCTGTCCAAAAGTAAAAGCCGAGTTAGATAAGTTGATTGCCCAGGGAGTTTTAGAACCCACTGACCATTCCCGGTGGAAGACCCCAATAGTCATTCCTATCAAGCCGGACGGGTCGGTCTGCATCTGCATGGATTTTAAAAGTATGTTGAACCAGGCATTACAAGCCAACCCCTATCCTGTTCCGGTAGTCCAACACTTGCTCCACTCCCTGGGTTCAGGCTCCATTTTTGCTAAGCTTGATCTAGCTCAAGCGTATCAGCAGCTTCTGGTGGATGAGGCCTCAGCTGAGGCCCAAACGATTGTAACCCACCGGGGAGCTTTTAAGTGCAAACGGCTTCAATTCGGTATTAGTATAGCCCCGGGGTTATTTCAAAATTTAATGGAGCGCCTCCTACAAGGACTTCCTGGGGTAGTCCCATATTTTGATGACGTGCTCATCTCCGCGTCTTCGCGGGATGAGCTCGTTGGCCATGTTAGGGCCGTCCTTCTACGCTTCAGGAAGGCTGGCCTAAAATTGAAGAAATCTAAATGTTTTATTGGTGTGACACAGGTTGAGTTTTTGGGATATTTAATTGATGCCACAGGTATCCACCCTACTCCCTCAAAGGTGGCAGCTATAAAAAACGCTGCCGTTCCAACGTGCAAAGCTGACCTGCAAGCATTTCTGGGGCTCCTCAATTTTTATAGCGTATTTTTACCCCATAAAGCCACCTTGGCGGAGCCTCTTCACCATTTATTGGACAAAAATACACCATGGTCCTGGGGCGAGGCTGAAAACCGTTCTTTCCGGGCTGTCCAAGACCTACTAACATTCTCTGCTGTCCTGGTACAATATAGTTCTCACCTTCCTCTGGTAATAACAGCGGATGCATCCCCTTTTGGCATCGGTGCCATCCTTAGCCATAGGTTTCCAAATGGAATAGAAGCACCTATTGCCTATTATTCCCGTACTCTTTCCTCCATGGAACACAAGTATAGTAAATTAGACAGGGAGGCCCTAGCCGCAGTGGCTTCTGTAAAGAAGTTCCACGATTATATTTATGGCCGCCATTTTGATTTGGTCACTGACCATAAGCCTCTTCTGGGGCTCTTAGCTGGGGACCGTCAGACTCCTTTGATACTTTCCCCCAGGATGTCCCGTTGGACTGAGTTTTTAGCAGCTTATAATTACACCTTAAGATACCGCCCGGGTAAGGAGATCGTGCATGCTGATGCGTTGAGCCGCTGTCCATTGCCCTTGCCCGTGGAGGACCCTGCACCGACCTCTTCTGTCCTCCTTGTAGAGGAGCTGCCCATTCCCTTATCTGCAACCGATGTTGCCGCCCACTCGGCAGTCGACCCTTTGTTAGCACAGGTGCTCGACTGGGTGGCAAGGGGGTGGCCATTGGGACAAGTGGCCGAGCAGTTCAAGCCGTTCCGGCTCAGGCAACATGAACTTTCTGTTCTCCGGGGTTGCCTTTTGTGGGGTCATAGGGTCGTTATTCCCACAAAATTGCATAACTCTATTTTGGAGTGTTTGCACGAAGCCCACCCTGGTATCATCAGGATGAAGGGGCTTAGCCGAAGTTATGTGTGGTGGCCAGGGATCGACCAGGATATAACAGATTGGGTAGCAAAATGCCAAACTTGTCAGCTGTCGAGGCCAGCAGCACCATCTGTTCCTCCCAGAGAGTGGGAATTTCCGAGGGCTCCATGGTCGCGGGTCCATCAACAATTTCACATATAAGGTGGCTTTGGACTATGCCACTTCCTCCTTATACTTAATCATCTTTCCCTCAAATCAGTTCTAGTTCTCCCCAAGCCCACTTTCAAGTGGAGCCTGTTTCTTCCTTCTTGTTGAAATGTGGAGATGAAACATTTTGAAGGGAAGCTTTGTTTCCCATCTTTATATCCCAATAGCAGCATTGAGTCCCTTGCATGCCAGAAGCATTCGGTAGAATAGGGATTGCAAATCTATGAATGTTGATCTTTCACTTCAAAATGCAATAGCACCTAGATTTATATACTGCTTCATAGTGCTTTACAGCCCCATCTAAGCGGTTTACAGAGTCAGCATATTGCCCCCAACAATCTGGGTCCTCATTTTACCCATCTCAGAAGGATGGAAGGCTGAGTCAACCTTGAGCCTGGTGAGATTCGAACTACCAAATTGCAGGCAGCCAGCAGGGAGCAGAAGTAGCCTGCAGTACTGCATTCTAACCACTATGCCACCGTGGCTCTTAAAATGCTTCCAATGCTAACTAAATTCTTTGAAAAACAATTCTGTTGTCCAACATGGAGTTGGAGAGTGGAGGAATGTACAGTTGGGCAAATTTTTGTACAAAAAGAATCAGAAGGGGAAATGTTTGTTAAACATTCTCCAAAGTTTTTCAACTTGAAAGAAAAAAAAAAACTTCATTGGCCAATCCTCATCAATCAGATTTTTGGATAGGACTAATACTAACTACATTTCCCTCCAAGAGGGATTTTTTTTAAAAAAAAAAAAAAAAGAAGGAGAAGAATCTCTACCCAACCTTGCCCATTACAGGCAGTAAGAATTTCTCTTAGAATATTCTGATTTCTACATCTAGCAAGCAATAGCTAAATCAATTCTGGAAAACACAAAACCTTTTGCTTACATAATAATCATTTACTACAAAGTGCTTCTTTTATTATTATTTTTAAAACACTCCTTTTTCAAGAATATTACAGATTGATCACCAGAGCAGTATAAACACTGCAAATCCAGAAAAAGCTTTTTTAAAATTCTCCTGTAAGAGATTTCAGTACACTTTAAGCAAAAAATGCCTACTGCTATATGTCATTGAACTGGATAACAAAATGAACTGAATGACTTCATGAAGTAATAGATAATGAATGGAATTTTAGAATGAAATAAGCTGAGGGAACTAATAAAAATGTTTTAGCTCCCTAAATGAATGCAGATGCACTGGCTACATATCAAGATAAGGAAGAATTAAGAACCTTTGATATATAACAAGTCTATGTTTATGAACCTGTTGTTACATTTTATGTAAAAATGAGGAAGTTCAAACCTTGCATATAACCAACAGAATATTTTTTAAAGAGCCAAGGAATTTAATATATTATGCTAGGCATTGGCAAGGGCTCATCTGAAATGCTAGTAAAATCCTGGATCCATTCTTACTTCCAGTATCATCATCATCAATCACCATCAGCCAGAGAAGAAAAACATTGTTTAGGCCAGGGATGAGCTGAAAGGCATTTCTGAATATACCCATAGACAATTGAGGGATTTGCAATAGATTGGCAAGGACTTTTGACTCCTGAATCATTGAACACAGGCAACAAGAAAATTCCTGCCCCTTATAATGTCTAATTCTGAAATGAAGAAAGCTTGGCATGAAATCAAAAGTAATGTTTTGCAGGGAGGATCATGAGATCTCTCATTTCTGATAATCAGAACAAATTTTTGGCCCAGAATTTTTTAATTCCAATCTGTGGATGCCTTTTGCGGTAGGTAGGCTTTAGTTGGTGGATCTTAAGATTGTAATCTTTTTAAAAAAAGTAACCCTCTGAGTCTGAATTTTGCTGTGCTCTGAACCAAACAGATTCCAGCGAAAGAGAAGCTATCTCACATGCTCATAGGCAGTCTTTACCAACCTAGCAATCATCAGATATGTTGGAATGTAATACTGATAACTCACCAGCCAGCTAGGCTATTTCTGCTCTCATCACTGTTGCAATTTTAATGGTTGGCTTGAAAAAGTATGAGACATTTATTTCTTGGACTATAAGGTCCAAGAGGACTTTGCTTCAATGCCTTCCTCTGATCTGAGTCTAAATCCAGTCCTGATACTGGCCTGCAATAGTGCTCTGTAGTCTGCTCATTTTTCTATCCCTCCAATTATAAAGTTTGGGAATTGGTTTTTTAAAAATGTATGGCATTCTGACCAAAACAAAATCCATCTAATTCTCCTTTTCAGTCTCAGTGCATATTTTAGCTTTTCCTATTCACCTTCTTCCGAAAGGAGATCATTGTTTTGGAGAAGCAGAAATCTTACTTATGTCAGTTATATCTTCTGTGGTGACCTAGAATTTTAAAGAGAATTAAATACCAGAAAATATTCAACAACTGAGCCCTTTCTGCAATGCTTATGCTATCTCCTGATGTCAGGCCACCTTGGTGACTCAGACTGAGATACCATAATGGAGGAAAAAGCAACTCCCAAATCCCTCACAAAATTCTCCCGTCTGATATGTAAAAGAAAAGCCAGCTCAGACCAAATATAAACAGGAATACCTCAGCCAAAACAAGCAGGCTGCAGAAGGTCAGGCTATCTGAATCAAGCGTATCACGGTGGCTTTGACATGCGCCCAATCTGTTCTAGCAGTGAGATGGCCAAGAGAAACCTGTATTTCTCTTAGATTTTTCTCTGGGCTCTGCATGTATTTGGAAATGGGATGTACAAAGCTGCTAAAAAAGCTGATTACTAGTGCTCTGCCCCCAGTCACGTAACCAGGAACACTGAAATATTGGTACAGTACTTCCTTTAGGACAATTCTTTTAATTTCACTGTCTATTATCATTTCGGATAAAGTTGCCTTGTCATTCTAGGAGCCCTTGCTCAGAGAACTGTTGCCTATCAGAACAGATAAGATAAAGATGACTGAATGACCTGGAAGGTCACTGAAGGCATCTTCAGATCTATATATTTTTGAGATTATAAGGAACCAAATTTACCCCCAAAGGCTTGTAATAAGGCCCTACTCAGGTTGCCAGTTCTTTTTTTAAACAAAAATGAAAATCACTCCAAGATGCTACCAGCTTGAGTAGAGCCATGGAAAGAGAGGCTAAGAATCCCTCTGCAATTCTCTTCTATATCTTCCTTTGTACTTTGCTCTTGAGAGGTTTCTTCTTCTGTATTTGCCATTTCAATCTCTTCTTTGCTATTTTGCTCCTCTTCCCCTCCTCTTAGAAAAGAGAAGAAGTAGAAGAAAAAGGAAAGAAAACTAGACCAGTAAGAGCAGTAACGCTAAAAACAAATAAGAACTAGGAACTAGACACCAATACTAAGAATGGATGGCTTAAAAATTCTATCCCTAAATGTTAATGGTGTAAAATGATCATAAAAAGAGGAAGATAATATTATCAAAATTGGTAAAACAAAATCCACACATAATATGTACACAGGAAGTTCACATAAAAAAAGAAGAGGCCAATTATTTAGAATTTACTAAATTCGGCAAAGTATTTGTGTCGTTAGCAGAAAAAAAAGAAAAGGGGAGTTGCCATGTATGTGAAAAAAGAAATAGAGGCAGATTTAAAATATAAAGACAGTAAAGGGAGAATTTTAATGATAGATGTAAAGAGAGGTAACTCAAAAATGATGTTGGTGGGGATATATGCCCCAAATAAAAAACAGGGACAATTTTACCGAAAATTACAGGAACAATTAGGAAATTGGGCACATTATGAAATATGTTTGTTAGGCGATTTTAACGGTATTGTAGACCCAGATAAAGATTATAAAAGTGGGGGGAAAAATAAATAAAAGGTTACCCTTGCCAAAAAGCTTTTTTGATTTGGTGGATGAAGTAAACTTAATCGATATGTGGCGTACACTGCACCCTTATGATTCCCAATATACCTTTTATTCGAATCCACAAAAATTCCTGGTCTAGAATAGACATGGTATGGGCCACTAGAAAAATAGGACTGGAAATTAAAAAAGTTGATATGAGTACAAATGCCTGGGCAGACCATAAGCTCCTCGAAATAAATTGGCACTATACAAATAGAAGAAAACAACAGAGATGGAGTCTAAGGACGAACCTTTTGAACGAAAAAGAGTTTATATTAAAACTGAATGAAGAAGTTAAGCGCTTTTTTATAGAAAATGGTAAGCAAGGCACGGCTAGGGAAATAGTATGGGATACTATGAAAGCTTACGTGAGAGGAGTAGCAATATTGTACATGGCGTTTAAAAATAAGGAAAAAAGGAAAGCTAGGGAGGCTCACAACCAAAAACTAGAAGAAGCGGACAATAAATTACAACAAAATCCGGGAGACGAGGCGGCTAAACAAAAGTGGATGCTGGCGAGGCATAGTTTGAATATTTTGGACCAGGAGGAGCTTTCGCAAAAAATTAAAAGAACAAAACATTACTATTTTGAGAATGCCAATAAGTCTGGAAGGTGGCTCGCATACAAATTAAAAAAAGAAAGTGAAAAAAATCAAATTCATACACTAGAAGATGCTAAAGGTAATCTTCTGACAAAAGAAGAGGATAAATTAGAAAGAGCAAGAGAATTCTATGAAGCCCTATATAAAGATGAAGAGATTGACCCAGATAAAGTGGATCAATACTTGATGGAAGCTAGTCTACCGCATATAACAGAAGAAGAGAAGGAAATGCTGAGCAACAAAATTACCATAGATGAATTTAAAATGGCCCTCACTAAAATTAAAAAGAATAAAACACCAGGCCCAGACAGACTTCCAGGGGAAATATATATAAAATTTGATGAAGAAATACAATTAGAACTACTAGAAATATTTAATGAGGTTTTAGCTGGCACGAGAATCCCGGACACATGGAGGGAAGCATATCTTACACTCATATTGAAAGAACGTGCCGATCCGAAACATATAGCAAATTATAGACCCATTTCCTTACTAAACTCAGATTATAAATTATTTACGAGTATAATAGCGGAGAGAGTAAAAAAAGTTCTAAATGGCTGGATACACAATGATCAGAATGGTTTCCTTCCAGGGAGACAAATGAGAGATAATCTGAGAACTGTAATAAATGTGATAGAGTATTACGAGCAGCACCCGGAAAAGCAGCTGGCGCTAGTGTTTTTGGATGCCCAAAAGGCGTTCGATAACCTGAACTGGAGCTTCATGGTTAACCAAATCAATTTAATGGGATTCGGGACAAACTTCAGGAAAATGATTGAAAATATTTATCATAAACAGAGGGCGAACATACTAATAAATAGGGACAGGACGCGAACATTCCAGATTCAAAAGGGGGTTAGACAGGGATGCCCCCTATCCCCATTACTTTTCATTATGGCGTTAGAAGTTTTACTCAGGAAGATCAGAGCTAATAAAGAAATTAAAGGACTGCAAATTAGGAAAGAAATATTTAAAACCCAAGCCTTCGCAGACGATGTGGCTTTAATAACGGAAGACCCCTTGCAAACTGGCCCTAAATTACTTCAAGAAATACAGAAGTATGGAGAAGTAGCTGGCTTCAAACTTAATAAAACAAAAACCAAAATAATAGTGAGAAACATAACAGATACAAATAAGAAAGAGTTGGAAGAATCTTTAGGTCTCCAGGTAGTGAAGAAAATAAAGTATTTAGGAATATGGATCACTTCGAGATATTCATCTTTAAAGGATGACAATTATATCCCATTATTACAAAAAATATATCAAGATTTAGATAGATGGAAAAGACTAAAATTATCTTTTACAGGCAAAATAGCAGCAATTAAGATGAATATCCTCCCTAAAATTATTTTTCTATATCAAACCATACCAGTGAGTCTTGACAAAAAATTTTTCTTGGATCTGAATAAAAAGGTGAGGAATTTTTTATGGGAGGGGAAGAAGGCGAGGATTTCATATAAGACATTGCAAGGGAAAAAAAATATGGGTGGCTTTGGATTTCCTGACTGGGAAGCATATCAAAAGGCGGCTAAATTAGTATGGATTTTAATATGTATATACACGACACCTCAGACGTTAATGGAGATTTGATGTTTTTTTTTATAATTTTAAAACTAATAAAGTATATATTAAAAAAAAAAAGAATCCCTCTGCAATTTTCCCCTTCATAATTCACATCCTTTCTGCCAATTCTGCCTTCTCGTTCTTTATGAAATTAAACACGGGTTTCATCTTTCATAAAACTGAGAATAATTTTTAGCTGTTTTTCCCATCTTGAAATCAACAACTTCACTTTAGTTATGTTTTTTTCAAAAATGAAATAAATTTCTTTTGGGGGAAGGAGAAGTACTACTTCTTTATTTTTCTCAGAAAGCCCTAGTCTAAAAAGGTTTCTGAATTTTAGGAAATCAGAATCCACAAAAACAGTTTACGGAATCACAGACTCTCCGAAAATAAGCACTAGATAAGATCTTTGAGATTATGTATCCCAACTCCCTGTCTAGTTCAGGAATCTAACCTGTAGCCACCCAGCTTTTCTTTGAACACCTGCTGCAAATAGACTCCATAATCTACCAAGTCTTCTCCCTTGTTAAATGGCTCTTGCATTTAAGAAGCTCTCCCTCTCTTTCTTTCAATCTCTTTCTTGAAGGATCTTCTATAACTATACTGAACAAATCTACCCAGTCTTCTATAGGTCAATCCTTCAGATATTTGAAAGACATTATCTTTCCATTGTCTTTTCTTCTCCAGGCAAAATATGCTTAATGCCCGCAACTATTCCTTTTTCTTTTTCTTCTAGTTCCTTTATTATGTTGGTTACTTTTATCTGGACATGCTTAAATTTTGACTATTCATGCAATCATATCCGATGGCCACTGACATAACCTGGTTCCTTTTAAATTTTAAAATCTGAGACTTTCATTTAAGTTTACTGGATATATATCTGGGATGTAGAAAACTCTTTTGCCTCTACTGGTAAAAATCAATTGCAATTGCAAGTCTTTAGTTGTTTTTTACTAGGTTTGACACTTATTTCTTTATAGTATTCTCTTTTCTGATTGCTGCCCTGTGCATTTTTCAGTCCTTGAATTTTACTCCAGGATTACAATACATTTTCAAAGGATCCTTGTGAAGAACTCTTTATTACAATCCCTAATTTTTTCCCCAAGCTTTTTTAGTTTCTCCAGTCTTTATAAATCCTTTCAAAGACGTGAACAAGTTAAGCTAATCTAGCTACTTCTTGGGGCCTAGTTCTTATGTTTTAATCTAGTTGAGTGTGAAACTGAGCTCATTTGTGATGTCACAATAAGAGATTCTTGGAACAATTTTTTTTTCTTAATGCGATTTGTTTATAAGCTCCACAATTATCCATTTATAATTCTCAGAACACATTTTTCTGCAGCTCACAATTGGTGAATTGAAATAATCTTCAGACAAGAGCAAAAACCTGGGTAGTCCGAGGTCAAGGAATAAAGTAATATTTTGCCAGGGAGACTGTAAAGCTGTAACCATTTTGTCCTGTGACTGAACAACAGGGCTCTCATTTTGTCTGTGGCTCTTGGGGCTGTGATTGATTGCCAAAAAGCAGCAGCAACAACATGAAACCCAAGTAAAGGCAGAAGTGCTGGACAAGTAGGAAAACCATGATTATGAATCAGTGGCTGCACTTAACATTAACCACACAAGAAAATTTGCTGGGGGGGGGGGGCTTAATGAGAGCGTTTTGCTCTGCAAATATTTGCCTTTCAATTTTCGAAGCAAAAGCTTGATAGTCACTCCTGCACATCTTGCTGCTTCTCTCATGTGTCATTTTCCATGCAATAACATATCTGTCAAAATTGTGCTCTGTTGCTGAGAAACAAGCAATAGAGCACCAAAATAACAGAACCCTCATACTTAATCCTAGCTACAGAACATTGAAGATCGGTAAAAACCTGAAGAGAATGTTTAGATACCCTGAAAAGTATTAGACATTGGTAAAATATTTAAACTTGGATCTTCCAAATTAGAGTAATGGTCCTCCACATTCTATCCTATAGATATACTTCATACTTTTTGTCACCCAGCTACCCAGCCTTTGCTGCTTTCTTAGATGGAGCTGTGTGTGCACTTTTACGGGCAAAGAAATTGGGCAGGTAACTTCTTTGAATTTCTACAGATGAATAAATATTCTTTAACAATTTCTCAAAGATAGAATTCCCTTTCAGTGCTGATAATAGCATGACCCATGGGAGGAGAAGTTCAATATTCTTTCTTTCCTATATGAGGAAAAGAAAGGAAATAGAAAGAAAGGAAAAGAAAATAACATTCACACATTCTTATTGGCAGTCTCATAACTCAATTGCAAGAACATCATGCATTGCAGTGGTGGGTTGCTCCCGGTTCGCACCAGTTCGCAAGAACCGGTAGTAAAAATTTGTAGTAGTTCAGAGAACCGGTAATAACATTGGCTGGCCATGCCCCCGAACTGGTCCCCGGCCTGGTCGCCGCTCATTTACCCCACCTACCTCATCAGAGGCTTTTTGTTTTTACTTTTAAAAGCATTTTTTCTACAACCTCTTTGGCCGAAAAAATGCTTTTAAAAGTAAAAAAAAAAGCCTCTGATGATCGCGCGGCTCAGCTGGGATCGTCAGAGGCTTTTAAAAGCATTTTTTTCTGCAACCTCTTAAGGTAATAGAAAAAATGCTTTTCAAGTAAAAAATAAAGTTGGCCACGCCCACCCAGTCACATTATTCCCCCCACCAAGCCATGCCCACAAAATAAGCCACACCCACAAAATAAGCCACGCCCACAGAACTGGTAGTAAAAGAAATTATAACCCACCCCTGATGCATTGCCCATGAAAATTTCAAACTGAATGAGAAATGATAGGAAAAATATGTAGGAGATCTTCTTCTGACTCTGTTCTTGATTGAACCACTTCCCTCATATCCTATATATTCATTCAAAGTATCTGGAAGATACCTGCCTTGCAACTCCCCTAGATGGAGCAATAAATGATACTTCAACTATTTCTCCATCTAGCCAAGTCAAGGTGCATAGTACCTCAAGTCTATCAAAGTGTTTTACTAAGTGAAGCAGAAAAATGAATGAATGATATTCATTATAGATAAAGGCCTATAATCAAAGAAAATTACAGAAATTCACCTATTCAACCTACAGGTAGATGAGGATTGCATTTATTTGACCAGTGCTATGAGATGGCCATTTTATCTTTTAAAATGATATAAAAATGAGTGTGCTAATAGCAGTACTTAGCAATCAAAGCACAGATTTAGAAAACATAAAAGAAACCTCTGAAGTATTAATTTATAATACTTGGATGATAAGCGAAACCCCTGTTTCGAACCAACTAATTTCTTTCCCTTGGAGAAATGTGGAGTTTGCTGAAATATACTTAGACCAGAGAACCCTAAGACTGTGGAGAAACCAGGGAAAATGAAGTACAGTATCCAGATTTGTTCTCATCAGGATCCAGTTGACACTCCTTTTAATTCCTTTTCATAGCTCAGAAGTTAAAAGCTTGTCTCATATATTCAATCCCTGGCAGAGCCACCACCATCAATATCAACTAGATAGTGTAGATCAGTGTTTCTTAACCTTAGCAACTTTAAGACATGTGGACTTCAACACATGAGGTTTGAAGTTGCTAAGGTTGAGAAACACGTGTAGGTAGACCACTAGACCAGTAAATTGGTACATTGTAGTGTTCTGTGGCTATTACCACCAGTCTCCCATTGTTGAATTATAAAAACACTGTCCTTATTACAGTTATTTTGGCACAATATGGTTGAATGACTTTAGAAGATACAGTATTATAAATAATTAGTGGGGAAACGACCTACATTTTTAAGCCGATATGAACTACATGTTAGACCCCAAAGGCCAATTTTTAGAGCTCATAAGTAACTGAGCATCTGGAAAAGCATATTTCATATTAGAATGCATATGTTACCAAGGATTTATAGAGCAAAGAAGAAGAGATCTGAGAATGCCAAGAAACTGCCAGGAGAATAATAATAATAAATAAGTGTATGTTGCAACAGTAATCTCTTTTTTTGTGTGTGTGTGGGGGTGGTATGTATTGCCTTCATCATACTACTTTCAGAGCAAAAATTATCTTAAAGAATGTTTGGCACAATCCTGCTGATGCACACATTAAGGGAATTGATTTAAAGTTTCCTGAAAAGTTATGTGTTCTTGGTCAGTTATAACAATTTTGTGATTTATCAGAATTGCTTCTCTTTCATTTTCCTTATATAAATGTAGGTTCTCCATCACTACTGGAAAGCCACTTATTCCTGTGCACTTCACCCTCCATATGTTTTGGCTATAAGTTCTTTAACAACAGCAAAAACAAAACAAAACAAAAAAAAACCCCTTAATTACTAGCACAAAATAATTTCACAATTATTCTACAACTTGTTCTAGTATCTTGGGTTTCTCAGAAACTGTTGGTCCAGACAATGTTGTTTATTAATATTGTAGCTATAAATACTTCCACTGAGTTATATCTGATGATATTTGTCTCTCAGCACAGTGCATGTTAAAAGTTTATCCTTATCATCTATTAATTGATTGAAGTCAATATCCCACTTTTATCCATTGTTTTACATATCATCACCATATTTTCCCTTGTTAATGTGGGATTCCCCATAAAATCAAGAACTGGTTTTGTTTTTATTTGACATTACATTTCACAACTTTCTAACTGATATAATTGTTTCCAGAGATACTAGAATTCTGTTCTATTTAGATCCTAATACTAGGTCTATCAATTCTCAGAAATTTGAATTCTCCCTTATTAATTGGTCATTGCAATTTTGGTAAACCTATTCTCGAAGTATCCCATTAAAAATTCCTAAGCATAGACTTTTCTGAAGTGTTTTCTGAAAATATTTTCCCAGTATCTATACATGAATTCCTCAGAGAATATAAATTAATTTGGGAAGAAAACTTATTTTGAGACTATTCATCTTTCCTCAAAGGATGAGGTTAGATGTCTCCCATCTATCCATATCTGAAGAAATATATTTTTTTCCA
Organism: Pantherophis guttatus; assembly: GCF_059756535.1. Lineage (NCBI taxonomy): Eukaryota > Metazoa > Chordata > Lepidosauria > Squamata > Colubridae > Pantherophis > Pantherophis guttatus. The sequence goes on along the minus strand of NC_142063.1, from coordinate 285,780,416 downwards.
AGTTAAAAAACGAATGGAATAAAGAATTAGATGTTTGTATATGGCTAGACAAGAGAGTGTCTTAACTTTTAAAGGCATGGTTGTGACACATGTCCACTGCCTCTGTTTTGGACAGTTCACAAACAGCTTGTGTGTTTTTATAGTTCAAGATGCATTTTCAAGACTCTTTAGGTTGTTTGAAAATAAGTCCTCTTCTACTCACTTCTCTGTGTATGTGTATGTTTGTGTTCACAAAACAAATGTACCAATTCTGTTTATAGTTTCAGATATGAAATTGCTAGTCTGCCTACTGTACCATATATCTTATATTTTTTCTGAATGTTCCACTGAAAGCATAAGAAAAGAATGTCAATGAACATCTCATACAACAAAATGATATTTAGAATGTATTGAAAACATTATGTCTTTATAACAAAGAATTGTCTGTGATAGCATTTTGTTGGAGATATAATAAGGATAATGCTTCTTTAAGACACATTTTTACAATGTTTTAAGCTTACAAAATTTTGGGAGATGTAGTGGACTATATAAATGTGATTGTGACAAAATCTAAATTTTTCATAGGATAATATTCTCTTAAGTTACATGTTTAGTACTTAGAAGTTGATGACTGGATAATGTAAATGGATTATCCATGGCCTTATAACTCAAAGAGTGATACTACAATATTGGAAAGATAAATGTACTCAATGGATTGAAGACTCGATTATACTTACTATTTATGACAGGATTACATATAAATGTAGACATTGTAAGGATAGGTATCTATATATATAAAAGTGAAAACCACTCATGCCGTAATCACGAAATCTCCAGAACTGTAAAGCCTAGAAACTTGAAATTTGGCATGTATGTTCCTCTTGGCTTCAAGACCATCAGAGCATTAGTATTAGCATTAGTATTTCCTATATTATTATAACATACTCTGATGCTAATTAGTTAGATGTTCTATTCCCCCTCCCAACTTGAAAATAACTCTGGAGAGAACGGGATAGCATAGGACAGGTTTCTGTGGGGCAAGCCTGAGGGAGAGAAGAGGCTAGAAAGCCTGAGGGAGAGAAGGGGATAGGATAGGAGACATTTCTGTGGGGCAAGGTGGAAGGAGAGAAGGGGATAGGATAGGGGAGGATTCTGTGGGTCAAGGCTGAGGGAGAGAAGGGGATAGGATAGGGGAGGCTTCTGTGGGGCAAGGCTAAGGGAGAGAAGGGGATAGGATAGGGGAGGCTTCTGTGGGGCAAGCCTGAGGGAGAGAAGGGGATAGGATAGGGGAGGCTTCTACGGGCAAGGCTGAGGGAGAGAAGGGGATAGGATAGGAGACATTTCTGTGGGGCAAGGTGGAAAGAGAGAAGGGGATAGGATAGGGGAGGATTCTGTGGGGCAAGGCTGAGAGAAGGGGATAGGATAGGGGAGGATTCTGTAGGTCAAGGCTGAGGGAGAGAAGGGGATAGGATAGGGGAGGCTTCTGTGGGGCAAGGCTAAGGGGGAGGCCTCTGTGGGGCAAGCCTGAGGGAGAGAAGGGGATAGGATAGGGGAGGCTTCTGCGGGGCAAGGCTAAGGGAGAGGCTTCTGTGGGGCAAGCCTGAGGGAGAGAAGGGGATAGGATAGGGGAGGCTTCTGCGGGGCAAGGCTAAGGGAGAGGCTTCTGTGGGGCAAGCCTGAGGGAGAGAAGGGGATAGGATAGGGGAGGCTTCTGTGGGGCAAGGCTAAGGGAGAGGCTTCTGTGGGGCAAGCCTGAGGGAGAGAAGGGGATAGGATAGGGGAGGCTTCTGCGGGGCAAGGCTGAGGGAGAGAAGGGGATAGGATAGGGGAGGCTTCTGCGGGGCAAGGCTGAGGGAGAGAAGGGGAGAGCAGAGGCCGATCGTAACTACTCATTAAGTTTCAAACTGTAAGTGTCAATTTATCAAGCCCCATCACATAGTTTCGTAGCAAAGCATGGGTATCCAGCTAGTAATAAAATATGGGAGTTATATTTTATAAAGTAATTTTTAAAAGCATATAATTATATACAAGTATTAGAACACACACAAGCACGCACACACATATTCTAGAATTGTAATTACTGTGTAACGTTATACTATATATTTTATTTTCATTTTTTATAATTCATTTTGCACTTATTTTTAACCACTTGTTATTTATTTTTTAAAATGTATCTTTCTTTGTGTTTTGTTTATTTTGTTTTTTCTTTTTTTGTTATTATTTTGAAAGCAATAAAATTTATTTACAAAGTTTAACAATGATTCTTGATCGTTTGGCACAATATAACATGCACAGAATACATAATTATTTACATCTAATTCATAGTGAATATTAGAAAGTTATAATCCCCACAACATGATTATATTCCTGGTTTATCAATTAAAACAAATGACCTTCTAAATTAAATTTTGCCCTTGACAGCTAGTTTCCTGGGAAACAGAACATTAAGGGGTTATTTGAAGAAGATTTGACCAAGAAATTTTTAAGAACATTTGGAACTCACTAAAAGAAAAAGAAATCAGCAAAGAGGAGGATGGTAATAAATAATATCTTAACTAACAAGTCACATGAAGAGGAGTAAATAAAAAAAATGGATCCAGAATAATGTCTAATTTGTAACATTCCAGATTTGATCCATTATTTATCTAATTAATTACAGTTTTACAAATGGCTTTCAAAGTGTGAGATGAGTCTTGATATTATACAGACTTTGGAACAGTAAGTTTGCATTAGAGCAGACTGCAAATGCCACAAAAATTGGAAAACCAAAGACTGAAGAAGAGAAATCTGGTTCAATAGGGGGGAAAAGTATGTGACAAGGAGAAGAGAAAGAAAAGAATCTCAAAGGTGAAAGCTGCAAGAACCATAGCCTTGAAAGCAGGAATTACATGAGAAAAATCTCCTTTTCTTAGAAAAGAGAGGACACCTTCCTACATCTTATTTGCAATACTGATGCATTAGGGATGGGGATCTGTAGGGCTCATTCTTTCCTATGGTGAGTGATTTGATTTAACAGGAACCCTCTGAGAGGGTAAACTCCTGAACCTAAGCAGGTTTCTACCTAAACTAAATCTTCAAGAGAGGGAAGCCTAACACAAAGACTCCTTTAATTAACACCAAGCTAAGTGACAAACAAAGAAAAACTGTGTATATATGTGATTAAAATGAAAGGCATGGCAACTAATAAATGCTCTGTCCTACACATTGGCAATAAAAATCAGAACACGAAATATAAATTGGGCGGAAACGACCTCATAAACAACCCTCACTCTTCAAGGACCTAGGAGTATTCATCTCAAATGATCTAAGCCCCAGAGCTCACTGTAACAGCATTGCCAAAAAGGCATTAAGAGTTGTTAACCTAATTTTGCAAAGCTTCTTCTCCGGTAACATTGTACTGCAAACTAGGGCATATAAAACCTTTGCCAGACCAATTCTCTAATATAGCTCATTTGCCTGGAATCCACACTGTATATCGGATATTAATGCAATTAAGCAGGTCCAGAGGTATTTCATGAGAAGAGTACTCCACTCCTCTGTTCACAATAGAATCACTTATGCCACCAGGCTCAAAATTTTGGGCTTGGACAACCTGGAACTACGCCGCCTACAGTCTGACCTAACCATAGTACACAAAATTGTCTGCTACAATGTCCTACCTGTCAACGACTACTTCAGCTTCAACCTCAGTAATACACTGGCAAACAATAGATACAAATTCAAGGTAAACTGCTCCAAACTCAACTGCAGAAAATACGACTTCAGCAACAGAGTGGTCAATGCCTGGAATGCCCGACTCCATTATTACATCCTCAAACCCTCACAGCTTCAACCTTAAACTTTCTATGGTGGACCTCACCCCATTCCTAAGAGGTCCGTAAAGGGGGCATGCATAAGCGCACCAGCATGCTTACTGTCCCTGTCCTACTGTCCCATTTATTTGTATTCATTTCCTTCATTCATGTCCATGTTCATATTTATACCTGCCATCTTGTACATGTTTGACAAACAAATAAATAAACAAACAAATAGATAGATGAATAAAACCCTGCTCCTTTGTATGCATCATTTACATGTAAAAAAGGATGGGCCCAATTGCCTAATTGAGTCTACCGTTTTAATGTTGTTGGCAAAGGATGCCCCTGAACAGAGGAGAGTATACTGAGAGTCCACCCATCAACGTCTCTCACCATCCCAGTAATCAAATAGGCTCATGGGAATAAAGAGATGATGCCTATCTCCAACACAAACTGTGCCCCATTTTTAAACAAGATTTTCTCCAAAATGAGATGAAAGCCAAAAGGCCTAAAGCTTCTGGCAAATACCATCAGGCTACCTAGGATCTTAAGAGCATCTTCATCGTGTTCATATTCTGCAACTTCCTGTCTCACCCAGAGGTGGGTTTCAGCAGGTTCTGACTAGTTCTGGAGAACTGGTAGCGGAAATTTTGACTAGTTTGGCGAACCAGTAGTAAAAATTCTGACTGGCCCCACCCCCATCTATTCTCTGCCTCCCAAGTCCCAGCTGATCAGGAGAAAATGAGGATTTTGCAGTATTCTTCCCCCGGAATGGGATGGGAATGGAGATTTTACAGTATCCTTCCCCTGCCATGCTCACCAAGCCACGCCCACCAAGCCATGCCATGCCCACCAAATCACACCCACAGAACCAGTAGTAAAAAATTTTTAAACCCACCACTGGTCTCACTGTTTGTGCTCTACAGTAAGCTAGTTTGGGGACATGTATTTGTTGAAATTGTGTGCACCGCTGCAAGATTTATGAGTTAGTGGTGAGAACATTAGTTCTCACTTTATTATAATTCATTTAACTGACAAAATAGTATTCATAAGGTACAGTGGTACCTGATCTTTCAGGTCCAGGTTTTCTGCCATTCTGTCTATATCTTAATGAATTTTCCTTTTTTCTCCCCCTTCTGACTTTGCATTACTCCATTCAGATACAATGCTAAGCTGTGTTTAACAATGTGAACAATCTTCCTTTCCTTCTCAGCATCCTTTGTTTGCACGGGGAAGGAGTTTAAAAACTTCCATTCGCACTTGAAAGTAGCCAGTTTCTTGTTACATCTGAACACAACTAAAGTGATTTCTTTAAAGCGGAATCCTTCACAACGATGATAGTGCTTCTTCCCAACACATGTAGCCAAATTGCCTGACTAGTAATCTGTACAAAGTGTCAGTGAACCTTCCTTTGGTAGCATCGTTCTACAAAGTCTAGTGAATATTTCTAAACTGATATTATCAACATGCAAGAGCTACTTTGGCCACCCTTCAATGAAAAAATGGTATACATTTGTTTAACAAACAATACACAAAGCCCTTGGAAGGACCAGGGGAGACAATGTGTAAGCTAGGCTAATGTTCTCTTGGCCTGTAGCACAGATGTGTGTAATGTTCCATTATTATTATTTTTTTTACTTTTTTAACTTTGTTGAAGAGCAAGGCTTCATGAAACTTCATTTTTAGTGGAAATGAGGTTGAGTTTCAGATTGTGCTGATTTTTTTTTTCTCCCCAGAAGCCATTTTTTTTGCTTTCTGGGAAAAGAGTTAAAATTGGGGGGTGGGGTGGGGGGTGAAATAAGGAAAGAAACAAACACCCCAATCAAGATATATGCACACCTTCCTTATCCATTTATATGCTTCCTAAATAGTATTTCTGCAAAAAAAGGTTTTATCTTCTTTTTAAAAAAAAATACACAGATTCATTATTCATCTCAAATAGATTCAGTGCTGCATGAATAAAGTGATAGTGCTTTCGCATGAGATTACTTTTTAATACTGATGTCTTGTTATTTCAGTCAAGGGCTTACCTTTCTTCCTTTGTTGTCATTGTCAGTGCTGGGTGATTATGATAAATGTTGGTATTCAATATATCTGGAGGACCCAGATTGGGGAAAGCTTTAGTGTGCAAACTGACTAAGATGAGACGGTATATAAATGGTTTGGCTTTTTGACAAAGTTTGCTGGTGAACTTTTGGTCATTAATGATTTTGTGAATATAGTACAGATTATTTGAAACCCTTGACTTGCTGCTTTTACGGAGGTGCCCATTTTAAAGAGGGCACAGTAATTAAATGTTTCCCCTTTTCTTTCAACACATGCTTTCTTTTTCATTGTTCTGAGTAGGATCTTGAATTTCTCTCCATAAAGTCTGCCTTGATGTACCCATGATTTCCGGGGCTAAGGTATTTTTGTCTGTTTGTGTGTCTATATCTCTTGCTTCAATAAACCCTTTAATATGTTATGAAAAAAAGTCTTCAGGGGTGAGATAACACTGTCAATAAAAGTCTATAGGTTCTATAGGATACTTGTTACTATAGTACAGGGGTGTCAAACTCAAGGCCCATGGGCCGAATCCAGCCGGGGTGCTTAGATCTGGCCTGCTGGGCTGCCCTGGAAACAGCGGACTGGCCCATGGTGCCTCTGCCAGCGAAAACAGAGCTCAGGAGGGCCATGTGTGCCCCCACAAGCTCCATTTTCGCTGGCAGAGGGTTGAAGGAGGCTGTCACAGCCAAAAATGGACCTCAGGAGCCCGTTTTCACTGGCAGAATGTTCGGGCCTCCACAAGTGCCCTCAACATGAGTGATGTCAAGCTGGCCATGTCCACCCTGGCCATACCCATCCTGCCCCCCCCCAAGTCAAACACAACCCTGATGTGGCCCTCAATGAGATCGAGTTTGACACCCCTATAGTAGTAACGAAGAATATGTTCAGAACAAAAAATAATTATACTATCATTGCTGCAAGTTATTTAAACCTACAACTTGTTCCGAATGCTTTGACTCCAGTCGGAAACATGTGAAATGGCTGTGGATGTGGTAAGTTCGTTAGAAATGACCATGAGAAATAACTACATTTTCCTCATTAAGAATATGTATTTTTTTCAGCTTTTCTCAAATCTTTCTCTCTGTTGTATAGTTCTTCTTTTGTTTTCCGAAAAAGGAAAATAAGTAAACACCTTTTGTAAGCCCAAACTGTAAGGCATTTAAAATGGAAACAGAATGTGTGACTCTGATACTAAACATAACAATCTTTATTGCGGGTGATAAAATGAATGTTAAAGAATGTCTTGCTTTATAAAGAGACACCAATTTGTTCCTTACATTCTTTTTTACTTGCATACTTCTGTATAATATAATATAATTCCAGCCTTTGTGTTAGATGCAGCAAGATAGCAGTAAGTATTTATGACATAGTCCAATGCAAAGTAACACTTGAAGAAAACAGTGAATTTCAAGGGTAACTGTATTTATGAGAGATAGCAGTAGAAACTGATGTAATCCTATAGCCTTGGAAAGCTGGAGCCATTGAGTTTCCACAAGAAAAATTTCCAAGGACTTTTTAATAAGACACGTTGTGGTAGTACAGGTCACCATGTTTTTCAGGACATTAATTTATCTGGAGCCTCATTTAAAGCTGTAGCCCCAATAGCTGTAATAAAAAATAATAATACATCATGCAAGTAAGAATTTTTCTACAACAGAAAAGAAGAATCAGACCCATGACTTGACTGTGCATACTCTAAAATGCAATGCTTCTCACTGTTGAGTATCCCCACTGCTCTGCAGAGAGCAGCGGGAAACAACCAAGACAGAATATCTGCTAGTGTCTGGGAGGCGGACTGGCCCTTTGGAGACAACAGTTTTTGAACACTGTCAAAATGACATTAGCTGATGGTCAGGCTTTGAATCCACTCACGAAAAAAACTTGTGCAAAACTGGAGTTCTCAGAGATGGCTAAATCTGCAAGTGTTCATCAAAACATTTTGAATGGAATATGTGGCTGACCTTGGAGGATGAGGAGAAGAGACGCTGCCTATGAAAAGAGGAGACAGGAGAAGGAGGAATCTCCAGTGGCTTAATTGTCAGATGAACAAACTTAGGAAGGACCTGCCCTAATAAAACAAGCAGTTAAAAGTGGCGGCAGATACTTTGGACCTCCAGACTTGCAAGATTCCTGATTAAGAGACCTTGAACAAAGAACCAAGGAATTAAGCACAATCTTAAAGGGAAAAGTTTCTGAAGATAACAGCAAGCCAAATTTTAAAAAAAGCTAAAAGAATCTCACCATTCATTGGCATCCTTCAGTCTCAGGAGACTATGGTATTGTGCTCTGGAAAGAGGTCCTAAAACAGCATCTAGTGTGATTAAAAAGGCCAATTCGAGAGTGGCAATCCCTTCCACACTGAGGGCAGATACATTCTGTCCCCTGCCCAGCTCCCAGATTTCACTGGTCCCGGGACTGCCTTTTTGCCTCAGCCTGCTGAACAAATGCCTCTTCGAATTGGAGACGGCCATGCTGCGTCTTTAGCCTCCAAGCTGAACGATTGGAGGTCAAGGTTTCCCAGTTGTTAATGTCCATTCCCAGGGCCTAAAAGAATCTATTGGTGTGGATATTGCTGAGAAATTTGAAAGAAACTTGCCAAGTTAATTAGAAAAATGAATCTAATATCCCATCTCTCTTCTGTCCTCAGATGCCACCAGTTGCTCTCTTTATACTAAGAACTATTTCTATTTTAAAATTCATTTGAGGGAGAGAGAGGGAGAAGGAGGGAGGAAAGGAGGGAGGGAGGGAGGGAGAGAGAATGAGAATGAGGGAGAGAGGTTTGAATAAAACTATCATTACTAAAGCCAACAATGCTTCAACGTAATAAATACAAAATATAATGTTGATTTCCAAGACAAGAAATGCAGTAGGGCCTGGCCTCGTTGACCCTGGGAGAATTTAGGTAATTGATATTAACTTATCTTTTGATATTTGCTCCTGCCCTCTGTAAAGCAAACAAAGCCTTCATGCTGTCTCTCCTTTTGTGGAGACCTCATGATGAATCTAATTCTACAGAAACAGAGCCTAGCAAAATGGCATCGAGTAAATGTTCTCATGCATAACATTTTGTTTAACCTTTCAGTATGGATTACTGCTCTGGGTCCTGCAGGCTTTTGGTATTAGTGCTGCACTTGAGTTCTCTAGCATCCTTCCTGGCAAGCGTACTTCAAGGACAACTGGAAGATTACATCAGCTTGCAAGGATGATATTCGCTCCTATTTCCTAAAATGAGTTTTTACTGAGACATGGCTAAAATCATTATCGTATGGTTTATAACATAAGAAAAATCATTGTGAAGCCAACCTGCTTAGCTAGGTGGATAAAACACAGAAAGGTACCTTGTAACACAATGGTGTATGACATTGGGTATGCGAATGATGGATTTTTGGATATACATATATTTTGCACAATTGATTCTGCCTCCATTTCATTTGGCCTACTGTATTTTTTAATACATACCCCAAAGGGGAAAAAAAAACAATTTATATGAAGAATATTATAACCACTGGATGCAGATCAGCACACAAAAGGAGTTTAGCATTAAAGAGGTGTTCTCACATACATTATATATGTGTCTGTGTGTATATGTATGTTTGTGTGTATTTGTGTGTGTGTGTTATTTTCGGGGGAGGGGGGTAAAGAACTTTATGCAAAGAGAATAAGAAATAAAAAGAAATTAACTACATGTAATTTTCACCAAAATTTATTTTTTCCTCTTTATTCTTGCAAGTCATTTTTGCTTCTATCATGTCAATGCACTGCTTTGTACATTGCCTTTAAATCAATATTGCCCTTAAATACAGGAACATTTATTTTTCATTCATATTTTTTTAATGACCCACTGAAGAGCAAAATTCTGGTATGTCCACTCTTTGCCCAGCACTGAAATTCCCATTGCTTGTCGTCTCCTCTTGTATCCTTCACCTCTGTGAAATACATTCCTGTACACACTAATTAAATTTAATCTTTTCCCCTTCAACATTTTTTTCATTTATTCCGCTTATCTTTCTGTTTCCTATAGAGAACATATAATGGTATTTTTCCAATTTTCAGGTATCTATATGAAATTCAGACACCGTCACTCTGCATTTTCTCTGCTCCTTTTAATCCTAATCATTCCCTGATCTCTTTGACTTCATGTCTTGCACTTATTCTTTTTTCTTCATATGCATTATATATCTCTACTAGCTGGACGCCTGTGCTTCACTACGAAACTATGTGCTCGGGCTTGATAAATTGACACTTACAGCCTGAAACTTAATGTAGAATGTGTAACTCTGTAGCATCAGAGTGTGTTAATATAATGCAACTGGCAGTTGGAACAGAGGGGGAGGGAGAGTAGAATGTCCCAGCCCACAGCATCCATCGGTATTCATCTGGCTAGCATCCTGTCAGTGTGTGAGACAGTTGAGGGGTGTTTGGAAGCTCAAACAGTATTTGCTGTGTGAGCAAGAAGGAGACAGGAAGGAGGCTGGGCATGGTTTAGCTCAACTGTTCTGTAGTAAAGCTGCTTGCTGCTGTGAAGGTAAAACTGAAGGTGAAACTCCTCTCCTCTGCTTGTGTTTTGTATTTGGAACAAATTTCTTTACAGGTGGGGAGGGGGAGTAGAACTCCTAAGCATCAGAGCGTGTTAATAATAATATAGGAAATACTAATGCTCTGATGATCATTTTGAAAAATCCTTTCTTAGTGAGGAACATACGTGGCAAATTTCAAGTTTGTAGGCTTTACGGTTCTGGAGATTTTGTGATTACGGCATGAGTGGTTTTCGCTTTTATATATATAGATTCTTATTTTTTGCAGCAGTCATTCTGTTTTATCCATCTGTTCCATCATCCACAGACTTGTTCATGGAATCATTCTACCAGGCTTCCTTTTTCTTATTTCCTGCTAGTGTAACTCCTCATACTCACATTACAATCAGTAATATATTATGGCCAGTTTAGTTTCTTCCTAGTGTTTTCTTGAAAATTTGCTTTTTTTTTTCCAGATCAACCAACAATTCCTGGTTGCAACAGGAACTGAGTGAGAAATTTGTCACCCAGGCCTGACATAGTGAGCTGAGAGAGAGTGACTGGCCCAAAGTCACCCAGCCAGTTTTCATGCCTAAAATGGGATTAGAATTCTGGTTTTTAGACTGGTATTTTAACTGCTGGACCAAACTGGCTCTCTTATGTAATGGCCAGTATCCCTTTCTTAACACCCATTGGGCAATTTAGAAAACTCTCTCCTATTAGAGAGAGTTTCTCCCCACCATAGCTTCTTTATATTTCTGCAAACACTATATTTCTGCAAATATTGGAGTTGACTTGGATATATTGTTATCTCCCTCTTGTATGAAGAACATACCATTTTCTGTACAGGTGTTTCTCAAATTACAGTAGCAATTGGGATGGGAATTGCTATCATAAGTGATGCAGACATAAAGCCTAAAATCAGATGACCATGCTGTTTAGTGATGACAGTGCTGATTGCAGTTGTTAAGTGAGGACTGTTAGTTGTTAAGCAAGGACCTCACATGATTGTGACTTCCAACTTCCTGCCAGTTTCTCCACTGACTTTGCTTGTGTGAAACTGGCAGGGAATGTCAGAAATCTTGATCACATGACCACAGGGATGATTACAGCAGCTGGACCTATGAGGACCCCTCATAAGTACCATTTCTTTATGTTGTTGTGACTTCAAATGGTTGCTCAAAGAATGGTCATAACTCAAGGACTATCTCTATACAAAGGACCATATTCAGAGAATGAGTTCATCTGAACGATAGTGATACATCTTCTGAATGACGAAGTAGGTCAACATATGAAATATGTTGTTTTGTTTTCGAAGCTACAGCAAACATTAATGGAAGCCTCAGAAATATGCTCCATCAGGTTTTTGATGGACTTGCATGGGTTCTAATAGAAATTGCTCTTGTTGTTTATGGTATGTGGTAATATCTCCAAAAGATGCCTTCAAGGTGTGTTAGACTATAATTCCCATAATCCTACAGTTAGCATGACCAATTGGCCAGGGGATTTGAAGTCTACTATGTCTGGTTGGAGAAAGCCAGTGTATAATATTTAAATAGCAGCCAATCATGATCAAAGAAAAGGTCAGTAAATAAAAAAATGTAGCAAGATAATCCCAAACCATAAATAGACATCTGTTACTAGCTTGTATGGCCACCTGGCCTCTCTACTGGAGACCTTGATGGTAGCGATTCCAGAGATGCTGAATAATGCAAACATTTGTGCTGATATGAATGGGAACATCTGCTTCTGTCCTGAACTGTTCTTTTCTTTCCCCATTTTCATGTCCATAATTACTTAACATTGTTAAGTTTTCTCACAGCAATATTGGAGGAAATAGCTATTCTTAATAATACAACATACCATTTTATATAGTACTATTCTTAGTACAGATCTCTATATTTAAGCTGCACATTAGATTCTGCCAAAGCAAATTATGAATTATTCACAGCCCTGCATTTTGACTCTAATACTAATGCACAAGTTTATTGGAAGTTTCATCCAACTTTTAAAAGAATTAAGAATAGAAAAAGTATGCTATACTTTAAACTGTGCAGGCAAGTGCCAATTATCCTCTGATAACTCCTAGAATTCCCAGGCCTCTTTGCCTTTAACCCATAGATAGGTTTCCTTTGTTTTATACAAATTCACTATTATGTGATCAATTGTTTTATTCTTTAAAAAGTACTGTTACGCACTTTGAGCCTGCATAGTCAATTTGCACCAAAGATCTGGAAATATGCCAATACTTTTCTCACTAGAACATGGGAAACCTTATGCTGTGTGATTGTTCTAGTTATGATGATGGTGGTGGTAGTGGTATCCATTCAGTAATGTCCAACCCTTGACAGAGTAACAGAGTTGGAAGGGACCTTGGTGGTCTTCTAGTCCAGCCCCCTGCTCAGGCAGGAAAACCTTATGGTTGTCCATGTCCAATCTTTTCTTAAAAATCTCTGGACTTAACTGTTCTAACCTCAGCAAATTTCTTCTTCTGCGTTGCTTCTCTCCTTGATTAGTTTCCATCCATTGCTTTTTGTCCTGTCTTCAGGTGCTTTGGAGAATAGGTTGATCTCCTCTTCTTTGTGGCAGCCCCTGAGATATTGGAACACTGCTATCATATCACCCCTAGTCCTTCTTTTCATTAAACTAGACACACCCAATTCCTGCAACTGTTCTTCATATGTTTTAGTGTCCACCTTTGTCATTTTTCTCTGTATCTTTCTAGTGTCTCTTGTCATGGAGACCAAAACTGGATATAATGTGATCTTACAAGCCATTATAAAGTAGTACTAACACTTCATGTGATCTTGATTCTATTCCTCTGTTAATTCAGCCTAGACTGTATTGGCTTTTTTAGCAGCTGAAGCACACTGCTGGCTCATATTTAAGTGATTTTCCACTAGGATTCCAAGATCCGTCTCATAATTATGATTCTATGGACACAAGTTCCTCCATATCTTCCCATCTTGCAACTCAACTTCTTTGAGTTATTCTATGCTCTGGCTGGTGTCAGCTTTGATGGTGTCTAGTCACCGTGTTCTTTAGTGGCCTTGTTTCCTTTTTCCACTAACTCTTTCAGGCATCATGGTTAATGGGTTTGTGGATAGTTTTAGCCTGGTTCCTTAGTTGGGACTTGTCTGGCTTGGGTGATCCTTCTGATATACCTTTTGCTGGTATACCTCCAGCATAGCCTCAAACCATTGGTGAAATCCAATTTTTTTTTACTACCGGTTCTGTGGGCATGGTTTGGTGGGCGTGGTGTGGCTTGGTGGGCGTGGCTTGGTGGGTGTGGCAGGGGAAGGATACTGCAAAATCTTCATTTCCACCCCACTCTGGAGCCAGCCAGAGGTGGTATTTGCCAGTTCTCCAAACTACTCAAAATTTCTGCTACTGGTTCTCCGAACTGCTCAAAATTTCTGCTACCGGTTCTCCAGAACCTGCCAGAACCTGCTGGATTTCACCCCTGCCTCAAACTTAACAGAACACACTGGCCCCTCTCCTGCAACAAGGGGATATCCACATGGATGGATCAAGTTATATGACCTGCCTCCAATTTACTTCTTTACCTGCAATAGTTATTACTATTACTATGGTATCAAAAAAGCCAATAACATCTTGTTCAATCCCTAACCCAAAATGAAAATGAAAGGCATTTGCTTAATACAAGAAACAAAAATGGATAATATGTGATTATATCACAGTGAAGCCGATAAAGGTTCCATAGCAGTAGAATGAGCTTTTAACCAGAACAAATTTACTATGTACAACATTACAAAGAAGGCTAATAAAATCTGTAATCCCATGATACTTTTATGTCCCCCATGATCACCACGCATGTTAGAAATCCAGTTGTTGAAAAAAATGCTTTTCATATACAGAAAACATAAGCCAATGAACACAACATGTTTGCGTAACATGGTGCTTAAGAAAAAAGTACTAGAAATGTTTGACCACGTTGAGCAATGCTTTTGCGTTACAAAACATGATATTGTACTCCACAATCCCATTTCCCACTGGCTAGATGTCTTTATGGGAATTCACTTTATGTGACATTTTGGGGGGAAAGTAACTAGAGTGCAGGAAGAGAAATCTGTAATTTATATTTCCATTGGCAAAATGGCAGGTGCAAAAGATTTGAGTTGCAGTGGAATGTCCCCCAACTCTTAGTCTAGTTCTTCATCTAAGAAATAATTTTTGATTAAAGAACCAATTCTGCCCTTCATAGTGACACAGCATAGTTTTATATCCCATATATAATCAAAAGCAAATTGGCCCCTAATTAGTATAAGTGATCATAGAAGTGCAGCTAGGCCATGTTAAATTTTTAAACTCTTGGGTTTATGCACCATTTTCTCTTACTTTATGGCACATAGTCTATGTCTATAATACTACTCCCTCTTGCAATGTACTGTGGTAATTGAAATAGTATTTGCAAAATTTCTTCACAAACAAGAAATGGTGAATTCTTTTATTCACTCTTTAATTAAGTAAATATACTGACTTAATAATGAATATGATCTTGGACTTGGGTGCCCCTAAATCAAGGTTGCACAACTTACTCCCAAGAACCACACATATTGTCTCCAAAGCCTTGGATGAATTCCCAAAGCACTCCAAAACTGACAAAAAGTGAAACCCAAGAGAAAATTATTAAAAACATGAGGACTCACATAATGGCAACATCAAGTTGCCTTGCAACACTTTTGCAAACAGTGGCTATTGCAAGCCTGAGATGGTTCAAAATTTTCACAGTAATTTGTCCCTGTGCAAATGTTTATATGTATACTAGCAATTGTATACTAGCAATTTTGTTTCTGGAAATACTATAAACAAAAAGACACAAATGTTAGCATTAGTAGAGCAAAGAGGATGCAGAGTTTCCATTCTTATATATACATATTCATGAAAAGATTCAAAATTGCCCTTTCTATTAAAAGGCATTTTAATCCTGTCATATGCTTTTGGAATAAATAGTTACAGGCTACATGAGAGGAAGTAAGCTAAGATTCAATTTACAAAGAACGCCTCATATTTTGCTCTCTGATGTGAACAGTGTTCAGTCTTCAGTTACAAATATTTTTATTCCTTGCCATTCCAGTCATTGGATCAATGGATAAATCTTTGTTGAGTTTGAATCTTGAATCAATTTGAATTCAATTTGTGACCTTCAGATCTCAGATTATATTAGCAGTGTTCCAATATTTGAGGGGCTGTCACAGAGAGGAGGGGGACAAGTCAAGTGGAACTTGGGTCTTCAACTCAAGCCAACAAGCCCAGCCAACAAGCCCAGTTTCTTAACTGCTGAGCCACTGCATTGCCCTTTCTTGCTATGAAACTTATCTAATTTCTCTGTGATTTGTGTGATATAAATATACAGATGCATAGATAGATGATAAATTGATATACGATAGGCAGACAGAAAAACATATTAACACAGATGTACACATTCTGATGGCAATTTGAACTTTAAATTGTCCAATTTTTAGAGTTTTGTTGATAAAATTAATGGTGTCATTGACATCTAAATGCAAGAGACTACATGTATACATAACAGGCTGGTGTCCAGACATTTGATGACTTCCTCTTCCTTCCTTGGCACTGTCAATGTGTCTTTTATATTCTTTCCCTTGTTTTACTTGGATGATTGTAATTTTTGTTATTTTACTGACAGAGAACATTTCCACCTGGATCCATCTGCATTTTTACAGGTTTTCCCTAGTGACATTCATTTTATTGACATTAATTATAGAGTCTTATACATGCAGCCTGAGTTTCTCAATATTTTTTTTTAAGAGCTGAACTGAAATATTTATTTAAATGGTTTTTTCATGTTGAGTGGAATTCAGCATTGGTTGTTACAGAAAGCAAACCATAGTATTGAAGTATGCAGTGTGCTAAATACATTGCGTGCAGCTGCCCTTCCATTTTTAATTAGCTCTAATGTAAGCTGGGATCTGACTCTACTTGGGACTTCCTTCTTGAAGGCACTTGTTTTGCAAAACCCTTCTTGAAATTGTGGTATAAAATAAATAAGTAAGCAAATAAGTATGTAAAATTCAACTGGCTTTTGAAAAGCAAACATTAGGGATGAAAATATATAAAGAGTAATGCAAACTGTATTCTGTATTTGTAGAAAGCCACAGAGGTGACCTTGGAGCAACTATGCAGTGACATTTACAAAATCATACTTAACCCCCAAAATTGAGGGAAACGTAAAAAAGACTGAATACATCCTAACTCTCTGGCGTATAGAGCGGGGAAGGGGAGAACTCAGACTTTCAAGATTCTGTTTCAAGAGTCAATATCGATAAAGAAGAGTTCCAGTTGGATTTGTGTTTCCAGTTGTGGAGTGTTTCCTGATCTGGTCTACCTCAAAGGGCTGACATCTTGACGCCTTGACATCTTGAAAGCCTGACTGGTTCTCTCCTCCCTTTCTCTTATACTGGAGTGAATTTGGGAGCTTTTTTCTCAAAGTTTTATTGTTGTCCAGCTTTTGTTTGTATAAACATCACTGCCTTCGTCTAAATTGTTAAGGATTATGTCAGTCACTGTTTACAAGCATTTTGGTACTAGGAGGTCAAAATCTCTGGTCAGTGGCAATCTTAGTTGATCTCAAAAATATATCAAACTTTCAGACCTGATAGAGAAGTTGAGAAGAACTCAGGCAGTAGTAAACCATTTCCATATTGTTGCCAATAAAACTATCCCAACATGTCCAGATAACCACCAGGAATTGAGTTCAACTTGAGAGCAACTTTATTTTAAAAGAGCAGAGAACTTCAACTAAAAAGCTTCAACTAACATAGAACCATATGCTTCTTGAACATTTGATTTAGATTTACCAGTCCAATATCAAATTTTTTTAAGGAATAAGTTATGAACACAATAAAACAATCTCTTGATTTCTTGTTTTAATGTTTTTAGTATAGTACACAGTCAGGGAAGATTTTTAAGTGAGCAAAATACTTAACTGGATTTGTATGATAAAGGAATCCATACTATATTATATTTATAAACAATGACAATTCTGGTATTTTGGGCTGAGAAAATTAGGCATATTTGCAAATACTCCAACAATTCATATTTCAAGCTTTGACAATATTGGCAGGGTTGATACCGTAAGGGCAGAGCAAGATATCTTAAAACAGAAGAAGAACATAGGGAAGGTTAAAGCTTGGAAAGAAAGTCCCAATGAAATGAAGCCGAGAGACATGTTTACCAGTTGAACAAGGAGTATGACAGGAATACGTGAGGTCTCCTTGTTTGTTTAATGTATTTATGGATAATTTGGAAATGTGTTGTCTGGGTTGGGAACGTGTATGCACTTTTGTGTGCAGAAAGTGCCTTGTTGTTGGTGAAGAGAATTTAAATTGTTTTCAGTTAATGGAGTGTTTAATCCCACAGTTTGAAAATGTACCAAAGATCAAGTAATTGAGTTTGACAAGGAAAATGGAATGCATGATTGAAAGTTATACAAACATTGTGAAAAACTACAGCACATATAAATATGCTATAAACTACAGCAATTTGGGGATCTTGACAGAGTATTGACTAAAATGGGAAAGTGAATGGAGAGATTTTTAAGACATACAAATGCTGGTAGTGGGTAATCTGTTATGAGAAATGAATGTTTGCTGAAAGAAGAGGAAATGTTTGTGTATAAGAGCAAGCTTTTGCCCACCTTGTTACTTGGAAGGGAGAATTGGATGTGTCAGGAGAAATATAAAAGTAAATTGAAACCAGAGGGAAATGGCTTACTTAAGAAATATGGGTAACAATATTTACAGATATTGTATTCAAACAAGAACAGATAGACTGAGGTAGATTGAATGCCAGTGTGAATGATCAGTGCAAAAAAAAACACATGTGTGTCACATGCTCTATAGAGAGAATGTTTGAGGACTGAATTGCAAGAGAAATTCATAAAGAAAGAGTGATTGTGTGAAAAGCAAAAAGAGTGAGAAAGTTATGGTTGGTGTTATTCTGAAAACAAGAGACATGAGAAGCTTAAATAACAAAAGGTAACATATGAAGAGTTGGATGATGTGGTGGAAGCAAGCATAGAAAGATATGGAGAGACATAGTAAACCATGTTAATGCAAACTGGATTTAGCTCTATATTTTTCATTTTTCTAATCTGGTCTGTCATTTCTTTTTTGGTTTGTTTGTTTCTTTGAATAATGTTGATTATCTCAAAAAACAAAAAAACATAGATGGATATATATATATATATCTTTTTAACATCTTTCAACATAGGAAAAAAAACCCTGATTGCAAAAATATCGCACATTTATACCTATGAACTAAAAGAAATAAATATTTGACCTCTACAGGGAGGAGTCATAAAATATGGGTGTGTCTGGCTGAAGAGGTCCAAGAAGGCCGAAATAGTGCTATCCCAGTCTCCCATAAGTCTCAGAAGAAACAACATAAAATGTCTGACAGGCCTGAAAGCGATGAATAGAGATTTCATCCCACCATGGCCATTTTAACATCTTTCAACATAGGAAAAAAACCCTGATTGCAAAAATATCGCACATTTATACCTATGAACTAAAAGAAATATATATATATATATATATATATATATATATATATATATATATATATATATATATATATATATACACACGTATATATATACGTATATATATATATATACGTGTATATATATATATATATATATATATATATATATACATATACGTATATATATATATATATATATACGTGTATATATATATATATACATATATACATACATATATATATATATATATATATATATACACACACACACACACACACACACACATATATATATATATATATATATATATATATATATATATATATATATATATATATATATATATATATATATATATATACACATATATATATGTATATACAAGAGATCAGAACTGTTTTGCAACTCCATTATTTCAAATTACATCGGCTGACATTAATGGGGTCTGTACAGTGGTGGGCTGCAACCTGTTTAACAACCTGTTCGGTGAGCACGCACTTTGCATGCACAGGACCTAACGTTCAAAGTACAGAAATTTGAAGCTCAGCTGCTTACCTTTTAAGGTAGGCCCGGTAAGTAGAACAGCGGAGGCATGGAAATCAGATGTGCTGTGCAAATCAACCGAGCCAGAAAGAAGGAAATATAGGACAAGATAGGATGGGGTGGGTGAGTGTGGCCAACTGATTGCCGGAACTACCGATTTGCCCGAACCAGTCCGAACCGGCAGCAGCCCACCACTGGGTCTGTACCAGCCAAAATCTGGTATAAAAACAATCAGTAAGTCTGTAATACATAGAGTTCATGAAGATCCCAACAGGTCTTTGGAAAAATAATTCATGGAAGTTTAGATCAGTAAGGACTAGAGGAGAAAGAGGAAGATGCTAAACAAGTTAGTTGAAAGTCAGGGGGTGCAGGAAGAAAGTGGACTCTGGTTGGGATACCAATGGATGGGAGCAACAGAATATTGAAACCAACAGAAACCCAGTGGAAAGAAGGATTGAAGAAAAATGCTCTTGTGGAGTCCTTGGTACTCTCTGAGCTTGGTTGTTTGCTTGCAGCCATTTCATTACCAACTAGGTCAGTGGTCCCCAACCTTTCCAGCTTGGCAGGTTGGCCTGGTGCAGGATGGGGGCGTGAGTGGCAGGTACATGCACATGCACACAGCTCCGTTGGTGCAAGCGACAGGCGTGCATACCCTCCACTTGCATGAATGGAACTTGTCACATAAGCGGAGGTGTTTGCACTCGCTCCACTTCAACAAGTGGAGGGGGCTTGAGTGGAAGGTGCAAGTTGTCTGGCACTACGGTCCACTCGCATGAGTGCTCATGAATGGAGTTTCACGTGTGAGTGCTTTACCCTTATGCAAGTGGAGCTTTAATGCTCACACACTTGCCCATCACTCACATGGTAGTGGATCGCGGCCTTTGCAATGCATCAACCACATTGATAATGTTATCTAGCTGGGTAATGAAATGTTTTCAAGCAAACAACCAAGCTTAGAGAACACCAAGGACTCCATAGTTCAACCCTGAGCAACATATATTGTCTTCTGTAGAAAAATTCTTGGTAGGGGAACAGAAAATAGAAAAACATTTTCTGAATCAGGAACCATAGGCCAAGTAGCCAAAGAATACAGCTTCTGAGAATGGGCTCTAGCATAAGTCTGAAAGCTTGGGAAACTAAACCTCTGGTCCCAACCCAGATTGGATCCTGCAATACAGCTTCTACTGGAGTATGATGCCAGATGTGGTAGCTTCACATCTTATATAATAATGATGTATTTATTTTAAATGATCAAAATAAACCAAGAAACAGGAGGAAAAATATGTACATTTTACAATGGATCACATATATTTGTCATGAGTCTTTCTAGCATTTTGATGACATTGCAGAAATTTTACACAAAGTGGCTGGAATTCAGATATAGGAGTCCAGTTTATTGATTCAATAATTGTCTTCTGATTTACATTTTTAATAAACAATACTAGGATGTTAAAATTTTAAAGCAAACAAAAAAGCCTTTAAATTCATTTTTTTAAATTAAATAAAACCTAGATCTGCTATTTTCAAATTTGGCAACTTTAAGATGTGTGAAATTCAACTCCCAGAAATCCCGAGCCATCTAACTGGTACAGTATATGGAGGCTGCCATAAAAGGCCAAATCTAGTTAAATTAGCATAGAGTCCTAATGAATTAAAATGTCTTTTCCAATTTGGTGCTCCCTAACTTTATTGGACTACAGATGATGATGATGATGATGATGATGATGATGATGATGATGATGATGATTTCCAGTCAGGTTATTCAGTGGCCAGTCTTGGGATAATAGAAGACACACTAAATTCATCTGGAAGGCACCAATTTTCAGGCTGGTTTAAGGAGCCTACAATGACCAGATGTCATATAAAGAATAAAATGCCAGTCTTTGATTTCAGCTTTAAAAACCTGGAGATAGGTAGGACATACCAGGAAAAAGGAAACAGTAGAGAATGCAGAAGGGCTTGGCGGGAGAACAAATGAGTTTTTATTAGGTGCTTAAATGCAATAACAGGATGAGCCAGCTGGAGATGAGCATTCCACTGATAAGGTTCAACAAACCCAAAAGGTTACAGTAAAGTTTAGGCTTTTAAACAAGAAAAGTGCGGAGGTAGCAGTAAATGGCTATATTTATATTTCATTTCTTTGCATGATAGCTGAAACGCAAGGCCCTTTGGAGGTTGTGTTCTGCATCAAATGTGTATTTGTTGCAGAAATAATTGAACATTATAATACATTTTCTAGATTTATCCTGAATAGAAGGAACTGCTGCCTTAATGCCGATGGCCAGATTTTCGGAAAATCTCTGCATGTTGGTAAACAGGTTTTGAGTTATTCAGAGAACTTGTCTACCTTCCACCCTTTGTGCATGTAATATATATGACCTTGGGAGAATTTCTAAAAGAATTCTCAAAGTGATCTCAACCATTATGGAAAGTACCAGGACGTGTTTTGCAGATGATGGAAATAATTACTAATGAAACACTGAACTGCTGTTGTTCCCATCTTCAAAAAAGGGCAAAAAACATACCCAGGAAACTACAGACCAATCAGCCTAACATCAATACCTGGGAAGATATTGGAAAAAATAATTTAAAAAACCAGATCTGTGAACCTCTAGAAACAAATGAAGTTATAACTACTAGCCAGCATGGATTTCTTAACAACAGATCATGCCAAACCAATCTTATTTCATTCTTTGACAAAGTGACTAAATTAGTAGACCAACGAAATGCTGTGGACATAGTATATTTAGACTTCAGCAAGGCATTTGACAAAGTAGACCACAACCTACTTCTTAGTAAGCTAGAAAAATGTGAGATAGACAGCACCAAATTCAGCACCATAGACAGGATTTGTAACTGGCTGATAAACGGTACTCAACGAGTAGTCCTTAATGGTACTACATCTACATTGAAGGAAGGAATCAATGGGGTACCACAAGTTCTGTTTTAGACCCAGTACTCTTCAATTTCTTCATAAATGACTTAGTTGAGGGAATAGAAGGAGAACTCATCAAATTTGCAGATGACACTAAACTGGCAGGAATAGCCAACACCCCAGAAGACAAGCTCAGGATCCAAAAAGATCTTGACAGACTTGAACAGCGATAATTTGAGGCTGAAAGAACTCATGTATCCTTGTGTACTAAATGCCTCTTGTTGAACATACATACAGAAATTTATACCAATCAAGATTTTAAATGTCAACCCCTTAAGCATTTAAGGATTATCTTTGTGTACTTATGTAATGCTTTAGGAAATTTCCATGACTTCTGTATGATATTCGGTATGTATAAATATATGGCTTTCTGGATAAACAAATTATGTGTTATTGCAGAGCAATTTTGTTTATATAGTCTTAGACAATCAAGTATAAAGTTTTATGTACATCTCTTAATTTGGCATGGGCGCCTGATTTCCAACTTTCCTACTGTGGTGTAAGATGAACAAATCTGTATCCAAACACACAAAATATTCTCTGACACCCACTGGATTTTTTTTTATTTTTTTAATTTGATTTATATGGATTTGGTTGTTCCACCAAAGTTGTCCTTTCAACACCCATAAAACTCTCCTTTTGGATACTGAGATGTCTCATATGAGACTGTCAGCAGAACTGGACCCCAGAATCAGCAAAATATATTAAAACCAGATTTCCATTAAACCTTGTTCTGGAATAGCCTGAGGGGCAGACTACTGGCAAACAGCACATCCATGTTGTCAACCTGTCATTTGGGCATCTTAAAAGGCAGATTAAATCTCTCTCCCAGGAATATTCTCACACTTGTCCAACTTCCTTGTCCTACTTTGTAAAGTAAAGTGATTGATGGTGATTTTCCTGCTGGATGGTGACACTGGATAGAGGGGGAAACAAAACCAGGGGAAATCTATCAGATGTTGCCCTTAAATTGTCCCACAATAAAGTTGTTAGAACAAGGCCATTTAGAAGCTTCATTATGAGTCAAATTAAAGTTCAGTTGTCAGGACAATAAAAATTGTGCCAGCATAGTTTTATGCCAGTCCAAGGAGTGCAAGAGTACACATTAATATGGTTGTGTACTAAAAGGAAATAACAGATAGATTCCCATGGCTTTATTTCCCCCTCTATTCAATGTCCTTAGGTTGTGATAGATAGAAAACTTTGTCAAGTTGTTGGAATGCTCCTGGTAGGGAGGTTTAATGAAAGTAATGATAAAAATATAAAATATAGATAAAAATCTATAAAGCCTATAGATTTTGTATTACCAAGATTTGTGAAAGTTTGTGCTTCCCATTCAAAGGTTCATCTTCACCTACAGTATTTCTTTTATGTTTTACTGTATATTAATTTGTTGTGTGTGTCCTTTCCCATCAATTGATCCATTTCTTCTCTGATTCTACCCCTCTGTACATTTCCCCCCTCCAAAAAGTCAAGAATAAAGACAAATAGATGGACTTTAGAACATTTCAAGTCCCTGTTTTGGAAATTGATTCTCTAGCTAGCTCATGATCCTTTCCTCTCATTTAATTAATATATGCCTTTTCAAACAATGAGCTTTCCTATTTAATCAATTCATCAGAGTTTCTTTTGTATGGAAATGATATGTTCTGAGTCCATAAAGTATTTATAATGAAACATTTAAGAAAAAAAGCACCCTTAGCAAAAAAACCAATTATGTCTATTTTATTCATTTCTGACGCGTCCTCAAAAGTACATACAACTACCCATATTGGTTTAATAATTTCATTCCAACAGTAATGTATGAAATTGGTTTGGCAGCAGTTCTGTAATTTGTCCAGGCTTATGAAATGAACTTTATAAGTGAACAGAGGTCTAAGACTCAGCCTTTCCTCTCTCAGCCCAACATAGAAATTTCTGTGATTATAAGGTGACAATATGATCTTCAAAAAATTGAAATGTGGAAACACAGGCCTTAACTTTCAAACTAGCTCTTGGAGACTACTTGTAAATTAATTGTTAGAAACTGTGAGTACCCATAGAATTATTGTTATCTGCCAGGTGGAAGTAGATTTTTATATAGGATTCTGACTGATATATTACCTTTAGTGCCTTCTCTTATAGAACATGTTGAGTGCATGACAGGGATGCAAAGCATACATCACTGAAAAATCATTGTCTAGCTTAATTGTCAGAATGAAGGGAGTCCAAACCTGTTAATAATCACAGTAGAAAAGCCTGAAATAACAGTGTGGCAATATAATTACATCCCTTTGACAATCACTGTCAAGATACAAAATAGCAGTAGCACTAACATGGATCTAAATATCTGAGATTAGAGATTAAAGTTTCCCCATATAATCCACTAATTCTATGATGGATTAAAGGTATGAAATGCAAATCCAGTTTTCATCTATCTCCTTTACTTTCCTGACCCACAGCAATGAATTGCTAGCACATTTTTCCTATAAGTATTTTTTTAAATCAACTTATGATTATTGCACAGAAGTCCATTCTAAACATTAATTGAGACTTGTTCTATTTTGGGGGTTTAGTTTTGTTAGCTTTTAGACTCGATGGGAAATTTACAGTGCAATTTTACCACTGCAGTGGTAATTTGATAGATGTAGAAATTGTTCATTATGTTTTTAATCTTCTTTATTAACATTTAAACCTTATTTTTGATTTGAATCAGTGGTGGGATTCAAATAACTTATCAACCGGTTCTCTGCCCTAATGACCGGCTGGGTGGGGTGGCCATGGTGGATGTGGCCAGGGGGTGTGACAGATAGTACTCGGCCTCCTGTACCCCCCTGGGAGCATAAACGGGCCATGGGGAGGCGCCATCCCCTGTGCCCCGTTTTGGGCCTAGTAGGCATCCCTGCAGCCTCCTGGGAGCAGAAATGGACCATGGAGGGGCACGCTGCACCCCCCCACCCCCCAGACCATATTGGGCCAAGTAGGCTGCCATGCACTTACCTGGGAGCCAAAATGGGGTGCATGGGGACTCCTGGAAGGAGTGGGGAGAGGCGGGACCAGCCAGCAATTTAAGTACCGGTTTGCCCAAAGTAGCCTGAACCGGCTGAATCCCACCACTGATTTGAACACCCATGGTGAATCACTATAATTTTCTTTAGAACTGCAGAATATATAGGCTCGTAGAACCAGGAAGTGGAATGGAACCATTTAATGCTTTAATTCAATCCATTGCTCTGCACAGGATAAAGTTTCCTTGACCAACCTCAGTCCAACTTGTACTTGAACATTCCAAGTGAAAATCACCACATGTTGATAATATAGTTCCCTCCCCCTTTAACAATCAAGTAAAATCTACCTTCTTTTAACTTAACATTATTCTTCCTACATGGTTTGGAGGAATACATGACCGCCAGTTTTCAGAGAACAAGCTTACTGAATAAGAGAGTACTAAAAGGAGTTTGGTTTGGAATCCCTAGGGAGTATTCTGTTTAAGAGCCTCAGAACAGAAAAAAGAGGAAATAAAAGCTTTTTGCTGTTAGTTACATTAAGAAACAAAAATGAAGATAAATGGACAAGACCATGCTATCCTAATTTGCAATGCTTGTTATATGTTTTTTAAAAAATCCAAGCACACATTTGCAACAAATGCAAGCTTGTAGCAATGTTTAAATTATATATATATTCTTACTCTTCATAGGATTTATGTGTGTTTTTCTTTTAGCCAGGTTTTTCCTACATAACCAAGGTTTTTCTGCAGCCCTAGCTCAGTGGAGTCACAGCCACTCGATTCTGGGCTTTTTTCCTTCTGGCAGCCAGCAGGCCCTTGCTGCCTGGTGAGAGACTTATATAGCTCTATTTCTGGCTCGTTAGCCATCATCAGTAAACCACACCCACATCTCATGTATCCTCCCTGTAAAGGTACAATATCTATTTTCTTACTCTTCGTAGGATTTATGTGTGTTTTTCTTTTAGCCAGGTTTTTCCTACGTAAAAGAAAAACACACATAAATCCTACGAAGAGTAAGAAAATAGATATTGTACCTTTACAGGGAGAATACATGAGATGTGGGTGTGGCTTACTGATGATGGCTAACGAGCCAGAAATAGAGGTATATAAGTCTCTCACCAGGCAGCAAGGGTCTGCTGGCTGCCGGAAGGAAAAAAGCCCAGAATCGAGTGGATGTGACTCCACTGAGCTAGGGCTGCAGAAAAACCTTGGTTACGTAGGAAAAACCTGGCTAAAAGAAAAAAAAAAAACACACACACACATATGTATGTATGTATGTATGTAGATGTATACACACACATACATGCACACACACATATACACATACATACAAGGATTAGAGTGGGAAGTGGTCACCTTCCAGATCATAAGAAAGGATATTTATTGCACCAAATTAAAAGAACACAGTAGGAAATCTCCAGAAGAGGAATGAAGGACCAAGTTTTGTAATGACAATGGGAAGCAAAAATATAATCTGAAGGCCTGGAACTCAGAAACAGTTTTGGAGCCTTTACAAAAGAATTAGAATCTGAGCTTTCAAAGGGGAAATTGGGGAGCTTATGAATGGGAGACAGGAGTGTGGATCTCCGAGTTGCACTCTATATGAAAAATAAAAGGGAAGAATCACAATAGTTGGAGAGTCACCATTCCTCATCCCACTATGAAGAATACAAACCTTACAAGGAATAGTAAAATTATGTTTGACCAAAATGTGATAACATTAATCAGGAGGGCTCTGAACTGAATCTTTGGAGGTTAGAGACAAAATCCATTTAGTAAGTACCTTAAGACTTACCCACGGTAGAAGGAAGTGAGAATATATCCATAAATAAAATTACTCAGTAAAAATATTGGCTGATAAAGTTCATGGACTTTCTAGCCAAATGCTCAAAATATAGAAGATAAACAGGATGGGCTTGAACTCTCAAAACAGGGAAGCAGATACAATTTAATAGGTATAGGTCAGTTCTGGTGGAATGACTCTCATGATAGGAATGCAATTGAAGTATACTATGTGTTCAAAAGAAACAGAAGCAACAAAAAGGGAGGAGGAAGCAAACCGTATGTTAAAAGTATCCAGACCTGCTCAAAAACTAATGAATTTGATAATACTGTGGAAGGTTTAAAATAATTGGAGGAGTAAATAAAAGCAATAATCTAACTGGTGAACACTACCACCTGCTTAAGTGAAAGGAAGGCATGGGTTATACTTTCCAGATGCAAACTGTAGATCCTTTCAAGAGGCATAAAATAGTAGCAATAGGGAAGTCTAATTAACCTCAACATCTGTTGCAAGACAGATTCTGCCAAGTATGGTTTTTACAGGAAATTCCTGGCTTATTTTTCTGACAGCTTTCTTTTTCAGAGAGTGAAGGAAGGCACAAATGTCTCAACTATCCTTTAATCAATAATCAATAGGGAAGAAGTCCATGACATGGAGGTAGCAGGAAAATAAAGGAAAATGACCTTGTAATGTTGGGATTCCCAATGTTAAGAGAAACTAAAGTTAAGTGTAATTTAATTTACATCTTGAATTTCAAGAAAGCAGGTATCTATAATTCAGAGCAACAGTAAATAGAGTTCCATGGAAGAAGTAGGGTTGGGAAATGGGGCTCAAGATAGAAGTAATTTCCTCGGAAAGAGGAAATTGGAATTTCACAATTGCAAACAACTCTGAGAAAAGGCAAACCAGAACCAGCTTATGTGGTTTCACAAAAGTTCAGGTTTTTTTTACAGGTAAAGCATATAAGACAGGGGTCTCCATCCTTGGCAACTTTAAGACTTATGGACTTCAACTCCCAGCTTTTGCTAGCTGAGGAACTCTGGGAGTTGAAGTCCACAAGTCTTAAAGTTGCCAAGTTTGGAGACCCCTGATATAGGAAGAGGTAGAAAGGGGAACTAGACTAGCTTATAAGAATCCACAGTAGTAGCTTGTGATTGTAAGGACGAGGTCAGAATGAAATAAAGTTGGCAAAAGCTGCTGAGGTCTTCTACCAATATGTTCAATTTAAAAAGTTGAGAAAGAATTAGTATACCAATTTCTCAGTCAAGAAGACAACATGGTGATACATAATGAGGAAATTTAGCTCAGTCTTTGGAAAACAGGGCATGTGTTCTACCAAACAATTGTGAATGAAGGAGTAAAATTAAAAATTGAGATTAAAAAAAAAACACATGTTCAGGATTTTTTTCTGATTGACTTTAAATTTATTTATTTATTATTTATTTATTTTGTCGCATTTCTATGCCGCCCAACTCCCAAGGGACTCTTTCTAGAACAAGATGAAACCTGATGATATAATTACATTTGAGAAATCCTAGAGAACAAGACTGTAGATTAGCAAATGTCTCTGTCTTCATCTGTGTGGGAAAAGGATAATTGGGGAACTATAGACTAATCACTCCAATATTTAGGAAGATTTTAGAGCAGATCAGAAAGATATTAAACTGTAGGCAGCTTGAAAATAATACAATAATCTCAATAATTTTAAAAAGCTAGCAACTAAGTACTATGAAGAGAAAGAGAAGACTAGATAGGGATTTGATTGTGTTCTTCACCACCAGAAAGGAAATTAGCCGAACGTGGCTGAAAGTCAAATAAAATGTATTTTCATAATGGATACCCCCACCCATAAATAAGTTTTTTTATTTCTTTCCTGATAACTGAGGTTTGCTTCAAAAGATCAAAGATCATCATTGAGAAGATCCTTTAAGTTGCTTCTGAAAGACAAGTGCTACTTGAAATGGTTTCTGCCATAGATATTCTTTCATGGCCCGGCAAAATATTCCTGACAGGTGGGCTTGGTTCACGCATGCATGCACATTCATATTTGCTTGATTTATTCTTATTTGATTGCTTAACAGTTGATGTCTCTCAGTTGAATATAGTAATTGTCTTCCTGAAAAAGAACTGTTTCGAGCTGACTGACAAGTGGGAGAGGAACAACCTAGTTGTAGCGATAAAACTAAAATAGATCATTCCCATCTGCAAATCATCAGCCAATGAAACAGTCAATGAGGCATGAATGCACACAGGTCCATGAAATGGCTCCTGGTCTTTTGAGTTGATGGGAACAAGGCAGCATAGCACATGTACAAAAGCTATTGACATGGAAAATCTCTCCATGAAAAGGTGCTGTGCGATAGATTTACAGGACAGGTTTACAGGTAACTGTACTCTAGCTACCGTATTAATATGTTCCTCATATCCAGGAGCACCAAACATCTATGAGGTCCCTTTAATGGATGTTCCTTTCACTTAGAGGACAGTTCATAAAGTTGGTGCTATATTTCATAGTGCTACTCTGGACACAGTAGATGAAAAGCTGAAAGACTGTAACCAGGGGTGAAATCCAGCAGGTTCTGACAGGTTCTGGAGAACCGGTAGCGGAAATTTTGAGCAGTTCGAAGAACCGGCAGTGGAAATTTTGAGTAGTTCAGAGAACCAGTAAATACCACCTCTGGCTGGCCCCAGAGTGGGGTGGGAATGGAGATTTTGCAATATCCTTTCCCCAGGAGTAGGGAGGCAATGGGGATTTTGCAGTAACCTTCCCCTGGAGTGGGGTGGGAATGGAGATTTTGCAGTATCCTTCCCCTGCCAGGCCCACCAAGCCACACCATGCCCACCAAGCCACGTCCACAGAACTGGTAGTAAAAAATTCGGATTTCACCATTGACTGTAACCCAGAGCTGGGGACTAAGGCCAGAATATTTTTTCTTCTGTACTGAAGTGACTTCAACTAACCTCCAGGTGGACACAATCTGTGACTGCTCATGCCCAATTAGAAAACAAGATGTTCCTTGTTCAAATCTCATCTTGTCTGAAATAAACAAGATTTCAAGCAAGGAATTTATCTTTTGACTTAAGCAAACGAATTAGTGTAACATCCCTGATATATTTTAATTATAGCTTTTGCAGACAATATTATTTTTATTTATTTTTTTAGAAAAACAAATAAAGAAGAGATAGAAGAGCAGCTGGAATTGCTCAGGGTAAGGTGGCTAATGTTAATGATGTTTTTCTTGAGGCCTCTGAACAGGACTGAGGTCTTTTCATCCTCATCCATCGAGAAACTAGATGAAATAGACAACATAACAGTGAATATATTAAAAGTCATAGGTTTCGTCAGAGGCTAGGCCTTGACTCTCTAGAGAGAGAAAGACAGCAGAAGATGAGTTTGGATCAGGAATCTTTATTTTTGATTTAACTATTTCTGTGAAGGGTCAGAATTGGTAAATGATGGTCTTATTTCCCTGCAAAAGAAAAATACTATTTTCCAACATGATTGATGCTTCTGCTCCTCCTGTGCCAGCAATACCCTCTTACAACCAGCACAGGCCATGCAAACCAATTTTGCTGTAAGAAATTTACAAGCCTGAACTGAACAGACATTTGTTAATTTGCTCCCTCCCTTACTGCATTGTCATCCTATAAAGACATTCTAATGAATATTACCATTCTTCTAACATAAAGGTAAGCAGTGTTCAGAGTCACATTCCACCTTGAATTTTTTTTTTTCAAAATGATACAAAGGGAACTTTGAATTACAGGTAAATATTTTTAAAAAATCATGTTTGTTCTAGCTTTGTTATTTTTATCAGTTTAGCCATTAATGCACTACTTTAAGTGCAGACGTAGTCTTTGACTGAATAAAAGTTGTCTCTTTTGGCTCTAGTAGGAAGAAATTATCCATATGACTAGGAGCTAGGAAGACGCACAAGACAAACTAATTCAGCTGAAGCCTATTGCTTTACTGTACCTGAGTTAATAAGTATCGCACTTCAATTACTGCATATTATTATTGT
Organism: Pantherophis guttatus; assembly: GCF_059756535.1. Lineage (NCBI taxonomy): Eukaryota > Metazoa > Chordata > Lepidosauria > Squamata > Colubridae > Pantherophis > Pantherophis guttatus. The sequence goes on along the minus strand of NC_142063.1, from coordinate 285,749,281 downwards.
GTATAGCATAATATATTGTTGCAGATATAATCTATGATTTCCACAATAAATGGCATGAGCATCTAAACAATAGCAAGTGTATAATGTGATCATCGCACAGATACCAAAATTATTAATGACCTTATAGTGTCTGATACAGGTACATAAGTTATGTCATTTGTGTAATGATGTTATGATACAGATCAGGGGTGGGTTCTACTTACCTTTACTACCGGTTCGCAACGGGATCTGCGTGCGCAGATCATTTCTGATGACATCAGGTCAGTGGGTGGAGCCTCCCGCCGGTTTTACTATCGGTTCTATAGAACCGGTCCGAACCGGGGGCAAGCCACCACTGATACAGATGCTATCTCCTCCCTGCCATTCTATGCAGATGTTGGTGGCCATAAGAATAAAAACAAATGATTAACTAAAAATATAGCACATATAATAGTGTTGTTAGTTAATACATTGCAGGATTTTTTTTGACACTCTGGAAGTAATTTTATTAATTTAGGATATAAGTGATTGTTAATATTCAAAATCCATAGAAGTCCCAAATGTAGGAGGAGAACTGGGTTAGTTTACTATAGCAAAAGAAAAAGAAAAAGAAAAAGAAAAAAAGAAAATAGAATCTGATATCTTTAATTGTTCTTAAAGAAATTCCTATTAGAATCTTGCATAAGAGAAAAGAGTATTCTTTTTTGAATGAAAGATTAAAAAGATTCCAAATTCATAGGATAAATTAGAAAGTGGGTTTTTACTTTTAAACAGCAGACATTTTGACTGAATTCTGCCCAGAAGGCAAGGAAATTTCTAGAGAAAAAAAAATTAAAGAGGAATTGCAGGGGTTTCAAACAAAGATATCAGATGCGACTACATAAAACCTTAACAGGTGCAATAGGAAACTGAAAGGAGTGAATTAGGTCAGGCAGGTATTGACTTTTCTAAAATTTTGGGTTGATTATGGATTACAAATGCTTAACATGGAATATAAATGGAGCAAATGTTCCTCAACAATGAACAATGTAATTATTGGAAAAAGTTAAAAAGATATAATAAAGAGATGCATATTAAAGAAAAGGACATAAATTATCTGATTTAGAAAATATTTGAATGAAGAATTTACTTCAGGAGGAACTAGAAAGAGAAATGGAGTTGTTTGTATATAAACCGCCAATTAAAACCATAACTTGACTGATGATCATGGAAGATTTGTTGGGGCAGAAATTAATGTGTGTAGGAATAAGACTCTGATATTGGGAATTTATGCCTCAAATGAGGAAAACATACTGTTCTATAAAGGATTTAAGACATTAATAGACATTAATTTCTCTTATGAAAATTGCTGTTTTATGGGACATTGGAATGGAATGATCTCTCCACAATTCAAAAGAACGTCCAAGAAAAATATTAACATCACTCAAGGCAAGTGATTTCTTGCCTTGCAAGGCACTTTCTTTCATTTGATGGATAATTTAAGGCTTGTGGGCATACGGTATCAGAAAAATAGCAGTTCAAGCACACTTACTTTTGTGAAAGACATAGATCCCGTGGTGGTATTCAAGTAATTTAACAATTGGTTCTCTGCCCTAATGATTTCTTCCAACAACCAGTTCACCAAACTGCTCAGAAAGTTAACAACCGGTTCTCCCGAAGTGGTGCGAACTGGCTGAATCCCACCACTGCATACTGTAGATCCCTTTCAAGAATAGATACAATATGAATTTTGAAGAATTTGGTTACTAAATTTTGTAAAGTACAGAGATTACCAAAGACTTTTTCAGATCATAATCCTGTGAATTTGGTTTATTAAAAAAACCAATCAAAAAAGCCAATGCAGTCCTAGGCTGCATTAACAAAGGGATAGAATCAAGATCATATGAAGTGCTAGTATCACTTTATAATGCCTTGGTAAGATCCCACTTGCAATATTGCATCCAGTTTTGGTTGCCACAATATAAAAAAGATATTGAGACTCTAGAAAGAGTGCAGAGAAGTGCAACAAAGATGATTAGAGGACTGCTGACTAAAACATATAAAGAACAGTTGAAGAGTCTGGTAGGTCAAGTTTAATGAAAAGAAGGACTAGGGTGACATGATAGCAATTTCCCAATATTTAAGGGTTTGTCACAAAGAAGAGGAGGTCAATCTATTCTCCAAGCACCTGAAGAAGAATGGATGGAAACTAATCAAGGAGAGAACCAACCTAGAACTAAGGAGGAATTTGCTGACAGTGAGGACAATTAATCAGTGTAATTACATTCCTCCAGAAGTTGTGACACACCAAAACGGGAGGTTTTTAAGAAGAGATTGGACAACCATTTGTCTGAAATGATATAGATTTTCTTGCCTGAGCACAGGGTTGGACTAGAAGACCTCCAAGGTCCCTTCCAACTCTGTTATTCTGTTATTCTTTTCTCTTAAAAGGAAATCCAGATGTTTTAAATATTGGTATAGGAAAAACCAATTGTGGAGCACTTTAAAATAATTTTAAACATTAAATTAAATTAGTAGTAAAAGAAATTTGGTTTTAAGATCAGCAAATAGAAGATGAAGAGTTAACAAAAAAGATGAAAATAGAAGATCAAACGGAATTTAACAATAACATGGGTTTTAAGGTTGAGAAGAAAATAAAATATCTGGATATCATTATGAGAAATACAATTTCTATGTTATTTCAAAATAACTACAATTTCTATGTTATTTCAAAATTAAGACATGGAATCAAGGTAAAAAGAAATGTTAAAATGGGAGACACTACAAAGGAGAATTTCTGTGTTAAAAGGAATGGATCCTAGAATGTTGGGGGATTTTTTTTTCCAGATACCTGTTTTGACAATTTATGCATCATTTAAACAGTGGCAGAAGGATATATATAAGTTTGTGTGCAAGGGGAAAAAACCATGAGGTAAATATAAAGATGCTACAGGCTGTAATGGAAAGAGGAAGATTGGATTTACTTGATTTGAAAATGTATTTTTCAACTTGCTGTTTGGTTTGGATGAAAGAGTGGGTGTTATTGAGAAACAGAAGGCTTTTGGAGTTAGAGCGACCTGAGATTTAGTGGCATGGGTATCTATGGTAGGGATAATGTCAAGGTTAATGGGGATTTTAAAAATCATTAGGTTACATGTGCCATATTGAGAATATGGAATAAATCCAGGCTGTGCCTAAAAATACCTTTGTGGGTCTTAGCACAAGAAACATTTTAGAGAGGAGAATTAATAGATAAACATAAGTGGCTAATGTATCATGATATACTAGAATTTTGTCAAGGAGTTTACTAAATAAAATAATGAGATGAACTGGTCACAGAAGGACATAGTTGTCAATGGCTTTCATATTTACAGCTATTGGAAAGATTTAAACCAGACAAATGTTTTATGGTTTTAAACATTTTAAAGTTGAAATTGATATGAAATAATGCACAAATGAAGAACATGTAATTGCTAAAATGTAAATTCCTATTGAAATTTGAAATGGAAGAACCACAAGTGAAAGGATATATGATAAATTGGGCTAAACATTTTGGTAATAATATCTATCTGGAACAATATGAAAATATGTACTTGAAAGGATTGAAATCTACATGATACTTTAATCTTAAAGAGAATTTTTATAGTTCTCTTTAAGATTAAATATTATAAAAATGGCACATAATTTTACAAAATTATTTTATTATTTTTATCAAATTATGTACCCAGTTTATGTCACCAAAAAAATGGACTTGAATGTATAAAGCCCCTTTATTTATGCAAACAACAAAGATATTTTATCATGTTTGGTGGACATGTAAAAAGCTAAACAATTTTGGATTCAAATATGTATACTGATTCAGAGGATTTTAAGGATTAATATACAATTAAGACAAGAGGACTTTCTTTTGGGAAAATGGACAAAGAGTTGGACAAATTCTCTGGAGGTTTATTTTTGTACATAACAACTACAGTGAGATTATTGAAGGTGCAAAAATGGAAAGATTTGGCAATACTTGCATTGGAAGAATGGTTGGTGAAATTTGCTGGGATTACCAAATTGACTTCTTTGATTAGAGAAAAGACAATATCTTCATTTATTGCTGACTGGAAACCACTTAGGGACTTTTTACAGAAAACAGAAAAAAATGATTTATAGGTCTGGTGATTAGACAAGATAGATTATAGAACGAGAAGACATGTGTTATAATATAACGGGTTTTGCCATTATGACAATCAGCAGTTAAAGAACATAAAGCCAAAATCTTAAGTAGCATGCTTGGATAATCTCTTTAACACTTTCTTTTAACTGTGAAATATTTCTTTCAAAGAACAATTAAAGCATAGCTGCTGGAAATATAAAACATACTTTAAAAACTGAAATAAAAGAAAAAAGTTTGTACTTTTTCTTGTAACGTTTCCAAGGTTTAAAATTTTTAAACATGTATTCTAAAATATATGTTTTAAAACTGAAGTATATCCCATCCTGAGTCTGTCTTGGGACTTGAGGATCAGAATTTACTTTGCTAATCAGAAGTAAGCCCACTGGGTTCAATGAGAGTCACTCCCATAGTGAACAGAAGGACTTGGGAAAATCCAAGATGGTGAAACCATTTCTCTTCAAATTGTTTAATGAATATTTAGTTGAATCACAGTTTCTCCTCAGCCATACTTCACAGCAGCAGTATGGCTCTCCCTTGCTATTTGGTTCATGCATGTCAACTGCTCAAGGCAGGAAAAACTGGGACCATCTTAACCCAGCTATTCTGTGCTTGATTTGTTCATAAAAGAGGCAAAAATCATATTGCTAAAAATTGCTGTTTGTTTAACTGCTGGATTTCAAAGCCAAGATCCTGAGAAATTAGCAATAGCAATAGCAATAGCACTTAGACATATATACTGCTTTGTAGTGCTTTACAGCCCTTTCTAAGTGGCTTACAGAGTCAGCATATTGCTCCCCCAACAATATGGGTCCTCATTTTACCAACTTCAGAAGGATAGAAGGCTGAGTCAACCTTGAGCCGGTCAAGATGGAAGGAATCGAATTCCTGGCAATGTGAGCAGAGTTAGCCTGCAATACTGCATTCTAACCACTGCGCCAAGACACAGCTCTTGTTCCAGCATGGGTCTGGAGTCCACATGAACCCACTTACTTGGAATTCCTATAAGAATCTGTACCTTAAGGAGGAGTAAATAGCTGAAACTACTATCAACCTATTTTCTGTACATGCTTTCGACTCCATGTTCATTCCTGCAGTTTTCTTAGCAAGATTTCAGAACGCCTCCTTTTAAAGGCTGAGAAACAGTGAATGGCCCAAAGTCACCCAGCTGGCTTTGTGCCTAAGGTGAAACTAGAACTCACAATCTCCCAGTTTCTAGCCTGATGTTGTCATTGCTTCACTCTTCCTATTAACCACACTATCATTATTATAAGGCAGCAAGCAGGCTTCATTGGCTGTGGGACTTACAGGGTTTACTGAGGCTGAATATTTGAATGATCAAAGTGAATTGAGAAAGGATAATACTAATTCTTGGCTATTTATTTTTGAGACATTAGTATTGTTTATGTGCAACATTTCAATAGTTCACCTTTTTCTCAAAGTCTTTTGATTATGGAAAAGGGAATCCTCTTAGTTTTAGTCTGATCTCTTCGCTTTATTGCGAAGGTTGTTGAGAGTGTGGTTGCGCAACAGCTCCCGCAGTACCTGGATGAAACCGTCTATCTAGACCCATGCCAGTCCGGCTTCAGGCCTGGGTACAGCACGGAAACGGCATTGGTCGTGTTGGTTGATGATCTCTGGAGGGCTCAGGACAGGGGTTGCTCCTCTGTTCTGGTCCTATTAGATCTCTCAGTGGCTTTTGATACCATCGACCATGGTATCATGCTGCACCGGCTGGAGGGACTGGGGGTGGGAGGCACCGTGTTGCGGTGGTTCTCCTCCTATCTCTCCGACCGGTCGCAGTCTGTGTTGGCAGGGGGGCAGAGGTCGACCTCGAGGCACCTTGTTTGTGGGGTGCCACAAGGGTCGGTCCTCTCGCTACTCCTGTTCAACATTTATGTGAAGCCACTGGGTGAGATCATCCGTGGATTTGGGGTGCGATGCTATCTGTACGCTGATGACACTCAGCTGTACATCTCCACCCCAAACCACCCCAATGATGCCCTTGAAGTGATGTCCCAGTGTCTGGAGGCTGTGCGGGTCTGGATGGGAAGGATCAGGCTTCGACTCAACCCTTCCAAGACCGAGTGGCTGTGGATGCCGGCATCCCGATATAGCCAGTTGGCGCCATCACTGGCTATTGGGGGCGAGTCATTGACCCCCACAGAGGGGGTTCGCAACTTGGGCGTCCTCCTGGACACACGGCTGTCTTTAGAAGACCATATGACGGCCGTGGCCAGGGGGGCTTTTTATCAGGTTTGCCTGATACGCCAGTTGCGCCCCTTTCTGAGTCGGGATTCCTTATGCACAGTCACTCATGCTCTCGTCACTTCTCGCCTGGACTACGCTAATGCTCTCTACATGGGGCTCCCCTTGAGGAGCACCCGGAGGCTCCAACTGGTCCAGAATGCGGCCGCGCGGGTGATCACGGGAGCGACATGGCGCTCCCATATAACACCTCTCCTGCGCGAGCTGCACTGGCTTCCGGTGGTCTTCTGGGTGCGCTTCAAGGTGTTGGTTATCAAAGCGCTCCATGGCTTAGGGCCAGGGTATTTACAAGACCGCCTGCTGATACCGATAACCTCCCACCGGCCAATACGCTCTCACAGAGAGGGCCTCCTCAGGGTGCCATCGGTCAAGCAATGTTGGCTGGCGGCCCCCAGGGGGAGGGCCTTCTCTGTGGGAGCACCCGCCTTCTGGAATGAGCTACCTCCCGGAATATGGCTGATTCCGGATCTCCGCACTTTCCGTAAGGCCCTGAAGACGTTTTTATTTCAGCAAGCCGGCCTGGCCTGAATAGGTTTTAGGGGTTTTTAAATTGTATTGTTAGGGGGTTTAAATTGGGGTGGCCATTTAATTTAATTTATTTTTAATTATTTTAACTTTTATATTGCATGTTATTTTAATTCTTGGCTGTTCACCGCCCTGAGTCCCTTCAGGGAGAAGGGCGGGATATAAATTTAATAAATAAATAATAATAATAATAATAATGTCACTATGAAGCTTGGTGGCGGGGGGAATACCCAAATTATCTTCCCAAGGATATGGATGGAATCATTTTATATCCCTAATCCCATTATCCCAATGGGTCAGCCAAGACAGAGTTACTGTTGTTCAAAATGCCTGCTTTATTTCAATATTATCTTAGACATTTTTTAAAATGGACAGTTTATAAAAACAAAGCAATCTTTGTACCAGATCACAACTGTACCATTAAATAAAATATTTAGGCATCCACAGTTTGTTATGCTATGATCCAGTGACTTGTTTGCATTTCCTCTTATCAGCTGTACAAATGGAAGTTAGTTGTAATCACCAGTGGAGGTACAATATTCATCACAAGCCTTGGAGACAGTACAGAGGGGGCTCATCCTTGATGAGCTGTGAAGGAAAAGATGAACTGTTTTAAAGCAAATAATAATTCCTTGAGATGTTCAGACAGTCCTTAGTTGATCTCAGAGTCTAGGGATCTGCTAATACAGTTCACACAAGTAATCAGGGTGCAAAATGCCTTTCATGTTGCATTTGTGGAAATCTGGGGTTGTATTAACAAACCCTTGTATACAAGGCTTACATAGCAGGGGGCAATAGATTTAGTGCCTTCTCCGTGTGGATGTGGGGAGATTTGTGACAGGTAATGATTACATGGAAGCAGATTTGCATCTCATGCTTTTGACAACGTTTATTTAATCTCCCATTGTTGTATTTAAAACAGCTGCATTTTCAGGAGAAGCTAGATAGGTGAAGTTTTTCCTGTTCTTATGCAGTTGTTAAAAGTTAAAACCCAGCTAGAAAAAAAATCTGATAAAACTTTCTCTTGGAAAGGCAGCTGTTTTTGCTTTTTAGTAGTATAGATGTTGCAAGAGCCATTAGAGCTATAAAAGTGCAACAACACTCAACTTTTTAAAGTAGAGGTTCAGACTAGGTTAGACTAATTATTTTCAGAATCTCCCAACTTGGTAACTTTGGGTTGAGATGGGCTTGCTGACTAGGAATTCTGGGACTTGTAGTCTAAGCACATCTGGCAGAAGGCTAGTTTAAGAAAGAAGTTCTAATTTCTAAAAGCCAGCTGTTGCCTTGTAAGGTCTCTTTTTAAAATTTATTTATCTAATTTCTATAGCCACCCATTTGCCAAACAAATGACTCTTCCTTTGGTCTCTGTATCCACAGCATGAACTTGCCCTATGTGGCAACGCCGTACTGTCATGACTACCCAATTTTAAAGCAGTATTTGCTTTCTCCTGACACTTTTTTTTTTTTTTGCTATGGACCTAATATAGCATATTTCATTCATAGAAGAGGTTAATCGGTAATATAATGGATAGGATCTGTCTAGGTCCTACTTTGGCCACTCTAGATGCTGTAGGCACACCCTTCCTCTCCTGGACGCTATCTTCCATGGCCTGTTTGGCTTTCTCTGAAGGAGACACCAGATGCCTAGATGCAGAGTTATCTGACTGGCACATTTCAGAGTACTTGTCTGCATGACTCCTTATATGCCTAGGTTCTTATACGCTTGGGGAAAGGTCAATTTTAGCTCAGAAGAGCGTTTTGTTCTACCAGCTGAGGGTTGTTGATTCTCTCACCTATGAAGACATTACAGATTTTCTGCTGCTTCTGCCCAAAACGGTTTTTTCTTTAAAAAAAAAAAACTTTTTAAATTGTTACTATTTTGTGGGCGAGGTGGTCTTTTTGTCTACCTATCCATAAATTTGCAGATTCAAATTTAATATTTTTAAAAATGAGTCTAACATACTAGAGTGGGGTTAAGAAATAGTCTAAATGTCAGGCTGTAGGCAAAGAACACTTCTGCATCTGTGACTTGGCCATCAGACAAATGGTGAAATCTTTCATCCCAAGAAATTACCTATACTCGCCCAAGCACATCCTACCCCAGATAAATCATCACCATGATTGGTGGCTGCTTTTCCTTTTAGCAGGAGATGCTTGTCAGATGGGAAATGGCAGGTCAGTCCATTAATTACTCTCCTTAATTTTTCTTGTGGGACAGCACCAGCCTCATTATTGCAACACAATAGGGATAAATATTTGGGATATTTATCTTTAGGCCTCTAAGAATAAAATAGGATAAAAATTTATCTTTAGGCCTCTAAGAATTCAAAACCAGCTCTGCTCCTCATTTGGAAGGAATTCTCTTAGCATTCACTATAACTTTTCACAAGGATGGTTTTACTCATGCTGTAACTATATAACTCATGCCATATAAAGCATATAGCATTGGAAATAGAAAACCCAAGAATCAAACCTCAGTCAACCATGAAGCTCCCTAAGTAGCTTCGAGCAAAAGGCATTATTCTGAGACTGACATCTTTTATCATGGTTGTCATGATAAAAGGGACTTTTTATTTAATGTATGCTCTGCTCAGTTCTTTGGAAGTGTGGGGTTCAATCTGCTTAATACAAATGCAATGAATGCTAGGGGAGAAATGCCCTCCCATTGTTCGATTAACATAAAAAAGGTGGTGAGTTCTTAAAAGGGATATGAGGGGCAGCAACAGAACCCCAGTTGCCTTTATGTGGCACCAGGCACAGCAAGGCTATTTGCTTCAGTAACCAGGAATGGATATTTGGAACCAAAGTAAATGCTCAAGTTGAGGTTTTGTAAAAGGCTTAGGGCCTTTTATTCATAAGGCACCTTTCATCATGGAACTCTCCACAGCTGTATATAATGCTTGCAGGGAGAAGATAGGATTCTGAAAAATATTAGTCTTTGAAGTTATACACTTTACACAGCAGTTGGAGATGAACTGCTGACTTGGAACCAGGAGATAGAAGTGCGAGAAAAACCACACCAGGTGGTGTGGTTAAAATGCTGGCCTAGAAACCAGGAAGCCTGAGTTCTAGTTCTGCCTTAGGTGTGAAAGCTGACTGGGTGATTTTGGGCCGGTCCTTTTCTCTCAGCCCAACTCAACCTCACAGGGTTATTGTTCTGGGGAAATAGGAGGAGGAAGATGTATTGGTATGTTTGCTGCCTTGTATGTTTGTTGTATATGAAAAAAGGGTATTTAAAAAATCTGCATACACAGCCATCTTGCCAACTTCCAAAGATTTTTGGAATCACAAAACCTGATTCAGCTTCAGAGGAGAGTCAGGATGGATAGAGACAAAGCCTACTCTCTTTAGGTACCTCAGTAAAGGAATCCTCTTCATCTGGTTCCGACAACAATGCATTTGAGCATTTCATACATTTTTATTCTGCTCTTTTAACTGTGGCTTCTATAAAATACAAACCATTCTGGAAATACTTGCAAAAGAGTAATAATAGGAATTAATTTAATTATTCAGTTAACTTCATTGGTTCGTTTAAAATTGGTATATTAAAGAGCAAATTTTGAACTCATTCAGGTCTATCTCATTTGTGCTGGAAACTTCTACTTTTTCAGGATAGAATGGCACTTTGTGTGTTTTGTTTGCCCATTGGAACATGGAGTAAGAACATAATATGAATATTTCAATGAAAAGTAATCCTTCCGCTCCTTAAAATTTAATTTTAAAAGGTCTACTTTAATAAGTTGAACAGGAAAATAATTCTTGAAATGTGCTCTTTTAATTTAATTTAATTTAATTTATCTAATTTCTATGCCGCCCAACTACCAAGGGACTTTTCCACGCTTATTTATCCCTATTACCACCATGATTCGTTATACAGTACCAAAGATGAACAAGCTTCTTGAAGCCATTGAAAAACAACAACAACAACTCCACACTTGTTGGAAGGGGGGGGGGTACAATTTGCTTGAGTCAAGTCTGGAATGTATGGCAAATGGAGTAAAATGGTGAGATGAATCTTCACAACTACCTCTTGAATGACTTATGAGGTGGAAGGCTATTTTGCAGCAAAATTTCCTTATTCTCCTAAACTCTCTTTAATCATTATTTCAAATTTTGAGTCTTGCAATCCAGTGCTCTGAACTGAGAGTGGGATCAGGTTCAAGAAAATCCCTGAAAATAAAATCTGGGTTTTGGTTAGTTTTCCACAGGTAAAGCTTAGTGACGATATTCTGCAGATCGACACTTTATTTCTGAGTCATAATGACAAGCCCACGTTTCATAAGTTGTCACAATGCTGTAAAGAAATTCCTCACCTTTCATTCTCATTGCATGACAAAATTGCTGGCAAATTTCATGCCTGGCACCACCGTCAAAAAAGGCAGCAGGAGAACTAGAGATCAGCATTTTTGCTTCTGGTGTCAGGGAAAGTGTCTCTCTAGCCTGCCTTGAAATGACTGATCCATTCTGTCTATCATCAAGGGAACTGATGTTGTTCCCTGTTCACTGAGGTTAAGAATGGGCTTCTTTGTCTCGGCTTTAAGGATGATCTTTAGTCTCTCCGCTTTCCCGCTGCACTTCTCTGATGCTCTTGGCTTCCTGAGACAATTCTGCAGACAGAGAACTTTGATCAGATTCAGACTGTCTATGTTACATTATGCACTGTCTCTGTCCTGATCCTGATTTAGAGAATCATCATATGTTACTTTTCCTTTCTGCTAAGAGAGTAGCATTCTGGATTTTTCCAGCATGCCAGCTGGCTCCAATATTGGTGTACTTAATGGGAAAACAAACAGTGGTGCCTGCCATGCTTCCAGAGAGACAGAGAGACGGTGCATACTTTCTCCAGGGGAGGAGGAAGGTCACATTTGAACTTGGCCCTGAATCGATCTTTAAGTCTGCCAAAGACCATTTCAGCTTTGATACATATGCGTTTCTTCAGAATCTTAGTTTGTGTGTGCGTGTATGTGATTTAGAGCCTTTCCAGAATTGTTCTTTACTTAATGGGAAGAAAGACCAGGCAGCAAAGTATCTGAGACAAATAGCTGCTAACAACACGTTTATCTAACACTGAGGTCCCAGGAGGAGAAACACTGGTCAGTAATTTTTTTAATAAATATTTTTATTGTGTTTCAAAAATAAACATTAAAATAGGATCTCACATAAAGAGAAAGGGTGGGGGGGAGTAACAAAACAAATTAAAAGTGATAAAAAATACATCAAACAAATATTTTGCTATAGCATTGAGCTACTTGTACAACCTTTGACACATTGTGCCGAGACAGACACCAAATGCTTCATTCTGTTGGTTGGGAAACTTTGTCTCCCTGGTTTTCATCCCCTGATTTTTGTCTCCCTGCCTTTTATCTCCTACTGTACATGCCGATTAGTTTTTAGGAACGATTTTCATGGAAAAACCTATTATTGGACTACAGAGTAAAGCTGTGAAGAGATCGGCCAATTGATTCTGATTGCTGGATGTAGGATCACCAACATGTGTAAATATTCCAGAGAAAATAGGATATGGGGTTGCCTTTACAAATGGTTTGTTTTCTAAGTTTGTTTGTTCATTTTTGCTTACAACAGGATGTCTGTAAAGATTCTCAGTCATCCAGGTCATGGTTGTCCCAAAGATGATTTTTCAGGAGGCAACTGGACTTTCTTGTTTTTTCTTTTGAAGATGTTTCGCTTCTCATCCAAGAAGCTTCTTCAGCTCTGACAGGATAGTGGGGAATGGAAGGATTTAAATATAATGGATTTCCAGAGGAAAACATTGCAGACTACAGGAATCAGAAGCACTACAAACTACTCATTTTTCTAATAGAAAAAGAATAGTACAATTGCTGAAGGTGAGATAACTAAGAATCAATGAGTAAAATATTACAATGTCTATGGAGATTCTCAGTCATCAAGATGATGGTTGTCCCAAGGTGCTTTTTAAAGAGGCAACTGGACTTTGCTTTTCCTTGAAAATGTTTCTCTTCTTATCCAAGAATCGTCTTCAGTTCTTCAGAATTGAATAGAAGTGAAGAAGCTTCTTGAATGAGAAGTGAAAAGTCTTCAAGGAAAAACAAAGTCCAGTTGCCTTTTGAAAAAGCCCCTTTGGGAAAACTATTACAATGGTTTTATGTCTTCCAAGATGCTGTGATTTGGCCTGGGGAGGGGGTACCACTGTGGGATATGAGGGATCATATCAAGAAATCCATAATTTCTTATGGATTTCTTGTTCAAGAAATCCATAATTTCCCCTTCTTTTTCCTCCTTCTCTTCCTCCTCCTCCTCCTCTTCTTCTTCTTCCCACTTTTATTTTACATAAATAAAAGCACTCTCTCTTGTCCCCCTCCCACTTTTGATACTCTCTGTGGTGCCTCCATTTGCAATGGGCCAGAAATGTAAGAAACTCTAAAGTAACATTCTTCCTCATGCTAACTGAATCCAGTTATAGATCAATCCATCTCGTTGCAGATTTAGTTTTGCCCACTTTCAGAGCTTAATATTTTAACCAAGGTATCCCTGTCTTTTTCTATCATTTATAACTCAACAGAGATATTGGTGGATGTGGTTAGTATTGGTAGAGCATTTGGAGAGAGCTGCGGTAACCTATCTTATTAAAAAGGACATTTATTTGGAAAAGGAACAAGCTAAGTCCAACCTGTTTTCCATATTGCCAGTATCAGAAGTCGAAAGTAATGATTTGTGCAGCTGATCTTAATTTGAACAACCTTTCCTCAGTTTTAAACATTTGTGCATATTGGACCCTGACTGAAATGTTAATCCAGATGCTCAACCGGTGTCAGTGGGCATTGTTTTCCCTATTAGGAAGCTAAACTGATTGATGCCAGATGAACATCTGGTCTTAATTATTCAGTTGGCATTGTAACATATAAAAGAAGTCTCTTTCTCTTGTTAGAAGCACTTCCAATAATTGCTACAAAATAGGTAAGATTATCCTTTTTTTTAAAGAAATTGGGCTTGCACCTGTTTTGCGTAAGAATATGCAAAATCTTCCATGAGCAAACATTGGTTTAATAAAGCAGACATCATCTAAACAAACTTTGTATTCCTTGTTCTTGGAGGCTGAGCTAACAATAACTGTTTATACCAAGCTGATAAAGGCCACAACTACTTACTGTCTTCTTCTTGTCTTATTTGGTTTGGTTTGCCTTATAATAAGGTTACCTACTACTCAGCATTGCACCCATAACTTCACTTGCAAAGTATGATAAATTTGCCGATATAGAAATGGAACTTGCAAATACTCTTTTGTGTGTATGTGTGTGGGGAAACAACCACCAAAGATATGCTTTGCCTTACTAGGTAAAGGAAACCGACCAGAATGGAAGTTTTTCTTTCTTTGTGATTTCCTCAGCCATATCTATGTCACTATTGCACAAGATCAAATGCTGGAATTGATCTACTTAATGGAACCAGTTAAATAATGCTAACATTATCTCTCTAACTGTAAGCTAATTAGAGATATTGCAAGGATGCTAGATGGGAAACTTCATAAAAATGAGGCTTCTGTTACAATTCACACTTAGGAGCTTTTGATTCTGCAAAAAAAAAAGGGGGGGGATCTTCTTGTTCTCCAAAGCTCTGTAAAGTACTAAGACATGAAGAGGAGACTCAGGTCCAGGGGTGCTATTCAGCAGGTTCTGACAGGTTCTGGAGAACTGGTAGTGGAAATTTTGACTAGTTCAGAGAACTGGCAAATACCACCTCTGGCTGGCCCCAGAGTGGGGTGGGAATGGAGATTTTGCAATATCCTTCCCCCAGGAGTGGGGAGGGAATGGGCATTTTGCAGTATCCTTCCCCTGGAGTGGGGAGGGAATGGGCATTTTGCAGTATCCTTCACCCAGGAGTGGGGTGCGAATGGAGATTTTGCAGTAATCCTTTCCCTGCCACGCCCACCAAGTCACACCAAGTCACACCACACCCACCAAGCCACGCCCACAGAACCAGTAGTAAAAAAATTTGAATTCCACCACTGCTCAGGTCATGGAAATCCCTATCCTTCTCTTGTACCGGCTTCCTGTCAAAGCTGATTGTTTAAACAAGCAAGGGTGAAGTCCTAAAGTTTGAGTTGAAGAGAACATCCTTGGAACTGTAGTTATCCATTGTGATCCTACATGTATAGGATTGATCTCTGTGTCATTGATGGGATTCCTGTAATAATAATAAAAAGCAACAAGGGAAGCTTAACCAGCAGAACAGCTTGCCTTCAGACACTGGAGGTTTTTAAAATGAGACTGGACAGTCATGTCTAAAATGGTATAGGATCTCCTGTTTGAGCAGGGGGCTGGACTAGAAGACCTCCAAGGTCCCTTCCAGCTCTATTCTGATTCTGTCTTTAACAAGGACTTCTACAGCCATGCTGGGACTTTCGAGGCTGACATTTTAATGACTTTCCACATAGGGATGCAATAAGTTACCAATTTTCCAATAAAACGTATTTCAATAAACATTGATTTCTATCTAGAAATCTGATGTGTGTATTGCTTTATTTTTAAAATAACCTTGAAGGATAAAAGAGAAAGAGAGTTGCTAGCCTTGTAGTGTGTCTTTCATTTACCGAGATTTCTTGATAGGGGAATTGTAGTTTCTTGGCTTTACATTTCCAACTATAAAAGCTCATGCTGAAAATAGGAAGGTACTTCCTTTGATCTGTAACATGCGGCGTGCAGTCTTGTTGGTGCTATGCAACTGTGCAATTGCAGCCAGCTTTTGCTTGGATGATTTACAATATTCATATATACAAACAAAATCACCAGACTTTTCTCTCTTACTCAGAAATTAAAAATAGAAATCTCATTTGTGGAATGACACACACACATATATGGGGGGGAAAAGAATTGCTGAGCAGACAGGATCAAAGCAAAAGTGTTTGGCTCTGTCATGTGAGTACTGTACTTACTTGAAGTCACAAAGGAGTTTGCCATGATGCTTTTAGAGTTGAGGAATTCTGAATCAAGATGTCCTTGGGGGGAGAGGAGTCATACTGGTTGCTCAGTTTCTTTCCCTTAACCCCATTCCTGGAATTTCCCTGTCTGTCCTTCACCTCCACCTCCAATAACCTCCAATAACCTTGAAGCAAAGCAAAGTCTTTCTCTCTCCATTTCTCCAGAGGGCCTCCCTCTATTGGATTTGGAAAGATAAGACAAAGTTTAAGAATACTTCTCAAATGTGCAATCAGGATCAACTCTACTGTTGGGCTGCTTGTGACTGGGGAATTAAGGATCCTGTACAAGAAAAAAGATCCCTATTTCAAGAATCTAATCCTACACCATTGCCTGGTGAGTCAGTTGTCAGCTGTACAAGTGACTTGACCTATGCAAGTATTTTGGTTGATCAACGCTTCAGTGCCCTTTGGAAGTTCACTTTCACAATACTAATGCTGAATAAACTCTCTGTCTCTTATTGCCAACATACATTTTAATTCAAACAGAAAGCTTTTACAAATTAATGATAACCAATTATATACATTATTATTATTAATATTGGTTAATCTTTAGTGAGATTCACAGCCTTTGAGGCTGGTTAATAGCTCAGCAGCTCGAGTCCTAACCAAGGACCTAGGAACTGTTAAGGTATCGTCGGAGGATGTAAGCTGTTCTGAGTAAGGTGGTTTTTTGTAGAGTCAAAATGTTCAAGTCCGGCAAATTTAGAATTTCTAAATAGCGGGGTAGCCCTTTGGGTATTGCTCCAAGGGCTCCAATTACAATCAGGACAACACACGTGATACATTCTTTTTTGAAATCCATGTTTTGCTGGCTCAGACTGATAGTAAGCTTCCATAATAGAAGTGTTTTCTTCCCTGGTCCAAATTTTTCGCTTTTTGGGTTTTTCTTCCAGTAGCTTGTCAGCTCCATGCCCTGATTGCCTAGCAGAGGGAGCTGAGCCCTGTAACTCATTTTGCGTAGAATGCCCAGGAGCCATAGCATCCAATGGAACCCTTGTTAATCCAGGCGATGGTTCAGCCGGCATAAATTTCATTTTTTCCGTATTCACCATGTTTGAATGGGTTGTGGAGCAGATTTTGTCTGGCCCTTCACCTAAGGTCTGTCTGATATGATAGAATCACTAGAGCACGCAAGCCCCTCTACCACAACAAGGTAGAGCTCCTCGGAGGGGTTATTATTATTATTATTATTATTATTATTATTATTATTATTATTATTCATATTTCTATGCCGCCCACTCTCCGAGGACTCTGAGCGGTTTACACCAAAGATAGTATACTAAATAACATATTGCCCCAACAATCGGTGAGATTTGATCTGCTGATCTGCTAAATTAGCAGTCAGCTGAAGTAGCTGCAATACTGCACCCTAACCACTGCGCCACCTCGGTTCTTATACATATACATATACATATACATATACATATACATATACATGTATATATATATATATATATATGCAAAAAATTAAAATCTCGGGTGTTTTCCCGCGTCATTATAAATAAGTTGGTTAAAATATTTAAAATCCTAGTTAAAATCCCAGCTTAAAATCTTCTAAAATTCCCTACAGAGCACTCTGCAAGGTCCTTTAAAACCTCAGCTAAAATCCTATCAGTGACTTTAAAAGTTTTTCTTAAAGCAACGTTTCGACAGGCTCACACCCTGTCATCTTCAGGCTCTGTTTCATGTAGAAGCTATGGGTTCTCTGTTGCGGGGCCACTTGAACTTGCTATTAAACTTTAAGCAGAATAGAAATAGCATGGACAACAGATAGATAGTATAAATCATAAAATAAAATTATAAACGATGATAAATGTTGAGTCACATTACTGGAAGTCTGTTCTAATTAAGAGGTCCTATAAATCTTGAATAGTAAGACTTAATAGAGGGGGAAAGCCAACATTGGGGTGGGGTACAAATTAATATATTATATTGCAGTCTAAAAATGGCTTCCAAACTAAATTAATTAAACTTTATGTCAGTTTTACTCTTAAACAAAGTAACTCTGGAGTTTGAAGTGTACTTCCAAAACTTAGACAGCCATTTTTCCATAGAAGGAATGAACATTGTTTCCAGTAAGAGCCATGGGAATGGGACAACTTGCCACAGCCAACTTGTCGCGGGACAACTCGCTGCAGGACAATTTAACAATTCTATTTAATTATTTAAAACAAATAAAAAATATTTTAATTTTTGCCATTCACATTTCATTCTGTCTCTCCTTTTGCATCCTTTCTTTAATGATTCTATTCCACTACTTCTTTAATATTAGTGTAACTCTTGTCCCTGTCAACTTGCAAAGCTTTCAAGTTGCCATGAGCAGGAGGGAGGGAGAACTGAAGTGAATTCCATACATTCTTTCTGACCGCAATCAGAAGGAGGGTGTTAGGTTTCACACCCAGCCAAAGTGGTTAATTGGAGAATGTGATTTATGACATGGTCAGAGAGGAGGGGAGAGATAGGATCATAGGGGAATGTAAATCTACATAGGATCAGTCCTAACTGCATCCGAGTATTGCCGGAATGTTGCTCCTAATAAATGAATATATTTCCTTTGAAGTTTGGATCATGGCTCATGAATTAATTAGGGCATCTTTCGGAAACTTGACAGTCCCACAGCGAGTTGTCCTGTGGCGAGAGGGCTGTGGCAAATTGTCCTGCAGCGAGTTGGCTGTGGCAAGTTGACTATGGCGAGTTGGCTGTGGCAAGTTGACTGTGGCGAATTGTCATAGATCCAGAGGTATCCTTGCAGCAGTTAGCATGTATAGAGCAAGATCTGTGTACTTTGTGGGAATATGTGGTTTGGTAAAGTTTAGTAAGGGTATTACAATTTGAAAAGAATTTAACTTTTAGAATTAGTTTCATTCAGATATGGAACATTTTCCAGAAATGTTGACCTTTACAACGTTGCATTAGATATGAAAGAATATTACATTTTTCACAGCTTTTAGAACATAAATTATAGCCTCTGTTTCAGTGATCACAATGGGCTCTCATACAGTACCAACAATAGAACATCTTATCCAAGTATAATATTTAGTGTAAATTAAATATTTTTCTTTAAACATTCCCATTAGGCATATCTATTGCCATTTCTAAACTCTGCATCCATTTAGTCATGCAATCTTTAACTTTTTTTTTTAATTTTTGAAACGTATTTTACCAACAGTTTACAAATGCCTAGCAAATGCTCTAAATTGCAGTTACATGATTTTCTTTTTTAAAAAATAACTTTTTTGAAGTTTTTAACAAAGATAGTAAAAAGTAATACAAACTAAAATAAAAAAAAAAAAGAAAATCAAAAGTTCAGAAGGGGCTTAAGGAAAAAGAAAAGAAAAAAGTAGAAATGAAAAAGAAAAACACATCGAAGATCTTCCAGTCTCCATCACATCAAACATAAAGTAATGTTGTAACTTTTCACTTTTAAGCTTGCAAATAAAAAAGGACTCATTTTCCCATAGCCTAACTTTTATTTATATGCAATCCAGAAATTGTCATTCAACAAAAAGTTCATTAGGAGTTACCAGAAATATCAAACAAATTTATATTCCTTCCAAATGTCTCTGATCTTTGAATCTATTTAAAACTTTCTTAAAGCGTTTTTTTTTGCTTTTTGCCAATTGCATATTATTTTAAATTCTTAAGTCTCTGTTTAAAACTTCTTAAATCCAAAGAAGATAAAACTTACTAGATATCAAATTAAGATTGCTATTCTGAAGGTCTGTAATATCCATAAGGTAAAGGTAAAGGTAAAGGTAAAGGTTCTCCTTGCACATATGTGCTAGTCGTTCCCGACTCTAGGGGGCAGTGCTTATCTCTGTTTCAAAGCCGAAGAGTCAGCGCTGTCCGAAGACGTCTCCCTGGTTATGTGGCTGGCATGACTAAACTCCAAAGGCGCATGGAACGCTTTTACCTTCTCACCAAAGGTGGTCCTTATTTTTCTACTTGCATTTTACGTGCGTTCGAACTGCTAGGTTGACAGAGCTGAGACAAGTAACAGGAGCTCACCCTGTTATGCAGCACTAGGGATTCGAACCTCTGAACTGCCAACCTTTCAATCAACAAGCTCAGCATCTTAGCCACTGAGCCACCATATCCCTTCTTAAAGTGGTTAAATTGAACCTTTCCAAACATGATTAGAAAGTGAGTTTGACTGGATTAAATGCTCTTCCACAGCAAAGATGTTGTCTTCTCTGGTCCTGGACTTCAAACCCATGAGGAATGGTTGTTTTATGGAGCTGCCATTCAGGGCACTTGTGGGTGATGTCCTGATCTTTCCTTCTCTGGAGAGCTTCAAAGGACCAGTCTACTTCCATTCTCTTGCTGGTGAAACAAGGAAATTGTGGAAACCTCTCTCTCTTTTTCTCTTTCTGACTTTTATGTAAGTCAATGCAATGATGGAATGTTAAAGCTGCATTTTATTTTTCTTTTACTAAACCATCAATGAAAGGTAGCATAATAATTCTTCTCCTGCATCAGTGGAGTGGTGAAAATGAAGTACATAATTAAGTCCAATAACTACCACAGCTAACATGAAACTAATATTGACTATCTAGTAGTCTGATCCAAAGATCTAGCCAATATTGATTATAACATAATGCTTTCTCTTGTTAAAATGTTCTTTGTTTTAATAAAATTTCAAATGAATTTTATGTAGTCTATGAGGATGTTCTTTCAGGTGGTGATGATTTGGTGGTTGACATCTCTAACAGCCCAATATCCATTTGATACTATATTATTAAGCTTTTTCTTCCATGCTTTGATACAACCAACAGGTAAAATAATGCCTGAATGAATTTATTCCATCTACACACTCCTCAGACAAATCAGCTTGGGTTAATCGTTCTCTGCTGCTAATTTAAAAAATGTCAATGCATATACAGTTCTGTAATTTAAAAGAAGCAGTTCTAATGGGAACCAAGGGATTGTTTCTTGAATCTTAGCACCAAGTCTGCATCTAGGTCAAATTCACAGTCATTGACAGTATTGCAAAAGGCAGACTTGTTCCTGAGCTCCAAATAGGACAACTTGACTTTTTAAAAAGTCAGATCACATTTCCAAAGTGCTACAAAGCGCACCTGTCTAAACTATGTGGAACTGGCAAGTATAGGATATGATTTGGGCATTGGCCCATTTAATATTAGGGATGGGGATTGCTTTTCTCCAGGAGAAATCAGCAGCTAAAGCAAAACCAGTGTAACTTTAGTCCAAAGTTGGATAAAAAAGCTATGACAATTATTACAATCATCAATTAAAATAATTCCCTTTGATGTCATTCCTTTAACCCTCCATTTATATATCCAATCATAGAAACATAACCCTCTTTCTATTTGCACAGAAAAGCTACGATAATAAATTTTGCTGGTTTGAGAGCATTTGGCAGCAACCTTCCTGTGCAATTAACCACAATAACTCATCATAGTCAGAAAGCATAAAGGAATGAATATGATTGCCCTTTTGTAAAGTCTGAATTTAGGAATAAATAGGAATTAAACCAAAGATTTTTATACAGACAGATCAGACCACTACATGAGTTGCTTGTCACCATCGCAACATCTGGATACTATCAATACAAGTCCGTTTCTCTGAAATTTGCAGTACTGTATTCACTCATGTGACAGTTTTTGGATACTTCAAATGATGTCCAACTCTGATGGCTTCATGGAGGGAAGAGAATGGTGCAGTCCAAAAACCACAGTTATGACTAGAATTGGTATGACAGGAGGCATGAAGATGGCAAATGTACACAGGGAACCAGCAATTATGTGCAGGTCTTCACTTCTAGCCCTTGGGCTAGGAAGAAGATTGCTAAATACATAATTCTGCCTCAGACTCCTGTTGTTGAATACCAAGTTCATATTCAGCCACAATTTATGATGGATGAAAGCTGCTTTAGCAATGCAGTATCTGTAAAGGTAGTCCTTGACTTAGGATCATAATGGAGCTTACCTTTTCTGATCATGTCATGATGGTTGCAAAGCTGTAAGCCACCTGGCAAGGCCCATTTACAACTTTTTTCATCAGTTGTTAAGCAAACAACATGGCTGTTAAATGAACCAATTGTTTACTAACTGTTCACAAAAGAGGTTGGTTGGCCTGATTGCCACTTTCTTGAGGGCACCTCAAGATTTATTCACCACACCCAGGTTGTTATTAGTTATATGAAGCCTCTGAGAGGCTTCATCAGTATCATCAATACCTCCATCGATACCAATATGGTATCATCAGATTGCTTCCCTACCACTGGACTGAGTTGGAGAGTCTATTGATGGATTGGGCTAGTGGTGGAGGCTATTGCAAATGGGAAGAGACAGGACAATATTGAACCCAAGCATCAAAACTAATTGTTGCTCACATTGTTGTGTCTTGTTAAGCTAGATTTATTAGCTACTGATTTAGCAGGTCAAAACTAAGTCTAGGGGCCATTGCCCAAGTTCAGCTGAAATGCGAATTGTAGCCTATCACTAGCAGAAGGAACTTGAGAAGATAACTCATGACTTCTTCCTGTTGGCTTGTTCTAAACTGGTTTCATATGCAAGATGTTCAAGAACATCTGTAGACCATTTCTAGATAAATTGATGCTGTCTTGTTTTGAATATATTATTGGATCATGACCATTGCATTGTTAGTTAAATTAATGTCCTGGAAATATCCTTTTTTCTACAATGTATTTATAACATTGTCTTCATCTCGTTCCTAGCCCATAATTGAGTCAAATCTAAGTTATCCATAAGTGTACCAATTAAAGTTGCATTTTCTCTTTTCTTCCATCATCATTCAAGAGCAGCTTTAAGATACATAAAAACGTATTAGACTTTTTTATCTAGCAAGTTGGAGGGAATTCTGGTGATTGACATTGAATGAGAATTGAAGCAGAAGCGATTGGATTATAATAAGCAAATTTCATACTGGCCTAGATTTCTGACAGTTTAAGAATAGGAGGTAGCAGTTCATCTAAGGAAAAGAACTAAATTATCTTATATTCATATTTCAATGTTCATATTCATAAATCTGATGCATGTATGTGATTGTGACATTTGTGGAATGCTATCTCTATTGAAAGGGAACAGTTAAACCATTTTTGCTTTCTAGTTTTACACTTTCTGAAAATGGTTTTATAATTCTGCTTATACAGTTGCTATTCAATGTTATCTTAATTTACTTTACCTTTTATGGCATTGGCCATTCCAGGCCACTGTCAGAAACCTTTATAAGGACAGGTAATACACTCAATAATGAACAAAAGCAAACATGCCATTTGAACCTTTATAAGTTTCTATAAGCAGAAGGGAAATTACATTATTTTGATGTAATTTAGTTTGTTTAATGAGCATTTACTGCTGCTGCTGTATTATTATTATATTTACTTTATTCATTAAACATGAAACTCAGTCAACTGAACATTCAAAAATGCACCACAAATACCATTGACTGGTGCTAATGGTTGATACGGGTTGCTGCCAGTGTCCTAGGTATCAACCAAGTATCTTTTTAAGATGTACGATGTTCCAAGTAGCACAGCTTTTTGCAGTTCCACAGTGCAATTTCTTGATGTGTTTTGTAAAATTCTTGGACATGGTACCAAGTGCCCCGATGACAATGGGTATCACTATTACATGTTTCATTCATAGTTGTGTATTTTTAATGGCCAGGTCGCGATATTTCGTGATTTTTTCCAGTTCTTTTTCTTTGACTCTGTTGTTGTTGTTGTTGTTGTTGTTGTTGTTGTTGTTGTTGTTATATTTATAATTTAATTTATGAGATTTCCATAGTGGCTTTTGACAAACAAATAAAAAGCAACTTAAATAATAAAAATAATTTAAAAATCATCATTGATAATTTCAAAGAAATAAGTGAGGCCATCCTTTTTAAGTATCATTCAAATTAGAGCCCTGAAGAAATAAAATATATTTGGGAAATATCAAAACATTTCCAAGAAGAGAAGAATATGAATGTTTTAGAATAGAGAATCTGACAAACTAGTACAGAATGTTCCATGTTCTACACTCTCAATAAACATATGTGAAAAAAAAATCATTATGCAAATGACATCCCATAACACTTGGGAGAAAGATTCACTAAAGCCCAAGTAATTTTTCTCTGAGTAAACATGAACAAAATGGTGCCATAAGATAACTCTCCTTTTTGTAGAAGTTTTGTTTTCTGTTCACATGTTTGGCTTTAAAGAATAGGCTCAAAAAAGGATTTGATGAAACAGAGCGTGATGCATTTTATCAAAGTCTTGCTCGTTCCCAATGCCAAAGACCACCTGCTGCCATTCATTTCTCCTAATGTTTTCAGGAGGTTCCTGAAATATATGCAGCTGGGCTGTCGCCAAGTTGGCACAATATATGCATTAGTCTTTGACACTTTATGATCTTAACATAACCAGACCGAAATAACTGAGGTTGTGTACAGCTACAGCCAAACTTAGTTGAAAGCATCCATTATCACAATAGTTGGAGATAAATCAGCTCTGTGCCATTGACCTTTCTAGAGGGGCGGTGAAGGAATTTATGCCAGCAACATCCATCCATGCCATGGTGGGCTGTTTCTATAGTGGCTGTTGCTTTTATTCTAACATAGTATGTTCCAATCATAATATACCAGAATGAACTTTCCATCATGAGATCATGAGCTTTCCCATGGTTGGGAACACTATTTAAACACAGTAATCCAAATTTCATTGGACACTGAAAAGACCTCCAAGGTCTTTTCAGTGTCCAACAGTGTCCAGAGTTGGAACAGTTTCCAACTCTGCTATTCTGTTCCTCTGACTTGAAGAATTTACCAATATAAGCATAGTGAAGCTTTTGGCCCAGTAAAACATCAGATAGAAAACTTGACATTTGCCCCAACACAGGCTACCTGGTTTGAAATTCTGTCTTTCAGAATGCCATTGGGAATGATGTACTGGTTTGAAAATAGCCTAAATTTGGGTTTATGGATCATCCATAACTTTTCCTAGTAATAGATGTGAATGGATGTAGAAAGTAAACCTGCTTGAAATACAGTGAGACACTGTATATGTTATTATTATTGAATATTATTTTATTATTCTGCCTGATTTCTAGCAACTCTGGAACCCAAACAGCCAAACAAAATAACATCTTAACACCTTCCTAACTATGAACCTTTTGCCCTACAAAAACACCAGATTCGACAGGTCTCTCTTAAAATCTTCAAGGTCTTTTCCGAGTACCTTCCTGTACTCAGGGTCCTTTCTGAAAGGGAGCATGTTTTTGGAACATTCTCGTAAAGAAATAGAGTGTTTTCACAATGT
This sequence comes from Pantherophis guttatus, assembly GCF_059756535.1. Taxonomy (NCBI): domain Eukaryota; kingdom Metazoa; phylum Chordata; class Lepidosauria; order Squamata; family Colubridae; genus Pantherophis; species Pantherophis guttatus. Next base: position 285,724,132 of record NC_142063.1, on the reverse strand, counting down.
TTTCAGCATCATATTATTGTATACTTATTAATTTGCCCAATCATTTTCAATGGCAAGATGTGCTCTGTGCAAGATTTAGCATTTCATCTGCCTATTGTTTATTCAAAACAAAATAGATGGCTTTATTGTGTTTAAATTCATGTGTAATTTATTTATTTACAAATTTATTTGTAACTCTGCCTTGGAAGCTGTATGGCTGAAGATGTTTAGAAATATTATAAATGAAAAGCAGTAAGCAAATTTTTGTGCAAATTGTACTTATGGCCACTGTCCATCTTGTAAAAACCATCAACAATAGACAGAATCTGATAGCAGCATGAGCAAGCTTTGGTACATGTCCCGTTTCTTCCTTTTTAGATGGGAAAGTATAATGTACATTTTAAGCCATATCATTAAAACACAGCAGAATTACAACCATGAAGTTAACCCTTTATTAGCAAAATAATTCATGAAAGAGTCACTAAGATCATTTGAAGGGCTTGTTGTTTCTGGTATTGTTCATGGCTACCTCCTCTATTTGTCCTCACAGTTACAATAAATATAAATAATTTCAGGTCTGAACAGAGCCATATTGCATACAAAGATTCTCAGAGGTCCACTATGAATCAGTATGAACCAACATAAAGTAAATGCTTTAGAATCTTTGTTTTTGGGATTATCTTCAGAAAGGGAAAAAAGGAAAATTTACATTATTAGATAGTGATATATATCAGCGGTCTCCAACCTTTCTGGGGGGGGGGAGAAGAGGATGGTTTCACACACATGCATGCTACTTGTACAAATGCAGCTTCGTGTGCTCACGTGCTCACCCACTGCTTGTGTACCCTGGATCCCAGTGGTGGGTTGCTCCTGGTTCGCACCGGTTTACAAGAACTGGTAGTAAAAAATTTTAGTAGTTTGGAGAACCGGTAATAAGATTGGCTGGCCACACCCCCGAACCAGCCCCCGGCCCAGTCGCCACTCGCTTACCCCGCCAACCTCATCAGAGGTTTTTTTTAAAAAAAACTTTTAAAAGCATTTTTTCTACAACCTCTTCAGCCGAAGAGATTGTAGGGGAAAAAATCCCTTTAAAAGCCTCTGGCGATCCCAGCAGATTTGCCTGATCGTCAGAGGCTTCTAAAAGCATTTTTTTTCTGCAACCTCTTAAGGTTGTAGAAAAAATGCTTTTAAAAGTAAAAGAAAAAAAATTGGCCACGTCCACCCAGTTACATTACCCCAAGCCACACCCACAAAATAAGCCATGCCCACAAAACCAGCAGTAAAAATTTTTAGAACCCACCCCTGCTAGTTCCCCATAGGCTGTGGCCTGATTCCAGGCCATGGACTGGTGGTTGGGGACCCTGGTATATATTATACTAGTCAGTATGTAAAGCAACATTTCAAGCCAGTTATTTAAGAAATGAAACGTTAACATTTACACAAACTAAAACTAAAGGCAGCAAATACAATTCTTCAAAATGGATGAGAGCAATTACAACAAAGGTTGCTGCGAAGTTGTCATCTAATCTAGTGTCCAAAATCTCTTGATGTTTAAAGTTATTCTGAATAGGTTTTCTAGAAAAGAAATTGCTGTTAGATTTATTTTCGAAAGGAAAAGAACATTTCGGTGAAATTCTGGAAGCAGCTATCTAAGATTCTAGCTCTTTATCTAGAAGTAGTTAGCACAGGTGTCTGTAAACGTCCCATTTCTAATTGTACAATTATCTTTCTCACTCCCTTGCTAGCCATGCTATGATTTGAATTCAGACAGAAAACAGCATGAAGGAATTTTCAGATAAGGAAAGAATCTACTGAGATTTAGAGAAACTGGAATACTTATGGAAGAATTTAAACAAACTAAAGGGAGATGAAAGAAGGGTAATGGAAATGATCAGAGGACTAAAAACAAAGCTCTAAAGGCAGAATGAGGGAATTCACCACCCAAAGGAGCAGAGATGGGATAATACTCTTCAAAAATCTGGAGTGATGTCATAAGACAATAACATTTTTTTTCTATCAACCCAGAAGTACGTCCCAGAATAATGGTCTTAACATATAAAATGAATGATTTCAGTTTAAAGTTAAGAAACACATCCTTATAATAAGGATAATTTGACAATGAATCAACTGAGTGAGATGGTGGGTTCCTTTGGACTGCGTTCAAGAAGTGACTGAACAAACAATTATGACACACTGTACGCTTTAATTGTAATTTCCATTATGAGCATTATGAAAAGACTCTTTCCAATTCTGTCTTTATATAACAAAAGGGCAGCCAAGAAATCATAAAATCATAGAATGTAAATGTGGCCCAGGATCTTGGAGAGCATCTAAACATATGTCCTATGCAAGAAATCACTATCACAGTCTTCCCAACAGATGGCAATCCAGAATTTCTTAACCATGTCCAGTGAAGGAAAATCCACTATATCTTGAAGAAATCTATTCCACCATCCTGAATGTTCAGATTTTGTTTCCTGCTATCTAATCATAACTTATTTCTTCTGCTCTTGTTTCTGGAAACAATTCTGAATAATTCTGCTCTGTCCTCTATATGACAAATTTTTGAAGGCTGCTACCATGTTTCCCTCTAGATTTAGCTAGCCTAACATTTTACCAAGGCAAATTACTTAATTTAAGGTTTTATTGTCATTTATGTATATTTTTCAGTTATTTCCATTTCTTTCTTTCTTTTGAATCTAACTACCATGGTTTCTGATACTCATTTTATCATACATTTCCCTAAATGAATAATCATTGCTTCTCATATTCATATAGTTCTCAAGGACTAGGTATGGTGCACAATAAAATCAAATTCGCAGGAACTGCATTGGCTACCAGTAGGTTTTTTGTTCCTATTCAAGGAGTTGGTGATTACCTACAAACCCTGTGGAACTTTCTTCATCTTTGTATAAAAAATGCCTGCCCTACATGGTCTAGCGAAGGGAAGATGCTGTAGATGCCAACTCTAAAAAAAGATCAGGAGATCTAAAAGATAGAGAATGACATTCTCAGTAGCAGCTTCCTCTCTCTAAAATGGCTTGTTCCCTAAGGTTAAAGAGGCCCTGCCCTCATGTCACTAAATGGTTATTTTATGGAATATTTTAGCTAAATATACTATAAATTGACTTGTGTTTTCATGTTTTAATCCTTGTACACTGCCCAGACTCACCTTGTGAGATGATTGTCATATAAATAAAATCAATCAATTAATAAATAAGTCATTAGAAGACATTTGGCATATACATGGATATCCACAAATAAATAAATATCTGCATTTGAAAGAAACAAAGCACTTTCTAAGATGATGAGATTGCAAAGTGAAAGCACATTGGTGCTACTACTTTTGTTTTTTAAAAAACAGATATTCAGCAATCATCAGTCTCATTTATTCTTGCATTTCTAAGTGGCCCCAAAACTTTTTCTGTACTACTCTTATTCAAATACTCATCTCACATAACAGAACATTTTTCCCCAGTTGGATTCATTCAAGGTTACACATTTTTTTCCTACTCATTCTGAGTTCTTTCATTATCAAGATTCATTGTAGCATGACAGACAAGTATCACCAACTTGTAGATGCTTACTTTCGCATACACAAAAATCTAGATATTAATTCAAATTTTTAACATATATTTTAGCCCTCCATTTTTAATTAAACCTTCACCTTTAATTGCATCTTTTCCTCTCTGCAAGTTTTAACTCCCTTCATTCAGATGTATTACATTTTCTTTCTTTCTTTCTTTCTTTCTTTCTTTCTTTCTTTCTTTCTTTCTTTCTTTCTTTCTTTCTTCCTTCCTTTCTTCCTTCCTTCCTTCCTTCCTTCCTTCATCCCTCCCTCCCTCCCTCCCTCCTTCCTTTCTTTTCCTTTCCTTTCCTTTCCTTTCCTCTCCTCCTTTTTTTCTTTTCTTTTTTTCTCCTCCACTTGTAACAGCATGCAGGAAAAAAAATTAATATTTAGGGGTGGTGTGTGGAAGGAGAAAACTGAATAAAATCCAAAGGACTAATATCGTTTGTCTTCAATTCAAAAAGATTCTAACCCACCTTCCAGTTTCAACATGTCTCAAGACAGAGGTTGCATTAGCAGAGTCTACAACAGCAAACTTGAAACACAAGTGTACCAAAAAACCACTTTACCAGACATGTTTTCACTACTTCAGTAATAACCCAACCTCTTGCAAGAGAAACTGTGTAAGAATGATATGCAGAAAAAGGAAACAGATCATCTATAAACTTTCTCCAACAAAATTTATAACCATGCAACTTAATTAAAAGTGCCTGAACACTCAACCCAATGTAGCACAACCAACACAAGCTGTAAAAAATATAACATTGCCATACATCAAAAACATCTGAGAAACCACCAATGGACTATAAGAACTACATGGAATCAGCGTAGCCCTCCAAAACATCCTATGTAAATCACCCAGCAGCCCGAGAGGAAAAAAACAGGAGTCATCTACAACATACTTTACAGTCTTTACAGTATAAAGACTGTAACAGCCACTACTAGGACAAACAGGCAGAAGACTAGCAGAATACATCCATGAACACAAACTAGCAGTCAGAAGACATGATGAAAACTCTTTACGTTCATAACATATAGACAGACTTAACTATAGTTTCAACTGGGAAACTATAGCCATCCTAGACCATGCCAAGACTAAAAATGTTAGAGAATTTCTGGAAGCCTGGCCCTTTGACAAATTGGCCATCAATAGACACATAGACATAAGCAACATCTACATACTGTGCAAAAGAGACAATCAACAAGCCACAAAAAGAACAAAAAGACCCAAACACTTCCCCACCAGCAATCAACACCCAGATGACCATAGATTAACACCAAGATTAACATCAGACCAACAAGAAGTAAACAATGCCCCAAGCAAGGAACTGCCAAACAAGTAAATAGTAAACAGCCCAACCTAAGAAACCCCAAGACCACTCCCACCAACACTGACAGGAATGGCTATTCAATCTTATTGGGAATGAGACTGTCCCTCTTCCTCTACATCTAGAGCTGAATGACCTCCAGATATTAGATCAGGACATTGACAAGATTACCTGGGTGGTTTGTGGTCATGTATATACTTGGGTACCATCTGCATACCAATGATGCTGGATCCCAAACTGACAGATGACACACCCACCCACCCACCAGAAATTTCATGTAGATGATGAAGAATTTCTGAGTGACATGGTTAGCTGAGATTTCTACCATCCACCTCTAGATATTCTAAGTTAGAGCTACTTGTAGGACTACAGCTCTGTTTCTACATAGATTTCCTGTCTTCTTGTGAACTTACAAATGATCTTGACACATGGAGTAATGTAAAAGTGGGAAAAGCAGTGTGAGATAATGGAGCAAGAAAAAGTGAGCATTACATAAGCAGGAGACTCCAGACAAGATTGAAGTCATTAGGAAAATTTTCATTCTAGCTATTGGCATTAAATGCCACTTGCGGTTTTAACAAAGCACTTTGCCTTTCATTCCTGCTCGTGAGCCAACTTTTTCAAACTATGATACCTATATGAAATTACCAGAAGTAAAAAAGCACCAGGCATCTGGAAATGATTTTAGTACAATTCAACAAAGTACAGACATGTTTCTTTAAATGGGCAGAGTGGTAGTTCAAGTAATATTTCACAATAGGTGACGTGCTAAGTAAATTAGATTACAAAGTTACAGGAGTAATCAAATTTTAAAACTTGTATTAAAAATATCCACCATTACATTATACAATGGCAAGTCTTAACCAAAAGGTCAATCCAAAAAGATTGAAACATCCAAGTGATTGTGTTTCATTCTTTAATGTAATAGGCAAGATCAATCTTTTGATAAAGATCCTTGTGGATTTCAAAGATCCCTTACTGGTATATTACTCATTGGTATGATAGACTGACCAACAGATCACTTCTGGAAAAAAAGAGAAGAGTGGTGTAAGTGTTCTACTGTTCCAAATTTTTAATAACCTATGTCTTTGATGGGTTGACTGGGAGACAAATTACGGTAATACTTTTAAAAATGTATATACCTCATATGTTTTGTCTGAAGTTAGGAACTAAAATCCCATCTCATGACCAAGCTAATAGGAAGATAAGCATTTAACTTTCATGATTTTTCTAATCAAAAGATAGCAACTTTAGTCTTATCTCAGTAGGTGGCAATATCTGGCTGATCTTTTCTGGTTGCTTATGTTAAGCAACTTGGTTAGTAATTAGATGAGGATCCACCAGAGAATACAGAGAACCTGAATTGACTGAGACATCTAAAAAGCCCACAGAAGGTGGCAATGTCCAAACACTTCTATGTGGTTGCCAAGAAAATTACATGGATGCATCCAGAAGTTAAATTTAAATTGGAGACTTACTGAACTCTAGTAATCTTTGAAACTAATATTTTTGCTCAGTTATTGTGATGTGATATTCTTCCTCTGATTTAATAAACACAAGCTCAGCTTCAACTGTGAACCAGACATATTGCAAAACCAACTCTTGCAAAAATGGCTGATAGAAATGAGCCATGGTTGCTGGCACTTATGCAACCAACCTTTCCAAGGCAGATGACTTAGTTGTGCTTCACTTAAAAAAAACTGTTTCAACCAATAATATCAATGAAGTTTTTAACTCACTGTCTTTCAATATGAATGGCAGCAAGTCATATATATATATATATATATATATATATATATATATATATATATATATATATATATATATATATATATATATATATATATACATATATATATACATACATACATACATACACATGCACCATAGTTCTCCAGTTCAGACTGTAAACTTACCAGCTCACTCTTTCACCATTAAACTGTTCATTTTTGCTTCTGAAGCTACTTCCAGCTGATCTTGTGTGGGATATTGATTCTTTGATGACCCCCTATTTCTATTTTTGCACTTGTCAATTAAGCAGTATAAAATGTAATGTTGAGGTGGGGTTCCCTGGTACACACTAAAGAGAAGGAGCATGGGTCTATGAAAACAGGAATGAGGATTTTTTTTTCTCCCACAACTATGGTCAGAGTGTCACTTGAGGAGGACTAGAATGTTTGAGGAAGAATGGAGGTCATCTAATGGGATAGCCCAGATAGTAACTCATAACAATAAAAGAAGGATCTGCAGTTTAAGAATAACTCAGAATTTGGTCTGAAAAGAACCTAGTGTTTTTCTGCATTTTTAGAAAAATGGGACCAGTCTATCTATGGGACCAGTCAGTCTATCATACCACTGAGTATGTGTCTTTACGTGTCCTAGGAGAACCTGCTAGTAATTTCCCTTTGTTGCAAAGTGAAGAAGACAGAGAAACATAAAGGCTTCTTTTTGATTACTGTGCCTACTGTGACACTCTCCCTCCCTCCCTCCCTCCCTCCCTCCCTCTCTCTCTCTCTCTCTCTCTCTCTCTCTCTCTCTCTCTCTCTCTCTCTCTCTCTCTCTCTCTCTCCCCTTCTAGATGTTCAATCATCTGCCATGTTATTAATGTGAATTATTACAAATAGAATTATTCTGGACAGTATTTGGGAAGTGATATTTTGTCACTGAATGTATTGGTTTTGTACTGGTTTAAATGTTAATAGTGATTATTTCTTTTTAGTTTGTTCTATAAGATGTATTACTTTTTAATATTTCTTCATTGGTGGCTTTCTATGTTGCTGTACCCCTGATGCTTCTGAGGAATTTAGTTGCACTGAAATTCTAATTTTACTTTTTCTTTTTTTTTCTTTTTTTTTTAATTTTTATTTTTTTTCCTCCAATTTTTATTTATAAGTATAAACTAAACAGAACAATGAAACGTACAAAACATAAAAACATATAAACATCCATTTCAATACATGTCCAGTTTGTCGCAACTATAATATACATTTCTCTTTGTATTTTGACTCTTCCTTATTTGGTCATTCCCTTTTATCTATCTAATATTGATCTTTGTTAACCTATGTTTGTTCTTTGTTTCCATCATATTATATTTGGTCATTTTATTTACTTCCTATTGCTTCATCTCTTTCCTATCTTTCAACCAACTATACCACTTTTCCCATACTAAGTAAAAGTCATGTTCTTCCCTATTTTGTAATTCCTTTGTGAGTCTATCTAATTCCGCACGTTCCATAATTTTATTGATTACTTTATCTGGTGTTGGTATATCACTACTCTTCCAGTGTTGCGCGTATAGTATTTGTGCTGCTGTTATCATATGTATAATTAAATAGGTTGTTTCTTTTTCATAGTATCCATTCATTATGCCTAATAAGAAGCTTTCTGGTCTTAGTTCTATCTTTTGGTGTGTTATTTCCTCTATTTGTATTTTGATCCTTTGCCAATATTGTTTCGCCATTGGGCAGGTCCACCACATATGGTAATAGGTGCCTTTGTGGTGGTTGCATTTCCAACATGTTGATGGCATGCCGGGGAACATTCTTGCCAATCTGGCTGGTGGCAAGTGCCACCTATAAAACATTTTATAGAGATTTTCTTTATAGGATACAGACATTGTCATTTTATAATTTATTTTCCATAGTTTTTCCCATTTGTCTAATTGAATACTATAACCGAATGTTTTTGCCCAGGTTATCATATTTTCTTTCACTACCTCTTCTTCTAATTTATATCCTCGTAAGTAATTGTAAATTTTTTTGATCAGTTTGTCCTGTGTCCTTTGCAAAATTTTATCTAATTCTGTTTGACCTTTTTGAAATTCAAATTGAGCCAAATCTTTATTGTATCTTGATTTTATTTGTATATACAGCCACCAGTCAATGTCTGTACCCATCTCTTTTAGTTCTTGCCTCGTTCTTAGTTCCCCCTGATTGTTTAACAGATCTTTATAAGTTTTCGTTTTGTTATAGTCCATGGCATTTGGATAGATCTGGGCTTCCATCGTTGACAACCACTCCGGGATTTTGTAATAATGTGCCTTTTTAATACTCTGCCATGTTTGGTATAATGTGTGTCTGATTGTATGTCTCTGAAAATATTCATGCCTTTTGTCTGTGCCCTCCCATAAGAAGGCATGCCATCCATTTTACTTTTTCATTTATTATACCATAGACATTTCATTATATTCTTATAGATGTATTTGTAAATAATTGAGTCTTCCCAGTTGTAGTGGGCATAAATGGACTCTCAACCAACGAATCAACCATCCAATCCATCAATGGCTTAAGAGAGTTGTAATGCAAAATATCTAAATTGCACCATTTTGGGAGACTCTGGTGCAGAACCTAGATGGTAACTGGATCAAAGGTTCTACCATCATAATCACTTCATAACTATTTACAGTTGGCTTTATAAACTCAGAAAATACGGGACTAATCTTGGATCCATTTTATAGTTATATGAAACTCCTGATATATTTAGGGATAAGATTAGTCATAGAAGGAGGATGCACGTTCGGATATAGTACTACAAAATCTAGCATTCCACTTGTATTAGACAAACCATTATCTTGATGTTGCCTTCACAAGCCTAATGCTTGTAAATGGCTTTTACAGCAATACAAACTTGACCATAAAGAGGTTATATATAGTAAACTCTATAGAAAATTGTAACCATTTTTAGACATTGCTCTTTGTTGCAAAAGACCTGCTCAGGGCAAGATCCCAAGCCTGAATACAGAGAGGGAAAAAAAGAATGATAAATGAACATATGTTTGCTTGAAATCTTGGCTTGACATAGTTTGCTTTCTTTAGCATTTAATTCTCATTCTGGCAGACTTTTATTTCATTCCAGATTAAAAAAAAATGGTAATAAACTTGGTGTACATTTACACACATTCATAAAACTAAAAGGCCTAATTAATTACAGAAATGGCTGATCCTTTAAAGGAGCCAGAGTCAGCTGTTTCTTTACTTTTATTTTGTCAACAAAAGCTTACATATCTCATTATCTTAATAGATAATTCAGAATGTCCTTCTAATCTCTGACTATAAGCAGGTGCATTCTTTAATGCCAATAGAATTTCATTTGCATCAGAGAGTCAAACCAAATATAAACAACTGAAAACCAGTCCAGATCTTTATTTTTTTCTTGAACCAGAACAGAATCTGTTACTATTAGTAAAAGTCTCTAAATGGGAACAGAATTAGGGGGAATAAAATCAGGATATGGTTCAGAATAATCCTAATGTGGTTGGTTCATTGGCTTCAGAAAAAAACAGATCTACAATCAGAAGAAACATATAAAGTAAAAAAAATGTTCAGATCTTTTCTATTTTTTTCTTTCTAGAAAGCATTTTTGCAAACAAAAATGGAAGCCGGCCTTGTATACCAATGACGTTTTCTTTCTACAACCCTCAACATTAATATTTTCATTCTAATGGAATGGAAAGAAAGGACAATGATGACTGTAGAGAAAATGAGGAATCAGCCTTACCATATGATACATCCAGAGTCCTCAACTGGGTCAAAAGATTCCCACAGATAGAAGGACACCTTCCAACCACCAATGGTAGATGCTGATTGTATCTGGCATCTGACAGGATTTATATAGTTTGGATTTCTATATCCTTCTTTACACTGTTTCTTATGAAGGCTGTGCCACAGTTTCCCCATTTTTGATAGCAGCTGATCAATTTATAAGTTACATCATCTTAAGCTTAAATTAACTCGACATTCATTAATCACCATTCTGTCCTTATATTCAGTAGCAACACAGTATAATAGGTACAGTAGATGTTGAGGTTTTATTCCTTTTTGTTTGTGCTAATCTGATGTCCACAATGTTCTTGCTCAATGGAAGATAAATTTGCACAGGCAGCTTTCGCAAACTTTTATTAATCAACAACTCAGTTATTGCATAGATATATCATTATTAATCAACAACTCAATTATATGAAAATTGCATAGATATATCATGTAGAATGCATTTGAAGATATTCCTGTTGTGATTATGACATTGGATACATGAATTTACTAAGATCATTGCCCACCAAAGAGCTGAAATAAGTGGCTGAAATGCACTGGCAGGCAAAAGTTATTTGGCAGGTGAAAAATGGAATAAGAGTCGAGGTTGAATATGTTTAGTTGCTAGATTTATATCCTGCTTTACCTTCAGGAAAATCCCATGAGTTATGTGAAGCCTTTTCGCTTTATCCCTCAGCTCAATGATAGCAATAGCACTCAGACTTATATACTGCTTCATAGTGCTTTACAGTACTATCTAAGCAGTTTATAGAGTCAGCATATTGCCCCCAACAATCTGGGTCCTCATTTTATCAACCTTGGAAGGATGGAAGGCTGAATCAACCTTGAGCTGATGATGAGAATTGAACCGCTGAACTACTGGCAGCTGGCAGTCAGGAGAATTAGCCTGCAGTACTGCATTCTAACCACTGCGCCACCACGACTCTTGATGTAGGTTGAGTTAAAACAAAGCAAACGTCATGAAATCACCCATCAAATTTCCCTGGTTGAATGTAGATTTAAAACTGGGTTTCTCTTAATCACTGACCCAGCTGGCTCTTAATGTCATGTTTCTGGACAAAAAAGAGAATCTCAGAGCGCTAAAAATACTGATTTGCTTATGTTATACCTATTTCACTCAATGGAGGATGCATAATAATTGAGCACCACATAAAACAGAATATAGCTGTTATAAGCACTTTGTGCAATAGCAATTTCTCCAAAAAGGAAAAAAAAAACTAAATAGAAAAAAAGAATCAATATACACATTTGAGTTTCCACTAAACCCAGGCCAAAATTGTACACTTATTGTGTGAAGAACATGAAAAGAGCCTTGATATGTCAGATCAAAAGGACAGGAATAACCATGTCTGTTATTTTTGTTTTTAATAATATTGCCTTTCAAACAAATTCAAACATTGTTTGATAATATTAATTATACTGAAAAATAAAAATCAAGATTCAAATGCATATTTATGTTTATTTCTCCTCTGTGTATTCTGTGCAAGTATTTTTTTTTAGCAAGTATTTTTTTCCATTGAAAGCTGCAATATTACATGTACATTTCTTTATTAACTCATTTTATATATACTCATGCATTTGCCTGTTTTCTTGCTGAGTTAAAAGTGTGATGCAATCTTTTGGCTTTGTTGGAGTCCTTTGCTTTATCAATGAGACATGAAATTGGGTCCTTTATATTAAAGAACTGCATACATCCATTTCTCCATCCTTGAATCCTTATCCAACTTTTAGTTCCTGTAGCATCCTATGCCATAGTGATCAAGTGGATCTCTTGAAAAAAGCTCAGGAGCAGCAGAATTTATAGGAGGGTCAGAATGAGGAAAGCAGCATTGCAGGGTTGCCACACAAACCCCACCCCTTTTGTACATGCATTGTGATATTGCATGCATATACAAAAGGAGCACAGCTGGCATAGCAGAGAGTTGACACTGATGTTGGCAGTACAACAGAACATCATTATGTGGTCCATAGCAGCAACACCCTCTGCATGCCTCTGGTCATCAGCACCACAGCAGGAAAATAGATCTGAACAATCATTACTTGTAGAACAGGGGTCCCCAATCCCTGGTTCATGGACCAATATCGGTCCGCAGCATGCCAGACCGATGCCAGAGTCCAGGCAAACAATCGAAGCCTCATCTGCTGGATGCAGGCAGCATGTGAAACCACATCCCTCCAGTCCATGGAAAAATCTGTCTCCACGGAACTGGTTCCTGGTGCTCAAAAAGGTGGGAGCTGTTGTTGTACATGGTCTTCAAAGGTCTTCTGCTTCTGAACAGAGGCCTTCAGATTGGAATAAACTTGGTCCATGCACATGCCATGTCTGCTCAAAAAGATAAAAGTAAAGGTTTTTCCCATCCAGTTAAATCTGACTCTAGGGTGTGGTGTTCATCTCTGTTTTTTAGCCAGGGGAGTCAGCATTGTCTAAAGACACTTCCATGGTCAAATGGCCAGCATGACTATATGCCAAGACACATAGAATGCTGTTAATTTCCCATTGAAGTGGTACCTATTTATCTACTTGCATTATATGATTTCAACCTGCTAGGTTGGGAGAAGCTGGGGAAAGTAATGGGCACACATATCATCTCACGGCGCTCGAGTTTTGAGCCCGGGCTCAGCTTTTCATTTGACAAGCTCAGTGTTACACCCCACTCCATGTCTTCTCAAAACCTAGCCTAATATATCAAGTTAGAAAGCAGGTTTTTTTTTAACTACCTTGAAAAGAGGGCGCCTTCAGAGTGTGGCAACAAAATCAAGATGGCAGCTGTGATAGTGTGATTGAAACACCACCTGTTTTTTATGTGCATGGGAGACAAAGTTAGAAATTTGTTTATTAGCTCTAATGCTCTTATGAAAAAACAAAAAAAGTGTCAAATCTGCCTGGCCATATGAAACCATGATATGAGATTAAGAAATACCCTGTCTATTCCAAAGCTGAATTTGTTTCTACATCCAAGACATACAGTTTTGTATGTCAGAGTAATATAATACAAATCATGAGGCAGTTCTGCAATTGACTAACAAGTCATACATTGCAGTTCTTATCGACTGTTACCAACAATGGCCATAATGAGTGGGGATGAAGACCACACATGAAAAAAGCTACAGTAGCACAATGTTCATTAGATAAACTATTCCACATGTGACCTGAAAGCATTATATTCCTGTAAAACACATTCTAATAGAAATGTGAGATTGCTAGGACCTGATCAACTAGAAAAGGTAATGATTTTTGCAACAGATATTGGCAGACATTGTGCAGTTAATGGTAGATCCAGAAGCATTTCAAAGCTAAAAGCCATGAGGAATAAGGAATAATTCCAGGAATGTCTGATTTTCCAGCAAATGCCAGTTCACTGGATCTGCCAACCTTTGTTACATAAACTTTGGCCTTTTGTGTTCCAAAATAAGCTCTCCAGACAATGGCAATGCTAATGCTAACCAACCAACAGAGGAAAGTGGCATTGTGTCAACCATTTTAATTGAAGTAGTTTCTTAGGTTTTCAGAGAGCTAAATCAATTAAGTACTATTTTTGGAGGTACACACAGAGTGGTTTAGAATATGAGAGGCTTGCTCCTCTACCCTTCTGGTTCTCCTTTGCCCCCAGAGTCAATGTCTGATTGGTTTAGAATGTTTCATAATTGGAAAAATAAGAAAAAATAATAACTTCAAAGTCAAGCTCAGTTTCATGGAATGTTCATGGAATGTCCATGCCGTTTTATTGGAAATTGCATGAAAGTGGTTTTCCAGTGCCATTTTCTGCAATGTTTTTCAACTTCCTACTGGAGCCTATAGCTCAGGATATCCTTGGTGGTCTTCTATAAAAATGTTTGCCAGGTCTGATCTCACTTCACTTCTAATCCCAATGTCAACCAGGCACTGTAAATTGCTTAGGTATAAATCCAATGGTTAAATAGCAGGATGATGATGATGATGATTAAACCACATCTGCTTACCCCAAATCTTGGGAAGGACTTGACAGATGGACAAAAATGCCAAATCCAGTCTAAACATCTGGCTGACTATGCAGCCAATTGTAATATATTAACTATATACGCTGCCCGATTCCCAGAGACTCTGGGTGGTTTACAAATGGTTAAAAAAATCAAAACAAATAACAGTAGTAGGAACATAAAAGAGCAGAAAACAAAACAAAAAGAAAATGTCATAAAAAGAAATTCTGATGCAAAGAAGGAAGAAGAAAAAGGCCATTAATCTTTCTTGCCAAAGGCCTAGGTGAAAACCTATGTGCTCAGGGCCTTTGAAATGCCAGTAGCGTAAGGGCCATTGAAATATCTGGATGTGGAAGGGTGCTGCAGTCATCATTGCTTGCTTGGCCCAGTTCTTACTTTTTCACTCCCAGCCAAACCAGTTGAAGCAGGTTGGCTGCTTGACCACTTGACACTTGTCAGAGAAGAAGAAGAGCTGACCTGCTCTCAGCCAAAGGAAGGAGTGCATTATTTATTTATTTATTTTATTGAATTTGTATACCGCCCTACTCCCGAAGGACTCAGGGCGGTGAACAGCCATAGAATAAAACATATAAATACAAAATTTAAAATAGATTAAAACAAATTAAATAATTTGGCTGAACAAATTTAAAACCCCAATAATTTAAAACCAGATTTATAATTTCCATTTAAAAGGGGAAAGACTTAGGTCAGGCCGGCTTGATGAAATAGGAAAGTCTTGAGGGCGCGACGGAAGGTACGCAGATCCGGGATCCTCCGTATCTCCGGGGGGAGCTCGTTCCAGATAGTAGGTGCCCCCACAGAGAAGGCTCTCCCCCTGGGGGCCGCCAGTCGACATTGTTTGGCCGACGGCACCGGAGGAGCCCCTCTCTATGGGAGCGTACTGGTCAGTGGGAGGCTATTGGTGGTAGCATTGTTGTTAGCAAGTCAGTTTGGTTCAGTGTTTAGGATGCTGGACTAGAAACTGTCAAGTCATGAATTCTAATTTCTCTTTAGGCACAATTGATTGGGTAACTCTGACTCTAACTTACCTCACAGGGTTGTTGTTGCAGAGAAAATAGGAAGAAGAACAGTGGTGGGTTGCTACTGGTTCGCCCCGGTTCAAGCGAACGGTAGCAGTGCCGGCGGGAGGCTCCACCCACCTGCCTGGACGTCATCAAATACACTCTGCGAATGCGCAGAAGCTTCTGCACATGCGCAGACATGACACATGCATGAGTGAAGCGAGCGCACGTGAGCAAACCAGTAGCAAAGGTAAGTGAAACCCACCCCTGAAGAAGAAGTATTATGTATGCTACTTTGAGTTATGTAAAATAAAGGTGGGTGTAAGAAGTCATAAATAAAGCCAAAAGTGTTGGGGCAGGATGTAGCCCCAGAAGACAGGAAAGAGATCTCCTTTGAGGACCCTTTGCTAATATCCTTCTCCCCTACTTTATCAGGATTATTGTTAAGTAATAATAATATAAGAGAAGTCAAAACTAGAATAAAAAACTTAAAAAACAGAAAGATTACAATCAACAACAAACATAATTTCCCATCCAGAGTTTCTTTGCCGAAATTCTCAGTCTGTGCATGTAAATTAATTGATTTGGTGAACAGAACTTGTATATTACAAAAGGCAAATGCCTTTACAGTTAACTTTGCTGTAAAAATAAAGATGTCATTTTATGTGGCCAAAATTTACAATAGCTATTTAAAAAATGGATAGATATCAGATATAATAGTTTTATAAACGCACATCTGCCTGACGTTTTTGAAGGACTGTTCAAATACAAAATAATTATAGAAACAGTACTAGGGGAAGATGAGAAAACTATGTTCAAAAACTGCAGCCCAAAACATAAAATAGAATTTGTCCCACATATCCAGGCAGGGCAAAATATAGACAACATTCAAAGTTTTCTTCTTCTTCTTCTTCTTCTTCTTCTTCTTCTTCTTCTTCTTCTTCTTCTTCTTCTTCTTCTTCTTCTTCTTCTTCTTCTTCTTCTTCTTCTTCTTCTTCTTCTCCTTCTCCTTCTCCTTCTCCTTCTCCTTCTCCTTCTCCTTCTCCTTCTCCTTCTCCTTCTTCTTCTGAATGACAATTTCAATATAGCCTCTGCAACTGTGACTTTAATGGCATACTGCATTCTTTTCTTAATTCCATTTATTTATTTTACTGATGGCGTCTGCTTTCTTGCACTCTGCCAGTTCAGCATTAATAAATAGACATTTCCATGAACACTTGAAAATAGAATTTACACTTGTTAAAGTAATCTAGGAATTGACATTCTACAATAGCTACTTGCCAAACTGCCACCTCCGCTCCATTACCTTTTTCAGGAATTTCAGATTATTTTCATCAAACCATTCCCTTATCCTGTCAATTGTGGCCAATTTTCTGCCACTAATCTGGAATACTGGGAACGGAAGGTGGGATGAGCCAAGCCTCCCCTTCATTAACTGCCAAGACTGTCTAGTGCCATGTTTCTCAAACTTGGCAACTTTAAGGTGTATGGACTTCAACTCCCAGAATACCTTATCCATCCAATTCTGAATGTGTTGAAGTCCACACATCTTAAAGTTGCCAAGTTTGAGAAACACTGGTCTTGTGAGACATAACCTCTTGCAGCCAGATTCAGTGCATAACAGGGATAAGCTCTGATGCCAAATACTTAATGTCTGGAATGGAGCTTCAATTGTCTATTTATCATTGGGGAAACTGCAGCACCATCTGGAAGAGTCCTTGAGAATGCTCCCACATCTTTTTTAGGTTTCTGGATAACCAAGCTACTAAATTAGCTAAGGAAATCATAAGTGACCAAGTCTACCATGATAAATTGCAGATTTTAGAATTTGAGGAAATCATAAGTGACCAAGCCATGATAAACTGCAGATTTTACAATCTGGGAAAAGTAAGCTAGGCATTGGAAAAGTCTAACTTTCACTTTACTTCCTGCATGGACACACAAGTAAAGGGCAATGATTTAATTCAATCCCAATTATCCCATCCATTCTTATATTGCTAGAGAATATAATGTCTTGCTGTCTGCCTTTTTTAAGGGGCAGGACTGAGACTACAGTATGACCTAGTTCCTTCTTGGGTGAGGTTTGAAAAGGGCAATCTTCCTGAATTTAGTCTCAAATGTTAATTGACACACAAATATTTCTGTAGAACATTCCCTGTATTGAAGCCAATCTAATCATAACTAAAAGCAGGCTGAGACATGAACATGGCGGGGCATGTTTTGTGGGCAGAATAAGATGTCCAGTAAGTGGCATCTCTTCAAAAATTAGTAGTTCATGTAGCAGCCAAAGCTGAATATTTCTTCCAGGAGCACAGCTGCACTTCTGCCTGTTGAAGTAATTCCTGGATTAGATGTAATGTCTATGGTCACATCCTTTGAGGCTCCCTTACTTTAACTGAGCTGCTATTCTAATGAAGTCTAACATCATTTATAGTGGGTGATATTTCTTCCATTTGCTTTCCCTCCCTCTGAGGTCTCAATTGGTTCCTTAAGATTAAATATGCTTCAAGACTGAACAGAAGGAACTTTCATCCTCTCAAAGGATTCTGACCATAAGACTTCTCAAATTCCTGGCCTCAATATTTTCTTTTAAGAGAATGCCATTGATACATACTACAAAATCCTGGCTGCAGAAACTGGAACTATTGTTTCTTACGTCAGAAAAGCTAAGGAACTTATTAGTAACTTCCTAGAGTAAACAACCAGCTTTAACCAAATAAGCTTCAGCATTCATAAGGTGAATGTTTAACACTGACATGGAATCCGGCTGTCTAAACTGTATCAAGTGCTGCAGAGATCAAACAAGTATAAAATCTGTACCAGAACTTTAACGGTAGGAAATGAGTATATAAATTCAATAGAAATGCATTCATTTTATAATGCATGATTGGCAGCTAAGAACAGTTGGACCAGAGTATGTTTCACTTAGGTTCTCATTTCCGTAATTTTGAATTTGGTTCAGCATATTTTTGTACCATTAAGCAAATTATTATTTTAAAAAAATATGTTAAATTGCATAGCCCCCTCCTCCATACATGCCATGTAGGCAGCACACTAATATGCTGTAAAATAAGAATTGTCTGAAGTCTTGACAGTTGTAAGACATTGTTCAGAAGTTTCCATTGGGATAAGGAACCCCTCATTTTAAGGATTACAGCTGGCGATCTTTGTCATTTGTTCCATTCTTGTCCAGACATGGCCTCTGGAAGCAGTATGATTGAAAGCTGACCAACAGGAAATTAATGGTGAGCTCTCAATGACTTTCTCCTTGAAGTTTTCTGCCACCCCCGAAGACAAAGGATGAGATACTTATAAACTGTTTCAAAGGAAATCTAAAAAAAAATTTTTTTTTGCTAAAAAAGATCTGCTTTGTGTGTAATATTATAATACAAACTAAAACAGGCATTGGAGAGGAGAACTGTACAATCCACTTCTTTGTGTTTGCATCTCTTGGGCCAAGATTGAAACTATTCTCTTCTTTCTTAGCTGCAGACTTTGGCTTCTCACATCCCCCAGGACAAACATGCCTTGATAAGCACTTTTTTGTCACATCCTCATGATGCTGCCATCTAATCACTGAGGCAGTCAAGGCTGTCCTTAGTTGTGTCTGTTTCACAGTACTATTTCCCCTCTTCTCCCAATCTCTGGGTGTGATCTGGCATGCTTCACTAACATAGTGGTTGTTGACAGTCAGGGATTGGCATCAACCCAGCAGATACTGGCTACTTCCAGGTGCAAGGGGCCCTTGCTCTCTTTTCTGCCCTTCAGGGCCATTTTTGCTTGTGCAGCAGATATGATTAGGCAATTTTCTTGCCCAGAGACATCTGCTTGCATGATACATGACTGGCACTCTCTGTAGCATCCATCATATATTCTGTGGTTTCTCTTTAACTCAGCCTGCACAAAAGCTTGATTTAAATTGGGAAAGAAAGCCAGGTGTTTCCTGCCATGTGTTGCTAGTTCTGTTATCATTTCATTTCATTTCATTTCATTTCATTCAATTAAATAGGTACATGGCCACATTCGACACCACTGTGACTTTAGATGATGAACAATAAATTAAAATCAGAATACAACAGAACTCAGTTGGGAAAAAAAATATATCTACAATCAATCAGTACACTATGTGCCAGAGGTTGAAAAAGATAATCCCGTTTTAAAATCAATTTTTAAAAAGAAAAGCTGAAAACAAAATAACAATTTCAAACCAAGTAAACCAAGGGGTCAATGAAAGAGAACTAAACTAACACAGGTTACCTAATATTCCAGGCCAAATGCTAGAGGGAACAACCAGGACTTCAGTATTTTAGGAAAGAACAACAGGTTCTGGGTTATCTGGATCTCTGGGTAGATGTTGTTCCACACGGCAATAGAAATAGAAAATGCTGTAATAGAAAACGCATGACTCTTGGATTCCATAAGATGGCATTGCTTAATGGAAGGAAACCAGAGCATGCCATCTCAACAGCTCAGGGAGGAGTAACCAGAAAAAAGAGTAGACAAACATTCTTGCAAATAACCTGGCACTATGGTGGCACACCAAGAATGGGGATAATCAGTCTGCTCAGGCAGTAAGGGGATGCCACCAAATATGAGGAGGAGTCTGTCTGGAGGGATGGTAGTAGGTATGGAGTCAGTGCACCAATTATCTATAGGTAGTTCTTGGTGTGACATAGCACAGTCACAGAGCTGAAATTAAGAGAATGTTTGTAGCTCAAGGTTGAAAGCTGGATCTTCTGGGACCTTACCCAATTTGACAAATGGAGGCTGCTATGCTGAGTAATATAAAGTAAGTATATGACTGATGTATGTCTTTATAGGCAATAGCACTGTTTTGACCACAGTGCTTTTTAGAAGATTGCTAGACCCGAGTTCAGAAATAGAAATCACGCAACTGACAAATCACAGGGTAGTTCTCTACCTGTAACCTCTGTTTAATGGTTACTAAACACAGGATTTCAAGCACTTGCCTGCATTAACCCAACCTCACTATGACACATGTTATGACAATTGCAAATACCTAATAAATTTTAGAAAATTTAGTCAACATAGATTGAAAGAAAGTCATGTTTCCAATGTCAGAGGGAAGTCTCCTGGAAATAGCTTCTCATCTAATTTCAATCATAACAGTTCCAAAAGTGGTTTGCACCCATTTTAGAGCTTGAAGAGGTTACGATACTCTCTGCTATAAACATGAACTGATCTTAAATATAGCAAGAAGGGACTTTTTTTTTGGTCTTTTTTTTTTTTTGTCTTTGACAAAATGAAACTTATTTTGATCCAACCAACCCCTTACAGACTCCAGACATTGGGTCAGAACTTTCCTAGCATCCAGGTCTTGGATGGTGAGGTACAGTTGGCCATGAATCGTATAATGAAGACACTGTACCAGGAACCAACAGTTTATTCCCTCCAGTGTGTAATTGTTAATGTGAGTAAATGTTAAACCTGGAATAATCCTACATGTGTCAGCAAATCTCCCATGCACATTAACAGGAAATGTCCTTATGAGAAGGAATGTTGCAATATAGTCCCCCAAATGTCAATCCCTGCAAGTGGCCCAGTAGGATATTATGATGAATGGTATCAAAGTCCACTGAGAGAGCTAACATAAATCATTTAACTGGATTTAAATCAAGGCAAATCCTTTCTCCTGAATCCAAAGTTTCTGGTCCTGGATTTTCTTGATCTGCCACCTTTCTACTCTTAAATTCACTAAAAACTTTGTAGAACCTCTGCTGTGGTGGTCTGCCTTTACATTCTAGCTAACTTCCAGAAAACATCACTCGTTGCTACAGAAGTCCTAAGTCCACATTAGCCAATCTATTGGGCACAGACACAGAGTGATTTCACTGCTTTTTCATAGCATTTCACTGCGCTATGAAAGCTCTTGCCTAGCTGGGTGGCAGGAAAGCCCATCAGATAAGAAGAAAGATTAGATTAAGCTCATCTCTGGGAGGCTCCAAAAGAATTAATGCTCAGGGGATCTATGAAATCAATGGGATCACACAACAAGATTGTAATGCAGCAAGCTAACAATAGCCCTTCCCCCCACTGTGCAGTGATTTAAAAAAATAATTATTCCCACCACAAGAGTGATTCATATTTATTTCTAAATAAAAGAGGTTGGGATATCTGAGGAACTGGTGCTAATTTATTCTGCTGTGTTGCTTGGAACATACTAGGAAATAAATTATGAGTGAATTAATGTTCAGGTGAGGGTATTTAGGATTGCAGTTCTTACAGCACAAGCTTGCAAGCATTGATGTAAACATTAAATTCCATGTGCATTCCATGCAGCTTTACCATACTAAGGCATTAGATCCTACCTTTGGCTCCAGGCCACTGACAAAGCTTGACAGAATTTTTGGAATAGTTACAATGAGAGAATGGACTGAGCAACTCATCAAAAGACAAAATATGAGCATTATTTGAATTAGCAGAATGATGCATCCCTGTGCATTGCCTTGCCAGAGAATTGGTGGTATGATGGCACAATCCCCAGACAAATAGGGAAATAATACAGATCAGTGGCCTATGTCACACTGTGTTCTGTTGAGTTTGTCATGGAAAAAACAACACAGCAGGTAATTTACAGAGCCAGGTGTTTTAAAAGGTCCATTATAAAACTCGTCCGGGAGAAAATAAATAAAAGAGGTTCCTGGGGAAGCTAAGATGTGAAAAACTAAAAATAGAAACTGAGTAAGTAAACCAATAAATGTGTATTTTTAAAAAAAAAAAAAAAAACCTGCTTGCACAGGTGACTAGTTAGAATGTAACAATAACTCTGATAAAAGGTGAAAGGGATTCATATCCTGTGAATAATCTTTATAAGGTACATGTGCCTGGCAGTTTTCCATGCTCTCAGTAGTACTCTTTGCTAGGCATGCTTGGAAAATGATGCAAAAGTTCTCACATGAACAGTTTCACCCTGCTATTCATTAAAGCAGCCTGTCTTTTCTGAGATTACCCTTTCAGTTGCTGCTGTTTGAGGAAAACCATTATTGCAAGCCTAGGATAGGGCCACCAGTGTCCACCAGTTCAAGGGGCTGGGATGTATTAAATAATGACCCACTTCTTGTTTGTCTTTCTGTCTACAAAAACCTAAGAAAAAAAGCAAAGCAAGCTTCCTGCTGCTATAATCTGGTCATGTGCCACCAGATTTCAGTAGCACAATTTTGGGAGTTCCAGGGATTGCAAAAGCGTGGCCGGAGACCGTGAGTGACCTATAGACAAACTGTTGGCTTCCTCCCCTGTTGCCTAATTTTTATTAACTTTTAGGAAGAAGTTAATATCTAGAACAGAGGTGGGGAACGATGGCCTCTTTATGATTTGTGGACTTCAACTCCCAGAATTCCTGAGCCAGCCATACTGGCTCAGGAATTCTGGGAGCTGAAGTCCACAAGTCATAAAAGGACTATCATTCCCTGTCCCTAACATAAAAGAACAATAATGGAGCAAGACTGATGAAATCTTTTCCTCTGGCAGTGTTCAGGAAAAGGACAGATTAACTGTTAATTAACAACATTTTCCTGTTTTAAAACAATGGTACCAACTGTTTTACCCACTGGTCACCATCAAGTTTACTATAAGAGTTGGACATGGCAGTGAAAAAAATTAGGATGTTTTCAACTGCTACGGAGATGGCTCTATTTAGGATTAATAAGAATGTAAGAATAGCCTTGTCAGACTGTTGGCCTTTTAGTCCAGTACTTAGTTTTTCAGGAGCCAACCAGATGCTTCTAATCCAGATATGGAGATATTTCTCTCTCACATACTTTTAACTCTCCAGCTGCTATTTAGAGACATCCCTTGCACAACCTGGAAGTAACACTAAAGACTAACAGTCATCGGGAGAAATGTTCACCCTGAATTAACCAAATTACCTTTCGAAACCAAGCCAAAATATGGTCATCATATTTTGTGATATGTCATTTCACAGGTTAATTATGTGTTATATAAAATATTTTTTTCCTTGTTCTAAAACAACAAAGATGATTACCGGACTGAGGCTAAAACATATAAGAACAGTCAATGCCTGGAATGCACTACCTGACTCTGTTGTTACATCCTCAAACCCCCAAAACTTTAACCTTAAACTGGACCTCACCCCATTTCTAAGAGGTCTGTAAAGGGGCGTGCATAAGCGCACCAGCATGCCTACCGTCCCTGACCCATTTATTCATACTCATTTCTTATGTATATATTTATACCTGTTTATACTTATATGTTTATATGTTATGTTCATACTTATACTTGTTTTCTCATACATGCTTGACAAACTAACTAACTAAATAAAATAAATAAACAGTTGCTGGAATTGGATATATCTAGTTTAATGAAAAGAAGGACTGGGGTGACATGATAGCAGTGTTCCAATATTTAAGGGTTGCCACAAAAAAGAGGGAGTCAAACTATTCTACAAAGCACCTGAGGGCAGGACAAGAAGCAATGAGTGGAAACTAATCAAGGAGAGAAGCAACCTAGAACTAAGGAGAAACGTCCTGACAGTTAGAACCATTAATCAGTGGAACAACTTGCCTCCAGAAGTTGTAAATGCTCCAACACTGGAAGTTTTAAAGAAGCGATTGGACAACCATTTCCTGCCTGAGCAGGGGGTTGGACTAGAAGAACTCCAAGGTCCCTTCCAACTCTGTCATTCTGTCAAAGTTATCCTTTCACAGTTATCTTCACTGAATGACCTTGATCCTAATGTTTTCAGAGAAGGTTAGTGTTACATATTGACGTACGGAGCATCCATTTGCATACCCACCACTGATTGAATAATCAGTGGTGGAAAAAATAAACTGCTGTAAGTGGCTAGCAAGACTGCCGGAGATCTTTAAAAAGAGAACTCTGACAGCCGTGTTGTCCCAGATGCATGAGTTTCCATGCTAGGTCATCTTGCCGGTTTAAAGATGCCATATGCCACCAGTGCCAACAGAAAGGCCATATAGACAAGGCCTGCAGGGCCACCCAGCCTACACCTTACCAACCCAAGCCCCAATCCAGTCCAGGGAGGCGAGGGCAAGCTCCAAAGAAATAAACGCAGGGAAGAACCATACTCAGAAGCAAGGGGGATCAATCAGATGACCGTGGGCCACTCAGATGCATGTGATGCTGACAAATATCATGTCACCATCCTCATAGAAGGAACCCCTTGCAGCATGGAATTAGACACGGGATCCTTCTTCACCATTGTGTCATGGCACACACTGAAGAACCTCATCCTCACCATCGAGAAAAAACAACTCATCACATTAAATGATTTTCAAGGGAATAACATCCCCATACTAGGAAGAGCATCAGTACAAGTCCAGTTCAACGACTTCAGTGGCCAACTTCCTCTGACCATCACCAAGAATGACAGACCAACACTACTGGGCATAGACTGGTTCAAACCCCTGGGATTAAGGGTTACTGGCATAAACAAAGTCAGTGGAAGTGAGCTCAACCAACTACTGGCAAAGTTTGGGGATGTTTTTGACGGGAGCCTAGGCAAGTATACAGGAAAACCTATATCTTTTAACCTAGACCCTAGTGTTACCCCAATCAGGCTAAAACCCTGCAGGTTTCCATTTGCTCTCCAGCCCAAGGTAGATGAGCAATTATATAAGCTAATTGCCCAAGGGGTTTTGGAGCTAATCAACCATGCCACGTGGCAGACCCCAATAGTAACCCTGATTAAACCAGATGGGTTGGTTTGCATCTGCGCGGACTATAAATGCACACTAAATAAAGCATTACAACAGAGTGCATACCCAGTGCAAGTAATGCAACATCTGCTGCATTCGCTTGGCAATGGAAAAATATTTGCCAAATTAGACTTAGCACAAGCGTATCAAGCAATTGCTGGTAGATGGCACTACCACGGAAGCCCAAACCATTGTGACACACCGTGGGGCATTTAAATGTAGCCGGTTGCAATTTGGGGTAAGCGTGGCCCCGGGACTATTCCAGAGTATGATGGAGCACCTTCTACAGGGCATCCCAGGAGTGGTTCTCTATTTTGATGATGTCCTCAATTCTGGGGAGAACAAAGAACAATTGATCGACCGATTGGAAGAGGCATTGAGTAGATTCCAAAAGAAGGGACTTAAAGTCAAAAAAGAGAAATGCCAAATTGGTGTGAAGAAAGTCATATTCTGGGATACTTAATTGATGGTTCAGGGATCCACCCCATGGAGAATAAGATCAAGGCAATTAAAGAAGCCCAACCCCAAAGAAGAAAACTGAACTCCAGGCTTTTCTTGGACAGGGACATTTCAGAATGGGTAGCCACCTGCATGCCATGCCAAGAGAACTGGATGTATGTGGTTTTGTTTGTGAACGATACGTTTGCATATAGAACAATGTACCATTTTTCCCCAGCCAAGTGGCATATTTAGTCTTGGGATGCCTTGCCAAGGTTAACCCTCTCCATAGAGAGAATTAAATTCAATAGCTCTGATGCTAAGGCTCATAACAGCCAGAGGCATGGCTATGGTGGGGCTTTAAAAAACATCACTGGAGCAGATGAGAAGATCCCATTGCAGGCAGTCCTCAACTTATGACTATAATGAGGACTCAGATTGTTGGGGGCAATATGCTGACTCTGTAAACCGTGTGGAGAGGACTGTAAAGCACTGTGAAGCAGTATATAAGTCTTAAGTGCTATTGTTCTAATAGAGCCTCCCCATAATGGCCATAAATCATGAGGTTGTAAAAACCTCAGTTGAATAGAATAGAATAACAGAGTTGGAAGGGAGTTTGGAGGTCTTCTAGTCCAACCCCCTGCCTAGGCAGGAAACCCTACACCACTTCAGACAAATGATTATCCAAAATCTTCTTTAAAACTTCCAGTGTCGGAACATTCACAACTTCTGGAGGCAAGTTGTTCCACTGATTAATTGTTCTAACTGTCAGGAAATTTCTCCTTGGTTCTAGGTTGCTTCTCTCCTTGATTAGTTTCCACCCATTGCTTCTTTTCCTAAAGTCAGATACTTTGGAGAATACCTTGACTCCCTCTTCTTTGTGGCAGCCCCTGAGATATTGGATAATTAAGAATATATGTTTTAGTTCTTACGCCATGTCCATCAACACAATTGTAAAACAGTTGTGTATACAATAACTTCTCACAGTACCCACCAGGAGCCTGTACATTCTTTTTCCATTGTTTCTTCTTCTCACATTTTTCACTTTTATTGTTGGCACAAGTGGCAACTGTGAGAGATTATGTGCCAGGTAATTAAACTCTAGGAGAGGAAGAAAAGAGCAATGTGAACCAATGCAAGAGCAAATGGTATGATAAAAGCAAATGATTATCTTATGCAATTCAATTTATCACTTGCATTTTGTCATAGCCATGGAAGGTCTAGAGTTTTTTAATTTTTTAAATTGATGCTACCTTTTAAAAATGTCACCATGAATATCTTGCTAAAACAGTTAGATCCAATATTACAGTTTCAGCACATGGAGCCAAGGTACATAAGAAGGATTAACTATTCCATATATCTGAACCCTTGCATTGTTTTATAGGAACTTCTTTCAACTTCACCATGTCATGGGACTATTGTCTTTTCTCATCTCATGATTCCTCAGCTAGCAAATCATTAGCCAATGTCTCTTTTCAGCTGAAATCTAAACTCAAAAATACATTTGTCCTCTGTCAAGGCCAGCAAGACTATTGGAAAACATTTTTTTTTTTCAGTACTCAGAGCTGTGTTAACAACAGCCAACAAAAATTCTCCACCCTACTTTTAACAGATGGAAAAATTGAGAGGGGGCATTTAGCTGTGTAATGGGAAAGTATCCAGCGAGGATACTTTAAAGGGAGTCCCAGGGTGGAGTGTGTTTGTTTGACATCCTTGACTCAATTCCATGTGTATATACAGTAGTTCTATTCAGGAACAAGTCTTGCATCCTGCAATCTGGAAGGCTTGTAGAAAAGAAAGGGTTGTGATGATGTGTCAAAAGAAAAGAAGATGATATTTTGCTAGTCAGAAACCATGTTTTAAAAAAATGGCAATAGCAGGGGTGGTATTCACTTACCTTCGCTACCGGTTTGCAAATGTGAGCACACCCGCCACCTCCGTGCATGCACAGGGCCTTCCGTCCATACACAGAGCATCAAAAACGGGACATGATGATGTCCAGGTGGGTGGGCGGAGCCTCCCACAGCCGCTGCTATCATTCGCCCGAAC
Organism: Pantherophis guttatus; assembly: GCF_059756535.1. Classification (NCBI taxonomy): domain Eukaryota; kingdom Metazoa; phylum Chordata; class Lepidosauria; order Squamata; family Colubridae; genus Pantherophis; species Pantherophis guttatus. The sequence goes on along the minus strand of NC_142063.1, from coordinate 285,696,550 downwards.
CGGATAGAACCGGCTGAATACCACCACTGGGCAATAGGGTAACTAGGAAGCCTAGATTTGGTGGGAAGAGGTAGATCAAGTGAATTAGGGTGCAAGAAGATACCTTATCCAAACCTCTTCAAAGCTAATTTGAAGGCAGTGCTCCAGAGGATTAATAATATTGCCCTGAGGATCATTGATTGCCCTCTCCCCTCCTTGGAAGAGCTTTATAGCTCCCGCTGCCTTAAGAAAGTTCAAAACATTCTTAAAGATCTATCTTTAAGTGCCTATCTTTAAGTGCCTATCCTGGGCACCCTTTTTTTGAACTATTATCATCTGGCAGATGGTACAGGATAATAAAAACAAGGACAAATAGGCTGAAAAACAGCTTCTATCCCAGGGCAGTAACCATATTGAATTCTACTGTATAGTGCAATATTAATGCAGTATCAGGGGTTTTCATTTCAATTGTATAGAATGTGAAGGATGTGTGTTTTTGTTTTATTTTTTATAGTTTTCTTATGTATGATGTACACTGAAGATGGCATTTAATTTCGTTGTACGAGGTACAGTGACAATAAACTATTTGAACTATTTGAACTAATAGTATCATTGCTCATTTAACATTTCATTTCCCCTAAAATGCTTGCTAGCAAAGTATAATCTAAAGCCAGTTTTTTAAAAGATGGCTAGTACAGCTGGGAAAACTCCAGATGATTTCTTAGGATCACTGGAAGCTGCCTTCTATGAGGTAATATCATTAATCCAGCTAGTCCAGAAATGTCAACACTGATTTGGCAACTGCTCGTAAGGATTTAAAACTATCCAAAATAGTTTTGGATCTTTCGACTTGCTCAAATATCCACTTTTAAATTGTTGGTACAGAAAGCTCCCAGGTACCTGATTGGCTTCTTTGCCCATCTAAGCCAGGATCCCTGATTGGCAGTGGCTCTCCAGGGTTCTGAATCTGGGAGCAAATATCTGCCACTGAACTGTGGAATGGCATTACGGTTCATCCTCTTCTTTGTGGGTCTTCATTTCAGGCTGATAAAGAATGTGAGAAGTGGTTGTCACTGGCAATTCTGGTTATTTGTGACTGTTCAGGGTGGTCAGAATTGCTTCCCTAACTTCCACTCCCTTTAATGATCTTTCTAGCCTCATAACTATTTCCCCCAATAAGAAAGAATACTGGCTGAAATGAAACTCAAGCAAAAAGGGGCAAGGAACATTTGAGGATATTAAACCAGTCCATTACTTTTGTATGCTCATCGGGAAGAATGATTGTGTGGCACTTTGCCATTGCTTCTTTTGGTAACTATGTAAGGGACAATGTAGTTGATGCCGATGTGTAATGTAAAGAAGAGCACAAAGTCAATAGAAAGGTTCATGCTATCTCCTAGAACACAGTGGGAGTTCTTTAACAGGCAGTAAATCACAGTGACATTACACTGTGGAATGTGTCTGCTTGAGAAGGTAACACACATGTTATTGTTAGGTAAATGCAAGTGATAGGCAAGAGGGCTATTTACGACATAGAGGATATCAGCACTGCCAGGAATGGCCTGTAAATCTTTAGATCCAAGCGTCCAAATGCCATCAACACTCTTGTAAATCTGGGGATCTCCTTAAGCTCTGGAGATTTTGCTTTCTTTACATGCCACAGCAAAACATGGCTGGGAAAGTTAAGGCTCCAATCAATTGCCTCACCTTTAACACATGTTGAAGCAAAATATGCTATAAGCTTTCATGTTCGTTTTTGTAAGAAATGCTGAATGATTCACTGCAAAAGAGAATGGCCATGTTTTCCTCTTGAAACCAAAGAACAATGAAGGCCTGAGGACCATCAAAGAACTTTATAGGATTGCACCAATTGCTGTGGATGACCTCAGCCCGTTTCAAGAAACGAACACACTCAGAATGTGTTAGGGATCACAGAACAGCTGTGCTACAGCAGTCTATGAATCTATTTAGTGTAGCCTTCTGTCTTTGGAGAGGTCAACCAGATGTTTCTAGTTATGCCATAGATACTGAGGGCAATAGCATTCCCCCTGCGTGTGTTCCCAACTATCGATAACAAGGAGCATCTTAATGGAATTCAGCAGGTCTTTATTTCCTAATAATTGTTACATACTCAAGTTACAGTATACTATAAATGTATCAAGCAAAATAGCTGCCAGGGGAAAAGATATTAATTTCTCTGCTATTGTTTTCGAAAACCACTTTCCCTTAGTATAGTACCTATGGATTTCTTTATGGACATGGAAGCTATTGACGATTAGGTAGGACAGAATTCAATTCTTGCAAGTAGAATCACAGCCGGCAACACAATGATTTCTCTTGCTTCTAAGACTGGACTTGATCTCATTAGTGTAAAAAATGACAATATGTTCTTACCAGAATAGAGAATTATAAAGATAACACTCAAAGGTACTTAGGGTGGATCAGTGGCTAAGACACAGTTCAGTGGTTCGAATCCCTAGTGCCACATAATGGGGTGAGCTCCCGTTACTTGTCCCAGCTTCTGCCAACCTAGTGTTGTGGCCCCGCCCTCTGAGCCTATCCCATCAGAGGAAGAAAGCTCCGAGCATGAGGAAGAGGAGTCAGCCAGGCCTCCCTCTCCAGGCCCCTCCCCTCTGGCACTGTCTCAGGTGCCGGCCGAGGGAGAGGAGATTAGCCGGGAAACAGGTGTCTCGGATGAGAGTGAAGGAGAGACATCATTCCTGGACGCACGCCACCAAAGGCATGATAAACGATTGCAGCAGCTCAGGAGGCGTGCTAGGGATTAGAACTGAGTCACTGGACCACACCCCAGAGACTATATAATAGAGGGTGGTGGCCAGTGATCCCTGTGACGAACAAAAATAAACCTTGGATAGTCACTAAAGCATCGTCCGAAACTGCTGAGAGGAATATTATTTTCTGTTGGACTCTTGTACGCTGAGTATATTATCTTTCTGTTTCTGTGGAAATAAAAGCTGCCAAGTTGGAGATAAAGACCTGGGTGTGTGCCAAGTGCTTCCTTAACCCTCGGCTGGCTGTGTTTGTGTGTGTGTGTGGACGGGGACAGATCACCTAGCAGTTCGAAAGCATGTAAAAAATGCAAGTAGAAAAAATAGGGACCACCTTTGGTGGGAAGGTAACAGCGTTCTGTGGGCCTTTGGCGTTTAGTCATGCCGGCCACATGACCACGGAGATGTCTTCGGACAGCACTGGCTCTTCGGCTTTGAAACGGAGATGAGCACTGCCCCCTAGAGTCGGGAATGACTAGCACATATGTGCGAGGGGAACCTTTACCTTTACAAAGGTACTTCTTGGTTAATGGTTTTTTTTTTTAACTTTAATCTTCAGTTCTCGTATTCCCCAATTTCATGGACTCTTATTTCATTGATCATAACACAATAATCTGAACAGGTATATGGTACAGATATATTACTGAAGTCAAGCTGGTCATGTTTTGTAGGTTGCTTGAAACCACATGCTAGCTGGAACTCAGAAAAAGAATTGACTCTAGTTACTTAGTTTTAAAATGTTCATTTTTCCTCCCTCTTGAGTTGAAAAAGATGCTATATCTGTTTACTAAATAAGGTACTAAAGCAGTTCTTATGTTCAGACTAGAAGATTTATGCCCAGCCCAAAAGGCAAAATTTCAGGACATGAGAGATACGAAAGCATCATGGTAGATTTTGGTGGCAAAGTTCTGCTAAGGATCAGTTGAGGGAGAAGCAGTTTAAGAAGAAGTGAAACTGAAAGCTTCTATTCTGTCAAATAACAGATGGAGACGCTGTATTTCTAATGCCCAATGAAATGACAGTTGCTGAGTGACTTGATGGAGACAGGAGTCTCGTGGAACCAGTCTTACTGCAGAACTGATGCAGAAGCCTCTTCCTTGTCCATTCCTCTTTGCTACGGAGGATGGCTTACAGGTGAATGTCTATGGAGATTCTCAGTCATTCAGGTCATGGTTCTCCCAAAGGTGCTTTTTTTTCAAGAGGCAACTGGACTTTCTGGTTTTTCTTTGAAGACGTTTTGCTCCTCATCCAAGAAGCTTCTCCAGAGCTGAAGAAGCTTCTTGGATGAGAAGCGAAACGTCTTCAACTAAAAACCAGAAAGTCCAGTTGCCTCTTGAAAAAAAAAGCACATTTGGGGCTTGCAGGTAAACCAATAAAGTATGATGAAGGTTGAAAAGAGAAAATTAGGGCAGAGGACCAAGTCTTCAGCTGACTGTAGCAACTGTTGTGGCCCAGTATAGGTAGTCTTTGACTTATGACCACAATCAAGCCCAAAATTCCTGTTGCTAAGCAAGCCAGGTTCTTCCTCTAGCTTCCTCATTGGTCAGAAAGTTGGTCAGAATCTGGCTTCCTCATTGGTCAGAAAATTGCAGAAGGTGATCACATGACTCCAGGACACTGCAACCATCATGAAATATGAGACAGTTGCCAAGCATCTGTATTTTGATTACATGACCATGGGGATAGCAAGAACAAGAGCACTTAGATTTGCATAGTGCTTCACAGTGCTTTACAGCCCTCTCTAAGCAGTTTACAGAGTCAGCCTACTGCCCCCAACAATCTGGGTCCTCATTTTTACCCACCTTGGAAGAATGGAAAGCTGAGTCAACCTTGAGCCTGGTGAGAATCGAACTGCTAAATTGCAGGCAGCCGGCAGGCAGCAGAAGTAGCCTGCAATACTGCATTCCAACCACTGCGCCACCATGGCTCATGCTGGTCGTAAGTGTGAAAAGTCACTATTTTCAGTGCTGTTGTAACTTCGATCGGTCACTAAATGAACTGTTGTAAGTCGAGGACTACTGTAGTACTGTTGTTGGGGGAAGGGGAAAAAAAAAAGGAGCAGTGCTATTCACTCTTTCCTTACTGTGAAAGACACCTCACCCTTGGTACGTACTGGAGAAAAGCAAATATTGAACAGAAGGCAGGAGGTGAATGGTGCCAGGGAACTTATGCTGCTGGCTATGAGGTATAGCTAAGGACTAGAGAAGGGGTCTCCAACCTTGGCAGTGGTGAAATCCAATTTTTTTTTACTACCGGGTCTGTGGGTGTGGCTTGGTGGGTGTGGTGTGGCTTGGTGGGCGTGGTTTGGTGGGCGTGGCAGGGGAAGGATACTGCAAAATCTCCATTCCCACCCCACTCCAGGGGGAAGGATATTGCAAATCTCCATTCCCACCCCACTCTGGGGCCAGCCAGAAACGTTGAGGACTACCTGTACATGTTTTACTTTGCTGTAAGTGGCCAATGAAATGAATGAAATGCAACTACAATCTTCCCAGAAATAGTTTTTAATTATAACAAACTCTTTCTTGGCAATATAATTATTTCCTATCTTTTTTGTTCATATTTCTATATCACGAGCATCTGCAAGGGGAGAGGTAAGGCTGCCCATAATCTCCACACCCTTTTTTACATCATATGTGCAATTTATTTTTAAATGTGGAGTATCAATTTCAAATCCCCCCTTCTCTCTCACACACACAAACACACGCTTTCACACACATACTCTCTCTCTCTCTCACACACACACACACACTCTCTCTCTCTCACACACACACACACTCACACACACTCTCACACACGCACACACTCTCTCTCTCTCACACACACACTCACACTCTCTCACACACACTCTCTCTCACACACATACTCTCTCTCACACACACATGCTCTCTCTCACACGCTCTCTCACTCTCTCTCTCTCTCTCTCACACACACACACACACACACACAAACACTGATGTTCCTGATACATGAGCCTTGCTTGAAAAACATTGAAGTTAATTATGCTAGTGGTCTTAAACTATACATTAACTGCTTAGATGTAGTAGATTCAATTTTTCAGTTGTCTGCCAGTAAACAGCAACTATCTGACCAAATCAGTAAACAGGCACGGAACAAAAATGAAGATTTATTTACACTGAACTGCCAAGCCTGTAGATTTCAGGGATAAAACTGTCCAGTGGAGAAAAAATGCATGTGCGTAAGTAAAATATTAACCAGGGTGGAGAATGGCGCCAGCATCATGTGCCCCTTTCATGGAGCACATTGCTTCCCAGGCCTCTGCACCCATCTGGCTGTCAAGAGCCAGTCCTTTACTAGTTGTAACTTTTCCTTTTATTTCTCTTTCCTGGTCATAATTACTGAAAAGATTTGATTCTCTGCAGGTGAAACTCATTCCATCTGGAAAGAAAACTTGTTTCACCAAGGTTGAATCTGAGCAGATGCTGGCCATATCCATCATGCACTAACTTGTGCTGGCAATGAATCACAGATTGCTATTTACATGTAGAGTGCACCTTATGCTAATTGTACAATCCCTACATAAGTACATGGGCAAGCCCACTCCAGAAAGAAGGTAAGAAAATGGGTAGCTTCCTGCTATTTACAAATCCTACTATTACCCAGAGGCTTCACTTCTCTGACAGTCATTTCACCACAATATAGTAGGATTACTGTAGGTAGTATTACCTCTTGTAAGTATCTCAGTGTAGTATGTAATCACTATAATTAGAACATGCAGATGTTTGAAACAAAGATCAGGAAGGCATAAGAAACACGCCCTCGGAAACTAGTCTCTCACCCCTTTTACTCCAATTCTATAAACCTTTACTCAGAAGTAAGTCCCACTGAGTTCAGCAGGGTTTATTTCAATTAAAAGAACTCAGAATTACAGCCTTAATTGCATATTTCTACAATCAATGCATTTAATTACTATGGATTATATGAAGGCAACAGTAGATCTTATGGGAAAGTCTTGGACATTTGATCTTACCAACAAAAGAAATGTCCATCCAGAGATGTTGGGGGCGTAGTGATCGGGGGTGGGGTGGCGGCAAATGAAAAAGGAGCACTCTGCTCTCATAATGCAAGCTCTGCTTCTTTTGTAGTGCATTATGACATCACGTAGATGTAAAAGGGGCAGAGCTGCATCTCAATGATCTAATGCTACTTTTGGCATTTTGATGAAAGCATTGGATCCTATAATGTCTCTATCTATTCTTGCCTCAGGCATTAATAACTAACCTGTAGTGTATTGAATTAATTCAGATGTCTTGATTCTCACAACACACTGAATTAGAAACTAGCCAACCATTTTAGTCTAGCATTTTGCATAAATAAGTCAACTCAAGTGTCTATGGAGATTCTCAGTCATCCAGGTCATGGTTGTCCCAAAGGTGCTTTTTCAAAAAGCAACTGGATTTTGTTTTTCCTTGAAGACGTTTTGCTTCTCATCCAAGAAGCTTCTTCAGTTCTGGAAAACTAAAGCAGTTTCTTCGATGAGGAGCTAAACGTCTTCAAGGGGGAAAAAAAATACTAATTGCATTTTGAGAAAGCACCTTTGGGAAAAGTCAACTCAAACACTTCCAATGGAGCGATTAAATGTTTCAAATATGCAGAACTGAGAAATTAAGCTAAACTAGACAAATTAGAGCCATTGACAAACAAACCCACTCCTTCAAAGGGTTGATGGTCTATTTTTTTTACTTTCAGCAATGTCCAAAATTGCTCTTGTGTGTTTGAAATGCTCTTCTACTTCTTCCTAACCCAAGCAAAGAGTCAGAATAAAGACTTTATAAGGCACTGTCCAATTTTGTGGTGTCTGGATTTATACATTGCATAAAACATAGTTGTTTAAACCAACCAATCTGTTTAATAAAGACTAGTAGTGTTCACAGATTTTGCTAAAATATCTTACCAATCTAATACTTGTTGAATGGATTTAAAAAAAAAACAAAGAGAAATACATAGCTAGCACAACATCTGCTATTTCTATTATTTCATTTGAATTATTCATTTAGTTATTTATTAAAACTTGCATTCCCCTCTGCTCCAAAGAGTTACTAACTTAGATAATAAAATAGAAACAATAATGTGATATGATGCACAGAAATAAGTCTTTAACACTCAAAATAATAACCTAATAATAAGATTACAAAAAGAAGATGCTAGTGATACATGGCATTTAACTATATCTAAATGTTGGAAATAACTTTCCATTGGCAGTCAGTCAATACAGGTTTTTCACCTCTCTCTCTTGACAGCTGATCTGTCATTATCACTGTGACATTTGTTTTGGCTTCGAGTTTAATTATCTCTTGAAAAGAACAAAGGTTCAGATCAGATTGAGATAATAGGAAGTCAATGAAGCTGATGTGTAAGAACTAATGATACCAGAAGCGTTGGTGTGTAGAAGCTGACCCTCTGGGATAAGAAACAAAGGCCAATAAGGGAGAAAGCGATTAATCAATCATTTGGGAAGTGGAAAGATGTGTACAAAGGTGTCTAGTGTTTACATCTGCATCCCACCTGGATGGCCACAAACAAAATATAGCCCACTTAAATTCCTGTGCACTAGAGCAAAGCTCCACAGGAATGCAGGGAAGCATCTGGAAATGTATCTCTAGACCAGGAATAAACATGGGGAAATTAATCAGGTTACAAGGCACCTCAAGGAACTACAGATCACCAACATAATCCATCTTCATTGCAGAAGGAGCTAATGCGATGCCTAATTAATGCTGTATACTAAAAGACACTGACAATTGAAATAGACCAAAAGGCTACAATGCACACAAAGATTCAGATAACAATTGGGCAGAAAATAATTACAGAAAAGGAGAAGAAAGAACATGTAGAGATTCTGAAAAGCGTGCAGAAAAGAGCAACAAAGATGATTAAGGGGCATATGAAGAATGATTGCAGGAATTGGGTTTGTCTAGTTTAGTGAAAAGAAGGATTAGGGGAGATATGATAGCAATGTCCCAGTATTGGAGGGGTTGCCACAAAGAAGGGGGAGGTCAACCTATTTTCCAAAAGTACCAGAGGGCAAGGCAAGAAACAATGGATGGAAACTAATTAAGGACAGACACAACCTAGAACTAAGGAGAAATTTCCTAACAGTGGGAACAATTAAGGAACAGATTGCCTTCAGACGTTGTGGGTGCTCCGTCACTGGAGGCTTTTAAAAAGAGCCACTTGTCTAGAATGGTATATAGGGTCTCCTGCTTGAGCAGGAGGTTGAACTAGAAGACCTCCAAGGTCCCTTCCAACTCTGTCTTGCATGGTATGGGAGCAGCTCTGTAGCGGACAAAAAAGTTCTACAGAGAATCATTAAAACTGCCCAGAATATCATCGGACTCCAGCTACCAGCCCTGGACGACATCTTCGAATCTCGCTGTTTGAGGAAGTTGCATAACATTCTCAGAGACTCTTCCCATCCTGCTTACAATCTTTTTGGGCTGTTGCCTTCTGGCAGAAGATACAGAACAATTAAAACTCAGACCACACGTTTTCTGAATAGTTTTTATCCCAGAGCTCTAATTGCACTCAACAATGAACTAAAGGGCCACCATCAGTGAGCTGTTGGACAGTATTACTTGGTCTGTTGTGTGGATGTTTGGGTGATTTAGGGGTGAAGAATTGTGATGGGTGGGAGTGTGTTTGGGGATTGTTATGTGTGTTGGACCTGGTCTTTGGGTGTTAAGTGAATTTCGTTGTATGAGTATACTGTGTATATACGTACAATGTCAATAAAGTTATTTATTTATTTATTCTTTTAAGAACACTGTTTTCCTCCATAGTATCCATATATATTATCTAGCAAGCACACAAATTGCCCATCTCATCAAATTTACTGGATTCTTGGTTTTAATATACTTCATATAGCTGTGGTATTTGAATTAACTTAAATTTCAACTCCCAAAAGATTAAAAAGGTATACTTTAAGGACAGTTTACTTTTTAATTTTCAGGACTGAACCCCAAAATTGACAAAATTAGAATCAGAAAAGGGGAAGAGATTTTGGAGATTTTGTAGTTGGACAAATTACTGTCCAACCTTTGCTTGAAACCTCCAGTGATGGAGTACCCATGGCTTCAAAAAGCAGACTTAATCACTCCCAAAGTCAAGATTTTCTTTTTACTTTCAAGTTTGGATCTCCCTTGGTAAAACTTTTAACCAGTAGTTCTTCTCCTATACTTAGTCTATATGGGAAATAAATCCACACCCTCTTCTCTATGACAGCTCTTCAAGTATTGGAAATCTGTTGCCATGTGTTCATCTAATACAACTACTGTATTTATCATAAAATAACAGACAAGAATGAGAGCAAATCCCTGTTCAGGGCAGGAATTTAAAATAAAACACCTCTAATGCGGTCTGCCCAATCCAGTTTTTAAATACATCCAACGGAGCGAAACATCACCTCCGTTAAAGGATTCCTTGCCAAATTGCCATTCCTATTGAGAAGGGTTTCCCCCCCTAACTATTAATCAAAACATGCCTTTTGGTAACTCCAGAACATTATTTGATGCCCTGCATTCGAAAACAATAGAGAACAGTTACCCTGCATACCTATCTCTTTGGACAAACTAAATCAACAGGCCCGGATTTTAGGGGATAATTTGTTCCTGCCAACACAGCTAAATAAATGGTGGAGTAATTCTGCCTCTTTGGCAGGCATTGTGGACTTCTGTTTGAAAATCTTTTGCACTCTGGCATGTTCCTAGCATTATGAAAGCCTTGGTTTTCGCTTTGGCACTGAGGAAATGGTTTGGCAGCCAAAGTCGTTTGTTAATTTAAAATTTTTCTTCACAGTCTATTAGTGAGAAGTCTTAATGACTTTGGAAGGGGAGGAGGTCTGACTGCCATTCAGATATATGTGTGGGGTGCAAAGCAGCATTTAAGTCAAAGCAAGACAGGTAGTGGTCACTGTTCCCAGGAGGCAATTAGAGAGCTTAATATCAATGTTTCCAGTGATTAATATACCTCAAAACATTCATCTTGATGTTAAACTCTGTGTAGAATGTCTTCTGATTTGATATTTTGAATCTAAAGAATGACAATCATTTAGAAGTATAGAAAACTAAATGCAAAACACAATCTTATATTTTTATATACAACCTATTCCTGCAATAGGTTACTTTAAGGACAAACACACACACACACACACACACCTTATCTATTATGCCTTTGCTGTTATTGTGCCTTCAAGTCAGCGTTGACACCTGGTGACTGCTTGGAATACCCCTGCAATTTTCTTGGCAAAATATTCAGGAATGGTTTACCATTGCCTCCTTCCTAGAGATGGGAAAGAGTGACTGGCTGAAGGTCACCACCTGGTTTTGTACCTAAGGCAGAACTAGAACTCACAGTTTCCCAGTTTTTAGCCTGACACATAATCACTTTTAATAGCTAGCTATCCAGAGTTATGAATTTGAGATGGGTAGCCATATCAATTGGGGTGCTGCGGTGGCTCAACAGTTAATACACTGGGCTTGTCGGCTGGAAAGCTGGTGGCTCAGGTTCAAAATCTGAATGCCATGTGACGGAGTGAGCTCCCATCCTCATCCCAGCTCTTGCCAACCTAGCAGTTCGAAAGCATGCAAATGTGAGTAGATAAATAGGCACCATTTGTGTGGGAAGGTACAGCACTCTGTGATGTCATGCTGGCCACATGACCACAGAAATGTCTTTGGACAGCGTTGGCTCAATGGCCTTGAAATGAAGATGAGCAGCACCCATATAGTCGGCAATGACTAGTGGACTAAAATCTGCAGAGACTCCTTTACTTTACCTTTAGCCATATCAATTGAAATTATATATATATATAATTAATCTCCAAAACTGAACACTTCAACAAGAGAATAATTATGGAAGCCATCGAAATAGAGAAATACTCCCATAACCTGAATAAACATGATGATACCTCCCGCCTAACAGACATCTGGAAACTAGCCCTAGTCAACAAACGAGCCCCAGCTACAAACATTGACACCGGACCCAGGATAACACATGACACCACCACCAATCATCCTCACCAGATTCAAACCCAATCCCATCCCATAGACAGGTCCTCGCACTTTTGACCGGTCTTCGCACTTATGACTGGTCATCATTTATGCCCATTGTAGCATTCTTAACAACCATGTCACTCATTTCACAACTGCTTCTCTTCACCATGGTGACAAGATAGGGCAAAAACGTAAAATGTGAGGACAGTCGTAAGTTCAAGGACTGGTCAAAAGTGCGAGGACCAGTCAGAAATAACTTTTTCAGCCCTCTGAGTAGTCCATATGCATAAAAGGATACAGCAATAGAGAGGGATGAAGGAAGGGAAGGGAAATTAGAGTAGGAGTGAGGGTAAGAGAGGGAGGAAGAGAGGAGGAGAAGGAGAAAGGAAGAGGAAGTAGGGAGGAGAAGAAGAGGGGGAGGAAGAGAAAGTAAGAAGGAAAGAAAAGAGAGAGGTGGTAGGTTTGAGGAGAAAGATTGCTGTACAATAAAAAAGATGAAAGGGAAGAAAGCCAACCCCAAACAAATATAAAGATATTAAGATAAAGAATGAATTGTTAAACTTTAAAGAATAAAAGAGAACAAATATGAATAAATAACAATAATTAGAAATACACATACAAACATACAATGTATTTTCTTTGAACAGAGTATTTGGCCGGTTCACAAATTTAAACAGTGTTTAGTCATTTCAATTAAATTTACAATTTCTATATTTCCTTTTTGCCATATTTATTCCCCATCTATTTTTGTAAAAAACCAGTATTACCCTTCATCCTTATCTCTAATCTTAATCAAATTCAATTTTCCCCTTCTATTCTATATTATACCCCTTCCCATTGTCATCTATTTTTATATCCATCCTCACATTGGTTAATTATGTAATATTAGTTGTTTAATATAAATTCAACATTTTAATATAAATCAATTAGTTATATAACTACCTTTTTGTATATTAATCAATATGAACATGAATATTCCAATTATTTCCATGCAATCCAATTTCTTACAAATCAATTAATTATATTTATCAATAATAATAAATCAAATAATTTCCCCCATATATTTCTCCAAACCACAACTTAACCATTTCTGCTTTCAGAAATATACAATTAATAGTATCTCAATTATTACAATTCCCTAGTTAAATAGAGCTTTTTTTCTTTTGTGTTTTAAAATCCTGAACTTTCCTCTTTTTCCCTAAATTTCCCATTGTTTGCACCTACCTTTTTTGGTGAGGAAAAAGAAAAGAATTCTGCCTGCCTAATTTTCCAACCTTGCAGCAACAGCTAAGCAGTTTCAGTTTCGTTTCTCGGCATAGCTAGGGGGAAAAAAAATCAGCATTCTTTGCAAGGAAGCAGAAGAGCCCTGAGCAAAACAGCTGAGACAAATCAGCTGAGAGCCGGGAGGCCAATTAGCCTATGCTGAAGCTCCGTGGGCCAATAAAATTACAAAAAAACAACAACACCGAACCCTTTGTTAAATTGCTGGCTCCCCCGCCCCTCGCCCACCACTATTTATTGGCAATAAATAGTGGTGCGGAGGGGCGGAGCAAGCCAGCAATTTAACAAAGGGTTCAGCTGCACCACTGGCTCTAGGGCGGCCCTTTGAAGCCCTGCGGCAAGAATTTGAAGTTTTTTTTAGCCATCGGAGGCAGCAATAGATGGGGAGTGGGCGGGGTAAGCGAACGGCCGGCGATCCAACAGAGCAGAGAGTGAGGGTGAGTGAAGGCGTGGAAGCTGCTTTCTCCATCCTGCTCTCTTGCGTCCGGAGCCGGTGGGGAACCACATGGCAGCCCACATGGATCCCAGGCAGCGGAACTCAGGCTAGGGAAGGGGTGGGCAATTGTGGGTCTTTTACAACCTGTGGCCTTCAACTCCCAGAATTCCTGAGACAGCCAAGCTGTCTCAGGAATTCTGGAAGTTGAAGTCCACAGGTTGTAAAAGAGCCACAATTGCCCACCCCTGGATACGGTAGGCTGGCGCCGCGCGGGTGGGAGGCGAGGGGCGGGCGAGCCAGCAATTTAACAAAGGGTTCGGCCGAACCCCCAGAATCCCACCACTGTGTAGGCCCCTCTTAATCTTGAGGCCCTAGGCTGAAGCCTAGTTAGCCTATAGGAAAATCCGGCCCTGCCCGGGATGTTGCATCACAGCCATCTGCTCAAGACAGTACATCACAGAACTCAGGATGTTACAACACATCCAACTACCCAGGATGTTGCAGCAGAGGACTCAGGATGTCACAACACTAGAGCTCAGGATGCTACCACACAACCCATTACCCAGATCGTTACAACACAAAAGACTAATGGGCACACAGCTAGGATCTCGGCCACACAGGATGTTACGAAACAGCCGACTAATCTACAAACATCAACTCCATCAACTAATCAAGATGTAAGAACACAGCCAACCAACCTGCTTACAACAACAAAGCCAGCACTCCCCACCTCCCCACCAGTATTTATAGAGAGATGGCATCTCCGATCACGCTTTGCTCGCACAAGCACGAAACTGAAGACACCAGCCTGAAGATGATGAGTGGGACCTCATCGAAACGTTGCCAAGATACTCTCAATCTTGCATGGGAAAAGACCCGAATACGCCAAGACTTGCATATATATACATATACATACATATTGATATTATATATGTGTGTATATATATATATACACACAAACACATATATATTATTATGTGTGTATGTATATATATATGTATACACACACACTTATACACACACACATGTATATGTACTGACACACAGACATATGGGCATACAAACACACACACATATTTACATACACACACACATACTGTATATATGTACAGACACACAGACATATGGACATACAAATATATATATGTATATATAAATGTGTGTGTGTGTGTGTGTATCCCTGAATCTGTAAGTAGTGCTCAGCATACTTGTTTGTTTATGTATGTATTTATTTATTTAAATTAAAGCTACTAAGAAATGTCATGCAAATATGTATCATGGAACTCATAATTTCTGATTCACCAAAATCCATACACTGCTGGTGGAATTTAGAAAAATGGCTTCTTGATGATTGTTTTATGGTCTGATATTTTTTTCCTAGAGTCTCTAGCTCCATTTTTGAATACCTCCTGCCAGAAGGAGAGATCAATTTTATGCAAATAGTTACTGGTGCCCTAGTACAGCTCTGTAGCATGCCACTAATGATCACATTGAAATGCTGACAGCAGTCACATTTAACTTTCACCCACAAAATATTCCCATAAAAACCTGCCATATTGTCTACTGTACATAGAACATAGTTATAGTTATAATAGTTGTTTGTTTGCTGAAAGACTATAAAAGATGGCTGCTCCTCATCTGACCATGTTATGGATGGTCAGCACATGTTGTGTGCTACTGATGTGAGACTAATTCCTCCAAGGTTGCTGAAATATAGCCACAAAGATGGAAAGGTCCATTTAGGATATCAAGTCAAAGTTTCTGTTCATTACAAAAATCTAAACCGAACCATTTAAACAAATGGATGTCAGGCCTCCATTTGAACACCCTGAGCTAAAGATGCTTACTTTCCCATAGGAACTGCACAAAGGTCATTAAGGATGATGTTACATAAAACATAATGCCAGTCTACACTCATGAACAGGACAGTAGGTCATAGTTGGATGGTTTGTTTTATTTTTTCCACGATTACGTCATTGCCCTTTTTCTATCTCTCTCTCCTCCCCCCTCAGGAATGGGAAGCCTTATCTACATTTAGATATTAAAAGCTACAGTGAGCCAATGGACTGCCTATTTGAGGTTGGCTAATGTCCAACTTCCTTTTAGCCACTTTAAAAATATTAGTCTTGTCACAAAATCGTGTAGAGGAGTGTTTTATAGAAATGATTGGGTCTTTGTGGTTCTGAACTGATTCAGGACACCATGAAACTTCATATTGCCTTTACACCCTTTCCATAACATTTGCAGATTTTAGTCTAATCACCTCTTCAGGGAGTAGCAGCATATACATTCTTCCATTCCATTCCATTCCAATGTTCAGAAGTAAGCACTATTAGTAGGGTAGTATGAAGCAACCATTTTGGAAGGGCCCCTGGGACAAATAATGAATTAGATTCAAGTGTGTATCCACTGCCCACTTGGGGCATAAAACCACCAAATTAGTTTGCCATTCCCCACTGACCAACCTTTTATGTGTTATTCTATAAATGGAAATATCAAATTTCATATAGTTCCCTTCCTGCCAACTCATTTGCATCGACTATTTCTGCTCCAAGCTTTGGCTGGCTCGTGATTCAAAAAAAGACCAGCAAACCACAGAGGGGAAAAAAGGTATAACTTAAGCACCAAAAGAGAGAGAACAAAACCAAATGAAGGTCCAGAAGCAGACTTACAATTCACCTCAGAACCTACCTTTTAGACAAAATTGTCTAATTCTAAGGCTGTAATCCAAATTTCATTTTAGATGCACAGAGATGCCTTCATTTCCTAAAGATTTGATTGTAGGACTGGATACAAATGCCCTTTTGAAATTTTCCACCAAACTTGTGAGCAAATTTTATTTCCTGTTTTTTAGAGGATAAAAATTCAATTTCTGAAAAGTGGGTTTTCCCTTAATGAGGACAATAGCATGGCTATATAAGAAAGTCCAGTCCCTTTTTATGTTTTATATACTGTATGCTTTTGAAATGTAATTGAACAGCATATCTATGGAGATTCTCAGTTATCCAGGTCCTAGTTATCCCAAAGTGGACTTTGTTTTTCCTTGAAGATGTTTTGCTTCTTATTCCAGAAGCTTCTTCTGAAGCAAAATGTCTTCAAGGAAAAACAAAGTCCAGTTGCCTTTTGAAAAAGGACCTTTGGGACAATTGAACAGCATGAAATTGTTGACTAATTCATGCAGTCGTGGGATTCAAGTAATTTAACAACCGGTTCTCTGCCCTAATGATTTCTTCCAACAACCAGTTCACCAAACTGTTCAGAAAGTTAACAACTGGTTCTCCCAAAGTGGTGCGAACTGGCTGAATCCCACCACTGAATTCATGGACATCCCATGCTATCAGGTGGATATTCAGGAACTGCCCATTCTGAAATTTCAGCAACCGCACAAAATAAAAGAAGGAAAGATGAAATAACTCCATAGTGACCTTTGACTGGTAGTGAAAGGAGTCACCTATCTAGAAGCTATCTATTATTTTGTAAATGAAATGGAAGGTTAGGTGTTTCTTTCCCTCTTTTCACAAAGTTGGGGCTATGACTAAATTGGGTGTTTTAATCTGTGTTTCGGCCAAAATATTTAATAATTTTAAGGGATTTTTTAATATTTGTATTATTTGTATTTTATCTTGGCTGTTCACCGCCCTGAGTCCTTCGGGAGTAGGGCGGTATAGAAATTTGATTAATAAATAAGTAATAAATAAATGACTCTATTTGCAGCCTTGTCCCCTGTGGTGTCTGCCCATCCCACATGCTCTAGTACCGTGATGGCGAACCTATGGCATGTGTGCCACAGGTGGCACGCGGAGCCATATCTGTGGGCAGGCGAGCGTTGCCCTAGTTCAGCTCCAGCGCTCATGAGCATGCCGGCCAGCTGATTTTTGGGCCTTTTGGGCGCACCGGAAGTTGGGAGACAGGCTGTTTCCAGCCTCCGGAGGGTCTCCGGGGCGGGGAGGAAGGCTGTTTTTGCCCTCCTGAAGCTCCAAGAAAGCCTCTGGAGCCTGGGGAGGGCGAAAACGGGCCTACTGGGCCCACCATGCCATTTTGTGCCAAAAGCAGGGGGAGCATGGGGGTTACGCACGCATGCGTTGGGGTGCAGGGCGGGGAGGGCATTAAGTGTGTGCACGTGTGTGTGCAACCCCCCCTCCCGTGCTCCCCGGCAAAAAGGTTAGCCATCACTGCTCTAGTACATTGGGCACACTGTGGGTTCCTTCCTTGAAGCATTGTCATTTGATGGAACCTTGGAAGTATGCCTTTTTCACTGCATACCTGTCCTCTGGAACAATATACCTCTGGTGGATTTTTTTTAAAAAAATTGTTTTGTTGAATTTTTACAATTAAACAATCATTATTCAACTCTTGTGCATGACTGTGACCATTTACATACATCATACTAGTATTCACCTATACTCTATATATTTTTACTAAATCTACATTCTATTCTTTTCCCTTTTTTCTATTTTCTGCTGGATTTTATAAAGGTTGAAAAACCTGGTTCTTTCCTCTTCCGTTGACTAGAGTTCCTGCCTATAATGTAAATTTGAGTTTCCAATTTGTTGTTTTTACTGTATTGTTTGCTTGTTTCTTGTATGTCCCCAGAATTACAATGGTTCAAGTTGGATGTCCATATGAATTTCAGAAAGAAATAAAGAACTATTTTAATGCAAAAATTCATTATTGTATGGGAGAAAATCAAAATTGCACTAAAAAAGCACATAGCATTTCCAAGAAATGCCTAAGCATTTTGTAGGGAAGGTGCAAAAACAAGAACTGAATTTAAGTTTATCCTGGATTTAACAAATATATACCTCTATTTTTAGTCCTTAAGAATGACTACTTTAGTTCAAACAAAAGTCTTGTCTTTGAAAAAATTGCGACATACACCGTTCATAGATTATATGAATAGTTTTGATGATTTCAATATTATACCTTCAGAAATAACATAACATATTGTTTCAGGTCTGTTTTGTACTTGTTAAAAATAAATATGTTTTATAAAATCACTAAGGTTCCAAATTGTCACTTTTTTTGGTGTATTCTAAGTACATTTTAGAGAGATATAAATCTTTGAGGGTCAGAAAAAGATAATGCAGTCAGGAGTCTCTGCTTACTCAAGAGAAATCTAGAAAGACAAGGAGGCTCTTGAATTCACAGTTTATTCACCTACTGGCAGAAAAAGGGAGTTATGATAGGAATTAGAAAATAGGTTCTTGAATGTTTCACTTCGTGGAAAAGGTGATGTGCAACTTAAACATGCAAAATATTCCAGTGAAAATTTGTCAAGTCATTGGATTTAGGCAAATGACACAGGGAGACGTCTCAGCCAATCCTCTTAGTTCAATGGGCTTATTGAGAGAGTCAAGAGCATTCCAATTAAATGGGAGTGTTGGAATGTGAGGATTCCGCTTTTAATAAAATAGTTGCCAGGATATGGGTGCCCAGGAATAAAACATCATTCTTCTTCTTCTTCTTCTTCTTCTTCTTCTTCTTCTTCTTCTTCTTCTTCTTCTTCTTCTTCTTCTTCTTCTTCTTCTTCTTCTTCTTCTTCTTCTTCTTCTTCTTCTTCTTCTTCTTCTCTTTCTCCTCCTCCTCCTCCTTCCTCTTCCTCTTCCTCTACTTATTCCTTTTCTTATTCCTCTTCTTCCTCTTCCTCTGTCAAAGGAGATACAAAGTTTTGGTTCTTGCTCTTCCCAGCAGCCTCAATCATTGTTATTTGATGTTGTCGTAGTGTATCTTTGATGTTGTCTCTTCATCTGCTTCTGGGTCTACCTTGTGTTCTTTGACCTTCTCTTTTTGTGTATGTTTTGTATGGAACAGACTCCCAAGACATCCTCTCCAAGTGAGCAAATCACTTTATTTGCTGTTTTTGTATGTACGGTAGTTTAAAATGCTTTTTTACCAGAAGATAAGTGTTAAAGATTTCTCTGCCATTCTCCCTATTTCCCAGAAATATTACAAGTCATTCTGAGATGCTATTGATCTGTTGATCTTTCTGGACAGTTGAGCACACTATGAAACAAAACACCAACCATTTTTTAAAAAAATCTAACTGTGAGTCCAATTGGGGTGCAGAGACCTTTTTAAGATTAAATTATATGTTGGGAGCTGGCATGTTGCGTTGCAGTATTACACCCACAAGCACATATTCATTCCCACTTGTTTAACTTAATCTATGCTACAAGAGGGATGGCTGCCAACACATCTGGTGCCCGTGGGCACCATGTTGACAACTCTAGCTGCAGTGGCATTTCTGGAATACGTGAACCTTTGCACTGGACCAGTTTAGAAGAGGTGTGAGTAATATGAAGAAGAGAGAAAAGCTATGCAAGGCTGGTCTATAAATGGCAAACGCTGTATAACATAATAGTGTTTCCTTTAAAACCCCCAACCTGCTTGCCTGCACTAAAGAATATAAATATGTATACTATTGTCTGGAAATAGTGAACATTTTCCCTCAATATTTTATATGTTTTTTTTTTATATTTGCTACTCTGCCCACTGAGGATGACTCAAGATGAAAGCAGGAAGTTTGAAGGAGCTCATTTTTTATATGAGCAATGACTTAGTGTGAAGGCAACATTTATTTTATTTTAATTTTATAACCACCTATTTCAGACAAGTGACTCGATATGAAATGTAATGCTTAAGGCTACTTTCAATATTCCTTTAAAGATTCAGATTTTCCTCCCTTTATAACACTCTGTCCTATTCCAGTTCACCCGCTGAAAAAGATTCCTTGCACAATGTTTTATAGGGGAGAGAAGTTACACTGAAAAATACATTAATTGATCATTTTCTATACCATTTGCAGAATTATGCTGGTTCATTGAAAGAAAAACCAAATCAGATTGGATAGCATTTAGCTGTAGTTAAAAATTACAAACGCAGATAATGAACACCTGCACATATCAATCCATACATGTCTATCAACAAAGTATCTCTATACTCGTCCACCTGCTATAAAGCTATGTTACAATCCCTAAGAGAACGAAATCAAAGAACATTTTTAAATCCAAAATGCTGATTTAGAGATACCACGGTTATCAAACATTCATTTGTCTAATCTGCACATAAAACCACACAAACGTCTTTCCGTAATAACATATTTGTTGGCATTGTTGTGGGGCAAATGGACAGTTATTCTTTCCGTGTTGCGTGCTATTTAAATATAGGGCTTCTGTTGGGCTGAATTGATATTTTCCTGTATTTCTGTTATTAGAAAATGATATTTTTTTGCTTAAATTCTATGATCGTGACTAACACTTTTCATGATAATCTGTTCTATCACAATATTACTAGTAATCAGCAAGCTGTCTCACTCCCAGTCACAATATCATACCGTAATCTTTGTTGTTAAGTTAGTTCAGCCCATTTTAGGAATAGTGCTCAAATTATCAAAGTTCTATTCTCTGAAAATAAAAAGTCTATTTTCTGTGGTGGGTCATTTTTCCATCTATGGGAGTGCCCACATTCCCCAGGAACATGTGGATTATGCAGTGCACTTCAGAAATACTTAGAAAAAGGTAGCTTCTGAGCGTGTAACATTCTTTAAAGCAGCCAAATATTTTCTTGAGATGATATAGTTCCTTGCAGCTGCCATGTCTTTTTTTGTTTACCCTCTCCCCATTCTCTCTCCCCCTCCCTCCCTCTCCTCCCCTCCCTCCTTTTAGAATCAAATTTATTCTGACACCATTAAGCCAACACATCAACAATCACCTGGGCAAATCACTTAATCTTAGAAAGCACCAAGAGATTGATTGGGAGGGGAGGGGAGGTATTTGGCAGGCTCCCAGGTCTTCCCAAATATATTTGTGAGCTAGACATGGAGGTGGGCTGCATTAGGTCAAGAGGCTGGCATGATCTCTAGAATATCATAAACAGGTGAGCAGTCTTATATAGGCAGAAATGTTCTGTTATATGCAAACTATGATTTCTTTATAGCAAGCAGACTCTTGGAGGCAACTTGAGCTTAACTGGGCATAGAGTTATTCAATCAATTTGTGGCGAGGTGCCCAAACATCTTCTGAGTCTGGTATAGAGTCATTTGGCATGGCATAAACCAACTAAAGAAAAGGCATCAAGCAGTAGTCATGGGAGACCACCGAAAATAATTTAACTTCGAAGCTTGTTGAAACAAGTAAAATCATTGGATGGCTTACTTTTGCTTCCAAGAATGTGCAAAAGGACTTTAGATGAACTACAGCGATTCAAGGGCATGTGGGGAGAGTGAAACTGAATGTGTACACATGGAGACATTTGGAATGAACATAAAATCTTGTGACGACAGATTGGGGAAGGCACATCCAGAATCTCTGATGCATGACTGTCCTTGACAACTAGCCTTCTAATCCTTCCCCTCTGTGTTCCCTCCCTAGCTACTTCTACTAGGTGAAAGCTACCTCTGATGCAATTAACTAGATACAACTAATACACTACGATATGTGTGTTTCCATCCAAGTATAGGCAAAATTCACCAACAGATCTGTTAGTTGCTGGCATATGAGGTGTGCATGCCTAATTGGAGAAATGGGGGAAAACACTAGTGAATATTGCCAAAGGAGTAATTGCATGTTTCAGGATATAGATGAGCCCAGTTTTAATGTCAAATATCATTATTAATACATCCCCCAAACTATTCTTTGCTGGCTTAGACTGTAAGCTGTTATTTTGCATATGCACCACCAACATTGCCAGACCAAGCACCAATGGCCAGTTTTGCAGACCTTTTAATGTTAAATTTCTTATTTTTTTGAGCAACTCATACAGTTAGGCCTGAAACTGTGTGAGATTTTTGTGATAACTATCCTGTTACATTTTTAATATTAATTTCAGTGTAATTGCTCTTGGCTGATTTGAAATATGAGAGTTTGCTTGCTCACAGTTCAATCCTGTACATCTTTACAGTATTCAGAAATGAGTCCATTGAATCTAATGGAACTTAATCCCAGGTAGGTGAATACAGGGCTGCAGCTGCTTAGATAAGTAGCTTCTGATAGAGATTATCTTCTCTAATTGAGTCAACACTGTCTCTTGTTTCTTTCGAATGTTTATGAGTTTGCTGTCCTCCCTCCACATCTAAATCCCTTCTATTCCTGGCTGTGTTTGTTTTGAGTAACTGAGTCGAGGTATTTCCAACTATCTTTCTGTCATGAGTGCTTCTGAGAACTGCAGCTCACTGAGATAATACAATAAGGGGCTTGCATGTTGATCAAATATTTATTAGTGAATATTTGCCAGCATCAGAAGCCAAAAGAGGACTATCGGGAAAGAGATGAGCGTTTCATAATAATTAACCAAGAATGTCTATAATCCATGGGTCAATTCTTAATCAAGTGTGGGAGATTTCTATTTCTATTTCCCTATTTCCAAAGCATGATGCAATTGCAAGGATGATGAAATAGATGGCTAAGAAAGTTTTTACATGTGCATCACTGAGAATTATAGCATTTTAGGATTTGAATGTCAACTTTGTATATAATCTTTAAAAAACTTTTTATGGAACCCTTCACTAGGACATTGGGCCTCATTGCAGAGACTGTTGACTTTCTGTAGCAATGGACTATTTCCTAACTCATTGCTTTTGTGCCAAATTAAAGCATACATTAGTGAAAAGTGAGGTGCAAATATATTGAAATTCTAGGTTAAACCCTGCATTTATGAGATCTAAGTCTGACGTTCAGTATATGTACTTACATGTCAGAACTGAACCAACTAGTGAAAGTTTCTTGCTTGCTTGCTTACTTACTTACTTACTTGCTAGGAGAACTGCTTTTAAGGCCTCCTGCTCTACCACTGCCAATGAAATAAACTGAGGTGAGGATTTCTCAATGGAAATTGATCATTATGAGGCAAAAGCAGATTTTATTCATATTGGAATATGGCTATATGCAAAGCTACATAACACTGTGAAAATAAATGCCCAATGTAGTTGGGCAGAACTAAAACCCCTGAATTCTTCTTACATAGTAATTTCTTTCTTTGCCTGTAAAGTACATATAGTCTACCCTGTTTATATCATGGGTGTCCAACCTTTTGGCCTGCCTGGGCTGCATGGATTGAAGAGGAATTGTCTTGGGCTGCATATAAAATATATAATAAAGCCAATGTATATAATTAACAAACTTTATTTTTAATATATTTTATTACCTCGTGGGGTTATATGACGAACTGTCCAGGGACCACAGGTGGCTCACTGGCCACAGACTGGACATGCCTGGTTTACTCCATACCTTGCATTATGTATGTGAAATTAATATTGTTAGTAATTTAAAATGATTTTATATAACTGAATTAAACTAATATAAATCCAGTAACATTTGCCACTGCATATTGTCTGTCCCGAGATCTTCAGTGATGTAACAAAAATTAAGAACTCCTAACAATTATGCAGAAAGCTTCAAAATGACTTGAGGGGCCATCTGTCCTCTGTTGTTTATACCTATCGGATCCGGTCAGGCAGAATGGCCATGTTTCAAGTCCTGTCAGCTAAGGAATGCCAGTTGGCGGGACCAAGACGACATGCCTTTACTGCTGCAGTGCCTGCTTTACAGAACATTCTCCCTCCAGAGATCAGGATGACCCCACCTGCTGGATTTTTTGTAAAACCTCTGCTGTGTGCCTCTGCCTGGGCTTGGGGTCTTGAGTGTGTGCAGTGGCCCATCTCTTGGTTCATCTAATCATTACGATGGGTGCTTTATTCTCAGCTGCGATGTATTTTAATGTTTGCATTATCTTAACTGTTTTTACTTCTTAAATTTTGTTCACTGCGCAGAGTTACTTGATGAAATGAATGGCCATGCAAACTAATTAATTGATTGATTAACTAAATAAACAAATAAATTAAAAAATGTCTTCCTCTCTTATGTCACT
Source organism: Pantherophis guttatus (assembly GCF_059756535.1). Lineage (NCBI taxonomy): Eukaryota > Metazoa > Chordata > Lepidosauria > Squamata > Colubridae > Pantherophis > Pantherophis guttatus. Next base: position 285,672,191 of record NC_142063.1, on the reverse strand, counting down.
TTCTTATTACTTTCAAAAGCCCAATGCTTTCTACAAAATAAGTAGTATTTAACCTACTCACTTTTTTCCCCATTGTTCCAGAATCCAAGAGAAGGAAAGCATATTTTGCAGAAGAAATAATATGTATTGTTGTACATTATTTGAGATTTCTCACTGCAGAATATAGCATATGTTGGAAATATACATTTGTCTTGCAGTATAGAGAGACTCATTTTTTAATACACATGAGCATAAATTTGCCTGAAGTGAATACAGAAATTGAATGAATGAATGGATGGATGAATGAATGAATGAATGAATGCATTCATTCATTCACTCACTCACTCACTCACTCACTCACTCACTCACTCACTCATAATATAAAAGAGGGGCCATGAATTCTCCAGTAATATAGATTGCTAATGCTGGAAAGAAAATTCTTGCTTTGAATTCCATTTGGGGAGGGGTCTATTTGTTACTGCTTTATGCAATTATCTAATTATTATGAGTGCACAAAAGCACTTTGTTAAGATGCTTTGCTCAAATGGTGTTCAGTGGAATATACACAAATTAAACATACCAACAGGTCCAGACTCCAGACCAAGGAAAGAGGAAGAGAGGATTTCCATTCCAACCTGAAACAAGTTTTTGTTCAGTGACCATAATTCTGTTGAATAAAGGAAGCTGATCTGGTGCCAGAATGCTCATGTTTTGTATCTCTCTTCCTATCCTTATATGGCTTAATTGCCATTGGCTGACATTGTACACATAGTATATTAATGAGTAACATACATTCTATTTTCATAGATATACATACTGAGACTTCCTCTTGGGCAGCATGCAAATATTGCCCCTTCATAGAACAGGAAAACTTTAGCCCATCCTCCTCCTGTGCCATGGCTCCAAACTGTGAGTCCCACAAAGCAAAGGCACATGGGTATGTTTGCCATTTGTGGCAACTGTTGAAATAATATCTAGACATTAATCTGTGAGAAATGAGATACTGTTGAGTGGGAATGACAGGGCCTCCTACTGTCTGGAGAGCAGAGTGTTAGGATAACTGAATTTTGTTGAGACACAGCCTGGTTGTCTCATCCCCACAAAGATGGATGAGATTTGCAGCATCTACATCTAAAATATATCTATATCATCTTTCCCTTGCTTAGGTACAAGTATGAGAAACTGAGCCAGTATGAGATGTTTACTTTGCTGAAGAAAACCCAGCTTCAAGTCCACTCTGAAGTCCACAATTCAAGTGCTCCTTACATGAGGATTCCCCCCCCCCTTTTTTTTTGTCAAGAATGTATTAGGTAATATATATAAGTATCAACATGAATTGAATACATAAAATAAATACGAATCGAGAAAACATTAGAACAGGGACGGTAGGCACGCTGAATTGCGGCCAGAATCCTACTGGTAGTCACTATAGTTCACAAACCATTAAGGTACACTTTTAACTATTCACATTCCTGCATTCTGGATCAGTTGTAGCTTCCAAGAATTCTTCAAGGGCAGCTCCATATAGGGGGCATTTGCAGTAGCAAAGAAGTCAGAGTGAATGTCAGTTGGACCTTCAAATCCAGGACAGGCCATAATTGGTGCACAGACTGGTTTTCTGCAAAGGCCTCCAAGCAAACAGCTGTTTCCCTACTTCATTTGACAAAATACCTCACCACAGTTTGATTAGCAAACTGGACAAGATGGTATTTTTGTTCAGGGATCCATATCTGGTTTGAAAACTATATTCAGAAAATGTTAATCTTCCAGAAACTGGAATATGACATTAAGTGTGGGGCCACAGAGTTTGATCTTGTGCCTAATATTTTAATGTAGGGGTGTCAAACTGGTGGCTCACAGACCGGATGCCACACCCACCTCAGCTCTATGAAGAGGAAAAAAGTCATGATACGTCACATGATGGCAACATGACACAGCGAGTTTGACACCCATGTTCTAATGTATTTTCACTTATGCCTTGGATCAAAAGACGGAGGAATTGCTTATCTAATTTTCAGAAGGAATAGTTGGGTGGGAGTGCTGGTCTTCTAAGACAGGGGTTCCCAACCCCTGGTCCATGGACTGGCACTGGTCCACAGCATGCCAGAAACTGGGCCACGCAAACAAGCGAAGCCCCATCTGCAGGATGCAGGCAGCACACGAAACCACGCCCCCATCGGTCCACGGAAAAACCTCTCTCTATAGAACCAATCCCTGGTACCCAAAACGGGGCCACTGTTTTAGGAGATGAATAAAATTCAAAATATTCATGATAGTTAGAGAAGTGGGATGAAAATAACAGAATGAAATTCAACAGAAACAAATTCAAAGTTTATCACTTAAAAAAAAAAGAATCAAGTGTGAGAGTAAAGGAGGGGAATGTCTGGTTTGGAAATAGTACTTGTAAAAAAGATACTGAAATTATAATTGAACATACATCGTATGACTCTGTAATATTATTGTAGCTTTTGCTTACTGCAGCACAACATAACTGGCTGCATCATCAGCAATTATTACATGCACACATACATTGAAGAACAATTCAGTGAAGAAGTTGTATGATAATAGAATTACAGAATTGGAAGGGTTATTTACACCATGAGATCCAACAGTGCAAAAACCCAACTAAATCATCAGATGTTTGTCAATAAATCTGTGTGACATCTTTGGCCTGTTAAAACAATGGAATTTAGAAGGGAAGGTGTAGGGTTACATATACCACTAACTAGACTTGTGGCAGTGACAAACTTGATGTTTTGCTCTGGAGCAAGCTTCAACACACAAATCACTACATCTTGATATACCACGAGCATTGTTTGGTCATTCCACTTGTTCAGTGTAAGGGAACTTATTACCTTAGTGGATAATTGATTCCATTGCTGAATTGCTCTGCAAAGACCTTGTTGACACACACACACACACACACACCCTTGCCTATCTATAAATTTTCCTCTTGTGAGTTCTGCATTTGTGTGACAGGAAGCCAGGAAGATATAGCTGATACTGTTTACTCTACTGCCTGGATCTTAACTCCTTGATTGAGACCAATATCCTGGAGCTGGATTTTTGTCATTAAATGCTTTGACTTTGGATATATGTTTCTGACTCTCCCAATGAAGTTAATGGGGAAATTCTTTCGCATTAGAACTTGTCCAAAGAATGTGGTATGGCTATAGCTATATTCAGTTCTGATACAAATGCTGTCTCATGTCTTAAGTATGTTCCACTTTGATTTTTGTTTCACCAATCTGTTGGTGAATAATCAGTTAATCTGATGGAATAATCCTTTGACTTGTCTGAACCAGACTCATCCTCATTCTAGCAGAATATTTCAAGTCTCACTAATATAATGAGACTTGAACCAAATTTTGGTGGAACTCAAGCATAAGTTTGTCTTTTTACATGGTCATACAATACACATTCTCTGTTAATACATCACAGGAGAGTCAAGGAAGGCAACTGATTCATAATTACCTATAACAGCAGTCACCAACTGGTGGTCCGTGGACCATGGTGGTTCACAAGAAAATTTTGGTGGTCCTCAGAAAAATTATTTGCATTTTTAATATTACACTAAATCAGGGGTCCTCAAACTACGGCTCCTGGGACAGATACATGCAATGAACATTTGTGTTGCTGCAGAGAGTCTCCCCCTTCAAGGTCTTTTTGTGTGGGTTGAAGAGGGTCAGAAATTCTGACTCGGGGTCTGCTTCAGCCTCCTGGTGCGGGCTTTGGGTGAAGGCTGGAGGGAAGTGCCGCTGATGGCGAAGAGCCGGAGGGCCTTGTTCCAGTGGGACTGCATCATGGCCTGGAACAGGCTGACTATCTCAGCCCGCTGAGCCTCCAGGCGCTGGTACCTGGCCTTGCACTCCTGCAGGTCTTCCCTCTGCTTGGAAAGCCTATGCTCATAGTCCTCAGTGAGGTGCTTCTGTTGAGCCTCCTTCTCGGTCAGATCCAATTTGAACTGAGCTTTTTTGCCAACTCTTTCTCGTGGTAGTACTTAGCTCCAATAACTGCTTCCTGTTGGGGCCTAAGGAATCCAGGTGGGGAGGCGAAGAGTTGGCCACACCCACCCAGCCACATGACCACCTAGTCACGCCCACCCAGTCACATGACCACCAGCCACGCCATCCAGCCAGTCATTAGGCAGATCATATTAGTGGTCCGCAGGATTTAAAATTATGAATTTAGTGGTCCCTGAGGTCCGAAAGGTTGGTAACCCCTGACCTATAATACCATTTTGCACAAGCCACTTCTTTCTTGCCTCTATAATAACTTCCTTTGTAGGTTCACACATGATGTAGCATCATATACTGAGTGTGCTCAATCACTAGATTCATAAACTAGAGCTAATCTTATCTGTACCACTTAAAATATTTATTATTTATCAAATTTAGATACTGCCTGTCACAGTTACAGAGTGAGGGTATTTTTATATGAGAATATTTAAAATGTTTCTTTTTATTCCATTATCGGTATACCCATTTGTGACCTGTGTGATCAGCTTCAGAAAATAGAATGTCAAGTCAAAAAAATATTGTCAAGCCATACACTTCCAGAAACTGAAATGGGATTTAAGTAATCATAAAATCAATCTGCTGCTTGCTGCACACAGTCTTGCTTGGCTCAGTTGCCATTCAACTCAGTGTTTGTTGCATTTAGTGGTTTGGCAGATCCTCATGTATTTTTGGATCAAAACCTAAGACCAGTTAGGACAAAAGGGCCTGGAGTGAAGCAGAGAGAAGACTCCAGCAAAGTGGACTATTTATTTATTGTTTTAAAAATAGTTCAGCCAATCTCTTAATTGTATTGATTTTGGCAAGAGAATAGTATGATTTTCATTTTATTTTTGCAATGCTCCATTTTAAACAGTACATTAAAAAATAGTAGACAAAATTTTGGTAGACACACACATCAATGCATTTTTGTTTTATTTTTATTCCTTATTGAATGTGTCCAAGATGATAAATTTAGAGCGCGGGGGTGGCCGGCTATCTTTTCTTTAACTCTTTTCAATTTCCAACCTTATTAAATTCATTCTCCCACCTTTTCCTTTGTCTCTCATCTGTGTTTCAGTTCCCTTAACAACCTCCTTCTCCTCATTTACATTTTGTCAAAGGACTATAAACCTCTTCAAGGCCCTGTACCTTTCTAGCATGTTGTTTTATTAATTCGCCAAATAACCAAGTGAAATATGTTTTAAACCCTGTAGTCCAATCTCTAAGCACATTTTTAGAAGTTAACATACTGTATTTAAAGGGGTTTACTCAGAAGTAAGTAGACATAAAATTGGAATTTTGGGGAGGGGTGTTTGGGGGGAGGATAGCTGTTTTAAACAATTTTCTCATTTGAACTTAACACAATGGCACTACCCTCACATATGCAAGTGATGTTTTTGTGCCACAACACAGAAACCAGGTTCCAGGGTAGTCATCCTTTCCTAACCTAATACTCACTGGGGTATTATGGGAGTTGAGGTCCAGCACAACTGAAGCTACCAGGTTGTGGGGAAACTATTCTAAAAAGTGTGAAGTATATACAAGTCAGAGGTATATAAATGGTTTCAACATCCAAAATGATAACGTCCATGAATGGTTGGGGAGGTCAGAAATTTTAATTGCAAAACATTTTGCATACTTCTAACAGTTATGCAAATACAGTGCAGGTATTTGTACAGATACAACCGAGGTAGGCAAATGCAAAATACAATACAGTACACTGTATTCAGTTTATAGTACTTCTATTTAAGCCACGTATTTGATGTGCATTAAATGATCCTTACAAGTCTATGATGATCATGTTGGTGAATTTTGGCACTGTGGTTGTTAAAAATCAGCAAACTATTGTCCCCATCCTGGTTTTTTTTAAAAAAACAACAACACTAAAATCTGAATGGACCCTAAAACATGTTCAAAATCAAAGCAATCCTTCCCAACCCAAAACTTTAAAGGCAAAAGAAAATTTGAAAGGCATAGGTACCCAGAAACAGAATTATTTGGAGTCTCTCAAATAATTATGTGCTGACCTGCAGCCACCTCAGGTGTAAAGGGTCTTTCAGTAGACTTCAGGAGCTGCTGCCAATGTTCATGAAATACGTACGGATTTGAAGCTGAGTTTGACTTGTAATCTTGCTCTGAAAAATCAAGCAATGAGATGGAAGCCTGCCAAACTTCACAACTCTGCTGCATGTTCTGCTCAACCATGCAATTGTTCTTTTACTAAATAGTTTGCTCATTTCCTTGCAGTGCATTCTAGTCAGTGTCACTGTCTATGCGCAAGAATGCAAAGCTTGTCCATTTCAAAGATGATACCTTCTAGAGAAAATTGAGTGTGTGGCCTGTTGTATACTACTGTAAGGTGCAATACTAATGCCATATCAGGTTTTCAATTCAATTGCATAGAATGTGAAGGATGTGTGTTTGTGTTTTATTTTTATAGTTATAATGAACACTGAAGATGGCATTTAATTTCGTTGTACGAGGTGCAATGACAATAAAGTAAACTTAACTGTTGTCCAGTAACCCTTGAAAGCAGGTAGGAAGGAGTCTAAGCAAGCACAGGAACTTTCCATTGATTGGGAAGGCTAATTACAACTTATTAAAGGAGCCAGTTTCCACTTTTAAGTAACTTCTGTCTATTTAATCATATGGGTTTGAGAATGAAAGGGTGCAGTGAACTTCAAATTTATTTTGCCAAGTAGTTTAATACCTCCAAACCAGAACAAACACAAAGGCTGCATTAGTGTCACACATTCGATTCGGTCAGTTCCTACTCCAGGTAAATGATGCACTGGCTGAGACATTCAACAGAATTCAGAGTAATTCCCAGTTACATAAAACAGTAATATCTTGGATCTTTGCAGGAAAGGTCTGCAAAGTGTGATCTGTGGTCACACTTTGACAAATAACAAAAAAAAAATAAATTAAATAAACATCTATGCCAGCCTGATCAAAGAATATCAATCTTTAGTACCTTTTTCACTTCCATTCCTCCAAGCGCAACTGCAGGATTGATTTTTCTTTTTAATTCCCTTCTGTAAGGCTATTCTCAGGACTCATCTCTTTGTAGCCAATTAGAAGACATTAATCCAGGTTAAATCTCTCTTCTGGAATGGCTCACCACAGGGTTGTTTTAAGTTAAAACTGTCTCCCATGCCGCCACCCCCAATGGTCTGGATTCTCTTGTTTGCTTAACCTCATCTTTATGCAATGTGATGAATGTATAGGAATTCTGTATCGTGTAAAATTTAAGCAGTACTGGACTTAGGAAACATGGCTGGAATCCAAGGGTTCTTCTGTGCTTATTTGGGAGTGGCTGGGTGTGTTCACCCAATCTATTTATCTAGGGAATTAGTTCAACTTTCTAAATTCACACAATACACTGAATCATAAACTAATCGCACCGGCTGTGTTTGCACAACATTCAATAATGGAATGAATGAATAAATGAATGAATGCAACAAATATCATACCTCTATACCACTTGAGGGGTGGCAATTGGCACAGCCAAGTAGGAACTCCGCAGCAAGCCTGGCTTTGCCTCAATCTACAGAGTGACTCTTTTGGCACACATTTTAATCAGCCCTCAATTTATAATCCAGCCTTATTTCTTTGTCATTGCTCAAGTTACCAGTTTTCCTCACAGCTATTTGAACTACATGCAGAGAAAGTTGCATTTGGTATAAACAAAAGAGAGAGAGAGAGAGAGAGAGAGAGAGAGAGAGAGAGAGAGAGAGAGAGAGAGAGAGAGAGAGAGAGAGGGAGGGAGAGAGAGAGAGAGAGAGAGAGAGAAGACTTTTGCCTATTAAAAGAGCTTAAAAGAAGGGGGTGGGAAAAGAGGGTCCTTTAAAAGGTTATATCTTCTAGTCGGGAATACTATTTGCAAACTGCGCCTACCGGAAGATCACATTTCCTGCCATCCTCTGCATTGCTTTTGTTAATAATCATTAGGAACCAGCACTCAGCCCTGGAGTCACATGTCCCTTGGTGAGAGACAAGCTCTACCACTAATCCTGGTCTCCTCTCCCATTATTGTTCCATTGACTATTGTTGACTTTCTTGAGAGGCTGGAAACCAAGGATAAATGAGAAATTGGAATCCCAACACTGGTGGGGCAGGTTTTCCTAGCCAAGATTGCAACAGGCAGGTAAAACAAATAAACAGAAATTCACCATTTATCAACAGCAGTGAGCTTAGGTCTATTCAGGGTCATTGTGCACATATGTCTCGGATCTCATATGGTGCTCTAAACCACCCTGGTTTTAGATTTCACTTACCTCCCTGGTTGCATTCCATTTGCTCTGGTTCCTGCTGCTTCTTTACCATTATTTTAATGGTGCTGGCACATGACAGCAATGGCTTTAAAATCCTCTTAGCTCTTCTAAAAGTGTCCACTAATTCCATGGCAATATTTCCTTTCTTTGACTAGCTCCACTCATTAAGAGAAGGTCCCAGCGAGCAATCAGCTGGCTGATTAGCAGAGCAGAGCAATGGTATGGTTACAAAGGAAGTATATAGTTCTACTTTCTATTGCTTTAAAGAAAACAACTTTGATGGGAAAAATAGGTGCACATCATAGATTTTAGCTATTGGTTTTGTTCATTTGGAGTTCAGATTTGAAACACACAGCTATACAAATCCACCTCCAGCTATACATTAAGAAACACGTTAATCGTGAACTAAGGGTTCATCTGCATATTGTGCTTGCCCCCATGCAAAGATATCCCACTAGCCCAGGGGTAGGCAACTGTGGCCCTTTTACAACCTGTGGACTTCAACTCCCAGAATTCCTGAGACAGCCAAGCTGTCTCAGGAATTCTGGGAGTTGAAGTCCACAGGTTGTAAAAGGGCCACAATTGCCCACCCCTGCACTAGCCATTTATCAAGGACATGGATGCATAGGAATGGGATAATGAGTTCCAACAGGGTTGAATTAATGTGGAGTTACTGAAAAGTGAGATGTAAGCATGCTTGGGGAATTTCCAAGACTCTCTCACTAACATTGGGAGAAGAGGGAATCAGGCAGCCACTACTGATAGATGTATAAAAATAACTGAGGAAATTAAAAAGAAAGATGGGGGGAAATGACTGGAAGGGAGCCTTTTGATGAAGGGCATAGATGTCTGGTTGACTGACTTGTGTTCTGAACAGAAGTAGTGTCTGACAAGTGGTGAAGATACACTGGAAAATATTGTTCTAGACCCGTTTGGCTAAAATATTAATGGTTAAGCAATCTCTTAGGGTCCAAAGACTTGCTTAAAAGGAGACAAAATAGGGGTTTCCTATTGGAATTATTTTTAGTACTCTAAGACAATTTCAAAAATTGTTTGAGGGTGAGCCAAATATTTCAAAGTTAATACCAGTATATATTTAGATGGGGTTTAGGGCTAAATTTCTTGTGTTAATGAAGATTATGTAATAAGGCTACCATACCAATGCATCCAGTTCATGTTTCTGAGTATAAACATGCCTACATCTGTCTCACATTGTAATCTACCCCAAATTATTCAGTGCAATGTTATTTTTAATGATCCAGATGTGCCTCCATGTAGAAATAGATGCATTAATCTTGATACTGTGGTCAAGCAGCATTGTTCTCCATAGAGAATAAACAATTGATTATGGATTTCTCTAATTGCACAATATATTTGCACAAACTACTTCATCCCAGCATGGTTTGAGGGTCAGAGATTTCCAAAAAGTTCAGAAGACCTGCTATTAGTATAGGAGTAATTTTACCATCCAAACAAGATCTCATAGCTTGATACTGAGCATTATCATTTAAACAAATGCCATATCTGTTTGTCCTTCTCTCCATCTTTTTAAATTGTATTTAATAGCAACTGTCTCTGGGTTGAAGAATAGTTGATACCACCATTTGACATCCAATAATTTGGGAAGCTCACTCAACCTCTCTACAGTACCTCCTGGGTAGCAGTCAACATTGGACAGTATCTGTCAAAAGGCATGCAACAACAGCCAGTGTTAGCCAGATCTTATATATGCAACAGAGAACCATGGAAAGCTTTTGCTATCCAGTAATCCCATGAAGCAAAATGATATACTATTGCAACAGATGGGGAGGGAACACTGACAGTAGAGAAAGAACTGAGGCTTAGACAGTAATGTGCCACAAATTTCTGACAGAGACATATGATTGAGTTCAGATGTCATATTAAGCCATAAAACTTGTGGATGGGGTGAGCTGTTGAGTTGTCTTAGTATGGTTTATTCAATAGACCCATGATGGTGAACCTATGGCAACTGGCAAGCAGAGCCCTCTCTGAGGGCACGCAAGCTGTCGCCCAGCTCAGGTCCGCACACCTCCTGCTGGCCAGCTGATTTTTGGGATGTGTGGGGGTGGAGTGCATGCAAGAGACACATGTGCATGCGCAGGGGGTTGCGTGTACATACGCGCGGGATGGGGGAGCATGGGGGGTTGCGGCACACACACACACACCCCGCGCAGCCCATTTTTAGGCCCAGGAGGCTGCAGGGAGGCCTGCTAGGACAAAAAGGGCGGGGATGGAAAGAGCATGCATGGGGGCGGGGGAACATGGGAGGGTCATATGCGTATGCATAGGGGCAGCACATTGCATTATGGGTGCCGGCACACGCATGCCCTGTCACGCATGCCCACATTTTCAGCATATGATGAGAAAAAGGGTAGCCATCACTGCAATAGATCATAGTTAAGCAAACAATGACCAGAACTCTGTTGGAACCAGGTCATAACGATAACTCATAGTAATAATAAAATATAATTCTCAAAGTATCAAAATGTTCTAACATAGTATGTGTGCTTTAACCACACACAATGAAAATAAGATGGCTTTTCATTTGTTCAAATCCATATAGTAATACAATTCTAGATTGACAAGGCAGCAGCCAATGTAGCAGTTTAGGATTGCCTGCTGCACAAAATTGCCACAAATAAAACATGCGTGCTCACTGCATTTATTTTCAGAGACTGGTACTATGGCCTCCCTCTGTGACCAGCTCAAATGAGGTCAACCAGTACCCATTTAAGGAGAGAGATTCTTAAGAAATATAACTGCCAAGCCATGTTTCCAAAAATGCAAAACCACTTTCATCTGCCTTTTTTGGGGGAAAAAAGCAGCAGTGGCTATTTAAGGCAGACAGGTTCTTATTTTATAGCTGGAACCCTTATATAGCAGTGGATAACTGTCATGAATCACCATGGAGGATCTGTTAAGTGGATGTCATGCTGAGGCTGAGAAGCAGGTACTTACCAACATTTCAGAATCAGAAATAGGAATATGGATATTTCAATGTGCAGAATTGCTCCATTTATTTCTTTTTATTCTTCCCTGCCTGTTACCATTTATATTTTTGCTTCTTGAGCTTCAGAAGGATAGTCTTTGTATTAGTCCATCCGAAAAGGATCATGATTTATTTATGTTTATTTCTTATATTTACACTTTACCCAAACCAATTCTGGGAATGGCTTCAAAAGCCGTATTCCAATTTTGATGGGGGTCAAAGGGAACGTAAATAGAGATAAAAAAGAAAAGAAGGAAGGGAATTACAAATAAACACAAGTTTCAGCTGCATACACATTTCTTACACAGACTTTACTACTCAGAAGTAAGCAAGGGCTTTCATTGAAAGCTGCTCCTCTCTGATTGCTTAAGCAAAGTGAGTCTGGTTAGATTTATTCTCAGGTACATATGTAGCCACATTGATTAGAATCAAGTAACAAAATTGCTGGATAAACCCATAGCTGGTTCTCTATTCCCCATTTTTTCCTTGACAGTAATATATCTTTATGGAAGGTGGAGCAGTTGGTCATTGGCCATTCAGGTCTGAGTCCAGCTGAATTCAGAGATATATATTTCCAGGAAGCATTTTAAGAAAGAATTAAGGAACCTCTGTCTCAGCCAGGCCTGGTTGCCACAAAATACAATCAGGAAAGCATCTTTATTAAATTTATTAATTATTAAATTTATGTTCTGCTCATCTTACGGTCCAAAGTGACTCTGGGTGGCTTACAACACAATCAGTACAATGCCATCTTTATAGAGATGCCCTTCTTTCATTCATAACACCTTTATGGAAGACAGTGGTGCTCATTTCCACTTCTCACTATCTGCTTCTAGCCATTGCACAAATATACAGTGAAAACAGCCAGACTTCAACTGCAGGGAGAAGGCCACTGTTGAAAGCTTGTTAATTAACCATTTTTGCTATCATCAGATTGTCTTTGCCTTAACTGGTGCAAAAGATCCTGCTTCTTTGAGCAGAAGTATCCATTGATAAAATGGGTGTTCAGTGAGCCAGCCCAGAGTAAGCCTGTAGAGAAAAGGAGAGGAGATAAGACAAAGACAAGACAATGTGAGCTTGACACAATCAATGTGGACTAGACCAGAGAAAGCTTGATTTCAGTTACTGAAGGCTTCTGATTCTACTGTGGCAAAGTTTTGTTTTTGGACTAGACTTTGGAAAATATTCAAGCCTTGGAAATTCATGAGAGTTGATAGGTGTGAATTGTAATAACATAAAACATTGGGCATCCATGGGAAAGGAAAGAGCAAGGGATCAAATGAATGTAATAACATCTTGCAAATGGCATGAGTTGGGAAAAAATATACATCATTTGTGACATAGCAAATGTACCCAAAATGTATCACAATGACCTTTTGTTAGTGAAAAAGGAACATTGAATATGCACAGGCATATTTACATATACAGTTATAAGGTCAATGTAAAAACAAAAAAAGGAACATTGAATATGCACAGGCATATTTACATATACAGTTATAAGGTCAATGTAAAAACAAATGCACATGAAAAAAACTTTGTTTAGAAGTCCAGAAGTACAGAAACTATAGCTTCCAAATGTCACTGAATTATAATGCCTATTACCAAATCTGTTATTTAAATTTTGAGGGATTAACAGAATAACCGAGTTGGAAGGGACTTTGGAGGTCTTCTAGTCCAACCTTAAGCAGGAGACGCTATACCATTTCACAAATGGCTGTCCAATCTCTTCTTAAAAACCTCCAGTGTTGGAGCCCCCACAGAAAATACTTTTTTAAACAGAAGAAATAAAAGGCTTTTGGGACCAAGGAAAGGGATCATTACAGCTTCTTGTTAGAAATAAATAATTTGATAAAATTGTAAGGTTTCAACCATGGAGGATAGAAAGACAATGTACAGAAGAATGGTAAGGAATGATCCATGCACCAAAATCTGGTCATGTTTGTAGAAATGAAGGAACTAAAGCAGATACTACAACAGCTGTACGAGGGATGCTTAGTGCAAAAGTACTTGAGGAAGTACTGAAAGAGGACAAACTTGCCCAAGGCTACCTGGTAGCATAAATCCTTCTCATCTCTTTCGAACTAACTCAATTCTGAATGAATAGCATGGAAGAAAGCAAGAGAGAGAAATGGAGTAACTGTTTTTCCAGAACAGCAAGAAAGGATTTTTCTCGCCCTATTCTGCACTGATGAGACTGGAGAATCCCTTATTGTCAAACTGGCAAAACATCCCTGCCCAGGAGAACTCACTTGGTGTGTTGGAGCTGATAATCTCTAAGGAGATTTAGAGACCCCTGCTTCTGAAATTCATTTCAAAGAGAGATGGACAGTAGTCTGGCTGATGGACCATTTTATGAGCATGTAAGCCTCGGCCACATGACCACGGAGACGTCTTTGGACAGCGATGGCTCTTTGGCTTTGAAACGGAGATTAGCACCGCCCCCTAGAGTCAGGAACAACTAGCACATATGTGCGAGGGGAACCTTTACCTTTACCTTTAAGCTTCATTATTGTCTTTGCTTCTGTGCCTTTAACAACAATCTAAGATACAGAAACCAAATGGAGGAAGTTATGCTCATCAGTTTATCTCCATGATCAGAAAAAAACGTTACCAGTAAAAAAAACTGGCAGCCCTTTGGAATGCAGAACATAACAGAGAGAGAGAACAGAACAAATAGTTTTTACTGATTTCATTGCAGAGAAAAACTTTTGCGTCTATGTGCAAATATGGGAGTTTCTGCTGTTTCATTATCACTGGATTGATCGTAATTTTCTAGCTCCCCCACCTTAATCAACTAGCCTGCTGCCTGGTCTATTAAAGGAACTGGGAAATTAATCTGTGTGCCTTCTTTCACATGTTAAAACAATGGAATTTAAATGGGAAGGTGTGTGGTTACATCTACCACTAACCAAACTTGTGGTAGGGACCAAATTAACTTCTTGCTCTGGAATAAGCTTCAACACATAAATCACCACATCTTGATATACCACCAGCATTGTTTGGTCCTTCCACTTGTTCATATTTCATCTCCTTGCACTTTGGAGAGAGGAAACACAGGCTCACCTTTTGGCCTTTTCTGCATAAATGTGTCATGTTACTATGGTTACCTCCCATGGGAGGGCATGTTCTTTAGAGTTCTGTTAATGTCAGCATTGATTGACAAAGAGGCCCTAAAGATATCTTTCTAATACCCCAACTGGTTGTTGAATAGATTTTGACAAGTAAAGGTCAGGGTTGAAACCTGTTCATTGGCAGCATTTAATGGACATTGATTTATTTTCTCATATTTTGGGGTGAGATTCCATAAACCGGAAGGGTTCCACAGTCAAAACTGCTGGGTGATTCAAACTATGCTAAGATATGATGAATGTTTCTAAATTTCTATGTGTATCTATTTGGGATTGAAAGATTAACAATTCACATTCATTTAGTAGATACTTGTGCTTTAAGCATCATATTAAAGATGTACTACTTTAATAAGAGCTAGCTTGGTGTTGCTATCAAGATATCAGACTAGAAACCCAGAGTGTGCGAGTTCTAGTTCCATCTTAGGCAGTGGTGAAATCCAATTTTTTTTTACCAGTTCTGTGGGCGTGGCTTGGTGGGCGTGGTGTGGCTTGGTGGGCATGGCAGGGGAAGGATACTGCAAAATTTATTTATTTATTTATTTATTAGTCACATTTTTATGCCGCCCAACTCCCTAGGGACACTAGGGAAATCCCTATTCCTTCCCCACTCCAGGGGAAGGATACTGCAAAATCCCATTCCCACCCCACTCTGGGGTGGGGCCCCACTCTGGGGCCAGCCAGAGGTGGTTTTTGCCGGTTCTCTGAACTACTCAAAATTTCTGCTACTGGTTCTCTGAACTGCTCAAAATTTCCACTACCGGTTCTCCAGAACCTGTCAGAACCTGCTGGATTTCACCCCTGATCTTAGGCAAAAAGTCAGCTAGGTGACTTTGGGCCAGTCACTCTCTCTCAACCCTAGAAGGAGGCAATAGCAAACCACTTCTGAAAATCCTTGCTAAGAAAACTTCAGGGACTGGTCCAGGCAGTCATCGGGAATCAAAAACTGACTTAAAGGCACAAAAACAAAAAATAAACTTTAATAATTCAGTGAATTAGAAACCTTTGTCAAATACATTTGACAAAAGTCCGAATCATTTCTCCAAAATAAATAAAGTAAGCAAGTACAGTCTTATTTACTCCTTTTTTTTTAGATGAAATACTAGAGAGGGCTCACAAAAGGAAGGGATCTTTAGGTGGTCTGTCTCTGTTGCCATTTTACTTTCTACCTCCCACTTACAGCCATACAAGATGGTGACAAACAACTTTAATTCCCTGGACTCTGTTCACAGTGGCACCAGTACTGATCAGACCCCTGTGGGGGTTCCCCCCCCCACACACACACACACATTTTGACAGGTGAAAGAAGGAGAATTTCAAGGTCCTTTACAGCAGCTGGGAAGACTGACTCTCAGACTCACTCAACAGTCCATTTATCAGGGGAGCAGCTAATTGGGTAAGCCATCTCACATGACAAGGCAATGCTCTTTCTCTCACTCATGCAGTAGGCAGGATATAGCGGAGCCAGTCTGGTTCCACTGCTTTTGTCGCACTTAAAAAAAGATCCTACATCTAACTATTTTCAGACACCAAGAAATAGACAGGGTTCTCATCTTCTGTTTCTGCCCCTCCCTCATCTTCTGAGTTTTGAAGCAGCTGCCGATTTATTTGGCATCCTGTTTGCACAAAATTTGGCCCTTGAAAGATTTCTCCCCCATGCATTCTTTCTGCAAAACCATGCAAAAACAACTTTAAAAAAAAAAACTTATACCAATCCATTGTTCTAGTATTTCTGCAACACAGGAGTGAAGCTAAATTTATTTAATAATAAAACAGCCTTCTAGTTCCATGGTTTGGGACAAGCATGACCTGAATGATTGAGAATCTCCGTACATATTTAGCCAAACATCCTGCTTTTTTCCCTTTGAAAATGCTTGTTCTTTAACTTAATTTCACAATAGCATCATATAAATATAAAGAAGACATAGTGAAACTGAATAGATACACACACACACACACACACACACACATACATAATCTATTCATATATTTTTTTAAAAAACCCAATCTATTCAGTTTCACTATGTCTTCTTTTAGGGAAGTAAGGAACTTTGTTGGTGTCAGTGTATTGCTCCCTGCCTTTCAGTTCTAATGTTGACTCTAACTTCTTTTGTTAACATAAACCTCTCTTGTAAACTTGGCACACAACTAACTTTTATTATAAACAAACAAGAATTTTTAAAATGGGGAGGTGGTAATACAAAAGGAGGAACAAATGTGTCTCTTACCTAGAGACAATTTTAATACTATGTGTCAATCATGTGGTTTCCTTTTCCTTGTATTCTGGAACTTAATTGATTTCTGCAATGAGAAAAGTGACATTAAAATAATAGGAACCGAAGGATTACAAATGGAGGATAACAACATCTGATTCCCCACCCCCTACAATCCTGTATTTTAGGCAAGGCAAATATATACTAAAGACTCATCTAGAAATACTTTATAACAACATTTTGTTTATTTTTTTTCCTGCATGCAGATAAGATAAAACAGTACAGTACAGTTTGAAAGTTTGAATCTGGTAGACTATGAGCTTAAAGTGTTCCAGACGTACCTGATAGAACTGTCTCTAGAATTTTGTGACTTCTTTTGAAAAATGCTAATCCTATTTGGTCCACAGGTATATGAATTTATAATGCATAAAGCATTTTCCTTTACCACTGCATAAGTTCATAGCATCAGAACTTAAGAAATTTTAAAGGGCAAAGAGTTGGGCTATTAGAAAGCATTTTTAATATATTGACCAAATTGATACTTGTATAGATAGCCATAAGTCCTAAATTACATAGGATTTTTTTTCATTGTTGATCTTAGTTCAGTTTGGATTTTTCCTGAAGGGAGAGTAAGAATTGTGAAGTTGCTCATCGAAAGTCTCAATGTGGACAGAAGAACCAGGATCTGTTCAACCACATGTTCCTTTAGATTAGCCCCCTCCTTCCCACCCTTGAGGAATTTCATATAAAGTTTTTGCTTTGAGCAGTTTTTTGATCTAGCTTTCCCCCCCAAAAAAATATTAAAATATTTTTACACTAGATAGGATTTATAATGCACAAGGTCATCAAGAGTTATTTCCCAGCTTTTTCTTTCTATCTATCTATATGTCTGTCTCAAAGGTGTTTTCGGACTTCCTTTTTCTTTGAAGATGTTTCGCTTCTCATCCAAGAAGCTTCTTCAGTTTTGACTGAGTGGTGGGGGATGGAAGGATTTATATTCCTTGTAGTCATTCTATGATGAATATCTGAAATATATAAATCCTTTCATCCTCCGCCATTCAGTCAGAACTGAAGAAGCTTCTTGGATGAGAAGCGAAATGTCTTCAAGAAAAAACAAAGTCCTGCTGCCTTTTGAAAAAAAACCTTTGGGATAACCATGACCTAGAGATGATTGAGAATCTCCATAGACATACATCTGTCTGTCTGTCTCTGTGTGAGTCATCTGTCATCTATCTATCTATTTGTCTATCATCAATCATCTATCTGTGTCTGTCTGTCTGTTTCTTGGTCTATCTATTGTCTGTCCTCTGTTGTTGTTATCTATCTATCAATCTATCTATCTATCTATCTATCTATCTATCTATCTATCATCTATCTATCTATCTATCTATCTATCTATCTATCTATCTATCATCTATCTATCTATCTATCTATCTATCTATCTATCTATCTCTCATCTAGATAGAGCTCCCATGTAACACCTCTCCTGCACGAGCTGCACTGGCTTCCGGTGGTCCTCCGGGTGTGATTCAAGGTGTTGGTTAACACCTTTAGAGCGCTCCATGGTTTAGGACCTGGATATCTACGAGACCGCCTTCTGCCACCGAGAACCTCCCACCGGCCAGTACCCTTCCACAGAGAGGGGCTCCTCGGGGTGCCGTCAGTCAAACAATGTCGATGTCGACTGGCGGCCCCCAGGGGGAGAGCTTTCTCTGTGGGAGCACCTGCCCTCTGGAACGAGCTCCCCCCAGAGATACGGACAATTCCAGATCTACGTACTTTCCGTCGGGCCCTCAAGACTTTTTTATTTCAACAAGCCAGGCTGGCCTAACTTTTCTAATTGTCTAATTTTAATTTTAATTTTAAATGGGGTATTTAAATTGTTGGGCCAAATTGTTTAATATATTTTAAACTGCTTTTAAATTTTGTATTTTATGTTTTTTATTTTTGGCTGTTCACCGCCCTGAGTCCTTCGGGAGAAGGGCGGTATATAAATTTAAATATAAATAAATAAATAAAATAAAATAAAATCTACCTACCTACCTACCTACTCTCCATTCTGTGCAAGGCAAAAGACAGTGAGTGACCATGGATGGATTGGAGTTATAAACACCTCTTGGCTTTCCTCCTCATGATGTGATTGAACAGCACTTGCATTTGTTAAGAATTGAATTTATTTATATAAGGATGGACTATGCCTGTTTTATATTTGTACAGTAGATATCAGCATTGTGTTTTGTTTTAAATGGCTTGACATTAGCAAGACTTCCATTTTCCTCGCTCCTTTTCCCTAACTCACTTTTCCAAAGGTTACTTAGATTGTGTTTTTCAAGAGTTTGTACAATTCCCCTCCTCTGGCTTCTGCTTCCATTATTGGCCTTGTAAAAAAAGATTTTCTCTGCAGTGCTTGGATTTGTAGTTTTTAAAATAATCCCTCTAGACCTGAGAGGACTTGCTTGTTTCCTGGTACAAATTGTATTATTTATCAAATCCCTGTTGTTTTGTTCCACTTAGAATAATTTGATTTGGACCCAGCTTGGCCCAACAATAGAGCCTGTGCTTCATCCAATTCTGTGCTACAGCTTACCCAATTGGCTTGCATGGTCACTGAATCCCACTATCAGTTATGCAATGGCATCTCATTTTATTTACTTTTTAAAGTCCATTTCAGTCTGTCCATTTATTCAGCCTCCTAAGACTATTTTTAAATGATACGCCTGGCTAAGGATGCTACCCTTACTCTCCATATGATTCATTGGCAAAGCTACTACTTATATGTTTCATCATTGTTTTCTTCTCTGGCTGTTTTCTTCCTTTGTAAAGTGGCTCCAAGTATCTTTTCTATGTAAGTTCATTCACATGACTTTTATTCACAAGTCATGACCGCTTGTCCCATTTTTAAACCACTTGGTGGGTTTAAAGAGCCCTCAAGCGTATTCATTTTATTTTTACATTTCCTCCATGCAATCACTAACCTATGGCAGCCATTGGCAGCCCTGGCCAGAGCTGCTGTGGGATTGAGGGGCCAGGGCCATCTGGGTGACATCATTGATGATCTCAGGTTTTTACGAAGCTTAAGGGGATGGCAAGCCATTGAGGTGCTTTTTCCTCTTGCCACACTTCTCACATTGGAGAATAAGACTGCCTATAAGAGGGTATATATGTTTGTGTGCATGTACCCATATCTGTAGTATGTATGAGAGGTGGTATTCAGCAGGTTCTGACCAGTTCTGGAGAACCAGTAACAGAAATTTTGAGTAGTTTGGAGAACCAGTAAATACCACCTCTGGCTGGCCCCGCCCCATCTATTCTCTGCCTCCCGAGTCCCAGCTGATTGGGAGGAAATGGGGATTTTGCAGTAACCTTCCCCTAGAGTGGGGTGGGATGGAGATTTTACAGTATCCTTCCCCTGCCACTCCCACCAAGCTATGCCCACCAAGCCATGCCCACAGAACCAGTAGTAAAAAAAATTGAATCCCACCACTAGTATGTATGTGTGTGGATGGATGGATGGATGAATGGATGGATAGATAATAGATAGAGAGATAGAGAGATAGAGATAGATAGATAGAGAGAGAGAGAGAGAGAGAGAGAGATGCATGTGTATAAGCGTGTATTTTTATGGAAATGTCTCTGTAGGGGGTTTGGCAATTTACCATTGCCTTCTTTCAGGATTTTCTTTTCTTTTCCCACTTCTAGTATACAACCCTGTGATTCATAATCTTGCAAATAATAATTGGTTCCATGCTGAAACACAATTGTAATACAATGAAATTTACAGTTGTTTAAATGCCCACATTATCACCTGGTAGCAAAACCTCTTTAGGTTAGGCACATTATAAAGGAGATACCATTTCCAAAAAGATTTTCTCCTTTCTTGTTAAGACATCCAAGAAGAGGAAGCATCTGGTTAAAAGCCTCTATAGAACCCCTATAAAATATTGTAAACTACAGAAATATGAAATATGAAAACAGGAACAAACTCCTTCACATTAACTACATTTTTGCAGTCAACTATTTGATACTTTAATTTTGACGTCTATCCTAATACACCTTTTTGCAAAATACAATCTAATGTTCAGTGCATTTGGGACCTAATACCTAAGCATGATAAAAATCATATGTACACTCACATCCCTAATCAACATACCTCCAATGTCACTACTTGTATTCCTTACTCATTCCTTCCTAAATACCTGAAACAATGAAGAGATAATAGCATAATGTTGTCTTCCTCTCTCCTTGAACCTTCACTAAGCATTTCATTTATTTTCAGACAGACTTAATTTCCTTCTTATATTGTACTTAGCAAATTTGACAACAAAACGTCTTATTCATGCAAAATTCAAGCCTATTCATTTCATCATGTGCTTTCTCTAAGTCAACACATTTACAATAAATTTGTTTCTTTGTCACATTCATGCACTTCTCAGTAACTTACTGCATAACAAAAATCTGATTTGCACACACTCACACAAATTCATATATGCACCTGCAAACACCCTTGGCTACATCGCATCTCTCTTACCCTTTTAGGTGAATTCTATCAAATGTCTTCCCAAGTAATTACAAACCTTGTATACCGTAATTTTTTGCATTTAGCTGTGCTACCTTTCCTTTTGTATATGTACAGGAATAATTACAGCATTTTTCCAGTCATCAGGCACAGATGCTGTTTTTCTACAAACAAGTAGAATAAGCCAGGGGTGTCAAACTTGATTTCACTGAAGGCCGCATCAGGGTAGCATTTGACCTTGAGGGGCCATGGTTAAGGTGACCAGACGTCCCGCTTTTGGCGGGACAGTCCCGCTTTTGAGCAATTTGTCCCGCGTCCCGCGGCGTTTCAAAAAAGTCCCGATTTTTCTTGAGCCCCAGCTGATGGCTAGAAGAAAAAAAAACTGTTTAAACTCTTGCCCGGGGCTTCAAAGGGCCGCCCTACAGGCAATCAGTGTAAAGCAGTTTTTTTTCCCCCTAGCTAAGCTTCAGAAACGAAACCGAAACCAGGGTCTTTGGTGCAGCGTGACAAAATGAGGCAGAGAGAGATTTATTTTTATTTTTATTTTTCCTCCCCAAAAAAGGTAGGTGAAAAACTGCAAACAATGGGAAATTTAGGAGGAGAGTTCAAGATTTTAAAACACAAAGGAAAAAAAGCTGTATTTAACTAGGGAATTGTAATAATTGAGATACTATTAATTGTATATTGTGTTGAAAGCAGAAATGGTTAAGTTGTGGTTCGGAGGAATATATGGGAGAAATTATTTGGTTTATTATTATTGGTAAATATAATTAATTGATTTGTAAGAAATTGGATTGCATGGAAATAATTGGAATATTCATGTTCATATTGATTAATATACAAAAAAGATAGTTTTATAACTAATTGATTTATATTAAAATGTTGAATTTGTATTAAACAACTGTATTACATAATTACATAATTAAACAATGTGAGGATGGATATAAAAATAGATGACAATGGGAAGGGGTATAATATAGAATAGAAGGGAAAAATTGAATTTGATTAAGATTAGAGATGAGGATGAAGGGTAATATTGGTTTTTTTAAAAAATAGATGAGGAATAAATATGGCAAAAAGGAAATATAGAAATTGTAAATTTAATTGAAATGACTAAACGCTGTTTAAATTTGTGAACCAGCCAAATATTCTGTTCAAAGAAAATACATTGTATGTTTGTATGTGTGTTTCTAATTATTGCTATTTATTCATATTTGTTCTCTTTTATTCTTTAAAGTTTAACAATTCATTCTTTATCTTAATATCTTTATATTTGCTTGGGGTTGGCTTTCTTCCCTTTCATCTTTTTTATTGTACAGCAATCTTTCTCCTCAAACCTACCACCTCTCTCTTTTCTTTCCTTCTTACTTTCTCTTCCCCCCACCCTCTTTTTCTCCTCCCTACTTCCTCTTTCTTTCTCCTTCTCCTCCTCTCTTCCTCCCTCTCTTACCCTCACTCCTACTCTAATTTCCATTCCTTCATCCCTCTCTATTGCTGTAATCCTTTAATGCATATGGACTACTCAGAGGGCTGAAAAAGTTATTTTTGACTGGTCCTCACACTTTTGACCAGTCCTCGAACTTATGACTGTCCTCACATTTTACATTTTTGCCCTATCTTGTCATCATGGTGAAGAGAAGCAGTTGTGAAATGAGTGACATGGTTGTTAAGAATGCTGCATGGGCATAAATGTGAGGATGGTCATAAGTGTGAGGACCAGTCAAAAGCGCGAGGACCTGTCAGAAATGACTTTTTTCAGCCCTCTGGTTAGTCCTTTTGTGCATATGGACTACTCAGAGGGCTGAAAAAGTTATTTTTGACTGGTCCTCACACTTTTGACCAGTCCTCGAACTTACGACTGTCCTCACATTTTACATTTTTGCCCTATCTTGTCACCATGTTGAAGAGAAGCAGTTGTGAAATGAGTGACATGGTTGTTAAGAATGCTGCACGGGCATAAATGTGAGGATGGTCATAAGTGTGAGGACCAGTCAAAAGTGCGAGGACCTGTCAGAAATGACTTTTTTCAGCCCTCTGGTTAGTCCTTTTGTGCATATGGACTACTCAGAGGGCTGAAAAAGTTATTTTTGACTGGTCCTCACACTTTTGACCAGTCCTCGAACTTACGACTGTCCTCACATTTTACATTTTTGCCCTATCTTGTCACCTTGTTGAAGAGAAGCAGTTGTGAAATGAGTGACATGGTTGTTAAGAATGCTGCACGGGCATAAATGTGAGGATGGTCATAAGTGTGAGGACCAGTCAAAAGTGTGAGGACCTGTCAGAAATGACTTTTCAGCCCTCTGAGTAGTCCCTATACACATAGCCATGGCCACCCGGTCACATGACCAGGTAGTCACGCCCACCCAGTCACATGGCCTCCAAGCCACGCCCACACAATAAGCCACGCCCACAATGGTGTCCTTCTTACCAATGTTAAAATCTGTTCACCTTACCCTATAGACATAGCCATGGCCACCCGGTCACATGACCAGCTAGCCACACCCACCCAGTCACATGACCAGCTAGCCACGCCCACAAAATAAGCCACGCCCACAATGTCCCTCTTTACCAATGTTAAAATCTGGTCACCTTAGCCATGGTGGACGGGGCCATGGTGGGTGGGGCTAGCTCAACATCACTCGTGTCGGGTGCCTGTGGTGGCCCGAGCGCTCTGCCAGCAAAAATTGACTCCTGAGCTCTGCAGCTGCAATGGCTTCCTGCAACCATCTGCCAGTGAAAATGGAGCTTGGAAGGGCTGCCTGCGGCCCTTGCAAACTCTGTTTTCGGCTGCAACAGCCTCCTGCAACCCTCTGCCAGCGAAAACGGAGCTTTCGTGCCAGTCCTTTGCTGTTTCCAAGGTGGACCCGTAGGCCAGATCTAAACACCTCACAGGCCGGATCCGGCCCCCAGGCCTTGAGTTTGACACTCCTGACATAAGCTATTCCTATGCACACTAAAAGCATATTTTAATTATTTCTCTAGTTAATTCATGGACACCTGTAGTCATGCAATGTTTCAAATTCTTTTTGCATTTAGAACTTCTTCATGCTTTGTTTTCCTTATGCACCAATATTTGTAGAATTCTTTTATCGAAATTAAACCTTATTTTTTGTCCTTTATACTTAAGTGTTCTTTGCTGTCTTTGACCACATTCTTTCTAAATATCTCTCATTATACAATATATTTCTCTAATTCTTATGTTTTTTGCAGGAAACAATCATTATAATAATTTTCCTTATCCATAGATTATTTATTACTTGCTTATATTATTTATATGAATAATTCAAGGCAGTGAACATACCTATTACCTTTTTCTCCTCTTATTTTCCCCTCATCAGCAGTCTTGTGTGGTGAGTTGGGCTGAGACAGAGTGACTGGACCAAAGTCACCCAGACAATTTTCATGTCTAAGACGGGACTAGAATTCATTATTTTACAGTATCTGGCCTGGTACCATTAGACCAAACTGGCTTTTCTTATTTCTAATTTCATCATGTATTTATTACTTTAATCATTTATTTATTATGAAGAATGGTTGCAGGATTTGGGTTTGGCTAGTCTAGAGAAAAGGACTGGGGTGGGGACATGATAGCAGTATTCCAGTACTTGAGAGGCTGCCACAAAGAGGAGGGGGTCAACTTATTTTCCAAAGCACCAGAGGGCAGGACAAGAAACAATGGATAGAAACTAATCAAGGAGAGAATTAACCTGGAATTAAGGAGAAACTTTCTAACAGTGAAGACAATTAACCAGCTTGCCTTCAGAAGTTGTAGGTGCTTCATCACTGGAGGTTTTTAAGAAGAAACTGGACAGTCACTTGTCTGAAATGGTATAAGGTCTCCTGCTTGAGCAGGGAGCTGGACTAGAAGACCTCCAAGATCCCTTCCAGTTCTATTCTGACTGACTGACTGACTGACTGACTGATTGATTGATTGATATCATCATTTAGTCTTATTTCATCATTCTATAAAGTATCCTTTGTC
This sequence comes from Pantherophis guttatus, assembly GCF_059756535.1. NCBI lineage: Eukaryota > Metazoa > Chordata > Lepidosauria > Squamata > Colubridae > Pantherophis > Pantherophis guttatus. Next base: position 285,647,091 of record NC_142063.1, on the reverse strand, counting down.
ATATTTTTCTGCTTAGTTTAATTCCATACCAGGGACATCCATGGAGGTGGGGAGGGAAGCCATAAAAAACAGTTTACATGGCCGTCATAGCAATAGAGTTATATACCACTTCACAGTGCTTTATAGCCCTCTTTAAGCGGTTCACATATTTCCCCCAGCAATCTGGCTCCTCGTTTTACCGACCTCAGAAGGATGGAAGGCCAAGTCAACTTTGAGCCAGTGAGAATTGAACTGCCGAACTGCAGGCAGCCAGCAGTCAGCAGAAGTAGCCTGCAGTACTGCATTCCAATCACTGCACCAGTATGGCTCTTACCATGCAGTCAAAGCCTCAGCTCACATTTCATGCACATAGAAAGGGGCAGGGCTTTTATTGAATACTTTTTCATCCCCACCTCTCCACAAAGGTCACTACTTCCCACATTTCAGTGACACTCAGGAATATAATTCATTTCAATTTTTTTAAGCAGCTTCTTTTTGTGTAAATCCATTTAGCTCGGGTTCTGTTGGAAGATTAATCTATCTTCCCACTATGTGTTTAAGAAGGAAAATCATTAAAACCTTACTTAATTTTGGCATTGTTTAATATATGTACATTTTTGTTTGCTCTTCACTTTGTTTTATTTTTAGTTTATTTAACTTCGATATACAACTTCCAGAGTTGTAAGATTGGGGCAGTTAAATATATTAAATAGATTTCCCCACCCCACACTTTACAGGATTCCCTCTATCTTCCAGCAATCCATTTACTTTTACTCATGTGTTTCATTTTTTTGTTTCTTTCCATATTTATTTTTTCCTAAGATTCATTCTTGACTCTATCAAAAAATGTTCTGTTACGCATTCAGAACATTATGTCTTTCATTACATTCCTCAGTCTTTTATCACAATCAAGTTTAGTCATGTTTTTCGATTTACAATGTGAGAGAAAGTTTGTGAACTCTTTACAACTATCCATAATCCTGTAGAACTGTGACCTACAATGTATCTGAGCTTCTTCTAAGTCCCATGAATAGATAAAGTGAATAGATAAATAGAATAAATTCTGGTTAAGCAAAGGCTGTACATAAGAATGTATCTTGTCATGTTGTTATTGAATACATTCAGCCAACATTCACTGTCTACATTGAAAAAAGTATAGAAAGTTTTAGATTTGGTAAAATTTGGTGAATTTTCTACATTAACAGTGATATCAATCAAATGATTCCTGATCCTTTGATCAATCAGCTTGGAGATATTTTAGCCAAATCCTCTTTACAGAACTGTTTCAACTCACTGGTATTTTGGAACTATTTTTATGAATAGCCCACTTTAGGTATCATCCTAACATTTCAACTCAGTTAAGCCAAGCCATCAAGTAAGTCATTTCTAAACATCAAAATTCTTCTGCTTCAGCCATTCTGTTGTAAATATATTTGTGTATTTAGGAACATTGTTGTGTTGCATGATCCACATATGTTTCAGTTTCAGCTTATGGATGGATACTTTAACATTCTCCCACAGAATTCAAATCCAGAATCCAATGTTTTCAATTCCTGTGAGCCATCTAAACAGTGTTAAACCATGATATTCCCCATGTAAAACAATTCTATTTTTGTTACAAAATATTTTTCATGAGCCTGCTGAAACATCCAGGAAGTCTTTGACAAACCAGAGATAGGTGGCTGTGTGCTTTCTGGAAACCTATGGTTTCCTTTTTGGCATCCTCCCATGCATACCACTCTTATGGTGGACTCATGAACATTGACATCAGACAATGCAAGAATTGCCTACAAATACTTGTCTTTATTTTAGGGTTTTCTGTGTCCTCTTGGAGTCTTGTGCTTTTGTTGTTGTTGGATAACCACTCCTGGAAAAATAACAATGCATATTCTCCATTTGTTCTCTATCTGCCTAACCATTTGATTAGTGGTCTGCAAAATTGTTGCCAAATCATTTTGTAGGCATGGCCGGTCCTTTGAGTATTGTCCTGTCCTCTTTCTGAGGACTACATACATAAATCTTTTTTGATCAGAACATGATTCATTTCCGTAATTCTGTGCGGTAAAGATTGGAGTCTTTAACTTAGACTATAATGATTATGTCTGTACATGTTTTTATAGGGCAGGGCCCCTGAAATGTGCATCTCATTGCCACCCCACTGGTTGGAACATCTAAGTCAACTTAGTCTTTTAAGAAAGCTGATATTCTTTACCTACTTTTTATAACAAAACACAGTAAACCTTGACAAATTTTTCAATAAAGATGACACTCTACACTTTTTGGAGGGGGGGAGTTGATTAACCAGAAAATCCTTATTAATAGAAGTAGACAATGTTTTAATCACACTGTAAATCACAGAACTTCAGGCTTAAGGCAGTTCTATATACGTATTCCTACACTTTATCTTATTACTGTATATTCGTTCTTTTCCCATGTGTATGTATGAATACACTTACGTTTAAACCATATGGTGGAAATAAACATCTTTGGGGGGGGGGCTACCAGCAATATTTTCATTCATTTTGGAGTCCCCAAATTGCCAATTACTTTTTTCTGTCGCCCCTCATCTGATTCCCATCCATCCATTCATGTCAACTAGCAGAATAATTTTCTATTGCTGCAAAACAGCATTTACTGAATTCAGAACATTGCAACATTTTCTCTAAAACTCATGTGTGGTTCTTCCATTATCACTTGTTTGGAATATAACAAGCAACTATCACTAGGCTGAGGATTCCTGCTTTCATTCAAGCCCACAGCAACCTAGGTAACACCAATTCACAATTTTCAACATATATTTTAATCCTCTAAATCAGTGGTTCTCAACCTTCCTAATGCCACGACCCATTAATACAGTTCCTCATGTTGTGGTGACCCCCAACCAGGGGTGGGTTCTAAATTTTTTTACTATCGGTTGTGGGCGTGGCTTATTTTGTGGGCATGGCTTGGAGGTCATGTGATTGGGTGGGCGTGGTTAGCTGGTCATGTGACCGGGTGGCCATGGCTATGTATATAGGGACTACTCAGAGGGCTGAAAAAAGTCATTTCTGACAGATCCTCACACTTTTGACTGGTCCTCACACTTATGACCATCCTCACATTTATGCCCATGCAGCATTCTTAACAACCATGTCACTCATTTCACAACTGCTTCTCTTCACCATGGTGATAAGATAGGGCAAAAAACGTAAAATGTGAGGACAGTCGTAAATTCGAGGACTGGTCAAAAGTGTGAGGACCAGTCAAAAATAACTTTTTCAGCCCTCTGAGTAGTCCGTATGCATAAAAGGATAGAGCAATAGAGAGGGATGAAGGAAGGGAAGGGAAATTAGAGTAGAAGTGAGGGGAAGAGAGGGAGGAAGAGAGGAGGAGAAGGAGAAAGGAAGAGGAAGTAGGAAGGAGAAGAGGGGGGAAGAGAAAGTAAGAAGGAAAGAAAAGAGAGAGGTGGTAGGTTTGAGGAGAAAGATTGCTGTACAATAAAAAAAGATGAAAGGGAAGAAAACCAACCCCAAACAAATATAACAGCCCCCGACCTTCTTTCCTTCCGTCGCGAGCTGAAGACGTGGCTCTTCCGCCAATTAAACTGATCCGTTTGGGGGTACACTGGTATAATTTTAAATCGTTTTTAATTGGGTTACTGATTTTAATTTGGTATTGTATTGTGATTTGTATTGAAGTTGTCATTTTGTAAGCCGCCTTGAGTCCCTAGGGAGAAAGGCGGCATATAAATCGCAATAAATAAATAAATAAATAAATAAATAAATAAATAAATAAATAAATAAATAAATAAATAAATAAAGATATTAAGATAAAGAATGAATTGTTAAACTTTAAAGAATAAAAGAGAACAAATATGAATAAATAGCAATAATTAGAAACACACATACAAACATACAATGTATTTTCTTTGAACAGAGTATTTGGCCGGTTCACAAATTTAACCAGTGTTTAGTCATTTCAATTAAATTTACAATTTCTATATTTTCTTTTTGCCATATTTATTCCTCATCTATTTTTTTAAAAAACCAATATTACCCTTCATCCTCATCTCTAATCTTAATCAAATTCAATTTTTCCCTTCTATTCTATATTATACCCCTTCCCATTGTCATCTATTTTTATATCCATCCTCACATTGGTTAATTATGTAATTATATAATACAGTTGTTCAATACAAATTCAACATTTTAATATAAATCAATTAGTTATATAACTATCTTTTTTGTATATCAATCAATATGAACATGAATATTCCAATTATTTCTATGCAATCCAATTTCTTACAGATCAATTAATTATATTTACCAATAATAATAAACCAAATAATTTCCCCCATATATTCCTCCAAACCACAACTTAACCATTTCTGCTTTCAATATAATATATAATTAATAGTATCTCAATTATTACAATTCCCTAGTTAAATAGAGCTTTTTTTCTTCTGTGTTTTAAAATCTTGAACTCTTCTCTTTTGCCCTAAATTTCCCATGGTTTGCACCTACCTTTTTTGGTGAGAAGAAAGAAAAAGAAATCTCTCTCCGTGCCTCATTTTGTCACGTTGCAGCAGAGCCTGCTTTACTTTCAGTTTCCTTTTAGCTAGGGGAAAAAAAAATCTACTCCAGCAGCTTGCAAAACAAGAGCTTGCAAAAGAGCCTGCACAAAACAGCTGAGAGCGAATCAGCTGAGAGTCGGAGGCCGATCTAATCATGCTAATTAACCTATGCTGAAGCTGAAAGAGGCTGTTTTTTTCTATTTTTGCAGGCACCGGTCTTCTCATTTGTTTTCTTTTAATACTGATCAGCTGTAGGGTGGCCCTTTGAAGCCCCGCGGCAAGAATTTAAACAGGTTTTTTCCCTCTAGCCATCAGCTGGGACTCAGGAGGCAGCAATAGATTGGGAGTGGGCAGGTAAGCGACCGGCGACCGGCGATCCAACAGAGGCAGAGGGTGAGGGTGAGTGAAGGCGTGGGGGGGGGCGAGAGAGGGCTTTGGCGACCCCTGTGAAATGGCCGTTCGACCCCCAAAGGGGTCGCGACCCCCAGGTTGAGAACCGCTGCTCTAAGTTATAAAAAAAGCTACACTGTCGTTTAAGATCATTTTTATCCCTTTAGTTACATACTTCCCATTATCTCCAAAGTGCAACATATATTTATTTTCTTTTATATATATATAATTCATTTAAAGAATCAGGATCAAAAGAGGACTGACACTTTTCAATTTTGGTATTGGAAAAAACACCTGAGAATACTATGATTAGCCAACAAAACAAAACAAAAGAGGCAATAAAAGGGAACAAGAGGAAGGAAATAATTAGGAAAAACCCTAAGCTCAGAAAAAGCACTTCAGTTCTTGACAGCAACTGAGTGAAGACTGGGGGACCATGGGATTGTGGGCGTGGCTAAGCCAGAAGAAGTGAAAGTCAGCTCTCACTCAATTCCTGTCAAGAACCTGACGAAGAACCCAGCTATGGATAGTGGGAGCAGCACTCAGGAAAACACCTGAGAATACTATGATTAGCCAACAAAACAAACCAATGGATCATTGAACAAATCAAGAGAAGGACAACCTGGAGAAGTTTCTAATGCCAGAAGAGGTGGAAGGAAAGAAAAGAATACAAGCAACAGATGGACTAAATTACAGTGGCAATGGAAGACAAGATGAACAAGGTCAGGGGTAATTCATCATGAAGAAAAAGAAATCTATATAGACTCTAAGATTTGAAAGTGGCTTGACAATAGAAAATCAATTCCATTCTTCAATTCATGTTATTTATCATTTATGTCTCTTAAAACTTACACTTTTCCATATCCTATAATTTTCAGCAGACATCCCCATAAATATTGACTTCCGTGTATTTGGACAATCAAAGCTTGCACACAATGCTTTTTAGTACGCTAGAGAAGGTATAGAGCAGGGGTGTCAAACTGGCAGCCCATGGGCCGGATGCGTCACATGCAGGCCACACCCACCCTGGCTCCGCAAAGGAAAAAAATGTCACGATACATCACAATATGTCAAGTTAGCTATTCAGTTTGCCACCCGTGGTATAGAGCAATGTATCAGTCTTATTTGCACTCTTGCCACATGTAGTTATGCTAATCTTAAGGACAATACTGGTCAGTTTTGATACATTTAGGCTACTATGGTATAAATTGTAACCAACATTTAGTTCTATACAATGCATTTTCATACTATCCCTTAAGGTAAAGGTAAAGGTTCCCCTCGCACATATGTGCTAGTCGTTCCCAACTCTAGGGGGCGGTGCTTGTCTCCATTTCAAAGCTGAAGAGCCAGCACTGTCTGAAGACGTCTTCATAGTCATGTGGCCAGCATGACTAAATGCCAAAGGCGCACGGAACACTGTTACCTTCCCACCAAAGGTGGTCCCTATTTTTCTACTTGCATTTTTTATGTGCTTTCGAACTGCTAGGTTGGCAGAAGCTGGGACAAGTAACGGGAGCTCACCCAGTAACACAGCACTAGGGATTCGAACCACTGAACTGCCAACCTTTTGATCGACAAGCGCAGCGTTGTAGCCACTGAGCCACCGTGTCCCTAGATACTATCCCCTACAAGCTAATATATCTAATCTAGAAACTACCAAAAGCCAAATATTGACACACACTCAGGAAGCATTAAAACATTGGGCAAAATGGTTGCTTTTTTTCCCCTTTAAGTTGCTCAAATTTAACTTTTTTAAAAATCATAACTGATTTTCCACTATAAATATTATTGGGTCCCACCAAATTAATAGAAGTAAGATGGGACAAGCTGGTGCACTTGACAAAGAGAAAATGTTTGTCTTCTAATGCATTTGTATTCATAGGTCACCCACAGTTGGTCCTGGATTTTTGCTGAGGGCATGAGATAATTATGCCAGGAATTGCCAGTTGTGGTAAAGAAAATAGCCAGCAGCTTCTGGCAAGGATATAAGGCAGCTTCTAATATTATCCAGAATATTAAAGTTACAGATTGGTCTAACTTGGCAATGGTCACCTAGAGGAAGCATGCAGAATATTAAGCATCCTCTGGGCATGTGATCCCAAGGCCCTTGGCTTTTCCCCAACAGATTCATATTCTCATGGCATTCCATGGATCTCTCCCAACCATTGATCTGAGAAAGTTATTAGCCTTAGTATACTTCATTGTATGGCCTTGGGTGCTGTCCCATGTTCTGAGTGACCACTGCATGTGCTTGTTGTGTGTATCCTCCTAAACAGACAGCTGATGAGACTGAGACAATTCCTGTGGAATGCATTCATCTTCAGTAAAATACCACAGGAATTGACTAGCAACTTGGGTCAGGGCTTTGTGGCAGGAGGGGTAAAACTTTCAGAGGGTGGGTTTAACTTCTGCTTGCTTCTTCCACCCAGAATCTTTTCTAGAAAGGTAACTAAGCAAATGCTTCTGAGAATTATCCAAGAACTGCAGGAGAACAGACCAGATGGAGTTCCAAAATGATTCATCAAGCATATTAAGAAGCAAGTGGCACCCAGTAGAGTATTTTGTGTTATTGTAAAACACTGTGTTTTCCCATGGATACACACTATTTTTGCTTTGGCTTAGTTGGCAGAACTTCCTTTGCAAATATTTGAAAGGAAGATCTTAAAATTGCTCTGTATCCATTTTAAAACACTGGTAGAGATATGTTTAACCTGTCTCTCATCTTCTGGTAAACATTAGTTCCTGAGAAACTACCGGAAACTACTACTACCAGAAGATGCAAGTGGTTTCCCAAGAACTCATAATAATAATAATCCTTCATAATCTTTTTTTGTTGTTGTTGTTGTTACAAATCTGTTGATTCTTATATGGGCAAGAGTATAGAACTTAATAGAAGAAAGAACCTTAATTCCATGCAGTGAGCTGTTCAATAATCAGGGGAATTTAAGTGACAGCATTGGCAGACTCAATCAAGAATGGACTAGCATTTTCTTCCTACCACTTCACTCTATAAACTTAGAAGTGTTCTATTTCCCCAGTCTCTGCATTATTAGTCAGTTCTGCATCAAAATAGTTTCATTAGCATGAGATGTATCCTAATTGGTAGATGCTTTGCACAGGCCATTCTTTATATTGTCTAGTCATACTCATTTTCTAATAAAATCCGTTGATTTTTATACAAATGCCAGTAATTCATTATTCATAGTTTCTGTAAATAGTGAAGAGCCAACCCAGGTAGGTAGATGAGGATGGAGAAAGGACCAGACAGTTGCTTCGAAATGTTTCAGAGATCAGCATTGATTGAACAGCAACACTTGGTCACTTATGATGGGGAGATGGAGACAAATACTTCAGTAAATAGTGGAAGAGAAAAAGCTCTGTCACAAATATAACGAAGATCCTTTATACATTCTTTATACACCCTTTAACCATTAAATTATCTATGGGTAAAAAGTCTTTGGAGAGATTTTCTATAAAAAGAAATGTTCACAAGGAGATCAAACCCAACTTTTTGTTGTCTTCACCTTCTCCATGATATCTGACAAAGTGACCAAGAAAGAAATGACAGAGTGACCAGAAAGAAAGAAAGGTGGAATGTATGCCTAAAAAAGTTACTTGTGGTTATCAATTGATTTTACATCTAACTTTAACCAAATAGCAGATTATTATATGAGCTATGAGATCAGTAAACTAACCTCTGGGCAGAGTGCAGTGGATCCAGAATGTTAATTTGAACTTGGAATGCAAGCATATTATAAGTACAACCTAACCCTATCTATATCTGTTTTGAAGTGTGCATCACTGATTTAATGGGATTTATTTCCAGGCACACTTGCATGATGACTACTGTGTCTATATCAGCCTGTTTGCCAGAAATGGTATAGCAACAATGGACACATCTAGTGAACAAGGTACAGGAGCAGTGCTTCTAAATGATTATTTAACACAAAACCTACCACTTGACTATCTGCTAAAATAAATATACCCAATGAATTGCCAGAAGTAGGATAGTGATAGTGCTCGTGTGTTTCAAATACTCTAATTTAATATTTATTTCAATTAAAATTTCTAATATCATACCTCAGGAAAATTATTTAGAAGGAAATAATAACAATCAGTTTACTTTTGCAAAATTTGTCAAACTATTTAAAAAGGGATATCTTAATCTTTATATTTCTCCACTGGCAATCCAAAATGATCTACCTTTTTTCTGGTGATTTGAGGAATCTTACTGACACTCACAAGGCAATTCAGAAGAAACATATTAAATATCTGTGATCACTTCACTGCTCCACGAACATTAATGGTCAAATTTCCTGATGGAAATCTAGGTGACTGAAAATCTTTGTTCCATTGTTGCTGTTGTTGTTAGTTGTGAAGTCGTGTCTGACCCATCGCGACCACATGGACAATGTTCCTCCAAGCCTTCCTGTCCTCTACTATCCTCTGGAGTCCATTTAAGCTCACACCTACTGTTTCGGTGACTCCATCCAGCCACCTCATTCTCTGTCATCCCTTTCTTTTTTTGCCCTCAATCTTTCCCAGCATTAGGCTCTTCTCCAGTGAGTCCTTCCTTCTCATTAGGTGGCCAAAGTATTTGATCATCTTCAGGATCTGGCCTTCTAAAGAACAGTCAAGGTTGATCTCCTCTAGGACTGACTGGTTTGATCACCTTACAGTCCAAGGGACTTGCAGGAGTCTTCTCCAGCACCATAATTCAAAGGCCTCAATTCTTTGGCACTCAGCCTTTCTTATGGTCCAACTTTCACAGCCATAATAAAGAGATTTTAAGAGAAAACATAGATTTTATAAGACCGGTTATAATTAAGCAGCCTCTCCCAATTTAATGTTCTCTAGAGGTGTTGAATTGCCATTCTAATGTTTTTACTGGCTCAGGAGTCAAAGTAGTAAACCAACATGACTTGAGAACAGATACCAGGTCTGGGCTGCCAAAATGTGTATGATTTCTAGACAAGGACTAAGAGTCACAGGACACTCTGTTTTCTGCCATTTTGTGGTTATTCATATTGCTGTGGCCTATATCTGATAGCCTTTCCCTTTGCTGGGAGGGAAATTAAAAATCATCTAGTCCAAACCACTGTCCAGTGCGAAATGCATCCTTGACAGAGTTTCTGGTTCAAGACTTCTAGCAAAGGAAAACTCATCACTTTATGAGTTAGCTTGGCATTTGAGAGCAATGACTCGGGAATAGCTATCATTATCTTTTATACCTTTCCCTAATATATGCAAACTATCTTTCAGATTTGTTGTGTTTCTTTAGGGCAGAGGATAGGAACTTGTGCCAAGTGGGAAATTGCTGATTAGCCACTTTAACATCCTACATCACTGATCATGCTAAAGGGGACTGCTTAGAACTGCAGATTTTTCATCTCTCTAGTCTAGGATTTTAATGTGTTCCTATATCACCTTTTAGCATTAAAAACTGAAAATTTCCATCCTGACAATAAATGATGAATGCTGCATCATGATCCGTGTAATGGGACCTCAACTTGATCTGCTTTTCCCTAGCCACTCCAGGGTATTACAGATGAAGCCATTTGCATACCACTACTGTTTCTATTCTCCAGTTTATCAAAAGCAGGTTGAAAGTGATTCATGATTGTGTTAACATATGCAAGTCTCAAGAGTTTGAGAATGTAAAAACTCCATTTACTCCAAGTGAGACTTAACAGAAGGAAGAGAGCAATTAGTTTGTACTTAGTTAACATGATAGGCAACAAGGAGAAATAAAACCCTTCAATTGATAATGCCTTGGGAAATAAAAGAGATGGTGAATGGATAGGAGACTGAAACTGTAATCATGAGGCTTATGGAATATTTTTCTTCCTTCCTTAAAAAAACATGAAGTGTATTTACTATAAATAAAAGCTGCACTGGAAGACGTCTATCATTGTGTGCGAGATACTGAAGAAGATGAACTATTGAACTGAAGTATTGGCTCTTCTAGAAAGGCTGCCAGATTCATTTACTAAACCTTTACCCAAAGGCTGACATTGAACTCTTCTAGAGATGGGAATTGTAGAACAAAATATGAGGCAGTGAGAAGGGGTGTTGAAGGTCCAAATTGAATGACACTTGCTCTTCAACACTCTCTGATGTATGGTACCCCAAGGGGAAATTGGGTACAGATAGAGTTAAGGGTTTACTCTGTGTCTCTTCTTTGTCTATCACTCTGTTTGCTTTTTGTTTAAAAGATTGCTAATCTTGAGCCACTTCCTTCTGCTTTCCTTCCCAGACACACATATACACAAAACTAACTCTTGAATTCTCTCCGTGATAGGTTGTCACTTGACTGATGCTAAGCTGTTCCTATCACTAGAATATAATTCATATAAATAAATCTCCTTTTCTTTCTTGATATAAAACCTACTTTGCTAATCCTTGCTTACATTATATTTTGCTCTCAGGAACACTAACATGAATGCTTCAACCTCCAATTAAAAAAAATACTGAAGAGGACCTAAGGCTGAACTAAGATTAAGACTAAGATTTCCCTGCTGGATGCCTCATTCCAACTGTTGGAACATTATTTGAATACACTTGTGAGCTTGCTTTATAACTATTGACTTGCTATGCCCCCTCCACTTAGATGGCTTGCTCATCAGTCTGCCATCAAATATTTTGCCAAATATTTACAGCATTCCCACAAACTATTATGGAAATGGCCAATTTTTTTTTTAAAAAAATCCATGACTAGTAGTGTTTACAAAGAATGAGCCCATGACCTGCCCAAGCAGCTGTCAGTTCTACAAGAACAAAACATCTCTCACCCCAAATGAAACAAAATCAAAATACATTATTATTATAGCCCACCATTCATGATTTTTACTCACAACCCACAAATTGAGATCCTTTTTATGAGAGAGCTAAGGGTGCTGAAATAGCTAATGTCAATTAGCATGATGCTTCTTCTTTCTTCAAGTAGTCTTCCATTTGCTTAATAGGTACAGACATAAACTATTGAATCTGTGTGCCAACCTGTCATCTGGGAAGACTTAATTTTGAAGGGTAACATGCAACTTTTAAAACATATTTTTTTTAAATATTCCTGTGCCACTTAAGGTCAGCCTTCTGTGCATGCTGATAGATTATACTTGATGGTGCAAGTGTGCCATCTAGGCTGCAATTCCAGCCTTGACAGGAATTATCAGCTGATCTCACAGGCCAGTTGTTGCTCATCAGAGTCTAATAAATTATGGCCCCAAAGCATCTCAGTGTAGTAATCCAATCCGCGGTCTGTAAAAATAAATGGAAAAGACCTTGGGAGACTGGATGAAGAGATGCTACCTAGGGAACGGTCAGGTAAGAGACAGCACAATCTAACTCACGGTTTCAAAAGAACTGATCATTTTCTGGCATTCCCTACCAATCTAAAACTCTCTAGAATCTATCAAAGATGGACTAAAAATCTCTACCTCTTTTTAAGAGAGAGAAAAAAAAACCTGTTTGCTTCGATCCTCAAAGTTGGTGCCCCTATTCTCCAACACTTCAACTGTTCTTGGTTCAAACCTGAAAGGCCACGTAATGATTATAGTCAACAGTTACACAGTGCTACATCCCTCCCCCCCACCCAAAAAAAACCCCAAAAAGCAACCCATATCTAACAGTGTAGGAAAGAAGACAACATTTTGACTGTCTAATTTATGAGCTCTTCAAGAACTTAAAAATCAGCAAGAAAGCCCAGATATTGGTTAAGGCAAAGTTTGAAAAGAGGATTTCAGTGGTTGAGTTTCTGTTGTTTGGAGGCGCTTGTTTCTCAGCACTGTTTGCAGGGCCAGTTGCTTCTCCCTCGGTCTACAGGCAGAATCACACAGGGGCAGGGCCGTATTTCATGCATTAAAACGATTAAAAGTCTCTAAAGCATGTGTGCTTTCCATTCTGTAATTGCTGCCAATAGTCGAGCAAAAATAACTCCCTTAATTAATATCTATGGACTCTTAGGGTTTTGTCAGTGCGCGAGATTCCCACGGTCCCATTGGACACTCCCACGACAAACGATCCATATAACATAACAGTTTTAGTGTAAACCAATTCCAGTTTCTGGGAAGGAACAGATTCCATTTTCAAGTGTAGCGAGATCCATTTGTCTCTCATTATGCAGAGGAGAAACCACAAGACAGTACATAATGTGCCAGGACACAAGAAAAATGAAGAACTGTCAAAAGGCTGCAGAGCTTTTAAACTTATGTTCTTAGGGAAAGCCAACAAGATTGGGGAGGGCCTGGTCTGGGATAGCTCTTCCTTTAGAGATGCAGGTGTAGATGTTTCTTTCAGATCATCAGTGTGTGGGGACAGAGCAGAATTTGGCAGGGAGCCTACAAAAAGAAATTGCAGCCACTTTAAAGGACCCAAAATATGTAGGGAAACTTGCATATGAAAAGACACTTATAGAAGTGAATCTATACTAAGGTTACAGAGTTGCTACTGCAATTGCAGCTGCCAAAGAAACACTCAATTTTTAACAGTAATTTTATTAGAAATTATAAATATTAATACAAACTAATACAAAGTAAAAGAAAAGACGTGCAAAAAATAGAAAAGAAAATATAAGAATCTAGAAAAGAAAGATATAAAGAAATTACTTCCCCCTTCATGACAAGTATAAACAATTTTAGCATCATTTTCTCTTACAATACAACCAATGCAGGGATGGGTTCTACTTACCTTTACTACCGGTTTGCAACGGGATTGCGGGCACATGCTTCGTGCACGCGCCTTGCATCTGCGCATGCACAGATCGCAGATGATGACACCTGGGGTGGTGGGTGGGGCCTCCCACTGGTTTTACTACTGGTTCTTGCGAACCGGTCCAAACCGGGGGCAACCCACCACTGAACCTATGATCTTTTCTTCACATCTCCCATCTCTTATCTATAAATAAATCCTTAAAGCCTAGTCATTCAATCTGATATTAAATTGTGAAAGCCTCATCCAAAGGAAAATTTCATGAGACAATAATGAAAGAATAAAAAGCCTTGGGATGGTCCTGTCCATATTTAAATGCCTGCCACTTATGAAGCTCTTTGGGTAAGCATTGGCCTAACTACTTCACAGGCAAATTGAGAGGGAAAACCATATTGATGGCCATAATTTACCAGGCCTGTAAATTAACAAAATGATATGTATTGCAGCCAAGAGAGGATCTAACTTAAGTGTGACTATGGACCATATAGATTCAAGGAGAACAGAGTTCCAATGGTACCAAAATTAATTATTTGGAGATAATAGCAGAAATAGATTGTTGCCTTTAAATCCTGATTACAAGTGTCATGAAAGACACTTGTGACAAAGCTGACAAAGCTCACATTCAAGATCATCTTAAACCATGGAAAATTGCTAGGTGACTTTGGATCAGTCATTCTTCTTCACATCACAAATTGAGACAAAATGAATGTCAAATGTAGACTAGCATCAAAACTGGAGAAGAGAAAGATATAAATATAAATAAATAAAAGATAGATGGATGGATGCTTTTATTTTACTGAAAGAACTCAGAACAATTTCACACATAATGAACTTGCTATGTTGATTTTACATTCAGTTATAATGAGAGGTTTAGTGATACACAGCGGAATTGAGGCTAAATATTATGCTAAGCCATCGAAGTGCCGTTTTGAAAAAAATTGGATTAGCATGATGTGTGAATCCAGACAGAGCACACAGGAGATTATAGTACAAATACAGAGAAGTTGAATTGGCAGGATATTAGAGGTAGTGATGTCCAAAGCTTCTGAAAGATGCCAGGTTGAAGAAGCCAATGTAAAATGTCACCACAGTGATAAAAATCTATTGGTAACCATTAAACTATATATCACATTAAGTATATAGCATGATAGTTCAACAGTGTTTCCCTTCCTCCCATTTACAGAGTAGCCACAGAATGCTTGGCAAAGATCATAGAGAATCTGAAAAGAGACTGAATTCCTTCCTTCCTTCCTTCCTTTCTTTCTTTCATTCGTTCTTCAGAAAAAAATTCTACAGGCAAAAAATGTCTACTTGGTATAACTGTAAGATCACTGCATATGTTTCCTTCTTGGGCCAGACTGTAGTTCCTGGGTATAAATTTCATTCGGATTTCTGTGATTAGTTAAAAGCTACTGCCTGAATCAAAGTCCAAATTCCAACATAAAATAAAAATCAGGTGGGCACTAACAATACAGGATTCTTTTTTTATTTATTTTTCTGAAGTTTGAGGTTATTAAAACACGGTAAAAAACAACAAAAGTAATCAATAAAAAAGGAGAGTTTGGAAGGCTTTATTTTAAAAAAATGAAAAATGGGTTTTGGACTTTAGAGAATCTAACACAACATATATGATTGGTAATAAGTGGAAAAAAAACCCTAAAAGCCATTTCTGTCAGACTCAGTAGCAGAGGGCTTTTCAAGTGAATTAATCTAGTTCAAGGACAATGCAAGTTCTTTTGTGAAGATACTTCAATGTTTTGGGTTCTGCAACAATGAAGATTATAAACTAGCTAAGGTATACAGAGGTCTGATTCTGGGAGGTCTGAATAAATGTGGTTAAACAGTTTTGGGGTTCCCCCTTCCACAAACTGACAAGCAGTCACATTCAAATTTGCACCTCTTTGAATGCTTGGGCAAATATTTGACATAGATTAATTGGTTTAGTTTGCATTTTAATTGATGTTAAACATCAGCTTCTATGTGTTTAATTGGTTGGCTAATTCGCTTAAAACAAAATCATTCAAACCTGAAATTCTGCTTGGGTAATAAAGCGAGGCTGAGACTTCAGTCTTCAAACAAATATATTTTGAAGTAGGCTCCACCAATTACAGCCAAATTTCCATTGCTTCCTGTGAGACTTAGATGCATACAAGTAAATATATTCTTTGTGATTCTTTGTGAATAAGAAGGATCAGTCCAACTGGCTTTAGAAATGCAGGGACCATTCAGAAGACTGACTCTCAGGCATGTAATAGCAACTACAAAAACATCTCTGCAAGTACTAAGATATCTTGATTAAATGCAAGCATTGTGCCTCAAAACTTTAAAATTTTAGCATGGATTGATTTGTATATTTATTTGTGCATTAAATTTATATGCTGCCCGTCTCGCTATCCAATTATCCATTGATAATTGCTTAAAAGGTGTTTTCTTTCTTTCTGTTGAAGAC
The DNA here is from genome assembly GCF_059756535.1 of Pantherophis guttatus. Lineage (NCBI taxonomy): Eukaryota > Metazoa > Chordata > Lepidosauria > Squamata > Colubridae > Pantherophis > Pantherophis guttatus. Next base: position 285,631,015 of record NC_142063.1, on the reverse strand, counting down.
TTCATTCTTTTAAGCCATTAGGTTGATAGGTAACGATAGGCAAAGCTGAAGCAAGAATAATTAGTTCCTGACAATCTTTTCTCCCTCTGCAGATCACAAGAAAGAGAAATCCAAATTACTTGCTTTTTTAAAAAAAAAATTAAGATAGGGAACTGACAGGAGGGACTCATGGCCCACCCACACCCTCTCCCTTCTTATTTCATTCCATCTATGAGCCTGTGTTAACAGCTCATCAATATCTCCAGTGTTTCCAGCTGCTCTTTCTCTTTTGACTATTCATATTTCTCAAGTGTAGATGAGAGTTTTAAAACTTTGTAACCGCATTTCATATAGGAGGCCTGAAGGTTCTTAAGCTTGGAAGGAAAATGAGGTCCCATCTACATGAAACAGCTTGTTTTGCTCATGTCATAGCGGTAACAGCAGTGTCTTCTCTGAATATCTCCCTTTCAAAACTATTTCATTGGGAATATATTAGTCAAAGGCTGAAAAGTAGCTTGCATTCAGCATAAATGCAATGAATGGTTGGGTCCATTCAAATGGACTTGAGCTGTGCTGCGCTCCACTAACATACATACGCACACACCGAGACATTACCTCATGAAGTATACTGGAGAGAACTAAAATTTGTCCTTGTTCAATGTGAGGAAAAAGGGCCCTTGTGTTGTGCCTATGCTATTCAACTACATTGCATATTGACGTCTGTTGGTTTTTCCAGACGTCACTCTGCTTTCTCTATTCACTCTTCTGCTGTCCCTTTTGAAATGTGTATGCATGATTCCCCTTTCATTCCCACTGCCACATACAATGAGGTTTTGTCTTCTGGGTGAAACATACCTGTCTTCTCCAGGTGGATAGAGAACAAGTCTCTGACAACTGACAATTATTTGTTATAATTCTTCCACACAATATCAAAAAAAGATTTATTTTATTTTGACTTCTTCATTTCCATATGACTTAGATCTTTATCACTTAAAATGTGTCCTGAAAGGTGGTCATCATCATCATCATCATCATCATCATCATCATCATTTTAGCCATTGTCTATCACAGGGGTCAGCAACCTGCAGCTCTGGAGCCGCATGCGGCTCTTTGGGCCCTCTGCCATGGCTCCCTGTCAGGTGATCCCACTGGCTAGCCCCACCCCTCGCCCTCCCCTTCCAGTCACTCCTTGCTTGGCCTGAGAAGGTAAGGACGATGGTGGGGGATGGAGAAGCGGCTAGGGCAGAGAGAGAGAGAGATAGAGAGGGGGGAGAGAGAAAGAGACATAGAGACATACAGAGAGAGGGGGGAGGGAAGGAGGGGAGAGAGAGATTTGTCAAAAGGATTTTGTGGTTCCCAGTGTTTTTTAACAACTGGTTCTCTGCCCTAATGACCGGCTGAGTAGGCGTGGCTAGGGAGTCATGTGACTGGTAGAAGTGAGTGACATTGAGTTGGCCACACCCACCCAGGTTTTGTGGCTCCTGGTGTTCTCTTTTCTGTGGGAAACAGGTTCAAATGGCTCTTTGAGTATTTAACGTTGCAGACCCCTGGTCTATCAAATGCAGGATGAAGGCTTCTTCTGCATGTTTCCATGTTTATATATATATAGAGATATAGATATAGATTAGATATAGATATAGATATAGATATAGATATAGATATAGATGATATAGATATAGGTATAGATATAGATATAGATATAGATATAGATATAGATATAGATATAGATATAGATATAGATATAGATATAGATAGATAGCTGAAAAGTAATTGAAAAGGAGCAGGTTAAAATATTATGAGACTGATACACTGTAATCTTGACTCATAGCATACCAGATATAACTGTGGTTGAGAAGAAGAAAATGTGAATAATTGATGTAGTAACACAGGAAATAATAGAAGACAAAGAATTGGAGAAGATCATAAAGTATGAAGATCTGAAAATTGAAATGGAAAGATTATGGCATAAACCAGCCATGGTGGTCTAGTGGTGATCAGCACACTGGATAATGTACAAGAAAATCCTGGACAGTACCTAGAAAATCTGCACATTTGTAAAATTTCAATCTGTCAATTACTATGACAAGACATTATGACATCCTAGATTCTTAAGAAGAACTTGATGCATATTAAGCCCAACAGCCACTAAAGAACTGGCAAAGAAGAGCTGTGAGTTCACATTTTTGTGTATATTATAATAATGATGGAAATAGCTGCTGAGAAGTTGTGAGTATTCTCAGGTACACACATTTTCTTTTTTTTTAAAAAAAAAAAAGCAAAGTGAATTGTATAGGAATGTGTTTTAAGTCTCTCTGCTAACGTCAGGATATACTCAAATCGTATTGTTTAGAATGATTAATTTGTAAGATTCACTGAAAATTGCCTTGTCCATATGCTTGAAACTTGAATCTATATTTAACTGAGAAAGATCTTCTGGTTACTTTTTCAAATTTAGAAACTATCAAGAAAACATGCTGGGTAGAATGTGCCGTTTACATGATTATCTGAGCTTTTGATAAGATTGTAAACACCTATCAGACCATGTTGTTTTGTTTAAACATTTGGAATGGCAAATGAACTGGATAACTTTATGCCCACCTTAAAACTCAGATTTTCTCAGGGAAGTGAACTAGGTTGCTTATTATTGGAAGATTCTTAGTGGCTCCTTTGGCCATAAACTGATTGAAAAAAGATTGATAGCTTTATATTACAGCTGAAATTGAAAGCATGACATCAGGATGCAGTTCTTTTGAGGACTAAGTCCAGGTTTTCTCAATTGCATGTGTTGTCACTGTGCTGCAAATCAAGAGCATGAGCAAAAGAATAATAGCAAAGGATAAGAATCAGAAGTTTATCACATTTCAAAAAGCAGTGGATTTAAGAGAGCCAATTCTCCCTTGGACTGTACACAAAATATAACATGGAAGAAGAATTATTAGTTTGTACCTTATAAATTATCTGTTTCTACTTTCAAACATGCCATTGATTAAAGTCATTTTTTAAAATAAATTGTTTAAGAAGTATTTATGGTACTTCTACAGGTGTAACAAAGATGTATCAATGCTGAATATTCATAAGAATCCTATGAAGATGCATGTTGTTTAGTGCAACAATTTATTCAAATGTCAAACTCAATAAGGGTGATGATGATGACGGACATCCAAAGCAAAGCAAGGTTTTGTCAAAGAACTCAAAATCTCAATAGGAATCTTTTGCAAACAGCTTGTTACTTGGAGTACATAAAAATGCCAAGACATGGTGATTACAAAATTAGATAAATTCCTTCCCAAGCTCTCTAGATGATATAAGGACCGAGGGAGAAGGCTATGAAGCAACTAGTTTATAGTTAGAGTGAATAATGTTACAAGAGTTCTCTGATCACCATGATTTGAGAAACAAACATAGAAGCAATATATTACACAAGTACTGTAATGTTCAACACTGTTTGCCATTTTAAAAACCTTCTGTAGAATCTGAAAAATTCTGAAACTCCTGGATATCTACACCCTGCCTCCCCTATTGTTTACTTCTCATTCATCAGTGATTCTTAGATTTGTTATTGGTGCCAAGGGAGCAAACCACTGAGTCCCTTTCCTTTTCTCTCCCTTCCCTTTGTGCACTACAAATCCTATTGGTGAAAAATGTTGACTTGTCTAGCCTTCCAGAATCTCTCCTTCTGCCAGCATGGCATCTTTTTATCCTTGAATGCAGAAAAGGAAACAAGCTAAAGTGGCTTGTTTTTATAGTCACATTCTCTTAAAGAGCTTTTCATTATAGCAATATGCAGTGGGCTGTGGGAGCGATATGTTTTATTTTTATGTGCAATGAGATTAAGGGGATTTTTGTTATTCTGTGGTTACTCAGAGATGGGCATTAATGAACAATGTCCTTTAGGCTCCTATTGGTCAACAACTTGGGTCATGTTGATCTTTGCATATTCTCAGATATCAAGGTCAGCATAATTGAAGATAATTGCAGATCAGATGCAATTGCTTTGGAGAGATTGCAAATTAGAAAAAGTGGCAGAACAGCCTACAAGTAGAAGTTTTTTTTAAAAAATAATCACATTCATCCAGAATTCCTTAATCTTTGCATCTCTCCATTTGAAAATGTGCAGGTTTCATGCCTAGGGCTTCTTCTAGGATGCATGTGATTTTCATCAAAATTGCCAAAGAAAGGGGCAGGAAAGGAAAGAAAGGAAATACAGAGGAGGGCCGGAAAGATAAATCAACTTTTACCACAAGAGAAACATGCAAACCATCTTCCAAAATAAAATATGACCTTCAATATGTCTCAGTACCCCTAATTTGTGGGACAGAGTCAGTAGTAGATAACTTGCAAGGTAAACTCTAGTTAGGAGATCCTAATAGGGAGTGGATGGGCTGAGAGGAAGGGGAAGACTTGACGGAGTTGGATAAGGAACTCAAAAAGAGAGATAGATTTTTAAAAGAAGGAAAGGTAATGTCCATTTTACTATGGACATTGTAAAATAAAGGATGGTTTGCAAGAACAAAATGGTGTAAAGGAGAGGTAACTATATTTCCCTTTCTTCTCCTTATCACATGCTTTAATTGTTTTGGGGTACCAGTTCTTATCCTTTTTTCTGCTTGTTACATATCTCTTCCCCTGACAAGGAATAGGATGATTTATAGCTTTATGTATCTATGTATACAGATTGTCCTTATTTAGAGACCGCCTTGTTCAGCAACCATTTGGAGTTACAAGGGTGATGAAAAATTAACTTTACAAGCAAGTTTTACATTTAGCACCTTTGCAGGTCTGTAAAGCAAAAGAAAGCAGAAGTAAAATCACAAGCACAGCTGAGGTTTCATCTAGCAGCCACTTTGCTTAATTACTGAATTGCGGGTCCCAATTGTGGCTGCTAAACTATATATAACTCTGATATAATCATATGAAATGTGGCATGAGGATTTGCCCCAACTTTTCCAGTAAATTTCATCAAGTTTTTCCAATGAATTTTTTTAAAAAACATCAAAAAATTGTGTTTAATATAAAACAATGACATCGACATTATTACATAACAGAAATATTTTCCTACAAATATCCAGTTCTGGAAAACAATAAAAAAACATAATAAATAGGAAATATAGATTCAGGTTTCACAGTAACTATTCAAATTCTCCCAAACTGCTGAATCAGGTTAAAAATCAAATCTTATGGTGTTAATGTACCTTTTGGATGATTCTGAGCCTTCTACTAGGCCACAGATCTTTGGTATCCCTTCTTTTTGCCCATGTACTGTTTTTATTTCTCTAATATACCAGCTTTTGAATACCTGGTATGAGGATGTGGGAATGTTATACTTAGAGATGGCGCCAACTGCTGTTGCTATTTATAACATTCTTCCAAAGTTCAGCCAGGTTAGGCAAAGAACAGCTAACAGGTCACCCAATGTTTACTCTGGTCTTTTGAAGAATAGACCAGATATTTACTCCCATCCAACGCTGGTTTATTTCATGGCCCTGAGCATAAATAACATTTGAAATCTTCCTTTTTAAAGTTGAGGGTTATTTGAAGGTAGAAATGGCTAATGTTGACTCATGAAAACACAAACAGGTTCTGATGACAGGATGCAGTGCGTCAACCTTCCCATTGTATCTGAACATGTAAAGCAGATCTTACATTTGTCTTAGGACAATTCCTAGAATTTTAGAATGAAGCTTAAAATAGGGTATTGTAGCTCAACTACATAGTCAGCATTTGTTCAACTAAGTTGGCCTCAGAAGAAGTAGCATTTCTTCAGTTTCTCCAGGTAGACAAAACTATTTACATTAGCTAAACTGAGGGATGTGGCTTTTCAGAAGTTGTTGACTCCCAGCCATCTCAGTCAGCCTGGACTTGTTAAGGGATGCTGATAGCTGTTGTAGAAAAACATATGGTGTGCTAGAGATTTTATCCTATCTTAATCTGAAAAATGTACCTACATAGCAATTAAAGGAACATCATCTCCATCTGGTGCCTTTCAAATGTGTGAGGACTAGAGTATCACACTGGCTGGTAAGGCTATGAATTGGGAAAGTTGATCTTAAGTGATGATCCTGATCACCTGAAATGTCATTACAGCTGACTACTGAAGCTTTGCAAAGCATTACTTCCAGTAGAAGAGATAACAGGATTTCCGCTAAACCAGATCAAAACCTGAAATAACACCATAGAGACCAGACATAAAAGGTGATTAATCTAAAGGTCAGACAGTACTGAACACACCAAAAGATTAAAGAGTACAAAAGCTGTTAGACATGTTTATGTCTGCTATTAGAATCATAACCAATAAGTAATTTGAACAAATATTTCTTCCATAGTCAGAACAAAGTTCAGAAACGTATACACTATCCACTTGGCTATCAGGACTGTTCTTTCAGCCATTAAAGCACTTCATCTTAAGAGCATCTCATCACTGAAGAGATTCCTCTTATGTACAGCTGCAGCAACAGGGAAGGCAACCAGAAAAGCACAACTAATTGCTGAAACCATTACTGAGACAGTGGATTCAGAGAACCTTCCTTGTGAAGCCAATGGCTATCTCTGACGCAATATGAGATACAAAGGCTAAGTTTATACCCTAGGCTAAGATATAGTCAACACTATCTACTGGATAATCTGAAGTTGTCTTTCATGTTGCATACTAAAACAAAAACTAAATCCAAATAGATGATATAGTGACCTAGGAATGTAAAGTAGTAGAAGAATGCATTTTAAGCATTGAAGTTACAACTTCAGAATCTGCTCTCACATCAGACATGGTATTTAGAGTCATTGCCAAGTTAATGAATTTTCTGCTTCTGAGATCACACAAATGTCCACATTTGCCTAACCCAGATATTATTTCATGTAGCCCTCAACACAAGAAATTTTTATATTTACTGGCCCCACTACCATTCCCTTCCTCCTTCCTTCTGCACCAGTCATTTCCAGGTGTCCCCATGAAATGTACAAGATCATGGGAAAGTCTTCTCAATATGAAATATGCCTCTGTCAGCCAACTACTGGTTGAATTATAATTCCATACAGAATTTGTGGAGACCTATTAATGATAGTTTTTGTTAGTGAAAGTGTGTTTGTCCAGATACACATGATTTTCTTACAGTTTATTGTTGCTGCTGCTGTTATTGTTTTGCATTTATTGTTTTTCTTTTGATGTAAACCACCTAAAGTCATTTTTTCAGTGGTGGGATTCAGCCAGTTCGCACCACTTTGGGAGAACCAGTTGTTAACTTTCTAAGCAGTTTGGCAAACTGGTTGTTGGAAGAAATCATTAGGGCAGAGAACCGGTTGTTAAATTACTTGAATCCCACCACTGCATTTTTTGAATCAGGTGGCTCCTAACTCTCATAACAGAGAAATCTCTGAAAGACAACTATGCATATTTGAACAGTAAATGTGTTTATTCACAAAGCAATGCGCTAGCCAGCTTGTGAATTAGCATTTGCAAGTAATTAAGAATGCATTTGTAGGTAGGTGGGTCAATCATCTAACTCTTGAAACGGAATGTTGTCAAAAAAAAAAACTGAGGCAATGAAGAAAAATCACGATTGGCATTCAACCTGTATTTTTAAAAGTAATTTATCTAAAATATTTCTATAGATAGATAGATTAACAGAGATGGAAGGGACATTGTAGGTCATCTAGTCCAACCCCCCCATTCAAGTAGGAGACCCTACACCATCCCTGACAAATGGCAGTCCAATCTCCCCTTGAAAGCCTCCAGTGATGAAGTTCCCACAACTTTTGAAGGCAAGCTGTTCCATTAGTTGATTGTTCTCACTGTCAGAGAATTTCTCTTTATTTCTAGTTTTTTTTTTAAAAAAAAATTGATTTATATGCCGCCCTTCCCCGGAGACTCAGGGCGGCTTACAATGCGTTAAGCAATAGCCTTCATACCTTTGTATATTTATACAAAGTCATCTTATTGCCCCCATAATCTGGGTCCTCATTTTACCTACCTTAGAAAGGATGGAAGCTGAGTCAACCTTGAGCCTGGTGAGATTTGAACTTGCAGTAATTGCAGGCAGCAGATGTAAGTGGATGTTAATAACAGTGCTTTAGTCTGCTGAGCCACCAGAGCTCTGGTGGCTCAGAGATTGAATCTCTCCCTGATCAGTTTCCATCCATTATTCTTTGTCTGGTCTTCAGGTACCTTGGAAAATAGCTTGACCCCTTCCTCTCTCTGGCAGCCCCTCAAATATTGGAACACTGCTATAATGTTTTCCCTGGTCCTTCTCTTCATAAGAACTAGCCATGCCCAGTTCCTGTAACCATTCTTCCTATGTTTTAGTCTCCAGTCCCCTAATCATCTTGGTTGCTCTTCTCTGGACTTTTTCTAGATTTCCAACATCTTTTTTATAGTGTGGTGACCAAAACTAGATGCAGTATGGTCTTACTAAGGCTTTATAGAGTGGTATTATAGTGTATCACTATATATATATATAAAGAGCTCCAAATGAGAAAGTGCTACATACAGTAAAAAAGCAAGATATATACAAATAAATAATTATCCATGTAATTAAAACAGTAATCATGACAATACCTACCATGCTTGCTTTTGTTTGTTTGTTTTGTTTTTAATATAGGAAAACAATGACTAGGTAGACTATTTTGGCTAGTACTTGAACAGCCATGAATTTGCTAACACTGAAATATTAAAAATTTTCTTGGATTTACCACATTTACCTCATGCTAACATTCAACCCTCTGACTGGTCTATCTGTTATTCCTTCATGAAACTATAATGCAAAACCAACAGTATTGTGAGCTAAAACATATTCATTCATTCATTCATTCATTTGCAAAAAAATTGAAACAGAATTTTTAGTTGTAATTAACTTAATCTTTGAACATCCTTAAGTTTCCAGAACAATAACTTTGAATTAATGAATAGTCAAAACTTAGTATTTTCATCCTGAAATTCCTAGTTAATAGCAAAATTTATATGATATTTAGTGAAGGACACAACATGAGCATACACACACACACACACACACACACACACACACAAATATTAGAGAGAATCATTAGCAGGGGCAATATAGCTAGGTTGATGTAGTATAGGACCTGTATATAATTATTAAGGTGAACCATAGAATTATTTTTCCAGCTATTGCATCTGCTTCAACTACCCCTTCTTTTGTTTTCTGTAACAAAATACTTCAAAAAATATACTTTCACTTTGGAAAGTATCAGTCTCCCAGTTTCCTAGAATAGGAAATAGTAGCATAACATATGGGAATTTATTTGTTTGATTGATTGATTGATTGACTTCAAGGTTGTACTCTAAAATCTCTGGATGCATTGATGGATGCATTGATTGATTGATTGATTGATTGATTGATTGATTGGGTACCACAATTCCAAAAAAGGCTCCAAGTAACTTTCGAATCTAAAAGAATGCATAATGTACAAAAGAAAACATAAAACATGAATTAGGTTAAGGAAAATCAGCACAGCAAAAAAAAATTCTCCACAACTTTTTTCCGCTCACAAATCCATGAGAAACATGGTAGGAGTACAACATACTTTCCAAGTTTTCTTCCAATCCTCAACAATAAGGATGCTTCAGTACTGACAATTTTCCTACCTCTCCATGAGTGAGTCGCTGCCAAAAGCAAGGTTGTGGTGTGGATCTAAACATACTATTATTCAGGGTGGGAAAGGGCAGGGAGTCAGTCTATTTCCAAGCTATTTCACATTCACATTTTACCCACAACTCCATTGTGTCCTAGATTTAGTCTCTCCAACCCAATGGAATGTTGGAAGGAAATTATGTAAAGAGACCCAGAACTTTGTCTATCAATCCATCAGCAAGATAAGTCTTTGAAAACTGAATAAGCAGCATCCAATTTGGTATGGCAGGGAAATGCAGCAAAAGTTTGAAAATGTTTGAAACGTTCCAAATGCTTGAAAATGGACTAGATCTATCCAAGAGTTGAGGAGAAAGCATTTCCATGGGGGAAAAAAATCCCATTCCCCAGCATCATCACCACCCCCATCAACACCATTGTACTTCTATGGAGCATTTGCACTCACCCAAATGCAGAAGCAACACATAATAAAACATCATCATATTTGTTGTTGTTGCTGTTATTGTTTACTCTGTTTACTATGCCACCCCAGTCAAAACAGACTTTGAGTAGTATTCAATTCATCCATCCTATAATTCAGATAAGAACAAGCCATATAAACTCAGCTTAAGAAACCATCAGCAGAAATATCCCTCCTACCCACCAGACACCCCTGACACAGCAACTGAACTGACGCTGAATTCATGCTACATTCAGGGGTAGGCTGCTGGGGGTTCACAGGGGTTCGGGAGAACATCTAGCTAAGATTCTGTGCAGTTTGGAGAACCTCCAAATCCCACTCCTGGCTGGTCCCGCTCATCCCACCCAGCCCCACCCCTCCCAGGAGTCCCCACACGGCCCATTGTGGATGCAGGTAAGTGCAGGGCATGCACGGAGGCTCAGGAAGGGCGAAAAATGGGCCTATCGGAAATTCAGGAAGGCTGGAAACGGGCCTGTTTCTGGCCTCCAGAGGCCCTCTGGAGCAGTGGTGGGATTCAAGTAATTTAACAACCGGTTCTCTGCATTAATGATTTCTTCCAACAACCTGTTTGCCAAACTGCTCAGAAAGTTAACAACCAGTTCTCCCAAAGTGGTGCAAACTGGCTGAATCCCACCACTGCTCTGGAGCCTGGGGAGGCCGTTTTCGCCCTCCCAGAGGCTCAAGGAAAGCCTCTGGAGCCCGGAGAGGACAAAACATCTGCCCCCCGCCATGGTGCAGGAGGCCAATTAGGCCATGCCCACTATGGCCACGCTCACCCAGCAACCGGGCAGAGAACCCCTTGCTAAAATTTTTGAAGCCCACCCTGGCTACATTCCATCCCATCTGTGGCCATCTGGAAGAGCCAGATCTCCACAGCTCTCTGAAACTCTTAACAGGGTTGGGACCATCTATGTCTCTGGAGTCATGATACTCCAGAGGAATGTCTCAAGTCAAAAAGGGAAGCTCATGGGGTCCCCCAGGAGCAATGTTCCCTCAGATTAATCCCCAGGAAGTAAGTGTGCACACATGTGCAAAGGTACACTACTTCATTACATAGATTTCTTCTTGGGCCACTGCTGGTAAAGGACTTGAAAGTTCTTCCACTCTGTGCTTTCCTTACCTTGTCATTCTTTCCAATCCAACAGAATGTTGTGAAATAAATTTGTGAACAGGATAGAGATTTTCCCTGTTACTCCATAGGTACAATAACTCTCCAGAAATGATCAAATTTAGATAGATGGAGAAGCTGGAAAGGGAAAGTTTAAAATTACTTGGATTGACCAGGGACCCTAGCAAAATAAATAAATAAATAAACATTTCCCCAATACGTTCCTATTCCAAAGGAAAATGCCTTTCAGCCATGACTTCAATTTCTGCCAATAGCTCTGTCTAAGGCCCTCCTCCTTTCTTGTCATGTGATCCAGAGAGGAACCGCTACTAAGGGACCAGAAAAAAGCTATGCTGTGTATGTTTTCATTAATTTGTGATATTCCTCTCCACTTTTTTAAAAAAAAAAAATCATATGAAAATTTACCCACTTTACACTAAATTATTCATTTTAAATACCGTTTTCTACAAAACCTATCAGAGTTCACATTATTTATTGCTGAGAACCACACTGCAAAATTGAAAAAAAAAAAAGAAAAGCCAAACTCTGAACGACAAATATACTCCATTCTGCATAGGCTTCAGCGAAATCAATCTCTATTCAAATTTGTAAAGAGCCAGGGACCTTTTCCATGCTAGTCATGTCTTCAACGGCTTCCCATCCCTGCAACGGATGTCATGAGGATGACAGAAAGAAATAAGATAAGCCATGGGAAACCCAGCCTGCATCATCCTGCACTGTTAATTAATTCATGAGAAGCATGAACATTTCATCTGTCCCTCAAGCTCTTCCTTCCCCAAGCTCTACCTTCTCAGTTTCCCAAAATGTTGGTAAAGGGAAATGTATTCCTCTGTACTTAATCTAGATAGAGATGTGGTGGTTCAGTGGCTAAGACACTGAGCTTGTTGATCGAAAGGTGGGCAGTTCAGCGATTCAAATCCCTAGTGCCGCGTAACAGGGTGAGCTCCCATTACTTGTCCCAGTTTCTGTCAACTTAGCAGTTTGAAAGCACGTAAAAAATGCAAGTAGAAAAGTAGGGACCATCTTTGGCGGGAAGGTAACAGCGTTCCATGCGCCTTTGGCATTTAGTCATGCCAGCCATATGACCATGGAGATGTCTTCGGACAGTGCTGCTCTTCGGCTTTGAAACAGAGATGAGCACCGCCCTCTAGAGTCAGTAACGACTAGCACATATGTGTTACATTTACCTTTTACTTAATCCAGCCCTGCTCTACATAGGCTAGAAATATTGGGGACATTATACCAGCTACTACAATGAGGAAGAATTTTAATTTGAGCTGGAAATATTGTAAAGGGTTGCACTATGTTATAATTGATTCAAATAATTTCACATTCCAATTTATCTTGCAATAATTAATCCTAACAGCTTGTATTATATTATTATATTATATAGAAGCTTCTTCTGAAGAAATATGTTGGATAAGAAGTGAAACATCTTCAAGGAAAAATAAAGTCCAGTTGCCTTTTGAAAAAGTATCTTCAGGGCAACCATGATCTGGATTACTGAGAATACCTATAGATAAGTAGGTAAGGGCAGATTTGTACTGGGATGTCACTGGGAACATTCCAGTTTGGTGTCTTAACCACTACACCAACCTGATTTACCAATTTCTCAGTTACTGTCACCAATTTAATCCATAAAATTATAAATGGAAATAGGCTGCTACAGATAACAAGTTAACACCCTCAATTGGCTGCCATGCTACAATTCCATGCCAACCAATACTGAGAATTTGAAATGAGGTTCACTATGGTTGTGAGTTCCTCCCTTCAATAGGCTTAATTGTCATTATCTTTCTTCCTTTTCTTCTGACCTCATTCCTCCATGCTAATCTTGCTCCACACTCCATAGAAACACAATATCTTGCTTTGTACTTCAGCATGCAAATAATGATTTATTGCTTCCTTGCTCCATTGTTGGTGGAAAACATATCGAATATTATGGGTGGAAACATTTGATAAATGATAAAGATATTCTCCATGTTTTGTTTTGCTTTGTTGCTCAATGACAATAATATTTGAATATGTAGCTAACATAACCTTTTGAAGCCTTTTTTTGTAAGAATATTTTACATTTTTTCTTAATGACGCCTAAAGCTTCATAATCATCCGATTTTTTTTCATCTCTGTTTGCTACCTCATGAAAACAAGTAAATTTGCTTAAGTTGAAAACAGACATTATTTTTAGAATCTAGTCATCAAGCAATTTTCATGTTCTAAAGTATTAGTTCCTTTGTCAACTCTTGCTGAGTTGATATTAGTGGGATTTGAGATGCAGCCAATTTTCTTTCATATCTTTATTTCACATATGTTCTTCCCTTTTGGCCACTGCTCTGAAAAGATGGCGAAATTGCAAGTTTAAATCATGCTTAGTCTTGTTCTGATGCAGAGAACGAAAGGACACCGTCTCATCTTTCCCCCTCTTGCCTTCATTTCTTGCTTCCTTCCTGGCCTCTCCTTTGATGGAGGGAGGTGAAGGTGCTAAAGACATAAATCACATTCAGATTGTTCAGTGCTGTTACGGACGATGAAGCTTGTGTAGACAGCTGCTTTTACCAAAAGCAGGTGAGGAAAAGCAAATACAACCATGTTCTCTTTTGTTTGGGAGAAAAAGATCCTGTCACAAATATAGATCCCAGAAAGATGAGTGTCAAATTGTGGACCTGGACTCACAACAGGTTTTCCGGGTCCTTGTTGTCATACATTACACAAAATGACCAAGTGATTGACAATGACTTTGGAGTCATATAACAAACACATTTATGCTTACTCAAGGGGGAAAAAAGTTCAATTTTATTTCTTCATTTATCATTGCAGGTCAGTGTATAAAATATTCAACTGAACAAGGTTTTCTACTTTCTCAATGACCCTGTATATTTTAGAATGACAAATGTTGAAATCTGGACATGTGCATACTTCATTGCCCATCATTTTTGTCCTAATATAGATATAAATATTAACATAGAATAGTTGCAGATTCATCTTCTTTGATGACCATGTCCTGGTCCCAGAATTGTTTGTATTTAAGACACACACACACACACACACATATTGCATGTATTTACTCATGATTGCTTATATATCCAGTAGTATTTCTTGAAAACCTTCTATTGCTACTTTAAGATATATTCCCAAATGCTTATCAAAGTCACCCCTATATTGTGTACATTGTTTGGACAAACAAGTTCTTTCCACTTAAATAATTGCTTTTGGAAAGGCAAAGTTTCCTCCACACCCTCCACCTTCAATGAAATACTTGTTTGAAATTCCTAGTTCAATAGTTCTAATTAACTTCTCAAATACTACTTCAGTCCCAATTTCAGTCCCAGTTCAAGTAATTATTTCATGCTGAGAAGCTTAAACTGATTGGTGACAATATCAGGACTCAGCATGCTAATTTTTCGACTCCCTTAGCCTACTTCATCTTTGTGACTGGCAACTAAGAGAAATCACAGAAATATCCTTCTTTCCAGGGGAAGGAAGCAGTATCAGATTATGCTTAATCTTCACCAGGGTCATCTAATTCATGGGAACGCTTAAGCATTCTTCCCCAGCTAGCTAAACTTGATGGGATTTGTAGTTCAGCGCATCTAAAGGAAAAGGAGAAATGTTTGACAGTGACCTTTTAGATGTGGCTGGATTATAACTTCCAGCCTCCTTCATTACTGCCCATGCTAAATTGAGCAGCTGAGAGTTTTGTTTTCGCCCTTAAGCTGAAAATGCTCAGCCAGAACATACTTCAGAATGAGGAGAAGCAGTTCACCAAGGAGATTTAGATTTGCAAAAGTAAGTAAATACTTCTTCACAAAGCACATAATTAACCTGTACAATTCATAACCAGAAAGCCACTAACTTAGATTGCCTTTTAAAAAGATTAGATAAATTCATAAAAGAGAGGCCTATTTACCCCTCCAGTTTGGGACTGTGCATTTCCATATACCAGTTCAAATTCAGAAGTAATTAGTGGGGATGCAGCCTGATCACCAGCAGCAGAAAAGAAGTATAGGGAACCTGCACCCACTACGAAATAGAGCAAGTATTAGATTCCCACATACATAGGGGGACCCTGCAGTACCTGGTCCGTTAGAAAGGGATTGCTAAGCAATCAGGATTGGAAGAAAGATCAGTGATGGTTGTCACTCCAAGGGATAAGAGAGAAGCCAAATATTAGGTAGATAATTTCAGGTAATAGACAGAAATCAAGAATCCAGGAGTCCAAAAAATGAAGCACAACAAAGCAGCGAAGCAGCTAGTTTCTTGTTGTAGCAGGGATGTGTAAGACATTGTGGGAACCAGGTAGAAGAGCAGTTCACTGGCTACAAAAATTATGCTGCACATCCCCAAGGTACAGATTGTGAAAAGAAATTTTTCAAAGAGATCCTGTCTTAACTGGCTTGTTATAAGTTTGCTTGGGGGCTTATTTTTACAGTTCACAATACTGTATTGTGTTTTTACTCTAACTAGGATTAAAGATGTCTTGCCGAAATCCATGTCATTCAAAAAGAGCAAAGTCTGCAATGCAACATTTCAATGGACTTTTCATCATTTGCCCTCCCCTGCTGATGCCCATGGGCATACATGATCAACTGAGATCATAAATATTACATATTGTCCAGACGGTCTCAGTCACTCTGCCAAAAAAAAAAAAGAATCTGAAAAAGGTGGTTGATAGCCTGATCAAAAGATTAAAGTGCCTTGATTATGCTGGCTAATTCTGCCACTTGTTTTGCCTCTATGATGGTATCTTCTATGGGTTTGTATAGGGTAGGGTTTCATATTACTATGGATTTCTGCCTCAAATATTCACAAAAACCAATAATAACATGATTTGCTAGTGTGTATATAAAAAGTAATATCGTAAAAAAAAAAAAGATTGTCTGGATATCAACAGAGGTTAACATTCCATTTCAACTCTTTAGACCAAGAATAGAGTTCAGATAGATAGATGAATTTTAGTTTTTGTTAGATCCTTAAGACCCAACAGCTAAGTTTAAAAGATAGTTATTTTAAGGCAAGCTATATTCTTCAAATTAAGAAATAAAGCATGGAATTCATTTTCAGAATTGTGCTCAAAGCTTGCTTTATACATATATACAGTATTTTCTTTGCCAGCCCTTCATTTCAGCTATTTAATATTGGCTTTTTTGCTATTGTATCAATCTTCTGTCCCTCTCTGTTGGAGACAAGCTATACTTAGTCACTGAATTTACATTGTGGTAAAGCTAATTTTTTTGTCTTACCATTTAGTGCGAACTTGGGCACAGTGTTTTTAACCATGATTTACGACTTAGTATGATGTATAAACATTGTGGTTTATTTCACATTGTTATTTATTCAGCAAACAATGACTTAAGCAAACCATGGCTTAGCACAATGTATAAAAACAAATCTTGCTCAGAATAATTATTACAAACATTATGAAGAAGTGGCTTCCAGTTTTGCCAGATTAGCTTGAATCTTCCAAATGAAAACAATGACACTTTATGATGGGCACGTTTTAGAAGCCAATGCATTTTTTTTTTACATTCTTCAATAGCTCAGGATATGTATTGTCTAATTTGTTATGCTTATTGTTAAATGAACTTTTACCCAAACCACAGTCATGTATTTTTTTTCCAGTCTGAATTGTTTATTATTAGAAAAACTGGTTATTTCGCAAAACTTTATGGAAGAAAAAATGTGACCTTGGACAAAGCTTTGTCAGATTTGCAAAACTAGGGGAAATGTTGCATAGCACCCATTACTAAGTGACAACTTACCACCTTGTTATGCTTGGGAGACTTTCAAGAAAAATAACCAAGAACATTCATGCATTCCTAAAGAGACCTGATCTTTGTAATTTTGGAAGCTTGCTCCTGGTAGGTGAAATGTTTCTCAATTTCCATTCCTCAGACCATTGCTCACGTCTCTAAGTTGAAGGGCCATCAGAAATAGGTGTGTATTGGAGGACATGAAATTTAATGTTTTTAAAACATGCATCTGTAAGTCTTCTGGAATGCTTGATATGGTACATTGAGACAGACAAACATTGGCTCCAGAATGTCCCATACAAGGCCACCCAGTAGTATCTCCAAACTCTTCATGCATTGTAAGATTCCACAAAATGGTATAACCCATTTACTATAATCATGGTCACCATTTCATGATCATAATGCCACAAGAATGATGTGAAAACCACAAAATATCAGCATGTGGGAAATTGAGGGTAAACTGTGTCTCCTGCCGCTTCTCCAACTTCAGTAGCAAAAAAAGAAACTGGTTTGGGGTCAATATAACTTTTTTTTCCTTTATCGGTTAAATGTATACCATGTGTTTCTCCATAGAGCTCAGTATAGCATTAGACTTATATACTGCTTCACAGTGCTTTACAGCCTAAGCAGTTTACAGAGTCAGCATATTGCTTCCAACAATCTGGGTCCTCATTGTACCGACCTCGGAAGGATGGAAGGCTGAGTCAACCTTGAGCCTAGTGAAATCTGAACTGCCAAATTGCCGGCAGCCAGCAGGCAGCAGATGTAGCCTGCAGTACTGCACTCTAACCACTGCGCCACTGCAGCTCATATATGGCACACATAGCCCAGAGGTGGGTTGCTTCCAGTTCGGACCAGTTCGGATGAACCGGTAGTTCCGAAGATCAGCTGGCCCCGCCCACCTGCTCCCACCCTATCATGTCCTATATTTCCTTCTTTCTGGCACAGCTGATTTCCATGCCTCCACTGTTCTACTTATCGGAGCTGCCTCAGAAGGTAAGCAGCTGAGCTTCAAATTGCTGTATTTTGAATGCTGCATGCAAGTGTATTAGGCTCGCGTGTGCGTGAAGCACGTGTTCATCGAACTGGTTTTTAAACCAGTTGCAGCCCACCACTGACATAGCCATACATGTATACATACTATGTATGCCATATTGAGCACACTGTGGTTCAGTATGGCATACACATCACTCCTCCCATTTCTTCCAACAGAACTAGGCAAGGAGATAAAAAATAATAACACAGGACTGAACCTGTGTTCCCCAGTCCTGAGTCAACACTTTAACTGTTTCAACAAACTTCCTTCCATGTTTAAATAACTGATTTGAAGTGATGAAGCCAAATCATGTGGCTTAGACATATTGAAGAAACAATACAAAAGATGAGTTGGGGTTCTGACAGTTTGAATGAATTGGAGTTATTTCATGGAAAAGGAGTATTTTTTTTCCATATTAACCACATATTGGATGTAAGTAAAGAAAAATAAGCCAGCAGTATCATCCAATGGTGTGGAATGCTGGGATTTATAGTTCAGTAATCTTTGAAATTGGAAGGTCTTCTGCAGTCACGACATAAGCCTAAAACTGAAAATCAGGCTTGTCAGATGTTACATCTTTTTTATCCTGCTCTACGGAATAGAGAGTTGGTCTCTGACAGAAAACCATTTGAAGAAACTAAAAGCATTTGAAATGTGGATTTACAGATGGCTGTTAGATATAAGCTGGGTTAACAAAATCACAAATGAGGAGATGATAAGCCACCTGGGAAAGCAAAGAGAAATCATCAAAGCCATTAAAAAGCAAAATATTTTGCTTTAGAATATTTTGGACATGTGATGCAACACCCAGAAAAATACGGCATCCTTCACTTAATCCTCCAGGGAAAGACTGAAGGCAAACGAGGTCCAGGCAGAAGAAGAATATCATGGCTTCAAAACCTAAGGGACTGATTTGGACAAAATTCAGCAGCACTTTTTCATGAGGCTGTTGACAAAAATAGGATTGCCAACATGATCGCCAATGTCCAATGACGGATATGGCACAAGAAGAAGAAGAATCTTTGGAATGGCAAAGGTTCACTGCTGACAATATAAATACAGTTAGTCCTCAACTTACAACAGCTCATGTAGCGACCAACGGCACTGAAAAAAGTGACTTATAACTGTTTTTCACATTTACGAGCATTACAGCATCCTCTTGGTCACATGATTAAAATTCAGATGCTTGGCAACTGGCTCATATTTATGACAGTTGCTGCATTCTAGGGTCATGTGATCATCCTTTGTAACTTTCTGACAAGCAAAATCCATGGAGAAGACAGATTCACTTAACAACCACGTTACTAAATTAACAACTGTGATTCACTTAACAAGTGTGGCAAGAAAAGTCGTAAAATGGCGCAAAACTCATTTAACAAATTTCTCACTTAGCAACAGAAATTTTAGGCTCAATTGTGGTCCTAACTCAAGGACTGCCTGTACTTAATTTTAAAATGGGAATTCAGACTCATTATAATAACCGTTTTTAAAAGTAAATTGAAACAATCATTTTAATGAAATGTAATTTTTTTTTTACTAAATCAGCATATATTCCTTAAAATTGTAGCAGGCCACCCACTAAATCTCCCTCAGGATACTTTAACAGCCATTGTGCTGTGCTTTCAGGATTTTCATTACTAACAATTGGAGAAAGTAATGAAAGATAAACCACACCTACCTAAAATAGCATATGTGTTCCTATCACATGCATAGTCTGAGTTTGGAGATGAGTCAGGATAATACTGAGGCGTTTCTGCCACATCAGATAGAGAGGTTATATTAGACTATCTGTCCATAGAGATCTGGTTTAAAGACCAACAATCTATTAAAATACTGGTAGAGCTGTCTGTAATCATTCTTATTTAACCTAATATAACCTACATGTTTATCCCGAGGATAACTTGGCATCATTTGTCTATAGCTACTTCTGAGGAATACCCTACGCTGCAAGGCACACAGGTCTATGCCCTTAAGCCATGGGGATTTCCAATTTTCTTTTCTTTAAATAGAATACAATAACTTAATGCCCTTCCCTAGAACAATGCTGTATCTTACATCATTTTCTGTCTTAAAATAGTTCTCAGGTGTGTCTTTCTCTTTAACAAGCAACACAGGATATGTGATTCAGGCAGGTTATGCAATAAACAGTGAGTGAAAATAAGTATAAAAATTGGCCTTTGCTGAGATCTCTGTCCTTTTGTGCCCTGCCACTTATTTCGTTTATTGGCACCTGAGCTGAGAGGGTAAGGAAGAACTTTGGAGCATGGCTGCTCACACCTCAAATAAGAGGAAGCATGTTATAGCAGGGCTTGCAGCTTGACAGTGCTGTTGTTCTTTTACAACTAGGATCTACATGCAGTGAGTATGCAGCACATGACCTCAGGATGTCAATTCTAGCAATGCATACTTGGAATAGATTAATCTATGCAACTGCTGTTCAAGGGTCACTTGTATAACTATGGAGCAACTGATATTTTGTCAGACTCTGTTTTACTCAGAGTGAGAAAGATCAAAACATATCTCAAATGACATTCATAAGCAATTTTTCTAATGGGATATATTCGGTATCAAGGTCTCATTGCCCAGATGCTCCGGTGATGAGTCCAGATTTCAGCACTCCAAACTCTTCACCAATTATGAATTGTCTGGGTGTTAAATTAAGAAATCTGGACTAGTTTGAAAGCAATCTACCGTAAACAGGAAAAACAACTTTTACTACGTTTATAATCCAATGGCTTTTTTCAAAAATAAAATTGTAAGGTTTTCTTTAGTTTAAGGTCTTGTTATCCATGCCATTGCCTGAATACCTTTGTAAGCTATAGATCGAAATGCAAAAAAATACAGGGGATAAAATAATGAATATAAATACATAATATCTATATGAGTAAATTTCAAAAGCAGTAAATATCAAATGATTGTACAAGAACGTTGGGATGGATTAAAGCAGTGAAAAAAGTCTCTACATCTATTTGTAGGCTGGTGATAAGTATTTTTGATAGCTATTTGTTGAATATATTTTGAACAAATGTTGAAGCCTTCAAGTTCCTTCAAGGATGTAAATAATATTCCTTGCAATTTAGCAATGAATAATTTTCTTGCTGAATCGGGTTGCTTATTTTAGAAAGCTCATTAGTTGTTCTCAAAAGTAGGAACCTCCTGCATTGTAAGCAGTTGGTCTGTAATAATAATTTTTTAAAAGCTGACCTTTTGTCCAGTCGAATGATGTCATCAGGAAGGGGCAGCTCTGTGAAGTTTGTTAGAATAAAGCACTTGGAAAAATTACGTCTATATCAGCTATGTTAAGCCAAAGAGTATCAACTTGGCAGGGCTAACTCTAACCACAAATCAGATTTGGTAAATTAACAGAAAGACTATTAAAAAGAGGAGAAATGGAAGAAAGAAAAGTATAGGCAGCATTTGAATACAATTCTCATTTACATATTTGAACTGATTTCATAAGCAACTGGTATGTAGACAAAAGCATCAGTTTCCTGTTCTAATGTGTGACGTTATAAAGGAAGAGGCAGTTTTGAATGACTGCTATAAGGTCTTTAAGGAAGTGGGGAAAGTTAATACATGCAAAAATAAATAAGTAGGTAGTATTGGTAGGTAGGTAAGTAAGTAAGTAAAAGATAGATAGATAGATAAATAGATAGATAGATAGATAGATAGATAGATAGATAGATAGATAGATAGATAGATAGATAGATAGATAGATGTTTTTGCTTTTGGCAATGATCCTTCCCTTGCAACTCAGGTGAACTTTTCCACCTGAGGTAATAATGAGATTACCATGGTAATGTCATTATTACCATGAGCCCTGAAAACGTAGTAAAGTGAAACAAATTTTAACTTTTTAACGAAGTCAACCCCTCTCTTTTCCAATCTGAAGTAGAAAGAAATCCTCCATTGGTTTATGTAATATAAGGAAATCAAAGGTTGGCTATTAAAATGTTGGCTATTTTTATTGTTAGCTATTAAAATATGCCAACAGTCCCCATGACTGTGAAGGATGTGAGTACCGAATTCAGCAAACCTACAGTTTTCATTAAAGCAAGATTTTTTTTATATGCAGATACTGGTTAAATAGTAAATTAACAGGGGTTGTTGATACCTTCCCAAAGTATTGAGAAGCCTAATGCTGTATAATTTATGATGTAGAAAAGTTTTGAGACTGTGTTTATCTTTATCCCACCCACGGCCCTCGGTTGCAGCAAGTTAACTGAGAAATGCAGAAAACAAAAAATAATGCTAAATCGGAGAAAGTACATTCAAACTGCATTATTCATATGGGTCAAAGCTTTTCTTACTATAAAAAAACTAGATCACCTGAGATATATATATATATTTTTAAAGGAAGCATACACAGTCCTGATGTCAGTGCGTGATTCTTCAGTCATTATCGGAGATGTTCATGCTGAGATTTCCTACAATGTAACTGATTCCCTTGAGAATAGGAAAGACCATTGTCCGCATGATATAATTTAAGTTGACATGCAGATTCTAATGATGTGGTCACCTGAAAATAAAAAGTAGCATGCAGGATCATAGTTGATAGACTGGCAAAAAGAAAGCCATTTCTAAGTATAACCCATCAAGCCACAAGAGAATTTGCAAAGCAATTACTGGAACAAACTGTATTTTAGTTTCAAGCATAACAACATTAAGCCGCCAGATATCCCTTCACTACAAAAAGAGAGGGGGGGACCAAAAACTAACTGTCCTTGTAACCTCCAAATGAAAAATCTAATCCTTCTCTTGAAGAATGTCTGTATTCTTCTAGTTTTAGATGTTCTCTGGAGGTTTTTGTTCACTGATTTCCATCTTCTATAGGAATTAAGGTCCAAAATAAAGGTTCACCCTGCAGAAGTGCTCTCAAACAAAAATTGAAGATTTTAATACAGGTGGATGACTAAATTCTCAAATACTTTCCCAAAAACATACAGGTTTTCCAGCTGATAATCTGAGTATTTATTCCTGATATATTGAAGTGAGTTAAAGGAAATGCAATACTCAGGTTTTTTTTAATTGTTCACATGGGGTGGGAGCCTTGATTACTATGGATTACAATAGTATTCAATTCTTACTTAAGCTTTCTCTATTGCAATTCCTGTTAGGAAGGATATATCTATTTGCTTGTTAGTTTGTATGTATGTTTGTAGGAAGCTTCTCATAGACAGAATACTACACATCTCGTCAGGGTCGGATTTAGATGAAAAGAGGCCCTAGGCTATTCCACTTATGAGGCCCTTTCACCTATAGTGAAAGTGTAATTTTAATTTTGCTAACAATTTGAATGTAGGCCCCTCTTGATCTTGAGGCCCTAGGCTGAAGCCTAGTTAGCCTATAGGAAAATCCGGCCCTGCATCTCGTTAAATGATCTGTTATCTTGTATTAACTTGTATGTTCCAATATACTGTATGTTTATGTATCTGTGCCTGTGGTGGGTTTCAAAATTTTTTACTACTGGTTTTGTTGGTGTGGCTTGGTGGGCATGGCATGGCTTGCTGGGCATGGCATGGCATGGCTTGCTGGGCGTGGCATGGCATGGCTTGCTGGGCGTGGCAGGAGAAGGATACTATAAAATCTCCATTCCCTCCCCATTCCAGGGGAAGGTTACTGCAAAATCCCCATTTCCTCCCAATCAGCTGGAACTTGGGAGGCAGAGAATAGATGGGGGTGGGGCCAGTCAGAATTTTTACTACTGGTTCTCTGAACTACTCAATATTTCCGCTACTGGTTCTCCAGAATTGGTCAGAATCTGTTGAAACCCACCTCTGATCTGTGTATATGTATTCACACACATGCACATACATATGCATATATATTTACATTATCCACACAACCAAAATAACAAATAGATTTAGCATTTCAATTTAGTCCCCTTTGGGTTACCGGAATGAAGTGGGCAGAATTTTATGCTCTGTTGTTGTGGGGGGGAAATGAAAGTATGGCCTCTATGATATTCATGATAATATTTACTTTTATAACAAACTGATCAAATATCATTATCACAGTCAGTTGAGATTTACTCCAATATTATCAAAAGCTGATTCAAATAACTGATATACTTTATTCAGTGTTCTCAGGAAACTGTATCAGTCATTGATATAGTCAGTCTATGTAGTAGCTCAAAAGCCAATAAGGGTTTTTTGCTTATTAAAATCTGTGGCAATGCAATGCATACAAGCTTTCATTCTGAAGTTAGAACAGTTCTGATGCCAATACTCCAATGTTTACAGAGAGACTCTAAAGTTTTTCTGCAGTATTATTCCTTTAGTTGTGGCATGTGGCTTCACAGGATGAAACTAATTAATTCAAGAGTTGCGGAGAAGGGCATTAAAACAATATAATCCTTTGTCACTCTGTTGAATACCAGGATTGTAGTAAATTCTGAGTTTATTTATTTGGTGAGCAGATATTTAAGAAAAATAGAAGGTTAAGGAGATAAAAGAGATAGAAAAGATAATGGGGACATTTAATAATACAGCAACTCAAAAAGATCATGGAAATCTATTCAATCAGATATTCTTCCACATCATGAGTTAAACAATGGCATTAAGGTTAAAGAGTAGCACTTAGAAATCTACAGGTTCATTCCACCTCTAAAATTAGAACTTCTAAATGCTTACTTCTGATGGATAATGCGCAATGCAATTTGTTTACTGGGACATACTAGCCTATTAAAAATTGCATCACCATTTGCAGTCCTTA
Source organism: Pantherophis guttatus (assembly GCF_059756535.1). Classification (NCBI taxonomy): domain Eukaryota; kingdom Metazoa; phylum Chordata; class Lepidosauria; order Squamata; family Colubridae; genus Pantherophis; species Pantherophis guttatus. Next base: position 285,606,348 of record NC_142063.1, on the reverse strand, counting down.
ACCTTAACACTGGAATCCAGGAGAAAATATTATTTTGAATCCTAGAAAAATAACTTCTACAGCTAATTGCAATGATAAAAAGGTAATGTTTTGTATTAGATGTAATGCTTTATATTACCCTGTTTCCATGAAAATAAGACCTATTCCAAAAATAAGATCTAGCATGTTTTACATGTGCACCTAATATAAACCCTACCCCCAAAATAAGCCCTACTTAAGAGCCTACACAGCTGGCTGCCCACCCTTCTGTCTGGTTGCTTGTGTTGCCGCAGCCACAAGGCGAGGCAGGGGGGTGGAGTTTCCACATGTTCCCCACATCAGCTTGCCTCATACCTCAGGCCCCCACAGCCAAGCCATCCACTCCCCAACACCTCCTCTTGGAGGCAGCACCAGCAGCCATGTGTAGCAGGAACCCATGTGGCTGCTAGCCCATTTCTGCAACGGAGTAAGAGGCTGAGTAGTGTGCTGCTGCTGTGAGGTGAGGCAGGTGTCAGGGTATGGATGGCCTGGCTGAGTGGACCCTGAGGTAAGCCAGTGTGGGGCGCATGGGGTGGCCCGACCCCCACCTTGTGGCCAAGGGCACTAGCACATCATTCCTCCTCCTGCTCATTGCAGTCACAAGCAAGCAGAAGAAGTGGGTCCCCCATAAGATACCCCAAAAAAATAAGTCCTAGAGTTTATTTTGGGGCCAAAAGAAAATAAGACCCGGTCTTATTTTTGGGGAAATACGGGTAGTTGTATCCAGCTTAGATTCATCATGGATCATAAATAGTTAACTGGTGGAGATAATGATGGAGTTCTAATTACTTTATTTATTAGGAAGCAGAACAATATAAATTTTGTCTTCTATTGGAACCATATATGGGCATCAAATGCTTCAGAAAGCATGCAAATAGGAGAAATTTTGGTGTAGACAAACCTCTACCAAGGAAGAACTATTCTTCCTCCACAATTGCCTATGACAGCAGACCCTGACATGCACACACACACACACACACATGCACACACACACACACACGCACACACACATACACACAAAGATCAGATACAAACCTCCAGTAAATTCATGGTTGGATTGAAAATCACTCATTAAAGGAGCCAAGAAAGTGATATGGCTAATGATAATTGATGCTCGACAGTAAGAGATTCCTCACCTACAAGATGCTTTACTTGCTACTGGGAGGAGCTCAAATCATGAGTTATATATTTGCAATAAAGGCCTAATTGGCTCTCATTGAGGTGAATTTGGCCTATAGCATACCATTATGGAATGACTCATTTTGTACAAGGGATTATCAGCCACATGGGAAATGTAATGTATAACAGTAACTAAATCTGTAAACAATAACAATAAATAGTAATTTAAGCTGAATGCTTAAACATGTTAGTTTTCTGCCTGGAGGGAGTGTTTGCTATGAAGACACACAATCAGTGTCTTCAACCTCCCTACCTGCCCAATCTTTCTAATCTCTTTGACAACTAGCATTTAAATTGCAATTTAGATTGGAGGCAGAGAGTGAGGATGCTTCCAGATGCATGTTACTAACCCAAAATATTTTGCAGTTTTTCTCCTTGATGGATTTTTAGAGCCCTTTCTAAATAGTTTGTTTAACAAAGCTCTTCAGCTCCTTTTTTTTTTCCTTCTCTCAGGGGTGGAAGTTAAACCTTCATTGGAAATATTGAAACAATTCAAAATAATAAAAATTTTTGACTTTACATATAAAATGAGTATTTGAATACCAACATTCTAAGAGACTTATTCTGGGTGTTGAAGTCTGTACATCTTAAAGTTGCCAAGTTGAAAAACACTGAACTAAACAGACACATAATGGCTTGATTTGTGAGCAGAGGGGCAAAGTTGCATAATAGCTAAGGAAAACCTGGAATTAAAGTGGTGGACAGTTTATGGTTGCTTCTGTGGCTGAAAAATCATTTGCTGCCTTCTTAATTCTTTTCTCCTCTTTCCACATTGTGTTCTTCTTTTTTCCTTAACTTTTTCTTAGTGTTGAATGTTCAGCCATCCTCCAAGGAGGGCCCTTGAAAACTTAACACTGAGGAACTGGGCAGAGGGACTGAAAAATAAAGAGTTGTGTTGAGCTCCTTCTTACATAAGGGGAAGTAAGTGTGGTGGCGAGGCATAGCTACCTCCTCTGAATGTTTCCTTTCTTAGATTGCCGGTGGCCAAACAGATTTTCAATATGTTTGTAGTACTGAAAAGCTACAGAACCTGTTTATCCCAGCCAAAGATGGGGTAACCACACATGCCCTGAGCCATGTTATCTCTTTCAAAGTGCAAACCACTGTGGAAAAAAAAAAAGCAAACAAGAAGCCTCTTATTCATCACAGCCTTAGTTGCTAGGCTGCCCTATTACTACCTCAATATGTTTCATAATTTTCATTCTCCAATTTTTAAAGCACTGAGCAATTTTTGCTGAAATAGCGACGTCTACGCTGGCATGGGCATGTTGTGAGAATGGCTGATGGTCGGATTCCAAAAGATCTCCTGTATGGAGAATGAGTCTAGGGAAAGCACCTCAGAGGGAGACTGCAATATAAAGATATCTGCAAGAGGGACCTAAAGGCCCTGGGAATGGACATTAACAACTGGGAAACCTTGACCTCTGATCGTTCAGCTTGGAGGCTAAAGACACAGCATGGCCTTCTCCAATTCGAACAGACACTTGTTTGGCAGGCTGAGGCAAAGAGGCCGTCCCGGAACCAGCGAAATCTGGGGGCTGGGCAGGGGACAGAATGTATCTGCCCTCAGTGTGGAAGGGATTGCCACTCTCGAATTGGCCTTTTTAGTGATACTAGATGCTGTTTTAGGACCTCTTTCCAGAGCACGATACCATAGTCTCTTGTGACTGAAGGATGCCAATGTAATGTAATGAGCAATTTTTATTTAAGTGTGGAGAAATGAAATGTTGACTCCTTGTAATTCCAAACTCATATGGTAAGGCCACGTGGGCTAGAAACAGACTGCCATGGAAAAACAAGAGGAAATTGTCAACATGTTTGAAGTTTGTAAAAGTACCCCCTCCCCCATTGCTAAGCCTTGCAGAGGCATCAAATCACACTTTAAAAAATAATAATTCTATCGGCTCCCAGAATGGACTGGTTTTTCCCATTTGAAAAGTTTTAAAAGGGATGCTTGTGCAAGGTTCAACGTATCTTAACTCTTTTGCTTCTCCCAACCCACTAAACAGATTGTAAAAAGTTTGGCCTCGTTCATTTGTGATCCAACTAGTCCCTCGAGCCAGGAAAATTAATGTGGCCCTTGCTGTAAGAAAGTTGCCCAATCACGTCTTAATAGAAGATGTTCCTGAAATATTCCTGTGAGAAGGAGAATTCAGCACAACACAGGCCCCAGGCATGGTCTGTTATGACCTTCTCCCTGGCGTGCTTAGCCTAAATGAACTGTAACTGTTCCATTTGTTTTCACTGGATTTCCTTCCTGACAGATCCTGCCTGTGAAGTTCATTCCTCCAGATTTGCTCCCTGTTATGTTTGAAACAAGAAATAAATGGTATTGTTTTGATCGCTTGAATCTTAGTAAATATGTATGCTTGCAAAATTGTGTGCCAGCTGCTGATAACTCATGCACTTGGCATCATTGATTCAATTGATTGAATACAGAACAATTGTATCTCCTTTCTTCAGACAAACATTGGAGACCAAGTAAGAATGGCCTTGCTAGAAGGCCTCTTGTTATTTTGACAATGCATAGATGCCCTGTTAAATCAGGTGGGACAGAAAGAGCTAAAACATATAAATTATTTCTGGCCTGTTTGATTTCAGCCTATGGTGTTATTGTTGAATGTGGTCTGTATTAATTGGAAGACTTGGTGCTTGGATTGTCAAAGACAATCAGCCCAGCCCAGGGCAAAGGCACTTATAAAACAACTGCAATTCTTAGATACAAAAGAACAGTGAGAATGAACGACAGCAATAAAACATCATACTTCAGGAATGTTAACATAAGCCAAAGCAATAAAGGTAGAACCACTAAATGGATTTAGACTTCTATCATCAATACCAGGACACAATGGCTATCTGAAAATCAATCTCCAAAGACCAGCATTTTTATCTCAAGCACCATCCAGAATATTTCATTCTTGGATATTATTATTTTTTTCCCCTGAGAAAAGATTTTGGTGAGAAATGTGTGATGGGATTTTGAAGCAACTCTAAGTTTAAGTAGATTGTGGATTTTTAATGTTGTAAACTGCCCAGCGGCACGAGTGTTGGAACGGGTGGCAATATAAATGTGTTTATTAAATAAGTGAAATTTCTTGTGCATTTTTTTATGTGAATTTCTTTTTGACTATTCTGGGGGGAAATTCAGATCCCTAATGACATTCAGTTAGAAGCTAGCAAGTTACTTGTTTGCCATGCATCTGAATGTTTAATTCTTTTATCTATCTAATTTCACATTTTCTCAAATACATGAGCAAAAAGATAAGTTATCATTTGAAACATGCAGCTTTGAAAATTTTGCAATGTAGTTCCCATACAAAGTTTCGCGGATGCATACAAAAGAAACATCCAAGCAAAAATTCATGTACTGCCTTCATAAATGTAACAGAAAGCATCATTATATCAGGGAAATTAATATATTGCAAAAACTGTCTGAATAAACAAAATAGCAACATATTCATAACAATTTTAATGTAAACTTTTTTTTTCTTTTTAAAATATGATTTCTGCATCTAGGTTGCAGAATTTCCTGCTAGGCTAATGGAAAAATTAATGATAGGCATTTTTGGTTCTCCTTGCAGCTATTTGATCAAATCTGGTAACCCAATTAATACAAATTCAAATCCTTATTGTCAGTGCACAACGTATGTATGATGAGATTGGTTAAGCTCCCTCAGTGCAACCCCCCCAACACAATACAACTCACAGTGAAGACAGAAAATCCCTAACCCAATAAATCATATTAACAAAACACCCAATCCTATTGCACCAGTGTGAACATGTTACACGTTGCGCTGGCCCTGCAGTCCATCATACTATATAGTTATGATGTTATTTCTCATTCAGGAGTCTGACAGCCCACGGATAAAAACTGTTCTTCAGCCTGTTTGTGCAGCTGGCTATGCTTCTATATCTCCTTCCCAATGGTAGGAGGGTAAAGAAGTGATGACCAGGGTATCCCCGAGAATTTTCCTTCCTCTTCTAAGGCAACGAGCCCTAGCAATCTCATCTAGTGGTATCAGGGGACAGCCCACAATATTACAATTAATAGAAAAATTCTAAAAGATTATGAAAATAAAATGAATTGATAGTATAAAGAGAAAAGGAAGATATTGAGAGAACTGCAAATGACAGATTTTCAAAGCAGGGAAACAGAGAACATATTTCCCATTTCTATTTAGGTATATATTAAGCTGCAAATTGTTTTCCTTCAAACTCCAGATGGAATCAGACTACACGTTTTGTGCTGTTTGTAAACACTGATGTCATGAAATATATATTTTTGATCCTGTTTGATGCATCTGCATCTCGGCTGCTGAAACTTAAATTCCAAATACAGTTAATACATTCTATGCTTCTTTTGTTTTTTTTGCAAAAGTAAATATTGTATTTGGACTAAAAACTGTGCAGGAAAAAACTCCTCATCTTAGGGGTTTCAGAGTACACATCTGTCTTCTACCACAACATTATCTTGGGCACTTATATTTGGTTTCTCTTTTGACAGCTACCTCTCTTTATTTCTTTTTCTGCTTTCTCTTACGACTTAGAAGCTTGATTTTATGAAGTCAAATGTCTTTCTTCCTCTCATATTTGCTGTGATTTGACAGCAGGAATTGGAGTCAGTTATGTACAAAGTGAATTCAAAATGGATGCCAAAAAACACTGGATCAGAATGCAGATTTCAGACAGAACAGAAAGAAAATACAGTCTCACATACATACACACCCTCACACACACCAGCTTTGGTCAAGCTAAACAGAAATGACAAATTCTCTGCTGGATTACCTTTGGTAGAAGTGATTAGTAATTACATATTTTTTTATTTAAAACAAGAGTCTATTTATTATGATTTTCTGCAGACATGCACAAATCTACCACACACATATTACAAATATTCCAAATATTTCAGGAATAAGTCTGGCATATAATGGGCAATATTTTAATAACATATGGATTTAAATGCATATGTTTAAGAATATGAATACATATTCGTGTGTGTGTGTGTGTGTGTGTGTGTGTGTGTGTGTGTGTACTGTATATGTATATGTATTTAACCATTCAGTTGTGTCCAGCTCTTGACAACTTTATAGGCAAGTGCTCTCCATGCTACCCTGTCAAGGACAGCTTCTTTCAGTTATTAGATGTTCATCTTTGTATCAGTTTTGATGGTATCAGTTTTGCTGGTATCAAGCCAGCGAGTTCTTTGCTTGCAAGCTCTTGTTCCACTAATCATTATTACATAATTCTAGTTGACATGAGGAATTAGGAGAAATACATAATAAAACATAAATCCTCAAAATAAGGAACCAGAGCCCCTCCCCTTCTGAGGGAGATGGGTGGTTAAGAATTGTGATAAATAAATAAATAAATAAATAAATAAATAAATAAATAAATAAATAAATAAATAAACAAACAAACAAACAAACAAACACATACATATATACATACATACATAATCCTTTTTTAAACTTAATATTCATTCTCTTATAATGGACAAATAAAAAATAAAAAATAAACTTGTCAATGTAATTTAAACAAGTCAAATGTACACACAAATATAGGTAATATATACAAATATATATATTTGTATTAATATTAATATTTGTAATAATACAAAGCGATAGAGCATTTTTAAAAAGGAAAAGGGGGAAATAGAAAAAAGGGGGAGATTAAATTAAAATAGAATTCTTCTGCTTTACCATTATTGAGGAATAGCAGCTTCCTTTTTCTGAAATTACCACATTTTCAGAACATCACAGAAAGGATGATAAGCAACGAAATGATTCCAGACCACATGGAATCTGGTCATTTGCTTTCCATTCATAAAGAGCCTATTGATAGCTGAGTTGGCAAATATCATTCTGTCAATTATCAGAGTGCATCATTACCTTTTTGGCAAGCAGGCACTTAAGTTTTAAACTCCTTATTAATGGTCAGGTGGTGTTCCCATTATGTAGATAACATCGGTAATATGTTAACATCATTACACTTTAACTTCCTCCCAAGAATGTGGTTCCTCATAATCTTGATATGTATTAAAAACAACTAACCAATAGATATACCAATTTAGTCAAACTGAATGCAGGCAGGATGATAACCAACTGTTGGAAAGTCCAATAAGCATGACAAAACATGTTTCGCTTAGTCAACTTAGTATTCAAATTATTAAGATAAAACTTATCTGGTGTTCTTTACAACTTGAGACTATTGAAAGGGGAGGGGGGGTCCCTTCCATTTAATGAAGCCCATATAGCACTTAGACTTATACACCGCTTCACGGTGTCTTACAGCCCTCTCTAAGCAGTTTACAGAGTCAGCATATTGCCCCCAACAATCTAGATCCTCATTTTACCCAACTCGGAAGGATGGAAGGCTGAGTCAACCTTGAGCCTGGTGAGATTTGAACTGCCAAATTGCAGGCAGACCGGCAGTCAACAGAAGTAGCCTGCAGTACTGCATTCTAACCACTGCACCACTGTGGCTCGTAACTACCATATGGTAGTTTCCTTATCAGAACGAAAAGCTAATACATCTACCAATAATTTTATATTTTTAGCAACCTAAAGGTCTTTTATAAAAGCAGTTTAAAAGTGACTGAAGGTTTACCTCTCAGCTGAGTCAAGAATTAAAGCTGTCTCGTGTGGGCTCAAATACCACAAACCATGAGACTCAAAAAGATTCATCCTACCAGCCATCACTTGTCACACAATGTGACAGAAAAGGGCCAGATAATGTGGGGCACCTGCTCTTTCTGTTCATTACATTCTTCCCATTTGGACTTAGCCAAGGAAAAGAGTAGAGGGAAAGAGGCATTGCTGAAAGTGAGCAATGGATCACAAGGCATATATGTTTAGCCTGCATTGCCCTAAGCTTCTGTTTACTCAACCTTATGAAGTTTGAGCCAATGTGCAGTAGCTAATTCTCATTTTAAGATTTACTTATTACTGAATTTGCTTACATATTACAAAGGAAATGTCTCATTACTGCATTACCTTGCTAACTTCTGTTTATCCCCAAAAGATTTGAATCTGCATTTTCCAAAGCACTACATACGATTACATAATAATTATGAATTCATTTGAGTTCATTTCAATGCAGAGTCATTATATGGAGTACAAGGGGGCAATTCTTCCTGGCATCCCACATGGGATCCTACATCTGTAGTTTGGGCCCAATATTTGAATGCCAAGAGTTATTTCAGATTCACATGCTTGATAACTAAACTGGGTGGTTTTTTTTTCAGCATGAAAGAAGAAAAAAATCACACTGATGAATGAATGGTACGGTGAGAAGAAAGGAAGAGAGTGCCAAAGGTGCTCCCGTCAGCATCCTGTCAAGTCTTTAAATGCTCTGTTCTGCAGCATAGCTTTTTTTCTAACTATACTCTTCAAATAAATTATTAATTAAGGTAACTCTGTTCCTAATTAAGATAAATCAATAGAACTCTAGTATAACAAGGCTTTTATTACAGCAGCCAAAATGACAGTAAGAGCCTGTTTCTGGTACACTTGAAAAAATGGCAGGTACTTCTGCTATAATCTCATAGTTAAAGTTAAACACATAAATAAACGACAAATTAGATTATATCATATATTTGGAAGAAGCTACTCATGCTCACTACGGCCTACCATATTGTCCATGACCCAGGCATTTTAACTGTCTGCATGGTCACTTTTTCAACTTTAAATTTCTGGAAAATCTAAAGCTCAAAGTATAGTGGTCTGTCGCAGCAATGATCTCTATATTCCCTTTACCCTCCCGTCTGGATCTCTTCTGCACTATTGTGTTTTGATCAAAGCTATCAATGCAGCTTTTAATGTCAGAGGTCAGCAAGAAGTTGGAGGAAGCTGTGTTGAAATTTTCTTTGTTAAGTAAACTTTCACGTGGCTATGCAAATGTCAGAGCATATCAGTACATGCCTGATTGTAAAAATTTATATGTTTGATTATATATCTTCAGAATGATGGCAATATGGAAGCGCATATTATTTATTTAGCAGAACAATGTTATTTTGCTTTTTTTTATGTGTGTGTGTGTGCATATATGGGTTGGATTTCAACACTTCCGCTGAAGACCACTGTGAATAGATGATTTAGAAGGATAAAAATCAATCTGTATTTTGGCTGCCTTATTTAGCAGTCTCATATGATACATATCTATTCAAAGTTTCAATGGATCTTGTATTGTCAAGTATCTGGATATATCATTGATTCCTACATGGAGTTACACAGCAATCTTCCTTGTTATGTTGCTGTCAGCTAAAAGAGAATGAGCTGTTATATGCATTATTTTATTGGGAAGCAAATATGAAAGAAAAGTAGCGTTTGCTCCATTTTTCCTCTCCATGTTGTGTGTGTGTGTGTGTGTGTGTGTGTGTGTGTGTGTGTGTGTGTTGTTAATCCTTTCTCTTGGAACCAGCAGAAGAAAAAGCAAGGGAGTTTCCACTATCAGATTTCCCCTTCTGAAGTTGGAGGGGTTTTTCCCCCAGTCTTTGGCTCTTAGAAGGCTCTAAAAAATCATAGGATTGAAACTTTAGCTGGCTTTTCTCAATGAACTAATTTAATAGAAACACAGATTTCTCTAGCAGTTTATTTGACATCGCATTGGACTATTGAATGGGGCTATCTTCTTTCTTCCATTATGTTAACAAGTCTCCATATTTCCTATTGAAGATTGTTATGTCTTCTTTTACCTACATTAATTCCATTTAATTGTCTCTATCTCCTGCTTATTTGGGCAGCTAGTCGCCTGTTTTTTCTATAGTTTTAACCTAATCATGACTAATCAAAGCTGGGAATTCAAAATATATCCAAGGAAATAACTAAAAAGTTTTCAAGTTTGCTTTTGAAGCCACATATAGTTTCATGGGAAAAATTATACTATTACAATGACTATATATAGAATAATTGCTAGAAGTACAGTGTAGTAATGCATAGTTCCCTGGCAATAAAAATCTTCACTTGTGGATACAAACAATTTGAGCTACTGTATTATTGAAGATGAATTTGTACCATGCACCCAAGAAATTAACTCCTTAAACTGCAGAGAGAGAGGGGGAAAAAAGAAAAATAGTAGAATTCTTCTGGTGCGTAGGATTAAAAGTGTGCAAAGTGAAATCACAATAGAAAAGTGGGGGGAAAAACCCAGTTCTTTTGTGTTACAAGAGTTCCAGTGATGAGAAACACTAGAGTGCATGATGTCTAAGTAAGAGGCAGGAGCACTGCTGAAATTAACTCCAAAAATTATAGGTTGTTTACTACAAGCAAAGTTAAGAACTAGTTAAACAGCTTTGTTATCTAGTGCTACATACTAGATAGTGAAATTGTAAAGCCAGAACTTCTATACTAACCCCAGATGCCTGATGCAGGAATTCTGACCCTCTGGGGAGAATTTGTCCTTATTAATAAGGTCATGATTCTCAACGATTTCTTATTTGTAAAGAGACCTAATTTTCTGTTGGGCTTAATTTCCATTTATCTACTGTATGTTTCTTGCAACTTGTTAGTACTCGATCCTTGTCCTCAGAAAGACTGACACGTACATTCACAGCTTCTAAAAGTGCTGGATTCCTGACTCTGGACTGAATTGCTTGAAGTTGGTTGCTCTTAGAAGATGTTGTAGTTTAACATCTGTGAACTACAGAAGTGAAGATTCTTCCAGATGAACACAATGACGATTTAAAAACAAACAAAACTCTAAAACTTGTGGTATTACCATATTTCCCTGAAAATAAGACCTATCCTAAAAATAAGCCTTACTTAAGCACCTGTGCAGCCGGCTGCCCACCCATTCTGTCTGGTTGCTCACAGTGCCACTGACATGAAGTGAGGGGAGGGTAGAGGGGAGGGTAGAGCTGCCCAATGTGCACACTGACTTACTTCAGGGCCCCCACAGCCAGGCCATCCATGCCCCGCAACAGCAGCAACAGCAGCCATGTGCAGCAGGAGCCCACGTGGCTGCTGGCCCACTTCTGCTTGCTTGCAGCTGCAATGAAACAGGAGGCTGAGCAACTCACCAGTGCTGTGGCCACGAGGTGAGGCAGGTGTCAGGGTGTGAATGGTCTGGCTGCGGGGACCCTGAGGTGAGCTGGTGCAGGGCACATGGGGCAGCTCCACCCCCTCCCCATCTCACAGCAGCAGGTCTCAAAAGAAATTGCATCCCCTGAAAATAAGCTGTAGTGCTTAGTTCGGTGCCCAAAAGAAAATAAGACTGGGTCTTATTTTTGGAGAAACATGTTATCAACGCAGAATTTTCCCAAAGGATTGGCAATTTGTGAATAGGGATACATGCAGCCTTCAGACACATAGCAATGTGTAAATCAGAATCCCAGAAAGACCAGCAGATAATATAGAGAGCACACCTAATATTATCTTCTCTGTTTTTATTAGAAATAGATGTTGTGTCATATAATTAAATCCATTTCCTAATTCCCATCGAAATAGTCCTCTTATCCATTAGACACTAAATCAATAATAATGGGTATTTCTAGAATTCATTTTAGAATTAATATCTTCCTGCATTGTTTGATCAGGGATTAACTATCATACTTGTATATTAAATGTGCAGTTGGCATGACCTGCTTGTCTTCAAACTTTAAGTTGATGGAGTGGCTGTTTGGGAAATTGGAAAAGGTGGTTATGTATGTTGGATCCAGACCATGTTGGGCTTTAAATATTAAAGGTATCTTTGGAGCTAGAAATCAGCTGGAAGCCAGTTAAGGGCCATAATCTTGGATTAGAAATAGTGTGTGTATTCCAGAGGCCCCATCCAGAACTAGTTGCAGTTTTGAAATTCTTCAAAGCAGCCCTATATGGAGTATATTAAAATAACTTAATCTAGATGTTATTAAGGCGTGAATTACCATGGCTACCAGCTTTTTCATTCTTCCCCAGGAAAGGGTGTAGCTGGTAAACCAGCCCAAGATGAAAGAAAACTTTCTTCGGCCCCACCCCATGGGAGAATTCAAGAACAGTACCAGATCTAAGAGCACACCCACAATAAATGAATCTGAGTTTTAAGGGGATTGTAATGCTACTAACACTGGCTATAAGGCTATTATTGATTCATTTTTACTTCAGTACTACTTCATTTGGTCAGGAAGAAGTTTTCATTTTTTAAAAAATTGTGATTCAGTCCCTCTCTAGTCAGTACAGACATGGAGCGTCCAGCAAACCAAACTAAACCAGATTAAACATATTTGTTTCACAATATAAAATTACCCATACAATCTACAATGGCATCTTGGGCATCTAATTTTGCATATGCATCTGTACTTAAAATGCAGGAATGCATTAACATTTTATTGATGAGTCCCTACCATGTGTTCCTCTTCTGTGTTTCTTCCTGTATGGTTTCCAAGGCAAACGATCTGCTAAGCCACAAAGCTGTCAGCTGACTCATCTCTGTTAGGTTAAATTTATGCAGGTGGTATACCAAGTCTGTGGACTTCAATTGATCTCAATTTAGAACCAGACTCATTCACACCTACTTGGGATGTAGCCCACTCAAGCCAAAGGAGAAAACCCAGGGTTGTGTGCTTTCTAATGGTTATTCCAGAATCTCCAGATATAGCATTAATAGATCAAGGATCCATGGTGTCACTGCAATATTGTCAGCAATCTAACCACTAAAGACTAACACCCCCAAACCTAACAAGCAAAGGAAGTAAAAGAAAAACAACAATACTGCAGTTTATTTTAAGCAGCATGAGAGGACGTGGAGGGAAGAAACCACTCTAGGTACAACAGAAGTTTGGCTTTGAACGATGTGGCTGTGGTTTAATATATGTTAAAATGAACCAACTCCTGAAATAGATGAAGTAAGGCTGGCAGGAGTTATTTTAAAGTTGGGATTTGTTCTCTGTTACATACTGTATGATCACGGGATATATAAAAAAGCCATTAAAAACAAGCCAGATAATATAATTTTATCAGGAAGGATTTGCTATAGTCCTACCACCAATGCATGCAAAGTTATGTATGTATGTAGGCAAGCATGTATCAGACACTGTTTCTCACCATCCTATAGGGAGAACCTATATTACTGCTGAAGATATGGCACAGTGATCTTTGAACCTCCCACCCAGTGAAGTAAGATGATCTTGAACAGCCAGTCAGATGCAGTTGAAGAAGAATCAGCCAACCTGAGTAACTTGCTGTGGGGAGAAATGGACTTCCCTTTATACCTCTAGATCAGGGCTGTCAAATTCCCAGCCCGCAGGCCAGATGAATCATACGCTGGCCATACCCATGCCGTTTAGCGAAGCAGAGGAAAGTCCTGATATATCACATGACAACGCTGTGACGACATGAGTTTGACACCCCTGCTCTAGATCTTTGATTTCCACTTTCTGAATAATCATATTAATATCAATAATTGGTACCTTGAATGCAATCCCAAAACAACTGGAGCATTACTTGAACAGCATTGGCATTGACATAATCAGCATCAGTCAATTGCAAAAGGTGGCTTTACTCGGAACAGCTTACATCCCTAAGACAATATCTTTAACGTCATCAGACAACTTCTGCCTATCCCAGGTCCTTGGGAAGAGCTTAATAGGTGGATAAAAATGCCAAATCCAGTCTAAACATCTGCCTGTCTCTGTGACCAACCATAATAGATTTACAATAAATTCCCATTACTCTCATTCTGAGAACCTTAGGATGTATTTGTTGTGCATACAATACACATCATGCTAAAGTAATTCCAGTCATGTGAACCAAGAAGAAAAACTACATTGATTGTAATATGAATTGATAGCTAGAAATTGTAAATTGTGGGCCTTGTGAACACTACTGTAAAGGTTAATCAGAGAAGTTTAAAATTTTAAAAGGTCAAATAATAGAACAGCTAAGAAAAAAATACTGGAAAACAAAGCTTTTTCTGTGTTAGTCATGAGTTTGCCATTATTATCACATGCGAAAGGTATAATCTCTCACTGCCTACAACATGTTACATGACTAAAACTTTAATTATCTGCCTCTTACAACATAATTTTACAGATACAACTTTTGGTAGGAATATATCCACACATTGTTTGGCATCACCAAACCACTTAACTATGAAGGTGCTCCAGCACAAACATAATCAGGCCTAATTTGGGAAACGAGGTTGGAGGAGGCAAACATCTGATCACAGGATATGCTGCCCCCAAGCAAATTGCCAAAATTTGTCCCACGTTACTTCTCCTCTGGAGCGGGAAATGACTTAGTCACCAGTGCTGTCATCCGGATTTGGTTCTTCTGTTACCGCTAAGAATATTCAAATTGTAGGCAGAAAATCAGAAGGTTTAAGTGTATCTCATCATGGATCACATGTTGTAATGAATGGCAATTACCTGCTGATCTGCTTTATCTAGCATATTTTAGAGACAATCAAGTGCCCGGTGGCTCAGCAGACTGATAGCATTGTGATTAACACCAGCTGTCTGCAATTACTGCAAGTTCGAATCTCACCAGGCTCAAGGTTGACTCAGCCTTCCATCCTTTCTAAGGTAGGTAAATTGAGGACCCAGTTTGTGGGGGCAATAAGCTGACTTTGTATAAATATACAAAAGTATGAAGGCTATTGCTTAACACATTGTAAGCCGCCCTGAGTCTCCGGAGAAGGGCGACATATAAATAAAAAAAAAAAAAGATAGCTCAACTAGAAATAAATTTATAAAATTGAACATTGACGGAAAACATTTAAAGAACAAGCAAGCCTTGAAATAAAGAGTTGAAGATTAAAAGGCCCAGGGGTAGTGGTGGATTTCATTTTTTTTTTACTACCGGTTCTGTTTATGAAAGGTGCCACTATCAAACATTTAGCAATTTCTCCTCTCTGCTGTCCATATCACTATACACCCTTTTCAAGAGAGTCCTCCAACCTGCCAAGGAAAGGAAATACAAATATCATCTTTTGACATTCCTCCTTTTTCAGACCTATTATATATAGTTGATGTCAGCTTTTGTCAATGCAGGCATCAGTCCCCTTTCCACCCACACATTCAGGAGACAAAAAGAGATATGGATTTTATGTGCATGTACTATATATTATGAATGTGGTGGTACGGTGGTTAGAATACAGTATGGCAGGCTAATTCTGCCAACTGCCCAGGAGTTCAATCCTGACCAGCTTAAGGTTGACTCAACCTTCCATCCTTCTGAGATCAGTGAAAATGAGGTCCCAGATTGTTGGGGACAATATGCTGATTCTGTAAACCACTCAGAGAGTGCTGTAAATAGTATATGGAGCAGTATATCAGTCTAAGTGCAGTGGTGGGATTCAGCTGGTTTGGGCCAGTTCAGGCAAACCATAGTTAAATTGCTGACTGGCCCCATCCCTTCCCATCCTGCCCCTTCCAGGAGTCCCCACTTGCCCCATTTTGGCTCAAAGATAAGTGCAGGGAGGCCTCCTAGGCCCAAAATCGGGCACGGTGTGTATGCTCCCCCCCCCCGCGACCTATTTTTGTTCCCAGGAGGCTTCAGGGAGGCCTGCTAGGCGCAAAATGGGGCGCTGGGAGGTGGCGCATCCCCCCATGGCTCATTTTTGCTCCCATGGGGGTGCAGGAGGCCGAGTGCTGCCTGTCACACACCCTGGCCATGCCCACCATGGCCACACCCACCCAGCCAGCAATTAGGACAGAGAACTGGTTGTTAAATAATTTGAATCCCACCACTGTCTAAGTGCTATTGCTGTTTTCAACATTGATTAGATATAATACAGCATGCAAGGACCTCCTATTGACCCTGATCAGTGTTTACATTTATTCTTATTATAACAAGGGTAACAAGACATCATTTTTTTTCCCTCAGATTCCATTTACTGGTTAGTTAATTAAGCAAGCAAAATTCATCTGCTATATACAAACAATCCTACAGTTTTTCTCAATTTTCATCTTTCCAGTGTCTGCCTTCTGAGGAACATGAAAAATCATTAGTATCTTTATGGCCTGAATGTTCTACCATTTCAGTTATCTATCTACCTGCCAACAATAGTAATACCCCTGATAAAATAATAGTGTAAAAATAATAGACATTTGAAAATTATGATATAAACCACTCATGGTGGTTCCACTGTGGTTATCAGCACACTGAGTGCCATATCAAAATATCGCGGGCAGCATTAGAGAATCTGCACAGTGACAATTTTTCCAACTGTCAGTTGCAAAAGCCACATCTGCACATATTCTACACCAATACATTATGACATCCTAGGTTCTTGTGAAAGAATTGATGGGTATAAAGGCCAACACCAACTTAAAAAACTGGCAGCTGTGATTTTCACAATGTTGTGAATATAATAGACAGAGCCAGTGTTGCATCATCCTCCATGCGTGCCTATGCCAATTTATTTTTGTTCGTCTTGAGTCATTTTGGAAGCTACATCCTTTCAGTAACTCATGGTGGAATTAATTCCAACCTTGCTTGGTAGACATTTTCCTTTTTTCCTCTCTCCCCAACTTTTTGGTCTATTTCAACTTCCCCAACTGTCTGTGAAACTCCCTCCCTTTCTCTCCCTATCTGATTTGCAGACTCCATTTATTATCTACTGTATTTCCCCCAAAATAAGACTGGGTCTTATATTAATTTTTGCTCCAAAAGACGCATTATGGCTTATTTTTCAATTAAGGTCTTATTTTGGGGAAAATACAGTACTATATGCCTCCATTTGCTGACGATTAACTGGGGCTTATTTTTGGGGTAGGGCTTATATTACAAGCATCCTGAAAAATCATGTTAGGGCTTATTTTCTGGTTGGGTATTATTTTTGGGGAAACAGGGTAGAAGTACCATTTGTATATCTGGGAAATCATGGGATAAGATGGCTGACAATGCTTACCTTCTCTATTCTGTTAGGGGCTAACAGAATAGAGAATGTGTATAGATACCCACTTATTAAAAATAATTATAATTTCTGCAATAAAACTCATCCTAGGTTGGTTAGACATGGACATGTCTTTAGCCACTTATGGCCCTTTAACTTTAACAAGAGATGATTAGCTAATACTTCGGACCTAGAGTTCCCTCAACATGAGCATTGGTCTCTGTAAAATATGGCCTATTTATACAGAAGTGTTATAAATGTTAACCTTTAGTAGTTCCAAATCTTTAATGTGGAGAACATAATATAAAAATACAGAATATGGAATCAAATGTATCAATAAGGTTTTTTTGGTTAGGAAAGGACATTATGGGTTGGCAGGTGCTTTGCTGGAGAGATGCACTTAACAATGTGACTTGAATCCTAGATCTTTTATTCATTACACCATTCAGTGAGCAATCTGTGTTTGCATGGTGTAGAAATATGGTGTTAATTCTACTCTTGACATGAAGATCAAGCAGAGTTGTCAACACATATTCTTGTGTTTCAAACATTCCTCTGAATTTGGAATCTACCCTCAGACCAACATATTGGATTCCTGCCAGCGGGATTCTGTGCTGCTGTATTCCCTTTGGCCAAATTCATTTTTAGACTGCTCCAACAACAGGTGCAAACAACAGAGGTATCAGTGTATGAGGCCTCAGAAGGCCACCTGGACATTGAGTACAGGATGTGAATTACAATGGATTAAGGATAATTGTTCATTGACTGAGGAGAATGCAGTGTTAAATGTTTTCCCTGATGCAGTAGTAATGACCTTTACACATTTACCTCAGAATTAGAAATCAGCATTCAACAGATTATTTTAAAGGAAATAAATACAATTAAAAGAACAAAGAACTATGAGATAACATCTGAGAAAAGTGCCTGTATTGTATGCGGATCCATATTGAAATAAAGCCCATCAGAATTTCATCTGTAACATGCTGAAGGGGGACAATTTTCTACAGTTGTAGAATCTTACAACATATGGAGGCATCCTATGCATCTTTCCTCAAATTATGTAGCTGTTCATATAAATTGCCCAGGAAGTTTTAAATTCAAATTATCTTGCCTTTGTTCTTTTATTTTCTTCATCCTAACTTTTAAAATAAAATTTCAGTAATCTGAGCTCTCTTTTTAAGTATCAGTGTTTGTGTTTCATGCAACTTTTTTTCCTACACACACTTTTTGTAGATTTTTCCTTCTGGGAAAAAATGCATACCGGCAACCATTATTATGGTAATGTTTACTCTACTGAAAATGTCATGGTGGAAGCCTTTTTAGATCTTTCCAGTTTGACCGTTTGCTTGAAGTGATTTAAGACTGGTTCATTTCCAATATTATGTGGCGGGTGAATTTGTTTTCCTGCCCCTCTGTATACTAAAACATTTAAAATGATCGCACTTAAGGGCGGTTGTTGGCAACACCAGAAAATGATGACTACAGCTTTTCAAGTATTGCTCGACCTGTCTGAAGTTTTGAATATTATTGACCATCATATCTTCCATAGACTTCCTTTTAGGGTTGGAAGTGGGTGGAGGACACCATATTACAATAGTTGTCTTTCTTCCTGAAGTGTAATTCTACTAGATGAAAGGAAGAAAGGAAGAAGCCAGAGACCATTTCAAAGATTCAACAGACTTCATTCTGGGAAGGCCATCAATCATCAAAGGTTAAATATTAATGCAGAGTATTATATCTAAACCCTGGGTCAAACAGATATTGTGGTACCTGTAGGATATTGGAGTCCAGATGTGAAAAACCAACTAAAGCTAAATCCTAGGAAGAAAGGTGGCATTTGGTGAACAAGCCATGGAATTTTAGGGATATTCCACCTTTAGTCTGGGATGAGGATATGCACACAATGCCAAACTGATACATGAGGGAAGGTTGTATATGTCATGACTCTCGGCTCCTGCTTGAGGCACTTGGCAGCTTTGGCAAAGAGGGCCTTTGCACAACTCCATCTAGTGTGGCAGCTATGATCTTTCCTGGATGGGACACCCTTCTTGATTCATTCATCCCTTAGTGATTTCTTCTTTGAAGTATTTCAATGGGCTCTACATGAGGTTGAAGACCATACAGAAGCTACAGCTAGTCCAGAACGCAGTAGTTTAAGTAGTAATGATTTGACCATGTGACACCACTAATAACAAGACAATCACATTCTCTCAATCATTTCCACCTGTGATAAGATCACATAGAGAAGGAGATCTCCTCAAGTCCTTTAACTCAGGGATTTCCATCATTGGTGGCAGATGATGTCATAGTAGAAGCCTTTTCAATTTTTGCTCCCTTTCCTTGGAACGCCTCAGTAGATGACTCCTATTTTACTGAATTTTAGAAACCCCATCAAAAACACTCTCCCAGTCCTGATACCAAAGACTAAGTCCACATGGCTGCCCCATTATATCAAGCTTGGCTTTATTATTAATAGCAAAGCTACACTGTGGTGTCTCTGCCAGACATTTTTATAAAACTTTTACATAGCACTTTGATGCCTGTGTGACTCAGCACAAGGTGAGAGGTTTATCTTTGCTTATCCCTGTTACTTTGAATGCCCGCTAAAATCTCTCCTGCTTACTGGGAGCAGCCTATGAAGAATTATAGCACAAAGTCAAATATTTAATATCTTTGTCCCCTTTTGTTATATGGCACAATTATGCAGCTTAACCTTGTTCAAAGACCAGCTATTGGACAGAGATGTTTCCTTATGCCAAGCCATCACAGTAAATCAGTTGTACTATGAAATATTTAATGACTGTCATAAACACTGCTTCCATAAAAAATAAATATGAATAATTGTGATAAGAAGGAAATGACTGCTCGAAGCTTCTTGTAAGCTTATTGTAAGAGTTCATCCCAACATGTTTGTTCCCTTTGGAACCCTCAGACATCTTTGCAATGCCCCCAAAATTTCTATTTCAAGAACCTTCTGCCCATCTACTTAAGAATTTACATGTCTCTTTATTTAGGCTGAAATAAAGTGCTCTGTACCAAATTCCTAATTTTATATTTCAGTAAGAGCACAATGGTCAGAATGCAGTACTGCAGGCTACTTCTGCTGACTCCTGGCAGCCTGCAATTTGGCAGTTCAAATCTCACCAGGCTCAAGGTTGACTCAGCCTTCCATCCTTCCGAGATTGGTAAAATGATTGTTGGGGGCAATGTGCTGATTCTGTAAACTGCTTAGAGAGGACTGTAAAGCACTGTGAAGCGATATATAAATCTAAGTGCTATTGCTATTACAGAATGGCAATGGGTACACACAGTAGGTTGCAAATGACATCTTTGACTTTTTAATGGCATTTTTTAATTTTTAAAACATAATCAAAATGAAATAATCTGCAAGTTTGTGTTTATGTTTAACATTATTTTTAAAAAGAAAGAAAAAGGGGGGAATAATTCCTTCCCCAGATGTGAAAATCCTAACACCATTTATTCACCAGGACAATAATGCAACATGGCTCCATTTACTAAGATTCTGTGAAATAATTGAATAAATAGCTAAATAACTTGATCTTTAGCTGCCAAAAGAGAAACCAATTTTTTACCTGCTTTTTAGGATCAACCTAATATGCTTCAATTCAGAAACTGAACTCCCTCTAAAACCACAAACTTTTCTCAAAATTGAGATTGGGAGCTGCCCAGAATTGGTTCTAAGACAAGCAGATATATAAATATTTTAAGTATATTAATTAATTAAAAAATAGCAGTTCTGTTTTTTTTTAAATGAAAGTATTGATTGCGGCAAAGTCCCAGATGATAGCAGCCCAGCCCAATATCCTTTTTTCTTTCTAATATGTCCTGAAATATTGGGTGGGGAAAAACATATTTGCCATAAAATACATTCATATTATATTTCTCAGTAATAGTGTTTTAAAAATCAAATACTTGTGTTATAACTACAGTATTTCTATGTAAAATTACATGGGTTTGCAAAAATAACAATACTTAAAACACAATGTATGTTATTCTTACATTTTGATTTGGATCATTGTCTCAAAAAGTGAACGTCTTGGAATTTCACTTAACACTGTGAAGCATGTCTAAATAATCATGTTTTCCACAAAGAAATTGCCTCCCACTTAACTGCAGGACCACACCTTTTCCAAACACATGGTGGTGAGCCATGACTGCCAAATGCAACCAGACTAGCTTGAAAATTCAACCATCCCATGATGGTTTTCTTATCAGTACAGCATGTTTAATTTGATGTCCTAATAAATATCCCTCAGGTATCCAGGAATAGAATTATTATTACATGCCAAGTGCCAGAACAACAGCAAAGCTTTCAGTCTGAGAAACTTTACTGGGCATCTTCAAGTAAATCAATTTTAGGTATAATTCTACAGATCCACTGTTTTTTTCTTCTGCTACTGACATTGTAACAGTTAATATACAGTGTTGTAGTTTCGTTCTCTTACATGGAAAAGGCTGGTTCTGGGTTGAGTGGTATAATGGGATCTCTGACAGTGTTAATGAGTAGGTTGCCAATGTATTCTTTCATCTCATTAAATTATGTGACTAATACTGAAATAGCAATACTGCTTTGGACTTCATTCACTTTCTCAGCTCTCAGTTTCTTTAATGTGCTTAGCCACAAATCTTCGTTCTTATTTCTCTCTTGTGCTAATGAAATGTTACACTTCTATCCTGAAGATGCCAACACAACCGGAAGGGAGATCTATTCAATTCTCGGCATTCCCAATCTTCCTTCACATTCTGGATCAAACCTGACCTTGCAGAGTTAAGTCTTGAAAATGAATGAATGGGTACCAGGCCAAGAATAAGGGACGACAAAGTTATGAATGCCACTTTTTTCATATTGGATTTATTGCAGTGAAAACCTTGAGGTTATCCATCTGATATCCATCTGAAATTCTACAGAGTTCATGATCTCTGCCATTTTCTTACCACCCCACCAGCAAGTTTTCCCCATTAAAGTATGAACATTTTTTTTGTAATGAGTTCCAAACTTCTGGAACTTCTGAAATTGGAGGGTCTGAAGTCCTGATATATTTTCAAAATATTATTGAAGTCCAATTTGCAAATATGTAATCTTATACAGCAACAACAATTGTTGTATCATATGGTTAGCAGTTTTAGCTGACGAAAGAAGGTGTGGATTTAAATTATGAGTATTTCCTCACTAACAACCAATCAGTTTCACAAATTATGATGCAAGATCTTTTTTTAAAAAAAGTTAATGGATTCTTGAATAGCTTAGCTTTCCATTTCTGAGGGAGGGAGTTTCCTGCACATTTTTGTGTCCTGGCAGTTTGTCAGAACAGTTAGGCATTAATTTGTGTGGTTTGATAATTACTATACATTCACTAGAGATTAGAAAGAACATGCATTTATGGCATAGCTGTGGAATGTAAAATGCTCAAAGGAAAGTTCTTCCAGTCAATACTGGCAGAAGATCATGTGAATCCCATGCGTGAGCCAGGAAAGGATTTCAGATAAGATTTGGGGACAGCCAAATTGTTCCAGTAGCTCACTTGCCATGGGCAGCCACATTAATTGCTTTCTTTCTCCATATGAGACTCAGGTAAGAGTCTGGAGAAAGACTTTTTATGCAAAGAAGTATACAGGATCCAATCTGGGTTGGCCACCGGAATCAGAGGTTTAGTCTTCTGAATTTTCGGACTTGTGCTAGAGCCCAAGTCCTGAGGAAGGGCTCCAGCATGAGTCTGAAAGCTCAGAAGACTAAATCATTAGTCCCAGTGACTGATCCATGTCAGATTCTGCAACATTATCCTAGGACACGTATATTTGCCTTCATTCGCAAAGGAGCATACCCAAATATTAGAGATTTATTCTTCTTCAATACTACAAGACTAATCACAGGTAGAAATAGCCCTACCACCAGGGGTGAAATCCAGCAGGTTCTGACAGGTTCTGGAGAACCGGTAACGGAAATTTTGAGTAGTTCAGAGAACCAGCAAATACCACCTCTGGCTGGCCCCAGAGTGGGGTGGGAATGGAGATTTTGCAATATCCTTTCCCCAGGAGTGGGGAGGGAAAAAAGGGGATTTTGCAGTATCCTTCCCCTGGAGAAGGCTGGGAATGGAGATTTTGCAGTATCCTTCCCCTGCCACACTCACCAAGCCATACCACACCACACCACGCCTACCAAGCCACGCCCACAGAACCGGTAGCCTATCACCCCATACACAAGTGCCTCCTCTTAATGTCTCTAGTATCAACCAAGGATGTATTTTCAAGGAATCCATGCTTAGTAGGGGAAACCATAAACCCCAATGCATTCTAATTTTCTTTGATATTATTAATGCTGTTGCCTGTCAAATGAAGGCAAGGCGAAGAAAAATTAGAACTCATGGGGAGTTTTTAATCCATGGCATTCAGGATGAGATAATAGACAAAAATCTTAATCTTCAAGAAAATAGACTAGTGGGTATTTTATTTATTTTATTTTTATTTATTTTATTTTTATTTAATTTGTATACCGCCCTTCTCCCAGAAGGGACTCAGGGCAGTGAACAGCCAAATTAAAATACATACAATACAAAAGTTAAGATAATTAAAAGAGATTAAATCAGTTGGCCTCCCAATTTAAATCCCAAATCTATAAAATTTAAAAATCCCATTAAAAGCCATTTAGGCTAGGCCGGCTTGCTGGAATAAATAAGTCTTCAGGGCCTTACGGAAGGTCCGGAGGTCCGGGATCAGTCGTATTCCAGGAGGTAGCTCATTCCACACGGCGGGTGCCCCCACAGAGAAGGCTCTCCCCCTGTGGGCCGCCAGCCGACATTGCTTGACTGACGGCACCCTGAGGAGATCCTCTCTGTGAGAGCGTATTGGCCGGTGGGAGGTTATCGATAGCAGCAGGCGGTCTCATAAGTACCCTGGCCCTAAGCCATGGAGCGCTTTGAAGATGAGAACCAACAACCATCCGTATTGCTATGTAATGGTAACATTACATAGCAATACGGATAGTAATTGATAGTAGTATCATTTTAATATTAATTCCTAAAACACTGAATTATATGAAAAACATTCTAGAAAATAACCCCCCCCCAAAGCAAATCAGAAAAAAAGTATTATTTAAAAGAACGATAATAAAAATTTCAGGAAAACATTAATATCAAACGTTCCTCTTAAAGGTTTTGAGGACATAAATGCAATTCTCATGGTGAATGTAAGGTGAATCCCCTTGCTCCTCAGATGACACCATAATATAAGCAACTGCTGCTTATATTGCAAAACTGCCTTTGTACACCTTTGCCAGGTGTGAACTCTACTGGAGAAGAGTATCCATTCAAAGCAGTGAACAGCCCCATACCTATGAGTACCTGCATTCGTTTCTCACCCTAGCAACCTCTCTCCAACCCAGCAGTTTCAGAGACTGTAATTCAACCAGCGTGATTAGTTTCCACTTGCATTCCAACCTATGGAAATGGATTCTTATTGACATTCCTAAATTCGCCCACATAACGCCACTATTGTAGAAATGGCTTTGGTTGCCAGTTAGCTTCCAGGTGCAATTCTGGGTCTTTGGTTGTCACCCTTAATTTTCTTCTTATATCCTGATGACTTTTCTAGGTTGATTATGTCTCTTCAGTAAATGCTGGGCCAGAAGGCTTCTCTATCGATAGTTAACTCTTCTCAATAATGCCTTCTGTCTGTGAGACAGCTTGCCCTCAGATACTTCTTTCCTCCCTTCCTGTTGGCCTTCCAAGCAGCTGTGACTTTTTGGAGGCTCCACATGGCTTTTTAGGAAAGTGTTGGGGGACAATGTGGATGAATGTATCCCCATTAGATGGCACTAATAGTAGATGTTGGTATTATACTGTAATGTTTATTCTTTTTAAACCCTTCTTGCTGTTGTTCACCCTCTCACCACATTGAGGAATGCAGTGGAATTTTGAGGGAGTCTTGCTGCCAATGCAAACATAGAAATGACACGGAGGGGTGGCGTCATATCTACATACCCTGTTGGATGTTTACAAACTTCATAGAATTGTAATAGAAACAAAAATGGCCAAAACAGCTCTGATTCCTAAGCAGTAGAAGATGCCAAGTTCTGGCTGGTGGGCTGGCGGGCTGGCGGGCTGCAAGGATCCTGAATTTCAGCTTGGGACAGATGTTGAAATTCTCTAAAACAGTAGGAGCTTTACTGATCAGGAAAATGTAAATGAAAAAAACAATACTTTCAAACAACATTTAAACTTGATGAACATAAATAAACATGGTGCTGCATGTTTAGTTATGCTGTTTTTTCCTTGGCCTTTACTACGGCTGAAACAGTGTGGACTGTACCTAACAGCATCTATCTACCAACGTGTAGGAAATCTGTTGCAGTTTCACACACAGCATGTACTAGAAAAGTACTATCTGGTGGTGCTAAAGTCCCACAGTTTAGAAGTATTCCTAGCTGTGAGCCCTTCAGAACACCAAGTAACTAGCTGGATTCAGGAATTCACCCAGATTATTAATGTTATTTGACAGGAGCAGCGTGACCTGTCCAGTACAAACACATTCATGACCTCGAGACATAATAGCTCTTCATCCATCAACATTTTGTGGTACTTGTGTTATACCTGTTTGTTCTTTCTTATGCTACACGAAGAGAAGCCAGATAGTGATCCAAGGAAATCAGCTCCTGATCCAAATTAAAAGAAATGTAGAATTGATAGTCATCTCTGTCTGAACTGTTTAGCGTTAGAAGTATCTGTGTGAATCTCTCTGTGTGTGGAGTCTCTTTGTGTGGAACACCTTGCCCCATGAGGCCCTTGGCTTTGTTCAAACATATTGCAAAACTGATTTTGTTTCAACAGAATTTTGCCTTGCCAAAAGGATGACAGTTTTAAACACTGATGGTGGTCTTGTCTGTCTCCACATGTTTGTGTGTATATTACTGTGTTGTGATTTTAAATTGTAAGCCACTTTGAGTAATGCCATAGCATTACTCAGAAGTGAAGGATGGTGGTTTTTTACATAAATAATTGAGCATGACTGAGCCCTAAAGGATTGCTTCAAAATAACTGTAAAACGGTTGATATTAGTATCACGATGGAGCTGGACTTCAGTCCTGAACACCTTCAGGTTACTGGTAATTTCCTGTATCATTTAGATGTGTATTCAAGTAGAGGGCAGATTAGGAATTCAAATATATACTCTTCTCGGATACACATCTAAATGATAAATAGTAAATAAAATTATAATGCAAAACCGGATCTGCGCACCTTCCGCCGCGCTTTAAAGACCTTACTATTTCACCAGGCGGGCCTGGTCTAATTTTCCCCCTCTTTTATAAAAGATTTTTTAATTTTTAAATATCTTTTAGTATTTTATACATTCAATTTTAAATTGGTTTTAAAAGTTTGGGGTTTTAAATTTGTCGGGGCCAAAATTATTTAATTTGATTTTATTCTACCTTTAAATTTTGTATGTATGTGTTTTATTGTTTGGCTGTGCACCGCCCTGAGTCCTTCGGGAGTAGGGCGGTATAGAAATCAAATCAAATAAATAAATAAAAATAAATAAATAAATAAAATAAAATAAAACCTACCCTGATATAGTTCAAGATATTTAAATAAAATTCTTAGTTAACTGAAAAATGTGAACTCTTTTAAAACTGTATGGTTGCTCATCTAACTCTAGCCTGTGTTAACAGTGAATGTGAAGCCATAAACTTTAAGGTCAGCTTGGCATATCTGTCATTACATTACTTGCAAGATCCTGACAAGCAACTTTATCATACAATAGGGTGCCCTGTTCCTTCAGAAGGAAAAGAATAACGCGTAAGGAAATGTTTGACTTGTTCCACAGGTTCATGAGGCAGAAAATGTCTCAGAGCCAAGTACCTCTGAAAAATGTTTAAATAATTTTGTTGCGCTAAACTAATTAACACAAAGGAGTATATCTACAATAGTACAATGCACAATGTAATTTCAAAGTAATAACAACAATAATAATCAAGAAGAAGAAATAGAAAGGAACAGGAAAAGTATATTACAAACAGAATGAAACCCAATGCCTTATTTCTCAAAAGTGTTCATCCATGCTATTTGGGGAAGAAAGAAAATCATATTTCAAATATTCCCAAGCAGCACATATCAATAGACTATTGCTGCAAATCAGGTGTAGATTTGTCCTTCTAATGTTGTATGTATGATAATCTGTTTAACTAATCCCAAAATCTAAAAATACTATACTTCTTGAAATCCTGGTAGATTGCAAATATTGGAAGTATAGCCATTTAGAACATGTGCATCTTTAACACACAATAATTGATCCCATATTAATAATCCGATCACTGTCCACTAAAAATGCAGCAACATTTTTACAACAGGAGAAAAAAATCCTGTAAATTAAGATTACCCTTCCTGAGCTGAATCTCCAACAGAAGAAGAATTATACATAACTATTTTATTAAACCTTTTCAGAGAATTTTTTTTTGTAATAGCCTCATTTTAAGATAATAGGAAATGGATTTCACATGGTTTAAACTGACTCTCCATTTATTTAACAGTGTAGGATATTGAAGTATGTTATTCCAGAGGTTACCTAAATAATATCAATTTCATCAACTTTCTTCAACTTCCGATAAAACTGGTTACCGACTTAGGAGACAACTCTGCGTAGACAAAAAACATGATGGAACAGAATTAAAACTTTTAGAAGAATGTTTTTCAAACTTGAAACTTTAAGATATGCAAGCTTCAACTTTCAGAATTCCCCAACCGGTTCTAAGAGATAGACTGGGTTCTTTTGTCTGATGATCTGTCATTTTGTTTCCTTGACTGTCACAGTATTATCGGGAATCTTCTCCAATACCAAAGTTCAAAGGCATCAATACTCTTCATAACCTGTTTCTTTAAAGCTCAACCTTCCCTTCCAACCTTCCTACACAATTATGATCTCTGTAGGCATAGACACATCACAGCATTTGAATACCTTTTCCAATACCTTCTTGGCTGCTCTAGTAGGTGCTAATCTGCACTTCTTGACCACTTGTTCCTTTACTTTTGATAGTTGATCCTAAAAACTGCCTTTTACCATTTAGCTTTAGCATATTGAAAAAATGAATTTAGTCTAGTGAACTTCTTGCTAATTTCCAGAATTAATCATATAATCATCTATTTGTATTTTAAAATAGGAATGTATTGAAAAGGGTTTGTGGTAGTTCATAAGATCTTTGTTAAAAGGTGAATTGTCTCTGTCCATTGTTAAAAAGAAAATAGATATTTTTTTATGATAGTGATTTCTTCCCAATCAATGTTGGAATCAACAGAAAAGGGTTAATTCCATCCTTGCTAATGAGAAGAAGAGGGCCTTAAGTTTTCTTCTTGTTTCATGGAGCAACCCCTCCTTCACCTTTAGTTCAGCCTTCTAAAGAAAAATAAAGAGGGGGGAGTGATGATGATATAGGAGGCTTTGCTAGTCACTCTTGGATGACCATCTCTATCATAACTGAAGTCTACACACAAAAGAGGACAGCATGCTGCCTCCAAAGCAAGTAGTTTAGCCACTTTGTATCACTTCACACCTGAGATGAGGGGGTATATAAATTTGATAACAAACAAACAAACAAAAGGAGCTCCAGTGGTATGAGTGAAGCCTCAATTTGCAAAACTGAAGAACCTGGAGGAAGTGGAGATCCAGGTCCTCCATAAAAAAACTTCCCTCTGCCCCTCAAATCACCTTGTTAACAAATTGGGCACACGTCCCTTATCTAAGCCTTTTCAGTTTTGGAAATTCATATTGTGTAGCCTTCTGAGCTAGTGGATGAGCTCATGTTCAGACATTTCTTGGAAAAATACTCTATAGCAGGGATATTAAACTCAATTTCATCAGGGTTGTGTTTCACCTGGGGTGGGCAGATGGACATGGTGGGGTGGGCGTGGCCAGGGTGGGTGTGGCCATCTTGATGTCACTAGTGTCAGGGAGCACCTGAGGTAGCCCGGGTGGGGCTGGAGGGATCCTCTGTAGCCCTCTGCCAGTGGAAATGGAGCCTGGGAGGGCTGTATGAGGCTCCCCCGAGCTCCGTTTTCACTGGCAGAGGCACCGCAGGCCGGATCTAAGCACCTCCATGGGTCAGATCCAGACCCCGGGCCTTGAGTTTGACACCCCTGCTTTAGTTTCATGGCTTCCCAAAAGAATTTGAAATATGATTTTAGATTGTTCCCCTTCAGGCAATTTAATGTTCTTACCTGCAACTTAGTTGCCATAAGCTTCCATAAGGCAAATTGCTATTTATTTAATGTTCCTACAGAGAACAAGAAGAGGATAGATTTGGGCAGAGATTTTTGAAGATTATGATAATCTCCCAGGTTGCTCGGCAGTGCAGTTTCCTACACCAGTGGCACGTAGACCACCATTATGAACAAATTTTAACTTAGCAATAAAGCAAACTACAAATTAGATTGCCTGGTTTATTTGTGTGCTGACTTGTTTCGCGTTGGGTGGCTTTGGTCCTGAAAAGCTGTTTGTAATTTATAATAGTTAAATAAATGACGTACTAATTATCTATGTGAAACAAAATGTTTAACCATATCAAACAAATGAAATGGTAATATGCTGCAAATCTTTTTGTAATATTTATGGTGACAGTGTTAGATGTTAACTTAAACTTGCAATGATTTGTAACGAATGCTTTCCGCCTTCCCTTCTCCTTCTGACTCCCCAAAATTTCTTACAGAGTCTAGAAAACAAAACAGAGCTTGATATTTGCTGAATCCAACACAGAAATTTGAGTTGATTCTTGGACTTCAGCTCTATCTCCCATTCATAGTTCATCTGAGAGATTCTTGGTTATGCTGCTTGGTTTTCATGACCTCTTGTTTGTCTCACCTTTGATCGCAGCCTCTGTTTACTCTTCATCTGTTCAGGCAAGAGTTGGGCATATATATAGCTTGTAAGAATTTGCTGAGGGGGTAAAGGTAAACTCCTGCTCAGAGATCAGAGCCATTTAGAAGAGAATGTAATATTCTAACGTGACGCTTGTGCAGTTCCTTCCAATGATGGTGCCTAAGAACTGGCCAGGTCAAACCCGAAGTGTGATTTCCCTGCCAAATAGGGACTTAAACTCCAGTGGCTTTGTGGGCCCAAGCCAGGAAGTTGTTTCCTGCTTTCTATGTTTAAAGAAGCTACTGCCCTTTAAAAGTCAAGATTCCCTTCTGTTTGCACTGCAGAGAGAATCTCAGTCATCTCACCTGGCAGAAAAAACAAGGTGATTTTGCTCTGCCCGGAGGGCAGCTGATGAAGGTTGGATAACTGCAAAGAAATTCCTCTGTGTCTATGGTTAGGTGAATATGAATATAGGCAGAGAATATAGAGGCACAACCGAACTCGGGAAACATTTGCCTGATGTCTGTCATACCTAAGATGTGGGGAAGGCAGATGATCTGCAGACGAAGTATCAGAAGCACTCTCTCTTGCTTTCTCCTTGTCTTTTTTTTTTTCTTGATGCTTTTGCAGCAGTGGGATAAATTCTTAGTCTCCAGAAGAAAAATAAAGGATTGCAAAGGCTGAGGCATTCAGTTTAAGGAGACTATGGAACTGGAGCACCAATCTTGGAAGACTCTTCAGATTCAAATGGCTGAATAATTCAGAATATATCATTTTGCTACTGTTGCCCATTTGAAAATGAAGAATATTGACTGGCCTCCCTGCCAAATCACCAAACACATAGCAGTGGCATCATAGCTCTAACCATGTAAGCAAAACCATGGAACTTGTTGGGTAAGAGTATGGAAAATATTCCAAATGTTTCAAATTCAAAACAACATTTGCTAATTCCATTTTTCTTCTAAGCTCTGGACAAAGGAGGACCATTTCCAGTGATATTGTGTGGACAGTTGTAAAAATTGCAAATCCTGTGACTGGCTTGCTTTATAAGTTGTGATAAATTCAGTTTAAGTTTTTTTCAAGCACAATTGGAGAAGTAGCAGGAATAGTTTTGTCCCTTCTGCAGTTGAATGAGATTAGATGAACGAAGAAAAAGGTTGAGGTGAAAAAAACCAGCAGCAGATATTTAAGCCAGTTCCTTGTCATCTCCCAGTTTATTAGCTCACCTACGTGTCTATGGACAATCTCAATCATAAGGTCATGGCTGCCCCAAAGGCGCTTTTTCAAAAGGCAACTGGACTTCCTTTGTTTTTCTTTGAAGTCGTTTGGCTTCTCATCCAAGAAGGTTCTTCAGTTCTGACCGATCAGAATCTTGGATTCATCCAAGAATCCAAAGTTTCTTCGATGAGAAGTCAAACATCTTCAAGGAAAAACAAAGTCCAGTTGCCTTTTGAAAAAGTACCTTTGGGACAGCTCTCCTACATCTGGATAAAGTTGGGTCTTATGAAGTCTAAAAGCAGGAATGATGCTTTAGGTCAGGGGTGTCAAACTGGCAGCCTACAGGCTGGATGCATCACACGCAAGCCAAACCCACCCAGCTCTGCGAAGGGAAAAATGTCACAAAATGTCACGTGATGCCACAAGTTTGACACCCGTGTTTTAGGTGGAGCCTTCAACTCCAAAGCTTAACCCCCTTATATTATGTAGTATCCTAGGAAAAGAGAAAAAAACAGTCTAGTCCTTTGGCTAGGTTAATTCTACCACTTTTTCCTCTGAAATAAGTTACATTATGGCCAAAGGTTTTACAAGATTTAGAGATATAGGTAATTTTAGACGATGCTGCTGCTCTGTCAAAATAATTGGCATGCTTCCAGTCACCACTATTCCTGATAGTGAAACCAGGAAAAGAACTCTGCTTATCTTCCATTTCACTTTCCAGGATTTCTGATTTGCTATTATATGCAAATTAGAAGTGATACTTTCATCTCTGCTGCTCTCTGTCCGAAAGGAAAATTACCTATCTTGAAATGTTTTAGCAGCTTGCTTAACAAACTTCTGCTTTAAACCATAGTTTCTACTTTAATAGCAAATCAAGAACCAGAGCAAGTGAAATTAAATTTTGCAAGAGCCCTCTCCTAGTCACATTGGACAAAGAAAGGGATGAGTGAACACCTGAGTTGAGTATTTTGCTCAAGCTTTGCAGACACTAATTCAACAGGAGCCTGGTGGCGCAGCAGACTAAAGCACTGTTATTAACTGTTATTAACATCAAACTGTCTGTAATTACTGTAAGTTCAAATCTCACCAGACTCAAGGTTGACTCAGCCTTCCATCCTTTCTAAGGTAGGTAAAATGAGGACCCAGATTGTGGGGGCAATAAGCTGACTTTGTATAAATATACAAAAGAATGAAGGCTATTGCTTAGCGCATTGTAAGCCGCCCTGAGTCTCCGGAGAAGGGCGGCATATAAATCAAATTTAAAAATAATAATAATAATGCTTAACTCTAAACAATGCAAATGAGTCTAAATGCAAATAAAGCCAATGGATTAATTCCAGGTCCACAGTCTTATTAGAAGATAGATAGATAGATAGATAGATAGATAGATAGATAGATAGATAGATAGATGGATGGACAATACTGTAGATAGATAGAGGAACTCTAGAAAAACTTGGATTTCTTGTTGGGAATGAAGGATCAAATTTGCAATTACACAGGATTTTAGTATACTACTGTCCAAAGATTTGAAAAGTGAGATGCTAATGAAACTGAATTCTGTATATCAGCTGGGAAAATTAATTGCATGAATGCCCATATTTTGTTATGTAAAATATGTTAGTCAGCTAGATTGAAGCAGATAGACAAATGATAGATAGATAGATAGATAGATAGATAGATAGATAGATAGATAGATAGATAGACAGACAGACAGACAGACAGACAGACAGACAGACAGACAGACTTGGATGAAGGATCAACTTTGCAATTACACAGGAATTGTGTGTGCGTGTGCACGTGCGCGCGTGCATGCATATATGAAACTTGGTGTAATTGCAAAGTTGAGTAGTAAGTATCAATTCCTCATTGTCAAGAGATGTATGAGTGTACCAGAGTCAGATATTTATTTAATTCTAAATTCCATCCTTCCTTAAGAATTATCATAAGAAATATAATAATATTTTCTCTTCTTTCCCCCTCTTTTTTTATCTTCATCATGACCCTGAAATGTAAGTTGGGCTGCAAAGGAATGACTTGACCCATTGAGATCATCAAACCCATTGGGATCCATGGCTGCTCAGGGATTTGAACTAAATATATCCTTGATCTGGCATTTTAACTGGTACATTATCCTTGCAAGTTCATTAAGTTTTTAATATATCTGTAGACAATGTGGAATAAATATAGTAGTACCCATAGATAGCACAAAACTCATATTTGGCCCATTTTTATAATTTATTTTTTGGGGCTGTTTCGAAGAGAAATGAATGGATGATATAAAGCATTCATACATCTATTTTTTACATTAGGGAATGTTTTTTAAAATGCCTCCAAATTGCCACTAAATATTTGTGCTAAACTTTGGAACTTTGATGTGGGAATCTCTGCAAAAAATGAGATTGAGGACAAGAATGTGAAGGGGAAAGATAGAAAAACAAACACCAAGGTGCTAACTGGAGCTCCTGTATAAAAAAAAATAGGAAAACATATGATAGTATAGCTTCAAAAGATTGAACTATTGTAAGAATAGAATAGAATAGAATAGAATAGAATAGAATAGAATAGAATAGAATAGAATAGAATAGAATAGAATAGAATAGAATAGAATAGAATAGAATAGAATAGAATTCTTTATTGGCCAAGTGTGATTAGATACCACAAGGGATTTGTCTTGGTACATATGCTCTCAGTGTACATAAAAGAAAAGATACATTCATTTTTTTTTTTTAAATTTAATTTATATGCCGCCCTTCTCCGAAGACTCAGGGCGGCTTACAATGTGCTCAGCAATTCATCAAGAATCATAAGGTACAACACTTAATGATAGTCATAGGGAAACAGTCAATATAAATCTTAAGAATACCAGCAACAAGGTTACAGTCATACAGTCATAAATGGGAGGAGATGGGTGATAGGAATGATGAGAAGATTAATACTAATGCAGATTTAGTAATTAGTTTGACAGTGTTGAGGGAATTATTTGTTTAGCAGAGAGATGGCGTTCGGGAAAAAACTGTCATATGAATATAACATTATAATATTATAATATATATATATATATATATATATATATATATATATATATATATAATATAATATTATATAGAACAGATAGTTTTATAAACTATAATAGGAGAACTATAATAATTAGTTTATGGGAAAACTGACAAAAAGTGTTTAAAAAATTAACTGTTCCCTCCTACTTTCCTTGTTGTAGTCACAGAAAGTATCTCATGTTTCAGTTGGTTTTTCTCAAATGCCTTGCCCGTCAGCTAGCCGCTCAATTTCCTCAGCTCTCACTTACTTAACTTTTCAATCAAGGAGTCACATTTAAGAGAGCGAGAGAAGAGGGAAAGAAACATGGCCAATTTCATTAACTCCCACAACTCTTAATGTTAGAGCTATAATCCTAAAGAATCTATGGCATTTGCAATAAATGAAGATAAGTGAGGTTTTCTAGTGATTTTCAAATACTCTAGCAGTTCTTTGAACTCTTCTGACCTGCTGGGCCATCTGGATTTCTTGCTACTTAACTATTGCAGTTGGATGACCCTCATTTTAATTGGCTGTCTTTTTCTTTTCTTTCCTTTTTTTTAGTGGACCATACCCTCTTAATTCAAAACATATTAATCATAGACAGAACATTGGGTAATGGATATTAATTTCAAATCTGACGCCTTACCATTTAGCCTTTCCCTTGTACTGTTGTTCTAGTAAACTTATATCTAACTGTATGAGAGACAAAATGATAGCAAATAAAAAACAGAATTGGTTCCAACGGGACTGACTAGGCTGGCAGTGTCCCTTTATTATACAATGCTGATTTCTTTCATATTAACCATGTTCAACTATCTTTGAAATAATATTTGGGGTTCTCAGCCTAGGAATGCCTACACTGTAGATATATACTGATTCGCAACACAGTTGAATTCTCACAGTTCCATACCAAGATAAATCTTGGGAGTACTTATATTGTTATGAAAATCAGGCTTCTCCAAAGTTATAGTTGTAATAGCTGCAGAAGATTTTAACAGTACTAATAAAACAGCACTATTAACTATTAACAGTACTATTAACTATTAACAGTATTATTAACTTCAAAAAGAGATTGGACTGCCATTTGTCAGAAATGGTGTAGGCAGGGTCTCCTGCTTGGGCAGGGGATTGGATTAGATGACATACATGGTCCCTTCCAACTCTGTTAATCTGTAAACTATACTATTTAAAAAATTGTTTCAAACTTCTTTGAGCAGTAGTGGGATTCAAAAATTTTTACTACCAGTTCTGTGGGTGTGGTTTGGTGGGCGTGGCATTGCTTGGTGCGTGTGGCTTGGTGGGCGTGGCATTGCTTGGTGCGTGTGGCTTGGTGGGCGTGGCTTGGTGGATGTGGCAGGGGAAGACTACTGTAAAATCTCCATTCCCACCTCACTCCAGGGGAAGGATATTGTAAGATCCCCATTTCCTCCTGATCATCTGGGACTCGGGAGGCAGAGAATAGACGGGGGTGGGGCCAGTCAGAGATGGTATTTACCGGTTCTCTGAACCACTCAAAATTTCTGCTACTGGTTCTCCAGAACTGGTCAGAACCTGCTGAATACCACCTCTGTCTTTGAGGTTCTGAAAGCAAAATTAATTTGGGACTTCTTTCAAAAAACTTCATATGTAGAAGAAAATATCTGGAGAAACTTTAATTTTAACCAAAGTTTGCCAATTGTTCCCCCCCCAAAAAAAAGTTTGATAAAACGTATTTTAATAATGAGGTATAAAACTAATCCAATCAAGCCGCAGAAACAAAAAACGACAAAACTGTTTCATCAGCCAAAAAGGTTTAGCTTGATACCTAAATAAAAATCAGGCGATGTCTCCTGAATCAGTCTAAGGTCATGCCAGAATGAAGGCGCCACCACTGAAAAGACCCATTCTATATTGAGTAAGCCATGCTTCATATTCTCAAAATAAGCTATAACTTCCCTTGATCTTGTGTTTTACCTCCAATAACCTTCTATCCACCCCTTTCTTTTGAATTCAGCTCTTATTTTAAACATGCATAAGGTGACATGTAGAAACTTTTTTAGAAAACACTCATAAAAAAGAAGAAAATGCAAAGAAAGACCCAATGGAGAGCCGAAAATTACAGTGTCTGGGTCAGTATTTACAATAATTATAATTATTATAAAGTACAATAGAGTATAGTAACCCATAATTCTCATGGTACTTTCTGACTTTTAGATCTATCTTTAGAAAGCACATACAAGAACAAGAGGCATAAAAAATATTATGGAATCACTTTACTCCATGTGCCAATGTTAATGGGAGTACCAGGGAAAAGAGAAAAGTTTATGTCTAAAGTGAGAAAATGAGGCCCAGTGCAGTCTTGAGGATGCAGAGCAGATAGGCAGGGCTTGGAGTTGATTATCTGAACTCATGCAACAGACTTTCTCACAGTGCTGGAACATTTTATTTTATTATTTTATTTATTTGTTTAAATTTCTATACCGCCCTTCTCCAATGTAGGACTCAGGGCGGTGAACAGCCAAAGTAAAAACAAGACATACATACAAAACATACAAAATCTAAAATCTGTTTAAAATAATTAAATAATTTTGGCCGTAATTAAAACATTCCAATTTAAAATCCGTTTAAAATTTGACTCAAGCCAGCCCAGCTAGTTGAAATAAATGGGTTTTTAGGGCCCGACGAAAAATCCGGAGGTCTGTTATTGTACGTAGCTCTGGGGGGAGGTTGTTCCAGAGGGTGGGCGCCGCCACAGAGAAGGCTCTCCCCCTGGGGGTCGCCAGCCGACATTGTCTGGCGGACGGCACCCTGAGGAGGCCCACTCTGTGGGAGCGTACTGGCCGGTGGGAGGCTATTGGTGGCAGAAGGCGGTCTCGTAAGTACCCCGGCCCTAAGCCATGGAGCGCTTTAAAGGTGGTCACCAACACCTTGAAGCGCACCCGGAAGACCACCGGGAGCCAGTGCAGCTCGCGCAGGAAAGGTGTCACGTGGGAGCGCCTCGTCGCCCCCAAAATCCCCCGCGCGGCCGCGTTCTGGACCAGCTGGAGCCTCCGGGTGCACCCCAGGGGGAGCCCCATGTAGAGAGCGTTGCAGTAGTCCAGGCGGGAAGTGACGAGTGCCTGAGTGACTGTGCGTAGGGAGTCCCGATCTAGAAAGGGGCGCAACTGGCGTATCAGGCGGACCTGATAAAAAGCCCCCCTGGCCACGGCCGCCAAATGATCTTCTAATGACAGCCGTGCGTCCAGGAGGACGCCCAAGTTACGAGCCCTCTCCGTGGGGGCGAGTGATTCGCCCCCAATAGCCAGCGATGGCGTCAGCTGGCTATATCGGGACGCCGGAAGCCACAGCCACTCGGTCTTGGAGGGGTTGAGTTGGAGCCTGTTTCTCCCCATCCAGGCCCGCACGGCCTCCAGGCACTGGGACATCACTTTAAGGGCATCATTGGGGTGGCCTGGGGTGGAGATGTACAGCTGGGTGTCATCAGCGTACTGATGGAACTCCACCCCGAAGCCACGGATGATCTCACCCAGCGGCTTTACATAAATGTTGAACAGAAGGGGCGAGAGGACCGACCCTTGTGGCACCCCACAAGCAAGGTGCCTCGGGGTCGACCGCTGCCCCCCTGTCAACACAGATTGCAACCGGTCAGAGAGGTAGGAGGAGAACCACCGCAAAACGGTGCCTCCCACCCCCAACCCCGCCAACCGGTGCAACATGATACCATGGTCGATGGTATCAAAAGCCGCTGAGAGGTCTAACAGGACCAGGATAGAGGAGCAACCCCTATCCCGGGCCCTCCAGAGAAGCTGTTGCGCCACCACACTCTCAACAACCTTCGCAATGAAGCGAAGGTTGGAGACTGGACGATAGTTAGCCAAAACAGCCGGATCCAGAGAAGGCTTCTTGAGGAGGGGCCTCACCACCGCTTCTTTCAAAGCGGCCGGCAGGACTCCCTCACTCAAAGAAGCGTTAACAATCTTCTGGAGCCAGCCTCGTGTCACCTCCCGGGAAGCCAGTACCAACCAGGAGGGACACGGGTCCAATAAACATGTGGTCGCGTTCAGCCGTCCCAGGACCCTGTCCATGTCCTCGGGAGCCACAGGATCGAACTCCCCCCAGATAACACTCTCAAGACCTGCCTCAGTCATCCCATCTGGACATACCCAGTCAGAGGCCAGCCCTTCCCGAATCTGAGCGATTTTGTCATACAGATACTGCACAAAATCCTCAGCTCGACCCTGCAAGGGGTCATCCCGCACTTCCAGATGGAGGAGGGAGCGGGTCACCCTAAACAGGGCAGCCGGGCGATTATCTGATGACGCGATAAGAGCGGCAAAATAATTAGTTTTCGCCGCTTTTATCGCCACTAGGTAGGTCTTAATATGAGACCTCACCAGTGTTCGGTCAGGTTCGGAGCGGCTGGTCCTCCAACTACTCTCCAGGCGTCTTTTCCGGCGCTTCATCTCCCTAAGCTCCTCGGAAAACCAAGGAGCTAGGTGAGTTCGGTGCCGGGTCAGAGGCCGCAAAGGCACGACTCAGTCCAAGGCCCCGGCAGCCGCACTATCCCAGGCGGCCACCAGGTCTTCGGCCGAGTCATGAGCCAGAATCTCAGGAAATGGCCCAAGCTCCATCTGGAATCTATCAGGGTCCATCAGGCGCCTGGGGCGGAACCACCTGGTCGGTCCCGCCTCCCTGCGGCAGGGTGCAGCGGTTAGAAAGTCCAGTCGAAGGAGCGAGTGGTCAGACCATGACAAGGGTTCGATGGCTATATCCCCTATATCAAGGCCACTCAACCACTGACCAGAGACAAAAACTAAGTCCAGAGTGTGTCCTCCTGTGTGAGTGGGGTCATGAATTAACTGAGTAAGGTCCATGGCCGTCATGGAAGCCATGAACTCTCGAGCCACCTCAGACGTTTCACCGATAGATGGCAGGTTGAAATCCCCCATGATGGCAAGTCTGGGGGTGCCCACCGCCACCTCGGCTATGACGTTAAGGAGCTCGGGCAGGGCCGTTGCCACGTGGCAGGGAGCCAGGTACGTGACCAACAGGCCCATCTGTACTCCACGACCCCACTTCACAAAGAGGGACTCACATCCGGCTATCTGTGGAACAGTGGTCTCCCTTGGATCCAGACCTTCCTTTATAATAACCGCCACCCCCCCGCCCCTGCCCTGAGCCCTCGGCTGATGGAATGCACGGAAGCCTGGTGGGCATATATCCACGAGGGGGACTCCCCCCTCCTGGCCCAACCAGGTCTCCGTAATGCCCGCCAGGTCCGCCTCCCCCTCCTGAATAAGATCGTGGATGAGGGGGGCTTTATTAACAACGGACCTGGCGTTGCACAACATCAGCCGGAGGCTCTGGCCCTGAGAATCTGAACAACCTGGGGAACAAGAAAAGCATTGGGGACCGGAATGCGCAATCGCTCTAAGATAGCGAGTGCGCATTCCCCGCACATGATATGGTCCCCAGCTTCCGCATATCTGCCCCTCCCACTCACTGTGCTGATGGAACAGCCCTCTTCAAATCGAACTCCAACCCCCTCCCCGACCTCCGGTTCTACGTCCCTAATGTCGCAGCCCTTCGCTAAGGCTGGTCTTGAACCCGGTGGATTTCCCCCAGAACCCACCCTAATCCCCCCCGAACCCCTTAAAATTTTTGTTAAAAACTCACTAAAAAACCCACTTAAAAAACCCCTCAAACTCTTCTTAGCCGCATGCCATCTCTCGGGGCTCCAACGCCCGTCATCAAGATAGGCCCTCGATAACGAAGAGGGCCAGACCTGCGAGAGGGGGGAGTCTCGCAGGGCACGAAGGTCATTCACCGAGTACATCAAAGATCAAAGGGAGGTGATAGTCCATGGCCAATAACCAGGGGCCAATTTGATGTTATCACAGTCAGAAGGAGTGCAATGCAAGGCTTCAATAGAGTTCCAATGGAGCTTGTGAGACCTCAGTGCCCTCTCACGGCAATGGCGGGAGTAAAATGCTGTTTCGGTCCGGCAGAGGGTGACCCAGCCCTCCTCTCACGGGGGCTGGTCAACCACGATCGTCCAAAAAGCCGGAGTTGAGACAGCAGCTATAGACCCACTCCACCAAGACTTGAATCCCCAGATGTAAACCTCCATTCAACGGAGGGGAAGAATGGGGTCAGGTCAGTCCACATAGTCCAGACAGGCTCAGACAGCGGAGATCATAACCGTCATTACCTCCGGGGAGGTCAAGATGGCATCTAGACCCGGAGATGATTGTTCAGCAGGCATACACGGCATGGCATCACCACATTCAGGGGGATGGGGGTGAAAAAGGAGAGCAGAGGCAACAAATGCCATAGGGGGGAAAACCCCTCAGTCATAGTCCAGCTCTCCCCAACCCCTCCCGGATCTTCCTTGGGACCATGCTGCTTGCCTCGTCCAGCCTCGCCCAGCCTCCATAAATCCTCATGGAGGCCTCTGGGACGACCAAGGGGCCAAATAACGCCCCACGGTCGCCCAGGAGATCCAACAAAGCAAGCCAGCAACTGCCAACCTCTCCGACGCTCCCACGCTCCAAACTGTGGCAGCTTCTTCCCTGACCCGGCAGCCGCCATTTCCACGCCGCCAGCACCGCCGTCGCTGCCGCTGCCAGCCTCCCCGCCCTCACCTCGCCCCCCCCCTCCGCCCCTAGTACATGTCCAGGGCAGATTGGGCTGGCGAGGATCCCGGCGAGGGTGCTGTACCGCCGCCACCGCCGCGGCGCTGACGCCGTCATCCTGGCCCTGCTACCTTCGCCAGGAGAGTCTGCTGCCGCCCCTCCTCCTTCGGGCCGCTCTCGCCGTCCTATGGTCTCCGCGAGCCTCAAGGACACTCACAGAAGCCGGAGACCCCTCAACGGAGAGCCCCAACACTCCTCCAGCTGGGCCAGGGCTGCAACGATCGAAATTCAGCCCTCCAAAGGCCCCCTGGAGCCATAATCGCCCCCCAGGATTACCGGGATCACAGGCAAGTCGCCATCTTGCGCATGCGCAGAAGAGAATATTTTCCTGCATTTAGTCTCGTTTGATAATTGTCTGACAAAGACACTTCAGTCTTCTGCTATTTCTTCAACAGAAGGATCACAGACATGAAGGGGAAAAGTGCTACATCTTTTTATTATTATTATTATTCCAGAAACTTAACACCAACCAGAATTTATCTTCAGGAGCAGTGCACAGGCATTTTTCAGAGATCAGATAGGCTCCTTCCGTGCATATTCTTCCAAGCCACTTGCTGAAACAATAGGTAAAAAAGTTCCTGTGGATTTTACTCTGCTAGTCATTGCCATCTATAGAAGGGTGGTGCTCATCTCTGTTTCAAGGCCATTGAGACAGCAATGTCCAATAGACATGT
Organism: Pantherophis guttatus; assembly: GCF_059756535.1. Taxonomy (NCBI): domain Eukaryota; kingdom Metazoa; phylum Chordata; class Lepidosauria; order Squamata; family Colubridae; genus Pantherophis; species Pantherophis guttatus. The sequence continues at coordinate 285,564,881 of NC_142063.1, read as the reverse complement.
GGCCAGCATGACCTCACAGAGCGCTGTTATTTTCTCACCAAAGTGATACCTATTTATCTACTCGCCTTTGCCTGCTTTCTAACTGGAAGGTTGGCAAGAGCCGGGGCAGGAACGGGAGCTCATTCCATTGCTCGACGCTCAGGTCTTGAACCTGGGATGTTGGCTTTCCTGTTTTATTATTTCTACAATATCCCATTTACTCTGACTCCACCAATCTTTGGGTTTTAGTTTTTGTCATATGATTGTATGGTTCATATAATTGTTGTTAGCCGCCCAGAATTATTTTAAGATGGGTGGCCATACAAATCTAATAAAATAGATAGATGATAGATAGATAGATAGATAGATAGATAGATAGATAGATAGATAGATAGATAGATAGATAGATAGAGATAGATAGATAGATAGATAGATAGATAGATAGATAGATAGATAGATAGATAATTAAAAAATAAAAAATCCCATTATTTTTTCAGCTTTCCGTCTGTTTATCCCATTATTGTTCTGAGGAAACTCGATTTTTAAAAAAAAATCTTTTTTCTGCATTGCTGCTTTACTCTTTTTCAGTGTGGGCAAGTGATCTGATGCTTTTAGTCTTGAGCAGTGGTTGCGGCCTGAAGTATGTACCTGATTTATTGACTTTTTGTTCTTGAAGATCCTCTTACAGTTGTTAATTGGCAAGGTACTTGTAATCTGTGTCACATGTAACCTGATTTGCCCTCCTTTCCTCATCCCCCCCACATCCCCCTAGATTAAATCCTCTTATATATCAGTCTAGTCACTCTGATACATGAGCTGTAATTCACAAAAACTAATGTCTTTTAATACAAATTTTAGGGCAAAAAGGTGCTGCCAGAATCCTGATTTTTTTTTTACCATCCTATTAGACATCCATCATCTCCTGACTATCTTCCACAACCTCAGATTTACACCTTATCACCCAGTTACAGATTTCTCTGCTGAAATCGTTCTATCTTGGCAGGGTTCAATAATTCATTTTCTCATGTTGTAGGAAAGTTATTCAAAAGGTGCCCCTGGCTAGAAGTGATCTGTATCCACTCTACCACAGTATAAAGAGGGCTCTTATGATGTATGGCTGCATATTAGGAAGTTTTCAACACCCATAATCCCCAACCAGTGTTCTGTGTCTGCTCATACAATATGGTTTTGAGAGGAAGCAATCTCCTTCTCACCCTTTTCCCTACATTGAGAAATGCCCTGGGCTTGAACTCTATTCATGAGTTTCAGGATAATTAAATGGCAGAGCCAGTACAGTATCATATATTAAAAAGAGAAAAATGTCCTTCCCATTCTTCTGCATTGCAGGGAAAAGGAGCGAGTTTTTTTCGCCCCATTTCTGCTCCTAGTTTGTCATGTGCTATCAACAGAAACTTTTATTATGTAGAATTGCTTCATGCCAAGAGAAAATTTAACATGCCATTGATAGATGGGAGCAGGGAATGGAATACAATTGCTCCCAGTTTAAATAATAATGGAAGAATATTGTCCTGGACACCCTCATATAGCACCTAATAAAACAGATATAATTTTCTCATTTGCTTGAACTAGAGGTTTTAGACCCACCAATGTCAATTGTATTGAAAGGGTCAAGATAGGGTCAAGATAGGGTATGCAGTGGGCACAGTCTATTTCACACATGATCATTTATAAGAGCCATGGTGTGGTGCAGTGGTTAAAAGGCAGCACTGCAGGACTAACTCACTGCTCACTCCAGCAGTTTGATTCTGAGTGGCTCAAGGTCGACTCAGCCTTCCATCCTTCCAAGGTTGGTAAAATGAGGACTCAGATTGTTGGGGGCAATATGCTGACTCTGTAAACCGCTTAGAGAGGGCTGTAAAAGCACTATGAAGCGGTATATAAGTCTAAGTGCTATTGCTAACATGTCTCCAAAATGAGAGAGAGAAAAGGAAGACAGACTTATCTGCAAAGTCAAAACTAGTTTTAAATAGTATTTCATGGCACATGATATTAATATAAGGACTTGCTAACTCTGTAAACCGCTTAGTGAGGGCTGTAAAGCACTGTGAAGTGGTATATAAGTCTAAGTGCTAGTGCTAGTAGCTAAGTGCTACTTAGTGCTAAGTGCTAGTGGCCTCTTCCCTCCAATGTATGACAATAGAACAAAATAAGTTTTCCCTTTGTGTTTACTAAATGTGAACACTGAGGCATCAGTTATTTTAAAACAATACATTAAGAAAAGGTGCATAACAGACTAATTATGTCCCTATACGACCGTGATGGCGAACCTATGGCACATGTGACCAAAGTAGCACACAAAGCCATGTCGCACGGTATGTACGGCCTTGCCTGTTTATCTTATGGGTTTCTGGCATGCATGCGTGCACGACGATCAGCTGTCCTTTGCACATGTGGCAGTGCCAAAAACCGGTGTGCGCATGGGCACCAGCCAGCTGATTGTCAGGTGCGCATGCACACCAGAACCTAGAAGTTTGGCTTTTCCGGAGCACGATCCCTTCGTGCACAGGGCAGTGCCAAAAACCGGCCTGTGCATGCGCACCGGCCACTGATCGTGCTAGAACTCAGACGTTCAGCTTTTCCAGAGTGTGGTCCTGATGAGCCCCCCTGCGTGCGCGTGCGACTTTTCCACCTGACCTTTTCGACACTTGGTGCCGAAAAGGTTTGCCATCACTGCTATATGACATTAAATGATCTACAGGTATACAGGTAGTCCTCAACTTACAACCACAATTGAGCCTAAAATTTATGTTGCTAAGTGAGAAATTTGTTAAGTGAGTTTCCCCATTTTATGACTTTTCTCTCCCCATTTGTTAAGTGAATCACGGCAGTTTTAAATCAGTAACTTTAAGTGACTCTGGTTTCCCCAGTGACTTTGTTTGTCAGAAGGTCGCTAAAAAGGATCATATGACTTGGAGACATTGCAACTGACTTAAATGTAAGTCAGTTGTCAAGCGTCTGAATGTAACTCACGTGACCATGGGGATGCTGCAACGGTCATAAGCAGAGGTGGGTTCTACTTACCTTTACTACCGGTTCGCAACGGGATTGCACACGTGCGCTTGCTTTGCTCACGCATGCATGAGCTTCTGCGCACGCGCAGATCACCCATGATGACATCTGGGGCAGTGGGCGGAACCTCCCACCGGTTTTACTCAGGTTCTTGTGAACCGGTCCGAACCGGAAGCAACCCACCACTGGTCATGTGAAAAATGGTCATAAGTCATTTTTTTCACTGCTGTTGTAACTTCAAACGGTCACTAAATGAACTGTTGTAAGACAAGGACAACCTATACTTTACTGTTCGGTGGCTGCTCATGGTTGTAAATGGGGTAAGATTCTGTAATGTGCAGGAAAAGGGGGAGAGGTGCTACCTGACATTGCATCAGCAAATTTAGGGAGGCCTGCTATAGCTGATCTGATATCAAATCACAAATTGTGAATTAATTGCACTATTTGAACCTGCACTTCCTTCCTGATGTTTTCCACAACAGTCTAAGAACAGAGAAATTAAATGTCGCTCTTTTTTTGGAGACTAGTGATCACAGGGAATCACAGTCACACTAAGAAAACTAAGGATACATTTCTTCTCTTAACCTTTAAATGTATAGTAGCAGTTATCCTGGGTAGAAACCTAATTACCTGTTCGGAGACACATTGCCACCTCTTTTGACAGAACCAATAAAGTTTAGTTTTTCCATTTCCCCCCCTACCCTATGGTATAAAATGTGTTTTACAGATAGTCCTCAAATGGTTGCTCAGCTACCACTCAAAGTTATGACAAACCATCCAAAACCTACTTAAAACCAAGTTCCAGGGTTATGACAGCCAGCCCCACCCCCTTCATGGTCACACGACTGCATTTCAGGCACTCAACAACTGGTTTGCATTAACAGCCATTTGCAGCATCCCATGGGCATGTGACCGCTACTTACAACATTTTTGAAAACCAGCACTAACTTCCAGTTTTCAACAAAAATGGCCCATAGCAAACTATGAGTTTGCTTAACAACTGCGGTATTTGCTTGACAATTGCCACAAAAAAGTTGTAAAAATGGACCCAATCATGTGGTAAACCCACTTTAGAACCATAACAACCTATGACCATAATGGACAGGCTCCATTATGGTCATAAGTTAAGAACTATCTATATTTATTGCTCTCAATCTTCTTGGAAGCCTTCATTTGAAAAAGAAAGAGAGGAAAATAGAGTTTTGCCCAATCTCTCGCTCTCTGGGTTTATGTTGCTAATTCAGAAATGCTACTAGCATCTGACAGGCAGCCTATGGCCTACAGCCAAATTTCCTATACTCTTGACATTCCAGCTTCATTCCTGCTTTAGGAATTTTTAAAGCACTGATCTGCATTTTCACCGGCAGTTCCTTCTCCATTCCAGCAGGGAGAGCAATATTCTCAAAACGAATCAGTAAAATTCAATAGCTCTCGCCATTTCTTAGGGATAGTGAGGCTCCCATGGGACATTCTGGAAATAGGTTAACTTTCCCAATGCACTGGGGCAACTCTGTTAACCCTGTGTTTACCTGACATAAGAATAGATGAAGAGACTTGTAGGATAAAACCACAGCATCCAAAATCCCATTTCTCTTAAATAGATAGTCAGGGACTTCTAGGAAAATCACAGGTATGACATGAGGGCTATAGTCCTCCACTGAATGTTGGTGTTTAGCCATTCCATTTCCATGTCACAGATAATAGCTATGAACATATCTATCTTCTATGATTTTTTTTCCTGATCACATGTGCCATGAATGCACTGTGCAAATGCAAACCTGGATACCCAATGTAATCATCTTCTCCAATCAGACATCTTCTGATTCTGAAGACTTCAACTCCCAGAATTCCTTGCCAAGGCATGAAAAATGTAGAGAGCTGAGATCTGTACAAGAAGAAAGGAAGTCTAGGTTAGGCAAGGGTATCTTAAACATTTAAAACTATTTTAGCAGTTTTGTAGCTCTAACGCATTTTCTTTTTAATTTCTTTCTTTTACAGACCATGTTCTAGTCTTTTTTTTTTCATAACTGTGTGGGGAAGGACACACATTCTTTTTTTCTAATTCCGTTCTTTAGGAGAACTAAAAATACAATTTGCTTACGGTGGGAAAAAACTTTTAATTCTTTTTTAATAATTCATCTCTTCCTTCTGTCTCAAAGGTCAACATCATTTTCTGTTTCCCTCTCTCTTTCCACCCCACCCCCTGTTTCCAAGACCTTGGCTCCTTGTTTAAGGAGCTTGAAATCTCAACAACATCTACATTGTTTTGTTCATGTGTGAGAGAGTTGAAGGCACTTCATATAGCTAAATACTGGGGCAAAGGAGAAGACTAAAAGAACAGCAAAGTTCTACTTGGAGTAGTATATACCTCACTCAGCTACATTCACAGGCCTTACTTATTTATAGATTTCTAATATTTGGCCAGCATAAACTCATTTAGTAAGAGTTAATTAAAAGTGCTTCTCCTCAAAGTAGATTGTGATTCTTAGCATTCATCCAGCAAACATTTAACATGCTTTCCTCCATTTGTGTGTGGCACAGATGCATGCCAACATTATTTGCTCTGCCTTTCCTCTAGTAGGGATTAAGCTGGCTCGTAGAGTTGTCCTTTAAAACTGCAATGAGGGACAAATTAAGGGAAGCTATTGGTGGCTGGCTTTCCCTCCCAGTGGCTTTCCTGTTTCATCACAGTGTGGGAAAACAAACAAACAAACCCTGACATTTGCTTTCCTTAATCTTGTGGTGGAGTGAAGTGGGTTTGCCTGATCTGAGAATCAGAGACCAGCCATTTAGCTATTCTTAAACAGAGGTCTAGTGCTTTCTTACAGAAGTGTGCTGAACACGCATTTTAAAAGAAGTCCAGTGCTGTTTTTCAAGAACAATGAATGCATGTTTATAAACAGCCTGCATAAAACTTGGCATTCTTTCAAAATTACCAGAGATTTTGTGAATGGCTCTTTGGGGAATCCAAATGCCATGACAGTCCATAGCACAAAGCAAAAATGGCCACCGAGTGCAGTGCCCAGGGGAGGAGCAAATACACTGTATCCCAAAGAACTAAGAACTAGCCATCGTCATCTTCCCTATGGTTATTGTTGAAGGGCAAGAAATAGCCAAGTTAGGATTGAAAGAGGATAGAAGACACCATTTTAACATTGGGTTATTTTTGCATGTGTGCCTTTGAGTCGGTTTTGGTTCCTGATGACTGTCTGAACAAGATCTTGCAGTTTTCTTGACAAGGTTTTTGGAAGCTGACAGTGAGTGACTTGCCCAAGGACAGCCAGCTAGCTTCATACCTAAGGCGGGACTAGAAACTAGTTTCTAGTCTCCCAGTTTATAGCTGGTACCTTAATCATACACCAAACTGGCTTCTAACCTCTTAAGTGACTTAACAAAATAATATTTAAAAGGCACAACTCAGATGTAGCTGATTTTCTATTTTCTTCCAGAACCAACTCTATGTACAACCAAAACACTTCAATGTATTTTTTTCATACTGATCTCTCAACTTTTATATTCAATCCACATGCAATCTTGAACTCATCTCTTCTTCTCCTATCACACAAAAAACTTAATTTCCAGTGTAATCAAGTTACATTTACATTTCTCTTCAGATAATTTCACCAGGGGGAATGCGTCATGCATGTTTTTATGAGCTCATCATCATCTAACTGAGATGAATTGTCTAATATGATTCATCTGTAGGTGAGACGTCTACATTGAAACCAGTGTTTCTCCACTTCAGCAGCTTTAAGATATGTGGACTTCAGCTCCCAGAATTCCTGAGACAGCCATGTTGAAGTCAACATTTCCTAGAGTTGCTGAGGTTTGTTGTTAGCTGCGAAGTCGTGTCCGACCCATCGCAGCCCCATGGACAACGTTCCTCCAGGCCTTCCTGTCCTCTACCATCTTCTGGAGTCCATTTAAGTTCACACCTACTGCTTCAGTGACTCCATCCAGCCACCTTATTCTCTGTCGTCCCCTTCTTTTTCTTTTACCCTCAATCTTTCCCAGCATTAGGCTCTTCTCCAGTGAGGTTAAGAACACTCATTTAAACAGATGCTCATGGATGGGACAAATCATGCAATTCTTCTCTTATGATACCCCTTCGTATAAACAGCACATGAAGGGGGCTTTTAAACTGGAATTTTGCCCACCTATTGTTATTTGGCACACCCCTGCTCAAAAAATCCCCTATTGGCATTGTTACACATTTCTGAGAAACTATTTGGAATCAGAGCAAAAAAACTGATTATATCCTTTAGTATAGGGATGATTCATCCTTGAAATCTAACCAGATAAAGGGGGAAAAATACTGAAACACTTAGGAGAAATAATCTCATGATGTTGACATACTAATGTCTTCCACATAAAATACAGATTCCAGCCTTCAAGGGCTTTTACTTTCGCTACTTCTCAACACGGAAAGAGTCATGGCCAGAATGAATGATGATGCAAGTCAGTTGATGGGCTGCAAGCCTCTCATAAAAACTGTTAGGGAAATTACAGCAGAGGTCCTTTGAGATTCACCCCAGGAATTAATTATTGGGAAGGGTTGGCTATTTGACAACATTTAATTCAGACCGTAATCATACACTGTATAAAGATTCCCTCTTTTTTCTTAAGCCTACCTTCTACCCGTTTTCTTGAATGAGTCAGTGTGTGGAGATTGAAAAACAAATGTATAATCATTTCCCCAATTATTCTCTCTGGACCTATCCCTCCCTCACCCATTTCTAGGAAATCATCTTTTTTTTCTCCACTTTTTTTGACTAATGATTCTGTAAACCCAGCAAATGGTATCTTGGCGCTAAACTGAATAACTAAAATGTTCAAAGCTCCGTGGTCTCATCTGAACCGCAAATGCCCAAATTAAATTCTTTCTTGAAAACTGGGGGTTTTAATAGACATGTAGGCCTAGGAAAATCATTCAGGAAAGCTTGTGAAACCAAACCATCACTCAGGTAATGCAGAATAAGTAGTTTGCTAGTAACATTGATATAATTATTATAAATGAAGGTTATGCATCACTGAGAACTCAGTTTGCCAAAAATGCCCCTCTTGGGAACTATTATGATTGAAGAATATTGACAGAAAATGCAGCGTGATATTTTGTTCTCAGAAATAAAACCATGTTAAGTACAACTACATTAAAACTCATACAGAAGCCTTAGGGATAAAAGATTTCTCAAAGATCTAAGCTTTTTAAGGTTGAACAAATCTCTTTATTCATGTTACATTCGGCTATATATCTATTTGTAATTTTGTAATGGTCAAAATGTAAATATTCATTTTTGCATAACATTTAATCAAAGGTCTTAGTGTGCTACCCTGATTATACTGTATGTGTGTGTGTTTCCATTTTTGAGTCAACAAGTAGATCGCCAAATTTGAAATTATGCAGTCCAAGTATTAAGTAGGTTCCAATAACTGAAGCAAATATGAATAAGGCTCAATCCATTCACCCTAATATCCTCTCAAATCTCCCCGGATATTCCCTAATTTGTAACTTCATGGTTCTCTTCATGTACCTTTCTGGTTTGACAAATATTTAACAATTGTTTGACCTTTCTTGCACAATAAGATCACAGACCATAAATCTGAATCACCTCATCATGTCATAATATGCTTTCTGCTGTCATTTATTTATTTAATTTATATTTCATCCATTTCACAATACAGTGGCTTTGGACAGCTGGTAAGATTTAATACATTAATATATTAATACAATATTAATGCATTTTAGAAGACATTTCATACCCAGTAAATCACAGCTGATTTTTCTATCCTTGATATTTTTTCATGTGGTTATTCAAGTAGAAATTGAACCATACCATAGACAAAAAGGAGCATCTCAAGGCGAAGACAACTGAAAGTGCCCATCCCACTGCTTCGGTCATGTGACATATGAGTAAAAGAGACATCTTTGATTATTCAAGAGCACAAACAACAAACAAAAGCAGCTATATGTCAGACCAGTCTCTGACAACCTTCAATGCAGGGGTGGGCTGCTGGGGGTTCGCAGAGGTTCAGAAGAACCTCTCGCTAAGATTCTGTGCAGTTCAAAGAACCCCCAGATCCCATTCCTGGCTGGCCCCTCCCCCCCACCTCTCCCAGGAGTCCCCATGCGGCCCATTTTGGATGCAGGTAAGTGCAAGGCATGGGCGGAGGCTCGGGGAGGGCAAAAAACAGGCCTACTGGAAGTTCGGGAATGCTGGAAATGGACCCAATTCTGGCCTCCAGAGGGCCTCCGGAACCTGGGGAGGCCATTTTTGCCCTCCCAGAGACTCAAGGAAAGCCTCCGGAGCCCAGGGAGGGCAATAACACCCCACCTCACTGTGTGCAGGAGGCCGACTAGGCCACGCCCACCATGGCCATGCCCACCCAGCAACTGGGCAGGGAACCCCTCGTTACAATTTTTGAAGCCCAGCCCTGCTTCAATGTTGTAGATAAGTAGACAAGCAACTTTCCCATATGTTCATGTTAAAGTGAGATCCACCCATCCTTGAGCTGTGAAAAAAGGATGCCAGTGTAATATTTGCTGCCCCAAACAATGCAGTCCTTTTGACTCAGCGATCCACAGGTTAGAGGAGACTATCAAAGCTTCCAGAGCTGGGAAGAAGCAGAAATCAACCTTTTAATGCCTGTCATCAGGTCTATAAAACAGCTGATAGGTGGAAGGAAGGATGTTGCACAAGGGACAGAGATTCCCACTTAACCACCTTACCTCTCTCAGTGATTGACAGTTGTTCTTCTGGCTATCTAAAATTTATTTTTCAATAAATAAACAAACAAACAAACAGATGAGAGGTCCAGGTGGCAGTCCCTCCATATATTTGGAAGGCTTCTTCTCATTTCAATGGCTGACAGGTGTCAGAGCACTTGTGAGATGAAGCAGGGAGATGCTCTCTCCCACTATGACCCTCAATTGTTTTTCAAGCTACTTTGAAAAACAGTTTCCCCAATAAAGCTGAATTAAAACCATTTAGACAAGCTTAGTAGAAATCCAAAAAGCCATTTAGGAAGCCATCACCTAAAGACTTCCAGCAGTTGCTGGGATTCAAAAATAAGCCTTATATATACAGTAGAAACAATGTTCAACCCTTCTTCTATCTTTTTTCTTCCTATCCTATATAAAAGGCTACAGGGGCCCTTCTGGCCCGTTTCCATCTCTCCTTTGTTTTTGCAAAGGTCAGATTTGCTCTTATCTTGTTTTTTTACTGACTGCAAGAACTAACTCTCACAAATACCTTTAGAAACAGCTATAATACCTTGGCAAACAGCTAAGAAGAATGGGGGAGTACAGCCGCTACATACCATGGGCAACTTATTCTCACTTCAGTTCATACCTGCTTGTGTGAGCTGTTTTTCTAGCTACAGTATTTTGAAACATGGGTTTGGCTTTCTTCTGAAAAACCCATGCTTAAAAGCAGTCCAAGGAATAGCTGAAAAGCTCTGGGGGTGGGCATATTGTGAAAGTTTCTCTTCTACTTTAATTCACTATCTCTCCTTCCCGCTTATCAGCTGCTTAGGCTGTCAGCTCCCCAGAGAGAAATTGTATCATGCTCTCCTTCTATCCCTATTCACTCTTGTCAGGTGGGCTGATATAAGATGCTGGGTTGGCTTCCCACTTATTCTTCGGGACTAAAGGATGTCTGGGAAACCCCACAATCTACAGTGCGTTCAGAAAGTATTCAGACCTCCTTGACTTTTCTCAATTTTGTTATGCTGCAACCTGATGCTACAGTTGTTGAAATTCATTTTTTTCATTAATCTACACTTAGTACCAGTGGTGGGTTGCTTCCGGGTCGGTCCGGTTCTATAGAACTGGTAGTAAAACTGGTGGAAGGCTCCGCCCACCCGCCACAACATCATCATGGGTGATCTGCTCATGCGCAGAAGCTCGCGAGCGCATGTGATCCTGCTGTGAACCGGTAGTAAAGGTAAGTAGAACTCACCCCTGCTTAGTAACCCATAATGACAAAGTGAGAACAGAAGTTTAGAAATGTCTGTAAATGTATTAAAAAGAAAAAGCTGAAATATGACATTGGCATAAGACCCTTTGCCTCAAAACTTGAACTTTAGCTCAGGTGCCTCCCATTTCTCTTGATCCTTGCTTACTTGTTTTACACCTTGATTGGAGCTGATCTGTGGTAAATTAAATTGGCTAGACATGATTTGGAAAGGCACATACCTCTGTATAGAAGGCCTCACAGTTGACAATGCATAGTGTAGCAGAGCAAAAGCCATGAGGTCAAAGGAACCGCCTGCAACGCTCAGAGACAGGATTATTGCAAGGCATAGATCTGGGGAAGACTACAATAAAATTTCTGCTGCACTGAAGGATCCTAAGAGCACAGTGGCCTCCATAATTCTCAAATGGAAGAACCAGGACTCTTCCAAGAGCTAGTTGCCTGGTCAAACTGAGCAAGGCAGAATGGCAGAAAATCCCCCAATCCAGGTGTGCAAAGCTTGTTGCGTCATACCCAAAAAGACTCGAGGCTGTAATTGATGCCAAAGATGCTTCAAAGATGCTTCACTCAGTACAAAGTAGTGAGTGAAGCATCTGAACACTTATGCCAATGTGATATTTCAGCTTTTTTTTTTCTTTTTAATAAATTTACAGACATTTCTAAAATTCTGTTTTCACTTTGTCATTACAGGGTACTGAGCATAGATTACTGAGAAGCAATGGATTTCAACATCAGGCTGCAGCATAACAAAATTGACAAAAGTGAAGGGGGTCTGAATGCACTGTACCTGGCAGGCCTTCAAACTGTGGCTGTCCTACTAGTCTCACTAGTAAGCAGGAGAGGTTCTTTCTGATTGTTTAGTAGATGGGTAAACTAGATTTCCTTCTTAATCTGCTTCTCCTGAAATCAGAGATTTGATGGAGAGTTTACCCCACATCCTGGGCTGGAGGGAAGGAGAAGCACGGTATTGACCTGCTGATGCCTCTCAGCCCACCCAAAAAATAGCTGTTATGTGATGGAAGGACAAGCGCAGTTTGAAAAGCCCAGGTTTTAAGAAAAGATTGGATAACCATTTGTCTGAAATTGTATAGGGTTTCCTGCTTGAGCAGGGGGTTGGACTAGAAGACTGCCAAGGTGACTTCCAACTCTGTTATTCTGTTATTAGCTGGATACCCATGCTTCGCTACGAAATTATGTGATTGAGCTTGGTAAATCAACACTTACAGCTTGAAAATTAATGAGTAGTTACGATCGGCCTCCTCTCTCCTCTTCTCTCCCTCAGCCTTGCCCCACAGAACCCTATCCTATCCTATCCCCTTCTCTCCCTCAGCCTTGCTCCACAGATTCCAAACAGGCTGAAGTTTCCCACAGCCCAAAAGAGTGGCCAGACATTGAAGGAGAAGGAACCTGCTCATGGCAACCTGAAGTAGCCAGTGGAAACTAAATAATACCAACCTCTATAAGCACCATCAAGTCTATCCTCCATAAAAGATTCTAGATCTTGTCCATGGCAAACAGTTAAAACTGAGGAATTGAAACTGCCTCAGCTGCAGCTGGCAATAGACAAAGGCCATGTCAGAACATTGAAATATGGTTAATGGGACATCTTTGGGTGGTGAGCCCAAACAGAAAGCAGAAATGAAGCTCTTTTAAATTGCTGGTTTTTACTTGATCAGCAGAATTGGGGAAAAGGCATAAGAAAGTCAGAGAGTCACACAGGTAATCTTGTTGATGTGCTTGAATGATACAGAAGCTTTAAGAAAGGGTCTGTGTTCTCCAAGAAGCAACAATAGCTTTTAGTTCTTAAAAATAACAATCCTATTAATCAAAATGGCAACGATTACATTTACCGTGTACATACTGTTTGCATTCTGTCTCTAGAATTGGCAATGAGTCTCATCTAATTCTCATTAACATAGTATATATCCTAAAAGACTGTGTTCTATTCCCACACTCTCCTTTTTAAAAAAATCACATTCCACTATTTTTTATCACACGATCAGCACAGTAGGTCATACCCAGTAGGTTCTGTCTATTCTGTTTCTATTTGATTTGTGTGAAGTCACATCAGCTTCTCTCTAACAACAATACAATTCCCAGTGCAGGCCATTTTTCATTCCTACTGATCTTAATTAGACACTGTACAATACCCACAATTGAAAATGGACAAGAGTAAAGCCCAGAACAGGGATGTTTTCAAATAACATTCAACAAAATTGTAAAATTAGCTGAAAAGGTGAAGTTTCAGCCATTTAACATTTGCAATATTACCTAATTTTGATGTTCCTTCCCAAATTCTGCAATAGCTCATGCAAAGATATAGAAATTGCCCAGAATTTATTTAAGGAAAGATTTGGGGATCTTGACATCTGACTGTGGACTCACTGTGATTATTTCCTTCTTCTCTGGATTAAGAATCCCTTTATACAACCCATAAACTGACTCTGTAAACCGCTTAGAGAGGGTCGTAAAGCACTATAAAGCAGTATATAATCTAAGTGCTATTGCTATTATATTATGTTAGCTCAAGAGTTTTCAGACTTTACGGTATCATAACCCTCTACCTGATAAATACATTTATACCTTTCCCCATTAATAAAACAATGCTTTCATCAAAGTTAGGATTGGGCAAGAAATACACACAACACTTCCTAAAAAAAGATATTTTTCATAATATTTTCATTGACTTTAAGTTACTTAACTTGACTTAAACTTATGTTATCAACACTACTAGTAAATTAATAGTAAATAATAGATAGTAGATTAATAAACTTCACTAACATGTTCACTACTATAGTTATAACACTGCTATAACTGAAGACTGGTTTTGACAAATGGCTTGACCCACAAGTTCAGCTATCTCTAAGCTTGGTTTGAACTTTGGTCTCTGCTTTATTCTCAGAAATCTGCTGTGGCAATATTGACACACATGCAAAACCCAAGAGTTTCAGTCATTTCAATCACACCTCCGTGATGGCCATTTTGCTTTTTTTCTTTACCACCAGCAATCCTCCCATGGACACTACTGAATAGGCTTGGGATTCAAGTAATTTAACAACCGGTTCTCTGCCCTAATGATTTCTTCCAACAACCAGTTTGCCAAACTGCTCAGAAAGTTAACAACTAGTTCTCTCAAAGTGGTGAGAATTGGCTGAATCCCACCACTGGACTTGCCCCATGTTAAACAGAAGTGAGTGTCATCATTTCTCTAGCTTGGCCTGCATGACTTTGGTTACCTTTCTTTAATTGTCACTTTCCATTTAAGTTTATTTCCTTGGAGGCCATAACTCCTCAGTTTGAGAACTCTTCTGTCGACTGATGAAAAGAAGTAGCCAATCAACAGTGTAAAAGTAAAATGAGCTCCAAGCCAGGCCAAGACTATCTATCTTTCCATATCCTCACTGCAAAGACAGAAATGCCATAACACTGGGAAAGATTCATGTTTGAAAAAGTTGAAGAGTTATTGCCAATGAGAGGAGAAGAATTAATGGCCTGGTTTGGATAAGGAAAATTTCTAGCTTTCTGCTCAGAAAGATGGAATATGCTTTTGAATTTTTCAAATTCCTCAAGTAGATGATGTTGCCACCTCCATCTCTACAATACTCAGTACATTCTTAAAACTGTATTGTGATTTGAGGTTGAAATGGGACATTGTGTAACGACGTGCAGATGAAAGAATGGATAAGAATATTGTGGTAACATGCACCCCGTGTGTAGCTATGTAGTTACCTTTTCCTGTGCTACGTGTGCAGATCATAATCACATCCTACATTAAATCTTTGCCATCTAGGTCAGAAGTCCTGCAAAAGGACCTGCCTTCATTTCTGTTGTCCTTCAATGATTTTTTTTTTTTATTCAGGAAAGCACTTAAGCTGATTCGTTGAAGTCAATTTAGGCTGATTTAATGATGTTTCTTTCTTTCTAGAGATCCATGTAAACCACCTTGAATGTCCATCACAGAATTTTGTTGTCTTTGATTATAGTTAGTGTAGTTAAAATAACCATTTTGTCTGGTTTCATACAGCACACTACATTCTTATTAGTAAAAGGAAAGTCCTATGGTTATAGAACCGTGATGGCAAACCTATGGCACGCATGCCGGAAGTGGCACACAAAGCCATCTCTCCAGGCATGTGAGTTGTCGCCCGTTGCTCTTCCAGGTTCCGTCGCGCCAGCCAACTGGTCTTCACATGCGTGGGAGCACTGGAAACCGGAAGAGCAGCCACCCGGTACGCATGCACGTGCCGGGAAGATAATCTTCCAGTTTCTGGCATGCACATGCGCACCAGCCAGCTGGTATTCACATGTGCATGCGTGTCAGAAACCAGAAGATCATCTTCCCGGTGCGCATGCGCATGCCAGAAACCGGAAGATCATCTTCCCGGTGCACACATGCATACCAGGTGACTGCTCTTCCAGTTTCCGGCACGCACTTCTGTTTCGGTACTCGGTGCCAAATAGGTTCGCCAACATTGTTATAGAACATGCTGTTCTATAACATGCTAGATTACAAATTAGCCAACCATATTGTAACCTGGTTTAGAGAGTTGTGTATACCTCGCTATCATTTATTACCATCACTATCAATCAAAAAGATATTTCTCCAATCTGGAGACTTCCAGGTGATTTTCCCAACTCCTCTAATTCCCAGTCCAGTTACGACCACATACCACAACTAATCTTCACTTGCTCTATGTCCGGTTTGCTAATAGGAACCATGTAGACAAAGATCAATCATGTTCTTATTGAAGGATTTCAATTATGAGAGGCAGACATTCAGAGAAGTCAAGAAGTAGCACTCCATCAACCCAAAAAAACAGTAACTTGCATTCAGAATCCAAGGGAGCAGCAGAATATCTCATGGTGACCCCAGAAAATGACAATGATGCCAAAGTGACAATACCAATGCATTGATCATCATCAATCCACAGATATTTTGTGCTTGCATGTACAAGTCCTTGACTTAAAGAGTTCATTTAGTGATTGTTCAAAGTTACAGTGGCAGTGACAGTGATTTATGACCGTTTTTCACACTTACAACCATTGCAGCATCCCCATGATCACATGATCAGAGTTCAGATGCTGGTTCCTATTTTTGATGGTTGTGATGCCATCTTTTGACAAGCAAAGTCAATGGGGAAGCCAGATTCACTTAACCGTGTTACTAACTTAACAACAACGATTCACTTAAAAACTGTGGCAAGAAAAGTTGTAAAATGGGACAAAACTCACTTAACAAATGTCTCACTTAGCAACATACATTTTTGGACTCACTTGTGGTCATAAGTTGAGGACTACCTGTAAATATGTAAGTTGCAGTTTTTGCATCATGATATCACCACCCACATTGGTAAGGCATGGTTAAAGAGAAGCAACAGTATCTGGCTATCCAAGAAGAATGGAATGGAATGGAATGGAATGGAATGGAATGGAATGGAATGGAATCATTGGAAGGGACCTTGGAGGTCTTCTAGTCCAACCCTCTGCTCAGGCAGGAAATCCTATACCATTTGGATAACAAATGGTTGTCCAATCTTAAACATTTCCAGTGTTGGAACATTCACAACTTCTAGAAGCAAGTTGTTTCACTGATTAATTGTTCTAACTGTCTGGAAATTTCATCTTAATTCTAGGTTCCTTCTCTCCTAGATCTGAGCAGGAGTGGATCTGAAAACAAAGATCAATAACTGCCATTAATTTCCTCAGACTGACGTTTCTCTACAGGAAGTTCCAAGCATTCACCTGAGAGTGGATAACACTAATTATGGCAAAAGTCTAATCCAGAGCAATCATTTACTCCTGACTAAACTGAGAAGAGTGCACCAAGGTGTCCTTTCCAATAGAATTTCTATATCTATGGACAACCTCATTTTCAGTCTAATAGCAGTAATGCTCCTCTGGGCTTGGAAGCTATTCAGTTGTTTTAAAATCACAGTCTAGAGAGGAGGTTCCATGGCTGTGGGAGTGGACTGAAACCCATGCTGATGTTGACCAGTTTGGATTGAAGTATCCCTTAACTTCACCTTCTTTCTTTGATGAGCACTGATGTAAGTCTTACCCAAAGAAACATCTTTGGAGGCAGAAAGTCTTGCAGAGATGTAAAGATGTTTTCCATGGCTCTGATCAACATCAGTCTGATAGAATTTAGATACCCCGTTTCCTTCAAGATGAAGGATACTTAAAAGTGTGTAATGGTCATGTAACTTTGCCATGAGCTGTGGTGGCACAGTGGTTAGAATGCAGTATTACAGGCTAACTCACTGTTCACTGCCAGAAATCTGAATTTGACTGGCTCAAGTTTGACTCAGCCTTCCATCCTTCCAAGGTAGGTAAAATGAGTACCCAGATTGTTGGGGGCAATATGCTGACTCTGTAAACCGCTTAGAGGGGGCTGTAAAGCACTATGAAGCGGTATATAAGTCTAAGTGCACAATGTGTACAACTATCTCTCTCCCCATCTAGTTGAGTGAGAAAAACATGATGGCATATTCACAGAAGGAACAACAAAGCAAGGTGTGTATCAAACCAGCTGCAAAATGTGCCTCTGAATTTAGCCTTCGTTCTGCGCAGTAGAGCGCTGTGTCCTAATATTATAAATACCAAGGCTGACAGGGCTTTATTAATAGTGTGAGAGGTGTTTATTGCTCAGCAACAGTTAGTAGCTCAGAGGTTATTGATATTACATGCCAAGGTCTGAAGACTTTGTTGTTATGGAGTCAGTTCACTCATTTTATTACTTTGTTCATTTGTGAAGAGAAGTCAGCTTTTTCTTTTCTTTGGACTAAAGTGTGAAGGCAGGTGCCACTCACTGTTGTCTATACAAGAAAGATCAGCAGGTGGGTTCATAAACAAGGTGACTCTCTTCATGGTGAATTTTGGAATGCTTTATTTAAAAAGCAGTAACAAAGGTGTTAGGATGGTTGCAACTAACTTTATATGGGTGGCACAGTATAACACACCAAACCATAAATTAGCCAACCATATTTTAATTGGGTTGTGCAAACTCAGCCAGGGTACCTAGGTAGTTTACAGCTGCTTGATGTAAACTCATAAAATTAGATTAATTGAATAAACCATGAGACATAATTTACAGTACAGAGAAGGATCAGAAGTGAGGGGGGGGGCATTTGACCTGTCCTCTTATGGGTACAAGTGCCAGTAGTTGCTAGTCCATAAAGGATACGAACTATGAGCCATATTATCTCCTGCAGTGGGCAGGAAACAGGAAGCAAAATTGGGTGGCGTCAATATCACCTCATACTCTTTCACATATATCCTTACCCAGCCCATTCTTTCCATTCCCTCATTTCTTCATTTCTCTCTCTTACTTTACCTTTGCTTTCTTTAAGCCTCCTTTACTTAACCCATGGTTTCTCCGGGCTCTTATTAAAAATTTTAACAAGTCTCTACTGAGTGACAAAGGACCATCTTCCCAAATCCTTTGCCCGAAGAGTTTGAAGTTCAGCAGATCTGGAATTGTAGTTTCTTCATTAAGTACACTAGCATTCATTGTAAAGGCCTCTTCAACGTTCTTCAACTTCTTCAACCTCCCATTCAAGACAACCACTGTGCCTTAAGTGGGGCACTGCTCCTAAGTGATGTTCTATAGGAAGCAACAGAGCAAAATCCTGTAGGCGCTAACTTGCCTTTCCTTTTGGACTGCTATGTTTTGGGCCAATGAGCAGCTATTACCAGCCATGTATCTTACTTACTGAGTTATCTTACTGAGGCACATGTGCACACAGAAGGAAGATGCACACAGACTGACAGTGTTCCTCTCCACCAAAAATGGGAGTTAGGCGATTTCTACATGATAATTTCATAATCTTTCTGTTTTGGCAGCTTACCCAGAAATTTGACTTTCATGGAAGCTAGGAAGAATATGGGTAGTCCTCGACTCACAACATCCCCATGGTCACCTGATCAAAATTCAAATGCTTGGCAATTGACTCATATTTATGACAGTTGCAGTGTCATGTGATCCCCTTTTGTGACCCTCTGACAAGTAAAGTCAGTGAGGAAGCAAGATTCACTTAACAACCATGTTACTAACCTAACAACTGCAGTGATTCGCTTAACAAACGTGGCAAGAAAGTGGGGCAAAACTTAACAAATGTCTCACTTAGCAACAGAAATTTTGGGCTGAATTATGGTCATAAATTGAGGACTACCTGTATGCAAGAATAAGTGTGAATTGAAGCCGAAGCAGTAAAAATCTAAGTATCAGAAGTATGTTACTATTAATTTCTTTGTACCCATTATTAAATTTTAACCAAAATTTAGTCAAAAGTCAGTCAATGATTACAATATACAGTATTTGTATCCACTAAGAATACTGGCAACTTGGAGCATATTTATTTCTTGCTGAACAATTTACTAGAAAGCTGCTTATACATTCTTCTCTTATCGCCTTAACTGAAACAGGCAAAGATTTGCCTGTTTCAAAAAAAATTATTTTTAAAAAATAAAATCCAATAGTGATTAAATTGGCCTCTGTTGTAAATGTGTAGCCCAAATGTCCACACACCCTTCAAAGGAATCTCAGTTATCTTCTTTCTCTACTGGCATTCAAAACTATATTCTTTATAGGGCAAGAATTTATTTCTATTTATTTATCACATTTATAAAGCCGCCCATCTCGCATGAAAAAGACTCTGGGTGGCATACATAATTTATGGTAAGATGGAAAAATTGCTTTATCCATCCAGCAATGAGTATTTTCTTTGGGTCTGATTGTGGTCAGAGCTGGATGGAATTGTAAGTGCATCTTAGTCATCTTTTCTGGAACCATATTTACCAAAAGGGTGGAGAATTCGTTTCAGTTACACCACAATCAGTAAATAAATTTCCCTTTCTGGAAGTGATAGCCTTTCATCACGTTTTCTGCTCTTGCTTCAGAGGAAATCCTGCTTGCTCCACAGTGCCAGGTGTATATCTTGCTCTGCAATCTGTTCTCTGGGCCTTGAAATATCTTGCATCCATCCTGTTCTCACAATGCAATTTGCTAAAGTGCTAAATCCCAAGTTATACTTGTTTTAATTTTGGTTCACAAGCAATTGCAAAAAGAAAAGAAAAAATTATCGGTATCCCCAACACTAAATACAGAAGAAATTTAAAATGGTATCTCTGTGCTTAATTTTTTCCCCTTCCATCTATCCTTTTATCCTGTGTGTAGTCATTATATGCAGTTCCCCTTTCCTCTCCCATTTTAGTTCCACTTGTAGGCATGTACATCATGTGTGAAAGTTATTTTACTTACAGTAACTATAGGATGAGCAGAGGTGTCTCTGTTAAATTGCACAACAAATAATTATTAGGAAGGTTGCATCAGTGGTTTGAGCCCCTGCAGCCAAAGTACTATAGAACTTGAAAGCTTCCTCATTCTTCCACGTTATAACTGATAATGTCCCAGTTTGGTGTTTAAAAAGGCAACAAAAATATAAAAGCCGAGGACCCAAAAAATTGTTTGTCCTCCTGCACTACCATCTAGACTAGTGTTTTTTGAACTTGACAATTTTAAGATGTGTGGACTTTATGTTCCACACATTTAATTTAATTAATAAATAAAAATAAATGGCAAACCACTTCCAAGAAACCTTGTCAAGAAAACTGCAGGGATTTGTCCAGGCAATTTTTAAGAACTGGATATGATTGAATAGAAGAAGGAAAAAAAATATTCTTACTGGAGGAAAAAGTAAAATGGGTCAAGGAAAGAATTGGCATGGCAACACACCAAGGAAGATGATAAATTTCTGAATAGGAGAGATGAAGCTTCTCAGGAAGGGCAGAGAAGGGAAATGAATGCCAAAAATTACAAAGACAAGTGGAAAAAAGAAACATGGAAGCACGTAATCCAGAGAAGCAAAAGGAGCAGGAGGTAGTGTTAGTGCAGCTCAGCAACTGATATCAGGCTTCATGGAATGAGAGAGAAGATACTCAGATCAGTGGTGGGTTGCCCCCGGTTCGTACTGGTTCTATAGAACTGGTAGTAAAACCAGCGGGAGGCTCCGCCCAATGACCCTGATGTCATCAAAATGCTTCTGTGCATGCACAGAAGAGCGTGCATGCATGCGAGCGAAGCGAGAGCGCACACACGGCCCCGTTGCAAACCAGTAGTAAAGGTAAGTAGAACCCACCCCTGACTCAGATCCCCTTGAGTCAAAACAAAACTGAAAAGCCATTCTGAGAAGGAAAAGACATTTCCCTAATGAGAGGAATGTTGTGGCATTTCCTTAATGAGAGGAACTGAGGCCATCGTTTTCAGACCCAATATATATACTGTGGGAAATTTGTTTCCTCTTAGGTACCTATATAAGGTGTGATAACATACTACCTGTTCAAGCTCACCAGTTATTGTGCCTTCCTATTGATTCATATGGAAATGACTGACACTGCTGGAAAAGATTTTAAACAAGTTGTTTGATTATGAGGCCATGGGTAGAAAAATATAGAAACTGAGAGTGCAAATTGTTTTAATCAACTGAGAGTGATAGTATAAGAAGAGAGCCCAAAATCCTGGAAATGAAGAACTGAGTATTTATGGTAGCACAAAGACAGTTTGGAGTTCCTCTACCATGGACTGCATAAAGGACTCCTGATAAACGATAGGTTACCTCACATGCAGACTGTTTGACAAGAACTTCCCCAATCTTATCAACTTTGTTAAACTTGAACCAAAGGGGGAGGGCAGGAAAAGCCAAGAATCAAATACACCATCAAGGACTGAAGCTGACAATGCAGCAGACAAAGAGAAAAGCATGAGAATGGAAAGCAGCTTAGAGAATTGCAAAGAAGTACAATAGCAGAAACAAGCAGGGACAATTTGAAATCTTAACAGTGGAAGGCAAATATAATGTTACAGGCATAAATGAAAGTTTATTACACATGATTAGAACACAATCCTAGAGTCTATAACCGTGATGGTGAACCTATGGCATGCGTGCCAGAGGTGGCACGCAACGCCCTCTATGATGGTGCATGAGCTGTCGCCCCAATTCAGGTCAGCTGCACATGTGCGCATGCCTCCCACCAGCCAGATGGTCTTCAGGTCTCTGCCATGCATGCGCGAGGGGTGTATGCATGGGGTGTGCGAGCATGCGAGGGAGGGCAGGGCGCCTGTGGGGCACCCATGCGTGCATGCACAGGGGGCAGGGCTCAGTCCGGTAAAGGTTAGCCATCACTGGTCTATAACTTATTTAATAGGAGTATTTTTAACATAAGGAAGGTTTGGACAGAAATTCATGAATTGAACATGAAAGTTCTGCTGAAATATAAGAACAAAAGTAATAAGTGACATCACTGTAAAGGTTATAGTAGGCTGTCTGGAAAAGTAGAAAATATAGACAGAACAAATACTTTTACATCAGATTACCAAGCTTTTAAGGGTATATGCAAATAATGACAATGACAGATTTCAACTGTTCTAACACTATCTGGAAATCTAACTGCAGTCAGAGGTCTAACAAATTCCTGTCTTAGGTTTGTGACAACTTCATTTGTCAGAAGAAGGTAGAGGAAATAACAATGGCACCTGCTGTCTTGAATTTGATTCTTACCAGTAAGGAAGAATGTGTTGAAGAAGTAAACCTTGGGGAAAAGTAACCATGTTATACTTGAGTTCATAATATTAAGACGAAGAGGAACAGAGAAGAGTCAGACTTGTGTTTTTGAATTTGGAAGATTGGGTTTGGATTAAATTAGATGGGAGTTCACCAGATCCAGTGGCTTGAAATCATATTTAGAATGATATAAAGAGAATAGAATAAAGTGAAAAAGTAGGATTGAGACTAAATTTCAGGAAAACAAAAGATAATGACAATAGCTGAAGAAGGACATGAGATGTTTACAATCAACAAGGAGGAAATTAAATTAGTTATTATCTTCCTTGAATCAAAAATTGTTCATGGTGATAGTTCTACACCTGAAATCCAATGCAGAATAATCTAGGGCAGGAGTGTCAAAATGGATTTCTTCAGGGGCCGGATCAAGAGCCTTGGTGGCACAGCAGACTAAAGCACTGTTAAGTAACACCAGCTGCTTGTAATTACTGCAAGTTCAAAATCTCACCAGGCTCAAGGTTGACTCAGCCTTCCATCCTTTCGAGGTAGGTAAAATGAGGACCCAGTTTGTGGGGGCAATAAACTGACTTTGTATAAAAAAGAACACCACTTCGGGGGGGGCGAAAGCCCTACTAAGCAGGTATATACAAAAGTATGAAGGTTATTGCTTAACGCATTGTAAGCCGCCCTGAGTCTCATATAAATTGAACCAATAAATAAATCGAAATCAGCATTGTAGTTCCCCTCTGTGGGCCAGCCGGGGGAGTGGGGGAGACAGGATAGATGCCTCCTGCAGCACCCTGCCAGCCACTACTACTACTACTACTACTACTACTACTACTACTACTACTACGTTTGGGTTTTGGGTTTGGCTAGTCTAAAAAAAGAAGAATTAGGGGTGACATGATAGCAGTATTCCAGTATTTGAGGGACTGCCACAAAGAAGAAGGGGTCAAATTATTCTCCAAAGCACCAGGACAAGAAACAATGGTTGGAAACTAATCAAAGAGAGAAGCAATCAGGAATTAAGGAGAAACTTCCTAACAGTGAGGACAATTAACCAATGGAACAGCTTGCCTTCAGAAATCGTAGCTGCTCCATCACTGAAGGTTTTTAAGAAGATACTAGGCAGTCACTTGTCTGAAATGGTATAGGTTCTCCTGCTTGAGCAGGGCCGGACTAGAAGACCTCCAAGGTCCCTTCCAGCTCTATTTCTATTTCTATTTCTATTTCTATTTTATTATAAAAACAGAGATATTGATATAAATATAAATTGATATAAAAGAGCAGGCTAATTAGAACAATAATATTCCCTATAATGATGAACGGGAGTGAGAGTTAGGCACTAAGAAGGGCTGAGAAGAATTGGTGCCTTTGAACTATGGGCTGGTGTACATTATTACATCTTTTAAATAGATAATATTTAAATGGATGGACAGAAAACACTATCCCTGGGAAAGAAAAAGAAAGTACCAAAATTTGTAGACACCTCAAACCAGAGGTGGGTTTCAGCAGGTTTTGACCAGTTCTGGAGAACCGGTAGCAGAAATTTTGAGTAGTTTGGAGAACCGGTAAATACTACCTGGCTGGCCCCGCCCCCATCTATTCTCTGCCTCCCGAGACCCAGCTGATCAGGAGGAAATGGGGATTTTGCAGTAACCTTCCCCTGGATTGGGGAGAGAATGGAGATTTTACAGTATCCTTCCCTTGGAGTGGGGTGGGAATGGAGATTTTACAGTATCCTTCCCCTGCCACATCCACCAAGCCATGCCTACCAAGCCACACCCACAGAACCAGTAGTAAAAAATTTTGAAACCCACCACTGCCTCAAACTGATGTTTATGCCACAACTTCAGGCAGATTATTAACAGCATGGATGAAAGAATTGAAGGGATAATTATCAAATTCTCAGTTGACAGAGAATGGGGAGAAGATACTAACATGATAGAATAGAAAGAGAAGAATCAAAATCAACTAGACATGTTTGAATACTGGGCTAAAACAAACTGCAGAGAAGTTTAACAACAAATGTAAACTCCTGCAAGACAAGAAAAAAATGAAAAGCATGCATACGGAGTGAGAAAAACCTGGTTTAGCAGTTTTTTATATATCTATGAGATCTAGGTGTTTTAGTAGCTCATTCTGAACATAAATGAACAGTGCGATGACTGCCTTTTCATCTGCCATCTTTTAGAGTTTGTAATGTTGCTCTTCTCCCATCAACATTAGTGGAAGAAGTCTGACAGCAACCGTGATGCTCACTTTCATCAACCACTTGTATCACAAGAAAGCTTTGATTGGTTAATTGTATGGTCAAGTTGATGTCAACTCTTAGCAATCACAAAGATTTTCTCCCAATGGATTTGTCCTCAGCCTCATCCTTCAAGTCTTCCAATAGTTAGAATAGGATAGAATAGAATTCTTTATTGGCCAGGTGTGATTGGACACACAAGGAATTTGTCTTTGGTTGCACCTATTTGGTTGCACCTATTGTCCTTGTAATTGAGTCCACCCATCTTCTGTCGACCTCTTTCTTGCCATGTTTCCCAACAATATTCTTCAAATAACATCCAAATTATAATATGAGTCTGATTCTGCTTCAAGTAATAACTCTGGCTTAATTTGTTTGACACTTTGTTCTTTTTCTTGACCATCTACAGTATTTTCAGGAGTCTATTTCAATTTCAGAGTTCAAAGCATCAATATTATTTCTATTCTGCTTCTTCAAAGTCCAACTTTCACTTCCATCAAGCATCCCCTTGAAGAGCACTTGGAGGCTCCAACTGGTCCAGAATGCGGCCACGCGGGTAATTATGGGTGCAACTCATTGCGCCCATGTAACACCTTTCCTGCGTGAGCTGCACTGGCTCCCAGTGGTCTTCTGGGTGTGATTCAAGGTGTTGGTTGCCACCTTTAAAGCGCTCCATGGCTCAGGACCTGGGTACCTACGAGACCGCCTTCTGCCACCGATAGCCTCCCACCGACCAGTTCGCTCCCAGAGAGAGACTCCTCAGGGTGCCGTTAGCCAAATTATGTTGGCTGACGACACCCAGGGGGAGAGCCTTCTCTGTGGGAGCCCCTGCCCTTTGGAATGAACTGCCCCCAGACATACGCAAGATCTCTGACCTCTGAGTTTTCCGCTGTGCTCTTAAGACCCTACTCTTCCGACAGGCAGGGCTAGCTTCATAATTGAGTTTTAAATTTGGAATTCTTAAATTTTTGGGTTCTTTTTAGTTAATTGGCCTTAAATGTAATACTTTTAATAATTTTTTAAATTTAAATTGTGATATTTGTATTGTGTTTTTACCTGGCTATACACCTCCCCGAGTCCTTCGGGAGAGGGACGGTATAGAAATAAAATTATCCTTATCCTTATCCATATCACAGGGAAAACCCTAGCGGCTCTCATCATTTCTGTTTCTGCTAGAAAAAGCTATTTCAAACTCTAGTCATTCAATTTTAGTTTCAGAGTAACATGACAATTCAGCATGCACAGCAGCTTACCTGATTTGTGTCAGTGTTCACTTTAGTCATTGCAGGAATGATATTTCTAATACTCTTGGTCAGCCTGATTGATAGCGAGATGCCAAGAACCATAATTCTGTAATTCGGGGACGGCCATATTCCACCCCTGACTTATCAGTTTTTTACCGGATGCATTGTAGGTTGAGAGCTTTCAGATGAATACAGTCCCTCCACTGGGTTCATTTCTAATTTTTAATTTGCTGAGGCAAAACAGCTGAATGGGATAATATGATATGTGACTTGATAAGTTACTCCTGGAAAAACAGGTATTTGTCCTCACATGATCAAGAAGACACCTTGGGATTCTAAGCACATGTAACAAACACATGCATCACTTCCCAGAAGACATCCATCCATCCATCCACCTAATTTTATATGCCACCCATCTTGCTATCCAAAGCGATGCAGGGTAGCTTGATATTCAACCCTTAGCCCAATATCAACAGGGAAGTGAGGGGCACAACATATGTGTTCATCTTCTTCCAAAGCCATAGAAAAAGGGTCCCAGCCATCATCCAGCTAAAGAAATCCTATCTTAGCAGAATTATTTTGTCTATGACATGGAGCAATTGTCTATGAAAGGACATGCACTTTTATTTTATACTGATGTCTGTTTTCCTCTATGACTCAGCTTTATTCCTGTCTGGAAAGAATTCTATTCTTTTTGTGAAAAATATTTTCCATCTGCAGCTTTGGTGTATATCTTATGGAAGGTCCAACACTGTACCAATGAATCTACTCCTGCCCCGAGAGAAGATTTTTAGTTCCCTCGACTTTCCAGCACCCCCCAGCCAACTCTGTTCTAGTCACCTCAAACCTCAAGTGCAGATTAAAAGCACAAATACAGTTTTGGTACAGGGAGATGCATTTCCACACAGTTAAACCAAAGACAGTTTCATGAAAGTCATCCGTTAATTTAGTTGTAGGACTTTCTTTTGAATGCCCAATGAGAAGCCTTATTGAAGCTGATACTACTCACACAAATGAATGTATACTTTGCATAGAAGGCATGACGTTGTAGCAAGTTACATCTATACAGTGCATTCTCTATGATATGATAGAGAAGTTGACTTTTTTTGTTTGTTTGTTTTTTTGGGAAAGGGGTTGCAGAGAACAACCTGTTTTCATCTTGCATTAAGAACATCCTCCTTTCTGATAATATATTCAGATGGTTCCTGAGCATGATTGGGGTTTTTTCCACCCTTACAGCCAATTAGCAAAACCAAAACAGAAAACAGAAAAATAACGTGCAAAGCGGAGAGGGGAGGAGAAAAAAAGAAAACAAGTGTGAATTAAATTCTTTATTACAAAAAAGGAAAAAAAAAACATAGATGGCGTTTTTTTTTAAAGATATTTTTGTCAAAAATAAATATTTCTTATGGAATCTTGAGATTAGCCAGTGTGGCTAGTGATTTTTTTTAGCCACAGTACAGAAAAACAGTAGCACCAATAAATAAAATGATAGTAAAATTTTCTATAATCTGGGGCAGAAGTTGTTTACATATATAAAAAATGTAGTGTCTAATTAATCACACATATACATAAACATATATATATATACACACTTACACATGTATAGCCAAATATATATATATGTAGATGTATAAACTTTGCTTAAAAGGAATGTGTAGGGATGAGTGTTAAGTATTAATTAAATAACTGATCATGCTATTCACTTTCTCAACAATTGGGGAAGATTGGTTGAAACAGAAGAGTTAAAAATTTATACATAACAGTACAAAAAAAAAAGAGGTACAACTTATAAATAGTAAAATTAAATATTAAACAAAGAATACTGAAAAATACCTAGTTTAAATTATTATTACTTTTTAATTTCTAATTTTAAAGGGATATTAAACAAGTATATAGAACGTCACCTCACACAGCATGAATATATACATTTCAGTTATACGTGTGTGCACATGTGCACACGTCCCCACACAGACACACACACATACAAACTGAATGCATACCATATTTCTATCAGCTAGAGGGGGATTTTATAGTGGTTAATAAACACTCGTCAAAGGCTGATTTAAGGCCAGTTTTTCTTGCTTTTCTGTAAACAGACAAGCATTTGGCAGGATTCTGACATGGACAAAGTATAGTACAAAAAAGAAAACAACAACCAGAGACTGAGAAAGAGGCACACACACCAGTCCAATGAAGGCAATGAGACACAACTTTCCAGGTACATAGAACAGTGCTCTACATTTGCAGACTCAGCTATGCAATCTCCAACAATGGATTGATAAATGTTCTGACAGTGCCAAACAGATGGCCAGATCCAAACAACATTACATGTCTTAGGGAAAGAGAGGGGCTGGAAGGGGAAGACGGGAAGAAGAAGGGCAAGAAGGATCTTGCACTACTTCGTGGTAGGGAAAAGAGTTGCTTGGATTCCGTCCCCCTCAAACATATAGAGATAGTCATCCTCTTCAGAGTTGATTCATTAACTTCATAGCAACCAGAAACCTACGGAAGCATCACATACACACCATACAGCAATAGCCTTCCCATGGCAGCAATGCTGATCTGGACTTAAAATAGCTGGATGGAATGCTGCCTGGTGATAGCCCAACAAAGTTCAATGCAGTAAGAAAAATGGGAATCCTGTCCTTGCAGCTTCAGTGATGTCCAGCAGCGTCAATTCTCCTAACGTATTTGATCTGGGACTGCAGAATGTTTAACAGAGAACAGTACCCAGTGGCCGTCAGCCAGTATCATTTTGCATTTCCCAGCAAAGGAAGCTGAAGCCATGTCATCTTTGGACAAGTCAAATTGCTTCAGACATTCATAAGAGTGTATTGCTGCCTTTAAAAACCTGCCTTATCACCTTCTGTCCAAATACCTATTAAATGCCTGGTGACTTAGATGCTTTGGTGTTTCAAGTGTTTATATGCAAGGCACTGAAAATTGTAGCTTGATTCCCCAAGAACAATTACTGATTGCTAAAACTGAATCTCAACGTATCAGATTGGCTGGTCCAAGTCCCATATTCTAAGGCAGTGTTTCTCAATCCTGACAACTTTAAAAGGTATTACTTCAACTGCCAGAATCCCCCATGGCTGAGGAATTCTGGGAGTTAAAAGTCCACATATTTTGAAGTTGCCAATTTGAGAAACATTGTTCAAAGGACGTCTTCAAACCAGAGTTAAATGGAATCTTGCCAATTGCCTGGTATCAAAGCTTTGTCTGCTGTCTGTGAAAGTTACGTATATACTGGCTTGGTTACAAACAGTTGTTTTTTTAAAAAAAAAACCTTGTTTTGGACCTATATGCAAAAAAGAAAACCATCACTCCTCCCTCTTTCATTAGATTTACACTGGTTTAGATTTTGGTGATGAATCAAAATCCAAGCATGTTAAAATGCTATTAACTCTGGGACTTAGATCAGACTCTCTGCACCTGAACTCAAATCTTTTTGCATAGAAGCACTTAAGGCTATTCAATTAGGTTCCAAAACTGTTACGGGAATAACCTAGCAATCAACCATTCAAGAAACTAACAGAAAAAGCTTGAGATAGCCTTCCCCAATCTGCTACCTTCCAGAACTATCCAATGGCAATTCCAACTTTCCTCAGCCTATTTGCCTTGCTGATTTGGATTATTGGCTCTGAAGTCTAACAGCTATGGAAGAGCTTGGATTGGGGAGACTAACTAAAAGCTTACATGGCTGGTCTGTATAGGTCAATGGGGAAACTGGATAAAACAATCACACTTTGTAAGGTCTACAGTGGGCACTCCAAAAGTAAAGGTCAAAGTCAAGGTGAATTATCTAATTTGGGAATAGGTATGGCTTTAGGGACAGAGGGAAGCATGGTGGTTTTGCCTTCCTTCTTGAATCTGCTTCATAGCAGTGTTGATTAATTAATTATTTCAGCTCTTGCAGTGAATAACTGGACAACACATTTAGAACCACCCCAAAATCACATTGCTCCTTTCATCCCCCATATTCTCTTCAATTTAACTGTAGAATCTTCTTAAGTAGGGAAGTCATGAAGGTTGTTTTAGAATGTCACACAAGGTCCCTCTTTAATTCAAAAGTTCTTCTGTCAACACTGGGAGCAGAGTAACTCTGGAATTCAATGTATAGTCCCATTGACCTTTCATGCAAGTCATATCTGGATGGCTGGACCGAATTATCCAGATATTATTGATAATGGGGAAACTCTATGCTAATTTTTGTAGTGGTAATAAGTCCTACATCACAAGTCCAGCAGAGAACACTATGTCTTAATATATTCATGGTACAAGACTGAGAATAACACATTTACAATGCTAAAGAGTAAGCTCTCACCAGTTTTTCCCTCTAATGTAACAAGCCAATTTTAAACTTATTAGGCACAAAAAATAAAACCACCCCTATTCAGTTGCATGTACCGGTATGTACCCCCTCACTCACACACACTCACGCATCCTGCCTATTGCGCATATATACTTAAATTAATATCCCTTTCCAGAGAAGTTCCAGAAGTATCTTCAGTGGCAACTCTGTGCATGATGGTTGACAGTGCTGGTTCAACTGCCTGGCTCTCTGTTAGTCCCCCTTCTTTCCTCCGTCTCCTTCTGCCAATATGACATCCATTATTTAAGTAGCCAACCAACAGGGATGGCAGGATTCCAGGGACGCCTCCTTGAGTTGACAAGTCCAAACATCAGCCATTTCCCATCATTAAGGCCAAAACACGTTATCTGTGGCAAAATGTTCCTGCAGCAAGTCAATACAAAAATATACACCAATGACCCAGTGAAGCCAGCAGGTTGTGAGCCAGACTCAGAAGAGATTTTCGAGAAGGAAGGGAAAGGGAATTTGATTGAATCATCAGTTCCAGCATTTAAGAGTTATTTCCTTGACCTTTTGACCCACAGTATTCCAAGGTGCCATTTTGGGAATCCCCTGCCATCTCTTCTCGTACAAATGTTTCACCACACGGGAGTGGGGCAGGAGAGTGGGGAGAGGAAGTGAGACCAGCAGGCTTTAGAGGGTCAGGAAGAGTATGAAGAATATATTGAGCAGTATTGACTGGAGTCCAGTCGTAGTTTCTTTCTTATGTCCCAAATAGCCCACTTGTGTCCACAGCAGTTGAGTATATCCAGTGAAGACACCAATAATGTTAGCAATGTTTTAGAAATTCAGTATATATACATATGCACATACATATTCATATACATATACATATACTTCATGTGTATTGGGAGTCCCAAGCATATATCACTCCACTCTCCCTGGCTCTATATCTTAGCAGCATGAGAAGGAAAGTTTTTTTTTTTCTGTAAAACCAGGTCAAAACCAAAAGGTGAATCCTGCGCGGGTCCTCAGGGAATGTTCCTTCCAGAGTCCATCGTCCATACTCAAAAGTGCTGTGCGCTGCTGATCCTTCATTTTTAGTGTTCATTTGGATTAGTGTTTGTTTTCTGTTTCTGACCAGGTGAGATGTCAGGCTCCAGAACCAAGGCTGCGCCTGCACTCCCTTTCTTCTCTGCTGCTCACCGCCTTGGTTTTTCACATCTGTGAAGGAGAGGAGAGAAGGGAGGAGAGGTTATGTCACTGCATGCGGGATTCTCTGACAATAACATGGCAGGTGAGAAGGAGCCTCTTGCGTTAAAAAGATCAGCGAAAGTGTTTTGCCACAGAATAAATCAAAATCCTGTAACAGGGACCAACAGCAAAGAAAAAGAAAAAGCCACGGCATTTCCTCCAGTTTTCTCCCCGCAGATAAGAATACTGTTAAGAACACTACTTCATCTCCAAAGTTATTTTTTATATCCTGGCATATCTCTCACTCGTACCTGTACAGAAACAATCTACCCTGTTTTACCACACTAACCTCTTCTGCTGTGTTTTTAAAGAGGTGCAGCCAAAGCAAGACGGGGTGCCCCGTGCCAGCAAAAGGGGGAGAAAACAAAGCGCTTAATCCCGCTGCTTGCAGAGGCGGAGATTAGTGCCTAAACACAGCAGCAACCATAGCAGCTGTGTAGAAGCCAGGAAACGAAGAATCAGCTGTGCCTTTGAGGTCCAGATTTCTTCCCTGTAGTGAAGAGTTCATTTGAAGCAGCTGAGCAGCTGCCAAAACCAAAACAATCCAACCTATCCTCTGGCACTATTCGAGGGCAACCTGTATGCTGGCCTTGGTTCTAAGCTGGGGCAATTTCTTAATTAGCCATTCCCCCGCCCCCCTTCTTCTTCCTCTGGGAATAGCATGGCACTTACTTCAAACTTCTCATTGGTTAATTTGAGGGGGAACTATAAAGGTCAAGGTCAGACAACTGTCTGGTTTCTCTCCAGGGGCTACTTCTGCACGGTGAACTGTAACTTAAGAAGAGCTGGCTCTCTTCTTACTGCGGCACTAGGCATCCACACTCAGATTACAGATCTTCACATCTTTCCTCTACACACACAGCCATATCTCAAGTCTTTGCCCAGTCAGAGAACTGAGCTTCGTGATACATACGTATAAAGCCCAAAGCCATCAGCCTGGCTCTAGGTGAGCGTTTCTGATGTAGTAGGAAAGGTAGAACCTCATGCACTATTCTCAAGAGTCACAGCAAATGTGTTCTGCCTTTTCAGAACCATTCTGGTGGGATGACCTTTGCAGCCACAAAGCAGGTTAACTCAGATGACAGTATGCCATCTGCATGACACCAGGTAGGGTATCCATCTGGGATAGATATCCTGGTTTTTACTTGGACCACTTGAGCTCCAGCCAGGCTCTTCACTTTTCTGAATATACAGAAATAATATAGAGAAGGAAAGGGGCTAATCACACACTCTTCTTTAAAAAAAACCACACATTCTAGAGTAAAAGAGAAGTGCAGGAAAGAATGCATGTCTGGATTTATGACTCAGTCCCAGGTAGATTTAATCAGGTCTGCTACAGAGCTTAAAAAGGTGGATTGGGACAAGACATTTGCTTTGAGGCAAAAAAAAAAAAAGACTGCCAATCTCATTAAACAGCCACTTGCATTAAACAAGGACTTGCATAAAGGTCTTGGAGGACTTCTCCTGAGCGCTAGCCATGTGGGAGGAGCCCCCTTGATCCCTAAGAGATGTATTCTAGATTATCTATCATCACCCTACAGTTCAACTCTGCCAGAACAAGGGAAGTTTTAAACTTTAGGCAGATTACACCATCTCTTTCCCTCTTGCCCAACTGGCCAAGCAGAAGAAAAGAAGGATACTAGAATCCTGGCACCAGAAGCCAGCAGAAGCTCATTCCTTTCTCTATCTCTCTCTCTAGATGTGTGTTGAATGAATATGTCTGAGAGAGTAGTATGTGGGGTTTATTTTCTGTTTTTTTTTCATTCTTCAGGACACAAACCTGCAAGTGCGCTCGTTTAACTCAAGCTGCTTCGACTTGCAACGTGAGTCTGTGAATTTGCAGGAACATTTACAGGTCAAGGGATCTTGTTTGTACAAGTGCTTTCTCCTTTCTGAGCAAGGTTCACAGTGACTGCAAAAAGGCAAAAGGAAAGAGGTCTAAGCTACAGCGCTTTAGCGGGAAGAAATGTACACATGCAACACCCTACACATTGAAGCAACCCTTGCCCCCACCCCTTGCCCCCCACTCCCAACACTGCACGCTTAGAGCACTGCTGGGAGCGGGGGGGGCAGACACTCCCAAAGGCATTCCAACACTTACTTGCAATAGCTTTTTAAAAGGCAGAAATGGGCTCTCTGCAACGGCCTAATCCACAAATCCTGCATTAGTCCAATTTGCAGTGGAAAGGAGAGCCTCCTTATTGTTAACTGAGGTCTCTGAGCCAATAGCAAAATAATAATACTCAAGGGCAACTCTTTCTACAGAGAAGCCCCTGTCTTAAAAAAGAGAGAGAGAGAGAGAGAGAAACAGGCTTCAGAACCCAGCTTCTCCTATTCAAATTGTGTCGTTTTCCATACGGATTGAATCAAAACAGCAGCTCTTGAAATCCCTCACCCGCATCACCCCGCCACCTAAGAATGACTGGAAATGCAGGATTTGGTGAATTGAGATGTAGAAAAGGCAGAGAAAGAGAAAGGCACCCAATTCTGGCAGAGAGAGAAAGAGAGAGCACTCCCCAAACTTTCCCAGAATCCTCTAGCTCCCTTCTGGTAATGGTTAGTAGTTGCCATCAGTCTCCATACATACACACACAGGCAAACATGCATGAAAGACAAGTATGAAGCTCTTGCTGCCACACCAACAGGATTGTAAGTGACAGCCAAGAGGAAATTAAGGAAGTGGGTTGGGGAAAATCATGTAAGAGCATTTTAGAGGGAAAGCAAGAGTGAAAATAAGAGAAATTTGCCTATCCTTTTAGGTCACTGTGTCTTTCAAAGACCAGAATAATCCCAAGCAAGAAAAAACAAAAGGATCACAGCTTTTATATGCTCCCCAATGTCCCCAAACTTATAGTGCCACCACAAGAACAAGTGATTTGGAGATGCGAGTGAAAATTGTTTGTGCCTTTGATTGTTTAATTAGATGTAATGCAAGCAAGGAGTATTGATTTGAGGGGTGAATAGAAAGAAATGGGTAAAGGGCAGAGTCTAAAAGCACATGATGCAAAAAACGTACAAATTCTGTGGTTTATACCGGCCTCTCTTGCGCTTTCTTTTTTGACCCTTCCCCTTTCCTCGCTTTGATTTTCTGGAAGAAAAACAAAACAAGCAAGAGAGAGAGAGAGAGAGAGAGAAAGTGCACAGGGGGAGGAAAGAGGAGGAAAAAGAGGGAGAAGCTACCATATGCACTTAGCTAAAGTATAAGCATCTAAACTGTGGAAGTCCTTGGAGTTGAGGCATTTCTGCTTTCTTGCTGTGAGTTGTTGTTTTTTTAAGATGGGTGGTCCTATAAATCTTTTAAATACATTTGTTTCTACACTTCACACAACTCTATCAAAAGTTGAAACCTGACAAGACTCTCAACTTCCTTTCCAGTTACAGATAGGCATGTCTCACTTCAAATATGACCCAGCCTACAACTCCTACAGCCTGCTCATTTCCCGAAGAAATTGAAATGCCTTATTTTGGTTCCAGTACCGGCCCAAAAAGCCACTTCACTGGTCCCCAGATAGAATGGGCTCTCCATCCTCAGTGAGGAAGAAAAAGGTGAGCAGCGCTTAACAATGTGCAAACATGGCTCCATTTGCACCGGCTTGTTTTATGGTTTTCATTTTGACATGCACAAGCTTTACCCTCAGCAAATTATTTCTGAGAATTCCCACTGGAACCATCAGAAAGCATCATTAGGCTGTTCACCTACAGGCAGGTAACAGTGAAAAATGGGGAGGTAATTCTGCATTCTATGAAAAAGGAGGTAAACTATTAATATGCAGTTCAACATCAATTGCTCTGGTCTTACTTGGAACATAAGGTAATTATGGCCTTTCTGAACCCATTACTATAGGGCAGAGGGGGCAACTGTGGCCCTTTTACAATCTGTGGACTTCAACTCCCAGAATTCCTGAGACAGCTTGGCTATCTCAGGAATTCTGGGAGTTGAAGTCCACAGGTTGTAAAAGGGCCACAGTTGCCCACCCCTGCTATAAGGATTATCACTAATAAGAAAAATGTCTATGAGCTACTACATACAGGCAGATGAACTCTGATCCCTCCTGCTTCTGAAGCCCTTGCTGGTACTAGAGGTTTAAAATAGAGCCAACTTAGGTAAGGCAATGAGATAAGGTTGTTAGGTAAGGCAACAAGGCTAACCTAACTATCATTCCTTGGAAGATGACAATATTTTTTTAACAGAGAATCTGCTAATGCTAGAGAAAGTAATGTATAGGTTTGGTTGTCCACCCTTTCATTAAAAATGGTGATCCTAAGAAACCAGCTCTACTGCACAGTCTACCAGTTCATCCGATTTAATATTGTCTACACTATACGCCCAGAGTCTCTGGTAGGTTTTCAGGCAAGTGATCTTCTCAGCTCTGCCTGGAAAAATCTTGGGACCTTCTGCAAAGCAAATTCCTACCCACACGTTAAGGTCTTCCTATGTACTTTTGATTGTGTGTACAGGTCTAGAACAGCAATCTCAGCCAAGGAGAAAATCAGGTGAAACTTAGTACCTACTGCTCCAGTAGTAAACTCTGGGAGAAATGCACACGGAAAAATGCAATATTCTTGGGACAATATCTAATACAAAAAAGTACTCCTTTCTTCCAAGAAACAGTTTATTTAAACTTTGGAAGAAAGAGATGCTGTAATAAAGGAGGAAGTCCCTGAGGTTAATGGACAGGATGTGACCTGGATCTTGTTCAAGCCTCTTGGTTGGCATCAGTTTTTCTCTCCTAACCACAAGCGAAGTAAGCATCACAAGAATACAGAACTACTAGCAGGGCAGAGAAAGCATGTTTACTTCAGGAAACTTTCACAAAGTTTTACATTCATTTATGCCACATTCATCCAGAGGCACACCATGAAAAAGGCATCAAGCATAAGAGGAATTTTAGCTTAACCCAAACCAGAGGGAACCCGATACCGATATGGAGATTTGCAAAGCAAAGTAAGCCACCTGAAGGAGTGGAAAGCTATAGTCCCATAGGGAAGACTGTGGCCACGGTGCTCACTCAATCACAACACTTTTACATCTCTGAGTCACTCTGCCATTCAGCTGAATAACATGTGCACCAGAAGAGTAAGCCAAGCTAGCAGTATTTCCCTGGGCAATCCACTGATGGCTCCACAATGTGAATTCATGAGAATTCAATTAAGCTAGGACATGTATGAGAACAGCACAACTAACTAAAAATATCCTCCCCAAACCCCATTCTCTCTCTTTCTCCCCCAGCTTCCAAGCCAAATTCCAGACCACGAACCATCTTAATATACCCTTCACAGTGCATGAATGCATTTATTTCTAAGCTAGAAATTGAAAAAATATATCTATATTTGATTAGGCTGGCTAATGTATAGAGAAGAAATCTATTTTATCATTCAATAATACTACACAAATCTCAAGGTAGATGTCTGTTTCACATTACAAGATCAGCTACTTCCATTCCCACAACGCATATACAGTCAGCACAATGCAGTATTTCCAGATGCTTTGAACTACTATCTTGTTGGCCCCAGACTGCAATACCTATAGCCTGGGATAGATATTCCAAAAGCACTACAGAAAGCACCATGCTGGGGACTGCTGGCAATAAAATGAATATAACTCTCTCTATTCCACCTTTCATGATTGATATGCAAAGTTAATTCACATCAGAACATTACCCACCCTTTGATTGGGTGTCTGTGGCTTTTGGTTCATGAAAAGGCAAACTCCCTTGTTCTAAGTGAGATAGCAGAGCCCCCATGCACAGCCTTAATGTTAGGCATCTATGAAAGTTGCTGTGAACATCAGCAAGTTTTCATCAAAGCAGCAAAGAGAGGGGAGGGCAATGGTGACCAAATGCATGTGGAAGGAAAGTTTCAGCTAGAATCCATTTGAAAAGGGATAAAAGCTTTCGGTTAATTCCATGCTGTTCCTGACGTATTTTTTTTTATAAGTAAACAGTTTCAAAATGGCCTCAAGGCATAAGGGAATCACAGCTGTCAAAGCTACATGTGTGACTGTAGCTAAGAGGAATGGATTCAAGGTATAATTCTTTAGATGATTTAAAAAACACACACACACACACACACACAAAAACAACCAGTTCTTATTTGTAGTGATCTGGGAAAGAAAGGAGGGAGATCACCAACACCAATTTAGGGGAGGGATATAATCTAGGTCACTTACTTTTCTTGTCTAATTCTGACTTCTTTCTTTTGTCTATAATGGAAGAAAAGAAGAGCAGGATTAAAAGAGAACCAGCAATAAATACAAAGATCCCATCCACGCTTTTACCACCCCACTTTCAGCAGCAAACATAATAAAGGATGATCTTTCTGCCTTCCAGCACTGCCTGTCTCAGCCTTCCAAATGTTCCAGACTACCAATTCCATTATCCTTGTCAACTGGCAATGTTATCTGGGGATAATGGCAGCACAAGCTTAAAACGCCATAGGACCATCAGGTTGGTGAAGGTTGGCCTTAATTATGACAGCCAAGGGCAGAAAAAGAAGCACATTTCTTTCTGATCAAAAACACTGATTAAAACACTGTTCAGATGTTATGCCCAAATATATGCATTAAAAAGTCATACTTTTTGTCCTTGCCGCCAATATCCCCAGCTCTATTTCCCTTTGCCCAACATTGACTGAATAGCAAAATCTGAAGGGAAATTTTGTAGACATTGACATGGAAATGAATATAATTTGCACTGACGTCAGAGCTCTGCCTTATACGGATCTATTTATTATTAGATTTATATCCCACTGTTATTTTGTACAACTCAAGGCAAAATATACAATATTTCTGCCTTCTATTTTTCCTACAATAAACCTGTACAGTGAGGTGGGCTGCAGAAGTGACTGGCCCAAAGTCACTGAACTCACTTTCATGCCTGAGGAGGATTAGAACTTGCAATCTCTGGGATTCTAGTCCAGGCATTTTAGCCACTACACCAAAGTAGCTCTCTTGATTGTAATCATGTTCTCATGATCAGGTAAACTTATACAACAAAGGTTGGGGGTTAAGGGTTCAGAGCACATAGGGACATAAGGCACAACCCAACCACCTGTTTACTCAGTTGGAGCAGAACAGCAATACAATGTTTCTCAACCAGCTGCTGGTTCTCAATTGCACCTACCCAAAGAATGTACCAAGCAGCCAGTGAAATTTCCATGACAGAGACTGAGAGCATGTAAGCACACAGATTTATTTTGTGACCTAGATGCAGACCCATAAGGAATGCTTCTCCTGCTGAAGCAATGTTGATGCAACTGAGGTTTCTTAAGATAAAAAGTTAAAGCCCTCCTGTTACTGGACAGTGGACTTACATCATCTGTCAATGAAGATAGATGAAATCACCAAGCCAATGGCTAGCAAGGAAAAACCCTTCCCAATAAAAAAGGAGACCACAAGATTTTGGGTGGATAGATGGATACAACTGGTACAATGGCATAATTCTTCTCCAAATGCAATCAGAAAAGCTTTCCGTCCTCACCTGCATTCACATTTACTGTGCTGCTGGAAGCTCATCGGGTGTATATGCTGGCTCTGAAAGTGTTTGAGTTTCATGATCTAGAAGGAAAAAATGCGGGCAGAAGGGAGAAAGAAAAAAGAGGAACAGTGAGTCACGTTTACAAACGGATAACGTTCAACAGCCATCTCACAAAACAAATAAGCAAAAAAATGCTAAAACAGAGGGGGCAAAATCAAGGCTACATGAGTTAGCATCCTTAAGCTGCCACCCTAACCCCATGTTACCCTCTAAGCCAGTATTTCTTAAACTTGGCAACTTTAGGATATGTGGACTTCAACTACCAAAATTCCCCAGCCAGCCATGCTGGGAGTCAAAATCCATACATTTTGTTAAAAGTATGAGAAACACTGCTCTAAACTCATGGGACCCAGTTTTGAGCAGGAAAGTATAGGGAAATGCTCAAAAGCAATAAGAAATGCCAAATTCTGATATGAATGACCATGCCAAAAAGGACGATTTAGCAATCGTCTTCGTTTAGCAATCACAATTGGGTTTAGCAAATAGGGTTATTAATCAAATCAGTCATTAGGTGAAACCCTGACTACGTTTATGATCTTCAGTTTTCCTTTGCTTTCCAAACCTGCAATCTGGATTGGTTATTAAGTCACTTTTTCATTCCTATAATACCTACAAACAATCACTTAATGAGGCAGTAACTCAACAAGAACTACTTTGTAAATGGGCCTCATGCCCACAAGTTTAAAAGTTTGTTTGGGTTTTTTGCCCTGCTCTCCAAAACAGATTTCCTTACCAAGTGGTCTTGGCTACCTCACACAGATCCTTTGATATATAGATTCTAAAATCTGGATGTTATTTAAAGAGAAGAAAGCAAGGCATATATAGAATAACAGATCTGGGCCAGGTAACATGGCTATTTGGTTTATCAAGCTAACTACCGAAGTTTTTTAAAGTGTTTGGAAAGTGTAGCAAACACAGCTACCTGAAACCTGAAATGTAGGTTGTTATTACATGGGTATGCAATCTCTATATCTCTCTGTGCATACATGTGTATATAGTAGTACAGTTATAAGGTGGTCTCTGAATTTTCAGGGGGACTTCTATTCAGGTTCAAATGAATGTGTACAAAGCACATCCCCTCAGTTTACTAGCCTTCCCTTTGGAGAACATAGAGGAGCATCATGGTAGCCATGGCCATGTTTATAGTTCTTGAAATACCAACGGCCATCAGGGCAATTTTTTTTCTGTTCTATTTGGGGGGGGGGCTGTTTTTGTTTTTAATTTTTGGCTGCACTATTTGTAATCTCTGAAGCACTTCTGACCTACTCATATTGCCCAGGGACAAGGTGACCTAGTCATGTTGCTCTGGTCACATTAAAAGTAGGTAAAAGCTAGGTACGTCTAGCCTATCAAAAAGAAGGATGGGGGAAGGACATGATAACTGTCTTTAGTATTTGAGGGGCTGTCACATAGAAGAGGATATTGATTTATTCTCTAAGGGCAGGGAGTAATGGCTGTAAAAGAGAGATGCAACCTAGAAGGAGAAATTTCCCGACAGTGAGAACAATTAATCAGTGGAATACCTTACCTCCTAGTGTTGTGCATATCACTGGAAGTTTTCAAAACTAGATTGGACAACCATTTGATTGAGTTGGTATAAGGCTCCTACCTTGAGTTGGGAGTTAAGACTAGAAGACCTCTGATGTCCCTTACAGTCCTATAATTCTATGATTTATCTTTCTCTATTCTTTCCACATCCAACAGATACAAATGGTTACTGATATATTAGGAGCTGGGAGTGGTCCCAGACCACCAGTTGATCCTTCCCAAAATTATAGAAACCATTCATAGTGGAATTTATTAAAGAAAACAAGGCAAAAATGCAGGCCCAAAGACTCTTCCTTATTGTTAAGTTGACTTAATTAATTTAATTTAATTAATCATATTTCTATGCCGCCCAACTCCCAACGGACTCTGGGCTGCTCTTGACTGTTAAACCATAGTCTCACCTCCATGGTGACATTGTACACCTCCGTAGGCACACATTCTAGCGCTTCATCATTACAGCATCCTGCACATCTCATCAGGGGCACACAGGATGGTTTGAAGATGTATTCCACCTCATCAGGATACTCCTGGAAAATATCTACCATGGTCTCAATTGACCTGCAGGCACTGCGCTCAAAGACCTTCATAAATGAGATAACTAGAAAACAAGAGAGGGAGAAAGGAAAAGGAGGGATTAGTTAAACTTATTCTATGAAGTCTTAACATTAACATTACAATGTAGTATAGACATAGACTTAAGGCGTAAGGACCACTGACTCTGCTCCCTTCTACTGGATTCTTATCTAACAGGCTCACCAAAATACAGGCTCTCAGTAAATGCATTAGCCTACTTAAAATGTACTTAAGGCCTAAGAAGGCAGACTATAGGGATTGTGGATGAGCAAGATATGACGAATCACTGACAAGCTTAGCATCTGTCTCGTCTGAATTTTAACCAGCTAGACACTGAATGCATTTGCAAGATGAAAATAAAACTGATTCATAAGGCCACAAGTCTCACAGCCTATTGGCAGCTTGTTAGAGAAGCTTTACCTTGAAGTGAATGAAAAGGGAACCTGGTCATTTCAGAAACCCAGAGGCTCCAACACAGTGTCCCCTCACATGTAAAATAACGCAGCTCCTAGTTGATGTTAGCCTAACAGATTCTCTCAAAGGCACAGCTGTTAAGCAGGACCAGA
The DNA here is from genome assembly GCF_059756535.1 of Pantherophis guttatus. Classification (NCBI taxonomy): domain Eukaryota; kingdom Metazoa; phylum Chordata; class Lepidosauria; order Squamata; family Colubridae; genus Pantherophis; species Pantherophis guttatus. The sequence continues at coordinate 285,523,052 of NC_142063.1, read as the reverse complement.
TACAATTTCCTCATAAAATTTTCTGCAGTGGGAATATCACATTTTCCAGAGCTCATCACACAGTGCTATGTAGCTGGAAAATATACTTCTTCCTTTAACTTCTGGTCCTATGCTACTGCCAAGACTATGTGGAAATTGCCGGAGAAGAAGTAGAAACTCATTCTTGACTGTAGTGCACCACTCATGTAGTTTTCAGCACAAAAATCAAGGAATTTGACGGGAGGGAAGGTTCCCCCTCCCTTCCATAAACCCACGCCGTAACATTTCCCAACCCCTTCCAAAATGTTTTATTTTTAGTTTTACTCCAGCACAGAAATGCCCCTCATTTATGTTTCTAAACTACAAGGAACAAACAATCACCTCATTCCCCCCAAAAGTGTTGCCACAATTCTGTGCTATGCACTCTGGTTGGCTGGCAAAACATTTTCATAATTTCATATTTACCCAAAGGGCCTCATCATTTGCTTCAATTACTGTAGAATTAGATGTGCAGTAATTCTGGACTGGATTGAGGCTACAATCCAATTGAAACTAAAGTTCAAAAGAACTTCAGTGCCCCTTATTTAGTCCAGATATTTACTATTAAGTTTTGATGTTAGAAAGATGTTTAGAATGAAACGAGGGAGGTTCTACCTAGGAAATTATGTATTTTATTCCAGTTCAGTCATCAACATTTAGCTCAGCCTCCATCAGTTACCAGCCAGCATGGCTAATGGCTGGAAATTCCAGCTGTCATGTCCAAAACATCTGGACAGCCTACAGTTAGGGTTGAGAAAGTCTGATCCATATATACAGGAAAAGGCACATGAAATTGGAATTCATGCCACTCCAATTTTTTTACGCAACATAGGGAGAAAAAAAGAATGCAACATCCCCAGCCCTAACAAATTTATACATACACACAAACACACAATTATACCATGACCAGGCTAAAGCTAATGGTTCATTGCAAAACAGAGGACAGGAGACAGAGACACATGGCTCAATGCAAGAGTACAAAATCTTCCAAACCGAATATGAGATCTTTTCAGCAAAACATGGGCTTCTGCCTGTTCCTCCAACAGGCACATTAGAAGCAGCTAAGGCAGTTCTTACAGAAGCAGGAGATACTGCTTGACCTAAGTGCCTTTATTTTTTCTCTTCCTTCCAAGGCCTGCAGTGTCTGCGTTGATAACCCAGTGTGATAACAAGCACAAATTGCTTGCATCATGGAAAAAACAGAAACCAGTAAGCGTTTTGAACAGTCCTGAACCTGTGACAAACCAGCATAAAGGTTGCTCCACTGAAGCGCAGGCACGTGCTGGGGGTGGGGAGAGGGAAGAGAGAGAGAGAGAGAGACAAGAGGGCTGCCTGGTGAGCTCAGGGCTCTTGGTAATTGCGGAAAGTTAATTCTTGGTCATGTGGGTCTGAGAGGGCCACCATCTGAGGAGGAGCTTGCCTGGGATTTCTACTGGCTGCCCAGCCTAAGTGCCTATTTAAAGAGACAGTTGCTCAGAGAGAGAAAATGTGTAGTGACGGGTGGTCTCCAGCTCAAAAGGAACACTTCCATCCACAGCAACCTTATGTCCAAGCCCGAACACTAGTATCAGCCTCTCAGGCCTTCTGGGATTAGTGCAAGCCAACTCCTCCTTGTTCCCCTTCAGGTTGACCTTAATCTTAAAATGCAGCTATCTATAAACTGGAGAATTAAACAATTTAGTGTCTGGAAAACTTGTCGGCACATAGCCAGACATGTAACGCCTTGCTGATTATTCACTTCTTTCTGAGCATCAAGAGCACAAGAAACTTTGTCATAATAACACTGAGTTGAAAACATTATTAGCTACCTCCTCGTGCATCTGCATTCAGAAAAAAGCTAATAAACAGAGACAAAGACGGAGCATCTCAATCAACTTGCCTCTCGTGCCCTGAAACAAATTCAACAAGTTTTTCCATGTGCAGGTAGTCCTCGACTTACGACCATTAGTAAACTCCATTGCTGGCACACTCCATTAAGATAATAATTCTAGCAGAAAGCATTATTCTTCTTTTTCATTTGGAAGTAACATTCCTAAATTAACTTGCCAATCTGGTAGCAAAAGAACCCTACAAAAGCAGATTCAGTACAGACACATCAACAGGAAAAAAAGGTAAGAAATTGCTTTGTCGCTTTCCATCCTTTCATGTGAATGATATTCAAAGAAGAAAAATGGTGCAAAATAATGAAGAGAGATGTGAGATTTTAAGAGACTAGTACACTGATACACAAGCAGAAAGGCTTGGTTGCTGGTCTTCTCATTTGCAGTTTAACATGTAATAATGTGAAGTCTTAAATAGTCAAACTTGATCATTTGCATCTTTAAAGCTTCACTGTGAGTTCCCCCGATAAGCTACCCTACGGTTCTACAGAAACCCCAGATCTTTATTATCTCGTTGTGCAAAGTTACTGCAGCAACTGTCTTGCAGTTGCTTGCTAATCACATCTCTTGATATTCAATTATGTCAATCGGATCAGGACTCAGTAAGCAAGCCTGGTTTTATCTGGCTACCGGTTGACTAGGTGACATAAGGCCTAACCTTTAAGCAGAAGGGAAAATGTAATTATGATAACCTGCAAAACCCTTGCTGGCCTTTTCTGAAATTCAACATTCCGCAGAGTTCGTATCAGTCCCTGAGCTCAAAGAAATCCAAACAACTCGTTTGTGACAGAGTAGCACCACAAAATACAAGCCGGTGCTTGAATGTCATTCATGCATTTGCAGCTCGAGATAAAGGGCCCAAGCAGTTTTAAAGATCAACCTGCCATACAATGGTTTTCTCACATACGCAGAAAAAGGAACAACCATGTATTCATTTTCAGGGCAAAAAAAATAAATAAATGTTAAAACCAGAACAGCCATCAGATTACAATATAAGGGAGTGCTCTTACAAAGTTATGCTCCCCTATGACTCTGACAACACTCCTCTCCAAGTTCACCAGGCCAAAAACCTGATTGCAATTGAAACTAACCTTGGTAAGAGAAAAGGCTGCCCCCTGCTGCTGTCTAACTCTAAGAACAGCAGCAAGTGCCACTCCCTGAATGCCCCAAACTAAAGGGATTCCACAGCAGAATTTCACACTATGGGAAGCAAGTTGACTGCTATGAATCTCCAAGTTAGGTGATCATCTACTGCCTAAAGCTTCAAAGGCTGTGAGGATTGATACTAAGCTTAAACCAGTGCTCCCTGCATTGTGAACCTCTTATCAGTAGTTTAGAAACTGCCATTATTCCCTGAATCCCTCTCAATTTCTTTACTTGTAGTATGTCTGATTTCTACATCTCCTCCTTTCCTTCCTTCCTGCCACATATTTTGCAAAGTACTGTATAAGATTTGACGGTTACTGAATATTTTCACAAACTGTCTTTGCTGAGGAATTTCTTTATGAGAAATCTCTTGCAAGACCCAAGTCTAATAAGCATTTGGCCAAAAGACAAATTGCATTTAGACCCACACTGCCAAAATCAGAGTATCCTGGCTCCACATATAACAGAACTTTTTGTAGCAATCTGATAGCTTCCCGACTGCAGCTTCCATAATCCCCATCCAGTGTGAGCAAACATTTCCACAGATGCAGATCCCACAGGAGCCGGGCTGGAGATGGCTGGTCTAAATTTTTAGAAGCACAATGGAGCTTCCATTCTATTCAATTTTTGACATATTCAAATACAAGATCCAACAATACAGCAAGTGCAGTGGTTATAATGGCCTATTTGCAAAAATGCGCCCAGACTCAACCTTAAGGTCCAGGTGATTCTTCTAAACACACCAACAGCAAATGCTGTGCATATTGATGCAAAAGAAATCACCATTCCTTACAGTAGGGCATATTCCCATGTAAGAGTGTAGCACTGTGGTTTTTAAAAAGGTGGATCAACCTTCTCATAATTGTTTCTGGAAAGTCATCTGTTCAGTTGGCCAATGCCATGTTCCTTGCAAACTTACTCACTGATAGTTTGATAACTTTTTTGTGTGTCTGAGCAAAACAACATGGGTCAAAGGTCTGCCAGCAAAAAGATGAGAGACAAGAAATTTTCAAAGTGACTTCACTTTGAATATCATGGTAAATTCTTCCAACTATTATTCCCAGAATTACTGAGATGCCTGATCTTAGTTTTAAGTAAGGTTTAAAAAAGACTAAAATGCCAACATTCCAATCCAATATATTCTCTCTGACAACCTTCTTCAGCTGGATATTCTCCATGTAGAGGTTGAACTCCTGCCATTCACGGCCTGTGTGATCTGCAGCTGTACTCTTAACACATCTGGGTTGATAAGGTTGTTCTTTGAAGTTTAATAAAAACATGGTGTTATCTCATTTCTCCTTTAAAGCAAAATACTGTTGTGCATAACTGCAGCTGCTTGATAAAAAAAAAAAAATCCTGGGAAATCTTGAAACCAAAGACGTCAAACCTGGCAACTAAGAATCCCCCATTGTCTTCATTTAAACATTTTCAGTGTAGTCATGCTGGAAATCTTTAGTCTACTTCACTCCAGTTAGTGATGTCACTTCCATTGTTTCTGTCCACAGAATTACAGTCCAACACCACCTTCATCCCACACCCTCACATATATTCATTTTTCAAATGTTAGCAACGTAAGCGAGGATTCCCTTCCCAGCAGTCCAGCTAACGGACTGATGCCAGTTTATCTCCTCCTCCTCAAACCATCAACACATTCAGCTTCTTGAAGGGACCCTTATTATATACTCATCAAAGGAGAGAGAGAGAGAAAGAGAGAGAGAGAGAGCACTTACCTTCACTTTGCTGCCTGTCTCCATCCCCCTGGGCAGGAGCAGCCTGCAACACCTGCAAAACCAACAGAGAACTAATCAGAACACAAATCCGGTGCCCTCACCCTACAAACCCCGAAGCTCTTTTTCGATCTTAGTCACTTTGCAGGTTTTAGTAATAAAAGATCAGAATCTGTTGCACTTTGAAGAATATAAAAGCAAACCAAAAATGGCACATGCCAATTATATTCTAACACCCATTTATCTGCAGAAAATCCAGAAAGAAAATGCACCTGAATTGTGAACCAAAACATTTGTTGGAAATATGGAACTTATTGTGAGACTTTTTGCTTCTGTTTCTATAGTGGTGGTCTACGAAATATACTGTACATGGCCAGATTCCACGTCCATCTGCTTTTAAAAGTGTTGCATACCATGCCAGCATTCCCACTTTGATTCTATATACCTGGAAAGTGCCAAGTTGGCAAACCATGGCTTACCTGTTGCCTAAAAGGTTAAATAATCATTGACTTTTGAAATTGCATTTTAGCTGTCTTACTACATTTAAGTTGCTTTTATGATTCAGTGGTAACGGAACTATTTTATGGGGGGAAATACTACAGAAAGATATCACAGACCTTTCAGGGCCTAAAAGGGAGCTAAAATATACAGAGACGTGGGAAATACAGGTTTTACTCTAGCAAACACTGAATTGTCATTTTCTAAGTATGTAAGAAAAGTAGATCTAAGCTATTATCGTACTCTAGACAAGGAAGATCCCCTGGGGTACAAACATGAGAAACCAAGATCTCTACTCAGTAAGAACCAATGCAGCTTTATGCCTGCTTTCTATACTTGGGACAAAAAGAACTCAAAAAGTTGTCTCAGACAGCAGTCTCACTTTTGTAGGCAGCAGAATGATCTGCTTTAAGGCATTTACTATTATTAAGATCAAAATCTACAACACAAACCTGAACAGGGGAGGTGACTGGCAAACGAGAAAAACAATGTTGGTGACCTTCTAAAAATGACACGACAAGGAATCCGAATGTCAGTGTTTCAGATCTCTGGGGTATTTAGCCAAGGTCATTAGCCCAGTTACAGCAGAAAGGAAGAACCAGCAGGCCCTGCTGATTTGCAAATTATGGAGTCGGAATCAGCCAGTGGATTTCAAGAGCAATCCAGCTGGTTCACTAGGCTGTCAGCAAAAGGTAACAGAGGCTAAGAATGCAATGCTGCATGTCTAATTGTTGCACTGTCTACATAGGTCCCCTTCTAAACTGATACCCCCTACCTGACTTGGGACTACAATTCCAAGAACTCCCAGCCCACGTGGCCAATGACTAGGAACTCTTGGAATTGGGGAGGATTGATCTACAGGGATGGCCCAACAGATAGAATCACTTGGATTTGCAAAGAAGGGTGTCTGGCAGCACACAGGTGACAATCTTCCTTTTTAAGCTGACCAAGATTTTTCTATCTCTGGGTGAAGGTCACAGCAACTTTACAAACAAGGTGGGGGAAGTCGAAGCTTAATCACCAAGGCCTTCATGGGCCAGCAAGCTGCTACAATCAGTTCCGAGCACAGCCTCCGTTGCGTCTGAAGACACTTCAGACAGGCAGCTCTCTGGTGAGGTGGCAAGTTGCCACAGCTCCTTGTCAAGGCAGGTGTCCGCCCATTTCTCTAGCATCGCGTAGAGCACGTAGTCTTTATGAGCCAGCAGGCCGTGGCAGGCTGTCCTGGGATTCCTCCATCTGCAGGATGGGACTGTGGCAAACACTCTGCCCGCAAGTGCCCTGACTGAGCGGCCAAGCATGCAGCCCTGCCATAACTTGGTCAGGGCTCTGGGGAAGGAGACACCTCTGGCTTTAATTCTTCAAAGCCCTGCTTGGGTCCTGCAGCATCAGCTAGAAACTTGTTCCATACTTCTGACCTAAAGTTGCCCCTTGCTGCTGCTTCACCTTCTCCAAAACAGCTTTCTCCTTCTCTCTCTCTCAAAGCGGGGTGGGGGGTGTTGTGAAGATCTTTTAGGAAAGAGATCTGAAAAATCACTAGAAGAGATCCCAGATAGCAAATAGGGGACTTGGTATGGTCTGTGTCCATCTTCCTCCTCCCCGCTTTTTTTTTTCCTCTTTCAAACTACCTATCAAGGCTGGATTACTATTTGATTAGCAAAAACTGGAAGCAGCATATTCACCAATCAGACAAGGAAAAGGAACCCCATCAAGCCATCACGTACAATCTATTCACACCATTGCTCATGCCATTTGCCTTTGAATCTAGGAGCTATTTATACAGCAGAGTCACCTTGAATCCATTTGAGAAATCTGAAGGTTCTCCTCTGCTCCCTACGCTGATGAATTACATTTCCTCTGGCCAATGCTGACAGGCTGCTAGCCCAAGTATCAGGGCTTTAAATGAAGGGTCTAAACATTCTCCGTTCCCATCAAAGGAAGGACAAAATAAACTTTTTTTCTCAAGGGACAAGTGCCCTTTTGAAGGTCACATTGCTTGTACCCATCTCTTTTCCCTGGCCTGAGGTTTTACTCATTGTTTCCCTCATTAAGACACTTAATTGTCTCCTGTTAAGATTTTTCAGCAGCACAGACAAATATCTCCTTTAAGGCTTGAGCAACAGCAAGTTGGCAGGGAGCTGGCAATTCTATTCTTATATCCTACTTATTCCTATATGAAGCAAGGAAAAGGTTAACTCAATAAATTGCTTCTACACACACACATACGCACACACTTCCTATTCTTTCACATCAAAACCATTCTTTCTCTAGCTTTCTCCTCCCCCTCCCCCTAATCTCAGCAGCCTCATTAAAAGAGCTTTGTAACTGTTTTGGACTGGAGCAAACAATCCAGCCACTTTGGGAGGGCCCCTGGGACTAGAGTTAAAAACCTCTGCCATCTTAGGTGCTGGGAGTGGGGGGGAACCTCCTCTAGTATTTTTTTTTTGCCTAAAATGCTGGTTTCTCCCCCCCCCTCCCCCTGCTATGCACTCAAAGGAGAAAGGAAGTGCAATGGCCCAATAAGGAAGGGATTTCTGACACGGCACAAATAAGAGGGAAAACGAGTTCAAAAAATGACTAGGCTACATCGAAGAGGGCTACAGAACCCACTTTGTATTGGGAAGAGATATTACTGGGAGAGTTTTCCACCTTTGGCTGCATAGTTAAAAGGAGGAAGGTGACCCACTGCCTTTTCTCAGAATCAGCAGCAGGAGCCCCAATGTGGCCTGAGCAAAAGGCTGATGGCTGTGAGATCATTAGCAGTCTGGTCACACGCTCTTGTTTCCACCCTTACTGTTTGATCTTTGCTCAGTCCGACCAGAAAGATGTCTTGAGAGAGAGCCCCAGGACTTGCTCACTGCAACAAACTTAGTATCACCACCGATTACATCAGATAATAATAAAAGGGGACTAACTATTGCCAGTGTAGCAAAACGAAAGGCAGGCAGATTTTGGTTTGGATCTTCAGTCTTTTCACCCATGGGTCTTCTCATCATTAACACACGCTTCACTCCAAGAGTAACACTTTCAAAAGTGATTAATCACTTGGGGGGGGGCTGCACCATTATTACAGCCAACAGACGAACTGTAAGAGGAAACCAATGCCCTGCATTTCCTTCACCTGACTTATGAGCTCACAACTTACATTAAGCTACACTGTGGTTTGTTTGGCTTTGACTGATTGCTTTTTTGAATCCAGCCATTATGGTGTGCCAACCATGGGTTAAAACTTCACTTAATATATCGAACAAATTAACTATGGCTTTATTCAACAAGTCAAGACTGGATATTTTATTTATTTATCAAATTTATATAGCTGCCCATTTCACCAAAAGCAACACTGGGCAGTGAACAGCAATCCAATAAATAAAACAATTAGTTCCTAATAGTATTACGTAATAATTAATAAAAGCATTCATTATGAAATCAGTTTATATTATATATTAATACAAATTAATAGTCCCTAATAACTTTTATTATAAATGCCATCTCACTTTCAGCAAAAGATTACACTTGTCTTCCACACTCCCTTAAGGTGCCATACTGCCTAGAATAATTTAATTCTCTTCCCACCAATAGTTTTTTCCTTCCACGTTTCCAATATAGGTTAAGCTGTTTCAAAACTACCGGGGTCAAAAAGTGCAAATGCATTTATTGTATACACCCTATGCTTTGGGTTGGCAATATATGACTATGGCACCTAGCAATTTACCTAAGTGATTGTCTGGTCCTAAGAGTTGAAGATCATCTCTTTACTTAAGAGGGGGGGGGAGAGAGAGATATTTCTGATCATTCCACCTATTCTCCCTCTGTGTACTTTTTTTTATATATTCTATTTTTACTTGTCTTCACAGTAGTTCATGCATAAATCAATTTTCTTAATCTAGTGGCATCCAGGCATGTTGGATGAAATCTCCTATCCCTGGGTAGATTGTTTAGGGTGACGGAATCTGTAAAACCAGGCTGGGTAGGTTTGGTAAAACCGTATAACCTGAGGTTTTAAAAAGCAAGCATGGCCATCTCAGATTAACCCATTCACAAGTTTTTCCCAAAGAACATCTCCTGTCCTGAACAGATGAATGTGCTGCTGTGCTGTCACTTGCATAAAAGCTGGACTTGAACAGCTTGGAACGCTTGTGACATCTAACCAGACTGATCTGAAATGGCAGATATCTTACATCTGTGGCTGGGAGGAAAAAAAGTTATAACTATTTCTACACTCTCGTTTAGCATGACACCACCAGGTGACTTATTGGCTAGAGATGACAAGACTTTTGGTCCAAGATTTCTGAAAAGTAGCAAAGGACAACATGCCTGCATTTGAAATGAAGGTTTTAAGACTTCACTTCTCCCCCCTAAAAACAACCATGGGAAATTAACCCGCATCCCCTTTCTTTCTTGTGAATCAACTACCTAACAGCAAACAGGAGCTAAACCCAAGCAAAGGCTACAACCATCCAGCTTATTGAATTCCTTTAAGGAGCAAGTCAAAAGCTCCTGCTAGTGGGGTCTTCGGGTAATGGCCTTTACCGTACTTTTATAATAAGGAAACGAATAAAGATGAGAGGAGTTTAGAAAGGGGGGGGGAGAGAAACGGTATAGAGAAGGAACTCTTATTTATGGAAACTCAGCAGGGTCGTTCCGTCTGAAAATCAATCTGGAAGAGCCACAGAATTCATTTGGCGGTCTTTGATCTCTGTTTGCTTTTGCAAGGCAGGAATTTTGAACTCCGGTCAGTAAACCTGCCTAACTAACTAAAGCAAACAAGCCAAAAACACCGCTTTTGCAATGTCAGGAGGAGCGGGGGGGGGGGAGAGAGAGAGAGAGAGAGAGAGAGAGCAGCGCGCGCTCTGCTTGCTGCTGCTACAAGAAGTCAGCCTATATGCTCCGATCAATGACGATGCAGAGACGTGCCTCCTCCGTAGGGCGTCCTTCAAAAAAAAAAAAAACCAGGTTTCCAAACTACCCAGCCCTCCAGACAGGAAGAGAAAGGAAACCTACACGGAACGGTCTAACTAAGCTAAGGCAACGTGCAAGAAGGAAGCCAGATCTGCCGGGGTGGGCAAACAAGCTTCTGATCTACTTCTCCTTTTTTTTTTCCAGCCCTGCGATCGCACGCGCAGGCCCCACGCGGGTGGTGCGGTCACAGGCTTTAAAACGCCATAACGTGTATGCCCTCGGCTCCAAAGAAAAAAAAAAGGGGGTGGGGGAGGAGGTCGGTGGCCGGTCTTTTGTCGGCAGCCCCGAAGAGCGCCGAGGCGAGATAGGCGCGTTGCCCCCTCACAAGGTCAACCAAGCACACGCGGGCTGTGAGCGCGGGGCAACCCGGCCGTGGGTGCCTGTCTGGCGCCTTTGCGGATCCGCTCTCTTCCGACGCGTGTGGGCTCCCCTTTGGGCCCCGCGATCCCCTCGCGCTCGTCACGCACGCTCAAGCGTAACATGCGGCGAACAGGCCATGCGGAGGAAGAGGAGGAGGAAGGCTTCCCCGCTGCCCCAGATCCTCCCACCCGCCCCCTTCCTTTTTTTTCTTTCTTTTTCTTTCTTTTTTTTTTTTTTTTACCTTGGCGTTGTGGAAATAGAGCAGCGCCGCCAACCCCCAATGGATCCAAGTGAGCAGAAAGTTCATGATTCCAGGAGCGAGGGGTGGATCGGCTCGGTCGGGTTGTCTAAGCCCTTCTTCTTTGCTCGGCGGTCGCTCTGATCACGCTGAGGGGTTGAAGGGGGGGGAGGGGGGAGAATTTAGACTCTGGTTTCACCCGTCCATAAGCTCGGCTCTCCCCAGAGGCCCCAGAGACGCAGTTTTGCCCTCGGTTTTGCCGCGCGCTCGCTCAAGGTCTTCGGCTCAGCTCGGTTCCGATCCGATCCGCCGGTTCCGCTTCTCCAGAACAATTCCCTCCCGGCAACACGGCGAATAGTAGCCGATTTTCCTCTTCCACGCACACTCTAGCCCTCGGTGGCAAGAAGGCACCCACACGCGAGCGCGCTCGCTCTCACCACCAACACAAGCACCGGGGTGAGGGAGAAAAGAAAAAAAAATGAAAGAAAGAAAAAAAAAAAAAAAGCAACCGAGACGAAGAAGAAAAGTTTGCCAAAACTTTCAGTGCATTTTTCCCCCTCTTTCCAAGGTCTCGGATCTTACAGCTGCTATGACTCGCTGCTTCCCAGCTGAAGTTGGATGGTTTGGGTTTGTTTGAACAGCAAGCTTTTTTTTTAGGAAAAACTCTTCATTCAGCCCGGTTCGATTCGGGCCCCTTCTTCTTGGCTTTTTTTTTAAAAAATATACAAAAAAAAAAAAACAACCGGGAGAAATTCTTCACCCCCTTTTTTTTTTCTTCACCAAAGAGGGCAAAATCCAAGTTCTTTAAAGCGAAGAAATTTCTCGGCAGATCAAGGGAAGGGGAATAAATAAAGGGCGAATTAGAAGAATGAATCGCAGATCCTTAAAGCGTAAGAAAGACGGAAGGGAGAGAAGGAAGAACTCTGGATCTCGCTTCTCTGCCCGATCTCGCTTACTATTATTATTATTTTAAACCGAGAGAGCGTCTTCACTTTTATGTCAATGAACGTCTCCGGTCTCGCTCGCTCTCTGTCTCTCTCTCTCTCTCTCTCCCGAATGTTAGGCGGAGTAGTAGAAGTCCAGCCTGCTCCGGGTAGCGCTGTCTCTCGTTCTCTAAGCTATGGCACTCACAGCTTTTCAGGGTTCGTAGTCCCTCCTCCGCCTCCTCCCTCCCTCTCGTCACTCCTCCTACCTCAGTACCTCTCAATTAAAACCTCTTGTCGTCGCCGTCCCCCGCACCCCACCCCCGGACACACACAAAAGGTTTCGTAGGTTTATAATGATGAGAATAAGACAGGAATGTATTTTCTTCTCTATATGCTCTCTTTCTCTGGAGAACGAATGGGCAGCAAATGGAGAAAAAATCCAGGATCTTCTGGGTGGGTGTATTCCATTTGAACCGTCTTTAGCCCGGTCCATAATTTCAGGGCAGCAATCTGTAAAAATGAACCTGATCAATCACAGATGGCTTCTTGGCAGAACTAAGACTCGCGCGCTCTCCTCCCCCCCCCCCCGCCCCAATTAATGATACTTGCTGTAAAAAAATGAGTAATGGAGAAGGAAAGGGATTGGAAGTAAATTTTAGATACCTGTTTTTCTTTTCTGAAAACTCCCAAGTGGCATGAATGGCCGCCCTCCCCTAATTTTATCCCCTATAAAATATCCCCTATCCTTAGACCCCTGAAATGGGTTGATTGAGAGTAGCTAGCCCAAACTTATCCTGAGGTCAAATGCAAAGTTGAACTTGGTTATCCCAGTCCAAGTCTAAAATTCTGACAACTTAGACCACGCTCTCTGAATTCTGATAGGCCTCCTTCTTATTTCTTTTTTTTTTTTTCTGATTTTACAACTGCATGGGGGGGGGAGTCACTCTGTCAAGCCCCCTCCCTCACTTTTGGCTTCAGAAAAGACATAAAGGGCTCAAGGGAGCTGGGTGGGACTACGCTGTTGCACTCATCACAAGAAACAGCTTTATTCTGAGAAGGACACAAATAAAACTCTTATTCTACTTTGTGGATACAAATAAATCTCCATATATATTTTGGCCAAATATGACAATCACCATTCCCTCTACCCCGCCCCCCTTACTAGATTCTCTAAGCCACCTTTGGTTTTGCAAAGCCATAAGCAATTTTTCACTCCTGAGGAAATAATTTTATTCTATTTGCCAAAAATGTTATTTTAAAATAAAAATCCTGGAAATAAATAACTTTCACATGTTCCAGCTTCATCTGAAGAAAATTAGTACTTGAGGGAAAATGGGGAAGTGGGGGGGGACAAGATTGCTGGTGTATGTGAGGGAAATATCATTAGAAAGCAGTCTGCACTAGGCATTTGACCGTGGAAGGAAAAAGGACAGAGCTCTCACTATGGTTGTAGCACAACCTGGTGGTAGCAATTTGAAATTTGAGAAAATATCCTGTTCTTTCTGAGCAGGTACAAGAAAGTGGAGGGAAGGAAACTCCACTAATTTTTTTCCCCCACTGCTCCAGTCAAAAATTTCCAGGTAGGAAAAAGTGAAATTCACATGCAATTGGCAATACAAACGTCCAACTAAGTCACTGCACTAAAATGCCATCTCACAAGACCCAGCATCCTATACAGCACGGGTGTCAAACTCATTGCGTCACATTGCTGTCACATGATGTATCGTGATGTTTTCTCCCTTTATGAAGCTGGGGTCGGCATGGCCTGCACGTGACGCATCTGGGCCGTGGGCCACTAGTATGACACCCCTGTGTAGAGTCACCCAAACATTCTCCTGCAGACATATAACAAGACTAGGAACAAGGTTATATTGCTAGCTGCTTGTAGTGAGTGATGCTACAAAGTTACTGGGAACTTTCTATATTAGGTTTGGAAAATAACCGATTAATTGATGACTTAGCAGTTACTATAATGCTTCATGTATGTCATTTCCGCCCCCACCCCCCTTCCATGACATTAAGAATGTATTAGTTGCTGGCAGTCTGGAAGGAGGTTGAGCATCTGCATCCAAGGTCTTTGGGAGCTACATGTGGATTCCAGTTGAGCATCTTAACTAGGTATTTTATAGCCTTATTTACCCACCTGTGGATTTATTTGGTCATCTCCTGGCTCACTACTCTGGTAGTGTTAAGTGATGCATGAAGAAAGGGAGGCTCTTCGCCACCACAACTCTACCAGGCCAGGTATAACAGCTCCAAACCAACACTGGTCAGATGCCAAGTGGAAAGCTTGCATCTTTCCTTGCATCTAAAGTAGTGGCCAAAATTGTGGAAACCTTTTGGGAAAAGTGTATTTTTGAGGTTTGATGGTTAATAACACCACTTTTTGGGGGGGGGGAGTTTCAAGATAATCATATTCTGCTGCTGGAATGGCCTGGGAATAGTGCAGACCTTAACCCAACTGAAAAATCTATGGAAATCTATGAAAAACTGACTAAAGAAACTTGTTAGTCAGAAGCGACCCAGCAATAAAACCCAGTTAATAGAAGGAATCATTCAATCTTGGTTTCACATTATAACACCTGCAGAACTAAAAGACTTGGTTCACTCCATGGGAAGACATTGTAAGGCCGTAATTCATGCTAAAGGTTACCCAACTAAGTATTAACTGACATGGTGATAATTTTTGTATATCTTGTTTTTTTCTACGTGTTCCACTTTTCTTCTTTATACTGTAACTGTTATTCTAATAGCAAACCCTTCATAAAAGTTATTGCATTACATTCTTGATTAAATTATATTTCCATTGATATATAATTTTATGGTACTACTCAAAAAAAAAAGTGATGTTATTAGCTAGTTTTAGAAAATACACTTTTCCCAAAAGGTATCCACAATTTTGGCCACTACTGTATACCTTTCTCTCCCTTAGCTCAGCTGGACTTGACTTTTTCTCCAGCCTAGTTTAGCATCTCAAGCAGAGAGGATTCCTGTTTCTCATGCAAGGGTGCCTTGTATTTGAGAGAAATACGGTGTAGTGCTAGATGTCAAACAAGAGAGTGTGACTTGTTATGAGCACAATTAATAGGCACAGTCTTTTGTTATGTAAATGGAAGCTAAAGGCAGCCTGAACTGCCTCCCGCATGCAGTGAAGAGAAATACTTTAAATGCAGGGCTTGTGCTATGCCACCTGTAACCCCTTTATGAAAAATTAAAATAATGGAAATTTCAGTCTTTTAAGATCTGTTTTGTCCTATAAACTCTTGTGTCCTTTTAATTGTTTTAAAAGTTTTGTCGATGTTATTCATTTGCTTTTTTAATCCTTCCCCCCCCCCAAAAAAAAAGTGTTCCCAAAGTTCCCTGCCCATGACCTGAAAAAGGACACTGGCACTTTCTATACCTATAAATCTCATTCTGTTGATTCTCCGATGTTGCTGTTTACATTTCAAATAAACCTACAGTTGATATCAGCAGAAACCTCCCTTGAAATATAAACCGCAACTTTGGAAGAAATGTCCACCTGAATTGCAGCAGTAAGGAGACAAATGTAATTTCTTCCTCCCACCCCTACTGTCATGGTGCTAAGGAATTCTAGTTCATTTGCTATGCATCCCTGCTGTTAACATAGCCTTCCCATACTCTGGCTTCCAGATGTGTTGGCTTTCAGCTTCTATGTTTCTAGCAAACCCTTTCCCTACTACTGACTTTGAAGTGGCATCTAGGCATTCTTGAGACGTAACAAAACTATGCCAGTATCAAATTTGCTATAGCCATTGTTGGTCTGTATCCTGTCCCTACTGGCTTTAAGTAAAGGGTCGTTTCTTGAGTTCTTTCCAAGGCAACAAAGCCTAGTAGATTTTGTACATCTTGAAGATGGCTTGCACAGTTTTAGAATAAAGGGAGGGGGAATTCAACTTTTAACACCCGTATATCCAAGGATGATTTAAGCCAGTGTCAATAATAAGTTTGAGGTGAGATGAAGGTAATGTTGTGGAGCTACAGCAGAAAGAAGGTTGTTGCCAGGGCATGTTGCTACGCTTAAGTACAAGTGATGAAAGGTCTTTGGTAGCATTTAGTTTAACTTCCATACATGTTGTAAACAGTGGCTGTTCCTTTTCAACATTGCTTTGCCAACACTCCCTCTGGTGTGATAGAAGTAGAAATACACTCAGCAATTGCTGCCTTTACAGGCAGCATCAGTGAGAGGATTTAGATGTAATCCTATGGAAAATCAGGAATGAAGCCCAACTGAATTTGATGTGTTGGACTTCTGAATAAATATGCAGAGGACTGAAGACACAACACCAACGTTAGGGGTGAAATTTACACATCATATTGATGCCTGTCTTTGCACATCATATTATGCATTGCTAAGATGACTATTCTGTCTAATATTTGTTTAGTAGCCATCCTGTCCAGGCATTCTAGAAAAAGCTCATTTTTAAATCGAAAATACACTCATGCTTTTAGCATTTATTATGTAGGACAGAAATGAAATATTATTTAAATATTATGTTTGGCAATAGCTTTTGGTTTGCTGCTTCTTACACCAGAGGATGACAGCTACTTTTAATTCCTTAACGGTGAGGGCTGGCGGGAAGGATTAATCAGCACCAGTGCTTTGTGGAGGTGCTGAAATACAAGTTACAAATCAGGGTGGCTGGGAAGGAGTTTGTGAAAGGACAAATGTAACATAAATTTACATTTCCTTACCCAAGTGCCCTCTCCATGTTATGGACTACAAATCCTATCATCCCTACCCAGTCCTGGACCAGAAAATGTGCTATGCCTGGCAAGGCAGCCTTGTACTTAAAATATTCCACCAGTTTTTTTTTAATGGCTGGAAAAAACATCGTGCTATATTTTTTTTTCAGCCATCAACTCATAAAAGCCCAGCTTCATCTTCATTAATATTCAGGAAGCACGAAGTAAAATAAGTTTTAAGGGCAAATAAATCTTGAGATAGTTAAAAGGATTCAAAACTGAGAGCCTTTTGTTACTCCATATAAGTTGCAGCCCTTACTCCTCCCGGCACTGACAGCTAGTGAGTCCATAGTTGATAAGGTATGCATTAAATTTGAACTACTAATCCTGATCTTAATCAGACAGATTTAGAATTGTCTATAGTGGGAAAAAAATTGTACAAATCTCTCTAAAATAAACGATATTCCTGGGCAAGTGACTCAGAGAGTCATACATATTTTAAAATGATTCCATTTCCCTTTTAATTCTGTATTTAACTCTTGGAAACAGAGTCACAGGAACCACTCCAGACCATGTCTAGTAGCTCCAATATAGTTCAAACCGGGAATTGAATTAGTAGTTATTACCTTAAACCAGAAGTTCCCTTTTTCAGGACAGTCCTTTCTTATACAAAATCACAGGGATGTAAAGGGAACTTATCAAAGATACAGTAATTTTTATTTTTACTGGGTTGTTTTTTTTAAGGCCGACAAGAATCCAAACAAGACCAGGGTTAGAATATGCTGTGTCCTTTTGACCTCAATATTTTTGTAGCCCAAATCTGCTAGATCTAGCAGTGTGAGGGGCTTACAGTAACAGAAGTAGCAGCTGCAGTGCTCAAACCTTCTTGGGAGTAGCATCACTTGTGATATGATATAGTCTCTCTGCCTGAAGAATTGGACTGGGGAAGGGCTGGTCTGATGACTTCAGTTATTTAGTTATTAGTTTTACAGTAGCTACGCTATTATAGGGCTGTTACACTACAGTACGAAAGTGAGAAACACCGCAAATTGTTCACAAGAAAGATAAGCTAGTTTCTTTAAAAACTTTAATGCCTTCCCAATATCTTCCATCTTAAAGCTCCTTTCCCTTCCTCTCTCTCCCTTAGATCTCCTTGATCATGGGGAACCTGGGAATGCAAATCAATACAAGCATGTCTTACCAGGGGTGTCAAAGTAGCGGCCCATGGGCCAGATGCGTCACAAGCAGGCTACGCCCACCCCATCTCTGCGAAGGGGGGAAATGTCTTAAAATGTCATGTGACGGCAACATGATGCCAGAAGTTTGACACCTGTGCTTAAAGTATTTCATTAAAAGCAAAAACTATAATTTCTATTCAGTGAATGTTACTGCAATCCTTTGGTTCCGTATTTTTAAAACAGCTAAGCAATTATTTCATACCTATTGGGGATCTACTTGAACTAAGGTAGCAACCAATAATCAGGTTACCCGAGATCTCATTCCACCCTCTTATGTGGGGCCAGAATGCTGCTGTCCCTCCTGTTCTGGGCCTTCTTTATTTGGCTCCTACCTAGTATTCATGCAAAATACCAATGGTGCTGATCCATCTTGTCCTGCATATGGGCGCACCAATTATTTGGGTTCCCAATGGTGGCTCATGAGCCTGTGCATTTGATCTAGCTACTAGATCAGGATGAGCTGGTCCTCCCCTCATACAAGAAGGACCACATTGTGGCTCAGAAGCATTTCCCACTTGGCTCTGATCCTCCGAATTCCCAAATTACACTTGAACCCAGTTCCCCAAAAGTTTAAATAAGCATTTTTAAAAATCTTATTTTTCTTATTCTTTTCCCCCACAGCTTGTGAAGCCTTCAACTTTTTTTTAACCTATTTACTGTACTAATGCACTGTATTTTGTACTGTGATTTTATAACTGATTGTGTTATAATAGTTATTATATGGTCACTCATCTCATTGCCATAACTCTGGTTGGCTAAGAATACAAAAGCCAACATAGAAAAAACCCAACAACAAAATTGGAAAAAAAGAGCTTTGAGCTCATTAAAAACATGGGATGAGCAGACACAATCAAAGTTAGGCAGTTCCTTAAAAACCCTGGTCCTGGGCCAGGTAGGCTTTTACAGGTAAGAATCAGCACCTTGAATTGCACCCAGAAACCTACTAGGAGCCTGTGCAGCTCACTGAGCAGTAGTGATTTTATTCCACATTTGCAATGCACTTAATTTATAGAAGCATGATGAATAAATGTGCTACCACTAGACAATGTTCACAAGTTCTATGGAATACACACACATAAGCTTCCAGATCCAATCAAAAATTGAACCAGTTAGGAGAAAGAGGTGCATACTTGTTAAGAGTAGATTTTAAAAAATGAATTTGTTTTTTATTTATAGATAGCTCTTCAGATACAAGATCAGCCATCCTGATTTCAGTATCAGTTTCTTACCCTTCGAAGACCATATTTTCACTGTTTCTATTTGTTCTCCACAATTAGTATGTTAGCATCGCTTGGATATGTGGGGGGTGGGGGGAGAGAAGAGGAGAGCATGGGACAAACAAAGAATATTAGTCAACTTCCTCACTTGCCATCTATTCAGGCTACCAACATGCCCAGGCAACTATTCTGCCATGTTTCTGTGATGCTGCTTTCATCTCATTCTCAACCTGTATGTGAGAAAGGCTTAAGCGATTCTTAGTTGTTCCAAACTTAAAACAGTGGTTTTACCCCTTCAGCAACATTTTTTTAAAAAAAGCTGATGCACTTTTGTCAGCTCTCTATTGGCAGTTCCATCCATAGATCTGGAGACAGCTGACATCTATAGACTACTTGCAGGCCCATTGCTGGCCCTTGGATTCTTAGCACTGTTGTCTACCACCACATTTTCCCCCTGTCCGGAGCTTGCCAGGCAGCAGATTTGTGGACTGGTGGAATTTCATGGTCATACAGTAGAACCATCTCTGTCAAAATTCAGACTTTGAGAGAATCAGCACTCCACATTTTACTGCGCAGATCCTCCGGCCATTGTTTTGACTGTAGCTTTAGCAGATTTTTAAAATGGTAAAAACACTATCAAAATAAGCTCACTGAGCAGCCAATCTGCAGCTGGGTGGGGGGTTTGTACCATAATGTGGGGGGAGCCTCCTTTACTGTGAGTCTCCACTAGCTGCCGATCAGCTGTTGGGTGAACTTGTTTTGCATCTCAAACAGTTGATTGGCAGCTTGGGAACTGTGCGGTAGAGCAGACAATGGCATTAAAACCACTTTTTCAATTAGCTACTGCTTAGAGTTTAATTGGAGGAAATGTCAGCAACACCAATTCATAGCTGCTTTATTGCTGTATAATATATTTAGAACATGTGTGGTAATCATTTTGAATGGACATTTGGAGAGAGGGAGATGGGGGGAATGGAGCATAAATCAATTTACATTTGGAATTAAATTTATGAGACCAGTTAGTGGCAAGATGCCAGGCTACTGCATTTTTCTCAGGGCAACAGTCTGATTCAGTCCACTTGGAAAAATGAACTACATTTCCATACATTTCTTGCCCTTCCTGTCTATGTTGGGAAATCAAGCCTGGCTGGCTGGCTCCCATGTGGACTGATCTACCAGTACCTGCTTTTTTTCTTTTAGGGATTGTTCTCTCTTCACTAGTTCTCAGGTCTTTACTTTGTTGTCCCAGATGTTTACATTCATGGATACCTTCCCACAATAGCAATTGCAATAGAACAGTGATGGCTAACCTTTTTGCTGTCACGTGCCCAAAATGGGGTGAGCGCAGGGGGTTTGCAGGCGGGCATGCCCACACCCATAATCCAATGCATCCCGCACATGCGCACATGACCCCCGCCCACTCCCCCAGCTTTTGGCAAACGATGGAACACTGGGCCCGTTTTTCACCCTCCCCAGGCTCCAGAGGCTTTCTAGGAGCCTGGAGAGGGCAAAAACTGCCTTCCCAACCCCCCCAGAAGCCCTCCGGAGGCTGGATATAGCCTGTTTCCCAATGTCCGGTGGGCCCAGAAGGGCTGAAAATCAGGTGGCCGGCGCACACATGCGTGTTGGAGCTCAGCTAGGACAACGCTTGTGTGCCCACAGATACGGCTCTGTGTGCCACCATTTTCTATGAGATTCATCTGGCCCCCATCCTGATTGTGTTTAAAAGTACCTTGAAAATCTGGCTCTGCCCCCAAGTTTGGGTTAGAGGAAAGGCTAGGTTGCTAGGGATTTTGCTATTTACAGTGGTTTTATTTGTTGGTTCTTCTGGTTATTTGGGAGTTTTCTTTTATTCTTGGTTTTATTTTATGCTGCTCAGAATTGCTATAGAATTGGGTGACCTCACACATTTAATAAAATAATTTAATAAAAATACTAGAATTGCTGCGGTGTTGCTACAATAATCAAAGCCATCTGTTCTTCAGATTAAAAGACACAATTGTAACATCAGTTGTTTTCTTTGAAAAGGCAGCTTCTGCAGAGAGATGGTTTTTAGCCTGTTCATCTCCTAGCTTCTCCTAATACCATTTGTTCAATTCTTCTCTTGGAACCGCTTTCAACCTATAGCATGAATTGGCCAGCCAGATATTTCATATTGACACTGAGCAGGTAGAAGCAAAATTATCAGCATCTGCAGTGTGTTAACTTCAGCAGCTCTGTATAAATAGCAATAGCACTTAGACTTATATACCGCTTCATAGTGCTTTATAGCCCTCTCTAAGCGATTTATAGAGTCAGCATATTGCCCCCAACAATCTGAATCCTCATCTTTACTTGGAAGAGTAGAAGCTGTCAATATATTCTGGTTAACCCATGAATAGGTAGATAATATTTCAACCTTAAGCCAGTTGCTTTGGACTTTAGATACATAATGTCAAAGAAGCATATCAAGGTGTCTATTTTCCCCTTTTCCTTCATGTTTTAAGATTACATTGTATGAATCTAACAACCACAAAACAGTTTGTGGTTGTTAGATTCCACATCATGAACTATATTGATAAATTCACTTGTTTTGCCACTTGAAGTTCAGTAGTTGCTAAATTCTAGCAAATTGATCCTGCTCTCTGCAATTTCCCTTGAGGACAGCTAATATACACCTAGACCTACTCCATAAATGGTCACTCCTCCCTCCTCCTGTCTTTGGTCTTCATGGTTGATATAGATAGATAGATAGATAGATAGATAGATAGATAGATAGATAGATAGATAGATAGATAGATAGATAGATAGATAGATATCTGATCATCATTTTGAAAATGAGGTTTTGTTAAGTACAGCTAGTACAGCAGTACAGCAAAAGTTTCAGTTTTTCCATTGTTTTTGAAAGCAGCTTTCAAATCACTTTAGCTTTTGTGTGGCGTTGACATCTTACATTCTACAGCACCTGACTACTTATTTGGCCTTTAAACAGTTGATTTATTAATTAATACACTGCCAGCCCAATCTCTCTAATAGCCAGTCTTGGTTGACCAACATTTGCTGTCTTTCAGAAGTGCACATCCTTCACAGACCATAACTTTTCTTTCTCTTCAACAGTTTTGCCACACTAGTTAATTATACAATGCTTCCACCATATTATATTAATGAACTGGCGTATAAGTCAGCTTTGGATAAAAAAAGTCAAATAATTTAATGCTTGTAATATAGACATCCTATATTGTAATTAATATTAATAGAATACTTTTTTCTTTGTTAACACCCTAAATTATCTGAATGTCAATAATCTTCAGTTAATATTGTATAAATACAAGGTACAAAGACTTATAACAACATAATGAAAGGGGAGGAAAGGAATCGGAGAGCTGTGTAAAGGGTTGCTGTTTAAAACAACTAGTATGGACACTTTTTTTTTCAAATTCTGTTCATGGGAATTAAGACAGTAATAAATTCTAAAGAAAAGGGGGATTTTATAGAGATAGTCAATTGTTTTTCCTGTCTTATTTTGAGTAGTGTTTATTGCTATTCTTTTAAAAATATAATACTTATCATTAGTAAAATCCCAGATTTTACTGATGTAGCAAATCCGGGAGAAACAAGAAACCTCGGTTTGGATGGTTCTGGAATATTTACTCAAAAGTCATAGCTGTAACAGGTTCTAGCACATCTGGGATTAATAACATAGGTTTTCAGATTAGAAGGAATAGGGAAACTCATAGCTCTGATAAATTAGTAGCAAGATTAGAATTTGTTTACCATCAGTTGTGAACCTCTGAAGTATAATTCCCTGTGATTTATTTTATTAGTCTATATCCATCTGATTAACTATTCTAGAGAGTAATTTAGCATTTTCTTAGCATCTCTAGGACAGTGAAAAGGAAAAATAAAGACACTTCCTTCCAAATTTCTAACTGACTCTCCCAAGAGATGTCAAATAGCATGGGAGATCAGCTAGAGTCTTGAACAGTTTGTGACAAGTAATGTACAAGTGACTTTCCAACAAAGCTTCTTTCACTTTCAACAGTGATGAAAAAGTAACTTTGCAACTAATCCTCACTTTTACGACTTTCACTTTACAAGTCTATAAAGCAAAGGGAAAGATTGTCTGAAGATGAAGGCCTGGGCTCCATAAAGGTGGAGTGGTAAGGGTTAAACGTAACTTTTAAAAGAATTTTATAGCTTGTGAATGAAGCAGAAGGAGGTCTCCTTCCTAGAGTGTTTTGTGTTGTGTTGTGTTGTGTTGTGTTGTGTTGTGTTTGCATGTGGAGGATCCATTCTTTTTTAAAATCAACCAAGTATTGATCCATTGGTTTTGATAGGAATTAACCAATCAGCTTGTCACCAAGCCTGATGTTGTGGGCTGGGAGAGAGAGTGACAGACCTACAGTCATCCATCCAGCTTTCATTCCTAAAGTGGGACTAGAACTAAGGTGGTTTCTAACGTAGAACCTTAACCTCTAGACTAGATTGGGTCACATGTCTTCTATGTGTCTGATAAACAGAACTTCAAAACTTCAGGTCTTAATTTATAAATACATTTAGTGGAGCAGTAACTCATTTAAGTTTTTTGAACAGATTAAATTAGATTATATGGTCTTGGGGGGGGGATTATATGGAAAGTGTAACTCTTAAATTTATAGCTAATTTTGTCATGCTACCACTATTTCTCTGCTAAGTTTGTTTCCCTTCCTTTTTTTACAATCACCCTATTCAAATGTTGTAATTCTTGTGTTTCTCTTTTCCTCAAAGATTTTTGTTTTTGTTTTCAGCATTAACATTCTTGCCCACCAGTGACCTCAACCCATCTACTCCTTATTGTGGGTGAGAACTTATAAATTGGTGGTGGTTTGTTCTCCAGGCTTGTTGTTTAATTTTTGCATGCTTCCTCACCAGGCTAGGTAATATAATCAGCGGAACTTCAGTTGAAATGTCCTGTTTCAGTTCTCTCCTGCTTTTATAGGTCTTACGTGATCAGTTGGTCATACCATATGAGTCATATGGCGAGGTTACCCTGACTGGTCACATGACTGAATTTATAAGGTCTGATTTTCCCCCTCCCAAAAATGGGCCTGTGGATTTCTAGCACCCATCCACCAAATAAACATGAAGTCCAGCTTCCAGCTTATTAAGCTCCAGCTTTCTGAATGGTGGCTAGGGGAAAGATCATTGATCACCTCACCAGGATTTATTAATCCAGCAGAAGAGAGTGGATTTAAAAAAAATCAGAGGGAAGAAACAAACAAGCCCAAATCATTTGAATGAATACACAATTTAAGCCACGGTTTTAAACAGCATGTAAGGGAAAGCCAAGTTGTCTTTAGAAATTTTACAAATTACATACAGGATGGAGGATGAAAATGAATATACTAGATTCCTTCACATTTTTTCCTCTTTCATCCTTTGTACTCAGGTACAAACATGTTCAGGTAGAAATCCTACAGTGGAAGTTGTCAATGGGAGACTGCTCCTCCTTCTTTACACCACACAAAGTGCCATCTTCCTGATGTTGGAAAGGGGAGGGAATAATACTGCTCTAATAATTCTGCTCTCTCATATATTGTAAATACCTAAATGAAGCTAATGCTTGCAAAAGCTACTATGGACACAAAGAGACTCCAATGTATGGCAGATGCAATTTTTTCTTTGGCTCATATCTGCTATATGTTCAGGTAGCTTCCTTTAGTACTGCCTTGTTTAGCACTTATTACTACTAATAATAATTACTACTATATTTTTATCCTACCATTTTTTAAATCTACAACCCAAGGTGGAAAAGATACAAATTCTTCTTCCTCTTCCTCTTTCTTTCACAAGAACCCTGTGAAGTGGGTTGGGCTGAGAGAGAGGGACTGGCCCAAAGTCACTCAGACAGCTTTACCGTCAGCTACTTCTATATTTTTTAAATATCCTCAATCACAAATCAAGAACAGCATGCTAAAAAGTATATATAAAAATAGTAAATATAAACAATAGAAATCTTAACCCATTGCAAGCACTAAGGATCACTGGAACAAGCCAATTTTGACTGATTATTAGAATGGCTGTGGAATAGGAGCTGTCTATATCTTCAGGGACCCCCCTTGAAAAAGTTTAGGATTGTTTATGTTCTATTTTATGATAAGCTCAGAAAAAGTTTCATATTATATTTTTATTCCAGAAATGACAGAATACAGCAATATTTCAAAGTAGTGTGTTCATAATAGCTAGACATGTCTGCAACATTTAAATAGCCACAGAAATATTAATAGCTTAACCAAAGTAATACATATTAATACATATTTCCTGTAATTAAATAATCTACATAATGCCTAAATAGGTATTGAAATAATGCAGAAATAATTACAGTATCCCACATTAAATGTAATCTCGGCAGGAAGTTACAAAACCCCCACTAGAGCATTCTTTAGGTTTCTAAAATAGCAATAACTGCTCACAGTTGGAGCAAACAATGTTCCACTATTCCAAGGAACCAGAAGTGAAACAAATAGAAAGTTGGAGTTTTATTTTACTTCAGCACATACACACACACAACCCTACCATAACCCTACCTGAATGGTAGCATGGAAAGAAATCTTTGTAGCTGATTTCATAAGACTGTTTGATTTGGGCTATTGCCAATGTCATCATGTGAATTTGAATATTGTGGTTGTTAACTATAGTTTATGACAAAGGCAAGCAATCTATTTGTGGCCAGGCAGGCTGTGCCTTTTACAAATTAACCTTTTCATCATCCAGAGTGTGTGAAACATGGTAATGAACAATGGAGAAGATTGGGACAGAAATTTCATCTTTTTTTTTTTATTTGTTGGACATCTACATTTAAAAAAAAAAAAAAAGGTCTTTCATGGAAATGCTAAGTCGCTCAACCCTGGTTTTTGACTTACAATGCTTGAACCCCATTATTATGCTTTAAAATCATGTCATGGATTCAGACATCATGGCAAGAACACAATATTATTTGATTAAAGCTGCCAGATCTGGACTGCTGGATTGTGGAAGACTCTAAAATGTAATTACTCCAGAAGTTAAAGACTGCTCAGGTCTTGCTTCTGGCATTTAGTGGTCTTCTGAAGTCTTGCAGGCAAGATCTGGATAGATCTCATTTGACATGTTGTGTAAACCTTTCCATTGTGGTTTACAAACCATGGTTTGTGTCAATAAAATCATAACATTTAAATCCATAATATTTAATACAATCACAAGGAACAAGATTTGTTTTAAGTACATTAAATTTGTATCTCAGAGCTCTGTTTTCATACTGTTTGATGTTAATGAATCTATTTCTTGAGATACTCTAGAAGATTTTACTATAAAATAACTACATATTCATTAGTTGTGGTTAGAAACTTCACAACTGACAAGTGAATGAGCCTTTGATATTAAGGCCCATTTAATCTTAGTATGGTGCAGATGAAGGGGACAGTTCATGCTAGGTTGTTTCTTAGCTCGATACTATTTTCTTTTAGTTGGCTGGTCCACTGCTAGAGATGAGCAGCAGTATGAGGTCAGAGTCAACTATAACGTTTGCTGATTGAGAAGAATCCAACTCAACACCAGTTAGAATAAAATACTGGCTAGGACACCAACAATTGAATCTTTAAGAATCCTATTTAGGTTTCAGATATTGAATATTGTTTGTATATATCTGTAATTCATAGGAGCTCTGTTCCAGGATAAAGCTGCAAATTTACAAAACCATAAATAATGAAAACCTGAGTCTATGTGTATGGGGAGTTTAGGTCTAGAGCCTGTCATTATCCTCTTCCTCTCACAATCACCTCTATCTTTTTCTTCTCATTAAAGGTTATCTGCACAATGCATCTGTATTTGCTGCTCATTCTCCTTACTTGCTTTTATTTTTTATTTTATTTTGTCAAGTACATATTAGATAATATATGTATATAAGTATAAGCATGAATTGAATACATAAAATGAATACAATTAAAGGGAACATTAGGACAGGGACGGTAGGCACGCTGGTGCTCTTATGCATGCCCCTTACAGACCTCTTAGGAACGGGGTGAGGTCAGCAGTAGACAGTCTTAGGTTAAAGTTTTGGGGGTTTTAGGATGACACCATAGAGTCTGGTAGTGCATTCCAGGCATTAACAACTCTGTTACTGAAGTCATATTTTCTGCAATCGAGTTTGGAGCGGTTCACTTTAAGTTTGTATCTATTGTGTGCTCGTGTATTGTTGTGGTTGAAGCTGAAGTAGTCATTGACAGGTAGGACATTGTAGCAGATGATTTTATGAGCTATGCTTAGGTCATACCGAAAGCGGCATAGTTTACTATGAATATCTCTAGATCAGTCCACTTACAAGCCACCACATGGCTTCCTTATAGCAGCTGGCCTTCTATAGCCAGAGCTATTAGACCCACTGGGCATTAGTGCTGCCAACATACAGTCTGTGGCCCTCTCTGATCACTGGGAGTAGTCTTTGGGCAGCATTAGTATCCAACTGCATGATAATGAAGTCCCTCCACTGAGATCAAGGAAGAGCCATGCAAGTGGAGAAGCCAATGTGATCCATGTGGTTCAAATAAAGTGACTTTCTCAATCACCAGCCGAGGAACACTCTGAAAAGAAAGGTTAGCTGCTGTGAGGAAGTCACATAAAGCCTCTTGACCAAGCTAGCCCAGTGAGATTGGCTGCGAATTAATTAGAAACAACAGCAAATTCAAGTACATTAGGTAGACAGCCCAGCTCTTAGAAATCCTGTCCACTTCTCAATTTATGGCAACTTTCCTATATGCCACCTCTAAGCATCATATGAAGTTGAAGCTATGCTAAATGTATTTGACATCACTTGTTGAACACACAGTGATTTAAATAATGTGGTATGTGTATCTTGGAAAAGAAAAACTGCATTTATAAAGAACAATTGCTGGTTGTCTGTTCTATCCCTCTGGCCCCCAGCCCATCTTTTTCTGGACTTTCATATAATTATTCCAAGCAATTGCTCATAGGTACAAAAGTAGCCTTAAAGCTTAGGTCTTCTCTTTATAGCTCTGTTTCTTCAGTCTTCCCTGCCATATTAAAAAAAAAAAGAAGAAGAAAGCAAATAGTCATTATAAAAACTAATCTTATCTGATTACTGCCCTGCACTTCAAAAAAATAAAGTCTTCACACACCATTGAGCGTAACTGTATTCTCTTGTGTTTGCCTTCTCTGTGCTTCAGGCTTTCATTCCCCAGAGGATTCAAGCATATCACACCAAATGCTAGATGAGATGGAAGACAAGACCAGCAGAATAGAAGTAAATTCTCTGCTCAGGACAGCCAATCTGTGAAATCTACTCAAATTCCAGAAGATAAGGATCATTAATAATTTTCTCCTCAGAGTGGTTAGCCCTGGCCTCTTCAGCAACCCTTTGTTCCCAGGAAGATAGCTGCTGCAAGTTGTGAATTAAAAGAAAATGTTTGGCATCATCTAGAAGAGGGAAATTCTGTGAGACCATTCCTGTCAAATCCACACTATTTAAAGGAAAAACGGAAAACAAAGAAGCAATCCCTTGATACAATTCAGATAAATATGGGGGAGGGGGGAATCATTCATCTCGTGAAATATCAGATGCCACCCAAGGTCTGAAATTTCTGTTACGAGTGACATAGTTCTTACTACCTTCAGTGTCTTTATAGCTGAGTTTGGCCTTACCCAACACAGCTATAAAGACACTTGCCCATGTCTCCAGTAGACACCTTGTAGTAGTTTTATGTAGCGTGACAGAATAGTATGTCCTTCTTCATGTCAGAATTTCTTACTGACAATTCTCACTGAGGGTAAGTTTCTAATGAGGCTGAACCTTCCTTCATCCTGAGCTTTTTCTTAATCCATGTGTTCAGGCACACAAGAGACCCAACAGCAGGGAGAAGAAATTAACATTTTCCCCAAATGTATGTGACACTGACCAATGGTTTTAAGAGTGGATTTAGATACTGGATAGGAGGAGTTGGGTACTTGGAAGTCCAAAAGATTTATTCAAGCAAGAATAACTGAGGAAAGGAATAGGGGAGCGACTTAGTTTCTCTGGATTTCCAGCATCAATTCATGAGAATCACCAGGCTAGTATACTGATCAAAATGATTTCTTTTGTATACATTGCACAGCTAGTGCTACTGTGAGCCAGGTCTTAACTTTCCACTGCAAAAAGGATCCTTTGTAGCTGTTAAATAATCCTGGCGTCTGTGAACAGATTCTGTTTTCCAGATTTTTTTAAAAGAAAAAAAAACCTAAGAAAGCATCTGGATATACTCCAAAAGCTGTAACAACACCCCTGTACATGTTACATTATGTATATATAGGGAGAAAAAAAGGGAAATTTCATAAAAGTGTATAAAATGTTGCATGACGAGATGAAAAAGTATCCCTCTAGAAAACAAACCATCTGCTAATCCAATTGTGGGAAATTTGGGACAAATATTTATTCAATGGCACCTAATAAAATTGCAAGGTTTATATCATAAAATAGACTCTATTACATACACAGTTGCACACATGATCTTTAATCACAATGTCATCATTGCTCTTGGGGAAATCTACTGTGGAGAAAACTCTGATCTATATTTATCTGTCTATATCTATCTGTTTATATCTATCTCTATCATCTATCTATCTATCTATCTGTCTATCTATCTATCTATCAGTGGTGGGTTACTATTGGTTCGCCCCAGATTGTAGTGGCAGGAGGCTCTGCCCACCCACCCGGATGTCTCTGCGTATCCGCAGAAGCTTCTGTAAATGCGCAGAAGCATTGCACGTGTGCGCCCACGAGTGAACCAGTAGCGTCCGAAATTGAAACCAACTACTGCTATCTATATCTGTCTGTCTGTCTGTCTGTCTGTCTGTCTGTCTGTCTGTCTGTCTGTCTGTCTGTCTATCTATCTATCTATCTATCTATCTATCTATCTATCTATCTGTTTAGATTCTCCCCTGGTCCCTTGTATTAAGTCCTCTGTTAGATAGGTGGATTGAAGAGACTGGAGACAGGCTTCAGACAACAGCTCTTTATTCAGCAACTATTTACAATCCAGCAGCCAGTCCCTCTAACAGCCAGCCTTTATATAGAGGACTATCAGGAAGCTCAGCCAATCACATTTAAACATTCTTCCCGCCCAAAGAGTGGACCAGAGGGAAAACTATCCTGTTAATATCTAACATCCTCCATCCTCTCGGTTGGATCTTAGTGGCAATTTTGGCTTTTCTTTTCTTGCCCCAAAGCTTGGAGGCAAAGGTGAGAGAGCACATTATTTTAAGCATTGATTTTTGTGTTCCTCCGTTGGCCAGGAGTCCTGGGGATATTTGTGTGGTGGTGCAAGGGCAATTCTATGGCTTGGAGGACAAAAGTGATGGGGAAGCGGAAGTGTCCATTTTAAAAGGAAAAGAGAGAAATGCATGGGGGGGAAAAGGTCAATGGTTGTTTATGGTAAGGACTCTCTGGTATTAGGAGTCATCTGCCTCTCATTACCAGTTGTAGAGAAGCATAAATGGAATGGTAATACTCTGCTTGTATCTGCAGATTTTCCAAAGGAGCTTGATTAGCCACTGTTGGAAAAAGATATGGAACTAAATAGATCATTGTTTGATCCATCAACTATTTCTAATAGATGTGACTCTGAACTTTATTAGCTGTTGTTTTGTCCCCTTTACAACTCTGAATATGTTAAGGCCCTTTAATATTGCGAAATCGAATTTGGGTCAGTCATCATGATCAGAAATTTACTCTTCCAAGCTTTCAGACTCATGCTGGAGCCCATCTTCAGGGAATTTCTCTCTACTGAAATACGTGTTTTGGGCTGTTCTGTGAGTTGTGCTTATGTGATGCCTTTCTATTGGCTGATTGGTGTGTTGATGGCTGGTGATTGGCTGTTGTTTTCTTGTGCTGTCAAGCCCTCGGCTCCTAAGTATTTGATAAACTGGTGGTAATTCAGCACTCCTGTTAACTGACAAGGGGCCCGTTTCCCAGGCTTCAATAATTTCCCTGGCTATAAACACAATTCACAGAATAGCCCAAAGCATGTATTCCACTAGAGAAATTCCCTGAATATGGATTCCAGCATGAATCTGAAAGCTCGGAAGACTAAATCTCTGGTTCCGGTGACCGACCCAAATTTGATCTCGCATCATTATCCTGGGACACATATATTTGCCTTCATTCATGACCTTCAATATTTTCTAGACAAAAACACCAGTTTAGAATTGCTCTTAATTGCCTACTTCTCAAGATATAAGATTAGAAGGATAAATCAGATACAAGATCTCAGAACAGTATTTTCAAAAGTAAGAACATAACAAATAATAATAAATATTACTGGCAATATTTGTTATATCTATACCTGACAAGCAGGTGTTTTCTGGAAGTGCCTCAGTAGATTTGCAGGAAAGCAAGACTGTGGTGTTTTTTTTATTATTATTATTATTTTAAAAGCGTTATTTGCTTCAGAAAGAAATCAGGAACGGGCAATATGCATGTGAGGGGAAAAACCATCTCCACAAATACAATCTTGCTATATTGTCATTCACCATTTTTCCCATTATGCACAATGCACAAAATGCAATCAGGAGCCTATCATATTTTCATTATATACATATTATGGGGTTTTTTTTTCAGGGCACAAAAATGTACCTAATGTGGTACTGGGTAGAGAATTCAGTTCCCAAGTCAGCCTCAAAAAACTTACTAGCTATATAGATGTCCTGAAATATGTGTGATAAATTGCCAGAACAAAGGGGAATGGTCCAGTTAGGTTTCCAGTAATAGCTACAGCTTTATTGTCCTATTTTTATCTTTCCTCTTTCATATGGCCAGAAAACTTAGATTATGCAAAATCAGAATATATTATGAATGAAATATGCATATTTGCTTAAACTCAATAATGCACATGAGTAAAGAAATTCAGATTCCTTTGAACCACAGAATTCAAATTATGTAGATGAAGATGTTTGTTGTTGTAGTTTAGGACTGAATACATGAAGTCCACGAAAGCTAAACTATATTCACTTTAGCTTCCCCATCACCACCACATTTCTATATAAAAGCAACAACCTTGTTGTTCCGCCAGGCTGGGCTATCAAGGTAAAGATTTTAATTGGGTTTTTAAAAATAGGTTTTTAAATTTGGGGTTTTAAATTGAGCCTATCATTTAATAATTTTAATTATTTTTTAATTTTGTCTGTCTTTGTGCTTTTAATCAGGCTGTACACCGCCCTGAGTCCTTCGGGAGAAGGGCGGTATAGAAATAAAATTAAATTAAATTAAATAAATAAATAAATAAATAAATAAATAACTGCAAAACCTGAAATAAAGTTGTAGAGGGAGAAACAGAAAGGGGGGGAAAGGGGGGGGGAAATCCATGGTATCTCAATTTATTGTGAGGACAGACAACCTGGCTGATAAGAAGAAAAGAATGAAAAACTTTTCAAGTACTCAACAAGTATGTTAGAAAGCCAAACTACTTTCAGGATAAGGGGCACACAATCTCTTTGGTTTGTGTGATCTGATAAAAGAAATGTGAGAGCTATTTGAAACTGTCTCCTATCAGGAATGAAGTTTGTTTGCACATCTAAAGTTCCAGATTTTTTTACTGTGTTTTTCGAATCACCAGCACAGTGTTGCAAGCATCCCATATTATTCTCATTGCATTACCTGGTCTTACTCCTGGTTCAGCATCCTATTTGAAAATAACAAGAACCCCTGGCCAGTCAAGTTAGAGAAATGTTTTATCGATCCCAGAGCTTTTGGATGCTGTTGTACAAGAGATCCTGGAAGCAACTGCGACATTTGAGGAGTTTCTACTTTCTTTTGTGCAGAAGTAACAATATATTTCTCATTATACAATCTGATAGAGCACTCATTCTCTATCAAGAGTATTATTGTTATACTATCAGTTATATTGATAATTTGATCAGTTGATTGATGAATTGATTGATACAATGTATACAGCCACTCTTCTCATGTGAGTGATTCCTGATAGCACAGAGGATTAAAAACCAAAAAGCCTAGAGACAAATTGGTCTTCTGGTTAAGGCACCAGGCTAGAAAATAGGAGATGGTGAGTTCTAGTCCCACCTTAGGCATGAAAGCTGGAAGTCATTCTCAGTCAGGGGAAGTGACCAGCAGGGGCATAGATAGTGAGGGTGTTGTTAGGCCCCATATAACTACCAATCCAACAAGAATGAGAACCATATGGAATTCACAAAGGTATATCTAAATTTGAAAACTGTAAAAAATATTTCCCAGATGGACTTATAGCAAGCCAGTTAAGGCTTGCTATAAGTCTTAAAACATTTCCTTCCCATAGCCTCACATCTGGGCTAGGCTGTCTCTTCTCACACCCAGTGAACTTATTTACTTGCTTCTCATATTCTCTCACCAGTGAGCCCCCTAGGCCTGTTGCTGGAAATCATGGTCTCTCTGTTCAGCCTGAGCATGGAGGTCCCCTGTCTCTTCCTGAGAAAGGCGATGGATTTAACAACAGGTTCAAACGAAATGGACCAAAGCAGGTAACACCCTTGCTCTCTTAGCACATACTGCATATTTTGTGGATCTTATTCATGAAATGAAGCAGGGAAAGGATGTATTTGGATGACTCACTGGTGAATATTAAGATGCCAAAACAAAGTCATGAACAGTTAATCCCCTTCCATTGATTAAAATGGGAAGGACAAAAAAAAACCCTCTTCATTACCTCCTTGCATAGAATTAGACGAGACAAATGGATTTGCCAACATTGTCTCAGCCTCCTCTGGCTGTAAATGAACTGTACGAATGCTCCGTATATGTTTAAAATACTGCTAATGAAGGGAGTGTGCAAACTGCACTTTTCCTAGCACTTCAAATCGCTCATTTATTTATGAGAAGGATCCTATTTTCCTGGAGACACTACATTGTAGAAGGAGAATATACAAATTGTTATGTGCATGTATGCTAACCATACAGAAAGGTCATGACCAGACTGACCTAGCATGTCTCAGCTAGATCATAACTATAGATAAGAGTATGAATTTTATGTGAGATTCGAAGAATGAGGCCCTACTTGTAAAACCATGCTGACAAGCGTTTTAGATGTCTAAGAGAGACAAAGTAGAAAGATATTTGCTAAGCAGCTTAGACCCAAATAGCCAATCCTTGCAGAAAACTTTCAGTGATCTATCTACTCCAGGGTGTCTCAATCTTAAATCAAGTTGATCTGTGACTCAGAACAACTAGAATGGTTTTAAAAGTAGAACTTAAGCCAAAGAGCCACTGCTGATGGACTTGGCAGGAGTTCGAGGATATTAACTTCTATATAAATATACGACAGAAGGTATGAATATTAAAATCTAATCAAGAAATTAGTAAAAATAAGTTTCTGTGCATAAACTGTAATTTTCATATTTCCCAAATGTGGTATGACTACATAATTGAGAAAGTTATTGAAAAAAAGGATATTAACATTTATGTTATTTTTAATACATTGAAAAGATTGAAAAGTAATGCCTGTAGGTATGGCAATATCTGAAAACAACAGAAATGAGGAAAAAGAATTTTCTCAGGAAAAAATATATATAAAATGTACAGCTACAGTAAAAAATAATACATTATGGAAAAGATCTTGCAAAGATATCCCCCATTGTTGTTGGCAAATTAGGTGAAATAACAACAGATTAAACAAATGTTTGCAAGATTTAATTATTTTGGCTATATCAACTGAAGTTTATGAAGAAAAACACTTCATTAGGCACATGTTGTATCTTACGACATTACTTGGATCATTCCTAGGTTTCTGATGCAAACCTGAATTTCTAAAAAAAAAAACAAAAAAAACCCACATACACAATTCAAGATGTGATCTTTTTGTTCTTTTTACCGGGTTAGACCTATGACATCATATAAAGGGTAACAATTGTTGGATAGAGGAAGGGCCTAGCCTGGCTTGATACCAGGACACCGAAGGACATATACATGTTTTCATATCTTTTTTGTTTTCCATCGAAACCAAATTGTGCTTTCAAATGAACAACACATTTAACTTGAAAGAAAATCATACGACATTTGTTTTGGGGTGTGCCTTTTTATCCATACTGCGTATCTGTTTTGTGTATGAGTCTCTTTTTGTTTAAGAAATAGGAGTTGCTTAATTTTACGATGTTCTTCTAACATTTTATTCAAAAGGATTAGATTATATGCACAAATCTCATTTAATTGCAGTGTTATCTCTGCGATCAAAGTTTAGGAAGCTGTCCTGAACTAATGAAATTGGCTGTTCTTGATTTATATTCTATTCCTATAACGCATAATTTGAGAATCAAGGAATATCTGACACCTGAAATTTAAGCACTTCTGGGAGGATATCTTCTCTCTATGCAAAGACAATTGTAACTGATAGATAAATGTTGCTCAATAAAGCCATGAATCTGAAAAATGGAAAGAATCCCATTATGGTATTAACTTCACTGAGGAAGCTCACTATATCTCAGAATATTTTTTTAAAAAAATTGTCTCCTCTCTCAAAAACTACTTTTCTAATAAGGCTTCCCTTTTATTTTTGTTTGGTTTCTCCTCTGCAAGTTTTGAAATAAACTTTAATTAAATCTTTTAAATAACTTTTGAGAAATGCAGAGAATGCTAGGATTGTAAAAGCATTTACTTCTTGCTGCTTTCTGAAGGTATAATCCATTGCATTCTCCCACCCAAAAGTATGTGTACATACACGCATGCATGCATATGCATAGAGAGATAGAGATAGAGATAGAGATAGAGATAGAGATAGAGATAGAGATAGAGATAGAGATAGAGATAGAGATAGAGATATAGTATGCCTTTTGTGTTCAATTTGATTTAATTTATGCATTGGGCATTTTTGTATGATTTTTCTTCCTCACAAGGCTTTAGCAAAGAAACTATTTCAAGCACGTGAAAGAATGGTCAGAATGAATGATATACTTACTGCTGTCAGGAGCGAAGCTGTTGTCATGGGTCACCCTTTGTTTGACAAGAAACAGTTATTCAGTATTTCTATCCTCACTCAGATGCATCCAAGAGGGTGCATGCACAAATATACATGCAAAGAAACAAAAAAGGGTGTTCTGTTCCTTCAAATATTGTACCTGTTTATGTAATTGTAGTGCAAAATCATTCCAAATTTTACAATAAAACAGAAGTCTGGCCCATTTAATTTCGTCATCATACAATCCTGGAGGAACACACCCTTCAAGAAGCTCTCCCTTGATACCAATGTTCCTGCTATGTTTTTATGAGTAATATTCCCTTCCATCCTCCCCCTCCTCCTCCATGTATGATGTAAATACCAATTATCGCTGTCAATCATTAAGAGGCACTTTGGTGTAGAGGTGAAGGCACCAGACTAGAAACCGGGAGAACGGGAGTTCTAGTCCCGCCTCAGATACAAAGCCAGTTGGGTGACCTTGGGCCAGTCACTCTTTCTTGGCCCTAGGAAGAAAGCAATGGTAAACCACTTCCAAAAATCCTCACCAAGAAGCTGCAAGGATTAGTCCAGGCCATGGGTGTCAAACTCAATTGCGTCACGTGATGTATCATGATGTATCATAATTTTTTTGCCTTTGAGTAGCCAGGGTGGGTGTGGCCTGCACGTGATGCATCTGGCCTATGGGCCACCAGTTTGACAGGCCTATTCCAGGCAGTCCCTCAGTGTCATCACTGAGAGTCATCATTGACTTGGAGGCACACACACAACACAGAAGGATGGATCCCAAGCTGCATCTTCTTTATGTCAATAACTGGGCCAAACATGCTCCTTAATTACCTCGTCTTCCCAGTAAGCCTTAAAGATGCATTTATTTTCACGTGGTTTCAACGATGCTTATCTGTCTCCTTTTTTCCAGAGAATTTCATGCATTTTGGATCTGAAAATATCATAAGACTCTCCTCATCCCATAGATCCTTAGAGGGACTTTTATAATTTGCATAAGTTTTATAGCCGAAATTACTGAGTAGGTTTAAGATCTGATGTCCCTTTTAACTTATAAATGAGTTGCTTATAAACATAAATTACATTGAAATATGGTCATTCTTTATTGAAACTTATGTAAAACTTTGTACATACACTTACACAAAAGCAACATACCAACCTGCTTAAAGAGGGAATTCTTTAATTTGTGTATATTACCTGCACTAATGTATGATTATAAAACTTGCACATTAATGCAAAAGCAATGCAGAAGCATGGAGCAGCCGATACTTAATATAGCATGATGGGAATAGAAAAGAAATATATGGATCTGCCAAGAAACAGAACTATAGAATATGACATAATGAAGTGAGTATCTACACAGAAAAGGCAATGGACAGGCTCATACTGCACAAGGAATGAATCAATACTGGAAAACAACATATTCAATCAGATACCTATCGACCTTAAAAAAAAACCCAGAAAATGCCCAAATAAATGTTGGGTGGAAGAAATACTCTGTTCAAAGGTGTGAACTGAAAAAATGACTTGTGCTGTGTCAATTAGAAAGCAACTGAAGAGGTCTTCATCCTTAGATGGATGGACAAACATTTTGGGATCCATTGCGGTCACAAGTCGAGGGCTACCTGTAAAGCATTATTTTTTCCTGGATGCCTGTGGTTCTATTTATAACCAGTGGTGGGATTCAGCCAGTTCGCACCACTTCGGGAGAACCGGTTGTTAACTTTCTGAACAGTTTGGTGAACTGGTTGTTGGAAGAAATAATTAGGGCAGAGAACCAGTTGTTAAATTATTTGAATCCCACCACTGTTTATAACCCTTTGGGTAATGGTTTGATTATTGTACATTGGACAGAATTAGTGTGGAGTTGGGTGGTCTTATGTTGATAAAGTATACTAGATTAGATCCACAATAAAAACTGTGTCTGTAGAAAAGAGAAGGCTCTGCTTTAAGTAACTAAAATAGCTAAATATAATGTTCAGTTTCATCCTCTGTGAACTGGGAATGAAATGAAGCAACGTCATGAGGACATGATATTTAAAAATGGTTACTGAGTCCAAAGGAAAGTTTGAGCCACAGTTAGGGGACCATGAGGATAGTCTCTGAGCTTTTGGTCAAATTAAGTCCTAAATTACCATTATGTCAAAAAAATGAATGGATGTTAAACTCCCAGCTGACCAATGAGTCAGTACAGTTCCCAAGTTGTACAACTGGATGGGTCAGACAGACTACGAATGGTTTTATTTGTTGTTTACCAAACTTAGCAAACTCTACCCCGGAAGGTTAAATTAAACTGCACACTTACAAGCTAAGACTTGCCATAAGGGAACATATAAAAAAATATTAAATGAGCAAAAAAATAAATAATTTTCTACAAAAATAGGGATTTGGGTGAGAGATGAATCATCACCGTGCAGAGTGCGGCCGCACGGGTGATAATGGGAGCGACATGGTGTTCCCATGTAACACCTCTCCTGCGCGAGCTGCACTGGCTCCCAGTGGTCTTCCGGGTGCGCTTCAAGGTTTTGGTTACCACCTTTAGAGCGCTCCATGGCTTAGGACCTGGTTACCTACGGGACCGCCAGTACGCTCTCATAGAGAGGGACTCCTCCGGGTGCCGTCAGCCAAACAATGTCGACTGGCGGCCCCTAGGGGGAGAGCCTTCTCTGTGGGGGCACCTACTGTCTGGAATGAGCTCCCCCCGGAGATATGGAGGATCCCGGATCTGCGCACCTTCCGCCGCACTGTGAAGACCTTTTTATTCCACCAGGCGGGTTTGGCCTAATCTTTTCCCTCTTTTTAATATGTAAATTTTAATCTGCTTTTAAATTATTGGGGTGTTTTAATTTGTCTGGGCCAAAATGGTTTAATTCGATTTTATCTGGTTTTTAAATTTTTTGTATCTATGTATTTTATTGTTTGGCTGTTCACCACCCTGAGTCCTTCGGGAGTAGGACGGTATATAAATCAAATAAACTAAATTAAACTAAACCGTATCTCATTTTCCTCTTTCAAAAGAAAAAGACCCAAAAGATTGTTTCATTTTGAAGGGTAAATGAAGATACATGAGGTGTAGTAAAGTGAAGATTTTGAACATTTGTTTCCCAGTTTGTTTTCCCCCTCTGATTTGGCAAGATTGTGGGAAATAATAAGTTTTGCCTTCCTGGAGAACAGCACAGCAGCTTAGAGGGGGCACGTTGGATGCTCTGCCTGTCTCCCCTGGTTAGATTACCTCACTAACCACTTTTATCACTGCTGCATTCATCTTGGTGTCTGCTTCTTCAAAAGAATCTAGAGTTCACTGTCTATTCTAGGAAAGATGGGGGTTGGGGAGGAAAGGGATAGAGGTGGAGCAGGGGGTCAGACAGAATGATGGTTTCCATGGTTTCAGCCTCCACTCTTTCTTGGTGATCCTTTCCTCCCTTTCTGCAGCTAATTCATCCAGCCTAGATCCCATTCACTGACATTCACTTTTCCTAGGAAAACAAAAGCCCACCTTATGACACGTTAAATCTTTCACTAGTTGAGGTCAACGGAGTTCAACCTACTTACACCAGAAGTGATTTTGGCCAGAGGGGCATATGCGATCTCTCACCAGATTCAGTTTTCGGTGTATATATTATTTAATTTTGGTTTTCTTGTCTCTTCATGCATTACACTGACTTGGCCTGGCACAAATGTATTGCCCTGAGCGACTCATCAGCATTAAAGAGAAGTAAATCCACTTCTTCCTTCTTTCTGACACACTCTTTTTCTCACACATTCCTCTTACCTCGTGGCTCTTCAGCCAGAGCTGGACCAGGGCCAACTCCTTCACTGAGCTAAGTAAACCCACATCAGGAGAGCAAGATGCTAAAAGTTATGAGGGGGAAAGCAATCCCATTAAGGGATTCCTTTCCTGCTGTTTTGTATTAGAAAACAGTGCATGAGAAACCACCATAAATAGTCAACTTACTGGAATTTTACATTTGTCATGCTCATTCCCTTATCTAATGCAGTCCTACATGTCATTGGAAAGCCAGGTGTGGGCTTTCACCTGAAACAAAAATCACACCTTTCCCTAAAATAATGCCAATCTATTGGCTTCTGTATATCAAATACAGGTAGTCCTCGACTTATGACCACAATTGAGCCCAAAATTTCCATTGCTAAGTGAGCCATTTGTTAAGTGAATTTTGCCCCATTTTACAACCTTTCTTGCCACAGTTGTTAAATGAATCACTCTAGTTGTTAAACTAGTGACATGGCTGTTAAGTGAACCTGGCTTCTCCACTGAATTGGCTTGTCAGAACATCACAAACATCACATGACCCCAGGACACTCATCCATCATAAATATGAGACATGTTGCCAAGTGTCTGAATTTTGATCACCTGACCAGGGAAAAGCTGCAACAGTCGTTAAGGCAATTGATTTATCTTTCTATCTGTTTCCTAGGTCAGACATCTTCTGCAAACTATTTCCTACATTTACATCCTTCCTATTTTGTAAGAAAACTTCATCTGCTGTATCATCAGTTAGTATGTGTATCCCCTAAAAGAACAGATGTCAAACTCGCCACGTCATGTTGCTGTCATGTGATGCTTTGCAATGTTTTGCCCATTCACAGAGTGAGCATGGCCCATGTGTGACGCAGCCAGCCTGCAGGCTGCCAGTTTGACACCCCTGCCTTAAAAGAACAGGTACCATCTAAAATACTGACCTCTAATCTAGGAAACTCCAAGATATTCTTTAGCGCTCAAGGTTATGATCTGGCAAATTTAGGATTAAACTCTTTCAAAAATCCTTCACTATAATCTAATATAGTTTATGTCTTAATGAAGACAGAATTTTGAACTGAAGTGCCCAAAATTGAATGATCGTGTCTTGATATTTATCTGGTTTGATTTAATCCCACTGTATGTGATGCTGTATTATTCCATCTCTTTGCTGCTTTGTTTTGCTTTGCCTCTGTAAAAATCTAAAAAAATCTCTATTTGAAAAAAATATTTCTAAGCCAGCACTGATCACACTGTGGCTAACTAAAAGATGAACACTGGAATCCAACAAGGAAGACATGAAAATTAACTTCTAATCATGTTGGTGCCCTTTTCTGCAGCTTTTCCACTACTCAATGTCTTTTTCTTTTCTTTCTTTCTTTTTCTTTTTTGAGATTCAGTAATCAGAATTTATGTATTTACTCTATTTATTTAAAAGGCTTACAGTATATGCTGCTTTAGCCAAATCCAACTCTGAAAGGTTTACTCAGTGTATTTACACTCCTGAAGTTAAGAAGTCTAAAACATAAATAATGATTTAATACAAAGTACAGAATCAAAAATAAGTATGGTGCTAATAAACTCCATATTGGAGGCAGAAGCACTTCAGAACGTTCCCACTTTCATGCCTTATTGGAAAACCAGGTTTCATAAACAACATTCTTGCTGTTAATGTACCAATATACTATTAATACTTCATAAAGTACCTATTGGAGGGTATTTTTATTTTATTTCCCTTAACCCAGGGGTCAGCAACCCGCGGCTCTGGAGCCGCATGTGGCTCTTTCATTCCTCTGCTGTGGCTCCCTGTCGCCAGTCGGCACCACAATTTTGAGAGGAGCTTCCGGTTAGGAGGAGGAAAAGTACGGTGCACCAGGAGGAGACTCTATGGCAAGGGACAGGTTTTCCATTCAGCTCCACAATTGATAGGGCTTTCGGTTAGGACAGGTAGAGGGAAAAGGACACCGCACTAGGAGGAGACTCTATGGTGGAGGAACTGGACTTCCAGTCAGCTCCAGAACTGACCAGGGGGTTTCCGGTTAATAGTCTTGTGGCTCTTTGAGTGTTTAAATTTGCCAACCCCTGCCTTAACCAATGTTAATTCCTAACATTGATTTCCCTTTCTTAAAGAAGCTACAGTGAAATTTTCATGATTTTCATTTATTATGATTTCAATATTGTTTATGTAAAATTGCAGGAGTAGAGATGTCTTTAAATGTGCATTATGCTTTATTTGCTTATCTCAATCTCGACAATTACTCCATTTGGAAAGATGTGATGATGATGTTACCTAGTTTGGGTAATGAAACATCTGTAAGAAAAGAACCAAGCCTAGAGAGCACTAAGGATCTTCATTTCAACCCTAAGCCAGTGGTGGGATTCAGCCAGTTCGCACCACTTTGGGAGAACCAGTTGTTAACTTTCTGAGCAGTTTGGCAAACTGGTTGTTGGAAGAAAACATTAGGGCAGAGAACCGGTTGTTAAATTACTTGAATCCCACTACTGCCCTAAGCTACAAATATTCTCATCCATTGGAAAGATTCTTTTGGAGTATTATACAATCTGTTTCTTATTTTACCAAACTGAATAACTTGATGCCATCAAGTTGTCTTGCCTTGCTCCTTCGTTGTTCAACCCAAAGTTCAAGTTTAAGCTATTTAAAACTCCAGCCCAGTAATCTTTGGTAGGTCTCACTTTGTTCTTCTCTTTACTGACATAACTTTGTCACAGGGTTGTGACAAACTAGCATCTAGTTTGTCACCCCATCTAAATGTTTATTGACACTGTCAGAAGGAACTAGAAATGTGGTGAGACAAGATTTACCTTTGCAGATGCCATGAGGGTTCTTCTTCAGCAAGACTTGTTCTTCTAGAATCTTCTTCATGGGTCATAGCTTTCAGCCACTTCTAAAAGACCAAGTATAGTTTGGCCCTCAGCGTGGAAAAAATTGCACATTACTATTCTAGATGTTTGATGATTTTCTCTTTAGTAATACTTTCCACTAATCAACCAGAACAAATGTTAATCTAATTGATCTATGATTCTTGGTGACCCTCCGTTGATCCCTCTTTAAAACTTGTAGTCACATTGACCATTTCCAGACATCAGGAGTGGATGATAGTTTAAGGGAGAATTTACATATTTTCCTTAGGAAGTCAGCAACCTCACATTTGAAGTATTCAAGAAATTTTGAGTGTGTTCTGTCTGGATCGGGTGATTCAGTAACCTATTTTATGCAAATTAAAATGATAGGGGAATAATTCATTCACCAATTTCTGACTCCTAACCTAGGGAATACCCCAATTTCTTCTTCTTCTAACTATTTTCTTCTATTCTTTGGATCAGACTAATATTATTGGATTAATCTGAATTACATCATGAAAAGTATTTAATTTAACTAAGGATCCATTGCATTTTTAAGTATTTTACTAATTACCATTTTGAAATTATTCTTTAAATATGGATAATTTCTGTTGTTTGGCTTTTTAAAAAGTTGAATGATTCTTGCATAGCTAGCATTCAATTACTTTTAACTCAAGTATGCAAAAATGATAGAATAATTCTGGATATATATTGGATAGTACATCATGAAATATCTAGCTAGCTAGCTAGCTATCATCATTTCCAGTTGGAGTAGTGGTTAGGGCATCAGGCTAGAAACTGGAAAACTGTGAGTTCTAGTCCCATCTTGGACATGAAGCCAGCTTGATGATTTTGAGTAGTAGTTCCTTCTGCCATTTAAATATGAATGGGATTATTTAAACTAATGAAAATCTGGCAGTAGAAGTATCATAACAGTCTCAAAGCTAAGTGAGCAGTATTAGTACAAAGTACCTTTTTATATCGGATTTGAGAACCTCAGCTATATTTACAAATATGTTGATATTGACCGCAACTTCAGGAAAACCCCAAAGCACCATGTCCCCACGGCGTTCAAGGCAAACCCCATGTCAAGATTCATTGCCTCCCAAGAATCCTAAATCAAAGCAACAATTCAAAATATGGCTTTAGAGCAACATTTTTGTGTGTATGTATTGAGGTATATTACAGCCGGACTAGTAATTGTTCCTATCCCAGCCAGGGGCTAATTGCTCCAGTT
The DNA here is from genome assembly GCF_059756535.1 of Pantherophis guttatus. NCBI lineage: Eukaryota > Metazoa > Chordata > Lepidosauria > Squamata > Colubridae > Pantherophis > Pantherophis guttatus. Next base: position 285,479,360 of record NC_142063.1, on the reverse strand, counting down.
ACGAAAATATTATTGTCTGCTGTCTATGGCTCCAAGGCAGTTCGTGGAAGAGATGACCACTGCTTCCTCAACAGCATCTGATATGATTCACTCATGCTGCAGTTGCCTAGATGGCCTCAATGCCTCAGTCATAATGCAGAGAGAGAGAGAGAGTGGGAAATGCAGACTCATTAACCTAGACCTTGTATACGTGCTTTGACTCAGGTCATTTCCACACATATCCCAAGCCCTCAGAAACATTTTTTGCATCACCCAGCACATGTTCTCACAATCAGTTTCCACCCAATGCTCACTAACTGTCAAGAACTAACCAGCACTTCCTATAGCTGACTTAAAACCTAAATTGCAATATTAGTGCAAAAGGGGGATGATAGATGGGGCCTGAAGCTTGGAGAAGAGTTTTTTTTTCTTTTGCACTTTATCTTTCTTTATTTCTTCCATTTTTTTTTTCTTCTTATTTGTTTACTTTGTATTAATGTTTATTCGAGTTTTTAAAACTCAAATACACAGGGAGTCCTCAACTTACAACAGTTCATTTAGTGACCATTCAAAGTACAACGGCTCTGAAAAAAATGACTTATGATTATTTTTCACGCTTATGGCCATTGAAGCATCCTCATGTATGATCAAAATTTAGATGCTTGGCCACTGACTCATGTTTACGACCATTACAGTGTCCTGCGGTCATGTTTTTGCAAACCTCTGACCAGCAAAGTCAATGGGAAAGCAAGATTCATTTAACAACCGTGTTATTAACTTAACATCTGCAGCGATTCACTTAACAACTGTGACAACTACGAAAGGTCGTAAAATGGAGTAAAACTCACTTTACAAATGTCCCACTTAGCAACAGAAATTTCCGGCCCAATTGTGGTCGTAAGTCAAGGACTACCTGTATATCCCTAAACTTTGGTCTCCACCAGTGTTGTTCACCCTTGATCCTTGATGTTGTGTCATTGAGTTTGCCTTACCAGTTGCAGAAGGAGAGAGCGAGGGTAGCTAAGAGGTGGAGAAAGGCATCAGTTCCTACAATGGAAAACTGGCCTCTTTGAAGGTCTAGCGTTCATTCTGCAAACCACTTTCACAACTTTTCTGTCAGGGCGAAAGACTGAACCCCTTCTGTGTTTTTTCAATCTGAACACCTAAATAAGTGCTAATGTGACCTAATGATTTCAATGTGAAGTATCTCTGCAAAGCTTTGGCAAAAATCTCACTCATTTGCTTATTTGAACCAATATAAACAATATCATCAACATAAACAAGAACTATCTCATATGCATTGTTAGATCTTTTTGTGAACACGCACTCATCAGTTTCGGACTTAATAAAGCCCATTGAATTTAGTTTGTCAGTAAGACATAAGTACCACATTAAACCAGATTGTTTCAGACCATAAAGACTTTTGTTTAGAAACCAGGTATCCCCTTCTTGCTGTCGGAATCCTGGAGGACTTCTCACGTAGATCTCTTCGTCTAGGTCTGCATGTAGATAAGCCGTGTCAACATCGAACTGGAAAACTTCTAAACCAAGGATAGTTGCAGTTGCTAAAGCAATTTTTACACTCTCAATTCGGACTGTCGGTGAATAAGTATTTGTGTAGTCCTCAGGATAACGTTGAGTGAAACCCTGAGCTATAAGTCTGGCCTTGTACAAAGACTCACCATTTGGTTTCTTTTTGACTCTGTAGACCCATCGAGTGCCAATGACCTTTTTGTTTGCTTTTTGATTCAGAGCAAGACAAATGGTATGAAGCAATGCAGGTTGAAATGGACAGTCTAAAGAAACTTAAAGTGTTTACACCTGCAAAACCTCCAGCAAACAAAAAGGTCATTGGCACTCGATGGGTCTACAGAATCAAAAAGAAGCCAAATGGTGAGTCATTGTACACGGAGAAGATGGTGGAGGACTGTGAACACCGGCTCTTAGAGCTTCGGTACTTTATTTCACGGGATTGGAATTATCACGAGAATGCAGAGCGGAAGTACAGCGAATTCTGCATCAGCGCGCTTTGGATGTGAAACTGGATCCAGCCCTCCAAGACAAGTGCATGATAGATTTGGGGAAGTGGTGCAGTGAGAAAACCGAAACTGGACAGGAACTTGAATGTCTACAGGACCATCTGGATGATCTGGTAACCGAATGCAGGGAGGTTGTTGGGAACCTTACAGAGCTGGAATCTGAGAATATCCAGATAGAAGCCTTACTGATGCGAGCGACGTGGTGGCCTAGCGGTGAAGCTAATCGCCTCCCGTTCGGAAGGTTGAGAGTTCAATCCTAGGTAGCAGCAGATGTTTCTTTTGCCAGTTGAGCGCCTATCAGGTACATCATCAAATAAGGCACATTTTCTTACGCAGATACTTGTGTTGAGCTGCTGGAAGTGGTTTGTTGAGCATATCAGCAATTTGATCATATGTAGATACATACTGGGTTATGGGCGCAGCGGAAGCGTGTTGGGCCCATAACCCAGTATGTATCTACACATGATCAAATTGCTGATATGCTCAACAAACCACTTCCAGCAGCTCAACACGAGTATCTGCATAAGAAGATGTGTCTTATTTGATGATGTACCTGATAGTCCAGAAATGAGAGCTCAGCTGGTAAATAAAAAAAACGCAGTGACAATTTCTTCCTTTTCTTCTAGCTGAACTAGAAGTTAATTATCTCAGCTGCAAAACAGCTGCTGAAAAGCACCAATGTCATAAGACACAAGGGCACAGTGCCAATCTCAGATTGGCACAAATGGAACATATGGAAAGGCCTTTTTTTTTCTTCTTCTTCTCTCAGGAACTGTATTACTCTATTGCATTACTGGAAAAATGCTGACAATAGTGCTTTCCAGTTTAAAAGTCACTGAGTTTCTTCCAATGTATAATGGCATAATTTTCATGCTCAGAGGACAAGTAAGAATTACTATACAAACAATTTGCACCAAGAAAATCAGCACCTTTCAGCAATTTTTTCTTTTCTCATAGAAAGCCACTGCAATGCTATAATTTCATGTTGCTTTTATTTAATATCCATCTTGAATTAACATAGGGCTATTTGGCATTTCTATTTAAAATTGCTCTTAACTACACAGTAAAGCCCATTATCTACCTTTAAAAAAGTAATCAGGAATGCCACTTACCTTCGCATGGCCAGCTGTGCCCTAGGCTGGTGAATTATAAGCCACAAATTCTACACCAGAGAGGGAGATAGGAAACTTGTAACATTTCTGAAGACCAGTTGAAATATTTGTTTACATTAATTACATTGGGTAATCAGCAAAGGGAGCAGCTTTGGAAATAGGATGTTTTCTGACCACAGGTTCATCTCCTCATGCTTTTCTTCCTTTCCCATTCAAAAGGGAGATATGGAACGATGAAAAGATGAAAAGAAGAGCTGGGTAGCACAAGTTCCATGATTACAGGCAGCACAGATGTTCTTTGTAAAATTGTGGCCTTAGTGGTTCTTAAAGAATTCCTAAAGAATAACAATTCCTAAAAGAATATCTGATGATGATCCCAGTTTAGGGACTGGCCACAAAATTGAAAATGCAGGAAATAGGATCCACCCTCTATCAAAGGCATTTTTTTCTGGTGCATTTGGTTTTCTGAATAAAAAGGGTCTCTTTTTATGACATCTAATGGATTCCTTCTTTATTCTGATTTTTTTTATGGTCACCCATTTCACAAAAGCTTGACTCTGGGCAGCATACAACAGTTATGGAAAAGAAAACCAATAAATATGTAAAAACAGTTATTATTAACAATTATTGAAAACTATACAAAGTATGTAAAAAGCACAAAAGCAAGAGAGGGTGATGTTTATTTCCATACAGTTGCTATGTAATAATATCTGGCTCAACTGAGGGTAGATCCCAAGGGTTAGATAAGCTAAGTCTAACCCATGATTGCACTGAGAACCTCCAGCAAGATGTGAGCTAAAGGGCACTGGAGCTATAACCAACAATGCAAGGGCTTGAGTGCTGAGATCTTTAACTTTTGTAGAAAGATTCTCTCGCTGGGAAAAAAAAAAAAGAAATTGGTAAAATATTGTGCTCCACTTTTTCTCTGCATTGGCCAAATATGCACCTATTCAGCCTGGTGGGTAACTCTTAAAAGCACAGAAAAATCTGTTGGAAAAGGAGAGAAGAGACGATGAGCACCTTTATAGAGTTCACAGATCACTGATGTAACATTTTAAAATAAATAGCTACCTAGCCAGGAAGAGCCCCAAGCAAATTCTTATCTCCTACTTCAAATCAGTGCATACTGCCCAACAATGCAAATATTTTCCGAACAAATACATTTGCACAAGAAAGAGCTGCAGAGACCTTGTAGCATGGAAGAAAATGCCCCACAGAGAGGAAAGGTGCAGAAGATGCAAGAAGTACAGAACACAAGAGACTTTTAAATCTTGAAGCATTGTTTCTTTGAGAGCAGAAAGCGGTTATTTCTAACACAGAAAAGGTGCATGAGAAGATAGCTGTAAAAATGTAAGTTTTCTTTGCAACTATTGTGTAAGAATCTCAACTTTCATTAAAAACAAAAATACAGCAGTCCTTTTCAATGCAGCGCAAGGAGATGCAAAATCAATGGTTAAATAACTCCAGTAATGGCAGTTCATAACTCACATCTGTAATTGAGTGCTGTATTTTAAATGTCTGTTTAGGAAATGTTGTGGTGCGGGAAGGGGGGTTTGCTGTGTTTAGTGACATTGGAAGGTCTCTCTTCTCTGTCTGATCATCTCTTATGTAAATGTTATCAGCTGCAGTTTGGGGTTTTATCATGTTTATTATTACCATGCTATATGTTTTAAATTGTCAGTCAGCAATTTGATGACACAATCAATCAAATTTGCTACAAGTTAGGGTTAAAACAATAAAGATTGCTACAATGACTGCCCGCCTTCAGTTGTCATGTCATCTTTGCAAACTCTTGTAACCTCTTTGGAGCAGTTTTAACCCAGGCTTTTTATCCAACATGCAGCTGGAAAGTCTCAATACTGCATACCCAATTTACATCATGGTTTGGAACCAAATGTGCAGGCTCAGGGTTTTGGATGTAAAGTCCTGTTTCTAAGAACCATTTGGCAGGGAGATAACCTTGACTTGATTGAAGTATAAGTGGCTTTAAGGCCTGAGAATAATTGAATTTGGTTAAGAAGACTGGAATTTGTTTTAAGTCTTTTTTAAAAAGAACTTCTGCTCTCCATGTTTCCATACATGTGTGGTTTAATAGTTAGCATATTTGGACTAGAGCTGAAAGAAATCCATGTTCAAGGTTATATTCAAACATTGAAGCTCCCTTTTGGCTAGTCCTCCACTTTTCAAGCCAGCATCCCTTTCAAGATTATTATGGCAATGAAAATGAAGATACACTAGCCAACTGGGTATCTGGAGAAAAAGTGAAATATAAATCTAATGAATGAATAAAATATGCCACCTAAAGGGGAATATTCGGGAGGGGGGAATCCACAAGAGGGTAAAAATTTGGTAGAGGGAGAGGGAATTAAAAAGTCTAATGCTAATGATTTTTTTATGTTTTAATTTACAGGGGGGAAAATTACAAAGTAGCTATAAAAATTCAAATAATAATTTACTTAGGTGATTTGATTGAGTTAATAAGTTCAGGGTTCAAATTGTGAATGTTTGTATTTCCAGAAATCAATTACTGACGTGTTATACTTGGAAGAAATCTGGAAAGCTCATTATGAGACCATCAGAATCTAGAGCCAAGAAAATGTCCAAGCTGTAATTTATAATTTATCTGTCATTAGTCCAAAGAGATGAGTCAAAGTATTTTGGGCAGCAACTGAACAATTGGGGGGAGGGAGTTTTTTTTTTCAGTGAAAGTGTGTGATGTGTGTGTGTGTGTGAGAGAGAGAGAGTCTTTATGAACTTTGCAACTATATCATTACATATTTCAAAAAGGAAGCATTTTGGAGATTTCTGGATGGCCTGGGCATGGTCCTCAATTGCCCTCAGAAGCAATTATACCATTTCTGGAATTGGCATTTCATTTCCCTCCCATTGTGTGTCAACATAAGGAAAGAATTTAAGAAGAGAAGATGGGTCTTCTACTGAACAAGAAGAAAAATGCTTATCTCCATTTCTCCCCAACCCTCCTCCCAACAGTGCAAGTTTAGACAGTTCAGGATTTTTGTAAGTCTCCTGGATGGGAATTTACCAAAAACAGAGCTGGTCTGTCTATTACCATGGAGTGCTTTCAACTTTGTTTACCCAGCTCACCTTCTGTGTGATTTGGAGATAAAAGAGAACATATTGTATGAACGTGTCTCACCCTGGATCAAGGTATCCAGGTTACCTTGGATGTAGACAAAACATAGGATTGCCTTGTATCTGTCACCGGGCTCATCTGCACATCCTTCTAATTGCAGTATGAAGATGCTGCCTTATTAACCATTTTTAAAATTAATATCCTCATGACATAGCCTTCATCTCAGCTCCAGTCCATATTGGGGAGAATGATTGTTGGATAGTCTTCTCACCTGCTGGTGATGTTTGGTGGAAGGGAAGATAAATGCAGAGGAATCCACCAATTATTTCCCTTAACTGGTCCTGCATCAAAACCTTAAGGTCAACACCTTTCCCTGGGCTGATTACTGAGGCAGAATTGAAATTGGCAATGGGAGAGTGCAAAATACACCAATATACTTTTCTGCCATCTCAGTGAGTTGAGGGGGAAAGCGCTTTAATGCACCTGTCATGAAGAGGACTAATCAGTCCATTAACCCAGCATCTGCAATTAAGCTGTGTGAAAACTGGCAAGAGAGATTAATCATGCTTCATGGCTTGGGTGCTAGATTTTAAAAGACAAACCATTCTCGCCCCACAGTTACATGTACTTACTTCTAAAGATTTTACAAATATCGGAATGTGGGATGGGAAGAGTTGTATTACTATTTCTGAAAATTTGACTATCTGGACAGTTTTTGACCATAGACATTGGTACAGTGCTAACAGTACCATTATTATGTCTGCAAGCACAGTTTTTGAACATGTTTTTATCTTTCAAGAAACACACTTGGTTTTGCATTTGCTATACTTTATATGCTGGTACCCACTCTTGTTTAACTTAGAAATCACAAATGTGTTTCATGTGGCCAATGTATCATTTTCTGAAAGTTATTACAGGAACCAGACTGGATACTTAATAGACTTTACAACGTATAATTAGCTCTTGACAAGAGTTTGCAGAGTCGAGGAGAGCAATGTGCAATGCACCAGAGTGGGATTGTTGTGTATATATTGTAGATGCATTTTGTATTTGATAAGCCTGGGAAAATCATGCTGGTTTCCTGCAACAAATCCCTCCGATAGTTAATTTTTAAATGGTTACAATTTTGTGATCACTGAGTCTCAAAAGCAGGAATTCCTGGAAAGTAATTGGCTTTGTCAGTCAGTGGAGTGTACTCAGCCTTGATCTCTTCAATTACTGCGTGCATGCACCTTCCTTCTCCCATACTGACATCTCCCTAAAAGAGAAACTGTTTCGCTCAATGAGTTCAGTTCCAAAACCACAACTCTTCTGTGGTCTAATCGGCTGCCTGGGAGAATGGATAATGCTTGCAAAATAACATCAGATGATCTTTGGCTATAAATTCAACATTCTTTTTGACCACACAAGCAGCAAGTGAAAGTTGTAATCCCAAACCTTCGTACTAGGATCAGCAATCCTAGATAAGATAGTTCTCTTCTTTTCTCAAAATTTGTGTTTCATCCTATTCCTACATTCTTTAGTCAGGCTCAATACACAATGCTCAATATAATTTGTGATGATAGTTTTTCATTACATTCTGTTCGGCTCCAGCCAGGTCATCCACTTCTTTTTCTTGCTTCTATACCAGCCAAGGATTTTCTGATAAAATCAGAAACATGTAATAAAATATTTTTTTTCATGTTTATAGTTAAGTGATATAACGTAAAAACTACAACTTCATCCCAGACATGTTTCTAGATGTAACTATTTAAAACTATTTAAAAACTAACGGAAGAATATTTGAGACTCTGAGATATCCATTTACTTCTAACAATGTGGCAAGTTTTAAAAGAATCATTCTAGCTTGGAATGGCTGAAAATATATTAGGAAATCGAGTTGCAGAAACAGTGGCCTGAATCAGCTTAATATGTTTTTGTTACTAATGTGACTTTTTATCAATTGAGCTTTAATGGCAGGTGTTTCATTATCCAAATAGTAACATCATCTCATACTGATGATGTTACATAGTTGGGTAATAAAACATCTACAAACAAAGAGCCAAACTCAGAGACTACCAAGTGTTCAATGCTGAGCTACAGATGTTCTCTTCTATTGGTTTATCAATGTCAGGATGCTTTAATGAGTATTATTATTGCTGGGCTTACTAAATGGAAATTGATAAGGAGAATATAGATTGCAAAGTACTAGTTCATCATAGCCTTGGCTATAAGCCACCCATTTCAAGCAATTGTAAGAGCCAATTTAATTTTGGGACATCTTTGCATATGGAGCTTAGTGGAATTTGTATTAAATCATTTTGCAAAATGAACACAGCCCTTGTATAAATAATAATGCTTATTTGCAATTTAAATGGCTCCTCCCCAGATATAGGAATAGTAATGTAAACAATAAGAGGTTCAAATATAATCTAAGTGCTCTCCAACCATTAGATGTGGGATTTTTAATAGAGATCAAAAAATACTAGTTTCCATGTATAAGCACTATTTAGAGAACATACCGAGAAGTGTGTATTTTTGTCCCAAAAATTCAAGGAAGATTAATACATACTGGAATTGATATAGAGAAGAGCAATGGGCACTGATTAAAAGGGTGCTTCATATTTAGTTTATGGGGAAGAAAGAATTTAATAGCACTCAACAAATACATTAAACTACATTAACGCAGAAGAGAAAGACAAGCCATTTAAATTCAAGATTCCTTTGCAGACAAAAAAAATCTGTGCCTACAAATAATATAGAAAGTTAATAAATGTAGATTAAGAATCTTAACTACAATTCCAACATTATTGGTGTCAAATAATATTTATAGAACAATTTTAGGGAACAATAATTCTTGTATTCAACATTTGCATCACAATTTGATAAAGTGTATGTGCTGCCTGTTTTAAATATGACCCATTGGGATCAACAAAAGATAGCCTTCTATCATTGTTTCACCCTTCACGTGTTATCATAATTTAGCCCATTCTCTAAGGCTACAGGAAAGGCCATAATTTGTAATGAAATGTTCAGTTATATTCAAATAATTTAAGAGAATTCCTTCAGTATATTCTTAGATGGATGAGATTCATTCATGTTTGATTTAAAAAATCTCATCTGGTGTTAAGAAAGGGTTCTATCTCATGCTTAGGTGAATTTAGGAGTAGTTCTCCTGGTAAAGTCTTGTTTCATCTGCTTTGAGAAGTTACCTTCTCAAATTAGAGTAAATGGTTGGTGGAGGATGGGAAATGTTGGCATATAAAAAGCTGGAACCAATTATTTCTAGTTTGCATGGTCATAATATCTCAGTAACTAAGCAGGGACAGGAGTTAATACTTAGAGTAGTACATGGTAATTTCAGGTTATCCAAAAAAAATGTCCCAGATGATAATAATAAATTTCCTTGATGTCATGCCCCCAAACCTGCATGAATGCAGTCACCAGGACTCAGGCTTGTCTTGAGAAAAACTTTACCTTTAGTAGACAGGTATATTTGTGAAATCAAATTAAACCGACTCTGGTGCCCTTCTAAGTAAAAGCCAAGGTGGCGCAGTGGTTAGAGTGCAGTACTGCAGCTACTTCAGCAGATCAGCGGATCAAATCTCACCGGCTCAAGGTTGACTCAGCCTTCCATCCTTCCAAGGTGGAAATGAGGACCCAGATTGTTAGGGGGCAATATGCTATTTAGTATACTGTCTTTGGTGTAAGCTGCCCAGAGTCCTCGGAGGGTGGGCAGCATAGAAATATGACTAATAATAAAATAAATAAATAATAATAATAACATATGGTTTGTATACTGTAGTTCCATGATTGCAATGTCAGTGTAATATTATGGCAAAACTGTCACAAAGGTTCAATAATACCACACTATAATTTGAAAAAGCTGTATGGAATCTAAACATTTAGTGAAGAGGCAGTTTTTAAAATTGAAAGTTGGAAGGCTTTGTCTAGATCATAGCCAATCTGAAATATTTGGATTTATATTCATGAAATTCTGTTCCTACCAAACAAGCTTAAAAGAAAATCAGACTGGGCACTATGATGTTAACCTGAATTGACTTTGTCATATAATACTCAAGAGTTATGTCAGGTAGGTTTTTACCATATATTTCCAAAACACAACCTCATTCTAGTATGATTTGCAAAGCAGCCTGTTGTTTCATAGCTTATTGATAGTAAACAGTTGTATCATTAGTTAGCCACATGCCAGGACCAGGGGTGGGTTCTACTTATCTTTACTACGGGTTCGCATCGTGCCCACGCGATGCACAGATCACTTCTCATGACATCTGGGTCAGTGGGCAGAGCCTCCCGCCGGTTTTACTACCGGTTCTTGTGAACCGGTCCGAACCAGGGGCAACTGGCCATGACCCAGTGAATTGTAAATACAATTGTAAATTGTAAATACCTTGAAAGCAGAATAACTCAAAAATGAACAGAACAGGAGAGGAGAGGAGAACTGTATTTGGCCAAGTGTGATTAGACACACAAGGAATTTATCTTCAGTGCAGAAGCTCTCAATGTACATTCAAAACAACAGAATAATAAATAATCATGATACCAATAAGAGGAGATAGTAGAGAAAATGAAAAGGATAATAATAATAATACAGTTATACCACATGGGTAAATATACTTAGACATAATTGTGGAAATTAGGTGTTCAGCAGAGTGATAGCACAAGGGGAAAAAATGTCCCTGTATCTAGTTGTTTTGGCATGGAACGCTCTGTAGCGGGAATAGAATCCAAAGCAACTTTCCACAACCTGGTCTCCCCTTTATGCTTTGGCTTTGAATCCTATCCTCCTCAACAGGCATAGTTATTGTAGTCTGATGAATCTAAAAGGCATCAGCTAACCTGCCTTATAGTATTCTATGCTGCTAGCTCATGTGTTCTGTGACTGAAGGGTTGAAAAACGAATGTATGGTTATGCTTTCAGCACTATTGTGCTTTAAGATCCTCTCTTTTCTGTTACCATTTTGAATTCTGGTGCCTTACCTCTGGCCACTCTCCAGGCACATTTTGGCAAGAGAGGATGGCTTTCATACTCCCCCTAGTCCTTTAATTGATTTGGCATCCCCCAGCAGTAAGGGATATGCAGGCCTTGTAAATTCTCTGCTGGCATTCCGAGGGAGGCTCTCATCCAGTAATTGAGTGAGCCTGTCTATAAGGAGGTCCTAATAAGAAATTAAGAACTAATGTGTTCCTGATTGAGGGCACGGCCAGCACCCCTCCTCCAAAGAACACAAACACAAACTTGCAAATGTCACCTCCAGGTACTGTACCATGTTCTGCAAACAAAGGAGAAAAAAAGGATCACCTCAGCTCTTTTCAATCAGGAAGTGGAGTGGCCATCTGCTCAGCATGGCTGTGTCAGAATATAAGAGGGGGCTCATTAATCTGTGGATCAGGCTTGTCCCTGACAATTAGCTCTGTTTTCTATATACTCTTTATTAGGACAATTTGACATTATTCATGTTGAGGAAGAAGGGGAGACCAGGACATTCAGCAAAGAGATGCTAAGATAAAGGAAGGGCAAAACAGACCTGCTTCTCTAGGGGAGAATCACCAGCCCAGAGATATCCCTCCTGCTTTTGCTTGCAAACTCCATTTGTGCCATCTCCAGTGAAGAAACACCAGGAAGCAGAAAACAATTTGTGAGTCCCCGAAAAGCACACAACTGAACTCGAATTGCGTTGTAACTCTTCATATTTTAGGCTTTACACTATAGCTTATAATATTTTTAAAATGAAATTAAGAGAAACTGAATGAAATGAATTATTCCCCTATTTTTCTAGATGATACAACTATCTAAGGCCTGAGAAGGAGCTCTGTGAAAGATTAAAGCAGCCTTCATCCCATTTATTTTACAAGGCAGCACAGGATCTGGAGTATTTTTTAGCTCGTTTTAAAAGCCATATTGTCCAATGAGTTGCTCTCACAATGGATCTCGTAGAGAATGGTGTGGTATAGATTCTGCTCCTTATTTCTCAGCTTCTCATGAGATTTGAAATCACTAAGATCTCATTATGTGGGGTCCTTTCTCCTTTCAATCAACCTTTCAAAAGCCCTCCGTAGACCGAGGCAGCGGAGGCTGCTCTTCTCTCTTTTTCTTTTTTCTCTTTCTTCCTTGCCCTCATCACTTCTTTGTCCTCCAGTCCAACAGCTAAGAGGCCTAATGAAAAATAAACAAAGCAATGTACTTTATCCTCAGTAAAGGAAAAAGGGCAGGATTCCTAAACAGGATTGCAATTACTGATGTGTGACTCTTCAAAAAGCTGCTTCATTTTTACTCTCTGCTGTAAATACGGAATATTCCACTTCAGCATTTTTTTAAAAAATTAAAATTAACTAGCTTCCACCTCTCAAATTAAAAGAGGGGTAGCATACACTTACTTGTTTAAAGTACATAAGATCCCCAAGGGTTCTTTTCCTATTTTTGAAAGGCTGGGTTGCTGATAATAGTGCTGCATATTTGCACAGAAGGTTCTTATCTTCTCCTTTGTTTCTTAGACCAACCCTGAATGCTTATTTAAGCAATATCACAAAAGACATATCAATTGCCCCAATTTTTGTTCAAGTATGCCATTCCAGCCCTACTGTTGCTTAGTCAGAGTAAAGGATGAATATTAGCCAAGGTTTGTTCCATTTTCGATATTCTGGGAAGGAGCCCATCAGATCTTCTGCAAGAAAAATTTGTGTCAGAATCAGTGGTGAAATCCAAATTTTTTTGCTACCGGTTCTGTGGGCATGGCTTGGTGGGCGTGGTGTGGCTTGATGGGCGTGGCTTGGTGGGCGTGGCAGGGGAAGAATACTGCAAAATCTCTATTCCCATCCCACTCCTGGGGGAAGGATACTGCAAAATCTCTATTCCCACCCCACTCCAGGGGAAGGATACTGCAAAATCATGGCATGGGCCCGAGGTACTTGCAGGACCACCTCCTACCAGCCTCCCACCGCCCAGTGCGTTCTCATAGAGCTGCCCTCCTCCGGGTGTGCGTTCTCATAGAGCTGCCCTCCTCCAGGTGCCGCCGGCCAGACAATGTCGGCTGGCGACCCCCGGGATGAGGGCGTTCTCTGTGGCCGCACCAACCCTCTGGAATGGGTTACCCACCGAGCTCGGGACGGCTCCTGATCTCCGCACTTTCCATGCTGGCCTGAAGACATGGCTTTTTCAGCAAATTCCCTGACCAACTATGAGGCTTTTAACTTTGGGAATTTTAAATTTGAATTGGTTTTTAGTATTTTATTGTTGTGGTTTTTATTGTGTGAGCCGCCCCGAGTCCTATGGGAGAAGGGTGGCAAATTAATTTTTAATAATAAAATAAATAATAAATAAAAAAAATAAAATCTCCATTCCCACCCCACTCTGGGGCCAGCCAGAGGGGGTATTTGCTGGTTCTCCAAATTACTCAAAATTTCCACTACTGGTTCTCCGAACTACTCAAAATTTCCACTACTGGTTCTCCGAACTACTCAAAATTTCCACTACCGGTTCTCCGAACTGCTCAAAATTTCTGCTACCGGTTCTCCAGAACCTGTCAGAACCTACTGGATTTCACCCCTGGTCAGAATTCTTTTATATATCCAGATGTTGAGCTCTGGTGGAACAATTCTGTTACAAGGTCACAAAGATGCTGTTTAAGTTTTCGGATAATCCTGCAAAAAAACCAAGAAGAGAAGCATGCATTGTTTCACAATCAAATGATCCAAACTGGGGTTTTTTTTTGCTCTGGGAAACATTATGAATTCATCTTTAGAGATAGCCATGCCAAATATATCTTACCCAGCATATTAGTACTACTTGTAGCCACAGTAGATATATCAGACCAGGAAATCAAATCCACAGGAAGACTAGAACTACTTTTATTGAGAGTGGCTGTAATAATAGAATGCGCTGTAGCTCCCCAGTCATGAGCTACAAAATTATTATTAATTTTAATAGAATAGGTAAGTACATCTTACTTTTTCTTTTTGTTTCATGTGACCAAATAGAGAAGAGAAGGAAAGGAAAGTGTAATGTTATTTTCATAAAAGACCAATAAACCATAAAGAAGAAACTAAATGTCCAGACACTAAATATATTTTAGGCAAACACTGATCTCAAGCAGCTAAGTTTACATAGAATCAGTGTTAAATTCCCATATTAAGCACCCTCTGGAGGGTTACATTGTCCTCACAGTAATATTCACATGGCAGCAACCAGATTAAATATTCCCAATATTGTATATATTTCAAGAAGAAACATGACCATCATCTAAACCAACAAAACATGTGCCCATTGTTTTGCTATAATTGTATTGAAATAGCAAATGATAGTTGCCATGAAGAGGTTGTTATGAAGTGCAGGTACCTTTCTCAAATTAGTTATTCAGAATAGAAAAATAATGGCCACAGACTGGAGACAGGATGCTGAACACATTGGTCTTACACTAATCATGTAAGTTTATTTCCTCTAATTGAGTAACCTTGGTGGAGCAGCAGACTAAAAGTACTGTTAAGTAACACCAGCTGCCTGCAATTACTGCAAGTTCAAATCTTGCCAGGCTCAAGGTTGACTCAGCCTTCCATCCTTTCAAGGTAGGTAAAATGAGGACCTGGATCGTGGGGGCAATAAACTGACTTTGTATAAAAAAGAACACCGCTTTGGGGGGGGCTGAAAGCCCTACTAAGCAGGTATATACAAAAGTATGAAGGCTATTGCTTAACGCATTGTAAGCCACCCTGACTCTCTGGAGAAGGGCGGCATATAAATCGAACCAATAAATAAATAAATACAATAAATACAATAAACCTCCAAAAATGATGGATTTGCAGTCAAATCCAAGCTTGTTTGATAATCATCAGTGGGATTATTATCTTCCTAGTTAAACTGGTTTAATGTACTATATTGTACCATATTCGCTAAGTTATATGCTGCTGCATTATTTTAAAAAAATGATGGATCAATAAATATAGGGTAATATTTTGATATAGTATAAAAACTGAAGTATCAGGTATGGAAGTCTGGAGCATATGTCCCACAAATGCCCAAAATTATTACCGAACTATAGGACAAGTTATAGTCTTGTAGAAGTTAGAACATAGAACAATAGGGCTGGGAGGGACTTTGGAGCAGTGGTGGGTTTCAAATTTTTTTACGACCAGTTCTGTGGGCATGGTTTGGTGGGCATGGCATGGCTTGGTGGGTGTGGTTTGGTAAGCGTGGCAGGGAAAGGATACTGTAAAATCTCCATTCCCACCCCACTCCAGGGAAGGTTACTGCAAAATCCCCATTTTCTCCCGATCAGCTGGGACTCGGAAGGCAGAGAATAGATGAGGGCAGGGCCAGTCAGAATTTTTACTACCGGTTCTCTGAACTACTCAAAATTTCCGCTACCGGTTCTCCAGAACTGGTCAGTACCTGCTGAAACCCACCTCTGCTTTGGAGGTCTTGTGCCACCCCCTTGCTCAAGCAGGACATCCAAACCATTCTGGACAAAACCTCTCCTTGAAAACTTCCAGTGAAGGAGCACCCACAAAACATAGAAGCCTCAGGAATATGCCCAGTTATATAATCTCCTGTTCACCTATAAATTACTGATTACATTCTGAGTCTTATCTAATTGCTTTTTCCTATATTCTTGAAAACTTTGTTATGTGTCATATCAGCCTTCATCTAAAGTGGTTATATTTTTATATTCTTAAGTAAATCCCAAGATTACCTAATATAAATAGGTTTAGCCATAGCTGAGCCATAAAAACATCTTGAATATAGGGGTTTTTTTTTAAAGAAAAACATACATTTCAAACATAAAGACAGGTCCTGGAGTTCCTAATTTTTCAAAAAAATAAAACTACTTAAGTTAGTTCCAATAGTCTCCAATGTAGATTGTAGACAGGAGTAGTAAAAATCAGGGGCAGGGAATAGGAGGAAGAAACCTACTGCTCTTAACAGCCACATGTAACTAATGGGGAGGATGTTGGAAGTTCTGGTTTAGCTACACTTGAAACGCCACAGATTATTCCATCCTGGATTAATTTTTTTTTAGATTTTTTTAAATCAGGAAAGACTCTATTGTTTTTATAAATAACTCAAGGCAGCAAACGTACCTAGTATCAGTGGTGGGTTGCCCCCGGTTCACACCAGTTCTATAGAACTCGTAGTAAAACCAGTGGGAGGCTCCGCCCACTGACCCTGACGTCATCAAAATGCTTCTGCGCATGTGCAGAAGAGCGTGCACGAGTGAAGTGAGAGAGAGAGAGCGGCCCTGTTGTGAACCAGTAGTAAAGGTAAGTAGAACCCACCCCTGCCTAGTATGCTTCCTCCTATTTTTCTTCCCAACAATAACCCTTTGACGTGGTTGGGCTAAGAGAGAGTGACTGCCCCCAAGTCAGCCAGCCAATTTTCATGCCTAAAACAGGATTAGAACTCATTTTGTTTGTTTGTTTGTTTGTTTGTTTGTTTTGCCAGATTAGGAATAACAAGTAAAATTTCAAAATTTTACTCTGCTGCAGGATTTATTGATGATCCTGGGCAATCCTGTATTAGGACAAACCAGAAGCAGAGAACAGTGGAGGCTGGTCCAAGCTCTTTGTAGGGAAAATGGGAAGTAGATCTGATGAATAATACATGAAATAAATCACAACTCAGCTGTGGATAGTTTCTTAGTATCTCTTTACTGACCAGTGAATAAACTATAATGAAGAAGATGCTACATAGGTCAGAGTGGCGGGATCACAAGTATTGTTCTTAGGAATAGATAAGTGGCTAAAAGGTCCAGACCTGCTAATCTCATCTCCCTTCAATGGCTCTAAATCTATCACTAAAAAATTCAGCATTGATCTGTGAAGAGAAGTGGGTGGCCTGAGGCATGAATGAGGCACTACACTGTTAAGACTGTTGTGTGTCTCTGGAGTACAGAGCAGGAAAGGTGTCAGCTAATGTCAGCGGTAATTTACACATGGAGTCCAGGCCCTCCAGCAAGCTATGTCATTCTCGTGTGGTGCCCCTGGAGTACTTCAACAGTTCTATGAAGAATGTGCACAATTTAAGAGAGATGGGATTATTAATACTGACAGATTTATTATCACTGATAATGTGCCTTTTTTTTTTTGTTTCCCCCTGCAAAGCTGTAATATTATGGTTTGTTGCATAGTAGTCCTTCTCAAGGACCTGAGATAGGCAGATGTTGTTATTTGATATGTTAAAGGTATTATTGTTGCAGGATCTTTGATTTGTTAAAGGTAACATCCACAGGATGTAAACTGTTCTGAGTAAAGCTGCCTTTTGCAATTGACTGATAGTGAATTTGTCCAATGGTGTTCAAGTGGTGCTCCAGTTCTTTTGGATTACACCCAAGGCCTCTATTACCATTAGTACTACCTTTGCTTTCTTTTATAGTACTACTACTACTATTACTACTACTACTACTTACTTTATTCATTAAACATGAAACTCAGTCAACTGAACATTCAAAAATGCATCACAAATACTATTGACTGGTGCTAATGGTTGATATGGGTTGCTGCCAGCATCCTAGGTATCAACCAAATACTTTCTTAAGATGTACGACGTTCCAAGTAGTGCAGTTTTTTGCAGTTCCGCTGGTGTTATTGCAGGAAGCTGCAATTTGTCGATGTATCTTATAAAATTCTTGGACATGGTACCAAGTGCCCCAATGACAATGGGTATCACTGTTACATGTTTCATCCATAATCACATAGTTATTATTTATTTAATTTAATTTAAATATTATTATTATTATCTTTATTCATTAAATATGAAACTCAGTCAACTGAATGTTCAAATATTATTATTATTATTATTATTATTATTATTATTATTATTATTATTATTATTGCTATAATAATTGGCTGTGCTGATATACTACAGGTAGAATGCTACTATACTATTCAGATTGATTTATTTATCTATCTGTTTATTTATTTACAATGGCAATGCTATATCCACATGAGAAATCACAGATTTGTTGTTGGTGAAATTGCGAAATCCCAAATTTTCCAGTGAAGAGTGTGATGAAAATGAATGCTATGCATAGTATACTAAGAAGCACTTCCTTCAAAATCCTCATTTCCAAGGTTGAAGACTGCCTACTGAGAACTTGATTTGTTATCATTTCTGCAATTCTAGGGGAGTTCAGTGGATCGGTGCTCCCTCTCACACTGCAATACACTGGACCCACGGAAAAACACCACGGGCCAATTTTAGCCTAGGAAGTATGGCTGAAAGAGGCTTCAGAATGATGGAAAAGTAGACAGCATATTAAATTATTGGGTTATCACTGATTGTGGTACTGTTACTTCATTATCCAGAGCTCATAAAGATGTTGTAACTTTTGCAGGCTCCACTTTTGGCAACATCACCGCAGCAAAAAAAAAAAAAAAACCCAACTCCTGGCACTATTTCTATGGTTTGTTTGGCAGAAGGACAAAACGGTGGCAGTGATGTGGGACCTTTTAAAAAAGAAACTGGAGGCAGGCAGTAAAACAGACTAGGGAAGAATAATGCTGGATGAGTTGCAAGCAGTAAAAACAAGGAGAAACGAGCAGATGGCTAATTTTATTGAGAAAATTAATGTGTTTGATAACAGCACAGATAGTGCCACAGATGGATAGTATCTAGAGAGACGTGAACAATATTTTGAGACAATTGAGATAGTTGCTGGACAAATCTGCTTGTTCTATTCAGTGTTATAAGAAATAAATTGTAATGTTTATTAGGCAGCTTAACTGTCCCACAAAAGCCCTCACAGTTCGATTTTGCGGTACAAGAACATTTGGTATCAAAGCTGGTTCAGTTCTCATTATTCATAAACAACGTCCTTCGTAGCACATGCTACAGAATTTTAAAAGCTACCTGAACACAGCAAATTTGGCAAAGGGCTGAACCTGTGATGATTTTACAATTACTGTTAATCCACTGCTGTAGACTAAGCAATGCCCACTGAGTACATTTTTACTACATTTGCTGTGGGGCAACAAACATTTCAGCAAACAGATTTGGCAGAGGCTTATTTAAAGATAGAAATGGAGAACGACTGCAAGATGATTCTCATTATAAATGCACAGAAAGGTATATATTGCTTTTCCCCTTTTTCCTGTGCCTTTAAGTCAGTGTTAACTCCTGGCAAGTGCCAGGACAAGTCCCTGTGGTTTTCTTGGGAAGATTTTCAGAAGTGATTTGCCATTGCCTCCTTCCCAGGGCTGAGAGAGATTGACTGGCCCAAGGTCACCCAGTTGGCTTTATGCTTAAAGTGGGAGCAGAACTCACAGTCCCCCAGTTTGTAGCCTGCTACCTTAACCTCTACATCAAACTGTATCTCTTATACTGATATAATAGACTTATTTAGAGTATTGTATCTATGCCATCAGAGGCATGGATCCAATCCCACAAGGCTATCTAGGTTCCAGCACTGTTTCAATAATATCCTTGAGAAAATGAAGTGCATTTGCAGAACATCAAGAAAGTGTTACACTATTACTGATAAACCATTACTTTTGAGTAAACGCAACAAATGTGAATTCTTTAAAACTGACTTTCCAAGACATGCTACAGCTACAATCCTTTTGATGATTTGTTGATTATTACAACAGATTGGTACCAAATTTAGCTATTGTGTTCTGTGTTGCAATGTACAAATGGAAAGCTTTCAAGTTTTTATTCATTGTGATATGTTATTCAGATATTCCTCGGGCTAGTATAGAGAGGGGACATCCCTTCTTGTATATCTGTCAGAAATTGTGTAGGGTCTCCTGCTTGGGCAGGGGGTTGGACTAGATGACCTACAAGGTCCCTTCCAACTCTCTTAATCTGTTAATAATAGGCATTCATTTTGTGGAATTTACTGAATTTTAGATGCCATTGGGGATGGAGATACCTGTCTAGATTCAAAGGGGGAAATGGCAAAGGTCATAGGGAGGAGTTAAGGAAGAACTTCTAATAATAAATGGCAGGTCTACCTCTGTATTTTTACCAACCTCTGCATTAATACCTGCCCCAATGAAACCATCACAAACACCAACAAAGCCAACAATGATAGATTTGTGCAAAGTCAGTATTTTCTTCCAGATCCCTCCCTTACTCCTCCCTTGAGCAGAAAAATTCTAATTTCCATCAGAAACTTTGTAGCTGACGCATTTCATCCCAAGTAGGATAAAGGTGCAGCGTAGACAAGATTTGCTGTACTTGCTTCCACCTAGCATTTTCAGGGGACTCTGAAAAAAATCAGACATTTTGCTGACCTTCTTCTACCTTTTTTATTCTTTATCTTCAATCGGGGTTGCTAAAGTCGAGAGTCATGTGATACATGGAAACCACATGTTGACAGCATGGTCCCCAATTTTATATTAGCAATATACAGTATATATAGGAAATGTGTTCCAGTTCAGGGTTCTTGTTTGATGTATCTAAATATGAATATTAATGCTATAATATGATTTTGACAGTGGTCGAGTTGGAAAAGACTGCTCCACAGACCTTATAACTATAAACTCTGTTTTTACAAAATAGCATTTCTCAAGATTGTTCATGGACTAAATATCTTTCCTAGAAGTCTTGGATCCATCTTCAAAAAATTCCTAACTGCAGATGGCACTTGTTCAGAGTTGGAAGAACTTCAGTGGCAAGAACTCCATAAATATTTGCAAATACCTTTTGCAAGAAAAAGAAGTTCCACACTTACAATATAAAGCAAAGTTCTACAAATTAATGTGTTGGAGAGTTTGAAAAATCTAGTTGATTAACAATGTTTCTTGGTACATTGGTAGAAATACCTACAGAGAAACAAGATTTCCCTAGCAATGATTGACATTACAAAATTATTCCCCTTCTCAGTGGACTCTCCACCAGTGATGAGTTGACCCCGGTTTGGGCCAGTTCTATAGAAACAGTATTAAAACCTGCGGGAGTCTCCGCCCACCGACCCCAACGTCATCAGGAAGAGAATAAAGCGAGAGAGTAAAGCGCGCACACGCACGTGACCCCATTGTGAACTGATAGTAAAGGTAAATAGAACCCGCCCCTGCTCTCACACACCCCTCTGTGTTTCAAGGCAAAACGCATGCATAAACTCTCATTCAGGCTATAAAAGAAATCTGAATTCTTAGATTCAAATTTTTACTGGAATAATTTAGAAGGAATCCCACCCTTCCCCAGAGTGATTTGCTTTAAGTTCAGAGAATTTGGGTCATTTACATTCGGGGAACAGCATACACATTTTGTATACAAAAGGAAGACCTATTTTACAATGTTCCATTATGTTCTTAATGAAACTCCAAAGTTTATATTGAGATTTTTGTGCTAAACAACCTAAGAAGACTAAATCTTAAGTGTCAACTGCATGGCCCCAAAATTTAATCAGTAATCTTCCTCTCCTCCTGATCACTCCTGTAACTGTTTATAGTATAAGCAATATAAACTTTATTCTATTCTCTCAACCGCCATAGGAGTGAAAGAATATTCAACAGCAACTATGTATTGAGTTTTGACAGTCCTCTCCAACTGGCATTCATAATACTCTTTCCCATGGTCAATTTTTCCAGAGATGACATGTTTTTGTTATTTGTGGGAAGCTTTGGAGATGTCCTGGAGAAACTTCCAGCAATGTCACACCGTATGAGTTGGGCAGCAGTATATATCTACCACATCAATAAAACTCCTCCTACGTACTCTTCACCTCTTGAAATACTCAGCTATCATAAATTATTATAAATAGGAATAGAATTCTTTATTGGTCAGGTGTGATTGGCCACACAAGGAATTTGTCTTGGTGCATACGCTCTCAGTGTACATAAAAGAAAAGATACATTCGTCAAGAATCATATGGTCCAACAGTTAATGATAGTCATAGGGAAACAGTCAATATAAATCTTAAGGATACCAGCAACAAGGTTACAGTTATAAGTGGGTGGAGATGGGTGATAGGAAGAATGAGAAGATTAATAGTAATGCAGACTGTGTTGAGGGAATTATTTGTTTAGAAGAGTGATGGCGTTCGGGGAAAAACTGTTCTTGTGTCTAGTTGTTCTGGTGTGCAGTGCTCTATAGCGTCGTTTTGAGGGTAGGAGTTGAAACAGTTTATGTCCAGGATGTGAGAGGTCTGTAAATATTTTCACAGCTTTCTTTTTGACTCCTGCAGTATACAGGTCCTCAATGGAAGGCAGGTTGGTAGTAATTGTTTTTTAATTGTTTTAAATTATAGATAAGTCACAATTTGGGGTGGGTGGAGAAACCCCTACAATAGACTGGGTTTACTCATCACACTAAATGATAAACCTTGGTTTGCAAACTACAATGGTTGCTTTACATGCTAGGCAAAGAAATACCCTTATGGCCTAGTATGATGTGTTGATCTTCTAGTAATTCCACTTTCACTAAATTTTGATCATGAAAGAGTCTGTAATCCTGATACCAATGCACACAGGGAGAAATGTCTCTACCTTCCTCACCTGATGAAGCTGAATGGTGAGAAATTCAGGAGAGAGAAAAGAAAGGACTTCTTCAGGACTCAGAAAATTAGGCTTGAAAGAGGACATTTTAAAATAGTCTTGTTTTTTGCTTTAGTAACTAGAGAGGCCCTGATATACCTGCCATCACTGAAGAACAGTAAAAACAAGATTGTTGGAGAGAAGTATACCTCTTTGAAAATCAAATTTACTTGCTTGCTTGCTTGCTTTTGTTAGCAATCTGAATCCCACTGTTCTTCTTGAATCATATTAACCCAGCAGCACAACCCAAAATGGAAATTTGCAGTGACCAGATAGAAGGAGTATGACTATGGCAGCAAAGAGCAGCCAATAAGACCTGGAATCTCCCGTTTCTGCCAAGGTCACTACCAATGAAGCAACACAGACTGTTTGTACACCATCATTTAGGAGAGGATGGAAAACACAACTTCCACACTCTGTTAGAGAAAACCAAAGTTGGGCAGCCTTGGGGATGAAAGAAAGCTTGAGACATGAGGACACACCCTTAAAGAAAACTTAGCAAGATATCTTCAAGCCAAATTTAGGAGAATATGTGAGGATGCCCAGCGTACATACTTCTTAAAGAGATATAACGAGTGAGCTGGGAAGCGTGACTCTGTGTATGCCATGTTTGAATGACTTTCCTCATTTAAGCAGACTTGTTTGTAGAGCTGTTTTGCCATGAAATCCGAGACCTGTGGGGATTAGGAAGAAGGGATTTTTCTTCTTTAGTGTCACACCAAGTTTTATATTACTGCTTATCCAGAGAACTGGGAGTGGGGGTAGGAAACAAAAGTGAAAAAGAATATAAGCAGTGGACTCGATATTACAGGAAGACAGGTCTGAAAGCATGAAAATAAGAGATGGAAAATTAAATGAATACTCAATCTGAAAGGGGAAAGAAATTAGCAAATGTCTAATTCTCTTAATTCTAATCTTAAATTTGGTGCATTCCTCTTCTTTTTTTTTTTTTTTTAATTTGATTTATATGCCGCCCTTCTCCGGAGACTCAGGGCGGCTTACAATGCGTTAAGCAATAGCCTTCATTCTTTTGTATATTTTATACAAAGTCAGCTTATTGCCCCCACAAACTGGGTCCTCATTTCACCTACCTTAGAAAGGATGGAAGGCTGAGTCAACCTTGAGCCTTGGAGAGATTCGAACCAGCAGAAATTGCAGGCACTTCTGACTGAGTTTGAGATATTTTAAAAAGTGCATATTACCTAAAGTTACATTTCAATAAGCAATTCTTTTGTTTCTCTTTTATTTTCATTAGCGGATGGAGGTTTGTGTTTAAATATCCATATTTAAACATATACATTTTGTCTCGTGCAATGCGTGTTCTGTGCATATCTTTTCCTAATATGAAACATTTTTGTGATTTATTTTCACAAACATGCATATTTGGAAGTATATGTCCCCATAAACAGATTTTGTTTTCTAGCTGGAAGACAATACAGTAACATTCCAAGAAGTGCAAATTTCAGAGGAATGTTGTTATTATTTTCTATTGCAAATCTGTTCACATTAAAATGCAAAGTGAATACATTTTCCCCGTTTCCTGGTTAGAAGATATTTACCCAGTCAAAGCTCAAAAGCATATTGTTGGTGAAGAAAAGGGCCTAATTTTCATATTTAATTTGGAGCGGAGGACATGCAGCCTCTAAATCCCTTTTTTCCAACTCTTGAGGTTTGACTTGGTTGCAATGTCTGAAAAATAATGATACTATTTGCTGCCATGAGGAGGCAGGGAACATGCAAAAAAAATTGTGTAAATTCTAAAATAAGCATAATCAAAAAGCAACACACACATACACACACAACTCTACAGGTCCTATCTACATAAATGGCATTGACCCAACCATTTTGCGTTATTGCTTTACTATTTCATATTACAGAGAAGAACTAGATGTAGTGAACCACCACATATACCTTGGCCAATGGAACTCAATAGAAGATAATATGAATGGAAATTGAATGGCACGTTAAATGTGGTTGACAGTCATTCAGCAAGCTAAGCGTAAGTTTAAGAGCAATCTCCCTCTATGCCTGAAGAGAGAAGTTTTCAATCAGTGTGTGTACCATGTTCTAACATATGCCAACAAAACATGGACACTAACCTCACAATCGATACAAAAGCTACAAGTGGTACAAACAGCCATAAAAAGAAACATGCTCGGCATCACAAGACAAGATTTAAAGACCTGCACATGGATTAGAGAACAACGAAAGTATATGAGATCATCAAAAGAGTAAAAGAATGGAAATGGAAATGGGCTGGTCACATAGCAGTCATAGACTGGATCCCACTTGATAAAAAGCACCCATGAAATAGACCTAAAATAAGATGGAGTGATGACATCAGCAAATATTGCGGGCCCAATTGGCAAAAGGAAGCTCAGGACCATATCGGTTGGAAACATGCAGAAGAGGCCTTCACCCTGCAGAGGACAGACAGTGGCTAGAATGATGATGAATGATTACAGACCTTACCTCTTCAATGTCAAGTATATCCCACCCCCTAAGTGTATCCCTTAGCCATACAAAGTCTTTCAGAGCTTCAGACCCAACATATTTTGTCTAATACATTAACTTTGTATAAAGTTTTAATAATTCTATCTGATGTCTAATTGTTTTCAGTAGCTGCTTATTACTAGATAGATATTCAGCATTCTTTACAACTGAATGAATCGAGGACCTGCAGCTAATTCTACCCCATTTCTTACTCTACTTGAAGATTTCTTAAAGCCTATAAACAAAGTAAGGAAGCCCTACCTCAAGTCTCTTTCTGAACTCTACCCTCTGTATTTGATTGTAGGACTAATCAGAGTGGAAAGCGTTTTGCAGGGTGAAGGGTCTGCTTTCCTTCAGAAACAAACTTTTTTAAAAATCCAGTCAATTAGAGTTGGAGGCTTAGGCTACCATTTATCTCATGAAAAAGGGGATTAAAGCCTTCTGATAATTTATAAAGTGCCTATAAAGGGGAGGCTGAGCTTTTATCGGCGCTTTCAGGCAACATAAAGCACGCAAAGACCATGTCTAAAACCACCCAGGACTGCATTGCAGAAGATGACTGCTAATAAGCTGGAACTTCAAAACTGATCCAGGGAAATCACTTGGATCTTTTTCAAGTTTGTTACAAGACATGGTCTCTAGGAATGGCTGCCATTTCCCATTGGGAGCATTTGAGCTGTGACCATAAGCTTTATTGTGGAAACATTAGCAAATACTCTCATGAGAAAAATAAATAAGGAGCCATGGATTTCAATCTGTCAAAAATGAATTTAGTCACAAATAGACAAGGATCATGTGCAGTACATGGCCTAATTTCGTTTTAAGGTTGAGGCTAGCTTCAACAGGCCCCTGGCAGCATGCAACTTAGTCCTCAAAAAAGCAGTTCCAAAAAGCTGCTTTGAAGCACATGTGAAGCCAAATGGGATCATGATTCAGACCCATGTTCCCAAGAAAAAACACAGCTGCCTTAAAGCATTATAACAAGTGGAAAATTTGCTCTCTTGTGTGCTCCAAATCACATTTTTCATTTATTCCAAAATACTGTATAGCCCTGGTAGCTATCTGCCCCTAAGAGTATAGCAGAATTGGAAGGAACCTTGGAAGTCTTCTTGTTCAGCCTCCCTATACCATGTCAGCGAAATGGTTATCCAATCCTTCTTTAAAACCTCCAATGATAATTTCTGAAGGCAAGCTGTTTCATTGATTAATTGTTCTCACTGTAAGCAAATTTCTCTTTAGTACTAGGTTGGATCTCTCTTTGATAAGTTCCCATCTGTTACTTCTTGTCCTACCTTCAGTGCTTTGGAGCAGGAGTCCCTAACCTCTGGGCCATGGCCCACTACTGGGCCATGAGCCATTCGGAACCAGCCCCTGGAAGTGGTGGGTGAATGCATGCGCATCCCCACTTGCGCAAGCAGTGAGTGAGTGTGTGCATGCACGTTTCATTTGCGTGAATGACGGACATGTGTGCCTACTGCTCACACAAATGGAGCTGTGCACACACATTTACTGATCTCTCATGCAAAACCATCCCTTCTTGCCCTGCCCCCCACTAGTCCACAAAGCCAGAAAGGTTGGGGCATTCTGCTTTGGAAAATATGTTGACTCCCTCTTCTTTGTGGCAGCCCCTTAGATATCAGAAAACTGCTATCATTAGCTTTAAATGTGTAAACATGTTTTAGCTTTTTCTAAAACTTGTTGCTTTATTTTTATAAAAAGAAAAGAAGGGATGTAAGAAAGAAAAAATGTCCCTCCGCACAAACTAAAAAAGAAAGAGAATAAATGATGATGCCTCTCTTTAACAATGGCCCTATCCATGTTGTGTTTTATTCTTACTTGTACTTTTTCCACAGCTGCCAATAGATTACTCAGAAATTGCAGCCTTTGAGTGTGTGTGGGGGGGGGGAATGCTGCTGTTTGATAACCATGGGCTTGATGCCATACAATGTGATAAGTATTGGTGTTTATCAAAATGAAGCTATTTATTGAATTTTGTATATGCAAATGTAGTACTGTGTACTTGTTTCAGTCATCTACAAGGTTTTCACCAAGATAATAGCAAAAAGAATATTGAGAACATTAAATGATGCACAGCCAAAGGAGCAGGTAGGGTTCAGAAGTGGCTACAACACATCCAGGTAGTTCAGCAAGTCATTGAAAGGCACAACAAGTACAGCATGCCTCTGTGCATGGCTTTCATTGACTATTAAAAGGCATATGACTCAGTATTCCAGCAAGCAATAATTAAGACATTGCTCAACCAAGGCGTAGACACTGCTTACATAAACTTACTACAATCAATATATGAAAAAACAATGGCAACAATTTGCCTTAATGATCTTAAAGTGGTAATCAACATAGATAGAGATGTGTAACAAGGTGATACAATATCACCTATCCTTTTCTCAGCCTGCCTTAAAGAAATATTTCACAAACTAGACTGGGCTAAAGATGGAATAAAAATAAGTGGCACACTGGCGCCTATTGAAACCACTTAAGATTTGCAGATGATGTTGTTCTCTTCTCACAAGATCCAAAAGAGCTACAAAGAGTTGCAAGCAGGAGAACCATTTGGTTTTAAAAAATAAACCTGAAAAAGGTAGACCACTAAATATACCTTGGCCAATGGATCTCTATGGAAGGTGATACAGTAAAGGAAATTGAACAGTGTGTTAAATATACAGTAGTTGGCAGGCATTCAGCAAGCTAAGTGCCATTTTCAAGAACAACCTCCCCCTATGCCCAAAGAGAAAAGTTTTCGATCAGTGTTCCTATTGTGTTCTAACATATGCCAACGAAATGAAATGTAGACACTAACCTCACAATTGATACAAAAGCTACGAGTGGCACAAAGAGCCATGGAAAGATACATGCTAGGCATCACAAGACAAGATATAAAGACCTGCAAATGGATTAGAGAACAAACGAAAGTATACGATATCATCAAGAGAGTAAAAAATATGGAAATGGAAATGAGCTGGTCCCATAGCAAAAAGAACTAATGGCAGGTGGACCAAGAAAGTCATAGAATGGGTCCCACTTGATAAAAAGCATCCACGAAAGAGACCTAAAAGAAGATGGATTGACGATATCAGCAAATATTGTGGGCCCAATTGGCAAAAGAAAGCCCAAAACTGTATTGGTTGAAAATTTGTGGAAGAGGCCTTCATCCTGCAGTGAATAGACAATGGCTAAAATGATGATGAGGGTGAAGAGGAGAGTGGGGGGAGGAGGAGGAGGAGAAGGAGGAGGGGGGGAGGATTGTGTAAATTTACAAGAATCATCTTTTCCCTAAAAATCAGTCTTCCATTTTACAATGGTGTAATGTCTATCATCATCTTAAGGGATCAATATCCTTGTAGAAGAAGACAATTCTTTCCAGTTCTCTGCACAATCATCATCCACCTGAAAACAGATTATTCAGTCAGAGATAGAAGTGGAGGAAAGGTGCTACCTAGATAGCAGGCCCTCAAATTTTATACACACAAATCCAAGTCAGAACAACTGCTCTCTAAAAACTGAGCCATAGGGCAGAATAATTATTGAACATCCAATTATCTGGGAGTTGTATATGATGCATATGTGACCGCCAATACAGTAGCATGTGATGATGTGTGGAGTGAGTTGTGAAATACAACGAGCTTTGTGGCATAGTTTCTAGGATTATTTGGATTCCAAGCATCCTTAGCTTTTGCATTGTGTGGCTTAAAGCTTATGGTTCTGCCAGAGCTGTTTAAAAATCATTCAGCACCACAAATTTCTGTTTCACATGACCTGCATGCAAACATCCTCATTCTTGTCTTTCTTGCTGTGGAAGGCAGACAAAACGATCTATTTATCACCGCTGTTGGAATGTTAGTATATCCTGCTAAGTGATGATTGAACTAATTGAGCCACCGTGAAAGAACATGCAATATGTTAAATTGCCTTGCAAGGAAGGCAACTTGCAAGACATCACCTGAAAAAAGATAAGGTAAAACACTGTTAAAACATTATTTTGCACTGTAAATAGCTACTGTCCTTGGTCTAAGAGTTTCTTATCTATAATTGAGCTTTCTTAACCAATGGTGGGCAATTTCTCTATGAGCTGACAACACAGGCAACAAACCTTCAGAATGGTTGTCTCAACCTAGCCCTTCCATTCTCACAACAGTACAATAAAGCTAGGTTTTGACTTAATGTATCCAAAGTATAATAATTTAAGTCTAGACATTTGTGCCCAAGTTAGAACTCTGGATTTTGCTCTACGATCCATTTGCTTAGTTTTATAACTTACTGTAGTACTCTCAGGATTCTTCTCCAACATCAAACTTCCAAAATATTAACACTCTCCTGCTTCTTCCAAGTCTAGGGTCACAAGGAAAACCATTGCCTGTACAATTCTCCTATCTGTATGTATAGACATATATAGTCAAGGAGAGAAGAAATCTAGAACTAAGGAGAAATTTTCTGACAGAACAATTAATCAGTGGAACAACTTGCCTCCAGAAGTTGTGAATGCTCCAACGCTGGAAGTTTTTAAGAGATTGGACAACCATTTGTCTGAAATGGTATAGGGTTTCCTGAGCAGTGGGGCAGCAGGTTTCCAGAGCAGGGGGTTTCCTGAGGGAGTTGGACTAGAAGACCTCCAAGGTCCCTTCCAACTCAGTTATTCTGACATACAAAGATATAGTCTTTACTGTTATCTATCAGATGCTAGTCTGTAGAACATTTCTTGACTGCTGGTTCTTTTACTGTTGATGGTTGATTCTAAAAGGCAGAAGATATCCCCCATTTCCAAATCCCCATTGTCATGTCTAAGGCTAATTACTGTGCCTGATGTCACTAGTTCCATCTTCTTTATATTTAATCTTAGCCCTGCTTTCCTATTCTGTTCCTTGACTTTC
Source organism: Pantherophis guttatus (assembly GCF_059756535.1). Classification (NCBI taxonomy): domain Eukaryota; kingdom Metazoa; phylum Chordata; class Lepidosauria; order Squamata; family Colubridae; genus Pantherophis; species Pantherophis guttatus. The sequence goes on along the minus strand of NC_142063.1, from coordinate 285,449,287 downwards.
ATTAGTAGAGCTTGCAGATCATTGACATTTTTAACTATCAGGGTAGTGTAGTCAACATTAAGTTAAAATGTTTTTTTAAAAAAGAAAAACAAGTATCAATAAAGGAGAATATTTGTAGTTTGGGCTTGAAATGAGGGGTCCTTGGTGCTTTCTGAGCTTGGTTGTTTTCTTGCTGTTATTTCATTACCCAAACTAGGTATCATCATCAGTGCTAATAAGGAGTAGGATTTGCTCTCATTTATAATTTAGTGGCTTGCCCTGTCATATTGGTGGGGGTGGCCTTAGAGGTTTTTTGTTTGCACTGTTTACTGTTAGCTTGTTTGGCAGTTCCTTGTTTGGGTATTTGGGTATTTCTTGTTTGTTGGTCTAATGTTAATCTTTGAGTTAAAGTGTGCTCATATGGGTGCTGTTTTCTGGTGAGGAGATGTTTTGGCCTTTTCATCCCTTTTTTGTTTGTTGGCTTTTGCACAACATATGGACAGACTTAACCATCATTTCAACTAGGAAACTGTGATCATCCTTGACCAAGCCAAGTCCAAAAACACTAGGGAATTTCTGGAAGCATGGCACAAATTAGCCATCAACAGACACATAGACATAAACAATATCTACATACCATGTAAAAGAGACAATCAACAAGCCAAAAAGGGAACAATGGTATTGGGCCTCCTGCTTGATCAGGGGGTTGGACAAGAAGATCTCCAAGGTCCAGTCCAACTCTCTTATTCTATTAGGGGCAGATAGCCACCAGGGCTAGGCAGTATTTTGGAAAATATTTAGATAATACTCTTATCTAAGGTTGCATAAGTCCGGGTTTATGTAACCTAAGGACCAAATACATAGTCTTCAAGCATTGCTATTTTGCAGTGGGATAAAAATGTAATATTAATAAACAGCATGGTGTAGAGGGAGTACAGGATGGAAAGGAAATAAGACTTTTTCTGTTATTCAGAGCACTGAATTAGCATTATACTCTTTCCTGCCTAGGAGACTGCAAGGATTACTAAGATAATGGACGCCTCGTCTCATTAGCTTTGACAAGCTAGTGTTTATGAAGCACTCAGAACACTTGAAACATCCTGCAATAAATGCTGAGAGCGTTATTATTTTTCATTACTCTTACCCAAGTGAGAGAAAGAACACAGTGCTCCAACATACAGACGAAGTCTGTGTGTGGTTTGGAAACTGGCAAATGGTTAATTGACTCCACTCTGTTCCTCCTAATTAGAGAAATGTTGTGCTCAAAACTCAGTTTTATGACAAAGCAGCTACAGCCCTTTTCAGTCCCTTATTTCAGAAATCTTCCGTCTTTTTCCACCCAGCTTAGTGGCATTATAGGGATGCAATGTCTCCAAATCTCTGTCTTCCCTAATTAATAAACAAGTTCAGACTTGGAAAAATAGTGGCTCCAAGAGCTTTGACATATCTTTTTCTAGAAGAAGCTTATCAACCAGGAATTTACATCTACTGTTTTGTGAATCGGAAGAGCATATATGGGCATGGTAGTCACCACTGATTTCCTATCACATTTCTGTGATTAGGGCTACCTCAGGGAGTGCCAAAAGGGATTGGAAAAAAAAGTATTGATAATCGGGCTTCTGGTGCTCCGGCATGCGTGCATGTGCATTCTGGTTTGGGCACTTGGTGCCAAAAAGGTTCGTCATCACTGCTCTATAGAATCTTTTAGTCCTAGCATTTTCCCCCCAAAGCATTTCAATCTCCTTTTCCCATTCTTCCATTTTACTCTCCTTGTGACACCAAGTTGTAAATGAAAGCCAGTCACCGATTTAACATTTTGGGGGGGGGCATAGACTAGTTGTTTAGTTGCTAGCTCCAATATTACCTGGAATGTTAGGAATGTTAATGAAGGTTTTTAACTTTGGAAGATGGTTTGTGATAGGAAGAGGAAAATTTTAGTGGTAGTAAAAGAAAATAGGAAAAAGAAAATACAAATGGATGGATGGATGAATGCAATTATGGATGGTTCTTGATGGGGATGATTGTTATTGATTTGATTTGATTTGATTTGATTTGATTTGATTCTATAGAACTCAAGAAATTATTCTTGTAATAGATGTTGTCAGATAGTGAAGTCAGATAGTTGTTAGATGGTGTTGAATAAATTAGTGAGAATCAGGTAAGGTTGAGCGGGGCTGCAATTGGATTCACCCCTGGACTTGCCTGTGAGCCACTGGGAACAGAATAGCTTTCCCCAAAATGATGTGAGTGGTTGATTGGATATGAGCTACTTTGGCAGGATAGCCAACAAAACTAAGTAACCAGATTTGGTAGCATGAGAGGAAGTACTGAACATGCATGATAATGGAACAAAAAATATTTGGTGTCTTGCCAGGGAAGGTATCAACCATTGATTCTTGGTGCTAGCTATTTCAGAAGACTTTTTGGAGCTGATCTGCAAAATCAGATGAGCTGGAAAAGATCTAATCAGACTGAGTGGAACTTACAAGAGTACATTTTCTAAGTGACCACCAATAAGGACTGAGGAGAGTATTTCTCCTGCAGGGACAGAATACCACTTTTGGGAGAACCATGTAATTTAATGCACATTAGTGTTATGTAGGAAAGGACTCCAGAAAAGCATCAGGAAACATTGGAGTATGTTAATAGGGATATAAATGAATTGCTTCAGATGACTAGTTAGATTAAGTGGTTAGTATTAGATGAATAAGGGATTGGGTGGATGATACCAAGCTAGATTGGTAGAAGTATCCTGCACATGGCAATTAATCTTGGCAAGGTGTGTGGTGATTTGAGGAAGGACATGGGAGAGGGCCAATTTGACTCTTGGGGGGTATTTGACAGGTGCTCAAATTGGACCCTGAACAGGCCGTGTTTATGCCTGTCCCCTATTTTTCATTTATACATTTATTTTTATTACATAATCACAAGTATATTTTGCGTTTATTACAGTTGTTTAGTTCATCCATTCTTGAAGAAGCCCTCCCTGGAACTGAACAACTACCAACTTTCCAATTTTTCTGTTTTTCCAACTCCAACTTTTCTTTTTGGTGGAGGTTGTGAAAATGATGGCTCAGGACCCTAAATGAAGTGGGTTATTTAGACCCTTATTAGCCAGAGTTAAGGTCTGGGTATGAAACAGAGGGAGAGCATTGATCTCTGTGGTTGATGACTTGTGTCAAGATCAAGATGGGGGCAATGTGCCTGTCCTGATCCTTTTAGACCACTGTGTGGCTTTTGATACCATTGACCTTTGAATCGTGATACAACCAGCTACAGGGTTAGAGACTGGGGGCTCTGATTTTCAGAGGTTCCATTCCTTCCTTGATGCCCAGTTCCAATAATTGATAACTGAGGAGGAGAGATTGGCCCCTTGGTTGCTCTTTATGGGGTGCCATAGGGGTCAATGTTCTCTTTCCTCTTATTTCACAGTTCTAGCCACAAGGAAAAATTATCCAGTGGTTCAGGGTTCACTATTACCAGCTTGTACAGTGTGACTCTGGGGTCTACTGAAGATGCAGTGGACATTTTGTCCTAGTGCCTGGAACCGTTACAGACTAGATGGGAGAGAACATACTTAAAGTGAACCCTAGAGCTACCGTTTGTTCTTCCAAGCCTCCTGTATTATCTCTTGATGGGGTAGCATTGCTCCTAAAGGAACTTGTCCATGACTTAGATGTCCTTCTTGGGTGACACCAAATGCCTTTTGGAGTTTGGGTTTGTTTATTTTGGCAGTTGGTGTAATTTTATAAAATTGTTGTTTTACTTTATATTGTGAGACACTGAGAATCAGTATATGGTTGCTTTGGTCTATAAATATTATATATGTATACATAGAATTGGGCGTCATACACATTTCATATACTTATACATAACTGTATATAAAATTTGTATCCCACCTGATTCTCAAGATTCTGAACGGCTCACCCAACAATCAAACAAAGAAATGACAATTAATCATTAAAACAAAATAAAGAAAAAAGATGGCAAGCACAACGAAATGAGAGCTCTCACTCTCCCTAACTGAAGGCCTGGATGAAGAGCTAAGTCTTCATGGTTATTCTAAACAACAGTAGAGTGGATCCATCCAAATATACAAACATGCACACACACACACACACACACACGCACACACGTATTCATGTCCACATGGTTGGTTCTAGTTCTTGACCTCATTGAGGCCTACTCAGGGAAAAGCACTCCTCTTTGCCTTCTTAGATTTCTTGGTGGTCCTTTGCTACCTTCTGGATTGCCTGCAAGAACCATAAATCAGGCCAGGATTTTCATGGAATCCATTCCTATCTGAGGGGGCAGCACTCAAGTCCTTGGTGCTCCAGTATAGGGTTCCACAGGGCCAGTACAGCCTTGGCATTTAATATTATACATATAAGCAGCTTCATAACAAAGCATAACATTTATCTTTTTAACCCCGATCAAGCAGAACAATAGAAATGTGATACCTTTGCTGAGCAGAGTGAGAAAAGTTGTTTGCTATTTATTTAAAACAAATTAGCTATGGATATTTGTGTTCCATAACTGGATTAGAATGTGGGCATAAAGCAAATAAATCTGAGCATACCTGAAGACCAGAAGAGGTAATTTTCCGGCATTTTTTCCCAGACATTAGATAACTAAATATATCTTTTCTCATTCAGGTACATTCTAGCTTTGTTGGACTATAAGAACTACAATTCCTACAGCTCTTTACTAGGGTGTGTACAAGTTACTTGATAGCTATTTTTCCTCTTTTCAGTTATTCCATTGAAATTTCATGGATTTGAATTAGCCATGACGTTATTGTTTATGTCCAGTTGTCACCCACGACAGTGGTGCTAATGTCTTTCCTCAGAATGATGGAAACTCCAATAGAGCTCTCACAAATCACATTATGGTGGCAGTCAGCCTTTTGAGAGCCAGAAATACCATTTCCCAGACACAGAATTAGATGCTCACATGGGAAATATTTGCAACGTCTTGCACCCAGGAGTTTAGTGCCCCTGAATAACATGGGGAGGGGGGAATGACAAACAAGCTGTAGCTTTAAGACACTACCAATCTGGTCAGCAGCTACTCCAGCTTCAGATTTCCTCACTCAACATGATGGAAACCTTGCTTGTGGGAAAACAATTTAGGCCTCAGTTAGATCAATCAAAGAAGCAGAAATTCCTTGTAGGATTTGTGCATCTGGAATTTATAAACATCAGTCTGCAACCACCATCATCGGATCAGGTGAGGCTGTTTATTGAAACTGGAGGTGTAGTCTCATTTGCAGCACAGAATGCAGGTGGCAATGAAACTCATTCATTACTTCCTTACGGACAAACTTCCTGTGAAGCACATGCAACATACATTAAAAAAACAGAAAAATCTTTAATTGCATCATTGTGGCCATCAACTTGACTTGATTGACTATACCCTGCTCAGTTCTCTTGTTTTTGTAGATCTCAAATCAGACATAAGCTGCCAGATGCAGGATGGAAGAGAACTTTAAACTCTCCCCACTAAATCTCTCGCTCCAGTTGCTGCTTTTCTGAAGTATTTCAGGAAAATATTTATCTGTGTTTACTGATAGGAGAGCCTGTCAGAGACACCCAGCATTAATTCACCTAAATGATGAGGTTGCATTTGGATTCCTTTCATTTGCTCACATGCATGACTGTTGTTGAAAACTACTTTTATTTGAGAGGAACTGACTCTATTGAACAAACCAAAGGGAAAAAAAAGAAAAGCAGGGATTGGCAAAGAGATCAGATTTTATAGCCTGGTGAAAGTCTGGATACAGCTTTTCTCACTTCCAGAGACAGAACTCCAAGGGTTGACTCAAACTAAGAAGAAACTTATTGTCTGCTTCTGATAAGAAAAAGCCATTTTTCCTCAGATTTCAGACTTCCCCACATTTTCTTAAATTAAAAATGGGAACTTTAGAAGCATTCATGTAAATCATGGGTGTCAAACTCACATCGTCACAGCGGCATCACATGACGTACCAATACTTTTTCCTCCTTTGCTAAACGGGGTGTGGGCGTGGCCAGCGCATGACGCATCCGGCCCACGGACCAGGAGTTTGACAGCCCTGGTGTAAATGAAAGATTTCTTTCTAGAAATAAGATCATCTGAGATGTTATTGGGGACTCTCAAATGGAATAACACCAAGTCACCTAGGCCTATTATTATTTTTTAAGGAGAGGGAGGAAGAAGAGAAGGAGCAATCCTAATGATGTTGTACATGTCTTATCTTGTTCATAATAGCCAGAACTGAGCCAGTCCAGAAAACTGAGGGGAAGGTTCTGCTGCATCAGATGCCTTGCTTGTCACCCAACAAAGGGAGCAGGAGAGTCAATGTCAGGCATGTTTGTATCACATGATTGGTACCAGCAATAGGTACCAAGAGAGGTACTAAGAGAACTGAGGAATTTCAAGGTTGTTTTTTTTTAAAAAAAATACTTGCATGGGGAAAAGAGATATTAATGACTACCATGATAGAAATTCAGAGGCTGATAAACTATAACTTCTAGCTCTATATAATTTCTATCAGATCATGATACAGGATTATGCTGGAACAGAGATTGTGGGGATTTGAAGTCAGAGACAATGACAAGGAAAGCTTTACTTGAATATCTTCTAGTTCCTAGTAAACCAACTCAAGCAAAAAGAAAGAGAATGAGAGAGATGACATTACAATAATGACATTCCTAAAGAATAATTGTCCTGCACCAGTCCATGAACTTAACTGATATTGTATCTTAGAACCTTCATCTTCAACCTTGGAATTCTGAAAATTTTAATCTCAATGCATTTGTGGAACATGAAGTTGGGAAAGCTTTCTAAAGTATGGTTCTCTCTCCTTAATTCTGACCTAGTTTGTCCCATCTAATATGATTCCATACAACTTATACAATTTTGTTTAAGCATTCATGATTGTTCATGTGCATGTAAGAGAGTAAAAAAGGAAGATCTTAAGCTACCTTTGACACATAAAATATTATGACCTTTCTCTTGTTGGCACATCTTTTGGTTTTATAGATTCTGGCCCCTGGATCCATATAGTATGACTGTAAATTTCTGGTTATAGATTACTCTGATGTCCCCATAGAGGGTCACTGTTGATGAGTGGGGTGAGATCCAGATATTTTGGGTCCCCAAGTAACTCTTTAGACCAAAAGTGGGTAAGCCAAGAATGCACAGCCTGGCAGCATTCAATTTATGGTCCCCAAAATCCAACTAACTGGGCAAGGCTGAAACTTATGGGCCTTTACTTATTTGGAAGTCTGTTTAGGGGGCATAATATGGGCCCTAAAACTTGCAGAAATGTACAGCATCAGGAGCACTTCTTAAAAACCCAGAAGACCTCCAGGATCCACTTTTCACATGTGGGGAGGTTTAAGAGACAAAACTGGACCAATTTCATCAGATAAAAAAACTTCCATGGTTCCAAAATAAATAAATAAATCATTCCACTCTTGGGTCATCATATGTTCTCTGGCTTCACTTCTTGGGGCCCCAGGCAGGACACAGACCTGAAGTGTGACCAACAGGAAAAAGATTACCCTCTTCCATTTAGGGAATGGGATCATCTCCCAAGAATTAAATTGGCAATCTCTTATCTAAGTTAGATGTCACATTGCTTGCTCTGTCATAAGCACTAAGCTTATATAATGATATTGATTATGGTGGCTTGAGAAGCAGGCATGGGGATCATCCAGCCCATGCAGATTTTATTTACTAATGTAGTAGCAACAAGAAGTCCAGCCACAACAAAGAAGTTTTCATGATGCTCTGGTGAGGTGTGAGTTGCACATCCTCCTACCCACACTGCACATGTACGTGCAAACAAACACATACAGAGAGGGAGGGAGACAGAGAGAGAGAGATCTCATCAGTTAGTTGCCTCCTTATCATTCTTCATGTTTGAAACAGTGCCATCACATCTGGCCACTTCAATTTATGGAATAATATCATAGACTTATTTCCATAGAGATATTGCTTGGAATTTTTTCATACTGTCCGCTTTTATTCTTGCCATTTAAGTTTGGACTCATGTGTCCTTTAAATAACACGTTGAGCACCATTCCACTGTGTTCCTATTGACATCCAAGTAGAAATGCCAGAGGAGATGTTGAGCTTTGTATGAGTTACTTTATACTACCTTATTCTTGTTAAGGAAAATGGAGAGCACAATGGTTGATTTTTGGTGTCTGGAAAGAACCTCAGAAACATCATGAGACAAGCGCCAAACCTTGCAATGTTTACCTTCAGAAACATTGTGTTGACTAGGTTTCTTACAGTAGCTGCATCTCACATCAGCTGGGCATGTTTGTCAGCAGCTGCATAGAAAAGGAAGATAGAAAGTGGAGCCATGTAGTTTGGCAAGAAGAAAGGCCATGACTTCTGGAAGAGTGGTTGGGTGGGAAGAAGCTCCGCTCACTGGCGGGCCTAGCCGGACAAGGCCTCCCAACAGGTTTCTGCACCCTGGTGGGCCTAGCCAGTGAGGCTTCCCAGCCCACAACAAATTCCCATGCTGGTGGGCATTAGGCCCCTCAGGGCCTCCCCCACCCTCTCATGTGGTTACTTAACAACTGCAATGAGGGAGCTGGGATTGCAGTCATTGAGCAAGGCCATCACAAGGGCACCTCGCTTAACAACTCTAATGACATATGACACAAATTGTGGGCTCAATTTATGGCGGTAAGTCAAGGACTACCTGAAACCATACTGAACCAGTTTAGTAAAGTGAGAGGAAGTTTCTGTTGCATCAGGTATCTTGCTTATCACTGAGTAAAGGGCACAGGAGAGCCATATCAGGCATGTTTGCATCACATGGTTCTGGGCAGGAAAACCATAAAGTCCTCCTCAGGCCAAAAACAACAGTCAGAGAAGGAATTCATTAAGAAGGGAGTGCAAAATTTGGGTTGTTTGTCTAAATCACAGCTTGCAACAGACTGTCATTTAAGGAAAGCAATTCCATAGGAACTGGAGCTTGATCTGTTCCCTTTCCTTTGCTTCTTTGCTCAGGTGAACAGATTCCCAAGACAAAAAAAAAACTAGAACATATAAATCTGCATAAATGTATATTAATGTTAATCCATAGTTCTATCTCCCAAGAGTCACAGCAAAAAATACAAAAAAGAACAGGGGAAAACCCAGAAAATTATTGTTTGAAAGAGTTTCTTTGTAATGAAGCAGTTTTCAGTCCAATAATTTCAAATATTTCCCATTCTCAGTAACACCTTTATGTTACAAACAGTAACCCCCTACTTATCAGTCATAAAACGGCACACAAAGTAGATTTCCTCTTCCATGGCACCCAAATTTGATGAATGAAAGAAAACCCAAGCCCTGTGGTAACAGCCTCATATCACTGTATTTTGCACTCCTATCAGGAGTGCAAAATACAGATGACCATTAGCTGGTAGCCAACAGTTGGGATTTCTCTTTCTCTTTGCTACCATCTAGCAGTTGTCTGTATATTTGCAGTCTAGATACAATAGCCCTACTCCATGACATTTTTTGGTTTGGGAGGGTATACCAGTGCCAGAAGTGCCTCTCCCAAAATAAGAACCAGGATAACTGGTCATTCCATCCTTTGTTCTATCTGTCCTTTTTAATTAGGTGTTCAGTTTCATCCATACCAGTATGGAAGTAATGATGTCTTCTGTCTTACTGAAGGCAGAACTTGGCTCTTAAGCAAAACATCTAGAAATCAGCCTCTGAATATATGCAATAATAACGATGGAAGGTCCAAGGACTTGTTCATAGGAAGTTCATTTTATTCTAGTGAACAATAGTGCACTTTACTCAGACCGCTACTGACATTATATACAATGATAATCTTATTCATTTCTTTACTCCTTCAGCTGTAATGAGCCAGGCTTGCCTTGCCCTATAATGTTGCTCCAATGATACTATTGTTAGTAACATTATCATATCCCTCATCTGATGTCCTTCAGTAGCCATGTTGTCAATCAATCTACCTACGCACTTACTTACCATGTTATGTATCTGGATATCTGTCTATTTATCTACCATGTTATATATCTGGATGGCCTAAAGAATGTCAGCCAATAGCAACACACTTGTGACCCTGTACTAACAGCCTGGACAAAAACAACATCAAGCCATCTCTGTATTGTTACTAGGCAAATTACATGGAAATGCCTATGTAGTCTCTAGAAGTTGAGTTCAATACAAGTCCAGAACCTCATTATTTTTACAAATAAATCTCCTCAATAAATATTAAAGTATACAAGAGGAGCATCCAGCCCTCCCATTGAATAATGAGTCTGTATGGCTTCTTCCTCCTCCTTCTCGCTCCATTCTTCTTTACATGTCATGTCTTTTACACTGTCTGCCTAAGATCAGGGGCTATGATGCCAATAGGTTTCATAAATCAATCTGGATATATATATATATATTTGGGGGGGGGGCTAAAGAACAGGATAAAGTGCTCTCAGTCAGGGATGAAATCCAGCAGGTTCTGACAGGTTCTGGAGAACCAGTAGTGGAAATTTTGAGCAGTTCAGAGAACCAGTAGCGAAAATTTTGAGTAGTTCGGAGAACCAGCAAATACCATCTCTGGCTGGCCCCAGAGTGGGGTGGGAATGGGGATTTTGCAGTATCTTTTCCCTGGAGTGGGGTGGGAATGGAGATTTTGCAGTATCCTTCCCCTGCCATGCCCACCAAGCCATGCCCACAGAACCGGTAGTAAAGAAATTTGGATTTCACCACTGCTCTCAGTATATAATATATTTTTAAAACCCAATGTGTTAGGAAGTTCAACAAGTTTACAATCAAGATAGTTGATTTATTTGTTTTTCCTTCAGGCAATAATCTAGAAAGGGAACCTAGAATTTGTTTACGGTGATCTTTGGAATATGTCAGATGATTTGTACTCTATTGCTGATTATTCTTTGATGTTATTGTATCATCTTGATTGAGCTTGTTCCCTTTTGGAATACTGTAATGGGAGGTGGGATGTAGACTCAGAGATCAGAAAGGACAGCTGGGAGGTGCCATCTCCAGCAGAACAGTCAGTGATTCAAGTGATTTAAGGATTTAGAGCCAAAAAACGCATTTCCAGACGGAGCAGAGAAATTCTCTAACACGGCAACTGTCCCTGCGTCAACGTTTGTGTTTTTCTTAATCCCCACCATCAAGCAACATCTTTGTTGTGGCAGCTATACATGATTAAGATGAAGAAAGGTTGCTGTCACAAGCATGTAATTACAGGTTTCCTGTGTCACTCCCTGTTGGGAGGTCAACGACTCTCCCTTCTCTGTCAGCAGAAGGGGAATGGCAGGCCAGGGAGAGGAATCTGCCAGGGGAACTTCTTGCTAACTTTGGAAGGGGGAGGAGTGGGAGCTTAGGTCTTCAGTGCCATAGTCAGAAGACAAAATGGCTACCCAAGCAGAATGACAACGTCAATGAAGTCAAAAGCCAAGCAGAGCAAGCAGCGGAGGGAAGCAGGTGCACAAAAGGGAAAAGGAGAGTTAAATGAGGCAGGGAAGGAGAGCGGGGAGAACGCAGCATCCTGGAGGTTTTTATGCTGGGGGCCACCAACAACTGGACAGAAAAGCCAACTTGGGAACAGCAACTTAAAAGCTAGCTGATGTAATGCAACATAATCAATGGATCGGTTGGACTGAACATAGAATAACAGAGTTGGAAAGGACCTTGGAGGTCATTTAGTCCAATCCTGGTGCTCGAGCAGCAGACCCTATACCATTTCACACAAATGGCTGTCTAGTCTCTTCTTCATAGGGCAACCACAGCATCTGAAGGCAAGCCATTCCACTGATTGATTGCTCTCACCATTAGGAAATTTGTCCTTAGTTTTAGGTTGCTTTTCTCCTTGATTAGTTTCCATTCATTGTTCCTTGTTTTGCCTTCTGGTGCTTTGGAAAATAGTTTGACACCCATCCACCCCATCTTTGTGGCATCCCCTCAAATATTGGAACACTGCTATCATGTCTCCTCTAGTCCTTTGTTTCATTAGACTAGACATTCCCAGTTCCTGCAATTGTTCGTCATATGTTTTAGCCTACAACCCCTTCGTCATGCTTGTTGCTCTTCTCTGCACTCTTCCAGAGTCTCAACATCTTTTTTATACTCTGGTGACCAGAACTGAATGCAATATTCCAAGTGTGGTCTTATTAAGGCTTTGTAAAGCAGTACTCAGAGTCCACATGATCTTGATTCTACCCCTCTATTAATACAATTTAGGGCTGAATTGAGTTTTTTGGCTGCTGCTGCACACTGTTGGCTCATATTTGTTACTGAAATGTGTGAACATGACAGAAGCAAAAATAGCTCAGTTAAATGTAAAGATATGGATAACCACAATGGCAGACCACTAGCAGGGAGAAGCATAGGACTTCACTTTCTGCTGCAGTGTTTGTTAGAGCTTAAATATAAGGAAATTAAGAACAATTTTTAAAAAACAACTTTCTGCAAAGACCAAGATAGCTGCATATTTATCACTCTTGTTCTTTTAATGCCCTCTATGCTTATTTTAGGGACACGGTGGCTCAGTGGCTAAAACACTGAGCTTGTCGATCAGAAGGTCGGCAGTTCAGTGGTTCGAATCCCTAGTGCCACGTACCGGGGTAAGCCCCCGTTACTTGTCCCAGCTTCTGCCTACCTAGCAGTTCAAAAGTACGTAAAAAATACAAGAAGAAAAATAGGGACCACCTTTAGTGGGAAGGTAACAGCGCTCCGTGCGCCTTTAGCGTTTAGTAATGCCAGTCACATGACCATGGAGACGTCTTTGGACAGCACTGGCTCTTCGGCTTAGAAACTGAGATGAGCACCGCCCCTAGAGCCAGAAATGCATAGCATGCATGTGTGGGGGAACCTTTACCTTTACCTTATGCTTATTTTACATATATGTCAAAGCTTTTGCATAATTGTCACAGTCTTCATTTCCCCTTCCCATGCTATAAATGCTTAGTAATTTTTAAATTTCTCATTTAATGTACCCATGTGCATTACATACAGTATCCTTGCCTTCACTGCATCACATCTGATAAAGTGAACTGTGGTGCATGATATCTCTTGCCACAATAAGCTTTGGCTAGTTTTTAAGCATTTATTTGTTTGCTGAGGTACATACAAATTAAGTGCATGAAAACATCTCAACCTGGCGCCCCCAAGCCTGTACAGGTGGTGCCAAGCATTCTTTTTTTGAGAGTGCATTCCATAACTAGGTTGTCATTATTGAGTTTTCTCTCCTTTGCAGTTATAGAGGGCACTTCCAATAAGAAAAGTATTTGGAGCAGAACGTTGGCAGATCTTCAGATTCAGACAAGCTGGTACGGAAACTGGCTTTCCTTCAGCTATTTGGATCCCAAAGCATTTTAGAGCTCTAAAGGTAAGTGTTGGGGTAGCCTCTGCCTGTCTAGACCTTGTAGCCCCAGATTCAAATGAAGATTTTGATCACTTTCTAGTGTTAAAACTTACCAACAAATAAATAGTTAAATGCCAATGGTCTACTGTCAGAACTAACGTCTTTTTTGGCAAGCAGAGATATGTCGATTTTGCTCACCTTTATGCCAGCCAGTCCAAACATTTTTTTAATTATTTGCCAAGATGCAAACAATTCTGTTCCAAGTAAAGATTAATAAAAGGAATTGCTGGGTTAGAATATGAAATCATAGCTTTACAAGCGACAGTGCAAATATAAACCAGTTCCAGGGATACAGAATCTGATTTCTCTTGCAATTTAGATATGTACATCTGTCTAGTTCATTTATCAAGCATTTCAGGAAGATAACCACAATACCTTTGGCTTTATCTGGAAACAAATAAGGCCCGGTTGTAAAAACCACTGGAATGATATCAACAAACCTAGTTTTCCTGATTAAAAATTCCAGCCAATAAATTCTGCTTTAAAGGACAGTTCCAAATTGTCATTTTATCTTTTGTTATAAGAATTGGCAGTTTTGGTACATTAAAACATAACTGCTGTCCCAAAAATCCTTGCAAACCAAAAATCCACATATTAGGTAAAAACAGAGTTAGAATCTTCCTTAGTTGGGGGTCATTGTTGTTCCTGTTATCATTTGCAATAATTCTTTTTTCTGTTCTTTAACTGAAGGAAGCATTGAAAAGTAAAATGTTCCACTATTTCTTGCTCTTGGCTATTATAAAGATTTATTTGTAATAAAATCCACTCGTTCATAGCTCTACCACCGACTTATAGTAGTGTAATACAATCTACCATCTCTTTTGCTGCCCATTAGGGATCTTCACACTTGAAAATTGATTTGGACCTCGTATGATTGACACCAGCCCTCAATCCACCCAGGTATTTTGGACAACAATCAACCAGTGGAGCAGCAATTATAAGCAACGTTTGTTGCAGGAGATGATCTGAACCCTTCCAGTCTGCATTCAATTGCTGGCATGAGATGGAAACCACTGGTTGATCTTGCAGATGATCTATAGTGGGATTAAATGGAGATTATATTGATCTGCGTGAACTCTCAGTAGTGTTGATTACCATCAACAATAGTATCCCTTTGTGCCACCCATGAGGGTTAGGAATTGGGGATACTCCTTTACAGTGACTCTGCTCCTTCCTGAGTGAGTGGTTCCATTTGGTGTTGGAGGAGGAATAGACCTTGGGCCCTTCAATGGGATGTGCTTCAGGGTTCAACCCTCACCTCCATTTTGTTTAATATCTGCTTGAAACAGCTAGGAAATTTCATCCCAGCGGCATCCACAGTAACAATCACTGGCTTCAAAATGGTGGGTGTGACGATTGATCATAATTCTATCTCTTCTGAAGTGCAAAACTTTGATCTTCTGGCCTCCCCCACCATTTTGAAGCCAGTGACCATCAGTATGGAACATCTGTTAATTTGTGGCAAAGAGAAAGGCTTGAATAACCTCAAAGAAAGAATGGTTAAGGCAAAGTAAGAGAGAACTCAGTCCTGGGAAAGGAGAAGGCGTAAGAAAGAAACTCAAAATAACTCCGCCCTGAGTCTCTTTGGTATAAGAACTCTGGCAGGCTTTCAAGATTCTATTATTATATCCATCAACGATAAAGCAGCATGCCTGTAATTTCCCAATCTGGCCTACCTCAAAGGGCGCACAAGTATCATCAGTATTCTGACAATGCCCAGTTTCACTTCTATACCACAGGCTTAGCAGGAGATGCATTTCCTTGAGGCTAGGAGAGGTTGATCAGAACAGAGCATCCTTAGGATGACTCCCAGAAAAATGGAAGTGCTATTTGTCAAGAAGCATTCTGGTTTCAGAACACTCTGTCTTTAGTTTTAGATTGGGCGGCACTATCCCTGAAAGAGAAAACCCTCAACTTGGGTGCAAGTACAGAAGGTGGAGATCATAGCCTGGAGAGCCATAGCCCAATTTTGATTGAAGTGCCAGTGCCAGCCTTTTTGGTATCAAAAGACATTGGCAATGGTAACTTGTTGATACTTGCCTGGATTACTGCAATTCATTCTTCGTGAGGTTGCCCTGGTAGGCAATTCAGAAGATTCTGTTAGCCCTGAATATAGTTGCTTACTTGCTAACTGCCAATATTAGCACAATAAATGAATTCCAATTTCACAGGAGAAAGGCTGACTACTAATATTCTTCTATGTCCAATTCAAAGTGGTGGGTATTTTCTACAAAGCCCTATTTGTCTTAGATCCTCATTAGCTCCTGGACCATCTAACCCAGTCAGTGTCTGAAAGAGCACAAAGGACAGGATGAGAATTTCTCTCCTGGGAGCAGTCAAACAGAGAAGGTGTCAAGAATCAAGTCTTCCTTGGTGGCCTCCTTGGTGTTGCCTCCTGAGGTAAGCATGGTCCTTGTCCCATTGCCCTTCCAAAAACATTCAAGGCCAGCCTATTACAGTGGGCTTTAAGAGCTAGGGGTACTCTTTTGTGGAAGCTGCTGAATTAGTGTGTAGACTAGAGCAGTGATGTCGAACCTTTTAGACACCAAGTGCCCAAACTGCGTGCGCGCATGCCCAAACTGGAAGGTGTGTGCACGCATACGTGAACACTTGCATGCGCAGACATGCCCATACACGGACATGGGCACATGTGCAGCAGAGACCGAAGACCAGCTGGCCAGAGGGAGGCAGGGCATCCCAACACCAGCAGCATCATTTGCAGGGAAACAGAAGCTCACGAAAGAAACGCCATGGAGATCTGACCGGGGGCAACGGCGCACGTGCCAGCAGAGAGGACTCTGCGTGCCACCTCTGGGACACATGCCATAGGTTCGCCATCATGGGACTAGAGGAAAGTATTTGAAGATTGAGGCCATGCAATAGGTTTTTATTTCACTTTATGGCTCTTGTAGCCTCAGCATCCACAGAAATGTTCTGCCTTTGTCAAAATGCTGAAAGCCACATCATACCACTTGCTTAACCCATTCTGTACATGTCTGAGACATGACAATGCATGTACGAAAGGGGTAAGGCTGAATTTGTCATTCTCACCACCAGCCACCAGCCCCTTCAGCTACCACCACTAATGGGTTGTGATGTTGTTCTAATATTATAGTATGATAGTTTGGGTTGATTTTTCTAGGAATCACAGCTCCAAGAAAAGGTGGCAAAAAATTAAATGTAATAAACAAATAAACAAAATCAGGCTTCTATGTAAACCTGGAAAAAGTTGCCGTTGTTTTGAAGAATCTATTCATTAATGATTGTGCAACTCTTAAAGCAGCCACACCTTTCGGTGAAACATGTATCCCCGCCTGAACCCTTCCTTCTTGGCTCAGAAATTCCATCCATAATCAACTCCAGGGACATAAAGTGAAACATTAGCAAACCTAGGACCCATAAAAGCATTTTGAGGTATCAGTAGGCTTTTGCAGTATGTGCTCATTGTATGAAAATGAAGTGGAGATACAAAGGCATCAAATTATCTTGCAGATGTTTGCAACTTTCAACAATGTTTGCAAATATATATATATATATATATATATATATTTGTGGTTCTGATTGACAGATTTTGTTTTACTTGTAAAATAAATCACTGATTGTAGAAAACACTGGTAAAGAATTCGTTATCTATCTAACCACTTGTCTATCTTACAAGTCTGCCTTAAAATCAGGATAGTGAGTCTGAAAATAAAGTGCATTTATTTATTGTACTTTTATCCATCTGAACCAGTATAGAAATAAAAACTTCCTGTAAAATATCTGTCTGTATTGATCCAGGAACATCAAAAATGCAATCAAATGAATGTTTCTTCTTCCAAATCCATATAATTATTGCTTCTACGTAGAAAAGGAAAACAAGTCCTTAAGGCTGACACAATCTTGTACATGAATTGGGAATAAGCCCCACTGAAATTTCTGGGAGTGACTTTTGTATTGTTGCACATTCATTATTAACCACTTGCTGCTTTACCCCCTTTAATTTCTTTACCCTATATTCATGTCCATTCGATATAGCCCATCCTTGCCAGAGAGATTCAAATCACCCACTGCTGTTGATGAATGTGGAGAGCTCCAAATGTTTCCCTATTGTTTGCTCAATATAGCCAATGTAGACATGCTGTCCATTGAGAAACCAGACAGCTATTCTGCTAGAGATTTTATATATTGTGCCAGTGGAAAGATGCTTTTTTGCATTCAAAGTCAGTCTTTACCAGTTTGCAGGTTTGAGCAGAAAGCAAAGAAAGCCAAGCCCAACAGCCTTTTGGATAAAGGGGGCCCAGCTTGTTGAAGCCTAGTTTTATACTTATCTACTCAAAGGTCATTGCTACTGAGTTCAACTGAATGTTCTTCCAAAGTAATTTGGCTATTACAGCCCAAAGGTTGTATTATATACTGTGTTTTCTTGAAAATAAGACCCTGTCTTATATTTTTTTGAATCCTGAAATAAGCTCTTGGCCTTATTGCCTTACACTCAAAAGCCCAATTGGGCTTATTAACAGGGGATATCTTATTTTGGGGGAAACAGGGTGTGTATAGATATAGATATCGATTAAATGTTTTTCTATCGAAGCACCTGGTCTACCCCAATATGGGAGGAAGCTTCCCTTTCGCCTTTCAGCTCCAATCCAGGAGTCCTCAGGCAGTCGCATTCACGACAAACCATTTTATACCAAATTTATATTGGGGTAGACCAGGTGCTTCGACAGAAAAACACTTAATTTCTCCCCTGGCTCAAGCTAATAAAAAGAGGAGAACTTGTGGCTCAGAGGTTAATACAACTGTCTAATATGCAGGCAGCCCAAGTTCGAATCCAAGTAAGGGTATGGCTAGCTGATGAGAGCTAAATAGTTTGAAATAGATCTATATTAGTCTCCCTTTATTTCTTTATCAGCATATATGTGTATGTGTATATGTATATGTATATTTATATGTATATGTATATGTATATATAGTCAAAATGAAAAACTGGTGTTGTAAGGCTTAGAATGGAATTTCCAAGAGCAAGTGCTTTCTCTTTCCTCTACTAAATGGCGGAAAAATGAAAGACTTTCCATTTTTAAAACATGAAAGAACAGGAAGATAAAAACAAATTGACAAGCATTACACACACATACACAGAAACATGCACACACACATTCCTGTTCTTTAAACCTCTTAGTAAGAACTACAATTTGGCATCAGATCAGGTTAAACTGTCTTTAAATCCATAATGGCAAAAATCCAGTTGCCATTTTTATACATGTAGAGAGGGGAGTATTGATCATGATATTTTATTATATATTATATTATATTCAAGAACAGATATGGACTTCGTGAATGTATAATGATCTGATCTGACTGATTACAAGCACTCATTTTCAAAGTCTCCTGGTTGCATCAAAAGAGCCCTGTACATAAAGACTGAAAACTAACCCCCAGTGTGTTATGTTGCACCCAAAGATAGAAGAGCAGAAGCAAAATACACATGATTTTATTTCCCTTTCACGTTTATAGGTAGAGTTTTTCCCAGGATTTTGATTCCATCAGTACAACATCAGTAAAATTGCCTTCTTGAGGTTTCAGGACCATTTCTTCTCAAATTACAATATTGTCCAGAAAGAGAAGATGTGGCATTGATCTTAGACAAAGAATAAGCAACCTGATACTCTTTGTGGATTGGATTACAACTCCCACAATCTTTTGTGATTGACCATGCTGCCATGGACCAATGGGAGTTGAAGACAAATATCTGGAGAACATCAGATGGCCCTTTTTTCCAGCCATCTAAAAATAAAGGTTACTCCATAGCATCAGTTTCTTATCAGATTTGGGGTTAAAAATAATAATTTTCCCCCTGTAGGGCCCAAATGTATATGACTGTCTTCAGTTTGGAAAGATAATGGAATTTCTCTTATAATTAGAACCATGAACTTGCAAGAACTTAAACGGTAGTAATTCTTCATTTGAACCCACATTGCAGAATAGTCCTATCTCTTTTTCATTCCAATACGTTATTGAAGTTAATAAGTTTGCCCAACTATATTTTAATCAGGAAAATTAATTATTTAAAAAAAAATATTAAAATGAAATATTTTCTCATATGAAAGGTGTACCTTTGAAAGAAAAAAACTAGTGTTTGTTACATCCATAAAAACTTAACGACTAACTTGTCAGTCTTGTTGAAGTATTTAAGTGGAACTAACAATGACACTGCTTTCAAAATATATATCCATATTAATGCAATACTCATTTTCATTCATTACGTCTTCCCCACAAATTTAGGCATATTTTCATCCATCACATGTGGTCCCTCTGATTAATACTGTACAGTTTAAAATATTTACATCCATTGAACAGGACACTTTCCTAGAAATTGTAATCCCCAGGATTCTACTGTAGACAATAAACAAACCATTTATGTCCCAAAGGTGCTCTTTTTTTTTTCTTTCAAGAGGCAACTGGACTTTCTTGTTTTTATTTGAAGACATTTTGCTTCTCATCCAAGAAGCTTCTTCAGCTCTCACATAAAGGCCATCCAGATTTGTAGACCGGGTGTAAAGTAAGTGAAACCTCAGAATGAGTAACGGTTAGCAAGAAATGCTAAAAGAAAAACCATTAAAATCTTTTTTTCAGGTATGTCCAAATAAAAGGAAGAGAAAAGAAACCACAAACTAAGTAAAGTACAAAGTAAAGAAAACAAAAAGATAGCCAAAAGGGAGAGGGGGGGAAACCCGTAGTCATTCTTTGTTCCGTTTTCTCTGAGAAGAAAACTTCTTCCAATGAAGAACTATGAAGAACTGGTAGAAGGACAGTGAAACCTTAAGGCAGGGGTCTCCAACCTTGGCAACTTTACGACTTGTGGACTTCAACTTCCAGAATTCCTCAGCCAGCATGCACTGGCTGAGGAATTCTGGGACTTGAAGTCCACAAGTCGTAAAGTTGCCAAGGTCGGAGACCCCTGCCTTAAGAAATACCTACTGACCTTGAATCAGTTTATACCTCAAAGACCAGGTGGCTCATGTTCTAAGAAACTGGAAGAATTGATGAATACCTGTTACCCTTGGAGAATGGCTGAAGTACTAGATGACTGAAGCAAAGCAATTGTGTTCTTGTCATTCATTCATTCTTTCAAGCCCTGATATATTTCTCCCAGGCACCTAATGGGTATTAGCCTTGATGGCAATGTGATTATTTCCCAAGGGAATTTGCTGGGAGACTGGTGGGCTTCCGTGTGCAGTTGGTTGGTTATGTAAGAACAGACTGAAAGACTAGATGGGCTAACAATCCAATCCAGCAGGCACTGGATTATGTTAAATGATAGGAACTGATATCCAGATTTCACCTGGAAATATACTCATCAGTCATGAGAGAAACAGAGGGATATTGAGCATCCACAGGGGTTAGAAAACAAAATACAATGTGATTAGTTTGTCTTGATAAGTACATGTTTTGTGATCAGCCAACCTCCTCACAACAGGCACTATGTAAATGAATTCATAATATGTTTTCAGAACCTCAAAAGATGTCTTGGGTACCCAAAAAGTTGGTAATCCCTGTTTTACCTATTCAAGGTTAATGTTCTTCTGCAATCTCTGTTCATTCTTATACAAAACTTCAGTTATCGTAATCTATTCCATTCATTATTCCGATTAAGTAGAGCAAAAGAGATATCTTACTCATAGAAAGGAGCAAGACCATTCCGTGAACTTTGATGTCCTTCCAAACAAAGCAATGATTTCACCTTCTACTAAAAAGCTGCGGACCCCGGGGAAATTACACGCTCCTCTGAACACTGCCCATTTTCTTGCACTATTTGTACCTGGAACTTCAGCTTGTACAAAACTTACATAATAACTATGTTTGTTAACATAACAACAAACAACTCTGTCTGTTTGTCTTTTGATTCCATTCCCAGAAAAGGCAGGAGAAATGAGGTACTGCTGGAAAACCATACGAAAAGGGGAAGAAATGGATTGCATGGGAATATATTCAAGTCTTCCAAAGCCACATGTCAAAATGAGAGTTGTAAAGGAAATTCACCACAGACTTCTTAAGTGAAACAGTGTGATGGAGCAAAGTGGCATCCATTGTGGCACAAAGAGGAAATTTACACCACCCACTATAGTCTGGAAATATTCATTAGCTCACAACTGCATACAAAAATGTGAGCATCTTTTTTTTTTTTTAATTTGATTTATATGTCGCCCTTCTCCAGAGACTCAGGGCGGCTTACAATGCGCTAAGCAATAACCTTCATCCTTTTGTATATTTATACAAAGTCAGCTTATTGCCCCCACAACTGGGTCCTCAATTTACCTACCTTAGAAAGGATGGAAGGCTGAGTCAACCTTGAGCCTGGCAAGATTCGAACCTGCAGTAATTGCAGGCAGCTGGTCTTAATAACAGGGTGCTTTAGACCACTGTACTTCCAAGGCTCATCTGGGAAAATTCAATGCTAGGAAGCATCAGCTCAAAAGACATGTGATAACAACACAATTCCCTCCCCACTTTATGCATCAGCTGATATTAATTTAACCACTGCCATCATCTCAGAACTATTGGCATGTCTAGACTCCGGAATATCTATATTAAGGTGAGGAAAATGCTTCAGACGTTTGCATGCAAATGATCTGGAATAGATGTAGCAATCAATGCTGTAGACACACAGGGACATCTGAATATTTCTACAGTGAAAACCAAATATCATACACAAGCATACATATCATTGCATTATACAAAATCATTCATTTTCCCTGAAGCACAGGGTAGGTCTTTGCATTTATTTTTCCTAGTTTTTGTTTTCTCACTAAAAACTAATACAGGTAGTCCTCGACTTAGGACCACAATAGAGCCCAAAATTTCTATTGTTAAGTGAGACATTTGTTCAGTGAGTTTTGCCCCATTTTATGACTTTTCTTGCAACAGTTGTTAAGTGAATCGCTGCAGTTGATAAGCCAGTAACTGGGTTGTTAAGTAAATCTGGCTTCCCTATTGACTTTGCTTGTCAGAAGGATGCAAAAGTTGATCACATGACCTTGGGGTACAGCAGAGATCATAAATAGGAACCAGTTGCCAAGCATCTGAATTTTGATCACATGATCATGGGGATGCTGCAAAGGTCATAACTATGAAAAACGGTCATAAGTCACATTTTTCAGTGCCATTGTAATGGTCACTGAATGAACGGTTGTAAGTTGAGGACTACCTGTACTGACATGTCCCAAAGGTGCTTTTTTTCAAGAGGCAACTGGACTTTCCAGTTTTTCTTTGTTTTTCTTTGAAGATGTTTTGCTTCTCATCCAAGAAGCTTCTTCAGCTCTTGGATGAGAAGCAAATTGTCTTCAAAGAAAAACAAAGAAAAACCAGAAAATCCAGTTGCCTCTTGAAAAAAAAAATGCCTTTGGGACAACCACTCCATAGACACCTGTACTGACATTTCTTAATCTCTTATTTTATGATAGGCTTTTGGTTATTTTAGGCTTTTGCATTTGGTGGCACAGTGGTTAGAGTGCATACTGCAGGCTACTTCTGCTGACTGATGGCTGACTGCAATTTGGCAGTTTGAATCTCACTAGGCTCAAGGTTGACTCAGCCTTCCATCCTTCCGAGATGGGTAAAATGAGGACCCAGATTGTTGGGGGCAATATACTGACTCTGTAAACTGCTTAGAGAGAACTGTAAAGCACTGGTATATAAGTCTAAGTGCTATTACTATTCTTCATCTCATACTTCTAGCTGGGATGAGGCTTCTTCTCAAAGCTATATTTCTTCTCCCAAAGTGTTTTTAGTTGAGTTTATTTGTGGATGTGGGGTTTTTTTAAACAACAAAAGCTGGTGACTGCAAGGAAACTTTTTAAAAATAGAGAAGCTGCTAGAAGCAAAGTGAACAAGTCCACATAGCTTACAGCAGTACATTTATTTAGCGTATTGCAACGGCAGTTGCAAATACACAAATAAATAAATAAATAAATAAATAAATAAATAAATAAATAAATAAATAAGCAAGCAAGCAAGTAGGCAAATACAATATCATGAGTTTACAGAATTTTTTTGTATATAAGCAGCCCTAGGCCACTCTTAATATGGGCGAATTCACATTTAAGATGAGTTTGCATTCCAGTGCAGCTGATTAGAAAGACAGAGAAAATGGGATTCAAGGCTCAAATCTACTTTCAAATCTATTATTGTCATGGTAGAAGGAATTTTAGATTGCCATTTCTCCTTGGGAGAAAACAAAAAGAGTAAGATAGGACATTGAGCTATATTAGTATAGGATATCACCTCTTCATCTAGCATTATCCCAAGTTATGAGAGCATAACTCCCATAATTCTGTTTGGCATCTGTTTATTTATTTGTATCACACCTTTATTATTTGTACAAATAACTCAAGGGGACAAACATATCCAGCATGCCTACCTCCTCCTATTTTCTCCACAACAACCACCCTATGACATGAGTTGGGATAAGAGAGAGTGACTGGGCCAAGGTCACCCAGCTGGCTTTCATGGTTTCCTGCTTTCTAGCCTGGTGCCTTAACATTTGTAAATGGTCAGAATTGCATCCAGATTGGGAAATACTATTGTAAAGTTTGCTATTCTGAGGAATCTCCTTAAGCAATGGTGTGCTCTCTTTGAGAACATATGTGGTTAATGGATTAAATGAGAGTTCTTCCTTGTTTGTTTTGTCAGGAATTGCTCATGCAACTTGCCTCCTGGTTTGCACCTTCCTGGCTGCTTTTCCATAGGTGTATAGAAATTCACTTCAACTGTTGCATCATGTTTGAAAGGAAATATATTCACGCCTCTGGCTACACACCCAGTCATCCAGGGTAGTCAGGTTACACTTCTCTTTATAAACTGCTCTAAAATGTGTCATCAGCTCTAAAATGCCATCAAGAAAGGAGTGTTTTCTTTCATCATCATCATCCTTTCTGTCTTGCTCTTTAGAAGACACAGATAATTTGGCTCCTTGTTAAATCATTCTGTATTCAGACTTTAGTTGTCCAGACTATGCCAAGACCAAAACAAACCCCAGAAAGAAGGAAAAGGTTATACAGCATAACACAAACATTTGTGTCTGAGTGCACAAAGAAATGACGGTTGGTGGTAATAATTATGGTAGTCTGACCTATTCTTTAATGCTCTTTTCCAAAAGTTTGCAAAGCTAGTTCATGCAGTGACAAGGGATGCCATGGTCATATATAAAATTCTAGAAATTTTTTCATTTATATGTATATAGAATATACACCAGACTAGAAATTGGAAGACTGTGAGTTCTAGTCCCACTTCAGCCATGAAACCCAATCACTCTCTCTCAGCCCAATTTACCTCACAGGATTGTTGTTGTGGGGAAAATGGGAGGAAGAAAGAGCATTAGATATGTTTGCCGCCTTGAGCTGTTTAAAGAAACATAATAAAGGCAAATATAAATAAATAAATATCAAACAAACCAGCATATTTTAAACTATGGCTCACTGAGCAGGTCCTATTGGCGTAAACTATACATATCACTAAGCACAATAGGTGACTTCATGCAACCCCCAGATCAAAACCAGGCAAATCACCACATCATGGTTTAACCTTAGGTGTGAACCAGGTCAGTGTCTGCTTCCGCCTGATTCTGATAAGCCGCTCAAGTGGAATAGCTGCCAAATACTGAATTTACTTCTGGACACACTTGAGCCAAGGTCAAGCCCATTGCTGACACATGCTAAATGTTGAATTCTGCATATCGCCGTGGCTTCACATAACCTTTGCGAAAGGCCCCTGGCCAACTTTCTCTATTAAAATCCTTGTTCCAGACTTTCCTTCAGCAGGCTGGGTGTGTGAGTGAACTCAACCTGATCTTGCTTTAAATAGCCTATCGCCCCTGATACTGGTGTATTCCAAGAATTTCTCCTTGGCCTCCGCCAATGGTTTTAGAAAGGTCGTACCCAAGAGATACACACTGAGTCATCGTGAAGCCTCCTTCCCTCTTCAACCTCATCAGGTATCAAGAATCTGAGAACTAGCTGGAATAACACGAGCTGCCTTTCCTTCAAGAGTCTCCACCCCATTTTACCCTTGTGGACAGGTTACATGTAATAAATAAATTATGGCTAAAGTGGGACTGGGTTTGAGTAGTGCAAAGAGAGAGATGTTTACATTCGGAAAGAGTGACAGAAATAACAGCCAGCTCCAGGGGAATGCTGCTAAGTCCTCACAAGCTCTGGGTGTGCTTGTATGCGCATGTTTAAAATTCTAGTGCTACTGCCCTAAAAAAAAAAAAAACATTTTGAAGAGATTCTAAGTATGGTGCTTAGAAGGTGGCTGAAGAGAGGGGCTGCCCCATCATTCGCTACACAAACCTTTCTTGGTCAGCCTCTCTGGCCTCTCACCCTTCTACTAAATTCCCGAGAAAGATGTCAAGAAGGAATTCTTGCCATGAGAGTTTGCTTAACAACGATGCGGTTAACACTATCAAGGGAAGCACCTACTTTTGAGAAAATGTTGGAAAACATCTTCTTTCTCTTCACAGATAAGTCTTCCTGGTTTTTCAAAGTTTGATGGAGCATTATAGTAAAGAAAAAGCTCCCTTTGGTCATTTCACAGTTGGACTTGACAAACTACATTATTCTTGCCCCCGGTGGAAATAGTTCAGTTTATTCTGAGTCCAAAATTTGCATCTCATGCCCTTCCTAACATGTGTCTAGGTCCTGTCTTATCTTCCTGCTCTTCAGAAATGATAACAGAGAAGCCTTTTTAAAGGTCTGTTGGAAGTTCTCCATTTTTGTCTGGACGGATGAAAGCCGTGTTGGAAGATTTTCATTCCATCTACTCTGAATCGCCACCCTTTCCATTCCCCAATTGTCAAAAGCACTTTGAAAATTACCTTCACTCAGAAACGCCGAGAACAAGATGAAAAAATTGTTTGCTCCAAATTAATTAATAATGAGCCTCATTTTTTAAAACAAAATTCTACTGTTTTTCTCTGATGAAATCTTCCTTTTCTTCATTTTGCACACATGAAAATTTATCAGCATCTAAAACCACAACCACAACTGTGTGTATTAGCCTCAACTGCATACTCATTAGCCTCACCTGAACTGAATTTTGGGTGGCATTAAATGTGACCTTGTATGAATTTACAACTCATATTTGATTTATTTATAATTTGAACTCACATTATTTGCGGCCTGTATCAGACAATTTCAGCCTTCCAAGATTGCAGTTCTCAAAGTGGCCATTCAGGAAAATTAGACTTTGACCCTAACATTGAGTGAGAGGTTGCTGAACTTATATACATGTAAAGTTTTAGTCTAAGGATCCACAACCCCCAGGCTGCGGCCCACTGCCAGGCCGCAGCCTGTTCAGAACTGGGCCACACCAGTAGCCAGCTAGTGCATGTCCATGTGCAGCTCCACTTCTGTAAGTGGCAGGCACTCACACCAAATCATCCCCTCTCCCACCCACCATACCGCTGTAACCTGCTCGGAACTGGGTCGTGTGAACAGGGGGTGAGTGTGTGCATGCATGCAGCTTTACTTGCATGAGTGGCAGGTGCTCACGTGCGCACCTGCCATTCACACAAAAACATCTCTTCCCCCCCCCAATTGGGCCACCAAGCCAGAAAGGTTCGGGCCCGCTGTTTCAAAAGCTCTCACCACACACAATTTTTGCCCATTACCATTGTTAATTGATAAGATACTTGTGAACTGTCTCACATGTAATCCTCTTGTCTTTCCTCCCTCCCATTGCCTAATACCAATTTCAGTCTTACATCAGTGAATCCACTCTATGCATCTAATGACATGAGCTACAGTCAACACAAGCTCATGCCTTTTACTGGCATTAGTTAGTCAGAAAAGGTGCCACCGGACTCTTTTTTCTGACTTTGGGAGGACCAGACAGAGTGTAGCAAGATGGGTGTGGCCAAAATTCTCTCCCACTGAGAAATGGCCTGCCTCCAAGGTCTGCAGAGCTCCTGAATTTCCCCAGACGTAAATCAACCCCTGAGCACTTTCTCATGCACCAGAATTGAAAATTAATTGTTTCTTGGCTGCCAAAAGACATCTTAAGGGTGCAGAACTGGTCCTGTAGCAGCAGTATCCTCCAATAGAATTTTTGATCGACAAGACTGTGTGACGAGCATAATGTATAATATTAGTTAATGGGATTACAAAAGCTGCATTTGTTTAATGACCGCCACAAGAAAGGTCATAAATTGGGTCATTCATGTGACCCACCCATTTTATCACCATCACAACTTACCACTGTGACGGGCTGGCTCTATTATGGTTGTAAATCGAGGACTGCCTACACACATTCTATGAACATATTTTTCTGTCCTGTTATCAGGAAAGTTATATTTTTAATTTTTTATACTTTTTCTGTGATTGTGACAGCCTTACATTCATGACCCAATTTAAAAATACGGTCTACTTCCAGAGTTGTTGTATGGGAAAAATTGGAAAAGACAGTTCTACCTAGGGCTCCTGGAAGAAAGGCAGAACAAGATAACCCCTTAAAAATGGCGATTTATATTATTTATATATAATGCTCCAAAGTAGCACACAGACACAAACGCGCGCGCACACACACACACACACACACACACACTGGGGGGGGAACGAGATCGCACATTGATTCTCCTTTGGGAAAGCAGTGCTAACCAGAATTCCATTTTGCCTCCACAGAAATGTGATTGGCAGCAGTCTTTGAAACTTTCTTTTCCTTCCCCTTCTCCTCTCTTCCCTATTTTCAGTATAGTCATGTGCCAATTTTTTTTATATACAGAATTGTCTTTAAAGGAATGTCACAATCTATATGAAATGGTCCCAGTTCAATGTACCTACCTAGGTTTCCAGCCAAACTATCTAAGGAAATATAAGGAAATTTCTAGACAGTAAATTCAAAAGAAAATATTGACCAGGAGTTAGTCCTTATATAGTAAGTGATACATAATTCCTCTGCTTAGAAAAGGAAATTGCATATCAGGATTTATCTATTTTTATCTCATTTTTATTGTTGTTATAAATAACTCAAAACAGCAAACATACTTAATATTCCTTCCTCCTATTGTTTCCACAACAACAACAACCCTGTGAGGTGATGTGAACTGACAACTAGTGACTGGCCCAAAGTCACCCAGCTGGCTTTCATCCCTAAAGTGGGACTAGAACTCACAATCTCCTGGTTTCTAACTTGGTGCCTTAACCATTAGTTAGAAGCTCCAGAATTACCAGGGGTTCCCCTAATGCTTGTGTGTATTTTGCTAACCTTGTTGCCAGTGAACCTCAAGTTTTAGCATCATAAGTAACAGACCCATTCAACAATTTAAGAATCGAGAATAATTATAAGGAAATTAGAGTGCTTGGGGCAATTCTGCAAATTAACCACACTGGCTTCCCTCATGTGTATACATGTGCTGTATGAATGAAGAATCCAGTTTTCAATTTTATGGGCATGTTGCATCAGGTTATGCAAAGTTCAGTTGCATCAGCTACTTTACAACAATTGCACAATTGTGTCCCAGACCCTATCCAAAGCCAAAATATACATCTAGCCATAAAATCTACTTACAGTGCTAAAAGTCTCACCAGTTCAGAAGGTACTCAATACTGGATTTGGATAATTCTCAAGGATCATGATTTTGTTGGACATTAACTCTTAGGGAGAGCAGTCTATTAGGGAATGCCTATGAATCTCGAGTGCACATAAGCATTTATCAACATCATTTGGGTAGAAAGTAAACATTATTCATTTGGCTCCAATTCATTATTACCGGGTGATTTTTATCGAAAATAGCCTACGCATGATGAAATACTCCTGCAATCGCACTCATGCACTTATAACAAAAGATATGACAGCAGATGCTGCCTGAATTATCAGAATTTGTGTAAACTATCGCATTCTCATGGAAATAGTTTCCAAGCTGGAAAATTCAGTACAATCTTGACTGCTACTTTTTATTTAGAAATTCTTCACAACAGTTTGTCAGCAGATTTTATCTTATTAGGAACAGACCTTGCTGATCCTTTTTCATTTCCTTTTACTTATTAGATTAAATCACATCAATCAACAGTTCCTTTTAACATGCTTGCAACATTTTTCAGGGCTTAAAATTATCATCTCAAATTCTGATAAAGATGACCCTATCTAATTGAGGTTTGATTCAGAGGCTAGTAAGGACACAACTTTGTCAGAGGCAATGTCATAAATATGAACTCCATCTACATCATATCTATATCTATCTATCTATCTATCTATCTATCTATCTATCTATCTATCTATCTGTCATCTATCTATCTATCTATCTATCTCACTTTTCTAAGCGACCTATCTCCCTCAAAGAGGGACTCTGGGCAGTATACAGTTAAACATCAACATATAGAACAGTATATAAAAATTAAAATGTTACATTTTTAGAATTAGACAGACAGATTAACAAAGTTGGAAGGGGCTTTGTAGGTCATATAGTCCAATCCCCCCACCCAAGCAGGAGACCCTACACCATTTGTGACAGATGGCAGTCCAGTCTCTTCTTGAAAGCTTCCACTGATGAAGCTCCCGCAACTTCTGAACTCAAGCTGTTCCATTGGTTGATTGCTCTCACTGTCAGAAAATTTCTCCTTATTTCCAGGTTGAATCTCTCCTTGTTCAGTTTCCATCCATTATTCCTTGTCTGGCCTTCAGGTGCTTTGGAAAATAGCTTGACCCCCTCTTCAATTGTAAAAAAAAAAAAAAAAATTAAAAATAAGATGGCAAGAATAATTAAACCCTGTTAAAAATCAGTTGACAAAAGCAATGAGACGGCTCCCCTGGCACCAACCAACCCCAATCAAGTTTGTAACTCTCTTTGCCTGCTTAATTTTATTTAGTTTTTTATTTTAAATAGCATTTGCTATTGGAGCCATGGTGCAGTGTTTATAATGCAGTATTGCAGGCTAACTTTATCCACAGCCAGGAGTTCAATTCTGAATGAATCAAGGTTGCCTCAGCCTTCCATCCTTCTGAAGTGAGTAAAATGAGGAGCCAGATTGTTGGGGGCAATATGCTGACATTTTAAACCACTTGGAGAGGGCTGCAAAGCACTATGTACAGTACATAAGTCTAAGTGCTATTGCTATTACTATTTGCTGATTCAGCCACAGATCTTCCATGTCCCATGTGATTTCCCTGGAGTGTTTACATTCAGTGAGCTTCTTTTACTCAATCCAAATCTGTACATTTGCCCCCATGACTAAATTTTGTAAACATCTCTCAGTGGAAATTAAAAGATATTCTTCTAAACCACCTAAAACCATCTTTTCAATTAGCTGACAGCAGCTATTACAAATCTCCTTAAGGAAAGCACTAATTTCCTTCTAAGTTTCTTAAGAAAATTTATGCAGCTTTTACATTGATGATAGAAGTGCAAAATATTATATTTGAATGAATGAATG
This sequence comes from Pantherophis guttatus, assembly GCF_059756535.1. NCBI lineage: Eukaryota > Metazoa > Chordata > Lepidosauria > Squamata > Colubridae > Pantherophis > Pantherophis guttatus. Next base: position 285,418,501 of record NC_142063.1, on the reverse strand, counting down.
AATGAATGAATGAATGAAAAACTGGATGAAGCTGACTTTAAAAAGCTTCAGGTTCCCAGTTCAGCTTTGATGATGATGATGATGATGCAATTTTTGTGATACTTTCATAACTGTAGAAGAAGGGAAGTATCACTTTCCTTGCCAAAAGTATGGTAATATTTATGGGGAAAACCCATATGGGAAATGCTTTGAACCAATCTAGCTAGGTACAAAGCCAACAACCACTCCGTATACTTGTGACATAGATTAATTTCTCATTTTTTCTCATTTTTCTATTTGTTTTTCCATGTTTCCATGATCTTTTGAGAAAAGCTTTATGTATGCTTATTTTAAATATTTGATTCTGACAGTCATTTTATCCAATATTTTCCACTTCATGAATATGTTAGATTCTTGCCGAAACTTTTTACTAATATTCACATTTTATAGGAAACTTGGAAAAATTCATAGAAGTGTGTAATAAAGAATAGGTCATTTTTGTTTTTCAATTTTAAAAAATGCAAGATTGTTAAAGTTCGTATTAAAATGTGAACTGAATAAAATTTGTCTACAATTAAGACTTAATTTCTCTGACAAAACCATGTCTTTGCTATTTTGATCCGTTTCATTTGCTGGGATTAGATATATTGGTTAATTCAAAATAATATGATGAACCTGTGCTGTTATAGATCACCCAATAGATACTGAAGACCATAATCATATTTGATATCTCAATTCTTTATTAGTTACTGAGACTTCTTTTTCTAATTCATTTTAACTTCTCTGAGTACTCTGCATTCCTTAATATCTCTGAAATTTTATCAGCTATTTCCTGTAGCACCTTGGGCTGTATGTCATCAGCCACCATTGACTCCAGCTTTATTTATATTAACAAAATACTCTGTACATTTTTTTGTTCTCCCAAGTTATACCACACCCTTTTTGTGTTTCTGCCAATTATGATAATTATGTGATCATCATTTATTTCCTAAAGAATGAGACACTGAGAGCACAGACAGACTCTGCCTTCACTAAGCTTAATGCAAAGCCACAAAAATCATGAGAGAAGAGAGCAGGGATGCCCTGACCGCGTCTCTCACGCAGTTAGCCAGTTTCAGCCAGGAAACCCTTCCATCTGGGATGGAATCTGGATTCCCCACTCAGTCAGCTGACAAGTCTACGCCACAACAACAGGTTCTCCCTCATCTCATTCTCAATTCATGATGGGAGTGTGATTGTATAAATAGCATAAAATTGAGAGTGCATTTCCACCGCTTCCCTCAATGAAGAAAAACCAAAATAATTGAACAGGAGCAGGAGTAGAAAGACACTCCAAGAGCACTATTTGAAGGGGGCAGTCAGGCTTATTTGACTTTGTTGCTCCTGCTGCTGCTGTTCAGTCTTCAATGGCTTCTGACTCTCCTAATGGACATCATTTCATCAAGATTGTCTGTCAGTAACTGCTTTATTAAATTCTTAGTGGCTAGTGCTTGTGTCATCAGTGACGGGTCCCTTCATGTTAACATTTTGTCTAGATCTATCATACTTTCTCCAAAATAATTTGTTAGTCATCTGAGATGCTACCAGTTTCTTCCTGATTTTTGATTCCCAAGCAGCAGATGTCTCTTCATTTCATTATTATAATCGGTATCCCTATTAATTTTTGAGTACAGGAAAAATTTTCTCTGCCCCTTGTCATTGGCTTAGCATATCCTATTGACCAGGGGTGAAATCCAGCAGGTTCTGACAGGTTCTGAAGAACCGGTAGCGGAAATTTTGAGTAGTTCGGAGAACCAGCAAATACCACCTCTGGCTGGCCCCAGAGTGGGGTGGGAATGGAGATTTTGCAATATCCTTTCCCCAGGAGTGGGGAGGGAATGGGGATTTTGCAATATCCTTCCCCCAGGAGTGGGGAAGGAATGGAGATTTTGCAGTATCCTTCCCCTGCCATGCCCACCAAGCCATGCCCACAGAACCGGTAGTAAAAATATTTGGATTTCACCACTGCCATTCACACAATCTTTTTTTTTTCTTAACACTGAGCAACAAGCCAGCTTTTGTGCTGTCTTCTTTAACCTTCAACAAACTATTCCTAGTCTTCTTGTTTCTAGCCACCAAAGTAGTATCATCACCCCATCGGAAGCTGTTTCTCCCTGGAAGTTTAATTCCAGTTTCCTTCCTGTCTTCCAGTTCCAAATACATGTTTTCAGACAGTATAAAGTACCAGAAACAGATTCCACTTTATTCTAGTAGTTAGGATGATAGCATGATTGAAATGTGTTTATCATGTAAAATTACACCTACTCAAAGCTTGGTTGATTGGGTTGATGTATCATTTTTGCTCTAGTGCAGGGGTGTCAAACTTGATTTCATTGAGGGCCGCATCAGGGTTGTGTCTGACCCTGGAAGGGCGGAGTTGGCATGGCCATGGTGGGCGTGGCCAGCTCAACATCACTCGTGTCAGGGGCACCTTTCGTGGCCCGACTCTGCTAGAGAAAATGGGCTCCCGAGCTCTGTTTTCGGCTGCGATGGCCTCCTGCAACACTTTGTCAGTGAAAACGGAGCTCAGGAGAGCCGTGTGCAGCCCTCCCAAGCTTCGTTTTCACTGGCAGAGGCACCATGGGCCAGTCCTTTGCTGTTTCCAGGGCAGCCCCATGGGCCAGCTCTAAGCACCCCATGGGCCGGATCCGGCCCCCAGGCCTTGAGTTTGACACCCCTGCTCTAGTGTGTCAGGAGGTTGAAACAGTTAAATGGGACCCAGCAGGAAGGGGAATGTACGTGTATGCTTCATAACAAACATCACATGTGATTATTTTCCATTTTCAAGTAGGATTTTATGCTACCCATTTAGCATATAATCTATACAATAGCTCTTCTGTTATGAGCATTTTTCTCAAAATGTTTGATATAGTTGACCCTTTCTTTAAAAACTCCAACAAAGAAAATGGCTTTCTCCCTTACTTTTAATACTAAGCCCTTACTTTCTCTTCCTTAGCCCCTAAATGTGCCTAGTGTTCAAAGCATAAATATGTGCTATCAGTAATTCCTAGACATACATGTGGTGAAGTAAATAAATTGTACAGTAAATTGATTTGTTGATGTTGAATGGCACTACGTTTTATGTAAGTAGCATTCTTGCCATTCATTTACTCCTTTGAGCATCTGAATATGCTGGCCTGCTTTCTATAAAATCATATCTTGGTTCCACCTAGTCCAGGATCAGCTCCTAGGGTTTCAGACAGAAGTCTTTTCCTTTCATATACTTTGTCCCTCTGAACATAAGATTGGGAAGTTTTTTGGAACCCAAGGGCTGCACTGCAACCAATTTTGCTTTCAGATCAACTCCAACATGTGCATACATATTCTATGATGGCGGATAATTTCCCATCTCTTTGTTAGAAGAAAATATAAAGATATGAGAATTTTGTATCTGGGAAAAGTTTGAAAATCATTGCCTGATGCGGTGACCTTATCACTGGGAGGAAAGGAGATGACTTCCATTTTGTGACTGGGACAGCATTTGCACCCCACTGCATTGTGGGGAACAAATTTGCTTGGCAATATGGCAGCCTCTCTCACTGGAAGTGATCCTCTCATTTTTTTTTTCTTCTTTGTTTAGGACAGAGAAGCTTCCAGACATAGGAAGGAGGGTCAAATAGTTCCAATGCTTCCTCCCTCCTTCCTCCCTCCTTCTGATCTAGAAATCCTATCAGTCACACTTTATACTTTGGTCCATGCAATTTATATTTATAAACTCGGGGTCACAATATTTCCTAAATTATATGCCTCCTTTGTATGTATTCATTGCAAAATCTCAATGTATGAAACCCTGCCAAAGAAAAAAAGGTAATGAATACAAGTAATAAAAATGTAGTACCGTGTGTGCATATATGTGTGTTTGTACACACACTTGTACACAGCTTGCAGAATTTATTTTGTCTGTACAAGATAGGCTTCTGGCTTCAAATAGTATGATTTTCTGGAGCCCTACTGTCTAGCTGCAGAGCAAAATCCATTGCTATAACCTGCCTTTAAATCAGTTCCTCTAAAACATTAATAACTCTCTCCTTGTTCTCCCCTGGCTTTTTCAAAAAGGAAAGTAAGTAATTCAAAGCCAGTGAAAAGACCAGAGTTGATTGACTTATGGAAGTTTTGTTAACCATTTCTAGGAAATTATTTGGAAGGCAGTCAAACAGTGGCAATGCACTTAGCATAAGACTCCAGCCAAAATTACAAAGATGGCACTGGGTTTTGTCAGAGATACAATGACCTCTGCTGGCTGCCTGGAAAGCAGAATGTGCGCTAGCATCTGTCGTTTGTTCTCTTGATCCCAGCAATGAAAAGAGGGTCTTGCTGTCAAATATCCAAGAGAATGACATATCTGCCAGATTTGTGAAGGGATTCTTCTTAAAGGCTGGTCATCCCATTCATTCATAAAAACAAGCTCATCCATTCTATCTTGGTTTTCTCATTCATTAGAAATGACAAAGGCAACTTCTCAATTCCCAAGATTTGTTTTTATGGGCTTGTTAATGATTGTGGTTTAAACCAACATTTTAAAGAGTTGTGACATGGAGGAGGTGGTATTTGGATAGAGGCCTTCAGAGTTGGCTGACAATCTGTGGGAAATGATTTGGGATCACTAGTTCTACCTACTGTGATTAATTAATTCAGGGCTCTTATAAACACAAACAGTGTTTCTGTGGAATTTCATACGGCATCATCTTTGTGACAAAATACTAAAAGTAGTTTTATGAACTAGGAGTTGATGATTCTCTCTATTTTGAATTTTCTAATGTTTGAGTTTTTTTCCAAATATAAATTTATTCCAGCCCATTACAACATATGTTTACAATGTTTTTTAAAAAGGCCATATGAAAATTCATATTTGTTTTGTAGCACATTTATTTATGCATGAAATTCATAAGCACTTTCCTTTAATATGCACATTATTTCCAAACATTTTCCTAATATATTCCTCTTAATGTGCCCTGTTTTTACTCATGTGCACATTTCTATATGTGCTTTATATCAAAGAACAGCCCTGCAAAATTCAGAAAAGTACAAAAATGGAAAGATAATTATATCAAGACGTTAGATCAGTTCTTATTACTTAAACATCAAGCAAATTCATTTCGCCTTGTTTCAGTTCTGCAAATTCAAGCTGTAGTGCTTCTTGTAACAATAATGATGGCACTAGATGAAATTGCTGCAGTAGTTTACAGGTAAGTAGATTAGATCAATCACATACAATTGGTGAAATCAACTATCAGGAACATTCTCAGCACTATAGTATGGAAAGTGCTAGAAGGAGACAGAAATTGTAGAAGCAACTAAAATAAATCATTTGTGTATAGACTCTTGCCTGATTTTTAAACAGTTTCTATTTGCAAATACCACTTTGAACATTTCCCAGTGATTTGAGGAGGAAGACGTTACAAATCATCATCATTTAACGACCTCATAATCCCTTGTAGGGTGGAGTCTGGGCAACTGAAGGGAGCTAGCAGAGTGTTTTAATGGCCGGATGCCCTTCTTGTCACCAATGCAGAGTTTTGTTCAGCAGATATATTCTCAGTGTGCCCAGAGAGAGAAATACCTGCCTCTACCTAGGATCGAACTCACAGCCTCCTGATAGGCCACCACACCAGTCCAGGAAGATGTTACAAATAAAAGATGTAAAACTGTTCTAAAGCTCTCTGTACTCTTCATATAAGCCTAGCATCTAAAATATCTGGCATACTGGGATTTTGGCCAGGATAATATATGGTACCTTAAGCAGGTCCCAGAAAAGCTGATTCCTTGTCCTCTAGGATAATACTAATAGCACAGGACAGTCATCCAAACTCAGTTTATGGTGCTATTGCAAAACTAAGCCAGCTTACCTGAAGCAGAAACAAGACTGTAGTGCCAGATCCCAATGAGGTGTCAGTGGAAGACTACAGCGTACTTTCAAACCCTGGAGATGGATCAGTTATGGAGTTAATGCAATGCCCTCTTTGTAACATTTAAATATACAGTAAGTAAAAATAGATATAGGGGCAGCCTTTACACAAGAAATGTAAAATAAGCAAACAGAATTATAAGCCATGATCACCTTTTCTCCACAGATGTATTACAAGATGAGAACCCCCTAAAATATTTTTTAAAAGTTCAACCATAGAAGGACACAATCTATAAACTATAACAGGGATGGAGAAGGAAAAGTAACATTCCTTTAGGTCACAGTTGCTTTGTATTTCATAGAACCACAGGAGGGAAGCAAACTATCTGCAGAAGCTTGAGGGGAGGTGGGGGTCTGCTTGCTATGGTAGTCTACCTGAGTGGCATCCCTATTTACTGCGGTGTCCACAAGATTTGGTAAAAAAAAAAAAAGATAGTGGACACCACTGTGCAATCAAGGCTCCCTCCATCCTGTGTTTTACAGAGCTTCAGTTGCATCATTGCAGCTGCCATTGTGCCTTTTTTGACTGTACCCTAAGGATCAGTGGTGGGTTCCCTCCGGTTCAGACTGGTTCTATAGCACCGGTAGTAAAACCGGAGCAAGGCTCCGCCTACCGACCCCGACGTCATCAGAACGCGTGCGTGGCCCCGTTGCAAAATGGTAATAAAAATAAGTAGAACCCACCCCTCCTAAGGATAACAGTAACAGAGTTGGAAGGGACCTTGGAGGTCATCTAGTCCAACCCCCTGCTCACGTAGGAGACCTGTACTAGGGATTCGAACCGCCGAATGCCAACCTTTCTGATCAACAAGCTCAGTGTCTTAGCCACTGAGCCACCTGGTCAGGCTAGTCAGGGGTCAGCAACCTGCGGCTCTGGAGCCGCATCTGGCTCTTTCACCCCTCTGCTGCGGCTCCCTGTCACTCAAAATATGTGTCACAACCGCCAATGTGCGACACCCGCCAGTACATGATTTATTGAGTTTTTCAACCCCCGGTAGGCCAGCCATGGATAAATCCAAAAAAAAAGAAAAGTTTCATAAGAAAACAGAACATTTAATTCAATTATATATGCTAGTTTTGTAGCCGCTCAAGAAATAGTCAGGCACTGGAAGGGTTTTGTGGCTCCCGGTGTTTTCTTTTCTGTGGGAAATGGGTCCAAATGGCTCTTTGGGTGTTTAAGGTTGCAGGCCCCTGGGCTAGATGACCCAGGACCTCTCTGTCCAGTTGCCTGGGTCAGAAGCTGCCACCCTTCAGTTCTGGGGCCTGTTGTTCTTTTGCAGATCATCTACATTGAAATAAAAACCTAGAGGAAAAGGCTCATAATGTCTGAAGGGAGGGAAAGATAATAACAATGATAGATTAATTGTAAAGAGCCAGGGATGGTTGGAGCCAGAAGCCTCAAGGACAAATTGCCAAAAGTCAAAAGAAGGGGAGAACTGATGTTTTTTTAGTCTTGCACAACTTTCTCAGGGCCTCTGATCATGGATGGGAAGTAGTCTTTGGTGTCCCAGCAAATATTTTGGAAACTTATTTTAAGTCCATGATTTTCAGCTTGAAATCTACTGTATTTATCCTGACTGATAAAAAAAAAAATGCAGTAAATTCAAACTAAGGCATTTCCCATATGAAGATACTCTGCTTTGTTGTTCTTCAAGGGCAACTGAAAGACAGTTTTCTTCCAGAAGAACCTGCCTACCAACTGCATAGAGGGCAGGGAACTTAGTTGCAGTACTGGAGAAATCAAGACATTATGCCACCACCATGCTCAACGATAGAGGTCTGAGCTTCCTGGTCAAAGAATAGATGAGAGAGACCACAGAGAAAATTCACATTTGTCATTTTGAATTCTGTGTTAGAAGTAAAATGAATATATTCTTTCATATGAATGCATTGGCCACTATAATACATAAGGCCCTTCTGGGAAAAGGCCTTCTTATGGAACTTCCTAATTGAAGTAACTTCCAAACTGGTTGTGGGTATTCCACCGTAACAGAATTGGACTGCAACACAAATAAAGTAACTGAAACACCAGGGACAGGAGAGTAAAGCCACTGAAAGAGTGGAATCAGTTCTCAAGAATACAGGACAAGGAAGAGGAATGGTACCAAGGTTAGCTTTCTTGTGGGACCTTGGAGGACATCTAGTCCAACCCCTTGCTCACGCAGGAGACCTATACTAAGGATTCGAACCGCCGAACTGCCGACCTTTCTGATCGACAAGCTCAGCATCTTAGCCACTGAGCCACCTTCTTGAAGCTGTTCCTAGCTTCTGGAAAAGGGAAGTGTTTTGCACGTGTCAGTCTCCATCTTCTTTTACTTTGTATATATTTGCAAGGTTTTATTAACAAGGGGTGGTTTATGTGCATAAATAAAAAACAGATATTCGAGATGAACATCTGTGATTTCTTGTCATATTTCCCAATATACAGTATTTCAAAAACATGGGTTGAGTGCCAGCACATTTAATATCATGCCAGTCCATAGTCAGGCCAATATTTTTTCCAACCTTTCTCCTAGTAATATTTTCCTTGGGGCTAAAGCAGAATAGGAAATGGACACTGATATTGTCCTCTCATTCTGAATAGAGTTCCTGGAAACTATGCTATACAGCAGTAACAGCAACAGTTCGTAAATCTTGGATCGTAATGCCAGAAGGAACCGTTTCACATCATCTTATCTCTCACACAACATGAGCCAAAAGCCTTCAGTTAATATTATTTATTAAGAAGTCCATGAAGTAAAGTTCCGTCTTGCCCAATACACTATAGCTTTTTGGCGAGAGTCAGGAAGACATTCTGAAGTCTTTCCATTACTGGCTGAGACACTGAATTGATAATATGCTGTTCTAAGGAAAGAATTTGTGTCTAAATCTCTTCACTGATTGCTGAAATAATTTGCCTGTTCCCACTTCGGCCTAGCTTTCACAAAGTGCTTTTCTAGATCAAGTTGGAGATCTCTTTCAGTAGTGAGGAAAACTATCCTTATCACTCACATTCCCATGAAAATACCATGGAGCATTCACTATTGTGCTGATTCGCAACACTCTCTTGCTACAATCACACATTTTAAGGGAGCTGAAATATGGGATATCACATGTGCCCTGTGATATGGCAACGTTGGCAAGGGGGTTCTCTTGATGGATCTATACCCGACCAAGAAGAGACCAAACATTTCAGCTAGATCAGTGGTGAAATTCAAATTTTTTTACTACCAGTTCTGTGGGAGTGGCGTGGTGGGCATGGTGTGGCGTGGCGTGGTGGGCAGGACAGGGGAAAGATATTGCAAAATATCAACCTCATTTCAGGGGAAGGATATTGCAAAATCTCCATTCCCACCCCACTCTGGGGCCAGCCAGAGGTAGCATTTGCCGGTTCTCTGAACAACTCAAAACTTCTGCTACCAGTTCTCCAGAACCTGTCAGAACTTGCTGGATTTCACCTCTGAGCTAGATCCAAAGAACTGTATCTAGCAAATAAAAAAGCAAACCTCATTTTCTTTACCAATAGGTGTTTCTAAAGGAGAAGGTATAAGTTCCATCAATCAGCAGGACATTAAACATGGATTTTAAGAATGCATTTTAATAAAAGGAAGGAAAAACCCAACGCCTTTCCATCAAATGGAAAGATATGAAAAAACATGTAGCATTAACATGCAGTTTGACTTTCTCAGGCAAACTGAATGGGAGCTGTGTCCCCTATGACCCTGCCTGTGCCATCGGCCAGAGCTTCCCGAGGGAATAGTGTGGGGGAAAGGGTCTTTCTATTTATACAGTGAGATGGTAGATGCAAAAAGCTACGGCCGTTTCCAAACTCTGGTAAAATTCTGCTTTATTTATGAATTTAGCTGCATTATTCAACCTGGCTATCAACCACATTTCTCATCATCCTTAATCCCTCAAAAGGAGGATAATTAGAATGCTCTTTTCTGTGTAAACATTGCTTAAGTGGTTATTCTCATTTCTCCTATGTGATGCATACACCAACACAAACTAGTAAAGATACTATAGCAGAAAAAAAAGCACCAAAGTATCAAGAATCTAATCGGTGCTATTTCACCTCCTCACCTACTAGTTGCCCTAGGAATCACCAAGTACGCTGCTGTTTGCTCTGCTGGTTAAATCTATAATGAAGACATACTTTCTCTAACAAGAAAGGAAAAATGGGCAATGAAGATAGAAGAAAAGGATTATCTCCACACACCTGTTGTGGCCCGCCAGCGGCCTGTGCGGATCGTGGCTGATCCCGACGAAGAGGAGGCTGGTGTGGTGTCCAACGCAAGCAGCCAGCGCTCGTGTCGGACAGCGAGGAGGCTGAAGAGGATGTGGTGCCAGTGGCAGAGACTCAGCCAGGGCCTTCAGAACCTCCAGAGGTTCCTTCAAGTGGAGAGAGCGAAGTGGAGGAGGTCTCCTCGAGAGTAAGGCTTGAGGATAATTGGCCACTCCCTTAGCCTATTTAAGTCACGTGCCGTTAGTAAGTTTCTTGCTAGAAACAACTCGTATTTATTATCAGAGTATTTTGGTTTATCATATCTTGTTTTCTGGGCTGGTTGCCAACCTTTGCCAGTCTTGTTTATTCTTGTTACTTAATAAATTTGATAAGGACAGTTGGTGTGTGTCAATATTCTCGGAAATCTGGAGCTGGGGCAGAACAACACCCAAAACATTCACCTTCTGCAATTTATATTGCCCCCAAATTAAAGAATTAGGAGATTCAATCCCATATACCTCTAGTCTCCTCTAGTTTAGCCTTAAGGTGAATATTTATCTTAGTCAGAAGGTAGTATAATTGTGTTTCATTAAAAGCTGTTCTGAAAAAAATGAGGCTGGGGAATCGGAGGTCCACTAGAGCAGATGTCTCCAGCCTTGGCAACTTTAAGCCTGGAGGACTTCAACTCCCAGAATTCCCCAGCCAGCCAGGCTGGGGAATTCTGGAAGTTGAAGTCCACCAGGCTTGAAGTTGCCAAGGTTGGAGACACCTACACTAGAGTTTACTGAATTACACTTCCCAGCAGTCTACATGAAAGGTTGTTGAGAGTGGTTGGTTGTTCTTCAACTGCGGCTGTACAAAGCCAGGAATGATATAAATGACTTGGTGCCATCTTCATTTAATAAGGGCCCCTGGAGTTAATAGCTATTGGGTTCCCATCTCTAAATCAAAAACTCAAAGAGTGTCCCAAAACGAAAAGCTCAGTGAGTTTCCAGGAAGGACTTGAGTAAGATGAATGGGCTTTCTTCATTAATGTTCATATCTTCAAGAGCCAAGCATACCAGATGACTGCTCCCTCCCACTGAACTGCTGTCATAGGTCTGCAGAAGGAAGGCCTTCATATTATACTTGCACAACTCCCGGCTTTCTCTCTGCAAACAGCCACCGTGATCCTACAAGTGCTTCCAAAGACTTGGGATAATTTGACTGACAATGGTGAGGGGCAGAGCATAACTAAAGCAATTAGTTAATGAGCTCTTGCTGCTTGAATGTCTCAGTGGGGTTATTATATGCTAAGATGATAACAGGTTCCAAGCCTTTCCCATCATGTAGTCCTGAATTCCAAGATGTGTTGGATTCAAGCATATATAATAGCACTGTGCTGAAGGACAATCTAAGCCGAACATTTGTTTTCTTCTTTTCCTTAGAAATCCCCCTGTATCCAGATTACGATTTCTGCCAAGAAATTAAATATAAATTTGCAAATAAGTAATTTCAATTACCAACAGCTGTACTAGTCTACTCTGTCAAGATTTAACAGAAAGGATCTTATTAAAGCTGAACCCAAAGCACATAGGAATCTATTTGGCTAGCCCTCCAGAAACAGAAATACTTGCTGTACATTCTCACTGTAGCAGCAAAAGCTGAGTTAAGTACAGGTAGTCCTCAACCTACGACCATAATTGAGCCCAGAATTTATGTTGCTAAGTGAGAAATTTGTTAAGTGGGTTTTTTCCCCATTTTACAACTTTTCTTGCCACATTTGTTAAGTGAATCACTGCAGGTGTTAAATGCCCGGTTGTTAAGTGAATCTGGCTTCCCCATTGACTTTGCTTGTCAGAAGGTTGCAGAAGTGGATCACATGACACTGCAACCATCCCAATTAGGAGTCAGTTGTCAAGCATCCAAATGTAAATCACATGACCATGGGGATGCTGCAATGGCCATAAGTGTGAAAATGGACATAAGGCACTTTTTTCAGTGCCGTTTTAACTTCAAATGGTCACTAAATGAACTGTTGTAAGTCAAGGACTACCTGTACTATATGCAGCACTGTTTCTTAGTGAACAGGTTTAATGCATAATCACTGTCCCAAAATTCAGATGACTCCTGGAATAATAATATACAGCATCCCCTGACTCATAATTTCAGAGGTATTCATCTATCTTTATATTTCTGTACCTGAGAACAGGAGCAAGATAAGTTAAAGAAATAGCTTGCTTAAATTTCTCTCTTCTTCCTCTTTGAAAGCAAAGGTGAAAGCTACATTTTAGCCATCAACTGCAATGAATAGAAGTGGGTGATTTTTCAACGCAGCCTCATCCTGTCTCTCTTTCAAACAGTTGCCTTTGTTCTCCCCATCTCTTAAAGTCACCCCCATTAAAAGCAAATATTTCTCTAATCCCTTATGAGAACCTCCCCAGCCCCCACTCAAACATTACCTTTGAATTAGGGCTGGGGTGTGAATAGGACCTCTGCATTCCCCCCAGCTTCTGCCCTTTCCTATAGCAACCCTATTGGGAGCAAATGTGCCACACAGACCCTCCGTTGTATGATGGACCTTGTCACCTATCGTTGTGGAAGCGAAGGGGGAGGTGTCCACCACTGCGTTGCTGTTTCTAGGAAGACCATGGCTGAAGTCCCTAGGGCAAGCCAAACCAAGGAACAAAAGCTAACATCTTCAAATTGAGCTTGACCCCTAGGCCCTCTACTCCCCGGTTCCACAAGCCATGTAGTTGACGTAGTGTGTATACCTGGATTTGATTTCCTTTGGGGGGTTACTGGAGATTTCCAGCATTTCTAAATATCCCAGCTTTGTTGCATTTTATAATAACTGAGCTTGGGAAGAGGTCTCACCTTGAGAAAGAGACTTTTACATCACTAGCTGCTCTCAGAGCTAATCATGGCTCGGCCCCCTCTTGATGTTCCCTTGGCTCTTGCTCAAACAACATTCTCCCTTTGTCCATTCTCACAGCCAAACCTAAATGACATCATAGTTGGGGGGGAGGATCCCCCCCATTCAGAAAAGAAATTTGTATCTAGTTCTTTTCAAAGGAGCAGCTGTGTTTCAGGAACAGAACAAAAAGACTTGCAGCACCTTAAAAACACATATATTTATTTATGGCATGCATTGATCACACACTAAGTCCACTACTTCATATGCAAGAAATATTATCCCTGGCTGTAGGTACATGGGGCTGAGACTGGGGAGGGAGTGAAATGAAATACTGGCAGTGACAATTCAGTGAGTGTCTGAATTTATGCCCCAAAGAGTTGCTTAGTTCACTTGGGACTGTCATATCAGAGTAAAATGATATTTCATCAGTGTTTATCAAGGAAGGATTAGAGGAACACCACAATAAAACTTATTGATTAGCACTACCGTATGAGATCCGAGTTGCAAGATGGCAGCACGAAAATACAGAAAACTACAGAAATTATTTGATTGTCTGGATTTCTGTAGCTCATCCCTGGTAACCTTACAAATGATGGGAGTTGATTTTGTAGCCAGCATATTTTAATAATGTGTAGAATTATTGGCCAAGTGTGATTGGACACACAAGGAATTTGTCTTGGTACATACGCTCTCAGTGTACATAAAAGAAAAGATACATTCGTTAAGAATCATAAGGTACAACACTTAATGATAGTCATTAAGACTACACATTAAGTGTAAGACTTTAAGATGGAGGCAGTTAAAGACATGGCCTTTTTCCGCCTAACTAACTGCTTTTAAGTACACTTCTTGGCACTGTGATGAATGAGCCCTCCCAATTTTTTCCATGTCAGCGACAGCAATAAAAGGAAGAACTTCACACTGTGCATTATTAAACCATAGAATGGGTTACCACAACATGTAACCACAAGCACTTTGAATGGCTTTAGAAAAACAATGGACCTGCATCAATGGCTATTAGTCTTGAAGGCAAAATGCATTACCTCTAGCATCAGAGACTTTGAATACCAATTAGTGAGGAACATGAATAGGAAGATGTTCTTGTAACTCGGATCATTCTGCTTCCAAATTTCTAGACAGCTGACCGGGGATGAGCTTTTGGTCTTGTTCCGGTTCTTGAAAAAGGAAGAACCAAATATTAAATTAAGTTATGCCGCTTTGTTAAGGGTAGTTGGGGAACAGGATAAGCAAAAGGATTGTTGGTACTCATAATTGGTGCTCAAGGTGCCTGTTCACCTACAAGTAGCCTATTTGGAAACACCTTTCTGTATATTTCCAGAAGTCATACAAGTCATTCTGTAACAGTAGGCACAAGAAAAGGGTATGTATTGTCTATTTATTTTTTTCTTCTGTTCTCAGAACTACTGTACTGCAAGTATCTCAAAAACTACTGAGGAAGGAAATTGTGTGTGAGAAAAAGAAATGTTACACTGGATTTAAACTGCACAGTCTCTCTTCATTCATCTCAAGGGAATTTCTGACTGCTAGACTATTTAAAACTTGCTTCTTCTTTTGTCTTTTACAGGACACAGATTTTATAGTCAGAAGAGATTATCTGGCTATTTTCAGGCTGAGGACTGCATGAATTTTAGGGAAAAAATATTTCTCAGAAGTACTAAAATCCACATGTATACATTTTTCCAAGACAGACATAACAATATGCTTATTTAAATCAGTACATGATAAGTGCTGACATCCAGAGCAATGGGCCTGACTCAATTTTGTTTTATAGAAGCACTGTTGGTATCTATGTGGAAGGGCAGATGGTACATTATTTTGATTAACCATGAAGACAGTAGCTTGTCGATTTAATTAGACCATATTCTGCATGTCCGTGTGTCCGTATTATGCACATATGGACATGCACACATACACACACACACACATTATACCATAAACCAGTATTTTTAGCATTGATTTTATGGGCACTCATAATTCTAAACTGCCAGTTGGCATTCTATGCAAAGCCAACTAATAAATCAACAACAGGTACTGTACTATGTCCAGATTCTCACAATTAAATATTTTTATTCTCTTTCTTTTTTTTTAAAAAAAAAAAGATTTTTGCAAGACTACTAAATCTACAATGTTAGCATTTTTATTGGGGATTTTTGTGAGATTTTAGGCAAGAATGTTGAAATCTCACTATTTCTCTCACAATATAATATGCAAGTGCATCAAATCATATCCTGTATAATATGATTTGATGCGCTCGCAAGATTTCAGGCAATTAATTCTATTGGAAATTAATAGCAGCACCCATGCCAGTGCATGAGATCACATGTTTAGAGTCTGAAAAAGATATCAACGAATCAGTATAAGATAGTGAAGGCAGGGGAGGCAGACAACCTGTGGACAACCTATATACTCAAGAAACCTCACTGTGTAGAATAGTGCTAGAAAATCAGGATGATCATTATAGGAAGAGACAGAAATACAGAAGACTCCAAATCTTTGCTGTTCTGTAAGGGTCCTTGGGATTTTTGCAGCACAAAGGACTGTCCAAAGCATGGAGTGTGATATCAGTCATAGTGGAAGAGCAGTGCAGGAGGCAGGAGGGGGAAATAATTGCCAGCCCTGCTGTTACTGCCATTGTTACTTCAACTTCATTCCTAAATCAGTCTTTGCCTCAGCTAGCAGTAACAGGAATGGAAACAAAGCCTTGAAGATGAGAGTATTTTCTCTGGTGATTGCTGTTGGCTGCTCTTTTCCTCTTCTTCCTCTCCTCCTCCATCCCAACAGCGAAGGAAAGACAGGCGAGAGGACAGCATCCTATAAGGAGCCCTGGTGGTGCAGTGGTTAGAACGCAGTGTTGCAAGCAAACTCTGCCCACAGCCTGGAGTTTGAGCCTAACGGGGTCAAGGTTGACTCGGTCTTCCATCCTTCCGAGGTTGGTAAAATGAGGGCTCAGATTGTTGAGCATGCTAAAGAAATAAATCCTTTCCCATTCAAACCAATATTCTAGAGCACGGATATCAAACTCAAGGCCCATGGGCCAAATCCAGCCCATGGGGTGCTTAGATCTGGCCCACGGGGCCACCCTGGAAACAGCAAAAGACCAGCCCTTGGTGCCTCTGCCAGCAAAAATGGAGTTCGGGAGGACCACGTGCAGCCCTCCCGAGCTCCGTTTTTGCTGGCAGAGGGTTGCATGAGGTGGTCACAGCTGAAAACGGAATTTAGGAGCCTGTTTTCATTGGCAGAGCGCTTGGGCCACCACAGGTTCCCCCGACACAGGTGACATTGAGCTGGCCACACCCACCCCAGCCATTGAGCTGGCCACACCCACCCCAGGGCTCCACCCTGGAGCCCCGAGGTCAAACACAACCCTGATGTGGCCCTCAATGAAATCGAGTTTGACACCCCTGTTCTAGAGGCAGATGATAGATGTATTAACCCAGTATTAATTTAGTCATTTCTGCAAACATGCTGCAGAAACAACCTGGTTATTATAATGTTCCAGTCTGATACTTTCAGTTAATGTACTTTTAACACAGATAGCTGCTGGGATGAATCTGTTTCCATCTGAAATGCTGCAGTCTTGATAACAGTTTGTTTGTTTTTTTTTGGTCTGGCTGTAGCACTTGCCTTGGATTCAGTTTGTTTGCTCAGAGACTACTGCATACCTTTTTGTTTTGTTCAGGTGGAATAAAGAGTAACAACCAAAGTCATTTTAAACCTTCCCAATTAAATTTTCTCACAGCCACCATTAGATTTATACATCTGCTCTCTCATTTAGGGGTCATATTGGGAGGGAATTTCAGAAGTGTTAAGCAGTGAAATGTTATCTTAGGCTATTCCAGTGTTTAAAGCGCCCATTTTAAAAGCCATCAACTCCCCAAGTTCTTGCCTTTAGAAAAGCTATGAAGACCACAGGCATCTGATTTCCTTTGATTACCATTTTGTTACCAGAGTCTGACATCTGCACCTCTATAACTGTCTGGTTTGGTTCTGCAACCCAACAAAACAGACATACTTCAGAGGATAATTAGAACTACAGAAAAAACAATTACTACCAACCTGCCTTCATTGAGGACTTGTATACTGCACAAGTCAAAAAGAGGGCTGTGAAAATATTTACAGACCCCTCGCATCCTGGACATAAACTGTTTCAACTCCTACCCTCAAAATGACGCTATAGAGCACTGCACACCAGAACTACTAGACACAAGAACAGTTTTTCCCCGAACACCATCACTCTGCTAAACAAATAATTTCCTCAATACTATCAAACTAGTTACTAAGTCTGCTCATCATTCCTATCACCCATTTCCTCCCACTTATGACTGTAACCTTGTTGCTGGTATCCTTAAGATTTATATTGACTGTTTCCCTATGACCATCATTAACTGTTGTACCTTATGATTCTTGACAAATGTATCTTTTCTTTTATGTACTCCAAGAGCGTATGCACAAGACAAATTCCTTGTATGTCCAATCACACTTGGCCAATAAAGAATTCTATTCTATTCTATTCTATTCTATTCTATTCTATTCTATTCTATTCTATTCTATTCTAAATTATTTTGTTTAAGTTGTCATTTTTCTTTGTTCTTTATGTGTTTTTCTTGCACACCGCACAGGGTTAACACCATTTGAATTATTCAGTCTTATCAGTTCATAAAGAAACAAACAAATGGGTGTGGAAGGTGTTAATTCCTTTTTTCATATTTTTTTTTTTTTTGCTCAATCCACTCTGGACGGTTTTGGGATTGCAAGCATCTGTTGACAGGTAGGGTGATGAGGGAACAGAAGGACTGCCTCTCCTTGATTGTATCCTCCTATCCCACCACAGATTCAGTAGGAGAGGCTTGTTGTGGATCCCATCCAGTAAAGAGTGCTACTTGGCAAGATCCAGGAAGAGAGCCTTTTCTGACATGATATCTCTTCCTTGGAACCTCATTCCCCCCTGAGAGCAGATTTGACTTAATTCCGTTGACCTTTCATAAGGCCTTGAAGATTTGGCTATATGACCAAGAATGACCTTCATGCCTGGTCTTGGCTAAGACCAGAGTTAGAACACATGGTCATGCCGATGGGATGGTTGTGATGGGTTTTTTTTTAATTACATTCATCTTATATTTTTTTTAACTGTTAACCACCCAGAGACATAATGTTGAGATGAGCAGCCATATGAATTGAAATGAAAAACGATGAGGCCATTGGAAAACTCTTTTTGCATTCCTAGCCTTCATAATCTCTAATACTCCCTACTCACAATATAGTGCTTCAGTATCCCATTATGGAGCCTCACCCAATCACAGACTGAAGATTTAAAAGGTGGCATATTCAGATTAAAGAACTTCCTGAGTAGAACAAATTCCCAAACGCCTGTTCCAAAAGTCCAAAGAAAATAAAGTTGGCACAGAGACCGGTGCTCTGCAGAGGCAAAGTCCTACTGCATAAGGAAACATTTGTATTTGTAACATTACATGTAATTTAGTTGTGCTGATTTTTTTAAAAGAGGGAATAAGTAATTGAAAAATGATTTCATTAAAAAATAATTTTGTAACCGTACAGGTTTACATTGTCTTTAACTTGTCCCAAAGATTACTGCCAGCTAATAGTGTCTGATCCAGAGGGAGGATGAAAAGGAACTTTATCATCTTGATAAATAGTAGGGTTTTTATTATTTGACAGACAAAAAGATGTGCTGATTCTCTCGTATCATGCCTGCAAGATGATTCAGGACAGGCTGAACAGTGGCTACTTCCTTGAAACTAAAAATGTGTCACCCCAATGATGGGACAGGCTGTTGTCTACATGTGCGATCACTTGATTACAATAGTTTCATTATCTCTGGATTCATTTATTCTTTATTATTACCAGAACTGCCACAATTTTTTTTAACTTCTATAAACATTAGTGCATTGAGCTAATCTAAAAGGTAAGGTTCGCAAAAGACACACTGAATCATATTCTCCGATCCAAATGCCCTCTCAATGCGCTCACCAGGAACTCTGGTGAACGCATGTTCACACATCTGGAAGGCATCCATATAGAAGCAGGACAGAAAAATATGGGTTATAGGAAAATATGAATGGTTGTGTAATAAGCTGGTACTTAACTGACTGTTTTCTATTAACTTCTGGGAAATATATATATATATAGTAGTCTTGATGTAAATAATGGCAACATAGCCCTTAATGACAGCCAACAAGAAACACTGCTGTTTCTCCTTTTCCTGTCAGTTCTCCATTATTAAGATTTTTTTCTAGCGCTAGGAAATACAGGTTTGGTGAAAGAAGGGACGAATGCGTGAGAATTTTTAGGGTTTTGTGAAACAAAAAAGCATTTTACGGAGTGTAAGGAAAACAATCCTGCAGATTCCTCCTTCCTCCAAAACTGGACGTGGGCTTGAGAGCCATCGTAACTGCGGAGGGATGAGAAACTAGCAGCTGTCCTTCCATTTGCAAAGCAAATCAGACTCTAGTCATAGATCTGTAGATCCATCCTTCAAAAACTAAGAAGTAGTCTGCCAATTTGTCTTGATACTAAGACTTATTCAATACCAGGAACATTTTTTTCATCCTATTGTGCCCAGAGGAAATGCATCAGCATTATCTGGGAATTAGATTGTGAAGATCCCTGCAATATATCATCCTATGCTTTTAATGAATACTATTTAACATTCTTTTTCTCCCTTGCAATTGAAAAAAAGAGAAGAATATATTGTGTCATTTAATTAAGTTAAACTCTACGAAGGAGAACGATAAGGACACCATTGTTAAGGATGACTTTCCTTGTGTCTTCCAGTGCCAAGGCTGAGTTCCAAGCAACACACCTCTTGAAAAAGACAGTCTCTTATTGTCTAGTGGCTTGAAACCCAGTCATTTCAAATGACAGTCTGCCTGTGGTACCATGATTACCGTACCTGGGAAACAAAATAAGTCCATCACCCCTTCCACCTATAATTTGGATCCAAAGCCTTCTGTTTTTGCTGCTTAATAAGACAGAAGAATCCTGAAAAGGAATGCATCAAAGCATCCCATCCTGCTCCTGGGTCTTTAGAACTCAGCATATGTCCTCATTTCACTTCTCGACTGGCAAAAGGGAAGAATTTCCCAACTTCTTCCATCCCAAAATCATGAAAATTGTGGTCTGCCTGTCACGTCTTGTTTTAAGCTTCTTGGACTTGGCGAGATGTAGGCCTTTTTTTTAAAAAAAGTGGTTTCTATCTAGTAACTCAGCTACAGTGCATATTTCAACTACGGTTTTTTTCCCCTCAGCGGTTGGTGGGTTCGAAAGCATGCCTGGCAGTTTTCTGCTAAGGGCAGTGTGGCTTCTCCTTCAGGTAAATGACGTATCGGCTTGGTTTCTCTTATTGGAAATCAACAAAATGATTTGGGAAGAAGCCCAAACAGCCTAGTAGAGTAGTCAAAATAGTACATTATGACCTTCTGGTCACAAGTCTCTTTTACGCATGAAGCTTCATTCCTCTTTGAGTGTCTGTTTCACTTGTTGGTTGTCCAAAGAGAGAAGCAGCAAAGTGGCATTTATAATGTACAGTACAGGAACCACAACTTTAAAATTGCATTATAAATCCAAATAAAATAGGAGATACTTTGAAGTGTCTGTGCAAAAATAGCAGCAGTGACATTGGAATGCAGTAAAATGTAGAACTGTGATTATTTTTTATATTGTATTATGCTTTTAGATAATATAACAAAAAAATATCATTCATGCCTTTTGCATATTGTCATGATACAGGTAATTTTAAGTCACTTATTGTGTCACCTACAAAAGAGCAATTACAAAAGATGAGTGCCATAATTTAGATGGGATGAGAATCAGCTTCTCTGTGTGCTTTTGATACATGTGGCTTCTTTCTCCAAGTAGCTCTCTTGTAAGAATATAGAAAGACTAATTTACTTTTATAAAGACATGGTTGAACGTTTAACTTGTGTCCAGCCAAACCAAAATCACTATGTGAATTTCAATGTATTATTGAAGCCAGCCAAATGTCCTGCATTCATGCAAATAATACAAACCTAACCATTATAAAATGAAATCCAAATCAACATTTTTAATTTATATTGAATTTGAATTTTGAATTTGACATTTATTATTTTTTTAAAAAAAAATCAGATGTGTTCACTTTTCATCTTGCCATTTACTGGCTGTTTCAAAAATCAAACCCTTACTTAGATCTTCCAGATCAGCTGAAATTGGTAGCTTCAACTATTATTTCGACAACAGCCATGCATGGAGTACATTTCAATAATCAAGATGGGGAGTTACCAAATTTTGAATCACTTCATAGGGAAAAGTAACCAGCCTCCCACAACAGGAAAGAATATTGGCTGGAAAACTCTCCCTTTGTAAGAAAACGAAGGATTCAGCTCTTCATGTGACAACCAGCATAAGAGTTTCCTTAAGACTGTTATTACATCTTTTTCAGAGAAATGTAAGGCCCCAGAGTCTGCCAGAGTAGAAAGCCCCTCTCCCATTTTTTAATCCACTCCTGACTGGTGTCCTAACCCCAGCCTCCACTGTTGTGATGTGCCTTTAAGTTCTCTCTGTCCCACTGGAAAACTGACTTGGCTTGGAATTTGCTCAGAATAGACAGAGAAAAGGAAATGAATTCCCAGACCTCTCAACCTACACAAAGCCTTAGAAACGAATGAGAGAATGTTATTAAAGAATAATAACGTTGATAAAAAGGAACACTTGGATCCTGTTCAAACCATGTGTAGGATAGCCACAGGAGATTTTTTTTTGAAAGGGAATGAGAATCAGCCTCATCTGAAGTCCGGTTCACAGCGCCTCAGGCAGCCAGTCATATTAACTGTTGGCACTTCTGCTGAGAGCCAAAATCTGTGACTCCTGACCAGGTCAAGCTGATTTCAAATTTCTCCTGGCCTTCTTTCTCCCTTCCCTCTCCAAAGATCGCTGTTCCTTTCCATATAGAGAACGGCTTTTTCCTGGAAAAAAGGGACATTTTTTTTAAGCAATACTTCTTTCAGCAAAGGGGATTTCCTCAAGCTACAGTCAGGGCTTCCCCTTGAAACTCTTGCACCATCCCGCATGAATGGGCAAAGAATCAAGGACATCCATTGGTTCAGGCGCACTTAGCAAAAAATATAAATACCTGAGCTGGGTCACATCATAAAAGTTCATCATGACATCATTTGGTCCTGATGGTTATAGATTGTCCCACTCCCAAATGGACTGAACTCAAACCATCAGGCCTGCTCTCTGAGCTTTCCTCCCCAGTTCAGTAATTTATACTCTCCCTTTGCACAATTGAAATACTGTAGGAGAACAGATTAGAACAAAAACGTTATCTAAAGTTGCTTCTCCCAAGCTATTGCTCTACACCTTGGCAATATGAACATCCATAGACATCAACTCCCAGAATTCCCTGGCCAGCATGCAGCATTCATTAACATGGCCAAAGTGGAGAAACACTGTTCTAGGGGTATGTTAAAACTTCATCTCTGACATATCCAGGATATGTTATGTCTTAGCCCATCTGAAAGCTCATTGGCTGGAAAACACTGCTTTGTAGTTTTTCAACCCACCAAGTAATTTTACAAATCTAACTTTTAAACATTCCTTTTGATACATTGCTCCAGAGGCTCCAGGCCTTCAGGAGTTTCCAAACCTTTTCAAACTTAGTTAAAAACAAACATTCTCAGAACCCCAGATCTAGAAGAGAATATTTGTACGTCAGGATTGAACTGTGGAGTCCTTGGTGAGCTCAAAGTTTGGTTATTGGTTAGCTAACTCCAAAAATGCGAGCGAATTCCTGAAACCTTGGCACTCAGACAAATCAGCAATCGACAGGCACATAGAAATAAACAATGTTTACATACCATTCAAAAGAGACAATCAAAAAGCTAAAAAGGAAACAAAAAACCCCAAACACCTTGCCAGCAATCAACATCCAGATAAGCAGATAAGCAGAGCATAACACCAGGATTAATCAGAGCAACAATCAAGCAATAAACAATACCCCAATCAACTACCAACTCAGATAAACAAACAGTAAACAACAGCCTAATAAAGGAACTGTGAAAAACAAAACAATACTGATAAGGTAAATCACAGAGAGTATACCCCAGTCCTTTCTCGCACTGAAGATGTTATCTAATTGGGTAACAAAATGTCTGCAAGAAAATTGCCAAGCTCAGAGAGCACCAAGGATTCCCCAGGCAAAACTCTAGTGACAGAAAACAAACAATAAAATGAAACATGGGCTAATTGCCACTACTTACTGCCTGTGCACACTAAAAGGGTTGATTTCCAGAGGGAAGAATTGGGGGGAAGTTCCTGCCTGATTCAACCCAACTATCTATTGCCTTGCACAGGTTAAGGGAAGGAGGGAGGCAGGGATGTGCAAGAGGTCGGTAGAATGAGGACCCAGATTGTTGGGGGGCAATATGCTGACTCTGTAAACCACTTAGAGAGATCTGTAAAGTACTATGAAGCAGTATATAAGTTTAAGCACTATTGCTATCTCAGCCAGTATTTTTGCTCTTTCCACTCTACCTCAGAAAAAGTGTTATGGATCCCCTAATTGCACTCAGGTCATTGTTCTGTTTTGTTTTTTTTACATTTAGCCTTTTACAGAATCCCATCAAGTTCTTGTGAGACCATAGGCTTCCGCAGAGCTGCTGTAGTCCAGTATTTCTCAACCTCAGCAACTGTAATATCTATAGACTTCAACTCCCAGAATTCTCCCTATAGGTGTGCTAGCTGTGGAAGTCCTGGGAGTTAACGGTCACTCATCTTAAAGTCGGTGAAGTTGAGAAACACTGCTCTATTGCAGCAGAAAATGTTGGCTAGCATTTTTCTGTAACATGATATAATCTTGTAATGAAAGCTAAATTGCATGCTTCCCTACAACAGAAATGATGCAAAACCCCCTAAAGTAATACATCTGTTGCTACTTTTGTCCAATGTAGATATCCAGCTGTGAGACTTTACTCATCCCCTAGTTAAGTGCCCATCAGAGGGGGGAGAGGATAGGAAGGTCTATACATTTGAGACACCCCTAGTACAGGAAATGCATCTCAAAGTACTTTGCACGAGAAATGCATCGCAGCCACCCCACCCTGAGGTTTTGTCAACAAAAACTGGATCTGAATGATCCTGAGCATTGCCTTTTACCTTATATCCTGTGTAAGTATGTGGCTCCTGCTATTGTCTGGCTTCTCTGAGATGATGCAGAGTGTCTGGTTTTTCTGTCTGGCAGCTGCTTTGTTTACCACGTCTAGTCACAATATGAATGTTACTTAATGAGGCCACATCTCTATTTTTCTTCCGTAGGATGTATTGCTTCTACAGCCAGTGCTATCATCGTGGCATGTTGCCATAGCTTTTATTTGTCAACTGCTCAGAGTCACTTAGATAGTGAGATGGGTGATGTATAGAGTTGACCAGTAGATAAATAAATATATAAAAATAGTTCATTTCGCCAGCCTTAAAATCATTACAGGAATCTATCCCTCATTTCTCACACCTGGCTTTCTACCTGTTTTTTATGCTTCTCATGTGTCTGAGGGAGTCCCTTGTGATTTTACTGACACAAATCCATTCTTTTATCCAGCAGAATTTCTCAATATTTCCACAGAACAGGGATTAGTTTGACATACAAATGAAAACTTTCAAGAACCAAGGGAAACTAAGCAGGGTGCATCCCAGAGCAGGGCTGCTGTATTATCAGAAACCAGGGGTGGAATGAACCAGAATCAATTTTGCCTCCTTCCTTCCAGTATGATCAAATCCTACAACTGATACTTCATATGTCACTCCAAAGGTCAGTCTAAATCAGTATGTTTCAACCCTCCATGCTTCCTGGGAAATTCTGGGAGTTGAAATCTACATATCTTAAAGTTGCCAAGTTTGAAAAAAACTGATCTAAAAAAAAACCCTTGGTATTCTCTGCCTAAATTACATATTGGATGCTTTCTGCCTTTGTCAGTAAAAGGAATTTCTAAGGAACATGCAGGCAAAACATTTACTGCCCTTCATTTTTACTATTATTTGAATCCAGAGCTGGGTGGGGGGAAAAAACTGAGACCCCTTTGAAATCTTGCTCCCTTAATGAGGAGGCACTTAGCTTCTTAAGGTATCCATCTTGTTAAAAGCCTGGAAACTCACACACATCAGAATGGCATTTTTCTGGTGTCCTGTTAATCTCTCATCAAGAATCTGTCCCAGCATAAAGGGGTTCAGTCCTCCTGTTTGTCATGCACAGCAGGCTATTACTGTTCTAAATTTCCACCCAGCAAGGAGCATGTCTATTGATCCTATATCATGCAAATGAGGACACTGCCACTTTGTTTTCAATTGATATTCCTGCCAGATGGAATGAGGAACTTTCCCCTTAAAGACCTGAGCAACCAAGGAAGCAAGGAAGACTTACAATAATGTATGTTTCCCCAACCTGGTGCCCTCCAGATAATTAAATTTGTAAAAATATAAAGTCAGCTTTGAGATGAGCTCAGTTTTTGGTAACTTCATGAAAATGTCCACATAGTTGTCCTGGAAACCAAAAGGAAGTGATTTCACATTTCTTTTTTATGGGATTTTTTTTTCCCCAATGACCCAATCTAGCCATATTGGGAGTTTGCTTGGCAACCTTTCATCCAAAGAGGCAACTAGGCCTAAATCAACTTTTACAATTATCCAAGTCATTATATGCTGCCAACTATTTGGCGAATTGGGATAATAATTTTTACATCCCAGAAACTGCAGATTTAGCAAATATGGTTGATGCCAGAGTAGAAAGGTTGCCATCATGGTTGAATTCCTTCTGGCAAAGATACAAACTACATTCTGAAATCTGGGTAGTATCTCAGACTTCTTAATAGGATAGAGGGGGACTGCCCTGGCAATCATACCAAAATTAACTAAATTAATTTCAATCATTTATTTAAGTTTTCCACCAACAAAACCTCTCTCTCATACACACACTCTGAGAAACAATTCATTCATTTGCACACTTACTACAAAAATAATACACAAAGAACTGGAAAAAATGTAGCCAACCAAGTTAGAAAGTTAGAAGCCTAAACTATTTTAATCATACAGCATAGTGAAACTATTGTAGCTCTAGTGACAGCTACTTCCACTCTAGTGCAAGATTGCTTGGTTGCATTGGGAAGGCACAATACAATACAATACAGTACAATACAATACAATATAATACATTCTCTTGAACTGGAACTGTCTTCCTTTTTATGATGAGAGATCTTTCTACTTTCCAATTCCCATAAATCCATTTTATAATCCATTTGAGATGGAACCAAAATGATATGACTTTTTGTAGATTTATCCAACAATCAAGACTGTGAACGTGATCTTGTTTTTATGTTGGCAGTCTAGAGAAGTTTTTCTCAACCATTCACCCTTGAAATAATTTTCAGATTTCAGGGAAATGCTGTATTAAAAAATCACAAAACATATGAAAACTTCACAATACATTTTGCTTTTAACCTACACAATCCACATATTACAACATTATACCAGCAGACTAGGAGCTGACCCATGGAACTTAAAAATTCCCATCACTGCAGGTGCTGGCATTACACAGCATACAATGTCCAAAAAATGAAGCTTATTTTCTTTTCATTCACAATCTCTGATGGTACCCTTAGTGACTTCTCACAGAAACCAGTTGATGAAGGCTGATCTAAAGGTTGGAGAGAACCATCAGTCAATTAAGTGCTCCGTTTTTCTGTTTTAAAAAATGCACACAAACATTGAAAGTTTCCCACTTGCCAAAAATATCGGGTCCCAAGCTACTGTATGTAGGCTTTGCTACTCTAAAGAAGAAATGAGTGCAAACAACACTGAAGTAAAGTAACTGATATATTATTTTCTTGTGCCTTCTCCAAAATATCATGATTGGGCACAACTTCTAAAAAAGCCATTCTTGGGTTGGAAGCTACAGTTGCAAAAGCTACAGCAATTCTCCATGGAATTATAATTGACAAAATCTGACTGCCTGTTGAGGGTGACTGAATACCATCAACATATTCAATTTCCGCTCATTGTTTGGGTTTGCAAAGTAAATCCAGCTCCATAGTATTTTAATCTTACTAAACTGCCTTTGAAGTGTTCAGATAAAACATTGATATAAAATTTTCCATTTAACATTTTCCATTTTAACATGAAGATTTTGAATGCAAAATTTCAGATTTAAGGCAAAAATTCTGAACGTAAAATGTTACTTTAAACTTCAGAATGTGAACAGTTTGGCCTTCTTGGTGCGCTGATTTTGGCAGGCATCTCAAAAATTATTAATTTATCAATTATTGTTATACTTCTTTTACAGAATCTGATACTACATACCACTGCATGTTAACTAACAGATGTTGCAAATATATCAATATTGGAATAAAATACCCAAATCAAATACGGAAGTTACAAATCTGTAATTATCATATGTTTGGCATAGTGTATATTTATTTTAGATAATAGCTAGTGAATATTTAACATGTAATGTGAAGTTAATTTTGGGAAAAATCTTTCACATTATATTATACTAAACATATAATTACAACTCAGCTATTGCCATGGATTTAAATAGCTCCAGCTTCAGCACATTGTATGTTATAGCAACCCAGCACTTTTCAATATTCATAGAGCAGTATTTTAGTATAGTATATGTTTGTCCTGCTAGAGCACAAATTCCAATGTTTGTTTATTAATTTATTTATAAATTTCTATACCACCCATCAACCTTGTGTACCTTCAGGTGATTTATAACTATGGATGAAAACTAACAATAACTTCATTTGGTATGCTTTCTCTGAGATCTTTACAATTTTTTAAAATTGTAATATATTTTTCTCGCTGTTCTAAAAACTGAGACATTATATAGCAATAGCACTTAGACTTATATACCACTTCATAGTGCTTTACAGCTCTTTCTAAGTTGTTTACAGAGTCAGTATATTGCCCCCAACAATCTGGCTCCTCATTTTACCGACCTCAGAAGGATGAAAGGCTGAGTCAACCTTGATCCAGTCAGGATTGAACTCCTAGCACTTGGCAGAATTAGCCTGCAAAACTGCATTCTAACCATTGTGTCACCATGGCTCATATTGTACCACTCTGTCAGAATTCTTGTAATCTTTTTATATTCCTTTCATCATTATATTATTTTGTAATTGTTTTTATATAATCTTTTTATATCATCCAGCAAGTTTGAGCAAGGCAACCTCTTCCCCATAGATTGTTGCATGAACTGTGTTTTTTTTCCAGTAGATCTTCTCTAGAGTAGATAAGGCTGAATACTTTCATTCTCCATCCCTATCTTCTTTCTTGATTTCACTTCTTCTTCTTCTTTTTTTTTTTTTTTTTATGCATTAAGGCCATAGAGTTTTGTCAGTGTGTTTGGATCCTGATGTGGAAGGTATCTCCCGTTCACCTCCCACGTCCTTTATATGGAGCCAGAAAAGCCCACATATGAGCTTTACTATAGCATTACAAAACTAATAGTAGCATTTTGTGTCACAGTCTGGAGTGGGCTTGGCCTGATGGAAAATGAGTTGAGCCAGTTGCTGCTGCAGGTCACAGATTAAGATATGATTCATCCATAGATCCCTAAAATGGTTCACCATTTGGTTTAGTCAATGGTGTGCTGATAACTAGACCCTGATGAAATTTGTTTTGCGATATATCAGCCTGAGTCACATCCTGGATTTATTCATCATTATTTTGTCATCCTCTGTCATCTAGTCAGCCCATCAAGAGTCACTGAGTCAATTAACCTGTAAAAAATTAAGTTGATCCTATCTTCGTTACACACATATTTGAGAAGGGCTGGGAGGATATCCGGTCAAAGCAATGATGCAAGTAGCATTCCTACTTACATCATGCTCTTCGTTCTACCTTGATCTCTGTCTGAATATTGGTACTCAATAACTACAATGACATCATCCCACTCCACCTCTTTAATGCCTATTTGCTCTCCAACTTCCACAAGCTGCAGTTTTTCACACACAAATGAACCAGCTGCCAACTCAGGCTTGGGCGTTTTCCCTGGCCTTTCTCTGACTGGAGCAGCCGTTCTCTCCGTAGTTGCTAAAAGGCATAAAGAATGTCAGACAGGGTTCAACTCTCACTTTCCTGACTGGTATGCAAAGAGGAAAAAAGCTATGCACGTGATTTTTTTTTCTTTGCAATTAAGGAAGAATTAATCATTGGGCAAAGGAGGAGAGGCCATGATAGTGCTTCAGTAAGCTCCAAATAAAATACATGAGGAATATATGAAGCCTGGACAACAGCCAACTTTTAAAAACCACTGTGCTCACAACCCCAATAATGCTGGCCAGGAATGTTTGGAGTTATAGTCTCCACACACCTCTGGAAGGCACCCTTTGGAAAAGGCTCATTTTTAAAAGAAAACCTTCCTCTTGATGTGGTATGGGTGAAGGCTAAAATTTTGTGCTCTATGCACTCCTGAGACAAAATTGAAGCAACTATAAGTCCAGTCTAGGTGAGGAATATGGTATGCAGTTAACAAAATCCATGACTTGATGTTTCTAAACAATGAGCCAGAAGGAGCCTTCCTGAAATCAGAAAAAATTTATAGCATTTTTCAGGTGGCGGTGTCATAGTTTCGTCTGATAATTGTGAGATGACAAATGCCATAATTTATCATTTTTTAAATAATTCTTTTTAATGTGTTCTTAATCATTACAGTTAAGAACAAGGAAGAACGCTGGCATATCTTCTTCCAAGCTATAATAAAAAAATATACTCTGGGGGTTCAGGGAGTGTATAGTATGTGTATTTCATTTTCCATCAGCCCTTCATTACTGGTTGGGAGGATGAGAGTTTAATTTAATTAATTAATCTGGAAAGTAGCAGATCAGCAAAAGATAATTTAGAAGATCATTGGGAAGAACAGAACAAGGTCCATGATCTTCCTATGTGAAATTAAATCCCTTTCTTTTTCTTTCTATCAAATGTGGGCTTTCAGAGCAATCTAGACTTCCTGGAATTTTTATTCAAAAAGAAAGAAAAGCAGAAAGAGACAGCTTGTTATTTATAGTACTACATTCTGCTGAGATAATTTTTCAGCAAAGAGAGGCCAAATGCCATTCAGTAAAAATGTCCTATTAATGTTGATACTTTGAGTATCTAGGACCTCTTCTAAACAAACACCCCAAGATCTTGCTTTGTCAGGGGTTCCCTGCCCTCATTTCCTTCTTATTTTGGCATGCATTCCAATAGCCTTTTGGAGTCCTTTCATTTATATTCATCTGTTCTCCTCTCCAGCAGAAACATGTCACCATTTTTTCCACACCCCTAGTTATTACACAGCTGGTCATTTCTGTGGTAAAATGTTTCCTAAAGATAAATTCATTTAAGCCTGGAAACATACACTCATATAAACAGAGAGAGAGAGATTCCTGCCTCCAAAATATATTATACAATTGTAATTCTCAATATAAAACTGAGCAATTAAATGTATGATGAGAGAATGCTTAATATATTTTATTTACTTTTCAGATGTCAAAGAAATGAAATCAAATTTAATTGTTCTCCTGGCCCCATCATCTGAGAAATGGAATTTATTCATTTTTAATTGCTTCTTTTTACATTTACGTGGCCCCCAGACTAATAACAATTTCTTTTTTTTTAATTATTATTTTATTAGTTTTAAAAGTAAAACAATGGACATTGCTCAACGTCTCTGGTTTCTAACATTTACATCAAAATCAAGTTAATAAGTAATCTATTCCTTGCTCTACAAATTTATATATCTCCTACTTCATTATATATCAAGTATACAATATTTTACTTCCTAACCAACTATGCATGTATTTAATAAACCAATATTACATTCACAAATTCAAGATACATTGATATATTAATATACATTAAGACCACCCTACTGGCCTTCCGAAAAGATGTGAAGACCTGGCTTTTCCGGCAGGCCTGGGGCCGTTGATCTCGCTTTGCGATCTGGCGAGATCCGGCCGTGAATGGTATGAATGTGTTCTAAGGTTTTTAATGTTTTTTAATCTTTTAAATGTTTTTAGAATGGTTTTTTTTTTAATGTATTGTGAGCCGCCCTGAGTCTCCGGAGAGGGGCGGTATATAAATTTAATAAATAATAATAATAATAATAATAATAATAATAATAATAATAATAATAATATATACATTTCCAGATATTCATTATCCCTTGTTTTTGGCATTCTTCCTCTTATCTAACCAATTATAAAATTTATTCCAGACTTCATAGTATGTTGATTCAATTTTGCCTTTGAGTTCTAAAGTAAGTCTGCCAATCTCTGCACAGCTGTAAATTTTGTGTATTACTTCTTCTGAGGATATTTCTTTATGCTTCCATTTTTGAGCAAATGCTAGTCTTGCTGCGGTAAGTATATGCAATATTAAATAGGTGACATTTTTGTCATATTTGTCATCTGTCATGCCCAGTAAGAAAAATTCCAGCTTAACTTCTATTTTAAACATTAACATCTCTTCTAACCAGCTCCTTATTTGCTGCCAGAAACTTTTGGCTTTTGAGCACTCCCACCACATATGGTAAAGAAAACAATTTCTTTATTTCTGCAAATTATATGCTGTTCAATCCCAAACAAGGCTTTAGGAACAGACTGAATTAATATACCCATTTCCTTTAGCAATCAAAGCAGTACCTGAATGGCAAGCAGAGTGGTTAAAAACATGAGCCATAAAACAAGAATTCTCCACTTATTATTTAATTTGGGTGACTAGTCAAGTTCCTGTTTCCAATCTGCAGTATGGATTTTCATATTATGGATAAAATAGCACTGTCTTATAAGCACTGCTTATGTCATTTTAATAAAACAAAATCACACAAGACTACTATTACAACATTTTCCACATAATGATGCATTTAAAAATTTAAAAGTCCATCCCTTTGGCCATTGGAGAACAAAATATTGAATAGGACATTTGATCAGATATATTGTAGTGTATTCAAATCCCCTGGCACATTGTGTTAAAGTGCAAAAAACAACCTATTGACTGGGAATTATGGGAACTATGCTCTTACCACATCTACAGAGAGAGGAAGATACTGTACTCTATTAGTCTTCTGAAATGCACTGTCGAAAATAATGTCCAGAACCACATTCTAGTAATGCTCTATTCTATTATATTGTAGGCCACTCAAATTGTATTGTAAGCTACTCAGAAGCGCTTCAAACGGTGAGATGGGCAGCATATAAACTTAATAAGTAAATAAAAAATAAAATATTCTTGATACAAAATCAAGACTAATGACTACAAACATACTGATTTTCCTGGTTGCAGTTGAAGTATCAGATAAGGGCATTCTTGGGCACTAGCCTTTGAGTTTTCAAGCAGCAAAGAATTAGTGAAAAAATTACAACAAAGGGAAAAAAGTATATCATTTTAACATTAAATAGTTACAATCCTCAATATACTTATTTAATACAATTATTGTTCAAGTACATATTTATTTCTAATACATTCATATAACCATCTAGATGACCATCCACAGGCAAACAAGGCCGTGGATTTATTTTTGTACCAACTTGTCATCCGAATTAGGAAAATGCAGGAATGGGAAGTTATGGTCCTCCAAATGTTGATTCACTACAACTCCCAGGATCCTCAGTCAGCATGACTAATAATGAAATTATCTGGCAGTGGCATTGAGCATACGTTAGAAGGGTATACTATAATTCCCTCATCCAGGACAGTGTGTTACATTTGAAGGCTATAGGATACCTATGGATACTTCTTCCTCTCTTTTTTTTCTAGCTTCCCAAAAATTTAGAAATAATCCATCCCTCTGTGAAGTCGTCTATTCTATTTAATCTACATGAGAAGAAGGCCTGACCTCAACCAGAGGGAAAGGACATATTCCCACGTGGCTTCTTTTCCTTCTCCAGCTAATCTGCACAACTTACTTGCAGTGCCATGACTGGTAGACTGATTGCTACCAGTCCCAATAATTCCATTAATTCCAATAATTCCATTGGGACTGAAAACCAAAAGCTCTGCAGAATTTGTATGCCATCCTTCCTCCCTTATTATGCTCTCTTCCTGCCTTCCTCTCTTATTATGCTCAATAGTCGAGTTTCATGAAGGCACTTCTCTTCTTCTGGAAGCTAAGAATCATATACTGATTTTATCCAATGGGACATTAAGACATGATATGTCTATGGTCTGAACTTTAAAAAAACCACTGCATGAGACTCATTTGCACAGTTCCCAGAAGCTCCTCCAACAAAGCCCAAGGTAAATCAAAACACAGATTTGGAGACAGCAATTGGTGGTTAATTTTCCTATCAGTTGATGATACTCAGACCTTATTCACCAGCAAACTATTGTTTGGGAGGAGGCCTCCCTCAGACCCAGAAAAGCGTGTCAACTACAGGAGCAGTATGTCTGTTTCTCTCATGACTTTTCCCCCAGTTTCTCTTCATATTCCCATCATCATCCACCCAGACCCTAATTCTGTACATTGACTCTGGTGAAGCAAGTTGTCCCTATTTCCTGTATCGGATACAAAATATAATCAGCAAAACAAGTTTAAAAAGGCATCTTTCAAATGTGGGAGAGAAGATACAACTGTTTCATAGGCATCTTTCTTATCAATATACTTTTCTGCCCCTATCAACCCTACATTGAGAATCTTCATTTGACCATCCCATAGCAAACCTCACAAATACACAATAACAAAGCATCCTCAGAAATCCCATATGGCAGTATAGTTGCAGACTCAACACTTGTCTTGCTATATATCCAGAGAAGAAAGCTATCTTGGTAACTGTCCCTCATTTTGAGAATGTGATGTCATTCTGCTGGTTAACCTGGAGGTATCCTTCCTCAGTCTGATTTCTTTGAAATATTCTGGTTTACAATCATGCCACAGATTCACTTATTTGCTGGTAGGTCCCAGTGACTACAGTTAAATGTATTTCAGTAAAAGTGTGCACTTAGAATTATACCCTAGAGCATGATCTACTTAGTTACTCAAGGAATAATTAGGATCAATCCAAGTTTTGTTAACATCTGAAAGTTATTCTTTTTAACAAATGTTTGGATTTCCTGCTTGATAGATCATTCTGTGTGTGTGTGTGCTTGTGTGCATTGTGTTGCCTTTTTAGCATAATTTGTTCTTTTGCAGTCCTGCTATATTTTAATTGTTTGCAGGAACATTGGTCTGTTTTTGTTAGCTGTTTTCAATGTATTCATTGGGGATAGATGAAGGAAAGGAAATTATGGAATAGATCTTTTATTATTAACAAACAAACAATTCAGGATGGCAGTCAAAAAGGCCTCTCCCAAAATTTCACTGGTTGATCATCATAGCTGAAGCTGACAAAAGTTCCAAGATGATAAATGACAGCACCCATCTGTGAGTCCATCCAAAGGGAGTTCTGCAGAAACACACATATGGAACTGTAGGATGCAATTCCATATCTGGATTGTATTAGGTGAGGGGAATGTTTCCAGCTGGATAAACTTTATTCTCCTTTTGAAGGGCCAAATCAAATGGATAATATACAAAGTTGCACTAACTGATATGCCACAGAGATTTCCTCCATGTTTCTTCACACAAGATGCTACTTGGGAAAACTGATCCCCTGAGCCAGCTTTCCCTCAACTTAAAGGTTTTCCCACCAGAATTTATTTTGGGTATTAATTTTCATAAATTCTAGGAAGCATGATCTTACAATTAAGACATTGAATTTGAACATGTCCAGAAATCATCAGATCAGTGAAGACTATAGTAAGGTATGAAGTGTATATGGTTACAAGAAGATGATCAAATTTAGTAGACATAATTTTCTTCACTTGGCTATATGAAAAAAATCCAACTGATATGAAAGAGTTACATGATATTGACTGAAAGAGCAAAAATCTCAGCCTGCAGTAAATCAAGTTTGTGATTTTGGAAAATTTTTAAATTTAGCACTATAATAGTATTCAGGAAAACCCCATTCTATCCATAAAATAAGAATCATTTCGAGCATTAGAGTTTTCAAGCGGAGCAAAGACATTGCAAAGGCGGTCACTGAGAGCATTTTTTTCTCCTTTCCTTTCCAAATAAAATTGTGCCAAGGACTCAAAATTTTCAAGTCACAAGATAATATTCAACAAATAATACAAAAATGATGATATTACTGCTTATGTAACCATTCCTTCCCAAGTGATTTACACTAACAAAAATATGTAATCTTTTATCATATTAAATAAACACCAAAACATTCAACTGGACTTTCAGTTTTAGGGCTTTTCAATCAGGCTTGGAATGGTATAACTTTTTTTTGACAAGGGCATTTGTTTAAATATTGGTTTAATTTAATTTTTAATTAAAATGGACAGATACAAACTGCCCATTTTTAAGAATCACCTCTGGGTAGAAAATGCTGTTTCTTTTGAACATACATATACAGATTTTTTAAAAAGGCCTAATAAAGAACAGTTATTGCTACTAAAATAAGTGATAGGGCTATGCCAGAGTTGAACTGTGGGTTGCAATTCTCCATGGAATAATAAGCAACTAAGAAGGTATCAACATCATTTTTTAAATGATGATCAGGCTTACCAGGCAAAGCAAGAACATGTCAAAACTTATTCCTACTTTGTCTGGACAAACTCATAGAAGGCTTACCCAGAAAAAGTATGAGAAAAAATCCACAATGAGTTTTCAGAGATGGCTAAATTTGTGGCTCGGCTCTATCCATCTTTCAAAACCATCAGCCAATCCCAGCAGCATAATGGTTTCCTGTGTGAAGTAGAAAGCCATGGTTTGTGGAGTGTCTAGAAGTATCTAAGAAGAATTTGGAAAATAATGGAGTTTTATTGTCAATGTGAAGAAAGTTTAGCCAGTTGGTCTCTTTTACTTTTGTGAAGAGGAAGGCATTCAGTTACTGGTCACCAACTAAACTCTGGTTGACTGACACTCTTCTAACTTCAGCTCCTGACAAATTGTTGGTTCTGTGTGAGCTCTGAGCTGATCACATCCCTGTGTTTATAGTATTCTGCTGAATCAATCTCAAGTGAGATTTAAACTGGATTTACTAGGATTGGGAGGAAAGAAAGGATGGTTTTCTGAAAGATCCCATACTTAACCAGAATATTTAGAAAACATGGAATTAAGTACAAAATTGCATCTGTTTCTCTCTCTACCTCTCTATCTTATGACCAGATGGAACGAAAGGCAATTGGAATATGGGAACAACACAGCAAAAATGAGAAGCGAAACATCTTCAAAGAAAAAGCAGAAAGTCCAGTTGCCTCTTGAAAAAGCACATTTGGGACAACCATGACCTGGATGACTGAGAAACTCCACAAACAGAGCAAAAGATGTCCTTAATATTTTCATTATATATTATTTCTCCAAACTGCTTCCTGGAAATTTACTACACTGCAAAGTTGCTAAGGGAAAGACATTTTGGCAGCCTCCATGTGTACAATTTCAATCACTCCCTAGTCACAGAATTCGTAAAATGGTCACTTGAGACCATTTAGAGGAACAGCATGGTTCAAATATAAAAGGAATCTTTTATCTGTGTTGAAGATTGAAGGATTAAAGCCACTGCCTGGGAATAAAACATGTTGATTTCAGAAGGATGTGCTACTTCTGAAAAACCCGCACAGAACTATGCATACTTATCTTGACAGGTCTACCTAATATCATTTCACATCTGAATAAATATACTTAATGTTGTACCATAAGGATATACTGTGGAATTATTGGGCACAATAGGAGTTGATTCTAAAGAAAGTGATTGCATTGCATGCAGATGACTGAAATCTGTTAAGTACTCTTGAGAAAAACAGACCTAATGTATAATATACAAGAATGGAGAAAAAGTTCATGCACTTTTTCAAAGAACACCAGAACTGTCACTTTTTTCCCCCCAGAATGTGTCAGACCATGACCAGAACATTATAAACCACTTCCTGTTCTTGAAGATTTACTTTTGGAAAGCTACTAAATAAATGGCTGGTTGGACACATATTGGAAGGAAAATGGATTATTTCAATATCCTCCAGAAAGTTCCATTCCCACAAGTATGAATTTTGCAGCAAGCTGTAATGTAAGATTCAACGCATGAAAACAGAAAGAACAAATGGTGTTTGTTACTCTGAAGACATTTTTCTAGAATAGCAAACAACTGATAGAATCTTCAGCAGGTATTTCATTGGCTTTGAAAATTCATTGTAACTGGTAATGAAATTGTAGAAACTGTTTGTTCCTCCTCTTACCTACCCCACTATCCTGTCTTTTATAGACTTATTTTTTTCTTAATGTTTAGGCATTACTGGCTATTTTCCCCCAGGCATGAGGAAAAATATCTGTTCAGAACAGTGATGAAATCCAAATTTTTTTACTACCGGTTCTGTGGGCGTGGCTTGGTGGGCGTGGTGTGGCTTGGTGGGCACCAAGCGGGCATGGCAGAGGAAGGATATTAAAAAATCCCCATTCTCTCCCACTCCTGGGGGAAGGATATTGCAAAATCCCCATTCCCTCCCCACTCTGGGGCCAGCCAGAAGTGGTATTTGCCGGTTCTCCGAACTACTCAAAATTTCTGCTACCGGTTCTCTGAACTGCTCAAAATTTTCGCTACCGGTTCTCCAGAACCTGTCAGAACCTGCTGGATTTCACCCCTGGTTCAGAACCTACTTTCATTCACACATTCCATAGCTAAAGAGTCTACTCTCTCTCTCTGCTAAACTAAAGGGGTTTTGTAAGGTTTTGTTTTGTATTGCTGTGGGTGTAAGAGGGGGCTATTTTTTATTTTGTTTGTTTTGTGGAGGGGAGTTTGATTTTTCCCCACTTCCTCAAAACCTCCAAACATTTCATGATAGATCTTGAAACTCCTCAAAACTTTTAAATATCTCCCCACCCTAAATCAGCACCTTTTCTGCTAATTCCATAGCTGTTTGTGGAAATAGAATATTTCATACATACCCTATTACGATAAGTTTTGTTTATAGTTCTACAGACAGCAGGAATCAGATCACTTTCATTTTCCAACTTCCAAATAGTCTCTTGGTTTTTCTTTAGCCTGGCTTATTTCCCACAACTTTTTCCAACCTCTCACTGATTACCCAAACTTATGGTCTGTAATCCACAGCTCATTCATGGAAAACCCCTGCAAATCCCTTTCATCATGCACTGACATTCAACTTTCTCATCTGTCTCAGAAACAAAGGAAGTTCCTACTTCTGCTTCTGAGAACTCGCTCTCTCTGCCATTCAAAACGCAGGGTGCGTGTGGCCTGGAAGCACGTTTACATGCAGCTTGTTCCGAGTTGGAGCAAGGCTATTTTTCACGTATGTTTCCAGACATGAGTCAACCACTCACCCGGTTTGGAGTTATTACGGCTGCAGAAGTAAGATTTCATGTGTGTCATGACAGCTTTTGGAAATAGTAGAGTGTCTAGCCAAGCCACACAGGAGAGTAGAATGAATCTAAAGGAACCAAGCCATCCCCATTTGGGGAGATTGCCTTTATTCGTCATGTTCATTTTATATATGTGTGTGTGTGTGTGTGTGTGTAAGATAAATGTATGACTAGTATCAAATTGATGCCTTCACCCTCCAGTTTCTTACCACATCTCCCAGTGGTAAAATGTTTCAGGGCATAGTAATTCCTTATTCAGGCTTCATCACTATTGGGACAGTAATTACTGAGCAACCAAAGAGATTTGAACAGATCTCTCCCCCAACTTCCCTGTGGCTGCAGTCAGTTTCTTTCACAATTGAGCCTTTTCTCACTTGCATCTAACCGCAGGACAAACAATGTCCCAAGCAACTTGTTGGGTCCTCGTGATGTTGACTTCACCTGAACCATAACCTACCCCTGTGGCGGTGTTAAGTTGTCCTCAGATTTACCAGTATTAAAATCATGTAATATTAATTTTAAACTTAAAGTAAAGGTAAAGGTTCCCCTCACACATATGTGCTAGTCGTTCCCGACTCTAGGGGGTGGTGCTCATCCCCGTTTCAAAGCCAAAGAGCCAGCGCTGTCCAAAGACGTCTCCGTGGTCATGTGGCCAGCATGACTAAATGCCAAAGGCACATGGAACGCTGTTACCTTCCCATCAAAGGTGGTCCCTATTTTTCTTCTTGCATTTTTTACGTGCTTTCAAACTGCTAGGTTGGCAGAAGCTGGGATAAGAGCTCAACCCGTTACACGGCACTAGGGATTCGAACCTGCCAACCTTTCAATCGACAAGCTCAGCGTCTTAGCCACTGAGCCACCATGTCCCTATAATTTTAAACTTAATAATACTTAATAATTAGTTTTCCCCTTATTCTTACCCCTAATCATTATCTGGTGATGCCCCCCGTTCCTCTATATATCTGGTGAGAAAGTATGAAGCAGAGTGTATTACATTTATTTGAACCTAGGTACCATGATCCAAAGGACCTTATATACTAATATAAATCCTAAATACATGAATTGTATTACATTCAAGTGAATATGAGCATAGTTTTCCTTTAGAGCTTCCCTTTTGAATGAATGGACACAAGCAAAGGGCAGGACCTAGAACAGCTTGCATGCCACATTCATTGTCTCCTTTCAAGCCCCATGCATTCAATGAATAACTGAACTTGGTTACAATGCAGCCAGATTCCCAGGGCTTACATAAGGATGGGGAAGACTTTCAAGGAACTCCATTGCTAAGCAACACAGCCATAAGGCAGGATGGCCATCATCATGCCAATCACGATTGCAGTTCCAGTTGTCTGTTACCATTGTTAGGCAAACCCCACCTGGTTGCAGCATCGCGTGCCACTTGTGACCTCCTACCCACTTCCACATTGACTTTGCTTGTCAGAAGCCATCAGTGAAGGTTGCAAATGGTGATCACATGACCGTGGGATTTTGCAATGTCATAATTGCAGGCTGGACACCAAGCTCCTAAATCACAGTCATGAGACCGTGGGAACACTGTGATAGCTGCATCTATCATGGTCCATCACAAGTACCCAGCACCCTCATAATTTCAAATGAGTGCTATCTATATGCCAGGTATTCACTATCTCTTTAGTTCATGAATGGATTGAAATTGTTATATCATCACATTGCATTGATCCCAGGGACATGAGTGGCTTCATTTTATTTATTTATTAAATTTATAAGCACTGGAAACAAAGTCTGATTCCAAACAGAGCCTTTAAGTAGTAATACTGATACAGTCATTCCATCACCGTATGTTTTTGATTGTTTCACCCCATTATTATTGCTGCAAATCCAATGAAGAAGGTAGAATACTGTCAATGTTTTCCCCAGGTTCTTTAGATCTTTTTCTCCTCTTCTCTCAAAAACTTCTGAATCCTAGTTAGGCCACTTAGTGCATCATAATATTGCTTCATTTTAATTCATGAATGGAAATAATATTGAGCTTATAGAAATTTCCCATGCTTTTTATTATACATATTGTTTGTACTCAGCCACTGGAGTCTACTTGTCCTATTAGACAGACAATTCAAAACAATTATTTGTGTTCAGTATCTGACTACACTATACAGGGAAATTTCCCAAGTTGGCTTAGATCTGCACCCAATCAAGCAAATGAAATTTATATGGCACTAGCCAGGAGGAGATTAAATGACAAATCTTGCTCTACTGTATTTGTTTCACAAGAACATCATGTTGAGGCAAAGATCCAAACACAATTAAAAATACAAAATCCACATTAGTGGAAAGAGAAATGGGTTGCATATAAATTTAATAAAATAAAATAATAAATAAATAAAATAAAATAAAATAAGACTAAACTTGGCAAAGATAAGTTGGACTCCCATCCCCAATGTAGCACAAGTAGCCCAGTATATGGTATCTTGATATCTATTTTTCTTTTTTTATTATTATTAATTACATTTATTAGTGCTTAATGAACATCATGTTGTCTGGGTATTTAGTTTGCTTAACAATACATACTACATTCTTAATCTCCACCCCTTTTCCCCAACCATTGATAAAATAGATTCCATGTTTGATAATATTCCATATTTTCTTTCTGTTTAATTCTTAATGTCAATCTGTCCATTTCTGCACACTCTAGTATTTTTTTAATTATTTATTCATCCCGTGGTGTTTCTTCATTTTTTCAAGATTGTGCAAATACAATCCTCGCTGCTGTCAAAACGTGCAATATTAAACACAAACTTTTCTTATCCAGTTTACCTGGTATCATACCTAATAAAAATAAATCAGGTTTAAAATCTACATGTTTTCCTATCATCTTTTCCAGCCATTTGTGTATTTTTTCCCAAAAAAATTTCATTTTACCACACATCCACCATATTATAGTATGTGCCTATTTTTTGGTTACATTTCCAACATTTGCTAGACATGCTTTTAAACATTTTAGCTAATCTGGCTGGTGGTAAGTGCCATCTATAAAACGTTTTATATAAATTTTCTTCATACGAGGTTGCCATTTTTAATTTATAATTCCTTTCCCATAAATTTTGCCACTCCCAAGTTCTATATTATGGCCCAAAATTTTTTTCCATTGTATCATTGTATCTTTTATTCATTCATTTTCCATTTTTAAATTTAATAAAAAATTATATACCTTCTTAATTAGTTTTTAATTAGTTTTTCATCCAAATTCAACAGTGTTTGATCAAAGGGTGTTTGCCCATTATAAAAGCCAAACTTTTTCATATCTAAGTCATATCTAGATTGTATTTGCAATTGAGTCCACCATGATAATTTTATACCTATCTTTCGAAATACTTTTCCCATTTTCTCTGAAAAGCATTGAATAAACCTGGAAATAGTATTAGTAATGTGTTTATATGTATCACAGTTCTCCAGAAAGGCTTACACATCAGTCACATCTGTAATATACAGTAATCATACTGTGAATTGTTGTATTTGGCAAAACATAATAGAAGTCAGCTGTCAAGGAACATATGGCACTTGAACTTTATCATTGTAATTGCACCTTCTTTCTATCAAAGCTGCATGACAACGCTTGACATAAAAAGTCATAAATTAAATGAGTTTTACATAGCCTTCCCAACCTCTCTAGATTATTAATTAGTCTGACATTCATCACCAAAACAATGTACAGGTAAAATATTAAATAGGAAGTCAGATATTGTTTAAAAGGAATTACTTAAAAATCATCAATTCTTTTTGAAATTAAATTTTAATTCCGCTATATGAGGGTCCAAGTTAGCTATTTGTAAACTAGAGGTTTAATGTAATACATCCAAATTCTTCCTCTCAGTAGTATGAAACAAATCCCAGAATAAGCAAAAGGGGTACTGGAAGTACTGGATTCAAAGTCCTTCAGATTCCTTGTGAATTTTTACCTGACACAGATTTTATTTTATTTTTTAGTCTTAACAAAAGCCACATGAGAGAATTTTTGTTTAAAAAAATAACAACCAGAGGAAAAGGGGAGAAAGTACATCTCCTCCTTCTTCAGAGGCTCTGGCCAGAACAAACTGGCAAAGTGGTAGAGAAATTATGACAGTTTTCTTCCCCACCCATTTTAGGATTGCACAGCTAATCTCTTAAAATTTAATACGTGACTGACTATCAAACTCCGTGAGGTGAAGCCTGTTTTTCCTGCATAAAAATTAATTTAATGGAGAAAAACACCCTTGACTTTTGCAATCATATTAGAGCTGTGTTTCAGATATGTACTTTCCAAACTTGGGATAATTCCAAATAGATTGTCTTGTACCCAAGGTGGAGCAGAAAAAGCTAATATATCAGACTTTATTCAACACGTCCCATGAAGTTCTGATTCCAATTTGTTGTTTGAGAGTTCCATCATGGTGTAAACAACAGCATCACAGCAACTACACCTAAAAGAAGGAAAACTTTTGGCACTTCTATTGAAGCATCTGGTGGAGAAGGGAAGAAGACCGAGGATTTGATTCAGTCCTCAATTCAGAGCGATCCTTCAGATCAGACCCCTATTGGTTTCCTCAGACAAGTTTCTTAGATAGATGGTGAGAACATATGAGCAAGGCATTCTGATAGAGATTGGGCAGACAGAGATGGCAAAGAAACCATGGAATGCTCTTTGACTATATTAACTATTTTGGAGGGAGGACAGTTATAGGTGTGATCTTTGTCCCTGGATGACTGAGAATCTCCAATTAACGCACCCATTGAAAGCAGAATTCCGAGGCAGGTAGATTCCTCAAAGAACATGTTTATTGGATATCTTATATCGGCAGAGCCGGTGAAAACCAACTCTAAAAGTTCCTGCAGTTT
The DNA here is from genome assembly GCF_059756535.1 of Pantherophis guttatus. Lineage (NCBI taxonomy): Eukaryota > Metazoa > Chordata > Lepidosauria > Squamata > Colubridae > Pantherophis > Pantherophis guttatus. The sequence continues at coordinate 285,375,219 of NC_142063.1, read as the reverse complement.
TCACCTAATTAAAAGAGCAAAATTTCCCCCTCTCAATTGTCACATTATCCAATGGAAATAGCTATTAGGCTGCTTGGTCACTCCTCTCCTCATCTCACAGCACCTGTTAAGATGGTTCCCACAGGATAACTTTTTGTTTTGATGGTTAGATGGTCTATCTACTTCCTCCTTCTCTTCCCCCTCTCAGGGTTCATGGCAACTATGAGGTAGCAAAAGATAGCTTCAGCCAAGTTTGTTTCAGAGTCGACACATAGATGTGATCTTTGCAAACAACTGCTAAGATCTGGAGTTCTAAAATACACTTTTATGATGAATTATGCTGGATTTCAAAGGTTGCAACCAAGATTGAAAGATACAGGGACTGCTCCTGTGAGACTGCCAGGATCAATATAGAACTTTGGGCAAGGAAAATGGCCTTCCTCTCCCTTCTCGCCTAATACACAGGACTATTCCTTTCCCATTTTCTCAGTTACTTGCGATTGAAAGATCTTGGAATGGACCATTCCGCTATGGGGAGCTCCTCTAAAGCAGGGGTCTCCAACCTTGGCAACTTTAAGACTTGTGGACTTCAACTCTCAGAGTTCCTCAGCCAGCTTTGCACTTCCTTGCCAAGGTTGGAGACCCTTGCTCTAAAGGGTTTTCTGAAAGAACACTGTTTGCAGAATCCTTTCATGAAGCACCCTTAGTCACAATTGTATTGATTCTTGATTGATACTACAGCATTATTTTACATAGCAACTGCATAGTATATTTTCAGGTATCTGCACCCCAAAACATTTGCATCAGAGGTGGGTTTCAGCAGGTTCTGACCAGTTCTGGAGAACTGGTAGCAGAAATTTTGAGTAGTTCAGAGAACCGGTAAATACCACTTCTGACTGGCCCCGCCCCCATCTATTCTCTGCCTCCCGAGTCCCAGCTGATCGGGAGGAAATGGGGATTTTGCAGTAACCTTCCCCTGGAATGGGGAGAGAATAGATATTTTACAGTATCCTTCCCCTGCCAAGCCCACCAAGCCACACCCACAGAACCAGTAGTTAAAATTTGAAACCCACCAGTGATTTGCATATATGTGACCAAGCAACTTAACTGGGCTGGAGTTGGAAAAAAAACATGTACATCAGAAACACCTTGTAGGAGGTTTTTTTTCTATAGATCGGAAAAGCAGGAGATATCTAGAAAAACAAGTAGTATATAAGACTTCTCAGGAACAGAAAATGAAAAGAATTTTTCTTTGCAAGGAAAATGAAATAAAATTGGCAACTATAAAAGGAAAATTTTTATCTAAGCAGTTTCCTTGCAATCGCCAATTTTTTCTTGTAGTATATACCACAATTCTGCTCCGAACTAATGCAGTTTTTCCAATGCTGTCTTCCTCCAGATTCACTGGAAATGCAACTGCCTACCTAGGATTTCCAACATCTGGAGAGCATCAGGTTGGGAAAAGCTATTTTGGTGAGGAACTAGTCAAATTTTGTCTCATTCCTGGATGCCTAAAAGCAATTACGGTTAGACTAGCTGCCGAAAATTAGTTTTTAAAAACTTCTAGGAATCATTTGGATGGAATCCTTGTTGCCAATGTCAACTTCCTTCTTTCCAATGATTCAACTACCACGAGTATCTTGACGAGTATCCCCCACCCCCACATCTAGTCATGTATTTAAAATAATTTGTTAATTCTATCCTCTGACCTTTTCTGGAAAGCTAACACCACTACAATGTCATTCTTTGGTTCACCAGAGCCTTATTTGAAACAGAAGCTTAGCAACCACAAGGCAACTAGTACTTGTGACTGGAGTGACAAATGAATGAGTTTTTGAACATCTTCCAAGAATTGCTGTTCCTGGAATCTATGACCACAAACACCAGTAGTCTTCAATTATATTCTTTTGCTTTTACTTGCTATATTCCAAAAGTCCAAACACTTAAAAATCTTTAGCAACCTATAACAGGTAATATTTATATATGGGGAAAATAATTTTCAAAAGATGGTGTTTAAGTACCAAAATATTCATTCACCTACAACTGGAGAGAAAGCATAGACCACCAGATGTCACTGAGTTACAGCTTCCATCTTGTTTTTGTTAATCATAATAATTTGGGGATCATAAATCTGAAAAAATGGATAGATATGATACAAGATAAAAAAGAATAAAATAGAACATAAAGATTGGAAATCTGAACAGTTTGGTACAATATTTATCAACTACTTTATTCCTCAAATTAATGTTGATCTTGGTTATTTTTTATTTAATATTATTATTTTGCCTTTGAGTCAGTCTTGATTTCTGGCTCCTGCAGGTAAGGGAATAATGTAAAAAATGAAACTATGTTTGCCCAGTGCAGAATTTGGACATATAAAAGCATCTTGAAGTGGGGCTGAACAGAATAACCCCGTACTGTAATCGTATGGAAGTCTTAGAATAACTTCTTTGTGACTTGTCTCAAATGTGCATTTTCCTTCAAAAGGCAACTGGCCTGGTTTGTTTGTTTTTTTTTCCCTTGAGGAAGAAGAAAACTTTTCACTTCTCATCCAAGAAGCTTCAACAGTTTTGATGGAAGGGAGATGAAAGGATAGATACTGACAGTTGTTGTAATCCTTCCATTCCCCCCATCATCACCTTCCTATCAGAATCTATCCTATTCCACCCACCCGCCCGCCATTAGAACTGATGAAGCTTCTTGGATGAGAAACGAAATGTTATCTTCTTCTTCCTCAAGGGGAAAAAAACCCCAGTCCAGTTGACTTTGAAGAAAAAAGCACCTCTGACACAACTATAATCTGGATAACTGAGAATCTCCACAGACATTCCTTCCTGACTTGAGCTTTGGAAATTTAGTTCTGGAAATACTGAAACCAGATTTTCCTTCACTCATGAGAAATGTGTGTGACAGTATTAATCTCCACATAAGTGTCAATTCCACATTTTCTTCAGCCCAGAGCCAGCAATAAAGTTGCCTCCTCCCTAAAGATGTGTGCATTTAGAACTTTTTCCCCTCCATTTATCCTGCTAAATTTTGTATACAGTTGATCTAATTGTTAAGATGCTGAAGATGATAGATAAGGAAGGAGCTTGCCTCCCCACTCTATACAGTCATAAAACCTTCTCCTTTTTCCTGTTTACTTTCTGTGTTTAGATTGGCTGTAGGCACCTTCAGAACTAAAATGATTCATCATTACCTTGCATTACCGTGCATGAGAAAAGATCATATCTGTCAAGATTTTATAAAATAACTCTCTGCACTTCCATTTGCACTGAAAAACAGAAAGCAAACAGTAGACAACATAATCAAAGAGATCACATGAACAACACATTCAAGATGATCAAGATGGAACTTGTCTCCTTTGGTGAACAGATTACCCATATTTTTCAGAGTATAAGATGCTCCAGAGTATAAGACGCACCTTATTTTGGGGGGAGGAAAATAAGGAAAAAAAATTCTGCATGAAACGCTTTCCATTTGGGAGGCTGCATTTGCAGCCTCCAAAAGCTCCATTTGCAAAGGAGCTTCTCTTTGCAAAGGCAGCCTCTCAAACGGACCTTTTGGAGGCTGTTTGAGAGGCTGTGTTTGCAGCCTCCAAAAGCTCCGTTTGAGAGGACGCGGGGAGGCCGAAGGGTGGGAGCCAGTGGGTGAGTGGGGCTACATTCCAGTAGTGGGTTGCAAAACCCATCACTACCGGTTTGCTCATGCACGCGCGGGGGCATGCACAGATGCATCCGGCGCGGGTGGGCAGAGCCTCCTGCCACCACCACTACGTCAATCCGGGTAGAACTGGTAGCAACCCTCCAGTGCTACATTCAATGTATAAGACGCACCCAAATTTTCACCCTCTTTTGGGGGGGGAGTGTGTCATATACTCAGGAAAACATGGTACTTTTTTGATTTATCACTGTTTTGGACACTCTTATTTAAAAGGCTTTTTAACATTGTTCAATAGTCAAAACCTCATAGTAGTACAGTAATTACTATGAACTACAGCTGTAGCTGTAGTTTTTTTGTAAAGTTTGGATCCTCCACATGGCACCACTCCCTGCCCTGCCTGATTCAATTTTTGTTTAAAAACTATTTTAACTATTAAAACATTCAATGGAAAACTAGCACATTAAAAGTGACTCACCAGGACAGCAGTGAAATGATTTGTGGAGAATGTATGGAAGAAGTGGTAAACATGATACAAATTGTATCAAAAAGGATATCTCCTGATCTGATAAATAAATGTTAATGTTGCAAATGACACCTCCCTCTTCCTTGGACTTCATTTTTAAGAATTGTAAATTAACACAAACAAAAATGAAATAAGAAGATTGAAACAAACCAATAGCCTGCAGCAGCATCTTTATTTCTGAGAATGCATTCTCATTCTCATATGGGCTTCAATAATTGTGAGAATAAAAAGAGATGGGTGATTAATGTCCAATGTTTAGCTTTGACATATACCCCCCTCTCCCCAAAAAAGGATACATTTACATAGTACTGGAAATAGTCCTGAGCTCTGTACTCTTTCAACTCTTTTTAAACTTGGATGAACAGGTGGATGTAGGTAATGATGAAAGATGGGTGATAGAAGTCATCATGCAAGATCCACAATTTAATGTACCTTCATCATGTGGCTGAATGCAAACATTTAAGCATAGTACACGCATGATGATAGCATGCAGACTGACATTGCAACACCATCATGGTTTGCTACAGAGATAATACTCTTTGAGGAGATATCCAAGAAGATGGCAACTTGGCAATGAGCAATCAACCTCAAACCATTTTTTAACAATTTGTCTGTTTCCATGTCTATGGAGATTCTCAGTTATCCAGGTCATGGTTGTCCCAAAGATGCTTCTGCAAAAGGCAACTGTACTTGGTTTTTTCTTGAAGATGTTTTGCTTCTCTTCCAAGAAGCTTCTTCAGTTCTGATTGAACTGTTCGGTTCTGTCAGAACTGAAGATGTTTCTTGGATGAGAAGCAAAACGTCTTCAAGAAAAAAACCAAGTACAGTTGCCTTTTGAAAAAGCATCTTTGGGACTGTCTGTTTCCATGTTTTTGGTTTGTAATCTAAACAACCTAACATAATCAGCACCTATGCACAATAACTGCCAGCAATAGTAGTCATAATATTGGGGTGACAATTAGGTATTCAGAGATATGTCCCGATTTACTTCTAGTTTGCTGTCATTCTCTGTAATGAAGCAAATTTCTGGAAGCAAGCAGCACAAGCAGGCTAAACTGGAAGAGGTTTTAGATAATTAAATAAGGAAAGCTCACATGTAACCAAAACAGGAACAAAGGAATGGAAGAAAGGGGGGGGAAGGGCAATAAATCATCTGGTTTTGCACGTGATTCTTTGCACTTATTTCAAAATTCAACTTTTTCTTCTACGGTTAAACAATAAAAGAGCTATTACTGTAAATCCCGTTCAGAAAATTGCACCTCTGTTACTTGACTGCCCTCTGTCTTGTTCCACCATTCTGAATGGATTTGCAGGAAAATCCAAATATAAATTTTGAATCATTGAAATGAATCAGCAGAAATGCCCATGGAAACCACTACATACATTCTTACAACATCCTGGCTGCCTTTGAACATTTTAATTAATCCAACCCAATTATTTACTTTATAGAGGTTTACAAGTTTTGTAGCATTATGAGCAATAAAAAATGCTTTTATCGTGACATATGAGTAATTATTATATACTGTACATCAAAAAGTCATTCATCTGAATTAATATGTCAATTAACTAGCTGGAAACAGCATAGTGATTTCATGTTGCTAAGTATCCTCCATGCCATCTGATCTCATAACATCATCTGAATCCAGGAGCCAAGTAAATTTATTGCTGCTTCAGTTGTAATGTAATAGAATTGTAGCAAAGGAAAATATTGGTGCCAGATCCAAGTTGATGGTATAAAGAAAAGGTTTAATTTTAAATGAAGAAACTCTGTTGAGGTTCACCAATGGCAAATATAATGCAGAAAACATCTTGAAATATATATGTTCAATGTATATCAAAGCAAAACCCTTATTAAAATATTTGCTGGATTTAAGATAGGACAATCAAACAGTAGCCTCAGTGGTGAAATCCAAATTTTTTTACTACTGGTTCTGTGTGGCTTGGTGGGCATGGCTTGGTGGGCATGGCAGGGGAAGGATACTGCAAAATCTCCATTCCCTCCCCACTCCTGGGGGAAGGATATTGCAAAATCTCCATTCCCACCCCACTCTGAGGCCAGCCAGAGGTGGTATTTGCCAATTCTCCGAAGTACTCAAAATTTCCGCTACCGGTTCTCCAGAACCTGTCAGAACCTGCTGGATTTCACCCCTGAATAGCCTTCTCTTCATCTGTATTCTGGTCTGAATTTTGAGATTTTTATTAAAGGCTTTTTTCTCCTTACCTCACATCAATGTCACTAAAGATAGGTTATCAGACAGTGGTCAATGATTGTGTCCTGGCACTTTCTTTCTAGCATGAAACAAAGATCTTTTAATTTTCTCAGGTTGTTCCTTAATGTTACTACAGCATCACCACTGAAAGCATCACCACTAGCAGAAAATGCAAGTTGACTATGGTTGCCTGAGTCTTCTTGGATAAAAATACTGTGACTTGATTTCATTGGGACATTTTGCTGTCATTCACCACACCCATCCCAAATGCCCGCCAAGTTACTTCCAATTTACATAGCACGGTAATGATAAACAATCTGGCAACTCGAGATCAGCTGGCTGTGAATGCATTAAAAAAATCCATTTCCTGACTTGTTGCTTGCAAGGATTTTCCTTTTCCTGCAGTTCTATAAAAGAAGAACTTCTATAAAAGTTTTATAAAAGAAGAAAATCACCAATCCCCAGCATGTTTTTTAAAAACAAAAAACTAAACTCCTACTAGTTTATACTTTTATATAATTGCACCCCTTTGAATAGATGTGTGTGTGTATGTGTAGTGTCTTAAAACCATTTTTTAAACCAAGAAGTTAGATATTATAAATCAGACTTCTTTTCACCGCCCAGGAAAGAAAAAAAAAAAGTAGGGTCACAGCACAATTGCCCGCTGCTTATCCTGGGAAGGGATCTGCCTTCCCTCGTCTTGACAGGATCTAGAATCAGGATATATCCAAGTGACAAACAGCAAATGACAAACCAGCAAGCAGTTTATTTCTTTAACATAGTTATTACATTAAATCATGCGACACAGTATATGCATCTTGAAATGGTTTACAAAATATCATACAAATAATAAAATAAATTAAAACCACATGAAACCCGAATTCATTAAAAAACTGGGGAGGGAGGCCAAAGAACCATTCGTCCAGCAGCCATGCAGGCAAGGCCTGGTTGAAGAGAGGATTCTTCCTGAGGCAATGAAAGGATGTAAAGTTGGTCCCTCCTAAACTTCAAGGAGAAGTGCCTTTGACTGTGTAGGGACCACAAGGAAGGCCCACCCACAACAAAACCTGTTGGCCCTCCTCGGCTCTCAGTGAATCTTTTATAACATAGAATCGGTAGCCAAAAAACAAACAAACACTCATCTGGAATTGTTCAGTCTGAGAGAAGAACCTGGAGAAACAGCAAGTTGTTGATGATGTGACTGTTTGAAGTGCAGTCAAATGACCAATAGTGGGTGTGAAATGTTTTGTGCATGCTGGGAAGTGAGGGCACAGTCCTTCCTTTGTGGTTTCTAACCAGCCTCCAACTCAGCCACTTCTGTCCCTTTATATATTTGTCACCTCCCTCCACTTTTATGTTTTTGAGGCCAACTTCCTCCGGGCTTCAGTCAAGCTGGAGAGGAAGAGGAGGTTGCTTCCACCATTTAATTTCAGGAAGAAGAGGAGGAATGTTTGGACTCATTTGGTACTTACTCTGATGAGGATAGAGAGTGGGTGCTCAGCAGCTAGTCTCCCACCTCAAGGCTTAGTTCATTGTAGAGCCATGGCAAGGTCTCCCTCCCTCCTCTCGGTGCTATTTCTGTCCTATCATCTCCTCCATATGGCTCTGTATTTTATATTATTTTAAACTTGGGAGATGTCAAATGGGCTTGAGACGAGAAAGCTTAAAGAAGCCAAACAGAGTCCTGAAGTCAGATCTTCCCCATTCCTGTCACAGTCCTCCAACTGATGGATGGTTTCCTTGCTCCATAATGAGTGTCTTGTGAGTGTAAAATTGTTTCTTCATTTTCCACAAGCTCATTACAGACACAATACTAAACTAGCACATCTGTTTTTGTTATGTGTTAAGATGGGGTGGAATTAAAAAGAGAAAATATTTTGCTTACAAAAATAATAGAATTAACCATCAATTTTTTAAAAGAAACATGTGACAAATTACTGTAACACTATAATTAATATTTAACTAAAACAATTATACACACAATCTAAACCAAAAAATATCATGTGATCTACTTTAAAAGTTTAGTGGTCACTAGTAAATATGTCTAAATAATGTAACACTACTGAAGCCCTGGATTGCCAGGCAAACTTATCAACACAATTCTTCAACGTACTGAAATAATTTCTTGAGAATTAACTATTAGTTTAACTAAGCTGACTTGTGACTAGCTTTCAACTCTTCTTATCCCTTAAAAGCTGTGAGATACTGGAATTAATGTCAAGGAAAACCATTACACAAGAGTAAGCCGCCCTTTATCAAACAAATTCATGATATAGTCCACCCAGAAGCCACATTGTTGCACTTTAGCTTTAGTAGTATGTATACTACTATACAAACAACTCAGGGGTGGGTTCTACTTACCTTTACTACCAGTTTGCATCGTGCCCGCGCACACGCACTCGCTTAACTGTCTCTCATGCGCGCTGTTCTGCGTATGCTCAGATCACTTATGATGACATCTGGGTCAAGTGGGCGGAGCCTCCCATCGGTTTTACTACCGGTTCTTGTGAACCAGTCCGAACCGGGGGCAACCCACCATTGAAACAACTATAAATATAGATGGAGAGGAAAAGCAATACAACTCTGACATCAGGCTTCAGACCATCAGAAAAACTCTGCCGGAGCAGATCAAAAGCCTATCTGTTCCTGTACTCTTTTTCTCCCAGGAAATAAGTAAATGCTCACAATCCAAAACAAACATAAAAAACTCAGCTAATCATATTCTCAGCAAAGGACATTAGTGAGAGACTAGGAGCAGGTTCTCTCAGGGAGGTTCCCAGCTCTCAGCCTTTTCTAGCAAGATATGTTTGGCACATACAGCAGAGGACTACGAAGATGGCACTGAAGATGGTATTCAGGAGGTTTTATATAAATAGCCTGGAAAGAGAGGCTGGAGTGAGAAAGAAACTCAAGATTACTCTGCCTTGAATCTCTTTAGCATAAGAGAAGGAAGACGGAATCTCCATTCGGACTTTCAAAATTCTGTTATCATCCTCTAACAATAAGTAGAATTCTAGTCATTCTTGTGGTTTCTATTTACTGATATGGGCTGCCTCTCTGAGCTTACCTCAATTTTGAAAGCCTCATTATTTTCTATACAAATAGGCATTGAACCTTGCCTTTGAATGCAGAGATTGCATCGAATCTACAAGGCACTCCGCCATCCTCACCCGGTGAATCTCCGAAGAGCAAAAGGATATACAAATAACAGTGCCGTGGTAAAATTCACACACCACTGGGACAAGGCTTGCCTTGTACAGCAACCAATAGCCCAACCTATATTTCTGCACACTCATAAAAGCTCATCAGAGAAGTTCAGAAGAGCAGAGGGTCAACGTCTGACTTTCACAACTCAGTGCAAATTATTTATGGCAAGTCGGCCAGCAGGATTTTCTCCAGATTGCTTCAAAGTGATATATTGTTCTGAGTCTGCTGAGCGAAGGACAGCCAAATAAACTGTACCTCTCACTGAAGGCAATGATCCCTTACTGGACAATTATCAGAATTTCCTGTGAAGATTTAAAGTTGCATTTTAGTATCAAATCAAGAGATTTGAAAGTGGAAGAAAGGTAAGAACAGAGTTCATGGATACATACTACGGTAGATTTTCAATTATTGATCAGTGTTCCGGAACGGAATGATCCTACTTTGATTGACCAAACTCAGGTAAGGTTTGATTGGTGATAACTTAGTGAGATAAAGTACACAAACACACCCAAGAATTTAGAAGAGGTGTCCCAACATTATTTATTTATTTATTTATTTATTTTATTTCTATACCGCCCTTCTCCCGAAGGACTCACGGCGGTGTACAGCCTAATTAAAAACACAAAGACAGACAAAATTTTAAAATTATTAAAATTATTAAATAATAGGCCCAATTTGTAAAACCCCAAATTTAAAATCCCATTTAAAACCAATTAAAATCTTTACATTGATAGCCCAGCCTGGCGGAACAACATGGTTTTGAGGGCACAGCGAAACACACGGAGATCAGAGATTTTACAAATTTCTGGGGGCAGATCATTCCAAAGGGCAGGGGCTCCCACAGAGAAGACCCTCCCCCTGGGTGTCGCCAGCCGACATAATTTGGCCGATGGCACCCTGAGGAAACCCTCTCTGTGGGAGCGAACTGGCCGGTGGGAGGCTACTGGTGGCAGAAGACGGTCTCGAAGGTATCCAGGTCCAATGCCATGGAGCGCTTTAAAGGTGGTAACCAACACCTTGAATCACACCCGGAAGACCACTGGGAGCCAGTGCAGCTTGCGCAGGAGGGGTGTCATGTGGGCATAATGAGTTGCGCCCATAACCACCCGCACGGCCGCATTCTGGACCAGTTGGAGCCTCCGGGTGCTTTTCAAGGGGAGCCCCATGTAGAGAGCATTGCAGTAGTCCAGTTGGGAGGTGACAAGGGCGTGAGTGACTGTGTGCAAGGCGTCGCGGTCCAGAAAGGGCCGCAACTGGCGGATCAGGCGAACCTGATAAAAAGCCCCCCTGGCCACGGCCGTCATACGTTCTTCTAAAGACAGCCGTGCGTCCAGGAGGACGCCCAGATTGCGGGCCCTCTCTGTGGGGGGTAAAGACTCACCCCCAATAGTCAGCGATGGGACCAGCTGACTATATCGCGACGCCGGGAACCACAGCCACTCGGTCTTGGAGGGGTTGAGTCTGAGCTTATTTCTCCCCATCCAGACCCGCACGGCCTCCAGGCAGCGAGACATCACATCAAGGGCATCGTTGGGGTGGTCTGGGGTGGAGATGTACAGCTGAGTATCATCAGCGTACAGATGGACTCTCACCCCAAAACCACGGATGATCTCACCCAGCGGCTTCATATAAATGTTGAACAGAAGGGGCAAGAGGACCGACCCCTGCGGCACTCCCCATGCAAGGCGCCTCGAAGTCGACTTCTGCCCCCCTGTCAACACAAACTGTGAGCAGTCGGAGAGGAAGGAGGAGAACCACCGCAAAACGGTTCCCCCTATTCCTAACCCCCTCAACCGCTGCAGCATGATACCATGGTCGATGGCATCAAAAGCCGCTGAGAGATCTAACAGGACCAGGACAGAGGAGCAACCCCTGTCCTGAGCCCTCCAGAGATCATCCACCAATGCGACCAATGCCGTTTCTGTGCTGTACCCCTGCCTGAAGCCCGACTGGTACGGGTCCATTATGTGTTAATTGATAGGTATTTGGAGTAGTTAAGGTATGGAGAAGTTAGTAAAGGAAGGAGGTTAACAAACCTCCTTCTTCGTGCTTATTCTCCTTTTCTGCAGCCTCCTTGAATACAAGATCTGGAGAAATCATACAGTAGGACCAGTAAAATGTTCCTCAGCAGAGAAACAGAAGTGGAGAAACCTTGGTTCATATGCCCATTGTTTAACTTTATTGCGTGACCCTAAGTTCTGGTATTATGAAATAGCATAGTAGCAGAAAAGAGGCAAGGATGGTTCCCTGAGAATCAACAGAAGAAGCTTCCGGCGGTGACGTCATCGTGTTAGGGACGAAAGGAACGGTTCTCCGTTCTCCAATTCCCTAATATCGCCGATTTAGGAGCCGATATAGGCACTATTGACCTCGGATAGGTCAATAGAAAAAAGGGGAAACTCCGAGGACCTCGGGGAGGACAGCAATCCCCCCGAAGGTTCAGGAAACCCCCCCTTAATCCTGATCGGGGAAAAACCAGCCACCCGGCTGGCCAGAAACGTTGACAGCTGACTAAGAGGGAAGCGAAAATCAAATAAAGAAGACTTCGGTGGAAAGATCGGGAAAGAAAAAAGCTCAAAAGGTATATTTACAACCCATAACGTGAAATTCGAAGGCGGAAGAAGTTAAAACTCCAACTAAGAAGCTAGATAGCGGCGACTGAGAAATAAGCGGAGACAGCTTCCATTTTGACAGTGACAGCGCACAATTTAGCAGCCGGTGAAAGCGGAGGAAACCCAGGAGGAGAAGGCGAGCCCGGACAAGCTTGGTTTTTGAATATACAGCCACAGAGGAGAGACGGAATTTAAGGAGAGAAAGGGGGTTAATTTGACAGACTTTGTAGAAGCGATAACGAGACATCTAACAAACATTCGATACCGGAAGAGAGAGCGCCAGGAAAACTTCGCTTAAAGTGGAGATCACTGACTTTTCGAGCTAAATTAAATTAATTTAAGCGGAATATTTCTCTTGGGACTCTTGGACTTTTGGACTTTGGAAATTTGGAGGTTTGGACCTAAACTTCGGGATTTGGATTATTCTACCCTCTACTCCTTTTCTCTCTCTGTTTGAAAGATGGACACTTGAGGGTTTTGAAGCTTTGGTGGACATTGGACACTCAATCTAAAAATATTTGGATATTGGACATTGGACTTAGAACTTTGGACTTTGAACAATAAATAAGAAAGATACAAATTTGGGAAGAAGAGAAGGAAAAGAAAAAAAAAGAGAGAGAGAGAGAGAAGAGAGTGATCCAGAAAAAGAAGAAGAAGAAGAATCAACTGTAAAGTATAATTAATTGTATTAAAAGCTGATAACAAATTAGTGATTAAGAACCATAGAAGGCATTAATATTAAATGTATTGTTTGTGAAACCTATAAAATCCTATATATTATATATTATATACTATATATATAACTGTTAATTTAATTTTATATTTACTCTTAATATATAACTATATTTATCTTAGTGCTATATTTTATCTTGGTAGTTAAATATTATATCTCTTTGCATGTCTAGCTTTGAAAACTATATTAGACAGATTAATTGATTTTAGGGTTGAAATTAAGGTAATTGATTTGATAAATACTAATTAATAGTACTTAACAATTAATTTAAATAAGATAGTAAATAACCAAATATAAGGATAGTTAACTGATGAATTGCTGAAGTATTAGACTTTTCCCTCGCTTCCCCCCCCCCCTTATATTCTACCCCTATGTTTAGAGAGTAATACAGACCAGACAGTTATTTTGAATTGAAGATCTCTGTAAAATATCGAAAAAGGGAAAATAGAACTTATAGATAAATTTACATATAGATAGTGATAGTGTGACAAGGGAACCTATCCTAGTTGCTTATTTGCTTGGGATTACCCGGACTATTGAAAGCCACTAACCATACAAAAATCCCAAAAGAAATAGAATAACCTAAATAGAAATCAGTATATGAGATTCTGGGAGAAGATATTAAAAGAAATACAAATGGCAACTACAAGCTCAACAACAATCTCTAAGTTAAGTAAGAAAATACCATCAAGTCAGATGATACTCACGGCCTCCCCAATACAACAAAAAACAGCTGAAACCACGGAAAAGGATAAAGCAGTTCCCACCCTTAGTATGCAAAACATTCATTCCATATTAACGACGATCCAGGAAGGAATGAATAAAATGCAAGAGACTATGGCCTATAACCATGAGGAGACAAGGAAAAACCACGAGGAACTAAGGATGGATGTGGGAGAGATAAAGGATAATATTAGGAACATGGACGAGAAGATAGGAAAGATACAACATAAAATGGAGGAAAATGAACAGAGGATTTGTAAGGTGGAGGAGAGAATAGAATATACAAATAAGAAAATGGAGAGGATGGAATATGACCAAGCAGCTACAAATAAGGATTTAGAGGACACGGTATCATATCTTGAGATGGAGAAGGCATCCTTCTACCTAAGGTTCCAGAATGTAGAAGAGCAAAAGGAGGAGGACTTAGGAGAAATCATGACTGAGATACTCTCTGAAGTGACCCAGAGGAACAAGGAAGAGATTCGAAGTGGAATAGACGAAATCTATAGAGTCCACACGAACTACGCCCGGAGAAACAAACTGCCAAAGGAAATACATATCAGATTTACAAAAAAATCCTTAAAAGAAGAGATCTATAGGAAGATGAGAGAGGATACAGCTATGTATAAGGGAAGAGAAATTTTAACCCTCAAACAGATACCAAAAAGGACGAGGGACCAAAGAAGGAACTACAACTTCCTAACGGCACAATTAAATAAATTTAAAATAAAGTTCCGTTGGCTAATACCGGAGGGTCTACTAATTTCCTGGGAAGACAAAAAATATAGAATTGATAACGTAGGAAAAGCACAGGACTTCTTTGATCAACACTTCGTGCTGGAGGAGGACCAAGAGAGTAGAAAAGAAGAGGGTCCTAAGAGGCAAGAGGAACAGCAGACGGAGAAAGAAGGAAGAGACCAAGAAGAGGGGAGAAGATTGGAAAGAGAAAGAATGGAGAGAGAGGGAGCGAGGGAAAAGACGCAAATGATACTCAGAAACAACAAAAGACTGCAATCAACGGATAAATAAATAAAGAGAGATGGAAAAAGAGTTAAAACTCATTTCAATCAACATAAACGGACTTAATTCACCAGCAAAAAGAAAACACACATTTACAAAACTTCAAAAACTAGAAATGGATATTATAACACTCCAAGAGGTACATATTAAAAGACAGCATCAAAAACTATTGGATAATCAAAGATTAGGAAGACTATATGCAGCGCTTGGAGACCAAAAAAAGAGAGGAGTCGTAATATATGTGAAGAAATACCTAAAAACAAAACAAATATATGCAGACACAGAAGGACGTTTCTTAATAATAGAAATACAAACAGAATCCAAAACAATACTATTAATATCTATATATGCACCCAACGTAAATCAAAATGATTTTTTCAAAAAGCTACACAATATAATTAAAGACCTGGAGTACGAAGCTATCTGTATGGTAGGAGACTTCAACGCAATCACGGACATAGAAAAAGATTACCGGAGTACCAAACAAAGTAAAACCAGAAAGAAAACTCTACCGGAACCCTTCAAGGATATGATCAATGAACTACACCTACATGACGTATGGAGAGAGGCAAACATGCAAACGAAACAATATACATATTATTCAAACCCACATCAGTCATGGTCTAGGATCGACATGGCCTGGATGACTTCAGATCTCAGAGAGGAGGTAAAAGATATCGAAATAGCAGTGAACACCTGGGCAGATCATAACCCCATTAGAATAATATGGAAGGGACATCGAAAGCAAAGGAGGTGGATGATGGATACAGGAATAATAAAGGATAAGGAATGTATACAGATGATCGAGAAAGAGGTTAAAATGTTCCTACAAATAAACACTAAAGAACAGACATCACTTCAAAATCTTTGGGACACAATTAAAGCATATATAAGAGGTCTCACAATCGCGTATATGGCAAAAAAAAATAAAGAGAAACAACAGTCAAGGAATAAGTTGTTAGAAGAACTCAGAACATATGAATTAGAATTGCAGAAGGACCCCCAAAACAAAACAATAAAAGCAAAATTAAATTTTACTAAACACAGAATCAATCTGACTACCCAGACAGAAATCGCACAGAAAATTAAATTAGCAAAGCAGAAACACTTTGAGCATGCAAACAAAACGGGGCGCTGGTTAGCGTATAAATTGAAAAAAGAAAAAGAAAGGAGAACAATATTTCAATTGCAAGACGAAACAGGACAAATACACCATACCAACCTAGACAAAAAACGTATAGTTAAAGACTTCTTTCAAAGTCTCTATAAGGGAGAAGAGATTCGGGAGGAAGACATTAAGGAATACCTAGGTAAAACAAACATCATAAAATTAGAGAAGTCCCATAGAGAAGCATTAAATAGACCAATTACGATGTCTGAGCTGGTGGAAGCAAGGAAAAAGCAAAAAAACAACAAAGTTCCAGGCCCGGACGGTATACCAACGGAGTTTTATAAGAACTGTCAAAATGCAATGGATGAACTGTTACTCCTGGTTCTCAACGATGCATTATTAGAGGCAGAAATTCCCAAATCCTGGACTGAAACCATCATTACACTTATCCCTAAAGAAGACACAGACCCCACACAAATTAAAAATTATAGGCCGATTTCACTGCTTAATGTAGATTATAAACTCTTCATGTTGGTCATAACGCAAAGACTGAAAACAATTATTCATAAATATATACATACGGATCAGAACGGTTTTGTTCCAAGAAGACAGATCAAAAATAACATAAGAACAATTATTAATGTCCTGGAACATTACGAGAAAAGAAACAATAAACAAGCAGCCTTACTCTTCTTAGACGCACAAAAGGCCTTTGATAATTTAAACTGGAACTTCCTCATATCGCAATTAGAAATTATGGACTTTGGTGCTAAATTTTTACAAATGATTAGAAGAATATACTCCCTCCAAACGGCCAAAATTATGATCAATGGAGATATGACTGAAAATTTAGATATACAAAAAGGAGTGAGACAAGGCTGCCCCTTATCCCCATTATTGTTCATAATCACACTGGAAATATTATTAAATGAAGTCAGGAAAGACCCCGAAATAAAAGGCTTGAGAATACGGAAAGAGGAGTACAAATTGCAAGCCTTTGCTGATGACGTGGTGTTTATAATGGAGCAACCGGAAACAACAGGAGCCAAACTTTTAGCGAGGATAGAGGAATATGGAAGAGTCGCAGGGCTTAAAATTAACAAACAAAAAACTAAAGTGTTAACAAAGAACTTGACAAAGGTACAAGAGATACAACTAGAAGACAAATTAGGAATACAAATTGTAAAGAGAATAAAGTATTTAGGAATCTGGCTTACGGCCAAAGCAATAACAATCAGAGAAGACAATTACAATAAATTAATGAAACAAATTAGAAAAGATCTGGAAACGTGGAATAAATTACAACTGTCATTCCTAGGGAAAATTGCATCCATAAAAATGAACATACTCCCTAGATTACTCTACCTTTTCCAAGTAGCCCCAATCTGGCCAGGAAAGAACTTCTTTAAGGACCTTACTAAAATAACAACAAAATTTATTTGGAATGGGAAAAGGGCCAGAATTAAAATAAAATGTATGCAAGATACCAGGGAAAAAGGAGGCCTAGGCCTACCGGACTGGGAGCTATATTATAAAGCAGCGTCGCTAAACTGGATAAGGGACTGGATAGATCTTAAGAATAAAAGAATGTTATCACTAGAAGGCTTTGATCTACAACGCGGATGGCATGCCTTTCTCTGGGAGGGAAAGGATAAGCACCATGGGTATTTTCAGCAACATATCATTAGAGAAGCATTGTACAAATCATGGCAAGAGGTTAGGAAACATTACACCAAGATCCCACGATGGCTATCGACAATGGAAGCACAAATATACCCCAATGCTATGGACATAGCGAAAATGAGAACTTATAAAGAACTACTGAACAGTGAAGGAGAATTACAAACAAGACAAGAATTACAAAATCAGGGTATAGACATTGATTGGTGGCCATACATGCAAATAGAATCAAGATACAAAACTGATCGGGCACAATTCGGATTCCAAAATGAACCAAATGAATTGGATAAAATATTACAAAGTGCAGATGAGAAAATGATCACCAAAATTTATAAGTACCTATTACAATACAAATTGGAAGAGGAGGTTGTCAAAGAAAACATGATAACATGGGCCAAAAACATAGGATATACTATTGAATTGGATAAGTGGGAGAATTTGTGGAAGATAAATTATAAGATGACACTGTCCATACCCTACAAAGAAAACCTTTACAAAATGTTCTACCGATGGCACCTCCCACCGGCGCGTCTAGCCAAGATGTTCCCAAATACATCTCCGATGTGCTGGAAATGTAAACCACAGAAAGGGACATACTACCATCTCTGGTGGCTATGCCGAAGGGCAAAACAATACTGGCAACAAATCAAAACAATGATTGAAGAAATTACGAAACAAAAACTTGAAATGAGACCGGAAACCTTTTTATTGGGAATCATCACACCAAATTATACCAAAGAAATAAAATATCTAATCATTCATATCCTCACAGCAGCACGTATACTCTTTGCCCAACATTGGAAATCTGAACAGTTACCTACAGAAGACAAAATAATAGCTAAAATTACAGAATGCGCAGAATTAGATAAGCTTACAAAAGAAATACAAGAGAAAGATGACACTGATTACTATTTAGTATGGCAAAGATGGTACGGCTGGCTGGAGGCAAAAATAGGAATACAAGGATAGTTTATGACTAATCAATAGAAATGTATAGAAGTAAATAAGGAATCAATTATATATATATATATATATATATATATATATATATATATATATATAACCATGTAAACAGATGATTATAGACATTGATATAAATCGAAAAATGGAAAATACCCCACCGTTATAGTAACTTCTAAGAGTCAGTCATTGGACTGAATCGATGTTTGTTAGTTTTGTATGTCATTTTATGTATATATGTTGGTTTTGTTTTTTCTTTTTATTATTAATAAAAAATTTAAAAAAAAAGAGAATCAACACAAGAAAAAGTGGATATTGTGTCGCATCATTGATATAATGATAAAGCAGAACCAGGGAATTTGCTAATGAAATAATCAAATACTTCCCAGACCATTAGGTGTAATGGTAGGTGAGACTGAAGACAAGAGGAACAGTCATGGACTAGGCAATGGTAAGATACAGTGAGAGGTAGTTGAGCCCACAGAAGAAATCAGCGCATGGCAAATATCTCAGAAAGGAACCTCCATAGTTTTTTGGGCTGTAAAGGTGACAGGGAAAAGATGTACTTTCAGAGTAGCAAGATTCTGTTAATGTAACATTACAATAAACATAGAGCTAGTACATCTGGATGTGTTTCTTGTCTGAACTACCTCACAAGTCTAGGTAAGCTAGTCTTGATGGTTTGTAGAGCCTTAGAAGGCTGAATATTGGAAATCATTCTTTATTAGATGTAATATTTTCTTCAAACATAGGTTTGTGTGAAAAAAATTCCCTTTGTCCATCATAGCAATAGCATTTAGACTTATATAACCCAACATAGTGCTTTATAGCACTCTATGGGTGGTTTACAATGTAGAAGTATTGTTTGCATATTGCCTCCAACAATCTGGGTCCTCATTTTACCAATCTCGGAAGGATAGGAAACTGAGTCAATCTTGAGCCCTGTCAGGATCAAACTCCAGGCTATGGACAGAGTTTGCCTGCAATACTGCACTTTAACCACTGCACCACCAGGACTCACTCTCATTATTCAGAATACACTTTGAGATGAACATTAATATTTATTTCCATTTTGTATTTTTGTGAATGTTTAATAATGGAGCATTACTATATGTCGAGATGCACAGAACACTGTTACCTTCCCAACAAAGTGATGCCTATTTATCTGCTTGTATTGTCATACTTTCGAACTGCTAGATGGGCAGGAGCTGGGACAAGTAATGGGAGCTCACCCCATTGAGTGGTATTCATGTCTCAAACCCAGGCTGGCAGCTTTCCAGCTGACAAACTCAGTGTCTTTAACTGTTGAGCCACCATGCACCTCTTTCATTTTATAGATGGATATTAAATAGGGCTAGCTGTAGAAAACATACTAACTGCAAATACTCTTTTTATACATTTTAAGAATAATCAAATGAGAATTAAATATAATGAAAGGTGTCCCTGCTTTCTACTTGTTAAGATAGAGAAGAATTTCAACCACCATTTTCTCTACAGATTTAATCAATTAATCTGATCTTATCAACCAAGCAGCACACTCATCATTCAGTATCCAGTAATACTTCTGTCTTTTAGCTGAAAATTGAAAGGTTGTTGAATATGGAGAATCAATATCAAAACTGATATTCAACATCCACAGATAGGAGAGAACTGTTGTGGGAAAGAAAAATCTGGATCTTGTAGACAACCAAACGTGTCAGCTCCATATTTTTCCCTGGAAGGTCTTGCAACCTCATCCTCTCCCAGGAGGTCTAGTGGGGCCAAACCATCTTTTCACCGTGAGGCAAGCTCACAGGGACAAAACTGGCAGGAACTAATTAGGGTTAACCAGAATGTGTCAAAAGCACTGAGTGAACTCTGAATTCCAAGCAGCAATGTCAATTTGTTTTAAGACCACACAGATACACATCGTCACAGTCATATTGCTTCTCTGCTTTTTTTTTTTAAGGAATCCAGAATTCAACTGGTTACTTCTTTTTTTCCATCTCTGTGATCATCCCATTGCTCTGAGCCAAGCAAACCAAGATGCTGCCCTCCTGCTGCCATTTTGTCCTCCATCGTGAGCAGGTTTCTAAGGGCTCTGTGATTATTTACAATCTAGCGAACAGACAGATGTGTTGGGCTTTACTCTTTCTAGTGTCATCAGTCAAGCTCTGTGTTGAGTAACAATAAAGAGAGACAGGATGGGAATCCACTAACCATAAAGGTCAGTGGTCAGAAGAAGAGAAAGACAAACTTTTCAGTTACTGAAAGACTCTGAGCCAAATGCACTCTGGCAGCACATCTGGAATGAAGTTATAAGCACTTTTTCTTTAAGAGACAAGCGTATCGCAATGTGCCCAGAATGATAATCTTCAACGTTTTCATACCTGTCTGCATTCCTACACCATTATGAATATTTTCATGGCTCCATAGTTACCTACACGTCACTTCTTTTGCCTGTGAATGTAGTACCCCTTTGAGTCTATGTGTTTGTTTCTGTTTCTAACAGGATCTTTGCTTAACCAGAGGGGAGAAAGAGGAAATCCGTATGTAATGAATCTGTTTATTTTACAGAGCTCCCTACGGAGGGACAAGGGAGCAAGAGTTATGCAAAGCTTTGGCAGTGGCAGCTGCTGCTGGGAAGGCTGTATCTGGTTTTCATTTCTGCCAGTAAGTAGAAGTGACCACATCAGGCAAGACCTGGTAAACTCCCAACTGGAAGAGCAACACGCTTATGTGGACCTGTCAGACTTCATCTTGGCTATTAGCCCTGCAGAAGGCAGTTCTCCCCCTCCCCCTTCTTTTTATTGATGCCCTGGCTACCAGCTATCCTAAATCAATAGGCAGTCAAGAAGTGCTTAAAATCTGTATTAATCAGCAATTATACTGTAAGGAGCTGGAGCCAAATGTAACTCTACTAGATCCTTTGCCTCATTTTGAGTTTGACAAAGTTTTATCACAATAAATTTATTTCCACAAATATCGAGAGGTGGGGGAGAGAGGGAGGGAGGGAAGGGGAGGAGAGGGAGAGAGGGAGAGAGAGAAAGAGAGAGTTCATATTAGTGTTGACTTCTGGTGACTGCCAGGACTAATCCTTGCAGTTTCCTTGGGAAGATATTTGGGATTGCCACAATCTACTTCCTCAGGCTGACTGGCCCAAGGTCACCTACTAACTTCATGCCTAAGGAAGGAGTAGAATTCATGGTCTCTAGCCTGGTTCCTTAACTACTAACCAAACTGGCTATCTACTCAAATTCAGAAATCCAAATGTCTATATAACTAAAACAGGCTGACATTATATTTGCTGTATGGAAAATGGGAGTGCAGGGTATAATTTAAAATACAAAGGAGACAGGTGTGTTTATCCACTCTTGGTAAAGTGAATTTTCTCTCCACAGAGAGGTAAGTCAGTTATTTCAACCCAACTAATCCAGTCAGGCAGTGCGGGTAAACTTCAGGACCCATTGACTAAGGAATACTGGTTGGGTGGAGCCTAGAAGATATGCCTTTTCTGCCATAGCACCTGCCTTATGGAACATTCTACCTCCCGAAATCAGAACAGCCTTGACTCTGTTGGCATTTCATAAATGGTTAAAGATCTGAGTCTGTGGTCATTCCTGGGGTCCCAGGTAGTCCAGAGCCCTGTTTCTTAGTTAAGATTAGTGATCATGGTGTCTGATGTATTTTTGGATACTGTACACTCTAACTTTTAAATTATTGTTTTTTAAAAAAAATAGTAATAATAATAATAATTTTGTTCACTATCCAGAGTCACTAGTTGAGATGGGAGGCCATATAAATTGAATGAATGAATAAATAAATAAAGATAGCTATTCCATGCTAACACAATACATATTGCGGTTTTGTGTGTATGTCTATGCAAAGTTCTCTAAATTCTACAGACGAAGATTCACTTCCTTCCATGTACACCATCTCAAGTAACACTAAAGCGGTAGAGTGTTCCGGCCCCCAAGGCTCCACCCGTTCTCCAGGTAGTACAGACCTTCAGGGCCCGGGCCTTCGTCTGATGTTGTGCAACGCCAGGTCTGTAGTAAATAAAGCCCCCCTCATCTGTGATCTTGTTTACGAGGGGGGAGCGGACCTGGTGGGTATTACGGAGACCTGGTTGGGCCCAGAGGGAGGGGTCCCTCTGGTAGAAATGTGCCCACCAGGTTTCCACGCATTCCATCAGCCAAGGTCACAGGGGAGGGGTGGGGGAGTAGCGGTTATTATTAGAGAAGGCCTTAGGCCGAGGGAGACCACTGTACCTCAGACAGCTGGTTGTGAGTCCCTCCTTGTGAAGTGGGGCCATGGGGTTCAGATGGGTTTGCTGATCACGTACCTGGCTCCCTGCCACGTGGCGGCAGCCCTGCCCGAGCTACTCAACGTTATTGCCGCGGTGGCGGTTGATACCCCCAGACTTATGGTCATGGGGGATTTCAACCTGCCATCCGTGGGTGAGGCGTCTGAGGTGGCTCGGGAGTTCATGGCTTCCATGACGGCCATGGACCTGACCCAACTAATTCATGGCCCTACGCACACTGGGGGAAACACACTGGACTTGGTTTTTGTCTCTGGACAGTGGTTGAGTGATCTCGAGATAGGGGATATAGTCATCGAGCCCTTGTCATGGTCAGATCACTCGCTCCTTCGCCTTGACCTTCGAACCGCAGCACCCCACCGCAGGGAGGCGGAACCGGTAAGATGGTACCGCCCCAGGCGCCTGATGGAACCTGATAGGTTCCAGATGGAGCTTGGGCCAATCCCGGAGGTTCTGGCTCACGCCTCATCTGGGGACCTAGTGGCCGCCTGGGATAGGGCGGCTGCTGGAGCCCTGGATCGAGTCGTGCCTTTGCGGCCTCTGACCCGGAGCCGATCTCGCCTGGCTCCTTGGTTCACCGAGGAGCTGAGGGAGATGAAGCGCCGGAAAAGACGCCTAGAGAGCTGTTGGAGGGCTAGTCTTTCTGAATCTGACCGAACACTGGTAAGATCTTATATTAGGAGTTACCTAGTGGCGATAAAAGCAGCAAAATGTACTCATTTTACTGCTCTTATTGCGTCATCAGATAATCGCCCGGCCACCCTGTTTAGGGTGACCCGCTCCCTGCTCCACCAGGAAGCGCGGGAGGACCCCTTGGAGGGGAGAGCCGAGGATTTTGTTCAATATCTGCATGACAAAATCACTCAGATTCGGGCAGGTCTGGACTCTGACGGGATAGATCCAGCGAGGGTGACAGAGACAGGTCTTGAGACTGTTATCTGGGATGAGTTTGATCCTGTGACCCCAGATGACGTGGACAGGATTCTGGGTAGATTGAACGCGACCACATGTTTATTGGACCCGTGTCCCTCCTGGTTAGTGCTGGCTTCCCGGGAGGTGACGCGAGGCTGGCTCCAGGGGATTATAAATGCTTCGTTGGGTGAGGGTGTCTTTCCCGCCGCCTTGAAAGAGGCGGTGGTGAGGCCTCTCCTCAAGAAGCCTTCCCTGGACCCGGCAGTATTGGCTAATTATCGTCCAGTCTCCAACCTTTGCTTCGTTGCGAAGGTTGTTGAGAGTGTGGTTGCGCGACAGCTACCCCAGTACCTGGATGAAGCGTTGTATCTAGATCCGTTCCAGTCGGGCTTCAGGCCTGGGTACAGCACGGAAACGGCATTGGTCGCGTTGGTTGATGATCTCTGGAGGGCTCGGGACAGGGGTTGTTCCTCTGTCCTGGTCCTGTTAGACCTCTCAGCGGCTTTTGATACCATCGACCATGGTATCATGCTGCACCGGCTGGAGGGGTTGGGGGTGGGAGGCACCGTCTTACGGTGGTTCTCCTCCTTTCTCTCTGACCGGTCGCAGTCTGTGTTGACAGGGGGGCAGAGAATGACCCTGAGGCCCCTTATATGTGGGGTGCCGCAGGGATCGGTTCTCTCGCCCCTTCTGTTCAACATTTATGTAAAGCCGCTGGGCGAGATCATCCGTGGTTTCGGGGTGAAGTACCATCTGTACGCTGATGACACCCAGCTGTACATCTCCACCCCGGACCACCCCAACGATGCCCTTGAAGTGATGTCCCAGTGCCTGGAGGCCGTGCGGATCTGGATAGGGAGAAACGGGCTCAGGCTCAACCCATCCAAGACCGAGTGGCTGTGGTTTCCGACGTCCCGATATAGTCAGCTGGCGCCATTGCTGGCTATTGGGGGCGAATCATTGGCCCCCACGGAAAGGGCTCGTAACTTGGGCGTCCTCCTGGACTCACGGCTGTCTTTAGAAGAGCACTTGATGGCCGTGACCGGGAGGATTTTTCATCAGGTTCGCCTGATTCGCCAGTTGCGTCCCTTTCTAGATCGGGACTCGTTACGCACAGTCACTCATGCCCTCGTCACCTCTCGTCTGGACTATTGTAATGCTCTCTACATGGGGCTCCCCTTGAGGTGCACCCGGAGGCTCCAACTGGCGCAGAGTGCGGCCGCGCGGGTGGTTATGGGAGCAACATGGAGCTCCCATGTAACACCTCTCCTGCGCGAGCTGCACTGGCTCCCGGTGGTCTTCCGTGTGCGCTTCAAGGTTCTGGTTACCACCTTTAAAGCGCTCCATGGCTTGGGACCTGGTTACTTACGGGACCGCCTACTACCATCAACAGCCTCCCACCGACCAGTACGCTCCCACAGAGAGGGGCTCCTCCAGGTGCCGTCGGCCAAACAATGTCGGCTGTCGGCCCCTAGGGGGAGAGCCTTCTCTGTGGGGGCACCGACGATCTGGAATGAGCTCCCCCCAGAGATACGGAGGATTCCGGATCTGCGCACCTTCCGCCGCGAGTTGAAGACGCTTTTGTTTCATCAAGCTGGCCTCGCCTAAATCTTCTCCCTTTTAAGTGTAAATTCTAAATTTTTAATGGATTTTAAAATATGGGTATTTTAAATTGGGTATTAATTCAGCCAAATTTATTTAATTCATTTTATTCGATTTTAAATTTTGTATATTTATGTGTTTTATTTCATGGCTGTGCACCGCCCTGAGTCCTTCGGGAGTAGGGCGGTATAGAAATTCAATAAATAAATAATAATAATAATAAAGCACAGGATGGAATTAAAGCTATCATTGTTAGTATACTTAATGGGGTATTTATCTCTTTTCATTC
Organism: Pantherophis guttatus; assembly: GCF_059756535.1. Lineage (NCBI taxonomy): Eukaryota > Metazoa > Chordata > Lepidosauria > Squamata > Colubridae > Pantherophis > Pantherophis guttatus. Next base: position 285,349,692 of record NC_142063.1, on the reverse strand, counting down.
CCACTTTCTAAAGTTCTAGCAGCAAGATCATAGCAACATACTGTTTTTATTCTTAGCCAAGAATATTTTGGAAGCTTGTCTGGTTTCAAATAAGATGCTGACTTTAAAAAAAAAAACTGAGATTGCTATGCATGCAAGACAACAGCCACTAACAGTAGTGATAGAAACAGTAGTGATTTTTTTTAAAAAAAACTAGAAATGAAGAAGACACACTTCTAACAATTTGTGACAGATGTCTAAAAGAACCTTCCTATAATTTTGTTGCTTTGGAACACTGTAATCATTTTTTCAGTGGTAATAGTAAATAAAGTAAGGAACACACATATCACAGAACCAGTCATATCACAGCTAAGAGAGATTATGGTAATTAAGGAAGAATTATGTTACAAATACATCTGGGAAGCATGAGGACCTCCTTCTCAAATATAGTGGAGCTGAAGAACAGGTAGAAGTACAGGCAATTAATTCACTGATCATTACTAATTGTATAAAAGTTTAAATCTGGGCTAGATGTACTAGTTAGATAGGTCACAAAACACCTTAACACAACTGCTGAAGATGACAAATTAGTTAAACAGAAATGATGTTAAGTAATAAAACTAAAGCGCTCTGTCTATCCCAAAATCACTCCATCCCTTTTGTGGTTTAGAGTAACTTCCTTTCAGATTTGGGCCTCTGTCAAATCCAGATTTTGAGGAAGTCATTGTTCTAAATGTCTATGGAGATTCTCAGTCATGCAGGTCATGGTTGTCCCAAATGTGCTTTTTCAAGAGGCATATGGACTTTGTTTTTTCTTTGAAGACATTTCACTTCTCATCCAAGAAGCTTCTTCAGCTCTGACTGGATCCATTGCCCACCATCCTTTGTTGGGAACAACCGTGTTCAGAACTCAGAACTCACTCCCCTGACTGTTGGAAACCTTGACCCATAGACTCATATTTCAGCCTTTGGATTTGCATACCTTGCTTTGTGCATTCTGGATCTGGATTTTGGCTAATGGACCTTGTTTTGCAACCTCTGCACCGGGTTTGTGGACTTCATCTTTCTTCCTGTTTGGGGGCTTGGTTCTGGTGACTATTGGGCTCAGCTGGTGGGACTGTGTTATATTGACTGTGAGTGGCTGTTTGGGGGGGGGAAGTGGAATGGAGGTTTACCAACACCCCTGGAGGGCAGTCTGTCATGGTTTAGCATGATAGGACTGGAGACTAAAACATATAAAGAACGGTTGCTGGAATTGGGTATGTTTAGTTTAATGAAAAGAAGGACTGGGGTGACATGATAGCAGTGTTCCAATATCTCAGGGGTTGCAACAAAAAGGAGGGAGTCAAACAATTCTCCAAAGCACCTGAACTCCTGAAGGCAGGACAAGAAGTAATGGATAGAAACTAACCAAGGAGAAAAGCGACCTAGAACTAAGAAGAAATTTCCTGACAGAACAATTAATCAGTGGAATGACTTGATTCCACAAATTGTGAATGCTCCAACACTGGAAGTTTTTAAGAAGAGATTGGACAGCCATTTGTCTGAAATGGTATAGGGTTTCTTGCCTGAGCAGGGGATTGGACTAGAAGATCTCCAAGTCCCTTCCAGCTCTGTTATTCTATTCTAAATGCTTTGAAAGCAGTGCAATAAAAGTCTTTAGAATAGAATAGAATTCTTTATTGGTCAAGTGTGATTGGACATACAAGGGATTTGTCTTGGTACATACGCTCTCAGTGTACATAAAAGAAAAGATACGTTCATCAAGAATCATAAGGTACAACACTTAATGATAGTCATAGGGAACAAATAAGCAATCAAATCATATTAGGAAACAGTCAATATAAATCCTAAGGATACCAGCAACAAGGTTACAGTCATATAGTCTTAAGTGAGAGGAGATGGGTGATTTATTTGTTTCTGCATCTGCCTACACGACCTGGGTCAGAGCAGACTACCTGTATGTCACTCAGAGTTGCAACAGAGTCAGGCTGCCTTATAAATATAATAAAGAAACAAGTCAATTACTTGATTGTGATTGGTTGGGCTTCAGGACACTTTCACACTTAAGAAAAATGAATCTGAATCCTCAAATGCTGGTTGAAGATTTTAAAATATGCAGGTTTCAGTGGCCTTGCACCAAAACTTTTTTCTAGAACAAACTTCATTAAATTGGTTAATAAACTGGTTTTATTTAAAATCTATTTTTTTAAGTTTATAAAACAACTAACTATGTATCCACTACACAAATATACAATCTTTTGACAACTATAGCTCATTGGAAGTAAATAAATAATATAAAGGTTAAAAATTCCCAGTGAAGCTCACATTTCTCGGATAATTAAAAGAAATGAATTTTTCTACTGTTTCTTTGCTTGAATTAAATCATCATTTCAACTTCAATAAAATAAAATATAATGTTATCAAATGCTTATTTCATAAGAAATTGCTTCATTTCTTATTTCATAAGAAATTGCTTGATCAAGAACAATGTCATTATTATACAAATAATTAAGATGGAAAACATTGGATCAAAAGCACCAGAAACCAGCTGTAAATCATCTAAAAACTGTTCCTGCATCTAAGGCTGAACAACCATAACAAAACTAATTCTAGATTTTCTAATATTGTTTTTTTTTTAAAAAAAAAAAAAGCATTTCAGTTACGAAAGTCTATTAACTTAGAAGAAACTGATTATTCTCTAATGAAGAACATCGTAAATTGTATTAATAAGTATATAAACAATCTAAAATATTAATCCTATAACTTATACATTTAATGTAGTAAGCATTCAGACATTCATTTTTCTGTGTAGCTGCAAAACAGGTTATAATTCTTTTTATTATTAACAGAGAGGTAAGACAGTCAGAAAGTGAGTTGGCGATCTATAGGAATACGTAAAAGAAACCTTCAAAAATATCATTCTTTATTAAGATGGATGCTGTTAATAATACAGACACTAGAGGGAAACTCAAGATTGTCCTATACTTTGGAGAAATGCCCATTAGGCACCACTTTAAACTCATCCAGCATTTCTCTGCAACCACTTTAATTTTGGCTTTGTTTAGATTTTCATTAAAATGAGTACAAGAGACCCACACCAAAAAAGAAAAGCCCAACTCCCTGAGTGGACAAGAGTCTAAGCTTTGGACACACTTTCCTGCTCCAACTTCTCAAGTTGTATACAGACACAACCCAAGCTCAAACTATTAATGAACTACAATTGCAATGAATTGGCCCAGCTACGTAAGCATCAATGTCATGCTACAGATCAGCACTGATATTGTTGTTCTAATCTGCCCTTTTAAAAGAAAACTTTCTCAAGCATTTTCTTCTTTGCTATGATCAGTGATCTTAGGGGTAAAACAACAAAAGAACAATTTTCAGATTACTGCATGTAAGAAAGTAGCACAAGCACTCTTCACTGACTTACAGCAATGTCACATCAGATGCTTATAGATCTACCAGTGCTTTATACATCTACACACTGTTGTTATGATAATAGGCAGCCATGAAAATGACTCGTTTGTTATTACTGCTTATTCAGTCATTTATTTAACAACATGTATAACCCACCCCAATCCCAAAGGATCACTGGATGGCTCGCTTCACTCAAGTTTTGAAAGCTCCCCAATTAAGCGTTTTACTTGCAGGATCTACTGAGATTTTAGTTTTGGAATACTCTGGATGAAGCTTCTTCCTCTGGACACTGTTGTGCTAATAAAAGGCCAGTTTAGATAAGAGACTCAGATTGAAACCATAAGTGATATAAAATGTCAGGGTGGGGAAATTGCATAATGTTCTATGATGTCACATCATACATGCTTTGAATTACATATTAAAAGAGAGAGGAGAGAAAGATACTGAGCAGCTGTTCTAAGCACTGCCCATCAGCAATGCCGTTTCACACAGCTATTACCTATTTTGGGCACAGGGGATCAGAGAACTGCCTGAAATGATATGTTGTTGTACCAAGCTACGAAGGGCAAAAGAACTGAATGGCTAAAGTAACGTAACACCCAACAGTAGCAAAGGCAGATCAGGATACCTCTAGACCATAACTCTGAGTCTTTGAGTTCTGCCCAACTAAGACAGACCGGTTTCATCTTTCGACAGCAGCAGTTCTACCTCTATCCAATGTAGATTAAAATTCAGACTAATAAGTGTCAGATGCTGATTCAGAGCATTTACCTAAACCAAATATCAAATGCCAGAGCTAGAAAGGAAAACAGAAATGAGAATTAAGAAGATAGACAGTTAAATAAATTGTGGTGGAATAACCTCCTGAGAATGACTAGGTCTAAGTAATCATATGCCTTTTCTTCTCTTGTTGCACCAACGATTTCTCAAATATCTTCTCATGGTACTTTTGGGAGAAATTAAATCCACCTGATGAAAAGGCCTGTAATCTCTCAAATAATAGAAAATCAAGGGGTTCTATAGATCATAGCAGATTACACCTTTTAACCACAGTTTTCTGAGATATGGAAATAACTCTCAGTATCAACAAACATTTGTTGAGAAATAAGTAATTCAGAGTAAAGGGCACACACATTGATTACAAATGAGGTAAACTGGCCTGGATAATATAACTGTCAACATGAATCTTCACCTAAAATTTCTAACTCAACCAGCTTGAATCTATATTGAAATCTCACATCCACACATTAAGATTTTGTAAGATCAAAAACATCATTTCCCTTCCAATTTTCTTTTTACTCAGTGCTTTATCCTTTGAGAGGTTACCAAAAAGTCACCTGCTCTGTCCAATTTATAAGAATCCAAAAGATATTGAGGAATTAACACTGGATCTCTTCCAAGTTTACAAGTCAGGCTGGGAATCTGAAATCAACCTTTTTAGAGCTGACAAAGCGGAAACTTAAGAAGATAATACAAAATCGGGAAAGGCAGCAATTATTAATGCAGCTCATAATGTTCAACGATTTCAGAAAACTGAAAGAAAAAGACTAAATGGTCCAGAGTTAACTGCTACATTACTATTTATGGCACCAACTTGTTTGCCTGAAAAGTGCTGGCCCCATTATTAAACATGCCAAATAAAAAATGGGATCTTTCAAAACAGACGGAAAACATTTTTCCTCCTACAGATTAAAAAAATGGGGAGTTAAGTCACACATCTATTCAGAATGGGAAAAGGAAAAAAGAGGGGAAAAATTGGCTGTACTAGAGATGAACAAAGACCTCCTACACAGCACAAAGGCCTGAACAGAAGATTAAAACCATCTGGCTAGAAATGTCATAGGACAGCCCTGCAGAAAATCCGTATTGTGGTCCTTTGCTGTTAGAATATGTGTTGAGTTTCTCACACTGGCGCTGGAAGTAAATGAAAGGGCGAGCAAGAACAGAGCATTTTCTCTGGAGTTTTATCTCTCTGACGAAATCCCCTATAACTGCAAAATATATCAAACAAAATATAAGAAAAAAAACCCGAGATTTATTCTGTGCTTCATATGCATATCCTGAAACACATTTCAAATATCATCTTGATTCTGAAACTGAGGATAGATCTGCACTTTCTGCTTGGCTATCACTATTCCTCCTTGCCAGGTGCAGAAACATATGGCATTGCCTCCTCTCACTCCCAGCCAATTGGAAATGCATTTCATATCCACTCTTCTAGGTTTAATTCAAAAACTTCTCCAGCACATCCTAGCAGCCACTCTGTCTGCAACTGTGTCTTCCCTTTAAGGTAGGCCAAATCAGAAAACCTTGGTTCTCTATAGCACGGGTGCCCGACTGCCAGACCGCAGCCCACTACTGGGCCGTGAGCTATTCAAAACAGAGCCATGGAAGGGGCGGGCGGGCAAGTGTGTGCATGCGTGCTCCATCTGTGTGAGTGGTGGGCATGTGTGCCCTCTGCTCGTACGAATGGGGCTGCAAGCATGCACACGTATGCCTTCCATTCACTGCACGCATGCACGTGTGCTTGCTGGCCACTCATGCGGAAATATCCCCTCTCCCCCCTCCCCCCCCCCACCGGTCTGCAAAGCTTGGGGAATTCTGCTCCTTTATTGCTTTAACTACTGCAGCACTGGAGCTACCAACGATACCAAAAGAGGAAAAAAGAAAGTTTAATGTTAAAATCAAAGAAGATAATGTAGAAAGCAAGCTCAGTAGGCTGAAGGCATCCATGCTTACAAACTTTCCTTTTGTTTTGGGAAAATAAAAGAAATACATGGGGATTAGTGAGGAGGCAACAATCCCTAAAAGGAAAATACCATAGTAGTAGACCACTGCACACAGGACCCAAGGCTTGTCTTTTCTACTACATGGACAGGAAGGGCAAGAAGCAATGGAATTACCAACTAGATCTAGTTTTAGCAGGAGCCTGGAGTTACCCCAAGCCTAGTTCCCTTGCTATCCACTGCAACATAAACTGAGATTTCCAAGTTTGGCTTAAGAAACAGCCTGAGCAGCATGGAAAACAAGCAGCTTAAGCTGCAGGGCAAATTTGCCCTGAGTCCAAAATACAGACAATGATGCTAGCACTACAGAATACCATCTGAACTTGTAATACCAAGGCGAAATGTGGATCCCTAGTCACAAAATGGAAAATACTACATAACCCCAAATGGTCAAACAACAACTAGCTAATAAATGAAGAATCTCTGGACAGCTTACAATATATATTATAAGGAGACATGTATATATAACAGTAATTGAAAGGCCAATTACTTGGAGGCCTACTAGTCCAACTTCCTGCTGAAGCAGGAGATCATATACCTTTCTGGACAAATACATGTCCAATGTCTTCTTAAAAACCTCCAGTGATGAAGCATTCACAACTTCTGAAGGCAAGCCATTCCACTGATTAATTGTTCTATCAGGAAATTTCTCCTTAGTTTCTAGATTGGATCTCTCTTTGATAAGTTTCCAACCATAACTTCTTGTCTAGCCCTCAGGTGCTTTGGAGAATAGGTCAACCTCTCCTCACAGCAGTAGCCCCTCAAATATTGACAGACTCCTATCTAGTCACCCATAGTCCTTCTCCTCATTAGACTAGATAAATTAAGTTCCTGCAACTATTCATTGTATGCTTTATCCTCCAGTTTCCTAATCATCTTTGTTGCTCTTCTCTATGTTTTTTCTAGAATCTCAACTTCTTTTTTGCTTCTTGGTGACCAAAACCGGGTGCAATTTTCCAAGTATGGTCTTTCCAAGGCATTATAAAGCGGTACCAACACTTCACGTGTTGAAAATAAATTTAACTTAAAGACCTCTTGCTTTTCATGTGGCAGCTCATAGCCCACTGAGCATACTTCATTCCCAAATCTTTTTTATGGCTACTGGAGCGCCTAGAATATTTTATTAAATGTTGGCAGTCTCCCCACCCCCTGCATGCACATCCAATAAGAAACAAATGGTACATTGTGTCCACAAAAAAAATCAGATTATGCAACAAAATGTTTGGTCCTGTCCCTTCCAATTTACATCACTGTGTCATCATTGCACTCTCAGAGGTTGATTTTAAAAAAAACGAAGCAAAAATCACTGATCACAATTATTTTTGCTTCCTGTCTCTCCTGTTACAATTAGGACGCGGTGAAGAAAAAGGAAATTGCAAGATTTTCAGGCTTTAAATCTGCACTACAATTTTTTTTTCCTTTCTGAGTGTATACTTGAGCAGAAATCAATCATTTCAAACTCGAACTTGGTTGCAAACTTCAATTATTTTCCTCACTGGAGCTGATTTGTTTAGTCTGAAAGAACCCTAATAAAATTATGATAACTAATTTACTATGAAAAATGATCAAATCCAGTGGGAAAAGCAGGGAACCCTGAAAATATAAACATGTTTTCAAGTGTATCTTCTCTACTTTGTCATCCTGGAACTTATTCTCCGGTTTCTTTATCCAGTATATCATCATTCACTGTTATTTGTATTTTTCCACTATTAATATTCATTGTGTGCTCTTTAGTTGCTCTTCTAAATCAAACTGGCAGCAAACATTTTCTGTTACACATTCTAAATATATAATCAGGGTCACTGTTCTAACATTTTTCTGTGCGAAACTATGCACACTAAATCAGTCTGAAAACACTGCCTGTCCCTTTCCTTTTCTTAGCAGAGAAAGAAGGACATAATATCTAGAAGGAGAATTTCAAGGTACCTCTGTCTTTTGTGCAGTGCATTCCTTAATTAGCACCCTCTTGGAGTTCCAAGGGCTGGGGAGAAATAATGGAACAGCATAGCACATTGCCAACAATGTTGAATTTTCAAAACTTCTTAGATTAATGAGTTTCTGATGCAAACCATGGAGTCTTTGCAGTCATTGTTCTTGAATTTTTGTAACATACCAATGTGCTGCAAATTGCACTCACAATTATTGGAGCTCTAGGAGCTTCACCAAAGACTTTGGGGACTTCACTGGTTCTATCAAATGGACTTCTTTTCCTACTAGCATGTCCTGTGCTGTCAAAAGCCAAGAAGCATTTTTGTCCAGCAGGAACAGGGTGAGCACAAGCATCTTTATGTGTCCATCTTTTATTTTCATAGCCAAAGATCAAAGGAGGAATGTTTTGTTCTCCTTTCTTTCTGTTGGTGCCTTCACTATATTCCAGACACCTTCTCTCCCTTCTGATTTTCAAACTCATCTTCTGCACTTTCTTGCCACATCTTAACTTCAGTTTCCATCCCATTTGTTCTTGTCACTCTTTTCCCTTCTCTAGAAGAGTCACGTCGTTTGAATTGGGCAGCCTTATAAATCCAGTAAATAAATATATGTGCTATACTATGCAGTACCAGAAGGGGTAAATTTCCAGCTGTAATGGTTATGAGATAACTGTAGATCCTTAAGTCTCTCTCATGTTATGTTTTATTTTTCCTTAAACTTTATTGCTAAATTGCTAAACAGAGGGGGGGAATCACTTTCTCTAACTAAATTATTGCTTTGTGGTGTCTGTCACCTCCATCTTCCCTGAGTCTTCACGCTGCCCGGTGTTGGGTCGACGTTTGGGGCTCAGGACCCCGGACAGCACCACAGAGTTTGGGGAGCTGGTTGAAGTTTTAAAGGAGATTTGGGTTAAAGTCAAGGTTCCAAGTAACACCCCCAGCCAAGTAAAACTCCAAAGCTAGAAGTTCCTCAAAGTTCCATTTTATTAGAGATGTCATATTGGGACATCTGGGAAAACCCAAATCTGAAAGCTTTCAGGTTTTCTTCAGTCCCTGCCCAGCACCCACATGTCCATCACGTGGCCCAATCAATGCACTGTCCCAATGGGAGATGTCTCCCAGTCACACCACTCCAGGTGCAAGGCAGATGTCCTTGACTCTCAGAGAAAAGAATGTTATTATGACTATATATCTCCCCTGCTCCATACAATCCTCCCCCTCCCAGTTTCCCACAACACTAAATATGGCAGGCCTGAAGATCCAATGCAAACATGGCTTCCAGGCCTGACATGTGGTACTTTTCATTATATTTATTAATGATCTAAAATCAAGGAAATAGAGAAAACAAGGATCCTCCTCTGCCTCTAAGTAGGAATATTTGCTGGTGTGGCAGGCTAAGGAATAGAAAAAAAGTCAAACGCAATTGTTTATTACAAAAGCTCTTTCCCATAATATATACAAGTGTTAAGAATGACAAGATAAAAAACCTTGGGTGTATTATTTCAATTAGAAATTTCTGGATTTGAATCAGAAATTTGATGCCTTAGACCAGGGGTGTTAAACTCAAGGCTTAGGAGTGCTTAGATCTGGCCTGCAGGACCATCCTGGAAACAGCAAAGGACCGGCCCGTGGTGCCTCTGCCAGCAAAAATGAGGCTCGGGGGGGAGGGCACATGCAATCCTCCCAGGCTCCATTTTTGGTTGCGACAGCCTCCTGCAGCCCTCTGCCAGGGAAAACAGAGCTCAGGGAGCTGTTTTCGCTGGCAGAGGACTGCAGGAGGCCATCGTGACTGAAAACGGAGCCTCAACGAGTGACGTGGAGCTGGCCACACCCTCTCTGGCCCTGCCCACTCCAGCCACGCCTACTCCCCAGCCCCCCAAGGTCAAACACAACCCTGATGCGACCCTCAATGAAATCCCACCCCTAAAAAGTGGGATATTTTAAAAGTTTAACTAGTTTGGTTTAACTGCTGATTCACATTATTCTTCAGGTTAAATAAGCTACAGAGCAGTGTTTAAATAATGATTTGCAAGTTGAAGTGACCTGACTGGAATATCTATCACCAAAATAGTTAGTAAACTACAATGCTTAACTAAATTAGCCTATAGAACCTCTTATGGAAAACATACAGTATGTGAATTTTTCACTGCAAACAGCATACAAGTTTTATACAGAAGCTGGTCATCCTTTGAGTTTCCATCTTTTCTAATCCAAAAAGTACATTTTTGTTAGATTCCTGATATCCACATTAATTACAGGATCATTTTCTGCATTTATCATAGCTAACAAGATGTATCAAAAGTGGTGTTTATTTGAAAAAATAACCAGACTGATTTTAAGGAAAACTAAAACATTTTATTTTTCCTCAAAATCAGTCCAGTTGCCTTTTCAAAATAAAAACCACTTTTGATACAGCTATGGCCTGCATAACTGAGAATCTTTATGGACAACGGCTAACAAGAATTTTGGAAAAGGAAACAAAGAGTATTGTGTTTTTTCCTCTGTTGGTTCAAAACCATTGTGTAGTTTATAAAATGTATTAAATGATTTGAAAGAGAGATAAACCCAAGAATGCAATTCATAATATTGATGGTTGCAGGGACAAGATTCTGAGGTGATGCCTTGCAAAGTTATGAAATCTCGGACCAATAAAAACATAAAGCAGGTATTTTCATAGAATAATAAAAACACAGAATGCAAATATGTGAAGCGACTTCAGAAATCATCTCTTATTAGTCATTTAGATAGTGAGATGGGCAGCAAATACATTTGATTAATAAAATAAAAATAAATAATAATCTAGTCCAAACCTGTGCCTAGTAAAAGGTTCCCTCACATAGCCTACAAAACAAATAGTCATCCAGTTTTAGTTTAAACACCTCCAGTAAAGGAGGCTCCACTATTTCCCATTAGTTTTCAATTGTTGGACAGTTTTTATCATTAGGACTTGTTTTTCTCTGGTATTCAACTAAAATAATTCTACTCTGTTTTTCTATGACAGCTTTTCAGATATTTTATAATTAATTCATTTTATTTTTATTTCTCTTGTTAAGTACCAATAGATTTCCAGAATCTAGATCAGAATAAGGGGATCTTTCAAGTATTGGATTTCCATCAAAAATAGTTAATGTATCACTTTTTTTCACAAAAAAATAAAGCCTCAAGCTATAGCTGACTATAATTTTAATAGTCATTGCTCCCATTTCAAAGTGCCTTAACAAAAATAAAAACTGGTTTCCTGAACATTCATATTACAAAAACATTTTTTTCTCAGCAAAACAAGATTAGAGAAAAGTGAACTCTCCTGGAAAGCCTTGAAAAAAAATATTAGGATATGGCATGTTCTTTATCCCCCGTTTCCAAAATGTTGAGTCATGGAATTTCTCCAGGATTCATCTTAAGGTTCCTATTAAAAGAACAAGAGTTTTTACTGGCTCAATACCCTCAAGTCACGATTGATGTAGAAAACTGCACACCTTTTTTCTTCTTTCCAATGTACAAGGAATAGCTCAAGGATTCTCTTTCTTTTCTTCTTCAGGGGAAGATTAAAGATACAATCTTTCCAAATTCAGAACTGGGAGAGGGGATCTGAATATGATAAGCTTACATTTTAAAGGGCTTTCTGCTCAAGTTGGCATAGAGTTTTTACCCTGAGGACTAAATTACTTATACTTAACAATCACGAGAGAAAATCCACTCCAATCAGATAAAGAAAAGTAAATAAAGTTTCAGGCTCTCTCCTGGTTCCAATTTGCTACAAGAACAGTTAATTTGCATTCAATTAAGTGATATTCTATGCACAATCGCTCTTAATTATATCACCATTACGAGGAAAGTGTAACAACAACCATGAAAAATGTATTAAACTAGGCTCGTAAGTAGCTACTTGCCTTGTCAACAGTGGTGAAAATGAACTTCTGTCATACTGCAATACAAGCTAATCTGTGCCATGAGTCAACTGCAAGATGATACTTATGACCTCAAGCAACTGTGATTTTACATAAGAGAAAACAAACTTTCTAAAGTATAAAGAAAAAGGATGGGCCTAAGGAAAAATTTCAAATGGACCATTCAACTATGCTGGGTAAAAAGTGTTGAACACTTGAAGAATAACATCTTTTATCTCAGCTAAAATGAGAAAAGGCAGGCCGATGTACTTACCTGCAGAAATGAACAAGAGACACATTGAGACAAACCTGTTAGTCCCCTAGATTGATAAGAGGGAGGGTAGAAATGTGGACTCTTGAAAGTGTGAAGGCAATCTGAGGTATCCAACGTGTATCCATTACTCAGTTAACAGCTGAGTAATGGAGCATGAGACTATGCTTCACCTAGAGGTCTGCAGGAAAACTAGATTTACTGAAAACACAAGATACTAACCCAGCTCTCCAATAGGAACTAAATCTAGATGAGAGTTGCTTCCTTACTATTCCCCATCTTGATTCAAATAATGGGCACATCTTGCTTCATTATCCAAATCCAAAAAACAGTATCATCACTGCTGTTTTATTGGTGATTTCTATGGTAAAATTTGAAAACCGTGTTGTTGATTGTATAGTATTACTAATGTATTCCTGAAAATACTGGACAGATTTGTTGGAAAAATATCGCAATTGGAAAAAAAGCAATCTGTAAAAATTGAATTATGCAAAAAGAATCATAAAAACAAAGGTGAAGGATTGTATTGTTTTTGGTGGTGGATATATCTAAAGGATTAAACAGCTGTATAAATAATCATGATAGAAGTAATATTGATGATTTTACTATTTGAAGAAGGTGAAGTATATTTTATAACCCTGAAAATGTAAAGAAAAATGCATTAATACTGGGATTGTAAAAATTGAATTAATTTGAAATGGAAGTTAGGTTTATTTAAAAAGGGGGTTATAAAAGTAAATGGGAAGAACTGTATTATTTTGGGTAAAATGATTAATGATAAAGATGATGTAAAGCAAATTTAATGGAATATAAAATAATGGATAAAGTAGCAAGATAAGATAAAATTTGGTTCATCTTGGGGAAAAATTGATACTAAAGAAATAATTGCAAAAAATTAAATGTTTGAATGACTGTGCTTAAAGGGTTTCGATAGATTAAAAAATTGTGATAAGTGAAGACAAGGAGGCAAAGGCGGATGGTAATATTGATTATATATCAATTATATAATTGGCAGAAATTGGAGTATATATAGTATATAGTAAATATGGAGAAGATGTATGAATTTTGACTCGGTCAATACTCTGTTCAGAAATTATGTATTTTATATTTGCGTGTCTGAAAAAAATAAAAAATATATTTTTTTTTTAAAAAAGCAATCTTTCCAAAGTTGGAAATAGTAATTTCACATACATGTAGGCCTAAGTACTTTGTTTTTTTTGCGGTTTTTGTGATGAATCCCAAGAAAATCTGAGTTCTCCTTTGCCTGTCTAAATATGTTAACTGTGGCTTTTTCCTATCCCTCCTCAAAATTGTGTCCGAGAAAGCAAAATTAGCGGTGTTAAGAATTAAAACCGTTGACGCTTAACAAACAGCAGCATCTCGGTGTTGGAATTTAAGAGCTCGTATTTAAAAAACTACGGAATCCACGCGGAAAAAAGCCACAAAATCCAGGAGGGAAGCGAAATCCGCAGGCGCCCCATCCTTCCTTCCAACGAGGGGAAACAGCGGGATTCTTGAACACGTAAAAACCCGCCAGGCTTAAAGTTGCCAAGGTTGGAGACCCCTGATCCAGGTCATGGTCGTCCCAAAGGTGCTCTTTTTCAAGAGGCAACTGGACTTTCTTTGTTTTTGCTTGAAAACGTTTCGCTTCTCATCCAAGAAGCTGAAGAAGAGCTGAAGAAGCTTCTTGGAGGAGAAGCGAAACACCTTCAAAGAAAAACAAGAAAGTCCAGTTGCCTCTAAGGTTGCGGGGGAGGGGGGAGCTTTAAGGCGAAACACCGGCAGCGCTTTTCTACCCGTGAGAATTCCGAGGGGGCGGAGTCGGAAACCGCCCTGCTCCAATCGGAGGGCAGAACTCTGAAAGCGGAAGAGGAAGCGCCTCAGCACTTTAAAGATGGCGGCTCCCGTGGGGCTACTGTCTCGGTTTACCGCGCTTTTGCCTCGCTTCTTGGGAAGCGGCTGGAGCCGGCCTCCCTTTCGCGGACTCCGGCAGGGTGAGTGCCGATGTTTCCTTTCCCGCACGTAATGCTTCAAAATCAACGTCCGGGGTGCAGCGCTGGCCGAGGACGGGGTGGTTGAGCCATCCGGGTGATGGTGATGATGCCTTGGCAGCCGCTGAAACAAACGTGCTGTTTCTGTGCAGTCTTAGAGCCCGAGGATGGATGTGTCGGTGCACGTACTCGTAATCCCTGAGAATGCACGGCTAATGCAAGGTAGAAAAGCAAGACCACCCTACCAAGGGCACAAATCTGTAAAATTCCTATGCCTGTACAGCTATGGGGCAGTGGTGAAATCCAATTTTTTTTTTACTACCGGTTCTGTGGGTATGGCTTGGTGGGTGTGGTGTGGCTTGGTGAGCGTGGCAGGGGAAGGATACTGCAAAATCCCCATTCCCTCCCCACTCCTGGGGGAGGGATATTGCAAAATCTCCATTCCCACCCCACTATTTGCCGGTTTTCCGAACTACTCAAAATTTCTGCTACTGGTTCTCCAGAACCTGCTGGAGGTTTCACCCCTGCTATGGGGTATCTTCGCCATCTCTTTTCTTCCTTCTCCTCTTCCTCTGGGGTCTGTATGGTCGGAGAATTCCCTCTGTTGAAGCAAATGCACTTGGAAGTACAGGTAGTCCTTGATTTAACGACAGTTCATTTAGTGACCATTCAGCGTTACAACAACACAAAAAAAGTGGCTTATGGCCATTATTCACACTTAAAAACCGTTGCGGCTTCCCGTTGTGGGCAGCCGATCAAAATTCAGATCCTTGGCAATTGACTCATATTTATGACAATTGCAGTGTTCCAAGATCATGGCATCGGCTCTGACAAGCAGAATCAATGGGGAAACCGATTCACTTAACAACCTGTCTTACTTACTTAACAACTGTGGCAAGAAAAGTCGTAAAATGAGGCAAAACTCACTTAACAAATGTTTCACTTAGCAACAGAAATTTTGGGCTCAGTTGTGGTCGTAAATCGAGGACTACCTGTATTGCAAAGTTCAGGTGTAAACATAGATGCAAATAATAGAGACAATGCATTGGATTGACCCTCATGGATGCAGATTGGAGGGGGGGATCAGCACATCTAAGCTGGGGAAAGTTGCCATAGTAAGAATGTGGAATTAGTAGTCTTAAAATAGTATCAAATGTCTTGATCGGTGTTAATTCAGATGTGGTGCTAGAATTCATTGGGTCTATTGAAAGGATCCAAGAGCCTTTCAAGGGTCCAAAAAATCAAAATCATTTGCCAGACAATGTTGAAAAATAATACAATATTAAAACTCTATCAAATAATGTGAGGAGTGTATCAGCAACGTATGCATCAGTGTTAATTTTTAATACGGTAAATAATAAATATAACCCCTACAAACAAAGCTTTTTTGGAATCCTCTATAAATTTTAAAAGTTGGAAGGGATTCAGAGAGAAAAAGGTCAAGAAGCATATCTAGATGTTCAGTTAAAATTCTGATAGATCTTTAGGTTTCCCAATTTTTGTTAAGGATTTTCTTAAGGGGGGGGAGGTTGTTTGATAGTATCATATGTCTGTTTGTGTGTGCATGCGTGCACATGCACACACAGTTAATCCCTGCTTCTCCAGGTTAAGGCTGGAAAAAGACATTTATTGGAACCCAGAAAACTGCTACCATTGAGAGACACACTGGGGTTCATGGTCTGACTCAGCATAAAGATGTGCTGTTCCCATTTTCTTGTCCCACATATTTTCCATTGATTTAATGTAATTTGTTTCTATTAAGCATTTAGGGAGAAATACTAGTGTTCTTTGTGTGCTTTTCCTTTAAATATTATGATGTTGCACTGTACAACTTTAGTTTTTCTGTGTAAGAATGCAGTAGGTCTGTAATCTGTACAGGAATCCTGATATCATTGACTGCTGTAGAGCAGGGGTAGCCAATTAATTTTCCCAAGGGGCCACATGTGAAATTGAGGCAATTTTGGGGAGCCACTGATTCTGCCTCAGTCTCCACTGATGTCCTGCCACCAATGCCCCCCCCCCCATGTCAATGACATGACAGTGTGGGCTGGACAGGGATAGCTAAAGAGCTTGATGTGACTTGCAGGCCATAAAATGCCCAGGTCTGCTCTAAAGGCTGGGGTTTTTTTTAAGCTGCATCTCTCATGTGAGATTTTATTTATTTTCTTTATCTTCCCACTTTTATAGGTGATTAAATAGCCATTTCCAAATTATGTGGCTATTAATGATTGTATTTTCACTATTTGTGAATATGTATCATAAAAAAAATAATAATTTATAGTATGAAAAGTGCTGAACTATTGGGAAGTATTCTCTGAGTTGTTGAAAAAGGATAATTTTTTTGCTGACCCCATAGTCATAGTGATAAGAAGCTTTGACAAGAGACTGTACATTGTGATGACTCTTCCATCACTTGTGTCATAGTCACTTTTTAGCTTGTTTATTTCTCTCAGTTCTTCAGAATATCAAGTTGCTCCACTTAGTAAAGGATAATCTCCACATTCTCCAGAATGGCAAGACGTTTAGAAGATTACATGCTACCTATTATTTTCAGCCTGAAAATACTTGGTAGGCTAATCGGTTCAGGTTATTCTAACATAATTATTGCTGATTATTACTGTATGTATAATGTTTCAGTAATCTGGAAAATAGATTTTTTTCCCTTTTATATAAACTGAATTTGTTTTAATTGCCCTTTCTCCCTGACTGAGGGTTTTGTGGAGTAATATTAGAGAAAATATTTGGATAAATGCTGAGTATTGGATTTCATATTAACTTCCTCAAATATCATTTCCATTCTAATACTGTATTTATTACTAGGTCACAGCAATTATAAAATGCTCTTCATGATCCCAATTTCTTTACTGGATTTAAATATATCTAACATTTTCTTCACATTTTTGTGTTTGCAGTTGTAGAAACTTCTGAAGGGAACACCACAACGGTAAGCGTGCTGTATTTTCTGAATTGCAAATATTAACTTTTATAAACCATCAACTTTCAACTGAAAAATGGAACAGTAACCTTAAATGAATAATCAATATGCATTTAAATCTTGGTATGGTTATGAACAAAGCTTATCTAATTCCTTATATTAACCTTCTGAATATGTTCTCAGAACTTGCTCTTATAATCCCTTGTTACTTCAGTAAAAACCACTGTTTCTTACAGGATAGGGATGTCTACAGGTCTGAATAAAGACTATGGACTTCCAGGACCCTCTTTAAAACTACTGAAACAGTATGGAATTGCTGTTGATTGAATATACTCACAAGAAAAAGAATGCTCTGTGATGTTAAGAATATAATACAGATAAAATTAAATGTGCTTTGCAAATTTTGATTTTGATTTCTCTCCTGGTTTATTAGTGTAATCTGAAAATGTTTTCCTGGATAGTTTGCTTCTTTCTTTGGCATCATAAATGTCAAGTTGAAAAACAAAAAGAACTCTTTTGTGAGAAAAGTGCATTGCCTTCCCATCCAGCACTTAGCATCGTTTTGGGAAAACACTTGTGGTGAAGTCATAGTCATAACACTTTAATTTTCAGGACCTTTCCAAAGTAATCTATGCTTCATATGGAGTTGTATAATGAAGGCTTTTGCTGTCTAAATTGCTATACAATTTTTTGAACCAGGTGACACTAACATTCATCACTGGAAGTTTTTAAGAAGAGACTGAATAGTCACTTGTCTGAAATGGTATAGAGTCTCCTGCTTAAGCAGGGGGCTGGACTAGAAGACGACTTCCAGCTCTATTCTGATAGATTGGTTCATTTGAATATAGTTCTTGTGTACTAATAACCACATTAAATCAAAGGTCAAGTTTTTAGCATCTAAAAAAAATCAGTTCGTTTATTTACCCACTTTATGAATAAGTCATTTCAAGGTGACAGCCTTGTCTATGTAAGTGTGGATTACTAGTCCTACAACTCTATCCCTAGGTTTTTTTTTTTATTAGCAGTACTAAATAGTGTTCAAGACTGGTTTGCTGGCATCAAAAAAAGTCAAGAACAAAATTCAAAGCAGAAGATGAGCTTTATTTATAGAAATACCCTATTGGACCGAAGATAAAATAAATATAAGGGCTTTAGCATTTGGATCTTAAACCCAGCTTCTTCTTTTAAATCTTCCCCAGAAAATGATTAAGTATCTTTTGCAGCAAACAGATTTCCAAGTCAAATACTTTGTGATTATGTCCATGATAATTTGCCACATTTGCAAAGATGTCCTCAGACCTTCTTTTAGAATAGGAATAGGAACCTAGCTGACAGAAAATGCCTTTTGTCAATTAAGCTTTTTGTTAAAATACTTCCTCAAAGAACATGTTATGAATTCCCATAACTTTAGACACTTTAAAGTTAGTGAAGCAGCTTTGGGAAATGTAGGGAAATGTGGGAAAAGAAGCAATTATGAGATAAGTTACATCTTTGAGCATGATTAGGTGGGACTGTGGACCCTATTGCTTTGAGGAGGAGTTATTAGCTAGATAGATAGAATGTGTCCCCTTTCTAAGACAGGATCCTCCTAATAGGATCCTATCCAGTATCTGTTTCTAGTATTTCAGAACAAAGTGGTACTTGCAAACTGCTACTTAAAATTCAAAGTATTTTTTTTTCCTTTTTTCAAGTTCATTCTCTGAAGTGTAAATTGGTAGCAGTTAAGTCTAATTATCCTTTTCTGCAGTTTGATGTATTGATGTTGTATGTGCTGAATAAATTAATGTAGGAAATCAAACAAGTTTTTAAAACTTGGACTGAAAATTTCCCTCATCAGTTTGCTCTTAAATATCTTAGATCGAAGGCAAAATTATAGACAATGTGGAAATCCCAAGCCCTCCAAATCCTTCTGGTAACTGTCCTATTTGTCGCTGGAACTTGAAACACAAGTACGATTATATGGTGAGTTTTTATTCTAATACTTGCTCAAATATAGCTATGCTGACATCCTTCTGCTGAGGATAAAGTATAGTTAAATCCAGTTATTTCTAGATCATTCTCATAATTGTATGCCTGGTATTGTCTAATGAAATAATCAACTGTCTTAGAGGTCAACTCTTCTTTGCACAAAATGTCAGGACTGCCTGAGAAGCAAAATTACATGTGTAGACTTTGTTACTGCTAAATTACATACCAGCAAAACCTAATGCCTAGAACATTGTTTTTAGTTGAAAATAATAATTTACATTCTTAGAGGCATCACACAAAAGGAAAAGAAAATAGAAGAAAAACAAAATTAGCAAGCAAAAATGCCAATTCTTTTGTAATAGTAGTTGGCAGAAATTTTTCAGAGGGAAAGAATTGCAGTAAAGGATATAGTATGTTTATAATGTGTATATGTACTTTGCACAACATTAATATACCTCTAACTGTACTGTGCACACATGTATAAGTGTATATAAGTTAAGTTATGTATAAGTTAAACTCTCTACTGAAGTTTGCTGGCAAAATGATCTCTTTTATAAATCTGATAACATGATATGACAGGAAAAGGTTTTCATCTTCTAGGATGGAAATCTAGGAAATTTATAAAGTTATTTGCATTAACTGACTTCCAGCATCTTAAAACAGAAATCCACCCCAATCTTACCTAGAAAGACCAAGGAATAATAGCTATTTTATTTCTTCTTGGAACATTGTTGAACAATTATGTACGTAGCAGAATTAGAATCTGTACATTGTTGGAACTCCGTTTATTTTCACATTGCTAACCAGCCATGTTGTTGAATGTAATATGACTTGTGCATGTTTTGGATTTCATACTGAACTAACATTCTTGGAACTATAACTTATTTCATGAAATCATTGATTTTGTGACTGATTGCACATTTAAGAAAACAAAGTCCTAATTAGGATTGGAGGTCTACTTCCAGCAATTTCTGGTGAGTGGGCAATAAGGTTTCCAAGATAAATAAAAAAGAAAGTAGTATTATAGGTCTACCCTTCTATCTTCCAGTGAGTAAGTCTTGGATCTAGACAATCTCTTTCCAGCTGTAGTTAAAATTCTCATGAGTAAAATACCATAAACTGTTGAAGACCCATATTAATCATGGATTGGATGAAGAAAAAGAAATTGACACTTAATCCAAACTAGACAGCTGTGTCCCTGGCTGATTAAAAGGCAGTTCAAGGAAAGTTACTAAATAGTTTTAGCAGCATTGTTTAAGGAAGGCTGAATATAAATCTAATTTTTTTTAATCAAATATGCAGTGTCACTTTATTTAGTTTATAATCCATCCCATGATTCTGCAGCCTCAGTATCACAAAAAAGATAACTGGATATTTTGGCAATGCAACTCTTTACACTGCATGGGGAAGCATAGTTTCTGAGCAGCCAAGCATCAAGCTGTCCTGACATCAAGTCTTATTCCAAAAGAGGATAGATTATGCCCATGAAATAGGAGGAAAGAGAATTTGCAGCTATGCTTTTAACTCCACAAAATGTTATATCAGAAATCCTTCATATTTATAATAAATTGTTGGGCTATTGCAACCAACTTTGCAACATTTGTCCCCCACCCAGGTATATTGCACTTAAAAAAATAGCAAACTAGGCGACTGGGATAAAACATCAGACTGCAAAATAAAGTCTGACTGTGAAGCATTATAAATGGTCACATATGCGGACCAATTTTGAAATCCTGAATTTATGCACAGTTATGGGCAGAAAACATTTCTCACAAGACACTCTTTCTCAGATGCACTGTTCACCTAGCATTGAAGATTTGAATACTTTGAAATAAGTATTCCATAGCCATTTATGGTCAGCTTTTTAATGGAACACCTACCTCCTCCTTTGGAGAAGGAGTTGTAATAGTTGTTGAATCATTGGAAAGTGCTTTAATGCAAGGACAAGGAACATGTGATTTTCTGGCTTAATCTAGCCTGCACATGGACAAGGAGAACCGCTTCCCTGGAATCCCTCTCTGATACTATCAGTTACTTTCCCAGCATGCCTCTACTCCAGCTGCTTTCTCCTTCCCCCTTTGGGGAATGTGAGTGAGACCCTGCCCATGGGGCCCTTGAAACAGAGCTTCTGAAAGCAAGACCAAGTGATTTTTTTCCATTCAGAACCTGGTCCTGAACTCCTTCTCTGCTTGATCCTGCAATTAAAAACTCACCAATTCATCTTGGGGTTTTTTTTTCCACGTAACAGCACACCAGGAGGCTTCAGATGATTTGAAAAGTTTGTGGCGTTAAAAAAATTAAAAGAAGTCCATTAAGTTTTGAAGATAAAGGGAATTTTGTTTTTATCACAGTTTTTTAAGTTTAATAATATCCTAGTCACTTAATTATGTTTAGAAGTTTTGTTTTGTTTTTTCAATATGGCTTTGTTTGAAACAGAAGTGATTAAAATTGCCAAAGGAGCGCTACAATAAGCAAGCAGCTCTTGTGCAACCCAAAATAATAGCATGGGATGAGAAGAGTGTGCTGGTTGTATAAACAAATCCCGAAGGTCATTTAGTCAAATTATTAGCACTTGTCAGGAATCCAGGTGGCCTTGGGTATTGGACCTGCCCACAATTGCAGCCAGATTTCTGCTTCCAGAGAATACATTGTTCATGATGGATTTTGTTTACCTAACAGGAGAAATCAAATACTCTTGTCCAGATGAAGGCAAAACTTTTATTTCCTCTTCTCTTGCTTGGAACACGATTAGTCTGACCATGAGTAAATGTCATCTCACTTTGGCAGTGGAGAATGGAGACCGAACTCCAGGCTTTGCTTCTGAGTTCCAAATTAATTCAATCCAAGTTGTTTTCATCAGATCCTACAGATTACAGGGGTGGGAATCTGGGTTCAGCCTCTCCCAGGAGCTGCCCAGTGATTAAAGCAAAGCTGTAGTTGCAGTCTTGGCTGCCCATTAGCACACAGTGTTAATTTCATGGAACATGACGGCAGTGCTAATCTCTTCCAGAATACTTTTTTTCTTTTAACCCTTTTGCATTTGTTTCTCTGTTACCCTAAAACACTGTATCTTTGCACTGCCTTGTAGCATAGATGAACTCTGAACGAGCAATATTACATTGTTCGAATTGGAGTCTGTTTGTGTATTAAAAAATGTAAAAAGATAAAAACTAACAAATTAATATAGAATAAAGATAAGAGGGGGAAAAGAAAAGAAAAGAAAGACAAAGTCAAAAGTGCAAAAGAAAGAAGTATAAAAAAGCAGCTTCTGATTTTCTTTACAGCAGTTCTAAGTATAGATGTGCATTTTACTTACTCATACTCTATGGTTACAACATGGCAGTCTTTTTTTCTGTAAACTGGTTTTTCTAATAATCGAAATCGTAAATCATAAATTCACTTGTTTATGTTTCATAAGAGTTGTTTATGTGTCTATAAGAGTTTCCAGTCAACAATAAATAAATATGGCTTTTCTCTGATCAAATGGGTCAGTTTGACCATCTCAGCAAATTCCATCATCCTCACCATTCATTCCTCCATTGTGGGTAGTGTCTAATCTTTCTATCTTTTGCATATAATAATCTTGCTGCAGTTATCGTGTACAAAAGACTTGAGGCTGCAGCTGAACCCTGGTAAGATGAAATGGCTGTGAGTGTAAGGAGCCTCAGGATCTGTATGTTTATCATCCTTAGTTCTGGATGGGTTTTGCATTACCCCAGACAGACCTGGTACGCAATCTGGGCGTTCTCCTAATATGATCCATGTGTACTATAATTCTGGAATTTCAAATATTAGTTCATCTGAGGCAGAAAAGAGAAATTTAGCATTGCTCAAAGGTTATTTTCAGCTGAGTAAACTAATTTGTCCTGTGAATAGTTTACATTATTAATAATTCTGCTTGTAATTATTCTAAATTCTGGCTGCTTGATTCCAAACTCAGTAATCTTGACAAATAAGTAGGTAATAGATAACATTTCCAAGCAGGTATCTGCTATGTTTGAATTTTATATTTCTTAGATACAGTGTAGAACAGTATAGAGCGACATTTTCATGTTTTTGCTAATGTGTTTTTTTAACTTTAGTATTAGATTACTCCATGACTTGTTGTTTTGTCTTAGTTCTGTATAACTTTGTAACAGTAATTTAGTAACTTTAAATATTCTAGTTATACTTTCACCCAAGAACATCTAGAAATTCTTCTTGTGGCTTGGTTTGCCTTATAATCATTGCCTGAGAACGTTAGTTGAATGCCCTGGAATGCATTCCAAGATAGATTGCAGTGCTGCCTTTCTTCTCTTTCTGAAGAAAAACCCTGAGTAAAATCATATTTTTATTAATTGGGAAAAATTAAAAGTACCTAGAAAATTAGAGCATTGTCAAGTTCTTTTTTTAATCAATTTTATTTCTGTAAAGATAAAACAGAAAAAGAAACAAAATACAAAGATATGTACGTCATTTTTAAAAAGGCAAAACTAAAGGTGTTAACAGAGGGATAGAATCAAGATCACATGAAGTGTTAATATCACTTTATAATGCCTTGTTAAGGCCACACTTGGAATACTGCATCCAGTTTTGGTTGCCACAAAACATCGTAAAAAAGATGTTGAGACTCTAGAAAGAGTGCAGAGAAGAGCAACAAATATGATTAGGAGACCAGAGGCTAAAACATATAAAAAATGGTTGCTGGAATTGGGTATGTTAAGTTTAATGAAAAGAAGGACTAGGGGTGACAAGATAGCAGTGTTCCAATATCTCAGAGGTTGCCACAAAGAAGAGGGAATCCAGCTGTTCTTCAAAGCACCTGAAGACAGGACAAGAAGCAATGGATGGAAACTAATCTAGGAGAGAAGCAACCTAGAACTAAGGAGAAATTTCCTGATGGAACAATTAATCAGTGGAACAACTTGCCTCCAGAAGTTGTAAATGCTCCAACACTGGAAGTTTTTAAGAAGAGATTGGACAACAATTTGTCTGAAGTGATATAGGATTTCCTGCCTAAGCAGGGGGTTGGACTAGAAGACCTCCAAGGTCCCTTCCAATTCTGTTATTCTGTTATAAATTTAAAGGTTACCCTCACACATATGTGTTAGTCATTCCCGACTCTAGGGGGCGGTGCTCATCTCCATTTCAACGCCAAAGAGTCAGTGCTATCCTATTTTTCTACTTGCATTTTTTACGTGCTTTCGACCTGCTAGATTGGCAGTAGTTGGCACAAGTGGTTAAAAAGTAAGTGAAAAAGTAAAATATATATATAGAGAGAGAGAGAGTATAATATGTCATTACAATAGTAAACAATTATAAGTCTACATATAATTATCTAATGCAAATAGGCAAATGTATTCATTTCTAATCCCCTTAGATAATGATCATGCTTTTTTACCTGCTGTATTTTGTATAAATAAGTCATATTTTATTATATTTATCCATACAAAGTACATATGTAAGCAATCCATTCATAAATAGCAAATGTAAGTAGATCTTCAATCCATTGAATAAATTGGCAGTATATTGTGTTTATCTTTCTAATGTTGCAATATCAGTCTTTCAGATGTAAGGGGATGGAGAATCCATATGCAGTTGTCAAATTCTATGCACTTGGCATGCAATTCAAGAGAATGTTGTTAATACAGAAATAATATGTGAAAACTGAAGATTTTGCTCATAACAAAACCCTTACACTTTTGGCTGTTCGTAGCTTCGTGTATCATCCTTTGCATTTTAAAGCACCATTGGGAAATAATTTTAGCATAGGGAGCAGAGCAAAACATCTGGTAGTGATGCACATAATGATTATGCAGAAACATTCAGATGGCTAATTTCATAATGCTTTTCGGAAGCTTTTGCGTCCCCATCCCTTGTGAGCTCAACTGATAATGGTACTTCTGGATTGGTTTGTTTTGCTTCCTTAGGACGTCTTACTGCTAAGTCAGTTCATAAACTCTAAAGGAGGGATGATATCTCGTAAGATCACGGGGCTTTGTAACGAAGAGCATGAAAAGATTTCAGTGTGCGTGCAAATGGCTCACCGAGCAGGTAACTACTTTCAGTTTCCTTGTTTCTCTTTTGTGTGAATAAGAATCAGCTGGAAAAAATGAATCTTAGTTGCTCTAAAACATCGTTCTCAATGATATTTACTAACCCTGCTTTCACTGCTTGCAAACATCCCCGCAGCGGAGCTTCAGTTCTACTGTTTAAGGTTAAACTGTGATAGAACTTTGTAGTCTTTGTGCTGTATGATACATTTAGCAATCTCTAGCAAGATACATCAGCAAATGGATTAATAATATAGAACCTGTGCAAAAGATCCTGTTAATCCTGTTAGCTCCAGTCTTACAAAGAAAACTGAGACAGAGCAGTTCCTTTGTCTTATTCCATTGTGCAAGATATAAGGAGGCAAAATGTTAGGGACTAAAGGTCAGCAACATTTTAGGAATAAAAGCATGGAACTAAAAGCCAGCAACATTTTGGTAATAAATGGAAGCTACAAATCTGATGGACTGTAGCATATATACCAAGATTCTGTCAGAGGTGGGTTTCAGCAGGTTCTGACCAGTTCTGGAGAACCGGTAGCGGACATTTTGAGTAGTTCGGAGAACCAGTAGTAAAAATTCTGACTGGCGCCACCCCCATCTATTCTCTGCCTCCCAAGTCCCAGCTGATTGAGAGGAAATGGGGATTTTGCAGTAACCTTCCCCTGGAGTGGATTGGGATTTGAGATTTTACGGTATCATTCCCCTGGAGTTGGGTGGGAATGGAGATTTTAAAGTATCCTTCCCGTGCCACGCCCACCAAGCCATGCCCACCAACCAAGCCACACCCACAGAACCGGTAGTAAAAAATTTTGAAACCCACCACTGGATTCTGTGTAAAATCAAAGTGCTACAATGTGATCAACCTACTGTCCCATATGATTTTAGACACTTTAAATAATCATTTGCAGCTGATTTTTATGCTTCGAAAATAAAGAAGATAGTAAGATTTCCATTTATTGGAGATGAATGGGTAACTGTATTTGAGTTCGTAACGTAACTTACATACTAGAATTGGATGCGTATTTAGGAAATTGCTTAATTTTTTTCCTTTCTCTCTCCACCCCACCACCCCCATTTTTAGGTTTGCTGCCAGATCATAAACCTAAACTTCCTGAAGGTTTTGTTCGCAAACCTAAGCTAATCCTCAACAGGTCAGGTGCTCTTTGACTACTAAGTGGGTGAGGGAGGGGAAATTTTTAGACTCCTTAGAAGTGGACCGAAAACAACAGTTAAGGTAGTCCTCAACCTATGATCACAATCGAGCCCAAAATTTCCATTACTAAGCAAGACAGTTGTTAAATGAGATTTGCCCCATTCTACAACCTTTCTTGCCACAGTTGTTAAATGAATCACTGCAGTTGTTGAGAGGATCATTCGGTCATTAAACAAATCTGGCTTCCCCCATTGACTTTGCTTGTTGGAAGCCAGGAGAAGAGTGTAAGTGGTAGTCACATGACCCCCCCCCCCCCCCCCCGGACAGTGCAAGTGTCATAAATATATGCCAGTTGCAAGCGTACAAAATTTGATCACGTGACCATGGGAATACCGCCACGGTCATAAGTGTGAAAACCAGTCATAAGTCACTTTTTTCGGTGCCATTGTAACTTCAAATAGTCCCTAAATAAATGGTTGTAAGTTGAGGACTACCTGTATAGTTTAGTTTATTAATTGATTAATCACACAATCAGAAAACAAAAATACATGATCTGGTTCTGGGATTAAAAAGGTAAAAGAAAATACAATGATAAAATGCATATGTAGTCATACAAGAGTCAGGAATCAAATAAATGTATCACCTTTACAGGGAACACCAGTTTGTTCAATGTATCAGGATCTTAGTTCAACTGCGTTAATTATAAACTTAGCAGTTCTGCTTTTACAGTATGTACATTGGAGCACAGAAGAGAATAAGACAACCTGATTCAGATCCCAGTGGGCTGTTCTTTCCAATAGAGATGATAAGTATTTGAGCCTAAAGGGGTGAAGACAACAAATAGATCCATGATCCAGTTTGTGGGATATAACATCCCTCTAATTCAGGGGTGTCAAACTTGCGGCCGGATGCATCATGCGCTGGCCACACCCACCCTCATGCTAGCAAAGACAGAAAGTCGTGATACGTCATGTGATGACGACGTGACATTGCAAGTTTGACACCCGTGCTCCAATTGGAGTAGAAGCCTCTCTAATATATGAGTATCGGAACCCACTGATCTTTTAGTTGATAAACTCTGCTTAGTTGATAAATTTTCCTACATATAATGAATCTTAGTAGTTTTTTGTAAAAAGAGCCATGTATTATACAAACCATCTGGTTCTTTTTTAGTCTTCATGCTTTCATTTTTTCCATCCCCCCCTTTAATTTTCTGTTATCTATTGTCCACTTTTAATCATTTGGCAATTGTGAGCTACATAATAGATAAGCTATTTTATTAGCATCAATGGGTGGCAAAAAGAACACGAAGGTGGCACTTATTCTGTCTCCCCCTTTTTATTTTAGTTTTTTTTTTCTTTGCCTGCACTTCATAGTTTACCTAAATTTACCTAAATCTCTTCCAGTCTTCCAGTCTTTTTTCTCCTCTCCATCCTGCTTTCACACCTAGTTCCTTAATGGGGAAACTTAAACCTCCTGTTGCCTTTTTTTTTTTTTTTTTGCTTTGCTGTCTGTTCAGAGGAGCTAATCCCTTTTTTATGACCTTGATTTTTGTTCCCATGGAAATGTCAAAGCACTTTATGAAGACAGTATTTGCAAGCCATGGTGTTACCAAATGCCAGAGTCACTGTTCTCTAGGAAAAATCAGAAACTTTGAGGTTGCATCCTTGTCCTTTTCCAGGGATGTGGTCATAGCTCAATCCCTTTTCTGTTGATTGTATTCTGTATAAATTTTAGAAGTGCTTCTGTTATTTTTATTTTCTGGGTGGTCTTTATGTTTTTACAGGGATATACCGTATTTTTTTGCACTATAAGATGCACTTTTATCCCCAAAAATAGTGGGTGGAGATTTCTGTATGTCATATAGAGCAAATATTGCGGCGGGGGGGAGGGGAGGTTGGTGTGGCGGCGTTCGCTGTCACCTGTCTCTGCTGCCACCGTTCGCCATCGCCGGAGAACATTGGAGCCTTCTCTGCCGAGCAGCTGATTGGCGATTGGATTGGCCTCCCATAATACCACCAGTCACCGCCTAGAACAGCTGATTGGCAGTATTCTGGGAGGCCAATCCAACCACCAATCAGTTGCTCGGCAGCGAAGGCTCCAGTGTTCCCCGGCGGAGGCAGCAGCTCAGTTCAGTTTACCAGTGGTGGGTGCAACAGTGCAGAGCCCTTATGAGCCACGTGCTGAGGCTACAGTAACGTGCTGAAGCTGACCATGCTGTTTGCTGCAAGGACACTAGCCAGATGAATATCGGATGGATGCTGGGAAGCAGAGGCAAAAAAAAATCTTGTTTTCCTTCTCTAAAGCTAATGTGCAGTGTGTCTTATAGTGCAAAAAATACGATATTTTTAGGAACATGTTTATGTGTATAGACAATATTTGAATACATATTTGTATGTATAGACCCTGTTTAAAAAGTAAAAAAGAAACAGGATACCTACTACTCCCTAGGATTGCTTTTATGAAATCTTCTTTCTGGACTGTCATATGATGATTTATTAACTCTAACATTAACTCCACTGGTCTGAATTCAGCCTACTAGATGAAGGCAGCAGTGATCAATTCCATTCCTTTCCCCATGGAACAGAAATAGAATTTAAGCCAAACAATTTAACAAACTGCTGTAAGAGAGATTTAATTTTGGTAGCTCTTACGTCTGTCTTTCCTTTGCTTTCCCGGTGTAGAGCTCACAGACCTGGAGGGTGGGAAAGGAAGGCAGGCTGGAATAAATTTGGTAACGGGGGACAAAACAAGGAATTGTATTTGAAAGTGACAGAGCATTAATGAAATGCAAAGTTTTTGGAACAGTAAGTAGAACTAGCAGGACAGAGCTGTCTTTGCTGAGGCATTTTTAGGAATGCTTCTCCAACTCATTGGGATTTTGTCTCTGTTGACTGCAGAGAGAAAATGTTTCGTTTTTGGACGATTGCCATATCTCAACCAGGACAAAAAGGTTGTGGATTTGGCTATGTGCCTACCCCCCACCTGTGCCTCCCACATTGATTTCTGGAACAGTCAGCAATGCAGAAAAAGTGGATGCTTTTTAAACATTTCTTTTCATAACTCTGATGAGTTAAGTTGTAACACACTACTCACACTGCCACTTTCTCTATTCAGAACAGCCTCAGAAGAAGCAATGGTCTTCAAGGCACAGGACCCGAGTTTGGAAATTTGTTTCCAACTTTGTTATGAACTTTGTTTAAGTATCTGTCTTTGTGCTTTCTGCTCCCACATGCACAATATACCTTTAAGGTAATTGGAGAGAAAATGCTTAGTTTCTTGACATGGTAAAATTGTGTGAATCAGAGCACTAACATTTCATGGCCTCTCATTTAAAAATAATGGCAAGATGCATTTTACTTTAATTATGTTTAGGAAACATATTGTGGGTGAGGAATAAATTATTCCCAGTATATATTTCTTCTTCCATTTCTTCTTTTTTTAAGTGAGAAAAGCATTGCTGAACTGAAATACCAGTAATGGTTGCAGAAATTAGCGGTCTAAAAATATTACAGAATATGATTGTTATTGTTGTTACTACAGTACCAATTTTGATTTCCCAGCTTTTCTGCAAGATGGCTGGACAGAGTCCTTCCCCCATGTAGGAAGGATAGAGAATTGGCAACTAGACAGGGTCACCCGGACAGACTCATGGCCAAGTAAAGATTTTAATCCAGTTCTCAACGGTAATAGCTGAACACAAAACCCGGTGCCATACTGGCTATTTTCTCTCACCACAAGCTTTCAAAGTGTTGAACATTGCCCTCCCCTGAATAGGATGAAAACAAGAATTTTGTTCTGAAACTTTCCCCGAATTGAAGGACAGGTCAAGCATACAGAGTGCGTGACTTCATGGGAAATTTTGCTTTACGTGTAATAATTAAATCTTTGCCTTAACCTGAAGGCCGTTCTCTGTGCTCATTTCCCCTAGAAATTCTTCTCATTATTCCCATGAGCAAAGAGACAAGTAACCCTTTGAATATCTTGGCTCAGTGCCCTGCCTTGATGAAGGTGTAGAGTTCTGGCTCTCTCCCCTGGTAGCAGATGAGATGATGACTGCATGAAATCTTGTCTCAACACCCCTTGACCCCGGAATCTGAAAAATCACACCACTGAAGTTTGACAGCAAATTGGCTAAATTTCAGATTTTAGCAGGGATTTTCATATTTTTAATATCTGTTCTGGATTTGGGGGGAGAGGGATAATATTTGAAAAAGATTAAATATATCAACTATCATCCAAGGGCCTGAAATTGCCATGCACAATTGGGGACTGCTTTTCAAGATTTAGAGGAACTCAGTGCAGGTAGTCTTCGCTTACCAATTACTATTGATAATTACTAATTAAAGGTAAAAGTAAAGGTTTCCCCTGTCCAGTCATGGTCGAGTCTAGGAGGTATTGCTCGTCTCTGTTTCTTAGCCGAGGGAGACAGCATTGTCTGAAGACACTTCTGTGGTCATGTGGCAGCATGACTATATGCCAAGGCGCACAAAACTCTTACTACCTTCCCACCTAAGTGGTACCTATTTATCTACTTGCATTTGCATGATTTCAAGCTGCTAGGTGGGCAGGAGCTGGGGACACGTAACAGGAGCTCACCCTATTGTGTGGTGCTCGGGTCTCGAACCTGGGCTGTCAGGTTTCCAATTTACAAGCTCGGCATCTTTAACAGCTAAGCTGTTGCGTCCCCAATAATTACTAATTAACAATGGGAATTAACAATAGGAATTGGGAAGAGGAACTCTGTCACAGTTGTAAGGCATATCACATGACAACACTGATGTACAACCGGAGTTCTAGCAATCCCAGTTGCCACTGTTAAGTAGATCCCATGCAGTTGCAGTATCCCTGCAGTGTCGCATGGTCACATGATTGCCATTTGCAACCTCCATATTGCAATCGTGACCACAGAGAGGCTGCAACAGCCACAACAGGAACCCATCATAACTACTATTCATTCAGCGCTGTCATAACTTTGATCAGTTGCTGAACAAGTGGCCGTTAAATGAGAGCTACTTGTATGGGAAGGTAGGTAAATCTGTTATTATTCTTAATGACTCCACAAAATAGGATGAAAAAACAGCCCCAAAAATGGGTTTAGGGTGGGAACGTGATTAGTTTGCCTCCCATGAACCCCCCTCCTCCCATTTTCATTAATTATCACCAAAAGAAAACACCTTATCATCTCCTTCAACCCTTGGAAGGCTCTGAGGAGCCCATTCCTGATGTAAAATATTTCTATTACCTGGTTCTGCCAATTGGCCTTGGGCCCCAATAGGGTGTTCCGTGTTAGAGGTGTTATGAAGAAAATCCCACCTCCACCCATAGGATTCTGGGTTTTTTTTTAACTTACTTAGATTCATTTTAATATTTAATGTTTTGTACCTTGGTTTTTTATGATGTTTGGGAGCCACCCAGAGATGGTGGCATATAAATTTAATAAATAAATAAAATATTGTCCTTCATCAAATCACAACATAAATGCTCATTGAAAGCCTAATCCAGTCCAAGAAAATCCTGGACTCCAGCTGAACATAGGATACACAAAGAGAAAAGGGTTGTGCATCAAAGCAGCACAGCATTCATCCCAGGTTCGGCATTCTCCTGCCTGTTGTTTTTCCAGCCACCCCTATCTCTCTCTGCCAGTGTCCCATATTTACTGTAAAGGAGTTTTTCTGTGCCATCATTACATTATTCTAGGATTAGTTTTGTTTATATGTATGGGCATAGGTATGTGTGTGTAATACACACATACACGTATACCCAATGTGTAATATATCAGTGGTGGGTTGCTTCCAGTTCACACTGGTTCGCAAGAACCAATAGTAAAAATTTGTAGTAGTTCGGAGAACCAGTAATAACATTGGCTGGCCACGCCCCAGAACCGGTCTCCGGCCCGGTCACCACTCGCTTACCCCACCCACCTCATCAGAAGCTTTTTTTTTTTTTACTTTTAAAAGCATTTTTTCTACAACCTCTTTGGCCAAAAAAATGCTTTTAAAAGTAAAAAAAAAAAGCCTCTGATGATCGCGCGGCTCCACTGGGATCGTCAGAGGCTTTTAAAAGCATTTTTTCTATAACCTCTTTGGCCAAAGAGGTTGTAGGGAGGAAAATGCCTTTAAAAGCCTCTGGCGATCCCAGCTGAGTTGCCTGATCGGTAGAGGCTTTTAAAAGTATTTTTTTTCTGCAGCCCCTTAAGGTTGTAGAAAAAATGTTTTAAAAAGTTCTTTAAAAAAAGTTGGCCATGCCCACCCAGCCACATTACCCCGCCCCCCCACCAAGCCACATCCACAGAACCGGTAGTAAAAAAAAATTAGAACCCACCCCTGGTATATATGTATTATGTATATGTACACTTTTGAGAGCAGGCAACAGAATTTCATTTTTAACATGTGCCACTGTGCCCACAGTAAAAAATGACAAAGGTTTATCTATCTATCTAGTTTTTCTTTAAAAAGTAATTTACAAACTTTATCTGTTGTTATCCCAGTTGTATAATTTTTAGATTTTATTATATGTCATATCATCTCCAACATCTGTTTCTCAAAGCTGCAATAAAATTATGTCTAGACTACGTAGAGAAGATCAGCACCTGGTAAATTACATCATAAAAATAATATTGGAACGTCTGTATATGCTGTAATAGGGAAGTTAATCTGATGCCATGCATTACAAATTCATGGTCTTATATGAAAATATAATAAGGAAAGCTTATATAGAGAATACTTCACCTGAAGATAATGAAAGATTTAATGTCTTATTTTTACTTCAAAGGCATAATATGGCTATTGAATATTACATTGGAATCTAAACAGTACTAAGTGAATTGTTCCTCATACAGGTTTTTAAGACATTAATGGCCGGTATAAATAAGACTGTAAGGAAGAGGTCTGGACTTAATCTATATGCTTTAATACTTTGCATTTTATCTATTGCTTTTTGCTTTATTAAGCCTAAGGTAGCATCCAGCATGTTCATCTCTATTCTTATCTGCTCTTCAGATTTCAGTCCAGACTTGACTGCTGTTCTGAAATTTTGCCCATTTTCATAAGCAGGCTTGGTTCAGCTCACTTTCTGCAAGATAGTAGATCAGGTTTTGAAGGGGAAGGGGAAGTTAGATTCTAATTTTAGTAAAGCAGATAGAGACAAACCAAAGTTTATAACTACAGCCTACACAATACAATTTAGAAAGGCCTCCCGGAATTGGCATATATTCCATACTTCACACTGCCATATTAAATATCTATAAAATTAGTTTGTCAGATTATGATGTATTTCAGTGAAGCCTTTTTTCTACTCTTCCTGTAGTTTCTCCATGAAGTTTAAATTAAAAGAAAATTTAGGCTTTGATTTGTCCTGTGTAATGAAATACACTGCTCAAAAAAATAAAGGGAACATAAGCAGAAGACATCCGAGATCCGAATGAATGAAATAGCCTTATTAAATACTTTGTTCATTACATACAGTAGTTTTGTGTTCCCTTTAGTTGTTTGAGCAGTGTATAAACTACTGTATGTAAAGAACAAAGTATTTAATAAGGCTATTTCATTCATTCAGATCTCGGATGTCTTCTGCTTGTGTTCCCTTTATTTTTTTGAGCAGTATATTTTGGTGGGGAATATCTTTCGGTTAATTTCTGGTGACTGCCTGGACCAGTCCCTGCTATTTTCCTTGGCAAGATTTCAGAAGTGGTTTGCCATTGTTTTCTTTCTAGGGCTGGAGAGGATTGACTGGCCCAAGGTTACCCATTGATTTTGGGCCTAAGACAGGACTAGAACTCACAGTCTTCTGGTTCCTAGCCAGATGCCTTAACTGTTCTTCCAGGCTGGCTCCCTAATAAAATCTACTGAGCCATTAAGAATTATTAACTCCAACTGTTTTTTCCAAATGATTCTCAACAGGTTTCTTTTTTTTATATCTAGAATGAAACATGAGTTCATTCATGCTAAATGTATTATGTGAAGTAAAAAAATCAAACTTTACTAATATTTTCAGCATGAAAAATATTATTTCTTCAATTCCTTGATGTCTATTTTTTACATTTCTGAACCTTGTAACTATTGCCATGTGCTTACAACTTAAGCTATTATGTACTTGACAGCTTTATTTCTTTATTTGACAGCACCAGAGAGCAAAACCTTCTTTGGAATCTTTCATTTTGAAAAGTGTTGGAGCAATGGGAACATTTTTATATGTTCAAAACTGCTTCAGGCTACAGGGATTTTATTACCATTTTGCACATCCTAAATGGGCAAAGACGCAAATCAGTTTTACACAGCTCCATCAAAAGCACTTAACATTTCAATGTGTGCATATTATTCCTCACCAGAGAGGCATATGTGCAACTTTATTGATCACTTCCTTGTCTGCACTGTTGCATTTATCAAGAGAGTTTTGTTAAACTGAATTGAAAATTCTGCAAGTGGGGGGGAACCCTTGAGAGCAAAATGCTGTGATGATTCTAAATATTTCTGGTTAATCTTGTCTTCTGAAGCTAGTGGATACAGTATAACCAATCCACTTTCCTTAGCTCCTTGGTTTATGTTAGGAGTTCTCATAGGAAAAATGTGATTGAATCCTATTTAGCAAGCAACTTGACTCATTCCTTTATTTTATTTTCTCTTATTTATTTAGTTTCTATTATGTTTTAATTTTTCTTTTTTCTTTCTATATATATTTTTATATTACAAACAATAAAAATCATTTTAAAAAAGAACTTCACTGCACTTTATCAGAATGTGTGAAAAAGAATGGTCCTGCCAATTCTTATTCTCCTGTATTAAGAAAACTTAACCAAGTTTTTTAACAAAATAGACATTAATTCCTTTGGCAATTCAAATCCTTCTCAACATAGTAGAACTGCCTTGCGCCTGTCTTGTGAACACAACAAAGATTCACCAGATAATTTGCTATCGTTTCAAAAGGATGAAATAGAAATTATAAGATTGAAGTTGGCCAGTGCATTGCAATAACCTGATACCCAGATGTAGCCAGTTAGAATTGGACCTTGCTGAAGGACCAGTATGTGCCTGGTTTTATTTTGAAATAATGAAATGGTGGAAAGAATGAATGAGAAGTTAACAGCCATTGATTGAATTTCAGAACAATACCTAATAGGAAAGTAAAACAGAACAGAGTTTCTTATTTCTCGCCTGATTCCTAAAGCAGCACGAGGCAGGAGCATTTTAATTAATGATTCCTGCTATTGTAACTGAAGACATACAGCCCACAATTAAGATGTTTAGATCATTTCACAGAGGCACATGGGTCCCTAGCTGCCATTTCTGTGCTGATAAAAAATAAAATGAGGATGGCATTTATAAGTATTTATTGCATTTTAAGCATGTTTTGTGATTGCCAGTTTTATTCATGGCATGGTTTTCTGCTTCTCTTCACAGGTACTATACCAGATATCCTATTGACTCTGTGAGACCCATTTACAATAAGGGGAGAAAATGGTGCAAAGTTCCTATGCCTATATCTCATCCAATACTTAAAGATAATATTACTTATGGATCAAAGCCCCTTCGTTTTAACCACTGAAGGAGAGTGCAGCTTGAGTTGACAGTAGATGACGATCATTCAAATCCTGTGTGCATCATAGATGTTTTGTAGAGTCTGGAAGAAACAAAATGGTTGCAGTTGGTGATGTTGTTTTGCTGGAGCCTGGGAAGACTAGTTGAACAACCAAATTGTCATCTCTATGGAGGCATATCACATTTTTGTGTATATTCCAATTAAACTCTTGTGATGAATTTTTTGTCATGAGCTTTTTTCAGTTATTTCAATAGCCTGTATGATTTGCATCCTATACTACCCTAAACGAATTGCTGAAGAATACAATCATATAATGTAAGATTTGGAAGAGTTCTTTTATAAAAATCATACAGTCCAGATCCCTGCCCAGTACAAGAATCACCAGTGCTAAAATACCTCCAGAAAACGTCCACTATCTCCTTAAGTAGTCTATTGTTGAATAGCATAACATTACATTTTCCTGTCCAATCACAGTCTGCTTCCTTGTAATTTAAGTAATTTTTTTTCATCTAAGATTTTCCTTCCTTACAGACCCTTTATTATCTGATTACTGTCCTCTGGACACATACTACTTTGTCATTCCTAAAATACACATCAAAAATTGGGTGCAATATCCTCAGTGTGGTCTGACAAATCTATTTTGACTCTCCATACTTTTGTGGATGGAGCTAAGGATTGCATTTGGGTTTTTTTTGGTAACTATTCTGCAGGATTCCCAGATTCTTTTTGCATATAGTCCTGCCCCGTATGATTTTCTACCCCCAACTCTATGTTCAGATCTTTGATTTGTTGTGTGTGCATGCACTATTGTAAACATCTATAGAGATTCTCAGTTATCCAGGTTGTCCCAAAGGTGCTTTTTCAAAAAGCATCTGGACTTTGTTTTTCCTTGAAGACATTTCACTTCTCATCCAAGAAGCGTCTTCAGTTCCGACTGAATGGTGGAGGATGGAAGGATTTATATTCCTTGCAGTTGTCTGGTTGTTGGCACTCTTTCTGAGAGTCATTGGGGCCACCTGGAGGTTTATCCCTCAAGGTTACCTGAATAGTGAAAGTGGGTGTGAAACGACTCAACTACTGAACATGTTTTTAAAATATAGATCACAAAGAAATAGCCTGATTTCACACTGATTTATTAAATCAAAAATATAGACATAAGTACAAAATAATTGCAACATTAGAACATAACTTCCTTAATTTTCTTGTGTTTGTGAACTTCACAACATGAAGGGTAAGTCTATGTTCTTCTCTCCATGGCCAAAATAGATATAACCATGCTGTTTAGTATTAGGAACATGATAGAATGTGAGTCCAGGCCAGAGTAGACTTCGCAGCACTACTACTCTGCTTCCTCTCTCTACTTGGATGCTCCAGGACCCTATAGAAAAAACAAATGTTTACAAATATCACCATATACAATGAGATCACAGATACTTTAGCAAAAAAACAGCAATAGAGGAATTAGGAGCAGCAAACACGTATACTTTGTTCCACGCAATCTATGTACAGTAATTTCTTTGGAAACTGCAGTAATCTTTCCTGTATAAAACAGAACATCTTGGCATCATTCCTATGTGTTGCTCACATATTGGAAATGAAAAAAGTACAATATTTCTATGAGTTATCTGAATCCTCATGCATTTCTTCCTATCAGATTTAAGGCTTTAAAAATATCTATTATATATATATATACAAACTATACCATGAAAAGTAATGTTTGTTTAGTTCCTAAAATAAATCTAGTAATATCTACAAAGGTCTCCCTTACTCCAAGAGTAATAATTTGCCTCTGTGGATATTTTGCACTTGTTTCATTATGCAAAATTAGTTATCTTTTCCTTTTCTAATAATGGCAATCTCTTCTTAATTTTGAAGCAAGGTGCAAGGAAGAGAGAAGTGCTCTTTTCCCCCTAAAGGAAGAATTCAGATGTATTGAATATCATACTACTGTGTTTTGAATTGTGATGAGGTATTATTGTTCTAAGGGTAAAATTAGTGCTTTAGTTCCTGAAAAGCAAAAGTAAGAAAAAGAAACGGCAGAGAGAGAGTCACAAAGCCTCCATTAATTTACAGAACAATTCATTTTCCTTGGTATCTTATGTGGTTCCAACTTTGAAGAAAAGGAGTATTAAGGTAGTAAAAGGATTAGTTTCAATGTTAATTTATGCTTTGGTGATGCCAAGAATATTAAAGTATCATTCAAACCTAGACTGATCAATGGGTTCTGAACTAATAGCCAGAGAACTATGGGAGTGAAAAAAGGAGTATTACAGTGGATACGCTTCATCCAAAGAAACTTGACAAAATTGGAGAATAATCCCAGTAAATATTAAATAGAAATATTCACAGATGGAAATGTTCAGGTAGTTCCAAGAAAAAGAACTATAGATATCTTAATACAATGCTATTCTTGTGGCAAATTCTTTGTGCTTTCTGAATTCCATATCAAAATGAGTGTTCAAGAATCTATATTAGATACCACAATACTGATCACCATACTGTAATTCTGGTGTTAAGATAATAATTTACTTAATGGTGCACTTTTGAATACTTCAGTGACACACACTATTATTTTCTGAAAGTTGAGCTGACCAGTCCCTCCAACCTACAATAATGATCTGTGTCTTCCCCCCACCCCATTTAATTTCCACCACATACTCTCCTTGGGATATCCTCTTTGGGACTGCCATTAAAGGCCATTCACAAATTACAGCTGGTGAATAGAGCAGCTGCTTCCTTTATAAGCAGAAAACTACATAACAAGTACAACTTTTTTTACCGGGTTCCTGCCAAACAAATGTCAGATCCACTGTTTCTCCTTTGTTAGACTTGAAGCAGCAAAATCAAAGCCTCACCTAATCCAAGACTGAGCATTACCTTTTTTGTTAATAATCAACACAAACATTTCACATAATCAAGTTCAAGGTGGAATTTAATGAAATTGTAATGATATTTTATGAAGTAAGGAGATGCAGTTTCTTTAAAGTTTCCTTTAAAAGATCAGTCATTCAATTTAAATATAAATTGTCTACAAAGAAAGGTAATTTTCATAGGTATTTTTAAAGATAGCTGCCATGGTGCTTTCTAGTTAATTGTTGCCAGCATCTAACCATCATCAGGAAGCAAATGACAAGCAGCATTAAAGGAGGAAAAACTTTTTCAGAACATTGATAAATCATCACTGAAAATAAAACAAATACTCGGAGATCTATGAAGGCTGTAAATCTTGCTAAATTCCAACCTGGTTTTTGCCACATAGACTCTAGCATAAAAGGCTGTTATTGTTGCTGCTCTTTTATCCAACTCTTTTATTTCAGTATATGATATGTAAGCCATCCAAATGTCAAATTTATCACAGGCAGAATAAAGAATTATACTATTCATTTTATAGTTTCTTCAATACTCAGAAATTCTCAGAGGGAGAGAAACTCCTTTAAAATGTGTTGAATTATGAGCATGATTACTTTGCCTGCTCTTTCGGCTGTTTTTAATACCAACAATAACCTGCATCAGCTCTGCGGGTTTGGGAATGGGAGGTACCATTTTGAGGTGATCCTCCTCCTTTCTCCATGATTGATTCCAGGAGATGTTAGTGGGGAAGGGGAGGTCAAACCATAGGCCCCTGCAGTACCGGGTGCCTCAGAGCTTGGGTCTCTCCCCTCTCCTCTTAACATCTACTTGAAGCCGCTGATAAATTGTCTTTGGCTCAAACCTGACAAGATGGAATGGCTCTAGGGTTTCGGTCCCCCAAGGGCTGCTGACTTGTCATCTTTGACTCTGGGTGGGGTTGCACAGATGCACTGATCTGCAAGTCTTCTATGCCAACTGTGTCTTTTCCTGGACTGGGAGGCCCCGCGAATGGTCACTCATGCCTTAGTCACCTCCCAATTGGATTATTGCAATGTGTTTTATATGGGCTGTCCTTGAAGACCACTCAGAAATTGTAACTGGTCCAGAATGCAGCAGTACACATAGTATTAGGTGCCCATTAGTTCATCCATGTTACACCTCTATTTGCAAAAGCTGAACTGGCTGCCAGTTCTCTTCTGGATGCAATTTAGGGTGCTGGTTATCACCTTTAAAGGACCTGGTTATTTGCAGGACTGCCTTCTCCTAAGAATATCTGTCCATCCCACTAGAACTGATAGGGATGAGAGAAAGTGACTGGCTCAAGATCACCCAGCTAGCTTTGTGCCTAAGATGAGACTAGAATTCAGAGTCTCCCAGTTTCTAGCCTGATGTCTTAATTACTACAACAAACTTGCTTTCCTTGTACTGTGGCAAATGCTAATGCCTGTTAACCTCTTTTAATTACTATCTTAGTTAATTGGACAAGACTGATATGTTTATAAGTAAAACGGGCACTTCCTACCTCAGTACTGAAGTTTTTATCTTCAGTGGATAGAGGGAAGCAGTAGTAAGTAGACAAATCTTCGAGTTGCTCATGGGACACCCCAGCTGCATTATGTCAGCTATATTGAAGATCAAGAGTATAATATACTCATGAAAGAGGCTTTGCAGAGTTACTTCTTAAATATTTTTAAAATAAAGAAAATTTGCTTTTCAAGCTGCACTTGGCAGAGATACCCAAACCTAATGTTGCCTCAATTTTTTTTTAAAAAAAATTGGCCTGTGAGCTCCAAAAGGAGAAAGAGGTGTGGGAGGAAAGGGCCTGGGAAAATTATCCTTTGGATGAAGATTGTGAACTTCCGATTCCCACTCTGGAGCAGGCTACAGTCTTCACCCTGCCAAATATGGGTGGGAATGCTAGGGAGGTGCCTACAATTTTCCAAACAAGACATTGCTTGGAATGTTTTTTTGCTCAACCAACCACTGCCTTTTTGATGGACCATCTGTCAGAAACCATCTACCTCCCTCTCATATTCTGCTTTTTGTCTAGTCTGTCACCAAATTCGTATTTCACCCTCATGTCTGTCTGGTCTCTGGCCTGAAACATTTACTATAAATTTAGTTATGGGGATTATTTTAAAAACTAATGTTAAACTGGGAAGCGCTTGAAACAACAGAGAGCTGATCCACTTCAAATCCACTCTTCCATAACACTGCTGCTTTGGATGTATTTCAAAGTTTATGTTCTGGTGTGGTGCCTGGCAGGAAAGCAAGTAAGTCATCATTTAGTAAAATTTGACGGTCCCAAAAGGTAGTATCAGGATAATAAAAACAAGAACACCTGACTCTGAAGTTATTACAATTAAGAGAGTAGCAGAATTATACTAACACACATTTATGATGCATATAAAATTGGCTAAGTTCATAGACATTTGTGTCTTTTATTGGTCTTCACTTCCCAGATGTTAGAATCTCAACAGAACTACATTAGTTTATTTCTTTAGCGTTCATATGTAAAGTTCCATTTAGATTTTATAATGCTTGTATCTTTCCCTATATATTTAGCATAGCAATAGCACTTAGACTTATATACCATTTCATAGTGCTTTACAGCCCTCTCTAAGCAGTTTACATTTTACCGACCTCAGAAGGATGGAAGGCTGAGTCAACCTTGAGGTAGTCAGGATCAAACTGTTGGCAGTTCTGCATTCTAACCACTGCACCACCACGGCTCTATAGATATCATTATAGTATCAAATATAGTAACAATATTATACAACTGTAGTATAGTTTTCCCAAATCTTATGCACTTTGTACAGATTTAACTGGAAGGGCAATCCATACTATCAATTTAATAGAATTTAATATGATGCATTATTAACATCATTCTCCCACAGAAAAGATTAGCCCTGACCTATTGGCATTTAGAAAATCCCTGAAAACATGGTTCTTGGTGATCCTAGGAAAAGGGGAGCCCACAAGATTTTTAACATTGGATGTAGGATGTTCTCCATTCCACTCACTCTTATTTATATTTGTGCTTAACTGCTTTGTTTTAATTGGCTGTCTTATCGTATGCCATCCAGAGTCATATATGTGAGATGGGTATATAAGTCTGATAAATAATATAATGTAATTAAAATTATTTATGCCTTTCAAAACGTATCTGAATTTATTTGATTATCAGTAGTGAAATGAAAAGCTTAATTTAATAACATTCTTAAAAGTCACTTCATATAACAGCAAAAATCTCACTATCTATATTTCTTTGCTAAAAGCAGGCTATCTAAATCTATTTTATATTCATTGTGCATATCACCATGGACCACTAAATAAACTAGTACCAATCTATAGAAATACTTCCAAGAGAAGTTCTTAGATAAATACTTTAGCCTCCTAACTGCCGTGATAGGAAACTTTTTTAATCTATGAAGATCTACTGTGAACTTTTCTCTAAATTATTCCCAAGGGACAAATTGTGCTTGTCCTTGAGAAGTGATAAATCATAGTCAGTACCTATCCTTGTACTCACAGCATGAACTGTAGCAGGACTGAAAATGCAGTCCTGAGATGTAGCACTTATGGAGAAGGGACTTGATGGATAAGCACTGAACTTCACCAGCTAGCAAAATATCCCTCTCCAGCTTCTAGTGTTAATATCAGAAAAGAGAAAGGAGCCCAAAAAGCACTTCATGCTTTCATTGTCAAGATGGACAGCTGACTAAAACCTATCTCCCCCATTTACATGACAGTAGTAACTATTGTATGGCAAAGATAGTATATTTCCCAATATTTCTTGCTAAAGCGTATTCAATTTGGAGCTTAGCTCTGAGCCTTATCTCAGCCTATCATGTAAATTTTTAGATAATGAATACAGTCTAGTTGTGCTTATTTTGCAAGCCTTTTAAGGTTCATGACTTTAAAACTATGAACCCTGAGTTACAATTTTGTGACTGTTTATCTAATTCAGAGGGAAAAACATAACAACATTAAAAGACGTAAGATTTTTAGTCTTGGAGCAGTCTGTGCTAATAAAATAGTACAGATTCTAGTCTATTAATTCTTCCGTTCAAGTCCAAGTATATTATTTTTAAAACGTATTCAGAACAAAAAGTTTTCCAAGTAATCACTAAGATTTCAGCCATAAGTTCTGAGGACCCTTAAATTACATGGAACCTTTTTTCTTGGTTATATGCTTCTGCAGGATTTTAATAGAGACAGCAAAGGCAGTTGCTATAGAAACATCTTTGGAACATGCTAGGCAGTACGTAGCATCTACCTGAAAAGCCCTTGGATTAATATATCATCTTCACAGCTCTTCAAATCCTATTGATCAAGCAGAATAAAATGGAAATAGTATTTTGCCTCATTCATTATATCAAATGAAATTGGGCCTCTTTTAAACATTACTGTTAGTTTCCAAATTGAGGTAATTTTTTCAAATTTGTACCCTTCGTTAGAAGATTCATCAGATGATCAAAGAAACAATGACTTGCTTTGTTTTAGCATTATGATTCTTCTGCTTTTTTTGGTTTTAGATATTCTTGCTTTCAC
Source organism: Pantherophis guttatus (assembly GCF_059756535.1). NCBI lineage: Eukaryota > Metazoa > Chordata > Lepidosauria > Squamata > Colubridae > Pantherophis > Pantherophis guttatus. The sequence continues at coordinate 285,306,401 of NC_142063.1, read as the reverse complement.
AGTAATGGCTATTTCAGCAACAATAATAAGAGAGTGCTTTTTGTATTTTTGGTATTTCTTAAATCAAGTTAAAATATTTATCTTTTACAAATGTGATAGCCACCTCATGTCTTGATTTGATTATTGGTTTTGACTTAAGAAAAACAGTAATTAGGAGTTCCATTATGATTAAAAGACTGTTCTGAATAGCCTATCCCAAAATAAAGTAAAAATCTGTATTGCCAGAATGGATCAGTCTGGCAAATACTTTACCCCATCAAATAATCTGCTTATTATCCAATAAAAAAAGGAATATTCTAATCTACAAAGATCACTGACTAACTTGGATAATTTTCCACTTCTCGGCTTTTCATATGCTAAATCTAAACTAATTAAAGATATCAAAGCTTCTCTGTCATTGGTTTGAATCTAAGCTTTACATTATGATATATTACTTAATATGTCATCAATTTCTAAATGGACCCACATCTACAATAAACCAAAATATATGCATTAATAATAAATACAGAAACTATATCATAAATTACTATAACAGAAAATAATAGGTATATTGATAATAGGTTTTGAATTAATATCCTTCTGAACAGGTTTGTTTTTAAAGTATTCCTAAAGATCAGTTATGGTGGAGCCATTCTGTCGTCTGGTTGATATACAGGATAAGACCCATTGATGACAAAAGTTTATCACGTTCCTCCAGATATGAAAGTAACTCTATGCATCTCTGTGTGAAACTCAGGCACCGGAAAAGTAGGATTTATTTGAAATGGATGATCTGAGGATTCCCAGGTGCCAATCCATGTCAAAACCAGAGTGGTAGTTGCATAATATTAGAGTTTGTTATTCTTCTTTCTGGCTGCTATTCCACCCTTCCATTTCTGATAGCCTTACACTCCAATAAATCTATGCTACTATACCTGTACACAGAGATCTTGCTAATGTGATCTATACAAATCAGGGGTTGCAACCTTCTTCTGCATAGTGGCTAGAGGCCATGTCTGTGAGTAGATGATGGGCCCATCTCTCTCTCTCTCTCTCTCCCTCCCTCCCTCCCTCCCTCTCTCTCTCTCTCAGATCTGAGTAACCAAACGTATGTTATAAAATACATACATATATTTACAGTGTATGATCCAAATCATTACAATTTATTAAAATAATACAAGTCTATATCAGGCCTGAGACAGAATTACAAACTTGAATTCTTTTTTAGGATTACCATGGATCAGGTAGATATGCTATTTCTTTTTGGAACTATGAGTCAGATGATTTAGAGCAGGGCTGTCAAACTCCTGGGCCGCGGGCTGGATGCGTCAGGCACTGGCCACTCCCACGACCGGTTTAGCGAAAGGGGAAAAAGTCCTGATATGCCACGTGACGATGTGAGTTTGACATCCCTGATTTAGGGTAGCAATACAGATCCAGCCTTTGGGCCATAGGTTGCTGACCCCTGATGTAAAGCTTATGAAATTCTTGTTCTTTTCATCCCTTATCTGCTTTTTTCCCAAAACATGAATATACAGCAATAAATAAGCTTTGCTATATTACTTTCAACCATAAGAAAATGAATGGAATTTTTTCCTTCCTATTTTAAATAAATCATAGCTCCCTATGTCATCTAAAAAAAGAGAACTAATCTACTTAAATTAGGTATAGATTCCCAGCAATACTAGGATTACATGATGTACTCCTTCTAAGAAAAAAATCTGCAAATTGTCAGTTTAGACAATCTATTTTATGGTGGCCTGTTGCTTGAATATTTAATGGGAATTCATTATACCTCTCTATATCTTGTATATAAACTTAATCTCTCTTTTATTACACCAAATATTGTGGTAGCCTTTCTCTTTTAAAGAATCTCTAAATCTGAGCCGATAAGATATTGGTTCTTTCATTTCTATTACATCATATCAGAATATGTAATAAATTATAAAAATGAGTTTCAGTTATGACTTACTCCCAGAACATTTATTTTCACAGCAGTCCTGTTATGACTATTCTTGAAATGTTGTGAATATACTGCCAAGACTAAAACAAAGACCATTCAATAACTATGACCATTCATTGCATTAAGTTGTGATGTGGTTTTAAAAATTCTGATTTAGAACTATGAGTGAATCCTATTTTTGTTTGTCATGCTCTACAAAACATATGGATGAAATTGGTCTTGGAATGCCTTCCATATAAAAATGAGTCATATTAAGTCTTTCCTTTGCATTACATCCCATATAGCCGTGATGGCGAACCTGTGGCACACATAGCCATATCAGTGGGCACGCCAGCTCAGCTCTGCCGGCCAGCTGATTTTCGGGCCTTCTGGGCCCACTAGAAGTAGGAAAACAGGCTGTTTCCTGCCTCCGGAGGGCCTGGGGGGAGGGGGGGGAAGGCCCGTTTTTCTTTCTTACCTGGTTCCAGATCCTCTCTATGCATCTGCAGAGGGCGAAAACAGCCTTTCCCACTTCCTCGGAGGCCCTCCAGAGGCCTGAAATGGCCCATTTCCCAACTCTCGGTGGGACAGGAAGTGATGTTTTTTGCTGTCCCCAGCCTCCAGAGACACCTAGAGAGGCTCTGGAGGCTGGGGACAGCAAAAAATGTCACTTCCTGTCCCACTGAGAGTTGGGAAATGGGCCCTTTCAGGCCTCTGAGGGAGTGGGAAAGGCTCTTTTCACCCTTCCCAGATGCATAGAGAGGATCTGGAGCCAGGTAAGAAACAAAAACCGGCCTACCAGACCATCGCGTGCCAGGAGCGGGAGGGGGGGTTGTGCATGCATGCGCAGGGCAGGGCACATAGAATTATGGGTGTGGGCACGCACATGCGCAAACCTCCCCCGCCCCCCTCTCTCCTGGCACGCGATGGCAAAAAGGTTAGCCATCACTGCCATATAGTTTTCTCCATCTGTTTTTCAATGTTAGTTATCATCTCTATTAGATGGTATAAATAATAAACTACTTTCAAAAAAAATAAAAAGATCACACAGAAATCAGATAACAAACATAATTGATATATTTTTAAATAATCAAGCTAACATCACACTACATTTCTTTATACAGAGGTAATCAACCTGTGTCCTCCAAATTTTACTCCAGATGTTTTGTCCATCATCTCTAAATAGCAAACCAATATTGAATGATGATGGAGTCATTTTTCAGCACATCTGCTTACAACATCAATCTGAATCAGAAACAATGGCAAATGTTAGATTTATCTAATCTTTGAAGAGATACTTCAATTGTATAACATCACTAAAAGAAAAGGTGACTCAGGAATCACAGTATATATCCCAGAGGGTCAGTTAAATCCCTTTAGTTAAAATATGAAAAATGATCTGCAGCTATATTCTTGAAATGTTAAAATAATACTGTGTCTGTGTCCTCAAATATTCAGTAGTGCAGGAAAAATATGGGTGGTTAGAAAAATGAAAAGCAGTCATTCTGACTGGTTCTGTTCATATTACTATGTTCCATAAGGATTGATTCCAGAAAAAAAAATCATACTTCCAGGGAACACCCTAATGATCAGTGTAGGAATAGCAAAATGTTAGTACAGATAAGATTCTTGGCATGAAGAGGCTGAATGTGCGGCCTTTGATAAGAAAAATCATGGGAGAGCCTGATCTAAACACATAAAATGTTGGTACTAAAGAAATCTACTGAAAAGGCCAATATGCCTTTTTGAAAATTGTGTGAGCTGCAGCGGAGCTGACAGTCTCCTCTCCATATCCATAGTTCAAGAGGTCAATATATACCACACACAGTCTGGTTCCTCTGTCTTCACCTCACTAAAAGAGTCCAAAACTTTCTCATATTACTTCATTAGGGTTTGTTTCTGCAGTGCTATTGAGCCTGGCACCACAGTGCCCCCTACTGGAGTTGGTTGACATAACAGCCCAAAGTTTAAACAGTTTGAAGACAGAGGAAAAAGGAAAGACAAAGTCCATTTACCTGCTATCTTGGCTAGCGGCCAGATTATTATATCCCTCCAGTCTGGGGAATAATTTATTTTCTAAACCGGCAAATGAGTTTGCTACTTCAGCAACTCATATACGTGGATCCTGGCATTGCTTCATGGATTTTTCTTTTTTGTTGAGTGTTGTACCATTTCCAAGTTTTGAAAGTAGAGATTTTGAATGATGCCCTTCTCCACTGACAAATGCACCAGACTCACTTTTCCTCTGACCCTGTTCCACTCCATCTTTCCAGATTCATCCCCTTCCCGGTCCTATTATTTCCCCAACACCATTATTTCGCCCTCATCCATTAACAGGCCTTTTAGTTTCATAAAACAGCTTGAAAGGGTCTTGTCCCCGTGTGGCTTTTGGCAGGCTCAAAAGTAAAGTGCTTTGGCTCCCATCTTTCACAGGACTGTAGAGGTGCTGCTTAGTGTTAAACTATGAAGGGGGAAGGCTCGGGTCACATCTGTGAAACGTTAGGAGAGAGAGGAGGATGAGGAAAGTAGGTGGCCAGCACAGCACAACACTTTGTTGGGTTTTGCAAAGCCACTTGGGAGATAGGCAGCCATTTGTCTTGGAACCACTTCCATCCTATCCCGATAACAAGCTGCCTTGCCGTCTGCTTGCTGGCTATGGGGCCGTAAATACCTTGGCAGACTTAGGCCTCTTGAATGGCTGGAGACAGAGCTTGATAGGGGATTAATCACTTTAGGAGGGGGGCTTTGAAGGGGAATTAATTAGCTGTGCTAATGCTTAGAGATAAAGCAGGTTCATGTTTCTCAGCCTCAGTCCTCCCAGTACTTGTGGCTTTTGTAAGATCCGGAAAAAAGAGTATCACAAAGACTTTGCAAATATTTGGAGAAATTCCACCAACGGTCCATTCATTGCTAGATACATGAATGTAAATTAATTTATCTGTTTATTTGTTTATTATTGTTTCAATTTCTATAGCCACCTACCTCAAATTTATTATTTTGGGTAGCTATCAGCATGGGGGGAAAAGTTAAATAATAAAAACAAGAACAGACATGTAATCAGCAGCCAAAAAATTACAGTTTAAAACAAAAACAAAATTACTAATGATAAACCAACACAGCCATTGCACAGGCTTTGCCACACATTCAGATCCTCAGGCCCAGTGGTGAAACCATGCCTTTACAGGCCTTACAAAAAGCCAATGGGGTCAGGGCCATTCTAATTTTTTTGGGGGGGTGGGGGATGATGTTCCAAAGGGCAGGCACTATGGCATAAAGACCCTCTTCCTGAGCCCCTACCAGATAACACTTGGCCCCTCCTGTCTGTAGTTCAATATTATACAATTCAGCTAATTCTCAGAGGCCTGCAAAAAAAGATTAATGCCAATCTGAAGCCAGAATTCAGTTCTAGTAATGAGCTACATCATTTTTCCTTAGTTTCGGAAAAGCTGGCATATGCACAAGTCACATATAGTTCTAAGAGACTATTATTAAAATATAGTACTGTATTGAACTACTGCCACATGTATGTTAGGAAGATCTATATCCTGAGACTAACTCTAAAAGCATGCCAATTTAACTGTAGACAAAACCCAGGTCAGCAATTTGTACAATACAAAATTACACCATATGTTTAGCATCGAGAAGCGATTCTCACATCTGCTACATTTGAGAAACAAAACATCCATAGGAAGCCTATGTTTGCTGAATCTGCTTCTCATATTTCAGATTTCACAGCTCTGTAGTGAGATATGTTTACATTCTCCCAGACACAGGAGTCATCATTCCATGATCATTTCTGTACAATTTTTTTCCTGTATCTTCCTGCAAAGACTTTCTTTGAGGAAAATAAAGAGAAGAAAAATTTGCTTTCACACAATTTGCCATTTTTTTAAAAAAAAAATAGTTCTTTCCCCATCAATCTGAATATATCTTTGGTTATGTTTTTATGATAACATGAATGAATGTTGACCGTGATTTACCTTATATAATTTTACACACCCCAGGCTATTTAATAACATCATTTATACAGAGCAGTATGAATGATGGAAGCCTTGCTTCAAGCCATATATATTGCCGTGGAAATATTTTCCTTTCTCACTCCAGCATTTTGCTTCCAAACTCTGTATAGTTCATCATCAACTAAACAATGACTGGGTCATGTAAAACACAATTCCTCTGTTATGTCACAAGATATGCACAAGCAAATAAACTATATTATGGTGTAACATGATGAGCTTTATACTAGACCGAAGCCTTGGATTATATTGGATTAGAATAGATTGGATAGGATTGGATTAGTTTTTTGTAGACTCAAAGGACTGGCAGGGACCTCAGATGTCTTCTAGTCCAGCCTCCTACCCTAGGCAGGAATCTTTATTCCATCACAGAGAAATTGTTATCCAATCTTTTCTTGAAACCACAGGTGATGGAGCATCCACAACTCCAGAAGTTACGCTGTTCCATTAACTAATTGTTCTCACTGTCAGGAAGTTTCTCCTTAGTTACAAGTTGTATGTCTAACTTCCAACCACTGCTTCTCGTCCTGCCCTCAGATGCTTTGGAGAATAAATCAACCCCTCTTCTCTGTGACAGCCTTTCAAATATTGGAAGACAGCTATCATGTCACCCCTAAGCCTTTTCTTTGTTAGGCTAAACATATGTAATTGCCTTAGCCTTTCATCATTCAGTTTAGTTTCCAGACCCCCTTATCATTTTTGTTGCTCTCCTCTGCACTCTTTCTGGGTTCTCAGCATCTTTGTATTATGGTGACCAGAACTGGATGCAATATTCCAAATGTGGCCTTACTTCTATCACTTCTCATGTTCCTGATGCTATCTCTCTGTTGATGCAGCCTAGGACTGCATTGACTTTTCTGGCAGCTGCAGCACACTGCTGGCTCATACTTAAGTGGTGGTGCACTAGGACACCTAGATCCCTCTTACAGTTTTTATTATTGGGCCAGGTGCTACCTATTCTGAGCATTTGGTTTTTCCTGCCGAAGTGCACAAACTTACCATATTTTTTGGAGTATAAGACGCACCGGACTATAAGACGCACCTACCTTTTTTGGTGAGGAAAACAAGAAAAAGAAATCTGCCTCTGCCTTCCAGTAATTTTGCCTCGTTGCAGCAAACAGCAAACAGCCTGCTTTACTTTTATTTTCGTTTTCAGCATAGCTTGATTAGCACAAGAAAAAAAAAATCTGCTCCCAGCAATTTACTTTCTTGCAGCAAACAGCAGAGGCCCACCCAAAACAGCTAAGAGCAAAACAGCTAAGAGTCAGGAGGCTGATCCAATCAACTTGTGCTAATTAGGCTGTGCTGAAGCAGAAAGGAGTTGTTTCTTCTTGCTGCTTGCTGCAAGGAGGTAAATTGCTGGGAGGCAAAGGCCAAAGGGTGGGGGCCAGTGGGTGGGTGGGGCTACAATCAGTGTATAAGACGCACCCAAATTTTCACCCCCAAATTTTAACCCCCAAATTTTCATCCCCAAATTTTCATCCAAATTTTCACCTTTTAGGGGGGGAAAGGTGCATCTTATAGTCCGAAAAATACGGTACTTTTCTCACCACTGAACTGCATCTTGTTGGATACAGTCCAATGCTCAAGTCTGTCAAAATCCTTCTGAATCTTAAGACTGTCTTCCAAAGGTACAGTTCAGTGGTGAGAAAAGTTAATTTTTTTTCCCCTCATCAATGAACTACTTCTTGTTGGATAAGGCCCAACACTCAAGTCTGTTAAGATCCTTCTGAATCTTGAGTCTGTTTTCCAAAAGGTTAGCAATTCCCCCTAGTTTGGTGTCATCTGCCCCTTCAATCCCCTCATCTAGGTCCTTTATGAAGATGTTGAAGAACATTGGGTCCAAGACAGAACCTAGAGATATTCCACTGCATGCTTCCTTCCGTATAGATGTCATTCCACTGAGGACCATATGCTGCGGTTGGTCAGCCAACTGCAAATCCATCTGCTGGTAATACTGTCTATCCTATATCATTTCATATTTCATACTAATCCCTCCTCATGAAGCAGACAAGTTTGTGATAATAAAAAGAATGTGAAAAATTGTGAAAATCATATAGTGAAAAATCACTATGAAGTTAAGAAAGGTAGCGGATGGTCTAAATCTTTTAAAAGATAAATGATTCACTAATATGGTAACTTTTATTTCTCTTTCTGCTTTTTTGCAATATTATCTAAACGCAAAAATCTATCCCTTAAAGTATTTTAAAATGTAAAATTGTCCCTAATTCCAATTTAACAATTTCAGCTCATAAACAAACAACCTGAAATAAAAATAAGGGTTTCAAACATACTTTGAAATAGCATACGTGTGCTAAATCTAATTTGGTTGCCAAGTAAAAAGAATGAAGCAAAAATTCAGATACAAGGCAAAATCTTTGCTATAAATCAGTTCCTACCCTAAACCTAGCTTTCATAATTCCACTCTGTGAGCATCTTGCTTTAACATTTTATTAAATACAAGTCAAGGAAGCAGAAGGAATGGCATCGGTTAAATAACTATGGATTTTCATTGCTTTAGGAGCTACAATTTTTGCATACCATAACAAGTGTATGGTCACAATTCTCCACAACTCAGACTGATGCAGATTACTGACTATGTAGCTTAAGTGCAAGAGTTCATCAAAGAAAGGATTGAACCAAACCTCCCCAAGATAGAAGGTTAGAGTTAACAAGGCCACATTTAGATAAGACAAAGCAATACTGGATGGAAAGGGCATGTAAAATGCTCATAAAAGCTTCTCTATCACTGGGAGTCTTATCTCACACAGCAGGACACCGGCTGCTACAAACCCTTCCTAATTAGGAGGAAACAGAAGAGTTTAAACAGCTCAGGGTGCTGACACATGAAGCAGACAAAACTGCCCACTGAAAAGATGTGACAGGCTTTGTAGGGCTCTTGTTTAAAAACCCACAGCACCGAAAATTAATTTTGTTATTATATAAAAAGGGAATGTGGCAGTTCCATTTAAACTCGATCCTTAAGTAGATTTAATTTAATTTAACTTAATTAATTAATTTAATTAATTCAATTTATATGCCACCCCTCTCTGAAGACTCAGTTTTCTCTCCAGTTTTCTACAAAATTAGTACTGTAGCTAATTGTCCTAAGATTATATGTGATTTTTCAACATGCATAGTTTTGCACACTACTACCCATAACATATGCAGGCAGTCCTTGATTTACAACAGTTCATTTAGTGACCGTTCAAACTTACAACAGCACTGAAGAAAGAGAGTCGTGACCGTTTTTCAAACTTACGACCATTGCATGATCACATGATCAAAATTCAGACACTTGGCAACTGGTCCATATTTATGACCTTTGCAGTGTTCTGGGATCATGTGATCCCCTTTTGTGACCTTCTGACAAGCAAAGTCAATGGGGAAGCCAGATTCACTTAACAACTGTATTATTAATTTAACAACTGCAGTGATTCACTTAACAACTGCAGCAAAAAAAGGTCGTAAAGTGGTCGTAAAATGGAACAAAGCTCACTTAACAAACGTCTCACTTAGCAACATAAATTTTGAGCTCAATTGTGATAGTAAGTTGAACGCTACCTGTACTTTTTGGACCTAGCTAAATAATAAATAATAAAGTTACAAATTATTTCAAAAATGACAATACTCCTAGTCCTCAACCTATGACCACAACTGATCCCAAAATTTATGTTGTTAAGTGAGAAATTTGTTAAGTGAGTCTTGCCCCATTTTATGACTTTTCTTGCCACATTGGTTAAGTGAAATACTGCAGTTGTTAAATTAGTAACATGGTTGTTAAGTGAATCTGGCTTCCCCATTGACTTTGCTTGTCAGAAAGTTGCAGGAAATGATCACATGACCCCAGGATACTGCAACTGTCATAAATGTGAATCAGTTGTCAAACACCTGAATGTAAATCATGTCACCATGGGGATGCTGCAACAGTCATAAGTGTGAAAAATGGTCATAAGTAACTTTTTTCACTGCCGTTGTAACTTCTAATGGTCACTAAGCAAGCTGGAAGTCGAAGACTACCTGTATAAGGCCATCCATGTCTTGATAGTTTTCATTTCCTCAAATTATTTCTTTTCATTAAAAAAAGAAATTGTGATGCTTTTTTATATCCTTAAATGAACACTGGTGCAGCATTTTAGTTTTTCCATGTGTTACATGCTTTTGTCTGTGGAATCTGATTTACTGGTTATTGTTTATTATTTTATTTAGTAAAAATGTATGCCAGAGCTGAATGGCTGCATGCATTTATCTTAGGACTGCAGAAAGCATTTGAAAGGGGTATTTCACAAAACATACTGGCACTATGTAGCACCATTCCTCAAAGTGCTAAAAACAGGCACATCCCATGAAAAGCTCAGCAATTTCAGAAACTTTGCCAGTATAAAAATGTTCTCTGTGCATACAGATGAATATTAAGACAACTAGTGAATCTTCTGAAGCTGCTTTAACAATTCAAAGAGAGTCTTCCACAGAGCATGCAGGCTCTTCTACAAGGTTTTGTATAGCGTAAAACATATTATTTGATTTTGTTTTCTATTTTGAGAATTGCTGTAATGAAAGACAGTTATGCCTCTTCAAAGTAAATTCATATATTCAGAGAAGGGAATAAATTTTAAAAATGGGAACATTATACACAAATTCTCACTCAATTCAACCTGAGTCAAAGAATGAAATTTACTTATACGCACCTGTATTATCTTATGTGTTCCTCCCAATTTCAGTTTAAGGATAAGAGAAATGAAGGTTAATCCAAAAGCTGAATGGCTAAAACATGCTAAGTGAAACATATGAAATTAATCATTGTTTCTTTTACACAACAAAAAACAAATACCTCCTCTTTACTAGGCCCCAAGTGCCAGCCACTGCCTTTTTCATTTTGCATGTGGGATAGTACTTTTTCCTACCTTTAGGGATATCATGTTCAAGAGAATCCAAAAAGTCAATGGCTGGATCCAAGTCAGCTTTTTCCAGCAGAGTTTTATTCTTCAATTTTACAGGCTCAGTAAAATGGAAATAGGAGCTTAACTTTTTTGCTTCTGTCAGGGACAAACCTATTGATGAAAGTGAAAAAAGGAAATCAGCACTGCTTAGTAGCCTCTTTTAGTATATTGCTATTCTTCAATTAATGAAAGTTCACTTTCTTAATTGACCTACGAAATATTTAGGCATTTTATTTATTTGACTGATTAATTGATTGATTGATATCCCATCTTTACTTGTACAACTGAAGGTAGTATACATAAGGTTCCTACCTCTTATTTTTTACACAATACCCTGGGCACTGATGGTACTAGTTAGGTAAATGGACAAATACATTAGAAATGGATAGTGAGAAATATTAAGTAATTTTAGTCACATTTGAAACCGGGAGTTGATCAAAAAAAAAATCTTTCAGTGGAAAAGTCCAATAGAATTCTGAAGCATATTAACACGAAATGTTGCAATACCTAAACTCAGAGGACATTTCTTAGCCTCAGAGATCTCTCTGGCTGTGAAAACAACATGGACAGCTTCCCACCATTTTGACATGGGAAAATATGGAAAGCTATATTAACTGTAAAATAGGAATATAATCACTAAAAATAAAAAAAAATTCCCAAACTCTTCTGCTAAAAAGCCATCCTGATCTACTAATGATATCACTCTGCATCCCTAATCCCCACCCGTAAAAGTTAAAAAGAGGCCCTGCTAACCCATGTCATAAAAGAGCTGAGGGGAGAAGACACATGTTCCTCTGCTAAGTTTATGTCAGTATAGCAAATGTGAACATCCAGCTAAGCCCGTATGTTGCTAGATGGAAAAGAGTACTCATCAGGATAGGATAACTTATGACACATAAGACTGTATTCCGCAAAGAGAGGGAACTTACTGCCCTCCAGATGTTTGGGACAAATTCCATGGTTCTTCTCATCAGTTGGAGCTATGTAGCACAAAATTTCTGAAAAACACTGCATACATACCCCTGCTTTACACTCTTGCGAATTCAGAGTTTCCCTGTGCACTGTTGAAACCTAGTCAGCATGGTAACAGCACTTCTTAGAATAGCTAGAATGTCTTGAGCAAAAATGTGAACTTGGAGAAGGGTGCCTTTTCCCCCTTATTTTACAGCTACTGTTGCCAGATAATAAACTAGGAGTTCAAACGGCATGTCCCTTTTTCCCCCCTCTTTTCCTCACAGCAGCACTTACAACACTGGGTTGAAAGAGGAGCTTCCATCTAGATCTCTTCATTTTTTATTTTTATTTTTATTTTGTTTATTTGCACAATACACAGACTCTGCAACTGAGATGGTGAAAAAGCCTGAGTGTTTGTGTCTGTGTGTGCGTGTGTGTGCGTTTGTGTGTGCGTGTGCATTTTGCAAGAACAAAGAAAAAGAGGACTGCATGCCTTCAAAGTGTTCAATCAGAAGGGTCAATGTGGCTTAAAGAAGAAAGTGCCCTTTCCCCATGAGGGTTCCATACAACAACAGCTACCAAGATTTTGAACCAATAAACATGTTACACATGAACTTATAAATCATGAAGCAGAAGTTGGAAACTAACTGCATGGCTTGATATTCACATCTTTCCACTTTGCTCTGGTGCACAAAAGTGAAGAACTATGTGGAGAAACTCTAACAGCTAACATTTCTATTTCCATTATGCAGTACGTACAGCAAAAAATTGAGCAGCAGCAATAACTTACTCTCTCCTATTCTGAAATTTTTATGTGTGCTTTACACACATCCCGCTTCCTTATATGCACAACACATAAAACTTGGGTATCTGCCATGTGCACAGGTATGTCTGTCATATATGAGCTGTGATTGACTGTTGAACAAAATTACAAACCAATATATGTGATTATGGTTATTTTAGAGTTCAAAGACAACAGAACTGTCCTCACACAAATTTACCTTCAAAGCTCCTGTTCACATGCACGGGTCCAAGTGGAGATTTTACATATGCGCCCCGTGGAACAATACCCACTTCTTGATCTATCTGATGTATTGTGGCTACCAGACGGATCTCCTCCTTAACCAAGGGCTATAAGAAAAAGCAAACATTAAAATCTATTTCCTATATTTTATAAGAATGAGACTCGGGAGAGAATAATATTCTTTCAATCTAATACAATAAGTATGAAAACTGCCTAGAGTCACTGGAAGTCGGGTGGGCATAAAAATATAATAAATTGTTAATATTATTCCTACATTACTAATGAAAAAAATTAATTAGAATAATCATATCAATTCCTTTATAAAATTAGTACATTTCCCTCCTGATGAATTTAGAGGTAATTATATTCAGATATATTCACTGCATTTAATATATTTTCATTGCAAAAAAAATGGTGGAGAGGAAGTAGCTTTCTTCCTACTTAAATATCTTGCTTCTATTAAAAATAGAAAGGAAAATACAATTATGGAGAATTATGGAGAAAGGAATTCTATGAGATTACAAACAGTGCTTACTATTAGCAAAGTAAATAGAGAAGCCAGATTCACTTAACACCTTAACAACTGCAGTGATTCACTTAACAGATGTGGCAAGAAAGGTTGTAAAATGAGACAAAATTAACTTAAGTGTTTCACTACAGAAATTTGAGGCTCAATTGTGGTCATAAATCGAGGACTACCTGTAAAGTCCTGTAGGCTTATGATCAGCTATATAAAAGATCAATTTCCTATAGGAGCCTCATTAGGTTTTTTAAAATATAAAAAAATAGGGACCAACAGAAGCAGACTTGACAGGAATAGGAGATTCAAAGGCCTGGTTAACTCTGTTGGTCTTGGTTTAATCTGATGTTGGTTTAATCAGATGTGACTCATTTCTCAATATACTTTTATACTTTATTTTATATTATGATTATCCACTTCTAAAAATGTAATTTGTGTTGAGTTATTGTTAGTACTATTTTAATAGAAAAGTAGAGAAAAAATGAAGTAAATAAATAAATATACACGGGGTCACAGGAATTTCTGATATTGATTGATGTAAAAAAAATATACCCTGCATTTATATTCTGCACTAAGACGTTCTAAAGCAAATATAAAATTTCAATTTTACATTTAAAAATTATTTTCCTTTTATATCAAATACAAATGTAGAATACAATATTAACCAAAATATTTTAAATATTTTAAAGAAAGACAAAACAAATTAAGATTGCGGTCTAATTTTTTTCCTAACTTTACTCATTTCTGAGTATTTCAAGGGAGGATGAAAGGAGCTTTATTTTAAGGGGAATTCCAGAGCCAAGACACAGCCATTAAAATACTTTTTTCCATTATCCCAATTAAATATAATGTTGATTTGGCCTGAATGATGTGTACCTTAATTATAGTATGGGTAACTGTAATGTGTTGTGTTTATGAGAATCCTAGGAAAGTACTGAGAAATTAATATTCAGACTAAAGATACATTGTATACCTCATATTCTGTATTTTTCTTCAATGCTTGAAGAATGCGTGAACAAGAATCTTGGGATTTTTACTTAGTTATCCAGTATTCATCAGTAAGTTTTAAGCCTTAGAAAAAATCTATGAGCTAAAGTCAGCTTGAACATGTATTTGTATTGAAAGTATCTAGTTTCCATTCACATTCACTCCTTTCAACATGTTTTCCCAAGTCTGATTAATATCTTAGTGACTATTAAGAATAACTCAGGGTGGGGAAGAAATTCTACCCTGCCAAATGATGTGAAGGCTGTTGTTTAAAACCTCTTGTAGTCTCCCATCTCTTAAAACAACCGTATTCAGGACTCCTTTCCCTACGCAAAGAAAATCAATAAGGAATTATTCTTTCATTACTGCTGCAAAAATACAAGTCTCATTTTCCCTTCTCAGCACTCAAAAGGTCCCTCTCTTTCTGAGCACTTTGAAGAAAATATTGTCTCTACTGCTGATCTGAGGTGAAAAACTTGTACCTGGAGAGAAAAAGAATCTAGAGTAGTGAATTGTAGAATTTCCATGTAGAAAACTTACATGGGCCGGAGATTCCCCAGTCCAGAACAAAATAATGGCATATTTTGATCTCCATCCCTTCTATTTGTAAAGAATAGCTATTCATCCAGTCAGAAACTTAATTCTCAAGTCTTGTGGACAACACCCATTTGTGCCTAGTATTAGTCATTCTGGAGTAAACATCAACATGACATTGCTAACAATGGAAAAAAACAAGAACAAATGTACTTCCCATTATTTTAGTAATCGCCTTTTTGTGCAATTTTATCCTAAATAATTAGCCAAAATAGCAGACTGCTCTTTGTGGTTTCATCACTATGAAGTTCACAATACATATGAACCATCTGAAGAATACTGTATTAACAACAACCCCAGATTTAACAGTTGTCAGTAAAACAAAACAAAAATCCAGTCTAAACATCTTATTGACTGTATGCCAACCATGCCAGTAAACCAACTATTATTATAATAAATTTTTAGCAATTTAGAAATCATACAAATAAAGGATTTTTCTCATTTTGGGAAAATGGGGGTCATGTTCTGCCTATAATCTTTTTCTTCCTCCAAAAACAGCACATCATTTAGAACACGGTGTTTGTTTGTTTGTTTGTTTGTTTGTTTGTTTGTTTGTTATACTATTCTGCAAAATTGCTTCTGGCAAATGTGTGGGTGGAAGTCTAAAATACCCAAATTCCGAATGTGCCAACCAATGCCTGCTCTTAATTTCTTCCATCTGTAACTGGTTAAAGAATGATCAGCTGAGAAAAATAAAGAAGAAACAGCAGACAAAACTATCCTCTCAAACACTCAGGTAGTTTTTCATTCTAATCTGCTCTTTTAAAGCCAGCAGCACCCAAGCATTCAATTATGGAAGACGTATCATGAATTTCCGACTCCCAATTAATGCATTTGCAGTTTTTAAATTTTCTTTATACATGTGTTGGTTTTTGAGATTGGAGGGAAGGAAGCAAATGGCTAGCAAGATAGAACTTATAATTTAAAGATAGTTTTCTTCCTTTGGGATTTGAAGAAAGAATCATAGAGAATGTCTTTCTATTTTTAAATTAAACAAAAATTTAAACATTGGAAATGGTAAGGAAGATAGGCAAAAGATTATTAAGGATATATATAGTTTCTCTGGATTTCCCTATGCTCTTATATATATATATAAGAGCATAAATATATATATTTACTTTTTCTCCTCCCATTTTTAAAAAAGAAGCTCTGGTGTCACCTCAAGCTTTAAGGTGGCCCTTGGACCTCTCTGTACCCCTCCCTTAAAGTCACCATGAGAGAAAAGAATGGACGGAAAATTAAATCTGTTGGCTAAGCCTATGATACTGGTTTAATTTACAGGATGTTGATTTCTGTCTCAGTGTCACTAAAACCAAATTCAAAAAGAACATTTAATCTATAGCAAAATAAATGTAAAACATAGACTGCAATCTTAAGTACTGTAGTTCATTCTTGAAGCAAAGAGTGACAAATGTCTGAAAAGTCAATGGGAATCCCACATTCTCTAACCAGGTTAGATAAAAGGATGAGTTAGAAATGCACCAAAAGTAAATAATCATGGTGAAAAGAAAATCATAACAAATATTTTTTAAGAAAACATACAAACAGATGATAAAGAATATTCATAAACACTTATGTACAAAGGTCAAACCATCACTCATTGACTTACTCCAATTTCTTCTTCATATGATCTTTCACCTTCTTCTTTTTTCTCAGGGGATTCATACTCATAAGAAGGGTCCCCTTGGAAACGTCCCTTTAATCCTGTAGTCATTGCAATAATTTCCTCTGAGGCAGGTGGCAGAAGACTCCAATCCACACCGTTCAAGCTATCCACCCCACAAAAAAAAAATCAAATAGGCTTAGTGTTATTAAACAAGTTTTTTTTAAAAAATCAGAACCTTTTCTTTATAGACATTTATGGGGGTCTATCAAAAATCCCATTAAAATTGTCAAAACTGTCAACAACTGACAAGCAGAGTTGCAGTGTGGAATAGGACATCAGAAAAGATCATCCAATTAGCATGAATGGCTCACAGATTGAATTTTAAGCCAAACAATCCCAATTTCAACTGCAGCGGTGCCATGAACCAAGTAGGTACACATTCTCACACACCCCACTCTTCATCATTTGCCATAAGGAGTATATTATGCTAATAATGAGGAGCCTGAGTGGCGTAGGAGGCTAATGCCTCCTACTAAGGCAGCATTTAACATCCAGCTGCCTGCAATTACTGCGAGTTCAATTCTCACCAGGCTCAAGGTCGACTCAGCCTTCCATCCTTTCTAAAGTGGGTAAAATGAGGACCCAGTTTGTGGGGGCAATAAGCTGACTTTGTATAAAATATACAAATGTATGAAGGCTATTGCTTAACGCATTGTAAGCCGCCCTGAGTCTCCGGAGAAGGGAGGCATATAAAAATAAATTTAAAAAAATATATTGTATTAGACCTTATGGTAGTTGTAAGGATTACAACTTCTTAGTATAAATTATGTCCTGTATAAATATTTATTTTATTAACATGATTTATGTATGTCTCAATCATATTCAATAATCACATAAAATCATTAAGATCAAAACCGTAACACTGAAAAGAACATTAAAGTTTTGTACTGAAACATTAACTTTATGTTAAACATTCAAGTATTTATTTCTATATCTCTACCAATTCAATGAAGCTTTTATTTGCCTTTATTTATATAACACACTAACAAAATCAATCTTATTTTACTAAAACCAACATTGCTAATTATTTTTGTTCTCTTTTTATAATCCACAAAGGTTCTTCCACAGGAATACAGTATTGAATGTTTAAATATGGGGAAATCATAGAAAATCAGTCATTTCCTGTTAATTTGTTTAGTTCAATAGCTTTTCTTCTGTTCCAAGATTGACTGTGCAGACCTTAAGATTTCAACATTATGTAAGCCCCTCTCTCCCCAACTTCTGCCTCACTTTCTTTTTTATAGTACCTTTTAGACCTGACTAAATTATTTGAAAGAAAAAAGTAAAATGAAATGATTATGCAAGCATGAACACGTGGTAACTTACAAAGCATCCATTTAACCCTGGAAGAAAGATATAGACAGAGTGCTTCTTTGTATGCATTCCCACCCATTGCAAAACCCCATTCTGGGAGGATTTGCAGAACGCTTATATTTTGCCTGCTTAAAAGATGAAATGTTGACAAATTGTGATTGTCACAAATTTTGTTCATATTTGGCTGGTCTTAATAAATAAATCATTCCTGATCATGGATTTTATATTTTTTTTTATAAGAAATTGGCAGAATCCAATTCTTGGGTTGAGAACTATATTGTCATTTCACATTGCAGGATGAATTGTTATTGCTCTCCTGAGCCCACATTAACAGACTTTTAAAATGGTCCTGATTCTTCCAGGATCAATAATAAAAACTGCAAATGAAAATCCTGTCCCTGAAGAGAAGTTGAGTTTTGCATTATAGGCATCATTAAAAAAAGAAAGCTAAGTTATTAAAGCTAAATAGTTCCTTTTTAAATCATTTTTTATTTTATTTTGTTTTATTTTTTTTGTCCACTGGTTTCAGGTCTTTAGGACAGCAGGAGCTCCAGAAGCACACTGATTGCTATTGTTCCTATCAGCTAAAGGTAGTCCTTGACTTACAACCACAATTGATCCCAAAATTTCTGTTGCTAAGTGAGACTATTTTTAAGTGAAATTTGTCCCATTTTACAAACAGTTGTTAGGTGAATCACTGCAGTGGTTAAGTTAATAACACACTTGTTAAGTAAATTTGGTTTCCCCGCTGATTTTCCTTGTCAGAAGGTCGCAAAATGTGCTCACATGACTCTGGGACACTGCAACCGTCATAAATGAGTCAGTTGCCAAGCAACTGAATTTTGATCACATGACCATGGGAATGCTGCAACGGCCATAAGTGTGAAAAATGGTCATAAGTCGCTTTTTTCAGTGCCGTTGTAACTTCGAACAGTCACTAAGTGAACTGTTGTAAGATGAGGATTACCTATATTTGGCAATATTCTCTCCGCCTGACAAGGCTCCTCTGCCTGCTGGATAACCAGAATGTAAGAAATTCAACAGGTTCTGCTTCTCCTATGAAGGAATCAGCCTCTTGGAAACCCAGTACAAGTAGTCCTAGACTTCATTTAGTGACTATTCAAAGTTACAACAGCACTGAAAAAAGTGACTTATGACCATTTTCATACTTATGACTGTTGCAGCATCCCCATAGTCACATGATTTACATTTGGATGCTTGACAACTGATTTACATTTATGACGGTTGCAGTGTCCCGGAGTCATGTGATCACCTTCTGCAACCTTCTGACAAGCAAAGTCAACGGGGAAGCCAGGTTCACTTCACAAAAGTGTTACTAATTTAACAACTGCAGTGGTTCACTTAATACATGTGGCAAGAAAGGTCATAAAATGGGGCAAAACTCACTTAACAAATTTCTCCCTCAGCAACATATATTTTGGACTCAATTCCCGTCCTAATAAAGGAGAATATTTGTAGCTCATGGTTACAATGAGGGGTCTTTGGTGTTCTCTGAGCTTACTTGTTTTCTTGAAGACGTTTCATTACCGTAACTAGGTAACATCATCAGTGCTAGTAAGGAGGGCTGTTTGCTGTCAGTTTATATTCTGGTGTCTTGCCTGTCTGTGTGGGTGGGGGCAGTTTTAAGAGATTCTTTGGTTAGGCTGTTTACTGCTGGCTCTTTGGCAGTTCCTGATTGGGGTATTGCTAACTTGATTATTGATTAACTTCAGACAAGGGTTGAAATTCAGCAGGTTCTGACAGGTTCTAGAGAACCGGTAGCATAAATTTAGAGCAGTTAGGAGTACCGGTAGCATAAATTTTGAGTAGTTCAGATAACCGGCAAATACCACCTGTGGCTGGCCCCAGAGTGGGGTGGGAATGGAGATTTTGCAGTATCCTTCCCTTGGAGTGTGGAGGGAATGGGGATTTTGCAGTATCCTTCCCTTGGAGTGGGGAGGGAAAGGGGATTTTGCAGTATCCTTTCCCTGGGGTGGGGAAGGAATGGGGATTTTGCAGTATCCTTCCCAGTGATGGGTTTCAAAAGTTTTTACTACTACTACAGTTCTGTGGATGTGGCTTGGTGGGCGTGGCATGGCATGGCTTGGTGGGCGTGGCTTGGTGGGCATGGCAGGGAAAGGATACTGTAAAATCGCCATTCCCTCCCCACTCCAGGGGAAGGTTACTGCAAAATCCCCATTTCCTCTCCATCAGATAGGACTCAGGAGGCAGAGAACAAATAGGGACGGGGCCAATCAGAATTTTTACTACCAGTTCTCCAAACCACTCAAAATTTCCGCTACCGGTTCTCCAGAACCGGTCAGAACCTGCTGAAACCCACCTCTGGTCCTTCCCCTGGAATGGAGAGGAAATGGAGATTTTGCAGCATCCTTCCCCTGCCACGCCCACCAAGCTATGCCCAGAGAACCGGTAGTAAAAAAAAATTCGATTTCACCACTGCTTCAGACCAACAATCAAGTAAGTAATACCTAGTCAATTTGACTACCTTAATCAAGAATCAAACTTCATTCCTTCACTCCTTACTAGGCACTGATGATGTTACCAAGTTGGGGTAATGAAACGTCTGCAAGAAATCCAGCACCATCAGAGACACCTCTCCATTGGGGTCGTAAGTCGAGGACTACCTGTACAGTGTTTCAAGCGCGGGGAGTCTAGGGCCAACCCACTAGATCTCCACCAGATCCCCTGCTGTAGGATCACCCTCGAGTTGGACAAGCATAGGAGGTCTCCCAGCCCGCGGCCGCCCACCTGTAGAGGCGGCTTCTGAGCCCAGCCCTGTCTGGTCCCAAGCCCTCGGCGATATAGTAGGCTCCTCGGACGCCTTGGATGCGGCCCCAGAGGCGGACCTGCTCGAAACGGTAATCCCTGCGCACCAGCAGCAGGGAGTTCCGCAAGGCGGCTCGCTTTTCCGGGCTCAAGCATATCCCGCTGCTGGCCACGAGGTCCAGCGCGTAAGGCAGCGTCTCAGCATCCATCGCTGCCGGGCCTGAGACTATTGACAAGCCCGGTGACGAGCGTCTCGTTGCCGAGCAACGGTTTCCCGGGTGCCGCGTTTCTCCCGATTATCGCGAGATCTGAGCCCTTCCAAAAAAAAAAATCCCTGCCTGCGTTCCGGGATGTGTTCGAGCCTTTTTCTGCCCTATTAGGCGGGTCTTTGAATTCCCCGCCAAGAGGAGGCTTCGTGCGTATAGTTGACTGCAGGAGTTGATGCAACTTTTTCCTTCCTCCCGTTCCAGAAAGGGAAATAGGATTGTTTGGGGCTCTTGATTCATTTTAAATTATTATAGCGGTTTTAAAAGTGATGGAAAATCATGATGTTACCTGGCTTGAATTGTTTTGGGAAAGTGTAAAAATGTTAATCTTTCCAATGCAGTAGATAAGAGTGTCACGCACAATTTTAAATCTGCTTCCCGAATAACCCATATGAAGAAGCCTTGGACACAGACACACTTACAGGAAAACGTGCACACATAACCAGATTTTATTGGCCAAGGGAGGGGCCCTTCCCAGAAGAAACTCCTTGCTATTTCCTCCTAAAAATAGAAATGCAACCTAAATAAGAATCTTTTTCTATATTACATAACTTTGAATCTCCAAACTTGGGAGAAGAACTTGAACAAATGTGTTCTTACATGAGTTGCTTTGCACTAAACAATTATGCTACCAATTTAATTCCCACAGTGCTCTCCAGAAATGCTAGTAAGATGTTATACTGTAGAAAAAGTATTTGTATCTTGCCTTTATTATTTTACAAAAAAATTCTAGGCAGTGATTATAAATCATTGAAAATGTTAACAAAACCTAGGCAACAGTTGGAGGACCTTGCCTACAATGTTATAAGTACTGTAGGTGGTGGGATTGTGATATTGAAATAAACTTGCCAGATGATAACTACAGCACAATTACTAAGTAGGAAGAGTTGTGTCTGTTGGTGAACTATGTAATTCTCCTTCCATTTAAACTCTACAGTTGCAGTTATAAAAGTTTATTTTTCTGGGCATAATATTGAAGCCTTTAGATTCCCATACATTATGTCTTAGCTGCCAAAAATAAAAGTTAAACTTATTCAACGTATTATTTTATGGCCATTTATGTTGCATGAATATTTGTGGAGGTTTCTAAATGTGCCCCCATATGTGACAAATTAGTCTTATTTGTTATCATACTTTCTATCAGGGCAGTTTGACATGAATATGAATTTGGCAGAGTTAGTAGTTTAGTGCCTTTCAGGAACTCAGACAAGAAAGGCAGAATAATATTTGATTTCATGTACTGGATTCTTCCCTTTAATCTCAATAAGAATGATAAGTTAGAGATAAATTTGGGAGGGACTCTGACCTCTACACAAGGCTGTTGGAAACACATGTGACTGAAACCTTATATTTTGTCTTTTCATTATCTACTGGCATATTTAGAAGTAAAGGAAATATTACAATGATGCTATGCATTTGAAATGAAGAGGAAGAAGTATTATGTATGTTCACTACTTTAATTTACTTATAAAGCAATAAAGGTGGAATAAAAAATTTAAATGTTTAGTGTGAGCAATATTACTCCTAGAAGAAATATTTCTGGAACTTATATTCATGGAAATGAATATAAAACAGAATCACTAACAGGATGTATTTGGGAAGCTCAAATGTTTGGCTAAGAGGGCTTCACAAAATACTGGTTGCTTCACATCAACCAATACTAACACATGCTGCCCATGATTTAGAAAGTATTAAATATAGGACAGGCATACTTCAAAGTGGTTTGGAAGATGTTATTTGGAATGCCTGTAAATGTAATACTTGTCTGCTACTAATCAAAACAATGGGAGGAGTCTTCTGAAAATGAGGTGCTGAATAGCACATTGATCTTTTTCTCCTGCCACCAAAGCTGTTTCTTTGGCGGCACACTCCCCAGATTCAAATGGGAGCAACTAGGAATGACCCAAGAAAGATGACCTTTGGATAACCGTGGCCATACCTGAGAAGAAGAATCTTGACAGCCATTCAAGTCAGCTTTAAAAGTACTACACAGCTGAATCCAAGGTTAGCAGCATATTTTGCTCACTTTGCTTGATATATCCAAGTGGAAGGTAGCCATTCATAAAGTTAACAAGATCAGTTTGCCCACCGTACAGTCTTTTAAGCAAAGGTTACATTTTACATTTGTACCCTTAAAGACTCAAAGTACTATTGTATTGCATTGTATTAATATTTTATATTATTCCAGTAGTTTTAACTGGAAATGGAACTATGGATGGTGCAGGATTATGGTGAGTAATAAATCCTTCTTATTGTGTGTTACCACATATCCTTATTGTGTGTTACCACATATGCTTCTTTCAGCCAATCTGAGATGCTTAGTGTTTCATACAAACCCACTTGTTGACAGTGGTTAGACATGACATTCAAACAAAAATTTTGCTACCACAGTTTGAGGGAGTAGGGGCAAGCAGTAGTTGCATTAGTTGAATGTTGATACATATAACAGGACACACACATACACACAGAGGCAAATTTATTACCAAATAACAAAATAAATCTATTCATAGGTTTGCCTCTAAAATATGTTGTTATTATGCTGAATTTTTCCTCTTGTAACAAATACTTTCAAAAACGTTTTGCCCCGAAAACCTTGTATGCCCCTGCATATCATTCCAGTTTTTAAATCTGCCTTTCCATGAATAGCACTGATTGTCCTATTCATATTAGTGGCTATAACCATCTACCTCATACCTTTAAAATTCTATGGTACTTAGCCAAGCCTGGATATAATTTCTGGATCAAAGAAATCCCTGTAAGAGTCAAACATCTAAGAAAACATTACTAAGATATGCAACCACCAGATAATTAGAGCAGGTAAAAAGTAAGCTCTTCTTAGGTTACTATCTCTTTCAACTCTTTACCTTCTTTAAAATTCTTGTCCATTCCACCATTTAAGTAGCCAAGATCTATTTGAAACAGGAAAAAAATCTCAATTTGCATTCCCACTCTAGTTTGAGCACTTTGTTCTTGCTATGAAGTTGAGATAAAAGTAAAAACCTGCAAAAGTAGACTTGACTGAAAATAAGCATTTTACCAATAATTCCTGGAACTTCTTAAGTTTAAGCAGAGATCTGAATGTTGCATTGTCACTACATATAACCTAAGCCACCACTATCATCAAATTATCTTCTAGTTTATTTAAGCAACAAATACCACCAAACATGATGCAAGTTAGGGGGTTGGAGATGTATACATTTTATTCAGATTACACGAGCAATCCTGTCAATTAGCTTATAATGCAGAACACACAAGAGCTTTAAGGTCTGAAAAAAATTTTTTAACAGCTAATGGATTTATATCCTTGTTAAGCTACAGCAGAACACAGAGTTTGTGTCTCTTGGGAAATACATTATAGATGAAGTAATAGGCTTCCCTGTTGTGTTTTATATTGTGTTGAGAAATAATTTTTGCTAATATTCTTTTTTAATGCCTGCTCTCTACAGGATTTTGTTTTGCTTTTGGCCCAGAGGCTGCTGTTAATAAAAGAAGGATCACCCATCTGTTTTGATTTTAAAGAGTGCCAGTGAAGTATCTGCTTTTAAGTCACCCGGTTCGGAAACTGAAGTGCTTTAACTTGCATCTTTACTTCCCTTTTATTTCTGAGCCATCAGGCTGAAATTGTAATATGTTACCAGACACAGACTATGCTGCATTTTCCCAGAGGCAGAACATTAGTACTTTTTACCTCCTTCTGAGCTGAGAAAGTATTTGCTTTTTTTTTTTCTGGCCAAAAGGAACCCAAGAAATTCATTATAAATATTTCAATCAATAAGGATTGGTGCATATTGCTTTTGCTAAAATTTGGCTCATGTATTGACATAGTGAGATTACTTTTCCCTAACTGGGAACTTTTAGGGTGCGACTTGCACTTTAAATCCCAGAATCCCCAAGAAAGCAGGACCTTATAAATTATTTGGCATACTAGCTCATATATATTGGGAAGTTGAATAAATGACCCTATTTGTCATTTTATTTGAAATCTGGTGCAGCATGAAAAGACATGCCTTCTAGACCAAAGTTTCTCAACTCAGCAATTTTAAGATGGGTGGGTTTCAGCTGCCAGCCAACATCACCCCAAATGCCCCTGGGAGTTGAAGTCCACACATCTTAAAATTGCCAAAGTTGAGAAACATTGTTCTAAAGGAAAACTCTACAGTTCAGCAAGCCTCAAACCTTGGTTAAAATGCAGCAAACAACAGAAGACAAAATGGAAGCTCATGCTTGTTAACTTTTTAACATAGCATGTCATGCAAATATAAACCCCATGTGATACTGCAGTGGAATTAGGGGGGCAGAATGTGTCCATCCAATTAAGTAGTTAAGATAGTAATTCCTTTCGAACAGTTTTCCATTGAACAATTGTGTTCGCCTACCCGGAAATCATGTGGTAGAACACACCTGTATAAATGTAGTTATAAAACCACAGTATACCTACTTTAATATCGCATAGGAAGTGCACTGATGACAACAAACTTTATTTTAAGAAGGTGGTGGGTGTTAGGTACTTAGCAGCATAATACAAGTGATTCATTTACTTTTCAAAACAGTCCAGGAAAAATTCTACAGCCATTTCTGCTTGACCTGGGTGTTCTGCAACTTGTATTTGCAAACAGCAGAATAACGGTTTTCACAATGTGGAAACAATTAATGGCTCCTTTTACTCTTCTGCCAAAAGCAGTTATACCAGTTTAACATCTGGTATTTTGTTGGAAAAGGATGGTTTATCTTTGAAGTAAGAAACCCTTTTTGCACAGCTAAAGGTGGGTGAACCCTGCTTGCTTCATTTTTCAGATTTTTAACCAATCGGTGAAAGGTTATATTAAAACCACATAATTCTAAATATCTAAGATCCTGCCTGCAAGAAAATCTGGAAATGGAGCAAGAGTTACACAAAGATCTAGGACTTTGCTAGAAGCAGATTGCCGGGATAAGAGCTGAGCCTTCAGAAGTAAAATGCACTCGTCCAACTTGGCAGCTTTCAAATGTTTGGGGACTGCAACATCCAATCAATATGACTATAGTACCATAACTAGAAAATATGGGTATGGATTCAAAATATGGATTTTGTAACGTATTTGGAGAATGTCACTTTAGGCAAGGAAATCAAACATCTGAAGCAATTCCTTGGCACAATTATTTTGTGTGCATGACTTCAGACCACTTAAAGAGCTACTAATGGGAAATTCACTATTCCATTTAGCTTAATGTGGCAATTCTTATATCAGTTGCATGTGTGAGAGGCTCATGAGGTAATCATGTTTTCTGTCCTCCAATGGCATTCAAATATTCTCAGTGTGATCCTTGGTTCCTCAATATTTTTTGCTTTTTGTTGAAATTAGGAAAAATCAGGTATGTAGGTAGCTAAAAGTTAATGTGAGCAGTCTCATAATGGCAGAATTTTGGGAATCTGCACAAATGGCAAGATACTATAGGAAAAACAATCTTATTGGCCTTTGATCTCTGGTTGACAAGAACAGCAGCAAAGTTTTAAAAGTAATAGAGTAGAAAGTGTCAAAATTCCATTTCCTTCAAAGTAACAATGCTAGTTTAGTACAAGAAGAATGAGGTCTTTCCTCTGGCAGCGACAAAGAAGCTTAATAAAATTATTAGAAATTGAATGGGTGAATATGTGTGGATAGATTCATAATCCTATCTATTAAGCAATTCATTGACCTGAATCTTGTGAGATTCAGAAACAGTGGCTCCAGCTCTCTAAAAGGAGAGTTCCTCAGAGATCCATACCACTCCCACCTTAATCTTTCACAAATCATTAAAAATCTGGTGATTCTGATTATGTTAGGCTAGTTTTAGGCATTAGTTTGGGGTGTTTTTTATCTTTTTGTGTTCTGGGGGTCAGTCTTCTGCTTGATTGTATTCTTTTCCTTTTGTTGTTTCTTTTTCATTGTCTTTTAATAAATTTAATTTTTCTGTAAACTACCCAGAGTTATTTTAAAGATGAGTGATCTCAAAATCATAACATTTAATGTAATTTAACAAAGAGAAGCCACCTTCCATCAAGGATAATGACACTTCCACCATGGGACTTTGATACTGCTCCCAGGTTTATATTATTTATTTAATCAATTTACATGGCCATTCAAGTAATAAATTGCACTTTTGACTGTGGCTAATCCACAATTAAATATTCCAACTGTTGCAGACAGGGGCATCCAACACCCTGGCCCAATGCCCGGAAGGAAAGATAGGTCTTTGAGGTTTTATGGGTTGACCAATAGAGTCAAGAATATCCAAATATCAGGGGGTATGCTGCTTCAAAAAGAATGTTCCATGGCAGACAAAGACAGACCCTTGAGTCTTGCTACATGACACTATTTTATAGAAGGGACCTAGAGCATGCCCATCCTCTCAGATCTCATAGGATGGACACAGAAAGTAAGCCTGCTCTGTTTAAAAGGACTTTATAGGTGGCAACCAGGATGTGAATTGCACCCGGAAGCTTATTAGAAACCAGTGATGCAATGATACTGTATGCCCTAATTCTTCATGCTGTTGCAGTTTGGATTAATCGCAGCTTCTGAATAATCTTCAAATATGATTCTCTTAATAATCTTCTCTGGAAGCTCTGTGTAGAGCATATTGCAAAAGAATGAGAAGAGACTGTGTGTAGCTCACAGTTTAATTGGGAAGTTTTTTGTCCTCTCTGAGCTTAGTTGTTTACCAATGATGTTACCTAGTTGGGTAATAAAATATCTGCAAACAAACAACCTAACTCAGAAAGCACCAAGAGACTAACAATCTTGAACTGTTCCCAGTAACTAAGCCAGAACCTCCACAGCTGGTGTCCAACTCAGATTGGATCCAAGCAACTTTATCCAACAAAAATCTCAAATAATCTGGAGGCACCAGATCATTTTAAGCAGGACCACCAGCAGCTATCTGCAGATATGACAAGGGTGGAAAAATAATTGCATTTTTCTGCCCTTCATCTTGCTGCCCAGAGTAATTCTTAGTAAAGACTTTTACCCATGCTTAAGTTTGTTCTTTTTTTCTCTTCTGGCAGCATTCCAGGAGTCTCTTCTGCTGCTTCATCTCCCATAGTTCCTTTGACAACTAGGCGCCTTCCAGCATCCACAAACAGAGTGACTCTGTGCAGGCATGATCCAGATCCATCCAAGGCTCTTGTTCGCCCCTCTTTCCAGTTTAATTTTAGATGCTATATATTTCTCTACTACTTACTTAATAGGGATTAGTTTTTAGCTCAGCCGAGGTTTAATAAAATTGGTTTTTAAAAGCCAGTTTTGAAACGTGAGAAATTTTCTCCTTGGTGAGAAAGCATCTTTTGCCCAGCCCTTTGGGGGTTTCTTTTCCTCTCTCTCTCTCTCTCTCTCTCTCTGTGTCTCTTACAACTCGTACTTGGTATCCTCACATTGGTCAACTGAGCAGGTGGCACTTTTGCTTCTTACCTTCATGATAACCAGTCTTGTTTTTCTGAAATTGCTGAGAGGATAAAGCCAAGGATGAGGAGTAGGGAATGGGGTGCTAACTGGATGCCAAATGTTGTGCCTCCTTTAGTTGGAGGGCTTGGTTGTCATCTCTCCAGACTTTTCCACATATTAAGATAACTGCAACAAGGGCAATCAAGGTATCATTTCAAAATTATTAAGGAGCTAAATAGTAGTAGGGTAGAAATACCTTAATCAAAACCTCTGCCAGAGAGAATTTGACGATTCCACTTTCACAAAATACTTCTAAAAGATTTGAATAGGAAAATTTGCTTCCTATAGCACATTGGGTCTATTTCAGACAAGATGAGATTTCTGGTCATACTTTTACAATGGTATCATTATAACTAAATACATTACGCTGATAGCTTGAGCCAGTGGCTAGTGGCTACCGTACTGGTAGGCTAGCTGGCTCTGTCCTCTTTTAAATCCTTCTTTTTAAATATTCCTTTGTCCTTATAAGAATGTCAGGCAGGACCCCGCTTTTAGGGGAAGATGGCATCCAGGAGGTTCCAGCCTGTAATTCAAACCTTTTTCTTTCAAACCTTTCAAGGATTTCATTGATAATAAGGTGGAAAAGACATTTCTTTTATTTTTGATTGTTCCAAACAGTGATTTACTGATGTAGTGTTCTTGGGGAGGGGTGTGTGTGGAGAAAGTGAAGTGGTTTGCTCTTTTTAAGTCTGAGGAATTAATCTCTTTTTCTTTTCTTTCTTATTAACTGCTTCATCTTCCTAGCTTCTTATTTCTTCAGGTCATTGACCTTTTAAAACACATCTGGATAGCCAGAAGGAGCCATTTCTAATTCCCTGTGTACTGAGAACAGATGTGCAGAGTACTAGAGAGACAATTTATATGGACTGAATGTTTCATTGGGATAATGAAAATGTGGTAAGTTAAAGGGTTTAGAAAGAACAATTGAGACAACAGCTTTCTGGAAATTCAGAGCAGGGCATTTGAAAAGAATTTGGCTAGGAGGGAAAAAAAAACCTTAGTAAATACTGCCCTCTTGCTCCCAAAGTTGAACTGGATCTTACTCATGTTCAGGTCTTACAATGAATCTGTTATTTTTAAATGTGCCATTTCCTTAAACAAATCTCATTTGCTTCCACTAATTCTTAAAGATGTAGAAAATCAGCTAATTGTACCTGACAGGTGTGCGTTTGTTTTAATCCAGAAGGAAATGAGACCAAATGGTGTTCCTAAGTGAATATAGTTATTTATCAGTTACTAAATTGCCATACAAACATAATTTGACAGATAAATATATGCAATTAATTCTGGGCAGAATTATATTATAATTATAATATATAGTAATTATAATTCTATAATTATTAGAACTATATTATAACTCTATCCTGACCCTCCCTTTCATATGTGGGAGAGATCTATTTTGTATACTCCAAACCATAAAACATTGTTTAGTAAAGGATAAGTTATTCCACACACAACACACAAGCATACATTGTGTAGGGATGCCTAGGTAGAGTCCATAGTACTTGTTTCATTTTGCATGAAGTGTAGAATGGCCTTAAAGTTCTTCCAAAGGAGAAGCTACAACATGAAATTAGGTTCAAATGCCTACTGTTCAGTTGATGCCATCATGAAACATTTACTACTGTTCTATGCCCAGTTTCTTCTTGCTGCAATCATAAGATTTTTGGCAAACAGCGTATTCAAGATTTGCTGCAAGCAAAGTTCATTACATAGGGGTAATCTGCTCAGCCATTGGAAAGTGTGCTTGACTCACCCCGCCTAACATCTCCTGATGTCCTGCCATGACAGAGATGGCATAATTGCATTTTAAAAAAGTCCAAATGACAAACATCAAGGAGATATGCCATCATGATAAACAGAGAAGAGGCATGCAATATACTTTCTTTTCTTTTCTTTTTTTTTTACTTTCTCATAGTGGAATTGATATTTATTTTGGCACAAAGCTGATGGGTGGGCAAATATTTATTGTCTGAAATAACTGTGATCTGTTGATCAGGAACAGCAAACTCAGCAAGCTGAATCTGCCAGCTTGCTCTCTTCTGTAGCATTCTGATAACTTTAAATAGTAAGAACGACCCATCTGAGCTCCATGTTGTCTAGACCACCTATGAGTTTATTTAGAGTGTAATTCTTAATTTAAGGAAAATAATATCATCTAGTCAACTGGATGATGGTAACTGGAATTTGTTAATTCCAAAGGCTTTCTGGGAATAATATGAATATGATTAGGTATTTATTCAAAAGTTCTGAATAGCTACATTTGTTAAAATATAGGGCATGTTATTGAAATGTTACTCATTTATACTCTGACTGTAATCCAATGTATTGTAAAATATTAACAAAATTAAGGGAACAGTTTAAATAATCTATTGGAAGACATTTAAATTATAAATCCAATTATAATTGAGTATTGACATAGGCAGGGTAATTGTTCAGTTTCTAATTTTATAACTTGTGCAAACAAATTAAACTGTATTTGATATTGTACTCCTTCGCTTTGGCTCTGAAATGCAAAAGCTGAAGCAAAGCAAAAGTCAAATTTAATAATATATTTAACATCCCAGAGTACCCAATGATTGAAAATGAAGCTGGTAGATTACAAAGATCTGTTCCAGCATCCCACAACCAAATGCTCTACAATGAACACTCACTGGAAATGATAAAAGTTGTAATAAATTGTATACTTACCCAAAGGATGCAGTTGTTTGAATCTGATCTGCTCTTTGAATTTTACAGATTCAGTGCTGTAAAGTATTTAAATACTGTAGAGCATGAGATACCTGAAAGAGAAACATTTTCCAGTTTACCCTAGTATGTGATGTTCTTAGTTTGCAGATTGGTCCCATTTATTAGAGAAACTAGTTCACTTACAGCAGGGATGTCAAACTCACATCGTCACCGCAGCATCATGTGACGTATCGGGACTTTTTTCCCCTTCGCTAAACCAAGCATGGGCATGGGCGTGGCCAGCATGTGACGCATCCAGCCTGCCGGCCAGGAGTTTAACAGCCCTGACTTACAGGATGAGCTATGGTGGCGTAGTGGTTAGAATGCAGCACTGAAGGCTACTTCTGCTGATCACTGGCTGCCAGCAGTTTGGCAGTTCAATTCTCACCGGCTCAAGGCTGACAGCCTTCCATCTTTCCGAGGTGGGTAAAATGAGGACCCAGATTGTTGGGGGCAATATGCTGACTCTGTAAACCACTTAGAGAAAGGGCTGTAAAGCACTGTGAAACTGTATATAAGTCTAAGTGCTATTGCTATTGCTATTAGTACTACTCTGTGAAAATGCAATTGCACAAGTATCTAGGTTGCCAAGCTCCAGCTATGTGAACTTGCAAATACTGAAATTTTGAAAGATTTAAATTTGAAAAAGAAAAAGGTTGTGGGTTCTTTATATGATGGAAGATCATCAAAATTATTAGTGTGATGGAGTCTGGGTCATTAAATAGAAGAACATTTACACAGAGTCACTGACTGACAGCTCAATTACAACATCAAGTCTGCATATTAAATAGTTGAAGGCATCTCAGGATACTGAGAAATAATGGTTTCTCTTTTTGCTCTAGGAAAGCAAAATATATCTTGTTATTAAGAAGATTATCTAATGAGTATGGTACAAAAGTATATACGGCTATTATAAATCGGATTAAGAATTATGTTTTAAAAAGAACAAAAAGATTGTAATGGGCATATTTTTTGCAAAAAAAAAGTTACTTTTTCAAAGTAAGTCACCAGATTTGTTCTGTCCTTATTACAAATAAAGAAAAACACATCCAGGAGATTCACACAACTTTGTTTTCCCTCCTACCAGTGTCTCCCAATGTACTGGGGACAATATGCATAATATACATGACTTTCTATCATGTTGTCCATTTCTTTAATACTGTACACATTAGGACGGGCCACTGTGGACGTAAATCAACGATGAAAAGGAACAAAGCAAGGAAGATCATTTTGAATCATTCGGGGACAGCTACTGGGTGGCCTTTATACAGAGACATAGAAGTAATCCCAGTGAAAGTAAGAGGGAAACCAGTGACATTTTAGGCTAAAAAAAATAGAATTTCACAAGCTTTTATGAAATTGACTGCCCTGAGATAAAAAAAAGAAAAGGCAAAGAAAAGAAATGGGTGGCTCATTATCAGTTTTGGGCCCACATTGGCTTCATGAATGCTTCTGATTGTTGTCTTGCCTGGGCTAAAAGTAGAAAGTAAACAATTCAAGAAGAGATAGGTACAGTGCAGTCCTAGAATGGGAGTGGTGGCTTCGCTGTTTATTTTTGCTTGGCAACTGCTCCAAGTCTACATAGGATCTTTGCCTGTAGGCTGTTTTCTTGGAACAAGCGGTTACACGTCTCCACATGAACTGACCATGTCCTGTTTATAATGACCTCTTAAAATGAAACGTAGAAGTTGTTGATATTAGAGATAGGAAGAAGATCTGCCCTAGACTAACAAACACTATTCACTGTGTACAAAAATCACTGATGAGTGGACCAGATAACCTCATCTGCTTCCAAATAGGAGCTTCTGAGGGTCAAGTGAAAAGATATTCACAAGTTGATCTCCACTATTCTAAATGGCAAATAGAGGAAACACAGGGACCAGAATTAAAAAAAAGCCCAGCTCGCTTTGTATGTGTGTAATAATGTCTCTTCCCTCACCAAAGATCTGTGCTTCAAGTTTCATTCTACCACAGCCATAAAGAAAATCGCTCTCTTGCCAAGGCAACCCCTAACTACGAGGGACCATCTTGGTGAAATAATATCCTCCCAGGATCACACAGTCCCTGCCAATTAAACTCATAGTTAATCATAGTATGATTAAAGTCAGCTGAATCAGACAAAGGCTTTGCTTTACCAGGCATGTGAAAAGGACAGTGGAAGGGAGATTTCTCATGGATCTCTTTTTCTAGGCAGGCTTCTTCTAATTTCTTTCACCAGAGCAGGATCCGTATTAAAGATCCTTCACCCACCCGTTCCTTTGTATTTAATTATTTCTAGACAACTCTGCAGAGAAGCAATTTGTTTTTGTAACATCGTTCTGTTGCAAACAGAAAGAAGGAGGGGGCGCGGGAGGAAAAGGTATTTGCAAAGCCAGATGGGCTAATTCTCAGAAAAGAATTCCTAAGGGGATTAGCTGCAGGGTTGGGGAGGAGTGAGATTTCACCCCAGTTTCTTCCATTGGTCACACATAAAGGCAAGGGCCAATGTCATAGATACTGCTACATATTTGTCTTCTATAAGACCACCCTCATCATTATGGAAAGTGAGGCCATGTTTTATGGGCATAATGGGAGGGACCCAACGTGATAATTGCTTAATTAACTGGTTGTGTCAGACTTCGATGCTATCTCATAATAAATGAATTTCCAAACTGCCAATCTTTAAGGAAATCTTCTCTTTAATTGAGCACAGCAACCGGATCATGACTCGATGCGGACAAGACTGACCTTTTGTCCCCCAATCCCTCCCTTTCCGATCCCCAATTATCTGCTTCTCATTGGCTATCTTCCAAGTCCCTCCACTGACTTCTTGTCTCATCATTTCACAGGAATGTCTCCCCCCTCCTCATTTCCACGACGACCGGGCTTCAAAGGGATTTAGCAGGCAAAAGTTCAGGGTTTATCTCTCTCCTCTCTATGCCAGCGGTGAGACGCTGACAGGTTGTTGTCATATTTGGAATACCCTCTTCCATGGGCCACATTAAATTTCCTAGCTTTTGAGTACTATGTTTCTTTATTTAACAGATGCTATTTATTAGTAAATAGTGCTTTACAGTCGTCCATGAGCAGTTTACAATGTCAGCTTATTGCCCCCAGCAATCTGAATCCTTCTTTTACCCACCGCGGAAGGAATGAAGGCTGAGTCACCCTTGAGATGGTCAAGATAGATCTCCTGAAAGTGAGCAGAATTAGCCTGCAATACCGCATTCTAACCACTGTGCCACCAGGGCTCTTTTGACCTCAAGTCGGTCCTCGTTTCTTCCATTTTTATTTTCTGAGCTATTTTATTCAGATGTCCTAAATTTCCCTTTGTAGCAACTTTCCTCTGCCTGCCTGAAGTCAGGACCGGCAGCAAGCACTTATTCTGCTTGCAAATGTAGAGAATTATTTCCCATCTCTTTTGTTCCAAACCTTCTGATTATTTCTGTATTTTCATCTACCAATTATCGAACAAACAAACAAACAGCAGCAAAACCACAGTCCTGCTGCCAGGAAGTCAAAAGGCCCTTTTTTTCCTCCTTCCTTGATACTTTTGAATGCATCTGATTGGTCCTGGAGCCTGATCGAGCATGACTCTTTTTATAACTCATGGCTTTCATGTTGACTTATCTAAGAATAAGTATCATTAGAGAAACTGAGACTGTCTTCTAAATAGACCTGTGTAAGATTGTATTATCTACTTTCTAGACCAAGGGTGTCAAACTCGCACTGTCATGCCATCATGTGATGTATCACGACTTTTTCCTCCTTCGCTAAATCGGGTGGGCATGGCCAGCGCATGATGCATCTGGCCCATGGGCCGCAAGTTTGACACCCCTGTTCTAGAATTTAAGAGGAAAAAAATTAAAATTTATATAGTAGTAGTAGTAATTGGTAGTAAGTAGTAATTGGGTAGGCTTCATTCTGTCTTCACTATGAGTTGTATTGTGTTGGAGGGGGTGCACTGAGGGAGCTCAACCAATCTCATTGTATGTATGTTGTGCACTGACAATAAAAATCTGAATTTGAATTTGAATTTCTAAACAGATTTTCTTTGAAGGGGGAATGGGATGAAGGCAGGGAGAAAAAAATAGATTTTTTCAATCATTCTACACTGTCCTTGTAGACAGTACAGACATTAAGCATAGCTGCTTAGTTGTAAAGGTGCGGTTCTTAGCTAAAAGTTTTTTTAAAAGGCTTTCCAAAGGACACGCTGACTGGGATTTTGGGAGTTGCAATCCCAATACATCTGGACAATGGGGAAGGCCAGTAGAGTCCAAACTGAATCAGATGGCTTCCAGATCCAATTTAGTAGGAAGCACATGTTAGTAGTCCTACATTCTGACAATATAGTTTGGCAATAACTATGTCTGGACTACATGAAATCATCCTGTGAAGATACTCTTTTGCACACCAGAAAGGAGCATCTGTGAACTGGAAAAACTCTTTTGTTTTAGAATATAATATTCCTTCTTGCCTCTTGGGACCATGTAGCCTGCCAGTTTGCTTTTCTAGTTGGATAGCCAGACACATTTATGCAATTCTCCAGACCTTGTGACAATTCATGAACTTGTCCTTTCCATTTGTACTAACACCATATAACCCATGAGTAGCAGAAGTATAGATGTAATAGGGTAATGACACTTCTGTTTTATTTAGTAGAGTTTCATAGCCCTGTATCCTCCAGCTCAGCTGAGAAATACTTTTTGTAAGCAGAACTCTTTACTTATGAATACTAAAGTTCTATTGATGTAAAAATTCTCATTGATGTATCCATATAGAAATGGGACATTTGGCACCAGGCAAATTTACACAGGGGGAATAGTTCTCGACTTACAATCATAATTTAATTTTTAAAAGCATTTTTTCGGCCAAAGAGGTTGTAGAAAAAAATACTTAAAAATTTTTTTTAAAAAAAGCCTCTGATGATTGTGCGGCTCAGCTGGGCATGGGGGGGGCGCAGGGATTTTTGCTACCAGTTCTCCGAACCATCCGCAATTATCGCTACCGGATCAGACAATCCGGTCCGAACCGGAAGCATTTCACCCCTGATTACTATCATGTAAGAATCTTTGGGGTGGCTTTAAATAATGTAATGAGCGAAAACTCCTGGGAAAAGTGAAAAATTATTAGGGACGAAATAAATTGAGGAAGGGACTATAAGAAAGGACTGGGTGTAAGAAGAAGAAATTGGTGGATTTGGAAAATCTGAATGCAAAGCAAAGGGTTTGCTGGAGTTGTAGCTTTAATATACAACAGTGATGGCTAACCTTTTTGGCATCGCGTGCCAGGAGAGTGGGGTGCGGGGGGGTCGCACGCACACATGCCCACGCGCATGCCCACGCAACCCCACCCACCCCCGCTTCTGGCACATGATGGCCTGGTAGGCCCGTTTTTCTTTCTTACCTGGTCCCAGATCCTCTCTATACATCTGGGAAGGGCGAAAACAGCCTTTCCCACTCCCTTGGAGGCCCTACGGAGGCTGAAAGGACCTATTTCCCAACTCTCGGTGGGACAGGAAGTGACATTTTTTGCTGTCCCCAGCCTCCAGAACCTCTCTAGGAGTCTCTAGGAGTCTCTCTAGGAGTCTCTGGAGGCTGGGGACAGGAAAAAATGTCACTTCCTGTCCCACCGGGAGTCGGGGAATGGGCCCTTTCAGCCTCCGTAGGGCCTCCAAGGGAGTGGGAAAGGCTGTTTTCCCCAGATGCATAGAGAGGATCTGGAGCCAGGTAAGAAAGAGAAACGGGC
Source organism: Pantherophis guttatus (assembly GCF_059756535.1). Classification (NCBI taxonomy): domain Eukaryota; kingdom Metazoa; phylum Chordata; class Lepidosauria; order Squamata; family Colubridae; genus Pantherophis; species Pantherophis guttatus. Next base: position 285,269,495 of record NC_142063.1, on the reverse strand, counting down.
CTTCCCCACCCCCACCCCCCCGGCCCTCCAGAGGCAGGAAACAGCCTGTTTCCCTACTTCTGGTGGGCCCAGAAGGCCCAAAAATCAGCTGGGTGCCACGTGCATATGCCCCAGAGCTGAGCAGGCGTGCCCACTAATATGGCTCTGTGCCACCTGTGGCACGTGTGCCATAGGTTCGCCATCACGGATATACAAGATACACAGGGGTGGGATTCAGCCGGTTCATACTGGTTCGAGTGAACCGGTAGATGTGACCTGCAGGTGGACTCGCTCACTTGCCCCGGCACTATGCCATCCTATTTAGCTGCGTTTTTTTAAAGCTGCGTGGAAGCAAAGTGCATGTTCAGAAGGCTGCATGCGCGCGCTCAGATTTTCGGTGCTGCAGCGAACCGGCTGTTAAATTATGCGAAGCCGACCTCTGAAGATACATTAATAAAGAGATTGGGCACAAAACTTTCAGGAACCAGTGATGATGGAAACATGGGAAAAGATTTGGGTCAGAAATGTTAAATTTACGCAAGCACAAAATTTGAGAGAGAACTTTTATAAAATGTTTTATAGATGGCACTTAGATCCTAAAAAATTATCATGTATGTACCCGAATTTGCAAGCTAAATGTTGGAGATGTGAATATGATGATGCAACCTATTATCATATATGGTGGACCTGCAAGAAAATCAAGGCATTTTGGATAAAAATTTGGTGGGTGATGCAGAACATTCGGAAAAAAAGGTTGAAATTTACTCCTCAATTGTTTTTACTGGGTATAACGATGGACTGTACAGTATTAGAGACTAAATTGATTTTGAACTTAATATCAGCAGCAAGGCTGTTGGTAGCGCAATACTGGAAGAAGGACTTTTTGCCTACTATTGAAGAGTGGATACTGAAAGTAATGAACTTAACAGAAATGGCGAAAATCTCAGCGTATTTGAAGGACTATACACAAGAAAGATACGTGTCGGAATGGAGAAGATGGATTGATTATATTCAAAATAAGTATCAGACAAGAAAATATCAAATAGCTTATGAATGAACGTTAAGTATTAGAAGTATTATGTTATCTATAGTGGAGTTAAGGTTTCGGGGGGGATTTAGTAGTCTGAGGATAGATAGGTTAATTTAGTTTATGATTGTTAATTGAAATACCCTGTATTTTGCTCTGGGAAGTCGGGGGAGGGGGAGGGGAGGGGAGGGAAAGGGTGGGGGGAATATTGGGGGAGGGGGAAATCTTTTTTTTTTTTTGTAAAACTTCAATAAAAAAAAATAAAGAGATTGGTGAAGTTTGAAACATCTGTACAGGTCATCCTCACCTTATGACCACAAATGAGGCCAAAATTTCTGTTGCTAAGCAAGACAGTTTTTAAGAGAGTTTTGTTCCATTTCATGATCTTTCTTGCCCCAGTTTTTTAAGTGAATCACTGCAGTTGTTAACTTAGTAACACGGTTGTTAAGTGAATCTGGCTTCCCCCTTGACTTTGCTTGTCAGAAGGTTGCAAAAGGGGATCCACATGATCCCGGGACACTGCAACCGCCATAAATATGAATCAGTCGCCAAGTGTTTGAATTTTGATCACGTGACCATGGGGCTGCTGCGTCATAAGTATGAAAACGGTCATAAGTCACTTTTCTCAGTGCCATTGTAACTTTGAAAGGTCGCTAAGTGAACTGTTATAAGTCGAAGATTACCTGCAATAGCCATGATAGGCGTCATTTGGAGGATCTTGTCCTAGAGCAGGCTGGCACACAGGTGGGCCACAGGCGGCATGCAACTCAACAGCCTTTTTTCAACAGCAAATTCACTGCTGCCAAAAGTCACCATCACTGCCTCCTAGCTGTTCTCAGCCACCTGTGCCCCAAAAGAAAGTCTTCCAAGAAGCTTCAACACTTCTAGTCTCACCAACACTGCCAGTCTAGATTGCCACTAGCCAGGGGTGAAATCCAAAATTTTTCCCTACCGGTTCTGTGGGCGTGGCTTGGTGGGCGTGGTGTGGCTTGGTGGGCGTGGCAGAGGAAGGATATTGCAAAATCTCCATTCCCTCCCCACTCCTAGGGGAAGGATATTGCAAAATCCCCATTCCCTTCCCACTTCTGGTGATATTTGCTGGTTCTCCGAACTGCTCAAAATTTCCGCTACTGGTTCTCCAGAACCTGTCAGAACCTGCTGGATTTCACCCCTGCCACTAGCCACCAAACACCTGATGAGCATGTCATCTATTCCTTTATGGCTTCCAATTATCTTCAAAAGTACTAGTGTAGCTCTTTCACCTTTACAAGTTGTACAGACCTATCCTAGGCAATGGTTTAAACACTTTAGGTGAACGATGCTAGGAAAATATCTGTTTTCCTTACAAAGCAGACTGCTATCTGCTTTTAGCAATAGCACATAGACTCGTATACCATTTCACAGTGCTTTACAGCCCTCTCTAAGCAGTTTACAGAGTCAATATATTGCCCCCAACAATCTGGATCCTCAATTTTACCAACCTTGGAAGGATGGAAGACTGAGTCAACCTTGAGGCGGTGAGAATCAAACTACTAGCAGTTGGCAGAATTAGTCTGCAGTTCTGCATTCTAACCACTGCGCCACCATGGCTCTTTTCCAATCAATTGCAAAAAATAAAGATTTCCATCTCTTTAACTGGGTACATTCAATTGCAACTGGTTTTCTTTCTAGTTCTATGCCAGGAAGAGCTAGGGACAACCATTGAAGTATGTGGAAAAGCTGCTCAGAACTACCCAAAGATGTTTTCTACCCATTTGTAGGAAACTTCCTTAGCTGATGAAATTATCAATGAAACTACCTTTGTTGCTAGTATCACTGTTAGTTTTATCTCCAGAGTCGCTGCTCTCAATTTTATTATTTTATTTCAAGGAAGAGGAAAAAGAAATCTTTAGAAGATCTCCAAATTAATTTCATTCAGCTATATATTCTCCTCTGTTGTGCTCTGGATGTCAGAAGAGGCAAGTCAGAACTTCAAGCAGAAATTATAATATTATCTGACATTTCCTGTATGGTTTAGTTTTGATTTGCCCTGCAGGGGACAGGTGTCACTGAAATAATGTTTGCATCACAATCTGAGCCCTGGGTGCATTCAGATAAATTGTCCATATACATATATTGTAAACAGCTTGTTATTCCAGCAAAAGTCTTCTCTTAGTGGGGGGTTTTCGGGCATCCAGCTGAGCTTCTGATGGTAGAAGGAGCTAATAGCTGTCCAAGGCCCGAAGGCCTTTCATGGATTTTAGGATTAATTATACATTGACTGTTTCCTTTTCTTTGCTTTGATCTATGCAACAGTGCTTTCAGGATGTTTTTATACTGCTACCCTGCAGGCAAAGCTGCAACAACCAGGTGCAAGGTGGAACAGCATCTACTGAGTAAGGGTAGTGTAATTTTTTTTTTAAAGTGGCTGACAATGCTAAGGTCAATAAAATACTTACAAACAACCAACATCTGATTCTTAAGATGTGGTCTACAGCCTTTCCAAAATCTAAAGCCCTCTATGCGGGGGTGGGGGGCAGAGATCTACCATCTGATGCACTGACATCCAGCATTTCTAGAGGCTTCAGATTGGAGAAGACTGTAATCACAAAACAGAGATCCGCGACAGCAGGATAGCAGTATGGCATTCCAACCCAGTTCGATCCCCCACCTCCCAAATTATTTCGCATTCTACAGTTACTGAGCATACCCACTTCTCACTGGCTAATTAAAAACGGTTCTGGCTTTTTCTTTTAATGCTGCAAATTCTCGTCCTTTCTTTAGCATACGGAACTCTTCTCTTTAATCATCCTTGTTACTGCTGTTACCTAGCTGTTGACTGTCAATACTTTCTGTTGGAAGATGTTCTGAACATTTAGCAGGGATGGTTGAAATGCAAGACCATAATGACAGCATGACAGTCCTATCATGCTGTAGACCTCAACAGTTTTTCGGGAACGTGCTGAGTGCTAGAAAGTGTTAATATCCCACCATGAAGCTCCAGAACATCAGGGGCCAAATGGGGGCTACAGAATCGTAGAAGAATTCTAATCCAAAACACAAAGGAACGAAGGATTAAACAAGCACAGATGTTTTCTAGGGATGTCCACCCCATTTCTGGGAAAAAGCCCACTGCAGCTGTTGTCCTCCTGATGCTCTATTTGCTTAGGCAGACCAGCCTACATTAACCTCTCAGCTCATTTGAGTTTTGTCCTTTTCTGTTTAAAAAATAAAGAAGGAGGACTCTGATGAACACTTGCCTACACCAGTAACTTATCCAGATTAAAACATTCTATGTTGCTCTTTTAGATTATTTCAAAACAAATTGGAATGTACCTTCTGAATGTGAGCAGCCTTGCAGCAAACAGGAGGAAGCTGACCTGTTCAGAATGATAAAGGTATGGGAAAGGGGAAGCAAAATGGTGAGAGGTTTGAGGCAACTCCTTTTTGAAGAAAGGTTGCGGTATCTATCACACTGTAATTTAGAAAACCAAGCATGAGAGAGGTGTACAGTATATGGGTAGCAACAGACCGAGAAGAATACTAGAAACTGTTCTCCGAGGAAAATATCTATCAGAGAGTTAGAAAGACTCAGTAAGCACTATTTTTCATCCTTACTGCCTAAAGATTTTACCATGCCTCTGCTGCTTTAGATATTCAAGCCTATTACAAGATGCCAACTGCAAACCAGCACTAGTGAGTTGTAAGTATCAATGTATAGCCTTTGCTACCATAGAAATCAACTTCCCTCTCATCGGTACACACATTTCCACTCAAAACTTCAACCTCTCTGTCAGTGTAGAGAAGCACAAAGATAACACTGTAGGAGATATGTAGACATTAGCAAAACATGAACTGAGACCCTCAATAAAGTAAAATGTAAAGGTAAAAGTTTCCCCTGTCCAGTCACGCCCGACTCTAGGGAGTGGTGCTCCTCTCCATTCCTTAGCCAAGGGAGCCAGTGTTGGAAGACACTTCTGTGGTCATGTGGCCAGCATGACTTTACACACTGAGGCGCACGGAACACTGTTACCTTCCCACCGAAGTGGCACCTATTTTCTAATCGCATTTGCATACTTTTGAACTGCTAAGTGGGCAGGAGCTGAGGCAAGTAACAAGTGCTCACTCCATCGTGTGGCACTCGGGTCTTGAACCCAGGCTGTCAGTTTTCCAGCTGACAAGCTCAGCATCTTTAACCGCTGAACCACCGCGCCCCAATCAATAAAGTACAGTTGTGGCATTTCTTGTGGTATCTGTTTCCTGACCTAATCTATCATGAAGTTGTGATTGTTTGTAAATGTTTGTGCTGGAAATGTGATTTCAGTGGCATTAACTCTTCAGCACCTCACAATCTACTGACCATAAGTGGCAGAAAAAAAATTAAGGATTGTTCTATGTTTTGTCTTTGTCTTTCAGTCTGCCTGCTTTTCATGATATTATTAAACTCAAATTACTAATCTGTCATTGTTCCCAAAACACACATTTTTCTTACCTCTCTTCATGATAGGATATAGCTAGCTAGGTAGATGCTAGTTTTGCCTATCCCTTTCATATATTTTATATGCATATATAACCTTATTTCAGTTAAAATTATAAACTATTGCACTAATTCTTGCTCAAACTAGATTTCTATTCTCAGGAAAACTCACACACTTGAACAGTTTTCACATTGGAGAAATAGTCTTACCCTGACCTTCCTGCTCACATTTACCCAGGCCAGCCTGGGGGAAAGTCCTCAGATACTACTTATTGCCTATATATATATATATATATATATTTGATTTATATGCCGCCCTTCTCCGGAGACTCAAGGCGGCTTACAATGCGTTAAGCAATAGCTTTCATACTTTTGTATATTTATACAAAGTCAGCTTATTGCCCCCACAAACTGGGTCCTCATTTTACCTACCTTAGAAAGGATGGAAGGCTGAGTCAACCTTGAGCCTGGTGAGATTCGAACTTACAGTAATTGCAGACAGCTGGTGTTAATCACAGGCCCAGTATTTGACTGACTGTTTTTAAAATTGTCTAAACGGGTCACCAACATTCCTTGGTTGTGAGCTCTGTGCCTTGCTTTTTTTTGCTTTTTTTCCTGCCTCTGAAAGCCTCTGAAAAGAGCTTCAGAAAAAAAGCCTCTGAAGCTCTGTTTGGGGGCTTTTTTTTCTGAAGCTCTGTCTGGGGGCTTCTTTTCTGAAGCTTCATTTCTGATGCTTTTTTCAGCCTCTGAAACCTCAGTTTGAGAAGCTGGGCTGGGCTATATTCAGAGTATAAAATGCACCCAGATTTTCACCCTCTTTTTTGGGGGGGAAAAGGTGCGTCTTATACTTCGAAAAATACAGTATATTGGAACTGAAAAAAGTTAAAAGGGAGCTAACAAATTGATCAAAGGTCTCAAATGCCTTGCCTAAAAGAAGAGGGTAGGATATTTTGAGGTGCTTTGATCAGATTTATATACCAAGATTAAAATGTGTTTCTGACATGGTTTCACCATGATCTTATTTATTTATCAAATTTGTACAGCCACCCATCTCCAAAAAAAAAAAAAGAAAAAAACCTCTCAACTTTGGGTGGTGTACAAAAGCCAAGAATGAGAAAGCTGATAGACACCTGTAGCTGACCTATTTGCTAGATTTATATATTGCCTTTACTTCAGAAAAAAGAAAATGAATGGCATTCATCAAAACTCCTTCCTTCATTTTTTTCTCCAAAACAAAATATTGACTAGGGTAAAGTTGAATGATGGTCATCTTCCCAAAGCTATTCAATGAATTTCCATAGTTGAGGGTGAATTTGAACTTGACTTTCTTTAAATCTAATCCAGCTTCCTGTTTTGGCGGTGGCTTTGAGAAATATGGCCCAAGTTCTTTGAGAAATAAATGGGTAATCATGGGATAAGGGATGCAGTGGCTTACTTTTAATCACAGGATCCAAGATATGTGTCTTCATGAGCAATCATGGAAACAAGTTTTAGACGGTAGGTGGCGCTAAAAGACTATGTTAACTTCATAATCTATATCCTTCAACCCACATATCAGAGGTCAGTTGAAGCAGGAAGTATCCAGAATTATTTCAACCCAGCACAAGCTAAGTTGAATTTATTTGTGGCTCTTCTTTGTTGCAGACATGTGGCAGCAGTTTCTGCAGACTGTCCGGTGAGTGTAAAAACGGCAACCAAATTGGGGAGGGGGCAGCATTTGAGTGACAGGCAGTTGACTTTTGCCTGGATTTCTACTAAGGAAGCCATTCGAGTAGTGAAGAAGCACTGATTGTACTGCTGCTGGAGGGAAGTGGAGATCCTCAATATAAAGGCAGCCACTCCTAATTGTTGTGGACAAATGGTGCAATAAAAGTGATAAGATCTTATTTATGGATAAATGAAGTTGCAGTGCTTGCAGCTTCAGGCTCCAGATGTATCTTAATTCTTGCCTCTTATGTAAACATGCATAGAAAACATAATGGAAAACCCTGGACATAATGAAATGTGCATATAGTATATGCATGGAATGAAGGAAAGTATATTCTGTATTGAGGATATCATGAAAGGATATAATGGAAGAACCATACCATAGTTTTCCCTTTGCAAATATTGAGGAAGTGAATTTGCAGTCTGTTTCAAATTAACATTCCTAAAATTCCTTGGTGCTGAAGTACTCTCTAACCGCTAAATTCTTAGGCGATATTTTTTTATGTAACCCACAGCAATGCTCTACATGAGGTTGCTCTTCAGCACCTTCAGAAGTTTCAACTGGTGCACAATGCAGCTGCCCAGGTAGCAAAAGGTGTTAGATGTTTTGACCCCACTGCTACGTGAGCTGCATTGGTTATCAGTGTGCTTCCAAGTGCAATTCAAGGTGCTGGTTGTCACTTTCAAAACACTTTGTGGCTTTGGGATTCAGTTACCTGAAGGATTTATTTTTTTTCTTGATTGTTTTGACTCATCCAATCCGGTTGGGCAGGTTGGGCATGCTCTTGGTTCCAATAGCCAAGGAATGTTAGCTGGTTAGGAGTGATGGCTTTTCTGCTGTAACCCCCACCCTGCTGAACAAACATCCTCCAGATATTAGGATATGCCCAAACTTCTTAGTGTTTTGTAAAGTCTTGAAGAACGGAGCCTGAGTGGCGCAGCAGACTAATGCTACTGTTAAAGGTAGTATTTAGCTTCCAGCTGCCTGCAATTACTGCGAGTTCAATTCTCACCAGGCTCAAGGTTGACTCAGCCTTCCATCCTTTCTAAGGTAGGTAAAATGAGGACCCAGTTTGTGGGGGCAATAAGCTGACTTTATATAAAATATACAATAGTATGAAGACTATTGCTTAACGCATTGTAAGCCGCCCTGAGTCTTCGGAGAAGGGCGGCATATAAATCAATTTTTTTAAAAAAAATGTGCCCAGGCCTTGTTTTTCAAAAGACAGATAGAGACTTGCTGAGGCTAAGATTAATCACAATTATGCAATAATGCTAAACTGCTCAGTTGGCTAAGCATTTTTATCTCCCTAAACTCTTATCAATTTAGTGCAAGCATGAAAGCATGTAAAAATGGAACGATGACACCAACCCCTCCCCTATCCCTGTGGCTCCTGAAAATAGTACAAAGGAATCCGCAAATCAGCTTTTATTGCATATATATCAAAAAGAAAAGAAGCAGGGAAGGCAGGTATCATACGTAGAAGTTCTGCTTATGACTTAGCTCCATTTGTGATTGACTTTTTTTTTATAAATGTATGCAATTGAATGGAATGCAGGGGGAGGATATAGAAAAGAGCATAGCAATGACAGTGTTCTGTGGTTAGACCGACTCCTGTACACAGTGATAATGTGCAAAAGAGGGGGGTAATCCATCCAATTCCTTTGTATATTCACATTAACTGCATAATCAGAATAGTTCCATTTATTAATGAAATTATACAGAAGCAGCAGAGACAGCGTAGAAATCTGCAATGGGGCTCACAAAATATCAGGCTCTTGTAGGACTCAGCTTCCTAATTAAACAATATGGATAGGTTCTGGAGGAGACTAACATTTAAAAAAATAATGTTGACATTAAGTGAGGAAAGAGGGACCCAGTTTTTTTCTCATGTGGTTAAGTTACTACGCTAGAAACCAGGAGGCTGTGAATTCTAGTACCACCCTAGGCAGGAAAGACAGCTGGGTGACTTTGGGCCAGTCACACTTTCTCAGCCTATAATGTCAGGCTTTCTCAGCCTATAATGTCAGAACAACAAGCCAGTCGTTCAATTTCTGTCGCAACTAATGGATCAATATCTGGTTGATCCAAAGAAGAAGAGTCTGAACCTGCAGGAAACCAGAAAAGAAACCAAGTGGGGAAAGAATAGAATAGAATAGAATAACAGAGTTGGAAGGGACCTTAGAGGTCTTCTAGTCCAACCCCCTGCTTAGGCAGGAAACCCTACACCACTTCAGACAAATGGTTATCCAACATCTTCTTAAAAATTACCAGTGTTGGAACATTCACAACTTCTGGAAGCAAATTGATCCATTAATTGTTCTAGCTGTCGGGAAATTTTTCCTTAGTTCTAAGTTGCTTCTCTTCTTGATTGCTTCTTGTTCTACCCTCAGGTGCTTTGGAGAATAGTTTGACTCCCTCTTCTTTGTGGCAACCCCTGAGATATTGGAACACTGCTACCATGTCTCCCCTAGTCCTTCTTTTCAGAAAGAATAATCTTCTTAATTCAAAATTCATGATAATTTAGGAATGGGAGAATAAATGACTATTTCCCCCACCACTTTTGGTCAGTTTGAAACAGCACTATAGGAGTGAATGACAATCGCACTGCTGACTTCAAAATGATTTGGAAAGATTAAGAAATGTTGCCCTAGAGGAGTGCCCTTACATGAAATATTTCCAGCTACATTACAGAAAATAGAAGGTTCCTTCCCTATGCCAGGAAAGCACCAAATAATATTAAGTAAATCATTAAATGATCTTACATTAGTTACTGTCTTTCCTATATTCAGTTAAAGGTTGGGAAATAATAGCAGCACCTTAGAATTAAGTTTAAAGATGAGAAGAGGAAACATTTTAAATTCCCAAACACATATAGATGATATGCTATTATTATTTCTCTGCTTGGATAGAAACTAAAATAATTTCTCTGGTTTTTTGTTTTTTTCTTCATATGCCACTGATCCCAGGTCAAAGGGCAGTTTCAGGCTTTTTCTATTGCGAAAAAAAGTAAATGTATAATCCAAAATCATGTACCAAGTTAATAGTTGTCTGAAGAGACCTTGCAGAAGACACTGGAGTAAGGTTTTCAAAAATGAAATATGCACTATTTATTTGGCGTTAACAGGTCAATCATTTAGTTAAGGTTCTTTTTCAGATAGGTGATCTCACCACCACCCCACCACCACCCCCACAATATGTAGCTGTTACTCATTTTCTATAAAGGATTGTACTCTTGTTTTTGGAAAATTACATGCTTTTTTCCACTGAAAGTCTTCCCCTTTTATTGCTAAAAATTTGAAAAAAAAAAACATAGTAACTATGTTGATCATGAGGGGTGAAAAATCCAAAGCTTTAAAGCCGATACCTTTAATAAACTAACTACAATATTGCAAATTGCTACAAGTTTTCAAGTTTCTTTACTCAGCCAGCTTCCACACTCAATAATTTGAAGTTCCACCCATATGCAAATTAATATCTGTTGAAGTTTGTTAGTCCACATATCAACAAGTTGTCACATTTGGGAAATACTGATCTAGGTATGGGGTGTCAAACTCGATTTCATTGAAGGCTGCATCAGGGTTGTGTTTGACCTTGGGGGGCCGGAGTGGGTGTGGCCAGGGTGGGCGTGGCCAGCTTGACATCACTCGTGTCAGGGGTGCCTGTGGTGGCCCAAGTTCTCTGCCAGCAAAAACAAGCTCCCAATCTCCATTTTCGGCTGGGATGGCCTCCTGCAACCCTCTGCCAGAAAAAATGCAGCCCTCCCGAGCTCCATTTTCGCTGGCAGAGGGTTGCAGGAGGCCATCCCAGCCAAAAACGGAGATTGGGAATCAATTTTCGCTGGCAGAGGCACTGCAGGCTGGTCCGTCACTGTTTCCAGGGTGGCCTCGTGGGCCAGATCCAAGCACCGCGCAGACCGGATACAGCCCACAGGCCTTGAGTTTGACACCCCTGATTTAGGTAATGCCTGTAGTTCAAGCTGGGACTCAGTATAGTCAAGCTGTGGTGTAAGGTTTCCTGCCTAAGCAGGGGGTTGGACTAGGAGACCTCCAAGGTCCCTTCCAACTCTGTTATTCTATTCTATAAGCTCTTCGGTCAGTGAATCTGTAGACTCTGATTCTGAACAAGTTGTTTATGTTGAAAGTTGTTATACTTTGGGTTTATTAGGGGAGTAGATAAATAGATAAGGGACAAACTTGCCTGTCCTTATATCAATCAAGAAAAAAAGTAGGACTTACACACTTTACCTATTGTATGTTTTTGCTCCCCAATTTTTATCTCAGGTACCACTACTTACCTTACTGATAAAAACTGGGTTCACCATTTCTGTTGTGTAGCAAGCATCAGCATGAAACGGTGGCAGAAATGTATGAAGATGCAGTTATGTCTTTAAGGTGTGGTTAAAAACAAAGTGGCCAAAAAACTGAAGTCCCATCCTTTTGTTAACATGTGTTCAGTGAAAGATATATAAAAAATATAGAGCTCATGACAGTGGATATCATCTTGCCTCTTTTGATCCGCTCTCCAACATCCCTGTCCAGATAAAATCCATATTATCTCAATTATCTGTTATCTTGAAACTTATATTTTAAATCCTGGGAAACTTTCCCCCCCATATATTTGTCATTTTATCTGCAGGTTCTGGCTGCAAATGTCATTTTTCTTCTTTAATCAGAGATCCTTTCAGCTTCTACCTCACATTATTTTGATTATTTTATAGGTCTTATGACACGTCTCAGCAAAATGTGATCACAGCTTCTTGTGTTATAGGAGGTGGAAGCCTCCTGATTTACTGGCTCCTGACAAGGCGCAGGATGAAGACTCTAGAAATAGGAGAGGGATGGTGGGGCTTAGGTGAAAAACCATCAAGAAGTCAAGAAGATGAAACCATTAGACCATTCCAAGTTTTCACCTCTGAGAAAGAAATCCAGGTATGAACAAACATGAGCAAAATCAAGAGACTTTGAGAATTAACTATACCGCCAGAGTGATGAGTCACATGAAAGATTAGAGAAGTCAAAATGGAGGTTGCAACGGCACAACCATCTCACCCAAACCCCTTTATTTGCTGAGGGGGGGAAGGCAGGGCTTCAATCCCATAGTGGCAGAGTGCAACTTAACTATGAACATCTCCTCATGTCTGCCCTTGTGTATTCTTGTGCATCTTTTACCTCATACTATATAATAACTATGTTACATTTGGCACGTTGAATATACATCAGGCATTTATTGTAGATTGTATGCATACTTATGGGTCCCATTGCTTACTACGTAGAACAGTGGTGTCAAACTCATGGCCCGCAGGCCAGATGCGTCACACACTGGCCGCACCCATGCCCGGTTTAGCAAAGGGGAGAAAAGTTGCGATACATCACGTGACGACAATGTGATGACGTGAGTTTGACACCCCTGATGTAGAATATCATATAGCCAGAAATGGGCTGCTGCCGGTTCGGACTGGTTCGGGCAAACCGATTGTTATGATTCTGCACAGTTCAGCGAACCAGCAAATCCCACAATTGGCTGGCCCCTCCCACCCTGCCCCACCCTTCACTATCTCACCTCACCCGCGTTGGCCAGTGGCTAGAGTCATGTCTAGCTACTCTCTGGCTCGCTTGCCCATACCACACAGCCCAGCTGATCTCCGCGCCTCGCCCACTTGCCTGCCTTCATCACAGCCTACCATGCCGGCCACGTGATCCAGCTAATCTCCACGCCTCACCCTCTTTCCTGCCTTCGCCGTGGCCTACCATGCCGGCCATGTGGCCCAGCTGATCTCTGCGCCTTGCCAGCTCTGCTCACTGCTGCTGACCACCAAGGTAAGGCGCTCGGCCGAAGGGCCACCTTGGGGTTGACACGGCGAGGCCCGGCTGCCTTTCGGGCCTGGCTCTCACCATCCTTCCGCCTGCATGCCGCCCGCTTGCCCTTTGCCTCAGGTCAGGGTCCGGGGGTGCGCCTTCCCTAGGGCCTCCACCCGCATGCCATCCACTCATCCTTCGCCTCAGGTTAAAAAGCTAAAAATATTGTCAGAACAATTGCTCTAAGTTCAGCAGAAGCGAAAAGGTTTTTTTCTAAAATGAACATCATATGTTCAGAGAAGTCACCTGTTTCCAACATAACAAACCTAATGACCATTAGTGTAACTAACTCTAAAAGAATGGGGACCCTATTCCTACAGTCAAAAAATAGTTGCAAGCACATCACACAGCTGATGATGCTCTGGGGTTAAGACTGAAGAAAAGTGAAAGTGAGGACACCAATCAAACAGCAATTTGGAAATTCCTTAAAGCTAAATAACACTTTTATTGTTCTTATATATGTATTTGTGTACCTCTTTTATTATTTTGTGTACCTCTTTTACTGTTCTTATTTAAGTATTAAATGCACGAAATAAAAAACTACCTTTTGGTATATCTTTTTTTTAGGAAAAGAAGTGACGTCAAGTTGGCCACGCCCACCCAGTCACATGACCACCCAGCCAAGTCCACCCAGGCAGTCATTAGGGCAGAGAACTAGTTGTTAAAAAGTTTGAAGCCCACCACAGCATGCAGCCATCAGTTCTGTCCAGTGTTACATGAGTTCAAATAAAATGACAAACAGTTGTCTTTTTAGGCTGCCTTCTCCAGCAACAACATGCTTTTAAAATACCTGCTATAATATCATCCTCATAAGAAATTCTCTCTTTGTCTCTTCTCTTTAGGATTTATACCTTCGGCTTGACCAGACCCGCTATACACCACCACTAGAGGGAGCTGCCTTTAATTATGGTTTCAACTCAAATTATTTGCAGAAAGTGGTCTCCTATTGGAGAAATCAGTTTGACTGGCAGAAACAAGTTAAAATCCTTAACCAGTACCCACATTATAAAACTACTATTGAAGGTAAATTCTTCCCCATTGAACTTTACTTATATCTCTCCTGTAATGGAGCAAAGATCTCGTGTCCCGCCTGTTTCTGAATTTCACATTAAACTTCCTCTGCTATTCAGTAGGCAGTTTTTTGTTGTTGTTGTTTGTTCCATTCCATTGTGTCCAATTCTTAGAGACTGCTTGAAAAAGGTCCCTGCATTTTTCTTGGCAAGGTTTTTCAGAAGTGGTTTGCCATTTCCTCCTTCCTAGGGTTGAGAGGAAGTGATTGGCCCAAGACAGGGATGGGTTCTACTTACTTTTACTACCGGTTTGCAACGGGGCCGTGCGCGCGCACTTTTCTGCACAAGCACAGAAGCTTATGCGCATGCGCAGAAGCATTTTGATGACGTCAGGGTCGGTGGGCGGAGCCTCCCGCCGGTTTTACTACCGGTTCTATAGAACCAGTGCGAACCGGGGGCAACCCACCACTGGCCCAAGGATACCCATCTGGCTTTGTGCCTAAACAGGACTAGAACTCATGGTCTCCCAGTTTTTCACCACTACACCAAACTGGCTCTCATATGGCACTCACTGTTAATTGTATTGAATTTCCAACAGGGATAGAAGTTCATTTCATTCATGTGAAACCATCTCATATCTCAAAAGACCAAATTGTCAGACCTTTGTTGATGGTGCATGGCTGGCCTGGCTCCTTTTATGAATTTTACAAGATCATTCCTTTGCTTACTGGCTCATCCAGTCGTCTTTCAAACAGTGAAGATGTAGTCTTTGAGATTATTTGTCCATCCATCCCAGGCTATGGCTTTTCTGAGCCTCCCCACCAGCAGGGTAAGTTATTTTCCTAGCAAACGGTTTTAATTTATTATAATTAAATCATACTGTGATTTTTTTTTCTTTACGGAGGAACACGGAGTAATATGTTGGACACTCTGTGGCTGTACAAACTGCATGTCAATACAGTCTTCTGGCATTTTAAGAGTTAGTGAATTTGTTGTGACCTTGGTTTGGATGGACTATTTCTTCAAGTATAGGAAGAGAAGAGATTATCAACACGAGGTAAGAGAGAAATGAAATGCAAAAGGCCCAGACTATTTATGAGCCGTGGTGGCATAGTGGTTAGAATGCCGTACTGCAGGCTACTTCCACTGACTGCCAGCTGCCTGCAGTTTGGCAGTTCGATCCTGGCTGGCTCAAGGTTGACTCAACCTTCCATCCTCAGTAAAATAAAATCATATCAGTAAAATGAGGACTCAGATTGTTGGGGGCAATATGCTGACTGTGTAAACTGCTTACAGAGGGCTATAAAGCACTGTGAAGTGGTATATAAGTCTGAGTGCTATTACTATTGGCAAATTAGTAATTGTGACTGGGGTTGCTTAATCCATGTTGCACAACTGGCAGCAGAGTTAATTCTTGTGTCTACTTGTGCCATCTAGCGGTCACCTGGCCTATATATACAGGTAGCCTCGACTTACAGTTCTTTTAGTGACCGTTTGAAGTTACAATGGCACTGAAAAAATGACTTATCATTTTTCACACTTATGACCATTGCAGTATTCTGTGGTCATGTGATTTACATTCAGATGTTTGACAACCGACTCACATTTATGATAGTTGCATATCCTGGGGTCATATGATCCTTTTTTGTGAGCTTCTGACATGCAAAACCAATGGGAAAGCCAGATTCACTTAAGAACGGTGTTACTGATTTAACAGCTGCAGTGATTCATTTAACAAATGTGGCAAGAAAGATCGTATAATGGGGTAAAACTCACTTAACAAATTTCTCACTTAGCAACATAAATTTTGGTCATAAGTTGAGGACTACCTGTAACAGTTTGGGGCCACATACAGGCATTCTTGCATTATGAAGTGATGAGCGCTACGAGTGGTTAAAAGGCACATAAGTGTTCATGCCACAGATTAAACTAGTGTCGTGTCATAATAAAATCATTTTTAGTAGTTTCTGTGTTCCAGAATCCTATAAATTTGAAATGCTTCTTATACTCTTATTGAATATTGACTTTTCTGATGTCAGATCTGTATTTTATTCTGTTTGGTGTATTCTGATTATAAGTTAAGTTCAAGACAAACACATTTTAATATCACATTTATCCCAACTAACAGGTTTTGACTCAATAGCTGCTGCTCGGATTTTTCACAAGCTGATGCAGAGACTGGGTTTCCAGGAATATTACTTGCAAGGTGGAGACTGGGGCTCCCGAATCACCAAGAACATGGCACAGATGCTGCCAAAGTAAGTGGTTGGAATCTCTGTGTCACTCACTCAGGTGTTTTTACTTACATAACTGTTCTGCCCCAGCTACAGACCCCAAAGAACGCAGCACACACAAAGTTTGTACAGACCTTAGTTTACTAAATTAAATCAGTCTTTTTCAAACAAAGGCTGTTAATTAACTTTCTTAACAGCCTACAAGAATCCAAAGAATAAATAATCGTAATCTTACTATGGTTGGCAGAAAGCCCAGAAGCAATTTGCAGAGAACTAAGATCAAGACGCGAAGGAGAGTGAACGAAGTTGTTCTCTGCAAATTGCCTCAGTCGTCATCCTTCCTTAAATAGGCTAAGGGAGTGGCCAATTAGCCCCAAACCTTACTCTCGAGGAAACCTCCTCCTGAGGAACCACTCCTGGCTTTTGGCAGCTCTGTGCGCCTGTGCATCGAGAAGAAGCCCCTCCTCTTCTTCCTCCTCACTTATGGCAGCTTCTGGAGGTTCTGAAGGCCCTGGCTGAATCCCCGCCTCTGGCACCACATTTTCTCCAGCCTCCTCATTGTCTGACTCGAGTGCCAGCTACACAGGCTGCTGGCACAGCACCACACCAGCCTCCTCGCTGTCGGAATCAGCTACTAATTGCACAGGCCGCTGACAGGCCACAACAACAACATGACAGGAACTGGAATGTTGCAATATCCATGGTATCCAGATTAGATGATGTATGCACTATCAATTTTTCATCATCTAGTTTAGTTGGGCCACTGAAAAGCAGGAGCTTTAATTTACAAGAATGATTCTACTGTGCAAATTAAAGTTGCAGCCATTATCATATAGCTGTACTAATTGTTTTTCCATGTTGTGACTAATCTATTCCTGGAGAGACAACATCTATTGTAAAAAAATATTTAATATTCTGATATTAAATTATCAGAGCAAATAACTTTTGTGGATTGTGGATTCTAGCCCCGCAAAAAATATTTTTTCCTCATGAAGAATTTCTAGATTGTTTAACTATATTCATAGAAAGCAATTGAAAAATGTCAGATATTACAACAAAATAATTTTAGTTAGTTGCCTTTTGCATCCTTTGTCAATATCAGTTTTCTCACATCTCTTAACATTCTTCCCTATTTTGCTTGTTTTAAACATGCTATATTATGCACACTTACTAATGAGTCTCAATTACCACCCAGTAAGTATATTTGGGATCACCTTTGTTTCCTTGATTTCAGATCTGTAAAAGGACTTCATGTCAATATGATCTTTATATCAAAACTTGGTTATGGAGCCATGATAGATATACTACTGGGAGCCTACGTACCATGGCTGGTGGGTCTAACCAGAGAAGATGCACGGCGCATGTTCCCTTTTTTTAAGCACATATTTTATATATTGCGTGAATCCGGGTATATGCATATCCAAGCCACCAAACCAGATACAGCAGGTTTGTAAACTCAATGCTTTATGAAAGATCAAAAACTCAGACATAAGATAAAACAAATTTGAATTTAATGTACAAAACATTTTTAAGGAAGGCATGTAGCATCTATTGAAGTAATGAATCAATATAATAAATTTCAGAGTCATATTGTTCTACTCACAAATCTTGGATTAAAAAATAAATTCAAAAAGTACAAAAAATCAAGACACATTCGTTTTTATATTTCTGATAGAATTTTAAGGGGGCACCTAGTGGTTAAGATGCTAGGCATGTCAACCAGAAGGCTGGCAGTTCGAGACCCAAATACCGTGTAACAGGGTGAACTCCCGTTCCTGCCAACCCAGCAGTTTGAAAGCATGCAAATGCATGTATATAAATAAGTACCACTTTGGTGGTAAGGCAACAGCTTTTCATGGTCTTCCGGGTGCGATTCAAGGGGTTGGTTACCACCTTTAAAGCGCTCCATGGCATAGGACCTGAGTACCTTCAAGACCGACTTCTGCCACCAACAGCCTCCCACCGGCCAGTTCACTCCCACAGAGAGGGTCTCCTCAGGGTGCCATCAGCCAAGTTATGTCGGCTGGCGACACCCAGGGGGAGGGCCTTCTCTGTGGGAACTCCTGCCCTGTGGAATGAACTGCCCCCGGAAATGCATAAGATCTCCGACCTCCGTGTATTTCGCTGTGCCCTCAAGACCCTGCTGTTCCGCCAGGCCGGGCTATCAATGTAATGATTTTTAAATTGGGTTTTAAATTTTGGGGTTTTAAATCTGAGCCGAAATTATGTAATAATTTTAATTATTTTTTAACTGATGTTTGTCTTTGTGTTTTTAATAGGCTGTACCCCGCCCTGAGTCCTTCGGGAGAAGGGCGGTATAGAAATAAATAAATTTATTTATTTATTTATGTATTTATGATCCTCAAGATATAGTCATGCCAGCCACATGATCAAGGAAGTATCTTTGGAGAATGCTGGCTTCTATGGCTAGGAAATGGTGTTGAAAACCCCCCCCCCACTTAGAGTCGGATATGACTGGACAGGGAAAACCTTTATCTTTTTCATAACACATTTTAAACAACTGAAACCAAAATTAAGCACAAAGGATATGTTAAATAATTGGCTAGATTAAACAAAATGAATTCCAAATTGCAGATTCACAATGCTTTAAGCATTTTCAATTTTCTCTCCTACCCAAGAAGACATATATTATCTTCCATGTCCCGTACGCATTATCTAAACCAAGGGACTGCAGTCAACTTTTTGATTGTTGGAATATGACAACAAATATAATTTAAATCACAACTTAACATTTTACTCTTCTGTTACATTAAAAATTGCACATTGATAATGACTACAGTATTGGAAGGATACCAAGATCTGCAACAAATCTATACTTTGATTGTATACACCTAAGCAATTTTTTCTCAATTCTTCAGAACCCTAAGATACCCTTGTTCAAGTTTAATTCACTAAGTTGACCTCTATAAATCTGAAATGGTATTATTTCAGCTGTAGGTAATACATTACAAATTGCATTTGTGTATGTTTGTTACCTCCAGACAATGAAAGTCAAAAAACATTTTCAAACCTATAACTGAACTACAGAAGATGCTGTTCAAATATTATGTACTTCCATGGGAAAAAAGTGTGCAGATGCTTTGAGTTAGCATGCTGTATTTAGCAGCAACCCAACACTCAATATTTCTCATGCTGGGGAAGATAGTTTTTTCAGTCAAGTTAGTTTCATACCTACAAAAAGAGTTAAGCCACCATAATGTCAAAAATGAGAATTGGCTAAAATCCAAATCCCCAATTCTTGCTCACAAATCTTCTTAATAGAGCTTCTAATTCGAATGTAAGCAAGTAATATGAAAGTAAATTTGCTACTTCTCTCACCTAGGGTGTGGCCTGAATGACTCCCCTGTAGGTCTTGCTGCATATATCCTAGAGAAGTTTTCCACATGGACAGATAAATCATTCGTCAACATGGAAGATGGGAATTTGGAAAGGTATGATTATGTATAATAACTATATATTAAAAGAAAAAGAGAAATTGCAAATATGTAACTGCTGGCTTAGAATGATTTGGAGAATATTGCTGAAATATGAACAGTTGCAAGTTATAGAAGATGACTTGCAAGTGTTTAATCCTGTGAATTCTCTAAGCATCAGCCAATAGTTGCTGGGCATTTATTTACTCTCTGCTTTACACGTGAACTAAGAATACGCATTTTAAGATCTGCTAATAAAGTGTGATGCCCCTTTTCAGGAAATACTCTCTGGATGAACTTCTGACAAATGTCATGATTTATTGGGTGACTTCCTCCATTGTGTCTTCAATGCGTTTTTATAAAGAGAATCTCTGCCAGGATCCAGATACTGCTCCTGATGCCAAGTAAGGAGGAAGAAATTATTCTGGTTTTGAAACTAAGTTAGATGTAAATATGAAGCTTGTTGGTTTTATAACTGAAGGCCATAATCAAAATTACTTTGCTCATATGAAACCTGTTGTGAATGCCTAGAGTTTAATTCTGTAGGATGTCCCAGAGAATGTTAAGTCTCAATTTCTAAAAAGACATTCAAAGGCTACTATTAAGCAGATTGTTAATTTAAAATGGGATAAAAGATTAATAATTCAACTATATATGTGAAAATATAGATTCTCCAAACCATCTTGGACCTATGCTGACACCAATGTAACTAAGAAAAAACAGCATCGAGTAATTAATGAACTAGATATGTTAGATATGTTCTCTTCTATCGCAGGGTTGACATTTCTGTTCCAACTGGCGTTGCTGCCTTCCCAAATGAACTTCTTCACTGCCCACGCTCCTGGGCAAAGAAGCAATTTAAGAACATTGTCACCTATACCTACATGCCCCGGGGAGGGCATTTTGCAGCCTTTGAAGAACCAGAGCTCTTGGCTCAAGACATCAGACAATTTGTGAAGAAGGTGGAACATCTGAATTAAACTACGTAGCAACATATTTTCAGAAAATGCTTTATCAACCAAATATTGCAAGTTTCTGAGCAGCTTGAATCACTTATAGCAAATATTGTTACTGTCCAAGTATTAAAGAGATTTTTTTTTCTTGTGTGAAGCCGACTGTTATAGTCATACAAGATGACTATATGACATTAAAGCAAGGTTTCTACAAAGTAGTTGTTCTTGTTCAGATTTACTTCATTATACATACTGAAATAGGACAGTTTTTTTTACAGTTCACTGAAGCAGCACTTTCACAATCAGATATTAAACATTATTTTATACATTTATCCAAATTGATTAGTACCTGGCAAAATGTTGAATTTTACTTTTTAGATATGGTTATTTTCTCTCTAAGTAAAGAAGTATTGTTTCTCTCTAAGCAAGGAAGTATTCAAACATACAATAGTTATATCTTCAGATTGGTCCACTTACAGTATAGTACACAATGCCATAAAGGAAGACAACCCTTTATAGTGTAGATATAATAAAACACCTTAAGCAGTGTGCTTGTTATTTAAAGGCCACAGCCACAGAGTGTGCTTGGCCATTGCTACATCTGCCCCAGATTTAACTCGTGTGAATATATTTAAGACTGCCTCCAAAAGTCCCTTATATCTTTCTGTGCCTCAGAATAACTGATTAAGAAACATATCCATTTTCAGAGTTACTATATTGCCCCATCTATCTTCTTTCATTGGGCTTCTTTCAAAATGAGATTAGCTATTATCCTATGGTTGCTCAATATTAATCTGTCTTCATACAATCTGAGCACGTGCAATAGCTAATGGGGAAAAAGATTTCTTTTTCACCCATTGCATTACTTCTGACAGTGTTGGTAAACCAAACTGAACAGGAAATAAAAACCAAACTTTACAATCTTAAAATGAATTTATAGGAACAACTGAACACAACTTCTAATTCCATAATGGGTAATTTTAAAATGTAAGCTCTAATAAAAATCAGAGGCAGGTTAGTATTCCAAAAGTGAATATTGAAATTGAAAACTCGAGTTCATTCACACATTCTTATATAAGCATGTATATAATTGTAATCACACCTATCACCTACCATACTCTGAATTGTTGCTTAAGATAGGAATGCACCTAAAAGTGTCATAATACATCCGCTATAGAAAATATCAGCTTTAAATAGCTATTATTCTTCCAAATGGGAGGGCAACTATGCTGCCCTGAACTATACAATCAATCTTTAGACAATTTTCACTATTGAAAAAAAGCAGCAATTTATATAACTTTCACCATATTTCTGGAAAAAATACTAGAATACATCAAATTTGCATAGGTGCACATATCCCACTGGAAATTCAGTATTGAATCAGGCATATACTGGCACAGATATTTTCAAGTATCCTTTTATAGTAAAATCTGCAGCACGGAATACAGGTTAATGGGTTGCATAAGGCTTTGGCAATACATTGAATCCATTCTCCAGAGATACTTTCTGTCATCATAGACACATGTACTTTTTCAGCTCTGTATTGCAGAGTTTAACATTACTTCTGAAAGGAAAACAACTTTTAAACAGGGGAATTGTTCTTTGTGATGGAACAAACAGAAGATTAACCTAGCTAGTTAAGACCTTTTCCTTAAAATATTTATCAAGAAAAATAATTAAAGCCTTTGATTATTACTGGAGCTTGGAACCATATATAATCATCCCAGGCAGAGTTTATTTCTTGGCAAGTGGAAAGGGCTGTACTATTTTCATGACTGCACGATAAGTTAACAGTCAATTTCCTTCCTCGAGTTGGCACTTTGTAGTTTAGTTTGGGTCTGAACCAGTCAATACCACAGTCGCGATGCCCTTGAGCCATAACAATGACACTCATGGTGGGAACAGCCTGAAGCTCACTGAACACATCTGCCATGAAAAGAGAACGGAATAGCTTGCGAACACAGGCTGAGGTTGACAAACTCTCTTCAGTGCCACTCATGGATATATCTTGTAAGTTGATTTCATAAAGCTCTTTGGGGCTGACAGATGTACCTCCAAGCAAAATAAGAACTCGTGGGACCAGTGTCAAACTGAACATAATTTCCAAGTGCTGGAAAACACCTTCAAGATCATTCAGCACTTGCTGGCACTTTTTGTTGTCCTGATCTTTCAGATAGACCTTCCTGACCATGTCTTTTTCCTATGAAATTAGGGGATTTAAGAGATGCATAATTTAGCATAAAAGGAATAAGGAAACACTTTATTTCAAAACAAAGTATTTACATATTATTTAGAAACCCATCCCGGCTTATTATAAGAAATGGTAGATACCAATAACGGTGTCTACTGTTAGGATAAATGGGTACATGCATATTTATTCAGTTGTCATCCTGCTCCTATTTAACATCAACACAAGATCACTGGCTGAGGTCCTCCAGCTATACAAGATTGATATCATCAGTAGGATATTGATACCCAATTATACCTCTCAACTCAAGCCAGCCAAATGATGCTGTCAAGATGCTTCCTCAAAGTCTCAAGGCCAGATGGGAAGGAATAGGTTCAGGCTATTCAGGTTCTGGCAAAACAGTGGTTATAGGTCTGGGACCTCTGAGTTGGGGAGTAACCATATTTGGCTTTTAATGTAGTAGCATTCTGAACAGACCAAGATGGTATACAATTTGGGCATCCTCCTAGACTCCTGGCTCCTCCTCAAACACCAGGTGGCTATCATAGCTAGGAAGGCCCTTCTACAGTTCTATCACTTGCAGCAATTGGATCCCTCCCTAGATAGCAGGGAAAATAGCAGTAGAAAGCCTTCTCATTACCATTTATACTTTAACCACCTTACATTTGGATTCTCATAATGCACCTACACGGAGCTACCCTTGAAAATCATTAAGTTACAATTGATCTGTGTCAGTAATTATTGACATGCCACAGCTTTATGTAACAGCTCTACTAAATATAACATCTGCACTAGCTTCCAATGAACTTCCAGGAACATACTTCAGGCTGAGTTTTTTGTAGGAATGGCTGTCTCCAATACAGGTAGTCCTCAATTTACAAAAGTTCATTTAATGACTATTTGGCACTGAAAAAGACACTTATGACCATTTTTCACACTTACAACCATTACAGCATCCCCATGGTCGTGATTAAAATTCAGATGTTTGGCAGCTGACTCATATTTATAATGGATGCAGTGATCATGTGATCACCTTTTTTTGACCTTCTGACAAGGAAAGTCAATGGGGAAGCCAGATTCACTTAACAACTGTGCTACTAACTTCACTATTGCAGTGATTCGCTTAACAACTGTGGCAAGGAAGGCGGTAAAATGGGCAAAACTCAGGTAACAAACGCCTCACTTAGCTACAGAAATTTTGGGCTCAATTGTGGTCATAAATTGAGTAGTACCTGTATTCTTTATTCATTCCATAAATATTACAATTATGCTTCAAGGCCCCCTCTTAAAAAGGACCATTTACTGGAACAATGTAAGCATAATCTCTCAATTGCAGCACCTACCTTATGGAACACGGCACTCCCTAATATTTTTGCATGGGTTCAGTTTTGAGAGTCTTTTGTAAGACATTAAGCTTTTTCATAAGAACAGCCAGTGTTGGCTAGATTCTGCATGCAAACATTCCCCTTCTTGCTTTCAGATTTTTAAAATGCGAAATTTCAACCTTCCTACTACCAGTTTATGTTGGCATCGGAGATTTTTTTTCCCATGAGAAGAAAAGCGGCAGAGAATACAGATGGTCCTCAATTTATGAGCATAATTGAGCCCAGAATTTATGTTGCTAAGAAATTTGTTAAGTAAGTTTTGCCCCATTTTATGACTTTTCTTCCAGTATGTGTTAAGCGAATTACTCATCATCATCATCAGCTTTTAATGACCCCATAATCCCTTGCAGGGTGGAGTCTGGACAACTTAATGGAGCTGAATGTTTACTGGCCGGATGCCCTTCCTGTCACCAACACAGAGCTATATTCAGCAGATATATTCTCATTGTGCCCAGAGAGAAATATCTGCCTCTACCTAGGATTGAAGTCACAGCCACCTGATTGTGAGGCAAGAGCTCCACATCTAGGCCACGGCACCACTGTTAAGCAAATCACTGCGGTTGTTAAATTAGCAATACGGTTGTTAAGTGAATGTGGTTTCCCCATTGACTCTGCTTTTCAAAGATCACAAAAGGGGGAATCACATGACCCTGGGAACATGATCCTATGACGCAACTGTCGTAAATGTGAGTCAGATGTCAAGCATCTGAATCAGTGGTGAAATCCAATTTTTTTTACTACCGGTTCGGTGGGCGTGGCTAGGCGGACGTGGTGTGGCTTGCTGGGCATGGCTTGGTGGGCATGCAGGGGAAGGATACTGCAAAATCCCCATTCCCTCCCCACTCCTGGGGGAAGGATATTGCAAAATCTCCATTCCCACCCTATTCTGGGGCCAGCCAGAGGTGGCATTTGCCGGTTCTTCGAACTACTCAAAATTTCCGCTACCGATTCTCCAGAACCTGTTGGATTTCACCCCTGATCTGAATGTAAATCACGTGACCCTGGGGATGCTGCGACGGTCATAACGGTCACAAGCCGCTTTGGTAAGTTCGAACGGACATTAAAGAAACTGTTATAAGTCGAGGACTACCTGTAGACTCCTCCGTTACACAAACCATCATTCGGGCCCAATGTCGGTTTCCTTCTGGTCTCAAGCAAAAGCGAGGGAGCAGCCCATTCACGCAAATGATGGAGCAGCAGCCACCGTTTCCCGCCGGGCTGTGTCTCACCTGGCTAGCCGGCTTCGGCAACTGCATCCGGCAGAAGCAGGCGAGCTGCTCGTAAGGCAAAGGCAGCTGCTGCCTCTGGTACAGGACGTGCTTTAAAAGCTCGCAGATGAAACGGAAACATCCCTCGCGGGTGACGGAGCCCGGGAAGACGACAGACAACGAGAAGGCGCCTCCAGGAGCCGGAGCCGCCGGTTGGGTCGTCAGCGCCACAGTCACAGATACGGTGGCGGCCTCGCCGAGCTCTAAGCTTGTCTCGGCGGCCTCCAGCAGGTCGGCTGCAAGAAAGAAAGAGAGGAGGAAGAAGAAGAGGTAAACGTAGTGTGCGGCTGCTCATCTTGCTTTGCCCGAGAACGGAGAGAAAAAGCCCCGAGGAGAGGAAAGAAGAAGACTTGTCCAAGAAGACGGTTCGAAAGGAGGGAGGGAAACCGCACCCGGGTGGCGCTGCAGCCTCACCTTCCCGTTGCTTTGCTATCGGGGCGGCCATTTTCGGTGCCTTCACCTTTACTCCGGTTTGAATGGCCGCCTTCCCAGAGCATCATGGGAATACCGCCCGTACGTCATTGGAGCGCGGGACGAGTCTCCCGGCGCCATCTTTGTCTCGGGTAAATTGAGCGTCGTTTTGCCTGTATGGGCTTAGAATCCAGGGGTTTCCAATCTTGGCAACTTGAAGACTTGCGGACTTCAGCTGCCAGAACTCCTCAGCCAGCTTTGAATGGCCGCCTTCACGGAGCATCGTGGGAATCTCGCCCGTACGTCATTGGAGCGTGGGCAGATTCTCCCGGCGCCATCTTTGTCTCGGGTAAGTTGAGCGCCGTTGCCTGTATGGGCTAGATGGAGGGTCTCCAATCTTGGCAATTTTAAGACTTCTGGGCTTCGACTTCAGCAAAGTTGGCTGAGGAATTCTGGGAGTTGTAGTCCACAAGTCTTAAAATTGCCAAGATTGGAGATCCCCCCCTGGGCTAGATTGTATGTTTCCTTGGCTTTTTCTGAAATGGTCAAGCTGGCCAGTCTCATTTGTCCGCCTTCTCTTGATGTCTGACTTTATAGTATGATTAAAATATAGATGCTACGCGGGGAATCCAACACGGGTCTAAGGGCAGCTATTTGCATGATCCTTAGAAGGAACTGTCTTGATTATCCCCGCCCCCAAACAAACTTTTAAACTTTGGCGGTGGCTCAAAAGCGAAACTTAGTCGAGGAAACGTTGCTAAATTTAGATCTTCAAATATTTGCCGAAAGTAAGATGACCTGTCTTCCCCCGTTTCCAGGAAAATATAAAAAAAGAATTTGCCTCCGTTGTATGTCTCCATTTAACTTACGTTTCCCCGTTTTAAAAGATAAAATGGGATCGTTTTGCCCAAATGAAAGTTAATAATCGTAGATATAAGCAGGATCTCCTGGATTAACTCTTTAACAGCTTCTTGAGACTATTGTGTGTGATAAATATTTTGAGAGGTATACCGTTATTCGTTCCTTTAAAATATTTATGGGATAGGGCAGAATCTTGGAACATTCTTCCCATCACTTCATTATGATGACAAACTTACTTCAACAAGTTCTGAGAAAAAAAAGATACATTTTATAAAGCATTGTGCATTTTTAAAAGGATGGTGTGATTGCGACTGAAAACCCAGGTAGTAGTTGAACTTGAGTTGCACTGGCAATCGATGAGTAATGCTTTCAGTATTTCTACATAATTTTCATAATACATTAATCATGCAGTGTTTTGTATATAGTCAGCTGAATCTGATGCAAGGTATTTCCTACAATGGACAATTCATTCCAACTGATGCAACATGTTGCCAATACCTACCTCTAACAGCGATCTCGTATTGAGGGTGTTACATGAGGCATTATTTGACCACATGAAACAATCTGTAATTCAGCTGCTTTTGTTAATAAGTTACAAACTTAATTAAAGTTTGTAGGCTAAAACGTATGTGCTTTGTTTTGTTTAAACTGGGAAATTAAATCTGAACTTGATGGATATTATTAGTTTGTGACTGAAATATTACTGTACACAAATGTAAAAATATGCTGTTGTACTGTTTATAATTATTACTGCTAGCTATCAAGGCAATTAAAACATTTATCATATGGCACAGTCACATATTTCAATAAAAAGGAACATAGGGATAAAATACAAAACAAAGTATATACAATGAAAAACATTATTCCTCTGGAAAACTGTATTGGAAAAATTAAGGGCTTTTTCCTGCTATTTAAATTCTGTGAAATTATATATTTGTTCAAAGTCACTGTGCTTTTGTGATGGTTGGAGATATGTTAATAAGAATCAGTTGAACAAAATGATAGATAAAACTAGTCATTTGAAATAGGTGTGATAACTGACCCTCTCTAATAATTCAACATATATACAGTAGTTGATGTAAGTTGCGAATTTACAGGTGAGTATGTATATGCCTGCAATTTAAAATGTAATAACATTTTCTTCTATCTTTCTCCTGAGAATTAGTAGTTTTTTTAAAAAAATTGAATTCAGGATTAGAATTAAGATGCAGGAAACAAATCTTGCATTTTTAGGATACAACACGAAACAAGAGTTTTAATTTAAATTGAGGCCCAATTCTGTCTGGAAAATGGCTTTATTAGTATAATAAATCGCACATTTCTTAGGACTCCAAAGTTGAAGGATGTCTTAGGATGCTGCTCCTTCTATAAAGCATACAACAATAAAGCTGAAGCAAGCAGAAGTATTTTAGTGGGATGTTTTTATTCGAGGCGCTACCAAAAAAAAAAAAATCCTAAATTTAATCGCCCCCGAGATTGCTCGGTGTTGCAGTCCTGCGTTCTGTTCAGAGAACTGAAATAATTGGAAGCATTAAAAAAAAAAAAAATAGGAGCCTGGTGACACGAAAGCTTATGCCTTTTAATGCAATTTGCAATGCCACCAGGCCGCTCCGTTGGTTGGATAGCACAAACAAGCTCTGCTCTCGTTGTGCAAAACGATGAGAGAAGGCTCTGGCACCGGCCCTATTCGCCTCAGCGTTTGTCCGAAAAGCGCTGCCTTCCACGGGAAAGAGGACGCTGGAAGTTGTAGTCCAATTGTGTTGCCGCTGGGGCCCTGTTTCCCGTGGTACCCTGCGCTTCTTTCTGACGCCAAGCGCCAGAGTGGAGGGTAGCCGTCAAAAGCCCAGTCCTGGGCTGAGAGGCATCCGCAGAGGCGGAGGTCCTGCCGGCTGGCCCCAGGATGGACTCGCGGGTGTCCGAGCTGTTTGGGGGTTGCTGCCGGCCCGTGGGGGGCGGCAATGGGGGTGCCCTGCGAGGCCGCGGCGGAGGCGGAGGCGGTGGTTCTTCCAAGGGGAGGAAGAAGAACGGGAGATACCGAGGTGGCAAGGCCAACAACCCGCCCTACCTTCCTCCGGAGGTGAGCCGAGACACCCTGCCGAGCCCGAGGTTGGGTGGGCAGGAGCTTTTTCGAGCGCCAAGCGGAGGGCGCCCGTCTTCCAAGGTTCTGCCTGGGACGAACGAAGATGCTGATAGTTGGAAGTCAATGGGACTGGAGCTGCCAGCGTTAAAGGGCAAAATAAAGAGCTGATTTGTGTTTTGGAGGAAGAAACGACGTATCCCGAGAGGGCAGCCTTTTGGGGGGGGTGAGGGGGGGAGTGCAGTTGTGGTTAACGCACCGCCGAGTTTTGTGTTTTGTCTTTTCACACACACCCCTCTTCGATTCCATTCGGGGGTCCTTTGACTGATGTGGATTAGAACTCTTCCCTCTTTGACAGCTCCGCCGCTGTCTACCTCGCTCTAGTAAATATCGCAGGCACTTTGAGCTTGGCTTCGCTTTGAGGGAGTTTTGGGACCCTGATTTTGAATAGGGAAGGCAAAAAGTGGGTTTCAGTTTTTGTTTCCCCCGAAAGGAGCTTCTTTCTCCTTTTGCTGATGCTGATTCACTAAAATTGCATTTTTAAACTACATTGGTGCTTGTTTCTGGATAGGTAGCCAGCCAACCAAATATGGAAGGAATTAAGAAGCTTCGAAATCGAGGTTCTAAGATAATTTCAGTTAAGGTTACTGGCATATATATTTGTAAATCTTTGGCTCTGAACTTTACTAGTTAGTGGGACTAGCAAGGGCTAGTTCCTTATGCTAATTTTCTAGCCCACTCTCACCCTCAAAACCAGCCCTCTGTTAATGGTAAAGACAGGTATAGCTGATATCAAACTACATGGTTCAATAGACTCACTAGAAAACAATGCATAGACATCTCTATACATCTACAGACTATAATAAATTATAATCAGTATGGAGAAGATTTTATGAATTTCTTTATATAAGATTTGGGCGTGTGTGCATATGAATGTCTAGAAAAGTTAAAAGTTGTGTGTTTTCCTGCAGTCTAAGATTGTATGATATACAGACAAATTTAAGATCTCAGAATATGTTTCCGAGTGAGATTAAAAGTGCTGGTATTACTTCTTTCATTGAGATAATTTGCAATTATTTACCTATGGTTTTCTTTGACTCGTTTGGGGGCAAATTGGGGCTATCAAATCAAACAGATGACTCTTTCCCAGGTTTTAAAGATCTTTAAACCCACATATTTTGAACAGGGTCTTAAAAGAGGATGCTTTTGATTTTTAAATTTAAGTAGCCTTTTAAAAAATATTTTACTGCAAAAATTTGGCTTACTTCGGTCATATAAAAACTAGGCATTAGTATATGAAAGTAGAAAATGGAATTTAATGAAAGGTTGAATAAAGTTCATATAATCACAAATCCAATATAATCCTAGGCCCATCCTTCTAAGCCTGCTTTTTGATATTTATATACAGTTTATGTGGATATGAATGTGTAGTGTGGATTCTTTTATAGCAGTGGTTTCATTTTCTATTCCTATTTCTCTTGGTGATTTGCCAGCAATTATAGCAGAATTATACTTTCTATGTGATCTAAGACATGAAAATAACTACTTTTATTCAATTTTTTTGTTCATATTTTATAACACTGAGTTCTTCCAAGTACCAAGATAAGAATTATTCTTTACACTATCCCTGAGTTTTCAGTGTTATAGTACTATTTTTCTGTCCTCAGTTAACAGCATGAAGTATTGCTGGGCATGCCCAAACCTGTTTCTCCTTCCTCACTTCCACAGTAACCCAGTGGATAATTAGTGCTTCTTCAGCATTGCTAATTTGTATTGTAGGCATAATTTCTTAACTTCCATGAATTTGGATATGTGTGTTTATATACATTGCAGAATAATGTCATATTAATAAACCTGTGCTGTGTAAATAAATTATTATGTATCTAGTCTAATCTACAAAGTGGGGGTGTCTAATTGCAGGATATTCTTTGCTAAGTATGGTATTTCCCTTCACCAGCCCTTTTACGCCATAGTTAGGCTTTGAGTTTGAAAACAGTAGGCTACTACAAGTAACTTAAGATATAGGAAGGAAAGTTTGCTAAAGAGAGAATGATGCTGGCTCTAAAATGGTTAATTATTTTAAGAAGAAATTAAACTTGAGTAGATACATTTTATGTTATTGTTAATCTGATTTATAATGCTTCCCTTTGAATTCCTGGGTATTAAAAGCTCCCTCTCCTGATTCAAGACCAGCAGGATATGAATCAATGTCACATACCTGTTTTTAGAGAAAGATTATAGACTTTCTTACTATGAGTTTTATGAATAATCTTATGTGCTTACTATTACAACCAGATAGAAATGTCTTCTGGAAAAATATCAGCATAATTTGTGAAGGAAGTTTTGAAGAACCATTGTTCCTTAGATCTGCCATGACATAGGTCACACTATTACTTTCTCACTTAACATTATGCTCAGGTCATGAGGAACATTAGTTATTTGCTAGAGTTGTTTGACAATGTATAGCAGAACACCTTTGAGACAGGGGCCAAATAAAGTAGGTTAGTGCAAAAATGTGATTAGTGATGAACAAAGTGTAGAATTGTTCATCTCTCGCCAGTTCTCCAATTTTCCTGTTTATGATGTTCTTCAGTAATGTTTAATAAAACATTTATCAATTACTAATCCAGACTTTTTAGGGCACTTGTTAATGTGAGCTTAAAGCCTGAAACAGATTAGAATTTTTATTTATTTAGTTGCCTATTTGAAATGCATGAATTCTGGGCAGTTTACAACAATTAAAAACAATACAAAAAGCAAAATACAGTATTAAAACATATTAAAAAAATCACAAAGCAATATAAAAAACCAAAGAACATAATCCACAGACAAGATGTAAAAATCAATATTCAACAAAACCAATGTTCAAGCATGTCAGTTACGGTATTTAGCAATAGCACTTAGACTTATATACCCGCTTCACAGTGCTTTACAGCCCTCTCTAAGCAGTTTACAGTTTACAGAGTCAGCATATTGCCCCCAACAATCTGAGTCCTCATTTTACCAACCTCGGAAGGATGGAAGGCTGAGTCAACCTTGAGCCTGGTGAGATTCAAACTGCCAAATTGCTGGCACCCTGCAGTCAGCAGAAGTAGCCTACATTACTGCATTCTAACCACTGCACCACCGCGGTTTTACTTTATTTCTAAAGAAAATGTCTAGTGAATGATACCAGAACAGGAAAGCAAAAGGTATTTAATGAAAACAGAGTGAGAGTCAGGAGTCTATTTAAAACTTGTCTATCATTTATGAGATAATGATTTCTGCATGATTTGACTTATTACAGTTGATAGAAACATTTTATTAAAATACTTATTGAATTCTTGGGGCATTTATGTAAGTGCATAAATTGCTTTAGATGCAGGTAAATCAAATGGTACTTTGAACTGTACTGAATGATACATAATTTTCATGCCTGGGAGTGGCTAAGGGAATTATACTGAGAAATATCAAAGAATAGTTTTCTTTTCTTCTTTTTTTTATTGAAAAGTTTTACAAAAAACAAAAAAAAATTTCCCCCCACCCTTTCCCTCCCCACATCCCACCCTCCCTCCCAGACTTCCCAGAGCAAAATACAAGGTATTTCATCTAGCAGTCATAAACTAGATTAAACTACTTATCCTCAGACTACTACCATTCAAAGAATGGTTTTTGGTAATGTATGATTTAATCTGTTTTGGAAAAAGTATTTTCTAATAATCAAAGAATGCAACAATCTGTAATACGGCAGAGAGTTTGTGACGTCTTTGAACAGTATTTTGTGTTGGTCATGTAGTAATGAATTCATTAGTAAACCAGTCACAATGAATAAGTACAAAATATGAATATCTTCTTATAAATTTTCTTATATTTTTCTTTTCTTTCTTAGTTTGTATTTTGTATTTTTGTTTTTTTTAAGATTAAATGTCTTGTTAATTATGTTTGAACTGAATAAATAAATTCAGTGTAACTTCTTTTATATAAAGATGAAAGAACCATAATGTTAAGTGACTTGATTTAACTACTATAATTTAAACTAGCCTGTCATTGCTGTTTGGCAACTATATTTAGTTGTCATCTCTTTTGTCAAGTGTTGTATATGAAATGTTGAACACCATATTATCCATTAATTTAAGATCTCTTCTTCTTGTATATAGGCAGAAGATGGGAACATAGAATACAAGGTGAGTCTCTTGTGCAAGCCATTTAAGAGTTCTAAGCCAAATGATTCTGTAAATTCCATGTCTAGGAAGAGAGAGAGAGATAAATAACAGAAAAGAATGATTTTTGCCAAAACATTATTTATAGATGTGTTGACTATTTTACATTTGAATACTGAACCTGGGTATTATTAAATTTAGATTTAAAAAAACCTTTTTATTCAATTATTTCAGAGTGCCTTTGAATAATTGTTAGTCTTCTTGCCCACTGATCTTTCTTTGCTTAATTTCATGGAGCTTAACAAATGTTAAGAGTATTGTGCAGAACATACTGAAAAAAATGTTCAGCTCCATCAGACCTCCTTAGATGCTGATTATAATTACTTCTTTCTTTGGACAGCTGAAGTTAGTTAATCCATCTCAGTACCGCTTTGAACATCTAGTAACGCAAATGAAGTGGCGACTACAAGAAGGCCGTGGTGAGGCTGTGTACCAGATTGGTGTAGAGGACAACGGGCTGCTTGTTGGACTGTCTGAAGAAGAAATGCACGCCTCTCTTAAAACACTACGGCGGATGGCCGAGAAGTATGTGCATCTGTCCTGCTTCTTGGCCAGAGTTAGCCAATGGTGTCCTCTGTTATTTTGCTGTCTTAGGTAGACTTAATATTGGAAATTCAGCTAATAACCAACAGAGGAGATGGTTTCAGCAAGAGATTTTTCTCAGAGTACCACCACATGGGTACAGTACCTACTAATTGTTTCAGTTGTAAAAAGTTTGTGTGTGGCTATGCATATTTTATTATGTGCCATTACACTGAAGTGGGATTGGGCAACCTTTGGATGGGCAAATATGTCATATTTGGGAGGAGGGGAAGGGAACTGTAAATGAACGGGGTCACTATAGATATATAGATAGGGCAGAGTTTGGCAGGAAGGTTTGGCAATTTTTTGACAAAGATTGTCTATTGTAGGCAATTGTCTCTGTAGTTTTCATGAGTTTCTCCTGTCCAGATGGCAGGAACTTATGTTATCAACAATCATGACCATGGGTGTTGAGTGTCAGAATGGGAGGGCTAGGGCTGGAGTGTGCCCATTCATTCATTTGGGAGTGGGTGCTTGCTCATGTTGGAAAGAGATCCATTCCTGACATGTTTCTACTGAACACAGAAATATAATTAGCATTTACCTTAATTAGATTTAGTATTAATGACAGTTATGTAGCTTTACTATAGCTGTCATTCCCCCCCCCGCCCCCCACTTCAGCCTCATTTAGGTAAAGTTTTATCTCTCCCTGTCCTGGTATGGGGAACATGTAATTAGTGGAACATTTGTCATTTCTGGTGATCTAGATAAACCCAAATTATTACAGATCTTAAAATGAGGAAACTGTTTGACATCTGTGCAAATATATTTCAGGGGAATGGCGCCTTCCAAAACTGGCAAAGATGTACATTTATGTGGATAAAAATCAGATCATTTGGAAAATATATTTTCCTCAGTATTGCTTACTTGTGAGAGGCTTTTCTGAGCAGCATTATAAGATAACCAGATATTTGTCCTACTGGGGATTGCAGATGATTCACTAACCCCCAACAGTGTTCTGTTTTGCCCTTTGCAGAGTGGGAGCTGACATCACTGTTCTTCGAGAAAGAGAAGTGGATTATGACAGTGACATTCCTAGGAAGATAACAGAAGTTCTTGTCCGAAAGGTCCCAGATAACCAACAGGTAAAAATCAACCTGATTTAAACTTCATGAGAGAAAAACTTAAGATATTTCATTCTAGATTGCTACATTTGCTGGGACTTTGAAGAGCTATAATTGATAGAAATGATTTGATAGAAAACGTTAAACTTTGAAACTCAGTTTCTTGTGCATATTTTATAATGCAAAGTACTAAATTCCAAATACTTGGGAATTAATTATTGTAAATACCTCAGAATTATATAAACTTTGTGAAATTTGGTATCCTAGTGCATTAATCTGTAAAGTAGTCAAGCCTCACTTGCACTTATCAGTTGATCTTTTGAACAATTTAACACAACTCCTCAATTTTCTTTTAAGTTTCTAGATCTGCGGGTGGCTGTGCTTGGAAATGTGGATTCAGGCAAATCAACCTTATTAGGCGTCTTGACGCAAGGAGAACTGGATAATGGGCGAGGCCGAGCTCGACTCAATCTTTTCCGGCACTTGCATGAAATCCAGTCAGGAAGAACATCTAGCATTAGCTTTGAAATTCTTGGTTTCAACAGTAAGGGAGAGGTACGAGTATTTGTACACCAAGTTTATCATTTTATAGCTCTGGCTATGAATTTTTACTTGGCCTTTTATAAGAGCTCAGTTACCTGAGTTTTCTGCCTTTTAGGTGGTGAACTATAGTGATTCACGGACAGCTGAAGAAATCTGTGAGAGCTCTTCCAAAATGATTACCTTCATTGATTTAGCTGGCCATCACAAATATTTAAAAACCACCATTTTTGGGCTTACAAGCTATTGTCCAGATTTTGCAATGCTGGTGGTGAGTGCCAATACTGGAATTGGTAAGTGGATAGTCGGATTTCTCCTTGGGGTTTCAGAAGGGTGACATAACGCCTATAGTTAACCAGTGGGTAGCAGTAGTTCAGGGGTGTCAAACTCACGTCATCAGGTGACGTATCGGGGCTTTTTCCCCCTTCGCTAAAACGGGCATGGGTATGGCCAGCAAATGATGCATCCGACCTGTGGGCCAGGAGTTTGATAGTCCTGCAGTAGTTTAAAACAAGACTCATCCACAGCAACATAGAAATACTTCCACTAGTTTCAAACAAATGGCATTGAGTTGTGTGTTTTAGCTGCACTGAAGTCCTACTTTTTTCATCTGATTTTCTCTATCATCTATTTCTTACAGCTGGTACAACACGGGAGCATCTCGGCTTGGCGATGGCCCTTAAAGTGCCTTTCTTCATTGTCATTAGCAAAGTGGACTTGTGCTCAAAAGCCACTGTGGAGCGAACAGTGAAACAGCTGGAGCGGATTCTGAAGCAACCTGGCTGCAACAAACTTCCATTGCTCGTAACATCTGATGATGATGCAGTTACAGCAGCGCAGCAATTTGCACAGTCCCCCAAGTATGAATCACGGGCCGTTTGAATGGGAGGGAAGACGATTAGCGAGTAGGGAATGCAATTTAAAATTAACACACTTTCAAAATGAAGCATTTAGCAAGAAAGGTGTGAGTGAGTCAGATTTGTGGAGCTGGTAGTGGTTTATATCAAAGAACAATAAGCAAAGTTCAAGTGATTATATTCTTTGGTTTTATGTCTTCACTCTCTGCTTTGGGCTGTTTTGATTTTATAGTATTTACTCTTGGTGATGATTTTTATATTGCAGGATAGCTTACACATAATAAATGGATAGTCTGCTGAAGTGACTTATGGAACTGGAGGACAACAGGTGATGAAACGAGTGTTCTGCCATTGTGATGCAAGCTCCACCCCCTTTATATTACACACAAGTATGAAAGAAAAGGAGCTTCTGTCACACTGTCTCAAGACTTGCTTCATTGTTTTGAGAAAACATTAGATGCTTCGGATGCCTTTGATCATCTGCAGCTACACTGCATACTTAGGAATGGAACAGTTATGGGCATACAGGTCGTCCTTGACTTAATGATCACAACTGAGCCTGGAATTTTAAGTCATTATGGTCATAAGTTGAGTCACCACCTGACTGGATTCAATTTTATGACCATTTCTATGATGGTTGTTAGGTGAGTTACATGGTCATAAGTCTGAATCCAGCTTATCCAATGAGTAGGTTTGCTGGAAAATGGTAAAAGATTGTAAAATGTAAGATCCTGCAGTCAGTCAAAAATTCAGGCCAGTTGCCAAACACCTGAAACGCAAACACTGGTGGTGCAGCTGTTGTAACTTTGAGGACAGATAGCAATCAACCTTTTTGAAGTCCACCTTAACTGGTCATTAAGTGACCAGTTGTAAGTAAAGGACTACCCTGTACCAAGTTTTGATTCTGTAAAAATTATAGGATACAGAAATTGTTCCCTAATTATTTACACATTCCACTTACACATGTGGAAGCCAATCTCATTCCTATTGTATTCAGTACTAATAGAGATGCACAACATCATGGATCACCAGCTTCTTTCACTCATTTGTTTGCAGTATCACTCCCATCTTCACCTTGTCCAGTGTTTCTGGAGAGAACCTGGATCTCCTGAGAGTATTTCTCAATATCCTTCCTCCTCTGACAAACAGCAAAGAACAGGAAGAGCTGATGCAACAGCTCACTGAATTCCAGGTACACAATAGTCTCTTCTCAGTTGAGAGTCTCCAGCTGTAGTATGCAAAGGCAGGTTATTTATTCTCTGCTCCATGGATTTAGAATTGGGAGGATGATAAAACCAAGCAAGTGTAATTACTTTCTGATTCAAAGACAAATTAATGCTATTTATTATTTAGCAATAGCAATAGTGCTTAGGCTTATATACTGCTTCATAGTTCTCTACAACACTTTTTAAGTCAGCGTATTGCCCCCAATAGTCTCATTTTACCTACATCAGAAGGATGGAAAGCCGAGTTAACCGTGAGCTGGTAAGGATCGAACTCCTGGCAGTGAGCAGAGTCAGCCTGCAATATTGCATTCTAACCACTGTTCCACTGTAGCTCTTCCTCCTCCTTTATTTGTCTTTACCATTCTTTATTTAATCTCATTGTTAACGTCCTACCAATCATTGAATTGACTCCCAGGTTATTTCTTTTGAGTTGCACCTAGGAAATGTTTCCAGAATATAATTGGTTCATTGAGAACTGGGATGCTTGAGGCTTCTAAGTGGTATAAGGAAGGCAACATTAAAAGATAGGCTTAGAATTCCTAAACAAGAACTTGTATTGTTATGTCTGACAATAAAAAGGTCAAATTGTTAACTCTGGCTTTGAAATACTAAGTCCAGCACAACATATTTGAAACTTCCATTCTTTTTCTGCTACAGGTGGATGAAATTTACACTGTGCCAGAGGTAGGCACAGTTGTTGGAGGAACATTGTCAAGGTTGGTATATATGGATTCTGTAAGGAAAAGCCAGTCATAGGGAATGGTTTCAAAGACTTCTTGGATCCAAAAGAAGAACCAGGAAATAGCATTTTATTCTCCTTTTCTTGTTATAAGTAAATGTAGTTAAAAGTTTGTATCTTACTGAATGAGTCAAGGAAGATAAAACTGCACTCCAATAAAAAAATAAAAGTATTCCTTAAAGGAGTCCTATGTTCTTTGTGCATATAGCATAAACATTTATTCTCTGGAATATCAGATCCAAATTTTCTCTTTGGTATTTTTCATATTTCAAGAGTAAAGAACCTGCATCAAGATAATTATCTCAATTAGACACAAAAGAAGGCTTGTCTTGCCTCCTGACAGCTAAATGCGGTCTTTTCCATTTTTATGCCCTTGCTAGTGGGATATGCAAAGAGGGAGAGAATTTGGTTGTTGGTCCAACAGATGATGGCAAGTTCCTTCAGCTGAAAGTATGCAGTATCCAACGAAATCGTTCAGCGTGTCGCGTTCTTCGAGCTGGGCAGGCTGCCACCCTAGCTCTTGGGCTCTTTGATCGCTCACTGCTGCGCAAAGTAAGCTCTCCCTTAATCGCTCTCTGGAGCCTTTGGTTGTACAAACCTTCTCCTCTATACCTTTTCTGAAAATAAAGTATCCTGCCTTACGGATATTGGGAAATGTAGGTCCCTATCAGAACGCTGCTATTCTGGGGCGGGGGGGGGAGGCACCGCAGGTGGAATGGTTTGCATGCTTTCACTTTTCCGTAACTGCTTGGGAATTGAGGTGGGAGAAGTGGCCATCTGCACTGACTCCCTCTCTGCCAGTTCTAGTCGGGTTTTCAATGTCGCGGTGCCCCGAGGGCCCTCTTCTCACCATCCAGCCTTGGAAATTCTCACAACATCTTTGCGGCAGGTTATTGGTTACAGATGGACACGGGGCATTGGGGGTGGGGGTTGAGGGGAAAATTGAGCCTAACACTTTGCGCCTGAATTCAGACTCCGCCTGACTTCTCTGCAGTCATTATCTCAGTAAAAGTTCCTTTTGAAATGTAAACTGTTTCAAGAGTTTTACTTTCTTGGGAAGGTAGCTGAGGCCCTTACAATAGCTGGCTGGGTTCCTCTGGACCGTCTGCTTTTGAAGATGTTCCAAAATGCGATGGATAATAAATTCTTCGCAGTTTATGGTGTAAAGTTTAAGTTCAAGGGATGGGAAATCTGGGAACTATAGCATTAAGGTGATTGTCTTGAGTTTCAAAAGAACAAAGAAATAATTAGATTGAACTCTTAAACAGGATTAGTCAGCTGTTAGATGTTTCCCACTCATCCCTGCTTACCATCCACATTCTTATCTCCCCTTCTTTCTTTGGCTTTTGGGGCAATAAATGAGGATTTCTTTCTGGAAAGATTGTACTCTGTAGTGCTTTGGTTTGGAAGAGTTGAGTACCATTGTCAAGAAAATTCAGTTATCCAATCTTGCTATCATTTAGGGCATGGTGATGGTCAGCCCAGAGATGAACCCAACTATTTGTTCAGTATTTGAAGCTGAAATTGTTCTACTGTTCCATGCCACAACTTTCCGGAAAGGATTCCAAGTAACAGCACATGTTGGAAATGTACGGCAAACAGCAGTTGTGGAAAAAATCCATGGGAAAGTAAGTTTCCCTTTTCTTGCTAAATAGAAATTTGCTTGATTGTCTTCTCACTTGTGTCACAACCACTTTAAGCCTTACCTTTGAGATTCCCCTTGCTGAACTAGAAACCAGGAAATCCTGAGTTCTAACCCTTTGTAGGGTATGGAAACTGACTTTGAATCAGTCACTGTTTCTCAATCCAACCCACCCATGGAGTGGCTGTTTTGTGGAAAATACAAGTTGGGAGCACAACATATTCAATCTTGAGTATTACAAAATAAAGGGGGATTCTTCTTGTCGTTTTCACAGATAAACCCACTGCAAATTTCAGAAACTCAAGGGTATGCTAAGTTGCTTTCCATGGTTTTCTGGAATCCCTAAAATAAACAATTGAACTTTTAAAATTCTAAGATACTTTCCCTTTTATTCAGGACAAATTGCGAACAGGAGAAAAGGCAGTGGTTCGTTTCAGATTCATTAAACATCCTGAATATTTGAAGATAGGAGCCAAATTATTGTTTCGTGAAGGAGTTACCAAAGGTATTGGACATGTCACATCCATCCAGGCTATCACCACTGGAGAAAATGGCCTGCAACACAATCTGTGTCCTGATCCGGTCAGCTTCTGACTCACACCAGCATTTCTCAGTGCTCCGAATAAGGGAAAGATTTCATGCCATTGTGCAGAGCCATTGTTGGCCAATCAATTTACATAGGCACATCTTGTCTGCACTGCAGAAGCCAGAGTTACCTGTTGGACTGAGTGCCCTTCCTGGAGCAAGTTAAGCTTGTTGTTTGTGCATCACCTGCTTACTTCCATATTCCTGCTTTTCCTGGAATAGACAAGCAAACAGCTGCATCTTTGACTAAGTTGGACATCCTGCTTTTGTTGACCATTGTGGGGGAAGTTATTTCCAGAGAAGGGCATATCCATAGTGAGTTGGACTGTAATTTTGGGGTGCTGCTGCCTGGGAGCAACAATGGTGGACTCGTTTGTGTTCAGAAGGGTATTAGTGGTGTCCTAGTGCCTGGTTTTGCAGGCTTTCTATGGCAGATGAATTATTATTATTAGGAACTAGAGCTTAACGTTCTGTACTGCCTACAGTACGGCTCAAGATGTTTCTAATCATTTTAAATTATTGTTGGTTTCACATTAAGCCAGTAATGAAGAGTCTTTCTTCTCCCTCCACCTTTGTGGGTAAATCCCTACCAGCTTAAAAAAAGAGAGGGGGGAATACAGGAGAAAGAAATCCCTCTAATGCAGGGGTAGGTAACAATTTCATGACTGGAGCCATGAAGTGTTTTTTTTTTTTTAACGGGCACTCCTATAATTGCAGAATCCATAGTTGGTGATGCAATGACATTGCCAGGGTAGATGGGTTGAAATGTTCTGCCTAAACTGGAGAGGAGGGTGGAAGCTTTTATGTAAATGGATACATATAATTTCTCTGAGGCCTTATGCAGCTATACTCATCACAAAATCTTTTAAAAAAAACATGCCACTGAAAATCAGTGGTTCTACCAAATTTCACCAGCATGAGCTAGGGATGCAATGGAAAGCTACGTGTGGGACACAGGCCGCCCATCCTCTGCTCTAAAATAGCCCTCATCTGATAGCACCACAGTTCTCCAGCTCAGTTCTTGATACTGTCAGATTTCCCTGCCACTTGGTTAGCCATTTGTTCCTCAGCAAGTGCCCTACCTAAGCAACTTCTTAGAGCAGATTGCCCCAGTATACCATCAGACCAGTGGTGAAATCCACTTACCTTCTCTACCAGTTCGGGAACAGGAGTGTGCGGGAGTCCGTGTGCGCACTTCTGTGCATGCACAGAATCTTCTGCACATGCATAGATGGTAAAAAACGGGACATAATGATATCCCGATGGGTGGGCGGAGCCTCCCACCGCCGGCCCTACCAGTTCAGCGAACTGGATAGAACCGGGGTGGTAGTGTTTCACCGCTGCATCAGACCCTATGTTGCTTGTTTCTTGAAGTGAGTGGTGGCTGGCAATTTTGATTGCTGTATCTTTCGATATTTTTAACTTTTCTGAGATATGGATATCCAGGTCCAACCTATTTCTTGGGGCAAGTCTTTATTTCCAATGGTCGTACCAGTAAAGGCTGTTCTAGCTGTTACAATATAGGGAGTGCTCCTGCAATTCTAATTCTCTCATTCAGCTTTGCCATCTGCTATCATTTGTATTACTAGTATCTTTTGCAGAAAATCACCTTTATACCTAAGATTAAATCTATGACTTATTGAAAGTACAGCGGAATTTCTGAATTGGCCATCAGATAGAATGGTCTCAGATACTGAAAGATACCTTCACTTTTTATTAAGATTTGTAAAGTTTGTGATGTTATTTTTATTGTATGTTTTAACCACTGTTGCATCAAGGGCTCGAATAAACGAGCTAACATGGCCAGTAAAACATATGACTTTTTATCCTTCCACTCGATTCCCCATTCTGCTGTTTCATCTCTGTTGTACAGAGATTAGATTATTCAGAGCAACTGTTCCTGGGATATAACATGTTACTATTAAGTCTGCGCATATAGAAAGATTTTTATTTAATATAGCCTTTTAAGAAAAGTCCTTACTCACCTCCCTGGATAAAAGAAAATAGTTCAATATCATGGCTATTTGTTGGCAGTTTTTCTTTTGAAGTTCCCCTTAATTACATACAAGCATTTTGAAAAACTGGCTTTCTAGATACCTTCTGAGAGATTTTATCCTGTGGTAGGAATATATGCTTTCTCTGCAGTTTACAGTGATGGTTAAGTTGACCCATTGCAAATGTAAACATTCAAGGTGCTTTTTCTACCCTCAAGTCCAGGCGTTTCCTGGTCTCCTCCTTCCCTTGCCTTTTATTACGTGTGTGTGTTCTCAATGCCAAGCCTTTCATATTCACTGTTTGTGATTTCTTAAAAGGAGAGGGAAGTTTTCATCTTTCTGTATAATGCACAAAATAAAGATGCTTTATTGAGAAAACAAAGCTGTGGTTTGCTCTAAATGGACTGTGTAATTTGCTCTGTCCCTTAATAGTTTTGGCTCTGAAAAAGTGTTCTTATCCTGCCCTGACTTTGTTAGTTTCAGATGTTTGTACAGTCATGTTTACAAGCTAGTATACGCTTATCTGACATTACCAAATACAGTATGTGCTAAGCATTTCATAATGAGAGTTTGGGATATAGATTCAGTGCCTTGAATAAATATACTATACTTAATGATACCTGAGGTTACTTACAAAAGCAAAAATCCTTTGACTAATAAAGTTCAAGACCAGTTTATAAATACTGAAATAGTATATCATTAATCATATATCTTGTTTCTTTAGTCTAATAACTGACACTCTTAATTGTGAGAGGAATTTTTATTTAACCCATTTGTTGGTGCTGCAATGGTTGTTATGTAACATCAGCTACACTATATTAGTTCCTGTTGTTCTGAAGTGCAATAGAATGAAGCAGTATTACAAAGAAGTCAATCATTCCTATTAAACTTCAGGCTTACACATGCACACACACATAGACTATTCTGGGTGGCTCACAATAACTAAAGAAAAATACAATAACCAGTAAAAAAAAAAAAATTAAATCAGACAAATGTTTTCACTCTCCCTGGCCAAAGTCCTCAGCACAGAACCAGGTCTTCTAGTCCTTTTAAACAACAGCATGGATCTCAAGGTGGAAGAGATCTCATTCCAGAAAACAGGCACTGCTAAAGAGGTGTGCTGGGATACCAATGGAGAATATTAATCAAAAGGAATTGGGAGTGTGCCATTGCTGTAGTTTCAAATCGGCTGGATAGATGCTATGGGAGTTGGGCGGTCCTCCAGTAACCAGGCTTTATGCTATGTAAACTTTATAAATATGTATTTATTTATTTTTATTTTTATTAGATTTATATGCTGCCCTATCTCCATAGGACTCAGGGCGGCTCACAACAATTAAGATATACAATCCCAATCCAAGTAAGAAACATGTTAAAATACATATTAAACATATTAAAATACATTAAAAATCATAGAAATAATAGAAATCTGAATTGTATCTGGAAGCAATAAGTTTTATTTTGCTAAACTAATCAACAAAAAAGAAAATGCATACTCAAGCATTAAAAGAACAATATATTCTAAAATTCGTAAGCATAGTAATGAGTAATAAAGACAGAAATACACAAGTTCAGAAAATAATGTCAAACAGAATTCAAATAATGTTGATAATATTGATGATGACAGTATTCCTTGCCCCCTTTAAAAAAAATATTAATTCAAATATAGCAATATTGCATTTTTGCAAGGCCGGTATGGACTTCTCCCTACTTTAAATTCATTTAACCAAGTTCCAGGCCCAAAATTTTCACAATTTTTGCTAGATTCCAAATACTGGAATATGCGAAAGAAACATATGTGTGTATTTAACATAAAGTGATTGATCCAAAATTGTCATCAGAACAGTAATAGGATAAGAGCAAACCAT
Organism: Pantherophis guttatus; assembly: GCF_059756535.1. Lineage (NCBI taxonomy): Eukaryota > Metazoa > Chordata > Lepidosauria > Squamata > Colubridae > Pantherophis > Pantherophis guttatus. The sequence continues at coordinate 285,225,350 of NC_142063.1, read as the reverse complement.
ATGGGAATGCTCCAACCCCTAAATTATATCTCCATCAGCAGGAACACTAACCAATCCTTGCTAAATTTTATTTGGGGCATCTCATAAAACAAAGCAAATTTTAAATGCACTACATTCATTTTAAGATTATAGGAAGTTAATTTCACATTTAATACAACTCTCCATTGGTTTATAGGACAGGACATTTAAGCATGCATTCCAAAGATCATGTAAATAATATCACTTTCACCAATTTCCTTCAACTTCTTACAAAGAAGGATTACTGGTTTAGGAGCCACAGATGATTCTTCCAGCTCTTCTGACAACTGCAGTGTTAACAGATCCAGATTCAAATAACAAATACTTAAGTTGCATATATTGTAATGCCAAGACGTATTCTAAGGTAGATCAAAATAAATGCTGCAAAGGCTACAAACAGGTTCTTCCAAATGAGTGGATCCAAAATAATGAGACTATTTATCCCAGGGGTGTCAAACTCACATCGTCATATCATCACGTGACGTATCGGGACTCTTTTCCCCCCTTCGCTAAACTGGGTGTGGACGTAGCCAATGTGTGACACATCCGGCCCGTGGGCCGGGAGTTTGACAGTCCTGATTTATCCAATAGTACATTATTTTTAATTAAGATTATTCCATCGTGCAATTTTGTCATAGATAAAAAGAACAAATTATAGAAGAGAATATTTCTAGCTGAGGGTTGAACTGTGGAGTCTTTGATGTTCTCTGAACTTGGTTGTTTTCTTGCAGATGTTTCATTAACAAACTAGGTAACATTATCAGTACTACCCTGTTTCCCCAAAAATAAGACATCCCCTCATAATAAGCCCAATCAGGCTTTTTAGCGCATGGGCTAAAATAACCCTCCTCCTGAAAATAAGCCCTCCCTGAAAATATTTAAATGCAGAGCTGGAAATCAGGTAAAACTGCAAGAGGAGCCCCATCTTGCTCCACACGCCCCAAAATAATAAGACCTCCCCAAAAATAAGGCCAAGCACTTATTTCGGGGTTTAAAAAAATATAAGACAGGGTCTTATTTTGGGGGAAACACAGTAGTAGGGAGTGCGTTTGCTCTGATTTTATACACTAGTAGTTTACCCTGTCAGTGTTGGTGGGAGTGGTCTTGGTGGGAGTGGTCTTGGTGCCTCCTTCATTGGGCTGTTGTTTACTGTTTGGCTTTGGAAAAATAAAAGCCATTGGAGTTGGGCGGTTAATAAAATAAAGGCCATTGGAGTTGGGTGGCTAATAAATTCAAATAAATAAGTATTTTTTCTTGGGATGGTGCATTATGTTGCGCACAAAAAAAATCCTATTTACATTATGGTTTAGCATTTTGGAACCATAAGGCCTATGTCTTAGCATACGATAGTTTCATTTACTAAAAAGAATGCTTGACCTAAACAACATAGAATTCTACTCCCAGAAGAGACAATATTGTTACTGAGAAATGCCTACAGTCAAACAAATAAAAATAGAAAAGTATATTAAGAGGCTTTTTATACAAGTTTAGAAAAAGAAGCATTCAAACATATGGAAAGGTTCTTAAGAAATAAAATAAAAAAACCAAGAAAGTGAGAACTGAACTGTTGTTTTCCAAAGGTTATGGATTCCTCAATGCTATCAATCCAGCAGAGCCAGTTAGAAAAGGGTGATAGAAGTTGTAATCCACCATCTGTGGGAAGACTAGATTTTTCTCCTGTCTTAAAATCAAATCCAAAATTCTGTGCTTTCTAATATCAAGATTGCTTACGATTTTCACTCATTTATTTATTATTTATTTATTTATTTATTTTATTTCTATACCACCCTTCTCCCGAGACTCAGGGCGGTGTACAGCCTAATTAAAAGCACAAAGACAGACAAAGTTTAAAAATAATTAAAATTATTAAATAATAGGCCCAATTTATAAAACCCCAAATTTAAAATCCCATTTAAAACCAATTAAAAATCTTTACATTGATAGCCCAGCCTGGCAGAACAACAAGGTTTTGAGGGCACAGCGAAATACACGGAGATCAGAGATTTTACGAATTTATGAATTTCTGGTTCATTCATGGTAATCTTGACTGTAATCTGGCTCTTAGAACCTCTACATGAATGCAAGACTTCTGAAATAAGCAAATCTTTTACATGATAGAAAGATGGTAGAAAATTTTTACTTACAGAGCTCCATTTTAAAACTAGTCATGGGACAACTACAGAACTATTAGCAGAACACAATTTCATTGTCACATTGTCCATTGTCATCTTGTCAATAAAGTAACAGAAGGCCCTGCAGATAGCATACCTTTGATTACAGATTTTTATTCCCATTCATTAGCTCCCAGAAAGATTACGGTTTAAGGAATAATTTATTAGGATTAGTTTAATAGGGAAAGTACATTTTCTAAGTCACCAGTTACTCAAGTGAGCAACTATGGTGGCAATGGTTTAAAAAAGAAATCTAAAGTCCTAGTCCCATCTTGCTTTGGTCGTTTGGCACTGGTGGTTCTCTGTTCCCTTGATTTATTTTTCTCCTTCATTGGACTGGCAAGAGATTCAACTGATCTGAAAGAGTTAGATCCCGAGAAAGAATTCTGAAGTTCTACAGCAAAGTGGTAATCTAAGTGTTCAGTATACTCCCACACTGCCACTTTTTGGTTACATTTCTCACACAACAAGCTATCATCCATTGAAGAGGGATCAGCCAAACTCATAGCTCCCTCCTGCAAAAGCCCAGGAGCAGTCTGCATGTTTTCTTTTTTAAATGAATCAGGAAGAATTTTCATTTCTGAAAATGATACATAGCCTTCACCAGTCAAAGTGGCATCTTGCAACGGTTGTTCCATCACCTGCTGTTTCTGCATCATGTTTGGGTTGCTTGTTTCCGTTAAGCCTTCTGAAACTTGGCTGCTGTTGTGCGAACTCTTGGTCTGAATAGCCGGTGGTACTATCATATCACTTACACCAGGAACAAAACAGCCAGCGACAGCCTGGGCTTGTTTTCTTTTTGCTGCCCTTTGAAAGAGTATTTCAATAGCATTAACTGCCTTCTTGCTGGTCTCCTTTTTGGGACTTTCAAGGAACTTTGCATTCATGGTTTCTTTAATGGCAGTGGTGGGTTGAGTACGTTGGCTCTGATTAGTCAGGAAGGAAGTAATGTCCACAGACGATACTGTAGATGCCTCAGAAAATTTGCTTACGCAGAGCTGAAGAAGTGTAACAGGAGGAGACCTAATGATAGAAGCAAATTATCAAGCATTTCAAAAGAAAACCACTCTCAAAACTAAACTAGACTATAATTTTTCCAGTAATTTGACTTCTGTAAGCATGGAAGAATCTGTCCCAAAATTATTCTTTCTGTTTACTCTTTCTCCTAGTTAGTACTTCCTTTCAGGTTTTTTCTTTCTTTAGTTCAAAAATAACTACCCAAGCAAGATACACCACTGACTTCTAATTGATAACTAGCACTCCAAATTTTGTTCTGTCCCATTTTTTAATGCAAATTTTCCTTCTCACACTATATGACTAGCTTCTTTGCCAACATCATGCACAGAATCTTCTAATGAGCCAGTATATACCTGGTAACCCTTATTTTTCAAACAAAAAAAAGTTCCTACTGATCTCATTCTATTATTATATTTCATCTCCTAACTCTTACTGCACATGACAAAATTTAAGCAGCAAGGATAGGAACCATTTTTCCCCCTCCACAGTAGCTTATTCTTAAATTCAAGAAGTAAAGTTCTTACCATGTCGCTTGCTGGCCTGCTGCTGTGTTACAGTTCTGGATTAGTGCAAAGGCGTCTCTGCTAATTTTTTGAGCATCATACTGGGACAAGGCACAGCAGCGCGTTAGATTGGTATGTTTACCACCCTGCATATGGATCCCAACGCTCAATTGTTTAGCTACCCGGTTGTTCTGTGAGAAAATAAATATATTAAATAAATGATGGAAATAGATTCATAAAAGACCGTAACAAGAAAACAACAGAAAAGGGTTAGAATTTTATCCCAGTAGAAAAGCAGGCCTAAGATTTCTATAGTTTGTGGCTGTAGCCCCTTCCCAACTCAGCCTTAGTTCTATTTTTCTTTCTTCCATCTGGGCCAAGAGGCAGTAGAATGCATCCATTCATGAATGGATTAATTGAATTAAGAAATAGACAATGAATTAAGAAACAGGAAACTCTGAGCTAGTGCAAAGGAACAAAGACTGTAGAAAAAATGGCCTCAGCAGGCTTTTAAAATGATTGTCTTTCATTTTTTCAATCTTTTGTTTCCTCCTTGCCCATCCTACTGAATTTTTTTCATTATTTTCATTCTTCAGAGCAGACATCCATTTATTTATCACCAGAAATTATACTCAAGATCATGGTAGTCAATTCTGCAGCAAAATACTTGTGAGAAAGCCCTGAATTAAACTGTTCAAATCCCATCAAATAGCAAAAGCTGTTCTCCCATATATGTTTCAGTTCTATACAAATATATATTGGTTAGATAACATTATGCCTACCTGGTCTCTATCCTTATTCAATCTCTCTTCCAGCTCCAAGGCCAACTGCAAGAGCCAATACTGCACCTTCAGACAACATTACAATACAGTTATAATCTTAGGACTATGGTTAATATGCTGCTAACTTAAAATCAAATCAAAATAAAATCTTTGTTTTCTGAACTGTCAGATTCCCATCTCTTCAAAATCAGAATCAGAATCTATGTATACATAGATATAACAGCAATACAAAATCAATATCACATAATCTATGCAGCTGGAAAAGTACCGAAATACAGAGCAGAATAACTTTCTGCTTATGGTCCAAGAAATCTATAATCCAAATTATTTCAATATATTATAAGAGCTATAGGGTATTCCCACTGATTGAACTGTCAAAGGAGGTTTTCCAACAGTCTCTTTACTGATTGCTGAAGAACTAAGTGCAATGATTCTAATGGTGCAAGTCTTAAGCCCCTTCCTCCAACAGCAAATTATATTTATCCATGCAGTACGGTAGTAGAAGAGTTATTTGCTATTCTAAATTGACATTTTGTGTCTCTGCCTCTTTATTGCTAATCTGAATATGCAGCCACCCTAAAATGGGAGGATAATAGGTTATACTCCAGTTAATGAGAAGGCAGTTGGTTGGCTGTGAATATTTCTATATAGTTTGCACTAGAATTAAGGAGTATAACAAAGGGGCAGTTATTTTGGATTTCTGAATTAATAAGCCTATATAAATTTTGCCAAAATGTATTCCAAATGTATTGCCAAAATGTATTCCAATTGGCTCAACGCTTGCCAGTTCAAACCACATGCTATTCTCTCTGCACTTTTTTACCTGCTTCTGAGTAGCCAATGCTGTTTTTCCAGGGAAATTCTTACTGCAACCAATGGACTTTGGCAATTGTCTAGCTTTCACAGGCTCAAAGTCAATTCCTCTGCACAGTTCATATAACCAGGATCTGTAAATCATACATAGAACCCCAAGTAAATAATACTTCTAAGTTTGCAACTAATCGTGATTTATGTTGCTATTCGTTTAATTATCCAAAATATTTGGAAGTTGCATCAATTTAAAATAAAGGATTCCAAAATGGATAATTTAATGAACATTAAGTACCATTTATATATTTCCATTAAAGCCACATTTTGCTCAGTAGATCCCAGTCACCCAACTAGGTGCAAAATAATGGCTCAAAAAGGCAGATACAGAGTTAAGGAACACAGAGTCTCTGACATAGGATTTAGTTTTCAGTATCCAAATAGATTATATGTATCTACATTTTTATATCCATAAATCTTCTGAATTACTGCTCCTACTGTTGAAACACTGGAAATCATAAATTCTTCTTTTAAATTCTTAATATCATTTCGTGGGGTACTACAAACCAAAAGTAACATTGGCCACCCAGAGGCCATCCATCTCTGCCCATCTGTTTTACATTACAACAACATATTCCCATTTGCATTTGTTGTATTTTAAGACATCGATGAATTCTGCGCTGAGCTCAGTAAAGTAAAAACAGAAGACCAAATTAGATATCATTTAAAAAACATAAAAAGATGACTGCAAGAGATCAATATTTGTGGCTGAAGGGAAGCTGGGGATATAATTCAATACATTGCTATATTAGCTGGAAAGCTATTAGAGGAAGATTTCATTTGGCACGCATTCACTGATTATCCCATTTGTCAATCCAAACAGCATTCCAAGGGGGTTAGAATAGCCTCGCATTGTATCAACTAGTCTTATGATTTATTTGTTATCACATTTGGCTGATTTTTTTTAACTGAAAACCCTTCATTTCAAAATAGAACATATTTCATGCAATTCTGCATTTGTTTCTCATTGTTTCCTAAAATGTCTATTTTTCCCTTGGAATAAGTGAATAAGCAAAAGAAAACATCAGATCATACAGATTCAGATTCTCAGCAGAACTAGCCAACTTTCTACACACTCCATTCCAAGTTAAGTACTGAACAGCCTATACCAGTGACGGCTAACCTTTTCGGCACTGAGTGCCAAAACTGGAATGCACGTGTGCGTGCGCGCCAGAGCACCGGAACCCAGAAAGGAGCAACTGGCCAGCACGCATGTGCATAGAGGCCAGCTGCTCTTCCAGGTTCCGTTGCGCACATGTGCACCAGACAGCTGGCCAGCATGCCACCTCTGGCTCATGCCATCACGGGCCTAAGCAGAAAAAGAAAACACATAGAATCCAAAATTTCAAAGAAGTGACTTGCCCAGTCTTCTCTCCAAAATGTGTCTGAAGTTGTGATTCATTGAACTGGATCAGCTCTCCCATATATTGCACTCCGAGGCATTCAGTAATAGAAGCACCTAGTTTCCCTCCAAGGTTGCGACTACAGGAGAAAAAGAAATCAATTGAATGGAGAAAAAAAAGATAGTAGATCTGGGTATCAATCAGCAAAAGACGGAAAGACTGCAGGATTTGCTCTATTTGACAAATAGCTAAAGCATGTTGACAGAAACAGTAATGAATAAGTAGTTTCTGCCTATACTAGTAGGAATCAAGCACAAATATGCCCAAGTAGTAACATGCAGGAGAAAAGGATAACTTTGAAATTCATGGCTATATCCTCAATTTTACGTACATGTTGCCGATTGGCATCTTGCTAAAGAGCTGAGGAACAGCCCCCTGTGATACCAGAGTCTGTCGATTTGGTTTGTTGAGGCCACAGGCCAGTTTTGCTAATACCTGAAATGAACCAAACAGCTAGTTTAGCAACAGTGGCTTTTCAATTTCCTACATTCAAATTTTAGAACAAAAGAAATCAAAATATAGGACATAGTGCAAACACTATTACTCAAAAGTATATAAAAATAAGCACTATATTGTGGAATTTCAAAGACACAATGACACATGTAACCCACTTAACCAAAAGGAAATTATATCTGGTCCAAAAATATAAATTTTCATGTTTTCCCTCATTTTTATTCTCATCTGTTATTTGCATTTAGTTCATCCTGTGGCCAAAACACCCAACAGAATTGTATTCATTCTTAATACCAGGATGTATAAAATTACAAAAACTTTTAAAGCAAACTTGGATACAGTGATATGTTCACAGCAGTGTAGAATCCTGGAGAATACTACATTTGCTTCAACTTGGGCTACTTGCTTTTTTGGTCCAGAATAGAATTGTTCCATTTTGTGGGTGCTTATTCCAGTTTGTCCCAAAAGCCTTTGAAGGGTTAAGTGGAGTAAAACTAATCCTGAGTGGGTAGCAGACTTAGAATGTTCACCTCATAGGGAAAGCCACTTCAGACTTGACTAACTTTCTAAGAGTTTAGGACATTCCTGCAATTATATAAGGGAATGAGGTGGCTCCAGTTAGATAGGCAGATGGAAGTGTCTTTTGGGAAAAATAACAGGTCAGGTTATGAAGAAAAAAGACGAGATAACTTGTGCCAGTTGCCTCCACCTTTTGTTATGAAGGTGGACTGTGATAATCATATTAGCTTGCCTTTTGGCCTGCAGGTGTTGTTGCTAAATGCCAAGTTAATAAATAAGATCTCCCTCCCCCTTGATCTGACCATGGATGAGGAGGTTGACCTGGAGTATAACTGAGCCCTAGGTCTCTCTCTCGCTCATATTAGGCTTGCAGAAACTATTTCTCTTCCCAGAGATGGGGGAACAGCACCCAATCCACTCTGCTATGTGGCATATATCTCAGTGGGGAGCAGTTAGGCAAATCAGATGATGACTCATCTTGAACTGGACACACTCAGAACTGTAGAAATGATAGATTTTAGGAGAAGCATTCTTATTCCACAACCTCTTACAATTATAAACAACACAGTATCAGCAGTAGAGACCTTCAGGTTTCTAGGTTCTATAATATCTCAAGACTTAAAATGGACCTCTAACATCAAAAATGTCATGAAAAGAATGTTCTTCCTACACTAACTGAGAAAGCTCAGACTGCTCAAGGAGCTGTTGATACAGTTTACAAAGGAATTATTGAGTCTGTCATTTGCACCTCTCTAACTGTATGGTTTGGCACTGCAACCAAACAAGACAGACACAGACTTCAATGGATAGTTAAAACTGCAGAAAAAACAATTGCTACCAGTCTGCCTTCCACTAAGGACCTGTATATTGCATGAGCCAGAAAGAGGGCTGTGAAAATATCTATAGATTCCTCACATCCTGGACATAAACCGTTTCAACTTCTTTCCTCAGTTCTATTCAACGCTATAGGGCATTGCACACAAAAGGAACTAGACACAAGGACATCCCCATGCCATCACTCTGCTAAACAACTAGTTCCCACAACACTGTCAAACTATCTAGTAGGGCTGTATTACTATTATCCTTCTCATCTTTCCTATTTCCTTATCTTCTTATGACTATAACTTTGTTACTTATATCTTATAATTTATGTTGATTGCTTATTTAGTATCCTATGACTATCACTAAGTGTTGTACCTTATAATTTATGATGAATATATTTTATGATTATGATCATGATTTATCACTTGTTGCTTGTAGGTACAATGTGAGTTATGCACTGGAAACAATCACACTTGGCCAATACAGAATTGAGTTGAGTTATGTTGTGTTGTGTTGTGTTCTATTCTATTCTATTCTATTCTATTCTATTCTATTCTATTCTATTCTATTCTATTCTATTCTATTCTATTCATAAGCATATTTTAGGGCATAACAACTAAAAAATAATTCTTTACCCCATACAGAGGCATAGAATCAAAATCACGTGATGTATTAGTACCATTTCATAAAGCCTTGGTAAGGCCACACCTGGAATACTGCATCCAGTTTTGGTCACCACATTACAAAAAAGATGTTGTGATTTTGAAAAAAATGCAAAGAAGAGCAACTAAGATAATTAAAGGCCTGGAGACTAAAACATATCAAGAATGGTCGCAGGATTTGGGTTTGGCTAGTCTAGAGAAAATAAGGACTGGGGGTGGGGGGGTGGGGAGGGGCAGACATGATAGCAATATCCCAGTATATGAGAGGTTTCCACAAAGAGGAGGGGGTCAACTTATTTCCAAAGCACCAGAGGGCAGGACAAGAAACAATGGCTGGAAACTAATAAGGAGAGAAGCAACCTGGAATTGAGGAGCAACTTCCTAACAGTGAGATCAATTAACCAATGGAACAGCTTGCCATCAGAAGTTGTGGGTTTCACATCACTGGAGGTTTTTAAGAAGAAACTGGACAGTCATTTGTCTGAAATGATATAGGGTCTCCTGCTTGAGCAGGGGGTTGGACTAGAAGATCTCTAAGGTCCCTTCCAGCTCTATTCCAATTGATTGAAACAGCATCCCCTCAGTATTATCCAACAGAATTCCCCAAGTGCTTCAAGGTCTTTCCTTTCCTCTTTCTCTCTTTTATATTTCCTGCATTCATTGGCTACAGATTTTGACATAGACTAATCAAGAGTTCTACGTGTTGAGTGTTAGTGAGTTCAACATTAGAAAACAAGCAAGCAATACCTTATTGTGAGAAATTCCAACAGAACATTGAAATCCAGTGACAGACTCCACAGCAGCCCTCATTTCTTCCATGATCGCTGCCCCTACTGTCAGCTGCAATTCTGGATTGCTGGGATCTCCAAAAGGCAATGACTTGAGCCACTGGCACACACCACGTTGCCTTATCTCCTCTAAAAAAGAACACAAACAGATTCAAAGTAAGCATCTTGCTAGACTGTTAACCATTTATAACCATATTCATTAATGAACCACATACCAATATACCAATAAACTGTTTTTAGCATCTTAATGTCACTCATATAATGCCATGGTACAGTAATAATATATAACCTTACACCATGCATTTGTATGACTGGAGTATGTGAGACCTATTCAAATGGCATAAAGGTTTGCTCAGGAAGATTTCAGTTTACACAACATGTATAAAAAATATCATTATAAAAGTTTGAAGAATATATATCAGAGCATGATTCCTAAAAAAAATAGATGTGAGAAAAGTCCCTAAATTGGACTAAACAAGCCTTGCTGGAATGTATACATGTGTAAAAGAGACCACAGTCCTAGAGAGTCAGCACACAGAATGAGCATTTTGTGTTGGTATTCTATCTTGATTTTTCTGGAATTCAAACAGTGAGCTAAACCTTTAAGTGAGAAAAGCATGCATGAATGAATCTTTTAGTTCCATAAGTAAACAAGAAATGTTGGAAACCAGTGGTTGGTTCCCTATATTCTAGTTTAGGTAAAAAGAATAAGTAGTACCGAAAGTTTTTCCAGCTTCAATGTGACAATCTCAACTCATCCCTAATAGCAAAATTCACAGATGATCAAGTGAATGCAGTTGAGTGAGAGAATCCAATCTGCTTGCAAATGCTATTCAATTCCCCAGAAAACATAACTGGCCTGAAATGGAGTCTTTCTCTCTCTCTCCCCTCCCCCCGCCCCCCACTACCTTTGTTGTCCGTAGTTTCTTCTTCTTCAAGGCTATTTGGGAATCCTTGAATATACGTAGTTCCCAATTGCTCTATTGAAATAGGTTGACCCTTCATCTTCTTCAGCCTTTCCTGTATAGCTTGTGTTAAGTCCAGATAAGCTTCATCGATGCTGGCACGTTCAATCACAGCAAAACGTGACATCACTTCCATCACCTCTATGCTGGCTTCTCTATATCTACATGGAGACACCAAATATATGTTGTTATTTCTGTTTATCCTGTCCTTTCCATCTCAGGACTCTAATAAAAATCTGGCCATCAAAGTGATGGATCTGTAGCATTTGACAACTTACATGAAAACCCTTCAACGCCATTTTTGTTTGTTTTTGTATAGCTTCAAAAACTCTGAAATTATACATTAAAATTCAGCAAGAAACTATTCATGGTGATCCTAGTTCTATGATCTTCAGTAAGACGTAGTAAAATGAATAGAAAATGAGATATGCAAAGCTTTGGGCTTTAAATACTTTAAAAAATGAGGTAAAACCCTGTCCGGTTTGCCACACATACACATACATGCAGAAATTCATCTAATTCATTCCTAGTTGTACTATTACATCACTGTCCTGAATACTGTTACCGTATGATTATATTTTTTAAAGAAGAATAGACTGAACGTACTGCATCCAGTTTTTAAGAGGCAGGTTAACATATTTCTTTAAACTGTTTGGAAAACAAACATAAGTTCCAAAAGCAGAAAATTCACCAAAAAGCAGCTGTGATTAAGAACCATACGGAAACATCTTTGTTTGCTTGTTTCAGATGGTTTCACAATCACCCAATGAGATGGGGGACAAGAGAAATTGTAAAAAGCTACCAGTCTCAGGTTTACCTGGTGAGATCTGCTTTGCCACGGGCCTCTGGCACTCTAGCCAACTCGAGATCTGGGCACAGCTTCTTGGCATCATTAGCCCACATGTTTCTTTTAACTCCAAAAGCACGTGCTTCATAGCTCACAGCAATTATCCTGAATACCATGAGGGGAAATATATTAGACATTACATGAAGGACAAAATGATCATTTCCCCCAGTTTAGCATTAGACAGGAGAACTTTCACAGGTTTCACAGTATCACCTACACACTGAATACTTCTCAGGATTTTCTTCTTCAACCATAGAATATTTAATCATTTTTGAGGGAACATTCATTCCTAAAGATTTTTAGAAGACATTCAGAGGCTATAAACCTGTGATAATTGACAGCTAGGGTTCCCCCCTCCCCCAGGTTAAAAATATATATTTTGGGCGAGGCTGAGCAAAAATTATCCTATTCAAGAATTCTAGAGTTCTATATATAAAACACAACAGTAAAGGACCAGACAAATTTTAGAGAAGCAATCTGAGAGAGACCTGATATTTAAAATGAGGACACAGTAGAAGCTGGCCCAGAAATAACATGGATACATGAAACATTTTCTCCCATTACTGTTTACGAATACATTATTTAATCTAGATATGTATGCAAAGCAAAATACTGAAGACATTCGGCATTTTTTCCCTTATGGTAAATAATATGCTTGTTAACAGAAGGAAGACATTTTTTTGTCTGTGTCCTTGAATTGGCTTTTTGACTGACTGGACTAATCCCTGCAGTTTTCTTGGCAATATTTCACAAATTATGTTCTTTTTCCCTAGGGCTGAGAGAGAGGGAGAGGCGCAAGGTCACCCAATTGGCTTGTATCCTCATCACACCAAACTGGCTCAAAGAAAAGTAGAATTAAGTTAAAACGTATCTCCGCGAAGTTGCCGTTTGTTTGTGGTTCTTTTAACCAACAATGCCGGAAGGAGACACGGCTCCTTTGTTTTCTGAAGCGAGTCATTCCTTCGCCTCGATTATCTAACACAGTGTTTCTCAACCTTGGAAGCTTGAAGATGGGTGGACTTCAACTCCCAGAATCCCCCAGCCAGCAACGCTGGCTGGGGGATTCTGGGAGTTGAAGTCCACCCATCTTCAAGCTTCCAAGGTTGAGAAACACTGATCCAACACTTCATTTTGTTCCCAGCCTATAAAGAGGAGCTTCCTACCCGCCACCTTTCCACGTCTTATACTGCACCACGACACACGGCTTTCCATGCAGACGGGGATCCAGCCGTCGCTCCACCTGTATATAGAAACAGTCCATATCCGCCAAAGCCACCACTCGCTCCTGCCCCCGAACCATGACGGCCCCCGAAAAAGGATTAAACCGAAGCCAAAAGTAGAAGGAGAAGCAGAGGAATCCAGGATAAACTCCCCGCCTGAGTTACGTTCCCGCCGTCGGAAAGGATTAAAGAAAAAGAAAAAAAAAAACTCCTCCTCCCTTCTACGGTTTCTAATTTCCGCCCAAAACTCAAGGCACCTTGGGAAACGTAGTTTTAAAAGGAAACATACCATAAAAGTAATTTCCTTCGAATATAAGCTCAACTCCTCGTGTTTTTTTATGGATAGACCCATATTTTTCCGAGTATGAAAACGATTTGCCTTTGCCTTCTCTGGAGAGGGAACGATTTGCCTTTGCCTTCTCTCTTTTTCTTTTTTTCAATTTCCCACACTATGGGATTCTCTATGGAGATTCTCAATCTTCCAGGTCATGGTTGTCCCAAAAGTGCTTTTATAAAAGGCAACTGGATTTTGTTTTTTTCCCTAAAGAAGCTTCCTGGATGAGAAGGGAAACGTCTTCAAGGGAAAAAAAACAAAGTCCAGTTGCCTTTCGAAAAAGCACTTTTGGGATTCCCACATAGCCTATATATGAGAAAAGCAGTGCTGGTCTATGTTGGCAAAAAATTGGAAAAGTCTGCTAAACATCTTTTCTGATCAACCTGTTTAATTAAAAAGCATAAGCTTTCGTGATCTGCAGCTCTCTTCATCAGCATAAGCAATAGCAATAGCACTTAGAGGTCTGTAAGGGGTGTGCATAAAAGCACCAGCTTGCCTACCACCCCTGTCCTAATGTTTCCTCTATTTGTATCTATTTTATGTATCCAATCCATGCTTATACTTATTACCTAATACGTTCTTGACAAAATAAATAAATAAATAAATAAATAAATAAATAAATAAATAAATAAATAAATAATATATACTGCTTTGCAATAGCAATAGTACTTAGACTTCTATACCGCTTTACAGTGCTTTACAGCCCTCTCTAAGCAGTTCCCAGAGTCAGCATGTTGCCCCCAACAATCTGGGTCCTCATTTTACAGAACTCGGAAGGATAGAAGGCTGTAGGATTTAAACTGGGGTAAGGCGGAGTGGGGAAAACAGATTGGTGAAAAGGTTGCTGATGAAGGGATCACAAAAGCTTCTGCCAGTCAGAAGTCAAGATACCTGGCTATAAAGATAACAGTCCAGTGAATCCCTGCTCATTTCTCTGTGGTCTGCCTAAGCAGATCGCTTTCCCCTGAATATGCCAATCACAGTTGTCAGAAAAACGTCAGGAAATCTGTTGTCTAGCCTAGGGTCACTTTATTTTATTTAGCATATAGCTGGTCACACACAATATTAAAATACTTCATTTTTTAGGGTCACTAAACCCTGAAGCAATACCCTAACCAAAAGCTAATACCATTTCATAAAATGGTTTAGTCAGAAAGGGTACAACTCCTCCGGATTTCTTTCCACTAGCTTAAGAAACTTGGCTATTATGACTCCTGGTGGAGTAATAATGCATTTTCCAGGACTCCAGGACAATGCATTATTACTCCATCCATCCAGCCCCCATTCGCCCATGAAACTAAAAACTGAGACACAACCCTGTCAAGCTTAGGTTCATTTTAAAAAAAAACTGAATGTCGTTTCACCAATATGAATATATTTCTGAATATTCCCTGTTGCAGGTTGGCCTTTGTGGAATGACTTTCTCTGAAGAAAGAGAAAGTCGAACGTTGGGGGATGGGGGGGGAAATGAGAAAGGAAACCCTGAAGAACCGAAGTCCCTCAAAGGAAAACGATGCATTCTACTACATTTCTAACTCTATACGCGTACCATAGAGTTTCGTAGAAACCCAACGTGTCCCACCGCCGTTCAGAAGAGATCAGCCGACCTCCTGCGCCTGCGCAATGTGATTTTTCTCTCCGTTGGAACCGGCACGCCGTTGCTTCTTGGCTTTCCCCCCCCCCGGTGCTTGGTTGCCGTGGGCAACGGCACCTCTCCCCCCTCCCGTTCCCCCACCCCCCCTGGAAGTTCTCGCTTCCAGGCACAATGTCGTGGGACCCCGTGAACACGCTGTGTGAGCAGCTGGTGAAGGCGGTAACGGCGATGATGGACCCGGCCTCCACGCAGCGCTACCGTCTGGAGGCCCTCAAGGTATCGTGGCGGCGGCGGCGGTTACTGGCGGGAACGCCCCTTCGAAGCATGCACGCAAACGAGCGGCCTGAAGTAAACTGGGAGGGAAACGCATGGCCGCCGCGGGCCTTTTCCCGCTGCCGTTACTGTTCTACTCGCCTGGCCATCCTTTGGAGCGGTTCGTTCGGGGTGGAGAACGTGAGAACTCGCTCGCCTCTTCGGCTTTATTGATGCCTTTGGGGCCTCGACGCCCCTTGGGGCAACACATCCCTACCCCGTCAGGCCCCTTTTTTCACGGGGCCGCTTATTCTGAGATTGAAGTACAGGTGTAGTCCTCAATTTACGACCAGAACGGAGCCCAAGATTTAGGTCGCTAAGTGAAACATTCGTTAAGGGAGACTTGCTCCATTTTGTGGTGTTTTTTTTTTCCTCCTTACCCCTGTTGTTAAGTGAATCACTGCCGTGGTTAAATGAGTCATTCCGGATGTTAAGCGAATCCGGCTTGCGCATTGACTTTGCTGGTCAGAAGGTCGCAAAAGGGGGTCACGTGACTCCTGGAAATGGCAACCGTCATAAATACACAAGTCCATGGCCGAGCATCTGAATTTTGATCATGTGTACCATGGGGATGCTGCAAGGGTTGTAAGTGTGAAAAACGGTCAGAAGTCCCTTTTTTCAGGGATGTTGTAACTTTGAGCGGTCACTAAACGAACTGTTGTAAGTTGATGACTACCTGTGTTATTTTAAATCATTCCTACCACAGGTAGTCCTCGACTTAACGATCACAATTGAGCCCAAAATGTCTGCTGTTAAGTGAGACATTTGTTAAGTGAGTTTTGATCTTTCTTGCTACAGTTGTTAAATGAATCACCAAAGTTGATAAATTAGTAACCCAGTTGTTAAGTCAGTCTGGCTTCCCAATTGACTTTGCTTGTCAGAAGGTTGCAAAAGGGGATCACATGATCTTGGGACATAGCAATGGTCATAAATGTGAACCAGTTGCCAAGTATCTGAATTTTGATCATATCATTGAGATGCTGCAGAAGTCGTAAGTGTGAAAAAAGGGTCATAAATCACTTTTTTCAGTGCCACTGTAACTTTGAATGGTCACTAAATGAACTGTTCTAAATCAAGGACTATCTGTGTATTGTTTTGAAAACATGGGAAACAGCCTACTTATATAATATTGGCCAGATAGCTGCCTGCATGCAGTGGTATTCCAGGAATAAAAACACTCTGTTCTGTACTGTTTTTCTCAGACTTCCGGATATAGTGCTCTAAGTTGATCTAGCTGTGAAAACATCAAGACAACATGTAGCAAATGTAGCAAGGAAGGACTAACAAAAATGTCAGCCATGAGGGGGAAAATCGACATTCCACATGGAAGCAATATTTTTAATCGTCTCACTGAACATTGATGAAATAGGTGCTCGTGTCTGTGTTTGCAAGAAGTTTTCATCAGGCAGGTAGATTTAAAACACAGAAAGGCAAGGGGAAGAGAATAATATGGGTGATATCAAAGCATGTGTTTGGCTACATTTTTAGATGTAATGAAGACAGTAGAACCTTCAAAATATCTGATATACAAACTTGAGCTTGATAGAAGAAATCAACCATAACTATATATAGAAAGAAGTTTGGGAGAAATTAATTTTAGTTAAAATATTGTAAACATTGTAAATTGACATTAAAAAAATAGAAAACCAGAAAAAGTTAGCAATTAGTGAATATAATAGTATAGTTAGTGGCGAATAATACCTATGTAACCTAGAAATCATCAGGGAAATAGTCCAATAATTAAGAGGGGAAAAGTAATCCATTTGGATTCACAAATTGAAAGGCAAACCATTAGTATAATAAATATTAGTATCCTGAAAGTTGTGTTCATAAGTGTGATGTATATCACTTTTAGTTAGTATGCTGTATAGTGCCATACCTTAAATTACATAAGTAGGCATACATAAGAAATATGTTTCCCATATTTTCAAAACAATATAGTGGGAATGATTTAAAATAATACTTTATCTCAGAATTTGTTTGGCCTTTTCATAATTATCTTAGTGGACAAATTATTCACTTAAGCGCTTAAAATAAATTCTTATTCCTTTTCAGTTTTGTGAAGAATTTAAAGAAAAAAGTCCAGTTTGTGTTCCTTGTGGATTGAAATTAGCAGAAAAATCCCAGACTGCTATTGTCAGGCATTTTGGTCTTCAGATCTTGGAGCATGTGGTGAAGTAAGAATTTTTAGTTCCACCATGTGGTGTAATATTGCAATTTCCCAGAGGTTTTTAGATTGATTTAATTAAGTTAGACTTGCATCACTCTTATTATAATATAGCAATAGATACAATTATATTATAATATCATTATAATAGTAATAGTACATGTGTAGTTTATAACAAAGATGACCTGGTGACAGTTCATAGAAGGAATTGATATTCAGTATTTTGGTGTTAATGAAATAGCTTGCACGCACTTGCCATAGGACACAATCCCCACCTCTCTCTTTAGTACTCACCCACCCTCCAGACTGCTTTTTGCCCCCCTCCGCTCCCCCCAGGATTTGTGACTTCCAGCTGGCTTTCCCATTGACTTTGCTTGTGGGAAGGCAGCAGGAAGTCACAGTTATGTGAGATCCTTGCTGAACAACAGCAATAGAGACTGCTAGAATTGCCATTACTAAGCAATGGGGTCACATGATATACTGTAGCAGTTTATGACTGCATTGCTTACCAAGACCCAATTATTGTTAAATGAGAACTGCCTTTAATTCTTTTAAATCTATCTATACTGCTTTTGCTTTGGTACGGGAAAGTTGAGCTGGATAGGACAACTTGAGAACAGAATATCTCTCTTATATCATGTTTTAAAAGTATATTTATTATTAACCAGAATAACATAGATTTGATGTCTGTGTTTTGGGGGTTAGATTTCGATGGAATACTATGGGTCGATTTGAGAAAGTCTTTTTGAAGAACAGTGTCATGGCACTAATATCCAATGTAAGTCTCGCTTCTTCTTGAACTTAAGCTGCTAAATTTTATTTTAATGGTACAGTATTTTAAAAAAGTGTTAGTGTTTAAATCATTCTTTAGTTATAGACTTTATAATTTATTTTCTGAACAAAAGTGCTATTGTATTTATATCTATTGTGATGAAAAGCTGCACTAGTCAGCTATAAAAGGGACTGCAAATTGTAGTGCAATACTCAAAAGCAAGGAATAAAGTATCAAAAGTCTTTATGATATTCTTCAAATATGTAGTAAAGCAGACAATACAGTATGTGATTGGACTTTTACATTTGTCTGGATCTAAATTGTCGCATTTAATACATAAATGATCAAAATATTGTTTTTATAGGTGTCCTACTTTATCAAGTATCCCAACTCTTAATAGTGTAGAATTCTGTTCTTACTTGATTTAATTTAAAGGGTTCTTTAAAAATTTATACTATATTTCTAAAGATAGGTCTGTGAGTATTGAATAATATAGTAGTCCTATCTTCCATTTTATAAGCTTTCAGTTTTTGATTAACAGGGTACCCAGAATATTTTAGAAGAAGAAAGTCACATTAAGGATGTTCTCTCTCGCATTGTGGTAGAGATGATCAAACGTGAATGGCCGCAGCACTGGCCTGATATGCTGAAGGAACTGGACACGCTGTCTGAAGAAGGGGTAGGGCATCTTACAGTGATATTACTATACCCTTTTTGGACTTGTTTTTATAGGACAGATTGGCCACACTTACAGGGCATGAATATAATTTTATGATTTTCAGTGAGGTCATGTCAAACAAATTTGTAAAAGCGAAAATATAATGAAAAATATAGATCTCATGTGAGAACATCGACCTTGTAAAATTTATATCCCATTTCTAATATTAATTTTTGTTATCCTTTGATAATGATGGTCAGTAGTATAGGTTGGGAGTGTTGGGAATGGCATGGAGGCTACAATCCTGCTCTAGGAGATAATTTTATTTGAGTTTATTGCATCTGATTATGTGCACAATCCTTTAGCATAATCCATAGTGACGACCTGAAAATTAAATGTTATTCCCATGATAATGGAATTGTTTCCTTAGTTTGTTTTGCTTTTCATTCTAGGAAACCCAGACAGAGTTAGTGATGTTCATACTTCTGCGCCTGGCAGAAGATGTGGTTACTTTCCAGACATTGCCAGCTCAAAGACGACGGGATATCCAGCAAACTCTTTCCCAAAATATGGAGAAAATTTTTAGTTTCCTGCTAAATACACTACAGCAAAATGTTAATAAATACAGATGTGCGGTAAGAGCCTACCATTAGTTAGTAAGAGCTACATAGTCTCAAATTTCAGAAATGGCAAAAATATGACAATATCATTGATAATGGTTGAATTGTGATGTGAAGTAGAGAAAAAAAAATTGATCCTTATGTCAGAAAGCATCACCTAGCTTTTGAAGAGTGAAATTGATTTATAAAGACTCAAGAATTATTTGAAAATTCACAGAGACCATGTTTTCATGTGTAGCTTACTGCTTTTATTTTACCTTTTAAAATAAGTCCTGTAATAAATAAGTAAATGTTGAAAATTGGACCATACATACAAAAAGGGATGAACTAGCCTTAATTCTTGGCATGTTTAGAATGAGAGAAGTTGAATATTTTTCTTTATCATTCATGGATTGCTCACAGCAATTTATCATTTTGTAGAAGAACAATGTGTGTAATTTGATTATTTATGCACTCCTACCACATGTTGGCTTTATGGAACTGTTTCGTAGCACTATATTTATCTTGCCAATCATGGATTTGTTTTCCTCAAGTATTACTGCATTATTAATGTAAAACAAGCAAAGTAACACTTAGCATTCATTTATAGAACTGCAGATTCTGACAGAATTGCTGTTTAAACCTCAGGACTGAAGATAATTAATCTTGTTGACATTTGTCCATCTCATTTAAATATGCATTTGATTGCTAAAATTGGAAATGCAGCTTTGTAAATATCCTGTGATTGTCTTCTATAAAAAGAGAATTAGGAGGTACTGTAATATTGAGAAACCTAACTATGTTTCAGTAAATCATTCACTTTTTTTCTTTTTCAGAAAATTGATGCAGCTCAAGAATCAAAAGTAAGTGAAACCAGGATTAAGAAATACAGACATTTCTCATGGTCATAATGCTTAGGATATGGTCATTCTTTTCCAAACATCTGTTACCATTAATGCTAATGTTCTTTTTTCATTGTTTTGTTGATTAAATCTTCTCTTGATAAATTCCTATTACATATGATGGAATATAAGGGACAGTGTTCATCAGAGTTCATAACTTTGCTTGGGTACTGCTCCCACTGTATTTCCCCATATAGATCAGAATAAGCTATTTTTGGTAGCCATGGGCCACAATTAACATTTTGGAGAGATACTGAAGGTTGCAAAGAGAGTAATGCACCATACATGGGGAATGTGATAGAATATGGGAAGATCATTTTAATGGTGATTTGCCTGCTTTTTTTTTAATGGTAATTTGCCTCTTTTAGGATTTAGAGTAATGTTTCCCGTATTCCCCACTTCAGAAAGGCAGAAAACCATAATTACATTTCTCATCAATCAGAGGTGGGTTTCAGAAGCTACAGAAAGAAAGGTCAGGGTCTGTGGGTTGACCAGCCTGATTTCCAGCATCTAAAGGAAATAATATTTTCAGATTGGCTGAGTACTACTTTCACAGGAGCAAAAACATTAAATGTTGACATGTGGGAAATGCATTTAATATTTTCACTGTGATTTAGCAAAAGGATTAAAACTGTTAAATTAGATGACATGTTAATAGATGGGTGGTTCTGTAGACTCTCAGTTGCTTTTTTTTTTTCCCCTCTAGGCACAAGCAAATTGTCGAGTAGGAATTGCAGCACTCAATACTCTGGCTGGTTATATTGACTGGGTGGCTATGAATCATATCACAGCAGATAACTGCAAGCTACTGGAGATGCTCTGCTTGCTTTTGAATGAGCCAGAGCTTCAAATAGGAGCAGCAGAATGCCTCTTGATTGTGGTCAGCAGAAAGGTCAGTTTTTCTTTTCTTCTTCACAAGCATATTTTGGGCATACACTACACTACAAGATGTGTATGCAAGTGGACGGCTGTAAAAGTCCTTTCTTATCTATTATGAATGTCCTCCTATTTGGTATTTTGGACTAGTCCTCAGGTAGCTAGGGTAGAAACTAGTCATTGAAGAGAATTTCTCCAAAATGGTTACCAATGTCCTGTTTCCAATCTTTGAGTGCTGGATGAGTCTTACTACTTCAATTTAATTTGCTGTTATTTATTGATGGAACTGTTACTAACATTTTAAATGAAGAAAAGAGGGAATATTGAATTACATGTTCTGCTTTGAACAATCACTGTGAGAAGAAAACATTCAATGTAATAATGCTAGGTAATACCCTTCCAGTGGATAATATTGTTTCTGAATAATGTGATGAAAATTTTATGTATTTTAGGGAAAACTGGAGGACCGCAAGCCCTTAATGGTTTTGTTCGGGGATGTTGCCATGCACTATATTCTCTCTGCTGCCCAGTAAGTACTATTCTCTGCTGTTATAAATGCATGGGTGATTATGTGCTGTCAAGTAATTGTTGAATCATGGTGAAACTTGGGGGTTTAAGTCTTTCAACAATAGTGGACGGAAGATATTAAATTACACACCAGTAAAATCCATTTTATCAATGGGCCCCAATTAATTTGGGGGGGAGAGTAGGCATGGAAACTAAGCAGGGTTCGGTCTGATTATTATTGAAAGGGAATATCAGGAGAATAGAATAGATTAGAAAGTCAAAAACAGAACAATCTAATGGCAAATCACTGTTGTCAAGAAAATTGTATGAATGTATCAATGAAATCATGAGGTGTCAGCTTGAAATTTTACATATTTCTTTACAAACAGTGTTATCTCATGTGTAAATGGTTCTTAATTATGTGGTAGAACTTACATAACTCCTGCTTTTTTCTTTACTTTTCAGGACTGCAGATGGTGAAGGTTTGGTAGAAAAGCAATATGTTTTCTTGAAGAGACTTTGCCAAGTATTATGTTCTTTGGGCAGCCAGTTGTGTGCATTAGTGGTGAGTAATAATAACAAAAATTATTTCCTTCTTACCAATCAGCCTGGTTTTCAAAAGATAATTGCTTTTTTGCCCAGTTTGGGAACGGTTGACTAACGCTCTTTCACCCCTTTCCTGCGGTTCCTTGTCGCACCGCTAGTAGTTATGTTTTTCAGCAGTTCCGGCTGATCTCACCACTGGCTGGCCCTGCCCATTGCCCCTCCCCTCCCAGTCACTACTTGCCTGACCTGAGAAGAGAAGAGACGCGCCACACTCTTCTTGTTGCTAGGGACAGATGGGACAGGGTTATATTGTGGCTCCACATCGTAATGGGTCCTGGGAGGAGGGGGCCCATCTCCCCCATTGTGAAGCACGCTAAATTTTGCTGTGCTCCGCAAGGCGCTGCAAGAGCACCTCATGGCCTGCCCGACACCTCATGTCCTCTGCCTCATGGCCTGCCAGTTGCTCTCGCAGCACCTTGCGCAGCACAGTGAAATTTAGTGTGTCTCCCTGGGTGTCCGAGGCACGCCCAGCACCAAGAAAGCTTGGAAGAAGCCGCCCACCATTTCCTGCTTCAGTCTGTTGGGCAACCTGACCCCTGGATGAGACGCCAGAGAATCAGAATCAGAGAAAGAGAGAGGGAGGGAGGGAGGGAGAGAGATACATGGGGGGGGGAAGAGATACAGAGAGAGGGGGGGAGAGAGTGACAGATCGACACAAAGAAAGATAGAGAAGGAGAGAGCGGGAGGGGGGGAGAGATACAGAGAGAGGAGGGAGAGAGAAATAGAGAGGGGGAGAGAGACAGATAGAGGGGGGCATCATTTGGCATCATTTTAGATGTCAAAAGTGTTTTGTGGCTCCCAGTGTTTTTTAACAACTGGTTCTCTGCCTAATGATCAGCTGGGTAGGTGTGGCTAGGGGGGTCATGTGACTGGGTGGGAATGAGTGGTGTCGAGTTGGCCACGCCCACCCAGGTTTTGCGGCTTTTGGTAGTTTCTTTTCTATGGGAAATGGGTCCAAATGTTTAAGGTTGCAGACTCCTGGTGTGGACAATTGGCAGCCACTTGGTAATTGCCAAAAATTTATTGCATATTCTCAGCCTCCTAAGTATGTGACAATCCCAGCATCTCTGGGAATTCCAATTTTAATGCATCTGGAGGCATCAGGTCTTGCATCTTCCCCTGTACTAAAGATTTGTTCTCTCTGCTTTAAATATAAAGGAAGTGAACAAAAAAGGGAAATGCTACTCTTAATCCTATGGGTGAACACTCCAGATACGAGTCTCCTGTCCACAGAAAGTTTCATGCCGGCAGGAAGCTCTTCTGCTGGTAACATCCTTGTCATCTAAATCATGTTAGGGTCTAAATTCACATTGCTTCTCTTCTCTTAACAGGGCCCTGATTCTGATGTAGAAATACCTGTCAACTTGGGAAAATACCTTGAGTCATTTCTAGCTTTCACAACCCATCCCAGTCAGGTAAGTAGATAGGGCTGAAGTGAAATATTTTCCAATACTTAAGTGTAAAGATTAGTCATATGTGGTATGTATTTGTCATGATCTTACGGATTACAAATATTTTAAAATGGATTCTCAAATACAGCTGCATTAATCTGTTTATTCAATTTATAATATATTGGGCTTTTGCCCTTTCTGTTCTGAAGCTCTATAAAATGTTGCAGTATGTGATTGTCTGGTGCCTTGCACTACTAGTATCTACTTTGTAATTGAAAGTGATTGTGTATTTTCAATAATATTGGTATTTGTTTTGGCAGATGTAAAAGAAATAGTGTAGATTACATAGCTGTTCTAGTTTTATTATAGTAATCTCTATCTAATAGATTCTTTAATTTTTTGTTTTTCTAGTTTTTACGTTCTTCTACCCAGATCACATGGGGTGCTCTTTTTCGGCACGAAGTCCTGTCACGTGATCCTGTGTTGTTGGCTATTATCCCAAATTATCTGCGAGCATGCATGACTAATCTAGTGAAGGTATGTTAAGAGTGTAATAAAATGTAAATATGAATGTTTGAAAAAGAATAAGTTTTCAAACTGAGTCACCTATTTTCTCAACCTCTTTCCTACCAAGCTACCTCTAATATGACTGGATGACAGCAGAATCCTTTCCAGTCAGTAAAATATGTTCCATCTCCATTAATCTGTTTTAAGATCATTCTCCAGAGTCTTTATTTGACAATATACGTGCATAATGTTTTTACCTCTCATCTCATCCTTCTCTTTTTATAGTTGGGGTTTCCTTCAAAGACAGAATGTCCTAGTTGTGAATATTCTCGTTTTGATTTTGACAGTGACGAAGACTTCAATTGCTTCTTCAATTGTAAGTTGTTGTTCCAGCAAAACGCAACTAAAAGATTTTCAATATATATTGATTTGAACAGCATTAACAGAATCTCATTCTTTCAGAGCAGAAAGCTATTGCAAAGTTCTGTTATGCTTTCTATTTAAATTTTCCTTAGAAAGTAGATATTTTCAAGTATATCTGAAAAAATGTTTGAAGAAAGAATGGGTGTTCTCCAATCTATCCAATTTTATATTACCTACGGGCTTTTGAATTCACCAGCAGCATGGAATTCTCCAGAAACTGGGAGCAATCTATAAAGCCATTCAAACAGTTTCCTTTTGCAGGATGAACACTTCAACCTTCAGATTTTTCATCCAAGTTGCTTACATGAGTAATTCTCAGTTATGGTAACTGCAAGTCAGACTTTTATTGTTGTTTTCCTTGCCAGCTTTCCGTGCACAACAGGGAGACGTAATAAGGATGGCATGTCGGCTAGATCCTCACACTGGCTTCCAGATGGCTGGGGAATGGCTGAAATACCAATTGTCCCTTCCTCTTGATACCGAAACTGGGAATTGTAAGTTTCTTTAACAGGAGGGGAAAATGCTCGGTATTCAACAGTGGTGCACAACATGGTTTTGTTTGCTTTGCTCTAGCACAGTGATGGCTAACCTTTTATGTCACTGCATGCCGACCTGCGTGCTGGAAATGGCACGCAAAATCATCCCACTTGGACCACGCAGCCTTGCTTGCCTTCGCATATGCGGGAGCGCCGAAAACAGGAAGAGCAGCATTCCATCACACATGCGCGCACCAGCACCCAAACGTCGGTTTCCGGCACGGAGGTGCACCTGATGAACAGTTAGCCATTACACATGCCCACGATGGAAACCCAGAAGTTTAGGTGCCAGCATGCACAATGGAACACTGCTCTTCCGGGTTTTGGCGCTCCCACACGCACGAAGGTCAGCTGACCGGCGCACGTGTATGCACAGGAACGCGAAAGAGGAGCCAGCGAAGGCGCGCATCCTATGCGGGATGGTTCTTTGTGCCACTTCCAGCACGTGTTCCATAGGTTTACCAACACGGCTCTAGCAGTTTCTCTTAATTTTTCCAAGTTAGACTTTCCATTTAAGATGGGGATACTTGAAACATGATGATCATTCAGAGTTCGATTAAAATCCATACATTTCTCCAATTAATCATAACGTCATAATTACTGCTTTTTTATAGTAAAAGTAGCTTTCCAGCAAAACATATTTTTATTGTAGCTGCATTCATTGTGTCATTTTTTTAATGGCAATAAATTCTTATTAAAAACAGAGTGTGATACTGTGAATGTTCTGAAGTTTTCTTAACTTTGTCTTCCTTGATAGCTAAAAGAAATAAAAGAGCCTACTCCATTTTTTCTCCTTCCTTTGTGCATTGGGATGCTATGACCTTTTTCTTAGAAAGCATCGTTAGCCCGATGTTCCGAACCCTGGATAAAGAAGTAGGTGCCCAAATTTTTGTCTTGTTTCGGTTATGTGACTATGTTGCCACTTGAGAAACATTCTGGGGAATACAAGCCTTTAGATTATATTTTGATTATATTATTTATAACATTTTTCCTTGGGGAAATTTTAATTTAAAAATATTTCAAGCTTGTTGTGTTAATGACATTGTGGAGTCTTTGGTCTTTCTGAGCTTGGTTGTTTGCTTGCAGACATCATCAGGGATAGTGAATTGGCTTTGTTCCCTATTTATATGCAGAAGTTTGCCTTGCCAGTGTTGCTGAGGATGTGGGCTTTTTTCCCCCTTTGTAATTCCTTAATTAGGCCATTGTTTTCTGCTTAATTGTTTTTCTGGTGTTAATCCTTGCTTATCTGGGTGTTGGTTGCTGGAGAAGATGTGTTCTTTTCGTTTCCTTCTTAGCCTTTTTCTTGAATGGTGCATAAATGTGGTTTATCTCTGTGGGTCTATTGATGACTTAGTCATGTGATGATGACCTGTATGTATCTTTTTATAGCTCAGACATATAGATATAAACCAACAACAGAATTAATCCCAGGTAAACAGAGATTAATACCAGAAAAACAATGCACTACACCAGACCTTCACATATCCTTGCGCACCTTCCTCAGCCCCCACCCAAAGCCTTGCACCACACAGGATCCTTGCATCCTCTCCCCTGTTCCACCGCAGCCTCTCAAATCTTTTCTACTCTCTTATCATGCCACACCGGACTTCACATACCCATCTCTATCCTCCCCTTATCTGCCTGCCAGCCTGCTTGCAAACTGCCTGGGACTTGCAACTTCCTGCTGGCTTCCCCGCTGATTTGGATTGTTGGAAGCCAACGGAAAATTTGCAAGGAAGTCCTTGCTTAAGGACTCTCAAGCCTTGCTTAACCACAGCAACAGGGATTACTGTTGAGCATAACAATAGTGCAATTCAAGGACCATGTGTGGCATACCAGTATCTTTTTTGTGCCTCCCAGAGCCTCATTACATTTTGTGTGTTTTGAAGAATTCTTCAATGGGTACCTTAAAGTTTAAGGCTTAAACCTTAACAGCTGCATAAGGAACCCCCTCTACTTTCTATTAAAATTGTCCAGTTAGAATTAGTCAGACCTGTGAGTTCTTTCTGACAAATAAATACTGATATTGTATGAAGCAAAAAGATACATGATCCCTGTCCATTTTCCTCCTATTCCAGAAAATCCCAGTTTCTCAAGGCATAGAACTGTTGCAATGTGTCCTTGGCTTTGAAACAAAAGACCCCTTGATTCTGTCCTGCATCCTTTCTAATGTCTCAGCGCTCTTTCCATTTGTTACGTACAGACCAGAATACCTGCCAGAAGTTATTGTCAAGGTAAATGTTTTTTACTACAGTCAGTAAACATTGGGTTTCTGGAATCTATTTCAGTGCTGTGCAGAGACACGAAGAGAAAGACACCCAGCTCTGTGCCTGCTTGAACCTTGGCAACAGAAATTGAAGCATGTATGGAGTCTCTCCCCCTCTCTCCATGGAAAGTCCCGCAGAAGCAGGGAGAGAAGGACTCCATGCCTGCTTCAATCTCGGTAGCTGAAATCCAAGCATTCACAGAATCTAAAATCCCCCCCACAGGCATAGAGAGGGATTGTTTACTGTGAGATCATTTAATAGCCATAACAGTGAGTGCTGAGATCATTGTCATTGAGTGAAGTAGTCACTTGGGCATCTTACTTCGCAATTGCTTCACTCAACAACCAAGGCCATGGTTCCAGTTGTGGTTGTTAAACAAGGACAACCTGTATATCATTGAGGTTAGAGTTGAAAATTTAACTTGCAGGTTGTAAAGAGGAAATAGGAAGAGTTAGCTTAGCTTAGCTAACACTCTTCCAGGTGTTAACTGAAAGATGCAAGTCAGTCACAGGACACAAAACTAAAACAAACCCAGCAAACACAAAGCCTCCCAACATCTGTGCCCTCATCCAAATGCCCAAGGAAACAGGTTTTTAAAGGAAGCAGGGCTCAAATTGCATGGAGAATGGGGAGGAATGTAACATTAACTTATAATATGGGACTCAATTTCATTTCTGTGTGCAGAACTTTAAATATACAATTTCTTGGGTAATAAAGAAGTAGCTATTTTAATTCTAGACTTAGACCATATTTCATATGACACATTCATGTTTTTCAGCATTCTAGAATAGGGAAAGGGTTTTTTGAATATATACTGGAGAACTGAAGAGGAAAGAATCCCTGTAGCCAATGTTGTAATTGGCTAATGATTTTATCTGAGGCCCAAGTCCAGGTGCTGGTTTTTAAATGGGACAGTGTTCATATCATTTGATTTACAGTACATGACTGATTTTCCCAATGTGTTCCTGTTTCTCATCACAGGCACAGAAAGGGACTTAGTATGCTTAATGATGTATGAAATTGTTTAATGACTGCAGCAAGAGGTGCTGGAATCGTAATCTTTTGACTGCAGCAGAATTAATATCTGCAGATATTAATTCTGCTACACTCAAGGGGGTACGGAGGCCACGGTGGCTCACATGGCAAGACGCTGAGCCAGCGCTTTGCTGAGCTCGGTGGCTCGATACCTGTGAGCTAATAAACCATGCAGGGACAAGAAAGGAGTCTCCCCCAATTGCCTACTAGCATTCAGGTGTCCCGCAGGTAAGATAATACCGCCCAAAACAATTCCTTTCACACAGGCAGCCAGCCACCTCTGTGATCCCTGGCTAACAGATGCCATACGCTAAATAAATAAAATACCTACAGAGACTGCCTCCCCCTCTCTCCTGGTTTTATTAGTGAATGAGGTCAAAATTGCCTACTTAGGCAGAGAGCTTTTTCAGTGTAGCCTTGGAACTGTGAAGCAGTGCTAGAAAAGATTCACTGAAGTATATTGTTCATTATTTCTATGAATTTACTTTGGGGGGGGGAGAAAAACATGCATATGATTTTGTAATACACCATTTTACCTAAAATAAAAACAGGAATAATTTAATTGGAAAATAATTTTGGGGGGGGGGAGTATTTTACAAGTAACACATAAAGAGAAAATACGTTCCCACAAAATGATTAGTAATTTTTTGCTCTTGTTCTCTTAGCTATTTGCCTCTGTCACCTTTGAAGTTGTAGAAGAAAGCAAGGTAAGTTCACTTCATAAATGTGAGGATGATGTTTCCTGATGAAGCTGCAGAGCAAGGTCATTTTGATTATGTAAGATCTCTTAGACCAGGGCTGTCAAACTCCCGGCCCGCGGGCCAGATGCGCCACGCACTGGTCACTCCCACACCCAGTGTAGTGAAGGAGAAAAAAGTCCTGATACGTCACATGACGCCACCATCACAATGTGAGTTTGACACCCCTGTCTTAGATACCGTTGAGACTGTGAAATGAGAAGGGTACTTCAATGGCCAAGCTCTACATGGACTATTGTAGCCAGGGAAAATAGGATTGAGACACTTCAAACTATAAAGGTTTTATTTGCAAACTGCCCAGAGGCATGTACGTATAATGGGTGGTATAGAAATTTGGTAACTAAATAAATAAAGGCATGGTGTAAAAACAAAAATTTGAGTAGCCATTTTTGCAGTAATATTAAACTTTAGAAAGAAATTTCATTCATAGAATTTCCACTGCAAAGCAAGTTTTGTACAACAGATATTTTTATATTCAATATACAATTAAGTATCTTGGGAATATCAATCTTCTCATAAAAGTAAACATAACAAGGAGCTGTGTAGGTAGTTTTGAAATCTCAGACACTAGCATGGTCTCTGGGGGGGAAATTGTCAGGTAATAGCTTTAAGAGCCTTGCAATAGTCTGTCCCTTCTTGTTAAGAGCAAAAACAGAATTCACTGTAAAAAAATTCCCCAATAGCTCCCCCTGTCATGATCAGTGGTAAGTGGAGGGCATCATGTTAAAAGTTCTACCATTAGAGGTTTGGATAGAAACCAAACTGTTTTAGTTCTCCAAACAGGACAGTTGTACTAGAGTTCTACAGAGCTTTTAGAAAATTACTTTGTTTTAAAGCTGTTTTCAATTATTCTTCTTAATATCTTGAAATAATGTATTAAATACTTAAAGAAGCTTTGTTTGCTAAAGCAGGTAAACTACAATGCAATTTTTAAATTTTATTTGTCTATCCAGACACCAAGAACCCGTGCAGTAAAGAATGTGAGAAGACATGCTTGCTCCTCCATCATCAAGATGTGTCGGGATTACCCTCAACTTGTTCTGGTATTCAATTGCATTTTGTTCAGTTTGAAACAGTTTTTCTAACTTAAGCTATTTTGGGGGTAGGTGTGCACATTTTTAGTCGATGGTTTAGAGCTCACTAAGATGAGCTCTTTATTTGTAGTCTGTAGCAAAGCAAGTTTAAATAATAGATCTTTGTATGTTTTAATAGAAAAAGATAATCGTGACTGGTTTTTGACTTTCATTGGTGTCAGAAATGAGAAACAGGTCAGCTTATATTTCCAAGAATAGTTTGGTTGTTTTCATAGCAAGTACATAGTTATGAATTATCTTAGATTGCAGTGTGTATACAGTGTCTATGAAAATGTAAATGGAGCTTTATAACAGCAGACTGCAGTTCTAGAGCCAAATAAGAGAAATTCAAAGAAATTCCGATTTAGAGAAAGGCAATGTGAATGGTAATGGGTGGATGGCTAGAGTCGCTAGACACTAGAAATTAGTTGCTGGGAATCCATAATAAATTTTCTAGACATGTTTTATCCTATGAACAATGTGGCAATATTCTTTAAATATACAAGAGGTTATCAGACCAAAAAAGGTCAAACCCAGTTTGTCATTCCAGACACAAAATGTTCTTAGAAGAAGACAGGTCCTAAAAACTAAATTTAAAAAATTAGGGCGAAAAGCTTCTTATAAGAACAGATCCTGTTCTTATTGGAACCAGTTATACCCAGATTCTCCATTTCACTGAATTTGTTCGACCAGAGGTTGGCCTGCCATCTGTTAGGCATACCTCAATTTGGATCCCTGCATTGAGCAGGAGATTGTTCTCAAAGGCCTAATTTGTTCTCATCTAACCCTATGATTGTACGCAGTGGTGGGATTCAGGTAATTTAACAACCGGTTCTCTGCCCTAATGATTTCTTCCAACAACCAGTTTGCCAAACTGCTCAGAAAGTTAACAACCGGTTCTCCCGAAGTGGTGCAAACTGTTGAATCCCACCACTGATTGTACGTTCTTTGATTGTAAGGCCTTTCAACGAAATATAAGATAATAGTGATAAGGGACTTTAATTCTTCTTTGTGTGTGCGTGTGCACATAGTTTTTATTAAGAATATTTATAATAGTAATATTTAATACAAACTAAAAGAAAATAGAGAGGTGTAAAAAGTGCAAGAAAAAAGAAAGAAAAAGAGAAAACTAAGAATATAATAAAGAAAAAAAATATGTAAAGAATTGATTTTCAATCTTTATCACAACCAGCATAAACAAATTTTTCACCCTCTCTAAAACACGTCAGAACTGAACTGGAACCTTACCTTGAAATATTACTTCTTGTAGTACAAAATGTATCCTTGCAGTTAATCTTGTGTGGTATTTTCACTTAACCAGTTGCTTGAATCTGTTGATTATAGCCCAACTTTGACATGCTGTATAACCATGTGAAGCAGCTGCTATCAAATGAGCAGCTCCTGACTCAGATGGAGAAGTGTGCTCTCATGGAAGCCTTGGTCCTAATTAGCAACCAATTTAAGGATTATCAGCGGCAAAAAGCTTTCTTGGAAGAGCTTATGGCTCCTGTTGCTACACTTTGGTTATCTGATGAGATGAAAAGGTATGAAAAGTTTAATCAAGTCCCCGATAGACTCCAATATAAAAAAAACCCTACAGATCTGTGCTGAGCTTTTCAGTAAGCATGTATTCAGCAGTGGTGGTATTCAGCCGATTCGGACCGATTCACGCAAACTGGTAGCGGAGAACGCAGGTGGGCCCACCCACCTGTCCCGGTGCTATGCCATCATATTTAGCCACATTTTTGAGGCCGGGTGCATGCGCGGAAGGCTGAGCATATGCGCAGAAGGTGCGCGTGTGAAGCGAGCATGCGCGCAGCAAACCAGTGGTAAAAATATGTGGAACCAGGGGTGAAATTCAGCAGGTTCTGACAGGTTCTGGAGAATCGGTAGCGGGAATTTTGAGTAGTTCGGAGAACCGGCAAATACCACCTCTGGCTGGCCCAAGAGTGGGGTGGGAATGGAGATTTTGCAATATCCTTCCCCCAGGAGTGGGGAGAGAATGGGGATTTTGCAGTATCCTTCCTCTGCCACACCCACCAAGCCACACCATGCCCACCAAGCCACGCCCACAGAACCAGTAGTAAAAAAATTTGAATTCCACAACTGTGTGGAACCCACCTCTGGTATGCAGCTATTTTAATTCATTGTGGTTGTGCATAAGAAATGCTTTTGTGCAGGCATTTATTAAAGCTTTTCTTGTTTTGAGTTCAGTGTGCAAGAATATGGTATTTGGTAAATGTTGTTCTTTTACCTTTAGAAATTTTTCTAATTAAATATTTAGGTTGCCTCCAGAATAAAATGGAGTAAAAGAGAGGACAGAGATACATGTCTTCAGTAGAAGTTATTAATATAAAAGACAGTAGCTGCTGCTCCTCCCATTGAGTTTACAACTTCCAGCTCCTTTTCCATGCCAGTGTCATTTTTGGAAAACTCACCACACAGTACAGTTGACATAATTAGCACATGCAGAAATGAAGCCAATCAATTCAGCTATTCTGATTACCATTTATTTCCAGTTTTCAGGAAAGTTTAGAACAGCAGAGTTCTGTGGCAGTCATTTTATACCTCTGATGGAATATTGTTGCAAGAAATGAGAATTACTGGCAACTTCACACCATATACAATATATGAGTTCCATGGGTGTGAACTGCATCAAAGATCTTTGAAAGTTAAAAGTGAGAAGAGAAAATGTGCTTAATATCGATGGATGATGTTGATAAAAATAGTAGATGGGCTTTTTCCACTGGCATCTAATATGGTATAAATTTATTTTTATTTATATCCTGCCTTTATTATTTTTATGAATAACTCAAGGCAGTGAATATATCCAACATATCTTTGTCCATCTTTTTTTTTTTTTGCTTTAATTTATATGCCGCCCTTCTCCGGAGACTCAGGGCGGCTTACAATGCGTTAAGCAATAGCCTTCATACTTTTGTATATTTATACAAAGTCAGTTTATTGCCCCCACAATCTGGGTCCTCATTTCATCTACCTTTGAAAGGATGGAAGGCTGAGTCAACCTTGAGCCTGTTGAGATTTGAACTTGCAGTAATTGCAAGCAGCAGATGTTAATAACAGTGTGCTTTAGTCCACTGTACTACAGGCTCTTGTTACAACTCTGTGAGGTGAGTTGGGCTGACAGAGAGTGACTGGCCAAAAGTCACCTATCTGGTTTCATGGTTAAAGTGGGACTTAGGTTAAGAGAATAAATGGTTAACCTATTGTGATTAAAAATGGATCTTTCATCTTTTACTGTGAGAAAATAAAATTAAGAGGCATGCAAATGCAAAAAAAAAAAAAATGCAGACTTCTTATGCAAAGAGCAGTAGGGATCACCTTTCTCAACTTTAAAATCATCTTCACAGAAAATTGCAAGAAAGACATGTAGAATAGTCCATTAAGTGAGATACTGTAGCAAACTCATTTATAACCCAGATTGAGATCAGATTGTACACATGGTAATATCTAATAACATCTTACGCATACATATTCAGAAATCCATCCTATTGAATTTAATGAGGTGCTTGTTTGGATTTCAACTTACAAATCTTTTTATCTTGGTTTGCTCTAATCTGTCACTGTAGATTTAATATCACAAGTATTCATGGATCTAACTTAATAATAGTGTTTCATTTCAACTAACTTCCATAACTCATTAGATTGAATTGGTTTCTTGGAATAAAATATGTTTGTGGCTCTGTTTTCTGCTATCACACACAGAGTTCTGATGAATCCTGAAGATTTTATCCGGTATGTTGGTGCTGATAATAGAATTGTAGATCCCATCATGGAAGATCCCTGTGGTTTGAATCGTTCCAGAGTGAGTATTAAGTTGTCAGAAAATATGGAATTCAGAAAAAAGAGATTTGCCCATATTGCTGAAAATTTATCCTTAGTGAGTAGTGGATAGTCTTAGGAAATAACAGTGGTATATGATGTGTGATCTGAACACAGATATGCTGAGATCTACACATGCTTTTGGGCAAGAAGAAATCACAGTAGGGGTTGTTGTTGCTTTGTCTTTCTGTTTGCATAATTTTAAGTGGGCCCAAGTAAGCTTAAAGTTATTTGCCTTATCTAGGTGCTAGTTGGAAGGGGATTATCCTAAAATACTAAAATGTTTCCTTTTGCATAGTAGTAGTTGACTTCTTTCAAGATGGGTCATAATAGATCTCAGCTCATTAATCTGAAACTCTTAGATTTGCTATTTCCTTTTTGTCACACTATATGGCATAGACTATAAAGATTGCATCAGTCAGTTTATTGTTCCACAAGATCTTTTCATAGTTAAGATATGAGCTTCCCCGAATGGCACTCAGTTTTTCTTAAAAGTAATTATCTTTTTGTATCAATTAAATATGGTCAGGCCTTCTCAATTAATTTGGGTTTTAAATGACCGATTTATATACAGCTATGTTTTGAGAAGAGTCTAGAACACCCTGGAATGTAATGATAAATAGGAGAAGAGAGATGACTAGAGAAAGCTCTAGAATAAGACAGGGAAAAGTGAGTTTATGGATAATTTATACACAATAATAGTTTTATATAGGTTTTTAAAAAACCATTCACAGTTCCATTCATCTCAAAGATACATGAAGTAATATATATGTGCATTCATCACATGTAATTATGTATATATAGTTAAGAATGTCTTTATTGCAATTGAGGGACATAGTTATATCTAAAACAATTTTCTTGAGACATTTTAACTCTTCAGTGTTCTTAGACTGACTTTTCAAGTAATTTCTGTGTCTTTTACTTTGTATAGATAAGCTTTTGTGTATACACAATTCTGGGAGTTATAAAACGAGCTCGTTGGCCCGCTTCCTTGGAAGAGGCAAAAGCTGGAGGATTTGTGGTGGGATATACACCTAATGGCAATCCAATCTACCGTAACCCCTGCTCAGTGCAGATCCTAAAACTTTTTGACAACTTGCTTGCTCTGATAAGGTGGGTCAATATGACACGATCCTCATTTCATAGAATGTGCTTCCTATTTCCCCTTAAAGTGAATGGTGGCATCTGTTGAAATATTTTATAGTAAAGCATGTAAAGAATAGAGGAGAAAAGGGAACCCTTGGCTTTATCCTGCCAATTGGACTGTATGTTTTGTGGGAGTCTTCCAATTTCCCATTACATAAAATTAAGACCAGCTTTTCTTAATAGTCTTCATATATTTTGAACCCTGTCAGTCAAGTCACATCTTCAGTCTTACTCTTTGCTTCTCATGTATCTATTGTTAAAGGATTTTTGTATTAAGCCTGTAAGTTCATCTTGAGGGAGTAGGGAACTAGTCAGTGACACCATTGGTGAATGTCTTGTGGCTCTCTTTATTTGAGCAGCCTCTCGATTAGGAATATTTTTTGTTTGTTTACCTTGAGAGAGGGAGGAATAATCAAATGAAATGGCAGTACTGAACTGATAATACAATCCCATATTAAATAGCTTTATCTTCCAGAACTTTGGAGTAGAGAGTATCATTCCAACCTAATTCAGAGGAACAATATTTACTTGTATGCAGTTTGCTAGAGTGATCAGACCCAAAGAGAACAGTGTTCCTGCACTTCTCGTAGCTTATGTACTTCCTTTTCGCCAGTATTGGAATGAAAGGGGAGCTGCTGCATCAGGCACAGCCTTTTTAAAGTGAAGGATAAATAGTCTCTGAGAACTGATCTTGAAATGATGGGTCCTGCATATGTACCTATCACAGCTTGAGAATCAAAACTCAGCCTGCTGTATGCTCTTTCTCAGAAACAAGCCTTACTGAATTCAGCATGATGGCATCTGAAAAGATATAACTGAAGGATCTAGTTCTCTTTCAGGGCCTATAATTACCAATTATTTTAATTTTTCCTTATAAATAGTAAAATAAAATTCTTTATACATTCTTTATATATTCTTTGTCATGTGTACATAAGAATAGACTTAAGTATAAACTGCATATTTGAAGCAGATTTTTTTCTAATCAAATACCAAATAATCACATTTACTATTCATTATTGGTTCTCCAAATGATCTAATCCTATTTTCAGTACTTGTTCCCATTCATTCATTATAGCAGAACAATGTTGGGGGTTAGATACTATTTGGGTTAGCATCCATTCAAAATCATGCACAATTTTCCTTAAAACTACATCCTGGTTCTCCTACAAATCTACAACATAACATGCATTTTCACTGATCAATGAATTCCTTTTTTCATACATACCAGACAATCTAGATGACACTAGTTCAAATTATTTGATATACACCTTAGTTGTTTTATTCATAATTAAATTTAAACCTTGCCTTGGTTCACAAAAATGGGACGTACCATTTTTTTCCTTAACATGTATTCATTGACATCCTCTACCATAAATATCTTGTACAATCCAAGTTGTAATCATCTACATCTTGCCAACAGATGCGAGCCGGAACATTGGGCGTTGCTGTACATAGTAGCTCTAATATAATAAATTTTAGTAAGATAGAGCAAGTGTACATTAGATTACCATTCTTAGTTGGACCCAGGGCACAGACAGCATTTTCTGTTAACTGTAAGGATGAAGCAGTGGTCAAGTTCGGCACGCTCTTTCACAAGCACAGTCAAAGCTAGTTTTTGTTCCATACTTCTCTGTGCAAGCTAGAATAACTAATCCAGGGTTTATCTGACTAATCAACATACTGCTGCCTACATCCCACTAACTAGGATGCATAATCATTCACAGTAACTATAGGGTATAAAATACAAGCAAAATTCAGTATTTATGACTGTCACAGTTTGCAGGAAACAAACAATATGGGTGCCGGTATGTTTGTAAAAGAAATGGTGTCTTAGACATGTTAAATTGGGGAACTTGAAAGATGATAGGATAGACCCTTTCATGTTACAAATTTTGTATCATTTTGTGTCCTGATAATATATTCCTTTATAAAGAAAGGCCCCTATAAGTACAGAACTAATGCAAAAGGGAATGGTTTGAGCGCTAGAGCCTTCCTCTTCTTTCAGAATTTGTTTTTATCCCTATTTAGAAGCATTGCAGTCTCATTATGTCAGCTAATATTTTTTTTGTTGACGTATTGAAATTACAGAGGCATATATCCTCTTTCATTTAAATGCCCCATATCTGTGTCTTGGTGGCTTTTGTGGAGGTAAATTGTGTTTGTCCACAACTTGTTCCCAGCGTAAATCACTCCATCTTGAATGATAGAGTTAAGTAAATGGCTCTTCTTTTGGTTTCTCACATGGAAATTTGTGTTCTGTGTGACAAATGAAGCTGTGAATATAGCTGACCATTTGAAAAAAGGCGAATTATGAGTATAAAACTTCCACAGCTGTGTCATTGGGTAGAGAACAGCGTAATTGTATACATATCACAAAACTGCACTCAATGAAGGCTTTTTTATTTAGGGAATCTACTGCGGTGCAGTAAAAGTTGCTTTTAGTTGAACTGTTGTGTTGGCTGATTATTCACATCTTGTTGGGTGTTTCTCAGGTCTTTTCCTTTTCTGTTGTCTGAAGAAAATGTATCATTAGTAATTCATTATTTCTAATACACCTTGTAGTTTTGTTATTGCTGTCTTATTGCATGCTTTATTTTGCTAGAATGAGAGCTAATGCAGCATTTGGATGTGAAGCAAATAATGCTTCCATTCCAGAACGGAACTTTCACTACACATGTTAACAGCTTATAAAGGGGCCACACCTTTTCTTGGGCTTGTATGTAGTACCCAGGCTCAAGAAAATACTCAGCTGAATTAAGTAATTAATTAACACATGACTGATTGATTTCTGTTTCTGATGCATGCATATCTGTGAACCTACATAGCTATGGGTGAGCCAAGGAAAGGCTGCCTCTCCTTTACAAGCTACCAAGAGGTACAGGTACTCTTCACTTAATGACAACAGTTGGGAACAGAATTCCATCACTAAGCAAGGTGGTTGTAAATTGAAAAGATGTGTGACTACAATGACTTACAATCACAGTTCCTGTTGCAGCCATTGAAGGAATCAAGCACGGTCATTAAGTGTGATGTCCCATGATCACGGCTTGTGACTTCCTGCCAGTTCCCCCATTGATTTTGTTTGATGGAAGCTAGCAAAGAAGGTTGCAAATAGTGGTCACATGAAACTGTGACGACTGCAGTTTTGAAGACGTGTCATAAGACCCGTCATTCAGTGCTTTCATAACTTTGAGCGATTGCTGAACAAGTGGTCATTAAGTATGGACTACCTGTATAACAAAGATACTCATGGCAGATCCAAAGCATATCTGCTTCAGATTTGAGGGCCCTATCTTTTAGTTAGAATTTTCTTGGCCAAATTAATGGTTACTTGGCCTGTTACACAGAGCTCATAGAATCTTGTATGGCAACCATCTCCCCCTAGGACTGACTTTTATAGTCTGCCAGAAAATCAAATGCATGCAGATGCAGAATTGTTCTGTGGTCACTATGCAAATTATTCTTTAAGTAACCTGCAGAGGCAATCTAACTCTTTTACCCTGATTTTCCTTCCTGCAGCCACCATTCTGATATTATGAAGATGCAGGAACAAAAGGGAAGAGGGCAACGGAGGAGACTGGATGAGGAACAGGAGAGGGTGTTTTAAAGGGTCAGCAAGGTTGTGCAGCTAGGTCAGGCTACTATGAAAAGGAGAAGGAAATGCCTTCCAAGCAAAATTACACATTTTAAAATGGCATTGTATGTGTGATCTTGATAAACATCCAAAGTAGTATCATAATCACTTCCTACACAATTTGGGGACATGTAAACACATCAAGGAAATTGATGGCATTGGTGGCATTGCCAAAATGTTCACTGCCATGCTACAAATTTAATTGATATTCCATTGAGTGCTTTCTAGTATGGGAAAAGAATTTGCAGGTCACTGAAAGGCATCTTTCAGTGTCTCTTCTCGAGTTTTGCTTTCCCCTGGAGCTAATGCATCAACTTTCACTGTTATTTCAAATATCAAATCTTTTTTGTATCAATTTTTGTATCACACACACACACACACTCATGCCATTTTGATTCCAGTATATGTTTGGAAATATTGACTGCATTAAGTTGTGGTCAATCACATTGACCGAACATTAAAAATATGTTTTCAGCTCTTTAGCATTCTTCAACTCCAGAAGTAACAGAGATCCATGTGAGCATAATTGTCCTTGACACATTTAACTTGGCCTATGACAAACTCCTGTTTCTTACTGATTTATTTACCAGGTTTACATCCCTCCTTGTCCTCTAGGAACTTAAGATGACTTACATATTTATTTGCAACAGTACATGCTGTTCAATCCAGTGAAGCTCAAAGCAGTTTACAACCCAAAAGCAATACCATATAAAATTAAAATAAATGGTACCACAAATCTAACATAGCAACAGCAGTTCAAGGAACAGCTACCACATCCATATCCATAGCAGAAAAATGTCCCATATCACCAATCTGGAAGGCGCTAATGGCTTTCCAAAAAAATCTTAACGATGAGAGCATTTTCTTCATACCTCTCCCTCCTTCAATTTTCCCTAGAGCAATAGTGAGGATAGCTTTTGCAGTAAGCTTTGAGCAGGATGTATTGTTTTATGCCAGTGCAGGCACTGTTACTACCATGCTGCCCAATCTAATGTTGGTTAGTTCCACGAGTTTGGAAATCCTATTCTATCTTTATCCCAAAGGTGCTTTTTTTCAAGAGGCAACTGGACTTTCTGGTTTTTCTTTGAAGACGTTTCGCTTCTCATCCAAGAAGCTTCTCCAGAGCTGAAGAAGCTTTTTGGATGAGAAAAAACAGAAAGTCCAATTGCCTCTTGAAAAAAAGCACCTTTAGGACAACCATGACCTGATGACTGAGAATCTCCATAGACATATTCTATCTTTTTTTAAAAAAAAGTTTTGGCTTAAAAGCCATTTTATCTATTGCAATATGATTTTAAGCCCCTATTCTGGTGCTTAAAGGCTTAACCAAAAGAAATAGTCACTCTCTCTTCATAATGTGATGCTTCTCCTTTCTTGCAGCCTCTGTTAGCACCCTTTGAAATGAATGGGCAGTTCACACCTCAGAACTATTGTTCCAGGCCCTCTGCAAGCTCAGGCAGACATCGCTGCAATTGGTTTCACTTTGGTCCCGTTTCTTCACAAGTATAGAGACTTCTTTTAGAGACTTCTAAAAATGACAGCTGAGACTCTGGAGAGCAAATGAGAGGCCTGCCCCTGCCACCCAACGACCTAGTCCTTTCTTTCCTTGCACTCTCTTACTTTGGGGGATTGCTGCTCTAGGGGGAACAGTCTGATCGCCTCTAGCAGCAGGCACAGAGGCAGTTTTGGCGAAGGCTGTTGGGCCCCTTGGCTGCAGAATTTGTGCTGTGCAGTTACCGAAGCCCTGAGTGGAGGTCTGAGGTCTCAAAAGGAGAGAGGTAGGTGAGACAGAGACCCTTCCTCCCCACTCAGATGGTCCATCCAGCTGCTGAGGGTCCCTCTTTAGCCTGGATGGCAAGAAAGAAGTCACCCTAGGCTGAATGGAGGTTCTTCCCTGGCAGCATGGTGTGGTTAACGCAGAGTTGTCCTGCCTTTCGGGGGGGCATCTTTCTGCCACAACATTGCTTGTAGCATGTGAGAGTATTCATAAGCTGCTGCATTCTGTCAGAGCTACCTGCCATTCTAGGCACCGTGACCCATCCTTAGGAAGGCAGTGTGTCCTGCATGGGTCCTTGCAGCCAGCGCTTCAGAGGGCCAAGGCCAGGCAAATTGGAGCAAAATGTTGTCTGGAGTAACATGAATCCTCCACACAAACTGGAGATTTCTCCATATGCCCAAGGCAGGGATGTTTTTTATTGCTAAGGAAGGGGGATCCCATGCACAAGTGCTTGGTCTCACCTTCCTCCTCACCAGATACAGGAGCTGTTTACAAGCTGAAGCCGGACTTCCACTGTCAGGGTAATTGTTAGATTCAACTTGTGATTGTAAAATATCACATTTTCTTTCAGGACCCACAACAATTTGTATATGCCAGAGATGGTGGCTAAATTGGGAGATACCTTTGCAAAGGCCTTTGATATGCTGGAAGTGGAGAAGAATGCCATCCTTGGTAAGTAGCTGCTTCTTACAGGGAAGCCCAGAGTGGAAATGTCACTTGGTACAGGTATTCCTCAACTTACGGTCATAATTGAGCCCTAAATTGCTGTTGCTAAGAGAGACAGTTAAGTGAGTTTTGGCCCATTTATGCCCTTTCTTGAGATAGTTGTTAAGTGAATCACTGCAGTTGTTAAATTAGTAGTACAGTTAAGTGTTACATTTAAGTGAATCTAACTTCCCCATTGACTCTGCTTGTCAGAAAGTCGTAAAAGGTCACATGAACCCTGGACACTGCAATTGTCACAAATATGAGTCAGGTGCCAAGCAGGCAAATTTTGACCACGTGTCCATGGGGATGCTGAAGAGTCATAAGGGTGAAAAACAGTCATAAATTAGATGTTTCAGTGCTGTTGTAACTTTAAACAGTCACTAAAGGAATGGTTGTAAGTCGAGGAATATCTGTATTAGGCTGAGCCAAATTGGAGTAAATTATGGTCCAGTCAAACTAAAACCCAGAGCCTCTGATTTTCTTAGGTTTTGAATGAAACAAATTTCAGATGGTCTGGCAAGGCAAATATGACATAAATATGCCCCTTTCTTCCCCAGCACTGCTTTCCTTGCTTTCAAGTGCAACACAATCAAACTAATCCACATACACCTTCTCCGAGTCATCGAAGCACAGTTATCACATGCAGTAATGCCTCTGTTAATGGGCCTTTTGAGGAAAGGGGACATCCATAGAAACTGAAAGTACATCATTTGTGATGTCATCTTATAACCAGTGCAAAATACATCATTTGGGATGATATAGATCTCTTGCATGATGATATTAGTATACAAATGACAAATTTATGCAAAAGAACTAAATATAATTTAGCAAAAATACTTCATTCAGTCTACATTGCAGTCAGCAAATCCCTTATTTCAGCAGAGAATGTTCATATAGAAATGTCCATTGTATCTCATGTCCACTAAATAAGGTTGAATCATGGTTTTGCTGTACTTTTACGTGACCTTTACAGACTTTCAGATTTTTTAGAATTCAAGTTTAAATCCTGACTTTTCCTTCCAAATTCAGCCTGAACTTGACTTCTCTAAACTGCTAGGAATTCAAATGCTTGCTTGCCGTTTTGTATTATATGTGGATTTATACAGGAAGAGATTTAGCAAATTTATACTGGTTATCAAAACTGGAGAAACTGGTCTAGCAAAATGGTGAGTCTTTGATCCATCTTTGCAAGGACAATAATGTCTACTCATTTTCTGTAGGGTCTCTTCTTGCAGACTAGAACAGCT
Source organism: Pantherophis guttatus (assembly GCF_059756535.1). Taxonomy (NCBI): domain Eukaryota; kingdom Metazoa; phylum Chordata; class Lepidosauria; order Squamata; family Colubridae; genus Pantherophis; species Pantherophis guttatus. The sequence continues at coordinate 285,182,641 of NC_142063.1, read as the reverse complement.
AATACCCTGTTTCCCCGAAAATAAGACATCCGCTGATAATAAGCCCACTCGGGCTTTTGAGCGCTTGCGCTAAAATAAGCCTCCCCCAAAAAATAAGCCCTCTCCGAAAATATTTAAACACAGAGCTGGAAATCAGGTAAGACAGCAAGAGGAGCCCCATCTTGCTCCATGTGCCCCAAAATAATAAGACCTCCCCGAAAATAAGGCCAAGCGTTTATTTCAGGGTTCAAAAAAATATAAGACAGGGTCTTATTTTCGGGGAAACACGGTAGTCATGTCTGCCAACTTTGGAGGGATGTTATTTCCTTTCAAACCAAAGCCAAGCTCCCCTCATATATTTACAGCTCTGTCTGGTTTTCTCAGGAGTGTTTCTATTTATCCTTGCCTACTGGCAGAATAATTTTACAGAGAAAAATGTTGATGTCCACTTGCACCAAAATCACATAAACTGCCTGCAGCAAAGAAATGAACACCAGCATGTGACTGGTTTACAACTTGCTTATCCCTAGTCAAAGTATTTTTTAAATTGTGTTTATTTGATCCCAGCTCCCCAGCTGTTTTAATAAATAAGGTGGAAATTGCTAAATAATTTGACTTGATCACTCTTCAAAAAACTCAACACACAAAAGTGTTCTTTCAAAATACTTATGGTATACCCATCACATTCTATTAAACAAGGTAATTGTGTATGGGATAAGGATCTGAAGCTACTTCTGTTTTACAAATAATTTTTATTATATAAAGTTTATAATGCAGATAAGCCTGGAAAGATTTATTTACATTATGTTATGTACTGTATTATGTCTGGAAGATACTTCTACTCTAAATGTATTTGGATTTCAGTGCATCATGAGTTACATTAGTTTTCAAGCAGGTAGAAGTCTGCACAAGCATGATTATAATTAAGTTATTTTATAAAAAATCAAGAAAAAATATTGTTTTGTTCATAACTGCTCTCTGAAAGTATCACATTTTTACTGCCGTTTCTCTCAACTTTTAAATTAAAAGCATTCATGCTCCAAATTGACCTATTCCAGACATCCACAAGTAAATTTCTGTTTTTGGTAGCCAGAACTGCTCAGGTCACTGCTGAGGAGATGAATCTCTCCACTGATAGTATTTCCTCTTTTGTTAGGTCTCCCCCAGCCTTTGCTGGAACTTTATGATTCTCCTGTTTACAAAACAGTCTTGGAAAGGATGCAGGGGTTCTTCTGTACACTATATGACAATTGGTAAGAAATTAATGGATTTTCCATAATGCTATGTTACTTCACATGTGGGCTTTCTACTACTTTTCCACTATGGGACAAGGAAGATCTTTATTTGACCCAGCTGGATTTATATGTTCTTGTAACTGATTGTTATAACGTCTATAAAAAGAAAGGAATGTAGGTGGGCTAGATGGAAATTGGCCTGATACAAAATGCCAACTTTATTTTGCGCAGATAAAGTACAAGGAAGCTTTTCAAAGCAGAGTACCTTTTGGCTCTTCTAGACTGTGCTTTTTGAATTGCAGTTTCCACATTCTGGGTAGTGCTGGCTCATCCATGCAGCAAGATTTCTATGTTGTTGAGGGTCTAGCAGCTGAGCTCCTCAACTCAGCCTTCATCAATCTGGACAATATTCCTGACTACAGACTCCGCCCTATGCTTCGTATCCTTTGTCTGCTTTTTATTTATAGTTCTCTTTCCAAATTTGTTTTGATTTCCATACAATGTCCCAGCTTGAGTCTTGTTCTTAATTAGGACACTTTTCTTCTGCAACTGATCAGATCCATTATAGATTGTACCGGTAGATCTAATTCGTAAAAAAAAAAACCTAAAAGCAACCTAGATAATACAGGTAGTCCTCAATTTATGACTGCAATTGAGCCCAAAATTTCTTTTGCTAAATGAGATGGTTCTTAAGTGAATTTTGCCCCATTTTATGACCTTTCTTGCCACGGTTGTTAAGTGAATCACTGCAGTTGTTAAGTTAGTTGTAAAGTGAATCTGTCTTCCCCATTGACTTTGCTTGTTAAAAGGTCGTAAAATGTGATCACATGACAACTGTCACAAATAGGAGTCAATTGTCAGGCGTCTGAATTTTGATCACGTGACCATGGGGATGCGCAACCGTTGTAAGTGTGAAAAATAGTCATGTCACTTTTTTTAGTGCTGTTGTTAACTTTGAACAGTCACTAAATGAACTGTTACAAGTCAAGGACTACTTGTATCAGACTAGAACATAAACCTCCCAAGGTTTTTAAACAGTTTGAATAGCTCAGAATGAAGGCAGACATTTCTATGATTCTAACACGATGCAGATGTTCAGTGGGTATATGATCCTACTGAACATCTGCATCCGTTTATCCAATGTTTTTCACTGTCCAAAAGGAAAGAGAGATCCCATTTAGATCAGACTTGTAGAACTTGTAGTCTACTAAGGCAAGTATGGTTTTATTAGCTGTTTCATCCTACACTTACGTACTGAATTTTGTTACATGATGCCTCTAGTGGACTATGGCCATATCAGTGCATTGTAAAATCCTGATTTAGATTTCTAAATGAGATTTCTCTCATTCTTTCCTTGAGAATAGAATGTCTTTTGGGGTAGGGGTGTTGGAAAAAATCAGATTTATGAAAAATTCAGAGATGAGTGCATCTGCCTCTTCTGAGGTATCTGGGAGCAAAATTATCAGTTCAAGAACAGAAATCGCCATGACTGGATGAATCTAATGGTTTTCCATGGGGGAAATATAGATGTGTATTTCTGCTGCTCCACTTCTTTAACTAGTTTCATGTAAGGTGTTTTTGTGAAACCTTTGGTTGTCTCCTGCCCACCTGAACACTACGAATCTTTGATCTGCCCTATACTTGGACCACTGTTCACCTACCTACATATGGTAAGAACAAAATACTGTGTCTGAGAATACTGAGAGTGAGTTTTTTGTGGTGAAATTTTGAAAATGCTGGATTAAAAAAACAAGATCACATCTGTTTTCAGTTTCCTTGTACTTGTCATGGAGCTAATATCCTTGAAAGCATCCTTCGCTTAAGCAAAGGATTTTGCTAGGTGTGATGTGGCAAAATTCCTAGAGATATTTTTGCATATGATTAGGAATGACCCAAACCCAGTCACAGAATGCATATGTCAGGGTTCCAAGTAACACCCCCAACAAAATCAAACTCCAAGGCTTGAAGTTCCTCAAAGCTAACTTTTATTAGAGATGTCATATTGGCACATCTGGGAAACCCCAAATCTGAAAGCTTCCGGGTTTTCCTCACCCAAAAGAAAGTTCAAGTCCTTGGCCCTCACCCACATGTCCATCACACGAACCAATCAAGTACCCTCCGGGACAGAAGATACCTCCTCATTCTTCTCAGCACAGCTACAGGGCACAATAGCCTTGACTTTCTAAAAGAATTCTATTTTGACTACGTATCTTCTTCACTCTGCACAATCCCCCCTCCCACTTTCCCACAGTAGAATTTGTGGCAGGCCTGAAGGCACAAAAGTAGAAAGATGGCGTCCAGGTCAAACAGCATACTCCCCACGTCTTTCTCTCATTAATAGATACTAGTTACTATTGCTTAAAGCTTTAGCTTATAGAAGCAGATTTTGGTAAGGATTTAAAATGATCCCAAACTTAATATGGGATGCATTCCTTATTGATTTATAATATTTTAGCTATTGTTACCTCCTTATAGTATACTTGAGTTTTTTTGACAACTCAGAAATTTATTGAAAACAGCGTTGTACTGTTGTTTCATGACAAGTACTAAGAATAGACTCTGTACTGGAGATATCAGTAATAGCATGTGGTTTTCTCTCTCTGGCATTAAACTTCTGGATAAATTTTACGTGTAATGTGATATCATCTTTATGCCCTTTAAAGCAGAGTAAATTGAGAAGTGTCGGCCACTAAAGTACCCGGTGAAATTCATAGGTATATAAAAGTAACCTCCAAAATACTTAAAACTCTGAAAAATGCAGCTGAGCAAGATGTTTTGCAAAGATTTCAGTACTTTTTATAACTCTTGTAAAGAATAGAGCATAACCAAAGGAGAATAAATTAGGTAAATTTGGTGACTTGCATAGCATGAACAGGTCACTAAATTCAATTTTATCTGTCACTGAGTTTGAAGTGGTTTGATGTAGAACATACAAAACTCCGGTATACAGTATATCATTGAAATCCTTTATGTCATGTTGCTTTTTTTTTTTTTTTTTTTGCCAGAGGCTGACTCAGAAATGGCAAGTTATCAATCAGCGGAGTTTGATTTGGTAAGTCTAAGGCTTAAACAACAGAAGAGGACTGCTCTTTGAAAATTACGTTTTATTCTTTTTGTATTCTTTTTTGCATTTTGTGCTTGAAGTAGCCTTTTCTGAAAGGGTCAACTATGGTCATAAAGCAGTAAGGTTTCCTAAGACAAGAATAATGTCAGAGTAAAGTAGATAAACGAATTAAAAATCTATTTACTTTTGGCACTGGACAGATGTTCTTGCATGAAGTACGCAAAACTAAGGTGGCATAATGCAGAAGCTTTTCCCTGATTATCTGTCTAATCTCTGATTGTGGAACCCCAGAAGATTATCAACACACTGACTTACCTGAACGGCTCATTTGGAAGATGTTTGGTTACCTCATTCCCAAACTATTTAGAGCTTTTAAAGGTTTGAACCAGCCCTCTGAATTGATTTAAAAACAGACCAGCATTTTTTTAAAATGGAAAGGATTCTTCCACTTGGTGGCTACTCCTAGACAACAACCTACCTATCAGTTATACTTGAACAAGTTGAATTTTAAAAAAAATATAAAAATATCTTATGCCACAGATGCTGTTGATATTATATCCTAAAGCTATGATCCTGATCCTATTGCCGTCTCATTTAGTACAGGTTGGGCATCACTATATGGATCAGATGACCCATCTTTCATTAATATGAGAGCCGAGGTGGCGCAGTGGTTAGAGTGCAGTACTGCAGCTACTTCAGCTGACTGCTAGTTCAGCAGATCAGCGGATCAAATCTCACCAGCTCAAGGTTGACTCAGCCTTCCATCCTTCCGAGGTGGGTAAAATGAGGACCCAGATTGTTGGGGGCAATATGCTATTTAGTATACTCTCTTTGGTGTAAGCTGCCCAGAGTCCTCGGAGAGTGGGCGGCATAGAAATATGAATAATAAATAAATAATAAATAAATAAATAAATATTTTAGTATTGGTAATATGATAATAGTCAGCATCTGTTGTGCCCCTCAGGTTTCTGTTGCCGTCCTAAAATCTGTTTCCTTTATTATTCAACAGTGATGAAGATACAGTAGATGACAATCCAGAATCTCAAGAGATGTTGGAAGAGCAACTGATTAGACTGCTCACCCGAGAAGTTATGGATCTAATTGGTGGGTGAAATGATAATATATGGACACACATTTCCCTAAGCAGGAGGAATGCTATTAGTACTTTTTACAGGAATTTAGATATTACAATACTTGACAGCTACCGGATTACCTAAGTATTCTCTATTTTTCTTTTATTTTCAAAAATGCTCTTGTTCGTCTTATGATTGTCAAGATGTTCCTTTATCAGCGGTAGGTTAATAAGATAGGCCTAATTATTTTCAAACATTGTTCTTGGATGTTGATCTCCAGTATGAAAAGATAGTGACAAATAAGCAGCAAGAAAAGAGCATCAGCCATTTTCTACAGCATATTCTCATTTACTAAATACTAGATCAAAATTGTTTGAGAGCATGTCTTGTAGTGTGTGATAGTTTAATAAGGAATTTCTCAGAATACACATTCATGTAGAGTCTGGCCTTATTTCTTCTTCCTTGGCTTTTATCATTTGACTATTATGTCCAAATCATTTGAACAGTTGGAATTCCTTGCTCTTACCATGGTGATATCAGAAGCGGCTTAGAGGAAATAATGCTCCAAATCACATTTTGCTTTGTTCACTTAATATAAAAAAGATTTGCATTCCTTTTTTTTTAATGAACTGAGATTTTTCAGTGTAAGATGCATTTCAAAGTTTTGCAAAGTAAAAATTAAATGATATTGAAAGGAATTCTTGAAAGGAAGGCATCGTGTCTCATTGACTGATATTTATCTTTTTTTGATGTATTTGTAGCTGTTTGCTGTGTGTCAAAAAAAGGTGCTGAGCAGAATAATACAGTTACTGCAGATGGAGACGGTAGGTAAAAGTCTTGTTCATTCTGCTACCCTTGAGATTTGAATTGAATTGGTCCTACATGTATAAATATTTTGTGGCTAACTTAATTTTTTTTAAAAGGTTATTCTTCTTGTTCTATAAATACCTTTGGACTTAGGAACCACTTCAGTAGTTTGTTAGCAAGGAATCAAAGCAACACTTCAGGAATCAGTGACACAATATCCCAGCCCAAAAATGGATGTAAGAATCTTAATGATCCATGGCTCCAAGAGCAGTATTTCTTCACTGCAGTTTTTTTTCTCACATTGATTATCCCCAGAGATTCATATTTTGGCTTGCTGTTCTATAGGTCATCTGCCTCCTCTTGACACTTTCTGGTACTATGACTTCAAGATAAACGGAACTGTGAAGAAATACATTTCTGTGTGTGTCCTGCCAGCATTTTTGATACATCTGCAGATATCTGATCAAGATATGGTTAATAATGAATCTTATTCACATTATTTTCTCTGATAGATGAGGAGATGATGTCCACAGAGGTGACTCCATCAACCAGCTCTGAGCTCACTGAATTGGGCAAATGCTTAATGAAACAAGAGGTAAGGAAACTCTGGTTCAATATTGTCGAATTGAAGGATTCACTTTAACTCGTGGAAATATAGTCTGATAATACTTCTTCCTGCTACTCATTATTTGGGGGAATTCGTTCTTTTATTTTAGCCCCCTATATATTTTTTTTAGAATAAATTCAGGAGATGAGCAATTCTGAACATCTTTGTTCAAAATAGATGATGAGATAGATAGATAGATAGATAGATAGATAGATAGATAGATAGATAGATAGATAATAGATAAAAATGCAGTCATATACTGTCATTTTGTATGAAATTACAGCAGTCCCAGTTGCCAACATAACCCCAGGATCATGGAAGCCATTAAGTGAGGACTTCACATGACTTCCTTGTAAGAACAGTCCCCAGGAGTCCCCAGCAAGCAGACTAGTGGATGAGAGCTACAGGCCAAGGGGTTGCTGTGGGAGCTAGGGATCATGGGGCTTGCTAGCAGCACTCCTTGGCAGTGGCCTTCAGCAGTCGTGGCTCATGCCACTGTTCCCAGCACCTGCCAGCCTCAAGCCCCATGCTCCCTAGTGCCCACCCACAGAATTAGCCACCCTACCCGTAGCTCTCAACTGGCCTGCTTGCCTGGGAATCCTGCCTCTTCCTTGACAAAGAAGATAACAAAAATAAACTGGTGGTGATGGGGTGGCAATCGTGAATGCAGACAGGCCCACATTTTTATCACATGACTGCAGGCAATGCAATGGTTTGAACATCGGTCATGGATCCTTTTTTGTCAGTGCCATCATAACTTTGAGGACTATCTGTAGACTCTCTTCCTGATTCAGCAGGAAAGGACTCTTTCTTCTGTTTTTGAAGAAAAGAAAAAGCATTCTTTCTCCTGTAACCTCATTACATTACCAGTTATATTCCAGCAGCCCTAGGGTGGGATCCCTGTCGGGGGGAAAAAATGTCCGTAAATTTAGAAATTACATACAGAAGATTCAGTAAAAATCTGCTTTTTAAACACTCTTAAAAGCCATTGCTTTTGTGAAAAAAATTAATTTATCATGAATAATGTCTTTTTATAAGAATATAGAAATATTGTGGCCAATGCTAGTTCTGTGGGGAAATAGGGTGATTCATCTTTTTCTGCTTGATTCATCTGACAAAGAAATATATTTTTGTGCTTCAAGAAACATCTAGAGTTCTTATGTTACCATTTTAAAATGTAAGACTCAGCCGCCCTGAGTCTTCGGAGAGGGGCGGCATATAAATTGAATTAATTAAATTAAATTAATTAAATTAAATTCTGCCCCATAATGAAGAGTGCCTTGACCCATAAGACAGAAAAATCCTGTAAGGCTGTAACTGGTCTAACTTTCTTTTTATTTTTCCCCAAGAATGTCTGTACTGCTTTGCTAATTACAGCCTTCACATCCCTTTCCTGGAAGGATACTTTGTCCTGTCAAAGAACTACCACCCAACTCTGCTGGCCATTGCTCAAACAGGTACCTCGATACTGAGTTTAGAAGGATACAAAGTGGTGAATGTGATAAAAGGGTATTGCATTAAATAAGATAGGGGTAAATATCATAATTTTGGAAAACAGCCCCTTTTCCCCATCTTGTTTCACTGCAATCTCTCTGCCATAGGTGCTCACAAAGAATATGATGATCCCTGAAGCAGTGACCTGGTTTTTCACAAGCGTACTGAAAGGATTACAGGTTCACGGACAACATGATGGCTGTATGGCAGCACTTGTCCACTTGGCTTTCCAGATCTATGAAGCTTTGGTAAGGAATGGAGGAGAAAATCTATTTCCATATCTGCTGCTATTTTTGCAGTTTAGTGCCACTCCAAATCCAAGGCTCATTTTGGTGGGATGCAAAGTTCTGAACATATCAGTGGTTAATTCCCTCTTTGGAAATAGCCATTTCTCTTCTGGCAAAGGTCCCTCCTGATTCTTCTTTGTTATTTAAAGCGTCCACGCTATGCTGAGTTGAAAACAGTGATGGAACAAGTCCCAGAAATCCAGAAAGATTCCCTGGAGCAGTTTGATTCCAAACTACTCAACGTAACGCTTCAGAAGGTGGCAGACAAAAGGCGGAAGGACCATTTCAAACGCCTAATTGCCGGCTGCATAGGGGTAAGACACGATGTCAAGCAACAGAGATATCTAATTTCTCAGAAGGATAAGCATGTTTTTCTTCCCCTCTGTGGGACTTTAATCAATGTCAGAGCTTACCTGTTCAGCCCATTAGTTGTGACTCATGTTACACAAATCCTAAACTGTGATGGTAGAAACACTGGGTACTTGTGGAGCTCTAACCATATAGCCTTTATTATTCTATGATTCAAGATATTCTCCAGAACTTATCTTTCTCAGGCCATCCATGGCTCATTACCTACTCCCTGCTTAACTGCTACAGAATATATAGCACTTGATACTTTGTTTCTGGCTTTGACTGACTTGAAGTTGATTCCAGTTAAACTCAGCCCATGTTGAACAACCCAGGATACAGGAACAAGTCTCCACAGAGGGTCATAACACCATGGAGTGAGGGGGGAGGAAATTCTACAATTTTAGCGTAGGCAATTCTTGTTGGAATATTTCTATGCATTGTTTGCCTATTCATTTTTGTTTCCTTACAGAAGCCCCTAGGAGAACAATTCAGGAAAGAAGTCCACATCAGAAACCTTCCATCTCTTTTCAAGAAGGTGAAAGCACCCCTAGGAACAGACGTTTTTGAGAACAATGAAGAGGAAATCCTCATTGCCCTCTTTGAGCCATAAGCTGAAGACAATTCCACTTTTTCCTCCTTTATACTCTGTGTTGTTTCACAGTAGCCATATTTCCTTTGTTTACTCCTTTCCTGAGCCCTGATACAATTCTCACTGGCCTTTTTTTGGGCGGGGGGGGGGGATTTTCTAGCTCCACTTACAGCTGTTGGATGATGGTTGCTCAGGCATTCCAGTCCAACTGTCATTTGGCCAGTTCTTTATGAACAACCCTTCATACATGCATACAGTACTTGACCGGGGAAGGGAGAAGGTTCTGCAGCCTCTCATTCTCTCTGCTACTTCTCCTTCAGGACACCTGTATTGTTGCTGCCTCAACATGACACTAATAGGAGACTCCTGCTTCCCTGTTGGAAAAAGACACCTTGGATGAATAAATGCAGATGTGCATATTGGGCGATGATGAATCACTAAGTTACGCTAACTCAAAAGTTGTATTACTTTGATTACTTTTGAGAAGTAGCACTTGGCCATATGTTCCACCAAACCAAGCACCATTGAGAAACTGGGAGTGAAAACATTTTTTTTAATTCAACCAAGCCTCAGGAAGCCTCAGATTAAACATCCTCTTCTTTGCCCTAGAAACATTGTTGAAATAGGTATTCTAGCTGCAATCAGTCCTCAGCTGTCAAAAGTAAGAATTTTCTAAACACAAGGAATTCAGAACTATTTTATACTAACTATAACTTCTGTTGAAACGCTCCCCCTGAATGTAAAATGCAGTACAGTTCTGGATAATTTTGTTCAGTGTCTGATGGTACAGAATGCCTCCAGGCCAGGTCTTAAGTGTTTGTTTATCCGAGAGAGCGATAGAATGTGGGCATAAATTTGCCAGATTTTAATTTTCAGTCTGAAGAATTAGTATCAAATAGAAGGACTTTCCTTAGTGGCTGCTGTAATAGCTTGACTACAGATATAACAGAATGGTGTTTTTCAATTAAGCGGCTTAGTAGTGTATACACATCTGGTTACATGAAAGAAAACAGGTCTTAATATTGATATTTGGATACTCACTAGTAGCCAGACTTCACTCTGACTTGTTTATAATCCTGATCTCAGTGTAACATTAATTTAAACCAAATTCCCCTGTTAAATAGCTTTGGAATCTAGCCTAACTGTATTTATTGTGTCTTAATTACATTTTAATTTACTGTGCCCGTAATAGCATTTAAAACAACTGAGGGTGTGTTTTTTTTGTAGAGATGATGTATCTGAAGATGTCTCTAAATCAATGTCAGTAAAAATCTCTTCATTTTATACAAACATTGCTCTTCCTTTGCATTAACTCTTCACACCTTTTTTGAACATCACCACCATGGCTGCTCTCTGGGTCAAACACTGCAATTATGAGAATTACATACTTAATACAAAACATGCTGCCCTGACTGAAGCACTCCTGCTCAACACATTAAATCAGCTGCATCCTTTGGAAGGCCCGGTCAACTACTTCAAAAGATGTACCTGATTGTGCATGCACAAGTATTTTCAGAGAAACCTTTAGTAAACTTTACACATACAGTAAATAAGCATAGGGTGCAAAGCCTGCAGATGCTTTAATGCATCAAGCTTTTGTGTGAATGTTTTGTCTTGCTTTATTAATGTATTTATCAAATACATTATTTTACGTTTGGGGTAAAAATTAGACATTCTTACCAAAGTTGGGCAACTCCAGTTTTTTGAGGCTAATATGATTGTTCCATAAATTAAAAATAACATTTTTGATGACAAAGTAGCGCAAGGAGCTACAACAATTTTTGTCCTGTGCCTTCTACTCTTCATAATGTTATATGTTACCAAAGGTTATATACTTGGCTCATATACTTCAAAGACATATATACAACAATATTCCTGTTAAGAGATGGTTTCTTGCAGCTTTTTTTTTTTAATTTGATTTATATGCCGCCCTTCTCCGTAGACTCAGGGTGGCTTACAATGCGTTAAGCAATAGCCTTCATACTTTTGTATATTTATACAAAGTCAGCTTATTGCCCCCACAAACTGGGTCCTCATTTAACCTACCTTAGAAAGGATGGAAGGCTGAGTCAACCTTCAAAATTAAGTCAAGCTTAATTTTTCTACTGGGCCTGGTGGCTCAGCAGACTGATAGCATTGTGATTAACACCAGCTGTCTGCAATTACTGTAAGTTCGAATCTCACCAGGCTCAAGGTTGACTCAGCCTTCCATCCTTTCTAAGGTAGGTAAATTGAGGACCCAGTTTGTGGGGGCAATAAGCTGACTTTGTATAAATATACAAAAGTATGAAGGCTATTGCTTAATGCATTGTAAGCCGCCCTGAGTCTCCGGAGAAGGGCGGCATATAAATCAATTTTTTTAAAAAAAAAATCTACTTCAACTATTTTATCAATAGGCATTTTCTCTCCTGTTTCAATTAGAAATTCTCTAACAATAATGGATTAAACTGGAACGAGATTCGGGTTTTGCCAGATAATAGTTAAAACGTACTTCCTTAACATTGAAAACAATTGGAATCCCATACTTAAGGTGGGAGGAATATTCAAGGAAGTTTTTCCCTACTTTGAAGAGGCATTTTTTCCCAGTAACTAAAAAGTAATCTTTTAAAGTGAATGTAGTGAGAAAATGTTAGGAATAAATATTTTAGACCAGCATATAATACCAATATTATACAAAAGTGTATTAAATAATGACAGTTAACAGGATTTAAATTTTTGAAAGAATCAAGTATTTTCATGGATATTGAAGCAGAAAACTACAGCTCAGGCACAGATCAACTGACTTGGGGATTTTTTTTGCTGACTATAGGAACTATGGACATCAAGTAGATAGGTGCTAAATTGTGAAACTCTCATAGCATATAGTACCAGATCAGCAAACAGGTACTATATAATAAGTGATCCACTACACAGGTAAGTTTTCTATCCCACTGTTGTAATGGAAACTAAGACTAACACCGGAAATCGTATAGTTCATTCTACGAATCTCTGTGTACACGTGATTGCAAAGCCTTATCAAAGAATGGCATCCAACATTGCCAGACTACAAATAGTACACAGGGCACTTTGTTATCCTGAATTTCAGTCGTGTCCATGTTGTGTAAATAGCAATAGCAATGGTTCAGCAACCATTGTTTTTTGACATCTCAGAAAGGTCATTGTCTTACAGACTGATGCAATCTTGTTCCTCTTCAAATCGAAGGATTTTGATAGTGATATGTCCCCACAAGAGTCTTTTGTGTTCCCAAATTTATTTCTTCTGGATGGATTTTAGCTCCTCTACGAAGCGTTGGCATTTTCCCATTAGTACTTTGATTGCTTCACTCACCAGCACATCTGGAGGCAAGATGCCTGTGGATTCTACAGAGACTGAAAGGGGAAAAAGGGGACTCAGTTTGAACTATCATAAAGCATAAACACAAGATACCATATTAAACAGTTAAGTAGCAGATAACTTACTGTTGAACAGTAGGATTCATTACTAGGCACCAAAATACAGCTGTGTTTAAAAGTCTGAACCCTTTGAATTTGCAATATTTCTCCATAAATATGACCTAAAATATGATCTGTTCTCCATACATGTCCTAAAACTAGATAAGGAGAACCATATTAAATGGGTCAAAAACCCAAATTGTCTATTTCAGAGCCATATTTTCACTTCTTTCTTGAAACTCAATGAGGAACAATTCTTTTTTGTAAAGACAAGGTGTACTACAGGGGCAACACCATTCCAGAGAAGAGCCTTTTTCTGTACATTAGTGTTTCTCAATCTGGACAAGTGTAAAATTTGTGTTTTTCCAACTCCCAGAAATTTCCAGCCACAGAAGTTACTTTGGTGATAGGACCCCAAGAAAGGCTTATTTCCCATATCTTATAGGACAACTTCACTTTGGAGCAAGCAGCCTTGGAGAGAAGTATATAAATCAGATTTTTAATAAACTATGACAACTCTGGTTTGTTCAGTACATCACAATTCACTGATACATGAATACAAGTTATGACCTTCAACAGAGCCAAGAGAATAATCTACTTTTTGTGCTTTTCAAATGTATCATGTTCCCAAAACAAACATTAAGACTTCACTTGCATAAATGTTTTCAGATTTCTACGCACTGAATGAAGGTCTGGCTCAAAATGATCTAAAGACAAAATTATATAATTCCGTTAAAATGACTGAGATTATTTGGTTCTATACCATTTTGATGCAAAAACTAAGACTATAAAATAAAATACAGAACTGTGGAATAAAAAGCAAGGAAATTACACAAGGTGCTTTGTCATTTGACATTTCCGAGCTAGTGGTTAGCTACTACGCAACAGTATTAGACAAACCATAAGTGCAAGCATCCTCCAGCGCAGTCCTATCAAAAGGCTGGCTTTCAGTGGTACAATTTTTTTAAAAAATCTAAAAATAAGGCTGAGCCACACCCACAACTCTTATTTCCATTATTTCAGCCTCCAAAACAGTCCTAAATCATACCCATCAAATTTGATAAGTGAAGAGTTAAAAAAAAATACTGGAAATAAGACCCCTTTGATTTTCAGAGGCCTAGGACTCCAATCCTTCACCCCTCAAAAAAAAAAAAAAAAAAAAACTGGTGAAACATTCACCCCATTCTGATGTCAAAAACCACCTGCTAGTTATTGCCTCCAGGAAAAGGAATATCGCTCCTAATCCAAGGAAAATTGTGTATCTATTTTACAATCCATAAAGATCAATAACAAAAGAACACGTAGATTACTCACAGATGTAATGATCTCGTACCCGACCCAAACGTACAAGGTTTTTTAAGTCGTCATGACGAAAAATTTCTCTATTGAATGTGTCCAATCGAGCATTAGCTACTCTTGCTACTTTCTTTCCTAGGGAAAAAAAAAGAACCAATACCTACATTTCAAAAAATATTAATATATCTTCAATGAACCTTTTCTACATATGTTGGATTATGTTTGTTCATCTCTGCTTCAACCCAACTACAAAACAGATTCCAAATAACATCTTGCCCATCTACATTCCTGGTTAAACCTGGACAAACCCCCCCACCCCTCAACCTGGCAGTCTGATTCTATGTAGACTTTTCCAAATACCCCTCAGTGAATTTAATTGAGTTTTTCTCTTAAGGCAGGGGTCCTCAAACTTTTTAAACTGGGCCAATTCATGGTCCCTCAGACTGTTGGGTGGGCGGACCGGCTGGGTGGGTGTGGCTAGGTGCTCATTTGACTGGGTGAGCATGGCCAATTTAGCAGTCCAAACAATACACACAAATTAAACTTTAATTTGTTATGCTCCTGGGGGTGGAAAGCAGGTTAATGAAGCTGCCTTGAGGTGTGTATGAGGGACTTCTGTTTGTGTGGGTATGCATGTGTGTCTCCCTCTCTCTCTCCCCCTTTCTGGAGGCCAGGGAGGCCAATGACGTTTTTGGCCCCCTGAGGCCTCTGCGTATCCCATTTTTGGCCACTCTGGCCTCCAGTACCTCTCTATTGCCAAAAAACGGGCCCGTATTTGGCCTCCCGAGGCCTCTGCACGTCCCATTTTTGGCCTCCGGTAGCATTCTGCTGCCCAAAAACGGTCCTGTTTTTGGCCTCCACGCATCCTGTTTTTGGCCTCCCAGGCCTCCAGAAGGCAGGTGGGGGCTTGTGGGTAGGCGGGGCAATGTGGGTGGGGCAGCCTGGTGGTCCCATACAGGCTGGATTAATGGATTCGGAGGGCCATATCTGGCCTGCAGGCCGTAGTTCGAGTATCCCTGTCTTAAGATTTGTAATCAGTCTTCACTTTTGAGAACCCAACATCAAGCATTCACTCGATTTTTTGATAGTCGAAAATAGCCTTAGTCTCTGCATAGCAAATAGAAAAAAAAAGTAGAGGAAGGCATTCAACCAAAGATCCATTTTTGTTGTGGCTATGTTGCCATTTTTTGTAATACCCATTGAGCCAATTGGAAGATCAAAAATTAGACCATAAAAGAAGGCAAACATGCACTTCATCAAACAGAAGATATAAAGTTCTGTCATTGTGTGTGGGGGTGGGGAAATTGGTCAATTAAACATGAAACATTTGAAATTACCTCTGATTTCCTCTATCTCAATAACTCCAGCAGAAAAACACTTTTTCAGCCGCTCAGCTGCTTCCCCTTCAACAGGTTGCAATAAAGTGATTTCTGGCAACAAACGGTAACTGGCTGTGGCAACTGGAGAAAATTTGGCATGATCTTTGCCTAAAGAAAAAGAGTGACTTTTAAAAAGCAAATGAATGCAATCAGGCATCAGTGGGATGAAATGGAGGCAGAGAGAGAAAGCTGGCAGCAAACAGGATTTGTTTTGCACATATGTCCAACCCTCTAAATAAAAATCAGTTGCATTCTTCTAAATAGGCCATTAATCTTTCATAACATTTGTCAGTAATGCTGATATACCAAAAAAGCTGAGCATAGACAGAGAATGCAGATGGCAGGGATTCTCAAACTATGGTCTGGAGATTGCCAGCATTCCACATATTCCATAAGAGTCTTCCCACTAATTCATTGCCAATTAGCTTATCAGTACCCTATTCACCTCAGCCCTTGCCTCCGACCTACTACTACTACCAACTTTTACAACTTGCTGCTTCACAAAAATGAATTGTCAACTAAAACAGATTCATTGAAGCACACAAGCGGTAATACAATAATAGAAATAGCAAGAGGGATGCTATATTTCACATTATTGACTTTATCTAACCCAAAACTCAAACACACGCTTTACAATACAAAGACAAGAATTACAAAGTACCATGGACCAGTTATGCTATCCGATAAACAAAAAAAACACCGACTTATTAAATAAGAGTAATTCAAGTTGTGAATCAACTACGCCTTACCCTCTCTAAAAGGGACCCCATCACTGAGATCTAGATCTATTGATAAAATATCAGTCACATGTACAAAATGAGTATTCCCCTCTCCCATCCCCCCAAAAAATGAAATTGCCAAATTTATATCAGAACTTTAGCTGTCTCACCAATGCCCTTTACACAGTGCATAAGTACATCAATCTCTTGGCCAGGACGCAACTGAGCAATGAGGATATCATCGTGGACAGGTCGGAAATTTGCATTCATGTTGTCAGCCTGAGATCCTAGTGGTACCCACTCCATGTGTTTGCTGTAAACTATAAGAAGACTATTTTTAAAAAGAGTCGAGCTTACAACTACACAGACAAACTATGGCATTATTCAATTATTTGCAAGGCCTTATGTCCTGCTCCAATCCAGCAGGGCATCTTCTTAATCAAAAGGGAATAGCTAGCAATTATATTCAAAGTGAAGATAGGGGAAGGCACACACACACACACACAAACACACACACAATCAATTTTCCAAGCCCTGAGTTTTTTATTCCAATTTAAAGAAGGAAAAAGATTTGGTAGACTGAGAAGTCTTGAATATGAGATTATGTCAAAAGAATATTTGCATTAGAAACAGAACAGTAGTCACTGATGACTTGAAAGCAAAAATTTTACCTTTATGGTTGATATAAAGTTCATTAGGATCAGATGATTCTCTAGCCGCCTGAAGATTCTTGCTGCATTTTATTTTCAACCGAAACTGCAGTGTGTTAATTTCATCACATTCATCTTCTAAAAAAAGCAAGGAAGAACAAAGTAAAGCAACATGCACAAGCATTGTTTTAAATTCTACTCAGTAATAGCCAGCTTCAGCCCCTGACAAGCACCTTCAACATTATCTTACCTTCACTCTTATACTCAAAGAGACGAGGATCCGCACAAATAGGAATCAGTCCCAAACGGTGAGCTAGGATTTCATCCTGTACAATGGAGGTGTTATTGTATACAAAGACTTTCTCCACAGCCATGGTTGGCACCTAGGCAACAATTAAACAAAGCACTGGTTCTCAGTATCTTATGAATTTCTGAATTCTAGTGGTCTAACATACTGATCTAAACATCAAGCTTTAAGATGGAAATTTTTTAAAAAGGTTTTGTAGACTCCCCAATGTTCTTGTATTACTTAATTCACTACCCTGTAGTTACAGCTTTATTTCTGAAAAGTTTTTTCAAGCTCTAATAAGAGGAACAGGCAATAAATTTTTAACAATAAATGAGATCCCAGAGGTACCCACTCCACATGTTTATATCTACTATGCACATGTAATATAATACTGCCACTTTGGCCTAATGGTTAAGGTACCAGATGAGTTCTAGTCCTGCATTAGGCATAAAGCCAGCTGGATGACTTTGGGCCAGTCACTCTCTCTCAGCCCAACTCACGCCACATGGTTGTTATTGTGGGGAAAATAGGAGGAAGGAGGTGTATTAAGTATGCTCGTCACCTTGAGTTATTTAAATAAATAATAAAGGTGAGAGATAGATGAGAGAGAGATGATAGATAGCAGTGAGCTTGCCATTTTGGACAATAGCTTTCTAAATTTCAATTATCTTACATATAATAATACTTGCTCTGTTTCTATAACAAAGAAGTATTTTAAACTTCTACAATGTTTATTGTCTAATAAAACTGTCTCATTTAAAAAACTGTTCTGAAGACTTCGTATTACAATTTGTCTTTCACAACAGTGTCTTTGACAAACTTTTTCAATGCAAATGTTGTGGTATTTTTAAGGATATGCCTATGCATTAAAATACCAATATGACTATGCTAGGATTATTTTATTTCTGTGGAAAAGAAATTAATACCTCAGCAAGCAAGATCCGTCGGAAAGCATTAGCAATGGCTGCATCAATCCCGACCATGTCAAATTCCAAAGTACTTTCATCCATATGGATCATATCTATTCTGAAATTCTGTGGAAACAAAGTTTGAAAACAGGCATCTATAGGCATCCTCTTTTTGTTAAAAACCTTGGTTGAGGAAGAAGTCTTAACATACAATTAAATGTTTATGTCATTATCAATGCTGAATATTCCATTATTTTACAATATTCTATAAGTACTCATTTATTCAATTCACATTCTTCCTAGTTTTTCCAGTCAGATGAGCACAGAAAATGGCTTGTGCACATCTTTCATAAACAGCAAGAAATTGAACTAAGTTTCCACCATACAAGCAATATCTACATTTGAAAATATACTACAGCTTAAGCCAAACTACACACAAGCTAATAAAATTCAAAAATAGTATTTTGCACTGATTTGTTGTTATCAAGTAAAGTTAGAAACACCACTGTTCCAAGGAAATAGGCAACTTTTGACTTTAAACTGCTTAACAGAAAGAATCACTTCTTTCTCACCTTTTCAAATCTTTGCTTATCCCAAGCATCATTGTATCCTGAATAATTCCCAGGAAAATCTGTTGTGTGGACCTGGAGAGGAAAGAAACGCTTGGTTATTCTTTGATAGAAAATGCAGATTATGCCAGGTTCAATCTCTGAATAGAGCTGAAATCCTGAACAGCTGCCAACCTGTGTTCTCTATATGGGTATGCGTTCAATAAACTACAGGTAGTCCTTGACATATGACCACAATTGAGCCCAAAATTTGTTGTTAAAAGTTGTTAATTTTGTTCTATTTTATGACATTTCTTGCCACAGTTTGTTAAGTGTAATCACTGTAAGTTAGTAACATGGTTGTTAAATGAATCTGGCTTCTCCATTGAGTTGGCTTGTCAGACGGTCACAATAGGTGATCGTATGACCTGGGGAACTGCAACCGTCATAAATACGAGTCAGTTGCCAAGCATCCAAATTTTGATCATGTGACCATGGGGATGCTGCAATGTGAACAGTTCTAAATATGAAAAATGATCACAGGTCACTTTTTACAACGCTCTTGTAACTTCAAATGGTCACTAAACAAACTGTTGTATTCGAGGATTACCTGCAACGACTTCATTCAGTAGTTTCCAAATTCAAAACCGAGATGATTAGTAAAAAAAAAAAAATCGCTTTACAGAATTATCTGGACAACTGGTGGAGTTCATACATACATCTGTGGATATTCAAGCAGCAACCTGCTTTTCGGTGGGGAAACTGCCAAATCGCAGTTAAATATCCCAGGCAAAATTCGCAAATCCCTTCCTCTGTATCAGGACAGTGTTCGAAGTAGCGCTTCATTCATTCATTCAGCTGCATTAGATTTATATTGTTTCATATAAGTCAGGCTTCTGTCCAGGAAACAGCCACTCAAATCATTGCCAAGACCCGCTTCGTGGCCAGACAAGACTATCCCTCCACCCGTCCCGCTGCTTTCTTTCGCTTACATTGCGAACACCGAATTCGCCCAGAACCACGCGGGTCCGCATCTCTTCCACGGTCCCCGGCGCTGCCATCCTTCACGCAAACGCGTTGTAAAGTACAGCCAAGCCCGGTGCGCAAGCGCAAAGTTTTACCATCGAGCAGGAAAGCACGTCCCTTCTGTCACGTGACATTGGAATTCCGGTTGAGCGGCTCTTCCCACCGAACGGAAGTGGGTGGCGGTGTGCCGCCATGTTGTGTGTGGCGCTTTCTAAAAGAAAAATGAGCGTGTTTTTTTTTTTAATGTGCGGCGGCGTGCTTTTGAGTCACGTATCAAGAGGACGTTGTGAGCGCATATTAAGGAGACGTCTTGGTGATTTTTCCCGCTTTCCTGTTTGTCCCGTCGTTATGGCGTGAAGCTCCTGTTTCGCCTGGAGCGCCCGGAACAACCAAGATGGCACCGTAGTTAGACCGGCTCCTGAGAAATCTCGCGAGAACACCTGAGTCTCCACGTCCTCTCCCCCCCCCCCCCGTGCGGCTCCTTAACCCCCCGAGCGCGGATTGCTTTGGCTTTGCTCCATCCGGGCTTTTTCCGCCTGGCTTCGGTCGGATCTCCGGCCCCCCCGGCTCTTCCGTTAGCGAGAGCGCGGCCGGGGGCGTCGGTGCCTCCGAAGCCGCTGCTGGGGAAATGTCCGGCCCTGGGGCAGCCGCGGGCGCCGGGGGAGCGAGGAGCGGGGCTGCGACGGCGACTGCCGAGTGGGGAGCCTTCGAAGACAACATGCAGGTCAGGGGAATGGGGGTCGGGTGAGGGCTTTCCCGTTTCTTGGGCTCCACCCCCTCAATTCGAATTGGGTTCCCTTCCCCGCAGCCGCCGTCAGCCCGTTCCTGGGCTCGCTTTGGGAACACCTACACAGGTAGTCCTCGACGTACGACCACAGTTGAGCCCAGAATTTACGATGCTAAGTGAAACATTTCTTACCTGCCTTTTCCCCGGTTTTACGACCTTTATTGCCCCAGTTGCTGAGTGAATCGCCGCAGTTGCTAAGTTATGCGACACGGTTGTTAAGTGAATCTGGCTTCCCCATCATTGGTTTTGCTTGTGGGGTGATCCGCAAAATGGGATCACGTGATCCCCCTCCCCAGGACGCTGCAACCGTCGTAAATGCGAGTCAGTTGCCAAGCGCCCGAATTTTGATCATGGGGGAATGCTGAGAAGATGGTAACTGTGAAAAATTGGTCTTAAGTTATTTTTTTTTCACCGCTGTAACTTTGAACTGTCACTAAATGAACTGTTGTAAGTCGAGGACTACCTGTATTGTATGGTACACCGCCCAGAGCCCTTTTCCAAGGGAGATGGGCGGTTAAGAAATATAAAATAAAAATAAATTAAAAACACCAACAAGGCTGGAAATGTGCCTGTGTTCTCTGCGGGACGGAGGAGAAGCAGTTGACACTCTTGGCGTGTCCCTTAGAACTCAGGCAGTCCATAAAGAGAGTCCTTGCGTGTTGTGCGAACGAGCAAAAAAACATGAATGGTGTCACAGCAAAATAAATACAAGGGAAAGGTCCCAAAGCCAGATTGTGCGACAAAGAAGTTGGATTCCAGACACAGATAACTGATCTGCTGCTTAGCTTTTTTTTTTTTTCCAAGCGCCTTGCGTAAGCTTAGTTCCTCCTTTGTAGGTAGACTTGGATAGCTATGCAGCTGAAAAGATATTCACAACATTAAGTTTAAACCTGTGCTTGGATTGGTTATTGAACTAATAAAAGACAGCTATCTGCATTCCATTGTTGTTCTTTTTAGGCCATTTGTTTGCTAAGCTTACTGAACATTTGGCATTTTCACAGGGAAGAGTCCACCCTGCTTGTTGTCGGCCTTTCTGCCAATCCAGCCAAGCTCTGAAAACAATTCTGTCGTCCATTTCTGTTGCCTTTGCTATACTCACAGTTGCACAAGATTCAAAAATTTATCCATACTGTTGAATGCATTAGAGCAGTGTTTCTTAAAGTGTGACTCCAAGACCCTCTGAGGGATCTGCAAAATCAAAATTATTTGCCAGATCTTGAAGATATTTGCAAATAATTTAAAAAAAGATCACTCTTGTTTTAATTTTTTGTTTGTTAAATATTTTTGTTTGTTCAAAAAGTTTTTTTCATGAAATATTCTTATTTGTACATGATTCAATACCCAACTGTTGTATAAATGGATCAGCTTTAATTTTTAATAGGTAAATATTGATAAATATAACCCATACTGACAAACGTTCTTTTGGGGTCCTCCATAATTTTGAAAAATGAGAAGAGGGCAACACACGGGGTTTGGACAAAAAAAAAGTTTACAAGGCTAAAAAAGTATGAAGTGGTAAAACAGTAAATGGCATTGATGTAAACTAAATTTTAGTTGTTGTTTTTTTCTTACGTTGTCCCTTAAATCTTTAATTATTTCTTTCTTTAATTATTTCTGGATTTTGCATAAATTGCTTATTTATAGTATTCAGTTGCTCCCTGTCATACGCCCTGTTATAGAAAGCATTTAATATTCAGTGGGTAACTATCACTAGATGTTTATTTAGCAGATTGTCCATCAGACTATATAAAGCAACAGCTTTAATTATAGTTCCCCAAAGCAATAAATATTAATGTTTATTTTGTGTTCCATTTTAATTTAGTAGTAAAGTATCCTGCCCAGCATTCTTTGCTAACAGTGTAGTAACCTGCCTCAATGTTGTGATACAGACATGGAGAGTAGAAGAGAAGAGCAGTATCTTTAAGACAGGGCAGTTCATGATACAATACAATACAAATAGTCTTTGCTTTATAAACATTCATTCAACAATCACTCAAAGTTATGACAGCACTGAAAGCATGGTAGTTAGAACTGGTCCTTAAAGTTGCAATCATTGTAGCACCCCTGCAGTCATGTGATCAAAATTTGGGCACTTTTTTAAAAGATTTTTTTTATCCAGACATCATGTTATTTTTTATAAATAATTCATGGTAGTGAACATACCTGATACTCTTTCCTCCTCCTGTTTTCCCTACAACAACAAACAACTTAATGGGTGAGTTGGGCTGAGAGAGAGTGACTGGCCCAAAGTCTCCCAGCCAGCTTTAAAGCCTAAGGCAAAACATAACTGGAAACTCTTGGTTTCTAATATTGTGCTTTAACCACTAGATCCGTGATGGCGAACCTATGGAACGTGTGCCAGAGGTGGCACAGAGAACCCTCTCTGCTAGCATTGTCGCTGTCGCCCCAGGTCAGATCTCTGTGGCTTTTCTTTCGTGAGCTTCTGTTTCATCGTTTGCAGGGAAACAGAAGTTCACGAAAGAAAAAGATCTTATCTCTAGCTGCGCTGCTGGTGTTGGGAAGCCCCGCTTCCCACCTGCCAGCTGATCTTCAGGTCTCTGCTGCGCATGTCCGCACATGTCCATGCATGACCTTGCATACATATGTGCATGTCCACGCATTCACGTGCATGCACTCACCTTTCAGTTTGGGGACATGTGCATGCAGTTTGGGCACTCAGTGCCTAAAAAGTTCGCTATCACTGCACTAGATCAAACTGTATACGCATAGTATACTGCCATTGTACTGTACTATCAAAAGAAAAGCAGTACATGTGTTTAAAAGGGAAGATATGAATACGTTTCTGAGTAGAACAGTAGTATAGAATAGAATAACAGAGTTGGAAGGGACCTTGGAGGTCTTCTAGTCCAACCCCCTGCTTAGGCAGGAAACCCTATACCATTTCAGACAAATGGTTATCTAATCTCTTCTTTAAAACTTCCAGTGTTGGAGCATTTACAACAACTGGAAGCAAGTTGGTCCACTGATTACTTGTTCTAACTGTCAGGAAATTTCTCCTTAGTTTTAAGTTGCTTGACTCCTTGATTAGTTTCCATCCATTGCTTCTTGTTCTTACCTCAGATGCTTTGGAGATTAGTTTGACTCCCTCTTCTTTGTGGCAACCCCTGAGATATCGGAACACTGCTATCATGTCACCCCTAGCCCTTCTTTTCATAAGACTAGACAAATCAAGTTCCAGCAACCGTTATATGTTTTATTCCTGAGACCCCTAATCATCTTTGTTGCTCTTCTCTGCACTCTTTCTAGAGTGTCAACATCTTTTTTACATCATGGTGACCAAAATTGGATGCAGTATTCCAAGTAGTAGCATTTGTCATTTTACTGTTTATTTATTTTATTTATTTATTTATTAAATTTATATACCACCCTAATCCCGAAGGACTCAGGGCGGTGAACAGCCAAAAGATAAAATACACATAATACAAACGTTAAAAAACCATTTAAAATATATAAATACTTTGGTCCAAAACAAATTTAAAACACCCCAATTTATAAGACAAACTTAAAAATAGCAATTAAAAGGGAAGCTAGGCCAGACCAGCCTGCTGGAATAAAAATGTTTTGAGGGCACGGCGGAAAGTACGCAAATCCGGGATCCTGCGTATCTCCGGGGGGAGCTCGTTCCAGATGGCAGGTGCCCCCACAGAGAAGGCTCTCCCCCTGGGGGCCACCAGTCAGCACTGTTTGACCAACGGCACCCTGAGGAGTCCCTCTCTATGGGAGCGTACTGGTCGGTGAGAGGCTACTGGTGGCAGAAGGTGGTTTCGTAGGTACCCCGGTCCTAAGCCATGGAGCGCTCTAAAGGTGGTAACCAAAAACGCTTCAAAACCTTGAAGCGCACCCGGAAGACCACCGGGAGCCAGTGCAGCTTGCGCAGGAGGGGAGTGACATGGGAGCGCCACGTCGCTCCCATAACCACCCGCGCGGCCGCATTCTGGACCACCTGGAGCCTCCGGGTGCTCCTCATGTAGAGAGCACTGTTGATTTTGCAAATGGAGCAATTTAGCCCCAAACCAATTTAGCAGGTTTTCTTTCAGCTTAAGGTAAATACTATGTCTGAAGATATATGTTCAACATAAAGTTTTGGGCTAAGGAAACTGCAGCAAAAAGTTAACATGTTCTGTATCTCCTTAATGGCCTTTGGTAATTGTCTGGATTTTTGCAGTCCAGATATGATCATTCTATCAACTACCTCTTTTGTTTTTGTTTTTTTCTTTTCAGTAATAGCTCTATTTTTCTATCATGTAATTTTACATTTTGTTCTCTGGACATATTTCCAGAGTGCTTTGTGTGATTTCGGTTTAATCAAACAGAAAAACAGGAAAAAAACTAAACATATAAAGGCAAGCATTGCAGGACAGCAGAGCCTCATTTGCTGAAGGGAGCTCACCAGGCCTAGCTGAGGAAGAGGCAGTCGGGATATTTTTAACAAGTACAAAAAAATGAAGGTTCTAAGGCCTAAGGAAACAGAAATACAGTTTGTTTAATCTTTTAAAAAGTATCAAAAGTGGAGATCAGGCAAAAGATCCCAAATGTGTGGAATATCTGAAAAAAAGTTTTTCTCTAGGTCCTGGCGAGTCTACCCAGATAACAGTTTATCTGTGTTCCCTTTCAGGTAGATACAACTCAGAATTTCTTCAATATCTACTGCCCAGGCAATTTTAGAGACTTAAAAATAAGCATATTACTTTGACTTTAGCTCAGAAACAGACCAGACCTGACGTAATAAAATGCTACAACAATGATATAGGAATGATATGATTGCTAGGATCCCATCCCCAGTGGGCCATGGCCTCACAGCCGTGTTTCACACCACTTGTAGTTTCTAAGCCAGACCCCTTGTAGGATACTTTGTGGTCTGATTCAGGGGTTTCCTGAGCTGGGTAACAATGTTGTCTCTTATCTTGAACTTTTCTTCAGGCTGTTATATTTTTATATTGAAATAGTTTCCAAGTTTATTTAGTGATGTTGAAAACAGCACTTTTACGAATTCTTACTCTTACACCTATACATAAGAGCTTTTCTTTATAACTTCTGATAATAATCTCTAATTATTTCCTGATATTAAGTTTACTCTGTATATATGGAAGAATGTAGCAAATAGTGATGAATAGGGGTTTTCCTGCTCTTTGAGTAGTCTTCATTAGCTGCATAAATTAATATGAAATTCCAAACTGGGAATTATGCTTATTCTAATGTTTGTAACAGCCTGTGCCTTTTCCTGGTGGACATGCTCTAATTGGATCCTCCTCCTTTGAGGTTTTTTTTGGGGGGGGGTGTCGGATGATAATCCATAGTTCTTGTTAAGAGAGGATGATTGCGTACCTGTCTTGAGCTGCTTCTTTATTTTTGCATTACACAGGGTGGAGGCTCTGCTGTAATTGATATGGAAAACATGGATGACACCTCTGGCTCTAGTTTTGAAGACATGGGAGAAATGCACCAACGCATGAAGGAAGAAGAGGAAGTAGATGCAGAAGCAGCTGCTGCAGATGAAGAAGATGGAGAGTTCCTAGGAATGAAAGGTTTCAAAGGGCAGTTGAGTCGGCAGGTAGCTGATGAGGTAAATGGAGCTCTTATTGGTTTACTAGTGTTCCTCCAATTTGATGATGTTTGAGCTCGGTAGACTCCTGCTTCCAATATGCTTCTGATTCTAGACTTCAAGGGGACAATGTTCTGATCCTTCTTTCATAATACAGTATTGATCTTAAATTTATGCCTGTCTTTTTTAGATCAACAATATGTGGTTTACATAAAAGATATATGGACATCTTTACCACCCAAAGTCTCGGGAATTTAATAAGAATCATGCCATATTTGCAATATTGTACAAATAATATCATTGTGATTTATAAGTTAGGGTATCATTTGACTCTTAACCATTCAACTCAGGCAATTGTTTGATTAAACAATTATGTTTAATCAAAACATGGTTTAGCATAGTGTATTAACAAAATTGCATAGTCAATGCTTACTACTTATTTATGAAAATTTGATTTTACTTCCTTATCATCTCAGAAGTAAAGTAAATCTTGTTCATGGAATTAAAGGGGGAAAATGTCTAGACCTATAGTATCTTTCTGTACATTATAATCCTATATTAAGTAATTCTGTTTTGATGTGGTACACTATAAATGCCCTTGATCTGCAATTGTTGTCTTTTTGACTTATCTAATTCTTTAGAACAAGAAAGGAGAAAGTGTTTAATTAATATTTTCTCTTTTTTAAGATGTGGCAGGCTGGGAAGAGACAAGCCTCAAAAGCCTTCAATCTCTATGCTAATATTGATATCCTCAGGCCCTACTTTGACGTTGAGCCAAACCAAGTTCGGAACAGGTAAGCAAGCCTGTAAGAATATCAGCTGCCTTATCTATCAGTGCCATTCATAGAGGTGCTACTTATTAAAGGTTCAATTAATAGTTTAATTTGTTAATTACAGAGCTGTCATGGTGATTGAAATCAGTTATCCACCATGATATTGTTTTCTGCTAATGAAAAAAAGGCCTTTCAATTCCAAGGATATTGTTCAGGCTTAGAAATGGTTTTGCTTTTGTTTTCTATTGGAAGTCTTTTTCAAGCCTTTTTTTCACAAGTGATATTCAAGATATTCTTAGCTCTGTTTTCCTTTTTCAAAGAGAGTTTTTAAAAAGCAGAAAATGAAAGAATGACATGCAAAACTATAGAATATTAATGTTATCATATGTATTTGATTTAGCACTTTTATCCGGTAAATGTTGAATCAAAGTTCTATTAATGTCCCTTCTTTACAAATAATTAAAAGTCAGAAACTTCATTTCTGAGTCCCATAGCTTCTGTGACCATTGTCTAGATCACAGGAAAAAAACAAGAAATGCAACTTTATGCAATAGTTATAGCTTTCTCTTCTTTTCCTTGCTTCACTCTAAAGCTTAGTGTTGATATGACCATGGCCATGTAAAGATTATATATGGAGAGAATTCTGCTTCTGTTGTTTCGGTTCTGGCATTTTTTTTCATAACCTACTTTATTAAGAAAACCAACAGATGTTTAAATGAGATGGCTGTCTAAGTAATCAGGTGCTTTCTTTCTAGCTATTCATCTGTACAATCTGTTTTAATTTAGATTGCTGGAATCCATGATACCTGTCAAGATGATCAATTTCCCCCAGGTGAGCTTATTGCTAATGTGAGATGCCCAAAATCATTTAGATGAGATGGGTGATCATAAAAATAAAAGTCATCATTATATTACTTCATTTTTTTTTCCAGCTATAAAACTAGTGTGATAGAGTGGTATCTATCTTATGTTTCACCAGGGGTAATCCTCTGTTTTCTAGTTGATAAACTGCTCAAATAGAAGAGAGTAAACAATGAATGCTAAAGAGTGATGACCATATTCAAAATGTAGTGGAGCAATGCTTACATTGCTTCATTCAATACTATATTGTCACATCTCTTAGTTTATATTTAGTGAATAGCCCTTCAGCACAGTGGGCAGCCAAACTTGTCAGACCATTCAAACGTAATTGTCCCAACAGACAAAAGCTTATGGCATCATAATTAATCATAGAAATTGAATTTCAAGTTCAATAAACTCAAACTTTGAAATTGATTTCATCTAGAACTATATAACATGGGTTTTCATATTATATCAAGTCAGTTGAACGCTATGAGAATCATTTCCCAAACAATTGCATAGAATAACTTGCCATTTATGAAAATATTATAATAGTTCTTCCCTAATAGTTCTATTACTTTTGCAAATATTTAAGAAAACATGAATGAGATTTTGAATATATTTTAACCAGCTAATATAATAACTTTCTTTGAACATTGATAAATGGCTACCATATATTATTTTCCAGAAGATAGCTGGTGAGCTTTATGGTCCTCTCATGCTAGTCTTTACGCTGGTGGCTATTTTGTTGCATGGAATGAAGACATCTGATACTATCATTGTAAGTAGAGGGGAATTGTTTTCCTGTGTGATAAGTGATCAGTTCTATGTATCTTTTGAACTTTCTTGATGTTGCAGTCATATATACATTATTGATGGAGAAAGATTTGTTTGGAATACAATTAATGCCTACTGCAGACTTCACTACATGGAATATTTATGGGAAGTATTAGTTGATAGCCCCATTTGTGTTTTTCCTAGAATGCCTTTCTGATATTCACTTGCTGTTTCTGCAGAGGGAAGGTACATTGATGGGCACAGCAATTGGCACCTGCTTTGGTTACTGGATAGGTGTTTCCTCCTTCATATATTTCTTGGCATACCTATGCAACGCTCAAATCACCATGGTCCAAATGTTGTCACTTCTGGTAAGTAAAAGTCAGTTTTCTACCAAGGACTGGTCTATTGGAGTCTAGAGCAAGTTTTCTCAATCTGGAGTCATCTCAAAACAACATAGTTAAGATAGTCCACCATATCTAGCAAATGTTGAATTAAAGATGATGGTATCTTTAATGGTACCGGTGTATACTTCCATTTTAAGTAAACTGATGTTTTTATATCCACATCAAGTGTAGATGAACAACTTTCTGTTACTCCTGGAGCCAATAACTCAGTCTTTATATTCCCAGAGCCTACAGCACAAATTGAATGTTTGTGGTATCCATCTTGGATTGGTTTCTTATTGCTTTTATAACTACTCTTTTGTGTCCTGCCCAAGTCTTTTTATTAGGACAGTCTATAAATATGTAAAATAAATTAATATTACATGGCATTGAAAGAAAGTTTGTGAGTCCCTAGAACGATTCATAATCCTGCAATACTGTAATTTACAATGTGATTTGAACTTAACCAAACCAAAGCAAAGTATTGTGACATGGAATTTATAATATTCACTGTGTTTGTTGGATTCAGGCATTACAAAACAGCAGATTTTTTTTCCAGAAATTCTGCTATAGTGTTATCTCTGTATTTACATTTGTTTCAAACTTCAACTCACGAAAAAAACACTGAATTGGCAGATACAATCTAATCCATCTTTCTCACAATGATTATGAGATTCATCTAAGTTCTGAAACTTTAAGAGAGCCTCAAACCATAATACTGTCATTTTTTTGTGGAATGCTTTGTTTTGTTTTTCTATTAATACACTTTTCTCGTTAATGTCAATAGATTCATTTTTGTCTCATCTGTCAATAGGACATTTTTCTAATTGCTTGCTGAATCATCCAGGTGGTCTTTGACAAGCTTGAATCAGACAGCAGTATGTTTTCTGAGATCAGTGGTTTTATCCTTGGTATCTGCTCATTCTTGTTCAGCATTCTTCTGGTGGACTCATGAACACTGCTACAAGACAATGCAAGAATAGCCTGCACATCTTTTGCCGTTACCTTAGAATTCTTTGTGAATTCCTAAACTATTGGAGTGATACTTTTTTGTTGGATGACCATTTCTGCAAATAGTTAAATGGTGGTACTGTAATTCCATTTGTACATTACCTCCTGACCTTGGATTGATTGAGATACATTCTAGCAGTGGCTCATTAGCCCTTCTCATGAGCAACAACAGTCTTTGTTATGAAGTCCATTGGGCTCTGTTTCAATACTGGTATTTAATTTTATTATGGCTGTGCTGCGAAGAGTTAATTCCAGTGGTGGCAACCCATATGTGTATGCTTTTTACAGGGGAGATCTTTCCTACATACATTTGATTGTCATATCATTGATTGGAACATCTGACTCAACCTATCCCCTTTAGAGAGTTTATTCGTATATTTTTTCCAAACAAGGCAGTCAATATCGGCACAGTGTGTTCAATAAAGATATTATGTAGTAAATTGTTTGGGATATTGTTTGTTTAAGCAAATGTATTCGTTAATTCTTTGAATCACAGTGTTGCAGAATTATAATTGGTTCTCATGGATTCACAAACTTTAATTACTGTAAATTGGACAATGGAGGCAAATGATGCTAAAGTTCAGTAATTTTGATCAATTTCTAAACAATTTATTTTCATTAGTCTGCATGGATATTACTGAGTTGGCTGTAATAGCCAAACATTATTTTAGTAATCTGCAGATCACTGATAATCAGTTACTCCTCCTGTATCAGGAGTAGGAACAGAATGTATATAGTGATGTTATTTTTGTCTGAGAGTTTCCCCTGCCTTCATGCTCTTATTAGCTATGCTTTCTTCCTTCGTTTTAGGGCTATGGACTTTTTGGGCACTGTATCACCCTATTTGTCACCTACAATATCCATCTTCACTCCCTTTTTTATATTTTCTGGCTGGGAATTGGTGGTCTCTCCACACTACGAATGGTGAGTAATAGAAGTCATTGGGAGGCTCTGCGTAAGGTATAGAAGTGTTCTGGGGCAGCCAATGTTTTCTAAGCCCCTGCCTCGTGCGAGGTTGGGCAGTGCTATCCTAGAGTGGGATGCCCTAGATTTGCCAGAACCTCTCCTGCTGCCCTGGGTACTGAGACGAATGACCACTGGCCCAAGGGCCGCCCTGCCAGTTATCATTTCTACCTGTTGTTTTGATACTTCCTCATCAGTACAGGGATCAACAAATCAGGTTTAGATTGAAATGATTTGCATGTGAGCTGTAGATGATAACTAACTGCACAACAACAAAAATAGCTATGATAGAGTTTTAAGTGGAATAGTTGTTGCATGGGGAAAGTTCTACTCTTTTGGCAGAAGAGACCTTAATCCAGTGGTGTGGATAGGGCTGGAGATCTCTCCTGCTACGGTGGATGATTAGGATATCTTAATGTTTTGTGTTCTTGGTGGCCTACATTTTTTACTATTGGACCATTGATCAGTTTCCAGCCCTCAGTCTATGAAGGCCAGATTTTACATGCTGGGACTGATAAATCCTCTAGCTCACTGAGAGTCCAAGACCTATCGGCTAACCTTACCTGGTTTGGCCCAAAGGCTGTTGTGGCTCCTGCCCATGTTACTACAGCTACTTGGAGTTACAGGTGAGAGCTAGGATATAGGTGGCAACCAAAGGTGAATAAGCAACCATAAAAAGAATCATGTGTAAACTTTAGAATACTGTATTTAGTTCTGGTCACCATATCTCTAAAGGGATATTTGTAAGGCTAGGAAAGTGTATAAAATGATAAATTATTTGGAACCTAAAATAGCTTCCTTTT
The DNA here is from genome assembly GCF_059756535.1 of Pantherophis guttatus. NCBI lineage: Eukaryota > Metazoa > Chordata > Lepidosauria > Squamata > Colubridae > Pantherophis > Pantherophis guttatus. Next base: position 285,151,005 of record NC_142063.1, on the reverse strand, counting down.
GAAGAAAAATGGGGGAGATGGGTGGTTCAGAAATAGGAAATATACATAAATGAATCATAAAAATTGATATCTTTGTCGTCCCCATGCTATTCAGATTTTATATTGGAGATTGTAAACCATGAGATCTGATTTCTATTTTTCCTAGGTTGCTGTGTTGGTATCACGCACAGTGGGACATACCCAGCGACTCATCTTGTGTGGAGCACTTGCTACCCTGCACATGCTCTTCCTTCTTTACCTGCACTTTGCTTATCATAAGGTTGTGGAAGGTAAGAAAATAAATTGAAGTGTTTGGGTTTGGAAGAACTGCTCACTGTCTGTAGAAGTTGTGGCCTAAATGTACTCTTCTAACATAGTCCTCTGATAGTGCAGCCCGTATTTCCAGAGTATGTATACATTCATTCAAGTGAAGCAGATTTTGACTTAAGAAGAAGCACTACAGGTCCTAGAGTCCTAGACTCTTACAATTCATTTACTGACCATTCAAACTTACAATGGCACTGAAAAAAGTGACTTATGACAGTTTTTCACATATAATGACCGTTGCAGCATCTCCATGTTCAATTGATCAAAATTCAGATGCCTGCAACTGACTCATATTTATGACAGTTGCAGTGTCCCTGGTCATGTAATCACCTTTTGCAACCTTCTGACAAGCAAAGTCAATGGGGAAGCCAGATTCATTTAACAACGTTACTAACTTAACAACTGCAATGATTCACTTAACAAATGTGGCAAGAAAGGTTGTAAAATGGGGCAAAACTCAATTGTCTCACATAGCAACATAAATTTTGGGCTTAATTGTGGTCGTAAATTGAGGGCTACCTGTATCAGCACAAAACTTGATTGGAAAGGAACCAGCTTTGCCTTGCATTGTACCTAAGCTGTCAGTTTCTTGCACTGCTGCTATTTCCAAAAGGAATAAATCCCATCTTCATAATGTTCATATTTATGACATCTCAGCAAGCTGTGATCATGGTTTCCCTTGTTCCCTCCTGGCCTCCCACAAGCAAAGTCAATGTGGTAGCCAGCAGGAAATCAGAAGTTGCTACCACTTGGTTAACGATGGCAAGCTGGACTGCTGGAATTGTCATTGCTAGGTGACAACTGTGTAGTTTAGCTGATAGCAATTGTGCTCCCAATTGCAATTGTAAGCCAACTGCCCATGTGCACATAGAGGTTAGACTGAAACAAAAAAAAAAGGTAAGGTAATATGAAATTAATTATGATGGGTGTTGGTACAATACAGCCTAGTATTTATTATTGAGTGTTGATTTTCTCACTTGTAGGCATCCTGGACACATTGGAAAGACCCGTCATTCCTCCCTTTCAGAGAGTTGCCAGAGACATTCCAGCCATTTCTTCTGCTGTAATGAATATAACAAACAAAGCAGTTGCTGCATAGACCTAGCCTTACAGACTGGTGTGCTCACCCTGTTTTTCATTGGCTGCTGTTACCACAATAAATGGACAAAGTAACAGCAGAAGTAATTGGCTTATCCGCAGATTTGCTTTTGGAAGAAGAAACCAAGGACATTTCAGAAGAGCTGCCTCTGTCCAACTTTGGCCAAAGTGGATTGGATAGAGCCTTCCTATTGGGCCCTGTATATTTAACTGGGATTGCATAAGATTGCATACTCTTTTCCTCCGTATATTCTTTGTGCTTGCTTTTGTCTTTTTAGACTATGTGTATCTTCTTTGTCAAGGGAAGAATTAAATTAAATGGATATTGGTTCTCAGCAGTTTCTTCCATTGGACTTTCATCATAAATTGAGATCAGGTACATCACTAAGTACCCACAGCCATTTTCTGACGCCAACAATTAATTGCATCTTGCCTACAGAGTCTTGTATGTCAAGACTGGTATTCTTTGGTTAGCCTAATAATTTCTTAATGTATGATGCTCTAACATTTAATGAAGGGCTCATTTACAACAGTGAAACATTCTTAGTTGAGTAATTGATTAAAGTCATGCATCTGTATTTATAACAGGTTTTAGCTCACCCGTTAAGTCTCCATTATGTTATATCTTTTCAAAGTACGTTTAAGCTTTAGCTGATTGTCAGCAATTATTTTTGCTTTTAGAAGTCTCCCTAATATACAATGTGTATATTGTCAAATATACACTATATTGTCAAATACCTGTTGGGTATTTCTCTGAAGGCAACACGCATTCCTTGTCTACTATTTAATCAAACGCACTGGAAAAATGACACTGATTTTTGACTTCTGCTTTTTAAAATAATACATGCAACATATAGTTCCTATCACTTCATTCTGCTATTTGTTTTCATTTTTGTTTTTCCAAACTTTTGGAAGAATTACTGCAGCCCATAAGATGCAGCGACTGTATCCTACAAAAACCTGTAGCTAATAAGAGAGGACATTATTTGGAACTTGAAATAATTCTACAGCATATAGTAATTATTTCTTGAAATTAACATTTGTCATTTGTTAAAATCATTTTGTCATATCTTCAGAACAGGTAGAATTGGGGAAGACTAGATAAATGCTTAATCTAATCATCATGAAGAGAACATTTCATAGTAACCATATCTGGATTGGATGGATATTGACTTTTGACTTCTGCTTTTTAGAAATGGTACATGCAACATTGAGTTCCTATCTCTTCATTATGCTATTCGTTTTCATTTTTGTTTTATCAAACTTTTGGAAGAATTACTGCAGCTTATAAGGCCATATCTGGATTGAATGGATATGGTACCAACCATGGGTGGAAGGGGTGATACTGTCTTTAAGCTTAAATGGATTCCCTCCCTTTGCAAGGATCTATATTGGTGTTGGCATTTTGTAACTTATTTCCAAATAGTGGCAAGGTAGCATCTGTGCTACAAAATCAAGCTACTTCAAGTGATTAAAGGGAAAGTAGAGCTCCAGAATAATATCTCAAATGCAAGATGAAATATCATCTCCGGTTTGGCCTGTATTTTCCTGACAGCTAATAGTTTGCGTGATTGCACTGTGGAGAGTTGCAAGCCTATAGCAGTGATCACAAATGCCATAAAGTGTACAGATCTGTAATGCTGGATGAGTGACTACTTGCCATCAGCCTTGCATTTCTACCGTTATCCCAAGTAGTCTTCGATTTGTAACCCTTCATTTAGCAACTGTTCAAAGTTACACTGGCATTGAAAAAAGTCTGGTCCTTATATTGCTGACCACTGCAGAGTCTCCATGGTCACATGAGAATGGAGTTTGGGCACTTGGCAACTCGTAAGTGTTTACAATGGTTGAAGTGTCCCAAGGTTTGGAATCTTCTAATCCGGCTTCTGACAAGCAAAGTCAATGGGAGAAGCTGGATTCATTTAATTTATTTACCCTATTTTTCAGACTATAAGACTCATCTAAATTTAGAAGAGGAAAACAAACAAAAAAAAGTTTGGCCTCCGCACACCCCATTTTTAGCCCGTTTTCAGAGCTTTTTTCGGCCCATTTTTGAGGCATTTTTTGGGCTGTTTTTGAGGCTCAAAAACAGGCCGAAAAAAGCTCCGGAAAACAGGGCATGCAGAGACAAAAAAACAGCGGGGCTTCAGCAATATTTGGTCTATAAGACACACAGACATTTTCACCCCCTTTTGGGAGACAAAAAAGTGTGTCTTATAGTCAGAAAAATACAGTATATTTATTTGTAGCCTTCCTTTTATTATTTGTACAAATAACTCAAGGTGGCAAACATATTCAATACACCATCCTCCTGTTCTCCCCACAACAACAATTAATGATTAATGCCTAACCTCAGTGGTTTGTTTAATGACTGTGGCAAAATGGGTATAAAATTAGTCATGCCTCCCTTAATGACCATCTTGCTTAGCAATGGAATTTCCTGACCCAGTTGTGGTCTTGCTGAGGATTATGTACCTATAGTTTGTCTTGAAAAATATACTTTGTTACACCAAAAGCAAGTAATGTATAGTTACATTTCTTTTCCAAAGAGACAAGAATTTGTTGATATTTAAGACTAGCCAACTTTATTACATCATAAACTTGCTGATCAGATCTAATTCATAAGATTAAATATCTGTGAATTAGTTAGGACACCCACTTGTAGAAATATAGTAGATTACAAGCAAATTTACAAATTCTGTTAAGATGTTTTCAATTATCAACCACCATTTAATATCCTAAAAAAGGAACATGCTGTCAACTGCTTTATTTCTCTAGGAAACATGCTGACCACTATGGAACTTCTGAGATTGCAATTTGAGCAGTGGTCTGTAGCCACAGGGTGGAAGAAAGGAGAGGACATGGAAACAATTTATGTTTCTAATTACAGAGTCATCTTTAGTTTCTATTTCATCAGCAACAAGTTCCTTGCTTTTGTTCTCTCCCTACTAAAGAGTAAATTGATACACTTTTTAAACAGCCAAAGAAGTTTACTAGCCCTTAGATCAGAGCTGTCAAACTCAAGGCCCACAGGCCAATTCGGCCCGCAGGGTGCTTAAATCTGGCCTGCTGGGCTGGAAATAGCAAAGGACCAGCCCACGGTGCCCCTAGCAGCCAAAATGGGGCACAGTTCCCAAACACTTCCCATTCCCACTTCCCTCGTGCTTTCTCTCAAAGGGCCATAAAGTTTACAGTCTCCAAAACTTGAGAGAGTTGGGTTCCTTCCTCCATTCAACCACACACAAAGTTTATTCACAAGCAATCCCACAGGCCTTCCAGGTGTCTGGCTAATTGAGCCAGGATGTTTAGAGGCAGCTTCACCCCACCCAGGCCCTTGGCCTACAAATGTGTGGGTGTGTAGGAGAGAAGAGATAAAATGGCAAGCTGAAAAGGGAGTGGCAGCAACTGGGAATTTACAACTATTACAGGTAGGCAAGATGCCTAACAGTATCAGTCAACTACCAGGACCACAAGTTATGGAGAGCAGCTTATCTTGATATGATAACTTCCTGCAGCTCAGCTGGAGTGCTCAAAAGCCACCCTGCCTAAGAGTGGATCTCAGCAGCAACCAGAAAAAAAAGGCAATCATACTGAAGCAGCCCTCAATCCAGGGGTGAAATGCTACCTGTTTGCTTCGGTTCTCGCGAACCGGTAGTAAAAAATGCTTTAAAAAAGTAAAAGAGTTGGCCACGCCCACCCAGTCACATAACCACACAAGCCACGCCCACCAGACCAAGCCCACAGAACCGGTAGCAACAAATTTTACATTTCACCACTGCCTTAATCCCAACAAATGCAATAATTTCTGGTGGGAGACTGTGAAGTTGTATGCCACTTTACAGATTTTGAGCTTTTGTTTGTTTTAAGGACTGAGCATTAAAAACATATTAATATGGCTACATCAACCTCCAAGGCTAGGAGGGTGGAGTTAATCTAGAGTAAGAGTAGCAGTTGGAGAAGAGGTGTGCTACAAGAAAGCATTGTGTATAAGGTATACATGCTATGGTATGTCCAATCCTTGAAAAACAAAAAAATCCTCACAATAGCCCATCATCAATTTGCTGCCAATTTGTTGGATAAACTCAGACTGGTGCTACCTCCAATCCAGAATAATCTAAGCATCATGTCTTGGATTTGTGTGTGTAATGAGTATGTTTGTAATCAGTGTATTTTCTCTGTGCTTAATATTTTGTCTAGATATACATCTTTCTCCAAAATAGCAGACATTTGATTGTTAGTCACCATCCTTGTAAACCTTTGAACCTAGAAGTCTGTTATTACTTTAACATCTTCTTTGCCTATTTGCATGGAATAGGCATCAACTGTTGATTCAATCTTCATTTTTAAAAACTGAGCAACCAGCTCTTGTGGTTTTTTTTTTTTCACTTTTAGCATTAAATTCTTGAAGTCGTCTTATTTATAGTCATTCAAAGTGCTTTTGCACTTTAATCCTGTGTGGAAATGCTATGGTTGATTATCCTGCTCTTCCTAATCTAATCTAATATTTATCTAAGACAAATGTTTTTTCTTCCTTAACTGAGGGCTGAGTATGTTTTTTATTTTCAGTTTGCCATTTTTTTTCTTTGACTCCTCATGATTCTCTACCCTGCAATAATCCACTGAGCAAGAGGAAAGCAACAGCAGGAATTAATTCTCCTTTCCTCTGCATTCCTGGAATTTAATTAATCACATAAAGCTTCAGCCAAGCAACCTCTGCACAGTTTGATTGCTAAAGTAAGCAAAGCTCCTTTATGAAAACTGTGCCTCCCAGTTTTATTTTAATTCCAGCTGTTACTTTCTAAGATGAGGATGAACGAAAAAGTCATGGCCAGATCAGTTCAGACACTAAACTTTACAGGGAACAGACTATTTTACTGAATAGATGGCCACTGCCAGTGAATTTTTATTGTACTGCACTCATTTGTGAAATAGGCAGCTATATTAATGGGAGAACTAAAATAAATGTAACTTCCTATAAATGAAGGCTAATATATGTGTCCCAGGATAATGTTGCAGGATCCAATCTGGGTCAGTCACCGGGACCAAAGGTTTAGTCCAGGGGTGAAATCCAAAATTTTTCCTGACCGGTTCTGTGGGCGTGGCTTGGTGGGCATGGCAGGGGAAGGATATTGCAAAATCTCCATTCTCACCCCACTTCCGGGGAAGGATACTGCAAAATTTCCATTCCCACCCCACTCTGAGGCCAGCCAGAGGTTGTATTTGCTGGTTCTCTGAACTACTCAAAATTTCCACTACCGGTTCTCTAGAACCTCTTAGAACCTGCTGGATTTCACCCCTGGTTTAGTCTTCAGAACTTTTGGACTTGTGCTGGAGGCCATCCTTAGGGAACTTGTCTCTACGAGAATGCGTAACTTCCTAGCTTTTTCCAAATATTCTGTCAGAGGAAAGGAACTTTAACTCATGTTCCAATATATCCTTTAGGCACCAATCTGTTTTTCACCAAAACTATTGCAAATGGGACTGGGTAATAGATTGTATACACAGTCTTTCCAAGATGAGTGGAATCACTGAGACGGGAATCCTGCTACTGTGGGAAACTAATAATTGATTTTCCACCATCTTGCCTATTAGCCCACATATAATTGCAGGGGTGGGCTACTGGGGGTTCACGGGTTCAGGAGAACCTCTAGCTAAGATTCTGTGCAGTTCGGAGAACCCCCAAATTCCACTTCTGGCTGGCCCCACCCATTCCTCCCCTCCCCTCCCAGGAGTTCCCATGTGGCCTGTTTTGGATGCAGATAAGTGCAGGGCATGCGCGGAAGCTCAGGAAGGCTGGAAAGGGGCCTGCTTCCAGCCTCCAGAGGGCCTCCGGACCCTGGGGAGGCCATTTTCGCCCTCCCGGAGGTTTGACAAAAGCCTCCAGAGCCAGGGGAGGGCAAAAACACCCCCCACCATGGTGCAGGAAGCCGAATAGGCCATGCCCACCATGGCCACACCCACCCAGCAACCGAGCAGAAAACCTCTTGCTAAAATTTTTCAAGCCCACCCCTGTATAATTGTATTCCATAATTCCTCTAAGGTGGGAAAAGAGGGAAAGGAGTTCTCAGATAAGCCAATCCTACCTCTGATGTTAGGTGCCAGAACTGTTCTCTGCCTGGCTTTCTAGGTCATAAGCAAATAAGTTGCAGCTATGTAAATTCAAAAGCTGGGCTCATGAGAGCAGAAGAAAGAATAGAGTATTACTATATGGTGACAGTGGTGACAGCAGCTCAAAGCAATTCCACAAGAGGACTTAACTTGAAAACAGTTCCAGCTTGCCCGTGATCCTGGGGCATCAGCAGTGTTGGGGAGCTAATCCCAGTCATTTCTGATTCATCAGCAGCATTTCTGAAATCCTTTCCTTTAAAATGCGGCAGCTCTGCAGAGCTGCTGGGCAACCCATGTCCCCATTTGCAAAAGCTGCTGCCTCCCTGTGGGCCACCTGTCCTTGCAGATTTTTCAAGGGGAAAAGTGGCAGAACAGCTTTTCACCTTGGATAGGGAGGGTGTCCATTTCTCTTTTACAGAGAATAGGCGTCAAGAGGATTTTTGGGGCAGAGTAATAACTCTTTGCTTCTCACTGCAGCAAGGTGAGTAGAAGATTGTGATAATGAATCACTATTAGCAGTTGGGGAAATGGAAAAAGTAGAGTGTGAAAATGTACTGAGCCAAATTCTGAAACCTGTTATCCCTGATGGATCAACACACTCACTATAGATGGCATAGGTCAGCTGAGTTCCATTTGATTATTCCCCCTAAAGGTCCCTGTATGAAGGCTATATGTCTTGGCTCAGATAACCAAGAAAGTGGCCAAGCGTTTTGCTGATATCACACTGGTTAGATATCATGCTAAGTCATTAAATGGTTTTTCCTATGTACAGTTTAAACATTAAGCTTCACACGCTGTCATGACTCTAGGCAATTGTGGCCTGCTAAATGATCTGTGATAGCACAGTCAATGGCAACAATGAGTTCCGAGGGAAGGGCCATTATTTAAGCCCATCAGCATCCAACCATCTCTTTCCCCATTGAAACACCCCTACATAGCATGTAAATAGAGCGCCAGGCTCTTGTGCCTTAAAGCTGTAGCAGGTAGCAAAATCTGGGACTAAGGATTGGGCTAAAAAAACATATGCATATGTATACCAGACATGATTGCATTAGTATAAGCAAATTAGCAAGAACAAAACCAATTATTATCAAAACCAGTTGTTGCCTAATTTTATTAACAACCCTGCTTAAAGACTACTGATTAATAGCTTCTTAAGATTCTTTTCCCAAGACTAAACATTTCCAGTTCCCTTAATCTCTTTTTATAGGACATAGTTTCTAGATTCTCGATCATCCCTGTTGCTTCTCTCCAAACATATCTAAATTGGTCTCAATCCATATTTGTGATACTCAAAATTGGGCCCTATACTGAAAATGAAGAATGATTAATGCAGAAAAAAGACCTATTTCTGATAATGCAAGGTAAAATATATTTGCATTATTTATATTGCAGCCATTATTTATTGAATTTATATGCCTTCCATCTCCATGATAATGCAACTCTGGGCATCATGTTATATGGCTGACTCACATTCAGTTTGTAGTAACACAACAATATACAATTCAATTTTCTTTTCTTTTTTTGAATTTTTTTAAAAAATTATTTTAATATAAAACATTCCATCATTCATTAAACAGTGTGTCGTCTGGGTACATTTTTTTTTGTGCCATAACAATTAAAGCTTACCACCATATTCATTATTTATATCTATACAATTCAAGTTTCTTGATGAGTACCATTGATAGCTGGGGAATTCTGGGAGTTGAAGTCCTTCCACCTTAAAATTATAGACTTTGAAAAACACTGTCCTAATTCTTTTATGGTTTTCCCTCAACTAAGAAGCAGACCTTACGATTCACATTCTGGAGGATGGACTCTGATTTTGTAAATGGAAAAGGAAGCTTTTCCATTTAGCTCTTCCTTCTGAGGTGAAAGGGCTGAATTGTTGGAAGAAAAATTCAGGTCCAGTTCCAAGCCAGGAATAAAATGAAGAGTAATTGGAAAGAAAGATTGTTTATTGGTGAACAGAACCAAGACACACACAGTGTGCAGTTTTGGGAGAGCTGACAAAAATGGAATTGAGAGTGGGTGGGTTTTATACCTTCTGGATTCCTATGGGGTCATGTAGGGGTCATGCTGGCTCTATAGACAAAAGGGGAAATGCAAATCTTAGGTGTTTGTCTGAGTTAATCTTGTCAACCTTTGGCTTGTTGCTTATCTGAAGTTTCTGTCTGACCCAGTCTTTCTGAATGGATTACCAATTCTGCATTTCTAAAAGCTGGCCTCTTCAGTTTCTGCTTGGGGCAGGGAGACTGGGCTGGTTTCTGCCCCCCTTAACATGTTTTCCCCATTTCTCCTTTAGGGGAAATATTCTATCCTGCCTTTTTTATATCCCCCAAAATATTTCATTCTCTAGGAGGGTGGGTGGGTGCTGAGTTTCTACAGAATCTGGTTGAGGGAAGAAAAAAAACACACACCAATATCTCTGAGCATCTGTCAAGTAACCTGCGGGACTCCCAGGGTATGGTCTTCACCCTTTGGGCGTCTGGTGTTCTCCCCAGGAATTTCCACCCAGAAGCATCCACAAGAAAGAAGTTTATCCAAAATGAAGACATCCCCTTGGATCTAGTCCAGCTATTGCTTTTTAAGATAATTGCAATTCTCCCATCGAGCCCCACCTGGGCTCGATACTTTTTTTTTTTAGTATTTTTTTTTATTTTTTAAGACAAACAAACATTTAATACATCAATCCTCCCTTCCCTGTGCCATCTCGGTGTTATCTTCTAGGCTTCTTCTCCATCTTCCATAAGTTTCTTCTATTTTCTTTTCTTTTCTTTTCTTTTAAATATACTTTATTAGTTTTTTTAAATTGTAGAAAACATCAAATCTCCATTAACATCCGAGGTGTCGTGTATTTACATATTTGCAAAATATATATATCAGATTAATTCAAAGCCACCATTACTAAAGATAAGCATATCCTAACATCACGATCTTATTCTATTATTCCACCATTTATACCACCTTTCCCCATACTACATAGAATTTTGAGTTCACATCATTATTAAGATCACTTGTTAATTTTGCCATTTCTGTACATTCTAGGATTTTGTTTATTAGTATTTCCTCTGGAGGAATTGATTTATCCTTCCAGTACTTTGCAAAAACTAGTCTGGCCGCTGTTGTAATATGAATTATGAGATGGTGTTATCTTCTAGGCTTCTTCTCCATCTTCCATAAGTTTCTGCTATTTTCATCTTCATCATTCTATCTTCATCTTCAGAAATCTTCATTCTAACATTTCATTGCTAAATCAATATTGTAATCATCATGTATACATAATTACGGTATCAGTCATTTATATCTCTTTTCCAACCAACTATAAAAATAATTCCATGTTTTAAAATATTCTGATTCCTCCTTATCTTTAATCATCAGGGTTAATCTATTCATTTCTGCACAATCTAAATTTTTCCCCCCACTTGGATACTTTTATTTTTCTCTCCAGACCGGAGGGGAAGAAGAGGTACAAGTGAGGGTTGCTGCAGGGATCAGCCCGCGGAGGGATTTAGTGGGAAAAGTGGTGGCTGCAGGCGCCGCCGAGTGGTTGTCTTGGCAAGAGGCGGCGGCGGCGGCAGTATCGGAGGGTAGCCATAGAAACCGGCCCAGCGCCATATCAAACTGGATCCTTCCTTCCCCCGGGACACAAGGAGGGAGGAGGCGGGACTGGCCGGATCCGCTCCGCGCGTCGGTCAAGCTGCGTCAAGGGCTGCAGCGGTAGCCGCGGGTGCGGTAAAAGGAAGAGGAGGAGGAGGAGGAAGCGCCCGCAATCTCCGGGCCGGAGGAGTCGGGCCTTGGTTGCTGCCAGAGGAGAGCAGGTGGGGCAGCCGGGAGGGAGCAGCAAGGCTGCGATCAGCTCCCCCAGGCTGGCCACTCGAGCCCTGCGGATTGGAAGAAGCGCGCCCGGGGAAAAGCGGGGCTTCTTTGAAACGGGAGAAAACCCGGAAGATACTCGGCGGATCCTTCACCGCCCGACGCCTGGTTCCCGCTTCTGCAGAATCCAGAAAATCCGCCTTGCCCAGGTTTTAAAACCCTGGAAAGACTTTGGCTCTGATTTGGATTTTGCAATTTCTTCTTCCTGGGATTTTTCTGTTTGCGCCGCCGATCAGCCCGCTCACTTTCCCACCCATCCTTAGAAATGGAGCGCGCTCCCTTTTCCCCCCGTCTAGACTGCAGGCGCTGTTAACCCTCCGAGCTTTTAACTCAAGATTTGCGCGGGATTTACTTCAGTGCAACCAAGGCGCGTGGGTTGATGTGTCTCCGCGGGTGGGTCCGAGTTCGTGCAATACGTCCGGCAGGATTTTTTCCGAATTGCAATTGTTTTGATCAATGCATTCCATTGATTTAAAATTGCACCCAATCCTCCGATTTTACACCGGATTAAAAGACTGCCGGTTCACTCCTTTTTGTAACGCGCTGCTTTTCTCCTTTTCAACTGGATCGCAGAGCGCTCCTGGTGCGCTAATCTGGGTTTCCCATATTTTTTTTTTGAGTAGAGCAATCCAGATTAACGTAGTTAAAACTGCGGGAGGTGTTTGCTGGTTTTCAGAGCGATGTTGCCAGGATCTATTCAGATCTCTGGGGAGACTTTATCCAGTGCAGAGATTCGGGATATTTGTGAGAGCTTGCGGGAGAACTCCATCAAACTGCTTTCCCTCCGTGGTTGCCAAATTTCCGATAGAGATTTCGGTCGCATCTGCAAGGGGGTGGCAGAGTCTCATTCCTTGGCTCAACTTAATCTTAATTTAGGGATTGTTTCCAATATCAATCGGGTCAAGCAATTGGCTGAAGCTCTGAAGACAAACCGCTCTGTCCAATCTTTATTGTGAGTAGCTCCCCGTCCCCCCTTTTAGTACCAACCGAGAATGTTGCCTCTTACTCCAGTGGTGCAAATCCTGCAGGGCAAATGCTGTGTTGGTTTCTTTAAAAGTTATGTTTCATTGACATAAATGGAATGTACTCAGGCGTGAGGGAGGGCTACTATAATTCCTTAGCGTATCCTTTCAATATTGTTAAATGGTTATTGTTCCAAAGAAACATATCTTCCTGCCCTGGGAAGGTGTCATTTTAATGCATTTTAAAGAACCAGAAGTCATCCAATCCTAAATATCGATAATTACAGCAATTGAATTCTCCAGAGTAATAGGTAGTCTTTAGTAAATGCCACAAATTAGAATGTTTGCTATTTGGGCTGGAACTGATAAGAAGTCAAAATCCAATAGATTTTAGTAGAAATGCAATTTCCCCACCTTTGGTTAAGAAAGCATGAAAACATAGACCCATATTTTGCCATTCTGTTGCATTATGTTGGTGGAACAGTTAAATGAGCTTCCAAATCTTGTATTAATTTTCTGAGGAGGTCTGGGACAGTCCTCTTAAATTTATTATAATTTTTTAAAAAGCTGCTTCAGTCCCTATAATTGCAGGTTGTATGATTTTCATTTACCTAATCCAAATACAGTGATACCTTGGTACTTGTCATTAATTCGTTCCGGGAGATGCAATGGATACCAAAAACTATGAGTACCAAATACGTTTTTTTCCAGAAGGAATAATATAAATAAATTTAATGCATTCCCAAACCAAGGACAACGTACATTTTAAGGCAATACGTAAAAAGATAGGGTTGTATACCATTACTTTACATGAGAAATAAACCTAAAAGCTAATAGAGTAAATAAAATAAAAACTTCACTTTATCTGTACTAATGAGAAAAAAAGTGCAAAAATATACCACAGAATTATCACAAAAACTAAGACAAGACTGCAAGAGGACGTGTAGAGGGCAAGAGCTGCCCGTGTGACTATCGGCTGGAAAAGGTAACGAGTAACCAACACCGACAAGGTCTAACTTATGTGTTGAGTACCAAACAAAGGATAAGTACCAGGACAAAATTTTCTCAATAAAAAGCGTGGAGTAACAAATTCGATGCTACTGGGTACCAAGGTACCACTGTAGTCAGAATAGCTTCAACCAGTAATGGATATGGCTAATGCCAATTATGAATTTGAAGTTTGAAGAAGTGTACATTATTTCTTAAAACTTACCCTATTGGTTCTCAAATAATGACAGTTTTCTTTCATATTTTTTTAATGTATTTTTATCAGGAAAATAATACACAACCCTTTCTGATACTTATTGTGCTTTTAGAAAGGTGGGGAATGGCTGCCTTTGATACAGAACAGGTTGACCTGAACTTGAATGTTTGTTACAAAAAAAAAAAAAAAAACCAGCAGAATGTCTTACTCCTAAATTAACAAGTAACTTTCATGAACAAGAATCTACCTAAGAAAAGTCTCAGAGGGGTCCAGCCTTGGCAACTTTAAGACTTGTGGACTTCAACTCCCAGAATTCCCATGCTAGCTGCTAGCTGGGGAATTCTGAAAGTTGAAGTCCACAAGTATTAAAATTGACAAGGTTGGACAAGGTTGGCTTTCGAGATCACTTCCAAGAAAAGAAATAGGCTCCCAAACAAGACAATTGAGACAAAAATATGTATAAATGGGCTTTTAGAGAAGACGTTTATTGAGCATTTGCTCTGCCTGTTTCAGACGGATCAAGTGTTCCTATCCTCCATTTTAATCTTCCTGTGTTTTTCTACCAGTGCCTGGTTTCATTCTAATTTCTGAAAAACAAGTACATATGCAGCAAGTATGCCAACTGGTATTTCTCAACGTCAGCAACTTTAAGATGTGTGGATGCTGGCTGACAATTGTGGGAGTTGATATTTACACATCTCAAAGTTGCTGACGTTGAGAAACACTGACCTAGGATTTGTTTATCATTTGCAAGTCAAAGAAAAGAGAGTCTATAAGTCATTTTTCTTTATGCAGCCTTCATGGAAGTCCTTTGACAGATGCTGGTCTGGCCATTCTCAACCCAGCTTTATCCATCCATCCCTCCCTTGTGGCCTTGGATTTAGGGGACTGCATGCTGGGGGATGAAGGTATCAACTTGATTTGTGGCCTTCTTCCTCCTGATGGGGCCAAGTCAGGTAAGGAAGAGAGGACAAGTCATCTTTTGCAACTGTCTCTTTGATCTTTTGCTCTATCAAAGCAAAAGGGATGGTGGGAGTGACAAGAGTTCCTTATCCAAAAGAAATTATGGCTTTGGTTTCTTAGTGCAATGGGCTCAAACCAGAAATCCTCTGGTAGATTATGAGGCTTAAAGGAGTTAAGAATAAATGAGTTTCAAGTAAAATGTTTTTAAACATTTAATAAAATTATATTCAGAAATGATTTTCAACTCCTTACAGACAATATTAAGAACAGAAGTGTACTTTTTCATGTGAAACTAGAATGGGCCTAGATATAGATATAAATATAGATATAGATATAGATAGATGATAGATAGATAGATGATAGTTAGATAGTTAGATAGATAGATAGATAGATAGATAGATATAGATACACACACACACACACACACACACACACACACACACACACACGGTCAACTCGGTACCCTAGAGATGTGAAGCATTCTTCTATAACATAAAAGATTTTTTGTAAATATCATTTGTTTTTAGCAAAACAACTAAATATAGCAAATTTCAAACAAATCTGTAATTAGAAAAAGTACCAGAGAATGCTTGACTGAGTAAAATACTCCTTTGCCTTTCTGAATTTATAATCTGTCCCCCCCCTCCCACCTGCCATTCTTCACTAATTTCTAACCCAGATTCCAGTAGGAATTCAAGAGTAGAAATGCTGAATGTATGTTCTGCTGAATATGGATCCTTGGTCTAATACAAAAACAAATGAATAGATCTGTGCTTATATACACATACAATCATGCACGCACACACACACACACACACACATGGTTATATAACATACACATCAGTGGTAGGTTGCCCCTGATTTGCACCGGTTCTATAGAACCGGTAGTAAAACCGGCGGGAGGCTCCGCCCACCAACCCCGACGTCATCAGAACGCTTCTGTGCATGCCCCATTGCGAACCGGTAGTAAAGGTAAGTATAACCCACCCCTGATATACATACATACACACATTGTGGAGGCTCTCCTCTGATTTGGGGCAATCATAATAGAATGATAACATCCAAGCATAAAGTTTTGGTCACGGCATCCAAGATTCAGTAATTGGGAATAATACCACTTTGGGGAGTTTAATAAAGCCTGTAGAGTTGTCTCAAAGAGAGATGGACGGCAAACAAATCTAATAAATAATACCACAAGGACAAAGTTTTGTTTGTTTTGTTTTCTGTAAAAACTCAACTGAGCTAAATCCAGGCCAAATTCATAATACTGGACGTTTTTATTTCCAAGATTGTTTCTAAAGGATTTAAAGCATTCCAACTAGATTAGGAAATTCAAATCAACAGAGGAAAGATTAGTTTAAATTAAGCATTGTGTAAATGAATTTGAGGTCAAGCTTCAATTGTGACCAATCTAGGCTGCTGATACAATAGTGTGTACAATACAAACATAGTTAAGAATTTGGATAGAACATTTCTACCTAGCCAAAACATTATAGGGGAAGATCTGGGTACCACACAACAGCTGAGCAACTACTTTTGCAACCTTTATAGGCGGTTAGTTCTATTTACCTCAGGAAGAAAGATTGTTTTGGGCGCTTTCAACCAGTTCTATCAGGCAGTTTCTGCCTGATAGGAAACTACTGCTATATGGAAAGCAACCTACTGAGATATGTAAAACCTGATTTGCTCTGCATATGTATTTTCAATTTACCTGCTCTCTGTATTTGGCTAGGGTTTTTTTTAACAACCTGCCTCTGTTTTTCCATTAGGAAAACTGATAATTAAGAATTCCTCAATACACAATAGATTGCAAGAGGCTATAAAGCTCTCTTGTACTAGCTGATGTCAAGAAAAGTACCACTATATTATTATTCAAATATAAACAAGCGGAAAGATGTCTGTTATATTGTTATTTTTTTTTCTTTTCCAAGTTGGAATTAAATTAGACTGTGACCATGATGATTACTTTTGACCTTCAGTTAAGGATAAATTTTTTGAATAAGAAGCAATCATTTGAGTTTGCTGTTAGTAATTGTACTTCTTTAAGCATTCATCCTTAAGAATCAAATCAAATGCTGATTTTAAATGCACAAAAGTTACATAAATGAACTTCCCGAAATTATGGTACCGTATTTCCCTGAAAATAAGACCCTGTCTTATATTTTTTTGAACCCTGAAATAAGCGCTTGGCCTTATTGCGATGCACTCAAAAGCCCAATTGGGCTTATTATCAGGGGATGCCTTATTTTTTGGGAAACAGAGTATATTTTAAAAATTAAGTAATAAGTAATGCAATCTTGTTTTTCTGATTATCTAAAACCATAATAATCATACCCTGGAACATATAACTATGATATATATATTTATTTAATTGAATACTGTAACATCTTGCCTAATTATATAGTCTCTAATTATATAGTACAGTATGTTTGCATACATTATCAGTTCAGCTGATCAGACATATGCATTAATATGGAAAAGTGTAAAATTCTAATCAGCTGCAGGTGTGGAAATATATGCCTAAGTCAAAGGGTAATGAATGTATACATCATTTTAAGCACATATTCACAATATAGCTTAATAAACAATCTTCCATTTTGAAAGTATATTTTTGTTTATAGCATCCTGGGGTTGTAGACAAGACATACAAACTGTAATACAGATCAGTCTGTTATATTTATCTTTTTTAAATTTATAACCCTCAGTTCTCGACTTACGACTACAATTGACCACAAAGTTTCCGCTGCTAACAAGGCAGTTGTTACATAAGTTTTGCAATAGTTGTTAATCATAGCAGTTGTTCAGCGAAGTTGGCTTTCTGCATTGTCCTTGCTTGTTGGAAGCCAGCTGGGAAGGTTACAAAAGGTGATCACATGAATTTTGATCAGTCATAAGCGTGAAAAATGTCACGTCACTTTTTTTTAGTGCCGTTGTAACTTTGAACGGTCACTAAACAGAAGGGTTGTTAGTCAAGGGCTACCTGTAGCTATTTTTTGGATTGGAGAATCAGAGAGCAGAACTTCAAATATTCCTGAAGCAGTTTTCCCCAATCTTGGGCTCCAGAAGTTGTGGGACTGCAAGTTGCAACACTGGGCCATAGTGGTTAGGATTTCTGTTCTCATTTCAGCACATCTGAACAGCATTAGTTGGGGAAAGGTAGAACATGGTCAGATATTTAGCTTATTGTTACATTATTGTGACAATTGGGGGTGGTAAAGGTAACACTGTTGGAGCTTGCCTCTCAGTCACTCAAGCAACTCGAGCTTCTTTTGTTCCTGAAAATGTTTTGCTCCACTTCTTGTTTCTCCATATCTAACATAGGTTACCAAATAATTGTAGTGCTAGTTTGAACAATAGTGTGTTGAAAATATATTTTGAGGTTAATTGATCAGGGTTGGATAAGTTTCACCTACATTAATAATTCAGTGATATCAATGGAATGGAAGAGGCTTTGTAAAAGTTGCCTTGAGGTTACCTGGCTTTTCTTTTATACCTAGGATTGAAGGAACTGACTCTCAGTGCAAATTCTGGCATCACCCCCAAAGGATGGGGACGTCTGGCTATTGCAGTGGCTCATAGTTCCCAGGTGCGAGTGTTGAACTTGGACTACAATCCCCTGGGTGAGAGGATTATTTGGATTTGGATACTTGGCAGTGTTTGTGTGTTCTTCCAGCTACCAGAGATCTTGTTGGGCTTATACAGGTTACAACATTTAAGGGTTGCATCTTAAAACAAATCCAGATAATACCCAATGGAACTACTTAGAAGGCCATTATGCCTTCTCGGTTAGGAAACAAAGTCAAATTGCCTTATGCCATGGCTGCCGAGTTTTTGGGTTTGCCTGGGCTCATTGACTGAAGAGGAATCGTCTTGGGCAGCATATAAAATATGTAGTTACTGTATATAAATAACAAACTTCCTTTAATTTTTAAAAATAAATCTTGTAGGGCTTCATTACTCACTGTCCAGGACCTGATGCGGCCTGTGGGTTTGCCATGCTTGCCTTATACCAATAGTAATTTAAAAGCAGTTTATTCTGTCCTCTAATCAAGAGGACCTAAGGACTTATGAGAAGACTACTTGGAAAAAAAAGCGAATTTGGCAGCTGGTGAAGCTGCTTTCTACAAAATCAGCCCAATTGTGCCAGCTTATCTGGTGTTTTCTGTCTCAACCTTCTATAGCCCATTGTCTTCTGGATGTGTTGAGACTGTACCCACTGATCTTCAAAGGCTGGTAGGGACTTGGTAATTTTCAGTGAGGTCTTCCCCCAATCTAGTTTTTTTTTTCTTTCCTTGTCTGTAAACCAGGGCCCATTTTGTCAGGAATAATCTTCCACCCACATGCTTAAAATAAAAGCAATAAAAGAAAGCTTAAGAAACCACTCCATAATTGAAAGCTAAAATCACAAAACCAAACCTGCCATCATCACATACTCTATTCTGGAAAAGTAGGACGGAGGACTACCCCATTCTACACAAAGGAAGGGCAACAGAGAACTATTGGGCAGGGTGGATAAAAATCAATGTTTTTTTTTAAAAAAATCAAAAAAATCTGATTTTTTTTTATTTAAATCGGATTTCTTTGACTTTTATCTCATTTATTTTAATAAAAAACTTTTGGGGTAAAAAATCTATCGTAAGATAGTTTTCTATTTAAGATACATAAATAATTTAGTTTATTCAGCATGAAATGGAGCTTAGTTATGTAGCATGAGGCTGTATATTCTGCAACACTGGGACTATCGGTGAGTCAACAGTGGGTCAAAGGAGTAGCAGAGATGACAGTTGCTCTTTAAAAATCATGATTTAAATCGAGTTGATTTAAATCAAGCCTTTTTACTAGTGATTTAAATCATGATTTAAATTGTGATTTAAATTAACTCGATTTAAATCAAATCCACCCTGCTATTGGGCCATCTGGAACCAAGATTATGAGCTTCTCCTGCAGACTCCGTGGCAGTACCTCATTTGTGGGGTCATTGGCTGGATTCTATCCCACATCCTGTAGATCTTTACCCCGGGCTTGGTGGGCATAAGTTATCCCTTTCCCAGCTGCCGCTTCAAAAAATAGCAAGGCAATGAGGAGTTTCAACAGTAGTTGCCATGGAAACTTTTTCTTCCCAGCTGCATTGCTGAGCTGATTTGGCAGCTGGTGAGCCAGGCTGCTCTGTACTACTCATCCCACTAAAGGAGATAGATGGGAACATCTTGGCCATACTTGTGTATTCCCTACCTCACCTTGCCCACTCAGAATGGATAACCCCCCTTTCCCCCCACACACACCTCAGTTCCCAAGGAGCGGTGCGTATCTTTTCATCTGCTAACCAATCATAAACTGCTAGAGCTAGAGGGCTACCCCAGAGACAAGGAGAGACAAAGAGTACTCAGAGATTTGCTCAGTGTCTGAGGATTTTTTTAATTGTATGGCTATAGTTTGCCAAGGATGAAAAGCAGGAGGAAAAGGAGAATTTCCTCACCGTTGCCTAGCATCTTGCACTGTCAACACACAGTAAAGTATTAACACAGCATCTTCTTTATAAAGCTGCAACTATGGAATTCAACATTAGGAGCCATAATCTGAGGGAAAGTGGAGAAACTTTCAGTATTCAGATGACTGCGGATGTCCCTCACGTTCTGCTACTCTTGAAGTGGCTGCATCTGGTAGAGTTGCACTATGCTTTTCTCACATCTCCTGGCTTTCTGTTCCATAGGTGACCAGATAGCAGCAATGCTGGCTGTTTCAGTGGCATCCAGCCGCACCTTAGAAGTTTTAGACTTGGAAGGGACAGGACTTACCAATCAGTCAGCTATGGTAAGGAAATATCTCTTTTTGTTGCCCTTATTTCTCTTGCCAGTCATGAAAGTCAGTGTGACCAACTGCAAAGCTTGCACATAATTCCCCTCCCAGTGTATTTTTCCTTTTCTCAAGGGACGCAAGAATTTACAATTACTTAAAACTTTATGATGTGGAAGGTATCCTACCTTTTTGGTTTGATGTGAAGGGAATGTAGATTTTGAATCAACAAAGATGGACATAGTCACAAGTGTTAGATAGGGTGAATTAGTGATAAAAGTACTGATTCTCTTTAGTGATGCAGAACTTGCTCTGTGTAATTAAGGCAATAGGAAGAAATACAACTGTTTTAGGTTAATTGGCCATTCAAGCCTTGTTAATCCCATGTCATAATAAATACATTTTAGATCTTGCAGGACTCGGTCTGAGTCGGTCACCAGAACCAAAGGTTTATTCCTCCAAGCTTTCAGGATCATGCTGAAACCCGTCCTCAGGGAACTTCTCTCTCTTCAGAATGTGTGCACGTGGCTGTTCTAGGAGTTGTATTTATATGATGCCTGATTGAGTGTGGCTTTTAGTTGTTAATTAGGATGTTGATGGCCAGCTATTAAGTAGTTAGTTGTTGTTTCCTTGTGCTGCCCACACACTTGGCTCCTAAATACATGGTAAGCTGGTGGTGGTACATCAGCAGTCTTATTGACTGGTCAGGGGCCCGTTTCCCAGGCCTCAATCATTTCTCTGGCTATTTTTGTCCCTGCTCAGCCAACAATCTTAATAGCTGCAAAATTGAATGCATGTCCTTGTTCATTGCAATGAGTTTGGGTCCTCTCATCTAACCGTTTGCTCTTGTTCTTGCAGTCTGGTGGTTAGCTTCCTCCCAATCTGTCACAGGGGCAATTTATGCAGGGAATCTGGTAAATTACTTTAGAATTTTCTCCCACCTCCCAATAGCAATAGCACTTAAGACTTATATACCGCTTCATAGCCCTCTCTAAGCGGTTTTACAGTCAGCATATTGATCCCAACAATCTGGGTCCTCATTTTACAGACCTTGGAAGGATGGAAGGCTGAGTCAACCTTGAACCTGGTGAGATTCGATCTGCTAAACCGCTGGCAGCTGGTGATCAGCAGAAATAGCCTGCAGTATTGCACTTTAACCACTGCGCCACCATGATGTTTGTAGTGCATTTTAGATCTTTTTCTTCCCTGGTGACTAGAGCGAGCTGTTTTTCATGATGCCTCATGTTCTGATTCAATTCAGATCCTATTGGACATGGTGGAAAACTATCCAACAGCTCTGAGGACATTGATCCTGGCAGAAAACAACATTAGTCCTGAACTACAGCAGCAAATCTCAGACCTTCTTTCAGAGGGCGAGGAGGAAGATGAGACTGTGAACCATGAAGTGATGGCCAGAGAGAAGAATTCCTGGATCTGTCAAAGCAGTAAGATTGGTTCCTTCTTGAGAATGGGAGGTGACACTGAGTGGGAGATTTACACGCATGTAGAATTAGGATACTACATTTTTTATCTTTTGATTTATTTGGAAAGAGAAGAATTTTCTTTACTAGAACACTGATCATTTAGTCTCTAGTATGTTTTTATCATACTGTAAAACTAATTTGTATTTCAGTCAGTTTATCTGACTTTATAAAGGGGAAAAGTATATTAAGCCATGTAGAACATCTTAAACAGACCAGATACGTAAATAGCCCATTAGTTGAGATTCCTAGTGATGAGATGTTTTTTCAAATATAGAGGAATTCTATATTTCAGATCTCCACATAATTTGATGGAGAATGGTTATGTTCTCATTCTTGTAATTTTGAAGTTTTGATACTTGTCTCTCCAAATTGTATTGTTCTTTCGTCCCAGTATTTATTTGTATTAGCATAATTGGCATAGTTTATCTAGAACTGAAATTCCTCTTTCAGGATGAAATCTTAATAGAAGCCGATGGATACTAAATTTGAATATAAACTAATAGTTAATGCTTTCATGGAGATGGCAAGCCACTTCCAAAATCTTTTCAAGAAAACTGCAGGGAAGACTTCTGGGGAAGAAACAACAAGCTGAAGATGGCACCACAAAAGGTGAAGCTGACCATGACAGAATGAAGACCCAGCAACTGCCTCTCCACAATTTCTCTTCAGACAATGAGAGGATCACAAGTGCTCCAGATAGTTGTTCCTCATGGGGAGACCATGAGACAGTGATCTCAGTAGCTTTAAAACTCTGGGAGATTAGGGAATAGCCATCTTGTTCAAACTCCATTTGGTTCCTCAAAAAGACACTTGGTTTGCATACTCCCTTTCCTAATCACTTTTGGAAAATACATGTTAACTGCTTTTCAGCTATAAGGAACTTTCAAATCAACAAATTTTACAATACCCAGTGAGTCTCTTTCAATCCTTGTGAAATAAGTTTGAAATAGCAATAGCACTTAGACTTATATACTGCTTCACAGTGCTTTACAGCCCTCTCTAAGCTGTTTACAGAGTCAGCCTATTGGCCCCAACAATCTGGCTCCTCATTTTACCGACCTCGGAAGGATGGAAGGCTGAGTCAACCTTGAGCCTGGTGAGATTCGAACTGCCAAATTGCAGTCAGCCAGCAGGCAGCAGAAGTAGCCTGCAGTACTGCACTCTAACCACTGCACCACCATGGCTTATTTATTAAATACTTAATGATATTTTTTTTCTAGAATAAACAGCAAAAAGGATGATTAAAGCTTTGATTTTATAACAGACTAAGGGTTCAGATAAATTTCAAAAAAATATTTTGAAATTAATTGTAAAGAATCCTTGTGGGAAAATGCTTTTGTTTTGAGTTCCTTTACAAAATATAGTAAAACAAGAAAACTGCAGGGACTTGTCTAGGCAGTCACCAGATGACATTAAAGTGCAGATACACCCTAAATAAATGCTTTCCTATTGAAAGCTATTTTCTTGAATCATTCATATAAATGGTATGTGGAAGTAGAAATTAATAGAGTCACCTACCCTGCTTACAAACACACACCAGTCTGGTTTCCAATTTATTTATTTCTATATGCAGCAGTTCCATAATTAAAATTAGAGGTTAGATACGGTTGCACCTTCAATATGTATATACAATTAATGCAGCAATATGTTATTATCTTGGGGAGACAATGTAGTACCAATGAATATCTTTTGTTTCTAATTTTAGAAAAGAAAGGAGCTAGTTTGCTGCGTCTTTACGTAAACAATACCTCTAATTTCCACATAGGTCCAAAACCATGTACTTGGAAAATAAAAATGGAAACAGCCTAGTTCTTCATTTGGCGCTGTAAACGCTTATCAATTAAATAAATTAAGAGAGGAAAATACAATTCTGTGAAAAAGTATGTGCCAATTTTTAAAACATGCTGAATGTTTGTTTATCTTAGTATATCGCTGATACTAAAAGTCATTGGAGCGTCATACAGGCCATGGTGATAAAAAAACAGAATCGGAGCAAACATATAAATACCAAGACCTGCTGCTTCTTTCTTTTAAAAATGATTTTTTTAAGGATTTTAAAAAATACATTCCAAAGATCAGCCCTAACCACCATTCAGTGCCATTGTAACTTCAAAGGGCTCTTGAATGAATGGTTGTAAACTACTACTTGTAATAAAAGATAGCACAAATTGAAATCAGGAAAAAAAAAAGACTAGAAAAAAATAAAAATTCAAAGAAAAAAGAAAGAGGGGAGAAAAAACCAATAAAGAAATGATTTCTGAACTTTACAAGTACAAACAAAATTTTCCCATCCTCTAAAATATTACAGATGGATCACTTTCCTCCTATAAGCTATCACTTATCCATTGGCAAATCCATAAAACCTTGTTTTTGTCCAGATGTCGGCAAAAAGCTTGTAAAGGCTTCCCAGTATTTCATAAATATGTCATATTTTAATCCTGACATCAACTTTGCATTCCTTCCTTTTGCTTCTAATAATCCTTAATTCATTCTGCTGCTCTTGTAGGATATGATCTCACTTCAATTTTTGTTTTCCGATCTCAAAAGATTTACATTCGTAAATCTGATAAAAAGTCATTATCCAGAGTTATTTTGTCTTACCATTTGTAATTCCATTTTGTCTATCATCTCCGATTTATAGTCCAGAATTTATTTCCAAGTCTTTCTGCATTAATACTTGTGTATCCTTTTCATCTTGTCAGTCTTCCAAAATATTCCCTTTCAGTTATCATTTCTTTTTCAAAATCTTTTGGAAGTAATACATTCTTATACTGTAGGAAAACACTGTTGCTGACGTATTAGCTAACCCCATTCTTCAAAAATGTCCTGAAATGTCTTAAATGTCATAACCTTGTTTGTCATTGGTAGGTTTCATAAGACTTTTTCCTTTCTTCTGCCTGAAGTCTTTAGTCCCCTCTAGTGTTAAAATTTTTAAATTGCAAAATTTCAAATTTCTATTGCTTATTTTCTAATAGACTTAATTCATATTCCCATGATAATACTGGGTTTTTAAAATTATTTCCAAAAGCTTTTAACAAAAGTCCTAATATTCCAAAACTGTCTGATCCCTTAATTTGTTTGTAACTTTTTAAGATTAACTTATTAAGCTTTTTGCTGTTTTACCTCAATTTCTTTTAATTATGTAGGCTGTTACTTTATCTTTTGTATTGGAACAAATGTTAACTCACCGGGTGGTTTTACGAACTTGTTGCTTCCAAGATTTTTTGCAACTTTATAGTAATTACACTTCAAAAGGTGTTTAGAAAGGGAGGTTTAATGAACCTGGTGTTCTTAAAAGGCTCTGCTGAAATTGAGGATGGCTTCCTCAATTTTTCCTCAACCATCTCCTGGCGGTGAAACCTGCAGGAAGCTGCTGTTATCACTAGATAGAGATGGCTGGATTTTTGCTGTTGTGATTTTGAGATGAAGTCAAAAGAGAAATTCTCACAGGCTGAAAATTAACCATTTTGCTTTTGGATTTTGGCAGCATTATCTACGGGGCCGAAAGGAAGATAAAAAGTTGCCAGTGTCAATGCTAAAGAAACTTTTTTCCATTTCAGATTCTAGTTCCCAGATGGTCTTGGTAACATCAGGCCTTGGAGAAAGTCTGTTAGCGGAAACAGAGATGTGAACAGAATATCTGATGCGAAAAATATTTCCATGTACTTTATTTGGAAAGATCGTATATTGGTGGAAATGTGTATTTTCACACATCTTGTGTAATGTCTACTGTGCTTCTGAATTCATGTGTGCACAAAGCAAAGACAGGAAAGCTAATATGCCTGTATGCAAATACTGGGCTGTGTGACTGGAGATCCATATACTAGTCACCTTTTCTTTCCTGCTCTGGAACCAGATCCTAATCAATCAGTCCTTATCATCTGCTTTTGATGATTCAGTTGCTGTATTTTTATACTTTGCCATACTTAACTGATCTTTGGGAGAAGCTGCATTTTTTCAGATGTATATATTTATGTATAAGAGATATTCTTTTTATTGCTTGTATTTATGCTTGGGTAAAATTTTATAAAATTCACAAAAACATGGCAGAGTTCTGATCTACGTATGGATGAAAAAGTTAGAAAGGAGGAGATGTACACTGAAAATAGTAACAGCTCACCTGAGTATGTCATTAGTAAAACACTTTGGCTGCTTGACTCCACGTATCTTATTGTCTTACGAAAAGCAGAATGCTAAGAGTTATGTTGCAAGAACCTTTTCAGCCAAGGCCTACACTGAACTCAATTTCATGTCTTTACTTTCTCAAATCCATTTTGATATACTCTTTGTTTCACAAAATGACAATAGGCCATTAAAAATAGAAGCTACAGCAATCACATAATTGATTGTGGAAATAATACTGATAAATTCATTTAATAAATAAAATGTGGATGCCACCCAACTCTCACATGATTCTGGATGGCTCTTCCAAGTTGGGGCTGAGAGAATGCATACAGTAGTCACCAAAGACAACTTCTTGTCAGTGAACAGGTTGCACTGCTCAGATAGCTAAGGCCAAGTAAGAGGCCCATAGTAGCACATTATCCATTCTCACCTCCCTATCCCACTTCAAGAGGGGAACACAGTCAACTACCAAAGCTGCAGGCCATCAACACATTCCATTTGCAACTCCAGAGAGTTCATCCCTATCCCACAAGTATCACAGGGGACAAGCTGACAACGATGGATACCTAGCCCTCTCTGTCCTCCAGATGGAATACCAGTGTTGAACCATATCTTCCTCCCTGAAAGCCATGGGCCAGAGATCTCTAGGACCAAGCAAGAATTCACCAAGTAGGCCCAGATTTCCTAGATTAAACCTTCCTACTGAGCCATGGAAGTGGAGAAAGAGAGAAAATACCGCTATGGATGATTGAGAGCCAGATTAATTTATAGAAGCAAATGAGGAGAGAGAAAAGTAGCATCGTTCTCCTCTTTTGTCCCCCTTTCTTCTTCCTCCCCAGACTTCCACTGAAATAGACAAGAACTAGGCGGATTGCAAAGGGAAGATATATGATACAGGTAAGCAAGCCATTCTGTCCTCCCACATGCAAATTTGGTTGAAGAGGAAGAGGCAGTTCTCCTTAGATGGAGCAGAAGATTAACATTCATGTGTCAAATCCATCAGGCTTTTCCAAAAGGCAGTCTTTCCACAACTTGGGGGGGAGGGGGTAGTCCGTAAGTCCCTAGACTAAAAGAATTGGAATTGTTTGCTTCTATGGATCCTCTGTTAGATCTGTTGGAATTGGGTATAAGGTAGGGTACCTCCCTTGGCCTACAAATTCTATAATTTTCCAAAGGCATTCCAGGACCTGTTCCCATGACGCCTCTGATTTTGGAAGCTAAAAGTATATAAAGATGAGAAAGATGCTTTTAGAATATCCAGAGGACCGAATGAAGATTATATAACACAGAGCCTATTAGCTACTGCCTTAGTCTTATTACTAAGAACCTTCCTTGCCTATTCCATTTTCCCTAGACTTTTGATCCCATGGCCAAGGGTGAGGCATAATCATAATAGCCAGCCTGGCTTTATGGCATGTATTAACCTAAACTATACAGGTTTTGGTTGAAGACATGACTTCTAATGTAGACACCAAGTGACAACTATGGGTAGAATATAGGAAAGTAAAGTAATAAAATCAGTCCTCATATTGGGACTTTTCAAACATAGTAATCTATTTAGAAAGCCTCTAGAGATATGGATCTTACTGAGATTGAAAAAAGAAACTCCTAACCACCAGCCAGCCAACCAGCATATGCCTAACCTTATCCCTAATCAACAAGAAGACAAAGGAACCAGGACATCAGACTGTTTCCCCATTTCTTGTGCCCCTACCACACCCAAAGCAGCAACTGGCAACAAGGGACACATTATTTGGAGGAGGCACAGAAACCTCAAATGTGTCATATAGCCTTTTTTTAAAAAAAATTGATTTATATGCAGCCCTTCTCCGGACACTCAGGGCGACTTACAATGCGTTAAGCAATAGCCTTCATACTTTTGTATATTTATACAAAGTCAGCTTATTGCCCACACAAACTGGGTCCTCAATTTACCTACCTTAGAAAGGATGGAAGGCTGAGTCAACCTTGAGCCTGGTGAGATTCGAACTTACAGTAATTGCTGACAGCTGGTGTTAATCACAATGCTATCACTCTGCTGAGCCACCAGGCCCGTGACCAGGCCTGGAGTCTTGGCTCCAGCCAGGGAAATATTTTCTCCCACTGGCAAAAGGGGAGAAGTAAGCACCAACCACTGTTTCCAAATAAATGGAGTCTAGAATTTGCCTTCCTGTGGACCCCAAATAACTTCATATATGCATGGATTGCTTGGAACACATTTGTAGAATTGCATACAGTCCTCTGTCCTCTTTTATAAAACACTGTGAGAATAACTATTACAATGATTGGGTGAAGCATTTTTGGCAGAACAGAAGGTAGTTTCTAGCAAGGACTAGAAACTGTCCAGATGCAAAATTCCATTCTCCGGGACAGCTCTGGTATATCCCACTATAAAATGCTCTGATTTTGCTAAAGACCATTTGACTTACATGAAGTTCTTTTTCTACAACAGAAACAGGGCATCTAGCTCACTTAGGTGTTGATAGATATATATCAATTTCAGCAACTAATTCTACACAGTTTAATCCTAATACACTATATTTTTCAAAGTGTATTTTTGTTAGGTAATCCTGGGAGTTGTAATACTGAAGCTGGTGGAGAAGTTGTATCTTCCCCCAGAAAACATTGTGAGAATCTTCTGGTTTTGCCTTGGGTGTGAGTGGGAAGAAGATATCAGACTACAAAATCCTCTGTCCCACTGCGTGGTAAGTCCAATGTACCAACTTTTTCTTGTTTAAAAATAAAATCCAAAACAGCTATATTAAAGCACACATAAATATTGATAAAATAAAACTTTAAAAACCTTCATCCCCCCCCACCCCCCCGGAATGTATCAACAACTAATTCAGAACCAAAGTGATAACATTACAATAAACCATCACACTGTTTTAGTACGAGTGAATAATTAAAAGCATATTACAGAGATCAGGTGTTATTACAGCTCGATATCTCTACTAATTTTTATATATTGGCCTTACTTCTATGTATACATTCACTTTGGTCCAACAATAAAAATATTATTGTACAGTATTACCATCATTCTAGAAACGCAAATATATATCTCCTCTGCAAATAAAATACAAAGACCTTGAAAACCAATAGGAGGCAGCAGTGTCTTCATTTTCTAATTAGGATTTTTCCAGTAAACCCTTGCATGGTTTATAATGGACTTCCAACCAGAGATGGTTTGGATTTCAAACACAACCTTCAAAGTGGTTGAAGGTGAGGTTGATGTAGATATTAGCAAAACATCTAGAAAGACTCATGTTGGAAAGGCTGGTATACAAATATATCAATAATTTGAAGGGACTCTAAAACCTAAACGCTGAAAATTAAAAAAAGAATATATGGTTCTACTTTACTAAGGATGCCCCATGCTACACTAAGGTCTTCAGCATCCTGCTGAAGACCAAAGGTCAATTGTTACCTAACTGATAATTCCAGGGGGAAAAAATCAATTTGAATATAATCATAAAGGAAAATTAACCTTGGTGTAATTTACAGGTAGAGTTGTATCTCAGTGGTATAGCAATCTTTTGCATTAAGGTGGTTCCAGGTTAGATCCCTCGCATTTCTGGTTAAAAAATCAATTATCAAGTTTTGAAAAATACCTGTGATTGCACCTTTAGAATTTTAGCAAAGATTTCTATGGTCTGTTTCTGATTCAAACCACAAAATAAATAACCGACTGCACAGACATATTTTTAAAATAGTTTTATTTCTGCCTTTAAAATATACATTATCAGTTTGAAAATCTCAAAACAAAACAAAACAAAAAAAACCCCCCAAAACCCCAAAACAAAACACACACCACCACCACCAAAACATTTTAGTTGTAGATTAACAGTCTTGAGTTGGGACTCTAAAGTGTGGGAGCAGCTAAATGAGTCAATTCAAGTTCTCCAACAAAATACTGCCAGAGGTGAAGAGCTAAGAAGCCAGATTGCACAAGGACAGTAAATTCACTTGATAAATTATACTATTCATTTATAATAATAATAAAAAAACATTTCCTTTCTTCTCGCTTTCTTCTCCCAGCCTTTAGCCCATTAAGTTATTCCCTACAGGATTACCTGAGTGCTTGGGTGGCATGTCAACAGCACTTCAAAGGTCACTTACAGAAGGGGTTAAATGGGTACCCATAACCTCTGCAGGGCTTTAAATAATCCATTTCTGGCCCTTAAACCACATCCAACTTTTTTTTTCAAAAAAATGTAAAAAGTCCAAAATTTTAGATCCCACCAACATGGAGGGCTGTGAGGGCCAAAAAAGGGATGATAGCGACCCTGAGCTGAATTTTATGGGTCCCTGCTATCTACCCAAAGAGAGAAGGAAAAAAATATTTAGATTATTTGGTTATCAGCTATACTTGTGCCAGCTTCGGAATGGTTTATGTAGCCAAACACAGAAAGGAGAACTGGATCTGGATTTAACATATTGTAACCGAAATGGTCTCGAATCGATTCCATTGACCCAATTAGCTCACGAGAATGATTTCATTTCAACTAGATAAGATTCAACCAATACTGGTTTAAATAAAAGGTCACCAAGCTGCCCTATCTCCATCAGTAACCGGATTAAAAGAATACAGGACTGAAACAGAAAAAAATAGTGACCTTTGTCCTCTTCCATGTAGTGCAGAGAAAATTCAAGGAATTCACAAACTAAATCAAGAGAATGAACAAGGAAGTAAGTAAATTATCAGCTAAAGAAATCAGACCATTAAGTATTATGTAAGCTAAAGGAATAATATCTTTAGCACCAGTTTATTATCAAAAAATACTGTGTTACATCTCACTAATACAATGCAGTAGCTAGCAGCTTAACTAAAGGAATGGTCCATTAATAAGAATTTAAACACGACCATATCCAAAAGGTCAGATATGACCAGATTGCTGTATTTGAAAAAAAAAAGGCCATAATATTCTCTAACAGAAAATTTCCAAAATCTCATTCAAACAAATAACTGGCAAAAATAATTAAGCGAAGTAGCCAAGAAGTTTCTCTGGTTGCATGAATAGCAGGGCAGGTTAATGAATTCAAATATGGAAGTTTGATTCTTTAATGAAAAATTCTTAACACTATGAAATTAGTCCCTCCCCTCAAATGCGCAAATAACACACAAAAACAGCCAGAAAGGAAGAACAAAATACTGAATACAAGTAGGAAACCAAAAAGGGGGAAAGGGAATAAAAGACCTTGGGTAAGGCCTTGGAAAGGCACTAGTATCAATTTGGACCCCATATTGGGATGCCCATCCTCATCAGCCGTCTCCAAGGGGGCAAACAAGAAGTATCTAATTTTGTGCCAAGAAGAGTCATCAAGAGGCAAGCTGGCTGTATGGTTTAGTCTTGGATTAATGGGAATTTTTTCCTCAGCTAGTGAAATAATTTTATGGACCAGACGTAAAGTGACTCAAGATCAAAAAGCTGAAATATCTCTTCTACAGTATGTACCACTCCATCCCACAACACTTTTCTGCTCACCCAAAAATGGAGACAGAAGTACATATTAACAGTTGAAGACTTGAAGCAGCACTCCTCAATTTGGCATCCCCCTCCCAGAAGTGTTGAAACCACACAGCCCTATACAGTCACACTTGCTGGGAATTTTAGCCCCTACACGTCTAAAGAATAAGAGTGAGGAAGACTAATCCAAAGGAAAACATAGATAGTATACTATCACCAAATCATGATCCAGAGTATCCAAGTGATAGCTAAACAGACAGCTACACAGACTCAGCTCATTATGGCAAACAATCTAGCTCAAGTTGGGAGATTATGGCAGGGAGTCTGAGATCTAGTTTGGCAGAAAACCCCAACTTCCAGAATATGGAGCCCCACTCCCCATATGCAACATGCAAAGAAACGGTAGAGGTGATTCCTGTGCCTCATCTGCCTTGTTGACCTATGCATATAGCCACAGGAAGGCTTGGAGAAACAAACATGAACTCACCAAAATGTTACAGAATTCACCAAAAGCTTACAGAAATGAGGATATTCATTCACAGAAGGCTTTTCACTTCATTCATCTTCTTCACCTGATGGCTTGGTGGGAGACTGAGGCAAGAAAATAGGGACTAAATATTCCTATCTCGTGCCACAAGCCAAAAAGGTAGAAATATAGGCTTCAGGTGTCTCAGGACTTAATTTGAATTAATTGGAACTGATCAGTAAGTGTGAAGGCAGACTTTTTGAAGAAAAGAAATGAAGTCAGGTGGAACCCCTCACCAAGCGTTTTGAGAAAGGACGCATGGAGGGGAGATAGAAAGCGTGCCTTTGTTTCAACTGCTCCATTGTTCTTTACCTTAAGAGGGAAGGTCTGTAAGGTAATTAACACTAGATTCAATTTCATACAGTTAAGAGTGCTTGTGTAGATCTAAAATTGTGCTGGTTTTCCAATCATATATACTATTATAATTGGACTCAGTGTTAACTATTTTCTAGATCTTGGCCTTCAAGACAAGGAGAACAGGTTGAAGAAGGCAGGCACAGAGAGCACAATTCTCTCTCTTATCCACACCTGAGGAGTGCTTGAGCAGTCAACATCAGCACAAAAGAGTTGCCAGCATACATCCAAGTGCATCCTGGTGCTAGAGAAGAGCTGTCTCCCCTTTCCTGTGTATTAAAAAGACAGTAAATACTTAAACATTGCCTAGAATTCCTGGCCAAAAATAATGTGATAGCAATCCCTTGAGTCTCAGGGCTTGAAGAGCAACCCTGGGAAGAGAATGCAACACTCAACCTGGGTAGCCAAGACAATTCTTCTTCTCCATTCTCAAGTAAGTAAGTTGCCTTGCTCCTGAGCCTGGGTTAAGCTGTCCTTCCGATGTAAATGATGAACCCCCATTCTCTTGGGGCTGCGATGTGGGCGCCCAGGAGGTGGCTTGCTCTTACCATCCTTGCTCTGCTCAGAAACCCCCTCCTGGCTATTCACCCTGCTTTCCAGGAGCAACAATTCCTGTTCTTCACCTGGGCTCCCAGATGAGTAGTCTATGTAATCTTTGGACTTCTCTGGTGAAGAAGTGACAGGCTCTGCCATCCCCTCAGTACCAGACCCTTGCAGCAATTTGCAGCTTTCGTCCTGGGAGAAATCTGTGCTGTAGTCAGAAGAGAAGTGGTTCCGGCGACTTCGAAACTCTGTGCTGTCGATGTCCACGCTTGAGTCTCTGCTTACAGTCCAGCTGTAGCTCTGCACGGATTCTTCACCATCTGAGTAGGCGGAAGCTACCCGACCTAACTCTTGCATGGAGCGGCTGAAACGTTTCTGGAGCTCCTGTGCTGTGTCACGACTAAATGCAGTACGGTTTACTAGCACGTGCTCTGTGGTAGGAGGAGCCTTATCCACAAACATCCGCTGCCAGTTAGCTAGTAAATCCTCCTCGGAGCTGGCGGAACTGGCAAATGTGCTGGGAACCTGTGGGGGGCTGCTGAAGGGGCTGCTTTGAGAAGATCCAGGAACCCGGCTCAACTTGGGGGAAGGTTGGTAGGAGCAGCTGGAGGCAGAGCGTTGACCTGAGGCTGGGCTGCTAGGAAGGGGGCGCTGCCTGTCACAGTTCTCATCCTCCCCCTGGACTAAGCTCAAAGAGATAGCTTGGCGGGTAGCATAAGTACAATTGGGCAGTGGGCTGTTCTTTGGAATCCGCACCTTGTCCTCAGAAAACTCGATGACTTTCCGCCCTGGATACATGGGGTGGGGAGGGGGAGGGGTGGGATATGGGCTTAGTTTCTCAAAAGCAGGCACCTCCTTTGGCAGGCTCTCCAAGCAGTTCTGTGGCTTGCAGCTCCCATTTTGCTGTCTAGATCCCTCCTTCCCCTTGCTTTCTGCTTGCCCCGAACTTACACAAGTTTCAGGAAGCGTGCCACTCATATCTACATGCACAAAAACATCTTCAGCCATAGAGCAACTTCCACTGCTGGATTTGGCTGAGTTCAGCACCAGTGATTCTGGCTTCTCCAACACTCTAGCAATGACTGAGGTGGGCACAACATCAGAGGGAGCCAAGGTGTGCAGTTCCTCCTGGCCAGGGCCTACAGAATCCTGAGTGTTTTGCAAGTGCTTGTTGACCATATCTTGCAGCTCAGATGGAAGCTAATAAGAAAAAGACAGAGTAGTCTGGAATTAAAATCGCATATAGGAAACACGGTAAATGGGATGGACAAATACACCACGGTGTCTGTAAAACCCATCTAAACTGCTTGTTCTAACTAAATGTAACTGAAGAGCTTTTCAAATATGTAATACCTACATTCAAAATACTTCTCTTTCTATCCCAGAATCAAGGGAAATATTGTGCTTCCAATATACATTTAGAACAAATAGAAATATTTGTAATATCTTACATTCCTTGCTTGTGTTAGGCCAACACAGTACCATTGATGGGTGGAAAAAAAAGTTGATTGCCACACTGAACTGAATAACCAATTCCCTCCTTGCTCTTGTTATAAGCTACGTCTGCCAGAAAACATCTAGTAATTACAAGGCACTGTCTTGGCCAAACTGCCCTAGAATTAGTTCAATTGATTTTGGAAACAGAACCACTTTGCACTCCCTGGGAATCTTCTCATGGACAGTCTGTCAAGCAAATTATAAGCAAGGAGTACATCATTTTCATCAGCTTTCATCTATGCAGTTACACAAACAGATTCCGTGCAGAACATCTTGCAGAACATCCTAGAGCTGAGCTTTTAGCAGAACATGGTCCTTCCTTGCCTCTCTAAGATGCCTTCCTGCAGGACTCTGCTCTTGTTCATTTCCCAATAAATACTGCAGCAATTCCTGTAAACTATGAAAAGAGGAATGACAGGGAACATGAAAGCCAGCACCCATGGCAAAGATTAAATAGGATGTATGCAGAGGTGACATAGTCTTTGTCCCTGACCAAATGCCCTGTGATGGGCCAGATGTGTTAGGATTGCAAAAACAAGCATTGCGCTAACATAAATATCCAGCAGTAGAAATGTGTAAACACTGATACCTGAGAACATGTACCAGGCCTGCAAATATAAATGAACCCCCCCCCCTTTAAAAGTAATATATGGTAGAGGATAGGAGGAACGTTGTCCATGGGGTCGCGATGGGTTGGACACAACTTCGCAACTAACAACAACGAAAATTTCGGACTATAAGACGCTCCAGATATTTAAACTTCCTAGTCTAACTAGCTTCCTTGTTTTCTGTCCTGGCTACTAAATCGCCTCCTCACTTTAGTTAGTTAAAAATCCCTGTAGTAATCAGATTTTTGTACTGGATTACTAATTCTGTTATAATATCTCATTGTACTGAGGACTCATATAGAAATGGTTAACTGAAACAAAAAGAGGAAAGTTAGGATTAATCAGGAGGCCTGCAATTCATGAAACTCTTTTCAGGAACCTACTGAATTCAAAGCCAATGAGGCAATGAAAATGAGAAACATGTACAAGATGACTGGCATTGTTTATTGTCCCCTTTAGGAAACAGAAATCCCAGAAAAATAAGGACATGCAGTTCATCCCAGGCCATTAAAGTGATTCACCAGTCCTCAAACCCCTCCAGGTTTTTACTCACATCAGCAAATTTGTGGTTCCGAAAATGAGATTTGTTGCACTTCAGGAGCTGCACTGCTAAGTTACAGTCTAGCCGGTATCGCTCCTGTCAAGACAACACATCATAATTGAAAAGATATAGCTTGGAAATGGTCCACAACAATGTGATGTCCCAGGCAAAAGTACAAAAGTATTTCATAATGATGAAAACAAAACAACTGAGAACTTGCAACAGTTTATGGCAGGGGTGTCAAACTTGCATTGTCATGTGACGTGTCGGGACTTTTTCCCCCTTTGCTAAACCGGGCGGGGGCAGGGCCAGCACGTGACGCAACCGGCCCGCAGCCCACGAGTTTGACACCCCTGGTCTATGGCAACCCAGAATCTTCAGCTGAAGGCTAAGGACAGAACTAGTCTTGATCATATCAATTTCTCTCACAAGTCCCAATGAACATTTTAGAAAAATAAAAATGCATTAAAATGTACAGCTACTATATTTTACTACTTGTTCTAGCTACTAGCCTCTTCTCCATTGTGGCTGATTAAAACTTGTGCGATTTGACAAGTTCATTCACAAACTAGAATAGTTATTTTTAAAACAGGCTTTACGAAAGACAACTACTATAAGCGGAGAACTTCATAGCTTTACAAACAGAAGTCAGTAAATAAGGCCCAAGAAAAGGCCTAGACCATATCTACTGTAAAGATAGGACCATATATAAGTCATATGTAGGTCAGGCTGATACATCAGTGTACAGAGCCAATAGGAAAAATAATTAAAAAATAAAAAAAACAACTCACTAGATCAAAAAAAGCATCAGAATCCTTGGTAAATGTCTGATAGAATAAACTGAGTTGTATGGCTGTCAGTTAATGCATTGCATTTCCATACCTAGGTCCTCAAGATATGCTAGCATATGAACCACATCAAGTGGGAAGGCCCATATTCCTAATTTTGTACATTTTAAAAACACCCAATTGGGAAAAGCTGTTCTAAATGAAACACAGATTAAGTATCCCAATTTTCACAATCCATCTTCCTGAAAAAGTATATATGTCAATATGTTGCTTGGATAGGAATTGGGCTCTCTTATACAATGCCAGTTTTTTTTAGAATAGTTGATCTTCAGCAGGCTGTCATCTGCTGCTCTTCACAGAACTTTAAACACTAATATACTTATGTAAGGTTAAGCCTATTAATTATTTCCCTATTTCTTACACAAGATCAATATTCTGAAAAAATCTTACATTAAGCTCTTCCAGTTTATTGATAGTTGTTTTGGCATCCAGAAGCTTATTAGTGAGCTCCACAATTTCCCAATCAAGAGTTTTCCGATCCATTTCAGCTTTTTTAATCTAGAGAATAGCAATATACACGTGATGAGTCACATTAGTCAACAATTGGCAGTCTTCATCCTTGCCCTCTTCTCTTCTACATCCTACCCAAACTCCTTTTCTTCATTTAGCAAAAAAGAGGCTTTTTTAACCCATATAATTCTTTTTGTGTATCTTAGGGAGGAATGACTTAGGAACGCAAACTCTGTTTGAGTGTTTGACTTCTTCATACCTGTTTGCAAAAACACCATACAAACATGAAGAATGCCCTTTAAATCAGGAATTGGCAAACCTGAGCTTCTGCTGTACTCCAATTCATATCATTTTAAGCTAGCATTATCTATTGTCAGGCATTATAAGAACTGAAATCCAAGAACATCATGGAAAGCGAGCAAGGTCAGACTTTAGTAATTTTGGTTTGAATAGGCACATTTGAGAAGGAGAGAAATTATGCTTGGGGAAACTGTGAAAAACTGTTTGTGTGTATTCATCTAAAGAAAAATAATAGGAGCACATAAAATATCTAAAGCAACTGTACTTATTATATATTCTACTCATGTTTTCCACAACTCTACACATACCCAGGTTTTCTGTAACAATCATCTACTGTAATTGTGGGGCAGAGGAATAGTAATGGCTTCATCTGAATCTCACCATTACGCATGGCCTTTAATTACATAATACTCCATGTTAATTAAAAAAAATATCAATTTTCAAGTTTTAGTCTAGACATGGTGGGAGAATGGTAGGAGAAAATCTTGGAAACAAGCAGATATTGCACTCTTTAAAAACATATCAGATCAATATCTAGAGTTTATCATTAGAAAGAAAAGGTTCCTGCACCATGAGGTTTAAAATTTTATTCTCCTACACTTACCTAGCATTGCAGGCTAGTATATATATATATATATATATTATTTATAATAAAAGTGATGTGACCCACCAAAAATGAAATCCATCTTGGAATGAATTCAAACAAAAATACATGCTTTGAGCAAGGTGCACAGGACAAGTGTAATAAATAACAATGATTGAGGGATTTTAAATTAATTAATTAATTAATTAATTAATTTCTATTCCATCTTTATTATTTTTATAAATAACTCAAGGTGGCAAATATACCTAATACCTAATATTTCTTCTTCCTCCTATCTTCCCACAACAACTACCATATGAGGTAGATCAGGTTGAGAGAGGTTGACTAGCCCAAACTCATGTATGCTGGCTTTCATGCCTAAAGCGGGAGTAGAACTCACAGTCCCCTGATTTCTAACCTGGTGCCTGAATCACTAGACAAAACTGGATAGTGTTTATTTAAGCAGGTAATTCAGAACCTGTCTGAGGGGCAAAAAGTAATGTTTAAATGCATGCCATTTTGAGAAGAAATAGACTTAAACTGATTTGCGCATCCTAGCTCTCAACTATTTCTTGAGTCTCCAAGACCGTCCTTTTATCCCAACTTCTTCTAAATAAGATATTTTGCTGAAGTAGCAAAACATAAGGATCTTAATTACGTATCACAGGAATGGCAAATTCTACTCTGAAATTTCAATAGGCATTTGCCCTACAAAAGTACCTTACCTTTTCCACAGAAAAACAGCCCAGTATCACACAGTTCTAGTGTGCCTCATTCAGTCTAATAGGGTTTGCTTTCAAATAAGTGTACAACAGCCTTTAAATACCGGTACTACTACTACTAGATAGATGATGCAAGTGATTGGGGCCCGAGTTTGAGGAATGAATGTTGAGATCTGACTATTACTTTAAGCCTACTTTACTGCTCACGCTATATGTGTTTCCTGCCTCAGTGGCAATCCCACCCAGCAAAGCATTCATAGGAAAGGAGTATGGTCAGGATGGGATTCAGGGATCAGGAAAATACACAACTTGTGCTTTCCACTTTGTCCACTTGTGCTTTCCATGAAAATTGATTCTCAGAGTATTTATTTTGCATTTAAAGTAATACCTTATTGTTCTAAAGCCCACTCAGAAAAATTTTGTTTCTTTTTCCTGCAGTTATACAACTTGTGACATAAAGTGAGCAGGATCAGAAGCTTTCTGTTATTTCACACATTCACCCCATTTATTTTATTTTCAAATTTATTTGCCACCCATCTCTCATTTCATATGACAGATAACATAACTTTCACACTAACACAAAGATTACTGACACCTTTGTGTCAGCAGCTGCTTCAGCGAAACATTTCACTTGATTTGAAAAACGCGAACTTGTTCCCACTCCATTCTGTCTTGTGAAGCATGGGTGTTGATATTGGATTAAAATGATAATGATTTAATACTGTATTTGTACTAGAATGAGAAATCCTTAGTTTTGGTTATGGTGATTGAAGCTTCTGAGAACTGTACTACCCATCTCCTAGTTCTGCAATGATAAGAAAAAGTACTGCATTTCATGTCAGTTTGTGGATTAATTTTTTTGGTAGACAAATGGCATCCCCCCCCCAAAAAAACCAACAACCCTATGACATCCCATAAAATAGGATGGAGCAAGTCATGCTAGGAAAGGATCAGCTATTTCATTCAAACCCAAGTTGCAGGCTGATTCAGATTCTGGATCCCATCAAAGACAGTGCAAGTGGGGCTGAGTAATGCATGGACAACAATGAAACTGGAAAGGCTGAAACATGTGAAGAGGAAAAGAAAAACACACAAACGAAAAGACGCAACTGCAAAAATCCAGTTTTGACTGAGAGAGGCCTGAGAGGTGAGCACACCCAGCATGTGCCAGCAGCAGCGTAGGAAGGAAAGAAACAGAGACAGAGACAGAGACAGAGACAGAGAAAAAGAGAGAGAGGAGAGAAAAAAAGCCATGAGTGTTATGAATGCACATAATATACAAATGTTGGCTCTACTCTGACACCCCACAATTCATGACAAAACCATCCCACCCAGATTCTGCAATAGGCAGCACATGACAACTCCAAGAGTCTTTTAAAAAGCTGGGAGACAAAACTACAAATAGCTGAGTTGCAGGAGACACCCAAAACACTGTTGCACAAAACACAAGACTTGGAAGCAATGCTCATTTTCATCAACTCTACACTGAAATTCTATTCCAAATCTTGATTCATTGCATGTTGATATTACTGTACAGTACTGGTACCCTTTAAGATCTTTAAAACAGTTAGACCTGCCCATTCTACTCGTTATAGGGCCATACAATCACTTACCAGGGCATGCAGCTTCTCCTCCAAATCCTGATTTGTTCTTTGTGAAGCTGTGTAACTATTTTGCAATCTAAGATATAGAAGAGTAGCCATGTTACTAAATAGGCACAAAAGGTTCCCCAGGGTGAACACCAGATATGACATATTATACAATGGACTGTGGTATTGTATTTACAACATGCCTTAAACTCTGCCATGTTTGGGTATTTCATCTCCTTCTGCATTAATCTGCATGAAGCTTGAGAAAGGAGGTACAAAATTGGGGGAAGGGTGTGAGAATGTGGGGGGGGGGGAGAGAATAAGTTTGATAAGGGGAAATGATCAAAATTCACTCCAGTGAAAGAACAGAAATGTTGAAGACTATGATAAAGCTTTCAGAGAAATCTCCCAATCCTATATGGTAGAATACAGTTATCAGTAAAGGTCAGTGGTGAAATTCAATTTTTTTTTACTACCAGTTCTGTGGGCGTGGCTAGGTGGGCGTTGCAGGAGAAGGATACTGCAAAATCTCCATTCCCTCCCCACTCCAGAGGAAGGATATTGCAAAATCTCCATTCCCACCCCACTCCAGGGGAATGATACTGCAAAATCCCCATTCCCTCCTCACTCCAGGGGAAGGATACTGCAGAATCTCCATTCCCACCCCACTCCAGGCAAAGGATACTACAAAATCCTCATTCCCTTCCGACTCCTGGGGGAAGGATATTGCAAAATCTCCATTTCCACCTCAGTCTGGGACTAGCCAGAGGTGGTATTTGCTGGTTCTCAGAACTACTCAAAATTTCTGCTACTGGTTCTCCAGAACCAGTCAGAACCTGCTGGATTTCACCCCTGGTAAAGGTTAATCTCTGCCTCTTTCTTCATCACCTCATCTTCCTCCCATCTATGAAGTTGTTATATTAATGACTGCACATTTGTCTCCATTGCCCCAGTTTCTAAGCTGGTGGTTCATGACTTATCTGTGTTTTCTAAGAACTGGACTCTCAACTTGGTTTAAACTACTGTATCCAGGCCTAGTTATATTTAATAAACTATAAATATTGATAGGCAATGAGAAAGGACCCTTTCCCTCTATAACAGTAAAGCATCACTCATGTCAACAACTTTCCTAGGTATAACAAAGCCCTAGATTAGTATATCTCAATATTGGCAGCTTGAAGATATGTGGACTTCAACTCCTAGAATTCTGGTAATTCTGGGAGTTGAAGTTCACACACCTCCAGGTTGCCAAGGTTGAGGTACAGTGATCTAGATAATGGAAATAAAATGTGATATATCTCAGCAGTATTACTGATTTCAAGATTCAGTGTCAATTGAGACAATGCAGCCAATGTAGCCA
The DNA here is from genome assembly GCF_059756535.1 of Pantherophis guttatus. Taxonomy (NCBI): domain Eukaryota; kingdom Metazoa; phylum Chordata; class Lepidosauria; order Squamata; family Colubridae; genus Pantherophis; species Pantherophis guttatus. Next base: position 285,109,697 of record NC_142063.1, on the reverse strand, counting down.
TCATCTTGGGGACTCATGGGGAAACATTTGGATTGGGCACATGTCTTTCACAATATTCAGTAAAGCTCATTTCCTTCTCTGTTTCCGGCTCTCTATGACTGTCTTCAGTTATTAACCAAAGTATTAAAAAGCCTGACCAAAGAATCTCTATGTAGTAATTACAATATAGCTCTGTAAATCTATAGATCTTACATAACACTAAGCTATCCAATAGCAAGCCAAAATGATAAAGGGGAAAAAAATCCAGCTTTGTAAGTGGTGTCTGCATGCCTCAGGACACACATTTCATATAGAACAATTTCCCTGTACATAATGATCTACAAGAGAATATAGTCTTTGGCTTTCCAGATGTTATCAAACAACTACGATGAAGAATAGCAGCCAGGAGCTATTAGGAGTTGTAACTGAACAACCACCCGGAAAGCCCAAGGTTTCCCTGACTTCATTTGCAGTATTTCTATAAATGGCAGAGTAGGGTAAAATATATTGCAGAACAAGCTAAACCCTACCAATTAACAAACTGGACTGCTTTTCTCTCCTCTCCTCCTCCCCACCTGATGTTCTAAAAGTCACATACCTACGGAATTTGTCTTTAAATTTTTCTAGCTCTTCTCGATTTTGGCCCAATTCCATCTCCAGGTAGTCTTGCCCAGACTCCAACTCCCTCTCCATTGCTTCCATTTTGTTGGTGACATAGGCCAGACGTCGACGCAGCTCTTCATTGTCACGCTGCAACAACCTAAGGTACAAAAAGCAGCAACTTATTTCCAATTACACTACAGGAAACTTTGCTGCCGATATAGCAATGTGCCTCTGAACAAAGTTCAATTTCATTCCTGGAATCTGGAAAGATAAAACAAGATAAATGCAAAAAACATAGCTTCAATTGTCACCTAATTTAGTTGCAAAGTGAACAAATGAGCTTTATAATCTGAAAATTTGTTTAAAACAATTGGCTAATTATAACTCATACACATAGACACCCAAATCACCGTCACTTCTGCATAATATCCACAAGTTCTGTGGACAGAAAATGGATAGCTTCAAGTTCAAATTTTCCTGTACAGGATTCTCAAAAACCATCATTTGGTAAGCCAGGAAAGGAATCACAGAATCAACTGTCTGCAAAATGCATGAAAAACAATTAAATTACCCTCAAGAAGCAGCTTCCTCTTAAAAATCTAACCAGGGATAGAAAACCCACCACCTCCATAGGAAAAATATTCCACTGCTGTTCAGATCTTACTACCAAAAAGTTTATCCTTTTATTTAAGCAAATTTCAAGAGGCTGAAACTTGTAACCATTATTTTTGGTTTCCATTTCTGTGACAATGGAAAATAGTACCTGATTATCTTATCTATGTTGTCATTGTTAGTTGCAAAGTTGTGTCCGATCCATCACGACCCCATGGATAACATTCCTCCAGACCTTCCTGTCCTCTACCTTACCTATCTTATCTTAACTATACCACCTTTTTAATATCTCGCTTCAGTCTTTTTTCTTTCTGGTTGAACATCCAAGGTTCCTTCAGTCTGTGCTCTAGTTTCTCTATCATTTTTGTCACCTCCCTCTGAATCTGTTCTAAATTATCAATCAATCAATCAATCAATCAATCAGAATAAAGCTGGAAGGGACCTTGGAGGTCTTCTAGTCCAACCCCCTTCTCAAGGAGTTCCTATACCGTTTTACATAGGTAGCTGTCCAGTCTTTTTTTAAAACATCCAATGATGAAGCCCCTGCAACGTTCTGGAAATGTGGTCCCAAAATTATATATGTGGACTCACCAGTGTGTAATAGAGGGGAATAGGGGCGTCACACATCTTTGATATAATGCTCTTCGTACAATTATCTCACACTAACTTATGTTAGCTTGTTGACAATGAATACACACAAGTCATTCTCCATTTATGGCACTTTCAAGCCAAGAATACTCATCTTTTAGGCGTGCCATGTATTTTTCCTCCCTAAATATAACAACTTACATTTTTCCCTTTTGAAGAACAACTTGCTTCTTTTCAGTCCAGCCTTCTAATTTGTTCAAATTAGACTGCAATCTTGTTCTGTCACCTAAGATTTTAGCCAGATCTTCCAATTTTGTGTCCTCTACAAATTTAGTAAGCAGCCCATCAATCTCATTATCCAGATTTCTATAAAAATGCCAAATAATACTGGCTGTAAGACAGATTCCAGTAGTTACTGCTTTGTAACATGATGTAGAACCGTTCATGCTGATTGCCTGAGCACAGCTGGCCATCTGCTGTAGACCAATCTTACTGTGGTGCTATCCAAATTATACTTTAATACTTGTCAAGGAGAATGCCATGTGGAATCTTGTCAAAAGCTTTGCTGGAATCGAGGCAGGCTATATCCACAGCATGGATAGCTAAAATAATTGACTTGCAAATGAGATGAGGTCTGTCTCACATGACCTATTTTTATAAAAAGCTTGGCTTAGGAAGCACAGTGTTGTATTTAAAATGGTTACAAATATCCTGCTTTAGTATCTGCCCAAAAATTTCCCAGGTACTGATATTAGATTTATTTAATCTAAGAAAGTCAGAAGGCAAGTAGTCAGTGGAATACTATATTGGCATGTCTGTGATGGTTAAAGATGTAGGAGTGTTTGTGTGTGAGAGAGAAAGAAAGGGAGGGGAGGGAGGGAATTCCTAAAATGTTACTTGTGAAATGCAAAAGTATAAGTATATTGTTGGGGACAATATGCTGACTCTGTAAATCTCTTAGAGAGGGTTGTAAAGCACTAAGGGGTGATATATAAGACTAAGCACTATTGCTATTGCCATTTGGGTAGTGCTGAAGATAGTTTTTCAAAATTCCTAGCATGTTATCAGACCAGAAAATAAAATGAAAGGAATTTGGGATAAATCTGGGATCAAAAAGGGTATGCAAGATTAGGTGAATCTAATGCACAGAATGAAGACGCCCACAATATTGTTTTAAGGAGTAAGCCCATCTGGGCACCAACATCAGCAAATGTGAGCAACTTGTTTTGGTCAGGGAAGGAAAATTCCATGCTTCATCATTTCTCTACTACTCTGCAGACAGAGAGTTTAATTCTAAAAAGTAGGCCACCCATCTATGCAAGCAGCTCCTTCTTAGTTTACAGCCTTTAGATTAAGCACAGCAGCCAGATGGGGCTAAATAGCTCAGGTATCCTCCACTGGAAGTTGAAACTCACTCAATAATTTATGTGTTCTCAGGGAAAACAAATAACAGTGCAGGAAGGAAAATAACCATCCCATTTTTACCTTGACTTTAATGTTCATATTAAGAGAACTATCACTTCTAGGTCACCAAATAAATTTCTAGGTGAAGATTCATATATTGGCTTTGGAAATACTGATGCATAAGGATGATGTTGCCATGTCCATACATTTACATCTATGTAGACAGTCTCCCAAAGAGTCAATAATTCTGTTAGCGTTCTTCTTCACAGACTTATCATCTGCAAATATTTTACCCATTCAATTTTCCAAAAACAACATAAAATAATATTTTCAAGCCATATAAATAAATGATCAAACTTAGAATGGAAATTGTTCTTAAACTAACCTGTTACAGCTGCACTAAGATGAAGATAACACTGGAGTTTTCATTTAATAATTCTACAGCTGGGTTTCTGTGAAGAGCATCCTTGGCAGTTTAAGCTCAATTCAGCCATTATCAGCTCTACAATGATCACTTATGCCAGTTATACGTTAGTTCTTTTTAAGCATATTAAAAAGTTAACAGAGGAAAACACAATTCCACAACATCAGGAAATAAGCACAGATAATATAACCTGAAACCAGAAGTACTACAAACAACTATGGAACAAAAAAGGATCATGATACTTACTTTATCCTTTCTGCATCTGTCAAGGGTTCCTACAAAAAATTAAAGGAAACAGAATCAAGGTTTAATTAAAAGTGCGAACTAGTTACCAGAATATCAAACCAAACCATACAAATGCTAAATGGAAAAAATAAGGTCCAGTTTGGATAGTCGTTAAAGGTATCAAGTCTTGAAACCAGGAGACTATGTATTCTACTCCTGCCTGAACTCAGTTGGGCCAATCACTCTCTCAGCCCTAGGAAACATGCAATGGCAAAGTATATTTGAAATCTTGCAAAGAAAATTGCGGGGACTTGTGCAAGCAGACGCCAGAGGACAAGACCAACCTGAAAATCAGATTTCTGAGGAAGCCACAAATAGTTCTGAGAAACTGCCTATATTAGGCCACAACTGTGGTTATGAAGGGAGGACAATTTGGATTAAGAACAGAGTATTCTGATCAGATCTCTCAATCACAAGGCTTATTACACAAATAGTACTTAGGATTTATTTTATGGCAAATATATTCTTTCAGTCAAAACACAGGTTGACTTAAGCCTTTCCAGACATTTATTTATTCCCTTCTATCATCACAAACTATTCGACATTCAACGTACCACTTTGTTGTTTTGGGATGTTAGCAAAATGCTATATTGTGCCATAAATCAGTGTTAAATCAATTACTTTAGCAATCCTATCTATAAAAAATTAAGATAAATGATATTGCTATCAAGGACCTAGAACATTATTTATGGACTCCGTTTTACAGAAAGGGTATTCTCACAACAAAGTAAGATATTTTAGGCCAACGGAAATGAAACCATCTAAATTCATCCTCTAAATGTTATGGTTTGATAGGCATTTGAATCCAGATATCCTCAATCGGTCAAGTGTCAAAACTTACTATTGCTTGGTATTTCTATTTAATTTTACTTCATAATTATCTTTCGAGGTTTGGAAAGCTTTGAATCAGAAACCCTCAGTGGTTCTAACTTTTAACTACCATAGTTTCCAATTGCTCCTTTTGTCTATGGAGATTCTCAGTCATCCAGGTGATGGTTGTCCCAAAGGTGCCTTTTCAAAAAGCAACTGGACTTTCTTTGTTTTTCCTTAAAGAAGTTTCACTTCTCATCCAAGAAGTTTCTTCAATTCTGACTGAATGGTGGAGGATATAAATATAAATCCTTCCATCCTCCACCATTCATTCAGAACTCAAGAAGCATCTTGAATGAGAAGTGAAATGTCCTCAAGGAAAAACAAAGTCCAGATGCTTTTGAAAAAGCACCTTTGGAATAATTGCTCCTTCTCTTCTTGCACATTGCTACTTTTGGCATATTTGTCATATATATATAGTTCAGTGATGGGTTTCACTTACCTTTGCTACCAGTTCGCTTGTGCACACCACTTCTGCACATGCGCAGAGCATATTTGATGACCTCCGGATGGGTGGGCGGAGCCTCCCGCCACCACTACTACCGGTTCGCCCAAGCTGGGGCGAACCGGTAGCAACCCACCACTGATATAGTTGTCAAACAAGATATTCCACACTTTTTATTCTTTGCTTTCACACAGCATTTGAATCAGAGGGAAAGGTGACCAATCAGATAGCAAGAAAGAGGAAGAGCAGACATACAAAACCATAACAACATAAGAAAAAACATCGTTTAGAAGACCCAATATCTTCTAAAATCTAATATCAGAAATTGCAGAATCGTCTGTTAAAGCATTTAACTTAAGAATTCTTTTCCTTGGAGAAAGGAATGGAAGATCTCAAGAACAATGCTTAGATGAAAATGTGCATTTATTAGCCTGTCTGACCCAGTAAGTAAATTGCAGCAGATGCATTTAGTCTTTTAAACTACCACTTTGCAATCATGCAATCAGATAACAAATAACAGCAGCAGGATTTATTGCTTTACTATTCAAATTAATGCACAGGAGGTGCTCTAAACTGACCACAGCAATAAAGGTGTGGAAAAAATACTTTGAAGAAACAAACCAAAGCAATCTAAATTTCAATATAAAGGGATATAAATTAACTGAATACTTGAAAGGTTCCCATTTAAGCAAATGGGCTGAGTTTCCTTATTGCATAATAATCTCTTTCCACAAAAGACAGGGCTAAAAAGCTTTCTATTAAATCCTCAACTGAGGAACGAAGGAGAAGTTCCCTTCCGATGCTTATTGCTACAACAGATATGTATTTTAAGTGCAAAATTGGTTACTTATCCCTTCTTTCTAAGCACCTACCTTCTTGATAGCTAAGCTGAAAGAAAGAGAAATTCTAAGTGGTATACTACCATTCTCCTGTTTCCAACACAAGGGAGGAGAGGAGCTCTTTTTCTCCTCCAGGTAACCTCCACTAAAATGACATGTGACCAGGTGGATTGCAAGTACATACCAAATATTCATTTTGGTCCTGCCTTGTATCCTTCCCTCCCACCTGCTAAGATATTTTCCATGAGGGTAGATGCTGCTGCTTAAAAGATATGTTGACAAACTCAATTCCACTGGGTACTGCAACTGATATTGACACAAATCCACCACCTGTTTCTCCATAGAGCGAAGCTTCTCTGTGCTGACCTTCCTCAATAGAGCAAGCTTTCTCCTGTGTCTAGATGTCCTGTCCATCTCCTCTGGAGTCTTCCTATGGCAGAATATTATTTCAAGGCCCTCTCGACGCCATTCTTCTCTTCTCTTAACTAGGCAAGGGCTTTTCTTAGCAATCTGCTTAGTGCCCTCAAGCAGGCTTTCCTTCTGCCCTTTTCGTGTGGAACATTTGGAAACTGTAAAAGACTTCTGGATTCTTTCTTCTTCACTATCTTCAGCCAAATAGACAGGACTCAGGACTCTGTGGGTGATCTCATCCAGGAATTTTGAGAACTGGAGCTTCTCTTGTCTTTTTTTGGCCTTTCGTTGGATAAACTCTGAAGAGCTAATATTATGACATTCTGATGCATGCCTGTCATGTCTCTTGACGCAAAAACGAGGGTCATTATACTGTTGTGATTGGTGGCTTTGGGTCAGGGTTTCTACTGAGTTGGATATTCCCAAGCTTTGAGGCTGCACATTCAGCATCTTTGTCTGCTTCAAGATGCCTTTGAGAGGTAGGTGAGTGGTTGGAATATGGAATTTCCTTGGTGCCAATACCTCAGCCGGTTCTTTGAACATAAGAGAACTTCTACTTTTGAAGGAGCAGACTGGCTTTTGGCCTTCATCTCCAGAAGCCATTAACGTCTCCCCGCTCTGGCTCATGAACTTACTGAGCCACCTTTGGCTAGGATGCTGAGAGTACTTCATACTCTGTTTCTCTACATTCCAACTGGGAAGTACGGCAGAAGATAGATTAAAACTTTTCAGGTTTAGCTCTGCTTGGCATCCTGCTACTTTCTGGTCACTACTTGACTCCAAAGACAAGGAAGGAAAGTTAACATTGCAAACCTCATCATACCCATCCACCTGATGTTTAAGGTTATCTGTCCTGATACAGCTGAACCCCTTCTGCAGATACACCAGATCCTTAAGTGCCTTGATTTCAGTTACCTGATTCTGCTCTGCCAAAATCACACCATCATATTCATCACACAGAATGGGCAGCTCATGATGAATCTCACGATGTTGTGGTGGAGCCTTACGGTAAGGCTTCTTGGAAGGTACTGTGCTTGTCATTGTCCTTCTTGCTTGATTTTCACCACAGGTCACCTGCCAACAGCAGAAATCACACAAAAAAAGAATCATAGATGCCCCCAAAAGCCAAGTATGTTTTCACGAGACAATCAAAAATCTGCTGACTCACAATAGCCATATAATCCGAGAACAGAGGAAAGAAGCAGGCCAGAGTGTGGGAATAGTAACTGCAGTATAAAGAAAGAGCAGAAGAAAAAACACAGCGGTGTCAGCCCAGCTAGTGAGAGCAAAAGCAGGTTCATCCTCTCACTGCGTGTGATATATACAATCATACACACACACACACACACACACACACACACACACACACACACACGGCATGTGTCCAGATTATATATAGCATATGAGAACAAACCTTGGAGCAAAATATTGATTGGGCTCTTTAGGAAAGGCCAAAAACGTTACAGGCAACAGTGACAAACTAGACAAGAGCTATTGATCTAATGCTGTCAGACCCAACAGTGACAACAGAGAATAAACTGCAGATATGAAATATAAGACAAGCTGGAATAGTTGTGAGCTTGAATTAATTAAAGGCAAATTATATTTGAATGAGAGAAGGACACAAACAGCCCAAAGAAACATCCGCTATTAATGCTTCCTCAAAAGCCAAGGGCAAAGCCAAAGACAGATCCTAAATGGAAAATGCAAGCATTTCTAAAATTGAACTTGGCTATTCATTACAATAGACTTCAGAGTAGTAACCAACAAATATAATAAAAATAGTTCTGCATCCATAAAATGCACTAAAAATAAGTGCTGATTCAGTTCTACAGAGGAATTATTGAGTCTGTCATCTGCACCTCCATAACTGCCTGGTTTGGCTCTGCAACCAAACAAGACAAACACAAGACTTCAACGGATAATTAGAACTGCAGAAAAAAACCATTGCTACCAACCTGCCTTCCATTGAGGATCTGTATACTGCACAAGTCAAAAAGAGGGCTGTGAAAATATCTACAGACCATTCAGATCCTGGACATAAACTGTTTCAACTCCTACCTTCAAAACGACGCTATAGAGCTCTGCACACCAAAACAACTAGACACAGGGACAATTTTTTCCTGAATGCCATCACTCTGCTTAACAACTAATTCCCACAACACTGTCAAATAATTTACTAAGACTGTATTACTATTATTTTTCTCTTCCTTACTAGTATCTATCTCTTCCCACATTACTAAAACCATGTTGCTTGTACCTTTCAATTATATTATTTTTGTTTCCTAGTACAATTTGATAGCTTATTAGCTTGACTAGATAAGCTTGATAACTTGATTATCACTAAGTGTTGTATCTTTTTATTCTTGATGAATGTATTTTATTCTCCTTATGTACACTAAGGGCATATACACCTAAGACAAATTCCTTGTGTGTGCAATCACACTTGGCCAATAAAGAATTCTATTCTATTCTATTCTATTCTATTCTATTCTATTCTATTCTATTCTATTCTATTCTATTCTATTCTATTCTATTCTATTCTATTCTACTCTACTCTACTCTACTCTACTCTACTCTACTCTACTCTACTCTACTCTACTCTACTCTACTCTATTATAATATAGCAAACATTTAAAAACCAGAAAACGTATTATATACAGACAAGGTGTGTCTAACCCCTTTTGGAAACCAGGCTGGCTGGCTTCAAACCAGTATGACCATGATAATCTCCCCAGAGAATTCAAGGGTGTAGTAGCCTATCTCTAACTTTATCTACAGTATATCTATATTTCATTTAAAGGGTACATAGTATGCTATTGTGTGTACTATCATCATCCAGGATCAATACAGAATTGTCTATTGACAACAACTGCAAGCAGAACTCACTTATATCAGTTCATACTAAGGTAGATATTAATAGCACAAATATGATTAATAAGATTGACATACCTATCTTGTAAAAACAATGCAAAGCATTGTAAGAAACTGACAAGGAATGCTCATAGCAAAGATCAGTAAGGTCAGAAGAGGCTGGAAAAAAAAAACAAATATAGTAAATCAGACAACACTTTGCAGAAAGGAGCTTATCTCCTTTGCAAGCAAGCAGTTTCTTGTCTATTTCCTCCTGTACAAGGAATGCATGTCCTTGAGCCAACAATGCAATAAGATCTAGTACTCATAAGGGGCTTTGCAATCCTCAAGAACTAGCATGTTGCAATGCTTGGTTAAAGCAGACCAAGAGGTAAAGAAGGATATGGGGAGGAACACAGAATCTCCAAGAAATTTCACTCTGTATAGCACCCAGCCTCTTCCAAATGAAACAAAATTGTGAATGAAGCCATATTATTTCTTCTGTCCCTGATTCAATAAATATCCTACTGTATAAATCAAGATATGCTACTGCATATTAGAAACAATATTTTACTGTAACCATATAACCATAGGAAAACTGGACTTAGCAGCAACCTCTGAGAGAAAACTAGTAAGCTGATGATCCATACTGGAAGACACGTCTATTCAGCATAGACCGAGTCGAAACACTGGCCAAGAGGGCAGAGCTATTCAAATTTGACAGACTCGATCCCATTCTGCATAGAGGAGTCATACCCAGCCTGACTGTTGTTTCCCTCCTTCCGGAGAACTTGTCTTGTACCTATCGTTTTTCTAAAACTTAGCAACAATTTGCATTATGGGAGTCACAAAAGTGATAACCCTTGGTATCTGAATCTTGTCTTGAGAAAGCCTTTCTCTATGTCAATATTTTGCATAGTAGGAAGGATCCTGGTTCAGTAATAAGATCACATACTTTTAGTCTATGACGCACTCACCCGTTTAAAGGATCAGCCGCCCATGATAGGAAATACAGTACTGGAATAGTTGAAATTAGTACAGACAATACTGGAAACAAGACGGCTCTGAGTTAGCTGAACAAATACTCTGATCTAGCATAACGTAGCTTCTTTGGTTCATCTCCCAAATATCAGGAACTACATAAAGCCTCCTTGAAGAAATAACTGAAATGGAATCTTATGTAGAGAGGTGCAGTCCTCAGGCTATATGAGACTTACAGGCAATGCCCATAGCTATGTAATGGATATACTGAAATACCTACCAATCTGGGTTCTGATCTGAAGTCTGAAAAAGGCACTCAATCCAAGGATCTAAGAGTTGGGGGTGGGGGGGAAGACAACCAATTTATGATGAATACCTCCTCTACTACAAATACTTCAGCTTGAGGAACCTGCAACTTCTGTCATTTTAAAGCACTCCCAACACTGAAGTTGCAGAACAGCTTCTGATCTAAAGTACTTTATCCATAATTGGAAATATTCTGTGATCCAAATAGGACTCTAGGGGCTCTTTCAGTTTGCAAATGTTACTGTTTGTTACAAGTGGAAGATAAGGAAATATCTTAAAAATTAAGCTGTGATTGAGACCAAATTACATCCAGTCATGAATATAACCAGTGAAAAAGGAAAATTCTATTCTGAGATGCCTAAGTAAAGATTTCATTTTCAAACTTTTTTATTTGTTTGGGGAGGGGGGGTAGTTTGTACAGTGTGCTTGTGTTCAAGCATTTTATTGTATAAAATATGGACCAGGTTTTAAAGACTGGTTTCCCATCAAAGACCACTTGTGATGCCATTTCTTGGTGTTTTTTTTTTTTAAAATGAGGTTCTGAGGTACAATCCTCCCATCTTCCATGCTGAATATCCGAAGGCCTAGAAAGCAATCCGCACAAATAGTAGCTTAGAACTGCCATACTTTGTATTATAAAAAATGTTATTTATCAATAACATTTGCTCCAAATTTAAATATGGTTAATTTGCAAATGACACTGAAAAGATTAACTAGAAAGATCTAAAGCTTCAAATTAATAGAACAGGAAGTCAGCAAGGCTTGTACTAGGCTAGAAAGCTGCTGAAACAAGTCTTATAGATGCCCTGCTATTGGCCTTGCCCCAACAAGTTTATTGGCCCTTTTCCTTACTACAGTGTTTTCTTTGGGCCTCAATGAGTACAGAATAAACAATCTTACAATAGCACAGCTGGGGAGAAAGCAGCTCAAAAAAGGACTTGCTGTGTTTTGCAATTCCATACAAGTAAAGAAAAACTTTCTGAATATATCTTTTTTTTTTTTTATGAAACAAGATATCTATCTTATGTATGAGGAGGAAAGCAAATATAAGACCTGTCCTGGTTAATTCCTTCTCCATTTATATCCGCCAGGATTTTTTGTACTCCATGCTGTGAATAGCCCTCAAGATTAATAGAATACAAATAATTCCTAATTATTTATTAGCACATCTTAAAAAAACATTGTGAAAAGCCATTTGATTATGATTATTAACTCCTTGATTTATTACGGAAATGCCTGGAAACAAAGTAAATGCAACTGGTAGGAAAATCCCAAGCAAAAGCCAATGTGTTGAAGTTTATTATCAAACCTGTGCTCCAAGAGATGATTTCCACTAATATTACATTATTTATCACCATTATCTCTGCAGTGCCCAGTGGAGCCTCTTCTAATAGTTGGTGGATTTCCCAGCCTATCTACCATAGGGAAACAAGTTAGCCTCCACTGAAGTTTATTTTAAATATATACTAAATAGGTTGATAGTAGGGCTAATTGTATGGTTTTTATTGTACAAATAACAAAATGATTGGTCAATTAGTGCATTTGGCATGGTATTTGGTTTTTCTTTTAACTTTAAATTTAATGCAATGGTTTTAATCCTACTTAAGTTGGTTCTAGAAGAAAAGAAATATAATCTTGGTTATTCTGTTATATCATCAAGGTACCATTACTATATTTCATTCTTATCATTTAAACTAAGCAAAATAGCAACACATAGCACCATTTTCCCATTCTGCTAATTTAAACCAGATTGCTGAAGGACTACCCTATATTCTATAGTATGTGGTAGACAGGGAATTTATTTCACTGAGGAGTGATCTTTATTTTCTTTTAAATAAGGTGTATTTGTTTGCTTATTGTTTGTTCAATAATTCAAGCCAGTCCATGATATCTGCCAATCAAAATGCTGCCAATTAATTTTACAGCTCAGCAGAGATGTACCAAAAAGCCATTCCTGGTATAATTCTTATATATATCAACAGTCTTATTAAACATTAGAAAAAAATAGTCTTGTTGAACTAAAATGGAAATGACTTTATAAGGCAAAGAGAATAATCACAAATTATATATAAAGGTCATGTCAGGATTCATCATATAATTTTTGCAAAAAGAACATTAAATACAATTTACTTTTGTAGTCAAAAGAAAATGTTTGTATTCTTGTTAATACTGTATGCTTTCAAAGCTTTTGATTACTTAAGCTGATGTTATTGCTATAAAAAGCTACGTTCTGAAAATCCTTTATGAGTGTACTTAATTCAAATATAAACAGATCAAAAGCCATTGTTTAGGGAAATAACATGACATCAAAAAGTTTAGTCTGTTTAGGGGAATAAAGAAAGGGATTATTTTTCTTCCAACTGAATCACTAGCTAGTTTAATAAAAGCAACCCTCAAAATAAAAAGAAATAAGATAAAAAATAATCAACACAAAAACAAATTAACCATACATATTGTCAGGGTTCTGACGGATGCCTAATTAATTGCTTTTCATATTTAAGGCTTTTAACCCCTCTAATTTTAAAAAAAAATATTTATTAAATTTATGCTACCCATCTCTTTGTCAAGTAAATCTGAGAGCTGTTGGATACTTCCACGAGTAATTAGGTTTATATAAAAACTCAGGAAACAGGATATTTTAAATTAAGTATTTGGTTGGAGATACAGGAAAGGGTTAACATTTTTGTCCCATTACACAATTTAGACTTTTTAATCTTAAATATTTTGGATGCATTGATTTAAAAATAAATCTGAAATGCAGAAATATATTATCATGTAATTCAAAGAATTAAAATAGTAAGAAACTAGGGGAGGAAATTAAGTCACTACTTCTTGATTAGACACTATCCTCTAAATCACCACCTGTTGTCTTATTTCAAATGCTGACAAACACCCTAACTTAATAAAATGGAAAAAATAAAAAAATGTAGGCACTATAATAAAAAAAAATCTAAATTTATAAAAATAAAAAGTAAAAATGACATTAAGCTATTAAAACTAAGGAATTCAAAATCTCTAATTTTCTTTGAGAACAGCTTCTTACAAAACAATTTGTTTCCATTAAATAAATAGGTCATAATTCACAGTCCACTTTATATGGCTTTTCCATAGGCTTGGTGCCCATGGGCAAAAATATTGTTCACTTTACTTATACATGACTGCATCTGTACAGCATCCTTTTCTGATGACTCAAATGAGTATCATAAATTTGTCAGTGGGGAAAAACTGAATGACCTACTACAAACAAGTACATTGATTCAAAAGAAATATGAACAGTTTTTCCCTAAAAATAATAATTCAGGACAAAATGCCAAATATCTTTGAGATTTGTTGTGTCTTTCTTTCAAAAGGAGCCAAAGGCCAGGTATCTATAATATACAAGTGGAAACACAGTACAGAATAGTATCTAATCTAAAAGCATATGGGAAATAAATTAGGGCAGGGACATTTAAATTCACCTTCGGAAAAATATATGGTTCTACACCTCCCTCCTTATAAATCCAAATTTTAAAAAAGCAGGAAGAATTATGCAATCAAAAATATTAGTCAATGATATCGTCTCCACTATTACACTATATATTCTATCATGTCTCTCCTGCATTGGAGAGGGGATTTATATTTACATATGTGGCTTAAATGTCCTGAAATATAGCAATCTGGGGATCAAGTACAGAATATAATCTCAGGCATTATAGGCCAGGATGTTCAGGGCATTGCAGCATTATCACCACCCCTTGATGTTTTAACAATTTTATAATGTGTATGAACCTAGTGTGTTTTATGCTAAGAGCAGCATATATAAAAACTGCTACGTGTTGGAAATACTATGAGGTGAATTATTCCATTAAGGAATTGCACTGAGAGAATAGCATTAATGGAAAGAAAGTTACTACTTTTGTCATCATAATTCAACAACCTCAAGGCAACATTTTGGGGGATTATAAAAAACCCTTCTAATATATATCTATAGGCAGACCTTCGATAAACAGAAAAAGAGCATCTTTGCATCAGTTCCCATAAGAAACATGGAAGTGTCCATGTAGAACAACTTACCTATTTTTTTTACTGTTACATATATATAATATTAAACATTTAAAAATATTTTAATCTGAGGCCCTTTGGGGGATTCTTTTTCCTTCTCGGTTTAGGGAATAAGCAATCACAGAAAGTGCTTTCTTCTAGTGCTTCTTTGGTTTCATCTGTCATTTCAGTGCCTGGCAAAGGACCTGCTATTTTCCCAAATAGTTTAAAACATTGAATTGTGTTAAGTTTCTTCTCTAGTGCTGGTGTTTCCCTGTAACACTGGTGCAGTTGCCTTATTCGTTTGTTGAATTTCTCTGCAATCAGTTTTAATGCATTTGTAAATACCTTGCCTAGGGTAGTGTTATTAAAGATAAGGGATGAAGTTTGGATTCCTGAAAAGGATTCCTTGAAGCCCAAGGGAGGTTATTATTATTTCCAATGATCAAGCCCTGCATAACCTTTCTGGATTATATAGCAACAAATGCTGGAAATTATGCATATATAAAATGTGTGTGATCAATCTGTCTATCTACCTATCTACCTACCTACCTATCTACCATATTTAATAATGAGAAAATATTTTTTTATATTTTTATAAATATTTATATATATATATATTTATATTATAACAGTGAGAAAAAATATTCCAAATTTTCTCACTTGACAAAGGATTCTCAAGTTACAGGATTTAAATCAAAAATAGCAACCAAAAAACCCCCTCAAAGACCCTATTCACTAGCAATCTTTGATACTTATTACCTTTTAAAAAGTTTTGTAGTAATCCCTTTAAATTGCTCTACTGTACCACAAAGATCTGATCTATGTTTACTGAGAGCTGGAGTAATAAACCCTCATCAACTTCCTGGAATTTACTTATCTATCATTTGATTGAACTGATCTTGCTTGTCATACTAAACAATTTTTTGCTTTAGTTCTACTTCACCAATCCCATCCAAAATAAAGCTTTTGGGGCACAATTGTAAGATCAGTACAAAAAGTTATAAAATCCCTGAATAGGCCTCTCATAAAAGAAAGATATTTACAGACCTAAAGTAATGTCCTGTCCAAACATGTTTGTCCACATGACCTCGAAAGTAGTCTCCTAACTGCATCCAACAGCATCTGGCTGAAGGCTCCTGAAACTTGAGAAATGAAATTCTGCATGAGTTACTAATCAGCCTGACACACAAAGAATTATAATAACTTGCAGGAATTAGAACTACTCTAATTCATATTTTCCAGGGAGAGCTAAACAGAACCCGCAAGCTACAATTCGACAGGGTATTATTGGAACTCTGAAATTATCATCGAATTTTTTTAAAAAAAATCCAGGTAGACCTGAAAGTTGATGACCATGCTACTGACAAGAATCTTAGCTTTCTTTTATAGACTGTTTCCCTTGAAAAAAATTTAGCCTTGGGACAAAACCTATCCAAATATCATTGTTTCCAGGCCTGGGTTTCGTGTGTTTAGTGGAGCTTTTTATTTTTATTTTTTTTACTGTTAATGGCTGCTTGTGTCCAAGCTATTATATATTTTGTGGTTATGTTTTTAATTGTTTTAAGCTATATGTAGGCTGTTATAAACTGCCCAGCATCTTTTAGAGTGCGATATCTATAATAAATAACAATTATGCAAATATTTTCATCAGTTTACTACCTCATGATTCTGGCAACAATCAGGGCAGTTCAACTTGATTTGCAATAAAATGAGCAGAGACTTTCAGAATGGGGCTACTAATTCTTGCCATATGAATGGATTTCAAAATAAGTTTATAAAGCTTAAATTTGCAATTGATTGCCCAAACAGTTGCCTTAGTTCAGGCTAAAGATTACAGAAGACACATTTAATACTTTAAAGAGGGCTGCCTTCTCAAAATATAATGTAAACTTTAGTATATAGTTTAAACTTCAGATTAAAAATCAAAATTTAAGAACTACTTTAATTGCTTTTAGTTTTCATACTCTTAGCTATATGCTGCAAATAGATAAATTAATATAGTTGTGCTGCGGTCTACTGTATAGATTTTCCTCTCTTCTGGATTTAACCCCCATTAGACTGCTTTCTGGGAATTATGACAACATTTCAGAATATTTAATAATCATTACACAACATTTAAATAATTAGTTACCTATGGGAGCCTAGCTAAAGAGATGAGACTATTAAAAAAAGAATATACAAATAGAAATTTCCTAAATCTTATTGAATAGTTATTAAATTTATCATTTAAAAGAAACTATACAAAGCTGCTTGCAAATGAAGATTCTTTTAAAAGCATTTCTGAACTGACTATGTTTATTTATTTGTTAAATTTATATGCTGCCCATCTTCCCACTGAAAGTGACTCTGGGCAGCTCTTTTGTGTCCCATCTTTGGTTCTTCCCAGTTCTAAGAAGCATTTTATTTCCCTAAGAATTATTGTTTAAGATTTCTTCAGCACTCTCCATCCCGAAGCCCTTTATAAATGCTAAGAACACATGCAAAAGCACATGCACTCTGTTTCCAAAAACAACATATGTGCCTCCAAAAAAAGGTTCATCATGTTGCTGCAAAACTACGGGGGGGAAAACATGCAACAACAGGAAGTTATACAGCTGGCTAACCGGTTACAAACAGAGGCAATCTTTACAGCAAAAATTTATAAAAGATGTTACCCAATTTAATTATGGCCAGCTTGAGAAGCAAAAGTTCAACTTATTTACAGTTTTTTCAAAACATAAGATATTCCTATAAAGTAAGCTGGCAAGTATCAGTTGAAGCCCACATATCTTAAAGTTGCTAAAGTTGAGAAAAACTATGACGGAGCAAGGAACCCTCAAAAGTTCAATTCCCAGTCTACAGAGCGAAAAATCATGCAATCCATGATTCCATTTTCTTTCATGTGACTGCATGTTGACTGGGGAATTCTGGGAGTTGACATCCACACATCCTAAAGTTGCCAAG
This sequence comes from Pantherophis guttatus, assembly GCF_059756535.1. Lineage (NCBI taxonomy): Eukaryota > Metazoa > Chordata > Lepidosauria > Squamata > Colubridae > Pantherophis > Pantherophis guttatus. The sequence continues at coordinate 285,092,131 of NC_142063.1, read as the reverse complement.
ATTGAGAAACACTGCTCTATCAGTAATAAATCCCCAAAATGGCTCAAATCCCAAGTCTACCTCAAAGTTTTAGTCATGCATTTGTTTTAACACAATTTGGCAAAACAAACCCTCTTTACAGTTATGTGAAAACTAGATAAATGATTCTCTATTCCTGAAAAACTTTCTTGAGACAATTTTGACAGTAATAATGCTGCATAACATACAAAAACCACCACCAGATAAATTTAATATTCACTGAAATTGTTGAGTAAGCCTGTACTTACTGGTTTTAATAGCAGCCTTCACACAGAGAACTCACAGCCTAGGAGAAAAAAAAAGTAGTAGATTACTTATATGTCAGCACAAAGTTGACATAAGGCAGTACAAGACAGTCCTATGAATTCTGGACATATTTTATAAGGCAAGATGTGATAATGGCACTTACACTCTAATTCCAATACTTACACTAGCTATAGAGCTTGACTTTACAATATAGCACATGACAAAAATCGAACTATGATTACAATAACTATTTTTTTTTTTGAGCTAGTGAAGATCAGCTGTGCTAAACATATGAAAATCCACTTAAATTGCAGGCAGCTGCCTGCCTATTTGCAACTATTCTTTAAACTTAAAAGTAGTATTTGAAGCAGTAATAAGAAACAGAAGAAGATAGTAAATGTCCTTAACAGAAAAAAAGATGATTGTTTATCTATGGTGAGCTGGAGGGTGCTATGTGGCCTGATGGCAGCTTCAATGGTTATTTTGCAGGGTTTTTAAAAAGACACAGAAGTACACAAAACTGCCCATAATATGTAGTTTGATCCCATGTTAACCAATTTGTGCTGGCAATGAAATAGATCTGTAATATTAATTTTTCCCCAGGAGAGGGTGCTTTAGTACTAGCAAAAAAGCAATGCTATTGTCACATGGATTCATACGTATGAAGGCAGTTTTATATAGATCAAGCCTCTAGCCACTCATTATTAATAAATCAACCTAAAAAGATGGTTTCATTAATTTCTGCATAATTTATCATCATCCCAAGCAAGACAGAGTGTGTCAAGGAGAACAGAGAACACACAGATACCATTTTACTTTGTTATACATTAAAACACAGACAGTCTACAAGCATATCCAGAAATCTTACAACCCCAGTAGAAACCCTGGATCCACTCTTTCGGGTATTAACCAGCAGGCATCTTACACACAGTTCTATATACAGCTTCAAAAATATTTCTTATATCAAATTACATTATAATCCCACACAAGCTATTTATATTGCACAATGATCCTAACTTCCATCACTTTAAATTCACCTGTGGCACAAATAACACTGGTGGATGTTAGTAGAAATGATTAGGTTACAGTCTCTGTAAATCTTGACACAGATATCAATCTTGATCACAGTTATGTGGTCTACCATTCTATACCAAACACAAGAAGGCCTTTGTTAAGAGAAGAAAGTGGCCACTTTTTAAGAGATAGCAAGCACTTCCAAAATGTTAAAATGCATGTATTTAATTTTAGATAACGTATTTGATTTTAAGTACAGTAAATTATGTTTGGTATATCAATCTATTAAAACAAAAATATAAGGAAAGAAACTTAGCTGAGAATAACATTTCAGGAAACGACAACCCCCTCTCCCATTCTACAAACAGCTCCATGGGATGTCATGATCTTCTTCTATTATGTAGCCTGACAAGACCCAAACATCTGAAGCAAGGAATTATGTCATTCTCTTGATATGCAAAATATTCCTACTGTCAGAATGCATCCTATTTCAACATAATTTTGCACAGGGTACCGTTTGAGAAATGTAGCAGATAATCCATCAGCAGGCACCTGACTAATAATATGACAGATGCATGGAAGACAAGTCTCCTCAAATGATCTTAGTCTATTAAAGAAACACTATTTCTTTTTGCGCTAGAGGTAGTAGGTGATATTGCTTATTGGGCTGGCCTTTAGAGAGACTGTTTCTTCCTACCGAGTTTGACCTGTTTTGGTTGTTTAGCGTAAATTCAACTCCCCTGATTTCACAAGTATGGAGAAGCCTGAGTTTAAACATCGTAGTCTGCAACTGCATCTCTGAGCCCTCCTACTTGCGTGCCTGCAGGCCACCAGGTGTGGCCAGGAATGGCACAAGCTACGCACTGAACACACCTTTGATGTGGAGCTGAAACCATGTAGCTGTAGGGCATGAACAGCACGCCGCCTGCCGCCATGCTGACTCTATACACAGGAATGCAGGCTTAAACCACAGGCCAAGAAAGGCAAACACACTGCATTCCACGAAAGGCACAGAACAAAAACAAGCAGCCAAGCCCACGTGTCCTCCATACCACCTTGAAATATACCAGCTACAGACGTCCACCACTTCCTCAGTCAGGCACTGGGGAAAGCACAGGAGCTACCAACATCTGCTTTGGCACAACATAAAGAGGATGAAAGGATAATTTAACAAAAGTAACAACAAAAAAAAAGATGTTGAAGAAACAAAAGTATACCTAGGAATTTAACATTTTGAGCCAAGGACAGTTTTCTTTTGAGGAATATAAAGGAAGTTCTCTTCCTCCACCCAAACACAGGTTTTGTTCACACGTTTTGTTATTGACTTAATTCACAAAGAGAAATCCAATAAGCCATCAGTATATTTTTTTTATTCTTAGGAATTGCACTCATGTCCTTCTTCCACATGTCTGATATCTACTCTCTGCCTACTATATAAACAGACAACTTCAAGTCAATATAGACTAATCCAATACCTCCTCTGCTGATAGCTCACCACTATCAGAAATGTTAAGTACAAAGTCAAATATCTCAGCTATTCAATACAGCATGAAGTTTATACTCTTCTTCAATCCACCCATACAAGATGGAAGCATAAACTACAATGTATATACACTGAAGATCAGATTGTTGGTGATGTGGAGGCTAGGAAGTGGGTGACCACATACAATTATTAGCTTGAATATGGCTAATAATTGGCTATTAAAAAACCCTATTTTTTCCCTCTTTGCCTTGCCCCATTAACTATGAAGGATAATTTTCAGTCTACATGGAAGAAAGGCAGCGGCTACTAAAATCTCATCCCTGGGCTTCTCTCCAGGTCTTTTACTCATCATAGGATATGATCAAGCCAAAACACTCATTAAACAGCACACAGAGAATGCTAGATGGATCCAGTCAGGTCCCCAACATTTATTGACAGTAAACTCAAACATTCTGTCTCCCGCATGGCATACTTAACCTCAAATACCTAACCACTAGAGAGCCTTTATTCTGGCACAATGTTATGCCCTCCCCTCAGCTGCCCTTAAAGGGCCAATACAGGAAGATTCCCTACCGGTAGAGTCAATGCTTCTTTGACTATGGACACACAGAAACAGCATTTCTTCAATGCTATATTACAAAGACATTTGTAGTCAGCTCCCCATTACTGTATATATATTACACGAGAGCCAATTTGGTCTAGTGATTAAGACATTGGGCTAGAAAGTGGGAGACCATAAATTTAAGTTCCATCTTAACCATGGAAGCCAACTAGGTGACTTTGGTCCAGTCAATCTCTCTCAGCCAACCCACCTCACAGGGTTGTTGCTCTGGGGAAAATAGGAGGAGAAGATGGATATGTTTGCTGCCTTCAGTTATTTGTAAATATAACAAAGGCAGGAAATAAATAAATAAATAAATAAATAAATAAATAAATAAATAAATAAATAAATAAATAAATAAATCCATCCATCCATCCATCCATCCATCCATCCATCCATCCATCCATCCATCCATCCCAGGGCACACAGGACAATTCTATACCTCCTTGATGCTTGCAGATACTAATCTGGCTACAAGATATAATATTGCCAGATTCTGTGCAGCAGTACTTAAAATCCATCAGATGTTGACCTACCCCTGTCCGTAAACTAGACTTAATATGCATTTAGTTCATTATTTAAAAGTGCTTTATGTTGAGATAGATTTAGTTTGCCATATGCTAACTTTTTTTTAACTCCACCCCCTCAATTTTTTTAGATTTTTGTTTTAATGTAGACTTTATCTTTTAGCTTTTTAAAAAATTAAACTTTGATGTATTTTTTATGCTATTTAATCCTGTGTACCTCACTCTCCGTATGATGGTATATTTATTATTATACATACTTTTTATATCTTTTAGGTTTTTTTTTTTTAACTAATTGTCTGTATTCCATTCTCCTTATCCTGGCCTATGACAATAAATATTTGATTCATGTATTCCTGCATCATCAAGACAGGTTTCAAGAGAAGTCTCTAATTCTGGGAATCATCACTACTGCCCTTCTATATAAAATCATTCTAAATGTAAGTTCCAAACTCTAGTTGAATTATGAAGCTTTTTGTGTGGCTCTACTGTGTCTCAGACTTGATTGATTTGACTTATAGGATTGCCCATATTTTAAAAGGTGCCTCTGGGCAGCTCACAGCAATAAAACCAAAAATTAGGGAGGGGGGAAACAAGAACACCAGGTGCCTGATGCACCATCAATCCATACAATCCTTGTGTTCCAACCTTACCTTATCCCCATGCCTGGGGGAGAAGCCAGTCCTTTACAGCTTTCCAGAAGGTTAAAAAGGCTGAATCCCAGGGGGAAGGGAAGGGAGCTCCACAGTCAAGGGCTGATACAGAAAAAGTTTCTGGGTCTCACTGGATGACAACACTTAAAGAACAAAATCTGGAATGTGCCCATCCTATCTAGTCTAATGTAGCAGGCAGATAGTCTCAGAGAGTGGCGGTCCCACAAACACCCTGGTTCTTTGCCTAGTTATAAAATTGAACACTTTGATATCCTTCATTATTTTTTATGAGGACAAGTAGCTTGACTGGAAAACCAACTGTATTACTTTGACACACGAGTGCCCTCATATAATAATAGCAGTGGCTAGACAATGAACATGAAGCCATATAACTCCATTACAAATGAATGGTAATCATTTTTTTTCAAGTACAAACAGCTGTCCACAGTACACAGAATAATGTGAGTGGGCTGCACTAATAATACACAATAAAAGGACATTACTGAAACAGGAAACTTTATTTCAGGAAGAGCTACTGCCTATCTCTCTGACAAACTCAGATGAAGCTGAATAGCAACACACACACCCCAATTTTCCTCATACCAGCGGTGAAATCCCCCCAATTCTATCCGGTTCTCTGAACCGGTAGCGCTGGTAGTGGGAAGCTCCCCCCACCTGCTGGGAACGTCATTACATCCCAGAAGAGGAGTGCATAGCGCGAGCGCTCCCATTCCCGAACCGGTAGTGAAGGTAAGTGGATTTCACCGCTGCCTCATACATGTTCTACTTTTAAGCATGTGGGTTTGAAATACTGATTGTGGGTTATTGTTTTTTCATCGAAGATCCTGTATTTAATATAGGACCGATTTGTAATGACCCTGTAGGAAATTAATGACACAACTCCTCTTACAGGTAAGAAACCTAAACTGGAATGCTGAAAAGAACAGGAACAGGCTGGAACACATTGACAAGGTAAACACAATCGGTTCATGACTCTGTATTCCAAGACAACTACTTTACATTCTTCACCAACCACTCTAGAAAACACTTTTCCCCCAATTTGAGGACTATCAAGGAAAGAGGTCCAGAACATGAACACAATGGCACTTGCATCTTACTTGTATTAAAGCAGGGAAAAAGAAGTTTGTAGGATGGTCAGTGACCCAGAAGCAACCTATGGTACAAAAACGCTTCTCCCCAATTACAAGCACACGTCAGAAGGGAAAAGCCAGAAGAAAAGGGAGAAGCCCTTTTACCAGTAATCCACTTCCTGATTCACAAACCCCGGCTGTCTTGTCTATGAAGGCTGCAATTCAGATGATCAGGAAAGCAATAGACCCAGAGGAGGTGTTTCTGCAGCTCACCTGCTCCCACCCACATTTATTCTTTGTGTGTTTTACATCTCAGGGCATGGCCCTCATCCTGCCACTGGTGGGCGGGCAGAGCTAGGGAAAGGGGCCCTTTATAATTGTAGTGTTGCAATCTGCCAGCCTGGCCAGGCAGCCTGTTCCTGCCTGCACATATTAAATACCTTATAACTGATTACACCCCCATGGGGCATGATTAGCAGTCTCCAGAGAACAAAGTCTACTTTCATAGGAATAAGAAGAGACACGTACTAGTAACTTACTATATACAGCTGGGCAAAGAGTAAGACAAGAAGAACGAAACTCAATTGTATGCCCACTATTTCTTTCACTCCTCCTAACCCACCCACATCTTTCTTCATTGCCTACAGAGCCTCTGAATGTTTTTCAAGAAGAAATAGGCAGGGATAAGACTAAGAAGGGCTGAGCTTGAGAAAGCATTGTTTTCCATTAAAAAAAAAACACAGAAATGCTGCTGCAGCATGAAATATTATTAGTTAAAACAGGGAGATCACAGGCTAACATATGATTAATTTAATTCAGACAGATAACCAACATGATGCAACATTAAAAACTATATTTTAATGGGGGGGGGGGGGTTCATCATTTTCAACAGCAGCAAACACCCAGAAGCAGGAAAGAGTGAGTTAGAAATCTATCTCATGTAAGCCATGCGTTGCCTGCTAAGCAAATAGAGTAAAGGCTTGTCTGACTCATTGGGTTAACCTGGGGGCAGGTAGCAAACAGCATGTAGGTTCTTGTTTCATTTCAGGGCATAATGTAGCTTTCCCCTCTTATTATGAAAGTTACTAGTCCTCATGGGTGTTTCACTAAAGAGTAAAACAACAACTTTAACAGGCAGTAATTTATACAATGTAAACTTGGAAACATTAAGTGGTTGGTATTAGTACAATAACATACAGTATGGTATCGTAATTACTCATTCAAATCAGTAAAGAGGCATTTCTCACTTGTCATCATAAAAACGGCAGATTTAACCATCACAGAACAGGATATTTTGTATAATGACACCACCGCTCTGAAATGGCTTGTTACTGCAAACCCTTTTGAAAATCTCTTTTTCTAGTCTCTCAGAGAAATTTATTGGATTGTTTTGAGTTTTCTCCATTTTAATTAGCTTAATTTGGCAGTTTTTGTTTAATTACAGCTTTCTGGGTTTGTTTACTAATATGTGATCATTATGTTTTTAAACAGCTGTTGTTGCAGGACATTGACCCATAAAGCTAGACTAGAAATATTTTTTAAAAAACTAATCAAATTTTTCAGAACATTGCTACATCCCAGCCTGTCCTCAATGGACATGAAGTTGCATTTAGGAGAAAACTTCATTGTTAGAATATATATATTAGAATATATATATTCTATTTTTGCATAACTTCTCGCTCTCCTATAGCCATAAACTGATTCCTATGTTGACTTTTATTTTTGGAAGTATCTCTTTCTTTTTGAAAATCTCATCAGCTCCATTTAACAATGACTTTCTCAATCATCCACTGTTCTTTCATATAACTGCTTTACTTCTTGATCTTCACTTATCTTTTCTACATAACCAAACCATCTCAATGAAACTTTCTTAATGATATCCAGTCCACCTTCATTCAATCTATATTTTCTTTTTATTATTATTATGCATACTTATTAAGCATCCATTCCAACCCTGGTCAATTTACTTTTGTTTCTCCTGACATACCCAACACACACTTCAATATAACAAAGCAGGCAGAAATATGGTTTTATAAAATCATTTGCACCTCTTTCAGCAAATGTTCATTTCTCACAATAGATCATATACTACCCACTTCTCTTCTACCAGTATTTGCATGCCTTAAATTTTATCCATCCACATTCCTCTGTCTAATAAATATCCTACCAAGGTACCCAAATAATTTTCAGTTTTTGCTTTAATAAGTCACTATTTAATATGTAACATATTTTACAGCATTTGTATGCCATCTAACTCAACAACTTGAGGCAACTTTAATTTAAAATTTAAAAACAGCTATAACATGAAAACACAAATGATACTGAAATTTACACTAAAAATTATGCAACAATGATGTTTTTTAAAATACGTAGTCATTTCAAGCGGACATTAAACAGGATGAGAAATAATTCTCCCTGATGTGATCAACACTGGTATCCTCAATTACTTCATCCCTCCTTTCCCAACAACGCAGAATGGCACCAGCCACTCAGGAAAGCGTAGAATCACTTCAGAATAGTATCCCCAATTTCCAACCTTCACACATTGTATTAAAAGGTTATGAATGATTCTGAGAGGCTTAAAAGGATAAGAAGAGTGCCCTTCTGTCTCCAGGTCCCTCTGCAGATAATATCCAAAAACACCAGTGTAATCTCCACACCAGGCCTAGGCTTAAAACCCAACTAAAAGGACCCCACATAATCTCTCTTATTCAGAGCCCTTTGCACCTGGATACCAACCACTTCCTCAACAATGTTACAAAGAAGTGATAAAATCATCTATGTAAATTACAGCACATTGATGCCCCAAGCCAACATACCTGAAGTATAATCATAAATATTCCTTATACATTCATTTCTAAGTTCAAGAAACAACAAAGGTGTCATTGTGCATATCTCTCTTGCTCTATTCAATTTTGAACATACAGATTTTCCTCACTTCAGTTTCATCCCAAAATATTTCACCACTTTCAATTCCATTCACACTACTGGACACATCTTCTTTAACCCTCTTCACCTATTTCTGTGCTGTGCTGCCTTATTTTGATAGAATATGTGTGTGTTCCTGAGATGATGAGCAAAGAAAATTGGGATTGTGTGCCAACAGTATATATAGTACAGGAATATATATTCCCAGCAGGGTCACCAAAGATGTGAAGGTCATCCCAGCTGCCCAGCTAAACCAAGCCGGCATCTATATTGGGCAGCACCAATATAGAAAGATGCTGGAGGCAGACAATCATTTTAATAACAATGGCACAGCTATTCATGCTGCATAGGAGAAGGCAATGGTAAACAACTTCAGTATTTCTACCAAAAAAACCACATGGATAGAAAAAATAAAATAACTCACAATATAATGCCCAATGATGGGTATCTCAAATCAGATGACACTCAACATGCTATTGAGGATCTTCCAGGGTACTAAAGGTCTTTATAATGTGGATAAATTAAAACCATTAGGATATCTATTTGCTAATATTCTCAGAAAGGGGAAAAAACTGTAGAAGCAAACATAATTACAGTAAAAAACATGGAAGATAAGCATAAACACAGTAGAGTTTAACACGATAAAAGATGAAATGAAACTACTAAAACTGAGATTTTGACATCAGCAAACTAAGGTGCATTAAGATTTTATTTTATTTATTTATTTTATTATTCATATTTCTATGCCGCCCACTCTCCGAGGACTCTGGGCGGCTTACACCAAAGACAGTGTACTAAATAGCATATTGCCCCCAACAATCTGGGTCCTCATTTTACCCACCTCGGAAAGGATGGAAGGCTGAGTCAACCTTGAGCCGGTGAGATTTGATCCGCTGATCTGCTGAACTAGCAGTCAGCTGAAGTAGCTGCAGTACTGCACTCTAACCACTGCGCCACCTCACAGTGGTTAGAGTGCAGTGGTCTGACTAGAAGATCAGAAACTTCCAGTCAGAAAATCACCATATTTATAACTGAGGACATGAAAATAAAGAAATAGGGGTTACTTTTATAGTTTAAAACAGTGTAACAAGAACAGTACTTGGCTGTAATGCAATCAATGACCAAATAATATAAATTAGATTTTGTGGACAACCCTTTAATATGATGGTAATTGAAGCTAATGTTCCAAACACCAATGTAGAAGAAGAAGAATGGATGAGTTTTATGATTAACTTCAATTTGAAACTGATGGAAAATGCAAGCAGAATGTACTGCTTGTGATCAGAGTCTGGAATGCCAAAGTTGAAACATTAAAGAGGAACATAGAACTGGATTGTATGGGTTAGGAAATTGAAATGGAACTTATCAATTACTGCCACTGCAATGGTTTTTTTCCCCATAGCTAATACTGTCTTTAAAGAATCAAAATGGCACCTCTATACATAGACATCACCTGCATTTTCAAGGAGAACATCAGGAATCATTCTGAAGTCATGAATCTCACTGATAGAGAATGAGAGGAGTTATGGAATGAATTCAACGAGGTTGTTTAAAATAAATGTGAAAAGAAATGGCCAAAAATGAAGAAAGAGAAGAAAGCAAACTGGATGCCAGAACAAACCACTTAAATTACCATGAAGAAGAGAAGCCAAAGCCAAAATATAATAATTCAAAAATTATACCTAACAGAAATCTATTCTTTGGTTTCTTCTGAATGTGCCAATCACTTTTTCTGTACACTTGTGTTTCACCTATCCACCTATGTCATTTAGCAAGAATAATTTTTCCTTTGAATATTGTACAATTTTTTCAAAACTCATCTTTAGTTCTTTCAGTGTAGGACATGCTATGCTGCAGTATTGTACTCCTTATCCTCTTTGCAGAATGGAGTCTATAATACTATTAAGTAATAGCCTTTACCAACAATTTATTCCTTCATGAAGCCTGTTCCCAAACCAAATTGGCATACAAACAGCAAATCAAGACTTTTTAAAGAATTGAGTTCATTTGAAGTGAAATGATAAAAATGAGGATCAATTTCCCATGCTATGAAATTCTACACTTTAGGTCAATTGCTATTATTATAGATAACCCATGACATAAAACCAAAATCTCCGATTTTTACTTCATTTATTCACTCATTCGTTCATGGATTTCTTAAAGGAACAGGGAGACAAAAAAAAAAAAAATACCCATACAGTTAGGATTCAATTGACAAGTGTTTGCTGTTACCTGCCATAATGGCAAAGCTCCAAAACTGCAGTATTAACATCCAAATACAGATATATCTAGAGACATACCAAGAAAAAAATGTGTTCTGAAATAATAACCACAAAAATGAATAGTTTCCAGCAACTGACTTCAATAAAAGTTAAAACAGGATCAGTCCAGATGCAGGCTCTATATTGTTGAGTGACCGCAGATTCCTACACCGTATAATCTTTGACTTAACTGTTTTCAGAAAGACATGCTTTGGAGCTATCAATTACAAATGTGTTGAATTTCTAAATGATTCTGAATCATCTAACAATACAATTATTAGCAATAATAATAGCACTTAGACTTCACAGTGCTTTACAGCCCGCTTTAAGCGGTTTACAGACCAGCATATTGCCCCCAACAATCCGGGTCCTCATTTTACCAACCTCGGAAGGATGGAGGCTGAGTCAACCTTGAGCCAGTGAGAATCAAACTGCTGGCAGCCAGCAGTCAGAAGTAGCCTGCAGCACTCAATCTAACTACTCTGCCATCATGGCTCTTAAAGCATTCAACATAAAAATACAATGGAAAACCAGAGAACAATACCCTGAAAATATTTACTGAAAATATTTTAAGAAATTTGCAAAATATTAAGCACCGGTTGAAAAGACGTTCCACACCACAAATCAACAGCCTGATAAAGATGAAGACCAATAAATCCCTAAATACAATGAAATCTGAAATCAGGACCTCCGCTGCTAAACATAGGGAACATCAAATGGGCATAAGTGCTCCTTGAGTGTACTGTGCTAAGTAATGTAAGTAATGTATTGAATGTAGTTCCAATAACAATTGTACCACAGTGTTTTATGACATGAGATAAGTTTCCTCCCCAATAACTTGAACATATGACAATATATTCATTGCTCACGAATAGTAAACATCACCAAAGAAATGTTTCCCTGTCACTCAGTACCCTTTATTAGAATGTAACATTTACCTGAATATTGGCTTCCATATGTAAAATACTGATTACCAACTCAATTCAAGAGTAAGCAACATGATCATAAGCTACTATCATAGCATGGAATAATATTACTCATTATCCTATATTATGCAAATCCCCTATCTCATTGCCTAAACTAACTGGTTTTTGGTGCAGAGAAAATACTTCTGTTATTGCACTCTCTCCATTACCAGTATTTAGAACCAGAGCAGAAGGCCCTTATTTAGCTCATCAGAGGCCTTCTACAAACTGCTAATCCCAGGTGCAGCTGTTTCTCAAATGCACTGGCATGAGCAAACTGTAAACGATTTATGGCGCGTGGCAGGAGGACTGCTGGCTTCTCGCATGGGTGGAGTTTCACTTTAAGATCATGTTTGGACTAATGTTTATATTACAGGTTGTCAATCAAGCTGTAAATACTAGATGCAAAATACTCACTGTATCAGCTGGGGCCCTATGACTGCACTCAATGATATCAGAACTCTTTCAACAATAACTAAATATTGGTGGGGGGGAGAAGATTTAGATTGTACTCTTTATCAATTAAACCTGCAAGTCTTTTAAAGCTGTTAACAAAGTTTTGAATGTTGCTTGATAAACGGACAGATTCATAACATTTATAAATTCCATAAAAATCATAAATGATACATTCCATTTTTTCATATGCAATTCAAAGTCATGTTCACATTTTTAAACCTTACTCTTTCCAAAATTATTGGGAACATAACTTCCCAAAATAACCATAATTATGGTTATTAAACCGAAATAGAACAACAGCAGGGCAACTACTCACCAGGTGCATGAGCCCCCCCATCACTTTGTATTTCTAGCATAAATTGTTTATAGAGATGGTTGTTATGTTAAATAAATAAATGAATAATGAAACTGGCAATCAAACCTTGGAAAATGACTATAAACATAAACCAAGCTGTGGAATCAAAAGATGTTTTAATTAAATATACTGACATTCCTTGGTTTTAAATATTTCAAATTCCCCTTACAGTAATTTAAATGATTTTAAAATCTGCAATTAGTTCAAATATTGAAATTCCTATTAGCCTATTAATTATTTTTACCTGCAATTCGCAGACTGGGATTATCCCAGTTGATTGTAAGACTTGAATTATACTTCTGTTCCAATAATTTCCAAATAAGCGTTACAGAGGTTAATGCTTGAAATAAAATAGAATTTTGACAAAACAGGAACCAAGCCCCTGTCATAAGGTAAGAAGGGTCTAATGATGATATAATAATTTTTAATTATGCCCTTAATGGTTTTTGGACTTTATTACCAGAATCCAATTGAGAAATAGAAGTTGATATACATCAGGGTATGAAACTCATAGCCCGCGGGCCAGATGCATCACACGCTAGCCACACCCATCTCCAGTTTAGCGAAGGGGAAAAATTGTGATATGTCACATGACAATGCCGTGACGACACGAGTTTGACACCCCATGAAAGTCAGGAAAGTTAAAACATTCACATTTTTTCTTTGAATACTTATTCCATTATATTTAAACGAGTTATCTGATATAAGGCTGTAGAGTTAACTAATGCTAAGAATTTGTTGACATCCACTTTTTGTCTATACTTGTTTCTGAGATAAAATGAACAAATGAAAGCATTTAATCTTTTCTCTTTGCACTGAGGGAAAGGTTATATGAAACCAAGGGTCATTCCTAATCTTCATACAGGTAGGATTATAGAGGGGCAGTTACAACTGCTGAAGAACTGCTAAAGCCAAAGTAAATATTTCCGAATCTCAGTAATTATGACACAGGTTTTTATATATGAAGATTTATTTAGAGATGTGCAAAATTCATCAATCCAGGAACAAACTGTTTTGAATAATTTCAGAACATTCTGTTTCCATCCGGATCATGCCAAAATTTCTTCCAACAACACTGTTCCAGGAAGATGTCTGGTGGTTTCCAAAAGTAAGTTTTCTGAACTGGAAGCAGTTTCAGTAGTGCCAGTGCCGGTGTTGCTGCAAAATAAAATTGTTTCACTGGCATCTTATGTCAAGAAAATCTCAGAGGATTCACTTTCAAAACCTATCAAACCATTTTCCAGAATTACATGAAGATGCATGTCCTAAGATTAAGCTGACAGAAATCACTTGAAAATGGGGCACTTCAAACTAAGATAGACTTTAAATAGTAGGTTCAGTTGTTTAGTTTATGATGTTTCAGATCCAGGACAACTCATAAGTCAAGATATCAAAGAAATTAAGACAGTCACAATATTTCACTTTAAACTGTACCATAAAAGAAAAAGAAAACCAACAGATTTATATTATAAGAAAGCACATTTATCCCCCTTTTTTAACAAAAGGGACAATTTAGAGTGTTGTGAACAATATTTTAAAGCTTTTTTAAAAATTAAAAACAAAGAAAACAAATAGAACAATAGAGATGTTAGGTATGTGATTTATTCCACACTCCTCCAAAATACTCTCAAATTATCAATTGCATTGCCAAAAAATTGTGATCTCAAATCAATAGCATTTAGCATAAAGGATTAAAATAAATATGATCAGGGAAAGTAATTAATAAATAACAAAACAAAATATATTTTGATAGTGTTCATTTTCAGGAACATATTAAAGCAGGGGTCCCCAACCTGTGGGTCGCGGCCTATTGGCCACCGGGCCACATGGGTAGCTGGCCAGTGTGTCACGAGCGCTTGTTGCCCCACTTGTATGAGTGCTCACAACCCCCTCGCTCTCACAACAGGTGTTCATGCACGTGTATGCACGCACCTGCCCCTCCCACAAAATCATCTCCTCTTTCCCCCCCTCCCTCCACTCAGGGCCACCAACCCAGAAAGGTTGGGAAACTCTGTATTAAAGCACATGGGGCAAGGTGCTGTACATTTATATCTCGAAGGACCTCTCATGGACTATGAATGCTAACATGCTTGTGAAGAAGGCACAGAAGAGGCTGTACTTCCTGAGAATGCTCAGGAAGATAACTCTATCTCAGCATCTACTTCTGTCCTACTATCGCAGCACCATTGAGAGTATCCTGACATACGACATTCTTGCATGGTATGGGAGCAGCTCTGTAGCAGACAAAAAAGCTCTACAGAGAATCATTAAAACTGCCCAGAATATCATCGGACTCCAGCTACCAGCCCTGGATCACATCTTCAAATCTCGCTGTTTCAGAAAGTTGCATAACATTCTCAGAGACTCTTCCCATCCTGCTTACAATCTTTTTGGACTGTTGCCTTCTGGCAGAAGATACAGAACAATTAAAACTCGGACCACATGTTTTCTGAATAGTTTTTATCCCAGAGCTAAATTGCACTCAACAATGAACTAAAGGGCCACTATCAGTGAGCTGTTGGACAGTATTACTTGATCTGTTGTGTGGATGTTTGGGTGGTTTAGGAGTGGGAAATTGTGGTGGGTGAAAGTGTGTTTGGGGATTGTTATGTCTGTTGGACCTGGGCTTTGGGTGTTAAGTGAATTTTGTTGTATGGGTATACTGTGTATACACGTACAATGACAATAAAGTTATTATTATTATTACATGAACAGAAAGTAAACCTCACACTCACTAGCACTGATGTTACCTAGTTGGGTAATGAAACATCTGCAAGCAAATAACCAATCTAGAGAGCACAAAAGACTCCACAGTTCAATTCTGAGCAACATATATTTTCTTCTATTGGAAACATCAATTTAGTTATAGTAACTATTTAATGATATGCTATGTTCTAATGCTGTTGATAACTGAAAGATGTTAAAGCAACAACTGGAGGAATATACAAACCAAGTATGTTCAATGCAATGCAATTATGTTCAACTGGTAAATCCTATTTAGTATATGATAAGAATAAAATATTGTGTTTGCTAGAGGCAAAATTTTGACCATTAATCTCAATTTGTTTAAAGTAATAATTAACAGTGCCTTAACTTACCATCTCAGTTAAACCAAAACAAAGTTGTAATCTAATACCCAAATGAAATACTGTAGTTATAGGTCATACCCCAAGACAATGACTGGTTCTGTACCCTTTCAACAAACTTCTCTTTGATGTCACCTACTTAAGCCAATTCAGGCGAATGTATTTATTGCAAATATTTATCCCACTTTTCCATTTAAAAGACACTTAATGAGGCCTGAAAATTAGATTCTTAAACAAATTTTTATACTCTACAGAAAAGCATTAACTCTGTTTTAGTATATAAACTATTCCTAACAAAGTTCATTTTAATTTTGTTTTCCCAAGTCCTTTCTCATTTTTTAATGGTAAAGCTAGACTAAACTAAAACCAACAAATCTTTAATTGTTAAACATCTTCCTACTCTCTGTGGTCATTCTTCTTCAGTCTAATTTAAAAGAACCATGTGTAAAATATACTTAGATTACATATCCCAAATATATGTCAAGGAAAATAAGTGATTGCAAACATGTCTGTGTGTACACATAGAACCCTATTTATAATCTTCATATTAACATTTTAAAAAATACAAATTCTCATTCTGGATCAGACATGAAGGACTTAACTTTAAGCCTTTTAAGAGTAAAACGTTACTTGATTTTTACACACAAAAAATGAAATAAACATAAAATGTTAAAATGCAAGGTAGAAAAAGATACCTTTTACAGAAAAAAAGGAATGAGGAAACTTGCATAGAATAGGTACAATGGCAGAATACTAGAATAACAGAATAACAGAGTTAAAAGGCACCTTGGAGGTCTTCTAGCCCAACCCCCTACTCAGGCAAAAAATCCTATACTATTTCAGGCAAATTGTTGTCCAATCTTTTCTTAAAAACCTCCAGTGTTGGAGCACCTACAAATTCTGCAGGCAAGTTGTTCCACTGATTAATTGTTCTGTCAGAAAATTTTGCCTTAATTCTAGGTTGCTTCTCTCCTTGTTCAATTTCATTCCGTTGTTTCTTCTTACACCTTCAGGTGCTTTGGAGAATAGTTTGACCCCCTCTTCTTTGTGGCAACTCCTTAGATATTGGAACACTGCTTTCATGTCTCCCCTAGTAGCCCTTCTTTTCATTATTTATTTATTTATTTATTTATTTATTTAGTCAAATTTATATGCTGCCCTTCTCCCGAAGGACTCGTGGCGGCTCACAAAGGATTAAAACCGTAGAACAGTAAAAATAAATTGATTTAGACAAATTAAAAATACAATTAAAACCCATATTAAACCCAAACTAAAAACACCGCACAGGTCAGGCAATTTGTTTAAAAAGCCATGTCTTTAGATCCTTGCGGAAGGAGTGGAGGTCGGGAGCCGTGCAGAGCCTGGTGGGTAAATCATTCCAGAGGATCATCACGCCCTCTCATCCTGGCGCCATCAGCCGACATTGCCTGGCCATCGGCACCCAGAGGAGGGCTGCCCTATGCAAGCGCGCTGGTCGGTGAGAGGCTGGCAGTAGGTGCTCCTGCATGTACCCCAGGCCCATGCCATGAAGGGCTTTATAGGTAAGCACCAGCACCTTGAAGCGGATCCAGAGGACCACTGGTAACCAGTACAACTCGCGCAGGAGAGGTGTAACATGGGAATAACGGGAAGCTGCCGTAACAACCCGCGCGGCTGCATTTTGGACCAGCTGGAGCCTCTGGGTGCACCCCAAGGGCAGCCCCATGCCTCATTAAATTAGACATACTCAATTTCTGCAACCATTCTTCATATGTTTTAGCCTGCAGTCCCCTAATCACCTTTGTTGCTCTTCTCTGTACTCTTTCTGGAGCCTCAACATCTTTTTTATATCATGGTGACCAAAACTGGATGTAGTATTCCAAGTGTGGCCTTACCGAGGCATTATAAAGTGATATTAACACTTCATTTGTCCTTGATTCTATCCCTGTTAATGCAGTCGAGGACTGCATTGGCTTTTTTGGTAGCTGCTGGCTTATATTTAAGTGATTGACTCCAAGGTCCCTCTCACAGTTACTACTTTTGAGCAAAGTACCACCTATACCAGTGATGGCTAACCTTTTTGCCGTTGCGTGCCAAAGCAGGGGGAGCGTGGGGGGGGGTGTCGCACACATGCATACCCACACCCATGATTCAATGTTCCCCGCCCCCCCATGCATGCGCACATGATCCCTCCCACACTCCCCCTGCTTTTGGCACACGGTGGCACAGTGGGCCCATTAGGCCTGTTTTTTGCCCTCCCCAGGCTCCAGAAGCTTTCTTGGAACCCAGGGAGGGCAAAAATGGCCTTCCACAACCCCCCAGGGGCCCTCCAGAGGCCGGAAATGGCCCGTTTGCTGACTTCTGGTGGGACCGGAAGGCCCGAAAACCAGCTGGTCAGTGCACGCATGCATACTGGAGCTGAGCTAGGGCAACGCTTACGTGCCCACAATTATGGCTCCGTGTGCCACCTGTGGCATGTGTGCCATAGGTTCGCCATCACGGACCTATACTGTATTTGTGCACTTGTTTTTTCTTTTTTCTAAATGTAGAAAAAATGTACTTTTTTCAGCAGTGAATTTCATTTTGTTAGATAGAGCCAGTGCTCAAAACTGTCAAGATCCTTCTGTATCTTAAGCCTTTCTTCTGTAGTGTTGGCTATTTCTGTCAGCTTGAGGTCATCTGCAAATTTGATGGGTTTCCCATTTATCCCCTCTTCTAAATAATTGATGAAGATACTAAAGAGTACTAGGCCAAAGCAGAGCCTTGCTGCATACTTCCCTCCATGTAGTTGCAATTCCATTAAGGACTACAGCGTACCACCAGTACGCTGATGACACCCAGCTGTACATCTCCACCCCAGGCCACCCCAGCGATGCCCTTGAAGTGATGGCCCAGTGCCTGGAGGCTGTACAGATCTGGATGGGGAGGAACAGGCTCAAGCTCAAACCTTCCAAGACTGAGTGGCTGTGGTTCCCGGCATCCCAATATAGTCAGCTGACTCCAGCGCTGACTATCGGGGGCGAGTCTTTGGCCCCCGTGGAGAGGGCGTGCAATCTGGGTGTCCTCCTGGATACACAGCTGTCCTTGGAGGAACATCTGACGGCTGTTGCCAGGGGGACCTTTTGTCAGGTTCGCCTGATTCGCCAGTTGCGCCCCTTTCTTGATCGGGATTCCGTGTGCACAGTCACTCATGCCCTCGTCACCTCTCGCCTGGACTACTGCAACGCTCTCTACATGGGGCTCCCCTTGAGGAGCACCTGGAGGCTCCAACTGGTCCAGAATGCGGCTGCGCAGGTAATTACGCGAGCTGCATGGCGCTCCTGCATAACACCGCTCCTGCGTGAGCTGCACTGGCTCCCAGTGGTCTTCCGGGTGCGCTTCAAGGTGTTGGTTACCACCTTTAAAGCGCTCCATGGCATAGGACCTAGTTATCTTCGAGACCGCCTTCTGCCACCGATGACCTCCCATCGACCCGTGCGCTCCCACAGAGAGGGCCTCCTCGGGGTGCCATCAGCCAAGCAATGCAGGCTGGTGACCCCCAGGGGGAGGGCCTTCTCTGTGGGGGCTCCCACCCTCTGGAATCAACTGCCCCCAGAGATAAGGAGAATCCAAGATCTTCATGCCTTCCGCCGTTCCCTTAAAACTTTCCTTTTTCAACAAGCCGGGCTGGCCTAATAAATTCCTTTTAAATGATTTTAAATGATTTTAAATTCGTTTGTCTTTTTAAATTTTGGGCCAAATTGAGATATTTCCTTTTAATCTGTTCTTAATGTATGTATTATGTATTTATGTGTTTTTACTTGGCTGTACACCGCCCTGAGTCCCTAGGGAGAAGGGCGGTATATAAATTTGAAGTAAAATAAATAAAATAAAAAATAAAATGTTGAGTGTGGTTGGTCAGCCAGTTACAAATTCAACTGTAAATGTGTAATGTAACATAGCAGAATTAAAACAGATGTGCTGTATGCCAATGAGGAGAGAGTCCAAGTTGAATTACAGAAAAGCCAGAGAATTATCCTTGCTTAGCAAGACAAAATTAAAGTACTGTATAAAAGAAATGTATGACTACTTATGAAAACATTCACACAAGACATTCCTGCACCCCAAAGTAGCAAAAACTCTTTAAAAATAAAGAATTGATTTTGGAATAAACCAAAACATTAAACAAAAATAAATAAGACTTTCTCCAATATTTTGTACTCTAGATTCATTAATAAAAAACCCACTAATCTCCCATTCAATAGTTTTAAAAAACAGATTTGGAAGTATCCTGGATTATTTGTTTGGATTATCTTTTGATAAAATAGGGAAGGCAGAGCTTTTAATCAGTTCTCATTAAAAATATAAAACTGTCTAATAGAACTGAAGTATACATCATTTAACTACCTGTTGTACTGTGATATTGCCTAAACATAAGCCAAATCTTTAAAACAGTTTTTAAAGAGATTAAGAACTATTTATACCTACTGGAACTGAAGCCAATAATAAGAGCAATTATAGATACATTTGCTGGGTTACTGAACTACAAAATTAGCTGTGTCCCTTTGACCCAGGTAAGCAAATGCAAGGCAAAGTAAGTTCCTACAAATTCAGTACCTTTCCACATTCATACACATACATAATCCAATACTCTCTAGCTGCCAGGAATTTCAGAATTATTAAAAAAAAACTTAGGTTGCAGATGCATTTCTAGAACATATTTTTTTTGCTCAATTTCCCATGTCTGCCATCAAAGTTCTGGTGGCTGCAGAAGAATGGTGAAGTACCTTACCTATCTCTGTTTCAAGTTGTGATTTCAAGAGCTCATGATTAAACCCTGAACTCACTGACTAAATATGATATGTCCATAACCTTTACGAAATAAAACAGTGCTTTGGCAAGAAAATAAAAAAGTAAAAAATACCACACAAAAAAGAAATGTATATTAAATATTATTTCAAAATAGTTACAATTCTATATATAATTATCTAATTTAATTATTATTCAAGTACATATGTTTCTAATATATATACATATAAAACCTTCATGATTTTATGTGTTTGATGTTTTTTCCATGTTTTTGGTCATTATTTTAAAAAGCAGTAAAAGAATAAATTAAAAAAAATTATGCATTTGTTACAAAGTCTAAGAACAAGAATATACATCCTTCAGGTCCTCAAACTTGACATGCAACAAAATGGTTGCAACCTTTCTACAAACACTGGACATTTTCTGATTCAAAACAGCAATTAAGGGACTAGCTGCACTGCCAGCTTCGTTTTTCCTTCTACTATAATGCTTATTTTATTCAATTACATACTTACCAAAGTTCCTTCTTTATTATCTTCTTTTGTCCCAATGGCCCCGCAACGGTCTCCACAGTAGAAATCTAACAGCCTTCAAATCATAATTAAGGCATTTGTTTTAGTATAAATTAGATAAAGTAGGATTATGTCAAACTATTAAAACACTCCTGACTTTTTCAGCCCCCAAGACAGCACAGTTTCAAGATAAATGCCAACTAAAGTTCACTCAAGCCTGCAACGTGGAGAGATGGATGGAAAGATCAAATTCCTCATGCTTCTGTGCTTTGGGAGTAAGTAAAAGAATTTCCTTATTGCTTGAATCTGAATCTTGAAGCTTCCAAGTAGAGAAATGAGCTTGATAGCTTCTTAAAGATGGGGAACATGATTGCTTTACTCAACAGAGGTAAAATCGCTTCGCCTTTGAAGAGTGAATTTACCGCCTCATGGAGACCCATCCCCACAGCTTTTTGATAGTGGCAACCTTAACTCAAAAGGTAAACTTCGACAAATCAACCCACAAATCCTTTCAAGTGGTGATTTTTGCCACTTCATACAGCCACAGTGGAACTTCAGCAAGCTGTGATTATTTGAGCTCTTGAATCTGATCAAGCACTGCACACAAAGAAAAAGAACATGTTCAGATGCAACCACAGTATTAAATACCTAGAGCTGAAAGTAAATCCGGTGGCCTTTTATGTGAAAATTAAATTGTAATTTCATTTTACCTCTGCAAAAACTGCCTTCACCAGAAGTGGCTAACAAATCATAAAGAAAAAAAAATGTTTTACAGTATTCATTTGGTTTAGTGAAAGCAATATTGATCAGAATGAACAATATGACAGCAAAATTCATTTCAGTTAGGAAAAAAATTGAGGTCCATGGGGCTGCCTAAAGAACCTATCTAGACCAAGGGCCTCAGTTGAGAAATCTCTCTAAATCTTACCTTACCACCACCATTAAACAAGAGGCTCTTGGGGCATCTGCTCCCTATTTCTCAAGACCCTGAAATAGCATTTCTGCAACTGGCAGAATTTTCTGTCAACCAAGTAGCTTATCTTTTAATATCTATGCACAGTTAAACAATTATAATCACTCAAAGTGATTATATCTATTTTGCATGTAAAGTGTTTCCACAGTATCATCTACAAACCAGCCATAGAATAGGTTATGTGAATGGGCACAGAACAAAAAATGATTTGAGTCTTTAAAAAGAACAGGTGGAAAGAATAGGCAGTGACAAGTAATACAAGTCAAAAGGGAACATAAATGTAAGAGCATATAAATAGTGGGAGAAATATATATATAATACAGAGGCAGCATAATAATGGAAGATAGATTTTTTTTATTATACCATTCAAGATTAAAGAGGTTAAAAGGAAACTGCTTGAAAGTATTATTTCCTCCTACTGGGCAAGTTGCAATACATTTCTATAGTTAATTTCTCTATAGATGACCTGTTTGTAGCTCAATTTTATAAGTATTCTCAAATTTTCTGTGATGGAAAAAATCCTTTGTAAAGTTAAAATACAAAGCACTGTAATGATCTCTTCCTTTCCAGAGGAAGAAAGGAAAAAGGCAAATTAGATCTATGCTCTACACAGACTTCTTATTTGAGTTACTTTATTAGGAGACCACATCAGCCTCTTTAAAAATGATCTATCTAGGAAACTGTCATTGCTTACTCTTGTTAACTATGGAGATCAAGTCATGTCAAGTTCTTCTTAAAGAGAAGAAGCAAATTCAGGCTCTGAATTTGTACTACAAATTCCTACAGAAATACAAAGCATGAAACAAAAGGACTAGCATATCAGTAGAATACAACAGTTCTTGTAAAATGAGGAAATAAGCAATATTAAGTGCCAATGTCTAAATCCTGTATTGTGAAACTTGGTCACTCCAATAAAAGATAAAATTAAGATTTTTTATGCAATATGTTGTAACTTTTTTAAAAAATAAAATGTAACAAAAAAGTGGTAGAAAAATAGAGATGTTATACATATGATTTATTCCAGTTCCAAAAGAAATACTGTCAAACATCAATTGCTATAGTCAAAAATTGTGATCTCAAATTGAACACAAAAGGCTTGGACAAAAGTATGAGTATGTAAAATAATAAATAACAAAACAAAATATAATTTCTAGTGTTCATTTATTGGGCCATATTAAAGGATACTTGGGAAGAATTCCAATGATTCTGTTTTCAGTATTCTGTTCATTTGAATATATTGATTTATTTAAAAAAAATAACTGAAGCCCTCAAAAAAAACATCTTAAATAAACCAAAGACTCATAAGCCAAAAAAGAAAAAACAGGAATCATCTGCAATGTATAGTGCAAAGGCTGTAACATCCACTGTGTGGAACAAACAGGCAGAAGACTAGAAGAGTGCAACTATGAACAGCAACTAGTAGTCAGAAAATACAATAAAACACCCCATAATCTTACAACATATGGACAGACTCAACCAGAGTTACAACTGGGAAATGAGCATTTAGAGCAAATAAAATCCAAGAACACTAGGGAAACCTATAAGCTTCGCACTCAGACAAATGAGCCAACAACAGGCACATAGAAATAAACTTCATTTATACACCATTCAAAAGAAACCTTAAAAAGTTTAAAAAGGAAACAAATGAACACCTCCTCACCAACAATCAACACCCAGATAAGCAGGGATGAGTACCAGAATTCATACCAGAGAAAGGTGAAGTAAACAATACCCTAATCAAAGAACAACAAGAGGAAAAAACCCTCTTCAACACTGACAGGGCAAGCTAAGCTACTGTATATAAACAGAGCATACCCCACCTCTTCTAGCACTGAAGATGTTACTTATTCTGGTAACACAACATTCACAAGCAAACAGCCAAATTCAGAGAACACCAAATACTCCATTATCTATGGAATTCTCACAGTTTTCTTAGCAGGTTGTTTGTCATTGCCTACTTCCTAGGGCTGAGAGACAAGGACTGTCACAAAGTCAACTAGCTAAGGTGGGACTGGAACTCACAGTCTCTTAGTTTCTGGCCTGATGCCTAACTGTTACATCAAACTGGCTGTCACACAGAACCATATTTAAAATATTCAAATTAAGAAATTAATTTGGATTACATGGACTCTTTTCAAGCAAAGCAGAAATAACATTCAACTGAACATGAACAGCATCTCAATCACCACATCTAAGATTACTTTATTATCATGAAAGGTGCATCTTTCATGTGCCCGTATTATCAGTATAACAATTTATCTCTCTCAAAAGATAAATATGCAGTATTGAAAACCACAGCTCTAAATAAGCCTTTCTCATTTCCTCTCAGTAGCGAAACCAAGATTAGACTTTTTTGCCTATCAGTTAAACCTCCTATGACTTTTTCCTCTTTCATATCTTCAATCAACAACTTCCCTTGCCAGCTATTTTATTCACAACATATTGGTTAAGACAGCATTCACAATTTCATCTTTTTATTTGGATTACATTAATCCCAAATAATTATATTCATAATTACTGCTACATATTTCTAAGATCTATATATCACTCATAGTATCTGATACATGAAGAATCAAACATCTCCCCATTCCAGCCACCCATATTATAATATATAATTAATGGGTGCTAAAATGTAGCAATTCACACTTCATAAAGCCACATGAATTTTCCAAAATGATGCACGGTTCTGAATTCCTGTATCGCTTCATTAAAAAATAGTTGAGGAAACAAAGAGAAGGAAAAGGGAGAAAAAATGATTTCATGGGACAATGTAAACTAGTATAGCTATGGCTCTTATACTGATTACATTTTTCCCTCTCCTATCCCCCTCTTTTTTCCTATTTTGTACAATCTGGAAACTTGCAAAGTAGTGATGGTTTTGTAACATTTCATTTGGCCTAAAATAAATTGGCCTCTATAGATTTAGTTTCACATGGCCAACACAGCTAAAATTAATTTTTAACTCACACTGTGACTTTCAGCTGAAACTATGTAAAAACACCATTGTTTTTCAATCCATCAACATCAGGATTAAACTCCTGGGGTTTGTCTTTGGAAATAGATTATATTTCTGTTTAAGGAACTGATCCCTTAATTCTGCCTCAGAAATAAATCTATGCCCCATCTTTACAAATCCCTTATTCATATTCCCAATCCACATTGCACTGCAGTTCATCTCCAAATACTATGCAATTTATAAACATGGAGTTGCTTCAGATTATTAGAGCCACTGTATGCTACATGCACAAACAGAAAAGTAGAAAGGCACTTTCTCATTTTCTACAATTTAGATGCATCTGTTCTAGATTTGGAGAACCATACCTATTGCTGCTATCTTGGCCGAGAGTAGATTCTTTAATATCCCCAACTACTGGTGCTTTTTAATCTTGACAAAGGATAGACTGGTTCTGATTTAGTCCCTCTTCAAATTATTCGGACTATGTTAACTCCTATGTTGTGGATTTAATAAGACCAACACAACTTTTGGGTTAATCAGAGACAATTTGTATATTGCGCAATAGGTTCAAAGCTCTGTACATGAAGCGTTGAACAAAGACAGAAATTAGGTACAATGGTTTTTATACCCTTCTAGACAAAGGATTCTGTTAACTCAGCAATTCATATGGTCATATACATTTGTCATTTTTAATTGACATTTCCTAATTACTGAGTTTCTTTGCAAAACAGTTATAATTCTTTTTGAAGCATAGACTCAAATCATTTTCTGACGATAGACAACTTTTAACTCATGTGGATCCCCTTGACCTAACCAACCTTTAAGCTGTATGTCATTAGAATGTTCCTTTCTTCTGACAACTTAGAGGCCTCCTAGAGGTACCAAAAGGATTTTGGCTGAGTTTGTACTTTTTCCAACCGGATGCATTCCTTTTAAGAATAGAGTGAATAGAAAGTTATCCAGTGGTCATCTATCAGAGCCCGCTTCATTTACATTACCTACTTTTTCAAACAGTTCCAAGTGACAGTTTGCTCATTAAGTGGCATTTCTTTGAATATAAAAAGGATATGAAATTCCTTTTATGTGTTTATTGTAAGAAAAAGTATTTTTAAAAAATAATTAAAATAAAAGTAACATAAGCTTTATATAAAACTCCTTTCTGAATGTTTATATAGTATTTTCTTCAACTCTTACCTTAATATGTACCTTTATTAATTGTATCTTATCTTGACTCTTGGCTGTGACCAAAATTTATATACATGTTATTACATTTGTTTACATTCCTTTACTAATTTCCATATTAATTATTTGTGGAAATTTCCTATGTAATAATATGCCTATGTTCAGATAGCATAGTAAGCCATTGTTTGTTCAAGTATTATATCCAAAGTGCCTGAATATACTCACAACATAGCACACCACAAATATCTTTTGATATGTGGTGTGAAAATTCAGATCCTAAGGGTACGTATAAGTGCTAAATATTAAGTTTTTCTTTAAAACAAGTAATTTAAATAAACAATGTATCACTTATAACTGAGACTAAACATTTTCTTAACTTTGTGTTCCATAAATCATTAAAAAATATATTTTAAAAAATAGCAAGTCAAAGAGAATAACAGGATCAAAGTTAAGACTTTCCTAAGTCTTAACTTTCTAATAATATACAGAAAACCATCCTGCAAAATAATAAATCATGCATGACAAATTAATTATGATAAATAATGTGCAGATAAACAGAAAAACTGAATCTAAATGTCAAATGATAAACAAAGGAGTGCATTCAGAGGAATGGGCTATTTCCAGCATGTTGGCTAATAAGTTATTTTCTGAATTAAAAGGAGTTGGCTTTTCAGTTAATTCAGAAGAATATTCCCAAATCCAGTTATACCACCATTTTATTTTACACCACATTCCACACTATTTTTTATTCCATTTTATTGCGAGGTTTATTTATTTCCACAATACATGTGTTTGGCAATTGCACAATATGGAGCCATGGTGGTGCAGTGCTTAGAATACAGTATTTCAGGCTAACTCTGCCCACTGCCAGGAGTTCAATCCTGACCGGCTCAAGGTTGACTTAGCCTTCCATCCTCCTGAGCTTGGTAAAATGAGGATCCAGATTGTTGGAGGCAATATGCTGACATTGTAAACCACTTAAGAGTGTTGTAAAGCATATGAAGCTGTATATAAGTGCTATTGCTATTGCTATGCTGATTCATATTAATGAAGTAAGCTCTGATTTATTGAACATGACACTCTGAATATAAACTAGCAACTTGAACACACTAGATTAAAATGTAGCTATCTAGTTTGCATTTCAGTGCATAGTGTTCTTGGAAGAAATATCCATCTGGGTTCAGTTCGAAGTGGGAAGAAAGACACTGGAAACATGGAGCCTGCTTGGAAAGATGGTTTAATGGTGGACAGGACCACATAGTTTGAGCTCCTGGGCAAAAAAGAGCACATGGGTAAGAGAGAGAGGGGGGGGAATTTATACCCTCTCTTAGGCCCTGCCTTGGAGCTTCCTGTTTCTGATTGGTTGTCAGACTACCATGGGGCCATGCAGGGGTAACTTTGTAGGTTGTCTTGAATCCCAGGCCTGGTTGAATCTTGCTGGGTGATGATGTAATGAAGGGGCTTTGGGCAATTCCTATTATGGCTTAATGGCTTTGTCCTGGTTTGGATCTTGAATGAGGGCTAATCTTATCATGTCCTGAGGGGCATGTCTTTTGTGTTGTAGATAAACTGGCCCAGCCTTTGTCTTGTAGATATGTTGGCATCAAAATATCTGCTGGAGGGGGGGCCCAGGGAGCTGAGGCTCTGTCTTTAGAAACATGTTTCTCCTTTAGGGAAAATATAATATTCTACCTTTTTAATATTTCCTAGAATATTTCATTTTCCTAGGAGACGGGTGGGTGCTAACTTCCTACAGTGTAAACCAGCACTACAACCCATGAATAGACATGTTGGGCATAGACATGTACAGCTTTTATTCTATGTCTTTCATTTCTTTTACTTCACAAAAGGAAATAAACAATTTTATTTTTGGTGAGATAAAACCTATGTATTCAAAACTCATGTTTAAATGAATCAGATTTTACTGAATGAACCCAATTGCATGATCAGTTCATGCACAAGAAAGTTACTCCAGTTCTTGGACCTTGCACAGTGCACACGCTGCAAGATAACAAATCATATTCCTGCATAGCACAAATACAATGGAACTGGAAAGAGCCCAAAGGATCCAGAGATGAAAATATATTTAACCCAGATGTTTGAAGTATGCTAAGGGCATGCATGTAAGCAGTCTTTCTACACACCACCAATGCAGTTTTAATTATTAGTTTTAATCCTGGGAAATCGCAGCTCAGAATATTCTAAGCCACAAAGTTCGCTGAAGGATTTTGGATCAGTTGCTCTCCTTCTCCTTCCCAAATCTACCTTGACGACTGCTACCAATAAAAGGACGGAGGAAGGAGGCGTGCTATTTTAAGCGGCTTGGAAGTTTGACAGAAGGTAAATGCAATTTGTAAAAAAAAAAAAAAAATCCTCTGCGTGCAGCATGTCGGCGTTGAGATAACCATGCGAGGGTTTTCCAGTCAAATGAAAAATAAATAAATAAATAAATAAAATAACCGCGGCAGGACCTTTGCTCCTTTCTCTTTACCCCATTACCCGTTTCTAAAGCCTTCTCCATATTTTGAACCTGCAGTGCAATTACACCGCTCGTCCTCCTCGCTGTACCTCACCCCAACTGCCCTTCGCTTATTCACAAAAGCCAACCGATTCCCGCAGAAACCACCCTTGGCCGCCACTCTCGCTCGCAGGAAAGACACGGGAAGCAAAGGCTGGCGCCAAGTCTGAACCGGGTGGGCGGAATTGCACGAAGTCCACCCCAGTGATTGGGCTACACACGTCAGTTCTCTCTACCCCCCCCCCACACACACACACCTCCCCCAAAACCTCCGTGCGGGGCTATATTTAAGCGCAGGCTGCTCCGGGTTTTTTTGTACCTTGATTGGGAGGGCGAACTTCAAGCTGCAGCCTTGCGGTTACAGCCACAAAAGCCAGACCGTCTCCGGGACCGGGAGGCGAAGGCGAGACGGCGCTTAGCTCCCGCCCCTTTCCACTCCCACCCGGGCGGTTCGTTAGCAGGCGGTACTCCGAGGGGGTGCTTATTATTATTATTATTATTATTATTATTACCTCCACGGAATCACGGGGTCCTGAGCCGCCTCCGACCCGCAGCGGAGACCCACGCAGTTCGTCTAACTCCGAGGAGTTTGTGGCTCTCTCGCTCGCTCGCTCTCTCGGCGACGGGAAGGCTGCTCCTGCCCGCTCAGTCGAGCCGGAGGATCCGATCCCTGTTTCGTCGCTCCGGCCTGAGCCGAATCATTTCGAATTTCCGGCAAACTTTGCTTTATTTTTTTTCCCCCCTCCCACCCACCGCCCGCTGCCCCTCTCGGCCCGGACCCTCCCGCTCAGCTCAGGCCGCCATTTTGCCGCGGGGCACGCCGGATAATCCGGCGGAATCCCCACGTAGCGGCGTGGTTGCATCATCACCCCATTAAAAAAAAAAGAACAGAAGAAGAGCCGGAGGAAAGCGAAGAGGGGAGACGGGAGGGGGGGAGGCTGCTCTGGCGTCGGGAGGGTTGCCATGGCAATGAGGAAAATCGGGGGAGGCGGGGGAAGGTGTGAGGGGCGCGAGGTGGTCCTTGCGCTTCTCTGCGGCGTTTTTAGGCAGCGCTTCTGCCGCGTTCATCCCCGAAGGGAACCCTCGAGGAATGGAAAGGGGCTTCGTTTTGAACGCGAGTAAGCTTCTGGAGCCTTGTACTCCTGTTTGGAAGAAAACCTGGCCTATCTGGGTGAATGCTCGGATGCACTTATTCAACGTTTTAAAGTAGTGAATTTCTCAGACCCGCAGGCACTCGCTGCCTTGGATGAATGAATGATGGAGTTTTCTGCAGAAGGTGACAAACTTAGCTCTCTCTGTGTGTGTGTTGCTATTAAAAAGAAAAGGACTGGTGACTTTAAAAGATAACTACTGCACTTTCAAATGAATAAAATATTGATTAGGATTGGGATCAGTTTATAGCAACTGCATAGATTATCCCCAGGATGACCTGTCCCAAAATGGCACTTCAAATCTATCACCCACTGGCTTTGTTAACTGAATCCATCCACTTTCTGTTGCTTATCCTGTTTACTTCCACCTTTTCCAGATTTATCCAGAAAGCTGAGCCTTTGCATAATGTCCCCAAAATTTCAGCCTGCTCATTTGTGCTTCGACTGAGAACTCTGGACTGATTTGTTAAATAATCTGTTTTCTTGATAATCTATGGTTTTCTCAAGGGATTTCCCCAATACTAACATTCAAAAGTGTGGATAAAATTTTACCAGTTGGCAAAATACACACCCAGACACTTATAAAGGCAAAATCGGGGAGGGGTGGGGGAGGAAGTGATGAAATACACATTGTAACTTTATAGTCATAACTATACCATTTTTGGACTTGTGAACAAGGTGACACAAATGCAAAAGGATGGAATTTGTGGGGAGATAACATACTGTCATTTTGACTTCATTCTGGTTAGGAACAAATGTCTCAGGACTGGATCCATAGGCCAGGGATTTCAAATTGAAATTGTCAAGAGTAATTCGCCAAAGGACAACAACACAGAAATCTTTCCATATAATGATACAAAATATCATAGCAAATCAAAAACTTTGACTACCCAAGTATGCTATTTATTTATTTATTTATTGGTTCGATTTATCTGCCACCCTTCTCCGGAGACTCAGGGCGGCTTACAATACGTTAAGCAATAGCCTTCATACTTTTGTATATACCTGCTTAGTAGGGCTTTCAGCCCCCCCAAGCAGTGTTCTTTTTATACAAAGTCAGTTTATTGCCCCCACAATCCGGGTCTTCATTTTACCTACCTCGGAAGGATGGAAGGCTGAGTCAACCTTGAGCCTGGTGAGATTTGAACTTGCAGTAATTGCAGGCAGCTGGCAGCTAAGTGCTACTTAACAGCACTTTAGTCTGCTGCGCCACCAAGACTCTTTTAGCACCCACCCCTCTATAGAAGAATGAAATATTCTAGGAAATATTAAAAAGACAGAATATTTCCCCTAAAAGATAAATAAAAATCTTAAAGGGAACAGAAACTCATCCTCAGATTCCTGCCCCCAGCAGATATTTTGGTGTCAGCCTATCTACAAGACAAAAGACCTTTACTCTCAGAACATAATAGGATTAGCCCTCTACCCATCTAACAGCAGAGCTCACCATATGGCACCTGGGGATATTACATCAGCCCAAGGTTCAACCATACTTGATTCAGACAAACATGACTCCACATGGGAGTCTGACAACAACCAATAGAATACATCTCTTGCACAGGAAGGGCAAGGGCAGGCTCAAGAGAGGGTATAAATCAGGGGTGAAATTCAATGTGGGCATGGCTTAGTGGGCGTGGTAGGGGAAGTATATTGCAAAATCTCCATTCCCTCCCAGCCAGAGGTGGTATTTGCTGGCTCTCCGAACTACTCAAAATTTCCGCTACTGGTTCTCTAGAACCTGCTGGATTTCACCCAGGGTATAAATACCTCTCTCTCTCTCTCAAACCCATGCGGTCCTGTCCACCAATAAGCAATCTCTCCAATCAACCTCCATGTTTCCAGTGTCTTTATCCCCACTTGGAACTGAACCCAGATGGATATTTCTCCCAACACTATTAAACAGTGTATTATATTAAAATATTGTATTGTGAAAACAGAGTTCCAAAACAGAATTACAGAAAACCAATTTCCTTTGTTAATAACAAAAGCAACAATATTTGGGTTTATTACCGGGTTCATAGTATTGTTTCTTCAATATACTGTATCTAGGTTGGTATGAGCTAGGAAGTCTATCTCATTAAGAACTAGCTGGCCAAATCTTGCGTTCTTCTCCTTACTGAGCAGAGATCTCCTTTGGGTTTTTTTCTGAGTCATTTCCCTTTACCTCTTTCCTGCAAAGTTTATCCCTTTTTCACCCAGCAAAGCAACATTCAGACACAATCTTCCTCTTTGACCATCTCTTTCCTTTCCTCAAGTAGGCCCAATCTGTTTCCTCTAGCCAAGCCTCACCTTTCCATTGCCTACAAAGCAGTGGTGAAATCCAATTTTTTTTACTACTGGTTCTGTGGGCATGGCTTGGTGGGCATAGCAGGGGAAGGATACTGCAAAATCCCCATTGCCTCCCCACTCCTGGGAGAAGGATATTGCAAAATATCCATTCCCACCCCACTCTGGGGCCAGCCAGAGGTGGTATTTGCCGGTTCGCTGAACTACTCAAAATTTCCGCTACCGGTTCACCGAACTACTCAACATTTCCACTACCAGTTCTCCAAACTGCTCAACATTTCCACTACCGGTTCTCCAGAACCTGTCAGAACGTGCTGGATTTCACCCCAGCTGAGCCACCAGGAGCTCTGATGGTTCAGCAGACTAAAGCACTGTTATTAACATCCACTTACATCTGCTGCCTGCAATTACTGCAAGTTCAAATCTCACCAGGCTCAAGATTGACTCAGCCTTCCATCCTTTCTAAGGTAGGTAAAATGAGGACCCAGATTATGGGGGCAATAAACGGACTTTGTATAAATATACAAAAGTATGAAGGCTATTGCTTAACACATTGTAAGCTGCCCTGAGTCTCCGGAAAAGGGCGGCATATAAATCAATTTTTTTTAAAAAAAGCCAGCACTGTCTCAGCAGCAACCCCCACCACTGTACAATGTTGGATAGGTATGCTGCTAAGTGCGAAAGGCATCGAGATATTAAGTGCATGATCCAACTAATGAGGCCCTGTATTTGTCAGGCAACCTGCCATGTCAGCTTATATTATATCACTACAGCCATACCATTCCTCTGGAATACCTCCGGAATACCTCCTGTGGCCCAACCTTTTCGTCAATATGGTGAACAGTGCTCTCGTTTTGCTAGGAAGCAACTTCAGCACTTACCAAGTATTGTTGTGAACCAAAGAGAATTGTTTGGAGGAGTTTGAACTCTGTTCAAAACTATAATGTTTTTTATTTGGCTTATGGTGTTGCACATACCAAATTCTGGGTACTTACAACCAAAGGTTAAACAATAAAAATATCAAAACCACAAATATTAACCTGGCACAATCATTAAATTTTCAAATGCAATTCACCACTAAGTTCTCTATCAATGGAACGGAATGGAAAAAGAACACTTCCTGGGTCCCATAAGATAGCAACATTTAAGGGGAGGGACAAGGAGTGTGCTCACCCTATCTGATCTGGTAGGACCAGTAAATGTGCTTAGGGAGAGTTGATTCCACAGATAGCCTGGTCCAGTGCCATATAGTGCTTTAAAAATAATAACCAGGACCTTGAATTTCACCTAGAAGGAAACTGGGAGCCACAAAGCTTGCACAACTGGGTGTAACATGGGTAAACCTAGGAGCACCCATCACTGCACATCATTGCATTCTGGACCAGTTATAACTTGGTGATCTTCAAGGCAGCCCCATGTAGAGGGTGTTTGAGTAGTCCAAACTGGAAGTGACCAAGCCATGAATCAACTCGAACATGGCCTCCCAATCCAGAAAGTTTATGCCTTTGCTTTACAAATAAGAAAAATAGCAAAAATGCATCTTCTAATATAACTATTTAAAATCAAAAAGTATATGTAAATTTAGTTTTAAAAGAATTGCCATATTTTTCACAGGAATGCAAAAGTCTATTATACCATTTTTATGATAAAAGGTAAAAAAACCAAAATTAAATCTAAAAGATTTAGCTTTCTAAAAGGATTATCCTATATAATAAGATGTATAATCACTGTAGTGTTGTGTGAGTTTATTCAATTGTGGCTTAGTTAACAAACCCTGGTTAAGCAAAGTGTATGGACCTGGTGATTTGTACAAAGATGATACAAGCTTTAAGAAAATGTTAACAAAAGGCAGGTTAATTTTTGATTAAAATTAAAGAAACTTATTCCCAGATATATATTTTTCTAAAAACCCAGGCTGTGGACATCATGAATTCCTATCTGGCCAATTAGGAATCACTAGCAGAATTATTGGAAAGAAGTTGCATCAGTTTGGGAGGATCTCTTAACTCAAACTCCAAGAAGCTCCATACTCCTTATAAAACCATAGTGCATCCAGTTTTGGTCACCACGTTATAAAAAAGATGTTGAAACGTTGGTAAAAGTGCAGAGAAAAGCAAGATGATTAAAGACCTGGAGACTAAACTATCTGAAGAATGGTTGCAGGAATTGGGTATGGCTCAGGGGTGAAATCTAGCAGGTTCTGACAGGTTCTGGAGAACCGGTAGCAGAAATTTTGAGTAGTTCAAACCAGCAAATGCCACCTCTGGCTGGCTCCAGAATGGGGTGGGAATGGAGATTTTGCAATATCCTTCCCTCATGAGTGGGGAGGGAATGGGGATTTTACAGTATCCTTCTCCTGCCATGCCCACCAAGCCACACCCACCAAGCCACGACCACAGAACCGGTAGTAAAAAAATTTGGATTTCACCACTGGTATGGCTAGTCTAGAGAAGTCTAGAGTCTAGTCACTAGTCTAGAGAAAAGAAGGGCTGGGGTGACATGATAGCAGTATTCCAGTATTTGAGGGGCATAACAAAAAACAATGGAAACTAATCAAGGAGAGAAGCAACCTGGAATTAAGGAGAAATTTCCTAACAGAACAATTAACCTATGGATTAGCTTGCCTTTAGAAGTTGCTTCTAAAATGCTTCATCGCTGGAGGTTTTTAAGAAGAGACTAGTCCAGGGGTGGGCAACTGTGGCCCTTTTACAACCTGTGGACTTCAACTCCCAGAATTCCTGAGACAGCTGAAACTCGTGGCGTCACATGACATATCATGACTTCCCTCCCCTTCGCTAAACCGGGGGTGGGGGTGGCCAGTGTGTGACACATCCAGCCCATGGGCCGTGATTTTGACATCCCTGGTATAGGGTCTCCCATTTGAACAGGAGGTTGGACTAGAAGACCTCCAAGGTCCCTCCAACTCTATTCTGATTGATTGAAAATCCTGGCATTCAGCATTAGACCTGCAGTTTGTCACAAATGTTTGTTCTTAACTTCAGGAAGCTACGATGTCTGAGATTATTAAAAAATATAAGGTTCTGTAATTCCTTTACAATAAAAAGTAAAGATAAGATAATAA
The DNA here is from genome assembly GCF_059756535.1 of Pantherophis guttatus. Taxonomy (NCBI): domain Eukaryota; kingdom Metazoa; phylum Chordata; class Lepidosauria; order Squamata; family Colubridae; genus Pantherophis; species Pantherophis guttatus. The sequence continues at coordinate 285,057,023 of NC_142063.1, read as the reverse complement.
ATGGAGAATTGGATTCATATGTCATGCTAAGCTATAATTTGGTTGCCCGTGTCTTATTGAATAAACCACAGTTGATGCAATTAAAATAACATTAGGGTAGCAAATGTGTTTTGTTTAATTTTGACTTAGTGTACTGTACAGACAAGGCTATTATTGGAAAAGTAACAACAGAAGGGGAGTTAAATTTTACAATGACAAATGCTTGTGCAGCAGACAATTATCTTGTTTCTGAATTGGTTGCTGTTACAACTTCACACCTCTTTAATGAGTTATAGGAAGGGAGGGCAAATTACCCCAACAACAGTCTTTTGAAACCTCTATTATGTTTTGTGCTATTCTGAGCATAATGGTGAATGTACAAAATGTTTTCAGGAACCCTTTCATGTTTTGTCTCTTCTGTATTTCTTCTAGTGAACAAATAAAAAAATAGATGCAATTGTGGTAAATGTATTGAATTTTGAAGCTAACATAGATATGTATTTCCATGGCTGAGAGAAAACTACAGCAGTTATAGTAACAGAAGTCTCCTTTTTCTGTTATGTTACCAATTACCCAAAATTTCACCTCTCAGTGTCTATCAATTCTGCCTTCTATCGACTTAGGCACTTGCAACCCAGTACTTTCAAAAGACTTAGTAGAGCAACAAACTGCAGGGCATCAGGCTTTATGTTCTGGAAGCAATGTATAGCTAGTTTCTATGGTAACAGATATATTACCATAAAAGACTTTTCTAATTTATTATGGTGCAAAAGCATAAAAGAAATACAAAGAAATGCAGTAGAAAAAACCTGAAAGGTTGTGTTTATAAAATAAGAGGCCAACACACACGATTGGCATCAAGGTTTGTTCAAGGTTTTCTTGGCAATTCTGTGGATTATTCTCAATATAATACTACTGTGAATCTAGATCATATTACAGAACATACTCTTAATTATTAGTTATTCCAGATGTGCTCAGACCTATCGCCTATGAACAATATACAGTTATTTCACCAACCCCCTATTATAATTCTGAATGGTTTTACATTACTCTAATCATGGTTTGTTTAATCATGTTTTAACATGACATAGCACGTTGTGAGGCTTTACATAACATATCATGACAACCCCAAGGAAAGTATGCTGCAGTTTATTGCAGAATATAAATACAGGCAATACAAGCCAAGTTTGGCTGAGATATAACTGGTTTTATGTCAAGCAGTAAGCTTCATGACCCAGGCAGGATTTGAACCAGCAATGCTGACTAAACAGCCATTGGCTTTCTAAGTGTCACCAGCACAACTATATTTATAACACATTGTTGGAAGAAATATCCATCTGGTTTAGTTCCAAGCCAGGAGAAAGGCACTAGAGACAAAACGGAGGCTGGAGGCTGATTTGAAAGAGAGTCAATTTATTGATGAAGCAGAACCACCAAGCACATGTGATTCTAGGCAGCTGACCAGATCAGTGGTGGGTTTCACTTACCTTTGCTACCAGTTTGCTCATGCACGCACCACTTCTGTGCATGCGCAGAGTGTATTTGATGACATCCAGGTGGGTGGATGGAGCATCCCACTGCCGCTGCTACCAGTTCACCCGAACCGGGGCAAACCAGTAGCAACCCACCACTGGACCAGATGGAGTTGAGAGTAGGTAGCTTTTATACGTTCTCTTGGGCTTTGCACTTGAACTGCCTGTTCCTGTGCAAGAACATGTATTCTATTGGCTGTTGTAGGGATCATAGCTGGCTCTGTAGGTTGTCTGAGCTCAGTTTGGTTGAAGTTTGGAGGGTGATGTGATGTCCTTAGGAGATTGTGCAATGTGGTGAGTTCTGCTGCTGGATGGTAGTGGGTTAATCCTATTACTTCCTGAAGGGTCATGTCTTAATCCCTTCACCCTGGAGATGAAGGTCTTTTGTTTTGTAGATAGGCTGGCCCAATCTTTCTCAATGGGCACAAAATATCTGCTGGGGGGAGCGGGGAGCTGGGGCTCTGAGTTTTTGTCTCCCTTAAGATTTTTATTTCTCTTTTAGGGGAAATATTTTATCCTGCCTTTTTAAATATTCCTCAAAATATTTCATTCTTCTAGGAGAGAGGTGGGTGCTAACTTCCTACAACATTAATTGTAGAAAACTAAGATAATACAACGTGTGTGTGTGTGTGTATTATATATACTAGTATGGGGATGATGGTCTACATTGTAACACAAAAGTAGAGAATCATAAAGTCGTTTGGATAGCACATAAAGTTCACTTTCTTTCAATATATGTTCCTGACAATTCAAAATCCAGTAGCAAATTGTGGTGCATGTACAATGGAAAGAAAAAAAAATCTTGTCAATAGGATCCTATTTGTATGGCCTTGGAATTGTGCAATGGAAGAAATACTAGGAAATTTATACTCTTGCTGGAAAGCCAGTGCTGCATTGGATCATACATCAGCCGGAGGTATTTCAAGAAAGGCCCTCAATACTTTGCCCTCCATAAATTCTCTGAATCCTCTCTCTGTGCTGGAGTCAGATAACAAACAGAAAGACAATGACTCCAAGAATCCAGGCTGTCCATCTGCTCTGCACTTCCAGATTCTTGCTTCCCAAGCGCCAGCTGATGAAATTTTCATAGCTGTAGTGAGGTTTCTCATTTCCAGCAGGCTGTGTTGCCTTGAAGCTTCCACAGTTGTGCCCTGTTCAGGTTTCCATGGGTGTCTGTCCAAGGTGACAATGATAGGAGCCATTTGCTCTCTTAACAGTCCTCTTAAAGCTCAGGATTTCAAAGCAAATGACACATTAACACGTTATAAGAGATTAAGAGCCTCTTTTAGAGACTTTCTGAGTTCTGCTTCATGTAGTTAGGGGTCACACCTTTTAAATTCAATCTCATTATGTCCAAGGTCAAACAGAAAACCTCCTTTCCACAGAAACTTTGGGTACCACACATCTGTTGTTTCTCTGTTGGTGACATGTTGCCATGTATTTGGATTTTGTAAATTATATGAAGATAAATATGGCCTAACTAGGGATGGACAATTAATTGGTGATCAAAATTCCCACATATTTTGGCTAGAGCAGTTAAAATTATGATCTATTGGACAATAATATTAATGTTGTCACCAAAGGTGGTAATGTAAATGAAGCGGGCTCTGATAGATGACCACTGGATAACTTTCTATTCACTCTATTCTAAAAAGCAATGCATCCGGTTGGAAAAAGTACAAACTCAGCCAAAATCCTTTTGGTACCTCTAGGAGGCCTCTAAGTTGTCAGAAGAAAGGAACATTCTAATGACATACAGCTTAAAGGTTGGTTAGGTCAAGGGGATCCACATGAGTTAAAAGTTGTCTATCGTCAGAAGATGATTTGAGTCTATGCTTCAGTAATCTACAAAAAGAATTATAACTGTTTTGCAAAGAAACTCAGTAATTAGGAAATGTCAATTAAAAATGACAAATGTATATGACCATATGAATTGCTGAGTTAACAGAATCCTTTGTCTAGAAGGGCATAAAACCATTGTACCTAATTTCTGTCTTTGTTCAACGCTTCATGTACAGAGCTTTGAACCTATTGCGCAATATACAAATTGTCTCTGATTAATCCAAAAGTTGTGTTTGTCTTATTAAATCCACAACAGTGGTATGGCAAGTATTTTATAGTGGACTTTTTTTAAAAATAGGTTGGGATTTTTAATGGATTTTTTATAAAGAAAACTTATTCAGTTCAAAAAAAAAAAACCAATTTAAAAATTGAAATATCTTTCTTGAAATTGGCCATTAAAATTTAGTGGCCCCATTTCAGTTTATTCATCTCCAGTCTATGATCTAGAATATGCCTTCCCCAGGCTTATTCCCTTCTAGATGTATTGGATCTATACATCCCAGAATTACCTACTAATGTGATCATATTATAAGAATAGTATGGGTTATGGCACAGTGTATATAGTACACACTGATTTCAGGATTGCTTGGCTATGCTATAGTTCATGTGCAATGCAGAGATTTAGACTAGGTGGCATTGTTATACTACTTAAGTCAAACAATCTCATGGCAAAGGAGTGTAAATAGCTGACAATAGAATTCTATAACTTTAATTCTAGAAGAATTTCAGTTCTTACCTCTGAGACAATTACTAGCAAACCCTAATATTTTCAAATGAAAATCCAAACCTACAATCTGCTAGAACATCTATGAATCCCTTGTCTTTGACTTTCTTTAAATGCATACAGTAAAATATATTCATATTTTATATTATTATTTTTATATTATATATAATAAATATATATTATATATAATAAATACTATATATGTATTATATTTTATAATATATATATTATATATTATAAAAAAGATGTACTGGATGCTGACATTCATTATGCAACATATTTAATAAAAGGTAAAGGTTCCCCTCGCAAATATGTGCTAGTCGTTCCCAACTCTAGGGGGCAGTGTTCATCTCCGTTTCAAAGCCGAAGAGCCAGTGCTGTCCGAAGACGTCTCCGTGGTCATGTGGCCAGCATGACTAAACGCCAAACGCTGTTACCTTCCCACCAAGGTGGTCCCTATTTTTCTACTTGCATTTTTTATGTGCTTTTGAACTGCTAGGTTGGCAGAAGCTGGGACAAGTAACGGGAGCTCACCCTGTTAACACGGCATTAGGGATTCGAACCACTGAACTGCTGACCTTTTGATCGACAATCTCAGTGTCTTAGCCACTGAGCCACTGTGTCCCTTTTAACATATTTAATAATATAAACAATACTAATATAGTGTTGCTTGTTAGAATCAATTGCTAATTAAATTCTCTCTGAATAACAGAATTGGAAGGGACTTCAGAGGTCTTCTAATCCAATCCCCTGCTCAAGCAGGAAACCCTATATCATTTCAGACAAATGGTTGTCCAATCTCTTCTTAAAAACCTTCACTGTTGGAGCATCCACAATTTCTGGAGGCAAGTCATTCCACTGATTAATTGTTCTAATTATCAAGAAAATTCTCCTACCCTAGGTTGCTTCTCTCCCTGATTAGTTTCCATCTATTCTTCTTCAGGTGCTTTGGAGAATAGATTGACCCCGTCTTCTTTGTGCCAGCCCCTTAAATATTGGAACACTGCTTTCATGTCACCCCTAATCCTTCTTTTCATCAAACTAGATTCCTGCAACTGTTTTCTGTATGTTTCAGCCTCCACACATACACCCAATCATCTTTGTTGCTCTTCTGTCCATTCTTTCTAGAGTCTTTTATGTTGTGGCGACCAAAACTGGATGCAATACTCCAAGTGCGTTCTTACCAAGGCATTATAAAGTGTTATTAACACTTCATGTAATTTTGCTTCTTTCCCTCTGTTAATGCAGCCTAGGACCATGTTGGCTTTTTTGCCATTGCAGCACACTGCTGCCTCATATTTAAATGGATGTCCACTGGGAATCCAAGATCCCTCTTGCAGTTGCTACTACAGTATTGAGCCAGTATTCTGTATCTGTGCATTTGTTTTCTTCTTGCCCAAATGTAGGCCTTTTCTCACCATTGAATTTCATTTTGTTAGATGGGGCCTAGTATGCAGATTTGTCAAGATCACTCTTTATTAACAAGTATAAAGTAAATTAACACTTTTTCATAAACTATACTGCTAAAAAAAATAAAGGTAACACAAGCAGAAGACATCTGAATGAATGAAATAGCCTTATTAAATACTTTGTTCGTTACATACAGTAGTTTTGTGTTCCCTTTAGTTGTTTGAGCAGTGTATAAACTACTGTATGTAAAGAACAAAGTATTTAATAAGGCTATTTCATTCATTCGGATCTCGGATGTCTTCTGCTTGTGTTCCCTTTATTTTTTTTGAGCAGTATATTTTAAAAAGACTCTGGTTGATCTTGAAATCTATGCCAAAGAAATCTGGATGTATAGGGTAGATCAGTGATGGCTAACTTTTTCCGGGCTGAGTTTCCAAAGCACCCGAACCGTGAAATTGCAATGTGTGTGCGGCCCCCCACATGCGTCCCTCCCATGCATACGCAGCAGAGACCCGGCGTGCGCGCATGTGCAGCAGAGCTGAACTGGGGCGACGGCTCGCATGCCCACAGAGAGGGTGCTGTGTGCTACCTGTGACACAGTGCCATAGGTTCGCCATCATGGGGGTAGATGCTGTTTAAAAGCTGAATTTTAAATAGCTTAAATGTTTAAACTTAAATAGCTTAAATGAAAAGTAGAAGATAATATTTTAAAATTAATTTTCAAGAAGCATCATTTTCTATAGAAGGTTCCACGGGAAGGTCATGTACAAAAACATTAGTCTTTTTGTTTCTACAATCCTGATTACTGATTGACTGGCTTCCCTTGACCCAGTGTTAATTGACGGGAAGAAACTTGGGACAGGTTGCCTTTTGATCAGGAAGTGTTATCAGAACCCTTGGCATCTCAAAGTCACAATCATGCCATTCCTAATTGGAAACTGGATCTACATACAAAGGACCAGGAAGATCAAACTGTTACCAGAGTGGGACAATCTATGTCAAAGGTTGCAGACTTTGGCCTTTACAGTATTATGTTGCAACAAGTTGTTATTTATTTAATTAATTGTTATAAGTTTCCATTAAAGAGTGGGATGCCACTTATTTGTTTTTTATAATGATTTTAAATGCATTGTGAGCCACCCTGAGTCTTCGGAGAGGGGCGGCATACAAATTGAATTAATAAATAATAAATAATAAATAAATTATGTCATTATGCCTTAGGCATAAAAAGTCTTGGTGTGTTCCTAAGACAGACTACTATAGAGAATTGGTATACAAACTGACAGTTAAGTCAAATTTCGAGTTTGAGCTAGCATTGCCGGAAAATGAGAGTTGAAACATATTTTGGTCTCTTGGGGAGAGCAGGAAAGTTTTTAAAAATCTTCAGGAAAATATAAATGGAATTGCAACTCTCAGTGGATTGACACATACTTACTCTATATAGAACTTGCAAGGCTCTACTGAGAAGACAGCCTGAAACAGCTAGTAAAGGCAAAACCAAAATATTCACCATAGGTTTTCCTATCTCAGGAAATAATATTGCATTCAAAAATATGAAATCCTATGCTAAAAACACCCCCTACACTACAATTTGAAATCTTTCATAATTTAAATCAGAGATAGTTAATCTTTGATCTGCCTTGGCCATAGTGATTCACCAAGCATTTCTATGTAGCCTTCCAACTCCCCACAATTTTGCCATTGAATTTGGCAGCAAAATTATTTTTTTTCTCAAAAACAAGATTGGAAATCAGTGTGGGAGGCAAATCATTTCAGCTAATCATGCCTGGAGAATTTCAGCTATTTTGCTACCTAATTTCAAATGGCATGATTTTAAGTCGCAGTTTTGGTGGGGGAAAAGGAATTAAAATCTTTTAAGGAATAGAAACTGCAGCAGTTTGTCTCACAGGTCCAGCTTGCTTCTGTTTCCAGTTCTTAATTAGCCTTAAAAAAGTGTATGTGTGTGTGCGTGCTGTTATCTTTTAGTCTTCAGCTGGTCAGTAAAGTCAATTTTGGCTCCAGACTTTGGGAAAGTGTCTCACTTCTGATTTAAATTATTGTGCTAGAAAATGATAATGTTTACAAAATTGTCACCTCTTGGAACATGGTTCTGATTTGATGGATTTTTTTATTTCAAAGTCTTTTATAGAAGAGATAAAGTCACAGAGAGAATTGTAGTTGAGTGGCCATACCCTGTATTCCTACCTTGGCAATGACACAGTGTAACAGGTAGAAAACAAAAGTGAATTTCTTGAAAGAAAATCACCCTTAAATTGTCACACCTGCTATACTGCTTGTTCAACATGTTGCATAAAGGGAGAGGGAAGGAATTTGTGAAAGGAATTGATTAAATCCCTTTATCTTAAATAAAGATTGGTTAAAACAAAGGAACAGAACCTATAAAGATAGAATTTTACAAACCTAAGGTAGTTCTGTCTGAGATATTTTAAAAAATTTTCCAAAATATAACAGCAAATCCAGTGAACTTTCCATGGCAGATGGTTTTGCAGCAATGGATCCCTTCAGGAATGTCCCTGTCCTTTGTACCATCTAATCAGAAAACAAGGTTTCTGTAAGTGATCTAAACAGCCAAGCTTTGATCCTGCTCCAAGTTGATGTACAGTTTTAAAAGTAATGAACAATAGCAATCTTTGCAGTTGGGAAGGAAACATTTGTGTTATTGTGACCCAGTTGTTTACTCCTCTTTCCTACATGTGTACAGACAGCTGTATTCTCTGCCAGCTGAAGCTTCCAATACCTCCTTGCCAGGGAATTGACTATATATTTCTGCAGAAAATGTAGTAACTCGATGTATATGCAAGTAGTTGCACAAACGGTTATCTTTGGTTCTCTGGCCAAATGTGAGATGATTGTCCCTCTATCTTGCATGCATTAGGGAAATGACTCATCTGCGTATGGTAAAGTGAGAGCCAATTCCTCCATAAATGAATGGGAGAAAATTTGTCACTGTGTGTGTTTACCTAGTCAATTTCAATAACTATGCTAAGTAGCAATCCAGTGCCAGCTATCACTGTTGTACTACTCATCCATTTAAGTCTTTGCCTGTCAGAGAAAGAATTCTGCTGCATAGATTTCTCTAGAGCAATGAGCTCTTGGAGGATTATTGCTTCAGTTGAAGATATTTCTGTAGCATTAAGGAGAAATCTTGTGAAATCTGTAATACTGTTTTCCCTGTGGAAGCTTAGTTGTTTATAGGACAGGTTTGGGCAGGCAGAGAAAGAATTACTTTACCTTAGGACACCATTGGTGCTTAGGTGAGTTGTATTACTGCTGGCTCACAAGATAACTCCATGGCCAAGGAGCCTGGTAGTCTGAAAACATAGTTCTTTGAATCAGGCAGGCCATTAACCTCTGGCTAGGAAGATTCTACTCAGATAGGACCACTTAGAGTTCCTCAGCAACAAGCTATTGTTGCCATGTGCTATCGAGACTCATTTTTGTCTGCTTCATGATTGTTCCTTTTTATACTTATTCACTTTAACTAAAATGTGCTGCCTCTATGGGTCCTTTTCATGCTCCATGTGATATGCTTTAATAATCTTTCTTTCTTTCTTTCTTTCTTTCTTTCTTTCTTTCTTTCTTTCTCTCTTCCTTCCTTCCTTCCTTTTCTTTCTTTCTTTCTTTCTTTCCTTCTCCTTCCTTCCTTCCTTAAAAAAGGGCAGTCAAAACATAAATAAGGAGGACATGTAAATAAGTTCAGCTCTCACAAGAAGAAGAAAGAATTCTGTGTTATTACAAAAGTTAAACATATTACAATAAATGTGTGACATCACAAATTTGCTTAAATTTGGTATTTCGGTGTACTGACATTCTTAGGAAGTTAGATTCCACAATATCTTCCTAAATGGATCAATATATAACATCTTACACCATGTTAAAAGAGAGTGTAAAAAGAAAAAAATGACAGCAGGCAGACAAATTAATTGCCACATTCTGTTTTATTTGTTCCTTTGGAACACCTGGCATGTGAAATTAAAGCAATTGTGTAACAAGAATGATAGTGTTACATAATCTTCTAGAGATTCAGATGTACTTCCCTATAAAAATCAGGGTTTATGGCTAACACTGATTTCTCTTTATTGCTATAGAGCTCAAAACTTCATTACAGAAAATACTTGGCCTCAACTTTTTATGAGATTTCTTGCAGCCTGTTCAATCCATTTAAAGGGGGCAGGGCATGCTTCCAAGGGCAGTATGAAGGGGCAAACTGTATTTCATATTACATAAAAGCCACCTTTGTAAAAAGAGAAGGTTGGTAGATTCCTGATTGGGTTGTTCTGGAGCCCATCCGTCCTTGAAGGCTAGGGTATAAAACAGAGCTACAAACTCGGGGGTGAAATACGGCAGGTTCTAACAAGTTCTGGAGAACCGGTAGCGGAAATTTTGAGTAGTTCAGAAAACTGGCAAATACCACCTGTGGTTGGCCCCAGAGTGGGGTGGGAATGGAGATTTTGTAGTATCCTTCCCCCAGAAATGGGGAGGGAATGGGGATTTTGCAATATCCTTTCCCTGGAGTGGGGTGGGAATGAAGATTTTGCAATATCCTTCCCCTGCCATGCCCACCAAGCCACACCACGCACACCAAGCCATGCCTACAGAACTGGTAGTAAAAAAAATCTGAATTCCACCACTGTGCAAACCCATCTTTGAGCTGATGACTACAGAAAAACCATATACCACTATGCCTACTGTCAGGCACTGACTTTATTTGCATGGCCAATAAAATTGAATCCTGAAAGAATCAGGATGGACAGAAAGATTTGTGTTGCGGTTGTTGCACAACAAATACTTAAGACTTTGGAATTTAGTACTAGAAGACACTGTGCTAGCTTCAAAAAAAGTGTTGGACCAATTCACCTAAGTCCTGGAGAGCAATGGCTGTTAACCTTGATTGCAGTGCGAAAGCCACCTGCAATTTTATCTTTACTCTTTCATATTCCTTCCCCCTTAATTTATGTAAATTATTAACGCATTCAAGAAGGTTATTCCACCACACGTGCTTTGTAGTCCCTAACAATTATAAAGTTAAGGAGGGAGGGAAATCATACCTTTTGGTAGCTAACGGTTAAACACCCTGATGCATTTTCAAATCATGACTTGAGGTTGATCCACTAAAAAAGCTGGGTCATTAAGTTTAACCTGTTAGTAAATGATTCGGTGGACCTGTCCCAATCTGATAGTTTTATCATTTACCTTCATCTAATGTAGTTTGATATTTAAGGGTTTAAAAGTGGGAATGGAAGCTTCTTAGAATTATTACCCATGACCTACACTTAATTCACTAATAAAAGCAAGCCTGAGTAGTGTGGACGCAGGACATTAATGACTCAAAAGCAAAGGTCAGAGGAGATGGCCAACTCCTTCCTTTGCTGGATTACTGATACAAACGGCATTTCCTAGAGAGAACGCACTAGTGGAATGGTTCTCTCGCCAGAATTGCTGCTCAAATGATGCATTTTCAATTTTCAAAGTCAGTGAAGATTTAATCATGCAAGCTTTTCTATCAAAGGATTATTCCTGAATTAATTCCTTTGTTTGCATGGTGGTGAAAATAGCATATACATTATTGATTGATTAGATGTATACCCCACCTTTCCTTCAGGAACTTAAAACAAGCGCACTCTATTATTTTCCTCTCAACAGCCACCCTGTGAGGGTGGACTGTGACTGGTTTTTGGCCCAAAGTCACTAATTAAATTCTGTGGCTGAGGGTGGACTTGAACTCTGGGTCTCTGTACTTCTAATCCAAAATCTTAAACACTACCCCCCACTGCCTGTCTACTTTTAAATTAAGCAAATTCCTGCTTAATTAATTAATTGGGTCTTGCTGGCAAGTTAGTCTGCTTAGGAATTCCAAATAAATACACTCCTGTGGAAAAGTTCATAAAGAGACAATCCAGATCAATGACATATTCTGACACAATATAATTTGCTTCAGGGTACCCAGGCTCATTCATGGAAGCAATTCAATGCTTCTGGGTTTCCATTGGACATCACCAAGCCAGTTATATTTGTTTTGCCTTAAGGGTTGTTATAAACGTAACTATTGACTAAGGAATTCTGGGAATTGAAGTCCATACATCTTAAAGTTGCCAAGGTTGAAAAGCGCTATTATAAATCTTGGTTTCAGAGTTAGCACTGGGTGTGAACACAGTCACCGTGACTTACTAACAAACCAGAATCATAAGACATGTCCTGGCATTATCAATGAACCCAGCCATTGACTGTATAGTATGATTTGGCGCTTTCTTCTGGCACTGTAATTAATTCTGACCAATGTTCGTTCTGCACTCTGAATGGGACGGGCCTAAATTTTACCATTTAATTTGCAGCTAAGGGCTGAGTCTATTCTAACCATACTGAGTCAGCACACTAATTGCAATATTTCTCTTCATTTGTAATAAAAGCACTATGAAATCCAACCAGCAACAAGCCTCTAAATCACTAATAGCCTTAGGGTACATTTCTTTTAAGTAAGCTGGCATAACTCCTTTGTTGCTTCCTGGAAATAGTTCAGAAATCAGGAGCTGCTACTACTGATATTGCATAGGCAAATTTCTCTCCCTTGATTTACAATTTTCCTTTCCGCCAGCAAGTTCCGTGTTATACTGTGTTGAGAATTCTGGAAATGGCAGGCCAAATAGATCAGGCAGCACCGGGCTTGGAAGACTGAAAATAAATTGAAGTATCCTTAATAGAATGAACAAAACTTTGGGATCGTGGCCACGTATTTTGTATTTTGGGAGCATCCATCCTTCAGGGCATATATGTTTTTGATTTGGAGCAACATCACCAGAAACCTCGCAATATGGAAAACATTGAACTGGAATGCTGTTATTTCAGGAACACTTAATCATACGCTCAATGATTGGGCGCTCAATCATAAAGCAGCATAGATATCTACTTTGTAAATAGTTTCAAAAGTTAACAGAGGTGTCTGTAAAGTGTGGTCAAAAAAGTAAAGATGTGATGCACATAAAAACCAGAATTTTCACCACATCTTTGCAGTTGCCATCTTGACTTTTTTTAATCAAACCCTGCATACATTTCTACATGGGGACTGATGTGAGGCTCGGGGAGAATGGAAAAGTGAGTTTGTCTGCTATTAAATATATGGACATAGCTGCACAGATTTCCTGTTAGCAATATGGAAGATGGTTTATTTCCTAGTCTCGGTTTCCATCCATAGCTTTCCTTATGGTCTCCCATCCATGTCTTTGGGTTGTTGGGGCTTTTTTTTAAAATCTGCCAAGATCAGCTCGATACTGCCACCTGCTGTGGCATTTTTAGGAAATTGAATTTATAGTATTAAGAATTTATATTTATATAGATTTATATTAGAATTTATATTATTTGGAATGTAAATACAGGTAGTCCTCGACTTAGGACCACAATTGAGCCCAAAATTTATGTTGCTAAGTGAGAAATTTGTTAAGTGAGTTTTGCCCTATTTTATTACTTTTCTTGCCACAGTTGTTAAGTGAACCACTGTAGTTGTTAAATTAGTAACACGGTTGTTAAGTGAACCTGGCTTCCCCATTGGCTTTGATTGTCAGAAGGTTGCAGAAGGTGATCACATGACCCCAGGATACTGCAAAAGAAAAGATACGTTCGTCAAGAATCATAAGGTACAACTCTTAATGATAGTCATAGGGTACAAATAAGCAATCAGGAAACAATATCAATATAAATCGTAAGGATACAAGCAACAAAGTTACAGTCATACAGTCATAAGTGGAAGGAGATGGGTGGTGGGAACGATGAGAAAATTAACAGTAGTATCAGAGGATAAACTCTTGCACCTCAATTCACTTTGGATTAGAACACAATCTACCCCACTCCAATCTAATGAAAGTTTATAAAGACCCCGACCTCTTCCCCCTGCCCGGATTAGCCTCAATAACCCTTCTCCACCCCATTGGACAGAGGACAAGTGCCTCTATACAGCAGCAATCCCCTCTTCCTGTTTCAAAGAGGAAGCAGGTGGAAGCTTTTAGCAAGCAACCTTTATGTCCAGGGGTATATGCTGATGAGCAGCAATTTGAGAGGGTGGCTACCTCTCCGTGCCACAACTTGCACAGATCTACATTTCAACAAAGCCAGCTTCCATGGGGAGATGAATAGGCTAAATAATAAATGATGAGCCACAGACTGTTTCGCTCTTGCCCCATCAGCTCTCCCTCTTTCTTCTGTCTTCCTAACACACACACATATACATTGCACGCACACACAGAGAGAGACATATACACAGCTCCCTTCTGCCCATGGAAGCTATTTGTAAGCAATCCTGGGCATTTAGGGAATGAGGTGCTGAATACCAAAGCATATGCCTGCACACGCATACACGCACAAAGACACACACACACACACACACACATACACACTGCACACATTGTGGCTGCAGAGTCAAATATAGATGTTGGGGACGGGGAAACAATGGTAAGGCATTGGGTTACACTATTGCAGGGTGAACAGGCTGCTAACGGTGAGCCTGGCTGGGACGGGAAAAGAAAGAGGAAGGATACAGTATATAGGAGAACATTCGGTTCACAAAGTCTGATTTAGCACTTACTTCTGCAGGGGCATTTGTTTGCAATGGACCTTGTATGAGCGGCCACTTATGAGTTCTTAATTTAATCTGGCATTGTAGTGGGGTCTACTGTTCTTCTGCAGTTGGTTTTCATAGCCCTTGACTGCCTGCATCTCCCTCCCTTCAGCAACTAGAGGAAGAGGGGAGGATTGGCCCAGGTCCTTGAATACCACTTTATTCTTCCCTCCACACTGCACTTTTTTGTTGTGTTCCAACTGCAACTGCTGCAAACTGCAAAAAAAAGAAAATAGCACCACTGGTTGATTTTAGCAAGTGAACTTTGTGTGATTCAGGGAAGAGAGTTTGGGAGGATAACGTGTCAAGGATGCTTCTGATGGACAGATGCCCAAACACTTCTCCATCTCAAGGCGTCAGACTTATAAGCTTGTGTGAATGTGTGTGTACACATATGCGTTTTTTTGTCTAGCAGGGCCAAAAAAAAAGATCTTCTTAACTCTGATCCAGCAGCTGATTAATTCAAGCCTCTGGGACTGTATGATAATAAGCAATGCAAGATATGAAATGCCAGAGGATTTTATGCAAGCTCTCCTAAGGTTTCCTTTCCCCAAAGGAAAAATTAATAATTGGCCTAATAACTGCACTGAACAAGGCCAGGCATTAGCATAGCAAAGCCGTCTGGTAAAAGTCTTCTTAAGTGAAGTATAGTATATTTTGGTTGCTATGCCCATCCTTTTATTGCTCTCGGGGCTTCATTTAAAGCTAGGATGTCTCTTTTCAATATTGCTTCTGCAGCTGGCCTTCACTGAACTAAATTTCTCTAATCCTTCTGTTTGCATCCAATGAAAGATGAATTTTAGGCCCTGAACAATGCTTGGGAAGGTGTATAATGATTTTAAAAAACCCATTCTTTATAAAGCTTAGTGAGCGGTAGAAATATTATTACTCCTGCACTGTCTGAACCAGTGGTGGGTTTCAAATTTTTTTACTACCAGTTCTGTGGGTGTGGCTTGGTGGGCATGGCATGGCTTGGTGGGCGTGGCAGGGGAAGGATACTGTAAAATGTCCATTCCCACCCCAATTCAGGGGAAGGTTACTGCAAAATCCCCATTTCCTCCCGATCAGCTGGGACTTGGGAGGCAGAGAATAGATGGGGCGGGGCCAGTCAGAATTTTTACTACCGGTTCTCCAGAACTGGTCAGAACCTGTTGAAACCCACCTCTAATCTGAACTCCACTTTGAGGGAGATGGCAGCTACATACATTTGATAAATAAATTAAAATGCCGGATAATTTATCTCTATAATTGCAAACAAAATTACTATTATGAACAAAATATAGATGTGTGAATACATTGATAAAAGAGGTGTTGGGGAGGCAGCATCATTGAAGCCAACAGTAATGCAGTATGAGTAGGATCACAATGTGCTTTTATTAACCAGGAGACTGTTGTAGGCCTCCCATAGGGAAGAAAACCAGCTGAATGACTTTAGGCCAATAATTGTCTCTTAGCCCAACCCACCTTACAGGGTAGGGTTTTTTTGGGGGGGGGGGATAGGTGGCAGTACAGGTAGTCCTCAATTTATAACAGTTCATTTAGTGACCATTCGAAGTTACGTCGTTGAAAAAAGTGATTTATGACCATTTTTCAGAGTTAAGACCATTGCAGCATCCCCATGATCACATGATTTACATTCGGATGCTTGGTTCATATTTATGACAGATGCAGCATCCTGGGCTTATGCAATCACCTTTTGCAAATGTCTGACAAGCAAAGCCAATGGGGAAGCCCATTGAATTTTAACAACTGTGATTCATTTAACAACTGTGTTACCAACTTAACAGTGCAGTGATTCACTTAACAAATGTGGCAGGAAAAGCCGTAGAATGGGGCAAAACTCATTTAACAAATTTCTCACTGAGCAATATAAATGTTGGGCTCAATTGCAGTTGTAACTCAAGGACCACCTGCATTAGGTATGCTCACTGCCTTGAGTTTTAATAAATTCCCTTCTTATCCCTATGGATGGTGTATATGTCTTCCTCAATCTCGGGTCCTCTACTAAGAGACCTGGGAATTTGAGGGTTCTGTGCAGTATCTTAGCTGTTCCTAGCACTGCACTCTTAACTTAGGAGTCACTGTCCTTAATGCTCCTACCCTCATCAGGATCACTTTTGATGTTTACTTTCATATCCTTTTAAATTCCTCTTTCAGGTACTTTCCCAGATGTTCATACTCCTTCTCCCTTAAGTTGCTGTCATTTGGCACTGCTAGGTCTATCACCACTGCTGTCTTCTGGTCCTTGTCTATTACCACAATGCTTGGTTGATTGGCTAGTACCTACCTGCCTGTCTCAAGCAGGGAGTCTCACAGCATCTTAGCCCTGTTATTCTCCATGACCTTCTGTGGAATCTCCCACCTGGGTAGGGAGAGTCTATCCCATACGTTGTGTCTTTGGTTGGCTCATTGGTTGTGTTGTTCAGCATATGCTTCTCCTGCCTTCACCTTACAACCTGCCACTATGTGTTGGACTGTCTCTTTTCAGCATAGTCTGCACCTTGGGTCCTGTCTAATGTGGTGGGCTCTTCCTTCTATGTAACTGGTATTTAAAGCTGTCCTTGTACTGCTATGATCAGCTAATCACCTATCTATTAGTTCAGCTACTTCCAACCACTGGTAACAGTATGTGCCAAAAGGAGGCTTGGGAAGGTAAGTAGAGCAGTGAGGGGAGGGGATCAGCTGTGCCGCATGATTTAGATTCACTAGAAAGCAGGATTTCCTGCTTTCTAGCTATTTTAAATTGTGCGGCACAGCTGATCATCAGAAATACCAGTTCGGAGGAACCAATAGCTTTTTTTACTACCAGTTCGCCAAAACCAGTAGTTTATATCACCAGTTTGCCTGAACCAGTGCGAACCAGTAGCATTTCACCACTGACTGGTAGGACTTCCCAATGTCTGCCACCTCAAGATATCTATCTCATGCAGGTTCTTGTCTTGCACTTCCTCTGGTTGATCTTCTTCCCAGGCATGCTCTCAGCAGCTCATCTTTGGGAACTGTTTTATTGATATAGTCCTAGATGCTCTGGGTTTTGTCCAAGATAGCTTTGATACTCCACTAGACCCTGCCAGCCCTCCTTCTGGCTGGTGCAGTCTCTGGGTGTTGGATTTGGAGTGGAAACCTCTATGAGCTTCTGGGTCTTCACAATGGCAGCGTCCATGTTCTCCTTTAGCCAACTCACTGTACCGGCATGGTATCTGATGACTGGCAGAGAATACATATTGATGGTGTGAATCTTGTTATTCCCATTGAACTAGCTCTTCAGGACCTGTCTTATCCTTCGGTGGTATTGGATATTGCTGTCTTCCTTGCCACCTCATTGTGGTTCGCAGGTGACTGTGGGATATCAAAGTACTCATAGCTGGTCTGTATATCTGCTATATGTGGCCCACTGGTAGTTCTACCCCATCGGTCTTAACTACCTTCCTCTCTTATTACCATCTAGCCACATTTCTCCCGTTCAAAGGACATTCCAGTGTCTACACTGTAGATCCAAGTCAAGTGGATCAGCAAGTTGAAGTCTTGTTCACCCTTAGCGTACAACTTGATGTCATCCATTGAGAAGAGGTGGCTGATGGAATTCCAACTTAACTCGTATCCATATTCAGTCTTTCTGGTTATCTGGCTGAGGGGGTGCAAACCTATGAAGAACAGCAGCGGGCACAGTACCTCACCTAGGTATATGCCACACTTGATGGCCATTTGTGTGAGCTGTCTTGGGTTGAGTTCCAGTGTTGTCTTTCACATTCCTCCCAGGGTTGAAATGCTCCCGGTTCGGACCAGATTGCCCGATCCAGTAGCGATGGTGGGTGGTGGTTCGGAGAACCGGTAGCAAAACTCCCTGCCCACCCCCCCCCATGCCCAGCTGAGCCGGGCAAACATCATAGGCTTTTTTTTAATTTTTAAAAGCATTTTTTCTACAACTTCTTCGGCCGAAAAAATGCTTTTAAACGTAAAAAAAAAAAGCCTCTGATGATTGTGCGGCTCAGCTGGGATTGTCAAAGGCTTTTAAAAGCAGTTTTTCTACAATCTCTTCGGCCGAAGAAGTTGTAGAAAAAATGTTTTTAAAAGAAAAAAAAGCCTCTGACAATCAGGCAACTCAGCTGGGATCATCAGAGGCTTTAAAAAAAATTTTTTTACAACCTCTTTGGCCAAAGAGGTTGTAGAAAAAATGGTTTTAAAAGTAAAAAAAAGAAAAAAAGGTGGCCACACCCACCCAGTCACATCACCCACCACCACCAAACCACACACCCACAGAACCGGTAGTAACAAATTTTACATTTCACCACTGATTCCTCCCATTGAGTTTCTAAGAAAGGTCCTTAGTATCCTGTTGACTCTGCATGGTGCCAGGCATTCACATTTCCATGGAATTCAAGCTGGGCTCAGATTGGTCTGTCTAGATCCTGAATCCTGGGTGACTGCTCTGTCTATGAGCAACAGGTACTTTGAGCCTCTGAAGTTGTTCCCAATGCCCTTCTGAGCTGTCCATAGCCATATGGTCCAATAGCTTGATGGCTATGATGCCCGATAGGAGTTTCCATGTTATGAGGAGTTATTGCTTTGGTGTTACTATGGACTTTAATTTTAAACTGCCTGTAACTAATCATCCAAAACATTTTGGATACACTATATCAGGGGTGTCAAACTGGCGGCCTGTGGGCCGGATGCATCACGCACAGGCCACACCCACTCCAGCTCTGCGAATGGGAAAAACTTCACAAAACATCACGTGACGGCAATGTGATGTGGCAAATTTGACACCCGTGCACTATATGATGAAAAATCAGGTACAAAATATTGTACAATTATTTTAATGAGTTTCACCCATTGCCTAGTTAGTATAGTAAGAAACAAAGCATGGTAGTCTTATCATCTACAAAGGCTAAATGTTGCTTGGCGGAACCAGCATGCAGGGAGCTATTACTAGATTCTAAATAAAAGATCCAATCACATTATTGAAGGACAACAGGGCATATTTAAGAACTGCAGACACAAAGCAGTCCAGACCCAATATGAAGCCTTCAGATGTTAATCTGCACTATGAGAAGGACACACCTGAAAAGGGGCAAGAAAAATGGATAGATTGCTCAAAGGACAATATGGTGGAGATGCGCTTACCAAGGTACTGCCCAGGGACCACTTTCTCAGGTTCAGATAGTCAGAAGCAGCAACACTCAGTGCCCGAAATAATGGTGGATGGTGCACAATTTGGGCACAGAGCTGATGAGAAGAGGAACGTAGGATACATTATCCCGGTCCACCAAATTCATGGCGCAGAACAGAGGCAGAATCACCTAGGATCCTATTTTCTATCTCTAATCTGTTCCACTGGGTACATAAAATGGAATAACCAAAGGACTTCAGGACCGTCCACAGTAATGACCCACAGTATTGTTTTCCATGGCTCTGAAAAGCTCTGGACCTTTTGATATTATATATACCTGGCTAGGTGGCTCAGTGGCTAAGACGCTCAGAAAGATTGGCAGTTCGGCAGTTCGAATCCCTAGTATAGGTCTCCTGCCTGAGCAGGGGGTTGGACTAGATGACCTCCAAGGTCCCTTCCAACTCTGTTACTGTTACATATACATAACATAGATCCTTTTATCTCTGTTCATGTCTCTTACTCCCTAGTGTTTGTTTGGCTTTTGACCCTTTCTGCCAGGGTTTTTGATGTTTGCTGAAGTTTAATAAAAAAAAATTTGCTAGCAGAACTGAATGACATGTAACTTGCTCTGGGAGTGGGATATAGGGACTGCCTGAGAGTGTGTGCCGGCTGCAATCTGCCAATGACCCACGAAAAGTTTCCAACAAATATCGCACGAGCAGCTTTCGTGCATCGCAACCTACCATCCCTTAGGACTTACACCCTCCCTGCACATGTGGTGAAACGGGCCGCCAGCCACAAACGCTTAAGCCAAAAGCAACCTAAAACACACGAAGGGCTTTAGAAAGGCCCACGGTTACTGTCGACGCGGTGGAGTCTCGGGTCATTGTTGGAAGCCTTGAATTCGAATCGCAGAAGCTGGAGCCACTCGGCGGGCGTTAGAGCGACGGGGCAATTTGCACGCTGGGACGAGAACGCGGGAGAAGAACTCAGTGCTGGTCTAGCCGGGAGGGAGGAAGGAGAAGGAGGAGGAGGAGGAGGAGGCGCCAGTCCTACTCCGGTTTGGAGAAAGGCGTCTCTCCTCCGCTCCCTCTTCCCCCCTCCCTCCCCCCCTCCCCCACCATAGGCTAAAGGAGTCGCAGGTGAGAGGTGATCGGGCTGGGCGGGAGAGGAACGTCCGCCTGCGGTTTGGGGGCTCTGGGTTTCCTGGCTCCCTCCTCTCGCAATCGTCGAGCTGCGGGAGGCGGCATGTCCCAGGGAGGGAGCAGGGATGTGTAGCCACACGCAGCCCCTGGCAGCCGGCCTGAGCGCGCACGGCGGCGGCGGCGGCGGCAGCAGCAACAGCGGCGGCGGCTGCCGCAGCAGCAGCAGCAGCAACAGCAGGAGGAGCAACAACCGGAGGAGCCGGGAGGCTCGCAAACAGCTCCGCCGAACCCTCCGTGCCCAAGCAGGGCAGGGCATGGCAGCCCCCCTTCGCCGATCCCCGCGCTAGTCCCGAAGCAAAGGAAGGAGGCCAGCAGGCACGCCCCCGGCCCGGGGGTGGCGCGGGGGGGGGTGAAGCAAGGAGCCGCCGCGATCGCCGAGGTGAGGAAAAGGGGAAGTTGTTTGTCTGCTTTTGGGGCGGGGTGGGAGGGGAGGGATGCGCGCAAGGGAGAAGGGGAGGGGGGTGGTGGGGAAAGCCAGGGTGGCCTGGAAGGGATCCGGGGAAATTGGGGGGAAAAAGAGCTGCCGGGAAAGAAAGGTAGGTCTGAAATGGGAGGGAGGATTCCCCACGGCGCACGAGGAGGCAGGCGGCAAAGGCAGCGGGAGATGACGGAGTGTATATGTGTGTGGGGCGGGGGGGGGGGCGCTGCCAGGGCGAGCTGGCACACCAGGGTCTGCCCTGCAAATGGAGGCAGGCGCGGTCGGCGCGGGCTCTTTTTTTGGGGCGAGGGTGGGGATGTTTGGGATGGCGCCTGGCGGCATGTGTGCTGCTGCTGCTGCTGCTGCTGAGGCGGCTGGGCGAGAGAGCGCTCCTCCCCTCCGCACCTGGAAGGAGCGGAGGTGACTGTGGGTTTGGGAAGGGTCTTGCCTGCCGCCTTACCTTGGGGTGGGGCTCTCGGGGAAGAGGCTGTCAGAGAGGCTCGTCTGCCAGGCGGCGGCGGCGGCGGCGGCAGGAGCACGTGGGGCTGCTGCGGGGACTGGGGGGGGGGGTGTTGCTCCGCGGTGGTTCCGTAGAGGCGCTCCTTTTTGGGCCGGCGGGAATCCGTAGGGCGGAGAAGGGACCAGGCGATGAGGAGCCGCTGGAAGATAGCGGAGGCATCAGGCAGAGGATGTGGCCAGCATAGGCAGAAGGCCTTTTTTTGGGTGGGTGTGGGCTCTCCGCCGGCTCTGAATGAGATTGTGTATTCATCTCTCTTGCTGTACTAAGACAGGGGTCTCCAACCTTGGCAACTTTAAGCCTGGAGGGCTTCAACTCCCAGAATTCCCCAGCCAGCTTTGCTTTGCTCTGCTGGCTGGGGAATTTGGTTGGAGACCCCTCTACTAAGAGGTTGAGGCAGAAAAGCAGCATAGTACAATCCGCCCTGCAGAGAAACAGCAATTTTGAAGAGAAGTACCCTCAAATGGAGGCGAGGTCAACTCTGCATATGCTGTCAGGATGGGGAGAACCAGAGGCAGTGGGGGACAGGGTCGTTGTCGAGTTGCCTTTTTGTCCAGTTAAGTTGCCTTAGGGACATGGGCAGCATAACCATTTAATAAATAAATAAAGTTGCAGTACAGTTAGACAAAGCCACGTTGCTTTTTAGCAGTAGGCTTTAAAACACCAGAAGAACGTGCATATGCATGGAAGGATCACCAATTCTACCTAACAGGGCTTTCCACGTAGGTTTGTTACTTGGCCAATCTTGCCTTTGTAAAATTTGAATAATGCTTGTTCCTTTCCTGGGGCATGGAATTAGAGACTCAGATCTAAGAGCCCTGTTCTAAAGCAGCAGAAGTTGCTTCCATATTTTAGGATAACATATAGATCTCTGCTTTTTTATATACACTTATCTCAGTGCTAATTTCTCTGATCTATCCTCTCTAGGTTGTCAGTCCATCAACCAGTTGAAAATGTTGGAAGCAGAGAAATCAGTATCTTATCTAGTTTCTTATTGAATTCTTGATTCAGTAACTCTGCTGTACATAGTGATGAGCGACCCCACCATATTATTTCAAATGGTATTGCATAACCTATAACCCAGAAATGTACACCAGTATCTTTTTTTCATCTTCCTTAGGGGACTCCAATTCAGCTAATTCAGGGAAGCCACCTAGTTCAGGGGTCTCCAACCTTGGCAACTTTAAGACTTGTGGACTTCAACTCCCAGAGTTCCTCAGCCAGCAAAGCGAAAGCGAAGCTGGCTGAGGAACTCCGGGAGTTGAAGTCCACATATCTTAAAGTTGCCAAGGTTGGAGACCCCTGAACTAGTTATAAATGAAAAGATTCCTTTGGAATCTTATTTGCTGCCAGTGAAAGGAATAGCTTCTTCCCAAATCATTAAACAGAGAGATTGAAGTGGCAATATTGAGAACATGATTTAAGCGATACTGAGAAAACTTTAACATTTTATTACTTAGAAAAGATGCTACCATCAGATTCCTTATGATTTTTGGTGACCATGGACTAACACAGGTCTCCTACAAGGAAAGTTGTGAAGAACCTTCAAAGTGTTTCAGGGTACCTTGAGCTTCTTAATACATTTATGGGGGAAAACAATTAGAAAAAAATAATTGATTTATGATTACTGGTGACTTAGGTCATATCTCTGAAGACTTTATTGGGAGTGGAGGGGAGAAATGACCTTTTCAATGACATGCGGCATTCAGCTGGGGTCCTAATAGCTCAAGAGGAATTGGTTACCAACTGTTCATCCTTAATCCATAAATTATTTTATAAGATTCACAGGAATCATTTTGCCCTTCCCTGATATGCAGCAGCTGTTCAGCAGCACAAAACACTACACCACGACATAATACTTCAGGATAAGAAATGAAAGCCAATCTGCTAGCCAATTGGAACAACAATAGGATTTTAGGGAAATGGTAGAGTTCGGTTACCCACAGCAGAACGTGACCAGAATTCTATGTAGGCTCATAAAAATAACATCCTTTAATAATCAAACATGCATGGAATCTTTATTGTAAACTCACCCCGAATATCTTTTCAACGAGAATACATTCAGCTGAAATGGGCGCAATACATTTGGTAATTATATTCTTGTCTTTTCATATTGCCTTAAGCTCTATCACCCCTACAAAGCAACAGAAGTTTTACTTACTGTAACTATGTTACAGTGACTTTTGGGATTGTAGTTTGGGGAAAGTGCTGAGAGAATGTGGGTGGGGGACTTTGTTTGCGACCCAAAACAAAAGAGCAGCTGGTGCTTCCTCTGTTCTGTACACAAAAATTGACTGGACTTGCTGTTGCATTTAGTTAATAGCAACAAAGGTTCACATTTTTAATTCAAATGTGAGGTGGTTATTTTAAGAGTCACAGGTTGGCATATCCTACTCTCTCCACTTTTCTTCCTTGTCCTCAGCATCTATTTCACACCTTTAGTGAATAAGGCTATCACTGCAGCCATAGTGAATGACATGGCTGCAGGTCCCCAGCCCCCGCTTCTTAGTGTCCTAAAAACTTTTATATTTCTTCTTCATAAAACAAGGACTAAAATTGGTTCACTAAATTTACACCGGGCTTGAAACTCTTGCCCTTGGTTCCCCCAATACAAAAAATGAAGCCCAAAATTCTACTTCTGGAACTGTAATTATAGTAATATTGTTTTTGTAAGCCGCCCTGAGTCCCTCGGGAGAATATAAATCATAATAATTAATTAATTAATTAATTAATTAAATAAATAAATAAATAAATAAATAAATGTATCCTTGCTATTCTATCTGCAATTTTTAGCCACTAGACCCCCTTTTTTTTTTTAAATGCACCCTCTGGCTGGAAAAGATTTGTCTGTCCCTGCCAAAAGAGGGAATAAATATTAACCAATACGTCTGTAAGTGGGCGCGTGCACGCACATATGCATTATGCATGTGTAACTCGGCGTGTGTGTACATATGCAATCTATGAGGTTACCCTAGAATTTGAAGAAAAGTTAAAACGTTACAGCAGGGTATGTTTTGTTCCAAGATTGAAGAGAAGAGGTTGTGTCTCTTCTTTCAGTGATATGGTCCATACTTACTGTATATTGGGAGATGATGGGGAGAAGAAGAAAAGGGGAAGCCACGATGCAAAAAAGGCATATGTAGGATATGTATGTGATATGTAGGATGAGCTGTGCTTTTGGTGGGAAGGGAGTGGAGAAAGTTGTCCGTAGTTATCTTTGCTTTTTTTTTAAAAAAAAAAAAAACTGGGCTGGGGTCTTTTGGGTGTTATTTGTACAGCTTTGGAGTCTTTCTTGATGCAGCAAATCATGACTTTTCACCTGGTGTGATCAGTGAGGATTCACAGGTGTCGGAAGAGTAGCTCAGGTCTCTTGCATTGCTGGATCTTCAAATTTCCCACTCTTGCTGGCATGAATAATGCTATAGAATAGCCACAAGTATGTTGATTGGAGGTTTTTGGAAGAAAAGGAAAAGCCGGCATTTAGTAGGAACATACATGCTTCCTAGAAGGAAGATCTTGGGCTCAATTCCTGCCTCTCCAGATAGTGTATTGAAAGACTTATGCTTTAATACTCCGAAGGTTTGCAAGTTGGAGCAGGCTAACATTGCTCATATTGACCAATATCCCCTAACATGAGGGATTTCCAATTTTTCACAATAAAAGAGATGCACATGAAATAAGTAAATCTGACCATCAAATCCCTTCAGAAGGGTAGACAGCAATTGAACATAGCCATTGGGCTGTTCTGCCATGAAGCAGTAGGAATAGCCATGACTAAACAGCAACATGGTTAAATTTATTGTCCAATTTTAAACTATACTCCCATTAAGTGTTCTTGTTGTACTGCCGGGAGATTGATAAATTGTCAGAATTGCTCAGAAAACAGTAGGAATTATTTCTGAGCAGGGAGCACAGGATTGCACTTTTAATTAGCCAAGTAACCGCATGATCTTTTCTGTGCTTCAACTTTAAATTTAAATAAAGCGCTAAATGGGCTTATCTGTTCAGTACAGTTGGCATTTCACTTTGGAATGCATATATAGTGAACGACGCCTTCGGAAGAATCGCGCTCTGATCTATGCCCTTGATTTTAAAGAAGGGCTTAGTTTTTCATAGATATAGCAGTGGTGGGATTCAGCCGGTTCTCTCCGGATTGAGCGAACTGGTAGCAGCGACTATGGGAGGCTCTGCCCACCCACCCAGATGTAATGTGTGATTATTGTGCATGCGCAAAAGGCTGTGTGCATGCGCAGAGGTGGTGCGTGCGCGCACACTCACATTTGCAAACCGGTAGGGAAGGTAAGTGAATCCCACCTCTGGATATAGGGTTGTTAATCCCTTCCCAAGTAAATGGGGAGAAAAGCTTGAGGGATATGTTCTATTGCTTATGGAGCACAAATATGCAAGATGATTCTTAAAGGTTTCTCATTTTAACACGTTTAACTTTGCGTCCATCCAAGTGTTTGGAATAGAAGATATCCTGTTAGTAGTGCAAGAGAGGCAGGATTCTGATCTTATCTTTGTTTCTTGTAGGTGACTATCTCGGTGGAGCCACACTGATCATGCTCAGGAGTTTCTGTCTTCAGCTCATGTCCTTGCTTTGGATCCTTGCGGCCCATCACCACTTTATCCTAGGTGAGGATTCACTAAACATTCACTTGAACTGTTTAAAGTGCCGCCGAAGAGAAGAGAACGTTTTATTTTGTCACTGCACACATGACCTTCTTTTTGTATAACTCTCTGTGAGTGGTGAGTCTCATTTGAAGAGAGTTGTTCTTCAGGTGCCAAATAAGCACTTTTACAAAATTAGCGTCCAGGATTTGGTTGAGGTTTGGATTCCTTCCCAAAACAGAGAAGGCAACCAAAGAAGAGTTTGGACCAGGGGTGGGATGTTGGGGGTTTGCAGGGGTTTGGGAGAACCTCTAGCTAAGATTCTGTGCAGTTTGGAGAACCCCCCAAATCCCACTCCTGGCTGGCCCTGCCCACTTTGCCCCTCCCAGGAGTCCCATGCGGCCCGTTTTGGATGCAAGGTAAGTGCAGGGCGCATGCGGAGGCTTGGGGAAGGTGAAAAACAGGCCTACCAGAAGTTCAGGAAGGCCAGAAATGGGGCCGTTTCCAGCCTCCAGAAGGCCTCCAGAGCCTGGGGAGGCCATTTTCGCCCTCCCGGAAGCTCAAGAAAAGCCTCCAGAGCCTGGGGAAGACAAAAACAACCCCCCCCCACCGTGGTGCAAGAGGCGAACTAGGCCACGCCCACTATGACCACGCCCACCCAGCAACCGGACAGAGAACCCCTTGCTAAAATATTTGAAGCCCACTCCTGGTTTGGACCATAAGGCAAAATAATTTTGAGGACAAGGCGATGGCAAAGAGAGCATTATGTTTGTGGAGCTATTGAGATTTGTTTCCCGAATGATGGTATAATAGAAAGCTATACAGGGCATGAAGGTAGCAGGGCAAGAGATCCTTATCTGATATTGGGCACTTGTGGTGTTTGGGTGCACGCAGACCCCAGTATGAGTTAAAGAAGGAGCGTATAACTATAATCCATCATAAAAATAATATCAATGTAAAGTAATCCATCATAAAAAACGGTGAAAGATTTTAGAGTGGTAGATGGGCTGCAGGTGAAAATTGCCTTGTTTCTCACAGTAAGTCATAGTAATATTAATAACAGATTGATATGACATCTTTCCAATGGTAAGAAATGTTCCCTGCAGAAAAATTAAAACGGCATTGGAAAAAACAAATTATTGCTGGGAAACGGTGGCACAGGATTACCTTGGATTTTCCTAGGACTCATCCTAGGATTCCTAGGAAATGTTTTCCCTTTGAACAAATCCAATACAGCTTTAACACAGAGCAGGAAAATGTTTCCCCCCCTCCCCCCTCCAATTCTCCACCTGAATCTTTTCACATAAAGGGAGAAAATAGCTGGAGGATGTTTTAGAATGGAAACACTCACTTTAGCCTTTCACCGTGATGTATC
Source organism: Pantherophis guttatus (assembly GCF_059756535.1). NCBI lineage: Eukaryota > Metazoa > Chordata > Lepidosauria > Squamata > Colubridae > Pantherophis > Pantherophis guttatus. Next base: position 285,029,674 of record NC_142063.1, on the reverse strand, counting down.
TCTGCTTGCATCTGGAATGAGTTTGGATTGAAAACATGGAAGTCATGTTTAAATTGAATTGGCTGACATTCAGGATGTCTGTTCCGTACTGTGCCGGCTGTCCTGCATCTGAACTGTGCCTCACTGCATTTTAAATTTTAATGTAGGCAGTGACACCTACTGGACACTCTGCAGATGGCCTTACAATATTCCTGAGAACCAGAAATAATAAAGAATGGAAAACAGAGGTTACATTATTATCTATTTAGTAAATATACAGGCTGCTCATCTCGTATACATGATTCTGGGTGGCTCACGATTAAAATAAAATAAAAGTAAAAAAGCCAACAGAGTTAAAAACAACAAAAATAACATAAAATGCCTGAACTCTGCCAAAAGACCAAGAAAAGAGAACTCTGATTATTTGTTACATTATATATATATAATGCTGGTTTTCGTGTGAAGCCGAAAACACCAGCCTGAAGATGACGAATGAGACTTTGTTGAAACGTCGCCAAGACACTTCCAATTTTACGCGGGAGAAAACCCGAATAACCAAAGACACACACACACACACACACACACACACACACACAATTTTTAAAAAGAAAACCAAACCTATAAAACCATACCTGGGCAGTGACAATCTAATCTGAATGTTTTGTTGTTATTGTTTACCTTGTCCCCTGCAGTATTTTCATACTGTAACTTATTAAAGTTATACTTTGATCTGGAAAGGAAGATGCTATTTGTAGTTATTACTATCTTCATCCTGGAGAAAATCTCAGCTTTGGGCAGATGTTTTGATGCAGGAAATGACAATCAGAGGAAGGATTAATTAACTCTTTTCCTCTATCACAATCTACTACCCCCCTGAACAGAATTAGATTTCCATTTTAAGGTATACTATTATTATCAGTACATCATACCTGATTTAGTTTTCTCTGCATTATCTTAGCTTTCTCCCGATGGAAATTTTAGCATATCCTAGAGGTACCTAACAATACATGATCACCCCTCCCCCTCAATGAAAGAGAAGTCAGGGTAGCTTTATACACAAGAAACTAGGATGGAGACAAAGGATGGAAAGAAGTAATTGTCGGAAATTGAAAGGTGGGACCTGAGGATGGCTCAATTACAGCCTTGGAGATACTTAGATAATTAAAAAGAAATCCACACCTTGGAACACTTCTAATTCTTGTCTCAAGTGATGGGGCAAAGAACTGGAAATATTAGTGGCCTCAGCACTGAAGGTGGAGGAATCCATTCCAGTTTCTAGACTATACCTCAGTTTTAGTTGATGTGGTTATACTGAGCAATAGCCATTCTTGCTAGATAGTGCTTCTTTTCTTTCTCTGTTTACACTTCTCCATGATGGCTGATGGGAATCCAGAAAAGGCTAGGTTTTGAATCCTGGTGCATACTTTACATTGAGCCAAAAACCAGTGGTTTCTGTGTTTGGTATGGGAATCCAACTGATTGAAGCTACTCTGCAAATCATGGTTAAACTGTGTGCAAACTCAGATAAGGTCTCACCATCACTTTCTTTTAAATAAATATTGTAATCAGTCTTGTGCCATCTCTTGTAATATTGCAACTCCAAGACAGGTATCACCTCAAACCACCAGCAGCTGCTATTGTGCACGCTAGATCCCCATTGGGGTTACTAGCTGTTTACTAGCTGTCTGTGGGTGACTATTCTTATATTGCTGATATTATATTAATTATATTGCATTCTGAGTTTAACCAAAAATTGGTTGGGCAAAATTATAACAGAATAACAGAATTGGAAGGGACATTTGAGGTCTTCTAGTTCAACCCCATCTCTCAAGCAGGAAACCCTATATCATTTCAGACAAGTGGTCATCCAGTCTCTTCTTAAAAACCTCCAATATTGGAGCACCCACAACTTTTGGAGGCAAGTTGTTTCATTGATTAATTGCTCTAACTGTCAGGAAATTTCTCCTTAGTTCTAGGTTGCTTCTCTCCTTGATTTGTTTTCATCCATTGCTTCTTGTCCTGCCTTCAGGTACTTTGTAAAATAGCTTGACCCTGTGGAGACGGTGTCCTGTCTCTGAAATTTGTCCTCCCAGATTTCAGGTGTGTCACCCAACATGACTCTGGAACAGGAGTGGGGAGTGGCTGTTGTTATCTGATAGTTTCTGGGGGACTTTTATGGCCTTGTCCTATACATAATTGGATGCAAGACCTCTGTGAGATTACTTATGGGAAACAGCTGAGATTGCTGCTTACCTACCTTCCTCTCTATAGTGTATCAACCTTCTTTCCAAAAGTCCTAGATTCTGTGGCCAATGGAATTCCCCAGAATTATGATTCTGGGAAACTTTATTTTGCCTTCATTGGACCTGGAGTCTTAGGTAGTTAAGGAGTCATGGCCACCATGATAACGAAGGACCTGGTCCAACTTATTCAGGGCCTGACTCACATTGGATTTGTTTTTTTTCTTTCAAGGCAGTGAAATTGTGATTTGGGAGTTGGGGGATGCTAACATCAGTCCCTTACCTTGGCCCTAGGTTCGCAGTGACCTTTCCATGAAGGGAGCTAGGGCCTCTTGATCAGTCCACCTTAAGCAACTGGTAGACCCAATGCAATTTCAGAAGCTGACTGAATTCAGAGAAACTCCACCATGGAAAACCTTTGGAGGGCCTGAGATGAAGATAGCAGAAGGATTTTTCTCCTTCCTATGCAACTGGTTCCAGTCAGTATTGGTGATGGGGGAACAGAGACTTAGTTCTAGGTTTCTGAAATGTGAAACTTGATCAAGTCTTTCACTGATCTTTGACATCTTCATGAAACCAGTGAGGTCATTTGAAAGCATGAGGTATGGCGTTATTGGTGTTGATGATAACCAGTTATATATTTCCACCCTGGCCCAGAAAGGTGATGCTGTTGGAGTGTAGCTCCAGTCCTTGGAGACTCTGAACATCTGGATGGGGGAAAATGTCCCGATCTGTTCTCTATGACCCAGAATGCAGGACATAGAATAGGATTTTGACAAAGCTTCTGTCTTTAAGTGCTTTTCCATTTTTGTTAGAAAGAGAAGACCATATGCAAAAGAATAAACATGCAATTATTCCAGTGAAGTGAGTGGTGAATCTCAAGTAAACTGGTACTATCATGGATTGTAATATTTAATTTAATTTATATTTTATTCATTTTATTTTTTATTTTATTTTTAACTTCTATGCCACCCATCTTGCCATGGTGACTCTAGGTGTCATAGAAGTTTAGAAGGTATAGAAATTCGAATAAATGAAATGAAATGAAGTTTAAAATCCATTCAGAATCTTGATTTCAGTTTTTTTCATATTTGACCAGTCTATATTAAGAAGAATCCTTATGCCAGTCTTATACTTTCATCCTAATGTTGATGTAGCTAACATTGCATTCTTGGCTCTATTGTGCATAAAGTTCTATGCTCTGTTCTAAGTTGCAGGTGATGACTGCAGTGACCACTGTAATTTGGCCCACGGCAGCTGTGAAAAGGATGGCAAATGCAGGTAAACAATTTTTTTTGATGCAAGTACAGCTTTTTCTTTGTGTAGCCTTCCATTCCCTCTGCTGCTGCTGCTTCCTCTTCAATGTACTGTAATATATTGTAACACTGCATATAACAGTCACAAGAAGGCTTGTCTTTCTGTGATTCTGTCACAGAAGCCAAAGAGGCTAAGCCACCCAAAGAAACACTTGTAAGTTGATAAATAGAAGCTGAGAGAAGGATTTAGCTTAATTACTTACAGCAAGATATTCCCATAAGAGAAGGAGGGTTTATGGAGCTGTGGGTTCTTGAAAAGGAGAATTCTGGACATAAGAAGAGTACATTTATTTAAATTTGTATTCTGTATTATTTTGTAAAGTTTTAATAGTTTTGTTTCTTATGTGTTATGACATGGACTGCCAAGGGTCACTTGTTGAGATGGGCAGCTATAGAAATCAAATTATATATATTTTTAATGAAGGTGTGATGATTAGCAACTAAAACTGAATTAGACAGCAGTGACTGTTGAAGATTTATTGGCTGGGTGATCCTGAGATGGACCACCAGACAATTCGATATACTACTAATGGGATATTGTTTTTTTTTTTTTAATTAGATTTATATGCCGCCCTTCTCCGGAGACTCAAGGCGGCTTACAATATGTTAAGCAATAGCCTTCATACTTTTGTATATTTTATACAAAGTCAGCTTATTGCCCCCACAAACTGGGTCCTCAATTTACCTACCTTAGAAAGGATGGAAGGCTGAGTCAACCTTGAGCCTGGGGAGATTCGAACTTGCAATAATTGCAGACAGCTGAATGTTAATAACAGGCTTTTAGTCTGTTGAGCTATCCAGGCTCCTTTTAATGGCATTTGAACACTCTTCAAATGTAATTAGACGTGGAGTAGGTTGAAGGCAAAGAGGAAAAAGCACTGGGAAAATTTTTTTTGACTGAAAACAGATTGTTTCTCTGAGGCAGGAGTTAGATGGACGATGAGAAGTTCTGCTAACCAAAGCCTGAGAGAAAATCTGTATGAGAGACAGAATTCCAATTCAGTATCTTTAACTTTTTGTTTATTTCAAAGTAGATAGTAAAGTGTTAGGAATACATATTAGACACACATTATGGACTAACATAGAATTGGAAAAGATTTAGCTTGCAATATTTAGTATGGAGTGGGGGGGGGAAATCCCTTGACGACATATGTCATACTGGAATTTTCTCTGCTTATCCAGATCTTGCATTCTTTTGCAGATGTGATCCCGGTTGGGAGGGAAAATATTGTGAACACTGTGTGAGAATGCCTGGCTGTGGCCATGGGTCATGCCACCAGCCCTGGCAATGCATTTGCCAAACTGGCTGGGCTGGCAAGTTCTGTGACAAAGGTAGGTTACTCCAATTGAAGCAGGATGGAAAAATCTTAAACAAAATCTGGACAATGGAGACACACATATTGGAAGTGGATACTCTTACATAATGCTGCTTTACACTGAGTGTGTGTGTGTGTGTGTGCGCGCGTGTATGTATGTACACACAGAAGCTTGACCCCATACTTGGTAGCCAAACTACAAAACATTAAAGGACATGGCACAGCAAGATAGGTAGATGCAAAAGTATTCATATCTGCAGAGAAGAACAGAATTGAATTCCATATACCGTATTTTTTGGAGTATAAGACGCAACCTTTTCCCCCCCCAAAAAGAGGGTGAAAATCTGGGTGCATCTTATACTCCGATTGTAGCCCCACCCAGCCTCACAAACAAAGATTTCAGAGGTTGAAAGAAGCCTCTGAAAGAAACTTCAGAAAAAAAGCCTCTGAAAGGCTTTTATCTAAAATAATATGGCAAGCAACAAAAGAAGAATCAGTAATGATTGTAACCCAGTGGTTCTCAACCTGTGGGTCGGGACCCCTTTGGGGGTCGAACGACCCTTTCACAGGAGTCGCCTAAGACCATCGGAAAACACATATTTTCAATGGTTTTAGGAATAATTTTATGGTTGGGGGTCACCACAACATGAGGAACTGTATTAAAGGGTCGCAGCATTAGGAAGGTTGAGACCCACTGTTCTAACCAATCTATGTTAACAAATATTTATTAATTTAATTTAATTTAATTTAATTTAATTTAATTTAATTTAATTTAATTTAATTTAATTTAATTTAATTTAATTTAATTTAATTTAATTTAATTTAATTTAATTTAATTTATATACCGCCCTTCTCCCAATGGGACTCAGGGCGGTGTACAGCCAGCGTAAAACCTACAAATATAAAAGTTAAAAACGATTTAAAAATATTAAATAGTTTGGCCCATATAATTAAAATAAACAACCCAATTTAAATGTTTAAAAAGAATTAACAATAAAATTGGAGAATGACACAATAACCAACAGATCGGAAGAGGTTAATCTACATACCAATACCAAAGAAAGGAGATTGAACATAGTACAGATAGTCCTTCAGAATAAAAGCCTCTGAAAGAAGCTTCAGAAAAAAAGCCTCCAAACAGGGCTTCAGAGGCCTTCAGAGGTAGAAATTTTTTTTTTCTAAAACAGTTTCAGAAGTTTCAGAGGCTGAAAAAAAAGCAAGGCACAGAGCTCACAACCAATGAACCTGTTGCTAAAATTCACCTCTGAGAACAGCTGATTGGGGGTATTCTGGGAGGCCGATCCACCCACCAATCAGCTTTTTTCTTATTTTCCTCCCCAAAAACTAAGCTGCATCTTATACTCCGGTGCGTCTTATACTCCGAAAAATATGGTATATGTAGTCCTCAACTTATAACAGTTCATTTAGTGACCATTCAAAGCTATAGTGGTACTGAAAAAAAGTGACTCATGACCATTTTTCATATATATGACTGTTGCAGCATCCCCATGGTCATGTGATTTACGTTCGGATACTTGACAGCTGGTTCATATTTATGATGGTTGTTGTGTCCCGGGGTCATGTGATCATCATTTGGGACTTTATGACCAGCAAAGTCAATGCGGAACCCAGACTCACTTAATCATGTTACTAGTTCAACAACTGCAGTGATTCACTTAACAAATGTGGCAAGAAAAGTTGTAAAATGAGGCAAAACTCACTTTACAAATTTCTTACTTAGCAACATAAATCCTGGGCTCAATTGTGGTCGTAAATTGAGGACTACCTGTGCATGTGGATCAGACCCAAGGTTTAATCCCTAGGCATTTTCTCCTACATTTTAAACTTCAGGTTAGGATTTTTAGGCCATTTAATTCCCAGCTTTAAAAACTGACATCTGTATTTTGTCTGACCTTAGTTCCTTATCCCATCTTTAGCTTTAAAACAACAGTAGCAGTTCAGCCTAATTTCAGTAACCATATAGCTTTGTTAGCAGTGTCTTCTTGTCTTTGGAAGGGTGTCTTTTAAGAAGACAACAGTTGCTAGAGTTCTTGGTCCTCTTCCTTTTAGACTGGACTTAACTATCTATATAAGCCTCAGTAGGAATAGGTGCAGGGGTGAAATGTAAAATTTGTTACTACCAGTTCTGTGGGCGTGGCTTGGTGGTGGTGGTGGGTAATGTGACTGGGTGGGCGTGGCCAACTTTTTTTTTTTTAACTTTTCAAAGCATTTTTTCTAATGCTTTGAAAAGCCTTCGACGATCAGGCAACTCAGCTGGGATTGTCAGAGACTTTTTAAAGCATTTTTTTTACCACCTTTTCGGCCAAGAGATTGCAGAAAAAAATGCTTTGAAAAGCCTCTGACGATCCCAGCTGAGCCGTGCAATCATCAGAGGCTTTTTTTTTTACTTTTAAAAGCATTTTTTCGTCGGAAGAGGTTGTAGAACAAATGCTTTTAAAAGAAAAAAAAAGCCTCTGATGATTGTGTGGCTCAGCTGGGCATGGTGGGGGCGGGCAGGGATTTTTGCTACCGGTTCGCCGAACCACCCGCCGCCATCGCTACTGGATTGGGTGATCCGGTCCAAACTGGGAGCATTTCACCCCTGAATAGGTGCCTCCTTGTCAGACAGGGTAAAGACAATGATAATGTACTTCTGAAAAAAAGCCATTTTTAGTTTTAGCAGTTTCAGTAAAAGTGGGCCATTCAACAAAAGTGGCTCTTGTTGAATATTGCTGCCACTTCATTCCATCCCTTGCAAGGTTCCCCCTTTGACACATTGTTGGGTCAACAATCGTCACCTTTTGAACATTTCATCCTGTTTGGGAGGGACATTCTTACATTCTGAGAATGTGTAAAGCATGGATAAAGCATGTATCTAAACTCAGCTATATTAACATGTTAGGTTGGTTAATTGGTGTGGAAGTGGGTTTCAGGTTTTTTGAGAGGAAAATTAAAAAGTAGCTTCTGGGCATGAAGAAGGAAGGAAGGAATCCAGGCAATACATTATTTTAGGAAAATGTTTTTCCTTTTGATCTAACTACTCAGTTCTATACTTTCCTCCTCCTGGATTGTCATTTTGTTTGTTTCAGACACTTAAGTATGTTATGCTACTCAGTTATGATGAAGTTGCTTTTCATCAGTACTTTATGGCTGAATTTACCATCTTTTCTTGAGATCAAGTTCATTAAAAAAAACACTTCCACCCATAGGTCAACCTAAATTACAGGTAGACCTGGACTTATCGACAGTCATTTGTTTAGTGACCATTCAAAGTTACAGTGGCGCTGAAAAAAGTGAAATATCACTGTTTTTCAGTGATATGACCATTGCAGTATCCCCATGGTCACGTGATCAGAATTTGGCTGCTTGGCAACTGGCTCATATTTATGACGGTTATAGTGTCCTGGGTTCATGTGATTCCCTTTTGCGACCTTCCGCCAAGCAAAGTCAATGGGGAACCCCATAACTTAATAACTGCAGTGATTCACTTAACAATTGTGGCAAGGAAGATCATAAAATGGGGCAAAACTCATTTAACAACTGTCTCACAAGCATAAATTTTGGGTTCAAATATGGTCAAGGACTGCCTAAAGATGAATCTTGGGTAGATGGCCAAATAATTGTAACTTTTATGAAGCACCTCCCTATAGACTTCTATGAGATCCTCATCCTTTTGTGTGTATTTTTTTTAAATTCTACTTCATGATTGTAGCATAAAGATAAATGTTTTTTTTTTAAACATTTGGCATGAGACAATCAAGCTCAAATATATTTTAAACCCACCTTTTATTTTTATATTATTATTATTATTTCAGATGTTCATATCTGCGAGCATCAGTCGCCGTGTAAAAATGAAGCTGAGTGTGTGTATGATCGTGATGGAGAATATTCCTGTCTGTGCCTTGAAGGATTCCATGGAAAGGACTGTGAGCTGAAGACAGGGCCGTGTGAGAAAGCAGGGTGAGCAGTCCTAGTAAAAAAAGATGGTGATAGCAGAAGATAATCTGAGACCAGCGCTCCACTGCTTTGATCAGAATGAAATTTACATCTTATAGAAAATGCCACGTAAATGAAAACAAGTGTATTGTAAGCTTTGGGCAAAGATTGATTAAAGTTTTACTTTTACAAAGAGAAAATTGAAACTTCCAACTTTGTAATGGACCATATGGGATTGTGTAATCTAATAAATAAAAGCCTAATGGGCCTTAATTTTTCCCTGATTTTGTCCTTTCAGATTTCCATGCAAAAATGGTGCATTGTGCCACGATGATAATGGCTTTGCTTCCAATTACACCTGCAAGTGCCTAGCTGGATTCACTGGTGCACATTGCGAGATTGATGTCGACGACTGCCTCATGCGTCCCTGTGCCAACGGCGCCACCTGCCTTGATGGCATTAATCGCTTCTCCTGTCAGTGCCAGGTTGGCTTTGAAGGACGTTTCTGCACCATCAACATTGATGATTGTACCAGCCAACCATGCAGGAATGGGGCTAAGTGTTATGATCGCATCAACGATTTTGATTGCTTGTGTCCCGAGGGCTTTGCTGGGAAAACATGCGAGCTCCTAGCTCCAGAGGCAACCTGGATCACTGAGTCTCAGCCTGATGCCAAGGACCACAACAGGGCTCTGGGAAGCACAACCAGCAGTTACTCTTGGATGACCCAGTCTGAGCCAGCCAAGGTTATAGTTACTGGAAAGCGAATCACTAACTACAGTGAGAAATCAAATGATGGCGGGCTGTTAATCTCTGTGAAAGAGGTGGTAACTCAACAAGACTCAGGACTGAGTCAGTCACAGCTCATTTTAGTGCTTGTATTTGGGGGGATCACTGTTGTGTTGATCTTAGTGACCGTGTTGCTGCTGCTGAAGAATTGGCAGAAGGGGCGTCAGAGAAGTCAGAGCCCCTCTCAAACTGCAAGGAAGCTTCAGGACCAAGAATGTCAAGTGGGAATGTTAAGTACAATCTTGATAGAACCCAGGAAAACAACGGAACTGTAAGGAGCCAGAATCAGGGCCTGGTTGATCTAAAAACGCCCACTGGCGACTCAGAGAATCCTTCCAGCTGTGTCTGGGGTCAGTTCTGGCTGCTTATCTCCAAAGCGTTGAGGTCTCTAATGGAACTGAAGGCTGTGAATTGGCATGAAGGAAAGTGTCCACAAGGCAGTAAATCCTGCTTTGAGAAAAGAATTCTTGAATGTGTGCAGTAAATCCATTGGCATGTTGACTTCAACTCATCAAGGCAGCCAAGGAAACAATGGGCTAGGATAACCCTCCTTTTGAAGACAGCAAGTGGATCAGAAGGTTGTTATCCGACGTACATTCTACATTGTATAATGGCGTCAAAGGTGCAGTAGAGTTTGTAAGAGCTGAAACTTTGTTAGGCCTTTAGGCATCTGATAACTCTTGGTTAGAGTCTTTGCAGATTTCATATGGCCTATTTACTTCTGAGAGTTTAGACACTGCTATGGATATGCCCTGACTTTAGAATTCTGGTCCAAACAATATTGAATTTTTCTACCATTTTCTACCATTTCTGCCATTATGTGTTTCCAATGACATTATCTCCTCATAATGCCATGAGACAGTTTGCTGACCATTTTTACTTCTCTTCTATCTCATTTTCTTTTTTGTTTGTTTGTTTGTTTAGTTGCAAATGAAAGACAGATTCTGTATTATACCAAATCATCTCAGGAGGTTTGTTAATACTTTAATTTTATATCATATTCATTCACCAATTCAGCAACACATTTCCTCAGCTATGGTGTCAAATGGGAGCAGAAACAAAGCCTTTGCTTTGCCTTGGATATCTGGTTTGAGCCTTCACACTTGCCAGGAGAAGATGGATGTCTATGAAATTGGAAGTAGAGCTCTGTTCTAGTTCCAATTGCAAGGAGCAAGTTCTTGAGAGAAAGAACTTAGGAGTGACATCAAAACAATTATATTGTTGGAGGATTCCACATAGTGTGCATGTATGTGGGAGAGAGGAAAAGAGATACATGCTAAATTTGGAGAGAAGAGGGCTTCAAGATCTATGTTGGATTCTATCAAAAAAGAGGTGGTAGAACTGCTGACATTTTGAAACAAAGTTTTAGGGTTCCAGATACAAAACCCACTTTTTAGAATGGTTGTCTTTGTGCTGAGTTTTGCCTATTTTCAGCAACAGGTGTTCCTCTCTCATCTGCTGTTCCTTTTCTAAGGGGACATTGGAAGTTATCTCACAGCAAGTCACTTCACTGGTACATTTAGCACAGAAGCTGCCATATTGATTGGCCATGCTTCCCCAGGAATTTAGGTAGGAGAGTATCCAATCCTTATCTGGCAATGGCAGGATTTAAAAAGTATACAATCAATTACTTTACCTTTTCTATATGATAGTGAAGGTAATGATGCACTTAAACAGAAAATATTACATAATGCTCTTTGGGTTGAGTGATAAATTCTGTTCCATTCAGTAGTACTTTCTATATTCCATCAAGATAAAATGCTGAGCTTGTAGAATGTTCATGTTGGCCTTGGCTGCTCAGGTCCCTCATCTCACACCAGAAATATGTCAACACTTTAGGATTGTGGCTAAGTTCCTAGGTTGTGTACATGGAAATACCTAAGTTAAGCAAAAAAAAAAAAAAAAAAAAAAAACCAACCCTGAAGGAAAGATTATTTTTGTAATACACAATTGATAAATGTGTAACTTTATAAAATAAATATAGTAATTAAAATACCAACAATCAGTGCTTTCCTGCCCTCTCCACAAATTATCAGATTGCATCATCACAGCTCTGTCACATTTAACAAAACATCTTTTTTCTTTTCATCTTTTTAGGGATGGTAATTTTGATGTAGGCAGTGATCCATATGGCTAGTAGTCAGTGGCATATGGAACAAACTACAGGCAAACGACGTGTAGTGGTATCACACAACTGCTATTAGATACTTGCATTCTAATGTTTGAAACAAATACATAAATGACATGTGATGACGTATTTGTCTCCCTTTCCATGATGTGTGTTTCAACATAATTGCACAAGTGCTGTAATTTATGTACTTAGGATAGACACCAGCACTCAAGTACACAAAGGCATTGTGTGATGATGCACATGTCACTTTGATGTCATCATGGCTTACTGGTGAAATCAACAGCAATATACATGTCCACATGTTTACCAATTAAAATGGATAATTATATTGGTAGATAAGGTTGTTGTCGGAAACTTACATATATAAAAAGGGCAAAGGATATCAGTCGGGAGGGATGGGGATGATATTCTGAAATAAGATTTAAAAAATACAAGTGATGCAATTTTTTTTATTAGGATCAACTAAAATTCACAAGATAACAGCTTTTGGCTTGATTTATTCCATGCACTATAATACAATATTCATTTTTTTCATATCTGCATTTTGTATTGAATTTCTGAATCTAGCTACCATGACTTACTTATAAACCACAATTTACAGTGTACAGCTTTGAGCCTCTATGAAAGCAGCAATTACATTGCTTAGAGCAATGTATGGATCAAGCCCTAAAGTGATCCAGAAGTATATTGGATTAGATAGTACAAAAATCAGGAAAATATGCTGCAGTTGTTAAAAAAACCAACGCAGTCCTAGGCTGCATTAACCGAGGGATAGAATCGAGGTCACGTGAAGTGTTAGTATCACATGAAATGTTCATGTCGTGGTAAGACCACATTTAGAAATTGTATCCAGTTTTGGTCACCATGTTATAAAAAGATGTTGAGACTAGTGCAGAGAAGAGCAACAAAGATGATTAAGGAACTGGAGGTTAAAACATAACGAGGAACAATTGCAGGAATTGAGTATTCTTAGTTTTATTTTTTTCTTTGTTTAATGAAAAAAAGGATTAGAGGGTGACATAGCAGTATTCCAAAATCTAAGAGGATGGCACAAAAAAGAGAGATTCAAATCAACCTATTTTCCAAGCACCAGAAGGCAGGACAAGAAGCAATGGATAGAAACTAATCAAGGAGAGAAGCTACCTAGAACTTCCTGACAAATTTCCTGACAGAACAATTTATCATGGAACGACTAGCCTCCAGAAGTTTGGGTGCTCTGATACCATTTGCCTGAAATGGTATAGAGTTTTCTGCTTGAGAGCAGGCGGTTGGACTACAGGACCTCCACGGTCCCTTTCAACTCTTGTTATCCTGCTAATCTGCTAAATGAAGGGGAAAACTGAAGTAGGACAGAAATCGTGCCATAGGTTATTCCATGTAAAAAACTTTTTTATTCCAAGTGTCTAGATAGAATCACAAACTGAAGTAATTGGTGGCAGAATTGGGTGCAATTTAGCCCAAAGGCTAGTCAGGATCAGTGGTGGGTTTCACTTACCTGTTACTGATTCGCTCATGCACGCTCACACGCATGCTACTTCTGCACATGCGCAGAGTGTATTTAATGATGTCTGAGCAGATGGGCGGAACCTCCCGCACCGCAACTACCAGTTCTGCTGAACTGGGCGAATCGATAGCAACCCACCACTGGTCAGGATACTATAAATGTGCCTTTGAGAAACAAAATCTAGGGAGAAACATCTAATTTTCTTCTATACTTTTTATACAACAAATTAAACTTTTATATGCATATTTTTTAGAAAATTATTGTATGGTACTCTTAACTGTTTCATGAGGAAGTGGGATAAAAATGGGTTGCTTCCAAGTTTATCTTGTAAAAATCATGTTTGAATAAAGGATAGCGAGTACAAAGCTGATTCCCACTTCAGGCAAATCCAATATAGCTACTCTGAACTCAAAAAATTTGCACATATTTTTAGAAAGAACCTCATTTGGTTATAATTTAAAAGAAAAGGATGCAATTTAAAATGAAAAATAATTTCCAAATATTTGGAGCTTAGCCTTAAAATATTAAATGTAAGTAAACCAAAATCCTTTACATCTGGTAGCTTCCCCCCCCCCCTAAATTTAAGCCTTTTGAATAACTAAGCCTAAACATAGTAACTAACATAGTTTAGTTAGTTTTTAGAAATGCAATTCTCTGGATTTTGCAATGCAATTTGCCCCTAGAACACGTATACTACAAAAGCCAGTAAAAATGTGTGTATTTGTGAAGCTAAAAGTAGGTAAGGGTTCCCCTTGTACATATGTTCTAGTCATTCCCGACTCTAGGGGGTGGTGCTCATCTCTGTTTCAAAGCCGAAGAGCCAGCGCTGTCCGAAGGTGTCTCCGTGGTCATGTGGCTGGCATGACTAAATGCCGAAGGCGCATGGAACGCTGTTATCTTCCCACCAAAGGTGGTCCCTATTTTTCTACTTGCATTTTTTATGTGCTTTCGAACTGCTAGGTTGGCAGAAGCTGGACAAGTAACGGGAGCTCACCCTGTTACACAGCACTAGAGATTCAAACTGCTGAACTGCCGACATTTCGATTGACAAGCTCAGCATCTTAGCCACTGAGCCACCACATCCCTTTGAAACTAATATGCAAAACTATATTACTTTAAAACTGTGTAAGTACAGATATATACTATTACTTTAAAAATGTGTAAGTATATATACATTTGGCAAAACGTGTCCCCAAATGCATAGAAATCTTAGCGAATATTCTTAATGAATCAAGTTCAATACATTCTATAAAATGAGAAACTGAAAATGAATTTGACATATTTTCAGAAAAAAAAACCTGGGAGAAATGGATAGATTTATTATCTCTATTAACTTTTGAACAGGGATTTAAGTTTCTTTCCATTTCCTCTGTATCTCCACCTGGACTATAGACTCCATCATCATAATATGGTGTGATAGCATCGGAGTTGAATAGAGATATTTCTATCATGTGGAGGATTACACCATGTCTGTACTTTAAAACTTATATCTTTTAAGTTTCATGAAGAAGATTTTATGTGTGTTCAATACTCATACCGTTTTGCTCACATATATCGAATAAACTGTCAGGCCTAGAGAAACTGGAGCAAGCCTTTTTGGTGGAATTTTGACACATTTATTTATTGTATTCTGATGGTACAATTAGCCAGGAGACTACAATGTTAATACATAGTAGTAATTTGGCTGCTGAAGAGTGCTAGTCCATTTAGTTTGCGCTCATGCGCTTATCCAGAGTGCACCAGAGGGGGTGAACTAGCTCTGTACTGTACCAGAAAGTTGAGTGGCCTCTTGTGGCATCACCTGGGGCCTTCTTTCACCACCGATGTCTCAGTCATCATTGCATCTGAGTAGGTCCAGCACTGGCAGGACTCTGACCATCCACACAAAATTCTGCCATGTTTCCCAACAAAGTGGTACCTATTTATCTACTCGCATGTATAGCATGTTTTCGAATTACTAGGTGGGCAGAAGCTGAGGCAAGTGACAGGTGCTCACTCTGCCACATGGTGCTAGGACTCGAATCACTGGAGAGACCACCTCCAGCATCTTTAAGCTATTGAGCCTCTGTGGTTTTGACACAAAACATACACAGAGAGATGAAAAGCTGTTCATGTGTAACAAGCAGCTTCACAAAACTGAGAAGAGAAAGCAGCCATATGTTTATTGCTTCTGTATTATAAATCTTGCCATTTAAGACATATATGTCAGCTTGGTATATAGTGCTATCATGGTATTTTTAAAGAGCACGGTGGCTCATGTGGTTAGGACATTGGGTTGGAGGTTAGCAAGCCTGCATTTGAGACCCAAATGCTGCTGTGTGATGAAGTGAGCTCCTGTCCTTCACTCCAGCTCCAGCCAACTGAAAAGAGCCCCCAACTGGACATCCCCTGGGCAACAGTGATGTCACTGGCTAATCCTTTCAACCTGGAAGCATCTCAGTGCTTCTGACACAAATACAATGAGGTGGTATTTTTAGAATCAAATGCTTTAAGGAGATACCTTTCATTAATACTGACCCAATGAATTTCATTGTAGAGAGCAAGGCAATTTGACTGTTCTGATAAAGGAAAATAAATCTTTGGGAATCAAAGTTTGTAAAGCAAAACTATTCAAAGAAGGAGTTCCTAAAAGTTCTTAGAGAAGATATAAAAGGAATAATGTGAAATAGGGATAGGGGCAGGGCAACATTAAATGTAATTTTGCATTGTGTATTTATATACTACTAAAAATCTAAATGTGTTTAGCTGTTTATCTGTTTACACCCTTATATTAGCCCAAACAGTGCATTGTATCACAATAATTTTTGAATCAGTACCTGAAAATCTTTAACTTAAAAAATGCATTAAAAACTCAGAACCTATCATTCCTGTGGAATTTAAATTTCCATGATATTCAGACCAGTTTTAATCACAAAATTGGGGCTGTTGCAGGATCCCTGATGTGATTGATTTCTGACAAGCCCTGGCAGCTTCCCATAAACAAAATCAACAGGGAAGGCAGCAGGAAGTCGGAATTCCTGCTTTCATGCAAAAAAGCTCATGAAATACTGTATACGGTCAACCTAAAATTTAATGTAAGCTTTGGTCACATCAGACTGCATTACCTTTCTCAAAGGATGATCCAATGGGTCACAAGTTGCCTAGTATTCTCTCTAAATTATGAAATGCACAAAAGGCAGCCAAAACTGGAATCCAGCATTTGCAATGATTCACTGAGGTGAGCAAAAAGGAGAGAGGCTGGGAGCAAGAAATGATAGGCAATTATCCCATTTACTAGTTTTGACAGCCATTTGCTTCCTCCAAAATGATGGCACACCTCAACCTAAGGAGAATGCCTCTTTGCAAAAAAATATAAGACAAGGTGTTATTTTCAGGGAAACACGGTACTAACTTGCATACGTTGGCCCCATAGATGGGAAATCTCAGAGGCATTTAAATATGGAATCCTTGGCGCCTCTGAGCTTGGTTGTTTTCTTGCAGATGTTTACCCAATGAAACAACCTAGCTCAGACAGCACCAAAAACTCCACAATTCAACCCTGAGCTATCGGTCTTATTGGCATTTAAATGTGCGCTGGATGATGAAAAGACATAATTTTCCTTGAAGTTTCAGTTTCATTATGATAGCTTTAAAAAGATGCCTACATCTGGTTGGCGTTGTAAAATTTAATAAACAAACATAATTGGGCAGAACATACCAGATCACGAACGCCCACGGTTCTAGGGACAACCATTTCATGAGACCTAATCAGGGCAGACCTTTTCTCCTACTACGCGCAAGCCAGGTCTTATATATTTGTCATAAGAAAAACCCTTAATATTCCTTGCACTAAAATGAACAGGTAGACGTTTTGATTGCTCCTCCTCTTCTGGCTGTGACTACAGCAAGCGATCATTTGGAATCCCCCTTTTGGTAATGGTACGACGAGGGCAGAATCCTTTTAAGTTTTGATTGGGGTTCTTGCAGAGGCTTGATCATTGCCAGCTTGATAACTGAAGGGCAATCATCGATTCTCTTCATCGAATAATAGATACCTAACGCTTCAAACCCCGCCCCCTCCCTCCAGCGCCTTTTTTCCTAGCGCTGCCTTTCAACCACGCCCCTTCCCGCCACGTGATTCTAATTCTGTCCCCGCCATTTTGTAAGGACGAAGCCGCTGTCAAGCTTCAACGGCACATCCGGCGTTTGAGCCCGGTGCGCATGCGTACGCGTCTCGTTGATGGGGGGAAATGGCCCGGAGACGCTTAAAAAAGGAGTGAGGAGAAGGAGTGAGTGGACGCTTAAAGCCGTTAAGGCTACCCGCCATGTCTCGTCACGAGAGCAGCCATCCGGCCATGAGAGTTCAACGGTCCCGGTTCGGCTCCATCGATTCCTATCGCGAGGGTGGGCCACGCTCCCGCTCGCCGTCTCCGCGGGGTCACCGCCGCCACCACCGCTCCCCGCCTAGCCGTCGCTTTTCCCATCGCTCGCATCGCTCGCCTTCCCCGCGCCGTTTCAGCAGGGTACGCTCGGTTGGAGCTTCCTCCTTTCATCTACCTTCCGTCTCCGGTCCCATGTGTCTGTGCTTTCTCTGTTGGCAAAGCGGGGGTTGGGGAACCTTCTCTCCCCCCACCCCCATCCCCGCCGCCGTTCCGTCTCTTTCTGAAAATCGTCCGCCTTCCTCTTCCCCCATTTTGGGCGAAGGCCGAACAGTTTCTGACAATCCCCCAAGCTACATCAATCACATTTGCAAATCGTTTTCTCCGCCTGACGGTATCGGAGAACCCGTCGGTCTTTTTAAGTGGAAGGTTCTGACTTGACGGCAATGGGAAAGGAAAAGGAAAAGTTACGAAGTCAACTCTTCATACGACTTCTACTCTAGGCAGGCTTTGCCATCTCGAACTAAATTCTGGTTGAATTAAGTAGGAGCTGCTTCTGAGTAAGCATTAATGTATGGAAAGTTCCTTTTTACGTAAAGGGGTCACTGTAGGGTTTTTTTTTGTTTTTTGTTTGCTTTCAGTTATACACAGACATCGCAAAGGCTCAATACTTTGTAGAACTTGTGAATGAGGTTGCTGCTTCTTTTTTTTTTTTTTTTGCTTTTAATTTATATGCCGCCCTTCTCAGGAGACTCAGGGCCGCAATGCGTTAAGCAATAGCCTTCATATTTTTATATATTTACACAAAGTCAGCTTATTGCCCCCACAAACTGGGTCCTCAGTTTATCTACCTTTGAAAGGATGGAAGGCTGAGTCAACCTTGAGCCTGGTGAGATTTGAACTTGCAGTAATTGCAGGCAGCTGGTGTTACTTAACAGTGCTTTAGTCCACTGTACTATCAGGCTCTGATCTGCTTTTGCAGCAGATTAGTAAGCAGTTGAATGAGCTGGAGGCGTAATAAGATTGAAATGTGAAGCATAATACGGTTATTTAGTAATATTCTGAAAATTTTAAAAAAAATCTAAGCTTTTTTTAAAAAAAGAAGCTGTGTATACCATGTTGTTAAAGTCAATTCCATGATCATGTATGGGTAGTCCTTGACTTAACGACTACAATTGAGCCCAAAACTTTCCTTAAGAGATATTTGTTAAGTGAGTTTTGCCCCATTTTACGACCTTTCTTGCCACAGTTAAGTGAATCACTGCAGTTGATAAGTTAGTAACCCAGTTGTTATGTGCATCTGGCTTCCCCATTGACTTTGCTTATCAAAAGGTTGTAAAAGGTGATCACATGATCTTGGGACAAAGCAATAAGTATGAACCAATTGCAAAGTATATGAATTTTGATCACATGATCATGGGGATGCTACAAAAGTAACTGAAAAATGGTCATAAGTCACTTTTTTCATTGCCGCTGTAACTCTGAACAGTTGCTGAATGAACTGTTGTAAGTTGAAGACTACCTGTATTCCTCTGAAATGATAGTCCTATTTTTGTTTACATATCTGGCACTATGCACTTAGTTGGATTTATTTTGTAGAAATGATTTTCATAAATTCATCTCTGAAACTTCAGAACTAGGGCTATACTTTTCAGTGTGTGATCTATATTACTTTGGTTTTCAGTTTCTTTAGAAGAACTATTTTTATTCTTCATGTATCCCCATGAAGAATTGTACATTTTCTTTGTCATTTTTTCCATCTTGAAAATCAAAGAGATTTTGAAAATGGAACAATTACTCAATCTCATTGTTTTGTCAGTAACATACTACACAATACTGTAGTATGTGAAAGGAACAAAGTTATATTTTCTCTGTCACAAGATAGAATTGCTGTATCATACATCAACAGAATACTAATTTGTGAATATAAATTTTTTAGAAAAAATATGTTAGGGCTTTTTTGGACTTGCCTTTTGGACCTAGTCTTGGAGTGATATAATCCAGAAAATAGATCCAATTCAAAAATTAAATTGGATTAAATTAATCTTTAATTAGGACACAGTGGTCCCTAAACAGGAAGGATTGAAGATGGGATAAACCATTTAGCATTTAAATACTTTTTTAAAGAATGAATAAAGTTTTGTTTTTTAAAATTAAAAAAAAAAAAGAAGATGGGATAAACCATGTTGGATCCATTAATGATTTCTTGAGAAGGAAGCAGACCTTAGTGGAACCACCGCCCTCTCAAGGATGTATTTATCCTTGTATGTTATCTTTGTGTCAATTTTATGAAGCAACACATTTCTATACACTTAAAATTTTCTGTGAAAATAATTTGTGCAAAAAATGTAAAAAATTACAAAAAAAATATTTTACATCATGATCTACAAATTTTAGGTGGAAATGTATAGCCCTTCTAAATGACTCTATTTCCTTGCTTATGCAAACATTTATTTTCATATCTTAATTTCAGATAACAGAAGTAGATATGAGCTATGTGCCTCAGATTAACAGTCACTTGCTATATGCTACATTGTATAATAACTCTTTTCCAACAACCCAAGAGATGTTTCTACACATGGACATCACCAGACAGTCAACACAGAAATCAGATTGACTATTTGCTCTGCAGCCAAAGGTGGAGAAGCTCTATTCAATCAGTAAAAACAAGATGAGGAGCTGACTGTGGCTCAGATCATGAGCTTCTTGTTGCAAAATTTAGACTTAAATTGAAGAAAGTAAGGAAAAGCACTAGGCCATTAAGGTATGAACTAAATCCTAGCCCTGATGAATATACAGTAGAGATGACAAATAGAGTTAAGGAATTAGATCTGATAGAGTGCCTGAAGAACTATGGACAGAGGTTCGCAATATTGTACAAGAGGTAGCAACTAAAACCATCCCAAAGAAAAAGAAATGCAAGAAAGCAAAATGACGTCTGAGGAAGCCTTAATAAATAGCTGAGGAAAGAAGGGGAGCGAAAGGCAAGGGAGAAAGAGAAGGATACACCCCAATTAAATGCAGAATTCCAGAGAATAGCTAGAAGAGATAAGAATGCCTTCTTAAATGAACAGTGCAAAGAAATCGAAGAAAACAATAGAATAGGGAGGACTAGAGATCTTTTCAAGAAAATTGGAGATATGAAGGGAACATTTAATGCAAAGATGGGCATGATAAAGGACCAAAATGGCAGGGACCTAACACAGGCAGAAGAGATTAAGAAGAGATGGCAAAATTACACAGAAGAACTATACAAGAAGGAGCTTAACATCTCTGATAACCAGGATGGGGTGGCCTCAGACCTCAAGCCAGACATCCTGGAATGTCAAATAGGCCTTAGGAAGTCTGTGCAACAACAAAGGAGGTGACAATATTCCAGCTGAGCTATTCAAAATTTAAAAGACGATGCAGTGCTACACTCAATTTGCCAGCAAATTGGAAAACTCAACAGTGGCCACAGGATTGGAAAAGGTCAGTTTACATTCCAATTCCAAAGAAGGGCAATGCCAAAGAATGCTCAAACTACCGCACCATTGCACTCATTTCACATGCTAGCAAAGTTATGCTCAAAATCCTACAAGCTAGGCACCAGCAATATGTGGACCGAGAACTATCAGAAGTGCAGGCAGGATTTCGAAGAGGCAGAGGAACCAGAGATCAAATTGCCAACATACTGTCAGGTTTCGAGGTCGTCTCAAATAACTCTAGGGAGTTCTAGAAAAACATCTACTTCTGCTTCTAAAGCCTTTGATTGTGTGGATCACAATAAATTGTGGCAAGTTCTTAAAGAGATGGGAGTACCAGACCATCTTGTTTGTCTCTTGAGAAACCTATATGCGGGTCAAGAAGCAACAGTGATAACTGGACACAGAAATACTGATTGGTTCAAAAATGGGAAAGGAGTCCGGCAAGGCTGTATTCTTTCACCCTGCCTATTTAACTTATATGCAGAGCACATAATGAGAAAGTTGGGGCTAGATGAATCACAAGTTGGAATTAAGATTGCTGGGAGAAATATCAACAACCTCTGATATGCAGATGATACCACTCTAATGGCAGAAAGTGAAGAGGAATTAAAGAGCCTTCTGATGCGGGTGAAGGAGGAGGAGGAGGAGGATGCAAAAGTTGGCTTGAAATGCAACATTAAGAAAACTAAGATCATGGCTGCCGGCTCTCTCAATTCCTGGCAAATAGATTGGAAAGAAATAGAGGTAATGACAGATTTTATCTTCCTGGCTCCAAGATCACTGCAGATGGGAACTACAGCCAAGAAATTAAAAGACGCTCCTGGGGAGGAAAGCTATGGCAATGTTAGACAGCATTCCAAAAATCAGAGACATCAGCCTGCCAACAAAAGTGTGTATAGTCAAAAGGCTATGGTTTCCAGTTGCAATGTATGGTTGTGAAAGTTGGACCATAAGGAAGGCTGAGTGTCAAAGAATTGAGGCCTTTGAACTATGGTGCTGGAAAAGACTCCTGCGAATCCCTTGGACTGCAAGGCGATCAAACCAGTCAGTCCTAGAGGAGATCAACTTTGACTGCTCTTTAGAAGTCCAGAACCTGAATATGAAACTGAAATACTTTGGTCACTTAATGAGAAGAAAGGACTCACTGGAGAAGAGCATAATGCTGGGAACGATTGAGGGCAAAAGAAGGGGATGACAGAGAATGAGATGGCTGGATGGAGTCACTGAAGCAGTTGGCGTGAGCTTAAATGGTCTCCGGGGGATGGTAGAGGACAGGAAGGCCTGGAGAAAAGTTGTTCATGGGGTCACAATAGGTCGGACACGACTTCACAACTAACAATAATGTAGCCGCTTTTTAGCTGTTTTTCTCTTTAACTTTTTAGTCATTCCATGTCAAGTCTGATTTCAGAAAAGTGCCCCGCTCGACCATCACAGATTTCGATGAAATTTTGTGTGAACATGCACACATGTCCCCAGTGAACATTGGTAAAGTGTTACGTGTTTTGATGCAATACTTGTGGAGATATAGTCATTTGTTTGACCCCATACTGCAGCCTTCTACAGTATGACTCGGGTTCCAACAACTTTGAGACATAATAGCTTCCGCAATATTTTGTTGAGAGAAACATAACATAGCCATCTTGTACAATTTTTTGTGCTCTATTAAACAAAGTAATAAAAATATTCTCATGAGTGATCTCCATCTAGATAATTTGGAGCAAAGTTAGTCGAAAATAGTGCGGCTCGAAAAAAGGTTAAAGTTTGGCTTTTTATATTTCTGGAAGGAAAGGTATGATAAACGTGAAACTTTGTGCGTAATAACAACAACACAAGGTTTTTGAATATAAAATGTCATTCTGCTTTCCAAGTTTACAAATTGAGTGTAATGTTTTTTGATGTTTTTTGTAAAAATGCCAAAAATAGGGTATTTTCAGCCCACTTTTACAAAAAATGACTTTCTGGAAACTGCTAAATCATTCTCATTAGAAAGACCATGTTTCAACCCCCCTAAAAAAGTAGGGTTGGTTTTTCATCACTGACGTATAAAGCCCTAACAATAAATAGGGACAAAGTTAAGAATGTTGCTATGGCAACCTCACATGCATTCTATTACTTTTTCGTCGTTTTTGTTTTATATAGATATCATTACTACTATTATATTGTGTTGGTCCATGGTGACATTGTAACTATCAGTTCAGGCACTTGAACCAGCAACTCCATTGCCATAGGGGCATGCCCGATAGCTATGCAATATCAGCCAGGGTGGGTTTCTTGGTTCAAAATCCCAAGCCTGTAGTTGGGTTTTTTCCTCGAGGTTCCAAAGTCTTGTATGGGAATCTCCTGTTCCCAAACTGATAATTGGGCAGTTTATCCTAGGTTCCCAAGCCTAAAGTGGGCATCTTATATGGTTCCCAAGCCGAAGTACGTACTGTTCGTATGAACTGTGAAATTCCAACTATCGCTTATTATTGAATTTATGCACCACGTTCTTTAGCGTCGCTTCTGGTAATTGATACTGTCGACCTGACGATGTTATTGAAGGCACTGAAAGCACGCAAATAAGATGTGGTTCTGGAAAACATCTTGTCTTTCAGGCCAATCACGGATGCATAAATGTCACCAACACATCATTTTGTTCGATCGAAATTTCCAAGATGTTGCCTACCCATCATTTTTTGTCATAAATGCAGGCAACATAACAACCAGGAAATATGTCGGCCAATTTTAAATTTGGATCGACAGTATTGGACATTTTGGCCACAAAGTTAATCGTGTCACTTGAAACTTTGCTGACAGAAATCAAATTTGAATCAACTGGGACAAACTGGTGATGATCTCTTGTGCCAGCTATTGTGCTGTTAACTTTCCATCTTTCTTCTTGCAGCATCCTGCTTTCTTCGATTTCTTCCTTCGGAACATATATATACCATATTTTTCGGAGTATAAAGACACCTTTTTTGGTGAGGAAAACAAGAAAAAAAAATCTGCCTCTGCCTCCCAGCAATTTTGACTCATTGCAGCAAACAGCAAATAGCCTGCTTTACTTTCATTTTCGTTTTTAGCATAGCTTGATTAGTATAAGGGAAAAAAAATCTGCTCCCAGCAATTTACCTCCTTGCAGCAAGCAGCAGAGGCCTGCACAAAACATCTGAGAGCAAAACATCTGAGAGTTGGGAGGCCAATCCAATTGTACTAATTATGCTGTGCTGAAGCTGAAACGAGCTGTGTCTTCTTGCTGCTTGCTGCAAGGAAGTAAACTGCTGGGAGGCAAAAGCCAAAGAGTGGGGGTCAGTGGGTGGGCGGGGCTACATTCGGTGTATAAGACGCACCTAAATTTTCACCTCTTTTTTGGGGGGGAAAAAGTGTGTCTTATACTCCAAAAAATACGGTATTTAATTCTGTGAATGTTTCTGTCATAAAAGTTGAACAGATCTGTGGACATCAGTATTTGGTCAGTTGATGGTCGCTGGAGGATGGCTTGAGCAGCCAAATATTTAGTTGTGCTGCCAACTCCGTCGCATGGTGATTTGCCATGACTCGTGCCAAAAAAAATTCATTCAGCCTTAATTTCGAAATCATGTTTGCGATTGCACAGATTGATGAAATTTTTGTAATTTTTGTATTATGCCACTAAACTGTCACTAAAGTATTATATTCTTGTAATCTTCATTGTAGTCATCAAAACCTCAATCAACGTCCAAATGAACACAGGCACGGAAACCCTGTCATGTTGCATGTGATCAGAAACTATGCAACAGTTGACAATTTGCAGTGCACCATCTTTATTGACATAATAAGTGACGAACGGATGCACTGTGGCTTGCAAATTCTCCAAGTGAAAGCCTTGAGCAGCATCTTGGACAACAAATGAGTAATTGTCTGCAAAATCCATCAGTACAATCCGTTCAGTTTCTTTTAGGCCAGCTTTCAACGACTTCAAATATTTTCTTTGATGTTTTGAAACGAAGTGGTGCCCAGTCTGTTTACACATTTTGCTAGTCAGTTTTCCGATGAAGCCGTCAACAGTGAGAACATTTGTTTCCAGCATTTGGCGGTCAGTATGAACCCCTTGTTTGAATTCAATTGATTCTTCAGAATCCCAGTCCTCAAATATTTCATCCAAATGCGCTAACAGTGCCTTTTCACCAGGGCAGTTTTGGCATTGCTGCAACATACAATCTTTGGTGTTCAGATTGCAAACTGCCTTTCCCAAGAGCAGCTTGTAGTCCTCTTTAATGTTGACACCTTGTAGCATAAGCTTAACATTTCGATGAATGGTGCAGACACAGACGGAATATGTGCCTGAGGCACAGATGGTGACGTACCACTTTAATCTGAGTTCACAGAATTTGGAGAAACCAATTTCAGCACCATATTTGTTTCGATATGCCACATACAGTTCTTTCAGATTGCACAGTAGCAACCACTTTTTTTTGTGAACCTTGACGCCATCGTGCCGAATGGAAACACAAATTCTTTTTGCCGGAGCACATCCTGCTAAATTTGTCATCCTCATAGAAATCTCAGACTCTGGAGACTTCCGGTTGATGATTTGTGGCAACATGGCATGGTAAGAGCGATCGCTCCTTCCCAACGCCACTTATTGCTGCGTTTCGGGGACCCTTCGAGGCGTTGAAGCTTGGAGAGCTTTGCGGACAATAGTGGGGCTTCGGTAGGCAGAGTGGTGAGTTGCAAACCCACTCGGCTGGACCGATATCCATTGTCGAACCAACACGGCACATCTGCCTTTCAATGGCGGACCTGAAGGTGCGATATCAACAAGACGGGAAGCAAGAAATTCCGGTGAAAGGGGTGTTGGAGAGCACTCATTTCTAGTCTCCCTCGAGCACGCTTGGACTTTGCTTGAATTGTGCCGGCTGGGTCGGATCGAAAGGAGCTACAAAAGGAATAAGCGGCGACTGAGAGAGGAGGGGAAGACGACACCCGAGAGTGATTGCAGACAAGCCGGCGAGAAATTAGAAAGGAGAGATCTGCAAGCGGAGTGGTGGCGCTACTAGAAAGTGGATGTAACTTGCTGATTGGATCAAATGAGAGAGCTTTGGAGACTCAGGAACGTGAATTTGCTGATTGGGAGAGAAGAGCAACTGAAGATTGGGACCGGAAGTGCAACCATATTGTAAATCAACGAAAAGAACAACGAATGGCTAGAGAGGCAGGAAGGAGCACCAGGAGAAGACAAGTGGAATAATCGAGCTGAAATACTTTGACAGTTTAAGATACTAAGAGATGGGAGAAACAAAAACTGGTGATATCTGACTACTATCCTCCCCTATTTAGGCTCTCATAAATGTTGCCACTGAAGGGATTAAGAACAACCAAGTAACTAATTACATTGACATAAACTATTACTAACACAAGCTTACTAACATATTTATACTGTATTGTTTTATATTAAGTTTCTTATTTGCTTATATTTAGAGTACCAGAATAACATTTATATAGGTGGGCATAAGTTTGACTGTATTAAATAATTAGCCTATTGCATTTATTTATCTTTATATCTAAGGCATATTCCTGTGTATAAATTAATTATATTGTCCAACATTACTATTGATTAATACCTGATATAGTGATTTATTAATTAATTGATCAATTATCTGACTGTTTACTTAATTACTTATACATATACATATTGATACTATAAATAATATATTTAATTGACACTTTAGATTTAAGTTAACTAAGAGTCACTGGTTTTTATATTTGATTAATTATTAATAGTACTGTAGTGGAATTAATTGTGATATATGACTAGCTGCTAGCTGAACTGCAGTTGATTTAAGGGTGAATGTGAATATTATACATCAATTTGAACCAAGGAATTTTGGAAAGAGATTAGCATTTTAATAGATATAATTGGATTTAAACAGAAAAGATCAATAGATCTGATTGATCCTTTGGGGGATCGAACCAATTAATAATTAAAAAAAAAAGGAGTAGCAATAGGTAAAGAAGAATCAAAGGTACCTAACGTCCCTAGCAGCTCAAAAGAAGACATAACCATTTAAGCTTTGCAAATCCTGAGAAAAGGTTTCTCTTAGTTATTCTCATTGCTGCCAATCTCAGAAGACATATCAAGTAAAAGGAAAGATAATTAGTGGATGATCATCTGGAGGAACATTGAAAAGATAATCAGAGACCAGGCAAGAGTGTTGAAGGAGATGACGAGCCTTGCATCTACTGTGACCAAAACGGGAAAGAAAACAACCCCAAACCTCTCTAATCCTACGATTACAATGTTGTCACCTGCAATGCAAAAGTCAACAGAAGGTCTATCTAAGACTGAAAAATCAGCCATGATCTGTACCATGCAAGCAATGCAGTCGATGCTGGCAATGATACAAGAGACAATGCTCATGATGCAGGAAAAGATGTCCAGCAATCACTTAGAACTGAAAACGGATATCAAAGGTCTAGATCAAAAAATGAATGATATACAGCAGTCGATACAAATGAATGAACAGAAAATAAAAAAGATGGAATCCAAAATTGAGCAACAAGAAAAGAATTTGGACACAGTAGACCAGAAACTAATGGCACAAAACAGAGAGCTAGAGGACTCGATCATCCAGCTAGAAATGGACAGAGCCTCCTTCTACCTACGCTTCCAAAACATCTCCGAGGATAAGGATGAAAACCTGGATCAAGTAATGGCGGAATTAATAGCCGAGGTCTTACAACAAGACACAGATGAGATAATAAAGGAACTGGACGAGGTATATAGGGTGCAAACGAACTATGCCAGACGAAACAAGTTGCCCAGGGAGGTTCATATAAGGTTTGCTCGGAAAAAAGTCAAGGACATTTTCTATAATATGGTGAGGGAAGAACCAGTCAGTTATAAAGGAAAGGAGGTGATTGTGTTAAAGCAAGTCCCGAGGAGGGTGAGGGAATTAAGAAGGGATTATAGATTCCTTGCTATCCAATTGAATAAGAGGAATATACTCTTTAGGTGGATCTTGCCGGAGGGTATGCTGATTACATGGCAAGGGAAGAAAATCAAAATAGATAGTCTGGTAGAGGCTCAGGACTTTTTAGACCAATTGAGAGGGTCAGAAGAAGACCAGAGCAGCAAAGAGGAACTGGAAGCGACTACTACAGAAGAGGAACTTACCCAGCAAAGAAGATCTAAAGAAGGGACCCCGGAGGAGAAAGAGACTCAGAGGAGAAAGAGAAGGAAAGCAAGGAAGCAAGGAAGAAACAAAGACCACAGAGAGTTACACGAGCGAATAAGAACTAAAACAACACAAGGCTATAAGAATGGACGACTGGAAACATCTATCGATTAATGTAAATGGCTTGAATGATTATAAAAAGAGAAAAATATTCTTCACCAAATTAGTCAAACAGAATGTGGATATAGTATGCCTCCAAGAGGTGCATATAAAAAAAGAAAATGAAAAATATTTGGAGTATAAAAAAACTTGGAAATCTCTATACCTCCCTAGCAGGGAAAAAAAAGAGAGGGGTGGTACTGTATATTAAGAAGGAAATAAAAGCAGAGCTGAAATATGCAGACTCAAAGGGTCAGATACTAGTGGTTGAAATTAAGAGAGGTAATTCCTCAATATTAGTAACAGCTATCTACGCCCCGAATAAAAATCTGAGAGAGTTCTATAATAAAGTACGAGAAATAATAAGTAAAATGGATAATAATAATATATGCACAATCTAAGACTTTAATGGAGTGGTGGACTCGAATAAAGATAATAAAAGATCCAAAGGCCAAAAGAAAAAAAGGAAAAACTTACCAAAATCTTTTTTTGACCTAGTAGACGAACTGAACCTGGCAGATATTTGGCAAACTTTACATCCGTATAAAAGGCAATGCACTTTCAACTCAAACCCCAACAAATCATGGTCTAGAATTGACATGATGTGGGTAAGCAGAAATATAGGAATGGACATCATGTCAGCCGAGATTGCACCCAATATATGGGTGGATTACAATCCACTGGAGATCAAATGGAAGAGTGGGTATAAGAGAACGAATGTAAGATGGAGACTAAACACACAATTTTTGGGGGATAAACAAAATATCGAGAAAGTAAAGGGGGCGTTAAAAGTTTTCTTTGAAGAAAATGAAAAGGAACCAACTGACCAAGGAGTAATCTGGGACACAATGAAGGCGTTCCTAAGAGGACTGGCAATAGCATATGGAGCACATAGAAATAAAGAAAAGAGAGAGACCCAGAGGACATTGCTGGAAGAATTGGGGAAGGCAGAGAAGGAAGTGCAGCAAAACCCAGACAATGAAATAGCAAAAGAAAACTGGATGACTATACGTCACAGAATGAATATAATTGACCAGGAAAAATTAGCGTATGAAATCAAACGAACTAAACAATATTATTTTGAAAATGCCAATAAGCCGGGCAGATGGTTGTCCTATAGACTTAAAAAAGAAAAAGAGAAAGGGATTATTTACCAACTAAAAGATTTAGAGGGTCACATCATAAATAAGGAAGAAAAGAAATTAGAGATGGTCCGTGAATTCTATGCCACTCTATACAAGGAAGAAGATATCCCCAAGGAAAAAGTAGAACAATACCTATTGAAAGAAGAACTTCCACTGATTGGGGAGGAGAAGAAAGAGATGCTAAATAAAGAAATCACAATGGCAGAGCTAAAGACTGCGATATCTAAACTTAAAAAGAACAAATCACCAGGTCCGGACGGATTCCCAGGGGAATTATATAAAAATCTAGATTTAGAGGATATTCTCCTTCCAAAACTGTTAGAAATCTATAACGAGGCCTTGATAAAATCCAAAATACCAGAATCATGGAGGGAGGCTTATATTACACTTTTACAAAAAGAAGGAACGGATGTAAAATTGATAAAGAACTATAGACCAATCTCTCTCCTCAATACTGATTACAAAATTTATATGAGTATTATAGCGGGAAGGCTAAAGGTAATTCTGAATAAGGTAATACATAGCGACCAAAATGGATTTTTTCCAGGGAGACAGATAAGAAACAACACAGGGACAGTTCTAGATGTGTTAGAATACTATGAGGAACACCCAGATAAAGAAATGGTACTAGTCTTCCAAGACGCTCAGAAGGCGTTTGATAACCTGAACTGGGAGTTTATAAAGCAACAAATTAACAAACTGGGATTCGGACAAAATCTTGTGAACACAATAACCATGATTTATGAGAAACAAAGGGCCAATATCCTAGTGAACGGAGAACTAACAAAAACCTTCCAAATCAGCAAGGGAGTGAGACAGGGATGTCCATTATCACCACTCCTGTTTATTTTGGCTCTAGAAGTATTGCTAAAAAGGATTAGAGAAAATAAGCAAATTAAGGGTCTGAAAATTAGAAAGGAAACATATAAAACCCAAGCATTCACGGATGATGTACTAATTATGGAGGAACTGTGGAAACTGGCGCCCAAATTTTGGAAGAACTTGGTAAGTATGGAGAGGTGGCAGGGCTCAAATTAAATAAATCTAAAACTAAAATGTTGACCAAAAACATGACCAAAGACCGGAAGAAAGTTTTGGAGGAATCAATGGGGATACAAGTTGTTAAGAAGGTTAAATATTTGGGAGTATGGATTTCAACAAAGTGTTCAGCCCTTAAAGAGGATAATTATGTATCCCTGGTCAAAAATATTAAACAAGATTTAGAGAAGTGGGAGAAGCTCCACATATCCTTTTTAGGGAAGATTGCAGCAATCAAAATGAGTGTCCTACCCAAATTGCTGTATTTATTTCAAACCACTCCAATCAAATTAGATAGGAAATTTTTCCGGGAATTTAATTCTATTATCAGGAAATTCATTTGGGGAGGGAAGAAACCAAGGATTGCAATTAGGAGCCTACAAGACAAAAAAGACGGGGGTGGTCTTGGACTTCCAATTTGGGAAATCTATAACAAAGCGGTAATCTTAGTTTGGTTAAAAGAATGGGCAACTCTGGGAAACAAAAGAATTTTGACTTCGGAAGGGCACGACCTCCAGAAGGGTTGGCATGCTTATCTTTGGTAAACAGGAAAAAGAACAAGAACATATTTCCATAAACATAAAATAAGGGACACGTTAATGTCAACATGGGGAGAAATAAGACAAAAACAATATACTAAAGTCCCCAGATGGCTATCTACGATGGAGACGATAATATATCCCAATGTCCTGGAATTGGGCAAAACAGTAAAATATAAAGAGATATTAGATGGGGCAGGGAATCTCAGAACAATGGAACAATTGAAAGAACAGGGCACCCACATAGAATGGTGGACATATGCACGAATTAAATCACGATATAAAAAAGATAAAGAGCAATATGGTATAGAGATAGGCAGCAATGGGCAAACAAGATATGGATGGGCACAGATAATAAATTATTGGCCAAATTATATAATTATTTGGTGGAGTACGACTTGATAGAGGAGGTAGATAAAGACCCAATGCTAGCATGGGCTAAAAATATTGGACAAAGCATAAATCTGGATGAGTGGGACCAAATTTGGAACAACAATCTCAAAATGACCAGGGCAACAACTTATAAGGAAAACCAATATAAGATGATTTATAGGTGGCATTTAGCACCAGCCAGGATTGCCAAAATTTACCCAAATTTGAGTCCAAAATGCTGTAAGTGTGGTCACCAGCAAGGTACTTTTTATCACTGTTGGTGGACCTGTCTACAAGCCAAAGAATTTTGAAGGATGATATGTAAATGGCTGTCGGGAATAATAGGAGACACTATTGAATTAGAACCAAAAATATTTCTCCTGGGAATCTTGAAGACAGAAATTGCAAGAAAGAAGAAGTATCTTATTATACATATAATAACAGCAGCAAGAATCTCCTTCGTTCAACATTGGAAAGAGAAAAAGTTACCACCCAAAGAGCATGTAATTAGGAAAATAATGGAATGTGCCGAAATGAACAAACTGACGTTAGAAATTAATGATAGAGAGGAAACTGACTACTATAGCGTGTGGGATATGTGGTATGAGTGGTTAGAGAAAAGAAAATCGAAGTGAAGCGTGAGAGAGCTAAAGGTCAATCTGATGATTAATTAAATGGGTATATTGAAATGAGTTGTACTACAGGCAGTAGGAAATAAAATGGAATAAGGATATAAGTTTATGTAAATAAAATGTAATAATAAGTATTAAGGATGATATAAGTGAGAATTCCTACGGGTAGTATTTTTAAAATTAAGATAATCAGGCAATACCATGTAAATAATAAGTAAATATTATGTATATGTATATGTTTATTAACACCATGAAACCGGAAAGGTGTAATTGTATTATAATTTTCTAACAATAAAAACATAAAAAACTTAAAAAAAAAAAAGAATCTCAAACTCTGTCGGTGATTTCCTTTGGTGGCGGTTTGCCAACTTTTGCATCTGGTAGTGCACAAATCCGTTTCTCTTTATTTTTCTTGATGTTTTAACCATACGTTCTGAAACGCCAAACGTTTTTGCTGTCACTGGTATCGACTAACTTTGGGGCCAAAGTCAATAATAAAACTTTCGTCAATCTATCAGATATTTTAATTTTTGTTTTCATATCTTGAATTAGGACAGTATAATCCTGGCATGACTGGCATTCCTTAGCAGAAGGTTCGCTAGTTTTCTCAATATCTTCAGTTGCTACTCCAGTGGCTAACGTTATTTTGTCTGCTACCACTTTCTGCACGCATTCAATTTTTCGTTTCACATAGCCAGTTTTATCACTACTGCTTCTGAGTTTTTAATGGAGAAGTCCCTAAATCGGTCAAACTTTGATTAACAGTGTCTGAAATGTCTATATCATAATTATCTGACGACGAAGAATCTGCTGTGCTTTGGACCATGGAAACGTATTTGGCTTTACACCTGGAACAAATCTTTTGACCCGTCTTCACATTTGTTTTCACCACTTTTGTTAAATCATTGGACATGACTAGATCGACTTTCAAAAGCCCATGTTTAGCTACGTGATTTTGTTTTGTCAGATGGATTGTAGCACAACTTTTGCTTCATGTCATACTTTTGTTTAATAGAGCACAAAAAGTTGTACAAGATGGCCAAGTTTTGTGTCTCTCAACAAAATATTGCCAGAGATATTATGTCTCAAAGTTGCTGGAACCTCAGAGTCATACTGTAGAAGGCTGAGGTATGGGGTCACACAAATGCCTGTATCTCTGCAAGTATTGCATCGGCACACATAACACTTTACCAATGTTCATTGGGGACATGTGTGCATGTTCACACAAAATTTCATCGAAATCCATGATGGTTGAGCAGGGACCCCCAGACCACTTGACATAGAATATATCCAGTTTTAAGGTATTTTGCAACAGTGGAAGATAGGAAGCCTGTTTGTTTTATCAAACAGATAGCATATGGTAACTTTTGCCTGTCCCTTCCCCCATTGCAGAGATATTCACCTTCATATTATCCAAGGCAGCGCTCACGTTCTCCAGGCCGACGTTCTGAATCTTCAGTGGAAAAATATTTGCGCGACGTAGTTGAAAATGGCATTGGCACAAGCCTACCAGCTGATAGTCTCAGCAATGTGAACAGGTATGACTCTGAAAGCTAGCCTCACAGAATTGTGATTTTTTTTTTTTTTTGGTATCTTATTGTATCAAATAAAATGATGTCTTGCTATGAGACAGTTTGGAAAATATATATTAGATGTGCCTCATCTTAGGACAGATTCATATTTATTTGATTATTTATGAGGTTTATAGGCCACCTCAATCTTTTGCAATCCAGGGTAACTTAAAAAATACAATAAAACATTGTAAAACAAAGAATTATGTCATTAAAATTTCAAGTAGAATATATGAATGATTCCAAGTAATGTCTAAAAATTGGAGGAAGGTAAGGTAAGAATCCTTATTTTTTGGGATTGTTAGTTATGTTCAAATCTCTCTTACAGTTGCAGCAGTAATTCTGAATTTTAAATGAATCTAATGTGGCAAAATTCTATAATTTAACAGCTTGATTTATATACTGTGACTTATCGTGTTTCAGGTAGTTCTAGATCTTCTTTTGATATGTCAGTTTCTGTTCATTTCTACGTAAATTCTTTAGTGCATTTCAGTGCATGTTTAAGAAGCGAAGTCCAGAAGATGCAAAAATACAATTTAATCTTAAAAACATTTAAGTTTACGCACCAGGATAAAAATAGGTATACTGTTCAATTTCAAAGTATATTTTTCTTTGCAATCCCCAATTTCTTTATAGAATTTTATAAATTTTTATCTTATTTCTTTCTTTGTAATTAGTGGCAAAGTTGGTGCATTTTGATAACAAAGTATGCAGTTTACTTATTAATATAATGCACTCTCTCCTGTTCTTAAAAAATTTGCATAGTAGTAAATCTGTTTTTCGTTTCTGCAATAACCACTTAAGAGGGTATTTTTCATGACTTAAAAGTTTGTATTCCTTGTTAAGTTTAACTCCTTGATAGGAGGCAGTGAAATAATACCATCCTTCCCTGAAAATATGACCTACCCTGAATACAAGCCCTAGCCCGATCTTCATGCCATACCTAAAATAAACCTTACCCAAAAAATAAGGCCTAGTAAAGCCTCACCCACCATCTGGTTGTATGAGATGGGGTGAGGTGCAGCCATAAAAATCAATCTAGGGTAGTGGAGGGGGTGGAGGACGAAATGGAGGTGGGGCAGAGCTGGCCTATGCACCTCATATCGGCTTACCCGAGGGCCCCGCAGCCAGACCATCAACATCCTGACAAGTGCCTGGCCTTCCGACGGCGGCTCCAAAAACCCTGTCTAAAACACTGCGTGGCCACCGGCCCACTTCTCCTTGCTCGCTGCTGTAATTCAGCAGAAGTTTGAGTGATGCACGTGGAGTCCTGAATGGGACTACTGGAGTCGCTGCAAGATGAGGCAGTTTTCAAGATGTTGATGGTCTGTGTCATGCCCTCCGTCGGAGTCTGAATCTGCGGGGGAAGATGAGTTGGAACAAGAGCCTTGAGAAGGCAGCTCCGTTGGCCTTGGAGGAAACTGGGGAAGAGCAGAGTCAGTCCGGGCAAGGCTTTTGTGAATTAGAAAGGCTTGCAGAAGGGAGGAGCAAGAGAGACTGGGCTCAGATGAAGAGCAAGGACTACCCCCTCTTGATCCTGCAGCACAGAAAGAAAAGAGAAGGCGAGACCAATGCAGACTGAGCTGGCTATGAGGGAGGAGAGTACCTCGCCCCACTTCACAAGGCACACCTGGGGACTGAGATGTAAAGAAATGCCAGTGGGCGGGGCATTTCCGCCTGGACTACTGCAATGCTGTCTACATGAGGCTCCCCTTGGGGTGCACCCGGAGGCTGCAGTTAGTCCAGAATGCGGCTGCGCCGGGGATTATGGGAGCGACGGTGTGCTCACATATGACACCTCTCCTGCGCGAGCTGCACTGGCTTCCTGTGGTCTTCCGGGTACGCTTCAAGGTGTTGGTGACCACCTTTAAAGCGCTCCATGGCTTAGGGCCGGGGTATTTGCGAGACCACCTTCTGCCGCCAATAGCCTCCCACCGACCGGTTTGCTCGCACAGAGAGGGCCTCTTCAGGGTGTCGTCGGCCAGACAGTGCCGGCTGGCGACCCCCAGGGGAAGAACCTTCTCTGTAGCAGCACCTGCCCTCTGGAATGACCTGCCCCCTGAGATATGCACGATATCAGACCTCCGGACTTTTCGTCGGGCCCTGAAAACACACTTATTCCATCTAGCTGGGCTGGCTTGATCCCATCCTCTCAGTTTTAATTGAATTCGGTTTTAATTGGGTTGTTTAAAATTTTGGGCCAAAATTATTTAATTATTTTTTAAATTGTTTTTTAAATTTTATATGCTATGTTTTATCTCGGCTGTACACCGCCCTGAGTCCCGCAGGAGAAGGGCGGTATAGAAATAAAATAAATAAATAAAAATAAATAAAATTTGTCGGGAACAAATGTTGAATCTGTGGAGCCTCGTGTGCACTTGCCGACGCCTGGAGATTACTGTACTCTGTCTTGTGGGGCTTTCCTGGTTTGCCTGCTTTGCTGAACTTCTTGCTCTGGTTACTGTTTGGCTAACTTTGCTTACTGGACTACTCACAGCCAGATGCTGCTGAAGGTACGTGTGAGAGCTTTGCTCCAGAACTTGTTGTAAACGTGGGGATGTTTGGGGGCAAAGTTAGAGCAATAAAGGGGAGTTAGACCTGTTCTCTGGCTGTGTTGCTTTCGTGCCACACCCCAAATCATTTACACCTGGTTGTGGGGAAGCCAATGCAGGGCGTGGAGGGCAGCTCTGCACCCCCAGCCTTGCTTCATTCTCCACCCCACCGCCACCTCGCTTTGTTGCCGTCACACCGGTGCATTGCTCAGCCTCCTCCATTATAGTGGCAAGCAAGGAGAAGTGGCGAAGAACAAAGAAGAACGAAGTGAGGTAGAGGGGTGGAGGACAAAGCAAGGCAGGAGGTGCGGAGCTGGCCTACGTGCCCCGCACCAGTTTACTTGAGGACCCTTCAGCCAGGCTATCCATGCCAAATCCTCGCCACACCACCTCAAACTCCCCCCCCTCTCCCCCCAGGCAGCCACATCCCTTCACTAACCTGCTTTCTAGCTCCCTTTTCTGCTGCCATGTGCAGGGCAAGAAAAGTAGTCTGTGGGACTACAGTAAAAAAAAAGTTCAGACCTTCCAACTTCTTACAAAAAAAAAAATTCACGCAAATTTGGGAAACCAAGTGGCGCTGAAAGCAGCTGAAAGTGTGGTGTTTAAGCCCTTCAGCTGCTTTTGGTACCACTTGGTTTCCCACCCCCCTCGCCAGGTTGGTCTGGTGGGGGGATTGCCTTCCGCCTTCTCTGCTGTGCCACAAGCAGGGATTGACCCTTCCCCAAACCCCGCTGCTGTCAACGTAAATCCTGGGCACTGCCCTGCAATGGATAGACGAAAAGTGCAGCTTTTGTCTGAAGGAGGAAGAGGAGCAGGGAGAAGAAAGAGGAAATCAGCCGAGTGGAAAGTTCCCCACCGGCCAGGCACTGAAGTACTTCCACCACAGAGAGAGAGAGAGAGCGCGAGAGAGCAAGAGAGAGATCTGATCCAACCTCTCTGTGTGTGTTTGTGTGTGTGTATGTATGAGAGAGAGAGAGAGAGAGAGAGAGAGAAAGATCCAATCCAACCTCGGAGACTTATACCGGTGGTGATGTATTCGTTCTCTCCCCCTCCTCCTCCCTCCCTCTCTCTCTCACACACACAGGTTTGATCAGATCATTCTCTCGCTCACTCCATCTTATGGTGGCAGCATCAGCCATGCTCTCCATGGCGGCCTGCAGCTGATCTGAGGCACTCAGGCCGATGCCCTTTGGCCGTCTGCCTCCCTCTACCTCTTGCTGCAGTCAGACTCATTGCGGTTGCTGCCTCTTGTGTGTGTTTGTGTGTGGGGCGCCTGGCCATGCCGGGCTTTGTGATTAAAAAAAAAGCAAAACACCTCCCTGAAAATAAGCCAGAATACTTATTTTTGGCCCCAAAAGAAAAAAAGCCTGAATGTTTATTTTCAGGGAAACATGGGTAATAAAAGCAAATGTATTTTATCTACATTTCTTAAAAGTAAAAACAAATGTTTGAGGGCCTGTTGGATCTCTGGGAAAAGGGTGTTACATTGGGCAGGGCCGACTATAGAGAAGTTGCACTTCCTTGGTCCTGCTAGATGACAACGTTTAAAAGAAACAATATAGAGTGCTCCCATTGCATCTGATCTTGTGGAATGGCCAAATCCTCAGAGAGAAGCGGTCCTGTAAGCAGCCTGGTTAGGAACTCTGTAAGACCAGAGTAGGAACCAATATTATGTATGCTAATGCTAATGCCTTAATTAAAAGGTTATGGTAACAGAAGTTGTCTGAATGCACTTCCCTTTTCCCTCCCTTTATCTTTGAGAGAACTACTGAAGACCAAGCCTGAGATTCTTCTCAAATTACATTTCAGATTAAAATTTCTTTTTTCTGATTAATGTCTTGGTTGCAGCTCTGCCTCCTATTCCTCAAGATGACTCTTATAGCCGATTACATTCCATCAGCAGTGCAATATGGGAAAACTGTAGGGCAGTTAGAACTGTGCATGCTGTCACATTCTGAACCAGCTGTAATTTCCAGTTAGCTACAAGGGCAGCCCCATCTAGAATGTGCTGCAGTAATCCAACCAGAAAATTACAGGATTAGTGAATGTTGACAAGACCTCCCAATACTGGAATGGCTGCATTTGGCAAACAAGATGTCTGTGTGGAGTTGCTGCAAAGTACAAGATCCTGGAAGCTCCCACATGGGGCTCCTTGGGAGAAAAAGCAGCGGGAACAACTTATATGAGCAACTTGTAACCATCCCTGCCAGCTTCCCCATTGACTTTGGTTCCAGCTGGGAAGGTCACTAATGATGATCACATGGGTGCAGCTCACTGCGATATCTTAATTATGAGCTGGGCACCCAAGGACCCGAATTAGAATAATGTGATGTTGCGATTACCACAACTTTGTGGACAGGTCATAAATTGCCCATGTTCAGTGCTGTTATAATCTTGAATGGATGCTAAAAGAGTGGTCATAACTTGTGGACTACCTGTATCCTAATGCAATTGCTTTACTGTTCAAGACTATGCATATGTGTTGCCATTGAGATTCTCCTATCTGAGATGTGAGAAGTTTCTGTGACGCATACAGATAGTCCTGGACTTATGACTACAATTGAGCCCAAAATTTCTGTTGTTAAGTGAGACATTTGTTAAATGAGTATTGGGCCATTTTACGACCATTCTTGCCACAGTTGTTAAATGAATCACTACAGTTGATAAGTTAGTAATATGGTTGTTAAGTGAATCTGGCTTCCTGTTGTGGCCCGCCAGCGGCCTGCGCAGATCGTGGCTGATCCCGACAATGAGGAGGCTGGTATGGGGTTGTGCCAGCAGCAGGCGCAGCCGGCGCTCGCATCGGACAGCGAGGAGGCTGAAGAGGATGTGGTGCCAGAGGCAGAGACTCAGCCAGGGCCTTCAGAACCTCCAGCGGCTTCTTCAAGTGGAGAGAGCGAAGTGGAGGAGCCTCTCCTCAATGCTCGAGCACGCAGGGCTGCCAAAAGGCAGGAGTGGCTACTCAGGAGGAGGAGGTCTCCTTGAGAGTAAGGTTTGAGGATAATCGGCCACTCCCTTAGCCTATTTAAGTCGCACGCAGTTAGTAATTTCTTGCTGGAAACAACGTGTAATTATTACAGAGCATTTTGGAGAGTGAGTGTCTTATCGTATCTTGTTTTCTGGGCTGGTTGCCAACTTTTGCCGGGCTTTGTTTATTCTTGGTACGTTATAACTTTGATAAGGACTGTTGGTGTGTGTCACAATCCTTGGGAATCCGGAGCTGGGGCAGAACACTTCCCCTTTGACTTTGCTTGTCAGAAGGTGGCAAAAAGTGATTACATGACCCTGGGACGCTGCAACCGTCATAAATATGAACCAGTTGCCAAGCAACTGAATTTTGATCACGTGATACAGGCATGCTGCAATGGTCATAAGTGTGAAAAACGGTCCTAAGTCATATTTTTCAGTGCCTTTGTAACTTTGAATGGTCACTAAATGAACTGTTGTAAATTGAGGACTACCTGTATTCTGTGCTTATTGCACCATAATCCGTATAATTTGTCATTGTGAATTGTATACTTTAAACAGAAGTTCATTGTATTTTGAAAGATGTACTTTGAAATGATAACTTAACAGTTCTTATGTGGATATATTACCTACTGCTGTCAAAAGTTAGCTACCGTATTTTTCGGAGTATAAGACACACCTTTTCCCCCCCAAAAAGAGGGTGAAAATCTGGGTGTGTCTTATACTCCGAATGTAGCTCTGCCCAGCTTCTCAAACTGAGGTTTCAGAGGCTGAAAAAAACATCAGAAACAAGCTTCAGAAAAGAAGCCCTCAAACAGAGCTTCAGAAAAGAAGCCCCCAAGCAGAGCTTCAGAGGCTTTTTTTCTGAAGCTCTGTTTCAGAGGCTTTCAGAGGTAGGAAAAAAATAAAAAAAGCAAGGCACAGAGCTCACAACCAAGGAACCTGTTGTTAAAATTCATTTCTGGGAACAGCTGATTGGCTTTTTTCTTATTTTCCTCCCCAAAAACTAAGGTGCGTCTTATACTCTGAAAAATACGGTATTTTGAAGTACCACAAACATTAGTTTAAAAAACCAGGTACATAGAGCAAGAATGGCCAGGGTTAGGGTTAGGGTTAGGCCTTATTAGAAAAATGTTTGTGATAGTTATTTTTAGTAGCAAGTTGCACATGTTTCAAATTGATTTAATATAGGAAAATAGAATAGAAAGAAACATTTTAAAGCTTCATAGGATAAATACTGTTTTGCTGTTAATCAATTAAAATGTTAGAATATTGCTTCTACTTTAAAAATGGACAAAAATGTTTTATTGTCCAAATTTGCTATAGACATATTGTTGAGGTTGTGTGTACACTTCACACAAAACTTTTTATTTATTTATCAATGAAACTTTATAGCTGCTATCTGACAAAAAAAAATACCCTGGGCAGCTTACAATAATAAATTAAAACAATAAATACACAAAAACTCTCATTAAAAAATTAACACAAACATTATTTAAAAAATAAAAACTGTATAGTTTATATGCATTGTTAAGACCAACTTTGTCATTTGAAAGCAATTTAATACAAGATCAATTATATATATTTTGTTCACATCTGAAGCTGGAGCACATTTCCATTTCTATAACAGTGCACTCTTGCCTGTTTTTGTTTCATGTCCCCTATGCTCATAAATAAATTTCAAAAATGTTAGAAGAGTGATATAGTCTGAGATGGAAGGTGAAGCTGTTGCTGAAAGATGCAGAACCTGCAAAACTAGCCATATTGGGTTCAATATAAAAAGGTATTGGCTATTCAAAGTCAGGCAACTATGCTAACCTGAGTTCCAGAGGTTTATATGATGTTGATGTTGTAATTGATGTGCCTCTCTCATCAGGGATGACTTGGCTGATGGTCCAATATTTAGCAGAGCCCTTTCACATCCTTGGAACCTTGAGAGAGGTATTTTTCGTGAGGAGAATCCTTCAAGACCATTCAGCATGAGACATGATGAGGACTCTTACAATAGGGATATTTTCATAGCTCAACTGGACCGAAGCATAAACAGTGAATTTCTACAGCATCAATCAAGAGAAAATAAGAGGGGTGGGGAGCAAGAATCAAAATACTTTCAATATGACAGAGAAGATAGACTCTTTGATGAAAGCATAAAATCTCGGGCTTTATTGGCAGAAACAGAGAAGTATTGTAAACAAAGCCTTAATAAAAGCCCAAGCCTGATGTACATGGATGAAGATTTTCGTAAACTTGAAAGAATTAGGAGAAAAAGAGAAGAGGATTTGCGAAGCAGAAACATTAGTACTGACTACCCAATGCCTGATTCAGCTAATCAAGGACAGTCTTCTGAATCTCAACACCATTATAGATCTGAAAAAACACCAGCAGTGCCCTTAAAATCTATACTGAAGAAACGTTCAGATGATTCTTCTATACAGGTTTGAACTGAATTCTTCACTCTCTTTGTTAATCTGTCCGTTTTACTATCTTTTTTTTTCTAATTGAAATATAAGTATTTAATTGTCTATATGTACATCTTTGGAATAAATGCTTCGAACAATATCACACTTTTTTCCCTGTCATGGAGTTGATTTAGTATTGACAGCATCTTGATTCTCATTTGGATCAGAAAGTTTGCATTTCATTTGTTTTAAATTTAAAACAAGTAACTTTCTTTTTCTTAAGAAAGATTCTTAAGATGTGTTTATTTTAGCATTTTGAAATCTGTATGAGATTAACATAAAGAAGCTGCATTTGATAAAGTGATTTTAGGTCACTTATGGGGATTTTTCTTTTTCAACCTTGAAGCTCATCAGTAATACTTTTTCTCATGCAAGATGAAATAAGGAGCAATTGCTCCTTATTTTGCTCTGCAAGGAGCCTGACATGGCTTGTCATACAGGGAGGAGTTTGTTCTGAAAGGTGGGATTATTGGGGAATGGGAGGATGCTTGCTGAAGATTTTCATGGTTTAGATGAAAACTTTTAGCATTAGACATGTAGGTTGGAAGTTTTCTAAATCGATTCTAGAAAACCAAGTGCAGAATTTTTCAGTGTTTGAAACTGAAGAAATCTCTACAAATATTAATTTTTAAAAACTATTTGAAACTGAATTATCAAGTCACCTTATTTTCCTAACTTAGTTTCAAAACAGAGATAAATAACTGTTCATTTCTGAAAGAAGAAGCACCATGCTTTTGTGAATTTGCATCATGCAGCAATCATAAATAAATGTTGCCTGTTGACTTAGGAGCATTTGGCTACTTTTTTGGTTTTGTGAGATGCTCCTTCAAAAAGGCATCTTTCGAATTCTGTTATTGTTCAGACCCATTTTGTGCTTTCTCTGCTGCTCCTTTGACGTGCTGTTTTCCTTCTCCTTGCTCAATGATTCAAAGTAATCACAGATCATGGCATGATTATGTTGATGCTGCATAGCAATTTAAAACTGGACTTTATGAGCAGATCATGGAGGGAGAATAAAGCTATTTCACTGAATGGTTAACTCTGAACAAAGCTGGGTGGTGACATGGTATGTGCAGTTTATAGAAGATAGCTATAGTGATGATGTATTGGCAATTTTATTGCTGATTAGTGCAATATAGTGAGATCGTGTGCCCTGCTGAGGAAGGGAAGCATGTTATTTGTCTTCCTCTGATAACTTTTTTGTAGCACCTTTGCACCCTGCCTCAGCCCTAATGAAATACCCACAATATATCAAATTAAATGATATTTTAGAACTCATGTCTCTGCCTCAGTTTCATTTTTCTTCTCTTACAGTTTTCCAAGTTATTAGCTGTAATTTGTATATATGAAAGCATGACCTGTTTTATGAATTGAAATATTGATTAATCTTATAAATTAACATCACAATATCTTTTTTAAAGCCTGAATTCTTTTTTAACAATTCTTTATCTATAAATGAACTCCTTTCTTTCAGATTTTTTTTAGTTGTAACAGTTTAACCCAATCACTTCTTTTCATCAGTTTTTCTTCTTCAGAATTTCTTCCGTTCAACAATAACTTGTTTGTAGTAAGGCATCTCAGTGCAAAAGACATGACAAGGAACAAATGCTTTTCCTTTTGAATAGGACTCCAGGAATTTTTCAGAGGGGAAGAAGCCTCCTGAATCAACATCAAAATCTGTCAACCAACGTAGTGACTTCCTACTGCCTTATGAAAAAGCCAGTCAGGATGGAAGTGGTTTTTCGTGCATTCTAGGTACAACGACTGATTCTACTTATGCTCCAGAAAAAAGTCTGGATCCCTTTCCTGATAATATAGAAGATGAAGAGAAATTTCTTTATGGTGATGATGATGGTGATTCAAACAATTGTTTCTACTCTCAAAAGATAATGATGAGTGAAAAGAAAGAACCTGTAAGTGAGAAAGTAAAATCTCCACCTACTGCAAAACCAAAGAATTTGGAACAGTCTGTAAAGCGAGAGAATTTGAAACAGTCTGTAAAACGAGAGAATTTGAAACAGTCTGTAAAGCGAGAGAATTTGGAACAGTCTGTAAAACGAGAGAATTTGGAACAATCTGTAAAACCAGAGAATTTGGAACAATCTGTAAAACCAGAGAATTTGGAACAATCTGTAAAACCAGAGAATTTGGAACAGTCCAATGTGGAATATGACAAGATCCGTGACTTGCTTAAAACTATTGGTTTGGACATTGGAATG
Source organism: Pantherophis guttatus (assembly GCF_059756535.1). Classification (NCBI taxonomy): domain Eukaryota; kingdom Metazoa; phylum Chordata; class Lepidosauria; order Squamata; family Colubridae; genus Pantherophis; species Pantherophis guttatus. The sequence continues at coordinate 284,985,849 of NC_142063.1, read as the reverse complement.
GCTGAAATAGATAAGCTTGCTGCTCGCACAGAAGAAAGACTCCATGGGAAAAAAACAGCTTATTCTCCTAATAATCATTCAGTGGCAAATCATAAAGCAAAGTTGTGGGAGAGGCAGAAACATTCTCTATCGCCATTTGATTCTTTTCCATCACCTGAAGCTGTGTCTCCTGTTTTAAAATCTGACTACAATAACATTGCTATTTCAGGGCAAAATAAAGCTACTGACATGTGCGAACAATCTGGTGTTCCAGGATTTTTAATCCCATCAGCTCCACCTTCTTTTCTTGATATTCCTCCTGGCCCCATCTCTGGTTCCTGTCAATATGTTCCATATGTCTCTACATTTACTCCAACACAGTTCTTCCCAAACTCTGCTTCTCTCCCAGTAGCCTTACCTGACTATGATGTATACCAGCACCACATGGGTTATGCAACTTCTGACTGGTGTGCTCAGCAAATGAACTCTGTATATCCAAATAAACCTGAGGTTACCAACCATGCCAACCTAAAAAACAAATGTATAAATCGCAACCTCAGAATCATTAATACAATTACCATCAGCAATTCCAAGCAATTTCAAGATGCTTCTACTACTGCTCCTTATTCCAATCAGCGATCCAAGTCTTCTAAAAAAAGGGTCAGACGAAGAAAAGCTGCTGAAACAAAACAAACTTTTCTGAAGAACAATGTGAGTATCTTTTTGATTTGATAATTACAATAGAATCATAGAAATCGATTTAGAATGGACTTTGGAAATTGAGTAGTCCAAACGCTCAATGCAGGTCTCTGTTTATCACTTATAATGTATAATTTAAAAACATAAAAACACTGTTTATTTCTTTCTGGTTAACAAGCTTTAACTTTTCCTTCTTTTCAGCATAGAAATGTAGAATATATTGTAGAACTTAAAATATATAAGCAGTCCTCTGCAAAATTCTAAGGTAGAGGGATAGATACATAAATATGTCTGTATCTACATAGTTTATTTTAATTTCATATATGCAATTTCTAAACTGCCTAACTCCAAAGTGACTGGTCAGCTTCACAATGTTAAAAAGCAAGAAAAACATAACAAGATCTACAAAAAGAACATAGTAGTCCTGGGGAAACAGGTTAGAAAAACCTACTTTCCATCACCCCAAAAATGGGGTCAACTAAATACTCTAACCTAGGAGTCCCCAACCAGTGGGCTATGGCCTATTGGCCACTGGGTCGTGTCAGTAGCTGGACGGAGTGCACGCACAGCCCCCATTTGTGTGTCCGTTGCGAGTGTCACGGGTGCTCGCAGCCCCACTTGTGCAGGCACTCACTGCCCCACTCACATTAGGATTGTGGACACTCGTGACCCCACTCGCGCAGGCACTTGTGCCTCCACTCCAGGCTGCTAACTCAGAAGCCAATTCGATTTAATTCTGTTTTAAATTATTTTAAATTTTATATTGTATGTATTTTAATTTTGGCTGTTCACCGCCCTGAGTCCTTCGGGAGAAGGGCGGTATACAAATTTAAACAATAAACAAACAAACAAACAAACAAATAAATAAATAAATCTACCTTAGGGAACTCTGCCCTAACCAAAGATCTGGGAAAAGAACTGAATTTTAGGGCTCTTTTCAAGAGAGAGAGAGTGGCTGTTTCAGCCCCTCTGGAGCCATCGGTGCTTCGCCAGGCGTGAAGGAACACACACACACATATGCACCCAGATAGAAGCAGGGCCTCATTAACTCATTAACCTCATTACCTGTCCCCAGGCAATCTCTCCCAGCTGTTACACTCGAATCTGCCGCTTGTTTTTCCCTTCGTTTGCCGTTGGTCGCAGCCTCTTGACGTCAGTCTCCTTTTCACTCTCAATCCCTCAGACATATGTCCAACCCCCGTTTTTCTTGTGTCCCATCCATCACCCACTATCAGTGTGTATGTTGTCCTAACGCAACACCCTCTTCACCGTGATCCGTTGCTGAAGTTTGTTCAGATGTTCTGGATCCTCCGATGGTATTCCCCCCCCCCATGGTCTTCCATGCTGTTAAGATGTGTGTGGTGTCGAGGGTTATTTGAAACTCGACAGGCTGCTGAATGAATCTCCAAGCAAATGCTGTTTTAGAATGCAGGTGCTGCAACAGAGAAATCCTGCTTTCTGGATTCTGCTAAATGATGCTGCTTCCTCAATGGAACTCAAAGGAAGTTGACCCTGATTACCTGGGATAGGCCAGGGGTCTGCAACCTTAAACACTCAAAAAGCCATTTGGATCCGTTTCCTACAGAAAAGAAAACACTAGGAGCCACAAAACCTGAGTGGCGTGGCCAACTCAACATCACTCCCATGAAACCCCCAGTTACATGAACCCCCCCCCAGCTACACCTACCTGGGTTTTGTGGCTCCAGGTGTTTTCTGTGGGAAATGGATCTCTCTCTCCCTTTCCCTCTCTTGTTTTTCTCTCCCCCCCTTTCTTTCTTTCCTTTTTTCTCTCCCCTTCTCGTTTCCCTTTTTTCCCTCATTCTCTCCGTCAAGCTCTCTCATTTCTGTGTCCCCCTCTCTCTCTCCCTCTTTTCACACATTTGTTTCTCTCTTTCCTTCTCTCTCTTTCCCTCCTTGTCTTCCTCCCTTTCTTTCCCTTCCTCTCTCTATTCCCTGTCTCTCGTGTGTGTGTGTGTGTGTGTGTGTGTGTGTGTGTGTGTGTGTGTTCCCTCTTGAACCAAAAACAGTCGAGGCTTGGGGTTTTTTTTGGTTTTTTTGCTGACGTTCTTCTTTTGGTGCTTTTTACCATATGATTTAAATCAAGAGTCATTTCAGGTTCCCAGATAAATGAAGCTCTTTTATCCCCCTAATGTGGCTCCCTGTCGGCTGGCTGGCCCTGACCCTTGCCCACCGCTCCCAATCACTCCTCACGTGGCCTGAGAAGGGATGGAGACTCGCTCCATATTCCAGAGCGAGAGGGAAGTGCCCCTGTACTTTCCTCTCAACTCGCGGGCACTTCTTCCGGCGCTTCTTCTTGGTGCTGCGTGCATATCTCGATTGCTCAGGGAAACACACGACTTGATCTTCGCTAAGAGACACTGGCCTGGCTGCACTCGATGCGCTGTGTCGTAATGGGCTTCAGGAGGAGGAGGGGACACGGTCTGCCCCATTGTGAAGCTTGCTAAATTTAAGTGTGCTGCGCAAGGTGCTGCAGGAGCAGCAAACAGGCCATGGAGGCAGCGAGAGCATCATCATCAGCCACAGGTGCCTGCTGACATCGCTTCTCTCGTCACCTCCATGGTCTTCTCGCTGGTCTTGCAGCATCTTGCTCAGCACACTTAAATTTAGCATACTTCACAATGGGGGGGGACGGCGTCCCATCCTCCTGGAGCCCATTACAACATGGTGCATCAGGCGCAGCTGGGCCAGCCAGTGTCTCTTAGCGGAGATCAAGTTGCGTGTCTCCCTGAGTGACCGAGGTGTGTGTGCAGCACCAAGAAGCACCGGAAGAAGTGCCCACGAGACGAGATGAGAGGCAAGTACAGGGGTGCTTCACTCCCACTCCTTCCTTCTCCTTGCTCAGTGATTCAAAGTAATCACAGATCATGGCATGATTATGTTGATGCTGCATAGCAACTTAAAGCTGGACTTTATAAGCAGATCATGGAGGGAGAATAAAGCTATTTCACTGAATGGTTAACTCTGAACAAAGCTGGGTGGTGACATGGTATGTGCAGTTTATAGAAGATAGCTATAGTGATGATGTATTGGCAATTTTATTGCTGATTAGTGCAATATAGTGAGATCGTGTGCCCTGCTGAGGAAGGGAAGCATGTTATTTGTCTTCCTCTGATAACTTTTTTGTAGCACCTTTGCACCCTGTCTCAGTCCTAATGACATACCCACAATATATCAAATTAAATAATATTTTAGAACTCATGTCTCTGCCTCAGTTTCATTTTTCTTCTTACAGTTTTCCAAGTTATTAGCTGTAATTTGTATATATGAAAGAATGACCTGTTTTATGAATTGAAATATTGATTAATCTTATAAATTAACATCACAATATCTTTTTTAAAGCCTGAATTCTTTTTTAACAATTCTTTATCTATAAATGAACTCCTTTCTTTCAGATTTTTTTTAGTTGTAACAGTTTAACCCAATCACTTCTTTTCATCAGTTTTTCTTCTTCAGAATTTCTTCCGTTCAACAATAACTTGTTTGTAGTAAGGCATCTCAGTGCAAAAGACATGACAAGGAACAAATGCTTTTCCTTTTGAATAGGACTCCAGGAATTTTTCAGAGGGGAAGAAGCCTCCTGAATCAACATCAAAATCTGTCAACCAACGTAGTGACTTCCTGCTGCCTTATGAAAAAGCCAGTCAGGATGGAAGTGGTTTTTCGTGCATTCTAGGTACAACGACTGATTCTACTTATGCTCCAGAAAAAAGTCTGGATCCCCTTCCTGATAATATAGAAGATGAAGAGAAATTTCTTTATGGTGATTCAAACAACTGTTTCTACTCTCAAAAGATAATGATGAGTGAAAAGAAAGAACTTGTAAGTGAGAAAGTAAAATCTCCACCTACTGCAAAACCAAAGAATTTGGTCATCAGCAATTCCAAGCAATTTCAAGATGCTTCTATTACTGCTCCTTACTCTAATCAGCGATCCAAGTCTTCTAAAAAAAGGGTCAGACGAAGAAAAGCTGCTGAAACAAAACAAACTTTTCTGAAGAACAATGTGAGTATCTTTTTGATTTGATAATTACAATAGAATCATAGAAATTGATTTAGAATGGACTTTGGAAATTGAGTAGTCCAAACGCTCAATGCAGGTCTCTGTTTATCACTTATAATGTATAATTTAAAAACATAAAAACACTGTTTTTCTCCCGGTAGGCTGCGGAGTGGGTCAGGAGTGGGATGATACAGTCAGTCTGACCAATTACTGAGTCGAATTGCTTTGGCCACGCCTCCTCAAGCCTCCATTGCTTCCAGTTTATTCGACTCAGTAGTTCTGACCAGACATAAATACTCTGAATCCCACTCCTGACTATTTAGGTGGAAAAAATCTCTTCAGCTTTAAAATTTTACGAGTGTGCTGGCCAGCCCAGTCTGCCTGGGAACGCCGCCGCACCGCCGCTGCTGTTGCTGCTGCGCTACTGCGATCGTCAGCTGAGAGGCGGAGAAGAGGACTGAGCGGCTTTCCTTGCTGGGTGAGCGATCGCTTCGGGAGCTCAGGGCAGGAGACCTCCTCTTTGCTCCCTAATTATTGAAGAGCTGTGCGGGCGGGCTACTTCAGCTTTGGCTGGAAACGGCATCGCCGAGTTCCAGACGCCGACGCCGACGCCTTTACCACCACCCGGAGTTCTGAGGTGGTGAGTTTGAAGACACTGTTTGCGCTCGGCTAGCGATCTCTCGCTAGCCGATTTGCTGCTGAGCCACTGAGTGCCTGTTCAGGCTTTCCCACCTCCCAGCGACAAGAATTATTGCCAGGCCAGGAATTCTCCCTTAGCATCTGTACAGCCACTTTCCCTGGGGGAGGAAGTGTGTTCAGCAAATGTAACTCAGAGAATTGTTTGGCCTCTAGGATTTGGCCTCCGCCATTGCCTCGTGTTGTAACTGTCAGTTACGGCGGCCGTTTTGTTTCATCATTATTATTATTTCTCGGTGGCCATTTTGTTTCATCATTATTATTATTTCTCGGTGGCCATTTTGTTTCATCATTATTATTTCTCGGAGGCCATTTTGAAATTCAAAAATTTTATGTATTTTCAGTTGCTGCTGTTTCATTTGAGGCAAGATTCTTGGACTCTGCGCAGATTACCGAAGTTACCCCTCATATATATATATATTTGTCATTTACAGGCTGCTCTCAATTCTACAGTCTGTACTCATCATGGCTGACCTACCTTCTGAAAAGGCTGAGACGGCCCGCAAGGCCACTTCCAAATCAACTTCGGGTAAGAAAGCCCACCACAAAGCTCGTTTGCATGAGCACACTGAAAAGACGAGATCACATCAAACCAAGGCCCCTATCACCGATTGTCCTGCAACTTTAGAACAGGGATCGGATGATAACCCAGATTTAGCTAGAGCGTTATCTCCGGAGAGACCACAGTCTGTATCCCCTGAGTCATCACCTGAAAAGCAAAAAGGGGACCCCTTTGACTGTTCTATTGAATCTCAGGAACCTGTCCAGGCTCAGAAACCTCCTTGTACAACCTCTTCTGTGCTCAAGGACTTGCCTGAGTCTATTCAAGACTTAATCTCTAAGGCTATTTCCCATGGTATTGCTGAGGGCATTAGAGAGCATCGCTCTGCCTCATTAGTATCTGAAAGTCTACACTCAAGGCATTCTAGAGTATCTCCTTCTGCCAGCTTAACTGGTTTCCCAGAGCGGTCGCCCATAAGATCAAGAGGAGGTTCTGATCTAGACTTGGAGGAAGAACCTCAAAGGGAAGCTGACCTTTCTGACGACGAAACAGATTTGCCTGATGTCCCAGCCTTCACGGCCTGTTCCCTCAGGGACTTTTCAAATCCTTACTCCACAAGGCCAAAGTAACTTCAGGCCTTTTGGACTCTAATTCTATTCCAACTACGACTTCTACAATCGGTCAAGGCATATTTTCTGAACCCATTACTGAACAACTTTTTGTACCAGCCCCTAAACTGTTCATGGACGTGGTGCAAAAACAATGGGCCAATCCGGCTTCCCTTCGCACTCCTAATGGGGCTGACCGCCGCAACTATAATATGGACCCTTCCCTGGCAAACCTCTTGCAGGTTCCCACAGTAGATGGTCCGGTGGCATCTCTCGCTTCCCCATCGCCTTACATTTCTGGGGATACCTCTGAGGGACTTAAACCTGAGGATCGTAAATTTGATTCAGCCTTCAAGAAGACCCACCAAGCTTTGGCTTGGGCAATACAGGCCGCTACTGCGGCCTCCTTTTTCTCTAGGTCCTCCCTATTGTGGCTTCAGCAGCTCCAGTCTCGACTGCCAGCCCAGGACGTTAGGGTTCACCAAGATCTGAACAAAATAATAGCAGCCACCCAATTTGCCTCTGACGCCACACTTAATGCGGCCAAGTACGCCTCTCGGGCTATGACTTCCTCCATCACCTCACGGCGTTTGTTGTGGCTGAGACAATGGCCAGCTGATCTCAAAGCAAAATGGCGCTTGGCATCCACCCCGTACTCGGGGTCTAAATTGTTTGGAGAGTCTCTTGAGCCCCTTTTAGTCGAGGATAGGGACAAGAAAAAGATACTGCTGTCAATCACAAGACGAGCTGACCGCAGGGCCACCCCATATTAGTGCAGGCCTCAGGCTAGATATTATTCTCAGGACACTTCTAATCAGCGTCCATATGCTCAGGGCTCCTTTCGTCCCCAAGATAGAGGGTCATTTCGAGACAGACCTAAATCTTTTGGGCCCCCAAAACGATCTTCACGTGGAACGGGCAATCTCCAGTTCTGCCGACAAAAATGACGGTCCCCTCATGGCCCCCATTGGAGGCCGGCTGAGTCTCTTTCTGGACCGGTGGGCCCGCAGTACCACCGATCAATGGGTGCTACATACTATAGAATTTGGTCTCCCCCTGGAGTTTCGCTCCAGCCCCCCAAGCCACTTTGTGCCATGCCCTGTCTCCACTTGTCTTCGCAAGCGTCGTCTAATGGAACTTGCAATTCAACATCTTTTAGAGATCAGAGCTGTGGAGGAGGTTCCTCCAGAACATTGGAGACAGGAATTTTACTCGATCCTATTTGTGGTTCCAAAACGCTCGGGGGGCTGGAGAGCGATTCTAAATCTAAAATCTCTAAACACCCATCTTGTATATCAAAGATTCGAAATGAGCACCTTGAAAACCATTCTGGAAGGAGTCCGGCCAGGAGACTTTCTTGCCTCCATAGACCTGTCTGAGGCATACCTGCATATCCCAATCCTCCCGGCTCATCGCCGGTATCTCAGATTCAGCTACGCGGGACGCCATCTGCAATACCGTGCCCTTCCCTTTGGACTGGCATCGGCCCCGCGCAGCTTCACCAAGATTTTGGTGGCTCTCGTAGCATATCTAAGGTCGGTCCCAGTGAGGCTTCAAGCTTACCTGGACGATATTTTGGTACAGGCGTCATCCCTCCAGAGAGCCCAGACCGACTTACAGCTAACTTTACAAGTATTGCAGGCGCACAGGTTCCTGGTCAATGTGCCCAAGAGCCAGTTAGCACCCCAGACACGCTTAACCCATTTAGGGGCCATCATAGATTCTCAAGCAGGACAGGTCTTCCTCTCTCTCGAGAGGAGGGACAACCTCCGGCTCCTCATACGTCAGCTTCTCAGAGCACCCACAGTGTCCAAACTCGAACTGTCCCGCCTACTGGGGAAGTTGGCATCGTGTATAAATATAGTTCCATGGGCTCAATTACATGCACGCAGCTTCCAATGGCTATTACTTCCGTATCAAAGGAACAAGACCGCAGCGTCCCGGTCCAAGATCAGGGTTCCCCTGTCCATCCGCCGGTCATTGCACTGGTGGCTGTCCCCGGCCCTGGACAAAGGCTGCATTTTCTCGGACATTCAACCTCTCACCATTACGACCGACGCCAGTCTGCTCGGGTGGGGAGCACACTTCGGCTCTCAAGTAGCCCAGGGCCGCTGGGCCCCCGAGGAGGCCCAGTACAACATAAACTTACTGGAGCTCCGAGCGATACACCTGGCACTGCAGGCATTTCGACCTTCCATACAAGGTCATCACATTCTACTACTTACCGACAACATGGCGGCGAAAGCCCATGTAAACCGCCAGGGAGGGACAAAGTCCAGATTGCTGATGAAGGAAGCTCTTCTTGTCGGCTCCTGGGCGGAGAAACATCTCATCTCTCTTCGAGCGGATCATATTGCGGGCAAGGACAATCTCCGAGCAGATTTCCTCAGCCAGACCATGATAGACGCGTTGGAATGGTGCCTTCACCCCGACCTATTTCACAACATTTGTCTTCGGTTCGGGCAGCCTCAGATAGACCTGTTCGCCTCTTCTGCGAACGTGCAACTTCCCCGATACTTCACCCGTTACCCATCTCTGGGTGCGGAGAACACAGACGCCCTTCGCTGCCCGTGGCCGCGGGAGTTGCTCTATGCGTTTCCCCCTCTGCCTCTAATTCCACGGGCACTGCGCAAGATCATGGCGGAGGGAGCAAAGGTCATCCTCATTGTGCCCCATTGGCCAAGAAGGCCTTGGTTTTCCGATCTTGTGGCACTATCCGCAGCACAGCCTTGGCGGTTGCCCCAGGAGAGGGTGTCTCTCAGCCAGGGGGGGATCAACCACCCATCAGCCCCCAGTGGCTCAATCTGACCCCCTGGCTGTTGAGGGGCTCCTCCTGAGTGAAGCCCACTACTCCGCTGAAGTCATCGAAATCATGCAGGCAGACAGAAGGGAGTCCACCATCAGACTCTACAACATCATGTGGAAGATATTTATCTCTTGGTGCTCTGCGCGTGAGATTAATTCCCTGTCAGCTTCTGTTCCGCAGGTGCTGGAGTTCCTCCACAATGGTTTTTGTAAGGGACTGGCGCACAACACTCTGAAGCGTCATGTTGCTGCTCTCGCCACGGTACTGTCTCGTGACGGGGTGTCGCTATCTCACCATGTTTCCATCAGACGGTTTTTACGGGGAGTTCGGAATCTCCGCCCACCTGTGATTCACAGATATCCCACCTGGAACTTGCCGCAGGTGTTGAAGGCACTTACCGAACCTCCATTTGAGCCTCTACGTACAGCAAGCCTTAGGTTCCTTACTCTGAAGGTTGCCTTCCTGGTAGCCATCACGTCGGCCCACTGCATATCAGAACTAGCGGCCCTTTCTATCAGGCCTGATTTGTGTATCATCCACCCGGACAGAGTTGTCCTCTGTTTGGACCCTGCCTTCGTACCAAAAATTAATTCCAGGTTTCACCGGGAGCAAGAAATCGTCCTTCCTAATTTCTGCCCCAACCCCTCCGATCCTCTAGAATTCAAGTGGCACACATTGGATGTCCGCAGGGCTATTAAGATTTACAATTCACGGACAGCTCCATCCAGACGTTCTGAGGCACTTTTTCTCTCTTTCCAACCTGCCTCGTTGGGATCCAAAGCCTCCTCGGCCACTATTGGCCGTTGGATTCGTGCCTGTATTGCACGCGCTTATGAGTCACGTTCCCTTGTCCCTCCGAGGTGCATCACTGCGCATTCCACCCACAGTGCAGCTACCACTGCTGCTTGGGCTACGCAGGCCTCCCTTGAGGACATTTGCCGGGCAGCTACCTGGACTACTCCTGTCCCTTTTATTAAACATTATTGTTTGGATGTGTACGCCTCTGCGGAGGCTTCCTTTGGCAGGAGGGTTCTCCAACAGGTACACCTGGCACTGAGGCCTTCTAGGTCGCAGGATTCCCACCCGTAGGGCTGATGAGCTTGGGTATGTCCCACTCCTGACCCACTCGGCAGCCTACTGGGAGAAGAGGTGTTGGATTTACCGTGAACGCTCTTTCTCCAGGGGCTGTGGAGTGGGTCAGCCCCTCCCACCTGCGACACTTCCTTTCTGACTAACTATTATTGGAGCATGTCTTTTAGATTTGCCTTCGTCGAACAAACTGGAAGCAATGGAGGCTTGAGGAGGCGTGGCCAAAGCAATTTGACTCAGTAATTGGTCAGACTGACTGTATCATCCCACTCCTGACCCACTCTGCAGCCCCCGGAGAAGGAGCGTTCACGGTAAGTCCAGCGCCTCATTTCTTATAAACACTGTTTATTTCTTTCTGATTAACAAGCTTTAACTTTTCCTTCTTTTCAGCATAGAAATGTAAAATATATTGTAGAACTTAAAATATATAAGCAGTCCTCTGCAAAATTCTAAGGTAGATGGATAGATACACAAATATGTCTATATCTACATAGTTTATTTTAATTTCATATATGCAATTTCTAAACTGCCTAACTCCAAAGTGACTGGTCAGCTTCACAATGTTAAAAAGCAAGAAAAACATAACAAGATCTACAAAAAGAACATAGTAGTCCTGGGGAAACAGGTTAGAAAAACCTACTTTCCATCACCCCAAAAATGGGGTCAACTAAATACTCTAACCTAGGAGTCCCCAACCAGTGGGCTATGGCCTATTGGCCACTAGGTCGTGTCAGTAGCTGGACGGAGTGCACGCACAGCCCCCTTTTGTGTGTCCGTTGCGAGTGTCATGGGTGCTCGCAGCCCCACTTGTGCAGGCACTCACTGCCCCACTCACATTAGGATTGTGGACACTCGTGACCCCACTCGCGCAGGCACTTGTGCCTCCACTCCGGGCCGCCAACTCAGAAAGCTTAGGGAACTCTGCCCTAACCAAAGATCTGGGAAAAGAACTGAATTTTAGGGCTCTTTTCAAGGGAGAGAGAGTGGCTGTCTCAGCCCCTCTGGAGCCGTCGGTGCTTCGCCAGGCGTGAAGGAACACACACACACATACGCACCCAGATAGAAGCAGGGCCTCATTAACTCATTAACCTCATTACCTGTCCCCAGGCAATCTCTCTCAGCTGTTACACTCGAATCTTGTTTTTCCCTTCGTTTGCCGTTGGTCACAGCCTCTTGACGTCAGTCTCCTTTTCACTCTCAATCCCTCAGACATATGTCCACCCCCCGTTTTTCTTGTGTCCCATCCATCACCCACTATCAGTGTGTATGTTGTCCTAACGCAACACCCTCTTCACCGTGATCCGTTGCTGAAGTTTGTTCAGATGTTCTGGATCCTCCGATGGTATTCCCCCCCCCCATGGTCTTCCATGCTGTTAAGATGTGTGTGATGTCGAGGGTTATTTGACACTCGACAGGCTGCTGAATGAATCTCCAAGCAAATGCTGTTTTAGAATGCAGGTGCTGTAACAGAGAAATCCTGCTTTCTGGATTCTGCTAAATGATGCTGCTTCCTCAATGGAACTCAAAGGAAGTTGACCCTGATTACCTGGGATAGGCCAGGGGTCTGCAACCTTAAACACTCAAAAAGCCATTTGGATCAGTTTCCTACAGAAAAGAAAACACTAGGAGCCACAAAACCTGAGTGGCGTGGCCAACTCAACATCACTCCCATCCAGTCACATGAAACCCCCCCAGCTACGCCTGTCTGGGTTTTGTGGCTCCAGGTGTTTTCTGTGGGAAATGGATCTCTCTCTCTCTCCCTTTCCCTCTCTTGTTTTCCCCCCCCTCTCTTTCTTTCTTTCTTTTTCCTTTTTTCTCTCCCCTTCTCGTTTCCCTTTTTTCCCTCTCATTCTCTCCGTCAAGCTCTCTCATTTCTGTGTCCCCCCTCTCTCTCCCCCTTTTCTCTTATTTGTTTCTCTCTTTCCTTCTCTCTCTTTCCCTCCTTGTCTTCCTCCCTTTCTTTCCCTTCCTCCCTCTATTCCCTCTCTCTCTCGTGTGTGTGTGTGTTCCCTCTTGAACCAAAAACAGTCGAGGCTTGGGGTTTTTTTGTTTTTTTTGCTGATGTTCTTCTTTTGGTGCTTTTTACCATATGATTTAAATCAAGAGTCATTTCAGGTTCCCAGATAAATGAAGCTCTTTTATCCCCCTAATGTGGCTCCCTGTCGGCTGGCTGGCCCTGACCCTTGCCCACCCCTCCCAGTCACTCCTCACGTGGCCTGAGAAGGTAAGGGCGACAGTAGGGATGGAGACTCGCTCCATATTCCAGAGCGAGAGGGAAGCGCCCCTGTACTTGCCTCTCAACTCGCGGGCACTTCTTCCAGCGCTTCTTGGTGCTGCGTGCATATCTCGATTGCTCAGGGAAACACATGACTTGATCTTCGCTAAGAGACACTGGCCTGGCTGCACTCGATGCGCTGTGTCATAATCTGCTTCAGGAGGAGGAGGGGACGCCATCTGCCCCATTGTGAAGCTTGCTAAATTTAAGTGTGCTGCGCAAGGTGCTGCAAGAGCAGCAAACAGGCCATGGAGGCAGCAAGAACAGCATTGTCAGCGACAGGTGCCTGCTGACGTCGCTTCTCTCGCCACCTCCATGGCCTTCTCGCTGGTCTTGCAGCATCTTGCTCAGCACACTTAAATTTAGCATACTTCACAATGGGGGAGACGGCGTCCCATCCTCCTGGAGCCCATTACAACGTGGTGCATCAGGCACAGCTGGGCCAGCCAGTGTCTCTTAGCGGAGATCAAGTTGCGTGTCTCCCTGAGTGACCGAGGTGTTTGTGCAGCACCAAGAAGCACCGGAAGAAGTGCCCACGAGACGAGATGAGAGGCAAGTACAGGGGTGCTTCCCTCCCACTCTGGAATATGGAGCAAGTCTCCATCCCCGCCGTTCCCCTTACCTTCTTAGGACATGCGAGGAGTGACTGGGAGGGGGGGCAGGGGGCGGGGCACCTATCTGACGGGGAGCCACAGCAGGGGGACGAAAGAGCCGCATGTGGCTCAGGAGCCACACGTTGCCGACACCTTGGATAGGCAGATATTACAAGAAATACATAGCCCTTCAGACAGCTAGGTACTATGCGGTATAGGACTTTGTAGATAATAAACAGCACTTTGAATTGCATTCAGAAGCATATTGGTAACTAATGCAGCTCTTGAGACAGAGGTGTTACATGGGTGTAGTGATACCTGACTATCGCAGTTTATGCTGCTACATTCCGAACCAGCTGTAGCTTTCAAGTGGTCTTCAAGGGCAACTCTATAGTTCACCTCTAAGATATGAGTGACTGTAATGAGGGCTTCTTGGTCCAGAAATGAGTGCAACTGGCATACATGTTGGATTTGTGCAAAGCCCTAGCTACCTGAATCATTGAGAGAGAGTTAAGAATCTAGGAAGACTTCCCCTAGTGTGACCCCTTCAGGACTAAGTTTGGGAATCTCCAGAACAAGGAGGTCCAAACCACTTGACTTGGTAGAATTTAACTTAAACCTGTTTCTCCCCATCCAGACTCCAGCTGCTTCCAAGTATACTGCTGGGAAATACCCCCAAAATACTGCCTTGAACTGGCTGAGGAGAGTGTTCTCCAGTTGTGTTCTCAACTGGTCTACAAGAATGTAAAGATCAATCATATCAAAAATTGCTGAGAAATAAAGCAGGGCCAAGTTGGTTGCAACCACCTCCATCTCAGTATCATCAGAGATCATCAATGAGCATGATCAGTGCTGTCTCCATAACCCAGCTAAAATGGGACCGGACAATCTATTTCTTTAATGGCTCTCTGAAAAGGCAACTGACCTCTTCTCAACAATTTTTAGCAGAAAGGGGATGCTGGAGACTGGACAAAAGTTGTCCAGGACATTTAGGTCCAGTGACAGCTTCTTCACATTTAAAAAAAAAATATTTCCAAAGTTAAGAAAAAAGAAGAAACTTAACAACCATCAAACACTAATAATAAAAATAAATGTGTACAAAAATATAACAAATGACGTACCAAATTTTTTGTATCATTAGTGTGTGTTCAGTTGTAAACTGACAAGAGACGTGACTATTAAAACTCTTAAGGTTTGATGATACTGCAGCATAAAGGATGGACAGTTTAGCACCACCTATCATAAGATCTAACACTTATTTCTGCCTGCATTGATTTCCTTATCCAAGTAATTAAAAAATACAGGCTATTAAGTCTTTTAATATACACAAAATAAAATAATGTTTTGCAGGAGACTTTGGCAACAGAAGCCAGGGGCTTGTGCAGAATTGATAAGATAGATGTAGAATGTTGCTATTGTTCTCCAATTCAAAATAATTTTTATGAGTTTACTGATCTTTGCACGTGATGTTGTCTAGTCTGTTGAAGTTTCAGTCTCTGGGTTTTTAACTCTTCAGTTCCATTTTTTTGACATTATCAGTCTTGTGAAATAAACTTTGAATAAGCTTGAGGTGAAAATCTGCATATTTACTCTGAAATTTGTTTTGCTTTTTTTGACATGAATGTCTATTTGCAAATGAAAACAAACATTTGAAACAGAAATATTACTAGAAAAAACAGGGAAAGAATTACCATTTTTTTTTACAAAAATAATAGGAAGGATATTCTTGCCATTCCATTATAGTGTACTGATAATCCCACTTGTGAGCAGAAGTATTTGCTACCCTGTCCATAATATTTTTTGGCATTGTGAAATAATGAATTTAGATCTCCTACTGAGTCAGCCTAAATGTTGCAAGTATTTGAAGCATGACAAAGGTTTATGCCAATAAATATAGCTTCCAAACAAAAATTCACTGTCTTGGGTGTCCTAAAGAAGTTATTTCCTTACAAATTAAGAATATATTCCAGACTTGTTACATGTGCTTTGGTACAATTACATACACTTCAGTTTTGTTAAGTCATGGCTTGTTTGTCCCCTCCTCCTTCGTTATGAATTACAGAACTTCAGGAAATTCCTAAAGTTAATAATCATTTCAGGTAGATTTTATAAAATAAGAAGACATGCTATTTTAATGGAAAAATGAACATATTATATAAGAAGCTCTTGTGAGTAAGAGTAAAATGCATTAAATATCATTTGAAATATATATAATAATGTAAAAAGACTCTGGATTCAGGGACACATTGGAAATTAGCCATAATGATCCTTGTAGGGTTGTTTTTACTTTGGTCAATGAAATGGCATATTTTAATGTGCTAATTTCTTTTTAAAATTTCCAGGTAATAGAGGAAAGAGTAAAGTTGAAGCTTGAACAAGAATTACAACATAAGAAACTCTTTTATCAGAGGATTGAATTAGATAGGCTTTCAAAACAGCAAGGTATCACTTCCTCTTATTTCGTAATTATTATTTTTTTGTCCTGAAGTATTCAGTATTTATTTTATTGAATTTGTATACCGCCCTACTCCCGAAGGACTCAGGGCGGTGAACAGCCATAGAATAAAACATATAAATACAAAATTTAAAATAAACTAACATGCATTAAATAATTTGGCTGAACAAATTTAAAACCCCAATAATTTAAAACCAAATTTAAAATTTCCATTTAAAAAGGGGAAAAACTTACTGGTGGTGCTGAATACTACACAATCCCCTGGAAAGTGTGTAATTATATTTTATCTCATTCTGAAGACATCTCATAATACTACAGAAAGTCTCCAGATAACAATAGCAGTTAGGACTAAGAACGCCATCGCAAGCAACATAGTCGTAGCGTGCAATGTCACATGACTGCATAATTTAGCAATGGCAATTTCAGTAGTTTGGGTTGCCATCAGTTATACAAGGACTATGTGTGTCATCATGTGATTGCAATTTTATCATTGATTTAACTTGTGGGAAGCTGGCAGGGAATGGGGGAAATCATAGTCATATGAATGTGGCTTGCTGTGATGTTGTAATTGTGAGCTGGGTGCTGAGCACCCTGATGGGAATGCTGATAGGAATGCTGTGACATCCAGAACTCTTGAGGACCGTCGTAACTTTGAACAGTTGTCGAACAACAGTTGTAAATTTAGGACTATATGATCCTAAAGATTGGATTATATATGCTGTATCACTGTAGACAACATTACTTTTAATCCATACCAAGCGTCTTGGATCTAAGAAAATTAAAACTTATAATTTTAATTACCTTAATAATGCATGTATTAAAATAATTTTCTTTTGTACCTCGCTCCACCACTTCAATTTAGTGGAGATGCTGCAGAAGAAACGAAAAGAGGAAGATCCTTTGCTTGTGGAACTGAACAGATTGAAAGATAGCATTGCAAACAATGTTGCTCAACTGGAATTGGATATTAAAGTTTTAAAGGAGAAACAGGGCGAACTTGATAAAGTAATTCATAGCCTGGAGATGAATAGTTCTGAAAAATCCCAGAAATTATCTTCAGAATGTAAAGATTCTTCAGAAAACAACTTACAAAAAAGTCCCCAAAGTGAAGAGACAACTTGTAACGCAATTTAGGTATGTTTCTAGATGTTGATACAGTTAATAATCTCAGAGAAAAAGCTTTGATATCATAATCTTGGTTTAGTAAATCAAAATTTAAAAAAGATATTTCCTTCCACATGCAATCCTTTTATCCTCCCTTCACACATTTCTGCAAATAAATTAGCATGCCTGTAATTGCTGGTAACTTTCATTATATCTCAGTCAGCTCACAACTTCAAAATAAGCAAAACCTTAAACCATAATTCGTAATTTCAGATTCTTTTGATAACTGTGCTTATTCTGAAAGATTAATTGAATTTTACTTGGGAATGATGCTCACAGTGGAAATGGTGACCCCTTACACACTTGCCAAAATTTGCTCCATATGGCTTGAGGAATAAGATAAGCCCCAAATAGTATTATTAGATAGCAGTTCTAGCCTATTTGTCTTTTCTCCTAGTTTTGTTAAAAGTGATTTCATAAGGTCAGTTTTGATCAGAACTTCACTGATATCAAAAGAAGGAACAGTGCTTTTAGATAAGATGATTTTTTAAAAAATAATGACCTTCCACTAGAAGAAAACAATGGTGTTTGAAAAGGATTATGTTGTAGCAAATAGGGGTGAACAAAACAACAAATCCTTAGAAAATTACTGATGAAAACAAAAAGTTATAAATTTTGTGATCATTAATTTATGATACATAACACTAAGATACTTTGTAATAAAATTCTATAGAGGACTTTCTCTTATATAAATATCTTTTTGTTTAGTCATAAGGAAGTGATTGTTTACCTGGAGTAAGGACAGAAACCAGCAGAAGGAAAAACCTTAAAGACTGTCTCATACCTGACCTGACTCTCGAGGTTAGAATCTGTGGTAAGATTTTGAGATGAAGACTACAATTCTAGAGAAAAATTTTATTCTGTCATGATTTCAAGCACTATATTTTATTCAGATTTATTTTATGTTTCAAGAAAAGTAAAAAAAAAAAGTTAAGAAATTTTGTCTCTTGGCTCATTAAATATCAGTATAATATATTTTATCAATGGCATCTGCTCAAAGAAGATAATAAGTTCTACATTTTCTGAATAGCTGAAAGTTTCCTTAAATTGGAGATAAGCTGAAAGGTTACTGCAACCTAATTTTCAGGTTACAGTTGTGAGAACATTTGATTCATTTTTGTTGATGGATTGCCACAGCTCTCAAAACTTTTCAGGAGAGGGTTTATGTGTATAAAAATGATAACAGGAAGCTTAATGTGTTATTATCATGAGAAAGTAACAGCATCTCTCAGTTGTTTCCCATGGATAATGTCACCCTGTGATGCTTCTTGTTATCCATATTATTCTATTTTAAAAGAATGGATCTTTTAAGAACATTTAAAAAGAATGCCACATTATTCTATGAGTACTTTGTATGGCATTATACTCTAAAAAAGAAGTCATAGTGCCATATTTATTTCCCTCTGGCCAGAAAAAAGTGGTTTTTTTTTTTTGAAAAAAACTTTCCCTTCTGATATCTACAAACACAAATCTTCAGAAAACTTTAGTAAGTAAAACATATCTTCTCTGTTTTTTTAGTGTTCTATTAGTTTTTGCTGAAAAGTTCTACACAATTTTAAGGTTGGCTCTAACTAAATATGTAATCTTCCAGTAGGCTTTGGAGCATTTGGAAAACAAAGCATATCATAGAGTTTTGTTTTTACACTACTTCCTTGAATGTAATGTAAAGACAAACACGGAAATTTTAAAGAAATTTTTAAAACTGATAAAGGGGGTGGTTATTTTGAAAGATTTTTTTTTTTTTTTGCAAAAGTGCTTTTAAATAAATTATAATTAAATTAGCCAAAGGAACTAGACCTTTGTGGGAATGTTTTTTGTTTATTATTAAAGAATGCATACAATTGATGGATTGCACAAAACAAAAAATAACTGTAAGATAATGAGCCAGACTATGAAACTGACTGTAATTATAGTTGATGAGTGTGATGTTGAATATAATTAGTGCTATTAGGGATGAAAGCACAAAAGACAAAAAATGTAGGAAGCTTGCCTTTAATTTTCTGTTGTTTGAGATACTTTCATTTTGGGATTATAATATAATGACAACCACCAGAAAAACAGCAAGAATGGAGGAGAGGAGGGGAGATCTCTAGAGCAACCTGCAGAAAAAGGAATTATACCAGATTTGCTTCAGAAATAATGTTAGCAAATGGGCAAATAAGATAGAATCACTTGATACTAAATTGACAGCACGTAAGAAAAAAAATGGATGAAAGACTTGTAAAGAGGAAAGAGGAGATGAAAGTAGAAGCCAAGATGATGGAAAGTGCTGTAACAAATGTCTGGAGATATAAAACAAATTGACAACAAAGTAGAAATTTTAGAGAGGACAGAACTTTCTGACAAGGGAGTTGGAAAGAGAACTAGATAATCTGGCTATATTTGATTAACAGAATAAGAATTTGTTTTAGGATTCTAGAGCAAGGCCATAGGATTCTACTGAAGATATTAGAGAAGATTATTAAAGTCCTGGCAATTTTTTGGGATTTGGCAGAGGAGTATATAGAGGCATAAATTGATAAAAATGTATAAAGTAAATTCAAAGATTTGCAAGAACAAGAAATATTCTAAGTGATGCTTTTGTACATTTTGTTAGGAAGAAAAAAGCATTAAGTTTTGCATTATGTATTGGCAATATAGATATAATTTTTCTTAAATTACTATCATAACTTTGTGTAAGAGAAAGGAGTTGATTTTTTTTGACTGAGAGATTAACAGAAAAAGATCCCATTTTGATGAAACAAATTGGAAGATACGAATTTTACTTTTAAATAGCAGAGGTTTCAGTTGAATTCTGTCCAGGAGGTGTGGAAATTTCTAGAAAAATTCAAAGAAGAATTGGAAGAGATTCAAATGAAAGTGTCAAAGAAGACACAAAAACTCCAACTGTGCAAGAGGAAACTGAAAGGGATATACTGGATTATGTGCTATAAATATTGGTTCTTCTATTTTTTTAATGTGATTATGGATTACAAAGTGATTAATGTAAAATATAAATGTAGCAAATGCTCCCTGAAAGTGAAAAAAAAAGTCATTATTTGAAAAAATTAAAACGATATAATTTGTCTACAAAAGACACATATCGGAAAAAGATATGGAGTTCTTCTTCCTTCTCACAGTTTTTGAGACGTGTGTATATGCACACATTTTTGAAAGAAGCATCTCTTGCTGTTTGGTTTGGTTTGGATGAAAGAGTAAGTGTTCTTGAGAAATAGAAGGCTTTTGAGTTAAAAGGACATGACATGAGATTATTTGTGATACAATAAAGTTGGAGTTAATTGGATTTCAAAAATAATTATGCTATTTGTTCTATATTGAGAATGGAAGGGATACAAATCCAGGTTGTGCTCAAAAACATATTTCTGGCTCTTAGCAAAATAAGCATTTTATAAACAAGATATAATTGACAAACAAATTTGGCTAACTTATTGTGAGATACTAATATTGTGTTAGGAAGAATGTAAAATAAAGAAGAACTAGTGACAGAGGGACAATGCTTTTCTTATATACAATTACCAGAAAGATTTAAAGTAGATAAAAGTACATCATAAGGCTGAATTTGAAATAGAATTGTGTACAAATGATGAATATGTAATTGCTAAAATGTATAAACTTCTATTGAAATGTGAAATAGAAGAACAATTTCTGGAACGCTTCATAAAGTGGACTAACATTTTAATTATAATAAAGATGAAACAATGGGAAAACGTGTGGTTGAAAGGATTGAAATTTACACTGTTATAATCTTAGAGATTTTTTATACAATGATGTATATGTCACTGGAGAAATTGTCTGGAATGTATAAAACCACTTCATTTATATTGGACATGTCAACAAGAAGAGACATTGCGTCATGCTTGGTGCATATGTAAAAGAGCTAGAAAATTAAGACTTTTCTTTTGGAATTGATAGTCAAACAATTGGAAAAAAATCTTAGAAATTTGTTTTTGTACTTGATAAATGCTGATAGGTTATTGTATGCACAAAAATAGAAAGATTTGGCATTACCCACAATGGAAGAATATTTGATAAAGATGATGGAACTTGCTGAGATAGCAAAATTGTTTAGCAAAAAGACATTTTTATGGTGGTCATAAAACAAATCTTTGTGGTCATTAAGCAAAATCATGATTGTTAAACAAATTCAGCTTCCATAATTGTTTTTTGTCAGAAACCAACTGGGAAGGTTGGAAACCACAATCACATGATCATAGGATGCTGCACTTGGTTATAAATGTGAGCCAGTTGCTAAGCATCTGAATTGTGGTCACATGATCGTGGGGCTGGTACAATGGTCGCAAGTGTAGGGACAGGCGGTAAATAATTTTTTCAAGGCTGTCGTAACTTTGAATTGTTGTTAAATGAATGTCATAAATCATGGATTATCTGTAACTGCTATAAAGAAGATTGGAAGCTACTTTGTACCTTTTTTCTTTCTTTTCTATTTTTCCTTTTTTTCCCCTTTGCACTTTTACCTTTCTCTTTGATTTCTTTCTTTTTTCTCTTTCTCTTTTTTTTACATTTACATTAGTTTTATTTTTCTTCTTAAATTTTTTAATAAAATTACTCAAAAAATCTTGATTAAATTATGTTTTTAAAACTACAGATGTAATTAATTAAAAAATGTTAAAAGTGGTCAGACTCTTAATCAATTGGAAACAGAAAAAAGTTAATTATCTAAATGAAATATGTTTTACAGCTGGATAAACCTACCTAATCTGAAAACACAAAGTTAGAACTCTGTATTTGAAACTGGTAATATTTTTTCTTACCAACTGAATGATACTGTTTTTTACACACACACACACACACACACACACATACACACACACACACACACACACGACATGGTGGCTCAGTGGCTAAGATGCTGAGCTTGTTGATTGAAAGGTTGGCAGTTCAGTGGTTCGAATCTCTAGTGCCGCGTAACGAGGTGAGCTCCCGTTACTTGTCCCAGCTTCTGCCAACCTAGCAGTTCAAAAGCATGTAAAAAATGCAAGTAGAAAAATAGGGACCACCTTTGGTGGGAAGGTAACAGCATTCTGCGCACCTTTGGCGTTTAGTTATGCTGACCACATGACCACAGAGACGTCTTCGGACAGCACTGGCTCTTCGGCTTTGAAATGGAGATGACCACCACCCCCTAGAGTCAGGAACTACTAGCACATATGTGCGAGGGGAACCTTTACTTATACATCAAAATCAATGCATGAACAGTGTGGTATCTGGGTATCGTTCATTTTGATGCAATATT
This sequence comes from Pantherophis guttatus, assembly GCF_059756535.1. Taxonomy (NCBI): domain Eukaryota; kingdom Metazoa; phylum Chordata; class Lepidosauria; order Squamata; family Colubridae; genus Pantherophis; species Pantherophis guttatus. The sequence goes on along the minus strand of NC_142063.1, from coordinate 284,963,709 downwards.
TGTTATTTTTATGTTAATCAAACTTTTGTAATCTTAGTATTGGTACACATATTTATATTAGGATGTAATCCTTCAATATTTAATTATTCAATGTTTCAGTATGCCATTGTAATGCCAATCATAATATTAGTTGAACATATATAATACCGTCTTTCAACCTCTGGTCTTCTCCTCTAGTTATTATTTTTATTCTATTATATTATATAGAAATGTGTATACTAATAACCCCCCTATTTCTTCTTTCTAAGACGGTTCCTTTTTATCCATCATCTCTTGCCCGTTTTAATACTTCAAATCTTATTCCTTTTTTGACTTGCCTCCCATACTCCTCTCTTGGATCTTTATCTCTGTCTAGTTTAGATATTTCTCCCATCTGTACCATCTCATACTGCCAGTCCTCCAATGTATCTACCCAAACCCCTACCTCCTTTCAAAGGTATCTTCCTGCTTATCTTGAATTTATTTTTAAATCTCTTAAAATATTTTTTCTTTGATTTATTTCATCAGTCATTATTATCTTTATTGTCCTTTCCTTCTTCTCTTCTTGTTTTATATGCTGATTTTTCTGTTCTATCTTTTCCTCCATTCTTTTCCTTTCCCTGGACATTTTGATCTTTGTTCATTGCCTCTTGTGAAACATTTTTAATTTTTCCATCTATACCATGTATTAGATTCTTTATCTCCATGTGGTTTTTGTCATAGTATCATTAATATTCTGGAACATCAATGCCATTTCTTTTAAAAGTCCACTCATTTCCTCCCGAAGAAGCATTTTAGTAAGTCTCACTCTTGTTCAATAGACCAAGAACCATATATTCAGTCCTAACATTGCTCCTCAAAGGGTACAATAATTATAGTTCTTTATATCCCAGGATCCGGGTGCGCTTCAAGGTGTTGGTGACCACCTTTAAAGCGCTCCATGGCTTAGGGCTGGGGTATTTATGAGACCGCCTTCTGCCACCAATAGCCTCCCACCGGCCAGTACGCTCACACAGAGTGGGCCTCCTCAGGGTGCCGTCCGTCAGACAGTGTCGGCTGGCGACCCCCAGGGGGAGAGCCTTCTTTGTGGCGGCGCCTGCCCTCTGGAACAACCTCCCCCCAGAGATACGTACAATATCAGGCCTCCGGATTTTTCGTCGGGCCCTGAAAACTTATTTATTTCAATTAGCCGGGCTGGCTTGATCCCACAGTTTTTGGGTTAAATTTAATTGATTTTAAATTGGGTTTGTTTTAAAACTGTGGCCAAAAATATTTAATTATTTTAAACTGTTTTTAAATTTTGTATGTTTTGTTTTTATTCTGGCTGTTCACCACCCTGAGTCCTGTTGGAGAAGGGCGGTATACAAATTTAAATAAACAAACAAATAAATAAATAAATAAATAACAAATAAATAAATAAATAAATAAATAAATAAATAAATTTATCAGTCAGTTCCTTTTAGGTAGTCCAGTATCTTTGTTCTCACAGTTAAACCTCCAGTAGTCATAAGGTAGATAAAAATAGAACAGTAGATATCACCACAGTCCTCCAGATGTTATTTAATTCTCTTATCAAATTTTCCCCAGACTTGTAGAGGTATGGTACATTTTCCATTCGTCAGTAGATGGCACTTTCTGCTTAAGTTTCAGTGTCTCCAGTCTGACATGTATTTAACCAAATTTGATTTAAGCCAAGATCAAATCAGTTATTTATGTATTTACAGCATTTTAAAATGCCTTTCACAAGCCAGCACCTATCTAGTTTAAAAGTCCAATTTTTTGTGTTTTAAAAGTTTTTTACTTTTCTCCCCTTAGTTCCTTTCTTCCAGGTCAGGGATTTTTCTTTAGGTAGTTATTCGCTGTTTTAATGAATAGATCTAAGAATCACTTTTCCTGGATTTTTTCTCCCCTTTTAAGATTAGGTTCTGTGTAAAAAAAGGATCATCTCACCCACTGTTCATTTACACCACTCCTGCACTTTCTTTGTTGCCTCGGCTCTCCCAGCTTCACGGCAGCAATAATGGCTGCCTCTTCTTCTCATCATGGATAAGAGGGAAAAAGAAGCCCTGGGTCAGGCAGGAGAATTGCAGCTCTCTGCGACCTACAGGATGGCTTCGGCTCCTTTTGGAGCCCTCCAACAGTGAGAATTTGGTGCGAGAGCATGGAGACCCGCTCTTCACTTCCGATCTTGACACAACATCAGCCAGAACCTTTCAACTGAATGACACTGATTTCACACTGAACACACTGTAACACATTTTGCAGATAAAGTAAAAAATCTGTATGTTTATAGCTGGATGAAAAGTATTAGTAACTAATTCCTATCTATTCATTAATCCGATGTATGTTCTTGGATTTTTACTGGAAGTTAAAACATGGATGTATTTTATTGAAAGAAGCCAGACTGAACCTTTGAAGCATACAAATACAGAAATTGTGTTTCTAACTAACATTTGGACATCTCACTGCATTACTACAAACAATCTTGATCCTTTTTTAACATGAAAGAAATGAAATAAATACCACCACCAGGTCATGCTGTAAGCCAGTCTGAAAGCCTCAAGCAACATCTGATCAAGTGCCATCATTCTCAACAGAGAAGGATCTTTGGATGGAAATGGAAGTCATGCAGCATTGTTATGACCCAGATCGCTAGGCAGAGACAGGCATCATTAGAGTCCTTTATTGCTCTGTTAACTGTCAGAACAAACGGCCCTACAGTGGCTGGTAAGGCTCCACCCCACACTTCTCTGACGGGAGCCATTCTCAGTCCCAGAAACACAAGCCAGTAAACCAAAATCACTTTGCAGAGGAAGTCCAAAGAGAAGGGGCAAGCTGAAGGGGCAAGGCCAGAGTCAAGGTCCAAAGGGCAAAGCTAATTCCACAGGGTCAGGCAAGTCCACGACGCAAAGGCAAGGCAGAGGCAAAAATGAGTTAAGGCAGAGATGAATTTTTCCAAAGCTGGGAATGTAAGTCAAAGCAAATAATTGTTCCTGACAAAGACAAAGTCTCCCAGCTTCTACTAGTGAGTCTCCTGAAGGCTAAGGCAGTAATTGGCTGTGGTTACCAAAGCTACAGAATATCTGGTGGATCTCTGTGGACCAAAGTTTGTGAATCATGGCTGTGGTAAACTCTGTAGGAGCTAGCGTTGCCAGAAAATGAATTGTGAAAAGAATTATTTACAGATTTTGTATCTCATATATCTTGTCTTTGGATTCCTGAGATTAAATGTCAGCTGATTCAGACGGCTGTACATCTAAGCCTTAAATATATAAATGATGGCTATCTACTTCAGTCGTCTAATTACATTCCTTTGAACTTTAAAGATCTGATGGAAAATAATATCCACTGATGAATGTGAGCACACCTAAAATAATCAAAGGTAGGTTATGGTTTTCTTAGTGTTCCTGAAATTTACATGGAGATTCAATCCACATTTAGTTGAAAAGAAAAAAATAAACTAGTACAAAGGAAGTTAGTTTTAATTTTGTAGTTTAGGTTACCAATACTTTTCTTCTACTTTTACCAGACTGCAACAGTGACATGCTTGATTCTAATTACTCTTATCTGCATCTCAATGGGTATTTCCAGAGACCAAAGCCCCTTTCTCTTAAAAGACAAATATACAGTGCCCATTCCAGTATCATCTTCTGGATGATCCCACTGGATTCCTGGAAAAAGAATCTGTCTTCTAGAGATTGTCTGAATCGCAGCATATTTGTTATGTGAATGTCTTGAGAATCTTAGTACAAACATAAGTTGTGTGCTATTAGTGAAATTTAAAATAAAAACAAGCTTTACTAGTAAAAAAAAAAGAGAATTGTTTAATTTTTATTTATAAGAAAAGGTATATATATATTCCCAGAGAAGTGAAATGCAGGATAGCCGAAGAAAAGATGTAAAGGTTGTGTATCTGACCTAATTTGAGCAGCATACAGTACCTGGGATTAAGAATCTTAATTTAAACGGCTTTGAATCATTTTTGCTGATTGCATTATGATAGATGGATAATACTCAATTTAAAAAAAAAACCTCTTGCTGAGTGGGACTTAACTTTCAGTAAGTGGAAGTGAAATTAGCAAAATGAAAATGGAGTTTTGCAGACTACTAAGAAAATTTCTACCCTCTGTTATTTTTGAAACTCTAAAGTCAATGAGTGGATTTGAAGGATGTGAGATTGACCTGTGGATGAGGCCCCTATTGTAGATGGGAAAGCTTGCAGTCATGAGGTACAATCAATTCAAGTCTGAGAATGTCCACAGGAAGGTTATTGCTATCCACACCGTAGAAGGTGCTGGAACAAAGAGTCTTCTTTCTGGCTGAGTACACCAGGCGAATCGAGCTCTGCCACCCGCCCAGCATTCATCACCAACACTCGATCTGAGTCCAGTATAGTGTTCAACCTGGTAGAAATAAAAACAATAGTATAGGCAGAGTGCCAGAATACCCCAGATATGCATTTGATGCTCCTCTTAATATAATCCAAGATTTTGCAGAGAGTGGATGAGATGGCCAGTTTTTAAAATAAGGTTGTTACGAGGCTCAAATGATACATTCTGGGAACAGGTATATGAATTAGAGTTTTTGCCTATGTTTTTATTTGACATTATTGAAAAGATTTTAAAGATTAAACCGATGGCTTCTGCAGGTCAGAGTGTCAAGATTGAAAAATGTTTAAACTTCTTGTGACTATTATCACTTTTCAACTTGCCAAAGAACTGTTGGGAGGGAAGGGTGAGATGGAATGCAGAGGCTCCAGATTTCATCCGTGAGAGTCAAGGACATTTCTACAGGTGGCAGCCAAGACATGAACTGTTATCAAAACAAAAGAATGCTTCCTAACTGGACAACGTGACCTGTTCCATGGGAGGAGAGGTGAAACCTATTTTATAACTGCAAGTTTATGCGGGAAAATTTAGAGTTGTTTTTGCTTTCCTCAGTGTCAAAACGTATTCAATAAAGTTTTTCTTTTGGGATTTTAAAGTTCCTGAAAGTGCCTGCTTTTTTGGGGTTTGTTAGTCGGATGATTCTATATAGGCACCAGATCTGTATAAAAGCATTACAATATTGACAGTAACTCCAGACATGTCACTAGAAGGCAAAATCATGAAACTGTCTCTCACTTAACTTTGGCTATGTCATGAATTCATTGGAGAAAACATTGTTTCTCCAATTATGTTTGGAGAGATAGTGGTAAAAGGAAACCCGTCCGTCAAAGAACATGGTAGCTGAATATCATCAAAGCTAACATCAGCCAGAGCCAAAGTAGTACAAGATCAGAAGATTGGAGAGACCTGGCCCATAAAATCATATGTGTGTAAAATGTATTTTTAACATGTTTTTATTGGATTGGGACTGTATTTCTTAATTGTTGTGAGCCGCCCTGAGTCCTATGGAGATAGGGCGGCATACAAATAAAATTAAATAAAATAAATAAAATCGCCAAGAGTCGGACTTAACTGAATGGATAACATCATCATCGGCAGTAAAATGATCCTCAGTGTGAAATCTTTTTCACACATTTACTCTGGAGCAGGATCTGCACTGGCACCATTTTCAGGTATGAGGCAAGATAGAGGTAATGTTTATTTAAAATACAATTGCTGCTCATTGGGCATAAGCTGTAAATCGCACTGTTCATCTGTTTTTCAAACGTGAGCATGAGGCAGAGATCAATAGAATAATTGATGGGAAAATGTAGTTTTAGGGAGGTCACGTGTTTAAAAAAACATAATAGCACTGTAACTGATGGTCACAACTATTGCTGTGTGTATTGGTTGGAGTCTTCTCCGCAGATGCAGATATGTGAAGACCCAGTTTAAAATGTTTGAAAAATGTGAAAATGTTCTCATGTGCCAATTTCAAACAGCTTTAAAAACGGAAAACTAAATTTCTCTTGGTATCTGTGGCTGCCCAAATCTACTCTAAGATGAGCTTTAGTGCAGTCTGATCTGGAAATCATTTCCCCCAATCAAGAGATATTAGGATCAAGCAGAAGCACTCAAAAGAAATGCTGGCAGGGAAAAACTTGAATTTTGAGGGAAAGCAGCATTAGGCAGTAGGCCTGGGTGCGTCAGTATCATGGTGAATAGTTGAAATGTTGGTGTAGAAACATCCTTCAAGATATTCAGCATAACATGATTTTTGGCCAGTCGCTACCAGAAATATATAAGAAATTAGATTTTTTTTTCAGTTATACAGACTGAAGAGCCAGAGGCTAAAGAAGAAATAAAACATTACCTGTGGGCAATAGTTAAAACAGTTTTATCTGTAAATCGCTGGCGAATGGTCTGCTGGATGAGTCTGTCTGTTTTCTGATCAATACTTGCTGTGGCTTCATCAATGCACAAAATCTACGATTGAGACAAAGTAAAAAACATACTTCCAATACAAGAAAAAACTGATGGATGCAATTACTGTGAACCTTTTGGCATACAAAGCAAGGATCCACTAAATCCAAATGTGGACAGCGAGGTGCTTCTGGAAAATCTCAAATCATGAAGACAATAGTTCTTTTGGTTTTGCTCTTGATTTCAACCCAAACAACTTCTCTCCTGTGGAAATTCCATTTAGATATCATGGATCTGTTACCCATTAACGGGCTACATTTTGTAGCAAGAAATTATATTAATTACAGAGTAAGGAAAGTTAGATTCCTTTTCTTGAATCTTGTAGGTAGCGAATCTTGAGTTACAAGAGAACAATACCTTCTTTTCTACCCAGTTCTCCATATATATATAGTTTTATAAACCTACATAATGCCGTTAATTGCTTTTTTTCCTAATTAAAAGTCCAGGACAACCTAGCCTTTCTTCTGTGTAGGACAGATGCTCCAAACTTGCTTCAACTTTTCCAGTCCAAGATAATGGTTTTGACACCTTCCAAGTATAGCAGGATATATAAAGAAAAAAAAAGACCACCATTCACCTTGGCCTGAGTCAAGAGGGCTCTTGCTAAACAAACCAGCTGCCTCTGTCCTACTGAGAGACTCTTTCCTCTCTCTCTCAGCTCACAATCCAGCCCACCTGCATGAAGAAACAAATGTGAGATTAAAATTTTTGTGCTAGTTCATTTGCACCCGAAGCTCAAGAGAGAGAAAACTGAGTTGCAGCAACTAAGCACTGATAGTATGTGCTTGGTGAAAAATCCCTTTACTACAACCTCTCTTTAGAACATGTATTCTGAACTGCAGTTGTGATGCCGGTCCCTCTATCTGTAGAACAGATATCTACCTATCAGTTACCCCCATAGCTCCCTAATGTAAATGAATGAAGCTCAACCATTTCATGGATTTCATGGGGGGAAAGCTGAATTCTCCCCAAATTTATAAGGAAAACAGAAAAAAATACATAAAAATAGGAAAAAGTACAGTAACCAGAGAATGTGCATGCATGTTCGCTAAGCAAACCAAGCTTACAGACAGCCCCCCCACACAAATGCAAATAAAGCATTTATAGAAAGGGAAAAATATTAAAGAGTATTAAATACATAACACAGAAAGCATCCAGACATTTTGCAGTCAGCCATATCTTATGTCAGTAATGTTGGGTTTTTAACTACTACACTTTTAAACATTTCAAAAATAACAGCCCCCCCCCCCCAAAAGTAGGAGTCCGATCAAGTTTCTTGGCATCTTTTCTTAAATATTCTGCCAGAAGACTGAAGCACTGAGTATTTTATGCAAATGAGAGACCCAGAGAGAGAAAAAACGCTAAAACAAAGTGGAAAAAGTTGAACAAGTAACTCTTCCTCAATGATTAGATTTCTGGACATAAGGAGCAAAAGAAAATAGTCCACATTTATGGCATGATAAATTTCTGAAGAACAATCTATTCTTCTGCTCGTCTATTATAGAAAGTGAGAGAGTGAGAGGAAAAGAGGGAAGGGTGAAAAAATAGGAAAAAGATCTGGCCTCAGATTTATTTATTTATTTATTTTGCTTCATCCAACACCATCTTGATACATTTTTCTGAATAAAGTTAACCTCCTTAAGCTCAAAATGTATCATTCTGTGGCAGCCTGAGAATCTACAACCCTGTGGGTATTTATTTTCTTTTTTTTCTACTCTGATCAGTTTTCCAACACCTCATAATCTAAAGGATAGTTTATTAGGCTTTTGATGCCCTTTGCTCCAGCAGCTCCTTTTTCTATCCCAAGCAAAAGACTCACCCATCTCTGTAATTAATGTGTGCAAGTGGCATTGTTCCAAAACTTGGTGCAAGTCATCATCCGTGTGTTGCTGCTGGGGATCTAGATTCTCGCGGAGTGTCCCACTGAACAAAAAAGGGTCCTGGGGAATTATAGCTAATCTAGACCTAAAAATAAGACAGCAGGAAATAATAGAAAGCACACAACTGATATATTAAACAACCCTTTTGCTATCTCCTTAAATTGACTTCTCAAATGGATGCAAAGGAGTTTGAGGAAGATTGGCATCACCATTGACAAATTGAGGCACACTTAAGTGGTTTAATCTGTCACAGTAAAGTTTAAGAATGATTAAGATTGAGAACCATGGTACCAACAGCTAAAGGATTAATAACCCCTGGAACCTCAAGCCACTGTTGTTGAAAATGACTCACCTTAGCTCCTTCAAGCTTACAGAGCAGTGGTCAATACTGTCTAGGAGGATGTGTCCACCTCTCAGTTCCACCATGCGGAAAAGGGCCAGGAAGAGAGAGGATTTGCCAGACCCTGTACGTCCAACTATCCCTATCTTTTCCCCAGGATAGATAGTGAAGGTAACACCATCCAGGGCATTGGGTAATTCTGGCCGATAGGCTAATATTACTTGTTGGAATTCCATATGCCCTCTAACTGGCCAGTTTGGGGAAACCTTCAAGGAAGAAAAAACAATGTTAGAAATGAGCAGAGATTGCTACCACCTAATGTATTTTTTTCTGATCAATTACTTAATATCACCAGTAGAAATACAGTAAATCAAATCAAGGAGTACCATGTAGTAATGATTACTGCAAATATTATTTTGAGTTCTTCCCACTCTAGATGTGATAGTCTGGTGGAAGATGACTGGGCTTCCCTGCCCTCTTGGCACCAACTACTTTTCTACTGAACTTCCGCCCTTGTTGCAGTCTTCAAGATGATAGCATGGGCTTCATTCCTAACATGAGCTTCATTCCTAGAATGGAACCCTAATTTTCTGTGCTCTTCAGCAATTTACCAGGACTCATCCTTCATGCAAGATAGTCTACAGAATCTAGGAAATCTGTATCAAGAGATTAATTGAAATCGTTCCCTCTTCAGCTGTTTTTACCCTCCCTTCCCCCCTCCTCTGAATCCAAATTATGCTAATTAAAACAAAGTGAGTTCGGAAGAATGGAAAAGATACTATAGATTTGAGTTCACCTTCACCTTGTCTTTACAAGGTGAAGACCTTCAAGAAGACCAACTGTTTTTTCAAGGACCCATAAAAGCAAAAACATCCCAAAGCAATCACTACATTTGCATTATATGAAAACGAATACTCTACATCTAGATAAACAAATCTCTCCAATGATTTTAGAACTGCAAAACAAGGCAGCCTTACCGGAAGCAGTTCCTCCTGAGGTTCTATGGGAATTTCTGTTGCATATTCTTCAGTCCGTTCCACGCTCACCATCATGGTCTCTGTCTGAGTGAAGCTGGTGATGAGTCCTGACAGCAAGTTTGTAACAGATAGAGCATAGGAAAGAGCCAAACCCACAAGACCTGGAAGGGCAAAAAAAGGCAAAATAAAACAAAACAGAAAACTACCATCTTGAGATAAAGCAGCAAATAGTAAGAGATAGTAATCCATCTCCAAAGGCGAAGGACAGAAAGGTGCCAACATAAAAAAAGTTTTCCTTGGAACTGCTGAAGTGATTCTGATATTAGTATCACGACTTTTTTTTTGTTTTTTTTTTAGAAATAGTGATCCAAAATCTGATCTTTCCTCTTTTAGACACACGCTCACTGCTTGAAAAAAACATCCTGGTTCATCTACCTTAAATGCAGTGGTGAAATTCAATTTTTTTACTATCGGTTCTGTGGGTGTGGCTTGGTGGGTGTGGCAGGGGAAATTCCATTCCCACCCCACTCCTGAGGGAAGGATATTGCAAAATCTCCATTCCCACCCCACTCTGGGGTCAGCCAGAGGTGGTATTTGCCAGTTCTCAAAATTTCCGCTACCCGTTCTCCATAACCTGTCAGAACCTGCTGGATTTCACCCCTGCTTAAATGCCTTTAAGGTGACCCACTTTATGACTGTCATGACTTATGGCTCCATTACGGTTGTAAGATAGGAACTGCTTATTGGAGGCTACACATCTGTAGAATTCCCTCAGTTTAAGACAGTCGGACTAACTTTATAGAGATGATTAGAAAGAGAAGCCTGCCATACTGAAAAAAAGGTTCCAGTAGTTCACTGCACTTTACCTGTTCTCACATGGACTTCATTTGGTTACAATATTATTTTTCTCTTCTTTTAAGGGAAAGATAAATGAACAGAAAAACCACCTGCCTGCCTACATATAAAATGCATGCTGATTGTATGAGCAAAAAATACTTTTCATTTCTTTTTCAGCATTCTTGGTACTATTATCCTTTCTTCAGAGAAGGGAGAAAAATCCAGAATCCATATGTCAGCACTTCAAGCTGCATTTACTCTAGTGCTGACATAAGAAGGAGGAGCGGAGGCGTCTGGAAAGGGACGTTTGACTTTTTACCTACTTATTTTCCCTGGAGATAATATCCCGTAGGAGATGGGGTGGGAGGGGGGAAATTCCTTTGAGTGGAGCAATAGATGGGGTAGATTGACTTGGAAGATGGCCAATGAGTGCAGGGGAGTGGGGAACGGAAAGGGAGGGTTTGGGGTCTGGAAGTCAGTGTTGGCTACGATGAGTCGTGCTTTGAATGTCGTGCTTAATAAATGGGAGTTTTCTTCAAAGACTTTGTTTGAAATGCAATTTATCTGAGACAACCTCGAAACTTAACACCATATCTAATATCAATGATGAAAGGAACAATATTGTGAGCAAAAGAAAGAAGACTCAGTTGGCAAGGATGGCATAGATCAGTGATGGCTAACCTTTTTGTCATCACGTGCCAAAAACGCTCACGCCTGCATGCAACGGCACTCACACGCGCCCACACCCATAATGCAATGCGTGTGTGACCTCCCCCACCTGTGCGCCCCACCCCCGAACATGCATGCATGCCTCCTGCATGTGCCTCACCCCCATGCATGTACGGCAGAGACCTGAAAATCAGCTGGCCAGCGGAAAGCGCATGCGTAGTGGAGCTGAGCTGGGGCAACAGCTTGCGTGCCCGCAGGGAGGGCTTTGCGTGCCACCTGTGGCACACATGCCATAGGTTCGCCATCACGGGCATAGATATTGGTGCATCCTTGCAGAGTCCATAATTCCATAGCTCACCTGGATCACCCAGTTTCCGTTGGTGTTGGATGATGGCAATTCCTGCAATGGCAGTAACCACAGCAACTCCAATCATCTGCAGCCGAATATCTAGCCATTGCATTGCCGTATTGCTGGCAAAACGGCAACGCTGGTTCAGTTCTACCCGTTCTTGATTTTCTGTCTCAAACCTAGACTGGGTTCAGCCCAAAGATTAACATTAGGAAGAATTTCTCATGCAATTGAAACAGCTCTCACTTAGCCACTTTTCAGGTCAATTTACACTTCCACCAGCTGAAGAGAAAAACTCACCTCCCAGTCATCCTGGTTGCCCGAATAGTGCTGAGGCCTGTCAAAGTCTCTGAAAAGTGAGTATAAATAGGTGACAAGGTGAGACTGTAGAGTCGCTTGAGTTCACGAGAGGTACGTCGATAATAAAGCTGGATGGAGTAGTAGATGGCCACCAAGGGCAGTAAGACTAGCCCAATCCAAGGCAATCCATAGGTTATCATCACCAGCGTGCCCAGCAGTCCAAAGATGTTGGCTAAGAAGATGTTGAGAAGAAAAGGAAGACTATCATCCACACAGTACAGATCTGAAGAGAAGCGATTAAGAATACGACCTGTTGGCGTGGTATCAAAGAAGGTCATGGTAGCCTGGCAATAGAAAAGAAAAAATATAGTAAGGCTATGGGCTTTTGGAATATTAGAATGTACTGGAAATATCCTAGTGTATTGCAATGCTATTTTCTTTTTTTTAATCTCTCTGCAGTCCCACACAGGACTATCGTGTGTGTGTATATAAATATATATATATATATATTTAAAAAGCAACAACATTCTCATGAAATAGGATTGTAAGGTCCCATTGGTACTTCATGATGTTTTTATTAAACAATGTTTGTTGTCCAATGGTCAAAGTCTGTGGGATCATATGAAAGCAGACTCCCATTCAAAGGGGGATTATGTGACTAAACTCATCTAAAAACAAGATAGCTACGTCCACTTATAAAAGTCTTGCTGGCTACCAAAATCAATTATTTCAGTTATTTATTTCTTACATAGCACAAGGAGCTGCAGGGAGCTCTGACAACATTCTGCAATAAGCAAGCATTCAGAAAATCCCCAAAAGGGCCAATAATTTTTCTCGGAACTGTAGAGCCAATGAAGTATAATTATAATACTATAAATAATAATGCTATTAATTAATGTTTTCCTACTATATGTAAAATAACAGGACAATTAATTTTCAAAAATCTAAATGTTTGAAAAAAATCAATTTTTCTAAGTCTCCATTTTTATCTTCCTCCCTTGTTCCTTCTTTTCCCAAACAGGGCTCCCAGGTCATTACCTTCATCACCCGTCTAAGCAGTCGGTTGTGAATGACAGTCGCAGCGTGAATGGTGCCACAAGCAAAAAGAAAGGCCCGCAGGATGGTGAAGACTGAATTTACCCCAGCAATGCAGCCGTACACAGTCAGGTAAAAATTCACATTCAAAGTGCTATTTGAAGAGATGGAGCTCAAGACTGGAGAACTGAAAAGACAGGTAAAATCAGTTTGGAAGTGCAATACTCCTCCAAGTCAGCTTCCCTCCCTGTTTTGACCAAATGCAATAACTCTCTCCCAGGAGGGCAGGAAGGGAATTTCCTCCCACCAACAGCACTAAGTACCTCCTACTTTTAGTTCCTGTGAGGAGGAGGAGTTGCTCCACCTGTGCCTTCTTACCAGTCTGGCATTCAGATTCAGGCCTAGGAATTTTTGGAAATTCCACGTTCACTCGAATCTACTCACTTCAGGGACTGAGGTCAAGCTCAAGTTTTGGCCAGTCACATTATCTAATCTTTTCTACCTTTGAAGACATCTGAAAGATTCAGTCAAGTTTATAGAGGAATTTGCAAGAAATGGAAAAAGTCACTGGAAGCATGATTACTGGAATCCTATACAGTAAGTAATCATTCCAATCCTCTCCACTGCATACATGTTGATTCCCATCAGGTTTCAGGAAATATTGTGCATCTGCCCTATTCCTTGCTCCCTCCCCCTGCAAGTTGCTCTACCTTGCTAATGTTTAGCTAGTGTTCAGCTTCTTAATCACAGCAAGAAAAGCCATGTGACTGAGGTTTTCCCTTCTGCATTCTCAATTCACTTCTACTTTCTAGAGGCAGTTTGGGAGGAGGACAGAAAAAAAAATGCCAAGAAGAGAAAGAATCTTATTCAATAGCATGTATGTTTGGGCAGTGAGCAGATGCAAATAAAACATAGCCAAGCTCTTTGATTGACATACATGAGTCCGTCATGGGAGAAGAGCAGCAGAGATGAAGAAGGAAGGGCTGCCAAGCTGCTGATGGAGTTATTTTCAGTATGAGGTAGGCTGGATATCCAGTTTGAGAGCCACCAATCAGAAATATTCCTAGAAGCTGCAGAAATGGGTAAGTGTCAGTAAGTGAGGCTTTATTTATTTAAATAAAAGTTAAGCCTATCTGAATGACTTTGAGGTAGGGAACTCACCACAAAGCAACTCCTCCTGCCAATTTTAATATAATAAAGAGGCCCTATGAAAGCACTTTTAATGTGCCTCTACAAACTGTTTGAATAAATGCTGAATAGACCATATTGGAAAATGATTACTGTTATTTTTTAGTTGTATTATAACACTGTAAGTGGCTTTGAGTTGTCTGATTAAATAGCGTAGAAGCCACTAATAAATATATGTGCATGCCACAAATAAATTACCTTATGTGAAAATAAATTTTAGCAACAACCTTTTCCTGAATTACGTGGAACTTTGTGGAAGCCTGTGGCTTATTCAGACTTGCTCACATAATAGGAAATCATTTATTTCTGAACCAATCCACACAGTGGGTTCCCTGGAAAGAGGCTGGAGAATCAAAATTTTCCTATACTGTAGATTATAAAGCTGTTAAATACAAAAACTGCGAGTAAATCACTAGCATTATTCTATTACCACAAAGACTTAATATCTATTATTGATCTTTAAAAGAAGAAACTTCAAACTTGAGAATTGCAAGTTATGTCTATTTTATAGGTGGTTTATATGTTTGTTATATTTAATTTATAGTCTACCCAATTCCCAAACAACTGTAGGTGGTTTATAATTAAAAACCAATTCCTCAAAAAAAAATTACAACAGACTAGAAAAGCAAAGTACAAAAAAACAAAAGCAAAGCAAAACCAAGGAAAATACATGCTCCCTCAAAAAAAAAAAAGGGGGGGAGAGGGAGAGAGGGAATTCCACAATCATTCTGTCCACAATGCCTGGAATAACTATGAGGTCTTCAACAATTCTCATAATCGATGCAAAATGCCCAAGTTTCTATAAAGATGTCAATTTTTTTGAACCAAAGGTTCCGAATTACTGAGAAATAGCCAGCAATCAAGAGAAGAGAGAAACCTGAACTGGGAAGGAGCAATGTTATAAGCTTACCCTGCATGAGCAGCAGTGAAAGGAGTATGGACAATGCTAGGCAGCTGCCAACAGCCAGCCAGTATGCCCTGTAGACTTTGAAAGCCACTGCCCCTTCTTTTTTCTCTTCCTCCTGCTTAGGAAAACAGTTTAATTGTGCTGGCTCTTCTTCCTCATGCTCCACTTCCTCCACTTCATTGCATTCAGCGTCTATTTTGGAAACAGGAATAATAATACCAGGAAACAGGAATAACAATAATAGGACACTGGGGGTTCTCGACTGGAAACTTTGCACAGTATCTGTATGACAAAATCGCTCAGATTTAGGAACACCTGGACTCTGACTGGGTAGATTCAGGGGGGATGATGGAGGCAGGTCTTGAGAATATTATCTGGGAAGAGTTTGATTCTGTGACTCCCAAAGACGTAGACAGGATACTGGGTAGACTGAGTGCAGCCACATGTTTATTGGACCCGTGTCCCTCCTGGTTGGTGCTGGCCTCCCGGGAGGTTACGCGAGGCTGGCTCCAGGGGATTATAAATGCTTCTTTGAGTGAGGGTGTCTTTCCCGCCGCCTTGAAAGAGGCGGTGGTGAGACCTCTCCTCAAGAAGCCTTCCCTGGACCCGGCAGTGTTGGCTAATTATCGTCCAGTCTCCAACCTTCGCTTTGTTGCGAAGGTTGTTGAGAGTGTGGTAGCACGACAGCTCCCTCAGTACCTGGATGAATCGGCTTATCTGGATCTGTTCCAGTCGGGCTTCAGGACTGGGTACAGCACGAAAACAGCATTGGTCGCATTGGTTGATGATCTCTGGAGGGCTCAGGACAGGGGTTGTTTCTCTGTCCTGGTCCTATTAGACTTCTCAGCGGTTTTTGATACCATCGACCATGCTGCACCGATTGGAAGAGTTGGGGGTGGGGGGCACCGTGTTGCGGTGGTTCTCCTCCTTTCTCTCCGACCGGTCGCAGTCTGTGTTGGCAGGGGGGCAGAGGTCAACCCCGAGGCCCCTTGTATGTGGGGTGCCACAAGGGGCGGTCCTCTCGCCCCTTCTGTTCAACATTTATGTGAAGCCACTGGGTGAGATCATCCGTGGTTTCGGGGTGAAGTACTACCAGTATGCTGATGACACTCAGCTGTACATATCCACCCTGGACCACCCCAATGATGCCCTTGAAGTGATGTCCCGGTGCCTGGAGGCTATACGGATCTGGATGGGGAAAAACAGACTCAGGCTCAACCCATCCAAGACCGAGTGGCTGTGGTTTCCGATGTCCCGATATAATCAGTTGGTGCCATCACTGACTATTGGGGGTGAGTCGTTGACCTCCACGGAGAGGGTTCACAACTTGGTGTCCTCCTGGACTCACAGCTGTCTTTAGAAGGGCATTTGACGGCTGTGGCTGGGAGGGCATTTTATCAGGTTTGCCTGATTCGCCAGTTGCGTCCCTTTCTGGATCGGGACCCGTTAAATACGGTCACTCATTCCCTCATCACTTCCCGCCTGGACTACTGAAATGGTCTCTACATGGGGCTCCCCTTGAGGAGCACCCGGAGGCTCCAGCTGGTCCAGAATGCGGCCGCGCAGGTGGTTATGGGAGCGATGGGGCGCTCCCATGTGACCCCCCTCCTGCGCGAGCTGCACTGGCTCCCGGTGGTCTTCCGGATGCGCTTCAAGGTTTTGGTTACCACCTTTAGAGCGCTCCATGGCCTAGGACCGGGGTATCTACGAGACCACCTTCTGCCACCAGTAGCCTCTCACCGACCAGTACGCTCCCATAGAGAGGGGCTTCTTAGGGTGCCATCGGTCAAACAGTGTTGACTGGCGGCCCCCAGAGGAAGAGCCTTCTCTGTGGGAGCACCTGCCATCTGGAACGAGCTCCCCCCGGAGATACAGAGGATTACAGACCTGCGCGCTTTCTGCCGTGCCCTCAAAACATTCCTATTCCAGCAGGCCAGCCTGGCCTAACCTCTTTTTTAAACTGTTTTTAAATTTTTTTAATTTTAAATTTGTCTTATAAATTTGGGGTGTTTTACATTTTGTTTTCTGGGCCAAATTATTTAATTGTATTTTAATGGTTTTTTAACATTTGTATTATATGTATTTTATCTTTTGGCTGTTCACCGCCCTGAGTCCTTCAGGAGTAGGGCGGTATACAAATTTAATTAATTAATTAATTAATAATAATAATAATAATAATAATAATAATAATAATAATAATAATAATAAACACCCACTCCCAAAACCTGAGGACCTTATAACTGCTGTAAAGCTTTAATCCTATTTTATTACTCAGAAGCAAACTACATCCACCCTTTAATGTAGACAGCAGGTAAGATATTCAGGTGGATGTACCTGGATACCAATACCTGAATTCTATTTCTTTGTCAGTCATTTTTTTCCTGAAATATATGGCCTATCTTTCCCTAAGGGCAATCATAACTAGTTATTCCTAAACTTACAACCAAAAGGCTTTGCAGATAATGGTTAACTCAATACCTATTATTATTATTATTACTACTACTACTACTACTACTACTACTACACCACCACCACCACCACCACCACAGGATCCAGATGTCTTTGGTGTTCTGTTGTGCTACTAGTGCAGACATACTGCATTTTCCTATCTTATAATCTATAATGCTTTCTTCCTGAGACTTTCCTCAAATGCACATCAATTCAATCCCAAAGGTACTTTTTTTTCAAGAGGCAACTGGACTTTCTGGTTTTTCTTTGAAGACATTTCGCTTCTCATCCAAGAAGCTTCTTCACCTCTGAAGAATTGAACTATGTCAAAATTGAACAGCCCTCTCTCAACGGGGGTGGGTGGTGGGTAGTTGGGGAATACAACATCATCTATCTCCAATCTACAACAGTTCTTTCAACAGTTCCAAGAAGGCTCCACACCACTTTGCACTACTCGGGTGACCCTGATGACACGGATAAACCTCCAGGTGGCCTTAATGACCAGTTAAAGGAATGCAAATGACCAGCTGTTTGCAAGGAATATAAATCCTTCCATTCCCCACCATCCAGTCAGAGCTGAAACAACTTGGATGAGAAGCAAAATGTCTTCAAAGAAAAACCAGAAAGTCCAGTTGCATCTTGGGAAAAAAAAAAGGATCTTTGGGATAACCATGACTTGGATGACTGAGAATCTCCATAGACACATCAATTCAATAATAAGCACTAATGGAATATGGCTGTTGCAGGATCATTAGCATCTACTGGCATTACTAATTGCATTTTCCCCCTGAAACCTGAAGCATTTTTGTAATATATTTTCATCTAATTTACAAAATAACAAAACATAGGTTACCGGATTCTATTTTCATCAGTGATATTGCTTCAATTTGTGAAACTAAATGTTTCTGAAAGTTTTTAGTTCTTGGGAGGCCATTCATACTTACTTCCTATCCATCACATATTTTTCCTAAATTTGTATTAAGCAGAGGATATGGCAGAAGTAGAAGGTACTCTCATTCCCCACATGATTTCAAGAGGACAAAATATCTGAAGCTCTGTTTCCCCTCCAAAGAAATGTATTTTATGCACATAGAGATTTATTTTACTTATTGGGAAATCACCAAGATTCATTAGCTCAGCTTCCTCTATCTATACTAGGAGGATTCTCAAGATGGCTATACTGGCTTGCAATTCTGGCAATACAACTACAATCTCAACACATTGGAAGGTACCTGATCAAAGGAAGAGTGGGCTAGTGCTTCCTGTCTCCACTATTACGTTTGAAAGAAAACAATAAATAAGCCCTGTATGCTTATCTATCTTGTGGGCTCAATTGAGTTCCACTTTCTAAACTAGCTTTATTCTCTATTCCATTATCCCAGACTTATATTGTTTTGACTGATTTCAACAAACCCATTCCTGTACAATGATGAAAATACCTAGTACTTACTTGTGTCCTTCCTTCTCTTGGTCATTGCTCCAAGTTTAGGGACAGCTTCTACCAATGGAAGAATGATTGTTGGAGTATCTAGAAAAATAGGAAGATTTTGCTATGTTTACATTTCCACTATGCTTCTTTCTTAACAGCATTTCATTATCCTCTATCTGAAAGAACTATATTTCTATTGAAAAATCAAACTCACTGGATTATGGTCTATTTTAATTTTTATAAAATAATTATTTTTTTCTTTTTTGAGGAATATTTGTTCCATTCCACGTTAAGCATTTCTAATTCTTAATCCTTTCTAATTAGAAATACATATAGAGAGAGTTTTATTTTGATGTAAGCTTCCGAGAATCACCTTGCAGTGAGATGGGTAGCAAACAAATTTAATAAATCAACAAATATAAACAAACAAACATCCATTTCATTTTCCTGTTGTAATTGTTAAGTCTTTTGTGTGGTGTTTTATTAGCTTTTCTGAATAATTCCCTCATCCTTAATTTTATTGGCTCACCAGCATATTTTTGTCCCTTTTTCTATTATACTGGGTATGCTTGCTATGACTATGAAAACAAATTCTCTATTATGTAGAGCAATTAATTCAGTATTTTCTCTTAAGCCAATATTTTTACTAAATACCTGTGCATTTTGTTAATTGTACTTATTGATAATGAGCTTTTTGTTGGAACTTACAACACAGCAAAATTTGAAAAGCCCTCCAGGCAATTTTAAGAGCCATCAGAATTGAGAAAGAACCATTGATCCTTCTTTATAAACATGCAAGAGCTGATAAAAAGCTCCCAACAAAAAACAGGAGTCTGGTTCACATTATGAATTCCTTTTCTGAGGTAAGTATTTCAAACCCTAGGCAAAGAAAACAATAGAAGGCGTCAGGCTTTACCTGCCCTGAGAATTCTGCCATTATCCATTAGTACTATCATGTCAGCATTTTCCAAAACCTCAATTCTGTGGGTGCAAAGAATCCGAGTTTTGTGTCTGAGAATTCCTAGGATACACTTCTGCATAAGGTGATTAGCTACATCTGCATCAACAGCTGCTAGTGGATCATCCAGAAGGTATAATTCTTTCTCCTGTAGAAAAGAGTGATAACGTCTGAGCCCTTTCCCACCCAGAATTGTAAAATCTCTACCTATCTAATTTAATCCAACAAACTCAGAATAATTCAGATCCTGTTAGCCAAATAATGTTGACCGTTGGGAACTAGAAGACAGGCCTTCTCTATTGTAGCCCCTTCTTTGTGGAATACTCTTCTTGACACATTAGAATTGCCCCAACCCTATTGGCCTTTTGTAAGGCTTTAAAAACTTGGCAGGGTACAGGGTCTGGGGCTCTGAATGTGTTAAGGGCCACATTTCTTGGCTTTACTGTTAGTAGGTTATTTTGGTTGCTGTATACATAAATTAAAATAATAAAACAATCCAAATAATAGTTTCTCTTAACTGTTCTATAATTGTAAGCCTCCCAGAGTCACTTTGCTGAGATGGCTATAAAAATTGAATAAATACACAAATAAAAACCACCTAGGACAATAGCATTCATCCAGTCCTTTATATACCTGGTAAACAGCTCTAGCAAGTGCAATACGAGCTTTCTGTCCCCCACTGAGGGTGACTCCATTCTCACCCACCTCTGTCTGATCACCTGCTGGGAAAATCTAGAAATTAAATAGATAAATTATAATTAACAGAACAGTTGGCTAAATAGATGCACTGGAATAAAGACAATTATTCAAAACTCCTGGATGCTTAATTCATAACTCCATTATATCAATAGGCAACATGTAGGCCAAAGGTCACATATGTCATGAACACTTCTTCTGTCAACCCCAACAGTACATCAATGAAAATTCAGCAGCAAACTGCCATACGCTAATGCCACAATTTCTTGCCATTATAGGATAGGCAGGGGGAACACAGGAAATAAGTTAAAACTTGGAGATACTTAACATAGCAACTCCTGCCCTTTGGAACAATCTTTTCCCAGATATAGGGTTGTTCCTGAGCACTGTTCCATCTAATTTCTGACGTGCCATGTATGAGAAAAAAATATTTTGTGCAACTTTTACCAAGCCAAGTACAAATTTGTGCACCACGGTATGAATATATAAGCAAATTGAAAATACCTGTGCTGTAATAGTAACATACTAAAATGTTTACATACTTTTTTGGGGGGAGGGAGGTGCTCCATGTGTAGGAGGCTCTGGGGCCCAGAGGAAGTTGTGGCGGCACTAAGTAATACTTGATTAATTAATTAATTAATTAATTTCTTTGAAGAACCTGTAGGAGTTATTTTGTACATTATGGAATACTCACATTCAAGTCATCAGAGAGAGCACAGGCATCTATTACTTGCTGATAAAATTGAGCGTTGTATTCCTTCCCAAAGAGGATGTTTTCACGGATGCTGGTGAACTGGATCCAGGGCTCTTGAGCAGCCAACCCAAATCCTTTTTCCAAATCCCAAACATAGACCTGTTCACCTTGACTACAAACATATCAGCAGTGAGGAAAGGGCATACAAAATGGCTATCCAAATGATTATGGGCAATGGGGCCGGTTAATCTTTACATTCTGCAATATATGCAGAAGTCAATTGCCTGGATCAAAATAAAGCAACAATTCAATTAGAGCAGGGCTGTCAAATTCCTGCCCTGCAGGCAGGATGCATCACACGCTGGCCATGCCCACTCCTGGTTTAGTGAAAGGGGAAAAAGTCCCAATATGTCATGTGATGCCGCCGTGACAACATGAGTTTGACATTCCTGAATTAGAGCAATTAAGGTGCGGACCTAGAAAGCAGTAGACTACGAGTTCTAGGCCTTCCTTAGTCATGAATGCCAGCTGGGAATCTTTGGGCAATCACTTTCTCTCAGCCCAACCCACCTTGCAGATTGTTTTTTGTGGGGAAAAATAGGCAGGTTTACTAGGTATATTCACCCCCTAGTGAATATGCATATAGTGAATATGCATAAAAAGATGATGAGAGAGAGAGAGAGACTCCTTGGAGATTAAATGATAGTGTGGTAATGGGTACAACTAGAAGCAATTCCAACCTATTCCTGCATTATTCTTAGACAGCACAGTTGTGCATCACAATAATTTAACAAGCTGACTCTTTAAGGCAGTGACATCTTTTAAAGAGTAATGTCAATAGCTACATCCTTTTTTTGGGCTTCTTCATAATTCTGAAAACAGATGCTAATGCTTTAAGGAGTCTGCCCATTAAAATGATTCTTAAAACAGCAGCATCTTTTTTTCAGGCTCACAGTTTTAAAAATGACTGCCATTATGTCTGCAAAAAAGTGGCTGCTTTAATGAATTGTAGAGAGATGCTGAGGTTTTGAGATCCAAACTGGGGACATTACAGAATTAGAAGATCATAAGTCACTTTTTTTCAGTGCAATTGCAACTTTGGTCACTAAATGAACTGTTGTAAATCGAGAACTACCTGTATTGAATCATAACAAATTAAATAATGTAATGAGTTCAAAGTTATACAAGAAGCAGGTTATGACTATTTACCTATTAAGTTCTCCAGTGATAGCTGCAAGCAGTGTGCTCTTCCCACATCCAACCTTCCCAATGACCCCTACTAACGCACCCTAGAAAGAAACATCAAGATTTTCATGGATTAGCCTGCAGTCTTCCTCTGTTATATTGCAAACTTTAATTCATTCATTCAGAGCATGTCCTTTCTCTTTCCATACAATGAAAGAACAAGAGCACCTCTCTTAAGTGGTCTAGATTGTCTTTATAATTCCCCCTAATTACTTACCTTTGTCACCAACAGATTCTGTATGAAAAGTTGGCCTCCTCTTGGTACATGAGATTCAGAGGTTTCTTTGCTTTCTGGGGACCATGAAAAGGTAGAATTGTGTATTTCCAAGGCAGAAGATAGATTTGAAGGACAAACTGAAACAGAACAGCACAGCTGTTATAAAATCTGTAGCTAACAGTACACTTACAGATATAATAATATATATGCAGATATATGCAGATATAATTGATTTCACACATAGATGCACATACCTTACCCAAGATTAAGATTTTTTTCAGAGCTACCTATGGAAGCTCCCTGCCTTTAATAAGAAACAGGCATGTTCAATCATACAATGCAAAATAGGTTCAGCTCACATATTTAATTTTGCTTGCCGTGATGAATAGATTTTCCATATAAGAGATGGATTTTCCATATAAGAGATGGATTTTCCGAAAAAATGGGCTCTGGTTTTTAAAAACATGGGAAAAGAGAAAAAAAAGAAAAGGGGGGAAACCTGGATTTTTGGAGCATTGGTAGGCATGAGTGATTATAGAAAACTGCATTGAGCCACCAAGTTGCTAATTACATTAATATTTTTTTTCAGCAAACATAATTTTCAAGTATCTATTCTCTCTTTTCACATTTACTTCACATGAACCAGAACTGCTATTGTCATTCTGCTGTCTCATCCCACCGTTTATTTATTTTTCTTTATCACTGTACCTCTGCTATAGTAAGCATGCAGATCTTGGTCTGTGAGCTCTAGAAAGTGCTGGATTCGATCTAGGGATACTTTTGCTTCCAAGATCCCATTCAGCACCCAAGGGAAATTATTGAGGGGAAGAATGAGCATCCCGACAAGGGCCAAAGCTGTAAAAACCTATGGTGGAGAGAAAATAAATAAATGAGAGGTAACCCTGGCATTTGACCAAATGAATACAATACCACCTTGACACAGCAGAAGCAAATGCAAATATCCGTCTAGAACATGACAGAATTCTTGTTCTTAGATGGCAAGAATATGGAAATTAAGAAAATATTATAATGTTGCCAAATGGAACAACCACAACAGCAATTGCAGGGGTGGGCTGCTGGGGTTCGGAAGAACTTCTAGCTAAGATTCTGTGCCGTTCGGAGAACCCCCAAATCCCACTCCTGGCTGGTCCCACCCACCCCTCCCCTCCCCTCCCAGGAGTCCCCATGCAGCCCATTTTAGATGCAGGTAATTGCATGGCGCGTGCAGAGGCTCAGGGAGACCAAAAACAGGCCTACCGGAAGTTCAGGCCTGTTTCCGGCCTCCAGAGGGACTCTGGAGCCTGGGGAGGCCGTTTTCGCCCTCCCAGAGGCTCGAGGAAAGCCTCCAGAGCCTGGGAGGGCTAAAATGTTCCCCCTGCCGTGGTGCAGGAGGCTGACTAGGCCACGCCCACCATGGCTATGCCCACCCAGCAACCGGGGGGAGAACCCCTTGCTAAAATTTTTGAAGCCCACCCCTGAGCAATTGTAACTGACCAGCTACAGTACATATAAATATAATTCTGGAAGTTGTGAGTGTTTTTTTACATGTACATATTAAGTTGCTCAAGAAGTCTAAACTACACTTTATAACATTTAGAGCTAGAAACGTATTCTCAGATTGGAGGAACTCAGATTCTGAGAGTTACAGAATTAGAACATGGAGCAGAACTGATAGAATTCAGTCTTGCATGTCAAATTCCATATACTGTATTGTCAATGTCCCCTTGAGATGACCAGTTTGGATCACTATTGCCTAGTCTCCACCAGTCTTATTGTTTTAGGAAAGTTTATTGAGAGTGTGGTAGATTACAACAACTCTAGATTATATGGATCCATTTCAATATTCAGATATGGGCATGGGACAGAAACTGGATAGTTTTGGTGACTTTCAGTTTCATCAATTGGTGGCATCTTACAAAACACTGTTTTGCAGTTTTTCTGCTCTACCCTGAGGGGGTAGTACCAGGTGATGGGTTGGAGAGATTCACTTGTGGGGTACTGCAGGGTTCATTACTCTCCCCTCTGCTTTTAATAAGCTACTGGGAGAGGTTGTTAACAATTTGGGGTAGTTATACATTGCCACCTCACCAAACTCATAATGTAACGGACTAGATCAGAAGAAACAAACTGTAATGAAGACATCAAATGAAGCAGTCTATTGCCTGCTCCAGTAAGAACTCTGGAAAGCAAAGAATTTATCCTGAAAGAATAGATAGCAATAATAGATTATTGCTAACTGGAAGGGGGAGCGGGGAGCTTGCTGACATTTGTCTGGTGCACAAATTTCTGAAGAATAAGGCCTTAGCAACAGTAACCTGGGCCCTTACTATCTCTAGAATTGACTTTTGCAATGTGGTTTACATGAAGCTGCCTTTGTAAGCTATCCAGAAACTGAATTTGGAAAAGAAGGCAAAAGCTCATCTGCTGGCAGAAGACAGCCACTGATGTCTTATGACATTGGTTTTGCGCTGTCTCCAATAAGCTGTAATACAATTCAAAATGCTGAATTTAGTATATCTGGCTTGGCAACTGGATACTTTTGGGTTCAGCAGATAGAACTAACCCATCTGGTGTGTTTGTGGCAAAGTTTGTGGCAAAGTTTGTGGTTGAGAGTTCTAGTCAACTGAAAGTAGTGGGCTAGGAGCTTTATGTTTCTCAGCTTATACTCCATCCCTACAGCATAGCTTATCCCTAGAGCCAGATGATGATATTCCTCCCTTGATGATATTCAGGAGGGTCATAAAACTGAGTTTTATCACAAAGCTTTTAATTAGTATTGGATATTTATGATTTTTTAAACTGGGTATGGTTGAGTCATACAAACACCACAGTATTTGTGTATATGTATTTTGGATTAATGGTTTTATGTTCAGTTTTGTATATCTGATATAGCACTACCTGGAGTCACAAGTTGATGAATAAGATAATAAACCACTGGCAGTCCTTGTGTTGTTAGTTAATATATAAACACTGCAGTCAAGCACACAAATAAGGTATTCTATTGATGTTAGCTTTCTTAAATAATGTTTGTGTGTTCTGATCACCAAACATGGAAATGAACAAGTCACTAATGAATAACAAAGAGAAGGATTGGGTCAGAACAGCAACACTTCTCACCTTGGTGGCAGACAGCTGGTGTCCTAATAAAACATAGGTAATGAAAATGACAATGGAGACAACCACAGGCAATGCAGCCCAGAGGTAGACACACACAGCATCAAGGTATTTAATTGCTCGCAGGCTCTTCAGTTCCTTGGCTCGGCATGCCTTCACTTTAGCATCAAAATGTGGTTCCCAGGCATAGAACTTGATCACTCGCATGCCACCCAAGAGCTCTGTCATGAGCTGAAAAAAAAAGAAAAGGAAGAAAGCTGGTAGTCAAAGAATCATAGCTGGTATGTTTATTCCATGATGTGCACTCAGAATCTTTCACTACAAATCGTCCTCAACTTATGACTGTCATTGAGCCTGGCAATTATCGTTGTTAAGTCATGATGGTTGTAAAGCAGGCCATAAGGTGATTGACCTGTTTTTTACAAGTTTTTTTGTGGCAGTTGTTAAGCAAAAGTGGCAGTTGTTAAACAAACCTATTGTTTGCTATGGGGTGGTTTCTGCTGGAAACTAAGTAGATGCCCGTTTTCAGCAAAAATATCATAAATGAAGCCATGTGACTGTGGGATGCTGCAAATATCTGTAAATGCTGTCTGGTTGCTGAGCACCTAAAATGTCATATGTCTGCAAGCCCATTGTAACTTTGAAACCAGGTCATAAATAGCTTTGGGGAGGGGGTTTCTCATGATTTTGAAGATTGCTAAGTGATCAATTTTAAGTTGACTACACCATCTGTACAGGGCAGCCTTCAGCTGATTGTATCAGGCACAAGGGAACACAAAACATATTTCCTTTCTGTTGCTAGTAAAAAACAAACAAACCAGTGAGCTTATCTGTCTGAGAGGCTTTAAAATGGAGGGATTAGCAACCAAAAGATTTTGTGCAGCTGTTCTTTCATTTCTGCAAAGAAAATATAATGGAAGAAATATTTCAAAAGGGTGGGAGGTTGCAAACAGAACAATTTCCTTCCATTAATCTGTCGGAACCATTGCACAGGAAGAGTCAAATTAGGAAATAGCCTAAATTATTATAACCAAAGTACCCAATCCTTTCAATGTACATCTGAAAGTCTTTGGGCTGGAATGTCCCTTTGGGATGAATATTTTTAGTAGAGCGCACACTTCGCATACAAAAGATATTAACTTCTGTAATTATCTCCAGAACTATGATCTACTAGAGATGTAGTAGCTTTGGGATTTCCTGAATGAAGTAGGTGTCTTCATTCATGTGAAAGTTGGCATCTCCCAATTCTATGAATAAATCTGTTTCGTGTGTTGAACCTGGAAGGCCATGCATATATTACAAGCTGTTTCTGTAGAGTCCACATTTTGTTTCTAAAGATGCTCAGTGCTAACAAGCTATTTCAGTGACCTATAGTAGAAAACCTGAATAGCACCTCTTCTGATTAACATGAATCACATCCTACTTCTAGAAAATTCTCCAGTGAAAGCTTTATCCAAAACCTTGTCCTCAG
Source organism: Pantherophis guttatus (assembly GCF_059756535.1). NCBI lineage: Eukaryota > Metazoa > Chordata > Lepidosauria > Squamata > Colubridae > Pantherophis > Pantherophis guttatus. Next base: position 284,936,626 of record NC_142063.1, on the reverse strand, counting down.
GAATAAAACTGGGCATGAGCTCTGCTATGTACTTGTGGAACTGATGATTTCAATGTCCCTTTTCACTTGGAAACCTGAATTTCTATCTGAACCAAATGTAGACCTTTATCACTGGTAGGACAGTCTTTGAGTCATATTACCTGATCAGATACTGTCTCCTGGCTTGTATTGCTGGATCATTGCAAATTGATAAATCACGTTAGACCTGGTTATTATTTCTTTGTTGTTGTGGTTAGTGGCAAAGTCGTGTCCGACCTATCGTGACCCCATGGACAACGTTCCTCCAGGCCTTCCTGTCCTCTACCATCCTCTGGAATCCATTTAACCTCACGCCTACTGCTTCAGTGACTCCATCCAGCCACCTTATTCTCTGTCGTCCCCTTCCTCTTTTGCCTTCAATCTTTCCCAGCATTAGTCTCTTCTCCAGTGAGAAGAGCCTAATGCTCTTCCTTCCTTCTCATTAGGTGGCCAAAGTATTTGAGTTTCATCTTCAGGATCTGGCCTTCTAAAGAGCAGTTAGAGTTGATCTCCTCTAGGACTGACCGGTTTGATTGCCTTGCAGTCCAAGGAGATCAAAGGGGACTCCTTGCAGGAGTCTTCTCCATTATTATTTCTACTACCTAGCATATTTTTATTATTAATACTTAATGAACTTAAAGCCAATCTTACTTTTTTTTGCCCACTATTTCTCATTCTTTTTCTGCACTCTATATAATATGTTGTTTACCCCAAAAGGGAATAGTGTGATGGGCATACGGGTAGTCCTCGACTTACAACAGTTCATTTAGTGACCGTTCAAAGTTACAACAGCACTCAAAAAAGTGACTTATGACTGGTTTTCACATTTACGCCCATTGCAGCATCCCCATTGTCACATGATCAAAATTCAGACATTTGGTAATTGACTCATATTTATGATGGTCACAGCGTCCTGTGGTCATGTGATCACCTTTTGTGAGCTTTTGACAAGCTAAGTCAATGGGAAAGCCAGATTCCCTTAACAACTGTGTCACTAACTTAACAACTGCAGTGATTCACTTAACAAGTGTGGCAAGAAAGATAATAAAATGGAGCAAAATTCACTCAACAAATGTCTCTCTTAACAACATAAATTTTGGACTGAATTGTGGTCGTAAATCGAGGACTACCTGTATATGCATGTACCAGAAAAATTACAGTCATATATTTTCACCTTACCTTGACCCGTACATCTTTGTGCTTCAGCATCTCCTTGTTTTTCTTCATGATGCAGTTAGCAATAACTTTATTAATGGGCACAAGTAGCACAGCCAGAGCCAGTCCACCCAGGAAGGCTATGCCTACCTGCTGATATAAAAGGTAGAGAGTGATAGCAAACTGAAAAGGAAGACTCCACAGCTCATGGAAACTAAAGCAGAAGTTGACTAGTCTATCAGTGTCCGTGCTCATAAAGTTGACAATTTCACCTGTGGTGAAGCTAGCCAGGCTACTTCCATTTACCCGGAGAGCTTTCTGGTAGATGGCTGAAATAACCGCAGTACGTACAGTAAGTATAATTTTGTTTATCTCATAATAAAACTGATTACGTAAAATGGCACCAAGGAAGGAACTAGGAAAAAGTCCCAGTGCGTACAACACTCCATGGCTAAGAGGTTCTTGATGTGACTCCATAAAACTGACCAACAGATTTAAAAGCAGAGGCCCGGAAAATCCCAAGAGACCACTGGCCAATTTCAGAAAGCCGAGACTATAATAACGTAGGCCAAAAGCTGCATGCAGCACTGAAAGGAGATGTACAGGTTTGTGAGCATTTTGAGAACCTGCTGGAAGTTCATTATGTCTCAAATCAAGTTTGGCAAAGAAGTGGTTTGTGGAAGACCTCCTTTCGTCTTCTGAAGCAAGAGCTGCCTTTTTCAGCCAACAAGAGTAAAAGTGTTCACAGACTTTGCTGGCCTGCAGTCGTTGAGGGAGTTGATAGACATCTTGTGGCTTATTCAGCTTCCACTGGTAGCCACGCTTTATAAGAGGGTTCATCCAAGCATATGAGAAACGTGACAGCCAGCTCTCCCCATCCTCTGCCACTGCCGCCCAAGTGGATTCAGAGAACTGTGAAGCTGTAATCAAGGGTTCATGCTGTGAGGGGTCATTGATGGAGAAAAGGTCTTGCCTATTGCCTACAGGGATGATATACCCAATGAGACAGAGAAGTAGAAAAGCTAACTGGAGGCAGAGAACCGTGAGCCTGAGGGCTGTGGCAAGTTGAAGGGGCTGCTCACCCAACTCTGTCTGGCAGCGCCATACCAATGTGATAACAAGAGATGGGACTGGAAAGAAGGCAAGGATCGGTAGGACTGCAGGACCACGGCTGAAACTGCACGGAGATCTGTAGAGAGCAAGAAGTGCCAGGCTGTGAGTAAGCCATGCCAATGCAGCTGTGCCACTTGTTAGAACTTTCAGGCAGAAAGGATCCAATTTCTGTGGCCAAAGTATTGCTGGGATTATATCAAGGATGGACAAACCAGCAAGGATAAAAGATGCAGCAATTCTGCATTTCCATCCCGGTCTGTATGCACATTGTGAGCCAAAAGTCCTAATAAAGGAGAAAAAAGAAAGCATTAAATTGATATTAGTATTCTTCTAATATCCTTCCCCCACTTCTATTCTTGAAATGGTATATTTCTCCAGTTTCTGAAGTGAATGATTCAGACAAAAAGCTGCTCTTTCTAGTGTGTTGTTTGAGAACATTATTTAATGAAAAAAGAATGATTAATCTCTTAAATTGTGCTTGTGTAGATATATATTTGAATGTTTTATCAAAAAAATTAATTTATGTGATCTAAATTAAGGAAGTTTCAAGGACGTCTAATCCTAAGTAAGTTTTCTTGTGATTGTATTGTTAATGCATTTCAGGCATTGAAGCACTATTGGATGCAAAATTTAAAGCAATCAGCAGGGAAAACAGTGATAAAATCAGTGGAAACATCTTTCAGAGCAAGAAAGCTAAACAGGAATTCTTCAATAATATTAATCGTGCAATTGTCAAATCTTATTCATGGACTTCTGTGTAAGGCTTTTGTTTATATTTTCCTCATTATGCTTCCTTTTTTCTTAAAAAGAAAGAAATTTGTCAAGGAAAGAAAACCCGAAAAGCAGCATAATGTTTTTTGAAGATTGATAAAGAATTCCTCCCCCAGAAAGTTGTTCAAGATGTAAAAAAATGAACCTTCGCTTAATCTGAACAGATTTAGTCAATCACCAAAGTCAGCCTCTCTTTGGGAAAATAATAGCTTTGTTTGCAAATACTTAATTGGGTTCATTGAGGGAGATATGGTGGGGTGTCAGGTAAGTATGTTATACATATTTTCCAATCCATATCAATGATCATTTTAGCTAACATAAAATGTTAATAGATCTTTTTTGTGGCAAAATTAATTACTCTCATATATAATGGGCATGTGTATGTATGTTAGTAAGTTATTAGTAGTATGCATAGAAGATAGCAGCATGCAATTATTTCAAATTAAATAAAATATGTTGTTTTATGAGTGAGGAGTTAATTTAGAGATCACAAAGTACCTTGGTGTTCCTATGTAGCAGGCACTTACTACAGCAAGGATGACATGAGGAGCCACATTTAAGAGCAGCTGATTAAAACAGTGTCCAACATTGCTATGAACCCATAGAGGAAGTGGATCTATGGAACTAGTCCCACACAGATCAGCCAGAACCTCTTCCATCTTACTTCCAGGAAAATATAACAGTCAAGGAAAACAATTCCTGAAGAAAAACAATAAATCAATATTAAGCAAGTATTATATTGTTTTAACTGTTGTTGGTTTTACAGCGGCCAGAGTCACATTCAACTAGATGGATGAATTTGATAAACAAACAAAATATAAACAAATGTAAACGTTGGGAGAAATGAAGGCTCCCTGCAATGCATAAGGATTGATGCCCAATTTGGTTTGATAGAAGTCCTTTAAGGAGTACAGTAACAGATTTCTAAGGCAGACCAGAAAGCTGGGGAAAAAATATTTAGAAAGAAAACGGTAGCAAACTGTATTGCTGTCAGGAGATCTACATAGACCAGCCCCTTAAGCCACCAGGATCAAGGCTTCCCATCCAGTAACTATCAGCTCCATTCTCTTCCCCTGCATATCTTTCTGGAATCAGCTAAGGTCGTTTATACAGGAGACGTAAACGCGATATCTGTTCATCTGTTCTGCTGGGGGGGCTCATAAAACTGCCTTAACCAGAATCCTTCTGCACGTTACAAATGCTGCTGCTTCGCCCCGAAGCAAAGGGGCAGCTGTTAAAGGAGGGGTTCGGGGGGGGGGAGAGAAACTTTGAACCACCTATAGGCAAAACTCCCACGAGCCAAGAAGAAGCCACCCGTATATGCCCGATACAGACACTTCACATTCACACCTTCCGTGATTTCGGCTTCATGGATCGGTGGATTGAGCTGAACCGTTTCCCTTCATGTCGCCCGCTTCATTCATAAGGAAGAAAAAGCCGAGCCGGAATTCGGAAGCCGGGTTTCTTTCCTAAACCTTAACACTGATCTTATAAAAGTTTCCTTTTGGGAACGCAACTTCCGGATTTCTTTTGTTGCCCTGTTTTGTTTGGGCTCTTAAGAAAGAGAAAGCTGGTGACCGAGGCAAGGGGAGATCTAGGATGTTAACGAAGTAGAATTCCCCCCTCCCCCGCTTCTGAGAAATCCTAGCATGGTTTTTAGAAAACAAGGTTTGACAAGGGAGGCCACTGTTACGATTTGATTAAGAATTGACTGGTTCAAATAAAAATGCGATGTTACACATGGTTTCCATGATAAACGTTTTCGGAGAGAAAATAGTTTTGTGCGTCCCCTCTTTATTGTCAAAGCCAATGCTTCCCATGCTGTGGCTGGCTGTGTACGTCTTAATTTATATTGCTATGCTGAATGCAGGAAAAAAAAAAGTTAACCCATATAAGTTCACCGCATGTTACAGCAAATTTTATGGCATCATCCTCATAATAGTGAATTTCTTGAACAACTTTCCACTGAACAGGAAGTGATACGTGTGTTAGTCTACATTTTTTTTCTCTATAAATGTTTTGTGCTCCGGATGCTGTGGTATTTATTTTTCAATCGAGCGGCCTCTGCTGTTTAGAATGATGTACTTTATACCAACATGAGAGCAGCAGACTGGATCAAATGTTCATTTATTGCACTGCACTTTCTGGATAGAGAAATATTAGCATACTTTTTAAATTAAGATTGAAGAAGTTGCAACCAAATAGTAAATTTAGTCCCCTGAAGGGATAGCAATAGCACTTAGACTTATTTCCAGTGCTTTCCAGCTCTCTCTAAGCTGTTTACAGAGTCAGCATATTGCCCCCAACAATTTGGGCCCACATTTTACTGACCTTGGAAGGCTGATTCAACCTTGAGCCTGGTGAGATTCAAACTGCCAAATTGCAGGCAGCTGGCAGTGGGCAGAAGTAGCCTGCAGTACTGTACTCTAACCAATGCACAACATCCTAGTATTTAATTCTGAATGCTTCAACTAACAATGTTGCTTACAAATTAGTACTTATAGGGACAAGTTTAATATACATTTAAATTTAAAAAATTTAAAGCGTCGAAAGGTAATTTGTGGACTGCAGGCTGTTACATAAAACCCTTTCTCATTTGCCAAGAAAGCCGATTGTGGTATAATGTAAAATTATGTCCCTGAATTTTGGTAGAAACTGTATGTGTGCAATATAGTATAATTATAAGAATATAACATAACATAATATAATCTTAGAATTAGAAACAAGTTAACTAATAGGAAAGAAAAGTAGTACAAATTTAGGGATTATGAAGGCAATTTATAGTTATATTTCTGTATCAAAAGCACCGATGGTGAAAGGATCAGCCAGTGACATCACCATTGCTTGGGATACACCCAGCTGGAAGGTCCTTTCGTGTCCCCATTAAGTGGTACTCATTTATCTACTGCAGTCATCCCCTTTCGTACTGCTGGATTGGCTGGAGCTAGTGTGACAGGAGTTCATCAAGTTCTGTGGCAGCAACTGGGTCTCAAACGTCAGCCTGCTGTTAGCCCAGCATCCCTAATCTTGTGAGCCACACTCCTAATTTATAGTAAAACATATGTTGAAATTGGCCACTTAATTTTTTTAAAAAACCTTTTATAGTTTACATTTTAAATATTTAATTTAATAAGTATATATTCCACCGGCTCCCAGCAACTCTGTGCTATTATATGTTAATGATATTTTTAATAGATTATGGCTACTTCTGAACAGTTGATCTTTATTTTAGGAAACAACATGTATAATGATGGTAAATCTTATATAAGAATGTGCTGATCTGTTTATTAAAGTTTCTATGTCCTTTTAAACTGATCTGAGCGGATGGACTTGGCTACTGCTAGAGACTGAATATTTTATTTCTCTTTCATTCATATCTCCTGTGCTCCCCTTATTGCTGTCATTTTTTGCCTGCAATTCTTTGGTCTCTTCCACATGACTCACTATAGATGGGCAAAACTGACTGGTTGCTGAGGTCTTGAACAGACATCATCTTTATCAAGAGCCTTGATAGTACAGTGGTCTAAGCACCCTGTTATTAACACAGCTGCCTGCAATTTACTGCTGGTTCGAATCTCTCCAAGGCTCAAGGTTGACTCAGCCTTCCATCCTTTCTAAGGTAGGTGAAATGAGGATCCAGTTTATGGGGGCAATAAGCTGACTTTGTATAAATATACAAAAGTATGAAGGCTATTGCTTAACGCATTGTAAGCCGCCCTGACTCTCCGGAGAAGGGCGGCATATAAATCAAATTAAAAAAAAAAAATCTTTAGTTTACGCCTATACTGAAGACAATCTGCAACTGCATTTTCCTGTTCCATTTCAAATGCAGTATTTTCTGGTGTGCTTTACTTCAATCTTGGTAAAACCTGAATTCTTATTGGTCACTGGTACACTCATGTAAAACCTGAATGCTTTGTGAGCAAGTGTGTTTGTGTGTATGTGTGTGTCTATCTCCTACCTTTATTATTTTTTATAAATAACTTAAGGTAGTGAACATACCTAATATTCCTTCTTCATCCAGTTTTCCTTATAACAACTATTATGTTGTTAGGGCTGAATGAATGAAAGTGACTGGCTCAAAGTCACCCAGCGGCTTTCATACCTAAAGGGCAATAAAACTCAGTCTCCCAATTTCTAACCTAGTGCCCTAATCACTATACCAAACTGGTTCTATACAATTTCTTTTTGATAAACAAAGTAAGGTAAAGGTTCCCCCACACATGCGTGCTAGTCGTTTCTGGCTCTAGGGGTGGTGCTCATGTCCATTTCTAAGCCGAAGAGCCAGCACTGTCCAAAGACGTCTCTGTGGTCATGTGGCTGGCATGACTAAATGCCAAAGGCGCATAGAATGCTGTTACCTTCCCACCAAAGTGGTCCCTATTTTTCTACTTGCATTTTTTACGTGTTTTCGAACTGCTAGGTTGGCAGAAGCTGGGACAAGTAACGGGAGCCCACTGTTATGTGGCACTAGGGATTCGAACCGCTGAACTGCCGACCTTCTTATCAACAAGCTCAGCATCTTAGCCACTGAGCCACTGTGTCCCTTATAAATGCAATACAGTTCACTAATTCCTATCTGCAGTTGTAATCAGAATACAATTGATTAGAGCAAATGATAGCTGGCCAGAAAAGATCCAGTGAACCATTAGACTTTTCCCCGTCTTTTTTTAACCATGTTCACAGATGATTCTTTTTTTCTTTTATTGGGTTAACATTGAAAGAGTTCCATAAGTTTTGTCTTCTAGCCAAGTGACAGGATGATAGGTATATTAGTGGTGTTATTGTTCTTCATCAATCCACTTCTGGATACCCTGAACAGGAATGTGCCAAATATGAGAAAGAGGGGTGGTGGTTTGTCACACAAAACACCTATCACTGGAAATTGTGTGGTCAGAATTCCTACTTTCCCAGCATGGATAGGAGGTATAAAGAAGCAGGGGAAACTATCGATTGGAGGGTTTCGGTAACCACTGACTGTCCAGCCAGAACACCTGACCAGCATAATTACCATAACGGCCAGGGCAAGTCACTAGAACAGCAGTCCCCAATGCCTGGTCCATGGACTGGCACCAGTCCGTGGCATGCCAGAATCCGGGCTGCACAAATAAGTGAAACGCCATCTGCGGGATGCAGGCAGCAGCATGCAAAACCACACCCCCTCCGGTCCATGGAAAAACCTTTCTCCGTGGAACTGAACCTTGGTACCCAAAAGGTTGGGGAGCCACTGCACTAAAATATCAAATGAGAGCAAACCCCATTCCCTACTACTACTAGCCCTGAAGATACTATTTAGCTTGGTAATGAAGTCTTCAAGAAAACCACCAAGGTCAGAGTGCACAGTTCAACCCCGAGCTACAAATATTTTCTTCTAGTGATAATTGCCCTAGCTGAAGAGTGGATGGTAATTTGGACAGCAATGTCTCAATTCAGCTTCAGCTCCAGCCATTATAGCAGTAGGGAAAGCAAATTTGAGGTCGCAGTGCAAAAGAGCCCTTTGTATACTGTTGTGGATTTAATAAGACAAACACAACCTTTGGATTAATCAGAGACAAATTTATATATTGCGCAATAGGTTCAAGGCTCTGTACATGAAGCGTTGAACAAAGACAGAAATTAGGTACAATGGTTTTATACCCTTCTAGACAAAGGATTCTGTTAACTCAGCAATTCATATGGTCATATACATTTATCATTTTTAATTGACATTTCCTAATTACAGAGTTTCTTTGCAAAACAGTTATAATTCTTTTGTAGATTACTGAAGCATAGATTCAAATAATCTTTTGACGATAGACAACTTTTAACTCATGTGGATCCCCTTGACCTAACCAACCCTTAAGCTGTATGTCATTAGAATGTTCCTTTCTTCTGACCACTTAGAGGCCTCCTAGAGGAACCAAAAGGATTTTGGCTGAGTTTGTACTTTTTCCAACCGGATGCATTGCTTTTTAGAATAGAGTGAATAGAAAGTTATCCAGTGGTCATCTATCAGAGCCCGCTTCATTACATTAATACCATGTAGAGGAGGGCCTTGATAAATAAGATTGCCCACTCAAAGTTTTTCAATTGCTAGTGGAAATTTTGTTACAGGAGAGTATCGTCAAATCTTAAAAGTCTGTCACACCGATTACAGTAAATATAAATTTTCTGCTGTAGGCCAACAGAATTCACATTCGTTTCTGCAGTTGAATTCTGCAAAACTGTTTCTGTGAATCCTTGCAGAGTTGAGAGACTCACTTGCAGGTGACAGTATCGAGAAACACACGTGGTTACAGTTTCAAGTGGAAAGTTTGCTTGCCTGCAGAACTTACCCCATTAACTTAAGTGCAGCTTAAGCGCTATCCCCAGGTGCGATGCGGTTTTTGCGGACCGAAACACCACTTGAATAAGTCCGTCGGCCTTTTAAGGTGCCACGAGGGTCTCTACGACCTTCTACAGAGCGAGGGAGACGCTCCCATTCAGAGGAACCGAGTCATTGCGCAAGCCAGGTGAGCGCCACCCTTCCTCTTCTACCCGCTCGGATTGCAGATCTCGCGGCGCCTTCTTCACGCGACTCGCACTCTTTTTTTTTTTTTTCCCCTCGCCATCTTGAAAAAGATGCACGCAGAAAACTTCCGGGCCTTTGGCGCCCGGTGCGCATGCGCGTTCCGCGCGGGGTGGTCAAGCGAGAGAGGGAATAAAAGGGCGAACGAGAGAGGGGCGAGAGGCCTCGGGAGCCTTTTTATGCCGCCGCTGTCTCTGCATGATGTACCGACCCGGTTGCGGCCGCTCGAGCATGATCCCCTCCAGCCGGCCCAAAGAGAACAGCAGCTCAGGCCCCCGATGTTCCCGGTCCGGTGCTTCCACCAACCCGACCCCCGGGTCAAGTCGAGGCCGTAGCCCGCGCCGCTCCCGTTCTCCGTCTCCACGGGGCCGCCGCCACCACCGCTCGCCGTCCGGCGGTCGCCCTCCGCGTCGCTCGCCATCCCCCCGTCGCAGTAGCAGGGTACGCTCTCCGTAAGGGGGGGAAAGGCAGGAAGTCGGAGAAGTCCGAGGGGTTATTGCCCGAAGAGCCGCCTCGGCCTCGGAACACGCGCCCCGCGGGCTGCCCGTGTCCTGTGGTAACGGTTCCTTTACCGGGTCCGCCTTCAGAGGCTCCCAAGCGTTCCCTTCCCGAGAGCATCCTTGCTTCCCTTTATGTCCCAGGAAACCCCGCTTCCCTCCCGCCAAGGCTTATCTCGACACCCCTTGTCTTTGGTTGGGTTTGGGAATGAGCAACGGCTACAAGGTTACCTGTCGGAAAGTTAATTTCGCCACAGCACACCTTTAAAAGCAAGTGTGAGGGAAAAAGGGGGCTCTCTGTGGAAACCTGGAAAAAGCGTCCGCCGGTTGCCAAGTAGGAAAATCACACGTTACCAAAGTTGGCGCCGGGCTGCTGAGTATTTGTTGCCTTAATCCGTTTTTTATGGAGCCGTTGTGGTTTGTGCGGTTGTGTTAATGCGGATTCAGGCAACTGGTAACACTTGGCGATGCAAGCCAGGACTTAAGTGTGTTGTATGAAGGCAGCTAAAAGGGCAGGCAGTTCTTTTCACCTCTATACTGAGCTTCTCAGTAAGGTTTTACAAGTATTTCACCAGACAGATGGAATTCCCAAGTAATTTCTACAATATCAATTAGGATTATGTAATTTTTATTTACCTTTTGGGTTGCTTGGCTTATCCTGTTCAGTATTGTTGCTACTTGGCAGTTCTGAACTCTCAAAATCTTTAGTCTTTATTATTTGTTTTCTGTAAAGAAAACTGGACATATAATACAATGTTAATTGTAATCAACAATGTTAATTAAAATTAAAAGGAGGTTTCTTGTATTAAATAGGACTGTTTTCTGGTAAGAACTTTCCGGTTTCATTATGAAAACCATTATGTGATGGATCTAGGTTCAATGCAATATGTAACCATGCTTACAACAAGTCACTGTTTATACTGCCTTTGGCATATAATTCATTCTAATGTTTAATTCAACTTAAAATACATCATTAGCAAAATGCTTAATAAGGACTGCTTAGAAGTTAGATATCAGTGTTTTGTAAAAGAAAATATTAGATTTTTCTATGGAAAATCTTTGATTCTTTTATGGAAAAGAATATCTTCACAACTGTTTGTATAGACAGCTGTGAGGATAGACATTTAAATTAGGGACAGCCATGTGTGAATGATATTTACTAAGAAATCACAGGTTGTGCAGTTGTTTGCCACTTATGCACCACTAATGTGTGGTTCTTTACTGAGATTTTAGAGTCAGTGTTTTGTAGGGTTTGAAATAATTCATTTTAATTTGGATGTTTTACTGAAATTGTAAATCCTTCTATGGCTTTATAAAGAAGAGCTTAATTGTTTGTTCAGAAACCATAAAGGAAATTCAGTCCTTTATGGTTTCTAAGATGTATTCTAAGATGAGGCATTTTGTAATAGGGTTTGATGTGGTGTTTAAATACATATTGTAGTTCAGATTGTGAGGAAAAAGGAATGCCCTATCCACAAGTTGTAATGTAAACATGATTTGTGTTGCTTTGCTTTGCACAACAAAAGAAGGAAGGAGAGGTTTCCTTGCCAGCACAAAATTTGCTGATATTCCAATTGTAAGAGAGAGGGAGTGATCAGTTGAGCATACTTTGTTATGACACGTGAAGTGGATTTACTATGTGAATACCATAAATATATTTATGGTATTTATAAATTTGTCTACTAATGAAAATGTTCACTACATCAGTGTGAATCATAATTATTTAAATTTATATATTGAGAATCTAATGTATAATTATTGCAGATGAAATAATGCATTTGTTTCCCCTGATTAAGAGAGTGGGAGAGAAAGAGAGATAATCAAGTGCCAAGTTTGCCTAATTCTGTATTTATAGATGGCACCTATCTATTGGAAAGTAATTATGAAATATATGTATTTTCTGCATAAAAATGAGGCACTAAGTAATTTTCTGTGAAAAAATTTCCAACCCTTGACTCTTACATATCTGCAGTTGAAATACCGAATGCAGTTACTGCTTGGGTTCTGGCTTTTGTGTGTCTTAGTATGCATGGAATCTATCTGGGGAATAGGAACATAGAACTATTGATACAACAGTGCCTTTATGCAGATAGTTTCAACTTACATCAACTCATTTTGTGACTGTTAGAAATTACAACAGCACTGAAAAAAGTGACTTATGATCACTTTTCACACTTACGACCATTGCAGCATCCCCAAATTCGGGTGCTTGACAATCAACATGTATTTATGCTGATACATATGTCCTGGTGTCATATATTTACCATTTGTAACCTTCTTAGCCAGCTTCTGACTAGCAAAGTCAATGGGATAGACTAATGACTGCTTGAGTCACTTAACAACCTGTGATTCGTTTAATAATTCTGGAAAAAAAGGTCATAAAATGGGATAAACCTTACTTAAAAACTGCCTAATGGAAATTTTGGGTTCAATTGTGGTCATAAGTGAGGACTACCAGTATGTGGTGATTACTGTGTACAGTTCCTGTATGTTAAGATATTCTAGAATTACAAAACATGCAGAAAGGACCATCCAAAATAATTTCAGGGAAGAACAGGTCCCCTACAAGGAGAATATTTCCTGGAGAGGAAATATTACATGCAGTACATAAAATCATGCATGATGTAGACATTGCCCAGTCACTGCAACAGTGAGATGATAGATAGATAGATAGATAGATAGATAGATAGATAGATAGATAGATAGATAGATGATAGATAAAAACAAATTCCACTCCCTCTCTCAAAATGATAAGACACTATTGAAACTAGAGAGATATTTAGGAAATACTGTATATCTTCAAAGAAGAAAATGCTTTTTGCATAATGCACTTTTAACTTCTTCTACCAACAGATGTAATGACAGAAGTTGTCATGCCTGGAAGCCATATTATCTGTGTGCCTTGAGGATTCAGGCCTGCCACAATCATACTGTGGGAAGTTGGGAGGGGGGATTGCATGAGTGAAGTAGAGATAGCCATAACAAACTTCTCTAAGAGAAGTTCAAGGCCATGATGTCTGGCAGCTGTGCAAAGAAGAAATTGGAGGATGTCTTCTGTTCGGGAAAGAACTGATTAGAGCTGTGTGGACATGTGGGAGATGTGGGTAAGGTCTTGAACTCTCTTGTGGGTGAGGAAAACCCGGAAGCTTTCAGATTTGGGTTTTCCCAGATGTGCCAATATGTCATCTCTAATAAAATTTAGCTTTGAGGAACTTCAAGCCTTGGAGTTTGATTTCGTTGGGGGTGTTACTTGGAATCCTGACAGATATTTTGAAAGGGCGCTGGCAGATCCATGTAGGATCAGGTTTATGATTATGGTTACAAATAATTTTTGGCTTTTTGCTATCTACAGGATGCTTTAAATATTGTGGCTGGGAAACCACAGTGAAACTTTTAAGTGTAATTAATATATATCACATAACATCCAATCATGTCTGTATATTAATGTGTTGAGAAAGGAAATGTAAAAATGACAGTTCAGATTAAGAAAAATAATACTTATTTCAGTTTCAATGTTGGATATTAATACATTATGTTTACAGTTCTAATCATTAGTGTTTTCTTAGAAATGGAATATTAAGTAAATTATAGCATGTTTTTCACAATGAAATTTTTTTTGCCTCACATCACTGCTACAAATACAAAATGGGTTACAATTATTTTTAAAAAAATTATTTCTATTTATTTTATTTGCCTGTTCCTTATTGTCCATTCACTTAACCTTGGGTACTTAAAAACATAGTAGTCAACAATTTAAAACTCAACACCCCCCCAAATCAGCATAATATAACTAAAATATAGTTAATCACTGCCAATTTAAATGGTTGCTCAAGAATGAGTGTCTTCAAAACTGCTTGGAATGCCTTAATCTTTATAAATGGCTTATAGCATTTGAAGATACAGATAGTCTTACAACAGTCAACTTACAACAGTTTATTTAGTGACTGTTGAAAGTTGCAACACTAATGAAAAAAGTAAGTTATGATCATTTTTCACACTTGCGACCACTGTAGCATCCCCATGGTCACATGATCAAAATTCAGACACTTCATATTTATAACTATTGCAGTGTCCTGGGATCATATGATCACCTTTTGCAACCTTCTTACCAGCTAAGTCAATGGAAAAGCAAGATTCACTAAACAACTATATCACTAACTTAACAACTGCAGTGATTCACTTAAAAAGTATGGCAAGAAAGATAATAAAATGGAGCAAAATTCACTTAACAAATGTCTCACTTAGCAACAGAAATTTGGGGCTCAATTATGGTTGTAAATTGAGGACAACTTGTGGATTTATTCCATAGATAATGCAATAGATAATAGATATTCCATAGATAATGCTTTTTAAATTTATTTATTTCTAAAATTATATGATGGATGGATGGATGGATGGATGGATGGATGTAGATGATGATGTTGATGTTGATAGCTTGGTTCTATACTGAATCACAATAATATTACATATTCCAATATAAAACCTCTGGTTATATTTTGATTTTTTTTAATAGCATAGCCAATGTGATGGAATAATATTTTTCTCCAATTACAGAGACATTCTCCAGGTCCACGCTCACATTCTCCGGGTCGGCGCTCACGTTCCCCGGGTCGGCGCTCACGTTCTCCGCGTCGGCGTTCTAGAAGTCGACACTCTGAATCTTCAGTGGAACAGAATTTGCGGATCACTGTTGGCAATGATCGTTATGGTATTGATACACCTGAGAGAAAGAGGTTATGTGATAGACTGGGCTCACCGGTTGATAGCCTGAGTGATATGGATAGGTAGGTTTCTTTCAAGACTTGTTTCTCACAGTTCTGTTTCTTCATGCTTTTACATGCTTGATATAAAACACTGCAATCTTATAAGAAGTAATGAAAAATAACATTGGCCAAGCAATATTGAGAATTCCAGATCTAGGAGAGAGTATTTAGTGTACTTTCTCAGACTGATATTTCATAATTCCTAAATGAATAGTTCATAATACTAAAATGAATGACAACTCATTCATGTACCGTGACAAAAATAGTAATAGTGTTAATAATACAGTAATGCAGTATTTCAATAACCTGCAATACATTTAAAAATAATAAAAGAATATATGTGTAGTATTATAATCAGTTGTTTGACAAAGTCTAAAAGAAAATAACATTTTCGGTATAATATCAGTATTTGGATTTTCATTAAAGATAGATTTGCCCCTTTTCTGTATATTAAGTAAATGATGAAAGCAAACGTTCTGTGGTATGAATATAATAGTATATATATTCACATTAATGTTCTTTGTATGTGTAATACTTCAGCCATATTAAATATGTGGAATGAGTTATCAGTCACATACAATGTACATTTTTGGGTTGATGGGTATATTTGGAAGTTTAATAGTATATTAAGAATGCTCAAGCGAAATAGCTATCCTGGGAGATGGGGCTTGACTGTTCATAATACAATGGTCTAAATCTATGCTGGATGATTGTGTTTTAATTTGCACGTTGCTTTTCATTTTGGGGGGGGGAAACCCTGCAGTCTCTATGGCAAGAGTTGGTTCATTCCAACAACTCTCTGACTCTCTGCCTATCCAAATTTTCATTTTGACTGGAGAAATTATTTGGATGAGTAGCGAAATGTCTCGGTTTTAATAAACTTTGATTCAGTTGCAATGATTTAACCTTTTTGGATAATAGTTTAAGGCAGTGTTTCCCAAACTTGGCTATTTTAAGATGCATGGACTTAAATTCCCAGAATTCCCCAACCAGTATGTCTGGTTGAGGAATTTTGGGAGTTGAAGTCCATACATCTTCAAAGGGTCAAGTTTGGGAAACACTGGTTTAAGGTATCAATTTACTCAAAAGCAAAATGGTGAAGATGCTTCATGTTTCCTCCTCCAGGATGCTCGCTACCATTCCCAGCTCATCTTTGTCTTTTCTGTGGGCAGATGTTCAAATATAGCACTGGGCTGCTGTTAGGTTCTATTTTAATTTTCCAAAAATGAAAACAATTTTTTATTTAATAAATAAATATTCATTTATTTCATTTCATTTATTTTTTATTTCATTTCATAATTTTACAATCTATTACAAAGCAATAGATTGTAAATAGCATTCACTCTAATAGCATCTATGTAATTAGTTAAAATACACTGAAAATATTTCTGTATTTTGACAAATGAGCAAAATTATTTGTTGGTGGAAGTCGTTCTTCGTTTTAATCAACTGTATTATTATGAAATTTCTTGTTTTTAACAAGTGGATCCTTCTCTAAGAAGTAAGCATTAAGAGCAAATGTGGAACTGAAACCTTTGGTTTTTTTTAACTTGACAAGATGGGGAGAAAAATGAAGAAGTACTCTTTTAATGAATTTCCTGTCTCCTGGTGAAAGTTTAGTAACTAAAATTTACTAAATTCACAGGTGCAAAATCTTATGTAGAAAATAGATTACAGTTTAACAGAATTCAAACATCCTGTTTTTGTAAACTAATATATGGGCTGTGTTTCCTCTGCAGATGGTTTTTACTATTAGCAATTTTCTATTTGCAATAAGATTATAGGTAAAGGCATATGCAAAATATATTTAGGAAAAAAAATCTTTGGAATAGCATGAATCTGTGATATAATGGTAAATATTTCCTTTTGAACACTGAATAACGTGTTTGCAATGAAAGTTGTTTGGTGATCTGTAATCAAATGTGCATTCAAATAGAACAGTCATTTAACATACTTCAGTGCTAAAAATGAAAAATCCTTGTCCCTGGGGAAGGTTTTATTTCTAAATCAAAAGTGTTGATTTTCTGTTGTTTTTTAAACATGCAGGTAGTCCTCGACTTATGACCACAACTGAGCCACAAATTTATGTTGCTAAGCAAGACAGTTGTTAAGTGAGTTTTGCCCCATTTTATGACCTTTTTTGCCAGAGATGTTAAGTGAATCACTGCAGTTGTTAAGTTAGTAAGATGGTTATTAAGTGAATCTGACTTTCCCATTGATTTTGTCAGAAGGTTGCAAAAGATGATCACGTGACCCTGGGACACTGCAACTGTCATAAATATAAACCAGTTGCCAAGCTTCCAAATTCTGATCACATAACCATGGGGATGCTGCAATGGTCATAAGTGCAATAAGTCACAAGCAGTGTTGTACATTTGAAAGGTCGCTAAACAAATTGTTGTAAGTTAAGGACTACCTATACAATATAGGTAGTTCTGACTTATAGCTACAGTTGGGATGGAATTTCTATTGTAAGCCATGGTCATAAGTCAAGTCAATATATGTCAGTTTTTATCATGATTGTTAAGTGAATCACCTCAGTTGCTAACTGAATCACATAGTCAATAAGTGAAAACCCCAGATTTTTTTTGCCAGAAATTGGCAAAAAAGTTGCAATCAGTTGTAAATATAAATGCCAGTTGCCAGACATCTGAATTGTGATCACATGACCATGGGGCTGATGTGAGAGTTGTAAGTGTGAATACAGGTCATAAAGTCAGTTTTTCCGAGCCCCTTGTAAATTTGAACCATTGTTAAATCAGCGGTCATAAGTTGAGGTCCTGTAAAAGTATAAAGTGAGAATATGTTTGTGAGATACAAAAATTAAGCAAAGCTTAGAAAAACTAGATTAAAAATAAGGAAGCTATAACTGAGTATTCAGCACAATATTGCAATATTATAGGTTCCTATTCAAGGCATGACTGAATTAGTCATGGTGTCTCTCATGATATTCCTGATTTGTTTGCTTGTTTGTTTTTGAAAATGGTCAGCATATTGCATCCAGTGAGCATGTTCTGCATCATTGTGGTATTCAATGGGGTAATTTTATTGAGACAATTCTTTAATTTTCTTAAACCTATTGATGTTTTATAAACACATCTGCATACTGTAATAATCCATGTGAGGAAAATAATTTTACTAAATAGGATATTTCTACTGGATGCGATTTGAATTATATTATTCTAAAGGAATTTTAATGTTGCTAACAATTAGGAATACAAATTGCAAACCTTTTCCAACTGTTATCCTAAAAGGCTGATTTTTTTAAAAAAATCATTGTAGTTTCAGTGGAATATATAACACTTAGAGTTACTCCAGTTAAAGAAAATTCATTCATTAAACTTACTTTTGTAATAGGTGAGATGAGTGGTGTAAAAATTAATAAATAAATACAAGTAGATTCATTCTAGGATGAGCAAGTATGAAAAATCAATTAAAAAGAATATAATACAAATAAAAATAAAACAAAGTCTGGAAAGAAAAAAAGAGATAAATCCAGAGAATTAGAGAGCTGGTAACAAAATATTTGTACAAATAATATTTCCCCTCTAATTGAGATAGGAGCTAATTAAGAGCCACTGTATTCATAATGTTTAAATGCAAAACTATAAGAACAGCATCTACCTGTAGGTGGGATTGAATTCTATTGACATGATAAATTGATAAGAGTGTATGCTATCACAGCAGGGGCAATGGAAGAAAATGTGTGCAAGGGTTTCTACAAAAGATATTTACTGATATATACCTTCCAATATTGCCATGGGAAAGGTGTCAAAGTTTGGTAGCTTTGTAGTGTGTAGAAAGGTGAGCTTAAATAGGTATCTAGCAGTTATGAGTGGATTTTGATTAAAAACTGCCAGTAGGAATTCCCAATTGCTTCCAAATCCATCCGCTGTGTCATATCAAAAAGTAGCTGGCAAATTTCTCCTTTGGCCCCCTTTGAATTTAAAAGCACATATACTAGAGAGAGAGATCAGATATAGGTTGATAGAATTTTTTCCCCGTTCATTGTGAAGGAAAGTTGTAAAGAAATAATGTAGTCAGTGAACAGTTGATATAAGAAGAACTTAACTCAGTAAGGCAGGCAGGCAACAAATGCAGGCTCAGGAGCCCTATGTTTGACAAATCAATGCAGATTGAATAACAGAATGTCATTGCTATTTTCAGCTATATTCTCTGATTTTTAGCATATGATGGTAGAACCTCAGTGGTTTGTTATGGCACAGGATGGGCTAATTTAAATGAAAGGTGATTCTAAATCAGCAAGAGAAAAAACTGATTAAATGAATTTTTCCATTAACTGGGAAACAGTTGTGCAGATCAAACAAATAAGACTATTATGTATACTGCTATATCATTCTTACAGTGAACGTATATAAAACTACTTTAAGAGGTAGACATGATGAAGTGTTGCTGTTCATCATGAACTGAAATTTCAGTATTCTATCTGGCAAAAGAAAAGTAACATTTCTTATTTTTCTGCTAATACCTTTTTATGCAATCTTTGAAAATCAAGATATTCTGCTGCGCACTTTATGCAAGATCTAATCCCCACCTTGAAATGTAAGTTATGTCCAGTGGATGGAATAACACCCACCAATGGATTTCCTCCTCTTCTTCTATTGACAAATCTGCCTTAATGGCTGACAGATATTCCAGAACAGATTAAAAGAAAACAAAGGGTATTGATGGGAGGAGAGCAATAAAATAACCTGAATTGAATGCAGAATTTAGGGAATGGATTTGCAGGTTATGCTTAAGTTTTATCTTTCCTCTGTTCATTAATAACTTGTTTTAGAGGTTATTTAATTGAGAACAAAATACCTTGGTTTGTGATAGGAAATGAACTTGTTGCGAAAATTATAAAACTTTTGGAACTGACTGCATTAGGTTGAAAGGAAAAATAATGATTATGCATAAGCAGACTGCTTTTCAACATTTCTGTTCAACTGACTATTCAAATTTATGCATGAAGTTATAATTTGTGTATCTCTCTAATCAGGGATGATTTGGCTGATGGACCAATATTTAGCAGAAGCCTTTTACGTCGTCGGAGCCTTGAGAGATATCCTTCTCATGAGGAAAATCAGGCTAGTCCTTTCAGTAGGAGACATGATGAGGACTATCACAATAGGGATGTTTTCCTCCATCAATCAGACTATAACATGAACTATGAGGAGAGAAAAAGAACTGATTCAAGAGAAACTGATAGGGAAGGTGAACTACATAGAAAATCCTTATATGCATTGGACGATAGAGGACGGGAGCCAAAACGACCTCGATATGACAGAAATGACAGATTATTTGATATGAACATGGAACCACAGGGTTTCTTGTCAGGAACACGAAAGTACCGTAAACGAAGTTTTAGTAGAAGTCCAAGTACAACGTATCTCAATGAAGATTTTCGCGAACTTGAAAGTGCTAGAAGGAAAAGAAAAGAAGAGGAACTGAGCAGAAATCTGAGTCGGGAACTATCTGGCAATAGCTATGCGATGACTGGTTCAACTAATTCAACGAAATCTTCTGAACCTCAGTACCTTTATAGACCTGATGAGGCACCAGCAATGCCCAAAAAATCTATTTTGAAGAAACGTGTGGATGATCATTCTGTACAGGTTTGACATCACTCCACTCCGTTTTTGTTACTGTCAGTTGTAATTTTTTAAAATCTCTTTAATGCTTAATTTCAACTGTTAATTTATGGGCATATTTCTCTAAAGTGCCATAGAAGATTGTTGGTTTAGTATGAATCCTTTATAATTATCAGCTTGATTTCATTTGATCTAAATGAGGACTTTACTTGTTTTAAAATTAGGGCAACAGTCTGTAAGTCTTTAAGCAATTATGGTCATCCTAGAGAAGTATTTTTAAAGTTAGTGATACACAGTGAACTAATTTTTAGAAGTTAAAGAATATATTATTTTTTAATGGCTACATGTTCAGTTTCAATATGCTGGAGGATATTGGGGAAATGCCTTTGTTAGCTAGCCTTTATAAAATTCACAGAAAAAATATGCGCGCGTTTAAGACTCCTTGTTTACAAAAAGGTTGAATGGAGAAAAATACCCATCTAAATTTTTACTGAACTCCTGCAAGATGAAAAGGTGGAGCTCTTGCCACTCATACTCTCCAAACATATGTTTAAAAATACACATTTGCTAAACACAAAAAGGGTTTTTTTAAAATGATAGACGTATATATTAATAGATTTATCAAATAATATATATGTAAAGTATATAGAAGGTTGTATTGTTGACTTATATTTGTATGATTCAAAATGTACAACTGATTACTTTTGGAATTCACAAAACTATCATAAGGAATTGATAAGCTGGTATGCAGTAAACTAGGTTGTGCAACTTTTTCCAGACTATTAGTCTCACGTAATCATTAAGTGGCATGCCAGGAGCAGCAATCCCAAAAGTTGGTGGGCCAGGCTGAAGATGTATGCAGGACTAGAACAAGTTCTAGACATCATTTGTGTGTTAAGTCATTTTCCTAAATGGATTGGATTGGTCTTTTCACTTGCTCTACTCTAAGAGTCAGACTTTTTGGTTCTTACAAAAAAAACATTTTCCCAAAGCTTTGCCAAGGATTCTATTGTTTCCTATTTTACTTTTTCTCTGTCCTGTTTGTTTTGGCAAAGTAAGCTCTTTCTAAGCACTACAATCACGACAGAAGGAGTAACCACTGCTACTTTTTTTTCCAATTGTTTTTCCCTCAGCAGTCCTTCATAGCTACAGCGACACTGGAACTGTCAAATTTCTGAACGCCATATCTGTGTTCAAAAGTAATACTTTTGAGGGCTGTCATCTCTTCAAGGGGCTCTCAGACTTAGAACTTTGTCTTCAAAGAAGAATTGTTGTGTAATAACTTCTGTTCTCTGCCCAGATCCAGTGTTCATTCTAAAAATCAGTTTACATCTTTCACAAAAGCCAGGAGCTTTGATTAACTATCTTTTTGACCCAAACTTCCTGAAGAAGCCCTCCTGGAGGAGGAATGACTTTTTGAACATATGAGGAACTACTAAGATCCAGGGTGGATTTAAATCATGATTTAAATCACTAGTAAAAAGCCTTGATTTAAATCAACTCGATTTAAATCATAATTTGTAAAGAGCAACTGTCATTTCTTTCCTGCAACAGCTCTTCCTCTGACCTGTTGTTGACTCAACGACAGTCACAATATTGCAGAATATACAGCCTCATGCTATATAACTAAGCTCCATTTCATGCTCAATAAATTAAATTATTAATGTATCTTGAATAGAAAACTATCTTTAGTTAGATTTTTACTTCAAAAGCATTTTATTAAAATAAAATGGATAAAAATCCAAAAAATCTGATTTAAATAAAAAAAATCAGATTTAAACTGATTTTTTTTAAAAAAAAATTAAAAATCATCGATTTTTTTTCCACCCTGCTAAGATCTGTTTCCCAACAACCTTTGATTACTGCTTTGTGTCATTTTAAGAGTCTTTATTAAGTTGTAAGATTTCTATCCAGATGACTTTGGCTTAAGAGTGTTAGTGTGTTGCTGTTTTGAGGGGATAATGGCACACTCAACTAGGAATGCAGTAGTCTCATCTGTATTCTCTACTGATGGCTCCCAAGCAGACACATGCACATGGTCTTCTGTTGCCTGAGATACTGCAAACTGAATATTCAAATTTCTGCTTCCTTTGACAAACGTATCTTTCAGAGGATAGGTTGTGTCTGATTGCATTCTGCATATTCCTGCACAGTGAGATTATTTTGGTATGTCCCACTATAGGCTGCCCTTCTTCACTGTTGGAAATGTAACACTGGATTTGCTGTGAAGGTCCATTTTCTACCGTGGAGAGCGGCAAACTGGCCTTCCTGTATTTATGTTTCCTTGGGCAAGGGGATTTGTTTTCTGATCTGCTTCCCATTTTGTCTTTTTTTTCTTTTTCACTTTATCCCTGGGTATTTTTAACTAACTGGATGTTGGCGCTTTCTTCTGTTGATATTCTGAAAATACAGAGATGGGCTTTCTATCAATAAAGGAGAATATATGTAGCTCTGGTTTAAAATGAGGGGTCCTTGGTGCTCTCTGAGCTTGCTTGTTTTTTTGCAGATTTTTCATTACCCATACTAGGTAACATCATCAGTGCTAGTGACTTCAAGAAAACAAGCAAGGTCAGAGAGCTCCAAGGATCCCTCATGGGCTTTCTATGTGACTCCCCACTTCCAATTTGGTGCTATCTGCTACAGAATGAGGGAGGAGCAGCACATTTTAGGGTATCCTATTTCCATTATAGACCTTCATAGAATGCCCCATGTTATATTTTCTTATTCTGTCACATTAAGTATTACATCCAGGTTTGCAGCTTTTGGAGGGGCTGAACTAACCTAGGATGTCAGATTATATATTTTGCAAAAAAAACCCTTTAATTTTATATGCAAAAATGGAAAGAAAAAAATGAAGGCTATTGTCCTATATTCTAATTAAAATGAATCTTACATATAGATTCATGTGATATTATATAATTAATTTACTAACGTACATCAGTTCACTTAATAAAAAATAGGAAACTAAACATATACCAGTATTAATATGTGCAGTCCAGAATTTTGATTGGTTTCCCACTGGGCTCTGCAATAAACAAACTTAGGTTATTAAACATGCAAAGAGCAAATTGTCTGTACACAAATGTTAGTTTGTAACCAAGTTGTGGTTAATTATGCTTAAGTGGTGAACTGATTAGTGATTTCTATTGGCCTTCAGAACAGTGTGTCAAGACTGTGGAAGAAGTACCGTAGTAGAAGGAGAAAATTGGGGAAGAAGATACTGTATTGATTTGCTTTAGTCTTACAGGATACCCTAAAATAGTGAAGTCATGGTGAAGAAAAGGAAGAAAATGCTGAATAGAAAGTTTTCTATTCCCTTAGGTTTTCTTCCAGACCTGTATTGTCATCCAGAAATTATCCAGAAACTTTAAGTATGAATTTATGGATATAATAGAGTGGCAGCCAAGAAAGCCATGTTCTTTCTATTAGCATAGCACAGAGATAGCAGTTACATGGTTGGGCTTTGTTGAAAAAGCTGCTTTAAAAAGGTAGTCTTTTCAGCGTAGTCTGATAAGTGTTAAAGAAATGGAAGTTACACCTTGTAGGGACCAAATTACCGGAAGCTAAGACAGATATATTTTTCCAAAGATCCAATCTGGTTCTTCTATATGGTGGAATCCTCCTATGAGTCACCTGTTTCATGATTATTCCATTCATTCATTCATTCATTCATTCATTCATTCATTCATTCATTCATTCATTCATTCATTCATTCATTCATAGTATATGACTGCCCATTTCAAGAATATGGCTAACAAAAACAAAATAAAAACATAAGAAATAAATGTAACACATTTTAAATTAACATATATCTTAGTGTATCATAATTTGTTCTAGATTAATCAGTTTGATTTATTTTCATGACTACATTAGATATTGCAAGTGGTTAATTTCTTGGAAGCTTTCTTCCCCATTGTAATAAAATTTATGGAAGTGGGAAGGCATTTCCCTTGAATTCACTTGTTTAGCTATTCATTTTTATCAAGAATGCACTGAGAATCACTATTGTTTCCAACCTTTCTTCTGGCCTTTCTCCGTTGGTCTGCATTATCTAGAATATACAGAATCTAAACAGATTCTGATTCAAGGGTTGTGATTGTGGGACAAACATTTTCTATCCTCTACAATGAAGGAGATTATAGACATTCAATATAGGCTGTTCAAGAACTCCTGATATTGTGTTAATTTCAGATTGATTTTGTTTTTTTTAAATTATAAAATATTTAAATTAATCTATTTCTAGGCAGAATCCACAGGCTCCTTGATAAGGTACAACAGAGAAAGAAAGATTAAATTTGGTGTTAATTTTAGGTGGCATATTTGAGAAAAAAATAAGTACATCTAGTCCTCCACTTACAACCACAATTGGGACTGGAATTTCCATTGTAACTCATGGTTGTAAGTCAAGTTGGACCTGATTTTATGACAATTTTTATGGTGGTTGTTAAGCAAATTAAAGCATTTGCTGAACAAATCATATGGTTATAAGCAAATCACACAGATATTAAGCGAATACAGCTTCCCTAATGGGTGTTTTTTGCCCAGAATTGACAAAAACAAAATGTTGCAATTAGTAATCATGTGACCACTTGCCAAGAACCTGAATTGTGATCATGTGACCCTGGGGAAGGTGCAGCAGTCCATACATGTAGTACGTTACTTTTTCCCCAGGTCCTAATTTTGAACAGTCGTTAAATGAATGGTTGTAAATCAAGGACTACCTGTGTAAGACAAATTAAATAATGTTAATTATTAATTGAGGGTCTGTTTATTCTATAAACAGACATAAAACTCCCCCCCCCAAAAAAATCAACCTTACTAATAGTCAGGAATATATGGTAAAATCTAAATATTGTGTCTTAATTTTTAGAGAACAAAATAAAAATAGTACATATTAACTTTTATTTATTTATTTATGAAAATTTATATGGCTGCCCAATTCATTCTCAGTGACTCTGAGTGGTTTACAAGGATAAAGTCCCAATACAAAAACAATCTAAAAAACAATAACCCCTCCCCTTGGCAACAACGATCAAATGAGCCACTTAATGCGCTCCGTATCATTCTGGAGTCCCCAGGCCCATTGGCAGAACCATGTCGTCAGAGTCTTGTGAAAGAGTGTCAAAATTGAGCCCAATCTTAATTTAGCAGCAGTGGTGGAATTCAAATTTTTTTTACGACCAATTCTGTGGGCGTGGTGTATCTTGGTGGATGTGGCAGGGGAAGGATGCTGCAAAATTTCCATTCCCACCCCACTCCAGGGGAAAGATAATGCAAAATCCCCATTCCCTCCCCACTCCTGGGGGAAGGATATTGCAAAATCTCCATTCCAACTCCACACTGGGGCCAGCCAGAGGTGGTATTTGCCGGTTCTCCGAACTACTCAAAATTTCTGCTACCGGTTCTCCAGAACCTGTCAGAACCTGCTGCATTTCACCCCTGCTTAGCAGGTATATTAATATACTGACGTCTTTTTTGCAACTGTCTTTAGTTTTGATGTTGAAATGCAAATTTAGTATTAAAATGTCTTTGGAATTGTAAAATGCCCCCTTTGAATTCCTCAAAGCAACCTTTTAACATTTTCACTCTTCTTAGTCACTATATTCCTCCTTTGCTATTCCTTTTATTTTTTATTTTTATTTTTATTTAATTTGTATACCGCCCTTCTCCCAAAAGGGACTCAGGGCGGTGAACAGCCAAAATTAAAATACATACAATACAAAAGTTAAGATAATTAAAAGAGATTAAATCAATCGGCCTCCCAATTTAAAACCCCAAGTCTATAAAATTTAAAAATCCCATTAAAAAACCATTTAGGCTAGGCCGGCTTGCTGGAATAAATAAGTCTTCAGGGCCTTACGGAAGGTCCGGAGGTCTGAGATCAGTTGTATTCCAGGAGGTGGCTCATTCCACAGGGCGGGTGCCCCCACAGAGAAGGCTCTCCCCTTGGGGGCCGCCAGCCGACATTGCTTGACCGATGGCACCCTGAGGAGGCCCTCTCTGTGAGAACATATTGGCCGGTGGGAGATTATCGGTAGCAGCAGCCGGTCTCGTAAGTACCCTGGCCCTAAGCCATGGAGCGCTTTAAAGATGAGAACCAACACCTTAAAGCGCACCCGGAAGACCACCGGGAGCCAGTGCAGCTCGCACAGGAGAGGGGTTACATGGGAGCGCCACATCGCTCCCATAATCACCCGCGCGGCCGCATTCTGGACCAGTTGGAGCCTCCGGATGCTCCTCAAGGGGAGTCCCATGTAGAGAGCGTTGCAGTAGTCCAGGCGAGACGTGACGAGGGCATGGGTGACTGTGCATAAGGAGTCCCGATCCAGAAAGGGGCGCAACTGGCGTATCAGGCGAACCTGATAAAAAGCCCCCCTGGCCACGGCCGTCATATACTCTTCTAAAGACAGTCGTGTGTCCAGGAGGACACCCAAATTGTGACACAAGCTTTTTTCCTTTTTAATTATTGTTGTTCTTCTTGTGCCATATCCATCATTGGATGCTGGCAATCATGTCGGTGGTCCTATTTTTATCAACAGCCACATGAAAAAGTGCTGTTGAGTTTTGTCCAAACCAGTCCCTTAGATTTTGAAGCCATGATGTTGAAGCCAAGGTTAATTATTGTTAGGGGATCCCAAATAATCAGGTATCAAGGTATAAGCATGAGGATCACAAACCAATTAAAATTGGTTTTGTATAAGTATGATTGAGAGCAAGTCAACCGTTTTACTTGTCCTACATGGGAGAGGGATGGGTTATTACTAAGACAGTCAAACTGACACTATTTTTGTTGTATTATTAGTTCTATTTCTCAGCAGCACAACATTGCAAAATAGATTGGACTGCATTGGAGCATGTTACCATTATTCATCTGATACTTACCACTTTTTGCAGCTTTCTGAGCATCTTTATCAAAGAGATAAATGTTGTGACTTTAGATATAGACTCGGATATAATTGTGCAATACCTGTAGAGTACTGTGACAAAAATAACCACATAATATTTTGAAATCTGTACCGGTATGTGTTTTTCAGTCTCAATTTTTTCTTTTTATAATTTCCTGTTTGGGTTTTAAACTATTGACGATAATCCAACTATATGAAGATGTTGTCTTATGAAATGGACTATTGATTACATTAATCATGGAATGCAGTAACAAATGATGATTTTTTCTCTTTTTTTAGCCTGAAGTCTTTTCTAGCAGTTCTTCCTCTATTAAAGAGCCCCCACTTCTTTCAAATCATTCTTCTTTGCCCCAGCGTAGTAGTGTTGCTCCTTTTTCATTGGAGGTAGAGAATTTCCTCAAACAATTCAACAAAAGTGCAGTTGCAGAGTCTACCAGTAAGGAAACTCAAGGCAGTGAGCCTGACTGGAGACCATTTTCTGGTCCACATAAAAATACACTTCCTGCTGAACAAAACTCTGAAAATTTTTTAAAACAAAAAGAGCCTCATGAGTCAACATCAGAGTCTGTTGACCACCCTGGTGATTTCCTGCTTCCTCATGAAAGAGCCAGCCAGGATGGAAGTGGCTTTTCACGGATTCTGGGCATTTTGGAGGCCATGGCAGACTCTAATAATACAGAAGAAAAAAAAAAGAACAGTTTTCCTGATGACCTTGAGGATGAAGAGAAATTTCTTTATGGTGATGATGATGATGATTGTAATACCAGCTCTCCATCTACTCAAAAACTAACATTGAGTGATGGGAAGGAATCTGTAAGCCCAAAAGTAGATTCTCCACCTCCTTCATCTGTAAAATCAGAATCATTAGATGAATCCAGACCAGAATATGAGAAGATTCATAATTTGCTTAAAACTATTGGTCTTGACATTGGGGTGGCCGAAATAGGTAAACTTGCTGCCCGCACTCAGGAACGTCTTCACGGGAAAAAGTCATCTCATTCACCTGATCGTTATTCAGGAGCTTCTTCCAAACCAGAAATGTGGGAGAGGCGTCGCAATCGCAGTGAAACTTATTCTCCAGAATCAAACCAGAAGCACACTCTCTCACCTACTTCTTCTTATCCATTATCTAAAGTTATATCCTCTGTTACAAAATCGGACCACAATACAAGCAAAATGTTAGGAAGAGATAATCCTGTTAACACAGTTGAGCAATCTGTTCCTCCACTATCTCTAATTCCATCAGCTCCACCATCTCTTCCTAATTTGACACCTACAGCCCCCTCTGTTTCCCAATACAGACTTTCACCCTTTTCACCTTTTCCTACACCACAATTACCGCAAAACTACCCTCCTCCCACAATGGCCCCTCCTGGCTATGATGCGTATGGACACTACATGGCTTATGCAGCTTCAGGCTGGCCCATGTATGCTCAGCAGACTGACCCTGGGCTTACAGATATGCATGGCCTTGTCACACTAACGGTGCCACCAAATCCAACACGGCCCAATCTTAGAGTTATTGAGACAGTTTCCACAGCCAAAGGGACTCCTGATATCAAAAGAGATGACTCTGTGCTTGTGCAAATTCCCACAGTAGCTCCTTATTCAAAATTACATTCTCCTTTTTCTCAATCTTCACTAAGAGGTTCCAAGGAAAGACTATCTGATGAAAAAAATCGAGCTTCTAGGAAACAAAAGGTGGGTACTTTTTAATATATATATATATATAATTTAAATATATATAATTTAAAGGCCTAAAATGATGAACATCTGTGTATATTTTTCAATTTCACTAAATGTTCTTTTCGAATTTTGCTTACCTTATGGCTACTTGAAGACCATTTGAAAACCTAAGTTGCTCCTGAACACAGTAGCAGGCATATTGGATGGTTAGTCATGATACTGTCATATTTCATCTCTGCTGTGAGAACTGCACTGGCTATCAGTAGGCTTCTGAATAGAAAGTTGGTCTCTTCCAATACAGACCTATATTGCTTAGTGCCTTGCTATCTTAGGGAATGCCTTTCCTCAATAGTTCTATCTGTCCTACACAAACATCTAGGAAGGCCTGCTAAGGATTTCCAGCTACCAGGAGGTATGGTGGAAAGGGGTGCAACAATGGGAATTCTCTGCAAAAGTCCCACTTATTTGGAATATCTTAGCTCATGAGATGCTCCCAGCCTCCTAGTGTTCTGGAAGCAAGTAAATTTTTGACTCTTTCAGAAAATAACTAGCAGTGCCAAACTCAATAAAATGTAGGTGCTTATGCTGGAATTTAAATTAAATTGATTACATTGCATTTAATATTTTAATTATATTGTAATTCATATGTAAGCTCTGTAAACTTGGTTTGGTAAACAAACCTCATAAATGTGTTTCTAGTAGGAATATCCATAACATAAGAAACAAATACTATTTTGAACCTGGAGCAAAGTAGTGTCACTTGAAATGTTCTATTGGAATGGTCAGGTTGCTTGTTTTTTCTGAGAAAATAAAACTCAACATGTTTTAAGTGTTTATTCCAACCTTATAAAATATGTTCTGTTTTGAGCTTGAAATACTCAAGATGTTTTTGCATTTTTTTCTTTTATTGTAGGGACAAAACAGAATATTTTGCTGTGGTGTCAAAGGAGTTCATTTTATTTCAACCTTGAAATATTTTGAGCTAAAAATGTTTTAGACCCTGATTTCAAGGGATAATTAGTTTTTTTAGAATGAAACAGACTAGATCAGAGGTCCCCAATACCCGGGCTGTGGCTCACTACCGGGCCGTGGCCTATTCAGAGCCAGGCCGGCATACACAGGTGTGCATAGCTCAACTTGTGCAACTCGACCAGCCCACCACTCGTGTGGCCCAATTCCCTTCCCCCCCACAACTAGACCACCAAACTGCAAAGGTTGGGGACCACTGGACTAGATCATAATCTTGGAAATATGCCAATTTATTTATTAAATGTATACACTTCCCATCTTGTTATCAATTGATTCTGGGCAGCTTGTTAAATGATGAAAATAACAATATAAGACATTAAAACATTAAAATGATAAATATTAACATTAAAATTAACAAATATTAGCTAAGGAAGAAACCAAATGTGGAGATTGGTTTTAAGTGAATTAAATTCATGATAAAAAATTATTCTGTATTGTAATTTCCTTATATTGTTGCTTGCTTTTCATTCAATAATGAAGTAAACCATTTAAAAATTGTAAAATTATGAATGCTTAACTCAAACATAATACAGTGGGTTATTTAATACACATTTAAAAATATTTAAAATATTTGTACTGTGTTGGAATTGATTGATTCCAAACATGATTGCAGATATGCAGTCCATTAATTTCAATAGGTTTAAATATACTTTATCCTGCATGGCTTGTGACTTACTTAAAATTTACTTATAGGCCATAGTGCTTCCCAGCAGAAGATAGTTAATGCTAAAGAACTTTGATGTGATTCTTCACTGAAAAATAAACACAGATGCAACATATAACAAAAGAGATGCTATTGCTGATAAAAGCTAAATTTGCACAATTATTCAAATGATTACTCAAAAGTGATTATTGAAATCACTTGAATTCAAGATGCAATGTACATTACCACACTGATTTTTGCAATGTTGCATGACCTTTTGCTAAGGAAGATGGTGGTTTATGCGGTTTTTTCCTTCAACACTTTTTTAGGTAGTAGAGGAAATTGAGAAGTTGAAAGCTGAACAAGAAGCACGGCAAAAAAAACTACATTATCTCAGAGCTGAATTAAACAGACTTTCGAAACAGCAAGGTACTGTTTGTTCTCATGACCCATTTTTCCTGGGATGTTTTTAAATAGAGTTTGATATTATATAATCAGATGGATTAAATGGGTTATGTTTGCTTCTTTTCTATTATATGCATCCCAGAATTTATTATATATAGGCAACATTAGCTTGTTTTACACTCAGTGGTGCACCCCTTGTGACATTTGGGTGAGCCATGATATTTAATAACGTTAATGATTACAATCATTTTGCATTTGTGAACATAATTTTCTTGCCTTTTGTATTCAACCACTTTGTTTGGTTCAGGAGAATTGCTGAGGAAGAAACGGAGGGAGAAGGATGGACATAAAGACCCTTTGCTAATAGAAGTCAACCGGCTGCAAGACAACATTGCAAAGGAAATAGCTCAGCTGAAGATGAATGCTGATGCTGCAGAGAAGAAACAATCTGAACTTGACAAGGTAGCCCAGATTCTGGGGATTAATATTTTTGAGAAATCCCGGAAACTATCTTCAGAAAGTAAAGACTCTTCAGAAAATGCAAGGATTCAGGAGAAAACTTCTGATCTAATCAAGGTAAATTCTAGGTACTGATGCTAACTTATTTCAGCCTGTATGAAAGGAAGAACATTTTTTGCCATCTATATTTAAGTGTGTGTGTGAGAGAGAGAAAGAGAGAGACAGCATGTGTGTGTGCATACACACTGCCTTTGAGTCTGTGTTGACTACCTGGACAATTCCCTGCAGATTTATTTTTAACATTGCAGAAATGGTTTTGCCATTGCCTCTTTCCTAGACCTGAGAAAGAGGGATTGGTCCAACTAATATAATAGACAGTTTCTGTACAAGACTTGAAATATAATCCAGAATTCTAAATATAAATGGAGGTGGGGAGTGTTACACATCTATCATTCTATCTATTTTGAGTATTGTGCACAGTACAACATAGAATCTTTCAACTATTCCTGATTTGGTTAGAATTACTCATATTACATTCCTACGCATACATTGCATGCAAACCCTCCTCCAACGTATGCCTTGTGGCATATACATTTAATTCATTGATTGCTTATATACTAGTCATTTAGACAACATACCTGCATCTCATTGGAAGTTCTTGTTGATTGAACATCATCTGAATCAGTAATTCCAGCTCACTGAAACAATGAAATTTTCATTGGCTTGACCAGTATAGATCTATAATGCAGTTGGTCTCTCTGTCTGTCTCTTACACACACAAAGACACAGAGTATGTATAGGGGTGTGTGTGTGTGTTATTTACTAAAATCTGGTTTTAAGGAACTCTTATTGTATACCTTATAGATGTTTTTTTTTTAATGTAGGAATCAAAAACTAATAGTGACAGATTCAAGGGAAAGAGTCCTAAGCCTATGGAATCGTCTTCACAGCCATTGCAAGCGACCAGTATTTATGACTACTATGATACAGGGAACCATTGGTGTAAAGATTGCAATACTACCTGTGGAACTATGTTTGATTTCTTCACACATATGCATAATAAGAAACATAGACAGGTATGTGTCCACTTATCAATTTGTAATTATATTTTATATTTGTCAAATATATTTTTAATGGCAAAGAGTCCCATGCCAATTAAATATGCCTTTAAAAGGTTTATTTGCTTGCTTTATTTAGCACGGTCACCAAATTTGTTATATTTACTTAAAATTGACTTGCATAGCAGCTAGTATTGGACTTCATTATTCAGTCTATATTTATCAATACACTATGTCACTAAAGCCTAAATAAACTCTTATGGAAACCGAAGCTTTGTGGCATATGTGAAATCTCTTATTTTTTGATCGATGCACTTGGGAATGAATTCACTTATGTAGTATATTCTATAGTGTCTCTACCATAAGGAAATTCAGAAAAACTGCCATTTTAGAATAGAATAGAATTCTTTATTGGCCAGGTGTGATTGGACACACATACGGAATTTGTCTCCAGTGCATAAGCTCTCAGTGTACATATAAGCAAAAAGTGATAATCATCATAAAATGCAACCATCATAAATCATAGATACAACACTCAGTAACAATCATAGGATACTAAACAATCAACATAAGTCATAATAGGGTACTAAATAAAAATATTCAACAGAAATCATGAGATACAACAACAAAGTTATAGTCATAGGAATTTAAGGAAATAGGTAATAGGACAGATGAGAGGATAATAAGTAATACCTACTAGGTGGCTTGACATCCTAGGGCATAGACAGTGTTGAGGGAATTAGTTGTTTAGCAGAGTTGTAGCATGGGGGGAAAAACTCTCTGTGTCTGGTTGTTTTGGTGTGCAATGCCCTATGTCAGTGATGGCAAACCTTTTAGACACTGAGTGCCCAAACTGTGCATGCACGCATGCCCAAACGGAAAGGTGCATGTGCGTGCATGGACATGCATGCATGCCCAGCAGAGACTTGAAGATCAGCTGGCCGGCGGGAGGCAAGGCATCCCAACATTGGCAGCGAGGCAAGGCATAAGATCTTTTTTTCCCTGTGAGCTTCTGTTTCGTTTTTATTATATTTGTATACTGCCCTTCTCCCGAAGGACTCAGGGCGGTGAACAGCCATAATAAAACAACATACAAGACAAAATTTAAAAAAACATATTAAAACAATTCAATCTTTGGCCAAAATTAAAACTTCCAATTAAAACCATTTTAAGCCACTTTTAAAACCCAATTTAAAATCATTTATCCCGTCAGACCGGCTTGCTGAAATAATAGGGTCTTCAGAGCACGATGGACGGCATGGAGGTCGGGGATCCTTCGTATGTCCGGGGGCAATTCATTCCATAGGGTAGGAGCCCCCACAGAGAAGGCTCTCCCCCGGGGGTTGTCAGTCAACCTTGTTTGGCCGACGGCACACTGAGGAGGCCCTCTCTGTGGGAGCGTGTCGGTCGGTGGGAGGAAAATGGTGGCAGAATGCGGTCCTGTAAGTAACCAGGTCCTAAGCCATGGAGCGCTTTAAAGGTGGTAACCAACACCTTGAAGCGCACCCAGAAGACCACCGGGAGCCAGTGCAGCTTGCGCAAGAGGGGTGTTACATGGGAGCGACGAGTCGCCCCCATTATCACTCACGCGGCCGCATTCTGGACCAGTTGGAGCCTCTGGGTGCTCCTCAAGAGGAGCCCCATGTAGAGAACATTACAATAGTCCAGATGGGACTAGGTGTCCATTTTAAGTCTTGAGATATTATAGAACCTAGAAACTTGAAGGTCTTATTGTCAAAACTGTATTGTCTAGTATTGCAAGAGGTGGTAGAATAGGAAGGCTTCTCCTAAAATCTATTATGTCTACAGTTTTGCGTGTATTCAGTTTAAGATTGTTCCGACTGCACCATAGGGGAACTTGTTCAACTTTCCATCTGTATGCAGATTCATCGTCATCTTGAATGAGACCAATCACACAGGGCTCCTTTGAAATGCAGTCATTGGTATAGTGAGAAAAGAGTAATGGAGAGAGCACATAGCCCTGGGGGGGCACCTGTACTAATTGTGCAGGTATCTGATGTGATTTTGCCTAGCTTCACGTGCTGCTTCTAATCTGTTAGAAACCTTATGATCCACTTACAAATGTGGTCAGGTACAGCTACCTGAGTTAGTTTAGTGAGAAGAATATCTGGATTGATGGTATTGAATGCTGAACTGAAGTCTATATAAAGGACCCTTGCATAGATCCTTGGAGATTCAAGATGTTTGATTTGACTGCAGTCTGTGAGATGATAGAGTACACACATACTGATATGTTTTAACTTTACATACTTCATTTGTAGTAAGTTATAGTGGAGAGAGGGATAACAATTCTTCCACATACTGTATGCTGCTGATATAAATTTCTTTTTGAATAATCTTAACTTTGACCAAAAGCCAAGCCTCTTTTTCATGTATCAGTCTATATGTTTTTGTCATTGTGCAAATAGACCTTGGATCCATATAACAGACCCTGGGCAGCAAAGACTCCAAATGAAACAAAGCAGGAAGTCACAAAACGAATTGACAAAATACCTGTTCCAGCCAAAGGTATGCTGTCTGTCTTACCTTTAGTTGCTCAAAGCACACTGTCACAGGCCATTGTAATGTTAAGCAGTTAACAATGTTAAACAACTTTGGTTGTTATCTATCTATCTATCTATCTATCTATCTATCTATCTATCTATCTATCTATCTATCTATCTATCTATCTATCTATCTATCTATCTATCAAACTAACTTAGTTGTTGCCCATCTCATGATTCTGGCGACTCTGTTTAGATTTTTTCTAAATTTTAAGCAATTTTTTTCTTGATTAATGCTTTACTTCAGAAGTAAATAGAAGTGGAAAAGCAATTTATATTTGATCTCTACACTGGGTTGAAATAACTAATAAGGAATGATGGACAAAAGCAGGTTTTTATTTAATGTCAGATCAAATTATTCTAACAGGAATTGTGTTTAGAATCCATAGTATATTTTGCTGATAATATTTTAATTGTTGCTCTGTGCTTGCTAAAATTACATAGTTTCTTAATCAATTTTTGTGACTGAATCTTGCTGGGGGGCATTTTAGGTTCTGAATTTCTTATCCCAGTCACTGGATATTACTGCCAACTCTGCAGTGAATTCTTTGGAGACCAGATATCAGCAGAACAACATGTCAAAAGTCATCTACATAATGAGAAATATAAGGTTAGTGTCCAGAATATTAGTTTTGTATAATTCATCGGTGCATATCATAATTAGTGCCCTGTCTTTTAAAAGCTATTTTGTTCCTCTTGACTTCTGTTAACAGCAAGGCAGGACAAAGCCATCTTTGGTATCTGTAGGTATAGGTGGGGCATGATATTCTCTGATCTTAGGGAGTTATTGCCTGCAAGTGCAAACTCTGCTGAAGATTCAGAAATATGATTTAATATAAAGCAGGTTATAACTTTTGAATGTGATTTTATTTCACTTTTTTAATATTTATTTTGCTATCTGACACTTTTGTCTTTTTCATTTTGTTAGAAATATCATCTCAATAGTCTTAACTTAATAGAAATTCAGAAAGTTTTTAATGCTTGACTTTTGCTACTTAAAAAGTATATGTTCTGTCATCCCCCTCCCGTCTCTTTTCCAGTAAATACAATTAATTCATCAGGTAGTGGAATAAGAAAGAGAATAAATTAAGAATCCAGACTTAATCCAATGGATAATTGATGCATTAAGTAACAGTGCTGAAATGTTTCCTTTCATCCCATAGAAACATGTGGATGAGAATCCTCTCTATGAAGAAAGACGGAATCTGGACCATCAGGCAGGATTGTCTGTGATTCAGGAAACTGAACGCAGGCTGAGACGGAAACTGTGTGAAAAACAAAAAGAGGAAAAAGATGAGAAGACAACAAAAACAGCAAAGAAAGAAGAAACAAAGAATATCAAAGAACTAGGAGATGAGAATAATGAATGTGAAATTAGTAAAAGGAAAGAAATCACTAATGGTGAAAAATGTGGGATTCAACTTAAATTAAAGAAAGATGACAAAGAAATGGAGAAGAAGGAAGAGAGAAAAGAGGAATCTGAAAAGGAGTCAAAACTAACCACTTTTGGAAAATTCAGTTGGAGAAAGAGTGAGAGAGATGAAAAAAATCAGGGGAAAGATACAGCTGTTTTTAAAGAAGAGAGCCCCGAGGAAGGTAAAGAAAGTAAGTCGCAATCTGGAAAGCAAAATTCAAAGCCCATTGCAATTAAGTTATCTGGAAAAACCGTCATTCCACATACAAGCCCCTGGACACCAGTTGTTTCTACTTCATCGCAAACCAAAATCCGCCCCAATTTACCAATCCCAGTGATGGTTCTAAGGAAGACTGCAGTTACAACAGTAAGCAAGCCAGCACCCCTAAATACTTTTTTGTCTATAAAATCTTCTGGTACCACTGCCAAACCTCTACCGGTTGTCAAAGAGGGAAATCCAGACATTGTTTTGGCACCAGATATTATATCAAAAGCATTTGGGGGAGAAGTAGTAGTTTTAAAGGGATCACAGGAGGATATAAAAGATATAAAGGAAGAAGCAGAGGAAGGCAAGCATGAAAATGAGACAAAGGCCGTGGAACATGTAAATGTAACGAAGGCCCAGGAGCATGCAGAGGTGGTAGCAAAAGCTCAGGCAAAGGCACGGGAGCTTGCAGCAATGGTGAAAGAACAAGATGTCTCGCACATGACAAAAGCAAATGAGCAATCTCTTGAGAGGCCACATAGGCGCCCTCCTCTACTGCCACTGCCTCCAGGGCCACCACTGTCACTATCTGTACCGCAGCCACCACCAATAGTATTTGCCCCTCAACCCCCTCCGCCACCAAAACAGCTGGTTATCCTGGCAGATGATATGGCACCCGGTGTATCTGAGGATGATAAGAACATATTGGAAATGCCCATGTGTCCTCGCCCCTTGCCACCTCCAACTGTTTTTGGGGAACATGTTAAAAAATTAAAGAAAAATAACTCTTCTCTGGCTGCAGGCAATGCTAAAGATCTATATGACATTTTTTACAACAGTAGTGGAAGGAATCCAGCAGAAAGCAAGCTAGTGAATTCTGCAATTTCAGAAAAAGGAAAATTGAATCCTACTGAGAAGGAGAAAAATACAAGTCTACAGATAAATTCAAAGCCAAGTTGTAATCCTTTTTCAGAGGAATCTCTTTGCAGTTCCTCAGCTAGGAATCCAGAAACAGAGGAAGTAAAAGATGAGAAAATGATGACAACCGATGAAATTACTGAAATCAAAACCAGTGCTGAGAGAGATCTAGAAAATGTCTCCTTTCCAGATATACAGTCTACATTGTCAGAAGCAGATGATTTAGCAACTAGTACCTCTTATCCATTCCATAATGAGGAAGAAGTGGGAATTCCTGTTCCATCTGAATTTAACAAGAAATCATCTAAACCTGAGAAAAATGAATTAGCTGTGCAGATAGAAAAAATGAGCCCTCTTCCTTTGGATGGCTTTAATGAGCCATCTGCCAGCCTTGAGACAGCAGAACATGACATTTCTAATGATCAGTCCATCACACAATTCTCAGAAATCTCTAACAATCTACCAGAATCTATCTCTGATTCTGTGCAAATTGATAGTTATTCTAAAGAATTGCCAATTGATCTAAAACTAGACACTAAGGAATGCAATAGTGGGAAAAGTCTTCAGCCTTCAAAGGTCCAGTATTCAGATTCAGAGCTAAATAAAGTTGAATTAGACTCTTTCCTTACAAACAATGAACAAGAGGATTTGAATGGTTCTCAGTTAAAGGATGGTGAGGATTTCAATGTAGTTAACATTCTAGAATCTGAAGAGATTACAAATGAGAACTTTGTTAATGTAACAACAATAATTACCACAGAAGAGAAATATGAGCAAATCAATCCATTCCCATTAAGCTGTGAAACCAAGGAACTCCAAATGGAAAAAACAGAAGTATTGGATAGTATTTCTTCTACAAATGAAATTAAACCTAATTATGTGGAATTCATGTTTATAAAACATGATGCACAAAAATTTTCTGCCTCTGATTTGGAATTAAGTAGCACTGAAGAAAGAAGAACTGTAGAAACAGAAAGTGCTAATTTTTCAATACTTCAGCCAGAAATGAGCCAAGAATCACTAGATCCTCTTCCAACAGAAATCAGTATTGGGCATCTTGGAGAGGTGACCCTTTCCTTCACAGATTTGAATACTGAAGTATTGAATACCTCAACAGCTGATAATTTTGACTTAAACAATACATATCCAGAACTTAGTTTTGAACAGGCTACTACTTTTTCCCTGGATTTAGAAAATAAAGGAGTCTCTCCAAAATCTGATGAAACAAAGGCTATGGACTCTCCCAGACTGAAACCAAATTTGGAATTAGAATCCATTGATTTCACTCTGGGAAATATTACAGTGGAACATGAAGTGGTGGATATTCTGCCAACTGAAATTTTAAATGAGGACAATGCAGACAGTCCAAAGTTAGAAATGGTTGCACCTATTTGTTTAGAGTCCAGCAAAATGAGTGAGTTGGACACTGACCAACCAGTGATTGAATCTGAAATAATTAATTTTGTGGCATTTACCTCTGATGATCAGGAGGAGAAATTTTGCTCAGTGATTTCAGATGCAATTATTCCACATGTGGTGTCTTCTGCATCAAAGGGTGACATGGCAGAAGTAAGCATGCCCCTTGTTCAATTGCAGGATATGTCTTCTGTTTCCATGCCCCAACCCCTATATAGTAGCAAAGGAGACACGCCTGATAAGCTGTTGTGGAGCTGTGGTGGGGAAAATGTACAAAACCAAACTGTGACATGCATGGAATCCATCCTTCCAAAACTAAAGGAATCTGGAGAAGTGGGGGGTTCAGGTGACAGTGAATTGTACAATCTCAAGAATCAGATGCAGACATCCATAGATAAACTAACAAAGACAGAGGAAGAAAAGAATGATGATAAATGTGAAGTTAAAAATAAGTTGGCTTCAGAAATAACTGACAAATCTGCCGAGCACCTGGTAAGTACAGACAAAATTGTTCCAAATTTTTAAGCAGCAATTGTTGAAATTTTGTAAATATTATATTTTAGCTTAATAAATTGAAAATTTATAACTTGCAATAGTCTTGTCAAAAAAAAATCTAAAATTCTGACTAAAATGTAAACTGTATTGTATATATCTGATTGTGTAAAACATTTCTTTTTCAGTCTTGGACTTCCAGCCATTAAAAATGGATTTCTCATCCGTAGTATGTGTTTCGGCTATGGTTTGGTTTTTTTTAAATTATTATTTCTGTAAAACTGTGACTACTTTTTACATTTTTCTTTGACTTTTTATGGTTTCTGATTTATACAGCTTTTGTAAATAACATTCCAAGTTGCAACACTGACAAGCGTAAGGACAGGTGTTCAGGACTTGAGAAAAAAAGAAGGCTCTTGCTGAACCATTTAAGCAGAAAGTTTCTTTGAAGCGTTTTGCATGTTTCATTGCACAAAATGTAAAACGCATGAAAAGTGTTCTGCATTTTTCATCATGCAGAAGATTGTTCTGCATTTTTAACTTGTTATTATCTTGTTGAACTACGCCTGTAATCAAGACTGATTCCATATTGTATAAAATCCTGTGTGGATGCCATCTCATTGAGCAAAGGAGAAATATCTATCAACTCACTTTTGGAGAAAGAAAATCTTTGGTAAGGCTGTGGCCCATCAATTGGACTCTGCATATTGAGGTCACTTGCATGATTTAAAAATCACATTTTATTTTACTACATTGTGGTACAGTAACTGTTTGTGTTAAATTGTTTAGCAGCTGCCTAACTCAGAAGAAATGGAAGATCTGAATTTTGCTCTCTGGATTGGATTTCCATCATATAACCAGACATTACATGCCTGAATGAATCCCTGAGCTACAAAAATACTGTTGTGTGAAGGTTTTCAGTTATACAACTTGTCAAGAAACGCAGTGATGTTTGCATGGATTTATCTAAAAGGTTATATCTGTAAATCTAAAATAAACCCATGATGATCTGCGACATGATAAATACTACTTTTGTGTCTTTTTTATGTCTACTTCTATAAGTAGTGTTTGGATTCTGTGGGGTTGAGATAAAGCTGATGAAAATTTTATGTTTTTCATCTTTCAAATTCATCTGATCAGTTTCTTAAGAGAAAACATTGTTTAAATATTGCAAAGAAATATATACTTTCTATTTTAAAATAAAACTTTAAAAGTAAACTTGCTTTGAATTTTAAATATACTGGTTCATTATACAAGATCAGTGTGGATAGGAGATGTGAAATACCTTGTAAATACAAGAAAAAATACACTTCGGTGGAAATAAAATGGCAATATTAGAAATCATTTTTTGTGAATGTATAATCTCCTAAATTATGAAATGTTACTAAATCTACAGTTCTTTACTAACAACTTTCTTTTTGTCTTGACTCCTGGCACCTACATGGATAAGTCTTTGCAGTTTTCATAGCAACATTTTTGAAAAATGATTTGTCATTGACCTATTCCTAGGGCTAAGAGAGAATGACTGGCCCAAAGTCTCCTAGCTGGCTTTATGCCTAAATCAGTAATAGAATTCATAGTTTCCTAATTTCAAGACCAAGGAGAATTTAGATTCCCAGTTAGCAACCTGGGGTGATCAAAATAGCACATGGTAACGATAGAAATTATCAGATGTAGGATAGCATAAAGTCAGAAATATAGCTAAGGTGTAATTATCTGTTTGCATCAAGATAACTAGGAATTACATGGCCAGCTCTATTGGTTTAATTGTACAGTTGTTGAACATGTCTGTATAAAATGTATTCATGTAATAAAATTTATATATCCTGCTCAATCCAGCAAGATTCAAAATAACTTACAAATTATAATAACGTAGCAATAATGATAGCAAAACAAAACTACAACATCATGAGATGCTGTGGCTTGCACCCCACATACTAGGTCAACTTGTTAAGCATGCAATGCCAGTAATTAAAGGGATGTAAAACTGTTCATCTTTCACTGTTTTGTTGCATGCTGCTGATGTTTTAAGGCAGGGGTGTCAAACTCGCGGCATCATATTGTCATGTATCGTGACTTTTTTTCTCCTTAGCTAAACTGAGGGTGGGCATGGCCAGCACGTGATACATCCAGGCCACAAGTTTGGCACCCCTGGTTTAATGGGTTGAGAAGCAAGTTTGGTATACAATGTTATTCTAATAAAATTATTACATTCCCTAGCATTGTACCACCAAGGTACTAAATATATAATCTTTCTTCTCCCCTCAGTAACTTTTTGTAACTTTTACAATAAGGCTCTGAAGCATATTAGATTAAGAGATGGCAACTGGCCCAAGGCTAGGCACTGAACTTCATAGGGTCTCCTCAGTCTCAGTTCAGGACTATATTCATTACATAACACCGGATCTCATAATTTCTCTTATTCCAGATCAGATTATTTTAGCAATCTCTCAATATACAACAGACCCCACTCATTAACCTTTTAAAAAGTCATTAAGATTTTGCTGTCTCCCCATGCATTCAAGGTCAGTTGAGTGGGAGTCCCTGTTTTGTTGTGTGTTTGGTAGCCATTTTATAGTTTGTATTTAATATAGAGTCTAGTTTTTGTTTTATGGGTGTTTTTTTATTTATTGTATGCTTTAATTATTTATGAGTTGGGAGGCCTTATATATCTTAAAAATAAATAATCCTAACTAAGATCTCTCAAGATTCTGAGTAGAATTCCTACGCATTCTGTTATATATTATAAGCAAGCAAGTTTCA
The DNA here is from genome assembly GCF_059756535.1 of Pantherophis guttatus. NCBI lineage: Eukaryota > Metazoa > Chordata > Lepidosauria > Squamata > Colubridae > Pantherophis > Pantherophis guttatus. The sequence continues at coordinate 284,894,211 of NC_142063.1, read as the reverse complement.
AGAGGAAAATCATCCTTTAGTCCATAAGCCAGGGATGATAATAAGTAACTGGATAATAAGCAGTAACTGCAGATAGAAGAGTCAATGAGAAAAAACTAGAAAAATTTGTAAATATGAAATACCTTCAAATGGACAAGCAAATGTGGAAAAAAATAGTATTGGCGTCACTTGGTGCTATATCAAAAGACTTGAGAAAGTGATTGGATACAATGTGAAAGGACAGAATCTCAACTCATCAATTACAAAAAAAGTAGCATTACTTGGAAAAGTACATATATTGAACAACATCCTAGATCCTTGGGAAGTATTCAATAGTCAAAAGTATCAAGTATAATCGGATTCATCGACTTAGGTTACTTGTAAACATTTAAATTACAATTCTGTTGACATCACAATCAACGTTATTTACACAACATTGTTGATTGTGATGTCAACAGAATTGTAGTTTAAACATTTACAAGTAGCCTAAGTCAATTAGTATTGAAAACATGACAGATTTGATTCTGCATTTAATCAATAAGATTATATTTAATAATTGGAAGAGATTACCTTTGTATGCAAATGAAGAATGTGTATGAGATTGTATAACCGAGGACTATCTTTAAAATGTTCTGAACTATATATACATTATTTTAGAAACTTCAAGAACAATGCAAAAGAGAAATTATTGCTGTCTATTTGGGTAAGAACTGTGATTATACAGTTAATTTCTTGCACTTAATGTTTCTTTTGAATGTTGAAAATTTGCAGGGAAGGACTTTTGCTTCAAATATCTTAATAGAAATGAATGTAATTGCTTAAAACTCTTTAAACCCCCCCCCCCTTTTTTTTTCCAAAATAGTTCTGCTAGTGGTTGACTTGAAACAGGTGTTTCAAGATCACATTTTCTCACATGGAATCTGGATTATACTTTTGTGTAGGTTCAGCCTTATATGACCTTAACTTTCAAAGTAACTAAACATGAAATGGAGAAATCTTTTCCTCTTTCATTCATCTTGCACACATCCAACTTGAGCAGCTGAAAGCAAAATGTTGCTCCTCCGACAGCCAGCTTCAGCTGCTTATACCTTTCTCCTTTATTGAAGTGGTTGCAGGTGCTAATTCCCCAAGGCCTGCCTTAAAGCACTGTTCATATTTTCCAAAGTGAAAAACCGCAGGAAGGCTCAACTTCCAGAAAGTGAAGGGGGAAGGGCTCATCATTCACATTCTGGAGGGATTAATGTGACAAAATGATTTCCCTTGTTATTTTAAGTGTTAGGCCAGGTTGCAAATACATTTAGAATGTGTAAACATGATCACGGAGATCTGCCGCAAATGAGAAGATACAGGCAGTGTTGCTAATGCCACACAGTTTCAAGCAACAGGTATTTATACTTCTAACTTCTTTGGAACTTTGCACAAGATCAGGCTTTACTTGAGGCATGTCACTGAACTCTTATTCTTACTTATTCTTAATGGACCATATTGTTTTCTTGCATTGAGCCTACTGCATGAGAGTGTTATGGAAAATCCTGTTATGGAAAATAAGTTCTGTACAGTGGTATCACTCATCCTGTATAGTGTTTTGAGAGAGGGAGAACTTTACAAAATAATGGTAGCTGGTACTAAATCTCTACATGCTGTGTTACATACTGGAAAAAAATATCAAGCTATATGCATATCACTCCCCATGTTAACAGTGTTATTACTATTCAACAGGGTAAACACCTATGCTTGAGCAACTTAGAAGTGCATAACAATCAACTGTTTGAAAATCACTAAATTGAAAAAAAAAATAGCTGAAGAAATGCACATCAGAAGTCCTATACTATCCACTGAAGTAATGAACGTCTAAAAATATTTCCCCCCAAATATTAATTTTTAAGTTTTCACAGTAATAATTCAAAATATAAGAAGCTCAGGTTTCCAAGACAATTTGACAGAAATCTGGATTCTGATGAATAAATCTGAGCATAAATACATAATTTTTCTGTTCTGAAACTATATTGGGAACTTGTTTTCTTCATTAATTTGTATTTATATTTCTCTACATTTTGTAGAAAATTAGATATTGAAAGGATTGTAGAAGTAAGAAAAATCTTTGAAGCAATTATGGAATGTCATGCTCAGATTGTTCGTTTTTATTATAGTATGTGCATTTAAATGCATTTACACTTCCATCAATCTCAGTAATTGAAATTCTTTTTTTTTTTAATTCAGAGAACGAGATTGATTACAAAATCATCCTTTTTGGTTAGTAGCAATAATGTTTCACAATTAATATAAGGTAATTTTTGTTCTGGTTGAAATTTTCCTCAGTCTCAGACATAAATATAGCAGCTTTAATATTAATTTTTTATTATTATTTAAACTTTTATTCTGCCCATCTCACTAAGATAATAATATAGTAATAGAACTGTGTACATGTATGTAAAAATGTTTTAGAAAGTCATTGCAATAAAACACCTTGATCTTGCTAATTCTGTGGAATTTAGCAGTAACTCATGGAACTGAAAATACTTAACTATCAGATTCATAATCTTAAAATAATTCTGTGTGGATCAGCTAATTCAGATCTGAACCTTCAGACAAGATCATTTGTAGGGATAGATGATGGGACTTCAGTCTTAATTGAAGGTAAGTTCAATTAAGCTCAATTTGAATAAATACTTCAGATAATAGTATCTGCTTTTCTTTTAATCTTACTGTTGATCTGTGAGAGGTTATATTCAGTAAAATTCTGCTTCTAGTTAAGACAGCTGTGGTGAAAGCAACACATTAGTTTTTCAAGAACTTTTATAGGACTAATGAACTGAAAGAATTGTAGGACCATGTGGAACTTTTACCTTGCCTGGCACTGACTGACAGACTAGACACACACACACACACAAAGAAAAAGATGGATGATCAGTCTCTCTGTGTGTGTGTGTGTGTGTTTGTGTGTATATATAAAAAGTTCAGGACCCATTCTAGGCCCCTCTTGCTGGCCACCATGACATATACAATGATACAACAAAATAATTTGTACTATTCAGTTAATATTTGCTCAACGTAACATCTCAATTTGTTTTTAAAAATCTTACTGCTAAATATCAGTAGCTTCAAATATTTCTAGAAAATACAGAAAAGATCTTGAAAAATAATGCAAAAGTGTGCAACTCAATTTATATAATATTCAAGATATACATAATTCCTCATTTTTATTTTTTACTGAGGCAGTTCTTAATTTTCTATGATTACTTGAATTGGTGGATTTTAATGGTATTAAGGTTTTGCTTTTATAACTTGATTTGATGCAGATATTTCCCCCCTGATATCACTTGTATGTGAGAAAACATGGAGCAAAGTATTTTATATGAGCTGTACATTAAGATAAATAGATGTAGATATTGAAGAAAATGTTTTATTGCCTGTTGCTAGAATCTTCAATATGATTATAGAAATATGTTTATTGCTATGTCTTTAAGTTCATTAAAATTATTATAAAATTACTCAGGTACCTGGCTGTTCTGTCAACTGTTCTTTTTATGATTGTCAGTAATTCTTTGATAATTCAATAATTCAAGATACCATTTATAAAATATGTATGCTTCCCAACTCTGTAGCAATGAAATTTATATGGAGAGTGGAAGGTGGCTAATAAGACAATTACCTAAGTAATATTTTATGTATTGGAAACACAAAATACTTTCTCATTTGTCTGTGAAAAACGTAGAGGAAATAGATCTTGAAATTTATTTCCCTCAGTTTCCGTCTTCATTCATAAAGATTCATAAGATAACCCAGCAGAAATAATGGATCGGAGTCATTCTGTGTCCTGAGGTAGAGTTATGCCTGAGATGAAAAATGTTAACTGATTTGGAGCCCTGTTCAGGTTGCACATCAATTAGGTTACTTGCATAGATGTGCCTACAATTGCTTTGGGTGGTACGGGTAGTGGGCGATTGAAAGCACTGTAGGTATTTCTGTGGTGGATACCAGCTTCCCTCTTATGTATCCATGTAGCACTTCAGCTATATTTATAAAGACTCAAACTTTTCAGTCAAGAAAAGCAAAGCCTGAAAAAATCTGTACCTTGTGTAAAGCCTTGGAAGCAGCACAAGTTTTTTTTAGGATAGAGCTTTCTCTTTGGATTTAGTTTAAAATTAGAAGTTTGTTAGATTTATATGGCTACCACTCTCAATGACTATGCGGCTTACAAACAATAAAAAAAAGAATAAAAATCAGTAACCCCTCAACCTCCTTGGCAACAACATAAAATCAAATGAACCACTTATTTATGGATTTATAAAATTTATTTGCCACCCATATCATATCCAATGACTGGGCGGATGGGATCCATTCACTTAATGGGCTCCATCCCATACTGGGTTCCCCAGGCCTGTTGACGGAACCAGTTCTTCAGGGCCTTGTGAAAGAGTGTCCAAGTGGGGGCCAGTCTAAACTCTTGAGGATGATGTTCCAAAGGGAGGAACAGGAACAGGGCCCTTCTGGGTCCCACCAGATTTACCTCCTTAGGTGACGACCCGCAACATTCCTTGCTTCCCCACTCTAAATATCAGGAATGGCACAGACAGACCTTGAGGTTTGGTCCAACATTCAGGAACTATGGCAGGTGAAGGCAGTGAAATGCAGACTGGGTGTCACACCTGCTCCAGATGGTATACCAGATCTTCTACAATTGCAATAACTTTGCTCTGATCCGAGTTGCCAAGCAAAGATGCACTTGGTTACTTACACACACACCTAGTAAACTTGACTATGCTTTTTAATCAAATGTGTCCTTATTCTCAATTCATGTTATGTACTGCTAGGCAACTTCCACCACACATGGCATTTCCACTTTTATCTCAAATATTTTGAAGGTGATCCTTCAGTTGAGAAATACTGAAAACAGGAAAGTTCTTTACAGCTGATCAATGGGAGAGCACAAAAGATGGCAATACATTGAGGCTTGCCAAGTTAAGCTACCTTCCTGGGGCTATACAGATTCCTTCACTCCATTGCTTACAAAATACCTTTTGTAATAGCATCACTGTGTTGACACAGTGGCTAAAAGTCTGTGGAAAATAGGAAGCAACTACCAAGATAGGTGAACCAA